>NC_064921.1:126773223-136773223 GCF_023897955.1 Schistocerca gregaria | reverse complement strand
GACCGCCACATTCCACATCTCGCGAATGAATGGATGTGGCCAAGTCCCCGCCCATCCAAGTGCATGAGATTTCTCGAGATGCGCCCATGTCGAGGAGGCTAGCACTCCATATCGATGTGTAGTAACAGGTTTGAAAGTGTTGAGATGTAATAGTAGACTGTTAAGAAGAACAAGAGACGGGCAATTTTTATGCATGATGGAGCTCCAAACCGATGGAGTTCAAAGCACTTTTATGTAAAACAACTACACTATCAATTTTAAAGCATTGTTCTAGAGTCTAGGATCAGAACCTGGAAGTATTGGTAAGAGAAAACATTAACACACGCACTCCTAAGGCTACAACGTTCCACACTTAAAACAGGCTATAATGTTAGATTGCTTGAGTTTTCGATCTATAATTTGTATGGAAAGCAGCGCTGCTAATATTCCAGTGCAAGAAAATATATTTCAAGAGCATGACATACATCCTTCTTCCCCATTTCTCTACGATAAACTATGCCATCAAACCGTAAAACGAAAAAACTACTTTCTTAAAACATTGGCTCTGTATGATACGAGCATAGTTTTCCAGAGATGTACAGTGTTCACATCCGATCACGGTTCAGAATTAATATAAAATGATCGTTAGTAACGGAGAATACCTCTTACAAGGAAGCAGATGAACGCATAGCAGCAGCGTCCAACGTGTGAAATTACTAGTGATTCCGCCACTAACCTCTATCAGGCAAATGTACAAACGGGGATTGCGGTGCCTCACAAACACCCAACGCTAACTTAGCATCATCTTAGTTATGAATCTGAAGTCTTGATTAGAGCTAAAAAGCTCATAACTTTGTAACCAACATTCGTTTCCCGTCAAAACAAAACATCGCTAAAAGTTGGTACGTCATTGAATACAACAGCTGAAACTTGGATTCCTATGTAATAAGGCCTAAAAAAATTAAAATACAGCGATTCACTGGTAAGGCGAAAATAATTGAAAAATATTAATATTTATTTGGGACGGGGGGCGGATAGGATGAACAACCAAGAAGTGGTTGCAAGAAAATGGAGGGACAGCTTCTCCGTTCTATACGCAATCGCGAACACAGGATATGGCTTTGTCTTACTGACAAAATAGTTTGCCTATTTAGTTGACAGAAGATCGATTGTGGTGTGTGCATCTAGCAGGTGGAAGACACGTTTGCTGGTTCTCTAGACATGAGAAACACCTTATTTGGCTTTGTCAATTATAGGGGTGATTCGGAATCTGTTACATCACTGACATCGGTATTCGCGAGTGGAGATATCGGTTTCCTGTATTTTCTTTTTCGAGTTTCCACGTAAATGTCTTCGCAGAATGCTGATGATGAGCGGGCTCTACTAAATGGTCGTTGGTCTTTTGGGGGACACAAGAATGGCGAATGAGAACAAGGAATATTGGGATAACAAGTCAAAAACTGTTTTCTGAACAACAATCCGAAGGATATAATACTGACAGTTGGCATTTATTTTCATTTGTGCTCATGTAAAGTACCTCTTAGTGACTTAAAAGTGGAGCATTAGATGCCTACAAGATTGTCTGCATTCACAAACCGAGCAAGTTAATAAGGCATTGGTTCACCTCTGGTCTTTAAGCAAGTAGTAATTCGGCTTGGTATTGATTGACAGCGTTGTTGGATGTCCATCTAAGGAATGCCCTCCAAAATTCTGTAAAATTTGTGCCTTTGATCGTCGAATTCCCGAACTTGTTGACGCACCCTGCCCATAATGCTCCAAACGTTCTCCGCTGGGGAGAGATTCGATGGCTTTGCTGGCCAAGGTAGTTAGGCAAACAGTAGAAACTCTCGTCGTGTGCCTGCAGACATTATCTTGCTGAAATGTAAGCATAGGATGGCTTGCAGTGAATGGCAACAAAACCGGGCATAGTATA
This sequence comes from Schistocerca gregaria, assembly GCF_023897955.1. Lineage (NCBI taxonomy): Eukaryota > Metazoa > Arthropoda > Insecta > Orthoptera > Acrididae > Schistocerca > Schistocerca gregaria. Next base: position 136,771,311 of record NC_064921.1, on the reverse strand, counting down.
CCACCGACGTACTGCAGTGGTGCCGCGGATAACAAACAAAGGGGTCCAGGCATGAGAAGAAATGATACCCTAGACCATCACTCCTGGTTGTCCGACCGTACGGCTCTCTGCGGACACCATCACATTGCGCTGATTCCACCTGACTGGCTAGTAGTACATACTGTGTGACTGGTATGATTTACGTCAGTACTACAGAATCACAAGATTGCCTGATATCCATTCTAAAAGATCCACAGCGCTCCAAAGTAAACTATCTGCTCCTTTAGTAAGATAACTTACACCTTTTTCCAAAGATCTGATGATACCTGAAGAGACGTTACATGTACTGCATGGGGATGGTATCATTCCGTAATTTTTTGCCTTGCAGAAGCTGATTTGCTGTTTTTAAAAAGTCGTAGGAAAAGTAAACATTATGGTGATGCTGTGATCAGTAGGAAACCGTTTGCTTGAACTGAACATTAAGCGCAAGAGAGACTACGTCTGTTATAGTGATCGGAGAGCCATTCAGGCTACACCAGCTTTCCCACATTCGGACCGAACCACCATTCGGTCCGAAGGTGGGGAAGCTGAGCAACAACCAGCACTTTTCCGGATTTTTATTTTACATGTCTCCATTCCTAAATTTAGTCCCCCCTTCATCCTCTGTTAGATATTTCAAACATAATAGACAGATTAATTGCTTCACATGACTCCTACATCCTCTAAAAATTTACTTAATACAGGAAAGTTATCCAAAGGGACAGGGCTTAAGTGTCGAGTTCGAAAGGTCGTCAGTAGATACAGGAAAATAAAACTGCTCAATCCAAGAACCTAGATACATTCATGGTGACTATATAACATGAGCTAATCACTCTGGCTAATCAACTTTTATTATTACTATTTAGTCTTTACTCGCACAGTTATCTACATCAATTCTAATTTTTCTAGATATGGGACCACTTTCTCTACGACAAATAACATGACAGTATTTTGCTAACAGAGATAAAAAATGAGACACCCTTCCTAGTTTAGCAAAGTATGGGTAAGATTGCAATCGATGACATAACTGTAAGATGATTAGGCAGCTTTGTAGGAAATGTGGTTTGTAGATACTGAAAATCATTTCCAATTTCCTTAGAGAAAAAGTTCATGCATCTTCGCACTCTAATTCCAACTTTTTCTGTGACATGAATGTTGAGGGGGTAAGACAATACACACCAACGTACTTCAAACTGGTTGGGTTTTCGTTTGAATACGCTCAGTGCAATGTATAATACCTGTTGCATATTATCAGCATTTATTTCTCTTACAATACTCGACAGCTCTGAAGTCATCCCTAATAAACTGCTTTCATATATCTCAGACACAACTATGAGTGATGTGGTGGAGCGGGTAATTTCTCATCCCTATGTGACATGACAGTCTACCTAGCTCATTAAGTTTCTTGCTGTTCTTCCCCTTCACTCGGTGTTGTTAGATACTGGTTCAGCCGACAAAAGAAGCATTGAAGAAAAATCGACTAAATATTGATCAAGCAAATGCCGCATAACTCAAGCTTGGAGTCAGCATCTGTAAGTTCGTAAAATTTCGTGCGCTCGGTATTCTCAAGAACTTGACTGAAAATGTTTTAATATTCAATTAATTAGGCTTTATTGCCTCCTAAACATGTTACAAATGGTTGTCAAGTCCATGTTTACTTTCAAACTCTTATTGGAGCAGGTTAATAACTATTCTTGCTACAAGTGCTCCACATGAAAGCAGTCTGACCCACTGCTGTTGGGGAGTTACTACATCAAGTCGTTCAGTGGGCTTCTTAAAAAGAATTTCCGAGTTGTTCATGACACGGCCACGCAGAGTTTAAGTACGACAAGAATGTTGACACACAAACAGCTTCCAAACAAAATCACTTAAAAGTCCACATTTTCACTAAAATGTTGAATGCTGTAGTCGCTTTTTAATTATGATACCATAACCAACTAAATGCAAGATGTCCTTCACCTTTGAGGGACTTCAAGAGACACAGAACTGTAGCACAGAGTCCTACACAAATTGCAGGAGATGCTTAATCCCTATTGGCTGATCATTTAGGCAGCCAGGCAGAGCATCTCCAGCCCTCAGACACTTTCAGTAGCTCCTAAGTCATATAACAATCACATAAATCAGTTTACAAAACAAATTCTGAATTTAAGAAACTGTAGTTAATTTGAATAAAAAAAACATGAATTATCACCAGAAATAAAATACTAATTGATTTTACACCTAACATTCCTTCTGACTGTCTTTAAACTAAAGTATGCATATTAGGTCATACGTCACATGATTAATGAGCTTTCCCAAACACACATTTCACATAGTTCTTGCTGAATCAAAACAGCCACACTTAACGTATGCCCTCCATACACTCTCTTGCTCACTTCACACCATTCACACAACAAACGGTACTTAAATAAAACTTTTGGAAATAGTACTATTATTTATGTCAGCAGCTGTTGTAACGAAAGCAAAGAAATTCTAGATCATTAACTTCTATGATATGAATCTTCTTAGTTCTAACTTAAACTGATATAAATGAATACATTACAGACTGTAGCTAAGAGTTTGAGGTAAAAGACTATATTTCGAAAAATATTGAAGTTACTGAATTGAGATTTTTACAGAATGCTTCCGTATCACGCATAACAACTTGCTGAAATATGTGAGCTGCGTAACGTGCAAAATGCACATCAATTTGGAAATAGCTGATCGACGACATTGTACTTTCTTCAGGCGTCTGTGCAGATTTTATTTTTAACTATACGTTCAGCCCAACTGCTAATCATGTCTCTGTATCGCAATGTAATCAGCACATCAGCAATATATGCCACATGCAGTACAGAGCTTCCTCAACACAGTACTACAATGTTTTATTTTACACTATCATTCCTGAATACAATCTGCTGGTAGTATCGATTCATGTTTGAAGGAACTGACTAAAGGACTTGACTATTGAAAATGCGTGTAAGGTATAATTTCCAATTTTCTTTTGTCCAACTTTGAATTTAGCCAAAATTACTTTACTTTCTCACCATCAAACCTTCGTTTTAATATGCGGTATACTGCAACTACACCACAGTAGACACAACTATCAAATAACTTTTTCCTTTTGTTCAATCACATTTACTAATCGTTCAGTGTAATTTATTGTTTATCAATTCGCTTCAATATTTGGTTCACAAAGTATTCTGTTATTCACGACTGCCTTGCCAGTCGTACACGCTTCCGGAACAAAGTAGCAATATGTACTTATGTCAGTCAGAATTAATCCCTATTCATAAAAATAAATCGTATTTTTATGTAGGGCACCTCCATTCTGAACACGTTTTGCCACTTCCAAAAACAGCCAACATATCAAGTACAGCCTAAGTGAAACGTAAGTTTAAAGTAACTTGGTTCATTATAATAATCAAGTTGTTGTTATACATAGTGACGGTCTCACCAAGTAAGTTTCCGACACCTCAGTATTAAGTTTGTTTCCTATGATGCACGTGAAGACGTCATAAAGGTATTTTGAGTAAAGGTCAGTCTTGATCACACCATTTATGTCTCAATGACATAGGTAACAGTTGTTTTTTTTTTTTTTTTTTTTTTGAAGCGGCTGAGTACAGCTCCACCTACCATCCTAAGGAAACCATGGGTCTGATGATGGTTATGTAAAAATAACCGAAACCGGTTACCTATGTCATTGAGACAAATGGTGTGATCAAGACTGAACTTTAGTCAAAATATAATAATCTATTGATCACTGTATTCCAAAAATGTTTACCAAAATTGTACGTCATAAAAGAGTTATGAGAAAGCATATAGTACCACACTGACGATTCGGATTAAAAATACAGTTAGTTTTACATGCAAACTAGCGAATCCGGGAATGCTTCGAAATTGCTAAATGTGTATGGCAGTTGGATATTCGTCGTAATGCGGGGCATCCATGGGAATTGTGTTAGGACGCAGATTTCGGCTACTCGTCGCAACTTAGCTACACCTAAACTATAATAAATCATATAGAATATGAATGAAAAATTCTCCTTTGTTTTTAATTGTTTGTTTCTAAGGTTTTTGTAAGCTTTTTGTACACAATACAATTAGGGGAGATGTCGATTGACTGTGGCCTTCGATGGACCATAATGTTTTTGAAAAAAAGTGCAACAAGCATCTGACATCTACGGATAGTTTCATGGACGTCTTAAGCAGCGGTTCTATCTGAAACGGTACAAATAAAGCCATCGGTTTATCAGCTGCTGACTTCTTATTTAGTTACCAATACACCAATTGCACAGTACTTCTGTTTCTCTCATATTTTCACATATTCTGCTTCAAAATGTAATGTACTTCGTTTTTGCTCATGATGAATTGGATTTTATTTCCTCATCACTGTGGAATAATAGCTTTAAAATCGTAGTGTTTTCCGTGGCTGGGCCGTGCTGGTCGTTATGGATGGACCAGTCCACCCATGGACTAGTGAAATTTTCTTCTTGAACATTTATGTGCGTTAAATGATATTCGTTTTATAAAACACTAATAGAAGTTAACAATTATTGTAACATATGGATTTACTTTCAGTTAATCGTTTCAGATATAACTCCATCCCAAAATAATACAATAATACATTAAACTGTTCATGGCTCAAAATTTAGCTAATTTTATTTTCAGGAAAAATGTAAAAAACGCAGAAGGTTGTTAATCTCATATCATTTAATTGTTTATTATGAGTCACTAACTATTGCCACCAAGAATAGCTCCGAAAGTACGATAGGAGCTGAAAAGTTTGTGGGACAAAAATTGCATGGGACAACGGGGGTCATAATATGACGTTAGGTATTCGTGGCTAGTTAGGGTCACGTCAGAGATATGAAGGTCAACTTTGTTTTTTTAAATGGGATGCTATAGTTTGGTACTTATTTTCTAATAGTGGCAATCGGGACGAATCCAATAATTTGAAACAGTAAGGTCTTTGATGGTCAACAAAGGTCAAAAGGTGGCAAGAACGTCCATTTACATAAGGTGTTCGAAGTGATGACCATTGATATCAATGCAGTGCTGCAATCCTCTAATCATGGATTGAGTGATAGTACTTATCACATCGACACTTTTCGAAGCATATGCTCTGACAATTCTCTCTCGCGTATCTTCAGGTGTAGTTGGAACGTCCTTATAAACAATGTCTTTTATGAATCCCCACAAGAAAAAATCCAGAGGCGTCAAGTCTGGTGAACGAGCCGGCTATGACACATCTCCGCTTCCAATCCAACGATTCGGTAATTGTCTCGGGAGCTCATTTCTAACCATCAGCGAAAAATGTGCCGGAGACCCATCGTGTTGATATCACATTCCATTCCTTGTTCCTAAAGGTATTTCTTCCTATGGAAGACCTAATGTTTCTTTCAGGAGTGTGGTGTACTTACTACCATCCTTCGATGAAATAGGGGCCTATAATTCTGTTCTCCACAATCCCACACCATACATTCACCGGCAACGGTTTTAGGTGTGTAACTTGCCGCATACAACACGGATTTTCAGTCGCCCAGTAATGAATGTTATGCAAATTAACATTTCCATGTTTCGTGAATGTATCCTCGTCAGTAAATAAAATCAAATTAATAAATGTGTCATCCCTCTGAATTTGAAGTTGAGTCCATCGGCGGAATTCAATGCGACCAGTTAATTCTCGGCGGAGACTGATATGGTAAGGGTGATATATGCTTCGATGCAGAACACGAACGACACTACCCCGGTTCATGCCTGATTTCCTTGCGATCTGACGCGGACTAACACAAGAATCTTGAACCACAGTGGCAAGAGTACCAGTTTCCATTTCCTCGTTAGTAACTTTCCTTTGCCGAATATGTTTCCGATGCGTTAAAGATCCAGTTGTTCTCAGTTTATCATACACATATTTAAATGTACGACGTGTAGGGTGAGTACTTTAGGGATATCTTTCAGCGTATAAGTCTCTAGCTCTAACCTAATTTCATTAGCATTCTCCGTAAATGAGAAGCATATCGACTTCTTCAAAGGAACACATCATTCACTTTCAGTTGATTCGATGATACTAGTCTTACCGTTCCTATTAGTGTTGTATTGCGAAACAGTCAAATGGTGTTTACATGTCAATGGCACGTTAGATGGATACGCCGTATTCAGAGAATATTTACCATTTGGACGATATACGGGAGAGAATTTTCAGAGGGCCCTGTCACTAACTCTTACGACACGGTATCAAAAAGTAATCCAGACAGTTATGGAATTTAGTCGGTCTTATCTACGGCAGCAGAGCGTTTAAACTTTTACATAAATTGTTTCTCCCGTTCCAGGTAAATTTGCTTTTGAACATTTCAGTTATGGGATAATTTTAAGCCTTTATTGCACACTATTATGATACATATGCATCATTTGCCCAATACAGATAACTAAATTTGTCTCGAAGAAGAGCTCAAGCTAGACGTATGGCACGTTGTAGCGTGAGTGGGAGCCCTGAAGAACATTGTGCTCGACTCTCACGACCTAGGAGTTCACCAGCGACTGTCCATACAAGCCCTATCCCCCAAATGCGTTTATTGCAAAAACACTAGACGAAGCGAAGTTTCTTCTGAAAATTTCCATGGGCTTAATGTACACCATCTGCGTCCTATGCAGAGCAGACGTGCTCATGTGCATAGGACTGGCTTTGCACATTTTCCACATTTTCATTACATCAGTTGAAATCAAATAAAAACTAGCGGAATGGACAAACTATACGCTATTGTATGGGCAATTGATAGACCAGTTCCTGGTACATGTTGCTCTCGAGTCAAATTCTTTTTCCCACAGATAGAAGTACCAGTGGGTTCTCTGAAGTAAATAATTCTAAACTGTCATCAACTATCAAAACGTTTCCTTGATATCGCACAATATTCTAAATTACTTCACCCCTTTACCCTACAGTACCGAAAAAGAAAGTTGCGTGGTTTGAAGTTCTGTAAGAGGGTATTCTTTCGATGGATTACATAAGAAATTAACCATGTTGAAACTAATCGAGCCGAGGTTTTCCAACAGAAAACATTTCTCGTTATTCAGAAAACTTGGCAATACGCACCTTAGCAAATAATGGAGTATTCTGAGAATTAGGCTACAAGACAATTTAAGTAACATATGCACATCGACGGCAAGCGCCTCCTATCAAATGATCACTATGTTGCCATGAATACGCCGTATACTTATTATCACAAATACATTCATTTTAAGACAAAATGCTGTAGTACAGTGTTACCAACTAAAGTTAATACATGATTTTGGCTGTACTTTTGCCTGTTTTAGATTCTGAAATTTATAATTTACTGGGTTCATGAACAAAACAACAACTACGTAACACAAATAATTGCAGAACAGAGCAGAAACGAAACTGCTTAGTCTATTTGATGCAGACACATCTAAAAAATAAGAACCGCTTACGTTCAGTTCTTCAACCTAGCAGAGGTTTCACGGACCCAATTACGGCACACTACTGAATCATGTCTTCTACTGATTCTACAGAGCACGACCATGAATAACGAATTTTCATCAGAGTTTCGTCTCTTCACATCTTGAAATCCTGAATCTAGTAGCACCTTCGGTTTCCTCTTCGCTCGATTCTTGTGCAGTTCTACTTTGTAAGAAGTGGTCTTCAGGATCTCGCTTTTTACAGAGAGGTCCAAGCCTTTGCTAAATGAGAAATTTGATCGACTGGTACAGCAATAGTTGTATCATTTGTGGGAACATCTGGTATTTATCTTGCAGAAGAAATAGCTACATAACTATCTGAAAATAGTCGGCTGCCGGGAAATAAGTATCTTTAAAGACATCGAGATTTACTGACTAAATATAAGTACTTGAAAATCCACTGATTGCGGCTACAATAGTAGACGCTTTCCCGTGGACCTTACCAAAGATTTGTGTAAACTGAAATTTAGTGACACATTTTTCTGTACTCCATTTAAGTCGTGTCATAAGGGCTCAAAGGCTTGAAAAATGTGGCTTCCAGTGGTCGGAGCCAATAAATGGTATGTCCAAATAGTTCCAATAAAATCACGTCTATATTACGAGCAACACTTTTAGTGTACTTTGAATGGCCATCTAAAAGAAGAACCATATTCTTGTCCTTACGTGGACGAAATTTCTCGGTGAAATGCTTCAGCCACAATGGAAGCCATTCTTTCTTCATGTAACAACCTTCAGAATTGAATAAAAATACGGTATGCGGCGGTGCTGCAATCCTGAGTGCATCATTGCCTCTAGCACGTTTAAATACCATAAAATGGTGGCACATAGTGGCCCGATACGTTGATGCAATAAACTGAAGTTGAATTTAGTCCCTATTCACCACATGAAAGTTTGCGGTACTAAAAGTTTCCTAATTTTCTTTTGATGTGTCGATATTCAGTTTCATCTACATTACAGTTTCGAAAAGCATCCAGGTGATTCCCTTGGACCAGTTCCTCCAAGATGTCAGAGAGGTCACAGACCCCTGCTTTACTGAAACCTTCAGCTCTTGCAAGAACCGTAGCCTCAGCTTGCCTTATGCTGAGTCCGGGATGCCTTGTTCCAGAGAGAAACAAGCCTTGGCAAAGGTGAAATATGGCTGACTGGTGCAATAAGAGCTGTATCATTTGTGGGAACACTGTCTTTGGCGTGCAGAAGAAATAGTGTCAACATCGAGTACCATTTTTTAATCACTAGCTGTTTCACCGTGTGACAAATCACTGAGGATTCCTGCTACTACCCTCTCTGCATCAACAACGTAGGTATTCGCCCCATCATGACGACGCTTAACCGTAGCTTCCGGAACGTTGTATCTTCTTGCAGCTGTATTTAGACCCATATCACCATTCTAAACTGCACACAAAGCACGCTGCATCTTCTTCTCTTCCCATTTACGATATTGCAATCACTTTGGCATTCTGAAAAATACCTAATGTAATGGATAATGTTTACATATGCACAGACAGTGATTTAAATGCCCTACTGTTCACGCACAGAGGAACATCTTCGTTCTCGTAGTCGGTTTTAACAGAAACCTGTACACTGGTGTTTCAACAATATACAGCCCTTGTCCGTCCGAATGCTTATGATAATAACATGCCAAAATCTCGAAATTCCCCTCCGTGCAGTATTGATCCCCGTTTGTCGGTTGCTGACCAACAACAAATCATCAACGTATTTCGTGAATTTTTCCCGATTTTATCTGATGTAAAAGACACTGCGAAATTTTTCGGTGATGCTAAAGCGAGTCTTTCTACTGTTTCTCCTTGCAAAGGGTAGCGTAATAGTTTTCGAATAACATGAAACTGTATTAAGCCAGCTAGCCGTCCAGTATGCGAGAAGCGATGTGGAATGTAAAAGAAAATAATCTTGAGGATAGTGGATTCGCTCAGACATGTGATTCTGAAATAGGAAAATGGAGGATCTGAGGTGCGAATTGTTAGAACATCCACTCAGTTGACCATCTCTGACACCCCGTGGTTCGCATCTAATTCTTCATCTGTAGGACCTGACAGTTACGAAAGATACTTTGTATAGTAAAGAAGCTATGACAATCGCAAGTGTTAATGTTGTGCCTTGGTACAATGGTACACTTCTCGAAGTGCTTAACAGTAACAGATGTTTAACGTATCTTCTTATTCCATTTTTAAATTATGGCATTCAATTTTTACGTGCTGCAGTCTTTTTCTGGAATTACAAAAAATTACTCCGGAAAACTAACGTTTTCTCCCGAACGCGAAAACATGTTGCAAGATAAAACATGGACAGCACCTAGGAGCTATTATTCTATTGAAATTTAAAAGCGGTGCAATCGAGATCTTTTCAGTACTGTATTAACCGTCCATTATATTATTACTCTGCTATATACCAATAATCAGTAAATGAAATTAAATTAAATTGAACAGAGGTATTATCATTCTCCACTACAGCGCTCAGGATATAGGCTCGTCTTTCATCATAAATATATTCGGCGTGCTTTGAACTCTCAAATAGGCTGTATACCTGACTGCTTTTTCCAACCTCTCCATAATGCATGTTAAAGGTAGTCTTAATAACGTTGATTACTTTTGAATACATTATGGGAGTGGCAGTGATCAATGTCTTACAAATATTTACTATTAAAAACAGTCTTGATCACGATTTATTTATCAAGTTCACCTGTTTCGACCACTACTGTGGCCATCTTCAGACCATTGAGTAGGAACCTCTTTCTGTTGGAGAATCACTACTCTGTCTGGTTCTCCAACAGAAAGAGGTTCCTACTCAGTGGTCTGAAGATGACCACAGTAGTGGTCGAAATCGGCCACCTTGATAAATAAATCGTGATAAAGACTGTTTTTAATAGTAAATATTATTAATGTGGCTTGTTTTGAATTTGACAACCATCTGCAGAATGTTAAAACGTGGTACTATGCTGCCATATTTATACTGGAATGATATGACGGTACTAAAAAGTTACAATTTCAATTTTAGGCTTGCCTGTTCAAACTATTTCTAGGTTTTAAGGCTCTAGAGAAGTTTGACGTCCATATGTTTCGTAACAACTATACATGTAGAGTAGTGCTAGGGCACGGTCGCCACATACGAGGAATCCGGAGGATAAAAATGCATGTCTTCTGGTCCTTCAGAACTTTCGTTCACTCTGTCTTTCAGAATGCAAACGTACTTACATTATTCAATGAGTAGTCAAGGACTTAATTGTAACTAACAGATTTATTGCTTTGTTTACACACTATAGGCCTTTTCAAAGTAAAGGACCATAAACGACTGAATCTAATACCCAAATGACATTCCCATTCATACAACATTGTTAGTGTTGTTCCAAAGAAGGTTTCTGCTTGAAGTATTCGTATAGTTGTGTACGGCATTGAGGTCTGTCTGCTATACCTGTCTTGACGCTAGAGCCAAGAACGCCCTAGCATGGTTTACAGCAATACTTGGTGGTATGATATATTTATAATATTTTGAAAGACAAATAGTGACTTACAAGTAGCCATAAAAGGTTCCAGTTGCGCAGCTGTTAAAATCTACATATTATCGATTTTTAATCATTTCCTTGAAAGAAAAAGACCTGTATACGCTGTATACTCAGTGCCACAATACAGTATGTCCTCTCGTTCATAATTAATGTAGAGAGTAAAGGCATTCTAAAACGAACGAGGTAGTCTTGGAGATCTACCAAATTAAAGCTTCGAAACTGCTGCACCCTCTCGGCAGTAACTTCTGGTTTGTAAGTATAGAACGCACCTGCTCTTGTCCTTGTACGGTACTGCGTGACACCTGGAGCCAGTTCCATTAACAGATGAGACTTATATACAGGTGAGGCTTTGCTGTACGTGTCGGGCAACTTGCAGAAAAAGTAGGACCTTTTAAGGCGTAAGTATATTGTTTCATGTAATAACTGGTTCAGAACAATGATAAAGAAACTTCTATCATATGAAATGATGAAACTACTTGGCAGATTGAAACTGTGTGCCGGACCGAGACTCGAACTCGGGATCTTTGCCTTTCGCGGGCAAGTTCTCTACAATCTGAGCTACCCAAGCACAACTCACAGCCCCTCCTCTCAGCTTCACATCTGCCAGTAACTCGTCGCCTACCTTCCAAACTTTACAGAAGCTCTCCTGCGAACCTTGCAGGACTAGCACTCCTGAAAGAGAGGAAACATGAAATGATAATGTTCACCTTTTTATCCTTTTATTTACAGTTCAAATAAAGAGGGGACCATTAAACTAATAGTGTCTTGTTTATAAATGCTCAGTTCTATACTGTGTAATATTTTTTATTATTGTAAAACCTTGTTTAAAATTTATTTCCAAAATTTTGTTTCTTCTCATTTTCTTCTCGCTATTCCTTAATGTATATAGTCATTTTTACCATGGGTGCTCAATTAAGAAATATATTTTTATTTCAGAAATTTCAGAAACTGGATTCTGATGTTCGAAAACATTTCGACCTGAACACATAAACGCCACAAGCTACTGTTACTGTGCGTGTTACAGGTTAGTGCTTCAAACCGTCATGAGCTATTTTCTCTGCTCTTCAGTTCTTGTAAAAAACGAGGACACGATCGCCGTCAGCGAGTCTTACTACTCGCCGAAACCTCTCATTCTTACGATCGCTGCATCAGAACATTGTACCGCCGTTTCCGTCGAATACTGCATCTCTAAATTTATCGAGTAATGTTTGCCGAGAACAACGTCGCTCTCCTTCGTAAGATTTTTCATTAAAGTTCCCTGAACATCTCCGGCGTGCTTCTATATAGTCTATATGGTAGTAGCAGCGCTTCTCTGAATTCCTTCTGTGCTGCTATCAGGCACGGCAGATAACTACTGCAAGGCTTGAGAAGCAGGTCTACTCTGGAACTGATCACAGGGCGCTTTCCCACGACTCTTCCCCGAAATGTAAATTTATTATTCGCCTAGACTACCAACGTCCTGGTTGCATTTCATATCTCTTCTGTTATTACCTCTACATAAATTAATGGCTTCAAAAATATGGCACTAACGTCGGATTGAAACACTGCCGGATTCTTTCTCTTTCTGAAGGTTGTTGTTTTTCATTTATCCAACTTTAAGGAGAGCTTCTAAGTTTTACACCAAGCGTAAACTTTGTTTCGAAACCTACATTTGTGGGGGGTTGATTACTTAAAATGTAACCCAGGGCCAATATACTACTCGAACTGGCCAGTCGTATTTCCTTTTTTATGCGCCATTCAAACTGCATAGCAAAACTCGTCGCTTTGTGAGTGCTTGGGACATTTTTTGCACACATGGACTATGAAAAGATCCAAATTCTATACTGTACTTTTATGCGACATTGAAATTTCATACCTGTAGCCTCTCATATGGAGCAGAAAATCTTGTTTTCTGTTTTAAGGTGATGCGTCCAGGATTAAGTGTAGAGGTATACAGCTAAAATAAACCATGGTTGTGTTCTTCAGAGTGTAGTATCTCAGTCGTATAACACTGAATTCAGAGGAAGAAATCCACCATGGGCATTCATTTCCACAAAAAGTGTAAACGTCGTGCGACTAGGGCCTCCCGTCGGGTAGACCGGTCGCCGGGTGCAAGTCTTTAGATTTGACGCAACTTTGGCGACTTGCGTGTCGATGGGCTTGAAATTTTTATGATTAGGACAACACAACACCCAATCCCTGAGCGCAGAAAATCTCCGACCAAGCCGGGAATCGAATCCGGGCCTTAGAAATGACATTCTGTCGCGCTGACCACTCAGCTACCGGGGGGGGGGGGGGGGGGGGGGGGGGGACATTTCCACAGACAAATGGTAAACCAGTGATGCCGTTCTGCGTAAGGCGATGGGCATCCTCATAGGGACTGGGGACTGATCACTGGCACGTTTACTCCTGCTAAGTTTTGTGTGTTGGGAGCAAGCAAAGGAATGTGTGCTCCAGTGTTTTGGATCACCTCGATAAGGGCTGAAGGAGGCAGTGACAGAACTTGTAAAGGCTGGCATTAATCTTGACTGCAGATCAGCGATGAAACCGTATCCGCACTATACAGGGTGAAAAGTATTTAAACCGACAAACTCTGCGAGGTTGTAGGGAACATCTAAACAAATATTTTTCCCTAATGTCATTTTTTCCAATGAGGATTATTTAAACCGGTGGTGGCCGTTTTATGCTCTTCAGTTGTAGGCAACTGCTGTCCACCAGTGTAGTAGTGCATTGTCTCTGTTTACTAATGGAGGGATACACCTGGAGTGAGTATACTGATATGGTTGATGCGTACTACGTAGTGCACCATAACGGCCGAGCTCCACAGCGTGGCCGGCCGGTGTGGCCGAGCGGTTCTAGGCACTATAGTCTGGAACCGCGCGACCGCTACGGTCGCAGGTTCGAATCCTGCCTCTGGCATGGGTGTGTGTGATGTCCTTAGGTAGTTAGGTATAAGTAGTTCTATGATCTAGGGGACTGATGATCTCAGAAGTTAAGTCTCATTGTGCTCAGAGCCATTTGAACCATTTTTGCACAGAGGGTTTTTTCAACTACCCGCTCGGTATCAGACAACGCATGTGGTTCCAACATGACGGGGCGCCGGCACTTTTCAGTCGTCGTGTGCGTCGATTCCTGGACCGACGGTTTCCAGAAACGTGGATTGGCGGAGGTGGTCTTTGCCCATGTCAGAACATGTTTACGCGACAATGGAGGCATATTTGAAAATCTACTGTAATTGAAATTGGGTTGTGTTAATGCGTTGTCTCTTGGTCATAAAAATGGAAAAGAGTTTGTTGGTTTAATTAATTTGCCGCCAGAGAAATCTTCCTCTACCGGTTTAACTACTCCTCATACGAAAAAATGACATTAGGGCAATATATTTGTTTTGATGTCCCCTACAACCTCCCAGAGTTTGTCGGCTTCAATACTTTTCACCATGTAAAATCATCATAATTTCCGTGAACAGACTGACAGCTACGAAAATCCAAGATATACAATGTTCACAAACATTAATGTAATCACCGCCAATGTCCCACGTTGATGTTCAGTAATCACTCACAGACGGCAGGTGGCAGCACCAGCATTGGAGGGTACATAAAGGGTATCGGTGAGGGGTGAGGGGGGGGGGGAGGGGACGCGGAAAACAGTGCAGTCGTCGTCTTAATGCGGAAAAGAAGCGATTTACTTTATTTCCAAAACAGCATCATTGGCTTTCGGTCCAACTGTGGAATGACGAAGTTTGTGAGCTATTCGCGTGGTTAAAGTATACCGTGCGTGGTAGAATCGTGCTACCGAAATGGTGCAGAGACAAAACTGATGCACCACGGACCATAGATGACAGGGGTGAATGATGGCTCCGGCGAAGTATACGGGCGAATAGACGTGCAATTGTTAAGAAACTGACGTCCCAGATGAACTAAGGGGCCACCAACAGTTTCTGTTGAACGGCAATGGAACGAACATTGCTGTGTATTGGCCTCCGTAGCAGGCGCATGGTTATTGCACCCTACTGACTGCTGTTCATCGGAGACGAAGGCTGGAATTTAAACGTCATTACCGCAACTGGACGTCCACTATGAGTGGTGACAGATGGGCTCTTCAAATGAATCATGTTTCATGCTCCACCTGGCACATGAACGTTGGCGTGTACGTCATGAGACGTCTGTAAGCAACCAGCCTGCAACCAGCAGGGCGCCTTATGGTGTATGGAATGCCTTCGTGGCACTCCCTGGGTGACCCCATCATTGTGTAAGGCACAATGGATCAACACAAGTATCTAATTTTCCTTGGGGACAATGTCCACCACAGCGTGCAGTTTGTTTTGTCATCGGCACGGTGGCGTCTACCAGCAGGACAATGCAACGTGTCACACGGATCGCAGTGCACGTATGTGTTTCGAAGAGCACCAGGATTAGTGTACAGCAATGTCCTGACCACCATACTCCCCAGATTTAAAACAAATCGAGAATCTGTGGAGCCATCTAGATCGGGCTGTTCGTGCCGTGGATCCTCAACCGAGAATCCTAGGATAGCTGGCAACGGTACTGGATTCGACATGCCTCCACATCCTGGTCGGTACCTTCCACAACCTCAATGACTCTGTTCCTGCATATCCTGCAGCGGTACGCGCTGCATTAGGTGGTTATTCAGGTTTCTGACAAGTGGTCACATTAATGTGACTGGACAGTGTATGATGGTTGCTAAAGCTGTAGTGTTTCTTTGTCGCTGTCTCCAGGGTTAGTGGAGTCGAAAACAATGGTTGTTAGGAACTAGAGAGAATTCTGTACTGAATAAAACGTCTGTGCCGCCTCTTGCCCTCCACTCTGACCCCTGCCCCTCCCACCCTCCCTCGAGGACGGCAATCACAAGCATGGATTTCTCGCAACCAGTGCAGATTGTTTTAAAGAAGCTTTCTTTCCTCAAGGAACGCCATAATGTTCGAATACAGAATATGCTCTAGGATCATGCAACCGCAGATTTTACCACTATAGGCCTGTAATTCTTGTGTACGACGTACCAGGTGTAGAAGTATGAATCCGGAATTTCTCTATAGATGTTTCTATACGTCAGTGAAGGGCCCGTGAGATCGCGTTTGCAGCGCCATCTGCTTACTGTAACGGCTGACGACCAATTTCAACACTCAGTAGCCCAAGTGCCATACAACGGTGTCCGTTTCAAATCTGTAATCATATGTACTACTGCGAACTACGATTTGCGGACAGCATTGGTTTCCTATTATCATTTGAAGAAAACTGCTGCAGAATCACATCGAGTGTTTGTCGAAGGTTTTGGCGAACTCGCTCTTCGGAAAACAGAGTGTTTACACTAGTTCAAAAAATTCAAAGGTGGTGATTTTACGTGAGAAACGACGAGAGTGGGAAACCACCGTAAAAGTTCGAAGACAATGAGTTGCAGGCCTTATTGGATGAAGATGATTGTCTAACTCAACAGGAACTTGAGGAACAATTGAATGTGACGCAGAAAGCAGTTTCTCTTCCATTGAAAGCTATGGGAAAGGTGCAATAAGTGGCAAAATGGGTTCCGCATGAACTGAATGAAAGACAGCAAGCAACTCGAAAGACCACTTGTGAAATACTACTCGTCAGATAGAAAAGAAAATCGTTTCTGCATCGAATATTGACAGGTGATGAAAAATGGATATATTTTAAGAATTCTAAGCTTCGTAAATCATGGGTGAATCCAGGAAACCCACTGACATACACTGCAAGACCAAATCGCTTTATAAGAGAAGATAATGCCCTGTGTTTGGTGGGATTTTTTTTTTTTTTTTTTTTTTTTTTTTTTTTTTTTTTTTTTTTTTTTTTTTTTTTTGGTCATCAGTCAACTAACTGGTTTGATGCGGCCCGCCACGAATTCCTTTCCTGTGCTAACCTCTTCATCTCAGAGTAGCACTAGACTTGCAACCTACGTCCTCAATTATTTGCTTGACGTATTCCAATCTCTGTCTTCCTCTACAGTTTTTGCCCTCTACAGCTCCCTCTAGTACCATGGAAGTCATTCCCTCATGTCTTAGCAGATGTCCTATCATCCTGTCCCTCCTCCTTATCAGTGTTTTCCACATATTCCTTTCCTCTCCGATTCTGCGTAGAACCTCCTCATTCCTTACCTTATCAGTCCACCTAATTTTCAACATTCGTCTATAGCACCACATCTCAAATGCTTCGATTCTCTTCTGTTCCGGTTTTCCCACAGTCCATGTTTCACTACTGTACTCCAGACGTACATCCTCAGACATTTCTTCCTCAAATTAAGGCCGGTATTTGATATTAGTAGACTTCTCTTGGCCAGAAATGCCTTTTTTGCCATAGCGAGTCTGCTTTTGATGTCCTCCTTGCTCCGTCCGTCATTGGTTATTTTACTGCCTAGGTAGCAGAATTCCTTAACTTCATTGACTCCGTGACCATCAATCCTGATGTTAAGTTTCTAGCTGTTCTCATTTCTACTACTTCTCATTACCTTCGTCTTTCTCCGATTTACTCTCAAACCATATTGTGTACTCATTAAACTGTTCATTCCGTACAGCAGATCTTTTAATTCTTCTTCACTTTCACTCAGGATAGCAATGTCATCAGCGAATCGTATCATTGATATCCTTTCACCTTGTATTTTAATTCCACTCCTGAACCTTTCTTTTATTTCCATCATTGCTTCCTCGATGTACAGATTGAAGACTAGGGGCGAAAGGCTACAGCCTTGTCTTACACCTTTCTTAATACGAGCACTTCGTTCTTGATCGTCCACTCTTATTATTCCCTCTTGGTTGTTGTACATATTGTGTATGACCCGTCTCTCCCTAGAGCTTACCCCTACTTTTTTCAGAATCTCGAACAGCTTGCACCATTTTATATTGTCGAACGCTTTTTCCAGGTCGACAAATCCTATGAACGTGTCTTGATTTTTCTTTAGTCTTGCTTCCATTATTAGCCGTAACGTCAGAATTGCCTCTCTCGTGTCTTTACTTTTCCTAAAGTCAAACTGATCGCCACCTAGCACATTCTCAATTTTCTTTTCTATTCTTCTGTATATTATTCTTGTAAGCAGCTTCGATGCATGAACTGTTAAGCTGACTGTGCGATAATTCTCGCACTTGTCAGCTCTTGCCGTCTTCGGAATTGTGTGGATGATGCTTTTCCGAAAGTCAGATGGTATGTCGCCAGACTCATATATTCTACACACCAACGTGAATAGTCGTTTTGTGGCCACTTCCCCCAATGATTTTAGGCATTCTGTTGGAATGTTATCAATCCCTTCTGCCTTATTTGACCGTAAGTCCTCCAAAGCTCTTTTAAATTCCGATTGTAATACTGGATCCCATATCTCTTCTAAATCGACTCCTGTTTCTTCTTCTATAACATCAGACAAATCTTCACCCTCATAGAGGCTTTCAATGTATTCTGTCCACCTATCTGCTCTCTCCTCTGCATTTAACAGTGGAATTCCCGTTGTAACCTTAATGTTACCACCGTTGCTTTTAATGTCACCAAAGGTTGTTTTGACTTTCCTGTATGCTGAGTCTGTCCTTCCGACAATCATATCTTTTTCGATGTCTTCACATTTTTCCTGCAGCCATTTCGTCTTGGCTTCCCTGCACTTCCTATTTATTTCATTCCTCAGCGACTTGTATTTCTGTATTCCTGATTTTCCCAGAACATGTTTGTACTTCCTCCTTTCATCAATCAACTGACGTATTTCTTCTGTTACCCATGGTTTCTTCGCAGCTACCTTCTTTGTACCTATGTTTTCCTTCCCAACTATTATGAGCTGCTAAAATCAGGCGAAACCGTTAACACTGATAGCTGGCGACAGCAAATGATCGATTTAAATCGAGCATTAGCTGAAAAAGGACAGGAATATGGAAAGAGGCAACACAAAAACATATTGCTCCAGGATAACGCCCCATCACACACAACGAAACAGGTCATGGAAGTAACAAGGCATGCGGCTCATTCTCCACACTGGCTCCATCCGATTATCACCTGTTTGCGTCACTGGGACACTCTCTGGCTGTGACAACGCTTCATTTCGAATGAAAATGTACATAAATGGCCCAATGACTGGTTGGCTTCAAAAGAAGAACAGTTTTTCTTGGCTTGGCGCTCCTAGAATATCTTCGCATGAGTCTTTGCTTCTGCCCCCTGTGATAAACGTGTAATTTTCCTAGTCGAAGGATGCCAGATTGAAGTCTCCGCCTATAACTAATGGATAATTTGGATATTTATTTTCTGTGTACTTAAGACTTTTCCTGAAACGTTCTGCGACCTTTGTTGCGGGTGCTGGTGGTCTATAAAAACATCCTAATACAAAGATCAACCCTTGTGTGATTGACAGCTTCATCCAGACTATTCCACAGTCTGACCCTGTATCGATCTCAACTGCGTTTAAACTGCTTTTAATTGCAATGAACACACCACCTCCGATAGCATCAGTCATATCTTTCCTAAACATTGTCCAATCCGAGTTCAACATTTGACAGCTGTATATGTCTGGTTTCAACCAGTTTTCGGTACCTAATACAATATTGGCATTGCTAGTGTTTAATTCGAGGATAACTAGGCAATCTTGCAACAGATACATCGACAATTTACTAACATGAGATTTAGCATGAAACTTCCTGGCAGATTAAAACTGTGTGCCTGACCGAGACTCGAACTCGGGACCTTTGCCTTTCGCGGGCAAGTGGTCTACCAACTGAGCTACCCAAGCACGACTCACGCCCCGTCCTCACGGCTTTATCTCTGCCAGTACCTCGTCTCATGAGATTTAGCATATTTTAATTCTTTGGAATGACCTGTTTAGGCGAACTAACAATTTTTACAGTTGGCACACCCCCATCAGTGTCATGAACTGGTAATTTTTCAGGACAACGGTTTGTTTCCCGTGAAGAGGAACGTAATCTAAAAAAAATGTGCACGCCACAAGTATTGTGCTACCCATGTAGCTGCTTCCTGGGCGTAGTGCAACCTTACACCCCATATCGTAGATCGAGGAATCTACAATCATTTTCGTCACAGAGTCGACGTAGCGTCTGGTTTAGACTCTCCAAACCAGAGGACCCCAGTGCACCCTGCGTACAATGCTGCAGATCGTCAGCTTAGCGTCCGCTCCTCGAGAGATGGGGGCCGCCTTCGCCAATTTAGCCAGCCGTCGAAAGGACCTAAGGATTTCCTCGGAAACCCTACGAGAGGCATAGTTGGAGCCAGCATGTACACCCACACGCTCGATAGACGCTGGAAGAGCCTCTTCGACATCCCGAACAAGGCTCCCCGGCAAGCACACTGAGTGAATGTTGGACTTCTTCCCCGCCCTAGCCGCTATATTCCTGAGCGGCTCCCAATAACTAACAAACCCCTACCCCTATGTGCCTGTCCGGACCTTGTCGAAGGAGCAGCCACTATCATGGCAGTCGGTGCATTCTGATCCGGCTCAGCCTCCACCCTCCCCCGTCCAGCATCAGATAACACACTAAGTATGTTAGCAAAGTGTATGGGATTTGGCAGGAGCCTGAGTCCGCCATGCAGCCTTCGCCTTGAGGCTCGAGACCTCGACACAGTCCGGCACCCACACTGAGGTGAGAGTGAGCCGGCCGGCTCAGTCGCACCTGTGGTCGGCTCAGTGACAGAGAGCTGGGACATCCCCCACCCCCCTGCAAATCTAGTACAGCAGAGGCTGCTCCAGGCATCCCATCCTCACCGCACCTCAAGGTGGCACTCTGGAGCTTGTTGACTGCAGCCAACAAAGCTTCCAGCTGCGCGTGGGCTATAGCCAACTGCTCCTGCACACTACAGACACAGTCCCTATCCATATAGCTAATAACTTGTTTACTATAAGAAACATATGGAAACCTACTGCCAGACAAGGTTAACAGCTACACTCTAGTAGGCAGGAAGGACACTCAACAATGAAAAACAATAAAAATGTATGGTAGAAGCTAGATCTGGTTCTTATCTTCCTGCTAGGAGCTATCTAGTGTATACTACAGAATAAGACAGTGACCTACAGTAAACTACTAGGGGCTATCTAGTGAATATTATTAAAGAATTAAACAGTAACCTACGGTAAGCTACACCTACTGATTATCCATCGTATTTATAATGTAGACAAGCGTTTACAAACACGCGAAATTGACAATACTATAAAAACTGCTATCTTCAATGTACCGAGTCAAAATCACACTAACAAACGTAAATACTGAGTATTGTACACTGACAGATGCAGGTACAAAACAGAATTTTGAGCTAACAATAAGAGTTCAGAAAGTGGAGCACAAATACGAACTCTACTTTACAGGAACTGATGGACTTCGCTACACGATCTCTAAAGACTACGGCGAGGGGAGTTTTAGTTTTCTGCTAACTAAAAGGTATGTAAGAAGGGCTCAGGAGTTGTATTGTAACACTGATTTACTCAGATATTGTAGAGTAACATTAATTTACCACGTATTTTACGTTAGCTTAAATGTTAACGGTCGCAGGTTGCGCTAGTCAAACATCTACAAGTGTGGTTAGAACTCACTGTGTGGCGGTACGTCACATAAATATTGAAATTTTTGTCGGTTGTGGGCGGTGAACAATATTGTGGAGTGTTAATGGTGAACTGGGAATTATTTGAAAACACTTAACTTATTTTATGAACATAATTAGTATAAAAGATGCAGTTAATGTTCTTTAAAAACAACGAATCTGCTGCGATAATTTAAAAGTAGCATATTTATTTAAAACATGTGTATGAAAATAAAAAAGAATCGCTAAGAGACGCGATTTTACGGTCAAGGAGGACGGACGCACTTTATGGTACACACGCTGTTTTGTTTCGCTATACGGAATGCAGCCATTGAGCGGCTACACATATTTATTCTGTACTCTCCTAAAATAAACTAATTATTGTTATCACAAAATGAATTTCTTTGTAATAGTTATCACCTCAAATGGTCGCAGCGGCTAATTATTTTTAATAAGCTTTTTTTCAGTAATTTGCGTTGCGGGAAGCTCATCTTGCGATGCAGCCTCTGGTCGGCTATTACGCACGGAAGTAGTAATTTATTTTTCAAAGTGTTAACAGTAACTGTAAATGCGAGAGATTTCGTTGTAAGGACCTTTATAAATTGCAATAGACAATTAATTTAACGTTAAAGTTCATTTTTTTTAAATTATACAGATTCCATGAGTTCAGTAAGTTTTATGTAGGCCGCTCCACGGCAACAATCGAAATTCCTTAGAGCCTTGCTTTTCAATCAGTAAATAGAAATTAACAAAACTACATTCAATTCAGTCAACGGCAACTATATTTTAGTCAACAAGTTCAAAATCTAAAGTTGGTACATGAATAACAGCGGCCCTTCAAGAACCCTTTTCATACATACTTATGCACGTAAGTAAATGTGATAAGAAAAGATAATATCCCTGAAAGAAAGAATCATTCTCAAACAAAAAAAAAAAAAAAAAAAAGAAAATATCACTTGATAAATTAAAAATAATATGTAACAACTGTCAGTTCCACTTTTCCTAATAAAACGTATAAAAACTGCTACCTTCAATGCATCGAGTCTAAATGACACTAATAAACGTGAATACTGAGTATTGCACACTATCTTAAACTGATTAACCTTCGTATTTATAATTTAAACACACGTTTACGTACAAGTGAAAAATGACCCAATAAAACATGTAAAAACTGCTACCTCCAATGTATCGAGTCTAAATAAAACAAATAAACGTAAATACTGAGTATTGTGCACTGACTTAATTGATAATTCCGCGTATTTAACATCAGGTAAGAATGTAAAAAACGTTTGCGTACACGCAAACCTGTCCTAAACAGAAACTTCGCTTATCTTATTCAGACGTAAATAAAAACTGAAACCTTCAATTTATCACGTCTATCTGACTCTAACAGACGTAAATACTATAGAACATACAGCAAAAACGATTAATCACTAGCTAAATTACTTATCTCGTAGCACAGCAAGCGAAAAGCGCTCGGAGCCGGCGTCAGGGTTGCCAACAACCATGAAGGACGGCGCAAGAAAGACGTAAAAAGCAGATCAGCACAGGCGAAAATGGCGTTCTTGCCCAAGAGAAGTTTACTAGTATCAATCGCAGACATTAATTCAAAGAACTTTCTGAGAATGTACTTTTGGAGCACATCATTGTATGATAGTGAAACATGAACTGTGGGAAACCGAAACAGAAGAGGATCGAAGAATTTGAGATGTAATTTTACAGAAGAATGTTAAAAATAAGTGGACTGATAAAGTAACGAATAAGAAGGTTCTGTGCTGAGTCGGAAAGAAAAGGAATAAGTGGAAATCACTGACAAGGAGGTGGACAGGATGATAGGACATCTGTCAAGACATCACTTCCATGGTACTAGAAGGAGCTGTAGAGCGTAAAAACCGTAGACGAAGACAGTTCATGGTATACATCCACCAAATAATTGGGAATGCAGGCTGAAAATGGTACTCTGAGATAAAAGGGCTGGCACGGGAAATGAATTCTTGACTCACCAAACCAGTCAGAGCACTGACGACTAAAAACAAAAGTGGCGCACAACTGCAATTGCGTCACATTCTGATAACTTATTTGCTTTGAGCCGTCTTAATCGGCCTTATATATTGGATGCGTTTATTTCAAAATCTTACATTTCTTAGTTTGTCGATCCTGAAAACACTTTTTGAGTTTAGTATCGTTCTTCCGCAGTGTTAGTAAAATTCGGTCTCCGTAATCATGAAAATCCTCGAAGTTTTGCTGAGGTCCACACCTTGAAACCATTGACAGTACATATGACAGAACAATTAGTTACAGGAGTCTGAGTTATCTCGTTACAGACTGTTTGAAGTGCCGCATTCTGGTCTTATGTGTTCGATATCACATTTCATACACAGAGTGAATTTAATGTGCCTGTTAATGTGATGGTCTAACCAAATGTTGAAGAAAACCGCCTTAATCGAACACAAATGTTTTTATATTTTTCTGTAACTGACATAATACCCCCCCCCCCCCCCCCTCTCCCTGTAACCGAGCGCATTAACCCAACGCTTGCTCTCGGGATACGGGGAGCGAGCCTGCCCCAGATCGAATCCGCGTCGAACGTTAACGAAGGGGTCTAATGGGGCGCCCAGCTTGGATGTCGCTTTTAGGTGGTTTTCCACATCCCACTACTGCTAGGTAAACATTTAGAAAACGTTCTCATATTTGCATATGAGATTTACGCTAGATGCATACGGATGGGGTACAGAAATTCCATCTTCGGGTGTGAATAAGGCACTGATGACCACATATGTTTATTCTCTTCAAACCGATACTCACCATCATTGTTAACTGACATACTTCGCCGTTGATCCTCAAGATCATAACGTAGACCAGTTAGTTCTTATTAAGCTACCGAGCGAGGTATTGCAGTGGTTAGCACACTGGACTCGCATTCGGGAGGACGACAGCTCAATCCCGTCTCCGACCATCCTGATTTAGGTTTTCCGTGATTTACCTAAATACTTTCAGGCAAAAGCCGGGATGGTTCCTTTGAAAGGGTACGGCCTATTTCCTTCCCCATCCTTCTTTAACCCGAGCTTGGGCACCGTCTCTAATGACCTCGTTGTCAACGGGACGTTGAAAACTAATCTCCTTCTCCTATTAAAAAGACATGCAAATCAACTCAATAAGTTTATTGTGACAAGTGTTAAAATTCATGTTAGCAACGCAAATCCATACAAGAGTATGTACTTAAACTAAGTAAGCTGATATACTGGTACATGCATATCCTGACGTTAGTAATAAAATCACTTCAGTGAACACTGCCTAAATACGCTGATCATCTTAACAGCAGAGAATTTTTTTGTCTTCGTATATTTGCTTCAGATCAACCCAACTGCTGTGTGGAATACGTTTTCCTGAATCAACTCGCTCACAATTAAGTCTATAGTGTTACAACTGAAATACTCTATGGTGGGTGGAGCTACTTGGTTAGCTTTAATCTTCTCTGTCTAACTTCCCATGACAGTCGGAATCGTTGCATATTGACTGACTCGAACAAAAACTTCATTTTTTGTAAAGAGAGTGATTTCCGCAGATTTTGCCTCTTCTAAAAAACTAATTACACGACGATTCAAAAAAAAGTTATACGGTTACATAGCACAAATGTTCTCTTAATACTGATTACTGTACCTACGTAAGTGTACGGTATCAAGACGCAGTGTTTCCACCTATATGTAAATGAAACAAACCATGCGCTGCATACAACTCTATAGCACGAACGAATACAAAAGCACACACTTCTTCACAGCGATATGCACTGTAATTTTCATTACAGTTTGGGATAATATGGATAACTAGACAACACGAAAGACCTATATACTCAGATTCTAAAATAGAGAGCACTAACGTTACAGAGTGTACGAGGCTTACGAACGACTTAAAATATAAAATGGTATTGAGTGAAAATAAGTTTTTCTGAAATTCGCTTTGCTGAAATATACTTCGTATCGCTTTCCTTTATCGCAGAAATAATATGCAACACAAGGTAACACTACGACGCATCCTAAATAATAGTATGACTCCATCATGAGGTATTCTATAGAATGAGGTACTCCACTGTTATCAAAAAATGCTGTGGGTTAAAGAGAATGCTTTATTCAGAACAGCATTCACAAAGGGAAAAAAGGATGTGATTTAATTAATATCGGCGCCTGAAAAGAGTGCAACGCACACTGGCGTACAACACACAGCAGAAGAGAGAGACGGAAAATGTAAATGTTACGCCCAGAAATAGAGTTTGGAAGACATCT
Source organism: Schistocerca gregaria (assembly GCF_023897955.1). Lineage (NCBI taxonomy): Eukaryota > Metazoa > Arthropoda > Insecta > Orthoptera > Acrididae > Schistocerca > Schistocerca gregaria. The sequence continues at coordinate 136,745,542 of NC_064921.1, read as the reverse complement.
ACAATGTCCCGGTACTCCATTAAGTTAATAAGGTTTGTAGCAGTACTTGTAGCGCAACAGACTCTGCGAAGAAATCTCCTCGACTCATTCTGACTTTCAGAGCACTGTCCTGTCCAATTCTGTAAGCGTTACTGTTTCATCCATAGCTACTGTTTCATCCATAGTATCTCTTCCTTCTATTGTCTTTTGGAAACCGTTGAATTTTTAGCGCTATATCAACCTCTAATACATCTGACCTTTCTGCTTTTGTAATAACAACCATAAATTTATTGCATTTTTAATTTTTTCGTATAATATATAAATTCTGCTATCATCGCTTAGTTCATTTTTTTTTCTGTCTGGCTAACTCGCGATGAAACAATGTCGCACAACCTAGAGGTGATCGTTTCGAATCCAAGTGGCAGAAAAGCACTTCATGGCAGAATCTGATTTATAGACTCAGAACCACTAAAATCTAAATTCATGTTTTCAGTTTGTAGTCGGTTGGCCGTGAAGAATCTTTTAACTGAACAGCGTTATTTTACATTCACATAGGGTGCCGTCGATATATGACATAATATAGTAACATTGTTATACCAATTTTGGATCTTGTGAATTCCGCGGCTGTGGATGATCGTTTGTAAATGATGCGACCAGCCACAAACACTTTTTAAATGTTCTACTTTCGTATCATAGCCGGTTTCGGATTACCATGCCGATCTTCAAATGCCTAATACACTCCTGGAAATGGAAAAAAGAACACATTGACACCGGTGTGTCAGGCCCACCATACTTGCTCCGGACACAGCGAGAGGGCTGTACAAGCAATGATCACATGCACGGCACAGCGGACACACCAGGAACCGCGGTGTTGGCCGTCGAATGGCGCTAGCTGCGCAGCATTTGTGCACCGCCGCCGTCAGTGTCAGCCAGTTTGCCGTGGCATACGGAGCTCCATCGCAGTCTTTAACACTGGTAGCATGCCGCGACAGCGTGGACGTGAACCGTATGTGCAGTTGACGGACTTTGAGCGAGGGCGTATAGTGGGCATGCGGGAGGCCGGGTGGACGTATCGCCGAATTGCTCAACACGTGGGGCGTGAGGTCCCCACAGTACATCGATGTTGTCGCCAGTGGTCGGCGGAAGGTGCACGTGCCCGTCGATCTGGGGCCGGACCGCAGCGACGCACGGATGCACGCCAAGACCGTAGGATCCTACGCAGTGCCGTAGGGGACCGCACCGCCACTTCCCAGCAAATTAGGGACACTGTTGCTCCTGGGGTATCGGCGAGGACCATTCGCAACCGTCTCCATGAAGCTGGGCTACGGTCCCGCACACCGTTAGGCCGTCTTCCGCTCACGCCCCAACATCGCGCAGCCCGCCTCCAGTGGTGTCGCGACAGGCGTGAATGGAGGGACGAATGGAGACTTGTCGTATTCAGGGATGAGATTCGCTTCTGCCTTGGTGCCAATGATGGTCGTATGTGTGTTTGGCGCCGTGCAGGTGAGCGCCACAATCAGGACTGCATACGACCGAAGCACACAGGGCCAACACCCGGCATCATGATGTGGGGAGCGATCTCCTACACTGGCCGTACACCTCTGGTGATCGTCGAGGGGACACTGAATAGTGCACGGTACATCCAAACCGTCATCGAACCCATCGTTCTACCATTCCTAGACCGGCAAGGGAACTTGCTGTTCCAACAGGACAATGCACGTCCGCATGTATCCCGTGCCACCCAACGTGCTCTAGAAGGTGTAAGTCAACTACCCTGGCCAGCAAGATTTCCGGATCTGTCCCCCATTGAGCATGTTTGGGACTGGATAAAGCGTCGTCTCACGCGGTCTGCACGTCCAGCACGAACGCTGGTCCAACTGAGGCGCCAGGTGGAAATGGCATGGCAAGCAGTTCCACAGGACTACATCCAGCATCTCTACGATCGTCTCCATGGGAGAATAGCAGCCTGCATTGCTGCGAAAGGTGGATATACACTGTACTAGTGCCGACATTGTGCATGCTCTGTTGCCTGTGTCTATGTGCCTGTGGTTCTGTCAGTGTGATCATGTGATGTATCTGACCCCAGGAATGTGTCAATAAAGTTTCCCCTTCCTGGGACAATGCATTCACGTTGTTCTTATTTCAATTTCCAGGAGTGTATTTTTGGTACTTCACGCTGCACAAAAATAATTTAGTATTTTGTGGCACTTTATAAGTTGTTTCAGCAATAAAAATACGCTTAAGTGCTTGCATTCTTTTTTTAAATATATGATGCCAAATACTTCTGTTCACGTTCCAGTAGATGCATATTTGTTTTCTTGTGGTCCATTTGGTTTTGTAGCTCATTGTATATGTTCTTGAATTCCACATAGCACACATATTATAAATAAATTTCTGTGGCACACTTCATAATGTTCTTAAAACGAGTTTTGAGCATCATACATGTGCTATAAGCTTGATGTTCGATTATCATTAAGTAAAGATGCAAAGATATCATTCATTAAATATTGACCAAGGATGTAAACAAGCAAAAATAATGTATGGGGTATGCAAAATGTAAAACATTAACAGAACAATGTTTTCACTCCAAGTAAACTTATTTGTGAAGTCTGAGGTCTTCCTGTGGAGGTTACATTTTATTATTACGAAGCAAGTAGTATGCTGCCAAGGAAATGAAGAACCTATTAAGCCTGAGGGCGACAAAACCTTTCTCTTGTCATTCCAGTTTGTGAACGCCTTTTATAAGAGGGAAAATGCGCAGCAGGCTGACGCATTGTAGAGCGTCAAACTGTGGTTGACAGATGTGCCGTGTCGTGTCCGCTTTGTGAACTTTAGGTTACATAATCTGGGTGGAAAAAAGTCGTTTTGTGAACGACTTTTATGTGAAACGAAGTGTACGGGTGACAGATTGCAAGGAGAAAAAGGCGAACAGTTGTTGAGTGAGGTGGTAAACTGATGCATTTGACACGATATTAATTGTTTTGTGTAAAAAATCGATAATTAACACTTTCGCAATAATACGTCGTCCGATGTAAATTGTAGCCGTTGATTCAAGTCTCTTCCAGGCCAAGATATAGTGTTGCGACAAGTACTTCAAATTATATGGAATTTTTTGGTCTTTGGAAGATACGTGAAGAATCTGTGGAAGTATTTTTGCACCATATTTTCAGCTGCACAGCATTTTTGCACAGTATTCTCAGCTACAATGTTGCTCACAAGGAAAGAGCTACGGACAATGTATTTCATTATTAATGCACGAGAGGGTAGACTACTGGTAACGTAAACTGTTTTGAAAGGTGCTTTTGGTTCAATATATTAACAGTTAATCACAATCAGTATTACTACATTATTTCAACTACTTATAATATGCTTATATCCCATCTAGGAATTACCATTTATTAAGAGGACTACCATGTTGGTGTGGCTTTTTAAAGTACGAGTCTAGAAACATGCAACTTTGATGGATCACTTTGTAACTGTAATTTTTTAAAATTTTGTTTGTTTAAATTCAGTTACTAGAAGTCTGAAGACTAAAGTAGCTTCAATCTAGTGAGAGTTATAAAATTCGTTTCGTCTTTGCAAAGTTTGTAATCTAATGTTTGAAAAAGAACTCATTTGGGAACTTGTTAGACTCTCACCGCCAATGGCCTTGCCACATTGGTGACACCGTTCCCGTCAGATCACTGAAGTTAAGCACAGTCTGGTTTGGCTAGAAGTGGCGTTTGTGATCTTCCGGCTGTGCCGAGCTCTGTTGGTAAAGGCGGTGCTCTCTGCAATTGTGAAGCCAATGGGGCATTTACTTGACCGAGAAGTACCGGCTCCGGTCACGAAAACTGGCGGTTGCTGAGAGAGATGTATGCGGACCATATGCTGCCCTTTATCCGCAAACAGTGGCGCCTATCGGCTGGGGATGACACGGTGGCCGATCGGTACCGTTGAGCCGTCCGAGGCCTGTTCGGACGGCGTGTAAGGTTTTGAGAATCATAGTAGTACAAAAAGCTATAATTACATATCGGGAATTATAAATTCATCATATGTTCTGAGTTAAATAAACAGACTGTAAAACTCTAACCGAATTGGACACGCCCTTTTGCAGTTGCAATTATCAGCATCAATTGGACCTCCCTAGAGTCAGATTGCTCCCCATTGACTCCGTAACGGGTTAACGAGATGAAAATTTCCCCCCCCCCCCCCCCCACAAATAAGTTTTGGAGATTGGTTCCTTCTAAAAGCAGTAATAATCTCAATAAAAGGGTGTTTGTCAATCGAATGAAATAAAATATGGTCCAAACTGACCCTAATTAATTACTAAGCCACTGGTCAAAGATTTAACACGAACGTTCAGACAAAATCATGTCGAGAGTCATAGTACACCGTAACGTTCTTTAAAAAATAAAAGCTTTAACTTTACGTTGAATGAATGTCTGAACTGGATACTAAACTCGAATTATCGTTTAGTGTGTTGTAAGTGCAAGTGGTGTGTTTACTCTGTGTTATTGTTACCAAAAACTTTATACGAACTGATTGGACAGTGCAACTCCCAACACCAATAAAGAAGCACAGTCACTGCAAAATACATTCAGCCCCTTATGCACTGAATCCTCTGGCCCTGTTCGAAACTGGTAACTTTGGTCCCTGTGCATATAAGAAATAAATTAAATTGTCTTATCTCTAGAGCAGCAACGACAATAAATAAATTAATTAATAAATATGCTAGCTACAGGCTTAGCGATGCGCACTGCTGGCCGTAGTACTTGGAAATGCACATGAAATAGTTTTGGCTGATAAATGAAAACATTTATGGAAAATCCAATTCCTTTGAAAAAACGTATGACCTGGACCGGGAGGAGGTACTGATTTCGGTGGATAACTAACACTGAGTTTTCTTTGGTAGCATTATATTGCAAGTTAAGTTTGTCTTTCCAAAAACATCTGACAACTGAAGTTTCATTACTCATAACTGATTTACAAACAACGAGATTTAAACAGCAAGTATTATCTGACCTCACCAATCCAGCACAAATGCAAATCAGCAAATTACATATCGCTCTGTTAACAAGTCCCAGAAGCACAACAAATTTCAAATATCTAATTACCCTTTTTATCAAATCAGTTTACTTACATTCTGGGTTTACTCAACAATTACAAACTATCAGCTAACTCGTCTATACTAACGCGCTGGCAAACAGAACTCATAATTACTTAACATCTTTACCTTGCTTGCGTGAAGACTTCTGCTTCACTTTCAACAATACTGACTTACCTACATTAATCTAACACTTGTTGGCTACACGCAGCTCACCACAAAAAAAAAAAAAAAAAAAAAAAAAAAAAAAAAAAAAAAAACTTACTCCATCGTCTTTCGCTCACAGACAGCTACCTGACACTTTGCGCCAAGTGTTCTTTTACTTCAACCCTACAATCTCAGACCAGAAGCAGTTTCTTTGGCTCTGCGGTAGAGCACAGTCAGCAGTCCGCATTATAAAGCCTACCAGAGACATACATCGATTGACCAGGGTGCCACATACAAATGTGCCCCAGTAGACTCCTTTCAGCACAGAGAAAATAGAACAACCAACCATTAAGATATGTTTGTGGCTAATGATGAATCTAAACTAATGGTTGATTCACTTGACGAAGAACGTGGAGAATAATTAAAAATGAAATAGTATCCACTTTACAAATCACTGACGAAAACAAGTTATCACGGTGCCTGCACAGTGATTGCTTCGACTTTGCCATAAGGCATAGGTCGTCACTAACAACTACCATAATTACGTGCGTCATTAACAAGTCCTGGAACTCCTAATCAGAAGTATCGAGAGCCTGGAATCTTAGTGCAGACTAGGCGCTTATCGAACGATTGATAACACTCTCTCAGGTCGCCTATGCTGCAGATACTCACCATGATTTAAACTTCCGGCTGCCTCAGAGGTAGCCCCGTTTCCAACCAGTCTCGGAAGGAGCTGGAGAACAGCGTGCTCTCATAAAGGTATAGGGTCCATCAGTGCTCGCAGAGCTGTCCCACGTGACCTCCCAGACCTGTCGAACCAGAGTGCCCTCGCTGATTTCTCTGCGCCCCCCGAAGTTGACATAGTCCTTCACCACTGGTAAGGATCCGTTAAATACCGGCCAAAGAAAATATTCGAAACAAAATTTCCAAACAGCCTTTCTAGAAAAAGTTTTTTCCAAGCAGCCAACGGATCATGTTTCCACGAAGACACATACAAAACCTTAGCGCAAAATTCCTACTATTCAAAGATTTTTTTATATTTTTCCCAACAAAATCGCGGTTCTCCTTATATGCAGTTCTTACAGAGGAACTTGCTACCTCCCACTCTTTGGTAACTTTTTTAGGGGCAGACAATAGAGCTGCTTTTCGCATTTTCTACAACACAAGAAGCTGGACACCCTGAATGCGCAAAGCGCCCGGATGACAGCTCCTCGGCTCCACGAGGGGAGAAATGAGATTCAAGAACGAACTCAGTTATTTCTCTTCAGTGAATCAATGAATGGTGTGATGATGATGATGATGATGATGATGATGTCTGGTTTGTGGGGCGCTCAACTGCGCGGTCATGAGCGCCCAGACAAAGTCACAATTTTACACAGTCCAATTTCTTTCACAGTCCAATCTACCCGCTGCACGATGATAATGATGTTGATGATGATGATGAAATGATTACAACAACAAAAATACCCAGTCCCCGGGCAGAGAACATCCCCAACCAGGGCGGTAATCGAACCCGACAACCCGTGATCCAGAGGCAGTCACTAGACCACGAGCTTCGAACAGCGAATAGTGTAGTAACAATAAGCTTGCAATTGCAGCCAACAAAACGGTTTTCTTACTTGTGAAAGACAAACAACAAAGAAACCTCAGCATCATATCAAATAACACAACACCGCAACGCAAAAGAGTAACAAGATGTCTAAGTTTACATGATGTAAACAACCCAAAGTTCACTGGAAGTATCAGACATACAACCGATAAAACAATGAAAACAATGCATAAATTATTCAGACTTAAGACAACAAAATATAGCCTACCCACGAAGACAATGCACACATATCATATCGCACTATTCGAATCTATAGTATGCTTTGCAGTGAGCATTTAGGAGCAACGACTGTGGCTTGCAACATATAACATCATTGTGGGACGTGGCCAGGTATGGGCGGCCTTCGGAACAACATCGGCAGAAGCACCATGCGGGATGATGGGAGTGCACACCATCGACACCATCATCCTTCAAAGAGCGGCAGCGTACTGGCTGAAGAAAGGCAGACGCGACAAGGTATATGAAATTATAAGAGAGGACAGAGAGGCGCCAGTAAACCGCTGGCAGAGAGAATGTGATTCGACAGAAAGGTCTCAGCAGAACACCCATGTTCACTTCCGGAGAACTAGGAACACCCGAACATGCACGTTACACTGAGATAGATTCACACAGGTTCGACCAATAATTGAGTATGTCAACATAGGGCCAATCCTACGACAGCCGGACGATTGGAGTATACTGAGTGACACAACCGAAAATATGTGTCACGTACGTTACACGCATTATACAAACAAGAACGAACTTATACAGACATAATTGCAGGCACACAAACACGGGAACAGGTTACATAGAGTGACACAAACACAGACAAAAACATAGAAACAGACTCAGATGCTCAAACAGATGCAAACCGTGAGATTAATATATAGACCTAGTTGTAAGAAAAGTCTAAATTAAGGAACACATAAAATGGTTCAAATGGCTCTGAGCACTATGTGACTCAACTGCTGTGGTCATAAGTCCTCTAGAACTTAGAACTACTTAAACCTAACTAACCTAAGGACATCACACACATCCATGCCCGAGGCAGGATTCGAACCTGCGACCGTAGCAGTCGCGCGGTTCCGGACTGAGCGCCTAGAACCCCTAGACCACCGCGGCCGGCCGCAGAAAATGGATCAGCTGTCATTCCAATATTTGTAGAAAGGTCTTGAGTAACAAGTCTAATTTAAATGATATATTTGTGGATTAATCTTAAATAAAATAATACATGGGCTAAAAATCAAGTAATGATGTAAGATAAGAGTAATACTTGTCTATAGACACAAGTTATCAAATGAGAATTAAAGATATATTTTGAACGCTACCTTGAATGTGACAGGCTTGATGATCTGCCGAGCCCTCACATCCGAGATAGCTGGGTGGTGGGATCTCTAATACGATGTACTTTCCTATTACTATTTCTCCTCCTCAAATGCAAGATTCTTGTTATTTCAAAAATATTTTCCAAATTTATAATATGTCATAAAGTGGATGTATGCCATAACCTCTTTCCATCTTTCTGAATTTCTTTCTTCTATTCGTCAATAGTTAATTTTAAGATTTTCATTTCTTCATTACTTTAACTATTTAAAGCCTGAGCATTTTAAATCTTATTACTTTCAAAATTTGTCTCTTGAGGAGGTGAACCAATCGTATACACCATCTCTGTGCTGGGAAGTATTAACCATCATAACGATCATTACAGGTGATAGTGAAGTGTACAGTTTTTTTGGCTGTACAATGACCCCTAATGTGCCCTAGAAATGGTCCTGAAGTATTATAGCCTGCCGGCCGGGGTGGCCGAGCGGTTCTAGGCGCAACAGTCTGGAACCGCGCTACCGTTGTGGTCACAGGTTCGAATTCTGCCTCGGGCATGGGTGTGTGTGATGTCCTTAGGTTAGTTAGGTTTAAGTAGTTCTAAGTTCCAGGGGACTGATGACCTCAGAAGTTAAGTCCCATAGTGTTCAGAGCCATTTGAACCATTTTATTATAGAATAATTAAGATTCAGACAAGCACAGCCCCAGTGAACATTAGTAATATATTTCAGTTTTTCTCTAAGATTTTGTTTTCTGTACCGAGCCCGTAGTTTTACACTAAGATTCGTGCAAGGTCACATTGTTTAACAAACGCGACCACATACTCGTAATGAAAGACGATAAGAGAACACTGTAGGGAACATTATGGAAAACAGGTTTGTAACTCGATAGTAAGAATAGTTACTGTGAGAGGTTCTTGCACAGTTAGTTATCTTTTCCAGTAAAATTAAAATAACTAATAACACTGTTAATGCAGAAGTTGCAGTTTTTTATATGCGTAATAGAACAGAAGTACTTATCTTCCATGAGGATGCATCACATCATTTTGACGTAATTTTTTAATTTTAGGGAAACGGTCAGTGTGTATTAGGATGCAATTCACACATGTCAAGAAAACACAACACCTAAGGACATGGGATGCTGAAAAATTGAACAATAAGGACTTTAAGAAAGAGTATAGTAGCTAAATCGTAAGGAAATAGGAACACGTAAAGAGAAGTGCAGAAGTCACTGAAGAGTTGAATACCATTAGAAATAGAATGTTGGAAGGATTTGGGATAGAAGCTGGAGAGATGAAAAGAACAATATTTGAGAAAGAGTGGATAACAGCAAGTATACTGCATAAAACGGTTGAGCTCAGGAAATATAAAAGCGGCAATTCAGAAGGAGGCAGAAAACTGAATAATGAATTAAGAAAGTTTACTGACCAAGCTAGAGATGCCTGGATGAGGAAAAAAAGGTGAGACAATGGAAGAATTGGAAAAGAAAGGGAAATTAGAGGAAATGTACAAAACAGTCAAGTTCTTACAAGATGAGAAGTAAGGCAAACAGACAAGGAGTCTTAAATAAGAAGATGATAATATGTATAGAAGAGAAGGAGATTTGAACGCATTATCTGGACTACTTACCAGATACACAGGCTCATTTGGAAGATGAAGTGGGAAAAATGAGCACTGAGGTTCTAAGATACTGAAATGGGAATTGGAGAAAGCAGTTCAGAAGCTTCGGGAAAAAAAGCTCTGTGACATATTACCATCAGAGGCAATGAAGGTCTTAGGTCTAAACTCAGTGGCCGGATTGACAGAGGCCATAAATGGAATGTATGACACAGGAATCTGGCCTCAAGATCTACTTAAGACTATTCTAGTGCCTTTCCCTAACAATTGCAATACAAAAGAATATGAAGACTATGGGACAATTAGTTTTACGAGTCATGTTACAGAAGGCTGTATCGAGAGCCATACAAATAGGATTGAAAAGAAAATTGAGGAAAACGCTGGTGAACTTCGGTTTTGGTTCAGAAAGGATAAAGGAAAAACACATTTTATGGACTGTCTCAGGATAATTGGAGGAGGAGCTATATGTTAGTTCTATCGACTGAGATAAAGCATTTGATATAGTCAACTAGTGTGTACTGCTGAGAATTCTAAAAGTTGTTGGAGTAGATTGGAAAGATAGAAGGTTAATAAAGGAGATGCACATAAATCAAAATGTGACAGTAAGAGTAAGGAATGAGGAGACGGAGGAGATGAACATTTGAAGAGCTATAAGGCACTGTCACCGATGCTGTTCAACATATGTGGCATAGATATGCCATAGAGGATGCAAGAGGCATTGTAACTGGAGGAGGAAAGGTAAAACTATAAATTACACCGACGATCAAGCAGTACTAGTGGAATCAGAAAAGGAGCTACACAAGAGTTTGAAGCAAATTGTAAGAAGGTGCAAGGAGTATGGAATGAAGATAAATGTAGGAAAGACAAAAGTGATGAAACTAAGCAAGCAAGAAGAAAGCTACAGTAACTTATTCTTAGACAGAGAAAAGATAGAAGTGAAGTCCATTACCTGAGAAGTTAATGACATGGACTGGAAACTGTGCATAAGAAATAATGAGAAGGATATCTACAGGGGCGGGAGAATTTAAAAAAGTGAAGCATTTACTAACATCTAGAAAAATTACAATGGTGGTGAGGAAAAGATTTGCTAAATATAATGTCTGGAGTGCAAGGATATGAAGCAGTGAATCATAGTTAAAAAAGAAATAAGTTTTGAAATGTGACTACAGAGAAGAATGCTTAAGGTTAAGTGAACTGTCAGACTTACGAACGAAGAAGCCATGAAGAATACATGGGAAGAAAGAAGGTTATTAGAAATGATCTGAAAGGGAAACAATCTTTACTTTCACATATACAGCGTTGGAATTGTCTGCATAAGGGAATTGTATTGAAAAATGGAAGGGGAGAGAGAAAGAAGTAGAAAGAGAATTAAAATGTAGGATGATCTCAGACGAGAACGAATATACGGCTGAAGGAAGATACTCAGAACAGGGCCTCTGGTTGAAACCTATCATAAGACAGGTGTACTAAAGACGAAGAAAAGTATGCCACACAATAATTTTAAATAATACTTTATACTCAGTACTGTAGCCCAATTCTTAATATTGTTAGTTATTTATTTGTTTGCTCATGCGTAGATCATGTTTAAAATCATATCAGACATTTTATTATTATAGAAAAAGGAAACATTTCTTTAAATTAACTAATTCAAGAATACGATAATTATTGTGCGCTAGCCATCTGTAAGGCATCACTGCCCTCACTATACACACCACTCTACACTCTACACACACACACACACACACACACACACACACACACACACACACACACACTGTAGATACTTCTGTCATTCTATCGAATTCTTCAAATTGGCCGTTTGCATCATCTAAAAACATCTGAATCAGCACTTCGCCACAGTGAATAAGATGTTGAGCTCAGGAGAATGTGTAGAAAACATTGCAAAGAAATTAAACAAGACAGACGGAGAAAATTTCTCAATAAAGTACACTGGATAATTTGTTTATTAATATTTTGTGCTAATATGGTTAACGAAAAGGGACTTCAGAACTGCAGGTGATCATACAGCTAAATACGTTATTCTTATACACAAACAAAACACGTCTTTTGTGCTGCAGGTGAACCGAAAGAGATGACTGAGAGAGCTAATCTGACGTTTTTCGTCTGAAGCGGGCAGACGTTTCAAAGGGACGAACAAGCGGAGGAGACACCGGATTCAGCCCTGGCGCTGAGCGAGATATTCCAGCTCAGAATCCGCGAAGCGAGGCGCCCCGTTCCCGGGCCGTACCACCTTAACACGCTTTTCTCCAGATTTAAAAGCACCCCCTTACAGCAACTGAAGTAAATTGGATATCTTTCTGCCGCCCCGGGCGAAGTGAGAACGCTAGAGGCAGTAAGACCAAGAAAGTTTCCCAGCGAAACGTTTTTGCAATCTCGTATGCTGAAACAGATGACCCCATTTTGTCGGAGCCGCTTCTGCGTACTGTGAAACATAATTTGGACTGGGAGTTACACCACTAACCCGTTTCTGAGAAACTATTTCACTGTCTTGGACCCTTAAAGAAAATGAGGGTATAAACCTCAACAGTGCGAAACCATTTTTAATAATCACCCCTGCTGTAAGCTCCTTCCAGTGCGTCTCTTCATACCAGTGAAATTGAGACGCCTGAAATCTACATTTGCCGTAGTGACAGTCTTTATGTCTTGCTCAGTTAATTACATTTCTTATCTGTCTGCCTTATAATTAGAGCCCCTAAAATAAGCCCAACTCAGCGCAGAAACCTAAACACATGTAGTACGACGTTCTGTTGAACTGTAACTGTTCCGTATCCCTTTGATTCCGGTGTCGTATATTTCTGGTTTTTAAAATTATCTCTGTTTAAGCCCGGAGTGTCGGTGAATAATTAGCAAGCAAATCATAGAAGTTAACCTTTAAGGATCCTTCAGACTGGTACGCACTATTGTCTAATACGAGACGTCTTCTTTTTCATTTTTGACAAGAAAATTGAGGAGCTTCTTGGAGATCCACTTACTTTGTGTATTGTGCTCCATTGAAAAATACACGTCTACGTCTGAACAACAATCAAAAAATTTAAAATTGAAGAGCATCTAGATTACAACAGATTATTAATGATATCATCAGTAATGAAGCTCACACAATAACTGACAATCCCCATACTACCACCAACAGTTCTAATCTTTGTTTTCTCTAATTCACTTCTAACCAATACCATCATAGTGTTATTCATATTACTGTACGACTTATGTAAATATTTCAGCATAAATTGACGTGAAGTAAGGAAATTCCCCATTGCTCACACTGTACGAATCGGGTAAAAGTGATTTACCTGTGATTCCCCTAGACCTCAGGATGCTGGATGAATTTCAATTCTGTTTGCAAATGAAATAGACGGAGTATGAATGTATTCACTCGGTTTCGACCCAGTAAATCTGAATGAGGATTTCAATGTAAGAGAAGTATTACGTCACAAAGGCAAGGTAATTTTTATTTAATGTCGGAAGATTCTTGACATCCCTGGGAGAAACAACTGTGACAAAATTGCTTTACCTGATGTGCGAAGTACGAAGAGGTTAGCAGCAAAGGGGCATAAGTACACATCTTGTACATCCGAGAAAACTGAAGTAAAAGTTCTCAAGATTCCAAAACTGTCATGAGATTTTAAAATGGAGTTTCAAATTTTTGCGTGTATTAGACATAAATGTACTTTGTAGCATTTTCGGTTTGCATGTGGTAATAACAGGTTAATACAAATGATCTATTTCATGTCACAATTCGCAAAAATCTGTATGCACTTGTATCCTTTTGCTTCAAGAACGTCGCGAATTAAGGAGGATGTGATTTATGTTTGCTCTCTAATGCTTTATTATTGGTTTTCACCAACTAAATTATCATAAAATCGTTAACAAAACCTTTATGTAATGCTCCATTAACACTAATTATTTTGTGGGTTACAGTAATGAAACAAAATAAGAAAGAATACTGTTTAACGCATTAAGCCGTTGTTGAAAATATTTAGTACCACCTGGGTCAATTCCCTCTTGTGGTGTTCCATAAAAATTTTATTTAGATAATATACGAGGTGTATGCAAGTTCTAAGGCCGCCGATTTTTCTTTTCTAATTAACTACTCACCCGAAATCGATGAAACTGGCGTTACTTCTCGACGTAACCACCCTGCAGACGTACACATTTTTCAAAAAGCTGACGCCATGATTCCATGGCAGCGGCGAAGGCTTCCTTAGGAGTCTGTTTTGACTACTGGAAAATTGCTGAGGCAATATCAGCACGGCTGGTGAATGTACTGCCACGGAGAGTGTCTTTCATTGTTGGAAAAAGCCAAAAGTCACTAGGAGCCAGGTCAGGTGAGTAGGGAGCATGAGGAATCACTTCAAAGTTGTTATCACGAAGAAACTGTTGCGTAACGTTAGCTCGATGTGCGGGTGCGTTGTCTTGGTTAAACAGCATACGTGCAGCCCTTCCCAGACGTTTTTGTTGCAGTGTTGTTCTTCAAAACATTTTCGTAGGGTGCACCTGTTACCGTAGTGCCCTTTGGAACGCAATGGGTAAAGATTACGCCCTCGCTCTCCCAGAACATGGACACCATCATTTTTTCAGCACTGGCGGTTACCCGAAATTTTTTTGGTGGCGGTGAATCTGTGTGCTTCCATTGAGCTGACTGGCGCTTTGTTTCTGGATTGAAAAATGGCATCCACGTCTCATCCATTGTCACAACCGACGAAAAGAAAGTCCCATTCATGCTGTCATTGCGCGTCAATATTGCTTTGCAACGTGCCACACGGGCAGCAATGTGGTCGTCCGTCAGCATTCGTGGCACCCACCTAGATGACACTTTTCGCATTTTCAGGTCGTCATGCAGGACTGTGTGCACAGAACGCACAGAAATGCCAGCTCTAGAGGCGATCTGTTCAACAGTCATTCGGCGATCGTCTCGCGGTTCTAGGCGCGCAGTCCGGAACCGTGCGACTGCTACGGTCGCAGGTTCGAATCCTGCCTCGGGCATGGATGTGTGTGATGTCCTTAGGTTAGTTAGGTTTAAGTCGTTCTAAGTTCTAGGGGACTGATGACCGCAGCAGTTGAGTCCCATAGTGCTCAGAGCCATTTGAACCATCATTCGGCGATCCCCCAAAACAATTCTCTCCAGTTTCTCGATCATGTCGTCAGACCGGCTTGTGCGAGCCCGAGGTTGTTTTGGTTTGTTGTCACACGATGTTCTGCCTTCATTAAACAACGCACCCACGAACGCACTTTCGACACATTCATAACTCCATCACCACATGTCTCCTTCAAGTGTCGATGAATTTCAATTGGTTTCACACCACGCAAATTCAGAAAACGAATGATTGCACGCTGTTCAAGTAAGGAAAACGTCGCCATTTTAAGTATTTAAAACAGTTCTCATTCTCGCCGCTGGCGGTAAAATTCCATCTGCCGTACGGTGGTGCCATCTCTGGGACGTATTGACAATGAACGCGGCGACATTTTAAAACAATGCGCATGTTTCTATCTCTTTCCAGTCCGGAGAAAAAAAATCCGAGGCCTTAGAACTTGAATGCACCTCGTACAACATTAAAAATCTGTATATCCCTACATCGATATAATGAAGTTTGCTTGTACAGCATTTAAAATCGTGCTACAAAATAAGAAACAATCTATTCACAATCTGATTTCAGGAAGTCTTTATCATCTTCTGGTTTTGGTTCTTCAGGTGGCTTATCCCCAGTCGTTCTCCTTGGTTGCCGTTCTTCATGTAGAAGCGAGCAGAAGTATTCATTGCATAGGTAGAATAAAAGGAAGCAAGTCCAGAAGATTTTTATATTTAGGAAGTATAATTTTTGGGTTATGTTGTACAGAGAAGACGACATTCGTGGGAGTTTTTTTATTTTCTGTCAGACTTTATTAAGCACAGGTGCACATGTGTCTCTTTAGTTCCAACTGTTTTGTGATATCTTGTAATTACTTTTCTTCCAGTTCATTAGGGAGCAGCACAGAGTGGGATTTCACATGTTTACATTTGTCACAAGTATTTCAAGTGCTTTACCATGCTCTAGATGAACGTCTCATTTTTCTGGGAAATGTCCCTTGCACCCCTTTGCCTCTGACCCGTTCCTACATGAGACAGGCGAAATAATTTCAGACGTCAGGAAGAATGTAATAATACTTACACCAAAGGAAGTTGTTGACAAGTGTGAAATAACCGAACTATCAGTTTAATGAATCATGGTTGCAAAGTACAGACTCGAGTTATTTACTGAGGTACTGACGAACTGGTACAAGGCGACCTCGGGGAAAATCACTTTGGGTTCGGAAAAAATATAGGAACACGAAAGCTAATGCTGACCCGGCGACTTATACTGAAACCAGCCTGCAGTTATAAGAGTCGACATACGAGAAGGAAAACAGTAGTTCTTATCAGTCTGTACATTGGGCAAGCACTAAACAAATCAAAAATTTGGAGAAATAATTAAAGATCATGGAGAAGAAATAAAAACTTTTACCTGATTGTTGCAGATTTTGTTAAAACTTTTATTTGGCCAAGATAGGACTGTAGAAAAGAATACGTTTTCTACACTCTGATCTTGGCCAAGCAAAGTTTTTAATAAAATCTACAACCTTCAAGTGTACATATCGCTGTCACACAGCTAAGCACATTAGGTAATTACAAAAAGACTATTACATTTTCCGATGATATGCTAATTTTGTCAGTGAAGACGGCTTAGATGTGCAGTTTGACGAGAAAGACATTACAAGATGAATATGAACAAAAGTAAAACAATAGTAATGGAATATAGTCGAGTTAAGTCAGGTGATGCCATGGGAATGAAGTTACGAAATGAGACACTAAAAGTAGTATATGGGTTTTGTTGTTTCCGTAACAAAATACCTGCGTAATTCGGACGCTTTCGTTGGAATCTCTTTACTTCACAATATGGCACCGCAGTCTCAGAGTACTGTAGGTTCAGGAAGAGTTCCTAATAATCATGAACGTGCGATTATCTGCAATGCTGTCAAACTTGTGACAGACGAGACAAATGAGGAAGTAAAAATCACATTAAAAAGAGCCTTGAGAGGGCTGCAGTAACTGTAAGATATTCTAATCGCACATCTTTGAGTGAGGAAAGAGGGAAAACATAGCTACAAGCGTTTTCCAACACTTCAGTACTTCAGGAAAGATGCTTAAGAAGGAGAAGAAAATTTTATATTTAGTTGGTATTGACGAACAACTGGTCAGGGGCTGACACATACTTTCTACGTCACACGTGATCTTTATTTTAGATTTTCAGTTTCGTAGTAAGCGACGTTATCCACCATGCTACGTTTCTTTACAGCTTTTTTTTTTTTTTAAATTTCTGTCTGGCAGCATGTGCTGAGACGAGTGTTGTTTTGGTTAATACTTTTATAATGCGGCTATTTCTCTACTCGGTACTCTAGTGAGACTTCGCCTCCGTACCTCAATGGACAGCACGGCGGACCACCGTGTGGAGGAGCTGAATTCGATTCCTGGTACTGCTAGGGATTTTTCATTGGCAGGAGGACTGGTATGGGGTTCACTCAGCATTGTGGGATCAACTGAAGAGGTACTAGACCCATTAGTACCGGTTCCAAGGTCAAGGAACTCGAAGACGACCGGGAGATCACGTGCTCCTCTGTACCTCATCCAATGAGGTCACAGGGAGAGGATGACACGGCTATCGGTCCGGCCCGATCGGCCCATCTGGGGCCAAAAAGTGGAACCACTTACCTTACCTTAACTCTTGTAAGAATCTGTTGACTCTGAATGTAAAAAACTGTTGACGCTGAACGTCTATATTTGTCGAATTATTTTCCATATTGAGATGATCTGTTAATATGACCATTTGCAGATTTGGCGTAGGCTTTGATGTCGAACTGCACCCTTCCTATTAAGCTGTGGCTGTTGACAAGATAACCACAACCACAACCGTTGTCTCCTCGCCTTTCTGCTGTCCGCGCAGGTACGACCCAAGTTATATTGTGCACACTGCAGCAGTAGCAGCCCTGAGGAGCGAAAGCATCCGCATTATATAAAAGTTGACTGTCTATCTGAAATCACGAAATATCATTAATTATTGTCGTGGTACCATTTTAATGAAAATCTTGGTGCCTCTCGCGTCCGTCTAGATAAGATAACCTGAAGAAGCCTAAATAAGGCGAAACGCGTCGTTCAAAAATAATAATAAATCTAAAATTGCAACCAATACTGTTTTTAACCAATACAGTAACACTGACGCCCGTTTAGGTGAGACAGGCAGCCTGTCCAACGACTTCTGAATCTGGAGGCAACCCAACCGACAGACAGCCAGCCGACCGACCAATCAACCAAATCAATTTCGCTCCACGCAACCACCAAACTACCACAAGATTTCAGCACACGACACACAGAAAAATGGCGCCCACAACGACCAGCAACACCTCAGCTGTCGAACAACAAACCGCGCTGGAGAGCAACAACACGACGAGGAAAATACACTGCCTAAAATTACGTCAGCGACCAGGGCAGGTAACCGGAACGTCAACGGCCACAAGGCAGAAGATACTGCTGGTGAACTTCCATAACAGGGAAGAAGTTAAAAACCACAGGAAGACGGCTGGAATCTTAGCCGACTTAAATACACACACGTTGCTGCTTGCAGGAATGTACCAAAAGCGACAACCAGGATCAAACGAAGAAATGTAAACAGCTGAGGCTCTATAGTAAGTTAGGTGAGGACTCAGCTTTCATGTCCCAGATCGGTGGGCGACGAACTTCGTAGCACTCGCAAGCAGTACCTCACACTCCAACCACGCGTGCACGCCACCAGCAGCTCCAGCACTAATACACGCGACGGGGGCTTGCTTGCTGCTCCACGCCAACCGACAGACTGGTCTCCTCGTCCGTCCGTAACTGCTGCTCCGTCCTGACTGCACTACTGGTACGTCTCCCACTCACACCCTCTACCCGCCACACGACGACCCGGAAATACTATCGGTCGCTCCAGAGATGGTACGACAGCGCGCTTATCGATACGCGGTGCTGCTGCCACTCACGGGCAAGTAAGGCAGGAAGTTAGTGACGCCAGTAAGTGGAATAAGAAAACAAGGCGGCACTACCGTAATAGAAGATGACAAACAGTTAATGGGATGAACACGACCCGTGCACTGCTCACATTGTATTTACGTCTTTCGTTGGAGAGACATCTTCTGCCCTTCCGTGTCACAAGTGTGTTGAACCTGAGACAGCCGGCCGTTGTGACCGAGCGGTTCTAGGCGCTACAGTCTGGAACCGCGCGACTTCTACGGTTGCAGGTTCGAATCCTACCTCGGGCATGGATGTGTGTGATGTCATTAGGTTAGTTAGATCTAAGTAGATGTAAGATGTAGGGGACTGATGACCTCAAATGTTAAGTTCCATAGTGCTCAGAGACATTTGAACCATTTAAGGACAGATGACCGGTTAATTCTCATTCACGAAACTCTCTGGACAATTTATCGTGTGGTTCGCCGCTACGAAACTTGTTGTGCCATTCTGACTATAGTAATTCGTGTTGGCATCTGATGGTGTCGATATTGTGGTTTACCATTTAAACATTGGGGTTTACTGTGTATTATTTCCTAGTCTGAGTGTTCAGTCTGTTTCAGAAAGCACTGTGCGTCATTGAACCAATGTACGGTCATCCCGCCAGATCTATCTGCGGATTCTTGAATGTTTGGGTCCATCAAGGACGTATAGTTATTGTAAGGCTAATTTATCATTATATGGCTTTCTTGAGGTGGTCTTATGTCAATGTGTTTTGAGTTGCTGGTTTTAAACACCCCAGGTTTGAGTTTGATTAGGTTACTGCTTGGAGCCTTGGGTTCATTAGAGTAGGATCGTTTACTTAAGGACTAAGTTGTAGCGCGTTTATTATCGTATTGGCACACGCATCATAATTTCCTACGATTTGTTGTATCTCTGAGCCTGGGTTGTGGTTTTAGGGCCCTTGCGTATCTGTCTTATCTAGTAGATTGTAACGTTCCATTTATGCTCCAGGTAGATACACCGTGTAACAGTTGCCTGTTCTGAAGCTAATACTTTGTCGTCAGTCTAGTCGTCGAGGTACTTAACATTGAGAGCGTTTTACTGTAATCATATTACTATAATCCCATGACATTTTCTTTTACGTAAATTGGCTTCTGCGTTTGATCTGTAACGATTGATCGCTATCATTCTACTGTTATTCATGGATTTATAATCCCATAAAAGTTGCATTAGCGTAAATCAGCTGCTGCATGTGATGTATAACTAGTAACCACTCTAACGACAAGCTGTTCTGCATATTGTTATTTAATCCTAGTTTTTTGCCTTTAATAATTGTATCTGTATGAGAACTCGTGTCTGTTTAGATATCTGGTAACCACTAATTCGGCAAAATTTTTCATTGCAATTGTTATTTGAATTGATTTTTTACGTGAATGAGACTTTGTATGCAATAAAAGGTGAATAAAATTCCTCCTCCCGCAAGATTCAGTCCTTCCACTTAGTCCTTGATGGGCGTTTTATATAGAGCCTACATATCCCCCAATATGTGTTTTTAGGCAGGTAAAGTAACGAACTCTCTTGTGGTTGTTGTGGTCTTCAGTCTGAAGTCTGATTTGATACAGTTATCCAAGCTAGTTCACCGTGTGCAACGTTATGCACCTGGTACCAACCATCCATTTGAAATTAATTACTGTAAAGAAACGTTGATCTCCCTCTACGAGCTATACTCACCAAACTTCTCTCCTTCCAAACTGTCGAGTGCTCAGCAACAAATTTCTTTTTTTTTCGCAATTCGATTCAGCACCTCTTCAATACTTGTCAAATCCATCCGTCCAATGATCAGCGTCCATCTCTAACACAAAATTTCAAAATCTTGTACTCTCTTCATGCCTGAACGGTTTATCCTCCACGTTTAGCTTCCATACAAGCGTACACTCCAGAGAAATTGAATCAAAACAACAAAACTTTCTAGGTCTTACATTTACAGTCGACGTTAACAAGTAGCTCTTTTTTCAGATACGCTATCCTCTCTGCTGCTAGTTTGTATTTAATATGCTCTCTACTTTGCCCATCATGATTTATTTTGCTGCCTTAATCGAAAATTCATCTAACCGTATGGTATCTCGTTTCCTATTTCGATAGCCTCAGCATAGTGTTATTTAATTCAACTACAGTCCACTATCACTGTTTTCATTTTGTTAAAATTCATCTTGTAACCTTTTTACAATACGATATCCAATCCATTCAATTAAACTTCGAAGTCCTCTGACTGAATTACAGTGTCATCTTCAAACCTAAAAGGCTTGTGTCAGCTTCAAGAACCTTAATTCTCTTTCCCCAACTTTTCCTTGGTTTCCATTACGTATTGATGACCGTTCAGATTGAATAACATAGCAAACTGGCTATAACGCTGTCTCACTCCCACCTTAATTAATGATCCCTTTTTTGTATTCGTCTTTTATAACCGTCTTCAGGTTGCTTTACAACTTCAAGATAACTCGTCATCTGGTTTCTGAACAAGTTGTAGACAACGTTTCGCTCACTATATTTTATTCTAGCTTCGTTCAGTCTTTTCACTCTCCTGTAAGTAATTTGTGACAGTATTTAGCAGCCATGACTTACTAAACTGATGGTTCGGTAATATTCACACCTGTCACTATCTGACTTATTTATAACCTGAAATACTACATTCTTACTGAAGTCTGATAGAATTTGTTGACTCGTATATTTTGTAGACCCGGTGCAATAGTTACATGACGAAGATATTTTCATCCCACTTTTGATCACCAAACAGTCTCTCTCCATTTCAGCATTTAGCTGGAATGTACACTAAATTTGTAACTAGTCTTCCATTTCATTTTTATTTATTTCATATAGTAATGTAAATGAAATATAACATAATATGTTTTATGAATTTGTAATATTACTCTGTAAATGCAGCTTCTGTGTATTGTAAAGCTTTCGTGCAATAGAGGAAGTTTAATCTATGATAACATTTGTCAGCGTGGAAGTAACACGTTGGACTGTCTAACGCAGGATTCTGACTCGTTTAGATGAACTGATATGGTGTGTCTGATTATTAGTGGAAAAACCTGTTATATTTTGTAAGTTGGTGCTTTTCGTAGAGTAATGATGGACGGAGTATTGTGAAAAATACAACATTAAGTTTTGGAGTGTAGTCAGTCTTGATAAGTATTCGGATGTATGTGGACGGACAAAAATGTTCACGGAGTTAACTAGTGGAAGCCTGACTATTTGTGGGAATGCAGAATCGTCTTCATGGTGACTGAAATACGAGAAATACACTCCTGGAAATGGAAAAAAGAACACATTGACCCCGGTGTGTCAGACCCACCATACTTGCTCCGGACACTGCGAGAGGGCTGTACAAGCAATGATCACACGCACGGCACAGCGGACACACCAGGAACCGCGGTGTTGGCCGTCGAATGGCACTAGCTGCGCAGCATTTGTGCACCGCCGCGGTCAGTGTCAGCCAGTTTGCCGTGGCATACGGAGCTCCATCGCAGTCTTTAACACTGGTAGCATGCCGCGACAGCGTGGACGTGAACCGTATGTGCAGTTGACGGACTTTGAGCGAGGGCGAATAGTGGGCATGCGGGAGGCCGGGTGGACGTACCGCCGAATTGCTCAACACGTGGGGCGTGAGGTCTCCACAGTACATCGATGTTGTCGCCAGTGGTCGGCGGAAGGTGCACGTGCCCGTCGACCTGGGACCGGACCGCACCGACGCACGGATGCACGCCAAGACCGTAGGATCCTACGCAGTGCCGTAGGGGACCGCACCACCACTTCCCAGCAAATTAGGGACACTGTTGCTCCTGGGGTATCGGCGAGGATCATTCGCAACCGTCTCCATGAAGCTGGGCTACGGTCCCGCACACCGTTAGGCCGTCTTCCGCTCACGCCCCAACATCGTGCAGCCCGCCTCCAGTGGTGTCGCGACAGGCGTGAATGGAGGGACGAATGGAGACGTGTCGTCTTCAGCGATGAGAGTCGCTTCTGCCTTGGTGCCAATGATGGTCGTATGCGTGTTTGGCGCCGTGCAGGTGAGCGTCACAATCAGGACTGAATACGACCGAGGCACACAGGGCCAACACCCGGCATCATGGTGTGGGGAGCGATCTCCTACACTGGCCGTACATCTCTGGTGATCGTCACTGAATAGTGCACGGTACATCCAAACCGTCATCGAACCCATCGTTCTACCATTCCTAGACCGGCAAGGGAACTTGCTGTTCCAACAGGACAATGCACGTCCGCATGTATCCCGTACCACCCAAGTGCTCTAGAAGGTGTAAGTCAACTACCCTGGCCAGCTAGATCTCCGGATCTGTCCCCCATTGAGTATGTTTGGGACTGGATGAAGCGTCGTCTCACGCGGTCTGCACGTCTAGCACGAACGCTGGTCCAACTGAGGCGCCAGGTGGAAATGGCATGGCAAGCCGTTCCACAGGACTACATCCAGCATCTCTACGATCGTCTCCATGGGAGAATAGCAGCCTGCATTGCTGCGAAAGGTGGATATACAATGTACTAGTGGCGACATTGTGCATGCTCTGTTGCCTGTGTCTATGTGCCTGTGGTTCTGTCAGTGTGATCATGTGATGTATCTGACCCCAGGAATGTGTCAATAAAGTTTCCCCTTCCTGGGACAATGAATTCACGGTGTTCTTATTTCAATTTCCAGGAGTGTATATGAAAATCAAAGATTTCGTACTCCTTGTACGGAATACCAACATGAGTAGAACGAAGGAAGTCGGAACATTCTAGAAAAAGATAACTTTCTCGTTGTTTTAATAGCATACAGAAAATTCTAGGGGAATATTAAATGTGAAACTCGACGCAGGAGGTAAAGATTCTGAAAAAAGAAAAACAAGGACCAATAAATTTAAAGTTTTTTTTTAACATTCAACTAAGTGCTGGAGAGTGGCATAAAACAAGTAGCGATCAAGAGAACACAAACATATCATGATTCCTCCTAGCAGTACACCGAGCTATTTTCCGTGTTATTTTGGACAGAAGAAAGACTGAGTATTTTGAGTGGAGACTGGCCGTTAATGTTATTTGTACGAACTGCAATCCAGTATCGAAAGTGTGATCAATCGTTGTGACGATCAAAGTGTGATTCATTTAAAAAGTATATGCTAAAAAAGTGACGAATTGCTGCTTAAAGTTATAGCTACAAAGTCGTCATTGCTGAAAGTACAAAATCTGTGTTTTGCAATATTAACCCAACACACTCCGATCCCATATTCTTTCCCGAAACCGTTTCAAAATTATACAATTTGTATTCTGACACTAGGCAACACATTAGGGCATCAGGGGAAATGTTATTTTGTATTTTGTAATCAATTTTCCTATTGCAACTACTGAGCCATGTCGGCTAGTTCTGTGTTCTCAAATCTTTGCCTACTGGCGCGATCCGTCTCTGGATAGCCGCCGGGTGGCGCTTCGGTCACCTGTCAGTTAGGTCTTTGACTGTAATTCCCTGGAGCAGCTTGTTGACCACATGGGCAGGCAGTCGGCCGCAGTCACGCCGATAGAAAGACGAGAGGCGCATGTGACATACTGTGGGCTGTTCACGGAGCTTAAGGGAGCACGATAGTCCAAGCGGCTGGCTGTCGCTGGTGTTCTGTGGGTCGGCATTACTTGGGTCTATTGTCGACGTAGCCGATTTAACCTGCATTAAGGGGGGAACCACGTTAGGAGGCTGTTTGACACTGATCTTTGGGATTTTTTGGGTGGGAAGAGTTAATTAGAATTTAATCAAATTTTGACATCATTTCATTCACATTTCGACCAGTTCTCGTAATTTTTTTTTTAATAATTTCAGACAAAAAAACAAAGTTAGGCTGTGATGTCCGCTGAAGGTTATGAGTGTAGTTCTTCAATTACGTGCAATAGCCATTCCGATTTTCATCTGAAATCGAAAAAGTTTTGATTATACATTAATGACTTATTTTCCAAGAATAGGAACTTCAATGCAGGTGAAAATAATGAAAATTTAAAAAAAAATTGCAGGCGTTCTAACAATTTACTTCGATTTTCACGATTTTTTCATTGATTATACAAAGAAAAATACCCTTAAAAATCATGATATTGTTGGGTCTTGCCTACTCGTATCGTACAGGGTGCCTAAGGGATGCAGCGTTCTCGGAATGCTATACAACAATTCAAGCAAATAACATTAGTAGTTTTATTTCTATTAAGCAGACCAACAATAATTAAATTGGAGATTTACAAGAAGTATTTGCAAATCATGTGTGACATGCAAACAGTAATATTCTTGTGTATGCAATGTTCCTAGCAAGTTTTACACACGTCACTGATAACTAACATCCGCGAAATTGAGTCTGATCTGATTGGACGAGGCTGGCAGCAACGGCGCTTATATTCACTTCTTGCAGGGGCCGGCCGCAGTGGCCGAGCGGTTCTAGGCGACTGCTACGGTCGCAGGTTCGAATCCTGCTTCGGGCATGGATGTGTGTGATGTCCTTAGGTTAGTTAGGTTTAAGTAGTTCTAAGTTCTAGGGGACTGATGACCTCCGATCCTAAGTCCCATAGTGCTCAGAGCCATTTGAACCATTTGAACTTCTTGCAGGTGTTGCTCTTGTCGTGGTGCGGTCCTAATCAGCACACCATTGGCCGGCGTCGTTTCACCGCCTTCGATGCCTTCCGTTCTTCATCTTCTTTCCGGAGCTTGTGGTTACACCAGAACGGATATCATCTCGCAAGTTGGTTCATATAATTCGTAATTTTATAAAGAATCATACTATCAATTTTTATATCAGCGCACACTCCGATGCAGAGTGAAAATCTCATTCTGGAAACATCCCCCAGGCTGTGCAGGCTGTGGATAAGCCATGTCTCCGCATTATCCATTCTTTCAGGAGTGCTAGTTCTGCAGGTTCGCAGGAGAGCTTCTGAAACGTTTGGAAGGTAGGAGACGAGATATTGGCAGAAGTACGGCTGTGAGTGCCGGGCGTGAGTCGTGCTTCGGTAGCTCAGATGGTAGAGCGCTTGCCCGTGAAAGGCAAAGGTCCCTAGTTCGAGTCTCGGTCGGGCATACAGTTTTAATCTGCCAGAAAGTTTCATATCAGCGCACACTCCGCTGCAGTGTGAAAATCTCATTCTGGAATTTTCATAATGATCAGTTCAACACTTTTTGAGTTAGACTGCACGCAAATGTCAAAAAGTCATTTCGAGATAAACACGTTTGAAAAATAAATTCTTGGAAACTAGAAACTCAAGGACGTTAACAATAATGTAAGATGCTTACCGATTACTCTGAGATTCCAGCACCATATAGCAATCCTCCTCCTGCTTCGTCATAAGCTTCGTTTTGTGTTTGCAGCAGTGCTTTCCGAGTTTTGCGACCTTCCTTCGACCCCAAGGAACTGCGTCGACTCTCCTGGCTCAGGCGCTGGTTATCCATTTGTTCGACATAACTGAAGCTCTGCTTGCCCATTACAATTCCTGCCTCATTAATTACCATCAGAAGGATGAATTTCCTTCAAGGAATAAGCCCGCCGCTAAATACGATACCAGTTCAACGACTTTTAGTCCGGAGGGCAAGTGTTTAGGAGCTAATCGCCAAATACTGGAATTAAATCTTTCATCCACATTTTGTGTGTGGCCACCTAAACATCTCTCCAGTAATTCATCGCTTCATAAATCTTCATAAATTGGAAGAATTTCCGTCAGTACGTTGGGGTGCAATGGCGTAGGGTGCGGTTCTTTAGCCTTTCGGATGCGAAGTCATTTCTCAGTCTCAATTAACCAACACACTCGTAGAAGGCTGAGTCAGAACTGACTCCAATTAAGGTACAGCGACGCCCTAACGTAATACAACCGAACTAATCCCTTGTGTTGATGCTTCTAGTACGGGGTGTTTAAAAAGTCTCTCAGGAGTGGCGTATGATCGTCAGCCGCGCGTGCCGTAAGCCGCAGTGAATATCCCGAAATGAAACTCAGTGAAGTACAAGTTATTAATTCATTGAATATTCAGTTTTACTTACGAATTTTCACATTGAAACGTGAGCTGTATGCGCACTTGCACCATCTCGCTGAAAATAAAAGTTCAGTATTTCACACACCAAAAGTTCTTCTCCGAATTGGTACAGAATATCACTGCAGTATCGTTGTGCGTTTATTGTTCCGTTGAAAAACATGGACCCGCAATCTGACGTCTAGAAATTGCAATCCAAACTCCTATTTTCACAGAATGAAGTGGTTCCTCATGATTACACAATGGATTTGCAGTACTCCACATACGAGAATTTGCGGGTTCATGTACCCCGATAAATGAAACCACGCCTCATCAGTGAAAAACGTTTCATTAAGAATATCCCTACCATTTTGCTGAATGAATTTTTTGAACGATTGACAATAATGCGGTCTCTTGCCATGATCAGTATTTTTCAGTTCTCGCACGAATGTCACTCAGTATGGGAAAAGTTGTAACTTTTTCCTTACAGCTGTGTGGGCCGTTCCGACACTAACATCGATTTCCTGGGCGAGTTTTCTTACAGACTTGTTCGGACTCATGGACATTTTATCGGAAATATCGAGTAGTTTATCTTCAGACAAAACGTTAAGATGACCACTTCTCGGAGCATCTGTCACTGAACCCGCTCTTCGAAATTTGTTAATCAAATCTCGCACAGTATCGCGATGTGGGAGTGTTGTGTTCGGGAAAACTGAATTAAATGTTTGACGAACTGAAACTGTGTATTTAATGCCAGCTTCGAAGACTTGTTCAACTAAAAACACACGTTCTTCAATGGTTAGCATTTTAACAGTGACAAAAACGAAACAAACGAACAAAGTAACTAAACTTAAACGTTCACGTCAACACGTAACGACACACACTCAACGATACAACTGATGCTGGCTGAGATAAACGAAACAGTGGGATGTTGGGAGAGTCCACTTGAAGGGAAGTAACCCAGGCAGGCGAACAATCACACGGCACGCGCGGCTAACAATCATACGACACTGAGGACAGACTTTTTGCACACCCCGTACCTTGTATACCATTATCTGAAGAGAAAGATACAAAGGCGGGGCTCTATTTCAAGGCTACGTTTGTACACAAAGCGAGTGTGAGGTTGAACCAATCAAGCCTACCTGAGGTAGTGCTCCATGCTATCTGCGCTCGAGTCTGTAATAGATGTACACTCGGTTCTACGCTCATAAAATCTAAACGAATGAGAATTTCGCTTTGAAATTTTGACAGCGTTTTCTTGGATAGGTAAGCAAACGATTTGTGCAATAAAGGAATCCGATTTTTTTGAACCTCCTAATGTGGTTTCCCGCTTTAAGGTGGCAAGTTGCTGAAGTGAGTGTTCGAGTGCTGTTCATTTTCTAGTACCGTCTGCTCTACCCGTCGGGTTAAGGTACTCGTTACATGACTAATGCACGTGTTCCCGTGTTTAAGTTGCTCCCGCTATGCAGAATTACCTGTGGTACTCAGTCTCTCTGTTTGAACAGTTGAATTTACCTTTTGGTATCTGTGTTTGAAATTGAGAGCCATTTTTGTGTGTTTCAAATTCATTTCATTACAACTTGTGAACTGTCTGCTTGTTTGTCAGCTGCTCCTGAAATTCTCATATGTTCTGGACAGCCACGAGTATTAGTGACTACTGAGGTCGAAATTTCGTCTTATTTGTATTGGAATTTGTTGCTTCTCTGATTGATGTAGCGACTATAAAATTGCCTATGGTTGTCATTAGCAAACACTAGCCGCACAGTAAATCCTGGCACATTTGGCTAATTGAGTTCCATAACGCTAGTGAGATTTTGCCCCTCTCAGGAAAATTAATGTTTACTGTTTCAAATATAATTACTGTTGTAGTTGTCTGAGTGTTAGCCCTCAAGATTTACCTGTTACCTTTTAAGCCACTTACGTTAATGCGTCTTAGGGCCGTGTGATTTTCTGGTTATTACATTAACTTGTTATATTTAACTGTTAGACTAACCGGTTAATCCCTTTAGTAAATTATTGTAGAATTCTTGTTGTTACACGTACGATTTGATTGGGGCTTGGGGCCATGCGCGCATTCAAATGGTTCAAATGGCTCTGAGCACAATGTGACTCAACATCTGAGGTCATCAGTCCCCTAGAACTTAGAACTACTTAAACCTAACTAACCTAAGGACATCACACACATACATGCCCGAGGTAGGATTCGAAACTATGTCTGTAGCAGCAGCGCGGTTCCCGACTAAAACGCCTAGAACCGATCGCCCACAGCGGCCGGCCAGGTGTGCATTCAGTTTCCTGTCTTGGTTTGAGCATTTTCATATGTTCTATGATTATTATGAATGATTTATATGTTTGCTTGTTTTTTCTCCGTCTTCCGAGCTGTTCGTAGCGTTTGGAGGCGCTACTCCGGGGTGTTATTTGTTACCGCCGGTCCCTTGGGCTAAACCTGTCCGCGTCGCCTGTGAACGTGAAAGCGAGAATAGCGCCGTTTCCCATCTCAACGTAGCCTCTGAGACGTTACGGCCTCCTGGTTTGCTACGGCATCCCTCATAAGTTTCGTTGTCGTATCAATCGGACGCTAATTTACCCAGTAGTGTTCGTTACGCTAAACCATCTTATTCTGATCTGGCCTGCCGCACCTGCTCCTTCCGTGGTTTCCATGTCCTATTTTTTTTTTTTTTTTTATCATACTATCTTTCATGATTATGTAATGCTCAATCGTTAAATAGTATTTTAGTATTTTCCCGCGTCACTATGTTGAACATTCCCGAGAGTCTTCCCTGACTGAGCAGATACTTTCAGAATTATGTGATTCCAGTTTGGCCAGTGTTATAAAATTTTTTATTTGTTGTCATCAGTTTTTCAATTTTTAATGTATGTTTGAAAAAAAAGCTCTAGGGTTATTTATGGTGGTAAGATGGAATAATATAATTCAGAACATTTTTTTTTTTTTTGCCTGGCAGCCAAATTACAAGATTTTTCTGTGCAGTGCAATCAATATTGTTGGATTCATGTGAAGTAACAAATGACTTGTGACAAATGGCCTGCACCTTTTCATTCCAGTATAGTTGTTCCTTTATCATGGAGCGTCCACTGACATTTCAATGGTAGCAGAGTGTAGTTGCCCTCTGATAAGTCATGTGTTGCTGTTTATCTTCTGCGCTGTGCGTAATACATTGTATTCTAATTGTTGTAGATTTGAATCGGCTTGATGGAGAACAGGGCTTGTGGCTGGTTATCTTATCTTCGGAGAGAGCAACTTCAGTATGAATTACGGCTCTGAAACATGGTGATGGCATCGTGGAGGGGGGGGGGGGCTGAACTAGTGGTTCGTTTGGACGCCATCAGGTCCAGTTGACGTCACGGCGGACACTATTGGCTAGGGGTAGGTGTCGGAATTCCTAACTGTTCTTCTGAATTACAGGATCTTGACAGAAATTTGAACTTTCTTAGCGATAGCAATCCCTCACGTAAACAATTGCTCAGGGTATTAGCTCAACGTTGCCATTGAAAAGTCAATTTAGAGGGTCTCCAACTTCGTCAATCACAGAAAGAAGTAGTTCATAAATTGCAGGATGAAGTTCAGAAATTGTTAATCTCACGCTACGGTCGCAGGTTCGAATCCTACTTCGGGCATGGGTGTATGTGATGTCCTTAGGGTATTTGGGTTTAAGTAGTTATAAGTTCTAGGGGACTGATGACCTCAAATGTTAAGTCCCATAGTGCTCAGAGCCATTTGTTAATCTCAGCTAATACCATAGGGCTGGAAGAACAACTTCTTGATAACAGAGCGGCTAGTACGGCATCGGTTAACATAGACCAGGGGATCGACCTGTGGATTCTCCTGAAACTGAAGCCCATGTTGCTTCCATTTTCAACAAATTGGCCAGTCCCATCATGTATTTGTTAAAGGATGTATTAAAATTTTCAGCTGACTACATCAGGTAGTGCGTGTAACTGACCATTTCGATCACCATGCCGACGCTTTTAAGGTCTCACACAGTTTTTCTTAGTTTGGTGTACCCCCCAGCCCACAGCTCCTTAAGTGATATTTCGACAGAGGCTCTTAAGATTCGAGATAGTTTAACTAATTTGAGAGGCGTATTCTCCAAGAGAAACAGTCACCACGTACCTGAAATGAATTAGAACGCACACATTAATCGCGCGTCCAGGCCCTGAATGAGACTATATGGAGCACATTCGCACCGCAATTGTCACTCTCAGATGACCGTTGCCGAACAGGAGATCGTTTCTACCATCTTAGATGGGATGAGACGCGTGGACCGGACAGGCGTAACTTGACAGTAGGCCTACCACCTTTTCTGAATTAGAACTGTCAGTGGGTCCAATTAACGCCTCAAGGTCTCTGGTGAACAGCAGGGGCCGTATAAGGGGGAGCTAGTTTAAGGGTTTTCCTCACTTAACTGGTCTCATCTTTCTTTATCTGGCGAGCTCTCGCGGTCGCGGAGGCGGTGTTTTCGTTGGGGATCCAAAGATCATTTGGTGCGGGAATCTGCCTCTGAGCACCCGCCCAGACCGGGTAGCTGCCGCCATCAGAAGAAGGGGGGAGCCGTCGGCGAAGAAGTCCAGCCGGTTGCGTCCGTATCGTTGATTGATGTGGGAGGAGGCAACCAATCAGCGGAGTCATCGGTCCCAAGGATTAAGGAAGGATAGGGAAGGGAGTCGTCCGTGCCCTTCCAAAGGATCCCTCCAGATATTTGCCTGGAGCGATTTAGGAAAATTACGGGAAACCGTGGCTGGAGGCGGATCTGAACCGTCACCCTCTCAGAGGCGAGTCCAGGGTGCTAACCATTGTGCCACGTCACTCGATTGCCGTAGCGTTGCTGTTAATGATTCTTCTCTCCCCTTTGTTTGTGCTAGTCTGAACAAAGAACCTATTTGTGCAATGTTCGAGTCCGGCAGCGCCGTTTCTCTCTCCTTGAGCAAGCAAGGGTGGTAACATTGAGAGTGCAATGGGAGTTCATTGTTAAATGCAGAGGAGAGCGGATAGGTAGAAAGAGTAGACTGAATTCCTCTATGAAAGCGAAGATTTATCTGATGTAATAGAAGAAGAAATAGGAGTCGATTTAGGAGAGTTCGGGATACACCATTAGAACCAGAATTTAAGAGAGCTTTGGTGGATCAAATAAGTCATAAGGGCTCGATAAAATTCCATCAGGATTTCTAAAATCATTAGGGGTAGTGGCAACATAATGACTGTTCACATTGGAATGTAGAATGCAAGAGTCTGCCAACATACCGTCTAAATTTCGGAAAAAATCATCCAACGATTCCGAAGACTGCAAGAGCTGCCAAGTGCGAGAATTACCGCACAATCAGCTTAACAGCTCATGCATCCATGTTCCTGACAAGAACAATATACAGAAGAATGGAAAAGATATGTTAGATGATAATCAGTTTGGCTTTAGGAAAGGTAAAGGTACCAGAGAGGCAATTCTGACGTTGCGTTTGATAATGGAAGCAAGACTAAAGAAAAATCAAAACACGTTCATAGGCTCTGTCGACCTGGAAGAAGCGTTCGACAATGTAAAATAGTGTAAGATGTTCGAAACTTTGAGAAAAATAGGGGAAAGCTATACATAAAATTGGGTGAGACGCACGCTAAATCCGCAGGGCAGAACAAGTGATTAGGATCGTGGAAAGGGCCAAATAAGGTAGCGGTCAGTTTCACTTCAAAACTGCAATTTAATTACACATTTAAACCAAACCGGCATGTGGCCGAACCTTTACAAGTATGAGTTTCAAAATGCAATTCTTTCGCGGCTGAAGGCCTCCAAAGAAGAAATCTTAAAAACCAACAAGATAAGTTTCAAATGACTGAAGACACGGAGTTAAAATTGCAAATAAAATAATTAAAATATATATGTATATATCACAGCTAGCCTGAAAGCCTCAAGGCAAAAGTGGATAGTACAAACATAAACAAGGTGCAATACCAACGGCTGAAGACCACAATTAAATTTCAAAATTTTAAAATATATTACCATAATCTTTTAAGGCAGAAGGCTGCAGTGTTTTCGCTTAAGGGGATATTTTAAGAATAAGGCCTTCAGCGGCTGAAAGCCCACAGTTGATTTACCAAAAATTCAAAAAATAGCTTAAACCTTTATGTTAAGTGGCCGAAAGGACACTAAAAGAAAAAGCAACACAACAACAATAATTAAATTTAGGAATAACGTTTCAAGCGGCTGGAGGCCTACAATTGATTTCCCAAAAATTCAAATATCTTAAACCTTTAAGTATTAAGTGGCTGACAGCGCACTGAATGAAAAGATAGCACAACAAGAGTATCTTTCAGCAAAATATCCACTTGCCAGAATTCAAACTTACTTATATGGACTGAAGACCCTTGATTTACATAAAATACATTCTTTTTCCTTTAAAGCATTGGCTATAAGAGATTACCGACAGACTATGGAACACCTATGAAAAGGAAAGTATAGACAACGGCACTCAGACGCCTCCAAGGGGCTAAACTCGGAACGTTAACGTTCACTTAGGTGAGACAGGAGGTGGGCCCAACTACACTTGATCCGTCGGTAACCCAACCAATAGACAGTCACGGACCGACCGACCAAACGACTTGCTAGCCTCCAGTCGGTACATGAAAATTCGAAGACCAAACTGTTACAAACGTGATCATCCACAATGAAATATGCATTAAGCTGTCAAAACTACACATCGTGTTGGATAGCGACAACAGTTGAGGAAAGGACACTATCTGAAATTACGTTCGTGGCCAGGACAGGTAACCGGAACACTAACGGCCACAAGGCAAAAAATTCCGCTGGCACACTTGAATTTGAAATAAAGTTAATAAGTTAACTCCACCAAAAAAGAACACTGCCTGAATTTACGTCAGTGGCCAGGGCAGGTAACCAGAACACTAACGGCCACAATGCAGAAAATTCCACTGGTGCACTTGAATGGTAGTGAACCAATACAGTTAATTTCACCGCACGGCGGCTCGATTTCACCACTACAACCACTCGGTGTTGCTCACAGGAAAAGCTCCCAACAGCAAACCACAAAAACGAATGACACAACATGAACGGTCGTGGCTTTCCTACTTAAGACACCACTCAACTTTCACGTCCTGGGCCGGTGAGCCACGAAGCTCGTAGCGTTCGGACAGCTCCACACATGCTCCCACTGCGCAGGAACCGCCACCGGACCCAGCCGACAGCGCCGCACGGAAATATCCTCGCTGGTCCGCACCAACTGACCGACTGCCCGCACACACCTTAGCCGGAAACTATATGTACAAGACCAAAGATGGTACACGGTGCAAATGTCGATACACATCGCTGCTGCCACAAGTAGAAGGAAGAAGAACCATGGCATAACCGCAACAACGGCGGAAACCAAACGCAGATAGACAGCCAAGCTCCAGGAAATGCACAGTTCGGAGTGAGCACGGCACAATGTGTAATATACAATATGTACAAGGTCCAAGAGGGAATAATAATAGTGGACGACCAAAAACGAAATGCTCGGATTAAAAAGGGTGTAAGGCAGGTATGTGGCCTTTCGCCCCAACTGTTCAATCGGCACATGGAAGATGAAATGATGGAAATAAAAGAAAGGTTCAGGAGTAGAATTAAAATTCAAGGTGAAACGGTATCGCGACCGCTACGGTCCTGCTTCGGGCATGGATGTGTGTGATGTCCTTAGGTTAGTTAGGTTTACGTAGTTCTAAATTCTAGAGGACTGATGACCTGAGAAGTTAAGTCCCATAGTGCTCAGAGCCATTTGAACCATTTTTTGAAAGGGTATCAGTGATACAATGCGCTGATGACATTGCTATCCTGAGTGAGAGTGAAGAAGAATTACATGACCTGCTGAATGGAATGGACAGTCTAATGAGTACAGAGTATGGACTGACATTAAATCGAAGAAAGACGAAAGTAATAAGAAGTATCAGAAATGAGAACAGTGGGAAACTTAACGTCAGGATTGATGGTCGCGAAGTAGATGACATTAAGGAATTGTGCTCCTAAAGAGCAAGGTAACCAATGACGGATGGAGAAAGTAGGACTTCAAAAGCAGACTAGTACTGGCAAAAAGGGCATTCCTGGGCAAGAGAAGTGAACTAGTATCAAACAAAGGCCTTAGTTTGAGGAACAAATTTCTGAGAATATACGTTTGCAACACAACATTGTATGGTAATGAAACAAGGACTATGAGAAAACCGGAACAGAAGAGAATGCATTTGAGATGTGGTGCTACAGACGAATGTTGAAAATTATTTGGACTGATAAGGTAAGAAAAGCGGAGGCTTTGCGCAGAATCGCATAGGAAAGGAATATGTGGAAAACACTGACAAGGAGAAGGGACAGGATGATTTGACATCTGTTAAGACATCAGGGACTGACGTCTATGGTTGTAGAGGGAACTGTAGAGGGAAAAAAACTGTAGAGAAAGACATTGGAATACATCCAACAGACAATTGAGGGCACAGGTTGCAAGTGCTACACTGAGGTGAAGAGATTAATATAGGAGAGAAATTCGTGGAAGGCCACATCAAACCAGTCAGAAAACTGATGACTCACAAAAAGAGAACATTTAAACCAAGCATATCAGCTACCTCTTATGTAGGATTCCAAGCCGGTCACCACTTTCTGTACTGACTGGAAGCTAGAATGAGATTTTCGCTCTGCAGCGGAGTGTGCACTGGTATGAAACTTCCTGGCAGATTAAAACTGTGTGCCAGACCGAGGCTCGAACAAAGGACCTTTACCTTTCGTGGGAAAGTGCTCTACCACCTGAGCTACCCAAGCACGACTCACGACCCGTCCTCACAGCTACAATTCTGAAACCTGTATGAATTCAGTAGGGTTCCTCTGGCATACCTACTGATATAGCAGTCCTGTCTCGGTTATTGGACCATTTGCTTTGGGTATCCGAAGTTCCAAAGGGTCTTTAACTATCTGGATGATGTAGCGACCTACTGATACAGCAATGCTGTCTCGGTTATTGGACCATTTGCTTGGGGTATTTAAAGTTCTATTGGGTCTGTAACTATTTGGACGATGTACCATTTATAGTGGTTCGTTCAGTCAACATCTTGAACACCTCCATCAAGTTTCTATCAAATTACAGAAGGCTAGTCTAACCGTTTAACCGTCAAAGGTCATCTTATCTAGACGACAGATTTCCTTTTTGGAGCATTTAGTGCCCGTTGACAGGACTAGTCGACCAGGAACTCATGGCTGGTCTAAGGAACTTTCCCTCTCCCGTAAATAAAAAGGGCATTGCCAGGTTTGTTGGGATGGTAAATTATGTTCGTAAGTTTGTGCCCGTTTTGCCCAGATCGCTGCTCTCCTTAACAACATGTATATGAAGGAGCAGCATTTCGTGTGGGGCGAAAACCAGCAGGCGAGCTTCGACGCTATCAAAACTACCATACCTAACCTTCCTTTCTTGGCCATCCCTGACTTTGAGAAAACGATTCCTTCAGTGCCGGTTTGGCTGCGGTGTCCCTTCAAGAAGATAAAGGAGAGAAATGCACCCTTACTTATATCTCTAGAGGGCTGGTTGACCTCGAACTTAAATTCTCTATTTATGAGTGCGAGACATTGGGCGTGTTGTTCGCTCTCGAAAAATTTAAATTTTACCTATAACAGCGGGAGTTCGATCTCGACACAGACACCCAAGCTTTAGTTGGATCCTTGCTCAGGAAGAATTGTTAGATGGGTTGTCTGTAGCTCCGATGGGCTGACTGTATCTCCGACCTCCTTTTTCAAGTGTATCACATCAGAAGGTCTGACAAATGCTGACGCACTTAGTCGTATGTTTGCAGAAGAAAATGACCTGTTCCGAGGCCTTCTTCCCAGACAGGGGTTCTCTCGGCAGCAGCCTTACTGAATATTCCCCGTCTTTTTGGCGATTCGAAGCGTAAGAAAGATCAAAACCCCGACTTAGCCTCTATTGGTAGACAGCTCTTGGTTGGTATTTCGGTTCCAGGATACTCCTTGCATAAGGGCACCCTTTACCAGCGGATAGGCCCTTGCAACCTAAAAATTTGTTTGCCTATCGAGCTCGTTCCGTCCATTTTTCATTATTATCGTGGTTTTCTGGTGGGAGGCCACTTAGGCACCCACAAAACTATTGCTTAGATTCGGAGCCATGTCACCTGTTCCAATCTTTCCAGGGTTGCTCCACGTCTAGTGGGGGACTGTTTAATTTGAAAAATTGCCAAACCTAACCCCCAGTTCACGCCAAGGCCCGCTTTGTACGAAATAGAAACAATACCCCATCGATAAGCTGTTTATTGGTTACTTCGGTCCCTTACGCCTACTAAGGCCTAGAATCGCTTCATTCTGGTCGTCTTGGACGTCTTCTCCCGTTTTCCTGGGTATCTTCCTGCTCAGGCGATGATTGCATCTGTAAGTCTCTACGATATAACTAGGATGTTTCCATGTGTAGCCCTCGCTAGTGAGTGATTATGCGCCCATCTTTGTTTCCAGGGTTTTAATCGGTTTTGTTTTGGTAGTGGCATCAAGCGTGTCACCAACACTCCCTGTTACCTGCAGCCTTCCTTTGCGGAAAGGGTAAATAGAAACCTTAAGGCTGTCCTTATAATTTATCATGCTAGGTCTCAGATCAAGTAGGATAGTCCCATTCCTTGTATAAACCTTACTTTTAATTCGTCTCAGCACGAACCCTTTGCGGCGGTCTGGGTCACCTTGATGCTTGCCTAACCTCTTAATATTCCCTTGTCCAACTAATCTTTTACCAGAAACTATGGATTTGGATATCATTAGAAAGAATTGGGGACAGGTCAGGTAGGAATATTGAAATAGCCCATAATCGGCTGAAGAAGCATTATAATCGGGGGAGGAGACCCTTTCAGGTTAGGCCAGGAGACAGGACACCCGTTCGAAATTTTAACCCTGTTGGGGGTTCGACAGGGTCTGACTCTAATGATCTCAATCCAAGATTTCAAGGCATTTGGTTTTGAGGGTTTTGTGCACGGTAACTTCTGGTGCGCCACTTCTGAACAGGGAAAATTTTGAGGGTTGATATTAGCCAAATCAAGAGCGCTAATCGACTCAACTTGTTTGGCGCCTGCAGAGGGAGGCGGTGAGTTCGTCTTTAGTGGGGGAGATTTAGCCGTGTTCGCTCCTGTGCTTTTTCATCCTTTCCTACTCATGTTATAGTTAGTTTCTGGGTGGGGATTCGGTACCTGTTTGTTGAGTCTTTGGTTGTAGTTCCCTGGAGCAGCCTGTTGACCATATCGGCAGGCAGTCGGTCGCAGACAGGGCGAGAGAGAGATAAGAGGCACATGTGATGTACGGTGAGTTGTTCATGGGCACACAATTCTCTAAGCGGACCTTTGTCGCTAGTGTTGTGTGGCTCGGTATTACTTGGGCCTAATGTCGAGGTAGCGAATTTACCCAGCGTTAAGGAGGCATAGTTGCTGATGTGGGTGGTCGAGTGCTGTTCATTTTCTGGAGCCGTCTGTTCTGTTCGTTGGGGGGTAAGGTAATCGTTACCTGATTGACTCATGCGCTCTCATGTTGAAGTTGTTCCTGCTACACTAGATTGCTTGTGGTTCTCCATCACTCTGTTTCAAGAGTTGAATTTACCCTTTGGTATCTCTCTTTGCCATATTTGTGTGTTTCAAATTTCTTTTAATTACTCTTTGTTCAATGTCTGCGTAATTGTTCGCAGATCCTGAAATTGTCACGTTCTAGGCGGCCACGAGTGTTAGTGACGACTGAGGTCGAAGTTTGGTCCTATTTTTATTGGAATTTGTTGCTTCTCTGATGAGCTAGCGACTATAAAATTGCCTACGGCTGTGGTAAGCAAACACTAGCGGCTCAATCAGCCTTGGCTCCTTTGGGTAATTGAGTTCCATAACTCTGGTGAGAGTTTTCCCCGTACAGTAAACTTAATATTTGATTTATGTATAATTGCTGTTGGTGTTTGAGTGTTAGCCTTCCAGCGTTGCCTGTTAAGCCACTTAAGTTAATGTGTCAGCTCCGTCTAATTTTCCGGTTATTACATTAACTTGTAATATTTTATTGTAAGATTAACCGATTAATCTCCTTACTAGTTGGTATTTAGGAATCTAAGGTTTGGTAGGCGCTTGCGGCCACGCTCACATTGGTCTATGCGTTTTCGTAAGTTGTATGATCATTTTGCATGAATAATATGCTTACTTGATTTCTCTCGGATTTCCGAGCTGTTCGTAACGTTTAGAGGCGCTTTTCCAGGCTGCTATTTGTTATCCGTCGGTCCATCGGGCGTGGCCCGTTCCCGTTGGTTGTGTACGTGCGTGCGGGCGGTAGGGCGCTTCCCGTCTCACCATAGTCTCTGAAACTTTACGGCCTCCTGGTGTACTATGGCATCTCTCATAAGCTGAGTTTCTCTCTCGTAGCAGCCGGGCGTTAATTTATCCAGTAGTGTCCGTTACGCTAAACCATCTTACTAAGATCTTGCCTACCATACCTGCCCTTTTCCATGGTTTCCCTGTTTCAAGTTTGGTTTTTAACATAATAACTTTAATATTGATGTAGTGCTCATTTCTTAAATGATATTTTAATATTTTTCCACGTCAGTATCTTCAATATGCCCGAGAGCGTACCCTGACTGAGCAATTTCTTTCGGAATGAAGTGATTCAACTTTGGACAGTGTTAAAATTTTATTTATTGATTTATATTGAACTTATGTGGGTGCTTTTTACCTGTTGATCCGAACTGAAGAGTTTCTATTTTTAATATACATTATGTAACCAAAAGTATCCGGACACCTGGCTGAAAATGACTTACAAGTTCGTGGAGCGACCCATCGGTAATGCTGGAATTCAATATGGTGTTGGCCCACCCTTAGCTTTGATGACAGCTTCCACTCTAGCAGGCATACGTTCAATCGAATGCTGGAAGGTTTCTTGGGGAAAGGCAACCCATTCTTTATGGAGTGCTGCACTGAGGAGAGGTATCGATGTCAGTCGGTCAGGTCTGGTATGAAGTCGGCTTTCGAAAACGTCCCAAAGGTGTTCTATAGGATTCAAATCAGGACTCTGTGCAGTCCTTTCTATTACACTGATGTTATTGTCATATAACCACTCCGCCACAGGCCGTGTATTATGAACAGGTGTTCGATCGTGATGAAAGATGCAATCTCCATCCTCGAATTGCTCTTCACAGTGCGAAGCAAGAAGTTGCTTGAAATATCAATGTAGGAATGGCTGTGATAGAGCAAAACAGCAAGGGGTGCAAGTCCCCTCCATGAAAAAAACGACCACACCATAACATCACAGCCTCCGAATTTTACTGTTGGCATTACACCTGCTGGCAGATGACGTTCACCGGGCATTCGCCATACCCACACCCAGCCATCGGAACGCCACATTGGGTACCGTGATTCGTCACTCCACACAACGTTTTTCCAGTCTTCAGCCCTCCAATTTTTACGCCCCTTACACCAAGCGACGCGTCGTTGGCATTTACCGGCAAGATTTGTGGCTTATGATTAGCAGCTCGACCATGAAATCCAAGTTTTCTCACCTTCCGCCTTACTGTCATAGTACTTTCAGTGTATCCTGATGCAGTTTGGAATTCCTTTGTGATGGTCTGAACAGATGTCCACCTCTTACACATTACGATCCTCTACAACTGTCGGAGGTCTCTGTCAGTCAAGAGACGAGGTCGACCTGTATGCTTTTGTGCTGCACGTGACCACGTTCTCACTTCACTATCACAAAGGGAACAGTGGACCTAGGGATGTTTAGGAGTGTGAAAATCTCGGGAACAGACGTATGACAGAAGTGACACCCAATCACCATATCACGTTCGAAGCCCGTGAGTTCCGGCTAGCACCCCATTCCCTCTCTGAGGATGTCTAATAACTACTGAGGTCACTAATATGGAGTACCTGGCAGTAGGTGGCAGCACAAGTCCACCTAATATGTAAAACGTATGTTTTTGTGGGTGTCCGTATACTTTTGATCACATAGTTTATGTTTGAAATATGCTCTATTTATGGCGGTAAGGTAGAATAAGAGAATTCAGAAGATTTTTTTTAATGCCAGGCCGCTGAATTGTAAGATTTATCTGTGCAATAAAATATTGTTCGACTATTTTGAAGCAACAAATGACTTATAATAAATGGCCTGCACCTTTTCATGCCAGTTTAGTTAGTCTCTTATCGTGGGGCGTCCACTCGCATTTCATTACATAGAACACGGCTGCAGCTCAGTCATCAGGGTCGAGACTCGAGATACCGCCAACAGTTCCGTTTAACGTCCTCTCTTCCTCAGCGACTCTGGCACCAGGGAGATTCTTCTGCACTGAACTTCCGTGAGTCAACAGCCAGGTCGGTGATACTGACAAACTTACAGGAATCTTCTGCAGTTCGAGCCACTATCGTAAGGTCACAGCCAGGCGTCGATCAGTGATCCGTGTTCAGGACGCTTGTGAATGACATAGAAACGCAACATCTTCAACATAGTCAGCACGACATAGCATATTTCATCACGGCATGTTCCTGCTGTCATCGTCGAACAGCTGGGCAGTATTGTGAGATCCAGTTTGAGCCAGTCAGCCCTGTATCGGTGATAGTGCCACCGTCACAGTTACTGGACTTTAAACATCTGACCACTACCTGTTGGGGTAACCCTGCACTCTTCCTTCTTCAAGCCACTACTACGGCAAGGACGTAACCTAATACGCATTCGGACTGTGCCACTGCGGTGAGACATTCACCGTATTTTCGGTGACAGCAGTGCTGGTGCATGGCTCACGTTACCGTTGACGAGGCGGGGCTAGGAGGTCAACAAACCAGAAGGCGCCGCGCTTGACTGGAATCAACACCGGCTGCATCCTAGAATTTCAAATACAAATAAACAGTAATAAAGGGTTTCTTGTATCCATTATCGGCCTTTTTCTGCTGAACTAACATCCATTTCTGTTAGAGAATCACTATTCACACCCTTCCATTCTAGGCAACCATTATACTATTGTGAAGACAGCAACTTCTGTCGTATCTTTGTCCAGTGACCAAAACGGTTGCAGTTTGCTAGCAGCACAGAACATCCAGCTAGGTGATGAAGACTCTAGGTGAGACAAGTGAATATTCCAGCGATTTATACACATTAACTAGCTTTGTCTGGGAAAGCGTGAAAAGAGCATCGTTACAGACTATCATGCACCCACTGATAAAATAATAACTGTACTTCTGCAATCCTTAAGAAACGAGAAGAGTTTATTTCGTACTTTTTTATCAACAGCACAAAATTTTCTTGCAGTTAGAAACTGTTCTCTTATTGTCTAATAGGTACTCTGAAGTTTTCGGTGATTGAGATGAGGCAGAGTTAAATGTCTCGTTCAATCTTCGGTCAACGAGTAAATGAAATGATTATTATTGTGCAGTTAGTACTGAATTGAGTGTGATTAATGTGATTGTTTTCTAGAGCTAGTGCTGAAGGGCGCCTGATTTAACTGAATAAAATACATTGTTCCATCTTCGGTCATCGAAGAAGTGAAATTCGAATTATATTTTAATACCTTCAGCTGCTGACGGGCGTTGATGTATATCAACGGGGCCAGGTGAAAATGTGTGCCCCGACCGGCACTCGAACCCAGGATCTCCAGATTACATGGCAGACGCTCTATCCATCTTTTTTTCCCCTCATTTTGTTCGGTATTGTTCGTTGCGTTTGGTCTGGGTGGACGTCACAATACATCCGTTTAAGTTGATCGTAGATTCGTTTGCTCAGTTTTTTAATTACAGAGGGCGAACAGCCCTCTGACCAAACACACTGAGCTACCGTGCCGGCAGATCCATCTGAGCCACCGAGGGCACAGAGGATAGTCCTACTGTAGCGACTACCTCGTGCAAGCCTCCCGCGAGGCCCACATCCTCACCTTATAAGTCCACACGCTACATTCGTAGTGTCCCTACCCAACACACTCTTTACTAGTGGAAGACATTCTTACCAAGTCCCGTAAGAGTTCGGGTAATATGTATGCATCCGCACACAAGAGGAAGGTCATGGCCTGTATTGCCAGAACTATATACTTATACGGATACGGTATCTGTTCTTTCGGACACGTCCGAAAGAACAGACACCATACCCATATAAGTATACGAATAAGTGAAGTGATCATTTTCTGGAATTGGTACCGAATGGCGAGCTGCAGGAACCACAGCCGATTTAACGCAAATCTTCAGGTTACCTAACAGGGATTTTCGTAATAATAGATTGCAATAGGCTTCACGCTAATTTAGGTGCTTTTTCAGGTGATTTAAACACAGGTTTTCATATTCATAAAGTGTTACGTAGCAGAATAGGATGGTCCTGGTTTCAAAAACCTAAGCATCGGTTTCCTACATTCCTAAGGACAACGGTGAAAAATTTAGATTTAAGTAACCTGGTGTCCACTGCATCTCTTGTAGCTACATAAGCCAAACGGGCGGAAGTTTTTCAAATCCGAGTGAAGAGCATAGCTGTTGTTCTTGCGGTCTTCAGTCCTGAGACTGGTTTGATGCAGCTCTCCATGCTACTCTATCCTGCGCAAGCTTCTTCATCTCCCAGTACCTACTGCAACCTACATCCTTCTGAATCTGCTTAGTGTATTCATCTCTTGGTCTCCCTATACGATTTTTACCCTCCACGCTGCCCTCTAATACAAAATTGGTGATCCCTTGACGCCTCAGAACATGTCCTACCAACCGATCCCTTCTTCTGGTCAAGTTGTGCCACAAACTTCTCTTCTCCCCAATCCTATTCAATACTTCCTCGTTAGTTATGTGATCTACCCATCTAATCTTCAGCATTCTTCTGTAGCAGCACATTTCGAAAGCTTCTGTTCACTTCTTGTCCAAACTATTTA
Source organism: Schistocerca gregaria (assembly GCF_023897955.1). NCBI lineage: Eukaryota > Metazoa > Arthropoda > Insecta > Orthoptera > Acrididae > Schistocerca > Schistocerca gregaria. The sequence continues at coordinate 136,701,916 of NC_064921.1, read as the reverse complement.
CCGTCCATGTTTCACTTCCATACATGGCTACACTCCATACAAATACCTTCAGAAATGACTTCCTGACACTTAAATCTATACTCGATGATAACAAATTTCTCTTCTTCAGAAACGCGTTCCTTGCCATTGCCAGTCTACATTTTATATCCTCTCTACTTCGGCCATCATCAGTTATTTTGCTCCCCAAATGGCAAAACTCCTTTACTACTTTAAGTGTCTCATTTTCTAATCTAATTCCCTCAGCATCACCCGACTTAATTCAACTACATTCCATTATCCTCGTTTTGCTTTTGTTGATGTTCATCTTATATCCTCCTTTCAAGACACTCTCCACTCCATTCAACTGCTCTTCCAAGTCCTTTGCTGTCTCTGACAGAATTACAATGTCATCGGCGAACCTCAAAGTTTTTATTTCTTCCCCGTGGATTTTAATACCTACCCTACATTTTTCTTTTGTTTCCTTTACTGCTTGCTCAATATACAGATTGAATAACATCGGGGAGAGGCTACAACCCTGTCTTACTCCCTTCCCAACAACTGCTTCCCTTTCATGTCCCTCGACTCTTATAACTGCCACCTGGTTTCTGTACAAATTGTAAATAGCCTTTCGCTCCCTGTATTTTACCCCTGCCACCTTTAGAATTTGAAAGAGAGTATTCCAGTCAACATTGTCAAAAGCTTTTTCTAAGTCTACAAATGCTAGAAATGTAGGTTTGCCTTTCCTTAATCTTTCTTCTAAAATACGTCGTAGGGTCAGTATTGCCTCACGTGTTCCAGTGTTTCTACGGAATCAAAACAGATCTTCCCCGAGGTCGGCTTCTACTAGGTTTTCCATTCGTCTGTAAAGAATTCGTGTTAGTATTTTGCAGCTGTGGCTTATTAAACTGATTGTTCGGTAATTTTCACATCTGTCAACACCTGCTTTCTTTGGGATTGCAATTATTATATTCTTCTTGAAGTCTAAGGGTATTTCACCTGTTTCAAACATCTTGCTCACCAGATGGAAGAGTTTTGTCAGGACTGGCTCTCCCAAGGCCGTCAGTAGTTCCAATGGAATGTTGCCTACTGCGGGGGCCTTGTTTCGACTCAGATCTTTCAGTGCTCTGTCAAACTCTTCACTCAATATCATGTCTCCCATTTCATCTTCATCTACATCCTCTTCCATTTCCATAATATTGTCCTCATGTGCATCGCCCTTTATAGACTCTCTATATACTCCTTCCACCTTTCTGCTTTCCCTTCTTGCTTAGAACTGAGTTTCCATCTGAGCTCTTGATGTTCATACAAGTGGTTCTCTTATCTCCAAAAGTCTAATTTTCCTGTAGGCAGTATCTATCTTACCCCTAGTGAGATAAGCCTCTACATCCTTACATTTGTCATCTAGCCATCCCTGCTTAGCCATTTTGCACTTCCTGTCGATCTCATTTTTGAGACGTTTGTATTCCTTTTTGCCTGCTTCATTTAATGCATTTTTATATTTTCTCCTTTCATCAATTAAATTCAATATTTCTTCTGTTACCCAAGGATTTCTACTAGCCCTTATCTTTTTACCAATTTGATCCTCTGCTGCCTTCACTACTTCGTCCCTCAAAGCTACCCATTCTTCTTCTACTGCATTTCTTTCCCCCATTCCTGTCAAATGTTCCCTTATGCTCTCCCTGAAACTCTGTACAACCTCTGGTTCTTTCAGTTGATCCCGGTCCCATCTCATTTTTGCAGTTTCTTCAGTTTTAATCTACAGGTCATAACCAATAGATTGTGCTCAGAGTCCACATCTGCCCCTGGAAATGCCTTACAATTTAAAACCTGGTTCCTATATCTCTGTCTTACCATTATATAATCTATCTGATACCTCTTAGTATCTCCAGGGTTCTTCCATGTATACAACCTTCTTTCATGATTCTTAAACCAAATGTTAGCTATGATTAAGTTGTGCTCTGTGCAAAATTCTACCAGGCGGCATCCTCTTTTATTTATTAGCCCCAATCCATATTCACCTACTATGTTTCCTTCTCTCCCTTTTCCTACACTCGAATTCCAGTCACCCATGACTATTAAATTTTCGTCTCCCTTCACTATCTGAATAATTTCTTTTATTTCATCATACATTTCTTCAATTTAGCAATTGCGCGAATTCAGGATCAGTACGGACATACACGAGGAAATGCAAATCATATATTTCTAAAATACAATTAAAAACCTTAATATTTTAGAAGAGATAGCGAATTTTGACTACCCAACGAGACGGCTCATTGTTCTTATTTTCGATAACATAGTTTTCTGCGTGGAAGAGCTTTTAATGGTTTTCAGTTGTTCATTGGATTTAGAAATTGCGTGGAATAATACACATTATAAATATTAAGTAGCCTGCATCATACGGGCTTTACCATATTAGTCTTCAATCCAAGCGTATTCCATGTTTTATATCACTTGCTGATGTAAGCTGTAATCTATTTAAGTACAGCACCCTCTTTCAATCTCCGGTGCGCAGCTCGTGGTCACGCGGTGGTCTACTTTCTTCCCTACTACGGGGTCCCGGGTTCGATTCCCGGCAGGGTCCGGGATTTTCCAGGATTTGAGATGACGAGGTGTTTGTGTTGTCCTCAGCATTTTCTTCATCATTCATGAAAGTGGCCAGATTGGACTGAGCAAAGGTTGGTACTTCGTACGGGCCTGATAACCGCGGAGTTGAGAGCCCCACAAACCAAACATCATCATCATCTTTCACGCTTCGCCGTTCGGTGCAATAGCGCCATCTCGCTGACTTCCGGACACTACTGCGAATGAAGTTTGCCTCATGCCTGCTAGAGAGCCTATACAGGGAGAGAGTGGCCAATCGGCCCGTGGCCGCCATGTTTTTACCCGACTGCCCGCGGGACGTGCAATTAGGTAGCAACGCAAGCAGAAATCTAGCCACTTCACGAGTACTGCTGCATGAGACCAAAGCAGATCTTCTACCTTAGTACTCGGTACATGATTAAAACAAACTCCATTTGTCTATGTTTATATTTTCCTAATAAATTTGTGAGCAAATGGAAGTATCGTGAAATAATGTGTATGTCAGGAGAATTTCAACAGCTGTATGTTATGTTGCTATATAAACATTCACAACTGATTAATAAGAAACAGAAGTTTCATTTAATGTATCTCAGAGTACATGATGCTATTTCAGATTTTTCCGTGCAGATATTCATCGCTGTAATTTGTAAACTCTTGTCTCTTTCCGTCCCAACGTAACGCATTTTAAGTGTGTGTCAATCTCATAACATTTTCTTATGCTGGCAAAACACATCATTCTGTACACACTTTTAGGAACACGGTACCACAAAAAATTGGTAAAATATCAATACTTATGTACTGTACTGAAGCAGCAGAGAGTAACTCATAATAGGTAACTGAATATCCACACGATAATTATAATTTAAAGGAATGTGTATAGCCAAGACTACAGAGCCAAGTGTGAGTCGGCAGTCGGAAGTACGTAGACGTAGGGTTCTGTACTCATGTTGAAACACATCGTATCGCTCAAGAATCATTAAAAGTCTAGAAAATGTTTAATGAAAACCTGGATTGAGCAGGATTCCAACTCACGACCTTCGGATTACGACGAGCGTCATACACCCATCTTCACTTCGGTTTTTGCACCCAACAGCGGAGCAACCAGGCATTCCTCTTGACTGTCCTTCATGATTTTGTAATTCAAATTATTAGTGACACTCAGTAAATCACTTTAAATAAAAATTTTGCCTCTAAAATTGTTGTGAAGTTCTACAAGTATCGTCATAGATAGGACCAACAGAGTGACAGTAATTACGTAAATAGAAGCGACAGAAAACATGCAGAAGTCCTTCAATACCTACCTGTACGTAATCGTACAATGGAATTGGCATCCGAAGCGTTGAAGAGAACCAATAGTACAGAATCGCACACAGTATCTATTTATACTCGTACCAAGCCAGCATCAGTTCGGTAAAAACATGCCGTCCTCGGCTCTGAGCCAAGCAGCAACGCTATCACCACTAGCCACTTTCTGTCACTATATAGGCTCTCTAATGCCTGCCTGCATAGGGCTCCATCTAGTTCACTGTACCTTGTGGCCGTGCCCACAGCGCCTCCAGTTGATAATACGGTAGGTTGTTATTGGTGCTTATAAACATCCACACGTATTATACCGCTTATTTTATTCTTACGGCATCAATCATTCGTTGTTTTTTTGTTTTGTTTTGTTTTAGGGGGACCCCTGTTCTTACAAATTTGAGAAACGCTTCTAGCGGATTTTAATTTGTGAAAAACGTAAAGGAGAGGCTTCAAGACAACGCGTAATAATGTTGTAGACATTTATGTAAGTACTTGATGTACAGGACTATTTTACTCCATATAATAATATTTAGTAATCCACCGTAAGAGAAAAAATTGTAAAATACTTGGTGATATCCCTAAATCGCTTCAGGTAAATGCCGGGAAGGTTGCTTTGAAAGGCCGCGGCCTACTTCCTTCCCTAATTCGTTGGGAGCGATTACCTCGCTGTTTGGTCCCATGCATCAAATCGAGCAACCAAATAACCTAAAATACTTCCCCCTAATGCCTGTTTAGGTGACCTGAGGATGCGCCTCAGTTGGAATGAAAGCGGTTATGATTTGAATAAAAAGCTTTCTACAGCCAAAGCGGTGTTTCTTGCTTTCCGGAGTTGACTAGCGTATAGTAGAGCAAAGCATTGATAAATTTTTGCTTAGCAAGACTGGCATTGAAGATATAACTTGATGCGACATATGTCACAAAATAACTGAAGATAACGACTATTTTATAATTAATCCCCAGTCTCTGGTTTTATACAGAAATGATTTTATCAGTTAACATGTTTGTGTCATTCTACACTGTGACAACATATTTTATGTTAAACTTTACACTTTTATACTCGACAGATATTTTAACGTTCACTGTTTGTTACAAACTACAGTCAGGATGTCTTACGAAATATCGACCTACCAGTTTACATTCATTATTCACATTGGTTCTCTTACTCTTAGCTTCACATTTCAGGCATAACTGTTTACTCTTATCCACCTAGACCCTTTCAAGATTAAACAGCTAATGTTTTAAGTAACTATAATTTATACTGGGTGGTCCATTGATCGTGACCGGGCCAAATATCTCACGAAATAAGCGTCAAACGAAAAAACTGCCAAGAACGAAACTTGTCTAGCTTGAAGGGGGAAACCAGATGGCGCTATGGTTGGCCCGCTAGATGGCGCTGCCATAGGTCAAACGGATATCAACTGTGTTTTTTTGAACAGGAACACCCATTTTTTATTACATATTCGTGTAGTACGCAAAAAAACATGAATGTTTTAGTTGGGCCACTTTTTTGCTTTGTGATATATGGTGCTGTAATAGTCACAAATGTATGGCTCACAATTTTAGACGAACAGTTGATAACAGATAGGTTTTTTAAAAATTAAAATACAGAACGTAGGTACGTTTGAACATTTTATTTCGGTTATTCCAATGTGATACGTGTACCTTCGTTAACTAATCATTTCTGAGAACGCATGCTGTTACAGCGTGATTACCTGTAAACACCACATTCATGCAATAAATGCTCAAAATGATGTCCGTCAACCTCAATGCATTTGATAATATGTGTAACTACAGCGACTAATTCGCCTTCCATAATATTCGCACATGCAATGACAATGCGCTGATGCATGTTGTCAGGCGTTGTCGATGGATCACGATAGCAAATATCCTTCAACTTTCCCCACTGAAAGAAATCCTGGGACGTCAGATGCGGTGAATGTGTGAGCCATGGTGTGGTGCTTCGACGACCAATCCACCTGTCATGAAATATGGTGTTCAATACCGCTTCAGCCGCATGCGAGCTACGTGCCGGATATCCATCATGTTGGAAATACATCGCCATTCTGTCGTGCAGTGAAACATCTTGTAGTAACATCGGTAGAACATTACATGGGAAATCAGCACACATTGCACCATTTAGATTGGCATCGATAAAATGGGGGCCAATTATCCTTCCTCCCATAATGCCACACCATACATTAACCCGCCAAGGTCGCTGATGTACCACTTGTCGCAGCCATCGTGGTTTTTCCGTTGCCCAATAGTGCATATTATGTCGGTTTACGTCACCGATGTTGCTGAATGATGCTCCGTCGCTTAATAGAACGCGTGCAAAAAATCTGTTATCGTCCCGTAATTTCTCTTGTGCCCAATGGCAGAACTGTACACGACGTTCAAAGTCGTCGCCAGGCAATTCCTGGTGCATAGAAATATGGTACGGGTGCAATCGACGTTGATGTAGCATTCTCAACACTGAGGTTTTTGAGATTCCCGATTCTCGCGCAATTTGTCTGCTACTGATGTGCGGATTAGCCGCGACAGCAGCTAAAACACCTACTCGGGCATCATCATTTGTTGCAGGTCGTGGCTGATGTTTCACACGTGGCTGAACACTTCCCGTTTCCTTAAATAACGTAACTATCCGGCGAACGGTCCAGACACTTTTGATGATGTCATCCAGGATACCGAGCAGCATACTTGGCACACGGCCGTTGGGCATTTTGATCACAACAGCCATACATCAACACGATATAGACCTCTTCCGCAGTTGGTAAACGGTCCATTTTATCACGGGTGATGTATCACGAAGCAAATACCGTCCGCACTGGCGAAATTTTACGTGATACCACGTGCTTATACGTTTGTGACTAATACAGCGCCATATATTACAAAGCGAAAAAGTGGTCCAACTAAAAAATTCACATTTATTTACGTTCTACACGAATATGTAATAAAAATTGGAGTTCCTGTTCAAAAAAACGCAGTTCACATATCCGTTTGACCTATGGCAGCGCCATCTAGCGGGCCAACCATAGTGTCATCTGGTTTCCCCCTTCAAGCTAGACGAGTTTTGTTCTTTGTAGTTTTTTCGTTTGATGCTTATTTCATGAGATATTTGGCCTGGTCACTATCGATGTGTTAGTGTATCACTTTGCCCATCCCAGACCGAAGTAGGAGAAAACCTAACCACGAGCCGATTCTGTACATATATCCGCTTAAATATGACCATCTTCTATATGAATGTCGGCTCTCCCGGCGTATACTGCTAGTGAAACGCTCTCGCTTTTCCAGACGGATAACAGTGTTACTGTGATGTTTCGACGAGCGTCATACTCTTCATCTTCTGCCAAAATGTTGATATATGCGGATACATGATATGTGTACTAGCTGAGTACCCCCCTCCAGGCTACGGGTGACTGTTTACTGTACGGACGGTGGGCTGAGGGCGGAGGGGTCTGAAGCGGAGGGGGGGGGGGAGGGGGGGAGGAGGTGTTTCGGGTCAGCCGTTCGCGTTCGCATCTCTGTGTGGGCATTCCGGCCGCGTCTCGCGAGATTGCCGGAACTGACCGCGCTCTCGTCGTATTGCCACAAACGCCAGATACCGTGACACATTTAGTCGGTGTCTTTCGTCTGTGCAGAAAGGGTGGCGTGAATCCATATTTCAGTGGATTACTTTATGGCATTGTTCGACTAGCCGCTTGCTCGGCAAGGCACATTGGTGTTCTGGAAGTCAAAGCTGTGGCCTTCCTGGAGGCTGATGTCGCTGATTTTTCTCTCTGTTCCAGTCACACGTGCCTGATATGTTCGAAATGAAATACTGTGTTTGCTCAGTGTACTGTTGGCCACAATCGCAGGCCATGCCGTATATTCCCGATAAGTTCATATTTAGTGAACCTTTCGCAGAACGAAGCTACTCTTTCGTCATCGGTGGTGGCCGGAAGAGGGTTTTTTTCGTTCAATTTTTCGAGAGGCCTCGCTGTTTTGGCTGAGTTGTCTCAAGTTTAAAATTATGTCTCTTCTTCAATGTCTTCTGATTTTCACTGTATCTACTTTTCCGGAGCACTTTCTACAGGTGTTGTAGTTCGTACGGATGCTTTGTTTGTCGCATCTTCTATTAAGCTGAATCAGGATAAAGAGGATAAAGAGGTGTTGCATTTTGACATATATTTAGTTTGGGCTGTTCTTTCGTGGCCTTCTTGGGCTCTGGGGTAGTAATTATCTGTGACAGTGTGTTGGACGCATAGTGTTGGTCCGTTACAGACAGTGAAGTGAGAGTACTAGGGTTTTGTTATCTTAATCGGCTTCAGCAGGACGTATTCCCTTTTTCACTAAAGCATTTCAAACTTATTACAAGTTGCGACAACCGTTTTAACTAACTCAGCATATTAAATGGTAGATACTTTAGTAAAGGCCATTTCAGTTTCGTTGTGGTGTACACCGCCAAAGATCTTAATGATTCTGATGGAATGTCATCTACTCCAGTTCCCTTGTTTCAACTTGACTCTTTCAATGCTCAATAAAGTTCTTCACACAGCATCGTCTATGTCCTCTTCCGTTTCCACACGTCTTCAAATTTATTTCATTTGTTTTCTAAATTTCTCTCCTGACCATTGTAATTAAATAAATGATTAACGATATTGTCAGAATGTCTTACTCGTTGTAAACATCAAATTTAATTTCATCAACTGGGCTATCTCTAGCCCATCTGTCTTCATTCATTGGCTGGGTAACTTACAAAAAGCCAGAAACAGACTTTTTATATTAAATAAAGGAACAGAATGTAATAAATGGGAACAACGAAAGAGTAGAGGATAAAAGAGCACAATGGTAGAATTAATGAGCTGTCATTAGAGGCGAAGGACAAATAAAGAGCCTAACAATCAATACAATTCAGAAATACACACACACACACACACACACACACACAAACACACACAAACACAAACACATGTACTTGCCCGAAAACGTGCACTTGCGCTCACAAAATAACAGAACACACAGAAAAGAAAGCGTAACAGACTCGTGGTACCACAAGGGACGAATATCTCCAAAGGATTCTCATTCCTTCTCTCGAATTTAAAAATTTAAAGGGGGCTGCATGATGAATGACGTGTTCTTTAGTAGCAGAGAGGAAAAACATTTTCGCCTCCCGAGAATTCCTCCAACAGTGGTTCACGTCTTACAGAAAGGTCACGAATACAGCTATGATAAATTAACGTAATGAAATGGGTGGTAAATGTCGCCCGCTTCTGACAAACCATAATGTTTCAAAATAGAAACAATAGTCTCCGTCTGATCTCGTCCCGCACACGAAATATCTAAACTGCGTTACACGTCAGCATATTAACAGCGAGACAGCACCACTACATAATGTACTTTGCTTTATGTTACGATGAAATGACCAAAATAAACGAGCGAAACATTTCATGAAAAACGAGAAATATCAAAAAAGAAGGGAGCATAGCCTAAAGCAAGCGTACAACTTATAAATGTACACAGATGTCAGTTTTGAATAGTTACGTTGTATTAAGCATTTATGAAATAAATACTACAGTAATATTAAAACAAGTTTCAAAATATGCGATGAATAACTGATAGTTAAAATGCGAAACAGTCTTTTAGGCTTTGCTGACAGTAACCGTACATTACAGGTCGTTCGTGTTTTTCATGGTTGTATTATGCATTTACACTTTTTAATGTTGCAGTCTTGGCTAGAAGTGTTTTCGTTTTATATGCTAGTGCAACCACACATATCTGATGATACATCGATACCGGCCATTAATAACTGATAAAACCAAACGCTGTATTGAAACCTACAAATTTTAATCATTGGGGCGCTTTGAACTTTACAGTCAGTATGTCACATTTCTCCAAACTAGTAATTAGCATCTAATTCTATGAAGAGATTCCCCTCGGGCATGGGTCTGTGCGTTGTTTCTAGCATAATTTAGTTTAAGTCAGTTTAAACAGTGTGTAAGTCTAGGAACCGATGACCTCAGCAGTTTGGTCCGTTAGGAATTCATACACATTTGAACATTTGACGATCATTCCATTGTTGAGACATATATTAAGATTTCCAGAAACTACATTATCGAGAAAAATGAATGTGACTGGAATAAAAATACTGTCTCACATTAGGTAAACAAATGTTTAATATTATATAACTGCATGCGAAGGTTGTCTTTATGGGTTCAGTATGGTGTGAAATCCATTGCTACCATTACACGTCTTGGTAGATTATTAAATGATGGCCTGCGTATTTCTCTGCGGAAATTTTGACTAGCGGTTTTGCTGGACGTCCACAAATCATCAATAGTCTTTCGCGGGGAGCCGAACGAACGGGTTTCAGGTCAAACATCTTTGAGACTCATTCCATGAGCTATGTGGGAAACTATAGTGGATGTCGGGAAAGGAAGCACACGTGCACCTATGCTGCCTTCTTGTTCAAAGAAGGCAGAATAGGTGCCTGGATATTGGGATGGTGATGTACGACATGGTAGCTATGTGAAGGAACAGCAGTATTTCTAGTATTAAAGCCTTTCTGACGTAATGGTTGCTGTCCAGTTTAGTCAAATTTAGAGGCGTATTAGAGTAGAAACTCCCGTTGTGATGCCTTAAATAAAAAATGCAGTACTAATACTTCAAGTGGGACGGAATTATCAATAAAAAATAAAGAGTGACACGCCTTAGTTTTTAATACACATGCATGTCGTAAATCTACGTCTGCTTGTAAGCAAAGATGTAAATATGTAACTTGGAAATACAAGTGGTTGTTTGACATCTAGAAATCACAAACTCTAAAACCATAGAACAAGATAAATTCAGCTTCTTTTTACTACCATAACCTGAAGTCGCAGTCCAAACATGTTTGAAGCTGAAGTACTGTGTCAACGATCTAGTATCTGATATTCTTCGATGTAATCAAATAGCAATTTTAGGAGAACCAGCTGGAATTCTTACCGCTTCTCTGGATCATCCAGGCGACTGATAATTGAAAAATGAACTTAAAAACAAGCCACGCTTACATTTACATGTTACCAGCTTAGAAGAAAGTTGCACGAATGCCGAAGTCAAGGTTTTGTTTTAGTGATCATGTGTGCTTGCTTCTGTCGACAAAAAGGAACTGATGTGAGCTGTATCTTAATCACGAAAATGCATCACGACCTCGCTTCTAGTTATGGAAATAATGATATTACTGTCTTAATTCAGACCAGGTGTTGTGCTACGATGTATATGGAAGCCGAAAATGGTAGTATCGCATTACCACACTACCCACCTCTAGACGAGGAAACTGAATACTGCAACATAAAATAGTCAGCTGCAGGTGACAGAGTTGTTATTTATCGCTTTGTCTGTTCCACAAACACCAATAATCGAGAAATGTTCGTTGTTTGAATAATGTCTGCTTGCCACCACCACCACCAATAAATTCTTCACACTGAAAAATTCAAATCAATAAAATTGTTTGCACGAATTGATTAGCTCAGTGTCTGGTATCCTACCAGGAACAGTAAACATCTTGAATATGTACCATGACATACACGGGTGTGCAAAACTTTTCAGGGGTGTGGGTGTGTTAAGCAGTTGACAACGCGCGACCGAATCGAACAGTTCATGTGGAGGAGCACTTGGAATGAAAGGATACTCGTATACGGCTGCCCGTTCCACCAACTTCCCAGCGAGCACACGTGGCAGGCGTTGGGGAGATGTATTGCACCACGTCCACATGCGTCAACTACCACCCATCAGTTTTCAACCGAAATGATGGAGACAAGGAACGACTTACCGCAAGAACTTCTTAGCCATCATGGAAGCATTGCCGTCCGTGGTGATCACACACTAAATTACGAACCAACAAAAGAAAGAGGCCAATTGTCCCACGGAAACACCTGCGCAGTCTTGGTATACGCAAAGTAAAAGCTGCACTGATCCCATTGTCCCAGCAGATGAACTGAACTGATACTTCACATTACTTACAACGACATCTGAACCACAAATGACAATTACTCCATGGGGGAAAACAACAGTAGTGATGAGAAATTCTATCTAATGTATGTTCCTTGCAATGCCGTCAAAATCCGTCATGTGTATCAGATCAGCATTTGCTGGACACGATGGCATCCCAGTCCAAAAGATGAAGCTTATTATTGAGCCACTAGTGCGAGCTGTAACAGAGATCTTATACCGTTCCCCGATCTGTCTGATGCCTTAGAATATATTGTAAGGTGTCAGGTAAATCCAACACCTTCCATGAAAACCCTGACATAATAAGCAAATCTACTAGTATGTCACATAGCTCCGAATAAATCGTGACATTAAATTAATCAAAGTAATACAAGTAACGAGTGAGCAACTGGAATGCCACAGACTAACATAAGAATGCCTAAATGCATGTCGTACCTTCCCACCGTGAGGCAGACGCAGTTCCGAGGGGAGAAACGAGGACGGAAGCCGAGAGCAGAACCGTGTTAAGCTAGAAGGCCCTACGATAACGGACGGACTGGACACCCACGTCGGCAGCCTACCTCTAAGTCTACCATCCGCACATTTTAGCGTGAGACTTTTTCGCGTCCCTGTTACGTCAAGGACCACCCCCCAGCCCATGTTAAAAGCCTAAAAGCTAGAGCCCTCCAGAAAAACAGTATAGATCTTACGATAACACAAAAAGGGCCACTAGCACCCGCAAGTTTTAGCGTGAAACTTTTTCGCGTCTCAGGTATGTCAACAACCACCCCCCAGCCCATGTTAAAAGATAGAGCCCTCCAGAAGAACAGTACAGATCTTAGGATAACGCTAAAAGGACCACACCAGCTGCAGGTTTTAGCGTGAGACTTTTTAGCGTCTCTGTTACGTTGCAAACTTTAAAAACATTGCCCCACCACGAAAAGTATAAAGTTTCTCATTGGATAGACAGAATCTTTGTAGGCGGAGCTTAAGGTTAATATTGAGACCCTGATTGGTCAGATGAAAACACAGCCAGATAGTTTTTTTTTTAAACCAACTTCGGTAAATTGTAGTAAGGAGAAGTTAGGAAAGAGTTACTTCCGAGACGGCGAGCTGGATGGCTGGTGCGCCGGCCGCTGTCGCCCTGACGTTGCCTAAACACCGACAAGGTAATGAACGCACGCGATGCCGCATTTTTGAGCGCATAATGCTTCACTCAGAACTGCAGAAGTCTCATCTGTTACACCCCCTTTTTGCGTAATACTAGTGTCGATCGTTAATTAAAACTTATGGTGTTCACATTTGCCACTTGAAGAAAAGATCTGAAATGCGATGATTTTTGTTTTATATAGTTATTGAGAAGCCACATCAGCCACTGTAATTTACGACAAGTTAAATAAGTAATTAAAGATAATTGAGGGTCACTGTAGACCATTTTGATAGTTTTCTCTTTTGTGAAAATTTAAACCTAGATTATAGATGTGATATGGCATAGGTCATCCTTCGATCCATTGTGGAACTTGGAAACCCACTCAGGGAATATTCGTTCACAATTTTGTTGAACGCAGTTGGTTTTTACCATCCTGTATTAGAACATTTCCTTTTATCAATAGTGCAATTTATAAACGATGTTTTGTGAGTAGAATAAATTTCCAATGGTAAACGTAACTGCTATTTCGACGTTACTTTACCAGCTAACTAAAAATAGGAAAGCCTTGAACCCCTTCCACTAAATTTAGTTAGTATTAAGATTCTTTTAGAGGGAGTGCAGTGGAGCTGACACTGAGATCATTTAGTATTTGGTTATATCATCGCTAGTCTCACTGAACTCTTCTGAATTCTACATGTCATGTGTGGTCTGGCGTCTCCTTACCAGCAACATGTCCCAGGTTCAAACTAGTTAATTCCCTAAAAAACACGCTCAGAGCGTCGTTGCGCGAAAGTGGTAGGGAGACACGATATAGAACAAACAGTCACCACCATGAATGTTTAGAATATAGTCAGCTAACAAACTACCTAACGAACAGCCTACTAGACGAATACCAGTCGGCTTCCACATACATCGCAGCACAACATATGTCTCAATAATGGTAACAGATGACCAGAAATTTATTATGGTTGCAAAGAAGTAACTATCGTGTGCTTCTTAGACTGTAGCGAAACCTCTGACGCTGTCAACTATGACAATTTACTCGCCACATTTAGCAGCCTAAATTTCTCTCCAAGTGCAGTGCAAAGATTTCGCTCATACTTAACGTCTTGTCAGTAATGAGTCATGTTCGTCATCATAAACTCACAATGGTTGCAGGTAGTATTAAGCGTTCCTCTCGGAACGATGTTAGGTCCTATAATCTTTTCGTTGCCCATAACTCATGGGTCACCAGTTTTGTCCTACCACATGTACGCTTATGACCTCCAGTTGTATCTAAGTACATAACCAATAAACCTGAAGACAGCTTCGAGACTCTCCGTACCAACCTGTGTGAGCTATCAAAATGGGCGCTGGATATAGGGTTAAAGCTCAGCCCATCCAAAACCTAAGCGGAACTGGTTGGCCACTCTAGGCTCATTAGCTCGAAACATCTGGAATCCATACGTTTTTAACCCAAAATAGGAAAAGCATCAACTTCTCTCCTTCAGCAAAGTGTCTAGGATTAATAAGAGTTGAAAATCTAAACTGAACTGAGCACGTAGCCGCAGTGTCCAAGAAGGCACGATCTTCTTTCCATGCTCTACAGAAATATAAATAGCTATTCCCTCTTGACCTGAAAAGAAACTTGTCCAAATATTTATACTTCAGTTGTTGATTACAGCGATATTACGCTATGAGGCCTTTGTCAGGAAGGCTCACGGCGCATGTAAGTGGTGATGAATGCCTGTGTTCGTTACACTTATGACGTTCTGCTCTTTGCCCCCATTACACCATCATATGCACAGCTAACTGACTGCGTGCAGACAAGCGCAGAGAGCTCCATGCCATTTGTCTTCTTTGCTGTTTTATCAATGAACACTTTTACCTCTCCTCGACCTTGAGGCTCTTACCTGAACAACACGGCAGAAACACCGCTTCCCATCAGAACAAATTCTTTTCTGTCCCACTCCACCGTTCCCCCTCCTTCTCGAAATCCTTCAGCTCTGAAACAACGCCCGCATTATACGAGAGAACTAAATAACGTTTCCTGCATCAGAAGATAGGTAATGGCGCATCTACTTAGGCACTCATTACTCTTGTACATCCCTCTTTCCAACCTAGTCTTCCTCATTTTCCATCATTCTTAGCCGATGCAGTCTCCTCATACACCCTACTGAAAACTCCTTCCGCACAGGCCGTGAAGAACCAAAGGTACCGACTGGCCGCCTTGTCATCCTCAGCCCACAGGCGTCACTGGATACGGATATGGGGGGCGTGTGGTCAGGACACCGCTCTCCCGGCCGTATGTTAGTTTCCGAGACCGGAGCCGCTACTTCTCAATCAAGTTGCTCCTCAGTTTGCCTCACAAGAGCTGAGTGCATCCCGCTTGCCAAAAGCGCTCGGCAGACCGGATGGTCACCCATCCAAGTGCTAGCCCAGCCCGACAGAGCTTAACTTCCGTGATCTGACGGACCCGGTGTTACCACTGCAACAAGGCCGTTTGCCCTTATACACCCTCGACCCAGAAAAGATCTACTTTGTTCACTTATAAATTCTTCTTGCATCTGCCACAATCATTATTTTTATTCATGGCACAATTATTATTATAATTGTTATTATTATTTACTGTAACTACTATTCGTGGCAGCAGGCGCAGTACTACAAGTTATGCTAGCTTTAACTTTGTTAGTTCATAGTCAGTATAATTTACTCACAGTTTCTCTTTAGGCACTCAAAAATAAATGTAATCGCAGTTGCGAATATGGACTATTGTATAACTGAACATCGACAGTGAAAATTTGTGCCCGACCGGGACTCGAACCCGCCTTTGCAGGTTATCGATAGCGTTCGCCTTACCATTTGGCTGTCCGTGCAAGACTCCTGGCAATGTTCAAACTTCCGTATGTCGTCAACCATGCTTCTACAGCTTGCACGCGTAATGATGATAATAATGAGCGTATGGCATTGGTGGCCGGGAGGCCCCCCGCGGGGCGGTTCGGCCACCTCTCCACAAGTTCTTTAACGCCACTACGGCGAGTAGCGAGTGAACGAGGATGAAATGATGATGAATGACACAACACCCAGCCATCTCGAGGCAGAGAAAATCCCTGACCCCGCCGGGAATCGAACCCGGGACCCCCCAATAAGCGGGAAGCGAGAAAGCTACCGCAAGACCACGAGCCGCGGACGAATGCACGCGTACATCCATCATGTATAAAACCCGTACAGGTGAGACATTTTGATTGAAAGTCGCTTGCCCGGTGTCGGCGGATAAATATGATACTACACAATGCCTTTGTAACTCTGAATTACAATGCAAAGTCCATTTGAACATACACGCATGCAGGTGTTGTGGCGTGCACACAGAGATACCGCATAGTGCAATCACGGTGTGGGGAGGCACGGGTATGCCTTCAGGTCGGCTGGTAGTGGTTAAGGGAACACTGACGGCACGACAGCAAGCCACGGACATAATGAATTCTCATGTGTTACCTCTGATCGATCATTATAGTGGTGCCATTTTTCAGCAGGATGCTGTGCTTCCACACATGACATGTATCTCAGTTATGCTGAGGTACTTCCCTGGTCGGAAAATCCCTAAATCTTCCCCCCACTAGAACATATGTGGGGTCAGCTCGGACTCCAGCTGTGTCCCAGTGCCAGTATCCATTATATTAAGGATCAGTTACAACAGTTGCGGGCGAGCGTGCCTCAGAAGAGCATTCAACGTCATTATTACGCATTTCCAAACCAAATCACTGCATGCATACAGGCCAAAGAGTGTGCAATGGTCATGCGTATAAGTGGGCGCATGCTACTAAATCCTCTGTAACATTTTTCTTGATATTGTAACCTGTCAAACAACACCACATACCCTCTAAAACCATTAAATTTCATTTAGTTTCCCCTCCCTTCATTGGCGCTACAATTTTATGTCACACAGCGTATGCGACGCCTAAGATTCATACATTTGATGTCATTTTCCTTACGTAAGCAAAACTTGTTGTATTAGAAAGAGTTTTATGGGTGGATAAATAACGAAGGAGCTAGAAGTAAAATCAATAATAGTGATAATAATAATAGAGAAATTAATCAATATTAACAGTAAAAATAGAAAACGAAAGGAAATTTCTAGGGGAGATCCTACGTCCGAAAGTAATTGCAGTAAATGATGTTATTTTACTGGTTTTGTTTATTAATATAAACTGTTATGTAGGCATGGTTTTCCACTTTTATGTTAAAGTTATTTCCTGTTTTTTCCCTTTAATTTACTTATTGTTCAGCTTTCTACTTTTTACATTGCATTACCACCACACTGTCAGGCATGTCCTTTTTGAGCGTTTGTGCTTCATTCCAGATGTGTAGCTCCTTTTCCAATGTCCTTTACAAAAATTGTAACTTCTTTGGCGACAATAGTCAGTGATGTCGAATGGCGGGCTTGTAAAACGAAAACCTGTTGACACAACAAATTAATACAGCAGAACAAAAGCAAAGCAGCGCTTTTCATTTACTACAGTAGATGATTTTACATTCGATTCGAGAGTAAACAGTAAATTATGTGAAGACTTGGACTAGATCTGTCACAATAGAGGATAACAAGATAGCTTTCTATCAGGCTGTTCCGCGGGAAGTGAATAAGTTCTCCGCGAAAAACTAGTAATAACAAGTCGCATTTTGTTTTCGAAATTTCGATAATATTGATTCCTCTCTTAAAAGTTTTATTACAATTTAGTTGTTATTAGTTATGATTTAAAATTGAAGTATTCACTGAATAAAACAAGTTCTCATTTAAAAAAAATTTTTAACCTTTAAATAAATAATTTGTTCCATGGAAATAAAAGGAGTCTCAAAGTGTCCCGTCACAGAAAAACTTTGGGAACCCTTGTCCCGTACACACCTTGAAGCAATGAAACCAGCTGTGGTTGCAAACAACAACGTCATGTTGACAATAGGGACATTATGAAGTGTGGAATCAGCAAAGAGGGAAACAAAGAGAGATCCAGAGTAAAAATAGCGAGTGTGCGGGGTCGATCTGATGAGAAAGCAAGAGCTGTTGCAGAATTCACTGACGAAGAGCGGACAAGAGCGAATCAGGCGATGAGAAATAACACTGCCAATAAAAGGAAAAGGAGGTCAATAATTGAAGTCAATTGCGCAATCGTAGCCCACAGGCGGCAAGAACAGAGAAATACAATATACACAAATGATAAAAGCGGTAGCAAATAAACCGTTATATTTTTTAAGTTGAACTGTTGCAACATTAGTTAGCAACGAGTATAAGGATCACACTAAACGATGAAAACCGCGGTGTTCTTCTTCGAACGCCCCGTGTACCACGAAGTGTCTCTCCTTGGAGGTATTACAGATATAAAAAATACGACTACAGTACCAACAGAAACAATAATAAGGCCCTACATATTGGAAAATGTTATCGTTTAATTAACTGGTTCTGATGCAACTACGAGTTACCAGCTTTCATTGGGTTTTTTAAGTGAAATACGAATAGCACTTACATTAGAGTTAGCTGAAACATTTAGTAGAATCACTCGTTCCTAGGAGAACTATGACTCTGGCAGAGTCATTGTTGGTTATTAAAAG
This sequence comes from Schistocerca gregaria, assembly GCF_023897955.1. Taxonomy (NCBI): domain Eukaryota; kingdom Metazoa; phylum Arthropoda; class Insecta; order Orthoptera; family Acrididae; genus Schistocerca; species Schistocerca gregaria. The sequence continues at coordinate 136,683,384 of NC_064921.1, read as the reverse complement.
TGGCAGAAATGAATGCGCTGTAGAGACATATTTTGGCGGAAAGAGTAAATGCTGTTCTATTCTGCATAAGTTATTCCACTTTATTTCCCCTGCAGCACAGAAATATCGCCACCGCCCACGGTGTTCCCTCTCGGCTGCAAGAACCGCGATTTATTCTCGCTAGATTTGGTGGGCTACAATTTATCCGCACGCAAAGTTCCGGCGTTCCGCTTCATATTCATGAGGTAAACTTCCGGGTATAATTCAGCGCGATTAATTATTTTCACGTAACGCCCGGCGGAAGGTGCCGCAGGAGACGGGTGAGGGGCGAATTCTCTTCGGGCTGCTCTCTTACTGCCCTAAAATAATGTGCTGCTGTCTCGCCTGTCCACTTCGCATGGCACAGAAATTGAAATCGTAGTAGATCCCGAAGCAGCACAGTCTCGTTACTAAAGGCAGCAGCTCTTCTTTGTCTCTACTTCTTGATGGTAGCATATCTAATTTTGCATCTCGAATACTCGTTCTTCAGCGTCCCTGGTTCGTTCACAGCTCGTGAATTTCTAGGAATAACTGAGTGATACAATTCTATGAAATTCTCCGTTATTTTCATAAATCCCAGGTCTATTGCTATCACTCGATCTATTCTGTCTCCACTGCTTCAGGTGAAACCTGCTTTGTTCTCCATAACCTAAATTCTGCGTAATAAAAGTTGGTTCTCATGTTACATAATAGAGGTTTACGGCTAATACATAAAACTGCTTGAAATCAGCTATCATTTTCTGTACTGATCTTTCTTATATTTACCATCTTTCTTCGTGATGCTCAAGTTTTCTCAATTGGTTTGTCTTTTAGAAATGTCCCAAGCTTTATTAAAGTACACTGGAAATCAGAATCACTTCATATTCGCAGTGACATAACTGGTCACGTGAGCGATAGCTTCCGTCAACTAAACTCGAAAAGCCTGATGTGAAAAGTCTGCTCGTCTTAATTTTGGTATCTTTCTAGAAAGGCCGCTTGAATCAATAGTTGTCTCTCAGTCGCAGTATGAGGACAAAAGTACGTCAATGCTGATAACTATTTTTACTGAAATGACGACGTTTTAATTGCTATTGATGGATTAAAACATAAATAGGGTAGGGTTACTTCTACAACCCTTGTAATACTTTGCCCAGACGAAATCCAATTTTAGATTCTTTCTCCTCGACTCGCGGTTAAGGCGCTCAGTCCGGAACCGCGTGACTGCTACGGTCGCAGGTTCGAATCCTACCTCGGGCATGGATGTGTGTGATGCCCTTAGGTAAGTTAGGTTTAAGTAGTTCTAAGTTCTAGGGGACTGATGACCACAGATGTTAAGTCCCATAGTGCTCAGAGCCATTTGCACCATTCTTTCTCCTCTAATCAAACGAAATAGCTCGACAACAATAAAATTCTGTATGACGACATTTTTCTAGTGACTTGTGCTTTTGTACGTTACATCCCTTTTCAGAACGGTTCAATTGATATAACAAAACACGATTTACATGACAACAGAACATCAATTTCATTTGGATGTTCTAAGTTATCACTACAAAGGGCCATCAGCACTACTTAAAGGACTGGGATGAGGGTGCATAGCAATGGCATTTGTGTTCAAACCTTGCCACGCCATCGGCGGTAGCAGCAAGTAGATGCTTTGACAGCCACACATATGCGCATATTTTGAAGATGGGGCTGTACTGCCTCTGCCCAGTGCGAGCGCAGTAACAGTGTTGCAGTGAATTGTTTCTATGCATCCCACTCCTGTTATTGTTTTAGTATCTCTTCTCTGTATCTACAAACGGAAGTCACCTCCTCGTGTCCGTCTGTATATGCAGGCTAATCTTAGGAACAGCTACAGGCATTTTGATCCGGCTTTGACTAATGGCTACACTGATTTACAAGAAAGATTTTTCTACGTAATTTATAAATTCTTCGTAGATACTGTCTGAATTATGATGAATTAAAGTTTAGTTGTGAAAGCGACGCAATTGCCTCTTCGCGAGCAGCCGCCATATTAGAGAGAAGAGCTGTTACTTGAGACAGTGGGCAGACTCTGGGGTGACGCTTGGGATGGGTCCATCTCCGCAATAATTCCTGAATAATGACTGGTACAGATCACCGACGTGTGATCTGGGATAGCACCTGAAAGTGGATTTAACTGCGTTAGATAAGTCGCTGCCAACGCCACCACTGACACCCATCCCCCACTGCCCGCTGCTGCCCCTCGCCCCTTCATGCTACCGCCGCCGTTAGTGAGGGAGTGAGAGGGACCTCTGAGGGAAACCAACATTAACAATAATGTAACTTAGTGGAGGTACCCGTGGTCTAGGGGTAGCGTCTTTGATTCATAATCAAAACGTTTTCGGTCCCGGGTTTGATCCCCACCACTGCCTAAAATTTGATAAATAGTCAGCATTGGCGGCCGAAGACTTCCGCCATAAGAAGTCAGCCTCATTCTACCAACGGCCTTGTCAAAGAGGGCGGAGGAGCGGATAGAGGTTCAGAGCACTCTCTTGTTCTAGGGGTGGGAAATTGCCCCTAAAGGCGGAAGAATCAGCAATGATCAACGACATGAGGATGCAGAAGGCAATGGAAACCACTGCATTAAAGACACGTAACGTGTATCCGCAGGGCATGTGGCCTGTAGTTGAAGAAGTGTCATGATGATCTCTCCATTGGCAAAAGATTCCGGAATAGTCCCCCATTCGGATCTCCGTGAGGGGACTGCCAAGGGGGAGGTTACCATGAGAAAAAGATTGAATAATCAACGAAAGGATAATGTTCTACGAATCGGGGCGTGGAGTGTCAGAAGCTTGAAACTGGTAGGGAAACTAGAAAATCTGAAAAGGGAAATGCAAAGGCTCAATCTAGATATAGTATAGGTCAGTGAAGTGAAGTGGAAGGAAGACAAGGATTTCTGGTCAGATGAGTATCGGGTAATATCAACAGCAGCAGAAAATGGTATAACAGGTGTAGGATTCGTTATGAATAGGAAGGTAGGGCAGAGGGTGTGTTACTGTGAACAGTTCAGTGACCGGGTTGTTCTAATCAGAATCGACAGCAGACCAACACCGACAACGATAGTTCAGGTATACAGGCCGACGTCGCAAGCTGAAGATGAACAGATAGAGAAAGTGTATGAGGATATTGAAAGTGTATGCAGTATGTAAAGGGGGACGAAAATCTAATAGTCATGGGCGACTGGAATGCAGTTGTAGGGGAAGGAGTAGAAGAAAAGGTTACAGGAGAGTATGGGCTTGGGACAAGGAATGAAAGAGGAGAAAGACTAATTGAGTTCTGTAACAAGATTCAGCTAGTAATAGCGAATACCCTGTTCAAGAATCACAAGAGGAGGAGGTATACTTGGAAAAAGGCCGGGAGACACGGGAAGATTTCAATTAGATTTCATCATGGTCAGACAGAGATTCCAAAATCAGATACTGGATTGTAAGGCGTACCCAGGAGCAGACATAGACTCAGATCACAATACAGTAGTGATGAAGAGTAGACAGAAGTTCAAGACATTAGTCAGGAAGAACAATACGCTAAAAAGTGGGATACCGAAGTTCTAAGGAATGACGAGATACGTTTGAAGTTCTCTAACGATATAGATACAGCAATAAGGAATAGCGCAGTAGGCAGCACAGTTGAATAGGAATGGACATCTCTAAAAAGAGCCATCACAGAAGTTGGGAAGGAAAACATAGGTACAAAGAAGGTAGCTGCGAAGAAACCATGGGTAACAGAAGAAATACTTCAGTTGATTGATGAAAGGAGGAAGTACAAACATGTTCCGGGAAAATCAGGAATACAGAAATACAAATCGCTGAGGAATGAAATAAATAGGATGTGCAGGGAAGCTAAGACGAAATGGCTTCAGGAAAAATGTGAAGACATCGAAAAAGATATGATTGTCGGAAGGACAGACTCAGCATACAGGAAAGTCAAAACAACATTAAAAGCAACGGTGGTAACATTAAGAGTGCAACGGGAATTCCACTGTTAAATGCAGAGGAGAGAGCAGATAGGTAGAAAGAATACATTGAAAGCCTCTATGAGGGTGAAGATTTGTCTGATGTGATAGAAGAAGATACAGGAGTCGATTTAGAAGAGATAGGGGCTCCAGTATTAGAATCGGAATTTAAAAGAGATTTGGAGGACTTACGGTCAAATAAGGCAGAAGGGATAGATAACATTCCATCATAATTTCTAAAATCATTAGCGAAAGTGGCAACAAAACGACTATTCACGTTGGTGTGTAGAATATATGAGTCTGGCGACATACCATCTGACCTTCAGAAAAGCATCATCCACACAATTCCGAAGACGGCAAGAGCTGACAAGTGCGAAAATTATCGCACAATCAGCTTAACAGCGCATGCATCGAAGCTACTTACAAGAATAATATACAGAAGAATGGAAAAGAAAATTGAGAATGTGCTAGGTGACGATCAGTTTGGCTTTAGGAAAAGTAAAGGGACGAGAGAGGCAATTCTGACGTTACAGCTAATAATGGAAGCAAGGCTGAAGAAAAATCAAGACACATTCATAGGATTTGTCGATTTGGAAAAAGCGTTCGACAATATAAAATGGTGCTAGCTGTTCGAGATTCTGTAAAAAGTTGGGGTAAGCTATAGGGAGAGACGGGTCATATACAATATGTACAACGACCAAGAGGGAATAATAAGAGTGGACGATCAAGAACGAAGTGCTCGTATTAAGAAGGAAGCAATGATGGAAATAAAAGAAAGGTTCAGGAGTGCAATTAAAATGCAAGGTGAATGGATATCAATGATACGATTCGCTGATGACATTGCTATGCTGAGTGAAAGTGAAGAAGAATTAAATGATCTGCTGAACGGAATGAACAGTCTAATGAGTACACAGTATGGTTTGAGAGTAAATCGGAGAAAGACGAAGGTTATGAGAAGTAGTAGAAATGAGAACACCGAGAAACTTAACATCAGGATTGATGGTCACGAAGTCAATGATGTTAAGGAATTCTGCTACCTAGGCAGTAAAATAACCAATGACGGACGGAGCAAGGAGGACATCAAAAGCAGACTCGCTATGGCAAAAAAGGCGTTTCTGGCCAAGAGAAGTCTACTAATATCAAATACCGGCCTTAATTTGAGGAAGAAATTTCTGAGGATGTACGTCTGGAGTACAGCATTGTATGGTAGTGAAACATGGACTGTGGGGAAAACCGGAACAGAAGAGAATCGAATCATTTGAGATGTGGTGCTATAGACCAATGTTGAAAATTAGGTGGGCTGATAAGGTAAGGAATAAGGATATTCTACACATAATCGGAGAGGAAAGGAATAAGTGGAAAACACTGATAAGGAGAAGGGACAGGATGATAGGACATCTGCTAAGACATGAGGGAATAATTCCATGGTACTAGAGGGAGCTGTAGAGGGCAAAAACTGTAGAGAAAGACATAGATTGGAATACGTCAAGCAAATAATTGAGGACGTAGGTTGCAAGTGCTACTCTGAGATGAAGAGGTTAGCACAGGGGAGAAATTCGTGGCGGGCCGCATCAAACCAGTCAGTAGACTGATGAGCCAAAAAAAAAAAAAAAAAAAAAAACTAAGCTGCATGTGTGTTGTGTGTGTGTGTGGGGGGGTCTGTAATTAAGTGTATTACACACAAACACATACACACACACACACACACACACACACACACACACACAAACTGCAATCCGTATAGTGTATGCGTCTTAGGTTTGGCTTTGGAATGTAGTGTTGACATTTGGAGGAAGCAGTGTAGTTTGTAGAGACCCTCGCTGGTTTGGGACATTTTATCACAGTTGGATGGTTAATATAATAGCAGTCCTCATCTTCTTACGTATGGGCATATATACACTTGTTGAAGTACATATGGAATATGGAAAAAAATGTATAAATATGGAAAAATACCCAAAAATGGGAAAAATGTGTTAACTTCTATAAAATCCAACTACGACATGGTCATACAGGATAAAATTATTTATAATTAGGATGCACCCGAAATTTTTGTGTCATAAACACTCGATCAAAGTGCCTGGAGATTTACGTCTACATCTGCAGCGTTACTCTGCAATTCACACTTAAGTGGAGGGCAGAGGGTTCATCGAATCATTTTCGTACTACTTATCTACCATTTCACTCTCGAATGGCGCGTGGGAAAAAGAAACACCTAAATCTTTCCGTTCGAGCTCTGATTTCTATTTTGATATGATGATAATTTCTCCCAACGTAGGTGAGTGTCAACAAAATATTTTCGCATTAGGAAGAGAAAGGTGGTGACTGAAATTTCGTAAATCGATCTCGCCACAAAGAAAATCGCCTTTGTTCCAGTGACTGCTATCCCACTTCTAGTATCATATCAGTGACACTCTTACCTCTTTTGCACGATAACACGAAACGAACTGCCCTTGTTTGCATTTTTTCGATGTCCTCCGCCAATCCTACCTGGTAAGCATCCCACACCGCGTAGTAATACTCCAGCAGAGGACAGACAAGTGTAATGTAGGCTGTCTCTTTGGTGGGTTTGTCGCATCTTCTAAGTGTTCTACCAACAAAGCGCAGTCTTTGTTTCGCCTTCCCCACAATATTATCCACGTGGTCTTCCCACTTTAAGTTGCTCCTAGATATTTAGTCGAATTGACAGCCCTTAGATTTGTGCAATTTATCGTATACCCAAAATTTATCGAATTTCTTTTAGTACCCATGTGGATGACCTCGCACTTTTCTTTGTTTAGTGCCAATTGGCACTTTTCGCACCATACAGAAATTCTCTCTAAATCATTTTGTAATTGGAATTGATCGTATGATGGTTTTACTAGACGGTAAATTATAGCGTCATCATGTAATCGGGCTGCTCAGATTATCAAATGGTTCAAAGGGCTCTGAGCACTATGGGACTCAACTGCTGCGGTCATTAGTCCCCTAGAACTTAGAACTACTTAAACCTAACTAACCTAAGGACATCACACACATCCATGCCCGAGGCAGGATTCGAACCTGCGACCGTAGCAGTCGCACGGCTCCGGACTGCGCGCTCAGATTATCACCTAGATTATTTATATAAATCAGGAACAGCAGAGAGCCTCTGGCACTACCTTGCGGAACGCCAGATATCATTTCTGTTCTACTCGATGATTTACCGCCAGTCATTACGAACTGTGACCTCTCTAAGAGGAAATCACGAAACCAGTCACACAACTGAGACGATACTCCATATGCACGCAATTTGATTAATAGTCGCCTGTGAGGAACGGTATAAAAAGCCTTCTGTAAAACTAGGAATATGGAATCGATCTGAGATCCCTTATCTATAGCACGCATTGCGTCATAGGAATAAAGAGCAATCTGTGTTGCACAAGAACGATATTTTCTGAATCCGTGATGGGTATGTATCAACAAGTCATTTTTTTCAAGCTGATACATAATGTTCGAATACAGTCTATGCTCCAAAATCCTACAGCAAATTGAGGTCAGTGATATGGGTCTGTAATTCAATGGGCTACTCCTATTCCCTTTCTTGACCTGTGGTACTTTCTAGTCTTACGGAAGAGACCTTTCGTCAAGTGAGCGGTTGCATCTGATTGCTAAGAAAGGCGCTATTGTGTCTGCTCCTCTCTTGGTTACTTTCCTAGAAAGTTACAGACAAGATTGAACTACTACACTCATAGGATGATCTGCTCCCAAATTGACTGATATATCTGTGCTAAACGCTGAGAAGCTTGTTGAGCCTTCGAAAAAAAATGGAGTTTGGTATGCATACAGAGAAAGGAGCAGATATAGAGTCACATGTACAATTACAAATTAAAAAAGGATAATACATATGGTTTAATCAGTAGAGAGGGAGTAAGAAGTAGATAAAAGAGGGGGTATGACACAATATATGCTTTAATAATGGAAACACGGTTTGCATTCTGCAGAGAGAGAGAGAGCGAGAGAGAGAGAGAGAGAGAGAGAGAGAGAGAGAGAGAGGAGGTGACACAAGCTACTTTATTCCATAATTCGTGGCCATTGGATATCTTTTTTCTGCGAGACATCAACCAGGCACAGTCCCATTCTTTCATTTATCCAAGACTGAATTACAGAACTGTTATTCTCCCGCTAATTCCATATGTATGAGAAACGATAATGTTATTTTATGCAGCGTGCTGTGGTATTCTCCTCCATTAGATGCGAGTTGGAAATCATATATTTAGATTCGTGTGTCGAGCAAACTTAGACCATTACCTTTTACAGTTTTCGTATATACAGTCTTAAGACCATTTTGCGGTTTCGTGTACTGGGATGTAATATTAGCCAATATGTTGATGATCACATTATCATGACGCTTTTTCTGATAATGACTTCTAATATTATAATACATAACTACTCTATTTTTAGCTGGATGTGTGCATGTTTACACCACGGAGATATATGTTTAGGTTGATCAACTTCTTCGTATGAAGCAGTGTATGGATCTGTCTTGTGATACATCGATCGCACTTTACTACTGCATGCATACCCATTCAAAAAGCATATTTATTGGTCGCAACGTGATGATATACACTCCTGGAAATGGAAAAAAGAACACATTGACACCAGTGTGTCAGACCCATCATACTTGCTCCGGACACTGCGAGAGGGCTGTACAAGCAATGATCACACGCACGGCACAGCGGACACACCAGGAACCGCGGTGTTGGCCGTCGAATGGCGCTAGCTGCGCAGCATTTGTGCACCGCCGCCGTCAGTGTCAGCCAGTTTGCCGTGGCATACGGAGCTCCATCGCAGTCTTTAACACTGGTAGCATGCCGCGACAGCGTGGACGTGAACCGTATGTGCAGTTGACGGACTTTGAGCGAGTGCGTATAGTGGGCATGCGGGAGGCCGGGTGGACGTACCGCCGAGTTGCTCAACACGTGGGGCGTGAGGTCTCCACAGTGCATCGATGTTGTCGCCAGTGGTCGGCGGAAGGTGCACGCGCCCGTCGACCTGGGACCGGACCGCAGCGACGCACGGATGCACGCCAAGACCGTAGGATCCTACGCAGTGCCGTAGGGGACCGCACCGCCACTTCCCAGCAAATTAGGGACACTGTTGCTCCTGGGGTATCGGCGAGGACCATTCGCAACCGTCTCCATGAAGCTGGGCTACGGTCCCGCACACCGTTAGGCCGTCTTCCGCTCACGCCCCAACATCGTGCAGCCCGCCTCCAGTGGTGTCGCGACAGGCGTGAATGGAGGGACGAATGGAGACGTGTCGTCTTCAGCGATGAGAGTCGCTTCTGTCTTGGTGCCAATGATGGTCGTAGGCGTGTTTGGCGCCGTGCAGGTGAGCGCCACAATCAGGACTGCATACGACCGAGGCACACAGGGCCATCACCCAGCATCATGGTGTGGGGAGCGATCTCCTACACTGGCCGTATACCTCTGGTGATCGTCGAGGGGACACTGAATAGTGCACGGTACATCCAAACCGTCATCGAACCCATCGTTCTACCATTCCTAGACCGGCAAGGGAACTTGCTGTTCCAACAGGACAATGCACGTCCGCATGTATCCCGTGCCACTCAACGTGCTCTAGAAGGTGTAAGTCAACTACCCTGGCCAGCAAGATCTCCGGATCTGTCCCCCATTGAGCATGTTTGGGACTGGATGAAGCGTCGTCTCACGCGGTCTGCACGTCCCGCACGAATGCTGGTCCAACTGAGGCGCCAGGTGGAAATGGCATGGCAAGCCGTTCCACAGGACTTCATCCAGCATTTCTACGATCGTCTCCATGGGAGAATAGCAGCCTGCGAAAGGTGGATATACACTATACTAGTGCCGACATTGTGCATGCTCTGTTGCCTGTGTCTATGTGCCTGTGGTTCTGTCAGTGTGATCATGTGATGTATCTGACCCCAGCAATGTGTCAATAAAGTTTCCCCTTCCTGGGACAATGAATCCACGGTGTTCTTATTTCAATTTCCAGGAGTGTATGTGATGCAAGTCTGTATATTTCGCTTAGCATGTTTTTTTCTTAGTAAAATCGATGTAATAAATTCTCGCCGTGCAGGTAAATTTCGGTACCGTTAGAAGTACGTCGCTACTGGTGTTATTCTCCGTATTTAGAGATATGTATAACCTTTTTATACGATATGTAATTTTTGTATAACCTTTTAATCTGCCTTGCGTCTTCGATAGGTCTATTTTATCAAACATCTTATTAACTACCTTCGTGCACTTAGAAACGTCATCGCTAGTGCGTAGCTACCGCCTTGGGGGAAAAACTGCCCCTAAAGGCGGAAGAATCAGCAATGATCAACGACATGAGGATGCAGAAGGCAATGGAAACCACTGCATTAAAGACACGTAACGTGTATCCGCAGGATATGTGGCCTGCAATTGAAGAAATGTCATTATGTTCTCCATTGGCAAAAGATTCCGGAACAGCGGCCATCCGGATCTCCGGGAGGAGATTGGTAAGGGGGAGGTGAGCATGAGAAAAAGATTGAATAATCAATGACAGGATAACGTTTTGCGAGTCGGGTCGTGAAATGTCAGAAGCTTGAACGTGGAAGGGAAACTAGAAATTCTGAAAAGGGAAATTCAAAAGCTCAATCTAGATGTAGTAGAGGTCATTGAAGTGAAACGGAAAGAAGACAAGGATTTCTGGTCAGATGATTATAGGGTAACATCATTAGCAGCGGAAAATGGTATAACGGGAGTAGGATACGTTGTGAACAGGAAGGAACGGCAGAGAGTGTGTTATTGTGAACAGTTCAGTGTTAGGTTTATTCTTATCAGAATCGACAGCAAACTATCACTGACAACGATATTTCAGGTACATATGTCGACATCGCAAAATATAGATGTGTATAGAGAAAGTATATGAGAATACTGAAAGGGTAATACAATACCCAAAAGGAGATGAAACTCTAATGGTCATGGGGGACTTGAATACAATTGTAGGGGAAGGAGTAGAAGGAAAGGTTATAGGTAATATGGGCTTGGGACAACGTTTGAGAGAGGAGAAAGACTGATTGAATTATGTAATAAATTTCAGCTAGTAACAGCGAAAACCGTTCAAGAATCACAAGAGGTGGAGGTATACTTGAAGAAGATCGGATGATATGCAATGATTTCAGATAGATTGTATCGTCACCAGATTCCGAAATCAGATTTTGGATTATAAGATGCACCCAGGAGCACATGTACTCAGATCACAAAGTAGTAGTGATGAAGAGTAGGATGAAGTTTAAGAGAGTTGTTAGGAAGAATCAATACGCAAAGAAATGGGATACAGAAGTACTAAGGAATGACGAGATACGTTTGAAGTTCTCTAACTCTGTAGATACTGCAATAAAGAATAGTGCACTAGGCAGTACAGTTGAAGAACAATGGACGTCTCTAAAAACGACAATCGCAGAAGCTGGAAAGAAAAACGTGGGTACAAAGAAGGTAACTGTGAAGAAACCATGGGTAACAGAAGAAATACTTCAGTTGATTGATGAAAGGAGGAAGGAGAAAAACGTTCCGAGAAACTCAGGAATACAGAAATATAAGTCGCTGAGGAATGAAATAAATAGGAAATGCAGGGAAGGTAAGACAAAATGGCTGCAGGAAAAATGTAAAGACATCGAAAAAGAAATGATCGTCGGAAGGACAGACTCAGTATACAGGAAAGTCAAAATAACCATCAGTGACATTAAAAGCAAGAGTCGTAACATTAAGAGTGCAGCGGGAATTACACTGTTAAATACAGACGAGAGAGTGGATATGTGGAAAGAATATATTGAAAGCCTTTATGAGGGTGAAGATTTGTCTGATGTGATAGAAGAAGAAACAGGAGCCGATGTAGAAGAGATAGGGGATCCAGTATTAGAATCATAATTATAGAGAGCTTTGGAGGAATTAAGAACAAATAAGGCAGTAGGGATCGATAACATTCCATCAGAATTTCTAAAATCATTAGGGGATGTCGCAACAAAACGACATTCACGTTGGTGTGTAGAATGTATGAATCTGGCAGTATACTGTCTGACTTTCGGAAAAATATAATGCGCACGATTCCGAAGACTGCAAGAGCTGACACGTGCGGGAATTATCCCACAATCAGCTTAACAGCTCATGCTTCCAAGTTGCTGACAAGAATAATGTACAGAAGAATGGAAAAGAAAACTGAGGCTGTATTAGATGACTATGAGTTCAGCTTTAAGAAAGGTAAAGGCATCACAGAGCCACTACTGACGTTGTGGTTTATAATGGAGGTAAGACCAAAGAAAAAAGGATTTGTCGACCTAAAAAAAGCGTTCGACGGTGTAAAATGGTGCAAGATGTCCGAAATTCTGTGATAAATAGGGGTAAGCTTTCGGTAGAGACGGGCAATATACAATATACACTAATGGAAATTGAAATAAGAACACCGTGAATTCATTGTCCCAGGAAGGGGAAACTTTATTGACACATTCCTGGGGTCAGATACATCACATGATCACACTGACAGAACCACAGGCACATAGACACAGGCCACAGAGCATGCACAATGTCCGCACTAGTACAGTGTATATCCACCTTTCGCAGCAATGCAGGCTGTTATTCTCCCATGGAGACGATCGTAGAGATTCTGGATGTAGTCCTGTGGAACGGCTTGCCATGCCATTTCCACCTGACGCCTCAGTTGGACCAGCGTTCGTGCTGGACGTGCAGACCGCGTGAGACGACGCTTCATCCAGTCCCAAACATGCTCAATGGGGGACAGATCCGGAGATCTTGCTGGCCAGGGTAGTTGACTTACACCTTCTAGAGCACGTTGGGTGGCTCCCCACACCATGATGCCGGGTGTTGGCCCTGTGTGCCTCGGTCGTATGCAGTCCTGATTGTGGCGCTCACCTGCACGGCGCCAAACACCCATACGACCATCATTGGCACCAAGGCAGAAGCGACTCTCATCGCTGAAGACGACACGTCTCCATTCGTCCCTCCATTCACGCCTGTCGCGACACCACTGCAGGCGCGCTGCACGATGTTGGGGCGTGAGCGGAAGACGGCCTAACGGTGTGCGGGACCGTAGCCCAGCTTCATGGAGACGGTTGCGAATGGTCCTCGCCGATACCCCAGGAGCAACAGTGTCCCTAATTTGCTGGGAAGTGGCGGTGCGGTCCCCTACGGCACTGCGTAGGATCCTACGGTCTTGGCGTGCATCCGTGCGTCGCTGCGGTCCGGTCCCAGGTCGACGGGCACGTGCACCTTCCGCCGACCACTGGCGACAACATCGATGTACTGTGGAGACCTCATGCCGCACGTGTTGAGCAATTCGGCGGTACGTCCACCCGGCCTCCCGCATGCCCACTATACGCCCTCGCTCAAAGTCCGTCAGCTGCACATACGGTTCACGTCCACGCTGTCGCGGCATGCTACCAGTGTTAAAGACTGCGATGGAGCTCCGTATGCCACGGCAAACTGGCTGACACTGACGGCGGCGGTGCACAAATGCTGCGCAGCTAGCGCCATTCGACGGCCAACACCGCGGTTCCTGGTGTGTCCGCTGTGCTGTGCGTGTGATCATTGCTTGTACAGCCCTCTCGCAGTGTCCGGAGAGAGTATGGTGGGTCTGACACACTGGTGTCAATGTGTTCTCTTTTCCATTTCCAGGAGTGTATACAATAACCAAAGGGGAGTAATAAGAATGAACGACCAAGAACGAAATGTTAGAATCAAAAAGGGTGCAAGACAGTGATGTAGTCTTTCGCCCCTACTGTTCAATGTGTACAAGCAGCAATGATGGAAACGAAAGGAAGGTTCAGAAGTGGAATTAAAATTCAAGGTGAAAGGGTATCAGTGATTCGATTCGCTGATGACACTGCTATACCGAGTGAAATTCAAGAACAATTACAACTGCTGGGAGGAATGGACAGTATAATGAGTACAGAATCTGGATTGAGAGTAAATCGAAGGAACACGAAAGTAATGTGAGGTTGCAGAAATGAGACCAGCGAGTAACTTAAGCTTAGGATTGATGGTCACGAAGTAGATGAAGTTAAGAAATTCTGCTACATAAGCACCAAAATAACCAATGACGGACGGAGGAAGGAGGACACCAAAAGCCATCAAAGATAGGCCTTAATTTGAGGAAGGGATACCTGAGAATATACGTTTGGAGCACAGCATTGTATGGTAGTAAAACATGGACTTTGGGAAACCCGGAACAGAAGATAATCGAAGCATTTGAGATGTTGTTCTCCAGTCGCACGTTGAAAATTAGGGGGACTGATAAGGAAAGGAATGAGGAGGTTCTGCACAGAATCCGAGAGGAGAGGAATATGTGGAAAACATTAACAGGGAGAAGGGTCAAGGCGATAGCAGATCAGTTAAGACATCAGGGATTGACTTCCATGGTACTAGAGAGAGATGTAGAGGGCAAAAACTGTAGAGGGAGACAGACATAGGAATACATCCTGCAGATGATTGAGGACGTGGGTTGCAATAGATGAAAAGGTGGTGGTCCGCTTCAAACCAGTCAGATGACTGATGACTCAAAAAAAAAAAAAAATAGAAAAGCGGCGTTTCCAGCTGTGATTTAATGTTCCAAAAGGACCGGACAGGAGATCCACCAGCAACAACTTCTCGAAATTCAAACACAGGCAGCGCAACTGACGATGTAGTGGGAGATTACTTTTCAGAATGTCTTCCTGATTCCTTGACTTATCCGTAGCCTTCAAAGAAATCCGTCAGAAGAACTGCAGCAGAGATTGATCTGAAGGGTTGCAGAAAGTGTACTGTACTGTGAAACGGTCTACATATACTTCCACTCCGAATCCAAAGACACCTATAACAGCGCCATTTGTTATCAGAATTTGCATCTGCTGTTGCGAAACTTTTGCAAAAGATTGTTCACAACAGATACACAGTTTGTTGCATTCTTCTGCCAACCTTTGTTTTCATGTTATTTAATTTTAAAATCAGCGTATGCTCATTGGGATACCCTCTGTGTTAAAAGTATCTTTGTAATGTAAGAAACTGCGGAGTAACAAAATGTTTGGAAGATGGACATTAACAGAACAACCATTAAGAGAATATTCAAGGACTGTTTCAACAACAAATGACCACAACATAGGATTGAGGTCTTACACTGTCCTTAATAGTGAATCCCTAAGGTCGAGTGTTCCCAAATCAACTAAAAGCTCTCTGTAAAGCTGTTTCATTGACTAGATCTAGTAGAATCCTTTTCAACTCTGAAAATCCAAATAGGGACACTGATTTATCAAGAATCCCTGTTGAATATAATAGATCCCCGAGTTACTGGTATAGTGTTATATGAGCACGTTGGCCTTAAGAAGCTAGTTCAAATAACTCACGTTTATTTCGAATGGGTACACACTACAGCATACAAGCGCGCGGTCGATCCGCAGTGTGCGAGAGAGAGCGCGAATACACTTCACATACTTTGGCGAAAGTCGCCGAGGATTTCCGATGCTGCCTCCCCTAACGATAGCTGAGTCAGCATTTGTACACGGCTACGCGGATGGCACAGGCGCGCGAGCGACTCTTCACAGCCATGCGGATGCCACAAACTTGCACATAGTCTCCAAATTTGCAGTGTGCACATGCGCGATATTCTTCGCTTACCACCAGAGTTACGCGAAATTTATTTCAAAGACGAATAACGAACAAAGGTGTAAATTATTATTCGTTATTGATGAATAATAAATATTATCCTAAACATCATTCATTTACGCGAATAGTAACATTTTTGAGTCATCTGTGAATGAAAAGTGTTAGGAATAATACATAAATTTGAAGTCCAATGAGGTTTATTCCTCCACTTCCTTGTCATGTACTAAATGTCTGTACTTTGTGTTCTTTTAAATTAGTTTTTCAGACCAGCTCTTTATTTATACATCTCATCACAAACTTTATTTTATTTTTCAAAATTTTCCGTTATGTCACTGCAGAAACTACATTGTACACGTGCAAGAAAGATATCAGTGCGTTATCAAAAATCATCCAACGAAGAAATTACCCGAATGGGATGGAAATCCGTAGATTCGAGGTACTTCTACAGACAAACAAATGATTACAATTTGAAAAAGTTGGATAATTTTTTCAAGAGAAAAGTCTTCACAAATGGAGCAAGTCAATAACGCCTTGGGCAACCTCTGGCCCTTATGGAAGCAATTATTCGGTTTGGCTTTGATTAATAGAGTTGTTGGATGTCCTGAGAGATGTTGTGTCAAATCCTGTCCATTTGATCCGTTAGATCGTCAAAAATCCCCAGCTGGTTGGAGGATCCTATCCATGACGCTTCACACGTTCTCAATTGGGGAGAGATCCTGTGATCTTTCGGACCAAGGTATGGTTTGCCAAGCGTGAACGCAAGCAGCGGAAACTCTCGCCCTCTGCGTGCTGGCATTATCATTCTGAAGTGTAAGCCCAGGAGGACATTCCATGAAGGACAACAAAACTGGGCGTAGAATATCGCTGACATACCGCTGCCGTGTAAGGGCGTCACGAATGACACCCAAAGAGGTCATGCAGTGAAAAGTAAGGGCACTTCAGACCACCACTCCTGGTTTTCGGGTCCTAAAACAGTCAGGTTGAAATTCCACCGCTGTCTGGAGTGTTCCCTGACGTGTCTGCGCTGGTCATCGGAGCTGTGATCGAAGCAGGGCTCTTCAATGACGACGTTTCTCCAGTCAATGAGATACCAGGCCGAAATTGTCTGGAGATTCCCCGGACAGTGGTGAGGTGTCAACTCGACTGTCGCCCGCCGTATGGCCCGACAACCAGCAGTTATAGTCTCGGGTGCATTTCCCTTCACAAAAGAACCTCTTTGTTTCTCATCTGCAAACCTTACTACATCACAACAGTACTTCGGCGATATTCTACGCCCCTTTCTGTTGCCCATCATGACAAGTATCCTGGGCTTACGTTTGAGAAAGATAATGCCCGCCCTCACACAGCGAGAGTTTCTACTGCTTACATTCGTGGTTGGAAACCCTGTCTTGGCCAGATATGTCGCCATTTCTCTCCCAGTGGAGAACGTTTGGAGCCTTATTGACAGGAAACCCAAACAGCTCGAGATTTTGGAGATCTAATGCGCTAATCAGACGGAATTTGGCACGATACTCCTCAGGAGATCCAAAAACTGTATCAGTCAATATCAAGCCCAATAACTGCTTTCGTAAGGCCCAGAGGTAGACGCATTATTGATTTGTTCAATTTGTGAATCTCTTTTGGACAGAATAAAGAGTTCGCTGAAACTGTGATCACTTGTTGGTCTGTATGTGTACATCATACATACCGATTTCCGTCTCATTCGGAAAATTTCTTCGTTGTGTGTCTCACTTTTTTTGTCTTACAGGATATCTTCTGAATTTATCTTTATTTCATGAAGACCATGTATGAATTTCAATTCATAATTTTTTCAGCGAAAATTAAGAAATCATCAATTTCGCTATAGTTTCGTTGTCATTCCAAGTTACTTTCACCAACCAAATTAAATTCCAAATAAAATTTTCATTTTAAGTCATATCATTCGAAATTCGTGCCCCGATTTCTTCGACGACCCTTTAGCTGTTATTTGTCTGTATTGTGTTGTAAGTTTCCTTTGGTCATGAACAGCAACACAGCCGAACTATTCTTTTGAAATCGTGGGTAAGACATTCTGCAACAATTGTAGTTGGTGTAGAGAGGCGAAAAACATCTCCCAGTCGTTTATCGATACATTCTCCACAAAGAAAATTGCCAATGCTGTAATATTATTAACTTTTATGTACTCAAACTCAATGTCTCTTCCGAAATTTTTGAATCTCTAAGCTATATGTATCTCCATAGATGCATGACTCTTCTAAAGGAAGGGTTACCCGAAGTTAATCTGAAAACACTTTCGGAGACTTTGGACATCCAGCAACAGTCTACAAATGTTTTACGAGTTTTTTTTTTTTATTTAAAGTCTGTTGGTACTAGACGTTAGCAACTGCGTTCTAACTTTACTAATTCATTTAGTAGTTCTGCAAATACGAACGAAATGCGTAGTTATAACAACGAGACAGCCTTATGCGATAGTCTTACCAATCTTGGAAAAATTGACGACAGTGCAGCAGATTAAGAGTTTGTGTTGGCTGCTTTCGCATGCTTGACTACTTACCTAAAGTAGTTCCACCTATCAGCTGGAGGAAGTGGGTAAGTACTAGCAAGTGCAGAGCCGGTTGAATTACCCGCATTGGTAATGTAGCTGCTAACGCCGTCCGGCTACGAAGGAAGTTTGTGTTGCATTTGCTTAAGCCTCCGAACATGATCAAACAATCTGTCAAACATTTAAACGTGTACGGTGTTGTTTGTCATATTTGTCAAGCATAGATCGTGTTTTGCGAGTTTGCGAGAAATTTTGAATGAGAGAGTTTGGCAAGATGGCGGACGTCGTCATTTGTATCTATGTTTCGCCGCATATCTTTAGCGAAAAACAATTTTATTACAATTTATCTTACGGTATCGTGGAGTTCCACAACTGTGAGAACTATGATTAACGATAAGAACAAAATAGCACTGGGAATTATCGAACTGATAGCGGTGTCGCACCTTTCCCAGTCACTTTTTTTTGTGCAGGGAGAGCGTAAGAAAGAAAAAAACAGTCTACTAGTCATAAAGTACAAACGAGAGTGCAATGAAGTAAAAAAAATCGAAGGCCTATTGCTGTTCCACGGAGGATGTGGGCTGTATGTTACAACGTTGTGGTATTTAAATGAACTGTCATTGGAGGTCCAATCAGAAGAGAATAAATTTCCGCATACCTATGTCTTCCTTTTTAGCGTGAGGGCGATGTAAGTCTAATCAACTTATTAAAAGTTTTACGTTCCGTCCGCAAAAGTAGATGTAATCATCATCTTCTCAATGTAACACTTCATTTGACATATTTACGTGCTTATATTTCAAGATAAACCATTCCCGGACCAGATTCTTGTTTACTTCTCCTTCTTTAAACACAGTGCCAGAGTCAGCGTTAGAAATACTTTATCTGCATTAGAAGCCATTTCCACTAGTGTCCAAATACAGAATACAAGAATAGCGTCTGCTTCAAACGTAGGGTTAAACTAAAATTTTTTTGGTATGTATACGGGCTTTATAAGAGGAAATTTGACTAACAAGTTTGGTCTTTTACGAGGGCCTTAACACTATTGTAATGAAATCTGATGTAATCATTGGAGGATTCTAAGAGTAATATTTCCTTAGCAGAGTTTCATGGGTAAATCACTCTCTAATTTTAAGCCATTTTTTGGACCAGAGTTGTGTTCTTCGTCTTCTTTAAACACAGTACCAAAGTCAATGCCAGAACTGCCTGTCCGAATTTGTGGCCACTCTCTCTACTGTCAAAATACGCATAAACACGAGCAGCGCCTTCTTCAAAGTGAGGGTGAGCGCCTGCTTCGAAGTAAGGTTAAGCTGACAAACTTTGTATGTACGTGTACGTTGTTGTTTGACGAACCCGCAGTTAGGCAAGGCTAAATTTGACAAACAAGTTTTCTCGTTCACAGGGGCATTTACGCAGTATATAAAAACACCTGTGATCAACCTGAAGGTTGCTTTGAACACTGCAGTGCTTTCCTAGTCATACTGGTGTGCCTTTGACTTCCACCTATCTATGAACTGGCTTACACAGCCATTTACAAGGGGATGTGCAGATCGACATGAACACCAAAACACAATGAAACTTGACTTGACGGTTTTCATATTGTTAGAGATGAAAGAAAGGATTAGTAACAGACAAAAAGCGTTGAGCGAGCCAACGGAACAGCGAATCCAAAATATTTGTAGTCTATAATTTACATACCGAGCCCCTGAGGTATATGTATGTATAGTCCAAAAAGAAACTGCACTGAGCCAGGGGAGCAAACACTAGAGATTTCAGTACAAGAAGTACACAAAGAAATGCAACGGGATTCTATATAATTCATTAGTTACAAATAATTTATTCACGAATAAATTTTTCTGGATGAACTCCTTATTCAAACAACTATCCAGATACAAATTCATTCTAATAATGCCCATCTCGGCTTACTGCTATGCCTCGCACTTCCTTCCTCTTCACCGGACGGAGTAGCCGAGCGGTTTTAGGCACTACAGTTTGGAACCGCGCGACCGCAACGGTCGCGAGTTCGAATCCTGCCTCGGGCATGGATGTGTGTGATGTCCTTAGGTTAGTTAGGTTTAAGTTCTAGGGGACTGATGACTTCAGAAGTTAAGTCCCATAGTGTTCAGAGCCATTTTGAACCTTCCTCTTGCCGTTTATTCCAGTTAACATTAAGAGCTGCAGCGAGTCCTGTTAGTTCATTTCCTCGAGTTTCGTACAAGATCATACAATGTAGACGAGCTGAAGTTTTTTGTTAACTATAAGCATACATCTTTTGCATTTGTTCTATCCAAAAGACCTCTCAATGTCAGTACCATTTTAGTAGCAGACTGGATGTTCTACATCTACATACATACTCCGCAATCCACCATACGGTGCGTGGCGGAGGGTACCTCGTACCACAACTATCATCTTTTCTCCCTGTTGCACTCCCAAACAGAACGAGGGAAAAATGACTGCCTATATGCCTCTGTACGAGCCCTAATCTATCTTATCTTTGTTGTCTTTCCGCGAAATGTAAATTGGCGGCAGTAAAATTGTACTGCAGTCAGCCTCAAATGCTGGTTCTCTAAATTTCCTCAGTAGCGATTTACGAAAAGAACGCCGCCTTTCCTCCAGAGACTCCCACCCGAGTTCCTGAATCATTTCCGTAACACTCGCTTGATGGTGAAACCTACCATTAACAAATCTAGTAGCCCGCCTCTGAATTGCTTCTATGTCCTCCCTCAATCCGACCTGATAGGGATCCCAAACGCTCGAGCAATACTCAAGAATAGGTCGTATTAGTGTTTTATAAGCGGTCTCCTTTACAGATGAACCACATCTTCCCAAAATTCTACCAATGAACCGAAGACGACTATTCGCCTTCATCATCTATTCTTTAACTTCAGTTTACAGTTCCACAGCTAAATTAACGACCTTTAATAACATTCAGATTTGATTATCACTTTAATTTTCATTATACATGCTCATAATCACTAAGGTAATACATCATCAGGATTAGGATTACAGTGTACACTTTCTCTGTAGGAACCGCGGAATATCTACAGCTAAAAATAAACTCTAATTCTAACTGCATTCCCACGCTTTTCGGGATCATTAGTGCCGCTACGCTGTGGTGAAGCTGTATAGACTCCAAGTTTCCTTAGCCACCTGGCAGAACCACTCAGTGAGTGCGCCCTGCGCGTTACCGAGTGTGGACACTGCCGGCCGTTAGCTTCCGCAACGCGTGCGAAGCCAGTGATGGGCAGCGAGCGCTGCTCACATTGTACCGCCACGCTCATCCAGCGCTTTAGTGCACACTCTGCCAGTTTCAAGGCACAAATGCAACGAGAGCACAGTAGGCAAACGAATTTAAAACCTAGTAATGAGGATTACATGTGGAACGATCACACACACACACACACACACACACACATACACTCGCTCGCCCGAGCGCGCGGGCACGCACGTAATAAACGCTACACACTAAACAAAAAATTTCCCAAATTTCAGAATTTATCGACAGTGAATAACGAACGGGTGAGGTAGCACGAATAAAGCCACTCTGTTGTTTGATCACAGAGAGAGCAGAATTCCACGCAGAATTTAACGAAAAGCTTTCTTCTCTATTTATAAGGCACTTCTAGTTTAATTTCGCTGCCTTTCTTATAACACCATCCCACTAACTGCAAGTGCATGCAGAACCTCCATTCGTTCTGTTCCATAGGATGACTGGTGCAAAGACAATGTTCTGCAATAGTAGACTTGCTTTGCTATTGACACTTACGCTCATAAATGATAATTAATTGAAACCCTCAGCTGCCGACAGGTGTTGTTGATATACCTCGATTAGGAAAGCTGAAAATGTGTGCCCCGGTCTGGACTCGAACCCGGGATCTCCTACGTACATGGCAGACGCTCTTTCCATCTGAGCCACCGAGGACACAGGTGAATAGCGCCACTGCAGGGCCTTATCCCTTGCACCCTCCCGTGACACCCAAATTCCCAACTATCCACAATCTACATACGTAATGTACCTAAGAGATATTTGCTCATTCACTCATTACTGACGCCTACTAAAGTGACGATTCCCGTAAGAGTTCGGGCAACCTGTGCGCATTCGCACAAAGGTCAATGGCTGGGTAGCCTTCAACTATACAGAGTGATCCATTAATCGTGACTGGGCCAAATATCTCACGAAATAAGCGTCAAACGAAAGAACTACAAAGAATGAAACCTGTCTAGCTTGAAGGGAGACACCATATGGCGCTATGATTGTCGGACTAGACGGCGCTGCCATCGGTCAAACGGATATCAACTGCGTTTTTTAAAATAGGAAACCCCATTTTTATTACATATTCGTGTAGTATGAAATGAAATATTAATGTTTTAGTTCGACCACTTCTTTCGCTTTATGATAGATGGCGCTGTAATAGTAACAAACATACGGCTCACAATTTTGGTTCAAATGGCTCTGAGCACTATGGGACTCAACTGCCGTGGTCATTAGTCCCCTAGAACTTAGAACTACTTAAACCTAACTAACCTAAGGACATCACATACATCCATGCCCGAGGCAGGATTCGAACCTGCGACCGTAGCAGTCGCACGGTTCCAGACTGTGCGCCTAGAACCGCGAGACCACCGCGGCCGGCCTCACAGTTTTTAACAGGTAGGTTTTTTGAATTAAAATACAGAACGTAGGTACGTTTGAACATTTTATTTCGGTTGTTCCAATGTGATACATGTACCATTCTGAACTTATCATTTCTGAGAACGCATCCTGTTACAGCGTGATAACCTGTAAATACCACATGAATGCAATAAATGCTCAAAATGATGTCCGTCGACCTCAATGCATTTGTCAATACGTGTAACGACATTCCTCTCAACAGCGACTACTTCGCCTTCCGTAATGTTCGCACAAGCATTGACAATGCGCTGACGCATGTTGTCAGGCGCTGTCGGTGGATCACGATAGCAAATATCCTTCAACTTTCCCCAAAGAAAGAAATCCGGGGACGTCAGATCCCGTGAACGGGATGGCCATGGTATGGTGCTTCGACGACCAATCCACCTGTCATGAAATATGCTATTCAATACGGCTTCAACCGCACGCGAATTATGTGCCTATCATCCATCATGGTGGAAGTACATCGCATTCTGTCAAGCAATGAAACATTTTGCAGTAACATCGGCAGAACGTTACGTATGAAATCAGCATACATTGCACCATTAAGATTGCCATCGATAAAATGGGCGTCAATTATCCTTTCTCCCATAATGCCGCACCATACATTAACCCGCCAAGGTCGCTGATGTTCCACTTGTCGCAGCCATAGTGGATTTTCCGTTGCCTAATAACGCATATTATGCTGGTTTACGTTACCGCTGTTGGTGAATGAAGCTTCGTCGCTAAATAGAACGGGTGGATAAAATCTGTCATCGTCCCGTAATTTCTCTTGTGCCCAGTGGGAGAACTGTACACGACGTTCAGAGTCGTCGCCATGCAATTCCTGGTGCATAGAAATATGGTACGGGTGCAATCGACTTTGATGTAGCATTCTCAACATCGACGTTTTAGATATTCCCGATTTTCACGCAATTTGTCTGCTAATGATGTGCGGATTAGCCGCGACAGCAGCTAAAACACCTACTTGGGCATCATCATTTGTTGCAGGTCGTGGTTGACGTTTCACATGTGGCTGAACACTTCCCGTTTCCTTACATAACGTAACCATCCGGCGAACGGTCCGAACACATGGATCATGTCGTCCAGGATACCGAGCAGCTTACACGGCACATGTTCGTGGGCATTTTGAACACAATAGCCGTACATGAACACGATATCGACCTTTTCCGCAATAGGTAAACGGTCCATTTTAACACGGGTAATGTATCACGAAGCAAATACCGTCCGCTCTGGCGGAATGTTACGTGATACCACGTACTTAAACGTTTGTGACTATTACGGCGCCATCTGTCACAAACCGAAAAAAGTTATCCAACTAAAACATTCACATTTCTTTACGTACTACACGAATATGTAATAGAAATGGGGGTTCCTATTTTTAAAAAACGCAGCTGATACCCGTTTGACCTATGGTAGTGCCATCTAGCGGGCCAACCATAGCGCCGTCTGGTTTCCCCCTTCAAGTTAGACGAATTTCGTTCTTTGTAGTTTTTTCGTTTGATGCTTATTTCGTGAGATATTTGACCCGGTCACTATCAATGGACCACCCTGCATATGAAGACAGTAATTGTCCTCGAAAGAACAGACTCCACTGATGACCGTGCAGCTTCTCTAGAATAAATGATAAATAATTGAGACCCTGAGCTGCCGACAGGTGTTGTTGATATACGTCGACAGAGACAGCTGAAAATGTATGACCTGACGGGACCTCGAACGCGGGATTTTCTGCTTACATGGGAGACGCTCTTTCCATCTGAGCCACCGCGGACACAGATGAATAGCGCGACTGCATGGCTTATCCATTGCACGCTTCCTATGAGACCCACACTCCCTACTGTCCACAGTCTACATACGTAATGTACATAATAGATATTTGACCATTCACTCATTACTAGAGCCCCTAAGGTGGCGATTCCTGGTCGGGTCCATATTTGTACCTGTCTCTATCGACGTATATCGACAACACCTGTCAGCAGCTCAGGGTCTCAATTACTTATCATTTATTCTAGATCATCTGCACGGTCATCAGTGGTACCTTTTCTTTCGAGAACAGTTACTATCTTCATACATAGTTAAAGGCTGTTGGAGGAACCGGAAATTAGGTGGACTGCTATGGTAAGGGATGAAGACGTTCTCCACAGAATCGGCGAGGAAAAGGAAACACTGACAAGATAGGACAGGATGATAGAACACGTGTTAAGACACCAGGGAATAGCCTCATGGTACCTGAGGGAACTGTAAAGGTTAAAAATTATAGAGGGAGACAGAGATTGGGATTCATCCAGTAAATAGCTAAGGACTTAAGCTGCAAGTGCTACTCTTAAAGTTTGGCGCAGTAGAGGAATTGGTGGCGGACCGCATCAAACCAGCCAGAAGACTGACGGCTGAAAAAATAAGAGAGAGAAGCACACCGTAACTGAAAGAGGGTACGATAGATATCAGCCTTAAGTAATCCAAAATCAGACTTTACCGATAGATAAAGGGGCCCTAATTTTAGACTGTGGCTCCAAAACACGTTTCACATCGTGTTAAGACACCAGGGAATAGCCTCATGGTACCTGAGGGAACTGTAAAGGTTAAAAATTATAGAGGGAGACAGAGATTGGGATTCATCCAGTAAATAGCTAAGGACTTAAGCTGCAAGTGCTACTCTTAAAGTTTGGCGCAGTAGAGGAATTGGTGGCGGACCGCATCAAACCAGCCAGAAGACTGACGGCTGAAAAAATAAGAGAGAGAAGCACACCGTAACTGAAAGAGGGTACGATAGATATCAGCCTTAAGTAATCCAAAATCAGACTTTACCGATAGATAAAGGGGCCCTAATTTTAGACTGTGGCTCCAAAACACGTTTCACATCATATTTTCGCAGAAGATGACCAGTTGTGTTGGAAATGCTTCGAGCATAAAACAAAGAGGCCGTTCACGTCGGCACCATCTCGATATTATCGCCACTCAGTCGATTCATTGTTGGTCCATAGTGCAAAGCCGGTATGTGTGTGATCTCTTTTACTGAAACCATTCTGGTGAAGGTAACTTCGAAATGGACAAACTCCGCTGAGAAGTTTTCAAGGTCCGAGATGGTATGGGCCATGTGAACGAAGGTATAGTATCCATTCACGCTAACCCGGATGGTGACAACTGTCGACCTGTAGATACAAATCAATGTCGGTTGGCCCCCTGTAGACGACATGCTCCAATGTAACATCAACTGTCCTCTTGACCAAAACGTCAGTGAATGGAAGACAGCCGTCCTTTTCCATATCCATAGTGAAGCGAATTGTCAAGTGGATTGAATTTCGATGTTCTAAAATGCCGTCTAAATTCTTACTTCCCTGAGGCCAAACAACAAAAATGTGGTGTACACGTCAAGAAAAAAGCACTCACTTTTCAGTGCCGACTACTACAGCGAACGTCCCTCGGAGCTCTATGGTCACAAGACGTCAGTCAGCTGTAGTAATGTGGACAGCTGCGCGAACAGAACGGGGATAGCGGCATCAATAGTCAATGAGGGCGCTGTCAGCGAGAACATCGCGACCTGGGCACTGGTGCGGATCGGTGGGCGAGACCAGCTGGACGCGAGAGGAGAACACGGCAGACTGCTGCGGAAACCACAAGTATCACCAAACAAGACAGCAATGTCCTCTTTGCTTACGCTATTGTTTTGTTTATGTCCTCCTTGTTTCGTCCGTCATGGGATATTTTGCTTCCAAGGTAGCAGACTTAACTTCCTGATGACCAATTTCGATACTAAGTTTCTCGCTACCCTCATTTCTGCCTGCTACTTCTAATTACTTTAGGCTTTTTCCAGTTTATTCTCTGTCCATATTGGGAACTCATTAGACTGTTCATTCCATTGAGTTGATCTTATAATTCTTCTTCATTTTAATTGGGGACAACAATGTCATCAGCGAATCTTATCGCCGATATTCTTTCACTTTGAATTTTAATACCACTCCCGAACCATTCTTCTGTTTCCGTCGTTGCTTCTTCCATGTATAGATTGAACAGTAGTGGTGAAAGACTGCATGTCTGCCTAATACCATTTTTAATCTATTTCGTCCTTGGTCTTCCAGTCTTAATGTTCTCTCTGGATTCATGTACATCTTGAGTATTACCATCTTTCCCTGCGATCTACTCCTGTTTTTCTCTGAATTTTGAACACCCTACACCAATTCAGATCGTCGAGCGCTTTTTCTACGTGGACAAATCATATTACAAGGTCTTGCTTTTTCTTCAGTCTTGCTTCCATTACGTAGCGCAACGTGGGGGTCCCTCTATGGTGCCTTTACTTCTCCGAAAGCGAAACTGATAGCCATCTAACCGATCTTCAAATTTCTGTTTCATTCTCAGTACATTATTCTTGTCAGCAGTTTAGCTGCAAAGGTTCTTAAGCTGATCATGCGATAGTTCTCGCACTTATATGCCCTTGCTATAGTCGGTATTCTGTGAGTGAAATTTTTCCGAAAGTCTGGTTGTATGTCACCAGGCCCATAGATTCTGCACACTACATTTAAAAATCATTTGATTGCCACTTGCCCCAACGATTTTAGAAATTCCAGTGGAATGTTATCTATGCCTACTGCCTCTCAAGTCTTCCATAGCTCTTTCGAGTTCTGAATCTAATACTATACAATACTGGATGCTCTATGTGTTCCATATGGACTCCAGTATCTTCTTTTATCACTTAGGCAATTCCTCCCCCTGATAGAGTGCTTCAATGTACTCTTTCCACCTAACCACTCTCTCGTCTGCTCTAACAGCGGAATTCCCATTCTACTCTTAATGTTAAAATCCTCGCTTTTCTTAATTTCACTGAACGTTGTTTTGAGTTTTCTGTACGCCCAGTGCTTCCGACGATCATTCCTTTATCGATTTCTTCATGGTTTTCCTGCAGTCATTTGGCCTTAGTTTCCCTGCACTTCCTATCTACTTTCATCATAAAGCATCTGCATTGCTATGTTTTTGTCTTTCCCTGTACATTTATGAACTTACTTTTGGGTTCTACACTATTCTGGGACCTCTGCTGTTCTGTTTTAGTATGGCTGGACGAAAGGTGACCGGGGAAATGGACATGCGCAGAGATGAACTCGAATATGAATTCTACGTTAGGAGTGCGAATACCGCCGCAAGCACATCTGAAATGGCGCAGCATCTTCGGGAGATGCTCGACCAGCCGGTGCCTCTGTCACATATTAAGCTATCGGAGATCAGTGTGGCCGTCCCTCATATTCGGTTGGCATTGGCGGAGTTAACTACGGGAGGATTAATTAGACCACCTACTTTTTCAATCGTTTTGAAAGGAAATGGTTCAAATGGCTCTAAGCGCTATGGCACCTAACATCTGAGGTCATCAATCCCCTAGAGTTAGAACTACTTAAACCTAACTAACATAACGACATCACACACATCCATGCCCGAGGCAGGATTCGAACCTGCGACCATAGCAGCAGCGCGGTTCCGGACTGAAGGGCCTAGAACCGCTTGTCCACAGCGGCAGGCCGTTTTGAAAGCTTGGAGCGGATTTTAGCCTGTGGTAGATGATCACACATGCAATAAGAAAATTGTACTGCAGTCTGTTCCATTACCGAAATTGCACTCTTGTTTATTGTGATTTCAGAAGGTTAAGATGTTCACCACTTTTGATTTTAACCAGGCTTGTTTTCAATTACCGATAGCGGAACAGTCAAAACCAGTAACAGCCTTTGCGAGCGATTGGAACCTGTTTGAGTACAGTCGTGTTTCCTTCAGTCTCTTAACCGCAACAGTATTGTCCCGTATTTTAGATAATGTTTCTTTTCTTAGTTGGAGTTCAGTTGTGCTTATCATTACTTGGATGATATGCTTGTTTTTAGTCGTGATTTTAAGGAGCACATGTGCCACGTTAGGCAAGTCCTTAACGGTTAGTGGGAAGTCGTGATTAATGTCAAACTGTACAAGACGCCCTAGTGAATTAATGATAAAAGTAAAAAAAATAAGTGGAGTCCACCCAACAGGTGTCATTTGAAGGTTTAAAAATGACTCTTGCAAATGCAGACATACTGGCGAAACTTGATTCTGAAAAGGAATTTATTGCACTGATACACACGGAGATGTCTCAGGTGGCTGCAGTTTAGTTTCATTAATATCCCAATGGGATATATTAATTGTTCATCTATGAGTTTTCGTTCACTGAAAGCTAAGCACTCGGTGTACCAAATTGAGATGTGGTCATGTATTTGCATTGGAGACATTTAAAATGTATCCAGAGCACTGTACGTTTCAGTTGGGAAACAAGCCAATTACTGGATGCATACACATCCAGTGATGGCAGTGCATACAGCAAGGTAGGCGGTACATTTCGATCAAGGTTAAACATATGGACTGAGCCATCTGTTCGGTGAAGACAGTGAGAGAGATATGCAGGAAGACGAACAAACACAGGAGATTAGTATCGAACTAGGTGAACTAGTGTCCCCGATTTTGACGGGTCTTCCTCTCTTTTTAAGGGATTCCCCAGCAACAAGACAAAGACCCCGAGTTGGCCTCCATTCAAGAAAGTTTGAGAAACAGTGAGATAGTTAAACCTTATGTGATGAAAAGGAATGTCTAATGTTGTCCAGCCTGGGGACGCCAAGGAGGCAAAGACATGTGGAAATGAGAAAGGAAAAGTTAAAGAATGAGTCATGAAAGAATTTTTCAGTGCTGTGAGACAGTCTACGTTACTGAA
Source organism: Schistocerca gregaria (assembly GCF_023897955.1). Classification (NCBI taxonomy): domain Eukaryota; kingdom Metazoa; phylum Arthropoda; class Insecta; order Orthoptera; family Acrididae; genus Schistocerca; species Schistocerca gregaria. Next base: position 136,653,906 of record NC_064921.1, on the reverse strand, counting down.
GCCAGGGAATCAGATTTTTGTTAAGTATTTTGGTGCAGTAAGTTTTGACTCCGATAAGGTTATGGGCAAGCTTTTGTCTCGTTTCAAATCATTAGTTTCATTATTCTAGTTATCTTACTAGTGAGGTATCCAAAGAGAAGACATAAAAATATTCATATATGAGCTTGACTAATGGTTCTGTATTATAAAGATCTTATTGTACTAAATTGTTGGTTCTTTGCAATGTAAAGCTTGTGTCGATTGTGGGGCGTATGGCAAGCTTCATGTTACTAAACAGTGCGTGGGAGTTTTCCAGCCTTATTCCTACGCCCATCACTCAAAGAATGTGGCGCAAATTGAAAAACCACGTGAATTGGCGACCGCTAAAGTGCGACTATGGGGAAGCTGTCAGTGAAAATATCGCGACTTGACGCTAGTTCGGGTTGGAGGGCAACACCGGCTGGACACGAGAGAAGAAAGGCGGAAAAAAAATGTTCAAATGTGTGTGAAATCTTATGGGATTTAACTGCTAAGGTAATCAGTCTCTAAGCTTACACACTACTTAACCTAAATTATCCTAAGGACAAACACACACACCCATACCCGAGGGAGGACTCGAACCTCCGCCGGACCAGCAGCACAGTGCATGACTGCAGCGCCTAAGACCGCTCGGCTAATCCAACGCGGCCAGGTGGAGATAACTGAGCGAGTAATATTAGAGGGAAACTGGAAGGATCACCGAGCAAGCCAGCCGGGTGAACTAGACTGCACGCCTGAATAGCCCTGGTCTAGTCGGCAGACGACACGACCAGTGTGTCGGCCAGATTGTGGAGCTATGGAACACTGGGTGTATTGCTCAGTCTGGTCTTGTCCGTTACTGGAAGTCACGAATTGGGGCGACGTCTTGAGATGTGTCAGTGTATTGCCGTACAGCGCTTCCATAATTTTCCGGACTAAGTAGTTGTCAACTATTTTAATCTGCACGGTCGATAGTATGCTCATAGGAGAGACCTTTTAGATTACTGAACATTTATGCCAAGTTTCCAGACTTGGCACCACTGTCAATTCTTAAGATCTGACTGAATATTTGCTCTTCTTCTTCCAGGCAGCGCTTTATTATAGACAACTCATCATCTGGAAAAGTTTTAGGTTAGTAATAATATTGTCCGCAAGGTCATAAATATGCCAGATGATCAGAAACAATCTGAAAAGCTTGTAAGGATGTTGGAAGGGAGGTTGTGGTGAGAAACAAGTTGGATATATTGCGCCGTTACCGTGTTAATTAGCATTGAAATTAGCCAATCCGGCCGTTGCGTACGCAAATTCAGGCGAACCACCAGAGACGATGTCGCCAAAATGTGCGCTTCGTTTGGTATCCTAAAACCTAACAAGAGAGCGGTACAAAAGTTGGACATGGGAAAGTAGTAAGGATCTAATCCGTGCCAAAGTATGAACTGTCTCGTGCGCTACCAGCTGTGCAGTGAGAACAACTGACAGTGATTGTACCTGTCGGGCTACATGAATTTGCGAGCGCAACGGCCTCATCGACTAACTTCAATGCCAATAAATTCGGGAACGGCCCAACGCATCGATTTTTTCTTAACAATTATTAATCAACACAGCCTAACCTGCGACAATCTTACAAGCTTTTCGGAATATTTCCGACCAGCCTTATAGAATGTCACCAGAAAGGGACCCAAACACTTCCTGGGGCACACCTAAAGATATCTCTATATTTGTCGATGACTCTCCCTCCAAGATAACTTGCTGTGTCCTCCCTATCACAAACTCTTCAATCTAGTCATAAATTTGACTACATACCGCAGAAAAAGATACTTTTAATAATAAACGTATCTGTGGTACAAATACTTTCCGGAAATCTAGAAATACTACATCAGCTGACTACCTTGGTCCATGGCTTTCAGTATGTCTCGTGAGAAAAGTGCGAGTTGGGTTTCACGTGACCGATGTTCTCGGAATCCCTAGTGGTTGTCATGGAGCAGTTCATTATGTTCGATATGCCTCATGATATTTGAGCTCAGGAATGCTTTGTGTTTCCACAACAAATGGATGTAAGGATATTCGACGATAGTTTTGTGAATTACTTCTCCTACCCTTCCTGTAGAGAGTTGTGACCTGTGATTTCGAACTATTCGGCCTGGCTTTTTTTAGAGAAATCTACGTATATTATAGTTAACAGAGGGGCCAATTCATTATTCAGCATATAATCTAATAGGAGTTCGGTTAGGTGGGAGGCTGTTCAGTTTTAACGATTTCAGCTGTTTCTCGTCGCCACTGCCTCTTATGTCTCTCATTCATAGTTTCAGTGCTACGATAATTAAAATGGGGCAATACTCCTGTGTTTTCTATTGTGGAAGGGTATTTGAATACAGAATTAAGAATTTACGCTTTTCCTTTGACACTTCCTGTATCAGTTCCTGTTCCGTCCGTTAGTGACTGACTTCGGTGCCACTGACAGCCTTTGCTTATGAACAAAATTTCTAAAGTATTCTGCTACAACAGTCGTTGAAGGCGTCATTCATCGTTCTCTTGGGAGCCAAATGGGTTTCTTTATTATATCTCTATCTTTAGCCATATGCTTTGCTTTGCACCCATTATGCAGTAGCCTCTGTTTCTTTAAAAGTTTGCTTACAGTGGCTGTATACTATGGAGAGTCTCTCTCATCATTGTTTTACTAGGTACATGTAAATACAAAGCACGACCAACTGTTCTTTTACCTGTCAACACTCTAAATTCTTTTTGATCCCCTCCCTACTCTCCAATACTTCCTTTTCTGAACTCAACTCCTCAGAATTCTCTTATAAACCCTGGAATAATGTAGAGCAACTTGAAAGTTGTTCCTGAATTTGAGTTATCACTTCGGTGGTTATGTACTGATTCAAATCTTCTTGATCAAATCGTTTTACTCTTTTCATATTTCTCCCATAAACTTTGAAAATCAGTTTTCAACTGCTTACTCAGTTCCTTACCATTAGTTCTCAGTTTCTCATCAATTCTCTTCGCCCTAGTGTCTATTCTCCCCATGGATGCCAACAGTCCACTAAAGAAATCTTAATCATCAGCAACAGTCCCATCTGAATTAGTATGCTGCTGTTCACTGTGAACAAGGTAATATGTAGCAATTTCCTCGGATACCACAAACAGACTCCAGTGGCTGCGCACCATCAGAAATAACTTCACTCTTATTCGTGCCAGCACTGTTGATTCCCTGAATTTCAACATCAATCTCACCTGCTTCAGCAGTTTCTACTTGACTACTAGACATATGTGAACTACTATTAGATGAGATATAACTTCTTGGAGTAGCAGCAGTAGGCAAAATAACTGAATCAGGATGTCCCATAACTTTAGATTGCTTACCTCATGCCTCAGTTTTTCCAAAACTTGCTCTCCTGGTCTTTCTCTCACTAATTGTATACTTCTCCATTACATTTTGAACTGTAACGTCACCAAGACTGAAACAACAGTCTCTATATGATCTTTCTAGACGCCAAGCTAACCAGGAAATTTTAGAAGTGCAACTCTTCTCGCAAAGATGTGAAAAAGCCCACAAAAAAGCTCACAATAATTACAGTAATTCACCACTAAGCATATAAGTATCAAAACAACGAAGATATCGCCCAAAACATGTTATCAATTATATTGATTAGCATCAAAACCGGAAATGTATCAGGAAATATGCATATCACAAGAAATGTTGATAACCGATCAAAATATCACTGTATAATTGAAGCAACTAATAATATTTGCCAAGGTATGTATCATAAGCACAACCTAAATACTCTCAACAATCAGTCAGTAACTTAGTCACTTCAGGCCCTGGCTCATTTGCAAAGTTATGCAATCCTACATACCTTCTTACCGTAAATGAGAGTAAATACCCGAATGACATAAACTATACTATGGCCGATATTCTTACGAATCATTAATGATCTGAAAATGCCTTCTCAGTTACTTCTATAGGACCACTACAGATCATCAAAAGAGAGGGGTAGTGGGGTGTAAGATTTTTTAATTTCACAGTTTAAGTTAAAAAATTTGAGCTTTCCAAGAAGAACCGCACATCAAATTAGTCCTTAGAATACCAATCTTTGTACTAAGCCCATCTAATGACAAACGTGTTTGCCTTTATCAATATCTCCCACTCGAAAGCACTTCTGAATTCCTCTCTAACCATTAGGACGCCAGTACAGTGTACCAGGATAAAAGTGTGAAAAATAGAGAGCTAAAATTACACAATTCATATAGAAGAATTCACATCAAAACTCATATCACAGCACAATATAACATAAATACCAAAAACATCACCCAAAACATTCGCAACTCACACCATAATACTGAAGTAATACTCTCTCATTCATTAGACAATGTATTCGTTAGTGTTTTAAAATACGAAAATTTTCAATCACAGCATAATGTCACTACGTTCTCCTAACTTTCAGTATTACCATTGTACATGTCGCACTTCAATAATCGACCACAAAATAGCCTGTATTCTCTATTCAATCCTAACAGAAGTAATTACTTGCCATCACTGGACTTTACCGATACGATGTAAGTAATTTTAATTAATGCACTCGTTAAGTTTCCAAACAGAAATGTAAATGTGCATATTGCACAATATACAAAAGAATCTGTGTTTAAAAGCTACCTGAACACACAAGAAAGAAGAATTCTGTATAGATAAGCAAAAAGTGACTTACAACTCTGAACTGGAAATTATTGTTACTAGGAAGATTTGTAGTTAGATCACAGATCAGAAAGATACAAGACAGGATATGGCAAAAACGCTAACAGCGCGGACTACTCTCAGAGACAGTGATTAGTAAACCATAATTCTTGAATGACATATAGAATAGAAATGTGTAATGTCCAAGAGAACAAAGTTAGTAAAGCTGTCTGACTCGAAAATACATGGAAAATAGTCACACACAGCATCCAAAAATTCGGCGCAACGAAAAGAACGGTCCTGCATATCGAAATATCGTATGTGTTACAGAAATAGTTTTATGAAAGCAACAAAGTACTTTGAATATGCGTGTTAGTTTCAGCTTATAGCGTCCAGCTGTGCCAAGTGGCAGTCTCCCCAGTTGTGCAAGTATAAATTCAGAATGCAAAAACACGAGTAATTAACTAACTGAAAGTTCACCCTAATAAGTGGTTCACTTCCTATCAGATATACATGGTGAGCACAAAGTCTTGCCCTGATTATAACAATTTATTACAGAATGACCGTTTGACATAAAGATTTACGTTTGATACCGTTACATAGGTTAGTGTTAATAGGTTTCTCTATTATTTTTTTTAAGATCACTTACGTTAGTAAACCTCACGGCAGCTTGTATCCTAGCCTCCATGTCGTCGACGTCAGCTACTGGTGTGACGAAGACTCTTTCCGTGATATAGCCCCAGAAAGAAAAGTCAAGGGACGTAATGTCTGAAGAGCGCGGTGGCCAGGGTGTTGGACCATTCCTTCCAATCCAGCGATCCGGAAAAGTATCCATGGTTGATATTCTATAACTGTGGGGCAATGAACTGTTGCAAAACGTCTAAGTAAATGTTAGCGGTAATGGATTTTTCCGAGTACAAAACGGTCCAAAAACCTTGTTATGGATGAGGCCGTACCAAACATTCACTTTTTCGCTGTCTCGCTGTAACTGTACAGTAGCATGTTGAGACTCTGAGCCCCATATACGGACATTATGCCTATTTATCATTCCACTGACATGAATGGTGGATTCATCGGTAAAACATATACGATTTAAGTAATCGTTAGTGCCATCAACCCTGTTGAGAATCTGAGTTGCAAATTCAAGCACGTGTCAGCTAAACATTCGGTTGCAAGGCCTGCACCATCTGCTCTTTGTAAGAATGCAACCTAAGCCTTTCATGAAGAATCTTCGCCACACTTGCTTGACGAGCTGATTTAGGCGGACTCCGTTGAAACGATTGCCAGATACGACCAATACCTGCATCACTCACATGAGGCCTGCCACTTCGAGGACGATCTTCAGCGCTGCGTCTTTCGTTAAATTTTGCATACCATCGCTCTATTGATTTAACGTCAGAAGGGCTGCGTCCATAAGAAGCCCGAAATTTACGCTGAACACTGATGGGCGATTTCGTTTCGTGAAACCAATGCACACATTGCGCTTTCTCCTGCTTCGACGCCATTTCGCCTACAACTAACGTGACCTAACAGACCGCGTCGGTGTTGTGGAGCGCTAGCGCCATCTATTGGTCACAACTAGTAACACTAACCTATGTAACGGCATCAAATGTAACTTATTATGTCAAACGGTTATTCTGTTATAACTTTTTATAATCAGGGCAAGGCTTTGTGCTCACTGTGTATTATCGTAGCAGATGAGTGAAGCAGGTCACTCACGAATCTTATGTCACTGTCCAACAGCAAATCGTACATAGTTTTAACTTAGTCAGTTCCAAACTAGCATGCTTAGACCTAATGCTGGATTCCTGTTCCCCACATGGATCCTTTCCCCCATCTGCTTCTATTCCTTCAACATAACCGCATATTCTACATCTCCCTCCCCCTCATCCCCTGGTTGCTCCTCTCCTCTCAAAATCCTGCCCTCTGCCGCACCTTCACCATTGTGTCCCCCCGGCCCTCCATCTCTACACCCTTCATCTCCTTTCCCAAGGTGGCCTCCATCGACTCCCCTTCCCAGATGATGACCTCTCTCTCTCTCCATTTATCCCTCCTATCAACTCTGATCTTCACCTTCCCCTGAATTCTGTTACTGGGCTGCCTCTCTCCCCTTCCATCCTGTGTTTTCCCTGCCTACCCTCTCTCTGCCTTCCTCCTCTCCACGAGTCCTTCTGCATTTGCCTCCTCTGCCTTTCCCCATTCCCTCTCGCATCTGCCCTCCCCCCGCCTTATGAGTCCTCACCCTCTGTCGGTCCCCCCTACCCCTTCGTTTTTCCTCTCCTTCGCCATTTTTTCCCGTTATCTGTCCAGCCCCCCCCCCCCCCCCCATCTGCCCTTGGCTATGATGTGTCATCTTCGTGCCGACTTTTTAGTGCAGTGTTTCCAGTGAGTGTTCCGTGTTGTGTGTCTTTTCTGAAGTGTTGTGAACAGAAATCATACTGTCACTGGGTGTGATTTATATATCTCTTACGAATGGAAAACAGACTGTCGACATGTTTGTTAATTGTCTGTCTACTGTTTTACCTGTCTGTTTCCTGTGTATTTTACTAGCACCGCCAATCCTTTGCTTTAAGTTTCAGCTTTACACAATTTTCCTCCGTTTTACAATTTAAGTCACCGTTTTATCGTCTGTTTTTATTGTTTCTTGTCGGAAAAAAGCCGCATACTGATTTTTCCACCGTCGGAGGGTGGCACGGATCTTAATGTTTCATCGCCACACCTTTAGTCTGCTATGCTCGGCTGTTATTCAGCCATTACTTTGAGTCTCCTCTCACTTGTCCACGGAGACAGTTGGACCGGATCTGAATCAGTGACGATGTGTATTAGTAAACTGCCACAAAAAGTATACTGATTATTATTTATAATTCTCAGCATCTACTCTGCAGCTGAGTGGCGATTTATTAAAGCGGCTAAATAACATACACTCGTGGAAATGGAAAAAAGAACACATTAACACCGGTGTGTCAGACCCACCATACTTGCTCCGGACACTGTGAGAGGGCTGTACAAGCAATGATCACACGCACGGCACAGCGGACACACCATGAACCGCGGTGTTGGCCGTCGAATGGCGCTAGCTGCGCAGCATTTGTGCACCGCCGCCGTCAGTGTCAGCCAGTTTGCCGTGGCATACGGAGCTCCATCGCAGTCTTTAACACTGGTAGCATGCCGCGACAGCGTGGACGTGAACCGTATGTGCAGTTGACGGATTTTGAGCGAGGGCGTATAGTGGGCATGCGCGAGGCCGGGTGGACGTACCGCCGAATTGCTCAACACGTGGGGCGTGAGGTCTCCACAGTACATCGATGTTGTCGCCAGTGGTCGGCGGAAGGTGCACGTGCCCGTCGATATGGGACCGGACCGCAGCGACGCACGGATGCACGCCAAGACCGTAGGATCCTACACAGTGCCGTAGGGGACCGCATCGCCACTTCCCAGCAAATTAGGGACACTGTTGCTCCTGGGGTATCGACGAGGACCATTCGCAACCGTCTCCATGAAGCTGGGCTACGGTCCCGCACACCGTTAGGCCGTCTTCCGCTCACGCCCCAACATCGTGCAGCCCGCCTCCAGTGGTGTCGCGACAGGCGTGAATGGAGGGACGAATGGAGACGTGTCGTCTTCAGCGATGAGAGTCGCTTCTGCCTTGGTGCCAATTATGGTCGTATGCCTGTTTGGCGCCGTGCAGGTGAGCGCCACAATCAGGACTGCATACGACCGAGGCACACAGGGCCAACACCCGGCATCATGGTGTGGGGAGCGATCTCCTACACTGGCCGTACACCTCTGGTGATCGTCGAGGGGACACTGAATAGTGCACGGTACATCCAAACCGTCATCGAACCCATCGTTCTACCATTCCTAGACCGGCAAGGGAACTTGCTGTTCCAACAGGACAATGCACGCCCGCATGTATCCCGTGCCACCCAACGTGCTCTAGAAGGTGTAAGTCAACTACCCTGGCCAGCAAGATCTCCGGATCTGTCCCCCATTGAGCATGTTCGGGACTGGATGAAGCGTCGTCTCACGCGGTCTGCACGTCCAGCACGAACGCTGGTCCAACTGAGGCGCCAGGTGGAAATGGCATGGCAAGCCGTTCCACAGGACTACATCCAGCATCTCTACGATCGTCTCCATGGGAGAATAGCAGCCTGCATTGCTGCGAAAGGTGGATATACACTGTACTAGTGCCGACATTGTGCATGCTCTGTTGCCTGTGTCTATGTGCCTGTGGTTCTGTCAGTGTGATCATGTGATGTATCTGACCCCAGGAATGTGTCAATAAAGTTTCCCCTTCCTGGGACAATGAATTCACGGTGTTCTTATTTCAATTTCCAGGAGTGTATTTGAGTTAGGTAGCAAGACAATATACCAGCGACCTTACAGCAGCGACAACACAGGTTCCGATCAGATCACGGAAGTTACGCTGTCGGCTTTCCATAGGATATCGGCCGGTTCAGCCGAGCCGGATGCACTCAGCCCTTGGGAGGCCAATTGAGGAGCTACTTGACAGAGAAATAGCGCCATCGGTCACTGAAAGTGACACTGTCTGGGAGAGCGGTGTGCTGGCCATGTGCCCCTTGATATCCGCATCCAGTGACGCTTATCGACTGAGAGTGACAATAGCGTGGCACATTTATATGAAGCAAGTACACGGTATAATACGTTTCTGGAAAATAAGCTCGCAACACGTAGTTTCAGTGGTTAACATACTGATGTTTAAAGACCATCGACACAGTCTGCAACCTCATAATGGTAATCCCTCCTACACTTCTCATTACAAACCAAGTCAACCTCCTCGGAAATATAGCCCAGACTCATCAGTACAACAAGTTATCACAGACTGAAATTAAGTTATAAATGATGCACTTACCAGCTTCTAAGCAATTAGGGAATTCGCATCCTCTTCGCATCTATTCCACTGCGCAAGAGCACGCGACCAGTTACTAGCACTCAAAGCAAATTAATAAGCAAAATCAGCTAACCTCGGACAGAAAACTATGTTTTAGCACTGAATGCATATTCCACTGATTTTACGAGACATTTTGTACGTACTATGGACATTTTAATAAGATGACCGTTCATGAAACGACGGTAACTTCATGAGAACAGTGTGCGTACTCCAGACTAGCTCTCCAACCTACGAACCGAAACAGACGAGGCGCAGCACAACAAAGTGCAATAATGTAATTGCAAACATTCTTTGAACAAGGAAACCATGTGGCTAGAAGACCGTCAATGAACGCTACCAGCTGAGACCCAGTCGACTTGCTGTAGGCTTAATACTGATGCAGTGACTTGGTAAAAGTTTACGGGAGTATCTGTATCAATATACACTGTAAACTGATTATTTCGATCCTCATAGATAGCGGTAAAAAATCATTAGAGTTCACAAAATGTAAAATATCTTTACAGAACGAAAGGCCAGACAAACAGGTTCTTCTCCAAGTCAGTAATTACCAGGACACACACACTGTCTTGATGTGCAATACTCAGCCATTGTTAATATGGAAGACAAAAAGGGGACAGCTGAAGTGCTAACAGGCATGAATGAACAAATAGTAGAAACGCAAACTCACGTTCTGTGGGTTCCATACCAGGGGGTCGGGCTAATGAGGACAGAGCAACTGCATGCAGACTTCAACGATGGTCTTGTCTTGGATATGTCCAGATTTCCAGGGCGAGACTTTCCTGGAAACACATGTTTGCTGGCAGCTTCTCGCACGACTTCACAATAAAAAAAAATGGTTCAAATAGCTCTGAGCACTATGGGACTTAACATCTGTGGTCATCAGCCCCTAGAACTGAGAACTACTTAAACCTAACTAACCTAAGGACATCAGACACATCCATGCCCGAGACAGTATTCGAACCTGCGACCGTAGCGGTCACAATTCACAATCCAGCAGTCTTTCAGTTTTCGGAATGCCGAAAAAAGGCATTCAGACAGGGGTCCGCCGCTCTGGGAGAGGAGAATTAACAACAGTCAGCACCACCCTCAACATAAGCCGCACAGGCGTCCATTTTTAACATTATTTATAAGAAAAAAGGCCAGAAAGCTTCCGTGGCCTGTCCGTACGTCAGAGACCGTGCAGAAGAGATAGCAGCCTATAAAACAACTAATTTTTTAACGTGTAGTTCCCTCAGTGCCAGTCACTGGTGTGTCGAAATTGTGAAAGTCCGATCAGTGTTGTACATCAGGGATTTTCACGTCTCCCCTCTCCGCAGTTAATAATGACACTACTGTACATCCGATAGCACTTGATTTTTTTTTCCAGTCCATCTGTGCAACCTATATACATTTTGTATAATCCCTTATCCTCAAAGACTGTGTTGACCCCCGGGATTTCCCCTTTTTGCGAAGATTTCCTCAATTGACTCATTCCAGTACAGATTTCCCTGCCATACATAGCCAACACAAATTTAAGGTTTAAGCTTACGGTGGATACGTGCTGACCGGTCGTACGGCCTCAATCTGCCACAGATACATTGTGGCCCCAACAAATACGTAGACTACGGACACAAAATTTGGTTGACATCCGCAGCTGAGCATCTTGGAATCAGATAATACACCGCTTCGTTGTAAAAAATTTATCTGTGCAATCTAGACTGGCTTTGGGCGGTTATAAGCTCATCCTCAGGTGAAACAAGTAGGATGAGGCGCGTGGCCGCTGCACATTGGGTATCAGGCCGCAGATTACCGTATCTCGCCTTCACGTGATGCATCCACAGCCCACTTGTTTCACCTGATTTAATATTTAAATGAAAAAATTTTTGTGTGTAAAGGGACATGAAAGGGAAGCAGTGGTTGGGAAGGGAGTGAGACAGGGTTGTAGCCTCTCCCCGATGTTATTCAATCTGTATATTGAGCAAGCAGTAAAGGAAACAAAAGAAGTACTCGGAGTAGGTATTAAAATCCATGGAGAAGAAATAAAAACTTTGAGGTTCGCCGATGACATTGTAATTCTGTCAGAGACAGCAAAGGACCTGGAAGAGCAGCTAAACGGAATGGACAGTGTCTTGAAACGAGGGTATAAGATGAACATCAACAAAAGCAAAACGAGGATAATGGAATGTAGTTGAATTAAGTCGGGTGATGCTGAGGGAATTAGATTAGGAAATGAGACACTTAAAGTAGTAAAGGAGTTTTGCCATTTGGGGAGCAAAATAACTGATGATGGTCGAAGTAGAGAGGATAAAAAATGTAGACTGGCAATGGCAAGGAAAGCGTTTCTGAAGAAGAGAAATTTGTTAACATCGAGTATTGATCTAAGTGTCAGGAAGTCGTTTCTGAATGTATTTGTGTGGAGTATAGCCTTCTATGGAAGTGAAACATGGACGGTAAACAGTTTAGAGAAGAAGAGAATAGAAGCTTTCGAAATGAGGTGTTACAGAAGAATGCTGAAGATTAGATGGGTAGATCACATAACTAATGAGGAGGTATTGAATAGAATTGGGGAGAAGAGGAGTTTGTGGCACAACTTAACTAGAAGAAGGGATCGGTTGTTAGGACATGTTCTGAGGCATCAAGGGATCACCAATTTAGTACTGGAAGGCAGCGTGGAGGGTAAAAATCGTAGAGGGAGACCAGGAGATGAATACACTAAGCAGATTCAGAAGGATGTAGGCTGCAGTAGGTACTGGGGGATGAAGCAGCTTGCACAGGGTAGAGTAGCATGGAGAGCTGCATCAAACCAGTCTCAGGACTGAAGACCACAACACCAACAATGTAAAGGGATACGAACAGACAAATTACGAGCAGAAGACTTTGCGGTACACCTAAATTTACTTGGACTCAAACACGAGCCTCACTATAGAAACATAATAAATTAGGAACTAGACATAAAAGTGCAGATGATTCAATCTCTTACAACATCCTAACCAACACAGAGGAATGCGACTTCGACTATACCGTTTTCTAATGGAACAGACATATTCATACAGCAAGCGTGTCACCTGATGATTAGCATATAACAATTTTAAAGCGAAATTTTACGTGTCCACTCCCAGGGCGGTCACAGATTAGTCTTGTGCGGTATCATTTCATCAACTCCTATTAACAGGTACAGTAAAAAAATATCGCACTGGACTAATTTGTGATCTCTCTATCGAATGGGCACGAGAAATTTCAATTTTTTTTAATAGGAAGCAGACCTATGCTGTCGACACTTGGCGTCACATGAAAGACGTGATGCGAAATGTTTGTTTGGGCTGATTCCAGCAACAAACTGGAAAAACGTAATTACACGAGACTCAGAGGGCCATAGACACGGGTTCCCAGGTAGATGCCGTGTTTCTTGACTTCCGCAAGGGGTTCGATACAGTTCTCCAGAGTCGTTTAATGAACAAAGTAAGAGCATATAGACCATCAGACCAATTGTGTGATTAGATTGAATGGTTCCTAGATAACAGAACGCAGCATGTCATTCTCAATGGAGAGAAGTCTTCCGAAGTAAGAGTGATATCAGGTGTGCCACAGGGGAGTGTCGTAGGACCGTTGCTATTCACAATATACATAAATTACCTTGTGGATGACATCGGAAGTTCACTGAGGCTTTTTGCGGATGATACTGTGGTATATCGAGAGGTTGTAACAATGGAAAATTGTACTGAAATGCAGGAGGATCTGCAGTGAATTGACGCATGGTGCAGGGAATGGCAATTGAATCTCAATGTAGACAAGTGTAATGTGCTGCAAATACATAGAAAGGATGATGCCTTATCATTTAGCTACAATACAGCAGGTCAGCAACTGGAAGCAGTTAATTCCATAAATTATCTGGCAGTACGCATTAGGAGTGATTTAAAATGGAATGATCGTATAAAGTTGATCGTCGGTAAAGCAGATGGCAGACTGAGATTCATTGGAAGAATCCTAAGGAAATGCAATCCGAAAACAAAGGAAGTAGGTTACAGTACGCTTGTTCGCCCACTACTTGAATACTGCTCAGCAGTGTGGGATCCGTACCAGATAGGGTTGATAGAAGAGATAGAGAAGATCCAACGGAGAACAGCGCGCTTCGTTACAGGATCATTTAGTAATCGCGAAAGCGTTACGGAGATGATAGATTAACTCCAGTGAAAGACTCCGCAGGAGAGACGCTCAGTATCTCGGTACGGGCTTTTATTGATGTTTCGAGAACATACCTTCACCGAGGAGTCAAGTAGTATATTGCTCCCTCCTACGTATATCTCGCGAAGAGACCATGAGGATAAAATCAGAGAGATTAGAGCCCACACAGAGGCATACCGACAATCCTTCTTTTCACGAACAATACGATACTGGAATAGCAGGGAGAACCGATAGAGGTACTCAAGGTACCCTCCGCCACACACCGTCAGGTGGCTTGCGGAGTATGGATGTAGATGTAGATGTAGATGTTGAAACAACACACAAAGGCGCGTGACGACTCTTAGGGGGGACACCGGATGTATGACAAGGAAACCGTTCTGCTTTTAACAACACACGCCTAATTAACGCCCCCACTAAACCAAAAGTATTGAATAACCATAGTACTATATAAAACAATGAGCACATTTCGAGGAAAAGAAACTTCTCTTATCTAGTCAAGGACATTTTAAAACACGCATCCATATCGCACCGACAGACATTCAGGGCCTGGCAAGGGAAAGGAAAAGGTTGTTGATCCTAAAAGAAATAAAACAGTAGCACTCCACAGTATCCAAGCATTGGCAAATGCTAAACTAGATAATAAAAGCGACAAACTTGCGATATTAGAAATGCTTGATATTATGAAAATAGGTTAAAAGACGTACCTCATTTAGCACTCACATCTTAACTTTTCTATTTCTTACTTTCGCAAATTATGTTGTTGTTTCTGTGTATTATTTCAAATATTAAATTCTCGATTTGTTCCATTAGCTAACTTTGTATCTAGAGACATTTTTATTCTCTGCTCTGCACTTTCATCTATGGGTACGTTTCTGTCCGATGCACGTTTCAAGTATACTTCCTTTTCGTTCCATAAATACTGCCATTCTAAGTGCCTGGACAGAAGGCAGAAATGGCTCGAAAGGAAACAAATGCAATTTCTCATGTACTCATAATGAATTAAAGCCATCCTTCTAAAGCTCACATTATTCTCCTGTCCGGGGGCGGAACAAAAAAGAACGAGCCAAGACTCTCGTGCTGCAATGAATGTTATTCCCATAATGCGATGCCTTACCTCTAGTCACAGACTTCGTTAGGATGACGTTTATAGTTCTCTTTATCTGAAATATCTTGCACTTATGTCAAATATTGAGCTTTCTTCTTCCTTTAAGAAACTGGATATTGTCACTGATTTCATGTTTTATGTCTCTTATTCTTGTATTATTTTCTTCTATTTATTCTTATCTATTACACCAAATATTTTCGATAAACTCTTTTATATATCATTCCCTTTGTTAGTCACTGATTTATTATTTTTTCTATGGACCCGTATAGCGCCAGTTTTTCTATTCCTGCATGACTGGTAATACAAGGAAAAAAGGATTAAGGATGACAAGCTCTTGGATGAATGTGACTGCTCGTTATAAACACTCGGCTATTTCATTTCCCACTAATGTTGTTTCTTCCTATGATAAGGTTTTCCATATTCTTTAAACGCATGATTTTAAGGCCCTATTCAATTTATATTCATTTTTGTACTAAACATCACTACTCTTATACAACCCCAAGTTGCAGATTTTTCATTTTTCTCACGGTCTGAACTGTCCTCTACAACAAAGTGACTTAATGCAGCTACGGTACGTTGCATTTTATTTTGACGCCATCTTCAGATGTTTTATGCAATGCTTTGTACCCTATGTACTTACAGCTACTGACTTAAATACAGCGTTCATACCAATATACTATTGACAATTTCTTGTTTTCCATGTTGACTTTTACACAAGCAGCATTACTGCGTACATTAATAAGCACTGCTTTACAGAAACGGCACTCCTAGAGATACAAAATACCGTATTAAATAGTTTGTTGCAATATTCGTGGTTTTCAGCGCGTTTATGACAAGTTATTACGGAAGAACAGATCCGACGGGGAATCAGTAGATGTGATACTTACTACAGGGTGGCGCACGAAATGTGTTACCATTTTGTTTTTAAATATAAACTTTATTGTCAATACAATCTGAAAGGAACAAATACTAGAATGAAGAGCCGTTCATGGAGATTTGTTCTTACTCAGCACATGCTCAATATGTCCACCATTTCGTTTCCTAACTTCCTTCAAACGAACCCTGAAGTTAGTGATTAGGCTACGGTAAATTTCTCCGTAATTTCACTGCAAGCTTGAACAATAAGTCTTCTGAGCTCCTTTCAATCACGTGTAATTTCCGGGAAAATTTTTTCCTTAAGGTACCTCAAAGAAAAAAGTCACATGGATTGAGGTCTGGAGTATTGGGGGGCCAATTTTGTCCGTCATTGAAGCAACCTGGAAACCTGAGTGAAATGATCCGCATGTCGAAATGCTCGTGTAAAAGCTCCAACACAGTGTTTTCAGTATGTGGCTCATCTTGCATGAACCACTGCCTGTTGAAGGGCAAGGCAATAGCCAGAAGCTGTGGAATGAAGCTATTGCGAAGCATGCTCAAATAACGCTCGCTGTTCACAGTTTCTTCAAAGAAAAAGGGTCCAATAAGTCCGTGACGAAATTGCTGCCCACGCTGTAATGCACTGAGCATAATGTTGTCATTCATGAAGCACTTGTGGGTTTTCAGTGCCCAAAAAGCGTACATTTTGTTTGTTAACCACAACGTCTAAAAGAAAATGCTCCTCGTCTGAAAACCAAACGTTGCTGAAAGTTTCTTCCCTATCCTCCGCCCACAGAGCGAACAGTAGACTCTGCTACTTGTGTTCTTCAGTGAGCTTCTGTGCACAGGTCATCTTGTATGGGTACATATGGAGGTCGCTTTTAAGAATGCGTTGAATGGGGCGTGTGGATGTTCTCAGTTGCACTGCTGCCTTTCTACACGATTTCCCGGGACTCCTCTGTACCGCAACTCGTACCGCTTAAATATTCTCCGGCGAACAAACGGGCTTAGGCCGAGGTCGCTTGGCTTCCAATACTGTTCCATCCTGTACAAATTTATCGTACAACCTGTGGATGGTGTTCTTGCTAGGGACCCATCGTGTGTTAAACTGTTGTCGAAAACGCTTCTGAGTCACAACAAGGCTTTTCGTTTCATGAAAAAGTAACACAATTGCCGATCGTTGCTGTGTCGTCAGTCTCCCATTGTCAGCCATTGCTGCTTACTAGTCTCCTAATCTGTATATTGAGCAAGCAGTAACGAAAACTAAAGAAAACGGAGTAGGTATTAAAATCCATGGAGAAGAAATAAAAACTTCGAGGTTCGTCGATGACATTGTAATTGTGTCAGAGACAGCAAAGGACTTGGAACAGCAGTTGAACGGAATGGACAGTGTCTTGAAAGGAGGAAATAAGATGAACATCAACAAAAGCAAAACGAGGATAATGGAATGTAGGCCAATTAAGTCGGGTGATGCTCAGGGAATTAGATTAGGAAATGAAATACTTAAATTAGTAAAGGAGTTTTGCTATTTGGGGAGCAAAATAATTTATGATGGTCAAAAAATGTAGACTGGCAATGGAAAAGAAAATTTTTCTGAAGAAGAAAAATTTGTTAACATCGAGTATGGATTTAAATGTCATGAAGTCGTTTCTGAAAGTATTTGTAATGAATGTAGCCATGTATGGAAGTGAAACGTGGACGATAAATAGCTTATACAAGAAGGGAATAGAAGCTTTCGAAATGTGGTGCTACAGAAGAATGCTGAAGATTAGATGGGTAGATCACATAACTAATGAGGAGGTATTGAATAGAATTGGGGAGAAGAGGAGCTAGTGGCACAACTTGACTAGAAGAAGGGATCGGTTGTTAGGACATGTTCTGAGGCATCAAGGGATCACCAATTTAGTACTGGAAGGCAGCGTGGAGGGTAAAAATCGTAGAGGGAGACCAGGAGATGAATACACTAAGCAGATTCAGAAGGATGTAGGCTGCAGTAGGTACTGGGAGATGAAGAAGCTTGCACAGGACAGAGTAGCATGGAGAGCTGCATCAAACCAGTCTCAGGACTGAAGACCACAACAACAACAGCGGCAGCATCGTGAATTACACGTCATTTTGTAACTCATTTGTTTTTCCAAGCTTAGTTGGTACTGCTGTAGAGCTCCCGTCAGGACACCTAACGTGCGTCGTGAACTGTGAAAGAAACAATTGGTAACACATTTCGTGCGCCACCCTGTATGTAGACTGAAGGTGGACAGGGCAGAAAGGAAAGGGAAAAGGAAGAATTATTGATATTAGCTGCATCGGAACTTTATGCGGAATCAGCAGCGCCTGTGAAAATAGGTGGCAGACGGGGAATCAAAACTGGGATCTCCTGCTTACTGAACAGTTGCGTTACCCAGTACGCTATGCGGACCCGGTATTTATCGATGGTGCGCTTAGTATCTCGGCACGCCTCCCGGCCGACCCACACTCCCACCTAACGCCACCTATCCGCATCTCCCTCCATGACCTCCGTGCCCATTAGTTTAAGACTGCCGCAAGAGTTTCGAACGCAATTTTGTATCTCCACTGAAGGTCCGGAAGGACGGATACCACGCATTTATACAATTAATTCGCCTCGATGAGCAATGAATTCTCCTCCTCCAGGGTAGATACACAATTACGTTTGGCCTCCTGAGGGAATTTCAAAGTAGCGAACATGGTGGACATAGACAAGGACTCCTGATAAGTGGCGCTTCATGGGAGCGTGCATCGTCCGAGAGGCGTAGCAGGCTATTTCGCGCGTTTGCGATACGTATTGAGTACATACGGCGCTGTGACTGACGCAACTGCCAAGTCTGCAGGAGCTCCCGGGTTCAATATCCGGTCGTGCATACATTTTCACTTGTCGCGTCTGATTCCACATGCAGCCCGACGCACATGACAATAATTTCCTTTGTTTCCTTTCTTTTCTCCCCCCTCCACCTTCAATCAACATGTAATCCGGTGTTTATTTTGTCGCTTGAACTTGTGCCGGTACGTCACATAAATATTGACATTTTTATCGGTTGTAAACGTATTTTATGAATATAATTAGTATAAAAGATATGGTCAATGTTCTTGAAACAACTGATATGCAGCGATAATTTAAGAGTACCTTCTTTATTCAATGTCTATGGAAATAAGAAGGATCGAAAGAGACCCGATTGTACGGCCGAGGAGGAAGGTCGTATTTTATCACATACACACTGTTTTGTTTCGTGGTATGGAAGGCAGCCATTGAGCGGCTACATATATTTTATGTAAGTTATTCGTATTTCTGCTAAAATAAAATTGTTATTATTATCACAAAATGAATTTCATTGTAATAGTTGTCACCTCAAATGCTCACAGTGGCTATCTATTTTTAACAAGAATTTTTTCAGTAATTTGCGCTGCGAGAAGCTCATCTTCCGATGCAGCCTCTAGTCGCCCATTACGCGCCGAACTATTAATTTATTTATCAAAGTATTATCAGTAAATCTAAATGTGAGAGATTTCTTTGTATGAACTTTTTTAAATAGCAACAGATAATTAATTTACGTTAAAGTTCTTTTTTCTTAATTATACAGATTCCATGAGTTCAGTATGTTTTATCTTGGCCGCTCCACAGCGACAATCTAAATTCTCTCCAGCCTTGCTTTGCAACCAATATCATAGAAATTAACAAAATTACATTCAATTCAGTTAAAAATCTAAAGTTAGTACATGAATAACTCCAGCCCTTCAAGAACCTGTTTCATATTTACTTATGTACGTAAGTAAAAGTGATAAGAAAAGATAATATCCCTGAGAGAAAGAGTTATGCTCAAACAAAAGAAAAATTCATGCTGATAAAAATATATAAAAATATATGTATAACTTTTTTTGTATATGACATAAGAAATGCCACAGACGTCACAAACTGCTGCTATCCACATTACTGTGTGTCGTGGTGGATAGCAAACCTCCCTAGACGGGAAAACTCTTGTTAGAGGAAGTGCAAGGGTTACAACATGCTATGGGTAGAAAATTCGATCCAATGACACTCTTGTTCAGTCGCTACGCAGGTATGTACACTGAGGTAAAGAAAGTCATGGGATACCTCCCAATATCGTGTCGGACCTCCTTTTTCCCAACGTAGCAAAGCGACGTGGCATGGACTCAACAAGTCGTTTAAGTCCCTGCAGAAATAGTCAGCCTTGCTGCCTCTACAGCCATCCACTATTGTGAAAGTGTTGTCAGTGCAGAAGTTTGTGCACGACCTGACCTCTCGATTATGTTCCATGGGGTTTGTGTCAGTCAATTTGAGTGGCCAAATCATTCGCTCTAATTGTCCAGAAGGCTCGCCAATCCAATCTCGAACAATTATTGCCCGTTGACATGGCGTGTTGTCATCCATAAAAATTCCATCGGTGTATGGGCTACAGAGGGTCTCCAAGTAACCGAACATTACCTTTTCCATTGAATGATCTTCAGCTGGACCAGAGGACCCAATCCATTGCACGTAAGCACATCCCACACCATTATGGAGCCCCACCATCTTGTGCAGTGCCTTGTTGATAACTGGGGTTATTACCTGCTAGGGTCTGCGCCACACTCGAACCCTATCATAAGCTCTTACCAACAGAAATCGAAACTCATCTGACCAGGCCACGGTTTTCGTCGTCTAGAAGCCAAACGATATGGTCACTAGCCCAGAAGAGGCGCTGATGGTGATGTCGTGCTGTCAGAAAGGCACTTTCGTCGGTCGTCTGCTGCCGTAGCCACGTAGCGCCACAATTCTCCTCACTGGTTAGTCGGTTAGTTGGTTGAGTCTGGGGAAAGGGGATAAACAGCCAGGTCATCGGTCCCATTGGATTAGGGAAAGATAGGGAAGGAATTCGGCCGTGCCCTTGCAAAGGAAACATTCCGGCATTTCCCTGAAGCGATTTAGGTAAATCATGGAAAACGTAAATTAGGAATGCAGGATGCGGGTTTGAATCGTCGTCCTCCCGAATGTGAGTCCAGAGTGCTAACCACTGCGCCATCACGGTCGGTCATGCAGTGTGCTAAGGGATACGTACGTCCTACGTCTCACATTAATTTCTGCTATTATTTCGCACAATGTCTTTTAATACTGACAACTCTATGCAAACGCCGCTGCTTTCGGTCGTTAAATGAAGGCCGTTTGCCACTCCGTTGTGTGTGGTATGAGTTAATGCCTAAGACTTGGTACTCTCGGCACATTGTGGATCTCGGAATATTGAATACTCTAACGATTTCCGAAATCGGATGCATCTAGCTCCGATTACCATTCCGCTTTCAAAGTTTGTTAATTATCATCGTGCAGACGCAATCACCTCTGAGGCCTTTTGACACGAATCATCTGATTACAAGTGATGCTACCGCCATATGTATATGTGCATATCGCTGTCTGATGACTTTTGTCATTTCAGCGTATGCTGACTGCAGGTAAAAATGGGTAAAATTTAAACCATCGATATCCGCTTATTGCTACCATAGGCTGCGCAATACACAGTATCAATCTACTGATAAAAGACGTAGTGGGTCTAGACGTACGTCGTGAACTTAACCGTGTAGCCAAACAGATATGTAAATCTCTGAAGTAAAGCCATGTTCCCAATCCCATGTTAGAGGCTAAGAGGAAAGAGAAATATGTTGCATCACCTGTCACACAGAAACTTCTGCCTCGAACACGGTGGAGTGCTGTAGCAATACGTTTTGATAGATTGTTAAAGAACAAGGAAGCTGTGTTTCCCAATGTGCAGTACGGCCAGATTGTAAAGAGCACTGCGCTGGTTGGTTGATTTGGGGGAGGAGACCAAGCACCGACACCGTTGATCCCATCGGATTAGGGAGGGCTGGTGAAGGAAGTCGGCCGTGCCATTTCAAAGGATATTTCACTGAAGCGAAAAAGCGAAACCACGGAAAGCCTAAATCACGATGGCCGTACGCGGGTCTTTACCATGGACCTCCAAATGCGAGTCCAGTGTGCTAACCACTGCGCCTCCTCGCTCGACTCTAGATGATGAGATATAGCATAAAAGAAGCTATGTGGTCACTGAAACCTATGGATATCGCAAGGACGCGTGAAGTACCAAACATTATCGTTTCGTCTGAAGTACACGAATTCTTTATCGTGAATTCATTCAAAGTAGAGGTTGTGCTGAGAGAGAGTAAAATATTTTCTGCAAAAGACCAGCACTCATGAAAGCTGCTGTGTATTGTATGAAACGTAGGAAAGAGTATATGTGCAAACGATTCATACGGGAGCGAACCTTCTGCACTCACTGTATAAGGCAGCGTCTCTTACTGGAAACCTTGAAAATCGAACAACGCACTGTGTAGAAACATTAAGTAATTTGTTTTAACTTTATTGCAGCATTATTGCGACAAAAACACAGCGGTGTTTTAAGCTGGTGTCTCTTTCTTTTCGAATCGGGCTGGTGGGGAGGACTGTGCGCTAAGCACCTTTTCTGCTCTTTGGCATTCAAGATTTTAAGTATACTATCAATATCAGCTGACGCAGAACGCAATTCGTACGCTCATGGACGGATTCATACTAAACATGTTTCCCGGCCAGTGTAGCCGAGCGGTCCTAGGCGCTTCAGTCTGGCACCGCGCGACCTCTAAGGTCGCAGGTTCGAATCCTACCTCAGGCATGGATGTGTGTGATGTCTCTAGGTTAGTTAGGTTTAAGTAGTTCTAGGGGATTGATGACCTCAGATGTTAAGTCCCATAGTGCTCAGAGCCATTGAACCAATCGAATGAGGACTCAATTAACGGTCGTATGTATATCGGAAATAGAATAAAAAGTTTGTGGATTTATTAGAATTATCAAATGCTCTCCCTGCTGAAGATCTGAGGATGTGGGATCGTATATATATATATATATATATATATATATATATATATATATATATATATATATATATATATATTCCTGGAAATGGAAAAAAGAACACCATACTTGCTCCGGACACTGCGGAAGGGCTGTACAAGCAATGATCACACGCACGGCACAGCGGACACACCAGGAACCGCGGTGTTGGCCGTCGAATGGCGCTAGCTGCGCAGCATTTGTGCACCGACGCCGTCAGTGTCAGCCAGTTTGTCGTGGCATACGGAGCTCCATCGCAGTCTTTAACACTGGTAGTTTGCCGCGACAGCGTGGACGTGAACCGTATGTGCAGTTGACGGACTTTGAGCGAGGGCGTATTGTGGGCATGCGGGAGGCCGGGTGGACGTACCGCCGAATTGCTCAACACGTGGGGCGTGAGGTCTCCATAGTACATCGATGTTGTAGCCAGTGGTCGGCGGAAGGTGCACGTGCCCGTCGACCTGGGACCGGACCGCAGCGACGCACGGATGCACGCCAAACCGTAGGATTCTACGCAGTACCGTAGGGGACCGCATCGCCAATTCCCAGCAAATTATGGACACTGTTGCTCCTGGGGTATCGGCGAGGACCATTCGCAACCGTCTCCATGAAGCTGGGCTACGGTCCCGCACACCGTTAGGCCGTCTTCCGCTCACGACCCAACATCGTGCAGCCCGCCTCCAGTGGTGTCGCGACAGGCGTGAATGGAGGGACGAATGGAGACGTGTCGTCTTCAGCGATGAGAGTCGCTTCTGCCTTGGTGCCAATGATGGTCGTATGCGTGTTTGGCGCCGTGCAGGTGAGCGCCACAATCAGGACTGCATACGACCGAGGCACACAGGGCCAACACCCGGCATCAAGGTGTGGGGAGCGATCTCCTACACTGGCCGTACACCTCTGGTGATCGTCGAGGGGACACTGAATAGTGCACGGTACATCCAAACCGTCATCGAACCCATCGTTCTACCATTCCTAGACCGGCAAGGGAACTTGCTGTTCCAACAGGACAATGCACGTCCGCATGTATCCCGTGCCACCCAACGTGCTCTATAAGGTGTAAGTAAACTACCCTGGCCAGCAAGATCTCCGGATCTGTCCCCCATTGAGCATGTTTGGGACTGGATGAAGCGTCGTCTCATGCGGTCTGCACGTCCAGCACGAACGCTGGTCCAGCTGAGGCGCCAGGTGGAAATGGCATGACAAGCCGTTCCACAGGACTGCATCCAGCATCTCTACGATCGTCTCCATGGGAGAATAGCAGCCTACATTGCTGCGAAAGGTGGATATACACTGTACTAGTGCCGACATTGTGCATGCTCTGTTGCCTGTGTCTATGTGCCTGTGGTTCTGTCAGTGTGGTCATGTGATGTATGTGACCCCAGGAATGTGTCAATAAAGTTTCCCCTTCCTGGGACAATGAATTCACGGTGTTCTTATTTCAATTTCCAGGAGTGTATATATATTCTGCAGTTATGTCTTCTAGTCCAAGAGTAAAATAGTTGCCTGAATCACAGGAAACAAATCATTTAAATATGATTTAATATAATTACTTGAAACAAAACCTGTAAATTCTGAGCCTGAAACATAAAACATAAATTTCATAAATAAATTTCTTCTTATGATAAAGTGTCCCCGATCCATCCACTCGTAATATTTAAATCCTTTCCTAAACGGTGTTAAACCAAATTTTCGTTTTAGATCACTTCTACTCAAACGTTTTAAACCACTTCCATTTCTCTAAGCGCAGCTGGGGCCGTGACGGATGTAATAATTCTTCTTGACTCGTGACTGTGACTCCCTTAAACCCTGCATGTCGATGCATGGGACACGAACATATCTTGCATACAATTAAGCCGCAATGTTAAGGGTGTACCGTAAGTAGCTCGATCCACTGAGCCGAAATTCACAGCCGTGAATATTATTTGTATGACATTTCCGGCTTCCCATATGGAGCATTATAACAGCTGATAAGTGGACGTGAATTTCCGGCACATTTACCCAAGTTACTAACATTTTTATCACTTCTAATTTCGTCCCATTAAGGAACATTTGTTTAAATTAACAGTATTGGTTCAAACAAATGAGAGAAGGATGCTTAGATATTCGTGGAGAGGTAGAAATGGCCCCAACTGTGGATACGAGGATTCCCTACACCTTGGGGCCAAGTACAGTAGACAAGTTGTACGCGCTGCTTTCTGCACCGTTTGATCACGTCTTGCAAACTGTGCCAATTGTTGGAGATGTCTTCCTTAGGTTACTGAAAACTGACAGAGGGGGCTCGTTCCTTGAGCTCACTTCCGTTTACGTGGGTATCCTGACCCATGTGATGCCGAAGGCGCGGAATGGCAAAATTTAAAAGGCGAAGCTATAAAGCAACGTATGAAAATGTGTGTGTGTGTGTCTAAGTGCGTGCGAGCGAGCGCGCACAGCCCAATTCACATTTCCTCTTAATTTCAAGACATCGTTTGCTCACTGCTAGGTGTTAACATTAATATGTTGAACAGGGTGCTAGTAAGCCAATTTCAAGTATGATTTCACTGCCAAATCATCAGTGAACTCCTTTTATTTGTTTGCTGTTATGAAAACTACTCTCTGTTGGGTTGAGTAAAGGCGGAAGGAAGAATATACCTTACATTTTGCAAATCAAATAAAAAAAATTCAGTACCTCAAAATTACAGGTCACAAACCTCTCTTGAAAGTAGGCAACAAGTCTGAATTTTTTTCTATTGCATAAATTATACAATCAATCTCGTTCCGTATGAGGTAATTTAGCACGCACGACAACATCTTTCACAAGGCTATTCCTCCCTCTGTCCTTCCCCATCCGTCACCTCCCACTATATGCCCCCCCCCTCCCCTCACCCCTGAGTAAACGCTGGATGTCACCAATCGACAAGTGTCTGTCGTTTTCACCAAATGTCACAGAGCACCGATATTAAGATAAACGAAAGAACACTGCTACTGGACGAACGAAAGTTGAAAGAGATCGGCTTGACGTAAGGGTGGATGCACATATGGGTACTCCCCGTGTTAATTCCTCGATAATCTCATGTGGCGAAGATCCTGTTTGGCAACAGGACACTATCCAGCCTCATAGTGGAGCCATTCTTGTCTGCAGTATGTTATCATAGGACGTAATGGAGTACCCATTCGTTTTTTATTCATGAATTGCCACAGTTCGATTCTCGCAGCAATGTTAAGATGAGTGACATTGATATGAGAGTCAGAGGTGTTGTGAAACAGCTGTTATGTTTGAAGTTCGATATCCATGGCCCGATGGAATCACTATCAGATTCTACAAAGAATCTGTGGCTGAGTTAACCCTTCTTTAACCATTACCGTAGACTCCTCGAACAAAAAACAGCGCCCAGTAGTTGCGCCGAAGCACAGGTCATCCACGTCTACATGACTGGATTACAGAAGTGATCTGCAAATATACGGTCCAAAATCATTCGCATATATTTCTTGTAGAGCCATAGAGCATACTCTGAGCTCAAATACAGCGAGACACCTCGAACAGAACGACTTTCTCCTTGCCAACCAGCGTGAATTCATGAAACATGGATTTTGTGAAACTCACCTCACACTTTTGTTCAGACAACATTCTGCAAGCCATGTGTCAAATCATTCAGGTAGATGCAGTGTTGCTTGATTTCTGAAAAGCATTTGATTCAGTGCCACATGGATGCTTATAATCTAAGCACGATCATAAGGGGAATCAAGCGAAGTTTCTGACTGGGCTAAGGAAGGTTTTGCACGGAGAACGCACCAAATTATCTGTTGTGGACAGTCATAGATAGATGCACAAGCAACTTCAGGTGTGCTCAAGAAACTGTCTTTACTCTTGCTGTCAATGTTGTATTATAGTGCTCTTGCGAACAATATTAGTGGTAATCACAGACTTTGCTCAGATAACGCAGTTGTCTATAATGCAGTACTGTCTCAAAAAAGATTCATAAACTGAATCAGATGTTCATAAGATTTAAAAGTGATGCAAAAATTAGCGGCTTTCTTTAAATGATGAGGTAAATAAGACTGTGCAAGTCACGAAACGAAAAAAAAAATGGCTCTGAGCACTATGGGACTTTAACATCTGAGGTCATCAGTCCCCTAGAACTTAGAACTACTTATACCTAACAAACTTAAGGACATCACACACATCCATGCCAAAGGAAGGATTCGAACCTGCGACCGTAGCGGTCGCGCGATTCCAGACTGCAGCGCCCAGAAGCGCTCGTCCACACCGGCCGGCGAAACGAAAAAAACTTAGTATCCTGTGAGCACAATATCAATGAGCCACGATTGAAACCAGTCAACTGATACAAATGCTTGGTTCTGGTAATTGGTGGGGTTATAAAATGGAACGATAACATAGTTTCAGTCGTAGTTAAAGCCGATGGTTCACTGGTAAAATATTTGGGAAACCCAGTCGCCAGAGCAGATTGCTTCCAAAACACTCATACGACACATCTTAGATTATTGCTCAAATGTGGGGGAATGTACCAAACAGGACTGACAGTAGACAGTGAACATGTACAAAGTAGGAGAGCAAGAATTTTCACAGGTTTGTCCAACCCATGAGAGAGCGTAAAGGAGATGCTCAAGAAATGGAATTGCCAGACGCTTCAAGAGAGACGCAAACCATCCCGAGAAAATCTGCAAATTTTCGAGAATTAGCTGTAAATAATGAATCTAGGAAAGTACTATCCACTTTGCGCATTTGTTTCTTCACCTACAACATCCCACAAGTTTTATGCATTAGTCTGGGTAATTTGCGTACGGCGAGTTACGCTGCGTCCACACATAGAGTTTCTAACTGTAATACACATCTTAACTGCAATACTTAACATAAGATTAACCCTCTTAATGCATAGATTCATTTTAAATTTCTGGATTCGTTCAACAGTTATATGAAATAGTGATACTGAAGACAAAATTCCTGTTACTCTTGGAAAATTTTAGATAGGCAGCCTTCAAATGGAACCGTGCAACACGAACTGGGTTAGCCGTTTAGTAATATAGATGGTATGAAGAGCAAGCACGATGAGTTTGGCTCTCTGACCCCATTCCCCTTTAATTTAAACTATTTAGTGCACATATATACTAGTCCAAGCCTTGGATACAGCTCGGACGAATATTCGTGAGATATGGGTGGTAGTTATGCGATTATGGAAAAGAAAAGGTCACGGGTTCGATTCTGGACTCGATGTACAGTTCTGATCTTTCACGAAGTACGTCTTCGCTAATCTGTTTTACTGTGTCTTGGAGTACCTGCTACGTCGCATCACCTCGTCATCAGGACGAATTCAGGTGCTAAGCACTACTGAGCACGTGTCCGCACCTCAGTTCTCCATGGTTTCAACTTAAGAGAAACCTTCCACTACTTCTACTACGACAGTACTTCCCAGTGCTGACGCTCTTCTCCTTCCTTATACTCTTCATCACCTTCTTCACAGGTTCGTTTATCCTTTACAAGTATGCGGTATTGTTTTCCATTCCTTTCAACAGACACACCAAGTTTTCTTTATTGTCTTTAAAAGAGAAACGAGAAAAATGCACAAAGCTATCGTTCTCTTGCAACTACAGCCCAGTCCTAGCTTCACAATGAGCATCCTCCAGAAAATTCGGCAGTTATGTATTAAATGCATTAGCAATTGCAGATATGGAAAAGCATTACCTATAGATTGGAATGATGACAATGAAATTTTTCCGGACCGGGACTTCTACCCGGCTTTCCCGCTTATCGCGAGCGGTCTCCCTACTACACAAGGCCAAACCTAAAGTTCCAAATGTCGTCGGCCATACGTCTACAACATACACTCCTACATCCACTATGTATATTCCCGTACAGGCGAGACTTTTACTTGCCCGGTGTCGGCGGGTAAATACAATTTTGCAGTGCCTGTGTTATTCTGAATTACGATACAAATGCGTCAACACAGGCACTAAAACAGCGTATAACTCGGCAATTCGTTCTAGTGGAATGCTTTTATTCTTTTAAATGATCTGTCTCAGAAACCATTAAGAATGGAACGTTTTCCTTAACTTAAAGTTAAATTTCAAAATATTAGTGGAACGAGCATTGCTTCCATGGCAACGTGTGTTCGGTTTTTAGCATGTATACTTGTGTAGGGAGAAAAGTTCATTTCGTCTAGCCATTGCTCCGCTGTAAAATTATTTCAACTATGGTGTGGATTTAAATGTTGAAAATTTCCTTTAATTATCTGGTGGCACCCGTCCGCAAGCACAGTACGTTACCCGTGGATCTGGTCCAGTGTTGTATTTTAGATCTCGGTCGCTCTTCATCTAAAAACACTGGTTCAGCTTTATCCATATATATTTTAGCTAATAAGACACAAATAAGGCTAAATAGCTTCAAATACCTTACAGCTGACATTAGTAAGCAACACAGCTACGTAATACAAACAAAAAAGTAGCTTCTACAGACACGGTGATATCTGCCAGTTCTTAACATCCTGCGATAGTCAAGAGGCTTTGTAACATATGTATAAGCCTCGTGTTTATAGGTCGATCAAACAGTGGGCTTGGGTAGTTTTACTAATATCTTTCGAGTAACATGAGAACGTGCAGCATTTCAATTTTTTGTTTTTCATATGATGTGTAATTTGAATATTATACATCTTTAAATCTTGGAGATAATAGTATTTGTATAGTTAGAAGCTCTAGCTGACGTCGTGTAGGCTACCTGTTCAGTCTTAAAGTATGTAATGATTGCCTGGATATCCGGAAACCGTTTATAACTAAATACAAAAATTATTGGAGTGGGGAATTACTACTGTGTATTTAAGTTTTTAATTTGTCTATTTTCCTCCAAGTACCGACGGCATATTCCATAAATTAATACAATAATTATCAGTGCCCGAGCTGTAGGCATTGAGCTGGCAGCCAGTAATACTGCTCGGAAGTCCTGACCCACATCTTGCCATTCAGTAACCGTACCATCTATTACTACCAGCAAATATATACTACCTTGATCGGTTCTTCACAAACGAGTGAGCTTGGGACGTCATGAACGTTCCATCGCCCTGGTGCAAGGTAAAGTAGTTCTGGCCAGCGGCCAACCTAGTTCGGTGGCGGTTGTTCAAACTTGGGTAATAGCGGTCGCTGATTCGCACGGAGTTGACCCACTTGGTCCGTTAAAGGGCAGGTCAGTGCTGGGGTCCCGTTACGCCGCTAACTCCGTCACCTCGGCTGTGAATGGAAGGGGTTCCTTTGAATGTCCAATTCAAGGAGACCATTTGCGGTCAGCCTATGTTGTTTGGAGGTTTTCCGGCTTTTTCAAATAGCCGTGGAGTCTCACTCCTGCATTGCTGTTAATAAATTACACTGCCCGACAAAAGCTGAATCACACACATGGTCGGATGTAGATGTAGCTTCGCACTCATGCATACCATCATGTGGATATTTAAACGACTAGAGCTGCAACGCTCTGTATCATGTAGAGAGCCCACGGGGATCATTAATGCCGTTCATGTTTAGTATTGTTGTCTACCAGCTGGTGTACCCGACTTCGCTCAGGGAGCGTACAATAGGGAGGGATATCGACATTTAGTAAAGTTTACGCTTATGGATCCGTTTGGTACAGTTGGTAAAAAGCTGTTAACGGTGTATTCTGCGGTGGTTCGCTTGCAGTATTTCAGGCAGTTTCTTTTGTGAAGTATACACTCAGTCCATTCTCCAAATGTACCGCTGGATATTGCACAGTTGGTTCGCGTTCGTGAATGGGAAAATGGAAAATCCGCCACGCTGCTTCGTTATTGTTGATGTAGCTTCCCATTTGGTACATGAGGATCACGTCGTTTTATTTTCTTGTTAATTATCTTTGGCTGTTTGAATTATTGCCATGTCACTGCCTTTTTTCACATAATTCAGACATATTTTATGGATTTCAAAGAATAGCAGGGTGCTTGGCACATTTTGCAAAGTAGTGTGATGTATGGTACTACCCATTGGTTGGCTATTTCCAGTTCGATGCTGCCTCCTATTCGTATTCTTGCTATGAAGCCGCTTTTTTAGACTGATCGTTTTCTGCATTTGGAATAGCCATATGAAACTTTGTGAACGAGGCAGTCCTCTCTTTAGCCATTCGAACCTTTCCAAACATGTGGTATTTTCTGATGACTCCAATAAATCCCGATGGCCCGTGAATCATATTTTTTCAATACCATGTCGTACAGTTCCGGATCTTCTTGTGGACTGGAAAATTCAGCTTGGATAATACCGTGGGATACCGTGGGATAAATTCTGTCCTGTAGCCATAATATATTGTGTGGTTGATGCAGTCCTCGTTTTTGCCATTCTATTTTGTAGATCCAGCATCAAATGGTTCCAAAGATGAGGTATTCTTGGATGACTTCAATAAATCTCATATGTTTTTGTCGGAAAGCTCGGGCTATTATGTCGTATTGATGCATGGGGGCTTGTCCGTATCTTACACGTTCTTTGATTTCTGGCCACGACGTGTTGCATGTGAATTTTGTAAAGAGGACAGGTCGTTCACATTTTCTTATGTTGATCATGACATCTTCAGAGTACTCAAGCATATGTCTTGGACTTCCTATGTATGACGAGGATAATATTACCATTGTTCTAATGTTGCCAATGCTTCCGTCATTTTTTGTTGCGTCTCGGAGGTGCATGTATTCTTCTGTGAGTAGTTTCTCTCATACAGTCTTATGTAAAGCATCCGTTCCGCTTCTGTTTTTGCATACATACCTACCAGGAATTGTTAGAATAAAAGGCGAGTGTTGGGAATATGACTGTATGTTACATTAAGCGGTAAGTATAGAACTCCTTGGAAGAGACTTTTTTGTTTGTTTCTGGGCCTGTTTCAGGTTGGATTTGTTTCACATTAAAATGATAATCCGTCCTCTCCGTGCAGAAACATTAATGTATATTGGAGGGCATCATATGAACAGTGTGTCTTTGCAATGTGTTGTAGTTCTCCACTTCTCCTCTTCTTCGTTATACAATTATTTCCTGGGTTGTGTTTTCATTGCCCACAATTACGATGGCGACTTAGTATATCTGGGTGCATTAAATCGACGTTCGTGTTCTCAATGCGGTCTTTCGTCAACCCGAATTTTATAACTTTATAATAATTAGAACTCATTCGGCCTAGTGCTTTTTTGAGTATTTGAATCAGTTTATTGTATTCGCCCGAGATCATCTGTACATCTCGGACTACTTCTCGTCTCAATCCACTGATATTCTTGCACTGTTGATCAGTTCTGTTTCTTCATTTCCGATAAAATATACTTGCAGAAATTTACGGTCTTCGTTGGGTAGCGATAGTAATGATCCCATGTTGCGACAGATTTGTCCTTGGATGGAAAAACATAATCGATTTCTCCTCTGTTAGTGTTGATCGAAGTGACACCGCGGAAGTCATTTGGAAGCAGGCGTTGTACGCTTTTGTATTTCGAAGAAAATATTTTGATTCTGGAGTTTCCCCCGGTCACATAATGTAAAAATTCCATTGCTGGTAATTGAATTTTTACATTCACGCAACAGAATCCCGATCTTTCCCTACTGAATTTTGTCGCTATGCAAAACTGAGAGACGTTATCAATTTTTCCAATTACGAGGTGTTTGTGTTTCTTATATTCTTTTGTCGGGTGGTAGTGGAAAACCTGATTTGTTAGGTTGCACTGTTTACTTGTCCTCGTCCGCGCTTCTCGTGGGGTGATATTTTGATGGCTGGCTTGAGTTCGCAGTCTTTCATTATAACATTGTGTCCCAATTCTTGATTCTTCAGTCCGTACATTTCAGCATTCCGCTGTTTCTCTGCTTCTCGCGGTGATCATTCTAGTTCGTTGGGAACTTAAACGTGCTTCGTGCCTTTCGTTTGTTTCGTTTCTTCGCTGTTCTTTTTTTTTTTTTTTTTTTTTTTTTTGCCGTTTTGCTTCAGAACTGGCAAGATCTCCTCCTCTTTTACATGTGGATAAAACATAAATCAAGTCAACTTTTTATTTAAAAATACCTAAGTACACTTTACTCACTTTTCACACTTCATTTACGATTACGATTTATATTCAAACACTGTTTCACTTCGACTACTCACACTTCACTGTGTGGTTTTATTCACTCATTGCACTACTTTTTCGGTTCTTCCCTTCACCACTGATAAGAAACTAACAAGTCGTGCTTTATATGCCCCTACCAAAGGGTAGCTCCATCAGCTGCGTATTCCAGAACACACCAAAAAGGCTTCGAATGGTCTGCAATGTTCCAGAATATTCCACGACAATCTAGAGTGTTCTTTAATCTTCCACATTGATCCGGGACGTTCCAGGATGTTCCCGGATATTCTGGAATCTTCCCAAATATTTCAGATTATTGCCAAACATTCCTTAACATCCCGGGTCATTGTGGAACAGTGAGGGACATTCTGGAATGTTGTGGAATGCTCTCTAACGTTCTGGAATGTTCTCGAATACTCTCGAATGTTCTGGAATGTTCTAGAAATTTTTAGAGGGCGGAACTTTTCAGCTGTTATACCTCAAAAAGCACGCCCTTCAGGTAACAACGAGAACTTTCTTCAGGGATGGGAACGGAGGACTACCGCACCCTTGATCGTACCAAGATTCGTTTCTGAGTTACTGTTATAATATATATCGATTAGTACATATAAGACTCTGAACAGCGACAGATGTTGAATGGTCACTGTGAAGGACTCGAAGTTACCACGTATTCGCGTGAAACAACGTTATCAGCACCTGACGGTTTGAAAGCGGTCTGGGTCTCCCTTTGGTCGTCTACTTTAATCGTGTAATACGAGTATCCATATTCGTGGGGCATTCGGATGTAACTCTGGCTCTATGGTGGATGCACAGGAACATGAAGGCAAGCATACACGCCGTCAAGGTTCTCGTCAAACACGTCTGACCACCACGCCTTATTGTGCTCCAAGTACATCTTAATCCTTTCACATCTGCAACTGCCTTCTGAAAACGGGTAACAGGCTACCTGCAAAATTGTGTGTCATTCCATACCATTGCTCTGAGTCTAGCTGCATCCTGAGTAGGGAATTACTGTCCTATGTGAAGGCTGCTGCTAACTCTACAACACAAACGGCTACGTTTGGAAAGGTGTCGTGACCGGGAACCATGGGCTCATGATGAATGGCGTCGCATTGTGTTCAGCTGTGAGGTGTCGTTATGCACGATCCCAGATGATCATCGTTGATGAGTATGGCAGCAACATGGGGAGAGATCTCATTCTTCCAGTGTTTTGGATGGGCACAGAGATATTATGCCTGGAGTCATGGTGTGGGCAGCCATCGGGTATTACCTCAAGTCACGGCTAGTTGTGACTGACGGAAAGCTGACGGCACAGTGGTATGTTAACGACACCCCGTGTCCTCATGTGTTACTTCTCATATGACTATCATAGTGCCATTTTTCAACGGGGTAGTGCTCGCGCGAAACTGAGCTATTCCCGTGGCCAGTAAGATTTCCAGACCTGTACTCGACAAAACATGTGTCAGACCGGCCTGGATGTCAGCTCCCTCCCAGCACCAGTAAATAAGATATCAGGGATCAGTTCACAAGATTTATGGGCCAGCTTGCCTCAGGAGCTGGCAAACGGCATTATGAACCCTTCTGAACTGAATCAAAATAAGCATCCTGGCCAGAGGGAGTGCTACGTCACACTGCTACGCGAGCCCTTACTGCCAATACCTTTGTAAAATTGACTAGATTTGATGTTAGTCAAACCGAGACGTTCCATTTCGTACTCTCCTCCGCTTCTGGTGCTTTACACTTTTTGTCAGGTAGTGTATTTGGATGCTCAAAACCGACCTGCCTCTGGCAGACAGGTGGTGCGTAAAGACATCTTCGCTACATCGTCTCGTCGTCTGCTCCCTTCGCACTTGAAATGGTGCCAATTAATTGACCTAACAGGCATTCCCTTTCGACTTCCATGAATGCTGTGCTCCACCTTTGTATTTTCCTTGCTGTATATTCACCCCATATTTTCCTTTCAAGTTATCAGAATTCTCGACGAAGAATTAAAAATTTAGCACGAAGACAAAATGCGTGGAAAATGCAAACTGAAAAGGTTTCCTTTTCATGTCTCGTTGGTTCCCACATTGCTTCTCACGAAAGTCATTTATCTGTACCAGAGGGAGATTTTCGCCTTTCTTTGTAAGTGGTTCTCTCGGTCAGCCCCCTCCTCTCTTACCATTGTCAGCAAAATAACAGGAACACTTTGTCATCTTCTCAGAGAAACCCAATGGTGCGCACTGTGCAAATTGGAGCTGCTGGGCTCGGAGATTCGTGTCTGTGAAAACAGCCCAGCGGCGACGGTGACAGCGCCTGGGCGAAGCCAGTGTGACTGCAGAGATTAACGATTGTGCAGGTGGAGCAAAAAGCTGCGCCGCGGCGTCAGACTCAGCGTCAGCGGTGGCAGGGGGAAGGAGGGGGAGGTGGTAAATGAGCCGCGGCGGAGTGACGGCCGCTCGCAAATTACACAAGTTGGGAACGAAATTCCGAGGAATGGAAACTCAAAGAAGCGGCTGCCACTGGCGGCGGCGGCGGCCGAACAAGAGGGGGTATGGAGTGGTTTGGGGGTGGGGGGTAGGGGGGGGGGGTGTCTTCGCACCGGTCCCCCCTCTGAAGTTAATCACTAACGTCACCGGAAATCCCGCAATGGCATTATGTACCTCGTCGCGTGCGTGTGTTCCACTGACGTCAGCTCACTTCAGGAGTGTGAAAGTAATGAGATACAGTGGTCACTTGGCGGGGATTAAATTCTTGCATTAGGCAAAAATGCATCTCCTCTACAACGAAAAATCCTCTTTTCTTCTTCTTCGTTTTCCCGTGTCGTCACGGGGTCAGCATGGTTATCAAGGTTTGATAGTTTTAGCGGTAAGGATATGGACGTTCACGAGCGCTGATGAGTAGCAGCACCTCATGATATCTGAACGCAGGATTCTGCGCAAGATCGATGGGGCAATTCAAGATAAGAATGCTTTTTGGAGACCTACAACGAACACTGAGCTGGATCGCTTCATGCAAGGAACTGACAGTGTAAGAAGAGTAAAGTGTAGGAGACTAGCCCGGCTTCATCTTGTCCTTAGGATGGATACTGGACGAACAACTAAAAAGGCTTTTGAATGGAGTCCAACTGGAAGGAGAGGGGAAGGCCTCGAAAGCAGTGGTGGAAGAAGAAAACTAACGAAGTTCGGAATGGCGTAGATCTGCTCTGGAGAGGGCAGAATGGAGGAAACCTGTTGAATATGCTAACAGCCATGCAGTACTACAACGCCATGCGAAGGGAAAGATGAAGAATGGTAGAGGCTGGCCAGATGCCCTTCCCATAGCCACCCCTCTCCCGCCCCCCTTCCCCACACAGAACGGAGTTTGCCGGACCCATCTGTCTGTCTGTCTAGTGCTGTCCACGTGAAAGCGTATAAACGTTTTCGAATAATTTGCGAATCGTGCAACGGAGACGGGACGTGGACACCAGTCCGAGTATCTAGTCGGATGTGGGAAATATCGGCTCACGTCGTCGCTCGTGCTTAAACAGACAATGGATTCGACCCAAAGCCGTCGCGCCTTCCCAAATGTGGAGGCACCTTGCTAATACGTCCTGTTCTACGGTCAGATAACGAACATATGGTACCTAATTTTTGACGGTCACTCTCAATACAGTTATGACCTTTCATATATTCCTATCACCTCTGATTATGACTTTTGTTACCTTTATCTAGTTACATAAAAGGCAAATGGTAGCATACAAGGTAAGCATGCTGTGATTGTGAACTCTAGAGTATTGTGTTCCAGTGTCCAGTCAGTCTGAAGTTGAAGTACGAGTTGCCCAGAAAGTAACGCACCGCATTTCTTTACCTCAGTCCGAAACAATGCTACGAATGCGAAACGCTACGCATGTATTATTTGAAGTCTCCTGACTGAGTGCGGTAGGTTTCCGTTACTTCCGTCATATAGCGTAGCTGCAGGGCAGTTTCAAAATGGCATATGTAGTGATATACGTTACAAGTAACGTGCCGTCATTGAGTTTCTCACCGCAGAGAAAGAACTGTGGGGAATATTCAGAAACGCTTATGCAAAGTGTATGGAGCGTCTGCTGTCGACAGAAGTACAGTTAGTCGCCGAGCACGGAGGGTGAGGTCATCAGAAGGCGGTTCGGCAGCGAGCTGATGAAGTCATTCGCCGTTAAAGGATGCTATTCGTGGAAGACACTTTGTGGGCGATGAGGATGATTCCCACAGAGAAGCACTAGCTCCGCCATCAGGACAAGGATTGGTACCGACAGGGCATACACGCCCTTTTTTTTGCATTTGGAGGAAGACTATAGAACGGGATTGAGCTTATGAGGTAAAATAGGGTGTGCAGATAAACCACCATTCTTTCGTGTGTGTAATTCTTATTATGTTCAATAAAGAACTGTTGAAGGAAAAAAGGCGGTGCAACCCTCGTACCACAGCAGTTCTGTCTGCCCATTTTCGACCATTTTTTCGCGCTTATGATCCCGTCAGATTATTATCATTACAACTAGTCCATCTTTTTAGGCTTACGTACCTCAGTTTATAAAAACGGGACCCTTATAGGATCACTGTGGATAACTTCGTTGTCTGTCCGTCTGTCTGTCTGTTAACATCCTATTTCCTCAGGAACGGGTAGACGTATTAGACTCAAATTCATTCCACTTACCATTGTCCATGGTTCCTTGGTTATGTAAAAAATTGACGCTTCTAAGGTAATGCAATCAAAATATACGGCCATTTATGTATCATATTGGCAAGAAGTAAGTTTTCACAGTACAAGTAAAGAAAAAAAAATCAGAAAATTGTTTATCTGTAATTATTCACAAGACAAACATTTTTTTTTATCATTTGTTATCCATCTGTCTCTTTGTTAATCTATTAAAAACCCTTGTTCGTAGGAACGAGTGCACGTATCGAGTTCAAATTTGTGTTACATACTAGGGTCCGTGACCCATTGAGGGTGTAACAAATTTAAGCTTCTGAGTTAACGTTGTCAAAAGACACGGATATTTACTTCAGATAATTTGATGATCCCAAACTCAATCAACAAACCTTGTATCGTACTTCACATCGGCAAGGAATCATGAAATTTGACAAGAAGCAAGATTTCATAGTAAGGAAAAAGAGTTCTAAAGCTGTTCCTTTGTAATTCTATCACATAAAAGATTTTTGCCATTTTTTTTTCCCAACTGTCTGTCTATCCGCCTATCTGTTCGTCTGTGAAGATCCATTTTCGACTGTAATTACATTAGCAAATGTGAAACCAGAAAGAATTTAAACTTAAAACTTCAAATGAAAACATTCTCGGCAATCCTGAAATTTTCAGAAACAATATCTTGCCGTTATCGATATCGTTAACAGCAAAAGTCGTCGAGATTATCGACTACGCGGATGGATGAACTGTCTGCATACATAATTAAGTTCGTACGGAACCCTCTGAGCACGAGTCCTATTAGGACTTTAACATTTTTTTTAATGATCACTTTCACTGCACCTTCCATTCTGATATTACCGTCACTGCTGACATTATTATTAATATCATTATTAAACCAATAGGATATTGCTACACAGATTAAAAGGTTAAAAAATAAAAGAACCAACTGGAGAAGCCTGAATTTTTGCGTCATTACTGAAATCAGCTGCCCAAAAAACATTAAAAGAATTTACAATGCCCTTGCCAACCATTTGTCAAGCTAACAAATTTCCAGGTGAGTAGAAAACTGCATTAATACAACTATTAAAGCCGGCCGCGGTGGTCTCGCGGTTCTAGGCGCGCAGTCCGGAACCGTGCGGCTGCTACGGTCGCAGGTTCGAATCCTGCCTCGGACATGGATGAGTGTGACGTCCTTAGGTTAGTTAGGTTTAAGTAGTTCTAAGTTCTAGGGGACTAATGACCACAGCAGTTGAGTCCCATAGTGCTCAGAGCCATTTGAACAACTATTAAATAAAGAGGGAGAGAGAAAAGAAGACTAGTAATTATAGAGGGTTTTTCCTTCTGCCTGTCCCATACAAAATCCTATCTCAATATCTCCTGCACCGATGACAACAGCCGATTGAAAACAAAACTGATAAATATCTGGCACGTTTCAGAGCAAATAACTCTTACAGATAACAAATTTTACTTCTTAAACTCTCAGGCATAAAAAACTTTATAATAAGAAAGTAGTTTGTGCCTTCGTAGATTTTGAAAAAGGTTATAACTCAATGAACCGTAAGATCCTCTTGAAATTTGTGAAATTTCTCATAATGGACCTTCAAATCACTGCAGTCACTTGTGAAACACTAACTGGTATAAAATCTAACTATGATACAATTCAGGGGAGAAATTTCGGAAAATTTTGAAACTAAAAAAGGGCTGAATCAAGTTAATTGATTCTCCTCGTCACTTATGGGGTCACTTTGGCTCAATTTGTTGTCGTCTGTTTGACCGTTTGTCACGACCTCTTTTACTCAGAAGCGGGTTCAAACTGAATCAGTAATTTTCGAAACAACGTAACTCTACATTTTAAGAAATTTTATACTGTTACATGTTACCACCTGTCGCACACGTCCAGAGCTCCTTGATATCTAGACGCACTATGCCCGCAGATCTCAACAGATGCCGTTGCTACAGTATAAATTTATTTATTTAAACAAATTTTGGATCTGGTGTCACACATCAACTGTAAGTTTCCTATTCAGATACATTGGAAAGCTTATAATCTAGAATCCTATTTACAGTACCAGAAGCGCTCCACGCTGTTTCTATTGTTATGTTTACATCATTTGCTGCACATCCAGTTAATGTCTACAGCTAACTTAAGTACAAAAATCCATCATCTAGTTTCATGTGTTAAGACATAACTTTGTGTTTGATGACGTTATCAGCAAGTTACAGTGAGACGCATAACTTCTACGTGGACCCACTTTAATAATCAGGAATTTTGCATTACATCTGCAGTGAATAGATTTGGTGAAATGAACTTCCTAGTCAGTTAAAAATTTTTCACCGTCCTGATTCGAAGTCTAAATCTGTGATATTGACATATACATGGTGTTTAGAAATATTCTGAACAGCTTGTAAGGGTTTCGCCGGGTACATTCGATCCATTGCGCCGTTTCCGAGTTAATTAGCATTGAAGTTAGCCAGTGAAGCGCTTGCGTGCACAAATTCAAGCGGCCCGCCAGATACAGTCAGTGTCAGTTGTCCTCACAGCGTAGACGATAGCGTACGAGACTGCTCAGCCTTCGTCTCGAGTTTGATCCTTACTACCGTACAATGTCCAATTGGTATATCACTCTTGTTCGGTTTTAGGAAACGGGACGAAGAATACATTTGGCGTCACCGTATCTGGCGGGCGGCTTGAATTGGAGCTTGAAACCTCCTGATTGACGAATTTCAGTGTTAATTAAACCTCGCGCGGATGCTCCAATTTTCGTAACACGAGCGGGTGCGCGGCGCACATTGTACACATTTAGTCAAAAGTTGTTATCATGGAACCATGTATGAGCTAAACCACAGTTTAATTTTAATTTATTTAAACAACAATACAAGAAACATGTATTACATCGCTAATTTAGTATTTGATTAAACTAATAATAAACTTTTACATCATTCTATTGCCGCAGCTATTCCAACACATTTTTCAGCACATACTGAACAAAAACCCTCTTTCATCGCAAAACAAAAGGACGAAGGGCTTGCATATTGAAGAAGTATCATTTATCACAAAGTTCCTTCCATCCTTACGTAATTAAGATCACTCGTTCTCTATATAAGCGGGCAGTGCACGCCAGCGGAATCATTCCGCTGTGATCTCTGTCTGCAACAGCACTGAAGCACTATGCCTCGTCGACGTGTCTATCGTCATCGCCGCCACCGCATGCCAGTTTACAAACACATTATTACCTTGGAAAATAAACTGGGAACAAATACCACTGCACAATCTGTTATTCTTAATGGACCTATTTTTTTCGTGGATGTCGTGTTAATTTTTCCCTAGATGTTGTAAGTGGAGCCGCGGGCAGTGGGTGGTTTAAACTCCGTTGTGAGAACGCAGCCCTTGCGCATTTTCGGGAAATGCTTTACACCTCTCACATATACGCACTGTTTTTACATGTCCATTGCAAACAAAGCTATGGCATGAGTTACACCTTACGGTAGTAGATGTTTCATGCTCGTCCACGTCACACACCGACCTCTTTTCTTGGTGGTAGGCTCCTGAGTTCTTTCAACATGTTGATATTTGTATTTCAAGAGGAAAGCCGCAAGGTCTGCAGTAAATAATGGAATGTTAGCTCTTTCCACTACTTGAGGTTTCATAAGAGACAGTGCTAAATCTTTAAAGAAAATTCTTCTCTTCTTTTTCGGATTTTCCTCATTTGCTTGAAAATTTGTTTGAGCATTGATTACTGCTACATTCATTAGAGCACAGAATAGAACCAAGGGCCATATTCATGTCACCCGTGCAACAGAATACGCAAATTCCAGTTGATCGACTGCGTCTATCCAAAACTATCCCTGGTTTACCTGTAACTTCGTTAACGGTTCCAAAATCGTGCAGAGCTGAAAGTAATATAACTGCCTAGTTTTGTTTTGACGCATACGAAACTAGCTTCATATCATACTGAAAACCAAATAAAGAGTGGATAGCCCCACATTTCTCAGATAAAAAGTCTCGCAGGATCTCGATTTTGTTTTTCCTCAACATGCCTATGCAGTTACTCACTTTTTCAAAAGGGAGTAGGCTAAGAAATAGCCTTCAGTGTGGGTAACTAGCCTTCCTACAATTTTTTTTACATAATCTACTTCAGTATTACTAGTGCAGAATGTTTTAGCATCTGCTAAAACAAAAATTTTTGCAGTTCACCACAAAGGCATCTTTACTGCAGCAAGAATATCAGTTACTCTTCTTTCTTGCTTTGTACTCTTGTCGTCAAAACGGATACATGGTAAAAGGAACAGAAATTTCTGTAGCTCATCACGGCTCCCATAATTTCCATACCAGTATTATATGCTGTCCACAGTTCAATGAGATTTGTGTGTTTTGTTTTCTTAGTCCAGATGAGATATGGAAATTCAAACAATGCTATTATTTCGCACCTGGTAGTTTCTTTAGCGCATCTGTCTCTAGAATATTATATACAATCTTTCTTGGATTGAATGTATATGTTCGTGTATTTGTCAGTTTCATCAGCCATTTACAGGTTAAGTACTGTCCATGAAGCCTCTGTTTCACTTGTAATCTCTCTGGCAATACGTGTAGGCCCAGGGAATATTTTCACAATTTTATTTCTTTTTGTTTTCGAAGTTACATTAGGACATTTTATTCCATTTACACGTTTTGTCCCTCCCAATAAAAATTCCGTCAGTGGAGAGTGGCTCTTCACATTCATCATCTGAATCGTGCACAGGATCAGAATCTGAATCATGGTCACTTCGGGTGATAAATTCCTCTGAAGAAGAATCGTCATAGTTTCTGTTTTCTGGTACAGAGTCGAACTCTGGATCCTCGTTGAGTAACCAATCAAGCTCGCTGTCTGTCAGCTTTGATGTCGCCCTGCACAGAGATATACCTGCTTGTTATGTGTCATCTTTTGGCTGAATTAAAAAGGAACAAAATAAAAGTGAAAGAAAAATTACTTACATGACCGGGAACGTAGCATACTTTGTACACTAAGATGACACACTCGCAGTTTATTTTAAATTGCTGTAGCTCACGTGAACCTATAACAACACAACTTCAAACTGTCCTATCTGAAACAATAATGCAGTAATACGTAGGGGCTTGCTACTGTTAAAAGTCATGTTCCACATCCACGAGGATCTCCTCAACACGGATCTATGGAACGAAAAACAAATGTAATCTAATCTGGGACTGTGCAGGACAATGTTATTTGCGTTGGTGCACTTCACACACATGTCTCGAGGGCTAACTTGGAAACGGCACAACTAATCGAAAGCTATTTCCCAGCATAATCTACCCTGCAACATCATTTACGACGGTTTCTGACAGTCTTGTAGAATCTTAAGTCTATTAATGCATGGTGAACCCGGTCTTGTTTCCTAAAAACTGAAATCGAGTCCAAAGGTATCTGAAAATCTGTTAACCTCAGACACACTTTTATAATTTCAATGACCATTCATGCTATGTCCACTTCCCAAGTAGTCTAGTTTCTTTGAGTGATTCCAATAATTTTTTTTCCTCGTATGCTCTATGACAATATATCCATATCACATGAAAAACCATAAACTATGATGTTAAGGATTTAAATGGTACTTTTTTCGAAAGGGGCACAACAACCATTCTTATGAATATCAAACATCAGGAAGCTCATTATATAAACAGACTATAAACATAAGCTTACGAAATTAATACCCACTTGATGCA
Source organism: Schistocerca gregaria (assembly GCF_023897955.1). NCBI lineage: Eukaryota > Metazoa > Arthropoda > Insecta > Orthoptera > Acrididae > Schistocerca > Schistocerca gregaria. The sequence goes on along the minus strand of NC_064921.1, from coordinate 136,610,921 downwards.
ATAATTTCTTCTCAGGTTTATCGCGGCTACCATCTCTAGTGATGTGCACCAAGATCACTGACGATATCACGGTGGGATCAGGCTGTCCACTGATGATTTTTATAGTACCTATTCTTCATTCTCTAGATAAAGTAGGCTCTCCGATTAATGACCCAATGTAAAGTCATGGACTTTTCAGGCAACTTCCAGCCTTCTGGTGTTGTGACATCGTGAATCCTTATTGGCACTTACTTGGAGTGTGCTTTCCACAGCTCCAGCGTTTGTTTCACGAGCGAGGGACCCTACCCGAAAACATAAGTCAGAACCAAGGCGTGGGAATTATTCTTATCTCTGAAGAATAAATCCTGAATGGGACAAATATCAACATCTCTCCTTCAGCAAAGAGTCAGGTGCAAGATAACATTAGTATCTCACCATGTTCTTGACCTGCCAAAGAAAGTTATACGACCACTGGTTGACTACAGTGATAGTGAAACTTCCTGGCAGGTTAAAACTGTGTGCCGGACAGAGACTCGAACTCAGGACCTTTGCCTTTCGCGGGCAAATGCTCTATCAACTGAGCTCCCCAAGCACGACTCACGCCCCGTCCTCACAGCTTTACTTCTGCCACTATCTCGTCTCCTACCTTGCGAACCCTGCAGAACTAGCACTCCTGAAAGAAAGGATATTGCGAAGACATGGGTTAGCCACAGCCTGGGGGATGTTTCCACAATGAGATTTTCACTCTGCAGCGGAGTAAAGCTGTGAGGACGGGGCGTGAGTCGTGCTTGGGTAGCTCAGTTGGTAGAGCACTTACCCGCGAAATGCAAAGGTCCCGAGTTCGAGTCTTGGTCCGACACACAGTTTTAATCTGCCAGGAAGTTTCATTTCAGCGCAGACTCCACTGCAGAGTGAAAATCTCATTCTGGATACAGTGATAGGGTCCTACAAGGCCTTTCTCGGAAAAGTTCATGGCGCCTGGAACTGGGTATGAATGCCTATATTTGTTATAACTGTGATGTTGAACTCTTTGCTCACATTTCATCATCATATACACAGCTATCCTGGCTGTGTGCAGACAAGCGCAGAGATTTCAGTATCCTCTGGCTTCTCTACCGTCTTATCAACGTACGCTGTCCTGCATATTTCTCCTCGTTCTTAACGCTCGTATCTGAACAAGCAGGCTGAAAAACCCATTCCCACCAGTCAAAAATCCTTTCTGTCTGACTCCATCATTCAGCCACTTACTTCAAGTCCTTCTCAGCACCTGGAACCCGGCTCTGAAATAACCTCCCTCATTAATCGGTTCTGTCCATGGTTCAGCCACTTTCTTGAAGTCCTTCTCAGCACCTGGAACCCGGCTCTGAAACAACCTCCCTCATTATTCTGTATTAGAGAACCGAATAATGTCTCCAGCTTCAGAATACAGTTGATGATACATCTACTAAATCACCAGTAATAATTATCATAGTCCATGTATGTACTCATTACCGTTGCACATCCTTCTTTCCAATCTTATCTTCCTCATTTTCCAGTATGCTTGGCAGGTGCAGTTTCCTTAAATTTCCTTTCCAGGAATTCGCTACATCTGAAAATACCTACCTTATACACCCATAAATTCGTCCGCAGCTCGTGGTCGTACGATAGCGTTATCGCTTCCCACGCCCGGGTTCCTGGGTTCGATTCGCGGCGGGGTCAGGGATTTTCTCTGCCTCGTGATGACTGGGTGTTGTGTGCTGTCCTTAGGTTAGTTAGGTTTAAGTAGTTCTAAGTTCTAGGGGACTCATGACCATAGATGTTAAGTTCCATAGTGCTCAGAGCCGTTTGAACCTATAAATTCTTTTCATATCTGCCACTATTATTATTATTACTATCACTGTTAGTGGCAGCAGCAACATTAGTACGAGTACTATCATTATTAATTTCATTTGCTCACAGTCAGCGTTACTTACTCTCACTGTCGCTATAGACAGTCAAATCACTTTAATACTAATTGTCATATTAAAATTACGTAAAATTGGTAGTGCATGCATGAAGCCCTGGTCCGATGAAATGAGGGCCTGATAGAAACAAATACGTAAATAAGGTCGACGACCAGCTCGACATGTGCAGCACCTTAGTGATCTGCCACAGGTGCCTACAGGGCCTGCCCCATGACCAGATCGAGAGAGGTGGCGCAGTGGTTAGTGCACTCGACTCGCATTCGGGAGGACAACGGTTCAAACCCTCGTCTGGCCATCCTGATTTAGGTTTCCCGTGATTTCTCTAAATCACTGCACGCAGATGTCGGGATGGTTCCTTGAAAAGGCCACGCCTTTATTTGTTCCCCATCCTTCCTTATGCCAATGGGACCGATGACTTCTCTGTTTGATCCTCTCTCCCAAATCAACCAACCAGCGCATGAGTAGTCTTTGTGATGCAGACAATACTTAACATCCAGTGGCAAGTCCATGGTGCATCAGACATCTGAGATCCTCATTTATGTTGATTCGGGCACGTGAGATCCACGCTGTTCCAGAGTCACCAACATAACAAACCGTTGCTCGCCATACTATGAAATAAATTTTCCCAAATCGTCTCCGAGTATCGAGTACATGTGGGATCCGTGTTAACCACGAAGTACATACATTTGCTGTGGGGAAAGTACCAACCCAAACCTACCTGATGGCACGTCTCCTAATTCATTTCCCTGAAATACTGTAAGCTTGGTATTCAGCAGTTTGACACCTTCTCCCTGATACTTTTGTAGGCGAAGATACGTGTCTTGAATATTTTGGAAAACTTTATTTAGTAACTACAACCGACTGGAGGACACTCAGGAAATTGGTGCAGAAGAATTCTGTAGTCTCATCTGGTTCAGTGTCCTCAAACTGAATGTACTCACCGTCAGACACAATAAATTGCTTAGATAACCATATCCTGTGGACACTGCAGGGAAGCTGCCCACTCACGCCTTATAATATTCACTTCAGTCTTTCCATTGTGTGCCAGCCTAGTCCACTGTAACTAGCTCTGACGTCATAAATATTGCGCAATACTTTAAAATGACGTAAATAACTTGAAACGTTTCTAGCATGTCAGAAGTAATACAAAATCAATATGCGTTGGATATCAGTTCAATAACTTTAACCACTTTCGAAATTTGTATGTTTTTCTGTAAAAATTATTGGCGCAACAAAAAAGAGCTAGAAACTTAAAAATTTATATTTAGATTCCTTTTGCATAATAATTTAGTAGAAACAGTGATCTGGATCTCACAAATTAAAATTTTAGTTGAAATTCATGATTTTCTGGTTTTTGTCTTAGAAATTAAGGAAGCAAAATAGGTTAAGTAGATGAATAAATAAAGCTAGGATGTTTAAATTTAAGTAGAAGGGAGATCCGCTATAATCATAAAAATGTAAGAAGTTTCAACGAAATAACTAGAAAACTGTAGCGATAGCGTATCTCCAAAGGTCAAGTTCAGAGCTCATCTACTGCGTGTAGTGTAATTAAATTAATTATCTCGCCAAAATATTTGACTTAGCCACATCAGACTTTTATTATGATTACTTACCTGTGTGCTGATTGCACATTTAAATTGAGAGCTTCATCAGCCATCAGCAAAGGATAACTCATAGTGGTACATTACTAGCCCAGCGGCTAGTCGGGAGAGCAGATTTGATCAGGCGTTCCCTGAGCTGTCCGCACCGCGGCTTTATATGTAAGAACGCTGAGCGAGTAAAGGAAGGCCCCAGTTCTCTCCAGACTCTGATTAGCGCACCAGCTCTGCCGGGAGTCGCGTCACGTCGGTATCGTTGATATAAACAGCCTCGGATGCAGTAATAAGTTACTCGGGATACGCGTAACCATGAAATCGTTTTCGAGTGAAGTGTTAATTTTGGGATGCGTTAATGATCTATCTTCAGTTTGTGTATGTCGTATTTTCACGTGTCGCCGCAGGACAGACATTCATTTTACCATTATTAGCGTGGCGTTTGATGAACATTATCATCTAATTATGGCGAGCATTCTTTTAAAAATTTAATTTGAACAGTTATAGTTGCATCAGCGCAATAGACTATGAACTGCTCTGGTAGTTGGATTGTGTGGATTCTTTTTGGTCTGTGACTTTCAGAATATAATGAACATTTTAGAGATAATGATTTTTGATTATGAATCCCAGACAATCTCCTAATTCCTCAGAGCTATAAGCTGTAGCTATAAATGTATTTCTCAGATGAAGTGGGCACTAGGAATTCTAATTACAGGCTTCACGTTTAGCTAATCACTTTCTGGTTGCCAATATTGTAGTTAGAGAGCCAGTGTTGAGAATGGCAAACAACAGCATAAATACAAAACATTTTTTTACAATTATTCGACCCGCCGCCCCACATATGGTGCATTGGACGGGAAACTGAAACTGAGTAAAAGTGAAAGTGATTTTTAAATATTCGGATTCGGGAGTGAAATGCGACACGCATCTGAGTAATGGAACAGTGATAGTGTTACGTGTGCATGTGGACCTTGCAACTGGATTAACAACGCATCTGAATTGACGGAGCTGGCACTGAGTCTAGCGGCGCTGCCGGCATCGCGAGAGGCCAGTTTCGCCTCAACGCAGTCACCTGCCGGAGCAACCGGAGCCCCGCCTCCAGTTGCGGGCCACGCAAACACACAGTAGCCGTCAAAGTGCGGTCTGCAGTTCAACGCGCCGCGTCGCATCAGTAATCCTGATACACCGCGCCGGCAACGCCATACGTCGTGCAGAAAGAACTAAGTTAAGTGAAAAGCTGTTAAAATTTTTAAATCCAGACAACGGTTCTAGTGTAAATATGCATGAAAACAGTAATGTTAAAGTGAAATATGAAGTATTGTCCCCTGACAGTAGTGTGAAAAGGGGCAATGATTCAATAATAGAGACCCCTGTAGTAAAGCAGAAATTATAAATTGTTAAGATATTGGATGATAGTTTATCTGATGAGTTAAAAACGAAACAGTCATCAGAGGTGGTAGAGTTTAAAAAGGATAAGTTAGATATGACTGATCAATCAGATGTTTCATTTCGTTTTGATGTTCTGGTATTGGAGCTAGTTTTTCGTCGCCTGAGTGTGATAAAAAACCAGCTAGTGAGCAATCCAAAGATACTGGGGCTATTGATTTAAATGTTATATTACAAGCAATAGCTACCAGTGATGCTAAAATGACAGCTGAATTAAAGTCTTAAATAACTAAGGTCAAAAGCATTAATGCTGAATTAAAGTATGAGATGGTGGCCAGCCAAACTAATTTTAATAAACGATTGGAGGTAATGGACAATACCTTCAAGGCTAGTTGCAGTAAGTTGAAAGAGCATCTGGGAGAGTTTGAATTATAAAATTGATTACAATCATGAGGATATTAAGAAAAAGGTTGCTCAACAATTTTCCGAAATGTATAAAACAGTAAAATCCGAAGTTGCTGAGGTTCGCAAAGACTTCCAAATAGAAGATGCGAAGGTGGAGCACAAGTTAACAGAAAAGATCGAGGCGGAATCTGAACTGTGCTCATATAGGTTTAAAGATGTTAATATAAAAGTAAACATCTGTCAAGCAGAAGTAGACGCAATCAAAACTTATACTACGCATATTGTGCAAAGAGTAGATAATGTTGAAATGAGAGTAGAAAATATTAGTACTAACATTGAGAGTAAAGTAGCTTCAGTAACTGCTGGTAATGGTAGTATACAACAAGTTGTAGCTGCAAACGCCGCATTTATCGAATGTTGGCAGTTCTTGCGGTTCGATCCAGATAAAAATATCCACCCGCTAGATTTCTGGAACGATTTTGAAGATGTGATTCCACAAACTTGGTCTGAACGAGAGAAAATCTCATTTATTATAAGCCATTTAGCATGTGACGCCACGCGTTGGTCAGCTGATGTTATGTTGAAGTGTAAAACAGCTTTCATTAATGAGTATTGGTCTAGCAATAAGCAAAATGAAGTGGTGAGAGAATTTTGAGTGGAAAACGCTTCAATGCAGGCAAGGAATCTATTAAAGAGTTTACTAGGTCATGGATTTCACGTTTGTCACATTTGGCGGAAAAGCTGAAACCTAAAATGATAATACTAGGTCTTGAAGCCAAACTGCCATGGTATTGGCAAACTAGAATTATATCTGCCCCTAGAGACAATCTGGATCGTTTCATTAAGTATTTGGAACGTGCAGAGCGTGTTGCTGCCAATGAGGAGCAAGCACGTAATAACAGAAATGGTAATAACACTAGTAGTAATTTTAAGAACGAGCAGAGTGGCAATGTAAACGTCAGAACAGTAGGTGTTAGCCATCCTAAGAAAGGTAGGAATTGGAGAAATAATTACCAGAAGCAACAATGGCATCCAAATTATAGTAATTTTGTTCCTAACAAAAATGTGCAAGTAAACAACAGTGTTGAAAGCAATGCTGTGCCATTTAACTATAACGGAAATAAAGGAAACAGTAGTAGGCCGAGACAGGAAAACTAGTTCCCGTCTATGAGAACACTGGCACTCACCAGGTGGTTACTTTTCCTAAGCCAGTAATTACAGTAATTGGTAAGACAGATCAGAATACTCAGACTGAACATGTGGATAAGGGGTCGATAGCACCTGCAGATACAGCAGAAATATTAGATCACTCACAGTATTTAATAGACACCATGTTAGAGACGCTTTCTAAGTGTGAAGAGAAAGAGAAGGCGCAGCAGTGTAGCCGTAGGGAAGAGCTACAAAATGATGAATTGTCAGGTGAAGGAGCAGAAGAAATTCACGCTTATATTTACTATAAGGATGATGTGCTCTTATCTAAAGTGCCTGTGCAGGATATTGATAGTGTACTAGTAGATTTAGGACAGGAGGTAAGTGAGAATGTAGAGGATAGCCTGTTGTGGGTCGATGAACCCAGTAGCTCTGACCAGTTGTCACTTGAGAAGGAACCCGACGATAATAGTGAAAGTGGTTTAGCTGTAACTAGTGTTATGCCCGGTCTGGAGGCGCAGAATCGCTCAGACTACAGTAATTTGAGTTATGTTCAGCAAACTAAATGTAAAGAAGTCGTGCGGTGTTTCGATTTAAAATTAATAGACCGACTGGAAAAGGCAGCTCAAAATGTAATTCAGGAAACCCCTACACAATTTGACCTAAATGTAATGAAGACAGATGTCGATCACCTTAGTTGGAGACAAATCCAAAAGGAACTATTGGATGAGTTTGAGGAACCACCTGTACAACCTAGAATAAGCCACCCTATAATAATAGTGAATATGTTGGGTATCAATGTTCGTTGTCACTTAGACAGTGGAAGTGAGATGAGTGCGATATCTCAGTCCTTCTTTGATGCATTACCTAGTAAAGACAAGCTTACCGTAATGAGGGTATCAGGACTAAGAATAATTGGTGCTACTGGCAAGGTGTCAAAAACGGTAAAACAAGAAGCTTTGCTGCCCTTTAACATTAATGGTAATTTAATTGATCACCCATTCTTCATTGTAAATAATCTCAGTATTGAGGTTTAAATTGGCATAGATTTCTTGTAAAAATATCAGACTGTTGTTGATTTTGAAAGAAGCCAGTTAAAAATGGTCTTGCCGATAACTGGAGTAATTACAGTACCTTTTATTGATAAACATGTAACTAATGATGAAACTTGGGAGCTGCCTATACGAGTTCTGAAAAATAGGAGATACTGAGGCGAAGGTGTTAAACTTAGTAAAAGTAAGCTAAACACAGAAGAAGAAGAAGCAATTATTTTGGACAAGATACAAGCTAAATTGCAGGAAATCTATAAAATTTCAGCTAATCAGAAGGAAGAACTGAGACAGGTTTTAAAAAGGCATGATGCAACTGCTTTTGCGCCTTTGGCAAAGAACTGCACAGTGTGATTGCAGATATGGTAGAATTCCCTATTCTAACGCAAATATCCACAGACGAGAAGAAGTTAAAGGCTACGGCAAATATAAGAAAAAGAGCTGTGGAAAGGAAGAAGCGTCATGACGCAAAAGCTGTACCCACCAGTTTTGAAATAGGTCAGTTAGTCCTTGTCAAAACCAAGGAAAAATCAAAGAAAATAAATGCAGAAACAAAGAAATTCATGTTCGTATATCAAGGACCTTTCAGGATCATAGGAAAACCACATGCCAATGCATAAAGGCTAGAGTACCGTAAGAGTAAAAAGCTATTAAGTCTCAGGAACGTGATCGACCTAAAGAAGTTCATAGGTAGTGAATGCCTTCTGTAGGGAGGAGGTTGTTCTGTAACATCTACACAGTGTGGCAGCCGTGCAGTCCCAGCTGTGTGAGATCTTCTTTCCTTTTCAGGTCTCACTCATTCTTCATCCTTCCTATCCACCAAAATTTCGGCCCTTACTCTCAAATACTAAAATCTTCCGGTATGACTATCAAGCCAGCATTAGCTAATGAATTCTGTAGGGAGGAGGTTGTTCTGTAACCTCTACACAGTGTGGCAGCTGTGCAGTCCCAGCTGGGTGAGATCTTCTTTCCCATTTCAGGTCTCACTCTATTTTCATATTTCCTATCCGCCAAAGTTTCGACTCCTTCTTTGCAATACAAAAATTTTCCGTCATGGCTATCAAGCCATGAGTTCTGTAACCATTCTATCCACCGATTAGTGAAGAAAATACCTAATGTGTCAAACCTAACAGTGACGTAAACAACAGAGAAGTATGATGTAATTAAGATACAAAGGTATTTGAGTAACAAGTATGTATAGAACCCTGGTAATATTATAAGTACAAAGTTGTTGTTTTATTGGATATGGTCCACCAACAGTAATTTAAAAAGATATACAAATTCGTGTACAAGCAGGATCTGAAGTGGCAGTGAAACCTATTGTATGCTATAGAGCTAACTAATTAATAGTAAAAGAGATTGCTTAGTGTTATGGAAAATATGCAGATAAGTTGTAACAATGAACTCACCTAGTGTAGCAAGGAATGGCAGTGTAATAGAATTGAACAGTGTTTGTGGTTGAGACGTGAAGGATACGTCCTTGAAATTTGGTGTAGTGTGTGACAGGACACACTTACACTTATTGAGCTTATGAGCTGGAGGCGTGAATGCGACCATAGGTACCCTTATGTTAGATGAGACAGAGCAGCTCATGGTGTCCTATATGTTTAAAGAATTAACATTATGCTCCTCCATAATTACTTAATGCACTTTAGTGGTAGGTCGAGAGGGACTACCTGTGGTTTCAGCATCCAATCGAGTGGAAATGGATTGCCACGTGAGCAAACTAATCAGTGCAATACGCTATAGATATGAAAGAAATGTGCTATCCTATGCTTTAAATTTTAATGGAGTGAGTATTACTTAAGTTCATACACTAGCAAAGTAAGTAAGTACATAATTGCAGATGTGGAACTGACACAGCAGCAGAAAACCAATAAGTGGATTTAGTAGTCAACTAAACGTAGTGTGTTTTGAACACTTAGAACTGTACTATTATCACAAGTTACTCACATGTACAAAGAAGCTGAGAAGACAACTACTAATCAAATATACTCATACCATCTCTAAGAATAAGGTAATCGAAGATGAGTCACCTAAGTAAATAAAATACAGATTTGTCAGGAATGTACCGAGCATTGGTTCAGTGTTCAGGCCCAGAAATAATAAATTGAGATTAAATAGGATTTATGATTGTATGCCTTGAGCACAAATTTTCTCAAGTACGTGACTAACAGCGTTATGAGCCATTTGTTTACCGATTTTATGACAGTTAAGTAACTGCGAGAGTAAAATTGAAAAAGTTCTGTTAACTTTGTTCCAGCAACATATTGAAAGATAAAATGTATATATCCCCATTTCATTGTGACCCACCCCTTAGATATTAAGTGAACAGAGTCTGAGGCACTCTTTTTGTTTGTTCTACAGGACAAGCCAGATAATGGTAGCCTGGTAGCTGCGTGAAAGCGTCGAGTGACTTGGACACAACTCACAGTGACCCCTCCCATTTCCCCATGTAATTTAGAGTGAACGTGAAGGACGCACACCATAGCAACTTCCCCTCCTCTACCCTTGTGAATGGAAGTGTAGAACGCCAGCCAAAGCGGCTACAGCCACGTGTGTAAAAATAAAACTTTCATGATTTGTGAAATTTTCTTTCAGGTTTAGAAAAGACTGGTAAGATATAATTATCTGTTTATGTATCATGAATAACTGTGTTATTTTCTTTGAATTTGTGTATGTAAGAATATTAACAAACAATTTAATGGATTTAAGATTTTCATTTTTTTTATGTGTTTGTCTGTCTAAGGCAATATGTATGCAAAGTGTTTCACTGATTTTGCTTAAATTTTGAGTGATAGCGTTGCTTAAGAGGCAGTGAACATGGCAGAAATTTAAATAATTGAAGTAGGTAATAAGTTTTCTTTTAATATTTCCATATGTTTACATTTCAATTTTAATTTTGATAGGGAGTTAAGCTGTATTCATGCTTCTCTTTTTGTAATTAATTTTTTTCATTTAAATTCAAAAAATTAAGTAGAGGGTGATATAAGGATGCAGCCTACTCACACCTTATAAAATTCACGTCAGTCTATCCATTGTGTGCCAGCCTCGTCCGCTGTAACTAGCTCTGACATAATAAAAATTGCGCAATAACCTGAAACGTTTCTGGCATGTCAAGAGTAATACAAAATCAATATGTGTTGGATATCAATTCAATAATTTTAACCATTTTCGAAATTTGGATGTTTTTCTATAAAACACATTGTTGCAACAGAAAAGAGCTAGAAACTTAAAAATTTATATTTAGGTTCCTTTTGCATAATAATTTAGTAGAAACACTATTCTGGATCTCACAAATTAAAATTTTAGTTGAAATTCATGATTTTCTGGTTTTTGTCTTAGAAATTAAGGAAGCAAGATAGATTAAGTAGGTGAATAAATAAAGCTAGGATGTTTAAATTTATATAGAAATGAGATCCGCTATAATAATAAAAATGTGAGAAGTTTCAACAGAACAACTACAAAACTATAGCGATAGAGTATCTCCAAAGGGCAAGTTGAGAGCTCGCCTACTTTGTGTAGTGTAATTAAATTAATTATCTCGCCAAAATATTTGAATTAGCCACATCAGACTTTTATTACGATTACTTACCTGTGTGCTGACTGCACATTTAAATTGAGAGCTTCATCAGCCATCAGCAAAGGAAGCAATGATTTATTCGATAACTCATAGTGGTACATTACTAGCCCAGCGGCTAGTCGGGAGAGCAGATTTGATCAGGCGTTCCCTTAGCTGTCCGCACCGCGGCTTTATATGTAAGAACGCTGAGCGAGTAAAGGAAGGCCCCAGTTCTCTCCAGACGCTGATTAGCGCACCAGCTCTGCCGGGAGTCGCGTCACGTCGGTATCGTTGATATAAACAGCCTCGGATGCAGTAATAAGTTACTCGGGGTACGCGTAACCATGAAATCGTTTTCGAGTGAAGTGTCAATTTTGGGATGACGTTAATGATCTATCTTCAGTTTGTGTATGTCGTATTTTCACGTGTCGCCGCAGGACAGACATTCATTTTACCATTATTAGCGTGGCGTTTGAAGAGCATTCTTTTAAACATTTAATTTTAACAGTTATAGTTGCATCAGCGCAATAGACTCTGAACTGTTCTTGTAGTTTGATTGTGTGGATTCTCTTTGGCCTGTGACTTTCAGAATATAGTGAACATTTTAGGGAGAATGGTTTTTGATTATGAGTCCCAGTCAATCTCCTAATTCCTCAGAGCTATAAGCTGTAGCTATAAATGTATTTCTCAGATGAAGTGGGCACTAGGAATTCTAATTACAGGCTTCACTTTTTGCTAATCACTTTCTGGTTGCCAATATTGTAGTTAGAGAGCCAGTGTTGAGAATGGCAAACAACAGCATAAATACAAAACATTTGTTAACAATTATTCCACCCGCCACCCCACAACACGATCAGAGAAAACCACTAGATACTAAACTGAGTCCACCTTCTTGGCTACATCTGTGCATGTAGCAGTACTGTTTAACGTTTACTTAAAATTTCGTAATAAACACTGAATCAAAAACATATGCAAGTGTGCAGTCTCCCCCACACCGCACTAAATCTGAAACTGTCCCAAGTCGCTCCAAGAACCAAGGTGGTTCAGAATACCGTTACTCTGTGAGAATAGGGAAAACAATGAGTGGGAGTGACGGTGGTTTGTAAGCAACAAATAATAAAGACACCAGAACAACCGTGGTGGTCAGTAACAGGGAAGTGAAGGTCCTTCCCACCCACTTGCATATAGGAACAGTCCTATGATGGATGGGTTTTTGATCCATACCCTCCAATGCGCCGTGCTTTTGGTGTACAGACTACAGTATGGCACATTTTACTTGACAGTGTACTCGGACAAGAGGGAGTCAGTTAATTTACCTGAATAATTTCCCTCTGTTTTAGCTGATATTGAAACACAGCATTAAATTGGAGATTATAATGTGTTGGTTCAAATGGCTCTGAGCACTATGGGACTCAACATCTTAGGTCATAAGTCCCCTAGAACGTAGAACTACTTAAACCTAACTAACCTAAGGACATCACACACACACCCATGCCCGAGGCAGGATTCGAACCTGCGACCGTAGCAGCCCCGCGGTTCCGGACTGCAGCGCCAGAACCGCACGGCCACCACGGCTGGCTATAATGTGTTATCAGAGTGTCAGAATTATATAAGTTGTTTCAGTGCACAACATGTTACACATCGCTGTTGCTGCTATTTCAACTTCCTTCTCATGTTTACCATGTTTTGAAAGAATAGTTTCATCATTTGACAGAAACTGTAGAACCTTACGTGGTGTAATTTTAAGAGAATGAATGTGTCGTTACATCAGAGAGAGAGAGAAATTTGAAAAAAAGACTGCATTGCATTTATATTTTAAGTTTTTAGGCTCTTTAATAATACCTATCTCTAATTACCTTACTACAGTTACTGAGAACACACGTAGGTGAGCGCCCATAAACCTGAAACACACACACACACACAGTTTTAGAGGAGAGTGGTAGAAACAATGTTCTCTTCAGAATGGAAACTGAAAGATATCACTGTTCCGTTACAAAAATCTGACAATGTGAACACTACAAATTACGTCAAGGCGTAAGAGGAAACGATTTACTCCACAATTTGAAAGCAATGCATTTTTTGCTTTACCCTCCGCCACACACCGTCAGGTGGCTTGCGGAGTATGGATGTAGATGTAGATGTAGATGAATGGTCCACGTAACTCAGTTGAAGAAATTAAAGCCCTCCCCCTTGCTTCCCACACACAAAATATATTCTCGTAGTCGAGAAGATATGTCGCAGCGAGAACTGTTATGAACGGTTATCGCAAAGGAATCCTTAGATTTATGGATCGTGGGCACCGCTTTACGAAAAAGATGTTCCCAGTTCTAAGATAATCTCCCTATCGCTGCGACTTAAAAGCAGACGAGATAATTAGGAAAATCTTCAGTTAAAAACCGACCTGTCTTTCGCTAAGAACGTTTAAGAAGTTGCACAAAGCATCAAAAAATAAGTAACTGTAGAAAACTGCGAGTGTACATACTGTAATATTAATGGAAAGGAATATTCTCGTGGTACTAAAATAACGGAGCAAAAACATTAAGACCTTGTGAAACAGATTACATTTGAAAGTGGCGATGAATGACGAAAGTGACCAGGAAACCTCGTCCATCGACAGAAGTTCTACTGGCACGGCAATAACCGCTACAGCTGCAGCTGGTGAAATTATAATTTAAAGACTTACGTCTAATTGACAGCCATGATGAAATAAACTGTTCGAAATAAGATTTGAACCACCAGTATATCTATGAGTGTGGGCTTTGACTTGAATTAAAGAATAAGCCTTATGAAAGTGAAAAATTAATTCTTAAATTACTTTACTATGAAATAAATATAAAACACAGTCAAAAAGGAAGGGCACATATTTGTGCAGTATCTCAGCGGATACTGATGTCATTGACATGTCAGGCATACAATATTTTTCAACTGTGTGTTGGGTCCAATACTTTCAAGTTCCGTAAAAGTTGTAAGTAGGCTGTTTAGGTTTTTATGTTGGTAAAGCCACGTAGCGTTCTATATGAACATCACTGACTGTGCTCTGTGCAGCCTGTGGCTGGTTTGCATTTTGTTGGAATTTGCTATTGTAGTGTTGGGCAGTTGGATGTGAACGGCGCGTAGCGTTGCGCAGTTGGAGGTGAGCCGCCAGCAGTGGTGAATGTGGGGAGAGAGATGGCGGAGTTTTGAGAGCGGATGATCTGGACAGAGACAGTAAATTTGTAAGACTGGATGTTATAAACTGATATATATATTATGACTTTTGAACACTATTGAGGTAAATACATTGTTTGTTCCCTATCAAAATCTTTCATTTGCTGACTATGCCTATCAGTAGTTAGTGGCTTTAGTAGTTAGAATCTTTTATTTAGCTGGCAGTATTGGCGCTCGCTGTGTTGCAGTAGTTCGAGTAATGAGGATTTTTGTGAGGTAAGTGATTCATGAAAGGCATAGGTTATTGTTAGTCAGGGTCATTCTTTTGTAGGGATTATTGAAAGTCAGATTGCGTTGCGCTAAAAATATTGCGTGTGACTTTAGTGATGATCTGAATAAGTAAACAGAGAAATGTCTGTGCACGTTCAGTTTTGCTCAGCTGTTTGAAAATCAAATAACGTAAGGGGTTTATCAACACAGTAATTCATTAATTTTTCGCAGGGGATGTTTCAAAGTAATTCAACAATCGTGACGTATCGTAATGTGTTATATGAGTACGTGGGTCTCTTGTAACGAAGGCAAATACTTATACCTTGATGACGATATGCATAAATCTCGAATAACGTCAACGTCCAGAAGATGTGAGATTTTATCTGTCCCCTCCTACATCAGAAATTTATCTATGTTCATTTTAAAAAAATCGCTGGATTATTAATAAGAAAACTAATGGTAACAGGCACTGCTATTCGCTCAAAATACAAAACTACGTCCGATCACAGCAGAGGCATGCTAACTACTCCTCCACTCTGCGCTAAAGACAATATTCGAGAAGGTTTACAATTTCTATTAATAAGATTGTCAAATAATTCGTAGTTTCAAATGTTTCTAAAAAAAAGGTTCCAACTGTACATTCAGAGCTAGTACATATCGAGTGTAACAGCGAAAATAAAGTAACTGCTTTTCATAAATTTTAGCTTGATATATTACATATTGTACACAAAATTAGATGAATTTTTCAGAAAAACGGCTGAGCTATATTTAAAGTTTTGCACAGGTCTGTATTATTACTGGTATCGACTACCAATGTTGAGGAAAAGTAATGCTAGATGATGTCCCGTTACAACCTGTCACGTCAAACAAATATCCAGGCAGAGAGTAGCAAAGCGGTACGAGACTGAAGGACAGTATCAGGGAAGGGGAACTGTCAGCTTCAGTCGACCGGGGGAATTATAGGAAAGTAAAGCTGCATGTATAAAGGAGGCTGCATGTAGAAACAGTGCTATAGTCAGTTGTCCAGTACGTCTCAAGACTCCCCATCCTGCCATTAAGGGAAGAAGTAATTCAGAAGCGTGCCACTAAATTTGTTACCGGTAGGGCCAATCGACATGCGAACATTATGTAAACTCTCCAGGAATTCCCATTAGAGAAGATGGCATTCTTTTTGCGAAACACTACGGAGAATGTTTCAAAAACTGGCACTTGTGATTGTCTGCAGGGAAATTCTATCAACTCTGATGTACATCACACGTTAAGAGTGTGAAGACGAGATAAGAGAAATCGGAGCTCGTATAGAAGCATACATGCAGTCTTCGTCCGCACACTCCATTTGTGGGTGGAATAGGGAACGAAATGACTAGTAATGCTACAAGGTACACCCTCCCATGCACCATAAAGTGGCTTGCACAATAGGTACGTATGTGGAAATGTTCCCAAAGCAGAAAACAGGACAGAGAGAATGCTTAGCCATGGGTTTTCTAAATCTTATGTTCTGTCTGTGTGTGTAATAGGAAGTAAAATTTTGTAAAAAGCACTTGAATCAGTTCAAAGCTTAAAACATTATGCTTTTAGATCTAGTTTTCCTATACTCTGATGGACATCTGTTTTGTGGAGAGAATAGCAGCTCAAAAACACGACGACGACGACGACGAAACTCATGGAAGGTACATATTCCTATAGAAATATTACTGCCTTTATTTGAGAACATATACTAAAAGAATTTAGATACCATCATTTTTTTTCACCATGGTATTTTTCGCTAAGCTGTAAAGTACTGCTTTCTTGAGTCTTTGTTAGGAAAATAGCGAGAGGTTTTAGGATGAGCATTGTCACATATGATTTGTGATATGCAATAAAACAATAAAACACGTAACTAGCAGACATGCTTGTACAAGGATGACGAACACTGAGTGTATACTTCACTGAAATTATTAAAATTACAAAAGTTCTCCAAAACAAAAGCTCATGAGGAGTTGACGGAATTACGAACAGAATTCTGAAGAGCTGTTCCTATTTAACAAGTTGAAACCTTCCCGTCTAATATTGGATGTACGTTTGCTTGCTGACTGAACGCTGCGTCTCTTAAAATCTTTTAACTGCTGCTCTGTCAAGACTACCTGCTGATTATTACGACGAAACATAAAATGTGTTGTCGCCGTGGCCCTCAGTCGTTACCTGAAATTATTAAGACTGATTCTTACCTTTAATTATTTATACTGGATCGCCATCTGACTGCTACAGCAAACTGTGGAATGAATATACTTACTTCTCTTTAACATAATTATAAGCTGCTGGTGGAGTTTCATAATACTTTGTGACTGGAATTCTTTAAGTTGAATTTAATTTAGATTTGATAAAAGCTGAAGCTCAGTTTAGACTTTTCTTTTAAGATAACAATAAATTCCGTAAAGCATTTACGTGAATGATTTTGGGATAGAAAATTCTTAATGCATTTAATCTGGTAGAAGTTAACTATATTCTGAGAACGATCTTGACAAACAATTACAAGGGGTATAGTTCTTTACAAAAATTGTTAAAAAGTAGCGTTGCGCTACATACCTAATTTTCCATCAAAATTACATAACTATATTCTGAGAACGATCTTGACAAACAATTACAAGGGGTATAGTTCTTTACAAAAATTGTTAAAAAGTAGCGTTGCGCTACATACCTAATTTTCCATCAAAATTACGTAACTATATTCTGAGAACGATCTTGACAAACAATTACAAGGGGCATAGTTCTTTACAAAAATTCTTAAAAACTAGCATTGCGCTACATATAGCGAGTGGCTGGCGAGCACACCGCTTCTTTCAAAGTGTTAATTCATACCTCGCTTACAGCGACCTCCTCTCATGTCTCGCTAGCTACGACTGCCTCGTCTCACATCTTACTCGCAACTGCTCGCTTCCAACGCTCAATGCTACAAAAGTGCGGTCTCGCCGCCAACAATGGTTTTTGGTGCAGACAATCCCTGCTACCATTACAGATGTATTACTGCGCGCTGTTTCCCGCTCTTTCTCAAAATGTATCTATGCGCGGTTTCCCGCTCTTTCTCAATAATACACAATGCAATTTAATTAACAAAACAATTTAAATAAGAAACAGTTCAGATAATTACATGCTAAAACAGTTTAAATACGCCTATTACATAATTACATATGCCGCTACTCGGCTTTCTTAAAATTTTACTACGTTGTTGAGTCATATGGACTCAACATAAGTATAAAATTTGATTATAGAAAATAGTTTGAACAAAGTGTATACACAAATGCTGTCATACGAAATGATTTGTCTATCTCTAATAAAGAGAATATGTAAATAGAAAGGGTTTTAGTAGGAATTGCACATCAAGTAAAATTTGGTTCCCTTAAATTTAACAACAAGAATAAGAGTAAATGTGAAAATCAATATACAGATCATATGAAGCAATTGAAAGTTTACATTATGAAACATTTAATTCAAATTGGCATCTCTTAGTACCACAATTAAGGAAGGTACAAAAGGAATTGGATAGCATGGTCAAAGCACTGGCAACTGTCTGTGAATGCACTCAAAAGTCTGTTCCTTTCCCTCACATAGCACAACACCAGGTTTCGCCATGTGGTTCCATCATCGCCTTGCTCCATAGTTTTAGTGTACCCAAACACTAAGTACGTCGTCGAATAGCCTGAGTTGCCGCAGCCACATCAGGATTAAGTTCCATCTCCAATGGTCCATTAAGGTTGGTGGTGTGCATCTTGGTATGCAAACACCTATTGTCGTACATCATACTGTGGTGTGTATCTAGGTATGCAGGCACCAATTAACATACATCGGGCTGTGGTGTGCATCTAGGTATGCAAACACCTCGTCGAGAATATCATTGGTTGAAGTCACGTGTTTCACAATTCACTGATTCTGTGCTCAATAACCATGGGGATGCACAGGAATTAAGGTACGTGTAAAATTGTTTTGGCAATGGGTTCACGGACATTGTTGGTACCATAATTTGACTACCAAATAATTTTCCCTATGACAAAATATGTTGTGTCGTAATTTGTAACAATATGTAGTTTTAATTTAAGAATTCTTCCAGAAAATTATTCCCATATATAAAAGACATAAAAGTTCCTACTTATTCAGTATTTGATAGTATACAGATTTGTTATAGACAAGTACATTATTACTTATTCTGTATTTACATATCTTAGTTTCTTACATCATTAATTATAAATTTTGTTGACAATGCATTTCTTGACTTACTGTCCTAAAATTTTATCTTCCATTCAGGGGTGTAGTCGTCAGTTATGAGTCGTCAAATGTCAGGTCATAATATACAATAAAATTACTGTCATAAAATTATTTAAAGTATTCTTTTGCAGCTGAAAATTAAGGTAAACATTATTCTGGTTAGACATTGTAATGTGTGGTCCCCATCCATAGTGTTGCAATGTGTCACATGCTAGCAAAATTATTTCTTAACATTATACATTTCTTATATACTAACATAACATACACATTCTTCTTCTGCATCTGTGTCAACTCTCTGCATAACCTGTTATAAACATTCAGCATTAATTAACGTCAGCGCACGGCATGACTTATTATAAAACATTCAGTATTAATTATCGTCAGTGCACGGCATGACTTCAATAAACATCTTCTGGTACTTCTCGTCCGCTGCTGGCATGACCTATAAAACACTTTATCATAATATTAACTGCTGCAAAATCACGTCAGCTCCCGGCATGACCTATAAAATTTCTGTAATGACAATTAGCGTCAGCTATCTGCGTGACCTAAAGATTCACATCCTTATTCTAACTAAAACTACGTTTCATTTTGATGACGTGTGACAACAATGCTGCATTCTGGAATAAAGAGTACATGTTAATGTTACCACTAAAATAATTGATTAATGAACGATCTATATTATCAGTTTAGCTATTGCAAAAATCGACATTTTCTTAAGTAATTATGTCACGTTATAAAAAAAATTTCTTTCATTTATGAGTTAGGAAATGTTTCTCGTGTTTTTATTTGCTAATGTAGTGCATGTGGAAACGTTACGTAAGAAGAAATCTTTAGGGAATCATCATGTATCCAACGTGAAACATTTCTTGACTTAAATTTTTGCATTTCAGCTGACGAAAGGACGGCGTGACACGTAAGTATGCAACAATGGTAGTTTCAGCGCGCTTCAGTAACAAACAAAGCCGCGACACGCAGCGGGCCGCTAATATTTCACCGTACCTTAAAGAACACAGCAGTACTTAATGATGCTACGCCAGCCAAGACAAATAAAAACACGAGAAACATTTCCTAACTTAAAGAGAACATGCAGACAACGACACGACGTATGAATTTGTGCACTGAGAGCTCATAAACGAAAGAAATTTTTTTTATAACGTGACATAATTACTTAAGAAAATGTCGATTTTTGCAATAGCTAAACTGATAATATAGATCGTTCATTAATCAATTATTTTAGTGGTAACATTAACATGTACTCTTTATTCCAGAATGCAGCATTGTTGTCACACGTCATCAAAATGAAACGTAGTTTTAGTTAGAATAAGGATGTGAATCTTTAGGTCACGCAGATAGCTGACGCTAATTGTCATTACAGAAATTTTATAGGTCATGCCGGGAGCTGACGTGATTTTGCAGCAGTTAATATTATGATAAAGTGTTTTATAGGTCATGCCAGCAGCGGACGAGAAGTACCAGAAGATGTTTATTGAAGTCATGCCGTGCACTGACGATAATTAATACTGAATGTTTTATAATAAGTCATGCCATGCGCTGACGTTAATTAATGCTGAATGTTTATAACAGGTTATGCAGAGAGTTGACACAGATGCAGAAGAAGAATGTGTATGTTATGTTAGTATATAAGAAATGTATAATGTTAAGAAATAATTTTGCTAGCATGTGACACATTGCAACACTATGGATGGGGACCACACATTACAATGTCTAACCAGAATAATGTTTACCTTAATTTTCAGCTGCAAAAGAATACTTTAAATAATTTTATGACAGTAATTTTATTGTATATTATGACCTGACATTTGACGACTCATAACTGACGACTACACCCCTGAATGGAAGATAAAATTTTAGGACAGTAAGTCAAGAAATGCATTGTCAACAAAATTTATAATTAATGATGTAAGAAACTAAGATATGTAAATACAGAATAAGTAATAATGTACTTGTCTATAACAAATCTGTATACTATCAAATACTGAATAAGTAGGAACTTTTATGTCTTTTATATATGGGAATAATTTTCTGGAAGAATTCTTAAATTAAAACTACATATTGTTACAAATTACGACACAACATAATTTGTCATAGGGAAAATTATTTGGTAGTCAAATTATGGTACCAACAATGTCCGTGAACCCATTGCCAAAACAATTTTACCCGTACCTTAATTCCTGTGCATCCCCATGGTTATTGAGCACAGAATCAGTGAATTGTGAAACACGTGACTTCAACCAATGATATTCTCGACGAGGTGTTTGCATACCTAGATGCACACCACAGCCCGATGTATGTCAATTGGTGCCTGCATACCTAGATACACACCACAGTATGATGTACGACAATAGGTGTTTGCATACCAAGATGCACACCACCAACCTTAATGGACCATTGGAGATGGAACTTAATCCTGATGTGGCTGCGGCAACTCAGGCTATTCGACGACGTACTTAGTGTTTGGGT
Source organism: Schistocerca gregaria (assembly GCF_023897955.1). Taxonomy (NCBI): domain Eukaryota; kingdom Metazoa; phylum Arthropoda; class Insecta; order Orthoptera; family Acrididae; genus Schistocerca; species Schistocerca gregaria. The sequence continues at coordinate 136,589,716 of NC_064921.1, read as the reverse complement.
ACACTAAAACTATGGAGCAAGGCGATGATGGAACCACATGGCGAAACCTGGTGTTGTGCTATGTGAGGGAAAGGAACAGACTTTTGAGTGCATTCACAGACAGTTGCCAGTGCTTTGACCATGCTATCCAATTCCTTTTGTACCTTCCTTAATTGTGGTACTAAGAGATGCCAATTTGAATTAAATGTTTCATAATGTAAACTTTCAATTGCTTCATATGATCTGTATATTGATTTTCACATTTACTCTTATTCTTGTTGTTAAATTTAAGGGAACCAAATTTTACTTGATGTACAATTCCTACTAAAACCCTTTCTATTTACATATTCTCTTTATTAGAGATAGACAAATCATTACGTATGACAGCATTTGTGTATACACTTTGTTCAAACTATTTTCTATAATCAAATTTTATACTTATGTTGAGTCCATATGACTCAACAACGTAGTAAAATTTTAAGAAAGCCGAGTAGCGGCATATGTAATTATGTAATAGGCGTATTTAAACTGTTTTAGCATGTAATTATCTGAACTGTTTCTTATTTAAATTGTTTTGTTAATTAAATTGCATTGTGTATTATTGAGAAAGAGCGGGAAACCATACTGACACGGTAAATTTATATTCAGGACAGCAACAGAATCCGAGACTTAACACGCAACCGAATAGGTCAAATTTCCATATGAATCATCGCTCAGATAATGAGACCGGGGAAGGCCATTACGCGGGTCGACCGCAAAATGAACAAAAACAAACGTTTCTACGGGGTGCAGGTGGGCTGCCGTACAGTCACAGTTATAACGACAGGAGAAAAGAAAACGAACACAGACCGCCGAGGACGTTCCACAATGACAATTTTAACGGAAACTACAACTGGGCCCAACAGCTGCGTTACCGTATGAATGTACCAGACACCAGATTTCATCCACCAGACACTGCTAATAATCAAAACGGCAGAACTGTACAGTTGATAGAACACATACCAAACTCCCAAGCTGAAAATCACATATCGGAAGAATTATGACTAGAGAAAACCTGCAATGAATCTCTTAATGTCGATACTATGAAATCACACAGAGAAAACATAACGACCGAAAATGCCATTACATTTGACGACGTGAGAGACACATTGTTACAGGAAAAACCAATCCTACAGAAAACAATATATCACCCAATAATAGAGATAAATTTACAGTCGCACAATATTTTAGCGATAATTGATTCAGGTTCACCTATGTGCGTAATTAACGAAGACACATTTAACAGATGCAATAGCAATAATGATTACCCAGTATTTCCTTTATACAGAACGAAGGTCAAGGGAGCTTTTGCAGGAAAAGGCATTGAAGTTAAAAGACAGACACAATTAACATTTGTTTTTGCAGGGGAAACGTTCCACAGTGATTGTTGGATAGTTCCGAATTTAACAACAGACATGATATTAGGAATAAATTTTCTTGTTCAGTACGATGCGAAGATTGACTTCAAATCGTCATACCTCACACTACAAAAGGAAAACAGGGAAGTGATCGTAAGATTTCAAAACACAGTATCCTCCGAAGAACAAAATATGCACAGGATCGAGATTATTACTGATTCTCAAGATAACGATTGTTATATCGCACTATACACGAACACACTTAATAATGACTTGGTAGAGGAACAGGAGTACAATATGTTCGAGACAATTACACGCAAGGTAGACAATAGTGTAGCAAAATGCGACGCAGAACGCACAGAACTTGAAAATATTCTGGTACAACACAAAGCAGTTTTTGCCAATGTTCCAGGAACAATGACAGGATTTATGTACGAATTTCAGGTGAAACCACACGAGACTTTCAAAGCAAAGCATTGTCCAATCCCACACATACACACAGAAGCAGTTAAGAAAGAATTACGAGCAATGATCGATCAAGGAATAATAGAACCAGCAGCCAGCCAATATATAAATCCACTACACATTGTTGAAAAGAAGGATGGATCACTACGTTTAGTTTTAGATTCACGTCAAGTTAATAAAATAATCATTACAGAAACTGACCGACCACAGACGTTAGAAGAGTTACTGCAAAAATTTCATGGCACCTCCATTTATACTACACTCGACCTCAAATCAGGGTTTTGGCAAATCCAACTACACCCAAATTGCCGAAAATATACGGCATTCCTTTGCTTTGGGGAATGCTATCAATTTTGTAAACTTCCGTTTGGACTAACGATTTCGTCTGCCGCCTTTATACGAGGCATGAATACTATTCTACCACAAGATCTGAAAAACAAAATTACTACAAAGTAACATCCTTCGTGTTATTCATAATGCGTCACTGCACAGTGAATTTGTCCAGACAGATTCAAATATGCTATTGTTAAACCTTTTTATAAGAAAGATAACGTAAAACTACTTAAATAATTATTGTCTTTTTTCCTTACTGATATATTTTTCCGAACTTTTCGACGAAGTAACATACTCAAATGCAGTCTTATATTTAAGTGGAACATTTCATTTTGGAATCCAGAAGTCTTCTTCGATTGAGAATGCTATTTATGGATTAACTCACCAACTATTTCGAGCCTTAAACGATAAAATATCGCCAACTCATATTATTTGTTGTCTTTCGAAGGCGTTTGTGTGTGTAGCTCAAATTACTGTCTTAGAGAAACTTAAGCATTGTGGAATTGATGGTTTTACAAACAACTGGTTTAAATCATATTAAGCATAATGTAAAAAATTTTGCTAAGTAATTCAAACAATTTTGGAAAGAGAGAGAATTTTTGCCACTGGGAAGAAATTACGGTTGTACATTGGTTAATTCTGAGTCCACTCCTTCTCCTCAAGCTATATATATTCTGAAATGAATCTCATCATAATTAACCGTTTACGATTTGAGGAGAATAGTGAAGTCCATACATACAGCACTAACAAAACAAGTGGCCTTCACAAATTATTAAAGCTGTAAGTGGATTAGGAAATAGATCAATATGTATCAACAAAAAAAATTTCCTGATAACATAAAATGTCTGATAGGTACCAAAGCAAGTATTAAATCTTAATTAATCATTTCTTCTGGAGAAATGGTTCAAATGGCTCTGAGCACTATGAGACTTAACATCTGAGGTCATCAGTCCCCTAGAACTTAGAACTACTTAAACCTAACTAACCTAAGGACATCACACACATCCGAGAAAGGGGTCGAACCTGCTACTGTAGCAGTGGCGCGTTTCTGGACTGAAGCGCCTAGAACCGCTTGGCCACAACGGCCGGCGTTTCTTCTGGAGAACTCTTATCCCATACCGGAATTTTTATTCAGAAACTGGTAGACTGCAGAAAAAACCTAGCTTTAAGAGTACTTGTATCAGTAAGACTGACAACTAACATGTTCAATAATATTAAAAGTGAACGTGTATATCTATCCTATAAAATGACAAGTTCTATATTATTTTGATATAAAAATCACGGAGATTATCTGTAGAACATGTAAATAATTAACTAGCAACTAGACCTTAAAACTCCCGACATGTTTCGAACTTCACTGTGAGGTAAAAGTAAGCTATATACAACTAAAGCTGTGTTACTTTCACCGAGTTTTATGGTACAACCACTGCTTAAAATCACGTCAAAATGAATATTTCAAGTATTTTGCTTTATTCTGATAAACATACTAGATTGTAGCAGCCGAAACTATTCTGCGTTTTCCTGGTCCTTTTTATGAGTCATAAAAATTATTAATGGCCGTCTGGAAATCAAAGATGTATGAGGCAGGTGTAGCAGCAGCACCATCACCGAGGCTGTAGCAGAGGCTCAGGACGATATTTTAACAGGAACGGGAGTTCTGGGAACAGTCAGGTGGCAAAGAATTCCATTTCCGCCTCCGCTGCCGATTTCCTCGACTCCAGGGGCGCCAATAGCAGCCTGTGCCGTATTCCGCAGCCGTCATGCGCTCACGTTTCTTCTAAACCATCATCTCCCTATTGCGAGGAACTTCTATCAGAGGAAAGACTGAAACTAATTTATTTTATCCTAAAATGATATTATTGCTCGGTGCCTAATCGAAGTTATGGGATGTGAGTCAGTGGTTATATAATAGTAACTGGAAGCAACACTTGAATAGCCTCTGTAGTCTTAGTTGTTAAGGAACATCTTTATAGTGGCTAAGAATCATCTTATTGTTCTCGTTGTTATTGTTGAGCTTTTAATGCGCAGACTGATTTGATCCAGCCGTCCACACGAGTCTATCGTGTTGACGCTTCTACATCTCTACATAAATATTGCAAACTACACCCCTGTAATGTTTACCCCACCACCACAACTGTCACCACCAGCATCTAATTTCCTTTCATTCCGAAATGATCAATTCGAATAGTAGTGATTGAAGAAGTCTTCATCAGTGGTACTTGGTCAGTGGGGTGTGATGGGAATAGGCTTATAACTCCCAATTACTAGACTATCAGCAAATTTTCTAGGTGAAATCCTAAACGTCTCCACAGTATCTTATGGACTGAGGACAAGTTCCACCGCTGATGGAGATCCGGTCTTCGAATGAGAATGGTACACTTGGAAGCCTCCTCTACGTTACTCCATTAGCGTCTGCACCAGCATCCAACCTCTTCATTCTTTCATCCCGTACTCATCCAAGCAGCTTACACAATATGATCGAAAGTATCAGCACACCACTATGTAGCGTGGAGTTGACCACCAGATTTCACGAGAGGTGGACCCGCAACTATAAAATGAGGCGCGGGGTATTTTGTTGTCCCTAGAGAAACAGTAGCAGCTGAACGAGACGGTCAGGAGAGTTCAGCGACGTCAGACGTGGACATTGGGTGTCACCCGTGTAACAGATTCATCAGGGACATTTCAACGTTTGTGAAGTCGACTGTTGATAATACGATTGTGAAGCGAAAATGCTAAACAAAGGCCAGGCAGATCTCAAGTACTGACGGACAGGGACCACCGAGTATTGCGAACAGTGGTTGTAAACAAATCGTATGAAATCAACTGAGGTGATAATCTGTGAGTTCGAAAGTGGTGCGAGCAGTTCCAGCTAGCACAATGGCTCCATAGGGAGCTACAAAGAATGTGACACGATGGTCGAGCAGTTATAAACCACACATTTGTGCCGTCAGTGGTAAGCGACGCTAGAAGTGGGTTAGAAAGCGACGCCACTGGACAGTGGCAATGCCATGGAAGGTGTTATACCGCAGCCAAGGTAGCCCCTGAGGGCCGGGAACCCATATTACACCACAAAGGACGAAGTTGTCTGTGCCGAAGGCGTACCAAAATCACCACGCTAAACAGTGGCTATTTACGCACACGATAATAGAGACAGACATTCCGAGCACTACTTCCTACAGGGGGAGCTCCAGCCACGGCCTGCAGGAAGTATCACTAGGCCAAAGCCTGATTGGCTGGAGACAGCTATTTTGGGGCTAGAAACAGCCATGAAGTTCAGTTCACGCCGGATGCCGACCTCGTGTACTGCGACCGTTTAATATTTCATCTTCATCTCGGAATTGGACTGTTTTTAGTGTGTGAGAGTGTTACCATGAACGTTTGTGGAGAGTTAGGAGTGAACTTTCATTTGCCTCACTTTTATTGGCATCGTTATTGCTACCTTTCGTTTGTATGTCCAGTCATCAGCCTTTTGAACGTACACCCATAAAAGTTGTGTCTGTGAAAAATTGTGAATTGTCAGTCACAACAGAAAGGTTTGGCGGATTCCTGGAGGAGAACGTTACCTGCTATCAAGTGTAATGCCAACAGTGAAACGCTACGAACAGATTTTACAGCATTGTGTACTGTGCAGACTACAGTATCAGGTCGGAGACAATGATTCTGGTAGCATGAAAATGTATTCTGCCATAAAGTAGCATCTGTGAGGCATTGCTTTATGGACAAATTCCTGAAACTGACTGGCTTGTCCATAGTCCCGACACCTTCGGACCGTCGACTTTGCTCAGACCCCGGTGTTCAACTTCACTACCTTTTCCGGTCTCGGCTCTTTAGAAAGAATGTACCACCATTCCTCCACAGAGATTGACACCTCCCTGAAAGGTCCCCCAGCAGAACTGAAGCCTTCATAAAGGCGAATGGTGGACACGTTCCATGCCCGCTAATAGGTGTCCGAAGACTTTTGATCCGAAATAGTACATGATCTTTAGGCAACTCGCCACTTCAGCAAGGAGAAGTTGACCTCCGACTCCCGTCCCAGTTACATATGGCAACTGATGATGTTCGGAAGATTTGAATGTTGTTGTGAAGAATGTAGATGTAACTGATGAAGATACTGAGTTGGAACAAGTAAGATTTTGTGTAATAACGCTCTCAAGAATGACAGAATCCCAGGAAACCGGCTCTGTGTCAGAGTTCTAGAAGTTTTTAAGCAATATTAGAAAATAACATTCGACAGTTATCAACACGATACACAGGCACGTTTGACGGGTCACTGCTAGATAGACGGAAGTACTGGCAAATAACCACCAGTAACAAGAGGATGCCAGTCGTTCCTGTGAATCACGAATTTCGATGAGTCTTAGTATATTCGATTTCTCGTTAAAATCGTCATAAATTTCGGCTTTTCGTTCAAAACTGGTCGTTGTTGAGAAAATCTACACACAAGTTTCCCGTATCGTTGAAAGCGTACTGAATACTAGTTGCAGGCATTGGAAGCTCAATGACGCAGAAATCTGGTATACCTTTTTTCTTAGAAGTACAGTCTGTCTGACTGAAACTGTAGTAGGGGTCAATTTTTTATTTACTTACCAACATCCAAGCACAATGTGTCGTCTCGTTGTCACTGTAGGCATGTACAGTGTTTGGTGGCTGGTATCCTCTTCCTACAACAACTGCATGCGTGTATTACGGGGTTCTTTATTAACACAAACAGTTACTTAACTTAAGAGAGTTCAGGTGTTGTGGTACAAGCTCTTCCGTAATAGTCCTCGTTAGCCTCCTTGCTGGTGAAGTACACGACCCGCTATGCACACTGCTCTGGTCGCTACGTGCTGCCTGACACTGAGATTTTGATTGCGACTGTGACTGCCAGCGACTGCAAGTGAATCGACTTGGTGACTCATTGGATGACTGACTGGGCTCTCCGGTCCCGGCGGCGATTTATATACTGGCCGTCGAGAGGGCATTGGAGGCCCGTTTCTTGCAACTTTGTCTTTGGCCTCTCTCCTGATAGGCTCACTAGCTCTGGTGCCTACTATCGATCCTCTCGCAGCTTTCTTGACAATCTGGAGTGCTGGCGACAGCTTTCGCCAGCACATAAATCATCCTTAATTGGTGACTGTTCCTGAAACAGAGTTATAATTCGATTTTATATGTTGTTTATCCAAATGCTGAAATTAGTTCTGATTATTTAATCCTTGATACAACAATTTTCATCCTGAGAGATGATTATTTGTTTCTTATTGCTCAAATAGTACTAATCTATTTCTTATCGTACTAGCTATACAAAAATATTTTATCACCTTTCTTAAAATGATGTAAAAAGGTTTTTAATAGAGAAGCTTGAAAATAGTAAAATCAAAATCTCAAATGCTGTCGAGAATGTATTTTATATTTGAATGGGGCGTACTTTTTGTACACAAGTTACCTTCAGTTTCGCACTTCGTTCAAGTGAAATCGTTTTATAATACATAATTTTAAAAAATATGTTCTGTTTCTCCAATTTTCTCTACCAGGAATCAAAGCCTAGTTTCTGCAATCCCAAATATTGTGTGCACAGTATATACCTACAATGAAATTATAAATATAATTAGTTTCCTTTTATTATTTGCGGCAGCTGAAAATATTGACTGAGATCACAACAAAATACATGAACGTAAATGTGGAAATCGCCTCAAGTGATTCTGGTAAACAAAATAGAACTTTCAAACTAAGTATTCTTACTGTTCGAAGATGGAAGTAGTAGTAGTAATAGCGTTATTCATCTGTAGATCTCTTTTTACAAGGATATAGGACGTGTCAATGCATTTACAAATTTAGATCAATTTAAAATAAGCTAATTCGTACACACATATATTTACAGACTTCAAGTTAGAGACAATCATTAGATTTACTCCTGGTATACAATACTTTTTTTTGCAAATAACTTATTAAATAATATAATGCCACACTGCTCACTCATATCTCACTATCAGTCACTGCACACGCTATACACACATTGTTTTGTAACACTTCACTCAATGCACAAAACACACACACACACACACACACACACACACACACACACACACACACACACACACACACACTGGTGATCTCTGGGCCATTTTCTGTACGGCTACTTCCCATATGCTATCCTGAAAAACTGAGTCAGCATCGCTCCATAATGAGTGAGACGTTGATCTCAGAAATAGGAAGAGGTTTCAGTATTATGTTATGCATAGCTTGCGGGTAAGTATTTCTGGAAAGGAAAAAAAGAAGGAAAAAAACGTAAAGTGAAGGTATTATGTGGAATGTTGGATATTTTATAATCAATACTATTATTTATTTGTATAAAATTTTTATATCAAACCTCTGATGACATTCTGTTTCCAAGTACCTTTATACTTTATATCTTTTATACCTTTATACCTTCATGCTTTTATACTTACTTTATATCAGGAACAGTATTGGAACTCATACATTGATGTATTTTGGTTCTGATAAATGATTTACTAAATGTTTAGATCTATTTGAAGTATGTGTTACCTCTTCTCTATTTACCGTATCTGTTAGGTAGAAGTATGCAGTCAGTCTCTTGTATCTAGTTTTGATTTCCGGCAGTGGAACGTGGACTTATGGATCAAAAAATGAGTGATTAAAGGAGTGATGCATTTTGTCAGTGACTCAGAGAGAGCGGAAAACTAATATGTGGGACAACATGCAGTGGAACACGTTAAGTGTAATGAAAACGAAATGAATAAGCCGCGACACATAGTGAGGCGAATCGGTGATGCCCCAAGAAAGATTTCAGCTGGAATCGGAGTTACAGGAAATTCCCGGAATGCCAACGAAGTCGAAGGTGAATGGATGACAGAAAACGGTCGAATATCGTTGAAGGCTGCAATGTATGGACAAGTTTATAGGAGCGTGTCGGTTCCGAAAAAACTATATTTTGCGTTCTCTAATACAGTACCCCAATGTCCCACATTTTACATTTAAACGCCTGAATGACTCGACGGCTAGTCGCTCTTTACTGAATAAAGGGCGCAGCGCTGATTGGCTCCGGTAAATGTAATCTACTTAAACGAGAAACTAGACGTAATTGTCGGAAATTTTGAACGCGTAATCTCATGAAAGGTAATGAACCTTTACCTGCGTTAAGTACGCTAACGAGTTTTAGAGCCTGGAATTCACCCCGTTCCCTGGCGGCATCGGTGCTGCGCTTTCCACGTTCTTATAACGATACGAGGCGAACTCGGTTACGAGTGAAAAAGTCTTGCGATGATTGCGCTTACCAGCCGTTTTATTCCTCTCCTCTCATACGATTTTCTTTTATTATCCGGTAATAGAGAATTATTAGTGCAGAACAAGTGAACCAGTCTGAATCTCTGAAAGAAGAAACTAAGCAGACGGTGCATCAGACAACTATCCATCATCGGAGTCATTATCGGTTGCACTTCAAAAACCCACCAATAAGTGGCTTCTGTTTTACAGTTCTTCTTTCTTGTGATAAATGATGTATTTCCATTTTTTGAGCAATGCTTACAGGTTTTTTGTTTTTGTCGGGTATTACACATACATGTCTTCTAAGTACTACCTACAAAATCATTATTTTAATTTTATAGTTCGTTATGAATTCAAAAATGTCACTGTGCCTCGTATTTCTCTCGTCTTATTACAGGAATTCATTTCTTCTTTTCCATCAAGTCGTTTGAGGAAATTATTAAAGTAGTTTTACAAGCCCTGAGAGACGAAGAAGAAAACGAAAAGAGAGGGATATCAGAAACATGTGTTTTAATCAATCCATCTTCAGTCCATGTTTGTAAATAAAAATAACTTAATGACTTTATGGATTTCATTCACAAACGTCTCATCGTAGTATTTCCCGGTATTAAAAATCACTTTCTGCTCTGACAGAACTTTATTATCGTCAGAATACTCATTTACGTCATCGTCTAACTGAAAGTCAACTTAAATCACCGAATATCGATGGCTTTCACACGGATAAATGCCGGACATAATGTGTCTTCGTATTCATGGTTATGCCATTTGTCATTTAGATCCAGTCGACTATATACCTCTTCTACAAATCTTCTCCTCGGCTTCCAGTTATTGATAATCTATGTTCTAAAGTTTCATATACGCAAAATATTACTGGTTGCACAGCATCTTTCTCAAAGTAATCAAGTTAAAGGAGTAGCACTAGTGACCTTTTATTTACTCTTGCAACGTTAGAGCATATGGCTTGTTTGCCTTCTACTGCTGAACAAATTAGAAGAAATTATCAACTGAAAAAGTCCATAAATGCTTCCACGCTCATCTTCGGAATTTTATTCATAAAATATCCGCCCTGATGCTTATTACAATATAATTCACCATGACCGGTTTCGCCAACTGCAATCATCAGTCGTCTGTTAGTACCTAACATAATAATGTAATCTTTCTCTTCCTCTAATGCACTAACAAACTAAAGACTATGATCTAGCACAACTCCTCATATTTTCGAGGTGAAGAACCAACGCGATTCAGTTGACAAGGGTAACACCCCATTGCCCCGCCCCCTTTCTCTCCCCCCCCCCCTCCCCTTTCCGCTGATTTAGTGGTAAGAGGGGCCAGTGAAAAGTCTGTCGAAAACTGAACACAGGTAAAGCATTAAAACAGGAAGAATGAAAACTGAACTATGAAAAAAACAGTGTACGGCGCACAAACAACAAGTGCAATATATAGAGCAAGACGAATGGAAAACGGCGTCGTGGGTAAGTGCTAACGGTGTTAGAATGCCCAGTGGGTGAATCGTGTTCAAACGTCCGTGCTAATTTTGTTTCACCCTACTCGCTTTATTCAAAGTTGTGCCTGTGTCGTGGTGTAACGTCCATTTGCAGTTGTAAGGTACGGACGTAAATGACAGTTCATTCTGCGCAACTAAATTGTTAGCAGACGAAAGGAAGTGGCTTTCGGATGGGAACCGCAAACGTTTGATGACAAGGCGACAAGTCAATCGAATCCGCCGCTGGAAAACACTTCCGGTGTGTCGTACAAGGCATTAGTGAGTCCTATGATAGAAATCTCTTATCGACGCACCTAACTTGTACGACTGTTAAGTGAGTGACATACGCATCCTTGCCCGATATAGGTGTTCGTATGAATGTGAATGTGAATGTGATCACTCCCAAGAAAATGATAACAGCATAATAGTTTGTCTCATAAGCACAACAAATGAACGTAACAGTTTCACAATCACACAGTTTTCGTGCTCTACAAAAACATGTGTTTTTAACCTTTTTTGAAGTTGCGTTCCGTTTCGGAAGTCTTGACTCTTGAAATCCTTTGTTGTAACATAGTTCACATTCGTTTATTGGTTGTTTTCATTTCTCTGAGACGTCTGTGTGATAACTCACCTGTTCTCATTATTCGTCACATTTACTTTGGACGGTAATGTATTCTTACAACATGCCTCGTGTTTTATAACCGGTGTATAATATGACAACTGCCAAAACTATAGAAAGAGAACAAACTTTCGGTGACAAGGCGGGCAGTTCGTAATGTTGTGGAAGAAAAAAAAATTTAATGGTACGAGGGAGTTCCAAACACGGCTCACCCGCTTCCAAGTCAAACACGGTTAGCACTTACCCATGGCGCCGTTGCTGCCGCATATTTCTCTTTATTCTATTTCTTGTTCTTGGACCAATTACTGTTCCTCTTTTCTTTTTCAGTTCAGTACACCTTCCTGTTTTCATGCTTGATTTGGTTCAAATGGTTCAAATGGCTCTGAGCACTATGGGACTTAACATCTGTGGTCATCAGTCCCCTAGAACTTAGAACTACTTAAACGTAACTTACCTAAAGACATCACGCACATCCATGCCCAAGGCAGGATTCGAACCTGCGACCCATGCTTGATTTGCCTTCAGTTTTTTGTCGGGCTATCCACTGAGAAATCTTACCACTAAATGTGAGGGTGGTGCGGCGGTGCGGAGTTTCCCTGTGAAATGTAGGATTGTTATCTGAGCTTACACGCTGCATAAAATAAAAGTTCAAACGAAACACATAAAACCTATGAGCTGGTCAAAAATAATTCTGCCGTGCTATGCCTGACGCAGCAGCTATCACAAAATCAGAAGCACCTATTTTTTTGTTGATTGTGAGAAAAAATATTTTGTGCTTTGCTGGTAGCTCCCCATGTCATAGGCCCTGTACATCAGTCTTGAGGTTATAAACTTCCCACTGAGTTCAAACGTTCTGAATTTCTAGTGTCAACATGCACTGTGTTACAAATATCAACGTACCTTTTTTACAGTACATTTACAAGAAGTGTTACAATGAAGCTCAAAACGAAAGACGCTAACGGAAAATTGAGACTCTCTTGATAATCTAAGATAATCATTTGCTGGATGCGCCCCCCCCCCCCCCCAATGAAGAGCGTATCTTCACGTTGTCCTTTCTATTGTGGATGTCTGATATACAATCTATTGCGAGTCTCTGTAGTTCAGTTCCTGACCCAGCAGTAGTTGGGACCGGCAAACCAACAGTGGTCCGTAATACTACTGCATCTATTACAGGAGGCCACCATCTCCGGCAGCGCCAATGGACGACCAGTCCTCTTAGCTGCTCTGGACTCCACAACCTGTTCCCAGCTGTGTCCAGCCTGGAAATGACGGGGAAGTCTCTTCGTAAATTATTCTTCTAAATCGATTGTGGTTGGAGCTTACTATGCAGACTCAAGGGCAAATGACGTTTCCAAGATGACGTTTCCTCGGGGGAGATGGGGGGGGGGGGTGAGTGGGGAGGGGGAGGGGGGTTAGCAGAGCTTTTCAAAGCACTGCTATTAGTAAGGAAATGAAGTGAGCAGTGAAAATGCCAGCATTTTTCTGCATGTTGACTGGCTGAAAGTGGTAGATATTAAAACAATTCCGTGGAGTTCTTTTCATGGCATGAGCAGTCTACAAGAATTGGAAAGTATATTTCTGTGCGCTGGTGTGGAATTCGGCTTGGTAATTTTCTGGTTTTCTGGATGCATATTGCGATTTAATGGGTGACAATGTTTTCACACCAGCATCAGATGCCATTGTCTGGCTGGAGGTGGAGACTGATAAAAGTGACTTCGTGAGGTGAAATTGAAACCAACAAATTACGTTTGATTCCACGGAAACTCGAAGTTAAGTGTTGTTGACGTGACTTTCTTTCTCTTTTGACTTTGTCCTGTTTTCTTTTGAAGGGGATTGTCGGAGTAATTTGATAGAAACTTTCTGGTGGCAATGTAGTAACTGTTTGCAGTGTGTGTTTTCGAGTCAAATGATCGGATCTGTCTTTCTTAGACTGCTGCAGAGCATTTCTTATTGCTACAGGAGTAGTCGATGCGATATAGATGTCCGTTATTGAGACTCATATTTTTAAGTTTCTCTGTCGGGCAATTATCCTAGACATATTCCAAAGAATAAGTGAAAACAGTGCCAGTGTTCCAGGTCCGACCAAGGTTCTGAGAAGGTTTTCCATGATTATCAACAGAAAGACAGAACTGGAAGAAACCTCCCAATTATTCCCACTTGCGATTCCCTCTGTTCCACTCCCAGCAGGCCGGCCGGTGTGGCCGTGCGGTTCTAGGCACTTCAGTCTGGAACCGCGTGACCGCTACGGTCGCAGGTTCGAATCCTGCCTCGGGCATGGCTGTGTATGATGTTCTTAGGTTAGTTAGGTTTAAGTAGTTCTTTGTTCTGGGGGACTGATGACCACAGATGTTAAGTCCCATTGTGCTCAGAGCCATTTGAACCAAGCCACTCTCAGCAAGCTGGGACATTTTCCTGGAAAGAACAGCGACTCTTTAATGAGCCAGATCACAATCAACCTCTTCTCCTTGATGCCGAGAAAGAAAAATGAAAAACATAGGTTGCAGTTCCCAATTCCGAGTGTCTTTGACCTGAGACCTCAGTACCAACCTACCTGTTATTTGGATGAAAACTCCCTGACACTCTAATGGATCATTAATCGAACTGCCCTTTCTATCCTCACTGGTAGAGAATGAAATGCAGGTTCGATCCGTTCCTCCAGTGTAAGAAAAAAAAACTAAATCCTGTAATGCATTGTATGTTGCGATGTTCCACACGTCAGGTTCAGAGACCTGTCGTAGAAGGTGTTCTGCTTCTTCACACACCTGGCCCGCTCCTTGTGTACATGTGAGAAATGTGCAGAACTTATATGACTGTAAAACATTGTTATGTATTCTAGCATTATGCTTGTGTTGCAAAAAATGGTCCAAATGGCTCTGAGCACTATGGGACTTAACTTCTAAGGTCATCACTCCCCTAGACCTTAGAACTACTTGAACCTAACTAACCTAAGGACATCACACACATCCATGGCCGAGGCAGGATTCGAACCTGCCACCGTAGCGGTCGCGCGGTTCCAGACTGTAGCGCCTAGAACCGCTCAGCCACCCCGGCCGGCGCTTGTGTTGCATGATGATGATAAGGGAGAGGGCGAAACATGGTGCAAGCACATAGCCTACTCCTCTTGAAAAGCGGGCCGCCAAGCTTAACGGGCACCATCCGACAGACGGATCACCGCAATCTCGCATGATCTCACTTCACAAGAGTCAGCGGAGAGCTTTGGAAATTATTCCAGGACATTGGCGCAAAGACTGGTGAGCAGAAACTTTACGCCACCACTTCCTTTCCGTGCGCAACCTGAATTCGAATCGGCTGTACCTAACACTACGCACACAGAGCACCACCGCACAGACGTGCGTCAGCGACCTCTGCTACGCAGTCGGATAGTAGGCCCATTCCCGTTTCCGAATAACTCTGCGGAACAGCGCACTGCGTAATTTGCCTCACGCGCAGAACAGCACAAAGAGAGATCGGGTCCTGGCTGTGCAGGCGCGTGAGGCTTCCCGTGACACCGCAAGAACTCCGAGTAAGAGACTTGAGGTAAGTTGTAATACGGCTACTATTCCTACAAACGACGTTGCTCTAATGTAATTGCAGCTAAGGGTAACTAGCACGTTACAGACAATTTATTGACAGTATTTGAAAGAAGTAGTCTCATGGATGTGTGTGATGTCCTTAGGTTAGTTAGGTTTAAGTAGTTCTAAGTTCTCAGAAGTTAAGTCCCATAGTGCTCAGAGCCATTTGAACCATTTTTGGCCAACAGTGTAGGAAATTTTCGCTAATAACATCAGAGCGACGTATATTCTGATTTTTATACAGTCACACGTAATGGCGGTTACACCAAAAGAAAAGAGCTCCGTGAATCTTACTTACTGTTACGCTAACAAAACAGAATGGGCTATGCCTAAGACTACCCACACAGGGTGTCTAGTTCTCCCCCTGCGAATTCTCGGTAATAACTGTACTTGTAGCCACGAGCGAGAAATTCTCTGAGACACGGAATCTGCACTCTAAGCCTGGCGAATAAAGTACAAATCCTCAGCAACAACCCCTTGCAGAAGCTCGGAAGGATTCCGATATCAACCAGCAAGAGAAGTTCAGAGAAGCGGATTAACGCTGCTACTCCCTACATGGACGGTCCCAACACTGCTTCGTAGGCTAAGCATATAAGAGCTGTAGTCATCAAAATCTTAAAATAACCACTCTCAAATTCCGAGATTTTGCTGTCCCTCTCTTGTTCAATTATTTAAATAACTTTTCCTAGTAAATAGTGTCCGCTTAATTTAATTTATTAGTGATAAAAATAGCCTACAAAAGAACGTGTAATGGACAGTCGACCAGAGATTTTGCATGTGGTGCTTAGATTTCTGCAAATCTATGACATTGCGGCCGGCAGTTAAAGGACTTGTAAGATGAAACGAGAAGTTCAAGAATCCAAAATCAAACGTAGCAAGAGATGGTAAGGTGTCAAACACTGAGTGACCAAAAGCTATGTCGTCATCGACTACATTTTTCTTCGTGTAGTCCTTTTAGAAATTTATTCCTGACACCTTTCATTTAAATCGGCAGCGATATAACAGTAGGCCGACAATCGCCTTGTACGGAGGCGATGTGATGGTCGTTGTCAAACACTTGCGATTGTCCTGTAGGGGCGGTTTACATTTTCTCAGCAATATTGAAAACTTATCCTACGCCGCGAAATCCGAATTTTTGTCTAATCCTCAGTCGGCGTGTTGCACCATCATCCCACGTTAGAGTCGTTTATCTAGGAACGCGTGACAGACATAGTGTCTGCATTCGTGCCACACGCAGCATCAAGCTGCAACATTCGGGCGTCATACATTGCATATCTGCAAATCGTATGGTCCTTCACGATACTTTGTCAATTCATTTTAATTCTGTAGACAAGAAAAATTTCACAAATGCTGATTACGAAAGTGTTTACTCGTATTGTTCCTAGTGCATTATCGATGTGAACATTAAGCTGCCTCTGAGCTAATACGTTATGTACACTCACGTTCAGAGAAAAGACGAATACTTTGAACGAATAGAAATAGGACCTTCATACTCACGTGTTCATTAGTGTGTTCTGCAGAAAGGATTAGGATTTCAGTCATCTCGGATCGGCATGTGTCCCGTTGTCCAGCAGGCAAAGGGTCCTCTTTGGGCGTTGATAACTTGTTCCATGCGTGATAGCATTGACACTTATAAGGCGGGAATATCGTCCTGTGGTATAGGCATCCATGCTGCATTGAACTGATTCCCCAAGTTCATGTGTGGTCGTTGGCATTGAGTCACAGCGCTGTACTTGTCGTTTCACTATATCGCATGCATTTTCGATTGTAGACAAGTCTGATCTGGCGGGCGAGACCAAAGGCTGACATTCTATGACACCAAGAACGCACGTGTTCGTGCAGAAAAATGTGGTCGTGCATTGTCTTACTGCAAAATGGCATGTGGTGTACTGTGCAGGAATGGTATGGCTACAGGTCGCAAGAAGTCATTCACGTAGGCCATACTAGTCACAGTCCCTTGATACGCACAAACAGTGATTGTGGTTCAACCAATAGCACCCCATACGTTAAGGCCTTGAGTTGGCGTTGTATATCTTGTATGAATGCTGTCACAGTGGCGCCCTCCCCCTATCTCTGGCGAACCAGATGCGATCGTCATTTTCAAACAAACCTGCATTCGTCTGGAACACTATCTGATGCCGTTCCTGTACCCAGAGACGTCTTTCCATGCACCATGGCCTCCGATCATGTTTCTGCGCATTCGTCAAAGGTAGACGGAGAAGTGGACGGTG
Organism: Schistocerca gregaria; assembly: GCF_023897955.1. Taxonomy (NCBI): domain Eukaryota; kingdom Metazoa; phylum Arthropoda; class Insecta; order Orthoptera; family Acrididae; genus Schistocerca; species Schistocerca gregaria. Next base: position 136,572,374 of record NC_064921.1, on the reverse strand, counting down.
CGCTGCCGAATAACAAACGGCGACGGACCGTCAATCTTTGATAGTGTACGGTGCGTTTCACAGTTCCACTGTTGCGCCAGAGCCGAGAAGATCTGTCCTGCAATACCATTCGGATAAGGTGCCGATCTTCTCGAGGGTGGTCTAGGTGGTGCAACCTGACACACCTCGTCGTGTTCTACAGCCTTCCGTGAATCATTCTTCACACACCGGTTACATTGACGAAACACAGCAATTTCCCGGACTGATGCATCATATTCTCTCGTACCAATAATGCGCCCTCTTTCAAACTCACTGATATGACGGTACGATATGAGCACACGTCTGCAAGGCATCCTGCATGTCTTTTCAAGTCACATTGATCCATTACCTTCGGTTTATAGCGACGAAGAGAGTCGCAGGCACATTTTACTGGTAAGTGGTGCTACGCAGCGATGTCGGTGTCGACCTTATACTCCAGGAAATGGAAAAAAGAACACATTGACACCGGTGTGTCAGACCCACCATACTTGCTCCGGACACTGCGAGAGGGCTGTACAAGCAATGATCACACGCACGGCACAGCGGACACACCAGGAACCGCGGTGTTGGCCGTCGAATGGCGCTAGCTGCGCAGCATTTGTGCGCCGCCGCCGTCAGTGTCAGCCAGTTTGCCGTGGCATACGGAGCTCCATCGCTGTCTTTAACACTGGTAGCATTCCGCGACAGCGTGGACGTGAACCGTATGTGCAGTTGACGGACTTTGAGCGAGGGCGTATAGTGGGCATGCGGGAGGCCGGGTGGACGTACCGCCGAATTGCTCAACACGTGGGGCGTGAAGTCTCCACAGTACATCGATGTTGTCGCCAGTGGTCGGCGGAAGGTGCACGTCCCCGTCGATCTGGGACCGGACCGCAGCGACGCACGGATGCATGCCAAGACCGTAGGATCCTACGCAGTGCCGTAGGGGACCGCACCGCCACTTCCCAGCAGTCTCCATGGAGCTGGGCTACGGTCCCGCACACCGTTACGCCGTCTTCCGCTCACGCCCCAACATCGTGCTGCCCGCCTCCAGTGGTGTCGCGACAGGCGTGAATGGAGGGACGAATGGAGACGTGTCGTCTTCAGCGATGAGAGTCGCTTCTGCCTTGGTGCCAATGATGGTCGTATGCGTGTTTGGCGCCGTGCAGGTGAGCGCCACAATCAGGACTGCATACGACCAAGGCACACAGGCCAACACCCGGCATCATGGTGTGGGGAGCGATCTCCTACACTGGCCGTACACCTCTGGTGATCGTCGAGGGGACACTGAATAGTGCACGGTACATCCAAACCGTCATCGAACCCATCGTTCTACCATTCCTAGACCGGCAAGGGAACTTGCTGTTCCAACAGGACAATGCACGTCCGCATGTATCCCGTGCCACCCAACGTGCTCTAGAAGGTGTAAGTCAACTACCCTGGCCAGCAAGATCTCCGGATCTGTCCCCCATTGAGCATGTTTGGGACTGGATGAAGCGTCGTCTCACGCGGTCTGCACGTCCAGCACGAACGCTGGTCCAACTGAGGCGCCAGGTGGAAATGGCATGGCAAGCCGTTCCACAGGACTACTTCCAGCATCTCTACGATCGTCTCCATGGGAGAATAGCAGCCTGCATTGCTGCGAAAGGTGGATATACACTGTACTAGTGCCGACATTGTGCATGCTCTGTTGCCTGTGTCTATGTGCCTGTGGTTCTATCAGTGTGATCATGTGATGTATCTGACCCCAGGAATGTGTCAATAAAGTTTCCCCTTCCTGGGACAATGACTTCACGGTGTTCTTATTTCAATTTCCAGGAATATATATATATATATATATATATATATATATATATATATATATATATATATATATATATATATAGAGTGTTGCATCACATCAGTTCCGAAAGTTCCGGAACCTGTACAGATAATTGGAATAGTCAAGATAAACGTCATTTCCGCCCTTTTCACTGCTCGTGAAAACCACACATTCCATGTTGTACTACCATATAGCGAGATCTTCAGAGGTGGTGGTCCAGACTGCTGGACACACCGGTACCTCTAATATCCATAAGCACGTCCTCTTTCATATATACATGCCTATATCTGTCGTGGAATACTATCCACAAGTTCATCAAGGCACTGTTGGTGCAGATTGTCCCTCTCCTTAACGGCGATGCAGCATAGATCCTTCAGAGTGGCTGGTGGCTCACATCGTCCATAAACAGCCCTTTTCAATGTGTCCCAGGCATATTCAATAAGATTCACGTCTGGAGAACACGCTGGCCTCTCTAGTCGAGCGATGTCGTTATCCTGAAAGAAGTCTTTCACAAGATGTGCACGATGGGGGCGCGAATTGTCATCCATGAAGACGAATGCCTCCGACTATTTGTCGGAGGATGGCATTCACGTGTCGTACAGCCAAGATCACCAGCGGCGTACGTCGGCCCCACATAATGCCACCCCAAAACAGCAGGGAACCTCCATCTTGATGCACTCGGTGGACAGTGTGTCTAGTGCGTTAAGCCTGACAGGGATGCCTCCAAACACGTCTCCGACGATTGTCTGGTTGAAGGCATATGATACTCTCATTGGTGAAGAGAACGTGATGCCAATGCTGCGCGGTCCATTCGGCATGTTGTTGGGCACATCGGTACCGCGCTGCATGGTGTCGTGTTTGCAGAGACGGACCTCGCCATGGACGTCGGGAGTGAAAAACAACAATATCAGAAATTGAGTCTGCCTTGATGCAAAACACCTTGTTATTGGTTTATTTCTTTGTTTTCCCAAACTAGTTTCGGTGACAAATAGCACCATCATCAATTGATTTTTTACTCTAAAACATGCAGAAAATAGCATGGTTATACAAACACAGTGACACATTATTATATTTTCACTATTCGTTTTTTGAAATACAGTTTTCTATGGATGTTTTCATGCTATAGCATATTTATTGCATGTTACAGCATGTTTTTGAGAATTATTCTCGCTGTTTGTGATATATTTTCTGTGTGCTTTTTCTCTTTTTTTTCTTTGCTATGTTTTTTACTCGACGAACATCATGACATCTGCAGCTGTGTGAGAGGCAGTTATTAAACAAAATACTAAAACGTGAACTTCGTATGTCAGCAATATACACTTGCGGTTGCGGTAGTGTTGTGGAATCCAGTTATTTAGAGTGTACTGAGCTGTTACTTAGCTATTCGTGCACTCAAGTTCGTTGGATGGTATGTAGCTGATTCTATATAGAATATACCATCTTTAACTCAACTTAGGCCACAGTTTTACTTTTTTACTTGCACTTAGCATATGTTCACTTCCAGAATTGTATTCTTCGACGGCATGCTTGTTTTTTAGAAATCTGTCCATTTTATTCGATTGTATTTTGCATATAAGATTCACTTCTAGAGTTTTGAAAATAATTAGTACACTGTACACGAGCCCCACGTACACTAACAACACATTACTGACATATCACCGGAACGTTCTGCAATAACGTCGAGCGCACAACAATGGAAAGACGTTTTACTTTTGGGCCTGGATTTATCTGGCTCTATGGGTTAACAGTGCTGCGAACGAAAATTTTCAAGTTCCGTTAACCTTGCTGGAAACTTTTGTCATGAATCCGCTGGATCACTAAACAGCACTGGAAATGACGCTCAGAAGAAGGCTTCATGAACGATGACGATCATGTTCACATGTGCTACTCATCTGTAGCAAAGAACATGAAAATAAATTATGTTACTCAGGGACAGCTCGAGGTCAAACAATAAACAGCTCTCGTAGAAAAATTCCGCTGAAAGTTTCCCTTTTCAGTATTATTTTACTGACAACAGAAGGATATGCATTTCCAATAAAATGTTATTAATAAGTGGTTGGTTGTGGATGTTATCTATAATTTTTTGACACACTGCCATGGTACCTAAACAGCTCATAATGTCGAATAATAATAATATGCAATTCACTTCCCACGTGCTGTTGCAGCGCCACTCGGAGTCAGGTGGAATACGTTCGCAGTCATTGGGAACGAGATAAAACATTTCGAATTCTATGGACAAGTTGTGATCACATGTCTAACGCACAAGGCACAATTTCAGCATGGCTGCCATCATAAAAGAAAAATGTCCACACCCAAATGGACTGTTGAGCAGAATGCTGAAGCAGTGATTGTAAATAGAAGTCACATTATGTCCAGGGGACTGAAGGCAGCACCATCTTCTCAGTTCGTGTGCGAGAAGCGTGCAGCGGCAGATTTGAAAGTGATCCGACCTTTAAACTTATTTCACATCCCAACGGTACATTTCTGGCCACAGATGCCATCCCAAAGGTATTTACTAACTGCGCTCAACAGATGTTGTGTATGTTAATTACATTTAATCAGCTATCGTATTAAACAGTAATGACTAGTCACTTATTTCATTTCCTTCCTATTGCTTTAGCTACATTATCAGTGGCACTTCTTTCCGTGTTATTGTTTCACGGTTTGCAGATGTAAAAATGGAAAACAATTGACGTATTTATCATTTTCAACAAGACGGTCAAGGGACATTTGTTAGTAACAACGTCGTAACGTGCAGATTGTAGAACGGCAATTAAGGGGATCCTATGGTCATTATGAAATATGGGACATGTATATACATTGTTAAACCGGAATTTCGCGCTGTAGGCGGTTTCGGAACCATTGGCAGACACAGGTCAAAGGGACAGGCAGGGAAGTGGAAACATGTGTACCGATATGTCGACAATGCAACAGGTTATTAATGTGTGGCAAATATAGACGGTGGCTGTAAATCCACGGACATCCGACAGACGCGACGTCTCAAATATTGCATCCAGTACGGCGACACGGCGGGTTTGTGGACAACATGTTTGACGATGGATGAGCTAACGAATAAAGAGAAAACATTTCGAAACAATGATGAGTTGAGAAGGAAACGAACTTTTTTATCCGGAATTTGCAGCAGACAAATCGCCTTCTCGTAGGTACACCTGATCTGTAATATTTTCAGTCTACTACACTACTACCGTAAGCATGTAACATGCTATGTGAGAACACCTGCATTAAATTCTAATCTTTCATCGATAGTGAAGTTGGTTGTTCCTGTCGCATCTATGTTACGTGTTCAGCCTCTCGTACCTGTAATCTCTTGCGCCTGTGTCACCCACGAACAGAGTAAAAACTGCTATTTCACCTATTTCCACCATAAGAGCCGCTGTAGCTATTGTTTGTAACGTCCGACCCAAACTGTAGCTCTTGTAACAAGAATCCAGAAGAACGTCTGCATAGGGCAGCACAGAATAATACAGCAGTTTTCCCATAAGTTGCCGTGATTAATGGTCTCCCAGTATTGAATTCGCCTGTCTTCGAGGGATTCATCAGAAGCACACATGCACGTAAGATAGAACAAACATTTTTCACTGCTATTTGTCTTTGTCGAAGTGTCAATCACTTTCATGTACAGTACTCATCTTTCTGAGAGTTATAGATGGTTAATTGTAAGCATAGTGGCGTTTCTATAGCAACAGATTTCAGCAGAAACTGACTTCGTCGATTAAACGTGAGTAACGCAAATACTGACGTCACGCAAAAAAGAAAGAACTGTGTAAGTCGACAAAAAGGAAATGTGAATGAAGTTCATGAAACTGAAAGCGAAATTACTTAGAAAGAAATGAACAACTTAACAACCAAGATGTCGTAAGAAATCTTTCAGTGAGGCTGTTCAGAATTCTCTTCAAATAATCACAACAATTTCCATCCAGTGACACCGTACATTGTCGTCCTGAAAAATTCCTCTGCATGATGTCCAAATGAAGGGTGCACATAGTCAGATATAGCTGCTTATGTCTTAAAATGTACAATACCAGATGTGTATATATTAACTGATGATTTTATTTTCGGCTGTATGGGCACATTAGTTTTGTTCTCGGTCCGAATATAGTTTAATTTTTCCCCAACAGTATCCTTTATTTCACGAAACTTTTTCGTAGTATGCAGATTAATAATTTTTCCATACAACCATGAACCTTTCTTAATTTAATTAATTCGACAGTATTTCATTAAATTATGGTTTACTTCATTTTACTAACTGTCTGAATGTTTTGTAAAACTTTTCATGTGACGATTTACCTCCTATAAGTGTTCCTTACCTTATTGTAGCTTACATTAGCAGACATATTTGGGCTTTGGTTTTTTTCACTGTTCGTATCTTTTCTTCATTGTTGTTAGTTTTCATTCCAGTCATATTGGCTGGTTACTTCCAGATTAGTGCTACATCATAAAACCGTTTCTCTCTCATTGTCTACCACTTCCACTCTTAGGACATACCCTATCCTGTAGTGTCTTTTCAAAAGAGGTTATCATCCCTTATTCTTTACTTGTGACTCCGTTATTATCTACGTGTGAAATTATTTGCATCTTCATTTGAATGTAGGCGCCGTTCATTGTTTCTATTGATTCGCGCATATATTTTCCGAAATAATTTGTTTTCAGAACCTCAGAAACTGTATTCACTGGTTTTTGTTAGAGCCCAAACACAAGCCAAATAGATCCAATTACTGATTTGTCGATACTAAATTACGTCATTCTATTAATTATTTCACTGTTTTGAAGAATAATGTTTTCATACCGTACCTGTTGCATTTTTGCATTATTTATTTATTTATTTATGCCATTTTGATTTGATTACTAAACGACTTACATATTGAAAAGTATTTAAAAGCCGAAAATCTAAATTATCAAATAGCTGATTACCTATGTTTCTCCTCTTTACTCTTGCAGTTGTCATCTATCTCGTTTTCTTCTCATTTGCATGTAGCCAAATTGAACGACTCCCTCTTCTAATAAATCACGTTTTTTCTAATGAACACACGGCCATTTGGCTGTATTACTGTTCAATTAATTATAACTCAGGTTCCGTCCTTTTACGCCATTTTCAAGTGATTGAGTTTATGTAATTAATACATATTGTAGGACATCAAGCTCAAAATTGGCCATAAATGAACAGAAATAGTAACTCCCCACGAAATATACGAACATAACCCTGTTGTTACTAGATGTGGTGTATACGAGGGTTGGAACTTAAATAGTGGCAACTATTTATTCATAATCGATGCAAAAGAGTTACATGTCTGCGCCTGTTACTGTCCTCCAGAATAGTCATCAGCGTTGCGTAGAACCAGTTGTCAGCGATGTGGAAGGCATAGTATACCGTTAGCAGAGCCTGTTCTATTCATGGTGCGAATGGAGCGGTCTACTGACTGTCGAATCTCTGGAACAGTTCTGAAGCGAATGCCACGAAGTGGTATCCTTCATCTCCTGAATCAAATCAGAGTCACAAAGTCTTAAGTCCGGGCAGTATGGTGGATGGTACAGTACTTCCCAGTCCCATCGACCGATAGAGCAGCCACAGCTTGCGCTGTATGCACCAGCGCATTGTCGTGCAAAATTATGAGTGGGTTGCGCAGAAAGTGTTGCCGCTTCTTTCGCAAAGCTGGTTGCAGGTGACACTCCAAAACCGAACCGTAATATTGTGCATCGACGGTCTGTGGAGGAATGTAACGCGTTAGGTTAACACCATCTCCATCACCGTCGTACACGAGAATCACCATAACTTTCACCATACTGAGCTCTGACGCACTTTCGACTTTCACGGCGATCCATAATGACGCCATTCGTTGAATTGGCGTTTCAGTTTTGGTTCGTACGATGTGGTCCATGTCTCATCCAGTGCTACGATACGGAGTAAGAAAGCCTCTCCTTCGCGCTGATAGCGCTCCAAGAGCGTCTGAGCAGCGTCGTAACGCATCCATGTTCGCATTTCCGTCACGTCATGCGGAACCCATCGTGATGCAATTTTTCGCACACCCAGGTGTTCCTTCAGGATGTGAATCACAATCGTATGTGCTAATCTGGTTCAAAATGGTTCAAATGGCTCTGAGCACTATGGGACTTAACATCTGTAGTCATCAGTCCCCTAGAACTTAGAACTACTTAAACCTAACTAGCCTAAGGACATCACACACATCCATGCCCGAGTGTGCTAATCTGGTTTCGTGGGCGAGCTCACGAATCGTATGGCGTCGTCGATCATTGCTCACTGACGCGGCAACAGCATGCACTTCAGAGACGGTAGGACGACCTGCGCTTTTACCCAACGAACCAGTGTTCTGTACGGTAATGCCGATTCCCCGCACGCCTCTCGAAGACCTTGCTGACACTGTCGTGCGGTACGACCTCTGGCACATTGTGTCTTGATCCAAGTCCGTTGTTCCTGTTTCGAAAACATAGTGACACCGTTACATTACACAGCTCGCTCACAAGTGACTGTTTCAATCGACTGTGCGCACGTCGGTGACGGGGGACAGGCGAGTTGGTTTGCACAGAGGTAAGGTAGGTACGTCAATAACGTGTGCTATCAGCGACAATAGTAGATTCCACTGCGTAGTGTCTCCACAGCAGTGTTGCCACTATTTGTGTACCAACTTACGTATATACAGGGTGAGTCACCTAACGTTACCGCTGCATATATTTCGTAAGCCGCATCAAATACTGACGAACCGATTCCACAGACCGAACGTGAGGAGAGGGACTAGTGTAATTGTTTAATACAAACCATACAAAAATGCACGGAAGTATGTTTCTTAACACAAACCTACTTTTTTTAATGGAACCCCGTTAGTTTTGTTAGCACATCTGAACATATAAACAAATACGTAATCAGTGCCGTTTGTTGCATTGTAAAGCGTTAATTACATCCGGACATATTGTAACCTAAAGTTGACTGTTCGATCGTGTGTATCGGAGAGCACCGAATTACGTAGGGATCCAAAGGGAACGGTGATGGACCTTAGGTACAGGAGAGACTGGAACAGCACATTACATCCACATGCTAACACCTTTTTATCGGTCTTTTTCACTGACGCACATGTACATTTCCATGAGGGGTGAGGTACACGTACACACGTGGTTTCCGTTTCCAACTACCGAGTGGAATAGAGTGTGTCCCGACATGTCAGGCCAATAGATGTTCAATTTGGTGGCCATCATTGGGTGCACACAATTGCAACCTCTGGCGTAATGAATGTCGTACACGCCGCAGTACATCTGGTGTAATGTCGCCGCAGGCTGCCACAATACGTTGTTTCAAATCCTCTGGGGTTGTAAGCACACCACGGTACACATTCACCTTTAACGTACCCCACAGAAAGAAGTCCAGAGGTGTAAGATCAGGAGAACGGGCTGGCCAATTTATGCGTCCTCCACGTTCTATGAAACGCCCGTCGAACATCCTGTCAAGGGTCAGCCTAGTGTCAATTGCGGAATGTGCAGGTGCACCATCATGCTGACACCACATACGTCGACGCGTTTCCAGTGGGACATTTTCGAGCAACGTTGGCAGCTCATTCTGTAGAAAGGCAATGTATGTTGCAGTGCTCTCCGATACACACGATCGAACAGCGGAGGAGTGGTACTCAAGCGTCAACTTTAGGTTACAATATCTCCGGATGTAATTAACACTTTACAATGCAACAAACGGCACTGATTACGTATTTGTTTATATGTTCAGATGTGCTAACAAAACTAACGTGATTCCATTTTAAAAACCTAAGTCTGTGTTAAAAAACATACTTCCGTGCATTTTGGTATGGTTTGTATTAAACAATTACACTAGCCTCTCTCCTCACGTTCGGTCTGTAGAATCGGTTCGTCAGTGTTTGATGTGGTTTTCGAAATATATCCAGTGGTAACGTTAGGTTATTCACCCTGTATATAAAGAAAAATATTAGCTCCCCGCGAAATGCCAGATGTAAAATCACTTTCTTGTAAAAAGATTCGTAAATAATGGTGGAAGCACGTCATATTTAGTAAAAACCTGTTCTTCTTCTATGAAGATTCGTAAATAATGGTGAGAGCACGTCATATTTCGTAAAAACTGGTTCTTCTTTTTAGTAAAGATGACGTGCTCTGTCCATTATTTACGAATCTTTTTAGAAGAAGGTGATTTGCATCTGGCATTTCGTGGGGAGCAAATATTTTTCTTAACTTATGGCCAATTTTGAGCTTGGCGTCCTATAATATATGTTAATGACGTAAACTCCATCACTTCAAAATTGCATAAAAGGCCTAAACCTAGACAGAAATTAAATAAACAATAATAGAGTCAAATGTCAGTGCGTTCATTTCGAAATTATTGATTAACTGTTGCTCAGCAACATCAGAATCTGTTTAATAAATCCTGTGTTTCCCCTAGGTCTCTTTTATTCGTGCTGATATGGTTACGGGGTCTGACATGAAAAAGTTCTGTAGATTTTTAAGTCCTTCTACCAAACGCTGTTTTGCCAGTTTACTTAAGTGACTTTACATATATGTAGCTTTATAGAATAGGCGTATAGTGACGTGTTTATGTTACTGAAAATCAAGCAAGAGAAGGGAAATGGGCACATTTATAACTAATAAACAGGCTGATCCTCTGGAATAACACTTTCAGGAATCCGCCTAGCTTATGTCTCCATCGTAAGGGCAAGTCAACGTTGTAGTGATTTGTGATTGCATTCTACGTGAAACTGCAAAGAAATTTGGAATTTAGTACAGCAAATTAGGGCAAAATGTACTGACCAACTTACCCTTGCTTTCCGGCGAAAAAATTTACAATCAATATATTTTCTAGCCACAGGATTCTAATAAGTAAGGTTATGTGAATCGCATGACCACATGTATGTTCAGTACCAATCTGGCCTACAGAGGCAGGCCTGTAATATTACATAGTGAGTCAGGAGTTTAATACACTGTTTCTTACATTTTTCTTTTTTTTCCATTACGATGAGGCTTCGTAATGAAATTTGCATTTTTTTGATTTATCATCTTTATTTTTCTCTTGCCTGATAACTGCACCATCAGCACATCAAAGAACCATACGTTATTTTACTGTAGTCAGATTTATCGGATTTTCGTCGTCATTTCTTCACACTTTCAATCGATTCTGTTTATCTGTTGCCTATCCGGTTGGCTTTCTGTCACATCTCTCACTAACTGCCTTGTTCTAAACAAAGTGTAAAAATCTTACCAGGTGGCCTTCCCTCTTAGTGCAGGTGCTTATTCTGAAACGTGAATGGGGTCAAAGAAACTGGAACTGCAGTTGAGTATGTTATCTCAGCAAACTCGCTAACACGTAGAGGGTGTAAGATTATGCACTATTGGACGGAGCGAGGAATGCATTTGAAGCACAGTGCGGCATATGACGGATTCTTGCTTCAAGAACAGAGCGCTACTGACATTAAATATTAATCTGTGTAAGAGGTTGCTACATGTAAACATCTAGAGAAGAGCGTCGTACTGAAGGGATAGAGAGCCTGCAGTAAATCATAAAGAAGTGAAAACATTTAAAGTGTTATACACTTGAACGGATAGGAAAAGAACGAAATGATGTATTAGAAAAAAGTAAATGAGGAGACGAGGTAAATAAGCTGCAGACATTTACACTAGGACAGGATGGTTAACACTGGGCTGTATGGAAATAGCAGAAGGTAAAATTATGATTGCAGAGAAATACTGAAAATTTATCGATGATGCTAGGTGTCTCCAGTCCTCGCACAGAAAATATGTAGAGATGAAAAGATCAGCACAAGATAATAAGAAATGGTCAACAACAAAACAAACGAATGATTAAGAAAATAAAAAAATGGCTAAATCCTGAAAACATTTTAGATATATTACAATGGCGCAGCAATAGGTAATGAATAGTAAGGGCCCATATGTGCTTATACAACCGCAATCACAACCTACATTCAGGAAGACTGCAGCTCAGTTTCCCTCCTGACCATTCACGCTTAGTTCCCACATGATTTCCCTAAATCAGTAAAGGCAAATACCTTCCCCAAGCATCCCCACCACGAACTTCAGGTCTCGGCATCAAACAGGCATTAAGTCCTAAGCATCCTTCAGAAAGGCTGAAATTCACATCATAGCGAAACAGAAATGGGACAACAGATTATGTTAATCTGCATTTGGTAGGATTACCTTTCAGAAGCTAAATTTGTCATTTCGATGGAATGCGCAAATACGCTTCTGATCCTCCAATTACAGTGTTTCCCAGTCTATGCAAAATGTTATCCTCCTTTTGAATGATAGCACAAGGAGCTCACTGACTGGGACATCAGTGCAGATGAAATAGTTGCCACACTGTTGCGACTTTCCGACCATTATTATATATTTTTCTGGTTCTTTTCTGGTTCTGTTGACTTTTTTTTCTGGTCACCAGTCTACTGACTGGTTTGATGCGGCCCGCCACGAACTCCTTTCCTGTGCTAACCTCTTCATCTTAGAGTAGCATTTGCAACCTACGTCCTCAATTACTTGCTTGACGTATTCCAATCTCTGTCTTCCTCTACAGTTTTTGCCCTCTACAGCTCCCTCTAGTACCATGGAAGTCATTCCCTCATGTCTTAGCAGATGTCCTATCATCCTGTCCCTTCTCCTTATCAGTGTTTTCCACATATTCCTTTCCTCTCCGATTCTACGTAGAACCTCCTCATTTATTACCTTATCAGTCCACCTAATTTTCAACATTCGTCTATAGCACCACATCTCAAATGCTTCGATTCTCTTCTGTTCCGGTTTTCCCACAGTCCATGTTTCACTACCATACAATGCTGTACTCCAAACGTAAATCCTCAGAAATTTCTTCCTCAAATTAAGGCCGGTATTTGATATTAGTAGACTTCTCTTGGCCAGAAATGCCTTTTTGCCATAGCGAGTGTGCTTTTGATGTCCTCCTTGTTCCGTCCGTCATTGGTTATTTTACTGCCTCCTTAACTTCATTGACTTCGTGACCATCAATCCTGATGTTAAGTTTCTCGCTGTTCTCATTTCTACTACTTCTCATTACCTTCGTCTTTCTCCGATTTACTCTCAAACCATACTGTGTACTCATTAGACTGTTCATTCCGTTCAGCAGATCATTCAATTCTTCTTCACTTTCACTCAGGATAGCAATGTCATCAGCGAATCGTATCATTGATATCCTTTCACCTTGTATTTTAATTCCACTCCTGAGCCTTTTTTTTATTTCCATCATTGCATCCTCGATGTACAGATTGAAGAGTAGGGGTGAAAGGCTACAGCCTTGTCTTACTCCCTTCTTAATACGAGCACTTCGTTCTTGATCGTCCACTCTTATTATTCCCTCTAGGTTGTTGTACATATTGTATATGACTCGTCTCTCCCTATAGCTTACCCCCACTTTTTTCAGAATCTTGAACAGCTTGCACCATTTTATATTGTCGAACGCTTTTTCCAGGTCGACAAATCCTATGAATGTGTCTTGATTTTTCTTCAGCCTTGCTTCCATTATTAGCCGTAACGTCAGAATTTGCCTCTCTCGTGCCTTTACTTTTCCTAAAGCCAAACTAATCGTCACCTAGCGCATTCTCAATTTTCTTTTCCATTCTTCTGTATATTATTCTTGTAAGCAGCTTCGATGCATGAGCTGTTAAGCTGATTGTGCGATAATTCTCGCACTTGTCAGCTCTTGCCGTCTTCGGAATTGTGTGGATGATGCTTTTCCGAAAGTCAGATGGTATGTCACCAGACTCATATATTCTACACACCAACGTGAATAGTCGTTTTGTTGCCACTTCCCCTAATGATTTTAGAAATTCTGATGGAATGTTATCTATCCCTACTGCCTTATTTGACCGTAAGTCCTCCAAAGCTCTTTTAAATTCCGATTCTAATACTGGATCCCCTATATCTTCTACATCGACTCCTGTTTCTTCTTCTATCACATCACACAAATCTTCACCTTCATAGAGGCTTTCAGTGTATTCTTTCCACCTATCTGCTCTCTCCTCTGCATTTAACAGTAGAATTCCCGTTGCACTCTTAATGTTACCACCGTTGCTTTTAATGTCACCAAAGGTTGTTTTCATTTTCGTGTATGCTGAGTCTGTCCTTCCGACAATCATATCTTTTTCGATGTCTTCACATTTTTCCTGCAGCCATTTCGTCTTAGCTTCCCTGCACTTCCTATTTATTTCATTCTTCAGCGACTTGTATTTCTGTATTCCTGATTTTCCCGGAACATATTTGTACTTCCTCCTTTCATCAGTCAACTGAAGTATTTCTTCTGTTACCCATGGTTCCTTCGCAGCTACCTTCTTTGTACCTATGTTTTCCTTCCCAACGTCTGTGATGGCCCTTTTTAGAGACGTCCTTTCCTCTTCAACTGTGTTGCCTACTGCGCTATTCCTTACTGCTGTATCTATAGCGCTAGAGAACTTTTCTGTTGACTACAATCATAATATCGCATTATGAGACAGATCCTGTCAGCTGATTACAAGAAATAAGTTTTTTCTCGTCAAATATCTCGCTATATTTGGATCTACAGCGGTCAGCCAGACCTTTATGACCACCGACGTCCTGTCGACATAAACCCGTCCAGGCGATAGCAGCGACCCCTGGCGAGCAGTGACTGCTGGTCAGAAAAACCATGGTGCATGTAGTATCAGTGAGCGCGCTGTCCGTGTGTAGAACGGAGAAGATGCGCGATCTATATTAGTTTAATCGAGAGCAGATTGTGATGGCCCGGAGGCTCAGCACGAGTCTTTCAAAAACTGCACGACTTGTTGGGTTTTCGACGAGCGCTGCGGTTTAGTGTCTTCAACACGAGGCGAAATCAAGGTGAAACCACGACCAGACGTCGTGAGGTTGGTCGGCCATTTTTATGTCGAACGCTGAGGCTGGGCATACTAATAATAATAATGTCGTGTGACGAGGGCCATTCGTCGGGTAGACCGCTCGCCTGGTGCAAGTCTTTCGATTTGACGCCACTTCGGCGACTTAGGCGTCGTTGGGGATGAAACGATGATGATTAGGACAAGACAACACCCAGTCCCTGAGCGGAGAAAAATCTCCGACGCAGCCGAGAATCGAACCCGGGCCCTTAGGATGGACAGTCCATCGCGCTGACCACTCAGCTACAGGGGGCAGACAGCTCGGCAGACTGGTAGAACAGGACAGGCGTCTTACTTTAGTGGAACTAACATCAGACTTTCAAAAAGTGGTTCAAATGGCTCTGAGCACTATGGGACTTGACATATGTGGTCATCAGTCCCCTAGAACTACTTAAACCTAACTAACCTAAGGACATGACACACATCCATGCCCGAGGCAGGATTCGAACCTGCGACCGTAGTGTCGCGCAGCTCCGGACTGAGCGCCTAGAACAGCTGGACCACCGCGGCCGGCAACATCAGCCTTTAATGCTGGGTAGTGTACAAGTGTCTCTGAGAACAGTGCACTGAACACTTCTAACGATGGGGCTCCGTAGCCGACGACCCATGCATGTGCCAATGTTGACACCACCACATCGGCAACTACGATTCAAAAGGGCAGACGCCGGCAGAGCGTTGCATGGTCTGATAAATCCCGATACCTCCTTCTCCATGCCGATGGGAGGACGCGAATTCGTCGTCTTCCAGGAGAATAGCTCCTTGACACCTGCACGCCAGACGGCGACAAACTGGCGGCGGCTCTATTATGCTCTGGGGAACAATCAAGTGCGTATTCATGGGTCCAGTGGAGATCGAGGACGAAGGAGTATTGGATGCTGG
Organism: Schistocerca gregaria; assembly: GCF_023897955.1. Classification (NCBI taxonomy): domain Eukaryota; kingdom Metazoa; phylum Arthropoda; class Insecta; order Orthoptera; family Acrididae; genus Schistocerca; species Schistocerca gregaria. The sequence goes on along the minus strand of NC_064921.1, from coordinate 136,556,765 downwards.
TTGCAGACCACTTACACGCCTTCATGACAATCATGTTTCCCGAGAGCAGTAGCATTTTTCAACAAGATAATACTCCAAATCACAAGGCCAGGAGTGTGATAGAGTGGTTCGAAGAACATCGGCAAGTTCAAATTGATTTGCTGGCCCACCCGATTCGCCAGATCCGAACCCGATCGAATGCATCTCGGATGTGATTGAACATGGAGACAGAACTCATTGTCCCCCTCCTCGTAATTGGCGGAAATTGGGTGACATGTCTGTGCAGGTGTGGTGCCAACTCCCTCCAGCGATCTACTAACACCTCATTCTTTCCTTGCCACCAAGCGTCGCCACTGTTATCCATACCTAAGTTGAACATACTGCCTAAAGGCATGTGGTTATAATATTCTGGCTGATCAGTGTATCTTAAAGTTAATGTAAGTTCAAATTTAGTGACTGGCGCACACACACACACACACACACACACAAACACACACACACACACACGAATTAGCTAATGAAAATATGTGAAATGTTCTCAATTCAAATCGAGAATAAGAAGTCAACTGCACTCCCAGCGCTGCATTTGTAATTCCTTTGCGGTTCGTCAGATGTACACAATCCTGTTAGTTTTCACACGTTCAGTTATTTCCAACTATTGCATTTCTTCCAACGCTTTCCTCAGCACTATGGCTTTTTCCATTCTCTGCCACCTCTACAATTTGAAAGCCCTGCAGCTCCTTCCAGCCTTCCCTCCTTACAGTACAAATTTATGCACCGTACTCTCCAGACAAGACTAATCATCAGCTTTTTCTTTACTTTTATTTCTGTAGTAGGATAGAAAATCATCTTCTCCTTGGGGTAGATACTGCCACTTTTGGTTAAAAATTGCTTTATGAAGTACACAGATGTATCTCTATTCTTTATTAAAGAGGACCGACATCGATCTAAGATCAGGCCATCACCTGGTCCAAAAAAACATTTCAGCTATCCATTTACACAACTGGAATAGCAGTTTTAAGTTGTAGACTTTTTCATGACGAACATTAGTTGTATTTGTGTCACACATACGTTCTGCCAACCTTAGAGACGCTTGTGTGTGTGTGCTCGTTATCATGTACTGAACTGAATATTCAATTCAGTACACGATAACAGTCAAAAAGAAACGTTTCTGTGGTTAACAGAACATGCAGATAATTATCAATGAAACAGTCTACAGCCTGTAACTCCTGGCACACTTTGTAAATGCATGGCTGAAAACGCTTCAAATATATATGGCTCCAGAGACCTTCTTACTCAAAACTCCAGTCTGCATATAATATACACAGCTGAAATATTTCCTTGGAACCCATAATTGTCTGATTCTAGACCGATATTGATCGTCTTTAAAAAAGAATACTGACACAGTTGCGTATTTCATGATGTAGTTTTTAACCTCCATTAAAGCTGTACAGCATCACCCACACAAAGTACAACTTTTGATCTAAATTTTGCCTCTTTTTTTCTCCCCTCAACACCGGTGTCGCAGCTCTACATGCTTTCTGTTCCATTTACGACGTACTTAAAATCTACAAGCCCGGGAAGAACGATAAAAAGCGTATGTGCGTAGTTTAATCTTGTCATAGCGGTCGCTGTGGGACCGATACCTAGGGGACTGTAATATATTCCGAGACAGCGGCTCCTGAAAAGTTGTAAGCAGGCTATAAAGATATTTGGCACCTGTTTTCAAGTATCCGCTGGTACAGATGTTTCAGCGATCCCATGACGCTTTCCTAGGGATCAAACTTGTCGCCATTCCTGCTGCTCTTGTTTGTGTACGTTGACTATCCCCCGTGTGGATTCTGCACACTTGAACAATTTCCTAGGATATCATCCTTTTCCTACATTCTATAGCCATAGCGGAATTCTTTTCACATATTCCGATTTACCATATTTCAGCATCACATTTACATTTTCATCTTCTCCTGGTGTCACTATTTACACTTGGTTTGCGTCTCTATTCATCCCACAACCGCTTCCTATGGTATCGTTTTCTTCTCTCATTTCTTGTAGCACTTTTCTACTCACTGCTAGAAATATCATATCATCCATTAATCTAAAGCACCGAATTTTTGGCTATCTATATTTACGAACTTGCCCGATTCTAAGAAAACGTTCAGTCACCTCTTTGTGATTGCATGCACTCTTTCTTAATTTTTTCAAACTGCTATTCTCTGCTCACAATCTTCTATTAATTTTACTTCAACACATTCACGTTCTTTGCCAGATTCACAGGCTTCTCAAAGTAGAAAGAAACGCATGTATAAGCTCTTTCTCTTCCCAGATAAATATCTCGTCTATAATGCACAACATATTTTAGCGCCATTTGTTCCAGCACTCCTACCGCATCCAAAAGTTTTCCTCGACAAAATTGTCTTCCATTTTACTTGTATTCCTTTTGCGCCGAAAAAACAAATAAAAAAACTTTAGCTACTCCATATAGTCGAAAAAATCATCTTCAACTATACCTTTGTCTACAGGACGTCTAGTGCGTTATACAGCAGCTCTGTGAATATGTTGCAAAAAGTAAATCGTTAAGGCGTGTTTTAAGAAACGGGGATAACTAAGACGAAATATTAGTATGTCCTTAAAAGAGGATACCCTTCTGTTTGGAGCGCTGTAGGTAGTGTAGTACTGGTGCCAGACGGACATGTTATCCTCCTCTGCAAACGCCAGTCACGACAGTGAGACAGTAAAGTGATGGGATTGTTCCAGTAGGTTGTATGGAATCAGTACAGAAAGATGGATCGACGTAGAATTATGACGGAGTGCAAGTGTCTGCAACTGGCCAGACAACCGAAGTCAATTAGCTGCTTCAGGCAGTCCTTCAGAATAACCCCACAGTCACCAGGAAGCTGTTTACCAAAGAGGTAGAGGCAACAACCTGGATCAGGTGGAGCGATTGTGAAACATGAGAGTGCAGAGGGGAACGCAGGTCATGAGAACACATCTTACTCTACAGGCATTGTTGGTCAACCGGTCCATCGCTAAGGTTTCATGAATCGATCTCTCAAAACCTTCGTCAGAAATCTGTTTAAATGAAATGCTTTTGTAAAATATAAGTCCGTTGACTCCTTTAAGTTCGCGCCAAGCAACGGTCTTTTCCTCCGACACGAGGAGGTTACTCCTCGCGAACTGTAACTTCGTGCGTTGTGAGCGGAGTATGGGGATTGTGGTAAGCGTGGAGAGTGTTCGGTTTTTTTTTTTTTTTTTGTGGGAAGAGGTGGGGGGACGGGGGGGTGTCACAAGCCCCGCCTAAAGCACGCCACAGGCCTCTGCTTTTGAGCTTCCACGAAACGACAGTGTGCACGACGAAGGAAATAGTTCTATTTCAAAATGTCATTGCCTTAAGTCAGAAAATAATGAAAGCTACTTTCGGAAATTGGTGAGTGTAAAAACCTACTCTGTAAAAATGCCATCATTTTATTTTTGGGTCAATTTATCCATGTGCGGCACGCTGAAATCTAAGTATATAAATAAACTTGCTGATCCTCATCTTTCAGACAGTGCAAGTTTGGCACTAACAAGTTGTTCATCTGATTGTAATGAACTTGCCAGGGATATGCAAAGCCATACATCTCACTAATTTTTTTCAACATTTATGATGGTGTATATTTTTTTCACACGTGTTATGTCTGGTAAATTTAGCAGTAGGCCTACAACTTCCGATGGATACAAATTACCTTTAATATACATTGGTGTGCCGAATCATTATGACCACCTGCTTAATAGCTTATTTGTCGGTCTTTGGGACTAAGTACATCACTGATTCTGCGTATCCTGGAGCCGATAGTTTATTGGTAGGTTTGTGAAGATATGTGGCATTAGACGTCTACACACAGGTGATGTAACGCGCGTAAATAACGGGCTGCTGATATGCGTACGCGGTGATGGCCCCCGATAGCGACCCAAATGGGTTCCATAGCATATACATCAGGCGAATTTGGTCGCCGAGGATCAATGTGGGTTCACTATAATGCTCCTCAAGCCACTGTTCCATGGTTCTGGCTCCGAGACACGGACAATTATATTGCTGAAAGATGACACCGCCGTCGGAGAAGACATGAAGTGTGAAAGAATGCAGGTGGTTCGCAGCTACTAGTAAGCTTTCGATTACGACCACAGGTTCCATGCGAGCGCAGGAGAATGGCATAATACTGCTCCCACCAGGCTGCGCCCGTGGCGCACTACACGTTTGGAGCCGCCGTTCACCTCGACGACGGAGTTTGTGAAGACGACCAGCGACCTAGTTTAGCAAAAATATGATTAACCAGAAGAGCCGGCACGTTTCCGCTGATCAACAATCGATGGTCCCGTGCCCACTGCGATCGTAATTGACAATTTCGTTGGGTCAACATGTGAACACATAGGGATGGTGTGCAGCGGAGCTCCATTCCCAACAACGTACGAGGAACAGTGTGATCCGAAACATTTTTACGTGCACCAGCATACTGCTCCTTCGGTGGAGATGCCACAGAACACCATCTATCCTACTTTAATGAGCATACAAGTTTCTGAAGCTCATGATGTATGAATAGTCGTGGACGTCCAAACATTTAGCGCATAGTGGTAGTTTCACTGTCCTTGTACCGCTTTCTGTGGAGGCTCATGACAGTAGCACGTGAACATTCGACCAGCTTCGCCGTTTTCAAGATACTCGTTCACAGGCTCTGCATAATAACAATGTGCTCTTTGTCAAAGTCGCTTGTCTCAACGTATTTCGCCATTTGCAGCCTTCGCTAGGGCGATACCCCGTCCTTGCATGCTCCACTTACATACTTTTGTTGCCGCGTCACGTTCTCACACCAGGTGGCATCCAACGTTGCGGTGGCCAGTGGTCATAATTTTTTGGGTTATCAGAGTATTTTTTGTAATTAAAATGGTTCATTTTTGCTACGATATTGTTTTGTACTTATAGCTTCATGAATTTTTAAGTCAGTAAATCTCTAAATGGACTAAACTGCATGAAGTAGCTCTGAAGCCTAAAACAATTGAGTACCCCTGCTATAGTATAGATGTAGGGGAACGATTAGTGTTCTGGGATGGAGTGCCAATTTTACTTTATTAAATATGAGTGATTAAAGTCATCCCTTGCCATAACTGTTACTTGGAGCCTACTGCCTACCAGAGCTTCACTACAAAAATACCGCTGGGTAGTGAACCTATAGATTCAATAAACACTGAATATATCCCCAGAATGAGATTTTCACTCTGCAGCAGAGTGTGCGCCGATATGAAACTTCCTGGCAGATTAAAACTGTGTGCCGGACCGAGACTCGAACTCGGGACCTTTGCCTTTCGAGGGCAAGTGCTCTACCACTGAGCTACCCAAGCACGACTCACGCCTAGTCCTCACAGCTGTACTTGCAAGGTTCGCAGGAGAGCTTCTGTAAAGTTTGGAAGGTAGGAGACGAGGTACTGGCAGAAGTAAAGCTGTGAGGACGTGGCGTGAGTCGTGCTTGGGTAGAACTGAATATAGTTTTTAAGGGGAGGGGGAACTGGGGGGCATTAAGCGTTTTTAATATTTTTGAAGACGAATGGTGACGTGTAAGTAGCCACAATAAGTTCCATTTCCGACCCTGTTAAAAAGCTGCATAATACCGACTTTTAACTCATCTTCTTGAAAGAAAAATGCCTGACTATACTACTTTCTTTTCTTTTCTTCAGAGCTATGGGGGTGGGGGGTGGGGGTGAGGGGGGGACGGCAAGGCCCCTTTTACGCCGAGTAAGAACGAAATTGTACCAGACTCATACAAAGGGCTACGAAGTGTACGGTGTAACCAACAGATTTTGACTGATAGGGAAGCTCGTTTGTCAGCAATAGGACGTACTCTGTTGATATTTAATATTCGGCTTTACCGTCCACTTAAAACTTCTTAACTTTTTGAAAGCAATTGTTTTATACTATTAAAGAGTTTATATTTTATAGTGTTTGTATCTTAATGGCGTCCCAGAACTTACTACTGATTAGGATCACAGGTTACCTGTTTGTGGCTTTTGAAGAATCTGATACGCCAACAGTTCTGCATTTGGGTCGTCATCTATGAGATCTTGACACAGAACAGATAGAAGGAAACCGCACTAGCCAATTCACAAGGGTAATCCAGCAAAGGATTATCTTAACCAGCGCAGCCTACGTTGGGAAGGCTTGACCAGTATACTGCACGACACCTATACTACTTTCTACTGAATCGCAATTGAACTGAAGACTTTCCATTGAGGTTCAAATACATGAGGGGAGTTTCCTCATCGTGAAAGTGTCCATCACCATACTACGGACGATGCTGCTCTATTTGTTGATGTATCAACACAGACTGTCCAACCTGTTTACAAGGAATGATGTACCACTCGCAGCCATGTAACAGGGCGGAAATGCAATAGGTCGTAAACTGGACACTAAGGTTGTGCCTTGTCAGTGATAATCGGTTTCAAATTGGACAGGTCTTTCTGATGTCAGTGAACGTACATTCTTTGCAACTAGTTTAGCAATGAACTTTGAAAAGAAAATTGTATACAGTGGACATTTGGACTAGGATGCCTTGCAAAAGGCCATTTCTCACATTGCCACATAAAAATGCACATATTTAAAAGGCCAAATAACTCACAAACTGAACAGTTGTCGACTTGAGGCGTGGTGGGCAGTGTGGTCCGTCGAGTCACCAGTTTTACCACTTTTCCAACGTTGCACATCGTCGAGCACTCCGTCGGCTCAACAATACGTTTAAGACGCGGTGTGTGGAAGTTGTAGTTTGGGCCGGAGGTTCTTCGCTAGTTTTGGGTTGTTTTTCGTACCATGAGCTGGTCAATTCAGGTTGACGTGAATATGAATCAGGGTATTTATTTCATTACTCTCCGTGATGATGTGTTGCCCTTTCATCTACACCTGTATTATGAGTAAGCTGTAGACGCACATGTATACCAAGCTGACAATAGCCTTGTTCACAGGGCGAAAAGTGCATGTCCCTGCTTTGACGAACACTTCAGCACACAAGTGCACCTCGGCTGCCTCGTTAAATTACCCAGACTTCTACGACTTAGACTATAGGTTAAAGAAAGGAAAACCTACTTTTATACCATTTGTAGATTTAGAGAAAGCTCTCGACATTATTAACTAGATTACACTCTTTGAAATTTTGAAGCTAGCAGGGATAATTTGAACGGAGCGAGCGATTATTTACAACTTTTCGGGAGACCAGACAGGAGTTATAATCGTCGTTAGGAATGAAAGGGAGGCAGTGGTTTAGAAGGGAGTAAGGCAGGTTTGTAATCTATCCCCGATGTTATTCAGTCTGTACATTGAGCAAGCGGTAAAGGAAACCAAAGACATATTTTAAAAGGGAATTAAAGTTCAAGAAATAAAATAAAAACTTTGAGGTTTTCCGAAGCTTTGTGATTCCGTTAAGAAAAACACTTGGAAGAAGTGATGCACGAAGGGGGTGGTCTTGATAAGACGTTATCAGACGAACACCAGCAAGAGCAAAACAATGGAGATAGCATTAGTCAAATTAAATCAGGCGATGTTGACAGAATTAGATTAGAAAATGAAACAATAAAAGTAGTGGATGCATTTTGGTTTATTAACAGCAAAATAACTGGTGATGGCCCAAGTACAGATGACGTAAAATGCAGACTGCCTTTTGCTGTTGTTTTGGTGCCCCTCATTCATAAGAATGATTTTATACAGTTTTTCTGCGCCATTGTATCCTGTGACAGCCTCTTCATCTGCTAATAACTACTATAACCTACAGCCACATGAATCTACTTACTGTATTCATCCCTTGATGTCTCTCTACAAATTGTATCCCGCCACGCTTCCTTGCATTACTGAACCGACTCGTCCTTCATGCCTCTGGATTTGTACTATCATCCGATCCCTTCTTTTAAGCAAGCTGTGCCACAATTTTCTTCGTCAGTTCTTACGCGCACTACCACACTAATCCTCAGCATTTTTCTGGAGCGTCACATTACAGAACTTCCTATTCTCTTCTTGCGGGAACTGTTTATTTCCAAGTAAGACCACTCACCACATAAATACATTGAGACTTCCTAACGCTTACATTTATATTCGATGTCAACAAAATTTTCTTTCAGAAATGTTTGCAATAGCCTGTCTGTTTTTTATGTCCACTCTATTGGACTTTCCTGTCCAAGTGAGGAAACTCATCTACTGTTTTCCGTATCATACCCTAATCTACTATCCCTTGCATCGCCTGATATAATTCGATTGCATTCGCGTCGACGACGGTTCAAACCCACGTCAGGCCATCCACATTTAGGTTTTCTGTGATTTCCCTAAATGATTTGAAGCAAATGTAGGGATGGTTCCTTTGAATGGGCACGGCCGCTTTCCTTCACCATCCTTCTCTAATCCAAGCTTGTGCTCGGACGGTAATGACGTCGATATCTCCTCCTCTTCCGCCTCCTTGGACTACATTCCACTGCCTTTGTTTTGCTTTTGTTGATAATCATCTTACAACTTCTTTTCAAGGGCTAACGTATTAATTTCAAGCGCTTTTCTAAGTCCTTCGCCGTTCCCGACAGAATTACAATTTCATCAGCAAGACTTATATGATTTCGCTTTAATTTCAGATTAACAATACTTTTCATAAACCCAGACCAAACTTTGATGTATCTGAATGCAATTTCACTGCTCCTGCATACACGAAGTTCGTCATCCTGTGACAAGAATTGCAAATGAAACTAGGAAAAAAGCAACACTTGTAGATTTTTCTTTAGAAAATTTCATCGTCGTCAGAACACCAAGACAACTAGAGCTCTTGGGGTAAAAGTAGGTTTGCGCTTTATATTTATCGTTCTACGGCAAATTCAAAAAACAGTACAAGCCAGTCATTTGCGTTCAGTTGTTATTCACTACTTATTATAAAGCAAAATCAGCAACCGCATAATTTTACATGTCTGTAATCTCTGAAGGTACTGGGTCGATTTTAATGCAATTCTCACTATCGTGTAGCTGGATTCTTCAGGATTCGACATTTTGTACACTTAATTTTAGTGCAGGAATAAACCAAACAGAACATACCAGAAGACACGAAAGATATTAGTGTGCACCCAAGTGGGAGCCAGTCGTCTCAAACAGTACCTAAATCATCTCCTCGTCAGAATACCTCTAGGAATAAAATTGTAGTTATAGAATCTTGCTGTTATCACGGGATCTTGACGTGGGGACAAATGAAGCAACAAAAAGAATAACAGCATTAAGGAAAGACATTCAACAGGAAAGAAACATACTTAAGAGAATGATCAGCGCAGCCGAACGACAGAAAGAAAGCGTGACTCTAAAAAGCAAAAATTCTAGAAATAATGAATGTAATTCTAACTTAGCAGCGGTTCTTAGGATTCGAAACACTATTGGGCGACCTAGAGTAGAAGCAAATCAATCCGGTTTACTTTAAGTCATGAAATCATAAAGGAGGCTGAACTTTATCTTGGTGCAATTGATGATGTACGTCGCACTGAAATTATAAGGTGCTGAAAACATTGGACGACTTACAAGCGGATGTATGTAAACAAGGCTACACTATCAGTCGATCAGGGTTGTATTTCAGACTCCTTCCCATACCAGTCAATGCAGAGCAGGGAAACAAACACATGGTCACATGGTTACTGTCACTGTTACACTGTGCAAACCAGAGTCTACGCTTCATCTTAATCATAAAAATGGCAATTTCTGTAGAGTCACTATAAGAAAACTTGGGCCCTGGTCAAGCATTCTTTTTGTCTTTGGATGACGAAGCACGTGTCCCATTAGGTATTACAGCAGCAAATACTCAAGCATCAACATTAATGCACTTTGACTACAGTGTAAAATTACCAGATCATGATTTCGTGGCCGCTGAAAAACTAACTTAATTCCTTCCGTTTATGCAGATATTGCTATAAAGAAAAAGATTGGAAATCTGAAGCTGTGACACACTCTGGCCTACATTCGTAGCGATTCGTAGTGGTAAACATTCTTCCTCTAACATAAAGACAAATGCCACAGACGCGCATAGACTTTGTGAATTACCAGCTTTCGAAAAGTTAATGAGAACTTGAGGTTTTGTAAAACACGTGTTCATTCTCACTTGCGATGGTGGTCCCGACGAAAACCCACGATAAAAGTCCGTTACAGTTTCATCTGTACAACATTTTAAACATTTTGTCGTGGATGCTACTTACATCGACACAAATTCTCCAGGAAGAGGTGTATTTGACAGAGTGGAGCGACGAATGGTGAGCTTACTGGTGTTGTATTAAGACGTGAAAGTTTTGGTTAACATTTTGATTCCGGTAATCGTAATACTGAATTGGAATTTGAAAAACGGAACTTTGAGAAAGCAGGCATCGTGCTGGCTAATATCTGGAACCAACTGGTCACTGACGATTTTCCTGTAGTTGCCGAATACATTGCGCCAACAGATATCAGACAGGATATTGTACAGGCTAGGGCACTGAAAAAAAAATGCTAATAGGTAGGCAAATCACGCAATTCATAACAATATTTTTTACAAATTGTAAAATTTGAAGATGTTGCGTGTTGCGGAATGTGACGGTCTATCCTGTGGCGGTTTTTACGAGAGGGGTTTGTACCGTCACCTGTTTGACTTAAATAGATTTCAAACGGATATGTACGAGTAGGAAATGATGATCCGGAAGTTAAATTTGCTCCGCTGTTATTACAGCTATCTTCGGGTCACCGAACATCATCACATTTGAAGCAAGTTCCATACGATGGCATTGCCGCAGTGTCGAGGCAAATTTATTTCAACGATCGAGTGGCATCTGCGACCCATCATACAAAGCCACTAACCAATCACATAAGAGTCAAAAGGAGTCTTTGTCTTCCATCCTCAAAGAATTGCATCGAGACGTACCAGGGAAGAACTTTGTTTGATAAACGACGACGATGCTATGTGGTTGGATGAAGATGATGTTAACACATCGAATTTTCCTAACATTATTCAAATAGAAAACGAAGTGGCTGCTGTGCCAATCATAAATAATATAAATCCAACTGATTCAAAGTCCTTGGACACAAGATAATTAAATTTTGTATCGCTAATTTTATTTGTTATATTTTGTAAATTTTCTAAACGCTAGATTTAGTCTTGATTACAAGAAAAAATATTTTATATAGAGTTATAAAACAATTTTGGAGGTGATGTTTTAATTTCTGAATTTAGAACTGAAAAATATGTCACATCACACCAAGGGGGGAGAGGGTTCAAACAAATTTTACCATCTGTGACAAGGAGGAGGGGGGAGGGGCTCCAAATATCGTGAAGCTTCACTGTTAAGTCTCAAAAAGCTAACCAATAAATGCATATAATTTGACGAAAATCTTGGGTACATTCGATAGTGAAGCAAACTGTTCGTTACTATACTATTTACAATACAAGCAGTTAACACAACTTTTACACCTCAATACCTCCGAGGTGTAACACAGACTACTGCTACGTGATAAAAGCTAACACCCAAAGACTCTCGTGCATCAGCATGATTTTTCAGAGAAGCTACACTAATTGATTCTGTGATATTAATTATGTATATATGAAAAGCAGAAGTTCCAGTATTATTCGATACTGTAATATGTATTGACATCGATGCTTGTTTTTATCTGATTCGCTAAATTTGATACTAAAAATATCTGGATAACCAGTTTTTGAGATTGCACACAATTTCGTATAAAAAGCGTAGAAGATATTCTCATAATTATCCAGTAGGATAAAGAAATGGAAATTATGAGTAAATAGAATAAAAATAGCACCACAGCAGAAGCTGAGAATTACGCGAATATCGACAAAAAGTGGTATAGACCGATTCATTAACAGTGAGACTGGCATTCACTGAGTCAATTTGGAAGAGAGAAAACCTCCCCGGGGCTGTCACACCTACTACCTTAGGAAATTCTAAGAGTGTATTCCAGTCAGCTGTCACTAAATCTACAAAAGCTATAAACGTAAATTTGCCTTTCTTCAGTCAGTTTCCTAAGATAAGTCGGAGGGTTAGTATTACCTCGTGTGTTCCTGTATTTCTCGGATCAAGTGATATTCCCCGAAGTTGGTCTCTACCAGTTTTACTACTCTTCTGTAAGTAATTAGTGTCAGTATTTTGTAAACTTTACTTATTAAACTGGTGGTTCGGTAGTATTCACGCCTTTCAGCGCCTGCCTACTTTGGATTTGGGATTATTACATTCTTCTTAAAGTCTGCGGGTATTTAGCCTGTCTCATACGAGGGCTATTCGGAAAATAAGCTCCGATCGGTCGCGAAATGGAATGGAAACCACTATGAAAATCCTATTAAATTTTGCACTGATGTGTTGCGAGTGTTTCTAGTATGTCCGTCGATCGCAGCACATCACTCTTTTCATTTCTGAGCGTACAGTGAGCACGTAAAGCTGCCAAGAAAATAGTGTCTCCTGCCAAGTGCGAAGGCCTAGTGAGAGATTTCGCCTGATGTAGCGCAGCCCACATAACTGTCATGCATTTCGTTCTTCATGACAATTCTCGGCCGCCCTCGGCAGAGGCAATGAAGATACTCCTGCAGCGTTTCCGATGGGAAGTGTTTGATCACCTACAACACAGCCCGTAACTGGCTCGTCCTGAGTTCTGCTCGCATGAACCGATGGCTGTGAGGACAACATTTCGTCACAGACAACGAGCTGTAGACGAGCGTACAGAATTGGCAATAAGAGCATGCGGCTGTATTCTATGATAGGGCACTGGAAGGTGATACAACGCTACGACAAATGTCCAGTCGGATCGGCGACTATATAGAGAAGTAGCTGTAAAGTGGATCTAACTTTTGCAAACAGAACATTTTTTATTTTCACAATGGTTTTCATTTCGCGACCCGTCGGAACTTGCTTTCCGAATAGCCGTCGTATATCGTAAAAACCAGTTACAACAGTTTTGTCTTTGCTGGCTGTCCAAGGACTTCGATAATTCTGTGGTATTGTGTATTCCAGGGGCCTTTTTTCTACTTTCAGTGTTCTGTTAAGTTCTTCTCACAATATCGCAACTCCCAACTCCTCTTTATCTATTCCCTCTTCTCTTACGATTGTATTGTCTTCGAGTTTATTTCCCGGTAGAGCTGTTCTGTATATTCCTAGCACCTATCAGCTTTCCCTTCCTTGTTGGGTCCTCGATATTCGTAAAAGTGATGCTCTTATCTGCAAAGGCGTCTTCCCGGTAGAGCTGTTCTGTATATTCCTAGCACCTATCAGCTTTCCCTTCCTTGTTGGGACCTCGACATTCGTAAAAGTGATGCTCTTATCTGCAAAGGCGTCTTTAATTTTACTGTAGGCGGCATCTTTATTTCCCCTAGACATTCTTCCTTCTATATCCTTACATTTATCGCGTACTTATTATTGTTCTGTCACTCTAATCAAACTGTCAGTATCATTTTTAGTCGTCTACAATCCCTTTTGCCTGCTTCATTTTTGTATTTTTGTATTTTCTCCTTTCATAAGTTATATTCAATATATCGTGCATTGTTCAAGTATTTCTACTGGTATTTGTATTTTTATCTATTCGGTTCTTTGATGCCTTCAGTAGTTTTTCACCTTTCAAAGCTACCATTCGTCTTCGATTGTATTCCTTTCCCCTTTCTCAGTCATTAGTTGTCTAATACTCTTTCTGAAACTTTCATTAACATCTGGTTGTTTCAATTTGTTCAGCTCCCATCTCCTCATTTTCCTACCTTTTTGGAATCTCTTTGGTTTTACTCTGCAGTTCATAACCAATAAATTAAGGTTAGAGTCTACATCTGCTGCCGGAAACGTTTTGCATCACAGACCGTCCAGATGCTCCAGTTCTTTTCCAAGCATACACTTTTTACATAATTTTGTAACGAAGCATTAGCAGAATTCTGTAAGGCGACGTGTCTTTCATAACTAATTTGCAGTTCTGCTGCTATTTTTCCTTGTTGTCCTTCTCCTTCTATTAAATTCTAGTCCCCAATCAGAGGCACATTTCCGTCTCTCTGAACTATATGAATAATTTCATTTACACGCTCATACATTTATCACCTGCAGAGCTACATGACTTAACGTAAACTGGTGGGCGTTTACTTTGTGTCTATCTTCGCTACAATATGCTGTTCGAAGAAGCTTATCTAAATCCTTATTTTCTTATTCATGCAACCTACTCATGCATTATTCCTATTTCATTTTGTATTAATAACCCTGCTCTTACCTGAAAGAATTCTGTTCATCCTGCCACCACAGTTCACTAATCACCACTGTTTCTAACTTCAGCTTGCCCTTTTCTGCTTTTAAACTCTCTAGCGTGTCTACCCGATTAAGGGATCCAACATTCTTCGCTCAAAGTGTAGAACGCCAGTTTCGTTTTTTTTTTTTCTGATGACTATATCCTCCTGACTAGCCTCCAGCTCAAGAGCATAATGAGTATTATTTCAGCTCCGAAATTTATACCATCGTTATTTAACCACAGTGCTGCATACCATCGGAAAATATAATGCTGTAGTTTCCCCCCGATTTCAGGTGTTCGCAGTACCGGCTTAGCAAAGCCATGTCAGCTAATGTTACAAGGTAAGATCAGTAGACCACCCATACTGTTGCCCATGTATCTGCTGAAACGGTTGCTGCACCTCATCAAAAACCGCAGGTTTGTCTTTCCTGTCTACAGATATTCCTCCGATGTGGCTTTACGTACCGTATGGCTATCTCTATCGCTGAGGCACGCAAGCCACCCTACCTCGGCAAGATTCGTTGTTAATGGGGAAGGCAGACTGGCTGCAGTAAGAAAAGTATTTCTGAAAAATAGAAATTTATTAATATCTGATATAAATTTAAATATCTGGAAATCTTCCCTGAAATTATTTGGAGTGTACTCTTGTACAGAAGAGCCAACGGCCTTGCCACAGTGGATACAGTGCACTCAGACTCGTGATTCCAATTGAGGAGCTACTCTACCGAATAGTAGGGGCTTCGGTGAAGAATACCATCATAACGACCGGGAGACCGGTGTGCTGACCCCACGCCCCTCCTATCCGCATCCTCCACTGAGGATGACACGGCGGTCGGATGGTCCCGGTAGGCCACTCGTGGCCTGAAGACGGGGTGCGTGCATGTACAGAAGAGAAACGTGGGCGATATACAGTTCAAATAGGTGTAGAACAGACGCTTTTGAAATGTGGTCCTGCAGAAATGTGCTCAAGATTAAATGTATGGATGGATACAGAAATTTATGTCAGAGCTTTACTGATAAGAGGGATTGCTCCATAGGACATCTAATCCGATGAGACCGATGACTTCACTGTCTGGTCTCCTTCCCCAAAACAACCCATCCCCATTAAGGTTCAAATGGCTCTGAGCACTATGGGACTCAACTGCTGTGGTCATTAGTCCCCTAGAACTTAGAACTACTTAAACCTAACTAACCTAAGGACATCACACACATCCATGCCCGAGGCAGGATTCGAACATGTGACCGTAGCAGTCGCACGGCTCCGGACTGCGCGCCTAGAACCACGAACCCATTAAGGGTTCGTGAATTTGTTAATGGAGGAAAGTATGAGGGCGTAAAAGTTTAAGTTAGAGAAAGGGATGAATGCATTTAGCAGATTCAAATGGTTGGATTTGTTATGCAAAAATCAAGGGACCTGCAGAGGATGGGCTAGCGTGGAGACATACGTCAAAACAATCTTCCGACTCAAGGACACTACAAACAACAACAGTGGATGAAACGAAACAACCAATATTCCCGTAATCTGGTAGTACTGAATGGCTACAGATGGGTGTGGAGTACCTTGAGAAGCTTGTGAGCTCCCTTCCCCACCAGACTAAGGACATTATGAAGGCTGGAGTCGGTTCAAAAATAGTTCAAATGGCTCTGAGCACTATGGGACTTACCATCTGAGGTCATCAGTCCCCTAGAACTTAGAACTACTTAAACCTAACTAACATAAGGACATCACACACATCCATACCCAAGGCAGGATTCGAACCTGCAACCGTAGTGGTCGCCCGGTTACAGACTGCTGCACCTAGGACCGCTTGGCCACACCGGCCGGAGCTGGAGTCGGTGTTCACACGGTATTAGCCTCATTTCTCCTGCGGGTAAACACATTTCTGGCCAGTGTCCTTATTATACTGGAAATTAAAGTTGTCTTCTCAATACTTTTTCCCTATGATCGTGTTTAGTCCTACGTAATAGTATCTTTC
Source organism: Schistocerca gregaria (assembly GCF_023897955.1). Taxonomy (NCBI): domain Eukaryota; kingdom Metazoa; phylum Arthropoda; class Insecta; order Orthoptera; family Acrididae; genus Schistocerca; species Schistocerca gregaria. The sequence goes on along the minus strand of NC_064921.1, from coordinate 136,540,559 downwards.
CCTCTCCTTGTCTGTGCGTGCGCGCGTGTGTGTATGTGTTGTTTGTGTTTGTGTGATAGTTGCAGGGTTAACAGCAGGCAGAGCGAGGGAGAGAAAAGGGGAGGGGCTAGCGGACGATAGAGAGAGAGAGAGAGAGAGAGGGAGAGAGAGAGAGAGAGAGAGAGAGAGAGAGAGAGGGGGGGAGGGAGAGAGAGAGAGACAGAGAGAGAGACAGAGAGAGAGAGGGAGAGAGACGGTGTAGGTGAGAGGGAGACATAGTGCGGGAGACGAAGGGGACAGAGGTGGACAGAGAGTTGGGCGTCAGCCTTACTTGGCGTGGTGTGTCTGTCCTCTGTGTCAGAGCCCGGCTGTGTGTGTTGGTTTCAGAGCGGGCCTTCTGGTTCCGCTGCGGAGCGACAATGCGGTGTGCCTGGCGGCCGCGGGCGTGCCGTATACAATAGCCGCAAGTTTTAATTAAAAGTGGCAGAGGCGGCGGCGGCGGCAGTGGCTCCGCTCGGAGGTGGCCACTGAGCCCGAGGTGGGGGCGGCGTGGGTGGTGTGGGGCCGGACTCGATAGGGCAGCGCCCCGGGCAACGCGCTGCACAAACACGGCGCACAGTGTTCCGGCTGCCGGCACTACGCCACCTGCCGGCTCTCCCTCCACAGCCGCTATCGCAAAATAACATCTGGCCGGCCGGCCGCGCATGCGCTCTTAATACGGATGAAACAACATCGCTGCTGCTGCTGCTGCTGAAGCGTCCTATCGTCCTGCGCATCGACAAAAATAAAGGACAGAGCCAATTCTGGAATTTTATATTTGCCTTCCACAACTCGACACATACTGATTCAAGCGTTAAATCTCCTTTTTTCAGGTCGTTTTATTTTCGAGTTTTGGCTGGTAGCGTTGTTTTTGTCCTCTCGCACTGCGGAAAGAGGTAAGGCGTGACTTTACGACTGTATTTATTGTTGTGGTACGATCTCACGTTAGCCTCAGTATCTTAAAAATTTTCATTTGTGAACAACCAACAGATAGGACGTGATGCCCAAATAAGGGCAACTTGGAAACAAATACGGACCTTCTCTACGGTCGCAGGTTCGAATCCTGCCGCGGACATGGATGTGTGTGATGTCCTTAGGTCAGTTAGGTTTAATCAGATCTAAGTTCTAGGCGACTGATGACCTCAGAAGTTAAGTCGCATAGTGCTCAGAGCCATTTGAACGGACCTTCTGACCGGCTCTTTGCTTGTGACTCAGCTTGGCTTTGTGATTATGAGCTATGAAAATAGGGCTGCGACTCCGCAATACATCGCAAGAAAATGAAATATAAATAAATTAAATAGAAACAATAAAGTAAGCCAAGCCAGGTAGAAAAAATAACTGACAGTCGACAATACATACCCTGAGAAGGGCAGTTTATATATGTGTATTTATTGTTTCCTGTTCAACTGCGTTTGATTCTTTATTGTTTCTGCACTGAGTTTTTTGAGCAACGTAATTGGTAAGACTATAACATACCGATGTGTTTACGAGGTGCCTTCAAACAGTCTAAACTTTTGTAACATCGAGCCATAGTAATAATTTAGAGTACAAATTGGCCAAATAACGAAAAGTGTGAGATGATCCACATGAGTTCCAAAAGAAATCCGTTGGAATTCGATTACTCGATAAATAGTACAATTCTCAAGGCTGTCAATTCAACTAAGTACCTGGGTGTTAAAATTACGAACAACTTCAGTTGGAAGGACCACATAGATAATACTGTCGGGAAGGCGAGCCAAAGGTTGCGTTTCATTGGCAGGACACTTAGAAGATGCAACAAGTCCACTAAAGAGACAGCTTACACTACACTCGTTCGTCCTCTGTTAGAATATTGCTGCGCGGTGTGGGATCCTTACCAGGTGGGATTGACGGAGGACATCGAAAGGGTGCAAAAAAGGGCAGCTCGTTTTGTATTATCACGTTATAGGGGAGAGAGTGTGGCAGATATGATACACGAGTTGGGATGGAAGTCATTACAGCATAGACGTTTTTCGTCGCGGCGAGACCTTTTTACGAAATTCCAGTCACCAACTTTGTCTTCCGAATGCGAAAATATTTTGTTGAGCCCAACCTACATAGGTAGGAATGATCATCAAAATAAAATAAGACAAATCAGAGCTCGAACAGAAAGGTTTAGGTGTTCGTTTTTCCCGCTCGCTGTTCGGGAGTGGAATAGTATAGAAATAGTATGATTGTGGTTCGATGAACCCTCTGCCAAGCACTTAAATGTGAATTGCAGAGTAGTCATGTAGATGTAGATGTAGATGTAGATGTATTTAGACGTGTAAATCGCAATTTTTAAATCACTTCAAGGGAGAGCTACTATGCAAATGTACAGGTGCGCTCAGAGCGGTGTACTTTTTCTTTCGGTAGCTGCTCTTTTTAAGCTTGTAGGCTCTTTGCGACACACATCTATGGGTGACAGATCACGTTATAGTCAACAAATTTCGTTTCAGACCAAATTTTCGCTGATGCTTCCCAAACACGTTAGGCATCCTTTAGTCTACGCCAGCTTTGCGAGAACGTGCTTTCGTCCTACTAGCTGAGTAGATGTGCAGCATACTACCCACCCCAGTAAATTTACAGAATGGTTTTCATCAGGAAAACCATAAGAGTGGATGTCAGCAAGCGGAGATGTGTATTTTAGAAATGACTCACGACGTTCAGTTTTGCTCAGCCTCCCTCCTTTCAGACGGAAACGATGACTCAACGATGTGCAACTAATGTTGCATGTAAACACTGCATAGTGGCAACACCCTGTCGCTTTCAGGGGCACAACCAGTCTTAATGAACGCCTAGCATCAACAGGGAGCGTCAGCGAACATTTCGTCTCTAAACTTCGAAATAACGTGTTGTACGAGTCTGAAGTCGACGTTGTCACCACACGAAATCATATGTGGTCGTGTTGCATTTGTGGCATTGATTCTAACAGCAGAGTTGACACGAGTGGTGAGGCAAACAGGTACAGGTGGCCAAGCAAAGGTTACTCGCTGCTTGCCAAATGTGTCTAGCACCAGGAATGACTGCGAGAGTGGGCGCTGGTGTGCCTACGGATCTCCAAGCGGCAGTTACACTAGCAATCGAATTTCAGGAGAGATCGGCGAAATGTGTCTATAGTGAATAAGACGCTTTAACTGCGGGTGTTCTGCCACTTGAAAAGGCCACTAGTAAAAGAGGCAGTGCGAATATCAGCAGTTTTGTGGGAATAACAGAATGGGTGGTATGAACCAGCATCAGTATTGTGAGGATATGGTAGAGGTGGCCCGAGTGGCAATAAGAGCCCGTTAAACTCAAGAAAGAATCCCAGAACCGCCGAAAAGCGTTCCCAGTAAAAGCATTTGCAGTAAATGAGAAGGCAGATGAGGAATGTGCCTCAATAAAGAGGAAGTTTGTGCTGGACACAATGGCACGTCCTCGAGATATTTAGTTGGTAAGAGTCAATGGACCCACAACAATACTATTTCCATGGGGTGGAAGATAATGATATACAGTCACTTCGGTCGATAATAGTGAATTTTAGATTGGAGGGACCATGTTTAACCGGTCTGTAGAAGTGATGTCTCATGTAAGCAAGGGCTACAGCATGACTGTATGAAGAACTGATCTGGTACTGGTCAGACTTTCTACATCTGTGTTATGCCATAATTGACCTTCGACAATATGTGGCGGTAGTTATTGGATACGCAGGGTGATAACTGTCAGTGTAGATAATTTTGGCGCTGAGCAGGCTACGCTGTTAAAGGGAACGTTAGTGGAAATCTTAAAATTGCAGAAGAGAATGATTGCTTCACAGAAAGTGTAGGCTTTGAAAGGGCACAGGATGCCACTGAGACCATATTACGTGGGAAAGTCAAGCATTTGAGGGGAACAGGAAGGACACAGACGTAACAACTGTTGCCAGAGTTGCAAGGTTTTTTTTTTTTTCTTTACGCACGGCCGTTGCCTGCGACGCCCGTGACACAATGCAGGATTCCTACGAGGAACAAAACGGCAGTGTACCAGAAACTGTACAGAACATCATCTCTTCAACCGATAACTGAAGAGACCAGTAACCCTTGGAGGACAGGAACTGTAATTGTATGAAGGAAGTCTAAGGAAAGGTTCGAGTAAATATTCTGCTACAACTACCATCATTTGAGCAGTAAGACAATGACACATGCTTACCCCAGTCCAAACACTGCACGGACGTTTAATACTGTTGGGCAGTGTGGGTACAGCTCGACGATTGACTTGTAGGGCAGGTACCACCAGCTGAGCTCCGCAAGCCTGATCAAAGATCGCGTTCTCACTACCTTCGGGACACAACCAGCATACAAGAACGCCGTTTTGTTTGAAGAGTACACCAGCAACACTCCAGCGTTTGTTGGCCTGATTGTTGAAGCGGTTTAGTATATAAGGACGATTTAATTGTTTTTTCAAGAGATATTCAAGAACATAGGAAAAAGTGGACGAAATGTTTGACAGGTTATGGGCGCACATTTCACACTGAGTACTGATAAGTGCTATTTTGCACTGGAAGGAATAAATTACGTAGGTCAAGTAATTAGTAAGAATGGTGTAAGATAATTACAGGATGTACGTATAGCCACCTCGGTTGCAGAAGATTATTGTCAAATTGCCCATGGTTTCGATAGCACTAAGGCGGTCTTCATCAGAATGAAAATTACATAGGAATACATCCTGTAATTTAGTTAGCCGGCCGCGGTGGCCGTGCGGTTCTGGCGCTGCAGTCCGGAACCGCGGGACTGCTACGGTCGCAGGTTCGAATCCTGCCTCGGGCATGGGTGTGTGTGATGTCCTTAGGTTAGTTAGGTTTAAGTAGTTCTAAGTTCTAGGGGACTTATGACCTAAGATGTTGAGTCCCATAGTGATCAGAGCCATTTGAACCATTTTTTAAAATTAAGTTAACGCACGGTTGTTGAACCTCAGCCAATAAAAATGTTTAAAATTTAAATTTTGTAAGAACTGGTCTGGTACAGGTTGTGTAAGCTTTTCTAGTACCGGGAACAAGCAAAGAGTTACAATCTTTCCTGTTCCTCGCAAATTATTATAGAAAACTCGTGAGTAGGTTTGGAGATAATGTATTACTGCCTACACAATGGTTACTAAAGAAAAGTATCAAATATTTTTGAGAAGTGCCAGAAAGTATTTCTTCCAGTGTTAGTATTCCCAGATTTTCAGAAGGCTTTTACATTATCTTGTAATGCGTCGAACCATGGTCTCGGGTGTGTTTTGAGCCGGAAAGTCGATGCAGAGGAACACCCCACTGCGACTGTTTAGAGCCACCTGAATGGAGCAGAGAGGAGTTATCTTATGACAAAGAGAGGTGCTTGGCCTAGTGTACAGAGTCAGATACTTCCAATATTGCCTGTACAGGAGGGGATTAAGGTATTGAACGATCAAACTACTTTCAAGAGGTTATTAGGTTTGAAGAACCCATACGGTACGCTGATGAGATGGGCATCAAAACTCTATGACTTCGAGCGTAGGTTAATCCACAAAATAGTGAAGAAACGCGGAAAAGCAGATTCACTAAGCAGAAAGGTAGTTGTAATACAAGCACTAGGTTACGAACTTGTTGAGTGGCAAGCAGCACAGAGCGCTGACGGGTAAAGTAAGCAGCAGCACTTCAGCATGTGTGACGAGTTGTTGCGTAGGAAGACGAGATTAAGACCACGACCGGTTGTCCCATCAATGCTAAGGGAAGACATGCTGAGCGAAATGCTTGATCACATTGAACGTCCATGGAGAGTGCAGAGCAACGAATTGGCGAGTGGTAGAGAAGTAATCGTGGAGATGAAGGGAAAACATTGTCGATCAGAACATCAGGAATTGCGTACAGTTTACACAACGCGCAGACTTGAGTAGAAAACAAGTGCTGTTGCAGAGGTTTCCACAAGTGACGAAACCATTTCGTTTTGTTGCGGTGAATGTTTCATGACCACTCAACTATCAGCAAAAGGGGATCGTTTTGTGCTGACTGTATCAGACTATTTTTTTCATTATATCGACACGGTAGAGCGTCCGGACCAACAGGCAGTCAAAGACGTGCAAGCGTTGGTGAGTAGATGTATGTTTAAGTTTGGGGTACCAGAGACAATAATTGCAGATCAATGGACGAACTTTATATCAGACCTGATGAAGAAGCTGTGTCGCTTACAGAGAGTAAAGAAATTATGGACTAATCCACTTCAACATCAGTCAGACACAATGGGTTCATCGGACGATTGGGACACTGCTTAGTTCACGTTACCTTTCATTAGGAATGTGGAATGCACTCAACGACTGTGATGTGACGTTCAAAATTAAGGACAACAGCAATCAGTCGTTATTTCCGTCCTGGCTGTATTAAAGCAAACCTAAATTTCGGTTAGTGCCTAACCATTATCAGTGCACTATTTCGCAGTTTCAGTACATGTCCTAGTACATCAGATCTCTCATGTTCGGGCTGCTGTGGCAGTCCATTCTAGAATCTCGTCTCGACTATTCGTAAGCAGAGTTTCGTACCACATTTTTCCCTTCATTCATTTAGAATATACAGTCTTGTGTTATCGTATGAACCTTTTTTGAGAAACTTTGCTCATTCCGTACTTAAGAAACTGATAGGAATTTAGCAGTGTTAAAATCGCCGTTTGGCCTAATTTATGTTTTTTGTCTTTTCCCTAAATCCTTGAACACGAAATCCTGGATAGTATTTTTAAAATGAAGCTCCCGATCCTGTCTACGATAAACATCATAGTTGACAGGAAGTGAACATGTAATTTCCTTCCTTCCTGTAGCCTTTGACAATATCTACATAACATACCGATCGGCGCTCTTCTGGAAACCCGCATGTATCACCTAGTGCGTTTTCCCTGTAGTCGACATGTATCAACATCCATCCTGATTCATAAGTCACGGCGTCAAGCATGGGCCATCCATTACCAGACAAGTAGATGGGGGCAGGGGAGGAATTTCTATGCCATGTATCGAGGAAATGGTTCTGAAAGGCATGCTTACTCAGGGCACATGGTTTTCCAGCATTGAGCTGGAGAGGGATTCGTAGCACTGTCGTGAATCTATCCGCTGTTTCGTCACATGGTGTCGCCATCACGTTCTCGCTAACTGCAACAGAGGCTATCTCCGGCTGTTTTTCCACGGTGAAAGTTTCTCACGGCACATCCTTGAGGCGAGACACGAAAAACTCAGTATTTATACGTCGAAAAGTAGCGACCTGTGATCTGGTTCGGAGTCAAATGTGCTGATATCACGCACCTGGCCCAACCTGTACTCGAGTATTAGCAACACACAGCACATAACATCAGAGTAATAGTACAGGCCAAACTACATTGCGAGCTATTCAAATAGGATACCAGCAAAGATAACAAACAACAAAATTTTACGTATTATCTGTATACAATAGAGTAGAAGAATATATTAAATTCGTAAGTGAATAGGTGATACAGGATAGGAGCTGTCGCCTGTGTCGCACCAACTGTAATCTATCGGGCATAAGGCGAACTGATCCGGAATGACGTCACTCCATGCTGATTAAATTTTATGCCAGATATCATCAGTCGAATGGTGGGGTGGCACCCTTTGCTGACAGTAAGAGATGATCAGATGTCTCCGTAAAAGATCTGGTGAATGTGCTTGCCACAGCAAATCTCGTACACGTTCTGTAATGAGGTAGCTGATGACAGCACGAACAAAATGAGATCTTGCGTTCTCTAGTTGAACGATAGTGTCAGAGAGACTTTGAAGACAGGATACAACCATCGATCCTAATATGCCAGAACTGGCTGTCCAAATTAATGACTATTCTAAACAGCGGTGCTTCTGATGTGTAGCCAATGGCACACCACATATCATCGCGCCAAGTGCTGAACCCTCATGATGAACGCAATCTGACAACATTCACTATCCTCGGAGCCCAACACTTTGTTCACCGGAAGCCGTACGCTAAACAGGACTCGTATGAACGGGCGACGATGGCACTCCTGTATTATTGTTGGGCGTACCATTATCGGCACGCCTCTCCCTCTTCCCGCGTCAAGAGAAATCACAGCAGTAGTCACTGTGCTGGCAGTCCGTGCTGCTGCAGACGTCGTTTCTTGCACTGCAAAGAACAACAACTCTGGCCTCTCAGGCGTTAGTCACGTGGGCCAATTAATATCCTACATAGTCTTGCACAGGCATGAGCAATCTTTGATTCACACATACTTAGGCTGCGTTCACACTGCCGTCTGGGCCGAGCCGGGCTGACGCGTACTGGCTCAGCTCGTGACTGGCCAGCTCAGGCCGACGTGTAGTGCATTCACATTGCACGCCGCGCCGAGCCGGGACGGCGAAATGGGGGAAAATCCACTTTCCGGTTTTCATGTTTTAAAAATTCGTTGCGATATATAAGACTTCGCCTCATCGTTTTATGAACTTATTTTTTTCTTAAAAGCGTTACTTACGTCGTGAAAAAAGAAAAAGTCTACTTTTCGTTTCGCGTGATTTCTTAGTTTCGTAACGCTTCCCAACCGATTTTGAAGAAAGTATGCGGCTAAAAAATCTGATTTTTGTACACGTTGTAGTATAACATCTTAGCTTCGTATTGAATCATTTATCTTTCCAAATGTCTTAACAGTAATTGTGAAATGATGCTATTTGTCAACGTTGTGCACTTGATTTACAAATCTTGTAGTGAAAACGTCATGTAGCGCGTAGTTTACTGTTAGATCCGTTTTAGACCATACATTGTTGGGAATGAAATGTAGCTAAAAGTACCAAAAGTTTTTGAAATGATAATGATACTGATATCTGTCTCTGGTCACAAGTAATGCGAGCTATTCAGTGGCGTCAGTGCCGCATCCGCAAGCCACGGAGTTCACGCGGTTACAGTTTGGTTTAGTACATGTACAGGTAGAAGTGTCAATGACATAGGTCTGATAAAATTTGGTGTAAAACTAATCGCAAAAACAAACTGGAGATTTGTGATACGTTTACTGCAGAAACTGAAGCGCAATTCTGTAGTCTCGTTGTCTACTTTGACAGAAAAAAATAGTGGAGAGTTAATAAAACTACTGTATATCGACACAGATGTGCGTATCATTGTTCTTCATTGTTTTCTTCCTTCCTTGGCGGACTGCGCTGCATTGTCAAGGCAATCCCCACTCTTTGGCTAAATGGCTGTTAGTTGCCGAAGGCCAAATAAATAAATTAAAAAAATCCCCACCCTTCGACAGCTGACAAGCAAGCCAGTAGAAAACGCAGCTGCAGTCAACAGTTGCTCGCCTTTAGCTAGTCTGTGCTGTCGTGTAGAACAATGTCTTCACTCTTTTATTGGCATTGTTTTGACTCTGCAGTAACTCGTCGAGTTTTGAAGTACAGAAGAACTAGGAGGTTATGGATTCATCCTATAAATAGCGACAGACATTTAGGAGAGTGTTTTTCTTTACATGAAGAACTTATTCATATTACAGAATGAATCATAATACATTTCAGTATGTGCTACAGAACATTCCAGACAAAATTTCGAAACAGAACACATATTTTCGCAGAAGTATCACAGCAGAAGAAAAATTGTGCATAACGATAAGGTAAGATTCGTTAGTACACACTTTTTGGTTTGCAGTAGAACTTTGTGCAATTAAGTGTAGTCATGCTTTTGTATTTTAAATTTCACAAACGCTTACCTCTGAGGGGAAGAGAGTTTATGGGACTCCTGAGAATCATTAGTAAGTAATTAAATTCGTCATTTTGGGTAATGTCTTGCTGTGCCTTCAACGAAGAATCGCAGATGCACTCCTTCAAATTTTCCAACTATTTTCTTCTTTTTTCTTCATTATGCAGCGCTTGGCAGTGGTGATGGTTCTCATGTGGAGCCACTGATGACCTCACAGAATTCTTTTCATTACCTTGTAAGATAGACAGATTGAAAGCGAAGAGTTTTGAGATAATGCCCTTTGTCTCAGTGATTCTATTTCCACTGGTAAGGTACTGTGCATAGCACTTGGAACTTAGGAAAATCTATTGACAGAACAAAGCCCGAGTGGAATTTCATTTTAATATACTGTTCCCTGGATCACATGAGTTTATTTTGCCAAGTTATACAAGTTATTCTCTGTAACTGTCCCTCAGGTCTTTGCATTTAGATTTCATTATTTTAATTGAAAGAATATAGAAGGGTGCAAGAAAAGTCTCTTTAATTATTTATTGTTGTATAACTATGAAATGACATGGACTAAGTAAATATCTACTGTGCAAACAAAACTGTAAAATCTTCGCCCAACACCACACTTGAGTAACACATTTCACGATTTTTTTTCTCAGGTATCTGTCCACTGGTATCTCCTTTCATGCACTAGCATCGTCATTCCGATTAGGAGTGTCCACCGTATCAGTGGTGGTGAAAGACGTTTGTATGGCCATTTGGGAGTCACTTGCTCCTATTCATTTACCAACGCCAACTGTTTCTCGATTTAAAGAAATTGCCAGTGAAATGTATACGAGATGGGGATTTCCAAACTGTGTTGGATGTATAGACGGGAAGCACATACGTGCCCAATGTCCTAAACTTTCTGGCAGCATGTTTTACAATTACAAACAGCATTATTCGATTGTACTCCAAGCAGTTGCTGATACAAATCACAAATTTATAGCTGTAGATGTTGGTGCCTACGGTAAACAGTCTGATGCAGGCGTGTTTAAAGAGAGTATGTTATATAAGAAACTTACAAATGGGGAGCTGTTATTACCGCCACCAACAAGACGTGAAGGAATGTGTCAGGAACTACCGTACGTCATTTTGGGAGATGAAACTTACCCCTTATTAGAGAATTTGATGAGACCTTTTCCTAGCAGAAATTTGGACAACGAGAAGACTCTATACAATGATATGCATTCCAGAGCAAGAAAAGTTGTTGAATGTGCATTTGGTATAATGACCAATAAATGGAGACTACTGATGAAGGAAATTGAAACATCTGTTGACGTAGCTGATCACATAGTCAAGTGCATTTGTCTACTTCATAATATTGTCATTGACAGAGAAGGATGCAATGTTGAAGCTGAAAAGTTTTGTAACAATGCTGATATGCAGACAGCTGGTGCTACATTCAACAGAAATTCCACATTACGTTCGAAAACTGTCAGGAACACATTTGTTGAATATTTCGTTAAAAATGCAACTTAAAATAATTAAAACTCATTTCAAAAATAAATTTTGGAATTGAAAGTACTTAGCTATTTACTGTATTTTTGTGTATCTGATTTCACTGTAAATAAAATAAAATAAAATTATAAAGGAAAATAATTTATATTTGTGCGTACTATCTGAAACACACTCCTTGGTTACTTCGTTCCATAATCTGGAAACTGCATCATTACTGTGATACTAGCCGAATTTCTGATACCAAATTGATGGACACAAGTTAATATGTATATGTTATTCTGAATTCCTTAAAGTAAGAACATCGCAAAAAGATGTCACAGACAATAGCTTATGTAACGTGCCACAGCATGACTTTGGAATGCATTGTCATCTGGTAGGGGTACATTTCCGTCCCTAAGTGACAGTCATATCTGCCTCCGTTTACAAGTAAATGCGAACTATTCAGTGGCGGCAGTGCCCGCGATCGCTGGCAAGCTATTGTTGTAAATTCACGTAAATACGGTAGATTAAATAAATGAAATAAAAGTAATTTCGCATGTATCATTATAATAGACGTAATTTTTCCTCGCTGATTGTGAAATGTGAGGTAACATCTTAAAATAAAAGACGTGTGCAGTCACACTTGTGACGAAAGCAGAAGGGAGACGTGTGATGCGTGTACTGCAGAAGCTGCAGTGCTGCTCCACAGGCTCCCGCCTGCGGTCGGCTCACGCCGGCAATATTAAACACTCGGGATGTCGCCGGCTCGGCTCCGGAAGGCTCACGCCGTGTCGGCGCGGCCCGGCCGCCAGTGTGAACACCACAATTCAGAACCACGTGTTTGATATCGAAGCGGGCGGCGGCCCGGCCAGGCTCGGCTCGGCCCGGCCGGCAGTGTGAACAAAGCCCGCTCGTGGACCTCCTCGGCACGTAGCGCGGCAGCAACGCCCCTGGTGCAGAAAGTCAAAACTATAGATTGTTTTATTTTCTTTTCGTTTTAGTGGTGGTGGTACTGAAGTCTGATCAACTTCGTTGATTTTTACTTCTGTAGGGAATGGAAAGGGTAAAAATTTTCTCTTTATTTATTTATTCTTCCCTAGATTCTGTGATGTTAATGTATACGGGCTAACGTACCGATACAAACGCCATCTCGCTACCATTCTTCAAATTATCACATTTCGTGAATAGTCAGTATTTTTAGTACCGTCGCCGCCTGCTGGCAAACACAAACATCGGCAGTAAGGTGGAAGTAACGTGTGTGTGTGTGTGTGTGTGTGTGTGTGTGTGTGTGTGTTGTCAACACTGATCCAGAGGCGAAAATACTGTTCCCCGCATTCCTTCAAGATTGTGAGTAGTTTTCTCGACTCATCACTGGCACATGAACACGTGAACCACAGCTTCGTGCTCGTACTGAAAAAGTACTTCTCTTGCATAAATTTAACGGCGGCGAAACGGCATTGCCTGCGCTATAATGCACATCCTACATCTGAGTGCCGCGAGGCCCCCGTCTGCCCGCACTGCAAAGAAGCACACTTCCTCCGGCAGTGCCCCAACCTTCAGTCACCCCCTCCTGTAACACCTGTAACCCCCAACACCCAACCTACTCCCAAAAGTGCAAGGCCCGACCCCCTCCCTCCGCTCCTGAACTCACTGTCCCTGTCCGCCCCTTGGATGCCCCCACCCCTCCCGGCAATTCCCTCCGTCCCCCCCCCCCCCCACAGCTGAGGACATCATCCGCTTTGTAACCATTGTCCTTCAGCGCCCCCACACCCTCCAGCAGATATCCCTTGCCGCCCGTTCCGTCTTCCAGCTCAACACTTACGCCACCTACTCCCATAACCAGGCCCATTTTACCTTCTCCCGCCTCGACACCCTCGTCTAAATTCCCACTATGGCGCGACAGCAACGTATCCTGTTTAACAACATCCGTTCCCTTCCTGTCAACAAGAATCTCCTTATGCATACCCTCACCACCCACCGCGTGGATGCCTTCCTCCTAAACGAAACATTTCTCCAGCCCCACCATACTGTCCATACCTCGCCCTACCTCCTTCACTGCTCTGACAACCCCCTCCCGATAGCGCGTGGCGGAGTTGCCATTGGCCACCATCGCCACATCCCTGTTCGGCTCCAACCCCTCCTTCCCAACCCCACGGAACACCTGATCCTTAGTCAATTCTTCCCCGGCCTCACCGTTACCTGTGCCACCATCTATGTCCGCCCCTCTGCCCCTATTCCTTTTGACTTCCTTTCCCACATCACCCGTACCTTCTCCTCCTACGTGATTGCCGCAGATCTCAATATCCATAGTCGCTCCGCCACCCAGTTACGGCGGTGGCATCGGTTCCTCGCCACCATCCAAGGAGATGTCCTTCCTCTTCCCCAACACACCCGCCCTGAATCCAACACCACACCCGATGTCGTCCTAGCCTCCCCCAACCTCCTTGGCCGCATAGCGGTGGACGTCCTCGACCCTATTGGCAGTGACCATCTCCCTGTCCTTCTTACCGTATCAGACGGTCGTCGCCCCCGTCCCAATCCTCGCCTTGACCCTCCCCCCAAGTATGTCCATGATTACTCCCGTGCCGACTGGAATGCATACCGGGATACCCTTACTACCCGAGTCGATAGCCACCCCCTCACCTACCACCGCCCACATGACATAACCCATGCCGCATCCTTTCTCCAGCAGACCTTGTCTGAGGCCGTGGAGGCCCACATCCCTACCGTCGCCATCCACCCGCACCGTCCCATTTTACCCCCACAGGCCGTCCTCCTCCTTCGAGAATCCCGTCGTCTCTACCGTGCCTTCCTCCACACGCGTGACCGGGACACACTACAACGCCACCGGCAACTCCAGAGACACATCCGGAACTTGCTCGCGGCTAAGAAACGCCGGGACTGGCGACAGACATGCACCCGTCTTAATGCTACCCTACCTATTAACTCGTCCAAATACTGGTCAGCCTTCCGCCGCCTTACTGGATCAAAACCCCCCCCTTACTATCCTCTCCTTCATAATGACAATCCCTTTCCTGACAACCTTAGTAAGGCCAACCATTTTGCCTCCTACCTCACCGATGTCTTTACCATCCCTGACGATCCCCAGTTCGATTATTCCCTCTTCCCCGATGTCCGCGATCGAACTGACACCTCTATCCCTCCACTAGCTCCTGGCTTCCAGTACTTGGACAACATTACACACACTGAACTCAATAACCCTATAACTACTCAAGACATCATCGATATACTCCGCACCAAACGCAACACTGCTCCTGGTCACGACCGTGTTACTTACCGTCACCTCCGTGAAGCTCCCGCCCCCTTCCTCTCCACCCTGGCCAGGCTGTACAATGTGGTCTTGTCCACCGGCTTCTACCCCGACCTGTGGAAAACCTCCCGGATCCTGATGTTCCTCAAACCCGATAAACCACCTTCCGCTGTCTCCTCCTACCGTCCTATAAGCCTTACCTCGGTCTTCAGCAAGGTCCTGGAATCCATTCTAACCCGCCGCATCCACCAGCATCTCCACCGGCACCGCTTCCTTCCCTCCACCCAATGTGGCTTTCGACCATCCTTCTCTGCCGATGACCTTCTCCTTCACCTCACTCACCTCCTCTCCGAACAACTCAACTCCCGTCGCTCCGCCATATTCCTCTCCCTTGACCTTGAACGCGCCTATGACCGTGTGTGGCATTCTGGTCTCCTCTTCAAGCTCCAAACCTTTGCTCTTCCTATTAACTACGTCCGTCTGATCGCCTCCTTCATTTCCCACCGCCCTTCCTATGTCACTATCCACAACACTGATTCCTACACCTTCTACCCCTCTGCCGGTGTGCCCCAAGGTCCCGTCCTTTCCCCTCTTCTTTACCTTCTTTATACGGCGGACATGCCTCCACCTGCACCCCCCCTTCACCTTCTCCAGTACGCCGATGACACCGCCTTCCTTGTCCTTGCCCCCACCCTGCAACGCTACCAACACCTTCTCCAATCCCATCTGGACCGGTTCACCTCTTGGTGTAACCAGTGGTTGCTCAAGGTCAATCCTTCCAAGACCCAGGCAATCATCGTAGGCAAAACCACCCCTTCCTTCCGTCTCCTTGATTTCTATCTTACCATTTATGGCCATCCTATTAACCTCACACCCACCCTCAAGTACCTTGGCGTCACCCTTGACCGTCGCCTCTCCTGGACCCCTCATCTCCGGACAATCCAAGCCAAGGCACGCTCCCGACTCCACCTCCTGAAGCTCCTTTCTGGCCGCACATGGGGTCTGGACCCCTCCACCGTCCTCCACACCTATAAATCTCTCATCCGCCCTATCCTCTGTTATGCCCATCCCGCCTGGATCTCTGCCCCGCCTACCTTTTACAAATCCCTTCAAATCCTTGAACGGCATGCACTCCGCCTCGCCTATCGCATCCGCCTCTCTTCCCCCATGCGGCTCCTCTATGACCTCATCCCCTTCCCACACCTCCTCCTCTTCCTCCAACGGATACGGATCCTCTACACCTCCCGCAAGCTTGATCCTCCCCACCCGCTTGTCTCTTCCATCCTCTCCCACCCCAACCCACTGCCGCGCCTGTACTCCTGTATCCCACCTGCTCTCCATCTTCACACTCTCCACACCCTGTCCCAAGGTGGCTTCCGCCGACTCCCCCTCCCGGATGATGCCCTCCTCCCCTCCATCTACCCCTCCTACCAACTTTGAGCCTTGCCTTCCCCTCTCCTCTCATTTTCCTGTGGGCACCCTCTCTCCCTTCTCTCCCTCCCTCTCTCCCTCCTTCCATCCTTACCTCCCCTCCCCCTCTCCCTGGGCTTCCACCCCCCTCTTTTCGTTTTCTCCCCTCCTCCTCCCTGGCATCCTATCTCCCCCTCCCTCCTTCCCTCCCCCTGTTTTTTCCCTTGGCAGGCCCCCAGCTTTTCGGTGTGGACAGTGCCCCTGCAAGCGCCGAAGCCCATCTCCGCAGTGTCCGTGTCTTTCGTCCCGTCTGTGCCTGTGCCTCGAGTGTTTCTTCGTTTTCTGCTCCATCGTTCACCTGTGCTAGTGTTCTCTGTTCCGTGCTGTGCTGCCCGTTTTTTTTTTTTTTTTTTTTTTTTTTTTTTTTTTTTTTTTTTAAACTGAAACAGTGCTGCGTCGGTGAACGACTTCAATTCTTTTTATTCTCTGTTGTCTTCTGATTTTTGTCCTCCATGTCTGTGTTTTGAGATTATGTCTTCCTGTTTTTATCTCTTGTATGTTTCTTGTGGCCGAAGAGCGGCATATTAGGCCGCTGCCGGCCTACCTTTGTAGGTATAAAATGACAATAAAGGAAAAAAAAAAAAACGGCATTGCCCATACATTCTCCGGCGGTATTCCCTAAGGTTACCGCCCTTCGATTGTGCAGTCCCCGCACTAATCGCAACGCTACGGTTTCAGGTGCGAGCCAGCCAGCCAGCCAGCCATCCAGCAGCAGCAGCAGTAGCAGCAGCAACAGTAGTAGTAGTAGTAGTAGTAGTAGCAGTAGCAGTAGCAGTAGCAGCGGGCCCTCCGTGAATCCAGTCGTCTCTACCGTGCCTTCCTCCACACGCGTGACCTGTACACACTACAACGCCACCAGCAACTCCAGCGACACATTCTTAATTTGCTCGCGGCCAAGAAATTCTGGGACTGGCGGCAGACATGCACCCGTTTAAATGCTAGCCTTCCGTCGCCTAACCGGAACTAAACCCTTACCCTACTATCCTCCTCTCCATGATGATCACCCATTCCCTGACACCCTTAGTAAGGCCAATCACTTTGCGTCCTTCCTCTCCGATGTATTTTCCATCCCCGACGATCCCCAGTTCGATTACTCCCTCTTCCCGGATGTCCACGATCGAACTGACACCTCTGTCCCTCCCCTCGCACCTGGTTTCCAGTACTTGGACGACATTGCACACACAGAACTCAATACCCCTATCACTACACAGGATCTCATTGCTACACTCCGCACCAAACGCAACACCACTCCTGGTCATGATCGTGTCACCTACCGTCACCTTCGTGAAGCTCCTGTCTCTTTCCTCTCCACCCTGGCCAGGCTCTACAATGTAGTCCTGTCCACTGGTTAATACCCCGACCTGTGGAAAACCTCACGTATCCTGATGTTCCTTAAACCTGGTAAACCGCCATCTGCCATCTCCTCCTACCGTCCCATCAGCCTTACCTCGCTCTTCAGCAAGGTCCTGGAATCTATCCTCACCCGCCGCATCCACGAGCATCTCTGCCAGCACTGCCTCCTTCCCATTACCCAGTGTGGCTTTCGGCCATCCTTCTCTTTTGACGACGCTCTCCTTCACCTCACTCATCTCCGTTCCGAACAGCTTAATTCCCATCGCTCTGCAATCTTCCTCTCCCTGGACCTCGAACGTGCTTATTACCGCGTATGGCATTCCGGTCTCCTCTTCAAGCTCCAAACCTTCGCCCCTCCCATTAATTGCGTCCGTCTCATCGGCCCCTTTCTCTCCCGCCGTCCTTCCTACGTCACCATCCATAACACGGATTCCTACACCTCTTTTCCCTCCGCCGGTGTGCCCCAAGGCTCCGTCCTGTCTCCCCTTCTGTATCTTTTATATATGGCGGACATGCCCCCCCGTCCACCTTCTCCAGTTTGCCGATGACACCACCTTCCTTGCCCTTGCCCCCACCCTGCAGCGCTCCCAACACCTTCTCCAATCCCATCTTGACCGGTTCACCGCAAGGTCAATCCCTCCAAAACCCAGGCGATCATTGTAGGCAAAACCACCCCTTCCTTCCACCTCCTTGATTTCTATCCCACCGTCTATGGCTGTCCTATCGCCCTCTCCCCCGCCCTCAAGTACCTTGGCGTCACCCTCGACCGTCGACTCTCCTGGACCCCACATCTCCGGACAATCCAAGCCAACGCACATTCCCGACTCCATCTCCTGAAGCTCCTTTCCGGCTGTACGTGTGATATGGACCCCTCCACCATACTCCACACCTATAAATCCCTCATCCGCCCTATCCTTTGTTACGCCCATCCGGCCTGGATCTCCGCCCCTCCTACCTTTTACAGATCCCTCCAAGTCCTTGAACACCATGCTCTCCGCCTCGCCTATCTCATCCGTCTCCCTCCCCCACGCGGATCCTGTATTATCTCATTCCATTCCCTCACCTCCTCCTTTTCCTTGAGACGATACGGATTCTGTACACCTCCTACAAACTCGATCCTCCTCACCCGCTTGTCTCGCCCATCCTCTCCCGCCCCCGCCTGCTGCCGTGCCTGTATTCCCACGTCCCACCTGCTCTCCATCTCTCCACCCTCCTTACCCTCTCCCAAGGTGGCTTCCGCCAGCTCCCCCTCCCTGATGATGTCCTCCTCTCCTCCATATACCCGTCCTACCAACTTTGATCCCCCTTCCCTCTTCTTGTGTCTGTTCCTTTGGGCACCCTCCCTCCCTCCTCTCTTTCTCCCCATTCCTCTCCCGGGCTTCCCCTCCCCTGTCCCTCTACTCCTCCTCCCATCTCCTCAGCCATTGGCGTCTTTGTTCTCCCCTCTCCCCCACCCCCCGCCCTTCTTCCCCTCTTGGCAAGTCCCCGGGCTCGTACATGCTACATGGACTTTAGCGCGCTGGAGATCATCGCCATCAGTGACTCGTGTGTGTCATCGTGTTTAGTGTTCAGTGTTCACCGTCGCACTCCATCGTTCACCTGTGCCATCGCGGTCTTCAATGTTTGTGCGTCGTGTCAACAGTTTAAAGTGTGGATTATCGTCGAGTGTGAACGGCTCCGTGTTTGTCTTTCTGTGTCGTTTGTTTTCTTGCCCACCATTCTGTAACTTATGTGTAATCCTTCTGTATTTCCTCATTGTGTATCCTCTGGCTGACAGCCTGCCTGTTGTACAGGCTTTAAAATAACAATAAAGAAAAAAAAGAAAAGAAACGACATTGCTTATGTGCGCAGTAAGAATTTCTGTGGTCTGCGTCGTGAGTTGAAAACCCAGGGCTAGCCAAGCTTTGGAGGCAGTAGCCGAAAATAGGTCTCGGGCAGAGTACACACAATGCGAGCGCCTTGCATTCTTTCCCACGAAGTTCTTCCGCGTATCGGACTGAAACCAATCGGGATGGCGTTTGCGGCCCACGAGCCGTCGGCTGTCCCCTCGCGATCTGTAGTATTGCTCTCCTGAACAAATCGATTCGTATTCGTATGACAGCGGGATGCAGAGCCAGACGAGTAGCACAATTACAGAACAGGGAAAGTGATCCAAAAGCTGTCGAATTCCGCCTCCGTTGGGTAAACGTTTCTTACAGGATGCATAACGTGAATTTCTCACAGACAACATTCAAATGCGTTTTCTAGCTGAGAAGCTGGCTGGACAATCTTTTTTCTTACTTACAAAAGCAGACGACTGTACTCCTACCTGGGTTGCACTGAAATGCGTATCTTTTCCGTATAAAAGATTACTTCTTTTCAATTGGATGTTTCTTGTTTGCTGCTTTCATGAGGTTGCAATATTAATGGCCATCACTTGAGACACGACGTAGTGTTGTGCCATTCTAACTGGCGATATATGAAGCTTGAACGAAGGTGGGTGTGACTGATTTGCGCAGCGAGGTGACTGCCAAGTCATTGGCCGTGGTCCCTGAGCTGTCGAGGCAGCAATCATCTAAACATTCATGGTGGTGTCTGTTTGTTCTATATCGTGTCTCTCTTCCACTTTCGCGCAACGACGCTCTGAGCGTGATTTTTAGGTAATTGACTAGTTTGAACCTGGGACCTGTTGCTGGTAAGGAGACGCCCTGCCACACATGACATGTAGCATTCAGAAGAGTTCAGTGACACTAGCGATGATATAATCAAATACTTAATGATTTCAGCGTCAGCTCCACTGCACTCCCTGTAAAAGAATCTTAATACTAACTAAATTTAGTGGAAGGGGTTCAAGGATTTCCTATTTTAGTTAGCTGGTAAAATAACGTCGAAAAAGCAGTTACGTTTACCATTGGAAATTTTATTCTACTCACAAAACATCGTTTATAAATTGCACTATTGATAAAAGGAAATGTTTTAATACAGGATGGTAAAAGCCAACTGCGTTCAACAAAAATGTGAACGAATATTCCCTAAGTGGGTTTCCAAGTTCTACAATCGATCGAAGGATGACCTATGCCATATCTCATCTATAATCTAGTTTTAAATTAAGTTTCACGAAAGAGAAAACTATAAAAATGGTCTACAGTGACCCTCAATTATCTTTAATTACTTATCTAACTTGTCGTAAATTACAGTGGCTGATGTGGCTTCTCAATAATTATATAACAGAGAAATCATCGCGTTTCAGATTTTTACTTCAAGTGGCAAATGTGAACACCACGAGCTTTAATTTACGATCGACACTAGTATTACGCAAAAAAGGGGTGTAACAGATGAGACTTCTGCAGTTCTGAGTGAAGCTTTATGCGCTGTTATGCGGCATCGCTTGCGTTCATTACCTTGTCCGTGTTCGTCAGGGGGGCGGCAGCCGGCGCAGCAGCCATCCATCTCGCCGTCTCGGAACTAAATCTTTCTCCTTACTACTATTTACCGAAGTTGGTTTAAAAAAACTATCTGGCTGTGTTTTCATCTGACCAGTCAGGGTCTCAATGTTAACCTTAAGCTCCGCCTACAAAAATTCTGTCTATACGATGAGAAACGTTATACTTTTTGTGGTGGGGCAATGTTTTTAAAGTTTGCAACGTAACAGAGACGCGAAAAAGTCTCACGCTAAGACTTGCGGGTGGTAGTGGCCCTTTTTGTGTTATCGTAAGATCTATACTGTTTTTTTGGAGGGCTCTAGCTTTTAACATGGGCTGGGGGTGGTCCTTGACGTAACAGAGACGCGAAATAGTCTCACGCTAAAACGTGGCGGTTGTGTGGCCCTAGTGGTTAGCTGGCGACGTGGGTGTCCAGTCCGTCCCTTATCGTAGGGCCTTCTAGCTTAACACTGTTCTGCTCTAGGATTCTGTTCTCGTTTCTCCCCTCGGAACTGTGTCGGTCTCACGGTGGGAAGGCAAGACATGCATTTAGGCATTCTTGTGTTAGTCTGTGGTATTCCATTTGCTCACTCGTTACTCGTATTACTTTGGTTAATTTAATGTCACGATTTATTCGGAGCTATGTGACATACTACTGGATTTGCTTATCATGTAAGGGTTTTCATGGAAAGTGTTGGATTTGCCTGACACCTTACAAACACAACAGCGTTTGTCGGAGCAGCACTTCCGGTGGATTTCCAAGAAATTTACCATCCAAGACTGTACACGACGGGTGCTGCTAGGGACTTGCCCCATCTCAGTGTTCCATCAATATAAAGTTGCGGTATCTTTATCATTACAAGTATGTTTTAACAGTCAAAAATAGCGTTCGACTCAAAAAATATGTAGAAATCGTTCCAAATGGGTGCACCTTCTGCTGGATAACAAACCACAAAGTCACCACAAAAATAAAGAGCCCAT
The DNA here is from genome assembly GCF_023897955.1 of Schistocerca gregaria. Taxonomy (NCBI): domain Eukaryota; kingdom Metazoa; phylum Arthropoda; class Insecta; order Orthoptera; family Acrididae; genus Schistocerca; species Schistocerca gregaria. The sequence continues at coordinate 136,518,946 of NC_064921.1, read as the reverse complement.
TTCAACATGTACTTTGAATATTAATAACTGTCACAGAAAAAAGTCAGGGCTGTAATAAAAGTGTTATTTGATGATACACTTCACGCTGCACAGACAGGTATAAAAAGTATTGTTAATGGTCAAAATTCTAGCGTTTGAGATAATTTTAACTACGAAGAAGCAATTAATTTTTGTCTAAACTAACAACAAAACCCAACATTACACTATAGAAAATTCAGAAAGAACTATTGAAGTTAGTTGCATATGGTAATCACTAGCGGACCAATCACGAAATATTATTTGGCAATGAATAGACTCCTGCTTAGTTTTAATTGTTTCTTTTAAATTAACCAATGTATAGTAACCTATGATAACAGGAATTTAATAAATGATTGTTGAACACGAACAATAAGTAAAACACTGTCGTGTTTGGTGTCGGTAGGTGTGGCTTCGAAAGTCATTCAGTAATTTTTAATGCAGATTGTATGAAGAAGTTTGTATCTTCATTTCTCTGTATTTGGGCAGTAAAAATATGGGATCTTTAACTTTTAGTTCTTTGGCTTTGGTGGCAGCGGCACGAGTGCATAAGGGCTGGGAGCGCATAGTGAGAACAGGAGTGTGAATCACGGGTTGTCTGATTCCCATGTTGTTTGAGTCAGAGAGTTTAGTGGAAGCTATAGATTCTGCACTGTTGGAATGCCACAGCACTGAACTTTGTAGAAAATTATGTGCAATCATAAGTAATGACGTGGAACTCGTGTGACATATCGCGCTGAAATTAACTATACCAAACTTAACGGTTTATTGTGATCGAGACCGGTTTTTTTTTTCATAATGCGCATTCTGCCCGAGGATTTATTTGATTGTGGAAGTATTTAAACGGAACCGTCCGTTGACCGCAATATAGGCAGCGCTAGCCACTCGATGAATTACGAGGGTTACTCCAAAAGAAATGCACACTATTTTTTTTTAAATCCATCTTGTATTCTACATGTTTGTAAGTTTCACAGTGTGTAGATACATCCTTCAGGAACAATATTTTCATTTCTCCACATAATTTCCATCCCTCTCTTCTGCCTTACGCCATATTAGGACCAGAGCCTGTATTCCCGCACGGTAAAATTCTGGACCAACCTCTTGGAGCCACTGTTTGGCAGCGTGCACAAGGGAGTCATCATCTTCAAACCATGTTCCCCGATGTGAGTCTTTCAGTTTTTGACTGACATGTGGCCGTCAATTGTCGTGCAACAGCAAAACACCCGGCTTTTGCCGATGTGGTCGAACACGAATTTATGGTGGTTCTACTTGGCATGATGTCCACAAGCAAAGTCCTTCGGAATCTAAAAACACCGTAGCCATTACTTTTCCAGCAGAAGGTGTGGTTTTGAATTTTTTTTTTCTTGGGTGAATTTGCATGATGCCACTCCATTGATTGCCTCTTCGTCTCTGGTGAAAAATGATGGAGCCATTTTTCATCACCTGTCACAGTTCTTCCAAGAAATTCATCTCCACCATTCTCGTACTGTTCTAAAGTTCGCTGCATACCGTTTTCCTTGTTTGTTTGTGAGCCACTGTCAACATCCTGGAAACCCACCTGGCACGAACCTTTTTTAACGCCAACACTATCTGTATTCTGAACACGTCCTTCCCCTATCCCAACGTAGCGTGACAATTCGTTCACTGTGATGCGTCTGTCATCAGTCACCAATTCGTTAACTCTCTGCACATTGTCTGGAGTGTGTGCAGTACGAGACCTGCCGCTGCGAGGACAATCCTCAATATTGCTGTGCCCGCTTTCATCACTTAACCTGCTTGCTCACCGACTAACTGTAGTGCGGATCGACAGCAGCATCTCCATACACCTTTTTCAACCTCTTGTGGATGTTTCCCACTGACTCGTTTTCACAGCGCAGGAATTCTATGACATCACGTTGCTTCTGACGAACGTCAAGTGTAGCAGCCATCTTGAAGACATGCTGTGACGGCGGCACTCACAGGAATAAGTTGAACAATGTTTGAAAGCAAGGGGGAAGGATGTATCTAAACACTGAAAACTTTCACATATGCAGAATGAAAACTGTACTTTTACAAAAATAGTGTGCATTTCTTTTGGAGTGACACTCGTAGTTCAAGAAAAATTTCGAGCAGTACACGAATTTCTGTTCACTGATGATTTGCTTAAATGATGCACTGCTACCAACATGCTAAATGGCAACAAGAGGTTCAACGCGTGTATTTGGAAATTGATACGCAAACTTCTTCATTGTGGGACAAAACCTTTTGAAATTGCAGCATATGTAACTGGAAGTATATTGAGGAAATGCTATTCCTCTATTCTGAAGAGCATGAACCTCTTAGTGATAGTCATAGGGATGAACAGTAAAAACCTCACTGAGTTGTCTAATAGGAAGCGACTGGTCGCCACGGAGCAAGGATTGTTTCAGTTTGTTGAAAGCGCCCGGTTTTTAAAATAAGGCGGTAAATTCAGAGACAGAGCATGCTTAACGAAGAAGGGTGTCTCTACGGTCCTGATATCTCAGATTAACTTTAAGTTTCGAAACAACATTTTTTGTCACTCCAGACTTTAAACGCGTTTTTCTCGAAGCGACATTTTGAAGCACGTTAAGCGCTCTCGCGCCTTGACAGAATAACCAAATTATTTGGTTTTTTTAAAAAAGTGAAAGTTAATTAAATTTAGGGGACCTTAGCAAAAACTTCCTTTCTCTTAGAATTGTGAATGTTTTTTCAAAAGTTTGAACTTAGAAACAAATGCCAGGGAACTGATATTTTTTCATATATCTCCTATTTTTTCCGGGTTATTTTAAAAACCCCATAGGGATGCCCTCCTAGATTTATTCTAATTTAAGAAATTTCTATTTTTATGAGTTTGAGAAACAGCCACGAGTCTGCGCAACATATCGCGCAAACCAGGACGCGCCACGAGGAGCATACTTTTACAAGGGCTTTCAGATGCCATCCTTGTATGAAAAAAGTCTTAACTTCATCCATTTTTCGTGTGTCTCGGGCAGAACCTTCCCTTTGGCGATCATTTCCTTCGTGTGTGGTACCACAGCCGTATATTTTCTGAAAGGCATTGTAATGGTTTCATCTAGGCTGCCCAGTTTCGGCCTTACTGGCCTATGTGAAGTTGTGTAGGTGTCGCTGCTAAATAGCCGCATATATTACACTAACTTTCACAAGCTGCGACATCGTCGCGAAAAAACACAGTGACCCGTATGTGTAATAAGTTACCTTTAATTTACGTCTATGGTCACAATCTTTTTTGTTTAACAGATTACCGGTTTCGGTCTTTAATGTCCATCATCAGATCTGTTTCATAAAAACAAAGTCCTAATGTATTGCATTTAACATTTGACGATGCCACTATGGCTGCAGTATATTAGGACTTTGTTTTTAAGAAACAGATCTGATGATGGTCATTAAAGACCGAACCGGTAATCTGTTAAACAAAAAAGATTGTGACCATAGACGTAAATTAAAGGTAACTTATTACATTGCCTGTATCACTTGAGAATAGCCTGTAAGACCTGTGTGAAACTAAATAAATACGTTAAGCAACAGCCGAGGTGGATCCATCACAGTATCCTTCAACTTAAATAATTGAGAGTGAACAGTGGGACCTCGAAATTTACCGTTGGCAGTGACAGCTTTCAGCTTAGTTTACAGACCTGAAGTTTTAAGAATTATTTGGCTTCTCTACAACTTAAATCCGAAACGTAATGTCAGTTGATGAAGTCTTATACCGAACTAGATACTCATTTTTCCTCTCTGTGCAATAGACTGCTGAAATTTAATACCGAGTTCTGTTGACTAAACGAAAACGCACAGCGTACTGATACGTCATTCGGTGCGGTGACAGCAGCAGTCTGCTCCAACACAGCAACTGTTTGTAATGGAAATGGAAAACGTTCTACATGCATCCTTAGTGCAAGTAAACATCAAAGATTTTCCAAACAGAACACTATAAAGTGTAAGCCCTCTTGCACACTAGTAAATGCTTAACTCGGACACGTCCTTATTACCGGAATGCTGATCCACAGTAAGGATTACTGCCAAACAAGGGCTAACAAATCAGCATATGGCAAGAACATCAAACGAAATTCAGTAGCAAAGCACAGAGCTTTCCACGAACGGCCGAGGACATTTATCTGCATGGAGGTCACCGTTGTCCCTGCACGGGTCCAGGAGAATAAAGGACTGTATTTGGAGTCACGTCCAACGCCCGAGGCAGCAAGACATAGGGATAGACGAACTCATGAGCGTGGTTCAGTTAAAAAAAATGGCTCTGAGCACTATGGGACTTAACATCTATGGTCATCAGTCTCCTGGAACTTAGAACTACTTAAACCCAACTAACCTAAGGACATCACACAACACCCAGCCATCACGAAGCAGATAAAATCCCTGACCCCGCCGGCAATCTAACCCGGGAACCCGGGCGTGGGAAGCGAGAACGCAACCGCACGACCACGAGATGCGGGCAGCGCTGACTCTCCGGTAGGCGTGAGTTGGCTACCCGGACTACACACGTCCCAAGCAAATTCGGTGAGCAGACATACACAGCTAGCAAGATCAGCCCGCGATCCACACTTAAAACTCCCCCCCCCCCCCGACCCCCCGCTCCACCCGACAAATAGAGAGCAGTGAGAAATGAGTGTGCGCTTAACTGCCGCTCTAGACGCCGCAAAGGCAAATCGTGAGAATCCAAAGAAGAAGAAGAGGTGCCCAGTGGTGCGATCGGCTTCTTGAAACCAGTTGTGCAGTGATGAAAGTGAAGATCCCAGGTATCACATCCTGCAGCCATTCACCTTAGTGGGTCCTCTTTGCGAGTAATTCATAAAATAAATTTGTTTGATGCTCAATAACGTTAAAAAAAGTCGAATTACAAAACTTGGTTGCGTGGTGTAATGGGTATGAAATTGTTTGATCTAATCTCGTCAGGTACACAGATTTTTTTATTTTTAAATCTTTGTAGAAATTACTTTGATCATTATTTTTATTAAATTAATTCGTTTAAGTGTATTATTTTATTTCTCTTCCGATGTCACATTGTTTTAATCACCATATCAAATTTTTTCATTCATTTTTTTTCTTCATAACATTTGGAATTCTTCTTAATAGGAATTTAATTATATTTATCTATTATAATATTCAATTATCAGAAAATTCTTATCTATCAGTTAAAACCAAAGGACCAGGTAGTCTATTTATACTGGCTGTGCAGTGGTGTTAATTATATATCTTTCGTTATCAGATGTGCAATTTTTTGCGTGATAATAGTCTAACAAACACTTGAAACACAAACCAAATGCCTAATGCACTATTGACAAAATAACGCACATGAAGATTTAAATGAAATAATGGTTTATAATTATAACGGAATTCAAACAATATTAGATTAAAATAAAGGAACGCAATAATATGGACGAAAAAACAGGGAGGATATAACTAAATTCAAACAAAATGAGATTTACATACAAGGAACACCATAATGTGCACGGAAAAAAAAACAAGGTGAAAAACAAAGGAATTAAATAGAAATTAATACATAAAATTAATTAAAAATTCATGAACAGAGATTTCAAATGGAAAAAGGAAGATAGGAACAAAAATGAGAGCAAATTAAGAAGTTTATAGTATGATTAAAACGATGTGATAAAGTAATGGAAATAAAAAAATATTTTGAATAAATTAATTGAATAGAAATTATGATCAAAGTCAGTTAGATGAAGATTTAAAAATAAAAAGAAATTTGCTGCACAGTAACCCTGAAAGAGTGGTGAGTGGTTCGGTGTGGGGCGTTGGAGGGGTGAAGTGGACTGCTGTAGTCGTCGTGGGGTTGTGGACCACTGCGGCTGCGGCGGGGACGGAGTCTCTCCATCGTATCTAGGTCCCCGGTTAACATACAACAGCATAGTAGAAAGAAATAAAGACAAGGAAAATTGCATTACAGATAATGTAAACGTAATTCAATGTTCAGAAAAAAAAGTGATAGGAAAGATTACTTTGAAAATTCAGATTCATGTAATTCTGTTTTTTGAAATGTTTGTTGCTGTGACCGAAAAAGTGGAGTATGATAAATGATTGATTGTTTATCGCATATTTGGGAGAAGCCTAATACTTGTTAAACGAGCGTGGGAAACGCGTGTTAAGCTATGCGAGCAGATTACCCGAGATAGACGATTATCCAATAGATCAGGGTAATTGGCTTCACGAAAGAGGAGGTAAGAGGAAAGAATAGTGATGAACTGATTCATGAATCATTGGCAGCTTTCCATCATAGCTTCGTATTGATACAAGGCGCCTTGCTCCTCTACCTTATACTGCGTTAGTGCAATCTCTGATGATGTTCCTACACTTCACAGTGTGATAATCCTTTAATTAATATTAAACTTCATAACATACTTCCTACATAGCTTTCACTCTGAACTACTGTCCATCACCTATAGTCGCCTACTCATCATTTAGATTTATTTCTTTTATTCTGGATGATTAAACAACAAAAGGTCTCAAGACAGGTTCTCTTTTATTTCGTCTTAAGAGAATTAACGTGAGAATAATGATTATTTATTGTTCCAAGACATACAGCAGTAAACGCATCACACGAAACGGTCTATGTGCCACGCTTATCGACCGAACTATCACACTGGAACTTTCGACTTCAGTAAATAGTTGCACTTCTTTCCATACTGCCCGTGTCCTTATTCTTGTACGCACTTCATTCTCAAACACTATCCCTAGAAAACTGTTTAACAACACTAACCTAGAATATTACGGTATACATAATACGACCACACACTAGGAATGTCCTCTAAGAACGACTTTCGCGAGCCGAATGGCCAACTGCTACTCGCAGCTTAAACGCTGCGATAACGTATCTGCAACAACATGCAGGCGAGACTTACCGTCGACTAACATGAAAGAATCATTTAAACTTTTACGTTAAAGGTAGTAAAGTAGTAAAGGAGTTTTGCTATTTGGGGAGCAAAATAACTGATGATGGTCGAAGTAGAGAGGATATAAAATGTAAACTGGCAACGGCAAGGAAAGCGTTTTTGAAGAAGAGAAATTTGTTAACATCGAGTATAGATTTAAGTGTCAGGAAGTCGTTTCTGAAAGTATTTGTATGGAGTGTAGCCATGTATGGAAGTGAAACATGGACAATAAATAGTTTGGACAAGAAGAGAATAGAAGCTTTCGAAATGTGCTGCTACAGAAGAATGCTGAAGATTAGATGGGTAGAACACATAACTAATGAGGAGGTACTGAATAGGATTGGGGAAAAGAGAAGTTTGTGGCACAACTTAACCAGAGGAAGGGATCGGTTGGTAGGACATGTTCTGAGGCATCAAGGGATCACCAATTTAGTACTGGAGGGCAGCGTGGAGAGTAAAAATCGTAGAGGGAGACCAAGAGATGAACACACTAAGCAGATTCAGAAGGATGTAGGTTGCAGTAGTTACTGGGAGATGAAGAAGCTTTCACAGGATAGATTATCATAGAGAGCTGCATCAAACCAGTCTCAGGACTGAAGACCACAACAACAACAACAACAACAACGTTAAAGGTACACTGTAAGACAAAAAACCGATGTACTTTGAAGGAGTTATTCTAATTGGTCACAAACTGATTTTCGTTTAAATATCGACGGAAAAAGTAAAACTGTAAACTTTGGCGGCTAATGGACGAACGTGTGATGCTCCAGCGCTATTTCACCGCGCAGCTGGCATGGGTAGTAAACAGGGGACATGTCGATACAAGGCCATGACGTCTCTGCGAATTTCGTGGCGTGTACTCAGCTGGACAGTAGCTATAGTTTGCAGGCAGGCCGTGAAGAATATGCGCAGATGTTCGCACTTGAGAGAGGACGTGCAATTCGCCTTAGACAAGACGGTTGGAGTAATCGGCGAATCGCTCGCCAACTGAATAAGTACGATCCCATTGTTCGATGATGTAGGCAGGAATGGGTGGACCATTGACGAACAATGCGTCAAGAAGAAAGCGGTCGACATAGATACAACAGAACATGAGGACCGAGTTATCGTCAGAAAGGCACTCAGGGTACGGATTCATCATTACCATGGATCCGACTTGCAACTGCTGTTAAGAGATCACAAGGACAATAAATAGATGGCTCACAGGAAGGGCGTAGTAGTAATGGTTCCCCTTGAGCCGACTAACACTAATCTCTCTACACCAACAGGCCCGTTTACAGTGGTGTCAGGTACATTCGGCCTGGAATCTCATTGAGTGAAGTAGAATTGTCTTCAGTGATATCTCCCGCTTCGAACTGCTCCAGTAACCAGCGAAGACGTTTCTGGAGACGTCCCAGACAGACTTGACTGTCGCCCGCTATACGGCCTCACAGCGAGGAGTAACGGTTTGGGGTGTCATTTCATTTAATAACAGGACTCATTTGGTTGTCATCCGCGACATGCTTACAGCACAACGGTGCGTCGACGATATTCTACGCCCCGTTTTGTTGGCCCCCACGGCAAGCCATCTCTGGCTTAGGTTTCAGCAAGATAAGACCCACTCACACATGATGCGAGTTTCTATTTCGTGTCTTCGTAATTGCCAAACCCTACCTTGGTCGGTAAGCTCGCTGGATCTCTCCCCAGTTGAGAACGTGTGGTGAATTAAAGGTAGGGCCCGCAAAACCAGCTTGATATTGTGGCGATCTAACTCGCCAGCTGGACAGAATTTGGCGCATTATCCCTCAGGAGGACATCCAAAAACCCTGTCAAACAATGCCAAACCGTATAGTTACTTCCATAAGGGCCAGATTTGGATCAGTGCGCTATTGGCGTCCTTCATTTGTGAAGCTCTGTCTCCTGAATAAATCGTCCCATTTTCCTGAAAATGTAATCTTTTGTTTGTCTGATCATGTATGTCAGATATACCGATTTCCGTCCCATTAGGGTAAATTCTTAATGGTGCGTCCTTTTCCTTTTTTCCTGTATTTGTATGCTGGGTGGACCATTTTAATCCATAATGTCGAATAACTCGGGATAGAGATGAGATAAAAGTTGTGGATGGCAAAGAGGGTCACAGATTGCTACTAATGGCTGTGACCTTGAACGTAATTTTCAAAGCGATTTGGAACTTAAAGTGGCTTTTTAAAAAGGGTACCCTAATATTTCATTTAAGATCCGGAAATAGGGCCAAATTTTACGTAAAAAATGATACATTATTCAAAGTAATGTTCAATGAAGATCAAATAAGCAAATCTGTTTTTAGACGTAGTAAGGATTAACTCGGAATTACACAGAAAATTCAATGTTAGAAAGAAATTGGAAGTGGCGTCCCGAGGAGTGAGATGCCATGGGACTAACTCAACGACTGATAAATCAATGATCTACGTTTTATAATGTTTGTTCAGTCTTGCAGATGTCAAAGTGACATTTACAATTCGTGATGCATTTAAAAAACACGTTAAATAAACTCAAAGTTAAAATCTCTCTTCGCCCTTTCTTAATCCGACATCACAAATAGAGGCTTCCATTAAATAAAAGTTAACCTTCGAATAGGCTTCGGTATCTTAAGATCATGTTTATTGGCAGTGATACGTGACTCTTTGTGTCTTGTGTCCCAATTTCTATCTAACAATGTATTTTGCTGTATCCCTCCTCTGTTCCGAGTTTGTCCCAACTACAACTACAAATGTTTTTGTTTATTTGACCTTCATTAAACCTTTGCCATGACCTCGACTACTGTACCATTTTGCACTACTGGCCATGAAAATTGGTACACCACGAAGATGAGGTGCAACAGACGCGACATTTAACCGACAGGAAGAAGATGCTGCGATATGCAAATGATTAGCATTTCAGAGCTTTCACACAAGGTTGGCACCGGTGGCGACACCTACTACGTGCTGACGTGAGGAAAGTTTCCAAGAGACTTCATACACAAACAGCAGTTAACCGGCGTTGCCTCGTGAAACGTTGTTGTGATGCCTCGTGTAAGGAGGAAAAATGCCTACCATCACGTTTCCGACTTTGATAAAGGTCGGATTGTAGTCTATCGCGATTGCGGTTTATCGTATCGCGACATTGATGCTCGCGTCGGTCGAGATCCAATGCCTGTTAGCAGAATATGGAATCGGTGGGTTCAGGAAGGTAGTACGGAATGTCATGCTGCATCCAAACGGCCTGGTATCACTAGTAGTCGAGATGAAGGCATCTTATCCGCATGGCTGTAACGGATCGTGCAGCCACGTCTCGATCCCTGAGTCAACAGATGGGGACGTTTGCAAGACAACAACCATGTGCACGAACAGTTCTACGACGTTTGCAGCAGCGTGGACTATCAGCTCGGAGACCATGGCTGTGGTTGCCTTTGACGCTGCAATACAGACAGGAGCGCCTGCGATGGTGCACTCAACGACGAACCTGGGTGAACGAATGGCAAAACGTCATTTTTTCGGATGAATCCAGGTTTTGTTTACACGATCATGATGGTCGCATCCGTGTTTGGAAACATCGCGGGGAACGCACATTGGAAGCGTGTATTCGTCATCGCCATCCTGGCGTATCCCCCGGCGTGATGGTATGGGGTGCCTTTGGTTACACGTCTCGGTCACCTTTTGTTCGCACTGATGGCACTTTGAACAGTGGACGTTACACTTCAGATGTGTTACAAACCGTGGCTCTACCCTTCATTTGGTCCCTGCGAAACCCTACATTTCAGCCGGATAATGCACGACCGCATGTTGCAGGTCCTGTACGGGCCTTTCTGGATACCGAAAATGTTCCACTGCTGCCCCGGCCAGCACATTCTCCAGATCTCTCACCAATTGAAAACGTCTGGTCAATGGTGGCAGAGCAACTGGCTCGTCACAATACGCCAGTCACTACTGTTGATGAAGTGTGGTATCGTGTTGAAGCTGCATGGACAGCTGTACCTGTACACGCCATCCAAGCTTTGTTTGGTTCAATGCCCAGGCGTATCAAGGCCGTTATTACGGCCAGAGGTGGTTGTTCTGGGTACTGATTTCTCAGGTTCTATGCATCCAAATTGCGTGAAAATGTAATAATATGTCAGTTCTAGTATAATACATTTGTCCAATGAATAACCGTATAGCATCTGCATTTCTTCTTTGTGTAGCAATTTTAATGACCGGTAGTGCATATGTAAAATATGCCGCTCTTTCCAAATCTTACATCAAATATGAGGGTTGCCATTTTAAAAAATTCCTTTATTTTCCAAATCACCTATAGTATCACGTTCAAGCTTACGGCTATTGCTAGCAATACGTGACCCGGTTTGCCCTCTACAACTTTTATCTAAAACATTTCTCTTTACCTGTGGGGTCCTGCCCACTCTTCTCTTGTAGGGTATCTAAAGGACGTCTAAAGGATGCAATTCAAGCAAATCACATTAATGGTTTTTATTACAATAAAGTAGATTGACAATACTTAACTTTGGTTTACAGGAACGTGTCGCAAGCAGCTGGCAACATGCAAACGATCAGTGTCCTTCGCTATATTGAATGTCCACGCAAGTAACGGATATGGACCACAAGTGACAGCTCCAGAAGTAACCGTCCGGCCGAAGCTGACAGAACGGTGCTTATATTCTCTTCGGCTACAGGCTGCACCTGTAGCTAGTCCTAGTTAGCGAAATGCTGGCTGACGTCGTCTCACAGCCTTCTCTGCTCTTGGGTTCTTCATCCTCGTGCCGGCGCTTTCGTCACGCAGGAAGTGTACCTCGATCCCAAGTTATTCCTCATTATGTATTAAAATGGTCTATCCTGTTTAAGTTGATGTAAACTGTAAATCGTTGGGTCCATTCTAGCTGAAAGTGCTGCTGGTATTACTTATAAAATAGCCCGAATTTGCAACAATCTCGACGGTTCATTAGGAAGTTAATCAAACATGTATGAACGACCGTAATGAATTGTTCATAGATAGCAGGAGGCAATGCAGTTGGTGAAACTTCCTGGCAGATTAAAACTGTGTGCCGGACCAAGACTCGAACTCGGGACCTTTGCCTTTAGCGGGCAAGTGCTCTACCAACTGACCTACCCAAGCACGACCCACGACCCGTCCTCACAGCTTTACTTCTGCCAGTACCTCGTCTCCTATTTTCCAAACTTTACAGATGCTCTCCTGCGAACTTTGCAGAACTAGCACTCCTGAAAGAAAGGATATTGCGCAGACATGGCTTAGCCACAGCCTGGGGGATGTTACTAGAATGAAATTTTCACTCTACAGCGGAGTGTGCGCTGATATGAAACTTCCTGGAACCTTAAAACTGTGTGCCGGACCGAGACTCGAACTCGGGTTCTTTGCCTTTCGCGGGCAAGTGCTCTACCAACTGACCCACCCAAACACGACATTCATTCTAGAAACATCCCCCAGGCTGGCAGAAGTAAAGCTGTGAGGACGCGGCGTCAGTCGTGCTTGGGTAGCTCAGTTGGTAGAGCACTTTCCCGCGAAAGGCAAAGGTCCCGAGTTCGAGTCTCGGTCCGGCACACAGTTTTAATCTGCCAGGAAGTTTCATATCAGCCCACACTCTGCTTTAGAGTGAAAATTTCATTCTAATGCAATTGTTGTTTCAGTGTGTTTAAAATAAAAGTTCTGAGACGCAGCAAAAATGGGAAATGAAAATGAAAATGGAAATTTTGTATCCTCGTAGTGTCTGCGAGATTAATACCAACACTGTGCAAAGCGCGGCCTGGATTAAAAATATCGCTTATGAAAAACAAATAAGGGGCGGTAATGTGGCTGGGCTGGCTTAATCCCAGGCTGCTTCATTAGAAGCCTGCTAATTACTGCCCGCTTTCAGACGCCTCTCTGCACTCTCCGGCCATTTGTCTTCGTTAGCCGTGCCGCCTGTGTTTTGACCTCCGTCTGTGAATGCAGCTGAGGTCCGCCCAGCACTGTTCTGGAAGCAGGAACAGCTTTTCGCGAACCAAGCGGCCTTACGCTGTCACGGTTCAACCGGTAAGCACCGTCGCTTACCATAGAGAATTAAGGGAGATATCGCAACATTTATATTGCTCCTGTTTCCTTTTTACTTTGCTTGTTTATATTACATCCCCCCAGCACACAGAAAATTACGCATTGCAGTGAAATCTTCTGCTGGTACGCGCGCAGTCGTGGCTAAGCAATTTGCAGTGGATGTTTAGAGTTGAAGGCGACGCAATGAGTATCATATTGGATTCTCATTGTAGACGACAGGGGTTTAAGTCCGAGTCCGGTCGCTATGATTCGCGTTGATCACCTTGAAACGGTTGTCAGCCTCTCGTAGCATAAGTTTGGGGGCATAGCTGCCGCTCTGATGTAGATACTCTTACGGGCATCTGGGATGCTCAGCTACCTGAGTTTACGAGTGTCATACCATTCTCCACAAGTTTATCACATTCTATTGTCTACAACGAAAAGCAATCAATAGAGTGGCCGAATCTTCATTTTCAAATCCCTCTCCTTGTATATCATGTTCCGATGTGTGTTAATCGACATTTCATGTGAAAATAGAAAGCGACCTACTTTGCATGATACATGAAACTTTATAGATCAATTTGACTTGTAGTATAGAAGTATGGTTGAGAAACACATTGTCTGCCACTTACATAATGAAGAAATTTTATTTATAAAAGTAGTTTATTAACTGTATTTTATAATGGATCTATTCACTAAGACATAATTTTCGATAGCATGGGTTCATCAGTCATTTGTGCAATTTATCGATTGCAAAGACTTAAACTCCACAGATGCATTTTTAGAGTTTGGACACATTGCCTTTCAGTGATAAGAAAAGCAATGTTGAGTAAAATAGGGCTCGCAAGACAGAACAACAATAGGGGCGAGAGCAAGTCCAAGTTGAGTCTTGCGCGAGATGTGATGGCGACAGTTAAGCATAGCTGAGGAACTCTGCTTCAGAGCAAGTGGTTCCCTTTTGAAGATCAGAAATTTCGAGAAGTGGAGAATAGCTAGGAACTGAATGTTATTGGAGGAAACATTTTTGGAACTTGATTTTCACGTACAAATGACTCAGCAGCCAAAAGGTATTTGTCGCATTGCTTTGCGTGCATTTAGCGACTAGTTCGTTAATTTTCATGTTTCATTACTTTCGAGTGTTAGGTAAAGAGTCATGTGTCCAGGTGTTAGTAAGTTCCATTCACTTCTGTTAGCTGAACGGATATTTTGACTTAATAATTTAAATGTACAACTCATAGCAATTTTATACTTCAATATTGTTTGGTGCCTGTGGTAACATTAAAAAGAATGAGTAATTTTATTAAAATGATTTTCAATGTCAGATTTGTAATTCTAAGAAAATTAAGTGAGAACCGAGCGTCTGTTGCAGGTGTCACATTATCAGGGCCTAATTGCAGAGCTTATTTGGAAGGAGATGTCCATGTTGTCTGCAGAGAAATGAATTAGAAGTGAACACATTCTCGACACGTAATCTATAGCCCCTATGAGTTAGCATTTCTGCGACAAGGTTAGTTTTATTTAACACTGTCAGTGTTCAAAATTCGTTTCATTACAAAATTTCCAAATTAAATTAGTTTCGTTTCATTAAATGCTTTCCACATTTTCCCATCATTAAATATTTTTCATTAGATACTTGCAGATGTTAATGTTCTGACCCTAATGTTAAAGACACATATTAGTTTATGGTATTGGTAATTCTATTCATAGCAGTAAAAATGTGATACGTTTGCAAATGTTACGGTAGACTGCGCTAGGATATGTTAATATGAGTATCACAAACTAACGAGAGTTACACCGTTAGACGGAGTAAGAGCACGAACCTTTGTCGTTACCTTCAGTCGCTAACATATGCTTCCTTTTAAAAGATAATTTAAGAAGATTTGTTGTGCCACTACTTGAGATGCATTTTGAGGGTTTTTGGAAAGTCAGGGTTTGATATAACAGGCATTCTGGGACATAATTGAAACGAAACAAGATCGGTACGAGTCTCGGGCACTCAATAATTGACCAGACTGGTAGCAAATTCGCACCTTTCCCTATTACGGTAACCACTAGCCGCGTCTGTTCAAAACTGCGCAACAGAATTAAAGTGTCACTCTTTTGAAACCCCTCAAATTTTCCCCATTACGAAGCAGAAGTTCGAAATTTGGCTCGAAGGTGCCTCCGACCTGCCTCTGTTGTGTAATAGCGTAGTGCCTCATAACGTCACATGCAGCTCGTCGCCGTTTCACACATAAAAGTGACGACAAGAGAAATTAAAAAAAGAGCAGTGCTTAGAAATTCACGTGAGTTGTAAGGTGGGTTAACGACGTCAGATTAGCACCTCACCTTACCACAGTTCTGCCTAAGGTCACCGTGGACCTATCAGATCATGTTAATTTTTTCGAACTGGCCATGAACAATTCCCATATTTGACGAAAAACCATGAATTTTCGTTTTATGGCGCAAAAATTAAAAAAATAATAATAGCCGACCACTGTGGTCGAGCGGTTCTAGGCGCTTCAGTCTGGAACCGCGCTGCTAATACGGTCGCAGTTTCGAATCCTGCCTCGGGAATAAGTGTGTGTGATGTCTTTAGGTTAGTTAGATTTAAGTAGTTCTAAGTCTAGGGGACTGATGATCTCAGATGTTAAGTCCCATAGTGCGCAGGGCCATTTGTACCATTTGAAAAGAATAATAAGAGCCAATGGAATAAAGAATTACATGCAAATTAGCAAGGGGCTTTATTCAAAGAGTTTATAACGAAAATCCCTTTTGTTTCTTAACTATTATACAAATGCAGTGCACGTATTGTTAACGTCTCTAGCATCTGTGAGTCTTTAGCATCTGCAAGTCTTTTTGTTCGAGATTTTAGTGCCCGAGCTTTTAGTGCTGTAGTTCTGAATATTCGCGACTCTTAAGTTCTTGAGCCACTGAGTGAAACAGTTAACCTCACTGGAAACCGGGCTAATTAAAAGTAAATTTCTTTGACTTCCGATTAAAGACATTTATTATCGGGTCCAAGCATGAATATCCTTCAAGTAAATCAAATTAAATAAACTGTGTTAAATGAACCCTGTGGCTTTTGAAGGACTTAATTGAGTGTACATGTGCCACACAAAATCAAAGATGTGAACTCATTACAAAACACTTAGGGGCCGCGTTGTAACTGTTAATGAGCATCTTTGGCGCCAACCGCTAAACAGCGCCTCTAGTTGATGGTAATAATTTGAAATTAAACTTATCGATCAACAAGTATTGACTGCAATGACAGCGTTGTCTCGCGTCTCACGTATCTCGTCAAGGTGGAGAGTGCTGGCTGGGCATAGAAAAAGGACATCACACCTTCGCTGGTCTTGGATGTGCCAGTAGGCAGCAATAGGAGGCGTCACAGCACTTGCCCTCACGCACATCTCACCCGTTCTCCTGCTGTCTCTGAGAGATGGCTGGGGAAAACATTTCAGTCCCACCGCTGCTGAGAACCAACACGAAAAGGCCTCAGGTGGCGTAATAAAAGGCTTGAATAAAACCACCCTTCCTTACGACCGTTCATCTTAAACGTCTCATGGTCTAAAACGAAGTTTTCAGTTATATATGCAACAGGATGACTTTATTGAAAACCTTTCACCCTGTTGTTGCCCAGGACGATTCAACCTTTCTCTAAGGAATCTTTAACCCTTTAGAGAGTAGCGTGACTTCATTTTATGCTCGCTCAGGTGTACAGAGTGGAACACATATGGGGCACTGAAAACCAATCGACGTAACCTGAATGTGATCCAAAACAGAAATGGGTATTTACATTTTCTCGACCCTCTTTTTTGTCCCCTTACGCATGCTTAGTTTTTTCAATATTTCTTAGCCATCTGACTGGTTTGACGTGCCCCCCCCCCCCCCCCCCCCCGCGAATTCCTCTCCTGCGCCTTCCTCTTCATCTCAGTTTAGCACTTGCAAATTACGTCGTCAGTTATTTGCTGGATGCATTACAATCTCTCTCTTCCTCTACAGTTTTAACCCCCTACATATCCCTCTAGTACCACGGAAGTTATGCGATAAGAGATGTCCTACCATCCTGTCCCTTCTTTTTGTCAGTGTTTTCCATATACAGTATTTCTTTCCTCGCCGATTCTGCAGAGTACCTCCTCATTCCTTACTTTACCAGTCCACCTAAATCTCAACATTCTTCTGCACCACCGCAAATCAAATGCTTCTATTCTCTTCTGTTCCGGTTGTCCCGCAGTCCATGTTTCACTACCATACAATGCCGTTCTCTAAACGTACATTCTCAGGAATTCCTTCCTCAAATAAAGGCCAGTGTTTGATACTAGTAGACTTCTCCTGGCCAGGAATGCTTTTTTTGCCAGTACTAGTTTTCTTCTTCCAGTGCCAGTCTGCTTTTGATGTCCCGCTTGCCCTGTCTGTCATTGGTTATTTTGCTGCATAGGTTGCATAATCCCTTAACGTCACCTACTTCGTGATCACCAATCCTGATGTTTAGTTTCTCGTTGTTCTAACTTCTGCTACTTCTCACTGTTTTCGTCTTTCTTTGATTCACTCTCAGTCCATATTCTGTACTCATTGGACTATTCGTTCCATTCAACAGCTCCAGCAATTCTTTTTCACTTTCACTGAAGACAACAATGTCATCACCGAATCATATCATTGATATCCTTTCACCTTGAATTTTCATTCCACTCTTGAACTTTTCTTTTAATTTCGTCATTACTTCTTCGATGTATATATTGAACAATAGCAGCGAAAGACTACCTCCCTGCCTTACACCCTTCATAGCCCGAGCACTTCGTTGTTGGTCTGCCAGCCTTATTGTTCCCTATGAAAGTGTCTCGATTTTTTTTTTTTAATCTTGCTTCTGTTACAACCACAAGATCAGAACTGCCTCTCTGGAGCCTTTACCTTTCCTAAAACCAAACTGATCGTCTTCTAACACATTTTCAGTTTTATTTTTCACTGTTATGTATATTCCTCTTGTCAGTAACTTGGATGCATGAGCTGTTAAGCTGATTGTACGATAATTTTTGCAACTGTCAGCTCTTGCAGTCTTTTTAATTATGTGGATTTTGCATACGGCCAGTTATTTGCCTCCCTGTAACTATCTGTCTACCCCAGTTCTAAGGTTGGAGGAAGGCAACGGCGGACCACCACACGGAGGAATATGCCTTGTAAAGACGCTGGTGTTGAACCTAATCTTCAGATTGATTTACTTTACCTATTTTTCCAATCTTTATTTTTATTGACATCGAACAGCATTTTTGTAGTTTATTTCCCACACATGTGTTGAAATACTTCGCGAATATTTTAAATTTTTATTTCCCAGTTCGTTGAACACACTAGATTGAATCATATACAGAAACAATTTACGGTCGTTAACTCGGAAACGATCCCACGCTTAATCATATTAATAGAATAGGAAGATACACTTTGCGTACTGTTTGCATATCTTACGTTTTAGGCATCAAAGTAATCTACATCCATTACAATGTCGACTTTGTAACTATCTCTCCTTTGAAATACAATAAGTTTTGCAAACGTTTTGAAAAATTTAGTTCTTGAGGCACATCATATCTTCACGTACCGAAACAGTTGTATATAAAATGATAACTTTAGAACCCTATCCCATCTAGGATAATAAGGTGCCTCTTGCATGCAGCAGTTAACCGACTGCTACGTTCGATGACCTTCGTATTGTCTATGAGACACTAGGGTGAAAGCGGTTGTTCACAGTGTGAAAGCGCGTTGCAGTAAGTTAGCCATTACAGATACGTATTTCCACTGCAATTTAAACAGTCTTGGAAGGAACAAGAAACTATCACTTACACATCTGTGCTATTAAATGCACTGAAGTGTAGAAAATTTACATGTTTGGAAGTAACAAGAAACTATGAGGAAACGAAAAGGTATGT
The DNA here is from genome assembly GCF_023897955.1 of Schistocerca gregaria. Classification (NCBI taxonomy): domain Eukaryota; kingdom Metazoa; phylum Arthropoda; class Insecta; order Orthoptera; family Acrididae; genus Schistocerca; species Schistocerca gregaria. Next base: position 136,500,102 of record NC_064921.1, on the reverse strand, counting down.
TAGAAACGGAGAGACCAGTGTGATTTAATTTGTAAAGCAATCCTGGTGTTTCACTACTTTTAAAAACAGGAAATGTAAGGATACCTATATACAGTTAATAACATTACAATATAATAGTTCAGATAGAGGGATAATTTGGCTGCTTAGACTTCCTGAATTTGTCTTCAGCGTTAGAACCCTCCAAGAACGTAGTATTCAAAAGAAGTTTTTATATATGTGCTTTTGGAAGCTGACATATATTTTTAAAAAGGCGATTTTTATTTTGTCCAGGAAAAAAATGAATTCGACAGTTTTTTTTTTTTTTTTTTATTTGAAGAACTTATTAATACGGTCCGCTAGGAGTTAGTCTTTAAATTGATGATTGGAGGTTCTATGTTGGAACAGAAAAAAACGCATTTAAGAACAACCAAGAGCTGTTGGTGAAATAAACCTTTATTTATTAACAGTTCCGATCAGTCAATCACTATCGGATAACACAAAATCATTTACATCAGTGTATAAGGTATCGTTCTTACTGTGACTCCAAAATCTAAAATTAATAACCATCCTCCATCACTGAAAGTGCCGTCAGTAGTAGAATGTATTAATGCAGTAACAGCAAAACACATTAATATAGTTAAATAGTCATTGTACACAAGTTCTGTAAGGAGGCCACCTTGCATGCCGACAAACTGTACAAAATATATTGCCACTGTAACTCTACCATAGAATACAGATTCTGTAGAAATGATGAAATTTATTTGATTTTATCTTTCGGTAAGTTAACATGCTTCCGTGAAGGTATATACCTCCATAGCTCCCATCTTTGTTGACGCTGTTGTTTGTTTCTCGACATATAGAGCTATGATTTCTCTTGATATAATGAATATTACTTTCTTTGACTGGCAGGTCAAATAAATCTTGTGAACCAGATACACAGATTAGTTCGATTTCAAATATGGCCTGAATCAATAATACACCATAATTTTTTTAATTATTTTATTTATTTTTCAAATTTATTTACATTATATTACTCCCGTTGGAAAGACGTAAAGTCTGTTTGGCGCTGCCTGACAGTCACTGCTCGCCTACAGCTGAGGCAACTGCTTTTCAAAGTTGGCATATGATGTCATTGTTACTGCGTCATCCAAGAGATACGACATGCGTTTTAAACCAGGACGTCGAAAGCGAAAATTCTTCCTTATTTAGTTTATAATAACAGAAATAGTAGTCAATCTCTGTGAGCCGGTCCTGTTTCAATAAAAGTCATATGAGGATAGAAGAAACGGAATGTCGTTTTATGTGCATAAAACGATAGCTTATGGTTTCAGGAGTACGTATTTCAATCATACACTCCTGGAAATTGAAATAAGAACACCGTGAATTCATTGTCCCAGGAAGGGGAAACTTTATTGACACATTCCTGGGGTCAGATACATCACATGATCACACTGACAGAACCACAGGCACATAGACACAGGCAACAGAGCATGCACAATGTCGGCACTAGTACAGTGTATATCCACCTTTCGCACCAATGCAGGCTGCTATTCTCCCATGGAGACGATCGTAGAGATGCTGGATGTAGTCCTGTGGAACGGCTTGCCATGCCATTTCCACCTGGCGCCTCAGTTGGACCAGCGTTCGTGCTGGACGTGCAGACCGCGTGAGACGACGCTTCATCCAGTCCCAAACGTGCTCAATGGGGGACAGATCCGGAGATCTTGCTGGCCAGGGTAGTTGACTTACACCTTCTAGAGCACGTTGGGTGGCACGGTATACATGCGGACGTGCATTGTCCTGTTGGAACAGCAAGTTCCCTTGCCGGTCTAGGAATGGTAGAACGATGGGTTCGATGACGGTTTAGATGTACCGTGCACTATTCAGTGTCCTCTCGACGATCACCAGAGGTGTACGGCCAGTGTAGGAGATCGCTCCCCACACCATGATGCCGGGTGTTGGCCCTGTGTGCCTCGGTCGTACGCAGTCCTGATTGTGGCGCTCACCTGCACGGCGCCAAACACGCATACGACCATACTGGAAGCGGGCTGCACGATGTTGGGGCGTGAGCGGAAGACGGCCTAACGGTGTGCAGGACCGTAGCCCAGCTTCATGGAGACGGTTGCGAATGGTCCTCGCCGATACCCCAGGAGCAACAGTGTCCCTAATTTGCTGGGAAGTGGCGGTGCGGTCTCCTACGGCACTGCGTAGGATCCTACGGTCTTGGCGTGCGTCCGTGCGTCGCTGCGGTCCGGTCCCAGGTCGACGGGCACGTGCATCTTCCGCCGACCAGTGGCGACAACATCGATGTACTGTGGAGACCTCACGCCCCACGTGTTGAGCAATTCGGCGGTTCGTCCACCCGGCCTCCCGCATGCCCACTATACGCCCTCGCTCAAAGTCCGTCAACTGCACATACGGTTCACGTCCACGCTGTCGCGGCATACTACCAGTGTTAAAGACTGCGATGGAGCTCCGTATGCCACGGCAAACTGGCTGACACTGACGGCGGCGGTGCACAAATGCTGCGCAGCTAGCGCCATTCTACGGAAAACACCGCGGTTCCTGGTGTGTCCGCTGTGCCGTGCGTGTGATCATTGCTTGTACAGCCCTCACGCAGTGTCAGGAGCAAGTATGGCGGGTCTGACACACCGGTGCAATGTGTTCTTTTTTCCATTTCCAGGAGTGTATTTAAAACATCGATAAGAAGACACCGTTAACTTTCAGAACGCATTGTCTTGAGGAAATACACTCCTGGAAATGGAAAAAAGAACACATTGACACCGGTGTGCAACTAAAAGGTTTTCTCATATGAGTTACAATTTGTTTGACTCCAGGGTTTCCCACTTCATTCTTGGACGGTGATACCTCATTTGCTTCAAAAGGCCGTTTGTATGTAGTTTCAGTCAGTAATATGAGCAATGGTCGTGTCTCAGGCACGGTGGAACTGCCTCGTGGATGCCGTTTCCGCAAAACCTGTTACTGTATCTCACTTCGAATAAAAGGTCATTCTGACTTTCGATAAAGTTGACCATCCTTTAGGCTTAGGCTTTCTGACTTTTTCTGACTTTTTCTGACAAAGAACACCGTACTATATGAGAATGTTATCATTTAAATAGGTTAACAATCAAGACACACAGATTTTACTCACAAATAAGCCGCAGAAGTAAATTTATAGTAGAGAATTGGGCACTAGGATATGAATCATTGTTATATCAGTAAATATGCTACGTTATGTGGTTTTATGTAGTATGAAGAATTAGTTCTAGCTATTTGGGTAGCCTTATATTAACTGTAACTTTTCTTGTGTGGAAGTTTCTATATTGTAAAAAAATTGTTTTCATGATTCATGTGTTGCCAATACACATAGGGAACCTTTTTTCATGATTACATAGATCAATACATATAAACATAACATTATTTCTTCTAAAGTATACATTGTAAGCTAGCCATTCTGCCTGTCTTAATGTGACATTAGAGGTCTTGTGATCAATTCATAATGCACAGGAATTGTTATTAGCCATGATAAATAACAATACTAGCTCAATAATATTTTCTGTCTTTAATTGCTTATGTCATTACATGCCGTTAAAACACAGTTTTCTGGTGAAGAGAACCTAGATATATTGTGAGTGTATAACCACACCCTAACATAAAACCATCTATGGCATTACATCAGCTTTTACGAGTTGCAATTAATATTTACTCAAGGCCATTGTAAAGATTGGTGTATTGACTTAAATGTTTTTGTATCTGGGTTGACTAGAAACTAAGGAGTAACGACGTGTAATGACATAAACATTTACAGATAGAAAACATTATTGACCTAGTATTGATATTCGTTACGACTAGATATATATTCTCTATTATATGATATCAGCACAAAACCACCAGACTAACCTTATGACAGGTAAACTGGCGGTACAGTTTACCAAAAATAATGCTATGTGTATATGTACTGGCTCTGAGAACTATGGGACTTAACTGCTGAGGCCATCAGTCCCCTAGTACTTAGAACTACTTAAACTTAACTGCTGAGGCCATCAGTCCCCTAGTACTTAGAACTTTTTAAACCTAACTAAACTAAGGACATCACACACATCCATGCCCGAGGCAGGATTCGAACCTGCGACCGTAGCGGTAGTGCGCCTAGAATCTCTCGGCCACACCGGCCGGTCTGTCGGTACGTTTAATTGCGCCCATTATTCTTCCTCTCCTATTGCTGTGTATATATCTATGTCTGTATCTGTGTAGTCTAAGTGTAGTGTATGTCTATTGCCCGCAGAGAAAGACAGTGTTTTCTGGGGAACCTTCTTCCCCGTATGTGCATGTAGGTGTCTGCCTCAGACTCATGCGGTTTAAGTGCGTGGGATAAGGTCCGCGTCCTGTTAAGAAATGTACCACACCGCGCCCGGGATCGATATCTTTCATTCTCAATCGCTCCCTTATGTGAGGGAGGAAGTCGTGCAGTTTACGTCCTTTACCACTTACGTCCCACTCACCTTGCAATGCATCCAAACGCCAACTTTAAGGTGACGTATCGTCTCTATTGGCACACCAGTTATTTTGTGTACATTATCTAGTCTCCCCATCTTTAACCAGTGCAGCTCTATATTTGATCGAGATATCTATAGGGCATATTCCGAGCAGCACACACAGTGCATCCGCTGAGGTGGCGCCGAAGGCTCCAGATAGCCTAAGTAGGACACTTCTCTGCCTTAGTCTGACTGATGCTTTGTTGTTGACCACGTTCAGTCTATGTGCCCACGTGCTAGCTGCGAAGCTGAGTACTGATTCGAAGAGCGCATGGCCGTATGACTGGTATAGGTATTCTGTACTGCTTTGAATTTAGCCTCACCAGTTTGTGTTGTATTTTTCTGCTTTGTCTCTTGTTAGCCTTAACTGTTCGAGGAAATTTAATTTTTCATCTATGTATACCCCAAGATAGCGCGTAACGTGTGCTCGTTTGATATTTGTGTCCCCAATTTTAACCGAAGGATTCCTTTCAGTAATGGGTATGTTGTTTTGTTTTCGGCTATCCTGAGTTTATTGTTGTGACACTATTCTGTAATTGTTTGTAGTATTCCACTGGTTTTCTCTACTAACTGGGCTCTGTTGTTTGCAGTGACCACAACTAATAGGTCATCTTCGTAGGCGACAATTCCTTCTGGCCTGTCATCCCCATCCAGAAGTTGTAGGAGGGATTCTATTGTTATGTCCCAGAAGATGGGGCCGCAGATCGACCCTTGAGGGCAGCCTGTGGTGTCACCGCCAGACACCACACTTGCTAGGTGGTAGCCCTTAAATCGGCCGCGGTCCGTTAGTATACGTCGGACCCGCGTGTCGCCACTATCAGTGATTGCAGACCGAGCGCCGCCACACGGCAGGTCAAGAGAGACTTCCTAGCACTCCGCCCAGTTGTACAGCCGACTTTGCTAGCGATGGTTCACTGACAAAATACGCTCTCATTTTCCGAGACAATAGTTATCATAGCCTTCAGCTACGTTATTTGCTACGACCTAGCAAGATGCCATTATGTTACTATAGATACTGTGAATCATTTAATGTCAAGAGCGACGTTCATCATTAATGGATTAAAGTTAAGTATTCCACCAGCTACGTCGGTTTTTCTCAATTCTAATTCCCTTGTCATGTTCCAGACCTCACGCCAGCCTGCGTGAGCTAAAACTCGTGCATTTCGGCCTCCTGCCAACCACAACACAGCCTTTGGTAATTCTTTTAATTACTTTCTGGCTGTCCATTTAACTACTCGGTCTTTACAGTAGTCTAGGAAACTGTTGTACAGTGACTGCAGTACCTCCAGATGTTTTAACCTTTGAAACAGTACAGGCCACCAGAGATTATCGAATGTTGCAGCAATGTCAATCGTTATTGCCATGAAGTATTTCTGTTTTGTAGTATTAACTATGTGTAGGGCCTGGTTGATGGCATCATCTATTGGTCTGTCAGTTCTGAAGCCGAATTGGTGTTGGCTCATACTCCTGAGAGCTCTGTGTATTTGCAGGCGCTTACACAGTAGCTTCTCCTGAATATTTGCTAGAGTGTTTATTAGGTATATTAGCCTGTAAGTCTTTGTATCTGAAGGATCCCTGTTCGCTGATTTCTTAATAATGACTGCTTTAGAGGTTTTCCATACTGTAGGTACCCTGCCCAGCCGCAAGGCATCGTTCAGTAACGTTGTTAGGGACGGGGTGATCTGCGGTGCTAGTTTTCTCAGTGTTTCCGAGTGGGTACCAATCTGGTCCAGGTGCGTTCTTGTTTTTGAGCTCTGAGATTGCTAGCGCAACCTCTTCTTGCGCAAAAGAACAGGTGACAGTTGCAGTGCTATATGGTGTGTGTAGGTTTTCTCTGTTGCATGATATTGTGTGTCTGTATCGATATCTTCGTCAGGGAGCAGTTTATACAGCAGAAACTCTGCTGTATTCCTCCATCCCCTCGTCATCGTGCCGTCATCCTGCCTTAGCGTTCCCAGAACTCGAGTGGTTTATCTCTGTGAGTATTTTGTATGGTTTCCCCCATGTATTTTGCTCTGTTTGTGTTGTTACAAATAGCTCCCATTGTTGTCTACGCGTGTTGATGGGGTCGGTCTGTATAAGTCTTGTGTATGCCTATATGCTTCTAGTCTTATTCGTCTGCCTATTTGCTATCGCCCTTTGACATAATTTTCGTTTGCGTCTTGCATCTTCTTTGAGTCTCGTGAGTTCGTTGGTCCATGGTAATGGTGAGCGTTTTGTGTTCTTTGCTGTGGGTATTGATGTGCTTTGTGCATGTTGTATTACCTGTGTTAACTTGCGTGCTCTGTAATCGATGCTTCCATTGATGTTTTCTAGATCGTGTTGTGTTTCCGTTAATTTGTTTCAGTCTGCTTTGTGCAACAATAAATGTCTAGTGTGTAGTTTGGTCGTTGTGTTCTGAGTGTGAGTTAGTGTGTATGTTATGACATTGTGATCACTACTACTACTACTACAGTCCAGTTTGTTACGTATGCCATTGCTGCATTATTTGCTAGCGTTAAGTCGATATTACTGCTCGTACCATCGAACCCTGCATATGTTGATATAGGTCCTTTCGTATTCATTACATGTAATTGTGTTTCTTCTATTAGGTCCATGATTATGCGTCCTCTGTCATCTGTTCTGTCTGAGTTCCAGAGGGTCGATCTGGAATTAATGTCAGCACTTGTCGCTAATTTTTTGCCTGTGGCATACATTACTAGATCTCTGATGTAATCTGCGTACGGATTGCCGGCCTATGTGGCCGTGCGGTTCTAGGCGCTTCAGTCTGGAACCGCGCTACCGCTACGGTCGCAGGTTCGAATCCTTCCTCGCCATGGATGTGTGTGATGTCCTTAGGTTAGTTATGTTTAAGTAGTTCTAAGATCTAGGGGACTGATGACCTCAGATGCTAAGTCCCTTAGTGCTCAGAGCCATTTGAACTTTTTTTTTTGCGTACGGATGTATTTGATGACAGAATTGGGCGTACATGGATGCAATAACCCATGTGACGTCCTCATTAGTTATCTCTATGGTAAGTAAGTGTTGATTGCGTAGCTGTGTTACCTTAATTATGTTATGAGTTCTATTTAAAATTACTACCGCAGCTTTACAGTCATTGAAACTTCCTGGCAGATTAAAACTGTGTGCCCGACCGAGACTCGAACTCGGGACCTTTGCCTTTCGCGGGCAAGTGCTCTACCATCTGAGCTACCGAAGCACGACTCACGCCCGATACTCACAGCTTTACTTCTGCCAGTATTCGTCTCCTACCTTCCAAACTTTACAGAAGCTCTCCTGCGAACCTGGTTTACAGTCATTGCTGCCTGTTACTGTGGCAGCATGTTTTCGCAGACATATCACTTGCCCTTTTCTATTGTAAGTTTCTTGTAAGCACATAATGTCTGCCTGCAAGTCTTGTGCAATTTTAGGGATTTCCGCCCTGATTGTCGTCCTGTTCTTTGTATTATGTTGCAAGATATTCATTTTTTGTCTATGTGTTCTGGGTGTTTTACGTGTAGAAAACATTTACTGCCTGTCTATGGGTAATGGAAATATGTTCGTCCGTGTGCTCTTACATGATCTATATATATATTATCCAAATCGAATGGTTGTGATCTGCACAGGCAGACCTGGACCATGAGGTCGAGCAGCCGCTCTGCTGACATAGGAATATTTTCTGTCCCTAGGATGGTTCTGTTTGTCTGCTCAGTTAATGAAAAACAGAGAGAATCTCCAGATTGGATGGCACAATCTAAGTAGCATCCGCTGCACTGTCTGCAGTATCTCTTTTTTCTCCAGTCTACTTAAAAAGTAAAATTCTAAATTATCATAATTAGCTGGCTTGCTGTTTGTACTGGTTTCTGTTGGGGTTTCTGAGGTGGTACTAGACAGATTGTGGCTTGGTGTTGGCCGCTGAGTGGGACACATTTTAAGACCTCTTTGGGATGTCAGACGATTACATTTCGTTATGTCACAGGCTTCTTCAATGCTTTTTGCCTTCATACGTTTTTACTGATGTTGGTGGTGCTTGCTGATGTGGTGTCAGCGATGGTGATGGTTTATGTGGCACTGACTGTATGTGTTACGTTGTTTTTGTTGATGTTTGGAGTGGAGGTTGACATCGCTGCAAATGTCACATGTGTCTCCCTCAGATCTGTCCTCATCTAATTTGTCTACCTTTATAAGTCTGGTCCCGGCGAAGGTTCGAGTCCTCCCTCGGGCATGGGTGTATGTCCTTAGGATAATTTGGGTTAAATAGCGTGTAAGCTTAAGGACTGATGACCTTAGCATTTAAGTCCCATAAGATTTCACACACATTTGAACATTTTACAAGTCTGGGTCCGGTAGTTCTGAGTTTTGTATTGGTTTGTGGCCTGATTATTTCGATGTGCATTGATTCAGGGCCTACGTATCTGTCTGTTTCTTGATCCTTCTGCCCGAGGTGTAGACAAATTTGACTGGTTTGACTGGTTTGATATACTGTCCACATTTACGTCTGTCATAGGGTTTTACATGTGATGATGATTCTGGTTTGTGTTCATCTTGTGTATGTGTGATGTGATGTCCTTCGGGTAGGAGAAATTGTGAAGGAGTATGTCGTTTTTGTTTGTACATTTTTTGGAGCACAGTATAAGTAAGCTCATCTTCCAACTCATCTATCCTCTGCGTTAATGTTATTTGGAAGTTTATCCAGTAGTATAATTGTCTTTTAATTTGATTTGCCACTGATTGGAGCCACCGATTGTCATCTACATATTCTATCGTTTTGATGCAGGTATCACGTAACGTCGTTGAGTGTGTTAGAGGCGGGATGTGTTCATTATCATCGTAATTCTCTCTCAGAAGATTCATTTGTCTTCTCCAGGAAATTGCTCTTTGGTAGCTTCTGTGTAACGTTGGCGGTGATTTGTATTTAAGTGTTTTGGGTGAATGGCTTTGGGTGTTCGTGTTTCTTGTGTGTGTGTGTGTGCTGCTTTTAGCTGCCATAGTCTGTACTGTCCCGGCGCCTGTCATGCAATTGTTTGTAGGTCTGACAATCACCTTTCGTTTTATTGCAGACGCGGCCACTGTATTTGCAGGGGATGCAGACACAAACTTCGGAAGTGCACTCGGTGCGCTTGTGTCCTTGGTTTCCATACTTGACATACGTAACGTCGGCCTTTCTGGAGGTTTAAGTCGTGTGTCCTAGGTCACAACACTTAAATCACAGGTTTACTACCGTATAATCTTTCACAGGGAGTGATTCCGCGTCCATCTTGCGTAAGACGTTGTATCCCAGATTGCGCAATATGTGATCTGGTGTCCCATTTATGTGAATAAGTCAACTATTTCATCGTAAGAATATAAGGACCATAGTAGCCAAGTACCATAGATAATTACGAGAGAGACTTTCCAAAGGTTCATTTACTTCGTGTCATTTCCCGAGAAAAGGTTTAGGCCCATTCATATGCCGGAAATTTAATTTTTTGTAGGTCGCAGTGCCGTTTATATGTTTGTCTTGCACTTAGTGGACGGCACCTTAAACTGTTGTGGAAGGTAAGTTGAAGATTTGATAAATGTAAGTGGGAAAAGTTACCAAAGTTTGTATGCTTTCACAGTAAGGTTGGTTAAGGTTGGTGTATTGCCATAAATATTTTTATCTCTAGCTTCGCTGAAAACTGAGCAACAGCAACGTGTAATGGCATAAACATTTAAAGAGAGAAAATATTATTTATCTAGTGTTGGTATTTGCTTCGACTACTTCCTTGTAAAACTGTTTTGTGAATAAAAACTTTGTAAACCTGTGTGTGAATTAAAATTTCCTACTAGTTTATATAGTCATTCATGCAGGTCATTTATGTAGACGATATAGCATTGCAAAACTGGTTGAATCTTTTTGAAACACCCTGTACTATAACTCCACATTCTAAGTGTTTTTTTACACTTAGCGAGTTAGTGGAATGTTTAAGGCAATGGACATCGCTTTGACGATGAACGGGATCAAATCTACGTCTTTACATATTTGAGTTTATCGTAGTTTGTGCACTCTACTTCAGGTAAATTCCTGGATGGAGCCGTTGGACAGACTACAGCTAACTCCCAGTTTTTGTCTGGCTGAGTAGATGTAATCACCGAAATGTATAATAGAACTGTCCAACCCATTAAATGTAATTAACTAAATGTATAATGGAACTGTTCAACTGCTTAAAATACTTAACGAAATATCTAACTGAATATGTAAAAGAATTTTACGGCTGCATAGCAATAACATTAAAATTTTCATAAACTTAATTTCTTCTCAGCTATTTTTGCTGTTCATATTATACCTGCATATGAACAATTTGAAGATTTGTCCAAGCAACAGCAAATAAGCTATCCAAATCGATAGTGTGAGTAGGTCGGAACAAGTGAAAACAAGGATTCTTGAAGTATCGGAGTAGAAACTGCATGAAAGTTATTACAACTGGTGCCCAAACGTGCGACGAGAAATGCATAGTGAGATTAAGTACGCGTTAGGAGAAGCTATACAGCCTTATTCAAATTCAGACACGGTCTCTCTTTCGTGCAAAATTGCAGTGATTTGGTTAAATGCTCATAGAAAATGGAGCTGAATGAGTTCTCATACCCGTATGTAAACAGTGATAGTGAATAGCAGAGAACAGAGATACTGATTTTATGCGACTCAGCAGTAATCTGAAGCAGCGTTTCCCCGAACTGTGCTGGAGTGCCAAGCGCTCAGTTGCTGAATAAAACATTTTTTCCACGTACGCCTAGGGATTTTACAATATGTCCATTGTTTATAGAAACAAGGTGAATATATTTAATGAATTAATCATGAACGTTTTTACCTGAAATGAAGAGAACCATGGATCAGGTACTTTTGTCCTATTTTTTGCAAGTACTTCGTGAATAACACAGAAAGCCTGAAATGAAAAATGTATTGGACTGCAACTCATTTTAAATCCATGGAAGCCACAGAGAATAAACAGCGATACAGATGGCTGAGAGGTTATTTCGCTTGACACGTATTCGAGAGGAAGGTAAATAGTTCAGCAATTTGTCCACGAACAAGGTCGTATTAGCACCTCTGGAATGGTCCGCTCTTCAGTAATATTCCTTTATATGGCGTCTTTAACGGGGAATAGAATAGAAACGAACACATATTGTCGTCTCCAATGATGGGATGAACTGTTAATAACTATTTTCTGCAAATAAGGAACAAAGCTTAAAATTACAGTTGACTATGTGATATTAATTTTTATAGTTATGCATCTTACGTCTTATTTTTTGCCCTTCTCCATTTCTCTCCATCGATATTCAGTATTTTCAATCATTCCATAACTCAAATATTAGTTTATATCCCCCTCAATATCAATAACTTCCAGCGCCTACTTTTTCTGAACACCTTTATGCAGATTTATTCTTTTATAATAAAGTACATGGTGTGCATAAAGTCTCTTTACAACTTCAAAATTTTATTACAAAGACAGTTGTTGAAATATTTCAACAAAATTTCTTTCATTTTAATCACTGTTTACTAAAGTTTTCATATATACTAAAATTTTGTGTTCCAGATACTCTGTTGATTGAAGGAACTGAACCTCTATAAAATAGCAACTCCTCAAGAGAAGGCACAATACGTTTCTGGTTTACTGAGACAAAATCGGATGTTCAGACTCAGTGAAACTTCAGAACGAAGTACGGAAGAGATCCACCATCGCACCCTTCAACCCATGCATGGCACAGAAAAAATATGGAGACAGGGACAGTTTTGGATAAAGGGTGGAGCAGGCGACCAAGAACATCCGAGGAAAACATCGATCGCGTTTCAAACGTCTTCACTTGTTCACCTACGAAGTCCATCCGCACTGCTGCCAGAAAGTTGCAACCATCACGTTCAACTGTCCATAAGGTCCTCCACAAGAACTTATAGTTGTACGCTTACAAAGTGCAACTGTTACAGACCCTTGAGCCAAATGACAAGCCAAAACGGACAGAGTTTGCACTCAACATGCTGAAACGCCTTTCGGAGGATGAGCCATTCATCAAGCGAGTTTGTCTCAGTGACGAGGCAACTGGGACATTAAACGGACACAATGTGAGACTCTGGGGATCTGAACATCCCCATGTGACAACGGAGCATCACCGGGATAGTCCAAAAGTGAATGTGTGGTGTGTAATCACGTGCAACCGAATAACTGGTCCATTTTTCTATAACGAGTCAACAGTTACTGCAAATGTTTATCTCGACCTTCTGACCGAATATGTAGCACCACAATTGATTGACTTACAACCAACTATCATTTTCCAGCAAGATGATGCACCGCCACATTCGGGACTGCATGTCTGTCGGTTCCTCAATGAAACATTTCTAGGCAGATGGATTGTGAGGGATGGGCGAATTTCTTGGCCACACCGTTCGCCAGATATCACGCCCTTGGACTTTTTTATGGGGATATGTGAAAGATATCGTGTATCAAACACAGATACGGGACGTTGCTGCCTTGAAGCAAGGAATTCGTAGTGTCATTGTCACCACTGACGACGCTATGCTACAGCGAACATGACAAGAAATTGAGTAGCGTATTGATGTGCTTTGCGCATCTAAAGGTGCCAATACAGAGCTGTATTAAACAGTATCAAAAAAAAATTTTATGTAGGCCTACACTGATTACAATAAAAGAAATGTTATTAAAATATGTCAACAACTGCCGTTGTAATAAAATTTTGAAGTTGTAAAGGAACTTTATGGACACCCCGTATTTCCGTTTCGTTCTCGCCATTTCCTCTAATACTTCATCACCACCCACTTGATCTGTCTCCTTAAATTTCAACATAGTTCTACGCCATACATGTTATGGCTTTCTTATCGTCTCTGTCTTTTTCCACTTAATGTTTCAATTACGTACGTACATACAGTTTCATCAGTTTACGGCACTAATTTATAGTAACAGATTTGTTTTATTTAGGATAGACTTTTTTTCTGTGCACTACTCTATGCGTACTATATCTCGTTTTGCCGCTTACCCGTTTAGGCACAAGTCAACCTACGTAAATTTCGACTGAATAATAAATAGTATTTTGGCATTGCCACGACCAGTAATTAAATATCCTTAAGCAGGCACATTAGTGTAAGTTCCGAATTAAGAACCTAAAATATGTCATTGGTAATCGTCCAGAGTCAGCCGCTGTGGCCGAGTTACTACCTTCAGGCAAAAAATAACGCAGTGATTTGGTTAATGGGCAAATATACAAGTTACGTTTTTAACAATGTTGGGAGTGACGACCATAAGGAATACAAGATGTATATGGAAAATGAATTCCAGAAAACACTTAAGTATCAGAATCACAATAAGAAATATGGTAACATGCTCCGAATTGTCTTCAACAGAATGGGTGTAGGTTAGGAACTGGATTCCTCGTAGAGATGGGTTGGGACACGTTCCCAACGCTAACCTCACCTGCAAGTCACACATGACAAATGAGTAGTACAGCATATACAAGAACATGACGGCAAACATCTGGTGTCTGTCAGAAGGAAGATCTTGAACTCCCTAATGGTGCGTTTAGAAGGCTGGAACTGACAAAAATAAGAAGGCAGTGAAGCACTTTGCGATGTCGCTGTTCGGGACTGCTCTTCTGTCCACGTAGTTTACCCTAGCAGGAACACACATCAAGGATTTACTGAATGATTAATTTGGGTCTGGGAAATGATCATGAGGAGCCTCAGGCTGCACAAGAAGAAAAAGTGGTGCTGAACTGCCACCAGCTGTAGGTGACGGTGAAGGTGCTAAATTGTGCTACTGCTCAAGACTGAATATGATTCCTCACACTCTGAATGACGCAATTTATGATTGCAATTATCTGTCACCTTATTTATGCCATTTCATTGTAAGCTAGCCATTTTTGTTACTGTATTTGTGGAATAAAAAAAACGGCTCTAGGCGCTTCAGTCCGGAACCGCGCTGCTGCTACGGTCGCAGGTTCGGATCCTGCCTCGGGCATGGATGTGTGTGATGTCCTTAGGCTGGTTAGGTTTAAGTAGTTCTACGTCTAGGGGACTGATGACCTCAGATGTTAAGTCCCATAGTACTTAGACCCATTACTTGAATCGTCCAGAAACAACAATAAACTGTGTTTCGTATTTTATGCACTCTATAACAACAAATGTTTTATTATAACTCACAAAAGTATTTCGTACTAATAAACTAATTTTAAAAGTTCAAACTAATCAACTAATTATACTATATTCCCTGAGCAGGCTATCAGAAGGATTATAGTGCGAGATGTAGGTTAATCACAAGGCGTTTGGCATACACCAGCGCCCAAAGCACATAATTAGAAAGCCTGTGTAACCAGCGACACGTATCTCGAAAAATAAAATTAAAAAACGCAATAGTCTCGTCAAAATTAGAAAAAATGAAAGGGGTATTGTTGCACCTAGCTGTCACACGTGCATTTTTTAAGAAATTGTTCAGAAGCTCACTATATCAGTGAGGTGCGACATTTTCATTTGACTCCCCTAGCGGCGAGCTCTGGTACTGGCGCAGGGATTCCGGTATGCACCAGAGCTACAGATATTCACCTGCAAATAAACAAAAAAATCAATTACACGCTTTATTTTTTCAAGTCTTACGACCACGACAGCGTATGGGATAAATAAAAGCTCACGAAGTGGATTACCTACGGTCGTTCCTGCTGCGCAACATTCGCTAGTGCAGCAGGAAAGGGGAAAATTATGGTGGTACGTTATGTATCCCCACCATATACGGTAAAGTGGTTTCCTGTGTGCAGTGTTGATACAAACATTATTCTAGGGATGATCACACAAGAACGGTACTGCATTCGTACTTAGCTTCGAGAGGCATGCAATATAGCTGTCCTCGCAGCAGTTGGCTCTGTCTTCAATGTCAAGGTACTTACATCCGTCACTGCACTAAATGTAACGTGGATGAGACACTCAATATTATAGTATGGACACTGCGCGAATAGAGTTGCGTGAATGCTCCACAGATGCATTTGAGCAAGTGTTTTGGGAGATACATCGCGCAAAAGACACTACAAAACAAATCTCTTCGGTACATAACAATCGTGTTAAAGAGTGAACAGCTCGACATAGCTGTTGAACAGCTTCATTGGAATGTTCCGGAAGCAATGTTACAATTTTTATCCTCAACAGTTATTGTACTTACAGGTTCAATGGCGTTTGTTGGCGTGTCTTTCGTTACCTTTTCCTAATCAGAGTGTGATTTTTGTTCTTCGTTGTCTCGTAGAAGATCAAGACTAGTAACTAATTTTGACTCACGTAATGGAAATCAGTATAGCATCAAGATACTCATCTTGTCAGTTGCACACATTGAGATACAACGTTAATGTAATATGAGTAATTGAATGAAAGTGACGAAACAGAAACTCCTATAATGTCAAACACTAGAAAAAGTACACATCAAACGTCAGTTTGTGGTTGAACTCGTAGAAAATGAGGTGTAGGGGAGGAGATGTAACTACAATTCCATCCTGTTTCACTGCCATGGTCCTCGTGCCCAAACAGTGGCGCAGTTAAGGTGTTAAGGCAATGTAATAGCATTAGTAAGAAATTGTGTTTCAATCCGATTATCTCTCTCCGTATTTTCTCTAAATCAGATGAAGAAAACCGAGGGTAATTCCATCGAAAAGATAAGGGGCCATTCCCTGCTCCATCCTTGCCTATTCGAAGCTAGTGTTCCGCCTTTATTAACCTCGTCGTGAACAAGACAATAAATCGTACAGTTCCCTTCCTAGAATTATTCTGTATGTATTTCTTGTGCCCCTGTCACCTCTTAACAAAACGTTACGGAATTCAGAGTTTCGATAATCACTAAACAAAATTATTATTCAATAGTTTAATGTATGGCACACAATACAGACGTGACACCAAATAGGGCACACGCAGATAAAAGAACGTTTACTGGTGTGCATAGCTAGGCAAGGGTATCTGCTCCGCATCGTGAATGTGAATTTCTGGGGGTATATTTTCACAAGTACACCCACCCACCCACCCACCCACACACACACACACACAAGTGCTTATTACGTAAGGACTATGTGACCTGAATATGCGATGACTTTTAGATGCGTCTGTGCACGTTACACTACCAACTCATGCATTCGTTCTGAGGAAGCGACCTCTTTCGAATAAGCAGCTAAAACTGCACCAGTGCCCCTATTCCCTACGATGGCTGCTGCATGCACGTAGTGAGACACTAACTGTAGACCTCTGCCGCTGATCATAACATGAAACGTCCCCTTAGAAAAATTATACATGACTGTGCTTAAACTGACACACATTTTTTTTTTAGCGCAACGCAATCTGACTTTCAAAAATCCCTACAAAAAAAGGCCCTGACTAACATTAACCTATACGTTTCACAAATCGCTTACCTCACAAAAATCTTGGTTACTCGAACTACTGCAATACAGCGAGCGCCACTACTGCCAGCTAAATAAAAGATTCAAACTACGGAAGGCACTAACTACTGATAGGGATGGTTAGCAAATGAAAGATTTTAATAGAGAACAAACAATGTATTTACCTTAATAGTCATAATATATATAGCAGTTCATGACACCAATTCTTACAAATTTCAAAACTCCGCCATCTCTCTCCCCACATCCACCACTGCTGGCGGCTCACCTCCAACTGCGCAACGCTACGCTCTGTTCACATCCAGCTGCCCAACACTACAATGGCAGACAACAATGCAAACTAGCCACAGACTACACACAGCACAGCCAGTGGTTTTCATACAGAGCGCTACGTGGCGTTACCAATATAAAAAACCTAAACAGCCTACTTACAAACAGACAAAGTCATGGACATGGCGCCACTGTTACGCTCAGTACTCATTGGCACTATAATTAACAATATCATTAAGAACGACAAACAATAACACCACGGTTAACTGCTTCTTTTTTCTTCACGAAACTTGTATGGATAACCAATGAATAAAAGTGGTAGAAGTTCCCCCTGTTTTCTGTGTAAATGTAAAGATAATGTTAACCCTTAAACTTTGGCAAATAGCTTTTGAAATTAAATGAATACAGAGTGATCGAAAAGAAGCGCACATCAAAAAGTATATAAAGGGTGGTCAGAAAAAATCTGAAAACTTACAGCGTAGGTTGTGCTCAGAAGTAGTTGCTAAGAAAAAAGTTCGATGCGTTGTTCCGATTCCGAGCTAATTAGCATTGAAGACGTCCAATCAGGCCGTTGTGCGCGAAAATTAAGGGTCAAAAATGGTTCAAATGGCTCTGAGCACTATAGGACTTAACATCTTAGGTCATCAGTCTCCTAGAACTTAGAACTACTTAAACCTAACTAACCTAAGGACATCACACACATCCATGCCCGAGGCAGGATTCGAACCTGCGACCGTAGCAGTCCCGCGGTTCCGGACTGCAGCGCCTAGAACCGCACGGCCACCGCGGCCGGCGAAAATTAAGGCCAGAGACGGTGTCACCAAAAGTGTTCTTCGTGTGGTTTCCTAAAGAGAGCGTCGGGACGGTAGTAAGGACAAAATTGGAGCCAAAAGGTGCACAGTCTAGTGCAATGTCAACTACGCTATTTGTATCTGGAGAGCCAGTTTAATTTGTGCGCGCTACTGCCCCATTGGCTAAATTCAATGCTAATTAACTTCGACGAGGGACAAATTCTTTAATTTTCTTCTTAACAATTATTTCTCAGCGCAGTCTACCACGTCGAACCCTTGTAAGCTTTTTGGACTGTTTCTGAACACCCTGTATATCATAACATAACAACATCGCTCATATCACATGCCCAAAACGGTTGCCCTGTTCTGTAACACATGCATGAACAGACGCTATTATGTACCGTAGTGTGTATTTGAACCGGGGACCTAGAGACGACGGAGAGGCTTCATCCCCGCCGTAGCCCTCAGTGGTCCACAAGCCCACAACAGGCTACAGCAATCCACTCACCCCACCGCCGACCCACACAGAACCCAGGGCTATTGTGCGGTTCTGCCCCAGTGGATCCCCTCCCTTCCTGTGAACGTCTCATACCAGACGAGTGTAACCACAAATGTTTGCGTGGTAATTATGGTGTACAGGTGCGTGGAGATCGTGTGCGCAGCATTCGCCGACATAGTGTAACTGAGGCGGAATAAGGGGAACCAGCCTGCATTCGTCGAGGCAGATGGAAAACAGCCTTAAAACTTAAAAACCATCCACTATCTGGCCGGCACACCGTATCTCGACACTAATCCATCGGGAGGATTCGTGCTGGGGATCGGCACACCTTCCTGCTGGGAAAGTAGGGTGTTAGACCGCGCGGATAGCCCGCAAGCAACTGACATGTGTTGTCATGTTTGAAACCACCTGGGGAAGCGGGTTGACACTGACGCTGTTCACTTCTGTTTTTATGTTCATCTTTAGTTCTGCCAGTCTTTGCGGCCTGTTTACATAGATCGTTCTTTTAGGGGCCACCCACATGTAGGTTTGAAGATGATAAATCGGAAAATGTGGGGATAGTAATCTCTTAGAGATGATTCGATTGCCAAAAAATTCGCTCGAAAGACATTTAAGACCAAGTTCCGCTGGCGAGAAAACCAAGATAAAGCAATCACTTAGTGAAGACAATATCGGTAAATCAAGTTGAACCAGTGTCTGTTACTTTTACTAGTGATTTACTGTACGCACGTGCTACGATTTCATACCTGTACGAAATCACCCAAGGAAAACGAACAAAATGACAGTGCCAGTTCTCCAACTTTGCTGTTTATACCATCGCACGGGGCACGCTGCTTCGTATTTCATTATTTGGCATAATTATTCTTTTTTTATTTTAAGGGGTAATCACCCTTTCCCCGCATTCGTTAGTTAAACTACGGAAGGAAAACCGTGCACGCCGTCTCTGAATAGTGTACATTTTTTTCTGTGCGTCGTCGTATTTTAATTGTTTATCACATTCTTTGAGAAGGAGATAGGGGATCAACCGAGCCTTGGCCTCAAGGAGCATGGTGAGCCGCCTAAAGACGACACGCAGGTTGGCCGGTGCATCAGACCAACGATCATTACTTCTCAGCGCGGATATGTCCCAGATCTGATTCACTTACTTGTATTGAAAGATAGGGCTCTCAGCGTTAAGAAAGGCTATCAGAAACAAATGAAAATTACGGTTCTCTTGTGAAATCAAATGATGCAATGGGACTTATATTTCTTTGGATGATGTGGTCAACAGGAAGAAACAATGTTTCCCATAGCATTTGACTTAACATTTGATTGGCAATAAGGAACAAAGGGGACTTCTTTTTAAGTTACGAACGTAAGCCGAACAGCCAGTCCCCGATCGGGGAAAATCTCCGACCCGGCCGAAAGGAAGGAAGAAAGATTGGGTTTAACGTCAGGTCGACATCGAGGTCATTAGAGACGGAACAAAAGCTCGGATTGTGACAAGGATGGGCAAGGAAATCGGCTGTGCCCTTTCAAAAGAACCATCCCGTAATTTTCCTGGAGGGCTTTAGGGAAATCATTCTGGAACCTAACTTTGGATGACCGGACAGTGGTCTGAACCGCCGTCCTCCAGAATGCGAGTCCAGTGTGCTAACCACAGCGCCACCTCTTTCGGTTGACCCGCCTGGTCATCTAACCTGGATCCCTTCAGTTTGAGAGCGAGGGAACTTTGTTTAATGTCCCGTTGGTGTCATCATTATATGAAGACCTTTCTTAGAGAGGGTAAAGAAATGATAGTGATTTTTTTCTTTCAAGTAACCGTTCGAGCAGTCACCTAAGTGATTTAGGAAAAACACAGAAAACCTAAATCGAGATGGTCGACTGGGTGTTTCAGTGCCGAAACTACAGAATACGGATGCAGTGACTTACAGTATCAATTCGTTCGGCAACTGTCCTATGAATACATAGAAGATCATAGTCAAATATCCAATAACTTCATTGTCAGAAAGGTAGATTATTTTGGTTGCCAAATTTCATTTATGGTAACAGTGAGCGGAAGATAAAATCAAGCCAGCTAAAAATCTAGATACACTAAACTCGATTAATACGAAGTTCAGATGACTATTAGCACTGTCTATGGACTCATTCCAAAGCGAGTTTTTAGGGTTTCTATCATAGAGAAAACCTGATTTTCAAGGCGTGAAAGGCCAACTGTAGGTACCATATCTACCGTTTCCCAGCATGTCACCTCTGTAGAACTATATATATATATATATATATATATATATATATATATATATATATATATATATATATATGTGTGTGTGTGTGTGTGTGTGTGTGTGTATTGTTTGCGAAACAGTACACCATGAAAACACAGGAAAAGGGAGAGGATAGGATAGAAATGCAGGAAAATAAAGGGAAAATTAAAAGAGGATGACCACATCAGGAACTGAACGTCTTGATCACAATGGCACCTCTTTCGATAGAACACAGTTGGGTAAATCATCATGCAAAGACGGTAACGTGAGTAACTCGAAAAACATTTGTAATACATTACAGGTACCCTTAAATAAATTATCTTGGTATTGTAGAAATAATACTAGACTTATAAGTCGTGAAAAGCCTGACTTAAATAATAGTTTTTCTAATCTGCAACCCAGTGGAGCTGGCTTTGAGATCTCTGCACTGCACTACATCTATAGCTGGAATCCATAAGGCATTGTACGATGTGTAGCGAAGGATACATTGTGGAACACAAATCATTTTACGCCTTCTGGCTCCATTCGCAGGTGGGACATGGGAAGAAGGAGTGTCAGTACCTGTGTACACAACGGAATTTTTTTAATTTCATACTCTCATGGTCAATACACGGCATATAAGTTAGATGTTAAGTCCCATAGTGCTTAGAGCCACTTAAACCAAGGAGGAATATAAACCGTTCACACAGAACTGTGTCCACGAGAACGATAGTAATAGACGAGGAACAGAAGAGAAGTAAACGAACATTAAATAATGTGGACTTAACTTCATCAAAATTTCTAAACTTCTTTCTCTCTTTCTTTCTTTTCAACGATGAGCAAAATAAACACAAACCAAGTCACAGTACAGCTTTATGAGATTTGTTACACGCTATTTAAAAGATGGGACAAAAAATCCATTTGGCACACTCTGCACCGCCATTTATCTATAATTTTCCAATGATGAGACCTACCGATAAATAACTTCGTCGTCCATTAATGCTCTCAGAGATCTAAGAACGTTGTCCGCCGGGTATTTTCGATACGTCGTGAACAGTACGGATCCTATCACACTTCTCCATAGTAAAACGAATACTGACGACTACTCTCCATTAATAACGACACATTGTGTTATGTGGACTGGAAAGCTTACAGTCCCGTCGCATATGTTTTGCTTAGTAAACGATGGCACACAACCGTGTTAAATGCTTTACAAAGATCACAAAGCCCCGGTCTGGACTGTGGTTCAATACAGTGTCTAGGAACAAAGTGATCAGAACTATCTGACCTTTATACGACTGGATGAGAAACCCGAGTGGATTCCCACAGACTTATACTCCATAATTATACAAGAGCACAAAATAATCGGTAATATCACAAATCAGTTTATGTTAGTGAGATTGGTTTGTAATTCTGTGAATCTTTGCGGCTACCTTCCTTAAAGACTTTAACGACCTGCACCTATCCTTCTAACTTCGGACGCTGCATTATTCCATCGATCAACGCTGCTATGAGAGTGGCTAGAAGTTCTATATAGTTGATAGAGAAACTAATGTGTTACCGTGTCAAATCCATTGGCCTTTACTCTTTTGAACATCTGCAGTTGTTTTTCAGTTCTGCACTCAATCATTAGTATGTCATGTCCACATTCGTTAGATGCATGAAGACGGATTCAATGGTTAGAATAATGAATGTATATTCCACCAGTCCGTGAAGTGAACTTGATCGATACAGCATTTAAAGTGTAATTTTTAAAATCATTAGATTCTCAATAGCTTCTTCCCTCTTCATTGCACCGGCATTATAATGTCTTCTGCCCACGAGAATACTTTCCCAGACTTTGTCATCAAGAGAGTATTCAAAACCTGAGCCAGGGAGGGGGCAAGGCAGTTCGCGTTAGTTTCACTTGCTACTGTTGCGCATAGTACAGTATCTATCTACATCTACACCTACATCTACATCCATACTCCGCAAGCCACCTGACGGTGTGTGGCGGAGGGTACCCTGAGTATCTCTATCGGTTCTCCCTTCTATTCCAGTCTCGTATTGTACGTGGAAAGAAGGATTGTCGGTATGCTTCTGTGTGGGCTCCAATCTCTCTGATTTTATCCTCATGGTCTCTTCGCGAGATATACGTAGGAGGGAGCAATATACTGCTTGACTCTTCGGTGAAGGTATGTTCTCGAAACTTTAACAAAAGCCCGTACCGAGCTACTGAGCGTCTCTCCTGCAGAGTCTTCCACTGGAGTTTATCTATCATCTCCGTAACGCTTTCGCAATTACTAAATGATCCTGTAACGAAGCGCGTTGCTCTCCGTTGGATCTTCTCTATCTCTTCTATCAACCCTACCTGGTGCGGATCCCACACTACTGAGCAGTACTCAAGCATTGGGCGAACAAGCGTACTGTAACCTACTTTCTTTGTTGTCGGATTGCATTTCCTTAGGATTCTTCCAATGAATCTCAGTCTGGCATCTGCTTTACCGACGATCAACTTTATATGATCATTCCATTTTAAATCTCTCCTAATGCGTACTCCCAGATAATTTATGGAATTAACTGCTTCCAGTTGCTGACCTGCTATTTTGTAGCTAAATGATAAGGGACCTATCTTTCTATGAATTCGCATCACATTACACTTGTCTACATTGAGATTCAATTGCCATTCCGTGCACCATGCGTCAATTCGCTGCAGATCCTCCTGCATTTCAGTACAATTTTCCATTGTTGCAACCTCTCGATACACCACAGCATCATCTGCAAAAAGCCTCAGTGAACTTCCGATGTCATCCACCAGGTCATTTATGTATATTGTGAATAGCAACGGTCCTATGACACTCCCCTGCGGCACACCTGAAATCACTCTTACTTCGGAAGTCTTCTCTCCATTTAGAATGACATGCTGCGTTCTGTTATCTGGGAACTCCTCAATCCAATCACACAATTGATCTGATAGTCCGTATACTCTTACTTTGTTCATTAAACAACTGTGGGGAACTGTGTCAAACGCCTTGCGGAAGTCAAGAAACACGGCATCTACCTGTGAACCCGTGTCTAAGGCCCTCTGAGTCTCGTGGACGAATAGCGCGAGCTGGGTTTCACACGACCGTCTTTTTCGAAACCCATGCTGATTTCTACAGAGTAGATTTCTAGTCTCCAGAAAAGACATTGTACTCGAACATAATACGTGTTCCAAAATTCTACAACTGATCGACGTTAGAGATATAGGTCTATAGTTCTGCACATCTGTTCGACGTCCCTTCTTGAAAACGGGGATGACCTGTGCCCTTTTCCAATCCTTTGGAACGCTTCGCTCTTCTAGAAACCTACGGTACACCGCTGCAAGAAGGGGGGCAAGTTCCTTCGCGTACTCTGTGTAAAATCGAACTGGTATCCCATCAGGACCAGCGGCCTTTCCTCTTTTGAGCGATTTTAATTGTTTCTCTATCCCTCTGTCGTCTACTTCGGTATCTACCATTTTGTCAACTGTGCGACAATCTAGAGAAGGAAGCACAGTGCAGTCTTCCTCTGTGAAACAGCTTTGGAAGAAGACATTTAGTATTTCGGCCTTTAGTCTGTCATCCTCTGTTTCAGTACCATTTTGGTCACAGAGTGTCTGGACATTTTGTTTTGATCCACCTACTGCTTTGACATAGGACCAGAATTTCTTAGGGTTTTCTGCAAGTCAGTACATAGAACTTTACTTTCGAATTCATTGAAAGCCTCTCGCATAGCCCTCCTCACACTGCATTTCGCTTCGCGTAATTTTTGTTTGTCTGCAAGGCTTTGGCTATGTTTATGTTTGCTGTGAAGTTCCCTTTGCTTCCGCAGCAGTTTTCTAACTCGGTTGTTGTACCACGGTGGCTCTTTCCCATCTCTTATGATCTTGCTTGGCACATACTCATCTAACGCATATTGTACCATGGTTTTGAACTTTGTCCACTGATCCTCAACACTATCTGCACTTGAGACAAAACTTTTGTGTTGAGCCGTCAGGTACTCTGTAATCTGCTTTTTGTCACTTTTGCTAAACAGAAAAATCTTCCTACCTTTTTTAATATTTCTATTTACGGCTGAAATCATCGATGCAGTAACCGCTTTATGATCGCTGATTCCCTGTTCTGCATTAACTGATTCAAATAGTTCGGGTCTGTTTGTCACCAGAAGGTCTAATATGTTATCGCCACGAGTCGGTTTTCTGTTTAACTGCTCAAGGTAGTTTTCAGATAAAGAACTTAAAAATATTTCACTGGATTCTTTGTCCCTGCCACCCGTTATGAACGTTTTAGTCTCCCAGTCTATATCCGGCAAATTAAAATCTCCACCCAGAACTATAACATGGTGGGGAAATCTACTCGAAATATTTTCCAAATTATTCTTCAGGTGCTGAGCCCCAACAGCTGCTGAGCCCGGGGGCCTATAGAGACATCCAATTACCATGTCTGAGTCTGCTTTAACCGTGACCTTCACCCAAATCATTTCACAATTCGAATCTCCGTCAATTTCCTTCGATACTATTGCACTTCTTATCGCTATAAACACGCCTCCCCCTTCACTGTCCAGCCTATCTCTGCGGTATACATTCCAATCTGAGTTTAGGATTTCATTACTGTTTACGTCTGGTTTCAGCCAACTTTCTGTTCCTAGTACTATATGGGCGTTGTGACCGTTTATTAATGAGAGCAGTTCTGGGACCTTTCTATAGACGCTCCTGCGGTTTACTATTAGCACATTAATATTGTTATTCCTTGTTGCATTTTGCCTACTCCTGCCTTGCCGCGTCTCAGAAGGCGTCTTGTCGGGCCTAGGGAGGGAATTCTCTAACCTAAAAAAACCCCATGTGCACTCCACACGTACTCCGCTACCCTCGTAGCCGCTTCCGGCGTGTAGTGCACGCCTGACCTATTCAGGGGGACCCTACATTTCTCCACCCGATAACGGAGGTCGAGAAATTTGCACCCCAGCTCTCCCCAGAATCGTCTGAGCCTCTGGTTTAAGCCTTCCACTCGGCTCCAAACCAGAGGACCGCGATCGGTTCTGGGAACGATACTATAAATAGTTAGCTCTGATTCCACCCCGCGAGCGAGGCTTTCCGCCTTCACCAACTCCGCCAACCGCCTGTACGAACTGAGGATGACCTCTGAACCCAGACGGCAGGAGTCATTGGTGCCGACATGAGCAACAATTTGCAGTCGGGTGCACCCAGTGCTCTCTATCGCCGCCGGTAGGGCCGCCTCCACATTTCGGATGAGACCCCCCGGCAAGCAGACAGAGTGAACACTGGCCTTCTTCCCCGACCTTTCTGCTATTTCCCTAAGGGGCTCCATCACCCGCCTAACGTTGGAGCTCCCAATAACTAATAAACTCCTCCCCCCGTGTGCCTGCTCGGACCTTGCTGAAGGAGCGGCCACATGTCCACTCACAGGCAGAGCGGGCGATGCCACACGGCCAGCCTCCACATTGACCCTCCGCCTCGTGCGCCGCGAACGCCGCTGAACCCGCCATTCCCCTTGGGGAGAGGGTGGCCCAACCGCGCCCGGTACCCGCGAAGATGTCTCGACAGCAGGGACAGTGGGTGAAGCATGTAACACCTGAGGTGTAACTTGCGACGCACCAGACTCCCCACTGCCGCTACACTCCGAGGCAGCAGCCTGAAGACGGCTGACCGCGGCCATCAACACGCTCAGCTGTTCGCGAAGAGTGGCCACCTCCTCCTGCCTCCGTACACAGCAGCCACACATCCTATCCATCCTAAGAAATCAATTTACTATAGAGTGTTAATCAACTTTTAACTAGACTGCTAATTCACTAAAGGCGGTTGATTATTGACTAAACTGTGATTGCTAACCACTTCTTGTAGAAAACAAGGAAAATAGCACTACCTGTCTCTGGACTGTATTGAAAACAAACACTAGCACTACTAGCACTATGGCTGACTAAAGGGACTCTCTGACTGTATTCAAAACAAACACGAGATCTATGGAACACTTAATAGCACTCGACTATTAGGTCAAATGTGTCAACTGTTCCCGCTTGTATGGTTCAAATGGCTCTGAGCACTATAGGACTAAAGATCTGAGGCCATCAGTCCCCTAGAACTTAGAACTACTTAAACCCAACTAACCTAAGGACATCACACACATCCATGCCCGAGGCAGGATTCGAACCTGCGACCGTAGCAGTCGCGCGGTTCCGCACTGAAGCGCCTAGAACCGCTCGGCCACCGCGGCCGGCCCCCGCTTGTACTGGTCATATTCGTAGCATACATATAATCATGTGAGGTGATTTGTAGTGGTTAAAAGGATCTCGTAATTCCACAAATTTGTGTCCAATCGGTCCAAATACCTTATAAGATTCTTCGGTGTCAGTTATCTCCTCGATCGTAAACGTAGACTTGCGTTATAGCACGCAAGTCTTCAATCTTTGGGCACGATAGCTTCTATCTTTTCTTGAGAAATTTTGATACTCAGGTTTTATATTTAAAGGATCAGGAGCACAAGCCAACCCAATAGCAACAATCAGGTATCTGATTTGATCTTTTTTAATATGTGACTTGTAAGTACTGCATCTGTTTCCAGTCAGTACAAACTCTAATTTTATTAATGTATTACATACTTAATATGTTTTAGAACAGTTAGTCTAATTCTAAAGTCGACGCTCGTAGTAGTGTCTTAACTTGGTCAATTTTGACTTAATATTTGTGACCGAGGTCTTATTTGTTCTAATATAATCAGGAATAATCTTTTAGTACCTAAAGTGTATTCTACGTGATGTAACTTCATGGTTATCAGTTGCTAGACTGTCTGTAGACCCTACACCAAATGTCAAAATCGGTGAAGTTGGCAACTGTTATTCTCACCTCTTTGATTAATAAGTAACTGGTATACGGTGCATGTCTATGCATCACAATTAAATCTCTCAGGCAACTTGTTTTCAAATTCCATATTATTATCTGCAACTGCTTTGTTTCCCTAAGTCGTTTAAAGATTGTATGTGAAATACCTTTGCTTCACAAAAAACATAGTATTTCACATAGACTTTCAATTCGCGTAGCTATCATTTTCAAATATACCACATCTTCAGTTCAGTTTACTTCAGTCGAAGTACGAATCAGGCGTCTAGTTCAGGCAAAATGGTGCCGTAGAACAATTCAGTACTGTCATTAGATGCAATCTTCACAGTTCTATACTTCCTCAATATCAACTCACTTACAAAACTTTACTGCATTTCAGTCGTATGCTATCACATGTTAATACTGATATACGTAATTATATTTAATTATTTTTATTACATTTCATTATATTTGTTCTTAATCTGAGTTTTATACTCGTATAATTGCAGTATGTATGTCGAAGTACAAACATGAATTGACTGTAATAAAAAATAAAACAAACATCAATTCGAATTGTAGTAATAGTCGCAGGAGACGGCCACAATGCTGAAGGCTCTGCTCCAGATGCCTGGCTGAAGACAGGTAACAATAATGTACAGCTTCTCAGCTGGCAGCACCTGCAGCAGGAATTTCATCGGCCTGGCGACCATGAAACACACAAAACACAAACAAACAAACACAGTAGCCTGTAACAGTTAGCGCCTCATTGCTCTCATGATGTTGCATACTGCCCATGAGTCAGGGCGTTCTGACAGCTTGAATAAATATCAGCACACTTGGGAGAAGGGGTGGAGAAGACACAACTTCTTCCAAAATCAAAACTATTGGAAACTGTTTTTATTAATCATATCTATACATAAAAAACAAGATTTCTGAAAAACCTTATTATGCCATATTCACTGAGATATGTAACTGGCGCCACTCACGTGTTCATCATTTTCCTTTTGTC
This sequence comes from Schistocerca gregaria, assembly GCF_023897955.1. Lineage (NCBI taxonomy): Eukaryota > Metazoa > Arthropoda > Insecta > Orthoptera > Acrididae > Schistocerca > Schistocerca gregaria. The sequence goes on along the minus strand of NC_064921.1, from coordinate 136,471,599 downwards.
CACTATGGTGCTAATTGTGAATGCTTGGTGTAAGTACCTATGGCACACCTGGTCGGGAGGAAATGTAGTTGTGTGTGTGTGTGTGTGTGTGTGTGTGTGACAGAGAGAGAGAGAGAGAGAGAGAGACACAGAGAGAGAGGGAGAGAGAGAGATGGGAGAGAGAGAGAAGGATAAAAGGAGAGGGATAAATTTGAGAAGCACTTGTACTTGGATAATATGCTATGCTTTCTTTAAGGAAGAACCTTTCTATAATTCCGTAAATCTTATAAAACACAGAAAACGTAAGTAGAGGATATGCACCATTGAAAGTCCCAGGAAAAAGTCTTTTTTTGAGAATTTGCAAATTAGAAGGGCAAAGAGAGCATTAGCACATTTTGTCAGTATGGGCTGCATAAATTCAGGAACAAACTTGATTGAGTTATGACTCCCTCCATGACCCCCTAACCTATTGTTATGCTAATCGATTTATGACCTCATTGAGGTTGATTTGTGATGTACTAGGGATAATGTGTCCTTCTGATAAACTCCCATCCCTCCCCCTTCCCCACAACCCCCTCTCAAAGATATTCCCAACACCCCCCCCCCCCCCCCCCCCTCCCATCTCTCATACAAGCACGAGCTGTAGCGGTTTTCTCACACTGCATCGAAATCACTATTCATATGATCTTTGACTAACATGTTGCTGTTGGAATTGGTTCAAATGGCTCTGAGCACTATGGGACCTAACTTCTAAGGTCATCAGCCCCCTAGAACTTAGTACTACTTAAACCTAACTAACCTAAGAACATCACACACATCCATGCCTGAGGCAGAATTCGAACCTGCGACCGTAGCGGTCGCGCGGTTCCAGACTGTAGCGCCTAGAACCTCTCCATGGCAGTCGAATGGCAGTGTGACTGCAAGATCTGGCAGATTAAACTGATTCATTGGCTGATTTGTCATGTACACACATACACTCACATACACACACACACAAACACACACACACACAATTTGTCTTATGTGTTAACTTTATGTATCCATGAGCAAAACACATGCACATATATATCCACACCATGTGTATGTGTGTGTGTGTGTGTGTGTGTGTGTGTGTGTGTGTGTGTGTGTGTGTGTGTGCGTGTGTGTGTGTGTGTGTGCTGTGATGAAAAGTGAAAGGTTTAAAAAAATTTTAAAAAACAAACAAATCTGTCATCTAAATATTTATTCATACACACTGCACTGTATGTGTCCTGTGTATACACATCTGAATACATCTACACACCACATCTGTCATGTAACAAGAATAATTTTTAAGTTTCATATGCTTCCATCCGTCCAAGACTGATTAGTTTTTAAGTGTGTACAGCTCACAGACCATCAATCTATTGGGACTGTGCTGAGAGACAGCAGTCAGGATTTCCGATTTTTCGAAAACTTTAGGTGACAAAATTTGATTTTTTTCCCTTCTTCCAGTGTGATATCTTCACTCGATAAAGAAATTATTTTCTGAAAATCGTTATGTTGCCATATTCACTGAGATATGTTACTGGCGCCGCTCGCTTTTTTATCATTTTGCTTTTGTCCACTATGGTGCTAATTCTGAATTCTTGGTGCAGGTATCTGTGGTACACCTTGTCGGGAAGAAATGTAGTATAGCTCATTCACTGCAGACAATGAATGTAGATAAGGTATCGAAAAATTATTTAAAACTGAGCAGAAGGACACCGCATTTCATTCTCAAGATATTGGATTTTATTCGCGAAGGTGATAGTGCGCGACACTCCCATTCACGTCCTTGAGCATCGTGAATGATGTGGTCACAACAATCGTCATATCTTATAAACGATTCAAGATATCTAAACAAGGTTTGATGCAAATGGCAGCACGCAATGAGGCATATGTTTTGCATGATAAATATAACTCTTCCGCAACATTGAGAGGTCGGTGGCTCAGACCGCATTGAGACGTCCATACCAGTGAAGCAAATACCAAGTGATGCACGTGTAGACGTTCAACAGTCCCACAACAGCGAAAGAGTTCACGGCAGGCTCCCAGAAGGACCGTCATTGTGGAAAGAAACAGCAGTGAGTGAAAATGCGAGGAAAAACACGGGTTGTTAAGATGACATATTAGAAAGAGAAATGGTAATAGTTTAGGGTCTGTTTGAAAATTGTAGGACGCCAACTGTTCGCCCAGATCCAAAGAAACCAAATAGACAAATGCAGAAACAGCTGTCATTGGTTCATGTAAATAATTTAAAAGTGGGAGCAACAAGTTCGATTGTACCCACAGAGGTCTCTCCATACAGGCGAGCGCATGACAATATTTATTGCCAGGAAGAGGGAGAAAGTCAGACACATTTTGCAGCACCAAGACAAAAAAGATTTTTAACTGGCTAACCCCTTCAGATACGAATGGGACAGCGTCTTGTAAGATAACTTTTTACTGGTGAGCACTGCCAAGAGTTATTATTCATTCAATCAAAATTACGTAACGCTGAAAACTCAGAGCACAGAGTTTTCCATGTTGGAAACAGGGTTACTTGACGGACCGACTCGTCGAGGACTAGACTTCACTTCCAGAGTATTTTGTCCGTGACACCCAGGACAAGGACCTGGATTAATTTAGGAAAACAATTGGAAAGGTGGACCAACCTGATGTGTCATTTATCATTCCCATTTTTATTAATAACAATTCTATCGTAAGGCAACTAACAGTTACCAAGATTCTTGCCAAATTCATATAAGCAGTTAAGGTTTTTAAATTAACATCACAATGCATCAGGACATTTGTATAGTAAATAAAATTACAAACGGTACTCGCAGAACATGCCAACTGCACAATACAATGGTGGCCCCATTACAAACAGTTAACTGATTAAATAAACTTGCGCCAGCACTTTGTCCGCGCGACTAGCATCACAACTGTGTTCTAATCCCACAACAGGACTTGAATGTAAGTTCAGCAAGCACAAATAAAAGACATTCAAATGCGTACATCTTCATTCCAACAGTAGCCTCCAGGCCTGTTACAAGGCAAGAAATAGGCACAAGTACATTTAATGTTGCTATTCAAAGTCCGTAAGCCACCTCATTACGAGGAGATAGAGAAAGGTGTTAAATTTTCCTTTTGCTAACAGTGCTAGGAAGCTTAAGAGAAATTACGACATCTTGGTGTCGTAAGACAATCTTATTCTGGTCCCACATAGGGAAGATATGGCCGAGCTAGAAAAACCACTACCCATGTGTAGAAACCGAAGCAAACAGCAATACTTCACTGATTGGCCACAAGGCTGTTATACTCATAAATCAAATTAAGTACTTAAATAAACTACCGGGTCCCTACAACACTATTAAAATGATAATTACAATTAAATTCTAATTGATTTAAAGAAACCAAGAAGCTAATTACTCAGTTTGCCCAAAGGCTTTCATCACACGCCTACAAGAGCCTTATAAAAACAGGAACAGTGAGTCAATTACTTCCCCAAAATTTCTAAAACTCAGTGCTAATCCGGTGATACAACCGTCGTGGCACAATACCAAAAGAAAACTCAGCTTGAGGCTGGAACATAAGATCCGCAGAAATGCGTGCGACCTGCCAACACCTATATCTCATGCGATTACGGGAAAGCCGCCGAAGCAGAAGGAAACCGCGTCCTTCCGCGTATCAGCAGAAAAGCAACGCGTCATCTGCTGCCAATACAATGCTGTCAACATGTACGAAACAACAAACGGCAAACAAGTTTGATAGAAATTAACATGTTGTTGTTGTCTGCAGCCCTGGGACTGATTTGATGCAGCTATCCATGCTACTCTGTCCTGTGCAAGCTTCTTCATCTCCCAGTATCTACTGCAACCTACATCCTTCTGAATCTGCTTAGTGTATTCATCTCTTGGTCTCCCTCTACGATGTTTACCCTCCACGCTGCCCTCCAATGCTAAATTTGTGATCCCTTGATGCCTCAGGACATGTCCTACCAACCGATCCCTTCTTCTAGTCAAGTTGTGCCACAAACTACTCTTCTCCCCAATCCTCATTAGTTACGTGATCTATCCACCTTATCTTCAGCATTCTTCTGTAGCACCACATTTCGAAAGTTTTTATTCTCTTCTTGTCTAAACTACACTCCTGGAAATGGAAAAAAGAACACATTGACACCGGTGTGTCAGACCCACCATACTTGCTCCGGACACTGCGAGAGGGCTGTACAAACAATGATCACACGCACGGCACAGTAGACACACCAGGAACCGCGGTGGTGGCCGTCGAATGGCGCTAGCTGCGCAACCTTTGTGCACCGCCGCCGTCAGTGTCAGCCAGTTTGCCGTGGCATACGGAGCTCCATCGCAGTCTTTAACACTGGTAGCATGCCGCGACAGCGTGGACGTGAACCGTATGTGCAGTTGACGGACTTTGAGCGAGGGCGTATAGTGGGCATGCGGGAGGCCGGGTGGACGAACCGCCAAATTGCTCAACACGTGGGGCGTGAGGTCTCCACAGTACATCGATGTTGTCGCCAGTGGTCGGCGGAAGGTGCACGTGCCCGTCGACCTGGGACCGGACCGCAGCGACGCACGGATGCACGCCAAGACCGTAGGATCCTACGCAGTGCCGTAGGGGACCGCACCGCCACTTCCTAGCAAATTAGGGACACTGTTGCTCCTGGGGTATCGGCGAGGACCATTCGCAACCGTCTCCATGAAGCTGGGCTACGGTCCCGCACACCGTTAGGCCGTCTTCCGCTCACGCCCCAACATCGTGCAGCCCGCCTCCAGTGGTGTCGCGACAGGCGTGAATGGAGGGACGAATGGAGACGTGTCGTCTTCAGCGATGAGAGTCGCTTCTGCCTTGGTGCCAATGATGGTCGTATGCGTGTTTGGCGCCTTGCAGGTGAGCGCCACAATCAGGACTGCATACGACCGAGGCACACAGGGCCAACACCCGGCATCATGGTGTGGGGAGCGATCTCCTACACTGGCCGTACACCTCTGGTGATCGTCGAGGGGACACTGAATAGTGCACGGTACATCCAAACCGTCATCGAACCCATCGTTCTACCATTCCTAGACCGGCAAGGGAACTTGCTGTTCCAACAGGACAATGCACTTCCGCATGTATCCCGCGCCACCCAACGTGCTCTAGAAGGTGTAAGTCAACTACCCTGGCCAGCAAGATCTCCGGATCTGTCCCCCATTGAGCATGTTTGGGACTGGATGAAGCGTCGTCTCACGCGGTCTGCACGTCCAGCACGAACGCTGGTCCAACTGAGGCGCCAGGTGGAAATGGCATGGCAAGCCGTTCCACAGGACTACATCCAGCATCTCTACGATCGTCTCCATGGGAGAATAGCAGCCTGCATTGCTGCGAAAGGTGGATATACACTGTACTAGTGCCGACATTGTGCATGCTCTGTTGCCTGTGTCTATGTGACTGTGGTTCTGTCAGTGTGATCATGTGATGTATCTGACCCCAGGAATGTGTCAATAAAGTTTCCCCTTCCTGGGACAATGAATTCTCGGTGTTCTTATTTCAATTTCCAGGAGTGTATTTATTGTCCACATTTCACTTCCATACATGGCTACACTCCATACAAATACTTTCAGAAACGACTTCCTGATACATAAATTTATATTCGATGTTAACAAATTTCTCTTCTTCAGAAACGCTTTCCTTGCCATTGCCAGTCTACATTTTATATACTCTCTATTTCGACCATCATCAGTTATTTTGCTCCCCAAATAGCAAAACTCCTTTACTACTTTAAGTTTCTCATTTCCTAATCTAATTCACTCAGCATCACCCGATTTAATTTGACTACATTCCATTATCCTCGTTTTGCTTTTGTTGATGTTCATCTTATGTCCTCCTTTCGAGACATTGTCCATTCCGTTCAATTGCTCTTCCAGGTCCTTTGCTGTCTCTGACAGAATTACAATGTCATCGGCGAACCTCAAAGTTTTTACTTGTTTCGACTCAGGTCTTTCAGTGCTCTGTCAAATTCTTCACGCAGTATCTTATCTCCCATTTCGTCTTCATCTACATCCTCTTCCATTTCCATAATATTGTCCTCAAGTACATCGCCCTTGTATGAACCCTCTATATACTCCTTCCACATTGCTGCCTTCCCTTCTTTGCTTAGAACTGGGTTTCCATCTAAGCTCTTGATATTCACACAAGTGGTTCTCTTCTCTCCAAAGATCTCTTTAATTTTCCTGTAGGCAGTATCTATCTTACCCCTAGTGAGATAAGCCTCTACATCCTTACATTTGTCCTCTAGCCATCCCTGCTTAGCCATTTTGCACTTCCTGTCGATCTCATTTTTGAGACGTTTGTATTCCTTTTTGCCTGCTTCATTTACTGCATTTTTATATTTTCTCCTTTCATCAGTTAAATTCAATATTTCTTCTGTTACCCAAGGATTTCTAGCAGCCCTCGTCTTTTTACCTACTTTATCCTCTGCTGCCTTCACTAGTTTATCCCTCAGAGCTACCCATTCTTCTTCTACTGTATTTCTTTCCCCTATTCCTGTCAATTGTTCCCTTATCCTCTCCCTGAAACTCTGTACAACCTCTGGTTCTTTCAGTTTATCCAGGTCCCATCTCCTTAATTTCCCACATTTTTGCAGTTTCTTCAGCTTTAATCTACAGGTCATAACCAATAGATTGTGGTCCGAGTCCACATCTGCCCCTGGAAATGTCTTACAACTTAAAACCTGGTTCCTAAATCTCTGTCTAACCATTATATAATCTATCTTATACCTTTTAGTATCTCCAGGATTCTTCCATGTATACAACCTTTTTTTATGATTCTTGAACCAAGTATTAGCTATGATTAAGTTATGCTCTGTGCAAAATTCTGCCAGACGGCTTCCTCTTTCATTTCTTAGACCCAATCCATATTCACCCACTATGTTTCCTTCTCTCCCTTTTCCTACTGACGAATTCCAGTCACCCATGACTATTAAATTTTTATCTCCCTTCACTACCTGAATAATTTCTTTTGTCTCATCATATATTTCATCAATTTCTGCAGAGCTAGTTGGCATATAAACTTGTACTACTGTAGTAGGCATGGGCTTTGTGTCTATATTGGCCACAATAATGCGTTCACTATGCTGTTTGTAGTAGCTTACCCGCACTCCTATTTTTTTTATTCGTTATTAAACCTACTCCTGCATTACCCCTATTTGATTTTGTATTTATAACCCTGTATTCACCTGACCAAAAGTCTTGTTCCTCGTGCCACCGAACTTCACTAATTCCCACTATATCTAACTTTAACCTATCCATTTCCCTTTTTAAATTTTCTAACCTACCTGCCCGATTAAGGGATCTGACAATCCACGCTCCGATCCGTAGAACGCCAGTTTTCTTTCTCCTGATAACGACGTCCTCGTGAGTAGTCCCCGCCTGGAGATCCGAATGGGGGACTATTTTACCTCATGAATATTTTATCCAAGAGGACGCCATCATCATTTAATCATACAGTAAAGCTGCATGTCCTCGGGAAAAATTACGGCTGTAGTTTCCTCTTTCTTTCAGCCGTTCGCAGTACCAGCACAGCAAGGCCGTTTTGGTTAATGTTGCAAGGCCAGATCAGTCAATCATCCAGACTGTTGCCCCTGCAACTACTGAAGAGGCTGCTGCCCCTCTTCAGGAACCACATGTTTGTCTGGCCTCTCAACAGTTACCCCTCCGTTGTGGTTGCACCTACGGTACGGCCATCTGTATCGCTGAGGCACGCAAGCCTCCCCACCAACGGCAAGGTCCATGGTTCATGGGGGAGGGGGGGGGGGGGGAGTGGAGAAATTAACATACACACCAATATTTAAACCGGCAGTTAAAGATTATTTTGAAGGAAACCAACTATAAAAACTTTAGTATAGGAGCGGCACGCTCATAAAAATTGCAAGTTAACCTTCACCCATAACGAAAAACAATGTGCAAAGTCATTTAAAGGAATAATTACATAATTATTCACACAACATTAAATAAGTCAAACTAAACGTTTACTGGCGACTCTTGGGGACTAATAGGCACTGCAATTTGGATACGCACCAAATGGCAGACGGCTGGTTAATATGTACACCCATAACCCGAAGGGCCCTTAACAAGGAGTAAGAGAGTGTGCAAATACAAGCAAGCACGCACATATGACTCACACGTACATATCTTTAGGCTGAGGGCACACAACTTTAGTGCATGCCAAACCCTATAACTCGCACAACGGAGGGCATTAAGTTCTACAACAAAGAGAAATCACAATCAGCAGTACCAAATACTCAATGAAAACAAACAATGATTTCAAGTGCCAGATTAACATTGCTCAGTGCTTACAGAAGCCTCCAGATGGACACACACAGCCCCGAAAGTGCTCACCGAAAGGCTTACATAGGAACCTCCCCGTAGCACCCCCCTCAGATTTAGTTATAAGTTGGCACTGTGGATGAACGCAGATCAATCGAGAAAACAGGAAGAAGTTGTGTGGAACTATGAAAAAATTAGCAAAATATACAAACTGAGTAGCTTATACTTCTTCGCCATGTCTGTGGTAACGTGCTGACCAGTGAAAAAGTGTCTGTTATGGTTCGCAGTTCCACTCTCATCGAGTGTAGCGTTCTAAGATGTTTTGATAGAGAAGCCGGCGCGGTAACTCAGCACAGTCGGCTTTTGGCGGCCGTGGTGTGCGGACCTCCGGCGAGTGCTGTGCGCTGCGGTCTGCTGCGCTCCGCTCGGTAAGTCAAGCGCCTGTTGCAGTAGTCAGCTGCGTTATTTCAGATTATTGATGGGTTCGTATTAGAAGGAGAGATGGATCAGCCTAATAGAAGAGACACATTAAAATTTGTTTTTGACCAGAAAGGACAGAGACCGAATTCGTTCGAAATTGAGACATGGTTAGAGGAAGTTGTGAAAATTTCGTTTGAGGATATTATAGGTATTCACTTTTCAATTGTGAGTAGCATTGTGTATGTCAAGCTTAAAAACACGGAATTATGTGACAAAATTGTTGAATCTAATGGCGGAACATTTAAGTTCAAACATCACGATGGCACTGTTAGTGAAGTTCGTGCTACGCATGCTGGCTTTGGATTAAGGACTATCCGTATCTTTGAGCTACCATTTGAAATCACCGCTGAGCAGATCAATTCCGTGATAGCTCCTTATGAGAGAATATTAGCAATTTTGCAGAAAAGTGGTCTCCCGCTCAAAAGTTCCCCGTCTTGAATGGTATCAGGCAACTGCGAGTTGATTTACACAAGCACATACCCTCGTATATAAATGTTTGTGGTTATCGGGCTATAGTAATATATGATGGGCAGCCAAGAACCTGCTCGTCTTGCGGCGGTACAGGCCATGTCCGCTCGCAGTGTATACAACGCCGAGTGGCCCAGCTACCTGCGGGCGAAGCGGTGAGACCCCCAGCCATGTCAACGTTGCCTGTAACTTATGTAGCGGCAGCCGCTGGACAACTCCATACGAGTGACGCTCATGACGCTACTCTGGACGCTACTCAGGATGATGCAGCTCGCGACAATGAAGTGATAATGGAAGTTAGCGACTCGATGGCGACTACACAGCCAAAGAGTCTGGAAAAAGAACCAAATATCTCTGTTCAAATAGAACAAATTCCTGAACCGGTTATAGTCCTTCAGAATGAGCAGTCTCCAGAAAACCACAAGGAAACCAACCCATTACTTGCCAGCGAACAGGACCGAGCGCAAGAAACCCAAGAGGTAATGGAAAACGATGGAACAACTGGCACCGCCTTTGCGAGAAAAAGCGAAGCAGATAACCAACAAAGTGCATGAAGAACAACATAGTAATCCAGTTCTGAGTATGCAGGCACCTGACCCCTTGCAAGCCAAATCAAATACACAATGCCCCATGTCAACGGACCACTCGTCACACGAGAGGTTGAAGCTGCTAGCAAATTTCGGTGCAGACAAGGTTTTCCCTGATACTAGAAATGCAGAAAAAGAGACATCGAAAGCTAATCAACACAAAACCTGGGCTGATGAATCGGATGAAATGAATCAAGATGAAGAATTGAAGGTAACTGGAGGAACGGAACAGACTCCTGCCCCAAGAGATCAACTGAACACGATGGATACATCATTGCCGGAACATACATGTGAAAAAGGATTTTCCTCCGACAGCACTTCGTATGACGAATACTGACTTCGGTAATGAATAGGACAATATGAACGCAGCATAAGCCTACAAAATACCTACGTTGAACATGAATAAGATACGCTCCTCCCTGCATTTATAACATCTGCAAGACTTTCTATACGCACCTGACGTTGATGTACTACTGTTACAGGAAGTAACAGATATTAAATTAGAAAACATACGTGGATGCAATGCCATAATAAACTCCGGTATCGGTGCAGAGCTGGGAACCGCAATTCTCACGAAAGAAGGCATCCGTGTCACACAAATAGCAAAACTTGAAAACAGCAGAGGGGTTGCAGTGACTGTTAATAATGCCCGCATCATCAACGTTTATGCACCGTCAGGCAACAATAACAGGCGTGCTAGAGCGGATTTTTTTAAAAGTTCAAAAGGTTCAAATGGCTCTGAGCACTATGGGACTTAACATCTATGGTCATCAGTCCCCTAGAACTTAGAACTACTTAAACCTAACTAACCTAAGGACATCACACAACACCCAATCATCACGAGGCAGAGAAAATCCCTGAACCTGCCGGGAATCGAACCCGGAAGCCCGGGCGCGGGAAGCTAGAACTCTACCGCACGACCACGAGCTGCGGACTATATAATCCTAGCCGGCGATTTTAATTCTGTACTTAGCCCGAAAGACCAGGCACCGAATTTCAACAAGTCCTTAGAACTGGAAAGAATAGTCCACCAAATGCAGTTAACCGATACCTGGGAACATACCCATGGCGCACAGGCCGGTTTCACATATTTTACCAGTCACTCAGCAAGCAGGCTAGACAGAATGTACGTCTCGTCCAACCTTAAGAACCATGTACTCCAGTCTGAGGTCTGGCCCACTATGTTTTCTGACCACGCAGCGTAAATCACCACAGTAAATTTGGCAAAACAAGAGGCTTACCGAGCGAGGGGCATATGGAAACTCAACATTACACGTCTACAAGATGAGGAATGTCGCGTAGCATTTACTAATGTGTGGCAAAAATGCGAGAAACGATTCCCGCTACACGGTTCTGCCATAGCTTGGTGGTTACAATGTGCGAAGCCTAAAATAATAAGAATGATGATCGATTACTCACGAATGAAAAGTTTCTAGATTAAAAAGACTACTGAGTTTTATTTTAGCTGCCTTAGAGACCTGTACACCTTGGACACACGATTAATGGAGAACTTCAGCAGGATTCAGAAAGTTAAAGCAAAACTTTTAGCACTGAAGAGGCGACAGTCAGAAGGTTTTAAAGTCAGAGCGAGAATACACAACATTGTAGACGGGGAAGAAACAGCTATGTACCATGTAATGCGTGAGAATAAGAGAGGAAACAGAAAAATACTGATAGAAGTTAAGTTACCTGATGGGACCAGGCACACAAAACAACATGAAATTTGAAACGCTGTTCATAAATATATCTCAGATATGATGTCCACTAAACCTACCGTCCACGAGGCGCGGCGTAATCTTGTTAGCAACGTATCAGGACGAATTAGTACAGAGCAAGTAGAAAATCTCACGGCTGAAATAGAAGAGGACGAATTGAAAGACGCAATAGCCTGAGTCCTAAAAATAAGTCTCCAGGACCTGATGGTATCCCAGTGGAATTCTACCAAATGTTCTGGCCAATTGAAAACCTTCGCCCAGTAACATTACTCAACAGTGATTACAAAATTATGGCCCGCGTATTAGCAAGAAGAATAAAAATGGTTCTTAACTCTGTACGGAATCGACAGTGTCTTGAAAGGAGGATGTAAGATGAACATCAACAAAAGCAAAACGAGGATAATGGAATGTAGTCAAATTAAATCGGGTGATGCTGAGGGAATTAGATTAGGAAATGAGACACTTAAAGTAGTAAAGGAGTTCTGCTATTTAGGAAGTAAAATAACTGATGATGGTCGAAGTAGAGAGGATATAAAATGTAGACTGGCAATGGCAAGGAAAGCGTTTCTGAAGAAGAGAAATTTGTTAACATCGAGTATAGATTTATGTATCAGGAAGTCGTTTCTGAAAGTATTTGTATGGAGTGTAGCCATGTATGGAAGTGAAACATTGACGACAACTAGTTTGGACAAGAAGAGAATACAAGCTTTCGAAATGTGGTGCTACAGAAGAATGCTGAAGATAAAGTGGATAGATCACGTAACTAATGAGGAAGTATTGAATAGGATTGGGGAGAAGAGAAGTTTGTGGCACAACTTGACTATAAGTTGTCCAAGTTTTTCCGATGCCATTAGAAACAGCCAGAAGAAGTTTATCCGCGATAGGAAGCTTTGTATGCCGAGGCAACATTTTCAAAGTGAAGTTCAATACACTAACGCTCCCAACAAGGAAAGGAGGTTTAAACCTTGTTGATGTCAATTACAGGTCACGAGCGTTATATGTGTGTCGAATGCGCAAGCAATGGAAACAGATGCCCGACAGCTTAACGGACCACTTGCTGAATGAAATTGCTCCACCAAGCATGCAGCCGCCAATAGATGTGAAGCATATACCAGCTGGTCTTTGTCACCTAAAAACTTTTCTCGTTGAGTACAGTTATATCTCCTCGAGGCTCTCAGAACAGCAGTTGAAGAGAGTAAAGGACATCTATACATATTTGATGGAAGCTAAGGAAGGAAATATTGAAAGAAAATACCCCAACAACGACTGTCTGCAAATTGGAAAAATATCCACGATCGGAACTTACCCCCTAAGGTGAAAGCAACTTGGTATAATGCAGTCAACAGGAAAATATCAACTAATTCCAAATTGCATGCTATACATCTCACAAATTCGCACTTGTGCGCGTCACGCAACCTTCTTGACAAAAAATAACACCGATTCGTGTGTGAAAGAGTAAAAGACATATGGCATATAGTTAAGCAGAAATTAGCGACCATTAACAGAACATCTCCAACCGTTTTCACCGCCGCAGATTTTCTGACTCCAGACGCAGTGCCATATCCTAATACGAAAAGAAATGCTGTTAACTGGCTAAAAGGGCACACAGTGCACTATATCTTGAAGGCAGAAAATATAAGCAAAGAAGATTACTGGGTGTATCTAACGACTCAGCACCATCATCTCATGCGGACAAAAGACTACAAAAAAAATTACGCACTTTTCTTAAATAGAATCATGGAATAAAATTATACAGAGAACAATAACAGATTAAGATTGGTAAGGAATTCAGAGATGTCAGCTTTGCATGATTACAGATAACTGGAACCGGAATGTCTTCGATCCTTTCACGAGACACTACAGAAAAGAAATCAAGTCCGTGGCAAGACGCACCGGACTACATCCTCATGAAGAAATTAAACATAAAATTTTATGTTTTTTTTTTTATCATCTTATGCCATAGGCAGAGAAGTTTTAAGTTCTAAAAAACGTTTTTCAAGGGGATTCAAGATTTTATGTTTTCCTTATGAAGATGAGAGACTTCATGTTTCAGTTTATTTTAATATACTTGTCTATCCATTAGCAAGAGGAAGATTCATTACCTTTAATTAATATTAAGAAGAAATATTCATTCTCATTTATGTTAGCTAAGGTAATTTAGGCATCCAGCTAACAAAAAAAATAAGAAGCCGAAATAAAAAAAATTAAAAAAATTAAAAAAAGTGGTCGAGCACTCGAAAAAATTAAGAAAAATGAGGATTTGGCTCTGAGCACTATGGGACTCAACATCTTAGGTCATCAGTCCCCTAGAACTTAGAACTACTTAAACCTAACTAACCTAAGGACATCACACACATCCATGCCCGAGGCAGGATTCGAACCTGCGACCGTAGCAGTCGAGCGGCTCCTGACTGAGCGCCTAGAAGCGCTAAACCACCGCGGCCGGAGAGGATTTGGCACCAAAAACATAAAAAGTACATAAAATAAAAAAGTATAAGAAAAGTTGGTAGAAGGATGGACTCTTAATAATAATAATAATAATAATGACAAAAGCAAAGAAAAAGGAAAAAAAAAGAAAAAAGCGCGTTCGGTCAGCAGGTTAGCCGCCCTTTGTAATAAAAAAAAACTGAGTTAATGGAACAACGACGAACTGAAATGGGTGTCTTGCAACGTCCACCCCGAGCAGATACAACTAACGAAAACGAACAAAATGACTTTAAAAAAAAGTGGTTCGCCTGAGCAGCTGCGGAAGTAAAGGTCCTTGGTTCAAGTCTTCCCTCGAGTGAAAACTTTAAATTTTTATTTTCAGACAATTATCAGAGTTCAGGCACTCACACATAATCAACTTCGCTCTCCAAAATTCCAGGACATGTTCAGATTTGCTTGGAGATATGCAGGATTTGACGGTCTACACACGGAAAAATTTGAAAACGTTAAAAACATGTTTTGACAGAGCACTGAGAAAACTGTGCGACTGTGAAACTGTTGCATTCATTTGTTGCAGTTTATGTGACACACTCGTATGTTTTCATCACTTTTTGGGAGTGATTATCACATCCACAAGAAAACCTAAATCGCCAAGTGTGCAAGTTAGGTGGGTCGACAACATATTCCTGTCATGTGAGGCACATGCCGTCACCAGTGTCGTATAGAATATATCAGACGTGTTTCCCTGGATCAAATGTTTTCGGTTCCCATTGGAGAGGTACGTCCTTTCGTCTACTAATCGTACGGCTTTGCGGTGCAGTCGGTAAACACAGACACTAAACTTATTACAGTGAACAGAGACGTCAATGAACGAACGGACAGATCATAACTTTGCAAAAATGAAGTAAGCCAATTTTTGCTTGAGGGAGACTTGAACCAAGGACCTCTCGCTCCGCAGCTTCTAACGCTAACCACGGGACCACGGCGCTCCTGCGCACGCATCATCCTTGATTTTGCTTATATTGCCCATGAACTACTCAGTTTGTATATTTTGCTTATTTTTTTCATAGTTCCACACAACTTCCTCCTGTTTCCTCGATTTATCTGTGTTCAGTTTTTCAAGACCTATCCACTGTGACAAATTATAACTAAATCTGAGGGTGGTGCGATGGGAAGGTTCCCTTGTTAGTCACCGGGTTCCTGGCCAGGCCTTGCCGGGGCAAAATTAACAGCATTTAAGTACAGCAAGTCATCATACATAATTTCAAATAAATACTAAGGAGGCCAGTAGCTTCAAGACTCCAGGTAGACACCGGATAATACTGCCCTCCTGCTCGTAACTGCTGACAATTGTGCAATATGTCTCGGCGAATTTAGCAAACCGCAATTAACTGATGCACTTCGTAATCAGGCTGCATACGACGAAAATCGCTCCTTACCCGCTAAACACGCCTGTAGCAACGGTCAACGCTGCAGGAAAACGCGCGGCCCGTGGCCCAACAGTCAATGGTTTCAATTCGCTGCAATCTCTAATATGCCGAGTACCCAGGCGCACCCGTCCAGATCCGTGTCCCATATACGGCTACCTACCACACAACTCCAGAGTAAACATTTAAACAAGCAAAGATGATGCGACGAGGACCAGAATCGATGGAACGTGCGCACAAACGGCGCCAATAGGACGCGCGCGCGCGATCACAGAGGCCGCCATGGCTCAGTCCAGATAAGTGTTTACTTGAATCTCATTCCAGATCTCTTGCCCAGGTATGCCACGGCATTTGCTTACTACTTTGAGTGTGTTTTAGACCACCTGTTTATCATTAATATGATTATGTGCATGTGTACTAGTACATATGAATTCCTTTATCACCGTTTTGATGGGTGATGATTTACTTGCGTCAAATATACAGGACCAACGTAAGGTATTCACTTAAAATACTTCACCTACAAGGCACAAAATATCCATAACCTTACAACCGATTAGCCTGACCGCAACACATACATTATTTTATCATTATCTTAGTAATAGCACTTTTCACGGCTTTACCTTCTATTTTGGAATATCAACACCATAGTTCTTGTAAGCTAGCTGCTTGTCCTCTTGTTCGCAAATGGTGGCACCTGACGTTGCAGGTTTAACCTTCCGAAACCAGTCCTGGAATAAAAAAGACAAACTACTTACAACCGAAGCGGCTTTTTGTTCCATTAATATGTTCCTCAGTTGCTGATGTTCACCCCGTCACATGATTTCAGCTAGTATCAAGCTATCAAGCTCCTGAAAATGATGAATTAGCCTGTTGGAAGCGGTTAACTGAAATTAAAACATTTCTGTGCATCTGACGACTGACTTTTGTTTTTGTGAAAGTAATATGCACCGCAGTTGCTGTCTAATAACTATGAAAAATATGGTAACAGAAAAGTGTTCTTTTTGCAAAAGCTTTTCTGCATATGTCTGTTAATTTTCTAACCTCTGTAATTCGCTTCGAAATATTCCCAACCAGGGCCCTGTCTGCCACATTCCCAACTAATAGTAATGATTAATGAGGAACGGAACAGCTATGTTGATACACTTTTATAGTGCCATGATTGGTTTCGTTCTTTAGATCATCAGCAGGTTACCGAATTGTACCATAGCACTAGTCGGCAAGATCATGATGTTCTCACTAACGAAATCGGTAGTGACATAATAAAACTATTTCAATAAAGTTGTGGTGGTTCTGTTCTCATTAATCATTAATATTAGTGTCAATTAGCTGCGGTGCTAAAAGTCGTCAAGAATACATTCCCAATTTTTTAGAGTTTCACTTGAAAGAACAAAGTTCTAAACAGCCTATTTTGCCTACTTATGTACTGAATGAGATATGCAAAGTATATATATTCTCTACTTTTTTGCATCTCTCATTCCCTATGATAGAAGGCAGGGCAGGCTGCTTAGAACATTGTTCTTTCCAGTGGAACAATAAAACTGTATAAAAGTTAGGAGTGTATTCTTGACCACAATATATATACCATCCCTAAGACTTGCACCGCAAATATTGTTCTAACATGAAGTGATACTGATCTACTGGTCTGCGGTTTTCACAGAGTTTATTGGTAGTCATGGGCTCGTATTGTTATCCAGTCAACTGATTGTGTAGGAGGAGGAGATTAGTGTTTAATGTCAAGCACAATCTCGGACTGGGAAAAGATGGGGAAGGAAATCGGCCGTGCCCTTTCAAAGGCACCAGCCCAGCATTTTCCTGAAGCGATTTAGGGAAATCACAGAAAACCTAAATCAGGATAGCCGGACGCAGATTTGAGCTGTCGTCCTTCCCAATACGAGTCCAGTCTGCTGAACACTGCGACACCTGGCTCGGTAGCAGATTGTTAAAATACATAGCCGTGTGGATTAGCCGAGCGGTCTGGGGCGCTGCAGTCATGGACAGTGCGGCTGATCCCGGCGGATGTTCGAGTCCTCCCTCGGCCATGGGTGTGTGTGTTTGTCCTTAGAATAATTTAGG
Organism: Schistocerca gregaria; assembly: GCF_023897955.1. NCBI lineage: Eukaryota > Metazoa > Arthropoda > Insecta > Orthoptera > Acrididae > Schistocerca > Schistocerca gregaria. The sequence continues at coordinate 136,454,134 of NC_064921.1, read as the reverse complement.
TTAAGTAGTGTGTACGTTTAGGGACTGATGACCTTAGTAGTTAAGTCCCATAAGATTTCACACACATTTGAACAATAATACTTAGAAAGAGTAATGTTTGTGCAAGAGTACATTTTTAAATGGAACAGTGCCTATTCACACTAACATTCGAAAAGTAGGGTAAATCATAATGAGAGTGCTATTTGTTGCTGAAGTCCAGTGCGAGTCGTTTACGAGTAATCGTATTTAGAAAAGTTTTCGCAGTGGCACTTGTTTGTGCCGTTCTACCTGCTTAGTTGCTAGATACGATGTTGCTATGTTTGATTACAGTGTCCTTGTGTGCACCTTGAGTACATTGCGAATTCCTAGTCAGTTAGTGTGTGACAGTCCAAGCAGTAAGCCGTGAGTGGAGGATGGGACTTACGTAGACAGAGGATGCCGACATGCTCATGGCGTACAGAAAGCATAGGAAATGCAGTTCGTTATCGTACGGTGTATGCGACAGCATATCCTCATACACGTCACCATTCCATCAGTTATTTATCAACCTCTCCAAACAGTTAAGTGAAAGTGTTAGTGTAACATCTTCACAACGCGACAGAAGGGAGCAAGCGACGGACAAAGTAGGGGGAAACCAATATCCTTGCTGCTGCTGCTGCTGCTGCAGTTGGTCCGCAGTCGGACGAGGAAGTGTCATGAGTCGGGCAAGTATTCTACGCATTCTCCATCTGTTTAGTTTCCATACCTGTCACATCTAACACCATCAAGAGCTGCGTGGAAACGATCATGAGAATTGTGTTAACTTTTGTACATGGGTGTTAAGAAACGATACTGCAGATGTATCATGTATGTTGTTTAGAGATGGAGCCAAATTTACCAATCGTGGCCAGATAAACAGTCGAAACGTGCACTATTGGTCTGTTGACAACCCCCGTTGGTTTCGTCAGAGTTCATGGAGTGTAAACGTATCGTGTGGGAGAAATGAGAACCATCAGCTTATAGTCCCATTTTTCATAGACGAAACAATGAACACGTACAAGTATCACAGACTCTTAACAGACCATCTTCCATAGTTGATGGAGAACGTTCCTCAGGAGACTAGGAAGAACCTATGGTATCAAAATTATGGCTATCCAGCCAATAGTGCACGAAATCATTGTATTTGACGCAGAGGACCTGTACCTTGACCGGCCCCTTCCCCGGATTTGACGCCTGTAGACCTTTTTCTGCGGGGAAAGCTGAAAGACACTGCCTACAAGGACATACTAACTACGTTCGACCATATGCAGCCACGTTTTGCTGCGGCCTTTACGGACATCTCCGCTGAAATGCAAGCACTGTCTATTGCCGCTGCTGATTTTCATTTGGAACGCAACCTGTGATGGTCAATTATCTCGGTACTGGTCAGAAACCACATATCTAGTGTATGCTCTTGTGTTGTTCTTTAGTGTGCGCTACCACAGGTATTATGCAAGCGTCGGTTTACGAACTTTTCAAAATACGATATCTCGTAAATCACTCGCACAGGAATCCTCCAACAAAGATAACTGAGAATCTAATTTTTCTACTGTTAGTCCGTTCCGCTAATGTCAATAGGCATTGCTAAATTTAAAAAAGTGTATGTTTGCACAAAAATATACTGGGTGGCGCATGAAATGTGTTACCAATTGTTTCTTTCACAATTTACGACGCACATTAGATACCTCGCTGGGATCTCTACAGCAGTACCAGCAGAGCTTGGAAAAACAAATGAGTTACGAAATGACGTGTAAGTCACGATACTGCCGCTAGGAGACTAGTAAGCATAAATGGCTGACAATGGAAGGCTGACGACAGAGCAACGATCGGCAATTGTGTTGCTTTTTCATGAAACGAAATGCCTTGTTGTAACTCAGAGGCGTTTTCGACAACAGTTTAACACACGATGGGTCCCTTGCAAAAAGACCAGCCACAGGTTGTACGATAACTTTGTAGAGGAAGGAACAGTATTGGAAGCGAAGCGACCTCGGCCTAAGCCTCTTTGTTCGCAGGAGAATATTGAAATGGTACGAGTTGCTCTACAGAGAAGTCTCGGGAAGGCAGCAGTGCAACTGGGAATATCCAGACGCTCCGTTCAATGCATTCTTAAAAGTGACCTCCATATGTTCCCATACAAGATGACCTGTGCACAGAAGCTCACTGAAGAACACAAGCAGCAGACACTACTGTTTGCTCATTGGGAGGAGGATGGGGAAGAAACTCTCAACAACGTTTGGTTTTCAGTAGAGACTCATTTTCATTTAGACGGTGTGGTTAACAAACAAAATGTGCGCTTTTGGGCCACTGGAAAGCCACAAGTGCTTCATGAACGACAACATTATGCTCCGAGGATTACAGCGTGGGCAGCAATTTCCAGTCACGGACGTATTGGACCCTTTTTATTTGAAGAAACTGTGAACAGCGATCGTTATTTGAGCATGCTTCATACCACAGCTTCTTGCTACTGCCTTGCCCTTCAACACGCAGTGGTTCATGCAAGATGAAGCAAGGCCAGATACTGCCAACACTGTGTTGGAGATTTTACACCAGCATTTCGACATGCGGATCATTTCACTCAGGTTTCCTGGTCGCTTCAATGACGGACGAAATAGGCCCCCCAATAATCCAGACCTCAATCCATGTGATTTTTTTCTTTGGGGGTACCTAAAGGAAAGGATATTCCCGAAACGTCCACGTGATTAAATGGAGCTCAGAAAACTTATTCTTCAAGCTTGCAGTGAAATTACGGAAGACATGTGCCGTAGGGTAATCACTAACTTCAGTGTTTGTTTGAAGGAAGTTAGTAAACGAAATGGTGGACATATTGAGCATGTGCTGAGTTAGAACAAATCTCCATGGACGGCTCTTCATTGTAGTATATGTTCCTTTCAGATTGTATTGACAGTAAAGTTTATATTCAAAAACAAAATGGTAACACATTTCGTGGTCCACCCTGTTCTTTTTGATATTATTACTATCCGTTGATTAGCTAACAATACGGGACCCTGACTATAAATCCATTCTGTGAAAACCGCACGTCAGTAACACTTTGCATTTCCGCTATATTTGCGATCCAAGTTTTACACATACTTATGGTTAGTCTCTTGTTTACCCACGGTCTCTTAACGTTTGTTCTGTGCGATACCTCTATTGGTTAATTAAGAGAAAGCAACATTCACCCTATAGTTCTTTTTGAAGTTCCGCAGAATGTTATCCTACATTTTTCAGCATAATTCATATAAAAGCATTAGTATCTATTCAAGTTAAGCGTACGGTGCGGAGACAGCTCCTTTATAGCGGAAAACGAATAGAATATAACCATTTGTACCACTTGGTGGCCGGAGGATGTGCCCACAGTATTTTTTATTCGTTACGAGCCAGCTCGTATCGCGGGCCGCACATAACGCAGTAGAAGCAGCGTAGTGACGGCGTGCGTTAAGGCTGAAATATGCTGGCCCACGGCCTCTGACGTCATACATCACGGCCTATCGCCGACCCGCTGCCCTCAGCCGCCGCCAGGGACACATCTCGTCGACGCAGACTCTCGTGCCGGCGCTGTCTCGCTTCCCACAGTGAGTGGCTTGCCAGTTCTCTAACACGTCCGCACTATTAATAAAAACATAGGCTAAAGTCCAGGTGGCCGTGATTAATCACTCTAACAAAAATCTGCACGACGGCTTTGTTCCGGCACAGAGCATTTACGGTTCCATTGTTTTCCGTTTCAGCGACGGCTGCCGACGTTAAACACTGTCGATGGAATCTCGCAGTCTACGCGTCACCTCTCCAAGGGCACAGCGGACGACGTCAGACTGACGACCAACCGTATCCTAGCAAAAGCTAAATCACCGAAATTTAACGCGGTCTGTGCTTGTAGCGGCTGCTGGAAGGTCACCTTCAGAAATTTTTTTTAATTGGATGATGCCACGTACCAGCGGCTCAGGCGCAATCCTATTTATTAGTGTATTTATCGCGAGAAAGACGGAACACATCAGATAAGTTAACACCACATGGTGCTTAACGCCTCTGGGACTATGGACTGCCACAGTCAATAGCAATGGGAATATTCTTACAACTAGTGATTGTGTCACCGACTCTACTGCTTTAATTAAGAAGCTTCTGACACGTCACAAACACACTAGTTGGTACATTCAGAGTACCACGAACTATTTATTTATTTAATTATTCCTGAACTCATTTCACCTTCGAAAATCATAATAATTATTATTATTATTATTTTCGATTATCCCCTTTTAAGAGAGCGATTGAACTAGAGTAGTCATGATTTCTTCTTCTTCCTTCGTTTTTCCCAAATACTCTTCATACGCTCTCTAGAATTCTTCCGATCATTTATGTCCTGTTATTTTCTCGGTGTGTTTTCGTTCAAGTGTATTTTTCTTTATGATGTTCCTGAACTGTTATTGATTGCTTATGGTGTCTTGTGTGATTCTCAGTTCAAAATGGCTCTGGGCACTATGGGACTTACGTTCTGAGGTCATCAGGCCACTAGAACTTAGAACTACTTAAACCTAACTAACCTAAGGACCTGCCCGAGGCAGGATTCGAACCTGCGACCATAGCGGTCGCGCGGTTCCAGACTGTACCACCTAGAACCGCTCGCTCTGCCACTCCGGCCAGCGATTCTCAGTTACTCAGTGTCTTCTTCTGTTTCAGTGATCCACTTTGTCTTGTTTTTGCTGGTGTTTGCTATGAAAAAGATTTGCCTTGTGAGCCCGTTCTTGTTCATCCTGCTGATGTTTCCATTAAATTTCATCCTTCTCATTCTAAAGGTGCCCGTCATTGTTTGTATCTGTTTGTAGATCTCAGGTTGGCCTTTTTATCGAAATTCCTTCACGAAACAGTTGTCCTTGTATTTTCCTCTGAATTTTTCTTTCTTCTTTTTCAGTCTCTATGATTTTGGTATGACCATGAACCACTGTAATTTCTGCAGCGTAGAGTGTTTCTGATAGAACCAATGTGTTGTAATGCCTTATTTCTGCAGTGATAGAAATAGATTTTTTATTGTAGTGATTACAAGTGAGCTTATATGTATTCTGTAATTTGGAGATTCTTTTTTGACTGGCAGTGGAATTCAAAGTTTGGATTATCCCTCCTAGACATTTGAAGTGCCTAACCCGTGGCACTTTCGCATGCTGAGCTGTCATGGGGAGGTTACCTGAGTCTTCTCGTAGGAGATTTTTGGGCCTGTTTTCTCTGAGATTTCGTGAAGCTTCTTCAGTGCAAGTTTACCTTCTTCTCTGTTGATGATTAGAACGCAAAGATCATTTGCAAAAGCCAGACACTTCACATCGCTTCTCTGTCCTTTTTCAATCCCGAGTTGAATTCGCTTTATTTCCTTTTCCAATCCCCTCACATTGTTTTTCAGAACCGTGTTAAATAGAAGGGGGTTATGAGCCATCTCTTCGGCGAACAACAGTATGAATATGAAATGCTTCGGACGCTTGTCCCATGAATTTAACTTTGGAGGTTGTTACTGTTAATGTCTGTTGGATAACTGATCATTTTTTACTGTCAGTCTTGAATTTCTCTTAAGTGTGGAATAACTTTTACGTACCTATTGAATCATAAGCCTTTGTAAAGTCGACAAATGTAAACCACAGAAATTCAACATGTTCTCACTTGTAAAATTGTCTTCAGATTCCATAACTGTTCAGTGCAAGATCGCCCTTTGTGAAACCCTGCCTGATACTCTCCTATTAATTAGTCCACCCATAATAATAATAATGTGTATTAATTTTAATACAGTATTTAAGAAGTGCCTGTTTTGATAATATTATGTTAAGCAATTTCATCATTTAGCAGGAAAGTGTCACAGTAGTTTGAAGTAAACAGGATCAATGAAGAGAAGAAGGTAGCAGGTCAGATAGAAAGAGAAAAATATTGAGTAATATGATATCATTTATCGATACCACTGCACGGACGACGCAATGTTGGCAACAGAACTGCAAGTTTCCATCAGACATCAATAGCAGTTGTATGGGATCTGGTATAATTCTGAAAGAGTGGATCGGTGTGGGGCGGTGGATGGGTGGAGTGGACTGCGGTACTCGTCGTGGGTTGTAGACTACTGCGGCTGCGGCGGGGACGGATCCTCTCTGTCGTTTCTAGGTCTACGGTTAACATACAATACAATGGGATCTGGTGGACCCAAAGGCGTATGCCTGCTGAGCCATACTCCAGCGGCTCCATTCCACAAGAGGCCATAGTCGCCTCAATAGCGGGCGGCCAGCGTCAGCCACTCGATGCACTCGCACTTGCAGCCTCTTTGATGCGATACGCTACGCCAGGGCTGGTCACACTTCACGGCGTACAGCCTGTATGGACCACGTGAGGTCCAAGGCCAAGCCTATCGCTCGGCTTTGTTCCGACCTCGAAAGTACCCAGAACAGCTCGACATTTCATTTAGCATTGCGGTGCGCGAATTTGCGGTGGGCACAGCTCTCAGAGTTCAGCAATGTTGTCAACGCTGCTTATCCTTCGCTATTTTTTTGTGGTATGAAGGACGTTCATAGCTCCAGTGTCTATGTGCTCAAAAAAAAGGCAGTCTAACGACCTATCCTCACAATTTTATAAAACGAATGGGAATGACACAAACGAAGAGGAACCACTTATTTGCTTCGAAACGACATTACAGTATCATGGAGAAAGAGCAAAAAATTACTATGACTGACAGACAAGATTCATTATCCTTTACATAAAGAGGCACTTTGTGCTAAATTTGCAGGTATGAAGAAATTGGAGGTACGAATAGTCAAATTTCAGAAGCTGCACGCTTTCAGTTGAAACAGTTTTCAATGGAAACGAATGAAGGGTATGGAGACTTCATATATTACTGTAAAGTGCTTAGGTTAAGTCAAGGGACATGCCCGGAACAATTTTTCGATTTAAATCTCCCTATTGGTGAACTTGTGAAGGAAAAAGAGTGCAAGAACAAGTCGTAGAACATCCGGAATGGATTGAAGACTTCACATTTTAAGTGGACTTGAATGCACACTGCCCACAGTAACATATTGCAAAGTAAGTTATTTCTGATTTGGTGGAGATGCATTTAAGAAGATAATCCCCAGTAGACAACACAATCCAGTTTTCTAGGTTCACTGGCGTTAAAGAAAGCAAGAGGTCTGAAAATTTCGTTACGACCTTTTAAGAACAGTATTTTTATCAGTTTTCGAGCTGTTTCCGGGACCATTTGGTGTTTCAGTTGAAAGCACCCCTCTGAATGTGCAGATGTAACTGATTGACCTGCAAGGTTAAAAAATAGTTCAAATGGCTGTAAGCACTATGGGAATTAGCATCCGAGGTCATTAGTCCCCTAGACTTAGAAACTACTTAAACCTAAACTACTAACCTAAGGACATCACACACATCCATGCCTGAGGTAGGATTCGAACCTGCGACCGACTCCATCGTTCATGCTTTAGTACGGACAGCCTCAGCCTTGTTGATACTGAAATATCTGGACTGTCCACTAATCATTTCTACTTCTGTTAAGTTTTCCTAAGACGGCAATTACCACACCACTCTGTAACTTACCTCTCCATATCGTTGTATAACATGTGGTACACAATAGTTAAGATTAGCAGATGAGGTGGTAGGAAGAAAAAAGAAACAGAAAAGGATGAGAAAACGCTTGGGCTGCGTGACAGAGATACTGATTACCTGTTCGACATAAAGGACATAGCTGAGACATGGAAAGACGGAAGCTACGCTTATTATAAAAGGTGTAGTTTCGACCTTGTCTCACTTGCGTAGTGGTATTGGATAAGACGCATGTTACAGGTATCTTGGTCCTCAGCCGTATGGCTGCAATGAATATGGAGAAAGATTAGTGTTAAGCAAAGGTACAGCGAAGATGCTACGCGTATTCAACCTGATATTGTGGTTATAGAATGATAATAGGTGTCTCACAGTGTGTGTGAGGAGGAATAGTGGTGCCACTAGTGTGTAATGAACTGTTGATACAAACAGACTGTCTGAAAATCACATCGCCTGTCTGGCTCCATCGACCATAAATGAGCATAAGCTGACGTGATCAAACAACGGAATCCCACACATGTAACCAGCTGAAGACAGAGTTAATGGTTAGTGTGGGCTTTCAGACACGAATGTAAATGTTTCTTCAATTTTTAAAGAAATATTTCTTATGTGAATGTCCAGTTTGAGAAACTAAGCAGTATTTTTTGTGCCAAAGTTTTCTGGTTATTTAACATTTGTCGATGATAACCTCTCACCTGAGGAAAACAATAAGGTTATAATTTTATGTGTATAGACTGAAGCAATGAATGAAAATTTGTACCACGGCCAGGAATCGAACCTGGGTCTCCTGCTTACTAGGCAGGTGCATTATTAAGCCACTAAGCCAAGCTGTTCACACAAATGAACAGATTACCCTGGTATGACTCCCTCCCCGATCCAAATTCTGTCACTATAGTCAATTTCAAATTGCCGCCGGCAGCGGTGGCCGAGCGGTTCTAGACGCTCCAGTCAGGAACCGCGCGACCGCTATGGTCGCATGTTCGAATCCTGCCTCGGGCATGGATGTGTGTGATGTCCTTAGGTTAGTTTGGTTTAAGTAGTTCTACGTTCTAGGGGACTGATGACCTCAGATGTTTAGTCCCATAGTGCTCAGAGCCACGTGAACTATTTGAAATCCCCCCCTGACACACGAACAGAACTGCCAAGGCTCTCCATATTCTCAAACAGTACCTTAGCATAGAAAATAAATGAGAGATCTAATTTGAAGCCCAGTTGCAGTACTTATACAAATTAAATGACACGATTTCAGAGTACTTTACTGATCTCACACAGACTTGGACTTCCTTCCAAAATTTCAAGGCGGACGGAAGCCTAGAAGATTTCGTCAGTGGTATAAGACAGGAAACTCTACACTCACATATGTCTTCGGACTGCTTTTATTTTTATTTGCAATTCAGAGCTGTAACTGTGTGTATTTGATAACTACCTGCATAGTGTGTCTTAATGGAAACCCCTTTTAACCAATTTTTCCCTATACATGATTTCAGTGTCATATTGTGTGTAACATGCGAAACATAACATCGATTTTATACTGAAATGAGACGTATCAGACCGATAGTTTAATGAAGCAGAGGTACAAATCTAATGACAATGTGAGTTCGTTTGAAGATGGTGATATGGAAACAGATGGCCAGCTCTGAAATGCGCCCGTCTCTGATTTCCGTAAGAAAAAGTGACTGTTCCAGAGAACTGCTTTGTTTCATAGAACATTATAAATAATCAGTGTTATTTTGACAATAGTCCAACAAGAATAGAATAAATTCACTATAATTTATTGCTACACAAATATTTAGTTTGGCAACAAACAAATACAGAATACTCGTCAAGCGGAGTAGGGATTTCATGTAGTAAAATTTCTCCGAAATACATTACTTTCATGTATGAAATGAAGACCGTTTTGTTTGCGTGGTGTCGTCCGAAGAGATAGGCGCCAAGCCAAGGTTAGTACCTCGTGACGAAACCACAAGTAAACGTAGTCACTGTGAGTTAACGAGCATTTCGCTCTCATTTAAGTATATGGCCGATAGAGTGAGCCTGCGAGGCCTTTTGTCCAGGGCCGCGTGCCACAAGGAGCACAGATGCACCACGAGATGCGGAAACTCACAGGCGTCTATTGTCTATTGAGGCCTAAGTGCTGTAGTGTGCGAGTGAGACAGACGAGAACCTATGTCATAGGGAAACCCAGTAGAAGCCTTTTCTGGCCAAGGAGACGTAGCAGTGTTAAATATGGTGGACCTAAGGTCGGTCATAAAGGGAAACAGTTATGAAAACTATTTAATTCTGTAGTAATGCAGGGAATCAAGCCACAGTAATTTTAATCTGCCATACTACATAAAATTTCCTGGTGATCCCAATAAAATTTGACTATTGATCATATCTATAATAGCTTAGGATTTACTTTTAAAGTGAAATGAACAACTTTTGTAACAAAGACCTGAATTCTAAATTCTGAACGCTTTGGTCGGTCTTAACGATCGACATTTCACATAGAAGCGCATCATTAAAATGACAAATGGTGTAAATATCAAGTCTGAAACTTTATTTGTTTCTGAGATATAGTTAATTTAAATTATCAGTATTTTTAGTTAAGCATCAGATCATCATTTCCTCCACACAAAACACATTGAACGATGACAGCATACCACCTTATTGAATCATTAGGTAATTGAATATTTGTTGTAAGGTTTGTAAGTAGGCTGTTCAGGTTTTTTTTATTGATAACGCCACGTAGCACTCTGTATGAAGATCACTTGCTGTGCTGTGTGCAGTCTGTGGCTGGTTGGCATTGTTGTAATACTCGCCATTCTAGCGTTGGGCAGATATGAACAACGCGTAGCGTTGCGCAGTTGGAAGTGAGCCGCCAGCAGTGGTGGGCGTGGGGAGAGAGATGGCGGAGTTTTGAAATTTGTAAGACTGGATGTCATGAACTGCTACATACATTATGACTTTTGATCACTATTGAGGTAAATACATTGTTTGTTCTCTATCAAAATCTTTCATTTGCTAACTATGCCTATCAGTAGTTAATGCCTTCCGTAGTTTGAATCTTTTCATTAGCTGGTAGTAGTTCGAGTAACGAAGATTTTTGTAAGATAAGTGATTTGTGAAACGTATAGGTTAATGTTAGTCAGGGCCATTCTCTTGTAGGGATAACTGAAAGTCAGATTGTGTTGCGCTAAAAAAATATTGTGTGTCAGTTTAAGCAGTCTTGTATAATTTTTCTAAGGGGACGTTTCATAGGTTTAGTGCATAATAGTTACTTTTATTCTTTATTTATTTTTCTGAAAGCACATTGGTGCAAGGCGACTGGCCATGTCATTCAAAGTTACGAAGGAAATTGTATTAGCTTTATATAAAAGAATTTAACGTTTATTATGTAATGGATGTTACTGTTACTTTATTTAGAACGTGAAAGTTGTCAAGCCTTGATTAGTAAATATGTTAAAATGTAAAGTAATGTAGAATAAGCTGTAGCCAATCAGATGGACGGCTTCAGGAAAGGGAACTGCCCTAGTCGGTTGAGAGAGGATGTTCGGCGCGCGGGGAAAACGGCCGGAGACGGGCAGAGGGCAGTTCTGGTCGAGACACCAAAGGGTACAGTTCGGATTGAGACGCGAAAGCGGACAGTCGGGCTTCAGCCAGCTACGAAGTGAAACGACTTAGAAAATGTCGCTTTGTGTGGTAACACGGGACTTGGTCTCTGAACGGAGAGCAGCCGCGCTCCTGGTGTGAACTCTTACTTTTCGCGATGAGATTGTGAATGATCGAACTGTGTCAAATGGATATGTGCTCGAGTATAACAGTAACTCTAAATACGACCGCTTTCGCTATTAATTTTCAATGTGAATAAACATTATTGTAACCAAATCGCAATTGTGTGGCCTTCTTCATTTATGGGTCGTTAATTTAGTTCCCGATATTATTGTTACTATTATTATATGCTATGTTAACTTCGTATTTCGCAAACTTGCCATCAGCCAGACATTTTAACCAAATGGTCACAAGAGTCTAACTTAGGGCGTGTAATTCGACACGTGCGGTTCAATACCTGACGAGTTTGAACCAAGACGTTTCGACCAAGAGGAACCGCATGTGAGCCCGAACATCTTTGGGATGTTAGACGAATGAGAGAGGGTGACACAGACACACCTAGAAGAGTTTCCATACGCAACGCATCAGTTCGCTTACTTACCTCCGAACACAATGCCTCTCAGCTCAGCCAGCAATCATCGCAGAAGGCGACGACACCGTCTTTCTGCCGTGACAATTCTGTTAGATAGATCTCTGCATAAAAGTTTTTAATGAGTTGTACTTATTGAGAAAAGACATCTTGTCTGTATCAAGTCATGCATTGATGTTGAGTGACAATAATGAATACTCATTTCTGTGGACTTTATAACGGTACTTCGCGGGCAGTCGTGTCAATTAGCATCATATTAATTAAAATCGGGACGAATTAAAAAGGGGAAAGTAATACGAAACTTTAATAACTGCACAGTATTACTAAGAAGCAATATAATAAAAGTAATAAAAAGCAAAGTAGCAAAGACCAAGCAGGACAGAAAGATATAGGGGCGTGTTTGTTTTTTAATGCATATAAAAGAACATGTAACACATTATTAAGCTCTCTACCTTCAGTTATCGCGATCGGGCTAGTCGATGAAAAAGTGGTACGCGACTGCGAAATTCGTTAAGGAGATTATTTGAAGACTCTCCAAGCACGTTTAAAATACATTACGTGTGACGAAGTGATCAGAGACGTTTACTGTCGTGTGAAGTGAAGATGAATCCGACAACATAATTCGAACTTTGTGTTAGCTGGGAAAAATACTCTTGGGAATCTATTATGGTTGTGGAACCCACGAAAGTTGTGCGCAACGGAAGGCTATAGTTTACGTAATTCTGCATTTTATAAAATTGTGAAACGCGTGTGGGCAGAACATTAAGAGAATCTTGTCCTTGGACGGTTGCGGGGCTAACTCATACAAACAACGCGCCAGCATAAAAAATAGTTCGCTTATTAACTACCAGATATTAATTAACGGGGACCTAAAATACTAAAAAAGAAGGATCATCACCTCCAATCCCGATTCATATTTCATATTTAATTAGTGAAAAGAGAAGTGTTAATAAACAAACTACATTTCAATTTTATCCACGATTTTGGCTTCATTACGAAGTCTTGACTACTTGATAAACAGTATCTGTGGAAGTAGTATGCAAAGTATCGGCATAATATTTAGCCAGCCAACATTGTGGGACACCAAAAACGTAAATGCATGAAATTGTTCTTACAGCAGATGTATAATGTGTGAGTGCGACGAACTATATTGAGAAACTAAACATTCATTACGTGCTTGCATGTTTATCTGCGAAAATGGTCCTTGTCGGTACATCAGCATAGAGTTCGAATAGAATCGCTGGAACATTGCAAACCATTCAGATTACTCGAACATGTAAATACGCATAATGCTGGTACCATCAGGATGTGTTCTTTCTCCTTACCCGCGTGGCAGTAATTGAATTAAGAGTCAGCCGGGAAACACATTTAAATCAATTGACGACCATTGAGCTAGCGTCACGAATTTTCAAACGTCCACTTCCATGTATGAAAGCGAGTGACACCACGAGTGTTATCGTCGATCGAGGGGTGTCGTCGTGATCGTACTGAATGACATTGAGTGGTTACAATTTGAACTTTTACAAAGCTAAGTATTTTATCTTGTTCAAGTTGAAATAAAGTAATCTAATATTTTATGAGCTATTGTGTAATCTCTGCCCCTCGGGGAATAAAACAAAGAACCCGCCACGCTACCAACGTGTGTTATTTCATACGAAACAACAGTTATTGTATGACGTGACGGTGCAGTGTGTGATATTGCACGGCTTGTTCGGCATTATATTCAATGTCCTAATTACAATGATAAATACTGTACTGGACCACTTGCTACTAGAAAGTCCGAGAGTTGACAGTCGCTGGCAGGATCACCTAACGCAGTGGAGCCAGCTGTGGGAAGGGAACTGTCCTGCCCAACCACACCAACCTCCCAAAAAGCCCGCTTCGAAGTAATTGCTCGCGTTCCCTGTCAATACTGATGAAGCGGTTACACAAAGCGACTGGCGCTACTGTGTTCAAACGGCGCCGATTAACGTCAAAGCCTAGCAATCAGAACGGCATCCCGTAATCAGTCTACTTGCTTCGACCAAGCCAACTGCTTTGTGTGAGCTGTCCAACAATGAAGTGAGTCACAGAGAAACAATAGCACTGTGTCTATCACTCTTTTATTCTTTTCAATGTTCCACCGGACACACTACCGTCATAAGCGTCGTTATTTTCGGTTCTCATTGGTTAGCAGCATCTGCCACAGTTTTCAGTAAAGTTGCATTCAGCAATAAAAATTGCGTAATTACCTCCCGATCCCCCAGTCCTACGCCTATTAAGACCTCTGCTGCGAATAACTTTCACGACATGTTCCTGTTGCCTTCTTGTTGTTGTGGTCTTCTCTCCTGAAACTGGTTTGATGCAGCTCTCCATGCTACTCTATCCTGTGCAAGCTTCTTCATCTCCCAGTACCCACAGCAACCTACATCCTTCTGTATCTGTTTAGTGTATTCATCTCTTGGTCTCCCTCTACGATTTTTATCCTCCACACTGTCCTCCAATACTAAATTGGTGATCCCTTGATGCCTCAGAACATGTCCTACCAATCGATCCCTTCCCCTTGATGCCTCGGAACATGTCCTACCAACAGATCCTTTCTTCTAGTCAAGTTGTCCCACAAACTTCTCTTCTCCCCAATCCTATTCAATACCTCCTCATCAGTTATATTATCTACCCATCTAATCTTCAGCATTCTTCTGTAGCACCACATTTCGAAAGCTTCTATTCTCTTTTTGTCCAAACTAGTTATCGTCCATGTTTCACTTCCATACATGGCTACACTCCATACAAATACTTTCAGAAACGACTTCCTGACACCTAAATCTATACTATATGTTAACAAATTTCTCTTCTTCAGAAACGCTTTCCTTGCCTTTGCCAGTCTACGTTTTATATCCTCTCTGTTTCGACCATCATCAGTTATTTTGTCCCCAAATAGCATAACTCCTTTACTACTTTAAGTGTCTCTTTTGCTAATCTAATTCCCTCAGCATCACCCGACTTAATTCGACTACATTCTATTACCCGCGTTTTGGTTTTGTTGATGTTCATCTTATACCCTCCTGAAAGGAGGGTCCATTCCGTTCAACTGCTCTTCCAAGTCCTTCGCTGTCTCTGACAGAATTACAATGTCATCGGCGAACCTCAAAGTTTTTATTTCTTCCCCATGGATTTTAATACCTACTCCGAATTTTTCTTTTGTTTCCTTCACTGTTTGCTCAATATACAACATTTGGGAGAGGCTACAACCCCATCTCACCCTCTTCCCAACCACTGCTTCACTTTCATGTCCCTCGACTCTTATAACTGCCATCTGGTTCCTGTACAAGTTGTAAATAGCCCTTCGCTCTCTGTATTTTACCCCTGCCACCTTCAGAATTTGAAAGAGAGTTTTCCAGTCAATATTGTCAAAAGCTTGCTCTATGTCTAGAAATACTAGAAACGTAGGTTTGTCTTTCCTTAATCTAGCTTCTAAAATAAGTCGTAGGGTCAGTATTGCCTCACGTGTTCCCATATTTCTACGGTATCCAAACTGATCTTCCCCGAGGTCGGCTTCTACCAGTTTTTCCATTCGTCTGTAAATAATTTGCGTTAGTATTTTGCATCCGTGACTTATTAAACTGATAGTTCGGTAATTTTCACATCTGTCAGCACCTGATTTCTTTGGGATTGGAATTATTAAATTCTTCTTGAAGTCTGAGGGTATTTGGCCTGTATCATACATCTTGCTCACCAGATGGTAGAGTTTTGTCAGAACTGGCTCTCCCAAAGCCGTCAATGGTTCTTGTTTCGACTCAGTTCTTTCAGTGCTCTATCAAACACTTCACGCGGTATCGTATCTCCCATTTCATCTTCATCTGCATCCTCTTCCATTTCCATAATATTGTCCTCAAGTACATCGCCCTTGTATAGACCCTCTATATACTCCTTCCACCTTTCTGCTTTCCCTTCTTTGCTTAGAACTGGGTTTCCATCTGAGCTCTTGATATTCACACAAGTAGTTCTCTTTTCTCCAAAGGTCTCTTTAATTTTCCTGTAGGTAGTATCTATCTTACCCCTAGTGAGATAAGCCTCTACATCCTTACATTTGTACTCTAGCCATCCCTACTTTCTTAGCGGCATAAAAAAATCATAAAACATTTTCGGGATGAGTTCTCATACATTGCAAGCGGAATCTGCTTCTATTATGTTGGGTAACTGAAGCTGAATCATCTGAAGAAATGATTTCGAGCGTAACCGAAGATTTAGTTTATCCCTCTGATGTTTGATGGAGTTCAGATCACGCCATTATGCGCTCCGGACCGGCAAATACACACTGTTTTATTCAACATATGGCACAAGAGCATCTCGCGTTGACAGCAGAAGCATTGTTCAGCTGATGCAGAAGAAGGCCGATACCATCCTTGGAAGGGTGCAGCAGCAAACAATTCACAAATACATGTGTTAACTTTGCCTTCGATTAAAACTAATTGTATAATCCCAGAGCGCTTAAACCAATCCGACACCCTCACACAACTTCACAGATTTTATGCTGCTACCAAAATAACAGCTATTTATATTCAAGTAAATAGCTTTCACCATTCACTCAGTAAATCCACGTGGGCTCAAGCAAGAGCTACAACTTGAACTGTAGCTCATCACTCACTAAAACTGTGCTTCAGTATTGGCAGCAAGTTAGTATTAGGCCACGGCAGACGTCTGTATAGATAATGGACATGTATCACAGTTATTTAATCTGATTACGACTTGCCATAATCCGATATCATGGTAGCTTCACAATTCTCCAGGGCATAAATTGGAGCCTGCTGCAAAATCTAATTCATTAAGCACGTCTTCGTGTCATACGGATAAGTAATAATACTTATGAATATGCAATGAAACGACCACGCGGGATTCGTTGTAAGCAAAGCAAATAACAGGATTACATTAAATGGATTGATACTGGGCACCTGCGGCTTTTCCGTGAAAATCACCAGTCTTTATCACCTTTATTGAAATACTTTGCAAGTGTGCGAGATATCTGTGAGGACCGATTAACGAGTGACATTGAACGTATACAAAGATCGTCACTGTGAGTGACTGCAGATTTATTTTGCTACTCGAAGAATGTCGGAAATAATGTGTATCTAAATTGACGAACACCAAAAGTACTCTTGTTGTTGTTGTTATTGTCTTTACATCGAAGACTGGTTTTACGCAACTCTCTGAATAACTATGGCATTATACATCCACTTGAGCGTGCTTACTGTATCAGAGCCTCGATTGCCTTCTACAATTTTTAACCGCTACGCTTCCTTCATTACGTAACTGTAAGTTTCTTCACTCCGCAGCGTGCGTCCTCTCAGCCAGTCTCCTCTTTTAGTTACCATACATTTTTTTACACAGTACTTCCTAATTAATTATTTGATTCACCGATCGTATTTCAAATATTATTCTGTAACCTCAAGTTTAAAAGTCAAAATTTTCGTCTTGTCTGAACTGCTTATCTTCACCTTTCACCCCCGTACAATGGAACTCTACCGACAAATATCTTCAAATACCTTTATGTTTGACGATAACAAAGTCTTCTATTTCAGAAATGCTCTTCTTGTACCGACATCTTGCAATTTATATGATCTACACTTCAGCCAGCATTAGCTGCTGCGCAAATGGCAGAACTCATATATTTTAGTTTCTCAGTTCATAATCTGATTCTCTCAGCGTCTCCTGATTTAATTCGACTTCATTTCATTTCCCGTCTTTTACCTTTTGTTGATGTTCATCGTATCATTTCTTTTCAAGACACTCTCCATTCCGTTCAGCTGCTCTTCCAAGTTTTCAAGTACTTTGCCTTTTCCGATATAATTAAAAAATCATCAGTAGACCTCAAAGAGTCTTTCTTCTACCTGTACATTAGTTCTATTTCTAAATTTCTCCTTTGTCTCGTCAATGCACTTACTGAATAACTTCAGCGATAGTTTACAAAACCCGTCTCACTTACTGCTTCCCTTTCATGTCCTTCGACTCTTACAACTGCAGTCTGATTACTGTCCGAATTGTAAATAATCGTCACTATCGTCATGTTATTCCCGTTACATCAAGAATTTCAAAGAGTGTATTCCTGTCAACATTGTCAAAACTTAATTTATATCTACAAATGCTGTAAACGTAGATTTATCTGTCTTCCAAGAAATGTTATAAGGTAAATATGTTCACTTCTTCCTATATTTTTCAGGAACCCAAAGTGAATGCGCATTGGGTCAGATTCTACCAGTTTCTCGATTTTTCTTTTAGTAGTTTCCCATCATGACTTATTAAAATAATGGTACTCACATCTATCGGCACGTGACCAATCTGGAATTAAAACAATTAAATTTCTTTTTTAGTCTGAGGGTATTTCGACAGTGTCATATATCCCACACACCAAGTGGAATGGTTATGCTGCGACTGCCCCTTCAAGGATCTCAGTAAGTCTGAGAGACTGTCGTCTAATTCAAGTGCCTTGTTTTCCACTTACGTGATTCAGTCTCTAACAAATTCTTCAACCATGTCATGTTCATTTTCTCCCTCTTTCGGTTCCATAATATTGCCTTCAGGTTCACTTCCCTCAGTCATGCCTTCTACATACTCCTTTCATCTTTAACTTTCCTTTCTTTGCTGAGCACTGTCGTGCCTCTGAGCTCTTAATAGTCAAACAGCTGCTTTTCCTTTCGATAAAGGTCTCGCTAATTATCCTACAGGTCGCACTTATCCATCCCATAGTCATGTATGCTTTTACAGCCTCACGGTTGTCCTCTAGCCGTTTCTGTTTAGATACTTCGCATTTTCTGTCAAACTCATTTTTTGTACACGTCAGCATTCTCGTTCGGCAGCTTAATTTGCTGCATTCTTTATATTTCCTCCTTACACCAATTAAATTCAACATCTTCCGTATTGTCCAAGGATTTCTGTTAGGTCTTCTACTACTTCACCATTTGATCTCTCAAAGCTACTCATTCAGCTTACATTGTATTTCTTTGGTCTGTCTCAGACAAACATTGCTTAATGCTCCCTCGAGAACTGGCTTTAATCTCTGGTTTTTCAACTTATCCAGATCACGTCTTTGTAATTTCCTACCTTTTGCAGTTTCTTCAGTTTTAATCTGGAATTAATAACGAATTAAGTATGGTCAGATTGCGTATCTGCCCTTGAATATGTTTTACAGTTTTAAATCTGGTTTCGGAATCTCTGTGTTACCATTGCATAATTAATCTGAAACCTACCTGTGTCTCCAGATCTCTTCACATATACAACCTTCTTAGAGGCTAGTGAATATTAAACTATGTTCTGTGAAAGATTCTGTCTGGTGCCTACCTCTTTCTTTCCTTTTCCCTCAGCGCATGTTCCACTATTTTCCCTTCTCTTACTTTTCCTACTATCGAAGGCCAGTCCCCGTCACAATTAAATTTTCGTCTCCCTCAACAATCTGAATAACTTCTTTCAGTCCCGACCTTCCTTTTAATTTAACATACATGGTCGTTGCGCACTTAGCACTCCATGGTGTAAAAACGGTACTACTATCAGCATCATCGAAGTACACAAGCCGCCCCACTTTGGCAAACTCCATGGTTCATTCGAGGAGGTACGTCATATCTGGTGACAATCCCATTAGAAAATTCGAAGAACAAGTTTTCAGGTAGGATCTACCAACAAATTTAAGCATTCTACATATGGTGCCCGTCAAACCGACAACAGCAAAGCAGGAGATGAGTTTTGTTATTTGGGCTCCAAAGTAACCGATGGTGGCTGAAACAGAATGGATATAAAATGTAGATTAGCAACAGCAAGGAAAGCATTTCTGAAAAACAGTAATTTCTTAACGTGGAATATAAATTTATGTATTAGGAAATATTTTCCAAAGGTATTTGTCTGTAATATGCCTTTGCACGGAAGTGAAACGTGAACGATAAACAGTTCGTATAAGAAGAGAATAGAACCTTCATAAATGTGGTATTACAGAAATATGCTTAAAATAGCTAATAGGGATGTACTGATTCGAATTGGGGTGTAAAGATATGTAAGGCATAACTTGACTAAAGAAGGTTCAAAATGACTCTGAGCACTATGGGACTTAACTGCTGAGGTCATCAGTCACTAAAGAAGGGATAGGCTGACAGGACGCATTCAGAGGCCTCAGTGAATTTTCAGTTACGTACTGGTGAGGAATTTTGGAGAGGAGGAGAAGGGGAGGGGAGAGTTGTAGAAAGATCCGAGGTAGGAATACAATAAGCACGTTCAAATTACAGTAGTTGTTCGGAGATGAAGAGGCTAGCACAGGATAGAGTAGCATAGAGAGCTGCATCAAGCCAGTCTTCGCGCTGAAAATCACAACAGCAACAAAAAGTGCATGAAGAAAGGTGTATAAGCAATAATTTTTCCAACAGACTATCAGTGAATGTATTGGGGACCAGGCGTTCTATGTGGCAGTAAAACGTTCTCTTCGACAGTTTCAGTATTTACGGCTTAATTTACACGTAAAGTCATACTTAATTCTTGCTGATGTTCACTTCATTAACTAGTAAATCACCCTGATGTCTGATACGAAACAGAAATACACTATCATTTCTCAAAATTGCAACATTAACGGTTAATGCAGAGGACGAATTGAAAAAACTACGAAAACCGAAGTACCAAGAAGGATACATGAGTCCCAAAGTGATCTCCATGTTTCAGATTAGAAATATGACAATATGTAAACAGTTATTATTATAGAGGTGTATTTGCATTGTATCGTATTGTATTGTATTAAACCAGGGATCTAGAAATGATGGACCGGATCCGACCTGCCATAGCTTACAGTAGTTCACAACCGCACAACAGGCTACATCTGTTCACCCATTCCACCGCCGCCCCACATCGAACCCAGGGTTACTGTGCAGTTCAGCCCTTAGTGGATCCCCCCGGAAACGTCTCGTACCAGATGTATGTAATCCCAAATGCTTGCACGGTAGAGTAATTATGGTGTATGAGTACGTGGAAACAATAGTGGTGCAACAATCGCCGACACAGTGTAACTGAGACGGGATAAGGGGAACCAGCCCGCATTTGCAGAGGAAGATGGAAAACCACCTTAAAAACCATCCAAAGGCTGGCCGGCACACCGGACCTTGGACACTAATCTGCCGGGCTCATTCGTGCCTGGGAGTGACACTCCTTCCCGCTCGGGAAGCAGCGCATTAGACCGCGTGGCTAGCCGGACGAGCAGAAGTGTATTTGATGTCTTACTTTGAGAACTTAGTGTGAAGCATCAAATGCTCCAAACTGAATCTCTAAGCGTTGCTATCAAGTAGGATCTGCACATGATGCAAACCGACTTTCACTAGGAGATACAGGACAGCCGTGTTACATGTTCTGCTGGACAATCATACACTACATATTAAACTTCCTGGCAGATTAAAACTGTGTGCCGGACCGAGACTCGAACTCGGGACCTTTGCCTTTCACGGGCAAGTGCTCTACCAACTGAGCTACCCAAGCACGACTCACGACCCGTCCTCACAGTTTTAGGAAGTTTCATATCAGCGCACACTCCGCTGTAGAGTCAAAATTTCATTCTAGAAACATCTAAGCCATGTCTCCGCAATGTCCTTTCTTCCAGGAGTGCTGGTTCTGCAAGGTTTACAGGAGAGATTCTGTGAAGTATTGGAGGGCAGTGTGGAGGGTAAAAATCGTAGAGGGAGACCAAGAGATGAATACACTAAGCAGATTCAGAAGGATGTAGGCTGCAGTAGGTACTGTGAGATGAAGAAGCTTGCACAGGATACAGTAGCATGGAGAGCTGCATCAAACCAGTCTCAGGACTGAAGACCACAACAACACAACTACGAACTGTGTTCTTTCTGACTGGGAATCTCGAATCCAGTCGCACAGCTGAGGCGATATTCCATAGGCACGCAGTTTGGTTAGAAGACGCTTGTGAGGAACGGTGTCGAAAGCCTTCTGGAAATCTGTAACTACGGAATCAATCCCCTGTAAATAGTACTCATTATTTCATGAGTATAAAGAACTAGTTGCGTTCACAAAACTACATTTTCTGAATCCGTGCTGACTATGTGTCAATAAATCGTTTTCTTCGACTTATTGTCTAGTTCTTAGTCACAGAAGATTTATCTTTTTCTTCTCGTCTTATGTGTATTAGCTGTTGAGGAGTTAGAGAATCTTTCATGCTCATTTAAGGATTCTTGTATTCTTCTCTCTGTTCAAAAAACAATTTAAGCTGAAAGTACGCTGCCGGACTCGATGTAACCCTCAGTCATCAGAGGAAGTTACAGGGTTACTGTGCAGAAGGCTTTCGTCTCCAGGGCTTCCGTAACGTAAACGATGAGATGTGTTTGGACACTGCAGTCACTATAGAAACGGGCTATTGCAGTCGCGTCAGGTTCCTACTAGCATTACAGCCTTCTCTGAGCACAAACCATAAAGCCTCTGGTACTTTCTACTTGTTCGAACGAATAGTTTTCGGAAGAAGAGCCCATAAAGTGATATAGAGGATCGCACGCACCCAGCCTGCTCCGATACGGCATGCGATGTCGCTTTTCTACCGTGGATGGACGATAAATTACCTTGTGGGAAGGGGGCCATATTTCAGCAAATCGCCGATTTATGTGTAGCTATAACGCGGAAATCTTTCTGTCGTTTTTTAAGCCTTTTTTGCTCTGGTGTAAGCGTTATCTGCGTGATGCGATTCATCACAGCCGATAGTGAAAACATTCACGGAAGAGCGAACCGATAAGCAGCGATATTTAACGTGAAAGGTGGGAATACGGTAATGGCTTTATGAATGTTGTTCGTATTTACACCTATCACAGCGTACTAAGCATTAGTTTGAAAAATGATTTCATTAAAATAAATAAGGAAACATTCATTGAAATAACTACTTGCATCGGAACCTCAAAAAGAAGCAGCTACAGCGAAATTCCATTTATTTCAATATACAAGATACTAAAGCAAAATCCGAAACAGTCCACACGAAACTATATTCAAGCAAAAGATTGATATGCAGTGCTTAGGTAAGCTGATACCGGAATCAGACAACAGAAGCTGATAGATAACAGGCTTCAGAGGGCAGACAAATTGGATTTAAATGTCCCGCATTTACTATGCCCAAAATTTAGTCTTAGATAAACGAAAGCCAATTATGACCCAAACTTGGCATGATCATTTGTAAAAATGTTAATTCATGAGTTACAAACTTTTTAGGCAAAGAGAACTACAATGGTTCTTTATCCTTTACCAGAACCTTCGTGTGCAACAACCCTATCGCAAAATACATGTCGTAATATACGTATTCAGTATGATATTATGTAAACAATATAAATTATCCATAAAATTTGCTTTTCCCAAATGATTATGCGTGTAATGAGCTTCTCATAATGTCTATGTTATAGTATTTAGTCAAAAGTTCTAGCGGCATGGAAAATTCTTAAGTTTCTATTGCTATGAACTATAAAAAGAGTAACTGCAAGCGAAATTTAAGTGTTATAAAGTCCAACTTGAAGAATCGAGAAAAAATGGTGCCTGTGAAAAACATATTATTTGTTGATCATCATTTTATATGAGAAGGCTGTGTACCTGTATAATCGACCTTTTGGTCAGCACTCACAGAATGTTTAAATGAGGAAAAATCTTTGTCGTCGTGTGCAGTTATTTACGACATTAACACAGAGTTCCTATTTTGAGAGAAGGTGTTTTTTTTCACTAAATGAAGAAAGATTGCAATGACTCTCTGTAATACATAACATTTGCATCTGGTCTTTTGCGATGTTTTTATCTCTTCAAACGTTCACAAAAAAATGGAAGCGATATGCACGCGATAATATTGAAAGTCTGTGTCGATCAACAAGTTAAAATTTCATAGAGGGGCTAGGACAGCCTTCCCTAATCCTATGGGACCGATGACCTCACTGTCTGGTCCTCTCCCCCGTCAACCAAACAACCAACCTCTCGATTATGTCTCACAAACGTTCGATGGGATTCATGTCGGGCGATCTGGGTTACCAAACCAGTCGCTCAAAATGTCCAGAATGTATTTTCCAACCAACCATGAAGAATTGTGGCCCGGTGACAAGGAGTATTGCCATCCACAAAAATTCCATCGTTGTTTGGGAACATGAAATCCATGAATGGTTGCAAATGGTCTCCAAGTAGCCGAACGTAACCATTCCAGTCCAGTGAATGATCGGTTCAGTTGGAGCAGACAACCCAGCCCATACCATGTTAACACCGTCCACACCATTATGGACCTGGCCGGGGTGGCCTAGTGGTTCTAGGTGCTACAGTCTCGAACCGCGTGACCGCTACGGTCGCAGGTTCGAATCCTGCCTCTGGCACAGATGTGTCTGATGTCCTTAGATTAGTTAGGTTTAAGTAGTTCTAAGTTCTAGGCGACTGATGACGTCGGATGTTCTCAGTGCTCAGAGCCATTTGAACCATTGGACCATTATGGAGCAACCACCAGCTTGCATTGCGCCTTGTTGACAACTTGGGCCCATGAATTTGTGGGATCTGCCCCCCACTGCAACCCCACAAACAGCTGTTAACAACCGAAATCGGGGCTCATCTGACCAGGCGAGGGTTTTCCAGACGTCTAGGGTCCAATCGATACGGTCACGAGTCCAGGTGAAGCGCTGAAGGATCTGTTGTGGCTTTAGCAATGGTACCAGCGTCGTTCGTCT
This sequence comes from Schistocerca gregaria, assembly GCF_023897955.1. Classification (NCBI taxonomy): domain Eukaryota; kingdom Metazoa; phylum Arthropoda; class Insecta; order Orthoptera; family Acrididae; genus Schistocerca; species Schistocerca gregaria. The sequence goes on along the minus strand of NC_064921.1, from coordinate 136,429,729 downwards.
GCTGCCATAGCCATTAACGTCAGATTTCGCCGCACTGTCATAACGGATACGTACGTCGTACGTCGCACATTTATTTCTGCCATTATTTCATGCTTCACGTCTGTTGCCACTGACAACTTTACACAATCGCCGCTGCTCTCGCTCGTTAAATGAAGACAGTCGACTGCTGCATTGTCCGTGGTGGGAGGTACTGCCTGATATTTGATATTCTCCACATATTCTTGACGTTGATAATCCCGGAATACTGAATTCCCTAACTATTTCCGAAATGGAGTGTCCCTTCCGTCCAGATCCAACTACCATTCGGCGTTCAAGGTCTGTTAATCCCCGTCGTGCAGCCATTATCACGTCGAAAACATTTTCGCATGAAACATCTGAGTACAAATGACAGCTCTGCCAATGCACTGGTGTCGTTTTATACCCTGTGTACGTGATACTATCGCCATCTGTTTTATGTGCTTATCGCTGTTCCATGACTCTCGTTTCCTCAGCGTAATCTTATGGTGAAATGTCATTCTTTCACTGCCTAGTACATCTGTTTGTGATGACCACAATTATCTTCTTCCAAGTCCAAAACAGCTACTGAAGAAATATATAAAACAAGTTATTGTAGGACACGAAAGAAGAATAGTGGAGTTAGGAACTTCAGTTACTATTTTGGAGTAAGTGTATGTAAAATTGTTTGTTATATGTTAGGTAGTGAAAATATAGCGGATCTGTTGAAGCAGCTAGTGGTAAAGTAATGTAATATTCTCGTGAAATAAAGTTTGTGTTGACCCTACACTTTTATTGCGCTATAGCATGTAGTTACTTAAGATTGTTTGTGACATTAAGTCTCCCAAGAACACTTCACTGCAGTTGTTGTGAAGTTCCTTATTTATGAACAGTGATCGCCTTTTACAGCAATTACAGCAATGGTATTCTGAAGAGAAATCCATTCTGTGAAACTTATAAACTTGTCTGGAAAACATTTGTGTAAATATAAATCATTTGAGAAGGGTGGTAAAGCTGAAAGCAACTGTATATCAAGCTTGTTTTATTCGTCTGCAATTTTCACTATTCAGAAAGAGAAATCAGAAAGAATAGAATACAGTATTATAGTGAGTGACGCATATAAGCTTCCATGCGGAATGTTTACAAATGTGACGATATTCGCCCACTTATCTTAGGGTGCGAACAGTAACCTGCAAGTTTTTGCTTGCAAATAAAGTTAAATTGTTTTATTCTGCATACCATCAAATGTAACAATCAAATATACTATCATTCATTCTCCTTGCAGAATGCATTACAATTTCATCTTTCTTTGTGGAGGGACGGCTATAATCGTTATTCAGTGTTTAGACTTCAGCCTTGCTATTGTCTGCTTCAGAGCCTATGACAACAATAAATGTGTGGACGCTCATTTTTGTAACACAAGTCATGCTTTAAAAACGAGATAGTTATTGGAGGCTTCGAATACTCTCTTCTGGTAGTTTAGTTGTTACAATTAACATTTGATTATCTGTGGCTGATGTCTTGTTCTTTTGTATACGAGCAGCAGAAGTTGTTTATTATGAAACTTTCCGACATTATATGTACACAAAGAAGAATCCCCGCTCTTTTTAAGCATTCACCACACTAAATATTTTTGGAGATCTTGACCAACTATTCCTCTGAATTTGACACATAGTTTTTCTATGTCTTCACCCCTTAAGTTAAATATTTTAGGTTTGGCCGTTTCTTCGGGTTAGTGAACATATTGGCTTTTATCCTTGTTTTAATACACTACTTGCCATTAAAATTGCTACACCACGAAGATGACGTTCTACAAACGCGAAATTTAACAGTCAGGAATAAGATGCTGTGGTATGCAAATGATTAGCTTTTCAGAGAATTCACACAAGATTTGCACCGGTGGCGACACCTACAACGTGCTGACATGAGGAAACTTTCCAACCGATTTCTCATACACAAACAGCAGTTGACCGGCGTTGCCTAGTGAAACATTGTTGTGATGCCTCGTGTAAGGAGGAGAAATGCGTACCATCACGTTTCCGACTTAGAGGTCGGATTGTAGCCTATTGCGATTGCGGTTTATCGCATAGCGACATTGCTGCTCGCGTTGGTCGGGATCCAATGACTGTTAGCAGAATATGGAATCGGTGGGTTCAGCAGGGTAATACGGAACGCCGTGCTGGATCCCAACGGCCTCGTATCGCCAGGAGTCGAGATGACAGGCATCTTATCCGCATGGCTGTAACGGATCGTGCAGCCAGAAAATGTAATCACATGTCAGTTCTAGTGTAATATATTTGTCCAATGAATACCAGGTTATCTACATTTCCTCTTGGTGTAGAAATTTTGATGACCAGTAGTGTATTTATCCTATACAATTGTGACTTCTGTAGGTAATCTGTACTTTGTAGCGAATCGCGTGTCATTTACTTAATGTAGCTACCAAGAACATTATTTTCTTCACTGGTTAGTTTTCACTTTTATTTAAAATATATTTTATGACTGTTCTCACACAAATAACGCGAAATTTGAAATTAAATAACAAACAATTTCGTTTACTAACCATGGAATCATCGTAGGAACTACGTGTAGATAACCTAAACGCCGTAGCTTTAGTGTTGCCACTCAGCAAATGTCCTGCACACACAGGCTGTACATCAGACAAAATCGGTAGCGATACCCAAAGAACTATCTACCTTGCATTTCTTCTTCGTGATACCACTGAAACAGCTTTTTTCTTAATATAATTTGTTGGTCGTTGGCTTTAACCACTTAGCGAGAGAAGTGAGTAGCTACGCGTTTGGTATTCAGTATCACATACACAGCATACACATTAGAAATTACGTTAATTACAAGTAAACTTCATGGTACAGTCCGTAGTTTCATGCACTCAACATAGTCCGTGTATCAAAACTTCTTGCACTCGAAACTTTGAGTCTGACTTATTACTGGATATCCGCTTCCGCTTCTGGCAGAAATTGGGCAACGCTAACATAATCCGCTGTGGTCAGCTGTCGGAACAGGTGCGTCGAAGATGTAGGAAAAGAAATTCCCTGAGGCAGGCTTATTCCAGGGAAAGACAGTGACTCGCAAGCCGTTTTGCCACTTTCAGCAGCGCGACCCCGCCGAAGTACACTGCGCACCGCAGCGAACTCTACTTGGAAGGACCTGCAAACGAACCAACACACTGCAGAATACAAGTTCTCCCCAAAAACATACTATTAATGGCTCAACTCTCCTGCACACACGGTCTTGTTTATAATAGGGAAACAGAGTGAGACCGAAAATTTGTGCCCTCCTATATGTGGTACGTCATCTGGACATGAGGCAAACGTATTGTCCCGGCACGCCAAAAAGTTGCATATTTTCTGCCTAAATGTATGGCCGACTGAAGGTTTGTAAGACACTGAAAATGTGTGTTTCTGCCATACTCGAACTCAGGTAACTTTCATTCATCGCCTCCTCCACTCGCAATTGCATCACTTCATTGTCTGATTTGTCAAATACTAACAGCTACAGGTGTCCCGCCTATACTTCAGAGAGCGTAATGAAGACACAGAGAGAGAGGGAGAGGGATGGAGGGAGGGAGGGAGGGAGGGAGGGAGGGAGGGAGGGAGGGAGGGAGCATGAGAAAGGTGATATACACGAAATCCTTACGTTCTAATGTCCGTCTAGACTGCATATATTTCTAGTGTTATGGTCGATTCGGTTCCCTAGAACCATATTCATATCTGTAGAGATGAGAAAAATACAGTAACTAATCATCATATCTCCTACGATGCGTAACACTACTATTACATCACATCAAAAATAAAAGGTGAATATGTCGGCTAGAAGATTGTCTCGTCTGTTTTTATAAACAGTATGCATGTTACGTCTAGAACAATACAATGACGTGCCAGTACTCGCGTTGTTAAGTCCACAAGGGAAATGTCAGTAGGTAGCATAAATGTTGTCTTACAGGTTTACTTTAACAACACGGTGCCACTGTATTGTTTACAACGTAGTGTACTTACTGCTTACAGAAACTGACGGGCTGCTCTTGCAGCCGACATGTCCAGTTTCGTAATAGTACGTTTAGTTTCACATACAACGTCCAATTTTATGTACCTTAGATGACGGTCTGCTGTTTTGTTTTTCCTATCTCTACAGAAATGAAAATGGTTCACTGGAACAGAAACTAGTCACAACATGAAAATGTATGCAGTCAAGAAAGACAGAGAAGATTCTTTTAGAATCACTGATTTCGGATTTTCTCCAACACAGACAATATGTTAAATTTTGAAAAACAGAGATGATGATCAGTAAAGTTTTGTCCATGATTCGTTCCCAGAGAGCTCACGTAAAGAGAGGCGTCTTTGATGTCATGTTACGGGCCCTGTTTTTCACTTACCAGCGTTTATTTCTTAGGCTTTGGTCATGTACAAAAAAATGTTCAAATTTGTGTGGGATCTTGTGGGACTTAACTGCTAAGGTCATCAGTCCCTAAACTTCCACACTAAATTATCCTAAGGACAAACACGCACACCCATGCCCGAGGGAGGACTCGAACCTCCGCCGCGACCAGCCGCACACTCCATGACTGCAGCGCCTAAGACTGCTCGGCTAATCCCGCGCTTCGCCATATTCGGAACCACAGTTTTCATCCACAGTGAAACGTCCCCTTAGAACAATTTATACACGACTGTGCTTAAACTGACACACAATATTTTTGGCGCAACGCAATCTGACTTTCAATAATCCCTACAAGAGAATGGCCCTGACTAACATTAACCTATATGTTTCACAAATCACTTATCTCACAAAAATCTTCGTTACTCGAACTACTGCAATACAGCAAGCGCCACAACTGCCAGCTAAATAAAAGATTCAAACTACAGAAGGTACTAACTACTGATAAGGATAGTTAGCAAATGAAAGATTTTAATAGAGAACAAACAATGTATTTCCCTTAAAAGTCATTATATATATATATATATATATATATATATATATATATATATATATATATATATAGCAGTTCATGACATCGAGTCTTACAAATTTACTGTCTCTGATGGACACACGTCGAGATCATCCGCTCTCAAAACTCCGCCATTTCTCTCCCCACATCCACCACTGCTGGCGGCTCACCTCCAACTGCCCAACGCTACGTGCTGTTAGCCAGTGATTTTCGTACAGAGCGCTACGTGGCACATTTCCAGTATGCACTATTACTTAAACATCGTCTATTCCTTTCTCACTTCCCAATAAAACTTTAGGTAGCGTATGTGCAATGCGGTTGTTGCTGACTGGGGTGTCACGGTTGTCCAGGAGTATCTTCTTAACTATATAAATATAGCATTGAGTCCTGGGTACAAACTCCACACCAGCTTAAATTTTGAGTAAAAATTTTCAGAAATGGTGGCAGAAGCCTTCCGGTATAAGTACTCACCCTCATACTCCCAACGATTTTACCAAAGAGAACGGAGCAGAGGACAGAGTTTTGGTGTACTCTCTCCGCCTGAGACGGGAAATTGCCCCAAAAAGATAGAAGAAGCAGCAGTTATCAATGTCATTAAAACTGAGACCATTTCCTTTAAAACAAACAACGTGTATCCACAAGAAATGTGGCTTGTGACTGTAAAACTGTCAAGGTGCTCTCTCTGTTGGCAAAAGATTCTGGATTAGTACCACCTTTGGATCTCCAGGACAAGACTCCCAGACAGATGGTGGTCATGAGAAAATGAATAGCCGACAAAAGGGTAACATTCAGAGCGTTAAATGTCAGAAGTTAGAATATCGTAGCGATGTTATAAAATCTGAATAGTGAAATCCGTGGTCTCACTCCAGATTTAGAGAGTATTTCAGAAATGAAATGGATAGAAGCAAAGACTTCTAGTGAAACCAATATGGAGTAATACCAACTGCAGAAAAATGTTGTACAGCGGGGATAGGATTCGTCAGGAATAGGATGCTAGGACAGAGAGTGACTTACTATGAAGACTTCAGGGATAGCATTGTTCTCATCGGTATCACCGACAGCAAACGAACGCCAATATCATTAATTCAGTATATGTCGATGTTACAACCAAAAGATGAGCACTAGAAATACATTGTGAGTATATTGGACGTGTAGTTCTGATAATCTCGTATGTAGTTGGAGGAGGAATACAAGAAAGAGTTATGAGAGAATATGGGCTCATTAGTAAGAATGAGGGAGGATAAAGACAAATTGAGTTGTTAAATAAATTTCAGCTAGTAGTAGTGAATAAACTATTCAGATATCAAAAGAGGAGGTGGTATGTTTGGAAATGGCCGGGAGGCACGGAAAAATTCTAGCTGGTTTACATCACCTCGCATTTCACTTCGGTATTCCGAAATTATAAGCTGGATTGGGAATACCCAAGAGCAGATGCTCATTCAGATAACAACGAAGAACAATAGACAGTATATTAAGAGAACAGTCCGGAATAATCAATGTAGATGGAAGTGGGAAGAATGATGAGCTGTGTTCGAAGTAATCTAAAGCTGAAGATATTGCTATAATGAATAACACAGTAGGTACCTCAGCGGACGAGGAAAACATTTCCCAAAAAGGACGACCACAAAAAGTACGTAGACAAATATAGGCACAAAGAAGTTAAATGCGAAGAAACTGTGGCTAGCAGAAGAAATCAGTTGACCGATGAATGAATGAAATAAAACAATTCTCGGGAAAAGAAAGCAATTCAGAGAAATAAGTCCATTAGGAATGAAATAAATAGGAAATTCAGGGAAACCAAGGCGAAATGTGTTAAATCCCTCCTAGTCGTCGAAGATGACGTGCCTAGGAAACCTGCTTTCTCGGATGGCTAGAAAACATCAAACAAATCATATTAATGTGTTTTATTACAAAATGAACAAAAACAATACTTAACTTTGTGCTACACATATGTGTTTCAAGCAAAGGGTGATATGGAAAATAAGCGATGTCTTCAGTATAACAAGTCCCAACTCCGTATTACATAGAAGTAAATAGAATCAAAAATGAGCTGCTGCAAGGTTCAGTCTTGGGTCCTGTGCTGTTCTTAATGTATATTGATGACTTGCCATTCTATATTCACGAAGATGCAAAGCTGGTACCTTTTGCCGATGATACAAGTATGGCAATCACACACAACAGACAAGAATTAACTGATGAAATTGTAAACGACGTTTTTCAGAAAATCATTAAGTGGTTCTCTGCAAATGGGCTCTCATTAAACTTTGATAAAACACAGTATATACAGTTCCACACAGTAATTGGAATGACACCATTAATAAATATAGACTTTGATCAGAAATAGGTAGCTAAGGTAGAATAATCAAAATTTCTAGGTGTATGCATTGATGAGGCGTTGAACTGAAAAAAACACACTGAGGATCTGCTGAAAAGTTTGAATACAGCTACTTATGCTATTAGGGTCATTGCAAATTTTGCCGATATACATCTCAATAAAATTAGCGTACCACACCTATTTTCATTTTCTGCTTTCATGGCATCATATTCCGGGGTAACTCATAATTGAGTAAAAAAGTGTTCATTGCACAAAAGCGTGTAATCAGAATAATTGCTTGTTATTAACAATCCGAACGAATTCAAAAGTAATAGCAGTGTACATGGCTACAAGACTAGGAGAAAGGATGATCTTCACTACTCAAGGTTAAATCTAACTTAGGCTCAGAAGAGGGTAAATTATGCTGCCACAAAAGTCTTTGGTCACTAACCCAATAGCATCAAAAGTCTGACAGATAGCCACATAGCATTTAAAAGGATATTAAAAGAATTTCGTAATGGCAACTCCTTCTACTCATTAGATGAATTTTTGGATATAGTAAGTGGGTAATTTCCTCAAACCCCACAAAATAAATTAAAAATATTAAGTGTCATGTAATATTTTGTGTAATGTAATATCTTCTATAGACACCTTTTATTAACCTGACACGTTCCACATCATTACGAAGTGTCGTATTCATGATCTATGGAACAAGTAATAATCTAATCTAATCTAATCTAAACAAGTGCCTAATCGTGACGTTGCTCTTTGGGCGTGCCGCTTATGTTCTCTTCATATAGCGGCCGCTGCTGTCGCGTTGTCGTCATGGAGAGGGATCGGTCAGCGTGCAATTGGCTGCCGTCACAATCCTCTCTGCTCTATCGTTCCCAAATGGCGTGACGACGCTTGACTTTAAGCCGTAACTACATCGCTGCAGGAAAAATGTGAATATATCTAGAAGGAAATGGTCCTTGGGGGTACAGAATCAGAATATGGAAAAATCAAAGCAACCTTCAGAGAAATTAAATGTAAAAGCATCAACATCAAGAGTGGAAGAGGAATTCCACTGTTAAGTGCAGAGGAGGCAACAGATAGTTGCAAAGAGTTCTCTGAAGATCTCTACTGACAACGTGATAGAAAAAATTGGTGTCGTAATGAAGGACATAGGGGATCACTAATTAGAATCAAGAGTTTATCAGAGTTGTGGAAGACTTTCGTTCAACTGGGGAAGGTGGTAAGCAAGCCAACTATTCAAGTTGATTAGTAGAATCTATGAATCTGGTGACGCACCATCAATCTTTCAGGAAATTATCGTATACTGAATACAGCAAAAACGAAATCTATCGCACAGTCAGCTTAACGGTTCACGCATCCCAGTTGTTCAAAAGAACTGCAAACAGAAGAGTGGAAAAGAAAACTGAGGATCCGTTGTATGATGGGAAGCATGTCTTTCTGAAAAGTAAAGGGACAGGACAGAGAATTCTGACTTTCGTCTGATAATAGAAGCAAGACATTTAAAAATCAAGACACTTTCATAGGTACTCGAAAATGTAAAATTGTGCAAGATTTGCGAAGTTCTCCTAAAATGTAGTGTAAGCCGTAGGGAAAGAGGGAGAATACACAACATATATAAGATCCAAGAAGAAACATTAAGAACAGAAGACCAAGAATGAAGTTCTCGCATTAAAATGGCTGTAAGACAGGAATGTAGTGTTTCTCCCTTCTGTTATATGTCAACAACGATAAACAACGACAAAAATAAAAGTCAGATTCAGGATGGGAATTTCAATATGGAGTGAAATGTTATTAATGGTAAAATTAACTGATGACACAACTGTCCTATTTGAGAAGGAGGAAGAATTTCGGGATATATTGAATGGAATGAAGAGTCTACTCAGCACAGAGTATGGAGTGAGAGCTAACCGAAGGAAGACGAAACTAATGAGGGGTACCAGAAATGAGATTACTAAAACACTTAACATTAAAAGAGGATAAGCTGTGCCGATTCCCATGAGTTGGTGGGGTCACGGTAGGGCCGCGGCCGATCCATATCCGGCCGCTATCGATTATCGGAGCCCGCCGCGTGTATCTTTGATGGCGAGTTGGGCCGACTATTTTTGGGTTTAAAATAGCGGACGCGAAAGTCAACTGGACAGTGGGGCAATTTTGGTGCAGTGGTTCCAGGAAGTTTAATTTGCTCGACGTTAGAGAGATACCAGCAAGAGGACGGAAATGGGGCGTCGATATGTCTTGCACGCTGCCGGAGGCAGATTGTGCGATTACTAGAGCTGGCGGACGGAACGATTTAGGGAATTAAGGGCGCCTTGGCTGGTCTCAATTGCTATACGGAGAAAAAGCGAAGCTTTGATCAAGTTCGTTAGAGCGGACTTCCGAGTATCCTGTATGTTCCGCTTGTTGGACCGATGCCTGTGAGAAGTCTGAGCCCGAATGGAATAAGCTGTAACCCGAGGAGTAATAAAAGTGCTATATGTAATCCATTGAAACTACCACTAATTGCTGTGACATACTAAGTGGATATTTATTCAGTAATGGATTTGTAGCCCGTATCTTGCTATGCCAGAATTGCGTAACAGTTATGTTAACTGAATTTTTGAGGGAAGGATTAATCGGTTAATTAATTGTCTGAGAGTGCATCATCTCTATAGTCTCTCCTTCCGTTTATGATCACTGGATGACCTCTCTGATCGGAGCCGTAGAGCTCACCTAAGTTCTTTTTATCCTGTATTTGCTCTCTAATTACTTGTTTTTGTTATGGATTAAATATTGAATTTGCTAATATACAGCTACAAGGCTTCAGTTTAGTAAATGACAACTTGTATAGCTGTCTGAGACATTAGATCGGATGTGTTTGCCTACGTGGTTTAGTATTTTCAAATTTTTCTTTGATCGGTCCTAACACTACCCTGCTAAATTTACTTGGGAATCAAAGAACTTTGTGTAACTCCCCATAGTGCCAGTTTTCCTTTGTCTTAATGTTGATCGCTCTGAGTATTACGTTGATTTTAAATTTTCCGTGACTTGGTATATTTTTAAACTGACTTCTAAACAAATTCACACATTGTAAGTTAATGAATGTCATCAATGGGTGCCACGTCCGGCTTATGTAATTGCTGCATTTAATTATTCATTATTTATATTTTATTAGTGTTATAATAAAGTATTACGAACGAAGTTTGAGACAATTTCTCTTTACACCTTGTGGACCAGTCCTCCCGCTCAGTAGTCGATTGTGCTGGCATAAAAGCGGCACAGGCTTTCATTGGGGGTCACGAAGTAGAAACATTGAAGGAATTCTGCTACCTTGGGCGCGAAATGTATTATGCATGAAGTGCGGAGGACACAAAAAACACAGACTAGCACAGACAAAGAGAGCATTCCTGCCCTAAAAAGGACCCACTACTATCAAATATATGCCATAACATGATGAAATGACTAGTTTGGAGCAGACAGTATATGGAAATTAATTATGGGCTGTAGGAGAAGAAGCGTTTCGGACGTGGGGCTTCAGCGTAGTTAAATGGACTGATAAGATAAGAAATGAAGTTTTCTGCGAGTCGGCTAGAAGGATGTAGTTTGACAAGAAGATGGGACAGAATGGTAAGACGACACCTGTTAAGAAACTAGGGACAATCTTTCACGGTATTAGAGGAAGCTGTAGAGATTAAAATCTGTATTGGAAGACAGGTATTGGAATACATCCAAGAAATAGGGTACAAGTGCGATTCTGAGATGAAGAGGTTGGAACAGGAGACGGATTCGTGACTGGCTACATTGAACCAGTCAGAAGAATGAAGACAAAAAAAATCGACAGTTTGTCTTCTATTGCTCTTAAATGTCGTCAGATTAACAAAAGAATGAAGCTTAAAGACACGGTTAAACTTTTGCTAGTTCTCCAGCAGCTTGTACATATTGACGGATAATTAAACGTGAAGACTTAAATTACGACTACATACATCACTCTGCAACTACCAGTTACTCGGTTCTCCTTGTACACGCTAGTTATTGCCTCAAATAAACAATAATGTCGAATCTATCTTGTATAATAACAACCCTGTAATTCCATGTCATTCGCCATTCAACGTGTCACAATGGTTACCAGACTAGATTCCCAGTTAAGAGGAACAGAGTTTAAATCCTCGTTCGGTCAGCCATATGCTAGGTCAGTCAAATTTTATAGTTTATTTCGGCAGGACACGACTCATTTCCTGACCCATTTTTCCTTTAATAAGCTCGTCATCATCTGGACTTTTAACCGTACTCTCCCTTGCATTTGTCGTGCACGCTTCTTTTTAATACTGCAAGAGAAGGAAGGATAGCGCGTAACGACATTGCTCTTATTGTAACCATTACTCTAATGGACCTGGGTTTTGAGCCAAGCTGAGCTTGGACTGCAGATGCTGGTACACTGATAAGCCAAACCTTATGACCACGGTCCACCGCGATTTAGGATAACGCCTGGTGGCTTTGCGGGAACATGAAGCGGTAAGAAAAGTACGTAAGCGGACCAAACACGGACGGGGGATCATCTTAGCGTAGATATGGGCTGCAAATGTAGAAAACCATCTAGAAAAGCGATTTTGACGAAGGACAGATTATTATTACTTAGGGCCTGTAAACGAGTGTCTCGAAAACGGTGAAGCTCTGCTCTGCAAAGTAGGGTAGATGGTGATCTATGGAATCTCTCCCGAAACAGCACAATGCTGGTGCATTCACAAGTCTTTAGGAGCACACAGTTCATCGTAAATTGTCGAACATGGACCTCTGCAGTGGGTCACCCCTGCGCGTTCTTATGTTGACTAAATGACATCGTCAATTACAACTGCAGTGGGCACGACACCATCGGAATTCGATCGTCGATCAGTGGAAATTTGTCGGCTATTCGGGTGAATCACATTTTTGCTACACAAACACCGTCATCGAGCCGAACGGCGTCTCGAAACGCGCAGTGCATCACGGACACAGGTTGGTAGGAGCAATATTATGCTATGGGACACGTTCTCCTGCACCCCCATGGGACCTATGGTAGTAATCGACCTACCTGCATCCCTTCCTGCTTGATGTCTTCCCCGATGGCGATGTCATCTCTCAGCAGTATAATTGTACGTGTCTCAGAGCCAGAACCGTGCTACAGCGGTTTGAGAAGCATTATAGTGAACTCGCGTTGATGTCTCGGCGACCAAATTTGCCTGATTAAATCCTATGGAACGCATCTGCGTCGCTGTCGTGCGCCATCACCGAGTGCGCAAATTAGCTACCCGTTAGGGCAATTACATGACCTGTGCGTAGACATGTAATACCACATAACTCCACAAAGCTACCAACAAACTGTCGGATCTCAGATACTCAGAATCAGTGATGTATTTCGATCCATAGACAGACAAACAATCTTTTAAGCAGGTGATCATAATATTCTGTGTATGTCATTTCACTTTGTTTCAACTGTACGCTAGAGTTCCCCAGTCATAGCGGCAGGCGAGTGGTTGCGTGTCTCTGTCGGCAACCCCGTGACTGAGTAGTTTAATGGAAAAGAGATGTGGAGAGCGTGCTGGCCGGGGTAACAGCACGAGCGGCATGCTGTCGTGTGTTATCTTTTTGTAAGATAACGTCACAGAGACCTCGAGGCTAGGACACCACCACCATCCTTAACACTGGAGAAATGTATCGTCTTTTGCCCATGTTAATAACTATGCGAAAGATAGGTGATCGTAGTGTGTATCCTATTCCTATGGCACTCTGTAACATCATGACGGGGGGGGGGGGGGGGGGAGGGGGGCTCCGTAGGAGGAACAGGAATGCCGTCTGTCAATGTACCCCCTCCTCGGTGCTTCCACACACGGAAACGTCCACTGCGGTCAAGGATTCGTCTGAAAAGACTACGTGGTGACACAGTTCGCGGGTACCTGTGTCAATTTTGCGAAACGACCACGTCACCACAGTCAAATTCTGACACGTCGAATTTTATCCTCATGAGAAGTATACCACGACTTGTTCACAAAACAACCAACACTCAAATGTGATCTCTTAATGAGAAATGCTTTGCGTAGCTTATCGGACAATGTATATGGCGTTATTCCAGCTTACTTTGGCCTGCTGTGCTGAAATGCTAATCATATTTCTTAGTTAAATGTTTCATAGATCATTTGAATGATTATTTTATCGAAATTACGTGCAACGAGTCGTTTTATAGATATACGCGATATATGATTAGCTTTAACGTCAGTGAAGAATTCTTCTGGCTCTACTCACTCCACTAAACACAAGGACTAGTATTTTCTCTTACCTTTTATTTTATAGGGTGCTAATTTTTAAACAGAAATTCGTAAATTCGTCCATGGAAGAGGAGGAGGAATGATTCTACGTTATATTTAGGATCTGTTTTGTTTCCTGCTACATATTTTATGGTATTGGGTGAATGACCAATATTTTCCGTTGCTGCTTATTTAACTACTTTCAGAGCCACTGACTACTTCAATAACGGATAACCAAAGCCATTCTTTTCCTCTAGTGTTGTACCTATGGATACCACTACTCCTCTCAAATTGTGATGGATTATTTATGACGAATGTCATTAGCGAATATACGCATTGTGATGGTACAGTTAAACTCGTTGAAGACATACCTACATGACGATCGGCAGGTGATCACCACATATTATTCTTACTGCTCGCTTTCTTACAGTACTATCGTTCTAATTGATGAGTTATCCTAGAAAATAATTACGCAAGACATTACTGAGTGGAAATATGCCACGTATGTCAGGAGGTTGATTCGTTTGCTTCGAAGTCTAGCATTGATCGAAGGGCAATAATAGCTGAACTTAATTGTTTGCCCAGTAATATGCTTCTTCGAGTTCATGTTTTCATCAATATATACACCCAAAAACTTGGAGCGTTCTACCTTACTTACTGACTTTTGTGTATGTGCTATATCAGTAGTTCTATGACTCTGTTTGTTGTACAGAACTGGGTATAGTGTGCTTTCTTAACATTTACGAATAGTCCGGTTTTAGAGGTCCATTTAATAATTCTCTTTAATACTTAGTTAATAATCTTCTATGTTGCTTTCTCTCCAATGTGACTTATTGTAACCCTAAATCGTCTGCAAAAAACGGTACCAATTCCGCTTGTTCACTGTTAAGTGGAAAGTCATTCACACATATAAGGAATAGGGATGGACCCAAAATTAAACCCTATAGGACTCTCTTTGTGATTCCTCCCCAAGCACCAAAATCTTCTACCTTACCAACACTGACTGAGTTACTGAGAACAACATTTTACATCTCTTTGTTAAGTGCGATCCAGACCAGTTGTGTTAAAAGCCATCAGTTCCACAACACTTCAATTTTTCTATGAGTGTAATATGATCTGTACAGTCAAACGCCTTCGAAAGATCACAAAAATATTACCTGCTGACATCTTATTATTTAACTCTCCTAACATTTGGCGACTGAATGTGTAAGTAATATTCTTAGTTAAGAAACTCTTCTGTAATCCAAAGTATGCCATGCTAAGGAAATGTTTTCCACTTAAATGAGAATGCTCTTGTGTACATTAATATTTCTAATATTTTGGAAAAAATTGTCTGTAAGTAAATTGGATTATAATTATTTAAATAATTCTTGTCACCTTTCTTTCAGAATTGTGCCGAAAACTCCATTAACTCCACAGGAGCTTTTGTTTCTTAAAATCCTTATAATTCAGTTAATATCACTGAAGGGTGTTGGTGCTGCTTCTAATTGCTTAAAGTTTTGTAGAATTATATATTCAATATATTCTCTTCCTTCTTCAATTGTATCGTTTAGTCCTATTTTTGATGCTACATTTAGAAAGTGATTGTTAAAAGTACTAGCAAGTTGTAAATCGTCAGTCGCAATATTGTCATGTAGTTTAACTGTTATGGTATCTTGTTTCTATGCTAGTTGTCCTGCTTCCTGTTTGTCAATATCCCACATGACTTTAATCTTATTATCTGCATTATTAATTTCTGTCATCACGTGCATACTTGTGGACATTTTAACTTTTTGTAGTATCCAAGTAACTTTACATATTGACCTATTCTGACCTTCTTATAAAGTTCTCTCTTCGTCTTACATTTCAATTAGTTCTCTATGGATTACATTTTAATGGATTTTCCAGATTGTTTAGGAACGCTAATTTCAAACACTGATATAAATTTACTATGGAATAAAATGAAATTGACATTAACATATTTTTCTCTATACACCTCATCCCATACCCCCTCATTTAACTGGCTCTTAAAATATTGTACCCTGTCCTCATAAATAAGCCTCAGTGCTTCTGCATAAAGTTGTCTCTGGGGCATAAGGTGTACTGCATATTTACATTATTTCAGTATATGATCAGATAGCCCATCAACTATTGGGTACACATCAGTTGTTCCAATCTAAACACAGTTTATAAAAATGTTATCAATCAGGATCCTAACATCTTGATGGGCATGAGTTGGAAAATTAATCATTGATGCATGATTCAAACTCTCAAATAATGATTCCAGTTCATTTTCCTCTCTGTATCTTTTAAGAAATCTACACTGAAATCTCCACAAAGTACTGTTCCTCTGTGTCTGACAGGTAGCTCAGTAATGCCTCTAGATTTCGCATAAATTTCAAGAGTGTATCTGTAGACTGTTGCAGCTACAAAATAAGTGTTCTGCAGCAACAATTCATAAGCACTTGCTTCTAGCTTCTAATCTACACAAAAACTGATTGTATCAATATTCTTGACCTGATGTTCAGCTTTTACGTATGTTGCATCTCCTCCTTTTCTCATGACCACTCTATATGAAAATGGTGCTATTTTATAATCCCTTGTACATACCTTTGCTATCCCTTTGGTTATGTGGGGTTCAGAGGGGGACAGAACATCTATTAATTTACAGTTTTATAAATATTGTCAGCACACAAGAAGCTCATTTGGGGAGTGGGGGAAGGCAATGCAAAATACCTGTGGTTACTGAATTCAGAAAGGCTCATTTTTAGGGTTATATATGCCAGTAGTGAAAAAAATTAAACCATTTTAGGATCACTTTGCTGTTTGTCTGTCTTCCCGTCTGTTCGGATGGCTTTTTTCAGAAACAGATGGAGATATCAGATTGAAATTTATGCCAAATGCTAAGGTCTATGGTCCCTTGGTGGAGTAAAAAATTAAATCTTCCATGTCAGTACAATCACAAGATAAGACCCTGTATGTTAATATTTTGATACTCGCTAAATCACTCATCAATACGTATAGGGTACTTCTCGTTGACCTAGGATCATTAAATTTGGTTTCAGAGTACAAGTAAAGCAAAAAATCGGAAAATTGTTCATTTGTAGTTATATCACTTCCTTTTACCTGTCTCTTAAGACTTCTTTTTCTCAGGAACAGATTGAGGTACAAAGTTGAAATGTGTGTCAAGTATTAATATCTTCTGTCTCTTGGTGATACTCGGTAACTCACTAATCAAAATCTGTAGATGAACTAAGTTTGTACGGAACCCTAAGCACTTCTCCTGTTATTTAGGTTAGAATCAGGCTATAATCGAAGGTCTTGAAAAATTTTTTAACAGAGCATGAGCATAATATATGTAATCGTTTCCAGCGAAACAAAATTAGTTTGTGTCACCAGAACATTAGGGGGGCATCAGCAATCACGGACATTTTGGGCTGTGTACTTGTGGCCCACTCCCTTTATACTTCCTGTAAGACGCTCAGCTAATCTGTTCCCCTCCTATTCAGGTGCAGGCCGTGATTTATGAAACTCCGATTGCAGCAATAGGTGCAGCACAGATAAAAGACTTTCTTTCAGTCAAAAACAATCCACTCAGCTCTTTGTTTACAAGGCTGACAACTGTGTTAGTCCAGAGCTAGTCATGGTGCTGGAAAATCTCCACAAACTCCACACGAGTGTGTGTTGTTGCTGTACCTGTTTTCTCCAGGTCGCATTTGATACTAAGAGTTATTCCTCCTACTGTAAGTAGCTGATGATCTTCATCAAAATTTCTGCACAAGGCCCCTAACTTCCCTGTCGCCTGGCTAATTTTGGCAATAGGTTTCACTATACTTGTGAAATGGTATTTTCTTGTAGCATTTGGCCTTCGTCCCTCCCATAACTGATATCTAATAGCAGGTCTCTTTTTCGTTCTAGTTTAGTTTTCTACCTAGTTAGCCTCAAAGTTATTTCTATCAGTTTGCTGCATTCTGTTTTTCTCAAAAATTGGTTCAGACTCTTCCGCTATTGCAGGTAACAAGTCAAACCGAATCCTAATCGGAATTTGACATGTTGCTGATGTTTTCTCCTTTTGCTTATTACTTGTCTGCTTTTCATATGAATAGCGAAGCATGTTGCATACCTCATGCTAATTTAACGATTGTTCGATTGTTCAATAATGAATTCATGGTGTTGCAATTTTAATGTCAAAGAGTGTAACTGACCAGTTGCTATTACAACGTGTTCCGGCCCTTCTTTTTGCTGTATGCATATAACTTACGTCGAAATATCGTGCAGTGCAGTGGAGTGCAGTGCTTTTATTCTCGTGACAGCGCTTCGAATCAGGCCCGGATCGAATTCTCGTGGTGGTTGGAACGGACAGTGAGATACATCGTCCAACTCGGGTGTCGTTTCCTATGATATTTCCCACGCTCATTTAGGCATATGCCGGTAGGTGCACATTAGAAAATACAGTACGCAGTCAGTTAAAATACTGTACCTTAACACACAGAATAAGGTCTACGCGTTTCGCAAACATGTAGTGGACACGTCTTCTCTCCCTTAGGTTAACGGACGAACGTTGTGGCATAAATGCCATCCTGCTACAAAACTAGAAGTAAACTTGCCAAATCATTAAAGCAGTGGGCCACGTCTGAAATGATGTATGCTACCAGAGAATGACAGCTTACGACGAAACACCTCACGTTGATTTAAGTAACAGGTTGCACACCGTTTCTACTTACCTGTGGTTTGTTAATATAGATGCCGTCAAAAACAGAAGAAAATACTTCCAGAAACACTCGACTGCTGCTATCATAAAGCTGGAGGCGAAATGTGCTCACTACATGAACAAGCTACAAATCATATTTGAATAGAAACACTCCATGTGCGTCTCCCTTATGCCGTAGCTGAGAAAGCAGGTAACAGAGTGTCTTAAAAATTATTTGATTTAAAAATTGTCTATATGGATGCTCAGTTTACTAATACAACTATAGCGGAATAAACATTTTATCACCTAAGACAGTTTTATTACTGCATTTTACAAATATGCAAAGTTTCTGAACCCCATTTAAGGGGGTGACAAATAAACTTGCTATTTTAAACTTGTGTCATTGATAACACTCATTAAATGCAACTATTCTTTCACTTACGAACTGTTAAGGGCAACACATCGTTTTGCTCTGATTTTTCATGAAAGATTGTAATAAAAGGCGAACAGTTACCAGGCAAGCAGATCATCCTCTTAATGCCTTTATTTCCAGCACTAATTACCACATTTATTCCACAGAAAAGATATTTGAATGAGGTTTACAATTTAAAAGACGTTAGTACCTCATTATATAAAGTTAAATAAAATAAATATTAGGGTTCAAAAAGGATAGCGTTAAAGATCTTACCACCAATACCAGGAGCAACATATCAACACTTTTTTGTCTTATTCCGTTTATCGCGTTGACAATGCAGCTTCTTCGTATCTGAGTTTAGGAACTTAATTCTTAAGTCAGAGTTGTTCTTTCGACGGAATCCTTCAAGAAGTCATACTAAAATTCAAATTAGGTTTGGCTTGTAAATTTCATCACGCATATCAGCAATGGGCACAAAGCGTTTATCGTTCCGTTACTGCGTCGATTTGTTACACACGTAGTTTTTCAGATTATTCAGGTATTAATTATTAGGGCGACGAATTTTACACTGTGATTTTCTTCTGCCTTCTAATTTCTTACAACTCCTTAAATAAATTCTCTGAGAGCTGTTAGGAACGGTATGTTTTCTCACTGTTTACTATGTTTCTTCGTTTTTGTAAACCATTTAGGCATCAGCACATTTGCTTTTAGTCTCTATAATCGGATCAAAAGCTTAGTTTCAGAATTACTTACGTTGGGCTACTATTTCTCAAACTAAATTTCCTTAATACTAGGAAGTCACTGACATATTTTACACGTGTTTGTGAAAGGGTACTGTACTAAATCTGAACTAGAACCATGTGTCCATTAAATTTCGGGCATGCAAGCGCGCAAATAAAATTTCCTCCACTGATATTTCGGCCGCGTACCTTCCGGCCATCCTCAGACTGACGCCAAGATGCCAAGCGCGGCCTTATATGCTCCACCGCGGCGGTAGTGCTCATGCTGGTCGGCGGAAAAGAAATACCCTTACAGATGCGCCGCCTGTGGCGAAGGCGTGCAGACCTTCGATTCGCTTATCGATGTATGAACGGCGGCGGTGACACTTTTCTGCAGTTTAATTACGCCAAGAGCCGGATTCCATGCTTTCTCCGGATTAAACCATTATCTCTATTTATTAAATTATTAGTTAATCTAATCTGTATAGTTTCCTTGAAGACAGACTCCTAAAACGAAGAGGTGGATGTTAAAATCTTCACACCACTATAATTCATGGAATGCCCTGTATCAGCATAATGTTCGGCCACAGCTGACTTGCCTGGCTGTGATATGCGTGTGTATCTTCGGTGCTCGGCACATCTCTCATGAACGGTGCGTGTTGTTTGACCTACGTGTGACTTCTCACAATTACCGCAAGGAATCTGATACACACCCGCTTTAAGAAGAAGTAAATCGTCCTTTAAGAGAAGAGTAAAGCTACAATCTTCGTAGGAGGCCGGAAGATCACCTTAACACAATGTTTCTCAAGAATACGGCCTACCTTCGAGGAAAGAGCGCCTACATAGTGCAAAACCGCACTTGATCTGAAGGAATTACTAACTTCTTCCCAATTACATACCTGAATTCTAGGTTTTTCATTGAATGCTCTATGAATTTGTTGCGGATTCTCCTGAGGTATGTGAGCTCTTCTTGCAGATTACCTTTATCGGATATAAAGTGCGCCATATGCACTAAGGGTCTTAAGGCTCACCTATGGTCTGTGAAGGGTGATGGCAGCTACTGGCATATAGATATACAGTATGGTCCATTGATCGTGACCAGGCCAAATATCTCACGAAATAAGCGTCAAACGAAGAAACTACAAAGAACGAAACTTGTCTAGCTTGAAGGGGGAAACCAGATGGCGCTATGGTTGGTCCGCTAGATGGCGCTGCCATAGGTCAAATGGATATCAACTGCGTTTTTTTTAAAATACGAACCACCATTTGTATTACATATTCGTGAAGCACGTAAAGAAATATGAGTGTTTTAGTTGGACCACTTTTTTCGCTTTGTGATAGATGGCGCTGTAATAGTCACAAACATATGGCTCACAATTTTAGACGAACAGTTGGTAACAGGTAGGTTTATTAAATTAAAATACAGAACGTAGGTACGTTTGAACATTTTATTTCGGTTGTTACAATGTAATACATGTACCTTTGTGACCTTGTCATTTCTGAGAACTCATACTGTTACAGCGTGATTACCTGTAAAAACCACATTAATGCAATAAATGCTCAAAATGATGTCCGTCAACCTAAATGCTTTTGGCAATAAGTGTAACGACATTCCTCTCAACAGCGAGTAGTTTGCCTTCCGTAATGTTCGCACTTGAATTAACAATGCGCTGACGCACGTTCTCAGACGTTGTCGATGGATCACAATAGCAAATATGGCTCTGAGCACTATGGCTCTGAGCACTATGGGACTTAACTGCTGTGGTCATCAGTCCCCTAGAACTTAGAACTACTTAAACCTAACTAACCTAAGGACATCACACACATCCATGCCCGAGGCAGGATTCGAACCTGCGACCGTAGCGGTGGCGCGGTTCCAGACTGTAGCGCCTAGAACCGCTCGGCCACTCCGGCCGGCAATAGCAAATATCCTTCAACTTTCCTTACAGAGAGAAATCCGCTGACGTCAGATTCGGTGAACGTCTAGACCATGGTATACTGCTTCGACGACCAATCCACCTGTCATAAAATATGCTATTCAATACCGCTTCAACCTCACGCGAGCTATGTGCCGGACATCCATCGTGTTAGAAGTACATTACCATTCTGTCATGCAGTGAAACATCTTGTAGTAACATCGGTAGGACATTTCGTAGGAGATCAGCATACATTACACCATTTACATTGCCATCGATAAAATGGGGGCCAATCATCCTTCCTCTCATAATGCCGCACCATACATTAACCCGCCAAGGTCGCTGATGTTCCACTTGTAGCAGCCATCGTGGATTTTCCGTTGCCCAGTAGTGCATATTATGAAGGTTTACGTTACCGCTGTTAGTGAATAATGCTTCGTCCCTAAATTTCTCCTGTGTCCAGTGGCAGAGCTGTACACGACGTTCAAAGTCGTCCCCATGCAATTCCTGGTGCATAGAAATATGGTACGGGTGCAATCGATATTGTTGTAGCGTTCTCAACACCGACGTTTTTGAGATTCCCAATTCTCGCGCAATTTGTCTGCTACTAATGTGCGGATTAGCCGCGACAGCTGCTAAAACACCTACTTGGGCATCATCATTTGTTGCAGGTCGTGGTTGACCTTTCACATGTGGCAGAACACTTCCTGTTTCCTTAAACAACGTAACTGTCCGGCGAACGGTTCGGACACTTGTATGATGTCGTCCAGGATACCGAGCAGCACTCATAGCACATGCTCGTTGGGCATTTTGATCACAATAGCCATACATCAACACGATATCGACCTTTTCCGCAATTGGTAAACGGTCCATTTTAACACGGGTAATGTATCACGAAGCAAATACCGTCCTCACTGGCGGAATGTTACGTGATACCACGTACTTATACGTTTGTGGCTATTACAGTGCCATCTACAACAAAGCGAAAAAAGCGGTCCAAGTAAAACATTGATATTTCTTTACGTACTACATTAATATGTAATAAAAATGGGCGTTCCTATTCATCATCATCACCATTTAAGACTGATTATGCCTTTCAGCGTTCAGTCTGGAGCATAGCCCCCTTATAAAATTTCTCCATGATCCCCTATTCAGTGCTAACGTTGGTGTCTCCTCTGATGTTAAAACTATTACTTCAAAATTTCTTTCCCACTGACATTACTTTCGTGTGGAGACGCTAATCATCATACCATAGTCCTTACATTTCTGATCTAGCTATGAAATATTACTTTGCAAACTTTCAATCGAATCTGCCATCACAACTAAGTCGTCCGCATATGCAAGACTGCTTATTTTGTGTTTACATATCTTGATCTCACCCAGCCAGTCTATTGTTTTCAACATATGATCCATAAATAATATGAACAACAGTGGAGACAGGTTGCAGCCTTGTCTTACCCCTGAAACTACTCTGAACCATGAACTCAATTTACCGTCAACTCTAACTGCTGCCTGACTATCCATGTAAAGACGTTTAATTGCTTGCAAAAGTTTGCCTCCTATTCCATAATCTCGTAGAACAGACAATAACGTCCTCCTAGGAACTCGGTCATATGACTTTTCTAGATCTATAAATCATAGATACAGTTCCCTGTTCCACTCATAACACTTCTCCATTATTTGCGTAAGCTAAAGATCTGGTCCTGACAACCTCTAAGAGGCCTAAACCCACACTGGTTTTCATCCAATTGGTCCTCAACTAATACTCGCACTTTCCTGTCAACAATACCTGAGAAGATTTTACCCACAACGCTGATTAAAGAGATACCTCTGTAATTGTTACAATCTTTTCTGTTTCCATGTTTAAAGATTGGTGCGATTACTGCTTTTGTCCAGTCTGATGGAACCTGTCCCGACTCCCATGCCATTTCTATTATCCTGTGTAGCCATTTAAGACCTGACGTTCCACTGTATTTGATGAGTTCCGACTTAATTCCATCCATCCCAGATGCTGTATTGCACTGCAATCTATTGACCATTTTCTCCACTTCCTGAAATGTGATCCTATTTCCATCATCATTCCTATCCCATTCTACCTCGAAAGCTGAAACATTGCTGATCGTATTTTCACCTACACTGAGCAACTCTTCAAAATATTCCCTCCATCTGCCCAAGGCATCCACAGGATTCACCAGCAGTTTTCCTTACCTGTCCAAAATACTTGTCATTTCCTTCTTACCTCCCTTTCGAAGACTGCTAATTACACTCCAGAATGGTTTTCCAGCAGCTTGACCCATAGTCTCCAACCTGTTTCCTTAGTCTTCCCAAGATTTCTTCTTGGATGCTGCAATTATCTGTTTGGCTTTGTTTGTTTCTTCAACATAACTTTCTCTGTCTACCTGAGTTCTAGTATGTAGCCAGTTTTGATAAGCCTTCTTTTTCCTTTTACAGGCTGCCTTGACTGTGTCATTCCACCAAGCTGTTTGCTTCATCCTACTTTTACACACTACTGTTCCAAGACATTCTTTAGCCACTTCTAGTACTGTGTCCCTGTACCTTGTCCATTCCTTTTCCAATGACTGTAATTGACTACAATCAACTAACTGGTTCCTTTCTGAGATCGCTGTTATGTACTTGTGCCTGATTTCCTTATCCTGAAGTTTCTCCACTCTTATCCTCCTACATATGGACCTGACCTCCTGCACTTTCGGCCTCACATTCCCAATTTCACTGCAGATTAAATAATGATCAGTGTCATCAAAGAATCCCCTGAATACACGTGTGTCCCTCACAGCCTTCCTGAATTCCTGATCTGTTATTGTATCTACATCTACATGACTACTCTGCAATTCACATTTAAGTGCTTGGCAGAGGGTTCATCGAACCACAATCATACTATCTCTCTACTATTCCACTCCCGAACAGCGAGCGGGAAAAACGAACACCTAAACCTTTCTGTTCGAGCTCTGATTTCTCTTATTTTATTTTGATGATCATTCCTACCTATGTAGGTTGGGCTCAACAAAATATTTTCGCATTCGGAAGAGAAAGTTGGTGACTGAAATTTCGTAAAAAGGTCTCGCCGCGACGAAAAACGTCTATGCTGTAATGACTTCCATCCCAACTCGTGTATCATATCTGCCACACTCTCTCCCCTATAACGCGATAATACAAAACGAGCTGCCCTTCTTTGCACCCTCTCGATGTCCTCCGTCAATCCCACCTGGTAAGGATCCCACACCGCGCAGCAATATTCTAACAGAGGACGAACGAGTGTAGTGTAAGCTGTCTCTTTAGTGGACTTGTTGCATCTTCTAAGTGTCCTGCCAATGAAACGCAACCTTTGGCTCGCCTTCCCGACAATATTATCTATGTGGTCCTTCCAACTGAAGTTGTTTGTAATTTTAACACCCAGGTACTTAGTTGAATTGACAGCCTTGAGAATTGTACTATTTATCGAGTAATCGAATTCCAACGGATTTCTTTTGGAACTCATGTGGATCATCTCACACTTTTCGTTATTTAGCGTCAACTGCAACCTGACACACCATACAGCAATCTTTTCTAAATCGCTTTGCAGCTGATACTGGTCTTCGGATGACCTTACTAGACGGTAAATTACAGCATCATCTGCGAACAACCTAAGAGAACTGCTCAGATTGTCACCCAGGTCATTTATATAGATCAGGAACAGTAGAGGTCCCAGGACGCTTCCCTGGGGAACACCTGATATCACTTCAGTTTTACTCGATGATTTGCCGTCTATTACTACGAACTGCGACCTTCCTGACAGGAAATCACGAATCCAGTCGCACAACTGAGACGATACCCCATACCTCCGCAGCTTGATTAGAAGTCGCTTGTGAGGAACGGTGTCAAAAGCTTTCCGGAAATCTAGAAATACGGAATCAACTTGAGATCCCCTGTCGATAGCGGCCATTACTTCGTGCGAATAAAGAGCTAGCTGCGTTGCACAAGAGCGATGTTTTCTGAAGCCATGCTGATTACGTGTCAATAGATCGTTCCCTTCGAGGTGATTCGTAATGTTTGAATACAGTATATGCTCCAAAACCCTACTGCAAACCGACGTCAATGATATAGGTCTGTAGTTAAATGGATTACTCCTACTACCCTTCTTGAACACTGGTGCGACCTGCGCAATTTTCCAATCTGTAGGTACAGATCTATCGGTGAGCGAGCGGTTGTATATGAGTGCTAAGTAGGGAGCTATAGTATCAGCGTAATCTGAAAGGAACCTAATCGGTATACAATCTGGACCTGAAGACTTGCCCGTATCAAGCGATTTGAGTTGCTTCGCAACCCCTAAGGTATCTACTTCTAAGAAACTCATGCTAGCAGATGTTCGTGTTTCAAATTCTGGAATATTCCATTCGTCTTCCCTGGTGAAGGAATTTCGGAAAACTGCGTTCAATAACTCCGCTTTAGCGGCGCAGTCGTCGATAACAGTACCATCGGCACTGCGCAGCGAAGGTATTGACTGCGTCTTGCCGCTTGTGTACTTTACATACGACCAGAATTTCTTCGGATTTTCTACCAAATTTCGAGACAATGTTTCGTTGTGGAACCTATTAAAGGCATCTCGCATCGAAGTACGTGCCAAATTTCGCGCGTCTGTAAATTTTAGCCCATCTTCAGGATTTCGCGTTCTTCTGAACTTCGCATGCTTTTTCCGTTGCCTCTGCAACAGCGTTCGGACCTTTTTTTGTGTACCACGGGGGATCCGTTCCATCTCTTACCAATTTATGAGGTACGAATATCTCAATTGCTGTTGCTACTATATCTTTGAATTTGAGCCACATCTCGTCTACATTCGCATAGTCAGTTCGGAAGGAATGGAAATTGTCTTTTAGGAAGGCTTCTAGTGGCACTTTATCCGCTTTTTTAAATACAATTATTTTGCGTTTGTTTCTGATGGATTTGGAAGAAATGGTATTGAGCCTAGCTACAATGACCTTGTGAGCACTAATCCCTGTATCAGTCATGATGCTCTCTATCAGCTCTGGATTGTTTGTGGCCAAGAGGTCAAGTGTGTTTTCGCAACCATTTACAATTCGCGTGGGTTCGTGGACTAACTGCTCTAAATAATTTTCGGAGAATGCATTTAGGACAATCTCGGAAGACGTTTTGTGCCTACCACCGGTTTTGAACAAGTATTTTTGCCAACATACCGAGGGTAGGTTGAAGTCCCCACCAACTATAAACGTATGAGTGGGGTATTTATTTGTTACGAGACTCAAACTTTCTCTGAACTGTTCCGCAACTGTATCATCGGAGTCTGGGGGTCGGTAGAAGGAGCCAATTATTAACTTAATTCGGCTGTTAAGTATAACCTCCACCCACACCAATTCGCACAGAGTATCTACTTCGACTTCACTACAAGATAAACCACTACTGACAGACACCAACACTCCACCACCAATTCTGCCTAATCTATCTTTCCTGAACACCGTCTGAGACTTCGTAAAAATTTCTGCAGAACTTATTTCAGGCTTTAGCCAGCTTTCTGTACCTATAACGATATCAGCTTCTGTGCTTTCTATTAGCGCTTGAAGCTCAGGGACTTTTCCAGCGCAACTACAACAGTTTACAACTATAATTCCGACTGTTCCTTGATCCAAGCACGTCCTGTAATTGCCAAGCACCCTTTGACATTGCAGCCCATCCCGCACTTTCCCGAGGCCTTCTAACCTAAAAAACCGCCCATTCCACGCCACACAGCCTCCGCTACCCGTGTAGCCGCCAGCTGAGTGTAGTGAACTCCTGACCTATTCAGCGGAACCCGAAACCCCACCACCCTATGGCGCAAGTCAAGGAATCTGCAGCCAATACGGTCGCAAAACCGTCTGAGCCTCTGATTCAGACCCTCCACCCGGCTCTGCACCAAAGGTCCGCAGTCGGTTCTGTCAACGATGCTGCAGATGGTGAGCTCTGCCTTCATCTCGTAAGCAAGACCGGCAGCCTTCACCAAATCAGATAGTCGCTGGAATCCAGAGAGAATTTCCTCAGATCCAAAGCGACACACGTCATTAGTGCCGACATGTGCCACCACCTGCAGCTGGCTGCACCCTGTGCTCTTCATGGCATCCGGAAGGACCCTTTCCACATCAGGAATGACTCCTCCCGGAATGCACACGGAGTGCACACTGGATTTCTTCCCCTCCTTAGCCGCCATTTCCCTAAGGGGCCCCATTACGCGCCTAACATTGGAGCTCCCAACTACCAGTAAGCCCAACCTCTGCGATTGCCCGGACCTTGAAGGCTGAGAATGATCCTCTGAAACAGGGCAGGCAGCTGCATCTGGCTCAGCCAGAGACAGTGCCTGAAACCGGTTTGTCAGACGCACCGGGGAGGCTTTCTGGTCAGCTTCCGGGGACGCCTTTCGCTGCCTGCCACGCCTTGGAACGACCTCCCAATCAACCACAGGCGAGGGCTCAGCCCCACTGCGGGCAGCAACCGGGGCAACCACAGCGGCAGACCGATCTGGGGACAGACGGGATGAGGTTGACATCCCCGTGATACCCGAGTCCGGCTCCCCACAGTGGTGCCCATTGGCAACAGCCTCAAGCTGCGCGACCGAAGTCAGCGCCGATTGCAGCTGTGAGCGAAGGGATGCCAAGTCAGCCCTCATCCGAACACAGCAATCGCAGTCCCTGTCCATTCTAATCGATGTTTAACAACAGTTACTGAAACACGAGTCGGTGCCTAGATAACGCAAGCGGAACACGCAAAGAATGTATCAACTAACCTGTACAAATGCCTAACGACTGCGCTACAATCTGCTGAATTTACGATTACAGTAACTAAAACTCGAAATTGCACCTCCTATACGAAACTCACACGCAATTTAAATAAGAATCTACGAAGTAAACACTAAAGCGCGATGCTACAACTGTCAAATACTATAATACGCCCGAAATATATGAATTAAACAATGCAAGTACCCAAAAACACGCAAAGAAATTAATTAAACTATGTAACAAATAAGTAAGCTAGGGTTATACGACTTGCTGCTGCAGCTGCTTATCCAACGGCGGCAGGGAGCACACTGACTGGCCAACCGACTCTGGCCGTTCACAACAAAAACAGAAGACAGACGACTACGCAAATTTGCACTATTCAGGTACTAAGGCGCGATGCTACAACCCTCAAATACTATAATACGCCCGAAATATACGAATTAAACAATGCAAGTACCCAAAAACACGCAAAGAAATTAAACTATGTAACAAATAAGTAAGCTAGGGTTATACGACTTGCTGCTGCAGCTGCTTATCCAACGGCGGCAGGGAGCACACTGACTGGCCAACCGACTCTGGCCGTTCACAACAATGATAGTATAGTCAATGATAGATCTGGTTCCCCTGCCTTCCCAAGTATACCGGAGAATGTTATTATGTTTAAAAAGGAGGTTGTGATTACTAAGCCCATACTGACACAGAAATCCAAGAGTTGTTTTCCGTTCCTGTTATCCTCCATATCCTCTCCAAATTTACCCATAACCTTTTCATACCCTTCTGTTCGATTTCCAATCCTGACATTAAAATTACCCATGAGCAAAACACTATCCTTGTGCTTTACTCTAACAACTACATCACTGAGTGCCTCATAAAAACTGTCCATCTGATCTTGATCTGTCCCTTCACAATGCAAATATACTGACACAATCCTAATTTTCTTGCTAGACACTGTCAAATCTATCCACATCAGTCGTTCGTTTACCTACCTTTCTGCAACTACGCTGGGTTCCATTTCTTTCCTGATGTAAAGCCCTACACCCCATTGACCAATTTCTGCTTTGACTCCTGACAGGTAGACCTTGTATTCTCCCAATTCCTCTTCTTTCTCACCCCTTACCCGAATGTCACTAACAGCTAAAACGTCCAGCCCCATCTTACTTGCAGCCTCTGCCAGCTCTACCTTCTTCCCAGAGTAGCCCCCATTGATATTAATAGCTCCCCATCTCATTACCATTTGTTTGCCAAGTCATATCTTAGGAGTCCCTGGTTTGTCAGTTAGAGGTGGGACTCCGTCACCTCCAAAGATCCGAGGCATTTTGCTCTGATTGTTGCCAGAATCATATTTAAAGTATCGGGGAAGCAGGTTGCTAGCCTTACATGCCCCGAGTCTCATTGAGTTTTATCCCTAACGGTTGAGGGACTAACCGGTGGATTTGGTAGTCTTTGCCGTATGAGCACAAAGGTGACCACGACTCAGAATATGTCCGAGATGCCCAGCCTTATTCCAAAGTAACTGGTATCCCGACTGTAGGGACCACTTACTTGGCCACTCATACGTTGCCCGTGGTTCATGAACTAGGACATGCCTACAGGAACCCACACCATGGGGTTCCTATTTTTTAAAAAAATCACAGTCGATATCCGTTTGACCTATGGCAGCGCCATCTAGCGGGCCAACCATAGCGCCATCTGCTCCCCCCCCCCCTTTCAAGCTAGACGAGTCTCGTTCTTTGTAGTTTTTTCGTTTGATGCTTATTTCGTGACATATTTGGCCCGGTCACTATCAATGGACCGCCCTGTAGATTTGTGTGTATTGGTTTCCGACATACGGAAGGTCCTAATGTGCCATCAGCTTCCCGGCGAACGACAATATCCATAAAAGGGAGACAGCCGTCTTTTTCTATTTCCATTGTAAATTTGATACTAACGTGGGTAGAATTCAATGGTCAAGAAATCCATGTAATTCATCCATACCACAAATGTGTTGTCCACGTACCTCCAGAAGACAGTTGGTTTAAAACTTGCTGAATCCAGTGCCTTGTTCTCGAAGTCTTCCATAAATAAATTAGCCACCAGAGGGGAGAGGGAGCTTCCCATAGCAACGCCATCAATCTGCTCACAAAATTCCCCATTAAACTGGAAATAAGATGGTAAAAGCACATGTTCAAATAAGGCCGTAATGTTCTTATCAATGTTTTGGCCGATAAGAATAAAGAGTCCTTTAATCTGACTAATGAAATGTAACGGCTTTGTCTGCGCTGAATGAACGGGAACTTACATTATTTCACGTGAACTATCGATCTACTTTTCAGAAGTAACGTTGGCAAAAGTGACGCTTGCTGTGACAAATAAGTTATATCGGACATCGATGACATCGATGCAGGATTCAGACGCCAGGGAAAATGAACCATAGGGATCAATGTTTACCGAATGAGTCAGGCGAGTAACTTGGCTTCACACCGAGAAAGGATGACATGTGTTAACGAACCCTACCTCGCAATGGAACGTATATCTCGTTACCGAACGTAACGAGACCGCCAGATGAGTTGTGCGTGAGGATAACGATGAGCTAATGCTGGTAGCAGCGTTGTCGATGATATCACTATCTGAAGAAAATGTTGTGCCGCATATTGTTCAAAATGGCTCTGAGCACTACGGGACTTAACATCTGAGGTCATCAGTCCCCTAGAACTTAGAACTACTTAAGACTAACTAACCTAAGGACATCACACACATCCATGCCCGAGGCAGGATTCGAACCTGCGACCGTAGCAGTCGCCCGGTTACTCGATGGACTGAAATTTCTACGATTATCGATAATTCAGTCTGCGTTATTATAAAGTTTCTTTTGTTATGTAATTCGTTATCTCTGACTGTGATGTATCAACTTGTTCTTCATTGTGCTAGGGCAGTGATTCCCAAACTGGGGTAATTATCCTCATTACTCACGTCGAAGCAGATAAATGAATTAATTGACGACGCGACACAGCAATAACTATACAAGGGCGATTACAGTAGAGTATTGTTATTATTATTACTATTACTATCACAGGTTGTGGTCAGATACAGAGCAAAAACAGCGTAAAGTCTTCCAATTTCTGTCAGTTCAGAAGTAAGGAATGCAACAGTCAAGTGATTTACGAGTAGTATGGTACTTGGCTGATTTTAAATGGGGTTGCAGTGTGCAGGTAAAGCAAGTGCCTCAATGAAGCCGAGTAACGCAGGGGTTTATATTTTGTAACAAGCGTCTACCCTCACTGAAGATAGTTAGCTTTCTTACCTGCGAAGGAGTTTTGAGTAACACTTGCGATGCACCGCGAATTCCTTCGTCACTCATTCTAAAACACACACACACACACACAGTCCAAATACCATTTATCTTTCATCATTTTAAAAATAAAAGGGTTCCAAGAAAAGTCTTTCATTCTACAGTTCAGTTAGGTGCTGAAGTTACCTAGCTAATGTCTAATTGTACTCAGTGGTAAAGGTCTAAGAAAGATTGGTCTCTCTCCGTAAGAAAATACGAGGGTCGTCCACAAAGTAAGTTCCGTTTCTATTTCTACCCGCGGCAGCGCTACGATCGCAGTTCTGAGTATGCGCGGCAGTTACTCTGAGTCAAGGACAAGACATGTACTACATTTTCAGATCGCTGCTGCCGACGTGTGCTTGATAGTGATTCTTTATAATGTCAGCCATGATTGAAAATGCCGCCGGGTGTGAAATAAGATATGTGATTCCTTTTTCTAAATGCAAAGAAAGTTAAACCAAAGGAAATTCAGTGGCAAATCTGCGAGGTTTACGGACAAAATGCTATGAATGATTCAATGGTTAGAAGATGGGTCAGATTGTTCAATGAAGGAAGTGATCAAGTGCACGATGAAGAACAATGTGGACGCCCGTCTGTGGTTACTGATGAACTGGTTCACACAATTGAAGAGAAGATTAAGCACAACCGCCAACCCTAAGTTTACACTTAGTTCCCTTGCTATGGAAGTCCCGCAGATCTCACGACCACAATTCAAGAAATTGTTACTGAAAAACTGACATTTCGAAAACTACATGTTACCACATGGTTGAATACACAGGCGGCAACCTTATATGAAGAAGGCATACAAAAACTTGTGTCACGCTATGACAAGTGCCTACAAAATTTCGGAAACTATGTAGAAAAGTAATTTAACAGTTGTAGATTTCTGAACAGTACATATTTTTTCTGTATCTGTACACGTTTGTTTTACATAAACAAACGGAACTTACTTAATGGACTTTCCTCGTATATATAGAATTTTGTCAGTTCGTTTCACTTTTTAATATTCTGCAACATTACACTTACAAAATTTTCCCTTTTGCTCATTCTTTTCCACTACTTACAATTTGCTGTCACTGCGCATCTTGACCTCTTCGTATGGCGTACCGTACTGCGCCTTAGCTTGCGAGACACGATTTGCCAGGCGCGGATCGGATCCGCGCGGCAGGCTTACCTGCTTTTGGACTGGTACTCTCGCCAACCTGAGTAAGGTTTTCAAGCTGTTTCCTATTACCAGGTACAGTAGAATCGCTTTCGAAGATCTCTGTGTGTTCCCCTCGCTGCATGCCAATCAACGATGCATTTTGATTCTTCTGGAGTAAAGAATTCAATCTAGGACTTCTGCTATTGTGCAGAACAGGTAAACACGGAGTTGACTTTCTCTGTGGTGACAGCGTCCTCCCAGAGCGGACAAAATTCTAACAATTTATTATGCACTACTTCAGTGATGAATGCAACCGTTCCTCGGATCCTTGGGAGAGTTGGGGGGGGGGGGGGGGGGGAGGTGGTCGAGGTGGATGTTAAGCTTGACGTGGAGGAGGAAATGTTATACGCTTCAGATTTAGAGATACAGAGATACAGTACTTAAAAAAATAGCAATTGTATAAATATTTTTAAAATTTTCATTAATCTCCGATATGTGATTGAATTATATGTGAGTACTAAGTAGGTACAGTGTATTGTTGTTGTGGTCTTCAGTCCGGAGGCTGGTTTGATGCAGATCTCTACTCTTCACTTCAAAATACAGAGACGGCGTGACATAACAAACCAGCAAAGACAGTTAAAAATGGTTAGAAACACTTATAGATTCGTCTCCCATTAAGCAAACCTGTTCACTGTGGAAAATTGTTTCATCTTGATTGACTAGAACCTCGACAAAGGAATTTAATAATTTTGAAGCAGTATATTTGCTAACATATGTGGATCGTACACCTTGAAATGCAACCCAGTCTGGTCTCGCGGTTAAGGCGCTCAGTCCGGAACCGTGTGACTGCTACGGTCGCAGGTTCGAATCCTGCCTCGGGCATGGATGTGTGTGATGTCCTTAGGTTAGTTAGGTTTAAGTAGTTCTAAGTTCTAGGGGACTGATGACCATAGCTGTTAAGTCCCATAGTGCTCAGAGCCATTTGAACCATTTGAGCAACCCAGTCTTCAAGGTTAATGCAGCTTTTTAGTACTATCTGACGAATTAAAAGTTCCTATAATAGCTATTCGATAAATAAGTTGTTATTGGTGACGAAATGGAAATCATTGTGAAAATCAAAAATGTCTTCCAGCTACTTTTCTACATATTTGCTGCTTCGACTTAGACATTTATCGTAGCATTGTACATTGTACCAACTTTCCGATACCCTCGTCATACAAGGCAGCCGCCTATGCTTTCCACCAATTCTCCTCATCATAGAATATAGCCTCCTGTGCTTTCTACCAGTTCTCTGCGTTAATCTACAGCTCGTTGACTGTGCCAAAATGTTGCCTTCGTAACCATCGATTAATGTGAGCAGAGGTGAAACTCAGAGTCAGCCAGTTACGGGCTGTATTGTGGGTGATCAAACGCATTCCATAGAAAACACTGCAGGGGCATCATTATTGCCCTTGCAGAGTGCGGCTAGGAAATTGTCACGAACAGGGAACCGTATGACTGTTGTGTTATGTGGGCTACAAGACATAAGGTGCCTCCTACTTGGCGGGCGATGCTATTTGCTGGGCATTTTTATGTGCTCGCGGTGCACTCGAAACTGAAAAGAGCGGCGAGCCGCGATCGACGGGCATGCTAGAGACACTGCCCAACACGTCTGTGTAAAGCTTCATCGGATTTTCACAATGGTTTTCATTTCGCGACCGATCGGAACTCACTTTCCGAAATTGGGGATTTCTTTCTTAGTAAGGAGGCACATAATTCGAATTAAAGACTTTTTTTCAATTACAGTTTGTTTAACTATATGAGGATGAATTGGGCATTTAATTCCGGTAGTTCACAATTTTCAAGTGCAATGGCTTTTGTATGCTTTAAAGACTTGGTGTGTTTTTCTAGTTTCATGTGCTTCCAGTAGCTTTACTAAATTTAGGGTTAAGGTACAAACATCAGCAGTTCCCTGTTTTTTGTAGAGCTTCAGTATCGTTTTTTAAATGCATTTCACTCAATTTGCAAAAAGTCCCACACCAAACACAGTCAAAGAACGATCAACTGTACCTACACTCCCATTTTGTCTGGTAATTAATCCCACGTTCAACACTTCCTTTCAGGTGACGACTTAAGGAAATAGCATATTTATCTTTCGAAGAATGGGGAAGAGTAACTGAATATTCAGTCAGAAATTTACCAGCACATTCATTAGCTTTTCTTTCAGGAGACTGTCATCTACACTAGGCGATCAAAAGTATCCGGACACCTGGCTCAAAATGACTTACAAGTTCGTGGCGCACTCCATCGGTAACGCAGGAACTCAATATGGTGTTTGCCCATCCTTACCCTTGATGACAGCTTCCACTCTCCCAGGCATACGTTCAATAAGATGCTGGAAGGTTTCTCAGGGAATGGCAGCCCATTCTTCATGAAGTGCTGCCTGCTGCCCTGAGGAGAGGTATCGATATCGGTCGGTGAATACTGGCACGAAGTCGGCGTTCCAAAACATCCCAAAATTCTTATGTAGGATTCAGGTCAGGAATCTGTGCAGGCCAGTCCGTTACAGGGATGTTATTGTCGTGTAGCCACTCCGCCACAGGCCGTGCTCGATCGTGTTCAAAGATGCAATCGCCATCCAGGAATTGCTCTTCAACAGTGAGAAGCAAGAAGGTGCTTAAAACATCAATGCAGGCCTGTGCTGTGATAGTGCCACGCAAAACAACAAGGAGTGCAAGCCCTCTCCATGAAAAACACGATCATACCACATAACACCACCGCCTCCGAATTTTACTGTTGGCACTACACACGCTGTCAGATGACGTTGAACGGGCATTCACCATACCCGCACCCTGCCATCGGGTCGCCACGTTGTGTACCGTGATTCGTCACTCCACACAGTGTTTTTCCACAGTTCAATCGCCCAATGTTCGCTCTCCTTACATCAAGCGAGGTGTCGTTTGGCATTTACTGGTGTGATGTGTGGCTTATGAGCAGCCGCTCGACCATGAAATCCAAGTTTTCTCACCTCCCGCCTAACTGTCATAGTACTTGCAGTGGATCCTGAAGCAGTTTGGAATTCCTGTGTGATGGTCTGGATAGATATCTGCCTATTACACATTACGACCCTGTTTAACTGTAGTCAACAGACCCGGTCGGCCTGTATACTTTTGTGCTGTACGTGTCCTTTCACGTTTCCACTTGACTGTCACATCGGAAACAGTTGACCTAGGGATGTTTAGGAGTGTAGAAATCTCGCGTACAGACGTATGACACAAGTGAAAACCAATCACCTAACCACGTTCGAAGTCCGTAAGTTCCGCGTAGCGCCCCATTCTGCTCTCTCCCAATGTCAAATGACTACGAGGTCTTTGGTATGGAGCACCTGGCAGTAGGTGGCAGCACAGTGCACCTAATATAAAAAAACGTATGTTTTGGGGTGTCCGCATACTTTTGATCGCATAGTATATATCTTCCGTAATATGCTATCATTTACTGTTGTTTCGACATTGTATTTCAGCACCTTCCTTTTATACGCCCAACGGACGAAGACAGCACGCACATTGACCGACTAAACATTAAACTAGCTGCATATATGAAACTGAAATAAAGATTACGTGAAAACGAGAAGCTTGTTGCTGTCATAGTGTTTAGCAAGTAGTAGCCTTTGTATTTAGATAAATCCCTTTTGCGCGCATCGGTATATCCAAACTTATCACGACTCGTGCGTTGTTGATTACAAACTTCACAAAGAGCGACTACCGGCATGGTTGAAATTTGTCAAAACAATACAAGTTTATTAGTTATTACATTACACCATCCCAGGCGATTACTTAAATTCATACATTATTTTGATTTTTATATTATAAATAAATGGATAGAATTTGTCGGTGGGGAAGGCGATTTTTAATTTCCGGTCCGGGACTTCTCCCCGCAGGCCACCCTCTAAATTCAACACTAGGCTACTTTATGTCATCTTCTTAACACGTTTCTAATTCTATGGCATGTCTTGCTTTGGTGCAATGAATAGTGACTTTTTTTGAACTCTTACATTACTAGACAGTACCATGCAACCAGACGGTAATATACGCCAAGATCATGAAGATTTTAACACCAAAACTGTGACTGTCATTGAAACCGAATTAATTCCAAAGATTAAGTTCGTGCAAATACTCCAGTGATTAAGATAACAGAACGCCAAACAATGAGTGACATCGAAAATTTAGATTAGTGTGAAGCCTCCACGCACTGTAAAAAATATAGTGAACGCCACGAAATCAAAGTATAAAGACCCTAGATATGAATCTGTCTGGTCTCTATCTACATATTTTATAAACTAGTCCACAACAGCTGAAAACGGAATGCCACAGCAAACAAACTGCTGACCCACGACATCGCAGATGAGTTATGTATGGGTGATATGTCAGGCAGCATGAAACCAAGGAAAGCTTCGGTAACCGTCGGTATTTTAAGATGTACCCATTTCCTGTCACGTGTGGCTGGGCATTGTTGACTTGTGGAGTTTGTCATCTCGATTCTCATTCTGAGGGGGTGCCATCGAGCTGTTCCTCGTCGCGCTGTGTCCTGTGCCTGCTTGCAGCGGCTGCTACCACAACATTACGTACTGAAACATGCAACATGAAAGGGACACAGAATCTCTGTTTAGAAGAGTCGGTACCGGAAATATGTCCCGAAAGTAAATAAGCTCAATTAGTATTTTTAAACATCGTTTGCTTTATTTAGTTTATAACAGTGTAAGGTTTTAATTCTTCAGGAACTAAATATACACATCCAAAAAAGTTTTGCATCATCTTGGTTCCCAGAACTCCTGAAGATAGACGTTGACTGTGCTTACTGTATCTCAGACTCAGTCCCTTTGACTCTTCAGAGATGTCACTAAACCTGCCCAAAGATGTAAACAACCATACATATACTTGAATATTTCTGGTATCTCAACTGCAGATTTTTCAGGGCTCATTTAACTT
Source organism: Schistocerca gregaria (assembly GCF_023897955.1). Lineage (NCBI taxonomy): Eukaryota > Metazoa > Arthropoda > Insecta > Orthoptera > Acrididae > Schistocerca > Schistocerca gregaria. Next base: position 136,392,297 of record NC_064921.1, on the reverse strand, counting down.
TAGGACTCTGTATCTCAGAATGAACAAAAATGGACCTGTACCACTATTTAAGTAAGCCCTTCAAATAATATGGTAAACATGTAAACTCAGCCACTTCTTCTCTAATTCAATATTTCTCATGTAAATAACAAATGTAATCTTCCTGTAACAGCACATATAGTTCTGCGTTTAAACTGTTACGCTTCAACGGTTAGCAGCATGTTTTCACATTACAATGCAAACTTACTCCTTATGTATCATAACTTTCTCATTTGAACAAAGCCGCAAACCTAGACTTCATACTAAAGTTCTGTCAATCATTTGGATTTAGAACACGTTATTACAATGCAATATTGACCTGTTCAATTGAAACTGTTGTTAAAGGCAGTCGTATATTTAATTCCAAATCAGTGGGTGGATATGGGGTTAGGTTTTTTACTTACACCAGACACAAATACCTCACTTCATTGAATTACTACCTGCAGAATACTTAGTTGATCCACCAAACAAACATTAATTACATTCAGTATAAGAATGAGACCAGAAGTTAACTTACCATCAATATACCACACCGAAAAGAAGTACTAAAAATTAAATACAATTATTGCCAGCCCTGCTGGGGCATATTGTGTATATTGCTCTGAAATATAGTGAATACTTTAATGCAATCTTTTCTTTTAGTATTGCAAAGTTACTTGAAAACAATATGGATGCAAGTAGACACTTTAACTACATTGCTTCGAAAAACTGATCTGACGAAATTACTGAAAATCAGTAAATATTTAGGACTGACCACAAGCAAATTTAACTGTAATAAGGTAAAAGGCGACAGATTACCCTTAAATATTTCCATTAGTCACAGATAATACCACTATGTACTGAGTGAAATAAATAATATATTAACATTGTTTCTTCACATAACTATAATTCTTAAAATTGTTTAATAAGAAATTTCCAAAATGACAAGGGAAACAGTATCATGAAACTCTAGAACCGTACCAGCTACATTGTTCAAAATTTCAGAATTAGAACATGTGCACTGAGATCGCTGTAACTCCCTACACGCTCTTAATTGTGAGTTCTTGCCTTGCGGCAGTTGAGTAGTTGTTATTTGTGGCCATGAATGTGGTTCTTAATTTTTTCACGTCCCTAAAAATGTGGATAAATACTGCTCACCATGTTGCCATCCAGAGCCATTACTCTTGAAGTCATCGTGGTGCAATTACTTCGCCGCAATATAAGTCCGGAAATTCTTACATCCGTGAGAAAAACTGTTAGAGACAAATTATAATTGTACAAACTCTTGACACATCACTTTATAGACAATTTAAGCAACATTGAGTCACACTTTCATAAAAACTTTAAATGTAAATTTGAGAGCGTCACGGCCCCATTTCCTGTGATGGTGTCATTTAGTTGGATGTATTGGTTCTGGTTTCTCGATGTCTCTAGCTTCCTGTACGTGACGGCAGGTAACTTCAAATAAGATTCGTTATCCTAGTCCTTTTTCCCAAGTCCTTGTAGTTTTCAAGGGAAATCTTCCCAACGTAGTGCGGTTAGGCAGAAGGGCAAAGAGGATTACCAGCAGGTAGACACAGGTAGTTTTGTATGACAAGTGACTAAATACAAGGACTCTGCCTGGCATTCGGCTGAAGTCAGAAAGCGGTCACTTGACGTCCCTCACTCGTGTGGTGCGATCTGTCTTGACCAACAAATTTACGAAAGCATTGTTAACGATTCGTAGCAGCTTTCTGACAATCAAGACTATAAATATGATTGTTGCCCTATTCATTCGTAGCATTTTAAGTTGTGCTCTTAGGTGCCCCCCTATGCACACCTTCAAAAATCGCGACATATTCCGTACAAATAGCAAAGTATTGGCGACAAGCAACACAAAAAAATATTAGCATAGATGTAGTTTTGATTTTACTTTCTCCAACATTACAATCCGATGTCTCCAACCACAAGACACATGAAAAATGGTGCTTTAAAACTGTTCATAGTAAACTTACTTTGGACTCTTACAGACGATGTGTCGTTAGTCGACATCTGATTATAACAAATCGCACCTAGAGTGATAAATGTTCATTTCAGCTTTACATTAAAAAGGTGTACTTTCATAATAAACAATTTTAGTACAGAAAAAAACGAAATATGCTTAAGCAACATGGTATCATAAAGGCAGCAAGCAGGATATGTCATATGACTGCTCTCTGACTTCAGCAGAATGCTAGATGCGCTTCTGATTGTTAGTCACTTGTTTTTGTTTGACAGTTTATGCAAGCGTCGGTATCAGGTAGTGATGATGTTCGACTTCGCGCTGTCCCCCTCTATGAATTCCAGAGCAGGCGAGTGTAGGTGACTCGAATAGACAAATACTCAGGTTCGAGCTGTTGGTAAGAGTTCGTGCGGAATACCATACCTGGTAGACACGCAGTCAGCAGGGCAAACGTGGAAGAGCAGTAGTGGTGGGGGTTGCGGGCTGGCAGTCGACACGCTGTAGAAGAAATGCCGAGAGCTGGAGTGGAAGAGCTGTTAGAAACTGAAGTACACACAATTTTTTTTTTTGTAAGTATTAAGTGAAGCATCTCCACACCCATACTTGCATGGTGACCATCCAAAAAGATCTGCTGTCACCTCTGTTTTGCTCAGAACCTAAACAGAACATCGCTGAAAATACAACAAAAGCAAAGATTTATTTTCACCTGACTTGTTAACCATTTGTAACCTTCAAAGAAGCGTCATGAGTGGCGAATACTGAGTGAACTCCACGTTTCTCTTATTCACACCTAAAAATTTGCTTCTTTTGCCAAACCACAGCGGAGTTTACACGATGTCACCTCATTAACACATAATGCAGCCGCAGCTGCCAGAGAATTCTGAAACAGCGGTTTATTAAGTAAACAACTGAGGACAAGTAAGGTCAGTAGCTTACGAAAAATCACATCCTAGGTACAAAAATAAAAGTGTAATGTCCTCATTTACGTTGTTCCAAAATCCACAGCATTTTTAGTTTCACCAGCTACCGATGGTCTTTATAAATTATATTCTTTCATCAAAATAGTCCGTTGTTAGTGGAATAACATGGTAGATACTGAAGTTTTGCACAATACCCATATGGCAAAATACTCTCCTCTTAGTGTGCTATCATTTGCCAAAATTTCGTTCCGTTATCTCAAACCGTTTATGAGATATGAAGAATGTTATAGATACTTCATTCTTCCTTTATACAGGTCACAACTGAAAGAGCTACATAAGATCAATTTTCTCGGGATTGTTGAAAGTTAGAGACGTCCACTCAAGTCTAAAAAAATTAATATCATAGCAAAAATTTCGTATATAGCAACATGTTATGTAATATGACCGAACGCAAAAATTTGAATTACATAGTTACATACTTACTTAAATGCAAATGTCACAATAACTCTGACCATTAAAAAAATGATGGGCACTTCATCATGAAGCTGACATATAAAGCTATAAGTAAAGCAAAAATAGATTTTTTAACCGAATAACTTGTGTAAAATCGTTTGAGAAAGATTGCAGGGTGAACGCCTCGATTCTGTCTTCGCAGCCAACTGAAAATGGGCAAAGAATGTCGGCCTCCTCTTCCATATAAAAGAATGAACTCGCCCAGCGATTCGGAGGAAAATTGGTCACTGCACACCGGCCACAATATTCTGGGCGATGTCGGGTAGTCTCTTTCGAAGACACTTCAAAATATGGGACAATGATAAGAGAATGTTTTCCTATACTTTAAATTTGTTGTACAGTGTGGTGTCAGGTCTAGCACATTTGGAGAAACTTTCAGTATTCGTTTTGAGCATAATTCTACGTGTGTGAGAGTGCTCCCGATTTTTACACGAGTAGTACCCTGTCTTTCTGGCTACCACGTGGTGTGAGAAGACAATCGAGTCATTTTGAACATTTTTATCAAGGCATTGCATCCTTAATAGTTTATATGAATTCAAGATGTCTGTTTGCTCTTAAGGAGGTTTTGGAATTCTACATTTCCCGATCTTCAATGGACTTTGTGATTGGGGCCTTGTTTCAGCCACATTTTGATGTTACACTGTAATAGGATCGACGTCTCCTATTTTAGTCCTTCATATGTGTTTGCAGCTTTATTGTTGAACTATATTGAGGGCGCTTCTTCATGAAGATGTGGCTTTAGTTGAATTTGTCTCTTTTTCTGATTCCTATTTCAACAGACTTGTGTGATTTTCTGACGTTATTGTTTTCTGTTGACCCAACTGTTCTTCTGGGTATGTTTGATTCTATAGCTTTCAGCATTAGATTAAGGCCAGTATAATGCCGAAGTGACGCAAGGTACCACTTGGGACGACAAGCTGGGAATGGTATCACATGCTCCATAACTATAACATTTCTGTACGTGACATATCACGAATCACTGCTTGGTTGACCAACAGACACGGACATCTCAGTACAATATTTGTGCTCGTAAACAGTGTGTATCACATTTAGTACCGCACCTACACGCAGTTGTTACGATTGTTTATTGAATTGTATGAAAAGAATATGGTGGTCCTTTTATTTATGATATAATGTAATTTCATAATGGCTGCGTCACGTGCAATGCAACTGATAACTTGGTAGTACGACTCTATCACTTACAGAAGCACGCACTCGCGATCTACTGAATTAGAGACACCTGCCTAATAGCTTGCAGCACTCCCGTCTCCGCATCGATGGGGTGGGAGGCACTCACTCCACGGCAGGGCCCATCATAGCGCTGGCCTCTGCAGCGTTAGTGGCGCCGCGCGCACTGTATCCGCTTCGGCACTTACGCCTGGTGTCTGAGGGGTACCGCACTCCTGTACTAGCTGGGCAGTGGCACATCGTCCACGTGACACGGCTGGGCACTTCCTGCCGGAGGGATGGGATCGTAAGGAGCACTTAGAACTACCTGTTAGCATGGGCTGCGCGCCTATACTCGTGATATTCCGTCAGAAAGGTCATAGTTCGTTGTAATTGACGGGCAGTCATATAATGAAACCGAAGTGATATCTGTAGTTCCCCAGCCAAGTGTTGTAGGACCTGTGTTGTTATTAACCTACGGTCAAGGACAAATAATTATTCACCCCAGTGTGCACGCACAGATGCATTGTTAGGCGTGAACAGATGACGCAGCGACCGAATCACGAGCTCAGACGAGCGTGTCCTGTTTCTACTTGAATATAAGGACGTAGCGAAACATCTATGTGGAACGTAGTTACTTAACAGCTGTTTTGTTTAACCTTTAAATCTAAAGGGGGGGGGGCGAGGGCTGACCCAATAAAGTGAACATTTAAATTCCAATGGTTTATTCGCTACCCAAAACAATCACATAAAATCTGACAGGCGCCGCTCGGGCAAGATAATTTAAAAGACTTACATTACATAAAATCATAAACAAGTTAATAAATCATTAGACAAACATTGAGAATCGCCACTCAGGCAAAATATTTAAGACTTTTTCATTACATAAAATCATAAGCAAGTTAATAAATCAGTAGTCAAACATTAAGAACCACCAACAGGAAAAGCATTAAGAACAGCTACTCAGGCAAATTTTTAAAGAAACTCTCATTACATTAAATCATAAACAAGTTAATAAATCATTAGCCAAACATTAAGAACCGCCACTCGGATAAAATCTGATCATAACTTTGACAAAGCAACTCTAGTTAAGACACAACAGAAAATGTGTTCCAACCGAAGCAAGGCCCAAGCCTGTAAGGCCGAACTTTTACCACGAACGGTGGAACCGACTGAGAGAAATAATACTTAACTTCGAACCAAGACGTGGCTCCGTTTGCAACCCCACGTCGAGTAGGCCACCAAAATGTGATCGAAACAAACGCTACCGAATAGGAACACACGAGTTCAGGCGAAGTAAGCCAAACTTGTAATCTAAAGGGAAGCTCTACGTTTCGGTTGCCCGCTGCCTCAGCTCACTGAAACACAGACCACACTCGATAACAGGAGGCACGAAACTTTTCTTCACTTTAACACCTAAGATAGATCAGTAAATTAACTCTATAAAATCAAGGCTAAACATCAATTAATTTGACTCGCAAGTCCTTCAAGTGAAACAGTACTTGATAAACAGTAAGAGTGGGTAATGAACTGGCTCGCGAGAACAGACACTGACTTGAACTTAAGGACACACATCTGCAAATAAATCGATATTATGCGGCTGAAGACCACAACAACAGCATGCGGAGGCAGAGCACACGCTTAGCAAGAGGCCTCAAGTGAAATCGAACAAACATAACATCACACCTCTTGCAACGTCTTCCTGTACCAAGAGCGATCACAATGACAGTTCACTAAGTGCTCTTAGTAAATAGAGTACTTAACTTGCTGTCTGATGCTGGGGCGATTTTGCGAAGATGTCAAACCACCGCTTCCCAAGAGCATAACAGAGTGTCCCTTCCAAGGAAGCGGGTAGATCCACAACTCACGAGGTTGCCGGAGAATGCACAGCGCCGGCCAACTGTAGCACTACCACATGACAACTGCCACCCGACCTCAGGCACGCCATCTTCGCTTCTGTCCTCCAGCTAATCGCTCCGCGTAACGTTCTCAAAGCGTTGTGTCCTCTCTCGTAATCGCGGTCGGCACACCCTTATATCATGAGCCGGTCCAAGCCCAAAGACAAACCTCTGCACTAGGAAATCGATCGTACTCATGTCAGAGATACTACGGGCGCCAGTCCAGCCACGGTTCGCTGTGTTTCAAGCGGACATCGTACGTAAACGTGAGTAAAAAAAATGTTCGAACGTGTCTGAATTCCTAAGGGACCAAACTACTGAGGTCATCGGTCCCTAGACTTACATACTACTTAAACTAACTCATGCTAAGAACAACACACACACCCATGCCCGAGGGAGGACTCGAGCCTCTGGCGGGAGGGGCCGGGCAACCCGTTACATGGCGCCTCAAACAACGCGGCCACTCCGCGCGGCACATGGGTAAATTTAAGGATGTTTCAGAGCGACAAAAAGGAGCCATCGTGTTTACCATGCACATGAACAAAAGGTGTGTGAAGCTGCTGTATTTGTTGGTATTTCGCGGCTGACCGTTGAACGTGTCTACAAGCAGTGGCGTAACACACATGGCCACGAAACAATATGTGAGCACTGAGGTCAGAGGAAAGATCCTGTCTGAGAACAACCGCAGATGCGATTGACGGCTTATAAATCAAAATCGCTTCCAAACCCGACAGGAATTGCTGCAGGCATTGAATGAAGGATTCATCCCAACTTTTCAGCGAGAGAACGTTGCGAAGGGAACTGCATGCAGTGAACGTCTGGAGTGTGTCACCTCACAGGAGGCCTTTGTTGACACGGGCACAAAGAGCTGCACTCCTTTAGTGAACTAGAAACCAACAAACGTAGATAGTAGTCCACTGGCGGAACGTAATGTCGTCTGAAAAATCACAGTTTTGCCTATATGTAAATGACGCACGTCACCGAGTTCACCGAAGGTAAAATGAAGCTTTTCATTCTGATTGTGTGCGAAATCAGGTTCTAGCCGGGCGTGTGTCTGTGATGGTTCAAATGGCTCTGAGCACTATGGAACTTAACTTTTGAGGTCATCAGTCCCCTAGAACTTAGAACTACTTAAACCTAATTAATCTATAGGCATCACACAGATCCATGCCCGAGACAGGATTCGAACCTGCGACCGTAGCGGTCGCACTGTTCCAGACTGTAGCGTCTAGAACCGCTCGGCCACCCTGGCCGGCTGTCTGTGATATTTTGTAGGTGTTTTTCTTACCAAGAATTGTGCCCACTCACTGACGCGGCCACTAACATGAACCAGCAGGTTTATTTAAACATTCTGAATCATCAGATGTTGCCTTTCAGTCAAGATGAGTACGCTATAGATACACCTGTTTTTCAACACAACAGCATAGGTCATCGAACAAGAAAAATTAGAGACTCGTTCTCTGAACATTCCCCCACCCTATTACATCTCGATTGGCATGCAAAATCACATGACTAGAATCACATGCAGAACTTGTGGCACAAGCTGGAACAGCGGATAAAAACACCGAAATCAGCATCCCACAATTTCGTAGAACTGCGTGATCGAATCTTCAGCGAGTTGCATAACCTGGATGCACAACCTCGTTGGCTAGCTTTCTAACGCAATCCAGGCGGCTATCGAGTCCAAGGACGGAGTTACACGGTAGTAAATGATGCTTGTAATGAGTTCTCTGGAGGTGACTAATTTTTTGGGCGGTGAGCTTGTATAAATGTTTTAATGGTACAAATGGCTCTGAGCACTATGGGACTCAACTGCTGTGGTCATCAGTCCCCTAGAACTTAGAACTACTAAAACCTAACTAACCTAAGGACATCACGCACATCCATGCCCGAAGCAGGATTCGAACCTGCGACCGTAGCAGTCCCATGTTTCCGGACTGCGCGCCTAGAACCGCGAGACCACCGCGGCCGGCTATAAATGTTTTAGGAGAATATCTTAACACCCTATTGTCTGCATATAATGTTATCGTTTTCAGACTAACAAATAAATCAGAAGATCAAAACATATTGCAAAATGTTTTAGATAAGATACCCGCTTGGCGTGAAAAGTGGCAATTGACCACAAATAGTTAAAAGTGCGACGTCCTCCACATGAGTACTAATAAATTTCGTTAATTTTCGGTTACAGGATCAATTACACAAATTTGAAAACTTGTCGTTCGATTGGTTACGTAGGGACTATAATTGCGAACAACTTAAACTGGAACAATCACACCGAAAATGTTGTAGGGAAGGTGTGCTAAAGACCGTTTTACTGGCAGAAAATTTAAAAGATGCAACAATTCCACAAAAGCAGTGGTTCTCAATCAGCGCATAACTACTCTCTGATTTTGAGAAACCAAAAGGGTTAAATTGTATCTCAGTCACGAACTATTTCTATAGAATGATTGTTATTACAATAAATATTGCAAGACTCTAATGTTGATGACATACGACAAATGATTACTTTTATAAATGCTATCATTAATGAATGATATGATGCGGTGGAGGTTACAGCTATTGGAACAAATGTATGAACATCTTCTTCGCATATTCTTCCACTCCACACATACTTCGTACTTTATGCCATCTATGTACGACAGTAAAGGTGAGACGCGTAATAAATAAAATCTCATGAAAACTTATTCTCCAAACTGTAGGTAGTTCCTTAGTTCCTGCAATTCACCAGAATTAATTTCTCACTTTGAAACGGATAAAAGATCTAATTGACTGCGTGACACAACAGGAAGCACATAATGTCTGTCATAGTGCTGACACAGTATAATTATTGTTGTTATTATTATTATTATTATTATTATTAGTTGTAGTGGTCAGTTACGAAGCATTAGCAGACTAGAGTGTTTCTATTTCTGCCAGATCGGAAGTAAGGACTTCAGGAATCAGGTGATTTAGAAACAGTAACTATAGTGTACGCATTTTAACTTGGTTGATTTTAAATGGGGGTGTGCGGTGTGAATGTAGAAACTGTTGCCTGGGATAGGAGCGGTGCAAACAATGCATCTTGTATAAGAAGTGTCTACCCTCACTTTGGATAGGTAGCTTTCTTTTCTGTGGAGGAGTTGTAGGTAGTAGCACTCACAATGTATCGGGTATTGCTTAATATCACACAAGACATACGCTGCTCGAACAAAGCACATGGTAATTGAACGTGGCATTCAATGTTTGTAGATGTGAAACTAGATTTTTACCTGAAAATAACAACAAAGAAAACAAAATAAAAAACCGAATGGACTACGAGTATGACTTTGTTGGTGATAGTGTTGAGGCGGTGTGGTGATGGGGGCCAGGGGTTCTGATGGGAGGGAGCACTAGCTAGTATCTGTTTGAACTTAGGGGTAATGACCTCAGAAAAGCTGGAAGCCACTCTACTACTGAGACTGCCAACACTACGCTTGTCCATCCTCTTCTGAAGCTGAATAGATTAACTGTCGTCTATTCCAACTATAATGGAAATATTATTAAGACCAGAAGCGTTTCGATTTATTTCAAGGTATCTTCAGTGGCCATTGTAATAGTATGGTTTTTCCACTTACAATTTTGTTTGTTACGAAAATTAATAGTTTGAATGCCTAACTTATTACTGTAAACAGTTTTTATTGTTTTCTTTAACCACGGTTTTTTTGTTGCTTATTACATTCATCTTCGTCTTCCACGTGTATGTGTTGAGCTTTTGACATAACACTTTCACTGCACTTCATACATTCAAATTTTTGTGTGGGTAAGTATGACTTCTCTCGCCATTTCACGTGTTTTGCTTTGCGGTATGTGTTAGTCATTTGTTTGGTTTGGTACTGATGGAAAGATCTGCTATCGCTCTATAACTGTTTATACTTTCCACTCTTCCCAAGTATTCTTGCATGGTACGGAATCCTTACCAGATGGGACTGACGGAAAAAATCGAAAAAAATTTCAAAGAAAGTCGGCTTTGTTTTGTAATACCACGAAATAGGGACCAAGTGGCATCGAGGCGAGATCTTTTCACGAAATTCAGAGATCATTTTTTTTCCTCAGAATGCGAAGATGTTTTGTTTGGTTGTCTTAAAATAAGAGAAATTGGAGCCAGAAAGGGAAGATTTAGGCATTCATTTTTCCTACGTGCTGCGCGAGAATGGAATTGTCGAGAAATAGACTCGAAGTAGTTCTATAATCCCTCTGCCAAACACTTAATTACGAACTTCTCGTAGCTCTGGTTCACAATCATTCAAAGCACAATTTCACAGTATTCCTCTTGCCAGTGACCACACAGGTTAAATCGCAATAACTCATATTAAAAATATATTTTTATATTCAAAGGGGAACATGAAATCATTTAAAAAATTAGGTGTAAATTGCAGAGTGAAACTGCAGCTGTAAATGAAGGTAAGCAGCGTAGTAGATCTTTGTGTGAAACTGAAACACGGACGATCAGAAACGTGAAGAAGCGGCAGTTAAAGTAAGAAATGAATAAAGTTTAAAAAGCATAGGTGATACGGGAAGTCCGTGAAGGAGTCTCACCAGAAGAAGTGACAGATCAGTGGGATATTTGTTACTACATCCAGGAATAGTTAACCTGGCGCTGGGATAAGCAGTGGAGGAGAAAAAATGGTAAATCCACACGAACACTAGATTAGTTTTTAAACTCTGTTGAGCGTAATAATTATGCAGAAATGAAAATGTTAGCTTCAGGTAAGAACGATTGACGACAGCATCAAAACAGTCAAAGGAATGAAGACTGAAAACTTTTTTTTAAAAAAAAAGAGCAAAATATTTTGTGAAATGATTTGCCTAAAAGTAAGAAATAAAATAGATGAGAGAAATATATGACGCACCTCGTTTCCTGTACATAATTGCGAGCATTATTCAAAGATGCGTCAAATGATTCTCTAATCTGTTTTATTGCTTACATTTAGACAAATCATTTCACAAAACATGTCTCCGTTTTTTCAGTTTTTTCCACGTTTTGTTCCGAAATCATGAAATATAAGACATTTCAGTATCGGTCGATATTGTATATCAAGAGGATATAATGAAGAGGAAGCAGGGACGTTCCATTTTGTCCCGTAATTTGACATCTATTTTATGTTTTCAACATTCACTATTTCTACACCAATCTAAATTTTTATGCTCATAATAACTAGACGCTGCAGAGATGACTATTTTGACCCCTCATTTACATACACTATTTGTACATGACATATTTTAAATTCCCCCAAATAAATAATTCATTTTTCCTTAATTACCCTGATTACTTTTATGCAACTGAATCTTTTTTGGCAAAACTAGAGCTCACGCTGGTCATTTTGATACGACATTTGTCAAATTCTGACTCTTCGTATGCGTACGAAAATTTCAACAATATCTATTGTGTAATGCTCCCTAAGGTCACTAAATAAGTTTATCTTAATTGCCTATTAACTCTCAAACTTTTTTTCAAAGTTCGACCTCATGCTGGTAAACTTGATACACCATTTTTCCGTAACCCACTGTTCGTATAGCTATAAAAATTCAAACAAAACCCATTGTGTAGTTTGTAAGGAGACTAGTTTTCGTTCTGCTGAAACATTTGACTTACAAGTAGGTTAGTAAAATATAAATTAGAAACAAAAGCAAACGATCACTAACAATCGACGATACCAGATGACTCGCTTTCAATGCAATAACGAAATATGCCTAGTAATTAGAGCTTTCTATGGTGCGTAGGTGTGCATGAATTTTCCATGAAATGGAGTAATTTTCCACGAACACGTTATTGAATTCGTTACCCTTAAGGTTTGTTACAGTGAAATTCTGCGTTTCCCAGTCCTCTCCACTCTAGAAGGAACAATTAGCAAGCCTTCTGGAGTTGCAAATTGCCTCCAGCTCGTTCGGTATTTAAAGCGTTTTCACGCCAGAGCGGAGAAGCATTCGGGTGAGAAACCAGTTAGCGGTAATGGAAACCAACCGAGAACGTCCGACGTAGCTGGATGGTTTCAACGCACTTTGGAGCGCGTTAAACCCATGGCAGTGGAAAATGTCAGTCTCGTGTTTCGGTGTAATTGCGCCTGATGTCTAGCTGTCTAAAACACACTTTGTTGCTCTAAAAATATCTGTTGCGTGTCTGTCTTCGGCTGTTTGGATCCAATTAATTTTAGAAAATCAGTTACGAAAGTCAAATCACATAAATTCACAGGATGCCAACAATGAAGACTCGATAAGGAAACTACAAAACATTATGTACGTTGTAGTTGATTACTGTTTTGGTTCATTTATACTTTTCTCTGTTTTTAAGTAACATGAATTTGAACTGAAGTCACCGAGGGTAACGGACACTGTCCCTGTTGAAATTCGTAGGCCATACAATAAGATAGATTCGATATGTACATAAGCCCTGACAGAAAACCACTGTTATACGTGTGTTTTGCAGGGACTTTACAGTACAGTTCATTTTTGTTCAGTTTCTTCTTGGCCATATTAAGAAAAAAAGTTTTATGCAATTCAAAAAAAATTTTTTTTGGTTGCGTACAAGGATTTGACGAAATCCAACACAAATGGTACGAAGAAGAGAATATTTTAAGAATGTTGGGTTCCTTACTTCCTGTCGGCTATACAAAAGTAGAAACGGTTAGATATTGAACTCTTGGTGAAACAGAGACTCGGAGTTGAAGAACAAACAGTCTTCTTTTCGAACTGCCCCAACTGATAAGAAGTCAGTCGTAGATGAAATGATGTGTCATTGTGTAGCAATTTGCAGCCTAGCCACGATTAACAACATTTTGAGTTCGATCAAACGTTAAACAACTGACGATATTTCCCTGTGATTACCATAGAAGCCATCATAGATAGATGGCTGATATAGTCTTCTCTGGAAGAAGTATCAGAGCACTTTGTAACTTCGCACAATAGTGGCAAAATAATTCAAAACAATTAGCACTAACAGAAACAAAATTAAACGTAAAAGTAGTAGAGGAAGCATAGTCATGGTGTGAAGAAAGAGTGTTGGTCACAGAAGGCGATATCTGTTGCGTACGTTAGAAGAACAAAATGCTAAGTAAGAAATGAGACTGTATGCACAAATGTCTGATCTTGTTGATATGAAGTTAAAAGGATACATCCTAGCGATGATTGCTGAGTATGCACTCACAGGCAATATTTGTATATTCCTGGCATGGTCAGCCTGCGGTGACCTGTAATACACGGTAACTGAAGAAAACTTCACAAGCAAAGGTCGCTAAAAAAAAGCGTTTTGCTGGATGATAGGTCTCGAGAGAGCTATGCAGTCATCTTCAGATCTTATGCTGTTGAATTTTTACAACGTACTATCCACCAGAGTTACAAGTCGATTCACATTACGTAAACGATCTTCGTCGTAGTGGGATATAAGTAAGCAATGCGAATCGACTTGTAACGGCTGATGAGATCCGATGACGACAGAATAGCTCCGTCGAAACTGGTCATCCAGGAAAATGCTTTTTAGCCATGTTGGCTTGTGAAGTCTTCTTCAGTTACCAATGATACTGAAGCTGAGAAGAATAATTTCTTTAATGATGTGATAGACTTCTCTAGATGGCATCCGCAGTACAAATGAGCTGTATCTTCTAGGAGATTTTAGTAGACGAGCAAAATAGCAAGATGCTATCAAGGTTGTAGAAAAATTTTGAGAAGGGGGAGGGCGGTTATTGTGAATGGGTGAGAGGCATGAGTAAACATGTAGAAAGTACAATCTTAAGACATGGAATCGTTTTACTCAACACAAAGAGATCCATAAATATTCACGGATACAGCTTACAAGGAAATTACGTTCTATGTTTGATTGATATAGGGGAAGAAAGTAAAAGTACCAAGGTGGAAGATCGCAGGTTGTACTGTGGAGGAGAGTGTGTATCTGACAACTGCCTGCTTCGATGTGCCAATCGAACTGTAAGAAGAATGCAGAGAAACTCGCTCAACCAAACTATACTTCAAGAAAATAAATTCCGACAGCCTTAATTTTATGAATTACGGAACCAGAGAAACCGAAATACAACTCTCCTTCAGGATCTTTCAGTTGCATTCTTAAGCCGTCTGGAGTGGCCGAGCGGTTCTAGGCGCTATAGTCTGGAACCGCGCGACCGCTCTGGTCGCAGGTTCGAATCCTGCCTCGGGCATGGATGTGTGTGATATCCTTAGGTTAGTTAGGTTTAAGTAGTTCTAAGTTCTAGGGGACTGATGACCTCAGAAGTTAAGTCCCATAGAGCTCAGAGCCATTTGAAACTTTTTTTTTTTTTGCATTCTTAAACAAGTTTAGACTGAGGCCGAAGGTACATCAGACAGATGACATGCAGCGGAAGTAGTGCATAAGGCTATTGTGAGAGCTGTGCATGAAGCTGTTCATGGAAATCTCAGAATAGTTGAGAACACATCTGGCAAATTTAAAGGGATTGATGGAAGCGTGATATTAGAGAAAAGGTGAAGGGGAAAATGGAGGCTTATAACAAATGGGATGTGAGCAGTAAGACATGATAGAATTAGGTATGTAAGACTGAGGGGAAATCCAAACAAAGCAGAAATTAGAGAAAAAGATGTGACGTGGAAGCCGGCCGTTGTAGCCGAGCGGTTCTAGGCGCTTGAGTCCGGAACCGCGCTGCTGCTACGGTCGCAAGTTTGAATCCTGCCTCGGGCCTGGATGTGTGTGATGTCTTTAGGTTAGTTAGGCTTAAGTAGTTCTAAGTTCTAGGGGATTGATGACCTCAGATGATGTCCCATAGTGCCCAGAGCCATTTGAACCATTTGAACCATTTGCTACGTGGAAACTTAAATGTGAAGAAATTAATAAGTGTAGAAGTAGCACTAAGTGGTAGTATTACGCCTTTAATATCAATCTAACTGTTGTCCGATGAAAGGAAGCCAAGCCACTCAACCATGATCTTATTCCCCATCAGTTTACAAGACACTCTCTGAGAAACACGTCTGGGCCGCAATTTCTCTGTAGTACTTCTGTGTAAAATTATCAGTTATTTCACTAACAGCGCCATCCCTTAAGATGAAAGTTATAAAGTTTGTTAGATGAATTTTGTATACTGTAAATCTCTTGACTGACCAATTCAGTAGGTAAGATTTCTTGAATGCAATCTTTTATTTTGAAATACGTACAAAATTATCTATATAAAATTTTAATATGCTTGTAATTTTATTTAGAAGCTCATTATCACAAAACATCAATTGGTTTCCTTTTTATTATTCAGTGTATAGTTCAGTTACACTGCCCAGTTATTTATGAAAGAATGTTGGACCATTTGTACAATCTTCAGAAGTTAAAATATTCCACATATGGGCTTTTATCGTCGTTTCTAACATTTTCATGGTGGCTTCTTTCAAATGGGAGTATGTTGAGGGCTGGTGTATTCCATACTGCTCTACTGCTGTATTGAAATATCTGTTATAAAACTTACCAACGCGATCTGTTTGAAGGTTTACAGGACCATTGATTGCCCATCTGAAATAATTGCTCCAGCGTCTGTACAACTGCTTCCTTCCGCTTTGCTTTCATAGGCAAGTCCCAAGCAAATGTGTAGTATTTATGAATAACATTTATATTTGAATCCTTTACTTTCTCACGAATACTGCATCTGCCTACAAGATATGCATGCTACAAATCATACAAAGGTTGTATTATAAACATCTACGTGGGAAACATTTGTTTGTCTATTTTCAGATTTCTTGAACTTCTATCCCATATTTATTCAACATGGCATCTTTCTTGAATCTCTGAAATGACTGACAGATGTCATTTGTGTGAGCTGCATTCCTGGCAAAGACTGGTGCTGTGAACGGCCTTAACGTTCTACTATTTCATTGGGACCGTCATAATATTCATTATATATTAACACTGCGGAGACCAACTGTTCATTTTGCTTATGCTGAATGTTGTCTCCTGGCCTGTGCTACATCTACCCTCTAACACAAGTGTAACAAGTTTCTGTATTTCAGACCTTTTTCCCACTCCTTGGCTTTCTCATATATATCTGTCATAAGTATATCTTAGGTATACATTTCGAAGTCATTCGGTTATTTACTCGATCGGCATTTACAAGGCGAAATATTAAATTTGAACATTACAGCATTAAAAATGAGACATTCAGCTTTACCTAATTACATAATACAAAATACAAAATTTTATACTATATGACTTATTTTTTTTTTAGCCATTCAATGGCATTGTCCGTGAGATTATGTATATCCTCCAGCTCACCATTAAAACCATGCACAGTACACTCGATCAAGTGGGCCATTGATTGATTGAGTCCACATTCGCACTGAGGGTCGTTCGCGAGGCCCCATGTTGTCATCATCTCCCTGCATCTTCCGACACCCGTCCTCACACGGTTCAGCGTAGTCCACACTCTTCTGGGAAGCTTAAAGCCCTCTATTTGTATGCTAGTTGTTTGTTCTTTACTGCGCTTCTACTCCATAAACTTTTCCATTCATTTTCTGGGTCGAAGGGAAACACCTCTTCACCTATTTGCCATAGAGGTGACCTCGATCTCAGGCGGTTTTTTGGTGTCAGGTCCTGATGTATGGGTAGGTTTGGATTTGCCAGTATTTTGCTATATTCTCTTGACAGCAGCTGATTTCTTCTGATTTCAGGTGGTGCTATGTTGGACAGTACGGGTAGCCAGTCTATAGGGGTAGGTTTAAGTGCTCCCGATATTATTCTCATTGTTTCTCTAAGCTGGATATCGATTTTTGATACATGCACACTTCTGGCCCATACAGGTGCACAATACTCGGCCACGCTGTATACCAGTGCCAAGGCAGAAGTTCTCAAGGTATTTGCATCACATCCCCAAGTGGTTCCGGTGAGTTTAGCTAGAATGACATTTCTAGTTTTCAGTTTTTGTTTTGTGTCCTCTAGATGGGCTCTGTACGTTAGGGATCGGTCGAGCTTCACTCCAAGGTACCGAGGATTGTCTTCATGCCTAAATACCTGTTGAGCCTTCAAGAACAGCATATTCAGAAAATTAAGTGTTCTCTCAAATTCTCTGAACCCCCATCCCCTACCATTGATAGGTACATAGTTTCCTATTGCTTACCCTGGTATGTTCTATCTATCTTAGTAGTGCTGTGATGATCAATGAAATCACCAATAGTATCTTCTTCTTCTTCACCTGCAACCGGATTCTTGGATATTTGAGAGAGTCGTTCAAGAGACTCAGTAACAAGTTTAAATGATTACAAAAGAGAAAGGCCCGTTCCAACTGTCCTAATCACAGTAACCTCAATTTTCGTCGGACGCCCTTCTTCACATCGATAACTTTGTAATTTATCGACATTCTGTGGCATACTAAACAGACTTCGAGATATAGAATTTGTATACTCTCACATTTGTTGTGTGGGAGGTCTTTTTTTTTATTTCATCAGCCTTTACAGTTGACCTATAAATTATCTTCAGTAAAGAGGTATCCCGCTCAAGCATCTGTATCCCTGATAGTTATTATGATGCTTTCTTCTCGAGCATGTATGTCTTGGATATTTTGGTTAATGCTTTCTTCTTGAGCATTAATATCTCTGATACTTTTACCCATCTTTCTTCTTGAGCATTTGTTCCTTGACACTTTTGCTCAAACATTTACGTCCTCAACACTTTTTCGATGCTTTCTTCTTGAGCATTTATGACATAGATACTTTAGTTCATGGTTTCTTCATGAGCATTTATATCTACAATACTTTTACTCATACTTCCTTCTTGTGTATTTATTCCTTGATACTTTTGCTCAAGCTTTCCTCTCAAGCATTTAAATCCTGGGTACTTTTGCTGTGCTTTATTCTCAAGCGTTTACTAATGGATGCTGTCAACGGTACTTTCTTGGGCATTTATATCACTGATTATTTGCAGATATCTTGAGGATGAGCGCTTAATATCTTCTTCGCGTGCCACAGTCCTTCCAACTAGCAAACTGACTGTCATCCATATGCTCTCGAATTTTCCATTCCAGTGTTACTCTGGGTGTGCTTATAAATACGGCGTCTGAAGGAGGTGGTTGTCAGTGTTGTGGTCGCAGTGGAACACTAGCGCCTAAAACCAAATTAAATTAGCTCTTCCATCGACTACCTGCAAACTTAAAAAACGTGTGAATAATTCTACAACTTGTTATAATCCTCTATTCTAACTTAATCAGGATCAGTACTTAAAAGGCAAATTGAATGGGTATTGGCACAGAACATTTACTGCTACTCATTATTCTAAATTTGACATTGGTATAACATCTATGATCTGAAATCACGCCCCCTTTATTCCACAGAAACACCAAGTGGTTGATAATGATAAGCATAAAATTTAAGAATGCCTCCATCCTGACTGGCACTAACAGTAAAGAACTCGGAAATCAGACAAATGGAGCTCAAAACAGTTACTATTAAAGATTCCCCATCTGTCATGGTACGTATATCACTGAATTCACTGCTGAGAAGAGCAATTCTGCAGTACTTATTTGCTCAGTCCTATCGACCACTGTGCAGACTAGGTGCGTTGCTTAGCTGTAAATTCTGACTACACAGAAGACGTGAAGTAGAGGCCACAAACTTGTAGGGTCGAAACTACTTCTCTACAATGCCAAACACGAATCAAGGATTCTGCTTGCTCGTAAGCCAGGAGCTGAGACTTGACCCAAGTGTGCAGTCATAAATCAGCACTTCGTACTACCACAGTCTCCGTGAAGAATCACAGATTAGTTTCTCTCCTCACAGAGAAACGAATGATTCCACTCCTGGCGGCAAAATCAGCAGTGTCTCAAAACGCTCTCCAGCGACGTGTGTCCTATGGACAGTCGCGAGAGAATCCCCAGACATGTCATGCTCCAGTTTAGAGCAAACCTCCCTTCGTTAGCATGCGCTCTCCTTACGGCCTGTCATCGCGCCCATAACAAATGCAATACCTCTCACACCATGAGTCGTGAAGCTGTCAGCTAACTGTCCATACACATACTCAGTTCAATGAAACCTTCTAGGACTTTCTGTCTCCTTTTATGACCACGAATTCAGCCAACCACATTCGTTTCTCTGCCTTTCGGTGGGAATACAGCTTGATGTCTTGCATGAGAATTTCCACGGCCATTAGCTCACATCTGTGTTCCCCGGACATTCCACCATGCTAGAAATACTGCTGGCGACACTTTGGTTATCTCTGTGATATTAAGCTTCCAGCCTTTGCCTCGTTCCTAGCTTTTTTATCAACAACACGAACCACCGCAAGGAGCTTGTTCTCCCGGCTTCTTGAGGAGGTGACGGATCTCGGCAGTAAATGCAACCATCGTCATGTTCTTGAGAATAGGCCTGCACTACTTCTAGTGCTACCTCCCTCAGTCTGTGTCTCTTTCGAAGACTGTGGAGGCTTCGACTTTTCCCTGGTGCTATGAGAGCCACCACGAAGTGCGAAAGTTTAGTTTCTAGCATTGAAGTTTAGTTTCTAGATCCATCACCAAAAACGTTAATGTATGAAGTTCTTCTAGGACATTCCCTTGTTTCCCAATATTCATTTCATACTTTGTTTCCAAGTAAGCAATTCTGCAGATATGTTAGTATGACGCTACCCATGATTAAATGGTTAATAATTCGAGACCCCCACCTAAATTGCGATCGCATAATAAGAAAATATGAAATATGCATCATCAGAATTATTCATGTATGTGGCCAGTTCTTGCCGCCTTACAGCATTTAACAGTTGCTCAGTCATCTTGTCGGTTGCGTTAATACACTGATTAGTCCTCTCAAGCTTTGTGTCAACCATTATAGTAGGGCTTTCAGACTTGCAGTATAGCTTTTAAGATTTGCATTACTTTTTTTCAGTTTTCCTACCATGACGTTTGAGACTTTCGTTTATAGATTCAATTACTGCATCAATCTACAGACAGATATTTGACTTGTGGATGACACTGTCAGAATGAACACATCGCAGCCATGTGAATTTGTCCAAAGCGTAATAAATAATGATGTAATTACCTTTTATCATTATCGTTAGTTTCTAGATCCAATACCTAAACTATCAAATTGTCAAGTTATTCCGTGGTGTTTCCTGATTCTCATTTCAGACTTTGTTTCATTTCATGGCGATGAATGCCATGGTAGTCAATATGCCACAGATAACAAGGATAACTTTATTTACACGCAATAATACAATACGACAAGAGAGTAATTCGTACTTGAATCAACACTCCTTGGTTCCAATTCAACGATAGTCACTGACATAGGGCTGGGAGAGCTCTGATAGGGAAATGTTGGTGCGGTCGTATCAGTGGAGAGTGGCTCTAGGACAGTCTAGTAGAGAGGTCCTGACGAGGTGGAAACTCGTAGAGGCCAAAGGTGGCACAGCTGCTTCAGAGAGGTGGCTCCATCAAATGGGCTTTGGATGTGGTCACTGAAGGTTCGGGAACGACAGTGAACTGCACACTGTGGGCCTGATGTCAGGCCCAAAGTGGGGGCGCGATCAGAGGAAGGTACTGAAGATCAAACTGGAGACTTAGACTACTCGCCTTGGGATAAGTCTGACGTGTTTTTGAGTGAACACATCAGTTGCTGGTGTGGAAAACTGGGATGAGATGAAGACCCAGATGCAACTCCAAGTGAAGGACTCTACTGAGGTGAAGGAAGCTCCAATTGTGGGAGCGACATTTCGCCTCGAGTGACCTGTGATGTGAAGCGGCTCTGGTCTGAAGCGCCCTTTATAACCTACTGAAGGAAAAATTCCACTGAGGCAATCAGCGATCATATAGTCTGTGAAGAAAGACACAGTGTCTGCATTCAAATGGATAATTGGGGCACCCCTTGTGCCTCTAGTGACGAAGCTAGTGCTGTGGGTTACCATGGTGGCTCCAGGAAGTGCAGGTGACAATGAACATGGAATACTAATGTTGTAGTCGTTTGTTTATCTAGCATCGCCTGTGGTGGTACTGCCAGCAGCCTGGTTAGGCAGCAGCCTGCAGTACACATCTATGTTACGTAATGGTTGATCCCAGGTGGCTACTGTACACCTCTCTCTTTAAGAAGAGGTGGCAAAGCCAGCTCAAAGGGGTATCTTCTGACACTGGGAGGAGGCATCCTGGGATGGCTGAGCTGTCAGAAACGTCGGTAGGAATGAATAGCCGATGAGAGGCATGCCCAATCAATGACGGCTGTCCGAGATGCGTCAGTACCGATGGATCAGGGAGTTTAGTATCTTATTTACATATATACCCACTTATTATGGATACTTCCACGTAATTAAATACTCTGCGCACGTGTTCGGTCTCAGCACAGACTTCGCATCTTGAATGCATATTACACTCGGGACATCTGTAGGAAATATGTTAGACAAAAAGCAAAGAACCATTTGGTAAAGGACATTTAATAACGTAATTTACCTTCTCATTTTTAATCGAGAATTTCTCTCCTGCATTGAAAATATTAACTGTCATGCAGAAGTTGCTGTTCATGGTTGATGATACAATACAATGCTATGAAAAGACCATTTAACCCATGTAACCACGAATGACCATGTAGGGGCACCTACACTCTAGTACAGCAGAAACAGGAGATACAGATTATAGAAACTCGCTGTGCTCTACCAAAAGAAAAAAATAGACGAGTGTCGAAAATAATTGAAACTGGGCAGTGATATAAACTGAGTCTGTATCTCACTACTTTCAGCCTATTAATTATTGTCTTTGGCCCATACTAGATACAAATTATTCACACTAATGCTCTGGGCAAAGTAAATACCACATTGGCCTCTATTTTTTGTCAAAACATTAAAATTTTATTCAGATACTTGCTCTACAAACTTCATGTTCGTCACTTGTCTGGCTACGTGTCTCACACTGAGTCACTTCACGACAACACAACAGTGTCATTGAACCCAAACTTTCGTTGAACCATAAGTTTATCACAAGTTCAACATAGCAAATAGAAACAACACATGAGTAACTAAATTTAAATTTTTTGAAGATAATTGAGTTTTTCAGAGGAAAGTATTCAAACATAGTGTAGTTCAGTCAGTGAAGATCTATGGCACTGATTTTTAAAAAAAATATCTATTGGCCATACAGCATATTAAACGTTTACAATAAGTATAGTCTTTGCAAAATTGTTTCATGATGTTTATACAGTATTACATAGATTATCTGTTCTGTGAGATGCTTTGCGCTTTACACAGTGGTTGATGACCTTTTGCTCACCTCACATTTATGCTCATTAGAGTTCATACATCTCCTTTCTCTTCTTGCACGTGAGTCTTAGAATCACTTGCTTTTCGGATTACGAGTGGGAGAGGCACATCTCGGTATTTACCCACAATCTCGAAGAAAATCACTTACACCCATAATGAGATGTATTTCAATCTCACTCCCGCTGTTTATGTTACATAGAACGATATGGTAGGCTACAGGTGAGTCAGCGAGCCAGATAGATATTCAGTTTCAAAGACTCTCTCCGCACACAGCAGGTTAAGGCTGATTCTCAAATAACCTAGTGGACTAGTATTCAAAGGATTCAAGAAAAAATATAGGAGGTCCATTTAAAAAAACGTAAGTTTGTGTTAAAAAACACATATGCATTCGTTTTAGAATGTTTCCAAATATGTACATTCATGAGCCCCAGCCCTACATTGATACCGGTGAAAGTCGTTTTCCAATAGCTGTTATTGTTCCAGAGATATTTTGGGTGGGCAAGATAGCTGGGACACCCTATATATATATATATATATATATATCTGTGTGAGTGGGTGTTTTAAAACTGCATAACGTAAATGTGTATGTATATTTTAAAACTGCATATCATAATGCAAGTAATCACATGTCCTGAGTTAAATAGGCATATAATACACTTCTATAATCCAATTACGCTGGAAATCCTGCAAGATCTACAACACTCTTCACATATATACAGATGCAACTACATAATGAAGATAAGGGTATCCGATTCCCCCACCAGAACTGGATGGTTGATGCTTGGATGCGTGACTTCAACAGCACTGATAATCAAAAAACTGATCCACAGTGTGTGTAGTAAGCATTCTAGGCTACCCAGAAGATGAGTAGTATAACTCAGTGCAGTATATCACGACTATTTAAAAAAAAAAAAAAACTGAGTTGATACACTAGACTCTGGCAATAAAGCAAACATGCTGCAGCTGCATCAATTAATAATGAGCATCTATACACCAAAAGGTGAATTTAATATATCTATGGCATAACTTACCTATAGCTCGTATCTTAAATAATATATACTAAAATGTAGAGTGTTAGGTGAAACCTTGGCACAAATGAAACGTAAAATGATTCACATACTTAAAATCAAAGTAGAGACACACATATAATAACATAATGAAGTGATGGAATCAACTACGCCCCACCATGAATAGAATGAGAACATATACATTAATCCTAATATATGTACTGAGGGTTGTAAAATTTTCCAAGACAGCATTTTCTTGATTCCCTTAGTAAGAGCGGACTGCTTGGCCCTGAGGTTGCTATGAGAGGTATGATGATATGTTTAGGCATCTAGTTCACACTCATATTCATGTCATCCTTCATATACTACTTCAAATTCTTACAAAACACCTAGCAACTCACTCCTCTCAGTGTCGTTGAGATAATCAGATTCATTTACTTTGTGTACAACGGCCTGACACACAGCAAGTGGTCCCTGGTTGATTGGTGGAGTATTATGAGTGAACTCACCAACGAACTCAGTTTTACAGTCTGATAAGACCCCATGGCTCACATCACCATGACTCAAACAGGTGACGATGACGTCACGATCTACTCTCAGACGTAGGCGCCCCTCTGGCCTAACAGGTCCAATCCTACCGTGAATGAGTGCTGTCACTTCGTTGCCCATATTTTAAATTGTAACAAGGCCTGCCACTTCACTGGTTTAATTCTGGCACTAACCGCTCCCTCTATGACTGGGCTGGCCGGGCTAGATCTAATTTAATTTTCCAGTCTGGTTTCACGTTCAGGACGCAATTCAACTGTTTTTATAGCCGGATTCCACTTCTTTGGACAGAGGTGAATTCGATACCTGTTACTTGCGATGGTGAGGACTTAGGAGAATACCGCATGTGACAGCGGTGATTGTCAGATCTGTTATGGGATTTCCAGTTGCTGTTATGGGATCTATTAGCATAATTAGAATTATTACTGCTGAATGTGCATACACTCACTGCACATCACACATCTCCCTGAATCTGATCAATATTGTCAATGATAGTCAAAAAGAACCTATCAGTGTCATGTTTCAGTGCATTCAGAAGTTTTTCTCCAACATGGATGGGAAGCTTAGGTTTGAGTATTCGTATTATATGTCTGTCAGGCTTTGCTACGTCCCAGTATTTCACTTTGTTTTAGTACGTTGGACAATACTTTCTAAAACTACAACATCTCTCACTATATTAATCAAATCTGAAGACTTCATTTTCTAACCTTTCCCTCACGACAAATACTTGACCAGAAAAACTCGTCCTAATTCGTTGTAAGAATGCATTGTTCCACAGATTCTGTATCCATAACAGCGTGTCTCCCTGGATATGTCCAATTACAAAACATATGCATTGTCGTTCATTCCAGGATGCTGGCACTATGCTATGAAAAGCTTTATAAAAAGAACAGTATGAACTGATTTTTTGTCAGGTAGAACTGTGTTAAATTACCTGCTTCACAGAACATTCTTCTCCAATAAAGAATTTACAGCTACGAGCTGTCCGCGGCTCGTGGTCTTGCGATAGCGTTCTCGCTTCCCGCGCACGGGGTCCCGGATTTGATTCCCGGCGGGGTCAGGGATTTTCTCTACTTCGAGATGACTGGGTGTTGTGTGTCTTTCATCATCATTTCATCCTCATTCACTCGCAAGTCGCCGTAGGGGCGTTAAAGAACCGCGGCGCGCGGGGTCTCCCGAGCACCAATGCCATACGCACGTTATTGTTATTACTAAGAGCTACATCCCAAGACCGTAAATTACCGGTGGGGGAAGTCATGGTTTCTCCCTATCTGCTCGGTCCAACTTGTGTTAGTATTGTTGTGCAGCTCGGGCTGCTATTCGCTCTGCACGAATTAATCGATGACGAATCAATTCATCATTGACTTTATGCATGTGTTACTCAAGCATAGTAATTTTTGTACCTCTGAGTCTTTCCATGTCTTTGTCTATTTATTTAAAGATAGCTGGACGTCCGATAATTTATGTTCTACATGCTCAATAAAGTCGTCATGTCCTTTCCTTAAATCTTGATTTTTGGTGTTCACCATATCACTAATAGAACTATAGGTGCCTTCCTGATAGGAGTTGAGTTTCCCCTCTATGTTCTTCAGGATTCTGGATTCTGTTTCTTGAGCGATCTGTGCACACTTTCTATAGAAGCATTGCACTCTCCTGTATGCTGAGCGATGAACTGTTGCTGTTCGTCAGCTAATTGTTTAATTCTTCCAGACAGTTCCTTATGGAAAGCTATCTGTGCATTTGACCTTTGATCTAAAGCGGTATTTGTTTCAGCCGACATTTCTCTAACAAACGTAAGAGCTGACTGTAGTTTGATATGTTTGTCGAAAAGTTTCTTTTGATTTGCAGCAACTTGTTAAACAATGTTATAGTTCTGACTTGATATTTTTCGACTTCCATCGTAATGAGTGATAGTTTCTGTAATTTTTGCATCAACAAACCTGATTAACTGGATTAGCAGTTGCTGCACTTTCAGAGGATCCTGGAGCAGGCTGTTCCTCCGGTATTTCATACTGTTCGGTTTCACTATTTTCACTGGTGTCATCAGCAGGCTTATTATTTTCACCTTCAGCGAGCTGTGCATCTGTGTCCCTAGCGTGTCTCTCTGCATGAGACCACACGTAAACAGACTTCTTCAAACAATAATTGCTTAATCCGCACACGCAGGAAGCTATCGTACGACAATATAACAAATATTTTTGTAACTGTAGGTTAATGAACACCCACACCAGGAATCACTCTACAACAACGTGAGCTGAGATGGCAGAAGATAAACACGTGGGCACTGAAGCTATGCAACATGTCAGTAAATAAGGAAGTAATGAATCTGTTTACTTTGATAATCCGAAGACTGGATTGCGCAAGTACAAAGATGACATTCTAAATGAAAATTTCTATTTTCTTTACTGTAGGCAGCGCTGAAAGTGATTCAAGCATCTGAGTAAGCTAGAATTAGTATAAATAACTGAATGACATTTTTGTTGAGGTCACTCTTCAGTAGTCACCTTAATTTTTTGTAAACATTTCATTCTGAATCTGGCTTCTACTCTTCCTGTGGTCTTCCTCATCTCTAATTCAGTTTTTGTACGAGTGTAACACTCACTATTTATTTAACAGAAAAACAATGAAACATAAATTTAAGGAAACATACTGTTATAGGATATTTGTTGACATGCAAAGCCTGAGGTCCATGGTGCAGTCGCCATTTAAGTATCTTATTTACAGGTATACTTACTTATTATGGGTACTTAGAAGTAATTAAATATTTTAACGATGTGCTCAGGATTTACACAGACTACATAACACAAATGCACATTATGCTCATATTATTTCTTATCCGTAGGAAACATATAACTGAATCAACATGAAAGTGTTTACTAAACACCTTCAGTAATGGTTATTATTTTTAATAAAAATCTCTCCCAAAATGAAAATGTTAATCTTTAACAGAAATTGCTCCCCACGTTGTGCAGTATAGTATAATGAAAACACTATTTAATACATATACATATAACTCTGTACTCTAGCACAGAAAAAACTGGACATAAGATTGTGGGAACTCGTTGTGCGCTGCTGAAAGAAAAAAATTAGATGAGCTGTGAAAATAGTTGAAATCTGGCAGCTACAAAACTGAGACTGTATGTCTTTACTAAATACCTATTAATTATTGTCTTTGGCTGTTACTAGATATAGTTCATTCATACAAATGTTTGGGACAGTGTGTATACTACGAGAGGCATCTGATGTGAGACTTATGCGACCGATAAGACTGGGCTACCATAATCCCCATGATCCAACCTAGGAGAGGTCATCAAGAGGAATCCCAGCAGACTGTCGAAGAATGGCGACAGTGATGACATCAAGAGTAGCCCAGGGTTTTGTGTCAGAACTTTTGAGTGTCCCATCATGCCAGAGGAAAATTGCACCAGAAGAATAATGGAATAGGAGAGAAGGCTCGACTGAAGACAGTGCAACAGAAGGAAGCGATGCAGGAAAGGAGATGGTGACTCCAAAAGTGCAAGGAGTGGAAGAACTAGCAGCATGGAGTGCGGAAGAGGCCGTGGCAGTGACTCCTGGTGACTTAGCGGAATCTGCCAGAGGCATTGATTGTGGTGGAGAAGAAGATGTCTCTGGAAGCACCCAACGTGGCACCAATGCAGTGTCAGGGGTAGCTTGAAAAGAGCCTGTGGCAGGCAACAATGTCAGCAGAGCACCAGCTCTGCTGGAAGGCGGCAGGCCAGGGAAACAGCGGATCTGGCTAGATGAGACATGAGACATGGGCCAGTGGGACATTAGCAGGAAAGTGACAGCTTCTGGCCAGATGAATGACAGACCTTTGGGGAAGTGAAGGGCTCAGCTGAATGTCAGTGCACCACTGGGATATCAGCAGGCAGTGAATGGGGTCAGCAGGGAGCTATGGGCCATTGGGAGTTAGAGGAAGAAATGACAGTGTCATCCAGCTGTTGAGGTGCCAATGGTGTATCATCAGGGTACCAAATTGGTCGACTTGAGCAATGGCGATGGTGTCACTCATGATGGTGTGCAATCATAATCTGTTGAACGCACTGCAGCAGTAGCAACTGTGATGGCATGATTGAAGGAGGCAAGGTCATTCTGAAATGAGAAACACTTAAGGGTGGTGATAGAGAGAGGAAAAGAGGTTTTGCAAGCATCCCAAGTGGTGCACAAAGATGTATAGACACAATGGGTGAGTATGCAAGTATGAAAAAGTCTAAAAGTCACTGGTGAGATAAAATACCATCCTGTTCACGAATTTTTATGTCATGGCCACAAGAGCTATGCCAATCGGCACACCTCACATAGCAAGAATAAATTACCTTCATTTTACATAGGGGTCGACAAGAGGTTTGTGAACTTACACCACTTACTGCCCTTACACCACTTATTGCCCGAACAGCGATGGAAGAAGGTGATTTCCCTACTTTTTATCAAAGAAGTAACTGATCAGTTCTGCAATATTTTATAGAAACATGACATAAGACCGGTTTTTAGACCAGCTAAGAAAATACGTAAAGCACTCCAATCAGTAAAGGGCAAATGCTGTTCTCTGTCAGCAAGTGGACTTTATAAGATACCGTATAATTGTGGAAAGTACATTGGGACCAGGAGAAGTATGAATACAAGACTGAAAGAATATGAAAGTCTTTGCAGGAATGCAGAAAAATTAGTTTCGCAGAGAATGCTCTTCAGTCAGGAAATCGAAGTTTTTCAAAACTAAAATTTCATTTGCTGTGACAAACTGTTAACCACGATTATATAGAAAAGCAATCGAAATTTACAAGCATTGTGATAATTTTAAAAGAAACGAAGAAGCCATCTCTGCAGAATTGATAGATAAGTTTTTATCCTTGACGGACGACAGTCGATAGTTGAGTTTTATCTATGACAAACATAGTCTCTGCTGATCACATGTAAACTCGACCACACCCACTTCACACAGTATTCATGTCACTCTCTGATATCCGACTCATCAGTGGCAAGAGTCAGCTTCATCATGAGCACCTTGCAAGATGTACAGGGCAGCTGTGGACAAAACGTGAAGGAACTGAAAACCTTCTTCAATGATGACCATACAGCCGTAAAGATTCATCAGCAACTACAATATTAGCCGACCGCAGTGGCCGAGCGGTTCTAGGCGCTACAGTCTGTAACCGCGCGACCGCTACGGTCGCAGGTTCGAATCCTGCCTCGGGCATGGATGTGTGTGATGTCCTTAGGATAGTTAGGTTTAAGTAGTTCTAAGTTCTAGGGGACTGATGACCTCAGAAGTTAAGTCCCATAGTGCTCAGAGTCATTTGAACCAATTTGAATTACAATATTACACCTTTCTGTACTCTCCGTTAAATTCGCTGCCCTCAGTCTTAGGAACACTTTCCTCAAGTGTTTTATGTGCTGTTCCATATCATTTGCGTAGACGATTATAGCATCAAGATAGACCAACCATTGACGTGGTTTTTAATCACCTGAGAACTCTGTCTAAAAATCTCTGAAATATTGTGGATGTAGTCTTTAATCCAAAAGTCATCTTTTCGTTCTGATAACGATTCTACAGTGAAGAAAATCCTGTTTTTGGTTGATCTTCTGGAGCGACTTCTAGCTGGCAGTAGCCAGTCCTTTAGTCAGTCACTGAAAAGTACTGGCCCAAATAGTCTATAGTTTCTGTAGTGTTTGCCAAAGGGTAGGCATCCGTTGTGGTCTTAGCATTCAGGTGTCGATAATCCCAACAATACTTGTGATCCGTCCTCTGACTATTTGTGCACAACGATAGCTCCGGCTCACGGTGGGCTATTAATGTCCTCAATCATTCATTCTTTCAGCTAGTGATCGATAAATTCTACCAGAATCAGCCGCAAAAAGCTCAGTACTTTGTATGCTTACTATAGACCAGTGATTCATTTCCTGTTGGCATCCGGTGCTGCATGATATGTGTAATCACAGCAGCACTTTTGGAAAGAAAAAAATGTCTAAATTCCAAAATAAACGCTTCCATCCATTCCCTGTCACTTCCCTTTAGGTGCTTTACATTCCCTCACAATGGTGTTTCAGTGGCTTTGACGATTTTCAGTGGCCGACACACTTTGTGTGGCACTCTTCCCCTCCACCATATCTACATTACCGACCAACAACCCTTTCATTAATAGCAAATCCTCGGCACTGAAATCATCCTCAAATACAGCTACCAATTTGTCACCAGTTATCTTTGATACGCATACTTCTCTTCACTAAGCAACCTGCCGGATCCGATACTTCATTCACTTCCAACCATTCCACCACACACAAAATTCCAATAGGTAGGCCAGAGTGAACATTAACCCAAAGCGATTTCCCAGCGACATAATTATGTGAATCGAGTCTTAGTGTGATTATTCGTAGTTTAAATGGAACCTAAATCGGGATGGCCGGACGCGGTTTTGAACCGTCGTCCTCCCGAATGCGATTCCATTGTGCTAATCACTGCGCCACATCGCCCGGTAACGGTGTGGGACGTGTGCACCTGGAGTGATATTGGAACCCTAACACGTCTAGAAATGACTCTGACAGGTGACACCTACGTAAGCATCCTGTCTGATCACTTGCATCCATTCATGTCCATTGTACTTTCCGACGAACTTGGGAAATTCTAGCAGGACAATGCGACACCCCACATGTCCAGAATTGTTACAGAGTGCCTCCAGAAACTCTCTTCTTTACACACTTCCGCTGGCCACCAAACTCCCCAGACATGAACATTATTGAACATATCTTGAATGCGTTGCAACGTGCTGTTCAGAAGAGATCTCCACCCCTTCGTACTCTTACAGACTTTCTCCAGCACTACTTGAGACATTAGTCAAAGGGGGGGGGGGGGGGGGGGGGACTACACGATGTTAGGCAGGTGTACCAGTTTCTTTGGCTCTTCAAATATTCAGATGTGTGTGAAATCTTATGGGACTTAACTGCCAAGGTCATCAGTCCCTAAGCTTACACGATACTTAAATTATCCTAAGGACAAACACACACACCAATGTCCTAGTGAGGACTCGAACCTCCGCCGGGACCAGCCACACAGTCCATGTCGGCAGTGCCTTAGACCGCTCGGCTAATCCCGCGCGGCTTTGGCTCTTCAGTGTATGAACATACTTAAATAAGAATGTAGTTCATAGCGTATATCTGTCTTGGAGATTTTATGCATATTACCATGTGTTGATGCACTATACTTATGATATTGGACCATACACTACTGGCCATAAAAACTGCTACACCAAGAAGAAATTCAAATGATAAATGGGTAGTCATTGGACAAATATATTATACTAGAACTGACATGTGATTACATTTTCACGCAATTTCGGTGCATAGATCCTGAGAAATCAGGACCCAGAACAACCACATCTGGCCGCAATAATGGCCTTGATACGCCTGGGCATTGAGTCAAACACAGCTTGGATGGCGTGTACAGGTACAGCTGCCCATGCAGCTTCAACACGATACCACAGTTCATCAAGAGTAGTGACTGGCTTATTGTGACGAGCCTGTTCCTCGGCCACCATTGACCAGACGTTTTCTGTTGTTGAGAGACCTGGAGAATGTGCTGGCCAGGGCAGCAGTCGAACATTTTCTATATCCAGAAAGTCCCGTACATTACCTGCAACATGCGGTCGTGCATTATCCTGCTGAAATGTAGCGTTTCGCGGGGATCGAACGAAGGATACAGCCACGGTTCGTAACACATCTGAAATGTGACGTCCACTGTCGAAAGTGCCGTCAATGCGAAGAGGAAGTGACCGAGACGTGTAATCAATGGCACCCCATGCCATCACGCCGGGTGATACGCCAGTATGGCGATGACGAATACACGCGCTTTCAATGTGCGTTCACCGCGATGTCGCCAAACACAGATGCGACCATCATGATGCTGTAAACAGAACCTGGATTCATCCGAAAAAATTACGTTTTGCCATTAGCGCACCCAGGTTCGTCGTCGAGTACACCATGACAGGCGTTCCTTCTGTGATGCAGCGTCAAGGGTAACCGCAGCCATGGTCTCCGAGCTGATAGTCCATGCTGCTGCAAACGTCGACGAACTGTTCGTGCAGATGGTTGTTGTCTTGCAAACGACTCCATCTGTTGACTCAGAGACCGAGACGTCACTGCACGATCAGTTACAGCCATGCGGATAAGGTGCCTGTCATCTCGACTGCTAGTGACACGAGGCCGTTGGGATCCAGCACGGCGTTCCGTATTACCCTCCTCAACCCACCGATTCCATATTCTGCTAACAGTCATTGGATCTCGACCAAAGCGAGCAGCAATGTCGCGATACGATAAACCGCAATAGCGATAGGCTACAATCCGACATTTATCAAAGTCGGAAACGTGATGGTACGCATTTCTCCTCCTTACTCGAGGCATCACAACAACGTTTCACCAGGCAACGCCGCACAGCTGCTGTTTGTGTATGACAAGTGGAATGGAAACTTTCCTCATGTCAGCACGTTGTAAGTGTCGCCACCGGCGCAAACCTTGTGTAAATGTTCTGAAAAGCTAATCATTTGCATATCGCAGCATCTTCTTCCTGTCGGTTAAATTTCGCGTCTGTAGCACGTCATCTTCGTGGTGTAGCAATTGTAATGGACAGTTATGTATTTTATCACAGAAGCTGTACACATAGAGCTGGCAGCATGGTTCATGTTCAAGCGTATCTGTAGGAGAGGCCGCTTGCTGCCTCTCTACTGCAGCCCTTCTCGCGTCCAGTGCTCCTTAAGACACTATAACCCACGTCCAAAATGAAACATTGTTTGCAGTAAAAGATTAAAAGCTCAAAGTATCCAGCGCGTTGTAACCGGGACAGTCACGATCTTACCCCTAATGACCTATCCAGTGCAGGACCGTTAACCTCTGCACGGGAGAAAACACTCCGACCAGGACTCAAGTTCACGTGGATAGCCTGTTACAGTAAAGTGCCGCAGACAACAGAGGAAAAAGCAGGCAGCGCTCCCCGGCGGGCGCTTTCCCTGGCCCTCTGTCTCGGCCCTAACTAGACAGCTTATCGGAGCGCGGACCCAGCTCAGACCCGCCACCGTAAGAGGCTTAACGTTTGCTCGCCGCCGTGTTCTGCATAAACGCCTGAAAGGCGGGGCGACTCCTTAACAGCGCCGGAAAAACACTTTCCGTCCGGCGTTCTGCCGGACCACGAACTTGCTTTTCTCTTGAGAAAATTGTCTCTCCCCAGTTTTTACGGAATCCAGAGTCACCAACCTGCTCCAGACACAATACATAAATTCCCTTTGTCCTGAGCAGAAGACGACAAACCAAGATGTGCTGAATGACGATGGGTTCTTGCACGACTGTGCCTCTGGACGTCAGGAACTTGTTTCTGACCTACCTAGAGATAAAGCAGCTGGTTGGATTGAGGGATGTAAATGAAAGAAATTGCCTACAGCCCCGCCGTACTGGGAATTATTCGAGTTTATTTGTTTCAGAGTATGCCCGCATCTCGTGGTCGTGCGGTAGCGTTCTCGCTTACCACGACCGGGTTCCCGGGTTCGATTCCCGGCGGGGTCAGTGATTTTCTCTGCCTCGTGATGGCTGGGTGTTGTGTGATCTCCTTAGGTTAGTTAGGTTTAAGTAGTTCTACCTTCTAGGGGACTGATGACCTACGATGTTACGTTCCATAGTGCTCAAAGCCATTTGAATCCTTTTTTTTTTTTTTTGTTTCAGTGTACACTTGGAGACAAATTGGTCCATAAGCGTCATAAACAGAGAACGACAACAGCTGACAGGAACAGAAAGATTCGGTCCACCGCTATTTCTTGGCTCATCATCTCCTACATGAAAATGGTACATTTGAACTACGCAAGCCAAGCTCCTGCTTTTGTTGCATTTGCGGCTAATGTGCTCACCTTGTAAAAGTCTCAATTTCTCTAACTTACCGCAGTGATCATTTCGCTTCAAAAAGTAAGCTACGCTGTAAAATGGCAGGCCAAGTAACATTCTATTGAATGCTGCGCTTCACTTCAGTGCTACAAGAAGGGAGGGCAGTATCTGTAATTGTAGTCACCAACTCTGTGTAAATAACAATGGAAACGGTGTACCTATCGTTCAGTTCCTCGACAGCAGAAAACCGCCCGAGAAACGTCTTCATCACGGAATACTCTGTGATTGCTGCGAAACGATTTCTATATTACCTTGCAGTATCGTCAGACACATAGGCAACTCTTTGACCTAAGTCCACGCCAGTACGGTTTTAGGGCAGAAATATCAATAGACGAAGAAATCAGATGCACGTTAGAAATAATTCAGACGGCAAAAGACATATTTGCAGTTGCAATTTTAATCGACATCACAAGTCATTTCGATTTGATGATCTGCGTTGTTTTCGCAACTCCCAACAGCTGTGTATAACAGCTTACTAGATTATTGCGAATATAGGACAGCAGAGTGACGTAAATGATACCAGAAAGGACACCCACAAGACTCAATTTGTGCATCAATATTTTGGGACACTGCTATTGAACCTTCCATAAACAATTTGGATAAACGTTGTAGTTGCTTCTGCAGATCACTTATTAGTCGTATCAGCAAACTCACTTGCACACCTAGTAATCAAAGTCACAGAACTTCTCTTAAGTAGGACTGCAGGTAACTGGTGTAGAGAAAACAAACAAAAGCGCAGTAAACAAAGCAGTACATCTATTTTTCAAAGGGCACTAAAACGGAATCCATTTGTTGAACTGGATAACATTAACATAAAGAGGAAACAAGTAACGCTATATTAAGGAAAGTATATGGACGAATGACTTATTTTCAATGTGCACAGCAAACTGTCAATTAACAAAGCGGCGAAACTAATGAATAACTTGCAAGGCTAAATACCACACAATATGGACTATCTTTGAGGACGCTAGGGACTTATCACACAGCCTACAGCTATAGCATGCTTTGCAACAAGTGCATGGCCGAACCGTAGTGTGTAGTGCCCTAAAGAAACACAGCGAAGCCAGGGCAGAGGATCAAACTACTCGGAATGTCGAATGCTTTCGGTACCACATCTCTAGAGCTCTTGTGTATGGTTCTGGTAACTTGAGCCATTGACGTCACTATCATCCATACAGCACGTGTAAAGACGGGCAGACACTACAATGTTACTGAAATAGCAGGAAAAAAATCGTAGACAGGCGTCACCTAAACAGCTGGCGCCTTGAAAAATGGCAGCGGGAATGAGATATGACCGACAAAAGCAGTCCAGTTTTCTCTTTCTTCTCCAGTACAAGCTGAAGCATGCGGATCCAAACCATGGTATGGTCCTCTTTTTTAGTGGCCATGGCTCATGCCCAGTACATTTGAACCGTGTAGGCCTCAGCCACTGTGCTGCATGTACATATGGTACACAACGGTCTCCTGAACAATGACACATTATATTGCAACATCCTCACAAACGTACGACCTAAAACAGAATACGATGACATCAAAGAAATGTTAGGAAAGCGAGAGAAATGGTGTGCTCTAGGCAACATCGCTCATAATGTTTCAAGAACACTGTATGAGTTCTAAATATAAGAAAATCCGGATCTCGAACACACGCACAACAAACGCGAGAACAGGATCCTGGGGAGGACAGGAACTCAGACGTAGACGCTGATGGTGAAACAGACAAAGAAAATGACACAAACACAAGAACATCATCAGAAGTAGAGACATAAGTAGGGTAACACATTACAGAGGTACATAAGATAATCGTAAGGAAAGTAGGCAGTACGTGGTTGGTACATGCATTTTAAATAATGTGAAGGATAGTGACTAACGTAAACAATGAGACAGTAATTACGTGCAACAAATAAGCCATTCGAGGGCACCAGGCTCAGAGTTTAAGTTCCGAGGATCGCCTCAAGCCTATTGGACTGCTCAAAGGAAACGGCACCATACACACAATCATAGAACATAACAGCAGACACACAACATGTAGAACAAGTGTTGACATAGACACACAAATACATAGCCCAAAAAAAGTTTTGAGTACTGTGGTGAAATGTAGACTACGACACTAGAGGGCTCACTGACCCAGGCATTTCATGCATTATCTAGTTAAAGCTCATATACTGGACGGTGTTTGCTACTGGCATGCTTTGTGGCCGTTTCGCAGTCGAGGAAAACATAGTGATGTTGCAGCAACACACGGCGAGCAGTCCCATATCAACAGCTTCATTCAGTTTGCGTTCAGCACTGCAGTAACATGCCACGTAGAGGCATGCAACACTTTGATAGAGTCAGGACAGTGGCTTTAATTTCAACAGGTAGTACAGAGCAAGATATTGCCGATCGGTGTGTCTAAGGTAGGGGCACAGTACAGAGAGATGGAAAATGTGAACGATAGACCTCGCAGTGGTCGTCCTCGAATTACAACACCAATGCAGGATCGTTTCCTCCAACTGTCGGCTCGCAGGCGTCCAACGTCAGCTGCCAGAAATATTGGAAATTACTTCTCCCGGACCCGTATCACAGACCCAACAGCGCACAGAAGATTGCACCAGGGTGGTGTTCTTTCTAGAAGACCAATGAGAAGTTTTGCTCTGAACCAACGGAACAAACGCAATCGAAGGACCTCGGCTCATACAGAATGGAGTAGTGTCATGGTTGCTGACGATACCAGGACTGGTTTGTGACCGGACACTAGACTTGTTAGGCTTTGGAGAGGCCCTCGACGCCAGCAGGAACGCCGTTACGTTCAGGAAGTTTTTCCGTTTGTAGGTGGAAGTATAATGTTCTGGGCGGCAATAATTATGGGACGGCGGACCCCTCTAATTTCCATCTACGGCAGTTTCACTGGTCCCTGATACCTCCAAGAGGTCCTACAAACGACTGTAAGGACCTACAGACGTCGGTGATAACTTCATCCTAGTTGATGACAATGCAAGACCGCACCGTACTCTAACAATGTCTCAGTATCTTCAAAGATGCCATATCAGGCAAACGCATTGGCCATTACAGTTCCTAGACATGAATACAACTAAACACGTGTGAGACCTGTTGCAGGTGGCCATTGCACAGCGTCCGAATTAACATGACAGTCTTCAGGACCTCAACGAAGCTGCCATTGAGGAGAGGGATCTCATATCCCAAGAGAAACTTCAAGGTCTCTTTCAGAGCATGTATCTATGAGCGGAAGAACTCATCTGCGTGCGGGGAGGCCGTATTCACTACTAAAGACTGATAATCATCATCATAAGATAAAGTTTTTCACTGTTTTTGTTTCCAAGATGCACATTTAGGAGACAGCCTGCTATGTTTTGTAATGATTTTTTTGTAACTAACCAAAACTCTTCTTGTTTTCAGAAGTAATTGTGTTTGTTTAGTTAGCAAGATGCTGTGCAAACCTCAATGACTGTAGTATAAGAAGTCATTGTATCCACGGTATTCTAAACTTTTGTTATGTATAGTAATATGGGTATGCCCTAAGAGCACTTAAAACAGGCAATAAGTAGTACTATTTCTTAGACAGTAGAAAAAAATACACACAGGATCACTCATCATATGTTTCACTCAGTAATATAAGAAAACATAATTTCATGTTACTCCCCATGAGGCAGGCTCGCTGTTTCTACTGAGGCTCATCCCATCTTGAATAGCAACAACAGAAATCATAATTTATATGTTATATTCCAATTCAACAGAAACATAAAATCTGCAGATCGTGCTTTTCCCATATTTCTATTATTTTCTTCTAAATTATTGACCTAATTGACTAATATAATATTCTTTGTAACTCAGTTGTCATTACAATGGTTTTCAGTGCTCAAATCTTTTTCCCAGTAATGTAGAATAATGTATTATCATATGTAAAGTCGTAAAATGTACGACCTGGTTTTAAAATAATAGTCAGCGGCTCTTTAAATATGCAATAAAGAAAGTAGAACGAAATGTCGACTGTGGTCCATATCGATTGACTTTCTTCGCCATTAGCATCGACCATGTACGTGCGACCTTGATCGTATTGTTGCCACCAGTCCACTCCCACTGGAAGGGACACTGCATTTGGTTCATACACAAGTTTTGTCCATCAGCAGTCGAACTTTGGAGAACGTTTTCAGTTTCCGCGCCATTTCACTCCTGCACTATGATGGACGTGTTATTCGTACTGCAGCAGTACGGTGTCTTCAGGAAACTCAGAACATGTGCACGCTTCACACATTGCACCACTCTTGATACGCATTGCTCTTAGCGTGGGAGGACAAGTGCAACTTACTTTTTAGTGTCCTCTCATAGGAGCAAGGGATTTTCGGTCACATGAAACGTGTGCTCGTAAGAACAAAGCTTTTATTGGGGTTCTAGTAGACTACTCCACTTTCACTCGTATTCGCCGTTCACTTATAAGCACTATTGCTGACGTTACACTAGCTTCTTCAGCCATTCTGCACAGTAGTCTGCTTGGGAATTCAGCCAGTTGACAACTCTGATGCTGAGTTGCTCGTCATCTTCAAACCGTTGTTGTAATATCGCACCCTCCCTGTCTGCAACATAACTCCATTTTCTTTCAAACAATCCTGCCGGAGGAAAATCCGCAACTGAGCATTATACGACTGTTTGAAAATATTACTTCAGTTGTAAAGTTCTTTTCATTTACACGAAGAGCTAAAGAAACTGGTAAACCTGTCTAATGTCGTGCAGGGCAGTCGTGAGAAGACAGATGTGCCGCAACACGATTTGGCATGGACTCGACTAATGTCTGAAATAGTGCTGGAGGGAAGTGACACCATGAATCG
The DNA here is from genome assembly GCF_023897955.1 of Schistocerca gregaria. Taxonomy (NCBI): domain Eukaryota; kingdom Metazoa; phylum Arthropoda; class Insecta; order Orthoptera; family Acrididae; genus Schistocerca; species Schistocerca gregaria. The sequence goes on along the minus strand of NC_064921.1, from coordinate 136,353,317 downwards.
TGCAGGGCTGCCCATAAATCCGTAAGAATACGAGGGGTGGAGAACTCTTCTGAACAACACTTTGCAAGGCAGCCCGATATGCTCACTAATGTTTATATCTGGGGAGTTTGGTGGACGGCGGAAGTGTTCAAACTCAAAAGAGTGTTTCTGGAGCCACCCTGTAGCAATTCAGGACGATTGAGGTGTCACAATGTTCTGCTGTAATTGCCCAAGTCCTTCTGAATGCACAGTGGACATGAATGGATGCAGGTGATCAGACAGGTTGCTTACGCACGTGTCACCTGCCAGAGTCGTATCTAGACGTATCAGGGTTCTATATCACTCCAACTTCACACGCCCACACCATTACAGAGCCTCCACCTGCTAACATGCAGGGTCCATGGATTCATGAGGTTGTCTCCATACCCGTGCATGTCCATCCGCTCGATACAATTTGAAACGAGAGAAAACACGTTTCCTGTTATCAATAGTCCACCATTGGTGTTGAGGGGCCTAGGCGAGCCGTAAAACTTTGTGTCGTGCAATCATCGACGGTACACGAGTGGGCCTTCGGCTCCGAAAGCCATATATCGATGATGTGTCGTTGAATGGTTCGCACGCTGACACTTGTTGATGGCCTAGCATTGAAGTCTGCAGCAATTTGCGGAAGGGTTGCACTTCTGTCACGCTGAACGATTCTCTTCAGGATCTTTTTCCGACCGCAGCGATGTCGGAGATTTCATGTTTTCCCGGATTCCTGATATCCATGGTACCCTCGTGAAATGGTAGTACGTGAAAATCCCCGTTTTCGCTACCTCGGAGATGCTGTGTTCCATCGCTTGTGTACCGACTGTAGCATCACGTTAAACTCACTTAAATCTTGATAACCTCCAATTATAACAGCAATAACCGGTCTAGCAACTGCGCCAGATACTCCTTTTTTATATAGGAGTTGCCGACCGCAGCGCCGTATTCTGCCTGTTTACATATCTCTATATTTGTGCTTCAGTGTCCACCTGCTTAGCTGGGTGATAACGTGCTTGCCTCCCATGCAGCAGGCCCTGTTTCGATTTCCGACTGGCTTGGAGATTTTCTCAGCTCGCGAATTGGGTGTTTCTTTGTCCTCATCATCATTTCATCGTCATCACCGGCACGCAAGTCGCCCAATGTGGCGTCGACTGAAATAAGACTTGCATTTGGAGGCCGAACTTCCCCGGATGGGGCCTCCCGGCCAGCAATGCCATATGCTCATTTCATGTCATGTGCTTCGGTGTAAAACATGAGCGGTATCGGACTTTTACATGCTCATCATCAGGCGTTACGTTGAAAATAAACAAGAGACCGGAGCTAATTATTGTTTTTACACGCGGTAGTACACATGAAAAAGCAAGAAAGAAGTTCCATACAATATTGTAGAAAGCAGCGGCCGGGCTAGGTGCTGTGAAACCTAAGTCAATGGTAAAGTGACACCAGACAGTACTACGGAGGACTACCTGAGTAAAGAAATATGCAGTGAACACCAGGCCACTTTCACTTTATGCTGTGACCCCGAGTGCCGCGGTGTACGAGTACAGGGCGTGGTGTATTTTCTTTCATGGATTTATGTAAAGCTTTTATCTTCTTTTTCCTCGGCAAACGTCCTTCAGTATCGATTAGCCGCTCACTTGAGGAATTTTACCTCTGCCGCAGTCTCGTTATTAGCTATCCTGAAATAAGTGGACAAAAGGAAGGAAGATTAATGTTTAACGTTCCATCAACAACGAGGCCATTAGAGACGGAGCACAAGCTCGGAATGTCTCTAGGATCGCGCAGGAAATCGGCCGCGCCATTTCGAACCATCGAAGCATTTGCCTGCAGAGATTTTAAGAAATCGTGGAAACCCTGAATCAGGGTGATCGGAAGTGGATCTGAACCATCGACTAGCGGAACGCGATTTCAGTGTGCTAACCACTGCACCATCTCTGTTTAGTGAAAATACGGCAGACGAATTTCCCTTCTCTTGGTAGTTGTCAAAGTGAGTGGACGCATAGAGGGGTGCATCCACGTTTGTGTAACATTTTTGATAAAAGGGAAACGGTGAGTTCATAAAATAGGTTGAACGGACTACATTATTTATCAACATGTTCAAGTATTGCACTGGGTGATTTTTTCCACCGAGTTCCAGGGATTGATCGATTACAGGATATGGAACAAAAAGTTCTAATGAACTTATGTTCGGACATGCATGTTATCCATGCTACAATCATACATTGTTACAGAGACTACATTCTAACACGCACTGTACCACGCAGTCACACTTACAGTATGTGTTGAAAATGGACTCCACGAGCCTCAACGCATGCTTGTACGCGCCGTCTCACACGTTCACATCGGCCATGCTGCATCCGAAGAAAGACGTCATGAATACGCTGCTCCAGTGTCTCCACATATGGAATGGGCTCTGCATACACGATACTTTTGAGATGGCCCCATAACCACAAATTGCACGAGTTGAGATACAGTGAATGAGCAGGCCATGCAACTGAACCCCCTCGTCCAATTCAGCGATGACGGAAGACACGATTGAGATGCTTCAGGACGTTAACGGCGAAGTGGGCTGAAACATCATCGTGTAACAGCCACATAGCCCTTTGAATCATCAATGGCACTTCTTCTAGCAGGGGAGGCATTTAACAGTTGACTATGCCACTATGGCTGCAGTGCATTAGGACTTTGTTTTTATGAGACAGATCTGATGATTGTCATTAAAGACCGAAACCGGTAATCTGTTAAACAGAAAAGATTGTGACGATAGACGTAAATTAAAGGAAACTGTTATGAAAGTTCAAGATACCACTCCGCGTAAAGATGGCCTCATACGTGGATAGGCTGGATGACACATCCCGGAATCGTGGTTGCCTGGCGAAGAAACCAGTGACGAAACTGCTCCCGATGAAGAGAGTAGGTCGCTAGTTAGCCCTGCACATGCTGTATGTGCCAAGGGTAGTAACAGTTGTTATGGAGAAAGTTTCACATGGTCTTGTGGCTTACCCTGTACTAGCGGGCCAACTGCCTGGTATTGACACGTCGGTCGCCTTCTGCAGTGTTAATCACATTTTCCTCCAAGTCTGGTGTCTGAACATTTTTGATTAATTCCCTCATGACTTCCTGCTACCCGAAACGACTCCCTCTCAGACGAATGGTGAAACACTATTGCAATCTTTGAATCCTGAAGTTGCTGTAGGCACCGATAGGTCTTCTGATACAACCTTTCTGCCGATCGCCCGTTGCAATTTGCCTTTCCATAAGTAACCACCATGTTAGCAAGCTCTCAGTTCGAATACGGAACTATTGTCTATAACATCGACTACAAGGTGAGTCAGCAACAGAAGTGAATCGGACACAACATGGCTCAAAATGGTTCAAATGGCTCTGAGCACTATGGGACTTGATATCTGAGGTCATCAGTCCCCTAGAACGTAGAACTACGTAAACCTAACTAACCTAAGGACATCACACACAGCCATGCCCGAGGCAGGATTCGAACCTGCGACCGTAGTGGTCGCGCGGTTCCAGACTGAAGCGCCTAGAACCGCTCGGCCACCGGCAGTATGGAGATCTGTATAATCGCGCGGGATTAGCCGAGATGTCTAAAGCGCTGCAGTCATGGACTGTGCGGCTGTTCCCGGCGGAGGTTCGAGTCCTCCCTCGGGTATGCGTGTGTGTGTTTGTCCTTATGATAGTTTAGGTTAGGTAGTGTTTAAGCTTAGGGACTGATGACCTTAGCCGTTAAGTCCCATAAGATTTCACACACACAGATTATAATCTGTAGATAATGACTCAAACTGCCATACCACTATCTTACCTGCAGATCACAATAGCCCGAAATTTCTACACACAGGAGCTAGCATTCTCACACACTATCGATTTATCTAGCACTTACCTCGTGAATATATGACCATATAGTCGCGGTAGAGCGGCCTTACGATAGAACTTTTTGAATACTGTCTCTTTATATATTTCAACACATAAAAAGCTTCTTACCAGTATACTAACTATAATTAGACCTACGTGGAAGTTACCTTCGGTAAATAATGTTTCCCTATTTGATTTATTTCGATTTTCGTTCGTAGCAGCTGCCATTATTATTCGCTGTTACTAAGAAAAATATTAAAGACAGGGCACATTAAGTGTAATATAAAGTCTTGGTCTCACAAGGGAACCATCAGATATGTTAATCACGTATTAATGTCATTAACTCCTCTGTGTTTTATCACATTGTAATCTTCCGTCTGTATGTCCATTGTTTGCTATTGTTGAAAATATGGACTGTGATCAACGGCTACGATCGGTAATTTTCCACGTCCACAATTTGTAAATCACTTCAGAGCGTACTGTAGAGGGCAACTGGTTTACCAAATGTTTAGACATTCAAGGGACAAGGAGAAGAATAATTGTATCTATGCCTGCGTGCGAACTATTATGTCTCATTTTATTTGACGGTCTCTACGACAGGAACGAAATTTTCCATTGATTTCACCCTGAATATGATTTTTAGACTTTTAATACAGGATTTCAAGACAAATTATGCACCATTATTCGAAAAGGAAGTTTAGAATCGATGTTTGTACAAGTTTCTGTCAGCAACTTTTTTTTTAGAAGATCTGTTACAATCAAAAGTTGAAATTGCATTACAGAACGTGCAAGTTATTCGTTATAAGTGTCTCTTGTCCACAAATGGCAGTTTCCCAGCATCTCCTCAGTAATTCTAACCCTGCTTATTGTTCTACACGCAACTGAGACTACGTACGTAGTCTTTCATTTCAGGTACCTGTTCATTTTTCTTCTCATGTTCTTGTAGAACATGACAGACTTCAATTGTGGTTCCTTACCATTATATGATCAAAAGTACATTCCGTGGAGTAAAATTAGTTCTCAAAAGATCTGATATGTTGGGTGGTTTGTAGGGTAGTGGACTAAACTGTATGGTCATCAGTTCACAAGATCTGACCAGATACTAGCACAGAGTAGGAGTATTTTGTGGAGTAGCCGTAGGATACTACGCACCGCACCACCCTCAAGCCGAAATTGTGACTTCGATGTAACACTGTTTGCTTACATTTTACTCCAACGACGGAACCGTCAGAGCTGTTAATCACGTATTTTGATGAGTCTTATGTATGTTGTAGAGGGACCTGAGCTACGTACCTGACTATCTGCTTTTCTTACGACTGCTCTTAGTTTCCGAGAAAATGGATGTTGAATTTTTTATGCGCACCTCCCGCAGCAGTAGGCTGTAACTTTAGTCGAGTTTTGAGGAATTCGCAAGAACCACGCTGGTGGTAAGGATTCGATTTTTTGGCCATGCATTTCTTTTCGCCGGAGTAACTTCATTAACAAATCAGTCATTACAGCAATCTTTCACCTAATGTGTATTCTGTTGGTGCTTCTACATCAGTAGGGTAGTCAGGCCCATATGAGTGCAGTCTCCATTATTGACAAATTTGTTACAGATCGGGGCAGTCGATGTGGCATTGTCATGACGTCATGAGACGACATCATGGATTTCGTCCCTCCACTGTCCTACCCTCCCCTCCCCTCCTCCCCTCCACTTCACTGCACCCTCCTTCCCATCCCTACCTCTCCCGTTCCCAACATGGAAAATGTAATGCTCAGTCGGTGCTGAGATGCCAGTGCTGAAGGACATAGAGTGTTTTTCTTCATCTGGGGAATTTACAGGTGTCATCCTGTTGGAAAATTATCCAAAACTGCTCAAAGTGGTGGGAATAGCCCAGTCACTCATCAGCATCAGTAGTGTGCACAATGTGTTCAATGGATAAGATGTTGATGTCACGTAGAGAGGACTTTAATGATTATATTACCTGTAAACAGGGAGCTGAGGACTGCAACCATAGCCTCCTGCATGAGGACTGGAAAGAAATGATAATGGAGGAGTATAAGAAGAATGCTTTTTGGCAAATAAGTGCGCAGAATGTGTTGACGATTCATTCAGCAATTCATACAGACAGTTCCTTTTGTTGGAACTGCCTAGTCCATCAGCCTAAAAGGTGAATGTGCCCTCCTCAGCAGCCCCAGACTAAGTTCACCACTAAAGGACAGAAAACACAATCTGGCAACATTGCTTCCAGTCATGTGATCTCAGTTCTGGAATATAAGGTGAGTGTGATAGCTCAATGGTCGCAGTAAGAGAAAGAATCATGAAGTATCAACAGCAGCCTCACAGTAGACTAGGAAGAAGTGGAAGTACACCTTGCTTAAAAATATTACACGTCCATCTGCAGTTGCTAGAATTATTATTACTATTATTATTATACATTGTAACTGATCTTCTTCTTGTTTGTTCAGCAGTTGTTGTGACCTCAGGCTTGTCAGAACCTGCAGCAGCATTCCCCTCCAGTTTGTCGAGACCTGCAGCGGCACAACAGCCCAGCTTCTCAGGACCTACAGCAGTGGCAGTGACCTCTGACACATGGAACCGGTCAGTATGTTGGAGGAGGATAAGGGTCTGTTATTACCTGAGCCACTCTTCGCTTTGTCTGATGAAGACACCCAACAGCAGAGCACAGATACAACTGTTCACAACTCACAGAAGTGCACCAGGGGTTCCAAAAGCGTGGTATAGGTCATTACTGGTCTCCAAGATACGCACCTTCCACTGAAGCATGGAACATTCCAGTGATACTGCAAGGACACAGAGTGGATGTGGTGGATAAGAATATACCAGCTGCTCCCAGTGTACTGAGACGACTCACATGTACATAAAATTCAACCGGTAGTGGGTCAACACGAGTGTGCAGTCTCTGGAGCCAAGCTCAAGGCGAGTTAGTTCCCTGCTGGTAGTGTGCAGTGGCCAGTCGACTGCTAACTGCTACAGCGAGTAGATGTAGGGCTAAATGCACTCCCAGTGCTCCACGCTACAGCTCACACGTTCATGAAGCTGTCAGCCGCCCAGTGCTCAGTGCAGTAGCGGTGTTTTCTTGCACAGCGCATCTGCTGAGAGCTGCTAGCAGCCAGTGCATCTGTAGAGGCAGTTCAGGTGAGGTTTTCTGAAATATGTCACGAATTTTTATGTGTTCTATAGGTGAAGTTTTTGTTACTATTCTTTGCAATATGTTTTTGGCTCTATAGCTATGACTGATGATCTGTAGCAGTATAATTAGGTTAAGTAATTTCTGGACATGAGAATACGTACACCAACAGCTGAGCTTTTCCCATCAATTTCTGGCAGAATTGGAAAATTTTCCAATAGGATAACATTTGCACATCTCAAAAAATGGTGAAATAAGGAAATCCTTCCATAGTAATAGCTGATCACAGACTGAGCTTTTTCTGCCATTTTCCTGGTGGGCTCTGAAAGGGGTGGTGGAAGGGGAGTGGGGAAAACCATCCTGCCATTTGGTGACATCACCAGTGTGACATTGCCACATCTACTGTCGTCATCTCGAACAAATTTGGCAACAATCTAGACTACACTCATGTTATCCTGTCTCCCCTACTTATATTTACATCTACATGATTACTCTGCAAATCACAATTAAGAGCTGGCAGAGGGTTCACTGAACCACCTTCAAGCTATTTCTCTACCGTTCCACTCTTGAACAGCATGTGGGGAAAATGAACACTTGCATCTTTTTCTACTGGCTCTGATTTCTCTTATTTAGTTGTGATGATCACTGCTCCCTATGTTGTTGGGTGCGAACAAAATATGCTCGCTCTTTGAGGAGAAAGTTTGCGATTGAAATTTCGTGATATGATCCTGCTGCAAACGAAAAATGCCTTTATTTTAATGATTGCTACCCCACTTCGCGTATCATATAGGTGCTGCTCTCTCCCCTGTATCGCTATAGTAAAAACGAGCTGCCCTTCTTTGAACTTTTTCGATCTCTTCCGTCTGTCTTATCTGATTCGGATCCCACAGCGCACAGCAGTACTCCAAAAGAGGACGTACAAGTGTAGTGTTGTGAGTCTCTTTAGTACACCTGCTGTATTTTCTCGGTGTCCTGCCAATAAATCGTTGTCGTTGGTCTGTTTTACACACAACATTACCTATATGATCGTTCCAACTTAAGTTACCCACAATTGTAATCCCTAATTATTTAGTTGACTTGACCTAAATTTAGATTCCATTTAGTGCTCATGTGGAGGACTTCGGCGCTTCATTATTTAGAGTCAATTGACACTTTTCGCACCATTGATATACCTCGTAGAAATCTTTTGCAATTTGTTTTGATCATCTGATTGCTATATAATACAGTAAATGATAGCCTCGTAGTTAAAATTCCAAATATTTGGACAACATTCGTTTCCTGCATTTCCCAGACGTGATCTCACCTCTAGTTGTCCCCTCTGTCTTACTGATCCTTATGGGACTCCTAGGCCCTGTAAACTGGCAGTTGACACTTGTCGCCAGCATCAGTTGTTCGTAACGCGTCGCCGGTGCATTGTGTATCAAAAGAATACCGCAGGCGTTTCTACAGAAACGCAGTCACATGAAGATGCATCAGAAGTAATGAGTGTTTAGCAACATCAGGAGTGAGTCACAAACGCCAGCACATGCACCGAAGGATTGCTTCATGAGCTGCACTCCTGGGCTCGATTTCGCTAGTTCCATTGCAACTGAGTACTCGATATCCAGCCCAAAGCAAGATCTGATGGCTGAAAGACAAATCATCATTGTGAATGATATAACAGACGTTGATGAAACAGACGACCTTCAAGAATATGTGTGTGGTTACTTTTGTTCTCCGGACAAAATCGAAAAATTATAAAAAAACTATTTACTCTGCAATGCACGGGAGGAAAAGGGATGACGATTTCGACGCCGAAGAACTCGCACTTGTGCCGACGGATTATATACCTCTATCGTATAAAGAAAGAGCAGTCTCTCTCGCAGCAGTTCGTCCAAAATGGAGCTTGAAGAGTTTGCATTCGCACAAATGCTGTCCATTGAAAATCAGATACCTGTCTATCGCTGGAAAATGAATGTTGAACGAAGACGTATCTATTGTGATAAGTGGAAAATTATCGATCGTGAGAACAAAAGAAGGAAATATATACGAGCAGAAAATGAACTCCAACGTAATAGTTATTATTATTGTCGCTGCACTATGCTCCCAAGGTCAAAACATAGCAGGTACTAACATCAACATCGGTTTTCTCGGAAACTAGGGACGATCGCTTGAAAAGCTGCTAGGCAGATATTCAGGACAGTCTGACGAACAGAATGCCAGTAAGTGTTAAATCGTGCATTTGTCTGTATCAGAAGAAAACCTATAACAATGAAGAAAGAAATTAAACGGTTTCTTAATATTGCCAGGAATATTTTCAGATTTTTCCCGTTACGTATCTAATTGAGACTGAAAAGGTGCTGTGTCTAGCCACCTAACCTGATTCAGTGTATAGCCAAAGCAATAACCTTAGTGAAGTTAATGTAGTAGTGAGAAGAGGAATTTCGGAGGGTCTTTGACTCCATCCACCCTTACCCTTGAAATATCTTTTCTTTTTTATTCTAAAACGTATGTTCAGTGTAAACACTTGCCCCACGCAGTGACAGCTCGAAGGCGCAATAGCTTTTCGCATTTGTGGAAGAGTAGAGGACGGGTACTATCTTTTTACCTATACTATCTTCATCCGCTGTGTATTTCTTCCTAAATGATTTACCGTTATTTCACGGAACGTTTCATTTTTTAATGTTGCTGATTCACGTAGTTTTACTCAGATTTCTATTCCATAGAGGCTTAGGTAATCGCTGTACGAATCTCTTTTTTTATGTTTTCTGGTGTGCCCTAACTTGTAAACCCCGCAATAGCTTTCTCCAAAAAATTTCCATCTTGACATTATGAATATTAGTAGAGATCCTTAATTAGTAAGACGAATATCTAAATAATACGTTTGCTTTGTTTTACAAGCACCAGGCTGTAAACTTGTGCAGCCAACACCGTTATTCTCCTCCCTCACTTCCCCCTTTGAAGAGTCATTACTGTTTCCGAATATCGCAATTCAGAGAAAGCCCATGGCGTATCTTTCCCGTGGGACTATTAAACCCTCTCTTCAATGAGGAGATTAGTTTATGTGCTTGAAAAGCGAGGCAAGGCAGACGGCCATTGCCGTTGAGAACTTGAATTAAATGGAAACTTGGGGTAAATTGAAACTTACACAAACGAGTACAAAGCTATTATTTTTAAAAGGAACATCCGCTTTTACAAGGGTATATCTAGTACATGCATGCATTTACAGTCTTTGAGTGCTCGTACAAATAGTTTCAGAATGAAAGTTTTCCGCGCCCTGCAGCGGATGCACGACGAACACCCAGGCGATAGTCAAAAGTCGTCGTATATTTTCCCGAATATGTCTGCTGTTGCTGTTGCTGCGGACCGTTACACCCCCTCCTCCCCCTCACCATCCTTCCCCTCCCCCCATCCCAAAAATAAAAAAGTCGCATACCGTGAGCAGGATTCATCGTTGTCACAGTTCGTTATCATGAGATGTCCTAAATTGCAAGCATCAATACTCCGTCCTGTACATAAATGACATTATCGGCTTATTATCGCAACTGTGGGAAATGTTAAATCTCTATAATATCCAGGTAGGAGATTCATGTAACAATATTTTCATCAATAAGGAATGGGCCCCAAATCTTTTCTCGGGAAACGACGCAAAACATACAAGTCACTGGACAGTTTTTCTCAAGCTTCAGCGTGACAGAGCGAGCTAGCTGCACGGGGGAGATTCCTCGCAGCTATCACATCAACCGGAAACTGGCGCCAACTTCTAGTTGCGGAAGTTGAAATTTACACTGTGTTCCGATCAACATTTATCTAGACGATACACAGAGTTTCTCAGTTCTGTTAGGACTGTGGCTTTGAAAAATAAGTCATGGAATATATTCACAAAATCAGCATATTTATTCAAAATAGTCTTTCCCTGAGCCAATACGCAGCTGAACATGTTTACAAAGTGTTTTGAAACAGTCACTGTACTTCTTTCTTGGAAATGCGTTTACTACTGCAGTACAGTTTTCTTGGATACTCGTAACTGCTTCGTAATGATGTCCTTTCACTGACAACTTCGATTTGGGAAACCACCAGAAGTCGGCTGGGGCCGAACCCGACAAAAACGTTGGCTGATCCAGGACTGTGATCCGTTTGCTGTCCAAAAAATTGCCCACGATCTTAGCTTTGGGGTCCGGACGTCGTCGTGAAACAGCAACCGTGAAACTGTCTCTCGGTATTTGGGTCGAATTCGACGAATTCTCGACCACAAACACAAAAGTTAACACAAAACGTGATGTTTCGTTCTCTGATCTACCGCTGTTTTCCTTTGAGTGCCAGGCACGTACTGTTAATTCACTGCCAGGACGCCAGCTTCAGCTCTTTGAACCTTCTACACGGCGTTTGGTGAAACTTCAAGGATCGTAATGTCGCAGTTCGCATTGCAGTTTCCAATTTCACACAAGCAGTCCTAACGGAACTGGGACATACAGTGTATAGTGTTGTGAAATAGCGAGAATATGTTGAATCATCTAGTACTTTACAATACGTTGAAACCGTATGGTCTCAGTAGTACAGTAATTCCATTACTTAAATGATTATATATTTATTGATTTGCAAAGCCACCTAGTGAAGCTTAGCTGATAATAGTAGCCAAAGAGATTCTCTTGTTCGTGGGCGTATATTATTGATGAAAAGCCTCTAAGATTCAATTTCTTTCACTCCTGTGTCTTTGAAAATGTTCTACCAGTGAACTCAGTGTAGCTCTTCTACTGTCGTCAATCATGAGAGTCGTACCTTAAAAAACCTTAATACAAAGTTAGAAAAAGAAAATGAAATGGTCATTTACGCAGAGAAGGGTAATAAAGCGGTCCTTATATATGAAGAGGACTATATTAGGAAAACAGGAGAATTCTTTTCTGAAAATGATATAATATAAGTTCACAAAGACCCAACGCATAAGTTCCAGATAGATCTACGAAAAAAGATACATCTACTCTCCAAATCACATTTAAGTGCCTGACAAGAGGTTCATCAACCCACCTTCACAATTCTCTATTATTCCAGTCTCGTATAGCACGCGGAAAGAATAAACTCCTACATCTTTCCATACGAGCTCTGATTTCCCTTATTTTACCTTGGTGATCGTTCCTCCCTATGTAAATTGGTGTCAACAAAATATTTTCGCATTTCGAGTAGAAAGTTGTCGATAGTAAATTCGTGAGAAGATTCCGTTGCAACGAAAAAGGCCTTTCTTTTAATGATGTCCATCTCAAATCCTATATCATTTCTGTGACACTCTCTCCCATATTTCGCAATAGTGCTGCCTTTCTTTGAACGTTTTCGATGTACTCCGTCAGTCCTATCTGGTAAGGATCCCACACCGCGCAGCAGTATTCTAAAAGAGTACGGACAATCGTAGTGTAGGCAGTCTCGTCAGTAGGTCTGTTACACTTCCTTAGTGTCCTGCCAATAAAACGCAGTATTTGGTTAGCCTTCCCCACAACATTTTCTATTTGTTACTTCCAATTTAAGTTGTTCGTAATTGTAATGCCTCGATATTTAGCTGAATTTACGGCTTTTAGATTTGACTGATTTATCGTGTAACCGAAGTTTAACGAGTTCCTTTTAGCACACTTTTCGTTATTTAAGGTCAACTTCCAATATTCACGCTATTCGGTTATCTTTTCTAAATCATTTTGCAATTTGTTTTGATCTTCTGATGACTTTATTAGTCGCTAAACGACAGCGTCATCTGCAAACAACCGAAGACGGCTGCTCAGGTTGTCTCCAAATCGTTTATATAGATAAGTAACAGAAAACGGCCCATAACACTACCTTGGCGAACGCCAGAAATCGCTTCTGTGTTACTCGATGACTTTCTGCCAATTACTACGACCTGTGACCTCTCTGACAGGAAATCACAAATCCAGTCACATAACTGAGACGATATCCCATACGTACGCAATTTCACTTCTAGCTGCTTGTGTGGTACAGTGTCAAAAGCCTTCTGGAAGTCCAGACATACGTAACCGATCTGAAATCACTTGTCAATAGCACTCAGCAATTCATGTGAATAAGAAGCTAATTGTGTTTCGCAAGAACGATGTTTCCTAAACCCATGTTGACTGTGTGTCAATGGACTGTTTTCTTCGAGGTACTTCATAATGATCGAACACAATATATGTTCGGGCTGGTCCCGGGGGAGGTTCGAGTCCTCACTCGGGGATGGGTGTGTATGTGTGTGTCCTTAGGATAATTTAGGTTAAGTAGTGTGTACCCCTACCCGTGGTCTAGGGGTAGCGTCTTCGGTCCCGGGTTCGATCCCCGCCACTGCCTACATTTTGATAAATAATCAGCATTGGCGGCCGAAGACTTTCGGCATAAGTAGTCAGCCTCATTCTGCCAACGGCCTTGTCAAAGAGGGCGGAGGAGCGGATAGAGGTTCAGGGCACTCTCTTGTCCTAGGGGTGGGAAATTGCCCCTAAAGGCGGAAGAATCAGCAATGATCAACGACATGAGGATGCAGAAGGCAATGGAAACCACTCCATTAAAGACACGTAACGTGTATCCACAGGACATGTGGCCTGTAGTTGAAGAAGTGTCATCATGATCTCTCCATTGGCAAAAGATTCCGGAATAGTCCCCCATTCGGATCTCTGGGAGGGGACTGCCAAGGGGGAGGTTACCATGAGAAAAAGATTGAATAATCAACGAAAGGATAATGCTCTACGAGTCGGGGCGTGGAATGTCAGAAGCTTGAATGTGGTAGGAAAACTAGAAAATCCGAAAAGGGAAATGCATAGGCTCAATCTAGATATAGTAGGGGTCAGTGAAGTGAAGTGGAAGGAAGACAAGGATTTCTGGTCAGATGAGTATTGGGTAATATGAACAGCACCAGAAAATGGTATAACAGGTGTAGGATTCGTTATGAATAGGAAGGTAGGGCAGAGGGTCTGTTACTGTGAACAGTTCAGTGACCGGGTTGTTCTAATCAGAATCGACAACAGACCAACACCGACAATGATAGTTCAGGTATACATGCCGACGTCGCAAGCTGAAGATGAACAGATAGAGAAAGTGTACGAGGATATTGAAAGGGTAATGCAGTATGTAAAGGGGGGCGAAAATCTAATAGTCATGGGCGACTGGAATGCAGTTGTAGGGGAAGGAGTAGAAGAAAAGGTTACAGGAGAATATGGGCTTGGGACAAGGAATGAAAGAGGAGAAAGACTAATTGAGTTCTGTAACAAGTTTCAGCTAGTAATAGCGAATACCCTGTTCAAGAATCACAAGAGGAGGAGGTATACTTGGAAAAGGCCGGGAGATACGGGAAGATTTCAATTAGATTACATCATGGTCAGACAGAGATTCCGAAATCAGATACTGGATTGTAAGGCGTACCCAGGAGCAGATATAGACTCAGATCACAATATAGTAGTGACGAAGAGTAGGCTGAAGTTCAAGACATTAGTAAGGAAGAATCAATACGGTAAGAAGTGGGATATGGAAGTTCTAAGGAATGACGAGATACGTTTGAAGTTCTCTAACGCTATAGATACAGCGCTAAGGAATAGCGCAGTAGGCAGCACAGTTGAAGAGGAATGGACATCTCTAAAAAGGGCCATCACAGAAGTTGGGAAGGAAAACATAGGTATAAAGAAAGTAGCTGCGAAGAAACCATGGGTAACAGAAGAAATACCTCAGTTGATTGATGAAAGGGGGAAATACAAACATGTTCCGGGAAAATCAGGAATACAGAAATACAAGTCGCTGAGGAATGAAATAAATAGGAAGTGCAGGGAAGCTAAGAGAAAATGGCTGTAGGAAAAATGTGAAGACATTGAAAAAGATATGATTGTCGGAAGGACAGACTCAGCAAACAGGAAAGTCAAAACAACCTTTGGTGACATTAAAAGCAACGGTGGTAACATTAAGAGTGCAACGGGAATTCCACTGTTAAATGCAGAGGAGAGAGCAGATAGGTGGAAAGAATACATTGAAAGTCTCTATGAGGGTGAAGATTTGTCTGATGTGATAGAAGAAGAAACAGGAGTCGATTGAGAAGATATAGGGGACCCAGTATTAGAAGCGGAATTTAAAAGAGCTTTGGAGGACTTACGGTCAAATAAGGCAGAAGGGAGAGATAACATTCCATCAGAATTTCTAAAATCATTAGGGGAAGTGGCAACAAAGCGACTATTCACGTTGGTGTGTAGAATATATGAGTCTGGCGACATACCATCTGACTTTCAGAAAAGCATCATCCACACAATTCCGAAAACGGCAAGAGCTGACAAGTGCGAGAATTATCGCACAATCAGGTTAACAGCTCATGCATCGAAGCTGCTTACAAGAATAATATACAGAAGAATGGAAAAGAAAATTGAGAATGTACTAGGTGACGATCAGTTTGGCTTTAGGAAAAGTAAAGGCACGAGAGAGGCAATTCTGACGTTACGGCTAATAATGGAAGCAAGGCTAAAGAAAAATCAAGACACGTTCATAGGATTTGTCGACCTGAAAAAAGCGTTCGACAATATAAAATGGTGCAAGCTGTTCGAGATTCTGAAAAAAGTAGGGGTAAGCTATAGAGAGAGACGGGTCATATACAATATGTACAACAACCAAGAGGGAATAATAAGAGTGGACGATCAAGAACGAAGTGCTCGTATTAAGAAGGGTGTAAGACAAGGCTGTAGCCTTTCGCTCCTACTCTTCAATCTGTACATCGAGAAAGCAATGATGGAAATAAAAGAAAGGTTCAGGAGTGGAATTAAAATACAAGCTGAAAGGATATCAATGATACGATTCGCTGATGAGATTGCTATCCTGAGTGAAAGTGAAGAAGAATTAAATGATCTGCTGAACGGAATGAACAGTCTAATGAGTACACAGTATGGTTTGAGAGTAAATCGGAGAAAGACGAAGGTAATGAGAAGTAGTAAAAATGAGAACAGCGAGAAACTTAACATCAGGATTAATGGTCACGAAGTCAATGAAGTTAAGGAATTCTGCTAACTAGGCAGTAAAATAACCAATGACGGACGGAGCAAGGAGGACATCAAAAGCAGACTCGCTATGGCAAAAAAAGGCATTTCTGGCCAAGAGAAGTCTACTAATATCAAATACCGGCCTTAATTTGAGGAAGAAATTTCTGAGGATGTACGTCTGGCAGTGAAACATGGACAGTGGGGGAAACCGGAGCAGAAGAGAATCGAAGCATTTGAGATGTGGTGCTATAGACGAATGTTGAAAATTAGGTGGACTGATAACGTAAGGAGTGAGGAGGTTCTACGCAGAATCGGAGAGGAAAGGAATATGTGGAAAACACTGATAAGGAGAAGGGACAGGATGATAGGACATCTCCTAAGACATGAGGGAATGACTTCCATGGTACTAGAGGGAGCTGTAGAGGGCAAAAACTGTAGAGGAAGACAGAGATTGCAATACGTCAAGCAAATAATTGAGGACATAGGTTGCAAGTGTGGCTCTGAGATGAAGAGGTTAGCACAGGAAAGGAATTCGTGTCGGGCCACATCAAACCAGTCAGTAGACTGATGACCAAAAATAAAAAAGAGGATCCATATTTGTTTGAGGAATAAGAGGAGATGTGGGAATGGAATTAGGTCATACAGGATCTGCATGGGGGAGGGGAGGCAGATACGATAGACGAGGCAGAGTGTATGGCGTTCTAGGATTTGAAGGAATTTGTAAAATGCAGGAGTGGCAGAAACCCAGGTGGGATGGGCATAGCAGAGGATACGGCAGATGAGGGATTTATAGGTGTGGAGGATGGTGGAGGGGTCCAGACCCCGTGTGCGGCCAGAAAGGAGCTAGATGAGACGGAGTCAGGAGCCTGTCTTGGTTTGGATTGTCCGGAGATGGGGGGTCCAGGAGAGGTGACGGTCAAGGATGACACTAAGGTACTTGAGGGTGGGGGGGGGGGGGGGTGAGGTTGATAGGATGGGCGTAGATGGTGATATAGAAATCGAGGAGATGGAAGGAAGGGGTGGTTGTGCCTACAATGATCGCCTGGGTCTTTGAAGGATTGACCTTGAGCAACCACTGGTTACACCAAGTGGTGAACCAGTCAAGACGGGATTGGAGAAGGTGTTGGGAGCATTGCAGGGTAGGGGCGAGGGCAAGGAAGGCGGTGTCATCAGCGTACTGGAGATGGTGTATGGGGGGTGAAAGTGGTGGCATGTCCGCCGTATATAGAAGGTAGAGAAGAGGGGAGAGGATGGAATCTTGGGGCACACCAGCGGAGGGGTAGAAAATTTAGGAATCCGTGTTATGGATAGGAAGGACGTTGGGTAAGAAAGGACCCAATCAGACAGACATAGTTAATAGGAAGGGCGATGGTTTGGAGCTTGAAGAGAAGACCGGTCGTAAGTAGGTTCAAGGTCGAGAGAGAGGATGATGGTAGAGCGATGGGAGTTGAGTTGTTCAGAGAGGAGGTGAGTGAGGTGAAGGAGAAGGTCATCGGCAGAGAAGGACAGTCGAAAGCCACACTGGGTAGCGGGAAGGAGGCAGTGCTGGTGGAGATGCTGGTGGATTCATCGGGTGAGAATGGATTCCAAGAGCTTGCTGAAGACCGAGGTAAGGCTGATGGGACGATAGGAGGAGACAGCGGATGGCGGTCTATCGGGTTTGAGGAACATCAAGATCCGGGATGTTTTCCACAGGTCGGGATAGAAGCCGGTGGACAAGACCACATTATATAGCCTGGCCAGGGTGGAGGGGAGGGAGGCGGGAGCTTCACGAAGGTGACGATAGGTGGTTCAAATGGCTCTGAGCACTGTGGGACTTTACATCTATGGTCATCAGTCGCCTAGAACTTAGAACTACTTAAACTGAACTGACCTAAGGACGGCACACAACACCCAGCCATCACGAGGCAGAGAAAATCCCTGACCCCGCCGGGAATTGAACACGGGCGTGGGAAGCGAGAACGCTACCGCACGACCACGGGATGCGGACGAGGAGTGTAATTATGATATCCTGACTACTGATGGAGGCATTGAGTTTGTTGTGTGTAATGTTGGCCAAGTACTGCCAGGTGCGAATGGAGGGATAGAGGTATCAGGGAAGAGGGAGTAATAAAAACTGGCAATTGTCATGGAGGGTAAAGACATCTGAGAAGTAAGAGGCACAGCGAGTGGCCTTATTGCCAGTATTTATACCCAGCCTTGCTTGATGATGTATGTTGAGAACAGTATGCATTTGCCTTACTTCCATACATTCGTCGCTCTAATTCTGTAACTGATTATATCCTACCTATTCATGGATTGTATGGCCAGACTATATAATTTTATCTATGGAGTGTTAACATATAGTATAAACGTTTTCTGTGGGAGACCTATCACGATGTATGAAAAGCCCTGTAGTGGTTAAGTTCTTACGGTCGCTGCGCGCCCACGTAACATCCTGGCGGCCGAGCCAACAGAGGGCGCTGATCATCGATCTTTCTTTTATTCCGTTATTTTGTCATATAGACATTTGAACTATCATAGGTAATTTATAGGTTTCTACAGGCAATGTATCACTTATATTTTGTTTTTGACCGTACATTCACCATAAAAGTGTCAGACCTATTATATTTATATATTTCCTTTTAATAATTTTATATGGTTAACTGTATTTCTCTTTTACTTCATCAAAATTGGTTTCTATAATGGGTTTCAAAATTTTAAGTCTGCTACATGTATTTTACCTAAAGTGTTTTATCAGATTATGGTTCTTACGTAAACGATGACTACATCTAAGCCCACAGTAGCGACATCTATGAGGGATGTAGGCAAACAGATTTCTGGTAAATATGTTCTTCAGTAGGTTTTGTACAATAATGCCATTTGCAAAATGACTGTGTGGACGATGTGATATTTTATATCTATGTGACGATGCTGTGGACAGTATATTTATATGTTTTGACTATGCCATTACGGCTTTATCACATTAGGACACGGTGTAGAACAGGTACGCTTTACCTCATTTTATCTATACATTTCCCAGGTTGTAAGTATATCGTGATATGAAATGCTGTATTGTGTTAAAAGATAGACTGCCCAATAGTATATATATACATTGTAGATCTGAAGATGGCCATTACTGTCTGAAATCGGTCATCGTCAAAGAAATTTATATTGTGATCATAGACTGGAATAAAAAAACATGTGACAGTAATGGATCGCTGTTCATATTCGCGACTATGTCGCAGCTGGTGACAAATAATAGTTATTTTAGTCGTTTTTAGTATTTATGTTACTACAAAAGTTTGAAAACAAAGTAACCATTGGCTTTTGATTAGTTTCTAACTACAAACGTAGTAACACTGTTGTTAACATGCAACGTCGGGAGAGGAGTATTTTCTTTAATTTTTTAGAGAAAAAAATTTTTCATGGAAACAGCATAAAATAATTTATTTTTCTTTTAAACGGTGGCCGAGCGGCTCCTGCTTCGTATCACCTTCTCCAACAGTCATCATGAAGTAACTGGTCTGAAGATGATCTCACTCGAATGGAAACCGGTTACCTTTTAAAAGAAAAATAAATTATTTTATACTGTTAGGATTTTGTTTCTTCATTAAAAATTTTCAGCCAACTTTAGAAATGAACAGAAGAGTCAAGTAAGATGAATATCTTTTAATTAAGCAACTAGATGATGTCTTGGAAGAAAAACACCCATCTTCTTAAGGCAGTTTACGACACATAACATACGGCAGACTGAGTCTTTAGTGAAGTTGCTTCTTCAATTGGGTGGTTCCTTTAAAGCTGCGCAAGTGTTCTGCGAGATAAAATAGCCATTGGAAGGTAGGAGACGGATACTGGCAGAAGTAAAGCTGCGAGTACCGGGCGTGAGTCGTGCTTCGGTAGCTCAGGTGGGTTGCCTGCACGGTAGCTCAGCGTGTTCGGTCAGAGGGTTAGCTGCCCTCTGTAATAAAAAAACTGAGTGAATGAATCAGTAACGAACTTCAATGGGCATCAGGTGACGTCCGCCACGAACTATTGAAACGAACAATAACGAACAAAATGATAAGTTTCATATCAGCGCACACTCCGCTGCAGAGTGAAAATCTCATTCATTAGAAAATTGCTTTATGTTTAAATGTGTAGAAACAGTTACATTTACTTACGTGTGAAATACGGCAAGATGAAAAGCTTTCCATTTTGTCGTGTTTATATTTGAAATAAGTCAATAGGTGCTGCCTGCATACGAATGTCGAAGGTCTCATCGATTTTCCATCCTGTAATTGAACAAAATTAATTGATTAGCTGCAGTGCTCTTTTACTTCTTCCTACATAACCAATTAAATAAAATAAAAAAATATTTCGTTCACTGTAGATAAAGCTAGCAAGTTTTAGGGTTGAATGGAGTGTAAAGAGGTAACAAGTGCGGTGTGAAATACCAATAAGGTTCTACAAAGATTATGCGAAAGAACTTGCTCCCATTCTAGCAGCAGTTTATTGTAGATCGCAGAAGCAATGAAGGATATCAAAGACTGGGAAAAAAGCGCAGGCATTCACGTTTCCAGCAAGGATCGTGGGGCATGTGCACGTAACTATAGTTCTATATGGGTGACGTCAGCCTG
Organism: Schistocerca gregaria; assembly: GCF_023897955.1. Classification (NCBI taxonomy): domain Eukaryota; kingdom Metazoa; phylum Arthropoda; class Insecta; order Orthoptera; family Acrididae; genus Schistocerca; species Schistocerca gregaria. The sequence continues at coordinate 136,332,758 of NC_064921.1, read as the reverse complement.
TTGTTCAATCGCCGGCCGTTGTGGCCGAACGGTTCTAGGCGCTTCAGTCCGGAACCGCGCTGCTGCTACGGTCGCAGGTTCGAATACTGTTTCAGGCATGGATGTGTGTGATGTCAGTAGGTTAGTTAGGTTTCAATAGTTCTAAGTCTTAGGGGACTGATGACCTCAGATGTTAAGTCCCATAGTGCTCAGAGCCATTTGATTTTTGTTGTTCAATCGTGGAACACATTTGTGCTCAAGAAATATGATACTTTTGCAGAAAAAATCTCCTGTATATAAATCAACAAAGTTACCGCAAACACAGAACTCTCTGTTGCTCTGTGGGGTTCGTAGCGCTGTAGACAACGGCGTTAAGGTAGATGCGGCATTCTCTAACATCGGGAAGGCATTTGACACCTGCACTATCTTTTAGTGGAAAATAATACGACCTCACCGAGTACTGGAACAGATTTGGAACTGGATTGCAGATAGAACCCGACACGTCGCTCTTGATGAAACAAAATTCATAGATGTAATTTCTGGAGTACCAGAAGCCAATGTTACAGGACGGTTACTGTCTACAGAGTGTGTAAATGATCTAGCAGAAAGCGTCAGAAGCGCTTTTTAATGATTCGCATATTTTGCGGTTGTCTAAAAGAAAGGAAAGTAGCAACGGCAGAAGACAGTATATACATATGCAGTATAATTTGCAGCAGGTTGCTGAGTGGTGCAGGTTATGGCAGTTGACTGAGAAAGTAAATCAATGTAACAGTTGCGCACACGCAGGAAAAGAAATCCACAGCTGTACGATTACACTAATGATGACAAATTGCTGGATGCAATTCTTACCGTAAAATGTCCAGTAGTAACTGTCTACAACGACCTTAACTGAAATGACCACGTAAGACAGCAGTCAAAGCAAATGCCAGACAAATTCATAGGAAAAATCTTAACGAAATGTAAATCATCCACTAAGGAAGAGGTTTACAAGGCGCTTGTTCGACCGTTTCTTGAATGATGTTTATCAATCGGGACCGTTACCAGATAGGACTGGTAGAAGAGATAGAGGACATCCAACGAAGAGTGGCAGATGTCGTCACGGGTTCGTTTAGTCGTCGCGAAAGCGTTACAGAGACTCAACAGTCGGCCGGGGTGGCCGAGCGGTTCTAGGCGTTACAGTCTGGAGCCGTGCGACCACTACGGTCGCAGATTCGAATCGTGCCTCGGGCATGGATGTGTGTAATGTCCTTGGGTTAGTTAGGTTTAAGTAGTTCTAAGTTCTAGAGGACAGATGACCTCAATAGTTAAGTCCCATAGTGCTCAGAGCCATTTGAACCATTTTTGAGACTCAACAAACTCCAGTGGCGGACGCTACACGAGAGGCGTTGCGTATTACGCAGGGGATTTCTATTTAAATTTCGAGTGAGCACTTTCCGGGAGAGAAAGACAACATATTATTTGTTCCCAACATCTGACGAAATGACCACGACGAGAAAATTCGAGGAATTAAGCTAATACAAATGCTCACCGACAATCATTCTTCCCACGCGCCATTCGCGACTGGAACAGGAAAGGTGTGGGCTGTGGGGGAGGGCGGGGATCAATTAGTAGTACCAGAAGTACGGTTGAAACTGTTTTGCTGTGTGTTGTAAAAAGTAATGGAAAGTTATACTCGGCCCCATTTCGGCTTTATGTTTTGGAACTCTATTAATCATTGCTTTAATTACGATCAGAGGGCAGAAATTATTACTAATCTAAGACCATATGATGTGCAGTTTTCCCCAATATTGATCATTCTCAGCATCTATTCTTCAGGATGATTTTCCTGTTGGTTCGTCTCTTTCATTTCTAGCAAAATATTAAACTTGAAGAGAGAAAACTGTTGTTGTTGTTGTTGTTGTTGTCTTCAGTCCTGAGACTGGTTTGATGCAGCTCTCCATGCTACTCTATCCTGTGCAAGCTTCTTCATCTCCCAGTACCTACTGCAACCTACATCCTTCTGAATCTGCTTAGTGTATTCATCTCTTGGTCTCCCTCTACGATTTTTACCCTCCACGCTGCCCTCCAATACTAAATTGGTGATCCCTTGAAGCCTCAGAATATGTCCTACCAACCGATCCCTTCTTCTGGTCAAGTTAGGCCACAAACTTCTCTTCTCCCCAATCCTATTCAATACTTCCTCATTAGTTATGTGATCTACCCATCTAATCTTCAGCATTCTTCTGTAGCACCACATTTCGAAAGCTTCTATTCTCTTCTTGTCCAAACTATTTATCGTCCATGTTTCACTTCCATACATGGCTACACTCCATACAAATACTTTCAGAAACGACTTCCTGACACTTAAATCTACACTCGATGTTAACAAATTTCTCTTCTTTAGAAACGCTTTCCTTCCCATTGCCAGTCTACATTTTATATCCTCTCTACTTCGACCCTCATCAGTTATTTTGCTCCCCAAATAGCAAACCTCCTTTACTACTTTAAGTGTCTCATTTCCTAATCTAATTCCCTCAACATCACCCGACTTAATTCGACTACATTCCATTATCCTCGTTTTACTTTTGTTGATGTTCATCTTACATTTTCCTTTCAAGACACTGTCCATTCCATTCAACTGCTCTTCCAAGTCCTTTGCTGTCTCTGACAGAAATACAATGTCATTGGCGAACGTCAAAGTTTTTATTTCTTCTCCATGGATTTTAATACCTACTCCGAATTTTTCTTTTGTTTCCTTTACTGCTTCCTCAATATTAAGATTGAATAACATCGGGGAGAGGCTACAACCCTGTCTTACTCCCTTCCTAACCACTGCTTCCCTTTCATGTCCCTCGACTCTTATAACTGCCATATGTCTTCTGTACAAATTGCAAACAGCCCTTCGCTCCCTGTATTTTACCCCTGCCACCTTTAGAATTTGAAAGAGAGTATTCCAGTCAATATTTTCAAAAGCTTTCTCTAAGTCTACAAATGCTAGAAACGTAGGTTTGCCCTTCCTTAATCTTTCTTCTAAGATAAGTCGTAAGGTCAGTATTGTCTCACACGAAAGGCGAAACCGATCGCTTCATGTGCTGATGTAAACAAAACATGGTTGGACAAATTTCTTTCCATCTCTATGCAAGTTACTCTTAAAATTATCATAATGTAACATAAAAAAGCAAAGGGCATCCCGTTTGCTTCGTGTTATTATGAAGGAGTTAGACTTGTACACGTAAAAATGGACACCATTTGTTTTAACTGCTCCCAGGTGTGGTTTACTAATTGCTTTTGTGCTGCATGAAAGAGGTTAACGAGAAAAATTCCGTTGCGGAATGGGAGGTACCGCAGTTTAATTAAGAAAACGGTTAACGGGTTTCCGCAGCGCTCCAGGCGTCTCGTGCACTTGTCGCCTCTCCAGAGCCTCCCTCCAGTTCGCTGGAGAAGGGCCGCATTGCACTCTGCTGCTCGTATTCTACCGCAGTTCAATAGCGTAACAAGCGGTGGCTTACCAGAGGATGTTATACTAGTGGAAAATTAAAAATAGAATAGACGTGATGTAGATACACCATGGAGCACTGATAGACGATAGTAAACACATTATACAGAGGGCTGTGCAGCAAACGGAGAACGAACCCCGTCCCGAGCATGGAAACGCCAAATCCACAGCCAGCGTGTCGGACTTACCGCAACAATGACTTTCTGTATAGAATTTGCTGCGAGGTGACTGCGGTCAGCCCGCTGGAAAACCTGTCATGTCAAAACCCTGAATAACCACCTTCTGCAGCACAGACCGCTACGAGACGTGCAGGATGAGAGTCGATCAGTTTCTGGAAAGAACCGACAGGGCTGTGGGGCTATGCCGACTCCAGTACCGTGGTCAGATCTGCTAGGTTTCTCAGTTGAAGATCAATGGCGTGAACAGCGCAATCAAGGTAGTCCCACAGATTCCCGACTAGGTTTTAAAACAAGGAGTTCGGTGGCCAGGGGTGCACAGTAATCTTATCCTGGTGTCCCTCGAACTATGGACATAAACTGCGAGCTATATGACACGTTGCATTGTCCTGCTGGTAGATGCCATCTTACCGAAGAAAAACAAACTGCACGTAGGGCTGGTCATGGACCCCGAGGACAGTGAGCCGTGTTGTGCTCATGTTACGCATTGGTTTAAACCTTGGTTCCTATTCTGTGTCCGGTTTCCAGCGGTTATTGTGATTATACTGTTGTTCTTTCCCTCTCCGTGAGAGGCAGTAGCGATGTGTATCGATATTCGCACCTTGTACTATCTTTGGTCTGGTGCTTAGAGTTTCCGGCTGTGCTGTGTGCGAGTAGTCGGTCGGTTGGCGTGCAGCAGCGAGGAAATCTTCATGGGGCGTACTTTGGCCAGGCCCGCTGGTGGTCTCTTTGCAGTGTTGGAGTGTGTAGGGCTGTTCCCATTCCTACGAGGCCCGTGGCTCAACGACCCTGGACACGAAAGTTGACTGTTCACATTGTGCCGTTTGGTTCTCATTGTTGGCTGTTGGGACATTCCCGTGAGCAACAACATGTGTGTTCGAGTTGGTGAAGGCCTAGCCACCGTCCGGTGGAGTCTAACTGTATTTCATTATTTGCAATTGAAGTTCACTAGCGGAATTTTCTGACTTGTGGCCGTTAACGCTCTGTTTACCCGCCCTGGCCGTTGACGTAAATTCAGGCAGTGTCCTTTTCTCGCCGTGTTGTCGCTGTCCAGCACAGTGTGCAGTTTGATAGCTTAATGTGCGCTTGGTTGTGGGAGTCCATACCTTTTTACGTTCTGCATTGAACTTCCGGTTGTGTGCTGGTCGAGTGGAGCGCAAGTTAGCTTGTCGGTGGGTCAGATGACTGTCTGTTGGATGGGTTGTCGTCGGATCGAGAATGGTCGGGCCGACTGCCTGTCTCACTAAGTGAACTTCAGTATATCAAGTGCTGGCCGACACCTGAAACTTCTGAGCGCCGTTAGCTGCATTGCCTTTTCTTATTTTCTGTTGTGTGTATTTGTAAGGCTCATAGCCGATGGTTTTGAATTAAAGATGAATTATTTTTAGTGGTGTTTTAAGTCAAGGGCCTACAGCCGTTTTAAAATTGAAGTTCCCTGCTGGTCAAGTGTTAGATTGTTTGGGGCCTTCAGCCTAATTTAAGATAAGGCTTTGTTGTTTAAATTTAGGTAAGTTTTAAGTCATGGGGCCTTCAGCCGTTTTAAATTAAGGATCTTTGTCTTTCGAGCATCAGACTGTTTGGGGACTTCAGCCTAATTGAAGATGCCTTCTGCCTTGTGTTTATTTATTTAATTTTAGCTTGAGTCTTAAATCATGGGCCTTCAGCCGTCTTTAAATTATGGTTGTTGCTTTTCAAGTTTTAGATTTTTGGGCCCTCAGCCAAATTATAGAATTTACTTAATGTGAGGCCTTATGCCTTCCAAATATTCTCTTTGGTGTCTGAATCTTGAGTTAAAAGCTTTTAGCCTTTAAAAAAAAACATTAAAGTGGTTGTGCCCTTAAGGCGTAAGATAGTGTGGCGTATTCAGCCGGTAACTAATTTCAAGAATTTGTACTGTAATGTTGGGTCAAATAAGTAAAGTTATATGTGTTCGAGTGTAACTGGCAGCCTCTCATTTTGGCCCCTTTCCACAATTCCAACTACCTGTCCTTTAGCAGCGCGTTTCAGATAGATGCATACTTGTGTTGATCCATTGTGCCTTCTGAAATGACGAGGTCACCCTGAGAATGCCACGAAACCATTCCGCAGATCATAACGCTCCCTCCTCCGGCCTGCACCCATCCGACAACTGTTGCTGGTGTTTGGTTTTAGGGGCTTCACGCCGTCATCTTAAATGACTAACGGCCAAATGTCATCTAAAAAGACCACCTGTCGCCAGTCAGTGGACGTCCATTTTCTTACGTGCAAATTCCACCCTTCGTCGCCAATAATCAACAGTCAGCATGTGTGCACGAACCACGCGATTTCTGCGGAGGCCCATACACTGCAAAGTTCACTGAAAGGTCAGTGAGGAGACACTATTTGTACCTCTATGGTTTATCGGTGTGGTGAGTTGCCCAACAGTTGGAAGTCTCTACAGCCGTCGTTTACTCCTGTCATCTACGACCTGTGATCCACCGTAGTTGCCTGGGAGCCGGTTTTGGATAGTACCATTTAGCCATGCATAGTATACTTAAATGATGGTGACACAAGAACAGTTTACAAACTTAGCCGTTTCGGAAATGCTTCCACTCTTGGCCCGAAAGCCAATGATCGTCTCCTCTTGGACACCAGATAAATCCTTCCGTTTCCACATTATGACGATGACTGCACTGTTTTCTTCGTCGAGGTGCATCCGACACGCTTTATACATTCTCCATCGCTAACGCTGCCATTTCCCGTCTGTTAGTGGTTGTTACACGTTGACGTCGAACATAGGCAGTGTTCACATTAATGTGACAGGACCGTGTATATTTGGGAAGAAAGGAGTAAGTGCGAACCTCTTAAATTGTTGCTGAATGTCGTCTAACGAGTTGCTGCAGTCCGAAAATCGGAATGATATCTGCGAAGAAAGAGTGAGGAGTGTGGTAGAGATCCGGGGGAACCAACTGCTGCTCTTTTTGCACGACGAAAAACCAGATTGCATGCTGCCAAAATGACGGAACTCGTTTTCAAGAGGTCGCTATTACGTATGGAAAGAATATCACACCCGGAAGAAACTGTTTCTCTCGTTGTGAGATAGTGAGATGTTTTTCGGAGAGAAGACCGTCCTATCAGTGCTATTAAACAAGACAGGGTGTCGATGGAAAAATATTTCTGGAAGAAGCGCTCTGCTTGAATGGGAAGATAACGTTGCCTGGTGTTGCCGTTTTTTAAGTGAAGTATCTAAGCAGAAACCTCACAAAATTGTTTGGATAGACGAATCATTGGTAAATGCTGGTCATTGCAGACCGACTGCTTGGGCTGATGACACTATACCCAGTTGGAAAAGGCAGTCGGCTCATTCTTTTACGTACTTGAACCACGTGGGGGGGGGGGGGGGGGGGGGGCAGTGACGATATGCTAATTTGCTGCAGCACGCTGTAAATATTAAACTAAGATTACGTCATTCCTCGTCGAATGCGATCCTGAAGTTGCACCAAAATTCCCACTTCTCTTCGAATCCATACTAATATGCAAAAAAATGGACGAAAACATGTTTCGTAGTGCTCTCTCCAGGATAACTAGAAACCATTGTTGAGAGCTGAAATGATGGCCAGCCACGCTATGATCAACTCAGAGAAGTGCCGCAGCTCTCTGTTTTCGACTGTGCCTGCTCTGATGTGACGTCATCCGTAGATGACCTGCTGAAAATTTCCAGCAGAACTTTGGAGGAGAAAGTGAGAGTTGAAACGTTAAATAGATCTCCGAATTTAAATGTAACAAGGGGAGGGCGTGGGACGGGGCTCACTGATTTGATTCAGACTACCTAAGTAGAAGCAGGTACACGGTATATACTCCTTTCAAGTTCCTAGAATATTTCACGTACAGTTGACTGTAGGAAACGGGGAAACGCTCTCTAACAGATTTATGAGAAGCGTATGAGAGATTTGTGAGTAGTGATGGATGTATTAGTGCCGTGGTGCAGTGGTCAGGCAACCCGACTGGGAACATTCGTCAGCTCAGGTTCGTTTCTCATTTCTACGATCTTCCATCGTTTTTTAATTTTATTCCTCACAGTATTGTAATATTAATTATAAATTTTAAATATATTTGAACTTGACACAAAGGCTTAAAAAGCCAAGATCGCATAAATTCGACAGATATAACTGTCATCGTCAGGTCAACAAAATAATTATGTTGCAAAACGTGTCCACTGTGATTAAGAAACTCATGCCATGTTGTCATTATGGTCGATGAATTATAGCATATTATACAGAAGTTTGTCAGGAATAAAATATTTTCAGTTAAGAAGAAACTTGCACACATGGCCATGTCTCCACACGTATCGCACACAGATGACTGCTAGTTTTTAAAAATCACAATGTACAGTAAAACGCACATTTGCACATCTGTTTACGTTTGCTTGGCGTGTACTTACGTTTTGGATCCATCTTAGACAAGGTATATGGTGCAAAACTAAAATAAAAATGAATTTATGCCATTTGGCTATTGAAAGTCTTCTGCCAAATGAAACGTAGATCGCTCCTTCTAATGTCTCAACATGAGAAAATTCAGTCATATTTGAGCAGTTTAATTTACGGACAAAAAGTAAATATTAGGTTTGTGCATAAGTTCGTAACCCATAAGTTTAACAACGGGCACGTGTAACAGAGACTTCAGTCATCAATAATACGTTGTCCTTCACTACTTATAACAGTCTGCTAGCGCTAGGTTGACTCTTGTATTCCACAACACCAGAAACCACGTGGTTTTGAAGCGTAGAACTCATCAAACCATGATCGGAGCGCTTTTTCATCTGGAACCTCGTAAGTTGTTCAACAATCTTGAAGGTTGTTCGACAGAGAGTAGAAAAGGTGAAAATTTGAGGATGCAAGATGAGATGAATAAGGTGGCTGCAGATGGACTTCCCAATCGGACTCCTGCACAGTGTTTTTTGTCAGCCTATCAGAAAGCGAGTGAACGTTGTCGTGGAGTAGCATCACTTCAAGCAATCTTCCTGGTTGTTGTACTTGGATTGCGTCTGCAAGACGTCTCAGTTGTTGACAATAAATGTCAGCAGTGATGGTAACAGGTGGGGAGAAACAACTCGTAGTACATCACACCGTCGTTGTTCCACCGGATGCATAACATTACCTTTTGTGGATGCCCACAGGTCGTTAGACGGGAAGTTTCTGTTTTGTTTGGTCTCAAACACTCACTTTTTCTCCTTATGTTAGCATAAAGACACCATTTCTCGTGACCAGTAACTATACAGGATAGCAGGATATGAATGGTCGGTGTCGTTCATGAGCTAATTGGTAACGAGCTAGTAGCGATGTACTATCATATCCTGAATTGCATTTCGCCTGATCTATATGCAACCCACATAACGTAGATGTCTTGCAGTTCCTCTAATCTCTTTGCAGTACAGTCGTTTGACAATATAAAATTTATACCACGCTCAGATCGTTTACCGATTCCGAGCTGTAGAAACCTTCCGAGTCAAAGATGTCGTCGAACGAGGTTTGAAGTGCATTTTCGACCAGAAAGGAATTTTCTTGGCTGTTTTCCGATAGTTTCTTTGGAACGTACATAAAATCAGGAATATAAGTACGTGATGGATGACTGTTCAAACTCCTAGATATTTCCGTTAGTGAAACTGGTACAGTGCGTCATCGTGTAGCAGCAAATATTTCCAGAATGAGATTTTCACTCTGCAACGGAATGTGCGCTGATTTGAAACTTCCTGGCAGATTAAAACTGTATACAGGACCGAGATTCGAACTCGGCACCTTTGCCTTTCGCAGGCAAGTGCTTTACCATCTGAGCTACCCAAGCACAATTAACGCCCCGTCCTCACAGCTTTACTTGGCCAGTACTTCGTCTCCTACTTTCCAAATTACACAGAAGCTCTCCTACGAACCTTGCAGAACTAGCACTCCTGGAAGAAAGGATATTGCAGAGATATGGCTTAGCCACAGCCTGGGGGATGTTTCCGGAATGAGCTCTGCAGCAGAGTGTGCGCTGATATGAAACTTAAAACTGAGTGCCGGACCGAGACTCGAACTCGGGACCTTTGCCTTTCGCGGGCAAGTGCCCTACCATCTGAGCTACCCAAGCACGACTCACGCCCCATCCTCACAGCTTTACGTCTGCTAGTACCTCGTCTCCTACATTCCAAACTTGACAGAAGCTTTCCTGCGAAACTGTGTTTTAACAAATGCTCAAGTTTTCTAGGTCGTTTTTCTTACACTGCGATTGACGCGTGTCTCATTTATTTGCAAAAAATACCAGGTGCGGTATACTCTTCCTTGGGGAGTTTTTCGTAATGCACAAAACCCTTTCTGAGCCACCACTGGCAAAATATTATACCTAAACTGTCCTTTGCTTGAGTGTATGTCTTTTGTTGGGGCTCGGCCATTAATTCTTTTGAAATGTTAATATAAAGATATCGTAGCCAGTCACCAGTAGGAATACTGCATTGGAATTCTCAATGAGCCATGAGAATCAAGCAAAAATCCATTCGTAGTTACATATTTGATTTTTGTTGTTTTAAATTAGACCATGCAGTGCTACTGCTCCTGAGATCTGAACCTTTCCTATTGAAAGCAAATGTCGCTGGACCTTAAATGGTCGCACTTCATCACATACGTCTGGCTTCCTGACTGTACAAAATCTTTCATACCGGAACGATGCTTCTTGAAGAAAAAAGTCTTTTCCGGCCTGTTTTGCCCAAAAGCACTCGCCCCACGTACAATACAATGATTCAGAGTTGCCTGTGTTGTAAGTTTTCGTAATGCACAAAATCCATTCTGAGCCACCACTGGCAAAATATTATACTCACACTGTCCTTTGCTCCAGTATGCGTCTTTTGTTGGGGCTCAGCCATTAATTTCTTTGAAAGGTTAATATAAGGACATCATAAATAGTTACCAGTAGAAATACCGAAGTGAAATTTTCAATGAGCCAATGACGATCAACCAAAAATCGATTCATAGTTACATCTTTGATTTTTGTTGTCTTAAATTAGAGCATGCAGTGCTACTGCACCCGACATATGTATTAAACCCAAAGCGAATATGTTGCAAATGTTAGGACATTTTCCACTTTCAAGTACATTTTATCACACTTGAAAAACTTTCGTATGTTTCAGGCATGCAAAGTCCAAATCTTAAGTCCGATATTAAAACGAGAACTTCAAAAAAGAAAATGACGTATGATAAATACACTTACAGCGCCGCGCCGCGCCACGTTCACCTAGCCGGAGGCGTCTGAGGTTGGCAGGAGGCGGCGTGTGGCCAATAGCCGGTAGCTGATGGGCGAGGAAACTCTCGAGAGTAAACTATTCTGTTCTTGATGCAGCCACGAGCCGTTTGGCGAAAATGTTTTTGGAACTTTTTGCTTTTGTAGGTGGATTAAAAACTCAAACGAACTACATCTGAGGTGCCATCAGACTGATAAATTTAACAGATACCGAATATGCGATTTAAAGAAACTAGGGAATGGAGTGCATTAGAACGCGCGACATCACGTTCACCAAGCAAGATACTTATCACCACACCACTAACAGATACGTTTCCGTAACATCTCGAGGAGACTAAAAGAACTTCCTCCACACACTTCCGCATCCCACAGTGTTGACGGATCGTGGATGTGGCCGGATTTAGAATTCTGAGGGGCGATCGGGAATATTGGTTGTCCTAAGTGAAAGATTCAGATTTCGTCTCTGAGCGGCCAGCTTTTACGTCTTTCGTGCTTCCTTCAGTACTAAGTACTTTCTCTTTGATGTATTCATCGGAACTCACGTCATGTGCCATGTGATAAAAAATTAGTTTCATGATTTTCTCAGTCTTTTTGATCAAATGTCGTAAAATAATTTAAAATCGAGGGTCTATTGAACGACTGTCAAGTGTGTAATTGGTAGCTTAGTTTTTATGTAAATAATTCTGCTCCTCTCTACCCGCCCTCCCCCTCCCCACCCCGCTCCCTCCCCGCCATTCTTCGATGGAGATCGAAACATTCATATGCCATAAACAGTTTATCCCTAACAACACAATAATTAAGTGCTGTGTCCAGTTTCCATTCTCCTCTGCCACTGGATTTAGTCGCCGGGTAACAGAGGCACGACGTTTCCAGACGAATCTGTTATTCTGTAACAACTCTTCTCATATTTCATGTACTGCTTCGTTCAGAGCTGTCTTTGTTGTCGCTGCTGGTCCCCTACACCTAAAAACTTTCTCCATCCGTGCTCTCTGGGACTGAGGTCAGCACCTTTTGGAGGCCAGTGTTTTATGCAGTTCGCTGTATCGACAGGAGAGCGGTCATGTTGAAGATTATTCTGAATCCTGGAAATCTCTGACGAATAGAGGGAAGCATTACACTCTCCAGTATTTCTTAGTAGTAATATCTAGAAAAAGGATGATCCAGTTGCCACAAGAAATAGCAACCATTTGCTGCGCACTAAATATTCCCCTGTATTTGGACCACTGGTTCTAAAATGACCAAGAAGCGTTAAACATTCCCTTCAAGCACGCATATAGCAACAGCAGAATGAAGAAGTTAATAGCAATAATGACAGTAAGAATCAAATTATTTGGTAACTTCACACTCTGCATTGGCATTTCTCGATCTAAGAAATTTCTTGAAATAGTGAAAATTTCGGAATGGGTTAAACCGGGGCTATGGTGGCTAAAAGCATCTTTACAGCCAACTGACATCAGTTTAATATATTTTCCGTGTCCGAAACCTCCAAATAATTAGCTAGTTTATAAGGAACTGAATTTTTTCTTACCGTGTCTCATTTGTAGGCTAAGCGCATCATATGTTAAATCACGGATGTGATCTACTGGCAGAACTGAAGCTGTGACGACGGGTCGTGAGTCGTGCTTGGGTAGCTCAGTTGGTAGAGCACTTGCCTGCGAAAGGCAAAGATCCCGAGTTCGAGTCTCGCTCTGGCACACAGTTTTAATCTGACAGTAAGTTTCACGCCTCTGGTTGCTGACTATTCATCTGATTCAGTCCTCAGGGCATTCCTGGTTATGTGTGCTCCGAATATACCCGTGTTTGCTTCCATCATCACATTTAGTAGCAGTAAATGCATCTAAAACACATATTTTAGAAACAAAATACGATTAATAGTTTACATTTCCTATACAACGAATATTTTAATAATCATAGTTCTATTCCGTCCAAGTGGAAAATTAAAAAAGAATTAGAAGTGCTAATTTTATTACTTGGAGAACTCTTTGTTTTTAAATATATTTTCAGTTAATCAGTCTAATAAACAACTAATGCTTTAGATGAAATGCTACTATTTTCATTATTTCATTAAGACTGTTTTCTAATTCTACGTCTGTTGAATATTGATTTCATTGTATTATTCCTTAACTGATCTTTTAACAATAACTATTCATCCCCTGTGTGAAACAACTATGTTAACAGATTTTGTTATGTTCCTTCCTTGAGGTCAATACCTTTCACCTGATCTATTTACTAACAGACTTATTGAGACGCATCCTTCATTAAATCGCGGCGGCGTCCATTCATTCACTCACCAGGCTGCGTCTGTTGTGCCGGTCAAAGACCATCAGCATTGCACTGTCTGCACTGGATTTTCAAACTGCCTGGCTGACGCCCCAACACGCCTGACCCACTGTTCTCGCCCAGTTCGTTCAATCTTCTTGAATATAAACAAGAACTTAACACTCGTCAAAATTCTTAGAACTACGGTTTCTCTTAATATACTTACAAGGCTATTATATATTATGTCACATTCAGTGTTTTAGGACATACTTCATATGTTTGTTTAACAGAGAAATATTCTCCATGGTACCTCGTTTTCAGCATCATCACAGTCGTTAGGCCTCCCTTTAACTTTCACGGAATCCCTTCAAATTAACTAGATTGTATATGCCTCTTGTTACTTCAGACTGGAGGTACTTCTTTCAAGACGTTTGGATGTGGTCCACTGCTAACCACATATGTCCCTTCAAAAATTTCGAAGAATTTCTTTATCTTGACGTCTGTCTTGGACGACTACCTATGAGCCTTATTAGTACAGTATCAGTCACAAAATATTCCTTTGGTGACGCTTTCTTTCAATGTATCACCTTTCGAGGTTCCCCTTTCGCTATTAAGCTGTCCAAAGTTAGTTCATCCTGTTCTTACAAACTCACGTCAGTTCTTTGCGAAAATTTTAACAAGCGTTCGATCATAGTTTCAGGTCTTTTACCATTAGTAATTCATATGGGGATGCCTCGGCTGTTGAATGCGGAAGTCCGTAAAGTAAAGCATTTCTCAAATTATTTTTAATGTATAGTCCCCAAGTAGTATGGTGGTTACCCATAATAGCTATATTTCTTACGTTATTCCTTATTTCATCTGCTACGTCTGAGCCAACCTTAATTTGACTCTGATCACATCTCCTTTGCGGAATACTTACCTCTTTATCCATATCGAATGGAAAACATTCTCGCACTATTTTCGGATAGTATCTATTCTGTACCTTCGTGACGTTTTTAAATATGTCGAAAGAGTTGAATACGTATACTACAAGATTTTAATCTTTTGCAGAACCAACAGGAAGAATTTTCAGTTGTATTTAGAAAGGCTAGACTATCAATTTCGAAACGGGATACCAACTTCAAAGTATCAGTGGATGCAATCATCTGCACAGCACAATGTAGACCACCCTATTGAGAACTGTCGTCGAAACCTATGGAACCAACAGAGATCTAAAAATAATGCTATCTTCTTCTTTTCGTGGCTTTATTCCGTGTCTTCACTAGGCAGATATGTTAAACTGTATTAGGCAATATTTACGGCAGAGTGCGGCCGGATGTTCTTCTTGTCGATTCGGTTACGTCAGTATGATAGGGGCTGCTCCATTGTACTGTGTTTGTTCCACCTGAAGTTGCAAGCATTGCTCCACGACGCGTGCCAAATCACTTCGTTTCGGTGGGCGTCCTGGCCCCTTTCGCACGATCGCCTTTGTTGTCTCAACTGACTTTTGAGACAAATGAATCAATTGCAGAGCCCCCGATGTTCCATTCTTGCACTCCGTCTATTCCGTCTGGAGTGATTATTTTCGTTGACATGTCAGCGCCAAACTGCGTGTCTGTTGTGCAGTTTGGTACCTGAACGGTGAAAGTAAGGTTATTAGGAACTACCATTATTTCAAAATATACTATCGAAATGTATGACCCATGCAATGATAACAGAGTTTACTGTTGACCAAAATAAAACTCATAGTGGATTTTCTTGTTAAAGACCGAGTGATAAATTCACAACACTTTTGAGAACTGAAATAGTTGGAGAATTGTCGTCCAACTTTTCAAAACATATTCGTTTATTTTCTCGGAAAAATATAGTACATTTGTAAAAATATCAAAAAAATCTAGAACGCAGTAAATGGTCTTCTTAATTTATCCTTCGTAGCTGGTTTTCTTGCTAATGAGTGCCAAACAACATCGAAAATTATTTTTCTCGTCAAATTGTTGTGACTTTCCAGTCGTTGAAATAATTTCAATTAAGACACGTTCTCATTTGTATACAGAGTGGGCTTTTCTTCTCTGTAATACGTAAATGCCTTTACGCTTTCAGATATTTCATTTTCTTGCAACAGAATATTAGTAGGAAAAATACCAGCATCCGGCGCGAAATTTTTGGTTCACCACGAAAACAAAGCAGGTAACACAATAAAGATTAAGAAGACACGAAAGCAAAAAAAATATTTATATAACAGGAGAGTGCTCTGCCAAATTAGCTTAACTTCTAATGTTAGCAGTGGTTGGCTGCTGATTTACACGCAGGCACGAAACGCGCGTACACGTCGAGAAGTCGGTTTTGGCCAGACAGTCGCTCGCGAAGATGAGCCTAGGTCTGCCTTCGCAGAGGCACGGACAATGGGCGCGAGACACGGTCGCCAGAGGTAGCCCGATAACATCGGTCCATATATGTCACGGAAAGAACATGGCGAGTATTGTACACTCTTTCCTCAGTTATTAGAATATTATTAGAATATTAGATTAACGAGACCAGTTTTACGAACATGTGAGATGAAGAGAGAAACGACCTGTGATTAAAAAAATGGCTCTGAGCACTACGGGACTTAACATCTGAGGTCATCAGTTCCCTAGAACTTAGAACTACTTACACCTAACTAACCTAAGGACATCATATACATCCATGCCCGAGGCAGGATTCGACCTGTGACCGTAGCAGTCGAGCGGTTCCGCACTGAAGCGCCTAGAACCGCTCGGTCACCGCGGCCGGCCCTGTGATTAAATCATCAATCATTTCACTCTGCACTACTTCAGATAATTTCAGCAAAACAGTCATATGATAGTTTGCCCTTCAACGACTGTCGTGCAGCATATGACTGTCTGGCAGGCAAAAATTAATTTTAGAACCAGATATTCTAAACATGCGAACTACCGAATCGTGGACACGCATACACCATATTTGCAAATCACCTCATATAACACCACGCTACTGGCATATAAAAATCATTAAGCAGTAATAATAATTCCTAGGCAGCTAATGCCTACCAACCACGTCCAAAGAAAAAGGGCTACAGTATCTTTAAGCATCGAAACTGACATACGTCATCTTTTTCACTTGATCACTTTTTGAGGTTACAATCTACGCCTAAAATTTCGGACTCAGATTTCGCCTGTATTGCGGATAACGTGCAACATTAAACGCACGTGAGGGTGAAATGGCTAGACAGACTCAGAACGTAGTTGTTACAAGTTTTTTTTATTTGTTCGAAATTTGTGGTTTCCAGTAAAGTAGCGATTTCAGACAATATACTCGGAGACATACCACTGTTGTTCCCCCCCCCCCCCCCCCATGAACCATGGACCTTGCCGTTGGTGGGGAGGCTTGCGTGCCTCAGCGATACAGATGGCCGTACCGTAGGCGCAACCACAACGGAGGGGTATCTGTTCAGAGGCCAGATAAACATGTGGTTCCTGAAGAGGGGGAGCAGCCTTTTCAGTAGTTGCAGGGGCCACAGTCTGGATGATTGACTGATCTGGCCTTGCAACATTAAACAAAACGGCCTTGCTGTGCTGGTACTGCGAACGGCTGAAAGCAAGGGGAAACTACAGCCGTAATTTTTCCCGAGGACATGCAGCTTTACTGTATGATTAAATGATGACGGCGTCCTCTTGGGTAAAATATTCCGGAGGTAAAATAGTCCCCCATTTGAATCTCCGGGTGGTGAGTACTCAGGAGGACGTCGTTATCAGGAGAAAGAAAACTGGCGTTCTACGGATCGGAAAGTGGAATGTCAGATCCCTTAATCGGGCAGGTAAGTTAGAAAATTTAAAAAGGGAAATGGATAGGTTAAAGTTAGATATAGTGAAGTTCGGTGGCAGGAGGTACAAGACTTTTGGTCAGGTGAATACAGGGTTATAAATACAAAATCAAATAGGGGTAATGCAGGAATAGGTTTAATAATGAAAAAAATAGGAGTGCGGGTAAGCTACTGCAAACAGCATAGTGAACGCATTATTGTGGCCAAGATAGACACAAAGCCCATGCCTACTACAGTAGTCCAAGTTTATATGCCAACTAGCTCTGCAGATGATGAAGAAATTGATGAAATGTATGATGAGATACAAGAAATTATTCAGGTAGTGAAGGGAGACGAAAATTTAATAGTCATGGGTGCCTGGAATTCGTCAGTAGGAAAAGGGAGAGAAGGAAACATAGTGGGTGAATATGGATTGGGGCTAAGAAATGAAAGAGGAAGCCGTCTGGTAGAATTTTGCACAGAGCATAACTTAATCATAGCTAACATTTGGTTCAAGAAACATAAAAGAAGGTTGTATACATGGAAGAATCCTGGAGATACTAAAAGGTATCAGATAGATTATATAATGATAGGACAGAGATTTAGGAATCAGGTTTTAAATTGTAGGACATTTCCATGGGCAAATGTGAACTCTGACCACAATCTATTGGTAGACTGGTATGACCTGTAGATGAAAACTGAAGAAACTGCAAAAAGGTGGGAATTTAAGGACATGGGATCTGGATAAGCTGAAAGAACCAGAGGTTGTACAGAGTTTCAAGGAGAGCATAAGGGAACAATTGACAGGAATGGGGGAAAGAAACACAGTAGAAGAAGAATGGGTAGCTGTGAGGGATGAAGTAGTGAAGGCAGCAGACTATAAAGTAGGTAAAAAGACGAGGGCTGCTATAAATCCTTGGGTAACAGAAGAAATATTGAATTTAATTGATGAAAGGAGAAAATATAAAAATGCAGTAAATGAAGCAGGCAAAAAGGAATACAAACGTCTCAAAAATGAGATCGACAGGAACTGCAAAATGGGTAAGCAGGGATGGCTAGAAGACAAATGTAAGGATGTAGAAGCTTAACTCACTAGGGGTAAGATAGATACTGCTTGCAGGAAAATTAAAGAGACCTTTGGAGAGAAGAGAACCACTTGTATGAATATCTAGAGCTCAGATGGCAACCCAGTTCTAAGCAAAGAAGGGAAGGCAGAAAGGTGGAAGGAGTATATAGAGGGTCTATACAAGGGCGATGTACTTGAGGACAATATTATAGAAATGGAAAAGGATGTAGATGAAGACGAAATGGGAGATAAGATACTGCGTGAAGAGTTTGACAGAGCACTGAAAGACCTGAGTCGAAACAAGGCCCTGGGAGTAGACAACATTCCATTAGAACTACTGACGGCCTTGGGAGAGCCAGTCCTGACAAAACTCTACCAGCTGGTGAGCAAGATGTATGAGACAGGCGAAATACCCTCAGCCTTCAAGAAGAATATAATAATTCCAATCCCAAAGAAAGCAGGTGCTGACAGATGTGAAAATTACCGAACTATCAGTTTAATAAGTGACAGCTGCAAAATACTAACTCGAATTCTTTACAGACGAATGGAAAAACTCGTAGATGCGGACCACGGGGAGGATCAGTTTGGATTCCGTAGAAATGTTGGAACACGTAAGGCAATACTGACCCTACGACTTATCTTAGAAGAAGGATTAAGAAAAGGCAAACCTACGTTTCTAGCATTTGCAGACTTGGAGAAAGCTTTTGACAATGTTGACTGGAATACTCTCTTTCAAATTCTGAAGGTAGCAGAGGTAAAATACAGGGAGCGAATGGCTATTTACAATTTGTAAAGAAACCAGATGGAAGTCATAAGAGTCGAGGGGCATGAAAGGGCAGCAGTTGTTGGGAAAGGAGTGAGACAGGGTTGTAGCCTCTCCCCGATGTTATTGAGCAAGCAGTAAAGGAAACAAAAGAAAAATTCGGAGTAGGTATTAAAATCCAGGGAGAAGAAGTAAAAACTTTGAGGTTCGCCGATGACATTGTAATTCTGTCAGAGACAGCAAAGGACCTGCAAGAGCAGTTGAACGGAATGGACAGTGTCTTGAAAAGAGGATATAAGATGAACATCAACAAAAGCAAAACGAGGATGATGGAATGTAGTCAAATTAAATCGGGCGATGCTGAGGGAATTAGATTAGGAAATGAGACACTTAAAGTAGTAAAGGAGTTTTGCTATTTAGGAAGTGAAGCAAAGCAAGCGCTGTATCATGTATAAGAAATCAGAGGCGAGCGAGTGCACGGGACTTACCCTAGTTCACTGCTAGTAGCATCACGTCATCGTAACGCGCCTGCATATAGTATTGCACCACATTTAACATAAAAGTAAAAATTAAGATTTGTGTGTAAAACTTTGTTAAAGTATAGTTCTATGTAATAATGTTTCAGGTAACAAATCTTAATGTTATAAAATTAGTAGTTTACGTAAAATTCACGTTTTGAAAGAAAAATAGGAGGCGCTAAATAATGACGCTAGGAAGCCAAAATTTGGTGAGAAGGTGCAGTAAGAAGCCATTAATGAGTGGTGCTGGTTCCCAAAACCATAAAACTAAAATTGACTCCAGAATCCGCGTTTTTCGGAAAAATCAGAGGCGCGAAATAATAGAGCTACAATATTGAAAATTGGTAGGATGCTTCAGTTCACCCTAATAATAATAATGGAAATACCACAATCAGTTACCTCTTCTAGTTTTTTAGTAATTTAGTAAAAACTACTTTTGTGAGTAAAATGTACATAAGCATTATAGATTAAGTACTTTAAATTTTAATGATAAAACAAATTCTTTAAGACCAATGATCAGATAGGACAATTAACAAAGCTACACAAAGTTTTAGTCTTGTAGCATAATTAACAGCTGATACAAGTCTTGATAAAGCTATGGTTCAGAGGTAACAATCTACCGTTAGTTCCATTGTAAAAATTCTAGAGAGTAAAGTTTTAATTTTAGCGGGCTGAGATTTTCTACGTGCTTCTGTACTGCTCAGATGTATGTATACAAAAATTGAGAAGTTTGTAAAGCTATTATTAAATGTGATATTTAAGATTATGTGCCTGAGATAGCGATCATTTGGAGGCGGCAGGCATCTGCATAGGAACGGAAAGAACAGATGCTCTCTTGGCGGTACGCGCCGGAGCTATATAAAAAGAGCGGCAGAGGCAGTAGGAAGCTCACTCCGCATTAGACCAACGCCTAGTCCACGCGAGCTTAACGTCCGATCGCGCCTCGCCTCGGGTGACGTCATAGCGGGCTGTGACATGCGCGTACTTAGCAATGTAAACGGACATTGAAAATCGCAAGGACTGTACACCGTCCTGGATCGTTTAGACTTCGGTAACAAACTGTTATTGTGCCGTCCGTGTGAAGTATAATTCCGCGTGGCAAGTGGTGACTAACTCCACTTTTAAGGCGAGCATTAATCTTTTTTTTTAACATTATTGCGAACTATTAATAGAGCACCGTTAGTTAGAGTAATGAACTATTCGGGAGGAACTTGCTGTAGAAGTCGCCTCTGAACTATTAAACGATTGGCTGAATTAACAATATTTAATGTCTTTAGCATTTTCAGAAGTTTCGAGTAATTTGTGTGAGCCTTTAAGATAATAAAATCTTGTTTGGAACTTTAAATTTTATTGAAGCAGCCCTAATCCCGTGAAGAACTATGGATATTTTTCGTTTAGCTGGGCTGTACAGGAATGTGGCCGTGCAGACTGGGAACTAAGGTCAGTAAGTTTCCCTTCGCTTTCTGACTGGCCACCAAATTAGTTGCCAGGCTCGCGTGATTTAAGGTGGCAATGTTCAACTTTCATTCAACATTAAACAACGACTTCTTCGCCGTCCCACATATGTTGCATCGGCAATAGTCTGTTACGTGAAATGAACATTCAAACAACTCATTCGACGACTTCTTCGCCGCCCCACATATGGTGCTTATCGGCCGGGAAAACTGAATTAAAAGCAAATAAAAGTGCTCGATGTGTGAAAGCGATTGGTATAAATTAACGAACTCGGTAGGCAATAACAGGACACTGAAGTGAACTAGTGTGGGAACAGTGTTACCAGTAAAGGCGGGTGTAGTGTATAAACAATAAGTGTCTACCGCTGTACGTTGGTTAGTGACGATGGTGAGGAAGGCGACGATGCTGGATCGCGGCTGCCGACGGCGCTGAGACTAAAGGAAGACGGTGCGTCATCGCGGAGCTGCGCTGATCTGCGAGACAGCTGCCGGCTGCGCCGAGCGGTCAAACGGTGCCTTGCTGCCCCCCCCCCCCCCCCCCTGGAGCTATTGCAGTAGGCGATTCCTGTGGCGGTACTCGACGCTACAGCTGCTGCTGCTGCCTTCAATACGTCGCGACGCGTCGCATCACGATTGCTGGTACACCGCGACGACATCATTCGTCGAAATCAAGCATTTAAGTTAAGTCAAAGACTTTTAAAATATTTATTAACTGCTGCTAACAAACTAAAAGATATGGAAAGTAGTGTACATTTCAGAAGGGAACCGGTCTCTGACCAAGAATCCTCAGGATCAGGAATTGAGTTTAATGAGGATGGTTCCATTAATCCCTCAAATATTGAACTAGAACGTAATTTGTTACCAGTAAATTATGACTTTAATTTAAATGAGAGTGCAGGGATGCAATCAATAAGTGAAATAGAAGTCAAAAGGGAGCCAGTAGAGTTGCTAACTTTGTCAGGTAGTGAAACTGAGCTCAATATATCTCCAGCTCAGTCAAGTCAAGAGATACAAAGTATCAAGGTAGAAGCTCCGGATTGGATGCAAATACTGTTTGCCAAACTCGAATCAAACCAAAATAAAATTGAGGCTAAAATTGAGGATAGTAATAAAGAACTAAAAGAAGAACTGCAATCAAAATGGAATAGTTTGAATTATAAGATAGATGCTATTCATCATGACATTCAAGTAAAAGTAGGGCAACAGTTAACTAAAATGCATAGTACTTTCAAATGTGAAATAGATCAAATTCAAAAAAATTATCAAGAGGCAGATGAACTTTTGGAAGTGAGGTTGTCCGAAAGATTGAGCAACGAGTCCAAACTTTGCTCTGACAAAGTTAAAGAGGTACAAATTAAAGTAGATACTTGTCAGAAAAACATTGAGAAAGTAAAAGAAACCTGTACCGAAATTCGTGGTGCAGTGGAACAAAGATGTTCTGCCAGGATAGAAGCAGTAGAGTCACAAGTAGAGGAATTAAATACTAACATTGCTAACCTAGAAAATAGAGTAACCTCTGTTAATTCTAGTCATTCTACTGTACAGCATGTGACTTCAGTTGACGCCGCTTTTATAGGGTGTCGACAGTTTTTGCGCTTTGATCCTGATAAGTACATTCACCCTCTTGAATTTTGGAATGACTTTGAGGATGTTCTCCCCAACACTTGGTCAGAAAGAGAAAAAATTTCATTTATAAGAAGTCATTTGTCAGGTGATGCTTTGCGATGGTCAGCGGATGTAATGATCAAATGTAAAACTTTATCTGAATTTAAGTCTGCATTTCTCAACGAATACTGGTCACATAACAAACAAAATGATGTGTTAAGGGAATTCTGGAGTGGTAAGAAGTTTTTCCCAGGGCGTGAATCAGTAAAGGATTTCGCTAGGAAGTGGGTTTCAAGACTGTCACATTTGACAGAAAAGATGAAGCCAGATATGATCATTATGGGTTTAGAAGGTAAGCTGCCGTGGTACTGGCAGAAGAGTATCATTTCCGCCCCTAGAGATAATATAGACAAATTTATTGAATATCTGGAAAGAGTGGAAAGAGTAGCTGCTGCTGAGAAGCAGGTGCAGCAGAATAACAAATCTTCTAACAATCACGTACAAAATAATGGAAACGTGAACGTTAGAAATATGGAAGTTAGGCACACCAAAACAAACTATCGAAACCAAAGCCGTGGCAGAGGAAGAGGGGGTAGATACTCACCACGCTTTCGTAACAACTACTATGACGAAAGTGGAGAAGTAAATACTATGCCATTAAGACAAAAAGGGAGTCATGATGCTACTATATCTAGTGGTGTCACAGATGAACACAACAGGCCGCGTGTGGGAAACTAAATCCCGTCTATGAGGAAACTGGCGCTCACCAGGCGGTAACAGTAACACAGCCAGTAACGGAAACACAGACAATCAGCCAACATACACAGACAGACAACATGGATGACGAAATAAATACAGATAATACCAGTGATGTGTTAAGCCACTCTCACAAAATAGTGGACAGTATTTTGGATACACTAGAAAAATGGGTCAAGGAAGAACAGGAACTCAAGGTAGATAATGGGGAAGAAATAGATAATGGGTTTGAGTCTGATGGGAATAATGATGAAGTAAAAGCTTACATCTTCGATGAAAATGGCAATCTAAAAGCTGAAGTAGAAGTAGCAGAAGTAGAATCAGTACTGCAAAACTTTAGAGAGGAGGAAATGATGAATGAAGGGGGTAGAAATAGTAACGAGGTGAAAGAATCTAGTAGCTGTGTAAACGTGCCACAAATGGTTGAAGGTGACGACATTCTTATGAACAGCAATATTGCGCAGGGACGCAGTTGCTCAGAGGTAGAGGATAGTTTGGCTGATGTGCAGCAAACAAAAGTAGAAAAAGTCGTCAGATGCTTCGATTTAAAGTTAGTGGACAGATTAGAGAAAGCAGCTAGGATTATAGAGCATGATGAGCCCCAGGATGTAAATGTAAATGTAATTGCAACTGATCAGAATTACTTTAGCTGGAAGAACATAGAACGAGATTTATTAGACGAGGTGTGTGAGCAACCTGTTCAATGTAAAATAACTCACCCTGTTATCAAAGTAAACATATCAGGAGTCACTGTGCGTTGTCTGCTTGACAGTGGCAGTGAAGCAAGTGCTTTATCACAAACATTTTTTGACACCATACCCAATAAAGAGAAGTTAACAGTTATGAAAGTAAGTGGCTTAAAGATTATAGGTGCTACTGGAGAAGTCTCTAGACCAGTTCAACACGAAGCTTTGATACCCATTGGTATAAATGACGTAGTAATAGATCATCCTTGTTTGATTGTGCTAGGCTTAAGTGTTGATATGTTGATTGGTACTGATTTCTTATCAAAGTACCAGGGAAAGATCAATTTTGATCAGAACAACTTAATTTTAACTTTACCTGACTCTAAAGTGATAAGAGAGTCTTTTATAGGAAGTCATATAGGCGGTAGTAATGAAACTTGGGAACTGCCTATTAGAGTAATAAAGAATAAAGGATACTTGCAGGAAAATTTGGTTTTCAGTGAGAATGAGGAAAGTGCTAAGGTTGAAGAGAGACACATCCTAAAGGAAATAGAGGAAAAGGTACAATCAACAAAGCAAATTGCTGACGAACAAAGATCAGAGTTAAAGAGTGTGTTAACTAAGCATAGTAATGTATTCTCAAACGCACCTGGTGAAGTTAAAGGTTATGAATGCCATTTGAATATCAAGCCTGGGAAGGTATTTTTTAAGAAGCCTTATCCAATACATGTTGCAAGGAAACAAGCAGTGCGAAATGAAATTAAACGTATGTTGGCATGGGGTGTCATAGAGCAAGCAATTAGTGAATACAATAGTCCTCTTGTTGTAGTGCCTAAGCGTGATGGAAGTGTTAGATTAGTATTGGATGCACGCTGGTTAAATGAAATTGTCATCAGAGAAAGTGATCGTCCTCAAAATATGGATGAGTTAATTCAAAAGTTCCGAGGGGTTAAGTACTTTACTTCCATGGACATAACATGTGGTTACTGGAATTTGCCGCTGGCTAAGGAATCACGTAAGTATACAGCATTTTTGTATGAAGGAGTATGCTACCAGTATAAAGTAGTTCCGTTCGGATTGAATATTTCAGTGTGTGCCTTTGTAAGAGTTATGGCTCATGTATTAGGACAGGAATTATTAGATCAAGTAACCATTTACGTAGACGATATTCTGTTGGCAACTCCCACATGGGAAGAACATATCAGTCTGTTGGACAGGGTACTAGAAGCTCTTGAAAATGGAGGTATGAAATTAAAGTTAGAAAAGACTGAATGTGTAAAGGACAGAATAAAATTCTTGGGCCATGAAATTAGCAGAGAGGGTATATTACCTGATCCATCCAAATTATCATGTATTGAAAAGTTTGAAGCGCCCCGAAATAAAAAGCAACTCAGGTCAATGTTTGGTTTGTTTGGATTCTACCGACGTTTTGTTAAAGATCATTTATTTAATGATCCATGTTTACTCAACCTGCTAAAAAAGAATACCCCATGGGTTTGGACTCCAGAATGCCAGTCTGCTTTTGAGGGATTAAAAGATTGTTTGATTAATAGTCCGCTCTTGCACCACCCCGATTTTACAAGACCCTTTTGCATGTCAGTGGATGCAAGTGGTTATGGGATTGCTGTAGAATTGTTTCAGCTAGAAACAGAAGGCGACCAGGAGGTTCATAAAACTATTGCTTTTGCAAGTCGTTCATTACAATCTGCTGAGCGAAATTATGCTATCTCAGAATTAGAGGCACTAGCCATAGTATTTGGTATGCAGAAGTTTGAGCACTATTTGTTAGGACAGAAGGTAATTATCTATAGTGATCACAAAGCACTTACATTTTTGAAGACTTGTAAACTAAGGCATCCAAGGTTGACAAGGTGGGCCATGTACCTTCAGCAGTTTGATCTTGAAATTAATTATATACAGGGAAAGAGCAATTTGGTAGCAGATGGGCTTTCAAGAAGTGCTGAATTATGGAATGAATCAGAACTTCCTTTGGCAGAAAGGAATGAGGTAAGTATGTTGACAGTACATGAGCTCAGAGAGGAGAGTGCCTTAAA
Source organism: Schistocerca gregaria (assembly GCF_023897955.1). NCBI lineage: Eukaryota > Metazoa > Arthropoda > Insecta > Orthoptera > Acrididae > Schistocerca > Schistocerca gregaria. The sequence continues at coordinate 136,306,965 of NC_064921.1, read as the reverse complement.
GAAAGTATTTAAGAATTTAAGACGAGAACAGAATGAGGATGATCAATTGAAGCTAGTTAAAAGCTATTTAGGGGACCCTAATTATCCAAAGGTAGCACAATATTACTGTCTACACAAAGGAATTTTGTTCCGTAGGAGGAAGGTAACTTTAGCAGAATGGAAAGTGTGTTTTCCTTCACAGCACGTAGATCTGCTAATAGATTATGTACATCTAAGGTATGGTCATTATGGTACAAAAAAGTGCATTGCTAAACTAAATGAGAAAGTCATCTTTGATAACATGCATCGTAGAGTTGCAGAAAGGTTAGCATCCTGTGTTATTTGTCAAAAGGTAAGAGCAGTAAATAAAATAGTGCAAGGGGATATGCATCACGTAGACCCAAGTGAACCCTTAGAGTTATGTGCAGTTGATCTTTTTGGACCTCTCCCGACATCTAAAGGAGGATGTACACATGTTTTTGTGGTGATTGATGGGTTTAGTAAATATGTTAAACTGTATCCGATTAAGAGAGCCAATGCCAAAACACTTGTAGATAAATTGGAGAAAGATTATTTTGTGAAAATTGGCAAGCCAAAGAACCTATTGTCAGATAATGGTCCTCAATTTGTATCAGAAAAATTTAAGTTGTGTCTTGAAAGGAGCGGAACTCGGCATATAAGGATTTCAGCATACTTTCCGCAAGGAAATATGAGTGAAAGGGTTATGCGAGAACTGAATAGACTATGTAGAACCTACTGTGCTAGGAAGCATTCAACATGGGCTGATCATATTAAGTATTTTGAAGAGATAATTAATAATCTGAAACACGATGCCACAGGTTTTGCTCCATGTGAGCTGATGTTCAATCAGGAACCACATAATATCATTCCGAGTATGATTGACTTTCCAGTTCTAAGTCAGAGTACATTGGATGAGAAGAAAGCACAGGCCAGGGCAAATATACGCAAAAGAGCTTTAGATAGGAAAAAGAGGCATGATGCAAGGGCTTCCCCCACTAGTTTTAAAATTGGTGAGCTAGTGCTGGTCAAAACAAAAGAAAAATCAAAGAAAATTTCTGCAGAAACTAAAAAGTTTATGCATGTATATCATGGACCATTTAGAATAGTAAGTAAACCTCATGTAAATGCCTATCGTTTGGAATATCCAAAGAGTAAAAGAGAACTAGGTCTAAGAAATATTGTGGATCTAAAGGAATTTAAAATTAACAGTAATTAATTACTGTAGGGAGTCTGCCACTCTTTGGCGGATACACGGTTTGGCGTACCGTGCAGTCCCAGCTGGGTGAAACTTTATTTCCTTTTCAAGTTTCATTCCCTTCTTCTGGTCTATCATAACAGGTAAGAATCACATATGTCTTCATGTTGTATATATGCTATTAGGTTTTAAGTATTCTTAGTAAGGATCTACCTAGTGAATGGCAAAACAAAAGTCTGAGTACCAATAAGAGGCAAACATGGCTAAAATAAATAAATTAAAATATTTCATGTAATTGTAAAGGGTTAGAAACTACAACTAAGAGAGACACTTTGCAGTATACGAAGTACGGTATGAATATGAATAATCCATGAGATTATGCAGAAGGTAGTATGTTGCTAGAAATAAGGTTGTCTGAAGGAAAACAGCGTAAGAAGGTAATGCTCATAGAGGCAAGCAATGGCGTTTTAGAATTAAATAAATGGAGATGTGTGGAAGTGGTGTGAGGATCGCACCAAATATATAGAAACAGGACGTCAATAGGCTGACAAAAGGAAAAGGGAGAAAGAAGTGGAGAAATGAAGTATTTTGAATCTGGAAGAAAAGGGAGAAAATGAATAAGGTGAAGAAGTGAAGTAAGTAAATTGAAGTAAATGATGTAGGATTAAAGAATAATTTCCTCACGTCTCGTGAAATGGTGAAAAACGCTAAATCTTGCTTGAGGCAAATAAATAGTTAAACAGACAACAGAAACACACAAATATTGGAAAATGCAGAAATTTGGAATCGGTATACTGAAAATAACTAATTTCTTTAGTAATTCATACAATAAAGCAAAGTGCTGGTCAGCAAATGACTTCTTTGATGAACTAATCCATACGATAATTAAGCCAGAGTACATTAAAACTAAAAGGTTACTCAATTTTCTAAGTTGAAGCAAGATCTTAATATATTAATTTGCTAAAAGAATTTTCACTATTTAGGAACCTAAAAGATTATTTATGAAAGAAGAAAGTAGGAGCTATTGTATCAGATACGACTTAGTGCTAAATGTCTTTCTGACAACTTCACAATTAGTAAAATAGTGCCAGAATATAAACTATAAAATGTACTTTGTCCTACCTTAGATATAAGTTGAAAACAGAAACTTAGACTGTATTGTCTGTTTCTCAGGGACATGCAGGCTGCATGAATGACTGACAACAAGCGGTAGGGAGAGTGGAAGTAGAGACGCAAACCACAGTGAATACAATTTCCTCCCACAATTTTGTCAATCAGTGAAATTAAATGAGTGTTACAATAGGACACCCACCACAGTGCCGAGTATTATAGTAAAAGAAAAATGTGAGTGCGTTGCAGTGATAAAAGTCGTGTGTATTTTCTTTTTCAGGAAGAGACTGATTTTAAAGAAAAAAAAATAACTATTTTGTAACCATTGAAAAATTTATATTTCCATGTAAATGTATGTAAATAATTTGTGAATGTCTTCTGTATTAGGTTTTCTATGTGTATATGAGTATGGTTATTTTGTGTATGTAGTAATAAGGAATTTCCTAAGAAGAAGCAACTTAAGTTGAAAGAGGTATACTAAAGTAATCCATCGCTCGTTTGTTCTTTTAGAAATTTAATTTTGTTCAAAAATAGATTTTCACGAAAATTAAAAAGGGGGTGATGAAGCAAAGCAAGCGCTGTATCATGTATAAGAAATCAGAGGCGAGCGAGTGCACGGGACTTACCCTAGTTCACTGCTAGTAGCATCACGTCATCGTAACGCGCCTGCATATAGTATTGCACCACATTTAACATAAAAGTAAAAATTAAGATTTGTGTGTAAAACTTTGTTAAAGTATAGTTCTATGTAATAATGTTTCAGGTAACAAATCTTAATGTTATAAAATTAGTAGTTTACGTAAAATTCACGTTTTGAAAGAAAAATAGGAGGCGCTAAATAATGACGCTAGGAAGCCAAAATTTGGTGAGAAGGTGCAGTAAGAAGCCATTAATGAGTGGTGCTGGTTTCCAAAACCATAAAACTAAAATTGACTCCAGAATCCGCGTTTTTCGGAAAAATCAGAGGCGCGAAATAATAGAGCTACAATATTGAAAATTGGTAGGATGCTTCAGTTCACCCTAATAATAATAATGGAAATACCACAATCAGTTACCTCTTCTAGTTTTTTAGTAATTTAGTAAAAACTACTTTTGTGAGTAAAATGTACATAAGCATTATAGATTAAGTACTTTAAATTTTAATGATAAAACAAATTCTTTAAGACCAATGATCAGATAGGACAATTAACAAAGCTACACAAAGTTTTAGTCTTGTAGCATAATTAACAGCTGATACAAGTCTTGATAAAGCTATGGTTCAGAGGTAACAATCTACCATTAGTTCCATTGTAAAAATTCTAGAGAGTAAAGTTTTAATTTTAGCGGGCTGAGATTTTCTACGTGCTTCTGTACTGCTCAGATGTATGTATACAAAAATTGAGAAGTTTGTAAAGCTATTATTAAATGTGATATTTAAGATTATGTGCCTGAGATAGCGATCATTTGGAGGCGGCAGGCATCTGCATAGGAACGGAAAGAACAGATGCTCTCTTGGCGGTACGCGCCGGAGCTATATAAAAAGAGCGGCAGAGGCAGTAGGAAGCTCACTCCGCATTAGACCAACGCCTAGTCCACGCGAGCTTAACGTCCGATCGCGCCTCGCCTCGGGTGACGTCATAGCGGGCTGTGACATGCGCGTACTTAGCAATGTAAACGGACATTGAAAATCGCAAGGACTGTACACCGTCCTGGATCGTTTAGACTTCGGTAACAAACTGTTATTGTGCCGTCCGTGTGAAGTATAATTCCGCGTGGCAAGTGGTGACTAACTCCACTTTTAAGGCGAGCATTAATCTTTTTTTTTAACATTATTGCGAACTATTAATAGAGCACCGTTAGTTAGAGTAATGAACTATTCGGGAGGAACTTGCTGTAGAAGTCGCCTCTGAACTATTAAACGATTGGCTGAATTAACAATATTTAATGTCTTTAGCATTTTCAGAAGTTTCGAGTAATTTGTGTGAGCCTTTAAGATAATAAAATCTTGTTTGGAACTTTAAATTTTATTGAAGCAGCCCTAATCCCGTGAAGAACTATGGATATTTTTCGTTTAGCTGGGCTGTACAGGAATGTGGCCGTGCAGACTGGGAACTAAGGTCAGTAAGTTTCCCTTCGCTTTCTGACTGGCCACCAAATTAGTTGCCAGGCTCGCGTGATTTAAGGTGGCAATGTTCAACTTTCATTCAACATTAAACAACGACTTCTTCGCCGTCCCACATATGTTGCATCGGCAATAGTCTGTTACGTGAAATGAACATTCAAACAACTCATTCGACGACTTCTTCGCCGCCCCACAGAAGTAAAATAACTGATGATGATCGAAGTAGAGAGGATATAAAATGTAGACTGGCAATGGCAAGGAAAGCGTTTCTGAAGAAGAGAAATTTGTTAACATCGAATATAGATTTATGTATCAGGAAGTCGTTTCTGAAAGCATTTGTATGGAGTGTAGCGATGTGTGGAAGTGAAACATTGACGATAAATATTTTGGACAAGAAGAGAATAGAAACTTTCGAAATGTGGTGCTACAGAAGAATTCTGAAGATAAGATGGATAGATCACGTAACTAATGAGGAGGTATTGAATAGGATTGGGGAGAAGAGAAGTTTGTGGCCCAACTTGACCAGAAGAAGGGATCGGTTGGTAGGACATGTCCTGAGGCATCAAGGGATCACAAATTTACCATTGGAGGGCAGCGTGGAGGGTAAAAATCGTAGAGGGAGACCAAGAGATGAATACACTAAGCAGATTCAGAAGGATGTAGGTTGCTGTAGGTACTGGGAGATGAAGAAGCTTGCACAGGACAGAATAGCGTGGAGAGCTGCATCAAACCAGTCTCAGGACTGAAGACAACAACAAAAACAACAACCACTGTTGTTATATTTCTTTTTCTCAAGATATGAAAAATTACCTTTCCAGTACTAAATTGAAATATTTCTCATACTCTACGCTCTGGGTGTGGGAACTTCGCCCGGAACGATCTAAGAAAAACAAACTGATTGGAATCCCACCATCCAGCGTACGAAGTCTGTACGTTAGGGCTTTGGGATCGGTTGCACCGAGACCGCGCACGTGCTAGCGTACTGATTTAAAACGACCCCCTGTCTTCGTAATATCCAGATGTCGGTGCCACAGCGATCGCTGCATTAGAAGTGACTCTCACGAGTAGGTTCTCTAACTTCTCGATGTACTTCTCAGCTCAGACGCCTAAAATAATTTCACACGAATCTTTATCTCATGGCAAGTGTTTTAATTATATCAGTTTCTCATGCAATCCATGTGCAGTTTCCCCCCTGCCACCACGGCATGATCAGGAAATGCCAGCAAAAGTGCAGCTATCGTAGTAGAAAATTGTCGTCATACTCGTTGCAGAGGAAGAAGAAGAACAAGAACACGAACAAGAAGTCAGCAGCATATCGCTCTGAACCTTCCATTGCTACTGTCTGGTCTCCCAGACCCGGGGCTATGTTGGTGATTAGTTTTTGTTGGGTTTGAACATTATATCCGTTCCGCCTTTCGGTATCCTCTTATCTTTCACTGTGGTGAAATTAGATTGTTGAATGTGGGTCGAGGTCGATTGTCTAGGAGTGACTTTGGCGTTTCTGGGTCCGACAGAACCGCCAGTAACAAGTAGGTAAGTACTGTCTGGGTCTGCAGGATCCACAGTAGCACTAGTGATATCTTTTTGTAACATAAATACTGTTTTAGTACATATTCAGTACACTGAATCACCCTATTTACTTCATATTAGGACTAAAATGGATGAAAGAGAAGATCTGTGTAACTATACATTGCTAAATTAAATGGTTGGTGAAGAATCAGGTGAAGAAGATATATACTCAGATTCCAATTTATATAGTGAACACGATGGAGAAAGTGAATAACGTGGGGATGACAGTGAAACAAATCATAATAATAATAAACATTTTTTGGTAAGGACAGTCATGGTAAATAGATGAAAGACATTCCCAATTCTCGTGTCACATATTTCAGATGTGAGTGGACTTGTGAAGGATAAAAACACAGAAATACAAATATGGCGGTTGTTGTTCACTGAGTAAATGGTGGACGTCCGCTAATTCTAGATATTTTTCATGAGACAGGCAGAGCTGAAACTGACGCCTTTGTGGGTCTCATGTATTTAGGGTAAATTTAGAGCAAGTATGGGACAGAGATTGTACTGGATTAGAAATATTTTATTCTGTAATGAATCTACAGAAGTTCAGGTTTCTGGTATTGTGTCTAAGATTTGATAAAAAGTCAACTAGGTCCGACAGAGGAATACGGGATATATTGGCTCCTATACGAAATAGATTTGTTCACAAAAAAGCTCCCTGGCACACTATTCTCTTGGAGAATTTGTGACTGTAGAAGAAATGATTGTAAATTTTTGAGGACGACGTAGTTTTCAAATGTATATTCCTTACAAACCTAGCAAGTACAGTGTGTGAGCAAAAGTATCCGGACATCTGGCTGAAAATGACTTTCAAGTTCGTGTCGACCTCCATCGGTAATGCTCAATATGGTGTTGGCCCACTCTTTGTCTTGATGACAGCTTCCACTCTCGCAGGTATACGTTCAATCCCAGCGCAGTCCCCACGGGGTGCTGCACTGAGGAGAGCTATGGATGTCGGTCGGTGAGGCCTGGCACGAAGTCGGCGTTAGAAAACATCCCAAAGGTGTTCTATGGGATTCAGGTCAGGACTCTGTGCAGGCCAGTCCATTACAAGGATGTTATTGTCGTGTAAACACACCGCCACAGACCGTGAATTTGAACAGGTGCTCAATCGTGTTGAAAGATGCAATCGCCATCTCTGAACCGCTCTTCAACAGTGGGAAGCAAGAAGGCGCTTAAAACATCAGTTTAGGCCTGTGCTGTGATAGTGCGACGCAAAACAACAAGAGGTGGAAACCCCCTCCATGAAAAACACGACCACAGCACAATAACACCGCCTCCGAATTTTACTGTTGGCACTACACACGCTGGCAGATGACGTTCACTGGGCAATTTCCATACCCATACCTTACAATCAGATCCCCACATTGTGTGCCGTGATTCGTCACTCTACACAACGTTTTTCCACGGTTCAACCGTCCAATGTTTACGCTCCTTACACCAAGCGAGGCGTCGCTTTGCATTTACCGGCGTGATGTGTGGCTTCTGAGCAGCCGATCGACCATGAAATCCAAGTTTTCCCACCTCCCGCCTAGCTGCCATAGCACTTGCAGTAGATCCTGATGCAATTTGGAATTCCTGTGTGATGGTCTGGATAGATGTCTGCCTGCTACATATTACGACCCTCTTCAACTGTCGGCGATCTCTGACAGTCAACAGACAAGGTCGGTCCGCACGCTTTTGTGCTGTGCTTGTCCCTTCACATTTCCACTTCACTATCACATCGGAAACAGTGGACCTAGGAATGTTTAGGAATGCAGAAACGTCGCGTACAGATCTATGACACAAGGGACATCCAATCACGTGACCACGTTCAAGTCAGTGAGTTCCACCAAGAGCCCCATTCTGTTCTCTCACGATGTCTAACGACATATGGAGTACCTGGCAGGAGGTGGCAGCACAATGCACCTAATATGTTTTTATGTTTTGATCACATATCGTATGTAAGCCGGCCGGTGTGGCCGTGCGGTTCTAAGCGCTTCAGTTTGGAAATGCGTGACCGCTACGGTCGCAGGTTCGAATCCTGCCTCGGGCATGGATGTTTGGGATGTCCTTAGGTTAGTTAGGTTTAAGTAGTTCTAAGTTCTAGGGGACTGATGACCACAGATGTTAAGTCCCATAGTGCTCAGAGCCATTTGAACCATTTTTGAACATAGCGTATATAATGGAAGTGTTCAGTCTAGCTGGTTCAAGATCAGCTTATACGTCAAATTTGGAAGTTTAATGACCCCCTTATAAGCTGAGTAACCATGCAGCTGACTCCATGAAAAGGTAGTGTATTTCCAGAATATCAAGAAATGTAACCACTGATAATTGGTTTACGAGCTACGAACTGGTCCTGTCCATTCTGAAAGACTATCAACCAAGTAGTAGAACAAACAAAAATTTATTCAAATCCAAAGAAACACGTGTTTGCTTACTTTATACATACAAACCAAATCAATGTCAAACCTTTTTGTATTCGCAGTCATTCAAAAATAGGAGAGAAAAAGCAAATTGGATCTAAAGACCCCTCATAGGAAAGGTGATTGAAAGGACTCTGTAGCAACGCCGGGTGAAGCAGCCCCGGTGGCTGGCGCCCTCCAGAGAGTGCCAGTGGCTGGCCTAGTTGGCCGTGACGCTGTTGTAGGCAACTTTGGCGATGCGATGTGTGTTGTGGGGCCGCGCCGCGAACCCCGGCTGTAAGCGAGCGCCGCTCATTACGACGGCAGCCGCAGCAAAGGGCGCCTGCTCCGCTCCACACACCACAGCACAGCACAGCACAGGGCCGGCAGCACAGAGGGCCGGCGGCACACAGGGCCTCGCCCTGCGCGAGCTACTCCCTGTTTCCACCCAGCACGCCCATTAGACTGCCCTCTCCCTTGCTGCGAAGATAACGGCGCTCGCCACAGAAACTTAAGAGTAACCTACGCATTGTTATTATCGTATCGACATTGTTATTCTCGTATCGATTAGCATGTTACTCCCATGAGACATCACGGTAAAACTATGAACAGAGCTCTAGCCTCGATGACCTCAGTTCAGCAAGGATAGAGTCCACAAGGTTCATCAGGCATGCCGTAGCCAGCTGCAGCCACTCATTGGTGAGTAGATCCTGTAGAGCAGGGACGGCCAGGAACACCAACGTAAGAGTTTAACTCACGATCAGTGCGCTGGCACGAGCGCCGTGCACTCAGCATCGCTACACGCTTCCCCCACCGCAACAGCATACTTCCTTAGCGCGAGAAGTGGAAAACTGCAAACACACTGCATTCAAAGCGCAGTGCAATCTCACTGCATGGTATATGGTTCTATGTTTCACATTTCGGTACAACAAAGATCACAAACAAAACAAATTTTCATTATTATTAATTACTCTTGGCGCACTGAAGACATAACATACACTGCCGGCCATTAAAATAGCTACACCAAAAAGAAATGCAGATGATAAAAGGGTATTCATTGGACTTATATACTGGAACTGACATGTGATTAGATTTTCACGCTGTTTGGGTGCTTAGATCCTGAGAAATCAGTACCCAGAACAGTCGCCTCTGCCCGTAACAACGGCGTTGATACGCCTGGGCGTTGAGTCAAACAAAGCTTGGATGGCGTGAACAGGTACAGCTACCCATGCAGCTTCAACACGATACCACAGTTCATCAAGAATAGTGACTGGCGTAATGTGACGAGCTAGTTGCTCGGCCACCATTGACCAGACGTTTTCAGTTGGTGAGAGATCTGCAGAATGTGCTGGCCAGGGCAGCAGTCGAACATTTTCTGTATCCAGAAAGGCCCTTACAGGACCTGCAACATGCGGTCGTGCATTATCCTGCTGACATATAAGGTTTCGCAGGGATCGAATGAAGGGTAGAGCCACGGGTCGTAGCATATCTGAAATGTAACGTCCACTGTTCAAAGTGCCGTCAATGCGAACAAGAGGTGACCGAGACGTATAACCAATGGCACCCCATACCATCACGCAGGGTGATAAGCCAGCATGGCGATGACGAATACACGCTTCCAATGTGCGTTCACCGCGATGTCGCCAAACACGGATGCGACCATCATGAACCTGGATTCATCCGAAAAAACGACGTTTTGCCATTCGTGCACACAGGTTCGTCGTTCAGTACACCATCGCAGGCGCTCCTGGTTGTGATGCAGCGTCAAGGGTAACCGCAGCCATGGTCTCCGAGCTGCTAGTCCATTCTGCTGCAAACGTCGTCGAACTGTTCGTGCAGATGGTTGTTGTCTTGCAAACGTCCCCATCTGCTGACTCAGGGATCGAGACGTGGCTGCACGATCCGTTACAGCCATGCGTATAACATGCATGTCATCTCGACTGCTAGTGATACGAGGCCGTTGGGATCCAGCACGGCATTATATATGACCCTCCTGAACCCACCGATTCCATATTCTGCTAACAATCATTGAATCTCGACCAATGCGAGCACCAATGTCTCGATACGATAAACCGCAATCGCGATAGGCTACCTTTATCAAAGTCGGAAACGTGATGCTACGCATTTCTCCTCCTTACACGAGTCATCACAACAACGGTTAACCAGGCAACGCCGGTCAACTGCTGTTTCTGTATGAGAAATCGGTTGGAAACTTTCTTCTTCATGTCAGCACGTTGTAGGTGTCTCCACCGGCGCCAACCTTGTGTGAATTCTCTGAAAAGCTAATCATTTGCAAATCACAGCACCTTCTGACTGTCGGTTAAATTTAGCATCTGTAGCACGTCATCTTCGTGGTGTAGCAATTTTAATGGCCAGTAGTGTAGTATTTATGTGGTACAAACTGGCTGCATACGGACACACACGGACCATTTAATTGATTTTCGCATTCAGGTTGCCACGTATTCGTGACTTATTTAGTTTCATAATCGAAATAAGGTTTTTCCACACATACATTTTGATCGTAATGTTGGGGCACTTTTGCAACATAATTATTGAGACGTGGGAACTGTACATAAGGAAAGAAATGTAGACGTCGTGGACAGATTTGACGTATAAGGATTTGTCTTTAAAAGGGAATTACATTACAGATCACTGAGTTACATCCGTAGATGCACAGGGGCACTTTCAACTGAAATGACAAATGGTCCCAAAAACATCTCTAAAACAGATGTAAGTTTGTCAATGTCCTCAAAACGTTCAGGATACTATCCTTGCAGTTCTTTCAACGCTACAACGAACTCTTCAGACCTCGCTTTGTCTTTAAGGGCTTTTGGAACTGGACTGCGTTTTTCAGAATGTACCCCTTCTATAAAGCGATTTTCTTTCTAAATTCATTCCCATCTAATCAACGCTCCAAGCAATATTGGACTTAACATTTGAGGTCATCAGTCCCCTAGATTTGGAAGTACATAAACCTAACAACCTAAGGACATCACACACATCCATGCCCGAGGCAGGATTCGAACATGCGACCATAGCAGCACCGCGGTTGCGGACTGAAGCGCCTAGAACCGCTCGGCTACAGCGGCCGGACCATCTAATCAGAAATACATTGTTTTCTACCTTGCAATGTCTTACTGTTGACAGTGTCCAGCCAAGTACACTTAAAATGAGAGGTCTGCAATCCATTCCAGATGTTCTAATTTTCGTTTCTCCTCTGCTTTGTCCTTCATAAATTCAACAATACCTAGTTTTATTTTGAAATAAGCCACTTGACTTCACCAGCGTACTTTGCAATAATATATTAAGTCTACATACTCCTCGTTCAGTTCCATCGAAAACTGTTGCAACTGACAGTGAAATAATGCTTGCGACTTCAGATATTTTACTGTTCATACCACCAGTTTCTTCACGTGATACATTCGCAGTTACAGTTACTGAACTATATGAAAGGACCGTAAATTACTGACGAACACACTTTCATGTAAACGTCACTACACATATTCGGATTTAGGTTATGACACGTTCGATATACCTGCCATCATTGGTTATGATGTGGCGCAGACGAATAGCGAAATTCTGCGTGACCCGCTGAAGTATCGGAAGATCGATGCTGCCGATGACCTACGGAGTGGCCGTTTTCGGCTCAGCAGTGGTTTTGGGGTTATTGCTGTACACCTTGTTTTTAATATGGCCCCACAAAAAGGAGTCGCATGTGTTCAGATCCGAAGAATACGACGGCCAATCGAGGCCCATGCCAGTGGTCTCTGGGTACCCCATAGCCAGAATGCAGTCCCCAGTGTGATCCTCAAGGACATCTCTCTCCTGCTTCAGTGGGGTGGAGCTCCGTCTTGCATGAACCAGATCTTATAGAAATCAATGTCACTTTGGATAATGGGGACTAAATCATCTTCCAGAACCGTCACGTATCGTTCAGTAGTCATCGCAACATCAATGAATATCGCGCCGGTTATTCCGTGACTGAACATTGCACACCACACAGTCACCTGTTGTCGGTGAAGAGGCTTCTCTATCGCGAAATGCCTATTCTCAGACCCCCAAAAGCGCCAGTTTTGCTTGTTGACGAACCCATCCAAACGCAAGTGGCCGCCAGCCGTTGTGGTCTAGCGGTTCTAGGCGCTTCGGTCCGGAACCACGCCGCTGCTGCGGTCCCAGATTCAAATCCTGCCTCGGGCATGGATATGTGTGATGTCCTTGGGTTGTTAGGTTTAAGTAGTTCTAAGTCTAGGAGCCTGATGACCCCAGATGTTAAGACCCATAGTGCTCAGAACCATTTGAACCTTTTTTTTTTTTTTTTTTTTTTTTTTTGCAAGCGGCCTTCATCGCCAAATAACAATAAGGCGCGTGCACGTGCGCATGTTCATACTAATTCCCACCATGCCTCGCCGTGCAGTTTGAACGTCTAACGCAAAGCGTTCAGAAGCTAAGACGATTTTATTTCATGTAGGTCAATAATTGTTACCCTGTACCTGCAAATTGAGCTTATAGAGAACAATTTAGTCCATCTGTCCATGGTTGTAATTCTTTGTGCATGGTACTGTAATGCAGTTTCATAGAAAATTGAATCCTGTTCAATCAAATAAACTTTTTCTCATTTAAACCTAACCTTATTAAAAGAGCACAAAAAAGAACAATTGAGATAAAAAATCTAAACCGAAAATGATAACAAACTTATTCTCAACATTTGATCCACCAACTAATACCTTCAACTTTTCATTAAATTGAACTAGAACATTCTTAGGATTATCATAAATCCTTGTTGAGAACAATCATTATTGCGGTAAGATGGCTGGATTTTAAGTGGTAGACTGTAAACCTACTTATGAGATATTTTCTCTCTTACCATATTTTGGTCTTATATGTCGATTCTTCTTAACCGCAGTAATTTTTCTAATCTTTGATATAGAAATCGCACTAATTCTACCAATTGTAATTATTTTTAAAACATCAGACATTATAGTCTGGACAGCTTGAACGTGTGTGTAGTGTTACCAACTTAATCACTAGTTTTGGTTTTCATTTTCTCTAAAAATATTATTTACATCCGTTTTGTCTGATGCGGCGAACGGCCTTGCAGCAGTGGTAACACCGGTTCCCGTCAGATCACCGAAGTTAAGCGCTGCCGGGCTGGGCTACAACTTGGATGAATGACCATCCGGTCTACCGAGTTCTCTTGGCAAGCGGGGTGCACTCAGTTCTTGTGAGTCAAACTGAAGTGCTTGACTGAGAAGTAGCAACTCCGGCCTCGTAAACTGATATACAGGCTCGAGAGCGGTGTGCTGACCACATGCCCGTCTATATCCACATCCAGTGATGCCTGTGGGCTGAGGAAGACACGGCGCGGCCGGTCAATACCGTTGGGCCTGCGTGGCCTGTTCGGTGGAGTTCTGGTTTTTTTTTTTTTTTTTTTTTTTTTGTCTGATGTAGTTTCTCATGATATATATTACGTTGTTTTACGTTCATATGTGTTCCTTCAATATGTGACTCGAATGAAGTAGTGGTGCAACTAGAGCGGTAGTTGGTGATGGAAAAGGGGAGGAGGCAGGGGTGCGACGATGAGTGCAGGTGGTGAGCAGTCGCTCACGGAGAAGTTGCTGTTGAAATTTCGAGGAAGTGCTTTCCGCGAAGAGTCGGAAACAAATTGTTTCCTCCCGCATGCATCTCGTGAAATGACCGTGACGAGGATTTCGAGAAATGGAACAGGGAGGAGAAATGGAACAGGGAAGAGAGACTAGATAGTACATTACTATAGCGTCTGTATTGGAACGTGCGAACTTCTTTGACGTTTTATAGCCGTATTAAGACAGGAAATGTATTCGCAAATTCTGAATATGTTACCACCTCAACTATACAATTTACCAGAAACAAACGAAAATTTGTGCCAGGTCGGTTAAGGCGACTGCTCGCTTAAAGCGGGAAATGCCGGTTCGAGTCGAAGTCTGGCACAATTGTTCATTTGTTTCCAGTAAATTGCATAGCTCTGCTGATACCATACTCACAGTTTGTGAATTCACTTCAGGATCAGTCAGTGGTAGCAGAAGTACACACCGCCAGACACCTTCAGGTGGCTTCTGAAATATTGATGTAGATGAAAATTTGGTGAAAGAATAGTGCGTTGTTAATTAGTTAGTTAGAGGAGAAGGCAGTTAATGTGAAATGGAGACACGTGCATGGACACCTGTGTTCCCACAGACAAACGAGCAGAAATATCTTTGTCCGATGAAAAGTGGTCGCTAAAGGCCAAAATAAAGGCGCCAAGTGCTGATAGTCGTTTCTCCTTCTTAGACGTGTTGTACATTTCATGCCAATTTTGGCTCTTGTTGCAAGCCATCTTCATTTTTTTTTTCTTTAGTCAATCGTTTACCCCGTATAGCTTTTGGGTTCCACTTTACTCATAGTTTCGGAAAACATATTTTATTTCAGTTTGGGGCCTGATGCCCTTTCTGTTCCCCCAGTCAACAAGAAAGGCGTGTGCGCCACATGGCATTGGATTGTGTGAGCTTTTTTCTGTACAGTACAGTATTTGAACTGTTTGTGTATTGTATTTTTTGGGGCCAAAACTGGGAACCGGTCTAGTATTTGCTTAAACGAGAGCGGGAAATCGCCTGAAAACTAAAAAACTACACTCACGCTGATAGGTACACAAGGTATGGTTGATAATCGGTCGGGGTCTAGACCACCCTCGTCTCTAGCAAGTTAGCGCCTTGTGTTATACGAACAGCTTGCGTGTCGTCTTCGTGGTGTTATAATTTCAATGGCGAGAAGTGTACAGTTGAGATGAAGAGACCTGCTGCGTTATATAAAGGCAACGCCTCTACAGAATACGTAGGCACAACTGCCGGCCTCCCTAGTGAGAGTGTGCGACGGCAGTTTTCTCCACCCAGCTCGCCCTGGGGGATTCCCTGCCGGCTGAGGTCGCTCGCCAGTCGCGTCACGTCCCGGGCAGCGCGGCCGCCGCACACCCTACCGGGAATCCCGCCAGCGGCCAGTCTGTGCCACGCACATACACACACACACACGTATATATATATATATATATATATATATATATATATATATATATATATATATATATATATATATATATACAACATCCAACCGTATACGCACATGTATGCTAACAGTCATCCATTTCCCACCAGTGGCGACCATATCCGGATACTTCGCAGCATACTAAACGAAATTCGGAAATAGTGTGACTGACTTATTTCTGCACCTGTGTTTAAACCCATCAGGCGCGAAAGTAGTGGCAGCTGATGTGGCACAGGGAATGCCTTTAACGTTGTACTGACGTTATGGGGTGGTAAACGACACGATACAAAGCTTATCGATAGTAACTATCGTGTTTCTCGCAGAGACAATAGAGGCAGTACTTCAAGAATAACATTTCCTACTTTATTCGAATGCAAAAAGAGGAAGCAAAATGGAAGAAAAGTGAGCACTCATTCCTTCCATGGCTCTTTATACACACTGCTTCAAAGTCTTTGCGTCAAACATCATGGGGATCAACTCTGTTAGAGACAAATGTTCGCTGATGCTTCCCTTTTCCGTTGGTTGTGGCCCTGAGAGGCGACATAACGTAGGCACTCCGTGACATACGTACGCCTTGTGTGTTGCCTATAATCCAGTCATCGGCTCCGTTTGAAAGGGGATAGGTCTGAAGAAATTAACGTTCCTGATTCGCTTCTATCTTTCTCCTCTTAGAGATGTTCTTTCTTAAGATTTTCTTGTTGAAATTCACTCTATCAATATGGTGGGGTAGGTAGGAAAGAATAATAGAAGTGAATGACCAGGAACGAAGTGCTCAGATTAAAAAGGGGTGTAAGAAGGGATGTACTATTTCGCCCATACTGTCCAATCTGTACGAGAAGGAATGATGGAAACAAAAGGAAGTTTACGGAGTGGAATTAAAATTCAAGGTGAAGGGATATCAGTGATACGATTCGCTGGTGACTATCCGAAGTGAAGCCCGCCCGGTTGACCTTGCGGTCTAACGTACGGCTTTCCGGAAGGGAAGGAGCGCCTGGTCCCCGGCTCGAATTCGCCCTGCGGATTTGTGTCGAGGTCCGGCGAACTGGCCAGTCTGTGGATGGTTTTTAGGCGGTTTCCCATCTGCCTCTGCGAATGCGGGCTGGTTTCCCTTATTCCGCCTCAGTGACACTAAGTCGGCGATTGTTGCGCAAACAAGTTCACCATGTACGCGTACACAACCATTACTCTACCACGCAAACATAGGGGTTACACACGTATGGTGTGAGACGTTCCGTGGGGGTGAGGGGCGGGGGGGGGGGGGGGGGGAGAAGGGGTCCACCGGGGTCCGAACCGCACTATAACCAAGGGTTCGGTGTGGGGCGGCGGATGGGTGAAATGGACTGAGGTAGTCGTCGTGGGGTTGTGGACCACTGCGGCTGCGGCGGGGATGGAGGCTCTCCGTCGTTTCTAGGTCCCTGGTTAACATACAAAACAATACAATACAATCCTAAGTGAAAGTGAAGAAGTAGTATGTGATCTTCTGAATGGGATGGACAGTCTAATGAGTACAGAATATGGACAGAGAGTATATCGAAGAAAGACAAAAATAATGACATCATAAATGATAACAGCGAGAATCTTAACATCAGATCTGACGGTCACGAAGTAGATAGGTGAATTTGATACCTAGGCAGCAACATAACCAGTGAATGAGGGAGCAAGGAGGACATCAAACGCAGACTAGCAATGGCAAAAGGGACATTCATCGCCAAGAGAAGTCTACTAGTATCAGACATAAGCCTTGATTTGGGGAAGTAATTTCTGAGAATGTAGTCTGGAGCACAGCATTATATGGATATGAAACACGGACAGTCGAAAAAGCGGAACAGAAGAGAATCGAAGCATTTGAGATGTGGTGCAATAGACGAATGTTGAAAATTAGGTGGACTGATAGGGTAATGAATGAGGAGGTTCAGCGCAGAATCGGAGAGGAAAGAAATATGTCGAAAACTCTGAGACGGGACAGGATGATAGGACATCAGTTAAGACATGGGAATAACGTCTGTGGTACTAGAGGGACATGCAGAGGGTAAAAACTGTACAGGAAGCCAGAGACTGGAATACATCTTGCAAGAAATTGAGGGCGTAGGTTGCAAGTGTTACTCGGAGATGAAGAGGTTGGCACAGGAGAGAAATTCGTGGCGGTACGCATCAAACCAGTCAGAAGACTGATGACTCAAAAAAGAAAAGGTAGTATGCAGAACACCTGGTCATTAGACCCTACTAGTTTGGTGAAATCTCGTTTCACCAGGGACGCCCAGCATCACTGCCAATCGTCATGAACATTTTACGAGGGTCGTCCAATAAGTAATGCCCCACATTTTTTTTAAAAAGCCATTAATATACACAAACTTCCGTGTTGGTGCCTTACATTTATTGTTTGTTCTGTGAGCCGGTGAAGTTTCGAGCCGTTCTGGCAGATGGCAGAGCAGTAGTACAGCGTCAAATGGCGTCTATATAAGACTCACGTTACAAGCAGCGTGCAGTTATTGAATTCTTGTGTGCAGAAAAAGAAATCGTGGTGAACATCCACAAACGTTAGTGTGCAGTGTATGGCGATGCTGCACTTGATAGGAGTGCAGTTGGGCGATGGGTAACGAAAGTTACAACCTCAGTAAATGCATAAACAGAGCTGCATGATTAGCCACGCTGAATCTTGCGGATGCCATTATTCGTGCCGAACTATGGATCACAACTCGACAATTGGCTCTACAGGTGTTGATCAGCATTGGAAGTGCGTCTGCAGTGATCGAGACACTCGGATATTCAAAGAGATCCTAACGAAGGGTTCCACTAATGCTCACAGCGGACCACAAGATCCCAAGAAAGGCCATCCCACCTGAACTGTTCAAGCATTTTGAGACCGACGGAGAGGCCTTTCGGTCACGGATCGTTATGGGGGCCGGAAACGGGGTGCACCACTTTGCACCGGAAACAAAAAGGCAGTCTACAGACTGGCATCATCCTCACTCATCACCAAGAAAGAAATTCAAGACCACCCCTTCTGCCGGAAAAGTTATGGTGACAGTTTTCTGGGATTGCGACGGCGTCACTCTCGTGGATATCATGCCAAGAGGGTCAACCATCAATTCAGAGGCATATGTGAAGACTCTGAATAAACTCAAGAACTGTTTCCGACGTGTTCGATCGGACAAGAATCCAGCAGAAACATTGTTCCAACATGATAATGTACGCCCACACACATTCCTGAGAACCCAGGAACACATCGCTAAATTGAGTTGGACATAATTGGCTCATCCACCCTACAGTCCAGACCTGACACCCTCTGACTTCCATCTCTTTGGGCTGCTTAAAGATTATCTACAGGAAACACAATTTGAAGATGACAAGAGTGTCAGTCAGGCCGTGAAAACATGACTACACCTACAGGACAAGTGGGTTTAAGAGCAGCGAATGCATTCTCTTCCACAACGTTGGCGTACGACTATTTAACGTGATGGAGACTACGTAGAAAAATGTGAAAAATAGGACAAGACTTGTTGGTGTATATTGCCGCCAAATTATGACTCTTAATAAGAAATATGTACTGGGAAAAAGAAGGTTCGGCATTACTTATTGAACGACCCTCGTACCTGTAAAGGCGGCCACAGACAGATGTGACTGCATGCTTGACAAGTGATTTAAGGAACGAAAACATTATACCTGTATTAACTATTCACGGTAGAGATCCTGTGGAGACTATCTCACAGTACTGTTGATTTTCTTTTCTCTTTCCCCATGTATTATTACGTTCTTTAACTTGACCTACAGTAGAGTACAACTTTTGCTTTTTTTGTTTGGGGTTATCAGTCTTCTGATTGGTTTGATACGGCACGTCACGAATTTATCTCCTGTGCCAACTTCTTATTTCAGAATAGCACTTGCAGTCTATGTCCACAATTATTTGCTAGATGTATTCCAATCTCTGTCTTCCTCTGCAGTTTTTGCCCTCTGCAGCTCCCTCTAATACTATGGATGTCATAACCTGATGTCTTAATAGATGTCCTATCATCCGGTTCCTTCCCCTTGTCAGTGTTTTCTACACATTCCTTTCCTCTCCGATTCTGCGCTGAACCTTCTCATTCCTTACCCTATCAGCCCACCTACTTTTCAACATTCGCCTGTAGCACGACATCTCAAATGCTCAGATCCTCTTCTGTTCCTGTTTTCCCACAGTCCTAGTTTCACTGAAATATGATGCTGTGCTCCAAATGCACATTTTCCGAAATTCCTTCCTCAAATTAAGAGCTATGTTTGATACTTGCAGACTTATCTTGACGAGGAATGCCCTTTTGGCCAGTGCTAGTCTGCTTTTGAGGTCCTCCTTGCTCCGTCCGTCTTTGGTTATTTTGCTGCCTAGGTAGTAGAATTCCTTAACTTCATCTATTTCGTGACCATCAGTCCTGATGTTAAGTTTCTCGCTGTTCTCATTTCTAGTATTTGTCATTATTTGGCTCTTTTTGTGATTTACTCTCAATCCATATTCTATACTCATTCGACTGTTCATTCCATTCAGTACATTATGTAATTCTACTTCAGTTTCGCTAAGGATAGCAATGTCATCAGCGAATCGTATCATTAATATCCTTTCACCTTGAATTTTAATTCCACTCCTGAACATTTGTTTTATTTCCATCATTGCTTCTTCGATGTACAGATTGAACAGTAGGGTGCAAGACCACGTTCCGTCTTACATCCTTTTCTATCCGAGCACTTCGTTGTTGGTCGTCCACTCTTATTATTCCCTCTTGGCTCTTGTACATATTGTATATTACCCCACTCTCCATACTGCTTACCCTTATTTTTCTCAGGATTTACAATATCTTGCACCATTTTACATTGTCGAACGCCTTTTCCTCCTGGTCGACTAATCCTATGAACGTGTCTTCATTTTTCTTTAGACTCGCTTCCATTATCAACTTTAAAGATAGAATTGCCTCTCTGATGCCTTTACCTTTCCTAAAGCCAAACTGATCGTCATCTAACACATCCTCAATTTCTTTTCCATTTTCTGTACGTTATTCTTGTCAGCAACTTGGATGCATGAGCTGTTAATCTGATTGTGCGATGATTCCCGCACTTCTCAGCTATTACAGTCTTCGGAATTGTGTGGGTGACACTTTTTCGAAACTCAAATGATATGTGGCCAGACTCATACATTCTACAGACCAACTTGAATAGCCCTTTTTCCGCCACTTATCCCAGCGATGATAGAAATTCTTATGGAATGTTATCTATCCCTTCTGCCTTATTTTATCTTAAGTCCTCCAAAGCTCTCTTAAATTCTGATTCTAACACTGGATCCCCTATCTGTTCTAATTCCATTCCTATTCCTTCTTATATCACACCAGAGAAATGCGATTTAATTTTAATTTTAATAATCAACAGCCTCAGTTGCACCGTTCACTGAGGCTGTTGATTATTAAAATTAAAATTAATGTTTATACAGTTACTGACAGGGCCGCGAAATGTTGAAGATATTTAAACTTTTTCGGTTTCTTCGCATTTTTCATGCAGCCATTTTTTCTTAGCTTCCTATTTATTTCATTCCTCAGGGATTTGTATTTCTGTATTCCCGAATTTCCGTGAACATTTTTGTACCTCCTTCTTTCATCGATCAACTGAAGTATTTCTTCTGTTACCCATGGTTTCTTCACAGTTACCTTCCATGTACCTATGTTTTTTCTTTCCAGCTTCAGTGACTGCCCTTTTTAGAGATGTCCATTTCTCTTCAACTGTACTGCATTCTAAGGTATTCCTTATTGCTGTAACTATAGCCGTAGAGAACTTCAAGTGTATCTCGTTATTCCTTCGCACTTCCGTATCCCACTTCTTTACATGTTGATTCTTTCCGACTAATCTCTTAAACTTCGCCTACTCTTCATCACCACTACACTGTGAACTCAGTCCATATCTCCTCTTGGGTAATCCTTAGAATACAGTATCTGATTTCGGAATCCCTGCATGACCGTGATGTTATGGAACTTAAATCTTCCCGTATCACCTGGCTTTTCCACGTATATCTCCTCCTCCTGTGATTCTTGAACTGAGTATTGGATATTAGTAGCTGAAATTTATTACAGAGCTCAATTAGTCTTTCTCCTCTCTCTTTCCTTGTTCTAAGCTCGTATTTCCCTGTAACCTTTTCTTGTACTCCTTCCCCTGCCACTGCATTCCAGTCCCCAATTACTATTAGATTTTCATCTCCCTCTACGTACTGTATTACGCTTTTAATGTCCTCATATACTTTCTCTACCTCATCTTCAGCTTGCGACGTTGGCATGTATTCCTGAACTATCGTTGTCGGTGTTAGTTTGCTGTCGGTTTATGATAAGTACAACCCTATCACTGAACTGTTCACTGTAACACACTCTTTACCCTAGATTTCTATTCATAAAGAATCCCACTCCTGTTATACACTCCTGGAAATTGAAATAAGAACACCGTGAATTCATTGTCCCAGGAAGGGGAAACTTTATTGACACATTCCTGAGGTCAGATACATCACATGATCACACTGACAGAACCACAGGCACATAGTCACAGGCAACAGAGCATGCACAATGTCGGCACTAATACAGTGTATATCCACCTTTCGCAGCAATGCAGGCTGCTATTCTCCCATGGAGACGATCGCAGAGATGCTGGATGTAGTCCTGTGGAACGGCTTGCCATGCCATTTCCACCTGGCGCCTCAGTTGGATCAGCGTTCGTGCTGGACGTGCAGACCGCGTGAGACGACGCTTCATCCAGTCCCAAACATGCTCAATGGGGGACAGATCCGGAGATCTTGCTGGCCAGGGTAGTTGACTTACACCTTCTAGAGCACGTTGGGTGGCACGGGATACATGCGGACGTGCATTGTCCTGTTGGAACAGCAAGTTCCCTTGCCGGTCTAGGAATGGTAGAACGATGGGTTCGATGACGGTTTGGATGTACCGTGCACTATTCAGTGTCCTCTCGACGATCACCAGAGGTGTACAGCCAGTGTAGGAGATCGCTCCCCACACCAAGATGCCGGGTGTTGGCTCTGTGTACCTCGGTCGTATGCAGTCCTGATTGTGGCGCTCACCTGCACGGCGCCAAACACGCATACGACCATCATT
Source organism: Schistocerca gregaria (assembly GCF_023897955.1). Taxonomy (NCBI): domain Eukaryota; kingdom Metazoa; phylum Arthropoda; class Insecta; order Orthoptera; family Acrididae; genus Schistocerca; species Schistocerca gregaria. The sequence continues at coordinate 136,284,441 of NC_064921.1, read as the reverse complement.
GGCACCAAGGCAGAAGCGACTCTCATCGCTGAAGACGACACGTCTCCATTCGTCCCTCCATTCACGCTTGTCGCGACACCACTGGAGGCAGGCTGCACGATGTTGGGGCGTGAGCGGAAGACGGCCTAACGGTGTGCGGGACCGTAGCCCAGCTTCATGGAGACGGTTGCGAATGGTCCTCGCCGATACCCCAGGAGCAACAGTGTCCCTAATTTGCTGGGAAGTGGCGGTGCGGTCCCCTACGGCACTGCGTAGGATCCTACGGTCTTGGCGTGCATCCGTGCGTCGCTGCGGTCCGGTCCCAGGTCGACGGGCACGTGCACCTTCCGCCGACCACTGGCGACAACATCGATGTAATGTGGAGACCTCACGCTCCACGTGTTGAGCAATTCGGCGGTACGTCCACCCGGCCTCCCGCATGCCCACTATACGCCCTCGCTCAAAGTCCGTTAACTGCACATACGGTTCACGTCCACGCTGTCGTGGCATGCTACCAGTGTTAAAGACTGCGATGGAGCTCCGTATGCCACGGCAAACTGGCTGACACTGACGGCGGCGGTGCACAAATGCTGCGCAGCTAGCGCCATTCGACGGCCAACACCGCGGTTCCTGGTGCGTCCGCTGTGCCGTGCGTGTGATCATTGCTTGTACAGCCCTCTCGCAGTGTCCGGAGCAAGTATGGTGGGTCTGACACACCGGTGTCAATGTGTTCTTTTTTCCATTTCCATGAGTGTACAATCTTCTGCTATTGTTGATATCATCTTGTACTTATCTGACCAGAAATCGTTGTGTTCTTTCCATTTCATTTCACTGATCCCTATTATAGCTAAACTGAGCCTTATGCCGTTACTGCATTGGTTTCCATAGCCTTCTGTACCCTCATGCCGTTGATGATTTCTGATTCTTAAGCTTGTAGGGGCACTTTCCATCTCAAGGACAAGAAAGTGCTCCGAACCTCTGTTCACTTCTCCGCCCTCTTTGACGAAGCCGTTGGCAGAATGATGGTGACTTCTTATGCCGAAAGTTTTCGGTGATTATTAACCAAAATGTAAGGGGTGGCGAGTTTCGAACCTGGGACCGAAGACATTTTGATTACAAATCAAAGACGCTACCCCTTTTTTTTCCCTTAGAATCTCATTTTATTCCTTGTCGTCCGTAGCATTTGTCCGGGGCGGATGTCCCATGACACCCGTCCTAGTTCATAGTTGATCCATTCACTCAACTTTTTTTATTACAGAGAGCAGCTAACCCTCCGACCGAACACCCTGAGCTACCATGCCGGTTCCGCTAGACCACCGGTTGCCGTGTACAGAATATAGTTTAACAGGGCCAAATAGAGATTAAATCAAACCAACTCACTGATAAATGCTTGCCCAAGCCTCCATATTCTTGGAGCACACACTCAAGCGCACAGAGGCTTGAACGCGTGCACAAGCATGCATAATCAAAAGTCGACCCAGCATCAAGCTGCTTATCCTTGCACAAATTTATCTCACAAACTCTCAAGGATGCTTGGCCAAGCATGCTTGTCAAACACACGGTTACGTGTGGGACCGCCTTAACAAACTCTGCTCCCCTTCACATGATCTACCAACCCTAGGTGTTTGATGCAAAGACTTTGAACCACCTTGTATAGTAAAGTCATGCTAGTCTTCAGTTAAAACATAGGTCATATTCTGGGTCCAGAAAATTGTGGGAGTGTCATTGGACCATTACTGTTCACGGTACATATATAAGATCTAGGGAATAATGTCGGAAGCTCCATGACGTTCACTGATTATGCTGTTGCACATAAAAGAGTTTGCAATACTAGAAAATCGCAGATAGACGTGCAGAGGATCAATGCTTGTTACAGAAACTGCCGTGGAGCCTAAACATACATAAATGTAACACATTGCACATAAATAGGCGGCAGGACCATTTACTGTTTGATTTAACGATTACTGGACGCAGGGAACGAATAAATGTGGAAGATCACAGAAAAGTAATCATAGGAATAACAGATGTCACGCTAAAGTTTATTGGAAGAATCTACGAAGTAGGTACTTCACAACACCCTTGTTCGGTAGATATTTCATTACTGCTCGTCAGACTATAGCCTTACCAGGTAGGACTGACAAAGGAAACAGAGACCATGAGGGGCGAAGCGCGTATCGTCCATAGTTTCTTTGATCAGATGCTCTTCCGACTCTTCTGGCAGATGCTACAAGAGGATCGTTGTACGTCTCAGTGTGGTTTATTGGTGAAATTACGAGAGTGTACATTCCTCGAAGAATCAATCAAAATATTGCTGCACTACTGTCCATTAAAATTGCTTCACCATGAAGATGATGTGCTACAGACGCGAAATTTCACCCACAGGAAGAAGATGCTGTGATTTGCAAATGATTAGCTTTTCATAGCATTCACACAAGGTTGGCGCCGGTGGCGGCACCTACAATGTGCTGACATGAGGAAAGTTTCCCATTTCTCATACACAAGCAGCAATTAACCGGCGATGCCTGGTGAAACGTTGTTGTTATGCCTCGAGTAAGGAGGAGAAAAGCGTACCATCACGTTTCCGACTTTGATAAAGGTCGGATTGTAGCCTATCGCGATTACGGTTTATCGTATCGCGACATCGTTGCTCGCATTGGCCGAGATCCTTTGTTAGCAGAATATGGAATCGGCGGGTTCAGGATGGCAATACTGAACGCCGTGCTGCATCCCAACGGCCTCGTATCACCAGCAGTCGAGATGACAGGCATCTTATCCGCACGGCTGTAACGGATCGTGCAGCCACGTATCGATCCCTGACTCAACAGATGGGGACCTTTGCAAGACAACAACTATCTGCACGAACAGTTCGACGACGTTTGCAGCAGCATGGACTATCAGCTCGGAGATCATGGATGCAGTTACCCTTGACGATGCATGACAGACAGGAGCGCCTGCGATGGTGTACTCATCGACGAACCTGTGTGCACGAATGGCAAAACGTAATTTTTTCGGAAGAATCCAGGTACTGTTTACGGCATCATGATGCTCGCATCCGTATTTGGTGACATCGCGGTGAACGCACATTGGAAGCTTGTATTCGTCATTGCCATACTGGCATATCACCCAGCGTGATGGTATGGGATTCCACTGGTTACACGCCTCGGTCACCTCTTGTTCGCATTGACGGCACTTTGAACAGTGGACGTTACATTTCAGATGTGTTACGACCCGTGGCTCTACCCTTAATTCGACCCCTGCGAAACCTTATATGTCAGCAGGATAATGCACGACCGCATGTTGCAGGTCCTGTACGGGCCTTTCTGGATACAGAAAATGTTCGACTGCTACCCTGGCCAACACATTCTGCAGATCTCTCACCAACTGAAAACGTCTGGTCAATGGTGGCCGAGCAACTGGCTCGTCACAATAAGTCAGTCACTACTCTTGACGAACTGTGGTATCGTGTTGAGGCTGCTTCGGCAGCTGTACCTGTACACGCCATCCAAGCTTTGTTTGACTCAATGCCCAGGCGTATTAAGGCCGTTGTTATGGCCAGAGGTGGTTGTTCTGGGTACTGATTTCTCAGGATCTATGCACCCAAATTGCGTGAAAATCTAATCACATGTCACTTCTAGTATAATATATCTGTCCAATGAATACTTTTTTATCATCTGCATTTCTTCTTGGTGTAGCAATTTTAATGGCCAATAGTGTAGCAGGAAAAACAGATGTCAGACAAATTCATAGGAAAAATCTAAACGAAATGTAAATCATTCACTAAGGAAGAGGTTTACAAGGCGCTTGTTCGACTGTTTCTTGAATGATGTTTATCAATCGGGACAGTTACCAGGTGGGACTGATAGAAAAGATAGAGAACATCCAACGAAGAGCGGCACATTTCGTCACGGGTTCGTTTAGTCGTCGCGAAAGCGTAGCAGAGGCTCAACAAAGTCCAGTGGCGAACGCTGCAAGAGAGACATTGCGCATTACGTAGGGGATTTCTATTTAAATTTCGAGTGAGCACTTTCCGGGAGAGAAAGACAACATATTATTTGTTCCCAACATCTGACGAAATGACCACGACGAGAAAAGTCGAGGAATTAAACTAATACAAATGCTTACCGACAATCATTCTTCCCACGCGCCATTCGCGACTGGAACAGGAAAGGTGTGGGCTGTGGGGGAGGGCGGGGATCAATTAGTAGTACCAGAAGTACGGTTGAAACTGTTTTGCTGTGTGTTGTAAAAAGTAATGGAAAGTTATACTCGGCCCCATTTCGGCTTTATGTTTTGGAACTCTATTAATCATTGCTTTAATTACGATCAGAGGGCAGAAATTATTACTAATCTATGACCATATGATGTGCACGAATTGCAAAACGTCGTTTTTTCGGATGAAACCAGGTTCTGTTTACAGCATCATGATAATCGCATCCGTGTCTGGCGACATCGCGGTGAACGCACATTGGATGCTTGTATTCGTCATCTCGTATCACTCGGCGTGATGGTATGGGGTGGGGTGCCATTGGTTACACGTCTCGGTCTCCTCTTGTTCACATTGACGGAACTTTGAACAGTGGACGTTACATTTCAGATGTTTTATGACCGGTGGCTCTACCCTTCATTCGATCTCTGCGAAACCCTACATTTCGGCAGGATAATGCACGACCCCATGTTGCAGATCCTGTACAGGCCTTTCTGGATACAGAAAATGTTCGACTGCTGCCCTGACCAGCACATTCTCCACATCTCTCACCAATTGAAAACGTCTGCTCAATTGTGGCCGAGCAACTGGCTCGTCACAATACGCCAGTCAATACTTTTCATGAACTGTGGTATCGTGTTGAAGCTACATGGGCAGCTGTACCTGTACACGCCATCCAAGTTCTGTTTGACTCAATGCCCAGGCGTATCAAAGCCGTTGTTACGGCCAGAGGTGGTTTTTCTGGGTACTGATTTCTTAGGATCTTTTCACCCAAATTGCGTGAAAATGTAATCACATGTCAGTTGTAGTATAATGTATTTGTCCAATGAATACCCGTTTATCATCTGCATTTCTTCTTGGTGTAGCAATTTTAATGGCCAGTAGTGTACCTTCTATACATATCTCGTGAACAGACTATGAAGGTAAAATTATGCAGATTCAGATTCATACGGATCATTATCAAAAGTTTTCTTCCCGCTCACGATTCGCGACTGGAACACGAAGAGCGCAAAGTGACAGTGATTTTCGAAGCTTACTCTGCCACACAGTGTAAATGGCTTGCGGAGTATTGACGTAGATGTAGGCTTCTTTGTAAAACTCAGGCAGCTGTTACACAATGGACTTGCTTTGATGGTGCCGCATGGTGTACGGTACGATCAGCATTTATCAGTAACTGTGATATTTCTTCTATTTAAACAATGGTAAGATCTGTGCCACTCCACCCAAACACTAGAAGTGGAAGCAAAACATAGGGATAAAACTGCACAGTCGCCACTTTCATACCTCTTGTGCAAAAAGGCGCTGTTACTAGTTGGTCGAATCATAAATCATATTCTAGATCTGAAATGTATTTGAATATTTCTTTGTAATAAGACGACTGAAGCTAGGAGAAAGCCTTCCATTTCTGCACGTGTGACATAAATGAAGTTAATGCACAATCCTTTAGTGACCGAGCCATATTCTGAAAGCTTTTTAGATGGCTAAACTTTCGTAAGCGTCCCAACACATTCAGGCATGTTGCTCTGCAAGTAATTTGTGTTTGCTCGTACTGAACCAAGTTCCGAGAAGTACAACACTCTTTCTCAAAATTCTATAAATGATTCGAATGAATTCAAAGTTAGTGTGTACTGACACAGTTCTTTGTTCCTGTGACAGATATATGTATATTGCGTGATAAACGGAGGACTGAAGTGACTTATTAAGAGGCAAGACCAGAAATTAAGAGTTATCATTCGTTTTAAATATTGAAAAAGCAATATATTCATAAAAAGGTAGAAGTTCACAGCTCTACTTCGTTCTCAGTGAGCCGAGGGATGTGCTTTGTAATACCTTCATCAAAATATCTCCCGCCGCCTCTCTGCCTCACTGACAACATTGTGGGCCTCGTCGTCGGTGGAACACCTTTTTCTTCCCATAAATAACTTCAGAGAAGTGAAAAGATGAAAATGTGAACGTGCTGTATCAGTGCTATTTTTGGGGGGGCTGATGAAGTCCCATCCGAATGAATACAAGGCTTCCTTTGTGGCGTTGGCTGCGTGGGGACATGTATGGCATGCAGCAAGCACTCTCTCTTCGTTAACGTTCCCCTCCTTTTGTTCTTTATCGCCCTTGCGCTTTTGTAGTGTTTTACAGTACCAGGCAACATTAACTCTTTCGCTCTATAGAAAAACCTCAACAAGGAGAATTCCTTTACGGTCACCAAAGACACAGACGGTGGTGGATCCGACCGCAACAACGGTTTTGAATTTTTTTCGCTGGTGGTGAGGAGGGATGTCAATACAGCATTGACTGTCTTTTTGTCTCAAAGGTGTAGCGGACGACCCACGTTTAGTGGTCAGTGGTAATGGAGTTCTGTTCCTAGTACTCAAGAATTGCTGTGAAAATGTGATTTGATTTGTTTTGGTACCCACTTCGCATTCAATTGTCGAAAGACGGAGTATTTCAGTATGCATTTCATGCAGAGGAGATCTGGAGATTTTACGGAACACTGCGTTCATCTCGTACAAAGTTAATCGACTGTCGCCACGAATCTTATTTTTTTTCTTTTTCACCATTTCATCAGACACGATCACCGTGAATATTCGTCCTGGCCACACTGAACTCATGACAGCGCTCGTACAGTTGTATTAGTACGGCTCTTCACACCATCCCCATTAACTGTTATGATTTCGTAAAAAATCTGGAATGGTTGGTTTCCTTTGCAAGAAGGAACCCGATTACACCCCTTACCTAGCAGCTGGCAGCATTCGTAACAGAGAAGCCCATTTCATCATTTAAATGAGTGTAATTTGCACCCTTATCTGATTTGTACTCGGCATTTTCCGAACGCACTCTACTTTTTCCTCGAAAATATGTAACTTAAACATAGATTTACTAACAGAATTATGTCCTGAAACTGCGAAACTGTCTTGTTGGGTCTTTGAGTATACGCAAATGACATTCTCCGTCCTCTGTGTGTCCATCTCGTAGGCAAGCAAGATGACGAAACGTGGATCGTCGAAAAGGAACACACTTGTATTTTCGTCAGCGGCGTGCGTAGCGTTAGCTGCCGAAAAAATCTGTAAGTGCACGTAAGAGAAGGTGCGGAAGGAAAATGACGCAAAATTATTGGCTTGGGCTCAAGAAATTGCGATACGATATGATATAAATCTATAAACTGTAAGTCAAATTATAAGAAATTGAAGAAAATTGAGGATGTCTAAGATGGCGATTAGTTTGGCTTTAGGAAGGTAAAAGAACCAGAGAGACAATTCTGCGGTTGATAATGGAAGCAAAACTACAGAAAAATCAAGACACGTTCATAGGATTTGTCGACCTGGAAACAGCGTTCGACAATGTCAAATGGTGCAATAAGTTCGAAATTCTGACAAAAATAGGGGTATGATATAGGGCGATACAGGTACTATACAACATGCACATGAGCCAAGAGGGAATAATAAGAGTGGACGACCAAGAAGGTCGACAAGGGATATAGCCTTTCACCCCTAGTGTTCAATCTGTATATCGAAGAAGCAATAAAAGAGAGGTTCAGGAATGGAATTAAAATCCATGGTGAAAGGATATCAATTATACGATTTGCTGATGACATTGCTATCCTGACTGAAAGTCAACAGGAATTACATGATCTGCTGAATGGAATGAACAGTCTAATGAGTACAGAATATGAACTGATAATAAATCGAAGAAAGACGATATAATGAGAAGTATCAGAAATGAGAACAGCGAGAAACTTAACATCAGGACCTATGGTTACGAAGTAGATGAAGTTAAGGAATTGTGCTACATAGGCAACAAAAAACCATTGACGGGCAGAGCAAGGAGGACATCAAAAGCAGACTAGCACTGGGAAAAAGAGCATTCCTGGCCAAGAGAAGTCTACTAGTATCAAACATAGGCCTTAATTTGAGGAAGAAATTTCTGAGAATGTAAGTTAGAAACACTGGGCTGTGTGGCAGTGAATCATGGATTGTGCGAAAACCGGAACAGAAGAAAATCGAAGCATTTGAGATGTGGTGCTATAGACGAATGTTAAAAATTAGGTGGATTGATAACGTGAGTAATGAGGAGATTCTGCACAAAACCGGAGAGGAAAGTAATGTGCGGAAACACTGTCAAGGAGAAGGGACTGGATGATAGGACATCTGCTAAGACATAATGCAAGGACTTCCATGGTACTAGGGACAGCTGTAGAGGGCAAAAACTGTATAGGAAGGCAGAGATTGGAACACATCCAGCAAATAATTGATGACGTAGGTGCAAGTGCTACTCTGAGATGAAGAGGTTGGCACAGGAGAGAAATTTATGGCGGGCCATATCAAAACAGTCAGAAGACTGACGACTCAAAAAAAAAAAAAAGTCAACTAAAAGCCGAATCCAGAAACGTCAACTAATGTTAAAAGCTTCTTAATTGTGCAGTTTTCCTGCTCAGAAGCAAAAAAAAAGGAGACTATCATATAAATCAGCTGCTATGGTAGAATGTAATTTATTTTAACACTATTTCTACAATAGACATGAGAAGTTTCATTCACAGAAATTATCTACTTAAGAAATAAATATCATACCCGGTTGTCCAGTCATTGAGAAGACGCAATGAGTGATGTATGTAGTCCAAATGACATAAATATAGACGAGATAGCCAAAAAGAAGAAGTCACATTAATTAATTTGTTCATTTTTTACATAACTTTGCTTTGCATATAGAATGAATTAAAATCCAGTCCTACAACAAACCTGTTGTTTCTTTACACAGTCTTTGGCACGTGAAGGGTATTGGAAATGAAGGGGATCACCGATTTTTTGTCATTTTGAAAGTTTGAGAGTAATGACATTACAATGAAGTTTCGATGGTCATTTGAGTAATTTGGCAGAAATGCACGAATCTGAGGTACCGCCAATAGTTTCGAATACTAAATATTTGTTCTTCACTGTTTCTGATTTATAACAGGTGTTAACATTTAGTAGTTTGAGTAGAAGGATGACTCATTGTGTCATGCACAGGCTATATCGGTAACTTGCTGTGCTATCGATATAGTGCATTAGCGAGAGTCTCTCTGGCCGGGTGCCTGGCAACTCAGGTCGCCTGGCAATTAGTGGAGACGCTCCCGCCAGGTGGAAATGGTGCGGCTAGGGGCACCAGTACAGAGACAGGCACGAGCTGCAAGTAAGGAAGTTGTGGTTCCACGCAGAATGCAGCGAGCTACCTGACGTAAGGGGACCACACTTAGTGTCGACGACTATGGTGGCAACCATGACTGAGGCCAGTATGTGTTGTTACAGCAATTACTATTTGAAAGGGGTTCAACATTCAACCGCTGGAAGGGTTATTTAACAGTCACTGCTTGTAATGAATGACGAGCAGCTTTCTTGACGAACTTCCAGTGTTTGTGTGGATTTAACTCACCACCCTGGTTACCTAATGCCTAATTTTGGGACAGTTGACTTTTACCTGTTACTTTTACTTCACCTTATTACAGGTGTCAGTAAATGTTGTTCAATGATCAGCAAGTGGCCGAAAATTCAGTTGTTTTGATACACCTAGTCATTCAGGTCACATGACCTGCCTTCGTCTGAATGGACTTTTTATTGATTCATTAAGCCATTTACTGCCAACTGTTATGTGTTATCTAATGTACAAATTATATAAGTAGGGGAAGGGAGGGTAAAGTGGCCAGGTTGGAAAAAGGAGCCACTGCTTATCTGATGTCTTCAACAGTGCTGCTTCCTACCGAGAAGTGGCTAAACTAGGTGTAATCGACACTACTATTATTGTCAGTGACTTTGACGAAGGAAGCTTGCCGCCTTACATTTTTGTGAAAGTGTTTAGGTTTTTCGATCGTTTGATGTCAGGTAAGCCATTCATACAGCTTTAGATACTTCACTTTTATGTAGAGCAATTTGTCTGTGAGACATCGTCACGGTACACTTACAAATGTAAGTCTATGTCGTTTCGTTCGGTTGTACTGTTTCGCGTGTGAGTCTATGTCGTTTCGTTCCGTTGTACTGTTTCGCGTGTGAGCCACTGACACAGACATTGCGCCGGATCGGGAAAATTGGATAAGGTGGTTAAGGTGACCACGTTTCAGACAGATGGCCACTATTCCAGACAGTTTAGAGATTTAGCTAATTCCATATTTTATGCATGGTATAACAATTAAAATTGAAACATTACAAATCGTTTTACACACAAAACTAATACCCGTTATTTTGCTCTTCTGCAGCGGTTTGCAAGACCTTCAAGACGCCAAGAATGTACATCCGGAAAACAGAGTAAATTTCATGGGACCGTGTTGTGATGCAAAAGGCAACCAAAGCAGTAAAGAACGATGATACAGCTTTTTCAGCAGCAGTAAAATTATTCAGTATTCCACGTAATACGCTAAAAGAGAGTTCTGGGGGGGGGGGGGGGGGTAATGGACATGCAGTTGGCAGTAAAATGTTTATAGGCAGCACAGTGAGTAAGTGAACTGCGGCGATCAGCATTCCAGTTGGCAGTCCATAGAAAAATACCATATAGTTTCAACAAAGAGTCTGAAATGGCAGGAAAAGGCTTGGTGGTATGCTCTAGAGAACGCAATCCTCGTTTTATTCTTAGAAAGCCAGAATCTCCCTCTATGGCTAGAGCACAAGCGTTTAACAAGGTGAACGTAGACAACTTTTTGATAACCTTAAAACATTGCAATAAAAACGAATGTTGTGTGCCACGCTAGCGTTTGGATGCACAGTGAAAGTTTTTTGGGGTGATTTGAGTATTTGCAGAACCAACTGCTCAAGATTCAGTTCTTCTAGTCTTAGGTGATCACTCCACCCATACTAAGAACATAGGTTACATTCATAAGGACAGAGAAAATCATACAACTATTGTGTGCTTGCCCCACACTGTGGGGATGTTTCCTTTCAAAACCTTCTACACACAAGCTTGTGACAACTTTCTTCGCAATATTCCAGGAAGAGCTGTTACACAGTTCCAGACAAGTGCATTCTTTGATGAAGCGTTTCTCCAATTACAGTAATCAATGGCTTTAGGAAGTGTGGAATTTTTCCTCTGTACCCTAAGCTGAGTCTTCTGAAACTGCTGGTCCCTCTGGAAGCCAAATTGCGGTGACTTCTTCAAATAGGCCAACTGATTCCTTTTCAGTATCAATTTATGAGCTGTCTTCAAGTGTCGGCTGCCTTCAAGCTATAGGTGATACGCCTTCTCCAAGAGAAGGTTCCCTGCAGCATCCAACCACTGAAGAACGTACCTCCGAGTATCCAGCAGGTGGGTTCAATGTTAGATCTAAGAAACGATGTGTGAATCAAACACAGAATAGGAGTAAAAAAAGAAAAGACTGTCATAATCACTTGAAGCCCTTACTAAAATGTTTTGACTGAAGCTACAAGAAAGAAAGATGAAGAGCTTTTAATAAAAAAAGGAAGTTCGAAAAAGAACAGATGAGGCCAGTATTCTGCAAAGTAAGGCAACACAAAATAAAGGTAAGAAGCTAAAAGTGGGTGCAAGCGCTAAGGGAGTTTCTGCTAACAAGAAAGTTTTTGAAGAATAAATGGAAGAAAAAAACTCTGATGAGGAAGCGATACTGCTTTTACTGCAAGGGAGCGTTTTCTACATCTAAAGGAATTGAAGTATGCATAATATGTCGAATCTGGTCTCATGAGGTGTGTGCTTAATGTGATCAGGACGATGACAACAACTTCACAAGGGAATTTTATTCATGACTTAATATTATTTATGAATGGATAAATTGTGAACTAATTAGACTGAAATTGTAACTCATAGTTAGTCCTTGAATTCTCTGTTTATATCACAAGGGATAATTAATGCTTTTCACTTGTTCACCTTTTTGTTCCAACAATGTATTGTAACAAGTTTCTTTCTCATTTGTGTTATTGTTCTAATAATAATCAGTGGTGTAATAAAAACTGTAAGAATACCCATCATTTTAAATTAAGCAGTCTATTTATGAATGATGGCAAAGAACTGGCCACTTTACCCCGTTAAATTTTTTTTCCTTTATTGTTATTTTATACCTGCACATACAACAGGTAGGCTGGCAGCAGCATTCTACGCCGCTCTTCAGCCTCAGAGGAGACAATGATAAAGACAGAAAGAATACTCAGAAATCACAGAATGGTGGGTAAAAAAGGTAGACAAAAAATACAAAACATGAAGCCATTCACACTCGACGAGAAATCACACCACAAGCTGTTGACACGACACACAAATATCAATGATGGCTATGACACATGGGAACGATGGGGCGTGACGGTGAACGCTGAACACAAAACACGACGGCACAACCGAGACACTGATGGCGATGATCTCCGGCGGGCGAATGTCCACATAACGTGTGCGAGTCTGGGGACCTGCCAAGATGGGATTGGAGAAGGTGTTGGGAGCGCTGCAGGGTGGGGGCAAGGGCAAGGAAGGCAGTGTCATCGGCTTACTGGAGAAGGTGAAGGGGAGGTGAAGAAGGCGGCATATCCGCCGTATACAAGAGGTAGAGAAGAGGGGAGAGGACGGAACCCTGGGGCACACCAGCGGAGGGGATAAAGGTGTAGGAATCCATGTTGTGGATGGTGATGTAGGAGGGACGGTGGGAAAGAAAGGAGCCGATCAGATGGACGTAATTAATAGGAAGGGCGAAGGTTTTGAGCTTGAAGAGGAGACCGTAATGCCATACGCGGTCATAGGCTGGTTCAAGGTCAAGGGAGAGAAAGATAGAGGCACGACGGGAATTAAGCTGTTCAGAGAGGAGATGAGTGAGGTGAAGGAGAAGGTCATTGGATGAGAAGGACGGCCGAAAGCCACACTGGCTAACGGGTAGGAGGTGGTGGTGGCGGAGATGCTGGTGGATCCGTCGGGTGAGGATAGATTCCAGGACCTTGCTGAAGACCGAGGTAAGGCTGATGGGATGGTAGGAGGAGACAGCGGATGGCTGTTTACCAGGTTTAAGGAAGATCAGGATATGGGAGGTTTTCCACAGGTCAGGGTAGTAGCTGGTGGACAGGACTACAGTGTAGAGCCTGGCCAGGGTGGAGAGGAAGGAGACAGGAGCTTCACAAAGGTGACGATAGGTGACATGATCATGACCAGGAGCAGTGCTGCGTTTCGTGTGGAGTGTAGAGATGAGGTCCTGTGTAGTGATAGGGGCATTGAGTCCTGTGTGTACAATGTTGTCCAAGTACTGGAAACCAGGTGCGAGGGGAGGGACAGAGGTGTCAGTTCGATCACGGACATCTGGGAAGAGGGAGTAATCGAACTGGGGATCGTCAGGAATGGTAAAGGCATTGGAGAGGTAGGAGGCAAAGTGATTGGCCTTACTAATGGCGTCAGGGAAGGGTTGGTTGTCATGAAGGAGAGGATAGTGGGGGGGGGGGGCTTAGATTCGGTAAGGCGGCGGAAGGCAGACCAGTACTTGGATGAGTTGATAGGAAGGGTAGCATTTAAACGGGTGCATGTCCGTCGCCAGTCCTGGTGTTTCTTAGCTGCGAGCAAGTTACGGCTGTGTCTCTGGAGTTGCCGGTGGCACGACATCAGGTGTGGAGTTGGATTTGGGGCGGGTGTGCTGGGGAATGGGGACGAGGTCGCCTTGGAGGGAAGAGAGGAACTGATGCCACCGCCATAACTGGGTAGCAGAATGACTATGGATGTTGAGGTTGGCGGCGATCATGTAGAGGAGAAGGTACGGTCAATGTGGGAGAGGAAGTCAAAAGGAATAGGGGTGTTAGGGCGGACATAGATGGTGGCGCAGGTGATGGTAAGGCCAGGAAAGAAGAGACTAAGGATCAGGTGTTTGGTGGGGTCGGGAAGGAGAGGTTGGAGCCGAACTGGGATTTGGCAGTGGTGACCAATGGCAACTCCACCATGCGCTATCAGGAAGGGATTATTAGAGCGGTGAAGGAAGTAGGGCGAAGTGTGGAGGGTGTGGTGGGGCTGAAGAAAGGTTTCATTGAGGAGGAAGGCAACCACCCAGTGGGTGGCAATGGTGTGCATGAAGAGGTTCTTGTTGGCGGTAAGGGAACGAATGTTGTTGAACAGCATATGGTGCTGTTTCACCATGACAGGGATTTAGACGAGGGTGTCGAGACGGGAAAAGGTGAAATGGGCCTGGTTGTGGGAGTAGGTGGCATATACTTTTAAGTGAAAGACGGAACAGGCGGTGAGGGATATCTGTTGGGGGGGGGGGATGAGGGCGCTGGAAAGGGTGGACATTTTGCAGTACAATAGTGAGGAACCTGATGATGTTCTCAGCAGTGGGAGGGGGATGAAGGGAATTTCCAGGAGGGGTGGGGGCGTCCAGAGGGCGGACAGGGACGGTGAGTTCAGGATTGGGGGGGTCGGGCCTTACATTTTTGGGAGTAGGTGGAATGCGGGAGATTGCAGGTATTACAGGAGGGAGGGGACTGAAGATTAGGGCACTGCCGGAGGAAATGCGCTTGCTTACAATGTGGGCAGGTGGAGGCCTTGCGGCACTCAGCTGTTGTGTGTGCGTTGTAGTGCAGACACCTCTGGCAGCAGAAGGATTGAGGAGGGGAACGTGAGGGGTTGACCTTGTATCTCTGATGGAAGAGGAGGGTACTTTCCTTCAGAAGGCGGTCAATAGACGGGGCGTCCGCAGAGAAAACCAACACAAGGCGGGTGAGGCCGGCAGAGTTAAAGATGCGGCAGACTGCCGGCACCTCCAGCAAGGGATGCGCCTTGAGCTCCACCAACACCTCCTCCTCCGTGACCGTCGGACTACGCAGAGTGATCACGGAGGTGAGGGTTGGTGGTCGACGTGGGTTTTGGGGTTGGTGGGTTGGAGACGGGGAAGGAGCAGGGTTGAGGGAGATGTTAGGGCCAAAAAGGGTGATGGAAACGTGGGAGAGGTTGTCAGTATGGAGGGTGGGGCTGGGGGAGAAGATGAGAACTGAGTCTCTTCTGGGAGTGAGGAGGGAGATGGGGGCTCTAGGAACGTGGAGAAGGAGTGAGAGGTTCTGGGCCTCAAAGAGGGAAGTATCAGGATGAGAGAGGAGGTATTTGTAGGAAGAGGGAGGGGAGGAGGAGGGGGCCAGAGGGAGCAGGGCCAGGTGGGGACTCATCCATGGCATCCCAGGGGGGGGGGGGGGGAGGAGGACAGGGCGGGGCCTTTTTGGGAGCGTAGGAGGTGGTGGTACCACTAGGGCGTTTAAGGGCAGCAGAAGGGTGAGTGGTGACATGAGGGATGGGAGCTACAGGGAGGTAGCGGGAAGTGGCAGGTCCCAGTGCGGATGCAGTAGTCGGCGCCGGAGATGGTGATGGTGAAGGTGACAGCGACGGCGACGGCGATGACGGTGATGGCGAAGGCGATGGGGAGAGCTGGGCATGGGCAGTGGGCTGAGCTGGAGCTGCAGTGACAGGATGGGGGAATGGCGGGAAAGGATCAGAGGTAGAGGAACGGGAGGAAGAAGCTGGGAAGGGGGTGACAAAGAGCGAGGGAGAAGGGAGAGTTAGAAGAGGAGGGATGGAAAGAGGGGGGCGACTGGGCACACCATGTGCGGTGGAGGGCGAAGTATACACTATGGCAGTGGTGGTAGTAGTGGCAGTGGTGGTGGGGGCTGACATGACGACAGGGAAGAACTAAAACAGGACAGGACGAAAAAGAAAGGAAAAAACCGGGGACGGGCGAAGACGGACGAAAACGAGTACCAGAGTCCCACGCTGCTTGCGCTGGCGACGGCTGGCAGGAACGCCGCAGCTGCTGCTGCTGCCACAGACGGGGCCGGGGCCGCTGCTGCTGCTGTTGTTGCTGCTGCTGCTGGCTGGACCGCTGCTGCTGGCTGGCTGGACCGCTGCGACCGCTGTTACCGCTGCTGCTGCTGCGGTGGTCTCGCGGTTCTAGGCGCGCAGTTCGGAACCGTGCGACTGCTACGGTTGCAGGTTCGAATCCTGCCTCGGGCAGGGCATGGATGTGTGTGATGTCCTTAGGTTAGTTAGGTTTAAGTAGTTCTAAGTTCTAGGGGACTAATGACCACAGCAGTTGAGTCCCATAGTGCTCAGAGCCATTTTTTTTTTTTTTTTTGCTGCTGCTGCTCGGCTGGACCGCTGCTGCTCGACTGGACCGCTGCTGGCTGGCTGGCACCTGCAACATTAACACTTCAATTAGTGACAGGCACGAATCGAAAGGCGGTACTCATTGCGAGGTACCGCCGGAGATGCCCGTTAAAACAGAAAAATGTCCTTTGTGTAAGCATTCAGAAAAACCTTTATATGTCCTGTAAATTATATTTTTACCGTGGCTATAAATATTTGGTGTGATACTTTGTCTGTAGATTTGAGATGTACAGGGTGATTGTAATTAAAGCTCAACTTTCAAAATTCTGTATAAATAACACCACTGGTCAGAATGATGTGAAACGGAATATTACCTGAGAAGGGAGAAAACGTATGAAAGAAGAAAAAATAGTGAAAATTGATCACTAGATGGCGCTGTATGGCGAATACGCAAATGAATACACCTGTGATGCGCACGACCCACTGAAGGTGATATAAACACGTCGGGTACATGGCGTTTCCTCCTTTCGCGTCTGCGACGTTCGCCATGACTGTGTCAATGCAGGGTCGCGCTCTGCTTGTAAAGCTGTATTACAAGAATGATGACTGTGTACACGTTGCTCTACAGAAGTTCCGGACACTGAGGGGTTTGAAAAATGGCGTTGGTCTGGAGAAAAGACGGCAATGTAGGAGGAGACGAATGGTGGTGTGCAAACGTGTAGTGCACGGAGAACTTCACCAACACTGGACATACATGTGAGCACGGTGCGTAAAATGCTACGATACATCCTTTTCGTCTATCTATTCAAAATTACCCTTGTGCACGGGTTGCTTCCTGTTGACCTGCCAGCAAGAGAGACCTTTGCTTTAGAATTTCTTGCTCACATGTAAGTGAATAATGCTTGGCCGTGGAAGATTTTGTGGACAGACGAAGATCACTTCCATCTGACAGAATATGTCAGTACACAGAATTGTTCTATATGGGCAACGGAAAATCCACACGCAAATCAACCAGTACCACTTCATCCTGAAAAGGTCACTGTGTGGTGCTGATTTACAGCAACATTTATCATAGGGCTATATTTTTTCGAAGAGATAGGTGCTTCCGGTTCTATTACCTCTACCGCCACTGGTAAGCTCTATGAGTGACTTTTGCGCAACCACATCATTCCAGCTCTCAAGCTGTGTGGATGGGATCATTTTTATGCAAGGTGGCGCACCTCCGCTCATTGCAAATCCAGTGAAGCAGCTGCTGAAGCGCTATTTCGGAAATACTAGAATTATCAGCCGCCATTTCCCTACAGCCCGGCCGTCCCGATCACCTGATCTTAAACCGTGTGACTCCTGGCTGTAGGGCTGTCTGAAAGATGTATACAGTGTTCCGACTGCAAACTTCGGTCAGTTGTGGAGCATGCCGTTTCTCGATTTCAACTTGTTGCAGTAAACGGTGGACAGCATATTGAACATATTTTGCGCCAGTCACACGGAAATTAATAATCCTATTTCATTTTGATTGATGCTTTTTATGCGGTATTTGGCCTCAGGGCAATTAAAAAGCGATGAGATTGATGCTTTTTATGTGGTTTTTGGCCTCAGGACAATTAAAAATCGATTTTTCCCACCCGATGTGATATGACCTCGCCGTGGTGGATGGGCTTACGTAACTAACAGTATCATACCTGTACACCCATGCACACTGAGTAGTACACTTTGTTTAACGTCAAACGTACATCTCAGGCATTGTTGTATGATTCATTAGTCATTTGTAGTCGACGACTATTAAATTATGATGCTTACAGCGCCATCTTTTGGTACATTTTGTAACTATTTTTCGTCTGCCATACGTTTTCTCCCTTGTCCGCTAATATTCCGTTGCAATTTGACATCATTCTGGCCAGTGGTGTTATTTCTACAGCGGCTTGAAAGTTTAATTTTAATTATAATCACCCTGTATATGCCACAAGCTTCTGATTTCATGAAAATTCAATTTCACTTAGAATGGGCACTTTACCCTACGCTCCCATACAGTTTGTTATTTCAGGTCGCCACTAAGCTCATTTCTGTTGTTTAAAGAAAAGAGCAATTAAATGCTGTCAGACAGTTGCACGTTGGCATTGAAACTATAAGCTTTAAAGTTCATGTCTTCAAGGTTGATTGGTAAGCTGAAGGTGACTTTTACCTTGCATTCTGTATTCTAATACTGGTTTACGCTAGAAGTTAAAACCTGGTTGTTCTTGCTGTCAGTTAATTGTTTAAATAAAGAAAATCTCTTCTGTGTTCTCTGTGTCTGTTCTCATCCCATGTTTGTCGAGTTACTGTCTTGTGCTTAATGAGTTCAGTGAGTAAGAGTTTTTTATTTAATGATAGGGGCACATCATTGATTTCAGCCATTATACATTCAAATTGTGGCGTCTTTACTGAACTTTCGTCCATTTACATGCTTTTGCTAAATATGAGTTAGGTTCATTTCTGTGTGCAGGTCACAAAGTGTTATTTTCTTCTCCTACTGCTTCGTAAGGTTTCTGTAAATACAGCCGTGTGTGACAGTTTACTTTGGTACTATATGAGTACTAGTCTGTGTTTTCTTTGAGGTGAAAATTAACGACCTCTAATTATGCCACTGTCGCCTGGGATGGCTTCCTTATGTAAATGTTCTTGTTGAAGATCAGTAATACGATGTAACTGTTAAGATTAATACCACTGTTGCTATTTTGTTTGTTTAAATAAAATTTCTTTTGGGCTGTGACTAGTTCCACCATTAGCTACACATCAGTTTAAAAATAAGTATCAAATTGTAATTTCAACATTCGCCATTGTTTACCAGTTTTTACAAACATTTATGGTTAGGTATTTGAAGAGTTGCTCCACCATCAACCGTTTCTCGTCTGCTTTAAGGTTTAATCTGGTGTATTATTTAAAACAAGTTACTTTCATTCAGTTCAAAGTTGTTTCTGATCAATTGAGCAGGCGTCTCTTTCTTCATAGGCCCCTGACCATTGTAGTAACCACTTGTCTAAACTTATTCATGCATTCATGTAATTGCTTGAAGTTCCCTGCGTCTTGCACGGTTGACCGTTGAAACCAATTCTGCGCTGATTCAGACTGTTGTGTACATCCTGTAATGTCGGTATTGTCAAAATTTTCGTTAATTTAACATTATGTCGTTTTGGCAAAAACTGCCACAATATTTTGGTATTTATGTCTTCAGTAACGTTGCCATTTGACCTCTTTTAATAAAGTTTCTTTAACTTAATCAAGATTTTGCTTGACTCAGAACCTTACCACTCTCTCCACCCACCACCTACCGATTTACTTACGTACATCCGACACTGGTAAAGAATATAAACACACCACTTGAAACTATTGGCTGTAGCTCATTCCTGCACCAGTTCAAAAATATACTGGAGAAATTATAGTAGCTGCGCAAAATGTTGGACGGGCACATCAGGGGTGGAAGCAGGTGCAGGGGCAAATGGCTTTTTCGTTGCCGAGTGAGCATGTTTTCTTGTTTGTCTTCGAGCGATGGGCGTGTGTGCCTGGGAAAGATCAGCTGTTGCGATATAAATTTCAAACAGACGCAACATGGAATCGTGAATGAGCATTATAGTGACAATCATCTTGTCGTACACAATTCTAGCGAAGAATATGAGCTAAGGCTGTTGCAACACAACGCAAAAAGTAGATGAAGAATAACATCAAGGATACGTAGTAAATATTTGTGAACGTGATTCATACTGCGTAAAACATTTAAATGTAAGTACAGTTACTGTTATTAATCAGTCGTCACATAACAAGACCTCATCAGGCACAGTATCACAACTTTTTTGTCGCTAACTGTGGCAGCAATTCATTTATTTCCACAATTACAGCCTATTATCTGAAAAGCTAAAATAGGCCGTATAAATTCATTTTCTTCGCTAACAATAAATTTACGTATTAACTCTTTATTTCCATTACTTAATTTTTTAAATACTGCAACTACTTCTACTGGTACAAAACTACAACAAAGCCCTTAACCAGTTACCCAACGACTAATACTGCTATGAGCACTACAGAATATATTCTGAGGTTGTTCATTTATTTTGGTGCATATAACCTGTAGACAGTTGTTTCCCCTACCGGATCTGCCCTCATGCTATCCTGGTCAACAGCCATTGTCGGATAGATTCCTTGGGCCTCGAGCAGCACTTCAGCAGTTTTTTCCGCTATAACAAGTATATTCTGCAAACCACTGTGAAGTGCACAGTAGAAGGTGGATCCCACTGTGCCAGTTATTAGGATTTCCTCACGTTCCATTCACGTATGGAGCACGGGAAGAATGATTGAATGACTTTGTGCGTGCAGTAATTAATTATTCTACTCGTACCCTCACGATACCTATGTGAGTGATACATATGGGCTTGTAGTATATTCCTGAAGTCATCCATTAAAGTAGATTCCTGAAACTTCATCAGTAGACTTTCTCAGGATAATTTACATCATTCTTCAAGAGTCTTCCAGTTCAGTTCCTTCAGTATCTCTTTCACACTCTTCCATGAATGAAAGACGCCTGTGACCATTCGTGCTGCCCTTCTCTGTATACGTTCAGTACTCCCTGTTACTCTTATTTGGTACGGGTCACTGTTATGTCTTAAAGTTTATACATCCATAATTAATTGCTGCAAAGCAACGTAAAATCTTGAGAAACTATTTCATTCAGTGGTCGCCGACCTCAACTGTAGATCTGCAGAATATTTTGTTTAGTTAGGATTACAGCATGATGATGTGTGGTTGAAGTCCGTAAGTATGCGTATTATGTCTGAGATTTGCACAACTGACAAAAAAATTGAAACAATTTGGAATGTCGTGAAAAGGGATACAGTGCAACAAAGAGCACAGGAAGACTGTTTTTCTATCAAACACAATTAAAAATTTGTTAACAAGAAGTCAGAAGTAGGAAACATTTTTAAGTGTTGTAGATAAAATAGGTTCCAACTGTTCATTATAAAATGCAAGGCAGTATATGGAAGAGGCAGTACCTATGCAATTTGATAAAACTGAAATTCAACCCACCTCTCCTACTGAAATTAGGAAAATAATAAATTCACTCAAATGTAAAAGCTCACGTGGAATTGATGGCATTTCCTACAGAGTACTAAAAGCTTGTTCCCAATAAATAAGTAAGATTCCTAGCCACATATGTAGTAGCTCACTGAAACAGGGCATTTTTCCATATAGTATGAAAAACGGTATAGTAAAACCATTGCATCAAAAAGGTGGTAGATTGATGCTAACAACTACTGCCCAATCTTACTTCTGACAGCTTTATCCAAAATTCTTGAAAAAGTAATGTATTCTAGAGTAAAATCACATATTTGTAAAACTGAAGTACTAACAAAATGATAATTCTGTTTTCAGAAAGGTTTTTCAACAGAAAATGCTATATATGCATTCACTGATCAAATATTAAATGCACTGAATAACTGAATATCACCCATTGAGATATTTTGTGATCTCTCAAGGGCGTTTGACTGTGTGAATAATGAGATTCTTCTAGATAAGCTTAAGTATTGTGGTATGAGTGGCACAGTGTACAAGTGGTTTATTTCATACTTAACTGGAAAAATGCAGAAGGTTAAAATTAACGGTACAGATAGTCAGCAAAAACCAGCAGTCCTCTAACTGGGGAAGTATCAAGAATGGTGTCTTGCAGTGTTTAGTCTTCGGTCCCTTATTGTTGTTAATATATATTAACGACTTGCCACTCTACATTCATGAAGATGCAAAGCTAGTTCTTTTTGCTGATGATACAAGTGTAGTAATCACACCTGACAAGGAAGAATCAGCTGAGGAAATTGCAAATAATCTCTTTCAGAAAATTATTAAGTGGTTCTCTGCAAATGGACTCTCACTAAATTTTGAGAAAACACTGTTTATACAATTCTGTACAGTAAACGCCATAACACCATTGATAAATATATACTATGAATGGAAGCCTGTTGCTAAGTCAGAATACCCTAAATTTCTAGGTGTATTCATTGATGAGAAATTGAATTGGAAGAAACAAATCAATGATCTACTGGAACAGTTAGGTTCAGCTACTTATGCTATTAAGCTTATTGCAAATTTTTGTGATAAACATATCAGTAAATTAGCCTACTACGCCTATTTTCATTCACTGTTTTCATACGGAATCATATTTTGGGGCAATTCGTCATCAAGAGAGAAAGTATTCTTATTTATTTCAAGTTTTTGCTACCAGTCACTTTTTATTTTATGCTTCATTTAACATAATGCAACTCATTTCGAACATGTTTTGTTCATCTTCAGGCGTTTATACATACAAAGTATTCATTGAACAAAAGCATATAATCAGAATAATAGCTAGAGCCCACCTTGCAGACATTTATTTAAGGAACTTGAGATATTCACAGTACCTTCGCAATACATATATTCATTATGAAATTTGTCATTAATAACCTATCCAAATTCAAAAATAACAGCAAAGTGCATAGCTACGACACTAGAAGAAAGGATGATATTTACTATTCTGGATTAAATCTCAGTTTGGCACAGAAAGGGGTGTATTATGCTGCCACAAAAATAGTTAGTCATTTGTCAAATAGTATTAAAATTCTGACATTTAAAAGCAAATTAAAAGAATTTCTTAATGACAACTCCTTCTATTCAATAGATGAATTCTTAGATATGAAGTAGTAACAGTAAAAAAATTAATCAATTAATTAATTTGTGTGAAGATAACTTATGCTCAAGTGATACATTCCACATCATTACAAAATGTCGTAATCGTGATCTATGAAACAAGGATAAATGTTGTAAGTAATAATGAGCAAGCTATTTATAAAGCATTCTCTCAAGCAATTTCAGTAAAACCAGTTGATATCAAAGTCTGTGAGTCCTGGGAAAGTCGCCAATATCTGCGAGCTCCCTATTTTTTAGTGTAAAGCAAACCACAGCCTACCACGTAATTAATATTTTGTACCCTGCCTTCAGGACAATCAACTACAGAGTAAAACCAGATCGGCCGTCATGCATCGTGCTGAGTGACAGTCACAATCGAAAAGAGAACAACGAAATAGTAATCACAACTCTAATGAATTTAAATTTCTTTTTATTTGCACAGAGCCACCTAATCATTTAGTGGTTACTCCTTTTCCCTCACTGTAGTTACAAGGCTTGTATTACCAAGTACTTTTCGTAATGTTGAGAGACCAGGCACTGAGATTTTTAAATTTTTGTCTCGGCTCTTGACCAGAATGTATTACAAGTCTCTGTCAAATTACATAAAATGTACCTTTGTGTCTGTACCTTCTCCTGTGCAGCTGTAACTAGCACATATGTTTTAAAAAATACAAGAGTCGTCGGCGCATCAGAAAAGATTAGGGCCTGGCACAAAGATTGTCTATCTGACTGCATAAAAAATACCCACCACGATGAAACAAAAACTACGCACTGGATTTACAATCAGTTTTATCATCTTAAGAGGAGCAATTTCAGTAGGTGGCCTTGCAATGCTAACATTTCCTTGATATCTCTATAAATGGGGTTATCACGTTTCATTGAAACTCGGATTAAGAGCACCACGATTTATTATCAATCGAAATTACACGTATACAAAAGACGTATAATTATTGAGTATACATATCTTGTTACCTATGGACGTTGATACAAGACAGGGGAGCGTAGGGAGGATATGGCCTAAATTCAGCAGTCGCCCACAACACTAGAGTTCTAAATGGATAAGGAAAGGTGGGAGCTGACCATTCACAGAAGAATTTACTCTAATAATTAGTGAAAGGTAAGAGACGGTATCCAATAGCTAATACATAAATATATTGAAAAGGCAAACCATGAACTACTTGTGGCTGCACATTATTAATGGGGTCTCCCATCCGTAAACTAATAAAATTCATAAAACTCATTCTGAAATACCTTGATTTACGAATATGAATAACAAGAAATGAGGGCCATGCTACTTCTGGATCAATTTAGATATCGTGTGCAGAACTACTCGCCACGTGTTCACACGTGGGTGACAAAGAAGGGAAAACCTAACACTCAAAGGCCGTTATGAAATGTTCGCTAATATCACAGAGTATTGGAGAAGGAAAGACATTTGCTGAAGGTCAATTAGCTACGAGGGTAGTTGAATTATGCTGAACGTGGTGACTGATAGTCCCACGTATGTTTTGCATACTGCAACTGACCACACTCTGGCTCCAAGTAAGTCCAAAAACAAAATAGCAAATTAAAGACGAAATAAAAGCAATGAGGCGTAAATCCTCCCAAAATTAAAGATCACCTAACACTTTAATATGTATTCACGACTCAATCCACTTAGGAACCTAGCAAGAGGATGTATGTTTACCAGCTTGCAACTGTCTTCTTCTGGATCTCGTCACCGATTCCTCACGACTGCTAACTGCCTACTGGCCGTTGCTCCATCGGAGCCAGGCCTTGTGGGGGTTGGTACTGGCGCATTTTTCGCGGGCCAATCTGGGGGTACGGATCTGTCGCGGAACTAGCCGCCTTTCAAGCAGACATTCCTAACTTGGCGGAATGACTCGTGACTGGATAGAATTTAGTCAGGGAGTCGACAGAGAGGCCACTGTACAGAGCCAAACATGCAGGAGGAACTGAGTTTTAGGTTGGTACTATTACTTAGAAGAATAAAAAGGACTACCTTGGTTTCGCCAAGTCTTTCAAATTACCGGATCATCCTTCCAAGATAAAAAGGTCAGCACAGGAAAAAGAAAGCCAACATGGCTAGCTGAGGGAGACAGCTGAATATGGAAATAAAATAAAAGTACCTTGCTCCAGTCCTCTCTCCAGTTTCCTTATGCTGTCATACTGAAAAAATCAGCGAAGAGCAGGTATGCTGTTGCCGATTAGTAACGATAATCAAATGACTACAATATTGCAAAGAAGTGTAACGTAGATGCAAATCTACCAATATTATACCTTCTGTATATCCCAGTGAAAAATTTCTATTGTTTTTAAAATAGATTCTTTACCAGTGATGTACAATGTAAAATACTTCATAAACTTCTTCCTGTTATTGAGTTCTTAATTGAACTGAAAGTGTCAAGCCCAAAGAAAAGAAAACTATACATTTAAGCAGTGCACTGTCTCAATCAGACTACATATAGTTTCTGATCAGTACCTAATGGCTATTATTATTCCATCTTAAAATAATGCCTGCAGTACAATGAGAAAAATAAATCCCAGAAGCGCATTCTGGTTGGAACAGAAAAATGTTTTTTCACATTTACTATTATATCTAATATTTACACTGCAATAGATAAAAAATACGGTAATAGCCTGTTAGGCTACAACGCAGTGGAGTAATATTTTAAACAACAACGTAGTGTGTCATTCAGTTTTGGTAGTTACGTACAATTTAACTTTATGCATCAATCACAGACAATATTTGGGCCCCTAAATCACTGTTACTCACATATAAAATAAATACAATCTCTTATTTCTTTACTGTTACTGTAGACAGTTGCATCGAAAATGTTGTACACAAATCTCCCTCGTAAACAATAAAGTGAGAGAGACTGGGACTTTTACATTAATTCATTCTACAATAACAACTGCCAAAGATAGATTTGTTTCTTGCAACACAATTCATTTATCTGTGGTTCCTTTTCGTACGTCCGACCTTTGTATAATCACAGTGAGTCCACTAATGTGTGCAAACTTATTAGCGCACAAATGGACAAAACATCTGAACTGTCTCCTCAAACCCAGGGTGTCAAACAGACTTTCTAAATAAATGTGACCCCCGCCATGTAAGGCAGCTAATATCAGGTGCCGATTGTAACAAAAATCATTATAAATGCTGCTGTCAAGTACCTATAATGCATGAATTAACAAAAGTGAAAGTTTGGGCTTTGTTCTAGAAAGGCAAAAAACTATTCCCTTTTTGATTCTACATATAATTTATCAACTGTTGATTTCATGGGACAAGTAATAAACCACAACCATGTTCAATTACTTTTGACACTCAGTAACAAAATATTTCAGTCTTGGACTTATTGAAATGACGATTATTAAAATCATTATCTCTACACATGAAAATTTTTTATCACGGTAAAGACTCATTATTAAAACTCCCCATCAGCTCATTTCAATCTATGTTGTCATAGCTGGTCAGTGCACTGAGTTGGTGGAGAATAAATTTACTTTTTGAACCAATGAAAAAACTCTCATGTACTCAATGTGAGGGTAGGTTAGTATCCTAGATTTTGCTATTCAATGGTCAAAACGTATGCAAGTTGGAGTGAGCAAAATCTGGACTCAACATTTACTGTGACCTAATACGTGATGGTACTTTACCCAGTGCCATCTGCAACGACGTTGTCCCCATGATGGATCTGAAACGCTAATTTCCTACTCTGGCCTTGACTGAATTCACTCAGTCGCAACTTCCCTGTGTTCTGTAAAACGTTAATCTTTCCCTAGTCAAAATAGTGGCTATTGCACACTCGCTACGGGTTGAAGCGACTTGGACAATTTCTTTGTCTGCAGAAATTCTCGCAGGAATAATTAACTACTGCTTTGCTATCTGTCGCCACGATAAATGAAGCATATCGTCCTCACTTCGCAGAAAGCAAACACAACGCCTTCGCTTATTTCTATACACTTGTGCTGTCTCCCACTAGACGAGAGAGAGAAATTTTAGGTCTCAAAATGCTCTTATATGTAGGGGATCTCCCCACCGTGTCGCGTCTTCATCGCCAAGCATGGCTTAAGCCAATCGCTGTCTCGCTATAGGTGAATAAATTTTTAATTTTTCTTGCTGGGTCGCAGCCTAGCACTGTTAATGACGTGCAGCCACTTACCCTCGGTCCCGCCTTTATTTACGTTAAATTTATAATGTATTGCTTTGGCCTAATCCCTTTCTGCGCTGAAGCTCGGCGTTCTCTTGCTAAATGGGAGTTTTACGATATCATTAACCACCTGCTCGGTTCGTCTCCAAAATGCATTTCACTTTATTTGTTTTTTCATGCCAGTCCATATTGGTAGTTTTTGGTACATGAAATTAACTGCAACTGCCTTTTGTTGATATAACGTAATTATTATTATCTGAGGATCTCATACTGTATCGTCCTGTCATTATGGATCAAGCTCATGTAAGGTCTGTAATATCCGGATTCCTTAAATCTTAAATGCATTGTTCTTTGCGTGTGAGTTCTTTTTTTTATTTTTAACTATAATACGAAACTTCCATGATTTGCATTTAGCTAATACATTGGCCTCTGTTGGTCCTCGATAACAAACTCTCATCAGTGCTTCCACTAAAAGTTCCCATTTTGACTGACACAAGGCACCAGAAGAGTGACCCTGTCAGAATCGCTTGGTCAGATGCGAGTTCATGAAAAGTTCATGAAAACAAATCAGTCACTTATCAGTTTCTTTATGCACGACAGAATCAAATGACATTTGAACATACAACCAAATTGTTTGAAACATATAGTCAAAAGCTATAGCTTCTTATCACAAGAAAACGTTATACATAAAATAAATATGAGCAAATGATGCTGATCCCCCACAAACAGTGAGACTAGAATCTATAGCGATATTCTGGCGACCAATGATGCAGTTTTAGACTCATGGCTTGCATCTGAATCACGGGCCTCAGTCAGCAA
This sequence comes from Schistocerca gregaria, assembly GCF_023897955.1. Lineage (NCBI taxonomy): Eukaryota > Metazoa > Arthropoda > Insecta > Orthoptera > Acrididae > Schistocerca > Schistocerca gregaria. The sequence continues at coordinate 136,256,595 of NC_064921.1, read as the reverse complement.
TAAGTTCCAATAAGTAAACAAGACTGTCATTAAGTTGCTTCATGTTACAGGGATTTATTTACATTTCTTTTTTTCTATTCTCTTTCAATCAAGATTTTTGAAAAGCGCTTGCATACCTAAGTGAATTTGAGACAGTGAGTAAAATATATCTTATAAGAAAATACTGTAGGACAAACATATGGGATGTTGGTTAAAAATAAGGTTGTGTTTTTTCATTCACATGATTTGCCTTTCGTATCACAATCACGCACATTTTAGTACACCTAAAGGATTTTTTTTATCTTTCGGCCCATTGATACGTTACCCAGAATGAGATTTTCACTCTACAGCAGAGTTTGCGCTGATATGAAACTTCCTGGCAGATTAAAACTGTGTACAGGGCCGGGACTTGAACTCGAGATCTTTGCCTTTAGCGGGAAAGTGCTCTACCAACTGAGCTACCCAAGCACGACTCACAGCTTTACTTCTGCGTGTACCTCGTCTCCTACCTTCCAAGCTTTACAGAAGCTCTCCTGCGAATCTTGCAGAACTAGCTCTCCTGAAAGAAAGGATATTGCGGAGACATGGCTTAGCCGCAGCCTGGGGGATGTGCAAGGTTCGCAGGAGAGCTTCTGTAAAGTTTGGAAGGTAGGAGACGAGGTACTGCAGAAGTAAAGCTGTGAGGACAGGCCGTGAGTCGTGCTTGGGTAGCTCAGTTGGTAGAACACTTGCCCTCGAAAGGCAAAGTTTCTGAGTTCGAGTCTTGGTCCGGCACACAGTTTTAATCTGCCAGGAAGTTTTCGATACCATACCGTTATTTCAAAAATATAAAAATTTGAATTGTGCCTGAGTTGTAGGGACGGCTCTGATTTCGGATTACATGCAATATCAAATTACACACTTTACCATAGGTGATTCATCATAACTTTTTTTTTAGAAGTATTGCTTGATAATACAACAGCTGAATCATTTAACTAACGCAAAAATATTTGCGATGTGTTCCTATGAACCCCCAATATCCTTACATTGTTTCCTGAATTTTTATTATTCTGTGATGTATTGAAAAGGAAATGTCTAAGTACATACCAACTGCCACAAAGACGAAAAACTTCGAGAAATGAGGCGCTAAATGCAATCAGAAAAAATTATTCTGTGAAACAGACGGCGTATTTGGTCTGCTATAGATTTGATTGCTGAATTCGAGTGTTGAACTGTACTGTAGTTTGCCGTCCTGGTGCTCTAATACTGCTAATTACGCTTGTGGATTGAAAAGGACCATAAGCAAGTCAAAAACAACTGTCTCACAAGTAACTACTACATATTTTCTCGAATGTAAATGGTCGATACATACGCTTGAACGTTTGTGGGCTTCGTTAAAAGTTTACTATTTTCCGCCTACTACGTTCATTTTTCCTGACGAATGACATGTCAGTTCTGATGCACATATCCAATCTGTTTGCGTGCTGGCAGTTGTAAATGTTGAAATCTGCCTGAATGATTGCGCTCATTTTCGCAGTAGCTATAAAGGAACACTGAGAGCTGTTCCAGCATAATTGCAAATGAAATTCCATTTCCACTAATTCAATTTTCGCTCTCGACTGGTAATCATTTCCAGCTGGCGAGAAGAATTGCATGAATTATTTCAGCTGCAAGCACCCTTCACACATAACAGCAATTAGTCTACACGGCTGTCATTTCCAGGCATGTCCGAGGTTCCTACGGTACAAATATCCATTGCGTTATAAATCTTAGTTTGTGGTTTGTTCTACGTAACGGACTCGAACCCAACTGATTAACTTAAAAAGTTTATTTAATCTTAGTGCTATATTTTTACTATCGATTTTACTTTTAAATACGTGATGTCACAAAATTCACGAGATGGTGTACTAATTAAATCGCCGCTCGATTAAGGTTTTCTGTAGTTTTCCTAAATCGCTTACACGAAACATGGAATGTTTTCTTTGAAAACGACACTGGCGATAACTTGCACCACTCCTTCCCCAGTCTTATCTCGCTTCATCTGTAATCGGCGTCATCGAAGGAAGGTTATGCTCTAATTTTCCTATTATTTTGTTTTCTTCGAAATGGCACATAGTCTTGTCCCTCACAAGTTTCGCAATCCGTCGTATAACCTGATCTAATATTTGCTGTTATTATTATTATTATTAGTTATTATTATCACCTCCAGTAACGTTTCCTTTTTTTCTTTTTGCGGTCTTATTCTCTTATAAAATCGCAAAAGAGGACGCTGATCATGTTAATATTATTATTAAAAACAGTAATAATGTACAAAGAACTAAGGAGTGACCGAAAACATAAAAATTATTGAAATATTTGTTTTTCCGTACTAGACTGTCTGTCTTCAGTAGTGAGCGTACTACACACCAATCCTCGGAATAAATCGAGCTGCGAGCGTGCAAAATGATTGAGTTTTATTTCAGCATTCAGTATAAATTGCATTTAGTTTTTATTTGTGCCATACACAATAACATGTTTAGGCTTAGGCCTCATCACATTCAGATTTATTTAGTTTTTGACTGACTGTATCACGTCAATGCTCTGCATGCAAGAGGCAAGTGTATCACACTCCTATGTCCAAATCTAGTATCAAAATCTTCATCCGCATGAGTACTCTGCAATTCACACTCAAGTCCTGCACAGAGTTCTTATTAAACTTTTAACTTCTAGGCGATTTTTCCGCATGGACAAAAGACAGATCTTCTGCTAATGAAGCTTGTTAGACAGGGGTTGGTAATGTTAGCCAATCATCAGATACTAATAAAACTTAAAAAATGTTTTTTTGTGCGTAAAAATACACTTTTTTTAAGTGGAACAATGTCCACTGACATTAACAAACTAAAAGTAGGGTAAATTAGAATATCAATGGTGTTTGTTGCAGGATTCGAATGCGAGTCGTTTACGGGATATACACTCCTGGAAATGGAAAAAAGAACACATTGACACCGGTGTGTCAGACCCACCATACTTGCTCCGGACACTGCGAGAGGGCTGTACAAGCAATGATCACTCGCACGGCACAGCGGACACACCAGGAACCGCGGTGTTGGCCGTCGAATGGCGCTAGCTGCGCAGCATTTGTGCACCGCCGCCGTCAGTGTCAGCCAGTTTGCCGTGGCATACGGAGCTCCATCGCAGTCTTTAACACTGGTAGCTTGCCGCGACAGCGTGGACGTGAACCGTATGTGCAGTTGACGGACTTTGAGCGAGGGCGTATAGTGGGCATGCGGGAGGCCGGGTGGACGTACCGCCGAATTGCTCAACACGTGGGGCGTGAGGTCTCCACAGTACATCGATGTTGTCGCCAGTGGTCGGCGGAAGGTGCACTTGCCCGTCAACCTGGGACCGGACCGCAGCGACGCACGGATGCACGCCAACACCGTAGGATCCTACGCAGTGCCGTAGGGGACCGCACCGCCACTTCCCAGCAAATCAGGGACACTGTTGCTCCTGGGGTATCGGCGAGGACCATTCGCAACCGTCTCCATGAAGCTGGGCTACGGTCCCGCACACCGTTAGGCCGTCTTCCGCTCACGCCCCAACATCGTGCAGCCCGCCTCCATGGTGTCGCGACAGGCGTGAATGGAGGGACGAATGGAGACGTGTCGTCTTCAGCGATGAGAGTCGCTTCTGCCTTGGTGCCAATGATGGTCGTATGCTTGTTTGGCGCCGTGCAGGTGAGTGCCACAATCAGGACTGCATATGACCGAGGCACACAGGGCCAACACCCGGCATCATGGTGTGGGGAGCGATCTCCTACACTGGCCGTACACCTGTGGTGATCGTCGAGGGGACACTGAATAGTGCACGGAACATCCAAACCGTCATCGAACTCATCGTTCTACCATTCCTAGACCGGCAAGGGAACTTGCTGCTCCAACAGGACAGTGCATGTCCGCATGTATCCCGTGCCACCCAAAATGCTCTAGAAGGTGTAAGTCAACTACCCTGGCCAGCAAGATCTCCGGATCTGTCCCCCATTGAGCATGTTTGGGACTGGATGAAGCATCGTCTCACGCGGTCTGCACGTCCAGCACGAACGCTGGTCAAACTGAGGCGCCAGGTGGAAATGGCATGGCAAGCCGTTCCACAGGACTACATCCAGCATCTCTACGATCGTCTCCATGGGAGAACAGCAGCCTGCATTGCTGCGAAAGGTGGATATACACTGTACTAGTGCCGACATTGTGCATGCTCTGTTGCCTGTGTCTATGTGCCTGTGGTTCTGTCAGTGTGATCATGTGATGTATCTGACCCCAGGAATGTGTCAATAAAGTTTCCTCTTCCTGGGACAATGAATGCACGGTGTTCTTATTTCAATTTCCAGGAGTGAAGTACTTTGGGAAGTTCCCACAGGGAATCTTGTACAATATGTGACGTCACTTGGAAGCCTATCTAATGTACGATGCGATTTATTCAACTGATATGAATGAAATGTAAAAAGAGAAAATAATGCCTGTAATATTGTAAGTCATTTTGTCGAATCTAATAATATTCTGTTATAAATATTGTAAATACGTTCCATTACTCGCAAACATAAAGTTAAAGAAATTGGTTGCAATCATTTCAAAAATACGCAGGTGATTGTACCATTGTTTCTTTCTGTGTAACATTAGATTAATTTGCCGCGAAAAGAAATCATTTCATGCTCTATATTATCGCTGGGTTAGCTGCAGGTTACGTTGCATTGTCATTCATTAAAAGAGAGAGTAACGTTTCCATTAATAATAAATAACTTTTTCCTGCGTATTGATATTACGTCACGCTACGTATATTGAAGACGCACTTACACTCGCTCAAAATATACATGGTGTTCCAAAAACAATATTCAGAATTTAATATTATCACCGCCGTAGCAATCTGCACTGGCTTATACAAAATAACAAAATTAGTTCTACACCACAACAATTGCCCAGAAAGGAGGTAATGGTATAAGGAGGTAATGGTACAAATACCTGCGACAGCTAACACTAAAGAACAATACAAGTGCATACACTATTTATGTGGATTCTGAGCAGTAAAGAGACAAATGACCATCACAAGTTGTGTTCAAAATAACCTCCAGCAGCGGCAATACACGCTTCCAGTCTGATATGCAACAACTGTTGCACACTCAGTGGAGATGTCCGAGCAGGCTGCAGTAATCCGTCGTCGCATATCATCAGGTGTAGTTGGTATGACCTTTTAGACAGCGTCTTACAGCTTTTCTCACAGAAAAAAGTCAAGTCCGGAGAACGGGTCGCCAAAGTTAGAGGTTCTCCGCGTCTAATCCAGCTGTTTGGGAACAATTCGTGTAGACATGCTGTAGTACTTCGTACACTACTCGCTCGACAGCCATCATGTTTGTACTGTAGGTTCGTCCTAGTCTACGGAGGAACGTCTTCTAGCAAATGTGGAAGATGGTATGTCAGGAGGCTGCGATACTCGTGCCCGTTCAGTTTCACTATCGCACACCACGCGTGTACACTCAGTTAGCGCTGACGTTCCAGCTGAGGGAGCCAACGGGGGTTGTCAACAGACCAATAGTACTATTTTCGGCGGTTTATCTGGCCGTGATAGATAAATGTGGACTTCATCGCTAAACAAGATACATCTGGAATATCCTGTCTTAAATCCCATGTACTGAAGTTAAAGCGATTCTCATAATCGTTTCCGTACAGCTCTTGACGGAGAGAGATGTGATAGGCTTGGGATCTATGTTGATGGAGAATATGTAGGGCGCTTGACTGACTCATGCCATTTCGTCGTCCGATTGCGCGGTAATTAACGTGCGGATCAGCTGCAAAAGCAGCAAGAATATTAATTTCCCCATCTTCCGTTACGTTGTCGAGTTGCTACAATATCACGTTTACGTAACTCGTTGGAGAGGTTGATAAGTAACTGCCGGGTTGGTCGACGTCTACTGAGATATCTTGCCACTTACATCGTACATGAACGAACTGCATTCTTCCTCTCCCTACATTCATCATGCACCACGAGCATGTCGGCTTTTTCTGCACTGGAAAATCCCATCGTGTACTCGCAACCTACTGCTTGGACTATCACACACTCACTGACTAGTTCCCGGATTCGATTCCCGGCGGGGTCAGGGATTTTCTCTGCCTCGTGATAACTGGGGGTCCTCAGGTTAGTTAGGTTTAAGTAGTACTAAGTTCTAGGGGACTGATGACCATAGATGTTAAGTCCCATAGTGCTCAGAGCCATTTGGACTCACTGACTAGCGAGTCGCAATGCACTAAGCGAATACCCAGGTACACTGTAAACAAACATCGCACTTAGCAAGGCGCGAGTTGAGTGGCACAAGCTAGAGACGCTGTGGAAATTTCAAAAAACGATCTCTCGCAAATGGCTCGCACTAGAGGGTTCTGCAACAAACATCAATGGCATTCTGATTTACCCTACTTTTAGTTCGTTAATGTCAATAGACATATTTGCACAAAAATACACTTTCTAAGTTTCTTGAAATCTTTTTATTGGCTAACAATACAAGCCCCTAACTGCGAATCCATTCTGTGACAACCACACGTCAACAGTACTTTCAATTTCCGGAATATTTGCGGTGCAAATTTTAGGTAATTCACCCTGAGTACATAGCTTCTGAGTGACTTCCTTCTGCTGGTGACCACAGCCAAGGTGGGTCGCGTATTCGAGCCGGGGTCAGGCACTGCCCACCTTCGTTGCTGTTCACCTATCCCATGGCGCCCTCATTGTTGCTGATCACCGGCCAGTGAGGGCGCAAGACTTCTAACATGCTGCACACTTGTGGTTTAAACGCCGTTCTCCCCAGTGTTGTGCACGACGACCACGACACACCCCAGCTGACTGAAGCTGAACCTGTTACACGTCGCCCTCCGTCGTCATCCTTCCGGAGCATTTTTGAGTCAAGCACCCATCGCGGCTTCCACCTGCTGCTACCTGGCACACAGTACCTGACATGGGGGGGGAGGGGGGCAATAGCCTACCCAATGGCTGCGATCCCATATCTGTACCTAAAATGAATAGAGGAATATTTTCATTGACTATCCACTGCGCGGTTGCAGTCAGCACCGCCTCCTCAACCCACGGAGAGAAAATGGCGCTTCTTCCTGACCTACAAACCGCCATTGGGATCACTTCCCGACCGCAACAGTAATAATCATTTACATACACTGACGCGCCGAAGAAACTGGTGTAAGCATGCGTATTCAAATACAGAGATGTGTAAACAGGTAGAATACTGGACTGCGGTCGGCAACGCCTATGTAAGACAGCAAGTGTCCGGCGCAGTTGTTAAATCGGTTACTGCTGCTACAACGGCAGGTTATCAAGATTTAAGTGGGTTTGAAGGTGGTGTTATACTCGGCGAACGAGCGATGGGACACAGCATCTCCTAGATAGCACTGAAGTGGGGATTTTCCCGTACTGGTGTACCGTGAATATCAGGAATCCGGAGAAAGATCATGCAGGAACGGGACCAACGATGACAGAAGAGAAGAACGTGACAGAAGTGCAGCCCTTCCGCAAATTGCTGCAGATTTCAATGATGAGCCATCAACGTAAGCGTGCGAATCATTGAAGGAAATATCATCGATGTGGGCTTTCGGAGCCGAAAGTCCACTCGTCTACACTTCATGATTGCACGACACAAATCTATACGTCTTGCCTGGGCCCTTCAATACCAACATTGGATTGTTGATGATTGGAAATATGTTGTCTGGCCGGACGAGGGAATGAGCGTGTACGTGTACGGTGACAACCTCATGAATACCTGGACCCTGAATGTCAGCAGGGGATTGTTCAAGCTGGTGGAGGCTCTGTAAGTGCAGTTTGATTGACACGGGACCCCCGATACATGTAGATATGACTGTGACAGGTGACGCGTACATAAGCATCCTGTCTGATCACCTGCATCTATTCATGTCTGTTGTGCGTTCCGACGGACATGAGCAATTCCAGTAGGACAATGAGACACCCACATGTCCAGAATTGCTACACAGTGTCTCCAGGAACACCCTTCTAAGTTCCGCTGACCGCCAAACTCCCCAGACATGAATATTATTGAGCGTATCTGGGATGCCTTGCAACATGCTGTTCAGAAGAGATCTCCACCCCCTCGTACTCTTACGGATTTATGGACAGCCCTGCAGGATTCATGGTGTCAGTTCCGTGTAGCACTAATTCAGACATTAGCCGAGTCCATGCCACGTCATGCTGCGGCACTTCTGCGTGCTCGCGGGGACCCTACACAATATTAGGCAGGTGTACCTGTTTCTTTGGCCCTTCAATGCAAAATTGCGTTAGTTGTCAAAAAGCATTTAGTTGAATGCTTATCAGACACGAAAAGCATATAATGTTGTGCATTGCTGCTACTTCGTCACCTCGAGTGAGGTGGCGCAGTGGTTTACCACACGGGACTCGCATTCGGCAGGACGACGGTTCAGATTCACATTCGGCCATTCAAATGGGGATTTCCCAGATTTTCCTAAGTAGCTGGAGGCAAATCCTGAGCTGATTCCTTTGAAACAGATATGGCCGTTTTCCTTCCCATCCTTTTGTAATCCGAGCTTATGCTCCGTCTCTAATGACCGTGCTGGAGATGGAACGTTAAACTATGATTTTTCTTCCTACTGCTACTGCGGCAGTCTAGATAATATTAAAGTTACGCTTTTATACAGTTTCTCCGACTTTTTTAGGTTCCGGCTCTTCTAAACGTCACTGTAGAAAACGTTACCCCGGGTATAAGAGAACTTCATTGTTTCGAGAACGACACGTTAAAAATATATTAAGCGTGGAAGAAAAAATTGTATTCAAAGTGTAGAGTCTACTAACTTCAACGATGAATATTCCAGGAGGAACAACTGAAACTGGTTCAGTACATCTGAAATAAAGTAAATGTAACTGTATCTGGTTGATTCCCATTATTTCCAAAACGCCAAGAACTGTAATAAATGACTAGTATATAACTATTCTTGACGTTGGTCCGTCGTATAGCCTGCTTCACTTCAGTCTGGTGGCTGTAATCCGCACTACACGGACAGCCATATGCGAATGGTATTCGTTTTAATCATGTGCCAAATAACAATCCAGAAACGCTGTTTTGGTGCCACCTGTCTGATCGATGTATTTTTATAGACGATAGGTGACTGCATTTCACCTGGCGCACAGTCTGGAGAAGACATCGTGGCCGTCTGAGAATCGGCCACTCCCTCTTTCTCTATGTAACCTCTTTATTGGGCTCTCTTGGTATCGTATTGGTATTGCACCCGTGGTCTAAGGATGACATCTGTGATTACTGATCAAAATGTCCAAAGTCCTTGATTCGAAACCCACTACCGCTTAAATTCTGATTAATGATCAGCATTTGTGGCCGAAGACTTCGGAGCATAAGAAGTCACCCTCATTCTGCCAACGGTCTTGTGAAAGAGGGCAGAGGAGCGGACAGAGGTTCAGGGCAGTCTCTTGCCGTTTGGGTGGGAAACTGCCCCTAAAGGCGTAAGAATCAGCAACGATCAAGGGCATGAAGATGCAGAAGGTTATGGAAACCACTGCTTAAAGGCACGTAACATGTATCCACAGCACATATGGCCTGTAAGTGAACAATTATCATGATGATCTCTTCATTGGCAAAAGGTTCCGGAATAGCCCCCATTCGGATCTCCGGGAGGGGACTGCCAAGGCGGAGGAGACCATGAGAAAAATATTGAACAATCAACGAAAGCATAACGTTCTACGAGTCGAGGCGTGGAATGTCAGAAGCTTGACCGTGATAGGGAAACTAGAAAATCTGAAAGGGGAAATGCAAAGGCTCAATCTAGATATAGTAGTGGACAGTGAAATGGAAAGAAGACAAGGACTTCAGGTTGGATGATTATCTGGTAATATCAACAGCACCAGAAAATGGTATGACGAGTAGGATTCCTTACGAATAGGACGGTAAGGCAGAGTCTGTGTTACTGTGAACAGTTCAATGATAGGGCTATTCTTATCAGAATCGACAGCAAACCATCACCGACGACGATAGTTCAGATATACATATCGATGCCGCAAGCTGAAGAGGAAGAGACGGAGAAAGTATATGACGATATTGGCTAGAATGCAGTTGCAGGGGAAGGAGCAGAAGGAAATGTTACAGGAGAATATGGGCTTGAGACAAGTAATGAGAGAGGAGAACGACTAATTGAGTTCTGTAATAAATTTCGGCTAGCAATAGCGATTACTCTGGTCAAGAATCACAAGAGGAGGAAGTGTGCTTGGAAAAGGCCGAGTGATACGGGAAGATTTCAGTTAGATTACATCATGGTAATCAGAAACTGGATGGTAGGACGCAGATACAGACTCAGATCACAATGTAGTAATGAGGAAGAGTAGGCTGAAATTTAAGACATTAGTAAGGAAGAATCAATACCCAAGGAAGTGGGGTACGGAGGTACTAATGAATGACTTGATACCCTTGAGGTGCTATACATAGAGCAATATGGAATAGCTCAGTAGGCAAAACAGCTGAAGCGGAATGGACATCTCTAAAAACGGTCATCACGTAAGATGGAAACAAAAAAATAGGTACAAAGAAGGTAACTGCGAAAAAACCAAGGGGTAACAGAAGGTATACTTCATTTGCTGGATGAAAGGAGGAAGTACAAAAATGTTCTGGGAAACTCAGGAATACAGAAATACAAATCGCTGAGGGGTGAAATAAATAGAGAAGGGAGCATGTAGGTGGAAGGAACAATAAATGAAGGCCTCTATGAGGGGGAAGATTTGTCTGATGTGATAGAAGAAGAAATAGGAGGCGATTTAGAAGAGAAGTAGACCCAGAATTAGAATCAGAATTTAAGAGAGCTTTTGAGGACTTAAGATCAAACAAAGCAGAAGAGATCAATAACATTCCATCAGATTTTCTAAACTCATTAGGGGGAGTGGCAACAAAACAACTATTCACGTTGGTGTGTAGAATGTATGAGTCTGGCAATATACCGTCTGACTTTCGAAAAAGTATCATCCACACAGTTCCGCAGATTGCAAGAGCTGACAAGTGCGAGAATTATCGTACAATCAGCTTAACAGTTCATGCATCCAAGTTGTTTACAAGAATAATATACAGAAGAATGGAACAGTAAACGGAAGATGTGTTAGAAAATCATCAGTTTGGCTTTAGGAAAGGTAAAGACGCCCGCAAGGCAATTCTGACGTAGTGGCTGATAAAAAAATATGCACCTACATCTACATTTACATGGATACTCTGAAAATCACATTTAAGTGCCTGGCACAGGTTTCATCGAACCACCTTCACAATTCTCTATTATTCCAAACTCCTATAGCTAGCGGAAATAACGAGCTCTGATTTCCATTATTTTATAGTGGTGATCGTTTCTCCTTACGTAGGTAGGTGTCAACAAAACATTTTAGCATTCGGAGGAGAAAGTTGGTGATTGGAATTTCGTGACAAGATTCCGTCGCAACGAAAAACGCCTTTCTTTTAATGATGTCCAGCCCAAATCCTGTATCATTTCAGTGACACTCTCTGCCATATTTCGCGAAAATACAAAACGTGCTGCCCTTGTTTGAACTTTCTCGATGTACTCCGTATGTCCTATCTGGTAAGGATCCCACACATCGCAATAGCATTCTAAAAGATGACGGACAAGCGTAGTGTAGGCAGTCTCCTTACTAGATCTGTTACATTTTCTAAGTGTCCAGCCAGTAAAACGCAGTCTTTGGTTAGCCTTCCCCACAACGTTTTCTATGTGTTCCTTCCAATCTACGTTGTTCGTAATAGTAATTCCTAGTTATTTAGTTGAATTTACGGCCTTTAGATTTGAGTGATTTATCGTGTAACTGAAGTTTAATGAATTCCTTTTAGCACTCATGTGAATGACCTCACACTTTTCGTTACTTAGGGTCTACTGCCAATTTTTGCACCATTCACATATATTTTCCAAATCTTTTTCACTTTGTTTTAATCTTCTGATGACTTTTTTAGTCGATAAACGATAGCGTCATCTGCAAAAAAAGCTAAGACGGCTGCTCAGATTGTCTCCCAAATCGTTTATATGTATAAGGAACAGTAAAAGACCCATAACACTACCTTAGGGAACGCCAGAAATCACTTCTGTTTTACTCGATGACTATCCGTCAGTTATTACGAACTGTGACCTCTCTGACGGGAAATCACAAATCCAGTCATATAACTGAGACAACATTCCATAAGCACGCAATTTCATTACAAGCCGCTTCTGTGGTACAGTGTCAAAAGACTTTCGGAAATCCAGAAATATCGAATCGATCTGAAATCCCTTGTCAATAGCACTCAACACTTGATGCGAATAAAGAGCTAGTTGTGTTTCACAAGAACGATGTTTTCTAAACCCATGTTGACTGTGTGTCAATAGATCGTTCTCTTCGAGGTAATTCTTAATGTTCGAACACAATATATGTTCCAGAATCCTGCTGCATATCACCTTTAATTATATGGGCCTGTAATTTAGTGGATTACTCCTACTACCCTTTTTGAATATTGGTGTGACCTGTGAAACTTTGCAGTCTTTGGGTACCGATCTTTCGTCGACCGAGCGGTTGTATATGATTGTTAAGTATGGAGATAATGTATCAGCATACTCTGAAACGAACTTAATTGGCATACAGTCTGGACCAGAAGACTTGCTTTTATTAAGTAATTTAAGTTGCTTGATTACTCCGAGGATATTTACTTCTACGTTGCTCATGTTGAGAGCTGTTTTTGATTCGAATTCTGGAATATTTACTTCGTCTTCTTGTGTGAAGGCATTTCGGAAGGCTGTGTTTACTAACTCTGCTTTGGTGGCACTGTATTCGATAGTATCTCCACTGCCATTGCGCAGAGAAGGCATTGATTGTTTCTTGCCGCTAAGATACTTCACATACGAGCAGAATCTCTTCGGATTTTCTGCCAGGTTTCGAGACAAAGTTTCGTTGTGGAGACTGTTATAAGCATCTCGCATTGAAATACTCGCTAAATTTTGAGCTTCTGCATAAGATCTCCAGTCTTTGGGATTTTGCGTCTAAATTTGACATGTTTCTCTCATTGTTTCTGCAACAGTGTTCTGACCCATTTTGTGAACCAAGGAAGATCATCTCCGTCGTTTGTTAATTTATTTGGTATAAATGTCTCAATTGCTGCCGACACTGTTTCTTTGAATGTCAGCCACATCTGGTCCACATTTATATTATTAGTTTGGAAGGAGTGGAGATTTTCTCTCAGGAAGGCGTCAAGTGAATTTTTATCTGCTTTTTTAATAGGTATATTTTCATTTATTTTTGGAGGATATGTAGGTTACAATATTCAGTCTCGCCACGATAACCCTTTGTTTACTAATTCCTGTATCCGTTTCGATGCTCGTTATTAATTCAGTATTATTTGTTGTACAAGATCAAGTGCGTTTTCACAACCTTTTACTATTCGTATAGGCTCATGAACTAAATGCTCGAAATAATTTTCAGAGAATGCACTTAGTACAATTTCGGATGATGTTTTATGCGTACTTCCGGAATTAAACATATATTTTCGCCGACATATCGAGGGCAAATTAAAGTCACCACCAACTACAATCGTATGAGTAGGACACATGTTTGAAATCAAACTCAAGTTTTCTTTAAACCTTTCAACAACTGTATCATCTGAATTGGGAGGTCGGTAAAAGGATCCGATTAGGCTATTATTTTATTCCGACTTCCAACAATGATCTCTACCAATACTAACTCACAGGAACTATCTACTTCAATTTCGAGACAAGATAAACTACTTATAACAGCAACAAACACCCCACCGCCAACCGTGTTTAGCCTATCCTTTCGGTTCTTCGCAAAAATTTCGGCTGAGCTTATCTCTATCTTTAGCCAGCTGTCAGTGCCTATAATGATTCGAGCATCAGTGGTTTCTATTAGCTTTTGGAGCTCTGGTACTTTCCCAACACAGCTACGACAAATTACAACTGTTATACCGATGGTTCCTGTATCTACGTTCATAGGATTCGTCGTCCTAGAAAAAGGATTCGACAATGTAAAATGGTGCAAGACGTTCGAAATGCTGAGAAAAATAGGGGTGAGCTATAGGGAGAAACTTGTAATATATAATATATACAAGAATCAAGAGGGAATAATTAGAGTGGAAATCAGTTAATAAGAGCCAGTCTTCTTGTAAAAATTGTATACCAATTGGTAATTTTCAGAGTATGCTGAAGCAATAGCTCCACACTTCCCACCACGAACTTTCACCTCCGAATGCGAAAATATTTTGTTAACGCCGACCTACATAGGGAGAAACGATCATTTACTAAAGTAAGGCAAATCAGAGATAGCACAGAAAGACATAAGTGTTCGCTTATTACGCGCGCTGTTCGAGAGTGTAATAACAGAAAATAATTTTGAAGCTAATTCGATGAACCCTCCGCCAGGCACTTAAGTGTGATTTGCGGTGTAGTCATGTAGATGTGGATGTACATGTGGGTCTCTCATTTTTCGAAGCTTATACTGTTTAAACACAGATTTTGTATCTCCATAATAACCCCATGTTATTGGAAATTTAATGGAGTAAAAATAACTAATTTTCATTCGAAAAGTGGGCACAGCACTTCATTAACAGGTCTTCTCTTTCCTACGAAAAAACATAACGCATCACAGATCCTCTTTGGTGGAATAAAGAACTTCCGTTGATCCATTTAATACGCACTGGAAAACCTGCGATATTCTTTCAACATGTCACTGCAAAATCGTCCTTCGAATTTCACCGCTACCATTGCCCACAGTACCATGAGCAAACTGCAAAGACTGCAGGCACATGTTTCCAATGAAATCACGTACGACAGCCAAGCAATGGATCCGTTCTATCCCGAATGACAAGTTACGGCCTTACCTTGCAATTGAAAACATGCAGACGTGATGCAGGGACCACGTCGAGGTCGCAGCGATACGACTATTGGGAGTTACAAACCCCTTCACACAATTTTTTCAGCCACTGTATTGATGTACGTAAACCATTAGTTAAAACTAAACTCATTAACTGAAATGTAAATGCAATCATTCAGAGATATGGAGAGACACGCAAACTACTTAGTATCAGGCTCTTCTACGTCTTACAGTTAGCGCGCCCACAATAGCGTCAGATCTAACGGGAACAATGCGTGCCGTGATCGACACACCGTTAACGAGTTTCCTCAGCGAGAGGACGCCCTGTTAATGCAGTACTAATGGAGCTTAACCGCGCTGTTTGCAGCCTATCCAGTGCAATCAACGGCTGCGGAAATGTTCACGCAAGCGAGGACGTGGCGCAGCCGAAACCCGTCGATAGGCGGAATAACATTAACTACCAAACAAAGAGCTTGCAAAGGTTACATCAGTATCCTTTTAGCAGCTCCATCACTTACTGCTTCAGTATTCATGTACTCTGTACCGTTACTGAAGCGTGTAACACACAGCTTCCTGTGGAATTTGTGTTAACTGAGCGATTTATTGGCGCTGATGAATTTTAAAGCGTCTTGCACTGGCCTCTCGCATTACTGTAAAATATTGAAACATTTCGGAGTGTGCCTACCTCTATAAATTACAAAACTTCTACATGTTGATTTTTCTCCAAACCCGACACACTGCATTTCCAAGTCTCTTCGTGGATTCTTTATTTACTTGGCGATGGTATCCATAGTTATAAATATGTCGTATCGGAAATTAAAGTAGCAAGCGAAACTGCAAAATTGGATGGACTCGGGCTTCAAAATGCTAGTATCAAAGTTAGTAAAACATTACATGTACAACTAAAGAATTCTGACTTCATAATCATTACTCCTGCGTTCTGAAAAAGCTCAAAGTGGAACTGGGAAGCAAACAGGCTACCTATATTACTAAATGGCTAACCGAGGGCATAATCACAATTGCGGGTTGCGTGTCTAACAGCTTCCAGGGGAAATAACAATTTGATTTTCAACATTCAGTATACTTTTTGCACACTAAAAAATTTTCAGTGCTGTAATCTATCTTATCTTACGAGCTCAACTCAGTAAGTAAAATAATACAGTTGGGAACTGTGTATGTTATGAAACCTACTGGCAGATTAAAATTGCATTCCGGATCGAGACTCGAACTCTGGACCTTTGTCTTTCGAGGGCAAGTTCTCTAGCGACTGTTTTTTTATTTAATTAGTACTGGATGTTTGATGTAGAGGTGGGATAGCTGTGTTGATACTTTCATATACAAGATGTTCATCGAGTAATCAAAGTTCGGAGTGTGACCGACAGCTACCCAAATACAACTCACGTCCCATTCACATACCTATACTTCCATCAGTACCTCATCCCCTACCTTCCAAAACATCAGAAAAACTCTCCTGCGAAATTTGAAAGTTTTTTAAATGTCATCAGTCTTCTCACTGGTTTGACGCACCCTCTCCTATTCCAACCTCTCTGTAATAGAGTAGCACTTGCAACCTACGTCGTCAGTTATTTGCTGGGTGTATTCCACTCTCCGTATTCCTCTACAATTTTTACCCTTTACAGCTTCCTTTAGTACCATGGAAGAAATTCCCTGAGGTCTTAACAGATATCATCTAGTCCCTTCTTCCCGTCAGTATTTTACATACACTCCTGGAAATGGAAAAAGAACACATTGACACAGGTGTGTCACACCCACCATACTTGCTCCGGACACTGCGAGAGGGCTGTACAAGCACTGATCACACGCACGTCACAGCGGACACACCAGGAACCGCGGTGTTGGCCGTCGAATGGCGCTAGCTGCGCAGCATTTGTGCACCGCCGCCGTCAGTGTCAGCCAGTTTGCCGTGGCATACGGAGCTCCATCGCAGTCTTTAACACTGGTAGCATGCCGCGACAGCGTGGACGTGAACCGTATGTGCAGTTGATGGACTTTGAGCGAGGGCGTATAGTGGGCATGCGAGAGGCCGGGTGGACGTACCGCCGAATTGCTCAACACGTGGGGCGTGAGGTCTCCACAGTACATCGATGTTGTCGTCAGTGGTCGGCGGAAGGTGCACGTGCCCGTCGACCTGGGACCGGACCGCAGTGACGCACGGATGCACGCCAAGACCGTAGGATCCTACGCAGTGCCGTAGGGGACCGCACCGCCACTTCCCAGCAAATTAGGGACTCTGTTGCTCCTGGGGTATCGGCGAGGACCATTCGCAACCTTCTCCATGAAGCTGGGCTACGGTCCCGCACACCGTTAGGCCGTCTTCCGCTCACGCCACAACATCGTGCAGCCCGCCTCCAGTGGTGTCGCGACAGGCGTGAATGGAGGGACGAATGGAGACGTGTCGTCTTCAGCGATGAGAGTCGCTTCTGCCTTGGTGCCAATGATGGTCGTATGCGTGTTTGGCGCCGTGCAGGTGAGCGCCACAATCAGGACTGCATATGACCGAGGCACACAGGGCCAACACCCGGCATCATGGTGTGGGGAGCGATCTCCTACACTGGCCGTACACCTGTGGTGATCGTCGAGGGGACACTGAATAGTGCACGGTACATCCAAACCGTCATCGAACCCATTGTGCTACCATTCCTAGACCGGCAAGGGAACTTGCTGTTCCAACAGGACAATACACGTCCGCATGTATCCCGTGCCACCCAACGTGCTGTAGAAGGTGCAAGTCAACTACCCTGGTCAGCAAGATCTCCGGATCTGTCCCCCATTGAGCATGTTTGGGACTGGATGAAGCGTCGTCTCACGCAGTCTGCACGTCCAGCACGAACGTTGGTCCAACTGAGGCGCCAGGTGGAAATGGCATGGCAAGCCGTTCCACAGGACTACATCCAGCATCTCTACGATCGTCTCCATGGGAGAATAGCAGCCTGCATTACTGCGAAAGGTGGATATACACTGTACTAGTGCCGACATTGTGCATGCTCTGTTGCCTGTGTCTATGTGCCTGTGGTTCTGTCAGTGTGATCATGTGATGTATCTGACACCAGGAATGTGTCAATAAAGTTTCCCCTTCCTGGGACAATGAATTCACGGTGTTCTTATTTCAATTTCCAGGAGCGTATATTCCTTTTCCTTCCGATTCTGTGGAGAACCTTCTCATTGCATACTTTCTTAGTCCACCTAATTTTAAGGTTCTTCTGTAGCAGCACATCTTAAATGCCTCGATTCTCCTCTGTTAGTGATTCACTACGTTACAATGCTGCTCTCCGAAAGTACATTCTCAGATACTTCTTCCTCAAATGAAGGCCTACGTTTGATACTAGTAGACTTCTCTCGACTAGGAATGAACTTTTTGCCAGTGCTAGTCTTCTGTTGATGTCCTCCCTGCTCCGTCATTCATTGGTTACTTTGCTGCCTAGGTAGCAGAATTCCGTAACTTCATCTGCTTCGCGACCTTCAGTCATCCTGTTAAGTTTCTCGTTGTCCTCATTTCTGCTACTTCTCATTAGTTTCGTCTTTCTTCGATTTACTGTCATCATTCTGTACTCATTAGTCCATTCCATTCAACATGTATTTGGCATTTGTAGGAAGCCTATAAGCACTGATAATATTATTCCTGCCACATCGTGTCACGTAATGTAGTACAAAATATCTTTGTTCGTTTTCATGATCTTTGTCGTTAGGGTCCATTTACTCATGCCTTAAAACGCGTAACAAAGGACACATTAAAACCAATAAGAAATGTCACGTGTAGTTAGATACGTCACAAAGCGCACGTCAGAACTGCACGCACGGGGAGCAAGCAATCAGGGCGTTGAGTGCTAAACGGAGATGGTAAATTCTCGCTTGCTTCGCTGCTGCATTATATGCTTTGGTAGTGAAGAACACGAAAAGGGGAAGGAGAGCGCAGCCTAACATTTCTTTTAAAATTACTTAGAGACCGAATGCTTGTTTCAAACTTAATTGAGAGTGACTAATTATCTTTATCGATTCGTACTCGAACTTGTACAACAAAAATTAACAAAGCAGGCTACTGCGATGAGAAGATCGATTACTTTTTTGAGAAGTTATCACTTGCTCTGGATTCTATGTCCTGGTGAATCGAAGACTGTCAAGAAAACATACTTTTGGCACGTAACCAGTCTCAATGGCAACACTACTTCTCTTCGAAGTCTCAGTGACATGTATTTCTCGAGAGTAGGGTGAACGCATAGTATTTTTCTTCTTCATTTCATCCATTGTTGTTCGTTGTCTACTCTCCTACAAGGAGGCTGCCAGAAAATCAGTAAAACTGAGCTAGATTACTGACGTTCTTCATAGACTGTTCAATAATATTGTTAATAATATTGTGCAGTAATATTGTGGTTCGGAAAGTTGGACAACAAAGATGCTGCAACTGTGATAATTGCTCCACTTTGTAAAAGGCAGAAAATAGGTGGATGAAAAACTAGTGTAAGGAGCTTCAGAGATGATTCACGAAAACTTTTTGAAAGAAACGAAAAGAGAAAAAAAATTATCATAACATGTTGTGTGTTGATGATCCAGCATCTGACACATTACTGGAAACGCTTGTCCTCATTCATAGCTAGATGCTCTGTATCTGCTTCTATTCATAGCTTTGCATCAGTGATTTTTTAAACCTCTTCCTTCGCGGCCGCTCATTGTATTTTCTGTATAACAAATCATACGTTCGTCATTCTTAACGCTCCTGCTTTTGTACTCTTCTGCCACAACATCCCACAATGTCAGCAATGATTTATACGTTTCGACACACTGTGAGAACACTGATCTTTCGTCTTATTTTCCACACACCAACAATAATGATAACGTAACCCAACCCCATTCCCCTCCTTGGTGTGTGTACCACGCGAGAGACTGCCGAGGATATTGTGAATACTGCCCAAAAGCGTCACAATTTTTCTAAGCAGCGCATTACACACTGACAGAACATTATGGCCACCGACCTACTATCGATATAAATCCATCCAGGCGATAGCAGCGTCACCTGGCGAAGACAGACTGCTAGTCAGACGCACGCAACGTGTACCTGTCTAGAATGAGGAATGCGCGCAATCTGAGTTTGGCCAAGGGCACATTGTGATGGCCCGGAGGCTCGGTACAAGCATTTCGAAAACTGCACGACTTGTCGGGTATTCAAGGAGTGCTGTGGTAAGTGTCTTCAACACCTGGTGAAACCAAGGTGAAACTACGTTCAGACATCTCTAAAGAGATGTCGTTCGTCGTAGGATGGGCAGGCTGGTAAAGCAGGTCAGGCGGCGAACTGTGGCAGAACTAACCTCTGACTTTAATGCTGGGCAGAGATTGTTGTTTAACGTCCCGTCGACAACGAGGTCATTAGAGGCGGAGCACCAGCTCGGATTTGGGAAGGATGGGGAAGGAAGTCGGCCGTGCCCTTTCTAAGGAACCATCCCGACATTCGCCTGGAGTGATCTAGGGAAATCACGGAAAACCTAAATCTGGATGGCCGGACGCGGGATTGAACTGTCGTCCTCCCGAATGCGAGTCCAGTGTGCTAACCACTGCGCCACCTCGCTCGGTCGCTGGGCAGAGAATAAGTGTGAATACGCACTGCAGTGAACACTCCTAACCATGGGCCCACGTAGCCGACGACTCAAGCACGTGCCAATGTTAACATCACGACGTCGCAACTACAGCTGAAAAGGGCAAGTGACCGTCGGAACAGGACGTTGGCACAGTGGCGGAGCGTTGTATGGTCTCATGAATCCCAATACTTTCTTCATCATGCCGATGGGAGGACGCGAATGCGTCGTCTTCCAGAGGACCTTGACACCGTACTGCGGGATGGAGACAAGCTGGCGGCGGATCCAGTATGCCCTGGGGAACATTCACATGGGCATCCACGAGCATGGAAAATTTGCAAAATTTGTGGGAAGTTCTATGGGGCCAAACTGCTGAGGTCATCGATCGCTAGACTTACACACTACTTAATCTAACTTATATATAAAAATGTCTTATCCTATAACTCTGTGACTATGTTATAGGCCACTTTAATCATTTTCAATTCTGATGGAGGCACTCCTAGTAGTGTCAAAACCAGGTTAATTAAGTCTAAAAATAGTGACCGAGGGCTTATTTCTTGCAATTGTAATCTAACTTAAACTAACTTATGCTAAGGACAACACACACACCCATGCCCAAGGGAGGACTCGAACCTCCGACGAGGGGAGTCGCGTGAACCGTGGCAAGGTTGCTGAGACCGCACGGCTACCCCGCGCGGCCACGGGCAAGGGCGAGACACCATGACGGACCAGGAGTATTGCATAACGGAATCACACCACGTTCATCCCTTCACGACGATCATGTTTCCGACGGAAGTGACACTTTTTAACAAGGTAATGCACCATTTCAAAATGTCAGGAATGGGATGGAGTGGTTCGAGGAACAAAGTGGCGAGTGCCAATTGATGAACTGCACCCGTCCCCCTCACTCCCGTCAACTTGTCAGATCTGAACCCTATCGAACACATCTGGGATGTGACTGAATGTGGCCTCGAGGTCATCGCTCCCCTTCCCGGAATTTACGGGAATTAGGTGACTTGTGGGTGCGGATGTAGTGCCAACTCCCTCCAGAGACCTATGGAGGCCTCATTGCTTCCTTGCTACGACTCGTCTCCGCTGTTAGCCGTGAGAAGGTGAACTTTCCGGCTATTAGGTAGGTGGTCATAATGTTCTGTCTGATCAGTGAATCTCCAAAATTTTTAATGCGCGAAATATCGTTGTCAACCTCCTAACCTCTTAGATTATCAATATCATTGCGCATCCGAGAAATATTGTCAGTAGTATTGACGGTCTAGGAACCGCTTAACGCACAGCATGTTTCGTTTAACGCTGCATCATGTTTGCGGCTGTTGTATAACTTTTACTTCAGATGTCAAAAAGATATCACTTCATTTAACGTTGCCAATTAAAGCACTCTCGTGCTCTTGCACCAAGCTGCCATATTCTGTCTTGTTTGTTCTTGAAACTACTTCGCCAGCGCGCCGCTACAGCTGCGAAATGCACAGCGGCAGACATCTTCACCGCTTCGGTTCTGCCGGCAGCTTTCGCAGAACATCATGGTGTGCTTTCACGCACTGATATAGATTTTCGCTGTTTCCATATAGTATTCAGCAGCAGGCAAAGGGCAAAGCGTTTAGGCGGCCTGGACAACAACGAGGACTCCTTTGCGCTAAAAGTAACGTGAGTAAATGGTCGCTCAGGCAGTCAAGAAATACGACATACACTGGTGTCCAAAAATAAATCAATAAACGGAAATTTTGCAATATTGCGTTTATTTTGCCACAAATATAGTATAAACAGGTGAGAGTAAACTAAAAACAATGTAAAGAATACAGAATGTAAGCAACTACAACTTGCACAACGGAAGACAAAAATTTTGTTCGTTTTTTCCAACTTAACGGATTTGCACACAGCTCGTTAATGTGCTCAGTGTGGGGTCTGACCACCTCTGACAGCGATATAGGTCTGGCAACGTTAGGGCACGCTGTGAATGATCTCATTAATCTCATGTTGAGGCAATAACGGCCACTGTTCACGCAGAGCTGCTCGTAAGTCTTGGAGAGGTGTTGGTGGATGGTGACGTGGAGCAACCAGTCTCTCTAATGCACCCTATATGTGCTCTATGGGATTCAAATTAGGAGAGAGAGCAGGTCATGCCATGTGTGAAATATCTTTCGTTTCAAAGGAGTCGTCAAACATCTGTGCTGTATGAGGTCAAGCATTATAGTCCATTAATACGAAGTCTGGGCCCACACCACCTCGCAGTAACCACACATGAGGTCCCAAGAGCTCGTCACTATACCTGGCAGAAAGTAAACCTTGCCGACTCTCCCTGTACGGTAGTGGTCAACATAACCCCTCCTCACACCATTAGTGATCTTCCACTACATCGGTCTCTTTACGCACTGTTTGGGTCCCGACATCGCGTTCCCTCCAGATGCGAATCCGTCGAGAATCACTCTTCACACCAAATCTGAGCTCATGTGTGAAGAGGACATTGGTCCACTGTTCGTCCGTCCAGGCGGCATATGAACAACTTAGATCTAGACGATCCCTTCTGTGAAGACGCATTAGATATATATATACAGCAGGTCTCCGACAATAAAGGTCACTCTACCGAAGCCTTCTGTATGCCGTTTACCTCGATTCAACACGTACAGTGGATGCTGGGAAGTCAGGTGCCAGCTAAGGAGGTACCGTTGTGCCCTTACAGCCAAACAACGGTCCTCTCTTTCTAATGTCATGCGTGGTCGGCCCTGCTCAGGTCCTCGGAATAAAGTCTCGGTCTCTATAAACTGTCGCCACATCCGAGAAACAACAGAACGATTCACATTAAGCCATCGAGCCACATCAGTTTGCAACTGTCCTGCTTCCATTCTTCCTGTGACAATCCATCAGAGAGAGCCTGGTAGGCGTCTTCTCTGTGCCATGCTGTACCGTTTATGACTGCATACACAGCTACTGTGGATGTGGAACTACACGATAAACACTATCCCGTTTGATAGGTGCTCTGACGACATCGTTGGTGTGGTTGTGACCGGAATGCCATCTACCGTGCAAAACGCGATCGTACGCGAGTCTATTGACAGTTTGCATGATTATATCGTGAATGAGACACAGCACGTGGAAATAGCTGTTCGTTCTTTAATTTTGGACACCAGTGTACTTAATATGCTAGACATACTACACATATTAAAGCAAATAGCTCGGGAAAAGAAGACATAGAGGACAAAAGTATGAAAATATGCGGCACTAAAGAATAACAAAAAACTGGTACACCTACTTAATACCGTGTAGGGCCCCCGTGAGCACGTAGAAGTGCCGCAACACGATGTGCCATGGACTCTTCCAATATCTGAAGAAGCGCTGAAGGGAACTGACACCATGAATCCTGCAGAGCTGTCCATAAACCCGTTAACAGTATGACGGAGTGGAGATCCTTCCTGAACAGCACGTTGCAAGGCATCCCAGATATGCTCAATTATGTTCCTGTCTGTTGAGTTTGGTGGCCAGCGGAAGTGTTTAAACTCAGAAGAGTGTTCCTGGAGCCACTCTGTAGCAATTCTGGATGTTCAGGTGTCGCATTGTCCTGCTGAAATTGTCCAAGTCCATCGAAATGCACAATGGACATGAATGGATGTAGGTCATCAGACGGGATGCTTACCTACGTGACACCTGTGAGAGTAGTATCTAGATGTATCAGGGGACCTACATTACTCCAGATGCACATGCTCAACACCATTACAGAGCTTCCACCAGTTTGAACAATCCCCTGCTCACATGCAGGGTCCATGGGTCCATGAGGTTGTCTCCACACCCGTACAAGCCCATCCGGTCGATACACTTTGTAATAAGACTCTTCCGACCAGACAACGTGTTTCCAGTCATTAACAGTCCATTGTCCGTGTTGACAGGCCCAGGCACTCATGAAGGGTGCACAAGGAGGCCTTCAGCTGTGAAAGCCCATATCGGTGATGTTTCGTTGAATGGTTCGCAAGCTGGCACTTTTTGATGACCCGGCATTGAAATATGCACCAGTTTGTGGAAGAGTCGCCCTTCTGCCACGTTGAACTATTCTCTTCAGTCGTCATTGGCCCCTTTCTTGCAGCGATATCGGAGATATTTGATTTTTACCAGATACCCGATATTCACGGTACACTCGTGAAATGGTCGTACGGGAAAATCCCCACTTCATCGCTATCTCGGAGATGCTGTGTCCCAACGCTCGTGTGCCGACTATAGCAACACATTCAGACTCACTGAAATTTTGATAACCTGCCACTGTAGCAGCAGTAACCGATCAAAAAACAGCACCAGATACTTGTTGTCTTTTATAGGTGTTGCCAACCGGCGTGCTGTAATCTGCCTGTTTACATATCTCTGTATTTGAATACGCATGCCTATACCAGTTTCTTTGGCGCTTCAGTGCATATCCATAATGGTACATGTAGGGTGGTCAGAGCGAGTTGAAAAACGTATAAGGATGTTGCAGGGTTCTGATTTTTATTCGTCAGAGGTACCGGTAGAAACTACCGGTGCATACCTTCACAAATCAAGCACTGTAATATATATATATATATATGTAAGAAAATTTAAGTTGGATGACACTAAATTCTTTGATCAGTGAAAATTTCATGACATTTGTGGAACAAAAGTAGGTGATCTGTCATCTGTCATAATAATCTGACCACAGTCCATATAAACGTGCGGCACTTTGGTACACCGACAGTAATGTATACATTGTTATTAAGTGTGACGCTACGAAATTACAGTAAATCGTGCCGAGATACGACACGTTTATATCACTTTGTTCAAACGGACATACAGTTATGTAAGTTCTACAGCTGATTCCTTTATATTTGACGAAGATGTATTTTTGATATATTGACGTCTAGTGTTTTTCTTCTGTGACGATGGTAGTAATAACTGAAAGCCGTGCGGAATAAACATACGATTGTTCAGCTGTTGACACAAATATGGTCCCTGCAAATTACACTGGAGAGCCAAAGAAATTGGTACATCCACCTAATTTCGTGCAGCGCCCCGCGGGCACGCAAAAGTGTCATAACACGACGTGGCATGGACTCTAATGTCTGAAGTACTGCTGGAGGGAATTGTCGCCATGAATACTGCAGGGCTATCCGTATATCCGTAAGAGCAAGGGGAAGTAAAGATCTCTTCTGAACAGCAAGTTGCAAGGCATCTCAGACATGCTCAATAATATTCATGTCTTTGAAGTTTGGTGGCCAGCGGAAGTGTTTAAATACAGAACAGTGTTCCTGGAGCCACTCTGTAGCAATTCTGGATGAGTGGAGTGTCGCATTGTCCTGCCGGACTTGCCTAAGTCCAACCGAATCCACAATGGACATGAATGAATGCAGGTGATAGAACAGGATGCTTACGTACGTGTCATCTGTCGGAGTTGTATCCAGATGTGTCAGGGGTCTCATATCACTCAAACTGCATACACCCCACATCATTAAAGAGCCTCCACCACCTTGAACATTCTCCTGCTGACATGCAGGCTCCTTGGATCCATTTGGTTGTCTTCATACCCGTACACGTC
The DNA here is from genome assembly GCF_023897955.1 of Schistocerca gregaria. NCBI lineage: Eukaryota > Metazoa > Arthropoda > Insecta > Orthoptera > Acrididae > Schistocerca > Schistocerca gregaria. Next base: position 136,230,609 of record NC_064921.1, on the reverse strand, counting down.
CATCCGCTCAATACAATTTGAAACGAGACTCGTCCAGTCAGGCAACATGTTTCCTGTCATCAACAGTCCAATGTCGGTGTTGACGAGCCCAGGCGAGGCGTAACGCTTTGTGTCGCGCAGTCTTCAAGGGTACACTAGTGAGCCTTCGGCTCCGAAAGCCCATATCGATGATGTTTCATTGAATGATCCCCACGCTGACACTCGTTGATGGCCCAGCATTGAAATCTGCTGCGATTTGCGGAAGGGTTGCACTTCAGTCACGCTGAACTATTCTATTCAGTCGCCGTTGGTCTCGTTGCAGGATCTTCTTCCGGCCGCAGCGATGTCGGAGATTTGATGTTTTACCGGCTTCCTGATATTCGCGGTACAGTCGTGAAATGGTCGTACAGCAAAATCCCCACTTCATTGCTACCTCGGAGATGTTGCCAACTACAACACAAGTTAAAACTCACTTAAATCTTAATAACCTGCCATGGTAGCAGCAGTAACCGATCTAAGAACTGCGCCAGACACTTGTCCTATACAGGGTGTTACAAACAGATAAGGCGAAACTTTCAGGAACCATTCCTCACACACAAATAAAGAAAAGATGTTATGTGGAAATGTGTCCGGAAACGCTTAATTTCCATGTTAGAGCTCAGTTTAGTTAATTCAGTGTGTACTGTACTTCCTCGATTCACCGCCAGTTGGCCCCAATTGAAGGAAGGTAATGTTGACTTCGGTGTTTGTGCTGACATGCGACTCATTGCTCTACAGTACTAGCATTAAGCACATCAGTACGTAGCATCAACATGTTAGTGTTCATCACGAACGTGGTTTTGCAGTCAGTGTAATCTTTACAAATGCGGAGTTGGCAGATGCCCATTTGATGTATGGATTAGCACGGGACAATAGCCGTGGCGGGGTACGTTTGTATCGAGACAGATTTCCAGAACGAAGGTGTCCCGACAGGAAGACGTTCGAAGCAATTGATCCGCGCCTTAGGGAGCACGGAACATGTCAGCCTATCACTCGCGACTGGGGAAGTCCTAGAACAACGAGGACACCTGCAATGGACAGAGAAGTTGCTGCTGTACAAGGTAACGTTGACCACGCCACTGTATGGAGAGTGCTACGGGAGAACCAGTTGTTTCCGTACCATGTTCAGCGTGTGCAGGCACTATCAGCAGCTGATTGGCCTCCACGGGTACACTTCTGCGAATTCAGTGCAAATGTTCTCTTTATGGATGAGGCTTCATTCCAACGTGATCAAATTGTAAATTTTCACAATCAACATGTGTTGTCTGACGAGAATCCGCACGCAATTGTGCAATCACGTCATCACCACAGATTTTATGTGAACGTTTGGGCAGGTATTTTGGTGATGTCTTGATTGGGCCCCATGTTCTTCCACCTACGCTCAATGGAGCACGTTATCATGATTTCACAGGGATACTCTAACTGTGCTGCTAGAACATGTGCCTCTACAAGTACGACACAACATGTGGTTCATGCACGATGGAACTCCTGCACATTTCGGTCGTCGAAGTATTCGTACGCTTCTCAACAACAGATTCGGTAACCGATGGATTGGTAGAGGCGGACCAATTCCATGGCCTCCACGCTCTCCTGACTTCAACCCTCTTAACTTTCATTTATGGCGGCATTTGAAAGCTCTTGTCTACGCAACCCAGTACCAAATGTAGAGACTCTTCGTGCTCGTATTGTGTACGGCTGTGATACAATACGCCATTCTCCAGGGCTGCATCAGCGCATCAGGGATTCCATGCGACGGAGGGTGGATGCATGTATCCTCGCTAATGGAGGACATTTTGAACATTTCCTGTAACAAAGTGTTTGAAGTCACGCTGGTGCGTCCTGTTGCTGTGTGTTTCCAATCCATGATTAATGTGATTTGAAGAGAAGTATTAAAATGAGCTCTAACATGGAAAGTAAGCGTTTCCGGACACATGTCCACATAACATATTTTCTTTCTTTGTGTGTGAGGAATGTTTCCTGAAAGCTTGGTCGTACCTTTTTGTAACACCCTGTATAGGCGTTGCCGACCTCAGCGTCGTATTCTGCGTGTTTATTTATCTCTGTATTTGAATATGCATGCCTATACTAGTTTCTTTGGTGCTTCATTGTGTTTAACAGCTGTAGACAGTCACTTACTGCCGTGCGCACTTGACACGGCCGCACTGCAGGCCCACCGCACTGGGCTCGTGGGTCCGCCTATCAGATATACCACCCGCGCAGCGTACTAGCTTCTACCGCTCTCGGTAAGCGATTTTCACAAGTACCGTGAAAAGCGTTCAACACGGAACTAATGGACCCCATGCATTTTTTGTTGTTAAAAGAATTACGCTTTACGATGCATGCGAAATAAGTGCTCAGCAATATGTTCGACGCAATTTCTCGAATTATTATTCGCTGCTAAAATATATACATTTAGTTTCTAATGCATCTCATTAAATTCGTTGGTTTACACTGAATATCTTTATTTTAAGTGAAATATTGGTTTATTTACTACAGATTTCTCGTTCATTATACATGTAAACGGTTTCGACACACAATTTTCGACACGTCCAGAATCGAATCCGAAAACTAAGTGAATCTGCCCAAAAGCAACAAAAGTTCGGAGAAACAAACAAACAAAAATAAGACAAAAATTTTGAGTGTTTATGCGACTGCATAAAGTGGGTACTGGCTGTCTAATATGTCCGAAAAGCCGATTATTGACGTGCGAAACTATTTTTGTTTCGTCCTAAAAAAATCTTAATTACGGTATTAAGCCGAGTTCACATCATTGTTTGGTGTCAACGGATTATTCAAATTAAGCGTTTTCATGCTTAATGATTTTCACTGCACTAACTTCAAAACATGATGTCTTAGGGTGGGATAAAGCTGCCCACATCGTGGCTACAACGCAATAACAATACACAAAGAAACAGTTTCGTTTATTCCGCTGCAATATATCAACATTATTTTGACAATTTAAATATCGAAGATTACTTGACAAACAGATACAATAATCTACAACCGTTTTAGAGTGAACATAAAACAAAACTTGGTATGCAAAAATATTTACAGCATATTCCTTCACTCGTTTTCCCTGATTCTGGAGTTATCCCTCTGAGGAAAGAGAAGAGCATCAACATTTACCTGATGCAATAGTGACCGTCATGCGTTTCAAACGAAATCTGCGGATCTAAAATTTCTCTGTGGTGCAGACCTGCATGATCGCACACATAAAATTGTTCTTGGAATTTTCTGAAGAGTCGGAAAAATTTTCTCGTTTTCATTCCAATAGGAAGCCACATTTTCGACCAATTTACAATTCTTGTTTAAGTACCTATCTATCTCATCTGTGGAAATCGGATTATCGTCAATATCTGCCCTCAAAGCAAACTTCGTATTTTTGTTGGCGATGATACTTAACGAGACTCCATTGAGTACATTATTTCGTCGGGTTTTAGCTTCCCTCTTTCACCACAAGCTTCTTTACCTATTAGGAAAAAAAACAGACTATTGAAAACAAAAGCAGATGTTCCGTTCTAAAGAATATTTGCATTTTTTCAGCATTTCAGAACTTCACCAAAGTCACTCTCAGATCCCACCTGGAGACCTCTGACAAAAGTTCACATATATTTGGCTAATCTTTAGGTCAGAATGTGCCTGAGTTTACCGTCTTTTCTGCGGCCGAATTTGGTTTTGTTTGGTAGACGGTGCTTGGGGAGAGTGCATCTTTTTGTGACTGGTCACTCGGAATTATTTATGTATCAGTTAGTGGATTGTATGCCTTACCTCTCCCGTGACTCCACACCTCTGAGGTTCAGATAGCACTTTCAGAGGGCGAAAAGATGTCCACAGGGAAGTATCTAGTTCGTGGTGCCTCTGAATTATTAAATTTTCCTCTACATAATTTTTTAGGCGGATTCGCAAAAGTTTTATTTCAGGTGCTTCTCCTTCCTGAAGTTCTTTACTTAAGTGTTTCAGGAGTATTATCTTCCATGGCAACAGGAGGTGCAATGCAGGCGATTTCACAGTTTCTAGTTCTTTTGAGGCTTCCTTGAAGGGCTGCAGGGGAAAATAATTCCTCTACAATTCCAGAAATAATTTACATACTTAAGTATGTCAATTTAATATAAATGCACTACAGCATACAAACCGTCAGAAGGGAAATCAGTTGGTCCATCAACGTGATGTCAGTGCCTTCTACTCTCTCTCTATTTCTCCTCTCCCAGAGAGCTTTTCACACAATGCTGAGTACTGCGTTTTGACCGATTCAAGAGTGTCAATCGAGTGTTCCAATGAGTATCGTTCGACTGCTCCAGAGTTCTCTCAAGGGTGTGAAGAAGGCCATTTAGTTCTGCATATGTCACAAGTTCCTTGACCGCAGTCAGAACAAAATGAAGTTGCGGACAATTAGATGACATGTACTGCACATTAAACGCATTTCATAGCACTGTATTGAGCGTATGATAGAAACAAGTGTAAATTCAGTCTTCAGCGCAGTAGTTGCTCATTTGTTTTTTTTTTTTCGAATGCAACCATACGTTCGTTTAGTAAGCCAGTCAGTAAGCCTTCAACTCTCGGTTGTAATATGAGTACGTCTACAAAGCGTCAAGTTAGGGGCTTATCCTTTTCTATCTTCTCCACGTAGTATATTCATTAAATTTCGTGCCTGTTTCTTTGATTAAGAGAGTTAATCTAGCGTTGTTGTAAGTGTAAATTCATTCTGTCTTAGCGCAATAGTTGCTCACTGAACAGCTAGCTACCTAGCTCTTTAACGCATCAGCGTCCATTGGTGACACATCAGGAGGGTAGCAAGTCGCTTAGTTACGATCGTGTGCTTTTTTAGTTCATTTCTTCAGTTAGTCTTGCTAAGATGTGTGCATGCTAAGTGCGGACGCAGGAGCAGCTGGCAGCATTCACCTTCAGGCTGCTGCCGCGACGGTGTAGCGGTGGCGGAGAACCTAGCACGTTGCGTGGGACGCCTCACGTGTCACTTGTTCTGCCCACGGAGTCTGCTTCCGAGGCACCTCCTAGTACACCCGACACGGTTGATCAGCCCTCATAGCAGGGTGGGTGTGCGGGTGCTAACACGTTCGCGTCGTTCGAGGCGGAGGGCCAATGTGGAGACTGGTCGCCTGGTCTCGCCCATTCACCCTGTGAGTCGACAGGTGGCCGGCTGCTCCTTCAGCAGGGTCCGAGCAGGCACACGGGGGAAGAGGTTTACTGGTTACTTGGAGCTCCAACGTTAGGAGCGTTATGGAGCCCCTTAGGCAGGTAGCGTTCAGGGCTGGAAAGAAAGCCAATGTGTAGGGGAACCTGGGGTAGAACGGGGTAACGGGGCAGAATGAATATGTACGTATTTTCGTGTCAAGGAGGTGCTGCCAACGATCGGCAGTAAGTAGAACTCGTTCAGACAGTTACTGCTCAACCTTGGCAGCCATGTTTGGTTTTCCTAAGCGTTGGATCGTGAAGATTTCGTTGTGCTAATTTTTGCTCCTGCCTTGTAACTTCTGGCGAAATCGAAGCAAGAAAAGGTATACCTACTTATTTTATACGGTTAAATGTTTGTTTTCGAATCTTTGTTTAGTGGCCTTACCTCCATAACCTAAACCATGTACCTAGGGTGCAATGCGGAAGTACCTCATTCTGCCCCGCTACAATTTTAACAAACAGATCGCTTTTATTAGGCTCCTAATCTATTTTGTTTTTGATTTCAGATGGTTCGAGTATACAAGAGAAAAACAAATAGGCAGTGATGGTCTACTGAGGCCATGAACAATGCTATGGAGGCAGTTAATTCTGGCCCTTATGAGTATTTGAAGGCTTCAAACCAATTAGACGTTCCCCAGACTACTCTGGAAACATACGTTACAAAAAGAAGGGAAAACCCTGACTACAAAAAAAACGTATTTACAGACGAACAGGAACTTGAGCTCTTTAAGCACTTAAAAAGTATGGGGGCTAGGCTATTCGGCTTAACAATGAAAGACTTGCGTAACCTAGCTTATCAGTAGGCTGTAAGAAATGGCATTGTTCGTAGATTTAAAAATGAAATAGCTGGTGAAAGCTGGGCCAACGTATTCCTTAAAAGACATCCTACTTTATCTGTTCGCAAACCCGAAACAACATCTGGTGCATGAGCCATGGGTTTTTTAAAGTAGTTGTCGATAGGTTTTTTTTCGTTACTAACAAATGTAATTGACAAACACAAACTAATGGCTCCTCGTGATGAAACAGGCGTTTCGGTTAACCCCAAAAACCGATCAAAGATCATAGCTTGCAAGGGGGAACGTCAAGTAGGATTGTTAACATCTGCAGAAACGGGCATAACTGTGCCCTGCCTCATTTGTATGTCAGCAAGCGGAGCTTACATGCCTCCAATGCTTATTTTCCCACGAATGAATGACAAAGTTATTGAGACTAATTGTTCTAGTCCCAGTTGCTTTTGGATGACGACTGACAACACGAACTCGTTATTTCATATTTCGCCTGAAATTCTGATGTCCTCGCCAAAAGTTAACGAAAGCGCGAAAAGGGCGAAACGTAAGAGGGGAAGGTCGTTGTTTTAACTGATTCGCCGTACAAAAAAGAGTTAGAAGCCATTATTAACGAAAAAGAGGAAAAGAACATTGCCAAAGAAGAAAGAGCAAATAAAAAGCTATTTGCGAAAGAGAACAAAATTAAGAATTCAAAAAAGAAAGGAAAGGGCCTGAAGATAAATGGAAAAAAGACGGAGAGAGCATCCAATACTAACGAGAGTGATTATGGAGAGTTCTGACTGTGAATGTTTATATTGTGGTGAGTTTTATTCAAAATCAGTTGAAAGTTGGGTCGCTTGTTCCATGTGCAAAAAAATTGGCACACTATTCTTGTGTAGGAAGAGGTAGCGAAGGTGATGAGTCTCTCCCCGTGTGTGAATTCTGTAGATAGTTTGACATTAACATTCACTTTACACTAAATAAATAACGAGCAAGCCAATATGTTCTGCATTTCCGATAATTTTATACGGTTTTATAATCTCTTGTACTTACCACCCCAATCTGCCCCGTGCAAAGGGCAGAATGGGGCAAATGACATACTTTTTCTGTTTCTGAGTGGAAAAAATATTTTTCTTTTATTTTATGGCAATGTTCTTGAAGTTTTGTGATTGAGGAAGAAATTTCTGAGGATGTACGTCTGGAGTACAGCATTGTATGGTAGTGAAATATGGACTGTGGGAAAACCGGAACAGAAGAGAATCGAAGCATTTGAGATGTGGTGCTATAGACGAATGTTGAAAATTAGGTGGACTGATAAGGTAAGGAATGAGGAGGTTTTACGCAGAATCGGAGAGGAAAGGAATATGTGGAAAACACTGGTAAGGAGGAGGGACAGGGTGATAGGACATCTGCTAAGACATGAGGGAATGACTTCCATGGTACTAGAGGGAGCTGTAGAGGGCAAAAACTGTAGAGGAAGACAGAGATTGGAATACGTCAAGCAAATAATTGAGGACGTAGGTTGCAAGTGCTACTCTGAGATGAAGAGGTTAGCACAGGAAAGGAATTCGTGGCGGGCCGCATCAAACCAGTCAGTAGACTGATGACAAAAAAAAAAAAAAAAAAAAAAAAAGTGGTCATATAAAAATTGGTAACTCTCTTATTGAACACTTTTGTACTTTTAATCAATATTTTCAACTTTGCACCCTGTTATGGCCGGGGTTTCCCTACTCGGTATGTCTGCTGAGAAGCCTCTTCCGAGATGTGGAGGCGGCGTTCTCTATGGTTATCGGCTACAGTCGTCTGCAAGTTGTGGCTGACGTCAGCGTGGGTTCTGAGGCGATCCTCAGTTTGTACTGGCGGCTGGCGGAGGCGGTAAAGACTGCTGGCCTAGCGCGCGGGGTGCAAGCAGACCTCGCAATGTGCAGCATCTTTCCCAGTGTGGATCGGGATCCTTTGCTTTGGAGCCGAGTGAAGGGTCTCAACCAAAGGCTTCGGCGACTCTGTGACGGTCTTGGCTGCAGATTTATAGACCTGCGTTACCGTGTGAGGATTTGCAGGACTCCAGGTCAGGGGTGCACTGTACAAAGGAATCAGCTACTCCGGTAGCAGAGTACTTGTGGAGTGCACATGAGGGTTTTTTATGCTAGGCGGTACTTTGAGGTGCTCTAATAAACACTCGCCAGTCGATTCACAGCAAGGGAAGTCAAACGGTGTTCAGAATAAAGACACTTCGACTGTCCAACTTCATCAGTAAACTGTCGAAGTATGCGTAATATAGTTCCCGAATTCACTGCTCTCGAGGAAAGTTCTCGCTCTAAAATTATTCTTGGGACTGAAACCCGAAGTAGAAAGCTCTGAGAGTTTTAGTGATTCGCGGAACTGGCATCGGAAAGATGTATTGGAGGCCATAGGAGGGACCCGTGAGCTCGCAGAAGTGCCACAAAACGACGTGGCATGGACTCAACTAATGTCTGAAGTAGTTCTGGAGGATCTTAATACCATGAATCTTACAGGGCTTTCCATAAACCCGCAAGAGTAGGAGGAGGAAGCAGAGGCTGTTGCACTCTAGGTTCAAAGGGGGACACACAAATGACGACAAGCGAAGGTTAGTAGTGATTCGTGCGTCTGTGAAAAGATCTATGCTCGAAGCATACAACTACCACCGTCATACCTTACCAGAAATCTGGCAGAGAACCAGAGAAAATTGTGACCGTATGTACAATTGCTTTCATTCAGTCCCTTGTTGACCAGTCTGGTGTGGCAGTTGGAGATACCAAAACAAAGGCAAAAGTTTTAAATTTCACATTCAAGAAATTGTTTAGGCAAGGAAACTGTACAAACATAGCGTCATTTGCCCATCGGGCAGCCTCCCGTATGGACGACATAGAAATAAGCAAACCTGGCTTAGAGAAACAACTGAAAGATTTGAAAACAAATAAATTACCAGGTCCGGATGGAATCCCAGTTCGATTTTACAAAGAGTACTGTGCCGCATTAGCCCCTTACCAGTTTTGCATTTATCTTGAATCTATCGCCCAGCACAAAGCCCTGAGCAACTGGAAAAAATAGCAGATGACTCCAGTATATAAGAAAGGTTAAAGAACGGACACGCAAAATTACAGACACAGGCCAGTATCCCTAACTTATATCTGCTCCAGAATCATTGAACATATTCTCAGTTCGAATATAATAAACTGTCTGGAGGCTAAGAAGCTTATGGTTTTAAAAAGCATCGCTCGCGCGAAACTCAGATTGCCCATTTCTCACTTGATGTACTGAACACAATGGACGAAAGGCAACAGGCAGATTCCGGAAAGCATTTGACACGGTGCCCCATTGCAGACTATTAACGAAGTTACGAGCTTATTGAATAAGCTCACAGATATGCGAGTGGTTCGAAGACTTCTTAAATAACAGAACCCAGTATGTTCTCTTCGACGGCGAGTGTTCATGACAGACAACGGTATCGTCAGGAGTGCCCCAGGGACGTGTGATGCGACCACTCTTGTTTTCTATGTACATAAATGATTTTGCTGACATGGTGGACAGCAATCTGTGGTTGGTTGCTGATGATACCTTAGTGTACGGGAAGGTGACTATAGGAAGATACAAGATGACTTATACAAATTTTCCAGGTGGTGTGATGAGTGGCATCTAGTCCTAAATGTGGAAAAATGTAAGTTAATGCGGATGAGTAGGAAGAAAAAACCTGCAATGTTCGGATACAGTATTACTAGTGTCCTGTTTGACACAGTCAAGTCGTTCAAATATTTGGGCGTAACGCTGAAAAGCTGTATGGTATAGAACGAGCATGTGGAAACTGTGGTAGGGAGGGCAAATGGTCGACTTTCATATTTAGGGGGAGAATTTTAGGAAAGAGTGGTTTACCTGTAAAGGAGACCGCATATAGGACGCTGATCCGACATATTCTGGAGTACTGTTTGTCTGTTTGGGATCCGTCCCATGTCGAATTGAAGGAAGATATCGAAGCAGTTTAGAGGCGGGCTGCTAAATTTGTTACCGGTAGGTTCGAACAACACGTAAGTGTTACGGAGATAGTTCGGGAACTCAAATGGGAAACCCTGGACTGAAGGGGACGTTCTTTTCGAGAAACACTATTGCGAAAATTTAGAGAACCGGCATATGGTACTGACTGCCGAACGATTCTACTGCCGCCAACATACATCAACCATAAGGTCATTGGGGGATCATACGGAGGCGTAAGGACAGCCGTTTTTCAATCGCTCTATTTGCGAGTGGAACAGGGTAGGAAATGAGAAGTAGTGGTACGGGGTACCCTCCGCCACGCACCGTACGGTGGCTAACGGACTGTCTACGTAGATGTAGATGTAGAACAAGTCAATCTAGAATCTCCACGAAGAGCAGCGTTAGTGTTGACACCTTGATCAATCGTGAGCGGTACATCTTAGAAATATTATCGTTAATACAAAGACAAATAAAATATGTTCGCCTGATTTACTCTCGTCTGAAAACCTCGTCGTACACAAGATGCATGATCTGATGTCCGCTTAACAAAATAAGAAATATACGTGCCAGGTAATGATCTCTCCTTGCACTGTATGTACACATATCTGTGGTCACCGAGCGTTCGCGTAATAAATTATACCTGAGGCATAATTTCATTCCTTTGATTTTTCGCGTTTTCTGTTACGTGTCGTGAGACAGTTGTGGGGTGGGGCATAATGCCTTTTGCGGATAGTTTCCCACAATCCGCAGCAGTGTCAATTAATATTTGAGCCAGATCCAAAAAACCCTTCGCCTCCAATAGTTTCAAATGATCTCAAGTCTCGTGCACACAGGGACACACATTTGTCAGTAATCTTGCCCTGAGCAAATCTGGGAAGGTGTTTTTGCTTAACGCATGCCATCTGTCTGTTAGAGGGTTGAATTTGGTTGTTTGGGGGAGGAGACCAAACAGCGAGGTCATTGGTGTCATCGGATTAAGGGAAGGACGGAGAAGGAAGTCGACCGTGACATTCCAAAGGAACCGTCCCGGCATTTGCCTCGAGCGATTTAGGGAAATCACGAAAAACCTAAAACAGTATGGCCGGACACGGGACTAAATCGTCGTCCTCCAGAATGCGAACCACCTCGCTCGGTGTGTTTGTTAAACAAAGACGAATGACTGAAATTTGCGAAGTGTCAGATGACTCCCGGTCTCTGTGGGGACTTTTTGGCGACCCTCAACCTCCAGCTCCAGGTGGACGACTCCCCGCTCCCTTGGCCTGATGATCTCTCGCGTAAATTGGCCGGTGGTCGTTACTTTACCAAAACTGATCTCGCTGAGGCGTACCTCCAGGTTCCTTTGGATGAATCTTCTCAAGTCTTCACCGTTCTGAATACGCCCGCCGCCCTGTTCCAAGTCACACGCCTCATGTTTGGCCTGGCTAGCGCACCGGCCATTTTTCAACGCTTCTTGGAACAATTTTGCAGGACATTCCCGGTTGCATTAATTACCTCAACGATATTGTCGTTACGGGCCCTACTGCTGCAGCCCATCTTACCAACTTGCGTCAGCTGTTTCTTCGTCTCCGCTAGGCTGGGCTAAAATGCAATAAGGAGAAGTGTTCCTTCTTTAAACCTTCTATTTCCTGTTTAGGACATGTTATTCCACATAAAGGCATCTCTCCGTCATTTTCCTATGTGGACGCCATACACTGCCTGCCTCCCCCACGGGACATCCATCAGCTGAAATCTTTCCTTGGCAAAATATTGTATTACCGGAAGTTCCTTCCGTCGGACGCTCAGGTGGCAGCCCCCTTGTATCACTTATTTCGCAAAAATGTCCCGTTTAGTTGGTCTGCAGCCTGTGAGACTTTTCCCACCTTCACACGCCAGTTGCAATCGGCCTCCTGCGTGATGCCGTATGATCCGTCTCTACCGTTGCTCCTGGCCACGGACGCTTCTGATTACGGGGTCAGGGCTATCCTCTCCCGCAAGCTTCCGGATGGGACAGAATGTCCGGTGGCTTTTCTATCCAAGGCCCTAACTGCCTCCCAGCTGAAGTACTCTCAGATCGAAAACGAGGCATTGGCTATCGTATTCGCATGATCGAAACTCATGCCTTTTTTATATGGACGGGCCTTTCATATCGTCACTGACCACAAGCCCCTCCTCTCCCTGTTTCCCCGGAGGCCCGGCTTCCTACAAAGACGTCTCAGAGGCTTTAACAATGGGCCCTGTTCCTCTCGCAATTCCGTTACACCTTGTATTTTAAGTCCATCTCCCAGCACGCCAACGCGGATGCTCTTTCCCACCTTCCTCTGTGTTCCAAGTTGATGAAGTGACCCACGACACCCTGCATGGGTTTCCCATCACGGCCTCCACGGTGGCAATTGCGACCATGCGTGACCCTTTGTTGCGCCGCGTCCGCTCCTATGTTCAGCACACGTGGCCCAGCTGTGCCCCCACCCGCGACCAGCAGCACCTTCGGTTCTTTTTTTCTATCAACCATCAGCTGTCGGCGGTGGATGGTGTCCTATTGTGGGTAGACCCTACGTCCACTCCGCGTGTGATCGTTCCCCAGCATCTACGGACCAAAGTCTGCAATCTCTTACATCAAGACCATTGGGGAATTGCTCGCACCAAGGTGTTGGCCCGGCGTCACGTATTTTGGTTAGGGCTTACCAGGGACGTCACTCACATGGTTCAGAATTGCTCCACGTGCGCCCAACAGCTGTCCCAGCCCCCTCAAACCTTCCTCTCTGGGCCTAAGCCGGCGGGTACCTGGGATCGCATTCATTTGGACTTCGCCGGCCCCTTCGCCAATGCCTTTTCACATTTTCCGTTCGTTATCCATTGTACCAGCACCACTTCGGAAGCGACCCTCGCTGCTCTCCAGAAAGTTTTTTCCTTGAACTTGTTGCCACTAACAATTGTTACCGATAACAGCCCTCAATTCCAGATCCAGGAATTCGCGACATTCTGTTCTGGTAACGGCATCCAACACGTCCTCACTCCGCCCTTTCACCCCAATCGAACAGCGAGGCCGAACGCCTCGTCCGGACATTTAAGGCCCAAATGACAAAATATGCCTCCACCCACACTTTGGACGAGTCGCTCACGTTGTTCTTCAGTTCCTATCGGTCGACGCCCATCAGCTCCCGTAGACCGGCTGAACTTTTGCACGGCCGGCAACCTCGTACCCTTTTGCACCTCCTTCAGCCCAAACCCAAACCACGGGTTCCGACTTCACAGGCCCTCTTTGTTCCAGGATCCCTTATTTGGGCGCGAGGTTTCGGCCCGAGAGCCGGATGGATTCAGGGGGTGATCGTCCGGCAACGAGGCCGTCAGCTCTTTGACGTCCGCATCGCCGACACAGTGGTCTACCGGCACCACAACCAACTCCGCCGCCGGTATCAGGGTTTTCCGACCGCCTCTTCTTTCCAACAAGCCGCTCCACCGCTTCCGGCCGCCTGGATGTGCTCCCTTCCACCCATGGTCGGCGTGCAGGGGCGCCAGATCCCGTCCAGCAGCAACAGCCATCGTCTCCACAGCAGCTGCAGGCTCCACCGGCTCCTCCACCGGCCCGACCGGCTGCGCCATCCGCCATCGTTGACGATGCCCCCATGCCCTTGGCACCGCCGCCGCCGATATCGCAGCCTAGCCAGCGACGCCCGCACGGTCCACTTTCTGGGCAGCATACCGCGGACGTCGATGAACCTATGCCCCAGGCGCCATCGCGGCCGGTTTCCCCACCTCTTCCACGACGCAGTTCCGCCCGTCTGGCCCGCCACGCCGCGCCCTACTCTGCGGGGGCGAGTTTTCACCGCCTCCTCCACGAGGCCGCCAAGGCCGAGCAGGACGATGTAGCACTCTTCTCCCACCCCACCCCCCGGGAAGGGAGTGTGTACTGTCTGCCATCGGGTTCCCTTAAATGGCAGGCAGCACCGCATAACAGCCATGCTATGAGGAAAACAAAGCAACAGCAAAAGAGGCGAGGACATCAGGTAAACACGCCGAAGATTCCAGTCGATTAATAGGAACCTTTCCTTGAAGAGGTCGCCGCGACATATCCGGCCACGGATTCCTACACCGGGTTTCCATTGGCTCCAGTTCACTATATAGGCCCGGCAGGTCAAAGGCAGACCAGTCTTCGTCCGCTGCTAATGGCAAAATGGCAACCACTATAGCAGAGTCTTCCAGAAGATATCACCGAAGCCGATGTACTGCACTGCTGATCGAGGTACCAGCCGCCACATCTCCGGCTAGATAGACGGACGTCTACATCTATTGTACAGGCAGCTATTGTATTGTAGAAGAAGTTATGTCCAATAAACTGTTGGAGAATAGAACAGTTTCGGTCTTCTATGCCACCAACACGATGGGCACCTGCTGATGACCAATGGGTATTGATATGCTTCTATGCCCCTTCCTGTAACTCCAACTTGTTCGGACAGCCAGTTCCAGGTCCACCAGTATTCAAGTATGCTCCACGTTTACTTCTTATCCCCCCCTTTTGTCCACATGAAAGAAACTGCGTCAGCAACACGTTACTAGTATGCACTTTAGATCGTGACACGTAACTTCCTTTGCAAAAGCAGTAAACTGTGATCATGTGCATGGGATGTTGTAGTTAACCTCTTTCATTATTATTCACTCCCCTCAGTCCTCCAAGTAATCTTTAATTGTGTTCTATGCATTGGTTATGAGTAATATTTCAGCTGCCTTTTTGAACAGAGATATTTTAGTAAGTCTCTGTACGTCCGTCTTTTTGGCGATGGTCGCGGGACTCGGTTGTTGGATGAGGATATCAAATTAAACACCTTTCAGCCATCAATTTTCAACTTTATTTTATTAGGCAACCAGATTCGGCGCTTTATTACGCCATCTTCAGGCCCCTGATCGACGTGCAGGAATAATCCACCTCACTTGTGATCGCCTAGGGACCAGCACTACTTGCTACAGTGACCACTTTAATCATCACCCGCCGACTTTTATTTCCTTGGCCAATTTGTAGCACTGTTTTATGCCCGGATAGCAGATACTGTTTTGTGCTTTTTTTTTGCTCTTTCTTAGTAAAAGTAAGTCCATACTGGCTCTTGTTCCATGGTTACGTATAGAACTGTTAGTACACTATTTAGTAATGTTTTTCCTCATATGCACGACAGACTGTTGGATCTATTCACCTGGTGCAGTAAGAATGCCAAGTTTTCTGAATAGCTATCTACAGTGAGTCCAATTATTACTTCTAGTTGTTATTCCTATTCTTACTACTCTTTTCTGTAGTTTAAAAACTGTGTCCATTTTCGTGCATTAGATCCAAGGAAAAGAATCACATAGCAACAGTACCTCACAGGAAGAGTATCTCACCACAAGACATAAGCTGTTACAAACTAATGATGAAACTCTAAGATCATGACATGCTGATGACGTTCTTTTTGCCAGTGTCTCTGTGTGCTTGTCACACAATTGGCAGATAGATCAAATGGCTCTGAGCACTATGGGACTTAACTTCTAAGGTCATCAGTCCCTTAGAACTTAGAACTACTTAAACCTAACTAACCTAAGGACATCACACACATCCATGCCCGAGGCAGGATTCGAACCTGCGACCGTAGCGGTCGCGCGGTTCCAGACTGAAGCGCCTAGAACCGCTCGGGCACTCCGACCGGCTGCATATGTATCATCTACGCCTAACGTGACAGAGTTATTTTCTTCTTTCTGCCCTTTTTCCTTATGTTCAATGTCAGTTTATTATGTAGTGTCCAACAGTAAACATCCTTGAAGGTTTCATTTGCTTTCTGTAATACTAGCTCTTGCGTTTTATCAGTGACTATGATGTTGCTGTCGTCAGCGAAGACAACTTTTTCTCCACGTCTTATACTATCTGCAAAGTCATTGATATATATTTAGAACAGAACTCAGCCCAATACATTACACTGAGAACAATTATGTTTTTGAGTTTCTTGTCTGCCAACTGTTTTAATAAACACTTGTCATCAGCAGATGTGTGGACTATCTCTACCTTATCCATCCTGTTTTCCAGCTAAGACTAGAACCACTATTCGCTGTTCCTCTTACACCCAGCGCTTCTAGCTTGTTTAGTAGCATTTTCCGGTAAATAGTGTCACAAGCATTGGACAATTCTATGAATATGCGTGATATGTAGTTAGCTTTGTCAATAGCTTCAGGCCGATATTGTATTCTTCCTCTTAGGAAACAGGTATTTATTCGTAGTCTGATCTTCGTAATAAATTCAATTCTTTTTTAGAAACAAGACAGCTGTAAAATTGGCTCAGTTTTCCAAACTCTCTGCGTTACATTTCGGAACTCTGGAAAAATATTTGAACTGAAGAATTCATTTAGTATATTTGTATGCTGTCTATGCACCCACTGAGCCGGCCAGGTGTCCGTGCGGTTCTAGGCACTTCAGTCTGGAACCGCGCGATCGCTACGGTCGCAGGTTCGAATCCTGCCATGGGCATGGATGTGTGTGATGTCCTTAGGTTAGTTAGGTTTAGGTAGTTCTAAGTTCTAGGGGACTGATGACCTCAGATGTTGAGTCCCATAGGGCTCAGAGCCTTTGGAACCATTTTTATGCACCCACTGAGAACAAAGAATGGAACCACTGACTTTTTATTTTTTAAATTTCTGTGTAGCTCTCCCGACTTCAAGTTCTGTTCGCGGAAAAACATCACTGTGCTTGCTGTGTAGCACATTGTGGTTGCTACGTGTGTTTTAAGAAGATTTTGCTCCAGTTTCTCTGCAATAACAGAGAAATAGTCATTCTAAAAATTTGCCAATTTCAAACGATTTTCCACTAACCTATCCCCGTCCCTGATTTGTATGTTATTAAACTTGTGCCTGCCTTTTCCAGTTTCTTGTCTTATGATATGCCACACTACTTTACTTTATATTCTCCGCCTTAAATATATTTTCCATAGAATAATGTTTTGCGGCAAACAGTATCCTCCTGTATATTTGTTGTACCTGTGACAGTAATCTAGCAACTAGTGATTAGTATAGTGCTTCTTTAACTGTCTGGGAAGACTTTGTAATACTTACAGTTATCTAGAAATTTCCCATATCTGCTGCTGGAGAAGTGGCTACTTTTGGAAACGTCTACTCAAAAATTAATTTAAACAATTTGCAGAATATAGAAACCATGGCATGTACATTGTTTCTAAGTACAGTTCTGCCCAGTTTTCTAGACTTCGAGAAGATCCGTTTATAGGTCTGCAGTTTTTCGGGTTTTACTATGCCGTCTTTAGCTTCGTTACCAGACAGTCACGATCAGGAAGTCCAAGATCTCCTACAGAGACATTACAGCTTTCCATATCAACTTCTGTAAGTACATGGTCTAAGATTGAGGATTAACTTTCCGACACCCTAGTAGCATTGTTTACCACTTGTGCTAAGCCAAAAGTGCTCAATAAGTTTAGGAAATTATTACTAATTTCACCCCCAGCATCGTACTAATACTCACGTCTCCACATTCAATTATGTTAGTTTCAGAACCAGAGACTCTTTCCAGGACGTAATTGGTTAAATAAAATGTCCAGATTACCAGTATGCGACGGGTACATGCAGAGAATAATTAACTTCTTGTAGAAGTCAAGCTTTGCTAGTTCAGCACCTGTCAGTTCAAAATGTTTATCCAAACTAACTGCGATTAGTTCATTTCTAATTAATGGCGTAAAGGCATGCAGTTGAAAGTACACGATACTAGAAGCAAAAAAGTCTCAGTAAGCATAGGGTCGAAAATGCATACCTTAAGAGCTATGAGCAATTTTTCATCTTCGATACTGTGAAGTAAATCTCTTCTGCTGCAAGCTCTTTGCTTTCCACATTTTGAGAAGTGATAATAGGGACCAAAACAAGAAAAAAGTCCACTAAACATGTGCTCTAAATGCATACCTTAATAGTTATGAGCACTTGTTCATTAGGAGAGTTGAGTTCCAAAGTACTGAAGCTGGTCGTAGGTTGTGTTCCATAAATGAACAGCACAGAGATGGAAGTGATGACACTTTCAGCAGGACCTGACTATCATTTTGCAGGAGCACGTACAGTGATATGTTTGACTGATGGGGCTGCTAAGTGCTGTACCACCTACTGCACTCTCCTGAGTTAAGCCCTCGTTAGTTCAACTCGATTTCTAAACTAAAGGAAGCACTTCACGGCATTCGTTTCAGAACTGCTACAAATTCGTAGGGCAATAGAGAGCGCCGCTCGAACTGTCAACACAACTGGCACTGCTATCCTACGACTTCCACATCGCTGGCAACGGGTTATACACGATGGTGGTGACTACTTGAAGGTCAGTAAAACTTTGAAACACGTATCTATTTCGTACGAGCTGTAAATAAATAGTTGCCACTATTGAAGTACCAACTCTCATATTTTGAATTTCCCAGATATAATCACAGGAACGAAAGCAAGCCACAGGCTGAAAATAGAAGTGAAAGTATTGTGTGGTCCAGGGCTGGAGCTGAGGAATAGATGCATGCTGAAACAGAGAGCGAATTAATGAGAAGCACACGTGATATGCATGTAATTCAGTTCAAGAAGTCCAGTTGTATTGCAGATGATCCTTGCCAAATCAATTTTATCGTATGTAACAACACGTTGAAGAGAGTCAAAATAGTAGTGTTCGAAAGCACTGAGTGTTCTCCACTCTCAGGCTGTGTTGCATCTGTGCAGCGTCTTCTTAAGCCTGCTGGATGGTAAAGCCAGGCGTGCATGTGATAGAGGGTTAATTTTCAAGATAGCTGCAGATTGGCATGGCAGTCACTTGAATTACTGCCAACTTCTTGACCTTTACTATCTGGCATGAAGTCGATAGCGTACGACACCACAGCAGATTGATAATGAACTGACAAATGTCTACATTGTACAAATCATTTTGTCAGTAACTCGTCCCACTTCTGCTAAAACCGATAACAGGGCCATCCATACAGTACAGCAGCCTTCCATGTTAGGGTAACTTCCGAATATAATAGTTGGCTGGCATTAGAGGTAGACAGTCGCAGAATATACAATGGAGTCAGTAAGAAATGCTGTATAATCCATTTCTTTGTTAGAAGTGTGTTCCTAAAAGTGGTATTATTCCACAGGTCTTTACAAAAAGAGTCATAACTTTTCCCTCAAATAATGTTATTCTACAGACAAAAACTGAGGTAGTTGAGTACATTCCTGAAAGTGTTTCCTATATGTCCACTTGTTGTATATTTCCTGTGTTCTTCAGTAGAATTCATTGCATGGTAATCGAGTAACACTATCAGCATAAGAGAGTTGCACATTGCAGTTCTACATTTTGATAACAGTCAGTTTTGAGATTTCGTTATGTATATCTACAATAAAAATTTGTGTATGCTGAGATGCGTATTGTTATAATTTCACTGTAAGATAGAGTATTTTGCTGAAACGTAGGCTACTTTCTTGAAGTTTGGAGGCTTTGTGTTACAGTCTGGAGACAATCTTTAACACTTTAGGGAGAAATTTTTTACAATTTTTGTTGCAACTCGTAGATATACGGGGTGAAGAGCTATGCAGTTCAGATCAGTTTCCTGTATCGTATAAAATATGAAATATTTCAGAGACTGAATACAGTCAAGCATGTTTCAATGTCTCACAGCCTAATGTGTCACAGCCTCGCAATGAACTTTCACTGTGGACTGATAACCAATTACAAACGAGGTTTCACTGTGGGATGATGTGCAACTCGAATATCAATGCAGAAATGATTCAGAAATCCCATGGTAACATTTGATGTCTATGTCTTTCGTTTATGTGTACTGAGATGTAGGACATTCGCAGTCCAGTATAGCGAACTAGTTTCTGACTTTCAACAGGATAGGACCGACTGAACAAAGACGAACTTATACTCGTACTACGTTGGTTTGAGAGTGTATTTAATTTACTGTAATGGGAGTCATGACACTCCTTTTAACTATTAGTGTGTGCCATTTAGTGTAGAGTGTTGCAGTCATGTACATATATGCTGCAGGGAATATCGTATTGTGAAAAGCTGCATCCAACGCATAAAAGGATCTTTTTCTTAGCTGGAGCGGGCCTGAGTCACTGACAGCACTGCGCACACACTCTTATTGGCTTTTGCCTAACATTCATTTCAGGAGAGATGTCAGTGTGAGCTGCTCCATTCGCAGTGAGAGTACAGTATCAAAAGCAAAACATGTAAATACAGTGTAGTTGAGATGAAATTCTACTAAATATGTGAAATTATCGTTTTATTCCGTTAAAGATTTAGTTCTAGCATGTGTTCTCATGTCTCACCCCACCTAGAATGGTTGTTGTCTGATGTGCTGCATCGTTAGCCTTTGTGTAAAACACGCGATGCCATATAGTTCTGGAAACATGAAATAATCCGTTGTACCACTGGTTTGCTACCAGTCTGCTGACGATGACAAGACCCTTGTTTAAAGAATTGCACCTGTATTCATTAAAATTGAAGTGGAAACGAGATGTTTGTTGAATCCTTGTAGGTGTGTATCCACCTAGTTCGTCGGAAAAGTATGTGAAGCTTTCAGCTTCTTAGTTGCGACGATCTGAGACTGTGGTAGAAATAGGAACACCCTTAATGAAATAATTCAGTGGATAATACTGCTACATGTCACAAGTATGAGGGCTATACGGAAAGTGAGGAACAATCGGTCGCGAAATGGAAATCACTGTGAAAATTCGACAAGGCTTTTCACAGAAGTTTTGGGCAGTGTCTCTAGTATGCCTGTCAATCGCATCAAGACTCTCTTTTCAGTTGTGAACGCACTGTAAGCGAGTAAAGGTGCCTAGGACAACAATGTCTCCCGCGAAGTGGGACGGCCCACTGAGAGGCTTCGCCTTAATGAATGCACCCCACATAACACAACTGCCACACACTTCCTTCTTCATGGCAATTCTCAGCCGCACTCTGCAGGGGCAGTGAAGACACTCCTGCAGCCTTTTCGATGCGAAGTGTTCGATTACCCACAACACAGCCCTAATTGGCTCGTCATGAGTATCATCTGCGTTCTCATGAAACGCTGGAGATGAAGACAACTCTTGGGCGCAGGCTACGCGCTATAGACCAGCGTAGAGAATTATCAGAAAGTACAGGCGGCTGCCTTCTGTGACGATGGTGTTGGAATTTTGGTATAACGCTCCGGCAAATGTGTAAGTCGGAGCGGCGACTATGTAGAGAAGTACCTGGAAGGTGTTGCTAAATGTGCAAAGGAAACAGTTTTGATTTTCACTGTGGTTTCCATTTCACGACCGATCGTTCCTTACTTTCCGAACAACCCACGTGCATCTATTCTGCTATACGCATGGCTCTTCGACGAATACACTTAACCGACGTCGATTATTGAACTTTAAGAGAGTACTATGCATTTTTTTCGAATAATTAAAATAGTAACAACTATAATGCCAGAATCAGAAGTGAATTCGATAAACGACTAACGTTACATACTTCTGAAAACCTACCAAGGTCTTGTATCGCCCAGAATCACCACGCTACTGGAATAGGCGAATTTCGACTTACAGTTCAGAGATACTAAACTCACTGATATCGACCAGTTTCAGTTTCATAGCTGTAGCGTTTCTGAATCAGCAGCATGATGTTACTTCTCTCAACAAAGTATACGAACAGAGACATTAAATTACTATCTAATGTGCACATAAAACAGCACTGAGAGTTTTACCTATGCGTCTGTCATGTAAACAACATATCTTGCCATGAGGCAGAAGTCTTACATCCCATAAACCGATTATGATCACGAAAATATTTTTCCATAAACTTATGATGAAATGATCGTGATGAGAAATTAGAGATAATACTTATCTTTACCTTGACCTAGGTTAATGTACCGTCCATCATACACACGCCATACGGCTGTACGCATCTAGTAGCATCATCTGGGAATGGAAAGCCCAAGGAATTGTATTTAAGTTCTTTCATGGATACCTATGATCTAACTTACACCTTAAAGTGGAGATATTTCTGAAATCATCTATATATCGGACTAGATTAATTTGGGGCTGCACTAAAATGGAAATGAGCGTTCGGGATTGTGGGCAGGGAGTCCCCCATTCGCGGAAGTTCCGCCGCCAATGGTAAGTACTTACTGCATTCGACGCCACATTGGGCGACTTGCGCGTCGGAGATGAAATGATGATGAGGACAACATAACACCCAGTCCCTGAGCGAAGAAAATCTATTGCCCCAGCCAGCAATCTAACCCGGGTCCCTTGAAGTGGCATTCTGCCGCGCTGACCACTTTTTTTTTTTTTTTTTGACATAACAACGATCTGTAACGCTACCGCTTTTTTATCTCATTTTTGTTCTATATATAGTTCGTTGAATTTGTTCGTGGCGGACGTCCGATGACACTCGTTCAGGTTGTTCGTTGATCCGTTTACTCACTTTTTTTATTACAGAGGGTAACTAAACCCCCTGACCGAACACGACCACTCAGCTAACGGGGACGGACTGGGGCTGCACTATCGAATAGACACATAAAATTCTGATTTAAAAATAATTTTGCCCATAGTGGGGAAACAAACTGGCACTTTCCTTCTACACTGGATATTGCATCAGAGATTTGATGAGCGGTATTTGTCTGGGACTGAACTAGCTACACAATGCTGCACTTTCTAAGTATTTTGTCAATAAAACATAGTTCAGTAGTGCCCTTCTCTAAGAAACCAACAGTGCTACATGATGAATATTGATTCAATATCAGCAGCAGGGTGGCAATCTTCTGGCAGTAAAACGCGAGGGAGGTACGTGTTTACCGAGATGTCTCATTTCT
This sequence comes from Schistocerca gregaria, assembly GCF_023897955.1. Taxonomy (NCBI): domain Eukaryota; kingdom Metazoa; phylum Arthropoda; class Insecta; order Orthoptera; family Acrididae; genus Schistocerca; species Schistocerca gregaria. The sequence continues at coordinate 136,207,862 of NC_064921.1, read as the reverse complement.
GCTTGAGGAATTTGGCAAGGCCCTTTCATCGCAGGTCAGGTAGCGGTTGTGGCCATTAAGCCTTTGGAAGATGGGACGACTTGGCGTGGTAGCAGTGGCAGGGGTGTATGCTAAGCTGAAGGGCGTGGTGGGCAGGTCGGTGTCCTGTCAGTGACCTTAACGGAGAGACAGTAAATGACAGTGATGCTCACAGCAAACTTCTAAAGTGAAAAATTATGAAACCCTCAATAAATTATGATGACAGAGTACATACCACTTTTTGCATCATTATACCGTTTCTATAGCGTAATTAGCTCACACAGAGTTAAAAGTTACAGTATTCTCTCGTAAAATAACACAGTGATATATTTGTGGTGCGTGATGGAATGTATGGCTGTAACACCTGGCGTGAAACCACATTGTGACTGGAAGACAGACTGCAGTCTCTTCTTGCCGTGGTCGGTCCTCTCCTGTGTTGCAGTGAAAAAATTCATCTCTTCATGAGGGGACTGCAGCCTCTGTGAGGGGTTATGCTATGGAAGACTGTGGTGCTGCAGCTGCCTGTCAGTGGTGTGAGGCATGGTGGACAACAGTGCTCTAGTTCTGCTACTGAGTTGCTAGCACTCATGGCTGGCAGAGGGTGCGCATGCTGCACTGTGCTCTGCCGCTCACAGTGGTGGTACTTGCACTGTGATTGCCTTCTAATCGTATGTATCTGATCCATCCCTTCCTTCGTACCATATCTGGCGGCGCAGAGTGACTGATAAAAAAGGTCCATGACACGTAACTAGAGGCTACCATAATAACTTAGTGATGTGTTGTGTGTGATCTGCAGTGCACTTGATACATTAGAGTATTGTGCGTGTAGGCAGTGTTTTCATGTCTGATTGTAGGCACTTCTTTTAAAAATCAGTGGGCTATTTGCATTTTAAAATTAGAAAAACGCTTTTCACTGTAGATGCAATGTAAAATCATGTTTCCTCATTTTTTAGGACATAAATTACAGAGAGGTTATAGAATCAATGTAAGTGCGCCTATAAATAATAAACCTAACCACACTGGTAGGCCAATTGGAAACCTCTTTTCATATAGTGTGAACACCAAAGTCTTCACAAAGTGTGTATGTTGTTGTTTTGGTCTTCAGTCCAGAGACTGGTTTGATGCAGCTCTCCATGCTACTCTATCCTGTGCAAAGTTTTTCATCTCCCAGTACCTACTGAAACCTACATCACTCTGGATCTGTTTAGTGTATTCATCTCTTGGTCTTCCTCAATGACTTTTACCCTCCACGCTGCCCTCCAATGCTAAATTGGTGATCCCTTGATGCCTCAGAACATGCCCTACCAACCGATCCCTTCTTCTAGTCAAGTTGTGCCACAAATTTCTCTTCTCTCCAGTTCTTTTCAATACCTCCTCATTAGTTATGTGATATATCCATCTTATCTTCAGCATTCTTCTGTAGTACGACATTTCGAAACCTTCTATTCTCTTCTTGTCTAAACTATTTATCGTCCACGTTAATGTGTGTATATGGAAATGGAAAGGAAATCCCATGCTCCTTGGTAGAGTGTAGGGGAACGATGCGGGAGACCCACACTGCCGTACTAGGCAAGGTCCTAATGGAGGTGGTTTGACGTTGCCTTCCTCCGACAGTAATAGGGGTGAATGATGACGATGAAGACGACACAACAACACCCAGTCATCTCGGGGCAGGTGAAAATCCCTGACCCCACCACGAATCGAACCCGGGACCCCGTGCTCGGAAAGCGAGAACTCTAACGCGAGACCACGAGCGGTGGAAAAGTGAATATATACCGTTCTTTAACGTGATACTGGTGTTTACATAGTGTTATACATGTGGAGTCACAGGTCATGTGTAGGTAGGTCGACTAGCTCAGCTTCACCGCCAGAAACAATGTACGAGGGCTGGAAATTAAATAGTCGCAACTATTTATTCACAACCGATACAAAAGAGTTACATGTTTGCACCTGTTACTGTTCTTCAAAGTAGTAATCAGCGTTGTGTAGAACCCATTGCCAGAGACTTGGAAGGCGCAGTATAATGGCGTCAGCAGAGCCTGATCTGTTGATGGTGCGAATGGGGCAGTTCCCTGCCTGTCGAATCTCTGGAACAGTTCTGAAGCGGATGCCACGAAGCCAAAACTGAAACGCCACTCCAACGAATAGTGTCATTATAGGTCGCCACGAAAGTCGAAAGTGCGTCAGAGCCCCAGTATGGTGAAAGTTATGGTGATTCTCGTGTACGACTTTGATCGTGTTATCCTAACGCATTACGTTCCTCCGCAGCAGACCCTCAATGCACAGTATTACTGTTCGATTTTGGAGCATCACCTGCGACTAGCTTTGCGAAAGAAGAGGCGACACTTTCTGCGCAACCCGCCCATCGTTTTGCACTACAATGCGCGCGCACATACTGCGGAAGCTGTGGCTGCTCTGTTCGGTAGATGGGACTGGGAAGTACTGTACCATCCACCATACTTCCAGGACTTAAGTCCTTGTGACTTTGATTTGATTCCGAAAATGAAGGAACCACTTTGTGGCATTCTCGTCAGAACTGTTCCAGATATTCGACAGGCAGTAGACCGCTCCAATCGCATCATCAAGAGAACAGGCTCTGCTAACGGTTTACTACGCCTTCCACATCGCTGGTAACGGGTTCTACACAACGCTGGTGGCTACTTCGGAGGACAGTAATAGGCGCAAACATGTAACTCTTTTGTATCAGTTGTGAATAAATAGTTGCCACTATTTAAGTTCATGCCCTCGTAATTGCACAACTTGTTAGGTCGATTGGACTACTCTGGCACCAAACATCAATCATTTTCGAGTCGTAATCATAGTAATTATTAATGTATGCATATCTAGAGAACTTGGGCAGTAACCAGTAGGATAATTCCCTCGGCTGTCCGGCCCCGGTAGCTGAGTGGTCAGCGTGACGGGATGTCAATCCTAAGGTCCCGGGTTCGATTCCCGACTAGGTTGGAGATTTTCTCCGCCCAGGGACTGGCTGTTGTGTTGTCCTAATCATGCCCATCGACGCGCAGGTCGCTGAAGTAGCGTCAAATCGAAAGACCTGCACCAGGCGAACGGTCTACCCGATGGGAGGCCTTAGCTACACGACATTTCATTTCATTTTCACTGCCTCGGCTCACTTTTTTCTTATTATCCTGCCTGTGTGTAGTGACTGCAGTGTACAGAGCACGACTGACGAGTCCAGCATATCTGGATAAGTAGCCAGTGCAGCCTTCCCACCAAGTAGCCCACAGATGTAGGCGGGGGGGGGGGGGGGGGGGGGGGAGGCGAATGAGGGTAGTAGGAGGATGGTGGAGAGGGGAGGGGGAATCTAGCAACAGCGTATGTCATACGGGGAGGAGATATGCAACAATGAAGAGTAGGCCAGGACATACAGAATCCCACTACCGTAAATTTAGGAGGAAAGGAAACTATCATTGATTCCTGAACTATGGAGGAACAGTATTCCTGAATCTGATTTGACATGCGGTCATTTTGAGGGGATTTAATTATTTGCTCCATGTGTTGCTAACCTTTAAAATCAAACAAAAATTCAAACGATTCCTTTCTTCTTCCTCAAAGAAGCACAGTAATACAAAGGCGACTATGTTCCATAGGTTGGAGCCAAGGTAGGATGGGAAACCTTTGTGGACAATAAATGTCCGTTCTCCAAGTCACAGAAGGTAGAGAGGGCAGTCATTGGTCACTGCTCCTCCCAGCAGTTGGCAGTGGGCCTTTTTTTTTTTTTTTTTTAATCTCAGATCATCACTGTAGAGTGGACTGCCTTGGGGCACAAAACGCCAGACCACAGCTGCCTCAGCAGAGCTTTTTGCCAGATTCTATTCGACCAGTGGTTTGCAGCCAGAAAGCTCTAATGTGAATGCAGTCTGCTTTTGGCACTTGCTGCTTTGACTCAGATTACAATTTGTCTGTTCATTACTTTGATCAGACGATAGTAATGTTGCTCATGTGCTGCGTCACCAAGTTCACTTGGTTTGTGCGACAATGCTGCGGTGTTCCTCTGTGACAGTGTCTTCAGCCACGTTGTAAGAGGTCACCACAAGCACATCCACTTGCCATCTCTACCAATATCTCATGGGCTCAGCTCTCTCTCTAGCATGTTTAGATTCCCACTGTTCCCAGCACGTTAATAGTGCAGGTGGCGTTTAAGATATTTTGTAATTCCGTGTATTGATTCGGGTGTTTACTGGCTGATATCTCTGTCAGTGCCTCCCTTTAATGTAAGTAATATTAGAACATCAGTGAAAACTGCTCTCAGCGCTATGTTCGTTAATTCGGGTAGAATACATCTCATTCTATATTTTAACTGTTTTTATTAATTGGACTCCCTGTCTACTTCCCTCTTTCCTTAGTCCCTTAATTCATTTTCACCCTCTGTAAATGGGGTCAAAAACGACTGCGATGCACAGTCGAGGTTGTGGAAGATTTAAAGAGAAATTTATCCCTGCGTGTAAATTTCCGTTGCAAAAATCTGCGCCTGTCAACTGCCACCTGTTGTTTTACACAGTGGCCAATTGTCACCACATTGCGCCCTCTGTAATATGAATGGCCATGAAAATTTTAGATTTAGAAAGTTTCTAATCATAATGACGTAAGTTTTCAACAAGCATATTTGTATGAACTGCTTACACCTGTGCCCAAGAAATAATGATAATTTTTTTCTAAATTATGTTCTCGAGTGAATTTGTGAAATTTGGAGATCCAAGAGAGGCAAAACTGGTAGGTCTTGTGAGAGATTGCAACAGAAAGCGGACCTAAGTGATATTAGCATAACTGTCTCTTTCCCTTCTTTATCTTTCCTGTCTTCCTTAACTTTACAATACGAAAACTGCAATGTAAGGAATGTAGCTTTACTAGCGTTGGCAAATTGCATGCTTTCAAGGTGTGTCAAATGTTTTAATACGCTTCAGAAGCAATTTTTTTAAGATTGTACAAAACAAATGATAAATTGTCTATCTTATTGGAGAATTTTTTCCATTATAATGACTTCTTTCACTTCTCCAGCTAGTCGCGGTCCAGGAAAAAGTCACCACACTTCGGCAGTGATACTTGGGGCTATTTTTAAAGGGTGAGTCAAAAAAGACTTTACAGTTTTGGAATGATACAGAAATTTATTGAGATAACTTACGAAATCGGTAGACATGTCATTTTATAGCAAAAAACCACAAGTTTCATATAAATGTGCGAAGTGTTGTTCTGGTTCGATGTGACTACCATTTGTGATGTGGCAAATATTCCACCACTAATAAATTTCTTCCCACGTTTGTTGCAACAAATCGGGCATAACTTGTGCAACAGCAGCGTAGATTCGATTTTTCACGTCGGTTAAATTGCTTGGTAGGGAAGGGACATACGCATGGTCTTTAATGAAACCCCAGAGAAGGAAATCCAGTGGTGTCAAGTCTGGGAGGGGGGGGGGGGGGAGGTGACCATGCGATTGGCCCTTCACTGCCAATCCATCTATCCACCTGGGAAGCGATTATTGAGGAAACCTTGAACTTTCGTAAGCCAGTGTGGTACACCGTCTTGCTGGTAGTAAAGCTTCCCATTTAGGTCATATTCATCGATCTGTGGAATTCGTAATGAAACCAAATCTCACAGCGAGCACGCTCCGTAGCGAAAGTAGCCATTTTAATTGTGCACTGCGCTGGCGCTCCTGGTGGCCGAAAGGGGTACTGATGCACTATGAGACTCAAACTCGAGTCTGTTGGCTATAAAATCTACCGATTCTGTAAGTTATATCAATAAATTTCTGTATCATTCCAAAGTTGTAATGTCTTTTTTGACTCCCCTGTATTGTAATTAAAGTTGCGGAGGACTAGGGCAGCAGCACTGTTGACTGGCGCCCACAAAATAGCGAGAGGCAAGAAAACTGGCCGCATGGACTGCCGTAGCTTTGACTCCGGCACCCGCTGCCGCTCACAGAACCGCCAGCGCGCCACAGAGGATGCTAATGAGCTGCACAAACAGCCAACACAAACACGGCTTTTTGCGTTCACAAAGCCTCAGACAAATTTCACTCCGAACTGTGGCGATACGCACGCCAGAAACGTCAGAGGTCTCAGAGTATTTGTAAAATAAGGGAACAGGAAGCTAACTTTCATTATTCCCTTCACCACGGTGTAATCTGGCACTGAAACACAGTATCTTTTTCTAGGTGATGTATTGTTTTATTTTTGGCCGACATCCCTCGTGAAGCACTGAGTAAAGAATTTGCCCAAGTGCTTTCTCACTTGCAATTCATTTTCAGTCCTTTCTCCCTCTCCACTCAGAAGTAACCCCTCCGCGCTTATTATCACTGTTGTTGTGATTTTCAGTCCGGGGATTAATTAGATGCAACCCTCCACACTAGTCTGTCCACAAGATAAGTCAAAAATTTTCCGCAATTTAGCTGTATCTTTCACTGCAATACGAAGTGGACATGTTTATTAACATCACTTTTCATTGCTTTTCAACGCATTTGGTCCATCGTCGCACAAGCTTCCTGATACACTCAAAAGAGAAGGTTTTCAGCGTAGCAGCGACCCATGCATGCGCCAAGTTCTTCATTTCTTGGCCCGAGGGGAATCGACGGACCTTTAACGCCTCTTTGAGTAGACCAACCAAGTGGTGGTCGGAAAGGGCAAGATCAAGACTACACGGAGGATGATCCTTTACTACAGAGTTTGAGTTTCCGGAGCATTTCAGCAGTCCAGGCAGCGGTGTGTGGGCAGCCGTTGCCGTGCAACAACACAAGACATTTCGACACAGTCCTCGGCGTTTGCTTCGAATTGTAGGCTTTAACATGTCAGTAAGCATTTCACCGTAATGCGGACTGTCTATTGTTGTGCAATTCTTCTGATAACGTTTCAGTCCTGCGTCTCGAGAAACGGTGAGCATCGGCTTTCCTGCACTTAGTTGGGTTTTGAACTTTTTCCTACTGGACAAGTGTGGATATTTCCACCCCATACTTTGTCGTTTACCGTCCAGCTTGTAACGGTGCATCCATGTTGCGTAACCAGTGATGATTCTGTGTAAGAAGCCACAATGTTCGTTACCGTAGCAATCCTAATGTGTTTGGCAGACGACCAAGAGCGTTTGTTTATGCAACACTGATTGTTTCGTGACCCATACTGCACAGACTTTATCAAACTCGAGTCAGTTGTGGATGATTTCGTAGGCAGAACCATCACTAATTTGCATACGATGTGCCACTCCATCAACGGTCACTCTTCTGTCTACCAGAAACGTGTCACTTGCACGCTCAACGTTGTTTGTGGCGGTGGATAGTCGTCCAGTCCTTCCCTAAATGCGTAACCATTTTTGAATTTTACTGTCCATTCGTAGTCACTCCGTTGCTGCAAGACACTGTTCCCATATAGTGCCGAAGGTCTTTGACGGACTGCTCCCCCCCACTACAGCTGTCGGCTACAAAAACTGGATCACCGCTTGTTTCTCTGTGGTTCAAACTTATAGTGGGCGTCCTCGGTCTGCCTGCAACTAAAGGAAGACAAATGGAGAAATTAGAATCAAACTTTCATAGCAGGACCACAACAGCACAACAATAAAATAAACGAGGACAGAGGTTAGTATGAAAAAAAGTAAGAAGTAATACTTAACATCTTGTGCGCGAGGTTGTATTGGATCATATTATTTTTCTTTCTTTTCTTATATATATAAACTATATGTAAACTGAATGAGCTATAAACCAGAGACGCCGCCAAAAATAAATTAACGAGTTGTTTTGTGTCGAGGATAATGTTTTGGTACATCGTTAAAGATCTGTATGAAACAAAGTAAGAAATATGCTCTTCAGTTTATTAATTCATGTATCTTCACCCTTTTATTTCGGGAAGTGGTAGCCTACGGACGCATGCTTGCGTCGTCGCAGCAGCATTGCTAAAAATGTGTGTTTTAACTATTCATTAAGAGTACTATAAAAATTTATTAGAAAAGGTATATTTATTCGTACGGTTATTAGTTCAGCTCCTATCTGTTCATCATTTTACTCGCCGCCGAGATCCCGCATCAAAAGGTTCGGTGCAGACAAGAATAATTAACGCCGAATCTGGAGGAGCGTTTCTGCATCGACATTTTCAAACTTAAGACTAAACACAATGCAGTTAACGTATACGTAATGACTCAGACTTGATAGGCACCTATTGAACTTAGTTTACTTATACTAAAAATATTGTGCTTCGCGTGTTTAAGAACTTGTAGACATATCGACGAAGAAAGGATACTGCGGAGACATGGCTTAACCACAACCTGGAGGTTGTTTTTGGAATGAAATTTTCACTCTGCAGCAGAGTGTGCGCTGATATGAAACTTCCTGGCAGATTAAAACTGTGTGCCGGACCGAGACACGAACTCGGGACCTTTGCCTTTCGCGGGCAAGTGCTCTACCAACTGAGCCACCCAAACACGACTCACGCCCCCTCCTCACAGCCTTAATTCCCCCAGTACCTCGCAGCCTAACTTCCAAACTTCACAGAAGCTCTCCTGCGAATCTTGCGGACCCGCAGGAAGTTTCATATCAGCGCACTCTCCGCTGTAGAGTGAAAATTTCATTCTAGATACAACCCCCAGGCTGTGGCTAAGCCATGTCTCCGCAATATCCTTTCTTCCAGAGGAGCTTCTGTGAAGTTTGGAAGGTAGGAGACGAGGTACTGGCGGAGTTAAGGCTATGAGGACGGGGCGTGAGTCGTGCTTGGCTAGCTCAGTTGGTAGAGCACTGGCCTGCGAAAGGCAAAGATCTCGAGTTCGAGTCTCGTTTTGGCACACAGTTTTAGTCTGCCAGGGAGTTTCATAGAGGGGAAGATCATTTATATCCGATTTAACAAGTTTCTCTTCCTCAGGAAAGTTTATCTTGCTGTTGTCAGCCTCTATTCAACATCTTTATTACCTCGGCCGTAGTTATGTTGCCCATATAGCAAAACTCAGCTGCTAGTTTTAATGTTTTATTGTTTAATGTACTTCCATCAGCATCACCTGATTTAATTCGACTACGTTTCATTACTCCTGCTACTCTTGATATTCATCTTATCTTCTCATACCAAGACATTATCCTCTCTGTTAAACTGACCTTTCAAGTAGCTTGCCATCTCTGCCGGAATTACGTTATCGGCAAAATCTTAATCTTTTTAGTTCTTCTCCGTCAACTTCAGTTTCTTTTCATTTCTCCTTAAGTTACTTCAATCTCAGATCGCAGATTGAATAACACTGGGTATAAGCTGCAGGTCTATCTCACTCCCTAGCCAATTACTGCCTCCTTTTCATCTCCTTCTGTTCATCACTGCTGTCTGATATCTGTACAAGTCGTAGATAACCTTGTGCTCCCTATAACGTTTCGCTCCCTTGTCTTATCCCTGATAATTTAATAATTTCAAATAATGTATTTCAGTCAACATTGTCAAAAGTAAAAAAAAAAATCGCCGTCAGCCAGATGGTGCAAACTCTTATGATGGCCCTTAATTAAAAGGCCGGAACCGGTCAGAAATCAACATCGGCTGCGATCAAGACCGTTTTTAAATGATTTCATGACAGTAAAGATCGCTGTTCTCTAACAATGTTATATAAAATTGTGAAGAGTTTCTTCTAAATCTACAAATTCTACAAGTGTGTGTTCCTCTTTCTTCAATGTATGATCTAACAAAAGAAGTAACTCTACTCTGACTAAAATTAATAGGACATGCTCTCGAAAAGTAAGCTTGAAAAGCTATCAGTGATATTCATCTGTAGAATTACGTGTGCGATCGCTAGACCCACCTAAAGATCTGTGCACTACTCTCGCTGCATTGTAGCTATAGACACCGTACGAGTGTTGCAACAATATTTCGTAGTGAAGCCACGTAGCACTATACCTTTATTGTTATGTTCTACCAAGAAGCGACGGAAGAATTAGTTAACACGGGATAATGAAGACGCATTTGGAGCGGAGTATGCACCAGCTGCATGCATGTTACACAACATAAAAAAAAAACAAGACTACTATGGGGACTTATACACTGAGGTGCCTAAAGTCATGGGATACCTCTTGATATCGTGTCGGACCTCCTTTTGCCCTGGGTAGTGCAGCAATTGGACGTGGCGTGGACTCAACAATTTCTTGGACGTCTTCTGCTGAAATACTCAGTCGTGCTGCCTCTATAGCCGTCCACAGTAGCGATAGTGTTGGCAGTGCACGAACTGGGGTCTCGAATATGTCTCATAATTGCTCGATGGGATTCGTGTTGGCGATCTGGGAGGCCAAACTATTCGCTCGAGTTGTCCAGAACGTTTCTAAAACCAATAGCTAACAACTGTGGTCCGGTAACATGGCGCAATGTCATCCATAGAAAATTCGATCGTTGTTTGGGAACAAGACGTCAATGAATGGTTGCAAATGGTCTCCAAGTAGCCTGACATGACTATTTTCAGTCAATGATTGGTTCAATTGGACCATAGGGGACAGTTAATGTAAACACAGTTCATACCATTATGGAGCCACCACCAATTTGCATAGTGCGTCGTTGACAACTAGGGGCCATGGCTTGTGGGGGCTCCACAACACTTGAACCCTACCATCAGCTCTTACTAACTGAAATAGGGACTCATCTGACTAGGCCACGGTTTTCTAGTCGGCTAGGGACAAACCGACATGGAAACGAGCCCAGGAGAGGTGTTGCAGACGGTGCTGCAGGCGATGTCGTGCTGTTAGCGAAGGCACCCACAGCCGTCGTATGCTAACATAGACCATTAACGCTAAATTTCGCCTTACTGTCCTAACGTATACGTCCGTCATATGCCCCAGATTGATTTCTGCGGTTATTTCACGCAGTATTGCTTGTCTGTTAGCACTAACAACTCTATACAAACGCCGCTGCTCTTGGTCGTTAAGTGAAGGCCGTCGGCGTTGTCCGTTGGTAGGTGTAATCCTAAAACATGGTATTCTCGGCGCACTCTTTACACTGTGAATCTCGGAATGCTAAATTCCCTAATGATTTCCGAAATAAAATGTCCCGTAAGTCTAGCACCAACTACCATTCCACATTCAAAGTCTATTAATTCCCGTCGTGCTGCCATAATCACGTCGGAAGCCTTTTCACATGAATCAACTAGGCACAAATGGCAACCCTGTCAATGCATTGTCCTTTTATACTTTGTGAACGTCTGTATATGGTCATCTGTATATGTGCATATCGTTATGTTGTGACTTTCATCACCTCGGTGTATAAATACATACTGATACCTTGGACAGAAACAGTGATACTGATGGCAGAGTTCTGAAACGTCATATCCATCTACTTAAGAACACATACACGTCGAAGTGAATATGCAGCATCAGCCTCTAAAATATCATGAACAACTGAAATTCGGTAATATTTATTATCATTATTACAGCAATGATAAAAATTCTTGTTCGAGAGAAACCAATAAACTGTTATTATTGCCTTCATCCGATTGTGCAAGGTAATTTTATATTATGTAACGTACAAAGGCAAGACCCAGGTACCTTCGGGAGAAACAGTACATTAAAACCCAAGCTTTTTGAACAGTCATTTTACTGAGCTAGAGGCAACTGATCAGTATCCACTATTGGCACATCAAGAATGGGATCTGGAAATAGCTGTAGCAGTTACTCTGGATAATCTTAAAACTACTTTGCATTTCGTCAGTGCCTTCAGAGAAGAACATAACGTTTCATCTAAGCATATCGCGACGTCACAGGTGCCTACCCCCCCCCCCCCCCGCCCCACCTTGCAGATGTCTGTGCTAAACCACAATGAGATGCATTAAAAAATTTTTAATGCTGTCGACACTGACATTGTAAATACCATGATACACAATATCTAGTACAACTCAAGAGGAATGAACTTCTGTAAATAGGGCAACTACAGAAGCCTTGCAGATCAATATAAGTACGTAGAATGTGACTGCAAACAAATGTGGGGATCGATGGAAGAAGTGAGTACAAAAATGAAATAAATAGGAAGAGCATGAAGCTAAGGCAGAAAAAAACTGAAGAAATTTAAAAAAAGGAAATGGTCTTAGGAATGAACAACTTAGCATGTGTAAAAGTCAAAACAACCTTTGGTGAAATTAAAAACTCACGTGTCAACTTAAAGAACACAAGAGAAATTTCACTGTTAAACACAAAGGACAGACCATATGTATTTAAAGAGTACATTGAAGGTAAATGTACCAGAGAGGCAGTTCTTCCGTTCTACTTGATTATGTTATCAAGATTTTAGAAAAACCAGGTAAAGTTCATAGAATTTGTCCACCTAAAACATTCAACGATATAAAATGCAAGATGCTCGAAATTCTCAGGAAAATAGGTGTAAACTAAAGGAAAAGATGGGTAATATATATTACGTTCAAGAATCAATAGGGATCAGTAAGAATGGAAGACCGAGAAAGAAGTGCCCAAATTAGATAGGCTATAAGACAGGGGTGTAGTCTTTACTCACACACCCCTCCCCCAGCTGTTCAGTCCATAAGTCATAGAAACAATGACGGAAATATAAGAAAGGTTCTGAAATTGGATTATAATTCCAGGTGAAAGGATTTCAATTATAAGATTCGCTGATAACATCGCTATCCTCGGTGAAAATGTGGAAAACTTGCAGGAACTGTTGAATCAAATGAACAATCTGATGTGTACAGAATATGAATTGAGACTAAAGCGAAGATAGACTAAAGTAATGCGAATTACTTATTAGAAAAAAAGAGAATCCAATCATTTGAAACGTGGTCATCTAGAAGGAGGTTGTAAATTAAGTGGGCTAATAAGATAAAAAATGAGGCTGTCTGCAGAACTGATGAGGAGAGGAACAGGTGAAACACATTGACAAGAAGAAGGAGCTTATTTTAGGGCAAGATGGAATAGCTTCTGTGGTACTTGAGGGTGCCGAAGAGAGTAAAAAATGCAGAGGAAAGCAGAGACTGGAACACATCCACCAAACAACTGATGACTAGAGATCGGATTATATGCATCATAAAAACCTTGAATATTTCGACATTTTTCAAGCATATTTTAAGATCAAATAATAAAAATGGTAGTTTCTGCATGCATTATACTGTATCTCAAAGTCGAACCTGTGCACATCAATTACGAAGAAGAGTGCCAGCCACGCGAAAAATCGGTACCGTACATTTAGAAATCTGATATAGTTTTCTGAGTACTTTCTGTTAGAGGTTAGGAAGGGGGCTTTTCAGGGATTATTTTCCAAAAATTTGCAAAATGGGGACGCATACATTGTTTCAAGAATTGTTCCTGCTTTGCTGTTGTTGTCGGTAACAAGCGGATGCAATGCGAGTGAGTCGCAGCGAAAACAATCATGTACAGGACCAACTTCGAGATATATAGCACGCAGAGGGGCACGCTCAAAGACTCAGTAATATTTTATTTAAAAACAACATACAATCACGAATTTTTTGTAGAGAATTAACTTTTAATTAATACTGTTGGACCAGAGCATCATCTACAATTTATTTTACATTTTTTTCTACTATTGGAAACATAAACGGCCAAGTGCTGTTCCAAATCTTTGGTAGCAAGATTGTGTCTTCGATCACTCAAAACATTTTTATAAGCAGGAAAGGACCGTTCTACATCAACTGATGTAACAGGGTAGTATTTGAATTTGGGTGTATGTTGGCACTTATTGTTCTGGTGAAAGCTCACCCATGCCATTAATAAAACTATCAATTTGGCACCAGCATCAAAGCCTGGGTTATTACTTAAAATGTTTTCAAACTTTTCTTTAAATATACCTTTTCTTTAAGGAATACCTCTGGCAATGAGAAGTTCGCTGGAATAATTTTATTCATTAATTGAATGAATTCATTCAACACCAAACCTTAAGTTTCAAGCTTTTTAACACTTGCAGTTATATGGGAAAAATGAGTGTTAATCACAGCAATGTCTCTTTGAAACCGGAATCATTAAAAGCTTCCTTGCACTGGCAAACTGCCAAAGCCTCTGCACTATCGAAGTCGTTTACTACCCCTCTACTGGCCTCGAAATTTTCCCTGTAAAACAACACGGCTTCGATCCACGTACCACAATGAGTTACCACTGGTTCGGAGGGTAAAGGCACATTTGGTAGATTTTCTTTGTAGGTCTTGATGTGAGCAGAAGCCTTCAGAAACACTTTTTTGTGAATGAATTCAGTTTATTTACAATCACAACGTGTAACTTACTTCTTCAGGAAGGCGATGTACTCCATGAGCAAAGCACGCCACATGAATCAAATTGAGGTAAGATACTCGGAGGGCTTTTCCTGCATTGATCATATATAGAGCAGAATATGAAATAAACACAAACACCTTTTCATCTGCATAAGATTGTGGAAATATTTTTCTAATACCCACATTCACAAATCTGGCGATCGTAGAGTGATTTACAAGTTCTTTGCAGGTCGCCAAATAGAAAGAAGAAGACTCTTCTATTAAAGCAGCAACAATGAAATTTGCGATGTAACGGCCACAGGTGTCTGTAGTTTCGTCATCTGAAATCCAGATAATGCTGCCCTTGAGTTCATTGCGTATCTCCTCCGAGAACATTTACGTAAATTGTCGGTATGTAATTTTTACGCAATTGATTTATCTGGTATATTTTGATTTAAGCAATATTTGCACAGGAAGCCTTAGAGGATAGGGTTTGTAAGTGTGAAGAGGAATATTGCTTCACATAGATCTATGATAAACCGACTTTTGTCCAAAGACAAGCAATAAATCTCTGCTACTGCAACCTCATGTCGTGAGAAGTTGTTTTCGTGGTCCTTTCTTCTGCATTCCTGCAATATGAAGACTTGTCTTGACATGCTGGCCTACTTGATTTTTTTTTTTCTTTTTGCGAAACGCTTTCCTCGCTAACTCGACAATATAAAACAGTCCCGTCATATGTAAATGTTCCAGAATGGTTAGCTATCCACGAAATGACGTTTCTTTTTTCGGGTGGCATGGCACACAACACGTTACATACTACACATTGTAAACACGTTCAACAGTGTACAAGTAAATAGAAAGTTAAATGAAATAATGGACGTGCGACTAAATGCTTGCGTAGCTTAATTTATTTTGTTGCCGACGCGTACGGTATGACAGCGGAGGGGATTAACAGGAGACGCGGGTGCAGGACTATTGACTCAGTCTGCCTGTGTCTGTTCCTGTTCCACTTACGTAATGATTTGGCTAGGTGGCGGTCTCTCGGTTAGTGATTGCACGCAGTTCTAGATCGCAGTCAATCTGTGAGATATCAAAACTAGATCCTGCTTGAGATCACCCGTTTAAATTTTTAAAATATTGCAAACCTAGTGCGAAAATATGCATCGTCACTAGATTTTAGTTAAAATATGCAAATGCTTATACAACATGCAAATGCATATGATCTTATCTCTACTGATGAAGTTGGGTGCGAGTGTAAATGTGAGATGAGGAGGTAGACCCTGCGTGCTGAGCACATCGTACCAGTCAGTAGACTGACGACGAGAAAAAAAAAACTTTCTATGTCTGATAACAAAGAAATTTATTGAAAACTCTTGTTGCTATGAAGGCCATCTTTTTGCAACAAATCGATTATAAGAATTTATCTTCATTATTTTAATTTCTAATATTGGTTGCTTGAACTGAGCTGTCGGACAGACGAAGAAACACAGTATTTAGGAGATATTTTATTAAGGAATACATGAGAGGTGTGTTCAAAAAGTATCGAGAATTTTCTGTTTTTAGAAACTATTTTATTTTATTTATTCGTCTACATTAACGCTATTTCCTTGAAAGAAGTCCCCATTAGGTATTATACATTTATGCTATCGCTCCTTCCGATCCCCGAAACTCGGATCTTTGGGATAGCACTTAGCTCTTTCAGCGGTGCGCTTTTAATCTGGTCTAAACTTGTAACACGACGGCCCTTCGGCCCTTTAAGGTTCTCTTCATTTTTGCCAACATAAACGCGTTACACAGGGCCGTATCTGGCGAATAAGGAGGCTGGTGCACCATTGCAGTGTTGTTTTTCGCCAATGATTCAGGAATAAGCAATGAAGTGTGAGCAAGCACATGAACTGTTTCGCCAGAAATTCAGCTGTTTCTTCGGATTTCTTCCCAAACCTCATTGAACTTGTGGGTAGTACTTCTTATTGATCGTCTGACCTTTTGGCAAGAACTCATGATGCATTAGGCCGTTAAAATCTATGAAAACAGTGAGCAGAGCGTTCACATTCGACCACTCTTGCCAAGCTTTTTCCGGTCTGGGCCATCCAAAATGCTTCCACTACAACGATTGTACCTCAGTTTCGACGTCATAGCCGGACACCCATATTTCATCACCTGTTATGACACGTTTCAGTAGTTTTGCATCGTTGTTGACTTCATTTAGTGACTCCTGAGCAGCTTCTATTCACCACTCTTTTTGCTCGAAATTCAACACCTTTGGCACATATTTTGGTGTCACTCGTTTAATGCCCAAAACATCTGAAAACATTTCATGGAATTATCAAATTGACATGTTAAAGTCATCAGAAACTTCTTTGATTGTGATTTGGCGATCGTTCATAGACATTTCTTTCACTTGTTACATGTTTCCATCTGTTGTTGTTACGGTAGGGCGTCAAGAACGTTCGTCACTTCAACTCTTTCACGGCCATCTTTGAAACACCTTTGTTGTTTGCCACGGCGTTCGTGGCGGCAGCGTCCCAGAACGTTGGCGGCAGAGCATTACCACAAAGCACCACAAGCGGTGATAACCGTGACAGGCGGCTACCAGTTAACGGCGTCTGACAGTTAAAGCAGCGGTGTCACTCTGGTGCCTCCTAGGTGACGACTTGCACCAACACGGTGACTGTTACGAAGACTGCGGTGGCAGTGACGACTCCGAACTGGTGGCGGGTGTCACTCCAACGCCTCACGATGGACGATGATAACGAGCTGACTGCCGGTCCATAAATACCATTTTCTGATGTCTGCGGTTCTTCACAGAGATCCTACAACCAATGTATTACAGATATTCAGTAAATGTTGTTATTCATCGTCAGGATCCATCTGTGGACACACCCCATCATCCCCTTCCTGACGCGCGGCAAAGAATCCACGTTCGAACCCAGCAACGGGCAGTGTAGCCCCGTGCCTGTTAACACAGCCCATTTACACTGAAGAGCCAAAGAAACTGGTACACCAGCCTAATATCATCTAGGGCCCTCAAGAGCACGCAGAAGTGCCGCTATACGACGTGATATGGACTCGATTAATGTCCGAAGTACTGCCGCAGGGAACTGACACCATGAATCCTGCAAGGCTGTCCATAAATCCGTAACAGTACGAGGGAGTGGAGATCTTTTCTGAACAGCTCGTTGCAACGCGTCCCAGATATGCTCAATAATTTTCATGTCTAGGCAGTTTGGGGCCAGCAGCACTGTTCAACCTCAGAAGGGCGTTCCTCAAGCTAGTCTGTAGTAGTTCTGGACGTGTGGGGTGTTGCATTGACGTACTGGAATTGCTGAAGTCCGTTGGAACGCACAATCGACCTGAATGGATGGAGGTAATCAGACAGGATGCTTATGTACGTGTCACCTGTCAGAGTCGTATCTAGACATATCAGGGGTCCCATAGCACTCCCGCTGCACATGCCCCGCGCCATTACAGAGCCTCCACCAGCTTGAAGAGCCCCCTGCTGACATTCAAGGTCCGTGGATTCATGCGGTTGTCTCCATACCCGTACACGTCCATCAGCTCGATACAATTTGAAACGAGACTCGTCCGACCACGCAACATAGTTCCAGTCACCAACAGTCCAATATCAGCGTTGACGGACCCAGGCAAGGCGTAAAGCTTTGTGTCATGGAGTTATCAAGAGTACGCTTGTGGGCTTTCTGCTCCGAAAGCCCATATCAGTGATGTTTCGTTCAATGTTTGCCATGCTGACACTTGTTGATGGCCCAACACTGAAGTCTGCAGCAATTTGCGGAATAGTTGCACTTCTGTCGCGTTGAACGGTTCTCTTTAGTCGTTGATCCCGTTCTTGCAGGATCTGTTTCCGGCCGCAGCGATGTCTGAGACTTGATGCTTACTGGATTCCTGATATTCATGATACACTTGTGACATGGTCGTACGGAAAATAGCCACTTCATCGCTACCTCGGAGATGCTGTATCCCATCGCTCGTGCGCCGACTATAATACCACGTCGAAACTCACTTAAATCTTGATAACGTGCCCGTATAGCATAAGTAACCGATCTAACAGCTGCGACAGACACTTCTTGTCTTTATATAGGCGTTGCCGACCTCAGCGCCGTCTTCAGCCTGTTTACATATTTCTGTATTTCAATACATCAGTTTCTTTGGTGTTTCAGCGTACGTTGGTATCATTAAGACTGCTGAGGCATCGAGGTAGACGGATCTCGTTTAGTTAGGTGTCAGCAGTATGAAGCACCTACAACACACACATCAAGCAGCAAATGGAGTAAACGCCAATTTCAGTTTACCTCAAGACTACGGTCGTAGTCTAGAGTGATGTACTAAGACTGCAGTAAAGACTTCCTCCGGGAAGTACCACAATCTACAATGTTGCCATATCGAGCATATTGCCGGACATAGAATTCTGATGGGAGCACGACTCTATTGTCCACCTTACGTTAACGACTTGGCGGTCAATTTTTTTGTCTAATTATAGTTACAGTGTATTATGGAGCCCAATGAGTGAATTGCGTATATTCCGATGAGAAAGAGCACTGGCAAACTGTCTTCGCTACATTAGGTTACTTAAGATGGTGTCGCTCTGAGCTAGAATTTATGATCAGCGACTAAGTGTAAGGACAATGAGTCGGATGCGAGTTTTGCAACTGTGAAATACTTTCCTACATTGTAGGAGCGATATTAAATTTTAACTAATATTGCATACATTTTGAACTTGAGTGGCTTAGAATGAAAATTTTTCTGTTTATTTCAAAGGAAAACAATTGATTTTCTAAAACATTCTCTGTCATACACAACTTGAAACAGGTCACTTCGACCAAATCATATGGAAAAACTGACAGCGACGTAAATTGGAAGGCAGTAAGACGTCTTGGCTTTTGGTTTGGTTGTACTCGACAGCCATTTCTAGGCGCAAGTAAATGAAGAAAGGCAGCGTGTTTTTGTTATCAAGTAACGTCTTCATTAATTACTTTAGTTTTAATGTAATCTACGAGTAATTGCTGAAGTTTGATATTAACATGAAAAGGAATCCGTAGACACGGAAAGAGCCTCAACTTGGGCAACTACTTCTATAATGATGAAAAGGCATGAAATGGTCTTGAAGCACATGTGTTCTAGCAGCAGTATGAAGAAAATGATAGTAATAATGACGGTAATAATTGAATTGTCCGGTAACTTCGCACTTCACAGTGGATTTTCTCGAACTAAGAAATTTGCTGAATTACCGAAAATTTCAAAATGGGTTCACATCGAGGCTATGATGCCTAGAAGAGTCTTTTCATCCTGCTGACATGAGAGTAGCATAATCACCGCGTCAGAAGCTTGCTTCTACT
Source organism: Schistocerca gregaria (assembly GCF_023897955.1). Classification (NCBI taxonomy): domain Eukaryota; kingdom Metazoa; phylum Arthropoda; class Insecta; order Orthoptera; family Acrididae; genus Schistocerca; species Schistocerca gregaria. The sequence goes on along the minus strand of NC_064921.1, from coordinate 136,188,342 downwards.
TAACCACTTAATAGACTAGCATTTGTTCCACCGTGACTAATTTTGTAAGCTAAGCACATCATCCATTACAGCACACTCCTCGGGCTGGGAAATGTGGCCACAGTGGTCTGGTGGAACGAACTATCACAGGTGCAATGCGTGGGTTCAGGCATTTACTTTTAAGAGTCACAAATAGATTTACTTTACCTCTGGTAACCTCAAGAGTAAGACTTTATAATCTAGAATCCGCATTAAACATCACGTTACTTCATTGCCAACTGGGCCTCTAGAGCCGGTTTACGTTGTGAAATGACGTAGGCGGAGGTCATGATAAGCAGAAATACTTTCGCCAGTAAACTTACTTGCATTAGAAAATTTTATTTTATTTGATGAACCGATAGCCATTTAAATGAACAGGGCTCTTATTTTACTTGTGCTTGATTGAACTAGAGACGTTGAAAAATTTGGTGCTGGACTGTGATTCGAATTCGTGTCTTCTCTTTTGAGGATCTGCATCTCTCGGAACAGTATAGCTCAATCATTTCGTTCCTTTTCCCAAGACTGCAACCTTCTCTAGGTTTCCTCCAAAGGTAAGTATGTGGGTCCGAATCCTGATCCAGTTCAAAAATATTCGTAATTTCATTTCAAGCCCTATCATGTGCGCACCAGCCTGCTAGTGAAAATTAACGTGCATTTTTAATGTCTGTTCATATGTTGGCAACAATCGCAATAGGTGTCATTATTTCTGGTCAAACACGCACACATGTGTAGTCTACAGGAAAGTAGTATCACACGAAAGTTGTGGCCAAATCAATGAGGATTTGCACAAAATAAATGTGTGTGTAATGACTGGCAGTTATCTCTCAATATTAGTAAGTGTAACCTACTGTGTATAACAAGTCAAAAATTCCATTTAATGTACGAGCACAAAATAAATGCCCAGTCTCTGGAAGCGGTAACATCCATCAAGTATCTGGGTGTGACTATTCGAAATGATCTCAAACAGAATGATCAGATTACACAAGTTATGGGCAAGGTGAACTCTGGATCGTGTTTTATTGGTAGTATCCTGAAGTGATGCAGTCCTTCAACAAAGGAAATAGTTTTCATTACATTAGTTCATCCAGTCTTATAGTACTGTTCATCTGTATGGGACCCTTACCAGTTGGGTCTGATTCAAGAAATTGAGAAGGTCCAAAGGAGAGTGGACAAGATTCATGACTGGTACATTTAGCCATCATGAGAGCATTACAAATGTCATAGAAAGTTTGAAGTGGGACACACTTGCAGATAGACGGCACACTAAGTGGAAGGGGCTACTTACTAAATTCCGAAACCTGATCTTCGCCGAGGATATAGAGCATATATTATTACCACCAACTTCCAAATCATGCAATGATCACCATTCAAAGATAAGGGAAATTAGAGCTCATACTGAGGTGTTCAGGCAGCTGTTTTTACCTCACGCGATCCGTGAGTGGAACAGATGGGGGGGAAAGTTGACTTTGGCGTGAATTGTGCTCTCCACCACACACTGCTTTGTGGCTAGCAAAGTAGATGTAGACTACTGTACAGAAAAACAGGCATCAAAAAGGAGGAAAACAGAGGGTGGAAAACAACTTCATAACAATCAGTGATTCAGTGCTCAAAAATGTCGTGATTCCAAACTGTGAAGCCGATGTGTGCCCAGGAATCAGAACACATCCTGATTTAGGTTTTATGTCGTTTTCCTAAATCACTCCAGGCAAATGCCAGGATGGTTCCTTTAAAAGGACACAGCTAAATTCCTTCCCTATCCTTCCATAATCTGATGGGACCAATGACCCCACTGTTTGATCCCCTCTCCCCAAATCAAGTAATCAACCATGAACAGAAAAAGTCAACTAACATTCTACAACCACAGACATAGAATTAGCAACCACAAACTCAAAAAACAATTTGATGTAGTAAAAGGCTTAATAAAATAAATGGCTACAAGAAACAGAAGATCACCTAACAAACATGATTCAATAAGGAAATGATAAATGAAAAGACAAATTCAGAGACAAAATTGTGAACACAACATCTGGAGTAAAGGAAAGGAAGAAAACAAGGAAAATAAAGACAGAAAAAAAAAGAAACAGGAGCACATTCAAAAAATGAAGAGATTCTGGGAAGAGAAGGAAAGAAGAAAGAAATACAAAAGAAACTGAATAATCACATACTTTTCAAATTCAGATATTGTCTTAAAGGCAAAAATGTGTAATAATAATGAATGTGACTTGAGTGAATCACTATGCTGCTATACTTCTTGACCATTTGTGTCTCAGTCTCATCATGTGTGAGCAGTTTTTGTAAACTGAAAAATTATCTTTGCTCATGATGAATCAGGAATGAATAGTCAGTTTTATCAACTGAAAGAAAAGTTTCAAACTAAATAGATTTTAGTGACATTTTTGAGAATTTCAGGAAAATAAGGGCATTAAAATATCTACTGTAATAATGTCAATAATAATTACTTTCTCTTACTAAGCTTGTGAAACTGATATTATAACTGTACAAGCTATGTTTCCAGGCACATAAACTGAAGAGCAATTTTCTTATTCCATTCTTTCTTATTTCTTTACTCTCTACCAGATGTTCACTGTCTAAATCCTGGTTCATATTCTAAGTTTCTCACCTATATCTTTAAGTATGTATAAAACAGTTACTAGATTATAGAGTACACACATCATAAATATTAGATTTTTTGTCAGCCATTGCATCTATGTTATATACTTTTTTTTTAAATGTACACTACAGATATATCAATCTCTCATTTACTTTCACCTCCCAGTGCCTCCAACAGGATCAGTCTGCCTCTGTGTACAGCAAGTAATTGTACCCGTTAGAGAAATGCCAGCAAGGGATGGGAAGAATCACCTTGTGCACTCAGTCAGTATGCATGGAGGCGCCATTCACCATGTTAAGAGGCTATTCTGACAGCCATTAACAGCAATGGGTGAAATAAGATGCAGATTGTGACCATGTTGGCACAAGATATTCTTGTGTTGTTGGGTGTGAGGTCATATATGGGTCAATCCAGCAAGTGGCAGAGAAAATTGGTAAGTCTTGATCACTGATTTTCTGCAAGCTCACAGTCCACAGTATTGCCCCCAGAACCGACTGTGAGCCTATGGCTCTGGGCCATGCAAAAGGCTTGAACAAGAGGCTTTAGAGGCTCTGGGGGCAGCGAGCTCTGGCATAGGCTGATGATTGTAGGATCTCCCAAAATTGTTCAGGATGCATTACACATTATAGATTATTATTCAGGTGGATGACTGTGTGGAAATTGCACACTAGGTTTTTTATCTGAGGTGACTCTTCATCCATTTTAGAAAATGATAGCTGAGACCTTGCAGTTTTCATGTAAGATTAAAAAAATGGGCCTCATCATCAGATCTATTATTCCCTAGGGATCAACTGCTGCAGCATTAGCAGAATGTTCATGGCTATGAACCATTTCTAAAAAGCAGTAGAGTTCACATAGTACTAGGTACAGAAAGCTGGCTAAAATCCAAAATTTACAGCAGTGAGATTTTTGGGCTAAATTTTAAGTGCATACCAAAATGGCATGTTACTAAGTAATGAAAATGGTTTGTTAGTATGAGGTTCCCAAACATATTCTCGTGACTGGAGGGGACTTAAGTAACCTAACAGTTGATTGGGATAATTTAATAATAGCCTTCTCTGTAAACTACCTAGAACAGGTATTTCAGGAGCCAATGATGATGAAAATATTTTTATCTTTAATGGCAACAAATAGACCTAATCTCTGAGGGAACATATGTACTGAAACCGGATCAGTGACTATGAGGCATTTATAGCAATAATGAGTACTAAATCACAAAAGGCAGTCAAAACTAACATTAAGCTTCACATGTTTAGGAAGTCAGATAAAGAGATAGTCATGTCAGATAGGAACTCAAAACATATACATTGGACCAGGAGCATGTAGAAGAACTGTGGCTCAGATTTAAAAGAATAATTGACCATACGCTGATGAGCCAAAAATGTTATGACCACCTGATTAATAGCATTTAGGTCAACCTCTGGAACACAGTATACCAGATATTCTGTGTTTCATAACTCCAACAAGTCCTTGGTAAGTTTCCAGAGGTATGTGGTACCAGGTGTCTATGCACCTGTGAAGCAATTGTTGTAAACTACAGCCCTGTGGTTTCTGGGCACAGAGCTGGCACTTTCTCTCAGCCCAGGTGTGTTCCATTGGATTCAGATCAATATGAGTTCAATATCAGTTCCTCAAATAAGAGTAGCACATTTTCAGATCTGTGAGATGAACAGTTACTCTGCTGAGAGATGCCAGTGATGTCGGGGAAGACACCAAGCACCACTGTATGCAAGTGGTCCACAACAATTTTCATATAGGCCACAGTAGTAATGATGCCTTCTATTACTATCACAAGTCCTATGTAAGCCCAGCAAAATGTTTACCATAGTACAATACTGGCCTGTGCCCATGGCATGGTGAATGTTTTGAGCTGCTGTTCTCTTGCATGATAGCATATCCAGGGTCAACCATTCACCTGAGTAACTAGAAATGTGATTCATCTAACCATGTGCCACATTTCCATTGATCCATGGTCCAATCTCAATGATCCTGCATCCACATCAATTGTAACTGACAACGTCCTCAAGTCAACATGGGAACACATAGGGTCATCTCACATGGAGCTCCATTTTCAACTATATGCACTCATACGTGTGATCTGAAACTCTTTTGTCCACATCAGCATTGCATTCTGTTATCATATTTGCCACAGATCACCACCTATTCTGCTTTACAGACTGGGCAAACCCCCAATGTCAATGTTCCGTGTTGAGGTGTGAACATCCAACACTTTGTGGCCTAGTCATGGTTTTATTATATTTAAACAACATTCCATAGATGCTCACAACAGTAGTCCATGAACGGATGACCAGCTTGAAACATATCAATTTGGAATTTAATCCATCTGATGTTATGATCCCAAGAATAACTAGATTTTTTTGCTCTTTCATTCTATATCTAATAGGTAATCTGTGCAGGGATATGTAAAATTCATATTTATTTTAAAGTTCAGTGCTCTTATATTTCAATTATTTAATTTTATCTTCCTTATTCCAGTGATGCAAGTGCTTTTAATGGAAACCTGTGAAATTAAAAATTACAGCTGACTGAAGTTAAGACAGTATTGTATAATGATAAAGCATTGTGAAAAACTAAGCAGCTCAGGAGGTATTGTTACCAATCGTTCAAAATAAGACATTCCTGACTTTCCAAAAACATATTTAGAATTATCCAAAATTAGTAAACTTATAAAATAATTGGTTTTAAAATTTGGGACCCTCAAAATTTCAGTTGTGTATTTTGCTTAGATGGCTACCAAATTCTGAACTTTGACAGTTATATTTTATTGTTGAATTTTTTTCTGAATCAGACAACATCTAACACTAATTTATTCAGTCAGTAATTAAGATTTTGAATAATGTAAAATCATAAAACATTTATTTAAAGACGATGGCACACTCACAAACAGGGGAGCTCATATGACACGTAATTGTAACATTCCATGTACTTTCATGAATTATTAACCTGAAACTTATTCATAAACCAAACAATGCAAAACAGTAAAACCTAACCTAGATGAATTTCAAAGCATTGCATAGTTTCAGAATTCTCATCATGTTCTTTAACTTGTCTTTAAGTAGCCACCCCCATCCCATAAATGGCAGTTTTGGATTGATTAATAGACTGATTACATCTCTGTGTCAGATTGCATTAGTGCCTGTGACCAGCAGGCACTTGACTAATTTCTACATATTCTTTAAAGTGACAGTTTGCAGTTGGGAAGTGAACACTAAACCTTATGCAGCTTGAAGTGTGCAACTACCTGCCAAACAGAGAACATATCAGTGTCGATCCATGAAAGTCTGACACCAATATTTGTACTAGCAACACGTTTGTCATTTAATGTAGTATGTCTGTAATCATAAAATATCTTTGCTTCTGAACATCTTGTGCAGAACAGTAGACATGTCACATCAAAGCTTTAGTATTTCACAACCAATATTTGTAGGAGAATGTTATTAATTCTGTGATCATACCTCTACCTATTCCACACTCACTGTTACTTTCATGCTTCTGTCACTGTACCTTATGCCTCTATGAAATCTGACAAAGACTGTGACTAATGAGTGGGTGATTCTTCTTACACACCTGTTTTCAACAGATGAGGTGCACATTTTTTACCTGTATAAACTGTAAAATGTAAATGTGGAACTGGTCATCAAATATGGTATAGCACAAATAAAGTGGGATGAACTACTTTCAAAAGTATTTCATGTTCAGTTTACATTATTTGGCACTATCCTTCATAATACCAGTTTCCAGGACATCTTTTTAGTACAGCAAGATACGTGACTTCAATTTTTGGTGAAATCAGGTGCAACATCTAGCTACTAGAATGTGAACTGTCACAAGCTTTACTGTTTCTATGATGTTCATTCCCTGGTGCTGGATTAACAATCAGCCCTTTGTCAAAGTTGCTATGTCATAAGATTTCCCCATGTGCTCCCATATCAACATGAGAATGCCTCCCTATTCATCTCTGCCTGACTTATATAATTTCTTTACCATGTCACATACCCGCAGTGCCAACTGGCAGCATTCAGTCTTCTAGTGTCTTGCCTCATCAGTGTATGTACCTAGTAGAACAGTCCATAGTGGCAGGGACCCTTCATCCTAAGCAGTTGCTGTAAAGAGATTTCTAAGTAAAATGTATTTCTGCATAACAGAGGTAACACAGAGAAATAGGCCATATATAGAGAGCTGATGAATGAATCACATGTGGCTGGCAAGAGCCTTCAGTGACTGTAATAGTAGAATCTTTTTGAAAGATCTATCATAATCAATTTTGGTCATATGTAAAGGCTGTCAGTGGCAGTGATGTTTGAGTCCAGATACTCATGGATGAAACAAGAACTGAAATCGAAAATAGCAAAGTACAAGTACAAATACTGAACTTCATTTTCAAATGTTCTTCTACAAAGCAATGTGCTGCTCCTTTTTATTTCTTACATCACTGCAAAGATGAGTGGTATGGATATTCAAGTCAGTGGTATTGAGAACAGCTAAAATCACTGAAAAGTTCAAGACTTCATGGGATCCTTGTCATATTCTATATGTAATTTGTAACTGATTTACCATCATTTTAACCAATAAAAAGAAGATCCCTTGAACAGAAAACTGAGCCCATTGACCTGAAAAAGTACAGCTCACATCTATCTACATGAATGTTAATATGAGAAACACAAAACTGCCATCCAATCTCATTTATGTCCCTCTGTTGTATAATCATAGAACATATTCTGGGCTGAAACTTAATGATATATTCAGAAACATCAACCATGCAAAAAGAATCTGTTCTTTTCTCACATGACATTCTGAAAGTCATTGATCAGGAGAATCAGGTAGATGCAGTATTTCTGAATTCTCTAAAGGATTTGACTCAGTTTCATACCAAGTTTTATTAACAAAAGTGCAATTAACTGGGGTATCAAACAAAATTTTGTGACTGGGTTGAGAATGTCTTGGTAGACAGGTTGCAGCACATAATCTTGTATGGAGAGCCACCAGCAGACGTAGAAGTAACTTCAGGTATGCCTCAGGGAAATGTGTTGGAACCCTAGTTGTTCATATTGTACATTAATAACCTAGCAGACAATATGAACAGCAAACTTAGACTTTTCACAGATTGTATATCAATGTACTGTATCAAGAAGCTGCTAAAATATTCAGTCATATCTGTATAAGATTTCAGAGTGATGCAAAGACTAGCAACTTGTTTTAAATGTTCTCACATGTAAAATTATGCACTTAACAAAATGAAAAATAATGTAATATCCTACAACTACAATGTCAACAATTCACAATTTTCATCAGTCAACTCATGCAAATGAATGGGTGTAAAAATTTGTAGAGTTGTAAAATGGAATATTTGCTTAGGCTGTCATAGGTAAGACAGTGGGTAGACTTTGGTTCATTGACAGGATACTGGGAAAATGCAGTGAGGCTACAAAAGGGACTACTTACTTGTGTGTCCCATTTTAGAATATGCTCAGCTGTGTGGGACCCACATCAAATCATTCTAACAGGGAATACTGAATGTATACAAAGAAGGGCAGCATGAATGATCACAGGTTTGTTTGACTCATCAGAGGGGGGCACATTAATGTTGAAAAACCTGAATTGGCAGAATCTTGGAGATTACCCCATGAAAGACTACTTATAAAATTTGAGAAAACAGTATAATGTGAAGAATCCAGATATTCTTCAGATCCCTACATATTGTTCATGTAAGGACCTTGGACACAAAATTAGACTAATTACAGTATGAACAGGGGCTGCTAAGTACTCTCTGCCAAGTACTTCATAGCGGTTAGCACAGTACATATGTAGACATAGATGTAAACATTGTTTATTGATTGTATAGTTGACAGACTTTTCATTCTCATCTGGATCTTCATAGTTTACTTTTTGAACTGCCTCACATTTCATGTTCAGTTACCTACTGTGTATTGGGAAAATTAACCACTCACTTATAGCAGATTGATGTGTAGCATATACGTACATGTGACATTCTATCTTTCAAGCTCATGTTCTTTTTCTAGCAAAAGTACCCACATTCACACACACACACACACTCTCACACACACACACACACACACACACACACACGCAATTGCACCATCTGGAAGTGTGTTATAGGGTGTCCTTTCTTTTGTGCATCAGTGTGTTCACTATTACTACAAAATACTACTATCATCAGTGGCTTATAAACTGCCCAGTAAATAATGAATTTCAATTAAACAAAGCCTGAATAAGGAATTAGGTATTTTGTGTTTCTGTCATACCTGTCTTCTAATAAAACGAGTAAAGATAAATACAACATTTATAATGGTGTCACCAGTGGTATAAAAGCATGTAGGATAATCCCCGCCCCCTCTCCTCTCCCCTCTTGCTGTGATACAATGCACTATGCAGATAAGATAGATATTGAAAAATAGCTAAGCGTATGATCCAATGTAAAAGCAAAATTGCTTGCAGAAAATGTGTAGTACAGTCAGCATCTATCAAATTGCCACAAATTAATAATTATACAAAAAAATTGTAGTGACCAATAATAATTACATACATTATATATTTTACAAATCACATGGGGCATATGGTAAAAATACAAAGATGATCATTCCTTACACAACATAGCAGGTTACAAGGAATGATTGAAGTGATTTCATAGATCTAATGTAATTACATTATTTAATGTATTGTCACAGGACTTTGCACAAACATACAACATATGTGCTCCCCTAAAGATTCTGTAGATATCAAATTGACAATCAAATCTTGTTCATTTTCAACAAGCATGTATCTAACCACTGTTGATTTGGGCCCACAGTTCTGGTAGGTTTGTTTGTAGAGCAGATTAAACCCAATCTTTCCCATAACTCTCACAAAAAATCAAATGTGATAGGCTGGGAGAGCATAAAGGCCATGGCACAAAGCTCTAATAATCAACCCCACTAAGCCTGATCTATCAGTTTCTCAGTTTCCTGTTTAAGAATTCACCATCATCATGATGGAAATGGGGTAGAGCATCATCCTGTTGGTACATGAAGTCCACACTGTCAGTCTCCACTTCTGACAGAAGACAATTTTCAGCATGTCCAGATACACATGTCCTGTTGGTCTTTTCACAGAAGAAAGAGGGATCATAAACTTTAAACCATAAGTCTGCACAGAACACATTAACTTTTGATGAGGCTGAAATGTTCTGCATGGTAGTGTAGGGATTGCCCAGCCCCCAAATTCACAAATTGTGCCTGTTCACTGTGCCATTCCCAGAAAACTGTGCTTCATCACTGAAGATTAGTTTCTCACAACATACACCAACTGTACTGAAAATTCAAAATATTTGACTTTGTCATTGAGAGTTGGGGCCTGTAAGATCTTCCAAACAGTCAGCTGTGTTAAGTACAGCTCTCTGCTTGTTCTGTTTGTCAGTCTCTGTGGGCTACATATGAAGCTTCCCCACAAGCAGTCAACTTTTTTCCACTCACTGCAGGCTGACATGTTGATTTCCCCTTGAAGAAGCATCCTGAAGCTTTAAATTGTGCATACCATCACCAAATGAAGTTGACAGTTGGTGAATATTTGTCAAACATCATTCTGAAGTGACATTACACTGTTACAGCAGACTGATGTGAATAAATTTGAAGTGCACAATAAGCTTTCTCAGCACCTATTTCCATCTTGTCATCTGCTCAAAGCTGTGCTCTGGTGGCAGAAGTCTGAAGTGTGGCTATAACAATAAAAATTTTGAGCTTTTCTATAAGAGCGTTGAGTTTTATGACAATATGTCAGTTAACATAGCTACAATGAGTTTATAAAAATGCTTCAATCATTTATAATAATCTTCTATATGTCACCAAATTTGAACGGTACATCTTTCCGCTTCCAGGATTGGAATGACTCCTTACCCTCTCCCTTAAAGCCCACATCCTTTCGTCTTTCCCTCTTTCCTGAAGAAGCAACCGTTGGTTGCGAAAGCTAGAATTTTGTGTGTATGTTTGTGTTTGTTTGTGTGTCTATCGACCTGCCAGCACTTTTGTTTGGTAAGTCCCATCATCTTTGTTTTTAGATATACAATTAGTATTTCATATAGATATACCAATAATTTAAAAAATTTAGGAAATATTAATAATTCAACAAAGTCCTTCAATATTAAAATTTGTTTTTAATTAGCAAAATAAAAACACATTTTTCATAGTTCATATATTTTGTAAAATAAACACAGGAACACTCATTATATTTGTTTGAGTCAATTTTTTCAGTAGTCCATTTCTTAGCTCAATCTCCAGTATTTATTACTTCTTGGGGGGAGTCCTTTTGAAACCATCCTGGCATTGCTGTCACTTTACTCAGTGACTCTTTTTTCAATTATATGAGAAACTAACAAAAAAGACTTATATTACCAAACAGTATTATAAAAGTATAAAGAAACCTGTAATTTTTTTTAAGTCCTTACAATAAACAAAGAATATTTGCTCTATTTGTTTTCAATTTAAAGCAATGAATATTAAATTAAGCAGATGGATGCTGTGCTGGAGAGACAAAGGAAGTTAACCAATCACCAAAACCCAATTACTTTTTAATATCACTGATATTAGTTGCCGATTTCTGTCAGGTGTCTTTATATTTTTCTATTTAATCAAATTGATCCACATGGACAAGCTTCGCAAATTAGTTTAATACTTTAAACAATATAGTTTTCTTTGGTCCAGCTTTGAATGCTACACTGTGATACTCTTTACTCAAAACCCACATTGCTATATTCAGTTCAGTAATTTAATTTCATTTTAAATTTGTGGGGATATGGTTTGAAAATATAGGCACAACACATGATTACTGAACAACTTTATTTGCAATTTTCTGTATGGAGAATAACACAGAACCAGATGGCTCAGGTTAAGTGATTGGCAAGAGCGACATTTTCTAATTAGAAGAAAACAAATTCATGAGCTGAAGAATGCAGTAACATGACAGACATGGTTCAGATAAATACTGCACCTGGAGTTTGGCTAATATGCTGTGACATGATAATTACAACACATGGAGAATATAAGTCAAAGCATTGCTCATCAAATATGATATTTAGTGATTTATATCCGAAGACATGTTACAACCTATTGTGACCAGTGAAAGGGAAATGCTTAGTGCTGCAGAAGCTGCACACAGAGCATAGATTCCGGCAGACAGAAAAGCAAAAGCAGACTTGATTTTATCCATCAATCCTAGTGAGCTCAAGTAACTAAAAACTGCATTACATCACATCAGGTGTGGTATTAACTGTATCTTCATTAACTACACCCAGCAAGCCACTCACATCAACACAAGTGAAAGCATTTTTAAGTCTCCCACTAGCATGTCAACTGGTTAAGCTGTCCTTCCACCGCTCGCTGTCTGCAATGAGGGGCACCATTCATACACACCACCAGATGAAATGACCTTACACAAGAAACTCTGATTGGCCAGCTCTTTCTTTAAAATGGCTGCAGTTCAGAGCTCAAGTGCATCTATAGACTTATGAACATTAGTGTAAGACTCCGGTGAGGAACATTACAACAAAGTAGCACAATGCTACTAAGTATTACTAATATTCAAAGACATGTATCAGTATCAGCATTCAAGAGTATTTCTTACTATTAAGAACATTACTGTCACTTGTATATGAGTCAGCACTGCTGAAGAAACTATGGCATTCAAAGTTATGTATAACTCAATTAATAAGTGTACTTGGGGTAAATAAACTCTTTAATGTACTACCTTTTTTCAGATGTCTGCTTTACTGGCCACCTACACTACCAATAGAGCATCAGGCATGGCTAAAATTAGAAATGAATATTGCTTACAAAGCTATGCCGTTCAACAACATCCACTTCCCAAAATGCACTCTGACGATGGTGTGGCACATCATCTTACTGAATTCTTTGATGTGATGGAGAAATTGTAAGCAATGGATGTCAACACAAATGGCAATCTATTGTGAACAGCACTGCTCTACAATATTCCAGGTAGTTGTGACAATTTTATATGTTCTACTGAATCCTATGAAAATCTGCCAGATGTCGTGATGGCAAAGGAACAAATCTATGAATAACACAAGGATTTAGGAAGAAAGTGAGAATGTGAGTTCTGTGAGGTTTGTTAAATGAGGCAACAATTTTGTTAACAAGTCAAAAAGTACTGTGATCTGTGGTGCTGACAGTACCTCGCTCAGGAAGTGTGGCACTTGTATGGCCAGCAGTTAGACAGTGCAGATCACTGTCATTGTCACTCTCGGACAACACTGGCTACAAAACCACAAAAACAAGCAAGTGAAAAATCAGTGTATAAATGCAGCTTTTGTAACAAGAAATAACACAAAGAAGTTGATTTTTTTTATTTTTCAATAAGAAACTAAGTGAGCCAGCTGAAAACAATGTCAAGAAAGCTCATTGCTGTTTCTGTACGAATGAACTTCGTCTGAAGTTTTGTGACTCCATTAGTTTTTGGTGCATAAACAGTGGTTGTGCACCACATGCGCTCAAGAGTCAAAAAGTGTTCACACATGTTATGAAAATGCAAGAGAATGAAATGCTTTCAGACAACAGTGCTACACAACTAACAACACATGGTAACATACACATTGCAACAACAAGTGACTAATCACAAAAAAAAGTACCATGATGTGTGGGTGGTGTTTGAATGACATTGGAAATCACTCACATGAAAGCCCATGCTTGTTTGACGGCCAAATTTATGAAAACATAATTAGGGATTTGATAACTGCTAATTATTTGTGACAATCAAGATTATAAATGTGACTGCTGCTTCTTTAATTCACAACAAATTTAAGCTAGGCCCTTAGGTTCCTACCTAACCACGGCCTTGGAAACCACAACGTATTCAGAAGAAATGGTCATATGTTTCTGACAGGAAAGAATATAAATGCCATTGCTGATTGTTTCATCTGCAGCTATTTCATCCTTCATTTTTTAATCAGAATGAAGTAATAAAATCAAGGAAAGTCATTACTGAAATAGCACACACTTATGTGTAACTAACATAAAATATTCCAGAACATACACTCCTGGAAATTGAAATAAGAACACCGTGAATTCATTGTCCCAGGAAGGGGAAACTTTATTGACACATTCCTGGGGTCAGATACATCACATGATCACACTGACAGAATCCCAGGCACATAGACACAGGCAACAGAGCATGCACAATGTCGGCACTAGCACAGTGTATATCCACCTTTCGCAGCAATGCAGGCTGCTATTCTCCCATGGAGACGATCGTAGAGATGCTGGATGTAGTACTGTGGAACGTCTTGCCATGCCATTTCCACCTGGTGCCTCAGTTGGACCAGCGTTCGTGCTGGACGTGCAGACCGCGTGAGACGACGCTTCATCCAGTCCCAAACATGCTCAATGGGGAACAGATCCGGAGATCTTGCTGGCCAGGGTAGTTGACTTACACCTTCTAGAGCACGTTGGGTGGCACGGGATACATGCGGACGTGCATTGTCCTGTTGGAACAGCAAGTTCCCTTGCCGGTCTAGGAATGGTAGAACGATGGGTTCGATGACGGTTTGGATGTACCGTGCACTATTCAGTGTCCCCTTGACAATCACCAGAGGTGTACGGCCAGTGTAGGAGATCGCTCCCCACACCATGATGCCGGGTGTTGGCCCTGTGTGCCTCGGTCATATGCAGTCCAGATTGTGGCGCTCACCTGCACGGCGCCAAACACGCATACGACCATCATTGGCACCAAGGCAGAAGCGACTCTCATCGCTGAAGACGACACTTCTCCATTCGTCCCTCCATTCCCGCCTGTCGCGACACCACTGGAGGCGGGCTTCACGATGTTGTGGCGTGAGCGGAAGACGGCCTACTAACGGTGTGCGGGACCGTAGCCCAGCTTCATGGAGACGGTTGCGAATGGTCCTCGCCGATACCCCAGGAGCAACAGTGTCCCTAATTTGCTGGGAAGTGGCGGTGCGGTCCCCTACGGCACTGCGTAGGATCCTACGGTCTTGGCGTGCATCTGTGCATCGCTGCGGTCCGGTCCCAGGTCGACGGGCACGTGCACCTTCCGCCGACCACTGGCGACAACATCGATGTACTGTGGGGACCTCACGCCCCATGTGTTGAGCAATTCGGCGGTACGTCCACCTGGCCTCCCGCATGCCCAATATACGCCCTTGCTCAAAGTCCGTCAACTGCACATACGGTTCACGTCCACGCTGTCATGGCATGCTACCAGTGTTAAAGACTGCAATGGAGCTCCGTATGCCACGGCAAACTGGCTGACACTGATGGTGGCGGTGCACAAATGCTGTGCAGCTAGCGCCATTCGTCGGCCAACACCGCGGTTCCTGGTGTGTCCGCTGTGCCGTGCGTGTGAACATTGCTTGTACAGCCCTCTCGCAGTGTCTGGAGCAAGTATGGTGGGTCTGACACACCGGTGTCACTGTGTTCTTTTTTCATTTCCAGGAGTGTAGTTTTGTTACATGAATAAGAAATGCTCCAAAACAGGCACAAAGACCTTAAAAAAGGAAAAAATGATATTAGCATGTGCCAGGACACAAATGCTCTTCCTTCAACTCTGTAGCTTCTAGTCTCCAACCAATCACATTGATTGCATAAAATTTTGAGCAATATTCTTGTTTGTCATCAATCTCCTAAAGGCTTTTACATACTCATACCAAAACTCCATCCAAACAGGCCTTTGAATGCCCAATGGAAATAACTGACCAGTGTCATCCTCAACTGATGGGCTCGCTGGATGCAGATACAGAGAGGCATTTGGTCAGCCCACTGCTCTCCCAGCCACTGTTAGCTTTTGTACTGGAACCACTACTTCTCAGTCTAGTAGCACCTCAATTGGCCTCACAAGGGCTGAGTTCATCCCACTTGCCAAAAGTACTTGACAGATCTAAATGGTCACCCATCCAAGTGCTAACTAGTCTCAACAATGCTTAACTTCTGTGATCTGAGAGGAATCGATTTTACCACTGCAGCAAGGCCATTGGCAACATGTCATCAGAACTGATATATAATTAAAATAAATCATACCTAGAGTGATGTATCTGTGATAAGTCTTCTGTGTGCTGTTGACTTCAAATGCCATATTGCCATAAGACTGTGGCTCTTCCTAATATTAGTTACTTGTGTCACAAATGCAGCCAGTGTGTGCCATTTCCATAACAGGAAAAATACATTATACATGCCAAAATTTGGGCTGTATCTCATTTCAGTGGCAAAGGTTGTGGACATCAACTATGCAGTCATGTTTGAGAAAACTTGTGCCGCTGTATGAGATATTAATGTTAAAGTCAAAGTGCAACCAGAGTTGTTAACTTATTTTACACACAAGAAAATGGTTCATAGATGTGATGTGCAAATCTCCAATGCTCAATTAGGTCACTTTGTGAGGACTTTATATGATCACATGTTGAGTTATTTACTATCATTTATAAGAGTTGATAGTCAGTTTACTGAACTGCTTAATCTTAGTGACTATGTTGCAGCTAACTGTGGTTTTCCCAAGGATGGAGTTTAGAGGAATCGCTGCCCACTGACAATGTTTTTGAATAAAGTATGATTGTTGGTGGTGAGCACCATCGCTGGGTGGCAGCTTGCAATCTGCAGTCAGCAGGCAGAAGTGTGTTGCATGAGGCATGAATTGGGGTTAATAATAAATATGGGCTGTCAATATTTGGTTGCAACTGATAATCTATTTGGTATGTCAATATTCATACCACATAATTTCATTTCAGAGTTTCAGTGTGGAATAACAGAAGTCATACAGTGGCATGCAGAATATCAATTAATTATGAATGTTTCAAAGTATTTGCTGTGTCTTTTTTTCTCTCAGTAAATATTACTGTCAATAACCTTAGAACTATATCTGTCCTGTATAGTATCTGTCATTATCCACTTCAATCAATTATTATCAGTCATTGGATTGTACCTATCTCTTAATTAATGGGGTTAAGAGAGTCAGCAGTATTGTCATTAAACACAAACAAAAACAATATATAACATGTAGGCATAATAGACCTATTTTGAGTGCTCTATATTTGTATCAATAGCTTAGGATAATGACATAGTGTTATCAACATGTATGTGATAATGACAGTGTCATCAACATGAATACTCCCCACTTAATATAAATTTGTATAATGTTTTCTTTTTTATTGTAAAATTAACAATATATAAAATTCCAAATGTGTGCTATTGTACTACACTAACATTCATATGATTTATATATACATTGTTATGAGAATATAACCATCTTTATACTGTAATTGAACTTACTGACGAAGCCCATTGTATGAGAAAATACTGAATGGCTAATAAAGATTCTTATTCTTATTCATTATATAGTATGCATCAGTGGTTCATGTTAGAGATGGAGATTGGGGACAAGCACATTGCATAATGCAACAACCTCCAGATCTGGAGCCCAATTGCCAGCAATAACATATGGTGAGTGAGGTTGGCATTTTCAGTGGCAGCTTGATTTTCAAGCAATGTTGGACAGGAGTACAGACAATGAACAAATGTTTTGATAACAAATTATGTTTGTAGTATACACTTCAGTAACAATGGCTAGTCAAACAGAGAATAGTGATGTTGTTAATGGAAGGACAGTGTTCATCAGGGCAGTGTCGATATGGATCTTGTTGCCAATAAAAAATGAGAACTAACTGATACAATGTGAAATTTAGATCCCATGGAAAATGAAAATGCAAATTTGAAACTCAGTGTGGAACCTCATGAGATGCTGTGGGGAGAGAGGATGTACCAATGGAGTTTTTATGAAAACTAGATAAGAAACCTGATGAAAATAAGCTGTGTTTGGACAAAAAACTTGTCAGTCCTAACAAAAAATTGATGATATCAAAGAAGAACTCAGCACAGATCTGAACAAGAAACCCAATGAACATGTTGTTTTGTGGTCTTCAGTCCTAAGACTGGTTTAGTTTGACATTAAAATTAGATTTAGACAAAATGTTAGGACTTTGAAATGAGTTACAGAGTCAGTTTAATAATTCTGCACAGGAATGTAGCAAATCACACAAAGAGAAACAGTTGGAATTCATGAACAAAGTCATGACACACTGTTGGCAAATGAATGAGGATGTAACTAAACTTTAGACAAAAGCAGACTAACTGCAGAAAGTAGTAAAACAAGTTCTGACAAACAGTGTAGTCACAAATACTGAGGTAACTCATGTTAAAACTGTATGTGAGGAAAAAAAGAAATCAGTCATTAAAGTAGTGACAGGTGCACAACAACAATGTTCCAATTTTGAATCAAATGTGCAGGCAGTGGAAGATACAATGAAGAACATTAAAATATCCAATTACCTAGCTGACATGAACATTATCTGACAAGAAATAAAAACATTAATGCAAGAAAATGAGGTACAGTTTGTTGCACAAATATTGCCTACAACATATTTGGTCAAGGACAGTTTAACACAAACAATTACATCCCATGGACTTCATGAAACAATTTAAAGTTATATTTCCACAAACTAAAGATGAATCGGAAAAGATATATATTGTGTACATCACATCATTGCAGGTAAATAGAACATGGGGAAATCATGTGTCCAATCAGCATACTACACTGCAGATTTTGAAAGTGTATTTCCCTCAAATACTTGTTGCACAAGAAACAAATAAACATTTTTAAAAACATTATTTTATATGTCTAGTTATTATGAGTACAAGGGGTCCACGTATAACTTTTTTCACAAACAATGGGAATGTAATAGTTACATGAGTAATCCTATTAGTAATGAGGAATTTATCATAATTTTGATAAAGCACTTACAATGGAAAGTGATTAATAATTAGTACATTGAACATTTGGTGGGATTGGAGCAAAATTCAACTCACTGGAGTCAACATTTTCAGTGATGTGATGCACCACAGCAAGATAATTCTGGTTGTCTGCAGTGGAATCAATAAAATGACAATCAACAGCAGTAAGATGACCCATGAAGAGATGATCACTCATGAAATTAAGTGTGCAATGATAATGGGTTTCAAAATGTTGAGAGGAGGTACAATGAGTATGGCCAACAGAACCAACATATAGTACACAAAGTTTGGGATCACTCGTCACTTTGAGACATGGATGACAGACACTGACAATGCCCATAATCACTGGTAAACTAAAATCTGTTTCTGGTAAGACCTTTTCTGGAATGTGTGAACCCCAGTGGTATCAGCCTGAAAATACTGAAGACATACTGCATAACTTTGCTGGTACTTGTTACCTCAGTAGCTTGGACATGACAAGTAGCTATTGGCAGGTGGAACTGAAAGAAGGAGGCCAAAATTTCACTGTGTTCTTGTACAATGGACGATGTTACCATATGAAATGGGTGACATTCAGCTTAAACATTTTGTCAGAAGCATTTGCTAGAGCTTTGTATAAGATTCTTGGAGAGGAACTTCTACTGGATGTGATAGTGTACATTGATGATGTTTTGATTGCATCTCTGTAATGCAAAGAGCACACAGATACACTAGATAAAGTTTTGGAGTCACACTCAGTTTCCAAAAGTTGGACTTCACACAAGATAAGATATGGTTCTTGGGGCATGTTATCTCAATTTTCAGAGACTGAGCCAGATCCAAAGAAATTAGAAGTAGTTCATTATTTTCCAGTGCCAAGTTCTAAGAAGCAACTTCAATCTTTTTTTTTTATTTTTGCAGCTACTGCACTTGATTTCTAAAGGAATATTGTCTATCATCAACTGTGTTACGATCATTAATAAATAAGAATTCACTCTGGATGTGGAGGACCGATCAACAAGATGCATTTGATGAGATAAAGAAACTAAGTTTGGAAGCTCCACTATTGCACCTGTCAGACCTTAATGAGTATTAAACTTTGTGTTCTTCTATATCAAACAGTCGGTGATGATGGTAAAAACACTAAAATAAAAATGCACTTGCAAGTCATGTTTTGTCATCATGGGAATGGTCATACACAGTGAATGAGTATGAACCAGTTGCAATATTTTGGGACTTTGAAGCGTTCTGCTAGTTTCTACTTGGACAGCACATTATTGTAAGGACTAATCATGAGGCATTATCTTTCCTTCACTTATATTATTGTGTAATTGTTTTGTCAGATGTGCCCTTGTTCTTATGGAATACAGTTTTGAGATGCAATATAGACCAAGCAAGACAAATGTTGTACCTGATGGTTTTTCACATCTTCCACGAAATGTGAAAGATGTTTACATTAAAACACCATGCAAAAAAATACCAAAATTAATTTCACGAGAAGAGTTGAAGAAGAGTCCAACACACATTGGTTTTTACACACTATAAAAGCACAGAAACAGGCAGATGATGTATTAAAATGGCAAAAAAATGCATTCAGATGAAGCAGAGATTAAAATTACTTAATTCATAATGATATCTTTTACCAAATAACGGACTTTGTTTTGGATTCATGGAGGCTTTGCATACCACAGCATATGATTTATGTTCTGATCAAATGTATCCACTACACTTTTGCACATTTTGCTCTGAAGAAATGTTTACAACAGCTTCAAAAAATGTACCAAAGTGTTTACAAAGCAGCATAAAGGGTTCATGCCTCAAAAAGTGGTGAGATCTTTTTGGAAATACAATTTGCGGAACCCCATGCTGTTCAGCAGTCAATCTGATTCATTGTGATTTTGAAATTTGCACATTGGTGATATTCATATATTTTTCAGCAGCTGACTCTTAAAGTTGTAAAAATCTATTTCTTGCATAATAGTCACTATGCATGGTGTTATGTGTATGGCTCCAGTGATGAAGTGAACTAAATCTTTTGGAACTTCGTACACAGTTAGCCCCTTTTGTTTCTCAATGTGAGCAAAATCACTATTTCCAAAAAGTAACCCTTTGCTGAAAAGTTAACCCATAGAAACATCATAATCTTATTTTTGTTCTTCCCTCAGCAGTTGTCACTCCACATTATTAGTTTCTTTTTACAAGTAAGTGTTGAAGTAAAAACTTTGTGCTCAATGGAAGCAATTTCATTCCTACTACTGCCACATATGGCCACATGCCAGAGAAACATGTGACCGGTTTGATTGTAACCAACATGAATGCAAAAGTTGTAATTTGAGAGTTGCTGTAAATAGTACATTTCATTGTACCTTAATGAAGAAAGAGAAATCACTTTTTGCAAATCCATTGCGGCTGTGCGTACTTCCGAGTTGGGCCCTTGACTCTTGATTGTGTCAGCTTTCATGGAATCCATAGCTTTCTTTGCTTTTTTTTAATGGCATTCTAGCTGCAGTTTATTGTCTTTATTATTGGGATCACACCTCAGTTTGGCTTTAAGAAGGCCACGTGTAGAACAAGTGTCACTTGACAAATGGTGAAATTTTAGCTTGGGGAATTTGTCTTTAAAGACTTTTGCACAGAAGTGGTATGTGATGTTAGTGTCTTCACGTTGGCTTTGAAATTCCTTAAATAAATGATAAATAGTCAGGTCTTCACTTAAGTATTGTTTGTCACCCAATTTTTCCTGGCTTTCTTGTCTTGGTATGGCATTAATATGAGCAACAACCAGCTTTCCATCTTCTCCTGTATATTTCCAGTGTTTTGGCTTATTTCCTCACTTTTCTTCATATACAATCCCACCACTCTGCTTCAACTGTGTTAATGTCTGAGCTCTCCCTTTGTCAAACCACGAACCTCAATAAATGTTTCTTTATATACTCTTATAACATCTCCCTCATCATCAGGTAATGTGTAACACGTAGTTACATTTTTCTTCTTGGGTATGACCAGTTGTTCTGCACCTTCCTCAGTAGACAGCTGAGTAGTTTCATTACCATCATTATATACTTTTGACCTTCACCTCTTCGCTTTGCAAACATGTATGTGAGACATTGCATAGTCATTTTGATTCACTATATCATTTAGTGAGTACAGTTTGTTAAACAACTTAAGTTTCTGGGCATATGAAAGATACCTGCATTTAAACTGACATTTACAGGAGACCTGAAAGAGTGACACAGTATGTATAATATGCTTAAATCAACATGTCTAGGTATTTGCAGGTAAGTAAATTATTTCATTCAAGAGTTAACTATAACCTCATAATCAGAAAATCCATACAAAAATCATTTCAATAACAAATTAAACACATTAAAATACTAGAACATAACTTACACAGATTCTGACCCCTGTAATAAAAATTAAAATGCAATCAGAGCCAACCTGGTGCTTTGGAGCCTCTTCAGCTGGAACCACAGTGATGTCTTTTTGAGTATATTCCTTTCCTTTGCTATATAATTTCTTCCTTTCACTTTGAGAACTACCTTTGCCTCTCTTCTTCCATTTTGGTGCAGTTTTCCTATCTATTTTTCAATATTGTGTATTATGTACCTGTAATAATTACTTCAGCAGTGTCCTATTATTTCAAGCAAACCACAGAGTTACTTCAACTGTCAACAATGCACACAAGTACACGCCAAGACAATAACAGAGAACAGAAAGGGTATGACTCATTATTTAAACATCCATGTTGGTATAAGACACAAGTGCCATCTTGTGACGACTGTAAATATTGTTTCGCACTGTTCTGGTGCTTGTATCAGAATATATGTTATTGGTGTTGGCAGTTACAGTGGAATTCTACCTATAACTCAAATTTTCATTTTTTTTTCACTTGACCCATTGTTTTCTTAAATGCCACATTTGTAGTTTTGGAATTACCTTCAGAATTTGTTAGTTTCTTTCCACTGACAAAAGCTGACAGTAAAAACTGAAGAAATTGGAAGACTAGTATTTTCTGAACACCATTCAACTGCAAGCTATTTTGTCATATAACGGACTACAACTTCATTCTTGAGTTTGGAAATCATTCATTGAAGAGAAGATGATTTGCCACAATGCTACATCAACATACAGGCCTTCTTCAAATACCACAGAATGTGCAATGCATGAATGGATGATTATTCATTGCACATTGTGAGAGAAATCACAGGACCTGTAGCAATATCTTATCTGACTTTGATATTGTAATGAATTGTTTGCCACATGACAGTACTAGTGTGCCATTTTTACATGGTAATCGACGTGACAATATCTTCTATGAATTTATTGATTTCCCATCATAAACTGAATTAACCTCTGAAGAAAGATAGCAAATAGTGTAAAGCAAACAGAGAATATGGCATTGGCAAGAAATGAAAGACAGGGCACTTTAGTGAAACCTATTGTGTACAAGATCAGAGATTACTTGCTGATACATCCCATTTGAAATTTTCAGCAGCAAAGGATGAATTTTACATTACTACTTGGGACCATTTAGAATTCAGAGAATTGTGCATCCATATTCTGCTGAGTTGGAGAAACTTAAAGGTGAAAAATACTATGTACTTCACTCTATAGAAAACATTAAATAGTATCATTGGCATATGAAAGGCAATGGGAGTGAAAATGTAAATAAATATGCTGTAGTAATGATAGGACTGCTTACCGTAGATTATTTGAGTGTCTTTCCCAATGGCATAGGATTTGTTAGCAAATTGTCAGTAGGAGTCCTCTAACGTACTGATACCTGTAGTATGTGAATAGTAGCAATAGATTGTTGACTGAACTATGGTACATTTAAAACTGTATAGTGATATAGTTTTAAACTATTTTTGGCATGAGACTATTAACTTTATGATCCAGTTATGCAAATTTTGTTTTGAAGTGATTCTGCCATGTGGTTTCTCTCGGTTTTTATGCAGTACCAGCTGGTGACACTGCATCACTATGTCAGACATTGCAAGCAAATGGCTCAAGGAGACCAACGTCACAGCACCTGACATCAATAGTCTACAAGTCCTCTGCAGAGTGGCTTGCTGAGACATCCAACCTACAGTGACGGCCACTGCTGCATACAGTTAGTTGCACAGTCAACTGAAAAGACTCACTGCATAGTACCAGAAGCAAAGGGAACAAATGATGTGCTTAATATATTACAGGAAGGGGAAGTATTAAATTTAAAGCCAACTGTTAGAACACTTTACCAAAATGTTCAATACATAATAATAAAACAGAGGAACTAGAGGTAATATTACAGGAATATAGACCAAACGTTCTAGTAGTTACAGAACATGGGCTAAAAGAAAATCACATAGGAATGTACAACTTGAATAATTATGTGAAAGTAGCCAGTTTTTGCAGAACTTCCTATTAAGGTGGTGGGGTTGCCATTTTTTTCTAAGTATGAATCAACTAAAGCCATAAATATGACAAAATATACTGTAGAATTGAGCTTTGAAGCTACAGCACTGGAAACTAAAATTGCTGGGAATTTATGTTGTGTGTTAGGTTTGTATCGATCACCAAATTGTGTAATTAAAACCTTCTTTGAACAGCTGGAAGATATAATCCAACACCTCTCAAAAACATATGCTTATTTGATCATTATAGGAGATCTGAACATAGATACAAGTAAAAATACAGACAATACTAAGACCCTACTGGACTTATTGTGCATATACAATCTAAAAATAAAAATAGATAAAGCAACCAGAGTAACAAAGCATAGTGAAACTATAATTGATCATGTAATAACAAATATTCCTACATGCTATTGTAACACACAGGTAATTAACTCCACACTAGGAGACCATCTTGCAATCATGATAGACATAAATATAAAGACTAGTGATTCAGTGCAGAAGATATGGGAGATCAGAAGACAGAACTACCCACATAAAATGAATCTGCTAAAAATGATGTTAGAGGCAGAAAACGGCGAAACAATATATGCAGCTAAAGATGCAAACACCAAATGGAACCAGTTTTGTTTCTTTATTCAATTATTATTATGTTACATGTCCTGTTAGTAAAAGGCTTGTCAAAAAGCAACAAAAAAAGAAAAGCTGGGTGACTGGAGAAATAATCTGAGAGTGTATTATGACCTCTCCAAACAAACAAAAACATACTGAGGCCTACAACACACGGTATAAAATAAAAAAGAAAGAGTACTGTAGTTTTATTAGAGAAACTAAAGCATCATTCATCGGGATGTCTATAGATAAGGGAAAGAACTACTGAAAAGGGTTATGGTCTTCCATTAATGAAGAGAGAGGAAAAGTAACAAATCAGGCAGAGGACATCTGCCCACTGATGAGTGGGAAAAGCAATGCAAACCCTCTAGAAATAGCCAATACTTTTCACAGACATTATTTTATTGTAGCAGACAAATTAATAAGACAAAATAAAACAAATACAGTAAGTAAATTGTTAACCCCCCCACATACAACTCATACTATTGTTTTCATACCTACAACAGATACAGAAGTGTCAAACCTAATAAAACAACTTAAAATTAAACATTCATCTGGCTTGGATGATGTCACATCACATCTCATAAAGGAAGGCAGAGATGGTATATTAAAACCATTGACACATATGCTGAATGCTGCAATAGAAGAAGGTATATTTCCAGATTCACTGAAAGTAAGTAAAGTGAAGCCAATATTTAAGAAAGTGAACAGGGATGAATTGGGAAATTACAGGCCAATATCACTGATCTCAACATTTGCTAAAATCTATGAAATGATAATAAAGAATAGAATTGTAGTGGGGGAAATATAACAAATTACAGATCAGAATTGCAAACAGTTAAACATGGTGTGCCGCAAGGGTCGGAGCTTGGGTCAATGCTATTTATACTCTACGTAAATGACTTCCCTGGCTATATAAATCAGAAACTTATAATGTATACTGATGACACAACAATCATTTGCACAGCTGACACAAAGGAGGAGCCTGAGAAGGAGGCACTCCTGAATATTGAAAATTCAAATAATTATTTAACACAAAACAACCTGTTTATGAATCAGTCTAAAACAATGAATGTAGTATTTCAGATCAAGCATAGTGAAAGTTATAATATAAATGTTAATATAAATGGAAAGACTATTAAAGAAGTAACCAGCACAAACTTTCTAGGAACTATAATAGACAAACATTTGTCATGGGGGAGCACACAGATACACTGTGTAAAAAGATAAACAAACAGATCTTCGTCATGCATAAAGCAGCTAAGACTGTGGATGATAAAGTCCTCAGATCAATGTATTATGGACTTGTCTTCCCACATTTGTCTTATTCAGTTCATATATGGGGAAGTGCACAAGCTGGCTACTTAAAAAGAATATTCACAATTCAGAAAAGGCCAGTGAGATGCATTGCAAAAATACCACCAAGACAGACCTGCAGGCAAGCTTTTGCACACTACAATATTATCACAGTATACTCACTGCACATATACCAAAGGATAATGGCAGTAAGGTCAAAACTGTATATGACTGCCCTTGGAGAAGAAGGCAAGAGGTTTTTTAATAAACTCCCCAAAATCATTAAAAAAGAAACAGACCTAAAATGTTTTAAAAATCATTTGAAACTATATCTCACAGAGAAATGTATATACAGTTTGAGTGAATATTAAGATGCTGTTTAAATATGTTATATCATTACTGAAATGTACCTTTAAAAATTATCATTTCTTTATGTTTTGGATTTGTGTGTATATATAATGTGAAACATGTAATACCTTTGTATGCTTATAGACTATTTTTGTTTAATTATTTGTTTGACTTATATATAATGAAATCAAGTTTGATGTTAATAGCCTATTGTATGAGATGCCCAATACTCTCAGCTAAAGTCCATGGGCAAAGAATAAACAAATAAATCTTCCCCCCATCCCCCTGCAAGCAGAGTAGTGGGTGTGTCCTTGTCAACACTCCTATGTATAGCAACATGAATCTGCGAGTTCATGTGACAGTTTTACAGAAAGCGGAGTACCTGACAGTACACTGAAAGATGTTATACAAAGGTGCAATGCAAAAAATATGTATTTGCATATTTCACATGTTAAATGTAAAGGTATTTACATATTCAGTGTAACTGGGCCTGTGCACTGCACGCCTTTTACATAATGATGCCCCCTTCTGTTATTCTTCTTTCCTTGATTTCTTCTTTTTATTAATTATTAATTTTAGTATATTTTGATTGAAAATGTTGAATTGTTTTATATACCCATCTGTGTAATCATTATTATTACCATGTGAACTTTAGTATTTTCCTAATATTATCACAAATAAGAACATTTACTCTACTTCATACAAAGCTTGTTAATTTTAAGGAATATACTTTAATGAGTAATGAAGAAAATATAATGAGGTAAAGGCTCAGCAGTTGAGTTCTTCTGTGAGAAAATATTTAATTGTACTTAGTTGATACATCATTAATCAAAAGACATGTGTCATTCAGTTGCTAATTTCTTTCTTTATCACATTAAATGCACATTTTTAATGGAAACAAGATGAAGATTTGCACAGTACAGAGGTGCCTTTTAATTGAGTGATATTACTGTTTATCACAAACATTTATGGTGAATAGTCTCATTTTTATCTTCCTAGATCAACATTTTCAGAATGGTTGATCATAAGTTGAACGTGCAAGATATGATCAAAATTCTCAAAATTGTGTATGTGACACATTTGAAATTCAGTGATATCAATCTCACTAGGGCACTGCATGATTTGAAGGAAAAGACACATCCATTCCTTCATGAAACAAGAAAGGAATACAAACAAACTTCTGGAGTTAACTCACTCTGATACCTATGGGCCAATGATGGAAACTTCTCAAGGTAGTGTGAGATTTCCTGTGATTTTTATCAACCACAACAACTGTGTCAAGTCTATCTTCTTTGACATAAAGGAGAAGTTGACAAATTTGCTGAATACAGAACCTATTGCAAAATCAGACTGATCAGAAAATTAAATCCTTTTGGTCAGACAATGGAAAGTAGTACCTCTATCCTCATAATGGTAGGAATACAGTGATGTCTGACAGTTCTACACACATCACAACAAAAAAGTGTTATCAAACAAATGAAACACTCTTGTGTCAAAGATGACCATTGATGCTGCTTGAGTCAAGACTACCACCATCATTTTGAGCTGAAGACACCAACACAGCTAATTACGTCTGAAATTGTTGCTGAACTAAACTACTGTCTGATGGAGCTTCGTATGAGAAATGGCAGAAGAGAAAATGTAGCCCATTTTTCTACATTTGTTTCAAGGTTTTCAACTTGGATAAATCACCAAAAAAAATGAAAGTTCAATCGTAAAGGTAGAGACCTTTCTGTTTTATGACTGTTTGAAAGCCTATTGTGTGCTGGCACAAGGAGATCACAAGACTTACAGATGTGAGGTATCTTGGTCATGACAGTTCTGAGCGCAAACAAACCTACAATGGTTTCTATGAAGATGAACCATATCACCACCAAAGACAAGGCATCAACATAAATTTCATGGCAGCAGATATCAAAAATTACACAAATGCTGTATCAGAGCCATCATCAGATGATGAGCCATTCTTTGGTTTTGAAGAAGATGACCTTCAATCACTACAGGCCAAGAATTTATCCTTAATGATGTCGATTCTTCAAATATCACATCCAGTCAACAGTTTATGCTAGGTCTTAACTCACTAAGAACTTCATTGAAAATGCAACAGAGGTCAACATCAATTACGCATAACATGGTCCAGATCTTTGAGAGTGGTTT
The DNA here is from genome assembly GCF_023897955.1 of Schistocerca gregaria. Taxonomy (NCBI): domain Eukaryota; kingdom Metazoa; phylum Arthropoda; class Insecta; order Orthoptera; family Acrididae; genus Schistocerca; species Schistocerca gregaria. The sequence goes on along the minus strand of NC_064921.1, from coordinate 136,160,104 downwards.
GGATCTGTATAAGTTGAAACATAGTGGGACATTTTAGATAGACCATCAAATGAAAGAATAAACACAGTAGTGATTGATCTTTGCCGAGGAAAAAAGCAATTGTTGCATGAAGATTGAACTTTGGAAACTTTCTCTCCAGTTGCAAGAATCAAATAATTTACATATGGCTTTGTCAGTTAAATCTGTGTTGGATGTCTCACAACTAAGTATCACCATTACATTTCTTAGTGACAAAATTGACAAAGAAAGTGACGTGCTCTAAACACTGAATTATGGTGATAAAATGTGTAAATTTAGGAAAACCTTTTGTGGGCTGTATCAAGCTGGTTGACAGTGGCATGCACAGTTGAATGCAATGCTAGCTTCAATTAAACCTCAACCTACCAATTTATAAACATTTGTCTTTGTAGACAGCTTAAAAAAATCCAGTCATCCTAATCATTTATGCAGATTACATTATAACTGCTTCAGTAAACCCAGAAAGGACAAAATAAATCAAGATTGAATTATCTATTACATTTGATGGCGAAGATCCTGGTCCCATAGGATGCTGTCTGTCATTGAAGTAAATCAGTCAGTTGGCAAATTTAAATTATGTCAAACTGGTTGTATCTGAGAAGTTCTACATCAATTCAGAATTAATGACCGCAAGCTGATAATGACTCCTTTGGCAACCATGAGAAAGCTGCAATCAAAAGCCAAAAAATTCAAAAATGACACTCATTATCCACTCAGAGAACTGGCTGAAGTACATCACCACCAGTACTCAACACAGAATATGCTAGGCAATCAATAAGCTATTTCAGCATAATAACCACCATAAGCAAATCCTTAGATATCTGAAAGGAACCTTAGAGAAGAAACTGATGTACAAGAAGGATAAGAAAGAAATTAATGGTTTTTCAAATGCTGATTTGGAAAGTTCCATTGCTGATAAGAAATCAGATACAGCCTACATCCAAAAAAGAAACTCCTTTCACATTTTAACTCCAATGGAATATTCTTTGCTTCCATCCTCTTAAATCTTGATAAAATTTTGGCTTCCAGCTGCATCAAGTGAATTCTGAAGCATCTGACATGTCCACAAGTTTGAGAGTATTCTGTCAGTACATACAGCTGCAACACCATGCACTCTCAGACATTTTTAATAATTAATGAAATCGAAATTTGTATAATATTTGAGCTGGTGATAATAGGAGATGATTATATTTTTCTTATAATTTAGGACAGAATAGTAGAAAATGAGAGTGACCGAATAAATTAAGAATGAATTCAGGCAGATGGTAAAGCACCACTCAGTAAGGTAATGTATTCACTAGAGACCAGTGAACTATCCTGTCTACTTTTTTGCTCAAAATTCATCTGATTCCCTGCTTCCTAGCCTAGTCTCAAAGCACTTGGTGAAATCTGTTATTTAATGTTTTTCTTAGAGGATGCAATAGCATAGAGGCATATTACTCTTGATAATACAATTGAACTATTAAGTCCCAATCAAGGAAATGTAAAGCCAGTATGAAAGCTGCTAACTTTTTATATTGGCAATTAAATTCTGTTAACATTTCAAACATTTATGTAGTCTAAATGAAACATTACATACAACTGTAAAAATAATATATTTACATTTATAAACATTGACTAAAAATAAAAATATTTCCTTCACATCTTTAGTGTCACACTCTAATTTTAAGCTATTTAGGTATAAGGAAAATAATACTACTAGCACAAGTATTCAAACAATTAAAGTTAAAAGATAAATCTTAAAATTAGAGTCATATCAACCCTGAATATAACCAACCCTAAATAAATAAATAATCTGTGTAAACTCTTACCATCTAATAATTCCCCCAACCATAATTTAAAGACTCTGATGAATAATAATGCAACTTCAAAGGTAAATACCCAACAAATTTCATTTAAAGGAAAGGTATAAATCACGTAGAAACCAGAAAATCTAAAAATATAACATATTTTATAAAAATTATATATGAGAAAAATAATCAATCACCAAAATTCTTTTTATTAAACCAAGTTGTCTTAAAGTAGAAAGAGCAATGATCTTTTTCAAATAAAGTTTAAAATTAGCCCCCAAACCAGCTTAAAATTAGTTATATAACCAATAATAATAAAAAATCAACAACAATACGAAGTATCCAATATTGGACTAAAATGAATTAATGAAGAAAGACCAGTAAAGAGTAAAGGAATGAACCAATGCAGGAACAGGAGTAGGAGCAGCCTTAACCACAGGGAGAAAAAGGAATCTGAGCTCTTTTAATTACAACTGTTAAAACAATTACAGTAGTATTAACTTTATCTCAAAGATTTCAAGATAACATCATAATAATAAATATAATTCCAACCTCCAAAAGTAAATATTCAAGCAAATGATTTCAAAATAGCAACACCAATTCAGTTAGCCAAAGCAGTCAACATACCTGCACAATAAGATTTCACATTTTAATAATAAATAACTAAACAACAAGACACTAAACCCAAACTTTACCAACCTAATAAAATTGAAATTGAATTTGGTTTAATAATTAAAAACATTATTGAAGAAATAAATATCAAAACTATAATAATAAAGTGATTCATATCTCTTTAACCAGATATATAATCCTCTCTACAATGGTACGAATGGTCTGCCCTATGTATACACTAATACATTGGCAAGGTATTTTGTGGTGTATTAGTTTTATTTATTTATATTACAAGAAATACATCAAATGAAATATTTCAGCCAAAATCATTTACTGTAATCTTCATTTTAACAATATGAATTATCATTATATTTACAAAACTCATTCTAGATATAATAACATTCAGAGACTTATTAAATAATACTGTAACTTTAAACATTAATAATTCAGTCAATTATCAAGAAATAACAAAAATTTTAGAAAAATTGTATAATGACCCGGTATTCATTATTGCAAAATGATAATATTTTTTTAAATCCTGGCATTATTAGTAGTAGTGAAAATCACTAAATTAATCAAGGACCTATTTGTAAAATAAGATAATCACACTAATAAGTAAACCCTTACAATTAAGACTGTTGAAATGTGTGGAGCAAGTAAAATACAATGTTTACTGTGTGTGCTTTTAAAAAAAAAGAATAGTGTTTCACATCTAAGAGTTTATACAAAAATAAAATATATCTGTAAGGTAGGTCGACATAGCAACATCTCAAGTATGTATAGTTTTTTTTTTGTCTAGGTATGTGTGTTATTACATTCACATAAAGTTACAATAAAATTAAGATAAAAATCACTGCAGGTTATGGGCCCAGAGCGATAAGAAAATAGAAAAGCTAAAAAATAGAAGGCATGAATAATGAAGAAAAAAGTTACAGATGTTTCAAAAAAACAAAGAATTTGGTGATATACAAGTGCTTAAAGATAGTCGTACATTCAATCTGTGGGATGTTGAAATTAGAATATTATTTAATATGAAAGACCTGTGTAATATTGTTGATGGAACTGAAACATTGGAAAATTGCAAAACTTTAGAAAACCAGATAAAATGGCAGAAAATGGACATCAAGACAAAACATTGTATAATGAGAATAATTGATAAGAAGGTAAAGCTAGATGTATTGTGTTGTGAAACTTCCAAGGCAAAGTATGATAAACTTAAAGCAATTTATAAAAGAGATGCATCTCAAAGAACTCAGCAGTTTCTTCAAGAATTTTATAGTTTCAAGTATGATAAAACCAGAGACATAGCTAGTAATATAAGTGCACTACAGAATAAAGTATTTGAACTAAATCGTCTCCAGTCAGAAAAGATGACAGATATTATTATCTTATCCAATATACTGTCTATTTTGCCAGAAGAATACAAACACTTTTTTCCAGCATGCGATTTGCTACTCAGTGGTGAGAAGACCATGTAAAATCTAATTGCAAGGCTTATAAGAGAAGAGGAACGACTGAAAAACAATCAAGAAGAGAGTATTGCCTTTGATGTTGGGTTTAACAAAAATAAAATAAGAGATATAATTTGTAAAAATTGTGGTGGTCGTGGACATTTTGCAAGAGAATGCAAGAAGCCTAAGAAGAAAGAACACTGCTCTATATCCAAGAGGAATATTCACAAAGAAGAAGTGTGTTACTTTAAAAATAAAAATAAAATTTAAGAACCAAAACTGAGATCTTTCAAGAACTGTCCTCATTGCAAAAAGACTAACCACAAAGAAGAAGATTGTTACCTTAAGAACAAATACAGTGAAAGAATATCATTTTGCACTTTTGAAGACATAGAAGAAGATCTAGTCACTCAAGAAAACAAGAAACAAGACATTGATGAAGAAAAGAAGATAGAAGACACTACATATATTGCATATGACTGTAACAAAGGAAAGATTTCACAAGAAGCCAGTGAGAAAGAAGATATGGTCATGGTTGTGTTGATAGTGCATGTACAGAATATTTGTGTAATGAAGTGGACAAGTTAACAAATGTGAGGCATTATGATAGTATTGTTAAAGTTGCAAACAAGGTGGATCAATGAAAATAGATGCAACAGGAAACTTTGTAGGAGATAACTGTGTTCTAAAAGATGTCATGTATATTCCTGAACTGAGCAGAAATCTGATGTCTGTAAATGCAATCACTGAAAAAGATTGTACACTTGTATTTACTAAACATTCTGTTCAAATCTATAAAGGTGAAATACCTGTTTTGAAAGGACAAAAAACAAGAAATGGGTTGTATGAAGTGAAAATACATCAGGAATGCAATCACTACTGACAAGAAGAAAAGCAAGAATGATATAAGAAACTAGGTCATCCAGGCATAATCTGTACTTCAAAGATCAAGATAATGTGTGAAGGAGTTCCTAATAGTTTATGCTCAGCGGGACAATTGTAAGAAGCTTGTGTGAGAGCTAAATTAACAAGAAAACCGTTTTCTACTATGAGAGAAAGCGCAACAAGACCTCTTGAAATTGAACTGATATCTGTGGTGAGGTAGAACTCTCAACATTTAATGGATATAGGTACTACATGACAGTGTTAGATGATTTCACTCATTTCTGTGTAACCTACTTGTTAAGATATAAGTCAGAGGCTGAAAGATTCATAAGAAAATATGTGTTAGAAAGTGAAAATAAGTTCAGTACAAAAGTGTCAAAAATAAGATGTGATAAAGGTGGTGAATACACCAGTGGTGAGAGTAGGAATTGGTATGAAGGAAAAGGAATTGTGCTAGACTGTAGTATTCCTTATAGCCCTCAGCTCAATGGGCAAGCAGAGAGACTAAATTTGACAATAATGAACAAGGCAAGAGCTATGATATTCGATAGCAAACTAAAGAAAGAGCTAAGGGGAGTGGCAGTGCTCACAGCTACATACTTAATCAAAGTGCCACACCTGCAGATAAGTGGTTTGGGAAAAGACCAGATATGTCAAGACTTCAAATTTTTGGATCAACAGTTTTTACCAAAAATTTAGGCTATTTGAAGAAACGAGATGTGAGACGTAATGTATACATTTTTGTTTGTTATCCACCAAATGGCTACAGACTGTTTGATGCAGAAAGAAGAAATATTGTTGTGTCAAGAGATGTTTAATTTCAGTAGAAAGTGACAAAAGAAACTCTACAGAAAGATCTTGTTATTGGTGAACTATCAAACGATACTTCCAATTACGAAAATGAAATAGAAGACCATGAAAATCAAGGAGAAGAAAATCAAGAAGTAATAACATGCAATGAAGACATAAGAAACTACAACCTTAGGAAAAGAGCTAGTTTGAAAAAATCTGTAAAATGTAATGATTATGAAACAGTTTTTACTTACCTATGAAGAATGTATGAGTGGCCCAGACAAAGAAAATTGGTTAAAAGCAACTGAAGAAGGAAAGAGATCTCTTCAACAGAATGAAACATGGTAGTTGTTTAGTCCAGAGGAAGCAGCAGCAAATGGATCTTTGAAGTCAAAGATGAAGGATGATATAAGGCCAGACTAGTTATCAGGGGTTGTCAACAAGAAAAGGATATAGACTTCAAGGAATTATTCAGCCCAGTAGTAGATATACGTTAATTGAACTGTTGTTTGTGCTGGCAGCAGAGAAAAGCTTCGATATGAAAGTATTTTGTCAAAACAGCATTTCTTTATGGGAAACTGGATGAAGTAATTATTATGAAGATACCTGAAGGATACAGAGAAGCTGAAAAAATCGGTGTTTTGAAGAAAGCTCTGTATGGACTTAAACAAGCTCCATCCAGATGGAATAAAACTTTGACAGATTTGCTAAAATTGGGAGGACTAATTCAACTGAAGTCAGTTCAGTCCATATTTAAAGATGCAACTGAAGAAATGTACATGGCTATACGTGTTGATGATGGAATCATAATAGGAAAAGATGTGGAGAAAATTGAAAATATACTAAAGAAACTTAAAAAGAAATTTGAAATGTATTTAGGGATACAAATAATTAAGACAGAGGATGGAATATTTATACACCAAGAACACTACGCAAAGAAAGTACTAGAAAAATTCGATATGACTGACTGCAAGGCCATGAGGACTCCATTAGTTCCAGAGGGAAAGACAAATGAAGGAAATCAAGAAAACGAACACAATTTAATTTGCATATCATGAAGTCACAGGAAGCCTTCTTTATTTGCATGTAAAACCACACCAGATCTCGGATTTACAGTAAATTATGAGAGCGGCTTCAAAGAAGACCCCAAGAAAATGGATTACAAAAATTTAAAAACAACTCTTAGATATTTACAAGGTTCCAAGAATTATGGTCTTTTCTATAAGAAAAAGAAAGTGAAGAAGATGACAGTATTCATCTAAATATTTATTGTGATTCTGATTATGCACAAGATCTAAAAGACAGAAAAAGCAGAAGTACATACATAGTTGTTTATAATGGTGCTCCCATTAGTTGGTGTTCCAAGAGGCAAAGTGTGACAGCTGTTTCATCAACTGAAGCAGAATACATTTCAGAAGCAGAATGCTCCAAAGAAATAAAACACATCAATACCCTAATACAAAAGTTAACCAGAAGAAAAGCGAAAATCATTCTTCATGCAGACAATCAAAGTGCTATCCAAATGATTAAATCAGGACAGTTGGTTAGACGAAGCAAACATATATATGTAAAACTTCACTATGTTAGCGTACAATGCTGAGAAGGTTTGTTCAAGATAAAATATTATAATACGGAGGAACAATTACCAGAAATACTGACCAAAGCTCTACAAAGATCAAAGTTTGAGAAGTTTAGAAATGCTATTACGAAACAATTACCATGACTGTGTGATAACTAAATTTGTGAAGGTTGTGATTTAGAGTAATTAATATTGTATTTTAAGGCAAGATGTTGAAAGGTGCAGAGCAAGTAAAATACAATGTTTACTGTGTGTGCTTTAAAAAAAAAGGAATAGTGCTTAACATCTAAGAGTTTATATAAAAATAAAATATATCTATAAGGTAGATTGACATAGCAACATATCAAGTGTGTATAGTGCTTTGTACTTCGTATCTATGTATGTGTGTTATTACATTCACATAAAGTTACAATAAAATTAAGATAACAATCACAGCAAAGACACCCTTTAGTTGAAATTATTAATAACTCTATGACTTAACATTATCAACAATTATTTCATTCTCATTAATATGTTATATACAATAATAATAGTTTATATAGTATTTAATTACATGTAATTAAAAATCTTACTATAAAATAATTTCTTTCTCTCTAAAAACAAAAGTAGCTGTAATTTTAGATAAATATGTTTTAAAATAATCAGTTAATACTTATAAAATGTATGTAGTTAGATTCGTTATATTAAAAAGAAGTTATTTATATTAAAACTTTTTGAAAAGCAAAATATTTCATGAATATCAACGAAATTAACCGAAATTGTGAAAAATCACACATTTACAAATTTTTAAATATTTTAGTTTATATATTAAATAAGAAAAATGAAGTTCTTGATGAAAGGATTACCTTCATAGGGTAACTTGAGTAAATAAAAATTACTGTTTTTAATATATTATGTAAGATAGAATTAATCTACCTTCCTTACCATCAAACATTAACATGCATCATACACCTTAATGTAATATAAAAAGGTAAGCTAATAGGTTCATACCCCAGTTATATAGGTATCAATCCTCTACTTTATAATGACCAACAATTCTTTAAAACTTCTCTTCCTGTGAACATAAATGATGGGAATGATACTGTCCAGTTCATAAAACTCCTGATTTGGAGTTTGCATAGGACTAGAGATCAACTTCATCACATTTATTCCCTTACTGAGAAGAAATAAAGATATAATGACAAATGAATTGTCAATTAAATATTTTATTGTTCAAGCAACAGCATCAACAGTATTACTATTTTTAATTTCACTGATTCAAATACAACACACAATAGGAGGGTAAAGAGAATTTATCTGATCAATAATAATCAGATCTAAATTACTATTAAAGGCGGGGGCGGCACAATTCCACTTTTGATTTCCAGAAGTTGTAGGTGCATCAAGTTGAAATAACTGTCTAACACTAATAACATGATAAAAAATGGCTCCAATAATAACACTTTCATACCACATTCAACTATGAACATTCATCTGAACCATTATTATACTAAAAGTTATTATTGGTACAATAGGAGGTTTCAATCAAACATCACTATGGCAACTGTTAGCATATTCATCAATCAGCCATCTGGGATGAATAATTAGATAACTAATTGTCAGAAAAAATATAACACTTGAGCACTTTATTTTGTTATCATCTCTTAACTTAGATTAATTATAGTTTTGTTATTTAAACAAATAAATTTATTCAGCATAAATATGGAAACAGAAACTGGTTGCTACTACCACAGAGGAAAGTACCCCCTTCTTTGGATTTCTGTTGAAATGAATGTTGTGGAACCACTCATGGAAAATAACGTAACAACTCTAATAACAATTGTAGCAGTATTAACCATCATTACATTTTATTAATACATAAGAATAAGCTTATCAGCACTTATTATACCATACACCGAGAACTCATGGTCAAAAATCAAGATTTGTTCTTTGTATAACAGTAATAATTTCAACAATAGGATTGATTTGCACATCAACCTTAATTTCATTATACTAAGGACTTACGTTAAATGAACTGGTAAGGTTCAAAGTTAAAGTTAAAAGAACAATCTTTTAGATCTTAGTAAGATTCCACACCTCTATAATTGCAGTTTAGAATTATAAATGAATACAATACCAGTAATAGTTTGACAGAAAAATTTCATAATTATATTTACAGACAACCACTCGTAACTTCAGCCATCTTACCGCAAAAATGATTATTATCAACAAACCATGAGGACACTGATACTTCATAGTTTCTATTTAGAACATGAGCATGAATAGTAGGAACATCAAAAACAATACTTATTAATGCCAAATTAGAACAGCCTGGACCTTTAGTTGGAGATGCCAAAATCTGTAATGTTATTATTAGAGCTCATGTATTTGTAATTATTTACTTATAAATTGTTAAGTGTTTTGCAACTTACACATACTAGTACAGCTCCATTAACCATTATATACATATCAAAAGTTACCTTTTGCACATTCACTCCTTAGTGTCAACTCCAAGAATATTGGACGTACCTACCATCAGAAATTTTGTTAAAGTTTCCTTTATTCTAGGAAAGTGTGCCTTTCCAGCTTTTTCATTCCCTATGTGCATACATTTTCTCCTTTAAAATACATAAATTTCAGTTAGATTGTAGTTCATTTACCTTATCAACCATTTCAATAAATTTTTAGACAACATAGTTAGATGGAGATGAACAGTGATTAATTTACTTATAATCAATTATTCAAAATGACAGTCACAATCCCAATATTTATTTTGTCACCAACCGGTTTCAACTCGCAATGGGCTCATCTTCAGGGCAATTTATACCATTTGGTCGCTCACTGGAGTCGTCACCCTGCCTGTGCACGGTTGGTGACTACCCAGTAACTAACAGTGTCTTATAAACTCACATTCAAAGTTTGCTACTGGGCTAAGCCGAGTGACCTTGAGATGATGTTCATTTAATGTGAACTCGCCAGCACGTTAAGGTCATACTGCCCACGTTTTCATTCTGCTCCATTGATGTCGAGTTGGATTCAGCTTCAATGCTGTGAACAACTATTAGAGAATTGGCTATCGCTCTATTTAGTGGTTTCAAAATATGTAATGTCATTAGACAATGTTTTCCCAATGGCAGTGTTCACACAGGCTGTCAGTGGGAGAGAATGTCAAACTAAAAAGACTAACATTGATGTTAGTAGGGAAGGTCACAATCTCATCTGTTAAAATCAGAAGTTGATCTATTCTTGCCATACTGATCACAATAGACTAGGCAAAAACGCTTCCTGTATTATCTCATAATTATTCTCTAATATATTTGCGTGTATGTATTTTCTCTAGCAAATAAATGTCGATGTTTTTAAATATTTGAACGTTGATTCTCCTGTTGTTTCACTTCTCGCCATTTTGTTATTTCAGCTTTGTCAAGAAAATCCGTTACGAAATTTGATTTTCCTGTTACAAAATGTTATCACTGTTAAGTCCTCAAAAGTCGATTCACATTTGATGGTGTAGAATGGAATGCCATTCAAATGCTGCTATTTGCACAGTCCATCGGGGGAACAAAATGGGATGGGATGAAATATGATGTCAAAAATCAAGGTTTTTCATGAAGAAAGGTATGATTGGTCATGTATATTCAATGGATGTAAAGTAACCACTGCTTACCCAGCATAAGCTAGGGTCAATATCGAAACTCACGAAAAGAAATTCAAAAGCTTCCCTTACATTGTTACATTGGTTGACAAATACGATATTATAGAAAATTTTTGGATTACTGCTTCTGATTTTTTTCAATATTCTCAGCAAAATTCCTTGATTTGCATTCGGTATGTCCCACAATGAAACGACTGCAGGTCTAGTTATAAAAGTTGTAATGTTTATGCAAAATAACAAATGGGTTTTATTAACAGTCTCAACAATCTATAATAACCGTCACATAGGTATGTTGCAGTTAACAGTAAGGTAAGCAGCTGAGCCTATTACATATCCTATTGCTGAGTGGCAAAATCATAGAAATCCAAGCAGGGTTTGGTCATTGTGAATTTGGGACTCAGCTGCACAACGCTGTTCCTCGCAGTGGTGGGCTCATACTTGGCTACCACGCCCCCCCCCCCCCCCCTGCACAGCTATCCTCTTGCTACTCTTTTTTCCCTTCCTTTGGGGAACATGTCTGGGATGTTTTTGAAATGTATTGTGCATTTTCACTGGCCAATATCAGAACAGTCTCTCCACTATTCTTCGTTCCTGTTTTCTTTCTTCATTCCCCTTCTCCAATCTTTCCTCTGCTTCAGCATTTGAGGCTCTTTTTCTTCTTCCTCCTGTGCACTCCGGAAGGCCTGCCCACACATCTGACGCATAACAAATGACTGGGTAATGTGTAATCCCCAGCCCCAGGTCGACAGGTACAATATGGATGTACCCCCTGGGACGGGACATGCCCGGGAAGAGGTGACTGCCAGAGGTGCTACCTTCCTGAATTGCTGATTGGTCTCTCTGTCGCATGTTTGGATGGAGTGACGTGAAGTGTGAACAGTCACTCAAGGTGGGTGTGCCCCCTCTGAGAGGGATCCCAAGATGGAAGGAGCGCTCCATCAGAGGTGCTAGCAGTCATGGGGGATTTTCCCACAATGAGCCAATCATCTTTTTCGCAGTCAAAGTCTACTAAACGTAAACAAATGGTTCAAATGGCTCTGAGCACTATGGGACTCAACATCTGTGGTCATCAGTCCCCTAGAACTTAGAACTACTTAAACCTAACTAACCTAAGGACATCACACACATCCATGCCTGAGGCAGGATTCGAACCTGCTACCGTAGCAGTCACGTGGTCCCGGACTGAAGTGCCTAGAACCACACGGCCACCGCGGCCGGCTAAACGTAAACAGAATTAGGCTAGTGATTCAGAGATCCTCTCAGCTGCACCACAGTTCCTCGTGGTTTCATGTACTGAAGATGGTTTGTCCTTTGCTACAGTAAATCCTTTCATTATTCAAAAAAGTGTTTAAGCAGTTACCAGCCCTGTGCAATCCTGCTCTCGCTTACACAATGGCCCTTTGCTTTTGGAGACTTGTTACGATTGTCAAGGACAACAACTGCTTGCAGCTTCATTCCTCCATAGCTTCCTGTTTGTGTCGAGACCAATCGAATGCTGTATTCTTCCTGTGGTGTTATGTACACTAGGCTCCTTGATGGTCTCGCTCGGGCAGAAATTCAAACGTATGTCTCTGATCAGGGTGGCATTGCAGTCAGTCAGGTGACGCAAAAGGTAGATGCATCCTTAATGCCCACACGCACACTTTTTCTCACCTTTGATAGAGTTGTGCGTCTGTCAGATATCAAAGCAGACTCTGAAGTTATCACAGACTGGCCGTACATATCGAATCCAATGAGCTGCTACCAGTGTCATACTCGAATGTCCTGTCGACACCTGTCCAAATGTGTAATCTTTGGTAGGGATACTCACGAGGGTGATCGTCTGCCTCCTTCTCCCCACTGTATCAATTGCAATGGCGACCATGCCACCTCCTCCCGGGGTGGTCGTGCATCTCGATCCGTGGGCCGTCCAGCAGAACGAGTAAAGGAAAACGTGCTTCACCCAGTAACTCGCATGTTGTCAGCTAGTCAGAAACCCTGCTTCCCAGCATCTGACTCTGACTGGATACTCTGCAACTCACATGTAAGTGCCTGGCAGAGGGTTTATCGAACCACCTTCGCAATTCCCTATTATTCCAGTCTCACACAGCGCGCAGAAAGAACGAACGCCTATATCTTTCCGTACGAGCTCTGATTTTCCCTTATATTATCATGGTGATCGTTTCTCCCTATATAAGTCAGCGTCAACAAATAGTTTTCTCATTCGGAGGAGAAAGATGGTGATTGGAATTTCGTGAGAAGATTGCTCCGTAACGAAAAATACCTTTCTTCTAATGATGTGCAGCTCAAATCCAGTATTCTTTCATTGACACTCTCTACTCTATTCCGCCATAATACAAAACGTACCGTCCTACTTTGAAAAATTTCGATGTTCTCCATCAATCCTATCTGGTAAAAAAACCCACACTGCACAGCAGTATTCTAAAAGAGGATGGACAAGTGTAGTATTGGCAGTCTCCTTAGTAGATCTGTTACATTTTCTAAGTGTCCTACCAATAAAACTCAGTCTTTGGTTAGCCTTCCCCACAACATTTTCTATGTGTTCCTGCCAATTTAAGTTGTTTGTAATTGTAATTCCTAGGTATTTATTTTAATTTACGGCCTTAGATTTGACTGCTTTATCGTGTGACTGAAGTTTAACGGATTCCTTTTATCATTCATGTGGATGACCTCACACTTTTCGGTATTTAAGGTCAACTACCACTTTTCGCACCATACAAATAGCTTTTCCAAATCGTTTTGCAGTTTTTTTTTTTTTTTTTTGTCTTCTGATGACTTTACTAGTCGATAAACGACAGCGCCATCTGCAAACAACGTACGACAGCTTCTCAGATTGTCTCCTAAATCTTTTACATAGGTGAGGAACAGCAAAGCGCCTATAACACTACCTTAGGGAACGCCAGAAATCACTTCTGTGATTTACTGGATAACATTCCATCAATTACTATAAACTGTGACCTCTCTGACAGGAAAACCCAGATCCAGTAACGTACCTGAGACGATATTCCACAAGCATGCAATTTCACTACAAGCCACTTGTATGGTACAGTGTCAAAAGCCTTTGGGAAACGTAGAAATACGGAATCAATTTGAAATTCCTTATCAATAGCACTCAACACTTCGTGTGAGTTAAGAGGTGGTTGTGTTTCAAAAGAACGATGTTTTCTAAATTCATGTTGACTGTGTGCAATAGACAGTTTTTTCAAGGTAACTTGTAATCTTCGAACACATTATAGGTTCCAAAATCCTGCTGCACATCGAAGTAAATGATGTAGGCCTGTAATTTAGTGGATTACTCCTACTACCTTTCTTGAATGTTGATGTGACCTGTGCAATTATCCAGTCTTTGGCTACAGACCTTTCGTAGAGTGAACGGTTGTATAAGATTGTTTAGTATGGAGCTATTGCATCAGCATACTCTGAAAGGACCCTGATTGGTACACAGTCTGGACCAGAAGAGTGATTTAAATTGCTTCACTACTCTGAGGATATATACTGCTACGTTACTCATGTTGGATATTTACATCATCTTCTTTGGTGAAGGCATTTCGGAAGGCTGTATTTAGTAACTCTGCTTTGGAAGCACTGTCTTGGATAGTATCTCCATTGCTGTCGTGGAAAGAATGCATTGCTGGTGTCTTGCCACTAGCATACTTCAAATACGACCAGAATTTTTATGCCAGGCTTCGAGACATCTGAGCCCTTCCTTTCCCAACTGGAAAGGCTCCAAGAAATCAAACAAAGGCAAACAGCCCTCTGCTTCACCAACTCTGAGATCCTCTTCGACGGTGTTGCCACGTGATACCCTTGCCCAGTCGACCTCCTTGTCACCAGTGTGCATTGACAACCGTTTCTCTGCCCTGAACTCTGCAAACCGACAGAAGGAGAATGCCGACGCCTCTGTAGATCTCACGGAGCACTATCCTCCTGCCTCTGCGCCATGTAGCAGTGAGTCTTCGAAGGCTGGACTCGGCAGCCGCTGACGTGATACCCATTCATTTTTTCTCTCCTCCCCTTTCCGCATCATGACTCTCCTCCAGTGGCATATTTGCGGCCTTATATCCAACAAATAGGAATTACGGCTGCTCTTGGAATCTCTACCTCCAGGAAACAAACCGCGTCCTCACTGCCTCTTTGAGCTATCACATTTTTCCCAGTGCCCTTGGACTTCCCCCCCCCCCCCCCCCCCCCCCCCCCGATAACGTTCGTAGTCAACCAGTCTCCCTGACTACCTGGCTTCAAGCTGTTGCAGTCTGTATTTTCCTTCCTCACTTGAACTTGTCCCTTTTGCCCCATTTACATCCCTCTGTCATTCGGTGTCAGCAGGGCAGACTTCCACCAGCTTATTGGGCAACTCCTTCACGCCTTTCTGTTGCTCGGTAACTTTAATGAGTACCATCCCCTTTGAAGTTCTCCCAGAACCTGACCTTCTCAATCAACTTACAGTGCGTTTAAAATTAGTTGTGACTTTTGACAGTTCAGTTTGGAGCGAGTGGAGGGAAACATAATTGCCGGCGAGTGTTGAACTCATCGATGGGTGGCAATAATGCCAGGTCTACTCGGAGCAGAACTGGGCAAGATCTCTTGACTACATGAAATGGAAGCAGACGTTCTGCATTTTTTTTTCAAACGATTTTAAAGACACTATTCAGTAAAAACCTCTGATTCTCACACATCTTATAGCTTAATTCATCAGATTTGTTGTGTACTTCCCATCATTTCGTTGATGGTCATAGTTATTGTGATACACACATCAATAAAAGTTTTGCATCACTTCTGTTCCGATAGTTCCGGAACCTGTACAGACGATTGGGATAGAGATCAACATAAACATCATTTCCTCCGATTTTATTGCTCACGAAAACCACACATTGCCTGTAATACCACCATACAGTGAGACCTTCAGAGGTGGTGGCCCAGATTGCTGTACACACTGGTAACTGTAATACCCAATAGTATGTCTTCCTGCATTGACGCATGCCTGTATTTGTCGTGGCATACCATCCACATGTTCATCAAGGCACTGTTGGTCCAGATTGTCCCACTCCTCAACGGCGATTCGGGGTAGATCCCTCATAGTGGTTGGTGAGCCATGTCGTCCATAAACAGCCCTTTTCAATCAATTAAAGGCATGTTCGATAGGGTTCATGTCTGGTGAACATGCTGGCCACTCTAGTCTAGCATTGTCGTTATCCTGAAGGAAGTCATTCACAAGATGTGCAGTCTGGGCGCGCCAATTGTCGTCCATGAAGACAAATGCCTCGCCAGTATGATGCCGATATGGTTGCACTGCCAGTCGGAGGATGGCATTCACGTATTGTACAGCTGTTACGGCGTCTTCCATGACCAGCAGCGGCGTACGTTGGTTCCACATAATGCCACCTCAAAATATCAGGGAACCTCCACCTTCCTGCACTCGCTGGACAGTGTGTCTAAGGCGTTCCCCTGACTGGGTTGCCTCCAAACACATCTCTGACGATTGTCTGGTTGAAGGCACGTGCTACACTTATCAGTGAAGAGAACGTGATGACAATCCTGAGTGGTCCATTCAGCATGTTGTTGGGCCCATCTGTATCGCGCTGCATGGTGTCGTGTTTGCAAAGACTGACCTCGCCATGGACGTTGGGAGTGAAGCTGCACATCATGCAGCCTATTGTGCATAGTTTGAGTCGTAAACGATGTCCTGTGGCTGCACAGAAAGCATCATTCAACATGGTGGCATTGCTGTCAGGGTTCCTCAGAGCCATAATCCGCAGGTAGCGGTCATCCATTGCAGTAGTAGCCCTTGGGCGGCCTGAGCGATCAATTTCATCGACAGTTCCTGTCTCTCTCTGTATCTCCTCCATGTCCGAACAACATCGCTTTGGTTCATTTCGAGACACCTGAACACTTCTCTTGTTGAGAGTCCTTCCTGGCACAAAGTAACAATCAGAATGCAATCAAACTGCGGTATTGACTGTCTAGGCATGGTTGAACTCCAGACAACACGAGCCGTGTAACTCCTTCCTGGTAGAATCACTGGAACAGATGGGCTGTCGGACCCCTTCCGTCTAATAGGCACTGCTCATGCGTGGCTGCTTACATCTTTGGGCGGGTTTAGTGACATCTGTGAACAGTCAAACGGACAGTGTCTCTGATACAATATCTGGGAACCGGGTTGATGTAAAACTTTTTTTGATTTGTGTATTTTGGTAGTGCGCAACCACTGTTAGAAATTCTTGAAGTTTGCAGTGAAAAATGAAATCGTTATGGAAATTGCTTTTGGTGCATGTTAGGTCATGTCACCACATATGAAATTTAGAAAAAATATTGAATTATTCCTTAAACTTGGAAGGATACCGCTATCTGTCTCCAATGTCGAGAAAGTTGAATGTATGTGAAGTGCTCAGTCACCAATGCATGCACCAGCAAAAAAGCCAGAATGAAATATTCACAAATACCTCGTATATCATAAACAGTCTCAGATATCAAAACAAGATTTTGGCAAATGATAGCACAGCACCAAAAGAGGCTATTATTTTGCCATATAATTAATATTGAGAAACTTTCATATCTACTGCGATATTCAGGCGTCTAAAGGTTTTTTTTAACATAATAATGTAATTTTTAAGGACTATCAATAGCTAATGAATCGAGACTGTGGGTTTTGCAGTAAGATAAGCAAGAAGTTACACATTTATTTTAATACTGAGAATGGGCTTTTTCATAAGTATTGACTCATCTTGATCTCAGTTGCTAGTTTAATAAAACACTGCAGGGTTCTATCACAATCCCAACTGCATTAGAATGTTATTGAACTGAGTATTTGTAAATTCGGTTGTGTTTTGCAGAAAGAAGCAAATTTTAACGTGACAACAAGAGAAGTTATGTATTACTCAAAATGCGTCACTGTCCTCCATGAATCCATGCCACCTCAGCTACCTTCTTGGGATGGGTGACAACTTGAGTCCTGTGGTGTAGCATTTGCAGTTACTATGTAAACAACAGCCAAGTCTCTCTGGACACTCTATAGTAATCTGTTTGTAATGATTTCCAGAATAGCACAGGGTGCATTCTTCCTACTGACCCTAACGGGACATGAGAGATGCGCCTAGCTGAGCACGTGTTTACTGCGGCTAATGTATTAGCTTTAAGAGCTGCAAGTCCCGCGAGAGACGTTTGCATAGCGGCTCGCCCACGCTGGCACAGCTAAAAGGTTCACAGTGTTATACTGCCGTCACATGCCTATGAAAATAAGAGCCAAGCCTACCTCACGGAAATCATAAAGTGCCACAGAAATAGTTAACGGTCGCTTTTATAGGAACTTTCGTGGTGTCTCAGCTTGTTTACGAAAATAGCTCAGAATGCCGCCGAATGCATTCTTCCTGGTGATCCTACTGTGACACTCATTCATCACGTGTTACCTTTCCTGGAAATCGTTAAGTCCTGCTTTCAACAAACATCTCAGACACTACCAACATTCACACTGCTATGTAGAAGCTCCTATGTCCCAGCACAAAGGATGTCTTGCCAATGAATGAAACATTCTGATTGGTTCTTACTGAATTTACCCGCAAAATTACTGATGCTGCCAGTGTGGAAGCATTGTCCACCTTTTTCTTTCTGCAGTCGAAACTTTCAGCGCCAAAACTATTTTGTACAGATCACAATATTGCACTGACGGTTAAACCCTGCAAAAGTGGCATACAGATCATCAAACACGGAAAGACTCCTGCTCAATTACACTGCTTTCCCACTGAGGATGGAAGCTTGAATATTACAGCATGAAACCTAACTCCAACTTGGCCACCGAGTACTGCATCGGTGTAGTAAACAAACCACTCGTACGCTGCCCCATACAAAATCGCCCCTTTTGCATCATACATATAACTATCGACTGCCAGACATGCATACATATATCGCAAAGACAGACACCATAAGCACCTGAACCATAGTTATACTCCTCACAGCACTAGATATTTCCCGTGAGGGTAGGTGGTCATCCACTGCAGCCAATGGTCACAAGTTATCCTAACCTGACGTGACCCTCAGCGGACCAAAGTCACTCTCTGAACTATTTTACAAAGTCGGTGTCGTTTCCCCTCGGCACAAAGGCGTTATTGTTTCTTGCCCCGACCTGCTTGCTTGCATGCTTTCTGCACACATCTCCAGATTCTAGGATTACAAGAACATATGTAATTTCACATGGTTTGCCAGAATATCATACCATTTTCGCGATACTTTTCGATATCAAGCACATAGCAAAATCGCTTGATTAGCAGTATCGTTTGCACAGCATAATTTCGAGGATACAGACCAGAAATTATTTCTCTAGGAACTCGAAACTTTAGCGAGGTGGAGCGTGCTGTAAACCACTGAGTAACTAGAAACTGATCTCGTCTGCGATGACCATTACATGAAACATCGAAAAAATAGGAGAAAATGATATTTCTACTCACGAAAACTGATGTCGGTGATATAACAGAGTCCAAATCATCCTTATAATTTGCAAAGTCAACTAAGGTGTCTCTCATGTCTAGAGAACCAGAAAACGTGTCTTCCACCCATATTTCACCTGCTACATGCACATATCACAATCGATGTTCGGTCTACCAAAGACAGTAAATGTGCAGAAGCAGTCAACCTGACGATTTACATGGGAGAGAATAATGGTCCAGCACAAACACACATACATATTGAATCTTCTCAAATGTCCATGCGATCACAAAGACTGTACAACACATACTAAGTATCAGTTCGCTATTTGGCCATCTAGAGGACGACAGAGTTAAGTCAACTACATTCCTGCATCCCAATAGGCCTTTCCATTCGGACAGTTCCTGCCATTAGCACGAAATGTGAATCATTGCCACCACAAGCCACCGACACCGCGTGTCAGGGGATATATCACAGAACCTCTGACGTGGCATCAAGACAGAATGAATTATAAATACTGGAGAAATATCTAGTAGCGGCATGAGGTAGTTGCAAATCTGCTTTCAGACAACCTTCCTTAGCCAACACACTTTCTAAATTAGGTAATTTTATTACGACGTTGCATCATCGGCGATGTGTAACCGCATTGTTGGTCTGATAATATACGCTCAGGCGATCACCGTCTACATTCAGTGTTGCAGAGTTTACATGGAAAAACCATTTCATTCGGACGTAATGCCATACCTCGATTTATAAAGCCAGTATAGCTTTTAACATGGATACTTGTGTGCACCTGTGGAACCAGGACCGCTTGTGACAGTAACATACAGTACTTGTTGCAATCATGTTTCTTAACATCTGGCGGTTTCTAAATCGATTACACCTTTCTTTCTAAGACATAGTGGTGCCACTCGCAAAATCGGGAGGAAGGTATGGGTTTGAAGCGGCATATTGTAACAGCAAGGGAAAAAGTATGTCAAGTTATAAGAATACTGACAGCCGTCAGCAGGGTGTATTTCCGATACTTCGCTCGTTGTCAGATATCATCCAATTGAGACTGCGATCGTAATCTTTAATTGTAAGTATAGCAATCAAATATGTATGTGGTTGATTTCCTAGGACGATTCTGTCAAGGGGTTCGTGGCATCCGGTGGTGGTGGCTTGTGGTGGGAATGATTCAAGCTTCCCGATAATGGCAGGAACCGTCTGCATGGAAATGCCTGTAGCTGACTTAACCGTGCCGCCCTCTAGACGGCCAAATAGCGAACTAATACTTTGTATGTGTTGTACAGTCTTCGTGACAGCATGAACGTCTGTGAAGATTCAATATGGACGTGTTTTTGCGCTAGACCATTATTCCCTCAGGTCAGGTTGACTGCTTCTGCACATTTCCTGCCTTTATTTGGTTAAGAGAACACCGATTGTGGTGTGCGCATCTAGCAGGTGAAATACGGGTGGAAGACATGTTTTCTGGTTCTTTAGACATGAGAAACACCTTAGTTGACTTTGTAAATTATAAGGATGATTTGGAATCCGTCATATCACCGACATCGGTATTTGCCAGTATAAATATCAGTTTTCCCCATTTTTTCGAGGTTTCATGTAAAGGTCTTCACATACGAGACCAGTTTCCAGTTACTCAGTTGTTTACTGCATGCTTGGAACCTTTGTAGGGAGGAGTTTGCTGATATATTGCAGTCGAATGTCCAAAAGCGTTTTTTACGTGCAATGAGTGCTTGTGCAATGCATTATTTTCAGTTATTTAAGCGTCGTGAACGTGTTAGCAGAGCATTATACAGGCATTATATTGACAATTTTAGAGTTGTTTGCATGTCTGCACATCAGTGTACTGCATAATTTCGGTTATTACAAGCAGTTTTCAGGTCTGTAGACTACTTAATGTGACCCCAAGAATGACACGGTGACTGTTTTGTATTAGTTTAATAGGTAAACTACATAAAATCCATTCCTAAATAAATTTTTTTCAGAAGAAATAAAGTGCAGGTGGCAGTACTGTGTACTAGGTCAGCTGGATCCTGGACCTCATGGTGAACACACTGTATGGAGCTACTGCCTATGACTACTCAAACTGTTTAAATAAACACTCCATGCAAAATAAATACTTCTGTCCATCCATCCAGCAGCCCAGCACAGGCTGAGACCTTTTCCCACCAATTCCAAGGAAGAGGTGGCAGTCAGATGACTTACATTAATGGAGGTAGCCCAAGTGTCCTTTTCTCCCGCCATTTTCTTGACTTAGTGGAGGTAGCCCAACTTACTTTACCCCTGCCAAAATTATAAGTTCTTGCCATTTTCTTGTGGAGGGGGAGGGGAGGGGAGGAGAGGGGGGAGAGGAGTTATTAGGTTAGTGGAGGTAGTCCAATTGACCTATTTTCACGCCAAAATTTGAACTTCCTGCCACGACATCATTGCGACATTGCCATATCTATCACCACCGCATTGGATCCGTCATATTGAATAAATTTGGCAACAATGCAACATGGGGTGGTGCCCTCTTTTCCCTAATACTTTAAGTTCATTTTTAACCCTGACAATGGTTACTTGGACGCTATTAATGTACTTCATTAATACCTGAGAATTGTCTATACTATCAGTGTGTGTTAAATGTGTATAACATTACATGTAAATTGAAGGTGGAGGGGTAGGGAGAAAGGAAAGGAAAGAGAGTAGATTACTGATGTTGCCTGCACAGAATATTGTGCAGAATCTGCGGCTACTACTGAAAATCGGTACTGGATCAGGATTCGATCCCGGAATATCCTGCGTCCTGGGCAGGTGGGGTAATCACTGTGTCATCCATGACACAGTGTTATCGCACCTGCAGAGACCATCGTAGCACCCCTTACAGTCGACCCACACTCCCTCCGAGCGCCATTTATCTACAGTCCCTGTCCATTTCCTCCTTGCTCACAGCTCTGAGATTTCTGCAGGAGCTTTGACGTACTTGTACATCCACAATGAAGAAGGTGGATCTATTTCCTATCTAGGTGAACCACTTATATAAATGCTTGGTGTTCGGGAGTACAGACATCATGCAGAATCCACAGCTGTGATATGTGTGGAAAGTAATGTTACAAGAAGTTTTGAAGTACAGAAAGTGAATTTAATTTAATAAAATTTATATGCATTGTAGTATAGATAGTGCATTATTCTTCCGCATAATCACCACTTAACTCAGTACATTTCGTCAACTGTAGGACGAGGTTTTCGAGTCCTGTGTTATAGACGTCGTCTCCCGCCGCCTTTATCAGCCAGTTCTTCACTTCAGTTTTCCCCACGTCGCCGTCGGAAAGGTGTTTTCCATGAAGGTCTTCAATTTAGTGGACAGATGGTAGTCACTATGTGCGACATTTGGGTTGCGAAGGGAGAGGGAGGGGGGGGGGGGAGAGGCTTAAAACATCCCAACTAAACGGGGTCAACAACTCTTGTGTTCCATGAGAAGTGTGGAAATACACTTTGTCACGACGGAGACAGACTCCTGTTGTCAGCATCCCGTGACATTTGTTTTGTATGGCTCTGCGAAGATTCTTCATGGTCTCACAATATCTTGCAGCATTTATTGTTTACAAAAAATTAACGAGCAAAACCCCTTTTCTGTCCCAAAACACTGACACCATGATTTTCCTCGCTGTTTGCTGGGTTTTGAATTTTTTGGCTGAAGGAGAATATGGCGCCACTGCATTGATTGTCTTTTCCTCTCTTGAGTATGGTGATGAGCATAAGTTCCATCTCCTGTCACTATAGAGTTGATGAAAGCCTTGCCTTCAGTCTCAAAATGGTCAAGATATTCGCGAGTGGGACTGACTCTTTTCATTTTGTGCGCTTCGGTAAGCATCTTGAGCACCCATCGTGCATACAACATGCACTTATTTAGTCCCTCAGTTACGAATTGATGAACAACAGTTCGTGAAATGTTTGCGCAAACTGCATTCAGGTCGTCAATTGTCAAACGACGATCAGAGGACGATGTTCTTCAATTTTCTGCACAACATCATCAGTCACAGCAGGCAGCGTTCCGCTTCTGACTCCATCATGCATTTCGGTCCTTCCAAAATTGAAATTCCGTACCCCGTTTGACACATGCTGCCTTCAAATCACGTCCTCTCGATAAACTGAAACAATTTCGCAATGAATCGCAGCGGCGTTCATGCCCTTAGCATTTAGGTAGGGAATTACAGTGCACACTTTGCACTTGGCGGGAGCCGGAATTAGAGCGCTTATTTCTAACAGTCTCTACAACACTAATCGACGAGCTACTGATTGTTGGGAATGCTCGTTCCTTGTGCTGGCTTTCCACTACATAGCAGTGGTACCAACTTCCCCCCATACATTTCATACCTTGTAACGTTAGTTTCCGGATAACCCTCGTATACGTAAACTGAAGGTACAGATATTGCATCACCCCCCTCCAACTCAATTTATGAATAATGTATCACCTTTCTTTCCTTTCCTTTCTCCTCCCTCACCTTTAGTTTATATATAGTGTGTCATTGCTGCGGATTCCATGTGGCGACTTTCTTCTGTACATGTCAGAAAGAACAGACACCACTCATTCGTATTACATAATATAGATTTTAAAAGTGTACAAACGAATTTTGAGGATTTTCAATCCCTTCTGGAGCGTATTTTTCGGAATCATTGGCCTAGTGAAGAGATTCTTTCAGACCAAGTGACGTTTTCTGAGTTGAAGTGTCATTTAACACACTCTCAAAAGAACTGATTCCGAATATTAATATCTTTGAAATACTGAAGTTACGTTACCAAATTTGAGGTGGTTTTATTTTGCAACATTTGAGTGAATGTGTTGTAGAGAGTATTTTTCCAGGACTACACTGACTTTACTTTAATCTTGAATGAAGAAATGTGAATTTGACTGTGAAGTACCAGTGCAGCGATTACCTTTTCAACGAAAGTGAAGCTTAAGAAACCTACAATAAACAACAATAATATTGTTGGGTGTTACAGATTATGACAGATGTGATATTAACGTGGACTGCCATCATAGATAGTAGAGGATTATGATAAAATAATATCTCCAAGCGAAAATTATTTCTCATGATTGATTCTGCAGTTTTAACTGGGTTTAAATTTTGTGAGTTGGTTTGAGACAATTTTATCTGGCTATTGGTGGGCCAGAGATGATGTGTTGCTTCAAGTTCACTCTAGGTGAATATCTGTTAGTTGCTATATCAACGACTAAACAAGACTGTGATAGGGTAATTCTCAAGTGTTATTCATTACATGTGCTCCCTGCCGCCGTTGGATAAGCAGCTGCAGCAGCAAGTCGTATAACCCTAGCTTACTTATTTGTTAGATAGTTTAATTAATTTCTTTGCGTGTTTTTGGGTTCTTGCATTGTTTAATTCATATATTTCGGGCGTATTATAGTATTTGAGGGTTGTAGCATCGCGCCTTAGTACCTGAATAGTGCAAATTCGCGTAGTCGTCTGTCTTCTGTTTTTGTTGTGAACGGCCAGTGTCGGTTGGTCAGTCAGTGTGCTCCCTGCCGCCGTTGGATAAGCAGCTGCAGCAGCAAGTCGTATAACCCTAGCTTACTTATTTGTTAGATAGTTTAATTAATTTCTTTGCGTGTTTTTGGGTACTTGAATTGTTTAATTCATATATTTCGGGCGTATTATAGTATTTGACAGTTGTAGCATCGCGCTTTAGTGTTTACTTCGTAGATTCATATTTAAATTGCGTGTGAGTTTCGTATAGGAGGTGCAATTTCGAGTTTTAGTTACTGTAATCGTAAATTCAGCAGATTGTAGCGCAGTCGTTAGGCATTTGTACATGTTAGTTGATACATTCTTTGCGTGTTCCGCTTGCGTTATCTAGGCATGGACTCGTGTTTCGGTAACTGTTGTTAAACATCGATTAGAATGGACAGGGACTGCGATTGCTGTGTTCGGATGAGGGCTGACTTGGCATCCCTTCGCTCACAGCTGCAATCGGCGCTGACTTCGGTCGCGCAGCTTGAGGCTGTTGCCAATGGGCACCACTGTGGGGAGCCGGACTTGGGTATCACGGGGATGTCAACCTCGCCCCTTCTGTTCCCAGATCGGTCTGCCGCTGTGGTTGCCCCGGTTGCTGCCCGCAGTGGGGCTGAGCCCTCGCCTGTGGTTGTGGTTGATTGGGAGGTCGTTCCAAGGCGTGGCAGACAGCGAAAGGCGTCCCCGGAGGCTGATCAGAAAGCCTCCCCGGTGCGTCTGACAAACCGGTTTCAGGCACTGTCTCTGGCTGAGCCAGATGCAGCTGCCTGCCCTGTTTCAGAGGATCATTCTCAGCCTTCAAGGTCCGGGCAATCGCAGAGGGTGAGCTTACTGGTAGTTGGGAGCTCCAATGTTAGGCGCGTAATGGGGCCCCTTAGGGATACGGTGGCTAAGGAGGGGAAGAAATCCAGTGTGCACTCCGTGTGCATTCCGGGGGGAGTCATTCCTGATGTGGAAAGGGTCCTTCCGGATGCCATGAAGAGCACAGGGTGCAGCCAGCTGCAGGTGGTGGCACATGTCGGCACTAATGACGTGTGTCGCTTTGGATCTGAGGAAATTCTCTCTGGATTCCAGCGGCTATCTGATTTGGTGAAGGCTGCCGGTCTTGCTTACGAGATGAAGGCAGAGCTCACCATCTGCAGCATCATTGACAGAACCGACTGCGGACCTTTGGTGCAGAGCCGGGTGGAGGGTCTTAATCAGAGGCTCAGACGGTTTTGCGACCGTATTGGCTGCAGATTCCTTGACTTGCGCCATAGGGTGGTGGGGTTTCGGGTTCCGCTGAATAGGTCAGGAGTTCACTACACTCAGCTGGCGGCTACACGGGTAGCGGAGGCTGTGTGGCGTGGACTGGGCGGTTTTTTAGGTTAGAAGGCCTCGGGAAAGTGCGGGATGGGTTGCAATGTCAAAGGGTGCTTGGCAATTACAGGACGTGCTTGGATCAAGGAACAGTCGGAGTTATAGTTGTAAATTGTTGTAGTTGCGCTGGAAAAGTCCCTGAGCTTCAAGCGCTAATAGAAAGCACAGAAGCTGATATCGTTATAGGTACAGAAAGCTGGCTAAAGCCTGAAATAAGTTCTGCAGAAATTTTTACGAAGTCTCAGACGGTGTTCAGGAAAGATAGATTAGGCAGAATTGGTGGTGGAGTGTTTGTGTCTGTCAGTAGTGGTTTATCTTGTAGTGAAGTCGAAGTAGATACTCCGTGCGAATTGGTGTGGGTGGAGGTTATACTTAACAGCCGAATTAAGTTAATAAATGGCTCCTTCTACCAACCCCCAGACTCCGATGATACAGTTGCGGAACAGTTCAGAGAAAGTTTCCTAAAAGACAATTTCCATTCCTTCCGAACTGACTATGCGAATGTAGACGAGATGTGGCTCAAATTCAAAGATATAGCAGCAACAGCAATTGAGATATTCATACCTCATAAATTGGTAAGAGATGGAACGGATCCCCCGTGGTACACAAAAAAGGTCCGAACGCTGTTGCAGAGGCAACGGAAAAAGCATGCGAAGTTCAGAAGAACGCGAAATCCCGAAGATGGGCTAAAATTTACAGACGCGCGAAATTTGGCACGTACTTCGATGCGAGATGCCTTTAATAGGTTCCACAATGAAACATTGTCTCGAAATTTGGTAGAAAATCCGAAGAAATTCTGGTCGTATGTAAAGTACACAAGCGGCAAGACGCAGTCAATACCTTCACTGCGCAGTGCCGATGGTACTGTTATCGACGACTGTGCCGCTAAAGTGGAGTTATTGAACGCAGTTTTCCGAAATTCCTTCACCAGGGAAGACGAATGGAATATTCCAGAATTTGAAACACGAACATCTGCTAGCATGAGTTTCTTAGAAGTAGATACCTTAGGGGTTGCGAAGCAACTCAAATCGCTTGATACGGGCAAGTCTTCAGGTCCAGATTGTATACCGATTAGGTTCCTTTCAGATTACGCTGATACTATAGCTCCCTACTTAGCACTCATATACAACCGCTCGCTCACCGATAGATCTGTACCTACAGATTGGAAAATTGCGCAGGTCGCACCAGTGTTCAAGAAGGGTAGTAGGAGTAATCCATTTAACTACAGACCTATATCATTGACGTCGGTTTGCAGTAGGGTTTTGGAGCATATACTGTATTCAAACATTATGAATCACCTCGAAGGGAACGATCTATTGACACGTAATCAGCATGGCTTCAGAAAACATCTCTCTTGTGCAACGCAGCTAGCTCTTTATTCGCACGAAGTAATGGCCGCTATCGACAGGGGATCTCAAGTTGATTCCGTATTTTTAGATTTCCGGAAAGCTTTTGACACCGTTCCTCACAAGCGACTTCTAATCAAGCTGCGGAGCTATGGGGTATCGTCTCAGTTGTGCGACTGGATTCGTGATTTCCTGTCAGGAAGGTCGCAGTTCGTAGTAATAGACGGCAAATCATCGAGTAAAACTGAAGTGATATCAGGTGTTCCCCAGGGAAGCGTCCTGGGACCTCTACTGTTCCTGATCTATATAAATGACCTGGGTGACAATCTGAGCAGTTCTCTTAGACTGTTCGCAGATGATGCTGTAATTTACCGTCTAGTAAGGTCATCCGAAGACCAGTATCAGCTGCAAAGCGATTTAGAAAAGATTGCTGTATGGTGTGTCAGGTGGCAGTTGACGCTAAATAACGAAAAGTCTGAGATGATCCACATGAGTTCCAAAAGAAATCCGTTGGAATTCGATTACTCTATAAATAGTACAATTCTCAAGGCTGTCAATTCAACTAAGTACCTGGGTGTTAAAATTACGAACAACTTCAGTTGGAAAGACCACATAGATAATATTGTGGGGAAGGCGAGCCAAAGGTTGCGTTTCATTGGCAGGGCACTTAGAAGATGCAACAAGTCCACTAAAGAGACAGCTTACACTACACTCGTTCGTCCTCTGTTAGAATATTGCTGCGCGGTGTGGGATCCTTACCAGGTGTGATTGACGGAGGACATCGAAAGCGTGCAAAAAAGGGCAGCTCGTTTTGTATTATCGCGTTATAGGGGAGAGAGTGTGGCAGATATGATACACGAGTTGGGATGGAAGTCATTACAGCATAGATGTCTTACGTCGCGGCGAGACCTTTTTACGAAATTTCAGTCTCCAACTTTCTCTTCCGAATGCGAAAATATTTTGTTGAGCCCAACCTACATAGGTAGAAATGATCATCAAAATAAAATAAGAGAAATCAGAGCTCGAACAGAAAGGTTTAGGTGTTCGTTTTTCCCGCTCGCTGTTCGGGAGTGGAATAGTAGACAGATAGTATGATTGTGGTTCGATGAACCCTCTGCCAAGCACTTAAATGTGAATTGCAGAGTAGTCATGTAGATGTAGATGTACTGTTACTGACCAAAAGCTTAAGCCCTTGATGGTCGTTAATCAAAATAAAACCTGCAACCTAATTGATTTTATATTTGTAACTATACAATGATGTGTGACTGTTGTGCAAATTAAGCATTATTGTAGTAATAACTCTGAAACGACAGGGAAGCATATCCTAATGCAGCGTATGAAATCTTACAGACCATTGCACGTGGCACAGACATGATGGTATGCAATTCACAGGCAGCAACAGTACAATGAGCAAGGAAGAATAAAAAGCCATTTGACTAAGGGTCACAGGGTTTTAGTCTGTCCTGGTGCTGCTATATTACATGCTGGGCTAGGTGCAGAAGGACCTGGTCCAAATTCACTTTCGTCAATCACATCGCAGTACCAGCAGCACAGGGGAGACTGAAAGCACAGCGATTGCAATTGATACTTGATAATTAAAGTAACAAATCTAGTGAGTACAATCCAGTGACTATTGAATGTAAATAAGAAAAAGGTTTTGGTTTAATGAAGCATTCGTATAGCAGTAAGGACAATAGTGGTGCAACACAAGTACGTTCTTTTGACATCGACTGTTTAAGGAAAATAATGATTGCAACAGTAACATGTTTGTGGTACTAGGATATCGTTATTGTAGATAAAAATGGAAGCTTTAATCTCAAATTAGATGGGCTCTTATGTCTAATGGAAACTATCAAAACCGAATTTTTTCATAACATAGATGGTAACTAAAATCAATTTTATAATAAAATAGTTACTAACAAGACCAAATTATCTAACCAGATAGAGATTAATAAGGTAGAATTGAAAGTAGAAATAAAACAGATACGAGATGATCTCACTGTAGAACTGACACAGAGCAGAGCAGGGTACGAAATAAGACAGAAAAGATAAACCAAAGGTTAGGTACTTGTACTGAAACATCAAGACAGGAAAAAGTGTAAATCAAAATGCAGGTGGAAATGTTAACAAATAATCTTAGTAAATGACAGGTCAAGACAAACAAAGAAATAGAAGAGAAATTAGGGGTACTGCAAGAACAAGAAACTACTGAAATTAGGACATGTAGGGCAGAAGTACATGAAATTTTAAGTGAAATATAATCTAATAGCTCTAGAATACTGGAAGAAGGGTTTACAGTGGTAAAAATTATGCAGAATTTTTACTGCATCAATTAGAGAATATGAAGGAACAAAAAAATGATTACTTAAAAAACTTGGTAAATTCTTTAGATAACAATTAATAAAGTAATGAGAAATCAGATCACTGAAAAATTTATGAAAGCGTACTATACTGGGGCGATAGCAAAAGGAAAGAACATTAGAGAACTTGTGTACATAAACACATGTAGTAGTATAAAGATGGTTGGGTTAAATCCATAATGGAGGCTATTTTCGTGTAAAAAGTGTTTGTTGCATTTGAAGAAGGGAGGAAGGGGCTATGTTGGTGGGGAACAAATGAGATGTTGTTTAGTTTGATACAGAGTTAAGGACCTGAAAATTCCTTGTAAATTCAAAATGTATGTGGTAACAACCAAGCGATTATGGAAATTGATCGCAATGGATTTTATGACCCATTGTTCTCATGGAAACGTAGTTACAAGCAAGTATTGGTAGTAGTGGACTATAAGTCGAAGTTCTTCACCTATATCTGCCGATAGCTGCTAACTCATGTGCTGTAACCAGATTATTTTATAAAATGTCGAATACCATGAAGAATTTTATCTGATACATGTATTCAGTTTATAAACACAGTATTTACACAATAGTTAGAAAGCCATAACATATAGCACATTAGAATATATAAGTTTCACCCACAGAGGGACCCTTCAGGGAGGGTTATTAAAGAAATTGGAAGACATTGTAGAACATACTGTGAAACAATACATCACAAATTACCATGTCTGAATTCAGGGCTAATAAATATGGAAGTAATAGGAAAGAGATTTGTAGGGGAGCTGCCGTCATCAGTATTGAAATGGTTGCCTACTTGTTCTGAAGGGTTGTTCCACAGATCAACTAGCGAGAGAAAAGTTAACAGCTAGCCCTGAGAAAAGGTTGCATAGGAATAGTGCCCATACACAAGCACCACAACTGAAGGGAGGACTTCTAGTAATGGTGAGGGTACACCATGGACACTCAAAATTAAACAAGATGATCATAAGTTCTACTAAAAGAATGAGGGGCTATGGGATGTTCTGGAAATACCTCAAAACAAAGGTACAATATTAAGATACCTGAATAAAGAAAAAAATCAAAGATTTGTAATGTGTAGACCACCTGCAGCCTTATAGGACAATGCACACAAGCAAGCTAGATAGCATTATGACAATGTTTTGAGCATTTCACATGAAAAAGAAAAAGTGAATTTAATTATAATAGTGGAGTTTAACTTGCATAGATATTATTAAATCAGTAAAATTTAATTCGAATTTCTAATTTAGACCTTAAATACTGATAACACCAATGAATACACAAAGTGGAAAATTAGGACAAACTTAGGTATACTCAAGCGATAGAAGGGGTGGTTGCTATATATGGGGATAAAATAAATGTAGTATTTGACTGTAGTTGAATTTAAAGATGTAGTACAGAATAATTGGACTACTTACTGTAATTATAAGTTGATCTGGAGCAAAGCTACAGTGGAATGATTTATAACAACATAAATGGTGTAGCATATGTGTGAGGTAGTGTTGTTAGCTCATCCAAATGGTCAGAGATGTGATTATATGTTAAGAAGTTATTAATTTGGAGAGAATAATGGGAGGGAGTCAAATACTTCATGTGGTATACTCTATGATGAGAAAATAGGTCTGAATAGTGATAACATGGTTATAAGATGGAATGTCAATTGTGAATGCAATGTTTCATCTGATTTTGGCCAGAGAAGGATAGGTTTTGAGGAATTGGTGAGGTTGACTCACTTACACTAAGAATATAGTAGCGACCAATAGTCGATGATGGTACTGCTGACAGTAAATACACCAATAATAAGGAAGGAAATACCACTATAGAAAGATAAGATAAATTATTAATTCAGAGTGACCAGTTGATTACTCAAAGAAAGCTGTGGCTCTACAACTTTTATTTAATAGCAAGAGCTCATGTAGAGCAGATATGAAGTTCATAGCAACTAATATTAGGATAATAAGAGTAGTGTTCACATCTTTGGAATTTTACAAAATGAAGTAACTTACCAGTGTGCAATTTAAATTTAAGACTCAAGCAACCCCTATCTATTGAGCAAAATGTCTACCACAATGTAATGAACCAAGATTCCAGAATACTGGTTGGTATGGTATTTGGCTTATCATGAATTAATAAATATAACACAAAATACAAAATAATAAAATGGGAAATATGATTTTCAGTTATTAACTTGTAAATGGCTATGTCTAGAAGCTATTGAGTTGAAACATTATTTGATCACGGGGGAAAAAATGGCGAAAATCTTAAGAATAAGCTACACACTAGTATAGCTAATATTGCTAAATTAAGGGAGACAAATGAATATAAGCTTGGGTGTCTGCTATATTTGGTTATAACAAATAAGTGTAATGGGTGTAAAGAACCAAGGACTAATTCTATAAAGTTCTGAAACCTCAATCGAAGGTTTCAATAAATATTTATTGTAGCCTGATGAACAGTTGTTGAATGAATCAATGCATAAATGAAATGTACTGGGTAGTTGATGGGAAAAAGCAATGTATGTTGCTGTAAATATCAATTGACGTTGATTCAAAATGTCCATTCTTGTAAATTAGATTAATGATGTACTCACAGCTTAGACAATTTGTTCATCACATACACTAAAGTATTGATATATGATACTAAGCCATTGACAAGGACTTCTTTGAAATAGATTATTTTGCTTTATGGTTTGAAGCAGTTAACACGATGAACAGAAAGTAGCTGTAAGACTCATCATGTTAATAAAAAGGAAAGATTTCATGTACTGATAATGCTTTACAAATGTTTATTACTTCTTATGACATTGCTGGGCTGCACTGGCTTCGAATTGACAGCCATTTTCCAGAGAAATCATCTCGCCTTGTGTTAATGATGATGACAAAAGAAAAAAATTACTTTCAATTGTAAAACCTTAAACTAGGCATTCAGTTTATGTTCTGCTTCGGCCTTGATCAGTTGGACGCCTTTAATATAGTTCATTAATGCCTATCATGTAGCTGTACTATAAGTGTGAGTAAAACTTTTGTAATAAAGAGCAAAAGTGAACAAATGTTGTTAAACATTTTAAGTCCTACCTGAAGAACGTTTTCATGAATTATTGGTCTAGAGAAATGGTTCTTTCAGGTCTAGTGCGGTTTTCTAAGTTGAAGTGTCATTTAACCTACATCTCAAAACAGCTGTTACCAAATGTTAATATCTTTGAAATACTGAAGATATGTTACTGGATCTGTGGTGAGTTTATTTCACAATATTTGTGCGGAAGAGTCGTTGAGGGTATTTTCCCAAGTTTAGACTCACTTTACTTCAGTTCTGGAAAGAAAAAAATGTGATTTTAACTGTGGAAAAGCATTTCACTAATACACTCCTGGAAATTGAAATAAGAACACCGTGAATTCATTTTCCCAGGAAGGGGAAACTTTATTGACACATTCCTGGGGTCAGATACATCACATGATCACACTGACAGAACCACAGGCACATAGACACAGGCAACAGAGCATGCACAATGTCGGCACTAGTACAGTGTATATCCACCTTTCGCAGCAATGCAGGTTGCTATTCTCCCATGGAGACGATCGTAGAGATGCTGGATGTAGTCCTGTGGAACGGCTTGCCATGCCATTTCCACCTGGCGCCTCAGTTGGACCAGCGTTCGTGCTGGACGTGCAGACCGCGTGAGACGACGCTTCATCCAGTCCCAAACATGCTCAATGGGGGACAGATCCGGAGATCTTGCTGGCCAGGGTAGTTGACTTACACCTTCTAGAGCACGTTGGGTGGCACGGGATACATGCGGACGTGCATTGTCCTGTTGGAACAGCAAGTTCCCTTGCCGGTCTAGGAATGGTAGAACGATGGGTTCGATGACGGTTTGGATGTACCATGCACTATTCAGTGTCCCCTCGACGATCACCAGAGGTGTACGGCCAGTGTAGGAGATCGCTCCCCACACCATGATACCGGGTGTTGGCCCTGTGTGCCTCAGTCGTATGCAGTCCTGATTGTGGCGCTCACCTGCACGGCGCCAAACACGCATACGACCATCATTGGCACCAAGGGAGAAGCGACTCTCATCGCTGAAGACGACACGTCTCCATTCGTCCCTCCATTCACGCCTGTCGCGACACCACTGGAGGCGGGCTGCACGATGTTGGGGCATGAGCGGAAGACGGCCTAACGGTGTGCGGGACCGTAGCCCAGCTTCATGGAGACGGTTGCGAATGGTCCTCGCCGATACCCCAGGAGCAACAGTGTCCCTAATTTGCTGGGAAGTGGCGGTGCGGTGCCCTACGGCACTGCGTAGGATCCTATGGTCTTGGCGTGCATCCGTGCGTTGCTGCGGTCCGATCCCAGGTCGACGGGCACGTGCACCTTCCGCCGACCACTGGCGACAACATCGATGTACTGTGGAGACCTCACGCCCCACGTGTTGAGCAATTCGGCGGTACGTCCACCCGGCCTCCCGCATGCCCACTATACGCCCTCGCTCAAAGTCCGTCAACTGCACATTCGGTTCACGTCCACGCTGTCGCGGCATGCTACCAGTGTTAAAGACTGCGATGGAGCTCCGTATGCCACGGCAAACTGTCTGACACTGACGGCGGCGGTGCATAAATGCTGCGCAGCTAGCGCCATTCGACGGCCAACACCGCGGTTCCTGGTGTGTCCGCTGTGCCGTGCGTGTGATCATTGCTTGTACAGCCCTCTCGCAGTGTCCGGAGAAAGTATGGTGGGTCTGACACACCGGTGTCAATGTGTTCTTTTTTCCATTTCCAGGAGTGTATATCTGAAATAAGAATACCAATATTGTCTTAGGGCCTAAAGTGAAGCTTAAGCAAGCAATAATACTAATGCTGATGGATACTGTAGGTCATCACATATCGTCATATCTGGCAAAGAACTATGATAAAGAAAATCTTCAAGCTAAAGGCATTTCCTATGATTGGTTGTGCAGTTTCAGTTGGGTTTCCATTTCGTGAGTTGGATCAAGACAATTTCAAGCGAATATTGATGGGCCAGAGATAGTTCGCTGTAAGAGAACATCTGTGAGCTGCTGTATCAGCGAATAAGGCAGCTTCAAATCTTGAACATCCAAATCCACAGCATTACAACTACTGTCAAGTCCTTGGCATTTGATCATCAAAATAGCACCTGCACTGTGATTGATTTTACATTCAGAACTGTACACTGGTATCTGGGTGTTGTATAAGGTGGACATTATAGTAGTAACAACTTGTAAGCGACAGGGTTGGACATTCTCATACAGTGTATGAAGATCTACAGGTTACTGTAATTAGCAAATTTGTAACAAAATTAATTAATTCAAAAAGATGTTGCTACTGGCAGCATATATTTCCAGAGAAACATGTCATTAAAGTGTTGATGCTTTGTGCGCTCCAGGCTGCGTACTCTGAAATTGTAAAAAAAACTTTGAACTTTTTGAATTATTCCTGTATCCTGTGCCTCAGCTGAGAAAAGCTGTTCACCCACACCTATATATGTAGTTTACACTCTCAAAAACAGATTGCAAACTTAGCTCAAGTGAACTGAAATTGATTCCCTACAGCAGCTGGCTCTGAGTTTTACTACCTGCTGATCAATGAATTTGTCAAATATATAATTTCGTATTTAAAAATATTTTGATTACATTGCAGCTGCTTACCTTAACGAAAAGTTCAACACATGCGACTGGTTGGTAAAATGCTGAGTAGAATGGTGTCATTGTCTGCTAACATCGAAGGTTAATCAATTTGTGCTGCGCCCAGCTAGCTTTTAGTAGTGGAATTTGTGCTTTTGCACCATCTTAGTCTTTATTTTGTTATTCTACTTTGTTTTCATGACACAATGCAAATGCTACATAATGGATCAGATTCGTTCCGTTTAGTGCCCCTGCGCTAGATAGCAAAAGGATCAGGAACGGAGATGGATTAAAATACAGTGTTTATTTACGTTATTTGGCAGTTAAAAGAGAAAATTCAGAAGATGAAGTAAAGAGATCTATGTACAACCCTATACATATCATTTGATCTTGTTGAATGCATATATTTTCACTAGCAAATAACTGCTTACGTTTACAATGTTTGGGCGACACTAGCGTTTATGTTTCACTACTCAGCAGTTTCCACACAAACTTTATTGAGAACATCCATTATGAATGTGCTGTGAAATTAATTCCGTTACTCTATTCCGACATTTTGTATCATGATGGGTATTTTATCACGTTCACCTTTTGC
This sequence comes from Schistocerca gregaria, assembly GCF_023897955.1. Classification (NCBI taxonomy): domain Eukaryota; kingdom Metazoa; phylum Arthropoda; class Insecta; order Orthoptera; family Acrididae; genus Schistocerca; species Schistocerca gregaria. The sequence goes on along the minus strand of NC_064921.1, from coordinate 136,124,126 downwards.
TTCTGGGCTTCCCGAAGAATGCTGTAGTGATATTCCATGTAGCATTAAGACACCACCTTTTGAAGGTGATGTCACCTGCCATCCCACTCCAATGCATTGACATGTAATCAGAATCGACTTTGTGGACGAAACTGGAGAAGCAATGCTAGAGGAACGGGAATGTGAGACTCTACAAGTGTCAGTAGATATTTGTGGGTCCAAGACCTCTTCATACTGAAGATCAACAGACGTTATATCACATAACATCACTGTCATGTCAGTGTGTATTCACGCTGGACAGCATATCAATTCGTTCATTCCACTATGGAATGGTGAAGGTGACATTACGTGATACCCTTCATTTCATAACACAAAAAGTCGGAGTACAGTTCAGAACTAAGATACTAACAGCGTTAGAGTTTATCAGTGTCAAAGAAACTTCATAACAGATATTCTTCATCAGTTTTGTATAGTAAATAGCTAAGATGGTAAATAACATTTCAAAACATCGATATTTGTTTGCTAGTGAAAACATATCCATACTAAAACATCAAACAATATGTATAACACATGAAATGAAGGCCTTTTTTCAATAGTGGTACAAGCTCATTACCTCCATTTTTCTCCCTATAATGCTTCTGAAATTAATTATCCAAACAAACAGAAAGAAAGGTCCAACTCTAGCAAGAAGTCATACGCTTGAATATTTCTGGTATCTCAACTGCAGATTTTTCAGCGCTCATTTAAGTTTAGGACTGTATGTTAAAATGAACAAAAATGGACTTGTGCCACTATTGAAATAAGCCTTTCAAATAGGTCCTACTTATCTCATCGATTATTTTTTCGTACTTAGCCAATAACGTCATAAACAACTGTATTTTTCCGTTCAGTACACCTGACTTTTGTACTTTATTTAGTGAATACTGCTCATTCAATTTCGGTTCTCATTTACACATAGTTTAGGCGTCAGCTCTGATCTGTTATTCTAAAACCCAAATTATTTTCTACTTTCAGATATCTGTTTTTGCTTATGGAAGACCACTCAATGGAAAAAATATCATGAAACATTTGCAATTTCTCTCGAAAACAAAAAAATGAAATAGAGTTTAACAATACACAAATGTAAAAAATCCACTGCTATACAATTGAACGAGAGCAGCGATTTCATTTTAAGGCTTGATGTGACGTTGTGTATCGTTCTGTCCCGTTGACCTCCTGAGTTGAAGTCACCCTATGAAATGACAAACAATCAACATGGTGTTTGAGACCATCGTTCTTGTGAAACACAACCACCTCTCAACTCACACGAAGTGCTGAATGCTATTGACAAGAGATTTCAAATTCACTTCCGTATTTCTAGATTTCCAGAAGGCTTTTGACACTATACCATAAAAGTGGCTTATAACGAAATTGCGTTCTTGTGGAATATCGTCTCAGGTACATGACTGGATTTGGGTTTTCCTGCAGAGAGGTCACAATTTGTAGGAATTGATGGAATTTCGTCGAGTAAATCGCAGAAGTATTTTATGGCGTTCCCCAAGGTAGTGTTATAGGCGCTTTTCTGTTCCTCATCTATATAACCGATTTAGGAAACAATCTGAGCAGCCATCTTAGGTTGTTTGCAGATGGCGCTGTCGTTTATCGAATAGTAAAGTCATCAGAAGAACAAAACGAATTGCAAAACTATTTAGAAAAGATATCTTTATGTTGAGAAATTTGGCAACTGACATTGAATAACGAAAAATGTGACATCACCCACATGAGTTCTAAAAAATACGTTTAACTTCTGTTAGACGATGAATTAGTCAAATCTTAGGGCCTTAAATCCAACTAAATGGCCAGGAATGACATTTATGACCAACTTAAACTGCAAGAAACACATAGAAAATGTTATGGGGAAGACTAACCAAAGACTATGTTTTATTGGCAGAACACTTAGAAAATATAGCAGATGTGCTAAGGAGACTGCCCATATTGTGCTTGTCCTCCCTCTTTTAGAGTACTGCTGAGCAGTGTGGGATCCTTAGGAGTTCAGCGAGAAATTTCATAGAAGGGCAGGACGTTTTGTATTATCGCATTGTAAAGAATGAGTGTCACTGAAATGATGGAGGATTTGGGTTGGACATCATTAAAACAAGGCGTTTTTCATTGTGGCAGAATCTTCTAATGAAATTTCAGTCAGCAACTTTCTTCTCCGAATGCGAAAATATTTTGTTGATACCGACATACATATGCAGAAACGATCACCATTATAAAATAAGGGAAATCAGAACTCGTACTGAAAAAATATAGTTGTTCATTTTTACATGGGCTGAACGAGGATGGACTAAGAGAGAATTATTGTGATGGTTGTTCGATGAATTCTTTGCTAGGCACTTAAATGTGATCTGCAGAATATCCATGTAGATGTAGATGCAGATGTAGTGAGTGTGGCAAAAATAGGTTAACTTCCGATGTTACTAGGTGATGACAGCATCAAAAACTTCTTCCCAATGAACCTGAACTTGATGTGCCAAGACAAGACGGTCAGTAAATAAATATATAAATAAAATATTACAATCATTCAACTGTTACAGTAACAGGCAACGTCAAGTTACAAAAATACAGTGCTGGAAATTGAAATAAGAACACCGTGAATTCATTGTCCCAACAAGGGGAAACTTTATTGACACATTCCTGGGATCAGATACATCACATGATCACACTGACAGAACCACAGGCACATAGACACAGGCAACAGAGCATGCACAATGTCGGCACTAGTAAAGTGTATATCCACCTTTCGCAGCAATGCAGGCTGCCATTCTCCCATGGAGACGATCGTAGAGACGCTGGATGTAGTCCTGTGGAACGGCTTGCCATGCCCTTTCCACCTGGCGCCTCAGTTGGACCAGCGTTCGTGCTGGACGTGCAGACCGTGTGAGACGACGCTTCATCCAGGCCCATAACATGCTCAATGGGGGACAGATCCGGAGATCTTGCTGGCCAGGGTAGTTGACTTACACCTTCTAGAGCACGTTGGGTGGCACAGGATACATGCGGACGTGCATTGTCCTGTTGGAACAGCAAGTTCCCTTGCCGGTCTAGGAATGGTAGAACGATGGGTTCGATGACGGTTTGGATGTACCGTGCACTATTCAGTGTCCCCTCGACGATCACCAGAGGTGTACGGCCAGTGTAGGAGATCGCTCCCCACACAATGATGCCGGGTGTTGGCCCTATGTGCCTCGGTCGTATGCAGTCCTGTTTGTGGCGCTCACCTGCACGGCGCCAAACACGCATACGACCATCATTGGGACCAAGGCAGAAGCGACTCTCATCGCTGAAGACGACACGTCTCCATTCGTCCCTCCATTCACGCCTGTCGCGACACCACTGGAGGCGGGCTGCACGATGTTGGGGCGTGAGCGGAAGACGGCCTAACGGTGTGCGGGACCGTAGCCTAGCTTCATGGAGACGGTTGCGAATGGTCCTCGCCGATACCCCAGGAGCAACAGTGTCCCTAATTTGCTGGGAAGTGGCGGTGCGGTCCCCTACGGCACTGCGTAGGATCCTATGGTCTTGGCGTGCATCCGTGCGTTGCTGCGGTCCGATCCCAGGTCGACGGGCACGTGCACCTTCCGCCGACCACTGCGACAACATCGATGTACTGTGGAGACCTCACGCCCCACGTGTTGAGCAATTCGGCGGTACGTCCACCGGGCCTCCCGCATGCCCACCATACGCCCTCGGTCAAAGTCCGTCAACTGCACATACGGTTCACGTCCACGCTGTCTCGGCATGCTACCAGTGTTAAAGACTGCGATGGAGCTCCGTATGCCACGGCAAACTGGCTGACACTGACGGCGGCGGTGCACAAATGCCGCACAGCTAGCGCCATTCGACGGCCAACACCGCGGTTCCTGGTGTGTCCGCTATGCCGTGCGTGTGATCATTGCTTGTACAGCCCTCTCGCAGTGTCCGGAGCAAGTATGGTGGGTCTGACACACCGGTGTCAATGTGTTCTTTTTTCCACTTCCAGGATGTATATCTAAATATACAGTATACACACAAAAAACATTAATTCATAAAAGCTAAAACTACAATAAAATTCAAATAAAATGAAGTATATATGCTAAAGCAATTTGTACAATGTGTGATGCATTAACAACATTAAAAAAATTGTGGTACGCTCTCCAAAGAATTACCACTGCAACTGAATAAAAGGATTAATGGATAGCCAACTGTAAAATTTGTGCTTAAGTCGAATGGAGCTTCTACCCACTCAAGAGGCAATTTGTAGAACATTTATCGTAATCACCACTTCATAATGTTCAGTGATTTAGGTAGTCTAATAACCCCTATTATTTCTAGTGACACAACAGTATAAATGCTCTCTAAGATGGTATTCTGATGAGTTATTATTTGCATACAAGGGAACAGTGTAAATGTGCAAGTTTATTACAGTGACATTTTTAGTTCAATTAAAATTAGCCTGCTGTGGGGAAATTTTTCTGAGAGTATGATAATCCTAATATCTGTCTTTTGATGTACCAAACTATCCTGAACTTAGGTGCATGCCCCAAAATCAAAGTCGATAGGATACAACACTGAAATAAAACAAAATAGGCTGATCTTAACATAAACCATAGCTTTCTTAGCAACTACACTACTCTAGATAACATTGCACTAACATACTTAACGGGTGGATCCCAAGACCACTTACTATCAATGACAGACCCAAAAATGTAAGACTACCTAAAATTCTGTGACGTTATGTCTATCCATGTGAGCTAATCAATCTCATAGAACTGCTATGAGGTAGGGTGAATTTGATGCATAGTTGAACACTAAGATGCCCAGAGCTCAGGGAGCGATATGGCCAGACTGGATAGTTGAATATTTGCAGCCAGCCAGGTGCAGAGACAATGAACACGTTGCTGGAAATGGGTACATCCCAGATGGGAATTTGAATGGCTGATGCTCGCATGGCCTCAGGAAATGACGTACCATCAGGTTATCATATAGATGGCCAAGTTACAGCTCTTTGAGATTCAATAAATTTAACGCTCACCGGCCACTTGCCCATCTTCTTTTTCTGTGGGGATGCACAAACAGTGCCCAAACTCTTACAGGAATCGGCAACGCACCACGTGTAATGAGTATAATGGGCTGGGGCATTACAAATGTAGTGCAGGACAAGAGAATGTGAGTCTTGTGGTAAGGCGTGCCAGAGATAAATCCCTGCAGTCGCACTATCATCCATGTCCTTGGTGGCTCAGATGGATAGAGCGTCTGCCTTGTAAGCAGGATATCCCGGGTTCGAGTCCCGGTTGGGGCACACATTTTCATCTGTCCCCATGGACACAAGTCAACGACTGTAAGCAGCTAAGGGTTGTAATTTCATAGTAATTTCAACAATAACTCACATCAAATATTAATGTAAATCTCAAACATTTGCGATCTCAGAAAAATTAGGTACATTATGTGACATAATAATATCTCAATACTTTTAAAACCACACAAGTTAATATCTGACAGCAAATGAACCGTTTCACAGTGACCTTCTGAATTAACAAGTTTCAATTGCTTCATGCGATTTGAACAAATGTTATCTTAGATGATAGCAATTCACTACAGCTATCATCCCTAAAAGCTACATCTCTGTTTCTATTTCATTTATTGATTTATGATGTCTTTTACATGTTTTTCATTATGCAAATGTTCGTCAGAACATCATATTCACCACATCTACCCAGCAAATGAATGCAGCATGAATATCTCATATTTTGTCACACTTGTGTTTTTATTTCATGAAATGATTCACTATTGCGCCACTAACTTTATTTAAATGTTGATTGCATGTGCTATTAAAAATTTGTACTAATTTAAATGTGGGCAGTCTCATGTTTAGCCGACAACACAATTGAAAAGAACACCAAAAGATATCTCTGACAAGGGGACATAAATAATTTTTTAAATAATATTTAGCGATAATCTGTAGTCATTTAATGTGAGCGCACTTCCTCAAGAATACTTGGTTGTTTATTTACAAACCAACTATTACTTACATTTGTAAATGATCTAAGTTTAACCAAATGCACACATTTCTTTTATTTAAATATTGCTGTAATATATTAGCTTAGTGAGGGGAAAGTGGTCATGTTGAATCAAATCATGGCTGTAGAGCTTGTGAACGATGCATTTTTAGTGGGGACAGCTTTCAGCCATTTAGAGCTGGAGAGTGGCAGAACTCTACTGGAGTTAAGTGAAGACTAGCATTTCGGGAGAAGAGCTCAAGAGAGTGATTCTGGATTCTTTGTGGCGAGTTTAGGGTGAAGGAAGACTAGTCTAGAGTAAGGTGCCTGATTCAGTTATTTAGGTGACGCTTTCTAGAAGTCAACGGCCACTACCTTACTTCAAATTCTGAAGGGACTTGATATTTCGAGAGGTTACTGTTCTTTGTATCATATGATTTAATTTGTGTATCAACATGTTGAACTCTGAACTATTTGGAGCTGGTGAATCTTCCGTGTATTATGATCATGAAATAGACTTAGTTTTTGTGGGTCTTTGATGACTGTTTAGTTTGGGGATTTTGTGGCCGTTCTCGTACCACTGTCAACGTAACTTTACTGCATTTGACAAGAGTATTTTCTGTCTAAATTTTAACTAATTATGGTAGGACCACATTCAATTTATTTGAGGCGCCTTTTCTTGGATAAACATTATTCAGCGTAATCCTTTGTCGTCTTCATCAGTTGCAGACATTAGAACAAAACCCTATTGATTAAATTATTCGTTTATCTTTTATTTTATGTTTGTGTGTATTTTATTAACTCTCAGTTCTAGCCATTTCATAGACTATTTGTGTGCAGAGTCACAGTTACAGTTTATTATTTGCAGGTAATTTGATGTGGAACATGAAAGCAGAGATATGTGGCTCAACTCCATGACTACATCAAGCTATTATTTTTAGCCAGAGCCATGGTTAACCCCAGTACCTAAGGTGCAAGCAGTATCAGGCAAAGTCTCGGCTGGGTTACTCATATAGCATGATGTTCAGAAGTACAACTAGTCAACCAGTGACTGATACTTGACGTTATAATTCGGGTTTTCTCGCCTGGGATATGTGTCTAATCTCTTTAAATTGCAACTGTAATTCTAACACCTTACAATATCCTGTGATCCACATCCCAGTTTTATTGCATGGAGGGGGGGGGGGGGGTGGTAGCATAAGGTTTTACAGCAGTTGTATACTTGAGAATCGGTAGAAAAATAGTTGTTGGTTAGTTTGTCATGGAACTTTAAGAAAGATTAAGGCTATGCCGAGGCGTGCTGAGTTTGAGTCTGCAGTGGCCATCAGGAGTGGAGACTTCAACAGGAGCACAGCGGCAGTGGCAGCTACAGCAATGCAGATCACTAGCGGCAACTTAGACTTCATCAGCATCAACTGTTCGAGCAGCAACAGTACAGCAGAAGCAGTCAGAATGACCAATATGTTATGTAGATGCTCAGATAGTGTTAATACACTTCTGGCCATTAAAATTGCTACTCCACGAAGATGACATCCTACAGACGCGAAATTTAACCGATAGGAAGAAGATGCTGTGATATGCAAATGATTAGCTTTTCAGAGCATTCACACAAGACTGGCGCCGGTGTCGACACCTACAACGTGCTGACATAAGGAAAGTTTCCAACCGATTTCTCATACACAAACAGCAGTTGACCAGCGTTGCCTGGTGAAACGTTGTTGTGATGCCTCTTGTAAGAAGGAGAAATGCGTACCATCACGTTTCCCCTCTTTGATAAAGGTCGTATTGTAGCCTATCGCGATTGCGGTTTATCTTATTGCAACATTAGTGCTCGCGTTGGTCGAGATCCAATGACTGTTAGCAGAATATGGAATCGGTGGGTTCAGGAGGGTAATATGGAACGCTGTGCTGGATCCTAACGGCCTCGTGTCACTAGCATTCGAGATTAGATTAGATTAGATTAGATTAGATTAGTTTTCGTTCCGCAGATCCGTGTTGAGGATATCCTCATGGGTGTGGAACATGCCACCTTTTTTTATTTTGTATTTTTTATTTTTTTAAGCTGAAATAACAATACTAATAGTATAAATATATACAACACATCATTTGTTTCTATTAAAAAATTCGTCAATGGAGTAGAAGGAGTTGGCTACTAGTAAGTCTTTCAGGCTCCTTTTAAACTGATCTCTATTTGTAACTAAATTTTTTATGTTTGCTGGCAAATCATTGAAGATCAGTGTTTCTTAGTAGTGGACCCCTTTTTGAACTAACGTAAGTGCTTTTAAGTCCTTGTGCAGATCATTTTTGTTCCTGGTATTGTATGTATGAACTGAGCTGTTTGTTGGAAAAAGAGATGTATTATTTAGGACAAATTTCATTAAGGAGTAAATATACTGAGAGGCAGTAATTAGTATACCCAGTTCTTTGAAGAGGTTTCTACTAGACGTCCATGAGTTTACTCCACAAATAATACGTATTACACGCTTTTGGACTCTGAAAACTTTTGTTTGACTTGAAGAGTTACCCCAAAATATTATACCATATGACATTATGGAATGAAAGTAGGGAAAATATGCAAGCTTTTTCACTTTTATGTTCCTATGTCTGCTAACACTCGAATTGCAAATACAGATTTGTTAAGGCGTTTCTGCAGTTCTGTGGTGTGCTCCTCCAAACTGAATTTATTATCAAGTTGTAATCCCAGGAATTTAAGACTGTCAACCTCTTCTATCTGCTCTTCTTCGTACTTTATGCATATGCTGGGTGGAAAGCTCTTGCAGTTTCTGAATTGCATATAGTGAGTCTTTTCGAAGTTTAATGTCAGTGAGTTGGCTTTAAACCATTTATTAATATCCATGAAAATATCATTAGCAGATCTTTCTAAAACTACAGTCGACATACTATTTATTGCAATACTTGTGTCATCTGCAAACAAAACGAACTCTGCTTCTGGCAGTGTAACTGATGAGAGATCATTAATGTACACAAGAAAAAGCAATGGCCCTAAGATGGATCCTTGTGGGACACCACATGTAATTTCTTCCCATTCTGATGATGACTGATGACTTAATTCATTAGTCCCTTGCACTGACACCCTTTGTTTCCTGTTAGCGAGGTATGACTTGAACCATTTTGCAGCACTGCCTGTGACACCATAGAATTCTAATTTATTTAAAAGGATGTTGTGGTTTACACAATCGAATGCCTTTGATAAATCACAGAAAATACCTTCTGCTTGTAACTTGTTATTTAATGAATTAAGTACATTTTCACTGTAGGTGTAAATAGCCTTTTCGATATCAGAACCCTTCAGAAATCCAAACTGTGTTCTTGATAATATGTTATTAGTGGTCAAATGGTTGAGAAGCTGCCTGTAGATTACTTTTTCTAAAATTTTTGAGAATGCTGGCAAAAGTGAAATCGGTCTGTAGTTTGGTGGCATCTCTTTATCCCCTTTCTTGAATAGAGGCTTAACATCTGCATATTTCAGCCAGTCAGGAAATGTCCCAGTTATAATTGAATGGTTACACAAGTAACTTAGAATTGTACTAAACTCACAAGAACATGCCTTAATTAACTTTGTTGATATTTCATTGTAACCACTAGAATGCTTTGTTTTTAAAGATTTTATTATGGAAGTTATTTCTTTCGGTGATGTGAGTGACAGATTCATGTTCCTAAAGCTATTTGTAAAGGCTAGTTTCAGATATTCAAGGGCATTATTTACTGATCCTGACAATCCCATTCTATCAGTAATGGATATAAAGTACTTGTTAAATAGATTTGCCACACTGTGCCCATCGGTTACTAATGTATCATCTACCCTTAGTACTATTTGCTCCTGTTCCTTTCAGGTTCTACCAGTCTCCTCTTTCACTATATCCCATACTGTTTTTATTTTGTTCCCTGACATTGCTATCTTCTTCTTGTAGTGTATTTGTTTAGATGCCTGAATTACTTTTTTTAATATTTTACAGTATTCCTTGTATTTAGCTAAATCATCAGCATTGGAGTTATTCTTGGTCGACAGATACATTTTCCTTTTTGTCTTATAGGAAATCTTTATTCCTTGTGTGATCCATGGTTTTATTATATACTTCTGTTTAATTTGAGTAACTTTTAGAGGAAAACAGTTTCCAAACATGGTACTGACATTGTTCATGAATGTGTTATATTTTTCATTCGTGTCATGAGCACTATAAACACCTTTCCAGTTCATATCTTTGAGCAGTTTTCTAAAACACTTAATTTTTGGTTGATTGAATACTCTCCTGTATTCAAATTTAGCAGTCTTGATAATCTGCTTAGAATTTACATCTAAAACAAGGAGCTGCATGTCATGATCTGATAGTCCATTTATTACAGGTTTTATGATATGATTTTGTTCCTTTGATTTGTCTATAAAAATGTTATCAATGGCTGTCCTTGAGGGTTTAGTGATCCTAGTTGGAAAGTTTACAGTGTGAGTTAGATTGAAAGACAACATTACTAACTGCAGTAAATGTTTACTGGAAGATTGAATTAGAAAATCTGTATTAAAGTCGCCAGCAATCAAATTTTCTTTGTTTCTTGAAACTTCCTGGCAGATTAAAACTGTGTGCCCAACCGAGACTCGAACTCAGGACCTTTGCCTTTCGCAGGCAAGTGCTCTACCATCTGAGCTACCGAAGCACGACTCACGCCTGGTACTCACAGCTTCACTTCTGCCAGTATCCGTCTCCTACCTTCCAAACTTTACAGAAGCTCACCTGCGAACCTTGCAGAACTAGCACTCCTGAAAGAAAGGATATTGCGGAGACATGGCTTGGCCACAGCCTGGGGGATGTTTCCAGAATGAGATTTTTACTCTGCAGCGGAGTGTGTGCTGATATGAAACTTCCTGGCAAACCGTGTGCCCGACCGAGACTCGAACTCGGGACCTTTGCCTTTCGCGGGCAAGTACTCTACCATATCAGCGCACACTCCGCTGCAGAGTGAAAATCTCATTCTGGAATCTTTGTTTCTTACTCTTAAATAACCCAAAAGAGCTTCTAGATGATTTATGAAGAGATTATAATTTCCTGCAGGTCCTCGGTAAATAGTTACTATTATATAGGATCTGTTATGGAACTCTACTTCTGTTGCACATGCTTCTAGATGCTGCTCTAAACAGAATTTATTAATGTCAATTTTCTTGAATTTATGGCAGTTTTTAATAAATGTGGCAACTCCTCCTCCCTCCATATCTACTCTGCAGAAGTAGGAAGCTAGCTTAAATCCTGAAATGTCTAACATATCTATACCAGTGGTCACTTGATGTCAAGAGAGGCAGATTATGTCAATTTCGTTAGATGAATTCATTTCATCGATACAAATGAGTAGTTCATCAACTTTATTTCTGAGTCCCGGAATGTTCTGGTGTAATAAAGATAACTGATACTGCATACTAATGCGATTATAACTGCTTTGGTGAAGATGAACTGGCAGTTTCTGATTACTTTCTGTTAAACATTGTTTAAATGGAAGCTGTATGCTAAAATCTGACTTCTGTTCATCTATTTTCTCAAACTGAGTCTGTCTGCCAGTCTCTCTTAAAACTCGTTTTCTATCCCCCTTCCCTATCCTAAAAAAGGCATCCCTCTGACACCTGTGACCACTGGTATTTTACCACTTGTGACAGAGTCCCCCCTTAAGTTTTTTGCAATCAAGCCAGACCTTTTCCCCTTCCCTTTCCTATTGAGGTGAAGGCCATGCCTAGTGTAGTCCCTCCTATCAATAGCATCCACAGGAATCAAACCAACAGGGGACTCTATATCCGTCCTAAGCAGCCACTCCAAGTTCACCCTCCCTACAGAAGAGTTCTAATGAGGCCGAACATGGTGTCTCAACACAGACACAAATCCCACACTCGTATGCTTCATTTCTGATGCTATCTTCACCAGGTCACTCTCTATGGAATATTCAGAGTCTCTGTCAATGCTGTTTCCTGGACCACCCACTATAACCACGGCATCCTCCTTCGTGAAATCCTTGCATAGAGAACCTATATCCTCTGTTACCTGACCCAGATCTGCACTAGGCTTGAAAAAGTTTGTGACCTGGTACTCTGGGCCTAGATTTTCCTGCAGTAGTTGGCCAACACCTCTACCATGGGAACTACCTAACAACAGAACTTTCTTTCTCTTTACAAATTTCCCTACCTTTTTCAAGTCCTTGAAAGCTTGTTGTGCCCTTTCTACAGCTTCAGCAGGCATCTTATCCGCATGGCTGTAATGGATTGTGCAGCCACGTCTCGATCCCTGAGTCAACAGATGGGGACGTTTGCAAGGCAACAACCATCTGCATGAACAATTCGACGACGTTTGCAGCAACATGGACTATCAGCTCGGAGACCATGGCTGTGGTTACCCATGACGCTGCATCACAGACAGGAGCGCCTGCCATGGCGTACTCAACGACGAACCAGGGTGCACGAATGGCAAAACGTCATTTTTCTTGGATGAATCCAGGTTCTGCTTACAGCATCATTATGGTCGCATCCGTGTTTGGTGACATCGCGATGAACGCACATTGGAAGCGTGTATTCGTCATCACCATACTGGCGTATCAACTGGCGTAATGGTATGGGGTGCCATTGGTTACATTGTTGCGACCAGCCGGCCGCGGTGGTCTCGCGGTTAAGGCGCTCAGTCCGGAACCGAGTGACTGCTACGGTCGCAGGTTCGAATCCTGCCTCGGGCATGGCTGTGTGTGTTGTCCTTAGGTTAGTTAGGTTTAAGTAGTTCTAAGTTCTAGGGGACTGATGACCATAGATGTTAAGTCCCATAGTGCTCAGAGCCATTTTTGTGTTGCGACCCGCGGCTCTACCCTTCATTCGATCCATGTGAAACCCTACATTTCAGCAGGGTAATGCACAACCACATGTTGCATTCCTGTACAGGCCTTTCTGGATATAAAAAATGTTCGACTGCTGCCCTGGCCAGTACATTCTCCAGATCTATCACCAATTGAAAACGTCTGGTCAATGTTGGCCAAGCAACTGGATCATCACAATACGCCAGTCACTACTCTTGATGAACTGTGTTATCGTGTTGAAGCTACATGGGCAGCTGTACCTGTACGCGCCATCCAAGCTCTGTTTATTATGGCCAGAGGTGGTTGTTCTGGGTACTGATTTCTCACGATCTGTGCACCCAAAATGCGTGAAAATACAATCACATGTCAGTTCTAGTATAATATATTTGTCCAATGAATACCTGTTTATCACCTGCATTTCTTCTTGGTGTAGCAATTTTAATGGCCAGTAGTGTACATGTGAATACGCACAGTCATCAGCAGTGATGGAGCTCCCAGTGATTAAGCAGTCACAAGTGCATATGGTTCAGATAATGTGAGTGGGCCAGTTAGTACTAAATTTTAATGTGGTAGTATCGGTAGAGAACATATTAGTGGGGCAGATAATCCGAAATCAGAGAAGGGATAGGTAATTGTGAATGATTCAGTTGCATGGTTAACAGAAATTCTGACAAATTTGAACTCTAAAATGAGGCTGTTGGGTAAGAGAGAGGTTCAATAAAAATAGATATAGGTTCAGAAGAGACAAATGTAGCAAAAACAGTAAAAGTTGAGGTTAAGAAAATTAAAATAAATATAGAAGGGATGACTGATTCAATATTAGAAGCTCTATGGGTAAATGTTAGCTAAATTTCTGTGGAGGTGGACGACGCTGTAGAAAAAGGTTTTGGGGACAAGTTGAAAAACATACAGGCTGAATTGGATGGTGAAGTGAAAAATCTGTGTGCAGGGGCAAAATGTACTTGAAGAAGTGACCACAAAGTCTATCAACAATTTGTCAGGTAGAGTAGCAGAATATTAAAAGTAGGTACTTAAAAATAAAGAACATTCTGAATCAAGATTAAATAAAGAAGCTGTGCAGCATGAAGAGTGCTTTAAAGATATGAGAGCAGAATTAAATACTTTGGCGGCGAATCAGGCTTCTAATGTGATAGGTCTTTCATGGATTAATTCAGGAACAACCGAGTGTTTTGCAAATGATGGAAAGTGCCATCCAGTTGATTTTCTTGCTGCATGTAAAGATTGTTTTGTGAGAGGAATGCCGAGGGAGATAAAGATGAAGTTCACTAAAAGACCTCTTAAGGGCACTACACAATTATGGGCAATTGGCAAATGCAATGAATGCTTCATGTAACACCTATGAAGTGTTTGAGAATTGTTTCATGAGCAAATTCTGGAGGGAAACGAAAAAAAGGCGACTTCAGAATGAGTTTCTAAATGGACCAAGTTTCAAACATAATGTGGGGATTTTATGCGCGTGAATTGGCTAAGCTGATGTACATACGAGGGCCATTCAATAAGTAATGTCCCACATTTTAGTAAAAAGCCATTAATATACACAGACAAATGTCCTTAATGGTGCTTCACGTTTGATGTTTGTTCTGTGTGCCGGTGAAGTTTCGAACTGTCCTGGCAGATGGCAGATCGGTAATAGTATGTCAAAATGGCGTCAACATACGACTCACCTTACAAGCAGCATGATGTTATTGAATTCTTGTGTACAGAAAAAGAAACCCTATTGAACGTCCATAAACGTTAGTGTGCAGTGTGTGGCGATGCTGCAGTTCATAGTTGGGTGATAGGTATAGAAAGTTACAGTCTCAGGACATGCAGAAACAGAGCTCCATGATTAGTGACGCTCGGGACGTCCTGTCACATCAAGTGCTCCAGACATGCTGAATCGCGGCGACTGGATCATCACAACTCGACAATTGGCTCCACAGTTGCCAGTCAGCACTGGAAGTGCGTCTGCATTGAATGAGACACTCGAATATTGAAAGAGGTGGTCACGGCGGCGAGAGATAGTGGCGATAGAAGTAGCAACATCACAGTGACGTCATGTCAAGTTCAAACTTTGGCGGGAAAATAGGTCAATTGGGCTACCTACACTACACTAACGCAGCCATTCATGACACTTGCACATACAAAGTTTACAGAAAACAGAGCAAACGCACTGAAAATGTAGAATATGTGGGTGGAGGCGACTGGATATAATCGAGTACAGTGCTATACTATGCCCCCGACCAGAAGACTAGTGCATTTGTGCTAGGTGTTGGCAGCTGTACTACATTTACAAGCAATTTTAGAACACGGAACGAGAAGTTATGTCATGATCCCATGAGTAGAAGTGACATAAAATCGATATAATTCCGAAAAATGACGGAAAATACGTAAAAATTGAGGAGAAATACACCAAAATGTGGGGAAATTGAGGAAGGACTTAGTTTCTTCTGGCTGGTGCAGAACAGTTCTTGTGCATTGGGAACGAGTACACGACAGTAAGAGGGATCTGGGAAAATGTTGACATGGAAGCGATGGGAAACAGCGAAAGAGTAATTGTTTCTTTTCATCGAGGCAACATCCTACTGTATGTCTGTTGAGGTAACAGTGATACGCGCGAGTTGACTCCTGTATTTGACACTTTCCAGGAAAATAGAGAACCATCTAGCTCTAAACTTACGTGCATGTGTATTAAAGGATGATAAAGAGTGGATGGAGTGATCGGTTGAGCTGAAGTTGTAACAAGGTAGGATTTAGTGGCAGACTGATGATGCATTCTAGAGAGAGGGGGGGGGGAGATGTTGCTGCAGGTCATTTGACCATTTCTTGCCGTTGTTCTGTCAGGATGCATCAGTTGTGTGACATAGCCTGCGTTCGACTCATAACCAACTGCATGTTCTGTGTGTGATTTAGAGCAGTGTCTACCTGCGATCGTTAACAGCAAACCTCGCGGTCATCAGAGGACTTCCATCTCATGTGTGATGAAATGTGAGCATCCTGTTTCGACATATTCCTCTAAACGATCGAAGATTTATGCGATGTACTCCATTCCCCTGTCGCTTCTTGGGTACAAAATCAAGACTTCAGTTTCATAACCAAAGTGATTCTAAGTTAGCAACAGATGTTTGCGAGGCACTGCAATTCCCGTGCATGCACCTGCTAGACAGGTCTGCTGTTTACAGAGTTAGTGACGGCGTAACGTGGAATTTCACATGTCAAACGCCGCTGCTATGCATTTGTCAGTTTCCTTGTAAGAGGTATTGTTTACTAAGGACCATTTTATATAGGACTGATGCGGGCATAGTATAATTTCTGAACCGTGATCGGATGTGAACAGTGGACGCTAAACATCTCTGGAAAGTTATATTGTGCATATATCACACAGAATCGATATTGTAAGGAAATAGATATTTCATTTTACAGTTTGTTACCATAGTTTATTATAGAGGAACGTGCAAGAAGGATGTGTGTCATTCGCTGGAAATATATTTCTCACACAGGAATATTAACAGCACTGCATTCCACATGACTGACAGGTCACAAACTAAATCAATCTAACATTATAGCCTATTTTGAGTCCAGAACTGTCTAGCCTTAGGACTGCGTGTGTTTATGTTCTCTCTTACCAATACCCTCCTGGTACTAATCCCAACACTAGAGTAATACTTTAAGGTTGATAGCATAGTTGATCTACTTAAAAAGCTTAGAACAACATCCTTCTGGAGCTCCATCATGCCTAAAAACTGCTCGCTCATCATAAAAACCACCCACTTCTTGTTCTTCTTAACCGTCTGTTATTAGATCTCAACACTTTCAAATCTACTACTATATACTGATAAAGGGTGCTAATCTCCTCGACATGCGCACATCTGGAAAAATCTTGTGCACTTGGATGGGTGCGAACTCGGAAAGCTCCATTCATTCACAGGACATGGAATGTAGCAGTCTACTTCTGCCCAGCTGCAGATTAAATTGGAACCAGTGCTGCAGGGTAGGTTGGTCAAAGACAGTGCAAGGGGATCTTTCGGTCTCCAACTTCATACTAAGAATGCATTAAGGCCCTGTGACTCACATCCACATAGAAAAAGATCGTAAATTATGCACTATGCTCAAGGTGCTAGAAATATGTAGATTCCTAAAGTAAATTACGCACTATGCTCAAGGTGCTAGAAATATGTAGGATGCTGTCTGCTACACTTTGAAAATGTATATATTTGAGAATTAACAATGAATGGACATACTGCAGCTATCTATCTACATGCGCAATGGTACTCGCAAAGTAGAAGAGGGTGGTTTAGAGATGATACTGAAATTGGGAAGCATGCTGTTGCATCATTGGTCAATGTTGAAATTACTGTAAAATTGCTTGAATTGTTTGCACTATCAACTGTGATGCATATTATTACAGTACATCAATTGTATCTGTACCATCCCATCTGTCAACTGGTATGCTGTTGATTACCACATAATGATTGACTGACATCCCTTGTCTGAGATCGGGAAAGAGTCTTCATGGAGGGGCAACACCTTCTGGGGATGGCTAGCACCAAAACAGTGAATGTGTACATGTCTGCAATATGAGGAATCAATTGAAATGGAACAGAGTGCTATTAGCTATTCCATCACTGTGACAAATGAGTTTAAATATAGAGGCCGTCAATCAACTTTGGACTGCAGTTAGTAAAAGCTCCACAATGCCGCAAAACTCTTCCAGTTTCCTTATGTTGTGACTGTCTTTTATATAAAATCACACTGTGTGTGTGTGTGTAAAAATGTACAGTAGTGTACAAAGAGTGTTACAGCAGAAAAAACAATGTTTCAAACAACGACACAGTCACAGGGACCGTCTCTTGTGACATATAGTATAGTCTGTGGGATACAGTCATCCTCCTACAGGGGATGCTATTTTACACAGGTCTGCACAATGGGTCAGTACCTGTATATTTACTAATACTCAGTATATGTTGGACAGCCTTCATGATCGAGTGTGTTCCTTGTGAAAATTTGTTAAGATTCAATATGTACATGTGTTTGTGCTGGATTGTTATTCCCTCACATGTAACTTGTCCAGTTGAAGGCAGCACGTTTCCCGCCTTTACTTGTGGTGTGTGCATCTAGCACCCAAGACGTGTGGAAGACACGTTTGCTAGTTCTCTAGACATGAGAAGCACCTTAGCTGACTTTGTAAATTATAAGTATGTTATATCACCGATATTGGTATTCGCAAGTGGAAATACCAGTTTCCTCTAATTTTTTTCGAGTTTTCACATAAAGTTCTATATCTTTGGAATTATACTGCGCAAGCGAGACTACTATGCAAGCGATATTACGATGTGCTTGACATCGGGAAGAATCGCGAAAATGATATGACATTCTGGCAAACCATGTGAAAATACATATGCTCTTGTAATCCCAGAGTCTGGAGATGGGTGTAGAAAGCAAGTAAGCAAGCAGGTTGGGGCCAGAAACAGTAGCGCCTTTGTACCAAGGGGAACCGACCCAGCCTTTGTACAACAGTTTTCGCGGTACATGTACTAGTGTCTGATGGTCGATAGCTATATGCAGGATGCAGAAGTGGCGATTTTGTATGGTGCAGAATACGAATTGTGTGTTTACTGCATAGAAACGGTATGTAGTGATGTATAGCCGGATTGGAGATCTGTTTCACGCCGAAATATTAAAGCTTCCGTCGTCAGTGTGAAACGTCCCCTTAGAAAAAATTATACAAGACTGAGCTTAAACTGACACACAATATTTTTGGCGCAACGCAATCTGACTTCCAAAAATCCCTACGAAAGAATGGCCCTGACTAACATTAACCTATACGTTTCACAAATCACTTAACTCACAAAAATCTTCGCTACTCGAACTACTGCAATACAGCGAGCGCCACTACTGCCAGCTAAATAAAAGATTCAAACTACTGAAGGCACTAGCTACTGATAGGCATAGTTAGCAAATGAAAGATTTTAATAGAGAACAAACAATGTATTTACCTCATTAGTCATAATATATATAGCAGTTCATACACCAATTCTTACAAATTTCAAAACTCCGCCATCTCTCTCCCAACATCCACCACTGCTGGCGGCTCACCTCCAACTGTGCAACGCTACGCGCTGTTAACATCCAGCAATGGCAGACAACAATGCAAACCAGCCACAGACTGCACACACCACAGCCAGTGATTTTCTTACAGAGCGCTACGTGGCGTTGGCGTTACCAATAAAAAAACCTAAACAGCCTACTTACAAGTGGAAGAGCGGTGTAATTTTTGAAGTATCTTACCGTATTTGATGATCTGTAGACCACTTTTTCCGGGTTTAACTATGGAGATCTGTACAAAAATAGTTTTGCCGCTGGCAGACTCATCTGAAAAAAAAGACAGACAGTGCCCTCACATGTGCACCATCAGTAATTTGGCGGCTAAATTCAGTAAGAGCCAGTCAGAATGATCAATTCAGTCACAAGACATTCTTTGTGCTGGGATAAAGTAGCACAGGATGTCTCATTAGAACCATCAGGGAGAATGCAATTGGTATTATTCTGGACTATTTTCGTAAACAGGTCATTTTAGGGGAAGAATTTCCACGCAGACAAGCTGAGACATTACGAAAGCTCCTACAGCAACAACAAAAGCGACCTTTAACTATTTCTGTGACACTTCACGATTTCCTAGAGGAAGACTTGGCTCTTATTTGTGTAGACGTGAGACGTCAGTATAACACTGACAACCTTTTAGCTGTTCTTGCGTGGATGAGTCACTAGGGAAACATATCGCTCAGCAATTGGGCCAGCGCTGGACTCGCAAATATGCACGGTGGCTAGGTAAACATGTGCATGGCCAGAGGCATCTCGCATGTGGGTAGGGCTGTCCTGTTATGATCGCTGGGAAGAATGCATACTGTGTTA
This sequence comes from Schistocerca gregaria, assembly GCF_023897955.1. Classification (NCBI taxonomy): domain Eukaryota; kingdom Metazoa; phylum Arthropoda; class Insecta; order Orthoptera; family Acrididae; genus Schistocerca; species Schistocerca gregaria. Next base: position 136,104,384 of record NC_064921.1, on the reverse strand, counting down.
TTCTGGGAAGCAATCCAAAAGATTCCTATAACGCATCCAGATGGAGACTTGGCTGTTATTTACATCGGCATGAGACATCAGTATAACACTGGCAACCTTTTAGCTGCGCCTATGAGGGTGAGTCGGTAGGTAACAATCTCGAGGCTATGTGTCATCACGCCAGCAATGGTGCCCAAGCAAACACGTGGGCCCTGCCAGAGGTGTCTTGCACGTGGGATGGACTGGACTAGCATGAGTGCGCCACCCTGGTATGAGCGCCTGGGGGCCTCTGTAGGGATCAGTCCGCTGATACATTGGGGTTGAATTTCTTAACGATATTTCGAAAGCGTTTTCAGCTACAATGAGTGTTTGTGCACTGCATTATTTTCGGCTGTTTCAGCGTTTTGAGCGTGTTTGCAGAGTGTTATATAAGCATTATTTTGCCTATTCTATGTGTAGTGAAAGTGTCTGTTACATTATTTTGTGAACATGTCTGTGGGCTGACCAATGCATTATTTGGACAGTTTACAATAAGTGAACATGTGTGCAGAGGTTTTTACATGCATTACTTTGACAATGTACGAGTTGTTTGTGTATCTGTACACCAGTGTAGTGCACTATTTCGGTAATTTACAAGGAGTTTGTAGGTGCGTAGGCTGTGCAATGCATTATTTCGACAGTTTACAATTAGTGAGATTGTTTGCAGAGCGTAATAAATCCATTATTTTGACAATTTACGAGTTGTTTTCGTGTCTGCACGTCAGTGTACTGCATTATTTCAGTGATTTTTCGGTAGTTTGCAGGTCTATAGGTGACCCCAAGAACGCCAAGGCGAGTATTTTGTGTCAGTGTAATAAATAAACTGCCCGAAATTCGTCCCTAAAGAAATTGTTCCAATTTCCCACTGAGAAATAAATAAAAGTACACTCCTTCCTCTCTCCAGCAGCTGGACACAGACAGAGTCATTTTCTACCATTTTTTCCCACACCGCCATCGGACGACAGTGCCCTCTGGTTGTAATACTGTATACTAGGTCAGTTGGATTACAGACCTCATGATGAACACACTGTATGGGGCTACTGCCTATGAGAACTCCAACTGTTTAAATAAACACTGCATACAAAATAAAGTCTTATGTCCATCCTATCCAGCAGCCCAGCTTAGGCTGTCCTTTTCCTGCCAATTCCAAAGGTGGTGGTCAGGTGTCTTATGTTAGTCGAGGTAGCCCAATTGACCTATTTTCCCGCCAAACGTTTCCCAACACTTTCTTGGGTTAGTGCAGGTAGCCCAAGTGACCTGTTTACTTCCAAAATTTGAATGTCCCATCACTTCCATGGAGAGGGGGAGGGACGGGGGAGGGGAGGGGATTAGGTTAGTGGAGGTAGCCCAATTGACCTATTTTCCCAACAAAATTTGAACTTCCAACCATGAAGTCATTGCAACGTTGCCACCATCGTGAATAAATGTGGGAATAATGTTGAGGGGGCCATGCCCAAGTCGTCCCACTGCTACTGATGGAATGAGTGTATGTTTGTTGATATATGCTGGGATAAAAAATGAGAGACAGGAGTGGATCTGAATTTGGTGAAGATGGAATGTATGACGAATTCCAATAGGTACTAGTCAGTAGTAACAGCAACAACAATGTAAGTGAAGGTAATGAAAATAATTTTGCATTGGAGAAATTATCTGTGAAGGCACAAAAGCAGCAGTCTCATCAGCTGAAGATGAATTTTGTGGTATATCAATGGAAGATTGTGAAGATTTTTGTGAAGGTATCATAACAATAGTCTCGTCGGCTGGCGACGAATTTTATTATGAGTCCGCAGAAGTGGATGATTTATTGTTAAAGGGATGCAAAGATGATATTTGAGAGGGTCAAATTGCGCAAGTTGAAGCTACTGATTTAGATACCTCAGAGGAAGGAGTCTGTGCATTTATTTCTGTTGATGGAAGTGAACCAGTGACTCATGATGAAAGTATAAGTTATGAGTGGATGTGAAAGGACAAATGGGAAAATAATGTGTTAGGTAGCTGATCAGAACACAAAGTGTTAGAGAAATCTGAGATGAGAGAAAATGTTGTGAATACAGAGAGAGTTCCGAGTTTGGTGCAATTCGAGTGAAATGTGAATTAATATGTGGTTCGATGTGGTGATGACAGTTCGAGTGGTGTATTGAGGGGAGGTTGACGAATTTATTGATGATGATTTCTGTAATGTATCGACAGATATAATGGATGTTTTATACAATGAATCTTATGAGTTATTGGCAGATGTTAATGGACTTAAGTGTGATAAAGTTTCTATTGATTCAGCGAATCAGTTTTTACGTCATTACTACCTCACTGGTGGATGAAGCAGAAATACAAAGTATTAGGTACCGATAGGAGGAAAGACAAAACCAGGCATAGGAAGTGTTTAATGAGTTGTTTGATGGTGATACTGAAATTGAGGGGTGGTCTAATGTTGCAATATGTATAAAAGATATGGAGGAGACAGGAAACGAAATGAAAATGAACTTTTGAGAGAACAATGTTCAGAGAAGGGCAACAATAAAAATGAGCAGTCTGTAAGTGAAATGACCGATGTTGATGAAGAAAGAAAATGTGCATTTCTTGAACCAAAAATTGATATGCCAACAATAGTCACAAAGTTTATCGATAAACGTTAGAGTCTGTTGGTGAATAAGGAAAGAGACTTCGCGTTCCAGCGGTTGAAAAACGCAAAAAAGTTCGATTCAAAAGATACACAGGCAGGACAAATATAAGTACCACCTTGTAGATAAAATGTGATGTGTAAATAAGTGTATTATCATATTTAGTTTAAGCAATTTGGGGGGGGGGGGGATATAGGAGAGGATCGACATTTGGCTACACGACTCTTGGTGCATGGAGGTAGGGAGAAAATAATTAATTTCACTATATGCGAAGAGAGGGATACATTCTACTGTACATAAGATTTGGTGGGGCATTCCAAAGTCTTATTTAAACATGCTACTTGTAGTATTTTGGATGGTACTAAGTGTAGTATTTGCTCAAAAAATTATCGTCCATTCGTAACCTTGCGCCAGTCATTTGATGGAGCAGAATTCGGTTGCCATCCCAGTACACGCCTCTGTTAAATGTGTAGTTGCCGGAAGTTCCATTGTTGTATCTCTATTAGTTGTTGTTCATTGCTATAGTCAGGAGAATGTGGAGTCGAGATGGCAGAGCTAGAGGAACAACATGTTTGCATTAAATCTTGCATGAATCTCAAGAAAGCCCTTACAGAGATTCATCAAATAATGCAGGAATACTACAGTGATGGGTTCTTAAGCCGTACTCGGTCTTACGAATGGTTCATACAGTTTAAAAATAACCAGACCTTCGTTCAATACCCCCTACCACGTCTAACGACGACGCCCATGTTAGGAACGTCAACGACATTGTGTGTGTCAATCGAAGACTGCCTGTCCGAGAGATTGCAGAAGAATGTATCATTTCAGTTGGATCATGCCTTGAAATCCTGACACAGCAACTTGAACTGCATCGTGTTGCCGCCAGGTTCGTCCCACGGCTCATAAATCAAGACCAGAAAGGCCTGCGCCTCGCAATCTGAAGAGTTTATTGTGCACATGAGATCGAGATGTTCCTTAACAGAATCATAACTAAATGAGACGTGAGTCTACAGTTATGATGTTGAGATCAAGGTTTAATCTTCACAATGGGTCGGGAAAGGGACCCCAAGACCAAAAAAGTTAGTCAGACCAGGTCAAATGTCAAGGCCATGCTGACAGTTTTATTTGACTTTGAAGGATTATTTCATCATTAATTCGTGCCATAGAGACAAACTGTTAATCGATGGTACTGTCGAGACGTGTGCAATGCCGTCGGAAAAATGAGAGAAGGAAATGGCCTGAAATGTGGCGAGATGATTTGTGGTTCTTGCAAGATTACAATGATAGACGAGATAAAATAAAATTCGTAGATGGTGCTTCGCGCAATCCAGCCTGAGGCGTACCAAGAGTGCTTCTGGAAGTGGAAACCCCGTTAGAAGCGATGTTTCAATTTTGGAGGAGAGTATTTTGAAGGAGACCATGCACAACAAGTAAAATGTAAGTGTAGAAATGTTTTGTGGGCAAAGTTCATGTTTTTTTAAACATATCTCGTATGTATTTTATATGTGAACATTATTCACATAAAATTTAGTGTATGGAGGTCATCTGACTTCATTAAAATTTTAATTGCTTGTGGGATTAGAACGTGTAGCTACGCACAAGTATAAGCAAAGTTTTGGAGGTACAGTTCCTTGAGTAACTATAATATACGTTAATTAGGAAGAGTTTTGAATAGATTTGTGTACATAAAAATTATGGGGACAGCTCCGTAATATTTTTAAGACATTAATTCTGGGGGTAACTGTTTTCTTCTGCATATAGTATATGGAATTTAGAAGGCATTTATCTGCTGAGTTCAAAGGACATTTCAGTGTGTGATATCTGCACAAGCTAGTATTAGTTGTAAATTTTGTTATTGATTCTAAAATTAAGGGAAATGGTAAAATGTTAGTTGATTTATGGTGTGGAACAAATTTTGTAGCACGAAAGACGCGTTTTCCAGTGAGAACATGGACAGAGTGGTTGAAATGTTGATTTGATTAGAATGTGTTTTCCTACACTATAAATCATTTTTTCTTTTTTTTTGCTTGCCTTCCTGTTAGTGAATGTATTGATTTTTTTTGTGAAGTCTTGTCGCCAGTTTTGTAAAGGCCACATCGCTACTGCTGTGGAGGCTAAGCTCATGAGTTCGTGAAACAGCTTCTGGTGCAATACTCCACTAAGAATTTCTCCATACCACTGTTACACAGCTATGCACCAGGGTTGGGTAACATGATAGGAGAACGAAGGTTCTACAAAACTTCAACAGAAATAAATTCATACAAATGTATTAAAAAGTGTACTTATCTTTGCGACTTGTTGAATGATTAAGCCTGCAACACTGCATGTAATATAACACAAAAGAGGCCCTCACTAGCTAAGTGCAAATAATCGCTGGTAGTCTTCACAGTACACAACAAATGCCATTTACAACAACTGTCTGTTCACTTCTAAGTGCTCACTAAACGACATTCCCTGTGTAAGTCAGCCCTGAACGAAGATCCATAACCATGTGGGCGAGAGCTGCACTGATGGAACTCGCGCAAGTGGTGAGTCTGTAGCACTGGCACCAGCTCGTATCTTTGCGCCTGTGGTGCTTTTGCCCTAGATGTGTGTTGTTCAGACGACACGGCACTCCTCTCCCCCAAATCGACGCACTGTCGTCATGTACAGCCGGGTACCATAACGACGGTGAGTGGGAGGCGTGGGTGTTGGAACCAGTGTTGGAGCAGCGACTGTTCCTGTAGCCAATACCGAATAACTGCTCGCATCCTAAGATACGTCTTGAGACTGCTAGGGAACACCAGAAGAAAAACGATACAGAGGGTGCGTCCCAGGACCCATTGGCAGGGCATCCTCTTGATGGCGTGAATCTGTAACAGCATTTTCATGACTGGAGGCCCCTTGATAGGCCTCGGCGTGGGGTTGATCCAGCGGTAGCGGCTTGGCAGGCGCCACCAGACGTCAGCTAGTGGGCGGGTGCAGCGTCGGATCTATGTCCAACGGCTGGGATTCCGGAAAAAGCCCTGTGTGACCCCACTCTGGTGGAGAGCGCTTGAGTTGCGACGACCGGAAGGCCAGGAATCTGAACATACCAGATGTGGAAGAACTCTGTAAGCGACAAGGACGAATTTAATTTATGTGGTGCTTCTGTAATCCTTCAGGACCTCGAATCTGAAACATATGAAAAAGAAGTGAATAGTAATGATGTGTATTCCCATGACTGCTTTCTGCCATAGATTCTGTAAAACACGGGTTGGTTAATCTGATATATTGGTTGACTGGAATCTGTATGCGCCGACCGCAGCAGGGGAAGTTGCAAATGCAAGAATGCGCAGTGGCGTCACCCATGTAGCAATTATGCAGGCGGAGGGCCATTGCGGCGATGCGAGTGATAAGTGGACAAGAAGCGAAGCAAGGTTTGTTCGCATGGACGATGCAAGCAAAGTTTGGCCATTTGCTGTTTAAACGTGCAAACAAAACGTTCAGCCTCACCATTCGATTGTGGGTGGAATGGTTCTGAGGTGAGATGGCATATGCCATTATCTATACAGAAATCTTCAAATTCTGTAGAGACAAATTGACGTCTGTTTTCCGTGACGAGCAATTCAGGCAGACCTTCGATGCAGAATATGGATTGAAGTGCTTCCAAAGTGGAGTGAGATGTTGTCCATGACATGAGAGCAACAAAGGGGAATTTACAACATGCGTCGAGAGCTACTAACCACCGTGTGTTCCAGTAAGGGCCGGGAAAGTCTACGTGTACACACTGACAAAGTGCCTCTGCCTTGGACCTCTTAAAAAAGCGTTGTGGAGGGGTGGCCTAATGTTCTACATACGCTTGACACCGTTCAGACATCCTGTTTATTTGCGCGTCCATGCCAAAACATATGCAGTGTCTGGGCGCTAATTCTTTTGTGTGAACAACACCCCAATGACCTTGAAGCAATAAGTTGAGTACATGTCTTTGGAGTAATTTTGTTATCGCCACACGCAGAGGTCCTGATGGTGTGAAGCAAAATGACACCATCAACAACAGAAAGATGTCGACGTGCAAAATATCGACGAACAATGTGCTTGATAGAAAATGGCCATCCACTACAAAAATCTGGGCAAAATTTGCATATCGAGATCGGATGAAGTGGCCTGAACTGCATTGCTATAATTTAGGGGAAACTGTTCGAGAATGTCAGTTTCTTGTGCATAAAATTGAAAACATGCTGCTTCAGAAGTGTCGAAGTCAGCATCAGGTCCCACAGGTAGACGTGAGAGTATCGGCATTCCCATGCTGAGAAGAAGTGGGGCAATAAATGATCTTGTACAGGTAGTGGGAGAGAAGAAGAACCCACTGTTGCAGTTTCTGAGCAGTACAAAAAGTAATCGGTTTGGCCAGATTGAAGAAGGACTGCAAATGCTTGTGGCCCGTGACCAAATAGAATTTTCGGCCATATAAGTACTGGGGAAATTTAGTCATTACGAAAATGATGGCGTGAGCTTCCTTTTCTATTCGGGGTTCTGCTGATCTTTGTTCAGAAGCTTGGAAGCGAAGGCAATAGGCCTGTCTGACGAACCAATCTGGTGTGGCAAAATAGCGGCAATTTCACAGGATTATGCGTCCATGGCCAAAGCGAGAGGTTTTTTGGATCGAAATGAACCAAACATCGATCAATAAGCAACGCCACTTTGAGTTTCTAAAGGCTATGTCACAATCTTGAGACCAAAAAAAAGGAACATTTTTGTGGCGAAGGCGATGTGTGGGAGCCGCTTTACGAGCCGCGTTAGGGTTGAAGCTACTGTAATAATTGAGCTTCCCTAAGACAGATTGCAATTCTTTGACATTCTGAAGCAGTCTGAGATTACGTATTGCTTGCAAATGTGCATGTGTCGGATGAACACCTCGAAAATTTATAACATGACCTAAATATTCTACTTGTGTGTGGAAAAAGACACACTTTTCTTTATTATATTTGCGTCCTGCCTCAGACAAAACCTGAAATGAAGTGTGCAAGCTGGCAAGATGTTCTGCTGTGCAGCCAGCAAAAACAATATCGTCAGGTAATTTGGACATAATGGTACAGAAGTAGTCATCTGTTCTAGGTAACGTTGAAGAATGGCAGGTGCTGATGCGCTACCTAAAGGCAAACGAAGAAACGTGAAAAATCCTAAATGTGTATTGATGACGTACACATTTTGCGAAAATTCATCAAGAGGAATCTGAAGGTAGGCATCACGAAGGGCCATTTTTTAAAAATAGTGACCTGCGCCTAAAGTTATCCATGAGTTCGTCAAGTCGGGGCAATAGATCAGTATCCACAACTGTCTGAGGATTGACAGTGGCTTTGAAACCAGCAGAAATCCTAGATTTTCCTGATGGTCTGCGAACTTACACTGTTAGAGAAGACGACTGACTTGCAGAGACTGGTGCGATTATGTGATTTTCTTGCCAGTGAGCCAGTTCTTTTGCAACCTGTTCATGAAGTGTAATTATCACTGAACGTGAATTGAAAAACGGTGGCTGTGCCTTGTCTTTAAGCATAATGTGTGCTACAAAATTATTGGCTTTACCTACACCAGGAGCAAACAGTTCTTGAAATTCATCACAGAGCTTAGCAACACTGTCACTTGAATTGAAATGAGGCACAGCTAATACACTGGCGTTCGCATGGCTAGCTGCGTGGTCTAATGTGCTGCCTCCCGAGCGGGAAGGCGTGTCTGTCCCCAGCATGAATCCGTCCGGCAGATTAATGTCGAGGTCCAGTGTGCCGGCCAGCCTGTGGATGGTTTTTAAGGTGGTTTTCCATCTAACTTGGCGAATGCGGTCTGGTTCCCCTTATTCCGCCTCCGTTGCACTATGTCAGTGATTGATGTGCAAACTGTCTCCACGTACTCGTACACCATAATTACTCTACCTCGCGAACATTCGGGGCTACACTCGCCTGGTATGAGATGTTCCACTGGTGGGGGGTCCACTGGGGTCCGAACCGCACAATAACCCTGGCTTCAGTGTGGGGCAGCGGTGGCTGCTGTGGGGTTGTGAACCGCGGAGGGTTCCAGTGGGAGGAAGCCTCTCTGTGGTTTCTAGGTCCCTGATTTCGATACACAATACACAACACAGAACGCAACATTGGCCACAATGTTTAGACAGACAAGTCGAACAAGTCAAGACCAAAAATGTTAACCGATTGTCTACTTCGTAGCACTTGAAAGGAAGCTGTCTTCTGCAGATTCTGATACTTGCTGCAATGTTAAGTGCTGCTATCTATGGAATGTTCTGGCCATTGTACACTGTACATGTATTTATATATTGGCACAGTTATTGACACAGTTTTGATTTGCTTTAAAGTTCGTAAGTTTCATAGTTTAACAAGGACACTGATGCACCAGTATCTAACTGAAGTGTTACTACACTCCTGGAAATTGAAATAAGAACACCGTGAATTCATTGTCCCAATAAGGGGAAACTTTATTGACACATTCCTGGGGTCAGATACATCACATGATCACACTGACAGAACCACAGGCACATAGACACAGGCAACAGAGCATGCACAATGTCGGCACTAGTACAGTGTATATCCACCTTTCGCAGCAATGCAGGCTGCCATTCTCCCATGGAGACGATTGTAGAGATGCTGGATGTAGTCCTGTGGAACGGCTTGCCATGCCATTTCCACCTGGCGCCTCAGTTGGACCAGCGTTCGTGCTGGACGTGCAGACATCGTGAGACGACGCTTCATCCAGTCCCAAACATGCTCAATGGGGGACAGATCCGGAGATCTTGCTGGCCAGGGTAGTTGACTTACACCTTCTAGAGCACGTTGGGTGGCACGGGATACATGCGGACGTGCATTGTCCTGTTGGAACAGCAAGTTCCCTTGCCGGTCTAGGAATGGTAGAACGATGGGTTCGATGACGGTTTGGATGTACCGTGCACTATTCAGTGTCCCCTCGACGATCACCAGAGGTGTACGGCCAGTGTAGGAGATCGCTCCCCACACCCTGATGCCGGGTGTTGGCCCTATGTGCCTCGGTCGGATGCAGTCCTGATTGTGGCGCTCACCTGCATGGCGCCAAACACGCATACGACCATCATTGGCACCAAGGCAGAAGCGACTCTCATCGCTGAAGACGACACGTCGCCATTCGTCCCTCCATTCACGCCTGTCGCGACACCACTGGAGGCGGGCTGCACGATGTTGGGGCGTGAGCGGAAGACGGCCTAACGGTGTGCGGGACCGTAGCCCAGCTTCATGGAGACGGTTGCGAATGGTCCTCGCCGATACCCCAGGAGCAACAGTGTCCCTAATCTGCTGGGAAGTGGCGATGCGGTCCCCTACGGCACTGCATAGGATCCTACGGTCTTGGCGTGCATCCGTGCGTCGCTGCGGTCCGGTCCCATGTCGACGGGCACGTGCACCTTCCGCCGACCACTGGCGACAACATCGATGTACTGTGGAGACCTCACGCCCCACGTGTTGAGCAATTCAGCGGTACGTCCACCCGGCCTCCCGCATGCCCACTATACGCCCTCGCTCAAAGTCCGTCAACTGCACATACGGTTCACGTCCACGCTGTCGCGGCATGCTACCAGTGTTAAAGACTGCGATGGAGCTCCGTATGCCACGGCAAACTGGCTGACACTGACGGCGGCGGTGCACAAATGCTGTGCAGCTAGCGCCATTCGACGGCCAACACCGCGGTTCTTGGTGTGTCCGCTGTGCCGTGCGTGTGATCATTGCTTGTACAGCCCTCTCGCAGTGTCCGGAGCAAGTATGGTGGGTCTGACACACCGGTGTCAATGTGTTCTTTTTTCCATTTCCAGGAGTGTATATAGCCTGCAATTATTACAATTATTAAAATTATTACAATTTATTAGAGAGATATTGCGCAAGAAACCAGTGTTCTGAATAACTGCACATGATTGTTCGTGGGAGCAACCTCTTTTGAATTTACAACATGCACCGGCACGTTATAGATTGTGATCTGCGGATTTTTTACTTTTCAAGCAAACACTTTCTTCATGTCCAGTTCGGTGGCAGAAGTAGCAAGTGGCTTGATGTGACGGGAGGTGTTCACGTTTATGCCTTGAATAGCATCGGAGCAAGATTTTCAACCACACTGTTGGGGAGCAAAGTGCAGCTCGAGTTTAACCTGTTGACGTGTTACAGCGTGCTGCCTGCAAGGCTGTTTGTGTGCTGTTAATCACCACGGAGCACTAGAGCTATTGCCGCTTTCCCGTTCTACAGCACAAATGTTACCAGACTGCTGAAAACCGTCCACAGAAAAATCACATGGTTCTTGGTAATCAGTGATCTGCAATACCTGCTCAAGAGTACGATCGGAATATTTCAGAATTTGTTCTCTGATCCCACTGTTTGCCACATTCTGTGTGATTGCATCCCTGATCGTACATTCACAGTAATATTGCCCATATTCAGATCGGAACTTGCATATCTGCGATAATCCTTGTAATTTACTGATGGTATGTTAGTCCTGCCTGCTTCTTTAAACTTAAGACTTAGACCTGGCAGCCTCAATGTTGCTACAGTCTTCATAGTATATTTTATTTAACTCACTGACTAATGTCTCAAATGGGACATCTTCAGGTCGTGATGTAGGAAAGAGTTTTGAAAGCGTCTATACACTGATATACCAACGATGGAAAGGCAACAAAGCCTGTGTCACAGTACCTGAGATTCAGTGGACTGCTAGGTGGGCCCTGAATTATACAGTATACTCCGTCAAGTCTTTTGCGTTTTCGTCGAAGGTGCTATATTGCGGCAGAAACTATGGCACGGAAGCTGAGGGCGTGGTTGCCGACAAGATGCCCACTGTTTGAGCTGCCGCACGATTTGTAAAGAATTGTTTCATGATTTCGGTTAGCTTCTGAAGTGACTGCATATGAAACTGAAGGAACATATCAAGATGCTGATGTGACTGTACATCAACATTGGGCAGTGGTTCGGTAGGAACAGATAGAATTGATGGAGACTATGGATTTGGAGCCGAAGTCAGTGCAGACATAGGTGACGGTTGCGTCACGGGATAGTGAATTATACATTGTTGTGGGTAGTACGTGGGGTTGACATTCGTAACTAGTTAGACAACAACAATGACACAAAGGCAAAAGGCATGATGCACATGACTTGCTCCCACAACTAGAACAAAAAATGCCACTAATGTGCAGGGATGGATTAGAAGAAACAAGAAAAATAAGAGCACTTTAAATTCGAAGCAAAAGCACACCAGTCGTTGTCGCCACTGCTTCTGGCTTGGGAACACACAACCTTGTCGACAGTTTCGTAAAGTTTTGGAAAAGCCTTGTCGCTTGTGCTGTGGAGGCAGCTACCGCTGCGGAGGCCGAACTTATGAGTTAGAAAACGGCTTCTGGTGCAGTACACTACTAAGACAATTTCTACCTACCACTGTTGCATAGCTGTACCCCAGTGTTGTGTAAGAGGATAGGAGAACAAAGGTTCTACAACACTCCAACAAATTAGTAACAAGGTCACACAGCTGAGTTGAAAAGGTTTACTTATCTTTGTGACTTGTTGAATTATAAGTCTGCAACATTGCATTAATGTAACGTAAAAATGGCTCTCTATGGCTAAGTGCAAAAATCTTAGGTAAACTTCACAGTACATAGCAAATACAATTTACAACAATGGTCTGTTCATTTCTAAGAGTTCACTAAATAATGTTCCCTACCTAAGTCAGCCCTGGACGATGATCTATAAACAAGTGGGTGAGAGCTGCTCTTCTATCTTCTGAGTAGGCTTCTGTCCATTAGCGTCCGGTCATTGGCAGTTTGTACTCAGCCAGAAATTAGCGGAGGCGAAGTCGATATCTTCACCCTCAGCAAAGCCTGTTGCGCTGATGCAACTCGTGCAAGTGGCGAGTCTCTATGGCACTGGCACCAGCTCGCACCTTTGAGCCTGTGGTGCTTTTGCCCTGACTGTGTCATGTTCGGACGACACAGCAGATTCCACTGGGAAGGGCGTTCGGCGTTCAGTGCCTGATCTGTGGGGATTCAGGAAGTCATATGATTTTTGGTAACTAAACCACAGTCATATTTTGGACTGCAATCGTCCTCCAGCACTAACGGTGACTGCAGATTTATGCAGGTTTGGCTTACTATACGGTCAAGGTGGTCATGAATATCTGCAGTGGGGGCTGGACTGCAAGGCATCTAAACGTCAAAGATAGACCACTGATTGTGTGTTGTGTTGATGGTGGTGAAGTGTTACAGTGTGGTCAAACCAAAAAGGTGCTATCAAATCAGCAGACAGCACAAAAACCTGTGTACAAGTCCAGTTGACTCGAAAGTTCCTTTAAATTAATGTTTTCTGTTTTATTTGAGCAGTTATTAATATGCAGTAGCTTTTTAATCTGTGTAACAGTTAGAAAATTTAAGCTGATAAGAAGTTATGATATATCCTAGGACGTATGTGCTGTTACATACTCCACCACAGATATACTAACAATAGTGTCCTGAAAAGCAAGTAAGCTATTCTGTCTACTATGTTATGTATATATTTATTGTGTTATATAAGTACACCAAATTTGGTGTGACTTAATGTGCCAAATTAGCAAAGTAATTTGCTGCATTAAGTGGAGGTGTGTCATATTATGTCTATCTAGATGAGCTAATCAGTCACGTAGAACTGCTATGAGGTAGGGTGAATTTGATGAATGGCTGAATGTTAGCAGGCCCAGGACGCAGGGAGGGCCATGACCATCCCTGGTAGTTGATTGTTTTCGGCCAGCCAAGTGCAAAGACGATGACAGCGTCGCTGGAAATGGGTGAATCCGAGAAATCGAAATTTGAACGGCTGATGCTCGCATTGCTTTAGTGCAGAATAAGCTCCAGGAAATGGCGGAGTGTCAGACAGTCTTAAAGATGGCCAAGTTACAGCTCTTTGAAATTCAACAATAACTCACATCAAATAGTAATGTAAATCTGTATACATGTGCAATCTCAGAGTAATGAGGCACATACATGACACAATAGTATCTCAATATCTTTAAAACTACAGAAGTTAATTTCTCACAGCGAATAATGAGTTCCACAATGACTCTCTGAATTAACAACTTTTAATCACTTCATGCGATTTCAAGAAACCTTGTCTCAGATGGTAGCATTGCACTATAGTTATTATCCCTGAAAGCTATGTAGAAGTATCTACTTTATGTATTGATTTGTGATGTCTGTTACATCTTTTTCATTACACAAATGTTTCTCAGAACATCATAGTCCCCACATTTATGCACCAAATGAATGCAGCATCAATGTCTCATATTTTGTCCCAACATGCTTTTTTTTTATTTCATGAATAGTTCACTATTGTGCCAGTAACTTTATTTAAATGTTAATTGCATGTGCTATTAAAAAACTGCTAATTTAAATATGGTCAGTTGCATGTATTAGCGAACACCACGACTGAAAAGAGGATCAAAATATGTCTCTGTCAAGGTGGCATAAATAATTGTTTAATAATATTTAGCAATAATCTGCAGTCATTTAATGTGAGGGCACCTCCGAAAGAATACTGGTTTATTTATTTATGAATCAACTATTATTTATATTTGTAAATAATCTAAGTGTAAACGAATGTTTACAACATTTCTTTTATTTAAATATTGTTGTAATATATTAGTTTAGTGTGCAAAAGTGGTCATGTTGGATCACATCATGTCTGTAGAGCTTGAGAACGATGTATTTTTAGTGGGCATGGCCTTCAGCCAACAAGAGTTAACCAATGGTAAAACACTACTGTAGTCAAGTGAATAATAGGACTTTTCGAGTGAAGAGCTCAAGGGTGCGATTCTGGACACTTTGTGGCAAGTTTAGGAAGAAGTAAGACCAGTCTAGCGTAATATGGATGATTCAGTCATATAGCTATGGACAGGAAAGCACATATGTGTGGCCCTGTGACTACATCGAACTACTCTTTTCAAACAGATCGATGCTTAGCACAGCACCTAAATACGAGTGATATCAAACAAAGTCGTACGTGTATTACTCATATGGGACCCTGTTTAGAAGAGTAACTATTCGAACAGTTACCATCATGTAACGTCACAAGTCTTCTACTAGCAAATCTCTTAAACTAAATACAGTCAGTTGAGTTTTACTATCATTGTGCATGAATCCATTAGCTCAAAACCAGATTGATACTCGTGAAAGGTTGTCTTTAATCACAGTGTGAAGGGTATTGATGTCTGAACTGACACCGAAAAAAGTGGTATCACCAGCACAGAGAATGGGAGTATTTACGTAAAATGGCAGATTATTTATCATTAGAATAAATAACAAAGGAGCCAAGATTGAACCTTGTGGCACATCACACTTCATTTCAGCGGTCTGTGATCTCTCCTTCTCAGTAGACACAATTTGTTTACGATTATAAAGGAATTATTCAAAAATGTTACATAGTTTGCTGTTAATGATTTCATAATAAACTGATTTGCAGAGAAGTGAAGAATGTTCTACTCAGTCTTAAGCCTTGTTAATATCGCAAGATGTAGCTGGAGGAAAGCTTTTCTCCTCATAAGCGCTAAGCACCTTTTTAATCGAAGTGTATATCGTATGAGGTGTAGATCTACCCTTCCTAATACCAAAATGTGCAGTGGAAAGAATGTTATTATACTCCAAATAATCATGTAACTGGTAACAGACAACGGATTCTAAATTTCTAGATAAACCTGGTGTCAGACATACTGGGCCATTACTAAAGGGACGATGTCTATCTTTCTTCTTATAAATAGGCGCAGGTCTTGATAATTTTAACTCCTTTGGAAGTACAACTTCATTTAAACATTTTTTTAGACAATAAGTAAAAAAAATTACTATACAACCAACTAGCTTCATTAAAAAATTACTAGAAAAATAATATCCATCATGACTATCAGAAAGCCTACAATTATTTATAATATTCAAAACAGCATGTGGTGTTACCCAAAAAAATGACTTTCATTGCATTGCTTATATTATGATATTTTACGATATCAGATACTATTCATGAGCCATAACACTGCTTTTACAAAAGTTATTAAATTCAACTGGTGATACAATCTCCATGCTTTGTTGTACTTATTTTTTGACGACTCTATACTGAAAAAGTTACCATACGTTGTTGCTTATCCTCACTGACTGCCTGTTTATGATCCTTTCGAGCTCTTACACATTTGAGTGTACCCATATCTGTTTCGTATTGTCTATAAAACACAAATACATTAACAATCTGTTTTCAGTACTGGTTAGTTTGGAAGCACAACATGCATTCTTATGCATATGTGTATTTCTGATGGGATTGGCTTTACAATTGTGCCGAGGGAAGTTGGTCTCGAAAATATTTACGGAAGCATAAAAAAATCTGTCAAAGATTATATTAGCAGAACAATTACTATTACTGTTAAACAAACCTTTCCACTCATAGTTCTCAAGTGAAATAATAAAACTGACAGTTTTGCCCTATGTTATTGCTCTTGTAATGAACACTTCAGGCTCTTTGAGTTCTTTCAACTTCATGTCAGGCTTACTTATTTCAACCTAAATTGAATCAAGATCTGAGAAAGCAAAAACAGCTACATTAGAAGACGTTAAATCTCTGTTAACTTTCGTAACTACATTGTCAAGGCAAGTAGCCTCTCTTGCAGATGGCGGCTATGGGAATGCCACCATCTGAAATCCGTTATGGAATATTTTGTTGCCAATGTGAATTGGCATTTATTGCGAATCCTAAATAATTTTTCACTTTCAGATAACTGGCAGCTCTTATGGAAGATCACACAGTGGAAAAAACATACAAGTCGTCATGTAAAATTCTCGAATTGCCAAAAAACAACGTAAAATGATTAAAAAGATTAGGAAGACAGAAAAGAACAAAATCCGTTACTATAACGTGAGTGAGAGCGGCGATAATAGGTTAATTGCCGATTTTGGCCGATGACGACGCTGCCAAAATTTTCTTTCCGGGAAACTTTGATGGTGGCATGACGTGACATGAAGGTCTGTAGGCGTCCTGCGTGAATGTCGCCCGTTGTACAATCTCCAGTTACCAGCCGCTTAAGCTCTATTCCCGGAATAGCGCGGGAAACGCGTTCTACGAAGCCAGAATAACACCTAATCATGTGATTTTTGAGCAGTGAGAGAGCTTAACTGGGGAATACATTTTCAAGAGGGGAGGAAGAGTGACAGATGCAACTACAGACAACAGTTACAAGATTTTGTATGATATGTGTATGCAGATGATGAAGGACAAAAAAGTGTAAATTCCGAAGTTATATCCAGATTTTGCTTATCAAAGGAAGCCGTAGTTCGTCTTTTCAATCTTACACATCAGAAACTGGAGCATATGACAGATCGATGAGACTATTTTTCTGTTTTCTAAAATAATACTGTTTATTTGTGGCAGTATGCATTTGATTTCAGTACTTCATGAATTATGTAATGTTATTTATATAAATCTGGGACATTAAAATGACTATTCATGCCTAATAGTCTTATTTATATGGCATGTGTTATAACTGCTGCAGTAGTGGATAGGACTGTTTCGTTTTATTTATCAGTGCCTTAATAGACTTAACCAAATCAAAGAACCATGCCAGTTGTGGATACTATTTGTTCTAACAGCTGTTTCAGTTTTAGACAAAAACATTGATTTTACATTTAGCAAAACGTTTTGATAGAAGGGTAGTGTTCCAGTTACCACGCCGTTTAGCGCCTGAAAACCTCAAACGATTCACACACACTAGTTTCATTGAGCCACATTGCTTCAATAGCAGAAAATGTTGTTTTTCACTGTTTTCTATTAGGAATTCCTATTTTCGTAAACGTCACAGCAGTGTCAGAAGAGGTTTTGCCTTTTAGAGAAATTAGTAGGATTATGGGCCAATTAATGTTTCAGAGCAAAAACATTGTCTCCCAAACGTCCATTACTCACTGAAGCATGTGAACTATCTGTGCTTACTCAAGCTATGTTCAACACAGTAAGATTAACAGGAAAGTCAGTATTAAAAAAAAAAAAATTGGTGATGCTTCCTCAACCACGGAACATAGCTGTTGTGTTTCTCAGTTATCACTATTATCCACATAAGTCCACCTATATTTATAGTAAGATAATAGCTATAAATGCATGTTATGGTATCAAAACAGGAATCTAGTTAATGAATTATGTTGCTGCAGAATGTGAAACTAGTGGCTGGAATGCAATGTTTTTATCTTTCTTTAAATATCAAGTAATTTTCAGTGTCTTCCTTTATTTCAGATTGTAGCTAGCTGAAGGTAACTTAAACTGAAATGTGTTATATTGCACTTCTGAAAAGTACCATTTTTCTGAAACTGATGACTTATTACGACGTTTAACGTAACAAAAACTACGATAGTATACTAATGTCGAGAGTGCACTCAGAAAATATTGTTGACTCTTAACTCTCATTAGGACAACAACTTTCCGTCTTTTAGTAGATGCGCCGGCGAGTGTGGTCAAGTGGTTCTAGGTACTTCAGTCTGCAACCCCGCGACCGCTATGGTCGGAGGTTCGAATCCTGCCTTGGGCAGGGATGTGTGTGATATCCTTAGGTTAGTTAGATTTAAGTAGTTCTAAGTTCTAGGGACTGATGACCTCAGATGTTAAGTCCCATAGTGCTTGGAGCCTTTCTTTAGTGGATCCTTCAGAGCAAAAAAAATTATACACGATCTAAAATTATCCCTGTACAGATATAATTTGTTTGTGCTTACTCAAACTAGTTTTGACACAATAAAATTAACAAGAAAATCAGTCTTTTTAAGAAAAGCATAGGATATGGCTGCTGTGTTTCTCAGTCATTAGTACTATCCACATAACCACAACAGTGGAAGGAGTGGCTAGCAAGTAATTGTTTTTAAATTTCTTTTGAATTGACAAACAACTTATCTCATGTCATTCTTTTTTCTTTCTTTAGGAAATGACAATCCACCAAGAAGTAGCTACTATTGACACTCAAATATTTGTCTGTGTGATTTTTTTCTGTCATTGGAGACATCATTGGTACTGACAGGGGGACAGCTAGATGAATTATTAATAGAATCTGTGTGACACTGGACAACATATACAAGAGACAGTTTTGTTAATTATTTCAGTTCTCTGTTGCAATTAATTGAAAATAAAATAAACACATGTACATGGTATAATATGCTTTTATTCTGAAATCATTCGTTTAATTTGTATATTCTGATCCTAATTTAGAACTTTGCTTTTTTTCAACCAATACAGTTCTTCCACCCTTATCTGATTCTTGCCGTGCTACTTTTGAAGCAGCACCTCAAACTCTGCTAATTCTTCCTCATTTGAAACAGATATATTTATTCTAAAAGCAAAACTGACAGTTTTAAGCTGAGTTGATTGTAGAAAAAGAAGAACACAGTGAGAGTGTCATTCCTTCAGTTACTTCCCCTTCCCTCCCAGATTACATACAGTTGCTAAAGATGATTGCAGAAATCAAAAGTATGTATGAAATAGCTACTGTTCCTCAAACACTTAGGGTGAGATACAATAACAGCTTCCAGTTTGGGTATTTGGCAGAGGTACATTTCTATCCCAGGATTATAAAAAAGATAATGATTGTTCACTGTAAATGTTGGCATCGTATACTTCATATTTACGCTAAATATATTTATTAATAGTTATATCAAAGAAACAAGATTTATATATGCCAAATAACTGCAAAAATGAATAGTGAATAGTGTTTTATTCGTCTCATAACCTACAATTTATAATCATATGGTTATTGTACAGGAGACACGTCAAAACAATGGATAACACAACTTAGGCCTAATTGGTACAAAGAATTTTAACATTAATATAAACTTTTATTTTTCTTTCCTCCTTTTTGTGAAGGACAGCTATATTTACTCAAAAGACTATATATAAATTTATCCTGCTCAAATGTTCAGTTCATCCTTCATGAACTCCTCAACAGTGTAGTAGCAGCGTTTGACAAGTATATCATGTAGCTTTGTTTTCAGTGTCTCTAGGGTTCATACTCAGAACATTCTTTCCTTTTATCTTGTTATGAATTTTCATTGCCATATACTGAGGAGACTGGGCATATAGGTTTAAGCGATGACTGGGAAGCATAAAATTGTCTTTGTTTCTTGTTTTATACGTGTGATTGAAACAGTTTTTCTCGAATAACTCTAAATTGCTATGTAGAAAGATGATAATATCATAGATGTATAAGGAGGGAACTGTTCATAACTGTTGTTTTTCAAATAGTGGGCGACATGATGCACAATATGTTGTTTGAATTTCCCCCAAAAATAATACCATAGCTTACAACTGATTGAAAGTAGCTGTGGTATGCAATTTTCCTTGTATTCATGTCTTTTGCACCAGTTAATATCTGCATAGCAAATGCAAAGCTACATAATTTGTTTAACAGGTAGTCAACACATTTATTCCAAAATAAATATTTATCTAGGATTAACCCTAAAAACTTCACAGAATCCACTTTTTCTATATCCTGATTTTTTTATGAGTTATTTTAATTTCTTGGGGCTTTGACTGTTTTGTTCTGAACAGGACCATGTGGGATTTGGGGATGTCAATCTTAATCCATTCAGTTGGAACCATGTTTCTAGTTTGTTCATTGTGTTTATTATGTAGAGAGGGATGTTTCCTGGCTCCTGGTTTTCAAGTAATACAGGTGTGTCATCTGCAAATAAATCGATGGAGCATTTATATTGTTCGGTAAATCATTACCATAGAACAAAAACAAAATAGGTCCTAGAATCGAGCCTTGAGGGACACCTTGGGCTAATGTTTTACATTTTGAATAGTAATTTTCTGCATTTGATGAGACAATCACTCTTTGTTTCCTATTTGATAAGTATGAAGTAAGCCAATTTAGAACATTACCCTTGATTCCATACTTGTCAAGCTTATAGATGAGCAGTGCATGATTTACAGAGTCCAAGGCTTTTGTGAGATCACAAAATATTCCTGCAACTTTATTATGGTTGTCTAATGATGTTCTGGTATTGTCGATAAACTTGTTAATTGCATCAGTAGTACTTTTGCCACACTGGAAACCAAATTGGTTTTCTGTGATAATATAATATTTCTCCATAAAATTTCGAATCTTCATAGCTGCAGCATTTTCAAACATTTTTGATAGGACTGGAAGGAGGGAGATGGGACGATAATTCCCCATATCCTGTCTTAACCCTTTTTTGAGCAACGGCTTTTTCCTTCTGCATACTTCAGCACCTCTGGGAAGCTTCCTTATTCAAAGGATTGGTTTATTATTTTAGATAGTGGGTATCCTATTATTTTACACACAAATTTAAGGGCTTTTGCTGGTATTCCATCCCAACCTGCAGACTTTTTGTTTTTTAATTTTAATATAATTTTTTCTACATCTATTGTTGAAACCGTTTTGAATTTTGTGAGGCATTCAGAATTATGCTTTAGTACAAAGGGACATACATTGTTCTCATAATCTGCAACATTAACCTCTGGTTTCACTACATTAATGAAGAACTCATTGAAGCATTCTGAAATTTGAGCCGGATTTACAATGATCTCATCTTCAAGCTTAATTGTACTAATTACATGTCTAGAAGCTTTGATACCTAATTCGTGTTTTGTTCCTCATTTCGTGCGTAATTTTGCACTGTTCATTTTATTCATTTTGCTGGGTAGCGAGTTCAAGTTTACTAACTTTAGATTCCAGCGTTTTAAGTTTCCCCAAGAGGCCACAGTTTTCATGTTTAAGAACATCTATAATTTCGTTTTTTCTCGAAATCTCGTGCTGTATTTACAGAATGTTTTCTGATGCTCTTCATTAATACGAGTCTGCTTTGTTTTCCATCTTGTAGTTGTGGGACGTACGTTTTTTAGTTTAATTGCATAAACGCTGCTAGCACTTACACCTTTTTGACAAAATGTTTTGCATTTTACACACAAGACACTGGCATTTACGTAGTTTTATTTGCACGCTATTTAATGAACGTATTTTACTCGTCGCTATCTTCTTCCAACTTGTTAGCCCGTGGTTACCCTATTCCTTGGTCAGCTACCACTGGATTTAAACCAAGATTGTACAGTTGGCCCATTGTTGAATGTTTTGACATGACTTAGCGTGACGTAATGGCAAGTGTAAATTTGCCTTAATTTCGCTAGTCGTCTTGGTCGCCCTGCATCTCTCAGAGTAAATTAATGTGTGAAAACTGCCTGTATCTTGGCCATTTAGATAGTTTTTACGTCCTTTTTATTTTGTTGCCTTTCTGTTAGAAACAATTCAGTCAATAGAACTGCTCAGATGGTTTCTACGTGGTGCGTATTAATGTGCAGTTGGTTTCGTGTGGATATTTCTCTTCGATTGTGGTTTATCTTTGGCTCAAATTGATGAACGCTGTCTGTCGTCACTACGCCATTTTCTCCTCTGGTGTCTTGTACGTAGTGGAAGGAGGAAGCGCCATTGCGGCATCGTCTTGTTTGGGTCTGGTACTCAAATATTGCCGAGTATTAGCGTCTCATAAGCTGGTAATTGTTTCTTTATGTGGAATTGTATATTTTTGTTATTGAATTTGTTTATTACGTTTTGGTAGTGTGTTGTAATTGGTAATTCGTGCAGGCAGTGTTACTCGTGGTGGAGCGGTAGGCCGCATTTTGAAGTATGATCAATATTTATAAGATTAGATTTATGTTGTTATGTGAGTTGAAGTGCTCGGGAGTTAACTGCAGTTACATTTATGTGTATAGGTAGTAATGTGTAATTTTATAATTTCGTTATGAGGGCATTACCCCGCAGGCGCCATTTTAATTGTTCTGGATGCTACAGGAACGCCATTGGAGATACGGCGTGTGTTTTTGGAAAATTGTAAGGCAGTTCTAATTCAAAATCTGTTGATGAGCGGGTAAGTTGTGTTAAGATGAATTGTATTATGATTATTTAGTAGCTGGTGATGTTACATTATCAATTGTGGCAGTAAGGTTACTTTACCGGGTGGGAATTTGAATGGCGTTTACAGCACCGTGCAAGGCAAACGCGGAAGGCATAGAATAGCATGTTACGATTTTGGTAATGTATTTGCTAGTATATTTTATATACTTCGCGCCGAGTAAAATTAATTCCACAGTTAAAACATTCTTTGGTTTCGAATTACGGTAATACAACCAACGCTTCCATTACATGTTTTGAAACTTGTTACAGGTCTGGTGCCACTTAAAATGCCAGGCTTCAGTAGTGTAGGCACATTCAAGATATTCGTCGGCAACTTGGCCGACAAAACTACTGTGGATGATATTAAGCCACTTTTTGAAAAATATGGAAAAGTTGTAGAATGTGACGTGGTGAAGAATTATGGATTCGTGGTAAGTATCAGATGTATGTGGCTTAGTTAAGCACTAATGTATAGTTAAATCAGTTCATAAATTTGCGGCATTCGAACCAATTACTGTTATAATTCAGTAGTTGTAAATAGTACTATGAGAAGTGTTTGAATTGGATGGGTTTTCTACGATCTGCAAGTTTGAGGCTTTAACTGGAACAATTTAAGGTAAGTCTGAAGTGTATATTTTGTAATCATGAGGAAGAACTGAAGGTACTTGAAGTATATGCATAATCAGTTTTGTGTGTGTGTGTGTGTAGAGAGAGAGAGAAAAGTAGTAAAGTAGAAAGCAAACTTCTTGGTTTAAGTGCATTTAATGTCGTCTAGGGTTTGTTGCCTGCTAATGTTTTCATCTAATCATTGTTCAGAGTGATAGTATGCAGTTATCACTTTCTTACAATCTTGGCTGTTGCAGCTACTGTTTTTGAGTTGTCAATTACAGTACCTCAGCATAAAATACAAAATTACAAACAAGTCATTTGTCATGTTCACTTGCCCTCATTCAACACACGAACTGTTACCAATGGTGCCATGCAACAGAAGTCACGGGCAATGTAACGGTGCTTCCATTGAATATTATTTAACTTACTGTATACTTGGATTCTTCGGTGTCGTACACTATTTCTGTAGGCAGCTCTAGATGGTAAGTATAAGACCAGCTAGAGTCCATCCTATAATTTCACGTATGCATCTTTTAGATTTTTGTTACTTGCTGCTGTTGGCAAGTTATTGGTCACAGCCATTCAGCTGGCAGTATATGATAGCCAGTGAGCTGTACAAGTATTCAGCTGTTCCTTTTTTCTGAGTGTTGTGATTTTTGAGGTGTTAGGCAGGTATCTAAGAGCATACTGTAGATTGCAAGTATTTAAAGTGTCATCTAGTTCCATTTACAAACCCAAGGAAATAACAAATAAGAATCTCATTGGCTCTTTAAATGTAGCTCTTGATTTGTCACAAGGTTGCACAATTGTGATATTTGGATGGACAGCAGAAGTTTGCATTTGGCTATCCAGACTTATGTTTTCTATGTCTTAAAATCATTCCAGACAGATGCTGGGATAGTGCCTTCCCTTCACTGTACTGCAAGAAGTCTGATGTACTCCCTCTTTTAGCCATCATTCATGTTTTCCTTAGCTTTGTCAAATTAGTTCAACCCAGTGCTACTTTTTAGTTTTGCTCCAAATTCGTTATCAATTGACTTCGATGAAGATATTGTGAAGGTTGTGACATCTGCGTCGCAATAATTTATGAAATTTTTGTTACCTTCAGGTGATGGTGGTAAAGATACTGTACTCTTATTAAACATTTTTCTTAAATGCTGACTGAACTTGTCATGCATCATTGCACATCTACTGTAAAATCTGTACTGAAGTGTCAGGGTGTATAGGTGGACAAGAAAAAATCCTGACTTGCCCCTATGGAAATACATGTTTTCTGCATTGACAGTATACTTTCACTTGGAGCTGTAAAATTTACCAGTCCTTTCGTGAAAGTTTAATACCCCGATGATATAGATCATCCTGGCACTTCATGAAACGAAACACCGTGAAAACGTGTATTTGAATGGTCTTTGGTGCAAAGCAGCATGTACACTTCGTGTTCTCGTATTACGGAATTATAAATAAGAATTCTGCCAAATACAGGACATTAGGTTCCGATGTGTTGAAGTAGAGATTGCATTTTACTTTTGTTAATCGTCTGCCAGTAACAGCAGATATTCAGCATAGGCCACTGGTTGTAGTCAGCCAACAGCAACATCACTGTTACAAAATGTGAACACAGTGTGTAAATTAATGTACATATACAATAGTTACAAGCAAAGCCAAGCTATCACATGTAATATTGGTCCTTTTTCTGCATGATGATGTCCTTTAGGATATGTTACACACAAATGTACCAGTAAAATTTTAAATGGATGGTCTTCTGGGCTTGAAATTTCTCAGTGGATGGTCTCAATTTAAGTTTTCAATAAGTCAAATGCTCTGTGATGTAAGAAATTCAACGCACATTCTCACGCATCATAATTGGTCTTGTGCCAAAGTTTGGAAGAAGCCCTCAGACTACCATTCACAATATTTTCCCATGAATTGTTTGAACAGTTGCCAGAGAATGCCAGAAAACAGTTGTTACTGTACATGGTGCAGCTATGATATAGAAAGTTCGTGCTTGGTGTTTGGATTACTTAACTCTTTGATGCGTTTCTGTTTGGAATTTCCTGGTTAAGTGTTTAGCTTTGATCGGTGAAAAAAATTGGAAAAGTGACATGCTGTAAACAATATGGTGACCCAGATGTTACTGGTACCTTTTTCAGATGAGTTAAGGTACAGATCACTGTCACAATAATTTTTTGTCTTGCTTCCATTGGCTTCGCCAATTCACAACCATCACCTTCCAACTTAACCTAGACATTGGGCAAAGAGCAGATCAATCTGTCACAACAACTAGGTTTCTTTTACAATCACATTTGACGGCTTTACCAATTCATAACAAAACTGTGAATATATGCACCAAACAATGTGACCCCAGTCATTAACATTGTCACTGGCCAAAGCTGACGGCACGTCAAACATTCTACTTTACTCGAGCATCACCTGACCATGTGCAGCACTGCAGCATGTTGTTTGGTGAGGACATATGGAGTTTCTGTACTTACGGCAAATGTTTTATCCTATTTTATCCAGATAAGGAAGCAGGCTTCTTTTCCAATACTGTTGTCTAGCATTTTTAATCAGATTTACTTCCACGCAGCACTGCAAAAAGGTAGTAAGAATAAATAAAAATATCTTGCAGAAATTAAAAAACTGCTGTTTAAATGTGCTAGAATTAAGGACAGTAAATTTTTCATGGTTTCTTCAAATGGTATAAAAATTAATATGGTTATCTGTGAAGACAATACTTTCTGTATTGTACTCCATCGGTCAATATGAAGCATTTGAGACGTTACAATGATAAAACACAATGTGCTGCCAGCTGATAATTTATCAAAGAATGGCATTCTGTAAATTTAAGGCATAAACACAAATTAAGAAATATTGTCAAGCCTTGAAGAGGTACCAGACAAGTGCTGAAACATAAATATATAAAACATTCTCATGCAAGGTGAAATTGTAAAATTTTGTTAGTGCTTCTCAATGCACTTCAAACCAAAGATTTTGTTCAGTATTACTGACCATATTTGCCGGCTTAGTCACACGTCATGTCATAAAAGAAACAAGAATACACAAAGGGCATCAACATTTTGTAAACTATTAAAATGCACAATTTGGCTTAAAGTGCACATTCATATGTCCAGAAGTAGGCAAGGCTATTAATTCATCATTGCCAGTAATGTGGAAATAAAATCATAAAAACTTAAGCTAAAAACATAGTTACATTGTGTTTTAATTCACTTGATGCGCTCCCCCCCCCCCCCCCCCCCCCTCCAGCCACAGAAATCAGTTTCAAAAGTGCTATAAACGAAAACAGCAAAAATCATGTAACATAAACACGGATCGCCTGGAGACTACTTGCCCTCCCACCTCTTAACTCACACTGCACTGTCCAACTGTGGATCAGGCAGCTTGCTGCTACTGCTTATACAGCTAACAACTGTACTTAAAGTAACAAGAAGTGGGAGTGCACACGACTTGAGCTCTTCTCATGCCTGCAAGTCTGCTGGCAATCGCTCAAATGAAACTAATGGAAACAGTTGACACTGCGCTCATCAGAAGCAGTTTGTTTTGAAGTATAGCTTAGTTTTCATCCTATACTCATTGACACATTTTGCTGTTGGCATACACTTGTGTGTGCACTGTTTTGTTGTAAATGGTGCATTTTCTTTGCGATGGAAGTTTCATTTTGCTGTTTTTCTCTTGTTTGTATTTTGTTGGTGCAACATTATTGTTCACTGGCAGGCTAAAGTAAAAGTATGTCAAAATTACAAGGATCTAACTGAAAGCTAAAACAAATTCCTCAGATTCTAAAAAAAAATCCTGTTTTCCCTTTTTTCTTCTGGATTAAAAAAATTCTGGGTTTTTTGTTGGTTGTTTAGGGCGAACGCACCATGGTGATTAGTGGTGTGCTCATTAGAAGTAGAAAAATTTGTTCTTTAATACTTTCAGGCACGTTACCTAATCGCTTGGAGAATTCATAGGAAAGATAACATTCAGATTAAGATAAATGTGATTGACATTATAGCAAGTAGTGTTAGGGGCCACCTCCAATCCAATTGAAAGTTTTTTCTTGAGACCACATGGTTGCTGTGTTGAGAATTTTATAAGATGGGTGCCTTCATCCCAGTAACCCTGTCCCTGTCTGCACTACTGGATTATGTCACTCAGTTATTTTAATTGGAGTATAGATCTCTGGATCAAAGTGATATGCCCAGAGACTTGTTAGATTCTTTCAATTCATAGGTAGATTGCCATAAGATAGATCATGGCCTCAATATGCAGATAATACCATGTGTAGCAACATGGCTTTTGACTGTTTCTCCCATAACCATTTGTAAAAGCTGTATTTAAAAAAAATCGATAGATATGCCACCACTTATTGCAACTTACTTTGTAAGACATTTCTTAAATTTTCAGTAAAGGCACCCATTCATTTTTGTTATGGGCTGTATTTAGGTATTACTGAGCACAATGTAACACTTGTTTTCAAGCTCGTGTTATCTGTAGATTGTTGGTTTAAAATATTGGTGCTGAAACGAAGGATCTTAAAATGAAAAATGTGTGCACACAATTTAAATGCAAAAAGCACACAAAGATAACTGATTGCCTTAAATGGAACAGTATACTGTATTGTGTGTGACTGTATTGCATTTTTAAAGTTGTCTTTTCATTTTGGTAAAATTACGTATTGTAAATGGTTTTTCTGGGACTTTCTGAACTGTTAACTACGTGGCAGCCAAAAATTAACTGGTTTTTATGAAAACAACAAAGCAGAAACATAGTTCGTGTGACTATCTGGTATGACTGTTAACCGTCTATCCCTTCAGTGTCGTAACTGGTTTCAACAGTGGTATCAACCACTACACTTAAAACCTCTCTGAAAGTGTTTTTTCAATTAAATTTGAGGTCAGCTTCTTGAAAGTATTATTAAATCTGGACTGACATGCTCTTCATGTCCATGACTTTCAAAGTCTGTTTGTGTTGGTAATAATTGAGGGCAAGGAAAATTTTTTTGCCCAATTTTGTGTTTGCTGATGTCTTATTTCATTGGCTTTTCAGTCTTCCATTGAATATAATCTCACAGCTGATTTGGTTCAGTTGTTTAAAATTTATTGCATCCAGTGCAGTGATAACACACAATATTTTTTCAAAAGAAAGCAGTCTTGTAGCTTCAAATTGCTATTTGGAGACAATATATATTAAACTTACAGAGGGCCCCATTTATCTTCACAGTCTCAAACAACTTTCAAATGTATAGCTATTAATGGACATTAACAGCATGGTTCCCTATTGTAAATTTGGCACAAAGTCATCATCAGCAGCACTCTCTCTCTAAATAGCACCCTTTATATTTATTAATTCATTCCCCTTTGACACTTTTCAAAAACAGGTGTTACCCATCATAAAATTTGAATCCTGTGTACAAGCTTGCAGTGAAGGTATGTTTATGTAAATGGTGAATTGTGATAATTTCTGAGTGGATTCTGATGAGAGGTGGATTACTGAAAAAAGTAGAGGGTGTTCTTTAAGAAAAATGTACTAGGGTTTATATTGTAACAAAGGGTTACAAGAAGTGAAACCATGCTGGTTAATTTCACTCTGGTAGTTAATCGTGTCTTGTTTCTGGACTTAGTTACTTCAAGTGGTAAAAATAAATGGGACTCCCTAAAGTGTGAAAAATGGCTGCTTGGAGTCTATATTTGAAGAGGGGAGCCAAACTGTCTTTCATAAAACAGCAGACATTTGACAGTGTCCATATTTTCTACCAGCATGAAAAGTTGTTGTTTCATTTAATTTTGAGGAGACTTATCAACTACAGAATATCTACACTGCAGGATCTGTCATTCCAGGAATGCACAACAAGCTGTTTGCCATGCTATTTGTATTAATCATTACTATCTGGTTGTTGAAACAAGCACAAACTGCTGTGAATACAGATTTGCATATGTGTGGCTGTGAAAATTGGTAGGTGGGCTTGAAGGTGCAATCCAGTGTGGTTTGCTGTGTGAAATACTTAATGTCTTTGAAAAATTTGCTGGTTTCATAACCAAAACTTTATAATACGGAGTCCCTTTTCAAAGTGTTGGAACATGGAGTGGAGGTAAGTTTATCCAACATCATGCTTCCCAAAACTTTTGCACAGCCAATTATCCCAAGAACATCACATTTTGGAAGGATTTTTAATTCTGTGCAATAATTAAAGTGCATAATTTCATAGGTACAGTTATGAAAACGGGCAAATGATGCATGTCAGCTTCAAGAACTAAACCAGAACTGTACTTGGTTCATTTGTCAATCACAGCCCAGAGCAACTGACATGCACACAGTAGACGTACTTGAGAACAGAACACTGAGAACATTCATTGCAACATTTACTCATACTTGCGTTCTGTCAAATTAAGTTTGGTGACACCCTGACCTGTAGCAGAACCCAGTTACAACATAATCAAGAGGTGCCATGTTGGTTTACTTGTTTGCAATGCTGAAGTGCTGTGTATAATATTTTTCATATTCATATTTGTATATTGCAGAAATGCGAAGTAGTGCACCAAAGATCTCTTAGAAAATATTGATTTCCTATGATTTGTTATACAATGGGGCCAGGAAAGTTGACTTGGGCAGCTGAAGTTGACAAATTATCTAAGCATCGGTTTGCACATGTCTCAGCCTTGAGAATAAAAGTGAAGATCTAATTAAAACCTACTAATACAGATTTTGGTAAGCTGGTGTCTTCAAATATGTCTGATTTTTTTTTTTTGTTGAAGTGGGGAAAATTGTTTCATAATTTTTGTATAAAAATAAAAAAGGCTGGAGGTTCCACATTTGCATGAAATTTTCTCATTGCTAGTTATTGTTGATCGTAGCCAGATGGGTGATATTGCAGGATTCTCTTTGGTGGGATGAAGATATTGAGTTTTGTTTTCTGAATGGGGAGTGAGAGATTAAACATCACTAATTTTTAAGAGAGTCAACTCATTTTTTTGTTTCATTGTATGTTTCTCAAGATGGTGGTTGCAGTAGCTCAGCTTAAATTTCTGAGAGTGAAAATAATACCAGCTAATCTCATTTACAAGGCATAGGAAATAATGAATGAGGAGTGTGATTGGCTACCCATATCCAAATCAAGACGATCATGTGCACTTCCCATCTTTAATCATGCAAACTGTTAACAGCAGCAGCATGCATTGGATAAGTCATGGACACTTGGGTAAGTGCACCTTTTCCAGTGTGTGTGTTTCTCAATAAGGGTACAACTCCCAGGCATGAGAGTCAAATGAGTCACACAACACTTACAACAATTCAGCAAAAGGGAAATCACATAACGCACAGTAGAAATTTAGATGAAAACCAAACCTATTGGAAATGTGTGAAATGCAGAATGTCTGTTAATAGTGGTCCTATTAATTTCCTGTGTAGAGAACAGTGAAGTTCATTCTGCTTTGACCAGTGATGTCCCCATTGATACTGATTATCATTCAGAGAGCCTGGTCTGTTGTGTAGCCTGGCGTGTAGGTTAGGTTAGCTGCTTATTGGACAGTTTCAGGTCTTCAATTATAAAACTGAGTGTTCTTCAAACTAGTGAGAATTTGATAAATTCATTTGAGCGGGTTTGACTTGCTAAATTAAAATTTAGCACCAGAACACTTATTTTAAAGTTTGCATAAAAAGTTTTAAATATATATTGTATCTCATTGCTTGTCATATCCCCTCAACTTTACCATAGTGACATAAGAGATACTGTGGATTGGACGAAATATTTGTGAAAGAGGTGGCCGTTTGAAAATCCTGCTGCTCCCACTCCCATTTCATTAAATTGCCTGAGACTGAACAATAATGTTATAGTGGTTTTGCACAGTTGCTCAGCCAGAGGTTTATGTTTAGTCTATAGGTTATCTGGTTCTGAGTTGACAAGATATGGTAAGACTGATCAGCAGGGTTGCTTGTTGTCAAGGTTCATTTTTGACACAGCATCTATTCTTTATAGTGGGTATCCAGGAAGTTAGGACAAATTTGAATTTTGTGACATTTTGTCATATGCAGTTGGCAGCTGTCTTTTTTTCATGTTTATCTGCAAGGCTCTCAATTAGTAGCCTAATTGCTTGTGTGTGTGGTGTGCATTGATATTTTAATCATGAAGCAGATAACTAAGCAATGTATCAAAGTGATAAAAGTTATTAAAAAAACTGTAGATGTCCCATGGCATCTTTTGGGCAGTTGGTCCAGAAGTCACAGATCCTGTTTCAAGCATTAAGAAAACAGGATTACTGGGTTCTGTTCGAACACAAGAAAATGTTGGGTGTGAGAGTGTAACTGTAGGCCCAGAAGATCTGTTGGCCAACAAGACCAACAACTGAATTTCACAGTTCACTACATGAAATCCTTTCAAAAGATCTGAAAATACATGCGTACATTAATCAACTTGCACAAGAGTTGAAGCTTGCAAATCATGGGAAGAGACTGCGGTATGCTCTATGGATATTGGCTCGACAAGCGGAGAATGAGAACTTCCCAAAAGAACCTCTTTTTTCCCACCTCAGTGGCTACATCAATTATCAGATCTGTAGAATTAGGGGTAACTGAAATCCATGAGTGATGGCGGTGTGAGTTCTGAGCAGGAGTAATCGGCCTGTGCTTCGAAACTGAGGATGCTGCTGTCACTGAACAGTGACCTTTACTGAAACTTGATGAAAATGACAATTTTGGGTTTCAACTAGATGGTGCAAAATGTTACGTCCTGTTAAATGGTTGCTCTGCCAAATGCCAAATTTCCACAAAAAAATTCTTTCCGTGCCAACAAGGAATAGCCTGCCAGATCATGTGATCTTACACTTTGAGTTTTTTGTGGGGATTTGTGAAGTCATAAGTGTTAAGTGAACAAACCTCAAGCAGTACACCAATTGAAGGATGAAAGTAAAATGGTTATTAACAGCATACCACCAGATGTTTGTGAACATGTCATCGAGCTCTTCAATGAAAACATTGCTTGTTGCTCTGCAGCCCTGAGAGTTTTTCATGCTGAAGTGGGAGAAGGAGCTTAATGTGTCTGTAATAAAAAATTACATTTTGAATTACTTTCATATGTTCTATAGAACTTAAGTGTTCATACCTACTTCCTGGACACCCTCTGTGTATTTTTATCGTTGAGAGCTCATTGGCCAATAGGCAGTTGGGGAGTAATCGTGGATATGTTAATAGATGTTCATGTAGGGTAATTAGAAAAAAAAATTGATAAGTCTTGACTTCAACTTGAAGGAATTATTTTGCTTAATTTAAACAGGTTATTTTTGCAATTTAAGACAGTAAAATACAAATTCTGCTGTTGGGTTAATTACCTTTATGATTTCAACTGATACATTTACAGTGTTTTAGGGTAAATGGAACTGCAATAGGTTAAGAGTTTACTGGGAGGGATGGTTGTAAACCAGCACTGGAATGATTTATCAAAATTTTCCTGAATGATTATGATGGTGTCTCTAATTACTCCAGCATAATTCCTAAACAATGTTGAAAAATGTTTCAAATAACATTGAAACTATGGTGGTATCCCACATGAATTGGGATGAGATTAACTAAACAGTTCTACTGGGTAAGTAATCTCCAGTTACTGTGAAGATGGATATTGAACTACAATTTAATCAGTAACTTGAGGAAACCCCATTAACAACTTGCACTGTTAGGTGTAGTGTAATATAAAACTTCATTAAAATTTCACCTCTTTCTGTGGGACTGTATACTCCTGAATGGAAGGTAAAACTACTATGTATTTATGAGAAAAATACATGTGATCAGTCTAACCTAAAGAAGTAAGAGACAATCAGTTTTCTGGTCCTCTGTTAAGGGGAAAGGTAGAACACATTTTTTCTGGTGCTTCAATAATTAAGCCTAACCAGTTTGGAAGCAAAAATCTTTAAATCAATGATAAATGTCATTCCATCCCACAGTAACTCTCATTTAACATAAGCTCAAAAGTATGTAGGTAAGCCTTGCATACATCAATGGAATATTGAAAATTTAATTTCATTTGGACTCTTTAGGTATGGAAAGCTGTTTCTGGAAAAGGTTAAGCACCTTGAAAGGGTGAAGGAAACAATGTTACAGGTTGACAGGGCATGTGACTTTATTTCAATGCTTACAAAATTGTAAAATTTACAATAAACTTGGAAATAAGAGCCCACTTGACTTGAGTTGCACACACACTGGCCTAAATGCATGCACTGATTGGGTTGGGAAGTGTCTGAAACTCCCTTCCCGCAACTGAGGTACTGGCATTAGGATCGATTAGTCAGCTAGTATCACATTCACTTTAGGGACTCATTGACTGCAGGAGTAACCTATCATGCACACAGGTGCCACTTGTGGACTGCTATTGCTTTGTTGAAAGATTGCTCTCTACTGTCTCGCAGGGATAACACTGGAGGGTGTTGTGACGTCAGTTCACCTGATCAATCAGCTGTGACCTGAAGTCTGTGATTCTCTTTACATCTTGGTGTCAGGAATAATGTTGTGCCTCTTTGGTACTTGGGAGGGATGTGATGTTTCCCATGTCACCAACATAAATGATGATGGTAACGCTGGATAGTGCAGAACTATGACCCATTGCTGAGCACACTGTAACAATATTCATGTGCAGTCTAAGCTTTGTGGATTCTCATGGTCAGTCAACCATGGTAATCTGCTTTGTTGTTTTAATGTCTTCATCCCATTTCTGTGGTTTCCTTGCCCCTTTTGTCCATTTACATGTTTGTTGCCCTTCATCATTCTTGAGATTTTCCTTTCATTCTGTTTGGACTTGTCTCGTTTCTTTTATTCTCACACTTGTGGCATTGTTTTATTCAGAACAAAGGACTGATTACCTCATAGTTTGGTCCCTTTCTCCCTCTCTTTAAGCCAACCAACCAATCTATGCTTTGTGGTCTTGGCACCACTCCAAAACAGCCATTTGTGTTGCTGTGTTAATGGCAGTCTGTGCATGGAATAATGATTCCAAAGTTCAGTTTCTGCTAATGTTTGGCAAGTGGTGGGGATGACACGAAATGAGTCCAGCAGTTGTTCTCCAATGGCAGACTGACATTTAGAGTTACAATGAGCTTTAGGATTTGCAAACCTATGTGGTGGTAGTCTTGGAAACCTTTGACAGGTATGCCTGTTCTCAAGGCTCTGTGCAATCCTTCCCAATGTCACAGGCCAATGCCCCACAAATCTCGATATTGCAATATTGATCAGCAAGTCATCTATCGAACTGTCGGGTGCAGATAATGTTCCCTCTCATGGGTCAGCAACATCTGTCCCCTCCAGTGATCGTTTGGTATCTTAACACTGTTTATGCCCGTCAGTTCTTTGCCAGGCCTTGTAACAGAATACATGAACAAAATTAACTGCACTCTGGTCGCTGTTCTGTCCTGGAAACGTGAAATTCTAGTCATTTGCGTACTTGCTAATAGTGTTAATGTATGAAGTTATGTTGATATCTGATCATGAAGTTACGTTGACATCTGTGCCTTCTGGGTGCTTTGCTTTGTCAGTGTAGGTAAAACATTTGCCAATGTCAAAGGGTCTCGTGTTATGCTTGTAATACTTTTTAATTATGTCCACAGATTTGAGACTCAAAAATCAGTTTCTTGGTCCCTTAACCTCTTGCACCACATCTACATAGGTGTAATTGGTTTTATTTTGCCAGAAAGAATTCTGAAGAGTGTTTGTGCTCCAGCTTTAATCAAAGATTGCTTCATAAATTCTTAGTAAGTTTAGCAAGCTTTGGCACTGGCACTCCTGTTTAGCAATATCTCAGTTGTATTTTTCTTTCATTGTTGGTCTTATCCATCTTTCCCAGTTCTTTCTCTTCAGCTGATGTGAAACTTTCTTTTGTTAACACTTTACGTACTGAAGATGTCAGAAATGAGGAATGGCTTCTCTTGCATCGAAAGTGAGAGTTGATTTCATGCCACTTTGTGCAGATTTGCAGAACAAATGTAAAAGACTCCCAGGAGTGAAAATGGACTTGGATGTGCAAGGTTACTTCTGAGGTGAGGCATGTAATTTTATCTTTAGATCAATGACTTAGTGTCCAAGGGTGAAACAATTACCTTGGTTAATTATAAGTTTATGGCCTTATTGGCTGGGAGTCTTTATTTGCCCCCACCTGCCCCCGATGGAATTTTTTCTACATGATGCCATTTTAGTGACCTCCTACATCGATGAAAATACAAAATGACACCCACTTTGTTCCTGAGTAATGAAAATTCACTTGGCCAGAAATGGGGCATGGGACCATACAATCTGGAGGCAGTGGCACTTACTATTAGATATGGGAGCCAAAAGGAATTCTGGTGCAAGATGTATTGTGCAAAAGATGATTTGTGCAAAGCTTCTGAAAAGTTAGTCATTGGAAAAATTCCTGTGGCAAGATCATTCATTTAATGTTTTCAGAGAGCAGTTGAGCAAACTTGACCAAAGAGTTTTGATTACTAAACTCCAGTGTTTTACCCATTTGCTCTATGCTGGAATACACAGGCTTATTTTTAACATTTGGTATTAAGAAGGCACATACATTTGTTATTAATTTTTTTTGTCAGGTGAATGACTGGAGGTGCACTAAATAAGTGTTACATTGTATAGCCATTTCCACTAATCGTAGATTGCTAATCAAATATCAAAATTGCACTGTGGCATGGTAATTGACAATAAGCACATTTTTATATGTGAGGTAAATGTAGTAAACCACTGACAAAATTAGCTCCATTTGTTGAAGCACAATATCCCTGGATAGGCATTATTCAGTCCATTGACTTTGAATTGTGCTTGCCTCATATGAACAGTAGTGGGAGTGCAGGCTAGAGCCGTTGTTGGTTCGCTACTTCATCCATCCTCCCTTTCACGGAAAAGATCAATCCAAGATGGGTCACTGCAGAAACCCCCCTGTCACAATTGTGTACAAAGCCTTATTATTTGTTCTCTTTTCACGCATTTTTACAAATTATGCAGTTCATTGTAAAAGAGAGGTTGTGAATTGGTCTCCAGTAGGTCTCAGGTTTTGTTAGAGAAGTACTGGAGTTGTAGTTATGATTACCTGATAGCAAGCCTTACCAGCATGATCATCTTTACAGTTTTCCATTAATACTTTAACATGTTGCTATAAAACAGCTTCAGTTGTCATGTCGTGGGTATCATATTTCTACCTTAATTTTCTATGACCAGTGTAGCTTAAATATATGGAGGAAGAACTCAAGGATGCCCGGGTCATAATTTGTCCAGTGGTACATCAAAACCTAAAGAAAACATAAAGTTGTAATAAAATTTTATGCTAATCCTGTATGAAGGGGCAAATGTAATTTTTGTATTCTTTAATTTTGGAAGCTCTGAAAAGCGTAAGTTATTTGAGTGAGTGGTATATGGTTGCTTTCTGAACACGGTAAGCTTATTCACTCCCATAATGTTTTACTTTTTGTATAATAGAAAGCTGGTGACACATTTATGTGTAACTCTAATCTGTAACAATAGTGGAAACCCCTTGATAGAACAATTTCTAAAATGAGGGAAATCAGTCACCAATCACCAACCACCTAGACTCATGGGTAAAGCTTAGAAACACAGAAAACAGTATTCAGACTAGCTTTCAAGCTCCTATTGTGTGTACACAAGCCCACGAAGTTATCTGCAATCTGGACATTCTTTAATGTAGGTCCTCAGCATTTTTCCAGAATGAACCAGTCGTGGTTTAGTATTGTATTGCTGTCTTTACTCATATCTATACCCAATTACCCTGCTTTATATCAGTGACAATAATCAATGTTTTGAAATTCACTATCACAGGGATGTCTTCGCACAAAGTGGTGCAGGAGAAAAAGCAAAGGATGTGGTAATGCATAAGCTTTTAGAGCCAGTGGCTTATGGCAGAAGGGTTAAAGGGAAAGAAAAGGAAATGACAGAAGACTGGCAACTTTTAGGAAATTGGGAAAGTTACAGAAGAGTTACTCAGCGTCTGGGTTATGGAAGACTCATCAGATGGGATACAGAGACGGTGGTACCTACAGTGGATGAGATTTGGAAATGTGAGGGTTTAAGGGTGGAAGAGGGGGTAATAAGCAAGACAGAAATTATTGATAAAACATTGTGAAAGAATTAAGAATAGTGGAAAGCAAAATGTGTGTTACACATGGTTGACAGGTGGGGAGGGGGAATTGACAGATTGGAAAATAAGATGCAGAAAAATATAGGCATCGAAAAGGAATGGGTGAAAGAAGTGCTCATCCCGCAGAAATTGTGAATTTAGGCCAGGTGTAATGTTGTTTTCCAACAGCTACTCCAGATGTGGGGAAAACAGAATTGTCCTGATCTCAAGGCATGTGACTTACAATGTCATAGCCTTATTGAGAGAGCCCGACAAGAACAGTTTTCAAAACCTTTTACAAAAGTATAAAAACCCTCAAACTACAGAAAGCAGCTGGAGGTGATAATATATTTCCTGAATTTATAAAAACTATGGGACCAATAGCAAGAACCTGACTTAAAGACTACTTCAATGACATTCTAAAAACTGGAGATTTGCCGAAGGATTTAGATTGTCTCTTACTCTGCCCATCC
Source organism: Schistocerca gregaria (assembly GCF_023897955.1). Classification (NCBI taxonomy): domain Eukaryota; kingdom Metazoa; phylum Arthropoda; class Insecta; order Orthoptera; family Acrididae; genus Schistocerca; species Schistocerca gregaria. The sequence continues at coordinate 136,066,660 of NC_064921.1, read as the reverse complement.
TTATACTAGGAAAATCTGGTGAAAACCCTGCAAACTACTGCCCAATAACATTATTTAGCATTTGCTATAAGTTGCTGGAGAAACTGATCTGCAATAGGATATACCCAACAATAGACAAAACGCCTGCCTCACGAACAAGCCAGATTCAGAACTAATCGGAGTTTCTGCAAACAAGTATCAGCCCTCACACCATACATAGAATTGGGATTCCAAGGAGGATTGAAAACATCAGTAGTCTTTGTTGACCTCAGTGCAGTTTGATACAGTATGGATAGATGGTCTTATCCTGAAATTTGCAGACATGATTCCATGCTTGAAATTGACAAAACTGTTGGAAAAATGCTGATAGTCCGATATTTCAAAGTAAACCTGGGGTCACAAAGCAGCAAGTCAAAAAGAATAAAAATGGACTCTCAAAGGATCTGTATTGGCTCCACTGATTTTTAATGTTTACATCAGTGACATGATATATACTGAGTCAAGTAAGTTTTGCTACGGGGAACTGCTGACCTAGAAGTACTAAACCAGTACTACAAAAAATGGACTGTGCCCAAACCCAAATAAAATGGAAACCTGTGCCTTCCATTTAAATAAGACTAGCAGACAGAGAACTAAATATTACTTTCTGCAGAAAACGAATTAAACATAACAAATTTCCCAAATATTTAGGCATAACTTGACAGGTCACTTACCTTCAAGAAACTCCTGGAACTAACTAGCCAGAAATTGAAAACCTGGCTTCATGTCCTCTCAAGCATCACTCCACCTGAAATCTGTAGACAGCAGCAACAATTCAGGAATGGCAAAAAATAAATCATGCAGATAAGGCAAGAGTACTGCTGATACACCTAGTACATGGCCACTGCTGATATTGCCTTAAATCAAGAGCTCCAATATGGGAAGACAGAACACTTGCTCAAGGAAATACCTATGACTGCCACATATCCTGGAAAATCAAGTGGAACAATAGTGACATTAACTGACACAATATAGGGGACCCCAGCCAACAACTCCCAGGAATGCAGCTTCCTCGTAAAATCTGATGCCAGCTTAACCGTGTGAGAACTGGACACACATGAACTAAATCCATGCTGTACTAATGGGGCACCAACGATAACACACTGTGTGACTGTGAAACTGATGAACAAACATAACATCTAGTGCAAGATTGCCCACTGTGCAGATTCTGTGGTGACTGGAGAGATTTCGTGGAGGCCAGCCCTGCTGCCATTAAATGGCCGTCACATTTGTAAATAACTATTTGACAAATTGTAGCTGTGATTATATTTCAGCTTTGCTCAGATTTATTAATGACTGGTGTTCTGTTCATATTATGTCTGTGTATATGTATATTTTTATCTTATGTAAATTTATGATGTCAGTACCGCACTTGATCTGATAAAGCCATACGATAAATAAAGACTTGCGACTCCTAAGTTGTCTTTTTGGACAGATCAGCAATACAAAAATTGGATGTGATGGCTCAGGAAACCTTTTGGATTAGGCTGATGAAACAATTATGGCCAATGAAGACTGAGGTAAGGAGGGTGATGCGTATGAAAAAACAAATTTGCCTTGAATGATAAGGCTATATGGGGGAGAATTTTGACAATGTGTAATGTGGCAGAAAATAAAGGGGGGAAAATTACACTCTACCACAATGTGGAACTAACAAACTACTGCATAAAACATTAAAAGCTCAACAATTAAGATTCAGCATCAGAAATAGGGAAAGTGATGTCTTAATAAAAGTAGGGGTGAATACAAGCTACCAACAATTATACCCAGTTTCTCTCCACCAAAATTTTGTACTTACTACCAATTAACCCTAGTTTACAACTATTCCATCTGACCCTATATTTTTATAACTAATGGGAATGTGTATTGTAGCATATGGAACATGAAGAAGGTGGACGTGATGCAATTCAGAATCTAAATGGGTACCTGGTTCATGGACAAGCAATAAAAGTGGAAGCTGCAACAAGTCGCAAAGGACCTCAGACACCAACAACAAAGATATTTGTTGGAAACCTGACAGACAACACAAAAGCACCTCAGGTGCGAGCATTGTTTGCAAAGTATGGAACAGTTCTGGAATGTGACATCGTGAGAAATTACGGTTTTGTGGTGAGTATGACTTTTGCTATAGTAATTAAATGAATTAAAATTGTGTGTTTAGAGACTAGATTTTTATTTACTTGTTTCAGCATATTGAATCAAATGATAATGTGAACTTGGCAATTAAAGAGTTGAATGGGTACATAGTCGATGGGCAGCCAATGAAGGTTCAGGTGTCCACGAGTAGGGTTCGTCAGCGACCAGGAATGGGAGATCCTGAGCAGTGTTACAGGTAAATCATTTTTGAATTCCTTAATAAAGCATTGTATGATAGTGGATATGCAAATATTACCTAGTGTAACGTAACACAGACAAGGACAGACATTTCAACTGTGGTTACTTTCACATCTTCGAGCTTACCTGTAACGTGGAAGACATTGCTCATTGTTGAATTTAAATGCACATATCAGTTAAACTGTAATGTTAAATGTTGTGTAATGCTTCTGGCAATAAACTTGCTTTTAAAACATGCTACAGGAATCTGGATGTTCCATACTGAAAATTAATTTCATTAAGCCAGATGTGTTTCTAGCAGATTTTTCATGTATAAGCATAAACTTTCCTGAAACCAAATTCAATTTTGAATGGATTTTCTGTCCAGGCCATCTCACCAGCATTAATATATTAATTCAGACGTGCTTAATTGGGTCTAACTTTATGAGAATATAATCAAAAGTCATAACTTAATTTGTGCCAATCCCAATAAGAGTTTTTATGTAATATGTAATGCAATAGACAGCTGACACTGTGTGTTGATCAAATTGGATCTCAACTGGTTATTTTCTCCTTCTGAAACAGTGACAATTCAAAGCATGTTTGATATTTTTTATTGACTGTAGGAATGCAGGAACTACAAATCCTTTAAAAGATGTATTTCATGTGCTTACTTTCCTTAATATGAATGAGGTATCAGACCCATTCAAAGTTGTAATTACATGTTGCTTAACCCCTCAAGCCAAGAACCTGACCATGTACTTTTGTGCCATTGGTGTGTACACTGATAACCTGATGATGCACACTCAGATTGCTGTTTACATGTAGCACTGTATTGCTGGAGCATCTGTTGACAGAAGACAGGCTATCTCTACCATAAAGATCTTTGTCAGGGAGGAACTGAAGCAGAGGATATCAAGAACTAGGAAGAAAAATAGGGTAAATGTCAGTGTGTTGTCATTGTTTACCATGAGGCATGATAAAAAGAAAAGGGATGTCAGGTGCTGCTTCTATGCAGCCAGTGATGTAGACATGAAAGAGAGGATGTTAGCTGCAGTTTCTACACAGCCAATGGGAGCAGCACGCAGACATGTTTTGAAACAAAGATGGAAGAATATAGTCATAATCTCAGGTCCAAAATACCACTTTTACAGAAATTGTAATTTAGGAAGAAAGTGAAACATTTGTGACAATGGTTTCAATTTCAGCACTAGAAATGCACTGCCTCTTTCCTTACCCCTTTAGGTATGTGAAACTATTTTCACTGTTTCAGTGCACAATGTATTTTAGTCCATTAAAAAGATTCAGCAAGAGGCAGTTTGAGATGCCTCATGGTATGCAATACTGAAAGTTCATTGTGTGTTGTTTTTAAATGTAGCAAAGATTTTGCATTAACAAATCCTGAAAATTTAATCAACTTTCAGTAAATAACTGCTATGCTGGAACATCCTAAGTGTTACATTGCTTTCCTATAGCAGCCGGATGTAAAAATTATGAAGTCACATTTGCATGTTGTAAAATTACAAATAGTACTGTAATTTTGCAGGTGTGGAAGAGGTGGTCACTGGTCTAAGGAGTGTCCTAAAGCTGGGTAAGTAGTTTGTGTTCAACTATGCAATGAGGCTGTTTATCTCTAAGTTAATTTATGGCTATTTCTAGTTTTGGCATAAGGTGCCACCTCCTTAGTTATGAAGTGAAAATGTCTCAGATACAGTTCATTTGTGTTTTGAGATTGCATAATCCACAATTCTGGACATAAAAATTAGTTGAAATTATTTTACATTAATTTCTCCTCATTAAAACATGGTATAACCCCACTTCCACATTCCCGAAATTGTTTTCCCCCATTTGCGAAATTTTATCTCTCCTATCAAATTTCCTATGTCAACAATGTTAATTTGCGCTCAATTTTGCGTCAACGTATTTATAAATTTCCCGCGATTTACACTTCATGAAAAATGTTAGTGGAGAAAAGACAGACGTAAAACGATACTTACATGATGATATTGGCTGTAAAGTAGTGTTTATAAGCATAATGTGATTAACTTCCTTGCCACCAGGGTGCTCTACTGGACGAATTAATACCAGTAAATGTGTAAAGGTTGGGACAATTCATGCCATATCTCCTGCTGCCAAACTGTGTGGTGGCTGATGGGAGTAACTAGGTTCATTTGAGTAAAGATATGATCAATCAAACCATTTCCAAACTGCCCTTACAACGTATGCGGTTTAGTGATTGTTGTAATTGTCACACCTCTGTTGAGTCATATTCATCATGTCTCTTCTTTTGGCCTCTTGTAGTGCTAGTTGACACCTTCATTCAGTTTGTGTTGCTGAAATGTTTTTGCTTTGAAACACAGCGTGAGTTACATATATTTTCATGCTGGGCAAAAGTGTTTCAAGAATTTATTCTTGTTAAGTGTAGTATGTACATATGCATTTTTTGTGGTGTTACACAAAAACAATGAGTGATAGTTTACATGTATGTGGTTTTCTACATCACTGAGAAGCACAGTACCTGGTAACCTCAGAGATGACAGCAGTTAAAGTGGTGTCGAACAACACACATGCCAACACCACACAAAATGCTTACGTAAATATTTGCACTTGACATCAAGGAAAATTCTCGAAATGTACTGTGCTGAGCGTGAAAAAAAATACTTAACTAATACAGTGTTTCATTATTTATATAATAAATGACAACTGCAGGTGTTGCAAATACATAGATTGTCATATGAAATTGAGCAAAACGTTTCTAGTTCCCAATTATCAGTTCCTGTTATATCAGTGGTTCTTATTAGATAATAAGCAAGTCCCTAACTAAAGTACGTTGATACCTATAATGTGAGTAGAATTTTAAGAAAGTCTTACGAATGGTACGGCCCATTTTTAAGTGATTATTGCTAATGACTTAAGGGTGGCTCTGACCTTTGTAGGTCAGCTTTAAGGAAAATTGTATTCCAGTATGCCATGCCTGTTCATTTTGGATGTTGGGTCAGTGTAAGTATGCAACAAAAAAGTGGTAGCTTTTTTCTATGAGGTGGTGTTGTAATGCAGGTTGTAGCATTTTATCTCAGTAGCTTAAGAAGACTGGAAACTTCACATAGGAATATCACCAGTGTAGGAAAAAAGGATTGCTGCTTACTGTAAAGAATGCAGATAGGCACAGTTGAGATCTTAATTTTAATAGTGAACAGCCTCAGTTGAATTGTTTACCTAGAATTTACCTATGTTTCTATCTGGATAACCCAACCTTCTTCAGAATAACAGTTAACTGTGGTTTATCCATAGAGGACATTGTCAAGCTAAAACTATAAATCCACAGATAATTGCCAGACTATAAAAAGTTACTTGAAACTGCCTGGGCCATTCTTTGTGGCTGCCGCATCACGGATGCGAAGTGGGGCCGAGGCAGTTTCAGGTAAGTTTTTACAGTCTGGCGATGATCTGTGGATTTATAGTTTTAACTTGACGATGTCCACTGTGGATAAACTGTAGTTAACTGTTATTCTGAAGGAGATTGGGTTGTCCTGACTGAAACTTAGGTAAAGTCTAGGTAAACAGTGCAACTAAGGCCGTTGATAATTAAAATTAATATTTATAGAGTTGCTGATAGGGCTGCAAAATGTTGAAGGAACAGATGATACACAAAGCTTTTGGCTGCTGCAGCTTTCAACAGCACAGGGAAACACACACACACACACACACACACACACACACACACACACACACACACACACACACACACAATTCATGCCAATATGACTGACAGCTCAGGCCAGAAATTCTGGCCTGAGCAGCTGGAGTTGGTGGTGATGTGTGTATAAATGGTGTTTTTCTCATTTTCCTCTCCGCTGATAAAAGGCTGTGGCCAAAGACTGTTAACTGTACCTATTTGCAACTTGTCTCCTTTACGGTAGATAGCAATCTTATATTTCCTACATTGTTGGCTTAACAAAAATACAGATTTCCTATGCATGCCTTATATGTTCATTTCATTTCCTCTTTTTCTTTGTGCTATAGTAAAGCAGTTCTGGGTGGTCAGTTTATTTGCACAGCTCTGTGCTCACCAAATGTAACTTGGCTGCCACTGCCACTTTTAACAAGCCAGACATTTGCAGTTATTATGTGCAGTGTTTTTATAATATGCTTACATCAGTGATTTTGATTTAAAAATCCAGAAATTTTTTAATTTAAAGCAATCCGTTAGGAAATGTCAACAAAAAGTTACTCAATATAAAATTGTTTTCAGTGTTTCACTTATGCTAAGACAAACAGTCTCCAGACTGGCTTATTGGAGCATTTCCGCCTATTCTGTCAGGGTTTCTATTTATTTTTCCCTTTTATGAATTTTTCTTTTTCCTTCGCGAACTTGATTTCGTGTGGTTTGCCGGCCCTACCTGCAGCCTCCTGAAGCAAGTTAGATTTTTGTCAGAAGCTGGTACAGGTAGCCTGGGAGTTTGTAGTTTAACCTGGTTCGAATGTGCTTCGTGTGGGTGGTTAGATTGCAGACCCATGCACACATGCAAAAAAATGGAAAAGTATCCAGTGGTATCTGGTTATAGTAGTTTTAACTTAATCTGTTCAGGTTTTGCTCACAATCACTCAGATGAAACTTTTAAACCACTGAGATTGAGGCCTTACTTTTATTTTTATCATACCACTTTTGTTTGCCTTTCAAGTCTGAATTTATTATTCATGCTGTTGTTACATTTTATAAAATGTTGCTAAACGACTTATGTAAGTTAAATTAACACTTTTGTATGTTCTGTTAGCTAAGACATCTAGGACTCAACCTCAACACATCTGATAGAAAGTGGAGATGGTAGTGCTGCTAGCTTAGAGAATCGTAGATTCTATTCTTGAAAATGAAATATGATCCAGAAGTATAGTTATGTATTTTATATTAGGTTAAAATAGGTCATACTTGACGGTTAACAGAAGCAAATTTTTCTTTGCTATTAACAAATATTTCATCAGCTTGTATATAATCTTTGTCTTTTTTATTTTCCAGGTTAGGACCTGACAGAAATGGTTTCAGAGGCCCAATTTTTGGCAGAGAACCATATCCTCCACCACCTCCACCATTCCTGCGTGACAGAATGATGGGCAGATTTGGAATGAGGGTAAATACCACTTAATTGCTTAAAACATTATTAGAGAACATTATTATCTTGTGCTGATATTTCACACTCTTCGTTGTTCGCAGGACCCCTTATATGACGGTTTCTATGACAGAAACAGATTTGAAGATTCACCACGCGACATGTTCGAGCGCAGGTTCCCCCCTCTTCCTCCTCGTGACTTGGGACCATCACTTCGTGGCAGAGAATTTTTACACCCACCACCACTTCCTCCCAGGCCAAGGGATGCTCTCCCTCCACCACCTCCGATTGGGCTGCGAGGACCTGTTGGATCTGTTAGAGATTCACCAGTTTATGATCGCCCAAGTTCAGAGTATAGTATTTTCAGTCGGCGATCACCATCATCATCTGCTGTTCCACCAAGTCGATTTAGGTAAGAGAATTCTCTATAGTATGTTGTGTAACACCCACTGCAGAATGTATTCGTGCAGTGAATGTTTGAGTGGAAACTGTTGTGAATGCATGAGCAGTTTTTAGTTTTCTAAAAACTGTAACTGAAACTATTTTCTAATGTCAGTTGTGGACCATTCATGAAAGTTGAGTGTATAGTGCACCATGTGAGTTTTTAAAACCTGAACAGTTGCTCTATTACTGTCAAGAATATATGTAAAGAATGGAAAAGGTAATAGGCACTGGGGAAGAAAAAATTTGCAACAGATCTTTTTATACAAAACACTCAAGAAATACTTGTGCCTCAAGTAATTTGTATTACTCTAGGGTGTGTGAACACACAAGTCTTAATCCAAGCCTTAGATTTTTTTAGCTCTTGTACAATAAAAACTTTGCCTCAGCTAGACGCAACCATTTGCTTGTGAAATTTTCAGTTTGATATTTATGGAAAAATACTCCCTAGGTTTTTTAGGCTTGATGACAGAGCCATGAAATCATCACATGTGTTCATTTAATTTGATAGTGTTCAATAAGCTTTGTATATTGTTTGAAAATTGTGTGAAGAGTATTGTACAGTGCATGGCGTAAAGACAGTGTTTGAATACCTAAATGATACACCCTCAGACTCATTACATGTGTGTACTTAATGCATTTAACAAGATAAGTGTTTCTGTATGGAGCCTTTACATGTTTTTATTAGTTGTTATACATAACAAAGTATTTTTGTGTTTGAAGGTAGAACGTAATACACCTGCATTAGAAATATCTATTGTAATAATTCTGCACAGGTTGGTGTAAAATTTTGCTGTTGTGCGAGTACAGTGTGCTTTGTATGTGGAGTAGTAGTTTGGCTCCTAAAGACTTTGCTCTTCGTTGAGATTATTTACTCTTCAGTGAAAAATAATTGCCAAAAGAAAAATATTCATCTTGTATTTCTTAAAATAATTTCAAAATGGACATACCTGCATAAGGGTAAATACTCACTTTTTGTTTTACATTTCTTTGTTTAAAATCTCGGATTGGTTGCAGTGTGAGCTGAAAGCATGGCAGCATTGTTTTTGGGTAATGAGTATTCCATTTGGTTTTGTCATTGAATTTTATATGCATATATAAAATTTGAAATATTAATATGAACTTAACGCTTTACAGTATGTTGTCCATTGTATGTAATTAATGAATGTAATGTCCACAAATTCCAGTGGTAAGTCATGTCTGAAAATACTGTAGGGCTCAAAAACGCACTAGAATTATCCAGTAGAGGTTCTCGTGACATTTTGTTTTAGAGGACTGTAATGCACTAGATATAAATGCATTAAATATTTACTGAATTTTCAATTTGTGTGATACGCTTACTGAGCAGTAATTTCTGTAGCAGTTATTAAAACTGTGATAGGTTTTCAGGTTAGCATGTCACTGATGGCTTGTCAGTGATTTAAATATATATTGATGTGCTTGAAGATTGTGCTGAACAGATGCTTATAAAATTTAGGTACTTGATGTTTTGACAACCTTCTTAGAGTAGTGGGTTGTTGAGGCACACTCACCAGTTGTGACCTGCAAAAATCTGAGATGGTGTTACATTAGACACCAGGAATAAAACACACACTTGACGTTGGAACCCATATCCTTAGTTCATTTCTCTTGGAATTTTCACAACAGTCTTGATGCATGTGATAAAAATATACTTAATGTCAGTTGTGGTGGTATCAGTATTTTTAAAAGTAAAGATTTTACATTTTGCTTTCTAAGTGTACTTGTACAAATACACATGTAAACAAATAAGAAATAAAGATACCTAAATTAAAATAACCGTGTTTGTGATGCTTAAATTTGACGTACTGTCTTGGCACACACTTAACCCTGGGCGAGGAAATTAGGCTCTTACTGAATTGCAGTATTTTCATGAAGATAGTCACATGCATTTTCAGGACACTGTTGTATGAATTTCCAAGAAATAGTTTTCATTTTTACAGTCATTGCTTACAGTATACCCAGAACCTTAATAGCATGCAGAACAATGCATGTTACTCAGTAATTAGTTTTGTGAAATTGATATGCATGCAAAGTAGTGAGCATTTTCATAGATGAAGTCTTTTTTGGAGCCTACTTTCCTTGCCTCCATAGTGATCCATTTTTGAGAACTGTAGTTCCTGGATCCATTGGGAGAGTCAAGTTTCTTGAAGTGACTGCAATCTTTGAAGTTAACTGTGTTAACTTCTTCACAATAAACATACTTCTATGAATCAAACCTACTGCATTGCACATCTGTAAATGTGCAGCTACTATTCAGTTTATGCTCCTGAAGTCACTTCTTTGAAATTAATATAAAATTTGTGTAGTTTTAACTACACTGCCATTTACTGGCTCAAGTACACATTTTAATCACAATTTGTGGGGAATGTGCTATTCAAAAAATGTTAAGTTTTGTCTTGTAATCAGGGAATTCACTGGTGGGTATAGATGAAAGTTGAGCTGAAATGTGATTTTGGAGTATGGAAATATTGCAACATTTGAGAAACTAGTCATTGGTTTTTATTCATAATTTATAAACTATTATCTGGCCCTTTTTAGTTTTCTGTAAAGTATATGGACAACATAATTGGATTCAAAGCAGGAAAAGATGTGAGGCTAGTTCATTCTGAAAAAAGTTATTTTTTCTGAATTTTGTTCGAAGTTTGTGTAGTAGCATTTTCCCACTGTGATTAAAGATTGAATGGGTTTACAATAACAGTTGTAGTTTGTACCACCCATTTCATGTTCACTTAAGGCTTATGCTGTAGTGTAAAACTGTCAGAATGGCTTTGTATATTTCAGAAGAGATTTTGTTTATCCAGTAGAAGATGCTATCATTTAAGCGAAAGTTATTATAGTGTCTCTGAACTGCAGTAATGAAAGTGCAGACAAAGCAGTGTGGCTAAATAGATGAGTGTTACTGATACTCACCTTATATAACCAAACACAAAGGCAAGCTTAGACTTTTAGAATACCTACTAAGTTGCTATTAAAATACATATGACAAATGTTTGCAAGCTCGGCTCTTTTGTGAATTGGGTAATGTTATACTGCTAATTGAATTAATGGTAAGGTGCTCTTGTTCACTTTCATAATTTCTGATTTTTTTGTCTAGTATGTTCACTGTTCAGAAGTAAGTCCCATTGCCTTGTAATATACAAAGATGGGAAAAAATTGCAACACCAAGAAGTTGTGACATAAATGAAACTTGCATTTTTCTACATCTGAAAAATGTCTATTCATATTTGATGAGTGACATAAGTAAGGTGGTGGTAGTGTCACTTTGAGGATGCAAATAGCTTGCTTTAAATACGTACTGTAATGGCGATGAGTGTCAGTTACCTTAGAGATTGGACATGGTGAGTTGGTTAGCCAAGAATGCCTCTGATGGCAGACTCCATAAGCAGTCAGTCTGAACGAGGTCACATAAGAGTGCTACGAGAAGCTGGACAATCCTGGGATATTGTAGAGAGAACTGGCAGCAGTGATCACGATAATGTACGGTTGCAAGAAGACTGGGCTGCAGACAGCCATGTGGCACTGGAGGCAAGACCATTGTGTTTGCCATATGGTTCTGGTGCATCATACTGCATCTGCAATGGCAATTTCAGCCGCAGTTGGCATCACAGTGACGCAACGAATTGTTACAAACCAGTTACGTCAAGGACAGCTCCGAGGTAGGCATCCTGTAGTGTGCATTTGACTGGATCCAAACCATTGCCATTTGTGACTTAGTGATATAAAGTGAGAAGTCATTGGAGAACAGGGTGGAGGCCTATTGTATCTTCTGGCAGCAGCTGGTTCAGCTTTGGTGCCAATGATGGTTGTCTTGGTTAGGAAGAGGTCAATTGAGTGTCTGCAACCAATCTACCTGTGTAATGGCACTCTCCCAGACATACTGACTGCAAGTTTGTACGTCAATCTGGTGATTTCTCCTGTTCTGCTGTCATTCATGAACAGCATTCCAAGGGGTGTTTCTGAACAGGATAATGCTCACCCTCTATCACTGTTGTAACCAAACGTGCCCGAGAGTTAGTCGACATGTTACCTTGGTGTGTTTGATCCCCAAATCTGTCTCCAGTAAGACCCCCCCCCCCCCCTCCCCCCGTGTCATCCACAAGCATTGGCCAACTTCTTAAGTGCAACAAATGTGGCACTCCGTCTCACAAACTGACATTCGGCACCTGTACAACTCTATACATTCGCATTTTTATCCTTGCATTCAACATTGCAGCTGCTATACCAGTTATTAATGTTCGAGCATTTCACATTTGCAATGGCCTATCTTGTGCTTTTGTTAACCTGTGGTCTTGCAATGTTAATCACTTAAAATGTGTTACCTAGACAGAATTAAATCTGAAAATTTCATTGTTATTTTTTTAATGATGATAATTTGTTTGTGGGGCACTCGACTGTGGTCATCAGTTCCTGTACAGACACCCAATTTTTTCACAGTCCAATCTGACCACTGTCACAAATGATAATGATACAATGATGACCACACACACCCAGCTCCCAGGCAGAGAAAATCCCAAATCCGGCAGGGAATTGAACCTGGGACCCGTTTTTGGTTGAGATTTGTCACGCACACTCAAGTCTTGTATTAAAATTACCAGTCTGTATATAGAATGCTGGCAGTACAGAGAGAATCTTTAATTGTCCACCTTCTTCAGTGTGAAAGAGATTGTCAAAACAGGTGGAATGATAGTTCTCTTTGTTAAAACTTGTCAAAATCACACATTACCCAATAAACATTACTGTGAAATGCTAGATCTTCATATGCTGTCTTTCAGCTGTTTAATGTCCGTGAAAGCTTGCAAGTGTAAGCAGTGTACCAGTTTTCACCACTAGATTTCTTGCTTCAGCATAATTTTTATTTACTGTATATTGGTACAGCACATTTTTGGATATAACCCTCAATTTAAAACTAGATTGTATTTTTAAATGCTATTATGTGAGCTGTTATATTATTCTGGCAACTTAATTTTAATTCAAACCATAGGATTAAATTGTTTCCTGGATTTGAAATTCTGGGAAGTGTGATTGTAATTTACTTCCTAGTATCATTAGTGTAAGAAGAAACAGTATCACTCATAATGTGATATGAACTTGAAATATTTTCCAAAGCTCAAAGTGCTTAAGGTAAATAGTTTAATTTTTGTCTCTTGCTTTGGAAAATCTTTCTAAGAAGAGCATTAATTGGTATACATGTGATGCATTCAGTAGTTTGTCAATAAGTGAGGAAAGTCTAAGTTCAGATGTTAAATGCATTTGGAATGTTAACTTGAAATAGGAAAGAAATGGTGTTTGATCAGTACACTAAAAATATCTTCATTAAATGGCAAAAGCTATGCACACAACATCCACAAGCCAGTATTTTCTTAAAGGTGGTTTCAGGGAATGAACTGACCATTTAGAATGAATGGAAGGCACAAACATCACACTGGGGATTGGAGTTAAAAACCCAGTCTATTGAGTGGCTGGATTACAATTTCTGATTGACATGGAAAGTGTGGAATATTGGGTCCATAATTTTATAAGGTGTATGTAGGAATGTGTCCAAATGTATACCACATAAAATTGGATCTGCTTACTATTTACCTCCATAAGAACTGTAGCAGTAAGGAGGAGGATGAAATGCAAACAGCATACCAATTTTCTATGTTAGCAAAGATTAAAATGAAATGCAGTCATTAAGTTTAAAACAGGTATTTTAAGAACATATCACTACCTTGCATTTAAGGCAGTATCAGTGTCATGATAGCAGATGTAAAGATGGGTGCAGAGGTAGAGAACTTAACAGGTGGCCTCAATGTTAAAGGTAATGACATTTCTCAAGCATTTTCATCATATGAATTGCACAAGTCACCTTGTTTTGGGACTTGGGTGCAAGTTACTGCAGCAGAGAAATACAGAATGGTTGTTGACTGGGAAATCTCACCGCATGGGAGAATGGAAGCAGTGGAGGAAAAATCTTTTTGCATGTTACGTACCTTCGTTGTTGCCTTGAATGCAATGGTTAAACAGTTGAACTATTGTGCAAATGCTCACTGGTATAGCATCACCATAAAAGCTATTAGCTGTTTCACTAAAACTATGGAAATAATTTATCCTCTTGACTTTGATGCCAGATGGACAAGTCGTGCAATCACTTATGAAGAGACTAAGTTAAACTTGGTAGTGAGGATCAAGATGATGATGGTGATTAGCTTGTAACTGTGGGAGGAGATTTTTTCATGGTTGCTTCTAGCCAGAAATAGTAATAACTTGTCACCAATTTATTCTGGAAGAAAGAAGCAAACTATGTATAGTATTCTGATGATGGACAGTAAGGTCTTTTCCATTCCACACCATTTTCATTCTGTTGTTAGTTGAAAATGACAAATTCTTCTTAAATGCATGGTTTTCAATTAATTTCCTAGTACCATTGAATTAAACACTAAATCAGAAGTCAGCAAATGCGTCAGTTTTACTTTGTATTACTTGTAAAAGTATTTCACTGAAGTAAACTGGAATTACACAGATTGAGTGTACTGCTTAAGTACACCATACACTACCAGTAGAACGCACAGCTTTTCCTGCCCTTTCTAATGCCTGGAGGGGTGATTTTGACCCCTTCTACATAACGATGTTCAGAATTGTAATGCATAGAAAAATGGAACTATTCAGGTTTAGCTAGGTTATACACAATTGACATTTGTATTCAGTTTTCTTGTGCATTTTCCACAAGCCATTTTCACATATACATTACACTTGTAAGTGGTTTTATTACACTTGCACAGTTTAAGAACTTGAAATGTATGGGCACAGTCTAAGAACTTGAAATGTATGGTGTTTCTGTGCTACCTCATTTTCATTCTTTTCGTAATATTCTGAGGTCCTATGAGGTGAGTGACTGTTCATGTACAATGCAGAGTTTCTACATTAGTTGCTGAATAAATTTTTTTCTCCATTCATACCATAGTAACATGAAGATCAGTTAATTATTCCATTACAAAGTAAAATAAGTTTGGGAGTGTATGAAATAAATATGAGGCATACAAGTAAGACAGATTTACAGTATTTCCATAAAGGGATGAGTATAACAACTCTGGGTATTACAGCTGAAACCTACAAAAAAATTATAAGTTGTTTAAAATGCAGTGGTTTTCAGAACATTGAAAATATGCTACAAATGAGTAAAACTCATGACAGGAAATGTTACTCCAATCATTGTGTGAAATGTAGTTATTATGTAAAAACTAAAAAGGTCATTATGAAACTGAGTGCTCCAGTGTTAAAACAATCACCTAAGATAAACCAATGTCAACAGCATATCGGCTTCCAGAGAGTATTAGGGCTAGGTGAAGGGTTGTAATCCGTGTGCATCACACTCTAAATTATTGGAAAGGGACCTCAATAGGAAGGGTATAATCACAAGGAGTCTAAATGTAAGCCCCTCTTGAAGAAGGTAGGACCTGAAAACCACTCTTCGGAGCATTCTAAGGCCACATTGTTGTGGCACATAAAACTTCCAAAGTGTGCAAATTTGAAAAAAAACTGTTTTGCAGTGAAAGTATAAAAAATTTATATTTACATTTAAATTTATTGACACCTTGTGTATGATTCTTTATTCTGTACTAAACAGCAAAAACTGTTTCAAATTGAGTAGTTTTTAAAGTAAATTGTGCTTGATTTTTATTGGAAATGCAAATACAGTACTATCTAGATTGTCTGCAGTAATTAGGGATTTGAAAACTGTGGATAATGGAATTCTGCATAACCTGCAATTAAAGTACACAGATTAATTATACAATCATAATTTTAAAAAATTTAATAAATTTTACTTTAATCATCATAATGTGAAAATTTTGTACTTTAAATGAAAACAAGAAAGCCAATTTTGTAACAAAATTTCCCATTACCTAATGCAGTCCATCTCGGGCAGTGTTCGAGCAGCACATTGTTTGGTACACTCATATTGTAACAGAGATTATCACTCTTGTGCTACTGGTCCCAGGTTAATGTGAAGTTTTCAGCAGCAGGAAAAGTACAAAAATTTAATCTGGCAAACCTCTGCAACTGAGGAACTGCTAACTGCTTGAAACCTTTTCTTTCAGAATAACACCCTTCAAAAATTTGTTGTGTAGGTATTTTGTTGCCAAGTAATGTGGGCAAAGCTGCAATGGATAAATTGCTATTTGATTATAAAGCTCTTTGCAGGGAAGAGTAAAGGGAAAGTGTTTTGAACACAACAGGCTGTTAAGATCAGTTTAAAAAAATCATAAATACCAGTAAACTAGCTGTTAAACTACCCTCCAGTATTAACATTGAGTAATGTGGAATACATTTTGTAATAAATATTAACTTACCATCATTCCTTTGCTTTTAAAACCAGACGATATTCATGAATTGCCTTGAACACTCTTCATTGCAATTCCTCTTGACTCAAGCACTTGACTAATTTTATTATTATTCCACCCAGATTGTAAGTGATGGTTACATGACATTATATTGTTAGCCGTCTGCCTCTTGATCACCCATCCTACAGACTTACAGCAAAACGAAGCAGATTGTTCCTATCTACCCTGTTGCCTTATCACTCAGTCATACCAGCACAATTCATTAAAACTTGCAATATTGTCTTTTTAATGAATAATGTAAGTGGTTTTGATGCCACCAGCATATCACGTATATATGTTATTAAATCTGCAAACCAATAATTCTTACTGCTCAAGAGCTTTTCATAAGTAATTACTTAAGCTTGAGTATATTTGGTAAGTGGTATAACTTGTTAACAAAGAGTGAAGAAACTGAAATTGCTTTTCAAAAAAAAAAAATTGTGTGGATGTGTTCGTACACACACACACACACACACACACACACACACACACACACACACACACACACACACACACACACACACACACACACACACAACCACTCAGGTGGTGATGCCAGTGTTCAGAAGAGTAATTTTTTGTTTTTCATGGACTGAGTCATTTGACACTTCGATATTTCAGAGGTTCGCTCAGTGTACGTCATTCTTGAGTACACTGTCTCCACTTACTGAAGATTAGACTTTTGTTTCTTCATCTCTGCTGACTGCCAGAAACCTTATTGTATTAAATTTGGTTTGGAATTACTGTACAAAAATTGGAGATTTGCTTAAATTTGTTATGTATAACTGGTAAACTGAAATATTTGGCAATATAATTTGCTCAAAAATTTTGGAATTAGTCCAGTTCCTTACTGTACTTAAAATCTGACGGATAAGCCCACACTGTGGAGCTGCTACCACCAGTAATGCCAACAGAAACTAGTAAAAAGTGTGTGCACACACTTGGTGGGGAAATTCCCTCACCTGCTCAATCTCCATTGCTGCTTTACAAGTAATCCAGTATTTGTGCACTACAGTTAAATTTGTGTTGATCATTTGCTAACAACAAATGGCCCATAAATGAGCTATTGTTTCGGTCACAGCAAAATCTACTACATTTTATAATTGAAATTGAAAATTAATTTTCCAAGAAATTTGTTCACACTAAGAAAAAACCCCTTCTTTTGCTAATCCTTGTTTTACCTATTAATAGTTTTCTTTGCCAACAGTTTGTGGTTCATGGTTGTGATGAAATTTCTGTACATGTAATTAGCAGTTCTAAAAATTGTGGAATTTCTTTCTGCTTCAGTCTTCCGTCATTGATGGAATTTTGGTCTGTCAGATGCCACTGAATCAAATTCTTACTATAAATGCTTATCAAAATATTTTCTGTTTACTTCCAAAAATATGGCTGCCAATGTGCCAGTTCCTTGTGATACAATATTTTCTTAGACCTTTTTCAAGTGTTTTGTTCTGAAGGTGCATTATTGATCTCATTTTCCAGACAAAACGTTGTAATCAGCTTTGTTCCTTACATGGAAAAAAAAATTGCAGCCTGAACTACATTAATCTTGTTCTTGGCTGCAAAGTATTTCATTATTGTCTGAGCAAAATATTTCCAAAACTATTTAGCTATGAAGCTTCCATTTTAAGTGAATTTCACACTGTTATTAGGAAGCCAAGAAGTATATTCAAATGTTAACGTTTCTTTAATCAGTACCCTTAAAATAAGATTAAAGTATGTGTAACTGACAACACATTCATATTTTGATACTGTGATCTGTGGACACTAAAATCTTATCGATGTCTTGCCTAAGCGGTACAAGGTACTCTTATTCTCTCTAAGGCAGGGTAACTGGAATGAAGGGATCGAGGGAAACATTGCAGACAGATGAGCAAAAGCACCAAACACCCTCCCTCCCCCAACAAATCTTTGCTCAATCTGTCATGTCCTGTCAGATGTTATTCTGTCTGGGTAAAAGCATGTCAAGTGGCACTACAGACAGTGAGTTATATTTAAGTGAAGCTAACACTCTGCGGTGCATCCTCATAAAACATAGGTTATGTAATGGGCCCTTAATGCAGTGGGGTCAGGGATTTTCACTTGCCTTGAGATGACTGGGTGTTTTTTCCTCGTCATTCATGCAAGGGTCAAGATAGGACTGAGAAAAGGTTGGGAATTTGTACGGGTGCTGATAACTGCGCAGCTGAGTGCCTCACAATACTATCATCTGAAATATGCTAATCTCATCCAATAAGCAGCCCCACCATAATGCAGAATTTAAGTGGCTCTCATAGAACATCAGATTTTAACTTTTCATGATTTATTTTCCAACAAGAAGCATGTTTTTAGGCAATAGTAAGGCACTTGTTAAAAAAAAAGTTGAACTTTGTTGTGTAGCGGTACGTAAAACACAGGGTAAATCAAAGAGAATTGGCTGTCTATATTCCTCAAACTAATAAACATATACAATGAATTTTGTTTCTTGATAAATTGGAAACTGTCTTCCCCCTCCCCTGCGCCCCCTTTGCTACTGCCACCGGGTTTAACATGCGTCTCTCCCCCCCCCCCCCCCTTTCAAGAGATGCGTGGCATATATCAATGTGGTATTAAAATTGTTCCCATACAGTAGTGAGCATATTTTGAGTTACAGCTTCTGCAGCTGCTGTTATGCAGTGTCTCAGTTCATTCGTTGTAGTTTGTTAGTAATGGAAGCACGTAAACAGTCTTTTATAAACCCCAATAAGAAATAATCAAATACAGTCAGGTCCGGTGACCTTGGAGGTCAGTAATCTAAGGCTGAATCATTTAGTCCAGTGCAACCTATCCTTTATTCAGTAATCCTTTGATTTAAAAGTCCCTGCACTTGAAGGTGCCATTGTGGTGGTGCCCTATCCTGTTGGTAAATGAAGCCATTCCAATGAGTCTCCAGTTGTGAGAAGACAGTTCTCAAGCACATTGAGATAAGTGTTTCCTGTTACAGTGTTCTTGGCAAAGTACAATAGACCATACACATTTTCCTGTGAAGCTGCACAAAGAAATTTTGGAGAGTCCCTCATGTTGTACAACTTTTATGTGGTTATTCCATGCCCCATGTTTTCACATTGGCGGTTCACCTTTCCATTTAAATGGAATGTTGCCTCGTCACTAAAGACTAAGTGTGTAAGAACTCTCATCTTCCATCTTGCCAAGAATGAAATTAGACTCCGCAGCTGCACGGCGAACGGGTTTCTGTAGACTCCTCATGAAACTGTAGCAGATGCTTTCAACGTCTGTGAGAGGCAATTGGGGGGACAGTGTGGCGATTTGCCTTTGCACAAACAACCTGATTCTTAGAATTGTTCATGTCATTGTCTAATGCCCTGTTCTGTAAGAGGATCCATGCCACATCTAGTACGAAAGTTCTGTTTAACGATTATTACTGACTTGCACTGCACAGAACTTAGAATACCAAACGCTTTGTTGTCCTGACACCAGTTTTGTTAGAACTGAAGTGGTCACACACTGCTGCTACCTAGCAGAAAACAACACAAAACTCGAGAGTTTGCCCTTTACAACAGTAGGTTGTTCATACCTGTATCTCAAATAACATAATAGTTATGATTTTTTAAAATCACATGATTGTTTTTGATATATCCTGTATTTAGAATACTGCTAATATTTCAGTGCACATTGCTTTAGTTTATAAGGCCATCAAAAAGGCAAATTAAGATGAATGTATAAATTTCAGCTTATATAGCATAACTGTTGGGCTTTCAGAGGGAGACTTGTGTGTGACTGTATGATCGCTTCACGGTATACCATATTATTTTAGATGTAATTTAGATCTGTTAACAATTCCTGAATTTTATATATTTTTGACAACTAATTTGTGCACTACGGAAATTTAAATTTGCTGCTGTACAAGTTGGCCTCATAAAATACTGCCAGGAAGTATGGCACTGGCACAGAAACTGCTGGCTTGAAGGGTTAATCCAGTGAGTCACTGTGTTGTGTTTGGCAAGATGTTGGATGCATTAATAAAACAGATCGGGGTACCTAATAAATGCACTACAGTTGAGATGAGATCGCATTTTGCATAAATTCCAATTTAGTTTGTCTAATAAGGAAACAATGTTTTAAATATTCAGTAGGATCAGCAGTCTATTTTCCTGTACATACTTTTTGTTCTAATGTCAAGAGTGGGTTAATTTATTGTAATATTACTAATTTACGTGTTCTGGTTTTACATCATTTTCTTCCGTTGCTCTGGTTGGCCAATTAACAATTCAGGGCACGGTTCACATTTGGGATTAAGATAATTTTATCTCCAGAAAAAAAATATTCACAGAACACAATTTCTCTATTGCTCAACAATCACTTTGCATGTTTGCTTTTCAGTATCAGTATGAATAACATCTAAAAGATAGTCACCACAACAAATGATAAAATTTCACACTGAATATTTAGCACACAAGAGAAAACGGCAAGTAATCCTTTTGGTATCTGTCACATAGTATACGTCATCTTTATTTCTGTGGACCTTGCCCCACCATTTCTATTTGATTAACAGCTGTGCTGTATTAATTTTTTAGCTCTCTTAAATTTCTTATTTATGTTTGTGCCAGAAAGTAAGATTGCAATATACTTTTCATAATATAAGTGAAATGCGGCTTGGGGAGGGGGCTTGGATGACTGACAAATGACAGGAATGTCACAGTGAGCAAACCAACGATTTCTTTTGTAGAAGACTTAAGTTTCTGCTGGAAAGATAACAATTATATTGTGGTCTCGTCAAATGTAAAGACACTTTAAAAGTGATTCAGATTCTTGGTTGGAGAAAAAGGAATGTCATAGTACTTAGAAAGGAAAACACGGATTGCAAGGTAATGTGCAGTTAAGGGAGTAATCTTAACTAGTTCTTGGATACAGGGGCCAGTGTTTTTTAGATCACTTGCATGGAATTTTTCTTCCATTAAATACTTCCATAAATATTTTTGGTAAATATCACTGTTTGCTTGTAAAATACAGTATGTTTATTTGTATATAACATTGTCAGTGCAACTGACAAATCATCTCAGGGCATTGTTTTTGTTTCGGAATTGACACTAGTAGTAAAATGCAATAATTTTAAAAATAATAAAATATTATAAAATAATAAATAATAGTTTTAAAAATAAAGAAGATAGAAAATGTAATTACATTAAACTTGTAAGCAAACACTGACCCACTGACGAGAGAAACTCATCACACCGCCATCATTGGTAATGTGGCTCAGTGGGTAGCCTGTCAAAAACTGAACACACATCAAGCATGAAAACAGTGTTCTGAACTGTGAAAAAAGCAGCAAAATAGAAACAATGAAAGGTGCAATTTCAAGGTGTGAAACATCGAGTGAGTTGCAAGAACCATGGTGACATGGTTATATGGTAACAGTGTTGGACTATAGAATGGGAGATCTGTGTTCAAACCTCCCTCGTGCCATATTTTTCATTATTTGCTGAACTGTGTGTCGGGTCATTGACATGTCTGTTCTCCTTATGTAGTCTTGACAATTGTCATACTATACACTAGTTATAGAATCCGAGTCATGTGGTAAGAATATATTACTGTTGCAAGTAAATGTGACGAATAGTGAGAGCAGGCGAGATGCCACATCGACCTCTCACAGAAGTGTAAAGAACAAGTAAACACACAATGTTACAATGAAGGAATTAAAGAGTAAAAACTTCTAAGATGGAATGCAAGAGGCATAACATATGGTACTTGTGTAGATCGAATGTGTGAAGGTTCCTTAGTTAGATGTCATTGTTGCAAACAGATGTTACACTATGATACACACAGATTTGAAGACAGTAAACACACGTCAGTGATCAGATGGGACAGTTAATAATTTTCTGTGCGGGGGGGAGGGGAGGAGGTCACGAGGGTGATTAGAACCAGCATTTCCCCCTTCGGAGGCAAACACCGTGACCACATAATTACTGTGACGCCATAGTCATTGAAAGTCAAGACCATTCACTATTCCTATTTGACTTCTTTTTTCTACAACTCTGTACAACTTTCTCTAGTCTCCACACGTGATATGTGCTCTCAGGCTGTCCAATGGGCCATTGTACCAATAAATCTGGGCGAAAGTGGGGGGGGGGGGGCGGTGTCATGGGGAGTTTCCTTTGTAAGCATCTGTTTCTGAAAATGTGTATTTTGAAACGGTTGAAATTTTAGAGCCATATATAAATATTTTACGTATACCTAAGAGCTTACAAGGAATTGGTGAGTTTTGACCAATTGCAGATATAATTGAGAAGGAAATTCTTTGCTAACTGGGGCAGCCAGATGATGTGAAATTTGTGTTCAGATCAGTCAAGTTTTATATGTGGATTGGAATTCTGCTTCTTGCAAAAACTTTTGCGAGAATATTTTGTAATAAGTCAAACAACTTTTACTGTGGAGGAGGACACTGTCAACATACATTTGTCTATGTGGGCTACTTTCTTATTTTTCTCCCTACAGAATATGTTCTGTTCTAGAATGTTAAGAGGAGGAGAAAGATCAAAAAGTGTTATACAAATACTGCTGGAATCTCTCATGGGCTAAAAGATTTTTATTGCAGATCATGTAGTACAACAGAATAATTTGACATTTGATCTGTGTCAGATTTCATACCAGCCCATAGCAGATATGCCCCAAGTATTAATTTACTAAAGTAACATTGTGTTTGCATGCAATTATGTAAGAATTCTCATAGAGAGGAATAACAGGAGAAAAGTCTTTGAGAAACAAAAATGAAAAATTTATTTAAAATGGCACTATAAATAAGGCAAGAAGTAAAATTTCAAATCGTGGGAATGCAAGTTGGTTGTAAACTGGAGGCAGACGCTGTGTACCTTGTTACCACACCAATTAGTAAGAACATTTACAGCTAGTGAAGCTGCAGCTGATTGAATCAATAGTTGAAAACGAGTTGTTGACTAATGTTTAAATAAAATATCCTTATTTTCTATCATTTTAACAATTCCATCTGATCTGAAAAAGATCCTGCATAGGGTCTCCAAAAGAGTTGTATTTTCTTTCATGTACATGTGATTAACATGCTGAAGCTCATGAAAAATGGTGGGTCATAAGGTGTGTGCCTTTGATTGTTAGTGTAATGTATGGTGTCCTGTAACTGGTAGTCTTCTCTGTGCAAGTCTGTAAATCTTTGTCGATCTATTTCAAGTGCAATTTACATAATATACATATGTACCTACGTTATTTTACATCTTTGTAATTTGATTGAAAGTGGCTATTTACTTAAAATGATTAAAGAATGTTGCAATCGTCTATGTTTGAGGGTGTATTATTGTGTAATTTCCAGATTGTTAATTCATTCTGATTATTTTAACATTTCAATTTTCTTGTTTTCAGTCGTATGTTCGAAGACTTCAGTCGCGATAGCTTTGAGGAAAGAAGGTAAGTTTTCATGAATACACAAGTTTGTCTATTAATTTTTTTTTTACTCCTGCGTTTATTTGCTGCCCCATGTAAAAATAGCATGAATTCAAGCCCTGCTTCACTTTTTAGTTAATGCTTAACATTTTTTTTCTTCCAGTTCAGGCTGGCTGTGAAATAATTAGGTGTAACTGAACTCCTTGTCAGTAATGCATGCCCCATCTGGTCCCCTTTTTAGAAGAAAATTTGATGAAACAGCCTTTCCTGCAGTGTCCATAACATAGAGTTGTCTTTTGTGGGTAAATTACTCAGTTCACTGTTTCTGTACTATTATTTTCTGTTGTAGTTCATGAGTCATCATCTAACTTTGATTGGACTTGTATAAGCTTCATATTCCTCTATTTGTTTTGTTTTGTTTTACTTTTTTATACCTTGTGTAAGTACGTGTTCTGTTTCCTTTTTATCGGTAATTCTCACCTGTTCAAGATAAGTCTACAGCTAATTGTGTATTTATTTTGTATTAGACCGGGCGCGCGTGGAACGCTCTCTCCTCGCCGCTTTGCACCGTATTAAGACGCAATCATCCGCCTGTCCGTCGCCGTTATAAGCCGGTCCGTAGCGTCGAAGTCCGGTGAAATTTTTCACGCGGGAAGCCTCGGCCGGAATGAAACGGAAGACAATCGCCTGTTGTGTTGCGGCGCGGCGTGACGGTGTAACGGGCAACTCACCTTTGTTCTCTTGTTTCTTTTTGAACATGCTAGATAGATTTCAGATATTCTGTCTTGTTTGATAGATAATTATTGTTGTAGTCTGATACATCCACACCATTACTTTTAAGCATTCTTCTCTTCGTGATTTTTGAAGGAGAATTTTTGAAATAGAATTCTTCTGTTCATTTGTTCAGCAAGTAGGGTGGGCACATTCTTTGCTTCACGATCATGTGCATTACGTGCTGTTGGTATTCAGCAAAATATTATTAACCCTGTTATGAAGCCTCATTCCATAGAAAATTAAACACGGTCCATTTTTTCACTGAAAGAGAAAGTTGCACTTAGACCATTTATCCCCTTTTGACACAGTTGTGTACTTACAACATTGAAAAGAAGTGTATAAGGAAACAGTTAGTCTGTACTTACAAAAGACGTTGAACACATCCGACTTAGAAAGGCTTCCCGCACGGCATGTCGGTCGGAAGCGTTCCGTGGAATTAGCGCGACAGATGTGAACAGGTATGCTGCCGGTTGTGTTCTAGATTCTTTGTAGAATATTTTGATTGGAACAAAACAGGAATCATGACATTGTTTCAGATTTCTTTCATTTCCCAGTATCTTAGTGTTACTTGTGAAAAAAAAAGATAATTGATAGATTTTATAGCTGTGTAGGCTGATAAATATATCCCAGCTTGGGCAAACTGAAGTCAGTCCAGAAGAGGACACACATTGTCATTGCTTACTAAGTGTATCTAGTGTTACAGATTAGCATTCATATAGATTATACATATTTATTAGTAAGTATCCATATTACTTTGATGTGGTTTTCTTTATCGAGGAAAAATAAAACACATGTCTCGGCATTATTTGGAAATCGGCACCTTTTTTCAGCAGCTTACAATATTTGGAATCTTTGTCGATTTAATTATGTAATCTAAGGTGTGTTAGAACCATTTGTAGCTGTTTTAATGTGTGTATGTATTGTTTTACATAAATACATTTTTTCTACAAAGTGATGTCTGATTCTTTTAATATTACCCTTGTGCTCCGAAAATAATTTGAGGGACCTACTGTGATTTCAGTTTTTTTTCTTCTGAAAATGATTCTTGATGCTGATTAGCAATTGATATTTATTATGTGACAAGATAAATTCAGTGGATGTGTGGTTGGCTGCAGTATGTTGCTGTCCAGTTTACAAATGGATTTCCTGCCCAATCATGGGGAACATGCTGCTTGCATGCTCATAAACTAAAGTGTTTTGTTTACACTTCCCCACCTCCTTGACATTGTTGATTTGTGAGTGGATTTGTGTGTCCCTCTCACTCTTACTCCTCATTTCATAGTATGGAATACAGTATATAATGTTACGTATTGGAAACTAAAGAAACACCTTCGTATAACTGAAAATTTTCAAGAGATTTTTAAAAAAAGAAACAAGAATCCCAAACTCAGATTTTTCCCAATTTTTCTCGTTCTATAGTTCAAAGAGTTTCGTATGATATCGAGAATAGCACCAGATGCTGAAGAGGATGATTATAGGTTGTTTCCCTAGGACAAGTAATAGAATGTCCATCTGTCTACAGTGAAATCAGTTTCGAAGAATTTTTAAAAATGTTGTTGACAGTCATCAGTGATTTGTCCAGTTTTGGAAAAGTGTTTTCTTAATGCAGTATGTTACTGTGAGTGGTTATCAAAGTGTAAGAACTCTCTCCTCGTTAGTGCATGCTGCAGCTGATATCTACAAAACTAGTTGCATTCATAAACACGAAGAATGTTGAAGAAAACTATTTGCACAACGTCTGTTATTTACAAGTACAATTATTTCTTAGATGTTAGCATTCTAATAGCCCCTTTAGTTCTGCTTTAATCAATGATAATTTTTGACGTCTTGTTGCATCTATTGTTGACTAGGACATATCCTCATCAATCAGTTTTTTTCTTTGGCATATTGCCGTCCTTGTCATTTTTTTGAGTAAAATGATAAAATATGAGCACCAGTGATGGTTACTATTTTTTTGTATAAATAAGGTGCATTTGTGAGGTGAAGTGCAACTGTCAACTCATTCGTTTTTCTGTTGCTGCTCCCATAGTTTTGATTGTATAAATTTGTACGTAAGAACTTTTTTTATTTATTCCCCCCCGCACAAAATATCCATATTTTTGTGCCCCGTTTCACTGGTTTACTTTGGAAAATGCTTTCTACGGGGACATAAACTTTCAAATGCTGTCAGTTGTTAGTCTTGTTTGCTCCAGGATTTTACTTTTTGGGGAAAATGTCTATCCATTTTCCCCAAATACAGTGATCTGCGACAAATTTGTTGCCATGTTGCCTTTTTTTCTGTAATTGATTTATCAAATTATACACTGTGTAACCCAAAATATATTCCAGCCTTTTTCTTTGTTTATTCGGATTTTTTACATCAGCACGAAAGAACTAGAAGTTACGTTTATCATTATTAATGCTTGAAATAAAACTTGACAATAGTTAATCATTTAACACGATTGCTGGCAAATATGGTCAGGAGGCATAATGTGTATTAGTGCTGGTAGACAGAAGTGCCGCTGTCCTAGCATTTGAAATCAGTTTCTGAAAATATAATGTAACTGGATGGATAAAATATCTACTCACAAAGTAGTGGCAGGAGGTATTACAGTTTGCAAGCTTTTGGCACCAGTAGCTTCTTCTGGCAGAAACGTTGAAGGAGAAAAAAAAAAGGGGTAGGGTTTGGAAAAGTCTCTTGGAACCTTGGGTCACTGCACGTTTACCAAACAGGATGAGAAGAAAAGAGTGACTGTTGGAGACTGCTTTTTAATGACAACTGTCAGAATGTAAGTTCTGTTGTTTGTGAGTAGATTTAATGTGAGCTGATCTATAGTGAGGATGAGATCAACATCAAGGGCATGGGAATCTGAATTGGACCATGTGAAATTTAATTGGGAGACTGTATTTAGGGATTCCAAGAATTTTAACAGGTCAGCCTCACTGTGAGTCCATGTAACAAAGATGTCATAAGTGTATTTAATCCAAACCAAGGGCTTCAGGCTTATGGATCCCAGGAAAGCCCCCCCAATGACCCATGAAAAGGGTGGCATGGGAAGGAGCCATCCTGATTCCCATGGCTGTACCCTCTGTTTTTATGTCTGTTTCTTAAAGATAAAGTAGTAGTTCATAGGTATAAAGTTGATTAAGATGAGCAGGAAGGATATTTGTAATCAGGAGGACACTGACTGAGGAAATGTTCTGCACCAGACCTACCATGTTCATCAGGGATGTTGGTGTTGAGGGAGGTGGCATCAGTGGTGACAAGCAAGGTGGGTATGTGGAGCAAAATGGTCATGGATTTCAGATGATCTAGGAAATGGTTGGTGTTTTTAATATTGGAGGGAAGTCTTTGTACTTTGGGTTGCAGGTGTTGATCAAGTAAGGCAGATATACATTCAGTGGGTGCTTTGAAGCCAGCAGCTATGGGATGGCCAGGGTGATTGGGAGTGTGGATCGTAAGGAGGAGGTAAAAAAGTTGGGTGTCCTTGGTTTGGGTAAGAAATTCTATGGATTGAGATGTTAGACCTTGTGAGGGGCCTGCGGTTTGAAAGCAGATCAGTTTGAGTCACAGGTATGGGATTGTGATGGCAGTAGTATGTAGAGGTGTTGGACAGCTGACGTACACCTCCACTTACGTACTCCTGTTGGTCAAGTACCACATTGGTAGATACTTCGTCCATTGGGAGGATAATGATTGAGCCATCAGCTTTTAGGGAACGAAGAGCATGAGTTCTGCAGAGAACATGTTACGATCATGTTGTAAGCACCTTAGGAAGGCTTCTTAAGCAATACTAAATGTGAGGAATTTTTGGAAGGATTGTAAGGTATGATTTTGAGGTAGTTCTGGTGGATCGAGTTGGGATTGTGATTGTAACTGTTTAGGGCAGGGTTCAGTTTTGCTTGTGGAAAGGTTTTGGGATTTGGTTGCAAACTGATACTTTCATTACTGTTAGTCCTTCACCAAAGTAGCATGATTAAATACAGATTTAGGACTGAAAGTGAGAAGGTTAGATAATACAGATAATTCAAGAGGGGAGAGTGCGGTATAGGAGCGGTTGTGAGAACTGTACTGTTAAGACTGGTTGAGTTATTTGTCTGAGGGGCAGTGGTAAAAGCTGGGGGTTCTTAAGGATATTGCCCAAGTTCAGTTTGTAGGAGAGGAGTTGTGGTTGATGGTGTGGGTGTTTAAGGAGCTGCAGGAGGAGAGGAATGGAAACACCACTGTTGAGGTAATTTAGCAGAAGGTTGTGGATAGCTTTTTGACTTGAAGTGTGTCATGTTGCAGCTTGGAGTTGGCCTGGCAGATGATACTATCCAAAGAAATGAGAGGGGGAAAATTGCAGGATTTTGTAAGAGAGAAGTCTGGTGGAGCGGAAATTGAAGGATGAGGCATGTAGGTCACACATTAGCTGGATAATTGCAAGAGATTGCTGTATTTGAAACTTTAAAAGGGGCTGGTGTAGAGTAGGGTTACATCCTAGAGACAGGGACTTTCACTGCTAGGCCTTTGGGAGTAACTGCAAGGGACAAGCAGGCTTCAAGAAAAAGAAAATGGGACCTTTGTTTTTACAGTGCAAAAGAATGGTTCAGAAAAGAATGAATGTAATATGTGAATAGGTTAAAGGCAAGAAAATTGGAAAAAATTGTATAAAAATCGTGTAAGGGGTTAACAAGAAGTAATTAATGAGTGTGAGAGAAGTTTTCTCCAGACTGGGAAATACCCCGTCTGAAACCTTGACAGTCCTTTTCCTTCACCTCTCTCCCTTCCCCTTCTACTAGAAGTAGTAGCTCCGAAAGCTTGCAACCTGGAATACCTTTTGTGTGTGTTTTCTCCTGCTGCTGCTTGGTGAGTAGATGTTTTTCTCTGTCCAGTTAAATTATATTGTAGCATTTGAGATTATCAGTTTGTTCCACAGTGGAGGGATAGGTTGGGGAAGGTTAAAAAGGTATGATTCAGACACCAGGATGATTGAGTTCCACTTGCACAATTGATCACAGCTGCCATTTTATTTGTTTAATTCTTGAAGGAATAGTTCTGAATATTGCTCTGTTCACTGTATGTCGTGTCATATAGAACCCATGTTAAGTCTTCACTATCAGAAGCATTTACAGCAACTTATTATTGTTTGCCACATGCAAGTCACTTGTTGACAGTACATGTGATATTATAAGAAATTAAGTTTTTGAAACATGCACATCTAACATGGCAGCAAATCTCACAAAAAATTCTTATGTCGGTGGATCAGGTAAATTTTTGTAAAAATGAGCTCTAGCAATTGTGAACATGGAGTTTTATGAACATGTTATTTGCTATAAAGAAAAGTATATTACTTCCAGGTCATATAGACTGGAGCAAAAGTAGCAAGAGAAGTGTATGTCACTGAAAGGCTTAAGCAGATGTTACTTGTTAAGTACACATTGGGGAGTTGTTTCATAATGAGTATACTTAGTTTTGGTGTCCCCTTAAAGTTGGGAGCTTGATTCCTAAATGTGTATTTAAAGAACGTATCATAATCCATTTGTTTGTGTGAAGTGTCTTTGCAGGGAGAGGAGTCGGAGGACGGAGGGGCCAGGTAGAGTGCAGGGCAGATAGTATATGACCGATTTGTAGGTATTGTACTTCTGGTAGAACACAGTTAAAAAAAGTTGTTTGTTGTGAAGTGCAAATCGGCTTTAATAGGTTCATTGTATATTTGGGATGAAATAAAATAAATAAAATATATCTTGTTTGTGTGGAGGCAACTGTTATATGAGTGCCCCTTTTTTAATAAAAACTGCAAAAGAAAGATGTTTTTCCAGTTCAAATCAGTTGCTCCTCTTAAAGTATGTGGCTTTGAAAGTGATTAACTATGGCATGTGTTCAAACCAGTTTCGGAAATATTTTTCCACTGTGGTACCACAAAGAGACAGTTTTTCATGGATTCAGGACCTTCTTGAGATGACTGAAGTTAACACATTTTGTTTAACAAAAGGGAACAAAAAGACTTCAATAGGAGGTGTACTGGATGAATACAGGTAATGAAACATTAACTTCATGTGTTTCTCTGTTAAATTGAAACTGGCACTGTCATAGTGAAGAATGTTGTAATGTTTTAGATTGTTTTACCTTATTCAGCATTGACTGTTCTTTGGTCCTCTAAAGCAGTGCTTGTGTTGTCATATGCAAACAAACAAGTGATCATTTTCTTGAAAGTGTTTGATGATCGTATCATATTTGTTCATTTTGGGTCGCCTTGAAACCTCCAGTTCTGTGCTGCTTAGTTTCCAGCTCATATGAATGATCAAAGTTCTGTCAACTGTTGTGATACAGTATACAAGTTAACTTCTTCGGTCAGACTGTATGGCATTCAGTCGGGAACAGATCTTTCTCACAGCTGAATGTTCTGGCAAAATTGAATGTACTATAGCCTTCATGCTAAGTCATATTGCAATAGTCTTTCTAAGTCTGTTGCACACAGTGTAAGTGCTTTTAGGGACAACAGATTTTGGTTTATGTTCACAAAATTCAATGGTGACTGAAGCACAGCCACATCAAAATTCTGTAAAAAGTCTTAATGTGAATGTGATGACTTATCTACTCCACAATTTTGTAAGCTGCCATTGTTTTAACGGCAGCAGCTTAAAAAAAACTATCCTTATATTAAGGTACTGTATTTATTCACATTTATGTTAATTTAACATCAAATAGATTAAAACCTTTTTTAATGCTAGAATTGCGTGACTCTCACAGTGGTTACGCGGTGATCTGCTTATAGGGACACTATGGAGAAGTAGCTTAAGTAACCTTGTGTCTGAGCTTATCTTATGTAGCTTGCTTACAAGATTAAAGTCTGTTAATCTACATGGATACTGCACAAATCACACTCAACTGCCTAGCAGAGGCTTCATCAAACCATGTTCACAATAACACTCTTCCAATCTCGAACAGTGCACAGGAAAAACAAACATCTCTCTCTTTCTGTGTGTGCTCTGATTTCCCTTATTATATTATTATGATAATTTCGCCCTATGTAGTCAGTTTCAACAAAATATTTTCGCATTTGGAGGAGAAAGTTGATGATTGAAGTTTTGTGAGAAGATTCTGCTGCAACAAACACCTTTGTTTTAATAATGTCTACCCCAAATCCTGTATCACATCTGTGACACTGTGTCCCCTATTTCTTGATTATACAAAGCGTGCTGATGTTTGACCTTTCTTGACGTACTCCATTAATACTATCTGGTAAGAATACTATACTGCACAGCAGTACTCCAAAATGGGGACGGACATGCATAGCGTAGGCAGTCTCTTTAGTAGATCTGTTGCATCTTCTAAGTGTTCTGTCAATAAAACAGCCTTTGGCGTGCATTCCCCAAAATATTCTCCATGTGTTTTTTAAAATTTAAGTTGTTCACAATTGTAACTCCTAGTTATTTAGTTGACAATGTAATGTAATTGGATAGATAAAAAAAACTACTCATCAAGTGGCGGCAGGAGTACACACACACAAGGTTTAATTTACACAAGCTTTCAGATCCAATGGCTCTCCTCCTATCAGTAGAGTTGGAGGGGAAGGAAGGGGGTCAAGGCAAAGGACTGGAGAGGTTTAGGAAAAGGGGTACAGTTCCTTCAAGCCTCTTCCTTCCCCTTGAACTCTTCTGCCAGAGGAAGGGGCCACTGGATATGAAAGTTTGCTTAAGTTAAACCTTTTTGTTAGTGTGTGTTCTGCCGCTGGTTGGTGCTTTTTTTAAAAAAAAAAATCCGGTTACATTATATTGTTAAAAATAGATATTTTCTTTCTTTATAGGTATGTAGTTGAATTTAGGGCCTTTAAATCGATTGATTTATTGTGTAACTGAAGCTGGACCAGATTCCGTTTAGCACTCGTGTGGACGACTTCATGCTTTTCATTATTTAGGGTTTATTGCCAGTTTAGTTTTCTCACTATACAGATGTCTTTCCTAAACCATTTACTGTTTGTTTTGATTTACTGGCAACTTTTATAGATGTTAAATGACAGCAGACAATATTAGCAGCCATCTTAGGTGGTTTACAGATGATTCTAAGTCTTTTATGTGGAAAAGGAGCTGCGGCTGGTGTATAACACTACCTTGGAGAACACCAGAAATCACTTCTGTCTTATTTGATCACTTTCTGTCAATTGTTACATACTGTTATCCGTCTAAAAGGAAATCATGAATCCAGCCACATAACAGACAGTATTCCGTAAGCATGCAATTTGACTACAAGCTGTTTGTGACGTACAGTGTCGAAAGCCTTCTGGAAATGTAGACATACAGAATCAATGTGAAATCCCTTGTCAGTAGCACTAAACACATTGTGTGAGTAAAGAGCTAGCTTCGTTTGACAGGAACATTGTTTTCTAACTCGGTATTGACAGTGT
Source organism: Schistocerca gregaria (assembly GCF_023897955.1). NCBI lineage: Eukaryota > Metazoa > Arthropoda > Insecta > Orthoptera > Acrididae > Schistocerca > Schistocerca gregaria. Next base: position 136,033,876 of record NC_064921.1, on the reverse strand, counting down.
GTCAATAGACCATTCTCTTCGAGGTAATTCATCATATTCAAACACTGTATATGTTCATAATCCTGTTACATATGGACATTAATGATATGATCCTGTAATTAAGTGGATTAGTTCCACTGTTTCTTGAATATTGGTGTCACCTGTGCAACTTTCCAGTCGTTGGGTACGGTTCCTTCATCGAGCAAGCAGTTGTATGTGGCTGTTAAGTATGGAACTTTTGCATCAGCATACTCTGAAAGTAATCTACTTGGGATACAGTCTGGACCAGAGGACTTACTTTTATTAAGTAATTTCAGTTGCTTCACTACTCTAAGGATATCTACATCTAAGTTCCTCATGTTGGCAGCTGTTCTTGATTTGAAGTCTGTAATATTCACATCGTCTTTGGTGAAGGAATTTTGGAACACTGTGTTTAGTAACTTGTCTTTAGTACTTCCATTGCTATTTTTTCCGGGGAGTGTATGTAATCACATATATCTCTGAAGATTGTGAATAATATTATTTAGACACATTCTTTACTGCACCAGCAGTTGAATTGTATGCACCAAATAGTATTTGTACCTCAAAACAGTTATGCTCAAAATGTAATTGCATAATCTGATTCAGAAATTCTTTATCTGTTGATTGTTTTGTTTGGCCAATCAAGGATCTGTGTTAACCCAAATATCAATGAGTGCAAATATCTCTGGCTGGCATTAATAATTCTCAACTATAGTAAATTATTATCTGTGTAATTTGTGATCACTTTAGTCACTTCCTAAGTAAGAAAACTAATTACTCTACCACATCCCTATACTTCCAAAATATTTCAGTATTCCCAGTTAATACTGATCTTGTGTAATATTTATGATTCAGAGATTAACAAGTTCCTTTCATTTGGTTTAGTAATAGATTTTAAATTTTCACACAGTAAAAATGCTTCTGAGAATTGTTTTTTAAACACATCCTTTGCAAATATTTTTGATTCAGTATCTTCTGAAATAAATAATTACATAAACACTTTCAGCATCTTTCCTGAAGACACAACTTTTATTACAGAACACTATGTACATACTACAGCCATGTAAAGGCAAGCATGGCTCTTTCTGAACGGAACACGTTTTATTTTTTGCATATGTTGTTGCTGCAATTATTAACAACAGAAAAAAAAGCCTTGTATCATCACATATTTGTAGTGTATGCTTACAAATACTTTGCAAACGAGCCTGTCAGTTCCTTTGAAGTACCCTTGGTTTCATTCATTGCTTCTCGTGTTCAGTGAAATGAAAAGAGGTGTTTTCTTAGAGCCATGTAAACAGTCTTGAATATATCGTAGTATATTTCCATGTGAAGGACGCTTGGATTTGTTCTGCAGGTGTATAATCCCTTTTCAGCTGAAGGCAAACTGCTAAATAGCTACAATTTCTGTCTGAACTTTTTTCCTCAGGCACATCCAGAAACTGTGTAGAATGGTAATTCCAGCCCACTTTTATGTTAACATAATTACCAATGTCCTGTTATTTACTCTTAATGAAACGTTGCTGGACGGAACAAGAAAAGTATAATGGAGATAAAATGACACTGGCCAGGTGTTGGCTTTCAAGTAATGTTTACAAATATTACACAATAAACTCTCTTTAGATGTGGCCTTCGTAGTTCTGAATTAGAAGAAGATTCGTCCCACTTGTACTTTGCCTCATAATGATGCCAGCCTAACAGTATCTATACTGCATGTAGTGTTGTTCATAATTCTCTAACAAGGTGTTAGTTTTGCAAAAAGTTTTAAGTATAAGGGATGAAAACAAGTGCCTCGTCCAGAAAATGCAGGGTGTTTCATGTATCTGATGACTGCCTGCTCGGGGTATTGCAGGCTGGCTATGGAAGCTGCGCCTGCTGGTGGAATGGATCCTGAGGGACCACAATATTCCCCCCCCCTCCCCCCCCCCCTTTTTCTTGGTTTTACCTTGAAGGTCGTACAGACATATGGGCCTTGTCGTCCAGTGTCATTCGAGCAGTGAAACAGGCATCATGAGTGGGAACAGTGAAGTTTACGAATGTAACAATGACAAGATTGAATTATTCAATTCCACAACTAGTGTTTATTTATAATTCGTGTGTGTACAGTGTCTACTTGTACTGTTCAGAGATTGTTTGATAGTTTCTAGGTGTTAGAGTTCAGAGTTGTGATGCAGTTCACAAATTAGTGAACAAATTTCATGAAACGTGAAGTGTTAAAGACAAGAAGCGTAAATGACTGTACATTGCGCACAGGAACTCATATTTTGACATTGCACGCCGCCTGGAAAATTCTTCTTTAAAAAAGTCTCTTGCACATCTTTTGCAGCAAACACAAATATTGTGCACCTCTGTATAACGAGGGGCTCAGCTGCTATAAAGTATCAGTAGTACAAGAACTTCGACCTGATTATCCTGTGCACAGAATTAAATTTTGCGAATGGATTTTAAAATGAGTGCATGACTATGAAATGCATCCTTACCGCATTCTGTTTTCAGATGAAGCTTGGTTCCATTTACATGGTTATGTTAATTCCCAAAATTGTCGACAATGGGGAACAGATAGACCTATTGCGCTTCATGAGGAACCCCTAATCAGAAAACAGGGTTGTGGTGTGCAGTTAGTGGTGACAATAATAGGCCCAACTTGTTTTAGTGACACAAGTGAAAAAATGTGCAAAACATTTTGCAGCCGTTCTTTAGTGAACTGAGTGAAAGAGAATGAAGCTTCACATTTTGTTTTTCAACTGGATCTGGCAAGGGGTCATACAGTCAATGTTTCTTTGCATGCAATTCATGATGATGTGTTCGATGAAAGAGTGATTAGTAATAACGTTTTGTCCACTAGAAGTCCTGATTTAACACTGCGATTTTTATTTATGGGGTGCACTGAAGGACAACTTACTTAAAATTAAGAGAAGAACAATACGCCTTTCGTTTCTTGAATTACTGGGTTTTATCTCCAACAGACGGTCACACTCGATGCGTCCATTCACATTCTTGTCCATCACGAATCATGGTTGTAACAATCATGGTATCTTATAAACGATTCAAGATATTGAAATGAGGTTCTTTGCAAATGATAAAATGCAATGAGGCCCAAATGTTGGATGTTAAATACTTCAAACTATTTTATTCGTAATGAGCATATGCTAACCTAAAATTGCTTTCATAGGTACCAGTGTCAGTTTTTTTTAGGAGGAATGTGAAAATTCATAGCCACACAAATTACAAATTAATTTAAAATCACAAGCTATTACCACTCTTCTTTCTTCAACAGCAATCATGCATTCCGTATTTTTACAGCTAACAAATGAACATTAAAACTTTATAATCTAGCTCAGAAGTTCCAAATCAATAAATCTGAACCTAGTGGGATCCATATCAACATCACTCACACACCTGTACAACTGTCCTGTCTCAAGTTTCGATGCTGAAGCTGAGAGCTTATGTTATTCATTTCCAGCTGCTTCCTATTTTTGTTGGTAAACCAGTTTCCATGAAACCTCCATTTCCTAGACACACTTTTTTCCACTACCCATTATGCATAAATCTTGGACCGATGACCTCCCTGTCTGGTCTCCTCCCCCAAAACGACCCAACCCATAAATCTTGACTACCACGTAAAGGTTTGCGAATTCACCTTCCACCTACTAATATGTGTTAGTATATTCAAAATGTAAATGAACCACATGCAAGAAAATTTTCAGGCAAAGATGTAGATGTCAGCCAGAAATACAGATGTCAGCCAAAGATACTGAAAGAAAATAATCTTCACACTGATAAAAATTCCACTGAAGCAAGCAGTTTTCCAAATGTCGCAGAAGGTGGGAGTGGCCGCCAGTACAGAGTTAATCATTTTAACAATTTAAAGGCATTTTTAAAGCTGCATCTATGGTAAAATTCTCACACAGTACAGATTAAACTGTGTAGATCAAGAAAACAATATTTTTGAAAAATCTTTTTTTCCCCCCCTAAATCCATTACATCCCCGCTTAAGTGAGAATCTTCAGAACACATTTATCTATAGTGAAGACAAGGATCAGGAGACTAGTGAATCTTAAGTATGTGGTTACATGTTAAGATCAGATTAGTGCACAGAAAAGTGATGCATCACTACGTCACTATACAAATGTTTGTTCATGTCCTGAGGTGCCACATCATGCTGACAAGCACCCTTCAGCTCACCCATAGGTGAGCAAGTATATGACCTATTGCACGTGTTCTGCACAAGCATGATCCATTTAGCCACCCTTGCCCATGGTTGCCTAGCCGGTGCAGTACAATCACATAGGCTATCGGCAGGCTGGTACTTGAACTGAAATAATAAAATCTGTAGGACCAAATGAACCATCTCGTAGCTATTTTGAGTCTTGTTAAAAGCTGTACACAGAGATATGTTAATGATTTTCATAGTCATTGAATCAAATTTAATGAATATTTGTGACTAAAAGTTGCGTGATTGGATAAAGAGGGAATAAAATACATCATGAACATGTAGTTTAAAGGTGTGAAATTCTCCCTGTAGAGTTGGTATTTGTTGTTGCAGAGGATTTCTCGAGGAAGCTGGTGAGCACTAAGAATATTGGTGTGGACATACTACACATGAAAACTTTTTCAGCAAAGTGGAAAATCACGACACACTTTTATTTAGTCCAAATATGGCAACATACACTACCTGACTTGGCTTTGAAATTGTCAGCTCTGTGGCTTTTTATTTTCTGTATAGACAAGCTGTGAGTAAAATTATTTGAATGTTGGTAGAACATTTATATGTGCACTCGATTAACAGGTAGAGAAGATGGAGTAAAGTAACCGTATGTTAATAAACCATAGAAAATTGCATACAAGACACCCGGTGTTTCCAAAAAAATGCTGCTAGCTACGAAATCGGTGTTGTAAATGACATCTAGTCATAGATCAGTCATGCACAAAATGTATTTTGTTGAAAACAGCCAGCCATAAATCTACTGTGCAGTGGCTGTCCACTATCTGCAAAAGGATGGTCATTTGTGTAGTTAGCCCCAATTAATTAATTATTATCCATATGTTTTGGCATTTTCTTCAATGGGGTGCAAGAAATTAATGTGTGGGGATAGTATGTGTGAGAGATGGAGACAGCAGGTATATACTGGTAGCTTACAATTTGCCCATGCCATAAACCACTGTTAGATACTAAAGTAGTTTTTGGTGCTGCACATGGAGAATGATGTTTCAATTAAATCTCATTGGGGTGTATGATGCAGTTATTATTAAACCTTTATCAGCTAGGGAATTGCTTGTAAAACATTTTTTGAATATAGCTAATTTTGTGAGGAAGGATGTAATGTATGCCAACTTCACATCATTATAGTTGTTACCTGTGTTTCTTAAGGATTAGTTTGATGCCTTATTACTGCTGTCAGTCCAACAGTATTCAACTTGACTTTTCAGTGTGAGAAATGCCGAGTTCGTTGGAATTTTACCCAGTCAAACTTCATTCATGAGAAAATTTAAAAAAGGAAGAAAAAGAAATTTTGCATCAAAAAGCCTACTCGAAAATGTAATAGCTTTAATAATGGGTAATTTAAACTATCAGCTGCTCCGAAAATACTTCAGTAGCAGCAAGAAAATTATTATTATTATTATTATTGTTATTGTTTTACATTTTCCCAATAACATAACATGTCTGACAGGTAGTAAAGTAAGTACTAAATGTAACCTGAAATCAGCTCTCTTAGACAACACCCATTCCATGGCTGAATTTTTGTTTAAAAACTGAAAGCCTTTAAATTTTTTTTTTTTTTCTCCATGAGTAGCACAAAAAAATCCATGTTTATTCATGTTAACATACCCGGAAATTATAAGAAGAAGAAATACGCTGGGAAAATTTCAGAAGTCACATTATATAATACCTTGTAAAGTGACTGACTCCACATCATAAAAGAATCGTTTAAATTATGTATGGCACATGTGAATAACTGAAGTTCAAACACTGGTGAATATTTTTTTCCCCCCCTCAGTGTGTTGTATAATTTTAAGTAGAGCAAGGGGGCAGATAATATAGCAAATTTCCCTCATTGCTCCATGTCACGCAGTTAAGAATTACTTAATGGTAGAATTGAAGTTGCCTGATTCTGGAAGATCATGAGACATTCCTGCATTATTTGTATTTCAGTAATTTTGATAAGCAAACATTTTATATATTCGTCAAGCATATGACTATTTATTGTTGTGTGGAATCACTGCTTATGATCATTTTCTGTTGTCAGAAGTTTCTGAACCAAGTAGTAGTATTAATAATGGTGAATCATGAACTTCTTAGAACACTCTGAAGTCATTGTTGAGTTAATGTTGCAGCAAACCTCAACTACATCCTTGATAAAATGTTGCAAACTTCTCCATTTTCATATATCCATATTGCGATGAAACAGAATTTACTTTGCAATGAAACATTTTTATTTATTCTGAGAGGCATGGAAAATTTGGAACAATATAAGCAGCCCTTTCAGAAAAACTGAAAAGGCACGAAATGCGGTGTTCAGCATCTTGTCGCCCAGTTCCAGTACTCCATAAAGTTGCACATGTGTAAAAATGTGGAAGTAGATTATAACAGTGATGTCCTATCTTGGGATTGTGATGCCAGCAAGTGTTGCATTGTCAGTGGTATCTCAATACTGCTCATGAGTTACATGAATGTGATTTTCTGAGAAATCCTTTATACACTTGATTCTCCTGTCCTTGTCTTCACATCCCTAATGTGAACTGACAGACGAACTTCAGAAATGACAGATTTCCTTGATGTCTGTATGCTGCAGCCTTCAGTAGCAGGTGATTAAGGGTTTAGTGTCCCATCGACAAAGATGCCATTAGAGACATAACATTAGCTCAGATTCGGGGGGGGGGGGGGGGGGGGGGGTCATATCCTGTCACAGGAATCGTCACAATATTTGCCTAAAGCATTTTAAGGAAATCAAGGAAAATCTTTATCTGGATGGACAGATAATGGACTTCTGAATAAGAGTCCATCTTATTACTACACCAAGTCTCTTTGATTTTTTAAATGTAATTACGTATAAATCTTCATTATAAGTGGCACAGCATAAATATTTTTTTTTTAAAGGAATGCAGTTTTTGGTATGGAAATTTTGTTTGGACAGAATGAAAAATGGATACAAATAGAGTGTGGTAGAATTGTGTGTGATGACCTCAAGCACCAGTACAGCAAATGATGATATGTTTGAGTTTCATATCAAGTGAACATCATTCTTAAGGTGAAGTTGGTCATATCTTGTAAGTATCTCGGTGCCTCCTAAGAGCATCCCTAACATGTTTTATCAGCATTTGTGTCACGATATAGAGCTTTACTCTCCTTTTTCTGCTCTTAAAAATAGTGACTCATGAGATGAGCCATTTTACAGTGAAGAGTTGAAGAAACTGGTACATCTGCCTAATATGATGTAGAGCCCCTGCGAGCACACAGAAGAACCACAACACAATGTTGCATGGACTTCGCTAATGTCTGGAAAGAGTGCCGGAGGGAATTGACACCAAGAATCGTGCAGGGCTGTCCATAAATCCATAAGGGTAAGAGGGGATGGAAATCTCTTGTGAAGCAAGGCATCACAGAGATATGCTCAATAATGTTCATGTCTGGGGAGTTTGGTGGCCAGCGGAAATGTTGAAACTCAGAAGTGTGTTCCTGGAGCCACTCTGTAGCAATTCAGGGTATGTAGAGTACAGTGGTGTAAACAGAAAAACCTCAGGGAGGGGGCATTATAGACATCTTGAGCTACTTTTACAATAATAAAAAGTAATCAAGTCATAGGCAAAGTTTAAGAAAGTTTTAACTAAAGTTGATTATACATGTATACAAAACAATGCCATCTTAAGACATAAAAAAGTTACAATTGTGGTTCTCTTCCTTAATGATGAATTCTGTGTGCCTATTCTTCCTGGCAAATTGGTTAATTTGGTTATCTATGTGCCAGGCAGAAATGTATAAAATACGATGACGTGGATGCACGTGCTTATTAGGAAAGTACAATTACTCAATAACTGTATTCAGTCGAGGCGACTGACGAAAGGAACAAACGAATGAATAGCTTGCGGTCTGATTGGCGGGTGGCAATGCGGGCAGCCCCACAAAGTTGGGGCGGTTGCGCCCCCCCCCCCCCCCCCCCCTTATGTATCCGCCATTGGTGGTATGTCATATTGTCCTGCTGGAATTGGCAAAGTCCATTGGAATGCAGAATTGATACAGGTGATCAGACAGGATGCTTACGTACGTGTCACATGTCGGAGTCATATCTGGTTGTTTCCAGGCTTCCATATCACAGCAACTGCACGCACCCCCCCACCATTACTGAGCCTACACCAGCTTGAACAGTCACCTTCTGACATGCAGGGTCCATGGATTCATGAGGCTGTCTCCATACACAAACATGTCCATCTGCTTGATACAATTTGAAATGAGACTCATCCAATCAGGCAATATGTTTCCAGTCATCAACAGTCCATTGTTGGTGTTGACGGGCCCAGGTGAGGTGTAAAGCTTTGTGTCGCGCAGTCATCAAAGGAACGGGGGTGGGTCTTTGGCTCTTGAAAGCCCATTCGATGTTTCGTTGGTCCCATTCTTGCAGGATCTTTTTCCAGCTGCAGCGATGTTTGAGGTTTGATGTTTTACCAAATTCCTGATATTAATGGTACACTTGTGTGAAATGGTCATACGGGAAAATACCCACTTCATCACTACCTCAGAGATGTGTCCCACCACTCGTGCACTGGTTATAACACCAAGTTCAAATCTTATAATCTGTCTTTGTAGCAGCACCAACTGATCTAACAATTGTGCGAGATACTTGTCGTATTATATAGGCATTGCCGACCACGGCATATATTAATATGCATGCCTATACTAGTTTCTTTGGCACTTCAGTGTATAAACCGTTGTAATCTTGCACAATTAAATTTGATGCATGTTGAGTGATGTGTGGTTCTCTACAAAGCACAACACATTAGGTAGCTATTCTGGGAGTGCCCTGGAGTTGGTAGCTCTGGCGATATACAAATGTTTTTGTGCTAACTGCAAGCACTCCCTCCTGTGTGTTGTGACCAATTGTGTCACATACCTACCACCTTCGTGAGTTTTGGTGTACATGATAAGAAAGTATCCCCATTCTAATAGCTGCAGTAAGTGGGAGGCCTTAGTCAAGATGGGGTATAGGCATTGTGTTCCTTGGAAAGTGCATCAATTTCTTATAAGTGCAAGTTGTATAACAGTATCAAAAAATTTCACATAACTAAGGAACTCTTAAAAGGAAGGTGAGAGAATAATATAAATGAAGAAGATATCCCCTAAAACTGGATTGATCAATTTTGTGGGAAGATCTGTTTCTTGCTTCAAAAACAGGTGATTTGAAGACAGTGAAATGGACTACACTCCACCCATTATATTCCAGTTGTCTCTGCACTTCCTTATGAGCAGGTGTGTAGTCTGTTGGTGAAATATATAATGAAATGCCCCAAAATCACTATTTAGACAATGAATAGAATTTTCAGAGCCCCAGAAGTAGGTCAGGCACAGGAGGACAATCTAAGCATGGGAGGTTACTTCTTCGAGACAGTAAAAGGTCTATTGCAAGCTATTAGAAGGTCAATGAAGACTAACCACTCTATCCACAAATTTCTGCAAGAAAATTTTCTTTGGTGCTTATAGTTGCCTCAAGAGATTAAATTTCCCCTACAAACTTTTGTGTTAGAGGCCCAAAGCAGCTGATCTGTATGTCCTATTTATCAATGTGGAAGGTGGCTTGTGTATTGTGGTATTAGCAATATCAAAATGGGAATGTGCTCTTTAAAGATGTGGAGATGACATTGAGAAGGTGCAGAACATGCTGCTGGATAGTTGTCAGTGAAAGGTGTATTACATTTCTGATGCCAAAGGCACAACATTAGGAAAAAAGTGGTTCACTGAATTGGCTGCAGGGGTCTGACAAAATAATACGAATACCTATATTCTACATACAAACAATGCAGGGTATCATATGGTGGAGGGTACCTTAAAATCCATGGAGAAGAAATAAAAACTTTGAAGTTTTCCAACAACTTTGTAATTCTTTCAGAGACAGCAAAGGACATAGAAGACCAGTTGAATAGAATGGATAGTGTCTTGAAAGGAGGATATAAGATGAACATCAACAATATCAAAATGAGGATAATGGAATATAGTCGAATTAAAGCAGGTGAGGTTAGAAAATGACACTTAAAGTAGTAGGTGAGTTTTGCTGTTTTGGGGGTGCAAAATGACATAATGGTCGAAGTAGAGAGGATATAAAATGTAGACAGGCTATGGCAAGGAAGGCATTTCTGAAGAAGAGAAATTTGTTAACATCGAGTATAGATTTAAGTGTCGGGAAGTCCTTCCTGATAGTATTTGTATGGAGTTTAGCTACGTATAGAAGTGAAACATGGACGATAAATATTTTGGACAAGAAGAGAATAGAAGCTTTTGAAACCTGGTGCTACAGAAGAATGCTGAAGATTAGATGGGTAGGTCACATAACTAATGAGAAGGTACTGAAAAGAATTGGAGAGAAGAGGAATTTGTAGCACAATGTAACTGAAAGAAGTGATCGGTTGGTAGGACACAGTCTGAAGAATCAAGGGACCACCAGTTTATTATTGGAAGGAAGCGTGGAGGCTAAAAATCATATAGGGAGATCAAGATGTGAATACATGAAGCAGATTCAGAAGGATGTGGGTTGCAGTAGTTACAAAGAGATGAAGAGGCATGCACAGGACAGAGTAGCATGAAGAGCTGCATCACACCAGTCTGTGGGCTGAAGACCACAAGAAGAAGCCGCAACAATTCAACATCATTTACTGCGCAACATACAAAAATAAAATCTTCTCAATTTACAAACCAACTTCACTTCGAATAAAATACTTGAGCTTTTGATAACTTATCACTGCCGTCATCATCAGGAGTTAAAATCACTGACTGCTGGGGCAGGCATTGTGTTCTGTTCAGTGATTTTAATTCCTGATCGCAAAGCAGGAGACAGCTATCGAAAGCTTGAGTATTTTATTCGAAGTGACATGTCTTGTAAACCAAGAAGGTTATACTGAAGTATGCCACTGCTAAAGATTTCAAAGACACACAACATACAATGTTAACATTATTGTTGAAACTGAAAGACAAGATTAAAAATCATGTAAAACAGTTTTTGTGCAGATCATTACATGACCCCACTTAGAGAAGCTCTGAAGCAGACACTCCCCTCGAGTCGAGCATGATGGTGATTCAATAATGCCGTAGTGTTTGATGATATATGTTGGTCTTGGACCAGTTGACCATTATGAGCAAGTTAAGGCAAAATATTTTAATATGCTGGTCAACTATCTCCATTCATTGCTGCAAAGTGTATCCCCTGGTTAACAACATGTGTGCCAAAGGCCCTCATTCTCAGTTCTGAAATGGAGACTATTTTAATGAACATGATGATCAAAACACTACCTCATTTTCTCATCTGAATGCAATCAACCTTTGTAAATATCTACAGAATGTGCTGCACAGTTGATTTCTTCCACCATGAGTGACCTTCTTTTTCACAGGCATGGGGTGCATATCCCTCTGACTGGCATCACTAGTATTTGTTACATTGGGACCAAGCTGCTCATAAAGTTTTTGTCTCTCTTTCTCAGATGGTTAGGTTTTTTTGTTCATTGTGGCTGCGATATTTGTTACATGCTGACCAAAAGCAAATGAGAAAATAACTAACCAATTTAGCGCTGATCTCAACTGTTATGGAATGGAACATTAACCAATGTAGATTGACCTAAAGAGTGCAGTCATTCACTGCAGAGAGGTCTTCAACCAGATGCCAAATCTCAGCTGTATGTTGTGGAAGCAGGTTGTCTGCACCTCCTCCAGTTCTTAACTGCTAGGTTTGTTAATAAGCCAGAAGATGATATCAAAAAATAACACACACAGCTCATCCATAAGGAACTACATCAGCTTCAGGGACATTTAATAAGGCCAGCATGCAAACTGAACATTTTTGTTGAGGCTAGATACTTGCCTTCAGGCATGGTACATCATAAACACTGCTGTTCAAATCACTCTTAGTTATTATTTCTCATTATCATGCACACGTCTTTCTGTTTATTAGATACTTATTACTCGGCATTGCAAAGTGGATACCCAGCCATTGTGAGAACTAACTTGATCACTTGATAAGGTACAGCCACATTACAGTTCAAAGTAGTGTGCATCATTTCCACAAGAGTGAGCATGCAAAATGATAGTGGAAAATGTCTTCACGTGAAACTGCAACAACTTGCTGTTAACGTCTTTGAGTTTACTGACAGTGAGAATGGGGAAGGTGTCATAGTGCTGACAGAGAAGGATACAACCAATGATGACAATCAGAAGTTAAAGAAGTCAGTGCAAATTACATGAGAGACATGATTCCAAGTGGAGCAGGATTAAAATATTTGCCCCAAAGCAGACAAGTAATTCAGTTGAAAGCTATATTGACTTTTCAGAATAAAGTAAATGGACACAATAAGGATTTCATAGATAATGTGGATAAATGTTTTGTTAGGCAGATACTTCTGTGATGTTATGAGCAACACAAGAAAATGCCTTCTTCCAGGCTATCAAAAAAATCTCTGGGAAAAGCTGTTACATGTATGGGATTTGATGTAAAAGGTGCCAGAATGAATAAGTCATTATTTGAGTTGAAAGAACATAATTTTAAAAAAATCATACTATGGTAGGCTTTTTACAAAAAACTGATGTGGCCAGTAGCTTATTTGATGGAGAGTGGGATGTATACACACTGTATTGGAAATAAGAATTGCAAAGCTACTCAGCAGCGAGTATTGTCAAACAACAGTGCCAGTCAACATTTCATTGTTGCGGATGCTAAGTTTCATTTCATCGGTACTCCTCTGTATCTGTAATAGGCAAATTTCAGACTATCATATAGGAATGGAGAGTTAAAAAACTAAAAATATGCAGAGGCAAAAAGGGCAGAACTTCTGGCTTTGCTGTGACTAGTGGCGACCTTATTGTAGTCATTGTGTTAAGGTGCATCAACCATCTCCTGTGTATCCGCTGATGAAATGTTGCTAGAAAATGGTTACTTTCTATATTATGAGAAGGAAAGTTGTTACTCATCATATAGTTGAGATGATGAGTCAGATAGGCACAACAAAAAGACTTTCACAATTAAAGGTTTCAGCCATTGGTTTGTCAACAGTAGACACGCACGCATGCAAACACAACTCTCACACACGTGTGTGTGTGTGTGTGTGTGTGTGTGTGTGTGTGTGTGTGTGTGTGTGTGTGTGTGTGTTGGCAAAGGCCAATGTCAGAAAGTTTTAATTGTGAAAGTCTTTTTTGTTGTGACTCAGCATCTCCTCTATATAGCGAGTAGCAGCTTTCCTTCTCATAATATTGTTACATTCCAACCTGGATTTTCCATTGTTTACCTTCTATTCCTGCCATACCATCTGGACTAATCCTACCACACTGGGCTGGTACAAGTGAACCATATTCTTCACAAGGGCTTTGATTCTCTCTCATCCTGTGCTGAAATGAGGGGCATCCTACACAAGATCCTTCCCACCCCTCCTAAAACGGTATTCTGTCAGCCACCTGACCTATATGATTCCTGTGCAGGCCTGGGTGAAAGATCTGCCCAATTCACCCACCAGCACCCCCTCCTCGAGTCCTTTCACAGGCTTATCCTGGCCCACCTGCTGCAAACACTGCACATCTTTTTATGTTGGTATGACTACCAACCAGTTGTCCACCAGGATGGATGACCACCACTATACCGTTATCAAGAACAAAGTTGAATACCTGGTAGCACAACATGCTCAATGTCAATGGCTGCTTCACAACCCGGAGCCATCTGGATCCTTCTACGTGCCACCCCTCCCTGTTGCATTCCTAGCTAGCAAACCAGCTTGCCTCCAAGTCACTAGCTACCCACCCCCGGTCTTTTTCCTTTCCTCCCACCACCCTCTCCCTCGGCTGTGCAAAATGTAATGTCACAGAGAAAGATAATTGTATGAATGCTGCAAGTGAAACATCATGAGCAGCCAAGGTGAGATAAATGAGCACTTCATTCAGTGGCACATACAGACATGTAGCATGTGCCAACACCCCATGTATGAGAATACTGGAGTGTATGCTGTCACAGCATCCCGTCCCTGCTTCTCAGTCATAAACACAACTGTGGTGCTACCCAGTTAGGTAAACAGTTCGCCTTCCCAGGTAAGACCAGCATCTCTCAATATCTAGGGAAGTAAAACTTAAGTCACCAAGCATTGAGGCCATGTGAGATGTGCAGTGAATCGTGCAGTGACACATCTACAAATCAAATTACATACTTGAAGGTAGAACCATTCACCACCCTGGTTAGCAAAGAGTCCAAGACCAGGCTACTCTTTTAAATATATCCACACTGTGTGTGTGTGTGTGTGTGTGTGTGTGTGTGTGTGTGTGTGTGTGTGTGTGTGTGTGTGTGTGTGTTTTCTTCATCTCCTAAACCACTGGACCGATTTCAGCCCTCCCTCGCTGTCGGGCAACAATCACTGTGGGGCTTAGAATCATCTGCCTATCATACCCAGGAGATATGATGTCCTAAACCCTGAGAAGCATGAAAAACTGTCACATTGTGCATTACATTTAAATTTGTTACTCCTTTGGTACTAACTCCACTTGCAACACATGTTGCAGACAGTAGCCACAAACGCCACTGAACGTACCTAGAAAATTATATCATTGTATGGAACATAGTTCCGGAGACATGACACGAAAGAATGCCGCATCATGCATGAGGCTGTAATACGTTTATTCTTTACTACTAAGACACTCATGCAGCCAAGTCAATTTAGGAAAGTCCTTGATTTGTGGCAGCACGTTTGACAGCTTTGAACTGTGAAGCACGAACAGCTGTAGCAAAAACAGTAGCCATCTAAAGAGCTATGAAGAGGTGGTGCCTTAGAGATGTTACAAAATTGCATTGTAGACATGCAAAGCAGCTCTACCCAATGTACAGAAACTATCTGGGGAAATGAAATATTTTCAATATTAGAATGCAAACACAGTTCATTTTTTGTTTTTGTTCAAACAGGAGTGACTGCAGTAATGGATAGGAACAGTGATTGTTGTGTACAGATGCGAGCTGAGTTGGCAACCCTTCACTCACAGATCCAGGCTGTTTGGCTTCCGTCACACAGCTTGAGGCTGCTGCCAAGGGGTGTCACTGTGGGGGATCGAATGCGGGGATGCGAGGAACGTCGAGCACGTCCCACATGTCCTCCGATTGGCCCACTGCCGTGGCTGCCCTAGGTACTGCCTGCACTGAGGTTGACCCCTCACCCGTAGTCGAGTGGAAGATCATTCCAAAGTCTGGCAAGCAGTGAAAAACTTTCCGAGGGGCCGATCATAGGGCCTCCCCGGTTCATTTGACAAACAGGTTTCGGACGTTATCTGTGGCTGAAGATGTCTCTGAGCTGGATGCAGTCGTCCACCCTGTTCCAGAGGAAGCTTCTCAGCCCGGAAAGTCTGGGCATTCACAGAGGGTGGGCTTGCTGGTAGTTGCGAGCTCCAACGTTAGGCGCATAATGGGGGCCTTTAGGAACATGGTTGTCAGGAGGGGAAGGAAGCCAGTGTGCATTCTTGGGGGGAGTCATTCCAGATGTGGAAAGGGTGTTTCCTGAAGCCAAGAAGAGTACAGGGTGCAGCCAACTGCAGGTGGTGACTCATGTCTGTACCAATGACGTGTGTCGCTTTGGATCAGAGCGGAGTCAGTATGGTTTTGGGCGGCTAGCAGAAATGGTAAAGACTGCCAGTCTTGCTTCCGAGATTAAGTTAAGGTGGAGCTCACCATCTGCAACATTGGCTCTAACAATGTTCAGAAAGGATAGATTAAATACAGTTGGTGGTGGAGTATTTATTGCTGTCAAAGGTAGTTTACCTTGTAGCGATATTGAAGTAGATAGTTCGTGTAAAATAGTATGCGTAGAGGTTATTCCTGACAATCAGACTAAACTATTAATTGGATCATTTTACTGAACCCCAACTCAGAAGATATAGTTGCTGAACAGTTCAAAGAAAACTTGAGTCTCATTTCAAATAGGTACCCCGCTCATACAATTATAGTTGGTGGTGTCTTCAACCTACCCTCGATATGCTGGAAAAATTACACGTTTAAAGCTGACGGCAGGCATAAAACGTCATCCGAATGCTTTCTCAGAAAATTATTTTGAACAATTAATTCATGAGCCCACTTGAAGCATAAATGGTTGCGAGAGCATACTTGACCTTTTAGCAACTAATAATCCTGCACAAATAGTGATTATTGTGGTGAATACAGGGAATAGCGACTACAAGGCAGTTACTGCTATGCTGAATACTGTAACACCTACAACCATCAGAAAGAAATGCAAAGTATATCTATTTTTTTAAAAAAAAGCTGATAAAAATGCTCTTAACAAAGACACAGTCTTCACTCCTTATCTGATCATGAGATAGTATCGACAGCTATTGAGAGATATGTATCACATAAATTAATAAGTGATGGTACTGATTGCCCATGGTACACAAAACGGGTCAGACCGTTGTTGCAGAAGCAATGAAAAAAGCATGCCAAATTTAAAAGAACACAAAATCCCCAGGTTTTACAGAAGTTCGAAATATGGTGCGTACCTCAATACTAAGTGCTTTTAATAATTTCCACAAAGAAATTCTGTCTCAAAATCTGGCAGAAAACCCAGAGAGATTCTGGTCATACATAAAGCACACCAGTGGCAAGATGCAATCAATACCTTCACTGCGCAATAACAATGGTGAAGTCACTGATGACAGTGCTACTAAAACAGAGTTATTAAACACGGTTTTCCGAAACTCGTTCACCAAAGAAGACCAAGTGAATATTCCTGAATTCCAATCAAGAACAACTGCCAAGATGAGAAACATAGAAGTAGATATCCTCGGAGTAACGAAGAAGCTTAAATCACTTAATACAGGCAATGCCTCCAGTCCAGATTGTATACCAGTCAGGTTCCTCTCAGAGTATGCTGATAAAATAGCTCCATATACAATTATATACAACCACTCTCTCACAGAAAGATACATACCTAAAGACTGGAAAATTGCTCAAGTCACACCAATACCCAAAAAAGGAAAGTAGGAGTAATCTGCTGCTCGAAGATAACGATTTATTGACACATAGTCAGCACGGTTTCAGAAAATACCATTCTTGTGAAACATAACAAGCTCTTTATACTCATAAAGTAATAAGTGCTATCAACAGGGGATGTCAAATTAATTCCATAATTTAGATTTACAGAAGGCTTTCGACACTGTTCCTCACAAGCGTCTTCTAACCAAACTGCGTGGCTACGGAGTATCGCCTCAGTTGTGCGATTGGATTTGTGATTTCCTGTCAGAAAGGTCACTGTTCGTAGTAATAGATGGAAAGTCATCGAGTAAAACAGAAGGAATATCCGGCGTTTCCCAAGGAAGTGTTATAGGCCCTCTATTGTTCCTGATCTATATTAATGACATAGGAGACAATCTGAGTAGCCGTCTTAGGTTGTTTGCAGATGATGATGTCATTTAACATCTTGTAAAGTCATCAGATGATCAAAACGATTTAGATAAGATATCTGTATGGTGCAAAAAGTGGCAATTGACCCTGAATAAGGAAAAGTGTGAAGTTATTCACATGAGTACTAAAAGAAATCGGCTAAATTTCAATTACGCGATAAGTTGCTCAAATCTGAAGGCTGTAAATTCAAATAAAAAAGGGATTACAATTACAAATAACCTAAATTGGAATGATCACATAGATAATATTGAGGGTAGAGCAAACCAAAGACTGTGATTCATTGGCAGAACACTTAGAAGGTGCAACAGGTGTACTAAAGAGACTGCTTACACTACACTTGACCGCCCTATTGTGGAGTATTGCTGTGCGATGTGGGATCCGCATCAGATGTGACTAACGGATGACATCGAAAAAGTACAAAGAAGGGCAGTTTGTTTTGTATTATCGCAGAATAGGGGAGATGGTGTCACAGAGATGATACGTGAACTGGAGTAGCAATCATTAAAACAAAGGCGTTTTTTGTTGCGAAGGGATCTTACGAAATTTCAGTCACCAGTTTTCTCCTCCAATTGCGAAAACATTATGTTGGCACCCACCTACATAGGGAGAAATAATCATCACGATAAAATAAGAGAAATCAGGGCTCACACAGAAAAATTTAAGTACACGTTTTTCCCGCATGCCGTTCGAGTGTGGAACGGTAGAGAGACAGCTTGAAGGTGGTTCATTGAACCCTCTGCCAGGCACTTTATTGTGAATAGCAGAGTAATCACGTAGACACAGACGTTTCTAATAGATAATTGGCAAAATGATAAACAGGCAATGCTGGGTTTTTGGCAAGTGTTTTATAAAAAGACCACAGTTACATTATAGAGTGATACATTTGAGGAGGATTCCCTTGTTTGCTCTATGTGATATTCCAGACATACTAATATACCAGTAACAGATACAAAATTGCACTTTATGTTTTGGAACATACGTGAAATATTCTCAGGCCCACAATATTCTCATTGTTATCAATATGCACTAAAAGAATTGTTTTTAATATCTCAGAGTTCCCTTTAATGGTGACATTAGAAATGTGCTTAAGAAAATAATTCATTGTTCCTGAAGTAAAGTTTGAAATGTAGAGGACATTATAGCTGCTAAGAGGTAATCATGTCATTAAATTCTCTGTCTGCTCTCCTAGAAAAGAAGCAAATCTGCACCTCACAATGGTCCCACCTCTGCCTACAAAGGCAGAGGTCATATTATGGATGCCCAGGTGTGGTGGTCATTTATGGAAATTATGTCATAAATATATATCAGTTTGTTATGGCTTCATGAGGAACACAGTAGCGCGATATGTAATATCCTTGCATCATCTCAACTCAAAGGATGACAAAAACGTCACATTATGAATTAACAATGGCACAAACATGATACATGTTTTAAATTCTGTTTGGTGTCTGTCTTCTTACCCAGAAAAACAACGCATAAGTAAAAAAAAAAACCACTAACCTGCAGTTGACTAGTTTGTGGCATACACACTGAAGAGACAAAGAAACTGGTACACCTGCCTAATATCGTGTAAGGCCTCCCAAGCATGCAGAAGTGCTGCAACACGATGTGGCATGGACTCAACTAATGTCTGATGTAGTTCTGGAGGGCATTGACACCATGAATCCTGCAGGACTCCCTTAAATCCTAAGATTACGAGGGGGTGGAGATCTCTTCTGAACAGCATGTTGCAAGACATCCCAGATGTGCTCAATAACGTTCATGTCTGGGGAGTTTGATGCCCTGCAGAAGTGTTTAAACTCAGAAGAATGTTCCTCAAGCCACCCTGTAGCAATTCTAGACATGTGGGGTGTCGCATTCTCCTGCTGGAACTGCCAGAGTCTGTCGGAATGCACAATGGACACGAGTGGATGCAGGGGGTGAGATAGGATGCTTACGTACGTGTCACCTGCCAGACTTGTATCTGGATGTCTTAGGGGGTCACATATCACTCCAACTGCTCATGCCTCTATAGAGCCTCCACCAGCTTGAACAGTCCCCTGCTGACTTGTAGGGTCGATGGATTCATGAAGTTGTCTCCATACTCATACAAGTCTATCCGCTCAATAGAATCCGAAACGAGACTCGTCCGACCAGGCAATATGTTTCCAGTCATCAACATTCCCATGTCACTGAAGCCCATATTGATGATGTTTTGTTGAATGGTTTGCACGCTGACACTTGGTAATGGCCCAGCATTGAAATGTGCAGCAATTTGTGGAAGGGTTGCATTTCTGTCATGTCAAAACGATTCTTTTCAGTCATCGTTGGTCCTGTTCTTGCAGGATCTTTTTCCAGGTGCAGCAGTGTCTGAGATTTGATGCTTACCTGATTCCTGATATTCATGGCGCACTTGTGAAATGGTCATACAGGAAAATCACCACTTCATTGCTAACTCAGAGATGCTGTGTTCCACCGCTTGTGCACCAAATATAACACCACATCCAAACTCACTTAAATCTTGATAAGCTGCCATTGTAGCAGCAGTATCCCGCCTAACAACTGTGTCAGACACTTGTCGTCTGATAGAGGCATTGCCAATCACAGTGCCATATTCTACCTGTTTACATATCTCTGCATTTGAATATGCATGCCTATACTAGTTTCTTTGGCGTTTCAGTGTAGCTAGGTGTAGAGCACATAAAATTTATTAGATTATTCAGTACAACCAAAGACCTCATCAGTAGAGAGGCATGTGTGAATAGACAGGAAAGAGTAGTATGATTTTTATTGGAGGGGGGGGGGGCATACCATAGAACAGAAATTATTGGAAATTTGATAAATTTATTAAGATATTGATTAGTTTGTTTACCAAATCAGCAATTGTAAGAAGAGTAAAAGATGCTTTCAAATTGTGGAGGAAGTCTGTTACTAATAGGTGTGTTGAATGTGTTTGCTTTTACAGTCTGGTGCCCAGTAAGAAGCCAACAGTAAATGTATTTCCAACCACACGTGCAGTTGAAATCAGTGAGGATAACACAACACGAATACATACAAGTGAAACTTATAAGTGCAGAAAGAAACACTGGGCCAATTAATACACACGCTGATGATGAACTATGATATTATGACCACCTGCTTAATCAGCACACATGTGATAGTGTGCACTACCTAATATGAAGGGCTTATTTCAATAGTGGTAGAAGTCCATTTTTATTCATATTGAGATACATAGTCCTGAAGTTAAATGAGAGCTGAATAATCTGCAGTTGAGATACCAGAAAGGTAGGCTCAGGTGTTCAGGATAACCCTAGGGCTACGGACCATTTGTCTACACAACGGAAGGAGAGTCTTAGGGTCAAAGGATGAATATTACACACTTCCTCCTGCTTAGGCAAATGGTGCAAATCTGTTGGTTCTTTTTGCACGTAATGTAGTCTACAGTGGATCTGAAGAGGCTTATGGAAGCACCATCAGCTCATGGGTGGTTCCTTCAAATACTCCCAAATTTATTTCCCTTCTTTTTTTTTTTCTCCAAATACCAAAACTGAGTAACAGATTCCAAGACTGCTATGCACAGGAAATGGGTGGAATTTTTACAGTATATTCCTAAGATTCAGATCTCGAAGAGTCTTGAAATTTTTCATATTTTTATCCATTTCTGAGATACAGAAGTTCAGAGTTACCATACTTGTATGCACAAAATCTGTTGTGAGGAATGAAAGGTATTTTGTAAAGTGATGTGGCACAGAGAAATATGCTATAAAATGTCTCTGTCATCATCAGAAGGGTTCTAGGGGCCTCATTTTGTAGTACTGAAGCACATGAAAATTTTTGTTCCTGTAAAATCTGGTCCAAGGTGTAAAATTAGTTTTGGCTTATTTCAATTTTGCATAAGTAAACTACCCAAATTTTACTGACCCATAAAGTTCTTTTCATATGATTGATGTGCCCTGCAGTGGCAGTGAAAAGAAAGGAAAATGCTCCTGTTGGAACACAAAAAAGGCAAATATGCTCCAGTTTTAAAGACTGACTGAAAAGTAAGGCAACAGCAAAAGTAGGGTACCAGCTGCTTCATTCTATCTTCTGCAGCACATTTAAAATTTTTTGCATGGGAACATAATCACACTTTTTATGATGTGTGAAAAGGAGGTAGTGGAAGTGGGAAAGAGACAGAAAAGTAATAAAGACTAGATAACAGTGTGAGAGAAGAAGGGGACAGGGTGTCAGTGGAACATAGATGACAGTGACAGTACAGGGCTAGGAAAAGAATGGAGACAGTGTCTGTGGGAGAGGCATAAAGAGAAGGAGAATGTGAAAGTGGGTGAGAGCCAGTGATGATGGGAGACAAAAAGTCTTTGACAATGACAGTGAGGAAGAGATATGTAGTGGCAGTGAGAAGAAACATCAGCAGTACGAAGGAATGAATGAGATAGTAGCAGTAAATGTGAATTTACACCTGTGCACCTAGCAGCTAGTAGCCGTGCAACTTCTTTCCCCACGCACAACTACAGGCACATGTTTAGGTGTGTGCCTCTTCCTCGACATGTGCGTGCAAGTGACTCCATTCACAGTGGACACATCTCCTGTGAGTGGGGCCACATGATGACTAGGTGCAAGGTGCACGGGTCTAAATGCACCTTTAGGGAGAGCAAGAGGAAGACAGTGACGGTGAGTTGGGACAAGGACAGAATGAAGCAGACTGTGGCTGTAAGACAGAGACAACTAGAGAGACACAAAGAGATCATGACAATGAGTTGGAATGAATAAGTGAGTGAGTGAGAACAGACAAGTGGAAGTGAGTGGGTATGAGCAACTTAGAGTGATGGACTGCTGAGTGTGAGTTACCATTAGGAGAGCTTGTGGGAGTGAGAGATGATTTGCACGTTGAAAGAGAGCGCAACTTTGTTAGCATCCAAAACTTTTGGGAAATTTTTTAAAGATGCTGAGGAAGGTAGAAGGTTTTTCAATCAGACTCTTTTGAAACAGGACCATATTTGCCTTTCTTTGTTCTCTGATAGGAGCATTATTCTTCGGCTTGTGTTGGTCCACTTTTGGAACACAGTACAGTAGTGATAGCTCATGGCATGCATTCGACAAGTTCCTGGTAAGTTTCCAGAGGTACCTAATGTTTATGCATAGAACTTTCAATTGCCAAAAAATATGAGCTGCTGGTCTGTGGACGTGGAGTTCACATCAGATGGTGTTCCATCGGTTTCAGATCAGGTGAATTTTGTGGCCAAGACATCAATGTGAGTTCACTACCACACTCTTCAAACCACTGTAGCACAATTCTGGCCTTATGACACGGACAGTTATCCCACTGGAAAATGCTGTCAGTGTCAGGGAAGAGACAAGCATGAATGGCTGCAGGTGGTCAACAATAATGTTCACAGTCGGTACAATTCAGGAGTATTTTTTTAATTTTTTCCCCTAAATGTGTTGCCTGTGGTTACAGGTATCATCTCCTCACACAGAACTTACGATCCACTGGTTCTTTCTTTCCAAATTTGTTAATTCACTATGCGCTGTCCATTGTATTGAGTCACGCTGGAGACAGTGAAATGAAGGCTTCAAAAGAAGAGCAAAGGTTTGTAGCATAATGAGTGGTGGGAATGGAAATTCATCGAAGAATGGCACAGGTGTATGGAGAGCACTGCATGTCCTATGTAAGGGTAAAGGTATGGTGCAAGTGATTCAGGGAAGGTCAGAGTCGTAGGTTGATACTGCATGGCCTGGAATGCCACACTGCATTATCAATGCCATTGTCTAGCCCATGGATGCCCTCATTATTCAAGGCGCGCAAGATATGGTAGCAGCTAAAGAGATTGGATTGTGCATCAGAGGTTTTCACACCATCAATAAGGACAGGTAGAAATTTTGCAAAGTGTGCACCCAGTAGGTGCCTCACTATCTTCAACCAGCACAG
Source organism: Schistocerca gregaria (assembly GCF_023897955.1). Taxonomy (NCBI): domain Eukaryota; kingdom Metazoa; phylum Arthropoda; class Insecta; order Orthoptera; family Acrididae; genus Schistocerca; species Schistocerca gregaria. Next base: position 136,010,362 of record NC_064921.1, on the reverse strand, counting down.
GAAACATGTTGAATGGGACTCTCTTTTGAACATTTGCAGTCCTAAGTCAAGGAAGTGAATGACTTGTGACTCTTCAAGCTTTCCCAGTGGATTTATTGTAAATAGTATTCAAGGCTTTCATAGGCCGCCTGAAAACTCTTAGATGGCAATCATCAGATTTCTTAGTAAGTTTCGATGTTGTGTCTTTATTTACAAAGGTGCCCTTGCAGGACTTTTTGGAGCTCATTAGCAACAAGTTCGAGGAGGGCATAGTAGCATTATTTAAACACATGCTTACTTCAACATACTTCTTAGTTCATGACCAATATTTTGAACAAGTGGACGGTGTCACCATGGGACGCTCTCTGTCTCCTGTGGTGGCCAATTATTTTATGGAGGACTTTGAAGAAAAAGCACTGCAGTCAGCCACTCTCGAACCCTCTTGTTTTCTGCAGTATGTGGATGATACATTTGTGGTCTGGCCACATGGACTTGATACTCTACCTGCGTTTCTTCAGCATCTGAATTCACTCCATCCGAATATAAATGTCACAATGGAGGTGGAAAAGTTGATACTTTATCTTTTCTTGATGTTTTGGTATGAAGGAAAGCAGATGGAACCTTGGGGCACAGCGTCTACTGCAAGCCAATGCATACAGATCTATATCTGCAGGCCACAAGCTGCCATCATCCTGTACAATGTGTTAGTGCATTACATACGTTAGTTCATAGAGCACATGTTGTATCTGATCCTGAAAGCCTGTTAAGTGAAATACGACATTTGAAGACAGTGTTCCGACAAAACAGTTATTCTGAGAGACAAATACATAATGCATTCAGGCCCAGGCAAGTTCAGTCTGAGGAACAGAATGAAGATAGGAAGACACCCACCACTTTAACCTTTTTGCCACCTTTTGGTGCCATGTCACCAAGAATTGTAAGAGCCCTCGGAAGATATGGAATTAAGTGTGTTTTTCAACCATCTGCAAAACTGAGAAATCTATTGGGTTCGGTTAAGGATGACCTTGGCCTGAGGAAAAGTGGTGTGTACAAGATTCCTTGTCAATGTGGGGCAGAGTATATATATGCCAGACGTCGCACAGTACAAGAACGCTGCGATGAACATCAGCGGCGCATCATACGTACCTTCGTCAACTGGAAAAGTCGGCAACTGCGCGACACTGTCTGAATACAGGACATTGGATGATTTGTGAAAAGATGGAAGTTTTATTCCCGGAATCATCTATCTGGGATTGCGTCATTAAGGAAGCAGTACATATTCATATGGCCGATAATCTCATCAACAAGTATGCGTGTTCCAATCGAGCACATCCTGGAACCCTGCATTGGCTGCTATTAAATCACAGCACTAAAATCAAGATTCTTCGATAACAGGCCTATCATAACATTGGTCTAGTGTGGCCATTGGTGAGTAACATCTGGCCACACTGTTTGCAAATGCAGCATACAGCGCACATGCAGGAGAGCCGTTCTGTGATTTTCAGCAGAGGGAGTTTGATTATGTCACCATCTATCTGCAAATCATTGTGTATGCGCAATTTCTGTGACTGCACATTCTTAGCACGTGTGTTCTAGAAACAGGGCATCAACATGCAGATACTGTCAGTTGTACCTAGCCACCAGCAATGTTGAACCACCTGAAGATGTCGGACAGTTGCTCCAAGGAAATTTTGTGGAATTTGCACAATGTGATCCAGCGGCAAACTCGTGAAGACTATTTACAAGTTAATGTGTTCTTGTCACAAATGGTCACTGGAGATAAGACACAGTGTCATTACTTCAAACCTCAGTCAAAATGACAAAATTTCCAATGCAAGCATGCAGGGTTGCTGCCACCCAAAAAATCCAAGGCCATCCCTACAAGTGTGGGAAAGGCAATGCACACTTACTTCTTTGAGCAGAAAGACCCCTGCAGCATGGGAGAAACTTGGGCTGCAGTGTTCTTCTTTGGCATGCCGCCAGCAATTTTCCTTTGTGTGAGACCATTTGTACAAGATCATGTGTTCATTTAATGTTCTATATTCACTTATTTTATTGTTCATGTTACATCTTCTGCATAATCTTTGAGCAATTTGTAACAAATCGGCATTTGTGATTTAGTTACTGTAGCAGATTTTCTAACATATTGTGTTGCATCTAGTTTTCCCTTAAAGAGGAGTAGCCCTGTATATTACCATAAATTAACTCTGTTTTTGTGTTTGCTAACAACTATAATTAACATTAAAAGTTTTAGTTAACTAGTTATTTTTACCACAGGTTTCTGTGTTGCCTTATTAGAAATCTCGTTTTCTGTATCTGCTTCCATTCCTGTAGTGAATTAGCAACTTTTTAGCTCAACGGATTAAAAGATAATCAGCAGGTTTAATTTAAAGATATTTGTCCACTGCCTTGTAATATATTGCACCAGCCAAAATGCAGCCCCACTGTGAATGCAGTTCTCAAACATGGGATGAGTTGGATGATATTGGTAATCAGATGGAAATTGCCCAGACTACTGTCAAACGATTGGCAGCTGCTGCGAATTGGTGTGTTGGAAGAGCTCCTTAAAGCACCTGTGATACCTTCTCATAAACATCTGAAGTACTAGCCTCTCCTGTGGATCCTGACTCCTCTGCAGAAAGTGCAGTGGTGTGTCAATGGTAATCTAGGTGTCCTGTACAGGATGGACAGGGACCAGGGAGGACTCAGGTTGTTGTAAAAATCCCTGTTCCCAACAAGTTTAAGGCGCTGTCTTTCATTGAGATTGAAACTGAGGCAGTGGGACTCATTTCACCTATTTGGGGAAACTTTTTTATGGCCATTATCAATGGTAGGCAAACGCAAAAGGGTAGAGGACCATTAATCATCGGCAGTTCAAATGTTTGGTGAATGATAGTACTCCTTAGGGGAATGGCAACAAGGAACAGGAAAGGACACGAGGTGCGCTCAGTGTGTATGCCTGGTGGCCTCATTCAGTATGTTGAAGAGGCTATTCTAGCAGCAACTGCGGGAACAGGGTGCAACCAAATGCGGCTTGTGGTGCATGTTGAAACAAATTATGCATGTCGTCTGGGCTCCTAGGTCATTCTTGGGTCATTACAGCAACTGGCACAGAAGGTTGAGAAGATCAGCCTTATGAATGGATTTTCAACAAAGCTCACAGTTTCCAGCATTATCCCAAGAACTGATCATGACCTTTTGGTTCTGAGTCGAGTGGAAAGGCTGAACCAGAGACTTTGAAGGTTCAGTGACAAGCTAGACTGCAACTTACTGGACTTGCACCTTAGGGTTGAGGACTGTAGGGTCCTCCTAAACAGGAAAGGTGTCCACTACACATTAGAGGCTGCTACTAAGTAGCTGACTATCTGTAGAGTGCACATGAAGGTTTTTTAGATTCGGTGACTCTCCATCCATTCCAGATACCAATAGCTGTATGAAACCCAGAAGTATCAGTGTAAGATTGAAAGAAATGCGCCCCACAGATAAAGAGTATTAAAATGCTCATGGTAAACTGCTGAAACATTCACAACAAAGTGCCAGAGTTTGCAGCACTCATGAAAAGCAGTGAAACTCACATAATGCTTAGGAACAGGAAGCTGGTTAAAATCTGAAATTGACAGCAGTGAGATTTTTGGAGAAAATTTAAGTGTATTTCGAAAGCATGGGTAAATGGAAAATGGAGGTTGTGTTTGTCGCAGTAGAGAAGAAACTCAAGTCCATTGAGATAGAAATTGAAGCTACATGTGAGATTGTTTGTGCAAGACTCAGTATCAGGGGTAGGCACAAAATGATAATTGGATCCTTCTATCACCCACCAAACTCATCTCCTGATGTAACCGAAAAGTTTAGAGACTCAGTTCACTTGTATGTAAGTTCCCCAATAATACTGTAAAGTTTCAAGAACCAGCTTTAAATGATCACTCTCGGGATATACTACAACCACTTACATATCACTCAGGGATCGTGAAGGTAAGATTAGTATAATTACTGCATGCACAGAGGCATTTAAACAATCATTCTTCCCACACTCCATACTTGAATATAACAGGAATTAATTTAATAACTAGTACAGTGGGACATCTGCCCTGCACCTTATAGTGGTTTGCAAAGTACAGATGTAGATGTAGAAACAGTGAATGTGCATTGATACTCACAAACATGGGCCACTTTTTGCAAAGTGATCAAATCAGAACAACCAATGCGTTTCACCCATGGGGTCATTCTCCTCCATGATATATTTGTGGCCTCATACAGCCAATGCAATTGAGGAGCTCTTGCAGACTTCCTCAGCCACTTAGCTTATTGTGTAGACCAGTCTCCCGGCAAGCATGCCATATTTGGTGAGATAAGAAGGCTCTGAGAGGCGAACAATTCACCTTGGAAATGATGTCAAGTAGTGTATTCAGAACTGCTTGAAGGCACAAGATTTTTGACTACATTAGTGGTTAGTATTTCAAAAAAGGAAACCATCTGATTAATAGGAAAATTCCGTACTGGCTTGATATATAAATGAGTAATGAGGATTAGAACTATGTTTATTATATATGAAGGTTTACGATGGAGCATGTTCTGTTGTGGTTGCTCTATTTATTTGAATGAGGTATTCCTTATGGGCTTTGTGTAGTGGCAAGAACTCAAGAACTGTAGTGCTCCACTTGACATCATCGCAAGTGCAGCAAAAAGACTGCTACACCATACGAAGGAATATTGACAACTGAAAATAGCATAAATGTTAATATATGCACTGAATCTTTTTGTAACAGTATTTAGTTAATTGGTTGAATGTCATACTCCAAACTGGATGTCAGTCTAACATAAAGACACATGCTAATGACTAATCCTGTGTCTGATGTATAGTCAATGTGTAATAAAGTCTGATTGCAACCCAAATTCTCAGATTTCTGATTTGGCGTCAAATCAAAAGTTAAAAAGACATCATGTAGCTGGGAGTTGTTGTTTATTAGCAGTACACATATCGCTCAAACTTTCAGAACTGGTTCACAACACAGCCCCAAGAATTTTACAAGACAGCCCTACACTAGCCTGTACCACAGAGGGACACGTGCCCGACTGTTTTGGGCAATAGTTTTGAAATAAAGGTGCACGTTTCTGTTTACTGGCCTCTGGCCCATTGTTTTTAATGCCTCTTTGCCCCTTATAGAGTGCCATATACTGTTGTTGTAGGCTATGCAAATGAAATTCTGCGTAATAAAACAGAGTTTTTGTCAAAGTTTTTGTTTCTAACACACTTACAGAGCTTCAAAAAATGTTAATGAAAGTATAGATCCAAATCAGAGGGTAGAAAGATATCCTTGCTCTCACCAGCCTGTATAAGAGGCTACATAAAGAATAAAAATAGTTGCTTATGCTCTTGAAATTCTAGAAATTTGTAATAATTTAGAGCAAGATGTTAAAGGTAGATTTTCTTGAAAACCCGAAAAAATTAAAGCTATCATACACAGTAGACAGTGTTGCATAAAATGTGGAATATGAGGTCAACAGAATTGTGGTTACTAATGTTTCATAAAACATGCCTTACTTTTCAGATGACTGGCAGTTTTGAAAAGTGCCTTTCTGCAGCTGTAAGATGCCCTACCTGTCTCTCCCCCCTATATGACCAACCTCTGGTCCTCAGGGCTATTCCACTGAGTTGCCAAGAAAAACTGAATAGTCTCCATGTGCTGAACCCTTAACCAAACAGTAGTGGGTACCATGAATCAACAGTTAAAAAAAGAATGGGGGCTCTGTTCTGCAAAGGTTCACATCTGGATTGAGTTTAGGTCTGTGCAAGAATGCATCTGCACTGAAGTAAACTACTTTTTTCCCATGAACCATGTGACAACTAAACAAACAGAAGTAATGCATCAGCTACAAAAAGTGTAGCATTTTTCACAATAGTGCTCCATGTTAGCTTAAAACTGGTCAAACCTGTGGTTTAGTGAAATCATAAATAATCATTTGTAGAAATGTAGGAGAGCTCTATAAAATGTCTTATTTCAGATTGCATTGGGGCGGGGATGTGCCACACATTAAGAGGCACTGCTCTATTGTAAGCAATATGAGGGTGATTTCTCATTGTCATCCCCAAAAGGGACAGGGTAGGGGTGGTGGCAAGAGTGACACCTGCCTGCCCACCCATTGCAATCTGGAGAGAGTTGGAGATTTATAAGGCCAAAAAGCATCAGCCCACAAGGGTACTCAATGGACAAAGTGATTTTGTGCCTAATGCCTTCTTTGCAGTATTTGATAACATATTACAATAACTACTTAATGCTTTGCTTATTTATATCTGGCCTTGTTGCTGATTTATGTCTATAACAGTATGCATTTGCCTTACTTCCATACATTCATCCCTCTAATCCTGTAACTGATTATAACTTATCTATTTCACAGATTGTATAGCCAGACTTTATAATCTTACTTATTGATTGTTAATATGTTGTATAAATATTTTCTGTGGGAGATGTATCACTATGTATGAAAAGCGCTCTGCGATTAAGTTCTTACGATCACTACATGCTTACGTAACATCCTGGCGGCTGAGCCAATGGAAGGCACTGATCATTGATCTGTCTTTTGTCGCATATAGTTATTTTGTCATAAATATATTTTCTCTTTCATAGGCAATTTATAGGTTGCTAAAGGCAGTGTATTACGTATATTTTATTTCTGACCATAAATTCACCAAAAAGTGTCAAAACTCATTACCTTTATACATTTCCTTTAAATAATTTTATATGTTACTGTATTCATCTTTTATTTTATTACAATTGGTTTCTACAGTAATTATCAAAATTTAAAAGTCTTCTATATATGTTTTACCTACTGTATTTTCATATTTTTATGGTTTTTACATAAGTGAAGAATACATATAAGCCCACAGTAGCGACATCTAGGAAGCATATAGGCAGACATATTTATGGTAGCTACTGCGCTTCAGTATGGTTTATACAGTAAAGCCGGTTGCAAAACAACTGTGTGGACAATGTGGTCTATTTTACACCATATTTTAGATCTATGTGACGATGCTTTGCTGAGTGCAATTATATGTTTTGACAATGCCATTATGGCTTTATCACATTAGGATATTGTGTAGAACAGGTATGTTTTACCTTATTTTATCAGTACATTCCCAGTTTGTATCAGCGTATATCATGATAGGAAATGCTGTTTTTGTTTTGAAAGATAGACTGCTCTCTAGTTATATATTTTTTGTATTGTAGAACTGAAGATGGTCAATGTAATTTACCCACAAAAGAGGTATTAACAAAATGGTTATTTGTAAAATTCTTGTGCATTGATTGTCACTAAGCTGTGACTCACCAACTAAAATAAATGGAGAAGATCTGAGAGCATGCTCCACATGTTGAGTAAGCTCAAGAGTTTCGAAGAGATGCTTGCAGATACTGCAAGATTGACATCATGGATCACAGTGATGTTTACTCTTAAAATTCTGAAAATGCACATTTTCCCAAGGAGAGTCAAGCATAATACTTTATCTTATACAAAGGTGAAATGAAGATTGTAAAATCAGAGAAATTAGTGCTCAAATAGATGCTTACTTACAGCCATTTTTTCTGTTCACAATTCATGAATGGAACAGGGAATGGGATACAATACTGGCACCAGAAATACCCCCAGTCATAGTTCCTTGCATCACATTTTATGTACCTACTACATCACATTCCTTCTGTTTTATATGACAATGAGGCAAGTGTAAAGTATACAAAGTGAAGAAAAAAGATGCACTTGGAGGTCAGCATGTGGTTCCTCATCCAGATTCAAGAAAAAATTCATTTAAGAACATTGAATGTGTGTCATCCCGCACTACTGTACCAGCCATCGTAGCTCATTGAGTAGACTGCTGCGACATCAAACCCACATCCACCATGGAGCTGTGGTTCGAATCCTCATCAGGTTCCTTTTTTATTTTTTAGATGTCCATTTCCTAGTTATTATCATTTATAAGCAGGGCATTATTTTGGCACATGACAGTAGCCTAACACATGACAGTTGGATCATTAAACTGCATGCATGTGTCTACTAACTGTGCAGTGGTTGTCATGCAGTACACAACCATAACTGGCCCTGTCAAGTTCACATAGGGTGGCTTCCCAATGGAGTACACAAATGATGAAAATGTCAATGTGCTCTTGGTGCTAGGTGCATCCGATAAACAAGCTGCTGCTGCTCATTCCTATGCTGCATGGCACCCTCAAAAACACCATCTCGATAAGAACATTCATTGTTGCCTGGAGCAACGCCTTCAGGAAACCGGTAATATTCCTCACAGGTAATGGATAAAGTTCGTGCAAGGAATAGACCTACTACATGGACAGAGGATGCGATTCTTAAACTGTTCACCAATCACCTCAGAAAAATACCCACGATATTGCAAGCCAGTCCCAGATACCTGAAAGACTTACTGTTGAAGTGTTGCATGATAAAGAACTGCATCCATATCTTACGCATTAAGCATACTATTCTGTGAATCGCTTTTGCACCAAGTGGATGATAACATTTTATAAATAATGTTATATGGACTGATGAATCTAGCTTCACTCATGGAGGTATTTTCAAGCTTCATAACAGCCATTATTGGTCGGAGTACAACCCATGTCACCCATGAACATGGCTTTCAGGCATGGTTTAGCACAAACCTGTGGGCTGGAATCATGGGAGGAGTGCTTTTGGGCCTATCTGTTGTGGGACAAGTTGAATGCACTCCTGTATTCTTTGCAATACTTTGCCTTATGCATTAGAAAACAATCCACTTGGTTTTCAGTGACAGCTATGGTTTTGGCCTGATGTTGCACTTCCGCACTTCAGAATAAATGTGCATAAGTATTTAAATGAAGTGTTTCCAGGGGAATGGCTTGGTCATGGAGGGTCAATGTTATGGCCTCCATGTTCTCCAGACCTTTCCTCTAGAGTTCTATTTGCAGGGACAGTTGAAGGAACATGTCTATAGTACTCCACACATGGATGTACACAAGCAAATAGCTCACATGCATGCCACTTTGGCAGTGTTGTATGCAGGAGTGTTGTGTAGGGTCCAGCAAAGAGTGACCCAGTGAGTAGCAAAGTGTTTGCAAATGCAAGGTGGTCCCTTTGAACGTCTCCTGTAAAGTGAACGTTGTTCATATGCGTATGTACCAGCTCTGTGAAGATAAGTCTGGACATCAAACATACAGATTGGAATTATTGTGTGCATAACATAATGTGCAGTCTATTGTAGCCTACCTAATGTATTTTTTTGTATCTCATTGGATACAGACAATGTTACTGTATCCACTGTTATTTTCTGTTGGCTTTATTTGTGCAATGAATGAAACAAAGTGGACTTTTACATCTGTAAGAAGCTCATTTATCTCTTAATGTTTAAATAACAGTAATAGTAACAGAAAGATAGCACAATGTGGAGGTGTAAATTGGATACAATTTTATAATTTAGCTGAAAAAGAATATTGGGTGCAAACACAACTTGAACATCAGTTCTGTCTCTTCACCACAGCATTACCTCATCTCATTGTGCTAATGGGACAGCTCTGGCACAGCACAGAGTTCATGCTCCTGCCCTTGGCCAGGCTTCAGGCAGTTACAGCGTTGCTAGAACCTTGCTTTTTAAATCACTTTTCCGTTAAACCTATTGGTGGGACCAGGTTTTACTAGATACTTTTTTGTCTTGAATTGGGATTAGGAATCACATGCTGACCACCAAGTGCAGTATTTTTTCTTTGCCCTGTATATTCTGTGTAGGTTCAGAAGCCCTTTGTTTTTTAAACTCTTTCATGCATCTTTTTTATGCATAGTCCACATGTATATCTTTGATAGAGAACTTTATCACATTTGTGCCTCATCCTTTTATGCAAGGGCAATGAAGTTATTATGCACCCAGAACACAGGCCACAGGCATTTCCTTTCCCCTGTCCTCTTTCCAACTTAGATGATACTCCATCCCTATTGACTGTCACATCAATCAAACATTAAACTTGAATCTTCTATGTTCTCTGGTGTCATGAGTTCATTACCTACTTAAAATAAACTGTAAAAATAGTTGAACCATGTGGTTCTCATCTTCATCAGCCATTATCGTGTGCGCTTTTGTGTTGGCTCTGCTGCCAACATTCCTACTGGTTCCTTGATGGGTTCTGGTACATCACAGAAACTCTTACTGGGCATGCTCATACCAAACATGCTGGTTTATAACTGAAGCACTTATACCCCAGCATTCATATCTCATGTTGCTGCTTTTGCAATTCTCTGTTGCCCTTGAAATTACATGAAACCTTAATTGCAAACAGAATTTTGTGTAGCAGTGCTGTGTCTGATGACTTCGATCTCGATGGGAAGTTAAATCCTTATCTTCCTTCCTTCTTTTTATAAGAGAGAAGGAATGAGGTTGTATAAATGTACAAAGACAAAAATATTTGCAAGTACTGAATTACTGTATTCTCTATTGTAAAAATGTTGCAACAAATTAAGCTGTACCACTGCACCACCTTGGCTATCAGCCCTTCACCGCACCATTAACATATATTAAAAATCTGGCATCAATGTTTTTTTTCTATTACAACTTACATTGCAGTTTACAAGGCTAGCTTTCAAGATTCTGTGGATATTATTAAAAATCAGGGGAAATTTTACTCAAAAATAATACATTTATCGCACATAATCAGACATTATCAGTAGTGTTTTTTTGTAACATGAATATTTACATAAACTATTTAATTCTTATTTTAGGGAGACCCACAGTCTAAGACTGGAAGCCACTCAAAGGGGTAAACCATAGATCTATGTCCTGTAACAAATTGTCATACAAAGAAACACAAAAATGATTTGTTTTTGTTTTCCACTGCCTTTAAACCTACTGTTATTTATGATGACAAAAGTCTGGCTGGATGCTAGGTACACAAATAAGCTATCGAAGACAGTGCCAAATGTGGAAGATAAGCACTGATTTAATGCTTTAGTAAATATTGCAACCATCACTTAATTGTACACTAGATTCCAGAAGATAAAGAGATTGGAAGGAGAGTCACTTCGTGATAATTATCTTAACACTTTACTTTAGAATTTAAAAATGAACCTTGAGATCCTTGATTACATTCTGTGGAATACTCCAGTATTGAGAGATGTATTATGTGCTGATCTGATCTATATGCACTAAAATCATGTGTGCAAAAAGTCACTTTGGGTGATTTGTAGAACACAAGTTTCCTGAAGACTGTTTAACAAAAAACATTATTACTCTGTAAGCAGTTTTTCCCTTGCTGCTGGAAATTTTGAAGCCAACAAGAAGTCTTGCTATAAACAAGAATTGAGGGCCCTTTACCATAAAATAAAATCAAAACATGACGGGGAAAAAAATGTAACATGAGAGCGAATGTGAAAATGTTGTTGTCTGTCTTTGCTGAATTTGTGAAGCAACATCTCCAAAAACAAGCACTTCAATGTAACTAATGTTTTCGCGTGGCTGCTGGTTGTGTAACTGATTAAAAACAGTATCTAGTGGAGTCACCTTGCAGCATATATCATCTCTGCCATCTCTCTGCCTGTAGAAAGGCATTTTTGGTCTCCCCCCTCTCCCTCTCCCCCCCCCCCCCCCCCCAACACCATTCCTGTTTTAGGACAAACCATGGGCCATTCATTGCAGAGTGCAATTACTCTAGCTCAATCACTTGTGAGGTAGAAAAAACTGAAGAGTTAAGTCAGCTTGCAACGAGAACACGGTGTTATCATTAAGCACTAGTCACAAAAGTCAAAGTTCAAAATTTCATTTACCATTATTTCAAAAGCGTATTTTTTCTTCTTTTTTTTATGTAGTTTTTGTTTTGCTATTCTTGTATGCATTTTTCATATTTACTCTACAGATACATCTTCATTTTTAGCTTCTGTTACCATTACAATTTTTCAAAAGATACTTTCAGTTCACTCTTCTTTATTTCATACCTAGCAACCTGGCCCACCTGCACACGAGTAGCATTAAATATCTACAGCAAGATGGCTTGACTCGGCATAGTGTATATTGTTTGGGGCCACAAATAAAATTCAGAGAACATCATTAAGTAAGTGAACATTATCACTTTCACATAACTTATGTGATTTAAGCAGTTACGCCATGAAAGTTGTCTGGAGATATGAATGTTATCAGTTCCATAATGATTCGGAGTTTGGAGTGGCAATGATGGGGAGCACATTGTGAGGTAAGTATTAGGTTTACAACCAATGTAAATATTGTATGCAAATCATGGGTGTACGTGTGCGAATGGTTCCGTATGTATCGAGGGTCGACTGAGACAGCACAAATAAAAGAAAAACACGCATGATGTACATACTTAGCTCATATTTCAGCACTACTTTTGTGAAGCTTAGTACACACTGTGATGCATTGTTGAGACTCATTGCTAAAATTGTTCATTGTGGAGTCTTCCTGGTAGACTTCACTGTGCAATGCAAAGAATCGTGTCCATATGCAGATTTCATTCGAGAAAAGCTGAAAGCTGAGTAATGTGCTGCTCTGCTGAAAGAGCGTATTGCATGTAAATAAAGCAAAGTTGATGAATTGCTGAAGTACTTTTTTTGGAAACGTACTTGAAGCATAAAAAATAAAACACCAGTTTTTTTTAGATTAGCAACGTTTTTTTCTATACAATTGTTCTCACACAATTGCAGGGAAACTGTTGGTTAACATATTTGATTATTTCAAATTGTAAGTCCCACATCACAGCCCAATGACAAGATGGTTATCTTTTCATTATTGATCATATTTATTACAATACTTCAAAGTTGAGTAACTCACTGCCCAATATCCAAAGAATTGGCAGTGAATTGTGAATGTGAATTGCAACAGTCTGGGGGAAGCAAAAATTGTGCTCATATTTCAAAATGTGTTTGTGAACAATCTGTAGAAGTATTTCAAAATATTTTGTATTTGTCCACACGAAATTTCTGAATTCCAATCAAGAAAATCGTGACCAGCTCTTATATGACTTTTAAAAGCCTTGAAACTCTTCCTTGCCAGTGGCAATTGATATACCAGTTTTCATGACACCCGTTCATGTTCATCATTGATCCATTCAGTTAGTTTTTTTTTTATATTACAGAGAACAGATAGCCCTCTGATCGAACACGCTGAGTTACCATGCCGGCTGACTATTAGACCGTAAAACCAGATGTAAATTTGATCACCATTTCTGCTAATTCAGGCAGTGTTGCTCTATTGAGTTATCACCATTGTTCGGGAGGTGACAATGGCATCGTTTTCACAACTTAACTTTAATCCATCAGAATTCCGACAGTTTATGTGAAATGTTTATAAATCATGTACAGAAACCTTCCTCATGGATCAGTGTATCTGTTGCAAACCAATTAGTGATAGACAGATGGAAGCCAGGAAGCAACCTCAAACTATATAGAGAGAGATAAGCAGCTTTTATTAGTCTTCATTTTTATGATTCTAGCATTGTTGTTTACTGTTGTAGTGTTCATATCTTGTAGAGTGATAGAAAGTATGCAAAAGTTGGTGTTGGAGTAGATAAAAGACAATCTATGGGACATTCTTACCAGGAAGAGGCATGGGTTTATAGGGCATCTGTTAAGGTACCCAGGGAATAGATGTGGAAAAAATAAAGGAGACAAAGCTCAGAATATACACTGAGAAGCTAAAACATAATGATTACCTGCTCAGTAGCATGTTGGTCCAACTTTGGAATGCAATACAGAACTGCTTCTGTATTGGATATATTTGATACATACTTGTTAGGCTTGCAGATGTAGGTGGCACTAGATGTCTATGCACGGTTCATACAAGTTCCAGATGTATTCTGTAAGGTTCAGATAAAGCAGAGTTAGTGGCCAAGACACCTGCATGATTTCATTATCTTGCTCCGCAAAGCATCATACCATGATTCTGATCTTGTGAGATGCACAGTTATTCTGCTGGAAGATTCCATAATCGTCAAGGTTGGTTGCTTGATTTGGGGGAGGGGACCAAACAGCAAAGTCATTGGTCCCATCAGATTAGGAAAGGATGGGGAAGGAAGTCAGCCATGGCCTTACAAAGGAACCACCCTTGCATTTGTGTGAAGCAATTTAGGAAAATCATGGAAAATTTAAATCAGGATGGCTGGACGCAGCTTTGGACTTTCATCCTCCCAAATACTAATTATTGCAGCACCTTGCTCAGTCATCATCAAGGAAGACATCGAGTATGAAGGGATGCAGGTGGTCCACAATAATGTTCACACAGTCCACAGCTGTCATGATGCCTTCGATTACCACCACAGGTCCTGTGGAACCCTAGGTAAAAAATCTTCCATTACGTAATACTGTGCCCACTAGGCTACTTATGCACTGCTATGCATGTTACAAAGAGCGATTTGCCTGGATGATGGTTTATGTGGGCAGAGCCGTTGACGTACATCTACATCAACATGGCTATTCTGAAAATCTCACTTGAGTGCCTGGCAGAGGGTTCATCAAATCACCTTCACAATAATTCTCTATTATTCCATTCTTGAACAGCACGCTGAGAAAATGAACACCTACATCTTTCTGTGCGAGCTCGGATTTCCCTTATTTTATTATTATGACCATTTCTTACTGTGTAGGTTGATGTCAACAAAATATTTTCGCATTCAGAGGAGAAAGTTTGTGATTGAAATTTTGTGAGAAGATTCTGCCACAGTGAAAAATGCATTTATTTTAATGGTATCCATCCCAAATCCTGTATCATGTGCGTGACATTCTCTCCTCTATTTCAGAATAATACAAAACATGCTGCTTTTCGTTGAACTTTCCAATGTACTCTCTTAATCTTATCTGTTGAGGATCCCAGACCACACAGCAGTACTCCAGAAGAGGGCGGGCAAGTTTAGCGTAGATGGTCTCTTTATTAGATCTGTTACATTTTCTAAGTGTCCCTCTACGTGTTTCTTCCAATTTAAATTGTTTGTAATCATAATTCCTAGGTGTTTTGTTGAATTTATAGCCTTTAGATTTGATTGATTTATTGAGTAACCGAATTTTAATGGATGCCTTTTAGCACTCATATGGATATCCTCACACTTTTCATTATTTAGGATCAGTTGCAAATTTTCGCACCATACAGATCTCTTTTCTAAATTGTTTTGCAATTTGTTTTGATCTTCTAATGATTTAATTAGACAATCATCGTCTGCAAGCAACCTAAGACAGCTGCTGAGACTGTCTGCTAAATCATTGATATATAAGGAACAGCAGAGGACCTATAACACTACCTTGGGGAATGCCAGAAGCCACTTCTGTTTCATTCAGTGCTTTTCCATCTATTACTGTGAATTGTGACCTCTTTGACAGGGAATCATAAATCCAGTCATATAACTGAGACAATATTCCATAAGCAAGCAATTTCACTACAAGCATCTTGTGTGGTACCGTGTCAGAAACCTTTTGGAAATCCAGAAATACGGAATGAATTTGGAATCTCTTTCTATAGCACTCAACACTTTGTGTTTGTAAAAAGCTAGTTTTGTTTCACACGAATGATGTTTTCTAAACCCGTGTTGCTCTGTGTGCCAATAGACCATTCTCTTCGAGGTAATTCATAATGTTCTAACACAATATATGTTCCAAGATCCAGCTGTATATTGACATTAATGATATGGACCTTCATTTAGTGGGTTACTCCTACTACTTTTCTTGAGTGTTTGTGTGACCTGTGCAACTTTCCATTCATTTGCTACAGATTTTTTGTTGAGCAAGCGGTTGTATATGATTGATAAGAATGGAGCTATTGCATCAGCATACTCTAAAAGGAACCTAATTGGTATAGAGTCTGGACTGGAACAGTTGCTTTTATTAAGTGATTTAAGTTGCTTCACTACTCCGAGGATATCTTCTTTTAAGCTACTCATGTTGGCAGCTGTTCTTGACTCGAATTCTGAAAAATTTACTTCATCGTCTTTGGCGAAGGAATTTTGAAAGGCTATGTTTAGTAACTGTGCTTTTGCAGCACTGGCGTCGATAATATTTCCATTGCTGTAGCACAGAGATGTCACTGACTGTGCCTTGCCACTAGCGTACTTTACATACAACCAGAATCTCTTTGGATTTTCTGCCAGGTTTCAAGCTAAAATTTAATTGTGGAAACTATTATAAGCATCTCACATTGATGTCCTTACTAAATTACAAGCTTCTGTAAAATATCACCATTCTTGGAGATTTTGCATTCGTTTAAATTTGGCATGCTTTTTTTTCATTCTGTCTGCAACAGTGTTCTGACCAATTTTGTGTACCAAGGGGAATCAGCTCTGTCTGTCAAGTTATTTGGTACAAATCATTCAATTGCTGTTGATACTATTTCTTTGAGTTCAAGTCACATCTGGTCTACACTGACATTGGTAATTTGGAAGGAGTGGAGACTGTCTCTTGGGAAGTGAATTTTCATTTATTTTTGGAGAATTTGAGGGTTAGAATATTCAGTCTCACCGGGACTATCCTGTGCTCACTAATCCCTGTATCCGTTCTCATATTCATTATTAGCTCACGCTTATTTCTAGCTAAGAGGTCAAGTATATTTTCACAACCTTTTACTATTCGCATGGGCTCATGAAGCAACTGCTCGAAATAATTTTCAGAGCATATGTTTAGCACAATTTGAGATGATGATTATACATACCTCCAGATTTAAACATGTATTTTTGCCAACATTTCGAGGGTAAATTAAAATTGCCACCAACTATAATTGTATGAGTAGGATATGTCTTTGAAATTAAACTCAAGTTCTCTTTGAATCTTTCAGCAATTGCATCATCTGAGTTTGGAGGTCAGTAAAAGGATCCAATTATTATTTTATTCCGGTTGCCTAGAATGACCTCTGCCCATACTAACCCACAGGAACTATCTGCTTCAATTTCACTACGAGATAAACTACTTCTAACAGCAACAAACACGCCACTGTTAACTGTGTTTAGCCTGTCCTTTTGGAACACCATTAGGTTCTTCGTGAAAGTTTTGGCTGAACTTATCTCTGGCTTTAGCTAGCTTTCAGTGCCTAAAACGATTTGAGAATCTGTGCTTTCTATTAGTGCTTGAAACTCTGGTACTTTCCCAACACCGCTACAACAATTTACAACTGTTATACTGATAGTTCCTGTATCTACGTTCTTCCTATGTTTAACCTGCACCCTTTGAGACTGAAGCCCTTTTTGTATTTCCCATGTAATTGCCTCCTGCATGTAGTGGACTCCTGACCTATTCAGCGGAACCTGAAACTCTACCACCCTGTGGTGGAGATTGAGGAATCTGCAGCCTACATGGTCACAGAACCATCTGAACATCTGATTCAGTCCTTCCACTTGGCTCTGGACCAAAGATCCACAATTGGTCCTGTCGACTATGCTGCAAATGGTGAGCTGTCCTTTCATCTCACAAGGAAGACAGGCCGCCTTTACCACTTCTGGTAGCCACTTGAAACCAGAGTAAATCTCTTCTGATCCAAAGTGACAAACATAATTGGTATCATCATGAGTCATCACCAGCAGTTTGCTGCACCCTGCATTCTTCATGGCATCCAGACAGACCCTTTCTACATCTGGAATTTACCCCATCCCGTGTACACGTAGAATGCACATTGGCTTTCTTCCCTTCCTTGGCAGCCTCTCTAATGGGCCCTATAATGCACCTAACATTAGAGCTCCCAACTACCAATAATCCCACCCTCTGTGATTGCCTGAATCTTGCAGACTGAGAAGTCCTCTCTGAAACAGGACAGGTGACTGCATTTGGCTGAGGGGCAGTGCCAGCGACAGACAGCAAATGGAACCTGTTTGTCAGACTAACCAGGGCCTTACGTGTGGTCCCCTGGGAAGTCTTTTACCGCCTGCCATGGCCCAAGGCAACCTCCCACTCAACTACGGGTGAGTGGTCAACCTCTGTGCGAGCAGTAACAGGTCAACAGTGCAGGCCAATTGGCGGACTCAGACATGCTGGAGATCCGTTGGATCCACACGGCCGGCCTACAGGAGTGATGCCCATCCACTGCAGCTTCAGCTGTGTAACAGAAGCCATCACAGCCTGGAGCTGAGAGCATTAAGAACTGTATCTAATAAATTTGTTTAATATGCAGAGATTCAAAAACTGAGCTACCAAAGTACGCAAGTGAGACTAAATAATTCGCTTGTGATTAGGAACTTGTAATACATCTCAAAATCGGTTTACTTTCCAGCATAAAAGAAAGCACAAGAACTGTTGTCTATTAAATATTAAACTAACGCACAGAAACTTAAGAAACTAAACTACCAAAGCACACAAATGAAACTTCACAATTAGCTCTTGGTTAGGAACTTGTAAAATGTCACAAAATTGGTTACTTTCCTGTGGGTGCTAGAGTCTCAGCTGGCTGTTGCTGACTCACTGACTAGCTGACTAAAACCAACAAGGGGTCACTAGCTTTCAAAACAAATGTCTATTGACAAGCGCTACGGAACTCTAATATAGACGTGAAGAAAAATGGAAGAACTATGTCCATTAAATTAGATTAATGCCACGCGGAATTAGGCGAGCGGTCTAAGGCGCTGCAGTCATGGACTCTGCAGCTGTCCCCGGCGGAAGTTCGAGTCCTCCCTCGGGTGTGTGTATGTGTGTGTGTGTGTGTGTGTGTGTGTGTGTGTGTGTGTGTGTGTGTGTGTGTGTTTTTGTCCTTAGGATAATTTAGATTAAGTAGTGTGTAAGCCTAGGGACTGATGACCTTAGCAGTTGAGTCCCATAAGATTTCACATACACAATTAGATTAACAGGCAGAAATTTGAAAACTGAACTACTAGGCCACACAGATGAGATCAATTAATTCGCTCCTGATTAGGATCTTGTAATATGTCACAAAATCAGTTTACTTTCAGACGTAAATGAAAATGCAAGAACTGTGTCTCTTAAATATTAATTTAACATGCAGAAACTCAAGAAACTAAACTACCAAAGCACACAGATGTAACTATACAATTAATTCCCAGTTAGGAACTTGTAAAACGTCACAAAATTGGATACTTCCCTGTGGCTGCTTGAGTCTCGGCCAGCTGTTGCGGACTGTCCTGGTACAATAAGTCATTCAACCAAGACACATGTTTCCATTGATCCATGGTCCAATCTTGGTAATTCCATCCCCCAGTTAAATGTCAACTGATGGTGTCCTTGAATCAACATGGGAGCACACAAGTGTCTGCTGCGAAGTCTCCTGTTCAACAACGCGCTCTGAAAAGTGTGCTCCAAAACACTTTGCACAAGCATTATTTCTATCACAGTTCTCTGCCTATCCTGCTTTACAGAGCAGGCAAGCATCTGACCTCCATGTTCTTTGATAAAGCATGGATGTCCAACACCTCGTCACCCACTCATGGTTTCACCACCTTCAACCACTTTCAGTAGATACCCATAACCAAAGCATGCTAACAGTTGACAATCTTGGTGTTTTATAGAAGCTGCTGCCGGGTTCCAGGCCATAATCATCTGCCCTTTATCAAAGTCATGTCTGAGAATTTCCCCATTTATGGCCTGCATCATTGCTAAAATTGTTCTCCTTTTGTCTCTGCTCCTCTCATATACTTTTATCACCACATCATGTGCCTGCAGCACCAATTGGCATTCAATCTCACAGTCATCAGTGGTCATAATGTTTCGGCCCGTCAATGTATATGCAGTAGCTTATTCACAGAATAACGAGTCGGTCACATACGCAGAAAAAGAAAAGGTATAAAAGTTGGTATTAACACAGATAAAAATTTGAAGATTTTTTTAAAATTAATATACATTTATTAAATCTGTAAAAGCTAAAATTTCCTCTCTGAATTGCATTAGTTAGGCAGCTGGTTATTGCAATAGATTAACTTACATGTCAACCATACTTTTGTTCACCAATCAGTAGGTAATGCAAGTATTGGGACGTATTGACAGCCAAGCAGATAATTGAGTGGGTTTGGCTCTTTATTGCATGTGGATCCTGGTATCTCAGAAAGCCAGTCAACAAAGTTGAAAATATTGAAGGATCCGGAAGTCACATTTCAATACCAACTAATGAACAAGAACCATACATGTTCACCATATTACTGCTGCTTAGTTCTACTTGTTCAAAATTTAGTCGTATAATTAATGAATTATTTTATCTTGATGGTAAATTATTATATAAATTCTCTGTGCTTCTTATTTTCTTTTTGTTTTCATTTTTATACTTTTGTTTTTGTAGTGTTGGCGGACTCACACTTGACTGATGGGGAAGACTCTTGTGTAAGCATGCTATCCATGCTAAAGGGCTTGAAGCAGCATAGAGAATATACAAATATGTCCACTTCAAGGTAACATATTATAAGAACTGTGCAGTAAAACTGTTGTGAAGCAAGATATTCTCAGTTTATGACACACAATCTTTATTACTTCTAGCTCTAGAATTTGTTGAGGACAGCTCTGGCTCCTTCCCTTAGTGAAAGTTGGCTTGTTCACATTTCTTATAAAGGGTAAATTATAGTTTGCAGTCAAAGTATTTATTGGAAAGCTTAACTTTGTATAAAATTGATATGCACTTGGAGGCCAAAATATGCCATATTTTTATAACTGAATTTTTTTTAAAATTATGTTATATTGCCACATCTGCTATTTTCTATTTCTACTAGCCTATTCTATTCAGTATCCCTCAGTTTTATGAGTCCACATAATTTTTAACGTATTTCCACTGCACCACATTTCTGATGCCTTGTTTCCTATGTGGCAATATTTTATAAATGATCTGGATTCGCAAAATTGAGGGGCACTGAATAAAATTGGCAAGTAGGAACAGAAAAGTGCAGATGCAATATTTTATAAATTATCTGGATTCACAAAATTGAGGGGTACTGAATAGAATTGGCAAGTAGGGACAGAAAAGTGCAGATGCAATATGTGTCAAATTTTTAAAAAATGTTATTCAGTTTACAGTGATAACATGTAGCACATTTTATTCTTAAAGTGCACATCAGTTTCACAAAGTGTCAATTGTTTCATTAAATACTGTGACTCCAACTATTCACCACACACACACATACACACACACAGGTGCATTGTCTGGAAAGCAGCCACTGGGAAAAGAGGCGGGTTTATATCAGTGGGGTCAGATAAGAAGGCTGAGGCAGGACAAGGTTCAGTGGAAGATGTGTAAGTCACCCTGAGACCAGAGTGTTCACTGGGGATGTGGAGAAGCATGTGGCTGCTGAATAGGATGGTGGAGGTGGAAGTTGATTTTGATGGCTCTTTAGAAGTCCATGAGTGGAGGTCACAGTGTGCATCACAGAGCCATGGCAGACAGAGACTGTCCCATAGATCCACACCAGGGTTCCCACTTGGAAGGTAGAGACCTTGGCAGCAACATGCACTGGTGGTAGGCACAGTGTATATGAGAGGATGTGGTTAGGACAGCCATGCAAATGCTTCACTGGGCTGTGGCCTTAGATTGAGGTGGCCCTCTAATTTGGTAGGAAACGACAGAGTTCATTAGGTGGGGTGTTAGACATCACTTCCTTGCAGACCTGTGTGGAATGTGCAGATAACGTATTCTGTATGACTTGGAGATTGAGTGAAAAGGTGCAGTGCGAAGATGTTGAGAGGTGCATGCAAAACTGTTCAGAGCCAAAGGAGGTAAATGTCATCTTGTTACCAAAAATCGAAGTGCTTGGTGTACTTTCAAGGGCAAAATTTTTTCCCAATGTCACAATAGTAGTGCCACTAGTGACCTGAAGCATATGGAACACAAAATAGAAGTAAGAAAACGATTACAACTGAACATGTGGAGCCCAAAAACAGTCCAGCAAGATGGCCGGAATACTTGGTTTCATTTGGGACATGTCCCAGTCAGCAATGTGGAGAAAGCGCAACACTCACAGCCAACAAGAGAGAATAGTCAGTAGGAGGCAGTGGTTCTCATGAAAGAATCACAACGGGCCCCTTGGTTTAGGTGTAGTTGGTGCCAACTGGCCAGCAGAACAAAATTAGGCCTGGGAGGGGTGTCTAGCCACCTGTGTTGTGCAAGGTGTCCATTTAAAGGATGCATCTTGGTGTTGTATTGGGTAAGAGAGTTCTGGTAGGTTTGCAGTGAATTAAGTGCAATTAGTTGTTCCTACTCAGAAACATTTGTAACTCTTTTACATTTATGGGACTACTACATTTAATCAATCATCACAACATAATCCCACACTGGTGCCACTCAATTTGTCAAGGGTTTAAACTCTAAGGGCAGATTGTATATAAAGTATTTACCACTAGTGTATAAGAACTGGGACAACTTGGCAATCCAGGATAACCCGGGAATTTTTTAGAATTCTGGGAATTTTTCATTGTTTTAGTTTTCAGTTAAATTTTTGTAATTTTGACTGGTAAGAACCGATACTCTAACAAAGGATATTACTGTATCCCGCTACTGCAGAATAACACTGCAGCATTAAAACATGAACGAGAGAAAAAAAAACAAAAATAAAACTTAAATTGCAAAGGAAATGTGCCATATAAAATAACACAGTGCATGTACAAGCATCTGCCAACAGCAAAATGTGTCAAAGTCTTTAGGAAGACTATGCAATGCTTCATAACGACAAATTACCTCCAATGAGTGTGACGTCACAACTGTGTACATTAGATTCATTTAAGCAGTTACAAGCAGGCTCATGCACACTCGCAGTTGAGAGTTGGGTCACATATGAGCTGCCAGCTACATGCTTGCACAGCAGGCCCAGATCTATAGTGAGGGGGGGGGGGGGGGGGGTGGTATCAGAACAGGGCGGCAATTTCGGGGGAGGGGGCAAATTCATATTCTTGAGGAAAAAAACCTTGTTTCACAACGCATGTCAAGCTATCGATTATTCATATGATTTTGAAAAACACCTATTCTGGTTTTTGAACATTTTGGAACACAGTCTAAGTTGATTTCTGAATGAATTATAAGTTGAGTTTTGAATGCATGCATAGTGTACATGATATCTCTGCCAGGGGAACCCTCGTTGCATCTAGAAATGAACTTTGCTGCAGACAAAATGGGATGGGGCTATACGAGTCGAGCGGAATAAAACTGAACTGCTGCATGCCAACTGCTGCTTGTTTATGTGGTTGATTTGGATTGCAAATGTTCAGCGCTGTTATAATTACCAGTGAAATCCATAGATTCAGACTACCAGAGTGGAAATAAACGACTAACAGGTAGGAAAGATTATGTATTATCTTCACGGTGTATCCAAGAAAGTGAAATTCTGACAGAATATTTTTGGCCAGATCGCTACACTAGACAGGGCCAGTTGTAGTCCCCAGCTAGCTGCCAATTAAGTTCCATTTTGAGAGTAGTGCGGAAATGTATTGTACAAACTCATAATAACGCCTAACTGGAGAATAATTGCCGGATAACTAAACCGGTGTGATTATGGCAAGGTTAGTAAAGTTAACCAGAGAATGAGTTTTGACAGTGGTAGGAATAGTTACAGAATTAGTGATAACAAGATTGCTTGTTAGAACGAGAAAGGAGAAGAAACGAGGACATCACACAAATTATGGAAGAATATAACGGTTCCAAATTTATACAGAAATTTCGTTCTACTGCTTTTCGGTCTCGTGCATGAGAAACTGGAGCGTATGAATGAGATGTGAAACTGTTTCCTAACATAAATCTTTTTGATTTAGCAGGCCAAATAGGTATTTTGTATTGGTACTTCGTGAATTATATTGTCGTACTATCAAAATGATCATTATTGCCAAAAGTCTCGCTTATTTGATGTGTTATAATTGCTGCAATATTAGAAAGGCCTATTTTGTTTCATTCTGCACACAGTGACAAAATAGATGTAATCAGATCGAGAAACCACAACAGTTTGGGTCCTATTTGTATTAACAGCTTTTTCAGTATTAGACGACGACATTTCGATTTTTCATGTAGCAAAACATTTTACGAGCTTTGATGAGGTAATTGTTCTTTCACAGAAAGGAAAGCATGCTCTGTAAAGCTGTAGCAAGATCAGAGAGATAAATAGCTAGGACCTAAGTATTTAAGAAATGTGTACTGTCCTGCCTGTCTCTTGTCTTTACTGGTTTTAGGTATCCTATATTTAATTTTATGTCACACAAAAGAGCAAGCTATTAGCTAATAGGCAATAATGAGTCCAGGTTTTCTGAAGAGTTCTTGTTCTCCCGGTTACAAATAATGCCATCCAGTATTAATTGCAATTTTTTATATTTATTTTATTTTTAAAAGGGGCAAGATGTCAAACTGGCCGACTGGGAGCAGAAGAGGCACTACAGAACATTTTAATTTCCACTATCCTGAAATAGTTGGATGGCATCCATCACAAAATATACACATTTGAGTTCCAGAAAGCGAAATACAGTGACATGCTGTATAAGAATGTTGTTTGAAGAAGCGTAGCACTGCATTTCGACACACTAAAGACCAAGTAACATGCCTTACATTTTCTCGAAGATTTATGTTTTATGTATCAGACTCTTCACAAAGATGTGCGCCACAAAATGAACATATTTTTGAAAAATAGTTTCTTTTTTCTCTTTTTTGACGTTCTGATGCTGAGAGCAGTCTGAGCTATAGTGGGGGAGGAGGGTGGGGGGGGGGGGGGGTAGTCTTCAAGTGACCGTGTGTACATTTAGTGATTTTTCTGTTTCCTGTTCCTTTACTGCTCTCATGTCAAATGAAAACAAGGTGGATTTCTGTGGCTGGGACCTATCAAGTGAATTAAAATACATTCACATACTTCCAGAAGGCTAAAAGATGTTACTAGTTTCAGATTTTATTTTATTTCCACCTTTCTGGCAGTCAAACATTAATCGCCTTGCAGAACAATAAAGTTATTTTTGTCTGTTTGCTAAAGAAATTTGGTTTTTATTAAGCTTTCCTGCTGAGGCAGTAAATTTATTTGAAACGAAGTGTTTAATTCCACACTGTTGGCTAGTTTCAACTGTTCGCCGCATTTCAGCGGCAGATTTTCATCTTCTAGCACATATGGCATTATTCCGTAATAAAGAACCAAACATGAGATAATACAGTACTGGTACTCCAAGAAAATTTACGTCCCAAAAATCACACTGAAAAGCTTAATAGCAGGTCAAGGCCTACATCATTGAGAATCGGGACATATGAATGTGTGCTTTAAGGCAAAGTATGAATGTTAGTATGGTTCACGAAATTCCAATGCTCATGGAGTATCCTCAGATGTCTTGTTTCTTTTATGACATAATGTAAGTAAGATCTTACAATGTTTTACACATACGGACATACGACGTCACTGTAGCTGCACAAGCGCGGTGACATCTCTTACCTGACAACTGCTGAAATGAATCTAACAGGTTGCGGGAAAATATTCTGAATTGTGGTTCAAAAAGCGTTATTTTCGAAGTAAATTTCCTTTTACACGAGTTGAACTATGTGCAAGAATGTACGATGAATTTCTTAAATCACAGAGCGTTTGTTCTCATTTAAAAATCAACTCTTTGATGACGAGCCATTTCAAAGAATTTCAAGCCCAGAAGATCAGAGATTTATGTTAGTATTAAAAATTTTACTGGCATATTTGTGCGATGTAGCATAAAGTGTAACATGCGCTAAACAGATCAACATTATATGAGAAAGCGTAGCTTCTCTTGTAGCTTATTAACCTTCAAAACAAATATGTATATTAACTTAAACCATTAACTTTTCCTGTTGGTGGAATTGCAATTTATACTTCCGTAGTACGAAAATATGCTTTGTACATGTTGCTGCACATCAAAGATCTTTTCAAAACGTGTTTACCCCTCTACCCCTCGCCCCCCCCCCCCCCCCCCCCTCCGCTAATTTTCGTCTTCTAAAGTGCCGACAAGTTCTATGCTGCTGTATAAAACCATATCCATTCAAAGGAATGATAAGTTTTACTCTTCTGAAGGAAAGTGTACTGTCACTTCGCACAGAAAAAGTGTATGTTCACCCAGGAGAAAAAGTATTTGTAACCGGGAGATCCAGCAATATTTTTCCTTGTCCGCGTATACACGCTGACTAGCTTAACACAGAAAATGACCTCAGATCATACATAACTCGGAAATCTGTGTTACATTAACATTAATCCCAGATTCTGTCACCATGAAGTAGATCAACTTGGACTTCCAAAATTCACAGATCAGAGTCAGCTTCAAATGTAATCATCAGTTTACAGAATAGTGAAATTACAAAACAATATTTTTGTTTTGTGCAGATTCAAATTTAAATGCTAAGGAAGTTGTTATTAACACATAAACATGTGATTATGCCACTATCACAGTGCTAAAACTTGAAATATTTTTTAAGGGTACTGTTAAAGAAATAATCAGCTGCTACAGATGTAATGAATGCAGATTGACATTTGTTGTTGCTGTTGTGGTCTTCAGTCCTGAGACTGGTTTGATGCAGCTCTCCATGCTACTCTATCCTGTGCAAGCTGCTTCATCTCCCAATACGTACTGCAGCCTACAGCCTTCTGAATCTGTTTAGTGTATTCATCTCTTGGTCTCCCTCTACTATTTTTACCCTTCAAGCTGCCCTCAAATACTAAATTGGTGTTCCCTTGATGCCTCAGAACATGTCCTACCAACCGATCCCTTCTTCTTGTCAAGTTGTGCCACAAACTCCTCTTCTCCCCAATCCTATTCAGTACCTCCTCATTAGTGATGTCATCTACCCATTTAATCTTCAGCATTCTTCCATAGCACCACATTTTGAAGGCTTCTATTCTCTTCTTGTCCAAACTAGTTACCGTCCATGTTTCACTTCCATACATGGCTACACCCCATACAGATACTTTCAGAAACTACTTCCTGACACTTAAATCTATACTCGATGTTAAAAAATTTCTCTTCTTCAGAGACACTTTCCTTGCCATTGCCAGTCTACATTTTATATCCTCTGTACTTCGACCATCATCAGTTATTTTGCTCCACAAATAGCAAAACTCCTTCACTACTTTAAGTGTCTCATTTCCTAATCCAATTCCCTCAGCATCGCCCGACTTAATTTGACTACATTCCATTATCCTCGTTTTGCTTTTGTTGATGTTCATCTTATATCCTCTCTTCAAGACACTGTCCATTCTGTTCAACTGCTCTTCCAAGTCCTTTGCTGTCTCTGACAGAATTACAATGTCATCGGCGAACCTTAAAGTTTTTATTTCTTCTCCATGGATTTTAATACCTACTCCGAATTTTTCTTTTGTTTCCTTTAGTGCTTGCTCAATATACAGATTGAATAACATCAGGGAGAGGCTACAACTCTGTCTCACTCCCTTCCCAAAAACTGCTTCACTTTCATGTCCCTCGACTTTTCTGTATGCCATCTGGTTTCTGTACAAATTGTAAATAGCCTTTCGCTCCCTGTATTTTACCCCTGCCACCTTCAGAATTTGAAAGAGAGTATTCCAGTCAACAATGTCAAAAGCTTTCTCCAAGTCTAGAAATGCTAGAAACATAGGTTTGCCTTTTCTTAATCTAGCTTCTAAGAAAAGTCGTAGGGTCAGTTTTACCTCACGTGTTCCCATATTTCTTCAGAATCCAAACTGAGGTCGGCTTCTACCAGTTTTTCCATTCGTCTGTAAAGAATCCACGTTAGTATTTTGCAGCTGTGACTTATTAAACTGATAGTTCGGTAATTTTCACATCTGTCAACACTTGCTTTCTTTGGGATTGGAATTATTATATTCTTCTTGAAGTCTGTGGGTATTTTGCCTGTCTCATACATTTTGCTCACCACATGGTAGAGTTTTGTCAGGACTGGCCCTCCCAAGGCTGTCAGTAGTTCTAATGAAATGTTGTCTACTCCTGGGGCCTTGTTTCGACTCAGGTCTTTCAATGCTCTGTCAAACTCTTCATGCAGTATCGTATCTCCCATTTCATGTTCTTCTACATCCTCTTCCTTTCCCATAATATTGTCCTCAAGTACATCGCCCTTGTATAGACCCTGCATATACCCCTTCCACCTTTCTGCTTTCCCTTCTTTGCTTAGAACTGGGTTTCCATCTGAGCTCTTCATATTCATACAAGTGGTACTCTTTTTCTACATCCTTACATTTGTCCTCTAGCCATCCCTGCTTAGCCATTTTACACTTCCTGTCGATCTCATTTTTGAGACGTTTGTATTTCTTCTGTCACCCAAGGATTTCTACTAGCCCTCGTTTTTTTATCTACTTGATCCTCTGCTGCCTTCACTACTTCATGCCTCAAAGCTACTCATTCTTCTTCTACTGTATTTCTTGCCCCCCCCCCCCCTTCTTGTCAATTGTTCCCTTATGCTCTTCCTGAAACTCTGTAGAGCCTCTGGTTTAGTCAGTTTATCCAGGTCCCATCTCCTAAAATTCCCACCTTTTTGCAGTTTCTTCAGTTTTAATCTACAGCTCATAATCAATAGATTGTGGTCATAGTCCACATCTGCCCCTGCAAATGTCTAACAATTTAAAATCTGGTTCCTAAATCTCTGTCTAACCATTATGTAATCTATCTGAAACCGGTCAGTATCTCCAGGTTTCTTCCATGTATACAACCTCCTTTTATGATTCTTGAACCAAGTGTTAGCTATGATTAAGTTGTGCTCTGTACAAAATTCTACCAGGCAGCTTCCTCTTTCATTTCTTTCCCCCAATCCATATTCACCTACTACGTTTCCTTCTCTTCCTTTTCCTACTATCGAATTCTAGTCACCCATGACTATTAAATTTTTGTCTCCTTTCACTATCTGAATAATTTCTTTTATCTCATTATACATTTCTTCAATTTCTTCGTCATCTGCAGAGCTAGTTGGCATATAGACTTGTACTAGTGTGGTAGGTGTGGGATTCGTGTCTATGTTGGCCACAATAATGCGTTCACTATGTTGTTTGTAGTAGCTTACCTGAACTCCTATTTTTTTTATTCATTATTAAACCTACTCCTGCATTACCCCTATTTGATTTTATATTTATAACCCTGTATTCACCTGACCAAAAGTCTTGTTCCTCCTGCCACCGAACTTCACTAATTCCCACTATATCTAACTTTAACCTATCCATTTCCCTTTTTAAATTTTCTAATCTACCTGCCCAATTAAGGGATCTGACATTCCACACTCCGATCTGTAGAATGCCAGTTTTCTTTCTCCTGATAACGACGTCCTCCTGAGGAGTACGGGGACATGAATTGGAAGGAGTGACAAGACAGAAGAAGAGGAAACTGTTGGGTGGAGGGTGAGGGTGCGGGAATGGTAGGTTATGTGAGATTGAGGCCAGGATGATTATAGAGGCAGACAATGTGTTGTAAAGATAACTCCTGCCTGCATAGTTCACAGAAGTGGGTGGTGGAGGGAAGAATCCAGATGGTTTGGGTTGTGAAACAGCCATTGAAATTGAGCATGTTGTGCAGAGCTGTATGTTGTGCCACTTGAATATTCTCAACAACAGTTTGGCAGTGGCCATTTGTCATGGATACATAGCCGGTTGGTTATGAGACCTTCAGTATACTGGGTGACAAAGAAGTGTTTCCACTGTAGGGACTAGGAGAAGCAGAGTAGGTCTTTGATAAGTTCAGTATGTTGGAATTTTGGAGTAGGGCTGAAGTTTAGGCCTTTGGATAGGACTGAAGCTTCTGTGGGACTGAGGTTTTTGGTGGAGAGGTTACCAGCAGTGTTTTGGGTTCTGGGTTTTGTGGGGTGTTGGGAGGGAGTTTTGGAGGATGTGGTAAACCGAAGAGGTCAGCTAGGCAGGGTCTGAGCGCCATGAGGGGTTGGTGAGGAGGTTCACTGTGAGAAGAATGGGTGTACCCCAAGACAGGAGTAGATGTCAACAGGTTGGATAGTTCATGATGGTTGTGTCTGGAATGCTCCTCAATGTGTTGAGGTGCAAAGGTTTCTACTTCAGAGACATTGCGTGAGTAGTGCAGAACAACAGTATCTTGCAGAGGCAATGAAGGCACTTCTGGGAAGTCTGCAATGGAAATGTGTTTTTGCAGTATCAGGTTCTTGAGGGATAGCAACTGGCAGAATCCAAAAGGTGAAGGTCATCGTGAAAGGAGGGGTGGGATCCAGCGAAAATCCAGCGAAAGGGATTTTTATGGTTAGGCAATTTGTGGGGGGAGAGGGATTCCATGGTTTAGGCAGCATTTAAGGAACAGGTTCTGGGACAGGAATTTAGCCAAGGGAAGAGATACTTTTTGGAGGGATAACGATAGCAAACAAATGGGGACGTGAAAATGTTAGGTGGTTGTAAGGAGAACTGGATATTATAGTGTGAGTTCATTGCATGAAGAAGATGAAAGAAATTGTGCTGGGAGCAATAGTATGGTTTTATGATGTGGCAATATTTAAATAGTGTGTAACTTATCATCACATGCAGGCTGAAAAACGGAAACACACAAAGTTCTGATAGGAGGTATGTGTCAGAAGAGATGGGTTGATTCAGTGGTTAAATGTAGTGGTCAGTTGCTGGAATGCACAATAACTGTGATCCAGTGGCTGTGTGTTACGTAGAACATGTGTGATGCAGTCATAACTGCCGTGACTAGTGCTACAAGGTGTCACAAAAGTTGTGTGCAACCATATTGGTTGGCACAGGTGAAGCATGTGCATAACAAAGGTGGTTGGGAAAACACATGAAAAGATGCGGACAGACAATACAGACTGTCAAACAAGACGTAGATTACAGATAGTAACAAAAGAGGCACGATACAAAGTTTGGGATGAAGAGAGCCACTTGGCAGTATGAATGTTGTAGGAAAGTTCATGTAGAATGTAAATACTACTCACTGAAAAGCAGAAGCATTGAATTATCTGTAGGTACACACAAAAGAAGTAAAACTTCTGGCATTTGGAATTATCGTTTGATGAACTAGAGTAAAATACAAAAATACTCATACACAAGCATACACGTACCTATGTCACTACATAGTGTCAGCTAGACTGACAGCACCAATGCTATTTTGCGGCAGGTTGACTGGTTGTGGTGAGGGTAGTGTTAGGTTGCATGAATAAAGGGAGAGGGAAGTGTGAAGCAGTGTAGGGACTGGGGTGGGTAGCTAGCAGCTCAGAGGGAGGCCAGTTTGCCAGCTAGGTCTGTGGGCAGAGGGGTGGCAGGTATATGGGCTGGCACGATTATACGAGCCAGTGGGAAGCGACACATGCTGAAGGCAGTGTGGTGATGTGAATTGGAAGCTGACAGGGTGGAGGAAGGGAAAACTGTTGGGTGGGATTGGGGTGGGTAGCTAGCAGCTCAGAGGGAGGCCAGTTTTCCAGCTAGGTCTGTGGGCAGAGGGGTGACAGGTATATGGGCTGGCACAATTATACGAGCCAGTGGGAAGCGACACATGCTGAAGGCAGTGTGGTGATGTGAATTGGAAGCTGACAGGGTGGAGGAAGGGAAAACTGTTGGGTGGGGGGGGGGGGGGGGGGGGGGATGGAGGCAGCACTAACTCAGACCAGGATGGTTAGGGGTTTGGAGAAACATGTTGTAAGGATAACTCCTGTCTATGTCATTCAGAGAAGGTAATGGTTGAGGGAAGGATCCAGACGGTTTAGGTATTGAAGCAGTCATTGAAGTTGAGTGTGTTGTGCTCAACTGTACATTGTGCCACTGAGATGTCAACTTTGTTCTTGGTAACAGTTTGGCAGTGGCTATTCATCCTGGTGGGCAGCTGGTTGGCAGTCGTACCATCATCCATCATAAAAGGCTGTGCAGTGTTTACAGCAGAGTTGGTACATGACATGGCTGCTTTCACAGGTGGCCCAGCCTCTGATAGGATAGGATAGGATAGGATAGGATAAACCTCTGACAGGACTGGAGTAGGAGGTGCTGGGTAGGTGGATTGGGCAGGTCTTGCACAGTGGGACTGGGGGCAGGAGTGGCTTAGAAATGGGTTAGGGTGTCATGTAAGTAGGGTGGCTGATGGAACACACCATTTTAGGGGGATTGGGAAGGATCTTGGGTAGGATGCCCCTCTGTTTAGGACAGGATGAGAGATATTCAAAAGATATGATTCAGTTGTTCCAGTCCAGTGTGATACTGGGTGACGAGATGGTTGCTCCTTGGTCAAGGGTCTTCTCGTCACTGAAGATACAACATCCATGGGTGGCTGAGGTGTGTGGGAGGGAGTTTTTGGTGTGGAAGGGATGGCAGCTATCAAAAGTTTAGTACTTTTGTTGGTTAGTGGATTTACTGCAGACAGGGGTGTAGATGGAGCCATCAGCAAGGTGGAGGTCATCATCTAGGAAGGTGGTGTGTCACTAGAGGAAGACCAGATGAAGTGGATGGGAGAAAAGGTATTGAGATTATGAAGGAATGTGGATAGGGTGTCTTTGCTCCAAGTCCAGGATCATGAAGATATCAATGAACATGAATTAGACTAGGGGTTGGAAATTTTGGGACACTAGGAAGGTTTCTACATGACCTGTTCTAACGTTTTAACGACTTAAAGTGTGAGTGTGGGTCTGGGTTATACTGATTTATTTCCCCAAACCACATTCCACTTCTTTATGAGATGACTTGCTTGGGATTTGCAACCTCTCTTCTCTACTGGATAGCCGGCTCCTGGAAACTCTCTTGACTTATTCTTCGTCAAATAATGTTAGATACAGGAATTTTCAAGCCTCTTTCTACTAGTGAAATAAGCCACTCTTCTCTACTGGATAGCCGGCCGCTGGAAACACTCTTGACTTCTTCTTCATCAAATAATGTTAGGTACAGGAATTTTCAAGCCTCTTTCTACTAGTGAAATAAGTAGCTATACAAACTTTAATTTTCGTCAGTCAACGATGTATTTGAGTTTCAAGCACAATAAAAATTCTCCCTTTCAGCATAATATGTAACTTCAGTAAGTCTCTTGTACAGTTGTATGTTTGAAACAAATTGATTTACATTCGAAAGAAAGTCTGCTTAGACACCATGACTTTCAGAAAAAGAGACTAAAAAAACGCCTTCCCTCTCACAAGGCTGAGTCAAGAGTCTACAAGAGTACTTTTTCAATTGTTCTTGTTTCACTTAACAATAGTCAATGACACAATAAGCATAGAGCTGCATATAGACTCCATGATTCTTCCTTACATTCTCACTAACACAACTATGGGCTGTCCAACAGTTCCTTGTTGGCACCATTCGACCACCGTGTCTACTTTCTTCCCGAGACTGATTTTAAACCTGCACACACAAACATGTGACGTGCAGTAGGTAGGATTTTACCACCCCACACCCGTATCTAGAATATCGTGTGTTTGAGATGGTAGGAGGCTGAGTGGTTCTAGAATTTACACAGAAATTCTTGAATCATTACATATCTCCCCCCCCCCCCCCCCCCCCTTCAGATTGAACACACATTATTTTATACATAATCATTATACAAGTAATATCACTCATAATAACATTTCATATCTTAACAGTATACTTTTTTTACTTGTGTTTATATACATGTCTCTCCTTTCCATAACAATTCTCTGTCCTCGCTTGCACAATCTGTTGCGTATTATTTTTTTTTCTCTCTCTCTCTCTCTATTCTTTTCTTATTTACTTTGTTGTTAAGAGATGAGCATTTACTCGTGGTTTTAGTCAGCTTTACTAATATTTAGGAATTGTGAGGACACTTTTCCTTTTCTTTTCTTTATTTCCTTTTTCAAGCAAAAACTTCAGGTGTTTATGACACATGAGTAATCTATTTCTATTCTTATCTTTTTGTACTACCTTTTTCCTAGTATGTACTATTTTCATTAGTTGTTGCTTGGAGGAACTCTAAATGAAAGTGTTCTTTTGACTCTCATTTACTTCCATGAAATATAATAATGCTAGTCATTCATAGAATTTACACTTTCCAAAATAACTCGTACAAAATTTGTGACTTTTGTCATGATACTGTCTCCTCCTAGGATCAGCATCTATTCCTTACTTGTGGGTTGACCTCTTTCCATTCAGGTATGTACGCCCCTTTAAAAAAATCTCTGTTTTTTAGGCCACAGATCATCCTATCTCAACATAGGTACGTCTGCCCTTTATACTTAGTGATTGCCGGGAACTCCCCTTTATCCTTTCTGAGTAGGCCTCACAGTTCATTACCCAAGTATATATTTCTATGTATACCATAATTAAGTATCTTCTGGTAAAGTTATAAATCCATCTTAAACTTCGCATTCATTCTTTAATATATCATTTACTCCCTAGAATCCTCCTGTGCTTATCACTTCTATATTTTCAATAGATATTATATCTACATATAACCCTGAATTACCTCCCCATAGTAAATCAGTCACAGCTTCACTAGTTAATACAATGTTAGGTGAAGATACCTTTTCTTCTACTTTATCTTGGGTAAGCTTAATCTTTTTCCACATGTCATCCATACCTTTCCTGGTATTATTAAGTTCAGAAGTTACATCCTACTATCCTTCACTTCATTATTTATTACACTGACGTTTCTCACGCCTTTTTCTTATTTATCCATTACTCATTACTATTTTATAGTTGTTCGTTATGTATGGGCACCTCTCATTATGTATATTTGATGTAGAACTGTCATAACTCCTCATACATGTGAGCATAATTCCCTATGTACATACCTTTTCTCCTACAACACCTGGCAGTTCTCACATCGTGACAGACTTTGTCTTATATAATTTAATGTTTGTGTAGAGGTGTATATTTGTGTATATGTGAATGTGTGTTTATGAAGTCTGATTATTTGGCCTTCTTATCTAAAGATAAGATGTAGGTTATTAGTAACCACGGAAATAAGGAAGCACTTTAGCGATAGAAGTTTATGAATATGGAAAGAGGGAAAAGATAGACAGGTCCTCAAGATGAGAAGTAAGAAAGGAAAAAATAGATGTGGTCGCTAGGATCGAAGAAGAGAAAGAAGAAGCCCCAAAGACAGCAAAGCCTTCCCACCCCCTTCCCCAGGATCCCTACCTCTACTTGAGTGAGACGCTGGAGGAGGTTTGGTGTGAAATTGTCTCCTACAGAATGGACTTCTCCCACCTTCACCCATTGAGGTGTCCGAAGGAAATCCTAGCAACCGTATGGAAATGGCAGATGTAGAAGAATCAGTGAGAGTTGTTTGAAAGTCGTGATTTATGTGTTCCTGTAAATCATGCTTTTAACTACAATACCCACCCCTTTCAAAAGTTATACAAACCCTCCCATCTGTATAACATCTCATAAAAGGTACAAAATACTCTTTACAAAATAGAAAAGCTATACAGTTCAGTATAACAATTGTTCAATTAGTCACATCATATTACATTTTCCACAAATATAATATTCTAGTCAATTTATTTCATTTAGATATCACTTTCTTTTCTTTTTTTCTATTTCATAGTCATATCCAGTTTTCTAATCAATAAGAATAAAGGATAGTTTTAGATTTTAAAGGGATTCAGTGCAGGAAAACTATTTTAGAAGAAACACTGAAAAAAACTCAGGATCTGACAGTCATTACTCGGCCTGTTAACTCAAAATGTTAATGTCCCTGGAGAATAGATGACTCTGCTCGGGTCCCATGGATCTGATATTAACTTTTCTTGTGCACTGGCAGACCAGTAATTTTCTTTAAATTTCTTTTGAAAGTCTTCCCAAGAGGAAAAATTCTCAATATTTACTGTACCCCATTCTGAGGCTTCCCCTAGAAGGTACCCCACCGCAAATTCAATCTTCTTGGAGTGTTCACAATTTTTCAGCAAAGCTTGGTTAAACCTTTTTAAGAATTTGGTCCGATGTACCTCTCTGTCCGGCTTAAACTTAGGGAATTGTCTAGATAACCCTGAATTAGCTCCCCATAGTAAATCAGTCACAGCTTCACTAGTTAATACAACGTTAGGTGAAGATACCTTTTCTTCTACTTTATCTTGGGTAAGCTTAATCTTTTTCCACATGTCATCCACACCTTTCGTGGTATTATTAAGTTCAGAAGAAGGAACAGGTGATACATTCCCGGATGTTATTCTCTGGGTAACTTTTCCAACTATAATTTCCCCAAATTGTTCCTCCAAACTAATTACATTTATAATATCAGAGTAGGCTATTTTGTCTTTGAAATTCCTTTCTACATTGTCTACCAATGTACTGACACCTGTAATTTGCGACTGAATGATTGACATTAACTTACTCTGCTTATCTACACTCTCTTACATCATTATACTTAATATTGTACACGTTTTGAAAGATCCTAACTTTTCAATAAGTTCCGATTCTACACTATTACATTTGTTCTCAATGATAAGTTCTAACCTTTTTGACAAATCCTGAAAGGTATCATTCTGTTTCTGACTAAGGTCGGTAAATACATGATTGATATGGCAGATTACTAAATTCTTCGCTTTGAGATTTGACCCTGGCACTTAACAAACCCTAATTTGTCATTTTAATACTTAATTGAGAATTTACTAAGCCTAATTCTTTCCTTAAGAGTCTCACTCTGAGCATTTAACTGCAGACTCTGAGCTTTAATTAAATTTATCAACTCAGCCCAGTCAGGCACTTCTTTGCTAATATTCATGAGCCGGTTCTTGAGTGTCCCCAACCTGTTGTATATTTTCCATACTCTTGTATGCTTTAGCTCTTGTAAGCATTTAAAACTAACTTTAAATATGATAACCACACAAATAAAGTTCACTCAACAGTATCTTGTACCACTTCGTACTAAAGTAATAAAGTTGTGTTTCACGCTCACCCGGTGTAGAATTCTCGTTGCGTAAGTGAGCGGATGTGAAGGCAGGTCAGCACCGGTGAACAGCAGCTGGTGACGGTGGCATCGGATGTATGTTGGTTTCCGTGTCTGTGTCCCCACGATGTGTGTGAGAGCTGTATACACCCCCGCACTGGATCTTCTTAGCTGAATGGTTCCATGCGTACTTCTTCTTCGACAAATACATCAAAATCTTCTTTACTATTTTTATCGTTGTGAATTTTTCATTTCTTCAATGTTTTTCCACTTAAACTTCGCTCCCTTCTTCTCTCGTTTTTGAATTAAAATTCCTGTTTTCTGGTCCTTTCACACAGGTCACCACGTTCTAACATTCTGATGACTAAAAGTGTGAGTATGATCTGGGTTATATTGACTTATTCCCCCAAACCACCTTCCACTTCTTTACGAGGTGACTTACTTGGAATTTGCAGCCACTCTTCTTTACTGAATAGCCAGCTGCTGGAAACCCTCTTTGACTTCTTCTCTGTCGAATAATGCTACAGGAATTTTTAGACTCCTTCTACTTATGAAATAAGTCTATACAAACTTTACTTTTCGTCAACTAATGATGTATTTGACGTCCATACAAACATTACTTTTCGTCAACTAACGATGTATTTGATGTCCATACACAATAAAAATCTGACTTTCCACATGAATATGTAACTTCCTTTCTTAACAATGAATCATAAAATGAGTCTTGCCTCTAACAAGGTTGGGTCAAGAGCCTACAAGAGTACTTTTTCAACTGTTATTGTTTTAATAACAATAGTCAATGACACAATAAGCACAGAGCTGCATATAAACTCCATGGTTCTTCCTTACGCACTCACTAAAACATCTATGCATTGTCCGATAGGTATTTGTCAGTGCCGTTCAACTGCTGCATCTACTTTCTTCCCGCGACTGATTTCAAAACTGCACACACAAACATGTGACGTGCAGTAGCTAGGATTTTACCATCCAACATTCGTGTCTAGAATATTGTGTGTTCAAGACAGTAGAAGGCTGAGTGGTTCTAGAATTTACACAGAAGTTCTTGAATCACTGCAGTGTAAAGAGGTTGGCATAGGAGAGTGCCATGCGGATGCTGATGGCTGTGCTGCAGATTTGTTTTTAAACCTGGAAAAATAGTTGTGGGTCACACCTCCGTTCACATTAAACCAACCAACCACGAACAGTACCCGCATTTCCACAGCTCCTATCTCTTCCATGCCAAAAAATCCCTCCCATACAGCCTAGCCATCTGCAGACATTGTATCTGTAGTGACAATAACTCCCTTTATGCCAGATAGGCAGTAATCCCAAACCTAGTCCATAAATAGATTTCCCATGCCATATCTTCACGCATCCACAATCCTCCCACCACCCCAAAGGATTAGTTGGAAAGGAGCACCCCCCCCCCCCCCCATGTCACCCAATATCACCCTGTGCTGAATAGCTGAACCATATCTTCACCAGGTCTTTGATTTTCTCTCATCCTGACCCAAAGTGAGGGACATCCTACCCAAGATCCTTTCCACACCTTCTAAAGTGGTGTTCTATTGCCGTCCCAAACTACGCAACATCGTAGTCCATTCCTGGCCCACCCTCACTCTGAACCCTTTGCCAAATGGATCATATCCCTGTGCAGACCAAGATGCAAGACCTGCCCAATCTACCCACGCAGCACCTCCTACTCCAGTCCTATCACAGGCTTATCCTGCCCCATCAGAGGCCACATTATCTGTGAAAGCAGCCATATCATACACTAACTCTGCTGCAAATACTGCATAGCCTTTTATGTTGGTATGACTACCATCCAGCTTTCCACCAGAATGAACAGCCACTGCCAAATTGTTGTCAAGAACTAAGTTGAGCATCCAGTGACACAATATACAGTTGAGAACAATGTGCTCTATTTCAGTGGCTGGGACAGGAGTTATCCTTACAACACATACTCCACTTCCATAATCATCCTGGCTTCAATCTCAGGTAACCTAACGACCTCGCTCTCTCCACCCAACAGTTTCCCCTTCCTCCATTCTGTCATCCCTTCCCAATTTATGTCACCTTCAGCGCGTCCCGCTTCCCGCTGTCCACTACATTCATGCCAGCCCATATGTATGCCACTCCTTCCTTCTGCGTTCCTAGCTGGCAAACAGCGTCCCTCTGACCCACTAGCCACCCACCCCCTCCCTTGCCTGACCCTCTCTCCCTCTACCCACTCCATTCGACACTACCCTCACCACAACCCAGTCCATCTGGCATCACGTAAGGGCTCCATCTGGCATCACGTAAGGGCAAAGGCATGTGTATGCATGAACGTGTGTGTGTGTGTGTGTGTGTGTGTGTGTGTGTGTGTGTGTGTGTGTTTGTATTTTACTATAGCTTTTCAAAGGATAACTTCAAAAACTAGGAAATTTTCCATCTTTTGTATGTGCCTACAGATACATTATACAAGAAATTCATACAGCAAATAAGTCATTTGACAAAGTTATATTGATCAGGTAATATTTGTACTATTGTTTCAGTAGCTGAGATGTTACATACTGGTGTATAGTGCAGAGGATCTCAGGTTCAAACCCAGGTCAGTTCTCTGAGTTTTTTTACATTTCATAATACTGTCTCTATTGTATAGTCAATAAAGATAATTATAACACTATGTTTTGAAGTTAATGAGGTGGAAATATTGTTGTCAGATAAATTAAAAGAGGTGTCAGTTACATGTATTTGTGAACATTGTTTAATAGAAAATATGTTAACTTTGGAATGATATGGAAATTTATTGAGATAACTTATACAGTCGGTAGATGTGTCATTTTGTAGCAAACAACCTCTAGTTTGATTAGCGCAGTGTATCAGTAGCCCTTCCACCAGGAGTGCCAGTATAGTGCACACCTACCAATTCTGTAGGTTATATCAATAAATTTCTATATCATTCCAAAGTCGCCAAGTCCTTTAGACTCACCCTGTTTGTTAGAGAAGGCATCAAACACTGTTACTTGAAGTTCATTGATCAGCTAGAGAAAGAGCATGGCAGCTGAATTTCTGCTACAGATCTAATTTAAATGTCATTTTATTTGTATATAGTAGCCTAAATGGAAACATAACTACTTTCTTTTACTTTGAAAATTGTGAGAAGGCACTTGGCACTATAAAAGCAGTTAGTACAAAAAATATTGTGTGTGGTGACTATAACATAGATTTCAATGAGGACTAAAAGGACTGATTTAACCGTGAGGATTTATTAAAAACTTATAACATACACACAGCCATTAAATCCCCTGCCAGAGTCACCAATCACCCAGTGGTACTATAGATCAGGTTCTAATAAAACAGATAAATATTTATTCAAAGCTGGAAATATGAATACAGGTTTCTGTGATCATTATGCAACATTTATTTAATTCCCAATAGAAACCATAGGTAACAATCAACCACAAATAATGAGGAAAGGTTGAAATTGTAGCAACAAAAACTTAAGACATCTTGGGCATTTGCTGAAAACAGGAACGTGGAATGACATGTACACTGCGAGGGCACATGTAAAGTTTTGACATGTTCATGGTGATATTCTCACATTATTTCAGTATTTTTTTTCCAGTTAAAAACTAAAAATTCAAAATTAGTAAAAGAAATAGTTTTTGGCCGACAACTAAAATATTTGTTGAAAACAGAAGATTTGAATAAATTTCAAAAGCACAAATTTTATTGAAGAATTTTTATGTGTTTCAAGAATTATAAGAGAGTGCTTCACGAGGTCAAAAAAAAGGTAAGAAAATGGAAAATGATCACTACATAATAACACCCAAAAAAGCCACTATTAAAAAAGGGCAAGAAAGAAGAAATTGCCAATTATAGACCTCTTGCTTTGCTATCAGTATTTACAAAACTACTAGAAAAAAAATCATAAGAGATTGCTAGATTTTCTAGAATAGTGCAACATACTACCCACCGCCCACCATGGCTTCCAGAAAGGCCAATCAACAGAAATCACAATATTTGAATTTCTAAGTGAAGTGCGCCAAAAACTTGATAGTGGGGGAAAAAGTAACTGGCATATACCTTGATCTGTCCAAGTGTCATACCACTATCCAGTTTGCAGATGACAAATATTTTAGTCAGTAAGAAGACAGCAGAAATGTTGCAGACAACACTATCTGAGACATTAACCGGTTTTGTAAGCTCATTCAGCCAAAACAAACCGATAACAAATAAAGTAAAACAGAAGTGTTAAATTTTTATAATGTCTAGAGAAACAGTGAAGAGTGTATAAAAATTCAGATATCAGACAGAGATATTTCAGGTGTGGCTAATGCAGAATTTCTGGGGATCTGGTGCAAAATTAACCTTAGATTGGATACTCACATTGATAGCATGTTACCATGTGTTGTTTGAAGAGTGCTTGAAAACAGTTGCCATAAGGACTGTCTAATGACTGTTTATTATGCTACGTTCTGTTCTGAAGTATGGGATCACTTTCTGGGGTAAATCACCATCCTGCCAAAAATTCTTCAGGTTGCAAAGAAGAAAAGTGAGAATCATGGCTGGAATAAAAATGAATAAACCTTGCAGACCACTATTTAAAAGCTTGGGGAGTCTTCCTCTTCCATGTATTTACATTTCTGAAAGTACAGTGTTTATTAAGAAATATGCAATAACAAATCCTAGTGTCCTCTTCAAAAATGAAAATCTGCATCACCATGACACAAGACAGAAAACTGACTTTCACATGCTCCAAATAGAAAGTAGTTGTGCCAAAAAGGAACATTACACCATGGTAAAATTATTTACGACAAGTTTCCAAATTAAATTAAAGTACTAAATGATCTACAAAAATTAAAGCAGTGTTAAAAGAATATTAATTAATGCATTGCTTCCATAGTCTGGAAGAGTTCCTCCAAAATCTTTGAGAAGTTAATGTCAAGTGTATAAGCCACATTCTTTATCACATAACAAAAATATTGTGTAAATGTGGCTATGTACTTGTAGTCTGTAACCATTAATATTAGTTTAGTCATATTTCCAGTTGTAATTTTCTAGCTATAATAGTTTAATTATAAGTCAGAGCTTAAAAAAATGTATTCAGTAATGCACACAAACATCATCTAATAATGAAGACATATATGCACTGATCTATCCATTATCTGATGTGTTGTACTGTACATGTAATATAAACTGGACCAAATAAAATACAAATACAAATCATACTGTACTTTTCATTTTCCAAGTTTTCTAGCCCACTATTGTGTGCAAGAAACTAGCCTGATATTAGCTTTGTTTACAGATATTTTTAACTAGCTTGCGGCAAAAGGGGGAGGGGGGGGGGTTAATGTATGTGATTAGAGGCTATGCACAGATTGTTTTCGACCACAGCTCAGACACTAATGGAACTAGTAAAATATTCAGAATCAGATATCACATTCACAAGCATATAATCGTATACAGAGAACGTGAATCATTAACAGAAGTGATCCATACGTAATGCAATAGCTGCTAAACTACACATAAATACCTATACAAAATTTACCAAACAATAAGTGTAATGTACTTACATAGTGCTTTACAGAAACATACACAATTAATAGAAGACACAGACTCATTGCCACATAACAAAAAATGCACTTGAGAAACTGAAACAAGTTTCAAATGAGATTTATCATACTCCCATGAACTACATCCAGACACTGGGCTCAGCAGATATAATGATCACACAACCATAACTACAAAATATGAGCTGATACCACAAACCAAAAACCAGCATACATACAAACACTTCTCCTTTAGTATTGTGTGTAAAAATGAAATGACATTAATGAACCGATTAGGAGAAACAGGCAACTGATATTGCAGAACATACATGTTGTGTGTCCTCAACCTCCAACTTCAGAAATCTATATCTAAATAAATATCTGCTGTTGCAATGAGCCACTTTCAGTATCCATAGTACATGCCTTACTTAGTTTTGTGACAAAAAATGAAGCCAGATTAATGGTCAAATTAGGATATACCAGGTGCTGAATACCAAAGAAAAGACTCAATGTGAGCCCTTCCTCTCTAACTTTAGAAGTCCAGAAGTAAATAAATATCCACCATACAATATTCCACTTGCAGCATGCACAGTACACTTTTATTTTGGTTTTGAACTCTGAAGTTATGGTCTGAGTGTGCCCACCACATATTTTAGTGATATTCAGTTGCTGGTGTCTTCTAATTGGATTGATAATCTGGCTTCATTTTTTCTAATAGTGTATTATTCAGGTTCATAGGTATTGTTGGTTACACATTTTTCTGTGTTTTCCCCTCCATCTTTCTAAAAATTTCAAAAATATTCCACTTATATTGATTTCTGATGTTCTGAAAGAAGTACAGCTTTCCTTATTATTCTTCTTCTTCCCATTACTAATTATAAGATTAGCATTAATTTTATAAGTACTTTGTGCTTTCTGAAACTAGTCGATTCTTTATGAGTAACTGTTCAATTTTTCTTCTGTTATGTAAATATTATTCTAGTCAACAACTTACAAGACTGAGATATGAGACTGATTTTCTTTCCTTCAACCCATATTTACCAGTGTTTTGGCCTTCCTTTCTTTTCTACTATTTGATTAAAATTCCCAATTCTCATATTTTAACTCTTGTCACTTATTTCTCAGTTCTTCAAAAATATTCTCTATGGCCACCCTAACATTTAATATGTGGACATACACATCTATATAATAGCAATTGGCAATGTCTCTGATTCATTTTTAAAAAGTAAGATTCGACACTTCAAGAACACCAGTGTTCTAAATTGAAAATAAGAGTAATTTATTCATTTTGTGATTTTCATTCCCCTATTTTTCCCATTGTTCTAGCAACTCTTTACAGCTCATGTC
Organism: Schistocerca gregaria; assembly: GCF_023897955.1. Lineage (NCBI taxonomy): Eukaryota > Metazoa > Arthropoda > Insecta > Orthoptera > Acrididae > Schistocerca > Schistocerca gregaria. Next base: position 135,966,851 of record NC_064921.1, on the reverse strand, counting down.
GTAAGATCTTTACATTACTTGTGCATAATCTTTTTGCACACTGGCTTCAGTTTTCAGCTCTGAGTTAAACAGCATCTACATTTAACAAGATGTCTTTGTCTCTAGAGTGGTAGTACTAGAAAATGAAAAATAAGTTGACATTTGTAGCAAGTCACTTATGATTTTATTAATAGAGTGCTGCGTGTTTCAAGATTGTAATCCTTTTTGTTCTGATTTATATTTGAGATACAGCATGTTTATTGGTGTCTGTCTGAGTCAGGTTATTGTGGCAGTAGAGCAGGACACTGCTCTTCTAACTTAAGTGACTTCCCTGTGTAAATAAGGGTAACACTTATTTGATAACTCCTTACCTTCCCTTCATTTTCAGTTGTGGCTTCAGGTTTTCTAATAAGAATAAGAATCTTTATTAGCCGTTCAGTATTTTCTTATACAATGGGCTTCATCAATAAGTTCAATTACAGTATAAAGATCGTTATATTCTCATAACAATGTATAAATAAATCATATGAAATTTAATGTAGGACAATAGCACACATTTGGAATTTTATATATTATTAATTTTACAATAAAAAGGAAAACATTATACAGATTTATATTAAGCAGGGAGTATTCACGTTGATGACACTATGTCATTATCATATACATGTTGATAACACTATGTCACTATCCTAAGCTATTGATACAAATTTAGGTCCTACTACAGGCAGAGGTACCTTTCTCTATGTCAAAACAGCAAATCTGCCATATTACAGTCTTTAAATTCATCAACTGAGTAAAATGCTTTACCTTTGAGCCATTGACACAATGTTCTCTTAAATTTACTTTCAGATACTGTTTGTACAATTTTAGGGAGCATATTAAACAGTTCGAGGCCTACATATTTATAACTATTATGTGTCTTAGACAGTCTAGAGTATGGCAGATCAATTGTGTGGTTTCGTCTTGTATTGTGGGTGTGGACAGATGACCTAAGGGGATATTGAGCTATGTTTTCTTTTACATGTAGTAAGCAATAATAGATGTACAAACAAGGAACTGTCATGATGATAAGGTTTTTTTTCCATCTGAAAATAGATATTGAATTGGGAGAATTTCCCCAGAGCAGAATACCATATGAAAGATGGGGGTGGATATAAGCAAAATATGAATGCAGCAGTAAGTTTTGGCTGACATTACTCCTAAGCTTATAAAGTAGGAACATAGCACGTGCAAGTTTAGAACAGACGTATGTGATATGTTTATCCCAGATAAGTTTCTGGTCAATCATCATTCCTAGCAGTTTAATGGACTTATTTTCTTTGTTTGATACCTTCAAATTAAAGAATATTTACTCAGTTTCTGTTTCATTTATGAATAGGAAGTTTGCACTAAACCAATGAATCGATTTTTCAAATATTATAATTTTTTTTTATTCCTCTCAAAATAGTGATTCATTTGTTGGTGAACACAGTCTTCGATTATTTTAGATATTATTGGGGTTAATGAGATAGGGGGATAGTTACTTGGATTTGATTTATCTCCTTTCTTAAATATGGGAATAGTTACTGCTATTTTCAAACAGTCTGGAAATATCCCTTGCTGTAGTATATGGTTAATGAAAGTGGTTAGAGGGGGCAGAAGATCACTTGATATCTTCTTTAAGACAAAGTTTGATAGACCATAGAAGTCCTCTGCTCTGGAACTACTTAGTTTCACTATTGCTTTGCTAAGTAGTTCCAGAGCAGAGGACTTCTATAGTCTATCAAACTTTGTCATAAAGAAGATATCAAGTGATCTTCTGCCCCCTCTAACCACTCTCATTAACCATATACTACAGAGTGTTCTGGAACTTTCACTTGACCCCATTTACCAGTGTGTTTGCCTCTTGACCACCTGTCAACATTTCAAATGCTCGTACTTCTGGAAACTGCATCATGAGATTTCACCACAAATGCTTAAGACTGTCTTAAAATACAGTAGAACAAACAGTGAGGTTTCAGAAGGCAGCTGAAAAGAGTGTGTGTGTGTGTGTGTGTGTGTGTGTGTGTGTGTGTGTGTGTGTGTGTGTGTGTGTGTGTGTGTGTGTGTTTTGATTTTTCTTTGACATCAAGGACATTTCAGAAAAAAGCTAAATATGCTAGGATATGTTGTAGAATGTGAGGAAAAGGTCAAACAATGCAGATGGGAAGGCAACCTGGTTGAGCACAAATACATAGGGAACAAAGTCCCTGAACCAAAACTGCCAGTGTTGAAGATGCTAACACTCATTGCCACTGTTTGGATGAGAGTTTAGCAGAAACCACAATTTTGCCTTGTCACTGCTGTTTAATTCCATTGTGAGTAATGCATGCTACAGAGAATGATCTTTCTCTGGTTACAATTAAGAAAACTTTTATTCACAGCACAAGTTCACAATACAGTTTGGTTTTGGCTAACAAGTGAAAGATTGCCTGTGATCATGTAAGATTACCAGAGACAAAGCCCACTGCTGTAATACCAATCCTACAGTGGAGTCTCATTCCAGGTGGCTGTTGGAGTGACACCCACAGCACAGTGCATTGAGACTATGGACCCACAGTGTGGTGTGACATCATGACATACAGATGGTGTCACACTTAGACAGTGTGAAGACAAGTGCGAAGTGGTGCAACATGATGGTGTAGAGACAAGCATCCAGACTGGTCTCAGTGAAGTTCCAACTGATGGGATGCAAAGTGCAGCCTGCTTCTGGCCCGGAACTAAGGAAGTGATGGATTGCTGCAGGTTGCTCTCCGCCTTAAATATCCCACAGTCTGAGTGATATCCATGGTAATTTGGTGAATGTGTCACCTGCAGACAGAAAGTGGTTCCTCAGTAGCAGTGCCACCATTTTGCTGACATGCGGTGCCAAGGAGTATGTCTGGTACTGGTAACAATTCATGTGTCAATGTATTGTTTATAAACGGAATCACATCTACAACTTGCAATGCTCCTGTGATATTTGTAGACAGCCTTGGAAGAGAAAGCCTGCAGCCCAAGAATAGGAAAACCAGCAGGGTGAAGATGATGTGCTGGAAGTATAATGTAGTCATCATATTGTCAAATTACAGCATTTAAATAATTTTGCAACAAGAAAAACTCAGGGTGATAAAAATGGTTTGAAAAATCTGTGACAATTGCAACTGTATTAGTGGAAAATATACTGAATAATGAAATCATATAATATCCAAAGTAGCTTAGAATGTTACAAAACAGACAAAGAAGCACAAGAATATAGTAATGTCCATATCAACACTGAAGTTAATGAATAATCCAAGCAAATAAACTTACAAGCCACCGAATGATGTTTGTCAGAGGGTACTTTTTGTACCACTAACTGAGCCCTCCAATCCTGTTCCACTCATGAACAGTGTGTGGGAAGATTGATTATCGGGATTGGCTCTAATTTCTCAGATTTTCTCCTCATAGTCATTAAGCAAAACGTGGGGATAAGTAGTTTGTTATCCAACTCTTCCCAGAAACTCTCTCAGAATTTCAATAGTAAATATCTCCATGATGCACAATGTCTCTCTTGTAATGTCTGCCAATGGAGATAGTTTAGCATCTCCATAACACTCTCACACTGCCTAAACGATCCTGTGGTGAAACACATCACCCGCCATTGGTCTTCTCTATCTCTTCTATTAGTACTACGTGGTACAGATCCCAGATAGATGAACTGTATTCAAGAATTGGTTGAACAAGTGCTTTATAAGCCACTTTCTTTGTGGATGAGTTACAGTTCCTAAAGATTCTTCTTATGAATCTGTGTTTGCATCTGCTTTTCCCACTATCTGTTTAACATGCTGATTCCACTTAAGATCATACTGGATATTTACTCAGATACTGTTTCCAGCGATTTTTCATCTATAGTGTAGCCGTAGCTGGCCGCTGTGGCTGAGCAGTTCTAGGCGCTTCAGTCTGGAACCACGCAACTGCTACAGTCGCAGGTTCGAATCGTACCTCAGACATGGATGTGTGTCGTGTCCTTAGGTTAGTTAGGTTTAAGTAATTCTTAGATCTAGGGGACTGATGTCCTCAAATGTTAAGTTCCATAGTGCTCAGAGCCATTTTGTAGCCATATAGTAATGGATTTCTTTTCCTATTATGTGCAATACATTACATTTATTTATGTTCAGGGCCAACTACCAGAGCCAGCAGCAATCATCAGTTATCTGGAGGTCATTCTGCAAATTGTTACTATCTTCTAGTGTTGTACTTTGTTATAGACAATCACATCATCTGTGAACAGCCTTAAAGAATATCCAAAACTTTCTTCTAGATCATTTACATATACTGTGAATAGCAACAGTCCTATCACACATCCTTGGGGTACTTCAGAAATTTCCTCTACATCTGTTGATTTTGCTCCATTAGGTGCAAAAGTGTTGAGTTCTACCTGCAAGGAAGTCTTGAATCCAGTCGCAAATATTCAATAAGCTCATTTTTTTTTTCACTGAACGGCAGTGGGACAGTGTCAAATGCCTTACTGAATTCAGCGAACACAACATCAACCTGAGTGCCTTTGTCTACAGTGCTGTGGACCTCATGAAGGAACAGAACAAGCTGAGTTTTGCAGGATCTCTGTTTGCAGATTCCATGTTGATTTTTATAGAGGAGATTTTCACTCTCCATAAAGTCATAATTCCGCAACAGATTGACATCGACGATATGGGCCTATAATTGTGTGCATCTGTCCTAAAGCCCTTCTTAAAAATGGGAATGACCTGCACTTCCTTCCTGTTGCTAGGTACCCTTCATCACTCAAGTAAACCACGATAAATTACTGCTAGAAGGGGGGCAAGTTCTTTAGCGTAGTCTTTGTGGAATCATATATCTATCACATCTGGTCCTGATGCCTTTCCACTATTAAGTGATTTTAGTTGTTTGTCTACTCCATGATTGGTTATCTAAATACTTGTCATTTTGGCATTTGTACAGTAATTGAAAGTAGGAACCATGTTATGATGTTCTGCGGTGAAACAATTTCAGAAGACCATATTCAGGACTTTTGCCTTCTCTCTGATGTCTTCCTTTTGGTGCCACTATGTTCTCTGAGTGAATGAATAGATGATTTTGACCCCTTACTGATTTTACATGAAAACCTCATAGGTTTTTTTTTTTTTTTCTTAGGGTGGTTAACAACATTTTTCTTTCGAAATCATTGAATGCTTCTCTTATTGCTCTCCATACAATCATTTTCACTTCAGTCAACTTTTGTTTATCAGCTAGGTTTTTACTTCTCATGGCTATTAAACCATGGTGGGTCTTTCCTGTCACTTAAGACCTTACTCAGAACATACTTGTGTAGGGCATATTGCATGATTCCTTTGAATTTTTTCCATTTGTTCTCTACATCTTTGTCTCATCACTGAATATTTGATGCCGACTGCTCAGATACTTTGATGTTTGTATGCTGTCACTCCTGCTAAGCAAAAATATCTTCTACCTTTCTTAACGTTCTTCTTGTAAGACCCATTGCCATAGATGCTATCACAGCCTTATGATGACTGATGTCTTCCTCTGCCTTAACTGACTCGATAAGTTCAGATCTGTTGCCAGAATGTCAAAGATGTTACCTTCATGAGTTGGTTCTCTATCTGCTCAAAGTAATTTCTGGACAAGACATCCAGAACAATGTCACACGAATCCCTGTCTCTGGCAGCAGTTTTGATAGCACGACACTCCCAGCAGTACCTGGCAAACTGAAGTCACCCCCTATTAGAACTGTATGATCAGGAAAATTATTAACAATATTCTGCAAGTTCTGTCTCTACAACTAGAGCTTCTGACCCAGTTGGTCTATGAAAGCATCCAATTACCAATTTTGAATTATGTATAATACTTAACTTCACCCAGATTAATTGACAATTGGAATCTGTAATGATCTCATTAGATTTTATCGAATTCTTTACTGCAGTAAATACTATCTGTGCTTTATAACCTCCAGTGTGCAATACTAATTCTGGGATCTTTCCTTGGATGCTCCTACAGTATACTAAAATCAGGTCTCTGATCCGCAAGGACAAACATTCTTTGAAGACACTGTGGCTAATTTACCAGGCAAATTGTCTTTGAACTCAAGGTAGGGTTTCTCTAATCTAAAAATGCCACACATACTCCGCTACCATAGTAGCCACTTCCTGTGTGTAGTGCACACCTGACCTACTAAGGGAAAGCCAACAATTTTGCTCCTGATAGTGGAGAAATTCACGTTCGATACCATCTCAGAGTCATCTGAGCCTCTGGTTTAGACCTTCCATTCTCCTCCAAACAAGAGGACCGTGATCAACTCTGGGAATGATGCTGCATATAGACAGCTTAGCCTGTACGCCGCATGCAGTGCTGGTTGTCTTGACCAAATCAGCCATCCACTGAAAAACGCTGAGGATTCCCTCAGAACCCAAGCAGCAGCTGTCATTTGTGCCAACATGTGCCACTATAAGCAAATGGTTGCACCCAGTGTTCATGTTAACCACCGGCAGGACCAACTCCACTTCACAGATGAGACCACTGGCAAACGTACTGAGTGCACACTGGCATTCTTTACTGCCTTGCCTGCTATCTCCCTGAGCGGCTTCATCACCTGCCTAACATTGGAGCTCCCAATGGCAAGAATACTCACCCTCTGCACTTGTCTGCACTGGCAGGAAAATCAGCCAGTGGCCCAAAAAGAAGAGCATCCTGCGCTGGCTCAGAGGTACCATCAACTTTGGGTAGCACCTCATACTTGTTGCTAAGGTGTAGGGAGCCAGCCATATGACCTGCTCCCTCTTTTGCCTCCCACCAAGTGATGCACAAACCCACCACTGTCTACCACCCATTCTTGAGTGGGAAGTATGCAGACTAGAATGCACTGATCTAAACTTTATGCTATGTACCAGCATGAGATTTGAACTTATTGGCATGACATGGAGTTTCAAACGGCAGGAAAATTACTCTAGGAAGTCATCTTACACAAGGATATGCACCAAGATTTATGCAAAAACAAAAACTTTGTGTAATTTGATAACCACTAGTCTACACAGAAAAATACATTGGTATAGTTCAGTTCTTTTCAAAAGCACGTGAACAGAAACAGAAACTAAACTAAATTACTGTGTATGACAACTGCTGCTGCTGCTGGCCCGTCCCCCTGGCTCGGTATCTGCCTATACACTAAGGGTGAGCAAAAAATCACTTATCTATTACAAATCACAATTATTGAGAAGTCACAAATATATTAATAACTGTACAGAATCTGGCTGTGATTTCAATCACAACTGGGAGTCACAAGTAGCATTTAATATTCAATGCCATGTGCCACCTGTTGGCCGAATCTCATGCTTGTTCATGTGTACCATGTGCCATGCTACAATTTCAGTGATAAGTTGCAAGTAGCAACTAAAAAGTGCAATTAACATTAGCTGCCATGTACAATCTGTTGACATATCTTCATAATTGGTTCTAAGAACCTTGTGTCCCACGATATGTATGTATTACATAGTTATGGTCGAGGAAATAAACCAAGAAGTTAATTTGTTCTGATAAAAATTTTATACTCGCTTGAGAATTGGTGCAGCCAAGGAATGTGAATGTTGAATCAAGATTGTGCTAATAGATAGAACTATAGCATAGCCTGGAATTTTTGTGACATATTTAAACACACTTTTCATCGTAAAAGCTAAAACTGCAGGGTTATTTCAGAAAACGGATAATGCATACATCTCTGAAAAGTATTTTGATGCGTATTACACACAGATATCGTACATAACTACTAAAAATGCAACTGGTGTCTACTAAGTAACTTTTAGCATATGTTTAACAGCTGTATTCACAAGAGGCATTTTTTTGTGATGGTACACAGTTGAATTTTCCCCTGTAGCCTCAAATATTACATTAACACTATTTCCAATGTCAACTTTTAAGTCTAGTATGAGTACTTTCAGCTGTTTTCACCTGCACATCATCAACCTTAAAACTCGCCACTTTCCAACCTAACCTAGACCTTGGGCTACGCTACAGGTCAGTCTGTCATCACATACAAGAAGGCAGTAGGGATGCACAGGTCAATATCACACTCTAGCAAGTCTTTATCACTAAGTACACAGCAGAAAATTTTGGGGTATGGGGCAGCTTAAACAAGATCAGAATGGAATTTTCATTATTCAGTCACAGGGTAGTTCACACTTATTTATTATCCCTTTTAAATCACATAATAACACACTGTACCTGTAGTCATTTTGTACACTTATGTTATCAATTATGGCTCACTGTGAGTTCTTCAAGAGTCGTCTTGAATCTTCACGATTATCCTTGGAGCAGCCAGTAATCGAAATGGGAGCAGCGCCTGGAAAATCTCGAAGGTTGTTTAACTTCTATATGGCTACTAATTACTAGCAATGTAATTACTATACAACAGCTAACATTTATCCTAATGAAAGCAGTTGGCTGTGGTTGAGGTGCGGGGTGGTGGAGGTTTCAGGCTTTGCCTAAACGATGTCCTTACTTTCATTCACAAACTTAGAAATTAACCTTACTTCTGACGAAGATGGTGTAATGATGCTGTGGGAACTACTCCAGGTCTGCTGTCACTGATATTTTCAATTATTGCTAGGTATATTGAACGACTGAAAATGTGGTTCAGATACCTGTGAACGTAAGAATGTGGTTAGAATCCATATTCTAAACATGAGCTCTTATGGTACTGTGTGGTAATTTGTGTTATGATTCTCAACATTACACCATCAGTATTTTCTCACTTGTTCTGTTAGTACAAAATTAAAGCCAAAGGAAGATCATAAGTAAAACAGCCAAAGGAAGAACATAAGTAAAACATACTAATTAATGACAAAAACATTTTAAAGAACATAGTTCTTATTATAGAAAACATCAGTCTATAATTATTATAAATAAACTGGAAGCAGTCTTTATCGCATAAATTTTTTAATGTGGTGACCGGTTTTGATCTTATTATAAGATCGAAACCGGTCACCACATTAAAAAATTTATGCGATCAAGACTGCTTCCAGTTTATTTACTGACTGTTTTGTTGAGATAAAATTTTGTCTGTGGGCAAGCACATCTTCTGTGTATCATGAAACAACTGATGAAGAATCATTGGAAATATTTTAATATCATTTCACGTAACCTTTTGTCAGTTGAGTTACTGACAGGTGACGACCTATTTCTTGATTATATTGACACAGTTCACTTCTTACTTGCATCTAACGACAGTGTAACATCTAAGCTGATAAATCATGTAAAGTGCAGAAGTCAAAGAAATTGCACGAGTAGCAAAAATCGCTGAAGTCACGTTAGTGGCATGCGGAGGGATACAAGTTGTGAATTCTTTTAACACTGTGATTCTTAACTGTGGCAAATCACAATTAAGAATTGCATTTACTGAGAAGTATCTTTCACAGAAATCACTGATTTTGGAAAATCACTATTTAGTCCATCCCTATAGTACACTAACTGTGGGGCCATGTAATTAGGGGTCACCTGATACAAACTGAGTCATGTGATCGGTGGCGTGGTCGTCTGACAGCGGGAAAATTGCACTAGGAAGCTGCCTAGATCTACTCAACAACAAAAACTTAGAGTAATTTGCTAATCACTAGTCTATACAGTAAAATGCACTCAGTTCAGTGTCTGCAGGTGCACTGACTTTGGGAGCTCTGTAGCCAATGGTCACCTGATTCAAACATGAGTCATGTGATGGGTGACATAACATCCTGACAGTGTGAAAATTACCTTATGTAATATTGCAATGAACTAACAACAGATTGTTTGAAAACTATATGTCGTACAGTGAGTATTGTTGTAACACATTGTTGCAACAGGGGGAGCTGACGTCATGTTGTGAGGAGAGGGCCGAATTGGAGTGTGAGTGAGTGGTGTATTTCACTCCTGGAGGTGTCAGTGACACAGTGATATCTGCAACAACATTTATTTATTGTGTAAAGTGTACAAAGTTACATGTATCGCCAGAGCAGCAGTCGAGCGTAATTGCACATGCCATGAAGTAGTGTTGATGCCTAGTCAAGTGAGTCATGACATCACTCTGCAGGCCAGTTCCATAATCACTTGCTGTGCTGGTGGCATCTTTGGGGCGAAGAGGCATTGCAAGCTGAACATCCCACGAAACAGTGAGGCTTCCAGCTTAGCACTCTCGTAGACAGCCCATCTCCTGTTCAGGTGGAGACTGCTGAATGTGGTCCACGATGTCAGTTGTTGTGAAGACTAGGCCCTTGTCTCCCTCCCTGGATTGACCAATGCTCATGAGTCAGCTCGGAGGCTGCACGAGCATGCCACACCTGATCATTGTGTGGAGACAGTAGCTTGCAGATCATCTGCAATGACCCAGTAGTCAGCAATGGCAGACCAAAGCTGTGGTATGCAACAGGTTGGCTGCATCTTAGTGTTGAAGTCAGCAAACAGGTGGGCTGTGATTGATCAGCTTGTCACAGTTTCACTGGAACTCAATAAACTGACTTTCTTTCTTGTTCTAGTGACACAAACAGAATGGCAGCATGACTGAATGTGTCTCTTAGCTTGAAATTCCTTGTTATTTAAAGAGCCTCCTGGTGCATGAGCACATTTACCCTACGTTTGATTTTTCTGTGGTGCTGGTTTTGAAATTACAGTGTTACCTCACAGTGCCTCACTATGTAGTACACAATGTTTATGTTTCTGTCCGCCTCGCTCTGAGATTGTGTGGCCATGTTCTCCTCGTGCCCATGTCCATTGCACTGGCAGTACATCTTGCCGACATTCTGAGTGGCACACTGGCCCAGAGTTTATCTCTCTGTTCTGAGCTCGCGTGATAGAACTTTTAAAAATTTAAATATGTACAGAGAAATTATTCTGCTGTGCATCAATACCTTACAGTAGGAATTTAAGAAGGTAGTGATGAATTAATACTATGGGAATTAGATACATACATTATCCAATAGTTATGTAACATCAAGGAAAGGCAACCACTCACTTATAGCTGACTGATGTGTGGCACACAGAAATACGCAACAGTAAACGGTATTCATACTATCATTTGAGCTCTTTCTCTAGACAGTAGTGGTGGGCAGGAAATCGCGTATCTGTTAGAAATCACAGTGATTGAGAAGTCACAGATATCACAGTAACAACTTTACAAAATCTAACTGCGATTTCAGTCGCAAGTAGCATTTCACAATAAACGCCGTGAGCCATCTGTTGGCCGAATTCCATACTGCTTTCTGCGATTTCAGTGATAAATCGCAACTAAGAGTCGCAAGTAGCAACTAAAAAGCGCAGTTAACAGTGCCACCTGTTGGCCAAAGTTTGTACTACACTCATCTCTGCGACACGATATCGAGTCTAACTACGATTTCCGTGACAAGTCGCAACTAAGAGTCGCAAGTAGCAACTAAAAAGCGCAGTTAGCAGTGCCATCTGTTGAGCAAAGCTCATACTATGCTATTCGCTACCGAGTCAAATTGCGATTTCCGTGACAAATCGCAACTAAGAGTCACAAGTAGCAACTAAAAAGCGCAGTTAACATTCTTTTTCTAGTGCCATCTGTTGAACGACGTACGTACTTCGTTATAAGAGCCTTGTGCCTCACGAGATCGGTGTGCGTATGAAGGACTTACTTCATTAGTGGTACAAGTCCATTTTTGTTCATTTTGAGATACGGAGTCGTAAAGTTAAATGAGCGCTGAAAAATCTACAGTTGAGATACCAGAAATATTCAAGCATATGGCTTCTTGCTAGAAATGAACCTTTATTAATGTTTGTTTGGATCATTAATTTCAGAAGCATTATAGACAGCGAAAGTGGAGCTAATGGACTTGTACCACTATTGAAATAAGCCCTTCACATTATATGACGACATGCACTTTCAGCATCAGTTATGATTGGTCAAACACAACTGTGACTCTGAATGTATTATATTACTAAGAAGCAACATTGCCTTTTTCTCCTGAAAATATCAAGTAACGTAACAAATGTGATTCTGCTTCCAACATGACAATTTTGGTTAATAGTCCACATGTCTACCGGACTTTGCAATGTTAACACAGCAGAACTCAGACATCTGTATAAGTGTAGTGAAATGAAAACAGCATTATTGAGTCATATGAATGCCTCACTTTTATTCCAGCACAGTTCAAGACTCGGGATAAAAGTTTTGCCCCTGGTGTTCTACATGGCAACTTCACACACACGAACTTTTTGCCGACACTACAACCACCTACATAAGTAAGCTTTTCCTGTGTTACTTTCAAGTACTACACTTAAGCTATTCCTGATTTAACTGGAAGATCTGTACTTCCCACTTTCATATAAACAGCCTTAAAATGCATATTCTATACCTCGGGCTATGTTACAGGTCAGTGTCACACCAAGATTGTGGACAAAGGGGGGGGGGGGGGGGGGGCGGCATCTCACTCTTCAACTAGTGTTTACCAGTAAATATGTGGCGAAAAATTACGGGTATATGACGGCTTATAACATGTGGAAAATGAGATTTTCATTATTCAATCACTGTATTTAACATTTATTGTTCCTTTAAAATCGCATAACAACTTCAATAAAACACAGTTTAATCACTCATCTGCACACTTATTTCACAATTATGTCATTTTTAAACTGCAAATCCTCTAAGAGCTGTCTTGAATCTTCACGATTCTCTCTCAATAGCCTTGATGTGGATAGATACGTACAGCAACCAGTAATCAAGAGTTAGAAGTGTGTCTGCAAAATCACAAGGATTATTAAACAATTTCTGCTGTCACTAATTACAAGCAATATAATTGACAGAGTAGATGCTAATATTTGCTGCAATGAAAGCCACTCAATGGGGTATATTTCACGCTTGCAAGAACGATCTCACTGAAGTAATTAAGTCCATCGAAACACTTAGAAACTAACCTCTAGTCTGACTAAAACGGTCTAAAGACGCAGTGGCAATTTCTCCAGATCTGTTGACAATGATATTTTGAGTTGTCAATTTACTGAGTGACTGAAATGTAGTTCGGGTACCTGTGAACATAACAATATGTTAGAATTCATTTTCTAAACACGAACTATTACGCTACTGTATGGCTACTTACATATTAATTACACTATTAATATTTTCACAGTTGTTTCTTTAATACATAATTAAAGCCAACGGAAGAACAAACGTAAAACTTACTTACCAATGACAGACTTGTTGAGATGCAATTTTCTGTGTGGGCAGATGTAACTTTTTCATACGGTGGTAAGTCGCAGAAATCGCAGAAGTCACAGAAATCGCAGAAGTAGCAGAAATCGCAGAAGTCACAAAAATCGCAGAAGTAGCAGAAATCGCGGAAGTAGCAGAAATCGCAGCAATAGCAGTGGCGGAGGGATACGCGACCTACGTTCCTTAACTGCGACTCTTAACTGCGACAAATCACAGTTAAGAATAGCAGATACTGCAAAGTAGACAGGGTATATACGCCCCGGGAAAAACCCGAAAATTTTTTCATCTGGGAAAAAACCGGGAATTTTTTAGAATTATGGGAATTTTTCAGTGTTCTAGTTTTCAGCAAACTTTTTGTAATTTTGACTGGTAAGAACTGATATACTAACGTTCGTCAACAGCAAAATATGTCGAAGGCTTTAGGACGAAGACCGTGCAGTTCTGTTACGTTACCGCCTCGACTACAGTTTTTGTTTGTTAAACAATGTCGTTCACCAGGCGACAATCCGTTGCACCGTGGAGTGCCATTAAATAGTCAGGCTTTGGAATTGCTACGGGGGACGCGTGAGTTTTACGAGCAAGAAAAAGAATTTGTTTCTGGTGGGCATGCGTCGATTCCTGCCGATAAAGTTTTAAGAGTGTACCTCGAAACCTCTAGGACTCAGTGAAAGAACAGTTATAAGGAAAGGGGGGGGGTCTACTTGAAGACTTGAAAGACAGTGAATTAAAACGTGTGGAAGAAAGCCCCTGTGGGAGAAAGTGTGTTTTTAAGTAGTCCCGGAAAAAAAGAAGCAAATCTCGTCCTTTACAAGCATTCTTTCCAATCCGATACAATTCGTCGGCACATATACGGACACAATAAAAGGAAAGATTACCCCACAATAGCGAAGCTGCTAATTTATTTAAAAGAAAGTGAACTTTTCTCAGAGGGAAGACGTACTTAACGATGATATTAAAAAGTATGGGTTTCCGCTTTAAAAAGTTAGATGGACGAAAACTGTTACTTGAAAAAGCACATGTCGTTGCAGCTCGTACCATTTTCTTACACAAAATTGTAGGAAAGGACATACATTCAGTCATTATACGCTGCACGAGATATATATTTGTATACTTTTACCACCGCAAGCCTATGTTATTAATTTACTGTATAATTACAAACTCATAATGTAACATGACAACTCCTATGTCACTGTATATGATAAAATGGATGCTCAATAAATAACAAATATATGGTTAGGCGAAACCTGGGTCCTTTCTTTCTGCAATCGTGTAGGCTACGCATGTTTTGCTTTATTTCTTTCTTTGAGTGTGGAAAGCGTGTTTTTTGGTATGCTTAGGATTACATTATTATACGACGTTTTATGTGCAGCCATTACGGTAACAATTTGGAATGACTTTTCATAGATATTGTCATCAACGTTGGGTGTTTTTATTTCCCGGTTTCACACACTATCAAACTCTTAGTCTCCGTCATCGTTCTCTCCATTGTTAGAAAAACGTACAATGTTGTACTTAACGTATTTCGGAGTAACGGGCGTGTGCTATGGCACAGAAAAAAGAGAAGCGCAACTTCCGTGTTAAAAGTGGGAAACAGACCGACAGCAGCGCCTCACAAGTGGTATACTTACGTTGTAGGTTTTTATTTTTTATTCAATTACCTTATTTTTCTGGGCGTGGAATGTAATTATTTTGGCTGGCATCAAAATAATTGAAAGACAGCTATAGAACACGCATTTTTGACTTTTGCGTCTGACAGAAAAGAAAACGTGAAAGGAGCAGCGACTGTCAGGCGCAAACGTCAGAAATAGACTTTTAAATTGACATGCTTATATTGTTATCTATCAACATGTAAAAGCTCCAGCATGTTTTATGGCTCATAAGAACTATGAAACACCTGAAGATGAGAGTAAGACGAAACAAGCTTGTGGTGTAAATAATTTAAGCAAAAGAAAAATAACATTGTAGCAGCTAAACTGGACTACAAATATTCCTGAATAATGTCATAATTTTTACGTCATACAAGCTGCTGGATCAATGGTGAAAAGAAGCCTATTGTTAAGAGAATAAGCATCAGTTAAAGAGGTTCAATTAAGAAATATTTGTCACATTATTAATTAATGAAGAATTCTAAAATTTGTTACAACTATGTTTCAGGACTATAAGTTCTGAGTAACTGCCCAGCAAACTTACACTACTGACAATTTCTTAGAAAGGTTCCTACATCTTAGTACAGTAAATGCTTCAATAAAAAAAGAAAACATCAATACCAAGTACCAAAAGCAGGAAAGGTGGATAAAAACAGTGAAATGAAAACAAAACTTACTTTTTATTTCTCAAGCACACAAGTAAAATTTTCTTTTAACTGTTATAAAGCTTTAAACCGTTTACTGAATTTCTCTTTAACAATATCAAGTCTTTTATTACTGATGGTGTGTTTCCAATCTTTCACATACTTGTAAATCAATAGAGGTAGACATTGTCTTAAAATATACTGTTTAGAAAATGGGCCTTGCAAAATGTTATTTCCTCTGGAATAGAATGTATTCTCCAACTGTTCCTGGTGTCCACATTTATCTAAGAATGCATACAACTGACTATGAACATTTGCTACAAAGGACATTAAGCTGTTATATTTATGGTCGAAGCTTTCACCCCATGCTATGGCAGCTATCGCAATCTCGCTAACGCAGTATAGCCAACCATATGCGAGCTGTCAAGTGACATGTTTCTGCCCAGATATATGTTCGTTTGAGGACTTTCCAGTGAGCTCACAAGCATGCAAGTTGAGTCGCTTATGAGCAGTACCTTCTCCCGCTTCTGGCTACTTGAAGTGTAGCTAGTAGTGATTTTGCTGTTCCCTCTTCATTTCAAGCTCTCACGTCAAATGAAAACAAAATGGACTTCTGTGGCTGGGAGTTATAAAGTGAAGTCTATGTTCCTTCAAACAGTCAAGGAAACAGAGGTGAAACAAATAATAAGGTCACTCAAAAACAAATAATCATGTGGACTGGATGGTGTGCCAGACTATGTCTTTAAAAAGTCATCTGATTATGTATTAAAACCTCTAATAGATATATTAAACAACTCCATATCAACTGGAATCTTTCCTAATAGCCTAAAGACAGCTAAAGTAACTCCACTGTTCAAAAAAGGGGACTCTGAAAATGTAAATAATTATATCCAGTATCCCAACTCATAGTGGATATAATTATTTACATTTTCAGAGTCCCCTTTTTTTGAACAGTGGAGTTACTTTAGCTTTCTTTTGGCTATTAGGAAAGATTCTAGTTGATAAGGAGTTGTTTAATATATCTATTAGATGTTTTAATACATTATCCAGTATCCCAACTCACCTCCCCCCATGAACCATGGACCTTGTCATTGGTGGGGAGGCTTGCGTGCCTCAGCGATACAGATAGCCATACCGTAGGTGCAACCACAACGGAGGGGTATCTGTTGTGAGGACAGACAAACGTGTGGTTCCTGAAGAGGGGCAGCTGCCTTTTCAGTAGTTGCAAGGGCAACAGTCTGGATGATTGACTTATCTGGCCTTGTAACGATAACCAAAACGGCCGTGCTGTGCTGGTACTGTGAACGGCTGAAAGCAAGGGGAAACTACGGCCGTAATTTTTCCCGAGGGCATGCAGCTTTACTGCATGATTAAATGATGATGGCGTCCTCTTGGGTAAAATATTCCAGAGGTAACATAGTCCCCCATTCGGACCTCTGGGCAGGGCTACTCAAGAGTATGTCGTTATCAGCAGAAAGAAAACTGGCATTCTACGGATCGGAAAGTGGAATGTCAGATCCCTTAATCGGGCAGGTAGGTTAGAAAAATTAAAAAGGGAAATGGATAGGTTAAAGTTAGATATAGTGGGAATTAGTGAAGTTCGGTGGCAGAAGGAACAAGACTTCTGGTCAGGTGACTACAGGGCTATAAACACAAAATCAAATAGGGGTAATGCAGGAGTAGGTTTAATAATGAATAGGAAAATAGGAATGTGGGTAAGCTACTACAAACAGCATAGTGAACGCATTATTATGTCCAAGATAGATATGAAGCCCACACCTACTACAGTAGTACAAGTTTATATGCCAACTAGCTCTGTAGATGACGAAGAAATTGAAGAAATGTATGATGAAATAAAAGAAATTATTCAGATAGTGAAAGGTGATCAAAATTTAATAGTCACGGGTGACTGGAATTCGGCAGTAGGAAAAGGGAGAGAAGGAAACGTAGTAGGTGAATATGGATTAGGGCTAAGAAATGAAAGAGGAACCCGCCTGGTAGAATTTTGCACAGAGCACAACTTCATCATAGCTAATACTTGGTTTAAGAATCATGAAAGAAGGTTGTATACATGGAAGATACTAAAAGGTATCAGATAGATTCTATAATGGTAAGACAGAGATTTAGGAACCAGGTTTTAAATTGTAAGACATTTCCAGGAGCAGATGTGGACTCTGACCACAATCTATTGGTTATGACCTGTAGATTAAAACTGAAGAAACTGCAAAAAGGTGGGAATTTAAGGAGATGGGACCTGGATAAACTGAAAGAACCAGAGGTTGTACAGAGTTTCAGGGAGAGTGTAAGGGAACAATTGACAGGAATGGGGGAAACAAATACAGTAGAAGAAGAATGGGTAGCTCTGGGGGGTGCAGTAGTGAAGGCAACAGAGGATCAAGTAGGTAAAAGGACGAGGGCTAGTAGAAATCCTTGGGTAACAGAAGAAATATTGAATTTAATTGATGAAAGGAGAAAATATAAAAATGCAGTAAATGAAGCAGGCAAAAAGGAATAAAAACGTCTCAAAAACGAGATCGACAGGAAGTGTAAAATGGCTAAGCAGGGATGGCTAGAGGACAAATGTAAGGATGTAGAGGCTTATCTCACTAGGGGTAAGATAGATACTGCCTACTGGAAAATTAAAGAGACCTTTGGGGATAAGAGAACCACTTGTATGAACATCAAGAGCTCAGATGGAAAACCAGTTCTAAGCAAAGAAGGGAAAGCAGAAAGGTGGAAGGAGTATATACAGGGTCTATACAAGGGCCATGTACTTGAGGACAATATTATGGAAATGGAAGAGGATGTGGATGAAGATGAAATGGGAGATACGATACTGCGTGAAGAGTTTGACAGAGCACTTAAAGACCTGAGTCGAAACAAGGCCCCTGGAGTAGACAACATTCCATTGGAACTACTGACGGCCTTGGGAGAGCCAGTCCTGACAAAACTCTACCATCTGGTGAACAAGATGTATGAGACAGGCGAAATACCCTCAGACTTCAAGAAGAATATAATAATTCCAATCCCAAAGAAAGCAGGTGTTGACAGATGAGAAAATTACCGAACAATCAGTTTAATAAGCCACTGCTGCAAAATACTAACACGAATTCTTTACAGACGAATGGAAAAACTAGTAGAAGCCGACCTCGGGGGAAGATCAGTTTGGTTTCCGTAGAAAGGTTGGAACACGTGAGGCAATACTGACCTTATGACTTATCTTAGAAGAAAGATTAAGGAAAGGCAAACCTACGTTTCTAGCATTTTTCGACTTAGAGAAAGCTTTTGACAATATTGACTGGAATACTCTCTTTCAAATTCTAAAGGTGGCAGGGGTAAAATACAGGGAGCGAAAGGCTATTTACAATTTGTACAGAAACCAGATGGCAGTTATAAGAGTCGAGGGACATGAAAGGGAAGCAGTTGTTGGGAAGGGAGTAAGACAGGGTTGTAGCCTCTCCCCGATGTTATTCAATCTGTATATTGAGCAAGCAGTAAAGGAAACAAAAGAAAAATTCGGGTAGGTATTAAAATCCATGGAGAAGAAATAAAAACTTTGAGGTTCGCTGATGACATCGTAATTCTGTCAGAGACAGCAAAGGACTTGGAAGAGCAGTTGAATGGAATATATAGTGTCTTGAAAGGAGGATATAAGATGAACATCAACAAAAGCAAAACGAGGATAATGGAATGTAGTCGAATTAAGTCGGGTGCTGCTGAGGGAATTAGATTAGGAAATGAGGCACTTAAAGTGGTAAAGGAGTTTTGCTATTTCGGGAACAAAATAACTGATGATGATCGAAGTAGAGAGGATATAAAATGTAGACTGGCAATGGCAAGGAAAGCGTTTCTGAAGAAGAGAAATTTGTTAACATCGAGTATAGATTTAAGTGTCATGAAGTCATTTCTGAAAGTATTTGTATGGAGTGTAGCCATGTATGGAAGTGAAACATGGACGATAAATAGTTTGGACAAGAAGAGAATAGAAGCTTTCGAAATGTGGTGCTACAGAAGAATGCTGAAGATTCGATGGGTAGATCACATAACTAATGAGGAAGTATTGAATAGGATTGGGGAGAACAGAAGTTTGTGGCACAACTTGACCAGAAGAAGGGATCGGTTGGTAGGACATGATCTGAGGCATCAAGGGATCACCAATTTAGTATTGGAGGGCAGCGTAGAGGGTAAAAATCGTAGAGGGAGACCAAGAGATGAATACACTAAGCAGATTCAGAAGGATGTAGGTTGCAGTAGGTACTGGGAGATGAAGAAGCTTGCACGGGATAGAGTAGCATGGAGAGCTGCATCAAACCAGTCTCAGGACTGAAGACCTCAACAACAACAACATCCCAACTCAGTGTTTTCTCCAAAATATTTGAGAAAATTTTCTACAATAGACTACTAAGCTACATTACAAAAAATTCATTACTCTCAGCAAATCAACATGGATTCAGAAAATCAAAGTCAATAACAACAGCAATGTATGAGTACACAGAAGCTGTGCTTGAAGCTATGGATGACAGAAAAGATGCTACTGGTATCTTTCTGGACCTTTCAAAAGCTTTCGACATAATTGACCATGACTTCCTCATTCACAAATTATATCAAAAAGGTGTCCAAGGAATCCCAAATCAGAAGATAAAATCTTACCTAGAAAACAGGCAGCAAGTGGTGGTTTTAAGGCACGACGACATTTCAGTACAAGGAAATATTATCACAACAACACATGTCTCCAGTAAATCAACAATAAAGTACAGAGTGCCACAAGGTTCTGTCCTAGGACCTCTACTGTTCCTCCTTTATATTGATGATATAAATGACTTTATTAAATTGGGAAAACTAATCTTATTTGCTGATGACACCAGCATATTAATAACAGCTGCTGACAAAATCACATTGGAAGTAGCAATAGATACTGTAATGTCCCAAATTACTAGCTGGTTTCAAAAATATAAAATAACAATAAATAAAGAAAAACTGTCTATGAACACTCCCCACCACATGTGCAGAACTTTGTTACAGTACATACCTTGAAAATACGTTACTGAACTCGGTTACTGACACTAAGGTTCTAGGCCTATGGGTACAAGATAATTTAAAATGGGACTGTCATATAAAAGAACTTGAGAAAAACTTTTAGAAGCTTGTTATGCTCTGGGTGTGTTAAATAAAAGTGCAAGCAAGTCAACAGTTATTCAGGCATATTATGCATACATCCATGCACTACTTCGATATGGGCTAATCTTCTGGGGAAATTCAGCCACCAGCATACAGATCTTTAGGATGCAGAAAAGAGCAATCAGGGCTATCTGCAGCCTACGAAAACTGGAAACATGTAGACCACATTTCATCTAGATGAAAATAATGAGCCTACTAAGCCTCTACATATATGAGTGTATACTGTTCGTAAATGAGTATCTTATAAACCAAACAGGGCATCTTCAACAAAATAAGCATATACACATTCACAACACAAGAAACACAAATAATATTCACATGTCCCAGTGTAGAACAGGACTGTACCAAAAAAGTGTATTACAGATAACAGTTCAGCTATATAACAGCCTACCCAGAGATTTAAAATCGCCGCAACATAATTTTTTTAATCACAATCTGAAGTCATTTCTAGTTGAAAAGTGTTTTCACTCTGTAAAAGAATTTTTAAATTACAAAAAATAGCCTTGTAAACAATGATTATGTAATAATGGTTTGTCACCCGTAATTTATGATTGTTATCTGTAATTAATTTTGTCATGCTCTGTGTGTGTGTGTGTGTGTGTGTGTGTGTGTGTGTGTGTGTGTTTCAGCTCCTTTCGCAATTTTCACTTGTCCTATATTCAATGTACTGTTTAAATATTTAATGAATCAAATTGACCAATAAATTAATAAATAAATAAATTAATTAATTAATTAATTAATATTCACATAGCTATGGAAGGCTAAAATTGTTATTAATTTTTTCTGATTTTATTTTATTTCCACATTTTTGGATGTCAAACATTAAACACCTTCCAGGACAATGAAGTCATTTTTGGCGGTTTGCTAAAGAAATTTGGCTTTTATTAAGCTATTCCACAGAGGCAGTCAATTTATCTGAATCAAAGTGTGTCAGTCCAAACTGTTAGCTAATTTCAACTGTTTGCTGAATTTCAAGTGCACGTTTTCATCTTCTGGCACGTATGGCGTTTTGCCATAATAAAGAACCTAAAATAATATAATACAATAGTGGTACCCTAACAAAATTTACGTCCCAAAAACCAAATTGAAAAACTTAATATCAGGTTGGGGCCTACTTCATTGTGAATCTGTACATAAGAACGTCCACTTGAAGCCGAATTATGCATTTAATATGGTTTACCAAATTCCGATACTCTTGGAGTAGCCGTTTGATGTCCTGTTTCTTTATGACGTAATGTAAATTCTTATGAACATAAGGGCTTCCTACGTCATTGTAGGTTAAGTGACGCCTGTTTCCTGACCCACTCTGGCAGCTGCCGAAACGAGCCTGTTTCTAACAAATGGTGATTAGTTTCAAAGTAAATTTTCTTTTACGCAAGATGAATTATGTGGGAAAGTTGGATGATTTTTTTAAGTCACAGAGCGCTCGACTCTCATTTAAAAAAACTTAACAAAGAATTTCGAGCCCAGAAGACATTTATTCATTATTTAAAATCTTACTGGCACATCTGTGTGATATATCGTAAAGTTTAACACACTCAAAAAATGACCAATATTATACATATATTCTACATACACTGTATATATTAATTTAAACCATAAACTTTTCCTATTTGTGTTCGTGCTACTTAACAGTGATGTTGCTATTGACTGACTACATCACCTGGCCTAAGCTCTGAATATCTACTGTCATCGGCTGGCGAGATCACGTGATATGAGCTATGATTGACCTACAACGCCACATCACAAACTCGATTTCAATGCTTCGGAAACTAACGTCCCGTGTGTGGTGGAATTCGAATTTATAGTTTCGTAATACAAAAAAACAGCGGTGTTTTCTTTTTTGCCAGATTTTGTTTTCTAAAGTGCTGGAAAGTTCAATGGCGGTGTATAAAACCTTAACCACTCATAGAATTGATAAGTTTTACAATCCCGAGGGAAACTACACTGTCCCTTAGCACGAAAACTGTGTACTTTCACCGGGGAAAAAGTGTATTTTTAACTGGAAAATCCGGGAAAAATTCGGGCTTTTTTTTTCCTTGTCCACGTGTACATCCTGTTAAATGTAGTACATGCATTCACAGAAATATAATAGTGCATGAAGACATCTGCAGCCATGACCTTTATGTAACAGTTTTATTCTGAAACACCTGCTACTACTGCTAACAATAAAATACTGTTACTCTAGCCAAATGTAAAGCAGCTATGTTCACAACGGCGGAAAAAGATCTAATTATTTGTGAAATAGTTTTCAGATTAAAATATATAAACGAATCTGCAATTCTGCAAGAAAGTAAGCCGTCGGCAATGATGTCATTGAAGTAGAAGCAAGGCAGTATCTAAACATTCTCAAAATATTTAATTTAGAATTATTATGTTTTACTAAGATCTAACCATGCACCATCATCTTCAAAAGAGTCCCCTTGGAATGCAATACACTGATCCAAACATTTCTGTCCTTTTTTGAGTCATCAGTCTTCTGACTGGATTGATACAGCCCATCACAGATTCCTCTCCTGGGCCAACCCTTTCATCTCAGAGTAGCACTTGCAACCTACATCCTCAATTATCTGCTGGATGTATTGCGGTCTCTGTCTTCCTCTACAGCTTTTGTCCTCTACAGCTCCCTATCGTACCATGGAAGTCAGTCCCTGACGTCTCAACAGACGTCCTATCATCCTGTCCCTTCCCCTTATCAGTCATCTCCAATTATGTGCAGAACCTCCTCGTACCTTACCTTATCAGTCCATCTAATTTTTAACATTTGACTATAGCACCACATCTCAAATGCTTCGGTTCTCTTCTGTTCTGGTTTTACCATAGTCTATGTTTCAGTACCATACAATGTAGAAATTTCTTCCTCAAATTAAGGCCTATGTTTGATTCTAGTAGACTTATCTTGGCCATAAATGCCCCTTTTTGTCAGTGCTAGTCTGCTTTTTATGTCCTCGTTGCTCTGCCTAGGTGGCAGAATTCCTTAACTTCATCTACTTCATGACCATCATTCCTGATATTACTAAGTTTCTTGCTATTCTCATTTCTGATACCTCTCATTACTTTCATGTTTCTTCAATTTATTCTCAGTTCACATTCTGTACTCATTGGATTGCCCGTTCCATTCAGCAGATAATGTAATTTTTCTTCACTTTCACTCAGGATAACAGTGTCATCAGCGAATTGTATCGTTGATACCCTTTCACCTCGGATTTTAACCTTCACACGCTCGCGCGGGCGGTGAAGTGAGCGCCTTTTTGCAATTTCACGCCATACTTACTCCACAAAGGTAACGAGGCTGCAGGATGGACATGTATTCTCTAGTTTCACCTTTTTCCGACAGATGCTGCTCAAAGTTCGTCCAAGTCGCACCTCTCTGTCTCTCAGGACATGTTCAAATAGGTCCGAACACGTTCGGCGGTCAGTTTGCCGACTTGCGAGCGCTTCCGGCACTTACAAACACGGTCAGTTTACCGCCTTGCAAGCGCTTACGAGACTTTGTTCTATTCTACTTCAGAATGCAAGTATTTCTTTTTGCAATTCCCCTATAATTCCTCAATTTTATAGACTCTTCCAATTCTGAAGTGAATGTGCATTACTTTCTATAAATTTTGCCATTCACATATTCTGTTTTTCTTTCTACTTTATCACTTTGTCATTCTAAGAAATTTCTGTTGGCAAAAGTAACAATTATTTTTATTTTTTAAAGGGAACGACGAAACCTTACGTCTGATGACATACATAGAATCTTGGCTGAATTGGGGAGAGAGGAAGCAGAGGGGAAAAGCCATGAGGAATCCTTAGAAGATGACGTTTCCGATGACCCAGAACAAGAAGGAATTGAAGATGATATACATCAAAGTGAGTCGGAAATTGATTTAGAAAACGGGGGAGGAAATGACACATATCAACAGGAGCTACCAACAAATTACATCAGATTTTATATAGGTAAGGACATGGAAACTATTTGGGCTAGTAGTGCCAATATTACCAGCACAAAATCAAAGTCAAAAAATATAGTCATAACTCTACCAGGTCCTACTGGACAAGCCAGACAATGTGAAACTCGACTAGAAAGTTTTCAGTGTATAATAACTCCCGAAATGGTAGAAGGGATCGTAAGGTACACGAATATTTATATTGAAAGGAAAAACTTGGCATGTCAAGCACTGGCAGAAGGAAGCGGTAACTCTGAAGTACGTGAAAGGGATTATAAACCGACAACAACGACTGAAATGCTAGCATTGTTTGGCGCTCTTTGATTGATTGCGGTCAAAAGAGGAAACCGTGCAAATTCTCTGAATATTTCAATAGCAATGGAACAGGTCTGACAATTCTGCGAGCCAATTTCAGTCTAAATAGATTTAGATTTTTGGAACGATCTATAAGATTTGATGACCTAAACACGAGATTGGAACGTCAAGGAACGGACAAACATGCTGCTATACGAGAAATTTTGCCTTTTTCATTGCTAACAGCCAAAAATCATTCAGTTTAGGGGAATTTGTCACTGTTGATGATATGTTGGTTGCGTTTAGAGGACGATGTTCATTCATCCAGTACATGCCTCAAAAACCAGCCAAATACGGATTAAAAATGTATGCATTGTGTGATGCACGCACATTTTATACATATAATTTAGAAGTGTACTGCGGAAAACATGTGCCAGGCCCTAACGTACTCTCCAACAAACCATACGACTTGGTCGCTAGATTGGTTGAATGCATAGAAGGAACAAATAGAAATGTAACAACTGATAATTATTTGTCAAGTTACCCGTTGGCTGAATACCTCCTTAGCAAAGGCCTCGCTTTTTTAGGTACAATGAGAAAAAACAAAAAAGAAATTCCCGCAGAATTTGTGACAGTAAATGGAAATGCAGTGGCAGGAGACTACATGTTCGGTTGTCAAGATGACAAAACTTTGATTTCTATGATTACAAAAAAAAAGGAAAGTTGTAGTAGTGCTCTCCACAATGATTGATACCGCCATCATTGTTGAAGATACCAAAAAACCTGTACAAATCACAGACTATAATACTGTAGACTTCATGTGCTCCAGAATTTCAACATCAAGAAGAACACAAAGGTGGCCTGCATGTATATTTTTCCGCTTACTTGACTTGGTAGGAATAAATTCGTTACGCATTTTTCAATTTAACGTAGGTAATATGAAAGAAAAAACGAGAAGATAATTCTTACATGCGTTATCTTTGGAACTGATGAGCGAAAACCTGAAAGAAAGAGCTAAATTGAAGCATTTACCAAAAGATTTGTTACTATTTTTGGAAAATTACAGAGAGAGTGACATAGTTTATCCAGCTGGATCAACACCTACATAGAGAGTAAAATGTTATTTGTGTACCTCAAAAAAGAATATAAAAATCAAAGCGAGAATGCGGTGAATGTGGAAGAAACATCTGTCTATGACATTCAACCACGACAGTTACGTGCAATAATTGTTGACAGCCTCAAAACGAAAATGAAATGGATACATACTGATCAGCATTTTTCACCTGACAGAACTGTTTGTGACGTTTTCAATCAAAAATTCTTTTTTCAAAGCAAAATTAGCTTTTCTGTTGACGAGTAAAGACAGTGAATAACTCTAGTCTTAAGTATTACATTATATAGTCCCAGAACATTACAATTAAAAAAAATGTTCTTATATTTCATTTGGGTATTTGGCTTCCTTTTTGTATTCCATTGTATATTTTATTGTTAAATAAATAATTCTGATTACAAATGTATTTGCAATATTGTGTGAGATATCCTATATCGATACGTTATGGAAATATGACCTTTAAAAAAAGGAAAACCTCAAGAGATCGATGAAAACTCTCACGGTCGATCGACCGACCGCGCGAGCGCTCGCGTGATTATTTCTAACGCGAGCGCATGAAGGTTAATTCCACTTCTGAACCTTCCTTTTATTTCTATCACTGCTTCTTCAATGTCCAGATTGAACAGTAGGGGTGAAAGACTACATTCCTGTCTTACACCCTTTTTACTCAGAGCATTTCATTCTTGGTTATCCGCTCTTATTATTCCCTCTTGGATGTTGTATTGTTAATTACCCATCTCTCCCTATAGCTTACCCCTATTTTTCTCAGAATTTCAAACATCTTGCACCATATTATACTGTAGAACGCTTTTTTCTATTTCGACAAATCCTAAGATGTGTCTTGATTTTTCTTTATTCTTGCTCCCATTATCAACCACAATGTCATAACTGCCTCTCTGGTGCCTTTATTTTTCCTAAAGCCAAACTGATAATTTTCTAATACATCCTCAGTTTTCTGTTCCATGCTTCTGCATATTATTCTTGTCAACAACGTAGTCCATGAACCGTTAAGCTAATTGTATGATAATTCTCACACCTGTCAGCTCTTGCAGTCTTTGGAATTGTGTGGATGACATTTTTCAGGAAGTCAGACAATACATTGCCAGACTCATACATTCTACACTCCTACGTGAACAGTCATTTTGTTGCTACTTCCCCTAATGATTTTAGAAATTCAGATGAAATGTTATCGATACCTTCTGCCTTATTTGATCTTACATGCTCTTCAACGCCTATTGTGCTATTTTCCTCTCAGTTTTCCGTTCATTTACTTTGCCACAACCACACCTCGCTTCATAAACTTCCACAGCATGTAGTCAATCAATCACGTCCATTGTAGGATGAAAAAAGTCTTTTATTTTATGTTTTCTGTAAAATGTAGTCCTTAAGCCATTCTTCCAAAGAATTTTGCCTGAGTAACCTTGGATGCTCCGTTGAGAACTTTGCAGGATCAGATCACTCACATCCTGAACATTTTCTAGTATGGTATTAGTTGATGCCCAAATGGAACAGTTGTTACTATTAGTAAAGTAAATCTTTGAACAGATCCAAATCATTGAAAGCAAATGCTTGCTTCAACATTTGCTGCATTTCTGCGGCAGTGTGGCCAGTATTTAAAATAAAACGTTATACAGACACTGCCCCTTCAAGGGAGTCATCACAAAACGGAAATGTAACAGAAACTCAACTATGCAGACATGCTTGCCAACTAACCAAATGCTCAGCTGATTACACTGTTTCAAGAACAATGTATAAGGAGGCACCTAGTAGAAACCATTATGAAGCAAAAGTCTTATTTTACTGGATATGGAATTGTGGTCACATCAGAGTTTTATTGGAGTTATTTGCAACCTACAGTAGGCTACATCCAACAATTGCAACTAGAAACCAGCTGTGTAGTCTTTATTGAGAAGCTGGAAGCTATAGTGAAGAATCTTGTAATGCAAATACATTGTGCATACTATCAGTTTCTTGTGTCATTGTTGTGGTCACTACTGGAACACAGAAATCATAATCAAGTGCACTTACATGTTTATGTTCAGATCTAGGGTTCTTTCACAGGTGCAGGTGCATGTATCTGCTTTTCGAAAATCCTATGTCCGTATATACATTGAATGGAGAGTTAGTATTGAATGAAAACTCCAAACATGTCATAATGCAGCCATCCAAAACAAGATGTCACCTGGAGAGCAGAATACAGTGAGCTGTAGGTTATTGTTCATGCTACACCTTCTTCTGGGTTCATGTTAGCACCTGACTTTTGGAGTGTGGTGGAAATGGTGAAAGCAGCTTACTTTATCCACAGAGTCTCAGCATGACATGGAGGAAAGTAGAGTGAGCAAATTAGAAGTTTGTTATGTCTGTTACAATCTCCACTGCAGCTTTTCAACCTGTGCTACTCCCAGTAAGGGCTTGCAGATTTGAACAGGATAGTTAGAGTAAACATTACACTCCAGAAGTGGTTGATTGGATGAAAAGTTTGTGTGCAAAGAAAGAAAAGAGTGTGCTACAGGAACAAAATCATATAAGCTAGAGTTCATTACATCTATGCCAAAAAAGAAACATAACAGGTCAAACAGCCAATTAATCATTCTTCAGATAAGTTATGCAGAATATTATTCAGATTTCTTAGTTCATGACAGTAGTCCACATATAGTTATAGACTTACTATAGGGCGTGATTTCAGTATATCAAGAGGAAGGCTATGAAGGTGTGCTTTACTAAAACCAGCCAGGAGCCCACAACTTTAGTGAGACACAGGGAGAGCCATTCATTGGCACTGATGATCTTATAACGAAACTTTCAAATCCCATAGGCATGAAAACAGCATTGTTCCATAATGTAGTAACTTTTCAGAGAAACTAACAATTACACTCTTTACTATATAGCTACAGGGTGGCGCAAAAAGGTGTTGAAAAGTTTTTGTCTACTATGACTGTATTACCAATAAGAAAACGTAAACAGCCTACTTACATGACATAATATGGTGTGATAGATTTGTGTTGTCATATTTGCGCTGCAACAGTTAAAACTGACCTCTAGTATTATTTTAATTTACTTCATGAGCGTCAGCTATAAATTCGACACAATCAAGGAGGTTGGAAAAAGGGGAGATTCCCTTATGCTGCAAAAAGTGAAGCCAGTGCACCATATTGGTGTGTTCATAACATTTGGTGTTGAATATGTATTCATACTGCATTGCAGTGATACTTCATACTGTATCAAAATACATACTCATAAATGACTGCCTATTAGATGTATGAAAGGTAAGGGAGCAAGTGTCACACAGTATTTCACTGAGTAACTCGCTGTCTGGGCTCAGCAAGATGGTGCACCTGGCTTCAATAGATGGTTGTGCTCGGCGTAAGTAGCGATATCTCGCCTTATTTTAACCCAGAGAAATGTGATTCAGCTTTATACAATATCTCTGCTCTCTCTTGAATTATGGGCACAGACAGCATGTAATGATTTGCTTTTCATTCATATTTGTTTTAATTAATTTATCTCTCAAGGAAAATACACTAAATTCTGCTCAAGGTGAAGTTACTGAGTAGTTTTGGCTTGTATGGTTGTGTTTAAAATATATTTACTGAATAAATGACCTACACTGTGTAACCTAACAAAATATCAGACTTCATAAACAAATAAAAACTGTGATGGTTTTATTAAAAGGAAGATATACATAATGACTATTAAGACAAGACTGGAAATAATTTAGTATCAGTTTGCAGAACTACATTAGCTTCAGCTAGTACAATTGCAGTGGCCACAATTGATGTTAGGTTCTGCAAGATAGTAAAGGATAGGAATTGACATAAAGAAGGTTTGTGTAATCCTTACAATAATTATTGTTTCGATCAGAGGTTGCACATATATTAATCTGAACAAAGACAACAATCTTACAGACCAACTTAAGATCAGACGAGACAAGATAATGAAAGAATAATGAATGACTCATTGTCATGTAATAATATATATAGCAATACATGAAACAAACCAAGAGCACTAGCTCTATACTGTATGCTTATTCTGAGACAATTATGATACTTTACATAAATTAGCACTCTAAGCTGCATTTTTTCTTAATATATACTTAAAATGATTATAAGAATGAAAATCTGTCTCAAATTATTCAACGATTCTGAAGGAGGCACTACACAGTAAGTCTGAAATTGAATTCAGGTTTCCAAAGTGCTTTCCTTCTGCAGCAGTGAATGTGTGGAACTTGAAATGAATTCTTTGATGACTTTTTGGAGAATTATCACTTTATACTGCATGAATCTCTCTGGAAATTGCCATATAACGATCCAGGTGTGTTGAAGGTTCGTGTTTGAAGACTCTGCTCATTCATTATACCATAAGAAATAATCACATACGTAATATTTCTGATTTACAGCCATCATATTCAGCCGCAAGAAGCTCTGCTTTGGGCAGTGGAGAAGGCAGCGATGGGAAGATGACATAATGTAGTGTGAAGTACCGAGGAAGATGGTTTGTTCAGTATGGGTGTCGTGAGAAAGGCTGCCTAAATTGTGGCCCTTCTCTGTGATTGGCTGCTGTTTCAAAGTAAAATGCCAAAATAACAAATTCTATGGAAGAATCCTGTAGATACTAAAAGGTATCAGATAGATTATATAATGGTAAGATAGAGATTTAGGAACGAGGTTTTAAATTGTAAGACATTTCTAGGGGCAGATGTGGACTATGATCACAATCTATTGGTTATGAACTGTAGGTTAAAACTGAAGAAACTGCAAAAAGGTGGGAATTCAAGTAGATGGGACCTGGATAAACTGAAAGAACCAGAGGTTGCACAGAGTTTCAGGGAGAGCATAAGGGAACAGTTGACAGGAATGTGGGAAAGAAATACAGTAGAAGAAGAATGGGTAGCTCTGGGGGGTGCAGTAGTGAAGGCAACAGAGGATCAAGTAGGTAAAAGGACGAGGGCTAGTAGGACTCCTTGGGTAACAGAAGATATATTGAGCTTAATTGATGAAAGGAGAAAATATAAAACTGCAGTAAATGAAGCAGGCAAAAAGGAATACAAACGTCTCAAAAATGAGATCGACAGAAAGTGCAAAATGGCTAAGCAAGGATGGCTAGAGAACAAATGTAAGGATGTAGAAGCGAGTTTCACTAGGGGTAAGATAGATATTGCCTACAGGAAAATTAAAGAGACCTTTGGAGAAAAGAGAACCACTTGTCTGAATATCAAGAGCTCAGGTGGAAACCCAGTTCTAAGCAAAGAAGGGAAAGCAGAAAGGTGGAAGGAGTATATACATGGTCTATACAAGGGCCATGTACTTGAGGACAATATTATGGAAATGGAAGAGGATGTAGATGAAGATAAAATGGGAGATACGATACTGCGTGAAGAGTTTGACAGAGCACCTGAGTCGAAACAAGGCCCTGGGAAGAGACAACATTCCATTAGAGCTACTGACGACCTTGGGAGAGCTAGTCCTGACAAAACTCTACCATCTGGTGAGCAACATGTACAAAACAAGCGACATACCCTCAGACTACAAGAAGAATATAATAATTCCAATCCCAAAGAAAGCAGGTGTTGACAGTTGTGAAAATTACCAAACTATCAGTTTAATAAGTCACTGTGGCAAGATACTAACACGAATTCTTTACAGACAAATGGAAAAACTAGTAGAAGCCGACCTCGGGGAAGATCAGTTTGGATTCCATAGAAATGTTGGAACACGTGAGGCAATACTGACCCTACGACTTATCTTAGAAGCTAGATTAAGAAAAGGCAAACCTATGTTTCTAGCATTTCTAGACTTGGAGAAAGCTTTTGACATTGTTGACTGGACTACTCTCTTTCAAATTCTGAAGGTGGCAGGGGTAAAATACAGGGAGCGAAAGGCTATTTACAATTTGTACAGAAACCAGATGGCATACATAAAAGTCGAGGGACATGAAAGGGAAGCAGTTTTTGGGAATGGAGTGAGACAGGGTTGTAGCCTCTCCCTGATGTTATTCAATCTGTATATTGAGCAAGCACTAAAGGAAACAAAAGAAAAATTGGAGTAGGTATTAAAATCCATGGAGAAGAAATAAGAATGATGAGGTTCGCCGATGACATTGTAATTCTGTCAGAGACAGCAAAGAACTTGGAAGAGCAGTTGAACGGAATATATAGTGTCTTGAAAGGAGGGCATCAGATGAACATCAATAAAAGCAAAACGAGGATAATGGAATGCAAAATAACTGATTATGGTCGAAGTAGAGAGAATATAAAATGTAGACTGGCAATAGCAAGGAAAGCGTTTCTGAAGAAGAGAAATTTGATTTTGTGTTTATAACCCTGTATTCACCTGACCAAAAGTCTTGTTCCTCATGCCACCAAACTTCACTAATTCCCACTATATCTAACTTTAACCTATCCATTTCCCTTTTTAAATTTTCTAATCTACCTGCTTGGTTAAGGGATCTCACATTCCACACTCCGATCCATAGAACGCCAGTTTTCTTTTTCCTGATAAGGACGTCTTCTTGAGTAGTCCCCGCCCAGATATCCGAATGGGGGACTATTTTACCTCCGGAATATTTTACCCAAGAGGACGCAATCATCATTTATTCATATAGTTAAGCTGCATGCCCTCGGGAAAAATTACTGCTGTAGTTTCCCCTTGCTTTCAGCTGTTCGCAGTACCAGCACAGCAAGGCCGTTTTGGTTAATGTTGCAAGGCCAGATCAGTCAATCATCCAGACTGTTGCCCCTGCAACTACTGAAAAGGCTGCTGCCCCTCTTCAGGAACCACACGTTTGTCTGGCCTCTCAACAGATACCCCTCCGTTGTGGTTGCACCTACGGTACGGCCATCTGTATCGCTGAGGCACGCAAGCCCCCCACCAATGGCAATGTCCATGGTTCATGGGGAAGCTGAGTCCGTTAACGCGACAAATATAGAGCAAATGACAGCTGCACACGGAGTTCGAGTGGAAATGTTATCACGCGATAACTACGACACACGGAGAATTCAAGACGAAGCAGTACACATCAAGAATGACACGTGGGGGTATGTATCTGGAGATAAACCGTAACCTGCAGTGACTGGTGAAGGCGCCGCACACGCCGCTCCACAAGCCGCGTACAAAGCGTGGTTAGCTGCAAACAGGAAGGCGAAGGCAGACCTCATTCTATCCATCAGCCCCACGGAACTGAAGCAAGTGATGAACTGCAGCACATCACGGCAGGTATGGCTCAAACCTGAATCAATTTACGCATCCAAAGGACCTGCTCGCAAAGCAACGCTACGGAAACGTCTTACTCTTCACAAGATGCAACCTAGTGACGATGTAACACAGCACCTTAATCAATTCTTCGATGCAGAGGACAACTTACAAGCAATGGACGTCGATACAAACGGTGATTTATTGCCGATAATGTTGTTCTACAGTTTTCCAGGTAGTTACGATAATTTTAGGCGTGCAATCGAATTTCGTGATAACCTACCCGATGTCGAGACACTAAAGGTAAAAATCTTGGAAGAAAACAACGCGAGAATTTAGAAAGACAGTGAAAATGCGAGTGCTGCGATGTTTGTCAAACCGGTCAGGCCCAAACATTTCGTAAAAAAATCAAAAGGTGCTTTAAGTGACAGTGCCAAATCGGAACAAAAATCAAAACAGAAGCAAAGGAGGGAAAAATCATCATTCAGGTGCAGTTTTTGCAACAAGAATGGGCCACAAAGAAGAAGAGTGTTTTTTCAAAAGGAAGCTAATTGCGCAAGCTGCAAATAAAGTTGATGAACTACATTAAAAAACTAAAAACCCGCTTCGATTTTTAATATATTAACCAACGATTGCTGACGTGCTGCGATGTTGAAGGTTCTTAAAGTTGATGAAGCTCATTGCTGTTTTTCCGTTACCGAACATGCTCCAAAGTCTCATGAACCAAACGTTTTGTGGTGTAATGACAGTGGTTGCACATCACACAAGTGTTCACAAGCGTAATCAATATGCAAGCAAGTTCAACGCTTGCAGACTACAGAGCTACGCAAGTGACAACTAAAGGTGATGTACGCATCAAAATCTCAACCAGTGATACCAACTCTTTTATGCTGAAAAACACTTTGTATGTGCCAAAACTTGGAACCAATCTAATCTGAGTCGCAAAGGTTGCGGACAGCAATCACACTGTAACCTTTGAGAAAAAGCGTGTAGTTAAAAGGGACACTAACGATAAAGTTAAGGTGATTGCAAACAGAGTTGGTAACCTGTTTTACTTGCATGGAAACAGCTCAAAGGCCTGTACAGCTGCCAAGACAAAAATTACCAAAAGTGACACGCAAATCTGGCATGCTCGATTAGGACACTTGAACTCTGGAGATGTGATTAGAATGCTCAAGACTGAGTATGTGACAGGCTTAAAATTCAGTGATGCAGACTTCACCAAGTGCACTATATGTCTTGAAGGAAAAATCACATCCACCGCCTTCACCAGGTAGGATGAAAACAAAACTGACCTTCTGGAGTTAGTACATTCAGATATCTGTGGGACAATGAGACAAAAATCTCTAAGTGGTGCAAGATATTTTGTAACCTTCATAGATGACTACAGCAGATGGTGTCAAGTCTACTTTCTTTGACACAAGGAGGAAGTTGTGGACAGATTTGTTGAATTCAAGAACTTCGCTGAAAATCAGACTGGAGGTAAAATCAAATCTTTCCAGTCAGATAACGGCAAGGAATAGTGCAACAAAAGGATGGACTCCGAGCGGCAGGCATACAGCAACGTCGAACATTTCCTTATACACCACAACAGAATGATGTTGCTGAACGAAAGGAGCGATCCTTGGCTGAAGTGGGTCGCTGCATGATGCTGGAGTCTGGACAGCCACCATCTCTTTGGGCCAAAGCTATTAACACCGCCAACCACATCCGAAATTGCTGCCTAACCAAAGGACTTTCAGGTGGATCCTCATATGAAAAGTGGATGAAGAAGAAACCAGGCCTGCCACACCTTCGTGTATTCGGTGAAAGTGTCATCATCCCGGAAAAATCGCCAAACAAGGGGAAGTTTGATCCAAGAGGCAAGCAAGGAATCTTTGTACGCTACTCAGACTGTTCAAATACCTATTGTGTGTGGGTGCCAAAAGACCACACACATCACGAGATGTCAGGTTCCTTGATCATAACGGTTTTGAGCCCAAGCAAACCTATGTACACCTCTCTGCAGATGAACAACATCATTGCCAAAGAAGAAGTATCTGCATGGACCTTTGACCAGGACACTTGAGTGACAACAGAAGCTGTGAGTCAGAAGATGAAGAACCACTTTACGGTTTTGAAGAAGAAGAATTCACCTCGCTACCACATGATATCATTTCAGATGATAACCTGTCATGTGACGAGGACAGCAATTCCTCAAGTGTCACACCCGCTCCACAGCTTGCAGCAGATGTTTCAAGTCATGACATCAACTTTGCTGCTAAAGCAACGGAAATCAGTGTTGAGGATGCACTAAACGGTCCAGATAGTCAAGAATGGTTTAGCGCTATATATGATGAAGTCAAGTCGCTAGTCAAGAATGAAACCTGGGACATCGTGGACAGACCAGCAACAGAAAAATAATTGACTGCAGAACTGTCTTAAGAAACAAATACAACAGTGATGGATCCTTGCTACGGAGAAAGGCCATAATAGCTGCATGAGGATTCAACCAAAGCTCCGGAGTTGACTTTGTGGAAACATTCTCTCCAGTTGCAAGAATCGAATCATTCAGGCTCCTCATGGCTCTGGCAGTGAAGTTTAACTTGCATGCCTCACAGCTGGATATCACCACTGCATTCCTCTACAGTGAAATTGATACTGAAATCTTCATGGAACAGGCGGACTCATTAGCCAAGTTCTTACAGAAGATGAGAGATGTGGAGGAGGACCACCACATAGCCGAAAAAGGTAGATGATATGCTCCATAAGTTAAAATCTGGTGACAAAGTGTGCAAGCTTACAAAAGCCATCTACAGGTTGCACCAAGCTGGCAGACAGTAACATGCCAAATTAAATGCCACATTGATGTCAATCGGATTGGAGCCCACTAGTGCAGATCCCTGTATATATGTGGACAGTGTGGGAAATTCTCAAGTCTTCCTGCGCACTTATGTTGACGATACCATAATTGCGTCATCAGACCTGGAAAGGACAAGGCAGATCCAGGACAAGTTATCTGCCAGATGTGACGTCAAGGATCTTGGTCCTGTGAAATGCTACCTGGGCATTGACGCAAATCAGTCTGTTGACAAACTCACGCTGTGTCAAAGTGGCTGCATCAGAGAAGTTTTACACCAATTCCGAATGGATGACTGCAAGCCTGTAAGAACACCGTTGGTGACTGGGATAAAACTGGATGTTGCAGCTGCAAGTACAGCAGATGGGACTCAGTATCCGTTCAGGGAACTGCTCGGATATATGCCATGCAGTCAACAAGCTAAGCCAATACAGCAACAGTCATAGTCTTGTTCACTGGCAGGCAGCTAAACGAATCCTTATATACCTCAAGGAAACAATTGACAAGAAACTAACCTACATCAAGGATAAAGAGGGAATATTCGGTTTTGCAGATGCTGACTGGGGAAATTGTGATGCTGACAGGAAGTCGTATACTGGTTACAACTTCATCTTGTCCAAGCCAGCAATCTCATGGTGTTCGCACAAGCAGAGGGCAGTTGCTCTCTCATCAACTGAGGCTGAATATATGAGTATTTCCGAAGCAGCAAAGGAGGCGATTCACCTATCAACCTTTGTGAAGGAGCTGGGTTTAGCGGAGCTGTCAAACATTTTACTGTTCAATGACAACCAGTCAGCTGGAAAATTGGTAGATAATCCAGTTTTCCATCAAAGACAAAACATATTCACATGAAGTACCACTTCATTCGCCAGGCCCTGGAAGATTATCCATTGAAACTGCAATATCAGTCAACAGAAGACATGGTTAAAAAATGGTTCAAATGGCTCTAGGCACTATGGGACTTAACATCTGCGGCCATCAGTCCCCTAGACTTAGAAACTACTTAAACCTAACTAACCTAAGGACATCACACACATCCATGCCCGAGGCAGGATTCGAACTTGCGACTGTAGCAGCAGCGCGGTTCCAGACTGAAGTGCCTAGAACCCACAGCAACTGGCAGAAGACATGGTAGCAGACGTGCTGACGAAGGCCCTTCCAGCGCCGAAGCATGAGATGTGTGTTGTTGGACATCTATTTATACCTGTGTGTAAAAACTGAGGGGGCGTGTTGAGATTAAAATTTTTCCTCCAGGTAATGTCGTTGGTGTCCACAGATGTTGTTATGTACACAGTTGTCCTAGCAGTGTGTGTTCTCTGTCTGTGTGTGTTCCTTGTTTAGTGTGCCGTCCTTTATGAATAAAGTTGTTCGTTAAACACGTGTCATTGCCATAATTTCAAATCCTAATCCTAACAGGGACAACAGGTGTGGCACAGTTAACATTATATGACATGTCTGATGTGTATGCGTCAGCACACTACAACAGTGGAGGTGCAGCCAACGACGCGGCCCACAGCTCCAAGAATCAGTGGAGGTATGTCAAGGAAGAAAAGTAGTGTAAGTGCTGCACTTGCATACAGCAATCTAAGATTTGTAATTGGAGCATTAATATTAGTAAAATGTCTGGGGAAATGAGATACACCCTCAGAAGCAGAGAAGAAGTTCAGTGGCACACTAGCATTGATGATTATATGGGTCAGATACAAAAAAATGTTAGTGAAGTCAAACATATAAACATTGATTTTGCTGAGAATTCTGAAGTAACCATGAATGATTTTAATGGGGATGTAGAGTTAACTAATAATGAAGACAATGAAAATATAAGCATAGTGGCAGACAATGATACTGTAAACCCAGGATGTGTAGTACATAGTCAGTGTGAACTGACTGTAGTTATGATGCCAGAGAAAATGACTCTGATGTCGACAATGAGCCAACAGATGACTAAAGCACATTAAGTCATGGTACAGCGTCACCTGACACTTTACCAATGCAGGATTATGATGATGATATGAGGTGTATGCTAAAATTAATTTTGCAAAAATAAAAAGCAGCACAAAAGAAAACAGATGAAGGCTTAAAAGAAGTTAATGTTGGAGTAGCCCAACTTAGCACTAAGTCCAATACATTGGAACAAAAGGTTACAAATCTTGAAGTTAAAACTGAGGGATTTTGCAAGAAAATAAGAGTATAAAACAAAAGAAAGGGGTAAAAAATTAGAAGTTTGTAAGTCAGAATAAATCAAATGTTTGACCATTTGGAGGATCAAAGTGCTCCCGGGTTCGATTCCTGGTGGGGTCAGGGATTTTCTCTACCTCGTGATGGCTGGGTGTTGTGTGATGTCTTTAGGTTAGTTGGGTTTAGGTAGTTCTATGTTCTAGGGGACTGATGACCTAAAATGTTAAGTCCCATAGTGCTCAGAGCCATTTGAACCATTTGATCAAATTGCAATAATGTAAACAACAATTTATGACATTAGTATTGTAAGACAGGAGCAAAGCAAAGCTATCAAAGCATGTAATGATGAACATAGAATACAGTGGCATAATTTACAAACTATCAAAATGATCATGAACTACTTAGTCATAATATTTAACATGTTGAATCATCTTGTAAAAGTATCACAGTTGTGATTTAGAGCAAACTAGAGACATAGAGCAAAAAGTACTTCCTGAGATGCAAGACAAAATAGAAAATTAAGTTAAACAAAAAGTAGAAATTTGATGTGAACAAGAAGGAAAGAAAGGTACGCTAATGTGTACAAATTCCATAATTTCTTTAGTAAGTGAACTGCACACCCAGTAGCCTCAATCAGGCACTTTGATGGCATCATTCTTGAAAATGTGACAGAACAACAAAAAATCAAATTTGTGCCCAGTAGGTTAGAAGGAGAAGCAATATCATGGGGAACACGGGCCAGTAACACATGTAAAACATATAAAGAATTCTTGCAATCTTTTTTGAATCAATACTGGTCTATTAGCATACAAAACAATGTTAGAAATTAATCTTATGACAGCAGAAGCCTTGCAAGTAGTGGTTGTAGCAACTATAAAGAATTTTTCCAACATTACTGGGAAAAGAGCCAATACTTAACTCACCCATTATGAGACTCTGACGTACTCGAAATAATTATACTTAAATTCCCAGTATCAGTGGAAAAGAAGTAAACCAATGTAAATAAAAATGACGTCACTCACCTAATGCAGATGCTGGAGCAATTAGATGCATTGTGTGGCAATAGGCAACAACCAGAAGCCTGGAGAATGACCAGGTGGCAGAGAGCAAACACAAAACAGAAGCACAAATCAAAATGATCAACAGCGTGACTGGGTGGAAAACAGACATCTGCGTCACAGTTGCAGCCTGTCCAGAAGAGGGAGAGGTACATATTTCAAAGGGGTATGAACAGTAAAGGTTATTATGCTGGAAACAGGAGTGCCATAATAATGAAAATAGGGAACATGCTTCTGAATGAGATAGGAATCATACAGAGCCTGAAAATTAGAGGGTGACTCGTATCTGGTCTAATTTCGAAGAGCTGAATGTAATGGACCAATGGTAAGATTCTTAGGATATGACGAGTGGGATGGAATAAAAAACGCACTCATGGAACAATAGCGGCAGGAATTAAAGGATGTGTACCAACCAGCAACTGATACTGAAATACAAAACATGAAAACAATTGCGATCCTAGATTCAGGTAGCTAAATTAGTGCTGCCTCTAGTAATTTATACAAAGAAATAAAGAAGGATAGAGATGTCCCTGAGCTATCAGTACAAGGAGTTAAACTAGTTACAGCATGTAAGTCTAGAAAGGAAATGATGAAGAAGCAGATTTTAATTGAATTTTAAGTGAAAAACAGAACATTCTCAGTGAATGCTATGGTGGCTTCTTGATTTTGCATGAATTTAATTTTGGGGACAATTTTGTTAAATGCTAATAGGAGAGTGCTAAGTTTTTCAGAATGTGCTATGATAAGAGAAGAACAGAAGGAACAGGTTTGTGGAAATGAGGCCACACAAAATAAAACTGGTAATGCAAGGGTACAGATTATAAGGGAACAGCTGAACTGGAACTGTGTACCAGACGAAAGCATGTGTTTGTATATGGGGGACACTCCAAATTACGAGGGAAGTATAGAGGTTAGAATCAAGAAAAAAGTCGCAAGTCCTGAGGGATTAAGTAAGGAAGAGGCACACAAATTTTCAAAAATATTACCAAAGAATCGAAAGCATTTTCAAAGAAACCAGGGTGCATGAAGTATTATAAATATGGTTTCGCAGTGAAACCACATAATCTGTTTAGGTTTCAACTGTATTCCATTACGTAGGCGAGAAAAGAAGCAGTACATAAAGAAATAAAGAAAATGTTTGAATGGTGAATTATTGAGTGATGTCGGCGTAATTATTGCTGTTAGGTTGTATTTGTGTCGCAGAAAGATGACTCAATAAGCGTAACTTTGGATGTCAGAAACTTAAACACAGTCTTTTTACCACAAATGGATAGGCCTGAAGCACTAGAGAAACTTGTACAGAAGTTCAATGGCGTCAAGATATTAACAAGTATAGAATTGACCGCCAGCTTCTGGCATATCCCTCTAGTAGAAAACTGTAGAAAATTCACCACATGAGAAATGAAGTTACCAAATCCAGAGTACTGCCATTTCACTTAATGATCTTTACATGTGCTTTTATATGTACAGTAGATGAGGTGCTGGGAGAGCAGTATTGAACAAAATTACATTATATATTGATGATATTTTGATTCTTGCCAGAAAATGGAAGGAAAACAATGGTATGTTGAATCAAGTATTATATAAATTTGAGAAGAATAATATCAGTGTATGTTTGAACACATCTGATTTTGTAAAAGGAGAAATTAAATTTATGGGGCATACTATATTAGCTAAGGGCATCAAGCCAGACCCAGAAAAGTTAAAGGCCACAGGCAAATTTCTAAGACCTAAGAACGAAAAGCAGATGACAGCCCTCTTCAGTTTAACCAGACTCTATCACAAATTTGTGAACAATCAAGCGCTTAATACGAAAGCCCTACTCCAATTAATGAAGAAGAATGCCACATGGATCTGGCCCCAGGAATGTGAACAACAATTTCAAAAAGATAAAAGGTGAATTATGTAAAAGTATTGTTTTATGCAATTAAAACTTAAATGGAGCTTTTTGCACCTTTGGTGACAGCTGAGAATACAGATTGGGAGCTCATCTTTGTCAGTTCATGGGGAATGGAGATACAGTGGAAAGAAAATCCATTGCCTTTGCCAGTCAAGTACTATACAGTTGGGAGAGAAGATATTTGGTAACAAAAAAGGAAACGCTAGCAGTGGTGTGGGCGTTGAAGAGATTCAGATACTATGTTAAGGGAAGGAAAGTAAAAGTGCTACAAGGCTCTGTCATTCCTGACAGGTTGTAGGCTGAGTCATAACGGATTAGTAAGATGGGCTTTAGCGCTTGAGGAGTATAACACTTTCCAGGGGAAAGCAACACAGTAGCTAACGCATTATCCAAGTTGTCTGTGCGTATGGATAAAGCAGACTTTAATGAATCAGAGCAGTAAGAAGTCTCCATATTATACGTAACAAGAGTAAAACAAAAAGAAAAAATAAAGAGCATATTAAAAAAATATGAGAAGGGAACAGAATGGGGAAGACACTGTTAAAGTGATAAAAGCTGATCAGAGTAGAAAAGTGAAAGGTAAGTAGAAAAATACTGCATCATACTCAAAGGTTTATTGCATAGTGGAACGGACCCAGAAGAACAGCAGTGGTCTCTTGGCCAGAATATGATATTGAGAGGTGTGTGTGGCTCATAAATTGCACACAGGCTCGTTTTGGTGCCAAGAGATGTGCAGACAAAATTAAGAAAAGTTGCTGTTTCCTTAATTTAGAGAAGATGGTGCATAAAATTCTAAAAATCATGAAACAAAAACTTCAGGATTTAGCAGCGCAGGGGAAATGCATACCATGATTCAGACAAAAATACTGGAAAAGGTATGTGTTGACCTCCATGGTCCCCCTCCCTCTTCACGAGGAGTATTGGAAAAATATGTTAAGGTTATCTTGACATGATACCTATATTATATTTTTTAATAACATTCTCAATCAAATATGAATGAAATATCATTTTAATTGAATCAACTGTGGGTTCTTGGAGAAACGTTCTAAATTAATTGAATAAACCTTGTTTTTGGCATTGTTTCACAATTTTATTATTGCACGATCTATGTTTCGGATCATAAGCCCATTTTCAAGTACATTACTGTTTCCCCAAAGATGTTAATGCACAGAAAAAATGATGACAAGGCAAAGATACTGACCTCAACGTCTTAAGGTATCAATCCATAGCTTAATGTACAATTGTGTCAATCACCATTTTTTTTACAAATTATGTACATTATTACACACTCAGCAATTACACTACAATGACCAAACTACAGTTATCTACCACTCAAGAACTTTTTAATTACGATAGATTAGGGCCCAAATTTTTGCTTCTATCCTGGGATTGTGATCTCATCTAAAAGAGGTGAACAACTGAATTGGGTGTGTGCATTTAATACACAATAGATGTACAAGTCTTATACACAGAGGAAAAGGGTCAAACTCATACATTTAGAAATTAAAAGACTGATGCTTATATCCCAACACCTGTTTTAAAGGTTATCCTACTAATCTTCCTTTCGTGGAGAACAAAGCGAGTATTTTTAAGCACTGTATTCAAAATATGAGGTATGTAAGTTCAATATTGTGATGAACAACTTGGTTACAGTACAATAATGTTACACAGGGTTATTTCATGTGTTTTCATTATGCAACCATCCATCTTTTATTCATGTTTATCTCGAAATGCTGCCATTTGTAGGCCATTGTCTCTGGGTAAATATTGATTGCTGGTAATGTGAGAGTGTTTATCT
Organism: Schistocerca gregaria; assembly: GCF_023897955.1. Lineage (NCBI taxonomy): Eukaryota > Metazoa > Arthropoda > Insecta > Orthoptera > Acrididae > Schistocerca > Schistocerca gregaria. The sequence goes on along the minus strand of NC_064921.1, from coordinate 135,923,903 downwards.
CAAATGGGGCAAAGAAACCACACTGTGGGGTTTGACCACATTTTGTGGGTTAAAATGCCGCATTTTTAAAAATAATTTTTGGTAAATTGTAAATTTCTCTGTAATTAATCATTAGAAAGAACTTGAAGTGTGTTACAGAGAACAACCTATTCTCTCACCAATTTAAAATCGTGGAAAAACCTACGTCTCTTCGATTACAATGTTAGAAGACGTGAAAATTACAAGGCTTTACACCTACTTACACTGTATTTATAGTTTCTACACCTATAATGACTAACACTCAAGGGATTTCTTTTTGCTGTTTTCGCAATCATAGTTCTGCAAGAGTTTAGTTCCGTACGATCAAATAATCACATGCCTTAGGCAGACCTTGTCCACAATTTCAAAGAATTGTCTTCAACGTATTTCGATTTTTCAGTAAAGGTACACTTACAGTACACTGTGGCTCTTTCATTGCATTCCGCTATTGGTAGTTTGTTACCATTCTTCATAGTCAATAAAGTGCTGATAACCATTTGCCAATGAGAACCGCACAATCTTATAAACGTGGTTGTCACAAATACGAGATTCATTGAATTGAAACCTGGTCAGTGCGTCTACCTTTGCCTTACACGTGAGATGGCAGTACTTAACTGCAGGTATGGTGGTGCCATCTATTGATAGAGAGACTGATGTGTACGTATCGTTTGATGTTACATAGCGCCAGTGTGGTTTCACGCTAAAGAGAAGGTGGTCAAACCTGTTATCGCTCACTGCTGAACATGCAGGTGAATAAGCAGGAACAGCGAGGAGTGATTCGATTTTTGGCTGCGGAGGGTGTTGGAGGCCATCAAATGTATCAATGGATGAAGGCTGTGCAAGGTGAGTACAGTCTGAGTCGTTCAAGTGTTGTGGAATGGCGCAAACAATTCCTTGAGGCGTGCGACTCACTGGAAGACGATTGTCGTCTTTGACAGGCTCATTGTGTCATCACACTGGAAATGGTTGTGGAATGAATGCTTTAGTCTTGGACAACCGCAGAATCACTGGGTATTACCGTGCGCACCATCCACACCATAATGCATCAACATATGAAATTCATAAAATCTGTGTGGAATGGGTTCCCCACCAACTGACCGCCAAAGAAGCACAATATTCAAATGGTGCTGTCTTTGAGTAACCTTAAACGTTATCATGAGGAGAAATATGGCTTTCTGTTGCGTATTGTCACAGGTGATGAACGTGGTGTTACCATTTTGAACCAGAAAACAAGTGTCAGAGCAGGCAGTGGAAACATGCGACTTCACCATCTCCAAAGAAAGTCCTTGCACACCAGTTCTGGTAAGGTCATGATGCCCTCCTTTTTGGACCACGATGGCCCACTGCTTGTCAAGTTCCTGGAACAGGGAACCACCATCAATGCCCAGCATTATCAAGCCACTGTACAGAACCTTAGACGAGCCATCAAGCTGAAATGCTGAGGCATGTTGTCTAATGGCGTTATCCTCCTGCATGATAACTCCCGCCCACACACGTCCAGTGCGATGAAGATGACATTGCACCGGTTTCAGTGGGAGATATAGGCTCAGACACTGTACAGTCCTGACCTTTCACCGTGTGATTTTCATATGGTTGGACCTCTAAAACAAACTATTTGCAGACATCGATTCGCAACGGATGACGAACTGTGTCAATGGGTCCAAGCCTGTATCCGAGGGCAGCCTACTAGCTTCTTCAAGAACTGTCTAGTGTAGCCAACAGTTTAAACAACTATTTTTCTGTATGTTTACTTTGTATAACTACATTTTTGAGTTAATAAAATCGTTACCGTTACTTTACACTAGTCATCGGGTTTCATTTGTATGCCCTTTATATTTGGGTGTTTGTTTCGAATATCTACCGATTTCTGACGTGTTTAAGTTGGTATTTAATAGGTCAGCTCACACAGATGTGTGTGATACAATATACTAGCTAAGTTCATTTACGAATCATAGGAAATTACCAATGTGCGGTGTTACAGGAAACCATGTTCCGTCCTCTTCCCTTCCCAACATTCATCACGCGAAACTTTACTAATAGCAGCATGCAACAGAGGTAGAAAAAAATACACCCAGGACTGATTCGAAACATTTTTCAACCCAAGCGACTTTGGCGCACCCTTCTCCCCCTTTTCGGTCGTACACTTTCACCTATGTCAGTACTAATTGAGGTATGCACTGTAAACTAATCTTCCACTTGGCCACTCCTCTCAGGTTGATGGTCAAAGTGGTTGCTATTAATTGCGATGCCTCTATCAACTGGTCACCCCAAGCACCAGGTTGTGTCGCTTCAGCCCATCACAAACAATGACGTTTCTGCACAGCCAGATCATTGCGTTAACAGAAGACTGCATAGATGCGAGATGTGTGCAGATCTGGCAATTTGAGTTGGAGGTTTGAGCGAATTTTCTCAAGTATCTGGTTTCAAATCACATCTGCGCAAACGAACTGGTGTGTATGGACAGGACATTGCTACTAAAATGGCGCTCGAAATTTGTTTAACTGTTTATTCAGTCTAGTGTTTCTCATCTGCGTGTGTACAATGAATTTTGTAATAGCAGATATACATCATTGCTTTAGAGGGTTCGTTGGTCAATTTATTGTAATGTATAGGCGGTGTACACGTTTTGGGAAAATTAAGTGCAAGGATTTCAGCGATCAACATAAGAAAACAGCTACTTATAATTCTTTAATAGAGAAATTATGAGCGATAGATGCTAAGGCAAACAGGGAAACGGTAATTCGTTGCATGCTGTTTACGCAGAAAGGTAAGCAAAGTAACTAAACCTACTCGATATGGTGCCAGGGACGACGTAATATATAAGGCAATATTTTGGTATTTTTACCTTTTCTTCTTTCTGTTTGATTCCATCAAAGATGAAATATATGAAACACATATTGAGGTTCATCTTGTAGATAAAAGTAATTATTACTTGTCTTTTGCAACTCTTCATTTATCTACAAGATGAAAAGCATACCACAAACGACTGAGGGAGGTTACTGCAGATATTAACATAGAGCTGTAACCATTTCCTGTTTTAGATACTACTGATAGAAAGCATTTCTTTAAACTGAGATGGCACTAGCATGTGGATAACTTGACAAAAATGCTCTCTAATTATATTTGTGTGCAAAAGAGATTGCTAGTATACTTGAGCTCAGTACTGTCCTATGCCATGATCTTAAGTGACATTGTATCAAAAAGAAATAGGCCCTATTTAGTCTAAAAAAAAGTGCAGTCAGAATATTGTGTTAAGGTGGTGATGAAAGATCTCGCAGCAGTGCCTTCAGGGACATAGAGATTCTTGTTTTACTTCCTAGTATAACAAGAGTGAATTAGAGGTGAATTGTATAATCCACTATCACAGTACTAAATGTAAAACTTTCCTGAAAGACTATGCATCCTCATCTACAGTTCAGAATAGAGTTTTATATTCTGGCACATAAGCCTATAATAAATTGTTGGTAGGCTTCACCCAGTAAATTGAAAATCCCGACTGAGAAACAAATTAACTATAGCTCATTATTGGCGACACCTATAATGTCTAAGAACATAGAGTTTCTAACACGTATAACTACAAAAATAGAATCTGTACCTTGACAGAACTGATGTATTTCAGAATTTAAGTACTGGTACTTTATTTGCCTTCATGAATTTCTCCTTCATAACAGAGTAAATAGCTTCACATGTGTTGGGTATTATTTCATTCAATACTTGTCTCGAAATTGCTCCTTGTAGTTTCTTCCTGTTGGCAGGAAACATCAGAGTCGGCCCCCCGTGTGGAGAAATTGCTCACCACGTACAAGTATTTTTTCGTATTATACAAGTGTCTATGAACATCAAAGGGTCTTTGTATGTTTCGAAATCCACTTGCAAATAATTACCCCAATTGTTGAGTTCGCTCTGCCACTCTCAAAATAAATTTATGTGCGAAAACTACCTTTACTTAATCTGCCACTATCTACAGCATTTCAATTGGACTTTCTGTTTCTTGCATTTTGTTTGCAACGTCCGATAGTGGGCGAGCAGTAGACAAACTCTCGTCGTTGGTGTACACCACATTTGCAGCGATGTATGCACAGACATTTGTGTAAATATTTTCGCAGCCAGAGCATTGTGTGTGGACGGGCCTTTAAATGGGCTTTAACAGAAATATGGACTGGTTCAGCATATCCTTAAAATATAGCAGGCCAATGAAACGAATTAGTATCTGTCGATTCAGACATAATATTCGCTGTCGAGCTGGGCTAGCTAGAGTGGGTGACCATCCTGTCTGTGCTGTTGCCAAGTGTGGTGCTCTCAGCCACTGTGAGGCAAACTGAGGAGCTACTTGATTGAGAAGCACCAGCTCTGGTCTTGTTAACTGACATGGCTGGGAGAGCAGTGTGCTGACCACTGCTCCTCCATATCCACATCCAGTGACGCCTGTGCACTGAGGATGGCACGGCAGTCAGTATTTATTATTATTATTCTTTTTTAACTGTCTACCAAATAGCGAATTTTTTCTATCAACAGCTGACATACAAAGTTGTAGAGAACACAGGTGCTTCCAAAAATTGTTGTGCCCTGCTGTAGAACAATGACTTCATTGTTTTATTAGTATTGTTTTGACGATACTCTGATTCGAGTTTTGACATACGGAAGAAATAGAAGGTTATGGACTCATCCCTTGAATGTCGACCTAGATGGGCTCTTTCCTAAAATAAAATGCAAAAAACTATCCAGAAAAATTTTATTTTTGCACTGAATAATAATAAATAACAGTATCTGTTGCAGACCATACAAGAAAAATTCCAAGACGATAAATTTTCGCAGGAGTGTAACAGCAGAAGAAAAATTGTGTATGGCAACCATGATGTGTTAGTTAACAGTCATTGGTTTGGAGGAGAACTGTATGCAGAACATGGTACTGTTGCCTCCATTATAGACAAACTCTTGCACAAATATTCGGCTCTTAACAGGAAGGGAGTTTATTACACTTCTGAGAGTCAAGAAGTAAGTGTGTTCATCAAAGCTAATTTGTCCTTTCAGAGATGTAAAAATTCTTCTTTAGTATTTTTTCCTACTAGTTTTTTCCTTAATGATGAAGTACTTGGCGTCGAATAGAGTCTATGACTACTGTCAAAATGAACTTAACCTTGAGACACATAGATTCAGCAGGGAAAATTCTTGAGATAATTACATTTGGCTCACAATTTTTGTTTCAGCTGACACAGACTGTGAACAGGTCCTGGAATTAAATATATATTGAGAAATTTTAGTGATAAAACCAGGACTATCTGGAACTGCGTTTCAATGAACTATCCCAGGATCACCACCCTGATCTTTTTAGCCAGGCTGTAAGATTACTTACTGTAAACAGGGTGTACTTGAGACAGCAAGGGTAACTTGGAACAAAATTCGGGTATTTTGTTTTCAGTATTGGCATAATTGTTAAAGGGATTGTGAAAAAGTCTTCGTATCTGTGCATTTTGAAGCTGTATTGCGTAAACGACAATAACAATTGCTTTATATTTCAGGGTGTGGTAAGAATTAATTCAACAATACAGAGTCCGCCAGAAAAATATATACACACTTTAAGGAACGAAATGTATTACTTATGTGTTTATTTTGCATTCAATAATTGATCACACATGTTGTACAACCTTCAGTTTAACACATGAATGCTTCAAATGTTCAAAACACACATAACAGAAGGATGAGCAGTCGCTGTAACAACGTCAATCAATGTTACAGTGGAGATCACTGTACATGTCGCTGTAATCTCCTGGCGAAGTTTCTCCAGTGTGCATGGCTTGCATCGATAGACGTTATCTTTCACAGTTCCCCACAATTAAATTGTGCCTCGACACTCCATACTAACTTCACCACAGACTGTTCATTATCAGTTACCATTTGCTGATATCATTCGCAACATTGCATTCAATGATCAGGATGACCATCATTAATCGCATGCAGTAATCGTGGAACGCAAACATTCTACTTGGCAGCTTTCGGAATTCTTCGTACACTTGTACCCCCTCTTCTCGTGCACATTGTTTAGCAGACTTCTGTGGAGAATTAACAAACGTTTCCATCATGAGAGGCAACGAAGCAGGACTTGTAGCTGCATACTGTCTTCTTGATCTTCCTTTGTAAAGATCATAAATCGTCCCATGCAATTCAGACTTCTGAATGATACGTATAATAGTTAGATGGGTTAGCAGTTCCAAACTCCCGCCTCCACTGACGTTGACTTCAACGGGATTATCAAACCTCAAAAACCACTTCACGGTACACTCTCGTTGCTCGAATGTCAAGCATGTTCCAGCCATCTTGTTTTTTCAATAACGAATGAAAGTGCTAACATTTGTTGAGCCAAAGATAATACTACAACACACTCGTAACTCAAATAGGATGACAATATCGATATCTCAATAGAGCCTGAGAAAGAGTGTATATAATTTTCTGGCGGACTCTGTATTTAAAGGTCAACCATAATTAGCACTCATACATTATTAGAGACAGAAGATGTCCATGCCATATTCTAAGCTCATTTGCGATTTATAGCGACAGACAAGTTCAGTGTGGCCAATCAGTATTATATTTGAATCTTTTAGATTTGTTATAGGTGTCCATTAAATGTTACTTGGAATGGTGTACCAAGTTAGGTGGGACAGCGTTGTAATGCTCAATTTTAATTTCTTTACAGTTTATTTTGTCCCAAACCATTGTGATATGGGAATGAGACATAAAAAAGAACATGGAGAAAGGAGATACCACATTTTTTCAGAGGAAATGTCGCAGTTGGGAAGGGAGGCAGTAGTAAATAGGCAGCCCAGTCTTCGATAAGCCACAGAAAGATGAAATTCCAAAAAGTATTATCAACAGAAAGATAAACAACAGGAATGAGGGCAAATATAGCTCTCTGCCCGCTCTTATCGCTATAGAGCAGGGGTCTTCAAACTGTGGCCCACGGGCCAATACCTGCGAATGAACTCCACCAGTCAGGCACGAGGTAATGGGTCAGACATGCATGGTATCCAAACTGCTGTGTTTATATATAAATTACAGTCGATCCTTGCTAGTCGAGCACAACCAGCAACAGGTGAGTCGAAGAAAATGTGAGAAACTGACTCGGTTAAGAACGATGCTTTGCACAGAGAGTGTTTAATGTTATTTTTCCCATCTGCTATAGCCATTTCAAAAAGTACTATCTTGTCTGGGTCAGTCTTGGCCACTATAAATCAACAATACATAAGTCACGTGTTCGCCTATAAACTCTAAAGTAGAGGCTGCAGCAATGCTGAATTTAGTCTGCTGTACTGCTTGGACAATGCACCTCCCATCGCAATTGTTGTCACTTGTACCATTGGCCAAGCTTCCACGACGATGTTGGAAATTCACTGCAACGATATTACAAGAACTTTTCTTCACTGGTGCATAGTAACCCTTCACCTAGTAGTATCTGTTTATGAGTTCCAATTCTGATTTATCGTCTGTAGCTAAGACGAACTATATAGAGATGACCACAAGGGAGTAGCTATGTCTGCTACGAATTTCATTAACAATAATGCTATGTCTCTTTTTCGACTAATTTTGAAGCACAGGCACAAAAAATATCTTTAGACAAATTTCTTCTAAAATAAGATGTACTGTGCTGTAAATACAAAATTACATTACTGTATTATAAATCTGTTTGAGTACTATTTTTTCGGAATGGAACACATTGACCCATTATACAAGCATTCCTATGGAAAAAAGTATCTTACTTAATAAGGGTTAATTACGAGTAATGTTCAAGAATGAATTACGATCATGAAGCGAATTTACAATAATGAGTTCATTATATTTCATGACAAATTAAGATACACATTAACTGATGTATGTAATGCAACTGAACGTTTTAATTGTAATTACTTATATGAGATTACCTGAAAATGTATTGTACGCAAGTGACATGCATAGGTAATTCACATAATGAAATTAAGCATTGTGATTATTGACATTTATGAAAAACACAACTTCCCTCACAACTGTTTAGAATTGTGGATTATATTTACCAGTGGAAATCGTCAAAAGCGATCTCAGATGATCATCAGTTAGTTTAGATCTGCAAATACTTTTGTATATTTCATTTTGGAGAATGTTTTTTCATGGAGATAAGTAGTGCCAGTAGTGGAAAAGAAAGCCATGAGCAAAATTACGCAACTGATTGTGGGTGGGCTGGGCAACAGTATTGACAGATCTGGGGTACAGCATAGAGTGTGACCTAGCAAATATTGCATCGGCATTGAGTCATACCAGTGTTGGGTTTGTGTCGGTTCTCGAGTGCCACAACCGGTCTCATTTGAGCTCTTCTGTCAGGAGAGTTAATTTGGAGTTGGAACGGCTACTTGCATCTGATGCAGGGTCACACATAGGTGTGGTTCCTGTTGATTCACTCTGTAGGTGGGACTATACTAGACATGGCCTACACCTCAACAGGAAAGGTAAACTGGCTGGGCTGATAGCAGGAAATTTAAAGGGGGGAGGAACTACATCTCATGGTGGTAACTCTTTTAGTGTAAGATCAGTGTCCAGTGGGAAACTCAGCCAGGCAAGTACTAAAGATGTTAAAAAAGTTCAAGATACTCACAAAAGTAAAATGAAAAATGCTAGTATATTTCATCAAAATATTGGGGGATTGAAGAATAAAACTGATGATCTTTTGCCCTGTTTAGAAGATATAGAAACTGAGAATGTAATAGATGTACTATGCCTGTCTGAGCATCACATTGTCACTGATATGCAAAAGGTTAGCATCAATGGGTACAAATTAGCTGCACATGTAAGTACAGATAATATGATGAGAGGAGGAGTTGCCATATATGTCAAAAGCTTCCACAGCGCAAAACATTTAGAAACTAAAAAATTTTGTGTAGAGCAACATATGGACGCATGTGCCACTGAACTAAAACTAAATGATGGCACTTTCATAATTGTAACAGTGTATAGGTCCCCCTCAGGGAATTTCCAGCTATTTCTAGAAAACTTGGATGCTTTGTTGTGCTATCTGTCAGACAGGGGGAAGCAAATTATCATTTGTGGGGATTTCAGTGTTGATTCCCTGAAAGAGTGTAATAGGTAGAATGACCTTGTAGTATTACTCAGTTCTTTCAATTTGAGCTCTGTCATTGATTTTCCTACTTGGATAACAAAGAACAGCAGGACATTGTTAGATAACTTTTTTATAGACCAAGATAAGTTTAAGGACACAAATGCTTATCCTGTTGAGAATGGTCTTTCAGATCATGGTGCACAGCTAGTTACAGTACATGGCATAGCTCCATTCAGTGTATCAAATCAGAATTTCAAAGCAGTGCGTTCGATTAACAATATAAATACTGCAAACTTTAGGGAAAGCCTAAAGGAGCTAGACTGGGATGAAGTGTATATGGAACCCGATGCAAACTTGAAATATAAGTTATTTCACGATACATTTTTAAGGGTATTTGAAAATTGTTTTAGCAAGAAAACAGTGAAACATAATTCCAAGAAAACATATAAAAAACCTTGGCTAACTAAAGGAATAAGAATATCTTGCAACTGTAAAAGAGAACTATATCTAACAGCTAGAGGGAGTACTGACCCCGAAATTGTTCAATATTATAAAAACTATTGTGCGGTACTAAGAAAAGTTATTCAAAAGTCCAGAAGCATGTGTATCATGTCTGAGATCAGTAAGTCTGATAATAAAATTAAAGCAATTTGGAACATTATTGAAAGGGAAACAGGGCAACCAAGAGCACAGGAAGACTTTAGTGCCATAAAACTGAATGCCAAGTGTACTAACAAACAATCTGAAATTGGAAATATTTTCAATAATCATTTTTTAAATGTTGTGGAGAAAGTAGGATCTAGATCTTCACTAGAAGAGGCAAGGCTTCTAATAGAAGAGGCCATACCTGTGCAGTTTGAAACAACTGTATTTCCACGAACCTCTCCCTCTGAAATCAGTAAAATAATAAACTCACTGAAAAGTAAAAGCTCTTACGGAATTGATGGTATTTCCAGCAAGATACTTAAATCTTGTTCCCCACAGATAAGTAGGATTCTCAGCCACGTATGTAATAGCTCTTTGGAGCAGGGTGTTTTCCCCGAAAGACTGAAATATTCCATTGTAAAACCATTGCATAAAAAGGGGGATACGTCGGATGTCAACAACTATCGCTCAATCTCTCTTCTGACAGCTCTATCAAAAATTTTTGAGAAAGTAATGTATTCAAGAGTAGCCTCCCATATATGTAAAAATAAAGTACTAACAAAATGTCAGTTTGGTTTTCAGAAAGGCTTTTCAACAAAAAATGCTATATACACTTTCACTGATCAAATATTAAATGCTCTGAATAACCGGACATCAGCCATTGGTATTTTTTGTGATCTCTCAAAGGCCTTTGACTGTGTAAATCATGGAATTCTTTTAGATAAGCTAAATCATTATGGTTTGAGGGGGCAGTGCACAAATGGTTTAATTCATAGTTAACTGGAAGAATGCAGAAAGTTGAAATAAGTGGTTCATATAATGTTAATACAACAGCTGATTCCTCAAACTGGGGGGGTCTATCAAGTACGGGGTCCCACAGGGTTCGGTCTTAGGTCCTTTACTGTTCTTGATATACATTAACGACTTACCATTCTATATTGATGAAGATGCAAAGTTAGTTCTTTTTGCTGATGATACAAGTATAGTAATAACATCCAAAAACCAATAACTAAGTGATGTAATTGTAAATGATGTTTTTCACAAAATTATTAAGTGGTTCTCAGCAAACGGACTCTATTTAAATTTGGATAAAACACAGTATATACAGTTCCGTACAGTAAATGGCACAACTCCAGTAATAAATATAGACTTTGAACGGAAGTCTGTAGCTAAGGGAGAATTTTCAAAATTTTTAGGTGTGTCCATTGATGAGAGGTTAAACTGGAAGCAACACATTGATGGTCTGCTGAAACGTCTGAGTTTGGCTACGTATGCTATTAGGGTTATTGCAAATTTTGGTGATAAGAATCTCAGTAAATTAGCTTACTATGCCTACTTTCATTCACTGCTTTCGTATGGTATCATATTCTGGGGTAATTCATCGTTGAGTAGAAAAGTATTCATTGCTCAAAAACGTCTAATCAGAATAATTGCTGGAGCCCACCCACAGTCATCCTGTAGACATCTATTTAAGGATCTAGGGATCCTCACAGTAACCTCACAGTATATATATTCACTTATGAAATTTGTTGTTAATAATCCAGCCCAGTTCAAAAGTAATAGCAGTGTGCATAGCTATAACACCAGGAGAAAGGATGATCTTCACTATGCAGGGTTAAATCTGACTTTGGCACAGAAGGAGGTAAATTATGCTGCCACAAAAGTCTTTGGTCACCTACCAAACAGCATCAAAAACCTGACAGGTAGTCAACCAAAATTTAAAAATAAATTAAAAGAATTTCTAGATGACAACTCCTTCTACTCATTGGCTGAATTTTTAGATATAAATTAAGGGAGGGAAAAAAACTAACTTAAGCATTAGTGTCATGCAATATTTTGTGTAATATAATATCTTGTACAGACATCTTTCATTAACCTGACACGTTCCACATCATTACGAAGTGTCGTATTCATGATCTATGGAACAAGTATTAATCTAATCTAATCTAATCACTGGAAGACTCTTATAAAATTCCATCCATGATGAATTTAAATATTTATCTTTATAAAAATCGTTACATTGAAAATCAGCCCTTTCTAATTGAGGTTCTTGGGCAAAATGACGTTAAAAGTATGTTGAAAAAATATTGATATCGTTTACAGTTGCATCAAGAGCTGCAAAGCGAGACACAAAATTAATTTTTACAGTACTCAAATTTTCAGTTGCAGAATCTAGAAGAAATGGAGTCCCTGGTTGCTGATTGAATATTTGGAGTATGTGTAAATATATGAAATATTTGTTTTTGTTCAATTGAGATTGAAGCAAAACAGGCAGTACTGATTTTCACCTTCTTGTTGCTGTCGTTGTGATCTTCAGTCCAGGACTGGTTTGATGCAGCTCTCCATGCTACTCTACCCTGTGCAAGCTTCTTCATCTCCCTAATTTTAAATTCAGGTCGTTGATATGTTTAGTTAGATCTGTATACAATGATTACCTCCATAAACACTGCGAATTCTTTCATGCAAGAAAGTTTCGATTGTTGTGCAGAGCTCAAAACATCGCATCAGAGCTTTTCTAGGGCTTGGCCAAGGTAAGTCATTTCTTCAATCTCTTCAATAAATTTGCGGGATTGACGTAATGAAACCAATTAATTGCAGGGATGTATTCCTGACTGTAAATGGAGAAAAAAGGGTCCAGTGAATATGTGTCCAGAAATATATTGTTGGCGCGGTAGATGGTGCTGAAGAATGACAGTTCTAAGATTATGTGCCCTATATTTCTTGTGTGTTGTAGGAAGTGCGATTCGCACAGCATATTGTAAGCAGCAGAATGGTCCAGTATTCATATCAGGAACAATCCAAGATGGTGTTTATGTACAGCTAAGCACATGGAAACGGTCGAGAGGTAGCATAGCTTTACTAAAACAAGTACCTCGCAGACACCAACCACATCAAACAACATTTTAAGCGCCTTTTGTGCATTTGTGTGATCTCGAGTCTTTTCATACAGACGAATGTTCAGGGAGGTGGTGTACTGTGTGCACCAGATCTGGAGGACTGGGTTCTACAGAACAAGCTCCAGGCAAGTTGCCTGCCAACATATTTTAAGTCAAAGCACAATTATGTTTATCCTATGTGACAATAGCTACTATCCCTATCACCTGCAGTGTAGAAGCAACACAGGCACATGGTCAGAGGAACTGTCATTTTTCAGCACCATTTACTGTGCCAGTGATTTATTTCTGGACAAATGTTCATAGGACCTTTTTTCCTCTATTTCCTGTCAGAAGCCCATCCCTGCATTTTGACAGTTTTATTAACGTCCACCCTTTATAATTAACAGCTGAAATGACTTAGCTTCACAACTATTGGCTTATCCAAGCAATTGGCACACAAAAACTGTTGATGAATAATTCGATGTGCAATTAATGGTTTTGATCCACCATCATTTTTTTCCACTTTTGATACGAGAGCTGCAACATCTTTATTTTTCCACACTCGTTTTTCGCTGTCACTTGTGATAGACCTTAAGATTTTCCATTGAAATTTTCTTCTTTGAAGAGAATTTGCCAGTCTAAAAACTTCTTCTCTTTTAATTCTACGAACGTCAAGAAGCTCTTCATGCACTTCATACGTTTTGTCTAACCTTCGAATAAAAATTAACAGCTATGCAGTGTCTGAAACATACGTTGACTCATACAGAGCTAAAGAGAACCTCCCTTCAGTGTTGAGTGTTCTCAGACATTTGAGTTAATATACAGGGTGTATCAAAAAGAATCAACTGATTTAAAAATGCATAACTATTATGTTACTTGAGAGATGTGCGTGACAACGTACCATCGGAAAGTGCAAACTCTTGAGTTTTATATGGTTCCCACTAGGTAGCAGCAGTGTGCACCCACTTCAGTTCTAGTAAAAATGGTGTCGGGACAGCAGAAAGCGTTTTATGTTCTACGTTTTGCACAGTGTGGGTCAGTAATAACTGTTCAGCCTGACTTTCGTACTAGGTATGATGTGGATCCTCCTACAGCACAGAGAAATAGATTGTTTATGTAAAGACAAATCGCTGGGTCATCCCAGAGTGTCTGATACAGATGTGAATGCATCCACCACAGTTTTACAGGGAGTCCATAGAAATCCGTTCGCCATGCAGCTCGACAGCTCAACATGCCCTTGAGGTCCGTCTGGCGTGTGTTGCGTCGACATTTATACATGAAACCATACAAAATTCTGCAAGCGCTTCGTGAAAGCGACACACAAAAAGGTGTGAAGTATTGTAGTTTCGTTCGTGGCAATATGAAGGATGAGAGTTTCCTTCTACACTTAGTGTTTAGTGACGAAGGAACATTCCATTTAAATGGAAAGGTGAACCTTCATAATGTGAGAATATGGGATATGGAACAACCATATGAAGTTGTACAACCTGAAAGGCACTCTCCAAAATTTAGTGTTTTTTGCAGTTTTACAGAAAAAGATCATATGGCTCATTACTCTTTGCCAAGAATACAGAAATCACATATCTCGATTTGCTTGAATACTTTCTTTTCCTACAGTTGGAGACTGATTCGAAAGAGTTCATTTACCAACAGAATGGAAAACTGCCACATTGGCGTCTGGAAGTGAGGGAATTTTTAATCAAAGGGTTACTGAATGATGGATCAGTTGCACTTAACCAAATGATTCAGTCTTTCATTCTTGGCCTCCAAGGTCAATGAATCGGATTGTATGTGATTATTTCTTGTGGGGTTTATAAACGACTCTGTTTATGTGCCTCCATTATCAACAACAATGAATGAAATGAGACATCACATAACAGCAGCTGTACAAGCTGTAACTCAAGACATGCTCGGTGCAGTGTGGGAACAATTAGAATACCACATTGACACATGGCATATTTACAGAAATTCACACAAAAGGTACGCAACTGCAAGTGAAAATGACGCCAATTAATTATATTAAGAGCAAGGGTTCTGTGTAACGAATTTCATTGGATTTATTTTTAAGCAGTTTTAATTTGATTAAATACTCACTGTTACTTTACTAAGAAATTGTAGTCACAAAACACACTAGTCCCACGATATTTTGCTTTTCAGTTGCACATGTTGCATTACCCACAAGTTGGTGCTGCACTACTGCAATTAACGTTTCTAACGTCTGGAAGACTTCACTGCTATACATTTAGCACTGTCAGAAATAGTCGTAACAATATGTAAATCGCAGCAGTCTTGAAACGAAAATATGCATGTAATTCAACAGTAGAGTATTTGGGTATAATGAACTATAAAACGCCCAACTTAACTTGAGCCATACCAATAATGTTCACAGGAAAGGGAAGATTAGCCTATATTTCCGCCACGTGGCGAGAAATGTTGCCGTGGGATGATATCCCACAGTGTTGCTACTGTATGCAGCTCCTGCTTCGTTTTGACCGCTTACTGTGGTGTTAATGATGCACAGAAGTAACAAGGTTTCTTGAAAGCAAGTTACAGTGATTTCCATGAGTGGCATTTATTTCTAGCAGTGTATATGAAATAAAATAAAGGTAGCAGCTCAAGGTCAAACAATAAGCAGTTCACTCTTTAATGAATATTGCTGTGCCACTTGGTGCCAGTGTGTAAAGACTGGCAGCAGTGGTAAGAGTCAGTAAAAAATTTGAACTGTACTGAGAAGTTCTGAGCAGTACTAGTGTATTAGGCCTCAAGAAAACTTAGACATATTGTACCTGGGTCTTGGCCTTTGGTACTTAGGGGAAGAGCCAGTGTGGTCCTTAGGCTAAAAGACCCCTGCTATAGAGGAACATTGTTTGCTGGAAAACTTCAATCAGCGGCAAAATAGTCCCTGCTTCAAACTGACTCCGTGTTAGGCTAGTTGTCAAATAATATTTTGATATGGAGGACATAACAGAACCAACATTTAAAAGTTATATGCTTGCTGTACAATGGACAAAATTATTTTAAACAGGAACAAAAATGAAATTAAAATTAGATTTTCTGAGAATGTGAAAAGATGTAGAGCTGCTGTAAGTGTAGATACAATAAAATCATATTTTGAAGATGTGGATATAGTCTACCATCAGCTGTAAATGGAATGATGACAATGAAAATTTGTGCCCAATCGGGACTCGAACCCAAAATTCCTGCTTATTGTGAGGTTTCGCCTCATCATTTTTTCCGTTGTTGTTCGTTGCATTTATTTGGGGTAGACATCCCATGGCACCTACTCTAGTTCACCGTTGATCTGTTCACTCAGTTTTTTTTTGTTACAGAGGGGAGCTAACCCACTGACCGAACACGCTGAGCTACCATGCCGGCTACCATTAGGTCGTGTGAGTATGACTCATAGCCACACCCAAACGTCCATATGTCGTCAGTCACTTGTCTACAACCTGTACTCAAACAGCCATTACATATACTCCTGTACAGATGAGACATTTTACTTGAAAGTCACTTGCCTGGTGTCAGCAGTTAAATAATTGGCCACGAATTCATGGGTCTGGCCATGAGTTGTGCTAAGGTAGGCTAATGCTAAGGCGACTGTCTGCGATAAGTGTGAAATCAGCGTTTCTGCATGCATGGCAAAAGGAACATTGCATCATAATTCAGATTAATAAAAAAAGGTGTGAAATCTTATGGGACTTAACTGCTAAGGTCATCAATCCCTAAGCCTACACACTACTTAACCTAAATTATCCTAAGGACAAACACACATACCCATGCCCAAGTGAGGACTCGAATCCCTGCCGGGACCAGCTGCACAGTCCATGACTTCAGCGCCTTAGACCATTCGGCTAATAGCGCTCAGATTAACAGAGGCACTACAATATCGTACGTATTTTGAAGAGATAAATGTTCAATACATGCAATTTTACCAAATACTGTATTGAGTTATGATGAAACAAATATTGCAGGTGAGCAAGGGAAGCTGAAAGTACTTTAAGGAGAAATTGCAAACATCACGCAAGAACCATCGATTGCTCAAAATCAAGCACATCAGTAATTCCTGCTGGTACAACATCTTTATATTGCCTTTCTCCATGCATTGCGTACAAACCAGAATAGCTAAACCATACATGGATAGAAGGTGGGCCTAAACGAAACCTTTTTAATTGCTCATCATCAAGATCGTTTGAGGATGCAATTTTTGAGGGCTGCTTTCACCTCAGAACATTAGGTGGTCATACTGAAGCAATAATAATAGATAATTTGGCAAGCCACATCTCAGTGACATTAAGAGAAGAATGCAAGCTGAATAAAATATGGTTTGTGCTGTAACCTACAAAAGCTACTCATTTATATCAAATTTTGGACCTAGCTTTTTCCAGGCCATAGAAGCTGAAATGGAGGAAGATGTTGGAGAAAAGTAAAATATCATGACCTGTTCCCTAAAGATACTTTTACACTTCTTAAAAAAATCTTGAAAAGTCACAGGACTCCATAATACAAAGCCTAATTAGCGTATTTGAGGCAAGTGCTATATATACCATTAATTCACAGAAAGTCATGTTGCACAGCCTACAAAACAGGTAAGACCAATTGCAAGAATGGAATAATTCATTTGGAGAGTTACGCAGGGAAAGAAGACAAACAGAGACAACAGCTAGAAAGTACAGAAAAAATGGATATTTCTGCACTATCAAGTGTGACATATGATTTTTGTGTGGGATATCAACTTAACAAGCAGATAGAGCTTCTGAAAAAGAAGAGAGAGATAGCATAGGAAAAGGGGAAAAATTTAGTAGCAGTAAAGGTTTATAGTATCCATCAAAAAAGACGGGATGTGATAATCCATCTTCTTCAGTCAAAGGAAAAGAGGTAGACCAATGTCCTCTTCATGATTGAAAACTCTACTAGTGGTGGACAACAGTACTACAATTCAGAATCATGGTGTGAAATAAAGACCAGCAATTCAGCAGCAGTGTTTATCAGTTCAGTGTGGAGGTTTCACTAAAGTTCAGTTTGCTTATAAACAGAAGACAAAAACATCATCGACACTGTGCTATCTGTATTAGCAGATAGATCATGTGAATGTAAGTTCATAAGGCATTATAAAAGAAATGAGAAAGTGTGTATGTTTTCAAAAGAAGGTGACATTCCTGTAGTATCTCTATCTCAAATTGTATACAAACTTTTCCCAAGAGAGACAAATATATTTGAGTGATAAGAGCTAAATTTTGTCATTGTTCTTTTTTTGTCCGTGTAACATTTGTTATTTCACAAAATTTAAATAAAATTACTTTCAAAATACTTTTTGACATCTTTTCTCTGTCCTAAATATAGTGAATATTGTTGTTTGCATCGAACATGACGAGATTATGCAACAAAAATTTTGATTTCTAACTTTCTGTCCCAAGTATACCAATCCTGAGGAGTGACATGGGACAGGATGAAAAATTAAGTTTACTCAGTCCTGTAGTTCAAAACTGGAGTTCTTTTAATGTCAATCAGTAGCACTCCAAGTAACTGGAATATGTCAGTAGTTCATATCTTGACCAACTATTAAATTTCCTATAGGCTTTCAAATTTTGAAAGTATGCTAAGTATACCCATTTCAAAGAATTGGGCATATTAACCACAGCTTCTCAGTATATTTATTCCTCAATGAAGTGTGTTGTAAATAATACATCTTTTTTTCCAACTAACTGCTTAGTACGCAGTATCAATACTATGAATAAGAACAATATACATAAAGATTTAAAATCACTTACTCTTGCCCAGAAAGGAGTCCAGTATTCAGCAACACATATTTTCAATAAGTTACAGCAACCATTAAGAGTTTAGTTTCAGACAATGCTCAATTTAAACATAATTTAAAAGAATTTTTGGTGGCCAACTCGTAATGTGCAGTAGACCATTTTAATGAAAATTTATTATACTTTAATTTTTGACAATACTTGGTTGTAATAGTCAAGAAACTAGCAAATGTCTGAATGATGGATTTAATGAAAGCAGATGTAAGTATTAAACCTATAAATAACAGAAGTTTAAATTTAATGTACATAATTTTGCTATTTATTGACTGAGGATCATTAAAATTGATGAAACTCAAGTTTTTCTAATTACATTTTCATAATGTGTTTATCTGACATGTTCCACACCTAGGAGGATTCCCTCTTTTATGGGTGTATGGAATGTATAATTAATCTAAGCTAATCTAATCATGATACTTATTTGTAGATTTTCTACCTCAATGGCACCATAAGATCATAGTCTGAAACTAAAAAAAACTTTTTGGGTGCTCTAAGTAAGTTCCGTAATAAGGACGATGCACCACAGGTTTTACTTTCACTTATTGTCAGGTTTCTTCTCATCATTAATCCACTAGAGAGAAGACCAGTTGTTTATATACTGGTAATTATTCAGCCAACTCGCAATTCTTGTCATTTGCTTCGACCAAGCAAGTTACCCTACTTATTGATGTCAGAAAACAACAATAATTCTGTGGTAGTTTCAGGTAATTTCACAACAAACATTTCTCAGCATGTCACTGTCACCTATAAGTGATTGCATGTCCATGGAATTCACACATGACAATGTCAGTCTAACTAGCTATTCAACAAAATTTATGAGCATAACTCTTAGCTAATGATTAACTAGGAAGATGCTAGACTGTAGGTCAGTTCCACACACATATGTGTAATTACACACAAATAATTCAGCAGTTCTGATGTATATTAACCAGTACTAACACAGCTGTGAGTGGTATGCTAGATAATCACGAAATTTCATAAAGATACAGCAGAATAAGTGCACGACATAGACCTTTATGAAATAGATGTTAATCATGTGCTTGCTAAACACACACCAGAGGATTGTGTGGTTATGGGACTTAAGAAAATTACCAGATTACAGCACAAGTTGCTGCAAGTTGTTGTCACAATGATTACCAAGCCCAGACAGAGAATTTTTGGATGAGCTGAAATACGATGACGTTCGATAATTTGAAACTCTCAATAATTTGAAATTTTTTCTCAGTCCCTTGAAAAATACCCCATAAACTGAAAAAAGTCAATGATTTTTGGTCTCCTCAGTAATTTATGGTAGTAGTGTCAATAGTAGTAGTACTTTTATTTATCTGTAGATCTCTTTTACAAGGATACTGAACATATTTTGTTGTTACAATTTAGTTGAAGCAGTAGTAATTAGAGCATGTGGCCAACACTTTATAATTTTAAGTTAGGGCCCCCACATTCTCTGTAATATGAAGTTCCCTACTTCTGTGCTCCCCACTGAAGTCCTCCTACTTCTGTGATTCTCACTGAAGATCCCTTACTTCCGTAATTCCTAGTCAGGCTGAAGCCAACTGTCATTTATCTTTTCGATCTATGTACCATTCAGTCTGCTTTCAATTTGTCTTGTAGTCCATCTGTGACATGCCATGAGTTTTAGAAGGAACATGTGTCTTTCAATTAATGGAATAGAAGCTTATTATTGAAGCTGTTGAGAATGGAATTTCGAAAAAAAATGTTCCAAAATAGTTCTCTGTTTTACCATCTACATTGTCAATGATTTAAAAAAATGGAGCTAATGTCACCTGAAGTATCTCAGGCACAGGAATAAAATGGCAAAGTGAGGTCGAATTTTCCATCTTGAGGAGTGTTTGCTCATTTGAATAAATCAGTGTAACGATAAAAACATTCCCATAGGCGGTTTTATGTTGAAAGAAAAAGTCTTTTGCACATTCTATTGGGATTGAAGGATGTGTGTCAATGAGGGGTGGTTTTCAAATTTTAGAAAACATCCATGTGCACTATTCCCTTTGTATTGAATGGACTGATGAACTAAAACCACTTTTGAATGACTATGATCCATGCAATATATTCAATGCAGACACAACTAGACTTCTTTTATAAGTATCTTCCTGATCACAACCTAGCATTCAAAGACAAAAAGTATCATAAGGAAAAACAGAGCAAAGATACAATAACTGTCCTCCAAGTCTATAACATAGATAGATCTAAGTATTTGAACTAGAGACATCAGTGAATTTCTCAGTGATTATCCCAACCATGATATCGTCACCTTGTCCAGCACTGGTACTTTGGATGCCATACAGAAGCAGACACTGGAGCATGAGGAAGTGCATAAGAGCAACAAACGAGCAGCACTAACCTTTGAGCAGTACAACAACCAAAGAAAGGAAGTAGCCAGCTTATTTCAGCAGTGTGTAGATGAGTCTCCACCATAAGAGAGCCCCACAGCTGTAGACTCATCCCTGAACCTGCGTGTGCCAAGCTCTTCTAGTGTTGCACCAACTCTTGGTACAAACAATGCTGTTCCCTCCAGTCGGTCAGCTTATGCAGTGAATAAAAATAACCATTATCAAGACAGTGACAATATCCCTTTCTGCATATATGTGACATTACAAATATCTTATCAACGTGACAGAACAGAATCAAAATTGAACTTAACTCTCCCAACGCAGCTAGCTTACTGTTAGAGTCTCTGGTATTTTTAATTCACCAACTGGAGGCCTATATACCAAGTCAGAGTGTAATCAGAAAATCTCTTTATTACATAGATAATGTAGATATGAACATCGACTCTTTGGTCTCTAAACTTTACACAAAATTTTACACAAAAAGCTATTTGTAGAAAGGGATATGAACTACTGCTTATTCTTATGTCAGGTTTTGTAGTAAACAACAGAATTTATAGTAAATTCGACTTTCGTTACATAAGAGTCTTACCTCGTCACAAATTAAATTCCTGGGTCATTATTCCGCTACCATTTTGAAATCTGTAGGGCTGTAATTTAACCTTAATTAAGTATCCTAGCGTAACAATTAAAAATTTATAGTCTCATTAGATAGCTCACCCACGTGTTGTTGTTGTTGTTGTTGTGGTCTTCAGTCCAGAGACTGGTTTGATGCAGCTCTCCATGCTACTCAATTCTGTGCAAGCTACTGTGGGGGAAGGATGCTCTTCCATATGGTGTTTTGGTGTGTTAGTGAGTGTTTTGACATCGATAAGGTTGGCTTCAGAGATATATCTTCTGTGATGTCACAACAGACAAAAGAATATTGTCTTTTTTAGAGAGTTGTGAATGTATCGTTGCCTAAGTAACATGCCGATTCATGTCTTATAAAATTATATAATAAAGAAGTTATAACTTCTTATTTGTGTGCGTTTAACTTAGTTAGATACCATAAATAAGTGGTGACCCCGACGTGATCGGCGAGGCAACAAAAAAAAATTACCCTACAACGTAATTATAGGTGAATAGTGCAATGTGGAATCTGCTGGAATTCGTTGCAGACGGCGTTTAATAAAAATACTCAAAATGTGGACAGAAAGTGGACTTCTCGGTGGTAATCCTGAGAGTACTCCGGAAATCAATAAGATAAGCGTAAAGCTTCCTCCCTTTTGGGTAGATAAATCCGATGTTTGGTTTTGCCAAGCCGAAACTCAGTTTACAATCGCTGCTATAGCAATGGAAACAGCGAAGTTCAATTACCTGTTGGCCCAGGTTGAACCGAAATATGTCGAAACCATCTGGGATCTGGTAACTAATGATGAAAATAATAAATATTCGCTGGCAAAAGAACGACTCTTTACCATTTTCAAGGAAAGTGAAGAGCGTAAAATAAAAAAAAAATGTTGTGTGGGTTGGAACTGGGCGATATGAAACCTAGTCAGTTATTACGAAAAATGCAAAACTATGCTGTGACCAACTTGTCGGAAAACGCTTTAAAAACATTGTGGCTCGATAAACTTCCCAGTAATAGTCGAAGTGTATTAGTGATATCGGCAGAAACGATGGACAAAATCTCGCAGATGGCCAATCGTATAGTGGAGATGCAATATGTTGAGGAGCTTCAAATTACCTCAGCCCAATCAGTTTCTTCCACATCATTATCGGCCCAAGATCTTCTTGTAAAAATTAAAGACTGAGAAAATGAAGTTCAGACTCTCAGAGAATCAAACAGATCCATATCGCTCAGCAGAAGTAGAAACAGAATACAGTTCAAAACAAATGGTAAATATTGTTATTATCACTTCAAATTTGGCACACGGTTTTAACCTGAAAACTGTGTACCACCTTGCCAATGGAAAAATATGGAAAACAAGGAAGGGTAGAGACAAAAGCGACTGAGAATTCTACCCTAGTTCCTACAGTAAGCTGCCAATATCGATCATTTGTTTAAGACAGAACTTGTGGACGATCTTCTCTGGTAGATAGCGGTGGAGATTTGTCTGTTACACTAGTGTCAAAAAATAAGAAACTTGAACCCACTGAGTTTAGTCTCTATACCACAAATGGTTCTGAAATAAAAACTTACAGGTCAAAGCTGTTAACCATTGATTTAGGTGTTAAACGTAAGTCTGAATGACCATTTATAGTAGCAGGTGTATCAAAAGGAATATTCAGAGCCGATTTTTTTCAGAATTTTGGTTTACTGGTAGATCTGAAAAATAAAAAACTTATAGACAACATTACTAAGTTAAAAATTTCCAAGGAGGTAACCACTGTGAAGGCTAACGATTCAGTAAGCTCACTCTATGCAAAATTTCGGCATTCAAAGCTATTGGAGCAATTTCCTGAGCTAACAGAACCATCTATAGTACCAAAGGTGTTAAAGCATAAAGTACAGCATTATATCACTACTTCTAGTGGGCCACTGGTGTATAGTAAAGCTCTTAGGTTGGACCCACATAAAATACAAACAGCTAAGAAAGAATTTCAGTTTCTGTTGAATAATGGTATTATACATACATCACAATCACAATGGGCCAGTCCATTGTACCTTGTTAGGAAGTCAAATGGTCAATGGCGAGTTTGTGGGGATTATCGTCGTCTTAATGACAGGACTCTCCCAGACTGGTATCCAGTCCCTCGAGTAGATGACGTAAATTTTATGCTGGAGAATAAGAAGGTATTCTTCATGATTGACCTACTGAAAGCATGTTATCAAATACCGTTAGCCGAAGAAGACAAACCAAAGTCAGCGGTTATTTCTCCTTTTCGTCTGTAAGAATTTAATTATATGCCCTTCGGACTTCGAAATCCACCTAGCACATTTCAGAGGTTTATACACGAAGTTGTGAGAGAGCTGGATTTCTGCTTTCCATATCTGGATGATGTTTTAATAGCATCAGAATCTCCAGAACAACATATTGAGCATCTAAATTTACTCTTTAAGCAATTAAATCAGTAAGGTCTGGTAATAAATGTTGGAAAATCCGTATTTGGAGTGCAAGACCTGATATTCTTAGGACAATTAATCACACCTGCAGGAACGAAGCCGGATCCAGAAAAAGTGTCTGCGCTGATGAGCTACAAGTGACCTGAAACTATTCGCGAACTTCGAAAATTTTTAGGAATCATCAATTTTTATCGTAGGCATTTAGAACATGCTGCAGAAAACCAAGCCTTGTTGAATGATTACCTAAAAGGAACAACTAAAAGTGACCAAAGACATATTGACTGGAATGAAGAAGCAATTGCTCAGTTCCATCATAATTTGGTTTATCCAGGTATGAAGACAACTGTAAAAATGATTACATCAAGATGCGTATGGATAAATATGAAAAAGAACATTGCAAATTGATCATGAGTATGTAATGCTTGTCAAAAAAACAAGGTATCACGACATGTGCATTCGCCAATAGGACACTTTCCCGACACTGATGAACGTTTTGAAGTAATTCATCTGGACTTGATAGGGCCAATGCCTCCTTCTGATGAATATACATATTCCTTAACATGCATTGACAAAGTAACGAATTGGACAGAGGTAATACCACTTCGCGATATACAAGCTGAAGTTGTAGCTCAAGCTTTCTTCAATTGTTGGATTACTGGATTTGGCACACCTTATCAAATAGTAACTGATCACGACAGAGAATTTACTTCTGAGCTATTTCCAGCACTATCAAAAACATGCGTTTGTAATCAGACTCAAACTACTGCATATCATCCTCAATCCATGGAAAAATAGAAGATGTCATCGCACACTTAAAGCAGCAATCTGTTCACATTCAACTTCGAAATGGACTCAAACAATACCTCTAATCCTTTTTTGTATTCGTTGCTTAATCAGGGAAAACACGAATGCTACGATAGCAGAAATGGTTCATGGTTCACCCATCAGGATACCTGGTGATTTTCTTTAAGAAGACGGAACAAAAAGGGATTGAGACTTACCCCAACATGTTTCACAACTAAATCAATATATGAACCAGCTGAAACCTGTGCAAATAGCTCACAAAGTAAAGAAGACACCATATGAATACAATGACGTACTGTATTTTTAAGGGTTGAAAGAATTAAAAAGTCGTTAGAATCTCCATATGAAGACCCATACGAAGTCGTGGAAAGAAAACCAAAATATTTTGGACTTAAAATGAGAGACCAAGAGTTGCCTGCATATTTGCTAAACGACCACGTTAAATTGCCCGAACATACTCCAGTTTCACCACCACTGCAGGACAAACAACCTGAAGATAAAAAACCACAAACATCAAGATCTGGGCGCGTAATTCGATTCCCCACAAGACTAGTGGAAGTGGTACATTGAATTGTGACTGTCTTACAGAGAATGGGGTGCAGTGGGAGCAGGTTGCTCTGCCAAATGGTGTTTTAGTGTGTGTTGGTGAGTTTTTTGACATCCATAAGGTTGGATTCAGAGATATATGTTCTGCCACATCACAAGAGACAAAAGAAGATTGTATTGTTTTAGAGAGTCGTAAACGAATCGTTGCCTAAGTGACACACTGATTCATATTTATAAAATTATATAATAAGGAAGTTGTAAGTTCTTATTTGTGTGTGTTCACCTTAGGTAGACACCACCAATACTTCTTCATCTCCCAGTACCTACTGCAGCCTACATCCTACTGAATCTGCTTAGTGTACTTATATCTTGGTCCCCCTCTACGATTTTTACCCTCCACCCTGCCCTCCAGTACTAAATTGGTGATCCCTTGATGCCTCAGAACATGTCCTACCAACCGATCCCTTCTTCTAGTCAAGTTGTGCCACAATCTCTTCTTCTCCCCAATTCTATTCAATACCTCCTCATTACTTATGTGATCTACCCTGCTAATCTTCAGCATTCTTCTGTAGCATCACATTTCGAAAGCTTCTATTCTCTTCTTGTCTAAAATATTTACCGTCCATGTTTCACTTCCATACATGGCTACACTCCATACAAATACTTTCAGAAACGACTTCCTAACACTTAAATCAATACTCGATGTTAGGAAATTTCTCTTCTTCAGAAACGCTTTCCTTGCTATTGCCAGTCTACATTTTATATCCTCTCTACTTCGACCATCATCAGTTATTTTTCTCGCCAAATATCAAAACTCCTTTACTACTTTAAGTGTCTCATTTTCTAATCTAATTCCCTCAGCATCACCCGACTTAATTCGACTACATTCCAATATCCTCGTTTTGCTTTTATTGATGTTCATCTTATACCCTCCTTTCAAGACACTGTCCATTCCGTTCAACTGCTCTTCCAAGTTCTTTGCTGTTTCTGACTGAATTACAATGTCATCGGCGAACCTTAAAGTTTTTATTTCTTCTCCAGGGATTTTAACACCTAATCCGAACTTTTATTTTGTTTCCTTTACTGCTTGCTCAATATACAGATTGAAGAGCATTGGGGAGAAACTACAACCATGTCTCACTCCCTTCCTAACCACTGCTTCCCTTTCATGTCCCTCGACTCTTATAACTGACATCTGCTTTCTGTACAAATTGTAAATAGACTTTCGCTCCCTGTATTTTACGTCTGCCACCTTTAGAATTTGAAACAGAGTATTCCAGTCAACATTGTCAAAAGCTTTCTCTAAGTCGAAAAATGCTAGAAACGTAGGTTTGCCTTTCCTTAATCTTTCTTCTAAGATGAGGCGTTAGGTCAGTATTGCCTCACGTGTTCCCACATTTCTACGGAATAGAAACTGATCTTCCCTGAGGTCGGCTTCTATCAGTTTTTCCATTCGTCTGTAAAGAATTCGTGTTAGTATTTTGCAGCTGTGACTTATTAAACTGATAGTTCGGTAATTTTCACATCTGTCAACTACTGCTTTCTTTGGGATTGGAACTATTATATTTTTCTTGAAGTCTGAGGGTGTTTCGCCTGTCTCATGCATCTTACTCACCAGATGGTAGAGTATTGTCAGGATTGGCTCTCCCAAGGCCGTCAGTAGTTCTAATGGAATGTTGTCGAGTCCGGGGGCCTTGTTTCGACTCAGGTCTTTCAGTGCTCTGTCAAACTTTTCACGCAGTATCGTATCTCCCATTTCATCTTCATCTACATCCTCTTCCATATCCATAATATTGCACTCAAGTACATTGCTCTCGTATAGACCCTGTATATACTCCTTCCACCTTTCTGCTTTACCTTCTTTGCTTAGAACTGGGTTTCCATCTGAGTTCTGGATATTCATACAAGTGATTTTCTTTTCTCCAAAAGGTCTCTGTAATTTTTCTGTAGGCAATACCTATCTTACCCCTAGTGAGATAAGTCTCTACATCCTTACATTTGTCCTCTAGCCATCCCTGCTTAGCCATTTTGCACTTCCTGTCGATCTCAATTTTGAAACGTTTGTATTGCTTTTTGCTTGCTTCATTTACTGCATTTTTATATTTTCTCCTTTCATCGATTAAATTCAATATATCTTCTGTTACCCAAGGATTTCTACTAGCCCTTATCTTTTTACCTACTTGATCCTCTGCTGCCTTCACTATTTCATGTCTCAAAGGTACCAATTCCTCTTCTATTGTATTTCTTTCCCCCATTCCTGTCAATTCTTCTATAATGCTCTGTCTGAAACTCTCTAAAACGTATGGTTCTGTCCATTTATCTAGATCACGTCTCCTCAAATTCCCACCTTTTTGCAGTTTCTTCAGTTTTAATCTACATTTCATAACCAATAGATTGTGGTCAGATTCACATCTGCCCCTGGAAATGTCTCACTATTTGAAACCTGGTTCCTAAACCTCTGTCTTACCATTATATAATCTATCTGAAACCTTTTAGTATATCCAGGGTTCTTCCATTTATACAGCCTTCTTTCATGATTCTTGAACCGTTAGCTATGATTAAGATATGCTCTGTACAAAATTCTACCAGGCAGTTTCTTCTTTCATTTTGTAGCCCCAATCCATATTCACCTACTATGTTTCCTTCTCTTCTGTTTGCTACTATCGAATTCCAATCACCCATGACTATTAAATTTTCGTCTCCCTTTGCTTCCTGAATAATTTCTTTTATCTCATCATACATTTCATCAATTTCTTCATCATCTGCAGAGCTAGTAGGCATATAAACTTGTACTACTGTAGTAGGTGTGGGATTCGTGTCTATCTTTGCCAAAATAATGTGTTCACTATGCTGTTTGTAGTAGCTTACCCGCACTCCTATTTTTTTATTCATTATTAAACCTACTCCTGCATTGCCCCTATTTTATTTTGTATTTACAACCCTGTATTCACCTGACCAAAAGTCTTGTTCCTCATGCCACCGAACTTCGCTAATTCCCACTATATCTAACTTTAACCTATCCATTTCCCTTTTTAAATTTTTTAACATACCAGCCCGATTAAGGGATCTGACATTCCATGCTCCAATCCGCAGAACGCCAGTTTTCTTTCTCCTGATAACGACGTCCTCTTGAGTAGTTCCCGCCCGGAGATCCGAATGGGGGACTATTTTACCTCTGGAATATTTTACCCAAGAGGATGCCATCATCATTTAATCATACAGTAAAGCTGCATGCCCTCGTGAAAAATTACGACTGTAGTTTCCCCTTGCTTTCACCCATTTGCAGTACCAGCACAGCAAGGCCGTTTTGATTAGTGTTACAAGGCCAGATCAGTCAATCATCCAGACTGTTTCCCCTGCAACTACTAAAAAGGTTGTTCCCCCTCTTCAGGAACCACACATTTGTCTGGCCTCTCAACAGATACCCCT
This sequence comes from Schistocerca gregaria, assembly GCF_023897955.1. Taxonomy (NCBI): domain Eukaryota; kingdom Metazoa; phylum Arthropoda; class Insecta; order Orthoptera; family Acrididae; genus Schistocerca; species Schistocerca gregaria. The sequence goes on along the minus strand of NC_064921.1, from coordinate 135,895,299 downwards.
CCATTGTGGTTGCACCTATGGTATGGCTATCTGTGTCGTTGAGGCATGCAAGCCTCCCCACCAATGGCAAGGTCCATGGTTCATGGAGGGAAGCACTGCATCATTGTAGATCGCAATTATCAATCCTCGAAAAACAATCTATCCACGCCTACATATACCAGTGTTCAAACAAGTCTCACCAGCTTCGACTAACTCTCGTAACATAGTGACAATGGATCAAATTTTCCTTAGCTATTACACACGATTCTCAAAGAGTACTTTGCTAGTTTTAATTATAATGATTTTGCGATTTACTATGATTTTGAGTTTACTGAGATTCTATCTTTCTTTTGTAAGTTGATAAATTACTAAGTAAAAGGTTCTTGTTTCAATTACTGGTTATTTTCCAAATAATAGTGTTAAATGGAAATTTGGTTACTTGTTCACTTTTCATGGAATTTGGAACCTGTTTTGGGGAAATGTTTGCGGTATTGGTTGCGATTTTTTCCTTTTTCATTTTTCGCCTGAGGTAAAGCACGTTCCTTTCAACAATACAAATTTTTGGCAAGAACAAATTACGCACACACAGTTTGCTTACAATTTTATAGATGCTTGTCACGAAAACATTGCAGGCATTCCACTTTAAACTTTTCTTACTATTTAAAATTTCAGTCAGATACATATAATATCAGTAATAATGAGTGAATTACGAATAATTACGAGTTACATTTAACTCAAACATATATGAGTGAACAAAGATTAACTGCAGGTAAGTAGCCAAGCATTAAAACTTTGTTATTTCATTAGCTTCCCATAAAAACTTCAGCATAACAAGGATGACTTGTACCTGAGTCAGTGTCTCAGCACACTTCTTCTTTAATAAGTATGTTCATATGTTCGAATATGGGAGCAGTGAAATTTGTAGTCCACTTGCATAGAAACTCAAGCCAGTAAACATAAGAGACTCAATAGGAACAAAATAATCCGACAACATAAAACAAATGCTAAGCAATTATTTGCATCAACAATTTACTATCATTATCTTGACAGTGGTAACTTCTCCCTCATCTATTAATTCTTTAAGAGTGGAAAATTTACTCAGAATTCAAAATAGTGTCGAATACTACACTGACCCTAAAGATAACATAAGTCATATGCATTATTATTGACGTAATTACACAGTTAGTTACGTTTCCATCACAAAATAAGTCTATCAGTTCCCATATTCATAGCACTGTTGATAAGAATTTCATACAAATGTTTAAGTGTTTTTCAGTCTTTCTATTACACAAGTATTCTAGAAGGAGAGAAGAAATGCAATAAAGTGAAAGATAATCATATCATTTGACAAAATTTCTCATATAGGCATATGCACGACTCTACAAAAGAACAATGACATGGCAAGTGCACATACTTGTGGTGTACTAGCCAAATAGCTACGTGAGAGAATATTCATCCACATTCATACATTCACTACATATTTCTGCCATTCATTTACATATAATAATAATGTTTAATCAGCATAGCTGTGTGTACAGCAATCTGTTATATGTGTGCTGAGGTACCATTGCATCTTCCAGGGAACCTCATCTGATTTTTCTTCTTTTAGTTTTTTAATTTGGACTTGCTGACTTGGAGATTACATCCAAACTTTTTTATAACGCACTCATCGGAGTGGATGACTAAATTGGTGTTGGTATTGGTTTGGCACACTTCTCAATGTCTGTCTGTGGTCCACAGGAAACAACCAAAAACTGTGGACAGGACACCCAATACAGTCACTAGCTATTTTTTGCGTTATTCTTACATTTGTTTGCAGATTGAGGAATCTGACCAATCCCTCAATCATCATCGAGAGCATCATGTTTTGTGAGCTGAGTGGTGTGTAGCGAGATTGTGGCCCAACGTCCTGGCGATAGGCAGTAGATTGTGCAAGGAACAGGCTAAAACAACAGACAAAAACATGCAGGATCAGATTTATAAAACATACTATTCTTCCTGGAAGATGGTATGCCATTAGTACATGGTTTGGTAAGAACAGAGATGCATAAAAGAAAAATAATAATATATTTCATATGTTAATATCCCTATCCATACAGTTTAATTCTCTCTATATTTACAGGAAAGAACATACTATTAGTTGAAAGTGTCTTTGTTTAATTCATTTTTAGTTCACAGTGTCACTCAAGAAGTATACAAGGTTCACATAGAAGCAGTAACTTGCGAGCTGCTGTCTAAGTTCACTGCACTTGAAGACTTGGGGTGTGCTGTGGCTCTCATGACAACATCATGTATAATTTCCATTCAATACAATGAGTTCCCATTGTGTCCACATATCAACACAGCACTGATTAAAATCTTCAAGAAATGAACAACGTTAATGGATAGTAGTCAGATAGGTTTTTGTTTAAGCGCTTGTGTGACACCTCAACACATGGGAGCGTTTGTTGTGCTGGATGAATAAAACAGCCGGCCGCAAAGGTCTCGCGGTTCTAGGCGCTCAGTCCGGAACCGTGCGACTGCTACGGTCGCAGGTTCGAATCCTGCCTCGGGCATGGATGTGTGTGATGTCTTTAGGTTAGTTAGGTTTAGGTACTTCTAAGTTCTAGGGGACTGATGACCACAGCTGTTAAGTCCCATAGTGCTCAGAGCCATTTGAACCATTTTTTTAATAAAACCCTAATTGGCACTGTGGTCGGTTCTTAGATTTACTTTTGGAGGAGTCCAAGTAGATACCGCAACACACGCTGTATTAGATAACTTTATTATAGCCTGAGCAAGATGAAATACTTGACTTTGAAACAATCTATGTCCACAAATTATCTATATGCATTTTTTACAGTCACTAAACACTAATGTACCATTTGATACAGCACAGATTAATAGTTTGTTCTCTCAGTGTAGAACTTACTATAAGCTTTGTTACACATTTTCATGCTGCTGAATCTTTAATTATTATTGCAGAGTGGGCTGAGTGGCACTGCATTCTGACATAAGTAAGTCTCCAGCAGTGGCTTATGCAAGCTCTTTAGGGTGTGTCTACACTAATGTCGCCCATTCATCACTGCATTTAGCAGAGACTGTGCTTATTTATGGATCTGTAATGAGATACCAACGTTTTCGGATGCCACCACAAGTTTTCATCTTGAAAAACCATATGGACAAGTATTTCACTCAGGCCTCTTTACAGTTTACACTGTTGGAGTTTGATGTGTGCTGTCAAATGTCATTCCTCTCACTTGCAGCAGCAGCTTAAGCCCTCTTCCACATTGTCCCCACGTCACTGTTGTAGTAAGTTGCAAAGCACTCTATAGAGTCAAAATACCTCTAACTTCATACCACAATACATTTGTCATATATGTGATCTACTTACTACTGCTTGTTAAGAAAGTGCACCTCCTACTTGTAACTTAACTTTATTTGAAACTCAGTGCAAATGTTAAAATTAACTGTAATGCAATATGCACATCTTTATACATACATACAGTCACACAAACACACACACACACACACACACACACACACACACACACACACACACACACATATATATATATATATATATATATATATATATATATATATATATATATATATATAAGAAAGTTTTCTACTTGAAGTTGCTCATGTCTCGCTATACCTGATCGAACTTATATATACATTTAGTATATGATCTGAATGTTGGCAAAGCTATGACATGTTCCCATTTCCACCGAATGGTCAAAACACGGGTCTGTCGCACTAACTCAGCTTAACCTGTTTCTACACAGGTTTCAGTATGTGGTAGCTATAGCTCTCTCCAACTTCTGCTCAGTTCCGACTTACGATCACACGCACAATGCTGCAGGGATGGCATGTTAGAGTCTGATAAGCAGTTACAGGATGCATAGGGACTGCCTGAAATGTCACATTGGAATTTCACTGTGGCAGATATGTTCGAAAAAGGTGAATCGTTTCGAGATGTGAGAGTGCCACGAATATGATTCACTAGTGGATGTAATCCTTAAAAGACTTCTCCATATGATCCAACGCAGGTATGTGGCTGCATGGAAAGACTAGATTCCAAATCGCAGACAGCATTTCTACCGGAAAGCGTAACGGTATAGATCGGAAAAGCTAGTGGACATTTCTTACGATCACAATCTAGCGTTGCGTAGCACACCATCCACTATTTGTGATAATTCTCAATCAACTATCACCTATAACCCGGTGGATATATCACAGAATCTCTGACCAAGCACCGAGATAGAATGTCTTACAAATCCGGGAGAAATATCTGGCGGCGGTGTGAGGGAGTTGCAAATAGCGGCTTCATACCACGTTACTTAGCCGAATCACTTTCTAAATTCGGTGATTTTATTACGACTTACCATCGTCGGCGACGTGTAACTGCTCTGTTTCCTTTTAATATACAGTCTGGAGATCACCGTCTATATTCAGCATCACTGTATTTGTGTGGAAAAACTACTTCATTCGGAGGTAATACCATACCACGATTTATAAGGCTTGTTTAGTTCTTAACATGGATATCGTTACCGATACTTATGAGCACATATACACTCCTTGAAATGGAAAAAAGAACACATTGACACCGGTGTGTCAGACCCACCATACTTGCTCTGGACACTGCGAGAGGGCTGTACAAGCAATGATCACACGCACGGCACAGCGGACACACCAGGAACCGCGGTGTTGGCCGTCGAATGGCGCTAGCTGCGCAGCATTTGTGCACCGCCGCCGTCAGTGTCAGCCAGTTTGCCGTGGTATACGGAGCTCCATCGCAGTCTTTAACACTGGTAGCATGCCGCGACAGCGTGGACGTGAACCGTATGTGCAGTTGACGGACTTTGAGTGAGGGCGTATAGTGGGCATGCGGGAGGCCAGGTGGACGTACCGCCGAATTGCTCAACACGTGGGGCGTGAGGTCTCCACGGTACATCGATGTTGTCGCCAGTCGTCGGCGGAAGGTGCACGTGCCCGTCGACCTGGGACCGGACCGCAGCGACGCACGGATGCACGCCAAGACCGTAGGATCCTATGCAGTGCCGTAGGGGACCGCACCGCCACTTCCCAACAAATTAGGGACACTGTTGCTCCTGGGGTATCGGCGAGGACCATTCGCAACCGTCTCCATGAAGCTGGGCTACAGTCCCGCACACCGTTACGCCGTCTTCCGCTCACGCCCCAACATCGTGCAGCCCGCCTCCAGTGGTGTCGCGACAGGCGTGAATGGAGGGACGAATGGAGACGTGTCGTCTTCAGCGATGAGAGTCGCTTCTGCCTTGGTGCCAATGATGGTCGTATGCGTGTTTGGCGCCGTGCAGGTGAGCGCCACAATCAGGACTGCATACGACCGAGGCACACAGGGCCAACACCCGGCATCATGGTGTGGGGAGCGATCTCCTACACTGGCCGTACACCTCTGGTGATCGTCGAGGGGACACTGAATAGTGCACGGTACATCCAAACCGTCATCGAACCCATCGTTCTACCATTCCTAGACCGGCAAGGGAACTTGCTGTTCCAACAGGACAGTGCACGTCCGCATGTATCCCGTGCCACCCAACGTGCTCTAGAAGGTGTAAGTCAACTACCCTGGCCAGCAAGATCTCCGGATCTTTCCCCCATTGAGCATGTTTGGGACTGGATGAAGCGTCGTCTCACGCGGTATGCACGTCCACAGGACTACATCCAGCATCTCTACGATCGTCTCCATGGGAGAATAGCAGCCTGCATTGCTACGAAAGGTGGATATACACTGTACTAGTGCCGACATTGTGCATGCTCTGTTGCCTGTGGTTCTGTCAGTGTGATCATGTGATGTATGTGACCCCAGGAATGTGTCAATAGAGTTTCCCCTTCCTGGGACAATGAATTCACGGTGTTCTTATTTCTATTTCCAGGAGTGTAGTTGACCTAATCTTGTCACACTCTAAACGGCTGAATAGCGAACTAACACTCAGTACATGTTGAACAGCCTTCGTGATCGCTTGTGTTACCTGTGGAAATTTGAGAAGATTCAATACGGACGTCTGTTTATGCTGGACCATTATTCCCTCCCATGTAAATTACCCAGTTGACTGCTTCTGCACCTTTCTAGTCTTCATTTGGTTGAAAGAACATCGACTGTGGTATGTGTTGCGTGAACGAGTGGAAGGCACATTTGCTGGTTCTCTAGACATGAGAAACACCTTAGTTGTCTTTGTAAATTATACAGATGATTTGGAATCTGTTATATCACCGACATCGCTATTTGCGAGTCGAATTATCAGTTCTCCTATTTCTTTCGAGTTTTCACGTAAAGGTCTTCGCAGACGGGATAAGTTTCTCGTTCTCCACAGTTTATAGCACATTCCACCTAGCTGCACCCTGCTAAAGATTCATGTTTCTAGAGAAGTAATTTCCAGTCTATATAGTCATAATTATACTGTGCAGGCGATACTGCTATGCAAGCAATATTGCTATGTGCTTGATATCGAGAAGTATCGCGTTAATGTTATGATATACTGGTAAAACACGTGAAAATATGTATGTTCTTGTAATCCCACTGTCTGGAGATAGTTGTAGAAAGCAAGAAAGCTAGTAGGTCGGGGTCAGAAACAGTAAAGCCTTTGTGCTGAGGGGAATTGACGCAGCTTTTGTGCAACAGTGTGGAGGGTGATCTCGGTTCGCTGAGAGTGCTTTGGTCATGCGTAGGGTCTTTGTGCGTGCGGCGGCAGATGACTTGTGACCGTCGGTGACCTCTCGACCTCGCAGGAAATATCTAATGCTGTGAGGGGTATATATGGTGCATGTGCTTATGCTATCAGTCATCGTGGTACATGTACGAGTGTCTGGTATTCGATAGCTATATACAGGATGTAGAAGTTGTTATTTTGTATGATGCAGGATAGGAATTGTGTGTTTACTACATCGATATGGTATGTAGTGATATAGCCAGATTGGAGATCGACTTCACGGTCAAATTTTCAAGCTTTTCTCGACACTAGCAGAGCAGTGTGATTGAGGAAGTGTCTTTCCAAATTTCATGACCTGTAGATCACTTTTGCAAGGTTTAACTGTCAGTGCGATATGCCGATCTGTGGAAAATAGTTTTGCTACTGAACGCCTCGTCTGCAGAAAATGGCGGACAGTGCTCGCACACCTGTAGCAGTTGTTTGGCGGGATTCACATCGAAAAATTCAAGCCTTACTCGAAAACAGCAGAGCAGAGTAATTGAGTCAGTGTCTTTCCATGTTTCACGATCTGTAGACCATTTTTGCAGAGTTTAACTATCAGTGCAATATGACGATCTGTACAGAATAGTTTTGTCAGCCACGGTGGCCGTGCGGTTCTAGGCGCATCAGTCCGGAACCGCGGGACTGCTACGGTCGCAGGTTCGAATCCTGCCTCGGACATGGATGTGTGTGATTTCCTTAGGTTAGTTGGGTTTAAGTAGTTCTGAGTTCTAGGGGACTGATGACCTAAGATGTTAAGTCCCATAGTGCTCAAAGCCATTTGTACAAAATAGTTTTGCTGCTGAATGCCTCATCTGCAGAAAAAAAGGCGGATGGTGCCCCACACTGGTAGCAGCAGTATGGCGGGGAAATTCAGTGAGAGTCAATAAGAACGCTCCATTCGTTCACGAGACATCCTTTGTGCTGAGGGATAGGAGCCTCCACAGACTAGTTGGAACAAGATGGGGGAGGGGGGAGGTATCTACAGAAAGTTCTGAGAGTAATGTGATGTCTTCTTTTTTTGAGTATTCAAAGACAAGTTGAAACAGACCTTCGCTCTCTGGCAGGATGCTGTCCCTTATCTTGGCATTGTGGCATTAGAACATCTCCGGACCAGCAGCTGAAGGACACCAAAAATTCCAGCCATTTTTTTCTGTTCTGTAGGATAGTGCTTCAAATTCTGTTTGTGTAATTGTTCTGATTTTCCCATCTGTGCTTAGACAGTGCTCTCTGTCCAATCAACAAGAAAGCTTTTATGATTAGCGGTGTTTTTGCAAGCACGCACAGACATAATGAGGACCTTTAGTGGCGAGAACAAGGGCGAACGTTTACCTTTTCTGAGACGTGTGTTGAAAACAGGATGTTACCATTTCCAGGGAGGGTAACACTGACAGACGGGATATCCCTTTAGAATCGCTAGGAAGGATTCATCCAGTGTTTTTCTGGGATATTTTCGTAAACATATTCTGAAAGGGTTCCAAAAGGTCCTACAGCGCATCCAGAGGGAGACCTGGCTGTTATTTACATAGACATGAAACGTCAATATAACACTAACAACCTTTTAGCTGAACCTGCGAGGGCGGGTCGCTAGGCAAACATCTGGGTCCGCAGGTATAAAGGCAATGCGTCAGCACACCAGCCACAGTGGCTAGGTAAGCACGTCCTTCGACAGGAATTTCTCAGGTGTCAAGTATAAAAAGGATGTGCCACCTCATGCTTTTGTTCGAGTATTAGTGTCACATCCGATTTGTGAGTTGTGGGACCTAAATGGACACCTGCATGTGGTTCAGCATCTGACGACAGCGTCGTCGCTTTGCAGGAGCCGCCGCTGCACACCGACTCCTGGCAGCGTGTGCGGTGGCGTTCTGTGCAGTCCAGTGGACAGTGCATACTTCGCGATCGAAAGATTTTTAACTCTGTAATTACATGTGATAGGTGTTTCACGACAGTATTCCTTGAGCGATCGGAACAAAAAGAAAGGCCAGCGATTTCATTACTTTTTACAAGACGTACATCTTCCCAGAAAGCAGATAATGAGGGGCAACAGAAATCCAACCACCATAAAGTGAATTTTTTATAAACAGACAATATACCCTTTAATTTCCTGTCATGAGATCCTTCCTCTCCACCACAGAGCCGCCAATTTCCAGGTAGAGGAGAGGAGGGGGAGAGGGGATGCGGAGGGGTGTCAGAGGGGTTAACAGAGAGGAGGGATTAAGTAATTGATAAATTTAATTAAGTAGTCAATAATAAAATTGATAAGAGTGAGAGGAAGCTATTCACATAACCCATACTTGAAATTGTACCTGTATCAGTGAGGGGGTTGGAGGTTTCCTGAGGGGTTAGGGGAGGGGGAGAGGCGCGGGGGAACAATAGTTTAAGGACCTGTCAATCAAAACGATAGATTATCCCCAGGGGGTCATAATCCTCTTAGCAGAACAATAAGTTAAGGACCTGTCGATCAAAAGATGCCCCTGAATTTATACTTGCCCCTCATATAGGAAACCTGCAATGTGGGGTCATGCCGGCGTTTTCCCCCTACTAACGGCTTCGCAGATAGAACACCATACCATGTCAACACCTTAAGTGCGAGCTGTGCTTCGCTCGCCAGCAGCATAGTACAAAATCTTGCCTCTGGTGCTATACAGCATACAGCCTATCATGGATATTGCCCATCACACCAAACCACTTGCTACTCCTGCCACCGAACTGGACATGTATAAAGTGTTTGCTTAAAAAGACAAAAGTTCCCAGATCACAATGTGAAACAATTTTCCCTGCTATGCAACCGCATGTTGTAAATTCAGAACAGGTTGGTCCCACAGAATAATCGTGTGCAGTTATTCAGAACAGTAGACCCCCTATGGAACGTCTCTCTAATAAATTGTATGTACCTTTAGTGATTTCAGGCCACAGAGCAAAACTTCAGTTAGATTCAAGTGTATCAATATCTGTGTTAAATTATGAAACTTATGAAGTGTTAGGCAAACCAAAACTGTGATAATCTACAAATACACTTACAGTATACAATGACCACAACATTCCAGCGATAGGAACACTTCACATTGCGGCCACCTACCAGAATCTGCAGAAGACAGTTTCGTTTAAAATGCTACGAAGTTGAGAAACAATTGCAATTTTTGGTCTCGACTTGTTCGGCTTGTTTGAACTAAACATTTTAGCCGAAGTGCTAGCCATGTATCAGCTCAATTCCAGTAGCAGTCTTGCTATGCTCTGTGACGAATTTCAAGAATTGCTTGCTCCTGATGTAGGTAAAGTCAATAACTTTGTAGCGCACATTATGCTTAAAGACAAGGCGCAGCTGCTATTTATCAAAACACTTGTAGTGCCCATTGCACTTCATGAACAGGTTGCAAAAGAACTGGCTTACTGGCAAGAAAATGTCATAATCTCACCAATCTCTGCAAGTCAGTGGTCTTCCCCAGTAGTATATGTTCACAAACCATCGGGAAGAATTAGGATTTGTGGTGACTTCAAAGCCACTGACAATCCTCAGACAGTTGTGGAAACTTACCCATTGCCTCGACTCAACAAATTCATTGATCGCTTAGGCGCAGGTCGCTATTTTTCAAAAATTGGCCTTTGCGATGCCTACTTTCAGATTCCTCTTGAAGAATTTTCGCAAAATGTTTTTGTCATCAGTAAACATTTAGGACTTCTCACGTTCCGTCCTTTGCCTTTCGGTAGAGCGTCAGCACGTGCCATTTTCCAATGCTACTTATAATAGCTGACTACTTCTGTATCTTCATGTACAAGTTAACTGGACGATATTGTAGCTGCTGGCCACATGGCACGAGAACTTCATTTCAAGTTTTGTCTGATGCCGGACTCAAGTTTAAAAAAGAAAAGTGTATCCTTTTCCAGACGGAAATATAATATTTAAGTCATGTTATCAATTCTCGATGTGTTCATCTGACACAAGAATATTTACAAGTGTGATCAGAAACCGCCTCCTAATGTCAAAGAATTGCAATCTGTCTTTGGGAAGCTCAATTATTACAGTCATTTCATCCCTAACATAGCTCATATAGCTGCTCCCTTGCATCGCCTTCGCTGCAAAAATGTTCCTTTTGTTTGGTCCCAAGATTGCGACATAGCCCTTCAGAACTTGAAAGCGGCGTTCCTCAGTGATCGATGCTTGGCTCATTTCTATTCAAACAAACCTATCATTTTGGCCACAGACGCATCGTCCTATGGAATTACAGCTGTTTTGTCACACCAGATTGATTGGCTCTGAGCACTATGGGACTTAACTTCTGAGGTCATCAGTCCCCTAGAACTTAGAAGTACTTAAACCTAACTAACCTAAGGACATCATACACATCCATGCCCGAGGCAGGATTCGAGCCTGCGACCGTAGCGGTCGCGCAGTTCCAGACTGTAGCGCCTAGAACCGCTCGTCCACGCTGGCCAACACGCCATATTGATTCGTCAGCTTCCAAGCTTCTGAACTAAGCTCAGCAGAACTATTCCCGAATAGAAAAGGAAGCTCTCGCCATCATTTTCGGAATGACTTAATTTCATCAGTACTGATATGGTCGAAAATTCTGTTTGGTCACGGACCAGAAGCCTTTGCAGTCGCTCTTCAACTCTGGCAAACCGATTCCAATTCGTACTACTCAGAAATTGCAACGTTGGGCTCTTCTTCTCTCCCAATACCAGTAAAAGATGATTTATCGATTCACTTCTCACCATGCGAATGCAGACGCTCTCTTACAAGTCGCTATGGAACCTGATGCTGACTTTGACACTTCCGACGCAGCATGTTTTCAAATTGCTGCACAAGAAAGTGACATTGTCGAAGAGTTTCCCCTGGATTATTGCAAGCCACTTCTTCCGATCCGGATTTGCAAATTTTGCTCAGATACATTCGTACCAGATGGCCATCTTCTATCAAGCACATTGTTAGCCCCATTGTTCGTCCATATTTTGCATGTAGACTTGATCTTTCTGTTGTTCCTGGTGTCATTTTGCTTCACATAGTCAGGACATTTGCGTTTGATGATACCGAAAGTGCTTCAAAGACATGTACTCAGCTTATTGCATCAAGGTTATGGGATGTTGTCCACACAAAACAATTAGCCCACAGACATTGTACATGGTTTGGTATGGACACACAAATGGAAAGTAAGTGTGAACAGTGTCAAGTCTATGCAGGACATCAGGCCGCCCCTCCATAACGTCTTTTTGAGTGGCCCAAGGCAGAAGCGCCTTGGCAGCGTGTACACATAGACTTTGCTGGCCCTTACTGTAACACATAATAGTTAGTAGTGGTAGAGGCATGTATTAAATTCCCCCTTTGTTGTTCCCATGTCATCGACAACACCTCACATCACTTTGCAAGGCTTCAGTTGAATTTTAAGATTTCTGTTCAGCAAACGACGTATGCCATCTGACCTAAGTAAAACGAACCCAATATGATGCGATCAGTCTGTAGAATTTAAGGTTTGTTCTTACTTTGTGTTTCTACTAAGAGGTAGAAGTTTTCTTTGAAGGAATGCGTTGGAACTTAACAATTCTTGCAACATGAAGAGTGTTTAAAAAGTAAACAGAAATTTATAATTTTGTGTGTTGCATTAGTCGAATTTGCACTACTTTTTTGTCACTGTCTTCGTAAACATGCCTCAAAAGCATGTGTTCAATGTTATATATACTGGGAATTTACTCTGTTGTCATCTGTCAGAAAGGTTCCGTGTGTTTTGGTAGCTTCAACGATTATTTGTTTTGTATAAAAATAAATTAGAGAATCCGTATTAAATTTTGTTATAAGAATGAAATAAAGTGTATGAAATTTTTAGAAATGGTAAATATTGCTTTTGGTGAGCTGTTATGAGTAAACCAAGGGCAGGCAAGTGGTATAAACATTTCAAAGCAGACCTTAAAGGACAGCGGTTTTACAAGCATGGATGAGATTAAAAATGCACACTTAAGAGACCAGTAAACTATTCCAAAGAAACAGTTCCTAAAGTGTATCGAGAATTGGAAAAAGCACTGGCATAAGTGTATAGTATGTGATGGGGAATATTTTGAAGAGGATAACATTACTGTAGATTAACAAATAAAGTTCTTACCAAAAAATAAAAATTAATATGTGAACACACCTCGCATGTCAAGCTTTTTGCTTAGAAGTCCAGAACCGGTGTACATGTTTCGTAGGAAATTTCAGTAGTGTTTAGAATAGCTAGTTTTAGGGAAAATGTGTTAGATGAATAGTGATCGAGACAGTGTTCCATAAGCATCAAAGAGTTTACGTGATTTGGAAACTGTCTATAACGATAGGTTTCCTCCCAAAATTATTAGTTTTCCTTCGTGGCGATTCCAGTAAACCATGTGGCTTATTTTTCCATTTCTTACTTATGCGTCCTATTAGGTGAGGCTGACGTTTGCATAAATTGCAGCCCTTTGTTTGGGACTGGTAATATTAGCCAACAGTTCTTTTTGGGTTGCCTCTTTAATACACGCTGTAATGACATTAGAGACGATCGAACGCTCGTTACTCCCCAAATATCTCCTCTTCGTATTCTGCACATTTTCTTGCAATGCTAGACGATTCCGCATCACTTCCGGGTATTGAAGTACATGAGTAAGCATACAAAGTTAACTCACTGACACTGGCATCTTAAGATGACATGTACAGAAACTACGTATATCACTGTACGCCGATCTACACTGCGAGACAGATAAAGGACAACAGATTTTTGTTGCCCCTGTAGGCCAGTGGCAGCGTTCCTCCAGGAAAGCCACTTCCCCCACCAAAAGGGCTGCTCGCTCTTGAGTTTACAGACAGACTATAGTCAGCATTTTGTAACAAATTGCATAAAGATACTAGTCACAGGTATATGGGGACATATCAAGGCTCTTCAACATAGGACTAACGAAATATGAATTTCAAGAAAATGGATGAATCACTCATAGATATATATATATATATATATATATATATATATATATATATATATATATATATATATATATATAGACAAAATCGCTCTTGTATCAGTGCTGGCAGAACCTCTGAGTGTTCCAGAAGAAATATCACTTCATTTCCTATGCTTGTCGTTTACAAAAGCAAACCTGTCGATTTCCTTAACCTGCTCAGTGAACATAGCACCAGGAATCGACACTATTTATAATGAAATGCTGTAGAATTTATTTTAATCTGTGAAAGGGTGGCTATTGGATACCTGCAATCAGTATAGTTATAAGAATCACTTGCTAAATATTATACTACATGAATCATTATGCAAATTCTGAAACCTGGAAACGATCCAACATCTGCTGACTCCTATAGAACCACAGCACTCTCATTGTGCACTGTAAAATGGAACAGTTAATTAAAAGCCATCTTGAATGGTAATTCGAAACTAATAGTATACCATGAGACTATCAAAATGGTTTTCAGAAGCATTGCACTACTTTAGATAGTGTGAAACATCTCACTTTGGGCATATAAAATACATTTGAGGAAAGACAGCATCCTTCACCCATGTTTGTGGACATTAAAGGGTCATACAATAAAGTTACCATACCCTTACTGTAACAAAATATGATAGATGTAGGACTGCCATAAAATTTTGTTTATGGTATAACCAAATTTTTGGTTATAAGGTCTATTCTCTTACATGAAAAAATAAAACTGTATGTACAAGGTGTACCACTGCAGGACTTCCACAGGGTCGAACATTGAGACCTGTCCTATTTGATGTTTACACAGCAGGCATGGGAACTAGTCTGCCAAAAGCTACTCGAGTACTACAGTATGCTGATGAGATGTGCATGTATACTTCTGTTACCAGCCTTGAAGAAATGAGTAGAGTAGTGAGTAAAGCACCATCCCAGTTAGAAAAATGATTGGCATCTAATGGCTTACAGTTCTTAGTATTTAAGACAGCTGTGGTTAATTCTGGCAGCTGAAGGGTTTTACAGCGACTGGCACACATAAGATTAAATAACCAAATTTTCTCTGTGAAGAGTTAGTTCCTAGGAATGATTATGAGCTCACGCCATCATGGATGGGGCATACTGTGTACCTCATAGAGAAGTTCCAACATTGCCTCAATGTGATGTGCTCAGTTACAAGAGTATGCTGGGTAATGGGTCATGCTGTACTGCTATTAATATACAGATTGCTCTCTCTCTATATAAGTCAATGTCCTGGCTGAGTGACTGACTGACTCATCACACCCAGGCCAAACCACTAAAGGTACAAATTTGAAATTTGGAGAGGGTACAGATCTTATACTGTAGGCATCATTTAAGAAGGGGTATTTCAAAATTCCGAACCTAAAGGGGTGAAATAGGGGATGAAGGTTTTATTTGAAAAACATCTCTGTTAAGGCAGTTTTGAAGCTAGATCTATGAAAATTGGTATTTGGCTTCCCAGTCAGAAATAAAAAAATACGTTTTTCAGAAATTTTTGAAATTTAACCCTATGAGGGCGATAATAGTGAAAGCTTTTTTAAAAGGAATCATTATTAAAGAACAACCAAAGTATTTTCAAAGCTACAGCTATGAACATTTATATGTGGCTTCTCGATTTCAATTTTTAAAAAATGTTTTCCAGTGTTTTTGAAAATTGAGCTCCTGAGGAGATGAAATATGGGATGACAGTTTTTATGCAAATATTTCACTGTGCTAATACTGTTGAAGCTAAATCTATGAAAATTTGTATTTGCCTCTTATTTTAGAAATATAACACACATGCCAGTGTTTTTGGTAATTCAAACAATAATGGAGTGAAATATGGAGTGAAACATTTTATGAAAATATTTTATTGTAAAAGCATTTTTAAAACTAAATCTTTAAAAAAAAATGGTGTTTGACTTCCAATTAGACATGAAAAAATAAACTGTTTTACTGTTTTTGGAAAATACATCCCTAAGGGAGTGAAATAGTCAGACTAATTCGTTAACTCATAATTGCCCAGCCCAAATCAATAAGGTAGAATCTTGAAGTTTGGAGAGCATGTGGATCTTATATTTTAAGCATTGTTTAAGAAGAGGTTATCGGAAATCCTCCCCCTTCCCCGATGGTTTGAAGAACTGGACGAACAGCTTTTTGAAAGCATGCCACTATAAAGGAAATTTTGAAGTTAGAACTACGGAAACTGTTTTATTGTTTCTCTGTCATAAAATAAAAATCCATGTTTCAGCATTTTTGGAAATGCAGGTTATAACATCCCAGCTCCTCCACCAAATTATAACATCCCAGCTTCTCAACACCAAATTAAAACGTTCCACTTCAATTTGTTTGCACTTATAGCGATCCCAGCTTCCTCAACCAAATTAAAACGTTGCATTAGGAGGTGTCTGCTTCGTGCAAAAGGTCTTGAGTTCATATTGACGACAACAAGTAATTCTTCATTACAGACGTTTATTTACAAACAGAACAGACAGACTTCACAGACTAAACAACTGACTCTCCGAGCTAACTGCACTGCATATCCGAACTGAACTGTACTGGAACTGACAACTCCTAGGTGCCCCAGAAACTTCAATTTTTTCATACCAAACTTACATTTAGATAATTTAAGTGACATTCCCCCTTTCCTTAATCTATTGCAAACCTCCCTCAAAGTATTAACATGTTCTTCCCAAGTTTCTCCAGTGATCAAAATGTCATCTACATACACAGTTAAATTTGATAAAAGATCTTTTCCCAAAACAAAGTCAAGTGCTCTAATGAATTCGGCTACTGAGACATTCAGCCCAAATGGTACCACACAATACTTCCCCCATACAAAAAGGCAGTATACTTTCTGGAATCATTTTTTAATTCTACTTGGTGAAATCCTGATGTGAGATCTAAACTGGTCATGTATTTCGTTCTTTCAAATTTATGAAGTAATTCGTCTATATTCTCGGGATGATCGGTCTCTCTTTCCAGATACTTATTTAGGTGTCTTGAATCTAGTACAAGCCTGACACTGCCATCACGTTTTGCAACCACTACCAAAGGATTATTGTATTGGCTCTTACTTCTCTCAATGATGCCCCACTCTTTCATCTTTTGAAGTTCCTTTTCTACATCTTTTCTCTTTGCAATGGGTACACTATAAGGTTTTATAAAGAATGGCTCATGTGGTTTTAATCTGAGTTTACATTGATAATTCTTTACTCTGCCAGGTCTATCATCAAAAACATCACAGTAATTCCACAATAATCTTTCTAACTCTACCTTCTGTTCTTGGTTCAAATTATCTGATTCCCGTAATTTTTCTTGAACTATATCCCCATATTCTCCATCATCAAATCCTCAGTAATTTCCTCTACACAATAACCACTGTCTTTAGAAAATGTAACGTCCCTAATTTCAATTCCCTTATCAGCACAGTTTTGAACCGACATGTCAGTACTGGAACGTACTCTCGTCTTAGGATCAATAAAGGTAAACAAACTCTTTTCCCAATCAAATGCTGCATTAGCTTTTAATATCCAGTCCATACCCAACAGTACATTCTCATTTAGGTCACTTATTACAAGACATCCTTGAGTAAACTGTACATCATTTATACTGAAGGACAACAACACCTGTCTATTAACAATTTTGCTAAGTTTGCCGGTAATGCCTCTAATTTTTATTCCAACAACTGGTAATTCAACAAAGTCAGGATCATGCTTAATTATATCTCTTAATTTGCTTGAAATGGCACTAATTGGACTCCCTGTGTCAATCAAACAATACCCTTCCCAACCTGCAGCTTTAATTTTTATGTATGGACTACCAATAGTGGTGTTTTCCCTTTTTTCCTGTTCTTCATACAAAAGATCTCCTGCTATCTCATCATACCTCTGTTCCATATTTAGGTTTTCTTTATTAGGCAATACTTTCTTCAAACTTCTAGGTCTACTGGAATTTACTGGAATGTCTGGATTACTATTTACCTCACACACATCCTGACTAGTACCTCGTTTGATGATTTCATTAGGCTTAAAAGCAGAAACTGGTTCACAAATTTCCCTTAATTTGATCTTAACATCATTGTCATCACTGTAATCTTTAAATTTGTCCCAAACAGATTTCAAAATAATCTCAGATGCATCAGCACAATCAACCCCCCTGTCTCCTGATGTATTACTAAGCTGAACTGGCACAATCTGATTCTCATGTGGAATGTAGTTAGAGTACCTGGCACAACTATTCTCAACACTATTGCTTATAACATCCTCCTTAACTTCAACATAAACTATTCCATCCAATTCACCATCAAAATCTTCTAGTACATAATCACCATTAGCCTTAACATCAACATTATCATCATCATTGCCTGAGCTTACACTACAAACACTACTAGTATCACCAACATTACTCACAACACCATCTTCACCAACCACATCCACATGAATATCAGACTTTCCAGAAACTTCAGTACGGACATCATTATGACAACTTACATCTAAAACATCACCACACATAAGTTTGTACAATCCAAAATTATCAAAGTTATCCTTACCTTTCATTTCAGCATTAGGTGCTTCTTCTTGATTATATAAATTTGCAATTATATCATCTTCTAAGCCTACTTCATCAAAGGTAGCCTGGTTCCTATTACAGTTGTTTCTAGTATTTTCTCTGATGACATTCCAAAATTTCCTGTTAAATTTAATTTTTTCATTACCTCTATCTACAGATCGATCATAAGCATACTGTCTATACTGGTTAGGTCTCTGATTATAGTGCTGTCTGTTCCGGGTGAAATTAGCCTGATTTTGAGAATTCCTTGCCCCAAACTGACAGACTCCCAGTGGAGCATTTAGTCGTTTAAAGGCCTATGTCTGTCGTTTCCCTGCCTCGGGTTACCTTCTCTCATGTCATTACCCCAGGACCTGTTTCGATTTTCCCATTCTCTGTTTGAATTAAAGTGCTGATCGTTCCTACCAAAATATCTTCTGTCATTGCTATTGTAATTATCCCTGGTGTTGTTGAAGTTTCTTCGTTCACTATTATTGTTATTATTTCCACGGTTCGGTTCCCACCCTCTGTGTGAGGAACCTACAAAGTCGTTAAATCTGTTGTTTTGTTCAAAGGCTCTATCAAGTTTGTCCACATATTTCAAGAATTGTTCTATGGACTCATCTGGACCATATACTAAACCCCATTGCATCAATTTGAGTTAGCTCATCAAATGGCTTATCCAGATGCACTAATTTTTGCAACTGTTTCTCACAATAGGCTTTCTTTGACCCATCAGATTCTCTGTAACTAGGACCATTCAAGAATTCACTTTTGATTCGAGCTTGCTCAGTTTCAGACATTTCTGCGGAACAATTCTGATTGGCCCACGAAAGCGCCTCACCACCAAGTAATTTCTTTACAAATTTTATCTTAACACTCTCTGTCATTTTGGACGTGAACTGCTCCTTGCAGAATTGCATGAAGTCTTTTGGGTGTATATTCTTGTCACCGGGATAAGTTTTAATGGGAAAATTTCCCCATACCCCATTACAAATATTACTAAAACCTTTTTGCAACATAGTTTCTTGTATTTCTACAATTTTTCTGTCTACAGTTTTTTCGACATTACCTACTCTACTACAAACTTCTGTGACCTTTTTGTCAGAATCAGATTTGAAAGACTCAATTTCGCTTTCAAAAAATCGTTTTGTCTGGTCAAATTCATTTCTCAATTGAGAATTTTCCTTATTTACAAAATCAACAACTTTTTTAAGTTTTGACTGGTTATTTGAAATTTCGTTACTTAAATCAGTTTCAAGGACAGAAATTTTGCTCTCAACCGTGTCCACACGACAACTAAGTTCTTTTTGGTTTGACTCAAAAGTAATTCGCCATTCTTCGAGAACCTGATTAGTGTGAGCAATCTGTTCTGTATTTGAATTTATTTCTGATTTTAAATCACACACAGCCTTCGAAATCGACCTGTCCATCTGTTGTTTGTCTGTTCAATTTGTTGACGTAATTCGGCACGAGAATCGTCCATCTTCGGGTTTTACTCTGAAAACATTTGTTTTAACATTTCCAACATTCCTACACTGTCAGAAGCACTTTCCCTAATAGGTGTACTCGCTACACCGCTGTCAATACTGAAATCTGCGTCTTTTTCCATTATTTTAGGAAGCAGGTACTTATCTTAGTGTCCGTCGGCGGTCGTTGGTGTCCGTGTTTTGCGAAATTTCTTCAATTCCAGGATGGTTTCGCTCGGTTGATTCACTCCTCTTCTTGTGACCCCAGAATCGACGTATTTACTTCTCAAGAATGACTGGTCCGTCGTATATCCTCTTCTTGTGGTCCCAAAACAGACGTATTTTCTTCTTGTGATCCCAGAAGAGACGTATTTTATTTTGAAGAATCACTGGGTGGTCGTCAAATCCTCTGCTTCCTCCACCAAATTATAACATCCCAGCTCCTCCACCAAATTATAACATCCCAGCTTCTCAACACCAAATTAAAACGTTCCACTTCAATTTGTTTGCACTTATAGCGATCCCAGCTTCCTCAACCAAATTAAAACGTTGCATTAGGAGGTGTCTGCTTCGTGCAAAAGGTCTTGTGTTCATATTGACGACAACAAGTAATTCTTCATTACAGAAGTTTATTTACAAACAGAACAGACAGACTTCACAGACTCAACAACTGACTCTCCGAGCTAACCGCACTGCATATCCGAACTGGCAACTGACAACTCCTAGGTGTATTAATATCTTTCCAATGAGAGTCTTAGACAATGTTTTGTTTACAATACGATAGCAATTCACGACTTAAAACTAAATTAGACATTACAGAATTTTAGTACAGATTAAAGTAAGTAAAAGGATCAGTACATATAAATTTTTACAAGCATAATTTCCAAATAGATTTTATAACATTTTTCTACCAGTTTCTGGATAACCTTCACCAGATTTGTACCGATGTTTCCAGAAATATCTTGACATTTGATTCTGGATATTTCTTGAGTGATTTAGAACAACTATCTATATGTAAAATGATTTAAATCGTGTTTCAAAACGCAAACAAATCTTTTTAGCAATATTTCTTGATACAAATCGTCTTTCGAAATTAGATTATGAAACAGTTTTCACAAGTTTTCGTATTTTTGCGATCACAATATAGAATTTCTCCATAGAAAGTTCCACAAGTGTGCATTAAACGTTCATTTACAAACTTTCTCTTTAGCTGGTGAGTTTTTAAAAGTATCTTGTCCGTATTATATGAAATAATTTAGCTCAAAACTGATAATTTATACAATTAATCAGAGCTACAGCAAACAGTGAGTCTTTCTTTTACAAAATGAAATATAATTACAAAATTGAATGAAAATAGGTTACTAACACTAATGTATATTTACATTAATTCTATTTTTGTTCTTTCTCTGCAAAATGTCCTAATATTGACACAGTACAATATTTAAACATCACCAAAGTTTCCCTTTACATTTTGCATATCTGTATCGACAGCCCCTAAAAGTCTACAGTATCGAATACTTCAGTATGTCCCAATATGTCCTGTAATGTTACAAGGTGACAATTTTTTTGAAAATAAATAATTACTAAAGAACCATTAAAGGATCTTTAAGGCTACATCTACGACAAATGTATTTGACTTCTTGGTTAGAAATTTAAAAAAAATATGAGTTTCTGGAAATTCAACCCCTAGGAGTGCAATAAGAAACCAAAATTTTTAACAAAATATTTCATTCCGTTAAAAATATTTAAGGCCAAATTTATGAAAATTGGTATTTCACTTCTCCATTAGATACAAAGAAATATCTGTTTGAGGATGAAAGTTGCTATGAACATATTTCCACAAGAACAAAAGACATCATTAACAAAAACTTTGGACTCCAGCTATCAGTATCTCTCCCTCCAATTAGAAGAACAGTCTACATGAGTGAAGCAGTGGGCACTAACCCAGTAAGTTCTAAATCGATTATTAAAGCATGTCGCTCTGTAGAGGCAACAGAAAATCAATTTTTAAACTAGAAAAACTCGATTTTACTTGCATCAGGATTTGCCTGGGAGCTATGCATTGGACGCCAACAAATGCATTGTTAAGACAAGCTGCAGAAATGCCCAGTGCCTTGCAATGGAAATTAATGACAGACTTTCTGCAATTGACCACCCACTGATACTGAAACTCGAGAGACTTTTTTCAAAAAGATTTCAGATTACTTTTAATTCTTTGCCTCTCTCTCTCTCTCTCTCTCTCTCTCTCTCTCTCTCTCTCTCTATATATATATATATATATATATATATATATATATATATATATATATATAGTTGTTGTTGTTGTTGTTGTCTTCAGTCCTGAGACTGGTTTGATGCAGCTCTCCATGCTACTCTATCCTGTGCAAGCTGCTTCATCTCCCAGTACCTACTGCAACCTACATCCTTCTGAATCTGCTTAGTGTACTCATCTCTCGGTCTCCCTCTACGATTTTTACCCTCCACGCTGCCCTCCAATGCTAAATTTGTGATCCCTTGATGCCTCAAAACATGTCCTACCAACCGATCCCTTCTTCTAGTCAAGTTGTGCCACAAACTTCTCTTCTCCCCAATCCTATTCAATACCTCCTCATTAGTTACGTGATCTATCCACCTTATCTTCAGTATTCTTCTGTAGCACCACATTTCGAAAGCTTCTATTCTCTTCTTGTCCAAACTAGTTATCGTCCATGTTTCACTTCCATACATGGCTACACTCCAAACAAATACTTTCAGAAACGACTTCCTCTATATATATATATATATATATATATATATATATATATATATATATATATATATATATATATATTCTTCATAAACTCCAAAGAAGGTCAAAATATCCTAATTCAGACTTCCATTGTAATGAAATAACATCAGCAACTGATGTCTTTCTCTTTCCAACAAAATCAAATGCTAGAGCAGAACGACTAGTAAAAACTTGCATTGCTGTTAATTTTGTGGAATATTTCCTTCCTTGTGTTGATGGCTCCAAAATCCCAGATAATGGGAGAGTGGGCTGTTCGTTTCTATGCTCGAGAACAATTTACAAACAACTGACTTCGATTACCAGTGAAACTTTTAGTTTTTTGGCTACAAGCTGCAGCTACACTCAAGGCTTTAAAACATTCGCAGAACCTCACAACTAGAAACATTTTGATTTTAATGGATTGCAGAAGCTTAGTGGAAGATATGCAGACACCTACCTTACTCAAGAAAACTAATCCACTAGTATTGAATATCGTGAAAACTACGAATGTCTCAGAATGGTCACAAACTTTATGTGGATCAAAGGACATGCTAACATTAAATATAATGAAAGGTTCGATGACTCAGCGAAAACACCCAATCAAAAAAGCGCTTTTAGAACATCTTTTTACCCTCATCGCATCTGAGGAACATGTTGTACAGAAGAATAACACATAAGTGGGAAGAAGAATATCAATTAACAATACACATCAAAGGGAAATATTTTGGTCAAATACAGCCAAACATTCCTTCGAAGTCTTGGTTCCACACAGTTAAAGGAAATAAACATTTCATAAGCTCCATAATAGGGATGAGATTTAATCATGAATCATTCATTAGCCATCTTCAATGAATACAAATAAGACATAAACCTTGTTGGAATGTGATGGAACAACTGTAGCTGATATCAATCACATAGTTTTTTTAATGTAAACTGTATGCAAATCAGCAAATCGATTTCATACAACAACTAATATGATGTCATCAACCATTACCAAATACTATACAGGCCAATCCACACTGGCTATCATGTCATGTTACATCACATCCCAGCAGAACATTCTACAATGAAATTCAAGTGGCAGCATCCACAATGGCCATCCTGTGCATCACATTGCATCAGGGCACTATGAAGATTTCTGAGGAAGAAACTTTTGATAGCTGACATTATCCATCCATTGTTGATCTTGTGTACCCTAATCTCATTTCTTCCCAATACACACCTATGTGCACATCTACATATTTCATTTTGAGTGGTTTTCATGGTTGTTACCAATTGTTTGTTGTTCGTGAGTTTTGTTATTTGTTGTAAATTATTTCGCTTCGTTATTTTCTTTGTTAAAATTTACAATTGTATAATAAATGAAGAAAGATTAATTGGGGTAGTGAGGCAGCAGTCTGACTTGTACAGCATGAGTGTACTAAACTACTTGCCCTCTACTACGTTTATAAAGTGAATTTTTATACTTACCGGTACCATATTTAATATTTTACAACAAAGTGGATTGCAGTATGGCTGAAGCTTAACAGTACTGTGGGTAGTGTAAGCTAAATTCCCTAAGTTGTCAGGTTCACAGGTGGATTCTCTTCCTTGAAATGTCTTGGCTCAAACTTGTGTAGAGGGGAACTGCACATGTCCTAAATTAGACACCTGTGACCTTTGATTAAATTGTCTGGCTGACAGCAAGTTTTCAAATACATAGCGAATATAAAATATAATAACAGTAATAATAAAATTGGGAACTAAATTAATGACCCATAAATGATGTAGGCCACACAGTTGCGATTTAGTTAGAATAATGTTCATTCACAAAGCAAACTAATAGCGAAAGTGGTCGTATTAAGAATTACTGTTACACTAGAGCGCATATCCATTTGTCACAGTTCGATCATTCACAACCTCATCGCGAATTACGAGTCCACGACATTAACTACGCGAAATGTTAGAGTTCACACCGGGCACTGCTCAGAGACTAAGTCCCACGATACCACAAAACGCGAAATTTTCTACGTCGTTCCACTTCCTAGCTACCTAAAGCCCGACTGTCCGCTTATGTGTCTCAATCCGAACTGTTTCCTGTGTTTCAAGACCAGAACTGTCCTGTGTCCGTCTCAGACCGCGTTTTCCCTAGCTCCGAACATCGTCACTCAACTGACTAGGGCAGTTCCCTTTCCTGAAGCCGTCCATCTGATTCGCTACAGCTTATTCTACATTATTTTACATTTTAACATATTTAAACAATCAAAGCTTGACCACTTCGCATTCTAAATAAAGTAACAGTGTTGTTGTTGTGGTGGTCTTCAGTCCTGAGACTGGTTTGATGCAGCTCTCCATGCTACTCTATCCTGTGCAAACTTCTTCATCTCCCAGTACCTACTGCAACCTACATCCTTCTGAATCTGCTTAGTGTATTCATCTCTTGGTCTCCCTCTACGATTTTTACCCTCCACACTGCCCTCCAATACTAAATTGGTGATCCCTTGATGCCTCAGAACATGTCCTACCAACCAATCCCTTCTTCTGGTCAAGTTGTGTCACAAACTTCTCTTCTACGCAATCCTATTCAATACTTCCTCATTAGTTATGTGATCTACCCATCTAATATTCAGCATTCTTCTGTAGCACCACATTTCGAAAGCTTCTATTCTCTTCTTGTCCACACTATTTATTGTCCATGTTTCTCTTCCATACATGGCTACACTCCATACAAATACTTTCAGAAAAGACTTCCTGACACTTAAATCTATACTCGATGTTAACAAATTTCTCTTCTTCAGAAACGCTTTCCTTGCTATTGCCAGTCTACATTTTATATCCTCTCTACTTCGACCATCATCAATTATTTTTCTCGCCAAATAGCAAAACTCCTTTACCACTTTAAGTGTCTCATTTCCTAATCTAATTCCCTCAGCTACACCAGACTTAATTCGACTACATTCCATTATCCTCGTTTTGCTTTTGTTGATGTTCATCTTATATCCTCCTTTCAAGACACTATCCATTCCATTCAATAGCTTTTCCAAGTCCTTTGCTTGCTCTGACTGAATTACGATGTCATCGGCGAACCTCAAAGTTTTTATTTCTTCTCCATGGATTTTAATACCTACCCTACATTTTTCTTTTGTTTCCTTTACTGCTTGCTCAATATACAGATTGAATAACATCGGGGAGAGGCTACAACCCTATCTTACTCCCTTCCTAACAACTGCTTCCCTTTCATGTCTCTCGACTCTTATAACTGCCATCTGGTTTTTGTACAAATTGTAAATAGCCCTTCTCTCTCTGTATTTTACCCCTACCACCTTTAGAATTTGAAAGAGAGTATTCCAGTCAACATTGTCAAAAGCTTTCTCTAAGTCTACGAATGCCAGAAACGTAGGTTTGCCTTTCCTTAATCTTTCTTCTAAGATAAGTCGTAGTGTTAGTATTGCCTCACTTGTTCCAGTATTTCTACGGAATCCAAACTGATCTTCCCCGAGGTCGGCTTCTACTAGTTTTTCCATTCGTCTGTAAAGAATTCGTGTTAGTATTTTGCAGCTGTGACTTATTAAACTGATTATTCGGTAATTTTCACATCTGTCAACACCTGCTTTCTTTGGGATTGGAATTATTATATTTTTCGTGAAGTCTGCGGGTATTTCGCCTGTTTCATACTTCTTGTTCACAAGATGGTAGAGTTTTGTCAGGAATGGCTCTCCCAAGGCCGTCAGTAGTTCCAATGGAATGTTGTCTACTCCGGGGGCCTTGTTTCGACTCAGGTCTTTCAGTGCTCTGTCAAACTCTTCACGCAGTATCGTATCTCCCATATCATCTTCATCCACATCCTCTTCCATTTCCATAATATTGTCCTCAAGTACATCGCGCTTGTATAGACCCTCTATATACTCCTTCCACCTTTCTGCCTTCTCTTCTTTGCTTAGAACTGGGTTTCCATCTGAGCTCTTGATGTTCATACAAGTGGTTCTCTGATCTCCAAAGGTCTCTTTAATTTTCCTGTAGGTAGTATCTATTTTACCCCTAGTGAGATAAGCCTCTACATCCTTACATTTGTCCTCTAGCCATCCCTGCTTAGCCATTTTGCACTTCCTGTCGATCTCATTTTTGAGACGTTTGCATTCCTTTTTGCTTGCTTCATTTACTGCATTTTTATATTTTCTCATTTCATCGATTAAATTCAATATTTCTTCTGTTACCCAAGGATTTCTACTAGCCCTCGTCTTTTTACCTACTTGATCATCTGCTGCCTTCACTACTTCATCCCTCAAAGCTACCCATTCTTCTTCTACTGTATTTGTTACTCCCATTCCTGTCAATTGTTCCCTTACGCTCTCCCTGAAACTCTGTACAACCTCTGGTTCTTTCTGTTTATCCAGGTCATATCTCCTTAAGTTCCTTCCTTTTTGCAGTTTCTTCAGTTTTAATCTACAGGTCATAACCAATAGATTGTGGTCAGAGTCCACATCTGCCCCTTGAAATGTCTTACAATTTAAAACCTGGTTCCTAAATCTCTGTCTTACCATTGTATAGTCTATCTGATACCTTTTAGTATCTCCAGGGTTCTTCCATGTATACAACCTTCTTTCATGATTCTTAAACCAAGTATTAGCTATGATTAAGTTGTGCTCTGTGCAAAATTCTACCAGGCGGGTTCCTCTTTCATTTCTTAGCCCCAATCCATATTCACCTACTACGTTCCCTTCTCTCCATTTTCCTACTGCCGAATTCCAGTCACCCGTGACTATTAAATTTTCATCACCCTTCAATATCTGAATAATTTCTTTTATTTCATCATACCTTTCTTCGTCATCTGCAGAGCTAGTTGACATATAAACTTGTACTACTGTAGTAGGTGTGGGCTTCGTATCTATCTTGGCCATAATAATGCATTCACTATGCTGTTTCTAGTAGCTTACCAGCATTCCTATTTTCCTATTCATTATTAAACCTACTCCTGCATTACCCCTATTTGATTTTGTGTTTATAACCCTGTAGTCACCTGACCAGAAGTCTTGTTCCTCTTGTACCCAAGAGGGCGCCATCATCATTTAATCATACAGTAAAGCTGCATGCCCTCGGGAAAAATTACAGCCATAGTTTCCCCTTGCTTTCAGCCGTTTGCAGTACCAGCACAGCAAGGCCATTTTGGTTATTGTTACAAGGCCAGATCAGTCAATCATCCAGACTGTTGCCCTTGCAACTACTGAAAAGGCTGCTGCCCCTCTTCAGGACACACATTTGTGTGGCTCTCAACAGATACCCCTCTGTTGTGGTTGCACCTACGGTACGGCTATCTGTATCGCTGAGGCATGCAAGCCTCCCCACCAACGGCAAGGTCCATGGTTCATGGGCGGAGGAAAGTAACAATAATATCCATTAAATAATAAACATTAAATTATTTTACATAAAACCAATATAATTTTCTTCTTAGCTTTGAATGTCACAGCCAGTAGCCTTGCACCAATGTGCTTCCTGATAAATAAACAAAGAACAAAAGTAATATAATGCACTAATCTTTACAACAAGTATTGTATTACTTAATGATTGAATAAGGTGTCATGCTGTCATTGTTAAATGTGTTTTGTGTGGGGAAATGATTATCTGATGCTTAACAGAAAATACAAATAATCTAATTTTACCATATCTTTTAAATAAATAAAGCTACAGAGTTGATAATTAAAATATTTGTCATTTTAATGACGTGCTTCTATATGAAATGTCGATCGTTAAGATCGACCAAAACGTTCAGCTTTTGGCATTCAGGTCTTTGTTACAAAAGTTGTTAATTTCACTTTAGCAGTAAATCCTAAACTATTATAATCAACATTCAAGTTTTATTGGGATCACCACGAAATTTTATGGAGGATGGCAGATTAAAATTACTGTGGCTTCATGCCCTGCACTACTACAGAATTAAATAGTTTTCATAAACGTTTCACTTTCTGGCTGATATTAGGTCCGCCACATTTAACAGTGCTACGTCTCCTTGGCCTCAAAAACCTTCTACTGGCTTTCTCTATGGCGTAAGTTCTCGCCTGTCTCATTAGCACACTACAGTGCTTAGGGCTCAACAGACAATATATGCCTGTGAGTTTCCCCATCTCATGGTGAACCCTGGACGACAGGGTTCGTTTTGCAATTTCTGAAGGCTGACTCTTTTGGCCATATACTTAAATGAGAGCGCAATGCTCGTTAACTCACAGTAGAAACAAATTGATTAGTGAGTGGAATTTATTTGTATGTTCTCAGGCATTTAAAATACTTCATGAAGAAATGTACTGACATCTTCAGACACTGTAACCGTGACAAAATGCTTCTTTTGTGAAGCAGACGTCAAGGACTGCATTAGAATTTTTTGTTCAAATATGTGTTTGTAACAGGCTTACTTATTGTTAAGTAGCTCTCAGGATTGTATGAAACGCATAAAAACAGCTGGAAATCATCTTGCAAAGATCGTAATTCCCGAGAAAAAAGCAGTTGCGGACATCCATGTGAGTTGGGTTCACACGACTTGAATTCATTTGATATGCCATGACAGGACGGACAGTGTGAATGCACCTGGATGTGGTAGTGCTGTGACGTAGCAGTGGAATGATGGCCAGTGTGAATTTACCTTTGAGTTTCCACAACTGTGGAAACTATTTTCAAATATATAAACGAAATAGCACTGGCAAATATCAACATGATAGTGGTGTTGCATCTTCCCAGCCATATGTTCCGGAGGAAGAGGTTAAGAAGAAAGTCAGTATCTATGCATAAAGATTAATTCACAGTTGCCATCATGCCACTGTCACGTCACAGCAGCATGATGTCAAGGTGCTTTCACTCTCTCCATCACGTCATGATATGTGAAATCAATTTAAGTCATTTGATCTCAACTCGCATTGCTGCCCTCAACTGTTTTCTTTTTTTTCTGCTGGAATTGCGAATTTTCCGAGATGCTTTACATTAGTTTTTACGTGAAGGGCACATACACAACATGGTGCTTATGTACGTGGATGCTGGAGTGCAGATTTGTACAATAATGACATTTATTGGACTAAAGATAGCTTGTATATTAAACAAGGAAAACATAACTGCAAAACAACCAAACAAAAGTGTGGGTCCCAAAAATGTCATTATGTGGTACAAAAAGGAATTTCACACCCTGTGCAAGAAGCTCGAGGAAGAGAAAGGTGCATTTTATAACCTTTTCAGAAAGTCAAAGCACCAGTTTTTTCATTTTTTGTATCACATTCCACCCAGAATTACTGAAGGGAACACAGTTGTATGAGCTGCCATCACACCCCGTGAAAAACTGATTTGTTTAAGTTTAGTTGCCAGACCAGTGCAAATTTTTGAGCATTAGTCATGTCTCCTCAAACCTTTTCCTTCAAGATTGATAGGTTTCCTTTATATTTTGTATTTGGCTTTAAATAGTGCAAATGCTTTATTTTCACTGGGATTAGCTAATGAAACCACACAAATATTGACTCACAGAGGCTTGCAAAACTGTTTCACACACAATCAAGGGAGCTACTTACATTAACAATAAAAAAGCCTGCCACAAACATATGTATTGTAATGTTCTGACGACCTAAAGTGTGATTGTGGATCTAGGTTATATCGGCTTATTCCCTCAAACCACCTTCCACTTCTTTACGAGATGACTTATTTGGAATTTGCAACCACTCTTCTTTACTGAATAGCCAGCTGCTTGAAACCCTCTTGACTTCTCTGTCGAATAACGCTAGGCACAGGAATTTGTAGACTCTTTCTTCTTATGAAACAAGTAGACATCAAAACTCTTTTCATCAACTAACGATGTAGTTTACCTCCATACATAATAATTTCACTTTCTACATGAATATGTAACTTCCTGCAGGTTTCTTGTACAGTCAGACGTTTGAAACAAATTGAGTTACAATTAAAAGAAGGTTGGCTTGGATACCATGACTTTTCTTAACATGAATACTAAAATGAGTCTTGCCTCTAACAAGGATGCATCAAGAGTATTTTTTCAATTGTTCTTGTTTCACATAACAATAGTGAATGACACAATAAGCACAGAGATGAATATAGACTCCATCGTTCTTCCTTACACTTTCACTAACACAACTATTGATTGTCCAACAGGTACTTGTTGGTGCCGTTCGACCACCGTGTCTACTTTCTTCCCGTGACTGATTTCAGACTTTCACACTCAAACATGTGACGTGCAGTAGGTTTCCAGACTATCATGTGTTCGAGATGACAGAAGGCTGAGTGGTTCTAGAATTTACACAGAAATTCTCGAATCACTATAATATTAAAACAAACAACTCCAATACATTACTTGAAGTCTACTTCACAAAAAGCATTTTGCCACTGTTGCAGTGTCTGACGATTTCAGTCCATTTCTTTACGAAACATTGTAAATGTGTGACAATATACAAATAAATTCCACTTACTAATCAATTTGTTTCTACCTACAGCCCTTTTGACTTCAATTTGCAGCTATATTGCAATCCAGTTCATTATAAGACATTAAGCAACAGCAAGGATATGTGTACATATTCACTTTATAAACATAGTAGAGGAAGTAGTTTAGCATGCTCATGTTGTACAAGTCAGACTGCTGATTCACTGCCTCAATTACTCTTTCTTCATTTATTACGAAATTGTTAATTTTAAGTAAGAAAATAACGAAACTAAATAATTTATGACAAATAACAAAAATAGCGAGCAACAAACAATTGATATCAACCACGGCGAAATGAATTATGCAGATGTGCGCATGGTCGTGTATCAGGAGGAAATGAGTTGGAGGTCAAGTAATCAATAACGGACGGATGATGTCAGTCGTCAAAACTTTCTTCCTGAGAAACTTTGTCAGTGCCATTTGAAACGCATTGCAGAATGATTTGATGGAACGCGACGTGACGGTCAGTGTGAATTGGCCTTAACATTCAATCGGAAGTGCAATGCAGCTAAAAAACCTCAAGTTCCCCACTTTTCATAAGGAGTGTGTGAGTTATAAGTTCTCACGTTGTGATATTTTAATTAACTATCATCAGAAGGCCAAGGAGAAAAACGAAATTTTCGCATACTTCAGTCTTCTTTTTCAGTGTGAGGGTGGTGTAATTTTAAATAAATTCCACGGTCCATCTGCAGAAAGTTAATGTTTCCCTTACTACATTTTCAAATTAATTCTGTCTAATTGTAAATCTTTCTTTGGACCAGCGTCTTGTTTTTTCCTTCTTCTTTGAACACAGTGCCATCGTCAGTGTCAGAAATTCTGTATCTTCGTTTGTAGCCACTCCCAGTAGTGTCAAAATACAGTATACCGTACACAAAAAGCATCTGTTTCAAAAGTGCGGTTAAGTTAACAAACTCTTGTTGCTAAGACGTATTCTCACCTCCTTGGATTTTATTGTCGGCAAGGAGGCTGTATCTTCGTCCATAGATACTATTTATGGTCGAAGGGCTGTTTCCAGTTTTCAAGCTACTTGCAATCAGAGATGATAGTTATGAAACCTGTGTGTTTTACGTTTGTGGTCTTTGACAACATGTCGTCAGCGTGTTGTTGATGTTATTAGTGGTAGTTTGTTATTAAGCCGTGTCTCAAGTTATCTGCTGTGTGCCACGCGGACAAAACGCCCAAAGTGCCCCACTGACAATGGTTCGAAGTAGCGGGTAAGAATCCTCGAAGGATTATTCTTACGAGTTACTCAGCTGTTAGCGACATATGAAGTTTATTTTTGTTTGATAATCCAGTAAACTATTTGCGTGTATAAATGAAGGAAGTAACTGTAGTGTTTAACGCCCCGTCGACAACGGTGTCATTAGAGACGCCTGTAAAGATGGTTCTAGCAAAATAATTATAATTTGCTGGCAGTTCGAATTGTTCTAGTTCTTGTTTTGTTACCTATTAGTAATGGCTGTAAACATTAATGGATATGTATCCTCTTCACGTTTTGGATACCTGAAGCCCTTTCCTATTGATTAAGTTACGTACCAGTAACGGCCTATTGCTAGTGTATAACAGTTTCTGATGTTTCACTTCTAGATTAACATGTGACACTTGAAACTTTCTGTGCTGTCTTACAAAATTTAATGTTGAGTCCAAAAATTTCATTGCCCGGTTTAGGGCTGTGACCTGTTCCACGATTGACTGCTGTCTGTCACTTTTTGTGGATTTGAGTGGACAATGTGCAGTCATCATATACAGAGATAATTATTATCAGTTTTGATAACGTGCATAATTGTAATATTGGTGCTACTCTTTTGATCGTAGTGGTTCAAGTACTGGATAAGAATCTTTAGTATATTAATAAAGTTGCAGTTTCTTTAGGTACTTCCTTGTGCTAGTGTATTAGACGTGTGCAAATTTCTCTCATTGACCTACAGAGCAGTTGTTGCAAAAGTCTGTCATCTGTATATGTTCTACTTACGTTATCATATTAGTCTTACAAATATTAATAGCAAGAAGGATATTGTAAATAATATAGATGTCCCTGAGTTGATTTTTCATTTGTTGTTATTATAGTCGTGCCGTTGGAAGAACATCCCTGACACTTCACGCACGTGGTGGTTTTTTTTAAAGCAGACGCTCTATTGTGTGTCCGAGCTCTGAAATTTGTAAATGTTGTCATGATGACAGAGGAGCATTGTGACCCCTACAACTTAAGGTCTTGAGAGGGCATCAGATGGACAACCAACATGGTGTAACAGCAAACAGCTACATAGTAGCAGTGACAACATAACTGCTGGCAGTCACTAGCGTTCTTTCAGTGGCTCGACTAGGCCTATAAGTTCTTTTGACTTGAACGATTTAATCCTAATGATCAGCAAATATTAGGAAAAAAATATATGTAACATAATTTTTTCTTATGTACAGAATGAAAATTATTGTATGCAAGGGTTCTGCAGTCCCAGTTTAGCTGAAGTAGTGCATTTGTTAAGACGACTGACTTGCATTATGTCCTTTCATTCCAGTCATTGGAACATAGGGCTTTGGTGAAGCACCACCAGAGGACTCATTTTTGTCCCATTACCTTCACTTCCACACTTTCTACCTGCTTCTTTTACTTCTCTCTCTACTGTCCTCATACACTTATCCTCCATCTTCCTCTTCTGTGATGACCCTGAAGCTTCCGTTTCTGGCTTGTTTCTCTATTGCTGACACAATTTTTGTGCAAATTGTGCCCAACCCATTTATATTTCCTCTCCTTTACTGGTTCGTCCATAGACTTCTCATTTGTTCTGTTCTGCACCTCTTGATCCCCTCTGGTATACTCTAAATACGAGCTCAGTCTTTCACTGTCTTCTTATTGCCATGTTAATATTCACTTTAATATTTTTCCTTTCTCCCATTTACTTCCGGGTGTCATCACTTATCCGGTCTATTCTTTTACTGTCTCTGAATCTAGCTGCCATTTCGGCAGTTTCAAGAATCACTCCCTGGACTTCCTGCCACAGCTCTTCTACTCCATTCTCCATTATGTGGAGTGGATCATTTCTGTTCTGCTGTTCTAGTCCAAAGTCCTATTTGTCAGTAGGGCCCGTCACCCTCGAGGGAGCAAACCACTTGTTTAGGACATCAAATTTTTTCTTTGTAGCTAAGGTTTCCAAGTGCACCTTAACTAGAGTCAGCTGGTAGTCACTGTCTATATCAGCTCCTGTTTTATTTCTAAGATGGGGCCATGATCTTTTCCAGTTCCCCAAGAAAAGTGGCATGAATCGAAAAATGATAACTTTTAGTTAAAAATCTGAATGTGTACTATGTGTAGTGTCCCAACATTCATGAAAAAGATAATGGAATTTATGCCAACAGTACTGACTTGAAATTTAAATGAAGCTTATACTACACTGATAGAAAAAAATTACAACACCGAAAAATAATTTATGTAGAGTAATGAAATTTTGGGAATACATTTGTCTAGGTAACATGTTTAAGTAATTAACATTGCAAGATCACAGTTTAATGTGTGAGATATGTCATTGCAAATGTGAAATGCTGGTACATTAATAACTGGTATATCTGCCAGAATGTAGAATGCAATCATGTTCGTGCATTGTGTTCTGCAGGTACCGTATGTCCATGTCTGTTGCAGACAATACGGGGATGGTTAGTGCTGTTTGTGGATGGCACTGGAGTTGAGCAGGCCAAGGCAACATGTCGACACTCTATAGTGTATGTTGCGTAACAACAGGTGTGTATGCAAATGAGTATTATCCTGTTGAAAAACAGCCTGTGGAAAGCTGTTCATGAATGGCAGCACAACAGGTTGAATGACCAGGTTGAAGTACAGATTTACAGTCAAGGTGCTTGGAACAATCACGAGTGTGCTCCTCCTGACATGTGAAAGCAGACCCTATGGAATACTGTCCCAGTTGTGGGAGTTGTTTCATGATTTCCTGTCATAGAGGTCACAGTTTGTAGTAATCGACGGAAAGTCAAAGAGAAGTACTATCCAGTGTTCCCCAAGGAAGTATATAGGCCCTCTGTTGTTCCTGTACTATATTAACGACATAGGAGACAATCTGAGTAGCACTCATAGATTGTTTGCAGATGACACTGTCATTTACCATCTTTTAAAGACATCATATGACCAAAGCGAATTGAAAAATGATTTAGATAAGACTTCTATATGGTGTGAAAAGTGGCAACTGACCCTGAATAAAGAAAAGTGTGAAGTTTTTCATATGATTACTAAAAGAAATCTGCTGAATTTCTATTATGCGATAAGGCACACAAATATGAAGACTGTAAATTCAACTAAATACTTAGGGATTACAATTACAAATAACCTAAATTATAACGATCACATAGATAACGTTGGGGGTTGAGCAAACCAAAGACTGCGCTTCATTGGCATAACACTTAGAAGATGCAATAGGTCTACTAAAGAGACTGCTTACACCACGCTTGTCCTCCTCATTCTGGAATATTGCTCTGTGATGTAGGATCATTGTGAGGTTGGACTGACTGATGATGTCGAAAAAGTTCAAAGAAGGGCAGCTCGTTTCACATTACCGCGAAATAGGGGAGATAGTGCCACAGACGTGATATGTGAATCATTAAAACAAAGGCATTTGTCATTGCAATGGGATCTTCTCATGAAATTTCAATCACCAGTTTTCTCCTCCTATTGCAAAAACATTCTGTTGGCATCCTGCTACATAGGGAGAAATGATCATCACGTCTTAATCAGGGCTTGCAGAGAAAAATTGAAACGTTCATTTTTCCCGGACGCCATTCGAGAGTGAAACGATATAGATACAGCTTGAAAGTGGTTCATTGAACCTTCTGCCAGGCACTTTATTGTGAATAGCTTATCACTGGAACCAGAACAGAACCAACTTTTGTCAAGAAAACACAACAGACCTCCTCCATGCTTTCCAGTAAGCTCTTGCTTGATACCACTGAAGTCGCAAATGGTAGTGGTTTGGGGTCAGTGGAATGCATGCTACAGCGCATCTGAATTGGAGCTGCCCTTGAAATAACTGATTTGTAGCAGTTTGTTGTGTCATCGTAGTGCCAGCCGGTGCCCAAATTGCTGCTGTAGATGCAGTACAATGCTCCAGTGCCATATTCTGAACGCGATGGTTTTCCCTCAAGCCAATTACATGACCTCATTCAAACTCATTGAGGTGATGACATTGGTATCTTTGTCGTCTTTAAGGAGTTCTTAACAAACATCCAAATATGTTCACAAAAATTTCATTCTCCTCTTGGAAAAAATAAAAAAATTAAGAGACAACTGTGCAAAACTTTTTGAATGCCCTATGTATATGTTTTATAGAATTAATTCTTTAAATCAAGTTTTCTAAAGTATGGCATTTTTGAGTTTCACAGTCCTTGCCGGTGTGTGATATTTTGTCGAAAACAGTGTTCCTTCTTTAGCTAGCTCATTGTTTGCACAGAATTCAGTTAACAGTTTACCATTTGCAGTAGACTTTCCTACTCTGTGTCCTGCCATTACGTGCTCCATCCCGAGGTTTTCTGTACCTGCTTTTGTGTTTTGTTCCCCAGTTTTCAGTGCTGCATGTATAAATGGCAGTCAAGTGAAAACAAGATAAACTGTGCAACAGGTGTGGTGTAGACATTGGTAACTAGGTAAGTGTGTTTATCTTTTGTGAATCAGGAAAAAAAACCATGAACATTCACAGCTGTGCCATCTGTCTGTTACACATGATTGATGAGAAGTCAGCGGGTGTGCGTTCAGCATCACTATGGAGGCCAGGAAAGTGCAACAGTAAGATGACATGCAGTCTCTTACTGTGGAAGGAGTGTCAGGAAGTGAAATTCATGCCTGAATGTTTGCTTTGTATGGCAGACACAGTATGTCACATGCAGACATGTGTACTTAGAATTAATGTTTCCGAGAAGTTAGGGTATCACTGAAAGGCAGCATTCGGCCAGGACAGGCTTGTTGTGCCATTAACTGTCCTGTCATTGCTGTGGTGAATGCTGCTGTCAGAAATGGCAGACAGTGAGAGATATTCGGCTTATTTCAGGCGTCAGTCATGGTAGCACTTACACCGTCATGACAGAGCATCTGAAATTTGGAAAATCTGTGCACGTTGGGTTCCCTGCAGCTGAGATGAGGAGCAGAAGTTGAACAGGATTTCGACATTACTGGAGCACCTAGAACAGTGCCACAATGAAAAATATTGTTCCTTGTCTTGGGAGACGAAACATGGTGTCACTATTTTGAGCCATAGAGCAAGCATAATAGCCAACAACGGAAGCACATGGGTTCACCTCTTACTGAAAGGTCATGAGCCATGCTTGCCTGCTCTAGTAAAGTCACAGTGATTTTTTTTTTTCTTTGACTACAAGGGCCCAGTGTTCTTTGACTTTATGAATTACTCCACAATTAATCAACACTATGCGGAAATTTAAGAGTACCCGCGTCCAATCACCCAGTTGGCAGTCACAATTATCCTATTGCAGGATATAATGCCTGCCCATAAATTGCCAAGGTTGTTTGAGGTGCACTGCAGAATTTCAGCTATGAAGCCTTTAAATGCCCTCCACACAGTCCCAATCTCTCCGCATGTGAATTCTGTACTTTTGGAACTCTGAAGAAAAACATTTGTGGCCATTTTTTGCTTCAAAGAGGTGCACTGTGTATGCCTGGGGTACAGTAATAATTCCATACCCGCAACTGTGAATATTTTTGCAGAAGGTGTAGATTGCCTTGTTTCACACTGTGATAAATTTAACAATTATGGTGATTACTTTTGAAATAATAAAAAGTCAACATTTTTCCATTGATCTCATTTTCATTTGATTACTCCTTACAGTTCAGCACAGAAGTAGTTTTTGATTCTATCTATGATTGTCCAGTGGGAATGAAACATTGGATGACAGCTATATTCCGTATCTGTCATGTAAATCTTGTTGTCCTGATTCTGTCATATGAATGCCTGGTGTCTGTTGTTTTGGTCTTGTCTGAAAGAACAGACATCATGTGAAAACTGCAGCTGTAATACATATTATGTAAATTGAAGGGGGGGGGGAGGAAAGGGAAGTAACTGATGATATCAGCCACATCAGTGCTGTATGCGGAATCGGTGTCAGGAAATGAAAATCCCTGGTTCACATCTCGGTCCTGCACATCTTTTCACTCATTGCCACTGGTTCCACACAAAGTCCTGATGGAGCTGACACCATCAGTTCCTTCCCTTTCCTCTCTCTCCCCCTCCCCCCTACATCTTCAGTTTACATAACTTTGTCATGTTTTCCTTCCTGCTTTGCTTTGAATTTTTCAACGTGGAGTAGTGTGTTTGCTGATGTGAAACTTCCTGGCAGATTAAAACTTTGTGCCAGATTAGGACTCAAACCCATTACCATTGCCTTCCACAAGCAAGTGCTCCACTGATTGAGCTACCCAGGC
The DNA here is from genome assembly GCF_023897955.1 of Schistocerca gregaria. Lineage (NCBI taxonomy): Eukaryota > Metazoa > Arthropoda > Insecta > Orthoptera > Acrididae > Schistocerca > Schistocerca gregaria. Next base: position 135,857,033 of record NC_064921.1, on the reverse strand, counting down.
ACGACTCATGATCCATCCTAAAAGATTTACTTTCACCAGTACCTTATCTTCTACCTTTTAGACTGCACAGAAGTTCTGCAACAGGTGCTGGATTAGCACTCCTGGAGGAAAGGATATTGTAGAGCATGGCAGCCACAGTCTTGCTCTCTGCTGTTTTCTTTAGCATTATGCCAACACTATTCACATGATTTCATCTGCATGTATTTTACCTGAATAGAGAAAAGTCACACACTTGGACTTTAGTTTGGATCTGCCAAACTAATTCCATTCAATTTCACTCAATTCCATAATAGTTAACTTATATTTGTTAAATTCTGCTTTGGCCTGTAGTTTTCCACTCTTGTAGGGGTCTGAACAATCCAAAATCCAATTCTCATGGTCCGTTTCAATCCAGAGGTTGTTATCTTAGTGTCCATTGGCTCTGTCTTCTTGAAGTTTCAATGTGGTTTAACAAATGCAGGTTGATAGTCCATGGTCTGTGACTGCTTTGGTGGGGATGGCATCCTTGTTATATGGTCAATAATGTCTTTTTCCTTCCCTCTCTAAGAGGTTGTACACTGTTCACAAGGCCCCTCTGCTAAAGCTTGCCCAGTTTGGGGGACTCTACCAGTACTTACGCTAGTAGCGACATAGGCCTCAGCTTCATTGTGCCATGCAAACTTTCCCACCAGGCATTGAAGTTACCTGCAGTAAGATGGTATTTGCTTGGGAGGGGAAACAAGTGAAGTAGTTAATTTATTCGAGAGGATGAAGGCTCATGCTCGGTCCGTCCAGCCATCTTGATTTAGGTTGGTTATGGTTCTAATAAATCACCTAAGACAAATGGCATGATGATTCTTTCCAGAAGGTTACTCATTATAATGAAAGTAATTAAATAGAGTAGGCAATACCATTGTTGTGATTGCTATTACACCTCAATTAATAAGTTATTTTTCTTCTTTCCATACAGGCATCACCGAAAGCGTTCTCGTAGTAGGTCCCGATCTAGAAGTGCTGACAGGAAAAGAAGCCGAAGATCAAGAAGCCGAGAAAGGTATTAATAAAATTAAAAGTGTTGCTTGTCTAAATAGAGTGAAGGTGAGAGATTATATGACTAAAGGACTTGTACTGTCACTGTGTGCTGTGCCACATGCTCGACATTGATTGTATGTGGTATAATTACTAATCACGATTGCCGTTTGCCATGTGTTACTATCTTGTTTATGAATTGTACTCCATAGACATTTAATAGTGATTTGTTCACAAAGTATCTATTTAGAAAATGTATCATACAGTTTTGAACCTTAGTTTCTTAAATTTATTGATAAATGATATAAATTTCCAGAATGATTGTACAACAGTTGTGCATATCTTGTGAATAAAACCATCTAGATCTGATGCGGCAGTAGGATGTCAGCAGGTTGGGTAACTTACAGAGGTGGTGTCTGGAATGCTGCTCCTAAAGTGGTGGTCCGTGGCCTACTCAACCTCCACAACATCCTAGTCCATCACAACACCACTCCCAATCCCAAACCCTTGCCACCAGGACACTATCACTGTGGAAGACCCAGGTGCAAGACCTGCCCAATCCAACCACCCAGCACTTCATACCAGTCCTGTCACAGGTTTATCCTACCCCATCAGGGTCTGGGTCAGAGCAGCCATGTCACTTACCAGCTCTGCTGCAATCATTGAATAGCTTTTTATATTGTTATGACCACCAACTAGCTATCCACCAGGATTAATGGTCACTCCCAAACTTTGGTTAAGAGCAAAGCAGACCACCCTGTGGCACAACATACAGCTGAACATAACACACTCAGTTTCAGTGGCTGCTTCAGTGGTGAGCCGTCTGGATCCTCCCGTCCACCACCAGATTTTCTGAACTGCACAGATGGGAGTTATCCTTACAACACATTATCCCGGTCTCTTAATTATCCTAGCCTCAACCAACAGTATGATACTGCCCCCACACCTTCCACCCAACAATTCGATCCCCTCTGTCCTGTCACCTCTTCCCCATCCTTGTCTCCTACCCTCTTTGTTTGCCATCCTCTACCACCACATCCACCCATCTTCCTCCACTCCTTTCATTTTTCACTCTGTTGTCCCCACCTCCATGCTTTACAGCCTCCTGACACTGCGCCTGTTGAGATTCTAGTCCCTACTCACTCTGCCATATAGTGCTTCTCTTTTCCCTCACCTGTACTCTGCTATCCCTTCCTTACCCCTCTGGATTGCCGCTTGCATCCCATGCTACAGTTGCATTCTGGCCAGAGTTAGTGGTCGTGTGTGTGAGGTGTGCTTGCTTGTCTGAATGAATCGTGTGTTTCACTTTTTCCGATGAAGACTAAGGCTGAAAGCTTGTGTGAATATATTTAAATGTGCCTGTCTGCACCCTGATGTATTATCTTTATACTAAGTAGCACTCTGTTTTTTTCTGCATTGTTGATTTTTTTCTATATGGAGTTTCATTTTAAAAGCAGCAATTTTTCATTGTGTACAGTGGCAAAAGGAATAGATTCAGCTGTTCAATTATTAATTTAAAGGACAGGTGTTGTTGCCTGGTGGTGCATATTTCTAAGGAGGATTGTCTGTGTTGCATTTGAAATTACTGTGTGCCTAGATGAAACTGAGAACAGTGGCATTACAGAGAGGTTAAAGTTATGGAACCCCTTAGGGGAAAATGACGGTGCCTATTGGTAAGTGTCTGAATTGTTCTTTTACTTGCAGTACATCGGATACATTTTGTATGTAACTGCCTCGGAGTGTTTCATTTTGAGAAGACCGGTGATAATCATGAAGAGTTGAATAACATAATTCTTATGAAGTGGTTTTAAGCATTCCTTATGACAAATATCACAAAGCCAACATATGTTCTTAGGGATAATGCCCCATATCATTCAGGTGTTTGTGAAAAAGACATCAACTGTGGCAACGAGGAAAAATGAAATTATTCAGTAGTTGAATGGACAAAATGTAGATATCAGAGAAGATTTAACAAAGCCTGAGCAGCTCAGAATTGTGGCATGAACGAAACCACAATTTCCACCATAAATACATGAAAGTGGTAAAAGACATGAGCATGAAATAGGCTGCTTGCTCTGTATCAGTCATTTGTATGTTAATGAAATGTTTTTGGGTGAAAATATAAAATTACTTTATTGCAAACTACAAAAATTACACTGTCTCTGAAGTTGAGAATCTCCTTGGAAGCTTTCAGTCAAGTGACTTCTAAGAAGTGGAAGAATATGGTAAATGATACTGCAGTCAGGGAGGCAGCCAAAAATGAAAGTGTTGTGGAAGACTGAGTGGAAAATTTAATTAGGCCTATATATGTGGGCACGAGTAGTCACAGCTTGAGGAAAACAGAAGAAAATAATTCGAAATCAGATTATGTCACCTATGTGAGCAATGTTTTTCCATTACTGTTACTACAACACATTCAGTAATTTCAGATGACAGTGTGCCATTGATTGATTATGTCATTGTGAATAGTTTCTTCAGGTGATAACGGTTAACATACTTTAAAATTTAACAGTTAATATACTTTAAAATTATTCTTTTGCTTGTTATAGAACAAGTTAATAATGCAAATATTTAATTACAAAAACAAGGACTGTGAATGTTCAACAGTGTATCAGAAGTAGTTTGTACTTCTGTTGGGAATTGTCACACACAATCTTAAGATAATTCAGCATACTACATGCTTCATCCCAAACTTTTGTTTTTATATATGGGAACTAGTAACCGAAAACAAATTTACACATACAAATATGACCTGCTTGTTGTCACAGTTTTAGTTCTTACTGCTAGAATGTGAGAGTAGTCGAAACAAGTACCATAAGCTACTTGTGGCAGCACTGCAACCTGGTCCCATCCACTGTCCATACAAGTCATTTGTCTCAGGGACTGTAATGTGAGAGGTTATTACTGCAGTAACATAAAATTAATTTATGTCTTACGTTTTTCAGATCCAAGACTCATTACAGTCGACGTAGTCGATCACGTGATCGAGATTCTGAGAGAGACAGGCACAGAAAGGACAGAGATGAGAGAAAAAGGTAAGATTATATATTATCACAATAAAACAAAAGCAGTTTTATATAGCTAGTTACTTGTTATTTACACTGTTTGATCAGAAGTGTCTGGACACCCCCAAAAACATACATTTTACATATTAGGTGCATTATGCTGCCACCTACTGCCAGGTACTCCATATCAGCAACCTCAGTAGTCATTAGACATTGTGAGAGAGCAGAAATGGGTGCTCCGCAAAACTCGCAGACTTCAAACATGGTCAGGTAATAGGGTGTCACCTTTGTCGTACGTCTGTATGCGACGTTTCCACACTCCTAAACATCCACAGGTCCACTGTTTCAGATGTGATAGCGAAGTGAAATGTGAAGGGACACGTACAGCACAAAATCTGACCTCGTCTGTTGACTGACAAACTGCCGACAGTTGAAGAGAGTCGTAATTTGTAATCCAGACCATCTCACAGGAATTCCAAACTGCATCAGGATCCACTACAAGTACTATGACAGTTAATCGGGAGGTGAGAAAACTTCGATTCCATGGTTGAGCGACTGCTCATAAGCCACACATCACACTGGTAAATGCCAAATGACGCCTCGCTTTGTGTAAGGAGCATAAACGTTTGATGATTAAACTGTGGAAAAACATTGTGTGGAGTGAGAAATTATGGTACATAATGTAGCAGTCCGATGGTGGGGTGTGGGTATGGTGAATGCCTAGTGAACGTCATCTGCCAGCATGTTTAGTGCTAACAGTAAAATTTGGAGGCAGTGATGTTTTGGTGTGGTAGTGTTTTTCATGGAGGGGGCTTGGACCCCTTGTGGTTTTGTGTGGCACTGTCACAGCACAGGTCTACATTAATTTTTAAGCTCCTTCTTGCTTCCCACTGCTGAAGATCAATTTGGAGATGGCAAGTGCATCTTTCAACACGATCGTGCACCTGTCCATAAAGCACAGCCTGTGGTGAAGTGGTTACATGACAATAACATCCCTGTAATGGACTGGCCTCAACAGAGTCCCGACCTGAATCGTATAGGACAGCTTTGGGATGTTTTCGAATGCCGACTTTGTGCCAGGCCTCACCGACCAACATCAATACTTCTCCTCAGTGCAGCACTCCATGGTGAATGGGCTGCCATTCCCCAAGAAACCTTCCAGCACCTGATTGAACATAATGCCTGTGAGAGTTGAAGCTGTCATTAAGGCTAAGGGTGGGCCAGCACGATATTGAATTCCAGCATTACCTATGGAGGGTGCCACGAACTTGTAAGTCAGTGTCAGCCTGGTGTCCAGATACTTTTGATCACATTTTATGATTTTTAATGGGAAAAAATCTGCTCACCAAGCAGCAGCAGCAGGACACGCACATAAAAGAAAGTTATAATTATGCAAGCTTTCAGAGCCAGTGGCTCCAACTTCCGGCAGAGGGGTTGAAGGAGAAGGAAGATTGATGAAAGAAAATGACTGGAGAGGTCCAGGAGGAGGGATAGATTTCAGAAAAGTCTCCCCTGATCTGTGGTTCCAGGTGACTTTTCTGAAATCTACCCCTTTTCCTAGATGCCTTCAGCTCTTTTCCTTTGCCACTTCATCCCTCCTGCTGGAAGGAACCACTGGCTGAGAAAGCTTGCATATTTATAACCTTCTTTTATGTGCGTATCCTGCCATCACTTGGAGAGTAGATTTTTTATCTATCCAATTACATTATAACTGTCAAAAATTGATTGTTTTTGTTGTTATTTTATAGTTTGTGTTGTTTGATTCAGGGAATCAAAATCTTCGTCAAAGTCTAAAAGCAAATCTGGCAGGGAGAAATCTAGATCTCCTTCGAAAGAAAAGGAGAAAAAAGATGAGAAAGAGGATGAAGCATTTGACCCTACAGCTCTTGATAAGGTAACTTGAACTTCAAAAATTCTGTGGTTAGATTACTAAAGTGTTTTTGTTACATGCACTTTGTGTAAAATAAAAGACAATAAATAATGTTTGGTCTTCAATAGCAAATTAATGTGTTGTATGGAAAGTTATATAAGAAATATATTTTCACCTAACTTCATGTTTCTTGGAACAGTGGTTTTGGTTTAGGTTGGGCATTGCATTTAGCAAAACTTTGAATCTTCGTTTGTCCCCCTTAGATGCTACCTAAGTCACAAAAATGTTTCTTTCAATTTTAGTGGTTCTTGGACCAGTAGTTTATTCCCCCCCCCCCCCCCCCCTCTCCCTCTCTCTCTCTCTCTCTCTCTCTCTCTCTCTCTCTCTCTCTCTCCCACCCCCCTCTGCTCCTCTCTCTCTTTCAGTATCATGATTGGTTTGATGTGGCCCATCAGGAATATCAGTTGCAGCCTATGTCCCCAATTATTTGCAGGGTGTATTCCTCTACACTCTACAGCTCCTACTACTGCTGTGGAAGTTATTCCCTGATGTCTTAGCAGATGTCCTACCGTCCTATCCTCCTCCTCGTTAGTGTTTCCCGTATATTCCTTTCCTCGTTAATTCTCTGGAAAACCACCTCATTCCTTACCATATCACTTCACCTAATTTTCAACATTCTTTTGTAGCACCATATCTCAAATGCTTAGATTATATTCTTTTCCAGTTTTCCTCACAGTCCATGTTGCACTTCCGTACTATCATGTGCTCCAGACGCATATTCCCAGAAATTTCTTCCTCAAATGAAGGCCTAAGTATGATATTAGTAGACTTGTCTTGGCCAGGGACGCCCCTTTTGCCAATGCTAATCTGGTTTTTATGTCCTCATTGCTCCGTCCGTTTTGAGCTATTTTGCTACACAATTGATGGCTAGGGTAACCCAAATGAGGCTTTATTCAAGAAGCACTAGACCACAACAGTCAACAGCCTCCCATGAACCCTCATGTAACACGGCACAGTACACTAAAGTGAACAGCACACTAGAAAGACACACAAGAGAGCCGGTTAGCACTGCGCCGTGCATATATATGCGTGAGCACTGGTAGATGGTGCGGTGGTGACTTCACTGTAGTCGGCCGGAGTGGCCGAGCAGTTCTAGGCGCTATAGTCTGGAACCGCACAACCGCGACGGTTGCAGGTTCGAATCCTGCCTCGGGCGTGGATGTGTGTGATGTCCTTAGGTTAGTTAGGTTTAAGTAGTTCTAACGTCTAGGGACTGATGACCTCAGAAGTTAAATCCCATAGTGCTCAGAGCCATTTGAACAAACCACTTCACTGTGCGCATGCCTCTTACAGGTGGTCTCCAGATGTGCGCATACCTCCCACAGGTGGTCTCCAGCAGCTAGCCCACACACGGCTACAGGATACAGTTGGCGGCAAATTCAAACATGCATGCATAGCAGCACAACACTTGGCACTCTAGCACTAGTCGCAGGACATAACACACTGAAGTATTCAACAGTGCCATAATTTGAAACAAAGTACCATGCTACTCACTTCTTTATAGAACACTGAGATCATTCTGAAAGACTTGGGAATGTTAAAAAATTCCCAGAACTTTCTAGAACATCGTAAAATCTAGACCATTTGAGAATAATTTAGGACATTCAAAATATTTATCAACATTCAAAAATATTCATAAATGCTTGGTAATGTAGATAAATCTTGAACTTTTTCCACTAAAATATATGAGGTTCATTCAAATGAAACCTGGTCAGTGCATCTACCTATGCCTTACACGTAAAATGGCACCCTGTAACTGTGGGTATGGTGGTGCCATCTATTGGTAGAGAAACTGACACGTGTGCACCGTTTGATGTTACATAGCGCCAGTGTGGTTTCATGCCAAAGAGAAGGTGGTCGCACAAGTCATCATCCACTACCGAACATACAGGCAAGTAAACAGGAACAACAAGGAGAGATTCAGTTTTTGGCGGTGGAGGGAGTTGGAGGCCGTGAAATGTGTCGACGGAAGAAGGCTGTGTACAGTGAATTAAGTCTGAGTCGATCAGTTATTGGGGAATGGCACAAACGATTCCTTGAGGGGCGCGAGTCCTGGACAGCGTGTCATCACACCAGAAATGGTTGTGGAAGTGAATGCTTCAGTCTTGGACAACCACAGAATCACTGTGGACGAGATTGATCAGTTACTGGGTATTAGCGTGGGCACCTCCCACACCTTAATGCATCAACACTTGAATGTTCGAAAACCTATGCCCAGTGGGTTTCCTACCAACTGACCGCCGAACAGCGCAATACTCGAATGGCGCTGTCTTTGAGTCATCTGCAACATGAGGATGAATACAGCTTTCTGTTGCATATTGTCACAGGTGACAAAACATGGTATCACCATTTTGAACCAGAAATCGAGCATCAGAGCAGGCAATGGAAACACTACCTTCAAAGAAATCAAAGGCCATGTGCACCAGTTATGGTAAGGTCATGATGTCCTTTTTTTACCACAAGGGGCCACTGCTTGTCAAGTTCCTGGAAAGGGGAACCACCATCAATGCCCAGCATTATCAAGCCACTTTACAGATCCTTAGATGAGGTATCAAGTCGAAATGCTAAGGTATGTTGTCCAGTGGCGTTATCCTCCTGCATGACAATGCTCGCCTGCACACAGACAATGTGGTGAAGACGGCATTGCGGCAGTTTCAGTGGGAAACGCTGGAACATCCACCATACATTCGCAACCTTTCACCGTGTGACTTTCATGTGTTTGGACCTCTAAAACAAGGTCCAGGCCTACTAGCTTCTTCAAGAATGGAACCGACTGGCTAGTGTTGCAAGGGGATAAATGTGCCAACAGTTTTGGTGACTATTTTTGAGTATGTTTACTGTGTATAAATTCATTTTTGTGTTAATAAAATAGTTACCGTTACTTTTGTCTAGTGACCGGGTTTCATTTGAATGCCCCGTATACATTGATGTGAAAGAGACAGAGTTGTCTCGTGACCACCACAATCTGATAGTGTAAGCTTCAAACACTCATATCTACAGAAACATGACAGCTATCACCTCACATCCGCTATAGTACATGACAGGGGAATCAAGGTAGCACCCGACACAAAAACCAATGATTTGCGGTTGGTGGTTTTTTAGTGTTCTGTACCTCACTGGGTAAAATTGGAACCCACATAACATAACTTTGTTCCCTGTCTGTTTGTCCATCTGTTAACTCCCCATTTTCTCAGAAATTACAGTAGCAAATTTAACTTGTGATTGAGACATTCTTGAAAATCTTGGAAATCCTATAACTGATACCTTCTCAGTGTTGATATAGATAATAGAGATCACCGAGATTCTCTGTTCCTGGAATGGATGAACTATCTACTGTATATACATATTTTAGTTTGTATGGAATCCTCACAGTTTGAGACCTTCCTCGGACATGGCCAGTTTTAATGTCAACCTTTAAATACAGATATTACAATCCTATATTAAATCAACAGTTCTCAATACAGCTGTATTTAATTTAGTGAAAGAAAACTTTTCACTATATTTAGTGGAAACTTCAGAATAAATGCAGTTTTCCTTTCATCTTACCTTAATATTATTTTCGCTTCAATTCTATTGTTTGATAAGTATTCATGACCATTTCATGTTTTGAATTTTTAAGTTAATGTAATCAACTACTTGATTTCTTACTGCTAAAATAATTGGTCGGTTAGTTAGTAATATTATTATTAAATATGCATATGTGAGTAAGCAGTTCCTACCTGCTACCTTTTACACATTACGACAATAGAAATTCTTATACCAAGTAGAAGTAGTATTAGTTAGCATGGAGTAATGAATGTCATTTTTCCTCTGGTATTGTAGTTATGTGCATCCTTGTTCCTTTTGAACTGTTGTGGGTTGTTTACAACAACCATTATGAGGGAATAAAAATACTGAGAAGCAGTACTCAGAATGCTTAAATCGTTAAATCGAGGTCTACAAGATGATCCTGGGTTATTAATTCTTACAGCATCTTTTTGGACAATGAAGACTTTCTTTCTTAAAGATGACTTACACCAGAATATTATTCCATATGACACTATTGAATGAAAATATCCACATTATGTCAACTTGTTGATTCCCCCCTCTCCCCCACCCCCACCCCCTACCCGAGATGAGCAATAATTCTAAGTGCAAATGGGGCTGAACTAACTTGTTTTAGGAATTCCAAAACGTGCTTCTTTGAGTTTAAATTCTCACCTATATGGATACCTGAAAATTTTGAAGTTTCCACCCAATGTATTATTTCCTCACATTTGTTACACTTATCATTGGTGTAGTACCTCTAGATCTACAGAACTGCACATGTTGTATCTTTTTAAAATTGAGGGTGAGAACATTCACAGAAAACCAATTTGTTGCTGTATGTATGCTGTCTTTTCCTACATCGTTAGTTGTCAAACTGGGTCTTTCACAAAACCAACTTGAGTAATTTTGAAGATTGATGGGAGCTTTATTTATTAATTCATTTGGAATGGTGACAGTGTTACATAAACTGTTTGTAAGTTCAGTGTGGCCAGTTGCTCAATGACTTGGGTGAGTGTGTTCTCTAAATTGTAAAGAGTTTTCATCAAGATGTTTTGCTTCTTTGTTATTGAAAATCTTAAATTCATATTTCTACTTAATTGTACTTTCTTCACTCAAGGCCAAAGAAATGTTCTCTTCAAACATGCATTCATTTCATCTGCTGGTGTTGATTTTGGAATAATTGGAAGCATTTGCCAAAGATGTTCATAATGCGTAAGTAATGCAGCACCTGTTAATTCTGGATTACATCAGAGATCTAGAAGATTCTACGACATTCTTTAACCATCTAGAAGGAATATTCTGGCCACCCTGGGCCACTACGGCATTCAGTTCCAAGCTGCTTCACCATCTTCTTGTAAGAAGCCCATTTGTGCGATGCCCTCTATAGACACTCATATCTTCATAAGTAATTCCTAAAGTTCCCATAACAAAACCTTCTTCATGGATGGGTGATGGAAGGTTACCCCCATGGGGTAGCAAAATTCACTATTGAAGAGTTTTGGCAGTAATCACAGACACGTCACACTTGGCCTTTAAATATGTCTGCTTGTGTCTGCATATATATGGATGGATATGTGTGCCTCTCCCTTAAAACCCATATCCTTTCGTCTTTCCCTCTCCTTCCCTCTTTCCTGAAGAAGCAACCGTTGGTTGCGAAAGCTAGAAATTTTGTGTGTGTGTTTGTGTGTTATTTTATTGTGCCTGTCTACCGGCGCTTTCCCGCTTGGTAAGTCTTGGAATCTTTGTTTTTAATATATTTACTTTTATTATGTATTCAGGAGAAACAATTTCTCTAATGGTTTAAATGCTTTGCTACTTTAGTTAAAATTGACTGTGAGAAAGAAAACACTGTCCATCAGAATGTTTATTAGTGTATCATGTAAAAATTAAAAGTAAATCAGTGAAGAACTTTTTGAGATTTTTGCTAACATCCTCTGTTCAGCAGCAGTGTCATTTAATGCAGCACCAATTAAGATTTCATCTACACTGCTGTGTTCCACCAAAGGATCCTTGAAAGGCAGTGAGTCGTCTTGTTTTTGTATATCATTGTGATGTCATAGTCATATGAAGCTTTGATGCACATTTTGTGAGTCAACCCAATGGATTGTTCAGGTTAGTCAGCCAGCATAGAAAATGGTGGGTGATCCATCACAAAGGTGAACAGTTTGCCAAATAAATACAGCCGGTACTTGTTGGTGGCCCAAACAACTGCAAAACACACTTCTCAGTTGTAGAGTAGTTCACCTTGGACTTGGAGAGTACTGTGGAAGTGTAATCTATCACCCTTTCAGCACCATCCCGATTTTATACTAGACTGCTTGTATCCCAAAACTGCTACCAGCAGTGTGACGATCTGTCTCGGCATTCTTGTCATACAATTTTAGAACTGGAGAAGAAGATAGTGCCTCGTTTAAGGGCAAGGAAAGATCTTTCTTGCACTTCGTTGCATGAGAATTTGCCATCTCCCTGCTAAAGATGGCAAGGGATGTGCCTTGGTACCGAAGTTCTTTATGAATCTCTGGTAGTATAAACTCCTTGTGAGAAAACCTCTTACATCACTAATGTGCTGAGGAGTTGGACAACCTGTGACTGACCTTATTTTCTCCAGATTGGAACAGACTCAATCGTCATTTACTAGGTGCTCCAAGGTTTTCATTTTTTATACAATGAAGAGGCAGATTAAGTTAGAGACCTGTAGTTTGTTTGTACTTCAGCATGGTTATCAGTCAGCTTAGATGTTATGCATATGTCTTTGAGATAATGGCAATGTTGTCTAGACAGCAAAGACACACCATCTATTCCAGGTGGTGAAGCAAGTTGTGCACCCTACATTCTAAGGTGTTCACTCAGTAACACTCCGTATTGAACTGGCAAATTGGTGTTTTATCATGAGCTGTTTGAGCTGCCCTTTCTCCACTCTGCCTTTGAAGGCATCCAAAAATTGATGCAGGTGGCTATCACTCACTATGTTGTTCTTCGCTCAGGCCAGACCCTATGGGCAGTTAGATAGTAGCTTCCTCGTCTGCGTTGCATATAGTGGTAGTGGTACAAGATTCTTCGTTAATAACACTAAGTTGCTCTTCTCGGGTGTCCCACATGCACATAAATTTAGGGACGAATTTGGCTGCTCTTGACATTTAGTGATCCAGAGTTCTCCTTCACCACAAGGTTCTCAATCGTCATTGGCATGTAGATCTATTTGTGAATATGATTAGCTTCTTGCTTTTAACAAATATTTTACATTTTAATTGTGCATCTTGGTTGATGACTGGAACATGTGTTGTTGACAGTGGTGAAATAACAATATCTACAACAGCAAACAACCACCCAGTCCAATCTATGTTACGGGTGCTTGTTTGGAATATCTTCGTCTATCTGGAGCTCTGATCTTTCACAGTCAATGATTGCTATTGATGGCAGCAAAAAGTCCTGTTTGAGAATAACATCATCACTACCGTATGTCATAACAACAGATTCAAAGGCCTGTGTTGTGTCATTGATAGTTATTCTCACAGTATATGTTCCTGTTGGCTGGACACAATTCCCATTTATGGCTGTCAGCACAACTGTTTTCACATCACAGAACATAATCTTCTTCAGCTGGTTGTGGTAAACATTTGACATTGCAGGAAAAGAAGCCCCTTAGACAGTAGTGCCCTGACTTGTTGTGCATTGATGATCATGTCACTCAGATTTCCTGTCATCTTGGTATCTGTTGTCAGTGGACAATTTTCATCTGTAGTGGTCTTACCGTCACAGATGGTCGCCTCACTTAGTTTTTCTGAATTCAGCAGCTAGGTTAGTGGCTGGTACTTAAGTGCATGGTGCAGCGATGAGCTATCGCCGACTATAATCATTTGCAGTTGACTGGCATGAATAGGATTGTTGTGATGGTTAACATGTTGTGGCATGACCCTGTTCTTCAGTTGTTCTTCTGCGAAGGGGACTTACTATTGATTCTCACCAAATGTTTTCATCAAGAACCTTCCTGAAATGATGAATACTAAATAACAAATAATTGCTCTCGTCAGCTTTGAACTGACGATCCACAGCATGCCAGCCAGTGATGTTAACAGATACACTACACTGCATGTGACACAGATGATGGCAGTGTAATGATGCTGAAGATAAATGTGCTGTATGATAATTTCCAGTCGTCGTGAGATCAGATGTTGACAGCACTAATGATAGAAAACCTTTAATTGTGCTGTGCTCAGGGTTTATGTTGAAGCCATGTACTAATACATTCAGTAGCTACATTAATTTATGATTGTGTTCATTACTTAGCTCTCATACCTGTTCTCTGCCTTACCAGGAAGCAGAGCAGAAACGATTAGAATTAGAAATGCAGAAACGCAGAGAAAGAATTGAGAGATGGCGAGCAGAGAGGAAGAAGAAGGAGCTGGAGATTACAAAGAAGGAAATCAAAGGAAACCTACTAGGTGGGAGATATGTTTTTCTCTTCTTTATTCACACATATAAAATTAATTATAATTATTGTTTGTGCTGAAACTTCCTGGAAGATTAAAACTGTGTGCCAGACTGAGACTCGAACTCGAGACCTTTGCCTTTGCCTTTTGCGGGCAAGTGCAAGTTCGAGTGTAGGTCCGGCACACAGTTTTAATCTGCCAGGAAGTTTCATATCAGCGCACACTCCACTGCAGAGTGAAAATCTCATTCTGGAATTATTTGTGGTTTTCATAGTATTAGGAGCAGCAGTTTTTGTAGCTAACAGTTTTAAAAAGTAGTAAATGTCCATTGTAGATAAACTCTTTGGGTTTTTATTTGGAGGTAGAAGTCTCTGTAAGGCAAATTCTTTTATGTGATCACTGTAATTTATTTATTATTTGTTAACAATTATTTAGGTTTCTTTTTAACCACAGTGAGTTCAATAATAACAATATGAAAGTAATAGACTGCTACAGGTCACATAGAAGAGACATTGAATCTCAGCCATGCACAATGAAAAAGACTTCTAAAATATTTAATTAAGACACAAATGAATTACAGACATTGGCTGAGTGTGGGCTTTGATTTAAATCAAAGGGAAAGTCGAAAATTTGTGCTGGGCCGGGATTCAGACCTGGGTCTCCTGCTTACTAGGCAGGTGCTTTGACCATTGAGCCATTCAGACACAGTGGTCATTGCAAGTGCACTGACTGCCATAGCACGCCTCCTGTCAGACCCAAAGTCTCAACTTATAAACACAACATTAATGTAGTGCCCTTTGCCCATTATCCTCATTACTTGTGGCATTTCTTAGATTCCCGCAAGAGTTAGTGCACCTGCACAGAAGAGATCATTGGCTGTCATCGTCTTAATTAAGTATATGTGGTGTGTGTTCTTTCAGTATCAGTGAAAAGCCATGAATAAGTAGGGTACTGGATAAGGGGAACTACAGTGGTAGTGACTGGGTAAGTTGAGAATTTGGGTCTGATAGGAGGCGTGCAATATAGTCATCTGTGCAGTTGCAGTGAACACTGAGTGCAGATGACTCAATGTTCAGAGCACCTGCCTAGTAAGGAGGAGACTCAGGTTCAAATGGTGTTTTCGACAGTCGGGCACAAATTTTCAACTTTCCCCGTCGATTTCAATCAATTCCCACTCACAGCCAATGTCTGTAATTCCTTTGTGTCTTAATCCAAAAGTGGCTACTGGATCAAAATTTTCCATTTCTTTAGGACATGTCTGAATGAACAGACACCACATACATATTTAAAGTTTTGGACAGAGTCCTTCTTCTGAAGTAGAAAAAACACAAATATTCACACAAGTGCCACTCGTGCAGATATGGCTGTTGTCTCCAGGTGCTCTGCTGAAGGTAGTGGCCACGTGTGTATGAGTTCTCGTGTGAATGTGTATGTACTTTTTTTCTTTGGAAGAAGGACTTTGTCCAAAAGCTTAAATATTTTAGCAGTCTTTTTCAGCGTGCCTATCTGCAAGCTGACTCCTTCTCCATGTGGCAAGTAGCAATCTATCCTTTCCATATTGTTGTTGTTTTTCTGCCCTGGACTCGGCGAACATTGTGATGGCAGTAACTACCATTTAATTTTTTCTAGTGCTTTATTTTCTACATTGTGCCATCTTTTTAAACTATAAGATGATCAAAAAATTTCTGTTCAAAGGCTGTACAGCCCAGAATCAGTATTGCAATCAGGCAAAGTCGCCATTAGCATTGAGGCTGACATCTCACGAGGTTGAAGATACCTATTTGGTAAAAAACCATGTCCTGCTGTGTGAATAAGTCTGTAACTGTCTGTTGCATATCCTCATCCGACAGGAAGCATTGGCAGTTCAAGTCCTTTTTTGAGGAATCGTAGGTGTGATTATCGCACGGGGAGATATCAGGAATATAGGACAGATGCTCAGTTGTCTCCCACTCGAGCTGGTGCAACTTCTGCTTTACAGCATTTACTTTATGGGGATGCACATTATCATGAATCAGCAACACCCCTTGGGAACTTGGCACCCATTCCAAAGTGGTTGTTTTTGATGGACATGCTGCCCCATATGCATTTTTCATTCTCTCGTGCTTGTCTACCAGTGTGTGTCCTTTGGCAGATAAGATGGATGTGCACAAGAATTGGCGAAACAACAATTCGGAAGAAGCCAGAAGACAGTGTAGAAAACTGAACAGTGGTGTAGCAGGGCTAACTGACGAGCTAGAGAAGATTGAATGAGGAAACAATGTGAGGCATTAGAAGAATTGGAAAAGAAAGAAAAACTGGAAGAAATGCACAGAGCAGTGAAATCTGTAGTAAAAACGGAAATTAGCAAATTATGAATGTTAAATGAACATTAAAGAAGACAGTATGTATAGGAGAGGAGGAGAAAGGGATGGATTATGTGTAAGAGTTGTACAGCGCACAGGCTGGTGTCATGAGACTGGTTTTGGAAGATGAAGGGGAACAGAATCAAGAAGACTGAAGTCCTAAGGTATTGAATTGGGGATTGTAGAAACTAGGTGAAGAATTGTGGAAGGAGAAAGCATTGAACTGTGACAAAATACCATCTGAGGCATTGAAAGTCCTAGATCCAAATTCAATACAAAAATTCAATGCCCTGCAAAATAGTGTAAAGACTATAGGATATTTAGTATTATCAGTCGTGTTACACATTCTGTAGCGAGAGTGATACTAAGGAAAATTGACTAAAATACTGGGGAAGACCAGTTTGGATACAAAAAGGGTAAAGGAACAAGAGATGATATAGGTTGTTTAAGAATGATTAGAAAGAGGATGATAGAAATGGGCAAGGAGGTGTGTATTTGGTTTATATGCTGGGAGAATGCATTCAGTAGAGTCATCTGTAGTGTATTGTTGAGAATTTTAAAAGATATTGGAATAGACTAAAAAGATAGAATGTTAATAGAGGAAAATGTGATAGTGAGAGTAGGGCACGAGGAGACACAAGAAACGAGCATTGAAAGAGGTGCAAGATAAAGATGTTCATGTAAAGTGTTCAATGGAGAAGAAGTTATAGATACGGCCATAGAGGATGCAAGATGCATTATAATTGGGGGGTGGGGGGTTAAGGATAAAGGCTATAAAGCACGCTGATGATCAAGCAGTACTTATGGAAACAGAAGAGCTGCTACAGAAGGTGTCGAATAGCTTTGCAAGAAGGGGCATTAGGTATGGAGTGAATTAAAATACAGGAAAGACAAAAGTGATGAGAATAAGCAAGAAGGGAGACGGAAAAACGATAGAACAAGTTAAGTCATTTCTGTACCGGGGGAGTTCAGCAACATGGAACGGAAACTGCACGGAAGAAACAGGGAAGAGGATATCTATTGGAAAGTGAGCATTCGAAAAGGTGAAGAAGTTAATACCAGCTAGAATAGTTCCAACGGAGCGGAGGAAAAGATTTTCTAAATGTTGTGTGTGGCATGTAGTGTTGTGTAGCACTGAATCATGGACAGTTAAAAAGAAAGAAGAAAGGAAGTTTTGAAGTATGGTTGTGGGGAAGAATGCTTAAGGTGAAGTGGACTGACATACTTAAGGATAAGAAAAAGAGGGGGTGAAAGAAGATAACTAAAAGTGGTTAGGTAGGAGAAAATAAGTCTTGGCTGGAACATATATTGCGTATGAATTGTCTGCAACAAAGAATTGAATTATAGAAAGAAAAGTGGAAGGAATGAGAGAAAGAGAATTGGAACGGTGGACAACGTTACAAGAAAACACACACACTAACAGATGAAGGAAGATGCTCAGAACAATACACAATCGAGAGCCTCCAGTTTAAACCCACCATAAGATGGATGCACTAAAGAAAGAAGAGAATGTATCTGTAAAAATGCATTTCAACTGTCAGTGCTCAAGCAAAATGATAAAAAGGCACCAGAGTTGCTTTTAAATAGCTAATACAATGAGTCAGTGGAAATATTTCCTGTAGAAACACCACACATATTCCACACTCTGTTTTTGCACTGGCATGGAGGCATTTTCACAGTGATACAATCTAATAGGTAGTTGAGGAAACAAATGTAACAAATCACTTTGTAGTGAGCCATTGTTGAAAATGGCCTTAAATCAATATTCGGCAAATAACCGGAGAGAACTTCTGAGAGTTTAGCAGAACTTAGATTCACCCGTAAGACAAACCTACTTTGAAAAAGTGGACAACTCTGTACTTCTTTATAAGTGCTGCTTACATATACTTGAATACTTTAATGAGTCCATGTGAATGGTTTTAAGGTATTTTTATGTTACAGCTAATCTTCCAGTACCGGCAAAGAAGTGGACACTGGAAGATGATAGTGATGAGGAAGAAGAAAAACAAGACAAACAGGAAAACAAAGAAAATAAGGAAAATAAAGAAGAAGGTGAAGCTGAAGCTGAAGCTGAAGTGGAGGATGAAGTAGATCCATTAGATGCTTTTATGAAGGTAATAAGAAGGAGAACCACATATATAATCATCTTACACCCTTATATCTAGAAGGGAATAAATCATTGTAAACAATAGTATCACATTTCAGTATTTACATTCAATATCTGAAATTTATTACTATATTAAACCAATTATAAGATAAATATAATAGACGGAAACATTCCACATGGGAAAAATATATCTAAAAACAAGGATGATGTAACTTACCAAACGACAGTGTTGGTATGCTGATAGACACACAAACAAACACACACACAAAATTCGAGCTTTCGCAGCCTAAGGTTGCTTCATCAGGAAAGAGGGAAGGAGAGGGAAAGACGAAAGGATGTAGGTTTTAAGGGGGAGGGTAAGGAGTCATTCCAATCCCTGGAGCAGAAAGACTTGCCTTAGGGGGAGAAAAGGACGGGTATACACTCGCTTGCACATATGTAGGTTTTAAGGGGGAGGGTAAGGAGTCATTCCAATCCCTGGAACAGAAAGACTTACCTTACGGGGAGAAAAGGACAGGTATACACTCGCACATTTAGGTAAAAGGTAAAGGAGTATGTGAATATGTAAAGTTTGTTGGTGACTGTACTTTATATTTTCATAAATAAATTGATCTGTACACAAACTGACCTGTAGCGTCAGCCATTAACCGGACAAGGATACATCTAGAACTGGGAGGCACAAGGATGTAACAGTTTGTTGCGCCTATAGAGGCGGCGCATGCACCCTGCCAACCATCTTACGCAATCTTGGCAGCACGCCAGCGGGGGACTTAGCGCTCAGCGTACGCGGACACCTAGGCCTCAAACTCCACTAATTTCAAGTTACTGCCGCTCATACCTCACCTGTCATTCAACAACATCTTTACCTCTGTACTTCCGCCTCGACTGACATCTCTGCCCAAACTCTTTGCCTTTACGTGTGTGTGTGTGTGTGTGTGTGTGTGTGTGTGTGTGTGTGTGTGTGTGTGTGTGTGTGGATGAAGAGCTAGTTGTGTTTGACATGAACGATGCTGACTGTGTGTCAGTAGATCTTTACCTTTGAGGTGGTTCAGAATGTTCAAACATAGCATATGTTCCAAAATCCTGCTGCAAATTGATGTCAGTAATATCTGTCGGTAATTCATTGGATTAGTCCTATTTCCTTTCTTCAGTATTGATGTGATCTATGCAACTTAGCAGTCATTTGGTATGGATCTTTCGTCAAGTGAGTGGTTGTATATGATTGTTAAGTATAGAGATATTGTATCAGCATAATCTGAAAGTAACCTAATTGGTATACTATCTGGACTGGAAAACTTGCCTTTAAAAGTATTTAATCTGTTTTGCTACACTGAGGATATCTACTTCTAAGTTTCTGATGTTGGCAGCTGTTCTTGATTTGAATAGTAGAATATGTAATTGTCTTCTTTGCTGAAGGTATTTCGGAAAGCTGTGTTTAGTAACTCCACTTCAGTGGCACTGTCATTGCTAATACTACCATTGGTATTGTGCAGCGAAGCTGTTGATTGTCTCTTGCCATAGGCCTTTGTATATGATCAGACTCTTTGGATTTTCTGTCAGATTTTTGAGACTTGAGTTCCATTGTGGAAGTTATTAAAAGCATCTCACATTGAAATCTGCACTAAGTTTCAAGCTTCATAAAATGTCATCGGTCTTGGAGATTTTGCATCCTTTTAAATTTAGCATGCTTTTATTTGTTGCTTTTGTAACAGTGTTCTTGCCTATTTTGTGTACAATAGGGAATCGGTAACATCCTTTATTAATTTATTTGTTGTAAATTTCTCAATTGACACACTTTACTTACATAGTTAGTTGGGAAGGAGTGGAGACTGTCTCTTACAAAGGTATCTAGTGAATTTGTATGTGATTCTTGAAATAGTTCATTTTATGTTTACATTTGGTGGACGTGAATATTGCGGTGGTCATTGTAGCTACAATGACCTTGTGGTCACTAGAACTACTCAACAACTGAATCATCTGAGTTGGGAAATTGATAAGAGGAACCAATTATTAACTTATTTACTGACTTTTCATTCCTTTTAAGCAGAACACAAAACCTCACCACCCCATTGGTGCAAGTCGAGAAATCTGCTACTTACATTGTCGCAGAATTGTTTGAGTGTCTGATTCAGACTCTCCAATCAGCTCTGTACTAGAGGCCACAGTCAATCTTGTTGACGATGCTACAGATGGTGAGCTCTGGCTTCATCCTGCAAGACTGGCAGCTTTACCATTTCAGCTAGCTGCCTGAAACTAAAGAGAATCTCTTCCAGTTCCTAGTGACCCACATCGTTAATACCGATATGAGTCACCACCTACAGTTGATGTGTTCTTCATGGCTTTGTTTCATGTCTGGAATGACTTTTCTCAGTATAAACACAGAGTGCACACTGGCAGTCTTGCTTGCGAGGTGAAAGCAGAGCTCTCCATTTGCAGCGCAGTCAACTTGACCGATTGAGAACCTCTGGTACATAACCGAGAGGAGTGGCTGAACCAGAGGCTCAGACAGTGCTGTGACTGTGTAGGCTGCACATTCTTCGACTTGTGCCATAGGATAGTGGGCATTCAAGTTCCGCTAAATAGATCAGGAGACGGCTACACGGGTAGCATTTGTGGCTTGGACTGGATGATTTTTTTAGGTTAGAGGGTCTTGGGAAAACACAAAACAGGCTTCAGTCTTGAAGGGTGCAGATGGAACACAGGAAAAGCGTAAATCTAGGAACCATTGGTATAATAGCTCTAAGTTGTCATAGCTTTGTTGGGGAAGTACCAAAGCTCGAAGCACTAGAGTGCACGGATGCTCAAATCATTATAGGCACAGAAAACTGGCTGAAGTTCAGCTGAAATTTTTGTGAAGGATCTAACATTGTTCAGAAGGGATAGTCTACATACAGTTGGCAGTGGTGTATGTGTTACTGTTGAAGTACTATATCTTGTAGCAAAATTGAAGTAGATAATTCTTGTGAGTTACTATGAGTAGAGGTCAACAGGAATAAAATAATAGTTGGATCCTTCTACCGACACCCCCCCCCCCCCCCTACTCAAATGATACAGTTGGTGAAAGGGTCAAAGAATACTTGAGTCTAATTTCAAACAGGCACCCAACGCATACAATTATAGTTGTGGTGAATAGTAAACAATTATGAAAACACAGTTGACCTCTTACTAACAAATAAGCCTGAGCTAATAACGAGCATCAAAATGAATACAGGCATTAGTGAACACATGGTTGTCATAGTGTACTGAATACCATAACTCCCAAATCCACCAAAAATAAATGAAAAATATATTTATTCAAAAAAGTAGTTTGCCATCTTTCTGAGAGAGAATCTCCACTCCTTCCAAATTAACAATGTGAGTGGAGACCAGATGTGTGGCTTGAATTCAGAGAAATAATATCAATGGCAATTGAGAGATGTATACCAAATAAATTAACATGTATACCAAATAAATTAACAAATAAATAGTTGTATACCAAATAAATTAACATATAAATAGTTAAACACATTAAGTAACTTAATAAAAGCAAGTCTTCCAGTCAGTTATGTCCTTTCAGAATATGCTGATGCAAGAGCCTCCATACTTAAGTCATGTACAACCACTCACATTATGTAAAATGCATATCCAGAGACTGGAAAATTGCACACTCACACTAATATTCAAGAAAGGCAATAGGAGTAATCCAATAAATTAATAGTAATATTGACACCGATATGCAGCATGATTTTGGAACAGACGTTGTGTTCGAACAATATGAATTACCTTGAAGAGAAAATGGTCTATTGACACATCTTCAACATGGATTCAGAAAACATCCTTCTTGTGAAACACAACTAGCTGTTTAGTCATGGGAAGTGTTGACTGCTATCCACAATGGATTTCAAATCAGAGTTTGCACAGGAAAATATAGGTGTGTTTTTCTTCCATGCGCTGTTAGAGAGTGGAATAATAGAGAATTAGTGTGAAGATGGTTTGATGAGCCCTCTGCCAGGCATTTAAGTGTGATTTGCAGAGTAGCCATGTAGATGTAGAACAGCGCAAACAACTGCATCTGACTTAAGATTTTTTTCAACCACTGATAGCGTCTTAAATGTGTTTGTCAGATAAACTGAGAAGGCTTCCTGAACGGTCCTCCGGAAAGTCTTTCGCTGCCTGCCGCAACTGTCGCAGTAGTGGACCAACTGGGGGACGTGAGGGATATACTAGATGTACCTTGCAGCCCCATATGCGGATCCCCACAGTGATGTCCATTGGCAACAGCCTCAAGCCGTGTGATTGAAGCCAGCACCACCTGGAGCTGTGAATGAAGGATCACGAATTCCGCTCGCATCTGAAAGCAGCAATCACAGTCCTTGTACATACTGAAGATGTCAGAGATATAGGCTACGCAGTTATTGAAGTGCGTAGCTGTGGGTCCAAACACACTGCTGCTGCAGAGACGGTAGTTGCGCTCAGCTAATGAGTTAGTCATTTGTAACTGACTGCTCACATAAAAACAAACACCTGTCGTGATACAGACAGCAGAAGTATACACTACACAATCTTCTTCTTCTGGTCTATGGTCCTTCCATAGTTCCTCCATACTGGAGTATTTAGGATTTTCCATTTATATGTTGTCTAGACCTGCCACTTTCTTGTTTTTTTTCTTTTTTTATTGCTTGTCTGACTTCCTTAGTTATTATTAATTCAAAGCTGTGTACAGTCTCCGTTGCTTCAATTTTTTATGGCTTGTCTTTTTTTCCTGTCTGTTCAGTATTTCTGAGAAATGTGTTTTCCATGTATCCAGATGGATATCTGCTCTTATGGGTGAAACTGTCTTCCTCATTGCTGTGAATGAATCTGATTTTGCACCCATTGTTAATTCTCTTGTCACCTCCTCGATGTATTCCGCTCTTTCACTTTTACTTGTAGATATGTATTTCTTCCTTTTTTCTGCATACATGTCTTGTCTGAGTGTTTTTGCTATGTGTAGTATCTACAGGATTTCTTTCCTTTCTCTGAAGCATTCTTGGTCAAACCATTTTTGTGCTTTTCGTCTTCTGTTGATTTTTTGTGGCTCTTCTGTGGTTATTTTCAGGCTTCTTACAGTTTGTCTTCTTACATTAGTGTCTTTTCTCTTTCAATGTTATCTTTGTTTTGCTTTATTATTCCCTGTTGTATTTTTCAGAGGTGTTCCAATTGCTTCTTTTCTCTGTTGTGGTGTGTTGATATGGAAACTTTTCATTGTTGGGAAATATTTCCTTACGGGAGCTGTTGCTGAGGACCATAATAATTCTTGTTTGTTGAAGTGTCTTCCTTTACAAAAGACTGGTTCTGCAGTGACCTATGTATATTGGTATTTCTTTTTTATTTGCTAGTCTGAAATCTTCCTCTTCTAGTAGTATGTTTGCCTTGGCATTCTGCTTATCAATTCTTCACAATTCTACACTTAAGACCTCAACTAGTATAACATTTGTGTCGTATCTCCCCTCCCTCCGGTTCATATTTATTGTGTTTTCAAATGATATACCTGTTGTACATATACATCTATTATTGCTATTGTGACAGTTCTGATTATCATCATATTTTGAGCTTCTATAATTCTTTTGATGTTCCTTGTTTCTTATTTCAGGAATCAAGTAACTCCCCCTGTTGGTCTTACTTCTGTTGGCATTGCTAGTGTATGTATGAAGTAGAAACCTTGAAGTATAGATTCAGGTTACTCAACTTTAGTAGACTTTTCTGCAGAATGCGGTAAAAGTTTGAGTGGGGCTAGTGGCATACTTATGTGCTTCGTGTAGCAATGTTGTCAATGCTCACTGTGAGGTATGATGGGAACGAAGGTGTTATTTCATCAGCTGCTTCTACACTATCAAGGAGAGAGCAGCAATTAGACAATATGTTTGGAAGTGAGAGAAATTATAACATTCTCTCATCAATATAGAAATGAAATCTGCTACTTATTCATAAAAAAAACTGCTGTGTTCTCAGATCCGAGCGTAAACACAACTCATTCAGAAGAAACAGTCAAATATTTTGACAGTGAAGATACAAATTTTACAGCTGCGTGATTATTATTATTATTATTATTATTATTATTATTTTTATTATTTTCTATTTATTTTTGCATTTATGTAAATTTTAGATACATTTCTAGAAAAAATATGAAGTACGCACAAGTATTACTTCTGCATGGTAAATTCATTAATAACCTTGTGTAGACAAGTTGTTTACTTTGATTTTGTTAGCCAAATGCCTTCTTAGAAAGCACTGCATTAGTCTGCTGACATGATATGCCAATGACCACAAGACAGCTAGAGAGGTGCCAGAGCAGACTGAATGGAAGTATGGACTACAGAAATTGTTTATGGCCTGGCATGGACAACCCCAGTTGTCATTCACTTTTGAGGGAAGCCGGTAATCACAGCACGTAAAATGTCTTTCTTTTGAGTTCGTTTGCTGGAAGTATTATATACTTGTGTGGGCATTACTAGTATGAAAGAACTGAGAGAAACTCATATGTCAGACCAACATTATAGTTTTCTTTTACAATGTTCAGATTTTTAAATTAACTGTTCATGAAAGTACCATACTATCTTTGTGGCAAGTAAATATTTATGTGGAAAAATCATGACTTCTGACACAGGAGCTGAGAAACTGCGTTCTACAGTTAGAAATTTTGCATCAGCAATGGGAGCAGCTACGTAAATATGCTGGGAGATCATCACGATTCCATAAATGAAACAAGACCATTTATTCCCTCCAAAACCTTGCCCTCATACAGAATGTATACATTTAGAGACAATAAAACATAAACAAGAGAATGACACCAAAATAAAAATTTAGTAGCAAAGAAAATCTAACACTTATAACAACAAAACACAGTGCACACACAAGCATCTGATGACAGCAAAATGTGTCAGAGGCTTTAGGACAAAGACCATGCAGTACTTCTTAACTTCAGACTACTTTTGATGAGTGTGATGTGACAGCTGTGTGTATTTCTGTCAGGGGAAATTATTTCAAATGGTGGTTTGAGAAATATTACTTTCAAAGTAAACTTCTTTTTACACAAGATGAATTATGTTATGTTTGAGTGTGTGTGATTGTTTCTAAAATCATGGAGCATTTTACTCTCACTCAAAACTTAACGCTTTGAGGACCAACCACATAGAAAAATTTCGGATCCAGTAGACCAGCCATTTATGCCATTATTTAAAATTTCACCCGCACATTTGTGTTTCATACATCTTAAAGTGTAATGCCTGCTAAAAAAGACCAGTATTAGATGTGAAAGCTTAGCTTTCCTTGTAGCTGTACTGTATATATATTAATTTAAACCATTACTTTTCCTGTTTGTCTGTTTGTGCTACTTAAGAGTAACGTTGATATTGGCTGACTACATCACATGTAGTGCACTCTGAACATCTGTTGTCATTGGCTGGCAAGATCACATGACGTGAGCTATGATTGGCTGACAAAAGTGCATTGTGCAGTGATAACTTGGTTTCAGTGCTTTTGGAAGCTACTGTGAAATCCAACAACTTAAAAAATATGTATTTACAGACTTAAAATACAAATTTTACACACAAATGTATTTGAAAAGAAAAGGATAGAAAAATTAGATATAGCTCAGTTCTGATAATTTTATGCATATTTTGGTCATTTAACTTGCAACAGGAAAGGACAGGATGAAGGTGGTTGAAACTCATACTGGAGACAGTGTTTCAGTTTTGCCAGTAGAGAAACTGTAAAGAACATGTACTATCCCAGATTTTGCAACTAATAGTTCCTTCTTCAAAAAGGAGAGAGGGATGAGTTGGGTAACATTAAAAAGGAAGGGCAGACCACAAGATGTGAGGGACCTAAGAAGGGGGATGGAAACAAATTCAGAAATGACGGCTACTCCTAGGGTAGAAAACTAACGTCTGTTTACGAGACACATTTTACACAGAACTGCCAAATTTGTGGTAGTGTTAAACCATGTGTTGTGTAGGAAGAGCCAGTGCGCTCACTGTATGTGACTGTGGAGTTTGGAGTTATAAGCACATTTATTCTTGGTCCATTCTTCTTTGAAAATAGTGTACCCAGAGGGCCTGTCAGGTGTACATATGCATGTTATCGATACCTCCATGTACAACGTGGTTCTCGCTTTGTGTAACCTCCCCCATACTAATCGGCCTATCCTGCTTGTGATGTAAAGTATGACCTTGGATCCCTTGTATGCCTAATGGACTTTTACTAATTGGATAAGGCTCTCTTTCTCGAAGAAATAATATTGATGAGTAGGAGGAAAGTGTACGATAGACACTTCTGATGGAAAAGTCTACTAAAAATCAAAAGTAATTAAACCGAACAGGATCATAATTTGGAAAAATGAAAGTTATTTTGTGCATTCACTTACGAACAACACTGGACAGAAAAGGGGTACCACTGATCCTGAATCCAGAAGCTACACTAATGAAGGAAAAGGAAATAATTAATGGTCTCCAGCCCACTAGAGTAATTTACATCCAAAATCCTGTACAAGATGATGGGAAAGAAAAACATGCATTATTAAACACTGACATGGCAACTGAAGGTTGTCACATTTTTTGACACTAATTTAAGTGAGTATGTAATGATAAAGAAAACTGAGAAGTCACTCTTACGCTACGTTTGTCATTAAATTTTGGGAAAAAAGGTACAATCGAGTAATGATTTGAAAATGTGCAATTAAACTGTACGTTAGTATTGAACTTCATTACGTGAACAGTGATTTTCAGTGACCTCAACATAACATCATCAAAGAAATTTAGAAAAAAAAGCAAGCACTTTTACTTTGCAGTTACTTATTTTGCAAATTGTATTTCAAATTATTATCTGAACAACTGATCCTTTTTTACTGACTTGAACAGAAATAATATAATACGTACCAAACCAAACAGTCCTGTGCTGCAAGCTATATGTAAAATAAATAAAACTCCTGCACTCTTAATTTGGGCATTTCTTTAGATTTGGATTTTTTCCAGCGATTGATTCTCAAACTTGAAAAATGAAATTGCCTTATTTTACTCGTATGCTGAAGCCTCTGTTGCACAACAGTTAATTGAAAGTAGACTGAGGCTGAAATTCTTAAAAGTGAAATTATTCATTAATAAACTGGCTGTAACTATTCAGTTTGTTTCTTATGACACTCGGTTAGCAAATAGGTGGGGGAGGGGGGGGGGGGGGGGAAGAGGAAGGAACAAGAACCCTGCTTGGTAATTTGGTAATAATGTGTAAGCCAAAGAGGACACAATCACCCTGAGTTTAACTGATTATTATTTAAATAAATTGTATTAATCAAATCACATTTAGTTGTGCTGCTGGGTTATCTGTTAATACTGTCTACCAATTAACAGTCTTACTTCAGTGCTGGGCATACAACGAAACTCTGAGCTGACGACGAATCTGTGTAGATGGAACTGCTGCTGTTGTTGAAGACTGTAGCATCTTGTGGAGCATGGCTAATTACAGGAATGGGCAATCGTATTTAATACAGCCTCTTCCGCCCGTCCACTGTCCTTACTCCTGCTACTAGTCATCTGGCCGGCGTGCGTACATGATGCTGCCAAAGTGGTACGCTCTACTGCGAGAGCATTACCACCACACTTTTGCACACTATAAGCGCTGTAACCTGTCCCCCTCTCTCCACACGGGCCGTGCAACAACTTCCTACCCAAAGATTTCACAACGCACAAGCACTGCTATTATCGTTGCTAGTCGATGCAAATAACAATTCCTTTGGCTTTTTCCCAGAGCTTATAAGTTTCACAGTAAAACACAGATAATGTCAACAGACTTCTACCTAAATTTGCACATACAGTTAAGTAATGTCCTTACTTATTAAAAGAAAACATTTAAATTACAAATATTTACATACAATTCAGCAAAAAAATTATATATCGGTAACAGGTGCCATGCATTCCGCATTTTCGGTGTTACATTTGGAAGAGCACAACTGTGTGGAAACCACTATTTTCATGCAAGATGGGCATCTCCTCATGTTGTTTGCCCAGTGAAAGATCTGCTTAATGTGACCTTCCATGAACATGTTATCTCCAGAGGTTTTCCAGATCCATGGGTTGCAACATCACCTGATCCGAATCCATGTGACTCTTGGAGATATCTAAAAGAATGTGTTTGTCAGGAACATGTTTGGTCTGTACCTGATATGAAGGCAAGTACATAGGAACATGTTACTCAGATTCCACTGCAACTGCTGTGAGCAACTGTTAATCATATACACTATATATGCAGTGTCTTATCAACATCTCTGGTGCTCATATTGAACAAATTGTGTGAACAGCAGTTGATAATACAATCAACATTATGCCTTTATCACCTGGATGATGCTTTCTGCCCACATCCTGTTCCTATTCCATTAAATATCAAAACATTTTTAAAACTGTTTCTTGTATCTGATGTCCAAAATTGAAACTAATTTTTTTTTCCAGAATAAAATGGTCCTGCTTTAATGCAGACCTACACTGGGCCTCATTGTGTAGCTGCAATTTAATTATAACCACCCAGTACATTTGGAGCACAGTATTGTGTGGTAGTGAGTCATGGAATGTGGGAAAAATGGAAAAGAAGTGAATTGAAGTATTCTATATTTAGTGCTGTAGAAAGTCGTTTATAAGTGCACTGATCAGATAAGAAATGTGATGGTTCTCCACAGAATTGGCAAGCAGAGATGTGTGGAAAATACTGAGAAGTAGAAGAGACGAGGATAGGACGTGTGTTAAGACATCAAGAAACAATTTCACTGGTATTTGAGGAAGCTGTAGAGGATGAAAACTGTAGAGGAAGTCAGAGATTAGGATATATCCAACAAATAATTGAGAACAGTGGGTGTAAGTGCTATTGGGAGGTGAAGAGTTTGGGACGGGTATGAGTTTGCGTTGGGCCTCATCAAACCGGCCAGAAGACTGCCGATGAAATTAAAACAGTGATATGCGGAGATGAAGAGGCTTGCACACAATGAAGTAGCATGGAAGGGTACATCAAACCCCTCTTGGGACTGAGGACCACAATAACGACAGCAGCAGCAGCAGCAAAAACAACAACAATAAAAACAACAACAGAGGCATGCTGTACTCATGAAATCTTGAATTTTAAGTTTTCACAAAAATGGTTACATCTAAATGAAGAGAGAAATTGCATGTAACTACACTGGTGTTGAACAAAGGGAAGCTCATTTAGAACCTTAGTTGAAGAAAAATTCATAGGTTATATACAGGTGTCAAAAGTAAGGACAACTAAAGTTCAAGAGTAGGGATGTGAGCTATAGTTTATCTGAATATCAGATATGTAGTGTAAAAAAATGACAAACATAAAATGTAATTAACAAAATTTGTCAAGAACAAAGACAAAATGTGAGCCAAAGAGAAATAAAAAAGGTAATAATAGATAATGTGTCAAGAAAGTACGCAAAAACAACAAATTAAGAGAGGAATCAGGCATAAGAAGTTAGCAAAAGACAGAGAAAAAGATGGAAAGAAAAGAAAGAAATAGGACTGGAACAAAAAAGAAAAAAAATAGGATGACAATCTTATGCAAGTTAGGTTTGGCTGGAAGTCAAAGTGAAGTGTATATGTATAGGTACTTTTAGTCTCCAGTTTTCAGTGCTTAGTTGCCGTTATGCCAATGTAAAACACTGTTTAAAACTGCCAGTATCACTGACTTGTAATTTACATTTCTTGCATACAATTTCTTATTGCTTCTACCCATGCATTTTGAAACAGTTCGCAATAGATTTGTTCACTGGCTGTGCTTTACAGAGTAGCCCATCAAATAGGCGTGAGCCATAAAATAAAAATGTGAGGTTGATAGTATCTGTGGTTTACTTTATCATGAACATGCGTGAATGTTGACAACTCGTCTTGTAAATATGAAGAGCATCTTGAGCAATTTGATCTCTTTAAAAGGCATGGAAGTCACACTTCAGTTATCGAAGTTTGTAAACAAATTCTACTCTAGAGTAATATTGTGACGTAGTCTTGTCCTTTTCTGCAATTGGGGGATGGGGGGGGGGGGGGGGGCTCTGCTTGAAACAGAAACATTCTCTGAGAATTATGTGCCTACTTAGAATGCACACTGTGCATGACCCTGAAAAATATCAACATGTAGAGCTGTGACAAGTGCCTGTCCAAATCGTCTGGGCACTATTTTCAGTACTGCGTGTCCTGTATGTACTCAACGTTTGGTTTTGTTTTGGGGTTAACACCAAAATTCAAGATCAAACAGTGAAATAAAAGGCAAGATGTTAAGTTTGATAGGCTGTTTCAAATTGTAGGTGTATCTCTGTTTTACTATCTTCCTTTTCATCATACATAATCCCCTTTATTTAACATATTTCATAGGGCAGTTGTTCTGCTCCCCTTTCCACTTATTGAAACCTTTAGTGTTTCCCCCATATCATCCCACTGCTTCTGCAAAAATATGTTATTTCCTCCCTGCACAGGAGCCCAGTAACTCCACAGTACATGTAATGGGAAATATGATTGTGGGTAATCTGTGATGCAATTAAATGTTGCCAATCCATATGTCTACTAGAATCAGACTACTGTTGCAGACATTTTTTGTGTAACTCTTTCTGTTATACTCTCTTTTGTCACTTACTACACTTTAAGTTGTAACAGTTTTGCTTTATGTTCATGTATTCCTTTGAAAGTGACCTTGTTTTTAGTTTAACTTTCTTGCTTTTAGTAATGCAATATCAGCTGTGATTTAGTACTAAGAACTCATGGTTGGTTGTTTAAGTGTTTTATGACACTTATTCTATATTTGTTTTTGCAGGGTGTTCAAGAAGAAGTAAGAAAAGTAAATAAGCTAGACAGCAAAAAACCAGATGGGAAACCTGGCACAGTAGTTAACAGCAACACCACAGGTGTTGTCATAATGACTGGTGTGGCAAAAAAGAAGGTTGACAAAAAGAAGGGAGAGTTGATAGAACAGAATCAAGATGGCTTAGAGGCAAGTAGGAGTAATGGTTTTTTCAAGATATATTTTTTTATTTTTATCTTAAGCAGTCCAGTGACATTCATAAATATGAATCACTTGATTCTAATTGATTGTTTATTCAATCAATTTGATTAACTTCATCACAGATTGCATCAGCTTAAAATGGATTGTTGTGGATTCTCCTTTGAATCCTTCTCCATTAGTTCACTTTTGTAATAAGACAAGAGTTTGGTACTTATTTGCAGAACAACTAATGTATAGTTCTGATTTATTTACATGCTAATAATACACTCAAGAACAACTAAATTAAATGGATTTATGTAGCAGAATGTAGTGTCCCCTTTTGTCCTAATGAAAGTGATAATGGCAATATTTCAAAGGAGATTTCCTGATCCATAAGAGATCAGGTGCCACCAATAACTCATGAAGATTGAGCCTCCCATAACTCATGAAGATTGGTCAGAGCTGGGTCCAAGAGACACATTTTGCTAGACGACACTCCCATGAGTTCAGCAGAATAGAGTTCAGATCACCTGAGAGTGGAAAGGGAGATTCCACACAAGCATTATTCTGTCCATGGAGTGTTACTTGAACTGTTGACACAATTAGGGATAGTGGGTTGACAAACTTTCTTACCAAAAGCTACAAACTGTGTTGGAGTGTTGTAGGTGAAAAAATGGATGCAACTAACCAGTCAGCAGGTTCTTGTATTATTTACTATTGACAGACATAGCCTAACTATTCAACCAGGGCGCTGGTATTGTGTGCCATGCCCATTCTTCACTCAACTGTCACATCAACACCCAGTATGAGATCTGCAGACATCCTGAATGTATGGCAAGCTGAAGTGGTTAATTTAATGTATTTACAGAAGTTCTCTCCTTCTAAAACAGCATTTGTCTGTAATTCATTTCTTCACAAGTCTGCCTGGAACTACTGTAATACAATTCCTAATGTGTTCCAGTTCCAAAATTTCTGCAACTCTTATAATAAGAGTGTAAAACTATTATCAGTGTTTTTATTCTTGTAATACAGCTAGATACCATCAATTGCTTTTTCTTGCAACATTGGTAATAATGTGTGTTCACTAAGGTCATAGTATTGTACATTGTCAAATCTAAACTGTAATCTCGTCTGGACCCAGAGTTAGAGTCATCAAAGAATCACAGCATTTAGGATTGAAAGCAAGTTCATTCCTGTCATCAGCTTAACGCCAGAATAGAACTCATCTCATACACAAAGTGTACAGCTGTTCATACAACCATCAAATACTTCAGATTATGATATTTATACAAACATCAAATACTCCAGAATATACAAACATTACGAACATTCTCAGTGCAGCCAACTGCAGTGCCCTGGATTTGGATTTTGTCAATGGTCCTCTGTATGGTAGCATCGACTGGTCATGTTGTCACATCTTCACTGTGAAGAGCATTGAACGCAGCTTCATCAGCCGAAGCTTCGAGCTCATTGAATTGGTCTTCAGTTTTCTTGAACCTCCCATCATTGATCTGTGCATAAGGACTGAGTGTCTGTGCGTTTGTCCTCAACTTCATACATCATGTTTGACAAGAGATGAAAGATGTGAACAAGGCCCAATGTAGTGCTTTACTAACTTTTCTGATAGTCCTGCTTTCGGTACAGATGTAAAAATCGAAACAGAGTTCCTGGACTGCATTTCACTGGTTGGTGCTTAGCATTGTAGTGCTCTCAGTCCTTCTCTTGTGTCTCCAGAGTCCTGTCGTTTAGGCCTCACATTCGGTGTGAAGCCTGCAATGTCTTGATTCACTGTGTTATATGCAGATGTCATGTTGGGCAACATTGTATCCCAATCTCTCTGTTCCATATTAACATGCATCAAAGGCATATCTACCAGTCCCTCATTAGAGCATTCTGTAATACCCTTTGTTTGTGGATGGTAAGCAGTTATCATATTGTGGGTGATGTCACAGTGTGAAATTACCTCAGATACTAGTGTTGACTGGGTAACTTTTTCATGATCAGAGATCACCACATGGGGTGCTCCATGCTGCAAAATTATGTCTGCTACAAGCAACTTAGCAAGTTCCAGAGCTTTGGCAGTCGACACAGCTTTGGTGAGCTGGGAGTGAAATAATCAGTGCAGACTATAATGTATCAGTTCTTATTCATTGTCTTTGGGAACCTCCCCAAAAGATTGATCCTGGTTCCATGGAAAAGTGCTGCTGCAGGCAGGATCTCCCATGAGCTCAGATGGCTTGTGATGCTTGCAAGTTGTCCCATCCAAGAATAACATGACTACATTATGTTAAAATACATATTTGAATGACTGCATTCTGAATTTGCTAGTTAGTGTTGTGATACATATTTCCCATTTACGACCTTCTGCACAGTTACTTTCATACTACAGAACTTAGCCTTCTTTAACTTACGACATTACTGAAAAAGAAGCTCTTGAGTTGGCTAGTGCCCGGACTAGTTGGCTGTTGATGATGATGTTGATGAGATGTTTTTGTCATGTTGGT
The DNA here is from genome assembly GCF_023897955.1 of Schistocerca gregaria. Lineage (NCBI taxonomy): Eukaryota > Metazoa > Arthropoda > Insecta > Orthoptera > Acrididae > Schistocerca > Schistocerca gregaria. The sequence continues at coordinate 135,823,210 of NC_064921.1, read as the reverse complement.
AACTGTCGTTCATGGACAGTTTTCATCTCCCGTCCAGATGGTTGCCTTGCTTAGTTTTCCTGAATTTGGCAGCTAGGTAGGTGGCTGGTACCTCTGTACAGTGATGGGAAATGGATACAGTTTGTTCGGGAGTGGCCTAGTCCAGAGTATGGAGATGAGCTTCGGCCCACAGGTTGATAATAATCTTCTGCAGTTAACTGGCATGAATGGGACTGTTATGGTGGATGATGTCTTCTGTGTCTGTTCTTCTAGGGAATATTTTACTTGGTGGAGGAGTTTGTTGTACCTGCGTTGGCTGTTTGCTGGGTTTTTGTGTGATGAAAGTGTGAGTTGGTAGAGTCCGTTCTTCCTGGCATGTTCGGCTGGTCACAGAGATTGCTGCTAAAACTTGCTACTCCTCTTCTTCCTCAGTCTTTGTTACCGCCTGACGTATTGGGTTCACATTCAGGGCAGCTCTCTTTTGTTTTCTTGGTTCAATATTTCTGGCTGACGTACACTGCTTTATCTCTTCTCTTACTATCTAACGTCTGAGTTTGTGGGGCAGCAGGTTAATTTTAGTAATAAATATTGTATCTGTTCATTCATCTCTGTCTTTTACAAGAGCCTGAAAATTATTTTGGCAGTCAGCCAGAAAGTGATGGAGGACATACTGACCATAGTTTCCAGTCTGCAACTCCACATTCTTCTTTTGCTTACTGAAAGAAATGCTTTTTCTCTCTACCTACTCAATGGGATCAGGAACTATGATTATAAATGAAAGTTCTGAGCTCTAACTAATTCATACATTTGATAAAATTTCACACGCACAACATTGTAATAGTCATGATGATGATGATGATGATGATGATGATGATGATAATAATAATGTCTCCATCATAAACAACACTATGAGCAGTTCAGAGGCAACCCTTATGGTAAGTTCCCACTAAATGGTCTTTCGCCCTTACTTCTAATAAGCAAAGTTAATTGCTCACCACAAAAGTGGAAAATAATATCACCACTTACACAGGGTTTTGTTAACATTATGGGCAGCACACAAACAGTTACTTCCATAAATCTAAGTGATCCAGGTTAGTGTACAGTCCTCACAAGTTCACTTCCTATTTGTACTGAAAACACGGGCTTAGTTGCAGCCTGGCTGTGATGTCAACGGAGGCAGCATGTAAGCCAGCACATAAACGGCATACTCGCCTTCTCCAACCCACCAAGTCTGCAATCGCCAAACATTGTATTTCCACAGACCATTCCATGAATTATGACGACACAAAAATGTTGGCCCTTACATCAAACTTTTGGAGCTCGATTATCAATGAATTTGTGGAAATAAGATTGTCTGACAACGAGACTCTCATCAGTCGAGATAACGGTTATCAGCTAAACTCTGCTTGGAATCCTGTTATAGAGAAACTTGGAATCCTGTTATAGAGAAACTTCGTAGTTGACGTAGTTATCTGCATAAAGATGGAAATCGACCTGATACCAATATGCCAGGCTTTCAAAGTGGAGGGCGCGAGGCGCAGCGCGTGGAGCTGTTACGAACGCACACGCTGAGCAGCGCATGTGCAATGTCACCTCAGTACGGCTTTAAATAGCGGAGCTCAGCGCATACTCGCCAGTACTACTACAGTGGCACTCACCTGAAGATGGCCAGAAGACTCTGCGCCGAAATATTGTGGCAGGACGTTACTGATATCTGGCAGTTCTTCCGTGTTTTTATGGAACAAAGCCAGCATTGACTGATGTGGACAGAGTGATAGCTCGGTGCGAAGTGTGTCCTTCACTGCCTCTCAGGCTGTATTTAATTATGGACGCAGCAGTCATTTTTTTACAACTCTGTTGTGTATCAACATACAATCTTCATAATTTTTATATGAATGGAGTTAAGTTGGCTTTAGGTACAGAGAAAGTTTTAGCTTGACTGCATTTAAACTATGCCAGCTAAAATTTTTAGAATGGAACTGACAGTAGAACATGACCTCAGTAATTTACTAACAGCTTCATCTGGAACAAAAACGTCCTTATTTGTGTTACATCAAAGTCTTGAAACTTCATATCTTAATTATTTAATGGATGTAATCAGGTGCTGTAATCAGAACTTTCCAACATTAATATAAATGGTACTTAGTTTATTACAAATAAGGACGTTTTTGTTCCAGATGAAGCTGTTAGTAAATTACTTGAAAACTATCGGAGGTAGCTTAATGTGGTCACATAGGCAATGTTTTTATATCAAACTGAAGCTTCATATGAATTTTCATCTTTCTGACTTTAATATTTTGTGCCTTCATTTTTTCATAAGAACATCAATTTTGACCAAAATATTGCTTTTATTAAGTTGAGACTTGTCACTGTTGATTGCGACATACATATGCACATTCTGAACAATTTGTGGCTTTCTAGCTTTATTACTTAGTGCCACTTGTTTTTACTTAAAAATATATGTTTACGGAAACATATTCATCTGATCGTTCTGAGATCTAACAATTTAAACATTAATTTACTGAAGCATATGGTGACAGTTTGAAAAAACTTGTTTAATTACATCTTTAAATTATGGTGCAATACTTGTATGCTACGCACAGACGCGTTATGATGATGTGGTGCTAGTAGCGGGTAATTTCTAGCACACTCGCTCGCCTCTGTATCTCTCAAATGATGCAGCACATGTTTCGCCACAAGACAGGCAAGAACAAGCTAGTCTTCCACAAAAGGCATGGTGACCACATCCAGCAGGTGGTCATATCTCTTTCATCTGACTTTTTCTGTTGCATTTCCTCGATTTGTAACAGCACTTCATGAACTCTGTCATTGTGACATGCTTTACCAGAAGGGCTTGGTACGTGTTTCTTCATTGTTCTCGAACCACTGTTGGGTTGTACGTCCCAGTAAAAGTACACATTTCCCAAAACATAATGTCATCCTGTGTGATTTATTTGGCTTCTCGGTTGAATCCTTTCAGCCATTTCATTGTGTCCTGACTAACGTCTCAGAAAAACTGATGGATGCGGATGCCTTGCTGTGTGACTGACTTACTGCTGCTTTGGACTCTGTCTGTCTCCTGAATGTCCAGATCTTGGGAATGATGTACTGCATGTATTCCAGTTCCTGTGTGTGTAGGTGATGACTTTGATGCTCCCTAATTGGAGCCAATGTGAAGCAGATGTTTTGCATCATCATTGAAGCACAGCACTTAGAAACAAAAGAATGTTTATTACTGTCAGCAGTGTACAGCAAGAACAGAACTCAGCTCCTGCATGTACAGTGCAGATATTTATACAACCGTTGAATATTTCAGAATGTACATCTACATCTACATCAGTACTCCACAACCCCCTTATGGCAGGTGGCGGAGGGTACCCTATGCCACTACTAGTCATTTCCTTTCCTGTTCCACTCGCAAGCAGAAAGAGGGAAAAACCACTGTCTACAAGCCTCCGTATGAGGCATAATTTCTCGTATCTTATCTTTCTTTCCCCTAGGCGTTATGTGTTTTGGAGACAACAGAATTGTTCTGCAGTCAATTTCCTGTTAATGTTCTCAGCAGTGTTCCTCAAAAAGTATGTCACCTTCCCTCCAGGGATATGCATTTGAGTTCCCAAAGCATCTCCGTAACGTCTGCATGTTGTTTGAACCTACCACTAGCAGCCTGCCTGTGAATTGCTTCGGGCAGAAGCACAAGTTGCTGGGGATCTGCCTTCTGTTTTAGCTAATGATGAGACGTGTGTGTCTAGGGTTTTTGAGTTTTGTGATGTGTCTGGACTCTGGCCTAAAATTTTAGGCTGGAGGTTTGGTGTATTGCAGAGTGGCTGACTCCTCCCCTTTTTTCCTTGCGGTCAGCCAGCCACTTCCATCTGCTACATTGTTTTAGCTTCTTCTATCATTTTCTTCCTGTGTTGTCCATGTTTTACTGCTGACACTCTGCTTCATCCCATGCTTTAGTGTGGGTGAGCACAGGTTTTTCGGTGATTATTACCCATGTCTTCTGTTCCGTTTTATATTCCTGTTCTGGGGTTTTTCTTGACACCCGTCCAACTAAGTTACTGAACGGGCGCTGAAGACCTTGTTGTCGTGCGCCCAAAACCCTTCTACTACTACTACTACTGTGAATTGCTTCAATGTATTTCTTTATCCGACATGGTACAAATCCCAAACACTTGAGCAGTACCCAAGAATAGGTCGCACTAGCATCCTATATGCAGTCTCCTTAAAGTTTCCTAGAAGTCTCCCAATAAACCTAAGCTGACCAGTCATGTGCCCTACAACAGTTATCACATGCTCCATCCATTTCATATCGCTTTGTAACGTTATGCCCAGATAGTTAAACGACATGGCTGTGTCAAGCATTATCCAAACGTTAACAGTTGGTTTTCCCTACTAATACACATCTTCATTTAGAGCTAGCTGGCATTCGTCACACCAACTAGAAGCTTTTTCTAACCCATCTTGTATCCTCCTACAGTCATTCAATGTCGACACCCTACTTTGTAGCACAGCATCAAACAACTGCAGATTGCTGCCCACCCTGTCTGCCAAATCATTCATGTCTGTGGAGAATTATAGCAGTCCTATCACACTTCTCAGGAGCACTCCTGACAATAGATTTGTCTCTCACTAACATTCATCATTGAGGACGACATACTGGGTTCTATAACATAAGAAGTGTTCAAGCCACTCACATATCTGTGGACTTATCCCACATGCTTGTACCGTCTTTAACAGCCTGCAATGGGGCTCCATGTCAAATGCTTTCCAGAAATCTAAAAATATAGAATCTGCCTATTGCCCTTCAATGATAATTTGCAGTATATCATGTGAAAAAAGTGCAAGCTGAGTTTTGCACGAGCGATGCTTTCTAAATGGGCTGATTTGTGGATGTAAACTTCTCTGTCTGAAGAAAATTTATTAAAATACAACCCCACTTTTACATTCCCAGAATTAACGTTTTCCCACTGTTTGACATTTTCTATTGCTCCTATCAACTTTCCTGTGTCCACAATGTTAATTCACACCCAATTTTGTGTCAACATATTTATAATTTTCCTGCAATTTATGCTGTATTAAAAAATGTTTGTGGAGAAAAAACTGACTTAAAATGACCCTTGTATGGTGTTGGCCATCAAGTAGTGTTTACGAACCTTACATGGTTAAGTTTTTGACTCTAGGGCACCCTACTAAATGGATGAATCAGTAAACAGATAATAGTTGGAACAATTTGTGCCATATCTCCTGCCGCTGCTGAGCTGTACTCGGCATGGTGATTGATAGGAGTGACTAGGTTTGTTAAAAAAAAAAATTACGACCAAGCACAACCATTTCCAAACTGTCTCTACTGCACATGCACAGTTTCTTAATTGTTTTGATTGTCATGACACGTTCATCTGATTTTGCATGTTTCATCATTTGGTCACTTGCAGCACTGGTTGACACCTTCATTCACTTTCTGTTGCTCATATGATTTTGGTTTAAACTCAGCACCAATTACATATTTCATTTCATGCTGAGCAACAAGCGTTTCAAGAAGTTATCCTCATTGTGAAGTGCAGTATTTACATATGTTTTTTGTGATGTTACACAAACAAACAGTGTGAGTGATAGTTTGCATGTGTGTGGTTTTGTATATAACTGAAGAGTTTCAGTGCCTGACAACCTCAAAAAGACAACTACATTGCAAGATACACAGAAAACACATATGTACACACCACACAACATACTTATGCAAATATTTGCATTTGACAACGAGAAAAAACTCTCAAAATGCATTGTGCTAAGCATACAAAAATAAATAACTGATGGAGTGTTTCATTACTTAAATAATGAATGACAGCTGCAGGCTTTCTAATGGCATCAGTTCCGATGTATGAAACTTGAGTCAAACAGAAAGTTACCAGTTCCAATTAGATCAGCAGCTTTTATTAGATAATAAACCTTTATCAGATGATAAACAAGTCCCTGACGAGTATTTTGATGACCATTATGTACGTGTATCATATATAAAGTACAAAAAATGCAAGGAGGTAACAACATATAACTTACCCAATATACTACTTAGTTGTCATCTACATGCAGTATGTAGTTTCCTCCCTGTTACTCTGATTCACTGAAATACATCCACTTAAAAGTCTTTCTGTTTTTTTGCAAAACACTGCTTTCATTTTAATCTCTTTCAAAACAGTCCACCAAAATGGGAGATTTTGCCTGAAAAATACACTCCTCTTGCACCGCCGATTGAAGTAATTTTGCCATCTGTGAGTGTGCCCTCACCACTCCTTATCACAATTAAAGTAATTTGTGTTTCCATCCATTAATTAGGTGTAAGAAATATTTTGTGAATCACCGTCACCCATCATCAGCAACCAACAATATCAGTGTATGCTTTCCACAAAATCATAAGCGAACTATTCAGTTTCCAGTACCCTCACGGTAAGGCTTTTTCATCTAAACACTATTGACTTTCAGCTTCATACAAATAAAATTGAGTGTGTGCTACAAGTAGTGTTTTGTCATTTTCTTGGGAGTGATGGTCCTGTAGCACTGTTGTAAAGTCTCTACGGAGTTTAGAAGGGGCAGGAACAAATCCATAGTAAGTTTTCCATTCATCTAACTACTGTCTTAATCATCAAGAAATTACACTGCACTTGTTAATCAGTGCCATGGTTTATTGCTGTGGAAACCGTTCATCCACTTTCAGCCTTATCTCTTTTGAGAAGTTTCTCTTCCTTTGCAACCTTCTGTTTGTCAGCAATTTTATATTTAATATGAGACACCTGTTCATCCTAATACTTAATGCACTCAAATGTCATAAAGTTATTTTAGTCTAATTCTGAGAGTGTGGATATGAAATCGGTGTCTCCAGTTTGGAAGTAATTTCTACTGGTGTACCATAGAAATCAGTGTTGGGCCCACTTTTTATTTCATGTAGATACTGTCCCATACTCCAGACAAGAAGTTAAAATAGCTCTTTCTTATTGTAGCAACATACTCAAGTGACACAAAATGAAAAGAAATAAATTTTTTGTGAAAATTCTTCACTCAATTAAATCACTAATATGTAGGGACAGGAAAAATCATTTTATTGTATGGTCAAACTTGTTGTTAATATTTGCCAATAACAATGCTATTTTTAGCTAATTTTGACGCTATTGTTAGCCAATTTGGGTGTTACTTATAGCTAATTTTTGTGTTGTTTTACCCATTTTGGTGGTGTTTTTTGCCAACATGGGTGTTATTTTTTGACAATATCACTGCTATTTTTTGCCAATATTGGTGTTAATATTGCCGATATTGGGGCTATGTTTTGCCAAAGCTGGTGATATTGTCAACCAAAATTGGATGTTAAATTTTGGTCAGTTTTCATGGTATTTTGTATCAGGTACAGTGTTACCTGTTTTGTCGCTTTCTGTGTTGTCTGCTTGGCCTGATTCTGTGCTATGTTTTTTTTTTTGCCAGATTTGGTGTTACCAACTTTTTTATGTCAAATTTGGTGTTAGTTTTCACCTCTTTTATGTATTAGTGTGATTTCCTTTTTTCCCAGTTTCTCTGCTATTTTCTTACCAACTTAAGATTTCTTTTCCCCCCAGTTTTGGTGTTCATCTTCTCCAATTTGGTGTTACTTCATTTCTTCCAGTTTTGCTGATCCCTTTTTCCTGATTTTTTTTTACTTTTTTCAATTTCAGTGTTATTTTTCTTCCCAATCTTGGTCCTTTTTCGCCAATTTTGGTGTTGTTTGTTTGCCATTTTTGGTTCTTATTTTGACTTCACATCATACTTGCAAGGGAAGTGAATTGTTATTTTCAGATCATATACCAGCCTCAGTCTCGAGTAAACAAAAAATCAAAATACAGTTTCAAAACTCAGTAAACCTCAGTTATGAATATTGATAACATTGCTATCCTCAGATTTACAACATTTTTATTCAAGAAAATGGCAAATTTAACAATATTTCTGGAAAACTTCATGATATTTTTAAAAATCGTTGCATTCACCTCAAATTTTGCGTGAACTTCCGATGTCATCCACAAGGTCATTTATGCATGTTGTGAATAGCAACGGTCCTATGACACTCCCCTGTGGCACACCTGAAAGCACTCTTACTTCGGAAGACTTCTCTCCATTGAGAATGACATCTACATTCTGTTATCTAGGAACTCTTCAATCCATTGAGTCTCGTGTACGAATAGTGCGAGCTGGGTTTCACACAACCGTCTTTTTCTAAACCCATGCTGATTCCTACAGAGTAGATTTCTAGTCTTCAGAAAAGTCATTATACTCGAACATAATGTGTGTTCCAAAATTCTACAACTGATAGATGTTAGAGATATAGGTCTGTAGTTCTGCAAATCTGTTCGATGTCCCTTCTTGAAAATGGGGATGACCTGTGCCCTTTTCCAATCCTTTGGAATGCTACGCTCTTCTAGAGACCTACGGTACATCGCTGCAAGAAGGGGGGCAAGTTCCTTCGCGTACTCTGTGTAAAATCGAACTGGTATCCTATCAGGTACAGCGGCCTTTCCTCTTTTGAGCAATTTTAATTATTTCTCTATCCCTCTGTCGTCTATTTCGATATCTACCATTTTGTCATCTGTGTGACAATCTGGAGAAGGAACTACAATGCAGTCTTCCTCTGTGAAACAACTTTGGAAAAAGACATTTAGTATTTTGGCCTTTAGTCTGTCATCCTCTGTTTCAGTACCATTTTGGTCACAGAGTGTCTGGACATTTTGTTTTGATCCACCTACCGCTTTGACATAAGACCAAAATTTCTTAGGATTTTTTGCCAAGTCAGTACATAGAACTTTACTTTCGAATTCATTGGACGCCTCTCACATAGCCCTCCTCACACTACATTTCGCTTCGCGTAATTTTTGTTTGTCTGCAAGGCTTTGGCTATGTTTATGTTTGCTGTGAAGTTCCCTTTGTTTCCGCAGCAGTTGCCTAACTCAGTTGTTGTACCACGGTGGCTCTTTTCCATCTCTTACGATCTTGCTTGGCACATACTCATCTAACGCATATTGTACGATGGTTTTGAACTTTGTCTACTGAACCTCAACACTATCTGTACAAGAGACAAAACTTTTGTGTTGAGCTGTCAGGTACCCTGTAATCTGCTTTTTGTCACTTTTGCTAAACAGAAAAATCTTCCTACCTTTTTTAATATTTCTATTTACCACTGAAATCATCGATGCAGTAACCGCTTTATGATCGCTGATTCCCTGTTCTGTGTTAACTGTTTCAAATAGTCCGGGTCTGTTTGTCACCAGAAGGTCTAATATGTTATCGCCACGAGTCGGTCCTCTGTTTAACTGCTCAAGGTAGTTTTCAGATAAGGCACTGGTTTCTTTGTCCCAGCCACCCGTTATGAACCGTTGAGTCTCCCAGTCCATATCCAGCAAATTAAAATCTCCACCCAGAACTATAACATGGTGGGGAAATCTACTCGAAATATTATCCAAATTATCCTTCAGGTGCTCAGCCACAACAGCTACTGAGTCAGGGGGCCTATAGAGACATCCAATTACCATGTCTGAGCTTGCTTTAACTGTGACCTTCACCCAAATTATTTCACATTTCGGATCTCCGTCAATTTCCTTCGATACTATTGCACTTCTTATCGCTATAAACATGCCTCCCCCTTCAGTGTCCAGCCTGTCTCTGCGGTATACATTCCAATCTGAGTTTAGGATTTCATTACTGTTTACGTCTGGTTTCAGCCAACTTTCTGTCCCTAGTACTATATGGGCGTTGTGACCGTTTATTAATGAGAGCAGTTCTGGGACCTTTTTATAGATGCTCCTGCAGTTTACTATTAGCACATTAATATTGTTATTCCCTTTTGCATTTTGCCTACTCCTACCTTGCCGCGTCTCGGGAGGCGTCTTGTCGGGCCTAGGGAGGGAATTCTCTAACCTAAAAAAAACCCGTGTGCACTCCACACGTACCCCGCTACCCTTGTAGCTGCTTCCGGCATGTAGTGCACGCCTGGCCTATTCAGGGGGACCCTACATTTCTCCACCCGATAGCGGAGGTCGAGAAATTTGCACCCCAGATCTCCGCAGAATCGTCTGAGCCTCTGGTTTAAGCCTTCCACTCGGCTCCAAACCAGAGGAATGTTGTTTACAATTTGGATGTAGTGTGGAATGACTACCACCAGGGTATCAGTTAGGATGAACGGTCATAGGAAGAGAGTGTATACTGGCAACACGCAATACTGTGTTGCAAAACTTGCCCTACAATATGGCAGTCATGACCTCAGTACCTGTTTCCCCACATATGCCAATTGGATTCTTCCCCCAGGCACTAGCTTCTCAGAACTCCGCAAGTGGGAATTGGTTATACAGCATGACCCTGCTTCCTGCCATCCACCTGCGCTTAGTTTATGTTCATTTCTTTGATGTCAGCATTTCTTCTCAGTAACCATTCCTTCCTTCACTCACGTTTTTAACTCATGTGCGATGTTTTGGCAGTAATCTCTGTCTTGTGTATTACCATATCTTCCACCTCTCAGGTTTTCAAATCTCACCCCCCTCTGTAGTCCCCAACAATCAGTCTTCCATCTTCATCCCATCCAGTAAATCTCCCCTGACTTGGGTTCTGGGCAATTTTTCTGAATCCTCCCCATTTCCTAATCCGCATCTGTCCTTTTCCTTCACCCCTCTTCCTCCCCCTTCAACCCTACTGCCAGAAGAATGAGCCACTGGCTCAAAAAGCTTGCAAACTTCAGTACATCTACATGTGTGTTCTCCTGCTGTTGCTTGGTGGTATATTTTTTATGTACCCAATTATGTTAAATTGAGGTAAAATAGTTTACTCTATCACTTATCCAGTCTTAAGATTACAAAGAAAGAAGTGAAGGCATACGTACTTTAAAATGCTTACTATTCATGCAGTTTTCTGAATGGTCAGATGAGTATTAAGAGTACTATTTTATAGAAAAATCTGTTGACAAGTGTTACAATCCATTGTAGAAACACTTGAAAGATTTATTGCATGTAGTGTCATTGAAAAACATCAATGCATTCTATATCATAGTTAATTATCATGAACATGATTAACAAAGGCCACCTTCGTAGACAAATGGTTAGTGTTGCTGCCTTTATTACTGAAGCTTTGGGTTCAATTCTCGGTATAGCATCAGGTTTTTTCTGAGGTGGAGAGGTCTGTGAATACATGTCGGATGATCATGAATTGCTCATTATACTTCCTCGTAGGCAGCAGTCAAAACAGGCCTAAGGCCTAATCCTTAAGTGGTGTTAACTTTTACATTTTTATGATTACTGGGACAAATAGCTTGCTAGATAGCCAACCAACTAACCAACAACCTTCTGCCTTTTGCCTCAAAATTAAAACATTTTTGAAGTGCTTTTGTTTTGCTTTTTCTCTTTATTGTATTCCACTTAATTGTCAACACATAGTGTTCTAACTACTACAGTTGTTGTTGTTGTTGTTGTTGTTGTTGTGAGATGTTCTTTCCTCGAACTTCACACTTGTGATTTTATTCTGGCACTCAGTGCAGTCTTCGAGATTTCTTTTTTTTATGTTGATCTGCTGCAGATGCCTTTCAGCCATTCTTTGCCGTATTTACTCATTTTTTATAATATTGAAAAGTTTCCTTGCTGTTCTGGAGTCTTCCATCCTGTAGATATGTGTATAAAATTTGGCTCGGCATTTCCTGATTATTATTATTATTATTATTATTATTATTATTATTATTTACAGTATTCTTCGGAAGAAGAGGAGGAAGACTTAAATGCTACCGCAGCTGGCATAGCCAACAAACAGAAGAAAGAACTTGCAAAAATAGATCATACTAATGTGGAATATACACCTTTCCGGAAAAACTTTTACGTCGAAGTGCCAGAGATCACCAGAATGACGCCAGAAGAAGTTGAAGCTTATAAAGAGGTAACACTGGCACATATATTAGCATTTACCATTTTATTTTCATCTAAGATTGCTTTCTGTACGTTTTAAAGTGAGGAATCGGTCAAAAGTCTAAAGGTCAGTTCTTAGTTTTTGGATGGTATTTGTGGTTAAAATGTTGGACAGATGTGAATCTAGATTTTTAAAATTTTAGTGCAACCATAATGTGGGAATAGGGTTAATACTTACTTGTCTGGTTTCTGTACATAACATTAAATAAGCAACTTCTTCAGATCTTTCATCATATAGATACATGTTTCTCTTTTTAAAAAATGAGGATTTTGAAAATTTTAGAAAGTACAAAATGAAGTGAAGTCTTAATGAAAATTTTCTAAAATGCAAGAGTTTGAACACTGTTACCACATGTTAACACTTACTGTGATTATAAAGAATAGCTCTTTGCAAAGAATAGCTCTCTGCATGTTGCTATTAATCAGTGTAAATATGACAGATAAAACAAAGGGAACATTATGTATTGTTTACCCTTGCAGAAAACATAATTTGTAAATAAGAAAGTTCTGTGATGAATTTGGCTGAACTAGTATCCAGGCCAACATTTTGATGTTGTTCTACACTATTTTTCTTGCAACTTCAACATCCATCACAAGAGATTGTGTGTGCCATTATATGCTCAATGAGATTTTCAGGAATGGTAGTTGAGTATTGTGTACTGTAGGAATGCAGTAAAAATCAGAAATCAAATCAGTCTCCTTGTTCACTTACCAGGATTATCACTGCACCATTTTTGTTATTGCAGTTTCTCTCTCTCTCTCTCTCTCTCTCTCTCTCTCTCTCTCTATCTCTCTCTCTATCTATCTCTATCTCTATCTTTCTCTTTTTTCCCCTGCAGAATTCCTCGGTTTTAGCTAAGTACATAAAGCTGAATACCACAGTCTTTGATAATATGTTGCCTACTGTAGACCTTAAATGCCAGTTGTGATTTGGTGACAAACGTTGCTTGTAATAGTTAATTATGTTTCATGCCATGTGTTTGTGTATGTTTTTGCTTTTAAATTACACTTAAAGCCACTGCCTTTGTGTGAGGTTGGGAGAGAGACTGTACAACTGAACTTTGTTATTTATGGCATCCTCAGCTTCTAAAGGCTGTCACTGCAAGCACATTTGTCACTCCCCTGCTGAATGTTTCAAGTCAGCATACTATTTGATTTTGAGTCCATCCATCTCAGAATCCACATGATTCTTCCGTAGCCTTCCTCTTCCTTTCTTTCCTAAATACTTTCCTTTCAGTATTGATGAGCAAAAATTCATTGTGACATATCATATAACTGATGAATTTTATTTTCCACTTTTTTATGGCAGTGATCAATTTCCTTATTTCATCTATTTCTGCTCATTCGACCTTTTCTGTTTCCAACTTCTTTTCTACAGCCACATGTCCATTGCTTCCAGGCATTGCATATCCTGCTTCATCAGGACCCAAGTTTCACAGCCATATAACAAAAGACTCCAGACAACTGTTTTGATGAATTATTTCCTTAGTTTTTTTGTCAGTGGTTGTTTCTTGTTACTGAAAGCCTATTTAGCAAGGACACTTCTTCTGATTTGCACAGTGCATCTATTTTCTTAAGTGACAATTTTACTAAGTATAGTCCGATGCACGAATGATAGCGGTATGCACTAACAATAGCGGTTTGCGCATGTTGAGGCATGGCAGGAATTGCATTGTTTCCAATTCCAAGCTTCAGTTGTGGTACACATGTGCACTTGCTTTCTGCTCGAAGAAAGCGTATATCCTGCATGTCTCTGACTTGCTTGTGCAGTTACCACCACAATCAGCAATGACAACTCGCAACAAATGGAATCAAAATTCAGTAAACAACTCGCTATGATCACGTTTAATGCTCACATTAGTTACGGCATTCACAGCAGAGCACTCAGATCACTACTGAATGCTCATTGGCTGTTGGAGAATAAGTGACGTAGGTGTGCAGTACAGGCCTAAACTCCACCACCACCGTTTGTGACTCCAACTGTAGCAGAACTGACTCAAAGTTGTATGGTGTCATCATCAATCTCAATTTTTGTTTGGGTCTTTTCATTAGATTTCTTAACAACTATTAGTTATTTCACAATTGCAGTTTCAGTGTTTGGACCATTTTCAAGTGCTACTGCAAAAGATTTTGCTTCAGCACATCAGATTTTAAAATGCTCCAACATGTATAGACATTATCATCAAAAATAAGCTCATTCACTGCAGAAATACCATAACAGCAGACAAGTACAAAGCTATGAGGACTAAGGCCATTGATGCAAAGATACATTAGTGCTAATGACCTTCTTTCACATAGCTTCGCACTTGTCTGAAGTTATGGTATTTCTACAGTGAAAGGCTTAATTTTGCTGATGACGATAATACATGTCAAAGGAGTTTAAAGTCTGACATGTGATGTGGCATGATCTTTTGCATTACCTCTTGAAAATTTAAATTTTGATATAAATCATTTCTGCAGTCAGTGGCAAATATGATGTCCTTTAAAAAAATTGAAGTTTTCGACTTCTGTTTGTCTTTTTGTCTTGGTGCTAAAACTTGCAGCATTTTATTTAGTTCCTTTTCAGAATCTGCAATTAATGCAATGCCATCTTATACTCTAACACAATGAATTTTTTGCCCCATTGATTTTGATGCTTTTTCCTAAATTTGTATAGAGCCTCTACAATGAACATGTTGACTAAGTATGGGGCTAGTGTGCAACCTTATCTCAAACCCCTTCTAATGGATGCAGTCTTTCCATTTCCATGTCTTTGTGCTTTGGTTTTGAGTAGAATGAGTCTTCTGTTTCTCCAGTGCATTCCTATGTACTTCATGTTTTTGAAGAGCTGCCTCCAGTTTTACATTATTGAAAGCGTTCTCCATGTCTATGAATGCAGTGTATGTCTTCCTGTTACCACTCTGTCTTCTGTGTAGAATAATTCCTACTGCTAGGATAGCTTCTGTAGCTGTCTTTCTGGATGAGAAACCAAACTGAATCTGAGATTTACAGTGTTCAGTTTTCTTTCTAATCCTGATCTTAATTACATTGAACAATGTGGTTGATGCATGTTACAGAAACTTCTTGGCAAATTAAAACTGTGTGTTGGCTGAGACTCGAACTCAGGACCTTTGCCTTTTGAGGGCAAGTGCTCTACCAACTGAGCTACCCAACCACGACTCATGACCTGTCCTCAGAGCTTTCCTTGTGCCAGTACCTTGTCAGCTTCCAAAAATCACAGAAGTTCTCGTGCAAAAAATTAAGGACTAGCACTCCTGGAAGCCACATCCTGGGGGATATTTCCAGAATTAAACTATCACTCTGCAGTGAAACATGCGCTTGGGTAGCTCAGTTGGTAGAGCAGTTTCTTGTGAAAGGCAAAGTCCTGACTTTGTGTTTCAGTCTGGCACACAGTTTTAATCTGCCAGGAAGTTTCACAGTGCAGAGTGATAATTTCATCTTTGATCCCTTCAGAATTTCTGCTGATATATGGTGTTGGTGTTGTACTGCAGCAATGATCAACGACATGAGGATGCAGAAGGCAATGGAAACCACTGCGTTAAAGACACGTAACGTGTATCCACAGGACATGTGGCCTGTAGTTGAAGAAGTGTCATGATGATCTCTCCATTGGCAAAAGATTCCGGAATAGTCCCCCATTCGGATCTCCGGGAGGGGACTGCCAAGGGGGAGGTTACCATGAGAAAAAGATTGAATAATCAATGAGAGGATAATGTTCTACGAGTCGGGGTGTGGAATGTCAGAAGCTTGAACGTGGTAGGGAAACTAGAAAATCTGAAAAGGGAAATGCAAAGGCTCAATCTTGATAGAGGAGGGGTCAGTGAAGTGAAGTGGAAGGAAGACAAGGATTTCTGGTCAGATGAGTATCTGGTAATATCAACAGGAGCAGAAAATGGTATAACAGGTGTAGGATTCGTTATGAATAGGAAAGTAGGGCAGAGGGTCTGTTACTGTGAACAGTTCAGTGACCGGGTTGTTCTAATCAGAATCGACAGCAGACCAACACCGACAACGATAGTTCAGGTATACATGCCGACGTTGCAAGCTGAAGATGAACAGATAGAGAAAGTGTATGAGGATATTGAAAGGGTAATGCAGTATATAAAGGGGGACGAAAATCTAATAGTCATGGGCGACTGGAATGCAGTTGTAGGGGAAGGAGTAGAAGAAAAGGTTACAGGAGAATATGGGCTTGGGACAAGGAATGAAAGAGGAGAAAGACTAATTGAGTTCTGTAACAAGTTTCAGCTAGTAATAGCGAATACCCTGTTCAAGAATAACAAGAGGAGGAGGTATACTTGGAAAAGGCCGGGAGATACGGGAAGATTTCAATTAGATTACATCATGGTCAGACAGAGATTCCGAAATCAGATACTGGATTGTAAGGCGTGCCCAGGAGCAGATGTAGACTCAGATCACAATATAGTAGTGATGAAGAGTAGGTTGAAGTTCAAGACATTAGTCAGGAAGAATCAATACGCTAAGAAGTGGGATATGGAAGTTCTAAGGAATGAGGAGATACGTTTGAAGTTCTCTAACGCTATAGGTACAGCAATAAGGAATAACGCAGTAGGAAACACAGTGAAGAGGAGTGGACGTCTCTAAAAAGGGCCATCACAGAAGTTGGGAAGGAAAACATAGG
This sequence comes from Schistocerca gregaria, assembly GCF_023897955.1. Classification (NCBI taxonomy): domain Eukaryota; kingdom Metazoa; phylum Arthropoda; class Insecta; order Orthoptera; family Acrididae; genus Schistocerca; species Schistocerca gregaria. The sequence goes on along the minus strand of NC_064921.1, from coordinate 135,806,641 downwards.
TACAAAGAAGGTAGCTGCGAAGAAACCATGGGTAACAGAAGAAATACTTCAGTTGATTGATGAAAGGAGGAAGTACAAACATGTTCCGGGAAAATCAGGAATACAGAAATACAAGTCGCTGAGGAATGAAATAAATAGGAAGTGCAGGGAAGCTAAGACGAAATGGCTGCAGGAAAAATGTGAAGACATCGAAAAAGATATGATTGTCGGAAGGACAGACTTAGCATACAGGAAAGTCAAAACAACCTTTGGTGACATTAAAAGCAATGGTGGTAACATTAAGAGGCAACGGGAATTCCACTGTTAAATGCAGAGGAGAGAGCAGATAGGTGGAAAGAATACATTGAAAGCCTCTATGAGGGTGAAGATTTGTCTGATGTGATAGAAGAAGAAATTTCTGAGGATGTACGTCTGGAGTACAGCATTGTATGGTAGTGAAACATGGACTGTGGGAAAACCGGAACAGAAGAGAATCGAAGCATTTGAGATGTGGTGCTATAGACGAATGTTGAAAATTAGGTGGACTGATAAGGTAAGGAATGAGGAGCTTCTACGCAGAATCGGAGAGGAAAGGAATAAGTGGAAAACACTTATAAGGAGAAGGGACAGGATGATAGGACATCTGCTAAGACACGAGGGAATGACTTCCATGGTACTAGAGGGAGCTGTAGAGGGCAAAAGCTGTAGAGGAAGACAGAGATTGGAATACGTCAAGCAAATAATTGAGGACGTAGGTTTCAAGTGCTACTCTGAGATGAAGAGGTTAGCACAGGAAAGGAATTCGTGGTGGGCCGCATCAAACCAGTCAGTAGACTGATGGGGGGGGGGGGGGGGGGGGGGGGGGGGAAAAAAAAACTGTTGCTTTCTTGTCCTTCAGTTGCTGAGGTGCTGGATCAGATTCTTCTGCTGTGACCTTTATTATTTTCTTTCAGCATCTGCTCAGGTTCTAGTCTGTGATTTCCAAAACTCTCATCACAGTACAAGTCTAGCAAGATATTCCTTCCAGCATTCTGTGATATCTTCATTGTCAATAAGTTGTTGTCCATTATCATTTATCACAGTAGTTCTTGTTCGCCATGTAACTTCCTTTGCCCCTTATTCTTTGGCCTGTTTACATTTTGTTACAATGACATTCTTTATTATTGTGCACTGCATATGGCTTTCTTCTGTATTTATCCTCTTATACTGGTTTAATTGCTATATGAGGTTGAGTATTTCTTCAGTAATCCAATATTGTCTTGGTTCTGGTTGCCTGTTTCCTAAAGTTCTTTTTGTTTCCTTGAGGATTCCTTGTTTCATGCCAGTCCATATAACTGTTCCCATGAATTCATTTCTGTTTTTGTTTGTTCATTTTGCAATTTTTTTTTACAATTTTATCTTACTTTGTTCGTTCCTACCGTCTTTTTAAATTACAAACTGCAACTTGCTTTCTCAAGTGCATGGTTACAGTCTATTTCAGCACTAGGGTGACTTAATTTGATTTTATTTCCATACCTAGCTTTGACCAATGTGTAGACAGTATTGGTATCTTTGTATATCTCTGGGATTTCTTGTGTACGGCTTTTTCTCATAGGACTAAGTGAGGTGGCACAGTGCTTCGCACTCTGGACTCTCATTTGGGAGCATGAGTGTTCAAATCTATGCCCAGCCATCCAGGTGTACCTTTTCCATGATTTCCCTAAGCCACACCAGACAGATGCTGGGAAGGTTCTTTTGAGAGGGGAGTGCTGATTTCTTTCCCCATCTGTGAAACAATAAGTTTGTGGTCTGCCTCTAATGACCTCATTGTCAGTTGGATATTAAATCCTGATTTTATTTTTTCTTCTCAAAGGCATTTCAAATGTGGCACTGGTCATTACCATAGCATACTGTTCACAAAGATCTACTTGCTATTCACCTCAGCTGTTTCTCTTTCCTGGTCTGTTCCTATTCTGTCTGAGTTTGATGGTTCGGTTAAAGGCATCTCAATAGGTGGAAGTACTTTAACAACCTCTGATTTGCTGGTGGCACAGTGCTTGTAGCCAGCAGCAAAGATGCACTTGCTGAGCTACCAACAAAAGTAAAGGACATTAGTCTGTCACATTGATTAGACATTAGTCTCAGCAAGTACAAAATCATGATGATTGACAGAGGAGCACAGATCCAGCTCGCAGCTTGATTAAAGGAACTGGAAGTTATGTGCATTCTTTCATCTATCTCGGTTCAACCACCTGCGACACAGGAAGCTGTGAAGATGAGATAAGAAGATGGACGATTGGCTGTGAAGAAGCAGCTCACAAAGATCTGGCAGAACAGAACGATAATGAACAGCAGTAAGTTCCACCTTGTTGAAACACTCGTGTTTTTCGTCTTCTTTTGTAGTTGCAAAATATGGCCTTCGAAGCAAGAGATAAGCATTGTACTGATGCATTTGAACTTTTGTGCTGACATATGTTGTTGCACATAAAATAGACAAAAAGAAGAACAAATGTGTCCATTAATGAGCTACTGAATATTTCCTGGGGCCTTTCTTCTCATCTCTGACAAAAAATTTTCCTTTTCTTTGGCCATATTGTGAGAAGAGATGGAGAATGTAGAGAAAATAATCATGGAAGAAAAGATTGACAGAAAGAGACTGAGGGGAAAGCAGCTAGTAGGTGTATAGATCAAATAAAGGTCTTTGGACTACCTCTTCAGCTGGCTCTAAGAGAAGCTGGTAACTGGGGATCATGACACTCAGCAATAAGAATGGCAACTTGTGATGATGTGGTGATGACAGCATTGAAATTTCCCAAAATAACCAAATTGTCCTTGTGAGCTACTAATTTCAATACATCGTCAATACACTTGCATAGTTCTGGAAGTTTTTCTCTTCACAGTTTAATGTTGGGAAGTACTCTTGTACAGTAGTCATGTCCATAGGTCTACATCGATCTTCACCACCAATATTATGTTATTTACATGACATGTGTTCTCAATCTTTTTTGCTCAGTTTCTTCTAGAAATCAACCCCATGCCATGTTGACCAGGCAGTATTCCTGCACTGTAGATTATCTTACAGGAATCACTAATGAAATCACCGCTTCCTTGGCACTGTATTTCACCCAGTCCCAAAACGTCAGTATCGTAAGCTGCCATTACCTCTTCTACTGTTCCCATTCTTGTTAGTTTTCTGATGTTTCAAGTTGTGATTCCCCTCTTGCAATATACGCAGCTTTGCAACTGTTTGTAGGAAGAGTAAATCATACAAGACTGATGCCAGAGAGAAGACTTGCAGCTCCACAAGTATGCAGTGTCGCATAATGATCTGTTGAGACCTGAACTGACATGGTCCTAGGACAATTCCAGCAATAGCCTTTGCATTGGTACATGCCATACAGGATATTTCAGAAGGAATAGTAAATATTTTAGGAGATGGTAGTGTAGACTAATTCGAATAAAACATTCCATATTGTGTGTCATGAGTTTGTTTGGTTACAGAGAGAGAGCTGGTTACAGAGCTAAGTTTTCAGTAGCTGTAGATTTATGTATCAGTTGTCATTTTTTGCTTTGAAGTTCAGTCCGTGAAGCTGTGTATGAGTTTACATAATTGAATTTTTAAATTGTGATTATTGTTTGTTGATCAATTCTATTGTACTGTTTAAGCATACTTCACATATTTACAAATTCTGAGTGTGCTGATGTGTTATTCATCTACAAGTTTTGTAATGGAAATTCTGCTGCTGCTTGGACAGTGTTTTAACTGCCAGGTACTGGATACAAGGGTGATTACTTATGTTTTCACTAAATTAGTGAGACTGGTGCAGTTGTATTTTGTCGTTCACTAATACAAACTGATGAGTAATTCACTTAGTTCTGTTTATTGATGAAACCACCGTCAGTCATGATGGTATCAACAACACTCACAACTCACTTAAGTGGTAAAAAAAAATTGTCTCTGTGTAGAGACATTTTCAGAAACACTTCTCTGTGAATGTTTTGTGTGCTGTGACAATCAGTTGATTGGGCCCATCATGCAACCAAATTGTCGTATCAGAATTCTATTATCTAGATTTTCTTGAAAACAAACTTGCAGTGTTTTTGGAAGACATTTTATTGGCAACAAGGATGAATACATTCTTCCAATGTGATTGGGCCCTTGCATATTCTAGTCATCAGGAGACACATCATCTAAATGTAATATGTTCCTCACAGTAAGGATATGTCAACAAAAATAATCAATTTTTGAGAATACAAGTAATTGAATAAATAAAAAATCTACTCACCAAGTGACTCCAGGAAAACACACATTAAAATATAGTATAGTTCGCTAGCTTTCGGTGCCAGTGATTCCTTCTTCTGGCAGAATGGTTGAAGGGGAAGGAAGGGGGGTAAAGGAAAAGGACTGGTGTGGTTTAGGAAAAATGCTAGAGTTCAGGAAAGCCACCCAAAATAGCAGGTCAGGGGTCAGTTATCAAATTGGATGAGAAGGAAAGACTGATTGTTAGGAACTGCAGTGGGTGAGATTTGAAAACCTCAGAGTTCAAAGGTGGAAGATGGGTAATACACAAGGCAGAGATTACTGCTAAAACATCGTGCCTGAGTTAATAAGAGCAAAAGGCTAAGGGCATTGTATATGATAAAGGGGGTGGGGGACAGTGGGAAATAGATGGGTCAGGAAATAAAAGATGTGGAAAACTAAAAGTGAGTGAATAAAGGAATAGTCACTATGAAGAAATGCTGAGACCAAAGAAATTAATGTACATTAAGGCCAGGCGGGTGGCGAGGACCAAGGACATGTTGTAGTGCCAGTTTCCACCTATGGAGTTCTGAGAAACTGGGGGCAAGATCCCAGATGGCATGTTTGCTGAAACCGACACTGAGGTCATTACTGTCATAAGGTAGAGTGTACTCTGCAACAGGATATTGTGTGTTACATACTCTGCCTATGCCCATTCATCCTAACTGAAAACTTGTCGTTAGTCATGCCTATGTAAAAGACTGAACAGTGTCACCTATCAAACAGTGTTTACATAATAGCTGGTATATGACAAGTATCATTTCAGAGGTAGTTGTTTTGATAGTATACCTTTTTCCAGTTACAAGGCAAGTATAGGTGGTGGTAGGATATAGGGCAAGTCCTGCTGCGGGGACTGTCACAGGGGTAGAATCCATGGGGTGAGGAGATGGGTGCAGAAGGAGTGTAGAGTCTGACATGGATATTGCAGAGATTGGGAGGGTGACAAAAAGCTGTTATCGGTTGGTGGGCAAAGTCTTGGATAGAATGGACTTTATTTTAGGAACTCACTGCCTTGTTGAAGTAGCTGACTAACACATTCAAGACCAGGATAATACTGTGTGACAAGTGGTGTACTACTAAGCTGTTATTTGGAGGGATCAGCAGTACCAAGATTGGATATGATGGGCCGGGAAATCTGCTTTCGGACTAGAGTGATGGTGTAATTACACCCAGTGAAGGCTGAGGTGAGAATGGTGGTATATTGCTGTAAAGAGTCTGCATCGGATCAGATGCATTTGCCATGAATGCCAAGGCTGTATGGGAGGGAATGTTTGACATGGAAAAGATGGCAACTGTCAGCATACAAGTACTGTTGTTGGTTAGTAGATATAATGTGAACAGAAGTGTGTAGATGACTTTCGGTGAGGATGAGGTCGACATCAAGGGAAGGGGTATGGGATTCAGGTTAGGACCTCACCATGAGTCCATATGGCAAAGACGTTGTCATTGTACCTAAACCAAAATGGGCCTAAGGCTTGTGGGTCCCAGGAAAGCCCGCTCCAAGTGACCCATGAAAAGGTTGACATAGGAAGGAGCCATCCTGGTTCCTGTGGCTGTACCCCTGATCTGTTTTTATGTCTGCCCCTCAAAGGAATAGTAGTTGTTGGTAAGCATCAAGTTGATTGAGGAGAGGAGGAAGGGTGTAATAGGTTTGGGATCAGGTGGGCACTAACTGAGGAAATGTTCAAAGCAGGCTTTGAAGCCAACAGCTATGGGACAGCCAATGTGAATGGGTTTGTGGAACTTAGGAAGAAGGTAAAAGATGGGGGTGCATGCTTTGGGTGGAGTGAGAAGTTCTATAGATAGAGGTTGGTAGTCCTTCTGAGGTGCCTGAGGTCTTAAGGAGGAACTGCAGGTCAGTTTGAAACACCAGGAACTTGATGGAAGATCATGTATGTAGAGGTGTCAGACAGCTGGCGTACATCTTCACGTACGTACTCTCCTCAGTCAAGTAGCACAGCTGGGCAGGTGCAAGAGATTGCTGTATTTGAATTTGCAAAAGAGGCTGGTGTGGGGTATGATTACATACAGAAACAGGTACTTTCAGGATAAAGCCTTTGGGAGCAACTCCAAGGGACTAGCAGGTTTATAGAAACAGAAAGTGAGACCTTATTGTTGATAGTTCGAAAGCATGTTTTCAAAAGAAATGGATGTACTATCTGATGGGATTCATCATATCAAGAGAGGAGGGTTTGGAGTGTCGGAGACAGTGATAGTGGCAAAAAAGAGAAGCAGAGGGTTGAAAAAGATAGAAGAGTGGAAAAAAAGCAAGATTGGGCAAAGTCATACAAAAATAATGACAACAGACAAATGTTAACAAGACATAATGAATGGGTGAGAATGTCTCACCAGAAAAGTGACCTATATCAGAAAAAAAAGATTGGAAAAGAAAAAAAAGGTTGCTTGGGAAAGTCTTGAAAACAGACAAAATTTTGAAAACTGGGCAAACAGAAAGAGGAAGTCACTGGAGAAAATGTAATCTGCTGTGTTTGGCAAATAAAGTAATGTAGGAGATGACAGTAAAAGGCAGTCACAGCAGTTTGTTGAAAAACAAACATACAGTGACATTAAAGAGTTACATATAAGTAAGTTAAAAGGTGAATAGGAAAGTGTAGCTGCCAAATTTGCAAACAAATTGGCAAATGATAATCAGGAGAAGGCTCCACAGTGTTATGAACCATAAACAAATTGTTGTATGCAAATTTGTAAATAACAGTGGACCCATCTAAATGCTCGGAAATCAGTACTAGAAAAGATGTAGGAGCAAGATGTTGGTTAACATAGATGGTACAGGTAAGTAAATTAGTGGACTAGTACAAAAGGTAGAAAACATACAATAGTTTGAACAAGATGGATGACAACAAAGACTGACAAGAGGGTCACATAAGAAGGAATGATGACGACATGGACTAATCAAACAAAAATAATCAAGTTTTGAAAATATAAGTAACTGAATAGGTAAAAAATCTACTCACCAAGAGGCAGCAGGAGAACCCACATATAAAAGGTATTATAGTTTGCTAGCTTTTGGAGCCAGTTGAAGGGGAAGGGGAAGGAAGAGGGGTGAAGGAAAAGGACTGGTGATGTTTCGGAAAGGGGGTGGAGTTCTGAAAAGTCACCCAGAATCCTGGGTCAGGGAAGACTTACTGGACAGGATGAGAAGGAAAGACTGATTATTGAGGACTACAGTGGGTGAGATTTGAAAATCTGAGAGCTTAAAGGTGGAAGATATGGTAACATGCAAGACAGAGATTACTGCTGAAACACCATACATGAGTTAATAAGAGCAACAGCCTAAGTGTGTTGCATGTGATAGACGTGGGAGAGGGACAGTGAAATGTAGACAGGTCACATAATGAAAAATGTAGAAAACTCAGTGAGTGAAGGAAGGAATAGTTACTATCAAGACATGCTGAGACCGAAAAAATTAACTTAAATTGAGGCCAGACAGGTGGTGAGAACCAAGGATATGTTGTAGCACCGTTTCCCATCAACAGAGTTCTGAGAAACTGGTGTCTAGGAAAAGAATCCAATTATGTAAACACTGTTTGGCATTTTACATGTGCATGACTACCAGCAAGTTATCATTTAGGATGAATGGGCATAGCAGAGTGTGTATACTGGCAACACACAATATCCTGTTGCAGCTCATGCTCTACAACATGACAGTCGTGACCTCAGTGCCTGTTTCAGCACTCGGATGCCAGGCACCAGTTTCTTAGAACCCCGCAGGTGGGAACTGGTGCTACTAGATGTTCTTGGTTCTTGCCACCCATCTGACCTTAATTTGTTAATTTCTTTGGTCAGCATTTCTTCATAGTAACTATTCCTTTCTTCTCTCCCTTAGTTTTCCGCATCTTGCATTTTCTGACCTGTCTGTTTTTTGCTGTCCCCTTCCAACTTCTATCAGATGCAATTCCCTTAGCATTTTGCTCGTATTAACTCATGCATGATGTTTTACTGGTAATCTCCATCATGCGTATTACCTTTAAACTCTCAGGTTTTCAAATCTCACCCCCTGCAGTCCCCAACAATAAGTCTTTCTTTCTTATCCTGTCTTGTAAGTCTCCCCTCTGGGTGACTTTTGTGAACTCTAGCCTTTCTCCTAAACCACACCAGTACTTTTCCTTTACCCTTCTTCCTTCCCCTTCAGTCATTCTGCCAGAAGAAAGAGTGTCTGGCTCACAGTACGGGTAGGCAGAAATGAACGTTTTTTGGCCACAAAGGCCACCAGACCTAACCTCTTTAGATTTTTCTTCTGGGGATAATTTACATGAGGAGATTGTTGAAAGAGAAGTCTACAAAGGAAAACTAAACACACTAGATGAACTGATTGTTCTGATCATGATTGGGCTGCCCCCATAAAAGAATGCCAAAATGATCTCAGAAGATCAACACACATGTTGTCTAGATAATTTGAGAGTGCATTTAAGTCTTCAGTCAAATTTACAAAAGTCAGCCTTGAACTTAATCATTTCCTTTTGCGTAACACCTTCTGTGAGTGTTTGGTGTAAATTCTAACAGTCCTACCTGTGCAGCCAATAAAAATGGATGTATATTATATGGAATGTTTTATTCTAATTAGTCTGTACTACCATCTCCTAAAATATTTACCATTCCTCCTGAAACACCTTGTGTACATTGATTTCTAGTGTAGTATTGGGAATCACAAGAGGATGTGGTATACTTGGAAAAAGCCAGCAGATACAAGATGATTTCAGTTATTTACTTCATGGTCGGGCAGAGATTCCAAAATCAGATATAGGATTCTAAGACACAACTAGGAGCAGATATAGACTGAGATCAAAATTTAGCTGTGACAAAGAGTAGGCAAAAGTTAAAGAGATTAGTTAAGAAGATTCAATGTGCAAAGAAGTGGGATAAAGAAATACTAAGGAATGAAGAGATAGACTTGAAGCTTCAAGGCTGTAGATACTGTGATAAGGAATAGCTCAGTAAACAATTCAGTTGAAGAGGAATGGAGATATCAAAAAAGGTCAATCACAGAATTTGGAAAGAAAAACATAGGTACAAAGAAGGTAACTGTGAGTAAACTGTGGGTAACAGAAGAAACACTCCAGTTGAGCAGTGAAAGAATAAGGTGCAAAATAATGCTTAGGGAAATTCGGGAATACAGACATACAAGTGGCTTAGGAATGAAATAAATAGGAAATGTAGGGAAGCTAAGGCAAAATGACTGCAAGAAAACAATATAGAAAAATCAAAACAACCTTTGGTGAACTTGAAAACAAGGATGATGACAGTGCAGTGGAATTCCACTGTTAATGTAGAGGATTGGATAGGTGAAAAGAGTACATTGAAGGCATCTGTGAAAGAGAAGACTTACGCGTTGTGATAGAAGAAAAAACAGCAGTCAATGTAGAAGAGATAGGGGATCCAGTATTAGAATCAGAATTAAAAAGAGATTTGAAAGACTGAATATCGAATAAGGCAGAAGGGGTAGATGACATTCCATCAAAATTTCTAAACTTATTGAGGAAGTGGCAACAAAAGAGCTATTTACATTGGTGGGTAGAATGTACGACTCTGGTGATACACCATTTGACGTTTGGAGAAACATCACCCACAAAATTCCGAAGATAGCAAGAGCTGACAAATGTGAGAATCCTTGCATAATCAGCTTATCAGCTCATGGATCCAAGTTGCTGACGAGAATAATATACAGAGGGATGGAAAAGAAAATTGATGATGTGTTAGATGACTATCAGTTTGGCTTTAGGAAAGATAAAGGCACCAGAGAGGCAATCCTGACATTGCAATTGGTAATGAAAGCAAGAGTAAAGGGAAATCAAAACATGTTAATAGGATTTGTCGACTTGGGAAAAGCATTCAACAATGTCAGATGGCACAAGATGTTTGAAATTCTGAGAAAAACGGGGGTAAACTTTATGAAATGGGTAATATACAGTACGTACAAGAACCAAGAGGGAACAATAAGAGTGGAAGACCAAGAACAAAGTGCTTGGATGACAAAGGGTGTAAGACAGGGAAATAGTCTATCAGCTGTTCAATCTGTACATCGAAGAATCAATGATGGAAATAAAAGAAAGGTTCAAGATCAGAATTAAAATTTAATGGTTAAAGGATAACAGTGATAAGATTCACTAATGACATTGCTATCCTCAGTGAAAGCGAAGGGGAATTACATGATCTGATGAATGGAATGAACAGTCTAATGAATGCAGAATACGGATTGAGAGTAAACCAAAGAAAGGCAAAAGTAATGAGAAGTAGCAGAAATGAGAACAGTGAGAAACTTAACATCAGGATTGGTGATCACTATGGTGATGAAGATAAGGAATTGTGCTAACCAGGCACAAAAAACCTATGATGGATGGAGCAAGGCGGACATAAAAAGCAAATTAGCCCTAGCAAAAAGGGCATTCCTGTCCAAGAGATGTCGTCTACTATCAAACACAGACCTTAACTTGAGGAAGAAATTTCTGAGAATATACTTTTGGAGCACAGCATTGTTTGGTAGTGGAACACGGACTGTGGAAAAACTGGAAAAGATGAGGATCAAAGCATTTGGTAACCTTAAGGAAGAATTCAAGTTTTGATACAACAGTGTGTCAGCATTAGAGGGTGAGTGTTATCTGTTGTCCTCTTGATAGTTAGTGAATATTGATTAAAAGGTTTACAAGTGCCCATTTTGCACTGATGTGCAGCTTGAAGTCATTGATCTGCAATGAGACAGGGCATATAAATATATTCTAGATTTCTCCAAACATGTCCCTTAGGATCAATTTCCTTGTTAACACAAGTCTCCACACAGCTCCCCTCTCTACTCCCTGAGATGATGGAAGATGTTCAGTATTCACTACTCACAGGCCTGTGCTCATTGTGTGCTTGTGGAACAAGTTTTTTTAAAAAAAAAAAATGCTGCTCTAGAACTTGGTATCTGTCTGATTCACCATGTTGCCATTGTGGATGCTTTCTCCCAACACCAACAGTATCTCAGCTCTCTTTGTTGTTGTATATCTCCCTCATCACCAATTCCTCCCCTTGTTTCCCCAGCTGGTTTCCACTGTTCCACATATATTTAAGTATTATGCTGTGTCTTCTCTTCTTATCTGCTCTTATCCATGTCCTTATTTTCTTCTTCTTCTCCTTCTCCTCTCTCTCTCTCTCTCTCTCTCTCTCTCTCTCTCTCTCAGTGGCCATTTTTATCTCATGTATCATTCTTCTTGCAGTACATTGTCTGGTTATTTGTAACCACCTACGGAATGATTGTCATAGTTATTAACTGTAGAATTTTCATTTAAAATAATGACCTCACAGTTTCATAAGCTAACATTTGTTCTTTGATCAGGCTTGTCCAATTTTACACAAAAATCTATTTCAATCTTGTGAATTACCTCTTGACATTTCTTAATTTTGCCATTTTCATATTTTTTTCTCCTGGAATTTGTCCTGTGTTAAAATTATATATTTTTCTGATGTGGTGTTTAGTGAAACTTGGCCTGCTCTCTTAGAATGATATAATTGATAAAATTTTAACTCTCTCACTTCTAATACTGAATGTGTTTTGGAATGAGCACATGTCTTTGTATGCTTGTGTTCAGCATATATGTCTCTTGGAATCATTGGGTGAGACTTATCCAGCATTTTAGAGTTATTCGGTTCGATTGAATAAGCATCTGGCTTTAACAGTACAAACTTAATGAGTTTCAGAAGAATGTTTTATATTAATGAAGACTGTTTTTGTCTTTCTTTTTAGGAATTAGAAGGCATAAAAGTAAAAGGGAAAGGATGTCCAAGGCCTATAAAAACATGGGCACAGTGTGGTGTGAGTAAAAAGGAGTTGGAAATCTTAAAAAAGCAGAATTACGAGAAGCCTACACCAATTCAGGCTCAAGCGATTCCAGCAGTTATGTCAGGTAATATTATGTAGTAGAGTCTATTAGTTGATATTCTCATAGCTGAGCACATTACTTTTATCTTTATCCCATTAAAAAAAGTGTGTGTGTGTGTGTGTGTGTGTGTGTGTGTGTGTGTGTGTGTGTGTGTGTGTGTTTTAATTATAGGCAGCAACAATGAAAAACAATAATAACAGTAAACAATAACAATAATAATAGGAGACAACAGAGTAACTACTACTGTAGTGACTTAACTGGCAGTCTTTCTGCATTTAAAATGTGTATCAAATGCATTATCATTATGAAACGTTGTGATGTAACATCTCTGCCACCATTGCAATCTTTGCACTGAAAGTGTTAGTAGAACACCTGAAATAGAAAAATGACAATCGGATAAGTTCTTTCAAAATCTCAGATTTTTAAATTTCTGAACAGTATAATGTCACTTCCCAATAAGGTGTGATTGGTGCTTCAGGCTTTGCTTACTATGATTCAATTGAAATGTGGCTTCTTTCTGAAACCTGGTACGTGATGGGAGACAGGTGGTTGAAGTCCTGGAATGGGAGAGTAGAGGTCACCAGTATTTTACCATAAAGCCTGTTTGCGATGAGACAGAGAAGGGCAAGTGAGAGGCAGAGCAGAGTGTATATTTTATGTTAACATATGTCAAATTTGAAAATTGTCCACTCTTATGAAATTAGGAAATAGGTTACATCCATCAGATTGATGGGTTAAACATGCTGTGCCCAACTTTGCCTCTGCTGTTCTCTCATTTCTATAATTCACAACACTAACATAATACTCTTTACATATACTCATTTAAGTCATTTAATTTGAGTAATACTAATTGTATCTTAGTCTCATAGTTCAGCAGAAGTTTCTTATCTTTGTAATATAAGAGACAACAGAATTTGGCTGAAGTATTTGTAAGCTCTTTGGATCATCGGCATCTCTGCAGCTATTCTGCATATCACACTTAAGTGCCTTGCAGAGGTCTTATTGAAACACCTTCACAATAATTCTGTTATTCCACTCTCAAACACTGTGTGGAAAAAAAGGCCACTTATATCCTTCCATGTGAGTTCCGATTTCCCTTATTTTATTATAATGATCGTCTCTCCCTCTGTAGGCCAGCGTCAACAAAATATTTTCACGTCTGGAGGAGAAAGTTGGTGATTGAAATTTGATGAGAAGATGCCACTGCAGTGAGAAAAGCCTTTGTTTCTATGATGTCCACCCCAAATTCTATATCAGGTCATTGACACTCTCTCCCCTATTTCTCTTTGAACTTTCTTGATGTACTTCGTTAATCCTATCTGGTGTAGGCCCCACACCATGCAGCAGTACTCTAAAAGAGGATGGGCAAGTTTAGTGTAGGCAGTCTCTTTAGTAGATCTGTTGCTTCTTCTAAGTGCTACTCCGGTAAAATGAAGTTTTTGGTTCTCCTTCCCCACATTTTCTGTGTGTTCATTCCAATTTAAGTTGTGGCATGTTCGTGTGACTTTCCTTTGTGAATACATTTACTTGTCCCTTGCTTCCCAAAAAATATCACCCTGAAATCAGCTGAATTTCAGAGTAATGTTTAAAATTTTCTAATTAATCAGTGTGTTACATGTTTAAAATAGTTAATGCCATCTGTTTTATGTTCATTTCACTAATTGATGTCGGTTTATTCTGAAATTACATAGCAGGTGCGATGAAAATTTGCGGATAATATGGTCAGGAAAGAAAAGAAAACTTCTTTTTTTATTTGCTATAGTTTTATTGTACTTCATTGTTTTTCCACAATCTGAGTACACTATGTGATCAAAAGTAGCCAGACACCTGGCTGAAAATGACTTAAAAGTTTGTGGTGCCCTCCATCGGTAATGCTTGAATTCAGTATGGTGTTGGCCCACCGTTAGCCTTGATAACAGCTTCCACTCTCGCAGGCATATGTTCAATCAGCTGCTTGGGGAATGGCAGCCCATTCTTTGCGGAGTGCTGCATTGAGGATAGGTATTGATGTCGGTCAGTGAGGCCTGGCACGGATTCGGCTTTCCTTAACATCTCAAAGGTGTTCTGTAGCATTCAGGTCAGGACTCTGTGCAGGCCAGTCCATTACAGGGATGCTATGGTCATGTAACCACTCTGCCACAGGCCATTCTTTAGGAACAGGTGCTTGATTGTATTGAAAGATGCAGTCACCATCCCTGAATTGCTCTTCAACAGTGGGAAGAAAAAAGGTGCGTAAAACATCAATGTAGGTCTGTGCTGTGATAGTGCAATGCAAAACAACGAGGGGTGCAAGCCCCCTCCATGAAAAACACGACCATACCATAACACCACCGCCTCAGAATTTTACTGTTGGCACTACACACGCTGGCAGATGATGTTTACCGGTCATTCGTCATACCTATACCCTGTCATTGGATTGCCACATTCTGTACTGTGATTCATCACTCCTCACAACATTTTTTCACTGTTTAATCGTTCAGTGTTTAAGCTCCTTACACCAAGCGATGGGTCATTTGGTATTTACTGGTATGATATGTGGCTTATGAGCAGCCACTTGACCATGAAATCCAATTTTTCTCACCTCTTGCTTAACTGTCATAGTACTTGCAGCAGATCCTGATGCAGTTTGGTATTCCTGTGTGATGGTCTGGTTAGATGTCTGCCTATTACACATTCAGATCCTCTTCAGCAGTCAGCAGTCTCTGTCAGTCAGCAGCCGAGGTCAGCCTGTACACTTTTGTGCTGTACGTATCCCTTCACTTTTCCACATCACTATCACATCAGAAACAGTTGACCTAGGGATATTTAGGAGTGTGGTAATTTTGTTTGCAGATGTATGACACAAGTGACACACAATCAACTGACCACTTTCCAAGTGGATGAGTTCTGCAGAGTGCCCCATTCTGCTTTCTCGCGATGTCTAATGACTGCTGAGATCGCTGATGTGTAGTACCTGGCAGTAGGTGGCAGCACAATGCACCTAATATGAAAAACATGTTTTTGGGGGTGTCCGGATACTTTTGGTCACATAGTGTATGTGCTTGGGTCACTAGTGACATTGTTGTCGATGTGATGATACCCTTATCACCTTTTGCACCTCTTCTGAAAACTGCTTGACTATGTGCATTTTTTGCAGCTGACCCAGCAAGCATTCACATATCGAGAGAGAAAATGTATTCTCTTTACAGCACAACATAAGACTACTCCTTATTACTCATCTGTTCTGCAAAACATCCATCAAGTTAAAGCAACTCTGGTATCCACCAAAAAAACCATGATGAAAAACTGCAATGGTTGGCTTTGAAACACATGAAGTACATTTCACGCAATTGGCACCTCTTACTAGTTTCTACAACAGTGATTTTGTTGTAAGTTATGAATATAGTGTTTCTGATTGTGTATTGCATGTGTCTGGCACAAAGTATTTGAGTAGTAGGGAAGCAGGTTGACTGTCCAGGAACATTTGGATGACATTATGCATATTCAGATCATGTGCTGATTAGCAGCTAACCACAAACCAGCTCAAAAGTAACTGAGAATTTAGTATCTTACATAACATTATTTCTTAGCTGTACAGAAGATTCAAGGTGTGAGGTCACATTCAGTGGGAAAACAGACAAGGTTGACTGAGCGATGTGATGCGGTGTTAAGCTGCTGGACTCATATTCGTGAGGACAACAATTCAAATACCTATCTTGCCATCCACATTAGGTTTTCCATGTTTCCATTATATTTCCCCAGTCCAAGCTTGGTCTCTAAGGATCTTGTCATTGGTGGGACATTAAACCTAATCTTCCAACCTTCCTTCTTTTCTTCCATCCTTACAAGCAAGATTGACCATGTACCCCAACCCAATGCCTGATTCTCTTGGCTTGTGTGACCTGAAGATGTTCAATCTCAGCACAGCACTTGCCATGACAAAAGACTTTGCAGAAGGGTCTTTGTTGTACATATCTGATCAGACTGTATATCTTTGACTTCATGAAATTGCTCTGTTTGCTCATTTACTCATTAGATTAATTCTTCTGGCTGTGCAAGTTGGTGGATGTGATGCCTTTCCTACCATGTGTGGGCCTAAGAATGTCGGAGTAACGTTCTGTAACAAATGAGTCAAGTTTTAGCTTGGAGAATGATTTGCTGCCATTTTTTTCCTGTGCTGTGCCCGTGGAACATGCTGCAGCCTTGCAGATGTAGTGGGCAACATTGTGTTAGAAGCATGTCATCCATTGTATGTGTTCTTTAGTGGTAATTTAAAGTTTTGGTCTAAAGGGATAAAGATTTCAATAATTCGTGTGCCTTTTCACAATCCATGTGGATCCAGAGTTCAATGTTCAACCACACAGGGGTGGCGTATTGGGTGAGTACCAGCAACAAGAGGGAAAATACCAACTTGCTCCTCTGGTTTGGGTCAATTTAACATGCTTGGGGTACTCCATGCCGGAGGACTGCAGCTGTATAACCATTGCACAGACTATCCTTGACCTCTAGATGGAAGCATTATCACAAGCTATGGTGAAAAGTCTGATCTGATGGGGGTAGCATTGTGCATCCTGAGATTATGAATTGTTTCACGAAGTTTCTAAATGCAAATGCTGAGATGAATCATTTGAAAAGGGCATGGCTGATTTTCTTTGCTATGATTCCTCACTCTGAGCTTGTTTTCCATTTTAACAACCTCATTGTTTATGGGGCATCAAACCCATCCTAGCTTCCATTGCCATACACTATTAAGAATCTCTGTACCTCTGCCGTTTTCTTGATATGCTGCGTACCTGCATCACTGTGTCAAAAGTCAAAATGTTCCATATGGGCATGTTATCATGATGTCTAGCTTTGCTTCGTGTATTTTCAGCAGTTGCAGACATGAGATTGTATTAGAATTACATGATAGAATCTATATGATGGTCATTAATCTATTTTTTATTTGAGTTTGCTAGCTACCAAGTATTAGTAAATATTTCTAAATACAATTCTCTGACAGGCAAAGTGAATACAGAAGACATGATCGGCTGTCATAGTAACTGTGTACCCATACAACACCATCAGCAGATATGTAAATGATGATGTGCATTAGTGTTGTTCAGGTTTGGTGTTGCTATCAGGCATGGCAGGGTATAAAAGGAGCAGGGACAATATCGGTTGTTGAACCATTACTGTAAAGGACACAGAAATGCCACATACATACGAGACAGTTGTGGGTTCTCCATTTGGCAGGCTTGTTAATTTGTGGGATATCCATCTTTGTTAGGCATTTGGATGTGAAGTGGCATAATGTTGGACTGTGTGGGAATTTAAGAACCGTTATACACATCATCAGGTTTCCATTCAACAGTGACTGACCACCATGAGGAAGGCTCACCATATTTTGCACCATGTACTCCGTAATTCCCTTCACATCTGGATTTATCATCTGAAAACAAGTAATCAACATGTTGCAACATTCCATGTCATCCCAAGGCACTACACCTGTTTAATTCTTAACACAAATACTCGGTGCTTAGTAATGCTTTAATTTGTTCTAGGAATGTGATGAAAATCTCTCGAATAAACTTTTGGGAAGTCCCCTTGCATTTCAACTAGTTATGATTTTTTGAATGGTCTTCTAACTCTGCATCTTATCCTGGAATTTATTTTCTTTGTTGTTTGAATTGCACGTTTTGCTTAGTAGGCCCAGAATATCCCACTTTCTCCATTTTTTTTATATATGTTATTGGTTTAGTACACTCTTCATCTCATCATTTTTCTTTTTATATCTGGCTTACCCAGGTGTTTTCTTAACTGCAGTTTCGATTCATATAGATTGCTCTTTTTCAGAAACACTTCCCTTGCCATTTCCAGTCTCCATTTCATATCCCCTCTACTTTAACCATCATCAGTTTTTTTGTTACTCAGATGGTAGAACTATGCTATGTTTAGTGTATCATTTTGTTAGTTTGTGTTTATCTTCTAACCTCCGTTCAGAACACAACCCATTTAATTCATCCATTCTTCTAATACATCAGCCATCTGTAACAGAATCATTATGTAATCAACAACTCTTTTTACTTCTTATTCTAGAACTTTTAATTGCTTTATCACATTTATTATTATAATGGTTTACTTCACAGCTTGCACAACATGCAGATAAAACAACATCAGGGATATTCGACAAACCTGTCTCCTTGCCTTCTCAATTACTGCTTTCCTTTCAAGTCTTCAAATTTTTATAAGTGCTGTCTGGTTTCTGCACAAGTTGTAAATAACTTTTCACTCTCTTTGTATTATATTATTTATGCTACTTTCATAATGTCAGAGACTATATTCCAGTCAACATTGTCAGAACCTTTCTCTAAATCTACGAATGTTACAAACATAGAGTTGCCTTTTTCAATCTATATTCTAAGATACAGCATAGAGTCAATGTTGCTTCTTCTTCTTTTTTGAACCATTATTTACTAAACCATTAGTTCTGTACTATTCACAACTGTCAGCACCTTTAATATTCACACCTGCCAGTAGCTTCCTTCTCTGGAACAGGAATTATTAGATTCTTCTTGATGTAGCCTGCCAGTCTCTTCTGTCTCTCTTGTCTGATGGCATAATTCTCTTGATATGTTCTTCCGGGGATCTCACTAATTCTGGTCAGTAAAATACTTCATGCAGTAACATACCTCCTATCTCAGCTACATCTACATCATCTTCCATAGCTTTTCTGTATATTCCTCCACCTGTCAGATTTCCCTTGTTTGCCTACTGCTGGTTTCTCATCTGAGCTCTTGGCATTCATACAGTTTCTTCTCTTTTGGCCAATAGTATGGGGCAACTGTTTCCCACATCCATACATGCTTCTCATTTTTAGACATCTGTATTCAGATCCCATCTCTTTAATTTTCAAGCTTTCTGTAATTTTTTCAGTTGTAATTTGCAGTAAATAACCAACAAATTATGATCAGAGTTCACGTATGTCCAGTCCTGTAAACCAAGTGTTGGTAGTTATTAAATTGCGCACTTTCAAAATTCTGCCATGTGGTTTCCCCTTTCATTCCTTTCCCCCAGTACATGTTCTACTACTATTTTTTGTTCACTTGTGTTTCTTATTATCAAAATCCAGTCACCATTCACACTTAAATTTTCATCTTCCTTAACAAACTGAATAATTTCTTTTAACTTATCATACACTCTTTCGATCTCTTCATCCCTTGCGGAGCTGGTAGGACATAAACTTGCATTACTGTGATGGGTCTTGGCTTTGTGTCTGTCTTTTTTTTATGATAATCTGTTCACTATACTGTTCATAGTAATACGTGTCCATTTATTATTAGATCTACTTGTGAATTATCACTATTTGATTTTCTGTTAGTAATTCTATATTCACTTGACCAAAAGTTGTGTTCTTCCTGCCTCTGTACTTCACTAGCTCCATCTGTATCTAATGTCAACCTATTCATTACTCTTTTCAAAATCTCAAACCCGCCTACTCAATAAAGGGATCTAATATCCCGCGTTCCAGCCCATACAGTGGCAGACTGTTACCAACACCCCACCACAACAACAACAATGACCTGAGATCTGAATGGGGAACCTATTTTACCTCTGGAATTTTTACCCAGCATGATGCCGTCAGCATTAAACAAATACAGGTAGCTCCATGTCCGTGGGAAATATAAGGGTTGTAGTTTTTCCCATTGCTTTAAGCTGTTCTCATTATCAACATTGCAAGGTTATGTTGGCCAATTTACAATGCCAGATCAGAAAACATCCCAAACAGGTTTCCCTGAAAGTATTAAAAAGGCTGCTGCCCCCTTCTCAGAAAACGTGTTTTCTAGCCTCTCCACAGATTTCCCTCTGATGTGTTTGCAGCTGTGGGGTGGTTGTGTTTGTCATTAAGACATGCCAGCCACACCACCATGACAAGGTCAGTGGTCTGTGGGACAGCAAGAAAATCATTGAAATAACTTATTTTATATGCATCTTGATTAATTTACCTCAGTACATATGTATTGCACAATTATAATTATCATCATTTGGGTAAAAATAATGTCTTGAAGATGGCATGTGAAAGATGAAAGTGAAAGGCAAAATGAATCTGTTAGTGAAACTTCATAGGCAACCTAGTTTCTAAAAATATATAAAATATTTTAATGATTTATTAAAAACAAAGATTCCAAGACTTACCAAGCGGGAAAGCGCCGGTAGACAGGCACAATAAAATAACACACAAACACACACACACACACAATTTTGAGCTTTCGCAAACCGGCGGCTGCTTCCTCAGGAAAGAGGGAAGGAAAAGGAAAGATGAAAGGATGTGGGTTTTAAGGGAGAGGGTAAGGAGTCATTCCAATCCCGGGAGCGGAAAGACTTACCTTAGGGGGAAAAAAGGATGTCTTTCCGCTCCCGGGATGGGAATGACTCCTTACCCTCTCCCTTAAAACCCACATCCTTTCATCTTTCCTTTTCCTTCCCACTTTCCTGATGAAGCAGCCGCCGGTTGCGAAAGCTCGAAATTTTGTGTGTGTGTGTGTTTGTGTGTGATTTTATTTTGCCTGTCTACCAGCGCTTTCCCGCTTGGTAAGTCTTGGAATCTTTGTTTTTAATATATTTTTCCCATGTGGAAGTTTCTTTCTATTTTATTTTAATGATTTTATTAACTGCAATACTTCCACTGCGTGGTAAAATAAACGCACCAAAATAAATGTAAATTTTGTTTGATAGGTCGTGATCTCATAGGAATCGCAAAAACTGGCAGTGGAAAAACCCTGGCATTTGTTCTGCCTATGCTTCGGCACATCATGGATCAGCCACCACTTGAAGACACTGATGGACCAATAGGTTTGTGAGTTTAGTTTGAGCACTAAATTGAAAAGCAGTGGCATTTATGTGGCTACAGTTAACAACATATTTACAGTACATGCAGAATTTGAAAGACTATTTCTTATTCAGGTGATATACTCTACTCTATTGCCAGTATCTCCTTTCAAATTCACAAACTTAGGAAAATATTAATATTTTTGCAGGTGGTTCTCTGCGAAACAGTCTCCTGAGTAAAGTCTTTGGGAACTGACCATCAGCAGCAGCCATCCACATTTTGGTAATTGCTGCATTTGGTGAAATAATCATATATACACCATCTGTAACCCTGCAGCAAGAAAAATTATTCCTCATGGAGGTCGCATCAAATGCCACTGTTTATCCTTAAGCTATTTCGAAATGGTATGCATAATGAATAAAATGTTAACAGTCCATAGTAATTTATATCAAAATAGTGTTGTCTAAAATGAAAGTAAGGATAACTGCTCTTGTTTTATGTCTGTCAGTAGTGTCAATTGCTATAGTGATATTTTCACAGTAGCATATGTATCCAGAGCTTTCCCACAATGATCAAATGAGATCGTACATTCAAGATAAGTTTGCGGATTTTAACTGTAGCTCATTTGTTATCTAGCTTGTGTATGTGTCTTAACACTGTGATACCCATACCAGCCATTATCTATTTTCTTTATGCTATTGTATATATTTTCATCCGATCTTATAGTTACTATGTTTTGCCGTATTTTTAATCCTGACTACTTCACCATGGTAATGACTACTTTCATGTTTTTGTGGAAGCTGTAGTCACTTTCATGTCCATTTGAGACAGTGAGAAAGGAATATACTTTCAGATGACAAATTCTGTCACCTAAAAACCTGATCATGAAACTGCAATTTGAAGTGAGGAGAATCTGAAAGAAAAGCCAAATTACATGACTGTTAATGATCTGCTATTGACCATTTGACCATCATATTTGTTTTCTCCCCTTTTTGTGCAAATGTAACTGATCATACAGAAACTGGAAATGTAGTCACATACTTATCTTAGATTCACAGCCTATTTTTTCTTTTCTTTTTCTTTTTTTTTTTTCATAGTTTGTATTTCTGCCTGAAGAATTTTTTGTTGAAAGTAATCCATTTGTCCACAGTGAGATATTTGGAAACAACAACATTATTGAAAATAAATAGCTTATTGAATTTACCACTGATTTTTTAAAACACAAATATTGACACAACTTTGTTAATTTAAAAAAAAATAAATAAAGAAACAGGTCAACAGTCTAATAACCAGAACTCAGGTCAAAGGGAAACTTACATCTAATCAATTATTTTCAAGCATTTAGTGAATTAAGCAGACTAACTTGGAGGCAAGGATATTTAATAAATTCTGTTTACTGCCTGTGTACCGTCTATAATGTAAATGATAATGCTTAATTGGTGTTTTTCAGTTTTAGTAATTTTACGCATATTGAACTTGTGCCCATATAATTGCCACCAATATATGTGTAGAGTGGAATTAAAGGGACTGTGGTTAGCACTCTCTAAACTGTAGGTATAGGAGCAACTACAAAATCTCTCAGGAGAAAACACAGAAACACTGAGATTGATTGTAGGCATACTGATTGTGTGTTTCTATGGTCTAATTCAATCTGATCTGACATTATCGATGTAGAAACCTGTGTTTTCCAGTTTAACAATGCACTAATGTACATTTATTCAGACACCCAATGTTATATGCTCATAACACATCTCAGAACTGGGGTAGAAAAATAAGACAGTGGTGTTGTGCATTTTGGAAAGCAAATATGAATGTATACAAAGAGAAATGGCAGACCATAGTGAAACTACTCACCATACTAAATCTGTGCATCGAACAAGGAATCTTGTCTTCTGTGGGCAGAAGCAAAGTTGTGAGTACAGCTCATGGCTCTTGCCCACCTATCTCAGGTGGTAAGAGGTTTGCCTACTAAAGGCAAGATTCAGGCACGAGTCTCAATGTGACACTCAGTTTTAATCTTAAAGAAGTTTCAAACCAGTGCACACGCCACTGTAGAATTAGAGAGTCATTTGTTGAGCAAGTGAATGAAAAAGTGCCACAAAAATATTGCGTCATAATTAATCAACTTGCTGAAACTTCATGGCAGATTAAAACTGTGTGCCGTACAGAGATTTGAACTCGGGACCTTTGCCTTCCGCGGGCAAGTGCTCTACCAACTGAGCTACCCAGCCACGACTCACGCCCTGTCCTCACAGCTTTAATTCCACCAGTACCTCGTTCCCTACCTTCCAAACTTCACAGAAGCTCTCCTGCGAACCTTGCAGAACTAGCACCCCTGAAAGAAAGAATATTGTGGAGACATGGCTTAGCCACAGCCTGGGAGATATTTCTAGAATGAAATTTTCACTCTACAGCAGAGTGTGCGCTAATATGAAACTTCCTGGCAGATTAGAACTGTGGCCGGATCGGGACATGAACTTGGGACCTTTGCCTTTCACGGGCAAGTGCTCTACCAACTGAGCTACTCAAGCACGACTCATGCCCCGTCCTCGCAGCAGTTGGTAGAGCACTTGCCCACGAAAGGCAAAGATCCTGAGTTCGAGACTTGGTCCGGCACACAGTTTTAATCTGCCAGGAAGTTTCATATCAGCTCACACTCCGCTGTATAGTGAAAATTTCACTCTAGAAACATGCCCCAGGCTGTGGCTAAGCCATGTCTCCGCAATATCCTTTCTTCTAGGAGTGCTAGTTCTGCAAGGTTTGCAGGAGAGCTTCTGTGAAGTTTGGAAGGTAGGAGACGAGGTACTGGTGGAATTAAGGCTGTGAGGATGGGGTGTGAGTTGTGCTTGGGTAGCTCAGTTGGTAGACACTTGCCTGTGAAAGGCAAAGGTCCCAAGTTCGAGTCTTGGTCTGGCACACAGTTTTAATCTGCCAGGAAGTTTCATATCAGTGCACACTCCACTGTAGAGTGAAAATTTCATTCTAGTCAACTTGCTGTGCAATTTCCACAATGTCCAGTGTTCTGCTGTTGATTATAGCTGCGAAACTGAGTTACTGTAACCTGTGTACAAGATGTAATCAATTATTTTGGCTGATGATCACTATAACACAATTAATGATGCTGGCATATGCATTTCTGATCCATAATGGTGCTGAAGATATGAATAAGATTTTTCTTTTTCTTTTCCTTTCTTTCTTTCTTTCTTTCTTTCTTTTTTTTTTCTTTTTTTTTTTTTTTTTTTTTTTTTTTTTTTTTTTTTTTTTTTTTTTTTTTTGCCCCCCCCCATTGTGATGTGTTGAAACAAGAGTATTCTAAAAGGTATACTGTTCGTAGGTTTCGTGGAGTTGAGTATATCAATTACTTTTTAGATGAACCATCAAAGAGTTTCCAGATTAATGAGTGCCATACAGGATAGGATAGCAGAGTGCCAGAATTGTCTTGATTTATGACAATGCATGTGAACGCACTGCTGTCTGTTCTGTACAGATCACAAAGAACTTGAGGTTTGAACTTTCTCCACACCCTCCATAGTCCAAATCTTTCACCAGTCGCTTCTGCCTACAACTCAAAAAATGATTTATTTCTCAGCATACGGAATTAGTATACATGTTTGTCCATAACTACCTGAAATCTCAGGTGCTAGTAGTTAATGGGAGGGCCTATTTATTGAAATAATAAGCAACCGATTGCACAACAAACCAGGGGGCCCGCCACTCTTTGGCAAGTTCATGCTTGGCTACTGTGGGACCCCAGCCTTCGCAGCATCTTTTCCCTCTTGTACTGCATGTCTATCCTCTAACTGTTCTTTTTCTCCTCCCTTGGGGAATAGGTCTGGGACATTTTTGGGAATGTGTTGTGCATTTTCAGCAGCCTGACATCAGAACAGTCACTCCATAGTTTTTTCGTTCTTTTTCTTTCTTCGTTCCCCTTCTCCTATCGTTTCCCTGATTCAGTGTTTGAGGTTCCTCTTTTTCTTCTTCATTCCTGTTCGCTCCTGAAGGCTGGCCCATGCATCTGAAGTGTAATATGTGACTGGGTAAAGCATAATTCCTTGCCCTGGGCCGACACGTAGGGTTCGTTCACATGTACCCCCTGGTTCAGGCCAAGCATGGGGGGGGGGGGGGGGGGGGGGGGAGGGGTTGATTCTTGAGCTGTTACCTTCCCAAATTGCCAATTGGTCCTTCTGTCAGGTGTTCGGGAGGTGTGATCTGAGGTCTGAACAATCACCTAAGGCTGGTGAGCTGCCTTCTGAGGGTGATCCCCGTTGAAAGCAGCACGCCGTCAGAGACACAATCATGGAGGATTTTCTGCAATAAGCCAAACATCATCCTCTCAGTCGAAGTCTATCAAATGTAAATGAAATGAGACTAACAATTCACAGACCATCCCAGCTGCACCTCTGTTCCTCGTCGTTTCGCGTACTGAAGACAGTCAGTCCGTTGCTACTGTTAAACTGTTCATTAGTCAAAAAGGATATGATGCAATTGCTGGCCCTGTGAAACCCTGTTCTGTTTTATGCAATGGCAATTTAACTTTTGGAGACTACTTATGATTCTCAAACACAACTGCTTGCAGCGTCACTCCTCCATGGCTATCCTGTTCGTGTCGAGGCCCACCGAATGCTGAATTCTTCCCATGATGTTATTTCCACTAGGCTGCTCAATGGGCTGACCCATGAGAAAATCCAGACGTACCTCTCTGACCAGGGTGTCATTGCAGTCCATCAGGTGATGAAAAAGGTA
This sequence comes from Schistocerca gregaria, assembly GCF_023897955.1. NCBI lineage: Eukaryota > Metazoa > Arthropoda > Insecta > Orthoptera > Acrididae > Schistocerca > Schistocerca gregaria. The sequence continues at coordinate 135,780,975 of NC_064921.1, read as the reverse complement.
GATGCATACTTAGTGCCAATGCGCACTCTCTTTCTCACATTTGACAGAGTAGTGCTTCCATCAAGGATCAAAGCAGGCTATGAAGTTATCACAGTCCAACTGTACATTCTGAACCTGATGTGCTGCTACCAGTGTCATGGTTACAACCACACTCGAATGTCTTGTTGACACATGGCCGAATGTGTAACCTGTGGTAGGGATGCTCACGAGGGCGATTGTCCACCTCCTCCTCCCGACTGTAACAATTGCAATGGCGACCATGCAGCCTCCTCCCGAGATTGTTCTCTTGTATCTCAATGATCGGGCTGTCCATGAGATCTGGGTGAAGGGAAAAGTACCTTATTCTGTCTCTCACAAGTTGTTGGCTAGTTGAAAACCCTGCGTTTTACCATCTGGCACTTATAGTACCATTCTTGCTACATCTCGTTCCACAAAGGACATGGCCACACAGACATGTGACCTCAATTCAAATCACTGAGTGTCACGGTAGCATCCTCGTTTCCTCCTCGAGCTGTGCAACAAGCCACCAAATTTTCGCTTCACAATGCAAAGTCACCTGCTACACAACAGACAGGCCGGAAAGGACAGAAAGAAATTTCCCATGAAGACATTTTACATCTCTACAGCCAACAAACATCTAAATTGGCATCTGCCAACCACAAAAGCTCCCGAGAAATTAAACAAGGGAAAACGATCTTGTCCTTTGCCAACTCAGAGATCCTCTTCAACAGTGTCGCTGCATGATACTCACAACCGGCCAACCTCCACGTCGTCAGTGCACACTGCGAACCGCTTTTCTGCATTGGACTCTGCAGACCGATGGAATGCTGATGTCTTTGTAGATCTCGTGATGCAGGATCCTCTAGCGTCTGCACCCTGTAGCAGTGAGTCTTTGAAGACTGGGACTTGGCAGCTGCTGATATGACACCCCTTCATTTTTTTCCTCCTCCTCTTTCCTCATTATGACTCTCCAATGAAATGTTTGCAACCTTATGTCCAACAAGGAGGAATTACGGCTGTTCTTGGAATCTCAGTTTCCGCTTGTTCTCTGCCTCCAGGAAGTACAATTGGATCGTCATTACCGCTTTGACCTCTCGCATTTCTTTCTGGTCTACTTTGATCATCCCCCAGAGAGCAGCATTCCATTTTGCAGGGCAGTCATGCTGCTCGTATAGGATGATAATCATAGTCACACCATCTCCCTGAACACCCAGCTGCAAGCTGTTGCAGTCTGCATTTTGCTTCCTCACTTAATCTTTTCCCTTTGTACCCTTTACATCCCTCCATCATTTGGTGTCACCAGGGTAGACTTCTTGGGCAACTCTCTCACTCCTTGCTGCTCAGTGACTTAATGCGAATCATTCCCTTTGGGGTTCTTCCAGAACCTATCAGTCACTATTTGGATCTCTCATTCTGCACTGTCCAGCTTGCCCGTCGTCTGGAGTGGTCCATTTTCTCTGATGGATACTCAAGTGACCATTTCCCATGTGCTATCCTTTTGCTGTCTTTTGTCCCACCTGTGTGTAAACTGAAATGGCAAAGCTCTAAGGTCTACTGGAGGCTTTACTCATCCGTGGTGATCTTCAATGAACAATTTTTTCCAAGTTGTGATGACCAGGTAGAATACCTTACCAGCGTTATCCTTACTGCCACAGAATGTTCCATTCCTTGCACTTCATCTTTACTGTGCAGCATTCTGGTACCCACTGTACCCAGTCCCTCAGTGTCCTTACTTTCCTCAGTGGTACATCCTGGGGAGTGGATTATACCACCCTCCTCCACTTGTACCAATCCCTTGCCTGGCTATGGGTGTTTCATTTATGCATCTGCATGTCTGCCCCTCATACGCCTTCTCAATACAATCCACCATTGTGGTATCCATCTGGCCACTAGTGCATTTTACACTAACTTGGTTGAGAGTTTCGCTTGCAGAAGCTGCTGAATTACTGCAGTCTTACTAACGTGTGATGTTCTCCTCAGCAGATACGCATGTCTTTTGTTTGCTATGCCTGGCCATCCATCCTATGCCTGCTTCTTTGGTGACTCCTTTGACCACCAGTATAAGACCCATCCCTCTTCTCTGTTACCTCCTGATTAGCTGCTATTGTCGCAGCTTAACTTCCTGGTACCTGCCACTTTCACGACGCATGAGAACCGTTCACCACCTTGGCTTCCTGTGGTGGCCAATGTTCACCTTGGACTTCATTTGCTTCCTAAGTACACTACTTCAGAGTCGTTCTGTCGCTGTAAGTTACTCAACCTTCGCAATAATACCTTTGTGTATACTGATGGCTCTCAAACTAACCATGGTGTCGGGTGTGTCGCTGTCATTGGCAATGACAGTTTTTGTATTGGCTTAAGGAACACTGCTCAGTATTTACAGCAGAGCTCTTCACCCTGTATGAGGCCACGCGTTATGTACGGGAACACAGGCTTTTCAATTGTCATATGCTCTGACACTCTCAGTGCCCTTCAGAGCCTCTGTGTGCTGTACGGTGCCTGGGTTCAGGAAAGCTTTCACTTGCTCCCTCTTGATGGAGCCACTGTGGTGTTTATGTGGGCCCCTGGTCACGTCAATGTGATGGGAAATGAGGCTCTGGCGCTGCTGCCAAGGCTGCAGTCCTCGTACCTCTGCCAGCTAGTTCTTCCGTTCCCTCTGATGATCTCTGTGTTGCCATCTGTCAGCAGGTTATGTCACTTTGGCGTCACCACTGGTCTTCCTTTCATAGGAACAAGCTCCACAGAATTAAACCTCTCCCTAAGCCTTATCCAGTCACCTCTCGCCCCTCTTGCAGCAAAGAGATCATTTTATCGAAGTTGCGTATTGTGCACTGTCTTTTTAGCCATCACCGAGTGTGGAGTGGTGATCCCCCACCACTTTGTGCCCGTTGTCACCAACCTTTGATGCTGTGCCATTCCTCTATGGAATGGCATTTTTTTAATCACTTATGTTCTAATTTATGTTTGTTGTCTGAGTTATTGGCCATTTTAATGAACGACGCGCAGGCTGTCATCTGCACTCTACTTTTATCCATTGTAGCAATGTGCAGAAGGAAATTTAATATTTAGTTCAGGATCTCTGTTGTCTCTGTGGTATATTTTATGGCCCTTTCTCAAAGAGAAAGTACCTGTCAGTAGCTGTCTTTCCTTCCGTCGATTGGGCTTAACATGTAATTGCTTTTAACTCTTTTTTTTCATCTCCATGTTGTAGAGTGGTGACGTGGGCACATATTACCTTAGTTGTTTTTGTGCCCTAAAACAAAACAAGCAAGCAGACCAGCTGCACAAATAAAATGTTATTTCCTTAACTGGTTTCAGGCCCTTATTGCTCTTCCTGAGAAGGCTATAACACAGCAATATTTGCAAGTGTCAGAAATATGCATGCAGCGTATTACTTGTTGTTTGTCTTCCTTATATTATTTTTGTAAAGGTACTATGAACCACATGAACACAGCAATATGCCACATGCATCTTATTTTTGAAACAATTCTTCATGCAACTTCTTTTTGACACTTACAAATAATGTGATAGTTATAACCTTCCTAAGATGGGTATTAAGTGCCTGAACTTGTTAAGGAAATAAAATTTCTTTTGTGCAATTGGTTACTGATTATTTCAATAAATGCAACTACAGTTGCTGAAGATGGGTGAAATATTAATGGACAGGATTTAGAAGAGAAAAACCCATTCCATGGAACAGAAAAAGCTTTCATTGTTGACTATGTAGGATATGAAGCAGGTAATGTGTGGCTCTGCTCTCATAATATTTTTTTTTTTTTTTTTTTTTTTACTTTTCTTTCAACTTGCAGTAATAGTTTTCTGACTTTTTAGTAGTAAAACTCACAGCAGCCAGTGGTGGGACACAGTATCCATAGTGAGTTCCACCCAAATAATAGATTGTTATTACAAATAGTTGGAACAGGTCCGCTAATCTACCTAGCTACAAGTTGTTGCAAGTGCTTAATGTGTTCCCCCTTGCTGATTCCAGATGCATAGTGTCTGTAACTTGTTTAATTGCACATTCAGTTTATCTGCTTGTGTAAGGACATTGTCAGTGTGAATTCATAGTTCTGGGAAGTCTTTTGGTCAAGGTGCACCAAACACTAAATCTTTCACATAGAGCTAAAAAAAAAAAAAAAAAAAAAAAAAAAAAAATAATGCATGGGGTCAAATAGGGTAGGCTTAAAACAAGCACAGGAATTTATGATCACTGTCTTCACTATGAGTAGTACATCCACTTCCCAATTTGATGTTTGACAATTTATAAACATTAGTTTATAGTTGTGGTGAATCATCATCCTGATAGATAAAGTCCATGCTGTCAATTTCTAACTGCCTCTTGAGACTATTGTTGTAGAAACCTGTGCAGTAATAATATGTTCAGAGCAGGTACCTATCAGGCAATGGTTTGTTCCTTGAAGAATAAGGAAAAGGGGAGGGGGGGGGGGGGGAGAACACATTAACAGTTGGTGATTTATGAAGTGAAATGTGGTCAAGGAAAGAGTGAATGTGGAAATTATGATCTATCATTCTTTGGCCTTGATGATGACTTGTACTAACAAAATTTCTTGCAGTCACCTATTTGATGTTTTGCTGATTTAGACCTGCAAGGCAGGGCCAAATAACCATTTTTCAGTGATAGTGAACTCCTGTATTAACTCTTCTGAATGCAATAACTTGTTATTTCCAGTCACAATAATGTTCAGTTTTCAAAATATGTTATTGTGTCTGACTGACCCTTATGAATCTTAGTTGAGACAAGATTCAGCTGATAGTTCATTAGACTTTTGCTCGTCACACCCTTGACATGGTACTTTCCCACCTTATCAGTGTGATGCCACTTCTTTCAACATACTTGCAGATATTGCAAACCGTTCCTCCCACAGTCTGAGCTTCAAATCTTAACTACTAATAAAATAAACCTTCAAATCTCAAGAGCGTCTTTCATCGTTAAGTAGACTTGGGGGATGTAATACATCCATGTATCAAGATTGACATGTCACATCTCATTTATCAAAAAAAGTGCAGAGATTTTCTGTGTGGTTTGTATGTACGTTGTATCTTTTCTTTGGCAAATTTAGGAAAAAAAAAACAGTTGTGTGATATTCAACTCTCTGCTTGCTCTCTCCCTTGATTTCTGCATAAGAAAATTGTCCACATGTCCTCAACCTTTTCTTCAGTCATTTTTAGCTACCTCTTACAGAGAAATCTGCAGCTCTGAAGTTTTATTAGAATTAAATGTGAATGAAATAGACACACAGTATAAGAGTACTCAGTATCTGTTACCATCTTTAATAAATGTGAACTGCAGTGCTTTGGTGGAAGAAAGTGGAAGTGTGTGTGTTGTTGGATGTCATTGAAAATGCACAACACTTCAACAAAGCAGTCGACCATCCATCTTTTGAAGATAATGAGCAGTTTCTTCATTGGAATATTGTGCTATTTCCATGAAAACATTCAGCATTATGCCAAAGAACTATTCAAGCAGTTATTGTATCTGGAAAACTTCAAAAAATATGAAGTGAAAGCTGCTGTGACAAAACAAAACTTATTAGCATCATAGTATAATGGCAAAATTCTAAAATATTATTTTAAAGAAGTATAGCAAAAGTACATTTTTGAAACCACTGCAAAATGTCTGATAACATTCTGTCACCACCACTATCAAAATTGTCAACCATTTGACATGCACAGCTGCATAAAGGCATCCTCTAAACATTTCCATACATTGTGGACTTCAGCTAGGCATTTCCATGTTGCTACTGAAAGTCTGCTAACATCATATACCCACATTCCATTATGTCATTATCTTTGTCTGTTTTATATCTTTTAACCCAACAAAGAACTTCCTCATTTCTACTACCACCCATTTGTGTTACTACATGTCCTACCCACCTTTTGACAAATTCCAGATGTGGAGAGAGTGTCAATCATTATTTATGGGGAGAAGCCCAAAGATGGATTGTATTGGGGACCTCGAGTAATTATGTCTATCAAGTATGCACCATTAACTTCTTGTGATGTGGAGAGATCTTCCTCAGCTTACAAAAATGTACTGACAGACAACAGAAAAAGTTTCACTTTGTAAACCGTTGAAAAGTGGTTAACTGGGTACTGCAATACCAAAGTGTAAAGTAAAATTACTTGTTAGATGTAGTGTTAGGCCATGGACTGCGGTCATACATAGGCACATATCTCGTGGTCCTTTTTTTTTTTTTTGTGAGTGATCATGGAAAGAATTTTTCAGTAAAAGACCAGAAGTTGCTATAACGTGTATTTATATATTGACAACCAGTTTTAACCAAGCTACCATTTACTAGTCATGTAACTTGTAGATGGTTGCTTGATTGAAACCAGATGTTGATAAATAAATACACAGTACAGCAGCTATTGGTGGTTTCGTGATGCTGTTCTGTAAGTTAGTGTGAAACATTAGTGCAAACATATACCAGCAAACAATGAAAACATTAATTGTGTAACTATTTTTTGAAGGAGTTAATTAAAACTTTATGATGACTCCTGCATGTGTGTTAGTGCATAGACTTCAGTAGAATATCTATTGTTTATTTTGTTACAAATTGTGATATTCTGCTTCAGATTCCTTCAGTGTCTGGAGTATAATTTTAATGTTTTTGTTTACAGTGAAGCATCCCTGCTTTGTAACTCTGTTGTAAAACATCAATCCTGATTTCAATTCTGTTTGGTCTTTGTTCCTTGCCACTCTCCTGATTATCCCACTTTATCCCATTTGCCTTGTTCAACCCCTTCCCAGTTCCACTAACCTATGTTCAGATCTTAAAGAGTTCTGCTATTTATTGTTCCCTTATACATCCGTATCTATTCTCTGCAAGCCATGTTGCGGTTTATGGTGGAGGACACTTTGTGTACCACTGTCACTTCCCTGTTTCCTGTTCTAGTTGTGTATAGTTCGCAGGAAGAGCTGTTATCAGTAAGCCTCCGTATGGGCTCGAATCTCTGTAATTTTATCTTAGAGATCTCTTTGTGAGACTTACCAAGTGGGAAAGCGCCGGTAGATAGGCACAATAAATAAAACACACACACACACACACACACACACACACACACACACACAGAATTTCTAGCTTTCGCAACCGACGGTTGCTTCTTCAGGAAAGAGGGAAGGAGAGGGAAAGACGAAAGGATGTGGGTTTTAAGGGAGAGGGTAAGGAGTCATTCCAATCCCGGGAGCGGAAAGACTTCCCTTAGGGGGAAAAAAGGACAGGTGTACACTCGCACACACACACACACATATCCATCCGCACATACACAGACACAAGCAGTGCATGTCTGCTTGTGTCTGTGTATGTGCGGATGGATATGTGTGTGTGTGTGTGTGTGTGTGTGTGTGTGTGTGTGTGTGTGTGTGTGTGTGCGCGCAAGTGTGCACCTGTCCTTTTTTCCCCCTAAGGGAAGTCTTTCCGCTCCCGGGATTGGAATGAGTCCTTACCCTCTCCCTTAAAACCCACATCCTTTCGTCTTTCCCTCTCCTTCCCTCTTTCCTGAAGAAGCAACCGTCGGTTGCGAAAGCTAGAAATTCTGTGTGTGTGTGTTTGAGTGTTTTATTTATTGTGCCTATCTACCGGCGCTTTCCCGCTTGGTAAGTCTTGAAATCTTTGTTTTTAATATATTTTTCCCATGTGGAAGTTTCTTTCTATTTTATTTAGATCTCTTTGTGAGATATACATAGAAGGAGGGGGTATATTTGTTGACTATTCTAGGAACATACGCATTCGAAACTTTAACAATATACTGCACTGTGATCCAAAATGCCTCTTTTGCAGTGTCTGCCACTGGAGTAGGTTGACCATCATAAAACGTAGCAGAAGCAATTGTGTTTCTGGCCACATTGTTGTAGTGCTGGGTGGTGAAATGCTTTTCCATATTTGTTCCACATAAAGTGAATCATCAAGATTGTTACTTACGGATACCAATAGCTGTGTACAAGGGTTGACTGCAAAGTAATGCCTCCACCTTCATAACTCTTCAACAGTTCACAGCATTGGTATGCGGTAGGAACTGGCATATTCCGTAGCCTCTTCTCTACAGCTCCAGTTGGCAGGAAGCCTTAGCATTGAAAGGTTTTGTTTTTACAGTGTGAAGTATGGAACCCCGCATAGACGGCCAGTCAATGCGATTTAAGCAACGTACAGTCAATGAATTCTTGGCAGCAGAAGGTATCATCCCAAAGGAGATCCATCAGCGAATGAAAGCAGTTTATGGTGATTGTGTTGATGTGAGTACTGTAAGACATTGGGTGAATAAGTTTAAAGATGTTGAGGTGGGAACATCTGACTTGCGTGACCAACAAAGAATTGGGTGCCCTGTGACAGCAACCACTGAGTTTCACCAGCAAAATGTTGGCAGATTGATGGAGGATGATCACTGTATCACTCGGAGAGAAATTGCAAGCACAATCGGCTTTTCACAAGAGTGTGTGGATCACATTATTGCTTTGCTTGGCTATCGGAAGATCTGTGCATGGTGGGTACCCCAGATGCTGACTCCTGAAATGAAAGCGCACAGAATTGAAATTTGCCAGGAACTCCTCTCGCATTATGAGAATGAAGGTCATGCCTTTCTCCATTCAGTTGTGACGGGAGATGAAATGTGGGTACACTGTTACAACTCAGAGACAAAATTTGTCTATGGAATATTGACACACAGACTCGTCCCAGAAAAAGAAATTCAAGACGCAGCCGTCAGCTGGAAAAATCATGGCCATAGTGTTCTGAGACACAGATGGTGTTATCCATGTTGATTTCCTTGATTGTGGAACAACAATAAATTTAGAGTGCTGCGAACTCTGAAACAACAGCTAACAAGGGTCCGAGAGGAAAAGGGAAATGTTTTCCTGACAATGATAATGCCAAACCACGCACTTCACATGGCACCACAGCAGAACTTCAGAGACTGAATCTCACCACAGTGTGGCATCCTCCATACAGTCCAGATTTAGCATCATGTGACTTCCATCTGTTCCCGATAATGAAAGATGATCTGCGGTGACATCATTGTGTTTCTGATGAAAATGTTGAGAGAACTGTGAGACTGTGGTTGCGGAAACAGTGTGTCGACTTCTTCCGTGACGGCTTCAGAAAATTTGTTAGAAATCTATCCGATTGGCTGGTGATTATGTGGAAAAGTGAATATTGGTAATTAAAGATTACATTCTAAGGGTTATTTAGAAGCATTACTTTTCATTCAACCCTCATAGTATGGATGTCTGGATTGGATATTGTGATCATACCCAATTGCTTCCTTTTATCTTTTTGTTTTAAACACATTTTGGAATAATAAACATTACTTGTTTTTGTAAAATGGGTGCTTGTCACATGACTGAATTTGGACCTTAACTTTTATGCATCTCTGTGTCATTGGAAGGTATCGTTGTTGGTTAACTTGATTCTGATCTTAATGCATGTTTGTATTTTTTCATATATATACTTTTGCAGTGGACTGTAACCTATAAATTACTAAATCTGTTATATTTATTTTAAACAGCTTTGATAATGACTCCTACAAGGGAGCTGTGTATGCAGATTGGTAAAGAATGTCGCAAGTTTACCAAAGCTTTAAATCTCCGAGCTGTCTGTGTCTACGGCGGAACAGGAATATCTGAGCAGATAGCTGAACTGAAGCGTGGTGCTGAAATTATAGTGTGTACACCAGGAAGAATGATTGACCTGCTTGCAGCCAACAGTGGTAAAATATGTCTGACCTTAACTGCAAACTAGTTTATTACATGATTTAGAGCTTTATTTTTCAGTATGCTTTTGATATAATTGTTTAGCTTTACAAAGATCATATGAAATGAAAGCTCTTTCCAAATTTGTGTGCATTAGAACTTTCAAATCAATCCTTTCATGTAATAAATAACTTTTGTAGCCTTATATATTGTAAGTAAATTCCATTATAGATGGAGTAACAGTAGGTGTGTGCTGGTTATTTAGTGGGTATGAAACATAGTTTCGTGTCAGCTGTGTTTATGCTGTTCAGTTTACTGTTTAATTAATTCGAGAGTCCTCGGCACATTACAGGTGTTCCATGTATAGTCAAAATTTGCAAAATCCCCCCCCCCCCCCCCCCCCCAAATCATTCATTCAAACAACAAAATCATTCACTAGCATGTCTACATAATCATAGTCGTAGTAGTCACCACCATCACACAGTCAGGTTACTGGAAGGATCAGCATATAGCACAAGCCTCTCCATCTTCTCCTGTCTCCCCACCACCTCTCTGTCCCTATTTTGGCCCAGTTTTCTTGTCTCGCTGAATGCATTCTTCCACTCCTTTTAGCCACCTGTACCTTGACCTTTCCATTGGTTTCTTGTCCTCCATCTTCATCTTGTGTACCTTCCTAGGCATCATCATCTCATCCATTCTCTTCACATGCCCATGAATTTTAAGCTTTTTTCCTCTCTTGTGTGTGTACCTCAAACATTATCTTCCTAACTCTTTTATTTCTCACTTCATTCCAGTTTTGCACCTGTTTGCTGCCTCAAACAACTTCATTTCTCTTGTTGAAACCTTACATTTTTCCTTTCTCTTCATGGCTGGGTTTCTGTGCTGTACAGCAAGAGTTGACATATAATTTGTTTGGAATTTTTGTATCTACAACAATCTTTAAGGTTCAACCCAGTTATGTCTTCGTCGAGCCAGGCAAAACTGCTATCTATGTGAACAAGTGACATAAAAAACACCTGTAACAGGTGCCTGAGGATCAGTCATATGGCCCTGAAATCAGTTACACTTTAAGCAGAATAATATAATAAAAAATACAGCTGAAAGGGAAATTTGTTTCATCGTATGAAGGCAAAAAGAAACAGAAATTATTCAGAAAGGTAAATTGGATTCTCAGAAGAGTGTGTGTGTGTGTGTGTGTGTGTGTGTGTGTGTGTGTGTGTAAACTAGATATTTATGTAAGCAACTAAAAGATTGTGTAAAAAGATGTTAGTTCGTAGTTCTTGCATGCAACTACAGGATTGTCACAGTAGCTACCAGCTGCCTGTCAGTTAAGATTTAGTCAACAGTGCACAGGCTGTTCCTGCAGAGAGGATTTAGCAACCAGTTTTTAAATGACCTTTGAGTGCATCCACTGGCGTGCACTACTCATACACTGCAAATGTTGTGAAACATTTACAATGGTGGACAGTTTACTTGTGATATTGAGAGTTCTGATTAGATAATTTGGTTATAAAGTGTGAAGTATTGGTTAACAAATAAGTTTGACCTGAAGGTAAAGGACAGTGATATCTAAGCAGACAGAAGTAGCAAATAAATGGGATGGGAATGTTCAACAGAGAGGTTGCACTGGCATAGGCAGAGGAAGTTTCATCTGGCACATGATGAAGTGGTGGTAAGGTTGGTTTTTTTATTGGGGGGGGGGGGGGGGACAAGTAAGGGTAATTGAAGAGGGAGACCATGGACAACACAGTGTGGATATAGATGAATGGATAGCTGGATCGAACTGGAGTGAAGGGGGGAAGGATGGGAACAGGTAGGTGTGGGTGTCGGCCAGAGGCTAGGGAACATTGAGACCAGGAGGATGGATAGAAAGGTATGTTCTTTGGACAGTTCCCATCTGTGCAATCATAAAGGCTGGTACAAGAGGGAAGTAATTTGACGTTGAGTATGTTGTGCTCAGCAGAATGCTCTAGAATCCCATCAGAGGAGGACCACCTGTGAAAACATGCTTCTCATGTGTCAACTTTGCTGTGACTTCTGCATCGTTTTCATATTGGCGTGACCACCAACCAGCTCAGCATCAGATGAATTCTCACCACCATATTGTGCACTAGTCGAAAGCCCTGCATTTTACCATCTGACACTTACAGTACCATTCTTGCTACACCTTGCTCATCGATCTCGTCCCCACGCAGACTTTTGAGGTCAAATTCAGCATGGCAATTGTAAAATCACCCAGTATCACAGTATCATCTCCGTCTCCTTCTCCTCCAGCTGTGCAACAAGCCACCAAATCTTTGCCTCTGGCTGCGAAATCACCTACTACACAACTGGCAGGCCGGAAAGGACAGAAATACTCCTGTGAAGAGTTCTTATGTCCTTCCAGCTGACAAACATCTGAGCCTTCACCTGCCAACTGCAAAGGCTCTAAGAAATCAAACAAAGGCAAACCATCTTCCGCTTCCCCTACTTGAAAGTCCTCTTGAATGGTGTCGCTGCGTGATACGCTCACCCAGCCAACCTGCGTTTCGTCAGTGCGCTCCGCCTACCATTTTTCTGCCCTGGAATCCACATGCTGATCCAGTGAGAATGCCGACACCTCTGTATGTCTTGTTTAACAGGATCTTCCAGCCTCTGCACCCTGTAGCAGTGAGTCTTCAAAGGCTGGCACTAGGCAGCCGCTGAGGTGACTACCCTTCATTTGTTCCCTCCTCCCCGATCCCCATTATGACTCTTCTCCAGTGGAACATTAGCAGCATTAGATCCAACAAGGAGGAATTACAACTGCTCTTGAAATTGCATCCTTGCGACTGCTTTGACCTCTCACGTTTCCTTCCTGTCCACTTTGACGTTTACCCCGAGGACGGCATTCCATCTACTGAGGGAGTCATGCTGCCCATCCAGGATTATATTCATAGCCAGACCATCTCACTGAACACTCTGTTGCGAGCCGTTGCAGTCTGCATTATCCTTCCTAGTTTCACCCCTTCTCCATTCTGTTTGATACGTACGCGAATGACTATTTCCCATGTGCTATCCATTTGCTGACTTCCACCCCACCTATGTGTAAAACTTATTGGCAGCTTTCTAAGTCTGATTGGAGACTTTGTTGCTTCTCGGTGATTTTCGACAAACATCATTTCCCTGGGTGTGATGTTCAAGTAGAGTACCTCAGGAATGTTACCCTTAGTGCTGCAGGACATTCCATATCTCTTCATCTTTACCATGTGCCCCAGTCCCTTGGTGGACTGAGGGTGCTGCAATGTGATTCACGGGTGGAGATGTGCTCTCCATGTTTTTAACTACCATCCTGTGATGGCGAACTGTACTCATTATAGATAGTTGTGTGCTCAGTGTCATTGCATTCTTTGCAGTAGCAAAACTGCCAGCTGTGTTTCATTTACTAACTCTTTTAACTGTTCCAGTCCCTCTTCTGTCATATGGGGGCAACCTCAGCAGTTGACTGTCTCGTCATGTTCTCAACCCTTGTCATGAACAGTTTCCTATGGAAATGTCAGACCATAGTTGTGTTTTTTTATTTAATTTGGAGAAAGCATATGACACCTGCTGGTTGACTGGTATCCTGTGCACTCTATACACGTGGGACTTCCAAGGCCACCTGTCCTGTTTCCTTCAGGAACTTTTAAAAGACCACGTTTTCAAGGTACGTGTGTGTTCGACCTTGTCGAACACCTTCATCCAGGAGAACGGGTTGCCTCACAGCTCTGTGCTGAAACTACTAAATTCCTGGGGCTCATGCTTGATCGAAAACTTTCTTGGTCCACCCATGTGTCTTTTCTGGCTGCGTGCTGTACTCGGTTCCTGTGTCCCATGTGGTCTAAGCGGTACAGCCTGGGAAGCGGACGGATCACCAGCCTCCATTTGTACCAGTCCCTTGTCTGTTTGAAACTCGAATATGAGTGTTTTGTTTATTCATCTACCCATCCGCCTTATGCCATCTTAATACAATCTACCATTATAATCTGTTTGGCCACTGCTGGTGCCTTTTATACTAACCCAGTTGAAACTACCGCTGCCATACTGGTGCAATGTTCTCCTCAGCAGATACGTGCACTGTTTGTCTGCCATGCCTAGGCACCTATCCTGCACTTCCTTTTTCAATGGCTCCCTTTACCACCAGGTATGGGGCGCATCTGTATTCGATGTTACCTCCTGGAGTTCACTTCCTGCCCCTACTCCAGCAGCTTAACTTCACGCTATTTACCATGTTCCTGATGGGTGTCAACCCTTCACCATTTTGGCGTCGTGCATCTTTGACTTCATTTGTATCCTAAACAAAATTCTCTAGATTCAATCTATCACAGTAAGTTTCTCAACGTTCGCACGTGACTTAGTGACAGCCCCTTTGTGAACACTGAAGACTGTAAGACTGACCATTTTTGGTATTCGCTTCCAGAACACTGCTCAATATTTACAGCAGAGCTCTTCACTAGTTATCAGGTCACTCAGTACTCACCCACCCACCCACCCACCCACCCACCCACCCACTCACTCACTCACTCACTCACTCAACTCACTCAACTCACTCAACTCAACTCACTCAACTCACTCACCCTCTCCCTTTCTCTCCCCCCTCTCCCCGTCTCTGGCTATGTGTATGTGTGTGTGGGGGGGGGGGGGGGGGGGGGGGAGAAACCTGCTAACTCCTCAGTGTCTCAACTACACAGTAAGTGTGATTACTATTACTCCTTCCATTGTTTGTATCAAAATGAGAATTAACTTGAGGTAATTGTAAAATTACAAGACTGTCTGATCAATACTTACCTCGAGGAAGTATTATTAAAGTACTACTAATTGCCACATTAAAAAAATTAGTATTACTTACCTTTTGGAAGTGATTATTCCTTCATCTGGGAGGAAAAGAGGGGCAGGTTTTGGCAAGGGAAGGGATAGGTCACTCAAGCAGCCAACAGGAACCCAGCTGTAGTGAGCACAAAGAAAACTATATATTTTAACCAGGGACCTGAGTGCCCTGCACTCCTTCCAGAGGAAGTAAGTAACAGTTCTGGAAGCTAGATAATAGCCTGTCACACTTCTCAATTATTCCATTGTTTGTAATGTAACATGATATAATTTATGTCTTTTGATATGTCTTTTTTCTCTTCAGTGTTTCCTCTCTTTAATATTTAGTTGCCTAATGTTTGCATTTCTTCTTTGCAGGAAGAGTAACCAACCTAAGACGTGTAACATATGTTGTTCTGGATGAAGCCGATAGAATGTTTGACATGGGGTTTGAACCTCAGGTACTTATTATTTGTGTTGTTAAATACGAGAGTATTAAATCAAAATGAGATTAATAATCTTGAAATATCTATAAATTTTGTGTAAGCTAATTCAGGAATGCATTTAGACTGCATTTCAAAACAGTTTATTTCTTTGTTACAATAAATAAGCGTTTGCAGTTCCCATCATCTTTTCAGATCCAAAGTTTTGTTGACATTGGACCAGCAACTCTTTTAACATTTTGTGAAATGTTTGCTAAGAAATTTGTTGCAGTATGTATGTACTGCAACTGTGACAGATTTGTTAATAAACACTTCGTGAAATATTTTGCAGTGTAAATTGATAGTGAAAAATGCTTGAGTTATTACTTCCATATTATTTGCATGATCTGACTGGATGAATAGAGTGAGTTTCCAATATTGGTTTACCTGTTTGTATGATTTTGTGTTGGTATTGTAGATAAATTTACCAGCTATTGCTTGTTACTATAAACAAAACTGAACTAAAAATGTCATCAACCGGAAGGTTGGTTTGAACGCCAAATTGCTTTACTAGTCTTCACTGTATTGATGGGGGTATGCCCTTGCCTTCCCTTCATCTTTGAAAAGACTTACACAGCCTCTTACAGGGTGACATGTACAAATCATTGCCTGATGCAACAGGAAAGAAAAGGGATGCACTTGATATCTCCCAAGTTATAATCATCATCCTCTATACAGTTTCAGTCTGTGGCTGGATCTTTTTGGGATATAAACCTCTCCATCCTTCCCTTCCTTCCACCATGTTTCTCTCTCCATTTTTCTGTCTTCTCCTCTCATTGTCACACATTCCTTCTCTCCAGTGACCCATTTATCTGTCGATATTCCTCTAGGTCCCGTGCCTCCTACCATCAGTTCGCGAGCCTGTCTCAGTGTCTTTCTAGTTCCCATTCTTTTAACATGCTCATACCATCGTAACTTTGTCTTTTCTATGCTCTCTTACAAAGACTTGTCTTTTACAATTTCTCTCACCATTGTCTTCCTTACTCTTCTTTCTTTGAAATTTTGCCCCACAAATCTGTATCCTGCCTTTTCGTCATTACACACATTTCTGAAGCATGTGTGAGTATTGGAGCATAATGTGCTTGCTTTTGGGTAGTACATCCTTCCTCCAAACCAAGCTTCTTACACTCTGCAGAGTTCCATGGACTTGCCTTTCCTTCCCCTTTCAGTAATCTCCTTATCATTCCTGCCATTGTCTTCATTATACTCCCTAGCCGCTTGAAACTTTCCACTTGCTTTAGTACTTGCTCTCTAGTTATATTAATCACCACTCACATCATATCTCTTCACACTTGTTTCCATAAATTTCAGTCCATACTGTTCCACCACATCCTCCCATATATTTAGCCTTTCTTATACCTTGGCCCTTTCCATTTCCTCACACCATTAAATCATCTATCTGGGACTAGTGCACCCCTTGGCTTCAGCCCATTTTTATGTTCCAACCAGTCTGCCTTTTCTCCTCCTACTTTTACACAACTCACACTTCCTTGTTACACCCCCTTTATTCTTTTCATAGTCAGCCTTTTAATTCCTCGTTTTTGAAAGGTTTCCCAGATCATGCTTTTTTCAAAGTATTGTGTGCTTTCTCAGTGTCCAGGAATAGCAATCCTACCATATTCCACACATCTCTCTTGGAACTGCCTTACACAAAGGCCTAGATTGTCTGTCAACCTTGCTAGTCTAAGCCCGTATTGTTCCTCTCTCTCTGTCATCATTGAGGGAGGTGGTGCAATGGTTAGCACGCTCGACTTGCATTCGGGAGAATGTCAGTTTAAATTCCTGGTTGACCATCCACATTTAGGTTTTCTGTAATCCTTGAATTGTTCCAGGAAGTGAAGAGATGGCTCCTATGAAAAGGTTACAGCCAGTTTCTATCCTCATCCTTTCATAATCAGGGGTTCTCCTCAATCTCTAATGACCTGCCTGTTGACAGGACATTAAACTCTAATCTTCCTTCCTTTACTCCATATTTTGGTAGAACATTTTTAGAGTAATTCTTCTATAAGGAGTATGTTGTCTCACAGATAGATGCAACAAAAAATCTGTCAAACTAGAAAGCTTTTGGCCAAAAATGTCTTCATCGGGATTAGACAACACACACACGCACGCACACACACGCACACACACGCACGAACACGCACACACACACACACACACACACACACACACACACACACACACACACACACACACACACCTGTGCAAGCGCGCGTAGAAATGCAAATCATAAACATGACCACAGTCTCTGGGTGGGGAGGATGATAAAATGCGACTTGTGGGAACGTACAGGGATGACGTGGAAAGGGGATAGGGCAGCTAGATTCAGTTGAGTGGGTGCGTATTGGAATAGAGGGCTGTGTATTGCTGGAATGGGAACAGGGAAGGGCAATGACTAAAGAAGGTTGAGGTCAGGCGGGTTATGGGAACGTAGGATATATTGCCGGGAGAGTTCCCGCCTGCGCATTCCAGAAAAGCTGGTGTTGGTGGGAAGGACCCAGATGGCACAGGCTGTGAAGCAGTCATTGAAATGAAGAAAGTCACGTTGAACACTGTGCTAAGGGTCCAGCTGTTCCTTGGCCATAGTTTGTCGGTGGCCATTCATGCGGACAGACAGCTTGTTGGTTGTCATGCCAACATAGAATGCAGGATAGGGCTGCAGCTTAGCTTGTAGATAACAGGACTGGTTACACAGATAGCCCTGCCTTTGTTGGGTAGGTGATGTTTGTGACTGGAGTGGAGTAGGTGGTGGTGGGAGGATGTATGGGACAGTTCTTGCACCTATGTCAGTTACAGTGATATGAGCTATGAGGTAAGGGGTAGGGAGCAGGGGTTGTGTAGGGATGGACAGGGATATTGTGTAGGTTCGGCGGGTGGCGGAATACCAGTGTGCGAGGGCTGGGAAGGATAGTGGGTAGGACATTTCTCATTTCAGGGCATGACAAAAGGTAGCCGAAACCCTGGTGGAGAATGTGATTCGGTTGCTCCAGTCCTGGGTGGTATTGAGTCATGAGGGGAATATTCCTCTGTGGCCATACGGTGGGTCTTTGGTCTTTGGAAGGTGGTGAGTGACTGGAGAGATGAGGCACAGGAAATCAGTTTTTGTACAAGGTTATGAGGATAAGTATGGTTTGTGAGGCGCAGTGAAACCCTCAGAATATTTCAAGAGGAACTGCTTATCACTACAGATGCAACGGCCACAAGTGTCTGGGCTTTATGGAAGGGATGTTGTGGTATAGTATAAATTGGATGGCAGCTGTCGAAGTGGTGGTATTGCTGCGGTTGGTAGGTTTGGTGTAGATGGAAGTACTGATGTAGCCATCTTTGAAGTGAGACCAGCATTGAGGAAGATGTGTTGATGGGTTGAGTAGGACCAGGTGAAGTGAAAGGGGGAGAAGCTGTTGAGGTTCTTGAGAACTGTGGATGATGTGTTCTCACCTTTTATCAAGGTCACAAAGATGTCATCAATGAATCTGAACCAGGTGAGGGGTCTGGGAGTTTTAGGAAGGGTTCCCCTAGATGGCTCATGAATGGGTTGGTGTAGGATGGTGCCATGCAGGTGTCCATAGCCATACGCCGGAGTTGTTTGTAGTTAATGCCTTCAAAGGAGAAGTAATTGTGGGTTAGGATATAGTCAGTCATAGTGACTAGGAAGGATGTTTTAGGTTTGGAATCTGTCAGGCATTGGGAAAGGTAGTGTTCAGTAGCGGTAAGCCCAAGGGCATTAGGAATGTTAGTGTAGAAGTAGGTGGCATCAATAGAGACGAGCAGGGCACCATGCGGTAAAGTAACAGGAATCGTGGAGTGTCTGTGGAGGAAATGGTTGGCCCTTTTATGTGCAAGGCTAGGTTGCAGGTAATAGGCCAAAGCTGTCGATCTATGAGAACAGAGATTCTCTCGGTTGGGGCACCATAACCAGCCACAATGGGCCGCCATAGATGGTTGAGTTTATGAACTTTAGGAAGGTAGGAATGTAGGGAGTGGTAGGGGTGAAGAGAGAGTGGACTCCAGGGAGAGGTTCTGGGAGGGGCCTAAAGATTTAAGGAGAGACTAGAGATCCTGCTGGATTTCTGGAATAGGATCACTGTGGCAGGGTTTGTAGGTGGATGAATCTGACACCTGGTGGAGTCAAGCTGCTAGGTAAGCCTTGCAGTTCAAAACAACAATGGTGAACCCTATTGTCAGCAGGTATAAGGTAAGGATCAGTTTTTAGATGGTAGCTTGTGGTTTGTTTTGCAGATGTAAGGTTAGTTTGCATATTGAGGTAGTTGGGGAATGATGGTGAGGCAAGGTTCGAGGTTAGGAAGTTCTGGAAAGTTAACAGGGAGTGATCTGAGGGCAGTGGGGATGGATCATAGTTGGATTGAGGAGTGAACTGACAAGGGAATGGTCCAGTAAGACATGTCAAAACCTACCCTCAAATTTTTTACACAGGAAGAAGAGATACACTTCCAAAATTTTAGGAGCTAAGAGGCACTGCAAGTATTTTGTAAAAAAAAATGCTAAAGCGACATTTTTTTCCTTGCGAAGAACAGCTTACAACAGCAGTTTGTACAGCCCTGGCCGTGTAGCAAATTATCTGGAGTTCACAGACACCAATGTTAAGCACCTAAAACCTTGTTTACAATGGAGGGAATGGAAGTGAACACATGCAAATAAGCATTTGCAAGAAAATTCACCACCATTCGCTTGTATATGGGTAGAATTGTTTATACTAGGGGAAAAGGAAGAGAACACAAGGTAGCAAACATTGCCTATGAACACTGTCTTACTAGTTTTTAGTTTTTGGAGCTAAGGATGCAACTCAATCTTGTTAGAACCACAGTGATAAAATTTGCTGTTCACTGGGGATTATTTTGCATGACGAGTGCACTGTTCTTGATTGAGTATGCAAAATGGTGCAGGGAAGGAAGGATTTAAGTGTCTCAGTCTGTATGGAAGCATGACATGCGTGAAGATCGCGCAGTTTACACAGAATTGCATCCCTATCTCTCCTTAGCACTTGTCTAGAATTTTCCTTGTATGTCATTGCCATTTTTCCGTGACTTCTCATCACCATTGAAGGGAAATTTACAAATTCCATTCAGACCACAACATTTTCACTATGATTTTTAACCGAGCATTCACTTCTCACCGATGTTGGAGTGGCCACAGATGTTGGAGTGGTTCAGATTCCACGTTGAATTGCAGGTCTCCATTTTATGATTAGGTAACTGGGGAAGTTGGGGACATGTAAGTAGCTGCACTGACATCCATTTGTAAGACGTGAAAGAGGCCTACCGGGTATATCAGACAAAATTCTCTTTTGCTTGTGCTGGTTAGCTTGTTTGCTCCAGTGGAAACCTGGCTTAAAACTATGCAAACATTTTTTTGAATAACTTCATATCAACAGTTCCATTCTTGCACATGTAATTATGATAAAAGTGGCTAACAGAGAAAAAATCGTGGCAGTGTTTGATGTCACAGATGACTTCCATCAATGAGATCATTCCAATATTCCAATATTAAGTTCATGAGGGAAGTTGGAAAGGGTGGAAAACTTCCATTTTTATATGTTAGTCTACAGGAGGGATGATGGGACATGAGGACATAGTGTTTATCTGACAATCAGATCCGTCATGCTCTACAGATTGGACCTTCGCAGGAACCAACAGAAGATAGAAGCAAATTGATGGCCATCCTACCTTTGGCAGGGAGCATATCTTCAAAAATAGGAAGAATTTTAAAGAAATTTTATATTTAAAGTTTGTTCCATCTGCTAGCTAAGACCAGAGCTGTGCTAGGCTCAGTGAAGGATTGATTGGGTTTGAGAAAGCATGGGGTCTACAAGAATCCCTGCCATTGCGGGAAAGCCTATATTGAACAAAAGATTTGTGCGATCCAGGATTGTTGCAGTGGTGGAACATTGTCTTACTGAAGGACATAAAATATTGTATGATGAGACACAAGTGGTTGCCCCTGCATTGCAGTATTGGGGCTGTGTAGTGAAAGAAGCCATTAAAATCTGGCTCTCTGACAATATTATAAAGAGAGATAAGGGTTAGCCTTTAAGTAAGAGTTGGAACCCTGTTCTGTCTGACATTAAGAAGCAACGGGCCTTGTTTTGCTGATCAAAAGCTGTCAGTAGTGTTTGATATCAATTTATTGTTTCCGCAAGCTTTCACCACCGGTGTTCTGTTGTGCCTTGAAACAGGGGGCAGTTATGTTTGCACACGCGTGGTGAACACACGGCCGGTGTATATACGAGCTGGCGCTACATGTTTGATTTCAGTTCCAACGAGTTAGTGCGGTGGCCTACTCACCTGAAGGTGGTGGCCAGGTGGATTACCAGAGTTTTGTGTCCAGATGACGATATGTTCCAGCTGGAGACCTGACGTGAATACAACCAATTATTATGCCGGGAAAGTTTATGGACCCGCATGTTTTAGGATTTTCTGTCAAGTCAATTGATAGAACTTTAATTTCAGATTCCTTGAACCCTCCATGCTTGGTTCTCTTTGCACCAGTTTTGTTTGTGAGGTTTTCACTATGTTTAAATTTGCTGTGAAGCCCTCTTTTTTTTTTCGTAGCACCTTTCTAACATGGCTGCTGAAGCACAGCAGGTCTTTTCCATTCCTCACAGCTTTGTTTAGCACATATATATTTAAGGTGTCTTGCCCAACACTCTTGTATTTTGTCTGTTGATGCAAACGGTTTTGGTTCTAGAGGATAATTTTTTGTTGACTGCTCCTGTTAAGCAGAAATATCTTCTTATCCTTCTTTACATTCCTACTTGCAGTGATGCTGTAATGGCCTTATGGTCACTGATTCTCTATTGTAAGCTAACAGAATTGAAAAGTTGGGAATAACAGCATTTAGCATGTTGCCTGCATGATTTGGTTCTCTGATTAGCTGCTCAAGGTAATTTTTGGATTAGGTGTGTTTACAACAATTTCAAATGATTCCCAGTTCCTACTTAATCACTGGAGTCCCCCAGCCTATAGTTGGTAACTTGAAGTTTCCATCTAATACTAAAATATAATCAGGAAATTTACTGATGCTTTCATCAGGTTTTTCTTCAAATATTCACTGGTGTGCTGCTCATGAGGCAGGAAGTCTGTAAAAGCATCCAGTGGCCATGTATGATCCTCTTATGACACTTTTCTTCACCTAAATTGTTTCACATTCAGAATGATATACTTGTTATAGGCATAAATGTGCATCCACAACCAGTATTCTGTCTATCTCCATGACACTCATTCTGGTCAGAATTTAGAATTTCACTGCTATTAACATCTGACTTCAGTCAGCTTTCTGTCGTTAGTACCGTGTTAGCATTGTTGCTGTTTGAAACTGAAATGAGTTCTCAGGCCTTTCCATCGATGCTTCTATGGTTGACTAATACTGTATTAACATTTTGTTTCTCCTGTCTACCGTAACAGGTACTACTCTCTTTAATTAATGAGGATGGTATGCTTTCCTGTTTGTTCCAGTGTGTGTGTGTGTGGGGGGGGAGGATTTCTTTAACCTAAAAAACCCACATGTGCACACCACATGTTCACCACTATGCTAGTTGCTGCACCCTGCTTATAGTGCTTTTCTGGCCTTATAAAGGAGGTTTAACAATTCTCGACCCTATAGCAGAGGTTGGGAAATGTACATTCAAGATTGTCCCAGAATCATCAGAGTTCCTGGTTTAAACCTTCCAGTCAGCTCTGCACCAGTGAACCACAATCAGTTCTAGGAACAATTCAGTAAAACACTAGTTGTGCTTTCTCCCCATGTGTGAAGCTGACTGCCTTCAACATAAGCTGCCTTTAGGAACCAAGGATGCCCTCTGAACCCAGGCTGTAGGCATTGTTTGTGCTGATATGAATCATGATTTGTAGCTGGGTGCACCCCGTATGCTCCATCATTACTGGTAGTCTCCACACCATGGACAGTGACCTTCCTTCCCAACTTGCTCGTTATTTCCTTAAGGATTTCCGTCATCTGCCTAACTTTGTGGAACTCCCGGTGAGAACCCCCTCTGTGTATGTTTGACCAAAGACCCAACGGACATGGTGCCTTGTGTTGCCTCTTGTGTTGCCACTCATTTCAGCAGTGGGCAATACCACAAACCTATTTTAAAGGTGTAAGGGAGTAGCCATGTAGCTATACCTATTTACCTATTTTCTTCTTCCGCTAGATTTGTGCCCCGCCAGTGTTCACCATTCACCATCAGATGAGTGTTAATCGGCCAGGATGAGTGAATTGGAAAATGCTGCAACATCAGGGACCCAAGACGAAGCTCCTAGGTACCAGGGGTGCCAAAGCATTTGTCTCAAGGTGCCCTAATGCCACTCAGCCCATGGCAGCATCCTGAAGCCTGTTGACTGTGGCTGCTTATGGACAATGGACAATTCCCCCCCCCCCCCCCCCCCCCCCACCTGTGTCTATTTACAATGGGCACAGTCCCTATCCAGCTTCAATCAGTGTTCATCTATACCACAAGGAATATAACACTAATCCAGGCAGTCTTTGAATGCAATCTAAGTATTTCTGCTATGCTACTTCTGATTAATACTAAACTACAAAGTAAGCTTATGCAGTACAAATGTACTGACATTTACACAAAACTTAATAGTGACGTAGTGTATTCTAGGCAACACAGTAAAAAACACAGATAAAATTTGCTTCTTTCAGAAGCACATGAGAACAAAAACTAACTAAAATCTCATTTACAAACACAAACTGCTGCTGCTCATGGCACATTCACTCATTTATTCAGTTGTGTTTGTGTAAAATAAAGAAATAACAACCCCATTCAAGAAAATGGCTTTTTCCAAGAAATTTAATGTGGCTTTAAGTCCAAGCAATAAAAAGGCTATTGAAAAATTCACAAAGTTTATATTTGCGGGTCAGAAAAAAGTTATAATAATTTTTTAACTGTACACATGTATTAATATTTCTTTACACGACATCTGTTCATGTTTTTTGCACTTTTTTTCCTTCATGATGTATGTTACGAAAACAAATGTCTGTCATTCAACCATGGAAGAAGTTCGCCATTGCAGTAATACAACTGTCAAAATTGGAGATTGTTGTCATTAGATAAATTTGTTTTGAAGACTGATTTTTTTCAATTGACAATATAAGAAGAAACCAGTTAGAGAGAAATTATTTAATTCAATGCAGAGTATGCATTCCACCAGAAGTACAACTGCATACTGAAACCCAGGAGAGCCTGAGTAGATATTGAAAGGATGGAGTCACTCTGTGAAGTGTGCTTGGAGATTACAGTTGGTTGTGCTTTACCTGTAAAAGACCGAGATATACTTTCGAGCCCTATTCCAGTACACTGTTCTGATTTGGCACACACAATCAAACTACTGGTTTCCATGTCTGCGATGCATGATAAGCATATGATTTCATGAACTACTCTGCAGCAAAGGGCCACATTTGCTAAGAGAGGGTGCGGTGTGTGTAAGACAGAAATGAGATTGCTTTCATCCCAGAGGAATGGATTGAACATAAAGAGATAGTTGAGGGATCTACAGTTCTCAAGTGGTTATTATAAAAGTGTAATATCAAGGAAGAAAACTTTGTTTTAAGAAATGTAATGCAGGGTTGAATGACGAAAAATTTCAAAATGTGACCATATAGTTATATGTTCCATAGATCATTTGAACATTTCTTTTATTAAAATGATATGGAATGAGTTAGTTTACAAGATATGTGTACATGATTAGTGTTAAAATTAATAAAAACATTATCATTTTATCCCTACTCATGCAACTATTCATGAAAACAATTTTTTCAAAGCTGTATACCAGTTTTAAGTAGAAATTCATCAATGGAATAGAAGGAGTTTTGCAGGAGAAATGATTTTAAATTATATTTTAATCTTGCTTTGGTACCTGTCAACAGACATTTTATGTTATTTGGCAAATAATCAGAAATTTTTTATTGCTGCATACTGAACTGTGAGCCGCTGACAGTGTTATCAATTTGTAATAAGTCATTTTTCCCCTCTAGTGTTGCAGGTATGTACATCACTGTTCTTCTCAAGTTCTCATTGATTGTTTTTGACGAATTTCATTAGTGAAAATATGTACTATGATGGCGCAGTTAAAACGCCTAGATCCTTGAAGAGATACCTACATGATGTCCATGGATGAACACCACAAATTATTCTTGCTGCTCACTTTTGTGCAGTCAATACTTTCTTTCTAAGTAATGAGTTATCCCAAAAAATTATTCCATACATTACTTTGCGGAAATAAACAAAATTTGTCAAGAGGATGATACATTTGTTTCCAAAATTTGCAGTTATACAAAGATAAAAAATAGCTAAACTTAATAGTTTGAGAGGCTCAGTATCACACTTCTTCCATTCCAAGTTTTCATCAATATGTACATCCAAAAATATGGAGCATTCTACTCAACTTTGTGATTCCTGCTCATGTGCTACACCAATTGTTGGTACGACTCTATTTGTTTTCTGCAAAAAGTTCCAATTTTACTTGTTGAATGTTAAGTGGAAGGTGATATACGTATATAAGGAATACGGGTGGACCCAAACATGAACTCTGTGGGAGTCCCTTTGTTACTTTACCCCAGTCACTAAAATTTTCTGTCTTTCTGACATTGAGTTATTCAGCACAACCTTTTGCATTCCATTTGTCAAGTATGACTCAAACCAGATGTGTGAAAAGCCATCATTTCCATAAAACTTGAGTTTTTCTAAGAAAGTATCATGATCCACACAACTGAAGGCTACGGAGAGATCACAAAAAATGCCAACTGGTGATTCTTAGTTGAACAATGTTTCTAGAATTTAAACTGTGATATGCTAAGTAAATTGTTTCCACTTAAATATGTAACTACTTTTGAGTACATTACTGTTTTGAATATTTTGAAAAAAGATGTCAGTAAAGAAACTGGATGATAATTGTCTTTACTTCACATATCACAATTTGGGTTCCAGAAAGGTTGCTCAGTTGAGAATCTATTTATAGATTCACACATCAAATACTACTAGCCTTAAATAATAACATATCACAAGTTGGCATTTTTTGTGGTCTCTCTATAGCTTGCAATTGTGTAGATCATCATACTTTCATACAAAAACTTAAGTTTTATGGAAATGATGGCTTGTCGCCTTTCTTGCGAAGTGGTTTAATAATTGCATATTTTAACCTGTCTGGAAAAATTCCCTGTGTCAGTGATGCATTGCATTTTCACTAAGGACATTACTTATTAAGGTGCAAAAACTTTTCAGAATTCTTGTTTGAAATTCCATCAACCCTGCAAGAGCTTTTGTTTTGTAGAATTCTTGTGACTGTACTAATTTCAATGAAGGACGTTGTTGGTACTTTTCTTGTTGCTTAAGTTTTGTGGAATGACTTTTTTAATATATTCTCTTGCCTCTTCAACTGAACCATTTAATCTTGTATTTGCTGCTGCATTTAGAAAGTGGTTGTTAAAAGTACTTGCAGCTTGTGCATTATCAGTCTCTACATTGTCACTTACTGTAATTATTATTGAATCTTTTACACTGACTGGCTGTCTTATCTCACATTGGACAACATCCCGTATAGTTTTATTATATGAGTTATTTATTTCTCTCAGGACATGCTTACTTCTGGACATTGTAATGACTTTCCTTAAAATGCTGCAATATTTTTTTGTAGTATGCAAGTAACATCAGATCTTGCCTTACTCTAGGCTTTACATGAATTTTCCTCTTCCTCTTACATGAGGATTTAACTCCCTGGGTTATTCATTGCTGACTTGTTTTTTTAATGGGTCTTTTGGGTAATTTTTAAGAAAAGGAAGTTTCAGATTTTGTTACAAATTGACTATGGAATAAACTGAATGTGACATTAGCATCTCTTGCAACATATCTTCGTCCTATACCACCTCTTTTTGCTTACTCTTAAAACATTGTCTCTTGTTCTCTGCTTTATAGGAACTGCCTCCAGGTTGTAATGCACCATACTGTTCATTTCCAGCAATTGTGCTTCGTGATCAGATAGTCCATTAGCAATTGGACACACACTAATTGTTGCAGCCTGAGCACTGTCTTTAAAAATGTTATCAATAAGAGTTGTACTGTTTTACTGCAGAGGAGTTGGAAAAGTGATTACTGAAATTGGATCGAAACACACAAATAATAATTCTAGTTCATTTATCCTGTCCATAACTTTTAAGATATCTACATTGAAATCTCAACAAACTATTAACTTTTTCTTCTTGTCTGACAGGCTGCTCAGTAATGCCTCTAGATTTCTTATAAGTAGCTGAAAGGTTCCCAGAGACAATCTGTAGACTGTTAACATTTATCAGAGAAGTGTTCTGCAGTAACAGCTCACAATTACCTGCTTCTAGGTTCTGATCAACATGAAAACTATTTCTTTCAATATTTTTGAATTTGTGTTCAACTTTCACGTATGTTGCTACTCCTCCTTTTTCCATGTAACTCTCCACAAAAATTATTGAACTCTGTAATTGCTGATATTTAATTTCTACATCCCTGTGGCTACATGGCATTCAAAGAGGCACAGAACATCTATCCCTTCCAAATTTTTCATAGCTCCTAACTATACAGTAAGCTCATCTATCTTGTTTTACAATCCTCTAATGATCTGATGAAACAAATTAATTTTACGTTTCTGGAAACTGTTGCACATATTATGGTGTTACACTTCTCAAATTTCTTTTAATACTCCCAATCTCTAACAAGACTCTAACCTCAAAGATGTGTCCCTTTGATTCAAGTAATCACAGGGGTTTGTCTTGTGTGCTTGTGGCTTCTCTCACACACTCTGCAAGATGTTCAACTAATCTTTCCTTTGCCCTCCTATTTAGGCGCAGTCCATGATTAGTGTATCCTCATTTACCAGTTGCAGCAATGGACATGGCACAGATATGAGACTTTTTCCAGCCAAAAGTAACTTGCTCAGCTCTTTGTTCACACAGCTCACAGCTGTGTTAACCCAGGTCTGATCATGTCACTGCAAAACTTCAACAAACCCACATTAGTGTGTGCTGTTCCTGCTTCTATTTTCTCCAGGTCACCTTTAATGCTATAGTCTAAGTTGCTAGTCAAGCTGTTTCCTGGTTCTCCTGCAATAGATTGCTTATCATTGCCATCAAAATCTCTACACAAGGTCCCTATGTTCTCTTTCACCTGGCTAAGTTTGGCTACATTTCGTGGCACTTGTTACCTGGTATTCTATGCCTAGCCTTTCCTGCAGCAGTTAGCCTATTCCTCTCCTGTGAATGCTCCCTAGAAGCAAGACTTCTTTCTATGTGACTTTTCTACCGAACTAGCTTTAAAGTCATTTCTACAAGTCTACTGTACTGTATTAAGCTCAAACACTGGTTGAAGCACTTCACCTATTTCAGGTAACAAGTTAAACTAATTGCTAACCAGAATTTGAAATGTGATTTCTTAAGTTTTCTCCTTTTGCTATTACTTGTTGTCTTTTCTCAGCTTCCATTGTCTTTTGCCTCTTTCAGCCTATTTAATTCAAAATATGCCATTTGTGATTCTGCCTGGACGGCACAAATCTTTTTTTCCCTTTTCCACAATTTCAGGGGGAGCGGATACCAATACCAAGTTCCCAAGTGCACCTGAAGACAGTAGAATGACTTGGATAGATTACTAAATAAAAATTTGGTGTAAGAATAAACACAACTAAGATGAGCAATGAAGATTGGTGGAAAGGCAATTAGTGATTTGCTGTATATCAGATATCAATATTCCTGAGTTTGTGAAAGATCCAATTATGATGGATTTCTAGCAAGTTAGATGTAGTAGGTATAATGAGTGGAAAGTATTGGGATGAACTAGCAAGAAAAGCAGAACTCCATCAAGCTGGATGAAAAAGTTGAAAAAGAAAGAAAAATGTTTCATCAGCTTTGCTGCTTAAACTTCAATCTGTAGGCCTTGATAACATTGCAGTCCAGCACCCCCAACCCCCCATCCCACCTCCCAAAAAGCTTTCCCCATCTCCTCCTGCCACTCTTCTTTGCTGCAGCGCAACGTCTTTCATCTTTCTGTGAACATCAAAAGTACTCAAACTGGTGACAGAGTGCCCTGAAGCAATGTACAAGGTGTGTCTATAGGACTAGTCATTATTCAGGGATATGGCAGGAACAATCATTGAAAGCAAAAAAGTACAGTAAACATAGGCAGTAAAATGCATACCTTAACGGCTAATAGAACTTCTTAAATAGAAGAGTTTCGCAGTAGCAGTGATGAACACGTGCTCATAGCTCACAAGTTATGCACTTCAGTAGCGTCCATGTTTACTAGACTTTTCTGCTTCAAATGATCGTCCCTATTGTATTCCTGAATATTGACCAGTGATCTTGTGACATCCTGTATAATGTTCCTCAGTTGAGAAAAGGTGTAAGAAACTAATTGCACTACATATATTAATGGGGCACATAGAGCAGGTGTCTTACACTCATACATGTGAAGTTCTAGCTGCAATTATTAAATGAAGAAAAATTCATACATCAAATATCTGTTCTGTATTATCACATTGAGTTTTCACAAGTTAATGGCATTTCTGTAGACATCATCCACATCTGATCACAAACATTAATTCAGTTCTTCATAAAACAATTATTACTCAATCTCCAAAAAGGTGATTAGTGCTCTGGGTACACGACTTTAAACCACAACAACTGACCACGGACTGCCCAAGACTCGTGCTTGAAAATCCTCCTGATTGACCAAATAACACAGTAGCCAACCAGCACCCTGTTTCAGTTTACATAACCTGGTACTTCCCTTCTTTCAACCAATCCCAGTTACTGAACGATGTGGGACAGTGGTTAGCACACTGGACACACTTATGACCGTCCTAATTTAGATTTTCTGTGAATTCCCTAAATCGCTTCAGGTGAATGCCGAGATGATTCCTTTGAAAGGGCATGGCTGATTTTCTTCCCCATCCTTCCCTAATCCGATGGGACCCATGACCTCACTGTTTGGTCCCCTGTCCCAAAACCAACCAACCAATCCCAGTTCTAAAATCAGTTTACAAAAAAATACAAACTAATACATTTGAAATTTAAAAAAAAATCAAATTAACCTATCTTTATACTGACCTGATGGACGGGAGGAAATAGTATATTTCTGAAGTACCGAAAACTGGCTAATTTACAAGTATCATGTTCCCCCATGTACGTGACTCACATGAGGGAAACACAGTCTGGTCCCCACAATCATTCACACTTAGTTATTAGCAATTTCAATGATCCATACACCGGATACATAATGCATTCACCACTTTATTGTCTCAGAAAATAGAACAGATGGAAATAATGTCATTCAACAGATAAAATAATGGTAACTGTCTGAAACTAATACTATTATGTAAATTTTAGCTTGCTCAATTAAAATTCTGTTTACTTGCTTATTTAATAATCAAGTATTTAGTTAAAGTTCTTCACTGACATTTACATACAACATATTAGACTGTCATGAAGTTATTTATCAAGGAAAGATTTTGAATGTATCAAAAGTTACTTTAGATATTAAACTGAAATTCATTCTGTCATGTACTATTAACATTACAAAAGGCTATACAAAGTTTAGTAACAATCAGTGTTTAATAATTCATGGTGATATATATAATAATTGATCTCTGTTATTTTCTCATGCACAACTTAGCTTGATGAGCTGGCTGATTCATGCGTAACACACATCACTTTCAGTGTTCGAAAGCATTCTCTAGGACTATGAGTCATTGCGTGTGGTAAAACACCTTCTGTTAGATTCACAGTATATTGCTAAGTTTTATCTTGTCTTCAGAATTCTGTTAGAATTATGCTGGCACAATTGGAACACTTCCCAGGGTAATAATGTACCTTTGCTTTCCTAGGTGGAGGGAAGTCAGAGTGTTTTCATTGCTTGTCCCAGTCTTTTCTTTCTGATTATTAGTGATGAATCCAACATTCCAGCTTAGTAACACATGAAAAATTCTTTTTGCTGATATTTTTACAGTAGTTTAGCATGCTATACTGATCCTAGAGTAAAGGCAACCACTCTTGTTTTTGTTGGATGATTTATGTTAAGGAATACACCATAACTCAAACTAACCTGAATAATTTGTTTCATTTTGTGGTTACCATTTGAAATATCATTTTCCGCTATTGTGTGGTCTTGTGTACTGAAAAATTTTTACTTACACATCTTCCAAGTAGCGTACATGCTGTCTTGTTTATGCCACAAATGACTGTTTTATCTTTTGCATTTCATAATTTTATTTACTAATACAAATTTATTTTTACATTTCTGAATTGGTGTTGCTATCTGCTGTTGTCTAACTATGCTCCATTTCTGTTCACTTGTTAATTCTCTGTTAATCTTCTGCATCACCCATTTTTTAAAAATTTTTTGTTACTTCCCAGTATTTTGTTGCATAGGTTCATTCCTCTTTTTTTATTTAAAGAAAAAAAACCTCTTCCATTGTTGTTCACATTTCCAGGTGATGAGAATAATTGAAAATATTCGACCAGATAGACAAACAGTTATGTTCAGTGCTACTTTTCCTCGACAAATGGAAGCATTGGCACGAAGAATACTCACAAAACCTGTTGAAGTTCAGGTATGTAAGACTGAGAGATCTTTGTAGCCCATTTTCAGGAATGTGTTGGCAGTTTTGTTGAGTATTTAAGCTTTGATGTTTATTTCAGGTTGGTGGTCGCAGTATAGTGTGTCGTGATGTTGAACAGCATGTGGTGATTTTGGATGAAGAACAAAAATTCCTCAAACTGTTGGAATTACTTGGGCATTACCAAGGACAGGGCAGTGTCATTGTTTTCGTTGATAAGCAAGAAAATGCTGATGCTTTATTAAAAGATCTGATGAAAGCATCATACAACTGTATGTCATTGCACGGTGGAATTGACCAGTTTGACCGAGACTCAACTATTGTGGACTTCAAAGCAGGGAAAGTCAAACTGCTTGTAGCAACATCAGTGGCTGCCAGAGGACTTGATGTCAAACATCTCATTCTTGTTGTTAATTATGATTGTCCAAATCATTATGAAGATTACGTACATCGTTGTGGACGAACAGGCAGGCAAGTTGACTAAATCAACATACGGTATTTGACATTTACTGAAAATATTTGTCTTAAATTGTAGGCAGTAAATGAAAATTCTATTGTATTTACATTTTATAACATAAAGGTGGGCACTTTCGCACTTAGAGCTGATTGTATAAAATTTGCTGGCTGGAGATTAATTTTGACCTTAGTACAGGAAATGGACCCAGTTCACAAATTTGCTATATTGTGCAACACCAAACTTGGATCAAATAAAAAAGATTAAGTTTTGATCTAAATCAGCAGGAAACATGTTTTGCCACACTGCTAAGTCAAATATTGATGTCATTACCACACTTTGACTGTAGATATTAATTGTACAGCATACATCTGCAATATTTATTATTGAAATTTTTGTATTGCAAAGGTGGAATAAAATAAGCAAAATATGGTTTGTGCTTCAGATTTCTCCACAGCTGGAACTTAATGATAGCTGCAAATCTTCCTAGGCCAGTATCCTGCAGCATAAAATATTAAAAGTTAATAGCAGTATGCAAATTGGCTTTATCCATAGGGTGATGCAACTGATTTGACTTCGAAGTCAAACTGTTGTATACAGTGAAATCATGTTAGGCTGTAAGTAGAATGCTGAGCATGATGCAGATATCTTCATGTTGTAGATTGTTGGCCACAGATTAGGCTGTTTTCTTTGTGGATGGAAGTTTCTGTGGGCGTCTGTGTTGAACAGGTGAGGTGGTGATGTCACAAGTATTGGAGACCAACCTCCATGAGCTGGTGAGGGTTCCAGTCTTATGCCCAAAGACATCAGTGAAATAGTAACATTTTATTATTGTGATTGATACAGTGAATAATGACTTCTTCGGTGCAGTGGAAATGGGCTGGGCTTCTTGCTCAGTTGTTGGTGAGGAATGCTAGACACAGTACTCTGACAGCTCATTTAGATTGCAGCTAGTCGGGCACACTGTCTGACACTAAGGCCGTGCAGGGTGTAGCAGCAGGGATTAGCAAGGCGGACCTAGGATGCACCCATGTGAGGTCTCAGTGCTCTCGAAGATGCACACTTAGGTGGAACCCCAGGGTTCTGTCAGCACACACGGCATAGAGCCAGGAAGGTGGTACTCAGGTGCCCACACACCGAGCAGTTGATGGCAGCTTGCAGTCATTTGGTTTGGCCCTTCATCAGAGGAAGGCCTAGTAGGTCTGCATCTTGTATCAGTCGCAAATGTGACCGATCAGTAATGGAAGTGTGGAGCAGTGAAGTCCAACCACTGCCTGCAGGTAGCAGTATCATAGTTGAAGTCTTCAGAAGGCAGCAAGCAACTCATCATGGTTCACCAGCAGAGTTAAACTGAACTAGTGAGACTGTCATTTTATCACGATAGTTGATGCAGATGGAATGACCGGACACTGAGGATGAGATGTCTGAAACGGGGTATTTAAAGTCAGACATTATGTCAGTGTAGCAGATTATGTGGCCATTTGCACTTATTTAACTGGAGTGTCAGTGGTTCTGTTTGCACTGTGGTGTCTGACTTACAGACAGTTTTCCCTGCTTGTGCATTTCTCAACAGTACTAGAATGCCTTGGAGCAGTGTAGGTCAGATGTTGCATGTTGATACTCTGTATTGTAGAGTTTGCAGTGTGTTGTAGAGTTTGCAGAATGACATTCTAGGTGCTGTCACACTGCTCCTTATTATGGCTCTGCTCGCTGTGTGGTAATGAGTTAATGAGTGTTGCCCTGCTTTTACAATATTGGCACTCTTCACATACTCTAGATTATAATTGTGACACCCTGTCTGAATTGGGTGAGGTTCTTTAAACATTTGTGTTGAGCAATTGCTTTCAAAGTTTATTAGTGCACTGGGAACAAGGTTGCTGTGCAGCAGAACATTTGACTTGCATAGAACTTAATATCAATTGCTTTTCAAGCCTAGATAGCTTTTTTGTAAGAAATGTTCAATCATTATTATCTGCTTTTGAACTGATTATCGCAGATATTTCAAAAAAAAATTTTTTTTTGTGCTCTAATGCTAGGTGTCATGCCACATGAATTATGAGTCTTCTTCAAGAATTTTTATGAGAACAGTTGTTCTCCCCTCATTACTTAGTCTTCAATAATTTCCTTAACCTAAGCTTGAAGGCCGAAAAAATTATTTCAAAATTCAGTAGTGTGGAAGTAATGTATTCATGTATTTACTTGCCACTTTTTGTTTCAACACCCCACTTCTTTATTATTTACTTCTTTTCAACTTGAACTAAACAAAATTTGTTCTTCATATTGCAACTAGGTTGTGAACCTATAACTGCAGTTGAAATTGAGCTGGTCTGTGATATATGCTCGTCAGAGTTGATATCAGTTCATGGCTAAATAATCTGTGACCAGTGTTTATACAATGAAGAGTACGTTGTTCAGTTTAATCAGAGTTCAGTTTTTGTACAGTAGAAGTTGTTTACATCATTTTAGTTCATTATTGGAGCCCTTTACAATAAAGTTGTCTTTTTCTTACACTGTTTTTCGCTGTTGGGCACCACCACCCTAAGGAACTTTCACCACTGTGATAAACAGCCAACATCACATCTGCATCTAACCCCCCTGACTACTATTGAGCAATAATTAACAGTGAATAGTGTAGAGGAATTATCATTGTTGTGTATTATGTGTATACCACATTTATTGCAATGATGTGAATATTATAACAGCAATGGCAGTAGGAAACAGTAAAAAAGAGATCATTTCAACTTATCTTGTTGTTGCATCAGTGTCTGCAGGCACCTAAATTCCATGAAAGTACTTAAAAGACTGAGGTTTGGGCTTGTTGCTATGAAAGACTGAAATACTTGTCTTAGGACTCCACTTTTTTTTATGAACTTTGCTGCCACATCCATGAAGTCCATAACTCTTTTCATTTGAAGTTTCCAATATCTTGAAATTCACATATTAACAGCAAACATGGCTATAACAAGTCTATTACATTGCCAACACAGTCTGAGTAGAAATTCAGGTGTTATTGCAGAATATAATTTGTATTAATATTTATAATTATTATTTTAAACAATTCTGTTTTAATTGAATGAAAGAATCTCTGAATGACTAACATTGTCTTCTGAGTAGATGCAAAATGCTCAAATAAATTTTTGGATAGGAAAAAGGAAAACTAATAACTGATAATAATACGGATACAACAAGCTCGCCTGAAAAAGCCGAGATATGTACAAATTTACACAAAATGATACCAGTAATTTCAGTTGAGAAAACGGGTATCGATGGATGCATTATAGATTATGAAGCATCAATCCTGGGTCATTGCATGCAGTTCATCTAAATGTAATTACAAAAATGAACAGCTATCTGACACTGAATCTGTCAGTTCAGAACTGGCAGTGATACTATTTGTTCAAAATAAGTAGTATTATTAACAGTGACTGAGTCCTGTTTTTTACTTTTTTGTAAGAATTTATCTGTATTGCTACAATTTGTATGTACAACAAGTGGTGGTAAGTGTGTAGGGTGTAATCCATAGAAAGCAGGTGTTTCTGGATGGTACAGCTGCTCGCCGCTTGTTTTTGTTCAGAATTAAATCGGATAGTGATTTACTTCACTGTTGTCCTACCATCTGTTATGATGTTTGGTAATCACTGGTGGCCCCTGTCATCAGCGTGTTCTTCTCCACAGCAGGTGACCCAGGCAGTAGTCATGAGGTTGGTGGCACTGTGATTGAAACACTGGAGCCACACTTGAGAGAAGTTGGGTTTAAATTTCCATCCATCCATTTTAATTTTAAGATTTTTTTCTGCTTTTCCTAAATTACTTTTGACAAATGCCAGGATGATTTCTTTGGAAAATAATGTTAAACATATGACTTGTTCTTCCTTTTTCTCCCAGTGGTGCCAGCTTTTCCTGAAACTAGGTACTTGTCCTATACCCTTGATATAATGCATATGAGAAGCTCAGTGTCTTTCGACCTCAGGGCTGGAGTACACTGGGGGTACCCGTTATCTGGCACTAGTCACGTGACACATCGAACTATTCTATTTTTTATGTCAGCAGGATCCCATTGTCTTCAGCATAACAGTTCTATTTAATTGCTAAAGAGTATATTTGAAATCAGCTACCTAATTCTTATGGAAAAACGTACTGTTTCAGTATCTACAACAGAAAGACTTTATATCAACATCAGCTTCTCAGGCAGCAATAATATTTAACTGTGAACTGGTATGAATAACAGCTTTTGATGTTGATTGCTAGGGATTTTGAATTGTTTCTTCCAGTGCTTACTGTATTCATTACACAAAATGAGTCTATAATTTCTTGGTGTTTTGTTGTTTGTGGTGTAGTTTATTTGCCAAAGTGATATTACTCAAATTATAATTACTTCCGTTTAACATTTGCGTACAATTTCATAATGTAGGAAACACGAAGTGTGATAGTACCAACCAGTTATCTTTGTCATGTATTTGTTCCACATTGCTTTATTTATTACAGGAGAGAAGCTGTATAATACTTGAGTAACCATGAATTTTGTTTTACAGAGCTGGTAATAAAGGCTATGCATACACATTCATAACACCAGAGCAGGAACGCAATGCCGGTGACATAATTCGTGCATTTGAATTGTCTCAGGTCCCTGTGCCTGACCCATTACGGATATTGTGGGACAGATACAGAGCTAGACAAGCTGCCGTAAGTATAGTTTTCTGCAGTTTATAGAAATAAGTAACTACAGAGCTTGGTATTAAAGTAGGCTTGTGGAATGTAATAGCTGAGGCTGATTAGGGGGGTTAACTGTACTAACATTATGACAATCTTTTTCTTTTTCATATATTTTTCTCCTGTGACCGGATCTTTTTACAGCTCTTTACTTTGTAATTTGAGGTAATTCAGGCAACCAGTCTCTTATTGTGTTCATTGGTATCTGTGTTTTGACTTAGTCCCATGTGCTGTGTTTAAGATGTTTTAGCTGTTCTTAAAAGTAAATGCTTCCCTGTGTTTATTTCAAGGGTAGGGCAGGAGAACAAAACATATAAATACATTAACAAATGACCAATATGACAGGGGTGCCTGAAATTTTCATTTTAGACATACACTTCCCCTCTGTGACTATAAAGCAGAGTAGTGTGTCTCGTGCTTTCATTCATTAAGAAGCTAGTTTGTCACTAAACATTTTTGCAAATACACCCGATGTTGGCATGCATCAGCATCATTATCTTGACAGAAACTACAGCCTCCCAGACCAAACAAGATGACACTTATTAAAGCTCTGGATTGTATTCAGGAAAAGGGGAGTTCAAATCAGAGTCCAAGTTAAGGTTTTTCATAGTTTCGCTAAATCACTTGACGTGGTTGCCTAATGGTTTTTGTGAGAAGGCCATAGGAAAACATTTTCTGCTGCTGTTCATTCATGATTTTCTTCTCATGTTATGGTTGCAAAGATACTGCATTTTGCAGTTAAGAAGAAAAAAATAAGAATGTTGTGTCATATCATGCATAGTCAATTAGATATGGAGCACAAAATTGGAGTACACAGAAGCGTCCAATTCCACCCATGTGCTGTGACCCATGACAATTTACAACAGCTCCCATATCACACCTATGACGTCATTACGTAAACATGACAACAAACATTAAAATAGCTCGAAAAACAATCAAACACATATTCCTCCAAAAATATAATGAAACTAACGGGACAAGCGGGGTAAATTGGGTTTTTTTTGTGTGGGGACAAACTAAAAATAAACACATGCCACTAGACCAAACGAGAAAAACGATAAAATAAAACAACCACAACCTTCCCAAAATCAACTAAAACCCATATCTACAATTCATACAACTTAAAACTACAACCACCTCTGCAGTCACTGCTACCTAAAAAAAACACACACACCAGACAACAACAAAATCGGAATCGAACTCTTCCCACGACCTACATATGAGTCAGCAACAACTCACAATACCAAACCACCCACAACTACAACCACCCATTGGAATCAAATACTCCAAGTCACCCTCACAGATCAACAGCTCACAAAACCAACTCACCAATACCAGCAACAAACAGCCCTTAAGAAAACCCTAAAAATACAATAACCCTCAGGGACACCCTTCCGCCAACAGTACTCATCTTAATGACCCTGAAAGTTGGAAGAGTGCCTCGATTTAACAGCCCCTCAAACCCCTCTGTAGTATTTGTACAGGCCCCAACTCTCATACTTCTTAAACTCAATGTTGTGTTTAACTACTAAGTAATGGTAACCCTCCTGACCCAACCCACTGTAAGAAGCAAACCCATCAGAAACTACAGTGCTCCCCTGTTTTACATACACCTGAATTAACTCCGCTAACCCCCTCTTTGTACGCCGTTCAACAACCCTAAAAACACATTCAGAATACCCAGACCCCTATCCCACAGCCCCCCACTCCCATACTTCCTCCTACCAAACTGCGACTCGTCAACCTCAACAATTACTTCAGGCCCACCCAACTTACCCCTGTACTTAATATATTCCGAACAAACCTCACGACAAAAAGAATACCAGTCAAGTACCGTCCGCTCACTCACACCCACCTCATGTGCGCAAGAACTGTGAGAGGACTGATAACAAAAATGATAACACATCAAGACAATTTCACGCATGTCCAACCTAGACTTCTTGAACCAGATACCCTGGCTTATGGAGCATCAAACGTTATCACACTAGCACTTCCACATGTAGCCATCCCTGGTCCATGATGCTTTAACTTTCATTAGTGTCATATTTTCCCCGCATACAGCACACTTCACCAACTCGGCCAGCAGACCAAAAAGCTGGAGGAATTTGATAAGCAACATTGGACTGTTGCCGATCATGCCCCACAACTGAAAACTGTTGATTTTGTTGGTCATATCCATTCCTAACAACGACATAATAAAAGTAATCTAAATAATTAAGACACAACAAACCAAACACTACACTACATTAGCTTAAAAAACCAAAAACTAAACCGGCAACCCACTGGAAAATATTCCCCTATGCAGTCGGTAACCACTGGCACAAAACCTGTCAATGTCAACAACTCAGATGAACCCAATACGACACACAACATACAACCCACAAACACCA
This sequence comes from Schistocerca gregaria, assembly GCF_023897955.1. NCBI lineage: Eukaryota > Metazoa > Arthropoda > Insecta > Orthoptera > Acrididae > Schistocerca > Schistocerca gregaria. Next base: position 135,741,835 of record NC_064921.1, on the reverse strand, counting down.
CTAGAGAGCTCCACCAACCACAACCATACACCACCTACAAACACATCACAAATGCACACTAAACCAATAACAAAACCAAAGGCACAACCCACAAACACACCACCAGAGAGCACCACCAACAGCACAACAAGACATCTACAAACACACGATACTCACAAACTAAACTTCATGACGTCACACACCACAACAGCCTTATGTCATGGGTCAAAGCCGACGGGTGGAATCGGACGCCTCTGATCACCCCAAAATTGGACTTGACAAAGGCAAAGAAAATAGCCATGCATTGTTATAGGTTGTCACAATATTCATCTCAAATGTTTTTAGAATAGCATGGAACTTCTAAGACTGGATGCTATCTTGTGTAACTTCTCTATGGCAGATTTGGTTTCTTCACTAGTCTCAGTGAAGATAGCAAGGCCATCAGCAAAAGACAGGCCCTTTGCTTCGATTCTCTGTCCCCAGGTTCCAATGTTTATTCCCTCAATTTCGTTTGCCCATTCTCTGATGACTTTGTGTAACACTGTGTTAAACAGAAGCAGGGACATGCCGTCTCCTTGACGAACTCCTGTATGTTCTTCAGAAGGCTCATATATTTCACTAAGAATAAGAAATCCACTCAGGCTGTCGTGTCTGTGAGAGTGTGGCAGATTTGTTCTGTAGCCTTTCTGTCTACCCTAAGCTCTTCTGAACTGCGCAAAATGTTATGTTTGTCCTTAAAGTTGAAAAAGGTGACAAATGTTTTGGTACTTTGAAGTATCCTTAATATTGCCTTCAGACACGAAATCTGCTCAGCACACAGTCTCCCTTTCCTGAAGCCTGGTCTAATTACCCAGCATGTGTGTCTAACTTGTACATGTATTGGCTTTTGTTCTGTTTCTATGTGAGCTACCTGCAATTTGCTGTAAGAAATGTTTGCTGTTCCAGGAGGGCAAAAAAGTACACACAGGTGGTGGATTCAGTGGAAAAGGCTTCAAATTTGATGAGGCAGAAGCCCAGTTGGTCAGTGAAAAAAAGAAATTCCAAAAAGCAGCACTGGGTAAGTAGTTTATTCTCTTTATAAATGTTTTGATCTCAACAGCCCTCATTATCAGTGGACATATTGTGTTCTATCCAGATCTAAATAAATCAGTCTGTATCAATGTAGAAAAATATTCTCCTTGATATCATGATATTAAGTGGCTGTATTTGTGTAAGTTGTAGCAGCAATCCTTGGAGCATTAGTAATTGTATGTTTGGTTTATGTTCTAGGTCTGCAGGATTCCGATGATGAAGATTTGGAGAATGATATAGATCAGCAAATAGAAAATATGCTTGCGCCCAAGAGAACTGTCAAAGAAATTAAAGCCCCAATTGGTGTAACTCCAGGGGCTGGAGGTGAGTTACTGATTTTGTTCCTTCTTTTCAGATTACTCTCTTCTTCTGTGACTTAAAATATAACTTTCAACATTTTAAAGAACATAGTTCTTATTATAGGAAACAGCAATTTATAATTATTATAAATAAACTGGAAGCAGTCTTGATCACATAAATTTTTTATTGTGGTGACTGGTTTCAATCTTATTATAAGATCATCTTCAGACCTACAATGAACAAGAATCCTTATAAAGGACGAAATCGTATATTGATAAAACAGTAAACAACGCTGATATACCATAGGTATCTGCTGGAGGTGGTGGTACATGGCAACACTCTTGCTTTTGGCTGGTGGTGTACTGCAACGTGAGATACACTAGCTGCTAATTAGAAGCCCCACCCACCGTCTCCGGCATAATGTCATGGATAGCCAATCACGTAAGTTGCATTTCTGCCGCTTAAGAAAATAACATGTCAGTGGCAATTATGTCATTATTACCATATATAGAACTAATAAAACAAGTTAAAATCTTATAGCTTATAAAATGTAGTGCAAAAAAGGTAATTACTGCGATATAAATAGTGTGGCCCTCTATCATGTACTATTATTGACCAAAGCAAAGATGATAACAAGGAAGCCACTCGAGTAACCATGGCTACCTTCTCGTCTTACTAGGGCCAAAGAGGCTGTCTATGAGGAAAGTGTCCTGGTCACTCTAAGGTTGCCAGGGAGACCCAACGAAGGTTGATCAGTACACGATATGGGTTAGTGGTATGCATATGAGTTACTGCTACCATTAAAATTTTAATTAAAAGACATCTCATAAAAATAAATGTTACATCTAGAATGCGATATCAGTAATGGAATGTTACAGAAATTTATAAAGTAAGAGCTATATTATCGTTATGGTTGTTGGTCTGCGTAGAATGCAATGTGATGGCTATCATGAGCGTAAAATTAATGTCATTTTGTCCGCCCATGATGAGACCTTCCAGATAGTGGTTTTACCTATTCTTTATTGGCATGATGTCATTAATTTTACGCTCATGAAAGGCATCACGTTGCATTCTTTGCAGACCACCGACCATAATGGTAATATAGCTCTTACTTCATAAATTTCTGTAACAGTCCACAACTGATGTCGCATTCTAGATGTAACATTTATTTCGATGAGATGTCTTTTAATTAAAATTTTAATGGTAACAGTAACTCATGCCCATACCACTTACCCATATCATGTACTGATTGACCTTTGTTGGGTCTTCCTGGCAACCTTAAAGCAACCACAACGCCTTCCCCGTAGACAGCCTCTTTGGCCCTAATAAGACGAGTGGATGGCCATGGTTACTTGAGTGGTGTTCTTGTTATCATCTTTGCTTTGGTCGATAACAGTACATGTTATAGGGCCACACTATTTATGTCACAGTAATTATCTTTTTCACACTATATTTTATAAGCTATAAGATTTTAACTTGTTTTATAAGTTCTACAGATGGTAATAATGACTTAATTGTAACTACCACATTACTTTCTTAAGCGGCAGAAATGCAACTTACGTGATTGGCTATCCACGACATTATGTCGGAAACGAAGGGCGGGGCTTCAATTATTTAATTAGCAGCTGGCGTCTCTCACGTTGCAGTATACAACCAGCCACAAGCAAGAGGGTTGCCATGTGCCACCGCCCCCGGCAGATATCTATGGTATATCAACATTGTTTACTGTTTTATAAATATACGATTTCGTCCTTTATATATTTATAACGACTCTTGTTCATTGTAGGTCTGAAGATGATCTTATAATAAGATCGAAACTGGTCACTACATTAAAAAATTTATGCGATCGAGACAGCTTCCAGTTTATTTATAAAATATAACTGACGGTGATAGTCAACAAAGAGAAAAATGTGAGAGGGAAAGGAAAATAAGTGTGCACAACAGTACATGTGTTATTTACCATTACAAATATTCTTTTTCCATGTTTACTAGTTGGAAACCACTGCCATTTAGCTGTGTTTTGCTTTATGGTGCATTATATGCCTTCTTTATATTATCTGTTACATTTAACAAACAATCCTGTTGGAAGAACATCCACAACTGAGTATTGTAGCAGAGGTTGAAACCGCGCTTCAGTTGTAAATTACTTTATTTTCACACAACCGGTTTCAGACTGTTATAAGCCCATTCTCAGGTGTCATACTGGAAATAGCAAAAGACGGGAGATAATTTTCACACACTGCAACACATATAAAAAACAAATTTTTTCATAAAATTTTTTAAAAACTCTTAAAAAACATTTTGAAATCACCGGCCGGGCTCGTAGCTGTGAAACCTATGTCAATGCGCAACTGGCACCAGACAGTACCATGGATGACTGCTTAGGTAGGGAATATGTACAAATAATATCACGACACTTATGCTGTGCTGTGGTCCCGGAGCACCAAATGTACCGGGTGCAGTGTGCTGCCTGTGGGTGCAGACCAGGGTGTAGCGGATGCGAACGAGGAGGCAAATTGGAAACCAGAGTGGCAAAAGTGCTGCCATCGGTTGACGGAGAGAACGCCACCGGGCCACTAACCCAGCCATTCACAATTTTAATTTAGTGGTTGACAAAAAAATTACATGAAAAATACACAATATAAGTTAAAAGTGCATTATGCATAGTAAAGGAGCATATTGAACAGGTCAGTCCAGAACAGTGGTAAAAATGAGTGGAAGGTGCGATATAAAATTATTATATAAACCATAAAGCACACTGAAACTTTCCTTTTACATGAGTGGCAAACTAGTTTTAAATTTAATGGGGATATGTAAGTGGCAACGTGGAACAACGCGCCACAGTCATCCGTTAAAAGAACATGCACATGTGGCACTCCTATTTACATGCTTTCGTTACTGATCAACAAGGAAAGCAGCGAAACCTTACAGTCTATACTGTCAGAAAGCAATATGCCAATTAAGAAGGCACTTAAAGAAACAGATGTGTTATTCACCCATTTCTTAAAAAAACTTTAATACCAATGTATCTGAGGACGCCGACTTTCAGGGACATCGTGAAACTTCATAAGCCACAGGCCCCTCTAAGGCCAAGCATCAACACTATTAATGCCCCAGATTGCTTATTGGCTAAGGAATTGCAAAGTTTCCTCAGTAAGCATTATTTGTTCCTTGATAATCATGCCATCAAGAACAGAGAGGAGTTAATTACACACCTCAATCATGTAACGGAAACCAGTGATATGAATCTAGCAAGTCTTGACATCGTAAGCATGTACACGAATATTCCCTTTAAAGAGGTGATTCCTATTACTGAATCCAACTTACGGATGTTCTCTCATCTAGATCCCCAAAAAATTAATGAATTCCTTCATTTGCTCAGAATTGACCTGACCATAATTACTTTGTCTTCAAAGACATCATATATGGGCAAACTGGTGGGTTAGCCGTGGGATCTCCCGTTGCCAGTATAATAGCTAATGTTTACATCAATCACATTGAACATCAGTTTTCTTCAACCCACCCATAACATCTTCAAAGAGTAGTATGCTACAAAAGATACGTCGATGACATCATACTTTTATATAACGGGACCGATGCCCAGCTGCAACTTTTTCAACATGACTTTAACAAAGTGCTCCCCAACATTCAGTGTACTATAGAATACCACTCTGGTTTTACACTCATTTTTATATATGGAAATTTTGTTACAGAATAGTAATGTTCACTTCAACATATTTAGAAAACCAACTATGACTATTTCTATTATTCATTGCCCTTCCGTTCACCCAAAGCAGCAAAAAATGGCAGCTCTTCATGCTATGCTTTAACACGCGGCCCGAGTCCCTCTCTCAAAAGAAAATTACCAGTGCGAGTTGGATACCGTTAAATTCATAGCACATGCTAATGGCTATCAGCCAAATGTTGTTGATGTTCTTCAAATGCAATCAAAAGGCGCTTCCAATGATCTGTAAGGGATTACCCTGTCATCTATTAATAATGAAAACACTAAGAAAAATTTTGCAGGGTCCCATATTTAGGTGTTATATCTGACAGGATTGGCAAATGGCTTAGGAAAGAGGGGGTTATACCCGCCTTCTACACCCTGCATAAGGTTGGGCACCTATTGAAGCACCACGAAACCAGAGAAGACAACCGCTACGCACAATAGAGCATCTATCGCATCCAGTGTAGTGAGTGCCCTTCCGCATACATAGGCCAGACTGGCCGTTCCTTTAGCATACAGTTCAGAGAGCATCAGGATCTTAGCAATTCCAAATCCACTCTCACTAACCACCTGAAGGATCATAACCATTCCATTTGGAATATAAACACAAGTTGCAGGATTATACATATTCAATGTAAGGGCTTGGTTTTAAACATTTTAGAAGAAATAGAAATCATCTGCAGAATTTGCTGTGATCCGTCTGGTATTTTGAACAAGCAAACTGTGCTTAAGCATGCAGTCCTGCTGAATAACTTTTCTTTTCTGAAGCAGCATCCAGTCTCATTTCCTTCTCTTTCTGGTCTCTGATTACTGTACACCATACATGTATACTATTTTTTATCGGATCAGTGTTTTTTTATGGCCTTCAATAGGCTAAACGAATGTACGGCATATGCCTGTTTTCTATAGTGAGGTCCGCCAGGTCCACCCAGTTCATTTTAAATTGTCCTCTCTTAATAAAAGTTGCATGTTTTCATTTCATCCTACGACTATGACACATTATAGTACTGTGGCACTATCTGTGCCCCCACTAATTAAAAATTTACCTTTCATGATGTAAAGTGCGTCTCAGGTCTTATCTAATGTAAGTCTCGATTAATTGTCAACTGTTAGTTAGCAATTTTAAATTGACCCCCACTTTTAATGTATCCTTTTAATGTTATCGCTGCTAGCTATTAATTGGCATATTACTTTCTGATAGTATAGACTGTAAGGTTCCCTACTTCCCTTGTTGATCAGTAACAAGAGCTTGTAAATAGGAGTGGCACATGTGCATGTTCTTTTAACTGATGACTGGGGCGCGTTGTTCCACGTTGCCGCTTAGATATCCCCACTAAATTTAAAACTTGTTTGCCACTCATGTAAAAGGAAAGTTTCATTGTGCTTTATGGTTTATATAATAATTTTATATCGCACCTTCCACTCATTTTTACCACTGTTCTGGACTGACCTGTTCAATATGCTCCTTTACTATGCATAATGCACTTTTAACTTATATCATGTATTTTTTACGTAATTTTTTGCTTTTCCTTCATTTTAATGTAAATCAATAAATTCAAATTGTGAATGGCCGGCTAGTGGCCCTGTGTTCTTCTCTCCATCAATAGATGGCAGCACTTTTGCCACACTGGTTTACCTCCTCGTTCGCATCCACTACTCCCCATTCTGTGCTCATACGCAGCACACATGTGGCACTCGGGGGACCACAGCACAACGTAAGTGTCTTGATATAATTTGTGTATATTCCCTACCCAGGTAGTAGTCCATAGTACTGTCTGGTGCCACTTGCGCATTGACATAGGTTTCACAGCACATAGCCGAACCAGCAGTTTCGAAATGTTCCTTAAAAGTTTTTAAAACTTTTCAGAAAAAAAATTGTTTTTTGTTTTTATGTGTGTTGCGGTATGTGAAAATTATCTCCTTTCTTTTGCTATTTCCAGTACTACACCTGAGGATGGGCTTATAACAGTCTGAAACCAGTCGTATGAAAAATAAAGTAATTTACAACTGAAGCGATATTTTCAACCTCTGTTACATTGTTTAACATTTATTTCCTCTCTGTGTCCTTGTAGTGTTACTTGGCTCATGCATTTACGTGATTTCATCTGCTTATTTTCAGTATCTGACAGCTGTAAACAGTTCATTTATTAATTTCTCTTTTTTACAGTATTGCCTGGGCAAATGGGACCCACAGCAACTGATAAGTTGGAATTGGCTAGAAGATTAGCATCCCGCATCAACATGGCTAAGAACTTGGGAGCTGAGGCCAAGGGGGCCACACAACAAGCTGCTGAAGCTATTCTGAAGGGAGGTGGATCACAACCACTTATCACGGTAATACATCATGGGTCACTTCACCCCCCCCCCCTCTCTCTCTCTCTCTCTCTCTCTCTCTCTCTCTCTCTCTCTCTCTCTCTCTCTCATATCTGTGTACCTACCTTTCACCATCTCTCTTTCTCCCATCTCTTTCTTCGTAATTACAGATTATTCTACTCTTTCCATGATGTTGGATTGTTTTTTGGATTGTTATTTGTTCCATACCATTAATGTGAAATGATATTTTATAAATCCTTGCAGCTGAATTTATTTGTTGTCATCTTTGCCGTATAACCAATGACTGTTGTAAAGAGACGCCAGCCCATAAAATTTATGCATTCTGTTCTTACCAGCAACAATTAGGTATAAGTACAACATGACCAGTAGACTGAACACAACTGTATTTCACCAAAGCATTAATAACTTGAACATGGTATTTAAGTAACATTAAACAGGAACCAATTACGTACACAAAGAGCTGTAGCTATACATGTAGAGAACTGAGGCTGAGCAGAGCTCGGCCAGCCTTACAGATACTGGGACCCAGGTGGGCTCTGACTGACATATCTCTCTCTCTCTCTCTCTCTCTCTCTCTCACACACACACACACACACACCCCCCTGAGGAACCCTCTACAGTCTACAGATGACATAGCACTGCCACACATGGGGTCTTTTGAAAGTGCGCACAAGCATCACTGCATTCCTCCCCTCTTATGGAGGTCATAGATTCTTGAGACGCTCCTGGTGTCCTCCTCATCTGTGTGCTCAGGCTGAGATGGCATGCTGCAACAGGAGCTTATAGTATGAAGATGAAATGCTTTGGGCACAGAAACTTTCTGTGACCACTTTCCCGTGCCAAACCAGATGTCGACTTCGGGGCTGTTTCTATGTCAACCTCGGGCATCAGCTCTGGAGATGGTGCTTGCAGTGCTAATGGTACTGGTATCAGCAGTTGCTCAAGAACAGGTGATGGAATTCCTGACAATGGTGTCAGAAGCAATAGAATAACTGCCGGTTCGGCCACCGATGGTGGACGCCCTCAACTGCATGGGAGTGGATCTGACTCCCATGTGGACGGGCTCAGAGGCAGTAGTGTGACATTAGGAGGTGCCTGCCCATTCATGCGAATGTGAAGCTAATTTTGTTACCTTGAGCACAGACTGTCCTCTGTGAGGATGTCACAGAGATGACACTCAGATTATCTTATGATGACAGCTGGAATCCATTTAGGACGATGTCCAAACCCATGTGCCTAGACAGCCATACCAGGCTATTAGAGACATGGTAGCTGCATGGATTGATGTCCAGTTGGAGCGCACAGGAGATGTAGCAGCGTTGTCGGCTGTCGCCTGTGGAGGAGCTGTGCTAGTTTCTTCTTGCAGAACCGCGTGAAATGGTACAATGAGGGGAACTGATCTAAGGCAGTGTTGGATGAAGAAGTGGCAACATAACTTTTCATCTGAGTTTTTAATGTTCACACTACGCATTATGACTCACTGTTAGATTGCAGATGGAATGGTGGGGTGAGGATGTGATGTACATCACGGGAATAGCAAAATGCCGCAAACTCTTGCGATGAAAATTGTGGACCGTTGTTTGACACTAATATCATGGGTGAGCTTACAAGTGAAAAAAATTTGGACAAGGCTATGCCTGTAGCTGTCGTGGATGTGGAAACATAATGAATGACATACAGAAAATAGAATATGTGTCAACAACCAACTGCTAATAAGCATTGAGAAAGGGGCCAGCAAGATCCACATATATATATGGCCCCATGCATGTGACAGCATCAGCCAAGGAGATGACGATGCTTGTGGAGCTGCTTGGTACACTGCACTCTGTGAACAGGCAACCTGCCGGGTAATGTCATTGTCCAAGCCAGGCCAAAACATGTCTCGATGGGTCAACGCTGTTGTGCATGAAATGGCCCCATGACCTGCTTGTAATAAATGGAGAACCTCCAAATAAGCACTGAGGGGATCACTACCAGAGGGGTCACGTATTCCATGTTTAAAAGCAGAACACCATCCACTACAGAGAATTGATGTTGAAATGTGTAATAATTACAGAGGGGGTGGACACACCAGAAGGTGATGAATCCATCAACCATATTGTATGAATATTATGATCTTTTGTAAAACAGGATCCAAAACTATAACCTTCATGATCCATGTTTTGGTTACAGGGAAACAATCAACTGTGTCTTGTGCACTGACATCAAGGTAGAAACAAAGCAATTCCTCTAGATCAAATCCTGGGTCCAGACTGCCTGGCAGGCAGGACAAAGCATCGGCATTTGCATGTTGATTTGTAGGGTGGAAATGAATCTCGTAGTTGTAACACAAAATGAAAATACACCAATGCTAAATGTGATGTTCCACTTTATCTGGTAATGACACAGGAGGACTGAATAAGGAAACCAATGACTGGTGACAGGTGACTGGATCGAATTTCGTACCATAGTGAAAAGCATGGAATTTCTTCACAGGTTATACAATGGCCAAAGCAACCTTTTCCATCTGAGAATACCTAGTTTGAGTAGGTGTCAGCATTTTTTAAGCATAAGCAATAGATCACAGAGCCACCGGGATATCTATGAGCCATTACCACCCCCCTACCCGTACTTTGAAACATCCACTGCAAGGACCAAGTGTAGGCCTGGTTGGTGCAGACTGTAACATGGTCTTAAGGGTGGAAAACATGGTTTCACAAGCCAGCGACCAGTGAAATGGAGTCTCTTTGCACAGCAACGCGTGTAATGGCTGCAAAGTTCTTTGACTGCTGTAGGACAGGGGAGCGACACATGTTGATGCAGGGGTTTGAGATCCTTGTGAGAAACTTCAAATCCAAGATAAATGATAGAAGGTTGAAAAAAATTGACATTTTCTAAATGACAATTCAACCCAGCCACTTGGAGGACAGAAAAAAAAGAGTACAGGGAGCTTGTAAATGTTCCTCAGTGGAGGTGCTGGAAACTACAATGTCATGCAAATAATTTGGTCAGCCTGGCACAGATACTGTAAGTTGTTCAAAAAAATGTTGAGAAATTGTGGGAGCAGTGGCAACTCTAAAAGGTGATCCCAAGTATTCGTAAAATACAAAAGGGGTATTGACAACTAACATAGATTGTGACTCTTCATCTAAATGGAGTTGTAAATAGACATCTGACAAATCTATTTTTGAGAAATATTAACCTTGTGACAACTTTGCAAAGAATTTATCTGGGTGCAGTATCGGGTATGTATCCACTATAGATTGTGCATTCACAGAAACTTTAAAATTGCCACAGAGGCATAACCAGCCCGACTATTTCTTTGCTACAACAAGGGTTAGCCCATTCACTTGATGCAATAGTCCAAACAATGTCTGATTCCGTGAGCTGACCTAATTCATCTTTGACTTGTTCTGTGGGTGCCACTGGAATCGGACTGATCCAGAAAAAATGAGGCTGAGCAGAAGTTTTAATGGTAACGTGTGCTTGAAAATTGTTGGCACACCCCCATCCAGAAGGCAACAAAGAGGTAAACTCAGAACATAATGTTTCTAACTGTATATATGGTTGTTCAGACGCTAAATTCAGTTCATATGAAAACCAAACAACTTAAAAGCATCTAATCCAATAAGATTCTCCTTATATGTGTTACTTACAACAAGAAATGTATGTGACTGGAGTACTGACTTGTAGGTCACTGAGGCAGAGAATTGGCCGAGAATAGGAATACTCTGTTTATTGTAATTTACTAACTTTTGCGACAGAGAGAAAAGCGGAGAGGTGCCCAAGTCCACATAAGTTTGTGAATTTCACAAGGTTATTGCAGCTTCTATATCCACTTGCATGTGCAGAACTTTACAAAAAACTATAACATCAATGAAAAGCTTGTTTGCCATTATGGAAATAGTCAATGCAGTGTTTATTTCCATATCTGCATCAGGATCATTGTGCTGAATTTTTCATTACAAACGGAAGCCATGTGACTGTTTTTGTTGCAATTATGACAGGTAGCCCAGCTCTTGGGGCAGTCAGAGTGTTCACGGTTAATGGAACAATAGGGGCAGGACGGGAGCATGGAATGCGTACGTTGCTGTTTACTGGCCTGTTTACATTGTTGGTGGACCTGCTGCTGGGAGCAAGGCCAGCCTTCTTGACGCTTTGATTGTGTACGGACCGTCACGACTGTGTCTTCCTTCCTGCCAACTATCTGAAGCTTGATGTGGAGGATTGGGTTGGATTGCTGAAACTTCTCACCATCACTCAATTTTACCCACAGCTTGCGACACCTCAAATGACTGTGCAGTGGCTAAAACCTCAGAGAGGGATGGATTTTCGCATTGGAGGGCACACTCTCGCACCTTACAATCTGGAGCTAAACGAATGGTAACATCTCTTACCACCATCTGATCACCATACAGCTTTTTATGCTCATCAGGCACAAAATGACGACGATGACTTAACCCATCGAGCTCAGCTGCCCATGGTTGTTACGATTGATGTGTTTGCTTCCTACAGCAGTGAAACTCAGTGAGGGATGCAATAACATGGATGCGATTATGGTAGTACTTTGAAAGAAGTTCACACATTTGGTCAATCATTAAAGAGGATGGATCCTGGGAAGGGGCAAGTTGACACAGGCCTTGATACATTCTTGGTGATATCCATGAAAGGAATGAGGCATGACATAAAATAGTGTCAGTAATCCCAAAAGCTTGAAAGTGTTGTCACAGACATTTCTTGTATGTGTCCCATTCCTCAACAGACCCATTCTATGTAGAAAAAAAAGGAGGTGGATAAACCATGGGGGCCACGAAGGTAAAACAGCTGGCACCACAGACTGAGCAGCTTGACGGCTAGACAAAACAGAAGCCAATGACTGAAATACCTGTGTTTGATTATCCAGCACCTGTGATTGGTGGTGCAATGCCGTGATGAATGATTGTTGCTGTTCAAGTAACAAACTTGTTGTCAGATGACATCCATATGTGCTTGTAGCCCATAGCTCTTCCTACATTTTTTGCGTTTGCCTTGTATTGAGAATATGTAGTACTTTTTTCACATTCTTGTTGTGTTGAAACAATTACCAATGAATTCATCTGAAATACAAAATGTTGTTTGTGACGAAAAACTAATTTGTAGTGTAGTGAAAGATCTAAGTTCTGTTGAAAAGTGACTGTTTGGTTTGAGTTGGTGAATCCAATGTCTCTCAATATGAAAGCTAGGTTTTGATGACAGACTGATCTGTTGCATACCCTGATGTATGTGGTAGGTTGGATAGGGATAGATTTATTTGCCAATAATGAAGCAACTGGTGTGAACAATCAGAAAAAATTTCTAGAATTATGCTGGCTTGAGGTTTATTATGATCTGTGCACATGCCATGTGAGAACTTACTGTGTCTTGATATCTGTTTGCCCCCAGAAAATGACATAGCTAGTAGTTCAAAATCGTCATCACATTAGAAACTAATATTTATTTTTCTCACAATATAAAGAAAATTATCTGATTATTACATTATTGGCTGCTCAAATTCAACTGCTACTCTACCATCCTAATTAATAGAATTAATATTGTCAGATATTACAAACGTATCTTCATGAATTTTAACCAGTAGACACTTTGCTGTCAAGTTTTATGCTTACATCCTGTGTGGATGAGACATGAATAAATTTACCATCTGTTTATTTTTAGGGCCTATCATAAAAGCTAGCTTTCATGTTTTATACAGTATATAGAACAAAGAGTGTCCATATTAACTCTATATACTAAAATAAATGTTTTCAGGTTCTTGCAAAACTTGTGCAGTGCTGAAGTCATGTGAATCAACAGAAAAATACTGACTATATGAAATATAAGGGGCATTCAAATGAAACTTGGTCACTAGTGTAAAGTAACGGTAACAATATTTAACTAAAAAATGTTGCTATACACAGTAAATGTACTAAAAAATATTCACCAATCTTTTGGCACATTTATCCCATTGTGACAGTAGCCGGTCAATTCCATCCTTGAAGAAGCTAGTAGGCTGCTGTCAGATCCAGGCCTGAACCCAGTCACACACTTCGTTGTCCATTGCGAATTGATGTCCGCGAATAGCTCATTTTAGAGGTCCATGGTGGATGTTCCAACATTTCCCACCGAAACTGTTGCAATGTCATCTTCACTGCATTGGCCGTGTTTGGGGGAGCATTATCATGCAGGAGGATAATGCCATTGGACAACGTACCTTGATGTTACGACTTGATGGCTTGTCTAAGGTGGCTTGATAATGTTGGGCATTGATGGTGGTTCCCCGTTCCAGGATCGCAACAAGTAGTGGGCCTTTGTGGTCAAAAAAGGAGGACATCATGACCTTACCAAAATTGGTGTGCATGGCATTTGATTTCTTTGGAGGTGGTGAAGTCGCATGTGTCCACTGCTTGCTCTGATTCAAAATGGTGACACCATGTTTCATCACCTGTGACAATACGCAACATAAAGCCATATCCCTCCTCATGATAATGTTGCAGATGACTCGAAGACAGCGCCATTTGAGTATTGTGCTTTTCGGCAGTCAGTTTGGTGGGAAACCCACTGTGCCCAGATGTTTTGAAAGTTCAAATTTTGATGCATTATGGTGTAGGCAGTGCTCACACTAATGCCCAGTAACCGATGGATCTTGTCCATGGTGATTCTGTGGTTGTCCAAGACTAAAGCATTCACTTCCACAACCATTTCTAGTGTGATGACACAATGAGCCTGTCCAGTGTCTTCCAGTAACTTGCGCCCCTCAAGGAATCATTTGCACCATTCCACAACAATTGAATGGCTCGGACTGTACTCACTATACACAGCCTTCATCCGTCGACACATTTCATGGCCTGCAATTCCCTCCACCACCAAAAATCGAATAACTCCATGTTCTTGCTTACTGACCTGCATGTTCAGTAGTGGATGATAACTTGTGTGACCACCTTCTCTTCGGCGTGAAACCACACTGGCACTATGCAATATCAAACGGTGGGCAAGCGTCGGTCTCTCTACCGATAGATTGTGCCACCATACCCGCAGTTACATGGTGCCACCTTATGTGTAAGGCAAAGGTAGATGCACTGACCAGTTTTCATTTGAATGAACCTGATACATTGAACAAGTGCTCATAGCTCCTAAGATATGCTTTTTAGAGTCCATGTTTAGTGAACATTTTCTTTTTGTTTTGGTCCCTACTACCACTGCTAAAAATAAGGAAAGCAAAGAGCTTGCGTTAGAAGAGATTTGTTTCATTGCATTAAAGATGAAGTAGTGCTCATGGCTTTAAAGGTATACATTTTAGAGCCCATATTTATAAGGCTTTCCAGATTTTAACGTTTTAAGTTCCTAAAAACACTCTGGCAGTTGTACAATAATCATTCAAAAAATAAACAAGTATTTTGTCCTACATACAAAAGTTGTTACTAGTATTACAGATAGAGTTTGAATTTGCCTCATACATGCATTTGCTTCCCAACATAGCCAACTGAAACACCGAGGTTTTTCTTGTGGTTGTTGTTATGGTGAGATGTTTCGGGTACCTTGTTGTTTTCAGTTTGCAGACTTTTTGATGCAGCTCTCCATGTTAATCTATGCTCAGCAAGCCTCTTCATCTCCAAGTAACTACCGCATGTTTCCTTTATATCGTGTTCAACCAAGACACCTTCCTTAATATTCTCATTGTTATGAGAATGGTTACCAACAGTATTGTCCCTTGACTGCTGGAAAGAGTGCTAGTCCAAATGTGCCAGTTCGGGAGTTTTTCTTTGTTTATACAGTGACATGTTTTCAGCATCATGAATATTTGTTCACATATCATTCAGTTAGAGTGAACTTTCATATTGCCATCTTATCCATAGAATTGACAAATCTGTGTTGGATTTTTCACGTGACTATTTCTCACATTTCTATCTGTGTGAATTGCAGTGGGCATGGTCACTTTTCACAGCTACATACAATCACCACATGGTGATGATACCACATGGTGGTATGAGGTGCACTAGGCAAGTCTGTACACTCTGTTGGATGTAGTACACAGAATGAAAAATCTGTTTATCGTCCATGCACAGATTCTCTTGGTATTCTTACTGACCTTTGTACATAAGACTTAATTTCTATGACTGTAACCGGAGAATTATAGGATACAGTATTCACATTTCTATTAATATTCAAGCCATTCTTGTTCAGTACATGCTACAAATTTCATGAAGATTCTCAGTGTGAAAGTACACTGCCGTTAGATGTTTGTCATTAGATAGTAAAGGAAAAATTAATTGAAGTTTGGTTTAACAAAAAAGATCACTGCATTTTCCTCCTATATTTCAATTTTAGTTATATTTTTCTGTGGGAGTGCACCTCAGAAGACCATGCATTGATTTATGATGCTTCATTCATTAAAATATTTTAGCTAGTACTTAATACTTTATCTTTGTAATGATTGTAGTAATTATACATTAGTATTTGGATTTTATTTGTCAACAGTCCATGTAGTTGCTTTTTTCTTATATAAATGTTACCAATTTTCACACAAAATAATTGTGTTTTGAGCTGTATTTAAATAAAATGCTTTGTAAGAAATAGTCTTTGTTGCTCTAGACATTTGTCAAAAGCTAATGCATTAGCATTTCATTCTTTTGAGAGACCACTGAACAACTAGTTAACTTGTAAGCGTTATATTGAATGCGCCAATTGCTGTTTTACAACTGCCACCTCTTCCTCTCTAAAACATCCTCAATACTACTTATTCTGATTTTCTGACTATGAACTCATTTCTGCCAAGCTGCTGTCTGATACTTGCTTTTAATACACTGTTTATTAGGCAAAGACTGTAGCAGAACAGCTGGCTGCTAAACTGAACACGAAACTGAATTACCAGCCGAAAGAAGAAGATGACAAAGGTGATGAAGATCAAGTTGAAACATTCCGCAAGTATGAAGAAGAACTGGAAATTAATGACTTCCCACAACAAGCAAGATGGAGAGTCACATCCAAGGTAAACTGTCCCTGTACATGTGTGTTAGTGTGGTTCTTCAAGTTTTTCAGTTTGAGAGAAAACTCAACATTTGCAATTATCAGTTGTAATAGTTCTGTTCTAATATTTGTGATGATGCTGGCTGTTGTTGAAGAACTAATCTTGAATAGCAGGATTCCGTGTACTGGCTTTTCCGCTGGCAAATTGCCTCAGTATTATTTTTTTGTGCTTTATCCTTTCCTGTTGTCATGATATACTGTTATGCACCAAGAAAAGCACGCAGGCCATCTCAGTTTTTGTGGAAATAAAGAGCTGATATGCTTTGGTTCAGAATGCATTGAAATCTGTTTGGAAGTGCATATGTTTCTAATTAACTAGTTCATGTACTGTAGGTGGTGAGATCATGTGCATTATACTGACCACACTAAGTGTTCATTTTTGCTGCTTTCTAATTATATGAGAATCACTTTAACTTATTTTTTATTACTTAGCATTAAAAATTCCCTGTAGAAATATGTGCTAAGTGTATAATGCTTCCTGCAAAAACATAAAAACATCTGTCTAACAGTGAGTCGTGCTGGATTTGTCATCCTGCCTGTAGATTTTGAATTATTGGTTTTGTTTATTTGTATTCTCTGTTGCTGATTTTTACTTTCCAAGAACATTTACTTATAATTCTTCTTATCATTCTTTATATACAAGGTGTCTTCACCTTTAAATTTCTTGTACCTAAAACTACTTTAACAGTTGCTCAAAAATTGGTATTTCAGACGGTAATATGACAAGTTCTTCTCTGTTGTTCGCATCACTTTATCATGGATTCTGTAATTATTACTTTGTATTAATAATGCAAATCATCATCATTGAATTTGTTATGCAAGAACTAATTAATATCACCCATTATTTTATCTTTATTATTAATGTTGTTATTACCATTTACTATTTTGTTATTAATGCAAATTATTATTATTTTGATAACTACATAGTAGTTTTGTGTGTGTTGTTCTTGGTCAGATGTAAGAAAGGCCTTAAGGCCCTAATTTGGTCAGGCTGAATAAGCAACAAATAAATAAATATTGTCAGGCATCTCTCTTATTGCAACAAAGAAAATTTAAGCTTTTCAAGAACATCATTTTGTGGTAAATAATTGGGAAAGATAAGAAATCACTTCTGCCAGTAAAATTTGTTGAGAAGTGTTCTATGTCAGGTGAGATACTATTTAGTGCCTCCTGAATATCAGTTTACAGTTTTTAACCAATCTTTACTCACTCACTGTGTGAAACTTATCAGTTAATATTTTATACAAACTATTGGTTTTCTTTCATGATTAAAATCTTTAGTACATCAAAAATAGAGTACACTGAATATTAGATTTTGATCACAATAATGTCAGTTTTTTTCTGAGTTCTAATCACGATGTTCTGTTGCTGAAACACCTAACTACTGCTTCCACTTACATTTTTCTCAACAACTTATTGTAATACACTGTTATGGATCGTCATTTCCCATTAGTGCATGTAATTAAGCATAAAACTAATTTTAAATTCTTTTTTTTTTCCCAGGAGGCACTAGCACAAATAAGTGAATATTCCGAGGCTGGCATCACAGTACGAGGTACCTATTATCCCCCAGGCAAATCACCCCCAGAAGGTGAACGTAAGCTGTACCTGGCAATTGAAAGCACAAATGAGCTTGCTGTATCAAAGGCAAAGATTGAAATTACTAGGCTCATCAAGGAGGAACTTCTAAAATTACAGAGCTCAGCACATCATCTTATGAACAAGGCTCGATACAAAGTGCTTTAAGATGTGTATATTGGGTGTAAAACTGGACAGAGGCTGCAGTGTGAAATTGGTAACAGAAACAGTTCTGTTATAGTGGAATAATAAAGAAATAATTTTGCTGGGAATGCTGGACAGTGTTTGTTTTTCAGTAAGAAGTGAACAAAAGTACATGGTTCAGCTTCTGGACCTATATTTTACTGGAAGTGCAGTATGCAGCATTACAGAATTATTTTTCTGTTTGTATAACAAGAAAAAGGTTCTAAAGCTGATGCAGAAAGTTGACTGGTGTAAGAAATACAGAGCTTTGTCACAACAGTTATACAAGAATGATTGTACATATCCCTACCTGTTATTAAATGTATGTGCTTATGCTTGTCACTATAGTTTGCGTATTTTAAAAGTTCTGTATATGTATATATTTCAGAGGTCCTTTGACAACCATACAAAAATAAAGTAACCTTAAAGAAGATTGTGTTTTCTTTGATAGAAACATAGATACATCTACACAGATACTCCACAAGCCACCCTAAGGTGGGTGGCGGAGGATACCCTGTACCACTACTTGTCATTTCCCCTCCTTAAATGAAACAACAAGTTTACCATTACCAGTCACCGTTCTAATTATTTCCACGACGTGTTTCAAAGGTTTAAACCTCCATCATCATGTGGATGTACATTAGTTAGTATGACACTTGTGTGTGCGTTGTGTTACGATTTTTTTGGATGAACTAGTGGCACTGCCTCCGTGGTCACAGGTTCCTTTCGCTGTCGTAACACAGCACGTGTATACTGTCACATTTGTAAACAAATATATTTGTTTACAAATGTGACAGTATATATGTGCTGTGTTAACATCAGCAAAAGGAACCTGTGACCATGGAGGCAGTGCCACAAGTTCATCCAAAAAATTGTAGTCAATGACAACTTGTGGCTTTTGAACACTTCCCTTCTTCGAGTTTACATTTACAAATGTAGCGTCATGGAAGGTGCTGACCATAACAACATCTCTTTTGTCTTTCCATTTCATTACCATCTGCTTGCCTTTGTACCCTGTTATGTACTCCCCTTTCTTCAGTTTATCCTTTTTTACGAAGTCAGGGAACCCCTTCCTGTTTTGCCGCATTGTGCCGAGAACATCGGTGTTATTGCTGGTTAGTTTGTCCACCAAATCTGTACTGGTGTATCAGTTGTCAGATAAATACAGTGACCTTTCCCAAGTAGATCGTGTGCAAGCTCCATAACAATTAAAGAGGTTATTTTTTTGTCTGGATAGTGCTACCATAATTAGCGTCCTTTCCAGTGTAAACAGTAAAGTCCCATACATACCCAGAACTGCTTTCACAGAGTTCATACTATTTGATGCCAAATCTGCTATGCTTTGATGGAATATATTGCTTCCATCCAAGCCGTCCTTTCCAGAGCAACAACGATTCTTCAACGGTGATGTTACTTTCTGGCATGTACACTGATCTGAATTTACACCGCAGATGCTCCATAATGGGGTGAATTTTGAATAGTTTTCTGCTGATAGTGCCTAGTGGATCATATGAGATATTGTCAGCAAAGTGGAGGAATTTCAATAGAAGATGAAACCGCTTTTCACTCATCACTTTCCTGATGAAAGATGTGTCAACTGATTCCCTCTTTGAAAAGTACATTTTGTGGTCTGGTTTGTGAAGAATTCCTTGAAGTACAAGCATTCCAATCAGTATTTTTACATCGTCGCGTGTAGTATTCTGCCAACTGTGAACCCTTGAGCGTGCTGCTAAATTGGGATGAGAAGCTATGAACTGTTACGCATATAAGTTCGTCTGTTCAGCTATCATTGTGCACAAAGCATCATCCACAAAACACATAAAACAACTCATCACATCGTTTTTGTTTTAGAGGCACAACTGTACCACTATTACCACTGAACAAATATTGAATACGAACTGAACTAGCACGACAAATTCACTAGGTACCATCTGCTGCAGTAGTGTCTTGTCGTCACATGTTTCTGAATCGAAGTAACTTTCACTAACCTCAACATCTGTATCTTGAAAACTTTCAGAACTGTCACTGAAATTATTGTCACTTTCTAAAAGCAGCTTCTCAGTCTCCAAAACTGATAAACGACTTCTTTTTGCCATTGCAAAAGATCACTCACTAACTCTACAGTAAACACAGACAAAAAAAGGCACATTTTTGCGGCTGCTTCACAGGACACGTTTTCTTGACGCGCATTCGGGTGGACAATGTAATAGCTAGCCTAGAACACGCTGTGTTGCATGACAAGAGCTGCCATCTAGTGGACAAAGCCCAACTAAAACCACAGTGTCAACGGCAGGCCGGTAGTTCGTCATACCCGCTAGCTACTAGCCACAGAACACAGTGGACGGATATATCCATCGAACCCACTGTGCAATAGCAGTGCATGGACGGATATATCCGTCATGCCCACTTAAAAGGTTAAGCACGATGTATGTTGGCAGGAGTAGAATCATTCGGCAGTCAGTTTCGAATGCCGGTTCTCTAAATTTTCTCAATAGTGTTTCCAAAAAAGAATGCCACTTTCCTCCAAAGATTCCTATTTGAGTTCCTGAAGCATTTCCGTAACACTGAAGTTTTGTTCTAATCTACCAGTAACAAATCTAGCAGCACCCCTCTTAATTGTTTTGATGTCTTCCTTCAGTCCAACCTGGTATGGATCTCAAACACTTGAGCAGTACTCAAAAATAGATCGCACCAGCATCCTATATGCAGTCTCCTTTAGAGGTGAACTACTCTTTCCTAAAGTTCTCCCAATAAACCAAAGTCAACGATTTGCCTTCCCTATCACAGTTTTCACATACTTGTTCCACCTCATGTTGCTTTCAACGTTACGCCCAGATATTTAAATGACTCTACTGTGTCAAACTGGACCCTAGTAATACTATATCCGAACATTACAGGTTTGTTCTTCCTACTGATCCATATTAACTTACATTTTTTCTCATTTAGGCTAGCTGCCATTAATCACACCAACAGGAAATTTTGCGTAAGTCGTCTCATTTCTGCCTACAGTCACTCAACTTCGACACCTTACCATACACCACAGCATCATCAGCAAACAATTGCAGACTGGTGCCCACCCTGTCCGGAAAATCATTTATGTATATAGAGAACAACAGTAGTCCTATCACACTTCCCTGTGGCTGTCCTGACAATACCCTTGTATCTGATGAACACTCGCTGTCGAGGACAATGTATTGGGTTGTATTATTTAAGAAGTCTTTGACCCACTCGTACTCCCTGCTGCTGTTGGATAAGCAGCTGCCAGCAGCAAGTCATATACCCCTAGCTTACTTATTTGTTACATAGTTTAATTCTTAATTTCTTTGCTTGCTTTTGGTACTTGCATTGTTTAATTCATAAATTTCAGGTGTATTATAGTATTTGAGAGTTGTAACATCACATTTTAGTACCTGAATAGTGTAAAATGGCGTAGTGTGTCAGCAGTGTGCAAGTAGCAGCATTACTGCATTTACTAGGCAATCTTGTATTTTAATAACCGTTTAAATTTTGCGTCGAATTGTTTGTGCTCTCTGTAGATTAGTTCAGACGTTCTTTGCACAACAGTTTCAGCGTGGATAGGGACTGCAACTGCTGTGTTCGGATGCAGGCTGAGTTGGCATCCCTTCGCTCCCAGCTTCAAGCAGTGTTGGCTTCGGTCACACAGCTGGAGGCTGTTGCCAATGGGCATCACTGTGGGGGTGGTCTGGATGGGGGTTTGTCGGGGACGGTCTGCTCGTCCCACGCATCCCCCGATCGGACTATGACTGTGGCTGCCCGGGATACTGCCCACATTGGGGCTGATCCCTCACCTGTGGTAGAGTGGGAGGTCGTCTCAAGATTTGGCAGGGGGCGAAAGACATTCCAGAGGGCTGAACGGAAGGCCTCTCCAGTTTGTCTGACGAACCGGTTTCAGTTTCTGTCTCCGGCTGATACTGATCTTCGGCTGGACATGGCTGCTTGTCCTGTTCCAGAGGTTGCCCTCAGTCTGCAAGATCCGGACGGTCGCAGAGGGTGGGCTTACTGGTAGTTGGGAGCTCCAACGTCAGGCGTGTAATGGGGCCCCTTAGGGATATGGCAGCAAGAGAGGGAAGAAAACCAATGTGCACTCCGTGTGCTTACCGGGGGGAGTTATTCCAGATGTGGAAAGGATCCTTCCGGATGCCATGAGGGGTACAGGGTGCACCCATCTGCAGGTGGTGGCTCATTTCGGCACCAATGATGTGTGTCGCTATGGATCAGAGGAAATCATCTGTGGCTTCCAGTGGCTATCTGATTTGGTGAAGACTGCCAGTCTCGCTAGCGGGATGAAAGCAGAGCTCACCATGTGCAGCATCGTCAACAGGACTGACTGCGGACCTTTGGTACAGAGCCGAGTGGAGGGTCTGAATCAGAGGCTGAGACG
The DNA here is from genome assembly GCF_023897955.1 of Schistocerca gregaria. Taxonomy (NCBI): domain Eukaryota; kingdom Metazoa; phylum Arthropoda; class Insecta; order Orthoptera; family Acrididae; genus Schistocerca; species Schistocerca gregaria. The sequence goes on along the minus strand of NC_064921.1, from coordinate 135,719,243 downwards.
GTTGTGCGACCGTGTGGGCTGCAGATTCCTCGACTTGTGCCATAGGGTGGTGGGGTTTCGGGTTCTGCTGGATACATCAGGAGTCCACTACACGCAGCAAGCGGCTACACTGGTAGAAGGTGTTGTGTGGCGTGGACTGGGCGGTTTTTTAGGTTAGATGGCCTCGGGCAAAGACAGAAAGGGCAACAGCCTCAAAGGGTGCGGGGCAAAGTCAGGACATGTGGGGACCAAGCAGCAATCGGTATTGTAATTGTAAACTGTTGAAGCTGCATTGGTCAAGTCCCGGAACTTCAAGTGCTGATAGAAAGCACCGAAGCTGAAATCGTTATAGGTACAGTAAGCTGGCTGAAGCCAGAGATAAATTCTGCTGAAATTTTTACAAAGGCACAGACGGTGTTTAGTAAGGATAGATTGCATGCAACCAGTGGTGGCGTGTTTGTCGCTGTTAGTAGTAGTTTATCCTGTAGTGAAGTAGGTTCCTGTGAATTATCATGGGTGGAGGTTTTACTCAACAGCCGAGCCTGATTAATAATTGGCTCCTTTTACTGACCTCCCGACTCAGCAGCATTAGTGGCAGAACAACTGAGAGAAAATTTGGAATACATTTCACATAAATTTTCTCAGCATGTTAAAGTCTTAGGTGGAGATTACAATTTACCAGATATAGACTCAGATGTTTAGGGCGGGTGGTAGGGACAGAGCATCGAGTGACATTATACTGAGTGCACTATCCGAAAATTACCTCGAGCAATTAAACCGACTCGAGGAGATAACATCTTGGACCTACTGATAACAAACAGACCTGAGCTTTTCGTCTCTGTAAGTGCAGAACAGGGAATCAGTGATCATAAGGCCGTTGCAGCATCCCTGAATATGGAAGTTAATAGGAATATAAAATAAGGAAGGAAGGTTTATCTGTTTAGCAAGAGTAACAGAAGGCAGATTTCAGACTACCTAACAGATCAAAACAAAAATTTCTGTTCCGACACTGACAATGTTGAGTGTTTATGGAAAAAGTTCAAGGCAATCGTAAAATGCATTTTAGACAGGTACGTGCCGAGTAAAACTGTGAGGGATGGGAAAAACCCACCGTGGTTCAACAACTAAGTTAGAAAACTATTGTGAAAGGAAAGAGAGCTTCACTCCAAGTGTAAACACAGCCAAAACCTCTCAAACAGAAGCTAAACGATGTCAAAGTTAGCGTAAGGAGGGCTATGCGTGAAGCTTTCAGTGAATTCGAAAGTAAAAGACTATGTACCAACTTGACAGAAAAGCCTAGGAAGTTCTGGTCATACATTAAATCATTAAGTGGCTCGAAACAGCATATCCAGACACTCCGGGATGATGATGGCATTGAAACAGAGGATGACACGTGTAAAGCTGAAACACTAAACACCTTTTTCCAAAGCTGTTTCACAGAGGAAGACCGCACTGCAGTTCCTTCTCTAAATCCTCGCACAAACGAAAAAATGGCTGACATAGAAATAAGTGTCCAAGGAATAGAAAAGCAACTGGAATCACTCAACAGAGGAAAGTCCACTGGACCTGATGGGATACCAATTCGATTCTACACAGAGTAAGCGAAAGGACTTGCCCCCCTTCTAACAGCCGTGTACCACAAGTCTCTAAAGGAACAGAAGGTTCCAAATGATTGGAAAAGAGCACAGGTAGTCCCAGTCTTCAAGAAGGGTCGTCGAGCAGATGCGCAAAACAATAGACCTATATCTCTGATGTCGATCTGTTGTAGAATTTTAGAACATGTTTTGTGCTCGAGTATCATGTCGTTTTTGGAAACCCAGAATCTACTCTGTAGGAATCAACATGGATTCCGGAAACAGCGATCATGTGAGACCCAACTTGCTTTATTTGTTCATGAGACCCAGAAAATATTGGATACAGGCTCCCAGGTAGATGCTATTTTCCTTGACTTCCGGAAGGATGCTTTATTGTATGATTATATGATAGCAGAACAAACACTGGTAGCAGTTACTTCTGTAAAATATCTGGGAGTATGCGTGTGGAACGATTTGAAGTGGAATGATCATATAAAATTAATTGTTGTTAAGGCGGGTGCCAGGTTGAGATTCATTGGGAGAGTCCTTAGAAAATGTAGTCCATCAACAAAGGAGGTGGCTTACAAAACACTTGTTCGACCTATACTTGAGTATTGCTCATCAGTGTGGGATCCATACCAGATCAGGTTGACGGAGGAGATAGAGAAGATCCAAAGAAGAGCGGCGCATTCCGTCACAGGGTTATTTGGTAACTGTGATAGTGTTATGGAGATGTTTAGCAAACTCAAGTGGCAGACTGCAAAAGAGGCGCTCTGGATTGCGGTGTAGCTTGCTCACCAGGGTTCGAGAGGGTGCATTTCTGGATGAAGTATCGAATATATTGCTTCCTCCTACTTATACCTCCCGAGGAGATCACAAATGTAAAATTAGAGAGATTTGAGTGCGTATGGAGGCTATCAGACAGTCGTTCTTCCCACGAACCATACGCGACTGGAACAGAAAAGGGAGGTAATGACAGTGGCACGTGCCCTCCGCCACACACCGTTGGGTGGCTTGCGGAGTATAAATGTAGATGTAGATATCTGTGAACTTATTCCATATGCTCATACCTTCGTTAACAGCCTGCAGTGGGACACCATGTCAAATGCTTTCTGGAAATCTTGAACTATGGAATCTGCCTTTTGTCCTTCATCCATAATTCTCAGTATATCATGTGCGAAAGGGCAAGCTGAGTTTCGCTCGAGCGATGCTTTCTAAAATGGTGCTGATTCGTGGACATAAAGCTGCTTAGCCTCAAGAAAGTTTGTTATTTCGAACTGATAATGTGCTCAAGGATTCTGCAGCAAGTGATATTTGTCTGTAATTTTGCAGGTTCGTTCTCTTGCTTTTCGTATATACTGGAGTCACCTGCAGTTTTTCCAGTCGCTTGGGACTTTGTGTTGGTTGAGAGATTCACGATAAATGCAAGGTAGGTAGGAGACCAATGCATAGAGTATGCTTTGTAAAATCAAACTGGTATTTGATCTGGACCCTGTGATTTATTTGTTTTCAAATCTTTAAGTTGCTTCTCTACGCCAGGTATGCTTATTTCTATGTCATCCATAGTGGAGTCTGTCTGTTGGTAAAATGATGGTACGTTTGTACAGTTCTCCTGTGTGAACGATGTCTTGAACTTAAAAATTGAAACTTTGACTTTCGTTTTGCAATCTTCAACTGCTACACAGACTGGGCAACAAGGGACTGAATGGAAGTCTTAGACCTGCTCAGGGATTTTACAGAATTGTTTTGGGTTCTCTGCCAGATCCTTTGCCAAGTTATGATAGTGGCGGTTGTTGTATGCTTCATGCATAGATCTTTTCACAGGCGCTCGAATCTCGTCTAAAATTCGCTTGTTGTAGTTTGAGTGCAACACCCTCTGCTTTCTCAGCATCTTACGAATTCTGTTATTAAACCATTGTGGGCCTTTTTCATCCTTTGCCCACTTACTAAGTATGTAACTCTCCAGACCATGATTTACAATCTGCTTAAACCTCACCCATAATTCCTCGACATCCACCCTATTGGTGCTAAGTGATGTCAATTCACTGTCTAAGTAAGACGTTAATAACTGCTTATCTGCTCTATCTAGTGGAAATGCTCTGCCCGTCTTCTAGACCAATTTACTAACTTTCATCATCATAGTTGCTATAATGACATCATGATCACTAATCCCCGTTTCTATACTGACCTTGTCGATAAGGTCTGGCCTATTTGTAGCTGCAGGGTCCAAGATATTTCAATTGGTTGTGGCCTGCCAAGACAATTATCAGAAAACATGTTCAAAAATATTTGGCGTGGCGGTCTGTCGTACAGACATAGACATTCTAGTATATACTTGGCAGGCGAAAGTCACCTCCAGTTAGTATTGCATGATCTGAGGATTTATGCACTATTGACTGTAGACTTCCCTTGAATGACTCCATAACTGCCACAGCAGAATCAGGTGGCTGGTAAAAGAGGTCGGGAATGAAAAAGGGAAAATTATGTTGAAATCTACACATAAGGAATGTAGATTTATTTTCTACAGCCTGAGGGTTGCATAACGAGGTGGAGTTAACTCATTGTTTTTCCTTATTCTTTCTAACTTTTCTGTGATTTTATGGTACATTATTCATCTTCTTAGTTGACATTTAATTTTAATAATAACGGTAACAACAAGACTTATTATTTTATCTTTGGTGATTGAGTGGAGATAACAATGTATAAATATGAGCTATATTTCAATCCTCTCCACACGGAGGTGATCACCAGAGGGCCAAAAATGTCCTTCGTTGGACTACAAATAAGATTTCAGTCACTTTTAGCCCATAGTAATTCACTGCAATGATGCATGAAGGGAAGAAAAGTGAAAAAATGGCCAGTCTCCACATTTCCTTTATATGTTGCGAATAAATCTGAAGAAATACGTTACATTTGCTAGAGTGTTTTTAACATTACAAAACTTTGATTTTGGAATCGCACCACTTATCATGATTTATTTTTAAATTACTTCATAGTAGTACTTAAGAAGAAAATTATGCTATGTTCTTGTTTTACAAATTTGCTGCAAGAAATCTTCAGCAACAACTTATAATGTTGAGCCGTGCACAGCTCATGTCCAGGCCATTTATTGTTTGTCATCTTCAATTACGGTACTGCCACCTCGTTTTCTTATTCCGTCACTAACTTCCTGCCTTACCTTCCCTGTAAGTGGCAGCAGCAGTGCATACTGATAAATGCACTGTCGTACCAGCTTTGGAGTGACTGATAGTATTTCTGGGTCATCATGTGTCTGCCAGTCAGTTGGAGACGGACCAGCAGTGAAGTCGGGGATGGATCACCGGTGAGGTGCGGACAGCGAGTGCTCAGAAATTTAAAAGGCAGAAGGCCTTATCTTAAATCAGTTCTTTCAATTAGGCTGAAGGCCCAAACAATCTTATGCCCTTACACCTTAAGAGCAAAACAACCTTAACTTAAAAATCGGCTAGAAGCCATACAAATACAAACAACAACAACAACAAAATGAAAAGGCAGTACACCCAACAGCGCTCAGATGTTTCTGAAGGTGAGACTGGAATTCAAACACTAACGCTCGCTTAGGTGGGGCAGGCAGTCGGCCCAACCATTCTCGATCCTGCGGCAACCCAACCGAAAGACAGTCAACAGACCCACCGATAAGATAACTTCTGCTCCACCTGACCAGCACACAACAGGGAGTTCAATGGAACAACGTAGAAGGTATTGGCAGCCACAATCAATTATACATTAAGCTGTCAAACTACACACCGTGCTGGAGAGCAACAACACGATGAGGATAATACACTGCCTGAATTTACGTCAATGGCCATGGCAGGTATCCGGAACGTTAACTACGACAACACAGAATATTCCGCTGGTGCACTTCCATTCAAAATAACCCAGCACAGGTAAACTCCACCGGAGAGTGACTAAAATTTGCCAACTTGAAAACACACATTGTTGCTCGCAGGAATGTCCCAACAGCCGACAGTGAACTCCAAATGACACAATGTCAACAGTCATGTCTTGCTGGCAGATAAAGTCAAACTCAACTTTTGTGTCCAGGATCGGTAAGCCACAGACCTCGTAGCCATGGGAACAGCACCACACACTCCAACTGCGTATGGACGGCGACAGCAGCCTCGGCCAGACTACATGCTGCGGAGATTTCCTCGCTGCTCCACACCAACCGACCAACTCCCAGGCCCAGAAACAGTGAAAGGACGAAATATATGTCGGCTGATGAGATGACCAACCAAACGACCAACCAACTGTCGTCCTGCTCCAACTTCCCTCCGTCGGACAATTCATGTATGTCACCAGCGGTCGGTGAGCACTGGCTGTCCGTGCCTCACTGGCACTCCGTCCCCAACTTCACTGCTTGTCCATCTCCAACTGACTGGCAGACACATGATGACCCGGAAATACTATTGGTCACTCCAGAGATGGTAAGACAGTGCACTTACCTATAAGTACTGCTGCTGCTGCCGCCGCTTTCGAAAGTAAGGTAGGAAGTTAGTGATGCCAGTAAATGGAATAAGAAAACGAGGTGGCAGTACCGTAATTGAAGATGACAGACAATAAAAGGCCATGCATGGCTCAAATGTTTTGAATGAATCCAATCTTTCTATGCTAGCATCTACTAAAAGATAATGGATGGGGTAAAAGTAACACCTAACCAAGCAGTAGAAGCCCTGAGTTGCCAAAAGGCAAGTGAACAAGACAGAACTTTGGTAGCTTTCAGACAAAAATTTTTTTTGAGCGCTATAGAGTTTACAAACTCACAAATAAATAAAATCAGAAGAAAAGATACATTCACATCTTTATTTTTTGTATCTTGCCTGTCTTTACTCTTAAAATTATTTACATCCCACCAGAACCTTCCACTAAGCCTAGAAAAAAATGGAGCACAGGAAGTATGGTAAGTTCATTGTCTCCTACTCTTTGGTGTCATCCACTGAATATTTTAATTTATGAACTACAGTGCAGCTCAAAGTAGTGTTAAGTGTAAAAAAGAGCATTATTTTCTTGTTCAGATTTTGCAATATTTTCATTGAAACTACCACTGTGCCTCAGTGGCATGATGTAGGTTATGTAAGCAGCTCTGCAGCACCATGGATAGATCCCATACTTGGTTTCGTTGAGCTAGGGGCACTACCTGCAGGGCTGCTGAGCAAGTATTGCTTTCAGGAGGTTCAAAGCCAACCAGTGGGAGAGCATAAATTGGTCACATGAAGAGTGCAGGTTGACCAGTGAGACAGTGGCCACAGCAGGAGATTGTTCTCTTGTCTACCAGCCCTCCTACTCTACGGATGTGTCTGCTTGTTTTTCCCATTGAGGGCGAAATTCCCTCCACCACCCAGGCGCAGTTCCCTCCTCAGTCAAAACAGACCCCGTAGAATAAGAGGAGGAGAGTAAATCTCTTTTGTGGGAGCTCTCTCTTTCATTAGGTATGTTAGAGTGAACAGGATCAGTCCTGGATGACCACTCACACTCCTTAGTCCATCCTGATACGTACCCTACATTTACGCTCTAAGTCTGTAACAATTTAGCTTTCTATTTGTCGAAAGTTTTCTTCTCATGTCTAAAAATATCTTTCTCATATACATTATTCATTTTCAAGTAACTATTTATCATTTAGCGCAAAGTAATGTTACAACAGAACAGAGAAAAATGGCGAGCAGTTTTGTGGTATGTTACTTCTTTAAGATTGAATCAGTGTTTGAAGAAAATCTCAGATGTTTGTGGAAGAGTGCTCACATAACTGTATTGCGGAAAGAAAGGTGAAAGAGAGAGTTTGGAGCTCTAATATCAGTATGGAGGGTGTCTTTACTCAAGTCAGCCTTCTAGATGAGCTACAGTACAGAAGATATCGAAGAGAGCATTGTAACTGAGTGTGAGTGCATGTAATCAAACAGTGCAAGAAACAAGTACCTCCACGGCCGGCCTAGAGAAATCGCCTCGCAACCTGGACAGACAATGCAGCAAGTGCTGTGCCATGTGCACAACAGTCCAAGATAAGCCCGGCTTGCAGGCCCTCGGCCTCACTTATGCGTACTTGTTTATTGTATGCTCACCTCTGAGACTGTATATTGATGTGTTCTATAGTTATGAGACTTTGAACTGCTCTATACTTCATCCTGTGTTATTGTGGATCTCTTCATGTGCAAGGAGAATAACGTTTGATGGGTATTACTTCTGGTATTGTGTCTGTATAACATTACAACATACTTGTTGATGAGTGCAGTATTCTACTCTGTGTGTTTTGTTTCTTTGCTTCAACACAGAGCCAACACGTCGGTGGAAGGAGTTTTTCAATCTCCTTTTGAAAAACAGCAATTTGTCTGAAATGAGATCAGGATCTCACCATGGCACTAAACAATTTAGCAACTTTGTTGATGCACCAGGTCCCATCATTGCAACCCACACTGTTTCTGCTGTATGATGAATCTGTGGAAGATTGGGACACTTATGAAAAACACCTTCAGGAACATTTCTAAGTTTTTGGAGTCAACAACCCCAACTTGTGTAAAGTTTTATTTGTATCATGGAATTCTCCTCGTGTTTACCACCGTTTGTGTCAGCTAGCTCCTGTTCAGGAACCTGCCCATCTTTCTTTTGATGAAATGTGTCAGTTGTGCTCTAATTATCATTGCAAATGTACTGTTATTGCTGCTCGTGTGGAGTTCTACCGTTGTCAAAAGTGACCACAACAGCTGTGCAGGGCTTGGGCAAGAGAACTTCGTGGGCTTAGCTGTCATTGCCAGTTTCTCACTGTGGCCCAGTGGGACTCATATGCTGATTTGATAGTTTGTGATGCTATAATATGCCTGGTCCCTGATAGGGAAGTTCGTGAATGTGCTTCACAATATGCAAATCTGTCTCTCACAGATGTTCAGAACATTGCTAAGTCTTTTGAAGTATCTAGGGCATTAGGAAATCAGATAGAATGATGGTGAGGTAGCCACCATTGCTTCCTCACCTCTTTGGTCACCATTGGTTAGCTCATGGAGGGGGGGGGGGGGGGGGGGGGAAGACGACATCGCAGCTGCAACCTCCATGCTGCGTGGGATAGCACTGTGCTACACAACAGCAGTAGTCACGTCACAACAGCTGCTGTGTGCTTCACTTTAGTCATGCTCTTATTGGTTTCTCGAACATGTGTGGATCATGTGCCCATAGTGCTGGGCAACATGCAAGCATTGTAAAAGAAAAAGAGAGAGAGGGGGAGATATAGATTGATAGATAGAGAGAGAGGGGAGGAGGGGGGAGGGGGGAGGGAGAGAAAGGGGACATATTTCATCTGCTTGCAACTCTCAATCTTCTTTATCAGACATGAACACGGATGTGAACAGTGTTTTCCATTTAATGGTGCCCCAAACTAACTCTACATTTACATACACATGATGGACAGGATGTTAAAAATGCAAGTGAACATGAGTGCAGCAGTGACTTCGATAAATTTTTGAACTTATGTGGATCTTGGTTCACCAGCATTGTCTCCTGTCTCTTTTCAGTTGGTGAGTTACAACACAAATACCCATAATGGGACAGTTATCTATGTCCTTAGTGTACAAAGTAGTTGTTCAGTGTTTGACCTTTCTAACTGTGGATGATGCCAACACTGAAAACTTAGTTTGGTTAGACATCTTCAGAATTTTTCACTTCTCTATTTCTGATGAAGTGCTTCTGGTATCAGATCAAGTTCCATACCAACAACTGGACATGCTCTGTCGGAATATTCCTCCCTGTTTCCAGAAGGTTTAGGGTGTGCTACCGATGTCTAGCTAACATCACAATGAAACCAATGGTGCATCTCCATTTTTTTTGTGACCGACCAGTTCCAATAGCTTTGTGGGAGCAAGTCAGATTGGAACTAGATCGACTTACATCTTTGGGTGTTATCATGCCTGTCTCCTCAAGTGAATGGCCTACACCTTTGGTTATTTTCAAAAAACCTAACGGCATCCTTCAGCTCTGTGGTGATTTTAAAGTGTCTGTAAATTACAGTCTATTATTCATATCTACCTCTCACACCATCCGGATGCATTCTTAGCAAAGCTATTCGGGGACCAATATTTTCCCACATCAGACTTGTTAGAAGTCTACTTACAACTGCATCTGGGTGATGATTCCAAACATGGCCACGTAATGAGTACCCCCCTTCATGCCACGTCAATACCAATGCTTGCCATTCAGCATGGCTAGCGCCTCTGCCATTTTCCATGATGTTTGGAGCAGCTCACAGCCTCTGTGCTGGGATGTATTAACTACATGGATGATATTTTGGTCTCAGGTTCCTCAACAGATGAACATTTGCAGAACCTTAATGCCTTGTTCAAGGTGCTACAGGCATCATCTGTCCCGGAAAGACTGCGTACTACTATAAATTCCTTCCTGGTCCAGTAACATTTGCCAAGCCACTTTGCACTCTCTTACCTAAAGGTGTTCCTTTTCACTGGTCACCAGCCTGTGAGCATGCTTTTACTTTATTGAAGTCAAAAATCACACTACCACCTTGCTTAGTTACCTTCTAACCAGGCCAGTGTCTTGTTTTGGCCACAGACACCTCCCAGTATGGCCTTGGGGCCGTTCTTGCCCATGAATATGTGGACGGTCCTGAACACCTTATTGTTTATGCTTCCAGAACTCCGAATCAGTCGCAACAGTGCTACTTGCAGATAGAAAAGGAAGCCCTTGCTGTTGTGTGCGTGCTCAAAAAAATTCATGTTTTCCTATACAGCTCTAAGTTTCATTTGATTACTGATCATTAGTCATGGTTTCACTTTTTAATCCTTTGGTATCTTTACCCAGAAAAGGCAGCCCATTGCCTACAATGATGGGCTCATGTTTTTGTCATGCTATAACTATGAGATTCATTTCCAACTCACAGCAAGACATGTTAATTCAGATGCTCTTTCTAGATTGCTGATTGGCCCTGATACAGCATTTGATCGGATTGAAAGTTGCGTTTCCGTTTAGATAATGAATCCCAAAAAACCGTGGATGGTTTTTTCCATTACCAGGTCTCGGATTTAGGCTGCTGTTGCTGCCGATCCTGTCTTATATCACATTGTTCACTTTGTTCACCATGACTGGCTAGTTAAACTATCAGGTTGAGCATCAGATACCTTGCATAATTATTGTGCTCTCTGTCTCTGCCTCTCTGCTCTTGATAGTGTGTTACTGTTGGCTACAGAAGAGTCTGCACCCAGGATTGTGATCCCATCTGCACTGCAGCAGGATGTCATGTGTTTTCTCCACATGGATCTTTGGGGTGATTCTCGAACAAAACAGCTGGCCCTCCGCCACATGTTTTGGCGGGGTACTGACAGTCCGATCATGCGCATTGGGACAGCCTGCTCACAGTCTGCCACTCATCAAACAGCACCATGGGCATCTCTTTCCCCATGGCCCTGCCCCCTCCTCCTCCCCCTCCCCTCCCCGTCTCCAGTGCACCTGGGAGCATATTCTTGCTGAGTTTGCAACTCTGTCCCTTAACTTCTTTTGGCTTGTGGCAGTTGAAGCTTTCTCGAAATTTCCTTATGTGGTTTGTTGCTCATCCATGTCCAAGCAACTACAGTTGCTCTGAAAGATTTTTTGTTAGAAAGATAGCCTATACACTTGTGACAGACAACTGGCCACAGTTAGTGTCTCAAGATTTTAAAAATTTTTGTACAAAGAGGGGCACCTGGCATTTTGCAACCCCTCCCTCAGAGGCGAAGTGGCTGATCCATACATTCAAGGTGATAAAATACATAACTCAGTCTTCTCTCAAAGAAGCCCTCAACATGTTATGGAGTTCATATAGGCTCACTCCTGCTTGGTGTAAAGTCAAACGCCAGCACACCAGTCAGAAATGAGAGAGCAGAGTGGGCTGTGAAGATAGTGTTGTCCGATTGCACACTCACCGACCCCTCTCCAAGATGACAACGTGATGGCAGTGGCCTCTAAGTGAAGAGGATGTAAGCGCTGTGCGACTGGTCACGGGCCAGTTCTATGAAAAGCTTCAAGACCAGTGAAGTGAATAGAAGTGTCAAAGCTCCATACCTTGCTTGTAAATTCTATATAGCTCAAACTTGGAACTGTTGTACTGAGGAGAGTTCTTATTTTGTCTGTTTTGCCCTTTGCTTGCAACACATCTGTATTTCTCATAGTATTGTCATATACGTTTTGTAGTAAAACTTATTAATACGATTTGTTTGAATGTTGTCTAGTGAACTGATAAAACAGGTTTCCTAGACTCCCCATAGTTAACAACCACAGGATTCAAAACTCCAGTTGGCAACCATAGCGTGGTGGAGCTGCTTCATGGCTGCTAGCCCCATATGCTGTTTCATCTGCTCAGATCAACACCCAGCCACCTGTCACCACCTGCCTCACAGCATTCCATCCGAGCTCCACCGTGTGGGCCTGCACATTTGGCTTGCACCCAAAGTGGCTACCAGTAGTCGTCCATTGTTGCCGAGGCCACTGCCTCTGTGTTGCGTGCATCTCCAATGGCATGGTGTCACGACACTATGGCCATCTACATACACATGTGACCAACCACGTGTTGGAGAGCCCTCTGACACTGTGGATGCCTCCACAATCTGTACCACCCCTGTGGAACAGTCCATGCCTCCTTCAGTTCCAACACCTTCTTCACTTGAGGTGTCACCACCACCAGGCAGAGTAACCGTGCAGTGCCGCCTCCATCTCCCACCCCCTGTCGCCACTGCTTTCACTGCCACTTTCTTAACTGTTGCCTCCATTGCCAAGTGTGTGCCTGGATGTGAACATGGATGCAGCACCATCATCACCAATGCTGCCTTACACCTCTCATGAGGGAATGGGCACCCACATGTCCATGCCATTTCAGGATGTATTCTGCTGTGACAGTGTGACACTTGCTCCAGAAGTTGCCACCTACTGATGAAAACTTGAACTCTCCACAGTGAATAATATTCCCCTAGTTGGAAGGAGTGTTGTAACCCTAGCGTGTGAGCATGCATAATCAAACAGCACTCAATACAAGCACATCCACAGCTGGCCTAGAGGGGTCACCTTTCGACCTGGACAGACAGCACAACAAGCATCCAAAATGAGTCCGACATGTCAGGCCCTCAGCCTCACTTTAAGTTTACTTGCTGATTGTATGCCCACCTCTGAGACCGTGCAGTGTTACAAGAGGGGGCCCAATGTGTGATTTGTCAGCAGACAGAACAATTGTGGGCATTTTTTGTTGTGGTTACAACATTCTTGGATAAAGAAGTTGATTGCACAGGGTGCTTCACAACGTAAGCAAATATTTAAAAAATACGTTGGAATTGACGCTTCTCACCCTGTAAGTGGATGTGTTACAGCTGATGGAACTCAGCTTTGGTGTTATAACATTCCAACCCAATTGTGATGCAACAAGCGGGTACCTGAGGATGAGGGTGTGACTTCTTAATCTGAGACTCCCATCCTGTCTAGTAAGAGGACGCTTAAGTGTGCAGTGTTTGATTCTCAGAAAAACATCACTGGAAAGTTGTCCTTGGAACTATGACTGCTGTAAGTCACAGATCACTTAAAACCATCTGTTAGATATTAACATGTTTAATTTATAAACTGCCTTCCGAGATATGTCAAAACTTTTTTGAGTTGTAACTGCTGTATGTTCGTGTTCTCAACCAACACAAACACAGCCATTATATTCCTCACATGACCTTTCACATGAATGTTATTATTTTACAGAACTGAAAACTAATGAAAGGATGGTTATTCATTTGACAAATTGTGGGTGTGGGACAGTGTGCATGCTCAGCTGCTAGAGTACACAAGATAAATTGTATGATGTGATGTCTCAAAGAATGCTCAAGACAGAATCATAAAGAAGAACTTGTTGTTCAAGCAAAAACAGTCACAAATAGTGAGTTTTCCTAAAGAAAAATTACATCAACTTGAATATACAATATTGACATCATGACAGGGTTGTCATTTTATTGGTAAATAAAGAAGAGTGCCCGCAGAGAAACACTCTCTGAAACCAGTAAACACAATAATAGCACATAGAAGATATCAGCCAAAGTCAAGTGTAGTGATTCAAGAATTTCTGTGTAAATTCTAGAACCACTCAGCCTTCTACCATCTCAAACACACGATATTTTGGATATGAGTGTGGAATGGTAGAATGGTACCTACTGTGCGTCACATGTTTGTGTGTGCAGGTTTAAAATCAGTCGCAGGAAGAAACTAGACATAGCGATCGGACGGCACCGATGAGTACCTGTCGGGCAATCCATAGATGTTTTAGTGAGTGTGTAAGGAAGAACTATGGAGTTTATGTGCAGCTCTGTGCTTATTGTGTCAGTGAATATTGTTGTTAAAACAAGAACAGTTGAAAAAGTACTCTTGTAGACTCTTGATGTAACCTTTTTACAGGGAAGACCCATTTTATGATTCATGTTAAGAAAAGTCATGGTACAGGAAGTTACATATCCATGTGGAAAGTCAGATTTTTATTGTATATGGAGGTCAAATACATCGTTAGTTGATGAAAAGTAAAGTTTGTATGTCTACTTATTTCATAAGTAGAAAGAGTCTAAAAATGGCTATACCTAGCATTATTCAACGGAGAAGAAGTCAAGAGGGTTTCCAGCAGTCGGCTACTCAGTAAAGAGTGGCTGCAAATTCTAAGTAAGTCACCTCATAAAGAAGTGGAAGGTGATTTGGGGGAATAAGCCAATATAACCCAGATCCATACTCACACTTTTAAGTCGTCAGAATGTTAGAACGTGGCGACCTGTGTGAAAGGACTGAGAAAACAGGAATTTCAAGTCAAAAACGAGAGAAGAAGGGAGAGAAATTTAAATGGAAAAACATTGAAGAAATGAGAAATTCACAACGATAAAAATAATAAAGAAGAGTTTGACGTATCTATGTAAGAAGTAGTACGCATAGAACGCTTCAGCTAAGAAGATCCAGTGCGGGGAGTGTACACACATCGCAGGGACGCATATGCGGAAACCAACATACATCCGACGCCACCGTCACCAGCTGCTGTTGACCGGTGCTGACCTGCCTCCACATCCGCTCACCTACGCAACGAGAATTCTACGCCGGGTGAGCGTGAAACAAAACTTGATTACTTTAGTACGAAGTGGTACAAGATACTGTTGAGTGAACTGTTATTGTATAATTATCATATTTAAAGTTAGTTTTAAATGCTTACAAAGGCATATAAAAGCATGGAAAATATACAACAGGTTGGGGAAACTCAAGACCCAGCTATGGCCATGAAGATTAGCAAAGAAGTGCCTGACTGGGCTGAGTTGATAAGTTTAATCAAAGCTCAGAGTCTTAAGCTAAACTCTGTAAATTTTTAATTAAGCGCTCAGAGTGCGACTCTAAATAAAGAACTAGAATTGGTAAATTTTCAATTAAATACTCAAACAACAAATTTAGGTTTGTTAAACACCAAAGTCGCCTCTCAAAGCAAGGAATTTAGTAATTTATGCGAAGGCATGAGTGCTTTGAGGACTGAATTCGACGCCATAAGTAATAAAGTAGAGAATTTAAAAGTAGATTTAAAGAACGAGTTGACAAATTCTTTGACCACTCATATAAACCATATGTTTACTGACCTCAGTCAGAATCAGAAAGAGACTTTTCAAGAGTTATCGAAAAGGTTAGAACTTAATATTGAGCACAAATGTAACAATGTAGAATCAAAACTTATTGGAAAGTTAGGATCTTTTGATAACGTGTACAATATTAAATATAATGATGTTAGACAGGGAATGAATACTTTGAAAGAGAGTGTAGATAAGCATAACGAATTAATGCAAATTATTCAATCGAAAATTACAGGTGTCAATACACGTGTAGATAATGTAGAAAGGAATTTCTAAGAGAAAACAGTTAACTCTGATATTATAAACGTAATTAGATTGGAGGAACAATTTGGAGAAATTATAGATCGAAAGGTTACCGAGAGGATAACATTTGGGAACGTGTCGCCTATTCCTTCTTCCGAACTTAATGATACCAGGAAGGGTATGGACGACCTGTGTAGAGAAATTAAGCTTATCCATGACGAAATAGAAAAAAGTGTAAGTTCACCTAAGGCTGTGTTAACTAGTGAAGGGGTGACTGACGTGCAATGGGGAGTTAATTCTGGGTTATCTAGATAATTCCATAAATTTAAGCCGGACTGAGATGTACATCCGACCCATTTCTTAAAAAGATTTAACCAAGCTTTGCCAAAAATTTGGGAAGATTCCAAGAAGATCGAATTTGCTGTGGGGCACCTTCTAGGGGAAGCCTCAGAATGGGGAACAGTAAATATTGAGAAATTTTCTTCTTGGGGAGACTTTCAAAAGAAATTTAAAGAGAAGTACAGGTCTGCCAGTGCTCAAGAGAAGTTAATATCAGATCTATGGGACCCAAAATATTATAATAATACTTGGGGTACTATAAGAAAATATTTCGATTGGCATTTAACACAAGCAAAAAATAAAAAGGGGGGGATACAGTGTAAAGGACGTAAAATTGTATATCCCCCAGAGACGTTAACATTCTAAGTTAACGGGCAGAGTAACGAACGTCGGATCCCGATTTGTTTTCGGTGTTTTTTCCAAATAGTTTCCTGCACCGAATTCTTAGAAAATCGCATATGACTATGAAATAGAGAACGACTTAAGAGAATCACAGAAAAAAATGATTTCAAGACGAAATAAAGTAAATAGAGTACTATATTTGTGGGAAATGTAATAAGATGTGACTAGCTGAACAACTGTTACACCGCAGTGTATAGATTTTCTATTTTATATACAGTATTATATACCTTTTATGAGACATGGTATGGATGGGAGGGTTTGCGTAAATTTTGAAAGGGGTGGATATTGTACCTAAAGGATGATTTACAAGAGCAAATAAATCATGGTAAAGACAAAACACACATCACACTTTTCAAACAACACTCACAAACAAGTGTGGTCGATTTTTCATGATTTGTCGTTTCCATAGGGTTGCTAGGATTTCCTTTGGGAACCTTAAAGGGTGAAGGTGGGACACTTTCGTTGTGTAGGAAACGATTTAACACAGACTTCCTCCGGCGTCTAACTCAAGTACCAAGTATTTCTTCGATCCTAGCATCAATATCCATTTTTTCCTTTCTTACTTCTGATTTGAGGACCTGTCTATTTTTTCCCTCTTTCCATATTCACAAATTTCTATCCCTGAAGTCCTTCCTTTTTTCCAAGGTTACTAAAAACCTAAATCTTATGTTTAGGTACGAAGGCCGAAGAATCAGACTTCACGAATATACATCCGCATATACACAAATATACACTTCTGCACAAACATTAAATCACATAGGGGGAAGCCTGTCACGTTGTGAGAACCGCCAGGTGTTGTAGGGAAAATTTGTGAACTTATGGAAATATGCGCAGATATATAGGAAGCTATGACAGTTCTACATCGAATATACGTAAGAAGAACAACTATAAAGTAGTAATGAGTAATGGATAAATAAGGGAGAGGCATGAGCAAAGAAAGAAAACGGAATTAGGAGTAGAATTAGTCATGTTGATCATTAAGAGGCCGGCCAGGTGGCCGAGCGGTTCTAGGCGCTACAGTCTGGAACCGCGCGACCGCTACGGTCGCAGGTTCGAATCCTGCCTCGGGCATGGATGTGTGTGATGTCCTTAGGTTAGTTACGTTTAAGTAGTGCTAAGTTCTACGGGACTGATGACCTCAGAAGTTAAGTCCCATAGTGCTCAGAGTCATTTGAACCATTTGATCATTAAGAAACGTCAGCATTATAAGTACTCTGATGAATTGAAGGATAGTGGGACGTAAATAGTATACCTAGACATAATATCTATTGAAAATATAGAAGTTGATAAGTAGAGGAGGACTCTAGTGAGTAAGTGATATATTAAAGAATGAATACGAAGTTTAAAATAGATTTATATCTTTACCAGAATATAATTATGGTATACATAGAAATATATACTAGGGTAATGAACCGTGAGGCCTACTCAGAAAGGATAATGGGGGCGTACCCGGCATTCACTAAGTATAAAGGGAGGGTGTTTTGTAAGGGGCGTACCTACCTACCAGAATGGAAAGAGGAAGTGCTCTTACAAGGTCAACCCACAAGCCTGGATTAGGTGCTGATCCTAGGAGAAGGGAACAGTATCGTGACAAAAGTTACAAATTTTATAGGGATTATTCTGGGAAGTGTGAATTCTATGAACGCCTAGCATTATTATGTTTCGTGGAACTAAATGAGAGTCAAAAGAACACTTTCATTTCATCCAGAGTTTCTCCAAGCTACAAATGATGAAAATAGTACATACTAGGAAAAAGGCTGTACAAGAGACAAGAATAGAAAATTGATTACTCGTGTGTCATAAACACCTGAAGTTTTCGATTGAAAAAGGAAATAAAGAAAAGAAAAAGGCTCCTTACAACTCCTAAATATTAGTGAAGCTGACTAAAACCACGAGTAAATGATCATGTGTTGATAACAAAGTAAATTAAGAAAAGAGTAGAGAAACTGTAAGCGAAAGATTGTTCGAGAGAGGACAGAGAATTGTTATGGAAAGGAAAGATATGTATATAAACATATGTAAGAAATGTCTTCTGTTAAGATATGAAATGTTATTATGAGTGATATTATTTGCATAATGACATAATGATTATGTATAAAATACCGCCTGTTCGACCTTGGAGGGGGAGGGGTAAGTAGTGATTCGAGAATTTCTGTGTAAATTCTAGAACCACTCAGCCTTCTACCGTCGCAAACACACGATATTCTGGATATGAGTGTGGGATGGTAGAATCCCACCTACTGCGAGTCACATGTTTGTGTGTGCAGGTTTAAAATCAGTCGCGGGAAGAGAGTAGACGCGGCGGACGAACGCCACCGACAGGTACCTGTCGGGCAATCCATAGATGTTTCAGTGAGTGTGTAAGGAAGAACTATGGAGTTTATATGCAGCTCTGTGCTTACTGTGTGATTGACTATAGTTATTAAAACAAGAACAGTTGAAAAAGTACTCTTGTAGGCTCTTGACGCAACCTTATTGATGCAAGACTCATTTTATGATTCACCTTTAGATAGGTCATCGTGCAGGAAGCTACATATTCATGTGGAAAGTGAGATTTTTGTTGTGTATTGAGGTCAAATACATCGTTAGTTGACGAAAAATAAAGTTCATTTGTCTACTTATTTCATAAGAAGAAAGAGTCTACAAATTCCTGTACCTAGTGTTATTCGACGGAGAAGAAGTCAAAAGGGTTTCCAGCAGCCGGCTATTCAATAAAGAAGAGCTGCTGCAAATTCCAATTGAGTCACCTCGTAAAGAAGTGGACGGTGGCTTGGAGGAATAAGCCAATATAACCCAAATCCATACTCACACTTTAAGTCGTCATAACGTTAGACAAGGAAGGCTGACTGTAGCATTTGTTCGCACTGGTGATGCCTCGTTGGGTGGCGTTGAAGCTTTTCCCGAGAGAGACATTATTGCTTTCAGGACGTGGAGTATTGGTGAGGTACCTAATAGGAATTATGGTACTTCTTATCTCGTGAGTGACAAATCCTTATCTATTCGTACCTCTTGGTTATAGATTCCTCCTGATCATAACAATTCATCTTATTCAACATGGTTATCAATAATATCGCAGATCCTCTCCTCTCCCCCCCCCCCCCCCCCTAATACAAGGCATTATTGCAGTGGTGCATCGGCGAGATTAGGAGATTAGGGACTTAGGGAAATGGGTTTTGGGCGCTGGAATATTGTCCTGATATTTGGTGTCAATGTGCCTGGAGATTCAACCACCTGGCTGGAAGAAAGGCAAACTTGCAGGGTCTGTCCAAAAGCTTCCCTCTATAGAAGTCTTATTTTGGCTGTAGGCGCCTTTACACCCTATGCACTTGTGACTAGTCGCCGTATCCTTCACTTGCGTTACAAGCAGAAGGAACACGTTCGTAGGTATAACCTCTTTCTCAACATCCACATGGATGATTCCATTCGAATCATGCACTGTATTTAATTTTTCCAGGTATTCGATCTGCTAGCAGCTCCTGCTCTTGCACTTAGTATTATTTTGGAAGAAAGACCAATTTGTAGAAGGTGATTGGAAGTAACTGTGGATTGTGGGTCATCAAAGAACTTCCAAACACCAGATCTGAGGAAAGAGCTTACCGTGAAAACTTAATGAATTAATTTACATCTGATAATGAATTTGTCGTCTGTTAAGACAAACTTGTGTAACCCTAGTGGTAAATAAAACTAGTTCTTATTCAGTGTAGTACCATGTTGAGTAATTTTTACACATTTTTTTACAACGAGAATAAGTGAGTGCATTCAAATGAAGCAGTATTTGTCCTGTTACTACTCTTAAGAAAATTTCCTGTAATCATGTACTGCAGTCACAATGTATGATACGCCAGTTTTATAAATACCGATGTTCTCTGTAGACTTTAGTTACTAGAAATATTTGAAACAAAGGCAAATTTCAATGCACACGAATATTTACTGTCATGGTGCGTTGGTGCACCATGCCCATCATCGCTGCTCATGCAGCTGCAGCTACAGCTGCAGGTGAAATGCACTTGTGTGGACTGCTAGCGGTCAGTGGGTTTCTTTACCAGAGCCAGTCATGCTGGCGATGTTTGCCAGTGAGGGTGCAGCTTAAACGTGCCATCTGTAGACTAGCTGAGGGCCTCCTGCTGTTTCTTGTAAGGCCTACTGTGAGGAACAAAACAGTTAGTAGCTTCTTAACATTTACATGAATATTCAGTACAGCCCTTTTTCCCTTTTCACAATGGCATATCATAATGCTAAATCGTAAATAAGAGAACACAGTGATTTAAGAAAAAAACTAAAAATCATAGAATCAACAACCTCGTAAGGTCCTTCAGTTCAAATTATAAATGAGTATTTTTGCTTCGCTTGGGGAGTTTATTAACTGGAGCATGACAGAGAGTCTGAAACATGAGGTTATTTTGTTGTTCCTCTGATTAATTTTATTTGCTGGATTGTGACAAAGCAAGCTGGAATATTTTTTCTCCTCTTGTTTTGCCATCTGCCTCCTTAAATTCGGTTTTTAGATTTTAACTGATTACCATTAAAATACGTGAGTAAAACCTGCACTTTCATAAAAGAGAAAGGTTGGCCCTCATTTTTAAAGAATATAACACCAGATCTAATTTTGTGCTTAGTTTTAAGTATGTAGTTGATTTTCTACTTTATTTAGACTATTTAGTATCTTTCATTATAAGGCGAAATCAGTAATTGTTTCGTAACTTAAATTCTATTGTTGATGTATAAAAAATGGTTCAAATGGCTCTGAGCACCATGGAACTTAACATTTGAGGACATCAGTGCCCTAGAACCGAGCGAGGTGGCGCAATAGTTAGCACACTGGACTCGCATTCGGGAGGACGACGGTTCAATCCCGTCTCCAGCCATCCTGATTTAGGTTTTCCGTGATTTCCCTAAATCGTTTCAGGCAAATGCCGGGATGGTTCCTTTGAAAGGGCACTGCCGATTTCCTTCCCAATCCTTCCCTAACCCGACCTCGTTGTCGACGGGACGTTAAACACTAACCACCACAGTCCCCTAGAACTTAGAACTACTTAAACCTAACTAACCTAAGGACAACACACACATCCATGTCCGAGGCAGGATTCGAACCTTCGACCGTAGCGGTCGCGCTGTTCCAAACTGAAGCGCCTAGAGCCGCTCGGCCACTCCTGCCGGCGTTGATGTATAAACAAATATAAATTCTGTACTAACTATAAACATCTGGAGGAACAACTAATAGTATTCTTAAAGAATCTATTTGCTTCTGTTCGAAAACATGTTAGCAAAGCCAGCCCTTAATTAATTCCAAAGTAATTTTCAGTTTTGTCAAAAGTAGTGTCTGTGTAATGATGTATGTTAATTTCATCATTTAAACAAATAATTCAGCCTAACTCTTGTAGTAGAAGACTCTGTTAAAAAGATGGAATTTTTCGATGTATTCTGTTAATTTAATGAGTTCAGTTTTAATTGTATTTCTGTGAATGAAACTTCGAACAATTTGTAGTTTCAGCACCTATTATTGTGAGGATATATAAGGGCCCGATTTTGGTCCCGATACAGTCCACATCCGAGTCTCAGACGAGGAACCTGTGTTGGTTAGATCAACAACAATGTCTCCATGAAATAAGTGTAACACAATTAGGCTGTGTGTAGAAACAACGACAGTGACTGTTCCATATGTACCTTGTTATTCTTCAAGAACTGTGTGGTTAGGCTTTTACTGCTCGTAGATGTTCAACAGGAAACTATTGTAGCAGTATGTGGATGTTCGCCTGCAACCTATTAATGAGGCATATCGAAAGTTAAACAATAGCACACTGGCCATATAACTGTGTAATATTGGGGGCTGTGAACAGTGAAAGTAAAAGACTGTGAAATGAAAATGTGCATCTGTCGGCTACATCATTTAAAGAAGACAGTAGTTGCACTTCCACAGCCCATTTTTCAGCCAGTGTAGCAATGCAGTACGTCGACACCGAGGACAACAAACGAAGAAATAAAGAAAGCAGGCTGTCGTCGTCACAGGATAAGCAGGATGTTTTATGAGTTAAAATTTTTTGTGATATAAGGATCTGCAACATACACAGACTGGCAAGTGGCTGATGAAAAAAAAAATAGTTGGCGACAGAAGGCCATTGGGTATTAGATGCTGGGTTTCTAATTCCATTTGAAATAACTTACTTAACATTGAGCATTTCTGCAGGAGACTAGTGACATGCTGCTGAGATTTCTAATTTTTTCATAATTGTGTTCTCCACTATAAGTTAGGTGATCACATAGGGTTAATCATGAGTAATGCAGCTAGTAGACTTTGGTTTATTGGGAGAATATTGGGAGAAGTAAAACAATCTACAAAGGTGATCGGTTCAAGAACATTGTCCAATAGTGTGGGACCCATACCAGATAGGATTGATCGGTTCAAGAACATTGTCCAATAGTGTGGGACCCATACCAGATAGGATTAACAGTGGATATTGAATGTATACAGAAAAGGGCAGCACGAATGGTCACAGGTTTGTTTAATCCATGGAAGAGAGTCGAAGAGATACTGAAGGAACTGAACTGGAAGATGCTTGAAGACAGACGTAAGCCACTCGAGAAAGTCTATTAACAAAGTTTCAGGAACTGGCTTCAAATGATTACTACAAGAATATACTACTACTTGCTATATGTTGCTCACATAGGGATCGTGAAGATAAGATTAGAATAATTACTGCAAACACAGAGACAAAGAAACTATCATTCTTCCCGAGTCCCATACGTGAATTGAACAGGAGAAACCCTAATAACTGGTACAATGGGACATACCCTCTGGCAAGCACCTCACAATGGACTGCAGAGTATAGATGTAAATGTAGAATGTATCTGAAAAATTACCTATATCACTGTTCGACACAAAGTTCAGGGGATATAATCTCATAAACATTGAGATACGCGAAAAACTAACTTTTGCTTAAAATGTAGTGCGAATTATCCAGATCAAATTCGTCCAGTTTATATATAACGAGAGAACGTAACGACTTCGAACAAACTTTAAACGGAATTTCAAGCAATTTAAATCCACAAACATTATTACAATATGTTTTGAATTCAGTGATCTGTAACTGTAGCAAATAGTTTACTTCAGATGAAATATTTCTTCAGAATATTGTCTACCCATCCTAAAACCACCTTGATATTCAGCTACACAACTGTCCAGTGTTGTTTCTACTCCATTCAGTAGAATCATTGAACATATTTTATATGCAACTGTAGCTGTTAAAATCAGGTTTACAGGCGTTGGTATGTAGTGGATGTACTAAGGGAACCTTCCACTCTTCCATTTTTTCCTGTTCTCCGGAGTTCCTCAAAGATTAAATTCAGGTCTTTTTATATTTTTGGTCGTGAACATTTCAAAAGTTAAACTTCTCCACTAGCTTATTGCTTTTTAAGGCTTTAATTACTTCTTCAGTTCCTTTGAAAGTGGAAAGTAAATCTTCTAGATTTTCACGAGTGTAGGAGAATTACAAATTGTGGATTGATTCTGGACAATTAAGAGGCCCCTGTAAATATTTTTCAAGTATTTCGCAGTTTTCAGTGTTACTTAAACAAAGTAACAAAGTGCACCATTTTCGTTTATGAAATAGACGCTTGACGTTTTGTACCCTCTCAGTCCTCCCTTAAACGCCTCATAAAAATCTCAGTTATTATTCTCTGAAAAGTTTTCCACAATTTCTGCAAGTTCCCTCTTTTCAGAACCTCTCTTAATTCTTCTAATTACCCTTTCTATTTCCTTTCTTTGGTTTTTAAATTCACCATAGTGTTCACTTGACCTTGAGAATTTTCACTTCATCTGTTATTATTATTATTAATTATTACAGTTATTAGTGCTGTTAATCATGACACTGCAGAACTAAACACTTTCAGCTATTAAAAAATAATTTATTACGGAAGTTCCTCACCGTCACTAATTTGCATCCCAGTTAATAGGAACACACTACAAACTCCACAGGCACTGCCGCTCCCATCCATTCATACAGTATTCCTTTTCTACACTTTCTTCACCAAGGTTACACAGCTGCAGCACATCTCCCTCCCCCCTCCCCCTCCCAACAGGATTATGGCAGCTCAGTTCTCCGTCCAGTCATCCAAATTCAGGACATTTTAAATCACTTATGGCAAATGTCAGGACGCTTGCTTTGAAAATGGCATGGCCAATGACATTTCCCAATCCGAGATCTCTAACAAATCATTGGAATGACCGTACATCTAGTACTTTCCCTTCCTCCTGGTGGTAGGGTGTACATTCCCGATTCATGGGAATATTGAAATATCATCTAACTGATGATCCACACCATCCTGATTTCTCAGATTTCTTAGAGGTACTGGAGATTCCCTTCTTTCATGTAATAGGACTCAGTGGAACTGGGTAACATATGGACTGTGGCGTATCAGCCTTCATGGGCGGTTTGTGTGCTGCACCATGCTCTCTTTTTGAGGTCTTGGGAGAGGTTATGGGTATCTCGTTTTTTTCAGCATCATACTAGCGTTTCTGTCAGCGAAATAGATCTGGAGAAGATTCACAGAAGGTATATGATTCATCTCACCTTTATTTACTCAAAGCGAGAGTACCACACGAAAATTAAAAAAAATGGTCCATAACACAATGAGGGAGATACTATGTATACAGGGTGGTCCATTGATCGTGACCGTGCCAAATGTCTCAAGAAATAAGCGTCAAACGAAAAAACTACAAAGAACGAAACTTGTCTAGCTTGAAGGGGAAAACCAGATGGCGCTATGGTTGGCCCGCTAGATGGCGCTGCCATAGGTCAAACGGATATCAACTGTGTTTTTAAAAACAGGAACCCCCATTTTTTATTACATATTCGTATAGTACGTAAAGAAATATGAATGTTTTAGATGGACCACTTTTTTCGCTTTGTGATAGATGGCGCTGTAATAGTCACAAACGTATAAGTACGTGGTATCACGTAACATTCCGCCACTGAGGACGGTATTTGCTTCGTGATACATTACCCGTGTTAAAATGGACCGTTCACCAATTGCAGAAAAGGTCGCTATCGTGTTGATGTGTGGCTATTGTGATCAAAATGCCCAACGGGCGTGTGCTATGTAAGCTGCTAGGTATGCTGGACGACATCATCCAAGTATCCGGACCGTTCGCCGGATAGTTACGTTATTCAAGGAAACAGGAAGTGTTCAGCCACATGTGAAACATCAACCACGACCTGCAACAAATAATGATGCCCAAGTAGGTGTTTTAGCTGCTGTAACGACTAATCCGCACATCAGTAGCAGACAAATAGCGCGAGAATCGGGAATCTCAAAAACATCAGTGTTGAGAACGTTACATCAACATCGATTGCACCAGTACTATATTTCTATGCATCAGGAATTGCATGGCGACGACTTTGAACTGGAATTTCCCAAGTCCGTCGGAATGCACAGTGGACATGCAGGTGATCAGAAAGGATGCTTACAAACGTGTCACCTGCCAGAGTCGTATCTAGACTATCAGGAGTCCCATATCACTCCAACTGCACACAACCCACAGCATAACAGAGCTTTCACCAGCTTGAACAGTCACCTGCTGACATGCAGGGCCCATAGTTTCATTAGGTTGTCTCCATGTTTGTACACGTCCATCCGCTAGATACAATTTGTAACAAGACTCGTCCGTCCAGGCAATATGTTTCCAGTCATCAACAGTCCAATGTCGGTGTTGACAGGCCCAGGTGAGGCGTAATGCTTTGTGTCGTACAATCATTAAGGGTACTCGATGATGTTTCATTGAATAGTTCGCACGGTGACACTTGTTGATGGCCAGCACTGAAATCTGCAGCAATTTGCAGAATGATTTCACTTCTGTTATGTTGAACGGTTCTCTTCAGTCGTCTTTGGTCTCGTTCTTGCAGGATCTTTTTCGGCCGCAGCGATGTCGGAGGTTTGATGTTTAACCGGATTCGTGGTATTTACGGTACACTCTTGAAATTGTCGTACGGGAAAATCCCCACTTAATCGCTACATCGGAGATGCCGTGTCCCATCGCTCGTGCGCCGACTATAACACCACGTTCAAACTTTCTTAAATCTTTATAACTTGCCACTGTAGCTGCAGTAACCGGTCTAAGAACTGCGCCAGACACTTTCTTAAATAGGCGTTGCCGATCGCAGCGCCGTAATCTGCCTGTTGACATATATCTGTATTTGAATACGCATGGCTATACCACTTTCTTTGGCGCTTCAGTGTAGTGCCCGCAGTAATAAATCCTGTATCCCAGTCCTGCCCTGCTAGACAAGTTTCTTTGTGAAATCTATGAGGTAAGCTATTTCCTTCTTCGAACTGATAAGTTAATGATCTGACAATGAGGAGATATTTCATCATTGGACTACAAAGTCTGTGTCCATTGACAGATATACTACCAGCTCGACTTGGCGTTCTGCAGTGCACACACTTTTAAATTTCTCATTTGATTTGTCAACTCTGTAGTTGGGTTATTTTTGACTTTGAGAACGTGTCTTTCCAGCGCTCATTTGGGTACGTTAAACGCCTTAGATGCCTTCAGTATTCCCATTTCAGAAGATAAAACGGCTGACGCTGCCATTTCTATTGATTTAATCTCCAGCTGCTGTGTATCAGTCTTATGTAATTTTACGCCATCCGGAAGAAGCAGAAACGTTTAATTTGACATCTATTTGCATCAAAAAATGAAGGGGCACAACGGCACACTATCCCATTCTGTCCCATCCCGTTTCACCCCAAGAGCACATTTCAGATTAACAACTTTTTTGAAGCATAATAACCGACAGACTTAAACATATTACGCAATTAATGTATAACGAATAGCCGGTCATAGTGGCCGAGCGGTTCTAGGCGCTTCAGTCTGGGACCGCGCGACCGCTACTGTCGCAGGTTCGAATCCTGCCTCGGGCATGGATGTGTGTGATGTCCTTAGGATAGTTAGGTTTAATTAGTTCCAAGTTCTAGGGGACTGATGACCTCAGCTGTTAAGTCCCATAGTGCTCAGAGCAATTTGAACCACTTTTTTGTATAACGAATGTCACGCATTGTAAGATTACATGTCACTTAATGGCGTAAAATACAGAATAAATTGCTTATTTTGCGTTTAAATTTACCATAAGTTGTAAGAACACGAGTGGAAATGTGAAGGACAACTGTTCACTCGCAAGCCGAGTCAAAACGGCTGTCACACCTTCCCTTCCATTCAGACAGACTGTTACATGTGACTACAATATGTTGCAGCACTCTCCAGTCTAGTAAATAGCACAATCCGGTCGTATCCAGGTATACAGTTCTGCTACGAGTTCCCATAACAGTTTACAGTCTGTGACCTGTATTCCTTCAAAAATGGTTCAAATGGCTCTGAGCACTATGGGACTTAACTTCTAAGGTCACCAGTCCCCTAGAACCTAGAGCTACTTAAACCTAACTAACCTAAGGACATCACACACATCCATGCAAGGGGCAGGATTCGAACCTGCGACCGTAGTGGTCGCGCGGTTCCAGACTGTAGCGCCTAGAACCGCTCGGCCACCTAAGCCGGCTTGTATTCCTTCGAAATTCTCGAGTTGGTATAGAATATGCATCTACAGGTACTCGACAAAAATATGGAAACATCAAGAGAAATGCATGCTTTGAACGTAAATGCAGATGCTAACAAAGCCTGCTGGTTGCGCTGTACCATTTGAATACGACCGATACGTGTGCTACGTCCGCAGCACGTTGGTAGTGTCACTAGTGGTCAGAAAAGACTTCTGTATTGTTGTGAGTGCATAATGTTGGAGTTAAGCGAAGTCAAACGTGGCCACATTGTTAGTGCTCCTATGGTGTGTGCTTCCACAACTAAGTTTGCCTAAGTGTTTGGCTTCATGACAGCCCCGCATCGAACATATACACTGAGGTGCCAAAGGTCATGGGATACCTCTTCGTATCGTTACGGATCTCCTTTTGCTTGGTGTAGTGCAACAGTTCGACGTGGTATGGACGAAACAAGTTGTTGGAAGCTGTACTGTATCTCCAGGGGTGGTCATGAATTTGAAATTTGTAAATGCCTTGCAGTGATGATGATTATTATATGAATAACTGGCGATGTACACCAAAGAATAACAAATGCAATTAGCTGCAATATATTCCATGGTCATTGAAGATTCTGGGACGGAACTTTTTTTTTTGGGTGGGTGGGGGGTGGGGGGTGGGGGAGGGGTGTCTTCTTCTCTTCTTGGACTCAAGGAGGAAAGGACAATTGTCTGAGGTTCATCTTGCTGTAACAGTATATGTGAGTTGTAAACGAAACTAAAATATAGTTGTTCATGACTTAAAATTTGTGTACGGTGCGTAATTATTTATAAACCTAAACCTTGCTTGTCCTGAGTGGACGTGGCCTTAACGGAACATTGACCATTGTTAGGCGCCATACTAGAAAATAATTAGTAATTTTCTTTCAGCTCATCTTCGAGACGTGCCGCCGGTTAGGACACTAAACTTTCTTTCAGATTCCCCGAACTATGCGGTCGCTACGAATAATTTAATACATTTCACGTTCAGATTTTCTAAGGTTGCGAGATAACATCCCGGGCAGAAAGGCCTGGTCACAGGATTCTAGTTCTAGTATAAGATTTCATCTGCAAAAGATTGTGCTTGGTGTCTTATAACTTCTTCGAGACGAAACCACGATCTGGAGTAAGTGGTTTTATTACTTCACATTGAACTGACATACGAAGTATTATCTGGTGCTATAAGCACTTGAGTTTTAACTGTACTTCTTCTATATATTGAGGAAGATCTGTGATAATTCAAGAGAGAGACAATTAATTATTTATAATCCCGTAACCACACTGAGTACTAGCTAGTTTGTTGATTGTTGGTCCGCGTCGGGCAAAATTAAAATGTTAAAATGTGTGTGAAATCTTATGGGACTTAACTGCTAAGGTCATCAGTCCCTAAGCTTACACACTACTTAACCAAAATTATCTTAAGGACAAACACACACACCCATGCCCGAGGGAGGACTCGAACCTCCGCCGGGACCAGCCGCACAGTCCACGACTGTAGCGCCCCAGACCGCTCGGCTAATCCCGCGCGGCGGGGCAAAATTAAATTCCATTACACTGTTCATAGTATTATAGTTTTTCAGCAACTCTGCGACGTTCTCCCGTGTGTCAGGCGGGCCTGTGACCCATTCGAGCTGCCCTTCTGTGTTGTTGTTGTTGTTGTTGTTGTTGTCTTCAGTCCTGAGACTGGTTTGATGCAGCTCTCCATGCTACTCTATCCTGTGCAAGCTGCTTCATCTCCCAGTACCTACTGCAACCTACATCCTTCTGAATCTGCTTAGTGTACTCATCTCTCGGTCTCCCTCTACGATTTTTACCCTCCATGCTGCCCTCCAATGCTAAATTTGTGATCCCTTGATGCCTCAAAACATGTACTACCAACCGATCACTTCTTCTAGTCAAGTTGTGCCACAAACTTCTCTTCTCCCCAATCCTACTCAATACCTCCTCATTAGTTACGTGCTCTATCCACCTTATCTGTTCAATATCCCCTGTTGACTCTTCTGTGTTCAGTGTATACAAGGAAGTGACAAATGTCATGGGATAGCGATATGCTCATATACAGACAGCGGTAGTACTGCGTACACAGGGTATAAAAGGGCAGTGCATTGGCGGAGCTGTCATTTGTACTCGGGTGATTCATGCGGAAAGGATCCCGAAGTACAGTCGCACGACGGTTATTAGCAGACTTTGAACGCGGAATGACAGCTCGAGTTAAACGCATGGGACATTCCATTTGGGAAACCGTTAGTGATATCAATATTCCGAAATCCACAGCGTCAAGAGTGTGCCGAAAATACCAAACTTCAGGCATTACCTGTACTTCTCACCACGGACAACACAGTGGCCGGCAGCTTTCACTTAACCACAGAGAGCAGCGGCGATTGCGTAGAGTTTCCACTGCTGACAGACAAGCAACACTGCATGAAATAACCGCAGAAATCAATGTGGGACGTACGACGATCGTATCTGTTTGGCAACAGACGACCGATGTGAATGCCTTTGGTAACAGCACGATTTTGCATGCAGTGCCTCTCCTGGGATGATGACCATTTCAGTTGGATCCTAAACGTCTGGAAAACCGTGACTAGTCACATGAGTCTCGATTTCAGTTGGTAAGAGCTGACAGTGGAGTTCGAGTGTGGTGCAGACCCCACGAAGTCATGGACCCAAATTGTCAACAAGGCACTTCGCATGTTGGTAGTGTCTCCATAATGGTGTGGACTGTGCACACCTGGAACGAACTGGGTCCCCTGGTCCTACCGAACCGATCCTTGACTGGAAACGGTTATTTTCCGCTATTTGGAGACCACTTACATCCATTCATGGACCTCATCTACCCAAACAACGACGGAATTTTTATGGATGACAATGCTCCATGTCATCGGACACAGTTGTTCGTGATTGGTTTGAAGGACGTTCTGAACAATTCGAGGGAATGATTTGGCCACTCACATCGCCCGGCATGAAAGCCATCGAACATTTTTGGGACACAATCAAGGGGGGGGGGGGGGGGGGTCAGTTCGCGCACAAAATCCTGCTCCTGAAACTCTTTGCAATTATGGATAGCTATAGAAGCAGCATGGCTCAATATTTCTGCAGGGATTTCCGACGACTTGTAGAGTCCATGTTACGTTGAGTTGCTGCACTACGCCGTGCAAAAGGAGGTTCGTCACGATATTAGAAGGTATCCCATAATTTTTGTGACCTCAACGTGTACCCAACAGTTTTCTTGCTGACTTCATACTTTGCAAATCAGATGACTCCCAGAACACTTAACACTTATTGAAGCTTCAAAGGGAACAAGCTGGAGGTCATCATTTAACATATACGTACACAGTAGATACCCTCTTTTGTATTCATAGTACATACGGCATTTACACAAATCGCCGCGCGGAGCGGCCGTGCGGTTTGAGGCGGCAAGTCACGGACTGCGAGGCCCCTCCCGCTGGAGGTTCGATGTCTCCCTCGGGCATGAGTGTGTGTGTTGTTCTTACCACAAGTTAGTTTACGCAGAACTCACACACATTGAACATTTACGCGAATCTAACGCGCCACTTTGATTTTACCACATGTAGTATTCAAGACTGACGTCCGCATAAGTTTCGACGGGGTATTACATTCGAGTGACAACTTGAATCCGTCTTTCACCGTCAGCATCACTGAAACTTAGGTATTATTGCTTACGTCACAATGCATTGTTGTACTTTTCAACTTCGTTACGTTATTGTTGGATATTGCAGCGTAGCGTGTTTGCATTAGGTAGTCAAGAAATGGAAGGCAAGCAGAGAAGAGCATCATGTGATGTAAAGCGTAAAGTAATTATTCATGCTGAAAAACTTGGTTAAAGGAGGGCGGGCCAAGAGCCCAATGTAGCTAAGAGTAAAGTTCAGTTATAGAAGAAACAGAGATTGGAATTATTTGCAACTTGCGTTACTGGAAAGAAATTCACTGGCCCTCTAAAAGGAAGACATCCTGACATAGAATTAAAAGGTTTGGAAATCGTCCGTGAAAGGAGGAAGAATGGGCAAAGTCGGGTGATGTTGAGGGTATTAGATTAGGAAATGAGACACTTAAAGTAGTAAAGGAGTTTTGTTATTTGGGGAGAAAAATAACTGATGACGGTCGAAGTAGAGAGGATATAAAATGTAGACTGGCAATGGCAAGGAAAGCGTTTCTGAAAAAGAGAAATTTGTTAACATCAAGTATAGATTTGAGTGTCAGGAAGTTATTTCTGAAAGTATTTGTATGGGGTGTAGCCATGTATGGAAGTGAAACATGGACGATAAATAGTTTGGACAAGAAGAGAATAGAAGCTTTCGAAATGTGGTGCTACAGAAGAATGCTGAAGATTAAATGGGTAGATCACATAACTAATGAGGAAGTATTGCATAGGATTGGGGAGAAGAGAAGTTTGTGCCACAACTTGACCAGAAGCAGGGATCGGTTGGTAGGACATGTTCTGAGGCATCAAGGGATCACCAATTTAGTATTGGAGGGCAACGTGGAGGGTAAAAATCGTAGACGGAGACCAAGAGATGAATACAGTAAGCAGATTCAGAAGGACGTAGGTTGCAGTAGGTAATGGGAGATGAAGAAGCTTGCACAGGTTAGAGTAGCATGGAGAGCTGCATCAAACCAGTCTCAGGACTGAAAACCACAACAACAACAACAACAACAAGAAACGAAGCAAAAGATGTGGCTGCAGTTCATATACCAAGGCAAGAGTTTAAGGCTAGCCGTGATGGGTGATAGTTATACAACTGACGAGAAGGGGACAAAAGAAGTTACCTACAAAACATCACGGTGTGGAAAACAGCTCAGAACTGTACTGCTGGCAATCACAACAGATGAGCGCATACTTCCTCCTTTCTTAATTTTCAAGTGGTAAAAAGCCCCAGGACTCCTAAAAGTGAAAAGATGTTCCCTGATGACGTCATTGTTCGAAATCAAAGGAAGGGTTGGATGACTGACGCTTAAATGCTTGACTGGCTCCGAAACGTATGAGAACTTCTTACTGCTGGGTTTTCCGAACTGATATCAATGCTTTGTCTTGATGCATTCCGTGGTATCTCACTGGTGATGTATAAAGGAAGAGCCACAGCCTAACCAATGACCTTGTTATTAGTCCTGGAAGAATGACTTCCGTGTTACAACCCCTGGACGTTAGTATAAATAAACCTCTCAAAGGTTACGTTCGGAAACAATACGAAAAATGGTTTTTGCGAACTAAATCGTGAACTGATTCAGATAGAAAAAATTCTGCGTGCGTGCTGCACCCTACATTATTGCACACTGGGTTTCGGCTGGCTGGAAAAGCATCGAAGTACCAATGATTGTAAAATCATTCAAGAAATGCTGCATTTCAAATCCTCTGGATGGCAGTGAAGATGGTGTACTCTGGAGCTGCACCAAGGATGATGAGGAAAGGGGAAGTGGATCTGTTTTTGAGTAGACTCCACCGAGGATAACAGTTATGATGTCATTAATGCAAAATGATGGGTAACGCCTGTGATTTACGGGGTGTTTGTTTGCATGTCATGTAGGTACTCCAGTTAGGCGATCTTTTTCAATAATGACAGTGTCCCTTAACAACGAGTCAGGTAAAACTTGTTGTTTTGATAGTTCATGTATACATCCTCTGTCGTGTAAAATAAATTTAGCCTGCCAGTGACGCACCAAATTCTTTTTTGATTTAAATTTTTACAAGTGAGTGCGAATTACTTTCGATAGCGAAGCAGATTCGTGTAAACAGGGTATTCCTGCAATCAACAGAAGTCTCCAAAGACGCAGTACTATGAGAATTTTTTGTACTACACTGCTGGAAATTGAAATAAGAACACCGTGAATTCATTGTCCCAGGAAGGGGAAACTTTATTGACACATTCCTGGGGTCAGATACATCACATGATCACACTGACACAACCACAGGCACATAGACACAGGCAACAGAGCATGCACAATGTCGGCACTAGTACAGTGTATATCCACCTTTCGCAGCAATGCAGGCTGCTATTCTCCCATGGAGACGATCGTAGAGATGCTGAATGTAGTCCTGTGAAACGGCTTGCCATGCCATTTCCACCTGGCGCCTCAGTTGGACCAGCGTTCGTGCTGGACGTGTAGACCGCGTGAGACGACGCTTCATCCAGTCCCAAACATGCTCAATGGGGGACAGATCCGGAGATCTTGCTGGCCACGGTAGTTGACTTACACCTTCTACAGCACGTTGGGTGGCACGGGATACATGCGGACGTGCATTGTCCTGTTGGAACAGCAAGTTCCCTTGCCGGTCTAGTAATGGTAGAACGATGGGTTCGATGACGGTTTGGATGTACCGTGCACTATTCAGTGTCCCCTCGATGATCACCAGAGGTGTACGGCCAGTGTAGGAGATCGCTCCCCACACCATGATGCCGGGTGTTGGCCCTGTGTGCCTCGGTCGTATGCAGTCCTGATTGTGGCGCTCACCTGCACGGCGCCAAACACTCATACGACCATCATTGGCACCAAGGCAGAAGCGACTCTCATCGCTGAAGACGACACGTCTCCATTCGTCCCTCCAGTCACGCCTGTCGCGACACCACTGGAGGCGGGCTGCACGATGTTGGGGCGTGAGCGGAAGAAGGCCTAACGGTGTGCGGGACCGTAGCCCAGCTTCATGGAGACGGTTGCGAATGCTCCTCGCCGATACCCCAGGAGCAACAGTGCCCCTAATTTGCTGGGAAGTGGCGGTGCGGTCCCCTACGGCACTGCGTAGGATCCTACGGTCTTGGCGTGCATCCGTGCGTCGCTGCGGTCCGGTCCCAGGTCGACGGGCACGTGCGCCTTCCGTCGACCACTGGCGACAACATCGATGTGCTGTGGAGACCTCACGCCCCACGTGTTGAGCAATTCGGCGGTACGTCCACCCGGCCTCCCGCATGCCCACTATACGCCCTCGCTCAAAGTCCGTCAACTGCACATACGGTTCACGTCCACGCTGTCGCGGCATGCTACCAGTGTTAAAGACTGCGATGGAGCTCCGTATGCCACGGCAAACTGGCTGACACTGACGGCGGCGGTGCACAAATGCTGCGCAGCTAGCGCCATTCGACGGCCAACACCGCGGTTCCTGGTGAGTCCGCTGTGCCGTGCGTGTGATCATTGCTTGTACAGCCCTCTCGCAGTGTCCGGAGCAAGTATGGTGGGTCTGACACACCGGTGTCAATGTGTTCTTTTTTCCATTTCCAGGAGTGTAGTACTCCGTCAGTGTTACAAGCAGCCTCGACACTTCCACAATAGCCTATAACTTTGATATAACTCCATTTTGCCATGGTAACTTGTAAACATGTTTTGTACGTGACATAATTTCTCTGCCAAAAATATTCTAAAGCCAAGATCGCATAAATATGCCTCTATTTAAAACAACATGTTTCGACGGACTTTGTTGTCATTTTCAGGTCGTAAAAAATCTGTTTGTTACGAAACGTGTTCATTTAAGTTGGACCTCACGCCACGTTGCCATGTTGATAAGAAACAGCATTACAAAAGGTTAGTCACAACTAAAATATTTAAAAACATAAAGGACCTCGTGCAGATGGCCATGTCGCTCACAGATGAATGTTACGTCACAAAAACACAGTACACACTAGCACATCTGTTTATGTAAGCTGGACTTACTGTAAACATTGAAAATGCACCTTAAACGGCTGGCTTTTTATCCATGTGACAACTTGGCGAGAGGTCCAACTTAAAACGAACATGTTTCATAACAGAAAGATTAAGAGCTGAAGAAGACAGCAAGGTCTGCCGTAAGCGGTTGTTTTAAATAAAGAAATATTTATGCGGTCTCGGCTTTGGAACATTTTTAGCAAGTAAAACAGATCGCTGCTTCTGTCTTCTGAAAATGAGAAAATTCAGTAATTTCTCCGGCTTTAGTTTTTCGGTTTTATATAAAATTTACAAGCCTCTTAATTTCGTTTTAGCGATGTTCCTGTATCGTGTTTGAACTATATTTGCAATTCAAAGGTAATTTTGGGCATGCAGCTCTGACTTTTGTCCTATCAGTCATTTACGTGCTCACAGAGCATAACAGGCGAAGATTGTGCCACGAAAGGCCGAGAGTGTGTGAGCACCGCTTCGTTATTTTATCTGCCGCGGTCGTAATAAAGTCTGCTCTGCCCATCGAATATGGCTGTGGGAACATTCTGCGAAATCCTTGTCGGGCTGTCCTGCAGTGTAGTGTGGTGTGGCTGTTTGAGGAACGACGCACCGTAACGAGATAGGCGCCACGATGGCAGATAGGGGAAGTGGGGTGAGGGGAGGAGAGGGGAGGCAAAGTGTCGGGGTGTGGGGGGAGAGGGGGTGGGGGGGAGACGGAGGCGCTTCGCCCGGCCGTCGCCTCTGACGCCGCGTGTGCAGATCGCCGGCCGACCCTCTGCGACGCCGACGTCGAGGCGCACGCCGCTACGGTCGCGATCGGTCAACTGTTGCTCCTGATTCACCCGCCGCTCTCAGTAAGTCGCTGGACGTCGCTCACAAGCTACCTACCGCCTTAGCTTTGTCGCCGCTTTGCGCCTGTAATTGTAGCCATCGAACTTGTTTTATACGTATCGAACCTTGGCCATACTACCAGCAGTGCGAGCGCAACGCTTCTGAACGAACTCACACGGAGTCTAAATCAGGAACGTCACGTTCACTATTTTTGCAAATATTGGAATTCTAAAATAATTAATTTGTACTAGTACTCCCTGGCGGCTTCCACTTGGCTCATAGTCTGTCCAAAGAAAATGACAGTAGTACGGCCGTAATAGAGCAATGTTCATCGGCACTTTAACATAGATCAGTGTACA
Organism: Schistocerca gregaria; assembly: GCF_023897955.1. Taxonomy (NCBI): domain Eukaryota; kingdom Metazoa; phylum Arthropoda; class Insecta; order Orthoptera; family Acrididae; genus Schistocerca; species Schistocerca gregaria. Next base: position 135,682,722 of record NC_064921.1, on the reverse strand, counting down.
GCAGAATTCAAATGTATCCCACTTACCGTCTATACTTGCGAAACCTTATCTTTAATAATGCACTTTTAGTACGACGCACTTTACGAGTGCTGTATTGATCGTCAGATAAGCGGCGAATGACTCTTTACTACTAGCTTGCTTCATAAATTATTGTCTAGTGCCAACGCCCAGTTACAAAAATACCCATCCAGTAGGACTGTTTCCTTAAAATTTTTCTGATGATGAACCCAAAAATTTGCCCTATTGCACTAAAAGTATGTTATCTTTTACCTGCGAGGACTTGAGAACTATGTCACTATGCAGCCTATTTCACAAGTCAATATCGTCCACTAAGTGCATTATTCATACTCTACATATTTTAGAAGAACTCTTTATCTGAACGGCAAAATTGTAAATTTCAGAAGGCATGTATACTAGAATTTGAGATGGGATTAGATCCAGCATTAATAATTTGATCATTGGACAAAATTAAGAAGGGTTTTCTGCATTTTTGCAGTACGTAAATAGCTGAAAATGAATGTCACACTGCGCTGTGCCACGTTGTTAAGTGCACAACAACAGCTGCTTCATATCCTCCCTGAAGTCCTTTATCCATCCCACATGTCACAGATAGTGTTGGTTCGAGACATCTGTTTCTGTACATAAATACCATCTGCGAAACGGTCTCGATCATAAACATATGTGGAAGTTGTGTGTTATTCCATCTGAAACGAAGGAAGTTATAGCAACGCAGTGAGTTTTAAATGTATAACTGATCATAAACAGTAGAGTTTGCATTCGTTCTAGATGCAATCCACTCGGAACAGATCGGTGGAACTTTACTCGGCACGTCAGGCTTCAACTTTTTTAAGACTCTCGGAGTTTCGAAAGGTTCCGAATTTGCAAACCATCTGGAAGTAAGGCAACAGCTGTTTCGCGCGCCACATCACGACTGAGATGGACGAAGCAAGGACAAACAGCAGATCGATCGGGTAGATGTGTTCTCGGCGTCGTCGACCCGCTCCCATCACTGACGCGCCGTTCGTGTTCGTTAAAGTGATGGACGCTGCGAGAGGGACGTACCTATCCAAGCTGCGAGAAACAACAGAACCGCTCTCGCGCTATAGATGTTTTCTGAAATATCTCGAGGTGTAACTAGTAACGATCTCCAGTCTAGCAATATGAGTGTGAAAGGCGAAGTTCAAGGGGAAGTTCAGAGTTGCACTCAATATGTATAGTGTGTGTGTGTAACTCTGAACTTCCCCTTGAACTACATCTGATTTTCTCCATTTTTTCCATATGGCGACTATTCAGACCTCGTCCATACAGAATTCATATATCTGTTTTCGAATTCTGTTTGGACGAGGTCCGAATAGTCGCCATATGGGAAAAAATGGAGAAACTCAGATACAGGGTCATGAATCTATTAAGAGGCGCGGAGGAGGTATTTTCTCTTTCTCCTTCTTCTTCTGCTGCTGCTGCTGCTGTTGCTGCTGCTGCTTTTCCGGACTCACTGGACCACTTCAGTCAAAGGTTTTCCGATCATCTTCCAAAAATTTTCTTTCCGAACTGCTCAGTGCCTTTTCATTCGTTCCGATCTAGTTTGTTTATTTTTGTGTTAAGTCTTATATTTATGTTCTTCAGTTTCTTTAAAATTTCTATTTTGTTTTGCAAATCGTTCAGAGCTTATTGTAGCTCTTTCATATCCTCCCTGATTACCATTATTCCCGGCGGGGTCAGGGATTTTCTGTGCCTCGTGATGACTGAGTGTTGTGTGATGTCCTTAGATTAGTTAGGTTTAAGGAGGGGACTGATGACCGTAGATGTTAAGTACCATAGTGCTCAGAGCCATTTGATCCTGTTTTCCATTAACCCTCCTACATGTCACCTAATGTACAATGTTTATATTTTTTCTTGGTAATCTAGTTACTGGTTTTCTCATAATGTGTCAAAAAAAAAAAAAAAAAAAAAAAAAAGGAAAGAAGAAAAAGAGATCCTTTTCTTCATAACATCTGTAATAGGTTGGGATAGGAGACCAAACAGCGAGGTCATCGGTCTCATAGGATTAGGGGAGGACGGGGACGGAAGTCGGCCGTTCCATTTCAAAGGAACCATCCCGGCATTTGCCTAGAGCGATTTAGGGAAATCACGGAAAACATAAATCAGGACGGCCGGACGCGGGATTGAACCGTCGTCCTCCCGAATGCGAGTCCAGTATGCTAGCCACTGCGCCAACTTGCTCGGTCATCTATAATAGGATCTATTTGTTTGTATACCACTTCATTTGGCACTGTCCGCCATTGTCAATCTTTTTGATATTTCTTGTTTATGCGTGTTATAGCGGACGCTGGCCATTACTGAACAGAGCCGAAATAGTGTTTGCAATCTTTTCTCTGCCACTTCATCGTACAGCCCTTATTGAGCTGCAGAAGGCCGCTCCAAGACCCTGGTGGGATGATTCCGGAGACATTTCCCAAACAACGATAACATGACTGCAATATACACTGAGGATCAAAAGTCATGGGATAGCGATATGCACATGTACTGATGGCGGTGGTATCGCATACAAAATGTATAAATGGGCAGTGCATTGGCGGAGTTGTCATTTGTACTCAGGTTATTCACGTGAAAAGATTTCCGAAATGATAACGGCCGCACCACGATTAGTAGCAGACTTTGAACGCAGGTTGGTACTTGGAGCTAGACGCATGGCACATTCCATTCCGGAAATCGTTAGGGAATTCAATATTCCGAGATCCACAGTGTCAAGAGCGTGCTGAGAATACTAAATATGACGCGTTACCTGTACCTCTCATCAGGGACAATGAAGTGGCACACGGCCTTCACTTAACGACCGAGAGTAGCGGCATTTCGGTAGAATTGTCAGTGCTAACAGACAAGCAACACCGTGTGAAATAGCCACAGAAATTAATGCGGGATATACGACGAACGTACCCGTTAGGACAGTGCGGCGAAATCTGGCGTTAGTGGGCTACGGCAACGGACGACCGACACGAGTGCCTTCCCTAAGAAAACGACGTCGCGTGCAGCGCCTCTCCTGGGGTCGTTACCGTATCGGTTGGAACCTAGACAATTGCAAAACCGTGACCTGGTCAGGTGAGTATCGATTTCATTGGGCGAGAGCTGTTGGTAGGATTCGAGTGTGCTGCAGACCCCACGAAGCCATGCACGCAAGTTGTCAACAATGCACGGTGCAAGATGGTGGTGGCTCTATAATGATGTGCGCCGTGATTACGTGGAATAGACTGGATCCTCTGGTCCAGTTAAACCGATCACTGACTGAAAATACACTACTGGTAATTAAAATTGCTACACCAACAAGAAATGCAGATGAAACTGGTATTCATTGGACAAATATATTATACTATAACTGACATGTGATTACATTTTCACGCAATGTGGGTGCATAGATCCTGAGAGATCAGTACCCAGAACAACCACCTCTGGCCGCAAAAACGGCCTGGTCATCGAGTCAAACTGAGCTTGGATGGCGTGTACAGGTACAGCTGCACATGTAGCTTGAACACAATACCACATTTCACCAAGAGTAGTGACTGGCGTCTTGTGACGAGCCAGTTGCTCGGCCACCATTGACCAGACGTGCTGAATTGGTGAGGTATCTGGAGAATGTGCTTGCCATGGCAGCAGTCGAGCATTTTCTGTATCCAGAAAGACCCGTACAGGACCTGCAACATGCGGTCGTGCATTATCCTGCTGAAATGTAGGGTTTCGCAGGGATCGAATGAAGGGTAGAGCCACGTGTCGTAACACATCTGAAATGTAACGTCCACTGTTCAAAGTGCCGTCAATGCGAACAAGAGGTGACCGAGAAGTGTAACCAAGCACGGATGCGACCATCATGATGCTGTAAACGAAAAAATGACGTCTTGCCATTCGTCTACCCAGGTTCGTCGTTGTGTACACCATCTCAGGCGCTCCTGTCTGTGATGCAGCGTCTAGTGTAACCGTAGCCATGGTCTCCGAGCTGATAGTCCATGATGCTGCAAACGTCGTCGAACTGTTAGTGCAGTTGGTTGTCGTCTAGCAAACGTCCCCATCTGCTGACTCAGGGATCGGGACGTGGCTGCACGATCTGTTACAGCCACGCGGATAAGATGCCTGTCATCTCGACTGCTAATGATAGGAGGCCGTTGGGATCCAGCACGGCGTTCCGTATTACCCTCCTGGACCCACCGATTCCTTATTCTGCTAAAAGTCATTGGACCTCGACCAACGCGAGCAGCAATGTCGCCATACGATAAACCACAATCGCGATAGGCAACAATCCGACTTTTATCAAAGTCAGAAACATGATGGTACGCATTTCTCCTCCTTACACGAGGCATCACAACAAAGTTTCACCAGGCAACGCCGGTCAGCTGCTGTTTGTGTATGACAAATCTGTTGGAAACGTTCCTCATGTCAGCACGTTGTAGGTGTAGCCACCGGTACCCACCTTGTGTGAATGCTCTGAAAAGCTAATCATTTGCATATCACAGTATCGTCTTCCTGTCGGTCAAATTTCGCGTCTGTAGCACATCATCTTCGTGGTGTAGCAATTTTAATGGCCAGTAGTTTATGTTTTCGCCAAGAATTCCTGCCCACACACTGACACTGAACCGATGCCGATGAGACGTTTCAACTATTCCCAAGGATTGTCTGTACCCCAAAGGTGTCTATTATGCTGACTGATGATGCTAGTTCTTGTAAAGGTTGCTTCATCGGTGAAGAGGACTGATGACAGAAATCCCCTAATTGTGATGAACCTGGAGCAAAACCATCGACAAAATCTTTCCTGTAGAGGGAATTCTGCTGCTGATAGTGCTTGCATTCGTTGCAGGTGACTGGGATAGAAGTGGTTGACATGCAGAATACACGTAATCGTACTTTGGCTTACAGCATGTTGGCGGGCCACTTGCCTAGAAGTTGTACTGGGGTTCGTCTCACTGTCCTGTAGAATCTGGTCCTCCAGCTCTGATGTACGCACAGTTCGCCGCCTCTCTGCACTTTCGTCTGTCTCACAGGACCCATGACCCCATAAAGGCCAAAAAAGGGGCTTGAAATGTTGTGTGGTGTGGTTGGTATCTGCGAGGGTACTTGTTTTGGTAAAGCCGTGCTGCCTCTCGACCCTTTCCATTTTCTTGGCCGTACACTCGGCTTGTTCCCAACACGAATCCCGGACCATTCAGCTGCTTATAGTACGCTGTGTCAATCACAAAGCCTGCAAACAACAAGGAATACACGGCATGTGCTCAGAGGAACTGTCATTCGTCAGTGCCACCTACCGTGGCAACGATGCATTTCCGACTCGTGGTTCAAATGTTCAAATGGCTCTGAGCGCTATGGAACTTAACATCTGAGGTCATCAGTCCCCTGGAACTTAGAACTACTTAAACCTAAGTAACCTAAGGACATCACACACATCCACGCCCGAGGCAGGATTCGAACCTGCGACCGTAGCAGTGAAGCGCCTAGAACCGTTCGGCCAACGCGGTCGGCCACATGGTTTTTAAGACCTTTTTTCTCCCATTTCCGTTGAGTAACCTCTCCCTGCAATTTGTCGACTTTATAAATGTTACCCTGTACCCAGGGTGAATCACCTAAATCTTGAACTGCAGCTATTGTGGAAATGCAAAATTCTATTGATGTTCGGTTTTCACTGAGTGTGTTGGTAGTAAGCGGTTAAAAAAAGATTGTAATGATACTTATAAAAAGTATTTTTGTGCAAACATCATTTTTTAAATGAAACTATGCCAATTGACATTAAGAGACTAAAAGCAGAGTAAATTAGAATGTCAGTAGTGTTTGCTGCGGGACTGTAGTGCGAGTCGTCTATGAGATATCGTATTCTGAAAAATTTCTACACCGACACTTGTTTGTGACATTCAACCAGCGTAGTTGTTAGGTACGATGTTGTTTTGTTTACTTACTTTGGGCGTGTGTGTTCCTTGCAACTTGCAGTCAGTTAGTGTGTGCCAGTCCAAGCAGTAGGTAGTGAGTGGACGATCGGATTTAAGAACGCTGTTTGTTCATGTACGGTGTATGTGGCAAGATATCCCAACAGACGTAAACCGTACCGGCAATTACACTAGCCAATAAAATTTTACATTTTTTCTGTAACTGGCATGAAAGAAGCTAATCTTTATGTTTTCAGATGTGCTGATAACGAAAATGTTAATGAAAATGTAAGTTATAATAACTTTACATTACTGCCCATATAAAGCTTATGCATGCAGCTATTTACCACGGTGTTACCTTGGTCACTGAGGGCGCAATCGCGTTGCCTTGTGTTTTTTGTGATTCCCTGAATAGTGTCCAGTGGTAATTGGCTAACAGTGATGCACTCCACTTTCCCTGGTATCTCATTTCCATGTCAGAAATTTGCAGTAGAAGCGTTCTCCGTGCTCGTCGGTTACAGCGCCGTAACTGTCAAGAAAGAAGTCCAAGTGGGAATCCTGGAAATGTAACTTTAAGGACTTGTTGCACCCCACTTTTTTGTACCAGTGCAGAAGATTTGCTACAAGATCCTTATAGTTTTCTGCCCTCTTATTTCGTAGAAAGTTTGTCAACAGTTGAACAAAGGTATCTCTAGATAGCTTTTCATCACTTGCCAAGATGGTGTGGAAATGCTCATCTTTGTAGAGTCTGCGTATCTGGGTATCCACAAAATACCCTCTTTCATTTTCGCCTTCTAAGACGTGTAAATTGCTCGCTCAAATAGAGAAATACTTCTCCTGTTTCGACCATGGCCTTAACGACGTTTCTCATTAGTCCCAATTTCGTATGAAGAGCAGGCAGAATTATGTTCCTGCATTCAACTGCGTCGAGCATTACACTGTGAGACCGCAGTTCAAGCCTAGTTCAAGTGATCGACGTTTAGGCCAATTTTTCTTTTTGTAATGAAGTACTTTGGCGCGGCTATCCCAGACGCACAGGAATCAACAGAATTTGGTGTAGCCGTGTTGTAGGCCAAGTAATATTGTAACGTTCTTTTGTTGATGATTAATGCTTTACGATTACGCTGAATGAATGTCTGAACTGTGGAATCGGTGCTGAACTCGTAGTATCGTGTGCGTGTTGTAAGTGCAAGTAGTGTGCTTATTCTGTGTTATTGCTAGCAAACCTTTACATGAATTGATTGGGCAATGTAACTCCCAAACACCAATAAAGAAATACAGTCAAAGCAAAATACATACAGTCCGTTAGGCACCGAATCAGGTGGCCCTGTTCAAAACTGATAACTTTGGTCCCTGTGCACATAGCAAATAAATTAAATTGTCTTACCTCTAAAGCAGCAGCGGAGTAACGTGGTAAATTCTGGTGTCATGAAAAAATATGAATATGCTAGCTACAGGTTCAGCAGTCTGTAATGCTGGCCATAATACTTGAAATGTACATGAAATTCATCTGGCTGATAAACGAGAACATGTAACAAAATCCAACTTCTTTAAAAACATATGACCTGGGCAGGGAGGCAGTACTGATTATGGTGAATTACTAACACTCAGTTTTTTTGCAAAATTCTATTGCAAGTTAAGTTTGGCTTTTCAAAAACATCTGACAATTGAAGTGACATTACTCACAATTGATTCACATACAATGAGATTTAAGCAGAAAGTATTCTCTAACTTCATAAAACCAACATAAACGCAAATCATCAAATTAAATGTAGCTCTGGTAACAAATCTTAGAAACATTACAAAAATGAAATATCTAACATTTTTATCAAAACGGTTTACGTACATTTTGGGGTTACTCAACAATTACAAATTATCAGCCAACTCATCTATACTAACGCGCTGGCAAAAACAGAAATCACAAGCATTTAACATGTTTACCTTGGTTGCATGAAGACTTCTGCTTCCATGTTCAACAATATAGACATATCTACATTAATTTAACATTTGGTGACTTCACACAGCACACCACAAAGACTGCCTACTCCATCGCCTTTCTCTCACAGACAGCTACCTACAAATGTGCGCCCAGCGCTCTCTTGCTCCAACACTATAATAATGGCAGACCACAGATCTTTGGCTCTGAGGTTGCGCGCAGTCAGCAATCCGTATTATCGAGCCTATCACAGACTTTCATCGTTTGTAGTATACTAGTTTCATTTTAATTTATTAATATTCTTATCTTATTCTAATAGCACATATAAGTGCGCCCCAGTATACTCCTTTCAATATGCCCGTGACTTTCAATTTCCCGGAAATCTGCCATTTAGGCTTACGATAGCTCAATCGCAATAACAATTGTTTCATGCTATCACATATTTCTTTCGTGTAAGGTGCATGCCAAATCGGAATCGATAGTAACACGTTGCCGTTATGCAGTACATACACTTGAGACTTACTTTGGAAGAGTCGACCCAACAACCTTCACTGATCACTTTTATAGTCAATGTCCAAGCTACCATTAGTCCCTGTACATAAAAAAATTCCAAGTGACTTTCACTTTCGAAGAATGGATGGAATGGTATATGGCGGTTACGGAACGCAGTCACATTTACCACCTTATCAAGACAATTCCATGTTGGAGTCCTTACTCCAACAGTTAAGTTTTACCTTCCGGCAACTCCAGACCTCCCACAGCTCATTACATTCACTCTGTGTTCTTTTGTGAATCTGTACAGCCACCATTATACACAAAATGAGGATCTTTCGAAGAACTGGGTTTTGAAGGTGATGATGCAGCATTAGTTTCACTACCGGCTTCGTCACTATCGTGAACAGATGGGACAGAAACAGGCAGTCCGTCTCTGCGAGGCACTGGTCGCATGGCCGATAGTATGTTAGGGCATGTCAAGGAAGAGTTCTTATTGTTGGAAATACCATGTGTTAATGAAGTTTTAATACGAGAGTAACAGTGGTTTGATGGTCCTCCCCCACAGCTGTTGTTGCCTGAAACTTCATCACTCTACCAGCAGTGGGATTTCAAAGACTTTATGGGATGCTAATGAAATATAATTACAATTAAAGGCATCCCCCCACCCTTTAGCTTAGAAACGAGAGCTAATTCGAGTTTTCCATCGTCGTTTTCGTTGTCAGCGTGGTCGATACAGTTAACAACCATTGATTTCATCCCAATTACATTTTCACTGTTGACGAGTGTTATTTACCAATCTCTTCAACCAGTTACGTGAAAGCGGTAGTGTAACAATTAGACAACTTAACAGAAGGAAGCAAGGACAACAGAAGTGGAGAAATTAATGTTTTTGCTGCTGTTGCAGTTGATCCACACGCTAGCTCCCGCACAATCGCACGAGGACGCGGCATGAGTCAGGTAAGTGACCTATGCATAGTCCATCGGCATAGGTTCTACCCCTATCACATCTCTCTCCATCAAGAGCTGCATGGAAACAGTTATGGGAATCGTGTTAACGTCTCTACATGGACATTAAGACAGGATATGTATCTTGTTCAGTGACGAAAGGCCACATTTACCAGTCATGGCCAGGTATACCGCCGAAACATACCCTACTAGTTTGTTGACAACACCCGTTGCCTTCATCAGGTGGAACGTCAGCGTCCGTGTAGTGTAAAAGTGTGGTGTGGGATAGTGAACCATCAGCTCACAGGCACGTTTTTCACAGACGGAACACTGAACGTGCACAAGTATTACACCCTCCAAACAGGCCGTCTTCCATAGATGCTCTGCAAAGTAGGAGGAAACTGTGGTATCAATATGATGGCTGTCCAGCCCATAGTGCACGAGGTACTACAGCGTATCTTCACGAATTGTTTCCAAATCGTTGGACAGGATGCAGATGACCTGTACCTGGTAGGCCTGTTGCCCAGATTTGACGCCTGTAGACATTTTCTCTGTGGAGAAAGCCGAAAGATGCTATCTAAAAGGACATGTCAGCTACACACGATTATATGCAACAACGTATTGCTCGTACTTTGGAAAGTACTTATATTTCTGTTTACTCCTCCATTATTGCATTATCTTTATTGAACGATTGGATTAGCTAGCAAATCCTGTGGTCCTTTCAATCACAGTTTCTAATGAGATTCTCGCTTCCCCATTTGCCTCTTCTGAGAAAAATTTAATGACATTACAAATAATCACACGTGCCAGATTATGAAAAACTTCCCTGTACATGTGATGAGTGAATACTGCTGTCCTTATTTCACTTGAGTCCTACACTCTCAAACTATAGTCCACCATGCTCATAGCTGTTAGCTTCCAGAACATTTTCATCCCGGTGAAGCCTCCTTGTGCTCTCTGCACCAGAAGGTGCCAGTTATCGCTTGTTACACTGAACAGGGATTCCTCTCAGTTACTCACTCTGGTCCATCGCTATTGGTCTCGATCACGATGACCGCAGCAGTACTCTAACTGGCATGGCGGTGGAACAGAATCATAGCAGCGCACCTCAAGAGCTTCCCAGTGTTCTCTTTAACGGTGCAATCGTCTTGAGACTTTACTGGGAGAAAATACACTGAAGCGCCAAAGAAACTGATATAGGCATGCGTATTCAAATACAGAGATATGTGAACAGGCAGAATACGGCGCTGCGGTCGGCAACGCGTATATAAGACAAGTATGTGGCGCAGTTGTTAAATCGGTTACTGCTGCAGGTTATCAAGATTTAACTCAGTTTGAACGTGGTGTTATAGTCTGCTCACGAGCGATGGGACACAGCAGCTCCGAGGTAGCGACGAAGTGGGGATTTTCCCCTGCGACCATTTCATCAGTTACTGCGAATATCAAGATTTAACTCAGTTTGAACGTTGTGTTATAGTCGGCTCACGAGCGATGGGACACAGCAGCTCCGAGGTAGCGACAAAGTGGGGATTTTCCGTGCGACCATTTCATCAGTGTACTGCGAATATCAGGAATCCGGTAAAACATCAAATCTGCAACATCGCTGCTGGAGGAAAAGGATCCTGAAAGAACGGGACCAACGACGACTGCGGTCCCATGCTATGTAGTAAAGATGGCAGAAGTGCAGCCCTTCGGCAAATTACAGCAGATTTCAATGCTGGGCCATCAACAAGTGTCAGCGTGCGAACCATTCAACGAAACATCATCGATAAGGGCTTTCGTAGCCGAAGGCCCACTCGTGTAACCTTGATGACTGCACGCCACAAAGCTTTATGCTTCGCCAGGGCCCGTCAACGCCGACATTGGACTGTTGACCGCAAACATGTTGCCTGGTCGGACGAGTCTCGTTTCAAATTGTATCGAGCGGATGGACATGTACAGGTATTTAGACAACCTCATGAAACCGTGGCCCCTGTACGCCAGCAGGTTAATCAAAGTTGCGGAGAAATATTGGTCTGGGCTCTGTTGCATAGAAATCAGATTTGCTTTCAGTTCTTAAAAATGTTCAACATGTGGGGATTTAAATGATCCGTGAAATTACTCCTTTTCCGAAGAAAGCATCAAACTATTTAATTGGAGCTGAAAGCTCCCGTTGGAAATGTTCTTCGAGCTGGTATTCATTAATAGATCATAATTGAAGTATACGTCAATTGTCAAATAAATACGTACCTTCTTTAAATGAACAATGTTTTACTGGCTTTTGTGTCAATGAAATTATTCTCGTAACATGAACTATCTGTTCACTGGCTTATATACAGATATATAAGACAATTTCCTTCAAAATCTCGCAGTGGCGTCGATTTCTACTTCACAAGAATGAAAACTCCTAATGAACTACTTCTTAACAAGAACAAAGACTTCCTACACTAAGAATAATTATCTGAGCGCTAATCGCCACAGAGTAATGAAGAATATCTTTGTCTCTCTCTCTAGCACCGTCACGTCAAGTCACGCTACTTTCTCTCGTGTTGCATGATACATCATACCACTCGATCAGTACATGGTAGACAGGAAGTTCAGGAAAGTGAGCAGTTTTCCGCCGTAAATAGTTGGAGGCTGTAGAGACCAGAATCAGAAGCAAGATGGTACTTGAAGTGGAGACACCTATCACTATGATTTTGTGCTGGTACCTGCTGCGGCACTGCTGTATTGAAGAAACATTTGCTCTACACTAATCCGCCCCTCCAGCACTGTTATAAACTTATCCAGAGAACGGAGTACACATGGATCCATGGTATTGTTCAGAAAGGTCGGATTTTTAGCAGGTTTGTCAGGTAAGTACAGTAGCAGATATGTCAGATTCATAATTGTAGCCCCTGTTACCGTTGTTGGTAGGCGAAAAGGTTGCCCTGAAATGTCACACATTGAACCGTTTCGTTTATTGCTATTGTGCTACCCTGCAGCTCTATATATTCGTCTCCCCTAGGTCACCACATGCGTACGAATGCAGTCGGTGGTTACACGCGCGGATACGATGTGATATAACAACGATAGGGTTTTCTGCTCCAACACTACAACGAACTCTAAGATACAAAATTGTTAAGGCTTTCGTGGCCACTTGTTGACAAATTGCCTATTGGCTTCTGTCTCGGGTTCTTCGGCCGACGTTCATCTAATGATTTTACTGACGTTTCGCCAGCACGAGTGGTCGGCATTGTCAGAGCTTCACCCTCCATTGCCTGTGGTGAACTGGAGCCGAGCTCGCGGCCGCAGACTATATGTACCTGGCGCGCCAACGTCCGAGGGCTTCTCCACGGTCATTTCCGGTGCGGTTCTCCTCTTGCTACCTGCGACGGTCGTTCGCTGCAATGCGGGAAGCCAGGATCCGTTTACCTTTCCTCTTCCTTGTTGAAACTGTTCGCGTGTTTTTATATTTCTACAGCTTCTCTGAACAAGCGCGTGTGATAGTCCTTCTCTACAGCCAGAACTTCCGTGTCTGCGAATTTTATTACGTTGTCGGTCTCATTCAGTGAGTGCTCTGCCACGGCCGATTTCTCCACCTGCCCCAACCTGCAATGTCGCTTATCCTCTTTGATCCTGGTGTTGATTGATAGTCCAGTCATTCCGACATAAACTTTTCCGCACGTGCATGGTATACGGTACATTGCCGACATTGCAAGTGGGCCCCTTTTCTCCTTTGCCGATCTAAGACACTCTTTGATCTTCCTTGTCGGTTTGGAAATCGTCTTTACGCCGTGTTTGCGCAATATACGGCCGATTCTGTTCGTCACTCTAGAAATGTATGGCAGAAAGTCCTTTTCTGATTCCTTACTTCGCCGAGTGTTTGGCTCTGTTACATTTCTAATATAACTTGTGGAGTGAAACTTCCTGGCAGATTAAAACTGTGTGCCCGACCGAGACTCGAACTCGGGACCTTTGCCTTTCGCGGGCAAGTGCTCTACCAACTGAGCTACCGAAGCACGACTCACGTCCGGTACTTACAGCTTTACTTCTGCCAGTATCCGTCTCCTACCTTCCAAACTTTACAGAAGCTCTTCTGCGAACCTTGCAGAACTAGCACTCCTGAAAGAAAGGATACTGCGGAGACATGGCTTAGCCACAGCCTGGGGGATGTTTCCAGAATGAGATTTTCACTCTGCAGCGGAGTGTGCGCTGATATGAAACTTCCTGGCAGATTAAAACTGTGTGCCCGACCGAGACTCGAACTCGGGACCTTTGCCTTTCGCGGGCAAGTGCTCTACCAACTGAGCTACCGAAGCACGACTCACGTCCGGTACTTACAGCTTTACTTCTGCCAGTATCCGTCTCCTACCTTCCAAACTTTACAGAAGCTCTTCTGCGAACCTTGCAGAACTAGCACTCCTGAAAGAAAGGATACTGCGGAGACATGGCTTAGCCACAGCCTGGGGGATGTTGCCAGAATGAGATTTTCACTCTGCAGCGGAGTGTGCGCTGATATGAAACTTCCTGGCAGATTAAAACTGTGTGCCCGACCGATACTCGAACTCGGGACCTTTGCCTTTCGCGGGCAAGTGCTCTACCAACTGAGCTACCGAAGCACGACTGCCAGGAAGTTTCATATCAGCGCACACTCCGCTGCAGAGTGAAAATCTCATTCTGGAAACATCCCCCAGGCTGTGGCTAAGCCATGTCTCCGCAGTATCCTTTCTTTCAGGAGTGCTAGTTCTGCAAGGTTCGCAGAAGAGCTTCTGTAAAGTTTGGAAGGTAGGAGACGGATACTGGCAGAAGTAAAGCTGTAAGTACCGGACGTGAGTCGAGCTTCGGTAGCTCAGTTGGTAGAGCACTTGCCCGCGAAAGGCAAAGGTCCCGAGTTCGAGTCTCGGTCGGGCACACAGTTTTAATCTGCCAGGAAGTTTCATATCAGCGCACACTCCGCTGCAGAGTGAAAATCTCATTCTGGAAACATCCCCCAGGCTGTGGCTAAGCCATGTCTCCGCAGTATCCTTTCTTTCAGGAGTGCTAGTTCTGCAAGGTTCGCAGAAGAGCTTCTGTAAAGTTTGGAAGGTAGGAGACGGATACTGGCAGAAGTAAAGCTGTAAGTACCGGACGTGAGTCGTGCTTCGGTAGCTCAGTTGGTAGAGCACTTGCCCGCGAAAGGCAAAGGTCCCGAGTTCGAGTCTCGGTCGGGCACACAGTTTTAATCTGCCAGGAAGTTTCATATCAGCGCACACTCCGCTGCAGAGTGAAAATCTCATTCTGGAAACATCCCCCAGGCTGTGGCTAAGCCATGTCTCCGCAGTATCCTTTCTTTCAGGAGTGCTAGTTCTGCAAGGTTCGCAGAAGAGCTTCTGTAAAGTTTGGAAGGTAGGAGACGGATACTGGCAGAAGTAAAGCTGTAAGTACCGGACGTGAGTCGTGCTTCGGTAGCTCAGTTGGTAGAGCACTTGCCGCGAAAGGCAAAGGTCCCGAGTTCGAGTCTCGGTCGGGCACACAGTTTTAATCTGCCAGGAAGTTTCATATCAGCGCACACTCCGCTGCAGAGTGAAAATCTCATTCTGGTAACTTGTGGAGTACCCATTGCTCCTCAGAACAATTTCCAGGTGTTGCATTTCGCGTCTGAGGTGCTGCGGCTCACATATTCGTACTGCTCGCGTTCCGAGCGTATTAATCACGCATCTTTTCTGTCTCGGGTGGTAGTTTGATAGTTTGTGCAGGTATCGGTCCTTGTGTGTCGATTTTCGATACAGGCTGTGCCCCAGGTTTTCACCATCCCTTTTGACGAGCACATCTAGAAATGGCAGTTTTTTGTCCATTTCTACTTCCATGGTAAATTTTATGTTGGCATGGAGGCTGTTCAAGTGTCTTAGGAAGTCACCGAGCTGTTCTTCACCATGGCTCTACACAACGAAAGTATCATCGACGTACCTGTACCACACCTTAGGTTTGCAAGTCGCCAAGTCCAGTGCCTGTGCTTCGAATTGTTCCATGAAGAAGCCACCACTGGACTGAGAGGACTATCCATGGCGACGCCTTCCAGCTGTTCGTAGAAATCGCTATTCCACGTGAAATAGCTTGTGGTGAGACATGCATGGAAGAGCTTTGTGATGTCTTGCGGGAAAATGGAACCGATGTGCTCCAGAGCGGAACTTTGACAATGCCAGCCACTCGTGCTGGCGAAACGTCAGTAAGATCATTAGATGAACGTCGGCCGAAGAACCCGAGACAGAAGCCACTAGGCAGTCTGTCAACTCTAACATAGCTGGCAATTCCTTACGTACTTGGCGTAAGCCAATTAGTTAGGGCTAACTAATTGAATGGTGGATGGATTCCTGTAATACCACTATCTAAATGTGGGAAACGTGAGGAAGAGCCTCGCCACAGCCAACTGGGTATCCAGCAGGCCCAACCGGCCTTCTGTTATCTAAAATCCTGGTTCACAATATTGGTGGTCATTCTCAAGAGACTCGTCAGCTCTCATGTTAACCCCTACAGCAGTCTAGTATTATTAAACACTCCTGTCTAGCTTTACATAAGGCAGCGAGAGGCGGCAACCAGCACAAAGACCTGGGCTAGAAAAGTGGCAGCAGCAAAGGAGATATGTCCGTGGCTCGGTGGCGCGTGGTTCCGTGTGGCTGGCAGACATCGAGCTAGCAGCGACAGCAGTCTCGGTGGCAGACTGGCCTCGCCATTGGGTGTCAAAGTAGTAACCAGCTAGCAGCTTGCAGTGGGCGCAATGCTGGAGGCACCTCAGTGCCATCTGCGAACCAAAGGACCAGAGAGGTCTTGGAGTTGCCCAACACTCAGCTGATGTCAGCCAGCTGCTGGTTCAGGAATAGGCGCAGCGAATAGAGCATGGGCTAGTGGAGGCACGGCAATGGCCTTGCCGCAGTGGATACAACGGTTCCCGTCGGGTCACCGAAGTTAAGCGCTGTCGGGAGTGGCCGGCACTTTGATGGGTGACCATCCGGGCCGCCATGCGCTGTTGCCGTTTTTTGGGGTGCACCCAGCCCTGACATTGCAATTGAGGAGCTACTCGACCGAATAGTGGCGGCTCCGGTCAAGGAAAACCATCGTAACGACTGGGAGACCGGTGTGCTGACCACACGCTCCTCCTATCCGCATCCTCAGCTGAGGATGACACATCGGTCGGATGGTCCCGATGGGCCACTTGTGGCCTAATGACGGACTGCCAGTGGAGGCAGCCGCTAGTTGTAGATGAGGCTGGATGATTCGCACTGGGTCGACAGCTGGCGTGGAGACGTTCTCGGTGTAAGCAGCAATCGGCGACATATACTGCATGACCGGAGCGGCCATTATTTATATAGGCTCGCGGCAAATTCACTAGAGCCGACTCAAAGGGTTCCTCGCAATTCTTGAATAATTGATCAAACTGCTAAGTCTACAATGCATATCAACGCACATCTCTATTAAAATTAAAAAGTTCCTCTACAGTTTCACACTCGGAATAATTCTAATTATGTTCATTGAAGGTGGCGGGGGAAGAAAGGAAAGGAAAGTAACTTTTGATGTCAGTTACACTTGGACTTTATTGGGAATCAGCGGCGACAAGTAAAAAAGTGTCCGGATATCTCTTGCTCAATAGGCAGTTACATTAACCGCTGCGCCACCCGGACATAATGTTTATCGTAATTGCGCAGACTATCTCGCCACGCGTCACACCCGACCCAAATTCCCTCCTAGCGCCATTTATCCGTAGTCTCTGTCCATGTCCTTCATGCTCGCAACTTTGTGATTCCTACAGGAGGCCTTAAGTAATTGCGCATCCGCACTGCAGCAGAATCATTGCCCATCGAGGCGAATCAGTTAGATTAATCCGTGGTGTCTGTTCATTCAGACATGTCCGAAAGAACACGCACATCGCATTCTTATAAATAATTCAGAGTCACAATGTAAAATGGAATCGTGTAATAATCTAATTTCTAACCTCGTACTACGAGGCCACTTGCCGCCAAGACAGCAAATTAAGCACAAATTTAATAATCTCACGCCCGCAAGACAGAGCTCCTCACTCATTCGAGTCCAAACATCATGTTCCTAGCGTTCTCCTCTTCCTGAATTTCGACATGAATTTCCAGCTTACTATGCTTGCCTCCACTTCTTCGCTAGTTTGCTTCCCGTTCGTTGATGGTACTGTCTCTTCTTACTATGCTGCTCCGTCCTTGTAATGATGCATTACATTACAATTAATGATAATGCTTTTGAACCAATCGTCCATCAGTAATATAAAAATTTCATGACAAATCACCTTCAAACACGTATCCAAAATATGTCAAACATCATATATCTAAATGAAATACATGTCATAATACAGGGGATCATAATTACACTTCTGCTACTTGAGAGTTCACCCTTGAGAAAGGAGTGATCGTAGGATGATAAATTTTTGTGGAAACATTTGCAAGGACACGCAGAAGAGATATAACGAATAAAGCATTAAAAGAAACGTATTTTACTTTTCTCGTGAGAGAGTAACATTTATTTATTGCTTATCATCTTGACTGTCCAGGTTAAAAAGATTGCTCAGTGTGACGATCATCTACACTGAAGCGCACAAAGAAACTGGTATATTCATGCGTATTCAAATACAGAGATATGTAAACAGGCAGAATACGTTGCTGCTGTCGGTAACGCCTTTACAAGACAAGTGTCTGGCACAGTTGTTAGATCCATAACTGCCGCTACAATGACAGGTTATCAAGATTTAAGTGAGTTTGAACGTGGTGTTATAGTCGGCTCACGAACGACGGGACACAGCAGCTCCGAGGTAGCGATGAAGTGGGGATTTTCCAGAACGACCATTTCATCAGTATACTGTGAATATCAGGAATCCGGTAAAACATCAAATCTGCGACATCGCTGCGGGAGGAAAAAGGCCCTGCTAGAACGGGACCAACGACAACTGAATAGAATCGTTTAACGTGACAGAAGTGCAATCCTTCCGCAAACTGCTGCACATTTCAATGCTGGGCCTATAACCAGTGTCAGCGTGCGAACTATTGAACGGAACGTAATCGATATGGGCTTTCGGAGCCGAAGGCCCACTCGTGTACCCTCGCTAACTGCACGACAAAAAAATGGTTCAAATGGCTCTGAGCACTATGGGAAACTGCTGAGGTCATCAGTCCCCTAGAACTTAGAACTACTTAAACCTAACTAACCTAAGGACATCACACACTTCCATGCCCGAGGCAGGATTCGAACCTGCTACCGTTGCGGTCTAGCGGTTCCAGACTGTAGCGCCTATAACCGCTCGGTCACTCCGGCCGGCCAACTGCACGACATAAAGCTTTACGCCTCGCCTGGGCCCGTCAACACCGATGTTGGACTGTTGATGACTGGAAACATCGAGTCTCGTTTCAAATTGTATCTAGCGGATGAACGTGTACGGGTATGGAGACAGTCTCATGAATCCAAGGACCCTGAATGTCAGCAGGGGACTGTTCAAGCTGGTGGAGGCTCTGTAATGGTGTGGGGCGTGTGAAGTCGGAGTGACATGGGTCTCCTAATACATATAGATATGATTCTGACAGGTGACACGTACGTAACCATCCTGTCTGATCACATGCATCCATTCATGTCCACTGTGCATTCCGACGGACTTTGGTAATTAAAGCGGGACAATACGACATCCCACACGTCCAGAAATGCTACAGAGTGGCTACAGGAACACTCTTGTGAGTTACACTTCCGCTGGCCACTAGACTCCACAGACATGAACAATATTGAGCATATCCGGGATGCCTTTCAACCTGCTATTCAGGAGAGATCTCCACCCTATCGTCCATACACGATATTAGGCGTGTCTCAGGTGGGATGTTACCTGCGGCCATCGCCACGCTCATCTTCAACTCCCAATGTGTGTTAGTGTCTTACTGAACCCTGTCCTTCAGATGTCCCCACAGCCAGAAATATCAAGGGTTCCTGTCTGGTGATCTTGGTGGTCACGCGTTTTACAAAGATCTGTCAATGATTCGGTTTTCCTCAAATGCGGTATGGAGTGACCGAATGACCCCACGAGCAATGTGCGGTGGAGATTCATCGTGCATCAGAAGAACTGAGTACATAGTCTTTCCTCTAGAGCAAGAGTCACATGTTGGTGAAGCAGATCATAGTAGTTTGTGCCGTTCACACTGCATGTCCTAGGTCGTTGCGCCCGAGTTCCTCCTTTGGTTGGCATACCGGTGCGGCGCCCAACGGTAAGTCATAACACTAGCACCATTAATAACGCAAATGGTACAGCGCACAGTTTGAATCTGGGTACCTGTACAATAAATAGTTTTCCGCCTACGTTGGCTCAAGTAGTGAAAGTTTAATTGTAACCACCCTGTACATTACATTAACATTAATATTCTGTTGCTAACTTAAAGAAATGAGTAATCTGCACACTTTAATATTAACTAAGGATGTGATCATTGAGAAATAAGATAACCTAGTTTTTCACGGTGTATGGTGTGCATTAAATGTTTCTAAGTACGCTTCTGAGAAAATTACACCTCAGTGTCTGGCTAAGAGATACGCTCCTCTTCTCCAGTGGAGCCAGGCAGCTACTTATCTGGACCCCCACGGCTGGATAAGCATGGCCGCAGCCACCTGCTCAGGTACCTTGACCGCTCTAAATAGCATACCAGAGCGCGTTCGGTTAAATAGCGCCCCTTTTGCGCATTCTGTACTGGAAATACTTTGGTCCCATTTAGACACAGAAACAGCCAAAACAGTTTTATAATCTGTGCTGCGAACTCGCGGCCTACGTTTGTTCTCTCTTGTGCTCTGTAGCCAGCGCTCCTCTCTAAACTTATTTAACATACTGAAATCAGGACTCAGGAGTTCCGAAATGATCGTTTGCATGGCTTGGAACGTCTGTCCAAACGATCAAGAACAAAGTTCCCCATATTGAAATTACTCTTGGAAATTTTTAGGTCTGCTCAAACCAGATGCAGTTGCCCACGTTTGTGAAAAATGTCACTGTGATGTAGTTGAACTACAGCAAATCAGCACACCGTGCCAAAAATACCCCAGTGCAAAAAAAGCTTACCCATTGGTTTGCGTGTATTATCTTTTTATGCCATACTGCCTCGCTTGTTGTCACTGTCACGCTCTTCTACCAAATATGGATTTTTGATTCACTTGACTGAGACAATATTTGAGTCTTAATGCTTTCAGACATTTTCTCATCCAGTATACAGAGACACAGGGTGCTTCAGTAAAATGCTGTGTTTCTAAAGGTAGTGTAGTGATTACGATTCTGAATCTGCATTTGGGAGAAGCGGGGCTTAAATTGTCTCCAATCACACTGATTACAGATCACCAGGATCCCTCTTCACTGGTTTAACCTGAAACAACACAAGAATTTTCATTCTTGTGTTGTAGATACACTCCTGGAAATTGAAATAAGAACACCGTGAATTCATTGTCCCAGGAAGGGGAAACTTTATTGACACATTCCTGGGGTCAGATACATCACATGATCACACTGACAGAACCACAGGCACATAGACACAGGCAACAGAGCATGCACAATGTCGCCACTAGTACAGTGTATATCCACCTTTCGCAGCAATGCAGGCTGCTATTCTCCCATGGAGACGATCGTAGAGATGCTGGATGTAGTCCTGTGGAACGGCTTGCCATGCCATTTCCACCTGGCGCCTCAGTTGGACCAGCGTTCGTGCTGGACGTGCAGACCGCGTGAGACGACGCTTCATCCAGTCCCAAACATGCTCAATGGGGGACAGATCCGGAGATCTTGCTGGCCAGGATAGTTGACTTACACCTTCTAGAGCACGTTGGGTGGCACGGGATACATCCGGACGTGCATTGTCCTGTTGGAACAGCAAGTTCCCTTGCCGGTCTAGGAATGGTAGAACGATGGGTTCGATGACGGTTTGGATGTACCGTGCACTATTCAGTGTCCCCTCGACGATCACCAGAGGTGTACGGCCAGTGTAGGAGATCGCTCCCCACACCATGACGCCGGGTGTGGGCCCTGTGTGCCTCGGTCGTATGCAGTCCTGATTGTGGCGCTCACCTGCACGGCGCCAAACACGCATACGACCATCATTGGCACCAAGGCAGAAGCGACTCTCATCGCTGAAGACGACACGTCTCCATTCGTCCCTCCATTCACGCCTGTCGCGACACCACTGGAGGCGGGCTGCACGATGTTGGGGCGTGAGCGGAAGACGGCCTAACGGTGTGCGGGTCCGCAGCCCAGCTTCATGGAGACGGTTGCGAATGGTCCTCGCCGATACCCCAGGAGCAACAGTGTCCCTAATTTGCTGGGAAGTGGCGGTGCGGTCCCCTACGGCACTGCGTAGGATCCTACGGTCTTGGCGTGCATCCGTGCGTCGCTGCGGTCCGGTCCCAGGTCGACGGGCACGTGCACCTTCCGCCGACCACTGGCGACAACATCGATGTACTGTGGAGACCTCACGCCCCACGTGTTGAGCAATTCGGCGGTACGTCCACCCGGCCTCCCGCATGCCCACTATGCGCCCTCGCTCAGTCCGTCAACTGCACATATGGTTCACGTCCACGCTGTCGCGGCATGCTACCAGTCTTAAAGACTGCGATGGAGCTCCGTATTCCACGGCAAACTGGCTGACACTGACGGCGGCGGTGCACAAATGCTGAGCAGCTAGCGCCACTCGACGGCCAACACCGCGGTTCCTGGTGTGTCTGCTGTGCCGTGCGTGTGATCATTGCTTGTACTGCCCTCTCGCAGTGTCCGTAGCAAGTATGGTGGGTCTGACACACCGGTGTCAATGTGTTCTTTTTTCCATTTCCAGGAGTGTATTTATGAAGATGCAGTATACAAGTGTAATGAAGAGGACACCAGTAACGAAGAACGACATTCTAGGAGTGAGTGTGTATAATTTACATAAAAGTAGGAACTCGTGTTTAGTTTCAAAGAACGATGCCGATAAATGTTCATTGACCGACTGAGAACGAAAGGGTGAACAGACGACAGGAAGTATACCGTGTAAATGAACACTAAGACGAAGACAAGGAGAAGATAAAATGTATGGCTTTGACATATAATTTTGATATTAGTAAATTATTCTATCCGCCTTTTCTCTCCCTCTCTTTCTCTCTCATCCTGACCCTACCTCCCTGTCTTTATTCTATCTGTCGGTCAGTCTGTCTCTCTCTGTCTGTCTCTCTCTAAATATATGCTTATTTTGGGTACAGTAAAAATTTGGTTCTGACAACAGGAACAATTGTAAACAGACATATTGAAGTGTTATACCTCTAACAATAGAAAGATATACACTACACTCTTTCTCGCTCTCTTTTTTTTTCTATTTCTCTATCTCTGTTTTCGAAAGCTGCTTGCTTGAGATATAGCAGAAAGTGTTAGTTGTAATAATTGTACCCAGATACCTAAAAGTGTAGTTTACGCAACCATAGAAAGTTATACGCCGAAAATACTTGTTGCTGTGAAGTATTATCTACATTAGCATCTAAATGGCAGGTTACAAAAGTAAAAATAAATAAATAATTTATATATGACGACTGAACTGGTGAATGACAATTTGTAACAAGGCTGGGATTTGTACCTCATAGAAGGCTGATACTTGAAAATGCCTCTGGAACCATATAGTTTTATTTTATTAAATCGCCCATGCCCTTGTTTCAATCAGGGTCCCCCTTTTCGTTCGATGCTGTGGAGCAATTCCAGTATAGTTGGAAAGCCTCTGCAATGCTCTTCGAGTTTAGTGGGGATACCAAGTGGGTTGAGGAGTGAATGGGACTTTGCACTGAGGAGGAGCCGTGCTAGCATAGTCCGCGCAGTGGCAGAAAGCCCCTGTACGAGGCTGGTGTAGTGGTTAGCGCATCCGCCTACTGGGCAGGAGACCCACGTTCGAATCACAGCCCTCATACAAACTTTCATTTGTCGCTTCAGTCTGCGTATATACAGGGTGGTTCACTGACCGTGACAGCGCCAAATATCTCACGAAATAAGCGTCAAACGAAAAAACTACAAAGAACAAAACTCGTCTAACTATAAGGGGGAAAGTGATGGCGCTATGGTTGGCCCGCTAGATGGCGCTGCCATAGGTCAAACCGATATCAACTGCGATTTTTAAGTAGAAACCCCCATTTTTTGTTACATATTCTTGTAGTACGTAAAGAAATATGAATGTTTTAGTTGGACCACTTTTTTCGCTTTGTGATAGATGACGCTGCAATAGTCACAAACGTATAAGTACGTGGTATCACGCAACATTTGCTTCGTGATACATTACCCGTGTTAAAATGGACCGTTTACCAATTGCGGGAAAGGTCGATATCGTGTTGATGTATGGCTATTGTGATAAAAATGCCCAATGGGCGTGTGCTATGAATGCTGCTCGCTATCCTGGACGACATCATCCAAATGTCCGGACCGTTCGCCGGATAGTTACGTTATTTAAGGAAACAGAAAATGTTCAGCCACGTGTGAAACGTCAACCACGACCTGATGATGCCCAAGTACAATAGCACGAGAATCGGGGATCTCAAAAACGTCGGTGTTGAGAATCCTACATCAACATCGATTGCACCAGTACCATATTTCTCTGCACCAGGAATTGCATGACGTCGAATTTGAACGTCGTGTACAGTTCTGACAATGCGCACAAGAGAAATTACGGGACGATGACAGATTTTTTGCACGCGTTCTATTTAGCGACGAAGCGTCATTTACCAACAGCGGTAACGTAAACCGGCATAATATGAGCTATTGGGCAACGGAAAATCCACGATCGCTGCGACACGTGGAACATCAGCGACCTTATCGGGTTAGTGTATGGCGCGTCATTATGGGAGGAAGGATAATTGGCCCCTATTGTATCTATGGCATTTAAATGCTGCAATGTATGCTGATTTCCTACGTAATTTTCTACCGATGTTACTACAAGATGTTTCACTGCATGACAGAATGGCGATGTACTTCGAACATGATGGATGTCCGACACATTGCTCGCGTGCGGTTGAAGCGGTATTGAATAGCATATTTCATGACAGGTGGATTGGTCGTCGTAGCATGGTCCGCACGTTCACCTTATCTGACGTCCCCGGATTTCTTTCTGTGCGGAAAGTTGAAGGTTATTTGCTATCGTGATCCACCGACAACGCCAGACAACATGCGTCAGCGCATTGTCAATACATGTCTGTACATTACAGAAGGCGAACTACTCGCTATTGAGAGGAATGTCGTTACATGTATTTCCAAATGCACTGAGGTTGACGGACATCATTTTGAGCATTTATTGCACTAATATGGTATTTACAGGTTGTTGTTGTTGTTGTTGTTGTTGTTGTTGTTGTGGTCTTCAGTCCTGAGACTGATGTGACGCAGCTCTCCATGCTACTCTATCCTGTGCAAGCTTCTTCATCTCCCAGTACCTACTGCAGCCTACTTTCTTCTGAATCTGCTTAGTGTATTCTTCTCTTGCTCTCCCTCTACGATTTTTACCCTCCACGCTGCCCTCCAATACGAAATTGGTGATCCCTCGATGTCTCAGAACGTCGTACCAACCAATCCCTCCTCTAGTCAAGTTGTGCCACAAACTCCTCTTCTCCCCAATTCTATTCAATACCTCCCGACTAGTTATGTGATCTACCCATCTAATCTTCAGCATTATTCTGTAGCATCACATTTCCAAAGCTTCTATTCTCTTCTTGTCTAAACTATGTATCGTCCACGTTTCACTTCCATACATGTCTTCACACCATACATATACTTTCAGAAACGACCTCCTGACATTTAAATCTATACTCGATGTTAACAAATTTTTCTTCTTCAGAAACTTCCTTCCCATTTCCAGTGTACATTTTATATCCTCTCTACTTCGACCGTCATCAGTTATTTTTCTCCCCAAATAACAAAACTTCTTTACTACTTTAAGTGTCTCATTTCCTAATGTAATTCCCTCAGCATCACCCGACTTAATTCGACAACATTCCATTATCCTCGTTTTGCTTTTGTTGATGTTCATCTAATACCCTCCTTTCAAGGCACTGTCCATTCTGTTCAACTGCTCTTCCAAGTCCTTTGCTGTCTCTGACAGCATTACAATGTCATCGGCGAACTCAAAGTTTTTATTTCTTCTCCATGGATTTTAATACCTACTCCGAACTTTTCATTTGTTTCCATTATTGCTTGCTCAATATACAGATTGAATAACATCGGCTGTAACAGCATGCGTTCTCAGAAATGATACGTTCACAAAGGTAGATGTATCACATTGGAACAACTGAAATAAAATGTTCAAACGTACCTACGTTCTGTGTTTTAATTTAAAATCCCAACTGTTAGTCACAAACATATGGTTCACAATTTTAGACGATTACAGCGCCATCTATCACAAAGCGAAAAAAGTGGTCCAACTAAAACATTCATATTTCTTTACGTAATACACGAATATGTATTAAAAAAGGGGGGTTCCTATTTAAAAAAAAAACGCAGTTGATATCCGTTTGATCTATGGCAGCGCCGTCTAGCGGGCCAACCATAGCGCCATCTGGTTTCCCCCTTCAAGCTAGACGAGTTTCGTTCTTTTTAGTTTTTTTGTTTGACCCTTATTTCGTGAGACATTTGGCCCGGTCACGATCAATGGACCACCCTGTATATGTCTCTGGAACCATATAGATTCATCTCAGATGTGTAATTCCTTAAAATTCTTGAGAATGACGGGGTGATTCCGCCATAGGGGCTGTGGACGAGGTTCTGAGCTATTTTTGTTCAGTCTCTGGTTGCGCTCAGCTCCTACTGGTCTCGTTCGATTAATCGTTATCATGTTTCATTCTTCTTTCCGATTTAACCATTTTTCATCGTTCTCCCATCGCACTGTATTTAAACGAAGAACTGTACCTTTTGGAAACCTATCGTCTGTTCGTCGAGTTGCCAGTGTCAAAGCTTATAATTCATTTACACTCTTCGTAAATGCTATCATTTTCACGTAACATTAGGTTCTTACAGAAAATTTTCTCGTTTATTATACTGAATGTGTCTTTGCTTACGATTTTTTGCAACGGGCAATGTTAGAAATCCATTGAGTATTGCACGTACAAGTTTATCTTGAGCACATACTGAAGATCAATGTAAGGAGGGGAGCATTCGCAAAGCTTGCGCTTCAATCTTTCATCTCAGTGTGGTGACAAATCGTCCACACAAATCGCCGGCTGTCCAGATCGCAGTTTCTGCTAGTTAAAAGGCTTCAGTGACTAACTTAAACGGTACAGCAATGTTTCATACTTACTCGGTGTCACCCTGCAGCCGCTAGGATAGCCTGGTACCAGATGCAATTAACGATATTCTTGCAACCCATCAGCTGTCGGCGTGAATACCTACTATTTCACAAGAACACATCGCAAACACAGCTGCGACTGTACCGTTCGTGCAAACAAATACACCTGTGCACTTCGTTTCGCACCACTTCGCGGAACTCATACGTTATTAATCCCAGAGTACTAAAGGCAAGAAAATGTTACATTTTATTAAGCCATCGTGAAGTTTACTTCTCCACATTCTACACAAAGTTAGTAGTATTTTATAGGATATGCATTAGTTAGTTACAATTACAAGATCTCCAATGAAATGTTACATACCAAATTAGGTACAAAATGTCCTGTTTTATATCCTACTGCAATCGTAAATTTTACGACGGTATAGTGGTCTAGGGTTAATGAAGGAAGTAAATTCCGCAGATGATTCTGTGATCACTGTGGGTTTTTGCCGATAACGTCGTTCAGATCGTTTAATAAGTGCTGGGCAGTCAATTGACAACAAGGCAGGTGGAAGAAATGTAAGTAAACTGTTTATTTTTTCAAAAGTAATCACCATATCAGTTAATACACGTATCTCACTGTGAGACAAGTCGGTCAATGCCTACATGGAAAAATGTTTCTGGTTGCCTATGGAACCATGATTGTACCCAGGTGTTCACCTCTTCGTCCAAACCAGTAGCGTAGTTGAAACAACCGCGGCAACGCGTGGGCAGGCATTTTTTAGGCAGGTTGATTCGATTACGCTGCAGAAGTTTCGCTGGGAGACCCTTATCCTCCATTATGGCCCCAATCTCTCACCATGCGATTTCTATGTTTTTGGAGCCGTGAAAAGAGACATTTGTGGCCATCCACAAAGGCATTCGCCGCCTTGTCTCACAATGGGGTGAAATGTGTTAACAGTTATGGCGATTACTTTTCAAATAATGAACAGTGTTCTTATGTTATTCCATTTGCCTCGTTTTCGTTTTACTAAACATTATAGTTGATGATGGAAGTGTTTTTTGACGTCTGTTGTTGTTGTGGTCTTCAGTCCAAAGGCTGGTTTGATGTAGCTCAACATTCTAACTCTATCTTCTATAAGCCTGTTCATCTTCGAGTATCTACTGCAAGCTACATCCCTCTGAATCTGCTTAATATATTCATCTCTTGGTCTCCCTCTACGATTTTTACCCTCATCCCCCCTCCACTCCCCCCCCCCCCCCACCTCCCACGCTTCGCTCAAGCACTAAACTGATGATCGCTTGATGCCTCAAAATGTGTCCTACTAACCGGTCCCTTCTTTTAGTCAGGTTGTACAATACATTTCTCTTTTCCCCAGTTCTATTCAGTACCTTCTCATTAGTTATGTGATCTACCCATCTAATCTTCAGTATTTTTCTGTAGCACCACATTTCGAAAGCTTCTATTCTCTTCTTGCCTTAACTGTTTATCGTCGATGTTTCATATCCATACACTGCTACACTACATACAATAGTTTCAGAAAGGACTTCGTGACACTTAAATCTATACTCGATGTTAACAAATTTCTCTTCTTCAGAAACACTTTTGGTGCCATTGACAGTCTACGTTTTATATCCTCCCTGTTTCAACCATCATCAGTTATTTTGCTGCCAAGTAGCGAAACTCAACTACTACTTTAAGTGACTCATTTCCTAATCTAATTCCCTCAGCATCACATGATTTGATTCAACTACATTCCGTTACCCTCATTTTGATTTTCTTGATGTTCATCTTCTGTCCTCCTTTCACGACACTGTCCATTCCGTTCAACTGCTCTCCGAAGTCCTCTGCTGTTTCTGACAGAATTACGATGTTATCGGTAAATCTCAAAATTTTCATTTCTTCTCCCTGGGGTTTAATTCCTACTCCAAATTTTTCTTTCGTTTCCTTTACTGCTTGCTCAATATACAGATTGAACAACTTCGGGGATAGGCTACAACCCTGTCTAACTCTCTTCTCAACCACTGCTTACCTTTCATGCCCCTCTACTCTTATAACTGACATCTGGTTTCAGTTCAAATTGTAAGTAGCCTTTCGCTCCCTGTATTTTACCCCTGCCACCTTTAGAATTTGACAGAGAGTGTTTCAGTCAACATTGTCAAAAGCTTTCTCAAAGTCTACAAATGCTAGAAACGTAGCTTTGTTTCTTCTTAATCTATCTCCTAAAATAAGTCTTAGGGTCAGTATTGCCTCGTCTGTGACTGTTCAATTGGAGCATAACAAATGTGTTTGTTTTCTGTATATCTAGCAGTTATCGCGCAGTCAGCTTTGGAAACCCTGGAGCTATTTAGCTATTTATGAATAACATCATATAATTCACCTTGCACTGACCTTAGGTCCTCGCTGGTAAACGGCAAGTAAAGGAGCTGTGAAGTTTGGGCCTCTAATGCTTCTCGAGGCAGCTCTTGTTGTTCCGATTGTGCCCAGTGGGAGGACTAATGTCGTATTGTCGTTTGTTCTGTTTTTTTTTTTTTTTTTTTTTTTTTTTTTTTTTTTTTTGTTTCAGTCTACCAGCGTTGAGATTATTAGCTCCCTCATAGGAGTACGGTTCACTGTTGTATCCAATGGTGCACTAAACCACTCATCAATGCAAGCTACCAGACTGCGGTCGCCACTGTACTTTCTGACACTTAACTGTACATGGCAGGTTGAGGGAGACGTCCAAATACACTACTCGTACTTTGCTACTCATCCAGTCAGCAATGGCATCCCCGTTCCCACTATTCCGAAAATAGTTGTGGTTCCTGGAGGATCTAAGCTGAAGGGCAAGCCAGCAAACAAATTCGTAGCAAATCGCGTTAAAACGTTGTCGCCCAGGTGCACACGTACCTGTTGCTGTTCTCCACCGTCTAGCCAGCGCTGTGGACGAACAGTTTTTAGATCTGTCGGATAAGAGTGGCAACAGATTATATATTGTGGAACATAATACTCATATCAAAAAAAAGTTTTGCATCACTTCGGTTCGGAAAGTTCCGGAACCTGCACAGAAAATTGGAACAGAGATCAATATAAACATCATTTCCGCCCTTTTCAATGCTCATGAAAACCACACATTGCATGTTTTACCACCATACAGCGAGACCTTCAGAGGTGGTGGTCCAGATTGCTGTACACACCGGTACCTCTAATAACCAGTAGCACGTCCTCTTGCATTGATGCATGCCTGTATTCGTCGTGGCATACTATCCACAAGTTCATCAAGGCACTCCTCAATGGCGTTTCGGCGTAGATCCCTCAGAGTGGTTGGTGGGTCACGTCGTCCATAAACAACCCTTTTCAAACTATCCCAGGCATGTTCGGTAGGGTTCATGTCTGGAGAACATGCTGGCCACGCTAGTCGAAGGATGTCTTTATTCTGAAGGAAGTCATTCACAAGATGTGCAAGATAGGGGCCCGAAGGGCATCCGTGAAGACAAATGACTCGCCAATGTGCTGCCGATATGTTTGCACTATCGGTCGGTGGATAACAATCACGTACCGTACAGCCGTTACGGCACCTTCCATGAACACCAGCGGCGTACGTCGGCCCCACATAATGCCACCCCAAAACAGCAGGGAACCTCCACCTTGATGCACTCGCTGGACAATGTGTCTAAGCCGTTCAACCGGGTTGCCTTCAAACGCGTCTCCGACGATTGTTTGGTTGAAGACATATACTACACTCATCGGTGAAGAGAACGTGACGCCAATCCTGAGCGGTACATTCGGCATGTTGTTGGGCCCATCTGTACCGCGCTGCACGGTGTCATGGTTGCAAAGATGGACCTCGCCATGGACGTTGGGTGTGAAGTTGCGCATCAGGCAGACTATTGCACACAGTTGAGTCGTAACACGACCTCCTGTGGCTGTACGAAAAGCATTATTCAACATGGTGGCGTTGCTGTCAGGGTTCCTCCGACCCATAGTACGTAGGTAGCAGCCATGCACTGCAATAGTAGTCCTTGGGCGTCCTGAGCGAGGCATGTTATCGACAGTTCCTGTCTCTCTGTATCTCCTCCATGTCTGAACAATATCGCTTTGGTTAGCCCCAAGGCGCCTGGACACTTCTCTTGTTGAGAGCCCTTCCTGGTACAAAGTAACAATGCCGACTCGATCGAACAACGGTATTGACCATCTAGGCATGGTTGATTTACGGACAACACTAGCTGTCTACCTCCTTCCTGGTGGAATGACTGGAAATGATCGGCTGTCTGACCCTCTCCGTCTAATAGGGGCTGCTCATGAATGGTTATTTACGTCTTTAGGCAGGTTTAGTGACATCTCTGAACAGTCAAAGGGACTGTGTCTCTGATACAATATCCACAGTTAACGTCTATCTTCAGGAGTTCTGGGAACTGGGGTAATGCAAAACTTTTTTTTATATGTGTATATGCAGGCGGTGAACCATGTTTTGTAAATGCTTAAAGAACGCATATTCACTAAGATAATCTTCTTATCGAATGAAAATTTTGTTTACTGATCACACGACTCATCTTCAAGTAACAAATTCATCATAATATCCAGGTATGCCATCTAAGCACGGTTCACTCATTCAAGTAACCCAGAATGGTTTCAAAGCTACAGAGCGAGTGGATGGAGTATTAAGTACTTGGTATAGCTTCAGTGAGGTTATCGGATAAGAGGATGCACTCGCTACAGTACTTCTTAGCCAAACTGTGGTAGCAGCTACTCGAGAATTCCCAATATCTTGTTACACAGGGATAAAGTATACTTACTGAAACGTGACCATGTGCTGATGATGTGGCACTTACTAGAAAAAGTCACTCACTAGAGAAAGCAATGTGCAACTGAGTGAGCCGAGGGAAGCTACACAACCTCGTGGCCTTAAAGCAAACGAAATGAAGAACAGGTACATGCTATTCGCTAGGAAGGGAAATAACAACAAGAATAAATCATCAGCAGCAGCCTTCAACTTTGAAAACGTGCAAGAAAAAATAGGATCTTGGATCTAGTATTAATAAAATAAATTACATGTCAACTGATTTGCATTGCTTCTACAGGATTAATAAATTTCTGGTCTCCTCGACATTAACCTCAGTAAACCGCAAACACACAAGGTCATTATCAGGCCAGTACCAAAAACATATGAAACATCGACATTAATAAGTACTTATGAGCAGCAGCTCACAATATTTTTGAACACTAGGTGCTGTGAAAGGTCTGTGGGGTAGTTCAAGATAATAATAGAGCATCTAGACCTACAATAAAAAGGTGAGTTGGACGGGGTGGTACAAGAAGGAGCTGACACTGAATGATCAATAAAAGGTAGAATAATGGTCTGGTTTGGACATGTTATTAGAATGGAGACTGGCAGAACGACAAAAGATACTTGTGCAGGCCTACTGGAAAAAGACAAACGCAGGCCAGAAAAGCGATGGATAGACGGTGTGGCAGAAGATATAAAAACTTTTACGTTTGGAGGATGGTGAAGCCCCCTGCTGGAGAGGGAAGACTGTAGGATGCTTGTTGAGGGGACTAAGATTCAAGCGCCGACTGGAGTGGCCGTGCGGTTTTAGGCGCTACAGTCTGGAGCCGAGCGACCGCTACGGTCGCAGGTTCGAATCCTGCCTCTGGCATGGATGTGTGTGATGTCCTTAGGTTAGTTAGGTTTAATTAGTTCTACGTTCTATTCGACTGATGACCTCAGAAGTTAAGTCGCATAGTGCTCAGAGCCAATAAGATTCAAGCAGTGAGAGGAAGATACGTTACAGAGATGATACGTGGTCAATTATATATTCTGCAAGGTTCTGTTATATACCTAACCACTAATAAATGTAATAAGGCATCATAGCTATCGTATACCTTAACAAACCTTGCCCGCTACTGTCGTCAAGAATCAAACTGAACATGCAGTGAAACGTGTGTATTCCAAGAAATATGGCCGGAAATTTTGATTCCAATTCATTCTGTTTAAAATTACTGACTGGCGAGCTCACAGATCGACTGATCGAGTGACGAAATTTACACAAAATGTAAAATGTTTTCTTGACCACAGCAGATTCAGGTAGCAGCAATTAAATTATCTAACTTTTGAATTTGTGACTATTGAGGCAACAGTAGCAGCTACAAGAAGTAGCTCAGGAATATATGTAACGCATTATCGATACGGATGCAATAGAATGCGCTACCTAAAAGTTCCAAAACCCCGCGCATAAAAAGGGGTTCTTCTGGGGCTCATAAATCGAGTTTTGTTAGTGATAGAAAGGTTTGGTCAAAAGTACTAGATAGCCCTTGGGCTACGGACCATTTGTATAGCCAACATACCCAGCAGAAGGATCGTGTTAGTATCACTATCCCACAGAACATGGTCAAAATATGAATAACAGATATTTCCTCCCACTTAAGTAAATGAAGCAAATCGGTTGGTTCTTTTGCATTTGATGTGGTCCAGGTGGCCCAGGTGGGATCATTAGTTCATGGACGGTTCCTTAGAAAACGTTAAAAAGGAAATTTCTTTACAATTTGTTTGTACCAAAACCGCGCCGCGGATTCCAGACGGCTGAAGGCCTAAATTTTTATATGTTCCTAAAGTCCCAACCTCGAACAAATTTAAATATTTTCTTAATACTCGTATACTTATCCGTTTACGAGATATAGAGTTTCAAAGTTTCTCTATTTGTATTCGTTCAACATGCACGTAAAATCCGGTGTGAGGCGAGACCGTAGTTTATAAAGTGATGCAGCACGAGGTTCAAATGGCTCTGAGCACTATGGGACTCAACTGCTGTGGTTATTAGTCCCCTAGAACTTAGAACTACTTAAATCTAACTAACCTAAGGACATCACATACATCCATGCCCGAGGCAGGATTCGAACCTGCGACCGTAGCATGCAGCACGAGGACATCTGCTCTAAAGTGCCTGCATTATCATCAGAAAGGTTTTGGGCAGCCCGTCTTGTAGTTCTGGTGCACATGCAAAATTTTTGCACCGGGAAAATCCGGTCTGATATGTAAAATCAGATTTACGTTATTTTAGTTTGTCGTAAGTACACTGTCAAAATTTTACTGATTCATTAAATTCTTTTACATAAGTGACATACCGTTCTGTGGCAGGGTAAAGAAGGGAACCAGCGGAAAATTGCTCCTGTCGGAGCCCAAAGAAAGCGAATATGCTACTGTTTAAAAGGCTCTGACTGAAAAGTGGGACGCAGGTTGCCTCATTGTACCTTTTTCAGCACATTTAAAGATTTTCTCAATAATTTCGGCATGTGAACACATTCGTGCTTTTTTAGAGGCAGTGGCAGTGGGAAAGATAAGGAAAGGTAACAAATACTGGAAGATAGTAGACAGTGGTTGTGTTGTCCAAAGAGCGAAGGAGACAATGACAGTGTCAGAAGAAGAGAGGACACCGTGGCAGTGGGACGTAGTTCACAGTTTGAGAACAGTGGTATGAAAAGAGTGAAGGAAATACTGCCAGTGGGAGGGGAATAAAGAGTCAGAGAAAGTGGAATTGGATGAGAGAAAGTGATAACGAAAAACAGAGTCTGTGAGAATGACAAAGAGTGGCAGAGAGATGACAGTGAGGAGAGACAGCCTCAGTGTGAAGAAATGAGTGAGAGAGTAGCAGTAAGAGAGAGCAAGAGAAAGATAAATAGTGAGAGGAGACAGTGGTAGTTGGACAGAACGAAGGGGACTGTGGCTGTGACACAGGAGACAGTGACAGCGAGGCACAAAGAGATAATGGCAGTGAGTTGGCCTGAATGAGTTACCGAGAAGGGGCAAATGGGAGTAGATGGGTATGAGTGACTTACAGTAATGGACTAGTCGGTGTGAGCGGGTATTAGAGGAGCTTGTGGGAGTGAGAGGTCAGTTGCATGTTAAAAAGAGCACGAATATGTTCGCACTCCAAAGTAGTTGGGAAAATTTTTAAAGCTGCTGAGGGAGGTAGAGTAAGGCAGTTGCTAGCCCACTTTTCAGTGAGAGTCTTTTAAACTACACTCCTGGAAATGGAAAAAAGAACACATTGACACCGGTGTGTCAGACCCACCATACTTGCTACGGACACTGCGAGAGGGCTGTACAAGCAATGATCACACGCACGGCACAGCGGACACACCAGGAACCGCGGTGTTGGCCGTCGAATGGCGCTAGCTGCTCAACATTTGTGCACCGCCGCCGTCAGTGTCAGCCAGTTTGCCGTGGCATACGGAGCTCCATCGCAGTCTTTAACACTGGTAGCATGCCGCGACAGCGTGGACGTGAACCGTACGTGCAGTTGACGGTCTTTGAGCGAGGGCGTATAGTGGGCATGCGGGAGGCCGGGTGGACGTACCGCCGAATTGCTCAACACGTGGGGCGTGAGGTCTCCACAGTACATCGATGTTGTCGCCAGTGGTCGGCGGAAGGTGCACGTGCCCGTCGACCTGGGACCGGACCGCAGCGACGCACGGATGCACGCCAAGACCGTAGGATCCTACGCAGTGCCGTAGGGGACCGCACCGCCACTTCCCAGCAAAATTAGGGACACTGTTGCTCCTGGGGTATCGGCGAGGACCATTCGCAACCGTCTCCATGAAGCTGGGCTACGGTCCCGCACACCGTTAGGCCGTCTTCCGCTCACGCCCCAACATTGTGCAGCCCTCCTCCAGTGGTGTCGCGACAGGCGTGAATGGAGGGACGAATGGAGACGTGTCGTCTTCAGCGATGAGAGTCGCTTCTGCCTTGGTGCCAATGATGGTCGTATGCGTGTTTGGCGCCGTGCAGGTGAGCGCCACAATCAGGACTGCATATGACCGAGGCACACAGGGCCCACACCCGGCATCATGGTGTGGGGAGCGATCTCCTACACTGGCCGTACACCTCTGGTGATCGTCGAAGGGACACTGAATAGTGCACGGTACATCCAAACCGTCATCGAAGCCATCGTTCTACCATTCCTAGACCGGCAAGGGAACTTGCTGTTCCAACAGGACAATGCACGTCCGCATGTATCCCGTGCCACCCAACGTGCTCTAGAAGGTGTAAGTCAACTACCCTGGCCAGCAAGATCTCCGGATCTGTCCCCCATTGAGCATGTTTGGGACTGGATGAAGCGTCGTCTCACGCGATCTGCACGTCCAGCACGAACGCTGGTCCAACTGAGGCGCCAGGTGGAAATGGCATGGCAAGCCGTTCCACAGGACTACATCCAGCATCTCTACGATCGTCTCCATGGGAGAATAGCAGCCTGCATTGCTGCGAAAGGTGGATATACACTGTACTAGTGCCGACATTGTGCATGCTCTGTTGCCTGTGTCTATGTGCCAGTGGTTCTGTCAGTGTGATCATGAGATGTATCTGACCCCAGGAATGTGTCAATAAAGTTTCCCCTTCCTGGGACAATGAATTCACGGTGTTCTTATTTCAATTTCCAGGAGTGTAGATAATTTTCGCTCTAGTGTATCGTTCGCCTTTACTTCTAATACTTTCTAGTTAATTTTCGACTTATTTAAGTCTATCAGTGTCGGCCGTTATCGACCATCTTCAAATTAGTTACAATGTACCATTAGTATGTCAGCTTGGGTGCCGAGTACGGCTGCTTCAG
Source organism: Schistocerca gregaria (assembly GCF_023897955.1). Lineage (NCBI taxonomy): Eukaryota > Metazoa > Arthropoda > Insecta > Orthoptera > Acrididae > Schistocerca > Schistocerca gregaria. The sequence continues at coordinate 135,646,651 of NC_064921.1, read as the reverse complement.
CATCACTAAAAGACTTCTGTTGATGCATCCTTATACATACGGCGACTAAATTGACGTATTACATTGTAACTAATGTGAAGATCTGGAGACAGCCGATGAAGGCCAAAAACGGAATAGCCTATATTAAACAGCAGCTGTCTCTGAAATAAATAGCCAACTTTGACTTTTCACCATTTCCTGCGACTTTCCACAGACATTATGTCATACATCACTGTAGTCTGCTATGGACTGTTGTGATTATCTTGTCTTCTGTCCTCTTGTATCACATCAAACAGTTTTATCTACGATGATAAAAGAGACAATAACAACGCCCACTTTTCTGAAATGTAGTCGCTGTTTAATACGAGCGCTGAATGGATTATGATTAAGAGCGTGTGTAATTATTTTTATCAACGAAAATTGAAAAATTGTAAGTCATATTGGCCACTGAGGCGAACAGTTTTGAAACTAGTTGCTATGCTTTCCATGCGCTGCGCAATCATCTAGACAAAACTGAAATATTAAACTCTCCAAACGGGGAAATATCAAACTACGACACCAGGAAAGTCGGGCGAAGTGTGTGAGATACAGGTTCTCAGCGATGTGAAGCTGAAATGCTGGACCATGCTCCAAATCGGCGTCCATCCAGGCTTGACGTAATTACATGTCGTTTTCCCCGAACCGTTACAGATGAAAGCCAGAATGCGTCCACTATCAAGTATACGGGTCATTCATTCCTCGTCGTTATCAAAACAGCTGGAGCGCGGCCTCTTAATGTTCTTTTTACTGAAGGGCCTTTAAAACATAGCCATGAGACTTATCTTCACGTGCGAAACGATGCCCGTATCGAAAAAGAGTTTACCATCGAACAGGAAGATGTAAACAGTAACAAGAAACTGATCGCTTCAGTTCATCAACGTATCGTTATAATTTTAAATGGTACAGTTACAAAGTGCATGTGATTTTTACACTCGAATTAGTAAAATTATATAGAAGTGGAATATGCTTTTATACGACGTCGATAAGAAGATTTATAACAAATTATCGCTGGACGCAGCCATGTCTCTAATGAGTTCAGATGTTTGTTTGCTAATATATATCAGAAACACTTCCTCGAAGCGATAATGGCAGGCAGTTTGTAGATGACCCGCTTAGCAAACGACTGTACAATACAGTGCATTGATCCGCATTCATCATTACTACAGTACCGCTGTTCCCATAAATTTTGTTTTTCTGAACAAACTAGACTCACATGTACTCTTACGTTTAGACACCAAAATTTTCTTTTGCAATCAGCATTCATGTCAGATATTTTATCCATATGCGTGTATCAGATTACTGATGAGGCACTGTTTGCCAAAAAGTACGAACAACATGATGGGACATCAATATGGCAAAACGCTTAAGTAACGAATGAATGATGTGAATGCAAATAGAGTACGCAGACTGCACTCTGCATAGCACCAGGGAACACACAAAGGGACAGTGTACTAAGATTGCTAAATTCATAGAGCATTTTAGCTTTAGCGATAGAGATGCAGAATGATATTTTATAATTTTATTTTTATTACTGACGCCACAAGAGAAGCGATATATATGGTTCTATAGCAATTTTATGTTGTATGATAGTGATCGTTTAAGTCGAAACTGGTAACGAATAAAGGTTTCTTTTATCTGCGGCTCTTAGTTTTAAACAATAATGATTCACTGAATTCATCAATACATGAATCGCTAAATGCAAAAGAAAAGTCAAAATTTTCCACAATTAGTTCTATTGCATCAAGAAGTCCAACTGGGTAGTCTCATCTTTTATAGCAGATTCGGAATTTATCCACAGTCAATAAAACGAGGCCTTTATCTAATAGATTTGAGAGACGAAATAGAGAAGATCCAAAGGAGAGCTAAGCTTTTCGTAAAGGGGTTATTTAATAAGCGCGAAAGCGTCACGGAAACACTTATTTAGAACCGGTGGCAGACTATAAGAGAGGCCTTGTGCGTCAGCGGTGTGGTGTACTATTAAAATTCCGAGAGCAAACTTTTCTAGAAAAGTAAACGGATATATTGATTTCCCCCGTAAAGACTACGAACGTAAAGCTGGAGGTATTCGAGTTCGCAGGCCGTCTTATTAACAGTCGTTCTTGCCGCTCACCGTCCGCAACGAAAGAGACGGTAGTACACGAAATGGCTTCCGCTACATATCTTAAATTGGTTAGTGGAGTGTCGATGTAAATGGTGGTTTTAGGTAAACTTTCGCTACTTAAGAGGGCCCTCGTGAAAAACGATTGATCGTAGAACAATGAAACTCTGTGGAAACATTTGTAAGGACAAGCAGAAGAGAAAAAAAAAACGAATAAATCATTGAAATAAATACGTTTTAATTTGCGTATGAGGGGGTAATATTTGTTAACAGTGTACCATGTTTGCGTTCCACGTTACAAACGTTGCTCAGTGTGACGACCATTTGCATCCACGACAGCCTGGAACAGCACTCGAGATTGCTCTACTACTGCCCGAAACAACGGTGGACCACGGAATGTTCAGCTGTCGTGACAGCTCGTGCCCTGCTCGAAGATCGCATATCGCATCCAGTATTCACAGCTATTACAACACTAACATCTTCAACAGTCTGTGGCGCAACTGGCCGTCGGCATTTCCCAGGAGCGATTCCGAAATCGGCACCTAATTCGAACTTCCGAATCATTTTCTTCAGCTCCAATGCGGAAAGAGTATTCCTTCATTGCGTCGATACTCGCGAAGGCCAGCATCGCTGTTGCTATTGTTTTGATAAAACAGCTTTACGAGTGAAGCCCAGCTCACCTTGTGCAGACCAATGTTGTCTGCAACCGTAATGAACTCTGAAGCTTGCGTTTCAACCCAATGTCACCGCGCCAGTTTCGGCGCTTAACGGCGGGTCATGATACTAACACCACTAACAAAGCAAATCCTGCCGCTCACATTCTGAACATCATTCCTATAATTGGATACCCATACGGTAGATAGTTTTCCGTTCACTCTGGCTCAAGTAGCGAAAGTTTAGCTATAACCACCCTGTAGAGGTAGACGGCAGCGGAACAAAGTTATCCGTCGGCTGGTCGCATCACCTCGCTACCGCAGTACAAATTAGGACAAATTATGTGATCAGTGTCAGTTAAGACCATCAATGATCCAGTTATTGCAAACTGGACCAAGAGCTCTCGCTAGGGGTCTGCCTCCAGCGATGCAGGGAACGACGCAACTGTGAGGTTCAGTGGTGCAAAGATGTGTGTTGTGGTAAGGCTGTCTCTGGTTTGGAGTGAGTGACGGTAATATGCACGCGCGGCGTGGATGAGGAGAATGGGAATTACCAGATTGTATCAGGTAACGATACACACGACGAATGCTGGAAAGTATGGTCTGGAGAACAAATGCATCCAATGGAAATGGAAATGAGCGTTTGGCGTCATTGGCCGGGAGGCCCCTTGTGGGGCAGGTCCGGCCGCCGTGGTGCAGATCTTATTACATTCGAGGCCACATTGGGCGACCTACGCGCCGGATGGGGATGAAATGATGATGATGAAGACAACACAATACCTTGTCCCTGAGCGGAGAAAATTCCCCGACCCAGCCGGGAATCGAACCCGGGCCCGTAGGACGGCAACCCGTCACGCTGACCACTCACCTATCGGGTCGGACAATGCATCTGATCATCTGATGATAATGTGTGACGCGACCATTGAGTGCTTGAGTATCGTTTAGTTGGCACCAGTTGTAATGTTTACGGAAGCTCTGGGACTGTGACTTTTTAATACTATGATCTAGCTCTCATGAAAGCCTGTTGTAGACAAATTGATTTAGACCATGGATCAGTATCCAAATTCTTTCTCAATTTCATACGCTGTGCCGACTCGTAAAACCCATACGTCTCTTTAAATACCTAGAACACATTCACCTCTCCTACATCTCCCGTAACGTGAGTGTTGAATCCCGCCTAGTCGTCAATATGAGGAGTCTAGGAAACCTGCTTTCTCGGATCGCTAGACAACAATTCAAGCAAATCGTATTAATGAGTTTTATTACGAAAAGTAAATGACAATACTTAGCTTTGAGAATGACATAGATGTGTCGCAAGCAAAGGGCGACCTACAAAATAAGCAAGCTTCTTCAGCTGAACAATTCTAATACAAGTGAAGTAATACAGTTGACTCATCTGTTCAGGTCGCTAGTGTTGAAGCTTCGTAGATCTGGGCCGCGACCAGTCGGGCGCGGCGCTTCCTCTCCGCATAGCGGCCGCTACTGTCGCGTTGCCGTCCTGGAGAGGGGTCCAGCGTGCAATTGGCTGGCGTCTTCTCACAGCCATTTCTGCTCTATCGTTCCCGACTGGCGTGCCGGCGCTTAACTTTACTCCGTAACAGTGAGTCCAAACGTCTTGCAGTTTGTCGCATCCTCAGGAGCTCTGGCCTGCTGCCGCGCTCCTATCAACACGTCTCGACTTCCCTTCATACCCAAAGACTTCGTGTTCGTCGTCAGCGTTATTTCGGTCGTCTTCCTCTGCCAGTCTGTGAATTCATCCCTGATATCTATCTTCAGTTCCATCACAATTAACCCTACCCATTCCTAATGAAGGCTACAACGCACACTAACTTACCTGGCCCATCTAGGATCCCACTCATCTCTTAACACTGGCATCTCACCTATCAGTTCCTTCCCGCATTGACGTCCCGCAACCTTTTTCAAATAACATCTTTTCCAATACTTCCCACATCTCAATCTCTACCCCATCGTATCAGTGACATAACGAAGAGGATATGCATCACGTCATCATAACTGTGCCATAAACTTCATAAATGTTACCATGTTAATTTTTGGTTTTAAAATTATATTTATTGACAGCCTGGCAAAAACAGAGCAGCGTTCGGGAAGGTAGGAGGAAACGAAATGAAACTTCACAATTTGAGGGGTTTATGATATTATTTCAGTGATTATAACCTCGAGTGAAACTTAGAAAGAACTTGGCAGTGTGAGCCAAGCCTCTGGGAAGGGCGCTATAAGGCCGTTGTATTCTCTCCTGAGGTAAGCTGACCCACTACTGTTGTAACTGGTCCTTGATATTCTAGACACTTGCAATGCATTTTGATGTCCGTAATGGTTCCAGAAATGTTCTATCGGAGACAGATCTGAGGATCTTGCTGACAACTGGAGTACCTCAAACTCTTGCAGGCAGCCCAAAATGATTCAAATGACCCTGAGCATTATGCAACTTAACTTCTGAGGTCATCAGTCTCCTAGAACTTAGAACTAATTAAACCTAACTAACCTAAGGACATCACACACACCCATGCCCGAGGCAGGACTCGAACCTGCGACCGTAGCGGTCGCTCGGCTCCAGACTGAAGCGCCTAGAACCGCAAGGCCACTCCAGCCGGCCAGGCAGCCCACAAAGAGAAGTCGACGAGCACTGTTTTATTTCAAAAAGGCACAGCGATACTGTTGCATGAAATGTTATACACTGAAGAGCAAGAGAAACTGGTACACATGCCTAATTTCGTGTACGGCCCCCGCAAGCACGCAGAAGTGCCGCAACACGACGTAGCATGGACTTGACAAATGTCTGAAGTAGTGCTGGAGGGAACTGACACCATAAGTCCTGCAGGACTGTCCATAAATGCGTAAGAGTACGAGGGGCTGGAGATCTCTCCTGAACAGCACCTTGCAAGGCATCCCAGATATGCTCAATAATGTTCTATCTGAGGACTGTGGTGGGCAGCGGAAGTGTGTTCATGGAGTCACTCTGTATCAATTCCGGACGTTTTGGGTGTCATATTGTCCTGCTGGAATTGCCCAAGTCCGTTGGAATGCACAGTGGACATGAATGGATGCAAGTGATCAGACAGGATGCTTTCGTACGTGTCACCAGTCAGAGTCGTACCTAGATGTATCAGGGGCCCCGTATCACCCCAACTCCACACGCCCACACCATTACAGAGCCTCCACAAGCTTGAACAGTCCCCTGCTGACATGCAGGTTCCACGGATTCATGAGACTGTCTCCATAGCCGCACACGTCCATCCGTTAGATACAATTTGAAACGAGACTCGCCCGAACAGGCAACATGTTACCAACGGTCCAATGTCGGTGTTGACGGGCCCACGCGACATGTAAAGCTTTGTGTCGTACAGACATCAAAGGCACACGAGTGGGCCTTCGGCTCCGAAAGCCCATATCGATGATGTTTCGTTGAATGGTTTGCACTCTGACACTTGTTGATGACCCAGCATTGAAATCTGCAGCAATTTGCGGAGGGGTTGTACTTGTGTCACATCGAACGATTCTCTTCAGTCGTCGTTGATCCCGTTCTTCCAGGATCTTTTTCCGGCCGTAGTGATGTCGGAGATATGATGTTTTGTTTCCTGATATTGGTTCAAATGGTTCAAATGGCTCTGAGCACTATGGGACTTAACATCTATGGTCATCAGTCCCCTAGAACTTAGAACTACTTAAACCGAACTAACCTAAGGACATCACACACATCCATGCCCGAGGCAGGATTCGAACCTGCGACCGTAGCAATCGCGCTGCTCCGGACTGAGCGCCTAGAACCGCTAGACCACCGTGGCCGGCTCCTGATCTTCACGGTACACTCGCGAAATGGTCGCATTGGGAAATCCCCACTTCATTACTATCTCGGAGATCCTGTCTTCATTGCTCCTGCACCGACTATAACACCGCCTTCAAGCTCACTTAAATCTTGGTAACCTGCCATTGTAACTGCAGGGACCGATCTAACAACTACACCAGACACTTGGTGTCTTACATAGGCGTGCCGACCGCAGCGCCATATTCTGCCTGTTTACATTTATCTGTGTTTGAATACGCATGCCTATACCAGTTTATTTGGCGCTTCAGTGTACATGCGGACGTGGGATGTCTGTGACGTAGCGTTGTGCAGCTGGAATTCCCGCAGTCAGTACCAGCTGTGATCTGAAATCATAGCCGATGGTTCCTCACACTCTTAACACCAGGAACACCACCGCCGTGCCGCTCCAAAGCTTTGGAAGAATGGGACCTCTCCTCGGGTAGCCGGCATATTCACCGACGATGGTTAGCCGGGGTATTGCACAACTAAGAGTCATAGCTGAACAAAGTGCGACGCCGTTCGTCAGTAGTCCATGCTTCCCAGCAACGGCACCAGTCCGAACGTAGCCATTTGTGTTGTGTTTACGGGAGCGTGCGCGTGTGACAGTAATTCCCTAGTCAGGCTGTTGTTGGTCTCCAATCACTGGTGCGGGTTGACACAGGAAGTGGCAGTGAGTTCTTTACTTGTTCTCAGACGGCAGGTGCGGATATGAAGTGGTTAGGATGTGCAATGAGCTTGGTGCACAATACCGCGTTCCTCCCCTGTTGTGCTGTATATGTGTATAGACGTAGAAGTCAATTTTAATTATTTTGCTTGCTTTTGGGAGTAATCAGTATGCCTTTTCCATCACATAGTTAGTCTCCAGACAGGGGTTTATAAAGCACCTACAGTTACGCAATGGAAAAGATGTTTGGGTGGCAGACCTGCACTTCATGTAACGTGTTAAAACATGGTCCAAGTGAAGAACATGCCGCTATGTGGATATAGAGTAACGAAGCACTGGTTCGCCGCTATTTATCGCCCCAGCAACTTCATCACACAGATCTCTAAGATAGCGGGGGATACGGGAGAGAGCCACAAACAGCGTTTTGTCCGTGGCAGGTGTTCGACCCGCATGGCTGCAGCGGTTACGAAATACGGCTAGGGGGTCATCCATCCATCGCTCCTGCCGACGCATCTTGCAGTGCTGCTAACACCCGCAGGAGGTATCCGAACAGAATGAATGTGTGAATTCACATCGCGTAATGGAGACACATAATTATACCTGTTCCACTACCCCACATCTACCTTCCTGTCGTAAATCGGATGGTGTGAAATCTTATGGGACTTAACTGCTAAGGTCATCAGTCTCTAAGCTTACACACTACTTAACCTAAATTGTCCTAAGGACAAACACACACACCCATGCCCGAGGGAGGACTCGAATATCCTCCGGGACCAGCCGCACCCTCCATGATTGTAGCGCCTCGACCGCTCGGCTAATCCCGCGTGGCACGCACGAGTGGAGAATTTTTACAATTTAGACATGATGTAGACGGCTACTGCTTTTTAAATCAGAAATGCGTTTTTAATTACCTTGTGTTGATCACGATTTAGATGTGTTGTGCGTCACCTTTAGGCGTTACGTTCGGTCTACACCTATCTGCTGTAAGATAAACGCTGAAAATAGAGCTGACTATGTGTCCTATGGTAGGGACACCTGTTCTGGACTCGGATAATAGAGGAAATCTTCAAAAAACCGGTAATTCCAAATATCCAAAACTGCATTAGCTACAGATTTTCAGTCTTTGAGCATAAGCAACTATTCAAGAAGTACATACGTAGGTGTTGCAGAGGGAGCGCGTGAAAAATTCGAGCCCTACGAGGGATATAGCGCTACTGAGAAAAGCCGAGACGCAAAAAATGAAACTTCTACATCACTGGTCGGAAATCGGGCGTCACGGGTTTGGTGCACATGTTTTATGGATGCCTATTCTTCTCCTTCCTCTGAAACGGGAATAGGGGCCAGTAACGTATGACGGATTTCCGGAACCGTCACGGAAATAATCGCAGTGTGCCCGTCTTCCATCGTATGTCGCCGCGAGGGTTTCTTGCCTTTTTTGATAAAAGTAATATTAACAACTAGCCGTAACCGGGCACGCGTTGCTGTGGCCATGCCTGGTTAAATGGAAAAAGAAAAGAAAATGGTTCAAATGGCTCTGAGCACTATGGGACTCAACATCTGAGGTCATCAGTCCCCTAGAGCTTAGAACTACTTAAACCTAACCAACCTAAGGACATCACACACATCCATGCCCGAGGCAGGATTCGAACCTGCGACCGTAGTAGTCACGCGGTTTCGGACTGAAGTGCCTAGAACCGCACGGCCACCACGGCCGGCAAGAAAAGAAAGCACACGTTTCTAGTATGTATGGAAGTTGTCCATCTCCTTTCCGCTCACTATATCCATTTCTTTCCACCCCTCTGTCCATCTCCTCTCCCGCGCCTTTTTGCCCTTGAGCGTTGCTTACTATTATTGCAAATTCAGATCTTATAGCAGTATTCAAATCATAAGCTGACAAGCGAGGAACGCAACTTTACTGTTTTCTGTGAAAACCGTCTTTGGAGAAGGAAGCAACACAGTACATTGTTATGTATTCAGTTCATGTTTAAAAACATATATAATAAGAATGAATACATATGAGAGAAACAATCTGAATAATGAAACTTCCTGGCAGATTAAAACTGTGTGCGGGACCGAGACTCGAACTCGGGTGGCTCGTTTGGTAGAGCACTTGCCCGCGAAAGGCAAAAGTCCCGAGTTCGAGTCTCGGTCCGGCACACAGTTTTAATGTGTCATGAAGTTTCATATCAGCGTACAATCCGCTGCGGAGTGAAAATCTCAATCTGGCTAACGGTTTAAATGTCCCACTATCGCAGTTAAAACTGCCTGCGGCAAAGGAAGCAGAGTTGCACATTTTTTCAGCAAAAAATTTTCATTCTCGTAGTCTGCTGTAGCAGAAAAACTTTACGTTGTTGTTTAAGAAATCTGTGGTTCATTTCCGTCTGAAAGTTGAACAGAGTATCGTTTAAAACTCCAAGTAAATTGGTCAAGAACTTTTCGAAATTTGTGCTAACAACGTTTCACTACTACAAATGTATACATATTACATTCGCCCAAAAGTTCGTTAGAGTATCATGAACTTTTTAAATTTTTGGTAACAATATTTCCCTTTTACACACAAACACACACACACACACAGTATCGTGAAAAAATTTGAAGTGAATCGGTCAAGAACTTTCTGAGATTTTTGTTTACGATGTTTATTTCTATAGTATATGTATTAAAAGTAGGTACATTAAAACACGCGTGTATTCGAATGGAACGCTGTGACAGAATTTCAAGTCAATCGACTAACTACTTTCCGAACACGAACGTATGCAGTCTGAATTTTTGAATAGGTATAAAGATTGTCGGCTGCACGGCGTTTGGAGAGGTTGCGGGTGACTGTTATTTCTCCATTTCTAGAGTGGCGACGCGCTGCTGTAACACTTTCGCTGCGTTTTGAAGCCTAGAAGACTGTTGCACAGCGTTTTGAGGCCTAGGAGACTGTTGGGTTAAGAGTCAATACGACGCGCTTACGGCGGGTCTGATATAACAGTGTCGCTGGAAACGTCTACGTCAGAGGCTCGGTGTTGAACCCTCTCGAGAGCTCAGATCTGGCGAACCACACGCATAGTCCCAGGGATGAAATTGCACACGGTGGGACCCACATTATGAGCGTCTGCGTTTCTACTGTTTGTTCATCCGTATCATTTCGCGCTTCTGGTTTCGCCTCCCGGTTTTTCCCACGCTAACGCTGGCGGCTGTTGTCACAAATCACGTCAGAAATTATTTTCCTTGTATTCCGCTAAGAGACGCATCATATCTCCCGATCTTCACACTTTACTCCAAAGAAATCTCCAGATGGCTACATTATCCCAGCAACTGACAGGGGTTGGTCATAAGACAGGGTATTTGAAAAAGATCCATATGGTTGTACAGCACTATGTCTTCTACATAAATGATGATAGAAACTTGAAGTGAATTTTAACTTACTTATTGAAACCAAAAGTTCGCCTTGATGGCGATAATACAGCAACAAATATAGTTTTGTGTTCTATGTTTCTACAGGTGCATTTCAGTTACAAATATGCGGTGTGATATTCGTCGTGAGTACGACACTGCACACCCCACAGCTCAAAACACTCGTTGATGTCACCAGTACTTTGACGACTGTGATTGTTTATGTAAGGGGAAACCCACAGACCGCTCCCGTGTGCTTGTCCAAGACGCAGAGCGTACTCTACATCTATAACTACACTCCGCAATCCACATTAAGGCACGTGAGTAAGGTACCCCGTGCCGCTATTAGTCATTTTTATTCGTGTTACACTAGCAAAAAGAACGTGGAAAAAAATGACTGTCTATATGCCTCCGTGTGAGCCCTGATTTCTCGTTTATTAATGTATGTTGGAGACCAACAGGCTTATTCGGCAGACAATTTCAAACGCCGATTCCCTACATTTTTCTGGATAGCGTTCCTCGAAAAGAACGTCGCTTTTCCTCCAGCGGCTCCCATTTGTGTTCCTGAAGCGTCTTCGTAACCCTAAGAGTCACCTACCAGTAACAAATCTAGCAGCCCGCCTCTGAATTGCTTCGAGGTCTTCCTTTTATCCGACCTAGTACGGAGCCCAAACGCTCAAGCAGTGTTCAAGAATAGGTCGCACTAGCTTCTGTATGCGGTCTCCTTCATAGATGAACCACACTTTCCTAGAATTTTCCCAATTAACCGAAGCCGACCATTTCCCTCTCCTACCACATTCCTCACATGCTAGTTCCATTTCATATCGCTTTGCAATGCTACGCCTTGATATTTAAACAAAGTGACTGTGTCAAGTAGGACACTATTGATGCTGTGTCCGAACATTGTGTGTTTGTTTTTCCTAATCGACCGAATTAACTTCTTTTTACATTTAGAGCTAGCTGCCATTCATCACCCCGAATACAAATTTTGTCTGAGGAATCTTGTATTCTCCGACAGTCACTCAACTACGACGCCCTACCATACATCACAGCATCATCAGCAAACAACTGCAGATTGCTGCCCACGCTGTCTACGAAATTATTTATGTATACAGAGAATAACAGCGGTCGTATCGCACTTCCCAAGGCACTCCTGGCAATAGCCTTGTCTCTGATGAACACCCGCCACCGAGGACAACATACTGGGTTCTATTATTTAAGAAGTTATCAAGCTATTCACATATCTGCGAACTTATGCTTGTGTCTTCTTTAACAACCTGCAGCGGGCGACTGTGTCAAACGCTCTTCAGAAATCTAGAAATATGGAATCTGCCTGTTGCTCTTCATCCATAGTTTGCAGTATATCGTGTGAGAAAATGGAAAGGTGAGTTTCGCACTAGCGATGTTTTCTAAAACCATGCTGATTCGTGGACATAAGCTTCTCAGTCTCAAGAAAATTTATTATATTCGAACTGGGAATATGTTCAAGGATTCTGCAGCAAGCCGAAGGTAGGGATACTGGTCTGCAATTTTACGGGTCCGTTCTTTCATCCATCTTTATACACAGGAGTCACCTGCGCTTTCTTCAAGTCGTTTGGGACTTGGCGCTGGGCGAGAGATTCGCGATAAATGCAAGCTAAGTAAAGGGCCAATGCCGTAGAGTACTATTTGAAAAATCGATTTGGGATTCCATCCGGACCTGGTGACTTACTTGTATTCAGTTCCTTCAGTTGTTTCTCTACGCAAGGGATGCTTATTACTATGTCACCCATACGAGAGTTTGTTCGAGAGTTAAAAGACGGCATGTTTATACGATTCTCCTGCTTTCTGGAAGGTGAAATTTAAAATTTCGGCTTTCGTGCTGCCACCCCAGACTGGTCAACAACTGACTGGATGGAAGCCACTTAGCGATTTTGCATAGGACCAGAATTTTCTCGGGTTCTCTGCCAGATCTTTTGTTAAGGTACGACGTTGGTGTTACTTGTATACTTCGCGCATAGACCTTTTCACAGACACACGAATGTCTTCAGAGTTTTGCAGGTAGTTCACAGAGGTGTGCTCGTCGAGCCAGCCGAGAGTTAGCAGTTCCTCTTGGGTTTGTCTGGCGTGCTCTGCTGCCACGTTTTCAAACCATATAGGATTCAACTGCAGCTAGCTCTTCATGATAGTGATAACAATGTTTACAGTTTTGTGAATTCGTTATGTTCTTGTTACTTTCGTGATAAGTGTTCAATGATGAGGCAACTCGTCAGTCAAGCGGAAAAGTGAACCACCACAAAGTAAGAACATAGGGAACACAGCAGCTAGATGCCACATAAAGAGACTCTGCAGAACACATGTTTTACAGCTTTTACCGAGAATAAACTTCAGGCCCGGAAAAGTTATAGGAATGACGTACGTGGATATGTTGGAGATCTAATTACTTCCACAACTGAGAGAACATGTCGAAAATTTCATTTTTCAGTGGAGCAGGGCACCACTGCACTGGCACCATATCAGAGCGTTTCTTAAGAGCGGGTTGGCTCAACTATGGATCAGCTGTAAGGGGCAGAGTAGATCTTGTACTGCACCACTGGCTTGTCAAGGTCGGCTCATCTTATGTAGTGTGAGTTTTTTTGTGTTTGTTTTTGAAAGACGCCCATGCCCTTCCAAAATCTCACGGTGAACCGCGTCGCCGCACTGCAACAGCAGTGAATGCGGTAACTCCAGATAGGCTTGCAAATATGTGGGACGATTCTATAGCTCCCTACTTAGCACTCATATACAACCGCTCGCTCACCGATAGATCTGTACCTACAGATTGGAAAATTACGCAGGTCGCACCAGTGTTCAAGAAGGGTAGTAGGAGTAATCCATTTAACTTCAGACCTATATCATTGACGTCGGTTTGCAGTAGGGTTTTGGAGCATATACTGTATTCAAACATTATGAACCACCTCGAAGGGAACGATCTATTGACACGTAATCAGCATGGCTTCAGAAAACATCGCTCTTGTGCAACGCAGCTAGCTCTTTATTCGCACGAAGTAAGGGCCGCTATCGACAGGGGATCTCAAGTTGATTCCGTATTTCTAGATTTCCGGAAAGCTTTTGACACCGTTCCTCACAAGCGACTTCTAATAAAGCTGCGGAGCTATGGGGTATCGTCTCAGTTGTGCGACTGGATTCGTGATTTCCTGTCAGGAAGGTCGCAGTTCGTAGTAATAGACGGCAAATCATCGAGTAAAACTGAAGTGATATCAGGTGTTCCCCAGGGAAGCGTCCTGGGACCTCTACTGTTCCTGATCTATATAAATGACCTGGGTGACAATCTGAGCAGTTCTCTTACACTGTTCGCAGATGATGCTGTAATTTACCGTCTAGTAAGGTCATCCGAAGACCAGTATCAGCTGCAAAGCGATTTAGAAAAGATTGCTGTATGGTGTGTCAGGTGGCAGTTGACGCTAAATAACGAAAAGTGTGAGATGATCCACATGAGTTCCAAAAGAAATCCGTTGGAATTCGATTACTCGATAAATAGTACAATTCTCAAGGCTGTCAATTCAACTAAGTACCTGGGTGTTAAAATTACGAACAACTTCAGTTGGAAGGACCACATAGATAATATTGCGTTTCATTGGCAGGACACTTAGCAGATGCAACAAGTCCACTAAAGAGACAGCTTACACTACACTCGTTCGTCCTCTGTTAGAATATTGCTGCGCGGTGTGGGATCCTTACCAGGTGGGATTGACGGAGGACATCGAAAGGGTGCAAAAAAGGGCAGCTCGTTTTGTATTATCGCGTTATAGGGGAGAGAGTGTGGCAGATATGATACACGAGTTGGGATGGAAGTCATTACAGCATAGACGTTTTTCGTCGCGGCGAGACCTTTTTACGAAATTTCAGTCACCAACTTTCTCTTCCGAATGCGAAAATATTTTGTTGAGCTCAACCTAGATAGGTAGGAATGATCATCAAAATAAAATAAGAGAAATCAGAGCTCGAACAGAAAGGTTTAGGTGTTCGTTTTTCCCGCTCGCTGTTCGGGAGTGGAATAGTAGAGAGATAGTATGATTGTGGTTCGATGAACCCTCTGCCAAGCACTTAAATGTGAATTGCAGAGTAGTCATGTAGATGTAGATGTATTGTCTTCAGGTTTCTCGTGCGTCTGGTAAAGTGTGAACTGATCATTTACGAAATGTAAATGAAAACTTTGGTCCTAAACGTAATTATGATACGTAGGGGAGACCCCGGTTAGTTGCCATAAGGGGCTACTTGGGCCACAACTCCTTCTTCCTGCCACCGTGGATCTAGAGCACGGTCGCCGTGATAATGGGGAGTTTATGTAAGGGTACATCATGCAGCTAACGTCAGTCTCATTGCCACGAACAAAAGACACAGTTCCATCGTTTTTCTGAGTTGTAAGTAAATTTTTTGATCGTATTTTTTTTTTTTTTCTGGTGAACCTGTAGAGCGAATTGAGGCGCTGCTGAGGGCGATTTGCAAAACAGTGGTTAACTGTCTTTTATGTTTTGTTTCTGACGTATCAGATTCTGTGGCGCCCATTTTGTTCTACATATCCCTTTGCGGTTAGTTCGTCGTATTACTGTTCGTTTTTGGAGCATCACATGCGACCAGCATGCGAATGAAGCGGCAACACTTTCTGTGCAACCCATCTATCATTTTGTACGACAATGCGCGGCCGCATACCGTGCAAGCTGTGGCTGCTCTGTTCGGTCGGTGGGACCGGGAAGTACTGTACCATCCACCATACTGCCCGGACTTAAGTCCGTGTGACTTTGATTCGACTCCGAAGACGAAGGAACCACTTCGTGGCATTCGCTTCAGAACTGTTCCAGAGATTCGACACGCAGTAGCCTGTTCCATTCGCACCATCAACAGAACAGGCTTCCACATCGCTGGCAACAGGTTCTACACAACGCTGCTGACTACTCTGAAGAACAGTAACAGGTGCAAACATGTAACTCTTTTGTATCAGTTGTGAATAAATAGTTGCCACTATTTAAATTCCAACACTTGTAAAATCGGACGGTGAAATATATGCATATACTGAATATGTATATGAACCAACTTTATTGTCCTATGTGCTAGTTAAACTTTTAACCTAATTTTCTACCTCAGCTCTTGTGAAATCAGATGTATCATTTTGAGACTCTCTAATATTAATGGCCTGTTGTTGTTGTCTTCAGTCCTGAGACTGGTTTGATGCAGCTCTTCATGCTACTCTATCTTGTGCAAGCTTCTTCATCTCCCAGTACTTATTGCAACCTACATTCTTCTGAATCTGCTTAGTGTATTCATCTCTTGGTCTTCTTCTACGATTTTTACCCTCCACGCTGCCCTCCAATGCTAAATTTGTGATCCCTTGATGCCTCAGAACATGTCCCTTCTTCTTGTCAAATTGTGCCACAAACTCCTCTTCTCCCCAATTCTATTCAATAACTCCTCATTAGTTATATGATCTACCCATCTAATCTTCAGCATTATTCTGTAGCACCAAATTTCAAAAGCTTCTATTCTCTTCCTGTTCAAACTATTTATCGTCCATGTTTCACTTCCATACATGGCTACACTCCATACAAATACTTTCAGAAACGACTTCCTAACACTTAAATCTATCTTAGATGTTACCAAATTCCTCTTCTTCAGAAACGCTTTCTTTGCCATTGCCAGTCTACATTTTATATCCTCTCTACTTCGACCATCATCAGTTATTTTGCTCCGCAAATGGCAAAACTCCTTTACCACTTTAAGTGTCTCATTTCCTAATGTAATTCCCTCAGCATCACCCTAGTTAATTCGGCTACATTCCATTATCCTCGTTTTGCTTTTGTTGATGTTCATCTTATATGCCCCTTTCAAGACACTATCCATTCCGTTCAACTGCTCTTCCAGGTCCTTTGCTGTCTCTGACAGAATTACAATGTCATCGGCGAACCTCAACATTTCTTTTTCTTCTCCATGGATTTTAATACCTACTCCGAAATTTTATTTTGTTTCCTTTACTGCTTGCCAATATACAGATTCAATAACATCGGGGACAGGCTACAACCCTGTCTCACTCCCTTCCCAACCACTGCTTCCCTTTCATGCCCATCGATTCTTATAACTGCCATCTGGTTTCTGTACAAATTGTAAATAGCCTTTCGCTCCCTGTATTTTACCCCTGCCACCTTTCGAATTTGAAAGAGAGTATTCCAGTCAACATTGTCAAAAGCTTTCTCTAAGTCCACAAATGCTAGAAATGTAGGTTTGCCTTTCCTTAATCTATTTTCTAAGGTAAGTCGTAGGGTCAGTATTGCCTCACGGGTTCCAATATGTCTGCGGAATCCAAACTGCTCTTCCCCGAGGTCGGCTTCTACCATTTTTTCCATTCCTCTGTAAAGAATTCGCGTTAGAGTTTTGCAGTTGTGACATATTAAACTGATAGTTCGGTAATTTTCACATCTGTCCACACCTGATTTCTTTGGGATTAGAATTATTATATTCTTCTTGAAGTCTGAGGGTATTTCGCTTGTCTCATACATCTTGCTCACCAGATGGTAGAGTTTTGTCAGGACTGGCTCTCCCAAGGCCGTCAGTAGTTCCAATGGAATGTTGTCTACTCCGGGGGCCTTGTTTCGACTCAGGTCTTTCAGTGCTCTGTAAAACTCTTCACGCAGTATCGTGTCTCCTATTTCATATTCATCTACATCCTCTTCAATTTCCATTATATTGTCCTCAAGTACAGCGTCATTGTATAGACCCTCTATATACTCCTTCCACCTTTCTGCTTTCCCTTCTTTGCTTAGAACTGGGTTTCCACCTGAGCTCTTGATATTCATACAAGTGGCTCTCTTTTTCCAAAGGTCCCTTTAATTTTCCTGTAGGCGCTATCTATCTTACCCCTAGTGAGATAAGCCTCTAAATTCTTACATTTTTCCTCTAGCCATCCCTGCTTAGCCATTTTGCACTTCCTGTCAATCTCATTTTTGAGACGTTTGTATTCCTTTTTGCATGCTTCATTTACGGCATTTTTATATTTTCTCCTTTCATCAGTTAAATTCAATATTTCTTCTGTTACCCAAGGGTTTCTACTAGTCCTTGTCTTTTTACCTACTTGATCCTCTGCCGCCTTCACTTCTTCATCCCTCTGAGCTACCCATTCTTCGTCTACTGTATTTCTTTCCCCCATTCCTGTCCATTGGTCGTTATAGTATACTGAGTTAATGGAAAAATTTAGTACAATAGTGAAAGGAAACCTCAACCTTACGGACAAGAGGGCGTTAAAGATGACTTTCACCAATAATAAGAAGACCACTGCCACGGAAGTGGCCGCTGAGCTTAAAATGCGTAAGAGAAGCACTTTGGAAATGGAGCCATAGCGATGCTAGCTGCGTCAACAAAACATTTATGGTAGAGCTGAACTTCCCAAATCACTTCTAAGTTAGGTGAATACAAAAGAGTAACTTCAATGGTGCAAGGAGCACAAAATGGACTGCCGGGCAATGTAAACTTGTAGTAACATGAGTAGAATTTAATTTTATTCTCTTCCTACCACGGGAAGCGTAAAGTCCATGTAGCTTTCTTGGAACTGTGAAGTACAGAGCAACTTCAGAAATGGCGCAAGTGTTCGCGTTTATTGTGACGTTCCTGGAAACAATAAATCTCTCTTGTAGGGATCAACGAAGATTCCTTAAACAACGATTGTGCGAAACCCAGCTCACTCTGTTTGTCCTTGTATGCAGAAGGCGCCCAGATCGATGCTATGTTCCTTCTAACGAAAAGCGTTCGAACAGTTCCACATTGTTCCCAAATGAACAAAATATGAGAGTACATAATAACAGACCGGCTTTCTGATTGGGTTGAGGTGTTCCTAGCCAAGAGAACATACTACGTCATGTTTAACAGAGAGAATACTTCAGACGTAAGAGTAACTTCGGAAGTATTTGAAGGAAATGTTGTAGCACCATTACTTTTAACGATATATGTAAGTGACCTACTTGACAACATTTCAACATTTCCTTCTCTCTCTCTCTCTCTCTCTCTCTCTCTCTCTCTCTCTCTCTCTCACACACACACACACACACACACACACACACACAAGCGCGCTGCTGGTTCTAACATAGAAGTTTATGAAATGATATACTCTGAAATTCTGAAGGTAGCAGGAGTAAAATACAGAGAGTGAATGGTTATTTACAACTTGTACAGCAGCCAGATGGCTGTTATAAGAGTCGAGGGACATGAAGGGGAAGCAGTAGTTGAGAAAGGAGGGAGACAGGGTTGTAGTCTACCCCCGACGTTATTCAGTCTGTACATTGAGCAAGCAGTAATGGAAAGAAGAGAAAAATTTGGAGTAGAATTAAAGTCCAGGGAGAAGAAATAAAAACTTCGAGGGTTGCCGATGACATTGTAATTCTGTCAGAGACCGCAAAGGACTTGGAAGAGCAGTTGAACAGAATGGACAGCGTCTTGAAAGGAGCATGCAAAGTGAGCGTCAACAGAAGCAAAACGAGGATAATGGAATGTACTGGAATTAAATCAGGCGATGCTGAGGGAATTAGGTTATTAAATGAGACACTGAAAATAGTAGATGAGTTTTGCTATTTGGACAACAAAATAACTGATAATGACCGAAGTAGAGGAAATAAAATGTAGACTGACAACGGCAAGAAAAGTTTTTCTGAAGAAGAGAAATTTATTAACATCGAGTATAGATTTAAGCGCCAGGAAGTCTTTTCTGGAAGTACTGTATGGAGTGTCGCCATGTGTGGCACTGAGACATGTATGATAACAGTTTAGACAAGAAAAGAATAGAAGCTAGAAGTAGGACACATTTTGAGACATCAAGGGATCGTCAGTTTAGTACTGGAGGGAAGGGTGAGGGGGGTAAAAATCGTAGAGGAAGACAAAGAGGTGATACAGTAAGCAGCTCAGAAGAATGTAGGCTGCAGTAGTTACTCGGAGATGATGAGGTTTGCATAGGATAGAGTAGCATAGAGAGCTACATCAAACCGGTCTTCGGACTGAAGACCACAACAACAACAACATGAAATGAGAAATGTAACAAGCATTTCCCATGGACTGGACGTATTTACTGTGCGTCTCATTTCAGAAAGCTGTATTGGACGTAGTACTTTCGACATAGAAACTTTTTCAGAGACCCCCATTCGAATAGAGAATTTACGGTGTAAAGTGACAGACACAGTACTCTAATTCGATAAAAAAAGAAGTGGCTTCTTCACTTTGAAGTTACCATCAATTAACAGATTATTCGCTCGTTGTTAATAAGGAAATGGAGTACTTGCTGTGACAGGAAAATATATAAGGAGGAATGTTTCACGTCCCTAAGAGAACAACATCTGGGAATTCACGTGGCCGAACGAAGAACATGCTTCAGAATTACCACAAGGAAATTCAACGTAGTTATTTTCTTCATAACCATTATATTATATCTGAGTTCCTCTGCGCTTGAGTTTCTATAACCGTGGAACCGATATCAGGAATAGTTTGAATGTTTTCCCTTTAAAGTTCTTCATCATTTATTTTTATGTTTGCTTGTTGTTGTAGGAACTTTAGCACGTTTTTTTTTTTTTTTTTTTTTTTTGCGCTCCCTCGTTCTGGGTCATTAAACACGGCAACCGTCTGCTTATACCACACAAGGTCATTGAAATAAGTAGGTCTTCATTAAAGCAGATTTTTGACAAGATGTGTAACGAAAGAGGAAAGAAAAAAACATGAGTCGATATTGACCCGTTCGGAAACGATTACGGAATTCTCCGGTTACAACTTCCTTGGTGTAGGATACAGGCGATTTCGTCAGTTGCTAGTTCATGCGACACAGGAATATTTTAACCACAGAACTGTTGATTATGAATAAATTCATCATGAATTGTTATAGATTAACGCCATGTCGACAAGAGTTTATGAGAGTCGAAGAAAAATCTGGAATTGTACAAGGTTTAGGAAACCACATCACACATGACCTAAAAAGTACACTAGAAGTGGTTTAGGGAGATCATGGAAACCCGTGTCACAATAATCTGACAAGAGTTTGAATCCCAAATACGGGAGTAGCGCCTTCCTGCGCCATCACGTACCATACATCATCATCTGGTACACCCCTTGTTAAAGTGCACGTTTTGCTTTATTTTATTTTTCATTTACCTGTCACTAAACGATAATTGTTAACGAACGGAAGCTGTAAGTTGTGTAACACAGGAAACTAAGTAAAAGAAGAAAAAGAATAAACGGAAGTTGTCACTCAGAAATGCTGTTGGTGCCTTTCAGGAACAATACAAAAAAAAGCGTGACCGGCATCCAGACCCTGTTTGATAAGGTGGGTGATTGTACGACCCTTGACGAAGCTACTGTTAGCAGTAGGTGAGGATGGTTCCACAAATAATGAAGTAGAAAAAAAACAGTTTCATGAATCTTTCCATTAAGAACAAAATACAGTCTTGCAAACACACTCGCAGGTGTTTCATATCTCGGTGTTATATGTAACCCGTGGTAACGTGCACTCTTATGGGAAGATTATTATCATATGTGTTCCAGTATTACTTGATTCACACCCTCTCTTTACTGAAAATTGTTGTATGGTGACGAGACTTCCGACACAAAATACGGGAGGCGATCATAAGGGTGTCAGTGTTACTTGATTTATACTTGTTCTTTACTAAAAATGTGTTGACTGGTGTAGGGTGACTTGACTTCCAAAATCAAAATTTGAAACACAACTTAGAAATTGAAATGGATCGGCATATTACGAAAACTTCCGTTAGTACTATATTTCTAAATAGGAGAATACTTGGTTTATACTACAACTACATACATCATCAAACCAAATGGCTACAACTACAAGGATCATCATACAGTTTTGTTAAAACTCCATAAATAAAGATCAAAATACCTTGCATTATTAATCGATTTAAATCAGGTGGTGCTGAGGGAATTAGATTGTGAAATGAGACACTTAAAGTAATAGATGAGTTTTGCTATTTGGGGAACAAAATAACCGATGACGGTCCAAGTAGAGAGGATATAACATGTAGACTGGCGATGGCAAGGAAAGCGCTTCTGAAGAGATATTTATTGATATCGAGTATATATTTACTTGTCAGGAAGTCCTTTCTGAAAGTATTTGTATGAGTGTAGCCATGTATGGAAGTGAGACATGGACAATAAATAGTTTAGACAAGGAGAGAATACAAGCTTTAGAAATGTGGCACTACAGGTCCAAATGGCTCTGAACACTATGGGACTTAACTTCTGAGGTCGTTAGTCCCCTAAAACCTAGAACTACTTAAACCTAACTAACCTAAGGACATCACACACATCCATGCCCGATGCATAATTCGAACCTGCGACCGTAGTGGTCGCGCGGTTCCAGACTGAAGCGCCTAGAACTGCTCGGTCACGCCGGCCGGCTTGTGGTGCTACAGAAGAATGCTGAAGATTAGATGGGTAGATCACATAACTAATGAGGAGGTACTGAATAGAATTGGGGAGAAGAGAAACTTGTGGCACAATTTGACTGTAAGAAGGGATCGGTCAGTAGGGTATGTTCTGAGGCATCAAGGGATCACTAATTTAGTGTTGGAGAGCAGCATTGAGGGTAAAAATCGTAGATTGAGACCAAGAGATGACTACACTAAGCAGATTCAGAAGGATGTAAGTTGCAGTAGTTTCTTGGAGATGAAGGAACTTGCACAGGATAGAGTAGCATGGGGAGCTGCACGAAACCAGAGACTGAAATCTACACCAACAACAACATTAATGGCGTAAACATTTTTTGTTTTGCTTTACTTTTGTCACATGCACACATATTATACAACATTAATAAAACGTGGTCTTTAACTGTGGTCGACTATGATTATTACTTTAGATGTTACTTATTTTTCGCTATATTTTGCAGAAGAATGTGTGTAATTTGGAGTTTCATGTTTTCAAATAGAATTTTATAGAAATCAGTCCATAAAGCATTTGTGATAGATAATACTTTTACTGCTGAATGATTAGTGTCAGGTGGAGCTAGCGCAAATTCAGTAATGAATGGAAATCTATGCAGCTGATATCTTGAGTTGTTAGGAAGTTGAAAAGAAGAGACCATTTTTCACCACCACACTTAGCAGTTCTTAAGCCACGGTTTTTCACTTCACAGACATATTTAACACGGTTCACTTCCGCAAAAAGTTCATCTTCACATATTTCTTTCAGAATATTTTCATCAGACTGTGCTAGAGTCTTAAGACTTTGCTGAACCGACTTCCAAAGAAGGCTGAAATGACAGATTTAAAAATTCTGGCAAAAACGACTTGGTACCGAAATCCAAGAAATATAGTGTCCGGAGATCAACAACTGTACGATGTACGCCAAGCAACTGTTTGCAGATATAGCACCCTGGTGAGAAAATTGACAAGTCAAAAAACGTCAATTTTTAGTTTTTGTCTCTGAAAAATACGTGCGAAGTACCCCAACGTGCACGAAAGAGTCACATCTCACAATTTGACCCCTTCAGGGCAGTTGTGTCAGTTTCGTCGTAGGCTACTTCATGATTCGTCACGGTAAGAACAGAGCCACTTCAGCGTTGCTAGTGGCACATGTGCATAGGTCACTCAAAAAGTGCGACACATTATGAGTTGTTAAACTTTTCGTGCACTGTATAAGTCAAGTTGAATGTAATCTTTAACATCACCGATTATTACAATGTCCGTGTTTATACTGTGTCAGTATATTACATTACAATGTCCTTCCGACATGCATGCGCGTCTGAAGGAGCAGATACCGTTTAGGCGCTTACAGTTGTTGTAAATGCACTGAACCGTCAAAGGAACTGGTATAGGCAGGCCTATTCAAATACACAGATATGTAAACAGGCAGAATACGGCGCTGCGGTCGGCAACGCCTATGTAAGACAAGTGTCTGGCGTAGTTGTTGGATCGGTTACTGCTGCTACTATGGCAGGTTATCAAGATTTAAGTGAGTTTGAACTTGGGGTTATAGTCGGCTCACGAGCGAGGTGACGCAGCATCTCCGAGATAGCGATGATGTGGGGATTTTCTCGTACGTCATTTCACGAGTGTACCATGAATATCAGGAATCCGGTAAAATATCAGATCTACGACACGCCGCCGCCAGAAAAAGATCCTGTAAGAACGGGATCAACGACGACTGAAGAGAAACGTTCAACGTGTCAGAAGTGAAATCCTTCCGCAAATTGCCGCAGATTTCAATGCTGGGCCATCAACAAGTGTCAGAGTGCTAACTATTCAACGAAACATCATCGATATGGGCTTTCGTACCCAAGGCCCACTCGTGTACCCTTGATGGCTGCTCGACACAAAGCTCTACGCCTCAACGGCCCGTCAACACCGATATCGGACTGTTGATGAATGGAATGATGTTGCCTGGTCGGACGAGTCTCATTTAAAATTGTATCGAGCGGATGGACGTGTACGGGTATGAAGACAACCTCATTAATCCACGGACCCTGCATGTCATCAGGGGACTGTTCAAGCTGATGAAGGCTCTGTAATTGTGTGGGGCGTGTGCAGTCGGAGTGACATGAGACCCCTGATGTGTCTAGATACGACTCTGACAGGTGCCATGTACGTAAACATCCTGTCTGATCTCCTGCATCCATTCATGTCCATTGTGCATTCCGACAGACTTGGGCAATTTCAACAGGACAATGCGACTCTCCACACGTCCAGAATTGCTACAGTGTGGCTCCAGGAACACTCTTCTGAGTTTAAACATTTCCGCTGGCCACCAGACTCCCCAGATATAGACATTATTGAGCATATCTGGAATGCCTTGCAAGTGCTGTTCATAAGAGGTATCCACACTTTCGTACTCTTACGGATTTATGGACAGCCCTGCGGGATTCATGGTGTAAACTACCTCCAGCATTATTTCAGACATTAGTCGAGTCCATGCCATCTCGTGTTGCGGCACTTCTGTGCACTCACCAAGTCCCTACAGGATATTAGGAAGGGGTACCAGTTTCTTTGGCTCATCAGTATATAACGAAATTTCTTCTATAAAGACAGTTAATTAGAAAATAAGTTTACAGCAAATTCTGAAGGCCTGCCGTCGATACTAGAAGGCAGTTAAAATGACTTTCAAATAACGTAGCAAGGCTCCTAGATACAAAGGGTTTTACTTTTAGTGCTAACGGAAAGAACGTTCTAAGTCGATCTACTCAGGGAAAGAACGAGGCAAGTCCAAGTTGACTTCAACTGTCTGCAGTACACCAGTTAGGTCAGTTGGGTTGCCCCTGCGAACACGACAGGTTGGGTTTCTTACTCTGTGTTGCTTCCTTACGGTTGTAGTGTTTAGTTTGAAGTGTGGTAGTAGTGTTGTCCTCTTATCATCCTCAAAATGTGTAGATCATCACAAGATGAAGATCAAATGGCATCTGTTAATCAGTCAGCTAAAAATAGAAAAAAATATGATAGAACGAGTAATGTTTGTAGGGACCTTAGGGCCATTTCTGACGAGTTAGGCAGTGACAGCAGACGCTCGTTGTTTGCTTGTTTCAAACAAATCCCACGAAAAAGAACGGTTTATCAGTTTGTTAGGTGACTGGAATGACAGATGATCCTATTTAACCAGCTTAATTTCGGTGATATTAACTGCTCGTAGAAG
Organism: Schistocerca gregaria; assembly: GCF_023897955.1. Classification (NCBI taxonomy): domain Eukaryota; kingdom Metazoa; phylum Arthropoda; class Insecta; order Orthoptera; family Acrididae; genus Schistocerca; species Schistocerca gregaria. The sequence goes on along the minus strand of NC_064921.1, from coordinate 135,621,377 downwards.
GCCTAGGCATGACGATTACTATGCCAGAGATTGCTCTTTACGGTATATTGTAAGAATCAAACGACATGATACCATGAGTGAAACTTCTGTTTGTCAAAAGGTCTTATTTGCTTTGCTTGCTTTGCTGTTTCAACATTCATGAAATGTCCATATGTGATGCAATATTTTATACTTACACTGAAGGCTGAGGAAATAAAGGAGCGAATGAAATTATGATTTTTTTGCACTGTCATCTGAGTGAAATTCTTTATCCAAAAGGAAGGCTTCTTGGAATATTTTGTGATTTTTGCTCAGGACAGAGTGAGAACTATGCACTGTTCGTATACCGTCAGTATCTCGCCATACAATTAAGAGATTAGATGATGTCGAAACATATTTTCAGTAACAGCACTCTCTGATATGGAATGTGATAAAAATTTTGGTTTGATAAAAAAGAAAGTTATTGCAGGGTTACCAAACTGCTTTTGAAACAGAAAGAATGAATCCAAGGCCATAAAAAGTCATTTCTTTTCAATATGACCTTCTTAAAAGCATCTTATAAACCGAAAGGTTCTTTCAAGACACGACCGTTCAGAGAAGCTCACATTGTGTAGGAAGAGAAGCTGTTCAAACATAGATTTACTTACAGTGGATCCTGAACATCAGTACATTTGGAACATTCTGCTGGTCAACAAGTAGACGTCGAGCCTGAGTATCAACCACAGGGACCTGACGATTACTTACTGCTGCATCGAGCATATAACGGTTTTTTGTAATATAAAACTTTTTGAAAGGTAAATCACGATTTCTTTTGCAAAGATTTAATTCTGGGTGTATATTTTCACAACTCCCGCCAGTAGCTTATGAAAAATATACAGACTTTCACAAATTTAAACAGTGTCGTGGTCAAGGCGCAAGAAATTGCGGTTTACCACATAGTGAATCAAAATCGAAGACCAACAAATAGAATCTTCCAATGCTGAACACCACAAAGAAGGGACGAAAGCTTACCAAAAAGCGATGGACTTACAAGTTTTTTCTGTGGTAGGATGCGCATCTTTTGTATGTATTATCTTATTTATCGTATAATTTTAACTGTCAATTTTTCTGATGTACATCCTCTACAACCATTAAATCTGGCATCATAGTTATATTGGTTACACTCGATTGGATTGTTCCTTAAATTGTACCTAATTGATGTTAGTTACTAAAATGTATTAATTTTCATAAATTACAATTTTGCCTTTTTTATTTTGCTAATACAACAATTTCGACTGTACACATGCCTAATATCGTGTAGGGCCTTTGCAGACACGCAGCAGTGCCGCAACACGACGTGGCGTGGACTCGACGAATGTCTGAAGTTGTTCTGGAGGGAAATGTCACCATAAAGCCTGTAGGGCTGTCCATAAATTCCTAAGAGTACGAGAGGATGGAGATCTCTTCTGAACAGCATCTTGCAAGGCATCCCAGACGTGTTCAATAATGTTCACGTCCGGGGAGTTTGCTACCCAGCTGAAGTGTTTAAACTCTGAGCAGTGTTCCTGGAGCCACTCTGTAGCAGTTCTGGACGTCTGGAGTATCGCATTGTCCTGCTGGAATTGCCCACGTCTGTCGGAATGCACGATGTACATGAATGGATGCAGGTGATCACACAGGATGCTTTCGTACATTTCACCTGTCAGAGGCGTATAAACGTATCGGGGGTCCCATATCACTCCAACTGCACACACCTCACACCATTACAGAGCCTCCACCAGCTTGAAAGGTCCACTGTCCATCCGTTCGATACAATTTGAAACGAGACTCGTCCGATCGGGCAACATGTTTACAGTTCTATGTCTGTGTTGACTGGCCCTGGAGAGACGTAAAGCTTTGTGTAGTATAGTCATCAATGGTGCACGAGTGGGCCTTCGGCTCCGAAAGACCATACCGATGATGTTTCGTTGAATGGTTCGCTCGCTGACACTTGTTGATGGTTCAGGATTGAAATATGCAGCAATTTGCGGACAGGTTGCACGTCCGTCACGTTGAACGATTCTCTTTAGTCGTCATTGGATCAATTCTAACAGAATCTTCTTCCGGCCGTAGCGATGTCGGAGATCTGTTGCTTTACCGGATTCCTAATGTTCATGGTACATTTTATAAATGGTCGTACGGGAAAATCTCCACTTCATCGCTGCCTCGGAGATGCTGTGTCCCATCCCTCGTGCGCCGACTATAACATCACGTTCAGACTCACTTAAATCTTGATAACCTGCCATTGTAGCAGCAGCAAATCTTCTAACAACTGCGCCAGACACTTCACACTTGTTGTTTTGTATAGGCATTGCCGACAGAAGGCCGTATTCTGCCTGTTTGCGTATCACTCAATGTATCAGAATACGCATGCGCAGTCATGTTTCCACATGTTGACTAATCGGACGAGTCTCGTTTCAAATTGTATCGAACTGATGGACGTGTACGGTTATGGAGACAACCTCGTGAATCCATGGACGTTGCATGTCAGCAATGAACCTTTCAAGCTGGTGGAGGCTCTTAATGGTGTGGGGTGTATGCAGTTGGAGTGATATGCTACCCCACGGATATATCTTTGGTGCTTCAGTATATATAAGTGAAGCGCCAAAGAAATTGATATGGGCGTGCGTATTCAAATAAAGAGATATGAAAACAGGCAGAATACAGCTCTGCGGTCGGTAAAGCCTGCATAAAAGAACTAATTGACAAATGCCTAGCGCAGTTATTAGAGCGGTTACTGCTGCTACAATGACAGGTTATCAAGATTTAAGTGAGTCTGAACGTGGTATTATAGTCGGCGCACGAGCAATGCTATGCGGTAAACCATCAAATCTCCGACGTCACTGCGGCCGGGAAAAGATCCTGCAAGAAAGGAACCAACGACGACTGAAGACAATCGTTCAACGTGACAAAAGTGCAACCAAAAAAATGGTTCAAATTGTTCTAAGCACTATTGGACTTACCATCTGTGGTCATCAGTCCCATAAACTTAGAACTACTTAAACCTAACTAACCTAATGACATCACACACATCCATGTCCGAGGCAGGATTCCAACCTGCGACTGTAGCGGTCACGCGGTTCCAGACTGAAGCGCCTAGAACCGCACGACCACACCGGCCGGCAAGTGCAACCATTCCGCTGCAGATTTCAGTGCTGGGCCATCAACAAGTGTCAGCGTGCGAATAATTCAACGAAACATCATCGATATGGGCTTATCGTAGCCGAAGGCTACAACATCATGAATCCATGCACACGCCATGTCAGCATGGGACTGTTCAAGCTGGTAGAAGCTCTGTAATGATGTTAGGCGTGTGCAATTGGGGTAATATGGGACCCTGATACGCGTAGATACGACTCTGAAAGGTAACACGTACGTAAGCAACCTGTCTGATCGCCTGAATCCATTCATGTCCACTGTTCATTCCGACGGACTTGGGCAATTCCAGTGGGACAATGCGATCCCCAAGACGTTCAGAATTTCTACAGAGTGGCTCCAGGAACTCTCTTCTGAGTTTAAACACTTCCGATGGCCACCATTTAAAGGACGCTTATACCATATCAATATCAGTTTTACAGTATGCTTTTAATCGTTGTTTCCAGCTAATGCGTTTTTTAGTTATTTCGCATTTTCTTGGTGTGTCACTGTTATTGCACGGCTACGATGTAGTATTTCGTTCCACCCAACGTCCTTTCGAGGAAATTTCAGCTGTGAACAGACTGAGTGAAATAACAAGGAGTGGACTGGAACTCGTCCATAAAACAATGTCACTGCTAAGTGTGCGTGGTATCAAGCGGTAACAACAACACCTGTCGTCTGTTTTCGTACTGAGAGTGAGGCTTTCCAGTTTTGTTAGTTTTAGAAAGTGTGTACTTGGTTCCAGAACTTTTCTTAATTACGTATACTGTGTATTTAACATTGTTGCCACCTCTTGCGTAATAGCATTAAATACACAGCATGTGGACGTTATGATGACATATAAGCATGTTAAAGCTTCGACATGTGCTGAGGCACAATTTTCGCAGTACTCTACTTGATAATCGCCACACTGTCGAAATGCAATAGCTGATTTTATGAATAAATAGTTATACAGTCAGAGGCCCTTTAAAAATCTTTCTCGACTTGAACTCCAGCCCCGAAAAGTCATAACATTAATCGTACCGGAAGCAATAGCTTCATCCCTACGAATATAAATAAATGGAACTGACATAGTCTAAAGCAAAATGATCGTGTTTAGCCATACCTTTACGCTACATTTTCCTCGACAATTATTAGCTGCGTGAAGATCGGTGATTATTTATTTAATGTAGAATTCAGTCTCATCGGTGTGCTTTTGGAGTAAGAAAACTTCGGTCTGGCCTTAGCAGTTGATTCAAAATCTGAAAACCATATGATAATTTGAAACGAAAGTAAACAAGACATCCCAGCATTCTAATTTTTATATTACTTACGCATGTCACTGGAAATAAAGTTTGGTTTAGGAGTTTCAGTTCCGTAGTATAGTCGTCCCAGCCGCATCTAATATCAACATGTAATCGCAAAGATTTGAAATGTCATTCTGTCTGATATCTGCAAGACAGAGGATTTTATTGATATCCTAGACGAAAGCCACTTCCATGTCCTAAACTATCTACAGTGACCCTTTCCAGAGCTTGTAAGAGGTCCATAATTAAATAATTTGTTGCTAGCGCACTCGAGCTGATGTAATTTCGATGTATTGCTCACGCGCTGCCTGCGAAATGTAAGCTAGAAGAGAATCTGAGACCAAAGAGCAGTATTGACTGCAGTAGGAACTTGTGTAGCAGTAGGAGTAAGTTGTTACTAGCGAGCAGTCGTGTCTGGTGTATCGTGTTGGCTGGGCCGGTCGTGTGCAGCGATGGCGGAGCCTTAGCGTTGTAGGATAAGGTAAAAGCAGCCTCGCGCATATGTAGTATTGTTACATCAAGTCCCATGTAAATGTTTTAAAAAATATGTTAATAATAGTCTTTCTCATAAAAAGTAACTTTTGACATTCATCTCAATTTAAATAATTCACTAATTTCTCCAATCCTTGGCCATCCCGATTATTGAAAAGAAAAATCAGTTCTTTCCTTTTATATAAGAGGAATCTATCGGCCAGCATTGCACTTAGCTGCGCCAGGAAAATTTCTTATAGGACAGATATATACGCGCTATCCGGCGATCGAATTAAGGTAAGATTTTTCAGTTTATTCAGAATGATGTATCAGGGCCATGACACAGCGTTGCTGACGTCCAAAATTTACCAGGTTAAATTGACTGTCAATTATTTAAAGGTTATAAGTGACCCACATTTTTTATTGAGAGATTAATCACATTTTATTATTGATACGTTACACAATTTTCCTGTTGGTAGGTAATACTGAATGTGAACGACATAATTATAGTTTTTTTACTGTTGAGAGATTTAGGAATTTTTGTGTTTTGAGGTTACACTAAATGAGAATATTATTCATATAATTTTATTTTGTTGGGAGGTTACGGAAATTATTTTGTGGGGAGGTTACACTTGGTATTTTGTGGGGAGGTTACAAGCTTAATGAATATAAATTGACTATTTATGAAGGTCCATGAAAATTTCATTACCAACACTTTCAATAGTTGTATTAAAAATGCACTTGGCCACACACGAATTATAGAAAATCTCGTGTTATGCATATCTGACTACAAAGGAAAGCGGTTGGGGCCTACTCATCTTGTGAACAAAATGCTTGAGAAACCGTAACGATGGTAACGTGCGAGCCCTGTTACCCAGGCTGGGCACATTCATGAAGGAACTAGCTCTTTTTACGCACCGTTGTGACCATGAGCCGTAAAACTCGCCGAACGCGATCCATGCCGCAGTGTTCATCCACATTCCTGTAGAGGGAAATTCTGCCTATCTGCTACACATGTTAATGGGCGAATTCATTAGTCTCGCAAACCCCGACACTCATCAGTTAAATATCACAGTTGGAAACGTAGGAAGGTCAGTGAAAGTTTCGACAGCCTCCTGGAACTACCAGGTCAGACATGCAGGAGCAGGACCAGCACCAGCATCAAGTTAATCTATTATTTTATTTATATGTCCGTTCGTAATGGGGAGCTCCTCATCCTTCGTACTGAAAAGCTGTAAATACACTGATGTCCAAAAATAAAGCAGGAAAACGCTACTTCCCGATTCTGTGTCTAATTCGCGATTTTTGTTTTTGTTTTGTCGTCAGTCTACTGACTGGTTTGATGCGGCACTTGCAACCTACATCCTCAATTATTTGCTTGACGTATTCCAATCTCTGACTTCCTCTACAGTTTTTGCCCTCTACAGCTCCCTCTAGTACCATGGAAGTCATTCCCTCATGTCTTAGCAGATGTCCTATCATCCTGTCCCTTCTCCTTATCAGTGTTTTCCACATATTCCTTTCCCCTCCGATTCTGCGTAGAACCTCCTCATTCCTTACCTTATCAGTCCACCTAATTTTCAACATTCGTCTATAGCACCACATCTCAAATGCTTCGATTCTCTTCTGTTCCGGTTTTCCCACAGTCCATGTTTCACTACCATACAATGCTGTACTCCAGACGTACATCCTCAGAAATTTCTCCCTCAAATAAAGGCCGGTATATGATATTAGTAGACTTCTCTTGGCCAGAATTGCCTTTTCTGCCATAGCGAGTCTGCTTTTGATGTCCTCCTTGCTCCGTCCGTCATTGGTTATTTTACTGCCTAGGTAGCAGAATTCCTTAACATCATTGACTTCGTGACCATCAATCGTGATGTTAAGTTTCTCGCTGTTCTCATTTCTACTACTTCTCATTACCTTCGTCTTTCTCCGATTTACTCTCAAACCATACTGTGTATTCATTAGACTGTTCATTCCGTTCAGCAGATCATTTAATTTTTCTTCACTTTTACTCAGGATAGCAATGTCATCAGCGAATCGTATCATTGATATCCTTTCACCTTGTATTTTAATTCCACTCCTGAACCTTTCTTTTATTTCCATCATTGCTTCCTCGATGTACAGATTGAAGAGTAGGGGCGAAAGGCTACAGCCTTGTCTTACACCCTTCTTAATAAGATCACTTCGTTCTTGATCCTCCACTCTTATTTTTTTCCTCTTGGTTGTTGTATATATTGTATATGACCCGTCTCTCCCTATAGCTTACCCCTACTTTTTTCAGAATCTCGAACAGCTTGCACCATTTTATATTGTCGAACGCTTTTTACAGGTTGACAAATCCTATGAACGTGTCTTGATTTTTCTTTAGCCTTGCTTCCATTATTAGCCGTAACGTCAGAATTGCCTCTCTCGTCCCTTTACTTTTCCTAAAGCCAAACTGATCGTCACCTAGCACATTCTCAATTTTCTTTTCCATTCTTCTGTATATTATTCTTGTAAGCAGCTTCGATGCATGCGCTGTTAAGCAGATTGTGCGATAATTCTCTCACTTGTCAGCTCTTGGCGTCTTCGGAATTGTGTGGATGATGCTTTTCCGAAGGTCAGATGGTATGTCGCTAGACTCATATATTCGACACACCAACGTGAATAGTCGTTTTGTTGCCACTTCCGCTAATGATTTTAGAAATTCTGATGGAATGTTATCTATCCCTTCTGCCTTATTTGACCGTAAGTCCTCCAAAGCTCTTTTAAATTCCGATTCTAATACAGGATCCCCTATCTCTTCTAAATCGACTCCTGTTTCTTCTTCTATCACATCAGACAAATCTTCACCCTCATAGAGGCTTTCAATGTATTCTTTCCACCTATCTGCTCTCTCCTCTGCATTTAACAGTGGAATTCCCGTTGCACTCTTAATGTTACCACCGTTGCTTTTAATGTCACCAAAGGTTGTTTTGACTTTCCTGTATGCTGAGTCTGTCCTTCCGACAATCATATCTTTTTCGATGTTTTCACATTTTTCCTGCAGCCATTTCGTCTTAGCTTCCCTGCATTTCCTATTTATTTCATTCCTCAGCGACTTGTATTTCTGTATTCCTGATTTTCCCGGTATATGTTTGTACTTCCTCCTTTCATCGATCAACTGAAGTATTTCTTCTGTTACCCATGGTTTCTTCGCAGCTACCGTCTTTGTACCTACGTTTTCCTTCCCAACTTCTGTGATGGCCCTTTTTAGAGATGTCCATTCGTCTTCAACTGTGCTGCCTACTGCGCTATTCCTTATTGCTGTATCTATAGCGTTAGAGAACTTCAAACGTATCTCGTCATTCCTTAGAACTTCCATATCCCACTTCTTTGCGTACTGATTTTTCCTGACTGATGTCTTGAACTTCAGTCTACTCTTCATCACTACTATATTGTGATCTGAGTCTATATCTGCTCCTGGGTACGTCTTACAATCCAGTATCTGATTTCGGAATCTCTGTCTGACCATGATGTAATCTAATTGAAATCTTCCTGTATCTCTCGGCCTTTTACAAGTACACCTCCTCCTCTTGTGATTCTTGAACAGGGTATTCGCTATTACTAGCTGAAACTTGTTACAGAACTCAATTAGTCTTTCTCCTCTTTCATTCCTTGTCCCAAGCCCATATTCTCCTGTAACCTTTTCTTCTACTCCATCCCCTACAACTGCATTCCAGTCGCCCATGACTATTAGATTTTCGTCACCCTTTACATACTGCATTACCCTTTCAATATCCTCATACACTTTCTCTATCTCTTCATCTTCAGCTTGCGACGTCGGCATGTATACCTGAACTATCGTTGTCAGTGTTGGTTTGCTGTCGATTCTGATTAGAACAACCCGGTCACTGAACTGTTCACAGTAACACACCCTCTGCCCTACCTTCCTATTCATAACGAATCCTACACCTGTTATACCATTTTCTGCTGCTGTTGATATTACCCGATACTCATCTGACCAGAAATCCTTGTTTTCCTTCCACTTCACTGACCCCTACTATATCTAGATTGAGCCTTTCCATTTCCCTTTTCAGATTTTCTAGTTTCCCTACCACGTTTAAGCTTCTGACATTCCACGCCCCGACTCGTAGAAAATGATCCTTTCGTTGATTATTCAATCTTTTTCTCATGGTAACCTCTCCCTTGGCAGTCCTCTCCCGGAGATCCGAATGGGGGACTATTCCGGAATCTTTTCCAATGGAGAGATCATCATGACACTTCTTCAACTACAGGCCACATGTCATGTGGATACACATTACGTGTCTTTAATGCAGTGGTTTCCATTGCCTTCTGCATCCTCATGTCGTTGATCATTGCTGATTATTCCGCCTTTAGGGACAATTTCCCACCCCTAGGACAAGAGAGTGCCCTGAACCTCTACCGCTCCTCCGCCCTCTTTGACAAGGCCGTTGGCACAATGAGGCTGACTTCTTATGCCGGAAGTCTTCGGCATAAGTGCCAACAGACGTCAATACGATCGTGTTCTGCACGATCAACGGACAACCACGTCATCAATGACGTCAGGGCACCTATCAAACAGGGTTGTATTTGCCGAGTAGTCCCACATCCGCATTCGCTGTGTTTACGGTCATAGACGGTGCAGTATGGCACAGAGAAGACGGATACCAGTCTCTCTGCGGTGGGAGGTCGTAGGAGGAAAAGAAACAGGACAGTTGCAAACTGACGTGGCCCGATGGCTAAATGTGAATCGTTTTGTTGTTTCTCGGATGTGGCAACATTTTATATAGACCAAAGCTGTACCCGAAGACCAGGGCAGGGCCGACTACGTGTGACATCAGAAAAAAAGAACCGGTCTCTGGCCGTAAGGGCACGACGGTACCGCCATAGTACTGCAAGGCAACAGGGATCTGACCGCAGCACCCACTGGACGTGTTGTATCGAAGCAAATGGTGTACAGAAGGATTCGGCAGAGTGTCGGAGACCTCCTGCATGTGTACCTCTGACGCGTCTTCACAGAAGGGAAAGTCTAGAGTGGAGTGGGCGATCGAAAAGAGGGCCAATGTTCTTTTTGCACATGAGCCCGGATGCGTCTGTAGTGTGATTCTCGGCTGATTTACATCTGAAGGAACACGATTTCTGGATCCAAAGACTGTGGAAAGAGACCGATATCGAGGAGATCTCTGATAGTGTGGGCAGGGATTATGTTGACAGCTCGAACATCTCTTCGTGAAATTTTAGGGGTGAATCGGCAAGGTTTAATTGCTGTCAGGTATTGTAACGAGATTTTGGAACCGTTGTCACGAGGTGCTGTGGGCCCAGACTTCGTAATGATAGACGATAATGCTCGACCTCATAGAGCACCGCTGGTTGATGTTTTTTTGAAAATAGAAGGTGCTGCACGCATAGCGTGGTCTGTGCGCTCTCCCAGTTTGAATACCACAGGGCTTCTCGGGGAGACGGGTCCCACAACGGCAGCATTCACCAACCATTCTCTAAGACTTGCGAGCAGTTCTGCAGGAAAAGTTGTCATTATTGCCTCAACATGAGATTGATGACATCACTCAAAGTATGTCCCGTCCTTGTCAAGCCTGTATTGCTGCCAGAGGTGGTCACAACCCATACTCAGCACATTAACTAGTTATTTTTTTCATTAATATGTGGCTTATTAGAATCACGTACCGACCGCGCGGTTCCAGACTGAAGCGCCTAGAACCTCTCGGCCACAGCGACCAGCCATAGGAATTACATTCTGCCTTCCTCGAGCAGTGGTTTGTTGAGTATCTAATTGCACAGGCTGGGGCAAATAATTGTGGCCCAGAGAACAGAATTCCAGGGTACAAAAAAACACTGCAGAGGAATGGAAATACAATACTAATCTGACAATAGCAGATGCTGAAAGTGACCACCATTCATCTCTTGGGACTTCTGGGCTCTGGTCAGCAAGTTGCCAAAGACGGATCGAAACTGGACTGCTGCAATCTCACCCGAAATGTTCTGCTGCAGTTCTTGAAGAATATGAGGCTTGTTTCCGAGACACCTTGGACTTGAGGGTCCCCCACCCAAAGTAATCCACACTGACAGATCAGGCGGCCTGGGTAGCCAGTTAGGGGTGCGACCAGACTGACCTCTGCTAACAACTCTGTCAGGCGTGAAGATTGTGTAAATGTGCTCCAAGGTTCTGACGGCTACATGCGCAGTTGCTCCATCCTATTGTAAGTAACTGCAGGTCTTTTCCTCTTCCGTTAGTGCTGCCACAAATGGTTTCAAAAAGCAATGTAACTCGCCAAAATCAGCGCATGATGAGAGGAGATGGGACCAACGATGCGGTGTGTAGACTGCACACCAAACCCCAACCTTCTGATCATGGAGTGATGTTTCGTGGAAGTTATGCGGATTCTCCGCTGACCAGAACCTGTGATTCTGAGAGTTGACATAACCACTCAGGTGAAACCAGGCGTCATGAGACATTAAGCACAGATCGACGTCCAAGCCGTTCACTGTTATCTCAGTGAACAGCCACTCACAAAACTGGAGGCGCTGAGGAGCATCTGCTGGTTTTAATGTAAGAGACACTCGGCAGGGACGCATGTGCAATTCCAGGTGGAATATGCGCCCGCATGATCAACGTGATGGCAATGGCCTTGCCGCAGTGGATACACCGGTTCCCGTGAGACCACCGAAGTTAAGCGCTGTAGGGCGTTGCCGGCACTTGGATGGGTGACCATCCAGGCCGCCATGCGCTGTTGCCATTTTTCGCGGTGCACTCAGCCCCGTGATACCAATCGAGGAACTACTCGACAAAATAGTAGCGGCTTCGGTCAAGAATACCTTCATAACGACTGGGAGAGCGGTGTGCTGACACCACGCACCTCCTATCTGCATCCTCCACTGAGGGTAACACGGAAGTCGGATGGTCCTACGTAGGCCACTCGTGGCCTGAAGACGGAGTGCTATGATCAACGTGATATGCTGGTGTCTTGTAACAGGCGTCTGATTGATTTGGTGGGACCCTCAAGCATTTTCTGATTAACTGCAGCCACATTTTCTGGTGTACAGGCACGTTTCGTAGCGGTGCATGGCACTTTGTCACCATTAAACTTCTCAGCAAGCAACTGACCACACCGTTTCCACGACGCTGTTGTCACGTAACTTTTCGCAACGAACAAGCGCTGCTCTACTTGAGTACCATCGTCCCCTTTGCACTGCTCCGCTAACACAGACAGCCAGCACAGGCTCTGAACCGGTGTGGATCACGTGACTGGCGTATACGTGGTGCGCGCGTCGCGGGGTTTGGTTATACGCATACATTCACATGCAATCGTAACCACTCGTCCGGGCCACTTTTATTTGCCCCATCATGTAGATGTAGAATGCAATTTCTTCAATATGTGGCAGTTAGAAGCGATGGATGGGCCTCCAGTTTCCTTCTGTACACAGCATTCCGTTGTTGTCGACCATGGAGTTACAAATGAATCTTTCTCGTACATGACAATTAAATTGTGTGAATTTGCGTTTGCATCGGTGCCACGAGTGATCTCATTTGGTACTTGAGAATTCTTCTTCATCAGTCACGACTATGTTATGATTTTAGACGCTTTGTGACATCTACATCTACATCTACGTGATTACTCTGCTATTCACAATAAAATGCCTGGCAGAGGGTTCAGTGAACCATCTTCGTGCTGTCTCTCTACCGTTCTATTCTCGAACGGCAAGCGGGAAAAACGAGCACTTAAATTTTGCTGTGCGAGCCCTGATTTCTCTTATTTTATCGTGATGATCGTCTCTCCCAATGTAGTTGGGCGCCAACAGAATGTTTTCGCAATCGGAGGAGAAAACTGGTGATTGAAATTTCATGAGAAGATCCCGTCCCAACGAAAAACTCCTTTGTTTTAATATTTGCCACTCCAATTCACGTATCAGGTCTGTCACACTATCTCTCCTGTTTCGCGGTAATACAAAATGAGGTGCCCTTCTTTGTACTTTTTCGGTCAGTACCACCTGATGCGGATCCCACACCGCACAGCAATACTCCAGAATAGGGCGGACAAGCGTAGAGTAAGTAGTCTCTTTGGTAGACCTGTTGCACCTTCGAATAACTTCACACTTTCCTTTATTCAGGGTCAACTGCAACTTTTCGCACCATACAGATATCTTATCTAAATCATTTTGCAAGTCATTTTGATCATCTGATGACTTTACAAGACGGTAAATGACAGCATCATCTGCAAACAATCTAAGACAGCTACTCAGATTGTCTCCTATGTCACTAATATATATCCGGAACAATAGAGGGCCTATTACACTTCCTTGGGGAACGCCAGATATTACTTCTGTTTTATTCGATGACTTTCCGTCTATTACTACGAATTGTGACCTTTCTGACAGGAAATCCAGAATCCAGTCGCACAACAGAGGCGATACTCCGTAGGCACGCAGTTTGGTTAGAAGACGCTAGTTAGGGACGGTGTCGAAAGCCTTCAGGAAATCTAAAAATATGGAAACAATTTGACACCCCCTGTCGATAGCACTTATTACTTCACGAGTATAAAGAGCTAATTGTGTTTCACAAGAACGATATTTTCTGAATCCGTGCTGACTATATGTTAATATATCGTTTTCTTCGTGGTACTTCATAATGTTCGAATACAGTATATGTTCTAAAACCCTGCCGGCCGCGGTGGCCGTGCGGTTCTGGCGCTGCATTCCGGAACAGCGAGGCTGCTACGGTCGCAGGTTCGAATCCTGCCTCGGGCATGGGTGTGTGTGATGTCCTTAGGTTAGTTAGGTTTAAGTAGTTCTAAGTTCTAGGGGACTTATGACCTAAGATGTTGAGTCCCATAGTGCTCAGAGCCATTTGAACCATTTTTTTCTAAAACCCTGCTGCAAATCTACGTTACTGATATAGGCCTGTAATTCAGCGGATTACTTCTACTTACCTTTTTAGGTATTGGTGTGATGAGCAATTTTGCAGTCTTTACGTACGGATCTTTCTGTGAGTGAGTGGTTGTATATAATTGCTAAATATGGAGCTATTTTATCAGCATACTCTCAGAGGAACCTGACTGGTATACAATCTGGACCGGAGGCCTTGCCTTTATTAACTGATTTAAGCTGCTTTGTTACACCGAGGATATCTACTTCTATGTTTCTCATCTTGACAGTTGTTCTTGATTGGAATTCAGGAATATTTACTTCGCCTTCTTTGGTGAAGGAGTTTCGGCAAACTGCGAAATTTTCGTGAATGTTTGCCCGGGCGTCCGCTAACAGTAGAAAATGCGTCACATGTTCTGGGAAGACTATAAAGGAAGGCCACTGCAGCTGTCGCCTCTTCAGCAGACACACGAGCGACTGCATTAGCTGTGCACACTCTGTGCTAACCGTGAGCGTGGTACTCGACTAGAGGCTGGCGAAGTCAGTGCTTAATCACTACGAGAAGATCGTTGGTGCCCCGTCGCACAGTTATAGGGCTATCGTGTCTCTGGTGTACCGCGAATACCTCGTTTCGATGAAAACTATCGGGGGTAGCAATATTGGTGAGAGACGGCGCCGTCGACTCTCTCGGATTCTTGCAAGTGTGAAGCATGGAGGGTCTTCAGTAATGAGTGGTCTTACTGAGGTCCTCAGCAGGTTCTATGCTCATACTGACAGAGCTGATACAGGTAAAATACGTACAGTCATTATATGCGACCGCGCGGTTTGAGGCGGCCTCTCCCGCCGGAGGTTCGAGTCCTCCCTCGGGCATGGGTATTTGTGTTGTTCTTAGCGTAAGTTTAGCTTAATTAGTGTGTAAGTCTAGGGACCGATGACCTCAGCAGTTTGGTCCCTTAGGAATGCACACACAAACACACATTACAGGACCGAGCGAGGTGGCGCAGTGGTTAGACACTAGACTCGCATTCGGGAGGACGACGGTTCAATCCTGCGACCGGCCATCCTGATTTAGGTTTTCCGTGATTTCCCTAAATCACTCCAGGCAAATGCCGGAATGGTTCCTCTGAAAGGGCACGGCCGACTTCCTCCCCAATACGATGAGACCGATGACCACGCTGTCTGGTCTCCTTCCCCAAACAATCAAACCAACCACACATTACAGGCGGTAATTCAATGACGTAGCGCTGTACACAGCATGGGAAAGCAAAATTCAAGATTCTAAGGAAACGCAAACATCAGATTGATAAGTGTGAGCCGGCCGCTGTGACCGAGTGGTTCTAGGCGCCTCAGTCCGGAACCGCGCTGCTGGTCCTAGGTTCGAATCCTGCCTCGGGCATGGAAGTGTGTGATGTCCTTAGGTTAGTTAGGTTTAATTAGTTCTAAGTTCTAGGCGACTGACGACCTCAGAAGTTACGTCGCGTAGTGCACAGAGCCATTTGAATTATTTTTTGAAGCTTAGAGCCATATGATTTGATAAGTGTGAGAGTGAAAATACGAGGTCTGTTCAAAAATTTCCGGATCGTTGTCCATAAAATTTCTCTACTCTTACCTTTTACTTATTGTGCATAGTTTCCTTCGAAATACCCTCCTCCACAATTGATACATCGCTCCCAACACTGTTTTCACTTCCGGAAGCAGTCTCGGTATGCGTTTTGCTGGATCGCCGCAGCGCCGTCTGCGAGTTTTCTTTTATCTTGTCTATCGTTGCAAATCTTCGTCCTTTCAATGGGGTTCTCAACTTTGGAAATACACTCCTGGAAATGGAAAAAGAACACATTGACACCGGTGTGTCAGACCCACCATACTTGCTCCGGACACTGCGAGAGGGCTGTACAAGCAATGATCACACGCACGGCACAGCGGACACACCAGGAACCGCGGTGTTGGCCGTCGAATGGCGCTAGCTGCGCAGCATTTGTGCACCGCCGCCGTCAGTGTCAGCCAGTTTGCCGTGGCATACGGCGCTCCATCGCAGTCTTTAACACTGGTAGCATGCCGCGACAGCGTGGACGTGAACCGTATGTGCAGTTGACGGACTTTGAGCGAGGGCGTATAGTGGGCATGCGGGAGGCCGGGTGGACGTACCTCCGAATTGCTCAACACGTGGGGCGTGAGGTCTCCACAGTACATCGATGTTGTCGCCAGTGGTCGGCGGAAGGTGCACGTGCCCGTGGACCTGGGACCGGACCACAGCGACGCACGGATGCACGCCAAGACCGTAGGATCCTACGCAGTGCCGTAGGGGACCGCACCGCCACTTCCCAGCAAATTAGGGACACTGTTGCTCCTGGGGTATCGGCGAGGACCATTCGCAACCGTCTCCATCAAGCTGGGCTACGGTCCCGCACACCGTTAGGCCGTCTTCCGCTCACGCCCCAACATCGTGCAGCCCGCCTCCAGTGGTGTCGCGACAGGCGTGAATGGAGGGACGAATGGAGACGTGTCGTCTTCAGCGATGAGAGTCGCTTTTGCCTTGGTGCCAATGATGGTCGTATGCGGTTTGGCGCCGTTCAGGTGAGCGCCACAATCAGGACTGCATACGACCGAGGCACACAGGGCCAACACCCGGCATCATGGTGTGGGGAGCGATCTCCTACACTGGCCGTACACTTCTGGTGATCGTCGAGGGGACACTGAATAGTGCATGGTACATCCAAACCGTCATCGCACCCATCGTTCTACCATTCCTAGACCGGCAAGGGAACTAGCTGTTCCAACAGGACAATGCACGTCCGCATGTATCCCGTGCCACCCAACGTGCTCTAGAAGGTGTAAGTCAACTACCCTGGCCAGCAAGATCTCCGGATCTGTCCCCCATTGAGCATGTTTGGGACTGGGTGAAGCGTCGTCTCACGCGGTCTGCACGTCCAGCACGAACGCTGGTCCAACTGAGGCGCCAGGTGGAAACGGCATGGCAAGCCGTTCCACAGGACTACATCCAGCATCTCTACGATCGTCTCCATGGGAGAATAGCAGCCTGCATTGCTGCGAAAGGTGGATATACACTGTACTAGTGCCGACATTGTGCATGCTCTGTTGCCTGTGTCTATGTGCCTGTGGTTCTGTCAGTGTGTTCATGTGATGTATCTGACTCCAAGAATGTGTCAATTAAGTTTCCCCTTCCTGGGACAATGAATTCACGGTGTTCTTGTTTCATTTTCCAGGAGTGTAAAAAAAAAAGTCCACAGGGGCCAGATCCGGAGAGTAAGGACGATGAGGCAGCTCGGTGATTTTATTTTCTGTGCAACTGTCGCGCACCAACAGGGATGAATCTGCGGGTGCGTTATCATGATGCAAGAGCCATGGATTGTCTCGCCACATTTCAGGTCGTTTCCTTCACACATTTTCTCGCAGGTGTCGCAACACGTCCCGCTAGTACCATGGATTAACAGTTTGTCCCTGCGGCACGAATTCATGATGAACTAATTCTTCAAAGTCAAAGAAAACTATCAGCATGGATTTGACATTTGATCTGATCTGTCGAGCTTTTTTTGGTCGTGGAAAACCTTGCCCGACCCATTGTGAAGATTGAACCTTGGTTTCACGTCTTATTACCAGTTACGATTCTCTCAAGGAATATCTTGCTCTCATTTGCACGATCCAAAAGCTCTTCACAGCTTTCGAGGCGAAGTTCTGATTAGTTTTGACTCTTGAGCCATAGGACGAACGGCGGAAAAGCGATATATTGCAAAATGCTGTTTCAGGATTTCATGACGTGATCCAAATGAAATGTTACATTGTTCAGCAATCTCTCGGATAGCGTCTTCGACCGGCACGCACAATTTCATAGAGTTCCTGACATGAGCGTAGTCGGTAGACGTCGAAGGGCGTCCTGAATGAGAATCATCTTTAACTTCCGTCCGGCCATTTTTAAACCGTGTGAACCATTCGTAGCACCGAGAACGGCTTAAGCACTCATCACCGTAGACTTCCTGCATCATTTGGTGTGTCTCCGTAAAGATTTTCATGAGTTTTACGCAAAATTTAATGCAGACGCGTTGCTCCTGTAACTCTGCCATCTCGAAATTCGCAAACTGCGTGACACCATGTTCTATTCAATACAGCACTGAACAATAACTAACAGACATGCAACAAAGAAACTTCCGACTGTTACACATTAAACTCAGGCGTGTGCAGGGATTCCAACCGCATTTCGCTCCAACATAGCATTGGCGCGAAATAACGAATGTTCCAGAATTTTTTGAACAGACCTCGTACCGATATTACCTTTCTTAAACAATCGCCATATATGAAAATCATGGAGCTACTGCAACTACTATTTTTTTAAAAATAATGAAGCGCTCATTATCTTCCAGCAGCATCGCTCAATGAAGTAGCAGATGCAGCGCGAGAAATGACACAAAAATACATTTACCGCAATTTAGAAATTACAAGCATCGATTTCCAGAAGGGTTGCAGTGGTTCTGGGCGTCCAAGGTGATAATCAATTTTATTTTGTGCGAACTTTGTGTTGCGCAAAAAACAACAGGCCGTAGACCAAATGTTGCGGGTACTGTTATTTTTGTTATTATGGGCTACAAATTAAACTTGTGGGAATTTTAATTTTAGTTATTGATGTATTTATTGATTAATAAGTACGATGTTACAAGCGTGCACTCAAAGGAAGTGTTTGCGCATTGGAATGCACCAAGGTGTAAATCAGCGTTATTTTTACAATCTGTAGACAAAGCGTTGGGGAATATGTAGTTTATCGGGATCAGTTGTTGAAAACACAAACATTTTACTTACAAAGAAGCAACAGTTTTTAATATGATAATAACGGGAAGCTGCCCGCTAACTATTGCTAACTGTAGAGGAGTGTTTGGCGATATTTCCCCAGAGTTCTGCGTGCTTTTTGGTCCATCTCCTATGATGCGGAAATTAATTAACATTAATCGATCCTACTTGTGTTTATTTCAGAGTTCATTTAACTA
Organism: Schistocerca gregaria; assembly: GCF_023897955.1. Classification (NCBI taxonomy): domain Eukaryota; kingdom Metazoa; phylum Arthropoda; class Insecta; order Orthoptera; family Acrididae; genus Schistocerca; species Schistocerca gregaria. Next base: position 135,602,629 of record NC_064921.1, on the reverse strand, counting down.
AGGATTTTACCGTATTGGGGCTGTTGTGGAGTGCAGTAATTGAATATGGGTGGGACGGTCTCTCTCGTACATGAGACCCTGTGACAGGAGACAGACAATGAATTTGGTCGAACTGGCCATCTCATTATCCCTTGCCTTATATAATAACCCCGCTGACGTTTTCAGGGTTGAGGAAGAATGTGAAGATTTCTATAGTTTATGTTACTCTGGTCTTTTCCCCAAGACGTCCGAATTCTAAAACTACGTACTCTGGGAGTGGGAATGTTGCTGTTGCTTGAAGTTCAAGAAGAAACTTATCTACTCATCTGCCGGGGAATTCTCCTACTCGTTCGGATCTGCTAAACGAAAATAATTTTAAAATATCGCGTGCAAGTACCCCGCTGCTTGTAAATATTTAATGAAAATCATTTTTATGTACCACCATGAGTTGCTGATAAAACAAACCTTTTATTGACTATCAGTTTCGACCGAAACGATCACCGTCAGGTAAATAAAATTATTCAGAAGCCTATTGGTGGCACTCTAACCCTAGCGTCGATAATGAAAATAAAATTATAAAAAGTCTTCCTGCGTCACTGTTGCTTGGTTATTGTCGTTTCGAATGACACTAGCAGGAAATAGAGATTTGTTTTATCGGCAGCGCTTTATGGAACATAAACGTGCTTCTCTTGGAAGAGTATTTTCGTCCTGGTCTACAAGAACTGAAAAACTGTAGCTGCCAGTCGCCAGACCGAGAATCAAAGTTGGCCCTATGGCCTGAGGGCATCTACACTCCTGGAAATTGAAATAAGAACACCGTGAATTCATTGTCCCAGGAAGGGGAAACTTTATTGACACATTCCTGGGGTCAGATACATCACATGATCACACTGACAGAACCACAGGCACATAGACACAGGCAACAGAGCATGCACAATGTCGGCACTAGTACAGTGTATATCTACCTTTCGCAGCAATGCAGGCGGCTATTCTCCCATGGAGACGATCGTAGAGATGCTGGATGTAGTCCTGTGGAACGGCTTGCCATGCCATTTCCACCTGGCGCCTCAGATGGACCAGCGTTCGTGCTGGACGTGCAGACCGCGTGCGACGACGCTTCATCCAGTCCCAAACATGCTCAATGGGGGACAGATCCGGAGATCTTGCTGGCCAGGGTAGTTGACTTACACCTTCTAGAGCACGTTGGGTGGCACGGGATACATGCGGACGTGCATTGTCCTGTTGGAACAGCAAGTTCCCTTGCCGGTCTAGGAATGGTAGAACGATGGGTTCGATGACGGTTTGGATGTACCGTGTACTATTCAGTGTCCCCTCGACGATCACCAGAGGTGTACGGCCAGTGTAGGAGATCGCTTCCCACATCATGATGCCGGGTGTTGGCCCTGTGTGCCTCGGTCGTATGCAGTCCTGATTGTGGCGCTCACCTGCACGGCGCCAAACACGCATACGACCGTCATTGGCACCAAGGCAGAAGCGACTCTCATCGCTGAAGACGACACGTCTCCATTCGTCCCTCCATTCACGCCTGTCGCGACACCACTGGAGGCGGGCTGTACGATGTTGGGGCGTGAGCGGAAGACGGCCTAACGGTGTGCGGGACCGTAGCCCAGCTTCATGGAGACGGTTGCGAATGGTCCTCGCCGATACCCCAGGGGCAACAGTGTCCCTAATTTGCTGGGAAGTGGCGGTGCGGTCCCCTACGGCACTGCGTAGGATCCTACGGTCTTGGCGTGCATCTGTGCGTCGCTGCGGTCCGGTCCCAGGTCGACGGGCACGTGCACCTTCCGCCGACCACTGGCGACAACATCGATGTACTGTGCTGAGCAATTCGGCGGTACGTCCACCCGGCCTCCCGCATGCTCACTATACGCCCTCACTCAAAGTCCGTCAACTGCACATACGGTTCACGTCCCCGCTCTCGCAGCATGCTACCAGTGTTAAAGACTGCGATGGAGCTCCGTATGCCACGGCAAACTGGCTGACACTGACGGCGGCGGTGCACAAATGCTGCGCAGCTAGCGCCATTCGACGGCCAACACCGCGGTTCCTGGTGTGTCCGCTGTGCCGTGCGTGTGATCATTGCTTGTACAGCCCTCTCGCAGTGTCTGGAGCAAATATGGTGGGTCTGACACACTGGTGTCAGTGTTGTTTTTTCCATTTCCAGGAGTGTATATTCACTTGATTTCTCTGAAATTCAGACTTTTTGGCGGAAGGTTCATAGAAGCACTTTCAGGTCACATCACGACCGTTATACTGTCCAGCAGTTCGTGGGAAAAGGCACCTAAGACTTAGAGTGAAAAATCTTACAAATACGTGCAATAGTCTACAATATTCATTTCCCAGTCCACTAACAACCTTCGGGGTCAGTGTCAGGAGGCCTTTATATTGCGTGGATATGATGTTAAAATACACCACCCACACTGTGATAGGTGGTCCAGGGTGTCTCGCCGCAACTGCAAAATGGGTCGGACCTCTTTTTTTCCAAGGGCAAGGGCAATCATGATGACCACCGAAGAGACGAGACAGCAGTTGGTCCAGTACATCCACGGAATGAGGCAGACAAATAGGGGAAACCCTAGTCAACAGAAGAAGACTTTTTCCGCTGTAAAAGAAGGTCCTTTAGTAATCCACGGTTCTTGCGTATTCCGTTTGCTCTTTTCAACGTACGTCGGGGCAGATCGAAGCCTGCTGGCTTAGTGCCCGTGTTTAGAGTGGTTTTTACTCTTGGTGGCGCTCATTTGATCCACATATTTGGTTCCATTTATGGTGTATACCAAATCCTTGAACAAGATACTCTGCTGCAGTTTTTATTGCTGGTTGTCTGGAGTTTAGCCTGTCTGATGTAGCACTTCGGATACAGCCATGGATGCGGACACTGAGGTTGTCCATTAACTTTTTATACTCATGTAACAAACATCCCCGAATTCTGAGTTCAAGTGGAGAGATATGGCTTTGTATTTGGAGCCAGTAAGTTGATGTAGTTTGTAGACAGCTTATGATCCTATGCTTTGTTGTACTGTATGAGGTATCTTACTTGCTGGTATGGTTACTGTTTATGCCAGTGAATGCAGTAACTAGGATTCCTCTCCTGCAGACGCATTCTTAACTCATTGGGTCAAATGTGAGTAGGATGGGTGCGAAACCATTGCCCCAAAACTGCTTAATACTCAATAACACGCGACTGGGGTCGCTGTTGCCATGGTGGCCTCTAGGGACTGGGACAAAATCACACAGGGCTGATCTAATGAGTAGGTTGGATGCAAAACTATTATCTTCTTGCATTTGGCTAGAAACAGCCTGTCAATTGCAACAATAAAAGTTCGATGGAAGTGGAGGAAATGTTTGGCAGAATACTACTTTTCTTCGCTTCATAAGGGTAAACATGACACATATGAATTCCTTACCAAAAAATTTGTATTCGTTTGAAACAAGAGTCCAGGAAACACAAAACAGGACACGACAAAAGGGCAAGAAAATACAAAACAGCGAAGACGCACTTTCAAAATTTCTAGTGGTAATTGTATGGTCACTTGCGAAAGCCAAGTATTATATGGGCGGGACTGTTGCCAAGTGGTATAAATCACAAAAATTGAGAAATGGACTGACACCACTTAGCATTACTAGGCACGCACATCTTTGCATCCGACAAGTGGTGTGGTTACTAGTTCAACAGTTCGCTCACAGAGAGTGCTGAATGTTATTACACTGGACGAAGCGCCTTGTCAATCAAGTGGTGTAAGTCCAAGTGCTTACGTCAGTCAGGTCTGCTACCACCACCTGATAACCTTGTTTACTTGTGTGCTTCGTGTTCTGTTTTACGTGGCACATTCATACCAGGTTGGTGTTGTTCAAGACTAAAATAACGCAACCAGTGCTAAAGACTTTAAAATTATGGATGTGACTGTTGCAGTTCCATGATCTAAAAAGGTTAGAAACCACATGTGAATAGCATGCATCCTCCATCAGAAACAGCAGCTACTGACGAGTGGAAGAAAGTTTTGCGAATGTGTGTGCGTCCAGGAGCAGCAACTGTCCTCTCTGCTGTTTTGGCGATTGTGCATCCGGCGTAATTGATTACTTTCCGGGGGTTAATCTAAGCCGCGCGGAGCGACCGCGTGGTTTCGGGTGGCATGTCACGGATTGCGCAGCCCTCCTGCCGGAAGTTCGAGTGCTCCCTCGGGCGTGGGTGTATGTGTGTTGTTCGTAGCATTAGTTAGTTGAAGTAGTGTTTAAGTCTATGAACGATGACCGCAGCAGTCTGGTCTCTTAGAAATTCACACACATTTGAACATTTTTGTTATTCGCAGCCGCTATCTTGTTAATGCATCGCCGTTTTCGTAGCTTCGACGGAATTATTTAAGATTGGAAGTACAACAGCACTTTTCTTTCAATAACTGTATTGTTAATCTCTTTTCGGCCAACAGAGCAATGCAACACAGTAACCAGCGTCTTGACGATCACTACTAGCGACCATAATAGCACAGTATCGACACGTCTTCTTTCTTTGTAAAACAAACACCAGCACTGCCATATTCTTTTTATAGCCTCTGTAGCATCACTGTTTTTCAGCAAAAGGATTCCTTTTATTCACGGATACTGGTCAACAGAGCTGACTGGACAGTCTTTGAAACAACTGTAATAACAAATAATATTTACAAAGATACCAGGTGCAGGTTTGGCGTCGCGAATGCAAGAAAGACGCATAGAAATGCTTCCGTACATGGTAGATTAGGAAAGTACGGTATCGACACGTCTTCTTTCTTTGTAAAACAAACACCAGCACTGTCATGTTCTTTTTAAGCCTCTGTAGCATCACGCTTTTTCAGCAAAAGGATTCCTTTTATTCACGGATACTGGTCAATAGAGCTGACTGGGCAGTCTGTGAAAGAACTGTAATAACAAATAATATTTACAAAGATACCAGGTGCAGGTTTGGCGCCGCGAATGCAAGAAAGATGTATAGCAATGTTTCCGTATGTGGTAGATTAGGAACCGGATGTGGGCCGAAAAGGTCAGACAGGTGGGAAACGGGTAATGTTGATTTGATTATTAACCACCGTTTAGACAATTTGTTCAATATGGACACTGGAGACGTTGAGGAGATACTGCATCCGTAAGACGACAAAAATTGTTCAAATGGCTCTAAGCACTATGGCACTTAACATCTGAGGTCATCAGTCCCCTAAACTTAGAACTGCTTACACCTAACTAACCTAAGGACACCACACACATCCATGCCGGAGGCAGGATTCGAACCTGCGACCGTAGCAGCAGCGCGGTTCTGGACTGAAGCGTCTAAAGCCGGCCGCTGGTGGCCGAGCGGTTCTGGCGCTACAGTCTGCAACCGCGCGACCGCTACGGTCGCAGGTTCTCATCCTGCCTCGGGCATGGATGTGTGTGTTTTTCCTTAGGTTAGTTAGGTTTAAGTAGTTCTACGTTCTAGGGGACTTACGACCTCAGCAGTTGAGTCCTATAGTGCTCAGAGCCATTTGAACCATTTGAAGCGTCTAGAACCGCTCGGTCACAAAGCCGGCTGTAAGGCGACATGATCATTTGTTGCCCGCAGCAGTTCGAGTAGAGCAACGAGGTCCTGTGTACTGGCCTTCAGATCAGGTAGAAGTCGATCGTGTCCCTGGTAAACGCTTTCTTTTAGATATCCCCAAAGCCGGAAGTCACATGGGTTCAAATCAGGTGATGATGCAGGCCACGCATCTGGAAAACCGCTGGAGATAACTCGTTCGTATAAGGTTGTATTAACCAGATATTTCATTGGGCGAGTGACAAGAGGAGTTGGCCATCTTGCATGAAAACAGTGGTTTCCAGATAGCTGCGCTCTTCAAAGCTGGAATCGCTTGCTGGAGGTTCGATGACGTGCACACGTCAAGGTACACCTGACAGGCCCACTGGCTGTCTTCTCTTCAAAGAAGAATGGGCCGATAATAAAGGTGCTTGTGAATCCACACCACACAGTCACTCACGGCGAGTGCAGTGGCTGTTCATGCACAATACGCGGTTTAACAGTACACTAAATTTAGCAGTTTTGTGTATGCTCTGCAACCTGTATGTAAAACATGTGCCACGTCACTCCACAGAATAGTGCCTGGCTATATCTCATCAACTTCGATCGGTGCCAGAACGGAAGAGAAAACTCAGATCGTTGCTGCGGATCGTGTGGCTTCAGTTGATCTACCGTATGAATCTCTTAAAATATACTGAAAACTTTAAGTACTGCTGACCATGGGAGGGCCAATTCTCGTGACACTGCTCGAGCACTAGCAATACTCGGAGGAGGTGCTGCGTGGTCAGTTAAACGGCAGCAGCAACCTCGTCTATAACTTCCACCGAAACTGTACGCCTTCCTCTTCTACGTGCCACACCAAGCTCATCCGTGTTTTCAAATTTCATTGTATGTTCTTTATACCATTTGATGACATCGAGTCTCTTCTCAGACCTTTTAGTCGGCGATACTCCCTCAATGTAGCACTGTAATTCCTGCCGTTCACACAAAACAGTTTCACTAACAGCGCACTGTCTCTCTCCTCGATAGCCATAATGTTCACTCACGTTATGGCTTCTCAAATGACAGCGTGGACGTCATACCGTCATACAAACGGTGTACAGCGCCAGATATTCAACTGGCGGCCAAAATTGTAACTGTTTTTTTCCAGAGTAAATTGGTTCTATATTAGCATATCTACCAACTTTCGCTGCCATACAATTACAGCCAACACTGTACCTTCGTGAGTCGCTGCACTTTAATTATTTGGTTCAAATGGCTCTAAGCACTATGGGACTTAACATCTGAGGTCATCATTCCCCTAGACTTAGAACTACTTAAACCTTCTAACCTAAGGACATCACACACATCCATGCCCGAAGCAGGATTCGAGCCTGCGACAGTATCGGCCGCCCGGTTCCAGACTGAAGTGCCTAGAACCGCTCGGCCACATCGGCCGGCCCTTTAATTATAATCACCCAGTATTTAAAATGTGTAAATTTCATTCAATGGAATATACTTACAACTTCGGCTTGATACAGACTTACGTTTTACAGTTCACATTTACAAAACATACTACGCTTTACAATTATTTTTTGCTAATTTAGTAAAACATTACAGTCATCATTCTTACAGAAACATTCGTAAACACTCATTCACACTTGGGTTCGTATGAAAATTCGACTTGAGAAGTCAGAAAAATTACAAAAAATATATATATATATATGGGAGAGTTGAGGCAATTATCAGTGTTCCAAGAGCGCAATGAGTAAAATATTTTCCTTTTATTTGCAACCATATTACAATTGTTTAGAAAGGACTGCAGAATGATTTAGCTACGAGAGAGGATGTTGTTCATCTACTAATCCATTTACTAGTATCAATAACTCTTGCTCGACATTAGAGGAAAGGATTCACTAGAGAGAAATTTTGATCTCTTACGTCAACCTTAACTTCCCACTTCTTGGGAAACTCCAACCAGTCACATAATATTGCTTCTAGGAATGACTTATCTTCATAGAAGTGTTGGGTGACGAACGGCGCCTGCGTTCCTTCCTCTCTCTGTGTGCCATTAACCGCAATTTCGAGCTGACTGCACAGCCGGACTTCCGCACGCAACGTGTGTAGCACAGCACGTATAGTTCGTCACGGTAAAGAGAGCAGGCCCTCAACAACTCTCCGGACCACGCAGCGATTTCTCTGAGGAGAAGGGCAGCACCTGGCGGAGAAACAGCACCACAGCAGTGAAACATTCCAATAGCGCAACTGTCAAATACTCTAGGTGATAAACATCACATTTTTCAGGAAAATCAAAAAATAATGTATATCTGTTTGTACACAACTTGTTTGTAGCAAAAAAATTTAGAAAGCATTTGCTACAGCAGCATTATGCTGCTTACCTCATCACTGCAAAATATTATGAGGCAAATTAGAAATAAATAATTTACACTACTGGCCACTAAAATTGCTGCACCAAGCAGAAATGAAGATGATAAACGGGTATTCATTGGACAAATATATTATTCTAGAACTGACGTGTGATTACATTTTCACGCAATTTGGGTGCATAGATATTGAGAAATCAGTACCCAGAACAACCACCACTGGCCGTAATAACGGCCTTGATACACGTGGGCTTTGAATCAAACAGGGCTTGGATGGCGTGTACAGGTACAGCTGTTCATGCAGCTTCAACACGATACCACAGTTCATCAAGCGTAGTGACTGGCATATTGTGACGAGCCAGTTGGTCGGCGAGCATTGACCAGACGTTTTCAGTTGGTGAGAGATCTCGAGAATCTGCTGGACAGGGCAGCAGTAGAACATTTTCTGTATCCAGAAAGGCCCGTGCGGCACCTGCACCATGCGGTCGTGCATTATCCTGCTGCAATGTAGGGTTTCGCAGGGATCGAATGAAGGGTAGAGCCACGGGTCGTAACAAATCTGAAATGTAACGTCCACTGTTCAAAGTGCCGTCTATGCGAACAAGAAGTGACCGTGACGTGTAACCAATGGCACCCCTTACCATCACGCCGAGTGATACGCCAGTATGGCGATGACGAATACACGCTTCCACTGTGCGTTCACCGCGATGTTGCCAAACACGGATGCGACCATCATGATGCTGCAAACAGAACCTGGATTCATCCGAAAAAATGACGTTTTGCCATTTGTGCACCCAGATTCGTCATTGAGTACACCATCACAGGCGCTCCTGTCTGTGATGCAGCGTCAAGGGTAAACGCAGCTATGGTCTCCGAGCTGATAGTCCATGCTTCTGCAGACGTCGTCGAACTGTTCGTGCAGATGATTGTTGTCTTGCAAACGTCCGCATCTGTTGACTCAGGGATCGGGATGTGGCTGCACGATCCGTTACAGCCATGCGTATAAGATGCCTGTCGTCTCGACTGCTAGTGATACGAGGCCGTTGTGGTCCAGCACGGCGCTCCGATTACCCTCCTGAACCCACAGATTCCAAATTCTGCTAGCAGTCATTGGATCTCGACCAACGCGAGCAGCAATGTCGCGACACGATAAATGGCAATCGCGATAGGCTATAATCCGACCTTTATCAAAGTCGGAAACGTGATGTTACGCATTTCTCCTCCTTACACGAGGCATCACAACAACGTTTCACCAGGCAACGCCGGTCAACTGCTGTTTGTGTATGAGAAATCGGTTGGAAACTTTACTCATGTGAGCACATTGTGGGTGTTGCCGCCGGCGCCACCCTTATTTGAATGCTCTGAAAAGCTAATCATCTGCATATCACAGCATCTTCTTCCTGTCGGTTAAGTTTCGCGTCTGTAACACGTCATCTTCGAGGTGTAGCAATTTTAACGACCAGTAGTGTATTAAAAACGTTCTAGCAGGCAGCTGACTGTTTCTAGGTGCCAATAAGAAAGTTCATGTTTCAGAAGCCATTAACACTGAGGCATTCGGTTTTATTTGCGATAACACAAGAACAAAAATACAGCAATCATGTTCTAACCAGTAGAATGGTGTCAACAAAAAAAACCTTTATCGTATCTTCTAAATTTTTTAACGAGACAATAACTAAACTAAACTAAACAAAAGAATCTTTCAATATTGACTTTTGACTGTTGCACAACTCTGTTCTTAGGAAGATATGCTGCAGAGCTTACTGTAGAGCTCTCTGTGCTGTTAAGGAAGAAATGACTTCTCATAACATTTTCTGGACGGAAGTTATTTCATCTGTTCACTTCTCCAACATTTTTGACTATTTTTGAAACCATAATTATCTCCATGCATTACAAGGCTGTTTTATTGACACTAACAAAAGATTACGTGCACTCTGATTACCACACAAACTGTGTATCAACTAAACGGAGGAGACCTCGAGGTATGGCACGTGGGACTCCAGAGGTAACCAAGTCCATCCATCATCCGCTAGTAATGAATGTCTGAAACATTTTCTCCACAATTTGGCACTTGGAACAATTCTAGGGAAGTGCAAAACAGTACCGAGAACACACTATCACTGAAAACCCTTTTTGTGGAAAAAATGGCATTTCAAACGTCTGATATTCTCACTCTTCATTTAGAGCAGAGTCCGCTAGTTGTACAGTCCACGACCTACCATTCTCGGAAAGTCGTGTGGTTTGGGGGTTGCACGTGTGGTGTACGACACACAGCCATCATAAGCAGGCGCTTCCATCAAGGAAACTACCCCAGCCACTTTCACGGGATATGCGTCAATAACTCCGCGAGTTGCTCGTTTGATTCAGCATCAGAACGTGATTTAAATCACATATTCTTTTCGTGAGAGCATTACTGAGACCAGCATGTATTTTTGCGCAAAAGACTAGAAAAAACAAACACCGAATTCCCTTTAATGTCACCGGTATCCTCGTACCAGAAAAAGAAGCAATTTACGAAATCATCATTTTATTTTTAATAGATTGTAAACTACATATATAACTGTGTGTTTTTTCCACATTACTACTGAGCTGTAGATTATTCCCGGTGTTTTCAATCCGTACATTGAGCAGGCAGTAAAAGAATTCAAGGAGAAGAATGCTGAAGGTTCGGTGGGTATATCAGATTACTCACGAGGAGGTGTGCCTCGAATTGGGGAGAAAAGGAATTTACGGCACGACTAGGCAAAATATGGAATCGGTTAGTAGGACACATCTCAAGGTGTGACTGAATAGTTAATTTGGTACAGGAGGGAGTGTTTAACGGGGGTGAGGAGGTAAAATTGTAGCGTGAAACCAAATCTTGGCTACAGTATACAAGTAGATGTAGGCTGCAAGAGTTATCAGAGATGAAGAGTCTTGCACAGAATAGACTAGTGTGGAGAAATGGATCTCTTCCCACGAAAATTTTGGGCCATACCATGGACTGTCTATTAGGTGATAGCGCCAAACTTGGATGTTTGTTAATATTTACCTTATCTAACCTGTTGTACAATCTGGAGATGTAATAATGTTACGTCAGAATAAATTACGGTACTTATACTGTGCTTTCACAATAACCTAAAATAATTTTTTACTAGATTCCCTCATATTTTATCAGCTATCATTTGTGTTAATTACCAGACATACGACTTATTTGATAATTTGCTGGCTGTTTGCACTGTACTTCAAATAAAAAATAATAAAAATAAATTTAGCTTGTTTTTATTCTTAGTAATGGAGTTATTTCAATAGTTCACTAGGAGTGTACACAACTAACGTGGTTTACTTCTACGTACGAGAGGGAAACGGAAGAATCCGATTCACAGATTCTGTTTTCAAGGGGGAGTTGCGATTCGCACAGGAGCAGGAATTTCAGGTCTTTGAGGTAGAGAATTTCGACCGCTCAGGGAATTAAAGTCACCGGCTCCTTAGCATTTTTTTACAAAATTCATAAAATGTTGCCTTCTTCATTTGCTAAAAAGATTGGTTCTAATTTCGAAATAATTAATGTCCTCTACGGGTGAATTTTCTGACGGAATCAATACACAGGAAAGATACAAAATGTACTTCGGTTTTACTTTGTACTTATTTTAATTTTTCAATATAGTTACTTTATGTAATGAGAAAGTAAGCTTTTCCTTTCTTTTGAATAAGCCCTTTTGCTGACAGGCGGTGTATGTTTTCAGGGGTTATGTGTTACTTAAAAATATTCATAAATACCAAAGGAACAATTTATAAAATTGGTGTAAGACCGGCGTTTTTGTATTGCAGTGGAGTCTTAGGCATCAAAAAAGACTCACGAACAGAAGCTCCATACAACAGAAATGCGCATGTTACGATGGACAGAAGGAATAACACTGAAGGGCAAAGAGCGGTTTGAATTCGTAAGGGATTGTTTTAAGGTCGTCCCCACAAACGAAAAACTCTCACAATCCACGCTGAGGTGGTACGTTTATGTGACACGAACAGTTGACGACCACGCCATGAAAAAGTGCCTTACCACGTTTAGAGTGAGGAGAGGGAGAGGAAGAACTGAACCAGATGGTTGATGGACATCCAAAGTCATACGAAGGAGCTAAGCAACGGAAAGATACAAAGACAAAGATGTACTTTTGTGGACATGCCGATATGAAGAGAACCAATGATCACCAAAACTCTTCTGGATTTTTTTTAGGTTAAAGGGCGTGGAAGATCAACGCCACTTAATGGTAATGGCAGCAAGAAATGGTAGATGAATCCTTTAAGAGAAAACGAACGAGGAACTCTTATGCATACGATCATTAGCTGAGTAGATGGATCGAGCTATATCGCTGTGAGATTAAATGTCTATTACCTGTAGCCAGTGCTGCAAAGCCTCAATGTATTCAAAGAAAAACATCATGAAACCACCGAAAGCTGTTGTAATGAATTTGTATTTACAGATTACTAGTTTCGGCTAGCAATCTTCGTTAATTCACGGATTAACAGCAGATCAGATATAAAGAAGGTTTCTTGAGGCATATATGACAGATGCTGTGACTAAAAAATGCCAATGAATCTTCCCCAAACTTGATGTAGTGTTAATGGATGATTTGAAGATGGTAGTTTAACCGAAAATACCTGTATAAAAATTAATATTCATTACTTACAACTACTTTTGATGGTTCTACGATTTCGTGTAATGGCTTTCTGTTACATATGAGGATAGCGATAAGGTTTATATCCTTCCAGATTGACATAATTTTGTCAAAAGGAGCTGAAAATGGGCGTTAAAAGGGACGGGAATTAATGCCTTAAGAGAAGCTGTCTTGGAACATTAATGTTTCATATTCGATTCACGTTAACAAAGACTGTAGATTCATCAAAGGCAGCGTGATTGATATGGTGTCTTCTACGAAGCATCTCGTTCAGATAGGTCCTAACTTTTGCCTCGTTGCACTCAACATTCTCTCCATAGTCCTCTAGGAAATTCTCCCTAAACTGCTTGAAGAAGTGAGTCGGGTTTGATAAATTCCCTTAACGGCAGTTTTTATGGTCAAAAAGGTCGAATGGAATGTAATTTTTTATTTGACTGTAACGTACTTCCCATCTCTTTAAACAACTTTGCACCGATCGCTACTGTGGTTTAACGACGAAAATTATACACAAGATAGCCGGTCCGTCAAAGAAGCTGCTATATAAATATTTTCCCTGTTGTACAATCTCTGGTGCAGGAAGCGTTAGTCTGATGGAGCCCACATCTCTGCCAACTCCTCGCTCTCGCAAAACGAATGTTCATCTCAAACAACCGCTGATGAAATCTCTAAACAGACTACACTGCAGGCGGTAAACTTAAAGAGCGAGACGTCATCTTATGGCTTTATGTGCCCCTCAGATGACCTACATTCGCGCCCAGTGATGTAGCGCGGTTAGCATTATAACTTGATTACAACACAAGTCGTCCAAGGAAATTGCTGCTGCCTGATTACAGAGAAAGTCTAACGGGGAGAGCGGCCAACGAACTTTGCAGTGGATTTTGTATTCTCATCGCGTTTCAGCTGTTCGTTGCTTACAAGATACTGTTTCGTTTTCTTCATTTACAAAAGCATGTGTGTACCGCAAACCACTTCGCACGACATATACAATGGAGGCAACGGATTTGTTTTACAGTCCGTTTGAAGTACACAACAATCTTATTACGGTGTAAATGAGTAACAAATGATTTATTCTTCTACAATAAGGGCCTGGAGTTACACAGCTGGCCAAAAATAGCAGCTCTATTTTTAATATATTTTTGTTAAAAGCAGGATTGGTTTTACTGGTTTGTTATTGATAGTACAGATTGTAGATAAGGTAGTGCCCTTAGAATATTTTTGATAGCCTCCTTTGGAGAGAAGTTAGTACTTATACCGCTTTATCATAATCAAGACGTCAAGTGAAGTTGTTCTTCTAATTAAAATAATTATCAGAACTCGAACTGCTGTTTTTGGCATTGTATCAGCAGATTCCTCTTGTACTCCATTCTGGAGAGGAAGACGGAGAAATGATTGGCTGCATGAGTTCGCTTCTATTTTAAAAAACTTAATTTCATTCACACAATATGTACAAAAGCAGTATGTGTGGAGCTGCTGGATATGCCTGATCCTTACTGGAAATTGAAGTTCTGAGTAGTCGCGAGCTGACAAATACAGTCCTCCTTGTATCTCCGACCGTATTTTGGTTAACATTTTTCAATCACGGACCACTCTTTCTCTCCTTCTGTGCATGCTGTTCTTAACATTAAATCGTCACTGGTGCCACGAGTGTCTGTTTAATAGCCGATATCAAATCAATGATTCTAGCATCTTATTAATGGCTTGATGATAGCTATATACAAGTATTTTACTCATTTATGAACAGGAAATCTGACGACAGCAGGTTTTCTTTTGTTTCCTTTTGAGGCACACATAGTACTGACGTGATTGAATGATGGAGGGCTAAACACAGAGGGTCTCTTAGTAGCCAGTCTTACCAGACCGTTTCCACAGAGAATTGAGCAGAACTTGCAAAAATTATCTTTATAAAAAGCGTTCTTTTGCTAGAGGACAATTTACCATTTCGACGACAAAAGGTGCACAAGTTGCGCTTGAAAATAATTCGTCACACATCCGATTTCTCATGTTTGGCCCCAAAAACTGCCTTGGACGGAATGAAGTTTTGTCGAATGAAACGTTTATATGTGCTGTAAACGAGTATTACCCTGAGTTTGAAAGATATTTCCCTGCTAAGAGAGTAAAAAAGGCTGGATTAAGTGCACAGAGATAACTGCGTTATGCTGAGGCAAAGAGTTGTGTTTCTGAAAAAATATATTGTTTACTATATTTCTTTATCAAGCTAATCACGCCTTCTACATAGATGGTATACAGTACTCCCTGCAAACTTATATTAGGAGGTTCAAGTCAGTAAAGGAATAATGAATGAAAACAAAAAATTATTACAATCACCTTTATCTGTAAATGAGGATAAACAGGACTCCCTATGAACCCATATTAGCAGTTCTAAGTGAGTAAGGAAGTAAAGAATCAAAACAAAAAGTTTATTACAATCATCTTTACTTACAGCTAAGGATAATCAGGATGGAAAATGTTGCATCATGTGTTGATTCCACGCCACAGGTGTCGTTACGTTGGTAACGGAAATGCAAGTTTCTATTCGACGGTGATAGTGGTCGCTCGGGATCAGGCGGACCTTACGATGCACGCCCACTAAGCCACACCTCCAACTCCATACCAGCAGCGCCCGGCACTGTTGTTATATAGGATGGCCAGTGGCACCCGCTCAGCTGACTTGCACATGCAGCCACTATGCTATGATACATCGCTGTTCATAATGAGATAGCTGGACTGTTTCTTGCTGTTTTATTTGTATTGAGCCTTCGTACACTTGGAGAAATACAAGTTAAATAAATCTTCTGTGTGCTGTGTCGAGTTGATCGCTACTCATTTCTGCTCCTGTCCGACTTTCTCAACGACAGTTGCCACATCACTCTGTAACCCACCTCTCCTTACCATTGTGTACGAATCTGTACGCTACACAAAAAAAAACTACAGGGAAAAGGAACTTTTGGAGGCCCCTTCTGGTGGGAAAAGAAAAAAAAAGGCTTTGTATATTTTCCAAAGTAGCTGCCGGTAAGATTATTCCGTCAATACAACGATTTTTGCGGCATATCAAGTTTTTATTGAAGTAGTCAGTAGTCCGTCACTAAAACAAGCCAAGTTGGTATTGACATATGCCCACGAGAATAGAAATAGTGAGAAGCCACACGAATTTATTCTCACAGATTGGGCGTTTGTGATTTAAAGTGTGCCATTGGTGTTGGGACAGGTATTGTGAATGATGCATGATAAAGTGTCAACTCAGTTCCATATTACCATTCTCCAGTTTCTCAACAACATCCTCCCCCGGTGAGCAGGTACTGGTGTGTAACACGGCCGACCACAAACCTTACATGCTTTTGGATTTCATTTGCATCGGCACCTGCGTATGTGTAGATGCTTTCACTGTATTGCATGTTGTACAGTTTGTTGAACTGCTACTGTGGTGTCTGCTTCTGTGGCTGAGCATCTGGCGCATCTGACAGCCGTGCGGCGGACATGGCTTCAATTCAGGCTGTTGTCAGGAATTTTTCCTTAGTGAGGAGACTGGAATGGGGTTCACTCAACCTCACTAGGCTAACTGAGGAGCTGTTTGAGTGAATAGGAAAGGTTTCATGCCTTGGGAAGCAGACATTGGGTGGGAGACCTGTGTGTTGATTGCAGGTTGCCACATACTGTACCCCAAATGATGCCACAAGGCAGAGGATGACAAGGTGTCCGGTTTGCGTCTTGGGTTTCTTTGGACCTGATTGCGGAGCCACTTTTTAAGGTTCCGAACCTCAATCGGTAAAAACGGAAACTTTTTGTATCATTTTGTTTTCAGTCAGTCTGTCTGTCTGACTCTTAAAACGCCCTTTTCTCAGGAATGGGTAGATGTATCACATTGAAATTTATGCCACGTGATAAGTCTACGGTGACTTGGCGGCGTAAAGAAATAAGTTTCAAGTCAAGGCATTCAAAAGATTTATGTCACATATTTTGATACTCGCAAACTCAAAGCCTTTATGGTACTTCCCGTTGAGCTAGAATCATGATATTTGGCAGGAAGCAAGGTTTAACGGTACAAGTAAACGAATCTCAACGTCCGCTTTATAATAAGGCACATATTTTTCTGGTTACATGTTGCAATAGCCTCCTCCTCCCCTCCCTCCAACATCTCTCTCTCTCTCTCTCTCTCTCTCTCTCTCTCTCACACACACACACACACACATATTCACACATGCACACGCAAGCACACATGCACACTCGGAGTAAAGCTTATAACAATCCGTCAGCATCAAGATCGGGGTGTAAGTATGGGTCGACAGTTTCTCAGCAGTTGGTACAGAATGAATATAAAAGTGGTACCGATATTTTCTACGTAATTTCATTCATTTTTATGGCGCCGTAGCTCCATCAGCAGAAATGGTACCGTTATACACTGAAAACCAAATAAACTTGTACACGTGCGTAATATCGTGTAGGCCCCCGCGAGCGCGGAGAAGTGCCACAACACGGCGTGACATGGACTTGACTAATATCTGAAGTAGTGATGGAGGCAACTGACACCATGAATCCTGCAGGACTGTCCATAAATCCGTAAGAGTACATTGGGTTGGAAATCTCTTCTGAACAGAATGTTGCAAGGCATTCCAGGTATGCTCAATAATGTTCATGTCTGGGGAGTTTGGTGGCCAGAGGAAGTGTTTAAACTCAGAAGAGTTTTTCTGGAGCCACTCTGTAGCCTGGACGTTTGGGGTGTCGCATTGTCTTGCTGGAATTGCCCAAGTCCATCGGAATGCACAATGGACATGAATGGATGTAAATGACCAGACATGATGCTTAAGTACGTGCCACCTGTCAGACTCGTATCTAGTCATAACAGGGGTCTCAGACCACTCCAACTGCACACGTCCAACACCATTACAGAGCCTCCAACAGCTTGGGCAATTCCCTGCTGACATGCAGGGTCCATGGATTCAAGAGATTGTCTCCATACCAGTTTACGTCATCCGCTCGTTGCAATCTGAAACGAGACTCGTCCGACCAGGCAACATGTTTCCAGTCGTCAACAGTCCAATTTCGGTGTTGACGGGTCCAGGCGAGGGTACACGTGTGGGCCTCCTGCCCATATAGATAATGGCTCAAATGGCTCTGAGCACTATGGGACTTAACTTCTGAGGTCATCAGTCCCCTAGAACTTAGAACTATTTAAACCTAACTAACCTAAGGACATCACACACATCCATGCCCGAGGCAGGATTCGAACCTGCGACCGTAGCAGTCGCGCGATTCCAGATTGTAGCGCCTAGAACCGCTCGGCCACCCGGCCGGCCATATAGATTATGTTTCGTTGAGTGGTTGAAAATGGTTGAAATGGCTCTGAGCACTATGTGACTCAACTGCTGTGGTCATCAGTCCCCTAGAACTTAGAACTACTTAAACCTAACTAACCTAAGGACATCACACACATCCATGCCCGAGGCAGGATTAGAACCTGCGACCGTAGCAGTCGCACGGTTCCGGACTGCGCGCCTAGAACCGCGGGACCACCGCGGCCGGCTTTCGTTGAGTGCTCGCACGAGGACACTTGTTGATCGTCCAGCATTGAAATCTGCAGCAATTTGCGGAAGGGTTGCACTTCCGTCACGTTGAACGATTCTCTTCAGTCGTCGTTGGTCCCGTTCTTGCAGGATCTTTCTCCGGCCGCAGTGATGTCGGAGATTTGATGTTTTACCGGATTCCTGATATTGACTGCACACTCGTGAAATGGTCGTGCGGGAAAATCCCTACTTCATCGCTGCCTCTGAGATGCTGTGTTCCATCGCTCGTGCAGCGACTTTAACGCCACGTTCAAACTCACTTAAAAATTGATAACCTACCATTGTAGCAGCGGTATATGATCTAACAACTGCCCGTGACACTTGTTGCCTTATATGAGCGTTGCCGACCGCAGCGCCGTATTATGCCTGTTTACACACATCTGTTTTTGAATACGCATGTCTATTCAAATGGTTCTCAGCACTGTGGTACTTAACATCTATGGCCATCAGTCCCCTAGAACTTAGAACAACTTAAACCTAACTAACCTACGGACAGCACACAACACCCAGTCATCACGAGGCAGAGAAAATCGCAGACCTGGCCGGGAATCGAACCCGGGCGCGGGAAGCGAGAACGCTACCGCACGACCACGAGCTGCTGACGCGCATGTATATTCCAGTTTCTTTTGCGCTTCAGTGTAGAATCACTACGTTATCCGTCTCTCAGTCTGTCTGTCCGACCGTTAAGGCCCCTTTATTCTGAGGAAACGATAGACGTATCAGGTTTAAATTTATGTCACATACTCTCTACGGTCCCTTGGCGGTCTAAACAATTTTAGCTTCGACGACAATGTAACCATTCACGTCAAATACTTTGATACACCCAAACTCAATCATCAAAACCTATAGGGTACTTCTAGTTGACTTAGAGTAATGAAATTTGTCAAGAAGCAAGGTTTCATAGTAAAAGTAAAGGAAAAAAATCCGAAAATTATTCAATTGTAATCATACCACACGAAAAAATATGCCATTAGCCATTAGAACGTACATTCATCATTAGACAATACCGTTATAGGAAGATATTTCTGCACGAATAAAATCTAAGTTGTAGTCATGTTTCTGCAGGGAAATAAAAAACATTTTGCTAAATTTCCTCTCTCTGCATACATTAACTGAAGACGCCTACTAGTTCGTTTTGTATGTCAGGGCTATTCTCAGATTGTATATACATAATATAAGATATACATAATTATAAGATGGTATATACATAATTTTCTACAGAACCCTCAGAGAACAAGTGCTACTGGCACGTGACCAATTCATATTTAAAAACAATAGGCTGAGGAAGATACCGGTTATTACATATCTATAGCCTAACATAATACAAAGAGAAACTGAGACCTTCAGTTACAAAAGTGGTTCAAATGGCTCTAGGCGCTATGGGACTTAACATCTGACGTCATTAGTCCCCTAAGACTTAGAACTACTTAAACATAACTAACCTAAGGACATCACCCACATCCATGCCCGAGGCAGGATTCGAACGTGCTACCGTACGTAGCAACAGCGCGGTTCCGGACTGAAGCACCTAGAACCGTTCGGTCACAACGGCCGGTCTTTCAGTTTCACCAGCCTGGACTGAAAGTCTGTAATTTTTTTCCCCCTCCGTATGCTGCAGCTTACCACTCGTATTACTTAATTTCCAAAGTACTTTTATATGAAAAGTCTTTGATAGTTTCGTTGGCAGTATCAGATGCTATTGGTCTACTTCAGCATATGTTTCCAGTGCTTCCACAACCGTCGGAGAGTTTATTCGTTTAAGTACGGGCGCCTGAAAATCAGTTCGCTCACTGGCGCAGCAATAAACCCACAAAATCGGCCACCAAACCGACGGCGCGCCATGGCGGTAGCGGCCTATCAGCCTCCACGGGAAGTACTTGTGGTCTACATTTTAGCGCCCGGCGTATCTAATCGCGGCGCGCATACCGCGAACTTTTAAGCGTATTCGTCCTCAACACCCGTACCAGGACGTACAGTAATGCCGGAACATTAACGATGTAGCTGCGTATTATATAATTAATGCATTGTGTACTTCATATTTTATGTCTTCAAAGATGGGAAATAAACCTTATTGTTTCATTTACGTTTCTGATAAAGCTGCAGAGCTAAGATTAACAGAGCACTCTGTGGCAGTGATAGTAGATGTTATTGTTGCTTGACGAAAGATGGTGTTGACTGTGCGGCCAAAATGATCCTCTGTTCGGGCACTATTGGCAAATAAGTGAAAGCAGCACGAAGACGTAATTATTTTGTTGTAACTTATCAAAAAAATTGGGTCTATAAATGGAAATAATAAAAGTAGTGAGAACTCTATCCTACATCGGCATATCGATCTGTCATGGCAATTCTATTCGTCACAGAGATGAAGGTGTAAGTGATTTAGTTAGCCGTCGACCTAGCGAAAATTTGTATACCTGCTGGAAGACTGGGCATACTGAAGCTACCCTACAGTATAGGGCCCAAATTTTAACATTACACACTTTTTCCAGTTCAGACAAATTGAGCAAATCGCACGGTTCTTGTGCATTAGAGGTGATCTACGGTAGGTCCTCATCATTTGTTATTCGCGTTCCTGAGAAAATCCCTAGAAACCAAATTTTTTGGATGTGAATAGTACCAGTTGTGGGGGTGGCTACTTTTATAATTTCTGTTCACGACAAAGCGTCGAAATTTTTACCGTTTGTTCTTAAGATAATGTTCTCGGTGAACCTTGAAACAATTTTCGATGATTATCCGTTAGTGAGGTACAGAGGTTCAAAGTTACCGTACTTATGCACTTAAAATGCGCACGTTAACGTCCGGTCAGAAGCGTAAATGTAGTTTTAACTGAAGAAGTTAAGGCATGGGGTCTGGGGTCATCTCAAGGGTTCTGACGTCACGAAACTATGTTTTTGGTCAGCGTATTGACCAATAAAACTTTATGACGCTCTGTCGCTGTATAAAGGACCCTTCACGCCTAAAAAGCCTGTATTGAACTGGAAGTTATTTGATGGCGCGTAAGTACTTTACAGAACATTATTTTGTCATACGAAATACTTTTTACTTGCAAGTCAAACATCGCCTTTTTTGGCGTAATGTAGGTACAGCAAAAACGTTGTTAATTTTTATGTGAAGTAGTGTAAAGTGAACAGCCATTGGATGAGAAACGATTTTGTGTTAACCTTATATTACACCTACTATTGTTTATACGTGAAAAAGTATTTACATGTGTCCAAGTATATAAATAAATCGTCAAAACTTTACTGAGCTATAGATTTCTTTTTCTATAAGCAACACACGCTGTTGTAACAGGGAAAAGAAGGGACCAGCAACATCAATCCTCATTCTGCCTTCCTCATCAAAAATTTAGGCATCCGAACATAATCGCACTTTTTTGTGCTGAAAGAAAGTAGTAGAGAGACAGTGATGGTGAAAAAGAGGCGAGAATTTGCCAGTGGGAGAGAAAGAGAGAGGAGACATTGATGTGGGAGAGAGAAAGTGGCAGTGAAAGAGAAAGAGAGATGAATGCAGACAACAGTAGTGGGAACCAAAGAGAGAGGAGATAGTGATCGTCAGTGAGAGACAGTGGCAGTAAAAGAGAAAGAGAGATGGATGGTGATAGTAACAGTGGGAGAAAAAGAGAGCGAAAGCAGTGGAAGTGCAAAACAAAACGGTCTGGCGTTAGTTTCCCCGTCTACGAATCAAAATCCTGAACAAACCGTTTCCAAGGACATGTATGAAGAGAAAAAAAAGGTGTTTGAAGAGAAAGACAGCAGACTGAAAATGAGAAACAAAGAGACAATGGCAATGGGAGAGAAAAAGAATGAGACAAAGATAGAGGCAGTGGGACAGTGAGACAGTAAAACTGGCAGAGAAGGAGAGATTGGTAAGGAAGATCGTGAGGAGGGTGTGAAGACAGTAGGCAGTACAATGGGAGAGACAGACAGGAGAAAGTGCCAATGGTAGAAAAAGGAGACAGGGGCAAGGTGGTTATAATTAAAGTCATACTTTCAAACCGCTGTAGAAATAACACCACTTGGCAGAATGACGTCAAATATCAACGGCGTATTATCGGAAAAGAGGGAAAACGTATGGCGGAAGAAAAGTAAATAGTTACAAAATATAGCAATAGCTGACACTGTAAGCATCATAATTTAACAGTGGTTGACTACAAATGACAAATGAATCACACAACAATGCCTCAGGTGTTGGTTTGACGTTAAACAAACTGTACTACTGAGTGTGAATGGGTATACAGGTGCGATACTGTTAGTTACGTATGCCTATCCACCTTGGCTAGGTCATATCATATCGGATGAGAAAAATCGGTTTTCAAATGTCCTGAGGCCAAAAAGCATCACTCAGGCCGGTTTTTAATCGTCCTGTGGCCAAAACCGCATAAAAAGCATCAGTCAAAATCAAATCGGATTATTAATTACCGTGTGACCGGCGCAAAACATGTTCAATATGTTGTCCACCGTTTTCCGCAACCAGCTGAAATCGAGAAACAGCATGTTCTACAACTGATTGAAGTGTTTCCGGGTTCATGCTCAGAATGTGTTGCGCAATGCGTGCCTTCAATGCAGCTAAGTTTGGAGCCGGAACAGTGAACACAACATCATTCAGATAGCCCCACAGCCAGAAATCACACAGATTAAGATCAGGTGATTGGGACGGCCACCCGTTCCATACAGTGACCTTTCCAGGATGAAGTGGTACTGCTTGATTTGCGTATGGATTTTCAGTTTCCCATATTCGACAATTCTGTGTATTGATATATCCTGTCAGATGGAAGTGGGCTTCGCCTGTCCACAAAATCTTCCATGCTCAATCATTGTCCACTTACACGTGAGCAAGAAATTCTAAAGTAAAGGTCTCTCTTGCTGGCAGGAACCAACTCATGCACATGGCTAATTTTGAATGGATACAAAGAAGGATGTTTCGTAGGATTTAACACACCGTGTTCATGAGGATGTCCAATGTTCGGCAATTCCCCGTGCACTACACGTTTGCACACCACCTCTCGTCTCCTCCTACATTGCTGTGGCCATTGCTTCCACTGACAACGAATCAATTCGTTTCCTCCCTCTAATAGATTGCATATCAAAAGAACCCGTTTTTTCGAATCACTTTCTCCAGACCCACGGCAGTAATCGGATCAACGTCTTCTTTCAAACCTTTCAAATTCCGGAACTTCTGCAGAGCGACGTGTACGCAGTCATCAGTCTTGTAGTACAACTTTACAAGCAGAGCGCGATCCGGCATTGAGACAGTCATGGCAAACATCGCAGATGTGAGAGGAAGAAAAGCCTTTTACTTTTCTTTTTTTTCTTTATTGTAACTTCATTCCCCTGCCACACACAGGCAGGGAAGGGCTGGCAGCGGCACTGTCCACAGCTCTTCAGCCAAATGGCTTTATAACATACAGAAAGGGGGATTCTTACATAAAAAGGGGGACATTAAAAACACTGGAAATGGAGATGATGGGAGTTAAAATATACACTAATATGGGGACATGCACTGGGGAAAAGTTAAAAGTCGACATAAAGTTAAAAGAACACAGCAGGCAATTTGAAGCATACTTAAAAAAATAGTAGCAAAAACAACGTAAAAGGTATGATCGTGCGCATGACAGGTGTTTTCATTTACGTATTCTAACACATACAGCGCCATATATTGATCAATTTTTGCACTATTTTTTTCCTTCTGCCATACGTTTTACCCCTTCTCCGAAAATATTCCGTTGCAATTTGACATCATTCTGACCAGTGCTATTATTTCTACAGAGTTTTGAAAGTTTAACTTTAATTATAATCACCCTGTATATAGACAGTGCATTGCATGTCCCACCCGAATAAATATATTAAAAATAACCTTTCATGATACTGATAAATAATCTAAATCCCACTAATAAGAAAGTGTAAGAACAAATCAAACAATAGTACTTGTCTCTGATGGCAATAGCTGTTATGTTTTCAATAATAATCAACCAACAACATGCACAATACAGCTAATTTCTAACAACCAGGAAACAATATTGATCACAGATGTCAGACAAGATACAAAAAATTCACATAATAAATATTGCCAGCCGCAACTTTCTTCCTGATAGCGAAATCGAGCCTCTACCACTCAAGCAAAATACTCCAGTAAAAGGTTTGGAACTCACTGCGCTCGCCCTCTATGGCACCATGCGCGAAGCCGTTGTAACTGACAAACAGTGTAACCAGGCGCAGTATCGACAGGAGCCAAGATTGTCAGTTTTTATGCCTCTTTGGGAGCTGGCTAATCTTTCCTATTAATGAGCCACTGAACGGTAAAAATACAAGCTCCTTCCTAGGAGGCTTCCTTCCTACGAATCTTTCATGAAATGGCTTGCGAAATTGGTTGGTTGTTGCAGCTGGTTTCTTTGAGAAGTTTCTCTAAGTAGCTCAGTTTTTTGGTTTTTTTTCTCCCCTCCCTACCCCCTCCCTCTATCTCTCGGGGAAAGGAGAAAAATATAATGTGTTCGGTGTTTTTCTTTCAAGAAAACAATTTAAAAGTCGGTATTACACAGATTTTTAACACTGTAGGATCTGAAAATTTTTATAGTTATTTACAAGTTACCATTCATCTTCCAAAATATTAAAAACTAGCGAATCCGGCAATGCTTTGCAATTGCTAAATACACTCCTGGAAATTGAAATAAGAACACTGTGAATTCATTGTCCCAGGAAGGGGAAACTTTATTGACACCTTCCTGGGGTCAGATACATCACATGATCACACTGACAGAACCACAGGCACATAGACACAGGCAACAGAGCATGCACACTGTCGGCACTAGTACAGTGTATATCCACCTTTCGCAGCAATGCAGGCTGCTATTCTCCCATGGAGACGATCGTAGAGATGCTGGATGTAGTCCTGTGGAACGGCTTGCCATGCCATTTCCACCTGGAGCCTCAGTTGCACCAGCGTTCGTGCTGGACGTGCAGACCGCGTGAGACGACGCTGCATCCAGTCCCAAACATGCTCAATGGGGGACAGATCGGGAGATCTTGCTGGACAGGGTAGTTGACTTACACCTTCTAGAGCACGTTGGGTGACACGGGATACATGCGGACGTGCGTTGTCCTGTTGGAACAGCAAGTTCCCTTGCCGGTCTAGGAATGGTAGAACGATGGGTTCGATGACGGTTTGGATGTACCGTGCACTATTCAGTGTCCCCTCGACGATCACCAGAGGTGTACGGCTAGTGTAGGAGATTGCTCCCCACACCATGATGCCGGGTGTTGGCCCTGTGTGCCTCGGTCGTATGCAGTCCTGATTGTGGCGCTCACCTGCACGGCGCCAAACACGCATACGACCATCATTGGCACCAAGGCAGAAGCGACTCTCATCGCTGAAGACGACATGTCTCCATTCGTCCCTCCATTCACGCCTGTCGCGACACCACTGGAGGCGGGCTGCACGATGTTGGGGCGTGAGCGGAAGACGGCCTAACGGTGTGCGGGACCGTAGCCCAGCTTCATGGAGACGGTTGCGAATGGTCCTCGCCGATACCCCAGGAGCAACAGTGTCCCTAATTTGCTGGGAAGTGGCGGTGCGGTCCCCTACGGCACTGCGTAGGATCCCACGGTCTTGGCGTGCATCTGTGCGTCGCTGCGGTCCGGTCCCAGGTCGACGGGCACGTGCACCTTCCGCCGACCACTGGCGACAACATCGATGTACTGTGGAGACCTCACGCCCCACGTGTTGAGCAATTCGGCGGTACGTCCACCCGGCCTCCCGCATGCCCACTATATGCCCTCGCTCAAAGTCCATCGACTGCACATACGGTTCACGTCCATGCTGTCGCGGCATGCTACCAGTGTTAAAGACTGCGATGGAGCTCCGTATGCCACGGCAAACTGGCTGACACTGACGGCGGTGGTGCACAAATGCTGCGCAGCTAGCGCCATTTGACGGCCAACACCGCGGTTCCTGGTGTGTCCGCTGTTCCGTGCGTGTGATCATTGCTTGTACAGCCCTCTCGCAGTGTCCGGAGCAAGTATGGTGGGTCTGACACACCGGTGTCAATGTGTTCTTTTTTCCATTTCCAGAAGTGTATGTGTAGGAATTGCATATACATTTAAAATTCCTTGTCACCCATCTCTCTATCAATCTTCTTATCCGCTCCTTCTCTCTATACAGCTCCTCCCTCTCTCATCTTTTTGTGCATAACCTTGATCCCACTTTCTGTGTCCATATCCATCTGAATAGCCAGTACCTCCTCCCCCCCTCCCCCGCCCCTCTTTGTATCCATCTCCATCTCCACCCTCCCTACATTTCTGTCTGAATGTTCAGTAGAATATCGTGTAAAAATTTGAAGTAAATTCGTCAAAATCTTTTCGAGAGTTTAGTAACAATATTTCCCCATTATACATTGCACACACACACACACACACACACACACACACACACACACACACACACACACACATATATATATATATATATATATATATATATATATATATATGAGTGTATATGTATATAATATATAGCTTACATCTATCTCAATGCTCGTGTAAATATTAGAAGTAAATAGGTCAAGAACATTTCGAGATTTGTGGTAACCACAATTTTAAGTAAGGTTCGTTTGAACATAAGTACACAACGAAAGGTTATTTCAAAAAAGTAAATTTATTTTCAGAAAGTACATGCTTCACTCTATTTTTCGACATAGTTGCCAAGTTTGTTAAACATGTATCATACCCCTCAACCAATTTTAAAATACCCTCTTCATAAAAACTTGCCGCCTGCTCTGATAACAAAGAGTTCACTGCCGTTTTCATGTCGTCGTCATTGTAACAGTTGCCACTGAGGTGTTGTTTGAGGTGGAGGAACAGAGGGCAATCGCTCGGCGCAAGATATCAGGATTGTAGGGTGTGGTCTAAAACTTCCCAGCCAAAACTGTCCAGAAAATCGTGGGTCTGACCTGCAGTGTGAGGTCTTGCATTTGTCAGCATGCCGCGTCTTTTGTTTTGAATCGCTCTGCGTAGCTTTCTCAGGGCTTGGCAGTATGCTTCTGCATTGATAGTGGTTTCTTGTTGCATGAAGTCGACCAACAAAACACCATGACTGTCCCAAAACACTGACGCCATGATTTTGCGCTGGGACAGAGTCTGTTTGGCCTTCACCTTTACAGGCTAGTGTGTGTGTCTACATTCAATGCTCTGTTGCTTCGATTCGGGCGTGATATGAAAAAAGCCATGTTTCGTCTTCAGTTATGGTATGACTCAAGAAGCCATCACCTTCTTTGTGATAACGAGTCAAGAACTTCATCGCACACTCAAATCTTTGGTTTTTGCGGTCCTCTGTTAGGAATTTCGGGACCCAATGGAAGCACAGCTTCCTCAACTTTAGATGTTCAGAAACAATGTTGTAAAACACTGATCTCGACATGTCAGGAAATTCGTTTGAGAGATCTGTTATTGTGAAGTGCCTGTTCTCACGAATCCTCGTTTCAACTGAAGCCACCAAGTCGTCTGTAATCAAAAAATGGCGACCGGCCATCTTTGAATTCTCGTACCCACTTACATACTTTCTTTTCACTCAGTATCATCGTACACTTCGCAAATCTGTCGATGAACTTCTGCAGCAGAAAGTTTCCTTGCTGACAAAAACCGTATCACTGAGTGAACCTTACACGCGGCGGGTGAATTGATAGTCTTAAAACATTTTGAAAGCACAGAACAGAACCATACAGGTTAGCTACAGAGTAGAAACTGAGCACAGTTGCTCCCGAGGCATGCTGGTACACGACGCACGCGCTCGTTGCGGTATGCGCGCGAACTACTAACGTCTACAACAAAACGGACCTTACTTAAAAAACATGCCTCGTATATGCGTGTGTGTGTGTGTGTGTGTGTGTGTTACAAAGGTATATAGCCTATGTCTGTGCGAACGTTCATTAGAGAACTGTGAAACGGAATTTTTTTGTTATGAAAATATGTGACAGCAGAACAGTGAACTGAAAGCATTTTTTTTATTTTCTTTTTCATACCATAGACCATTACCATCCGCAATTACGAACACACAAACACACACAGGCATCCGCGCTCGCGCGACACACACACACACACACTCGGTCGAACTGTTCTCAAGTGACGATCTTTCACAATTGATTTGAATCTCCTACTTTCTCCGGTGGATTTTCCAAAAATTTTCTTTCAAAGAAACCTTGCCCTCACAAACACACACACGCACGCGCGGGCGCGCGACACACGCACACACACACACACACACACACACACACACACACACACACACACACACACACACTCGGTCGAACTGTTCTCAAGTGACGATCTTTCACAATTGGTTTTAATCTCCTACTTTCTCCGGTGGATTTTCCAAAAATTTTCTTTCATACAAACCTTGTCCTGACAATAATGAACACACACAAAAAAATAAGTCAACCAAATCGGTCAAGCCGTTTTCAGGTGATGATCTTTGATACACGCAGCAATTGTTTTTTATTTATACATAGACATAGATACACTATACCCCCAGACCAACCCCCCCCCCTTTCAATCAATCGTATGGGCGCCCTTTAGGGACGTGTTGCAGCTGCTTTAGCACTGGACTCGAATTCACGAGGAGCGAGGTTCAAATTTCAACCTCCTGATTTAGTGTCAATCCTTCTGACTGAAGATTTGAGGGACTTCGGCAGTTCACTTAAGCAATAAACTTGAAGGCCTGCAGCCGACCTTTCGATGTTATTTATTGTATGACTATCAGTTTCGGTGCTTCAGTACACTATTTTCAGGCCTTAACTGATGCTGAGGGGGTTAATTCCAATCGTAAACACAGTTCCGTCAGTGGCCAACATCTACGAACTGCTTTCCACAGACTACCTGCAACAACGATGTTGCGTCTTCGAACATCATGGTAGCTCCAACTACTATTCCGTGTTCAAAGTTCGTTAATTCCCGTCGTGCGGCCACAATCACACCGGACTCCTTTTCACATGAATGACTTGAGTACAAATGACAGTTTCCCCAGTGCACTACCATTTCATAGCTCATGGACGCAATACTACCGCCATCAGTATATGTGCATATACCTATCAGAACAAGTCTAAGGTGTAGACATAAAAGTTTTTTGCGTATGGTACCGCGTCATAATGTATAAAACTACTACTGCTGGAAAAAACCCGCGATTCGGTCACGGTTACAGCGGTCTTCTTCTGGGTCCACCTGTAGACCCAGAAGAACGCCGCTGCAACCGTGACCGAAACGTTGGTTTTTCTCCAGCAGCAGTAGTTTTATACATTATGACGCGGTACCATTCCCAGAAAACATGTCGACTGACTCTGGCCGCGGAAGCCTATGCACTTATAAGTCTAAGGTGGATTGAAAGTATCACTTACATCGGACAAACGAAAGTTCAACACGAACTCCAGAAGTATCGCGCCTTTTGAAACCATTAGTATTCATGACTTCGAATTAATGAAAATATACGTGACTCAGAAAAAAGAGGAGGAGGGATGGTTCACGTTTCTAAAGGAACAAAATTCAAAGATGCAAGGAATTCACTGCATTGATCAGAATACATTAACGCCACTGGTATGATATCGTTCTTATCGTCACAGTCTGGCATTCGCCTGCTCTTTAATCAATACGACAAACGCGATGTTTATGTTTATGCGCCGATTAGATAAACTGGTTGCCAGTCAACGTCATCAGGAAAAATGCAGAGGAAATTTCATCGTCGCTGCGCGCCAAAAAGCGTTAGCTGCCAATAGAAACCTCGCGTTACGAGAACATGCCTGAAATGAATAGTACCGTAAGGGCAGTTCAGTGATAACTCTCGGCGAAGATGCTGATAGTGTCCCTGAATTGATGTAAAGACAGGAATTCATACAAAGATCAATTAGGGGCCTAATAAAATTTATCTGTATTCCTGTTATCTTGCTTCAAGCCTCTTTATTCAGGATATCCTCCATGCGTACACCGCGATGCTCCATTCTTTCCAGTAATGCCACTGTCTCCCGCATTTACGTCTTCCGTCTAGTTTCCATTCGAAAATTTTCTTTCGTCACAGATGATCTAACGTTCTCGACAAGTGTCCATATCAGATTACGGTTTTCTTTCAGCCCATCGCTCTTCCATTTGTCCTCATTCTCGCTCTTAGTTCATCATTAGTTTATTTCTCGATTCTGTGTATTCTGGCACTCTTTCATAGACAGTCTATTTTTATCAGCCGTCAGGTCTCTTTTATGCCAGCATTTAAAATCCATAGTTCTGTCCACAGCATTGTTGCTGCAAATGTCCTTTTCCCTCTAAAAAGAATTCGTACATTCTTTTAATTTTCTGTTTTGTTGTATTCTGTATTTTATTTCTGTATAACCCAATACACTTTTGTCGCTATATGTCTCTACCTGTCTCATAACTGCCTTATTTCCTCATACATAATTTTGTCAAGTATGTGGATCGTTGTACTTCTGCAGCAGTGAGAGATTCTTCTGCCCCTCTTCTTAAAAATGGGAACTGTATACTTTTTCCGTTCTTGACAACAGCTGTTAACAAATTTCCTTTAATTTACGTCTATGGTCACAAACGTTTTGTTGACAGATTACCGGTTTCGGTCTATAAATACTATCTTCAGATCTGTGTTTTATAAAAACAATGTCCTAATGCACTGCAGCCATAGTGGCATCGTCAAATGTTAAATGCAAAATCAGCACCAGGATCGTCAAGTATATATATTTATATATATTTGCGATGTTGGCTGCAGTATATTAGGACATTGTTTTTATAAAACACAGATCTGAAGATGGTCATTATAGTCCGAAACCGATAATCTGTGAACAAAAAACTTGTGACCATAGACGTAAATTAATGGAAATTTATTCTATATACAGGTCCCTGTTTCATTCGCGACAATGCCGCAGATTGTGAGAGCTGTTAATAAGATGCGTTATTCCGTTCTTCAATTTCCAGGATTAGGTGATCGACAATTCTTCATTTTAACTTATGTGTTATTTATCTTCTCCATCGCAGTAATCATTTCGAACAGTTTCTTCAGACTTAGCTTATCCTATGTTATGAACTAGAGTCTATATTCAGTGAGAAGGTCTGCATAATTATTTTTACATTGCGTTAATCGAATTGCCTGCTGCCTTGTTACTGGTGTTTTCTTCATAACTGTAATTTGTAGCCACTCTTCTGTAGCTTGTTGTTCCCCTATTAAACTATCAATTAGAATGTATTTCTTTCCAGACCGCTTGTTCTTTTATGTGTACAACATATCAAATAACTGAAATGATTATAAAATCAGCTATGTGCTTCAGCGATCGTACCCCCGCGCCGATATTACTTCCATGGCCGCATTAAACGTAATACTGCACGCTAGGTGAAGTCGGCTGTGATCAGAACGTAATCTTTATGGCAGTCGACGTTATTCTATTACTATGGATTCAGCCACTCCCATCAGCCACCTCCCGGGCGTCCACTACGAATGCTCGGAGCTGCTCTGAAAAACTCAAAAGAAGCGCGGCGCAACGTCGCGCGTTCGCTGAACAAGCAACCACTCCGCGCACAATCCACTGACTGTCGATACATCAAAGCGAGACATTCGTTCGAGATCGTTGTGTCTGGACGGTTTTCGAGGGCTCGTTTGCGCGCACTGTTGAAGGGTTTCACCAAATGCGTGATTTGCATTGTGTGTAAACAGTTTTGTTACTGACTTGACAAAGTGAGTCCTGACTGGAACCGCAGATAAATTGGACATTTTCATGGGACCTTTGACATTACAAACGTCGTATGTAAAAGAAGCCTGGAAGTATTTTGCAAGTGGTGTAGGATGCAGAGAGGAGAAATGACGAACGAGATGACCTCCTTATTGTCTTATTTGATCATTGAGGGAGAGATGTACGTGGTTGTGTTCGCAGTGACATACGCCAGATAGATTTATTTTGCTACCCATTCTCCCAGGTGCACGTATATTGCCCAGAGTCTCTGTCAGTGGCCGCCCCGTTGCCAGTAATCTCTACTCCCTCCACATAAAACTTGAAATCATTCTTTTACTGTTGACTTTTATCAACAACGCAGTGCTATTCTGCATCGTCGCTCCAACTCACTCTGGAGACTGGAATATATCCAGCAAGTACTTGAGGACGTTGGGTGTAAGAGCAATTCTATGTTGAAGAAACTGAAACAGCACAGGAAATTGTTGTGACTTCACCACATCAAATCAGCCAGACGACTGAAAAAAATGCCCACATGCTAATGTATACTCGATACCTCTGCATAATAGTTCTACAGACTCAAAATTACATTGTGCCTTGCCTTTTACTATGTACTCACGGAAAACCACACGTTCTGCGGCATCACAATGGCGCCCAAGGATGCTTAGTGTTCCAGAGTAAATATTAGTCCTTATAAACCTTTCGCAAACAAAGCACACAGCACACAGCACACATCTGTGTGTGGTTTGTCATGTGGTACGTCACCTTCAGGCTGTCATTTCCGCTATGACGTGAGAGAGATAAAGTAGTAGATCTTCTTGTATTCCTTGAGTTAATTTCATGCAGACTTCTGTTTTTAATGAGATATTGGTTACTTGATTTTAAGGCCCTTTTAACTCTTCGAAAAGGAGATTGCACTCATCTTGTTGTGCTAATTAGGAACTGCTCCATTTACACTTAAATAAATACTCAACGAAGCACTAAAGTCTATGGCAGAGGATATTTTCTATACTATTATGCTATAGCACTCTCTGATAGATCGTAAGAAGAATGATTACTCATAAGCCTCTGTGCTTGCTGTTGCTTGACTACTTTTATCTTCACCGTGTAATATTTTATTACAAAGTCTGTGGTAAACTTTTGGAGTCTCAGACATCGGTTAACTGTTTAGTAATTATACAAAGAAGCTACATGAAATGGTACGAAGACATAACATTATAAGTACGGAAGGTAAATGGATAATTTACATTTGTTGGAAGGGGGCTCCAGCAAAGTGCAGTACATTTGTGACGACAATGAAATGCAATGCTAGTGAGAATGACAACAGACATCAAACGAAATAAGAGACATGTTGCTAGGATAGTAGCAAGTTGATTTTTATTTTTATCATCACTCTCGCGACTATGTTGATGCGGCCCGTCACAATATCATCTCTTGTGGCAGACAATATCTAATCTCTCCACTCAGAGAACCTACGCATGGTTCTCTCTACTATCACGAAAGTTATTGCCCACATGTCTTAACAACTGTTCTATATTCCTTCTTCAACATCAGTTTTCCATACTATAGTATTACAGATATGCTATGGATTGTAAAACGGTACGTTTGGAAGGAAAATGACTTTGTTCTCTAGAAAGCCTGTTAGGTAACTTAAGAGAATCGTTCTCTAAGGCAGACTGCGAGACAGTTCTACTGCCACCGTCGTTCAATATGTAAAAGGAATAGGGCAGAAAATCGATAACTTTGGTATGTAGTCCCCTCCCCCCCCCCCCCACCCCCACCTTTTCCACCAACTGAAGGCTGTCTTGTGGTATATAACTGTACCTAAAAAAATGGTTCAAATGGCTCTGAGCACTATGGGACTTAACATCTGTGGTCATCAGTCCCCTAGAACTTAGAACTACTTAAACCTAACTAACCTAAGGACATCACACACATCCATGCCCGAGGCAGGATTCGAACCTGCGACCGCAGCAGTCGCGCGGTTCCGGACTGAGCGCCTAGAACAGCGAGATCACCGCGGCCGGCAACTGTACCTAAGGTAAGATGCTGTTCATCAAGTGTTTATAGTTAATCAGCGTTTCACTTCTATTTATACAATAGAGTTGTCAGCTAACATTCTGAGACGAGAGCCCAGTAATGTGTCTTTCATATACGCACATCAAAAAAAGTTTTGCATCACCCCGGTTCCCAGAACTCCTGAAGATAGACGTTGTCTGTGGATATTGTATCACAGACACAGTCCCTTTGACTGTTCAGAGATGTCACTGAACCCGCCCAAAGATGTAAACAACCATGCACGAGCAGTGCCTATTAGACGGCGGAGGTCAGACAGCCGATCAGTTCCAGTCATTCCACCAGGAAGGAGGTACACGGCTCGTATTGTCTGTAGTTCAACCATGCCTAGACGGTCAATACCGCGGTTCGATCGCGTCCGCATTGTTAGTTTGTGCCAGGAAGGGATGTCAACAAGGGAAGTGTTCAGGAGTCTCGGAGTGAACCAAAGCGATGTTGTTCGGACATGGAGGAGATACAGATACGGCTACCACTACAGTGGATGACCGCTACCTACGGATTATGGCTCGGAGGAACCTTGACAGCAACGACACCATGTTGAATAATGCTTTTTATGCAGCCACAGGATGTCGTGCTAGGCAGCATGATGCGCAACTTCATTCCCGATGTCCACGGCGTGGTGCATCTTTGCAACCATGACACCATACAGCACGGCACAGATACACCCAACATCATGCCAAATGGACTCCTCAGGATTGGCATCACGTCCTCTTCACCGGTGAGTGTCGCATATGCCTTCAACGAGACAATCGTCGGAGACGTGTTTGGAGGCAATCCGGTCAGGCTGAACGCCTTAGACTCACTGTCCAGCGAGTGCACCATGGTGGAGGTTCCCTGCTGTTTTATGGTGGCATTACGTGGGGTCGACGTACGCCGCTGTTGGTCATGGAAGAAACGGTAACGGCTGTACGATACGTGAATGCCCTCCTCCGACCGATAGTGCAACCATATCGCAGAATATTGGGGAGGTATTCGTCTTCATGGACGACAATTCACGTTCACATCGTGCACATCTTGTGAATGACTTCTTTCAGGATAACGACATCCCTCGAATAGAGTGGCCAGCATGTTCTATAGACATGAACCCTATCGAAGGTGCCTGGCGCCGGCCGTAGTGGCCGAGTGGTTCTAGGCGCTTCAGTCCGAAACCACACTGCTGCTGCGGTCGCAGGTTCGAATCCTGCCTTGGGCATGGATGTGCGTGATGTCCTTAGGTTAGTTAGGTTTATGCAGTTCTAAGTCTAGGGGACTGATGACCTCAGATGTTAAGTTCCATAGTGCTCAGAACCATTTGAACCTCTTTGAGCATGCCTGGGATACATTGAAAAGGCCTGTTTATGGACGACGTGACCCACCACCCACTCTGAGGGATCTACGCCGAACCGCCGTTGAGGAGTGGGACAATCTGGACTAACAGCGCCTTGATGAACTTGTGGATAGTATGCCACGACGAATACAGGCATCCATCAGTGCAAGGGGACGTGCTTCTGGGTATTAGAGGTACCGATGCGTACAGCAGTCTGGAGGACCACCTCTGAAGGTCTCACTGTATGGTGGTACGACATGCAATGTGTGGTTTTCATGAGCAATAAAAAGGGCGGAAATGATGTTTATGTTGCTCTCTTTTCCAATTTTCTATACAGATTCCGGATCTCTCGGAACGGAGGTGATGAAAATTTTTTTTTGATGTGTGTATACAGTAAAAACATTAGAACCTCTATCAAGCTTCTTTGTGTTACACTCACTCTTGTTTATGATGAAAATAGAAACCGTGAAAGAAACATTATGAAAATGAATAACACATCATCCA
This sequence comes from Schistocerca gregaria, assembly GCF_023897955.1. NCBI lineage: Eukaryota > Metazoa > Arthropoda > Insecta > Orthoptera > Acrididae > Schistocerca > Schistocerca gregaria. Next base: position 135,566,956 of record NC_064921.1, on the reverse strand, counting down.
AAATGTCTACGTAGGGTCTTCAAAAAGTACGAGGGCATGCTGAAAAGTAATGCCTCCGAACTTTAAATGTGAAAACTTTTAAGGCTTTTTAAATAGTGTAAAACAAATTTTATTAACATTCGACATATTTACTCTTCATGTCTACATATTTATTTTTAATCATAGGCACGCTGCCGACCAACACATTTCTCCCAGCAAGAGACCATTTGTTGATACCATCACTGTAGCAGCTTTCACTTTGTTGACAGAGCCACAATATGGCCGCAGCTTTCGAAGTGAAGTCCTCGAATGTGTTCTTTAAAGTTCGAGAAACAGATGAAAGTCAGAACTGTATGGAGGACGATCGATGACAGTGAACCCAAGGCGTCGGATTGTTGCATATGTTCCAGAGCTCGTGTGTGGTCTGCCACTGTAATGCTGAAGACGAGGGTGCTCGATGTGTGGACGAACTCTTCGAATTCTTGCATTCAGTTTTGGAGGGTCTCGCAGTGCCGAGCAGAAGTTATTGGGGTATCTTTAAGCACGAATTCGAAATGGCCCATACCTTGATCATCCCAGAATACTGTGAGCATGACATTGCCAACTGATGGCATGATCCTAAACTTTTTTTATGTTGGTGATCTGTGGCGGAACTCAATTGATGCTCTTTTGTTTTAGGGATCACAATGTTGAAACCAGGTTTCTCACCTGTCACAATGTTGTTACGGAGTCGCCGATCGTTGTGGCCGAGCGGTTCTAGGCGCTTCAGTCCGGAAACGCGCTGCTGCTACGGTTGCAGGTTCGAATCCTGCCTCGGGCATCGATGTGTGTGATGTCCTTAGGGTAGTTAGGTTTAAATAGTTCCTAAGTCTAGGGGACTGATGACCTCAGATATTAAGTCCCATAGTGCTTAGAGCCTTTTTTTTTTGTTTGTTACCGAGACGAGTTCATCATCCTCAGGCTCAAAACGCAATAGGTGTTCAGTCTTCTCCGCTTCATGTCAGGAGTCAGCATTCGAGCAACCCACTATACACGATTTTCCGTACTGCAGTGCTGCAATGATGGCCTGTACACGCTGTGGCGATAAGCCACCCTTACCTATGTTTGTGTTATTCGACGATTTTTATAGATGAGTTCATCAACCTGATTCCTATGAGTCTTTTCAATTGCCGTACGCGGTCGTCCGTTCCGAGGGCTGTCATACCCGTTGAGGTTAGTAACAGCGATTGCTTCATTACGAGCACGAACAATCCAACGACGCACGTTACTGACTTCGATAAACTCATCACCTTACACAGATTTCATTCTTCTATGCATTTCAATTGGAGTCAAGTTTACCGCGGTTAGAAATTCGATTACAGCACGCTGTTTCTCACGCTCCGACATTGTTACGTTACACGTCGCCATGTTACGCGCTACAATTCTGTGTCATCTAGCGGCAGAAGGTTGCGACTTGCGTCTGTGAAATGGGAAAGTCGACCGAGAAATATGCATGAAACGTAATACCTTTTAATAACTCTTCTTACGTCTTGACCACACTCTTGTTTTTCCAACAACCTTACGCGTTTCGACTTCAGTCATTTTCAAAGGCAGTATTACGTCTTCCACATACAATTTTTCATTAGATACATTGTATCACATCAAGATTCTCAATCACAAGACAAATGCACTTGCAATGACGGAAAGTCGAAATGCGTAAGGTTGTTGCAAAAATAAAAGTGTGATCAAAACCTGCTCTGAGCAGGTCATCAGTCTCCTAGAACTTAGAACTACTTAAACCTATCTAACTTAAGGACAGCACACACATCCATGTCCGAGGCAGGATTCGAAACTGTGACCGTAGTAGTCCCGCGGTTCCGGACTGAAGCGCCTAGAACTGCACGGTCACCACTGCCGGCAAACATAAGAACAGTTATTAAAAGCGCATCCATATGGCTGCGTCGTCTCACATCATTTTCATCCAAATCGTAAACGCAATATCTCAAATGATACTGTAAACAGAATAAAAAATACGGAGGTATTACTTTTCAACACGCACTTATAAGTTAGACATACCCCCAAGACTATTGCGCAATGACTGACATTTTGTCAGAAGAGAGTACTTCTTTTTGGATTCCCTGGACAGACAGTTCTGCTGTGGTACGTACACCGCAGTGCGGCAATGATATGGAGCGGAAGCTGGAAAAGAGCTCCAGACTTGAAGTACAGAATACAGCACGATATATGTGGGCAAAACGTCTGAACTTCACACAGATTCACCGTAAATTCCGCTGCTATATGGACCAAGTGCAGTGTCGCATTCAGTGGTAGTGAAATGGTGCCAACAATTTTACAAGGCTGCACGAATGTAGCTGATGGTGATCGTGATGGAAGGCCTTCGACATTAACAGAGGACAAAGTTCAGGAAATCGAGGTGGAACCATCTAGCGGTAAGGAGGTTTTTCAGTGACGAGGGCGTTTACACAGCGTTTCTCGAATGTCTCCGTGACCGAGGATACGATTTCTATCGTTGAGGAACTGGACAATTGGTAGAACGTTCAGACCGTTGTATGCAGAGACTTGGTAAGTACCATGATACGTAAAAGCACTTCACTTGTACGATATACCTTTATTTCTGATCCAACTGGTTTCGCGACGCTAGATCCACATCTTCAGGGATACAGATTTATTATTTATTCCAAACGATAAGCTGTAGATGACCCAACATTCTTTGTCCAATCATGATAAAACTGTTTAACGGTCAAGAGATCAGTAGTCCAATTTAAAATAGAGCTGAATGCAGGGAACATCATCTCGATGCAGGAAAAGTAAAGCTTGGAATTCTCATAACAACATGAGGCCACAGAGACCGCCTAGACAAGCTGAGATGAGCCGTCTCCGGGGCCGATAAGGGAAAAGGGTACATGCGTCCAAGAACGTATGCAGCGGAAGGCGAGATGTAACAGCTATTTCCGATGAGGAAAAAGGGTACATGCACGTAAGAACGTATGCAGCGGAAGGCGAGATGGGAATAGCTATTCCTGATAAGGGAGACAAGTACACACGTGTTAAGAACGTAAGCAACGGAAAGCGACACAGTCGTAGCTATTCCCGATAAGGAAAACGAGTGTACGCGAGCAAGAACATATGCAATGGAAGGCGACATGGAAATAGCTATTACGTTGCATACGTTTTTATACGTGTGCGCCCGTTTTCCTTATCGGCACCGGCTCTAGTTCAGCTCATTTCGTCTAGGTCGTCACAGTGAATCTCATGTCCCCTGCTTTCAGCTGTGTGTTACACTGGACTACCGATCTCTTGACGGTTAAACAGTTCTATCATAACCGGACAAAGAATGTTGGTAATCTACTACTTATCGTTGGAACAAATTATAAATCTGTATCCGTGAAGATGTGGTTCTAATGCGGCGAAATTAGTTGGATCACAAATAGAGATACACTATGTGATCAAAAGTATCCGGAAATCCCCAAAAACATACGTTTTTCATATTAGGTGCATTGTGCTGCCAGTTACTCGTCATCAGCGACGTCAGTAGCCATTAGACATCGTGAAAGAGCAGAGTGGGGTGCTTCGCTGAACTCGCGGACTTCGAACGTGGGCAGGTGATTCGGTGTCACTTGTGTCATACGTCTGTACGCGAGATTTCCACACTCCTAAACATCCCTAGGGCCACTGTTACCGATGTGATAGTGCAGTGGAAACGTGAATGGACACGTGCAGCACAAAACCGTACTGGCCGACCTCGTTTGTTGACTGACGGAGACCGCCGACAGTTCATAAAATGGCTCTAAGCACTATGGGACTTAACATCTGAGGTCATAAATCCTCTAGACTTAGAACTGCTTAAACCTAACTAAGGACGTCACACACATCCATGCCCGAGATAGGATTCAAACCTGCGACCGTAGCAGCAGCGCGGATCCGGACTGAAGCGCCTAGAACCGCTCGGCCACAACGGCCGGCCGCCGACAGTTGAAGAGGGTCGTAATGTGTAATAGGCAGACATATATCCAGGCCATCACACAGGAATTCCAAACTGCATCAGGATCCACTGCAAGTACTATGATAGGTGGGAGAAGAGAAAACTTGGATTTCATGTTCGAGCGGCCGTTCATTAGCCACACATCGCGCCGGTAAATGCCAAACGACGCCTCGCGTGGTGTAAGGAGCGTAACATTGGACGATTCAACAATGGAAAAACGTTGTGTGGAGTGACGAATCACGATAGAAAATGTGGCGATCCGACGGCACGGTGTGGGTATGGCGAATGGCCGGCGAACGTCATCTACTAGCGTGTGTAGTGCCAACAGTAAAATTCGGAGGTGTTGGTGTTATGGTGTGGTCGTGTTTTTAATGGAGGGGGCATGCACCCCTTGTTGTTTTGCGTGGCACTATCTCAGCACAGGCCTACATTTTGTTAAAAAAATTCTTTATTCACAAAACGCTTATAATTACACATTTGTTTTGCGTGGCACTGTTGCAGCGCAGGACTATATTTTGTTTTAAGAACCTTCTTGCTTCCAACTGTTTAAGAGCAATTCGGGGACGGCGATTGCATCTTTCAACACGATCGAGCATCTGTTCATAATGCACGGCATTTGGCGGAGTGGTTACACGAAAATAACATCTCTCTAATGGACTGGCCTGCACAGAGCCCTGACCTGAATCCTATAGAACACCTTTGGGATGTTTGGAACGCCGACTTCGTGGCGGGCCTCACTGACCGACATCGATACCTCTCCTCAGTGCAGCACTCCGTGAAGAATGGGCTGCCATTCCCCAAGAAACCTTCCGGCACCTGACTGAACGTAAACCTGCGAGAGTGGAAGCTGTCTTCACGGTTGAAGCTGGGCCAACACCATTCCAACATTCCAGCAGTACCGATGGAGGGGGCCACCAACTTATAAGTCATTTTCAGCCAGGTGTCCGGATACTTTTGATCACATGGTGTATATCGTACAGCTGAAGTGGTATTATTCATCATGGGCAAATTCTACACCTGTGGATGCCCACAGTACAAAATTTGCTACACTTGGTAAGTGCGATGAAAATGGTGTCATGTATCTGTGTCACTTTGAAGTATAGTGCAGCGTTCAGAGTCACTAGCCCTTCCATAATAATGTGGAGCTCATTTTTGAAATCCGCTCAAGTAATATTATAAATGAAAATTATACTCTGTCGATTTCAATTAGCTACGGGAGTATTTACAGGAATTTGTTCAGAGCATTCAGACCCTGTGCACATGGAATCAAAAATGTTGCACATTTATGATGCTACTAAGTACTTTAATTTGATGTATACCGATTGTATACAGTACCATGAGTAACCCTGAGTAATAGCAGTGAACCACGCACTGATCATCTGCATATTGTAAAGGTGTTCACCAGTTTCCGAAGAGACAAAAAATGGTCAACCTAAATTGTTCTAAGGACAAACACACACACACACAGGCCCGAGGGAGTACTCGAACCTCCGCCGGGGCCAGCCGCACAGTCCATGAAGACACAAAAAAGTTCTTTGGCGCGGTATGTAGAGAATGGGAAATTGCTGATTTAAACGACTCTGACACACAATTGAGTTTGATGGCTGACAGCCTGCAGTGGGCGAGGTTAGGCCGTTACGTTAAAGTGATATTGTCGTTAGTATGCATCGAAAGCGGACGAACGGAACGGAAGCAGCTGGTAGCGTGCAAGGTGCTAGATGCGCTTGACCAGTCTGGGCATGCGCACGTCACAGGCTTAACAGCTCTGTAAAGCAGTACAGCTGATAGCTGACAGCAAACTAGAGTATAGTAGAAAGCACAAGTGGACGGTGGTAGACCAGTAAGTACGGTATTCATTTTACGAAATAACACGAAATCTTGTCAAGCGTCACGAACACTGATAAGCAGCAATCTTGCAGCAATTTTGCACGAACTTTTCGAACACAGGCACCTCACAGTTACTAGTTGTCTGGAATCTTAAATGATCTGTGTACCACGAATCTTAAAAATGCCCCAACAAAAGTATCGTGCACTAATAAAACAATTTTATTTTTGAAAATACTATGCTCCACCACAGTTCAGACTGAATTGAGAGAGCTTCATGTGGGTTCTGACCAGTACTAGAGACCATTTGTTGGTGGATAAATTAATGTAAAAGTGACACGAGCCATGCAAATTTCTGTGCGTTCCTGGCACACGATTGTCTTCACAAGACACTGTCGCTGAAATTCTGACTACCCTGATAGAACATAACTACACTGAGATTTGTGATCACGGTGTGATGGTCTCTTCCGTTAATGGGTACATAATATCCTGGATGAAGACTGAATGCTAGGTTGACTACAGAAAAAAATAATTTAAAAAGGAAACCAGAGGAAAATCACTTCAAAATTTTGTTTAGTATGTTTATTTATTTTTGAGCCATCATTCTTCTGACTGATCCTCACCCCTTACTTTATCATGCTACCTAAATTTCAACTTCTGAGCATCGCATCTCAAACGCTTCGATTTTCTTTTATTCCGTTTTGTCTACTGGTAATATACACTCCTGGAAATGGAAACAAGAACACATTGACACCGGTGTGTCAGACCCACCATACTTGCTCCGGACACTGCGAGAGGGCTGTACAAGCAATGATCACACGCACGACACAGCGGACACACCAGGAACCGCGGTGTTGGCCGTCGAATGGCGCTAGCTGCGCAGCATTTGTGCACCGCCGCTGTCAGTGTCAGCCAGTTTGCCGTGGCATACGTAGCTCCATCGCAGTCTTTAACACTGGTAGCATGCCGCGACAGCGTGGACGTGAACCGTATGTGCAGTTGACGGACTTTGAGCGAGGGCGTATAGTGGCCATGCGGGAGGCCGGGTGGACGTACCGCCGAGTTGCTCAACACGTGGGGCGTGAGGTCTCCACAGTACATCGATGTTGTCGCCAGTGGTCGGCGGAAGGTGCACGTGCCCGTCGACCTGGGACCGGACCGCAATGACGCACGGATGCACGCCAAGACCGTAGGATCCTACGCAGTGCCGTAGGGGACCGCACCGCCACTTCCCAGCAAATTAGGGACACTGTTGCTCCTGGGGTATCGGCGAGGACCATTCGCAACCGTCTCCATGAAGCTGGGCTACGGTCCCGCACACCGTTAGGCCGTCTTCCGCTCACGCCCCAACATCGTGCAGCCCGCCTCCAGTGGTGTCGCGAAAGGCGTGAATGGAGGGACGAATGGAGACGTGTCGTCTTCAGCGATGAGAGTCGCTTCTGCCTTGGTGCCAATGATGATCGTATGCGTGTTTGGCGCCGTGCAGGTGAACGCCACAATCAGGACTGCATACGACCAAGGCACACAGGGCCAACACCCGGCATCATGGTGTGGGGAGCGATCTCCTACACTGGCCGTACACCTCTGGTGATCGTCGAGGGGACACTGAATAGTGCACGGTACATCCAAACCGTCATCGAACCCATCGTTCTACCATTTCTAGACCGGCAAGGAAACTTGCTGTTCCAAAAGGACAATGCACGTCAGCATGTATCCCGTGCCACCCAACGTGCTCTAGAAGGTGTAAGTCAATTATCCTGGCCAGCAAGATCTCCGGATCTGTCCCCCATTGAGCATGTTTGGGACTGGATGAAGCGTCGTCTCACGCGGTCTGCACGTCCAGCACGAACGCTGGTCCAACTGAGGCGCCAGGTGGAAATGGCATGGCAAGCCTTTCCACAGGACTACATCCAGCATCTCTACGATCGTCTCCATGGGAGAATAGCAGCCTGCATTGCTGCGAAAGGTGGGTATACACTGTACTAGTGCCGACATTGTGCATGCTCTGTTGCCTGTGTCTATGTGCCTGTGGTTCTGTCAGTGTGATCATGTGATGTATCTGACCCCAGGAATGTGTCAATAAAGTTTCCCCTTATTGGGACAATGAATTCACGGTGTTCTTATTTCAATTTCCAGGAGTGTATTACAAGGATATACATACAAATAGTTTTAGTTTTAGATTTAGTTCGGAATGTCTTGAATTTACTTGTTTTGTGAATAAAACATCTTTTCTTGCAGCAACTGAATTTATTTTTCCCATATGCCTTTCGTGGACGAGCGGTTCTTGGCGCTTCAGTCTGTAACCGCGCGACCGCTACGGTCGCAGGTTCGAATCCTGCCTTGGGCATGAATGTGTGTGATGTCCTTAGGTTAGTTAGGTTTAAGTAGTTCTAAGTTTTGGGGGACTGATGACCTCAGATGTTATGTCCCATAGTGTTCAGAGCCATTTGAACCCAGATGCGTTTCGACTTTTTCTTGCTCTAAGGCATCATCAGTGGAATTGTAAGTTCGTTACGTGATTCCTCCATTTTGGTTTGTTTACCTACAATTTTTACGTTGTTAAGAGCACATTGCCCAAAGAAATAGTTATACCGAGTGGCAAAAGAATAATAGTATGGTGAACAGCGTGAAAAAATGTGGAATACAAAGCTGTGCTTATGTGTCGATATTAAAGTGGTAGTGCGACCTCCAGACCAGATGAGAGGAAACACAGATCACAGCAAACTCCCAAGTAATTACTTAGTTACATTAAAAAAATCTCGACGTGAACTGTTTGATAATCTAAAAATAAGGAAACTGTATCGTTTATATCCAAATGATGATGCCTTAGAGCAATAAAAAGGCGCCGGTCGCTGTGGCCGAGCGGTTCTAGGCCCTTCAGTCAGGAACCGCGCTGCTGCTACGGTCGCAGGTTCGAATCCTGTCGGGAATGGATGTGTGTGATGTCCTGAGGTTAGTTCTATGTCTAGGGGACTGATGACCTCAGATGTTAAGTCCCATAGTGCTTAGAGCCATTTGAACCAATTGAAGAAAAAGGCGAAACTCGTTTGCGAAAAATAAAGTAAGTTGCAGCAAGAAAAGGCGGTTTTATTTACGAAACAAGTATTTCTGTGCTTGCTGTGGAGGATGGGCACGCAACAAACTTTTTGTGTTGATTTTAATTGCAAATTTTTTAAGAACTGTTGCAAATCTCACTACTACTTCCTTAACACGCTTTTCTCTGTAACCATGAACAATTCGGAGGGTTACTGGTCGTGTTTATCGCCAGTCATATACACCAGCATTATTTTCGAAAAGCTCTCCTTGTAACTTAAATGTACGTACACTGTCTAATTGCATAGTTCAGAGGTTGAAACTTACTGCGTGACTCACTAGCGTAAGTGGTCAAAATGGCGAGACTACAGAGACAACACAGAGCATGCTAGCAGGCAGTCTTCGTTGGCGTCGCCATGACGTACTGCCGAGCTACGCCAGTCCAATAGGGAACTCGTCCAGGCGAGGTGAGGTGAGGTGAGTTCGGCCGCAGCCTGAACAAGCCTCTTGGGTGGCAGCCTTTGTCTCTACAACCCCTTCTCGCCCGCATCTCGACTGTCATTCTGGCCTGCCTTTCCAAAAACAGCGCCTTGCGTGCTTACTAGCAGGTCATCCGGTTTAATACACACCACTTGTTTGCTACTTTGAAAATACAAAGAACGAGAATTATAAAAAATTTAAGTCCTGCTATATATCAAAGTCCTATGAAAGGTTTTGTAAGCCACTCATTCTATAATTTATTAGAATATTTGGCCCCAGCAGGCTAAATTCAGCTACACTTATCTTATAATTAAAGAGGTTTTGGATTAGCCCATATTTACACTGTTGATAATGTGTAAAATAGTAAAATTACTTTGTTTGAATTATTAGATCATAACAGCAACAGCACTGTCAGAATAGGAGCAGTTGTTTCTTTTTTTAAAAAATTGCTGCTTATGTTCTAATATTACCCCTTGTATTGATTCGAAGTACCAACTGCCACACACTTTAAAGTGACTTGCGAATTATAGATGTAGATGTACATATATATAATGTTAAAATATTATAGAAGTAATCTTCACAATTATTAATGCGAATACAGTATCACTAGTAATAATTCTTTGTCATCATACCTTGCAGAAGCAGCCTGCAGTGGCTGCTTCTACCGGTTAATATTATAACTCATTCCATGTCCCTTAAAGCAGCAGTGGACTAACGGGTTGGAGTGAGCAGGGGGTGGAGTCCCAAGGGCATAGCCCTCCCCAGGCCTCTGGTCCTTGGAGGAGGAGGGGGGGGGTCTCCAAATCTCAAGACCCCCCAAGACAAGACCATTTTAATTTAATCGCAAACAAGGCTAAAATATTAACTTCTATTCTTCATCAAATTAATGAAATCTCTATTTCCATAATTGCTATCACACTGTTCCCAATTATATATTCCGAATAACCATACATTGCTAATAAAGTCTTAACTAACATCGATCGCGGCAGACATGTCCGTCCTCCGACACTACCGAACCATCTCTGATATTACAGCCGAACCACTTTACCGCTCTCCAAGTTAGACGCGATCCGAAGATCACCGAAATGCTTCGTCTGCCTTTTCGTTTCGCAATTGTTTATTATTCTGATGGTTATAAATACTTGTGAAATAATGGAATGATAGTACTCTATTTAGAGACGCTTTAATTAGAAATTCTAGTAAATACGCTGTTTAATTTTTCAAATGTTATTAATAGATGATTACAGCTTCCGAACGCAGCAGGCAATCGCGGAGGAGGACCACAATTTAGGCGGTCTTTCTCACAATATCCATACCGAAAAAACTGTCTATCATCGGTACCTCACACCACATTACGTCATCTTGCCATTGCTGCCTTCTCAACTGCTCTAAAAAAGAGCTTCTTGTACCTGAATATGATGGCTGCAAAGCCAGAAAATTTACACTGTGCCATCTAGGCACGTATACTATAAATACGCACGTAAGTTAATGATGAGACCAAGAAACGAATAAACATATTACATCGCCACTTAAATATTACACTAATTTGCACAGCAAAAGCTTGATTTCCACTGTCATCGTGAAGACGTTTCATCGTAAAATGGAGGAAATTTCTTAGAATTCGTGCAGTTGATGACGGAAGATGATTCATATTGGGTTGTGCAGGGTCTTCAAGGCTATGAAAATGCCGTATCGGTGTCAGGTGACATGAAGGAGCACAACGAAAAATCCGAGAAGTCATTCCATAAGATATGTACAATCTCTGTGCTAATCATTCCTTAAATCTTTGTGAAGTCCATGCATTCTCATGTGTTCCCTTTAGTGTCACCTGTTTTGGAATCATGGAGAGGTTGTATTCTTTCTTCTTGTGTTCTAAATACAGGGTCAAGGGGTATAGACATTGTTATCATTGGGTGCTTAATATGTACCAACTTCGGTGTATACGTCGTTTTTCGTCTGTACCTAACTGTCTTCCCGCAAACACATCACTTAATTTACTACTTGATGTTTTCTCTACGGTCGTAACTGCACCGCGAAGTGGACTAAGCATATCAATATAGACTATCTTTTTACCTCCATGCATCCATACTCCTATAATTGTCCTGCTACCCAGCATGTTTAAAGGTTTGCTTGTGTCACGCATATTTGAATGCACTAACCAGCCTAAAAACATAAGCTCGTAATAGCTGTAACTATTAGTCAGCAAAGGAAATAAATACTGATGTAACGTTGTTCCATACTCTGTTCTCAGTCATAACTAACAATATCTGCGCTTATACCGCTAACAACGTGTATAGGTGGCAATTACTCAAAAATGAAAGAAGAAACAGGTTTGAAATGATTGTGTGATACTCACTGTAGTGCTCATTAGAATTGAGGTGAAGTCATAAAAGAAAACATGGAAAAATTGGTGAGCACTTTAGAAATATACAAGATCCATCTAAACCAAACCTTCACACTGGACCAGCATCAAGCCCTTTCCTTCCAGCTATATATGATTTCTCAGTTTTGACCTCCATCAACTTTTGGCACAGGATGCTGGAGAAAGTAAATCTAGTTCAACAGTTTCACCAATCTCCGAAAAGGAATTTGGATAAGGGACTCGCAGATTTAATAACCATGAATGAGTCTTAAGTGACGGAACTAACTACAAATTATATGCAGTTCTATGACTTTTGGCACTAAATAAATCAATGAAGTGAACATTAACATTAACCGACGAGGAAGAAGGAGAGTAAATAAAACAATCCCGGGTATTCACGATGCCTGAGTGTTGATTTAAGAAGGAGTTCGTCGATCAGTATTTGAATGCACAGACCGATTTATACAAAATTGTGACAACAATGCACGGCCATGAAGGAAATCGATGAAATTTTCTAGATTGTTGAAACAAAATTTATGCTTCTGGTGACATTCTGGCTGTAGGACCGGAGAATGTGGAAGAAATTTACGATTAGTTTCATAAGGAGCAGGTGCTACAATCATAAAATTGTGTAACTTCGACGGTTTCGCTATTTCATTGAATCATAGTAAGTTGTTGACTATTGCCATAAAGTATGCTAGAAGTGAGTGACTAAAATGGTGTCCGTAGGGATCTAGTGCAGCCGATACGAGTGCGAAAGTTACTGCTAGATGGACAGCCCAAGAAATCCATCAACGTATAATTAAAAGGCAGTTCAGTGAATCATTACCCTGTACATCACTTAAAATTCAATACTTCCTGACCATTTGTTTCTCAATCGCATCATACAAGAGATGTTTTTCTTAACTGAAACTAATAAGAAACTATCTTTGTTCTACGATGAGTCAAGAACGACTTGCCAATCAGTCCATTTTATTAACTGAAAGAATAGTTTCATGTTAACTAGATGTCAATGACGTTACCGAGAATTTCGGTAAAATAAAGGCACCAAAGCAACATGCACATATACAATGGCGAAACGGACTGTCAATCCTAACGGCCCGGGTTCGATTCCCGGCTGGGTCGGAAATTTTCTCCGCTCAGGGACTGGGTGTTATGTTGCCCTAATCATCATCATTTCATCCTCATCGACGCGCAAGTCGCCGAAGTGGCATCAAATCGAAAGACTTGCACCAGGCGAGCGGTCTACCCGACGGGAGGCCCTCGTCACACGCCATTTGTATTTATCGCGCACACAAGATATAAAAGGGCAGAGCTTTGGCGGAGCTGTCATACATAACTAGGTAATTCGTGTAAAAAGGTTTCCGACATCATTACGGCCGCACGACAGGAATGAACAGACTTTGAACGCGGAGTGGTGGTAGGAGCTAGAAGCATGGGACATTCTACACTCCTGGAAATTGAAATAAGAATACCGTGAATTCATTGTCCCAATAAGGGGAAACTTTATTGACACATTCCTGGGGTCAGATACATCACATGATCACACTGGCAGAACCACAGGCACATAGACACAGGCAACAGAGCATGCACAATGTCGGCTCTAGTACAGTGTATATCCACCTTTCGCAGCACTGCAGGCTGCTATTCTCCCATGGAGACGATCGTAGAGATGCTGGATGTAGTCCTGTGGAACGGCTTGCCATGCCATTTCCACCTGGCGCCTCAGTTGGACCAGCGTTCGTGCTGGACGTGCAGACCGCGTGAGACGACGCTTCATCCAGTCCCAAACATGCTCAATGGGGGACAGATCCGGAGATCTTGCTGGCCAGGGTAGTTGACTTACACCTTCTAGAGCACCTTGGGTGGCACGGGATACATGCGGACGTGCATTGTCCTTTTGGAACAGCAAGTTTCCTTGCCGGTCTAGGAATGGTAGAACGATGGGTTCGATGACGGTTTGGATGTACCGTGCACTATTCAGTGTCCCCTCGACGATCACCAGAGGTGTACGGCCAGTGTAGGAGATCGCTCCCCACACCATGATGCCGGGTGTTGGCCCTGTGTGCCTTGGTCGTATGCAGTCCTGATTGTGGCGCTCACCTGCACGGCGCCAAACACGCATACGACCATCATTGGCACCAAGGCAGAAGCGACTCTCATCACTGAAGACGACACGTCTCCATTCGTCCCTCCATTCACGCCTGTCGCGACACCACTGGAGGCGGGCTGCACGATGTTGGGGCGTGAGCGGAAGACGGCCTAACGGTGTGCGGGGCCGTAGCCCAGCTTCATGGAGACGGTTGCGAATGATCCCCGCCGATACCCCAGGAGCAACAGTGTCCCTAATTTGCTGGGAAGTGGCGGTGCGGTCCCCTACAGCACTGCGTAGGATCCTACGGTCTTGGCGTGCATCCGTGCGTCATTGCGGTCCCGTCCCAGGTCGACGGGCACGTGCACCTTCCGCCCACAACTGGCGACAACATCGATGTACTGTGGAGACCTCACGCCCCACGAGTTGAGCAATTCGGCGGTACATCCACCCGGCCTTCCGCATGCCCACTATACGCCCTCGCTCAAAGTCCGTCAACTGCACATACGGTTCACGTCCACGCTGTCGCGGCATACTACCAGTCTTAAAGACTGCGATGGAGCTCCGTATGCCACGGCAAACTGGCTGAAACTGACGGCGGCGGTGCACAAATGCTGCGCAGCTAGCGCCATTCGACGGCCAACACCGCGGTTCCTGGTGTGTCCGCTGTGCCGTGCGTGTGATCATTGCTTGTACAGCCCTCTCGCAGTGTCCGGAGCAAGTATGGTGGGCCTGACACAACGGTGTCAATGTGTTCTTTTTTCCATTTCGAGGAGTGTATTTCGGAAATCGTTAGCGAATTCAGTATTCCGAGATCCACAATGTCAAGAGGGTGCCAAGAATACTAAAATCCAGGAATTACCTTTCACCACAGACACCGCAGTAGCTGACGTCCTCACGTCCTCACTTAACGACAGAGAGCAGCGGCGTTTGCGTAAAGCTGTCAGTGCTGACAGACATGCAACACTGCGTGAGACAAGCACAGAAATCAATGTAGGACGTACAATGAACGTATCCGTCAGGATAGTGCGGCGAGATTGGACGTTAATGGAGTATGATAGCAGACGACTGACGTGAGTGCCTTTGCTAGCAGCATGCGATTCCAGTTGGTAAGAGCTGTTGATAGAGCTCGTGTGTGGCGCAGACCCCACGAAGCCATGGACCCAAGTTGTAGACGAGGCCTTGTGCGAGCTGGTAGGGGCTCCATAATGGTGTGGTCTGTGTTTACATAGAACTGACTGGGTCGTCTGTCCAACTGAACCGATAATTGACTTGAAACGGTTATGCTCGGCTACCATTCATGGACTACATGCTCCCAAACAACGATTGAATTTTTATAGAGGACATAGCCCCATGTCACTGGGTCGTAATTGTTATGATTGGTTTGAAGAACGTTCTGGACAGTTCGAGCGAATGATCCGACCACCAATATCTCCGGACGTGAATCCCACTGAACATTTACGGGACGTAACTGAAAGGTCAGTTCGTGTACAAAATCCCGTACCGCCAATACCTTCGCAATTATGGACGGCTGTAGAGGCAGCGTGGCTCAACATTTCTGTCAGGGTCTCCCAATAACTTATTGAGTCCATGCCACGTCGAGTTGCTGCACTACCTGGGCAACAGGAGGTCCGATACGATATAGGAAGTACCCAATGACTTTTGTCTCGATAGTGTACTAATACCAGTAGTAACTACTACTTCGTATTACTGTTACGAAACTAACTAGTATTGTACAAGCTTTGTTTTCAGCCAAATAAAATAAAAGGTAGTTTTCTTATTCAATTCTTCATTTCTCACCAACATCTCTAATTATGCATTTTACAAATACCAGAGCGTACACACACAAAAACGAAGGTTGCCCAGAAAGTAATGCATCACATTTTTTTGCTTCAACACTTCCTTACTGAGCATAATGAGAATTACACACATGAAATAATGGTGTTTTATCTACACATTCTACATTTCCACGTAATCTCCATCTCATTCTATGGCCTTCCTCCAGCGCGAAACAAGGGAATGGATGTCCTGTGTGACGTATAAAAATTTCCGGTGGCCTACAGTGTCACGTTTTTCAGTGTCACACAATTTTTTTTTTTTAAAGGGGATCACTTAAGACTATTTCCATGGGTCCGCCCCTCAAATTCCTCCCTCATATCACAAAATTATCGTCTGATGTAGTACAAACTGAAAAAATAAATTCCTTTTAAAGCACAGTTCCGTATATAATTTATATTCAAAACATTACACCTGTGTCACTGGTCTACATCGAGAATACTTAACACAAGTGTAAAGGAAGAAATGCTTCCGATAATTATTACAGTATTTAAATTTAGATATAGTGGGAATTAATGAAGTTCGGTGGCAGCAGGAACAAGACTTCTGGTCAGGTGAATACAGGGTTATAAATACAAAATCAAATAGGGGTAATGCAGGAGTCGGTTTAATACTGAATAAAAAAAATAGGAGTGCGGGTAAGCTACTACAAACAGCATAGTGAACGCATTATTGTGGCCAAGATAGACACGAAGCCCACGCCTACTACGGTAGTACAAGTTATTATGACAACTAGCTCTGCAGACGACGAAGAAATTGAAGAAATGTATGATGAAATAAAAGAAATTATTCAGGCAGTGAAGGGAGACGAAAATTTAATAGTCATGGGTGACTGGAATTCGGTAGTAGGGAAGAGAGAGAAGGAAACGTAGTAGGTGAATATGGATTGGGGCTAAGAAAAGAAAGAGCAAGCTGCCTGATAGAATTCTGCACAGAGCACAACTTAATCATAGCTAACACTTGGTTCAAGAATCATAAAAGAAGGTTGTATACAAGGAAGAAGCCTGGAGATACTGACGGGTTTCAGATAGATTACATAATGGTAAGATAGGAACCAGGTTTTAAATTGTAAGACATTTCCAGGGGCAGATGTGGACTCTGATCACGATCTATTGGTTATGAACTGTAGATTAAAACTGAAGAAACTACAAAAAGGTGGGAATTAAAGGAGATGGGACCTGGATAAACTGAAAGAACCAGAGGTTGTACAGAGTTTCAGGGAGAGCATAAGGGAACAATTGACAGGAATGGGGGAAAGATATACAGCAGAAAAAGAATGGGTAGCTTTAAGAGATGAAGTAGTGAAGGCAGCAGAGGACCTAGTAGGTAAAAAAACGAGGGCTAGTATAAATCCTTGGGTAACAGAAGAAATATTGAATTTAATTGATGAAAGGAGAAAATGTAAAAATGCAGTAAATGAAGCAGGCAAAAAGGAATACAAATGTCTGAAAAACAAGATTGACATGAAGTGCAAAATGGCTAAGCAGGGATGGCTAGAGGACAAATGTAAGGATGTAGAGGCTTATCTCACTAGGGGTAAGATAGATACTGCCTACAGGAAAATTAAAGAGACCTTCGGAGAACAGAGAACCACTTGTATGAATATCAAGAGCTCAGATGGAAACCCAGTTCTAAGCAAAGAAGGGAAAGCAGAAAGGTGGAGGGAGTATATAGAGGGCCTATACAAGGGCAATGTACTTGAGGACAATATTATGGGAATGGAAGAGGATGTAGATGAAGATGAAATGGGAGATACGATACTTCGAGAAGAGTTTGACAGAGCACTGAAAGACCTGAGTCGAAACAAGGCCCCAGGAGTAGACAACATTCCATTAGAACTACTGACAGCCTTGGGAGAGCCAGTCCTGACAAAACTCTACCATCTGGTGAGCAAGATGTATGAGACAGGCGAAATACCCTCAGACTTCAAGAAGAATGTAATAATTCCGATCCCAAAGAAAGCAGGTTCTGACAGATGTGAAAATTACCGAACTATCAGTTTAATAAGTCACAGCTGAAAAATACTGACGCGAATTCTTTACAGAAGAATGGAAAAACTAGTAGAAGCCGACCTCGGGGAAGATCAGTTTGGATTCTGTAGAAATGTTGGAACACGTGAGGCAATACTGACCTAACGCCTCATCTTAGAAGAAGGATTAAGGAAAGGCAAAACCTACGTTTCTAGCATTTGTAGACTTAGAGAAAGCATTTGACAATGTGACTTCGGAAATTTTCCCGGCGTATTTGTTCTTCTAATAATTTCCGGGTATGCAACCGGATCCCGTCGACATTCTGCCACGATATTTCGGCCCAGAGACGTCCGGCCATAATCAGGTGAGTACACAACTACTGAAGAGCCGAGGTGCAGTCGCGGTATTTATACCGCGGTATTTATACCGATTCTCGCGCACGTGTTGACATGCGCGGCATAGCCGAATTGTACGTGCTGCCCTCGGTGGTGAAAGTAAAAGATCATCTAGTCATTGAGTATCGAATGACGCTGTCTATTCCGCTGTGAATGTATAATTTTAATAACAGGATTCCAATTTTTATCCAGTTGAAAGCCGTTGTCACGATTTATAAGATTATCGGCAAGACGTATTTCCACTGATTCCTTGATTACGAAATCCCAAAATCCGGAAACCGGAGCTAAAATTTTTGTTCCATTGTATTCCATTGAATGTCCCAATGAAATACAGTGCTCTGACGGTTGCCGCAGACGGGTGTATCTTTCATGTTCTGTACGTCGTTCATGGACAGTTCTTGTCGTCTGGCCAATATATGCAGAGCCACATTCACAGGGAATTTTGTAGACGCCTGCTTTCTTCAGTTGTTACGTCGTCTTTAACGGATCCAACCAGGGCCCGGTTCTTTGCTGGTGGACGGAAAATAACCTTGATTTTATTCTTCTTCAGTAATCGGCCTATTTTTGACGACACATTCCCGGCGTATGGAAGAAACGCAGTTGATTTAAAGTCGTCATCAGCGTCCTCAGTGCGCTGCTTCTTGTTATGACAGTTGCACATGGCCTTTCTTATTTGGCGTGAAGTGTAGCCATTCTCTTTAAAAACCTTCTCCAAGTGTTCTAATTCTGCGAGGAGGTTTTCATCGTCCGATATTACATGCGCTCGATGTATTAAGGTACTGAGAACACCGGCTGTTTGTGCTGGGTGGTGGCAGCTTGACGCCTGGAGATACAGATCTGTGTGAGTCGGTTTCCTGTACACAGAATGTCCTAATGACCCATCATTTTTACGACATACTAGCACGTCTAGAAATGGTAAAGTGCCATCTTTTTCAATCTCCATCGTGAATCTGATGTTCTCATGTAAAGAGTTTAAATGATGAAGTAATTTCTCCAGTTCCTGTCTGCCATGAGGCCATACAACAAAAGTATCATCTACGTACCGCCAGAAGACCGTAGGCTTTAAGACAGCAGACTCAAGTGCTTTCTCCTCAAAGTCCTCCATAAAGAGATTAGCTACCACAGGGGACAAAGGGCTCCCCATGGCGACGCTGTCTGTTCAAAGAATTCGTCATTGAATAAAAAGTACGTTGAGGAGAGTATATGTTCAAACAAGGCCGTCATTTCTGCACTGAATAAGTTACCAATAAGATGTAACGATTCCATTAAAGGCACTTTGGTAAATAGTGGTCTCACGACTCTTCCCTGCAGGGCTAACAATATTACCAGTGTTTCGTGATATTATGTAAGCCGAGGTGACTCGCTGGCTTATGTTGGCAGCGCTCGGAGATAAATCAGTATCTTTCAACTACTGCCGATTTTCTTCATTAGTGGCAGCACCAGTATTTTGGATCTTCCTTTTGGGAACAAACAGTACTGACTGTTATAAATCAGTACATTACATTACAACACAGTACATTATGTTACATATGTTACACTTTTGAATGGAATACTCTCTTTCAAATTCTAAAAGTGGCAGGGGTAAAATACAGAGAGCGAAAGGCTATTTACAATTTGTACAGAAATAAGATGACAATTATAAGAGTCGAGGGACATGAAAGGGAAGCAGTGGTTGGTAAGGGAGTGAGACAGGGTTGTAGCCTATCCCCGATGTTATTCAATCTGTATATTGAGCAAGCAGTGAAGGAAACAAAAGAAAAATTCGTAGTAGGTATTAAAATCCATGGAGAAGAAATAAAAACTTTGAGGTTTGCCTATGACATTGTAATTCTGTCAGAGACAGCAAAGGACTTGGAAGAGCAGTTGAACGGAATGGACAGTGTCTTGAAAGGAGGAAATAAGATGAACATCAACAAAAGCAAAACGAGGATAATGGAATGTAGTCGAATTAAGTGGAGTGATGCTGAAGGAATTAGATTAGGAAATGAGGCACTTAAAGTAGTAAAGGAGTTTTGCTATTTGGGGAGCAAATTAACTGATGATAGTCGAAGTAGAGAGGATATCAAATGTAGAGATGAATACACTAAACAGATTCAGAAGGATGTAGGTTGCAGTAGGTGCTGGGAGATGAAGAAACTTGCACAGGATAGAGTAGCATGGAGAGCTGCATCAAACCAGTCTCAGGACTGTAGACCACAACAACAACAACAATTTAAAGAACCTCAAAATATGAACAGGCTGAAATGAACAAACAGTACATGAGACTATGTTAATCAATTCAGCTGTAAAAAGCTAAGGAGCATATTATTAGCAAAATGAGAAATATGCAAAAGTGAAATGCCAAAATGAGCACTTCTCAATTGGGAGTAAATCAAAACAATCAGAATGGCTGAAAGAGAGCACAATAATATGAGTCATAAACGAAGAAGAGCTAAGCAACTAACCAAATAAGAGAATAGGCAAAAATGAGATGCCAACAAAATGAGAGCTGGCCGAGTCGAATTAGCTGGGTTTCCCCCATGTTTTAGAAGAACCAGTGCCTTTTGCACTCTGTCTTCTCCTCTTTATCTTTTGTGTTTCGGAGCTTTGACTTATTTGGTAATTATTTTGGGGTCTCCTTTCCTAATGAGTGATGTAGGTAAGATATTTTTGTGAGGGGCTTAGATGGTGGTGTTTGTAAGGAGGTTGAACTTTGTTAGATCTAGATCCTAAAGATTCGGTCGATGGTTGTTTTTGGGGTTTTAATTTGGGGGTGGATTTCCCTGCCAAGGGTGTTGATGAGTTGGTATCGTGATGTGCGTGCAGCCTCATAAAAGTTGATTGATTTTTGTTGGATGATATGATAGATGGTGGGTTGTCCTAACATGTTTCGGATTTCTTCATTGCTGGTATAGCGGTTTGCTTCAGCTATGATGCGAAATGCTTTGTTTTGTAACGTTTCGATTTTTGTTAAATTTGTGTCAGCGGCCATACTCCATGCCTCCGATCCGTATAGTACAACCGGTAGGATAATTGTCTTCCATGTCTTGATTTTCGTTGCTGTCGTGAGACCCCTTCCTTTTAACAGGGGGTACAGCTGGAAGAGGCGTGCAGCGCCCTTGTTGCACGCCTCATTTAAATGCTGTTTGAATGTCAGGTGTTTATCCAATTTTAGGCCTAGGTACTGGACTGTCTCTCTCCACGGTAGATTTTGGTTATTTACTGTTAAGTTCCTAAGTGGCTGTTTGCGTTTGGTTGTGAATATTATTGCCTGGCACTTGTCAGGGTTTATCTTCGTTTTCCAGACGTTGCACCATTTGATCATATCTTCTAAGTGTCGTTGCAGGCTGGCCACTATGTAATTTAAATTTCTGCCGCTGTGATATAGCGCTGTGTCATCTGCATACAGCGCTATATTTCCTCTTGGTGCTTTA
This sequence comes from Schistocerca gregaria, assembly GCF_023897955.1. NCBI lineage: Eukaryota > Metazoa > Arthropoda > Insecta > Orthoptera > Acrididae > Schistocerca > Schistocerca gregaria. The sequence continues at coordinate 135,545,590 of NC_064921.1, read as the reverse complement.
GGTACATCGTTAGTATATAAGAGGTATAGGAGGGGACCAAGCACAGAACCCTGTGGTACCCGTGCTTCTATTGTTTTCGGTGCACTTTCAGCGCCTTCTATTGCTGAGTAAAACTTCCTGTTTGTGAGGAAGGATCTAATAATTTTTACTATGTGGGTTGGGATGTTTACTTGGAACATTTTGTACAGCAAGCCGCCATGCCAAACTCGATCAAACGCCTTTTCAATATCTAGAAATATTGCAGCTGTGCTATGTCCTTGGGATTTCTCTGTACAGATATGCTCTATCAGGCGAATGGCCTGATGTATGGTGCTATGTCCAGCACGAAAACCGAATTGCTCGGGGCAGAGGATGTTGTTTGTTTGGAGGTAGTGCAACAATGTGATCTGTATTAAGATTTCTAGGATTTTAGAGAGGTGGTTTAACAGGGAGATTGGCCGGTAGTTTTGTGGGAATAGATGGTTTTTATTGGGTTTAGGGATTGAGATGATTTTTGCAACCTTCCAGGCTGAAGGGAAATAGTTTATTTTTAGGCAGTTGTTTAGTATGGCTGTGAGATGTGCTGGCTGAACTCCGTCGGCACTTATATACGGTTGCGCTCGTGGCGGCATCTCGCGCCCAGTACGCAACACGCGCGCCTGCGACCGCAATGCACTCTTGGCGCTCGCGGCGGCGTCTAGCGGCCCGTACGCAAGTTGTGCGATTGCTGTCGCAGGTCGACCCTTAATCTGTGATGTTACACCTGTCAGTACCAATCCTTGTCCTGGTGGTGGAGTCAATGCTTCACTGTGTGAATCATCTCTTCATCGTCCACAAACTGTCTTCCATGAATGGCATCCTGTAATGGCGAATGACATCAGGTCGCTGCACATGTCACGTGTGACAGCCGTGGATGTTCTCCCCGACCGCTGTAAATCGTGGAGCTCCGCCCAACCGCCTTCTGACGATCTCACCCTCCGTGCCCTGTGACTAACTATACTTCTGTCGACAGCATATGCTCTATAGACTGTGCACAAGCGTTTGTGAATATTCCCCACATTTTCTTTCTCTGCTGTGATAAACTGAATGACAGCACATTACTTGTAACGTACACCACCCACAGACGCCATTTTGAAACTGCCCTGAAGCTACAGTATTAGTCGGAAGTGACGGAAAAAGCGCGTTCACTCAGGAGACTTCAAGTAATACAAACGTAACGCTTCGCATTTGTAGCATTGGTTACGACTGAGAAGAAATGCGGTGGATTACTTTCTGGGCAACCCTCGTAGTCATTTTCTTACGAAATATACACTAAAAATACATCAGTGTCGAAGCAGACTGGGGACCTCCTTTACTTGCTCCGCCTACGGCCTCCGACAGGCTTAATCTCCTTCATGATGAGAGTTACGGTATTGGGTTCATGAAGATATTCATGTACATAATGACCACCAAATCTTTGAATATGGTTAAGACTCAATGGTCGATATTATTGTGACTCTATACTGCTTCCCCATTTGCGTCTTTTCAAGGGTGCATCCAGCCCTAACTTCTTTTTTATCGGTGACGAAGGGCAACCGGATAGCGCGTGTGGAGGAGCTCTTGGAACGAGAGGATATTCGGCTTATGGGCTGGCCTGCCCGTTCCCTTGACTAAAACCCCGTCGAGCAGATGTGAGGTGCGCTGGGAAGACGTAATGCAGCGTATCAGCATGCACTATGGGGCAACTGACCAGTTGTCAACCACACTGGTGGAAGAATGGAACTCCTTACCACAAAAACTCCTTATCAATGTTCTTATCAGAATGAGAATACGTTGCATAGCAGATGTTGCCGTCCGTGGTGATCACACACCATGTCTTTAAATAAGAAGGTCATTTTTGTTCGTCTAATTGCATATTTCTTCCTGTTACCTTGTGTACTACACTGTAGCAATTCTTTCTATACTACTGCCCATTAAAATTGCTACACCAAGCAGAAATGCAGATTATAAACGGGTGTTCATTGGACAAATATATTATACTAGAACTGACATGTGATTACATTTTCCTCGCAATTTGGGTGCATAGATCTAGAGAAATCAGTACCCAGAACAACCACCTCTGACCGTAATAACGGCCTTGATACGCCTGGGCATTGAGTCAAACAGAGCTTGGATGGCGTGTACAGGTGCAGCTGCCCATGCAGCTTGAACACGATACCGCAGTTCATCAAGAGTAGTGACTGGCGTATTGTGACGAGCCAGTTGCTCGGCCACCATTGACCAGATGTTTTCAATTGGTGGTAGATCTGGAGAATGTGCTGGCCAGGGCAGAAGTCGAACATTTTCTGTACCCAGAAAGGCCCGTACAGGACCTGCAAAATGCGGTCGTGCATTATCCTGCTGAAATGTAGGGTTTCGCAGGGATCGAATGAAGGGTAGAGTCACGGGTCGTAACACATCTGAAATGTAACGTCCACTGTTCAAAAAGCCGTCAATGCGAACAAGAAGCGACCGAGATATGTAACCAATGGCACCACATACCATCACACCGGGTGATACGCCAGTATGGCGATGACGAATACACGCTTCCAATGTGCGTTCACCGCGATGTCGCCAAACACGGATGCGACCATCATGATGCTGTAAACAGAACCTGGATTCATCCGAAAAAATGACTTTTTGCCATTCGTGTACCCAGGTTCGTCGTTGAGTACACCATCGCAGGCGTTCCTGTCTGTGATGCAGCGTCAAGGGTAGTCGCAGCCATGGTCTCCGAGCTGATAGTCCATGCTGCTGCAAACGTCTTCGAACTGTTCGTGCAGATCGTTGTTGTCTTTCAAACGTTAGCATCTGTTGACTCAGGGATCGAGACGTGGCTGCCATGCGGATAAGATGCCTGTCATCTCGACTGCTAGTAATACGAGGCCGTTGTGATCCAGCACGGCGTTCCGTATTACCCTCCTGAACCCACCGATTCCATATTCTGCTAACAGTCATTGGATCTCGACCAACGCGAGCAACAATGTCGCGATACGATAAACCGCAATGGCGATAGGCTACAATCCGATCTTTATCAAAGTCGGAAACGTGATGGTACGCATTTCTCTTCCTTACACGAGGAATCACAACAACGTTTCACCAGGCAACGCCGGTCAACTGCTGTTTGAGTATGAGAAGTCGGTTGGAAACTTTCCTCATGTCAGCAAGTTGTAGGTGTCGCCACCGGCGCCAACCTTGTGTGAATGCTCTGAAAAGCTAATCATTTGCATATCACAGCGTCTTCTTCCTGTCGGTTAAATTTCGCTTCTGTAGCAAGCCTTCTTCGTGGTGCAGCAATTTTAATGGCCAGTAGTGTATGTATGGCCCAAGTTTCATCGAATTATATTACTTGGGAGCGACACTTACTGCGAAAGTTAATTTCATCCTTAAGTTTTGCAAAGAAGTGTACCTACGAAATATGCATACCATTTGCGAAGCAATATAATATTCCTTAAAAACATTTAATGAAAACCTGTTAATCACCCGGGATACATTAAGTTTGTGTACTTCCTGCCAAATTTATTTGAATATAGCAATTTTAGAAACCTGTCCCTTCCCTCCCCCGCCCGCAGTGTTTATTTTGGTCGCTGAAAACTTAAATTGTATTTTTGTACAATTTGTTATCCTGGTTATGGGTACAACTAAATGAAAATGGTTCATATGGCGTTAGCCTCTTTTACCCTGCAGTTTGGAACAGCCGCTGTTCGACTCAGAGCAGTTTGGTATTTGTAGTCAGAACAAAAGAAACAAGAAATAATAAAGTGAAGCAAAGGTGGAACAAAATTGCGTGGTGTGCTTACGTGAGCAGACGGACTGTCTTATTCTCTTTGTAGTTTACCGGTATATCTATATCAAAATGTCTTTTACGAAGAAAAATTCACCCTTTTGTACATTAATACTTCTCTTTCTACAAACTGTAACTTACAGTTCCTTCGCATTCAACAGTATCGGCACGAATTTGCTATGAACGTGTCATCGTAACAATATTATTCACTTCCACGTGATCATCACAGAAAGTAACCCCTTGTGACGCGTAATGCAATAAAATCTTTGTCAAACAGCATACGTCAGCATGTGTGTTCTACGAGAGTGACGGCTGCTGTGGGAAGTGTCCAGGTAACGAGAAAAGAGACACGGCATGCAGGAAATGGCAAGTACGGTAATGAAACCAGAGTGTATCGAATTTATTGGTGCCTTACTGCAACAATTCATGAAATTTAGCAACAATTCATGAAATTTAAGGTCTATGTTTATTCTACATTGTTATTAATACTTTGTATACTGGAGTTGGTGTTCCATTTTCTCTTCCACAACGCTAATTGCAAGAACAATGGAAAGACGATAATAGTACGATTCGTTGTAATAACTGTTTGGAATATATAATTATAATAAGACTTTTAAAACGTCTTAGATACGATGCTACTAATACAGATAAATATTAAGAAACAACATTCATTTCCGTCTCATCACACAGTCATCTGAGGGATTAAGTACGCGACACTAAGAATATGGAGCGCTTTGATATATTTCAGTTATTGATTTCATCTGTAATGTAGACAGATGAACCCGTAATAATGATACGACATAGAGGGCACGCGTTGCCATTTTAATTCAAGGAGCATTGACGTATGAAGCTTTGGAACAAGGGACTGTTTTGCCTCTGAACGTTGTAATTAGTCTAAGCGATATGGACAGGGTTTTAATACATTGCTAGATTCCTCACCTGATACTGGTTCTTAAAACTATGTAAGCAGGCTCTGGCCGAATAGTTGGCATCTATCTTCAAGGATCCGCCAGTTTTTCAGTTCAGTTCAACATAAACATTCCACCCACACACCTTTCGCTTTCGTTGACAAACATAATGCACCAAGGATGTTCTCGGAGCTTATTACCCTGAACGCTGAGACACTTTGTGGTAACTGAAACACACTGGCGGAGCGTAAGAGCATATTCCGAAATAAGACCTACATGTGTGCATAGAAAATTGGAAATTAATGTAATTTTTAGGATGACAACACGGGAACAATTTCTGCAGCTACAATGGCAACATAGCGCTCAGCAGTAACCTAAAAATTACATAAAATCCAAGTTAAAAATTTAAATGTATCTGAGTTCCACCTCCGCAGAAACTATCACAATTGGTACAAAGCTGGGGCGATCAAAACAATTCCGTTTAAAAGAGGCCTTCATGGTAACTTCCAACCTGCAACAACTCGTTCATCAAATCACCGTTCTCAGCCGGAACTTAGAATCGAATCATTTCAAGATTTATTTACGTTTTAATCAAAATATGAAATTATTCCTTGCCAGCAAACTAACAGAGCTCGCAGTGAATCTGGCACTACTCTCTAAGTGTTGTTTCTGTTCCGTGAAGGCTGGGAGATTACCAGTAGCACAATAATTTTGCACCCAATGACGTCTGAATCACAAATGTTGTCTGTGTTGGCATAGACACGCGAGAAACCTGCTGTCGTTGCAGAATAAGAGTTACGCAGTAGACCCATACTTTATCAAAGTACACACGCGGAACAGACTATGTTAGGCAACCTTAGGGCGAACCATTTAGCCCTGAAATCATCGAAAGTCATTTGAAGGTACTCAAGGGCTTTCACTTAGCTCACAAACTCATACACGTGTTCAGTACACAACACACCAACGTTTCACGTATAACAATCTTCAGTCTTCATCAACTTACCATATGCTCATTCTTATAAAGCCACTTTCTAATTGTTTAATTCTAACCTAACTTACGCTAAGGACAACACACACACACACACACACACACACACACACACACACACACACACACACACACACACACACACACATGTCCGAGAGAGGACTCGAACCACAGACGGGGGGAGCCGCGCGAACCGTTGCAAGGTGCCCTAGACCACGCGGCTACCCCGTGCGTCCCACTTTCTAAACTCATTAAGCTAAATCAAGAAGCTAGACCGGAGCACAGAAAAAGGCAATTTTTGGCACGCGAACATATTCGCGCTCTTTTCAGCATGAATTCTCACAATCTGCCCTAATGGTAACTCGCTCACACCTACTTATCCATCGTTGAAATCCTTCGTCCCCGTCTAGTCTCGTTGTCATTGCCATAGACTGTCTCTCATTACCATTAGCTCTCCCACTTCCACTTTCTCATTCTCTTTATTCCTGTCCCATTGGCACTGTCTCCTTCACTCTTTTCCTTTCACTGTCAGTTATGTTCCATTGCCACAGTGACCCCCCTTTCTCTAAAACTGCCAATGTCTCCTCGACTCTTTGCATACCACAACCGCTGTCTACTATCTTCCAGTATTTATTACTTTTCCGTCTCTTTCCCACTGTCTCGTTCTCTCTCAGCATAAGCAAGCGCGAATATGTTCGTATACCAAAATTTTTGGGAGAATTTTCGAAGGTGTTGAGGAAGGTAGCATGAGGCAGCTGATACCTTATTTCTCAGGCTTTTAAACAGGACCATATCCGCCTTTTTTATGTTCCGATGGGAGAATTTTTCCGCTATTTCTCTTTTTTCCCTGTTACAGCAGGGCATTTCTCTCACATGAAAATAACTTGATTGGGCAGTAAAATTTTGATAGCTTACTTATGTGAAATTGAAATAACGCAAAACTAATTTTACGTGTACAAAAAATGTTGCATGCACTTCAGTACTACAACATGGGGTTCCCAGAACCCTTGTGATGATAAAGGAGACACTCTACAGCATATTTCCCCGTGCTGCGTTGCTTATAAGCTGCGTTTTCGCCTCACGCTGTACTTAGTTTACGTGTACAAGTAAGGTAACTTTGAACTTCTGCATGTCGGAAACGGATAAAAAAAAATTAACGCTGCTCCAGATCGGAACCTTAGGAATATATCGTAAAAATTTTAACCATTTGCTGTACATAGCCGTCTTGGATTCCACGGCTCGGTTTTGGCACTCAGAAACCATGTTTTTGGAGTGATCCTCGATAACGGATAAAGAGTTTTAAAAACGGAAGATGGCACTTACAGATAAATGCCTAGAGAATATTACGTTAAAATTTGAGCAGTTTGCTGTGTTTTTTTATTATTTAGATTTTGTCTCACATCGGATTTTACGTGCGTATTTTACATGTACAAGTAGGGTAACTTTGAAAATCTGTACCTCGAAAACTGGTAAAGTTCCCGAGATAATTTTCAGGACCGTTCGAGATCGTGCCGTTTGCTGTGCATTGTGGTGTTGGAATACGCGGATCTGGTTTGGTACTGAGAAACCGTGTTTTTGTGGTGTTTCTCGATAACCGAAAAAGAATTTTGAAACGGAAGGATGGCACTTCTGGGTAAAGGCCTAGAGAATATACTGTTTAACTTTGAGCAATTTGCTGCTGTTTGTTATTTATATATCCGCGGCTGACGGCGAAAAAATGGTGAAAACCGCGAGTGAACTAAATGGTGCTTTAGTAAGTTCCTTAAGGCGCATAGCAGACTACATCTGATGCGAAAAGGACCAACGTATTTGCTCCATTTGCCTAAGCTGGAGGAAGTGTGTTAGATTCCAAAATTGACCCTGTACCGTAAGACGATCCTTCTGCTGGGAATATAATGGTTCCTAGCTAGCGCAAGGGATATCCACAACACTTGACCCTACCTTTCTATGACCAATAGAACCCAAGGCATGTGCTTTGGAAAAATCCTGTTTTTATGCGCGACACTGTGGTACATATTGGCAGCCAAAGTTGCTAAGGCTTTCTTGGGGCGCTGTGCTATTCCCGGAGATATCCAGTTCTACGTAATACGTCTCTACGCGGTAAATCGCTTTGGAGGGCGTGCAGAGGATATTTCAGTTTATATCTCCATCCGCATATGGAGGAGGAAAGAATGACTACTTAAATCGAATGCCTCTGTGTCCTCTGTATTTGGTCTAATCGAGTCTTTGCGACAGCTGCGGGAGCAATACTTACGAGCTTTTAGTAGATTCCTCACCTAATACTGGTTCTAAACGCTTTATAAGTTGGCTTTTGCGGGATGGCTGACGTCTGTCCTCAGGCGTCCGGCAAATCAGGGTGTTTGGCATCTTCGTAACGCTGTTCTGGAGGTCAAACAAACCTGTGACCATTTTTGTTGCCAATCTTTGTATATTGGTACGTTCAAACGTATCTTCTCATATCTGTTTGGGATAGGTCCCACACATCTGGGCAAATTTCTACGTTGGGTCGCATGAGTGTTTTGGTAGTATTCATTTTTTGTCGACTGATTTTCCCAGGGTTCTACCAAAGCACCGAAGTCTGCCATCACCTTTACCAGCGACTGAGCCTAGATGATCACTCCATTTCATAATCCTACAAATTTGTATGAGCTGACTGGTACCAATTATGGCTCACTGATATTGTGTTCAAAAAGTACTATGTTTTCGAGTCTTGTGAAGCAAGTTCCCAGTGTTTGCTCCACTTTTAAATCTTACCAAGTATCTGACTGAATATTCGTGCAGCATTTGCCAGAAAGCACTTCATCATAGACAACTCTATTATGTATAATCAAAGTGTTGTCTGGCAGGTCATTAATGCACGACATGAACAGCAAAGAGTCCCAAAACACTTCCTTGGGGCACACCTGAAGCTACTCCTACATATGTCAATGATTCTCTGCCCAAGATGACATGCTGCGTTCTTTCTACTAAGCAATCCTCAGTCCCGTGACAAATATTATTTGATAACGCATACGATCGTATTTTCGTTAATGTATTCTAAGAGTCCACATAAATGGATATCGGTGATATTTGTCAATAGTTTTATACCTTTCTTGTAGACGCGTGTGACCTATATTTTCTTTTCATTGTCGGGTATGTTTTTTCTCGTATTACTGTTAAAAGAGGAGCTACTGGAGTTCAAATATTTGTGGTGAAATTTTCATCGTCAAAATTTGCTCATCAAGAACAGGGCTTCTCATCACCACACTATGCGCCATTGTCTTCAGTCCAGAACGAGTTAGCAATAGTTCGCGATTCTATCGTAAATGTGCGTAACAAAAAAGACAAGATTATGCCATTAATAGGCCTATGTAAGATTTATCAATCACAACTGTGGGACACGTTCCATGCACAGTGCATCAGTGTCAAACATATATCAGAATGAGTCAGCAATGTTACTTGAGTAGGGCATTGTTGTACGAGTCGACTGTTGACAGTGATACTACGACGAAAAAAAATACAACGAAAATGCTAAACCGAATAAGCGTTGTCATATTTATATCTGCATCTGGCTCAGTGGCTAAGCAAGGGAGCAAAACATAAGCACTTTGTAGCAAGTGTAGAAAGTGAACAGCATCAATAGTTATATTTTTCGAAGTTATAGCACAACTGACCATATCTAAACCGACCGTAGAAAGCACTTGAACAATGATGTATTTGGTACATTTGATGTAGAACTGTAGCTCTAAAATACAGAGGTCCATTGTTGGAGCATCTACGTAGACCTCAAGATGTCAGCATCAAGCATGGTTGCGGTACTACAAGACTGTACAAATTCCTTAAGCCTCCAGGCATGAGACATTCAATAAATCCTGCTGCAATTAGTATACATCTGGAGTAGGTTACATTAGATTGCAGTTTTTGGAGACAAGCCATACAGCCGAAGTACCTAGGGCATCGCGAGATAGGCCCCTGTTGAACCAACGGGGGTGCAAAAACTGACAGGAAATAGGAGGACACTTCCCCTCGGCCGGCGGCTGTGAATTCGCGCTATTGTGAAAGTGACATTTCTACAGTGTTAATTGTAGTCCAACTATCATCACGAAGAAATGGCTACCAACGAACAGAAGCCCACCGATGTGTGGTTTGCGTGACAACTGCGCTCGGTTCCAACAGCTGCCGCCTACAAAGATTCAAAAATAGAGCTCTAACTGCTAATTCCTACAGTGTTTTAGGATCTGGAAAGTCGGTGACCGGATGATGACTATTTCACCGCAATTTTGCGATTTGTGACAACGATAAGTATATTTGTTATCCAGATGTGAGTGAAACTCTGACACACGCTGAATCATCGAAACCGAAGTTTCTTTGTTAATCACTGTGCTAAGCGCTTAACCTATGTAGTACTTGTACCAAACCTCACTGGTCAGTCTTTCCGCTGTGCCTGCCAGTCGCATCCTTATGAACATGTAGTTCTTATGCGCATGTATGAACGTAGGAAAAATTGCTTAAACTTTATGATCGTGTGCGCGAGTCCAAACGTTGTGGAGGAGAAGGGGGCCTTTTTTTTGGGGAGGGGGGGGGGGGGGGGGCAGCTTTCGGCAGTTCTCAGTTCTGTCAGGGGCTCAAGATCACCTCGTTACTGTACTGTAGCCAATGATACCATTCTCATCATGGAATGAATATACAAAATTGGATTACGCTACTGCCCAACCTTAGTTGGGATCGGTGCTACATGATCACTTTTGTTCGCTACTCTTTCGGATGGTACGGGTAAGAACAATTGTGGAAATGGACCAGCGAGAAACTAGCAATGTTAAACATAACCGCGTCACATACCTTCGAGATTACTGACATACTGTTGAACAATTCGTTACTGTTTCTTGATGCAAAGAAGAACAATGACAATTAGATGATAGGTCATCTCACCCACTATGATTCGTATTTCCAGGGTTTCTGTATTTTTGACCGCTTTAACATTTACCAGCTTTCATTTATCAGAACCAGATGGCCATAAAACATCATAAAATTTCTGATCATTACATTTATTGATTGGCAAGTGTTCTTGTACAGTTTTTCTTTATGTCTGTTCATGTATTCACTGTTGCGTCTTATTGGCCCCAATATTTTTCTTAGGATTTTCCTCCCTTTCTTTCCTGTGTTTTCTGTTTCTCCTGCCTTAGTTAAATCCAGGAATTCAGCTGCGGGTAAACATTCTGGTTTTATAATTCTAATAAGTGTTATAATGTTGTCACTTTGCTTCAGAAGAACTAGGGATCTTATTGTGCACAGTTCTGAAACTTCCTGGCGGCTTAAATCTGTGCTGGGCCATGATACCAGGGGGCCATGATACTGTGATGGGCCATGATGGGACCTTCGCCTTCAGCAGAAAAGTGTCCTACCAACTGAGCTATCCAAGCACGATTTACAAATTGTCCACACAGATTTATTTCTGCCAATACCTAATCTGCCAGCAAGTTTCAAAACTGTGTACAGTAAGATCCCTAGCTCTTCTGAACCAATCAAAGTAAGACATGTAAAAAGTGCACTGGGTGCTTGGCAGCTATGCTTTACAAAACAAAATTTAGATTTGGTTAGAGAGTGCACTAACAAAGAAATTGAAGCTCAGAGAGCTAAATACAAGAAAAGCAAGGATGATAAAAATTACAGTGATGGAGCACCTAAAGAGAATAGGTCTTCATACTGATTATATTGAAATACAGTCTCTTATAGGAATCAACTGCTATGCTGGTGCAATGAAAATGGGAGGTGTCTACAAAAGACCTCTTTGACCCAAGCAGTGGAATAGGAATATTTCAGGCAGCCTTGCCTGAAACATGCTTCACATTTGTAGTTCATTGTCTCAGATTTGATGATAAAGACACTTGAGTGCAGAGAAGACTAAGAGGCATAGACCCGTACCATCCGAAAGAGTAGTGAAGAAAAGTGATCATGTAGCACTGATCCCAACTAAGGCTAGGCAGTAGTGTAATCAAATTTTGTATACTCATTCCATGATGAGAATGGTATCATTGGCTATTGACATATTGGGAAATATTTGCATGCTCCATAAACAAAATGAAAGAATTACATGAACCTTCTGAACACACTATAGTAGACGAAAAATTAGTTGCGTTTAGAGTCTGGTCTCTATTTAAAATATGTATTCTTTCCAAGCCAACCAAGTAAGGGATTAAGATAGTGATACGCTGCAATGCAAAAACATTTTATGTGCTTAATGTAGAAGTGTATGCAGGTAAGGGAAATACACTATGTAGCCTAATATACGTGTGGTTCGATAGTATTGTGAAAATCTCATTTCTTCTTTTCATGGAACCAACCGAAACATAACTTTTGACAGTTGGGTTACATCCATAGAAACAGCTCAGAGCCTTTGAGACAAGAATATTATCGTAGTTGGTAAAGTAAAAAAGAGAGAGAGATTCCTCATCATAAGGAGAGAGGTTTCATTGGCCACCTTACCTAGCTACCATACTGCTCACTGAAACAAAAGAAATAGTGTGTTCTTGTGCTGCCAGCTGTGCATGAACAAGGGGAAGAACCAAACACAGTAGAACTCCTGGAAATTATTCAGTTTTATAAATATTCCAAAGGTGGTGTTGACATGCTAGATCAGTTAAGTTATTCATATTCTTGTGCTAGGAAAACTTGTTGTTGGTCTCTCTGCCTATTAAACGTTGCTGGATTCTAGTCTATGATACTGTTGAGGGGGTGCTCTGCAGCTGATAAGGAAATATTTCAGAACAGAATATCTTGCCTAAAGAGATTGGCTGTAGATATGTCACCAAACATGTCAGACATTTGAAAATCCAAATTTAAGAAGATAAATCTGTCAAACCATCGGCCATATTATGGACCTGCCAAAGAAAGAAGCCTAAGGGGTTCCAGAATCCACAACAGGGCAGAGGAGACAGGAAATCCAGAGTTAAATGTGCTATTAGTAAAAAGTTTTTTTGTTTGGATCACCAATGAAAACTGTGTGCTTCATGTCTTCAGTAGTGTAATTTTTTCTCTCTGGGCATTTTCCTTCTTTTTTCTTAAGTGTGATTTAAGTGTTTGTCATATTATTTGAAATAAAAAATTTTAAACATTTTAAAAGCCCGTTTTTATTTGGTGTACGCCTGTCAATAAGTGTAGCATTCCAGGCTTAAACTTATTAACTCTTTTAATTTTTCCATAATACATGTTCATAAATTTATATTGGCCATTTATTTTGTTTTTGCATATGATATTTGAAGACCTGTTATTTCTGCAGTTCTTATCAAAATATTGACGTTTCTTGTTGTGATGGTTATGTCTCCAGACAGTACTGAAAGATCATCGGCAAAAGCCATATACTGAATTCTAAGATTCTTCTTGTTATTGCCCATTTGTTTCTGGTCATTTACTCCACACTTCATGACATATTCTTTGCATTCCTGGATCAAATTTCCAGGGACAGAATTAAAATAGGGATAGAAAATCTCATTATCTAACACCTTTTGGCCCCTCAAAAGCTTTAGATGTCTCCTCTAAAAATGTAACTTAAGATTATGTGGTTGTTACTGTTACTGTTATGTAACTTCTTGTTTTGTCATCCACACCAAACTTTTACAGTGTTTGAAACATATATGTTCTATTAGTGGAACTGTATGCTTTTTTGAAGTTCACAAACATGATGACATAGAGTATGCATTTTGCTACCTACTCTGTTTTAGATTATGAGCTTAAGACGCAGGATCTGCTCTGTATCTCATCTTCCTTTCAAAATCCATCTTGGAACTCCCTGATCCTATCATATACGTGCTTCTCTAACCTATTAAGAAGTGCTTTGGAAAGAACTGTGTATGTGACTGGTAACAGTATTATTTCTTTGTAGTTGTTGGCGTGAAATTGAAACACACTTTCAATCCTCTGGAATTCATTTAAGTATGTATTCTGCATTATTCCTTTTCATGCCCATAATAGATTTGTATCAGCCAGTTGCCACAATTGTGGAATAATTCCATGTTCACCATCTGCTTTGTTGTTTCTTGTGTATTGAATGATTCCATATCAGCTGGTGGCTTCGATTCCAGAAATTTCACTGCAGGAGTTGAGGTAGGAAGTCTCTCATTTAGTTTGTCACTGTTTCATAGTTTCTCTAAATATTTAGCTAATAATTTGCAGTTTTATTTGTTGGTTAACTCGAGTTTTTCTTTTCTTTTTTTTTTTTTTAAGTGAAGGTTTTTGGGTATTATACCTTTAGAGGTCTGTAGAAGGCTTGAGGTCTTATTTATCTGAAAATAATTTTTGATTCAATGGTGCAGGTCTTTATCATATATATGGTTAACTTTTCTTACCACTATTGCTATTTGTTGTCAAACTCGCTTAAATTTTAAAAACCAATTTTCCTTCTTGTCCAGATGTGAGTCTTGCTGAGGCTGCTTTCGTTTTATTAGGCCGTCCTCACAGTCTTGGTTCCATTGTCAGTGTTTCTTAAGTCTCCTTTTTGAAGCTGTTTCCTCAACAATCTTGATCTTGCAGACCTTCATAACTTCCCATATTTGGACTTCTATGTCTTGGGGTTTTAAATAGAGTTCTGTGCTTGTTATGATGATCTCTTAATCAAATCTAGCTTTCCTTTTTTTCACAATGCGTAACTGATTTCACAGGATGAACTTCATCTTGATAAATATTATATAGCAGTCTGTTTCAATATGTGTCCCTTCTTAGCCTTCATATTACTACTTTTCTTCTGATTTTTCGTGGATGTCATTAAATGCTGTATTTGGAATTCTGTGTGGAGTTTATTTGGTGATTTCCAGGTTTTCTGTTTGCAAGGCAATCCCTTGAGAACTGTACTTCTTGCAAATATTGTTAGGTTCTTCATGTTTTATCATCTTAGCTTGTCCTTGTTGTATTTCCTGTTTGCACCTTTTCCGCGAAAATGATTTTTGATGCATTTCTGCCTACTTTTCTATGAGCCATCAGTTTTCTACAAGTCATTCTAATTTCAGCTATTAAAGCCTCATCTATCAATATCAGATGTGCCCAATGAATATCTGATGTAAAATCAAACACCTTTCAGTTGTCTAATTTCAAATTTTATTGGGCTAGCAGTTTGTTTTCATGTAGTACAATAATTCTCAGCTAATGCATACATCTAGTTCTGTGATATGCCCACTTACAGATATCTTTTAAAAACTTTTCATCTTCTTATGCACCATAAGTGTTAATTATCCAGAATGCAGCGGCGTGTGGGCAGATATGAAGGTAGGAGACAAGGTGTTAGCAGAAGTAAAACTGTGGGGTGTGCTTGGGTAACTCATTTGGTATAACACTTATGCATGAAAGGCAAAGGTTTCGAAGTTCGAGTCTCAGTCCAGAACACAATGCTAATTATCATCTATATAAACATAAATAATTTCTATTTTTCTCCACTTTTATTTATAAATTCCTTTAAATCAAATTTAAATGTTTATTTTCATCATTGTTGTAGTATCAAATAAAAATATGTTCAGGGATTTGCAATCAGAATGTTTTATTCTTGCATAGAAAGTAAAAGGCAATATTAGACCATCACTTATGTCAAACCTGGTGTAACAAGGAATGTTTTGCACAAATTGATAAAGTTAAGATCCAAAAGAAGCCTGTAAGGTAATCGAACATTCTACTTTTAACTTGTGCCAGGATTAACTTTCTCTTTCTTCTTAACTCCAAGTTAAGTTTGCTGTAACCTTAAAGAGATTTCTGATAACTTTTTTTTCCATAATGTCTGAATTCATAGGTTTCATACTGTCAACAGAGCAGACTCTGGTATGTGGCGATGTTGCTGCGCATGCTGCGACTGCTGTCAACCAAGTGTCCAGGATGAGACCACGCTGTTAGGTTGCCAACGACCTCAAGATGGTCACCTGTACACTGTTCGGCGCATATCAAGGTATTTATAATGCATTCCCTTAATTGCTTTGCTAAATGCTCCTGATTGCTACAATTTCTTCAGTTACAGTAATGTAATATAATACTCTGTGCAACATGAGATGAATAATGATCAGCTTGTTAAACAGAAAGGTGGCAGTGTAGAATCTACAGGCAAAATGTGTGGTGGAAACCACAGTCTACAACAAACAGTTGCAAAACTGTATGGCAAAAAAGTGCAACCCTTTGACAGCTTAAGTGATGCTAGCATTCCAAGCGGTTAGCATATTGTATCAGATGAATGGTATGATATAAACTGAGAACTTGCTATTTTTGGAGCTGTTACTTCCATATTTCCCATTCACTAAATTTGGTAATTATCTTTCCAATGTGTGTAGGAAAATGCAGTCAGAGTAATATCTTGTTAATATCAGTATATAATAATAAAATCTCAGCGAATTGTAATACAGTGGGACCTTGCATAGCAAGCATAATTCATTCCAGAATTTTATTCATAGTGTGAAACGCTCGTTAAGCAAAACTATTCATCCCATATAAACTAATGTAAAATCAGTAATGGGTTCCATGCAGAAAAAATATTAAAACTTTTATCTTATTCATGCCACTTACTCAAAGAAAATTATACATACAGTATTACGTACTTCATTATTCATGGTACAGAACTAATTCTTTTTCACTAGGAAGCTATCTACAGTCATTTGTTTTTGCTGACATTTCACCACTTGGTGAAAATGGAATACATTATTATTGTATAGTAAAATTGCAGTGCGCATCGTCACTGCTTTATTGGGATGGTGGTTTTCATGTATGATGCAACTGTTTCCCATACTTTCAGCTTTTCTCTTACTTTACCAGAAGGTTGCTGCTTTGTTATTACCCACGTTCTCCTCCTCTGAAGAACTTCTCTCCACAACTTCCTGCTGTGAAACATACTGCAACTCCATAAGTTCTTCAGGGGTCATTTCTTCAGTAGATCTTCCTCAAGTTCAGCAGTATCATTGTTTTACACTTCTAGTCCCATGTCATTGGCAAAAACACAATCTTGTTCATTACAGGCTCTACAGGTACTGACTCAAATGCCTTAGTAACATTCGGCAACACACTCTGACCAAAGATTCTTCCAAGCAGAAGTGAGAGTTCTCTTGGTAACCCCTTCCCATGCCTTTTTGATCATCTTGACACATGTTTCGATGTTGAAGTGATATTTCCAAAACCCTGAGAGTGAGATTGGTAACTTCAGTCAACTCAAAGCAATGCTTGAAGAGTGCTTCTTAAAATTGGAAATAATCTACTGGTTCATAGGATGAAGCAATGGAGTGGTGTTGGGGAGGCAGAAATTGGATCTTGATGAATTTAAGTTCTTCATGGAGGTGGTGTTGTAGGCCTGGAGAATAGGTAGGAACGTTGTTCATAACAAGGAAGACATGGAGTGGCAGATTCATCCCAAGCAAATATTTTTTAATTGAATGACCAAACACTTTGTTGATCCAATCGCAAAAAGAACATGTGTCACCCAAGCCTTGTTGTTGGACCTCCACATCACATTTAACCTGCTCTTCTGGGCTTTACACTTCTTGAAGGCTTATAGAGTTCCTGAATGGTAAACAAGCAGTTTAATTTTCAATTTGCTGCTTGCATTGCCACAGAATAGCAGTGTGAGATGGTATTTCATTGGCTTGTGACTGGGCAATGCATTCTTCTCTGTTGATATAAAGGTATGCTTCAGCATCTTTTCTCAGAATATACCTATCTCCTCACAATTAAAAATATGTTGTGGCAGATAACCCTCAGAATCTATGGGCATCTTGAAGTTGCTGTTAAAGTTCTCTGCTGACTTTGTGTTGGAGGTGCCTACTTCAATGTGCCTCACAACACTCTGGATGCTGGTTCTTCTCTTAAACTTCTTGAACCACTCATGGCTTCCCTTAAACACTTCTTCGCTGCTGATTATTCTGGTATTTCTTAATGAGGTCATGAAAAATCATTATCACTTACCCACTAATGATGTTCTCATTAATAGTGCCACCTTGCAATTGCCTTTCATTTATCCATATAAGGAGCAGCTTTTCAAGATCATCCAGAACATGAAACTGTTGTTTAGATACTCTTGCCACTCTCTTTGAAGCATCTATTTCTTTAATCTTGTCCTTGTTCTTGAGGATAGTGCAACTAGTTGATGTGGACTGATCGTATGTGCATGCTAAATCAGCAGTACTCACACCATGTTTGATTTTTCAATGATTTTACATTTCACTTCTAAGAACATTTTCTTCCACTTGTGGTCCTCTTCTTGTGGCTTTATCTTCGGAGATATGCCTATGAAGGTTATTATAATTTGCACACTAAAAAGCACTGTGTGAACACAAGTTAAGAAAAATGTGTGATCAGAAGTTGCACTTAGATGATAGCAGAAAGAGTACTAAACCCAGACTGCAGTATGTACTAAAGACATTGTTCATATGCGCTGCTGACAGTGAAAGATGTTCATATTGTTGAACGTTTTCCATGATGCACATGATCGGCTGGTGACATCACACTGAATCGTTGTCAC
Organism: Schistocerca gregaria; assembly: GCF_023897955.1. Classification (NCBI taxonomy): domain Eukaryota; kingdom Metazoa; phylum Arthropoda; class Insecta; order Orthoptera; family Acrididae; genus Schistocerca; species Schistocerca gregaria. Next base: position 135,527,462 of record NC_064921.1, on the reverse strand, counting down.
TCATTATGTGAAACATCTCTTACTAAGCATGTCATTTTTTTATGACTCGTTTTGCTCATTATGCAAATTGTGCATTATGGGAGGTGCTCGTTAAGCAAGATTTCAGTGTATATATGATTCAAAGTAGGAGTGACATAATCGGATCACTGAAAATACTTCGAGATGAGAAATGAATTGTTACGTGATGTGTTTAATTTCAAAGGAACTGCTTTCAATTATATCCACATACTTGGCATATATTTTCTGAGCCTTGTGCCAATTGTAGTTCATTTCAGTTTTTTGTGGATTTCAGACACATTTTAATACATTCAAAACTAGGCACACTTTTTACATTCCTGGAGATTAGATGCTACATATAAATGTTTTTTTGGCATTGTCCTTGCTTCTGCGCCTTGTGTGTACCTATCATTTTATCTTTCCCTCTTCCCAGGTCGTATAAAAAGCTGTATACTTATCTTTCAAGGTCCTCTTCCCCAACTATGACATTTGGTCTTCAATCGTGTCCACCAGTGTCGCTTTCTACTTATTTGTGTGTCTATCTGAAATTATAGCTAACACATGTCCCATTACATTTTGCACAAAAGCTATTCCTCTTCACTTCAGGCTATCATTGTCGTATCATCAGGTAATTGTATTTTTTGTCCTTAATAATAATTACAGTCCTTCGCAAATACCAAATCCAACTGAAGCACCTATGACTTATAGTGCCACTCTAAACTCCTAAATAAACCATATCTGCATTTTGAATGTGCTTCTGCATATACACAATACACAAATGTTTCACAGTATGTTTATACAAGCCAGTCAGTTGTCGGCACTGCAGGGATGAAGTTTCAGAGAAACTGTGAGAGTTTCATGACACATCATCGATGTGCCTCCAAAGCTGAGTGGTTAGCATGGGCTGACTGCTGTGTGGGGGACCCAGGCCAGGAGAGGGTGTTACTAATATGTAACAAACTTCTAGCTCAATGAGTTCTCATTCTATTTGGCATTGCGAAAGTGGATGAGATATGAAATGCCATTTTCCAGTGTTTGTTCAAGCTGCACAAATCTTGAAACTGGGTCTCAGCATCACCAAAAAGATTACTGTTTCCAATATAGTGTAATTATAATTCAGGTAACTTCTTCAGATTTGACATAACAGTTAGTCAGTCATTTGGTAGACACAGTTTCAGCCTGATGGTTTTAATAAACAAAGCATCTTACTGACTACACTCTTTATGGCAGTCAGTGCTCATACTGATATTCTGAGTAACTGATGAAGTGTGACTTATTCATCTCATTACAAAAAACTGTAAAATCATTTGAACTGAGTAGGTTGTAGGTGAAATAACTTACAGAAATGCAGCTGGGTACCATCCTCAACAATCACCAATATTTCGACAGGTGAACAGTCCATCATTTTGAAGGCATGCATTTGTGCCTCAAAAATAACAGGGTGTTCAACTGTTGAAATATTGGTGTAGATGAAGTTAGCTGACAATGCTCCTGTTAGTTACGTGAACATTTAACAAACAGGAAGAGGGGGTGGGGGCAGCTCAAGTGCCACATGCATATGGCTGGACTGGCAAAATGACACCTGTGCATCCAGTGCTCACCTAAAAATTTCATGTGTGTCTTTTACCATACTTCAATAACATACAATCCAATGGGATGATGGCCCATATTCTCTGCACATTGCAAGTATCAGCAAATATCAGAGCATTTTTTTAGTATAATGTAAATGCACAGATAAAAAATCTACTTACCAAGTGATGGCAGGGGAACACACACACAAAAGGATTTAATGTTTACAAGGTTTGGAGCCATTGGCTCCTTCTTCTGGCAGAAGAGTTGAAGGGCAAGGAAGAGGGGTGAAGGAAAAGAGCTGGAGAGGTTTAGTGGAAGGGGTACAGTTAAGAAAAGTCACCCAGAACCCCAAGTCAGTGGAGACCTATTGTCTTCTGCCAGAAGAAGGAGCTACTGGCTCCTAAAGCTTGTAAACATTAAATCCATTTTTGTGTGTACCCCTGCTGCTGCCTGTTGAGTAGATTTTTTTATCTGTCCATTTACATTATATTATCAATAACTGGTTATTTTCATTGCTATATTAGAGCGTTTTTTTCTAATTTCAAAAGCCTTCCATTTGATGTATTCTTACATCACTTCCTGGAGGCTGAAGTGTTTAATATATTTCAGTATATTTTGATGTAAATAAAACAGAAAGAAACTTCCACATGGGAAAAATATATTAAAAACAAAGATTCCAAGACTTACCAAGCGGGAAAGCGCCGGCAGACAGGCACATGAACAAAACACACAAACACACATACAGAATTACGAGCTTTCGCAACTGGCAGTTGCTTCGTCAGGAAAGAGGGAAGAGACATATGTCTGCTTGTGTCTGTGTATGTGCGGATGGATATGTGTGTGTGTGTGCGAGTGTAAACCTATCCTTTTTTTTCCCCTAAGGGAAGTCTTTCCGCTCCCGGGATTGGAATGACTCCTTACCCTCTCCCTTAAAACCCACATCCTTTCATTTTTCCCTCTCCTTCCCTCTTTCCTGACGAAGCAACTGCCAGTTGCGAAAGCTCGTAATTCTGTGTGTGTGTTTGTGTGTTTTGTTCGTGTGCCTGTCTGCCGGCGCTTTCCCGCTTGGTAAGTCTTGGAATCTTTGTTTTCAGTATATTTTGATGCATACGCCACCAATATATGTGACCAGTATACTCAAGGGTCAGTCCATGTGATATCAACAAATGGTGTGGTTATTAAGACCTCAGATTTTGATAATTTTTATGCACTTGTAATAATAGCTGTTTGCATGAAAAATCCTCAATTAAATGTTTTTTAGGCCTTTCATTTTTGAGTTACTAATTTTTTAAACTTCCAAAACTCTGTGATTTTTGTTACTTTTTTACCTTAAAAGTCACTGTCTCAAAAACTATATGACCCAAAATTTGTACTGTTTTATTCAGTTTCTTATGAGCTTTAAAAGTAGGTGCTAATTGAAAATGTTCATAAAGCCGCTGCATTTTCCAAGACGAGATTACTTTTTAATTTTGAAAAGCGCAAAATCGCAATATTTTTTGGTTTTGAAAAAACAAGTGTTACTTGTACACTCTTTGTTAATACGTGTGCCAAATTTCATGATGCTGTTCCAATGGGAACATATTAAAATAAATTTTATTTTACGGGTAAGCGAAACACCTTGTTCATATACCGAGCGAGGTGGCGCAGTGGTTAGCACACTGGACTCGCTTTCGGGAGGACAACGGTTCAATCCCGTCTCCGGCCATCCTGATTTAGGTTTTCTGTGATTTCCCTAAATCTTTTCAGGCAAATGCCGGGATGGTTCCTTTGAAAGGGCACGGCCGATTTCCTTCCCAATCCTTCCCTAACCCGAACTTGCGCTCTGTCTCTAATGACCTCGTTGTCGACGGGACGTTAAACACTAACCACCACCACCACCTTGTTCATAGTCTAACAATGGTGCATCTAGAATGAGAATTTCACTCTGTAGCGGAGTGTGCGCTGATATGAAACTTCCTGGCAGATTAAAACTGTGTGCTGCCGGACCGAGACTCGAACTTGGGACCTTTGCCTTTCGCGGGAAAGTGCTCTACCAACTGAGCTACCCCAGCACGACTAATGGCCCGTCCTTACAGCTTTACTTCTACCAGTACCTTGTCTCCTACTTTCCAAACTTGTGTTTTTAATGATGTAGCTGTTACTATTTCATAATATGTTATTTGAGAGTCTCGCAAAGGGAAATTTTCTTCAGCAAGAAAGATGTTATTGTGATCCACTAACAATCTTGAAGAGTCTAAAATTATGCTTTGTGATTTTCTTTTAAATGATTTAACCTGGTTCTCCCAAGCAACACTGCCATAAGTGTTGTAACAAGACATTCTTTTGCAATATAATCTGAGGCTTTTTGCAGCACTTCATCTGACAGTCTGTATGTTCTTCCAGTGGCAGTTGAAAGATTTAATTTACAAATTGTGAAGTTTTTTATTACAGTCAATTTATCTGGTCTTCTTGGTTATGAAAAGGAAAGAGATGGTCCACAATCAGGCGTAAATAAAAGATTTACTTCTACTCTCTCATCCCTCGGTAGTATCGAAGTCCTCCACTGTTTGTTGTCATACACTATGTGATCAAAACTATCTGAACACCTGGCTGAAAATGACTTACAAGTTTGTGGTGCCCTCCATCGGTAATTCTGGAATTCAGTATGGTGCTGACCCACCCTAAGCCTTGATGACAGCTTCCACTCTCACAGGCATAGTTCAGTAGGTGCTGGAGGGTTTCTTGGGGAATGGCAGCCCATTCTTCATGGAGTATTGCACTGAGGAGAGGTATCGATGTTGGTTGGTGAGGCCTGGCACGAAGTTGGCATCCAAAACATCCCAAAGCTGTCCTATACAATTCAGGTCAGGACTCTGTGCAGGCCAGTCCATTACAGTTTGAAGCAAGAAGGTGCTTAAAATATCAGTGTAGGCCTGTGCTGTGATACCATCACGCGCAAAACAACAAGGGGTGCAAGCCTCCTCCACGAAAACATGACCACACAATAACACCACCACCTCTGAATTTTACTGTTGGCACTACACACGCTGGCAGGTGACATTCACTGGGTATTCACCATACCCACATCCTGCCATTGGATCACTACATTGTGTACTGTGATTCGTCACTCCTCACGTTTTTCCACTGTTCAATCGTCCAATGTTTACGCTGCTTGCACCAAACAAGGTGTCATTTGGTATTTACTGGCATAATGTGTGGCTTATGAGCAGTCACTCAACCATGAAATCCAAGTTTTCTCTCAACTCCTGCCTAACTGTCACAGTGGATACTGATGCGGTTTGGAATTCCTGCATGATGGCCTGGATACGTGTCTGCTTATTACACATTACGAACCTCTTTAACTGTATGGCAGTCACTGTCAGTTAACAGAGAAGGTCGGCCTGTATGCTTTTGTGCTGTACGTGTCCCTTCACATTTCCACTTCAGTATCACATCGGAAAAAGTGGACCGAGGGATGTTTAGGAGTGTGAAAATCTCGTGAACAGACATATGCCCAAAGTGACATCCAATCACCTGGCCATGTTTGAAGTCTGTGAGTTCTGTGGAGTGCCCCATTCTGCTCTTTTATGATGTCTAATTGGCAGTAGGTGGCAGCACAATGCACCTAATATGAAAAACGTATGTTTTTTGGGATGTCCAGATATTTGTGATCACACAGTATACATAAAAGCAACAAATATTGTAATTTCCCCAAAGGATGCAACATCTGGACCCTCTTGAATTTTGTTTATGAACGTCAAATTCCTTAAAAATCAGAAGCAATGTTTGCTTTACCTTTGACTTTGTTTATAGGAATAAGTGCACAATACTTCTGTTTCCCTTTGACTGCAATGGCTTTGTAAAAATTTCATGGCATGCTCCTTTTTTATGCTTCAGGCTCATCATTTGTCACTTACAAGTGACTGATGGCATATATGCTTTACCCCACTTAAACAGTTGGAATGAAGTTAATATTTGATCCTGTTGTACTTCCTCTACTGATTAATATGAGCGTCAAGAAAATCACTTCTACTATTATTCTATGTGCATTTATTAAACCACTAGTTTCATGCTATATGTACACCACTATGGGACAAAGAGACAAAAATGTGCCAGTGTCATGATTTAAAATGCTAAATTGCCCAGTATAAAAATGAAATGCACATGTCGTAATACAGCAAGTACAATATTCCACTTTGTTGGCTGTGCTTGGTATGTGTCATATTCCAACACTTGCCTTTCAACAGTTTATTGGGTGACTAAGCATTTAAAATCATGACACTGGAGTGTTCTGCCACTTTATCCCCTGAGCTCATGTGCTTAAGGAGTTATACATACCTGACCCTCTTTCCTTCACCAGTGCTTTGCTAATTTTATCTCAAAATCTCATCTCTACAAAAGGGAATTACTGTCAGTAGAAGTGAATATGTTCACACACACATACACACACGCCTTCAGTAAATATGTACTACAATGACTGTGAATTATAACTTATATAAAATGGAAAATACATGCTATCACTTACATAATATATGTCAATTCGCCCATTTAGGATCAAAGAAACGTAACTCCAAAAACAGTGTTTTGAGATAATTCTATTAAAGGTTTTGTCCAAAAAGCTGAGTACTATCTAATAGTTTTTCACTAACCTTTCTTTTGTAAATAAAGAGTATGCTTTATTGACTGTTGTTTTCTACTAGCTGTTACGTATTTTAGTCACTAGGTGGACACTAATGAAATATTTTATGAAATTATGCACGTCCAATCCTTAACTTAATGGCTGCTGCTGTATAACAAATGAACATCAAACAAATAATATGCAGCTTTAAGCAATATTATCATATTAAAGATTACTGCAGTTGTGTTAATGTCTTGATAAATACAGATTACATGGAATAAGCTATGGAAATGTCTGTCAGTGCCATTCAAGAGAATAAAAGTCATTAGTACTTTCAGTCATTATTATTTAACACTGAACTTAAAAAAATAGTTTACTGGTTACAGAAATAATATTCTTGTTTCTTAATCATCACATAATTCAGGAAAAATCAGTTTAACAGAATATAATGCTCCCTCACACCTGTTTTTCTGTTTGTGGATTATTGTTTCAAAAATAATACACAGATATTTAAACGAACCAAAATTAGTGGTTTACATGAAATAACTAAGGTGATGAACTAGCAACAATAATAAAGGGGGAAAAAAAAGAAAATAAACATGAAGTATATTCCTGTTATTCTTCCACGTTTTCCTCATTTTCTAAATCATTAGCAGCATTGAGTCCTTGATATAATGTATGATACCTGTGAGGTATAATACCCTTATTACATAAACCTATGAGATCTTTTTTCTTTTCTTTACTTATGCAGACAGGACTGTCACATGCTGGGCACAGAGTATTGTCTTCACATCCTGAATTCGAAGAAATTCTTAGGCCAGGTCTTTTCTTGATGTGCAAAACTTGAAAGTCAGGCTGATCCTTCCTATATTGCGTCCAAACAATCTTAAACCATTTCACAGTTTCTCCATTCTCAGCAGTTTTCCTATTCCAAATTATTTGCTTTTGAAGCTGGTTGAAATCTAAAATTTGAGTATTATCCATTTCTTTCACTCTGTACTTGTTGAAGGTCATTCTTACAATTGTATACCAGCGAATGGGATCAAAAACATCCACATGTTTACTTTTTCTTTCTATGCTTGCATCCACTGAGCCTACTTCCATTTGTAAATGCCCAGGCTCAAAACAGCATTGGTCAGTAGTTGGAATGTCCATGGTATTCACTGCATGCAAACACACAGTGCTCATGTTGGCATTCCTGTTCTGGTCTCCACATGTATCGGAAAAATGCTCATGTTGGCATTCCTGTTCTGGCCCCCACATTTATCAGAAAAAAAGGTTATCAGTTTTCCTATTGCATGATGTTTCAAAAAATTCCACAATCATGAAACCACTTGTATGGATCCCCTTTTTGCTGTTGTCTCATCCCAAATGTGGCAAACAGTTTTGTTTTCTCCTACATTAAGAAATATGAGATTGTAGACAAAGAGCCTTCTTTTATATAATGCTGCCTTTGCATTCACTTTAGCCAGTAATGCACAGCTTGTAAGTCAAATTCAGCTAGCAAAGATTCGCCTTTTCTTGCACTTTCTTTCTTAATGTTCTTAAATTCCCTTGTCATTTCTTTCCTTTTCAAATGTTCTTTCTGTTCCCTTTTAAAACCTCTGCCTTCCTTTTCCTTAGCCAAAAGGTGTTAAAACATTAAACATATATCACACATCTCTTTTTATGATTAAATTGGTTTGTGAATATCCCCATATACAGCCATAATTTCTGGACTGTTTTTCCTTCCTCATAGCATTGTTCCCAATATAACTCATACTCTATGTTAATACTCATATCGACAGGTAAATAATCTGCTGTACATTCTTTCATCTTGTAATGAGAAAGAAGGGTTGGAAAACTCTTAATGTGTTTCCTTATAGCCTCTTTACTTTCTTCTGGTCTCTTTATACCTGACTCATGAAATCCTTTTCACTCTTTCTTATTTACATGATGTGCTTCTCTTTTTTTAATAGTATTTCTTACAAAGGTTTTGGAAATATCAAATGTCTTGAGAAAAAACTGCATACACACTTGAATCTTATCAAATCCCTTTATTAGATAGAATTTGTTGGTCCTCTTCCTTCGTGAGTTATACGATTTTGTCCTCACACTTTGTTTCTCTTCTTCTTCCACTGGCTTATTTAGGTTTGTACTCAACTGATCCAAGATCCCTTTAGGCTCTATGGATATTTTGTCTGTTTTGCTCAGCAAACTTACTGCAACACTGTCATTGACATTTAGAGCAATCTTTTGGCTTCATATTTTGCAGGAACTTCGGAATCCTTTGTAGAAATATATACCCTACCATGCTGCCGATTAATTTTCTTTGATTTGTTTTTTGTTCTTCTTTAACCACTATCAGTTTTTGTTTTGTTACTATTCTCAATACCAGCATTGTCATCTGCAATTTCCTCATCCTGATTGTGATGATTTACTTGTGCAGAAGTTGCAGGCTCAGCAGTTTTTGTGACATTCTTTACAAGGGACGTTCCATGTCGAACACCACTGTCTGTAACAATAACATGACAGGTATTCAGACGAAGGGAAAAGAAAATTAACTGGAACTGCTCTTGTGTCTAGTAATTGCTTGAGTACTCACCAGAATATGTAGTGTTGTCCAGTTCACAGGAAGAACAGTCATCATTTGTATCTGAATGAATGAATGTCCTGAGCATCTCCACATCACATTCTTCCTCAGCTATGAATATGAACAACAACAGTAATAATAGTTATAATAATAATGACAATAGCAGTAACAGCAATAATTAGAAATATAATAATAATGACAACAGCAGTAATAGCAATAATAATAATTATTATTATAGTACTTACTACCGAAATATATACACTAAGAAACAGGTTCTAATACTTACATGATTCCATTAAATTCTGTTCCTTCTTCAGGCACATTTTCACCATCCTTCTTCCTCTGGACTCCATAGTGCTCCTACTTGCTTGTAAACACATTCACAACTAAAACCATATTTATCTTCCTTGCCAGGAAGTTGCATTTCATTGTTGTCACAGTGACGACAACAATGTGTCTAAAGAGAAGTAGCGGAAAAAGCAATTTCTAACAGCTCTGTTAGGATCAGAGAAACGCAAGAGCTGTTCTGTTTCACAAATTAATGTTGCATAATGTGGTCTAAAAATGGATCAGCTCTTCGGTCTGTCTGATTTTACTATTTTTCATAAAAAGTAGATACATTGACAACTAAAATGGAAACCACAGAAGATAGAGTTATGCTTGCTTGATCGTAATATAGATCTCGATTCCATGTACCATATGGTACTAACAACTCAGAAGTGGCAAAAATGTTGTTACGTTTGTCTGATCTTAAAGGATCGAATTGTTGTACGGCCTAGTTTACTACAATTTTAAAATGATAAAGCAAGTATGCTTAATTACTACACAACATTTTCATTTTTAACAGTACCATAATTGAACATGATGTCTACAGTTCATGAAAGTAACAAAAAAGTAATGAAAATGAGCTGGTGGTCATGAAAGTAATGAAAATGTAATAAAGTTTAGTGGGTTATCATGAATTTTGTTTTGTATGCCAATCAGGTGCAGTTCTAGAAAGAATAACAAGGTAAAAAGTTAGTACTATCTCCCTCTCACAAAACGTTGTATCCAGCTGTCCATTTAATAAGCTGTGTAAATAAATCCTCTGCTACTGCAGTTTGAATCCTTGAGGGTCAGGAGTGGTTAGAGAAATTTGGAGGTGTAGCTTTGTTGAACTATATGTGGTGTATACACATAGTAAAAAAGACACATAATTGTAGCTCTGCCCATGACGATGCTGCCATCTCAAGTGTTGCTTGAGCAGTGTGAGCTGCAACAACAGTTTCTTTAATTTTGTCCACTCCCACTTCTGTTTAATGCTCTTTACTCCACATCTATTTTTGATAGATATTTCCTTAAAGGTTTTTAGTAATTAATATAAAGCTACTGTAATTTTAGTCTTGTTTTAAAGGTATTAAAGATGATGAGAGTAAAATAGCTTTTTCACAAGCCAAAAAGTTTCCCACACTGTATTAGTACTGCTTGGCAACTGTAAAGTTGGGGTAACAAGGAGAGCGCACAGTGTTTGCTGCAGGAAGAGATGGAGTGCAGGGGGAGGGGAACACTCTGCCTCCACTTACTGTAAATATGCAGTACAGACAACACAAACCTATGCTTTGAGTTTCCACAAAAGCAGCAGTGTCTGTGATGGATGTAATCATTAGCTAATCAAAAAGTCAGGATAAGGTCATGAATTTGATCCTTATTTCTGTTATTTTGGAATACATTCATGTCATTTGGTGCATATATTAACAAACATACATTTTTTTCAGAACATAAAAAATTCTGATTTTTAAATTTTTAAAATATAAAAAAGTTTTGGTTTGGGAAAATTTAGCATTTTAATGAATTTGGTCAGACAGTGCATATTTTCAAAGCCTACGATAAACTGAATAAAATGGTATAAATTTTGGGTCTGTACATGAGCTATAGCCATTTTAAGGCTTTGAAACATGAAAAAACACTCAATTTTGGACACTTTAAAAATTAGTAACTCAAAAACAAAATGTTCAAAGAATTTTTAACGTTGGTTTTATCTTATTTTGGTAGGTGGAATAAAAGGACAGAAAATTACAAAATTCTAGATCATCAGTGTTCAAATTTATTGTTTTATTGGTTGATTTCACGTGGAACGACCCTCGCATCTTGTAGATAGTCTATTAATGTAGTCACCATAGTCCATTAATGCAGTCACCAAATCCCTGGTCAAGGGATTCAACAGAGTAGTTTAAATTCAAGGTATATTATATTATTATTATGAAGGCAACGGAATTCAGTTTTTGTTCTCCAGTCAGGTTAAAATACTGTTATAACAGATCAAAACCAAAATGTACTGACTGCTATGTTTACTGTATTTGGAAAAAGTAATGTTTAATAATTGTCAAAATTCTGATTTTCTGGTCCTTTTATTTCTATCTCATGGCTCAGCAATGCACATTTTTTATCTCTTACAGTTTTGGGAGGACAGCCTCTAAAGAAGATCTAGATGATTCCTACACTGATCTCAGATCTGCTACTCCCCAGCAGTTTTCTGACAACATAGCTGGACAGCTAAAAGTCTGCAGAGTGCAGCCTGGTAACAACATGTTCATTTTCTGTCTTTACAACACTTGTTTCTTTATTAAGTTAACTGATCATTAACAAAAAAAAACTATTTTCCATTATAACAACTACAGCTCTTACTGGTCTTGTGTTTCAATCATGGAATATTTTGAAATGTGCATTTGGAAATAAATGTGGAAAATTATAAAGAAACCAGAGTCAAGCAACAAGATAAAGGTCACATCAAATGAAGCAGCATGTTTTGAAAGCAGAATCTGCTATTAAATTGTACAACAAACTCTGAGTTTCTGAAGCGTCTGTGAATGTTTCCTGTAGTTTGACTGGATCCAAATGAGATACAGTATAGCATTAGTTACCTGAAGTAATTGGGGAATGTGGGTGTTCGGAAAACAGGTTTATTTGGCTAATCAAACTATATACTTTTATTTACCAATAAAAACTATGTACATTTGCAGTAAAATGAATCTGTTAATATTATTACACAGGCAAGTGCAGGAGGAATGTATGACGGAATGTAGTAGCAATATAAAGACTGGCATGAGAAGATATTGTGGTTTGAGAAACTGCACAATGTTTTGAAAAATGTTTATGTTAAGAGTTTAATAATCCAGATGTACTGATGTACTGTATGTTTTGATAGTAATCTTGTTCGGAAAATATGTGGTGGTTTAGGAAAATACAAAAAAATGGTGGGACAATGTTGTGCATCCACATTGGTAATAAGCCATTTACAAATAACGACACCATATCAGATCTATAATCATTTATGCCTGTTTTTGGTACTTCTTAATTAAAAGCTTAAGTTCTTAGCAAAGGGTCTCATTCAGTTCCATAAATGTGGAGCGACAAGAGCATGATGGTAAAAATTTGAATCTAACAAGCATAATGGCTAAATTGCAATGGAAAATTTAGGTGCAGTTGAACTTATCATGAGTTATGTTGAGTTAATTAGCTTAGTAAAATCAAAATACATCATTATAAAGCATGGATATTGATCTTTCTAATGAGCAGATTTGTAGCTATGATGCATATAGAAAATTAGAATCAACTATTAGTGAAAGACAGACAAAAATCAACTATTAGTAGGCATATAATAAGAGCATATGGGGGGTTCCAGTTTGCTCTGTTTCAAATACAGAGGTCACAAAAATTGTAGAATAGTGTTATGCACATATGCAGATGGCAGTAGTATTGCATGCACAAGGTATAAAAGGGCAGTGCATTTTGGAACTGTCATTTGTACTCAGGTGACTCATGTGAAAAGGTATTTTTTTTTCTTTTTTTCACCTCAGAGTATTACTTGCAACCTACATCCTCAATTATTTACTGGATGATTTCCAATCTCTGCCTTCCTCTACAGTTTTTGCCCTCTACAGCTCCCTTTAGAACCATGGAAGTCATTCTCTGATTTCTTAACAGATGTCCTATCATCCTGTTCCTTCTTCTGTCAGTGTTTTCCCTATATTCCTTTCCTCTCTGATTCTGTACCAAACCTCCTCAAACCTTTCACCTAATTTTCAACACTCTTCTGTAGCACCACATCTCAAATGCTTCAATTCTCTTCTGTTTGTTTTTCCACAGTTCATGTTTCACTACTGTATAATGCTGTGATCCAAACATAGATTCTCAGAAATTTCTTCCTTAAATTAAGGCCTGTGTTTGATAGTAGTAGACTTCTCTTGGCCAGGAATGCCTTTTTTACCAGTGCTAGCCTGCTTTTGATGTCCTCGATGCATCATCAGTCATGGGTTATTTTGCTGCCTAAGTAGCAGAATTCCTTAACTTCATCTGCTTTGTAACCATCAATCCTGTTATTAAATTTCTTGCTGTTCTCATTTCTGCTACTTATCATTACTTCTGTCTTTCTTTGATTTACTCTTAATCCATATTCTATATTCAGTAGACTGTTCATTCCATTCAGCAGATCCTGTAATACGTCTTCAGTTTTGCTAAGAATAGCAATGTTGTCAATAAAGCTTTTTACTGACATCCTTTCTCTTAAATTTTAATTTCATTCCTGAACCTTTCTTTTATTTCTATCATTGCTTCTCCAGTTTCTAGACTGAACAGTAGGTGGGAAAGACTACATCCCTGTCTTACACCCTTTTTAATCCAAGCACTTTGTTCTTGGTCTTCCACCCTTATTATTCCCTCTTGGCTCTTGTATGTGTTGTACATTATGTGTCTCTTCCTATAGCTTACCCCAATTTTCCTCAGAATTTTGAATATCTTCTTGCACTTGTTAACTCTTGCAGTATTTGGAACTGTGTGGATGATATTTTACTGAGAGCCAGATGGTATACTGCCAGATTCATACATTCTACACACCAATGTGAATAGTCATTTTGTTGCCACTTCCCCCAATGATTTTAGAATTTCTGGTGGAATGTTATCATCCTTTCTACCTTATTTGATTGTAAGTCTTCCAAAGCTCTTTTAAATTCTCATTCTAGTACTGGATCCCATATCTCTTCCCTATCAACCCCTGTTTCTTCTTCTATCACATCAGACAAGTCTTCCCCCCCCCCCCCCCCCATAGAGGTCCTCAATGTACTTTTTTCGCCTATCTACTCTCTCCTCAGCATTTAACAGTGGAATCCCCGTTGCACTCTTAATGTTACCACAATTTATTTTAATTTCACCAAAGGGTTTTTGACTTTTCTGCGAACCTGCAGGAGAGCTTCTGTAAAGTTTGGAAGGTAGGAGACGAGATACTGGCAGAAGTAAAGCTGTGAGTACCGGGCGTGAGTCGTGCTTCGGTAGCTCAGATGGTAGAGCACTTGAACGCGAAAGGCAAAGGTCCCGAGTTCGAGTCTCAGTCGCGCACACAGTTTTAATCTACCAGGAAGTTCCAACTGAGCTATTTCTTCTGTTACCCATAGTTTCTTCGCATTACCTTTTTTGTACCTATGTTTTTCTTTACAATTTCTGTTACTGACCTTTTTAGAGATGTCCATTCTTTTCAGCTGAACTGCCTACTGAACCATTCCTTATCACAGTATCTACAGCCTTAGATAACGTCAAGCATATCTATTCATTCATTAGCTCTTCTGTATCTCACTTCTTTGTGCATTGATTCTTCCGGACCAGTGTCTTAACTTCAGTGCACTCTTCATCACAATGAAATTGTGATCTGGGTATGTATCTGCTCCTGGGTATGCCTTACAATTCAGTATCTGATTGCAGAATCTCTGCCTGGCCATGATGTAGTCTAACTGAAATATTGCTATATCACCCAGCCTTTTCCAAGAATACATTTCGTGCTCTTGTGATTCTTGAACAGAGTATTTGCCGTTACTAGACGAAATTTATAGTAGAACTCAATTAGTTTTTCTCCTCAATCATTCCTAGTACCAAGCTCTAATTGTACTGTAATACCTTCTTTTGATTCTTCCCCTACAACCACATTCCAATCCCCCATGATTATTACATTTTCATTTTCTTTTACAAACTGAATTACCTGCTCAGTGTCCTTATACACTTTTTCTACCTCTTCATCTTCAGCTTGCGACATTGGCATGTTTACCTGAACTATTGTTGTCGGTCTTGGTTTACTGTTGATACTGATAAGAATAACCCTATCGCTGAAATGTTCACAGTAGCACACTATCTACCCTATGTTCCTATTCATAATGAATCCTACTCCTGTTATACCATTTTCTGCTGTTGTTGATATTACCCTGTACTCACATGCCTGGAAATCCTAGTCTTCTTTCCATTTCACATCACTGATCCCCACTATATCTAGATTGAGCCCTTGCATCCCCCTTTTCAAATTTTCTAGTTTCCATACCACATTGAAAGTTCTGAAATTCCATGGCCTGACTTTTAGAATATTATCCTTTCGTTGGTTGCTCAATCTTTATTGTATGGTAGCCTCCCCATTGTAATCCCTACCATAGATCCCAATGGGGGACTGTTCTGGAATGTTCTACCAATGCAGAGCTCATCAAGACACTTTTTCAGTTACAGGTGACATGTCATGTGGACACACATCATGTGTCTTGCCCTCTGCATCCTCATGCCATTGGTCATAGCTGATTCTTTCACTTTTAGGGGCAGTTTTCCATGCCGATGCCTTATGCTGGAAGTCATGGGCTGCTAGAGCTGATGATTTTTATTCAAATTTTAAGCTCTGGTGGGGTTCAAACCTGGAATCAGAGACATTTTGATTACTAATCAAAGACCCTACCCTTAGACCATGGGTTACTGACATGATTATGGCTGTGTGAAGATAATTAGCAGACTTTGAATGCAAGATTCATTCCATTTCGGAAATCATTAGGGAATTCAATATTTTGAGAACCATATTGTCAAGATTTGCCAAGGATACCAAATTTCGGGCATTACTTCCCACCACAGACAATGCAGTGGCCAACAGCCTTCATTTAATGACTGAGAGCAGCAACGTTTGCGTAGAGTGGTTGGTGATAACTGCATGAAATAATTGCAGAAATCAAATCCATTAGGAGAGTGCAGCCGTGTTTGGTATTAATTGACTGTGGCAGCAGATGACCGCCAGGAGAGCCTTTGTTAATAGCACATCAGCTGCAGCACCTCTCCTGGGCCTGTGACCATATTGGTTGGGCCCCACATGATTGGCAAATCATGGCCTGTTCAGAGTTGAGTTCTTATTTCTTTTGATAAGAGCTGATGGTAAGTTTTTGAGTGTGGTGCAGATCCCATGAAGCCATGGACTTGTTGTCAACAAGGCACTGTGCAAGGTAGTGATGGCTCCATAGTGGTGTGGGCTGTGTTGGTATGGAATGGAAATGGGCAGGGCGCTCTGATACAAATAGACCAATCATTGACTGGAAATGGTTATGTTCGGCTACTTGGAGACCATTTGCAGTCATTCATGGACTTCATTTTTCTAAGCAACAGTGGAACTTTTATAGATGACAATGCATCATGCCACAGTTGTTCGTGACTTATTTGAAGCACATTCTGGACAGTTTGGGTGAATGATTTGGCCACCCAAATTTCCTGACATGAAGCCATCAAATATATATGGTACATAATCAAGAGACCAGTTCTTGCGCAAAATCCTGCACCAGCAACACTTTCATGGGTATGGCTCAAGATTTCTGCAGGGGACTTCCAACTTGTTGAGTCCATGCCATGTTGAGTTGCTGCACTGCACCAGGAAAAAGGAGGTCCAACACGATAAGAGGTGGTATCCCATGACTTTTGTCACCTCAGTGCATAGTCAATATTGTCACATGGTACTTGTCATCTAAAAATGTGATTATCAAAAATCTAGTTAACAGTACAGTTTTGCTTTTGATTAGCAATATACAGGATGGAAACAGTTGCAGCTTCTTTTCACAGAACAGCAAAAGGTTGCTTCCTGAGATAGTACAAATGAGGCCTTATAGTATATCATCATTTCCTTGGAGGAATAAGAGAAACACTAAGGTTCACTTGCTCCTGTGGTTATGGAGTTTAAATAAGTCTGCCAAATGTGGTGTGCTGCCAGATCTGAGTATGGGAATATACCTGAACATCAAGTATATTAAGCTGCTCTCCAATTATGGAAGCCTGGATATTTTGCTGGAATATTATCTGGCAAAGTATTCCAGAAAGAGAGAAAGTTGGCTGAGCATATAATGTAATATGAAAATGAACAGCTGGCTGAGAAATCCAAATTCATGATGTACTAAACCGTCTAAAACTATTTGAAACAGTCATTTCCTTTAGAATCCTAAATCATCAGCATATTTATCAGCCATGTTTGAGGGCATGGTTTGGAACTGAGATTGTATGGCACATGCCTGATTCACCTTCGATGACTGCAGCAACCATAAGTGTAATGTGAAATAGTATTGCATTAGAAAGCATAAATACATTGTCATGACTGTTTCTACACAATCTGTCAGTACCTCATAGCTGTAACTGCACAAAACAACCATATAGCTGTCACAAAAAGGTTTAAACTGTATAGTATATGTTAATACAACATAACTGAACAGACAAAAATGTCTATTCACCAGTAGTGGCAGGAAAACACACACATATAAAGGCTAAGGAAGCTGCAAGTTTTTGGAGACAGTGGCTCATTCTTCTGGCAGAAGTTTTGAAGAAGAAGGAAGAAGAGTGAAGGATAGGCAAGGTTTAGCAAATGCGGAGAGTTTGGAAAAGTCACCCAGTACTGTGGCTCCAGGGAGACATACCGGATGGGAATGGAAGGAAAGACTGATTGTTGGGGGACTACACTGGACAATTTTGAAACCCTGAGAGCTTAGAGAGAGAGAATGTTGACAGAATGACATGCAAGAGTTAATAAGACAGGAAAGCTAAGTGCATTGTCAGTTGTTGTGGTAGAAGACTAGACAGATCAGAAAATAAAAGATCATAACTACTAAGAAGAAGAAGAAGGATAAGAGGGAGAGAGAGAGAATACGATTATGTGGTGGGAATTTGAGATTGAAAATATTCAGTTTATAACAACTTTATGTAAACAGGATTTTATGGAACTCTTTTTTTTGTGTGGTTTGCATGATAGATGCTCATCTCTTGGGCCACACTGATACTTGTTTGCATTGCATGCAGCCCATGGGCCACAGGTTGGACATCCCTGTTGCAGACCATGCTTTGAGAGTACACGTTAAGCTATCTATTATGACCAACATGGAGAAAGGGGGGGGGGGAGGGGGGAGGTTCTGGATCTGGTCAGATTTGTACTACATTTTTCAACTGAAAAGCATAATAATTTCTGTTATAAACTCCTGTATGACAGAAATTAATTTGACTTTAATTCTATATTTTTCTATTTGAATACAAGTGGTGACTTGTTTTGCACAGAGCCCAATGACTGTGAATATGCTGCCAGTACTCCACCTCCAACTCCAAGTCCTGCAGGCAGGAGGAAAGGTCGCTGGCACCGTGCACTGGATACACTGCGTCCTCGGTCTAATAAGAATCTTCCTCTTAAGGCTGTCAAACAGTCAGCAACTTTGCCCTCTATTACAGTATCCTCACCAGACATTGTGAGTACCACATACTGCATCTTAACTAATTTACTTGAAATGAGGATATAACCACTGATTATTTCAAGTTTATTTGTGTAAGCTCACATAGCTGTAATTACATTTCCAGAAATTAATAGCTTAATTAATTATATTTTATTTGTTATTTACATGTATGTATATCACTGCTGAATAGATACTTTTATTTTCTTGTTAATTATCAAATTATAATAGTTTAAAATATAACTACATATTAACCCTGTGATATGTAATTTCATGGTGTATTATGGAGTATAGTCACTTACCAACATCTGCAGTGTATTCCATCTATTGGGTGTGCATCCACTATTTCAGTCAATAACTACAGCTAAAATGCAAGAAGAAGGAATACAGGGTGTGATGTGGGAACTTCCTTATTATTTTTTTTCAACAGGAAGTATTGGAGATAGCAATTTAATTATCTTTTCTTTACATAGAGGTACATTTGAACTTTTATTTCATCTTGTTTGGTAAATGATACCTTGAAGGTGACCTCCATTCTGCAAAGTAAATTTGGAGAGTGAAAATCAGAAGTTTCCGTCCACTTTGCTGTCAATAGCAGTGCGAATATCATTCTGTGACTCATCTCCAGTCCATAAAGACTGTTATATACCAAGTATTTAAGATACCCAAGAGAAATTCGTAGGGGACTAAATCTGGTGAGCATGCTGCCCACTGAAGATTGCCCCTCAAAGAGATGAGATGTGTGGGAAGTGATTGTAGAAGAGAGTAATTTCCTGTGAACTGTGTTCCATCTTGTTAGAACCAGGCATCCTCCACATCCATTTCTTCAAGGTGAGAAAGAAAAACTCCTCAATCATCTGGAGATAACACTCAGAAGTGACCATAACTGTGTTTTCATTCTCTTTAAAGATATTGAGCTGGTAATACCAATTTTGGATGATGTACACCAAACACGCAGATGTTCTGTATGCAGCGGCTGCTTATGAAGTTCTTAGGGGTTCATGCTGCTCCAATATTGCATGTTTTATTTATTCACACATCCAGACAAATGAAAATGTGTCTCACTGCTGAAGAACATAAGGGCATGTTATTGATCAAGGATTTGCATACATTTTTTCATGAAACAAAATTGCATGGGTTAAGTGTCTGCACCACTGCTAGTTTCTGTGGATGAAATTTCAAGTTTCATGAAGAATTTGTATCACTGTGTTATCAGAAATTGGAAGAGCAGTTGCATGTTTGCGTGCAGATAATGTGGGTGAATTCAAAACTGCCAGCACTACTTTCTCTATGATGTATGATGTCCTGGTGGTTCTGAAGATCCTATCCCCCCCCCCCTCCACACTACCAGTATTCATAAGCGTGTCCTTGCACCTGACAATTGGTTTTTGATCAGGTATATGACCTGCAGCTGTGATATTAAACTATTCCCTGAATGCACTCGGGGATGTGATGAACGAACAGCCATTGAAAAAGTAAGGCACAATGGGGAGTGCACAATCCTCTCTCATTCATTGCATAACTCCTACCAAACTAACCTTCTTCCTCTTTTTAAAGAAGGTAGGTTCCGCCCTTTAGGACATGCCCAATGCCACACAAAAATGACTAATGGCCACTGCGTGCCACACATTTCAAATAAGAAAGTTCCTGCACTGCACCCTTTTTTACTGTTCCAGATGCATGTCCAGAAGGTGATGGAATATTCTGTTGTCTGGGAACGCTTCAAGAAAAACATCTGCACAGCAATATTGTGTGTTTGTGAAACATCGTGTGAATTGCTTATGCAGAAATAAATTTACTGTTATACCTCTCGTAAAAGGAAGGAAAAGAATTCTAGAATATTTCAGGTTGTGTATTATCTGCAGAATCCAAGTGAGAGTATTTAAACTGGAAGATTAAGAAAGACAAATCTGTCTTAAGAATGTTGTAAGGCAGGGTTGCAGCTTATTTTTATTGTGGGGATTGTTATTGCATTACTTGACAGGTGTAACATATATGTAGTCAAGTTCCCAGAAATGAGTAATAATGACAGTGCCTTGTAGCATTCAAGAGAAAGTATAAAATATAATCCAATGAAGTCTTCAAATCAATAGTAAATGAAAACAGTGACATATGTGTAAATGGAACACAATGCTGTAAGCACTTAACTGCACAGAGATGTATACTATACAACATGTACTATAGTATCTCACAGTTAATAAAGCTTCTTGCTTATAGAAAGTGGAAAATTAACTACAAAAGATTTTGCAAAGAATGGCATGACTAAAGATAACCACTCATATATTAGAGGTAGAGTAGTGAATAGGCATTGGAACCGCAGGACCGCTACGGTCACAGGTTCGAATCCTGCCTCGGGCATTGATGTGTGTGATGTCCTTAGGTTAGTTAGGTTTAAGTAGTTCTAAGTTCTAGGGGACTGATGACCTCAGATGTTAAGTCCCATAGTGCTCAGAGCCATTTGAACCATAGGCACATAAACAATAATGTTAACACAGTAGCTTAACTTACAACTTGGGTTCTTCTTTAGAGGACACAGACACATATTGAATGACTGTCTTTAGTCATTCCATTGTATCCCACTCTGGATCTTGAGTATAGTAAATAATATTTTCTCATGCACAGATATTTGTCATTAGCATTACAGAAGATGGCTAGAAACACTATTTACCATATACATTTTTAATGACATTATTATATCCATTTTCTAGACCTAACAGCTGCACTAAGATGTGTCAGATTTCTCTGTATTATTTACCTTGTAGTGTTTCGAAAAGTGCATATTTTGATATGCTCTGGAAAACCATTCACCAATGTTATGGATTAAAGAGGCAATTTTCAAAAGCTAAAGTTGTTTCTTTGTGGGCTAAGGGAGGGTGGTATTTATGAAGTGATGAAGTTTGTTAACTGTCCATGTGTATGTATGGCAAAAGTGAATCATGAGTGGGCTAGTGACACCAATGTGAATAGGCACTGTGGAAGCTGTTTACCAACAAGATATTCTTTCATTTACAGTCTGATTAAAATGCCAGAATGTCTCCTTACAGATTCTGTATGGATCAATGACTTTATATGCCTGGAAAGTGTGCATCATTGTGGATCCAAACAATGAAATTGAGAACTTGCCTCTGTTGCTGTTCTCCATAGATTAAAGAAAGCATCAAAGAATATTACAATAGCTACCAACATTATTGGTTGTTAAAATATGACATCACATCTGATTATAATTCAGGAATTGTTTTGAAGTAATCAGAGTCTTTTGTGATGGCATGAGTGAATAAAATCCTCTCAATTTCTAAAGTACATCTGCTGAGTTATAATCCTCAAGCTTTTGACAGCTGTCGCTGATGTCACCTCGGGAGATAGAATGTCTGACTGCTGGGAGTGATTGTCATATATGTAAAAAAAGCAGCAGAGTCCAGATTCATCTAGCAATGGGCCAAATTGATACATGTGTGAAAAGGCAAGTGAAGTAGCTCATAGCAGAGCTGGTGCATTGAAGGGCCACAAGATGACAAAAAATATAAGAACCTGGTACCACCTTTGGCACTGTTATTTCCCACCCTTCTATAGCTGTCAAACATTGTTCTTTGTATTTGTGTTGAGAGCCCACATCCTAGGCCTGCTAAGTGTATGTCCCTCTGATGTCGACTGAAATTATGGTACTGTAATTCAGCCTTGGCTACTCCTCTTAAAATTGAAACTAAGAAGTTGTTGTTTGGACCAAGATTCTTATCTTTTCTAACAGATTTTCTGGCCATTCTATAGATAATGAGCCACCACAACCATCTTCTCTTTCACTGTTTCTTAAAATTTTGTCATATTCACAGGCATACACTCTGGCACTCTCTAAGGGCTGTCACCTTTAGACAGGTGTAAAATATTTCAGATCAGTGCTTCTGCATCATGTGTATAAGGAAGACAAATTGTCATTCAAGGCAGTCAGTTTTTGCACTCCTAAGATGGTGGTAGTAACATCTGGAGAAAACTTGAGAATTATGACTGAACTGATGTGACTTGAAAGCAGAACAGATTTTGTTCAATTGTTCAGAAGGATTTTTATTCCAGTCTTTCCTCAGAAATTGCAATAAAGGTTGACTGGTTTTGGTATTGTTTATTATATTTATATATCTCTATTCAGTTGTGCTTTAATTGAGTTATTTGTGTATAAAAATGTGATGATGTTCTAACAACTGATTCCTATTTATTGATATTTAGAAAGACGTGAATAAAGAACCTTTACAGTCACTGGCTTTGCAGTGGTCCAAAACACCAATGAGTAAAATTTGTTGACAGTTCCAGTAAACAGAAGCATTTAAATTTTGGGATGAGAGTATTCCTTTGATTTTTTTTTATGGTTTGTGGCAAATAGGCATGCTGATTTTCCCTGAACTTTCTGTTGTACTGAGTAAAATTGATGTTTCAACCCCCTTGAAAATCTGAATACACTGTTGTAACATTTGTAATTCAGCAAGAATGTCAATGTCAACCCCATTCCTCAGATCCTGATAGTAAAATGAGAGACATTACAACAAGCCACAGCACAGGAAAACATCACTATTAATTTAGGTGGAAGGGTTAATAAATTAGCTTTTTAGCAGCCACAGGTAGCAGATAAGTGATAATGATTTCTTAAATGTTGTGGAAAATATAGGGACAAACAGTTTAAGAGAAGCAAAGAGTATACTGAAGAAGCTACTTGCAAAATATTCAGTCATATGGATGTTTCACCCACTTCTCCTTCTGAAACTAAGAAAATTATACAGGGTGAGTCACCTAACATTACCACTTGATATATTTCATAAACCACATATATATTCCACAGACCGAACGTGAGGAGAGGGGCTAGTATAATTGGTTAATACAAACCACAAAAAAATGCACGGAAGTATGTTTTTTAACACAAACTTACGTTTTTTTTAAATGGAACCCCGTTAGTTTTGTTAGCACATCTGAACATATAAACAAATATGTAATCAGTGCCGTTTGTTGCATTGTAAAATGTTAATTACATCCGGAGATATCGTAACCTAAACTTGACACTTGAGTACCACTCCTCTGCTGTTCGATCGTGCTTATCGGAGAGCACCGAATTACGCAGGGATCCAAAGGGAATGGTGATGGACCTTAGGTACAGAAGAGACTGGAACAGCACATTACGTCCACATGCTAACACCTTTTTATTGGTGTTTTTCACTTATGCACATGTACATTACCATGAGGGGTGAGGTACACGTACACACGTGGTTTCCGTTTTCAATTACGGAGTGGAATAGAGTGTGTCCCAACATGTCAGGCCAATAGATGTTCAATGTGGTGGCCATCATTTGCTGCACACAATTGCAATCTCTGGCGTAATGAATGTCGTACACGCCGCAGTACATCTGGTGTGATGTTGCCGCAGGCTGCCACAATACATTGTTTCATATCCTCTGGGGTTGTAGGCACATTACGGTACACATTCTCCTTTAACGTACCCCACAGAAAGAAGTCCAGAGGTGTAAGATCAGGAGAACAGGCTGGTCAATTTATGTGTCCTCCATGTCCTATGAAACGCCTGTCGAACATCCTGTCAAGGGTCAGCCTAGTGTTAATTGCGGAATGTGCAGGTGCACCATCATGCTGATACCACATACGTCGACGCGTTTCCAGTGGGACATTTTCGAGCAACGTTGGCAGATCATACTGTAGAAACGCAATGTATGTTGCAGCTGTTTGGCCCCTGAAATGATGTGAGGACCAATGAGGTGGTCGCCAATGATTCCGCACCATACATTTACAGTCCACAGTCTCTGTCACTCTACCTGTCTGAGCCAGCGAGGATTGTCCACAGACCAGTAATGCATGTTCCGTAGATTCACTGCCCTGTGGTTTGTGAAACCCGCTTCATTGGTAAACAGGTAGAACTGCAATGCATTCTCTGTTAATGCCCATTGACAGAATTGCACTTGATGATTAAAGTCATCACCATGTAATTGCTGATGTAGCGCCACATGAAATGGGTGAAAGCGGTGACGATGCAGTATGCGCATGACAGTACTTTAATTCAATCCACTGGCTCTCGCAATGTCCCGTGTAGTCATGTGTGGTTCATGGCAACAGCAGCTAACACACCAACTGCACCAGCTTCTCCTGTGACGGGCCTGTTCGGACCCATTTGCATGCTACGACCATACCTGTTGCATACGGTTGGCGGTAGATGTTTTGCAATGTGCGGCATGTTGGATACTCTCTGTTCGGGTACCGTTCTGCATACACCCTGCAGGCTTCAGCTGCATTTTGTCGACACTCGCCATAGATGAGTATCATCTCCGCCTTTTCAGAGTTCAAATACACCATGGTCACAGTTCCTACAACACTACACTATCACAGACGTCTGGTAACATGGTGTACTACATTTGGTCTGCGTGCGGAGACGAATGCAGAATAACAATAGCAGCAAGCGCTACATGCGGACACTGCGACAGCTAGACCAAACCACAACAGTGCACTACAGCCACACTCGTAAACACTGTTGTCATTGTAAACATCTCCCTGCAGATGCACAATTACACTAGCCCCTCTCCTCGCGTTCGGTCTGTGGAATCAGTTCGTCAGTATTTGATGTGGTTTACGAAATATATCCAGCGGTAACGTTATGTGACTCACCCTGTATATTGTCTCAAACATAAAAGCTCATATGCATTTGAAGGTGTTTCCAACAGACTATGAAAAACTTCTTTCATCCAATAAGCAACATCTTTTTTGAGATACGTAATGCATCACTAACTCAGGGCATTTTCTCAGAGAGATTGAAATTTGCAATTTTTAAACCCTTCTGTAATAATGGTGATAGGAGAGATGTCCATAACTATCAACCCGTTTTACTACTGAATCATTTTCCAAAATTTTTGAGGTTATGTATTTGAGAATAGAATTCCATCATAAGAACAGTAATATCCTCAGTAAATAACAGTTTGAATTTCAGAAGAATTGATCAACTGAGAGTGCCATTTACACATTCTCTCTTCAAAATGTCCACAACTTGTGGTCTAGTGGCTATCATTGCTGCCTCTGGACCATGGGGTCCCGGGTTCGATTTCCAGCCGAGTTGTAAAAAAAGATTGGACTGTGTAAAAAAATTGAACTGTGTATGGGCACTGTTGACCGTGCACTTGAGTGCCCTACAAACCAAACATTATCATCAAACTCTCCAAATTTTACAAGCACTACATAACAAAACAGCACAACTTGGCATTTTCTGTGACCTGTCTAAGACACTTTATTGCATGAATCACAATATTTTCTTGGATAAACTGAGGTTTTATGGAACTCAGAGATCCTTCTGACTGAGGAGAAATCACTTATCAGTTTCCACAAAGCCCAATCTTAGGCCCTCTATTGTTTCTTGCATATTGAAACGATCTTATGTGTAATATACAACAGGCAGAATTATGCAATGGAAAATCCAGGACGGAATGTAACAGCAGTATGAAAAGGATAGTTGCTACTGACCATATAGCAGAGATGCTGAGTCACAGCAAAAAGACTGTTGAAAAATGAGCCCACAAGGCCTTTGTTGAAAATAAAGAAAATACACACACACACACACACACACACACACACACACACACACACACACACACGAGCACGTGCGCGCAGATGCACACATAACATATGACCACAGTCCTTGGGAGCTGAATCCAGAGAGTGACTGGAGATGACAGACTGTGGTCAAACGTGTGTGAGTTGCATTTGTGTGTGTGTGTATGTGGGTGGGTGTGGGTGGGTGGGTGGGTGGGTGGGTGGGCGCACGTGCGCACATGCGTGCATGTATGTTGTGAATTTTCAACAAAGGCATTGTTGGCTGAAAGCTCGCCTTCCGACAAATTTTGTTGTGCCTGTCTGTGAACAAGTAGAATTAGTTCTTTTGCAGCTGACACTAGTATTGTAATCAATCCAAGTATACAAACATCAATAGAGGAAATGGCAAACAATATTCTTAAAAGCGTTAGTGAGTTTTCGGCGAATATCTCCCTCTCAGCCTCAGAAAGACACAAAATGTTCTGTTCTACACACCGAGTGGTAGTTCACCTGTGATAAGTGTGACACAGGGTTAGGAAATAATAACTAGGGTGGAAACATCAACATTTTCAGGTGTCTACACTGATGAAAGTTATAATGGAAAGAAACATTTTGTAATTCTTAAGACAACATAGTTCAGCCACATCTGCACTTCCAATAATTGTAAATCTTGGGGACAGTCAAATCAGTAGTTTGACATATTTTGTCTATTTTCATTCAATAGTGTTCAATAGTGTTCAATTGGTTCAAGAATCATAAAAGAATAGTGTTCAATTGGTTCAAGAATCATAAAAGAATCCTGGAGATACTAAAAGGTATCAGATAGATTATATAATGGTAAGACAGAGATTTAGGAATCAGGTTTTAAATTGTAGGACATTTCCAGGGGCAGATGTGGACTCTGACCACAATCTATTGGTTACGACCTGTAGGTTAAAACTGAAGAAACTGCAAAAAGGTGGGAATTTAAGGACATGGGATCTGGATATGCTGAAAGAACCAGAGGTTGTACAGAGTTTCAAGGAGAGCATAAGGGAACAATTGACAGGAATGGGGGAAAGAAACACAGTAGAAGAAGAATGGGTAGCTCTGAGGGATGAAGTAGTGAAGGCAGCAGAGGATAAAGTAGGTACAAAGACGAGGGCTGCTAGAAATCCTTGGGTAACAGAAGAAATATTGAATTTAATTGATGAAAGGAGAAAATATAAAAATGCAGTAAATGAAGCAGGCAAAACGGAATACAAACGTCTCAAAAATGAGATTGACAGGAAGTGCAAAATGGCTAAGCAGGAATGGCTAGATGACAAATGTAAGGAAGTAGAGGCTTATCTCACTAGGGGTAAGATAGATACTGCCTGCAGGAAAATTAAAGAGACCTTTGGAGAACAGAGAACCACTTGTATGAATATCAAGAGCTCAGATGGAAACCCAGTTCTAAGCAAAGAAGGGAAGGCAGAAAGGTGGAAGGAGTATATAGAAGGTTTATACAAGGGCGAATGACTTGAGGACAATATTATGGAAATGGAAGAGGATGTAGATGAAGATGAAATGGGGGATAAGATACTGCGTGAAGAGTTTGACAGAGCACTGAAAGACCTGAGTCGAAACAAGGCCCCCAGAGTAGACAACATTCCATTAGAGCTACTGACGGCCTTGGGAGAGCCAGTCCTGACAAAACTCTACCATCTGGTGAGCAAGATGTATGAGACAGGCGAAATACCCTCAGACTTCAAGAAGAATATAATAATTCCAATCCCAAAGAAAGCAGAAAAGACAGATGTCAAAATTACCGAACTATCAGTTTAATAAGTCACAGCTGCAAAATACTAACGTGAATTCTTTACAGACAAATGGAAAAACTGGTAGATGCGGACCTCGGGGAGGATCAGGTTGGATTCTGTAGAAATGTTGGTACACGTGAGGCAATACTGACCTAATGACTTATCTTAGAAGAAAGATTAAGAAAAGGCAAACCTATGTTTCTAGCATTTGCAGACTTAGAGAAAGCTTTTGACAATGTTGACTGGAATACTCTCTTTCAAATTCTGAAGGTGGCAGGGGTAAAATACAGGGAGCGAAAGGCTATTTACAATTTGTACAGAAACCAGATGGCAGTCATAAGAGTCAAGGGGCATGAAAGGGAAACAGTGGTTGGGAAAGGAGTGAGACAAGGTTGCAGCCTCTCCCTGATGTTATTCAATCTGTATATTGAGCAAGCAGTAAAGGAAACAAAAGAAAAATTTGGAGTTGGTATTAAAATTCGTGGAGAAGAAGTAAAAACTTTGAGGTTCGCCAATGACATTGTAATTCTGTCAGAGACGGCAAAGGACTTGGAAGAGCAGTTGAACGGAATGGACAGTGTCTTGAAAGGAGGATATAAGATGAACATCAACAAAAGCAAAACGAGGATAATGGAATATAGTCAAATTAAATCGGGTGATGCTGAGGGAATTAGATTAGGAAATGAGACACTTAAAGTAGTAAAGGGGTTTTGCTATTTGGGGAGCAAAATAATTGATGTTGGTCGAAGTAGAGAGGATATAAATTGTAGACTGGCAATGGCAAGAAAAGCGTTTATGAATAAGAGAAATTTGTTAACATCGAATATAGATTTATGTATCAGGAAGTCGTTTCTGAAAGTATTTGTATGGAGTGTAGCCATGTATGGAAGGGAAACATGGACGATAACTAGTTTGGACAAGAAGAGAATAGAAGCTTTCGAATTGTGGTGCTACAGAAGAATGCTGAAGATTAGATGGGTAGATCACATAACTAACGAGGAGGTATTGAATAGGATTGGGGAGAAGAGAAGTTTGTTGCACAACTTGACTAGAAGAACGGATCAGTTGGTAGGACATGTTCTGAGGCATCAAGGGATCACAAATTTAGCATTGGAGGGCAGCGTGGAGGGTAAAAATCGTAGAGGGAGACCAAGAGATGAATACACTAAGCAGATTCAGAAGGATGTAGGTTGCAGCAGGTACTGGGAGATGAAGAGGCTTGCACAGGATAGAGTGCCATGGAGAGCTGCATCAAACCAGTCTCAGGACTGAAGATAACAACAACAACAACAGTGTCATATGGAATAATATTCTGGGGTAACTCATCTTAAAAAGAAAGTCAACATTAATTCACACAAAAAAGGGTGCATAATATTGCCACCCAAATTTTTCTTCACTTAACCAGCGCATAAAATGTCTGTCAGACAGGAAAGTTAAATATGAAAACAAACTGAAAAAGTTTCTTCTTGACAGCAACGCTTATTCTGTAGAAGAATTTATGTACATAAAAGGTGGTGGGTAGGAATAATTAACCCCAGCTGAACTTAAAAGAAAATGTAAATAGTCAGCATGTAACCATATT
This sequence comes from Schistocerca gregaria, assembly GCF_023897955.1. NCBI lineage: Eukaryota > Metazoa > Arthropoda > Insecta > Orthoptera > Acrididae > Schistocerca > Schistocerca gregaria. The sequence goes on along the minus strand of NC_064921.1, from coordinate 135,498,286 downwards.
TCTACATGAATCTATAAAGTTAATTTAAAGTGGCTCCTTCTACATCATTACAATTAATCATGCAAATGATCCATGGAACATGAAACTGGCCAACTAACTTGTAGTGCCAGATTTCAGAGATTTCTTCAGTAAGCAATTATTGCAATGAAGTTGCAAACAGAACTGTCTATGATACTTTGAGACATTGATAGGAATTTGTTAACTGTCAGACAATGATTATAACTCTCTGAATTATAATTATCAGTTTATCTGTTACTAAACATTAAGCACTACTCGGAAAACTGTACACATTTATAACACTTTCGTCTACAACAAATGAAGTCTACACTGAATGTCACAAGGTATTATATTTGATGCTAACAAAAATGGCACTTCGTCTCACAGTTCACAATAAGCAGGATGTGCAGCTAGTGTCCTCAATTTTATAACCCTCATCAGATAAAAGAATCCACAGTGCCAATGATACCAGGCAAGCTTTTATATCATGTTGAAGCTAAAAAATGAACATGCTGCTGCCACAAAATAACAGTGCAGAGTCTCTGCACAAACATATACTTTTTTCTGTATGACCTTCAGACAAAATTGTATCTGTGATAATTTGTGCTGATATTACCTCTGTTTGTAATGTTAACAATTTTCTGCAGGTTAGGGACATCAAAATGCAGGAAGGAAAACAGAGTGTTCCAGTGGAAGAGCCTAACTTGAGACACGCAGGAACAATGGTAGACATAAGTTCTGTATCAGTTTTAAACAACACTGCTAGCTGGTTAAAATCACAAAGTATGCAGGTGAGATGTACAAATAATAAGTATCTAAATATCTCCTGTGTGTGTGTGTGTGTGTGTGTGTGTGTGTGTGTGTGTGTGTGCGCGCATGAGTGTGCATATGTGCATGAGCACCTGCCCATTTACTTTTATTAAACATTTCTGATGGTTTCTCCATTAATGTTTGTGAGTCAGTGAGCCAAATTGAGGTACTGCAATTCTTTGTTAATGAACTGAAATATAAAGATGCTCGCCACAGAAGGTCTCTAACTACAGTATGTGAATAACTTATACTGTAGTATCCTTCATTTATTCATATAACTCTTAAACATGCACTGGTAAATAAACAGCAGCAGAATGGGATAATGGAAAAATTTACAAAAGTTATTCTTCTCTCAGAGTATTACAATTATTTGCAAGCAAAGTATTTATTCTGTCCTGTTGGTCAGTATCATCTTTTAGGTCATTATCAAATGCACATGATGCAGATACTCATTTTTGTGATACAATATTATACTTTATACAAGGTCAGTAAAGTAAGACTGGCCTGAGAAAGCAAAATTTTGAATTGTGTGAACTGATCCATTCAGTGAACAAGAGAACTGCCTAGCACAGAAAATATTGAAAACTGTGATTTTGATGCACCAGACAGGTTGTTGCCACATGGGTGCGCAAGTGCATCTCCTGCATGCTCTATTCTATCGCTGTGTCCCTAGATTTGAATGAATGAGAGGAGCAGACATGTTCAGTGACTGGTTGAATGCAACACAAAATGATGCTCACCATAAACAGTGTGTAATTTATTGCTGAATGATATCCAAAAATACAATTTTAAAATACATACATGAAATTGTTTACCCAAGAGTTTGAGATTGAAAGTGCTTTGGCAGAAACAACTATCCACAAAAACCAGCAAACATTGCTTGAGTGATGGAAAGCATGGAACAAAGTCCGATGAAATCTTAATACTCTTTATGTGTGTGCAAGTGGGGATTAAGAGATCATCATGTTGAAACGTTTATCAAAAAGGCCCTGCATCTGTATCCTTATAAATGTACTGTTATGCATGTATTTACTGTTGTGGATAAGTCATAAAGTGTCTGAACAATCTTTCATGTGTCAAGTTCTTTTTGAGTGAAGTGGAATCACAACTTTTGGGTACTCAGTTTCTCATTTCTTTAGATGAGGCCTAGTTCAGTCTGTTGTGGTTTGTGAACTCACAGACTGAATGAAGTGGTGCAGTGATTAGCACTCTGGACTTCTGTATTTGGGAGGACAATGATTCAAATCTGCTTCCAGCCATCCAGATTTAGGTCAGCCTAGATTTCCCTAAATTGCTCCTGGAAAATGCCAGGATGGTTCCTTTGAAAGAGCATGGCTGATTTTCTTCCCCATCCTTGAAACATTCAGAGCTTGTGCTCCATCTCTAATGATCTTGATGTTGATGAGATGTTAGACACTAATCTTCCTTGAACTTTGAAGAGCCATTTCATATCTCGAGGCTGTTGTTTGGAGTATAATGTCTGGTGCCCACATAGTATCTTCATTCTGTTGCCAAACTGTTAATTAACTGGTACATGCAGAAACTTTTTAATCCATATGTGGATCAACTTACAGAAGGTACCCGCCATATGAATATTTTTACAAGTCAGAGCAACAGCATAAATCATCTTGACAATCTTGTTTTTAATGCATGAGCCTTTACATTAAAGCATGAGGTGTTTGGTGAGGCAAGGATAATCAGCAGAGGCAATGCCATCGCTTGGATATCTTGATTGCCTAATCTCTCTCCCTGTAATTTTCAACTGTGAGGCATATCGAAGTGTCAGGTGTTAAGCCTTCTCAAGTAATTCTCCAACATTGGAACAGTTACACTAGAAGAATGAAAATGTTATTGCCGCTGTCTCTCAGGAAGAGCTGCTATACATGTCTCACAGTTAGATGAACTGAGCACAGCACTTGTATTGATATCAACGGTGACTATTACCAGCATCTTCTGTGAAGTACATTAAGAAGGGCCAGTCCCACATCATTGTTATTGTAACTTTCCATGCCAGTTTTATTTAGGCCACTCTGCACATCAAGTTCATTATATCGCCATAAACCTCAGGCATGGTTGGTTCCAGAGCATTTTTGCAAACAAGTGACATATCATTTGGTGTTCCTCCCACTCAGTTTTTCCACATAAGCCACATATCATTTTGCTTCCTCCATTTTCCCTCCTTCCCTCACATATTAGTTGCCATTCTTTGGGATTTTGCTAAGAAGTTTAAAAATAAATCTAAATCTACTAAGCATGGAAATAGCTTGTTTTTGCTACTAATTATGGTAGACCTCTGTTTACAAATTTTCCACATATCAGGTGTCCCTGTCAACTAGGGGCACCAGAAGGCTGCTTTAATCCTTAGGTGTTAAAAGAGCCCTGACCTCAGGCCACCAGATGTTGCAGACCTGCAGGAGAGATTCTGTGAAGTTCGGTAGGTAGGAGACGAGGTACTGGCAGAATTAATGCTATGAGGACATGCTGTGAGTTGTGCGTGGGTAGATCACATGGTAGAGCACTTGCCCACGAAAGGCAAAAGACCTGAGTTCGAGTCTCAGTCTGGTACAAAGTTTCAATCTGTCATATTGGTGCACACTTTGCTGCTGAGTGAAAATTTCATTCTAGAAATATCCCACAGGCTGTGGCTAAGCCATGTCTCCGCAACAGCCTTTCTTCCAGGAGTGCTAGTTCTGCAAGGACTGCAGGAGAGCTTTTTGAAGCTTGGAAGGTAGGAGACAAGGTACTGCAGAATTAAGGCTGTGAGGATGGACCATGAGTCGTGTTTGGGTTGCTCAGTTGATAGAGCACTTACCGCAAAAGGTAAAAGTCCAGAATTCGAGTCTTGGTCCAGCACACAGCTTTAATCTTCCAGGAAGTTTCGTTTTGTTACATCTTTATTACTAACTCTATTCACAACACATTTTGCAGATGCTAGCCACATATACCACTGGATGTATCTGCAAAGTTTTATCATTGCACATCACATAGTTCAGGATATATGACATCATAAACATTGAACTGTGTGAAAATGAAACTGCTAGGGTATACTTGAAATGAGTGTACAAATGTGTATGAAATATGTTGAATATATGTGACATATATTTGACATCTACGTACACAGGCGAAGTGATGGGTAAAAAGCTTATCCTAAATCCCTGGAACAATTTTAGCCAAATTTGGTATGCATATTAGATGTGATCTGGGAAGAAATACAGTGGGGTTAAGAACCATCAGCATCCTATTGATACGAGGTGATATGTGAAGAGAGGAAGGGGAGGATGAGATGGGCAGAGAGAAGGAGAGGGGGAAATGGACAGAGGAAGGAGAGGAGGAGGTGAACAGAGAAAGGGAAAAGGAGGAAGAGATAGGGAGGGAGATGGGGCAGTGCCAGATGAACAGAGAAAGGGGGAGGAGGAAGTGGACAGAGAAAGGGAGGAGGAGGAGATGGACAGGGAAAGAAGGGGAGGTGGACAGAGAGAGGCAGGAGGAGAAGATGGATAGAGAGGGATTAGGAGGAGACAGACAAAAAGGTGAGGAGGAGATGAAACTAGTGGGAAGGAGGAGAGGATGGACAGAAGAGGAAAGTGTGCTCCATCTACTCCTACCCCCTCTGTCTATCTGTGCTGGGTACTCAGCTGGTGTATGTACAAAATTGTGTCCTCAATATGAGTGTGAATACACAATTCTTAGTATGAGCATTAATATATTCACACGCATCTATAATGTTTCACAGGGTAGTCTACTATAGAAAGCTAATCACTCCAGCTTTCAGATTGAAGATCAGACAAATAATAAATGACAAAAAACGACATTTTGTATGACAATGCAACATTATAGATCATCATCATCATCATCTTGTAACATTTCCAGAGCATGTTATCTTGCATGGAGGGTCAATCTTGGACAGTTTCCAGAGGTTGGAAACTGTCCAAGATTGACTCTCTACACAAGATAACATGCTGTGTCCTCCTTACCAAAAGTCCTCAATCCAATCACAAATTTCACTTGATACCCCGAATGATTGTACTCTTGACAATAAGCATAGGTGTGGTACTGAGTCAGGTGCTTTTTGGTAATCAAGAAACATCTACCTGTTTGCCTTGGTCCAAAGATTTCAGTATGTCTTGTGCGTAAAGTGTGAGTTGGGTTTCACTTATCATTTTTCTTCTAGTTTTGACCAATAGTTTTTTAAACACCATGTACATAATTGATCTATTGGATAATGTTGGAAGTATCATGAGGCTTTTTGCAGGTAATGCTATTGTCTACAGGAAGTTGGTAATGCCAAAAGACTCGCAAAACATGGGAAGAACTGTAGAGAATTGTTGATTGGTGCAGGTACTGGCAGTTGACTCAGAATGTAAATAAATGTAATGTATATGCACAATTAAGTGAAGAGATCTGTTATGGAAATACGTAAAGTTAATTGTAGGAAAAGCAGGTGCCATACTGACATTCATCATAAGAATCTTAAGGACATGTCAAGCAGGAAAGCGCCGGCAGACAGGCACATGAACAAAACACACAAACACACACACAGAATTACTAGCTTTCGCAACCGATGGTTGCTTCTTCAGGAAGGAGAGGGAAAGACGAAAGGATGTGGGTTTTAATGGAGAGGGTAAGGAGTCATTCCAATCCCGGGAGCAGAAAGACTTCCCTTAGGGGAAAAAATGGACAGGTGTACACTCGCTCACACACACACACACACACACACACACACACACACACACACACACATATCCATCCGCACATACACAGACACAAGCAGACATATTTAAAGGCCATTAAAGGCCATTGGCCATTGGCCATTGGCGCACATACACAGACACAAGCAGACATATTTAAAGGCCATTAAAGGCCATTGGCCTTTAAATATGTCTGCTTGTGTCTGTGTATGTGTGGATGGATATGTGTGTGTGTGTGTGTGTGTGTGTGTGTGTGTGTGTGTGTGTGTGTGTGTGTGCGAGTGTACACCTGTCCATTTTTTTCCCCTAAGGGAAGTCTTTCCGCTCCCGGGATTGGAATGACTCCTTACCCTCTCCCTTAAAACCCACATCCTTTCGTCTTTCCCTCTCCTTCCTGAAGAAGCAACCATCGGTTGCGAAAGCTAGTAATTCTGTGTGTGTGTTTGTGTGTTTTGTTCATGTGTCTGTCTGCCGGCGCTTTCCCGCTTGGTAAGTCTTGGAATCTTTGTTTTTAATATATTTTTCCCATGTGGAAGTTTCTTTCTATTTTAAGAACATGTCATTCACTCATGAAAGAAATGGCTTGCAAAACATGTGTTTGAGCAATTCTTGAGTATGTTTCACCATTCTGGGATTTTTAGCAAGTAGGATTAATAGAAGTAATAGTAAAATATCTTATGTAGAGTAGCATGTTTGATCAATAGATTGCTTGATTGATACAAGAACATTACAGAGATGCTCAACAAATGCCAGCAACAGTTGCTACAAGAGAGGCATTGTGTATCACGGAGAGGGTTACTGTTGAAATCCTGTGATTGTACTTCCAAACAGGATACACCAACTTAATACTTCGTCCCTCATGTGTTGTGTGACATGACCACTACCAGAAAAACAGAGACATTAGTGCGCAGTATAAAGACAGCCGTTCTTCATACATACCATTGCAAATGGAACAGATAAAGGGGAAAATGATGTAGGTACAAGAGGTAACCTCTGCCACACACCATTAAAATGGCATGTGGAATATCAGCTATAAATACACAGGTATCCCATCAGTTAAAGTCACCTTTCCCCGCTTGAGTGATTTCAGTTGATTTCCTATTCTGTGCACAATTATTATGATAGCTATAATTATAACATTTGTGCAGTAGGATAATTCTATTGAAATGGCCATACATGAAGTCCTGCCCTCTTGTTGCCCATTCAGAGGTTGTACTCATGTCAATTTCATGTAGCTTCTGAAATCTTGACGTTCAGATACAGTCTGGTTGGTGGCTGACTTCAAGTTTGGAAACTTCAGGCTCTAAAATCTTAGTTATCTGCAGAGGTCTATTTCTGTATCATGAGTAGAAATTTATTATATCTATATTGGAAGCCTGTTTATTTCAGCCACTCTGAATAATTCTCAATAGAAAAGTGGAAGTGATAAATAAACTTATTATAATCCATTGCCACTGTAGTTTATATTTAGCCATATTTTGTTTGAAATGATGTTATTTACATTAAATAATTTGAAACTTTTATTATCTAATGACAACTCTTTCTTTTTTTTTTTACAAAGGATATAACAAGTGAAACAGAGCTGCACATAGAAGGCGAAAGTACACCAAAAACCAAGTCTGGAGATCTTGCTCGATCTTTTGGTATTGATACGAGCCTGTATACTACTAGCAGATCAAGTAGCCCTGGAGCTCACTATCAGTGTGGTGACATCATTGACAGCATCTATACATTACCAGATATTTCTGGAAAAGAATGCACAATTGCACAAGATTTTCCAAGTGGAATCTTAGACTTCAGTTGTTCCTATTTTCCAAAAAGCAAAAAGTAAGAATGTTATTGTTCACAGTTGATTAGTAATTTAATATATAATAACTAAATTAAAATTTTAATGTGCAAATTCATGAAATGTCTAAGACTGGCAAAACAAAGTGTATTTATGAATCATTTTATTTTCAATAAATCAGTCTATAGTTTGGTGCTTCTATTGTATGGAAGCAATCATCTGTAACATTTTGTGCTTACAGACATGTTTCTAATTGTACTAAAGGCACCAGAACTGAAAAAACCTAAGAAACTAACCAAAACTTATAAATTTGCACTTCTATTATTTGTATAAAAACCATCTGTCTTTTGATTGATTTCATTCTGTGCTCTATTTTAACCTATCTTGTGCTAATCTTTCCCTCTCTGTGTAACTGTTTCTCTTGGCTTGCTCCTGCCAATGCCAGGTTAACTGCTCCTGGATTCGTAGCAGCTATGACACTAGCCTATTTCTTATTCTGGCAAGGGTCTTCCAAAGACTTCTTTTCACACCTGTTCTTTTTAGTTCATTTTCATTCTGTACTTTATTGGACCAATTAATTTTTAACAGTTTTCGGTGATGGTAAATTGTAAATGCTTCCAGTTTCTTCTTCTAAGGATTTGCCATTGTCCACATTTTACTCCCACACAGTACTGTGCTCCTGATATTTACCTTCAGGAACTTCCTAAATTTTATAGTTAATCTGATATCAGTAGAGGTATTCTAGAAAATAAAGCTTTATTCAGATGTGCCAACATACTTCCAATATCTTCCCTTCTCTGGCCATCCTTTCTAATGTTACTTCGTAGAGAAAATTCTTTAAAGTTTAAATGTAAATAATGAAAATGATCAGAGAAAAAGTTATGAACTTTGACGACACATTTCATCCTCAGTGCAGATTATGTGTGCTTGTGAGCAAAAACTGCATAACACTTTCAGTCTCCTTTTCATCTTCATATTCTCAAAAAAAGGTATAATAGATTCAGTTTCTCCAAGATTCACTTATTGTCCTCTTGTCTTGTGTCTTCGTGTCTTCACAGAGTTTCAGATGGTACTCATCACAAAATCAGGGAGCAGATGAAACAATGAACATGCTGCAAACATTGAGTGGTTGATAACTGTGATCATGGTGGTCTGTGGCAGCCCTTAAATCTGCCATTGATGTTCTCCTATATGGCATGGCATCAGCAGATGTATCCTTCTGCACCATGACTAGCAATTTCATTAAATGGACACATGATAATACTGAGTGAAACATTGATACATCCAGCAGAATTACAAGGAACTTGAATGATTAAAATGATTATCTTGTTCAATTATTTGATCATCCACAACAATTTTTCTTTTTGCAGGGTCTTTTCCAGTAAATGCCATGGTTTTTGTTTTCTTCTCTGAAATTTCATTTCACATTATTTAAATGTTTTCTCCAGAATGTAGGCTCTGTTTTACAGGTCATCCAGTTAGTAGGGTGAGATGATCTACATCTAAAAGAAAGTTTAAAACAGTGTGAGTGTGTATATATGGATAACTTTATCAGAAAATGCATCATTCATATATATATATATATATATATATATATATATATATATATATATATATATATATATATTAAAAATAAAGATTCCAAGACTTACCAAGCGGGAAAGCGCCGGCAGACAGGCACATGAACAAAACACACAAACACACACACAGAATTACAAGCTTTCGCAACTGGCAGTTGCTTCGTCAGGAAGGAAGGAAGGAGAGGGAAAAATGAAAGGGTGTGGGTTTTAAGGGAGAGGGTAAGGAGTCATTCCAATCCCGGGAGCGGAAAGACTTCCCTTAGGGGAAAAAAAAGGACAGGTATACACTCGCACACACACATATCCATCCGCACATACACAGACACAAGCAGACATATTTAAAGGCAAAGAGTTAAGGGCAGAGATGTCAGTCGAGGCGGAAGTACAGAGGCAAAGAAGTTGTTGAAAGACAGGTGAGGTATGAGCGGCGGCAACTTGAAATTAGCGGAGGTTGAGGCCTGGCGGATATCGAGAAGAGAGGATATACTGAAGGGCGAGTTCCCATCTCCGGAGTTCGGATAGGTTGGTGTTGGTGGGAAGTATCCAGATAACTCGGACGGTGTAACACTGTGCCAAGATGTGCTGGCCGTGCATCAAGGCATGTTTAGCCACAGGGTGATCCTCATTACCAACAAACACTGTCTGCCTGTGTCCATTCATGCGAATGGACAGTTTGTTGCTGGTCATTCCCACATAGAAAGCATCACAGTGCAGGCAGGTCAGTTGGTAAATCACGTGGGTGCTTTCACATGTGGCTCTCCCTTTGATTGTGTACACCTTCCGGGTTACAGGACTGGAGTAGGTGGTGGTGGGAGGGTGCATAGGACAGGTTTTACACCGGGGGCGGTTGCAAGGGTAGGAGCCAGAGGGTAGGGGAGGTGGTTTGGGGATTTCATAGGGATGAACCAAGAGGTTACGAAGGTTAGGTGGACGGCGGAAAGACACTCTTGGTGGAGTGGGGAGGATTTCATGAAGGATGGATCTCATTTCGGGGCAGGATTTTAGGAAGTCGTATCCCTGCTGGAGAGCCACATTCAAGGTCTGATCCAGTCCTGGGAAGTATTCTGTTACAAGTGGGGCACTTTTGGGGTTCTTCTGTGAGAGGTTCTGGGTTTGAGGGGATGAGGAAGTGGCTCTGGTTATCTGCTTCTGTACCAGGTTGGGAGGGTAGTTGCGGGATGCGAAAGCTGTTTTCAGGTTGTTGGTGTAATGGTCGAGGGATTCAGGACTGGAGCAGATTCGTTTGCCACGAAGGCCTAGGCTGTAGGGAAGGGACCGTTTGATATGGAATGGGTGGCAGCTGTCATAATGGAGGTACTGTTGCTTGTTGGTGGGTTTGATGTGGACGGATGTGTGCAGCTGGCCATTGGACAGATGGAGGTCAACATCTAGGAAAGTGGCATGGGATTTGGAGTAGGACCAGGTGAATCTGATGGAACCAAAGGAGTTGAGGTTGGAGAGGAAATTCTGGAGTTGTTCTTCACTGTGAGTCCAGATCATGAAGATGTCGTCAATAAATCTGTACCAAACTTTGGGTTGGCAGGCTTGGGTAACCAAGAAGGCTTCCTCTAAGCGACCCATAAATAGGTTGGCATACGAGGGGGCCATCCTGGTACCCATGGCTGTTCCCTTTGATTGTTGGTATGTCTGGCCTTCAAAAGTGAAGAAGTTGTGGGTCAGGATGAAGCTGGCTAAGGTGACGAGGAAAGAGGTTTTAGGTAGGGTGGCAGGTGATCGGCGTGAAAGGAAGTGCTCCATTGCAGCGAGGCCCTGGACGTGCGGGATATTTGTGTATAGGGAAGTGGCATCAATGGTTACCAGGATGGTTTCTGGGGGTAACAGACTGGGTACGGATTCCAGGCGTTCGAGAAAGTGGTTGGTGTCTTTGATGAAGGATGGGAGACTGCATGTAATGGGTTGAAGGTGTTGATCTACGTAGGCAGAGATGCGTTCTGTGGGGGCTTGGTAACCAGCTACAATGGGGCGGCCAGGATGTTTGGGTTTGTGAATTTTAGGAAGTAGGTAGAAGGTAGGAGTGCGAGGTGACGGTGGGGTGAGGAGTTTGATGGAGTCAGGTGAAAGGTTTTGTAGGGGGCCTAAGGTTCTGAGGATTCCTTGAAGCTCCGCCTGGACATCAGGAATGGGATTACTTCGGCAAACTTTGTATGTAGAGTTGTCTGAAAGCTGACGCAGTCCCTCAGCCACATACTCCCGACGATCAAGTACCACAGTCGTGGAACCCTTGTCAGCCGGAAGAATGATGATGGATCGGTCAGCTTTCAGATCACGGATAGCCTGGGATTCGGCTGTGGTGATGTTGGGAGTAGGATTAAGGTTTTTCAAGAAAGATTGAGAGGCAAGGCTGGAAGTGAGAAATTCCTGGAAGGTTTGGAGAGGGTGATTTTGAGGAAGAGGAGGTGGGTCCCGCTGTGATGGAGGACGGAACTGTTGCAGGCAGGGTTCAATTTGGATAGTGTCTTGGGGAGTTGGATCATTAGGAGTGGGATCAGGATTGTTTTTCTTCGTGGCAAAGTGATATTTCCAGCAGAGACTACGAGTGTAGGACAGTAAATCCTTGACAAGGGCAGTTTGGTTGAACCTGGGAGTGGGGCTGAAGGTGAGGCCTTTGGATAGGACAGAGGTTTCGGATTGGGAGAGGGGTTTGGAGGAAAGGTTAACTACTGAATTGGGGTGTTGTTAACCTTTCCTCCAAACCCCTCTCCCAATCCGAAACCTCTGTCCTATCCAAAGGCCTCACCTTCAGCCCCACTCCCAGGTTCAACCAAACTGCCCTTGTCAAGGATTTACTGTCCTACACTCGTAGTCTCTGCTGGAAATATCACTTTGCCACGAAGAAAAACAATCCTGATCCCACTCCTAATGATCCAACTCCCCAAGACACTATCCGAATTGAACCCTGCCTGCAACAGTTCCGTCCTCCATCACAGCGGGACCCACCTCCTCTTCCTCAAAATCACCCTCTCCAAACCTTCCAGGAATTTCTCACTTCCAGCCTTGCCTCTCAATCTTTCTTGAAAAACCTTAATCCTACTCCCAACATCACCACAGCCGAATCCCAGGCTATCCGTGATCTGAAAGCTGACCGATCCATCATCATTCTTCCGGCTGACAAGGGTTCCACGACTGTGGTACTTGATCGTCGGGAGTATGTGGCTGAGGGACTGCGTCAGCTTTCAGACAACTCTACATACAAAGTTTGCCGAAGTAATCCCATTCCTGATGTCCAGGCGGAGCTTCAAGGAATCCTCAGAACCTTAGGCCCCCTACAAAACCTTTCACCTGACTCCATCAAACTCCTCACCCCACCGTCACCTCGCACTCCTACCTTCTACCTACTTCCTAAAATTCACAAACCCAAACATCCTGGCCGCCCCATTGTAGCTGGTTACCAAGCCCCCACAGAACGCATCTCTGCCTACGTAGATCAACACCTTCAACCCATTACATGCAGTCTCCCATCCTTCATCAAAGACACCAACCACTTTCTCGAACGCCTGGAATCCGTACCCAGTCTGTTACCCCCAGAAACCATCCTGGTAACCATTGATGCCACTTCCCTATACACAAATATCCCGCACGTCCAGGGCCTCGCTGCAATGGAGCACTTCCTTTCACGCCGATCACCTGCCACCCTACCTAAAACCTCTTTCCTCGTCACCTTAGCCAGCTTCATCCTGACCCACAACTTCTTCACTTTTGAAGGCCAGACATACCAACAATCAAAGGGAACAGCCATGGGTACCAGGATGGCCCCCTCGTATGCCAACCTATTTATGGGTCGCTTAGAGGAAGCCTTCTTGGTTACCCAAGCCTGCCAACCCAAAGTTTGGTACAGATTTATTGACGACATCTTCATGATCTGGACTCACAGTGAAGAACAACTCCAGAATTTCCTCTCCAACCTCAACTCCTTTGGTTCCATCAGATTCACCTGGTCCTACTCCAAATCCCATGCCACTTTCCTAGATGTTGACCTCCATCTGTCCAATGGCCAGCTGCACACATCCGTCCACATCAAACCCACCAACAAGCAACAGTACCTCCATTATGACAGCTGCCACCCATTCCATATCAAACGGTCCCTTCCCTACAGCCTAGGCCTTCGTGGCAAACGAATCTGCTCCAGTCCTGAATCCCTCGACCATTACACCAACAACCTGAAAACAGCTTTCGCATCCCGCAACTACCCTCCCAACCTGGTACAGAAGCAGATAACCAGAGCCACTTCCTCATCCCCTCAAACCCAGAACCTCTCACAGAAGAACCCCAAAAGTGCCCCACTTGTAACAGAATACTTCCCAGGACTGGATCAGACCTTGAATGTGGCTCTCCAGCAGGGATACGACTTCCTAAAATCCTGCCCCGAAATGAGATCCATCCTTCATGAAATCCTCCCCACTCCACCAAGAGTGTCTTTCCGCCGTCCACCTAACCTTCGTAACCTCTTGGTTCATCCCTATGAAATCCCCAAACCACCTCCCCTACCCTCTGGCTCCTACCCTTGCAACCGCCCCCGGTGTAAAACCTGTCCTATGCACCCTCCCACCACCACCTACTCCAGTCCTGTAACCCGGAAGGTGTACACAATCAAAGGGAGAGCCACATGTGAAAGCACCCACGTGATTTACCAACTGACCTGCCTGCACTGTGATGCTTTCTATGTGGGAATGACCAGCAACAAACTGTCCATTCGCATGAATGGACACAGGCAGACAGTGTTTGTTGGTAATGAGGATCACCCTGTGGCTAAACATGCCTTGATGCACGGCCAGCACATCTTGGCACAGTGTTACACCGTCCGAGTTATCTGGATACTTCCCACCAACACCAACCTATCCGAACTCCGGAGATGGGAACTCGCCCTTCAGTATATCCTCTCTTCTCGATATCCGCCAGGCCTCAACCTCCGCTAATTTCAAGTTGCCGCCGCTCATACCTCACCTGTCTTTCAACAACTTCTTTGCCTCTGTACTTCCGCCTCGACTGACATCTCTGCCCTTAACTCTTTGCCTTTAAATATGTCTGCTTGTGTCTGTGTATGTGCGGATGGATATGTGTGTGTGTGTGTGTGCGAGTGTATACCTGTCCTTTTTTTTCCCCTAAGGGAAGTCTTTCCGCTCCCGGGATTGGAATGACTCCTTACCCTCTCCCTTAAAACCCACACCCTTTCATTTTTCCCTCTCCTTCCTTCCTTCCTGACGAAGCAACTGCCAGTTGCGAAAGCTTGTAATTCTGTGTGTGTGTTTGTGTGTTTTGTTCATGTGCCTGTCTGCCGGCACTTTCCCGCTTGGTAAGTCTTGGAATCTTTATTTTTAATATATTTTTCCCATGTGGAAGTTTCTTTCTGTTTTATATATATATATATATATATATATATATATATATATATATATATATATATATATATATATATATATATATCATAAAAACTGTGGCTAATATACTATGCTTGTTCCTGAGCCATTTGTTTATTGTGATAGATTGTATCACTTTTCTGCTTCTATTATGTGAACTGGATATCCCTCTGTTTTACATAATGCTCCAGATATTTTCTTAGCTGAGGTTATCAATACTCCTTTTGTGGTCAATAAACGTTATGTTTTTTGATTGTCTCTCTCCATTTCTAAAACCCATTTCTTACTCAGCTTTCAGATGTTAATCTCAGCTTTTGGTCATGCTTTGGGTATTACTATATTTTTCCAGCACATATTTTAGATGTGAATTATTCATGCTTTATAAGTTCACAATTTATCCCTTCTGTTCATCCTTTTTTTCTACTTTTCAAGGCCAAGCAGCTTCTACCTCTTCTTATAAACCACTTTTTATTCTTAGTTTCTGATGAATGCATTTCTTTACAACTTTCTCTTTTGACAAACAATTTCATTGCCCTAAATGCAGACTTATCTTCTGTGATTGTTGTCCTCAGTGTTGCTACTAAATTTCTCCCAGTTTTCTTACATAGGTTGCCTTCTTTGTTTTCTTTCCAATGTTTTTCTTCACTTTGTGAAGTTAATGATTTAATTCATTTATATTGTTCGGAGGTTGGAGATATGGTAGTGATTTATTGAATTTATATTAAATTTAAAACACATGATTGAATCATGATTTCCATCTAGTACAGTAGAAGTTTCTTGCTTTTATGCCAGGCTTTTTTTAACATGGTAAGGAAAGGAATTATTCAGTGTGAGGACACTTCTGGGTGTTAGGAGTCAATGGTTCTCAGAAAATAGAATCCAAAACCTTGTGTAATGGTGTAATGGGATTATCTTTAGATCGATCTTGTAATGAAACAACAGTGCATTTTCCATAATGATGCAGCACTTATACTTGGATCTCGCAAAAATAGATGATATTATGAAGACCAAATAAATTTGTCACTTTTGATGAGATTGTTTCATTGGTAATTCATTCATGCATACATTATATTCTGTAAATCCCATTATGAAGAGGGAACTTCATGTGTGATTAAGTATCTCTTCAGAGTAACTTTATATATTTTAACTGCATGTCTTTGATTAGTGTTGTAGAATGAACCATAAGCTTTCATTATTCCTGCCTATGTTCTGTTTATTTTATTACCCTGTAATTGTAATGAACTATAAAGAATACTTTTCAAATCATTTCAGGTTACTTGTGCATGTTAATAAGATAGAAGACCTGGAGGTGAAAAATGAGAATAATACATACGAAATAAATTTGAGGTTGACAATATTACCAGCAGAGAAGCACAACAAGAACTCAAAATCTTACAAAGTGACACAAGTTGTTGAAATAGAAGAGGACTTTCAGTTTACTTTGAAGGACATATCAGAGAAGATATTGAGAATATCAGTTTATAACATAAAGAACATTGGAAAATATAGTGCAATTGGCCACACTCTTTTAAATCTTGAAGATGTACCTTTTGGAAAGGCACAAAGATATTCACTGAAGCTCTATAAACAGTCGCAAGTAAGTATTCTATTATATCCCATTTTCTACAGCAAAGTAGCTCGTTATGTGTTTATTATAAAAAAATATGGGAAAACAATTAATACATCAATATTTTTGACAGAAGACAGGAGAGGAAATAACTCTTAAGCAATGTATTGCAAGAAATATAGGCTATACCAAATGAATGGGAAGTAGCAATGGGATAGCAGCATGCATTCAAATTCCAGTGTAATGTAGATAATGTTACACTTGCACAGTTCTACATATTCAAGTCCTTTTTTCTGAGCCTTTGTGTATATTGTCTTTACAATTATTTATTATACTGACACATATATGCTTATAAAGAAATCTAGTTTTGAACATATGAGATTAGAAAGACTAGTACCTCAGGCTGTCTTGCCTTGTTAGGTCTCAATATTTGCTGGAGTGTTAGAAAATTGGGTTTTGCCAGTACAAGTCACTTCAAACAATACCATGGATTTGCATTTAACAGAACACTGATTCATGTCTTATGCAAGCCAAGGAGTTTCTTTCAGTCTTTCTACTTTTCTCATGATCTGACAAGGTCAAGATTTACTTAATCTTTATAACACATATTTACTGTCCATGTGTTTTGATTTATGTGGTTAGGTAGTTGGTGGTAACAGGTATCTTGAAATCCAATTTACCAGGCCTGTCAGCCAATATATGAGGTATGGCTATAAAATAATGGGATTATAGTAGTAAAACATTTTATTTCAAAAACGTACATATGTAATTATTGTCAACCTCAATGTATTTTCCTTCTCTATTTTATATTAATTGAAACAGTGCTCGAAGTCTTCCTCTATGGTCCTAAATGACATGTCCCACTTTTTCTTTCACTGCTTGAACAAACTGAAACCTTTTTCCTTTTAATGCAAATTTGGCCCTGGGAGAATAAAAAAAAGTCACATGTGCTAGGTCTGATGAATAAGGTGGGTGGTCTAACACTAGGCAGCTGTAGTTTCCTAGAAACCTCTGAACAGGCAGTGCTGTATGAGCCGGTGCAGTGTCTTGATGCAGCACCCATGACTTGTTCTTCCACAATTCGGGTATTTTTTTTCTTGTTTCTCATGGAGTTGAACAAGAACCTCAAAATAATAATGCTTATCAACAATTTGACCTTCAGAAATCCAAGAAGATTCACAATTCCTTGAATATTAGGAAAAAAAATCATCACTGCTTTGTGCCTTGATTTGCTTATTTGAGATTTTCTTGCTCTCAATGAAGTTGAACCCTTGCAATGCAAGGACTGGCACTTAGTTCCTGGATTATCAGTGAAAAACCAAAATTTGTCACCTGTTATCCAAGAAATTAGGATTGTTTTCAATAGTATTCAAAGCATCAGTACAAATATTTTCATGAACTTCTTTTTGTTCAATTGAGAGAATTTTCAACAACGGTTATGCACACACTTTTCTCAAGTTAAATTGGTTATAGAAAATTAGCCTTACACATTATTTGTCAATTTCTACAGTTTCAGCAATTGATCGAATACTCATCCAGTGGTCAGAGTGAATCAGATTGACTACTTCATCAATATTTTGATCAATTTTCAATGTTGAAGGGTGCCATAGGTGTTAATCATCTCCAGCATTTTCTTGGCCATCTTGGGAATGCTTGAACCACTCAAAAACTTGTGTATGTGAGTAACAGTCATTACCATTCAATTCTTCTACTAAAAGATCGGTTTCAGTAGCAGTCTTTCCAAATTTCATGTGAACTTCATGACAGTTTGTTGCTCTATTATTACACTTATCATTTTTCCAGCAAAACAAAATAACAGCTCTTACACAAATGAAGGCCATGGATGTGTTGGTGGTGCAAGATCTGCCAAATCCAGTCAACTAGCACTTCTTATTCCAGTCTTGTCATGGGCGTATCTTACCTCATAAAACGCCAGGCACCTGTGAAAGCAATCATACCATATACCAGCTCTGTTGCAACCATTGCACAGCTTTTTATGTTGATATGACTACCAACCAACTGTCCACTAGCATGAATTGCCACCACCAAACTGTGACCAAAAGCAAAGTAGACCACCTTGTGGTACAACATGCAGCTAAACATAATATGATCGATTTAAGTGGCAGCTTCACAACCTGGTCCATCTTGATTTCTCGCTTCCACCACCAGCTTTTCTGAACTGCGCAGATGGAAATTACAATTAAAACAGACTTTGCACTCCCAAAATTATCCTGGCCTCAATCTATGGTAACCTAATGTCCTTACATCTTCCACCCAATAATTTCCACCACTTCTGTCCTGTCACCTCCTCTCTTTTCATATCCCTCACCCTGCCACTCTCTGCCAATTTACCCTTCTGTCCTTTCCCCCTCCTTGCTTCTCTCTTTTTCTGCTCCCCAGTTTTCCTCATTCACCCCACCTTCTGATGCTACACCTGGCAGTTCATCTGGCTGAGTTCTAATCCTGTCCTTCACCCATATACTACTATCCTTCCCTCTTCCCAACCCCACTCCAAATTGCTATTCGCATGACATTCACATTCCAGTCAGAAGTGCTGGTGGTAGCAGTCCTGCGTGCATGAGATGTCTTTGCTTGTGTGAATGTGTGTGTGTGTGTGTGTTTTATTTGCTGGAGAACACTTGGGACGAAAGCTGTAGTATGTAACAGTCTTTTGTTGTGCTGGTTTCAACTCAACAGGCCATATTTAAGGTGACTAGCAATTTATCCTTTTGAGATATGATATACATAGTTTTGAATTTTTAATGACTTTATGTAAGAAATGTTACAGTATGCTATAGTTCTCCTTTTTTATGGGATCATCAAATATCCTTTATGATTCACACAAATTTATTTTCGTTTTACAGGAAAATCTGGTCCCTGTAGTTATCGAGGGTTTCCTTTTAATAACCTGAGGATTGTTTTTTATGACAGTTTTTCAATATAGCTGGAAACATGTTAAAATGGTATTAACATTCTTTTCCATATCTATAGGGCTCAGTCTGTGAGCTGCAGATAACATCTGTCATTGAAGATAGAAAAATATGTGTTGGCTAAGAGGACTGGTAAATTAGCTTCCAAGTTAGCAGCTGTTACAATGAATTGCTTAGCCATGCAAATGTAGGCACAGTGCCAATACAACATGTTCTATAAAGGAGTATAAATAAAACTTCCATCCCATGAAATGAACATAAGATACTGCGTATTAGTAGGAATGATACAGAGTTCACTTTTGTCCTACTTACATAAATGATCTTCCAATCCCTTCCAAATCTAGTTTAAAAACTGTAGTTTCTTTGATAGCACAAACATACTAATGGAAAGTCCAAACTCAACTTTCCAACCTCAGTTCGGGTGATAGCTAATTGGTTTACAACTAGTTCACAGCAGACAGTTTGAATCTGAATCTTACAAAGTGTCATAATATGCAGTTTTTAACAAACAAAAATGACGTGCTAGAAGTAAACATTAATGGTTGTTAATTAAATCAGATGATGTGCATAAATTTTCTTGAGATCCAGCCATTATAAATAGATAAACTAATCAAGAAACTCAGTTCAGCACATCTGTGCTGAGCTAAAGACAACAGTGTTTGTTTAATTAGCATATTTTCAGACATTATTGTCTTTTAGTAGATTAAAACTGAAGAAAGTGCAAAAAGGTGGGAATTTAAGGAGATGGGACCTGGATAAACTGAAAGAACCAGAGGTTGTACAGAGTTTCAGGGAGAGCATAAGGGAACAATTGACAGGAATGGGGGAAAGAAGTACAGTAGAAGAAGAATGGGTAGCTCTGAGAGATGAAGTAGTGAAGACAGCAGAGGATCAAGTAGGTAAAAAGACGAGGGCTAGTAGAAATCCTTGGGTAACAGAAGAAATATTGAACTTAATTGACGAAAGGAGAAACTATAAAAATGCAGTAAATGAAGCAGACAAAAAGGAATACAGATGTCTCAAAAATGAGATCGACAGGAAGTGCAAAATGGCTGAGCAGGAATGGCTAGAGGACAAATGTAAGGATGTAGAGGCTTATCTCACTGGGGGTAAGATAGATACTGTCTACAGGAAAATTGAAGAGACCTTTGCAGAAAAGAGAACCACTTGTATGAATATCAATAGCTCAGATGGAAACTCAGTTCTAAGCAAAGAAGGAAAAGCAGAAAGGTGGAAGGAGTATACAGAGGGTCTATACAAGGGTGATGTACTTGAGGATAATATTATGGAAATGGAAGAGGATGTAGATGAAGATGAAAGGGGAGATACGATACTGCGTGAAGAGTTTGATAGAGCACTGAAAGACCTGAGTTGAAACAAGGCCCCTGGAGTAGACAACATTCCATTGCAACTACTGACAGCCTTGGGAGAGCCAGTCCTGACAAAACTCTACCATCTGGTGAGCAAGATGTATGAGACAGGTGAAATACCCTCAGACTTCAAGAAGAATATAATAATTCCAATCCCAAAGAAAGCAGAAATGACAGATGTGAAAATTACCGAACTATCAGTTTAATAAGTCACAGCTGAAAAATACTGACGCGAATTCTTTACAGACGAATGGAAAAACTGGTAGAAGCCGACCTCGGGGAAGATCAGTTTGGATTCCGCAGAAATATTGGAACACATGAGGTAGTACTGACCTTACGACTTATCTTAGAAGAAATATTAAGGAAAGGCAAACCTACGTTTCTAGTATTTGTAGACTTAGAGAAAGCTTTTGACAATGTTGACTGGAATCCTCTCTTTCAAATTCTAAAGGTGGCAGGGGTAAAATACAGGGAGCGGGAGGCTATTTACATTTTGTACAGAAACCAGATGGGAGTTATAAGAATCGAGGGGCATGAAAGGGAAGCAGTGGTTGGGAAGGGAGTGAGACAGGGTTGTAGCCTCTCCCTGATGTTATTCAATCTGTATATTGAGCAAGCGGTAAAGGAAACAAAAGAAAAATTCGGAGTAGGTATTAAAATCCATTGAGAAGAAATAAAAACTTTGAGTTTCGCCAATGACATTGTAATTCTATCAGAGACAGCAAAGGACTTGGAAGAGCAGTTGAACGGAATGGACAGTGCCTTGAAAGGACAATATAAGATAAACATCAACAAAAGCCAAATGAGGATAGTGGAATGTAGTCAAATTAAGTCGGGTGATGCTGAGGGAATTAGATTAGGAAATGAGACACTTAAAATAGTAAAGAAGTTTTGCTATTTGGGGAGCAAAATAACTGATAATGGTCGAAGTAGAGAGGATATAAAATGTAGACTGGCAATGGCAAGGAAAGCGTTTCTGAAGAAGAGAAATTTGTTAACATTGAGTATAGATTTATGTGTCAGGAAGTCGTTTCTGAAAGTATTTGTATGGAGTGTAGCTGTGTATGGAAGCGAAATGTGGATGATAAATAGTTTGGACAAGAAGAGAATAGAAGCTTTCGAAATGTGGTGCTACAGTAGAATGCTGAAGATTTGATGTGTAGATCACACAACTACCATATTTACTCGAATCTAAGCCGCACTCGAATCTAAGCCCCACCTGAAAAATGAGATTCGAAATCAAGGAAAAAAAAATTTCCTGAATCTAAGCCGCACCTGAAATTTGAGACTTGAAATTCAAGGGGAGAGATAAGTTTTAGGCCGCACTTCCAAATTGAAACGAAGTTGGTCCATTTTAATATGAGACATAATTTAGGTCGAATGAATGATGATACAGCTACAGTACTTTGGTTCAAGTCGTAAGCTTAGCAGTTAAGCTTTACCAGGTAGCCATTGCTAGGCATCAGGTGCTCCGTCTGTATTTATACAGGTACCCTTCCTTTTTCATGTGCTTCATCTGGTTTGAATTGATAGCTTATTTTTCTTTGATATCGTAAGTGCCATTCTCTTTGTTATAGGCGTTTACATCACTCTAAGTGTCATCCATTGTTTGTCGCATACTGATAATGAGTGTTTACGCCCTGTCGCTGCTCACGGCATGGCTTGCTTTTGTTCGCGCGCGCTACTGCCGCTTACAGCGGATTTAAAAAAAAAAAAAAAAAGGTACGGAATTATCTCATTAGCGAAACAATGGCAAGAGACTGCTATTTGTTGTTACTTACAGTGCTGCTTTCTTTGATAATTATCAACAAGAACCAAATAATAGACTGCGTATGATAGAAGGTGTTCTGAACGAGAGTTTAGCGAAAATTTTTCTCCATTTGAAAATCTTTGCAGACGCCTCTTTAGTACATTACATTCTGCACAGAAATTAGAGTCATCTTAGATTTAAAAATCTAATCAATTGCTGTGCTTCATTTATGACTGTATCACTGTTAGGCATAAGAATAATACGAATATAAACATGACATGATATGTATATTCTTCCGCGTTTGGTGTTGTCTCACCCTAGTTTCGTAGTTTATTAGGCAGACAGGATTTAAATGAGATAGCAGCAAACTCGAAAGAATACATGGCAAAATGTTTATATTCGTATTATTCTTATGGTGAAGAGAATACTGCATGTTATTCACAATTCATAAAAGTTCCTATTAGCAACCATCTCTTCTCTCAGGTAGGAAAAAATTCAGAATGTAGAGTTGGCCATATTGACAAAAACCCCAAACACTCTTGCCAGTTGAATTTTCATAGTACATTGAAATGCTGCTACATTCGAAGATGAACAGTACGGAATTTGTATTTACTTCGTTGGACAATGTATGAAAAGGCAGTGGTCGAATCTCGGGCCGGAGAAAAAAGCTCGTCTTCCACCATTTTTTTTTAAATTTATTTACTGATGCAGAGGTTTTGGCACCAGTATTTATCTTTGTGCCTGCAAAGCAAGCCTGTGTAGCGCTACATTTATTTGATCGCAGAAGTTAGTTGTGGCGGCACATACCAAAATTTTTCTGAACTTCCGCTTACTTTGCACTCGATTCTAAACCGCAGGCGGTTTCTTGGATTACAAAAACTGGAAAAAAAAGTGCGGCTTAGATTCGAGGAAATACGGTAATGATGAAGTATTGAATAGAATTGGGGAGAAGAGGAGTATGTGGCACAACTTGACAAAAAGAAGGGGCCGGTTAGTAGGAAATGTTCTGAGGCATCAAGGGTTCACAAATTTAGCATTGGAGGGCAGCATGGAGGGTAAAAATCATAGAGGGAGGCCAAGAGATGAATACACTAAGCAGATTCAGAAAGATGTGGTTTGCAGTAAGTACTGGGAGATGAAGAAGCTTACACAAGATAGGGTAGCATGGAAAGCTGCATCAAACCAGTCTCAGGACTGAAGACCACAACAACAACAACATTGTCCTTTAGAATCAGCTTTTGTGGTTTCACAATTAAAACGAACAAAATATGTATTTCAAAGAAGGAAGTTTTGGTTGTGGGCACTTAGGATTAATTAATACAGTTTTGTTCTGATTCTAGCCTTTTCAGTGTATTGTGTGCACTTAGTAGCTCATGCATTATGAGCAATTTTGAGTCACCAAGAACAATTCTTGAGCAGTTTGGACATGCACCTTACCTGTTGACACACTCAGTTTCACGTAGCTCAAAGTTTTAAATCTTGGTGTTCCGAAATAATATGGTGAAAGTTGATTCTATAAAGGATTGTGCCAAATGATGTAGAGCACACTTTATTAGCACTATAATGTTGTTAATGCCCAATTAAGTTTTACATACGTAGTTACACAGATAAAGAGATCTCATCCATCATCATTGTTTTCGAAAGAGAAATAATTTCGATATTAATTAGTGACACAGTCTTTATTTAATTTCACAGCGGCATAATTTGCAGTGACAGAAATGTGAAATCACCATGCACATGATGTAATTTGCAGTACAATTACCAAAATTAATTATGCCATCCAATTAAATAGTGTTTGTTGAATTTAACAATTTGAGGTTGCATGTTTACTCTTGTACACTAGCTTTTATGGTGCAAAGATATGCAGTCGTAATTTTTTTCATACATAGTTGTTATACATATGATTGCATAGTGCAGACTCTTTCTTTAATTGAAATAGTTATTGAAAACAAAGATTCCAAGACCCACCAAGCAGGAAAGTGCCGGTAGACAGGCACAACAAACAAAACACACAAACACACACACAGAACTTCCAGCCCTCGCAACCAACGGCCGCCCCCCCCCAGGAAAGAGGGAAGGAGAGGGAAAGACGAAAGGATGCGGGTCCGAAGGGAGAGGGCAAGGAGTCACTCCAATCCCGGGAGCAGAAAGACCCCCCTCAGGGGGTATGTACAAATGCTAATGACAGACTTTCACTTTAACGAATATGTGGTTATTAGGTGGTTGCATGCCAGTCGCAGACTCTAACCTGCCATAGTTGTTACTTGCTTACTCACTCAATCAGGACTCTCATGAACTGACATAGAGAAGTTATATCATTGCTTGCTCATTGCAGACTTTAACTTTAACTGTCACAGACATGTGAGCATCAAGATAGCTGCACGCAGTGAGCGTCAAGCTAAATGGACACAGACTATTGATTTTGAGGGGAGGGATTTGCTTCAGCCTGCTTTTCAAGACGGTGCCTTGGATGGATGTGTTGCTCTTTGGAAGTAGAATTTTTGTTGAATTTCAAGTACTTTTATTGCAATGAG
This sequence comes from Schistocerca gregaria, assembly GCF_023897955.1. NCBI lineage: Eukaryota > Metazoa > Arthropoda > Insecta > Orthoptera > Acrididae > Schistocerca > Schistocerca gregaria. Next base: position 135,473,899 of record NC_064921.1, on the reverse strand, counting down.
AGGATTATTAAAGATATTGGATTATGCTCAGATTTGCAAACATGGATTCTTATAATTTCTTTACATGAACTAAATTCAACTATTGCATCATGTAATTGCTAAATCAGACTCCGGTATTTAGGAATACATTATAGAAACAGTCATACATGAATTTTTACAGTAAAAAGGTGTCTGTAAAACCTCAAATATGTACTAAAAACACCCAGTGTGTGAATTATTCTGTAAACAGATGTGGAATGAGTAGTACATTATGCCTAAGAAAATTGTCCATATGATTTATTTTATTTATGTATTTTTTTCATCCTTGGATCACTTTTGGTAGTGACATTGAATACATCAGGATCTGCATGGATGAGTTACAAACTAAATGGTATTTAAAAACTCCTTTACACTGTAACAACAAGCTGAGACCAGTTGACCTTTTAGTTCTTGTTTGAAAGCAGATGGTGTTTTCGATTTCTTAGTACTGCTTGGAAGTTTGTTATACACTCCTGGAAATTGAAATAAGAACACCGTGAATTCATTGTCCCAGGAAGGGGAAACTTTATTGACACATTCCTGGGGTCAGATACATCACATGATCACACTGACAGAACCACATGCACATAGACACAGGGAACAGAGCATGCACAATGTCAGCACTAGTACAGTGTATATCCACCTTTCGCAGCAATGCAGCCTGCTGTTCTCCCATGGAGATGATCGTAGAGATGCTGGATCTAGTCCTGTGGAACGGCTTGCCATGCCATTTCCACCTCACGCCTCAGTTGGACCAGCGTTCGTGCTGGACGTGCAGACCGCGTGAGACGACACTTCATCCAGTCCCAAACATGCTCAATGGGGGACAGATCCGGAGATCTTGCTGGCCAGGGTAGTTGACTTACACTGTGTAGAGAACATTGGGTGGCACGGGATATATGCGGACGTGCATTGTCCTGTTGGAACAGCAAGTTCCCTTGCCGGTCTAGGAATGGTAGAACGATGGGTTCGATGACGGTTTGGATGTACCGTGCACTATTCAGTGTCCCCTCGACGATCAGCAGAGGTGTACGGCCAGTGTAGGAGATCGCTCCCCACACCATGATGCCAGGTGTTGGCCCTGTGTGCCTCGGTCGTATGCAGTCCTGATTGTGGTGCTCACCTGCACGGCACCAAACACGCATACGACCATCATTGGTACCAAGGCAGAAGCGACTCTCATCGCTGAAGACGACACGTCTCCATTCGTCCCTCCATTCACGCCTGTCGCGACACCACTGGAGGCGGGCTGCACGATGTTGGGGCGTGAACGGAAGACGGCCTAATGGAGTGCGGGACCGTAGCCCAGCTTCATGGAGACAGTTGCGAATGGTCCTTGCCGATACCCCAGGAGCAACAGTGTCCCTAATTTGCTGGGAAGTGGCGGTGGGGCCCCCTACGGCACTGCGTAGGATCCTACGGTCTTGGCGTGCATCCGTGCGTCGCTGCGGTCCGGTCCCAGCTCAACGGGCACGTGCACCTTCCGCCGACCACTGGTGACAACATCGATGTACTGTGGAGACCTCACGCCCCACGTGTTGAGCAATTTGGCGGTACGTCCACCCGGCCTCCCGCATGCCCACTATACGCCCTCGCTCAAAGTCCGTCAACTGCACATACGGTTCACGTCCACGCTGTCGCGGCATGCTACCAGTGTTAAAGACTGCGATGGAGCTCCGTATGCCATGGAAAACTGGCTGGCACTGACGGCGGCGGTGCACAAATGCTGCGCAGCTAGCGCCATTCGACGGCCAACACCACGGTTCCTGGTGTGTCCGCTGTGCCGTGCGTGTGATCATTGCTTGTACAGCCCTCTCGCAGTGTCCGGAGCAAGTATGGTGGGTCTGACATATCGGTGTCAATGTGTTCTTTTTTCCATTTCAAGGAGTGTATAATGTACATACACTATTCTATTTCAAGGCATGTGATAATTATCTTTACACCTAGTACTGTAGTTATATATATACTTGTTCATCAAAGCTGTACACTTTATCTTTAGGTACACAATTGTTTCATATACGTACAGAGCAGGCACTGTCAGTATTTGCAATTCTTTGAATTCATTTCTGCAGGACTGTCTTGGTGACAGTTTGCAAAGCACATCATCATTTTTGTTAGGAGTTTAAGTAATCTGCTTCAATGTATATTAGCTGCACTATCCCACACAGATATGCTATAAGAGATATGTGGATAAAGTAGATCATAATACATTTGTAGCAAAGTGTCATGATCAACAGTTTGTGACCTTTTATCAGGAGAATTATATTTGTGCTAATTTTTAGCATATTTTATCTATATGAGTCTCTCATGTCATGAGGCTGTCCACCATCAATCCCAGAAACTTGCTTTGATGGATTTTTGAAGAAGGCCTACTGGAGTCTCCAAGCTTGATATCAAGATCATCTGCTTTGACTGCCCTATTTGCTTGTAATCTCATGTAAGTTATTCTACTTCCATTTCTGAAAAGGTTGCACTTCGAAAATATTTGTATGCCGTATCCATATCTAAACAAGTCCTTGTTACAAGGTCCTTTGCAAACTTGCATGTAATTAGCAGAGATGTGTCATCAGCATACATGATCACTTTCTCATTTACACCTCTTGGTATGTCATTTACGTATAGACCGAGCGAGGTGGTGCAGTGGTTCGCACACTGGACTCGCATTCGGTAGGATGACGGTTCAGTCCCGCGTCTGGCCATCCTGATTTAGGTTTTCTGATTTCCATAAATCGCTTCAGGCAAATGCTGGGATGGTTCCTTTAAAAGTGCACGGCTGACTTCCTTCCCCGTCCTTCCCTAATCCGATGACACCGACGACCTTGCTGTTTGGCCTCTTCCCCCAAACAACCCAACAATTTACATGTAGAAGAAAAAGTAATGGTCATAATACCAAACCTTCCTTTCCACCACTTTTTTCTTCTTCTTTGAATGCTGATAGCACATTTTCCAATCTGTTCTCTTTCTATATTTTATCCCTGTGAATTGTTGCCTATTTTCAATAAATGTCTTGATAATATCATTTGCTCTGCCTCTTATGTCATACTGGTTTAATTTTTATAACAGGACTCTGTGACATACACAATCAGAAGCTTTTGACAGGTTGAGGAATAAACTACAAGCATGTTCCTATTTTCCCAATGCCCTGGTTACATAAGTAGTGAAATCTGCCACTGCTGACTTTGTAGATCAACCTTTTCTGAAACCATGCTGTGTGCTGTTTAATATGTTAGGTTTTATGTGAAATTTTTTATCCTACCCTTTGTGGCTATTTCTACAATTATAGACAGTGCAGATGTGATTGTAATAGGTCTGTAGTTGCTGGGATTCCCTTTGTCTCCCCCTTTATATATGGGAATTACCTTTCTTTTCTTTGGGCAATTTGGAAATATTTCTTCATGGAGTACTTGACTTATAAGAAGTGCGAGAGGCTTACTTATGTACAAAGAAATATGCCTATTTATTTTAAGAGACATACCATCCAATGCCTATGAATTTTTCTCTTTTAAGAATTTAACTGTTTTTACTACTTCCGACTCATCTGTAGTTGATATATACAATCTGTTACCCTCTTGGACTTTTTTTGAATGTTTTGTTTATTGACCAACCCGTCCATTACATCTCTGTAGTACTGACTGAAAATAGCAGTGACTAATACAGTGTAGCACAAAATTTACACTTGCAATAATCATGAAGAGAGTAAATTGATGAGAAGTGGTGAATTAAACATATTAGTAACAAAAAATAACTCATTTAGAAATAGGTTGAAGTTGATCTTGGGGTTCAACCCTTTCAGTGCTGTGGGCATCTACACACGTCCTGCAAAACCATTCCCCGGGTGTTGTGAATGTGTATATGCATGTCACTTGGGTTTTCCTACAGTGCTGTGGATGGCTGAATGCATTCTGAGCCACCGACCCCTTCACTGCTGCAGACAAGTTACTTCCATATTTTGGTGAATAAAAAAATATCAAATATTTATTATACAACATGTGTGCCCCATTGCATACTATCATTTGCAGAGAACCTCATTTCAATTTCTTGAATCATTATGGTTCATGATTTGCAAGGATGTGAAAAGGTGAGTTGCACCAACAATGTTTATCACAATGAAAGCCAGCATGTGATGTCAGCAGTGAAGGGGACAATACTTAAATTACTACTCATTAACTTTTATGTTGTTAGTCTTCCACAGACACTCAATTTAATTGAAAATGCTTAAATTACTACTCATTAACTTTTATGTGGTTAGTCTTCCACATACACTCAACTTAATTGAAAATGCAGAGGTAAGCATGTAGGATGTAGAACAAAGTATCTGGAGAACAAAATGTGATATCATTCTGCTCTCAATTTTAAATAAAATTTCGACAGCTTATTTATCTTCCAATCACTGCTATGTATGAGCTTAAATCAACAGTATGTAAAGTTTACACAGCGTGTTTCTAGCTTTGTGAACTCTTTAAAAATTTCGTCCAATGTTTTACATAATTGGATGCAACACAGTAAGTATGATGGACAACAAAAAGAAATGCAGCTGTTTACCAGGTTAAAATATCAGACTGTAATATGTGCAAAAATTAAATTTTTTAGACTAATAGTTTTAAAAAAATCTGATGACAAGTATTTTATATCAGCTGGAATGCTGTCTGCCAGCATAGGCCCCAGCACTTTTTGTGAGCAGTATGATCATAAAAAAAGCAGCCTCAGCACAGAATGCAATGAGCTTGTCTGTAGCAGCTAAAGAGTTAAACAAATCAAATATAGAAACAGATCAGTCAGAGAACCTAAAATGTTTATTTTAGTAGGTAGTCATAATGGGGTTGCAATAGAAATTCTAAGAAATAGTCAACCAGGCTCATAAATAACTAGTATTGTTAAACAGGGTGCACTCTCCATAAGTTTTAAGGTCTGTAAAAGAACAGTAATGCCTGACAGCAGTTGCATCATAAGTGGAGGTGCCAGCGAAGTTTATCACAATAAAAGCCAGCTTGTGATGAGGACAATACCTTAATTACTACTCATAAACTTTTATGTTGTTAGCCTCCCACAGAGACATGACTTAATCAAAAATTCATGCATAAACATTTAGTTAACAGCTACAAACAGAAAGTTCAAGAAGATATGCAGAAGCATCTTAAATCCTACCTATGTAAATGTGAACAGCAATGTAAGGGAATACGTCACAAGATAAGATTTACAAAGGAATATCACAGGGAAGTGAGAAATGTGTTAAGAACTCTTGACCGAGCGAGGTGGCGCAGTGGTTAGCACACTGGACTCGCATTCGGGAGGACGACGGTTCAATCCCGTCTCTGGCCATCCTGATTTAGGTTTTCCGTGATTTCCCTAAATCGTTTCAGGCAAATGCCGGGATGGTTCCTTTGAAAGGGCACGGCCGATTTCCTTCCCCATCCTTCCCTAACCCGAGCTTGCGCTCTGTCTCTAATGACCTCGTTGTTGATGGGACGTTAAACACCACTAACCTAACCTAAGAACTCTTGGGGAAGATAGAGAATGGAACTGCCATGAAGAAAGCCACAATCCTACTCCTAGCAAAAATGAAATCAAAACAAAACAGACCAGTGTCAAATTCAGGAGCAATATAAACTCAAGCAGCTAAATCAATGTCAACACTGGAAATATCTCTGTCATCCCCTACAGCACCTTTGAAAGATACAGTTACAGTGACTACAGAAGTGAAAGCAGCAGCAAAATTTAAGGGCAACTCTACAACTAAGGAAGTAGTACTGACAACAAACACATCAGCAACCAGCAGAAACCAACAAACAAAACTTCTTACGTCATATCTGGATGTCATCCTTTCTACTCCAGCAACAGAAGACCATGTTACAGCTGAGAGCAGGGGTTCCACAGAAAACTCAAAAACAGCAGCACCAGAAAGTATTTATAGAATGCGTCTGAAGCCCAGAAGAAACATAGCAAACGTATCTTCAGAAACAGCAGCAGCGAACACCCAGAGAATGAGACTGTGACAATAAGAACCATAATACAGGATGATGACTTTTTATGATGTCATTCCGGAATGAGGAGAGATCCATGGAGTTGTAATTTTTGTCAGGGACAGTCTGTGATTCACAAAAGTTGATATAAGCCAATTTTTTTGTGAATTACACATCAATTACATGGGTTGTTTGTGCCTTCAGTGGAAAAAATTGGGAACAGAATCAACATAGCCATCATGTCTGCAAGTGAACTACTTGGCAAGCACTTGCCAGTGAAAAATTATCACATCCACTGATGACAACTTGACCATCATGTCTCCAAGTGAACTACTTGGTGAGCAGTTGCCAGTGGCAAATTGTCAGATCCACTGATGACATAATATTGATAAAAAATTCTCCAACTGTAAAACTGTGGATAATTACTGGCTATCCAGCTACTGTGTTAAGAAAACTCTTAATTTGATCTGTGAACCTATGGCAGACATTTTTAACAAATTTCTTCAGTTTGGAATTTTCTCTGAGTCATTAAAAATTTCAAGAGTTATGTCTTTAGTTTGTAATTTTCCGTAAGTCATTGAAAATTTTAAAAGTTATACCAGTTTTTAAAAAAAGGAGACAAAAATCTCCCCTCAGAATTATTGAACTGTCTCAATAGTACCTTGAATACCCAAAATATTTGAAACAGTTGTATACGGTCAACTACATGATTATTTTGAAGGAAATAACCTCCATTCTGACAGCCAGTTTGGTTAAAGATGGAGAAAAAGTACCACTTCAGCAGTTCTTAACACTGTAAACCAATAATCACTGATTTTGAAAATAAGAATAATGCTTCACTTGTTCTTTGTTACCTAAGTAAAGCTTGAGAAGCTTGAATTTTATAGGGTAAATAATACATCAATAAAAGTAATAGCTTCATATTTGAGTAACAGAAAGCAGTATGCCATGGTGAGAAACATTCTTTGATGAAAATTGTTAATACTGGGATACTGCATTTCTTGCATCATTCTTTTTCATAATTGCAGTCAACAATTTGCTGCATCATGTTCGTCAAAAAGTGATTTGCCACAATGACACAACAATAATTACACCTCATCAGGACAGCTCAGTATTACAACAAATGTCACTGCAACCACTAGATGCTGTAGTGAAATGGTTCTCCTGTAATGAACTTCTGTGTAACCCTGACAGGACCCATCATCTTCTTTTAGGACTACCTAATAATACAGAAGATAGAATGTTTAATATTTGAGGATTCCATATTGACCTGGGGAGAACATATCAGTTATACCAGGTGATTATAATTAAACTGAAGGTGTTTCAAGTGGTGCAGTGTGGGCTGCATACAATGCAGGCTGGTGAAACATTGTATGTACTTTAATTAACCAGTGTACTCACAGAGTATGCTGAAAAAATAATGGTTCCAGTTTCTACGCCAAGTGAAAACATGGTGCTGTAAGCTATTGGTATGTGAAATGTTTCCTGCTCTGACAACAGTATGTTATTTGTCACTCAGTGGTGCACGTTGATTTCTTTTGTGAAGTGACTGTTAGTGTAAAGTGTAATAAGGTTGAAATTTTCTGTACAAACCAAATGGCTGTTGAGAAGTAAAGACCATTCACTGCTGCTAAAGTTGTTTTATCAGAATGGGAGCAGTAGCAGAACTCCATTGTGGGGATATCACCAAAAGAAACAGCTGTGAAGAGACCCTATACCAATAGATGGACTAAAGAATATGACCAAGAAATTTGAAGAAACAGTTGAATTAGATGGTGCAGCAGGGAGAGGGAGGAACCCTATTCCCATGGCAGTTGATGAAGAAGTTGCTATAGCTTTTACTGACTCTGCAGCATATGCTTCAAATTCTGGAGCTAGTGCCATGAGAATTATCTCCCCCATGACCACCAATTCAAATATTTTGTGATACACAGGATTCAGAATGTGCAGTTACGAATCCCCAAGAAAGGCATGGATGGAAATGGATGACATGGGGATGGGGAGTATTCTTTGGACATATGAAGCACATTTTAGTCTGCACGGTGCTGTGAATGCACAGAACATGGGATTCTACTAACCCTTGTAAGCGACATATTGTGCAGGAATATTCACTGCACTCAGCTTATGTGACTTGTGGTGTGGTTTCACAAGCTCACTCGTTCTTTGAGGAGAACCTGTTAGGTGCACAGTGATATCTGCAAATTAGAAGGACCTCCTTGTGCAATACGTGATTCCAGCTTTGTGAGAATCATTTATTGCACAAGGAGGTCCTTTGCAGGAGCTTTGCAGGAATGCAAGTGTGTCCACACTATTATTCTCATGCAAGATGGGGCACCACACACACCTGCCAGTGAAAGATTTGCTTTGTGAAACCTTCAGTAATGACTGCATCATCTTGAGGCAATTTTGAGATGTGTGGCCTTACAGATCCCCTGACCTAAATCCATGTGAAATCTGGTTGTGGAAATATCCGATAGACCATGTCTATTAGAGCTGTATCCGGACTCTTCCTGATCTGAAGGATTGTGTACAATGACATATTGGTCTGGTCGCACCAGATATGTTGTGAGCAGCTGTTGACCATGCTGTGTTACCGATGCAGAATGTTGCTGAGCAAGGAGACCATATCGAATGTTGTAGTTTGTGACCATATTCTAATAAATGTGCCAGAACCACTGTTCCCAAATGTTTGATCATTTCTCCAGTTTTCCTGCACCTGAACCACATTCTCACTGCTTACAGTGCCATATTTTCACCTAGTGGCAGTAAGTGAAACTGTTATTTTTGTTAGCATTATCAATGAGTACACCAAGTAATGAACATACCTATGATGTTTCAGTGTCTCATGATGTACATAGCACACACAATACAGCTACTCCAGAATATGTAAGATTGGCCTGTTGTGTACTCTGCACATGTATGTGACGTATTGAAAATAACAAAAGTCATAAATGTGTAGGGCTGGTTAAAGAGATTTCGTCAATCTGTGTTTAGAAACCTTAATATACTTACTATTGTAAATCTGTACATATATGTCACTATACATTAAACTGAATGCAAACGAATTTCAAATAAGAGGAGATATACCCCAGCACAACATGAGGACAAAAATGAAAATGGATGCTCCAAGACATAGATTGGTAAAAGCAACTAACTCCCCCATACTCAGCTCCCTAAATTTTTTAAAGAAATTATCACCCTCAGCATGATAGATCTTGACTGAAAATCCATTTTATAACATGAAAAGATTTTTTAGTGTATAGATTGCGAACATATGATAAAACTTAAAATTATGCTAAATGTCTGTAACTGTGTGTGCAATGAAATATATGAAAACTGTACTATGTATTACATCCTATTCTGTTGTACAGGTATATATGGTCAATGGCAAATAAAGGTAAGACTATTTCTGAAACTATTTAATTGTTTTGAAAATTGTCTATTTTAGACTTTGCTATGTTATATGAACTATAAGACTGTACTATTACCTGCTTTATGTAAATGTTGAATGTTAATAAATCATAAAAGTATACGGAGCCTTATAATGCTTCTGTTGTCTGCAATCCCCTACTTATGAGAATGGCATCCATCTTGAAATCAATCCATATTTTTCAAAATCTTTATTAGTGACTTAATTAATTAATAAGTGGCATTGCCTAATCCAGAAAACAATAGAACAACAGAAATATAACATCAAAATTCAGAATCTTGTAAGTATTGATGCAAAATAGGCAATCAAAATCATGAGTCTTCAAACTTTCAATTCCAGTTATATTAGAAATTAATTAGTTTCAAGTAATTCAAAATAGTTTTCTGGAAAGAGAAGAGTGCCTGCTTTTGAACGAGTGATAACAGTAGCTTGGAATGTATGAATTGGTTCAAAATGTTTTTTCCATGGCATACTGTGGTTGAAACATCACTTAGCCATAACGTTTAATTAATTAAGCTTCTAGTGGAATTAACTGCATATTTGACATCAGGAAGTTCACTAGGATCACTTAACTTACTGACATTAACCTAAATAATGTTCTGGAACACTTATATGCATTTTATGCATTTTGTGTGTCTTTACTATAGAATAAAAAAAGTGAAGAAATTTTAGTAGAAAAGAAAACATATGGAGAAGTTTCCAAATTCTTAAGTTTCATAGTTTCATATGAATGTATAGATTGATGCTGTTTATTTTGAGTATGTGTAGTGTTCGTGTCATTATAAAATCTGCTGTCCTCCTTTCCAGCAACACCGGAATCTTGGAAACATGATGGTCTCCATGTCATACCAAAGCAATGATCAGCAGCTTATAGTTCATGTGAAGAAAGCTAAAAGTCTTTCACGATCACACATTGTAAAAAATAATAAAGCAACAGGTAAAGTCTTTCTTGTAATGATATTTAATGGTAGGTGAGAGCCTAAACTTTAGATATAACTAGTCTATAGACAGTTTTACTGGAATTAATGAATTGTGGCATTTTTAAATAAGAAAAGCCATATCCTGTATTATGTATTGGAATAATCTTTCTGTCATAACATTCAATAGTTGTAAATCAGAAGTCCTTCCATAAGCTTTAGTTAATACGACCAATTGTGTAATCTGTTTCTATAGTTCATGCTGGTTGTTGTGGAGAGCAACTTTCTACTGAGGAAAGATTTCGTAACATAAATTTGCAAATTTTTTGTTTTGGTTCTTTATTTAACTTTCTAGCTTCCAAGCAATAAATTATGAGACTTCCGATATGTAACAGTTGTTCTAGACCTGGCTCTTCTTAACCCTCAAGCAGGCACACTAATTTTTATAATATGAGTGGGCGTGTGGTGTACTTCATACATGTGTGAAAAACAGTGGTCTTTATGTGACCAAAATCACTGTTTCCTCATAGTTTAATTAAACAAAAATAAAGTAAACCTACATTATACCTGTATGAGCTAAATCACTGTTTAATTAAACAACGATAAAATAAACTTTCATTGTATCACTCTGTTGCCGCATATAGTTGTTAATCCCTAGTAATGACCAATTTGAAGCACTAAACAGTGCAGTTGCATCAGATCTGAGCCAAACGCTTACTCAGTTACCAGTTACCTTGTAGACAACCGCCTCACTGTGAGATTGTGCTGCCTGATTGGAATCTGGGGCATTTTCTTGCATGGAACATAAATTTTTTCTCATATTTCTTGATGTTTATTTTATATGATTGCTGCTCATTTGGACATACGACAACACAAGTTTTCACTGTGTTAGCTAAAACAATGAGGGAAAGGGTATGGGTTTGCTATTTTAAAACAACAATGGAATGATAGAAGACAATGTTATTTGTGGTTCGTGCACTTTATACATAGGCAAGCATGCTTGAGGGTGAAGAGGCTGATGGGAACATCATTGAGAACACATGGGCTAAACTTAATATGATTGAATCCAGTAACCGTCCACCCCATTAGCTGAAAGGTCAGCACATTGGAATGCCACTGACGGGGTCCCTGGTTTGATTCCCGGCTGGGATGGGAGATTTTCTCCCTTCAGGGGCTGAGTGTTTTGTTGTCCTCATCGTCATTTTACCCCCATTGTTGACGCACATGTCGCCCAATGTGGCATCGCACTCAATAAGACTTGCACTTGGCGGCCGAACTTCCCACTTGTGAACTCCCAGCCAGTGACGCCATACGATCATCATTTCCATATAGTAGCCTATTTCTTTGATTAATTCATTTTTATCAGATAATATTAATGTTGTTGTTGTGGTCTTCTGTCCTGAGACTGGTTTGATGCAGCTTTCCATGCTACTCTATCCTGTGCAAGCCTCTTCATTTCCCAGTACCTACCGCAACCTACACCCTTCTGAATCTGCTTAGTGTATTCATCTCTTAGTCTTCCTCTACGATTTTTACCCTCCATGCTGCCCTCCAATACTAAATTGGTGATACCTTGATGCCTCAGAACATGTTCTACCAACCTATCCCTTCTTCTAGTCAAGTTGTGCCACAAACTCCTCTTCTCCCCAATTCTATTCAGTCCTTCCTCATTAGTTATGTGATCTACCCATCTGATCTTCAGCATTCTTCTGTAGCACCACATTTCAAAAGCTTCTATTATCTTCTTCTCCAAACTATTTATCGTCCATGTTTCACTTCCGTACATGGCTACACTCCATACAATTACTTTCAGAAATGACGTCCTGACACTTAAATCTATACTAAATGTTAACAAATTTCTGTTCTTCAGAAACGCTTTCCTTGCCATTGCCAGTCTACATTTTATATCCTCTCTACTTCAACCATCATCAGTTATTTTGCTCCCCAAATAGCAAAACTTCTTTACTATTTTAAGTGTCTCATTTCCTAATCTAATTCCCTCAGCATCACCCGACTTAATTTGACTACATTCCATTATCCTCGTTTTGCTTTTGTTGATGTTCATCTTATATTCTCCTTTCAAGACACTATCCATTCCGTTCAACTGCTCTTCCAAGTCCTTTGCTGTCTCTGACAGAATTATAATGTCATCGGCGAACCTCGAAGTTTTTATTTCTTCTCCATGGATTTTAATACCTACTCTGAATTTTTCTTTTGTTTCCTTCACTGCTTGCTCAATATACAGATTGAATAACATTGGGGATAGGCTACAACCCTGTCTCAGTCCCTTCCCAACCACTGCTTCCCTTTCATGCCCCTCGATTCTTATAACTGCCATCTGTTTTCTGTACAAATTGTAAATAGCCTTTTACTCCCTGTATTTTACCCCTGCCACTTTCAGAATTTGAATGAGAGTATTCCAGTCAACATTGGCAAAAGCTTTCTCTAAGTCTACAAATGCTAGAAACGTAGGTTTGCCCTTCCTTAATCTAGCTTCTAAGATGAGTTGTAGGGTTAGTATTGCCTCACGTGTTCCAACATTCCACGGAATCCAAACTGATTATCCCCGAGGTCGGCTTCTACTAGTTTTTCCATTCTTCTGTAAAGGATTCGCGTTAGTATTTTGCAGCTGTGACTTATTAAACTGATAGTTCGGTAATTTTTACGTCTGTCAACACCGCATTCTTTGGGATTGGAATTATTATATTCTTCTTGAAGTCTGAGGGTATTTCGCCTGTTTCATACATCTTGCTCACCTGATGGTGGAGTTTTGTCAGGACTGGCTCTCCTAAGGCCATCAGTAGTTCCAATGGAATGTCTTCTACTCCTGGGGCCTTGTTTTGACTCAGGTCTTTTAGTGCTCTATCAAACTCTTCACGCAGTATTGTATCTCCCATTTCATATTCATCTACATCCTCTTCCATTTTCATAATATTGTCCTCAAGTACATCACCCTTGTATAGACCTTCTATATACTCCTTCCACCTTTCTGCTTTCTCATCTTTGCTTAGAACTGGGTTTCCATCTGAGCTCTTGATTTTCATACAAGTGGTTCTCTTTCCTCCAAAGCTCTCTCTAATTTTCCTGTAGGCTGTATCTATCTTACCCCTAGTGAGATAAGCCTCTACATCCTTACATTTGTTCTCTAGCCATCCCTGCTTGGCCATTTTGCACTTCCTGTTGATCTCATTTTTGAGACGTTTATATTCCTTTTTGTCTGCTTCATTTTTTTATGTTTTTATATTTTCTCCTTTCATCAATTAAATTCTGTATATCTTTTGTTACCCAAGGATTTATACTAGCCCTCGTCTTTTTACCTACTTGATCCTCTGCTGCCTTCACTACTTCATCCCTCAAAGCTACCCATTCTTCTACTGTATTTCTTTCCCCCATTCTTGTCAATTGTTTCCTTATGCTCTTCCTGAAACTCTATACAACCTCTGGTTCTTTCAGTTTATCCAGGTCCCATCTCCTTAAATTCCCATCTTTTTGCAGTTTCTTCAGTTTTAATCTACAGGTAATTACTAATAGATTGTGGTCAGAGTCCACATCTGCCCCTGGAAATGTCTTACAATTTAAAACCTGGTTCCTAAATCTCTGTCTTACCATTAAATAATCTATCTGAAACCTATCAGTATCTCCAGGCTTCTTCCATGTGTACAGCCTTCTTTTATGATTTTTGAACCAAGTGTTAGCTATGATTAAGTTGTGCTCTGTGCAAAATTCTACCAGGTGGCTTCCTCTTTCACTTCTTAGCCCCAATCCATATTTACATACTACGTTTCCCTCTCTCCCTTTTCCTACTACCGAATTTCAGTCACACATGACAGTTAAATTTTCGTCACCCTTCACTATCTGAATAATTTCTTTTATTTCATCATACATTTCTTCAATTTCTTCGTCATCTGCAGAGTTAGTTGGCATGTTAACTTGTACTACTGTAGTAGGCATGGGCTTTGTATCTATCTTGGCCACAATAATGCGTTCACTATGCTGTTTGTAGTAGCTTACTCGTATTCCTATTTTCCTATTCATTACTAAACCTACTCCTGCATTACCCCTATTTGATTTTGTGTTTATAACCCTGTAGTCACCTGACCAGAAGTCCTGTTCTTCCTGCCACCAAACTTCACTTATTCCCACTATATCTAACTTTAACCTATCCATTTCCCTTTTTAAATTTTCTAACCTACCTGCCCAATTAAGGGATCTGACATTCCACGCTCCGATCCGTGGAACGCCAGTTTTCTTTCTCCTGATAACGACATCCTCTTGAGTGGTCCCCGCCCAGAGATCCGAATGGAGGACTATTTTACCTCCGGAATCTTTTACCCAAGAGCACGCCATCATCATTTAATCATACAGTAAAGCTGCATGTCCTCGGGAAAAATTACTGCAGTAGTTTCCCCTTGCTTTCAGTCGTTCGCAGTATCAGCACAGCAAGGCCATTTTGGTTAGTGTTACAAGGCCAGATCAGCCAATCATCAGACTGTTGCCTTTACAACTACTGAAAAGGCTGCTGCCCCTCTTCAGGAACCACACGTTTGTCTGGCCTCTCAACAGATAACCCTCCGTTGTGGTTGCATCTACGGTAGGGCTATCTGTATCGCTGAGGCATGCAAGCCTCCCCACCAACGGTAAGTTCCTTGGTTCAGGGGGGGGGGGGGATATTAATTTGAAAGAGAGTATTCCAGTCAACATTGTCAAAACCTTTCTCTAAGTCTACAAATGCTAGAAACGTAGGTTTGTCGTTCCTTAATCTAGCTTCTAAGATGAGTCGTAGGTTCAGTATTGCCTCACGTGTTCCAACATTGAACCTTTTTATCTCTGTACTGATGTTGCAATCTCACAGTAGAAGTCAGTCTCATTCTTATATCCAAAAACTTTGTGGAAGTAAGATTTAACTTATGATCATTTATTAAAAAGACCACCTATTCTGAGAGAGAGTAAAGAAAGATTAGAAGACTTGTGATGATTAATTCTTACAGCCACCAGAAAACATACTATGTGGAGTACAACTAATCAAAGTAATCAGAATATCACCTGCTGTGTTTCAAGTTGATGGATATGAGAGCATATAAAGATGGAAACAGTCAAGCTAACTTTTCATCTTGTTATGGAATGTCAGAACTGCTACAGAAACTTTAGATACTGGTGAAAGTGATCTATATGTTTTAAAAGGAAAATAGAGGTCTGTTAATGGATAATCTGGTGTGTGAAAACTGTATGTTTTTTTTCCCTTTTTTCCTATCCCCCTGCCTTCCTTCCCTCACCATTAGCCATTATTCTGGCTACATCATAGTGAGACACAAAAACACAATTTTTGTTGATGAAACTTGGCCATTTATGTCATGGCTTTCCAAAGGCCGCACCTTTTGCCCCAGTCCCAAATTCAACCATGCGGGACCAGTTAAAGACCTTCTCTCTTTCTCCCGATCCCTACAGTGGAAACACTTTTCCGCCACCAACCTGACCAATCAGACTCAACGAAAAACCAACATTTAACCTTGCCTAACTCAGTTCACTCTTCCATCCAACCGTGATCCACCCCCACTGCCTCCAAACCACCCCCTATTAACTTTCCAGAATTTCTTATCCTAGAACCTTGCCTCACCATCATTTCCCAAATCCCTCAACATGCATACTAACCTTACACCTGCAGAAAGAAGCACAGTCCACCATCTAAAAACTAATCCCAATCTTATAATCCTACCTGCAGACAAAGGCTCCACCACCGTTGTTTTGAACTGCAAGGATTACGTGGCAGAAGGACTCCGTCAGCTATCAGATACTTTCTCCTACAAACCATGCCACAGTGATCCCATTCCAGCAATCCAGCTGAGTCACTACTCAAATCCTTAGGCACATCCCAGAACCTCTCCCCAGAGTCCATCTCTCTACTTACCCCTACCACTCCCCGTACTCCCACCTTCTACATGCTTCCTAAAGTCCATAAACCCAGCCATCCAGGATGCCCCATTGTGGCCGGTTACTGTGCCCCCACTGAGAGAATCTCTGCCTTCAACGTATTACCCAGAACTTATCCTCCTATATAAAAGATACCAACCATTTCCTCAACTGACTCTCCACAGTTCCTTACCCTTTACCACACGGTGCTGTGGTCGCCACTGTTGATGCCACCTCCCTGTACACTGGCATTCCTAATGCCCATGGCCTTACTGCTATCAAGCACTACCTTTCCAGATGCCCTATGGATTCCAAACCAACAACCTCCTTCCTAGCCTCCATGACCTACTATATCCTCACCCACAATTATTTCTCCTTTGAAGGCATTACCTACAAACAAATCCGTGGTACGGCTATGGGCACCCCCATGACACCATCCTATGCTAAGATAATCATGGGCCATCTAGAGGAATCCTTCATAAAAACCTAGAATCCTAAACCCCTCACCTGGTTCAGATTCATTGATGACATCTTTGATATCTGGATTAAAGGTGAGGACACCTTATTCACTTTCCTCCAGAACCTCAACAACTTCTCCCCCATTTGCTTCACCTGGTCCTACTCAACCCAACAAGCCACCTTCCTGGAAGTTGACGTCCACCTCAGAGATGGCTACATCAGTACCTCCATCCATATCAAACCTACTAACCACCAGCAATTCCATCCGCTTCATACAAAGAAGTCCCTTCCATGTAGCCTAGCTACCCATGGTAGTCGCATCTGCAGTGATGAGCAGTCCCTCTCTAAATATACTGAGGGTCTCACTGAAGCCTTCACTGACCGTAATTATTCTCCCATCCTTGTACAAAAACAAATCTCCTGGGCCTTATCTCCCAAAGTCCCACAGTCCGGCCACAGAGGAGCATTCCCCTCGTAACTCAGTACCATCTGGGACTGGAGCAACTGAATTACATTTTCTGCCAGGGTTTTGATTACCTTTTGTCATGCTCTGAAATGAGAAATGTCCTACTCACTATCCTTCCCACCCCTCCTACCATGGTATACCGCTGTCCACTGAACCTACACAATATACTTGTCCATCCTTACACAACCCCTGCTCCCAATCCTTACTTCATGGCTCATACCCCTGTAATAGATCTAGATGCAAGACCTGTCCCATACATCTTCCTACCACCACCTACTCCAGACTGGTCACTAACATTACCTATTACATCAAAGGCACACCATTTGCATGAAAAGTATATTTTCAGCACTTCACAAAATGCTTTCACCCCTATCTGCACTTCTTGTTGGAGAGACATTCCCACTTTCCACACATACAGTAGGCAAGCTCATTTTACGTATGTTAGTGTGGTGGCTGTGCTGGCTATTTGGTGATTTAACAAGTTGCCAGTCAATAAGAGTTCGTTAGTCAGAAATGGGTGACTATTCCTCAATTATGACCAAACATATTCCGTGAGATTTAGTGTTTGAATTTAAAAGTTTGACAGTTGGTATTGTTGCTGAATACAGTATATTGTAAATACATGCAAAAAGATGAGACTGAGTTATAAGTGGCACAAGAGGAGGTGATGGCTGACCCCCTTCACCAAGTATTGGCTCAGTCTGGAACACTTCGCACTGACTGTCTTGTTTTTCAATTACTACTGCAACCTGGCAGTAGCTGTATCATAATTGCACTTTAAGCTAAATATTGAAAGTCGTGTTTGCAACATTGATTGTGGACTACGTGAGCATTTTCCCTCTCACATCTTCCCTCTCCACAATGGCCTAAAATACTCCCGTAACTCCACCATCATCCATGGTGAAAACATCTATCTTTTGTGTCACATAATAACTCATTTAGTCATATCAAATGTCAATAGGAAGAAAATGGGACAAAATCAAGCGAGACGTCAACTAAGAAGTTAGAACTGAGGTAAATCTTACTAGGAAGAAATGTAAAATCAGGGCATTTTTAGCATTAATCTTATGGATTTTTCACAGGTGCTACAAATGTATGGTGTGGAATTACAAAAAATTTAAAATCAGAGAATGTAAAATCGAAGTTCCACTGTGTTGCGTCTAAACTTAATATGCCAAATTACATTTTAGGGTGTGTTTTACCACTTAACAGTGAAATTGGGCAAAATATTGCATAAATTGACTCTTCTATGTACACACCAAGTTCCATGAAGATTGTTTATTTATACCTGGGAATGTTCCATTGGAAGCAGTCATCAATATAATGTGCATAAAAATGGACTCTATAATCCAGGCCGGCCGGTGTGGCTGAACGTTTCTAGGCGCTTCAGTCTCTAACCGCATGACCACTACGGTTGCATGTTCGAATTCTGCCTCGGACATGGATGTGTGTGATGTCCTTAGGTTTGTTAGGTTTAAGTAGTTCTAAGTTCTAGGGGACTGATGACCTCAGATGTTAAGTCCCATAGTGCTCAGAGCCATTTCTTTCTTTCTTTCTTTTTCTTTTTTTCTTTCTTTCTTTTTCTTTTTTTCTTTCTTTCTTTCTTTTCTTAATTTTTTTTTTTTTTTTTTTTTTTTTTTTTTTTTTTTTTTTTTTTTAAATCCAACTTAGCACCCGAAAATACATTAATGTCAA
Source organism: Schistocerca gregaria (assembly GCF_023897955.1). Classification (NCBI taxonomy): domain Eukaryota; kingdom Metazoa; phylum Arthropoda; class Insecta; order Orthoptera; family Acrididae; genus Schistocerca; species Schistocerca gregaria. The sequence goes on along the minus strand of NC_064921.1, from coordinate 135,455,047 downwards.
CAACACTGGAAAACACTTGTAAATCAGGAGTATTCTTATTCCTCTAGGTGCAAGACTTTGCAGTCATCACTTTCTTATACAGGGACATTTTTGAGAAATATCTTGCTTGCATCATTCTGAAATTTAACGTTTCATTTTTAATGAACTGGTGGGAGCTGAAAAAGTTAATAGAAAATGCATTCTGTCATATGCACATGAGTGGTGATGCTTCAGAGTTATATATAAGTTTATTGCTCCACAAGAAAAGCATTTGTTTAGAAATCCAAGACATGCTGCAATTTGTGGAATAAAAAATCTGTTCAGGACAGATTACTCTGAGCCACTAAAATGTAATAAAATAACATTGTGATGCAATATATACATTTCATAGATAAGTTTGTCTCCATTCTAATCCAATGAAATGTCTTGCAGAGACCAATATGAGATTAAATGTCAGCAGTGTTCCTTGTTGTAGACACTAAGTACCTGAGCTTTGAACAGTCCTCTTCCTTCCAACAGCTCATCTTTCTTGCCAGAGGAAGAAACCCTGAAGTTCTCATGTCTTTTGGACTTTTTCTTTTGTTAGTTGTCAACTGGTGCTTTGTTTGTTGAAGTTAAGTAAGCAAAATGCAGAACAAATGGTTAAGGATACTTGATGTAGCAGGTACTCTAATATAAAGAGAAATTTAACGTAGAGAGAAATATATTACTCTGTTGGACCAATTGAAGGACTAATGACTATATAGTAGGTGAAATGGTTTGCTGAACCCTATCATCTCTTCCCAAAAAAGCTGAACATGGGCTTTATATATTCGTTTAACTTGGGGCATTGATGTATAATCTTTTGAGTAGAAGCTATGTTCTTTCTTCTCTCTCACTTTGTTGTCCAAGTCCTGGCGGTGAGTACTATTCTGAGCAACTGCATTAAAACTACTTACCAAGTGACTGACTATCTCCCAGATGGTGTATCTGGAAAATAAGAGATGATAGAACCAAACAAAAATAAAGTTAGACTTTATGTTACTTTTAAAATATGCATAAAATAATACACGAATTTATAATTTTATATTTTCCATGTTCCAGATAACTATTTTTCAGTATTTTGTTTATGTAAATTAACTGTGAATGTTTTGTGTCATTTACCATATTAATTGAAACTTAGTCTAATATTACTACTTTGATTGAATTTTGTTTCAGTGAAATGGAATACTTTCGTTAAAATCAGTTGCTTCTGTGGTGATGAGAAGATCAAAACAAAAAAGTCACCTGTCATTCAGGATGAGCAAAATCCTGTGTACGACTACAGTTGTGCTCTCAAGCTATCATCGGAACATTCGGATGAATGCTATGTTGTTATATCTGTGATGATGAAAGGACTATTTAAGAAAGATATACCAATTGGGCGTCTGATACTGGGACCCTCTTTTTACTCAGGGCATGCTGCAACCATATGGGGAAGGGTTATGCTCTACCACGAGTCCATAACACACTGGTTTCCCTTGTATTTATAGTGATAAAAATGCTTATAACTTTGTATTTTCTTCTTGGATGATGCTTAAATGTTCATGTGTACATAGGATCCGTGTCATCAAATGGTTGCTGAGTGCATGTGACTTACATTCCTGCTATCACAATCAAGCAGTTCCATATTTAAACAAAAAGAGAATGCAACTTTTGTGACATACAGGCTTCTGTCTGTGGTACAGGTGGTAAATGAAGTGTGAGAAAGTTTTGTTAAGCACAATAATGAGAAATTACTAAACTGTCATAGCTCACCAACGACCCCCAGAAGCATCTCTACAAATTCAGTTTCCTGATATTGATCTGTACATCTGTGAGAACTGCAGAAAAAATGATTGGGTATTATTGTCAACACCTAGTGTGGAAACAGAATGACTCAGTGCACTACTACATAATGCAATATCAAGGGGGTGGTGGTGGGTGGGAGTGAGTGAGGGAGAGGGAGAGGGAGGGAGTGAGGGAGAGGGAGGGAGTGAGGGAGAGGGAGAGAGAGAGAGAGAGAGAGAGAGAGAGAGAGAGAGAGAGAGAGAGAAGTGTATAAGACAGTTATGAGATTGCCACTGTAGACATTGACTGTTAGAAGGTATAACACAGATGAAGATATATTAGTACACAGCAAAATTTCACGGTTTTGGCAACATTTTAAATCTCCTTACAGATTTAGATTGTGCTAAGCTAGTACTACAAATGCAAAGTTGTCTTATCAGCTGAGCTTTGCAGACAAATTTCACAGCTAAGACCAGGGCTTTGACCTGCCATTACTTTATTCCTCCACCTAGAAGCACCCCTTGAGCTGTGTCTAAGACACCCAGTGTTGCATTTTGTCTTTCAGGGCTGTTAGCTACACAACGTAATAGATACACATCCATAGAGTTTGGAAAGTAGGAAAGAAATGCTGTGAAAATAATGCTTGGAATGGGCTGTGAAATGCTGTGAAGTGTAGCTCAGCTGATAAAGAGGACTGTGTAAGAAAGGTAAAGGTCCAAATTTGAGTTGTAGTCTAGTATATAGTTGTAATGAGTCAGGAAGTTTTGTTACAATTTAAATCCTGCTGCAGAATAAAAGACTCTTTCTCAGCAGCATTTTGGCACATTCATAAAATAAATCATGTATTTTAGGTTCTTGTTAGCAATCCAGTTCATTGGTGTCCTAAACAGGATCAATGGGCCATATGATATCAAAAGCGGGATATTGTTTGATAAATTGTGTTCATAAGTATCAGAACATTCCCCATGCAAGACTGAGATTTTTCAGAAGTATTTTATCAATCAGAAACCTTTTACGCGAAGAATGTTTCCATTTGATGTGTTATGAGTGTATTTTGCTCAGAATCTCAATGATTATTGTTTGTATTATGACTTCATAGCATAGCATAATCAGTATATTGAATGGGTCCTATGCGATATATCTGCAAAAAACTTTAAGAAACTGCATTCAATATTGGAAGTAATATACTAGCAAACAAAAAAGATCAGAGATGTAATAAATCATGAATTACTGTCTTCTACAGCTACAGTCAAGCACTACAAACCATTGTGAAGTCCATAACAGAAGAAATTTTCCATTGTACCATTTATTAGGGCTTCTTTCTCCATTCCATTTGCATGTGGCATGCAGGAAGAATGGTTGCCTAAATGCTTCATTGCACACTGTCTTTGGGAAGAAGGATGTAAGTCCACTTTCCACAGTTGAACACAGTATGCTTACATCCTTATGCTTGAAAGTTCGTGCATTTAACCCCAAATGAAGAAAAGAAACATGCTCACTTAAAGTATTCAAAATGGGCTGATAACCTGTTGCTCAAGATAAGTTCTCAATATTCCCTGTTAGAGAGTTACACTAACTCATTTTATGCTTGTTTCTGTACCCACACACATTTTCTGAAAGAAGAGCAATGTATGAAGATTGCTTCAGATGTAATGTACCAGCTCTTTTTCTCAGAGGTTGTGTATCAGAAATTTTATGGGTAAAATGCTTTTTCATCACCCAATAAGGGTAACTGAGTAAAACGGGCTATGAAGTAATATTTTTTGATAAGTGTTTTTCAGTGATAATGAATTTTGATGCCCCTAACAGTTCCTGTATGTTTTGTGTGCATACTCACTCAACAGAAGCTGCAACACCAACCTCTGCAGTTGACACTGTTAAACATCTTAACACCAAGTTTGCCAATTTGAGTCCTGGCAACTGAAAATTTTTTTACCACATATTCAGTAGTGCAGAAAAATAACAAACAAACATAAAAAATTGAATACTGTACAGAATTAAAGTTCACATTAACGGATTCCTTCCAAACTGCCATAACGTGAATGGAAGTCTGACCTTGGTTCATATGCTGATAAGCCAAAACATTGTGACCACTGTCCTCCACAAGACTGAATGCCAACTGGTGACATTGTTGACACAGAACACAGTATGGGAAGTTTGTGAGTGCAGCAGAGATGAAAGGAGAATCATTCACTGACATAAGGAACTTTGATAAAGGACAGATTGTTGCGATCCAGCATCTGAGAACAAGCATCTCAGAGAGCAAAATCTAGTTGGCTGTTCACATGCTACTGTTGTGAGAATCTATGGAAAGTGGTTGAAGAACATTGAAACCATGATTAGGTGATAAGATGATGGACATCCAAACCTCATCATAGAATGTGGAGGTCTCAGGGTTGCCCTCTCTGTAACACAGATAAGCTGTGATCTATGACAGATATCACGCTGGTGCAGTACAAGTGTTTTGAAACAAAACTGAATGGTGGTAACAAGTTGGGCGTTAGGGTCTGCAGCAAACAATCACTTTTTGTTCGCATGTTGATCCAATGATACCAGTGAGCAGAGGCCCTTCGATATTGGACCATGAATCAACGGAAATGTGTTGCCTGGTTGGATGAATTGTGTTTCTTTTGCCTCGATACACTATCATCCAGTTCATAATTACTCAAAACATACTTTGCACCATGAACACTGCCCTTTGAGGGCTGTAATATGCTACTGGAGGGACATTTTCTTGTGCTTCCATGGGTCCAACAATAGTAATCAAACAAAGCTTGAGAGCTGCTGCCTACATGGGCATTTTTGTGAACCACCTGCATACCTTCCTGTTTTCTCCAGTGGTGAAGGCATCTTCCAGCAGGATAACTGTCTAAGCATCACTTGTGGGATGCTGCTTAGTGCCAGTTGATGCTCACAAATAGTGGCCCAGAATTTACAGGGTCTGAATGACCAATGCATAGACTTCTGGTGCACATACCTCCAGAAACCCACCAAGGACATGTCAAATTTGTGCAATGTAGAATCATTGCTATTTACATTTCCAGTACTGTGCTGTCATTCATTTCTAATAGTTGCACATTGAAGAATTAATATATTCCAAGTATCATGTTAGAGTATGGGCACTAGTTACAGTTGGGTATGGTTACCACTGATAGCATGTTTACTAGTAAATTATTTATTTTGATGTAGCACCACAAACTTTCACAGCAAATAAAACAGAAAAAATTCACAATTCAGTATTATGCTGTGGCTTCCACCTTTTTATTTTATTTGATGAGCCTATGTGCAAGCATATGGGGTCTTTTAAAAAAATTCCAGAACATTTGTAATTCCATGCCAATGATGTTTGTTGTTGTTGTTGTTGTGGTCTTCAGTCCTGAGGCTGGTTTGATGCAGCTCTCCATGCTACTCTATCTTGTGCAAGCTTCTTCATCTCCCAGTATGTACTGCAGCCTACATCCTTCTGAATCTGCTTAGTGTATTCATCTCTTGGTCTCCCTCTATGATTTTTACCCTTCACACTGCCCTCCAATACTAAATTGGTGGTCCCTTGATGCCTCAGAACATGTCCTACCAACTGATCCCTTCTTCTAGTCAAGTTGTGTAACAAACTCCTCTTCTATTCAATACCTCCTCATTAGTTATGTGATCTACCAATCTAATCTTCAGCATTCTTCTGTAGCATCACATTTCGAAAGCTTCTATTCTCTTCTTGTCCAAACTATTTATCGTCTGTGCTTCACTTCCATACATGGCTACACTCCATACAAATACTCTCAGGAACGACTTTCTGACACTTAAATCTATACTTGATGTCAACAAATTTCTGTTCTTCAGAAACACTTTCCTTGCCATTGTCAGTCTACATTTTATACCCTCTCTACTTTGACCATCATCAGTTATTTTGCTCCCCAAATAGCAAAACCCCTTTACTACTTTAAGTGTCTCATTTCATAATCTAATTCCCTCATCATCATCTGAGTTAATTGACTACAATTCATTATCCTCATTTTGCTTTTGTTGATGTTCATCTTATATCCTCCTTTCAAGACACTATCCATTCCATTAAACTGCTCTTCCAAGACCCCAGCTGTCTCTGACCAATGATGTACGGGAGCAAAACATGGTTGGTGTTGCTGCAATTTCCTGTGTTTAATGTGTAACTGTCAGAGGTTTCATTGTTGTCTGTCTGTCTGTTAGCTATTGTTCAGTGTTGTATTGAGTGGAATGCTGTGTTACAAATTTTGTGAATTTTGAGATGGCAGAGTTAGAGGAGCAAAGTACCTGCATTAAATTTTGGTAAAACTCAAGAAAACCTTTACAGAGGCACTCCGAATGATGCAGGAAGCCTACAGTAGTGAGTGCTTAAGCCATGAATGGTTAGCATGGTTTAAAAGTGGTTGGATGGAAGTTAAAAGATGACCCTCATTCAAGATGCCATTCGACATGTACTAATGATGCTCATGTCAGGAACATTAATGAAATAGTGCATGCCAATCAAAGACTTGCTGTCTGAGAGATTGCAAAAGAATGTAATATTTCAGTTGGATCATGTCATGGAATCCTGACACAGCACCTTGGAATGCATCACTTTTCCACTAAGTTTGTCCCACAGCTCACGAGTCAAGACCAGAAAGACCTTCACCTTGCAATCTATGAAGAGCTATTGTATTGTACAAATGAGAATGAGGTGTTACTTAACAGAATCATAACTGGTGATGAGACATGGGTCTACAGTTATGATGTTGAGACCAAGGTTCAATCTTCACAATGGGTCAGGTGAGGTTCTCCTAGATCAAAAAATGTTCATTGGGTGTCAAAGCCGTGCTGAAAATTGTCTTTGACTTTGAACAATTAGTGCATCATGAATTCATACCACAGGGGCCCTGAAATGTGGCAAGCAATTCATGGCTCTTGCATCATGATAACGCACCTGCCCAGTCATCCCTGTTAGTGCGTGACTATTGCGCAAGAAACAAAATCAGTATGCTGCCTCATCCTCTGTATTCTGCAGACATGATGCCTGCAGACTTTTTTTTTATTTCCAAAGTTCAAAATCCCATTGAAAGGATGAAGATTTGCAATGACAGAAGACATAAAAGAAAATTCACAGACAGTGCTTTGTGTGATCCAGCAAGAGACATACCAAGACAGATTCTGGAAATTGAAACAGTGTTGGGAGTGGTGTATCAATTATGGAGGAGAGTATTTTGAAGGAGACCATGCACAATAAGTAAGAGGTGAGTACATAAAAATTTTGTGGACAAAATTCCAGAATGCTTTTAACAGACCTTGTATGTCTTATTGACATGGAAGCAAGCTAGTGTGTCTCTTCTCTGTGTGGCTTAAACAGTACGTGCTGTGACCACTACAGTATTGTGCTTTGTTACATAAATAATCTAAAAAGATGGATGAATACGCTACTAAGAAAAACAAATTTCAAAAAAAATGTGGACCAACATGTTATTAAATAGGTGGTCATAATGCTCTGGTTCAACAGTACATATGTCTGGAATATCAGTTTTACATAGGACACAATACTATACTAGATAGCACAACCTCTCACTAAATTCTGTCAGATTACTCCAAACTGGATTCAGAGTTATGAAGATAAGTGATGCAGTTGTTGCCCCAGTTCACATTTGCAGAATGACTTCCTACTACACTGCATCCAAACTGTAACTGACTATTGTTGGTCACCTGATGGCAAGCACTAGATTTATAGTATTAACACTGTTCTTGCAAACATGTGCCATTCAGCAACAAGCATTTGCATTGAATAGCAGCTGCTAGTCCAATGGGTGGATGTAAAATGACACAGTTTCTAACAAAAATGTAAAATATTCCTTATTCATTGGCATCTAATAATTTTCCCTAAGGGGAGGACCACCTGCTCACTTTGTGTATTACTCTTGGTCACAAAATAAAGTGAAAAGCTTTTTGAAAGCCCTATGAATGCTGCTGAATGCTCTAAGAAAAATACAATTGTTTTCTGGGGCCAAGGTATTTACAATGGGGCTACTTGGCACAGCCTCATGCTATATTAATATGAAGCTAGTGTTGCAGTATGAGATCTAAGCTCCAGTAATGTGTATTACTTGTGTCCTTGGAGTCTTTCGTGGTTGCATGTCTGAAAAAATCTTGGTTTTCAGGCCAAGTCAATTCGAAACAAAAAGTTCTTGGGATTTCAACGGCTATTCTTGCAGTAGATCTCAACCCACATTTTTCCATATGAGCATAAGTAAGACATTGAGAAATCTGCATGGTAGTGGTTTGTACCCATGTCAAATTCATGTTCATGAGGCATTAAATAAAGATGAATTCCGGTCTACAATTCCCTTCTGCAAGTGACTGGACTTATAGCAACTACACAAATTCTGCAGTGTGGGCTGGTGATATCATTTTCAAATCTGTAAATGGGTAAATATCAACAATGTTCACTTTTGATTGGAAGAAAATTGTAATTGTAATGTCAGCATAAATAACTGGTGTGGCCTCATCCATGATAAAGTTATCAGCTGTCCTCTTGTGTTATGAACATTCAAATATTGATCAGTGCTCTGAATTTCTCCAGAATATACTAAAAGAGTTGCTAAGTGATGTTCCACTAGCAGCATGGTGTTACAGAAAGATGGAGGTCTGACATTTTTCTTCGTGGTCAGTGTACCGTGCCTCAAATGTTTTCTGTTTCACGGATTGGCAGTGGAGGACTATTGACTTTGTTCTGACCAGGCAAAATTACTTTCCTCTGGCCACAACTCTGGGAGAAGGCCCATCATACTAGAACACATGAAATATTAGTTCACTTTATTACATAAATGAATAAAAGATTTACTTAATTTTGATGTAGACCTTTGCCACAGGAGTACTAGATAATTTACAACTGTCATGGACTAGCAAACACTAGCAAAGCATCATTTGATGCAGTAAGTAACAAACTGTTCTCTCTCTTGAGATACAATTTTCGACATTAACAAATGTATATGTCCATCTGAAAAGATGTCATGAACTGGGAGTGCTCTGGCATGCTTAACACTATATTGATCTCAATGTGTAGATGTTGTGGAGCTGATATGGACAATGTGGTGTTCAGGAGTGTCTCCCACACATTGTTGCGGATTGTAATGAGACCTTGCTAATGTTTGTGGTACTGATATGCTTTGCCAACTTTAGTGTGGCAACATGATCTCTGTACAATACCACAGACTTTGCCACCAGTTTTCCAGATTTAACTTCTGTTGGTTATTTCCTTTGGGCAGCCATCAGACAGTGTATCAATAGGGTCCCGCAACAAGATATGATACAAAAGGTGTATTTCAATTACGTATACCAGTCACTTTAAGATCACAAACACACTTTTGGGTACTTGAAAGGCACAGAGATGAACCAGGGTTGCCACAGGTTCTGTAAATCAAGGAAATTAGGGAATATTAGGGCATTTCAAACATGTAGGGGAGATCAGGGAAATTTGAAAAAAAAACACTGGTAAATATGGTTTTGTGTCTCAGTAGATGAAATTGTGTGTTTACTGAGATGTCATGCATCACCACAGGCTGGGTGCAGCTGAGTATGTGTGCTGCTTCCCTACACCCTCAGTACTGCTGCTTCTCTCCTTCCTACCACTCCCCTCAGCTTGCAGTCAGTGCTGTCACCACTTCTTTTCACTAACTTAGCAGCTACCGATGAGAGGCAGGGAGACATGAGGAGTGATTTGTTTGGATCTGAGTCCCAGAGACAGTAGACTCAGCAGTCAGAGACGGTGGTCATGTGTGCATGAGTTGTGTCTGACTGATTGTGTGAATGTGTGTGTGCTCTCGTTTTATGACGAAAGCTATTGCTCAAAATTTAGTTGGGGGAGTGTGATTGTCTTTTCTACATGCCTGTCTGCAACTCTGCATTTTTATGGTGAGTTACTGCCTATTCTCATTATAATTGAGTCTCAGAGAATTTGAACAACTTATCTGTTGAATGGATTGATCACCGCGGTCTAATTTCATCAACATGTTGTCTGTGGCTCATGAATAGTTGGCCACAAGAGTGGATTTCCACGATGGACCAAAACTGCTGGCCATTTCTGTGGGTATCTGTAATTGGGTCTACCTATCTGAAGCCATTCAGTTCCCACTAATGTCCAGGATATGCCTGTCGGATCTAGTCTCACTGATCTGCCTGCAGATGGGTCTGTTTGTGTGTGGCATAATGCAGTGTATTTTCATGAAGGACTGCGGTGCTCGTCAGCAGGCTGGTGGCCATGGGTGATGGATTTTGGGAATTGCGACTGTCTCATGGCAAGTATGTTGTACAGTGTGGCATTTTATAGACATTTTATTTGTTCTAGTACATTTTGGCATTTCAAAAGTAGTTTATATTTTTGAGAGTACAGATGATAAGAAGAAGAAAATTGTGTCAGTCACTGGCAGTTTGTATGCTATGTGCTCATATATTTCTTGAAACAAAAATCACAAAACATCTGTAAATAATAAGTACAACACAGTGGTTAATAACCGACAGTAAAAAACATAGTAGAACCAAAATTTTATTGGCAGACACGTACAGTGTTAATTTACACAATTCTTCCTGCCTTATACACTTCTTTCAAGAGTCCTACTTTTTTGTGAGGTTGCTTCTGAAATCAGTGAAGGTATTTTAAATCTGTCTTGTGACTCCAAGGAAATGTGCATTTTTGTCAACAAATGTGTTTTGTTGTTTTTAAGAAAAATAACATCAGTGGTCTTAATGAAACAAATATACCATTTGGCTTGTTTTCTCCTTGTAAAACAGTTTGTTACAAAAGATGTTGATTTTAAGTACTTAAGATTTTTGCTCACATCATGAAATGCCATCATTTCCAAGCTTTTATAGATATTTCTTCATTTGCACTGTTGTTTCTTGTACTGTAGCTGTAAAGACAGATTGTCAACATACATTTTAACTTACCTATGATATCTCAAAATTTGTCAGAGTAAAATGCTAAAATTTGTCTGGAAATCGGAAATATGAGGGAATTTCACTTAGGAAACTTGTGGCAACCCTGTGAACACAACTGTGCTTAGCTCAAGGTGAAAAGCATTAACTCCTACTACCATAGTGTAAACAGGGAAATTTGCTCTTTTCTAATAGAGTTTAAAGGTGCTAAAGTAGCACACAGAATTTATTCACAGTTAAAAGTATCACAAAAGTATTTTATATACTTATACTTTAAAAGACACACACCTTTTCCTGAAAAATCTACTGTTCATCCCTTAAGCATTGTTCAAGTAAACATCTTCATATTGATTAACATTTCACAATAAAATCATTTTGTATTAGTGCATTATGTCTTAACAATAGGTAAACCTAGTTGTTGTCTTGAAAGAGATGACCACCTAAAATCAGATGTGAAATCACTCTGCTACTGATGTATATGATTTTCTTGCCTGGCCATCTAGCCAAGTTGTGCTTGTTTGTATAGGCACTGTTAATACATGATATAATTTTTCTAGGTGTATTTATTAAACAGCAGGTCTTTAAAGCCCTTGAAGTACGCAGTAACAGATTACTAGGATACCAAACAAGAACAAAATGGTTCAAATGGCTCTGAGCACTATGCAACTTAACTTCTGAGGTCATCAGTTGCCTAAAACTTAGAACTAATTAAACCTAACTAACCTAAGGACATCACACACATCCATGCCTGAGGCAGGATTCGAAACTGCGACTGTAGCGGTTGCGCGGTTCCAGACTGAAGCGCCTAGAACAGCACGGCAACACTGGCCGTCCAAACAAGAACAGCCAAATAGTGTTTCTGTAATAGCAGCAACATTTTTCCCCTTCAAAGTGGGGACCATTCTGTGCACTGGAAAAGATATTCCTTTTCAACCATGTTACATAATAGCCTAGGTAGAGCGTATCAGCCATCTTGATTAATATCACATAACCAGACAACTAATAAGTTAGTTAGCAATCAGTGTAAAAGGTGAAACTAGTTTTTAATAATTAGAACTTGATTTGGAATAGACTGTACGGCATACCGGTGCACACCATCACAAATTAAGCACTGGTTATAACTGTGTTCTCTGCAATTCTATATCTGCTGAGTTATTCTTCATTTTTGATTGTGATGCTTAATATTGATATTGTGACTGGGTGTCAGGCTAGCTTGGAGTGGGCAAGTGATTATCTTTTAGAGATGGGTGTGAGTGTAGCAGAAGAAGACAGTCCATGGATATAAATGCCCTTTATTGTTTATTATTTACAATCATTCAGCCTTCTTGACCATGGTTGTTGATATCTGGGACCTCAGTGAATGCAGCAAGTACATTGCCACAGTGTCATCCTTGTCAGCCCTGGCACATATCTAAGCTCCCACTGAAGATGTGTCGTCCCACTGTGGACATCTCTTGTAACTGAGACATTAGCAGTCCCAGCTGCATCATCTACTGTTGTCCCAGGGAAGGTGGTAAAGTGATGGCAGAGCAACCCAATGTCCTGAAATCTGCAATGTGTCAGCTCACAGTGGTGCAGGGCTGGGGAGACCTCAGTTCGAGCCCTGGTATATGCAAAGTTGGCTGGATCCTGACGGGTTGTCATGAGGTGGTGGTAGAGAACAAGGCTGCAAAGATTTTTGGTGATCGGGTAGCAGTCAAAGGCTAAAGACATAGTGGTGGCTGCTGTGTGGGCATCATAGCATAGTCCAGATGTCCCATAATGACTGACTGACCCTTTGGGGTACAACTACTACTGTCTGGAGACTGATCATGTGGGAAAGTAGCGCTGCTGCATTCCTCCATCATACAGAAGCATCTCAAAGGGTGGTCAATGTCCGAGGACTAACCTCACAGAAATAGGTAGAAGTTTGGAAGAGGCTTACTGATTTTGGGGGTGCTATGTCAGTACAGGTTGTCAACTACAGCAGTCAGTGCCCAGTACACAGTTGTGGATAGAGGCATTTTTTTGGTTCATTACAATATTTATGGCACCTTCATTACATCATGTATTAATGTTTATTCTGATTCCACTCATACATGGATTAAGCTAGGGGAAGAATTGCTCGAGTTTGTTTGTGCAGGATGGTGTGAGCCTAATCATAACCTCACAAATTATAGAGAATCTGAATCCAGGAAGATGAAGGATATCTGCAAATACTATTATCAAAAGAAATTCTTAAAAGTTTCTAGGAGGTTTATGGCACATATGGATATACTTCTTCATATTTGCTGGTACTGATTTTTCAGCATTTCTGTTAAAACACCAGCAAGCCACAGAAGCTTGTAAGCATTTGTATGTTCTTGTTTGTACAGATGAAGTATTCCCTCTTACTACAACCTGATATGGATCCCACATACTTGAACATTATTCCAGCATGGATATTACAAGCAGTATCTGATATTAACAAACTGTATTCCCATTATTTTCTTAATGAATCACTGTCACTTAGTTTACCTGTGACTGAATTTTCAGTAATTATTTCTAGACGTTTTGTTCCTAAATATTATATAACGACAGCGGCTCTACTTGTGACATTAATCCAGTGTCAACAGGTACTACTTTATACCACACTACGTTGTAGGGGCACATGTGCATTTTTACTTAAGTCCAGTTGTGAATGTTTGCACCATACTGCAATGTTATAAGATCTTGTTGAATACTCATGCTATCTTTTGTGTTTGTGAATAGCACTTTTTAATGTAAGTAAATATTTGTAACAGTAGGTTCCCACCATGTAATATGAATCTTGTAAGAGGATAAGGAGGATTTGTATTAGAGAAAACTCAAATGCAAACTAAAACAGGAGCATAAACAACATTGTTTAACAATCCGAAATGATTGTGCACAATGGATAGCACTAGTTTTTAACCAAGGGATTGTAGTAACAGCAATTTTTGTGATTTCAAAGTGTACACATACTTTGAGTACACCTCTAAAGTGAAAAATATTTCCTGCAGTATCAAATTCAGTGAGCACTGTCCCCAAAAGGTATTCTGCCTAATAATGTGAAAAAAGGAATAATACTACAATATCATATTGCAACACATTAAAATTTACTTTACAGGATTTTGTATCACCTGACCTACATTATTGGAATGACTCTTCAGAACAGTATTAATAACATCTTAATATGTAAATTGATGGCATGTCAAGCCAATGGAAGACAAGAAAAGCAAATCAAACATGGTAGGAATATAATAAATGAAAACTGTAAATTTTGGCAGAATCATTGGTTATACGTAATATCAAATAAGAAATGTCCCTAGGCTATGTCAACATTCAGTTGTTGCATGAGAATTATTGCAGTATGAATTATTAAAATTCACTTTAGCAGAACTGCACAATTGCTGAATAAACATGAATTCATTTACTTTCAATGAACAAACCAATGATTTATTATCCCAAGGACACAGCTGATAAAACATACAGAATCCTGATCCTTCTAATAATGAACAGGGTCAATTGTTATTGAAAGTCCAGGATCGAATAATCACAAAATTGTGAAAAGCATAGGTAGCTTCTCACTGTATAGTGGAATGTTGAGTCACAGCCAGGCAAAACAAATGACTGCTAAACGAGTAAGCTTTCAGCCAAAAGGATCAGACAACATACACACTCATTTGACACACACACACACATACACACACACACACACACACACACAAATCACTGTCTCTGGCTAATGAGGCCAGACTGCAAGCAACAGTGCATTATGGGAAAAGCAGTGTGAGAGCTGGGGGTAAGGAGAAGGCTGGGGTAGGGAGTGGTAGGGATAAGCAGGGTAGCAGTGAGGGATGGTAAAGTGCTGCTTATGGGAGCACATAGAGTTGGTTGGGAGAGGGTAAGAAGGTAAGACAGCTGGTGCAGTCATGGTTAGACCGAGCGCATGGAGTTGGGAGTTGGGGGGGGGGGGGGCAACAAGAAAGGAGGGGAGTAAGAAGGCTGTGGATGAGTCGGTGGAATAGAGTGCTGTGTATTGCTAGAATGAGAACAGGGAAGTGGATAGTTGGGTCAAGGACAATAACTAATGAAGGTTGAGGCCAGGAGGATTGTGGGAACGTAGGCTGTATTGTAGGGAAAGTTCTACCTGCACAATTCAGAAATGCTGGTGTTGGTAGGCCGTATCATATAGCACAGGCTGTGAAGCACTCATTGAAATGAAGAACGTTGTGTTGGACAGCGTGCTTAGCAACTGGACGATAACAGCTGTTTCTTAGCAATAGTCAGTGTCCATTTGTGCAGACAGACAGCTTGTTGGTTATCATCTCCATGCAGAATGCTTGCAGCTTAGTTTGTAGATCACAAGACTGGTTTGACAGGTAGCCCTGCCTTTGAAAGGATGGATGATGCTTGCCACCAGAAGAGGTATGGTGGGAGGATGTATGGAAGAATCGGCCAACTTTTTAATGCTGAACTATGTTGGATTCCAAAGTGGTGCTCATCATTTATATTATATAAAAGTGCAATACTTTAACTTTGAGTACAAGTCATGTTGCTCCTAAAAGGCAAAAAAGGCTAAAGAGATGTGCAGTTTGTTGTATGTCTGTTGAGACATAGGCCAGGAAGAGAATCTTTATGGATCACTTTCTAATTTTGATGAGAAGCCTTGCAGCCATGAACCACTGTCTCTGTGTTGGATTGACTGCTGGCCAATACATGTGTTTGTGATAGCTCTCAGCCATTAGATGCCCCATGTGTTTTCCACATTATCTGTAGTCAGAAGAATGAATAAAATTAATTACTCCTTGAAAACTGTGTTTCAAAGGTTGGCACACTGATAGCAGGGAGATTCTGTGCTCATTGTGTGCATATGTATTTTATTACGAAGTGTGGCTGTTGCCTGTTGTACTACATAAACTGTCAAAGGAAATCTGTCCAGGCTACTGTGGAAGTCTGCATCTAATTGAAATTATGATTATCAAGATATGGCCCTTTACCTATGAGCTGATAGTGATTTAGTATTTTCAAGTACACTAGTTTTTCTATAATGCACATTATAGCTGTAGTGGTTTGGATGTAGTGTCCATCACTGCAGTCCATGGGAAATTTGTCTAGGAAATTTGGAACCTCTATTATATAAAGCAATAAACAGCTAATGATTGATGAATATACAGAATTTTATGCTGTACAGATTATTCCGAGAACCTCTTTTTCATTGTGGGAATATAGTAAGCTGCATTTGTCATTTAGAATGTAACAAGTATTTAAGGGATTCTTCTGGGGAAGAACTGCACAGACACTGTTTTGAATCATGTATGCAGCTAAGCCAAACAATTCCTGGTGCAAATCATGATAGAGGTTAGCAAAATGACATCGGAAGGTGACAAAGATTTTTAGACATTGAACAGCATTATTGAATGGTATAAGATTAACTGCTGAACAGAAAGGATCCATGTATGGTTCACATGTATTTTCAAATAACTTATGGGAATTCAGCCAAGTAACACTTTCAGCAACCGCGGATATTTCGGCAGGAGAACACCCTGCTATTTTCAAGGCAAACTGCAATGGACAGGTGACATAAATGCAAATTTAAAATCTTGGTTCTTGGAATGATGCAGGAGAGATAATACACACACTGAACACTAGTCCCACCAAAGATGACCAAAGTCAGAGACATTGACAGTGAGATTACGAACTCGCAGGTGTCGTATCATTGACTCTGTCCCTCTGCTTTTTTGACAAGGAAGAGAGCCGGATTCCAAACAGAGTTTAAACAAAAACCTCCATTCCTGTTAAGGAGGTTCCTCACTAATTTAATCTCAACTACCTCCTTAATAACACTATCCCAAAAGCTGGACGTACATGCCAATGTGTTACGTCTGCCACAGACGGCCCCTGCCCGGCAGACTACACCCAAGACACCCCTGTGCACCATATAACATACACAAGCACTTGCAGGCGCAACCAAGAGGAAAACATTTCTTCAAAATAAACAGAACTTGCTAGACACTAATGCGAACCTTTTTCTGCAGAGGTCGCTTCACAGACACAGGGAAAGTTCGAGTACTCCGCCGACTTTATAAGGCCAGCGCAACAGCAGGAGAAAACGCATCACCTTTCAGCAAATCACTCCAGAAATGCAGCGTGCCATGTGGCGCAACATGGACACGAGGTAAGAGATATAATACAAGAGCTATTCGGAAAGTAAGGACCGGTCGGTCGCGAAGTGGGAACTACCATGGAAATCAAAAATATTTTATTTTCAGCGGTTAGCTATACCTTCCAGCTACTTCTGTACATAGTCACCGCTCCAATTTAGTTATCTGTTGTAGCGTTGTGCCAACTTCCCAAAACTCTAGTCATAGAAAGCAGTAGCCTATGCTTTCCGCGAATTCCTGCTCTGGTCTACAGCTCGTCCGTGCCAAAACGATGCCCGTAGGAAGCGGTTCATGTGAGCAGGGATGAAACTCAGGGGAAGCCAATTACCGGCTGTATTGTGGGTGATCAACGCTGCAGGATCATCTTCACTGCCTCTGCACAGTGCGGCCGAGAGTTTATTCTCACCAGGCACTCCTACATGACAGGAGACACTATTTTCTAAGAATAAAACGTGCTTACTGTGTGCTGAGAACTGAAAAGATCGACATGACGCGATCGACGGGTATTCTAGATACACTGCCCAACACACCTGCGCAAAGCTTCATCGGAGTTTCACTGTGGCTTCCATTTTGCACCCGACCGGATCTTACATTCCGAACAGGCCATTTATGTGCCTCATCGCAGTGGCGGACATGTTG
The DNA here is from genome assembly GCF_023897955.1 of Schistocerca gregaria. NCBI lineage: Eukaryota > Metazoa > Arthropoda > Insecta > Orthoptera > Acrididae > Schistocerca > Schistocerca gregaria. The sequence goes on along the minus strand of NC_064921.1, from coordinate 135,437,573 downwards.
AGTGCAGTTCGTCTCGTGTTATCGCGCAATGGGGGTGAGAGTGTCACTGACTTGATAATCAAGTTGGGGTGGCAGGGTGGCAGTCACTGAAACAAAGGCGGTTTTCTTTGCGGCGAGATGTATTTACGAAATTTCAATCACCAAATTTCTCTTCCGGATGCGTAAATGTTTTGTTGACACCCACCTACGTAGGGAGAAATGATCATCATAATAAAATAAGAGAAATCAGAGCTCGGATGGAAAGATTTAGGTGTTCCTTTTTCCCACGCGCCATTCGAGAGCGGAATGGTAGAGACTAGTATGAAAATGATTCGGTGAACCCTCTGCCAGGCACTTAAGTGTGAATTGCAGAGTAACAATGTAGATGTAGATGTAGAGTATCCTGTGACACAAATTTCAGACACACATTCCAAACAGTTAACAAGCAATAAATCTGCACAGTTTCTTGTATAAAGTGTTTCACTTTTCTGACATCCCGAACGGATCACCCTGTATTACACTACTGGCCATTAAAATTGCTATACCAAGAAGAAATGCAGATGATAAACGGGTATTCATTGGAAAAAAAATATTATACTAGAACTGACATGTTATTACATTTTCAAGCAATTTGGGTGCATAGACCCTGAGAAATCAGTACCCAGAATAAACACCTCTGGCCGTAATAACGGCCTTGATACGCCTGGGCATTTAGTCAAACAGAGCTTGGGTGGTGAGTACAGGTACAGATGCCCATGCAGCTTCAACACGGTACCACAGTTCATCAAGAGTAGTGACTGGCGTATTGTGACGAGCCAGTTGCTCGGCCACCATTGACCAGAAAGTTTTCAATTGGTGAGAGATCTGGAGAATGTCTTGGCCAGGGCACCAGTCGAACATTTTCTGTATCCAGAAAGGCCCGTACAGGACCTGCAACATGCAGTTGTGCATTATCCTGCTGAAATATAGGGTTTCGCAGGGATCGAATGAAGGGTAGAGCCACGGGTCGTAACACATCTGAAATGTAACGTCCACTGTTCAAAGTGCCGTCAATGCAACAAGAGGTGACCAAGATGTGTAACCAATGGCACCCCATACCATCACGCCGCGTGATACGCCAGTATGGCGATGACGAATACACGCTTCCAATGTGCGTTCACCGCGATGTCGTCAAAAACGGATGCTACCATCATGATGCTGTAAACAAAACCTGGATTCATCCGAAAAAATGACGTTTTGCCAGTCGTGCATCCAGGTTCGTCGTTGAGTACACCATCGCAGGCGCTTCTGTCTGTGATGCAGCGTCAAGGGTCTCCGAGCTGATAATCCATGCTGGTGCAAACGTCGTAGAACTGTTCGTGCAGATGGTTGTTGCCTTTCAAACGTCCCCATCTGTTGACTGAGGGATCGAGACGTGGCTGCACGATCCGTTACAGCCATGCGGATAGGATGCCTGTCATCTCGACTGCTAGTGATACGAGGCCGTTGGGATCCATCACGGCGTTTCGTATTACCTTTCTGTACCCACCGATTCCATATTCTGCTAACAGTCATTGGATCTCGATCAACGCGAACAGCAAAGTCGCGATACGATAAACCGCAATCGCGATAGGCTACAATCCGACCTTTGTCAAAGTCGGGAACTTTGTGGTACGCATTTCTCCTCCTTACACGAGGCATCACAATAACGTTTCACCAGGCAATGCTCGTCATCTGCTGTTTGTGTATGAGAAATCGGTGGAAACTTTCCTCATGTCAGCACGTTGTAGGTGTCGCCACCGGTGCCAACCTTGTGTGAATGCTCTGAAAAGCTAATCATTTGTATATCACAGCATCTTCTTCCTGTCGGTTAAATTTCGAGTCTGTAGCACGTCATCTTCGTGGTGTAGCAATTTTAATGGCCAGTAGTGTATAATGTAATGCAATATAGAATAATACAATAATGTACTTTATCGGAGTTATTCTGCGGATTCAGGCTGACGTCGGTATTTTTCTTTATCATTTGCGTTCGCAGTTGTTGAGTCCCCATCCAACGCGACCAGTAGTATCGCAGAACGATAAACTGCGATGCTTTGGCTGCCAAATTCCAATCTGTGCTGGCAGGCATTTCTCTTTCATAAACGAGCTTCTCACAAACAAAAACGTTCAAATGTAGTTTCTGAATGAGACAGCTACTGCGTTATCATTTTTCATACACAGAATGTAGATTCCGTTACTTGTACCTACTCGCACTTTGTGCGGATGCACTGGAATATTAATCATTTGCATATCAAAGAATGTAGAACACTTCTCAGCAAAGAGACGTTTGTTGCGTTCGGTCTTCGTGACGTTGCAGTTTTAGTGACAAGCTGTGTGTTCTCTTACATTTCATCATTTGGCGTTCAGTGTGTCCGTACCATACTTCTACCGCAATAAACAATGGAACACTATAACGAGATGCTTTATGCATTAGGCAAGACAAAAAATCATTTTGTGGAAGTACTTTAGTTGAGGAAGAATTAACGAAGTAATGTTACACAGATTCATTAACTGTTGTTCTCGCTGTCGGCGATTATGCCAGCATAACAAACAGTCTGCACAATGAAAGCAATGAATAAAAGTGTTTATCATAATACATTTATTTTCTAGCTCTGAACCTCAATTAAAGCGTCTGCTGAGGAAGAGTATCCCGCTTCTGTACTCTTATTTGTGTTAAAGGCGAAGAAACACAGCTCGTAATCTGCCGACGGTGTAACATAAGCGTTCGCGTTACTTGACAGTTTTTCTTCCATCTGCAAGTAATGCACCTTTACTCCGACGCAGCTTGGTTCTATTTCTGCTACCGTGCTCCCACTCGTCCACATATCTCTGCATTTTTTTTTTTTTTTTACAAACTTGGCTGCTATACTGTATTTTTCCAGTTCAAAATAAAAAAGTAAGTTTACTCTTGTTAGAACAGGCACTCACTCTAGGATTAGGCTCTTACGCAATAAGGTTTGTACATGCCTAACGGTATTACATGATTCATACTACCGTCGTTATAATCATTTGGTTCTACCCTTCCACATTCCGAACTTAACTCTGTATAAATGCGCTAGATAGCTTTGGTGTTTTGGAGTCTGGTTTTCTGACATCAGAGTCTTGAGGCTGTCAGTGGATATGCACCCACAAAACGTTGTTTAGCTCTGTGTTACTCAGATATCTTCCATAACAAATTACACTCCTGGTACACATATCATTGTATTTCAGCTGTGAAGTCTATTCCTCAATAGAAATCCTTATTGATTGAGAAGGATGTTTTGCTTTGCAATTTGGTCCACAGTTTCATTGCAATGCTACGCCAGAGTGACATTTTATGCAGAGAAGATCCGCATCTGTCTCGTTTCTCTTCCATGGTATTTTTAGTTACAAGTACTTCCAGCACGGAAAATCCTGTAAGGAATTACACGAGTGAGGTTATCGATTAACTATATTTGTAGCTATTTAATTAACCTCGAGTATCATAACTCGGACAGTTCCTTTGTTTGTAAAGAAGTTTCGGAAAGGAGTACTCAAACAAGTTTTAGGTCGTATTATTACATTAATGAACAGGTTTTACACATTGGTTAAAACCTGGAATAATTCGTACTACGAGTGTGACCACTTATGATTCAAAACAGTATCGTACATGAAAACTAGAATTCTATGTTTGGAGCTCAAGTTGGGCAGTATGTCGTATATTACGGTGCATCCATTACTCTTCGTATATTAATGTGATAGTAGTCATCTTCTAGAATATTGTATGTAGTCGTCTTTACAATTAGTTCCACGATGGTTTTGATTTCAGGTCAGTCGTTATTTTGTATAATAATTCAAGTATTTGGGTTGAATTAAGTATTCATGTGAAGAAAAAGAATGGAAATGAAATAGTTCTATGAGTCTACTGTATGACAAGTACGTCAGTACGTCATCAAAGCCATTTCAACAAGTAGCAAATCTTCCTATATGTAGCGCACCTGTTTTAGCACAAAAATTACAAAAGAACAACATTAAAATTAAAAACTATTTGCTCGAATAAGATGGCCGGATTTAAGGTTTGCACTTCGTTGCTTGAATACGGCATATTGTTTTTCTGGAAAACTAACCTCACGATTTCTTTTAATTCAGTAATGTACCTACTCAGACACTGATAGTTCGTGGACAAAGTTATTTTCCGACCAATATGCAACGGGCACATCTATTAACACAGATACATTTACACTTCGAGACTGACAATGTCGAAAATGAAACTAATGAACTCGAATGGCTCGTGATTTCTTCTCGTGATGTTAACTCTGAGACAGTGACGATGATGATGATGAGGTGCCATACTCCGAGGAGCGTAGCGGGCGATACTGGAGACCCGCACCACTGTACTAGGCAAGGTCCTAGTGGAGGTGGTTTGCCATTGCCTTCCTCCGACTCTTTGCAAAAATTTGGCTCCAGCTACTGACATACTTCGAAAGGTGCATCGGGCAAGATCCAATTGCAGCTAGGAGTCTCGCAGAATGTGGTAAACATCTACCAAAGTTGGTGGACTACTGTAAGACTTAGTGTTCGCACTTTACCTTGGTGTTCGTAATACATGATCTTGCGTAGTACTGAGAAATATTTCTATTCCTTATTTATTTAAAAATTGTCTTAAAATGAAACTTAAAATGTTAAATATTTATTTAGCACCCCCCCCCCCCCCCCCCTCATTCAGAAACTTATAACGCTGCTGCAGTTTGATCGTTTGAGCTGCCTGAGGAGCTAATTATCCCGTTGGCTGTACGCCATGATCTGTTGAATACAGTAACAAAAGTACAGAATAATTATGTATGAACAGTATCCGAAATAGTCTAGTTGTAAGTGGCAAAACTCAAGCCTACACTAAACGTAATCCTAAAGAATTCGATTGTATCTAGGGAAGGTTTTATGAATTTCGACGGCGAAAAAATCTGGGTTGATGGTAAACATAAAGTGCTGGTTGAACATGGTAACAGTATACTTTCATGGGCCACCAGGTCCCAGAAGCTGCAGCAGTACAATGCTTCATGGAAAATCTTAGGTATTAGGTGAGTAAATTTCCGATCACGCTATTGTAATGAGGAGAATATGCAATTTGCCAGCAATGAAATGGGAGAGTCATATGATTAAAATTGGTACTAGGAACAAGGATTCGCGTGATGCTGCACTGAACACCTTTTCTGAAAACTACTGCGAGAAATTGGTTAATTAGCTCTTGAGGGCAAGTTCTCGGATTTCTTAACGTACGGGAAGTGACCGCGAGGCTGTTATGGTGTGAATAAATACAGATACTAAAAAGGATGACAAGAAAAGCACGAAACAAACGATTGGAAAAAGGCTAAAATCATTCTTATTTGCAAGAGGTATCATCAAGTAAACGTACACGATGATAGGCATGTATCGCTGACCAGTCTGTTGTAGAATTATGAAACTAGTTTTATTCTCAGGTGTAAAGAAGGAGGAAAAATCTTTTCTATAGGAATCAACATGGACTTCGTAAACAGAAATCGGAAAACTCACTCTGTCCGTCAATGACATCTACAGTGTGTATGAACATTATGGGTATGACCGAAGGGAGCAAGTAGAGGACAATGAAACAAGCAAGAAACCCTAATAAACATAGGTCAGGAAAATTCGGAAATTTGTGGTATGTTCCTATGCGACCAAACTGCTGATTCATCGGTCGCTAGGCTTACTCACTACTTAATCTAACTTCAACTAATTTACGCTAAGGATAACACACACACTCTCATGCCCAAGGGAGGACTCGAAATCTGATGGGGGCAGCCGCGCGAATTGGGGCAAGGCACCCTAGACCGTGCGACTACCCCGCGCGCCATAGGTCTGGATATATTGTGGCTCAGCTCATGGACAGCTTATAACAATGTTCCCAAGGATCCAGACTGGAGATACACAATGGAGGACAAACACTTTACAAGTGTTGCACATGGCTGCCGTTCATTTGAAAGCAGGCTCCAGCATGTCTCCTCATCGATGTCCGTACACGTTGAGAAATCCTAGGCTGGTTCCGAATGCACTGACAACTACTCACAACACTTTCCGAGAGTTCATCGACTCTGTCAACAAGGCTGGAATACACGAAAGGTTTTAAATATCTCTGCACGAAAAAAATCCTACGGGATCAAGTCGGGGTATCTGGGAGGCAATGTTACTGGGAGTCACGACCGATTCAGTACTTAGGTATCAGGAATCACGGTAAATCGAACGACGGCAGTTTCTTACTTTGTAAATTTAAGATCACTTGTGGGGTTTAGAAATAAACGTAGCCTTAGGAATTAGCACTGCTGTAACATTAGCATGTCTGCAGTTCTGCATACGTTGTATCGGAAAAATCGTTGGTTTCAGAATCTACGTTTACTGGCGTTATTTGCTTGTTTCATTGTCCTCTACTTATCTCTGTCGTTTGTATCTATAACATTCTGCAGACCGCTGTAAACAGCTGCGCCCAGCTTGACGTCCTGGTCCCTGGCTGCCGAATGGCATTCCATGTACACTGAAGCGGCAGAGAAACTGGTACAGGCATGCTTATTGAAATACAGAATTTCAGGTATGTAAACAGGCAGAATACGGCGCTGCGGTCGGCTACACCTATACAAGAAAACAAGAGTCTGGCGCAGTTTTTAGATAGGTTTCTGCTGCCACAATGGCAGATTATCAAGATTTAAGTGAGTTTGAACGTGGTGCTACAGTTGGTGCACGGTGGGATGGGACACAGCATCTCCGAGGTAGCGAAGAAGTGGGGATTTTCCCGTACGATCATTTCACGGGTGTACCGTGCATATGCAGATCCCGGTGAAACATCAGATCTCTGACTTCGCTGAAGCCAGAAAAAGATCCTGCAAGAACGGGACTAACGACGACTGAAGTGCAACCCTTCCACAAATGGCTGCAGATTTCAATGCTGGGCCATCAACAAGTATCATCGTGCGAACCATTCAACGAAACATCAACATTATGGGCTTTTGGAGCCGAAGGCCCACTCATATACCATTGATGACTGCACGACACAAAGCTTTACGCCTCGCCTGGACCCGTGAATATCAACATTGGACTGTTGATGACTGGAAACATGTTGTCTGGTCGGGCGAGTCTCGTTTCAAATTGTATCGAGTGGATGGACGTGTCCGGGTATGGACACAATCTCATCAATCCATGGACCCTGTTCAAGCTGGTGGAGGCTCTGTATTAGTGTAGGGCATGTGTAGTTCGAGTGATATGACTCTGACAGGTGGCACGTACGTAAGCATCTTGTTTGATCACCTGCATCCATTCATGTCCATTGCGCATTCCGATGGACTCGGGCAATTCCAGTTGGACAATGCGACACCCACAAGTCCAGAAGTGCTACAGTGTGGCTCCAGGAACACTCTTCTGAGTTTAAATACTTCCGCTGGCAACCAAACTCCCCAGACATGAACATTATTAAGCATATCTGGGGTGCCTTACAATGTAGTGTTCATAAGAGATCTCCACCCCTCGTACTCTTACTGATTTAAGGGCAGCCCTGCAGCGTTAATGGTGTCACATTAAACCAACAACTAAACCAAATAATGACCAACTTATCACCGGAGCAGCTTTTAATAAAAATTAAAGAAAACCTGACCAAGTTTAAAAATATATTATACCGTTAAAATAAGAGTTACTAAACAGGCGTAGGATAACTGGCCGCTCAGCCCTTAGAATGAGAAAAACAACAGTTATATGAAAGATATTTACTAGATTACAATTATATAAGTTAGCGAGCGGCGACCTCTTTCGCGAAGATGGTGCAGGCCGGTATGGCGTATAGAAGCAGAGCTGCAAACGTACTACGGTTCAAGATTCCCACAAGACGCCATACCACACTGCCCGTGACGCCGGAGCAGACTACAGGCGCCTCTAAGTTCCTGCACGCTCGACACTGCCACAGTTACCCGATTCGGCGAGATGTCTAAAGGTCAGTAAACGTGTTATGGTAGACACTTTGGGTATCAGAAAACTAAACGGTAGAATAGAATAATAATTCTAGAAATACTGCCGAGCATGGACTAAGAAACCTGAACAGCCAGAAATTTGCAACTCAACCCGACTCCTCTCCGATTTACGGGAACGAGACAGGCGGGGAAGTGAGACTCGTCCAGCCGGAACAATCACACTCACCCGCAAAAGTTCGATCTACACTTTCAGACAAGAAGTGGGTTACTTGGAGCGAAAATTCACACTAGGCGAATAAGCAACAAGAGGGTTTCATTCCGCACGCAGCTACCATGCGGAATTAGGCTAGCAGACGGCAAATTAACCAATTCAGGGAGACCTGAATTACCTCTGCACTAAGAAAGGGCATGGTCCCATAAATCCGTTGTAGACACACAAACTTCCCAATGCCCAAAGACAGTATGCCTCGCCACAAATTCGAGCCACGTACCCCCATGCCACCGAGAGAGTCGGACTTTGCTGCCCAACCACACTGGTCAGCCTGGTGTCAAGAACACAGTACATGGTCATTGGAACAGTGGTCCCAGTTTATGTTCACAGAGGAGACCAGTTATGGTCTGAAGAGTGATTCTCGTCTGGTTTTCATCTGGTGTGAACCAGAAACCAGATTGCAATCCCTTATTGTCCTTGAAAGGGACCTTTATGTAGGTCGTGGTTTGATGGTGTGGGGTGGGATTATGATTGGTGCACGTACACCCCTGCATATCTTTGACAGAGGAACTGTAACAGGTCAGGTGTATCGGTATGTCCGCCTTTTCAGGGGTGCATTGGGTCCCACCTTCCTCCTGATGGATGATAACGCATGGGCCCACTGAGCTGCCAACGTGGAGGAGTACCTTGAAACAGAAGATATCAGGAGAGTGGAGTGGCCTGCCTGTCCTCCAGGCCTAAACCCCATCTAGCACACCTGGGATGCTCTTGGTCAACGTATCGCTGCACGTCTTCAAACCCCTACGATACTTCAGGAGCTCCGACAGGCACTGGTTTTACCCCAGCAGCTACTCGATCACCTGATCCAGAGTATGCCAACCCATTGTGGGGCCTGTGTAAGTGTGCTTGGTGATCATATCCCATACTGATGTTGCGCAGGAAACAGTGGCGTTTTGTAGCACAACTGTTTTGGGACGGTGTTCTCAACTTATCACCAATTGTGGAGCTACAGATCTGTGTGTGTGTTCCCTATGGGCTTATGCTATTGGCGTCAGTTTTGTGTAGTGCCCCGTTGTGTGGCACCACATTCTGCAAATATCCTTAATTTATGAGCATGAGTGTAGGTGGTCAGTTTTCAATACTTGTACACTTATTCGCCCAAACACATCTCCACAGTCATTGTTCATCCATATCATCTATGGCCCATGGTGCACCACATTTGCCTCAGTGTCAGCTTTGGATAGCACCATTTTTCTGTACATGATGTACTTTAAGGAAGGTGGCACACAAACTGTTCACAAACTTAGTCTTTACGGAAATGCTTCCACCCTTCATCTGGAGTCAATGATAATGCCCTTTTGGACGGCCAAGGAAAACCTCTATAAAGCTAGTCGAGGTGGCCGAGTGGTTCTAGGCGCTACAGTCTGGAACTGCACGACCACTACGGTCGCAGGTTCAAATCCTGTCTCGGGCATGGATATGTGTGTTGTCCGTAGGTTAGTGAGGTTTAAGTAGTTCTAGGTTCTAGGGGACTGATGACCTCAGAAGTTAAGTCCCATAGTGCTCAGAGCCATTTGAACCACACCGGCCACAGCTCACTACTCCCCGATTTCGACACCACCACTACACACCCAAGATAAACAGCGCACTCATGCGGATGAGGTGGGAAATTTGTAAAAGGAAAGAGAGCCGACACGTTTCATTTGGGATACTGTCTGCAAAACGTGTTGGAAATAAAGTTAGTAATAAAAAAGAAATAAACCGAAACATCATTCCTTTTGCTGAAGCGTTGGTTCATTTTTATTGTCATTAGCTGGGTGCAAGAGAAACAAGGTCTGAAATCCATACATGATATAAAAATAAATGTACGTATTTATGTATGTATACACTGTTCAGCTGCCTACCTAATAGCCGGTAAGTCTATCTTTGGAACGAATAACAGTGGCGACGAGTCGTGGGATGGAAGCAATGAGGCCTTGGTAGGTCGTTGGAGGGAGCTGGCACCAAATCTGCACACACAAGTCAGCTAGTTCCCGTAAATTCCGCGCAGGGGTGGTGAGCTCAGACGCCACGTTCAATCACGTCCCAAACGTGTTCTATCGGGTTTTGATCTGGCGAATAGGAGGGCCAGCATATCAATTGGAACTAGCGACTGTGTTCCTCGAACCACTCCGTCACACATCTGGCCTTGTGAAATGGCGCATTATCTTGTTGAAAAGTGCTATTGCTGTTGGGAAACATGATCATCATGAAGGGGTGTACGTGGTATGCAGCCAGTGTACGATAATCCTTGGCCACCAGGGTGCCTTGCACTTGCTCCACTGGACCCCTGGACCCATGGATGCCCATGTGAACGTTCCCCAGAGCATAATGGATCTGCTCCGTCCCGCTACTGGTGTCAAGGAAGACGACGGATTCGCGCCCTCCCATCGACATGATGAAGGAGGTTTCCGGATTCATGAGACAACGTAACGCTCTGCCACTGCGCCAATGTCTCGGTGTCAAAATGAGCACATACGGCCGCGGAGGCTCATCATTACGAGTGCTCTGTGCACTGTCTGTTCAGATACACCTGTACTCTGCCCAGCATTAAACTCTGATGTTTCCGCCACCTCTCCTGTTTTACCAGTCTGCGCAGCCTACGTAGTCCGACATCTGTAATGAGGGGTGACCGCCCAACCCCACGAACTCTGGACATGGTTTCACCTTGGTTTCGCTATGTGTTGGTGATACTCACTCCTCGAACAGCCAAAAAGTCGTGCAGTTTCCGAAACGCTCATGCCGAGCCTCTGGGACATCACAATCTGCCCTCGATCAAACTCAGAGAGGACGCACACCTTCCCCATTTTACGCAAGCCAGCACGCCCACTGACACTGCATGCACAGTTTCCGAAATGCTCGCGCCGAGCCTTTGGGAGATCACAATCTGCCCTCGGTCAAGATCGGATGGTCGCGCTTCTTTCTCATTCTACACACGGACAGCAAGCTCACCGATACTACACTGTGCAGTCATTACTCGTCAGGCGACGCTGCTATTGCCTGGACGGGTTTATATCGATAGTAGATCGGTGGCCATAATTTCCTTGCTCATCGGGGTATGCATGCAATGAGGTAACAAAAATCACGAGGCAGCAACATGCACATATACAGATGGCGGTAGTATCGGGTACACAAGGTATAAAAGAGCAGTACATTGGCAGTTGGAGTTAGACGCATAGGACATTCCGTTTCGGAAATCGTTAGAAAATTCAATATTCCGTGATCCACAGTGACAATAGTGCGGCAAGGATACCAAATTTCAGGTGTCACCTCTCACCATGAACAATCAGTGGCCGATAGCCTTCATATAACGACCGACAGCAGCGGTGTTTGCATAGAGTTACCAGTGCTAACAGATAAGCAACACTGCGTGAAATAACCACAGAAATCAATGCGGGACGTTCGTATCCGGTGGGACAGTGCGGCGAAATGTGGCGTTAATGGACTGTGGCAGCAGACGATCGATGCTGCAGCTCCTCTCCTGGAGTCTTGACCATATCAGTTGGAAGATCGTGGCCTGGTCAAAGAGTTGATGGTAGGGTTCGAGAGTGGCGCAGACTCTACGAAGCCATGGATCCAAGTTGTCATCAGAGCACTGTGCAGGCTGGTGGTGGCTTCATGATGGTGTTTGCTGTGTTTATGAGGAATGGACTGGGCCCTGTGGTCCCAGTTAACCTATCGTTGACTGGAAATGGTCATGTTCCACTACTTGGAGATCATTTACAGCCATTCCCAAAAATGATGGAATTTTTATGTATGACAATGCGCCTTGTCACCGGGCCACAGTTGTTTTCTGGACAATTAGAGCGAATGGTTTGGCCTCCCAGATCTCTCGACCATCGAGCATCTATGGGACCTAATTGAAATTTCAATTCGTACATAAAATCCTGCACCCTGTACACTTCCACAATTATGGCAGCTATAGAGGTGACATGACTCAACAGTTCTGCAGGGGACTTGCAACGACTTGTTGAGCCCATGCCAAGTCGAGTTGCTGCACTGTGCTGGGCAACAGGAGACTCGGCACGGTATGTCGATTTATCAAAAACAAATGTTCGAATGTGTGTGAAATCTTATGGGACTTAACTGCTAAGGTCATCAGTCCCTAAGCTTACACACTACTTAACCTAAATTATCCTAAGGACAAACACACTCACCCATGCCCGAGGGAGGACTCGAACCTCCGTCGGGACCAGCCGCATAGTCCATGACTGCAGCGCCGAAGACCGCTCGGCTAATCCCGCACGGCGTCGATTTATCCCACGACTTTTGTCACCTCAGCGTATACATCATCCGACTCCGTAGCTGGGTGGTCAATGATGCCGACTTCCCTGCAGAGGACCCGGGTTCTATTCCCAGCATTACCAGGGATTTTTCCTTGGTATGAGGACTTCAACTGGATGCACTCAACCTCTTGATACCGACTAAGGAGCTACTTGACCGAGCAGTAGCAACTCCAGGTCACGAAAACTGACAACAGCACGGAGGGCCGTATGCTGACATCACGTCCCTCCATACCACATCCAATGACGTGATCCGCAGAGGATGACAGGGGGTCGGCCGGTGTCTATGGGCCCACCAGCGGTGTTTTACGTAACATGGATCACTGGAAAGTGAAACGATCATATGGAACTATTGTAGGAATAGCAGATACCAGGTTGAGATTCTTTGGAGAATGCTAAGGAAATGTAGTTCCTCCAAGGAAAAGTGGATTACAAAACAGTCTTTCGATTCTTTAGTACTGCTCGACAATCTGGAACCCTTATCACGTAATATTAATAGCAGAAGTAGAGAAGATCTAACAAAGCTCGACGTATCTCGTCAAGGTTTCGTTTAGCTGGCGCTGCTGACTTACGGAGATGCTCATCAAGCTCCAGTGGCTGACGCTCAGGCATTATGCCTCAAGGTTCGCAGTTAATGTCCCTAGAAAATTAAGCAGATTCCGAGACCTAGCCACTAATATTGTAGTTGGCCACAATCGCGTTCTTCTCTTTGCTGTGGTCAGCGACTTGCAGTTATCCATACATAAAGAGAACTACCATACAGCCCACCAACTGGAAAGACTGTCAAAACCGCTCTGAATTCCATAAGAAACACTCAGCGAACATAGATTCCTGTAGACAACACCATCTTTAGCGAACAATCTGTGCTACTGACAAATCGTTTTATTGAGAACACATATACATCTACACCGGGCAAATCACTGAGAAGTGCATAGCAGAGAGTACTTAGTATTGTACATTATTTTGGGGATTCTTACGCGTTCCTGTCACGTATGGAGTACAGAAAGAATTAAGTGCTTGAATGCCTCTGCATGCCCTGTAATTGATATTGTCTTTGCGGTCACTGCGAGAGCAGTACAGAGGATGCTGAAATATATTTCTAGATTTTCAACTTAGTACTGTTTCCTGAAGCTTAATAAGTAGACTCCTGTTGAGCAAATGGTGTTCATCTTGAAGCTACTGTCAGTTCAGGTTTTTAAACAATTCGACGACGCTCAAACAAAAATATAGGGTGCAGCGGGTATAACTGTACATACACTACTGGCCATTAAAATGGCTACACCAAGAAGAAATGCAGATGATAAACGGTTATTTATTGGACAAATATATTATACTAGAACTGACATGCGATCACATTTTCACGCAATTTGGGTGCATAGATCCTGAGAAATCAGTACCCAGAACAACCACCTCTGGGCGTAATAACGGCCTTGATACGCCTGGGCATTGAGTCAAACACAGCTTGGATGGCGTGTTCAGGTACAGCTGCACATGCAGCTTCAACATGATACCACAGTTCATCAAGAGTAGTGACTGGCGTATTGTGACGAGCCAGTTGCTCGGCCACCATTGACCAGACGTTTTCAATTGGTGAGAGATGTGGAGAAAGTGCTGGCCAGGGCACCAGTCGAACACTTTCTATATCCAGAAAGGCCCGTACGCGACCTGCAACATGCGGTCATGCATTATCCGCTGAAATGTAGGGTTTCGCAGGGATCGAATAAAGGGTAGAGCCACGGGTCGTAACACATTTGAAATGTAACGTCCACTGTTCAAAGTGCCGTCAATACGAACAAGAGGTCACCGAGACGTGTAACTAATGGCACCCCGTACCGTCACGCCGGGTGATACGCCAGTATTGCGATGACGAATACACGCTTCCAATGTACGTTCACCGCGATGTCGCCAAACACGGATGCGATTATCATGATGCTGTAAACAGAACGTGGATTCACCCGAAAGAATGACATTTTGCCATTCGAACACCCAGGTTCGTCGTTGAGTACACTATCGCAGGCGCTCCTGTCTGTGATGCAGCGTCCAGGGAAAACGCAGCCATGGTTTGAGCTGATAGTCCATGCTGCTGCAAACGTCGTCGAACTGTTCGTGCAGATGGTTATTGTCTTGCAAACGTCCCCATCTGTTGACTCAGGGATCGAGACGTGGCTGCACGATCCGTTACAGCCATGCGGATAAGATGTCACCTCGACTGCTAGTGATACGAGGCCGTTGGGATCCATCACGGCGTTCCGTATGACCCTCCTGAACCCACCGATTCCATAGTCTGCTAACAGTAATTGGATCTCGACCAACGCGAGCAGCAATGTCGCGATACGATAAACCTCAATAGCGATAGGTTACACTCCGACCTTTATCAAAGTCGGAAACGTGATGGTACTCATTTCTCCTCCTTACACGAGGCATCACAACAACGTTTCACCAGGCAATGCTGGTCAATTGCTGTTTGTGTATGAGAAATCGGTTGGCAACTTTCCTCATGTCAGCACGTTGTAGGTGCCGCCACCAGCGCTAACCTTGTGTGAATGCTCTGACAAGCTAATCATTTGCATATCACAGCATCGTATTCCTGTCGGTTAAATTTCGCGTCTGTAGCAAGTCATCTTCGTGGTGTAGCAATTTTAATGGCTAGAAGTGTATTTTTATATGCTTTATCTCAACATGTACACACATCAGTGTGATGATTGTTTTTTTTTCTTCGCGTCAAACAGACTTCCTGCAAACAAGTCACATAATTTACTAACTGATGTTTTCTGCTTGATCTTAACTGCACCCCTAAATGGACTATCTCTGTCAGTATAGACTACCAATTTTGCTTTCATATTTCTAGACTTTGACACCTGACGTTTCGACCAGGGCAAAGTAAGCATTAATGGCTTGCTCTTGCCTCATGTATTGGGAGGCACTACCCAAACCCAAAACATACAACTTGTAATAGCTATAATTACTAGTGGGCAGATGACGTAAACATTGAAGTAATGCTGTTCAGTCCACCATCCTGTTGCCAGTAGGAAGATCTGCACTAATACTCATTCCGCCCTGCATATTTTGACAAAAATTCTTCCATCCTGCCACAAATTTGTGAAAATCGTATAATCGTAATTTGCTTACCAGAAACGTGATACAGAGTCGAAACCATTCCGTATATATAGGAAAGTGAACTCTACTTGCAAAATTACGTCAGTTGCTTGCAAGGCAAACATTAACAGCCGTTGTGCAGAAAAACCAATCAGGTTTGGTTTATTTGTTTATCAATTTATTTCTGAGATCGTAAGTGTGTATTGCGAAAGAGACAACATTTGCGGAGATCATTTATTTTCTAATGTGTCAAACAGCATATACAGTTCAAAATTAATTTTATGTTGAACGTAATACATAATCTAAGGAAAATAAACCAACTACCTGCTAGTTGAATATATTTTTGTTAGACTCGCTTCCAAGATGACGTTCAAGTAAACGTCTCTGAAGCCGTATTTTTCTGCGGGCTAGGCTACAAGGACGATGCTGTGTTCCCCTTCGCTATTAGCCTCGGCACATGGCAGCCGAACTGTTTTCTTTGATGGATCGCCAACCGTGGTCGCATAGTCGGTGGTGTGGAGCGGGGTGAGGTGGTGGGCATACGTCAGCCGCATGTCTGGCCGGATCGGGTACCACAGCAGTCGGTTGAAAACTTTAACTGTGTCCCTATTCTCCATTTCAATTTTTATTTACTCCTCTGTCTCACTCAAGGACACAGGGTACCTTTGTGTGATGAAACTTTTGTTACTTTATCAAACTCTATCGTCTTTCCTTATTACTTTGATATGCACATAATTCGGTTTAGAATGAAAAATGACCGCTACATGCTAAATTTTAAAGTTATAGACGTATACGCTGTCATGCAATTATAAAAACTATTTGCATTTCGCGCAAAAGAAATAAAAGTAGGAAAATTATTGCTTCCAGCGGTTCTGTTTGGAATATATTGCATATGATGGTAACACTGCTGGTTTTCAGCATCTGTAAATGAGCATCTTTGCTCCAGTTTAGTATTGCTTTGGTGAAGTGTTTTGCTTATGTCCCACTGAATGTTTGTTGCCCAAGTGCTACAGATAGGTAGTTGTGGGTGCAGATATTCTTTTGCTTGCAGTGATATGTTTCAATGATGTAGTGATAGCTAGAATGGATGAGTTGAGAAATTTAATGTGAAAGGCCAATTGCTTGCCCGTGACAGACTATCGAAACAGAAAGATTCTCTCTTCAAGTCACCAAGGAAGTAAAAAGTGGTAAAAGGAATGGCAAGGGGAAGCTTGAAGATGACGAAATCCTTCAGGACTAATCTGAGGCACAGTAGACTATGACTCGTATCTCGAGTCACAATATCTTGATTTCTTGCAAGTTGGATTTTTTCACCATTAAGGCACATGTATCCCTTAGGGTTATAAAGCATTGCACTAATTTGTTTTCTGTGACTTGCAATTGTCTGTACCTATCTAGTAGACATACAATTTATTCGAATTTCAGCTAAATTATAGAGAAATGAAACTTTTAATTAGGGAAAAATAATATTAAAGTATAAGATGTAATAATATTTTTTCTGTTTAACATACATCATATGTGGAACTGAGTAGGTCTTCTATCTAAACCATCATGACACACACATCCGGTAAAAATTTACTGTCAATAAGATATATAATAAGAGGTTCAATGGTACCTGAATTTGAGGAAGAGTTTTAGAAAATTGTGCACATCAGTTTTTTTATCATTTTCAAAAAATGTTATTATCTCCTTAATAGTTCAAAATACTTGTAAACTGTTTAGAAAGTATTCTGCATTAACTGCAAGAAACTACAAAACTGTAAATCACATACAAAATAAATAATGCATGAAAGAAACGTGCTTATTTTCACATAACATGAAGCTGAAAGAGTGTCACGTGTCCTTATTAATCAGCCTGTTCGCCTTCTTACTCTCAAAGCAATGACCGACAATCAAATACACATTTTGTAACCTTTGCATCACAAAACCACACCAAACTCAGCATACCATTTCTGTACAACTGTTTCGCGTCGAATCACTCAAAATTTGTACTCCTTTGACTTCGTGAATGGTTTTAGATGTGGAACAATGCTTTGATAGCAGACAGTAAATTGACAATACTCATAATTCTTGTATCAGCCGAGAGACTGAATAAGATTTGCCATTTCTTTAATGAAGTGATAGTGTTTAAATGCGCGAAGAATCTTTTTAAGAGACGAGTGTAGGTAGTGGTACAAAGATCGGTAACGTTGGCGTTTAAACTTAAAGCAGAAATATCAAAGATGTGTGCTTAAGTTGAAAGGGAAGGCGGCCTGAATCATCGTAGTGGTGTAAACTAGTTGCTAACTGATCTGGTTACAACGTGCTGTGATAAATAACTCTGATGTTCACAACTCATATTACACACTCAGCGTCTTCTTTGGCACAGATGGTACACTTCCTAACCAAGCGCACTGGGAAAGCCTGCCAGAGAGTGATGGAGTGGTGGAAATGGTTGAGCACGGCTTAGCCGCTATGGTCAGCACCCGTGCTACCGTTGCCAAGTCGGCATGGGCTTCTGCCCATGTGGCATTGATGGGTCAGTGGATTTTGTCTTAATGCCTTCCGCTTGAGCTAAAGGTTTAACAAATGAGGAGCCGTATTTGCATTTGTATTTTTTCTGTATTTAAATGCCTTAAATCCTAAGATGACGGATGGGATGTTTTTAAGACTGTAAGTGCCTTACACGAAGCGGATCCACACCTAAGAAAATAACAATATGGCAGCAGACAGCTATGGAACGCAAAGCAGACCAAGTACCCTCAGTGACAGAAGGCGACACACAAAACTATGTCGACAAGGTGTGCAGAAGAAGGACGAACTCCAAGCGCTCGTCAACACAGCAGTGGAGAGGTTCCACCAACAGCTAGAAGGCAACCTATTCTAGTAGATGAGGCCTATACTGTGAAATAGGTGGCAACGCCAGCAGTTCCAGTCACCTTTTACGGAGGTTTTCCTTGGCCATCCAAAAGGGCATAATCATTGTCTCCAGACCAAGGGTGGAAGCATTTCCGAAAGGACTAAGTTTGTGAACAGTTTGTGTGCCACCATCCTTAAAGTACATCATGCACGGAAAAAGGTGATATCCAAAGCTGACACCGAAGTAAGTATGGTACACCATGGGCCATACATAGATAATACGGGTGAACAGTGGCTGTGGAGATGTAGTTGGGCCAATAGATGTGCAAGTATTGAGAACTGACCTCCTACACTCATGCTCATAAATTAAGGATAATTGCAGAATGTGGTGCCACACAACGTGACACTACTCAAAACTGGCGCTAATAGCATAGGCACATAGGGAACACACATGACACAGATCTGTAGGTCCACGATATTGGTGATAAGTTGAGAACACTATCCCAAAACACTTGTGCTACAAAACGCCACTGTTTCCTGCGCATCTACCCCAACATCAATATGGGATATGATAACCATGCCCTTTTACACAGGCTGCACAACAGGTTGGCATACTCTGGATCAGGTGGTCGAGCAGCTGCTGGGGTATAGCCTCCCATTCTTGCACCAGTGCCCATCGGAGCTTCTGAAGTGTCGTAGGGGTTTGAAGACGTGCAGCCCAGATGTGCTCGATGGAGTTTAGGTCTCGAGAACAGGCAGGCCACTCAGTTTGCCTGATATCTTCTGTTTCAAGGTCCGTTTCCCGTGATGGCAGCTCAATGAAGCCGTGCGTTATCATCCATCAGGAGGAAGGTGGGACCCAATGCACCCCTGAAAAGGTGGTGCAAAATGACGCCCCGATACACCTGACTTGTTAGAGTTCCTCTGTCCAAGACATGCAGGGGTGTACGGGCACCAATCATAATCCCACCCCACACCATCTAACCATGACCTACATACAGGTCCCTTTGAAGGACATTAAGAGGTTGGTATCTGGTTCCTGGTTCACGCCAGATAAAAACCCAGCGAGAATCACTGTTGAGGCTATTCCGTGAACATAACCTGGGACCACTGTTCCAATGACCATGTACTGTGTTCTTGTCACCAGGTTTTACGGGCTCTCCTGTGACCAGGGGTCAGTGGAATGCACCTTGCAAGTCTCTGGCAAATGAACCATGTCTGTTCAGTCGTCTGTAGACTGTGTGTCTGGAGACGACTGTTCCAGTGGCTGCAGTAAGGTCCCGAGCAAGGCTACCTGCAGTACTCTGTGACTGTCTGTGGGCACTGATGGTGAGATATCGGTCTTCTTGTGGTGTTGTACACTGTGGACGTTCCGTACTGTAGCTCCTGGATAAGTTTCCTGTCTGCTGGAATCGTTGCCATAATCTTGAGATTACACTTTGTGGCACACGGACGGCCCATGCCTTGACCTGCTGTGTTTGACCAGCCTCCAATCGCCCAAGTACTACCCCTCACAACGTTATCCATATGTGTTCTTTGAGCCGTTTTCAACACACAGTCACCATTAGCACGTCTGAAAACGTCTGCACACTTACTCGCCCCACTGTACTCTGACATGCACCAACACACCTCTGCGTATGTGGACTGCTGCCAGCGCCACCGTGCAACGACTGCAGGTCAAATGCACCGCAAGGACATACCCCGAGGTGATTTAAACCCGCAAACCGTCCACCAGAGTGTTGTTTTGCCATGTATCAGCATTATCCCTAATTTATGAGCATGAGTGTAGATTAACCAAGCAGCTACACACAGTGTCCCCTCAATAACTGATCAGCCAATGTGCTGCAAATGGGCCTCTGCAGAAGGCTATTGGTTCATGCACCCATGCTGACTGTTGTTTATCAGTTATGAAGAGTGGAATTTGCACACTAATACCACACCCCAACATCCCTGAGTGGCGACAGGTGGCCTTTTCAGATGATCACGTTCCACACTCCATCAGACAGATGACTGCTGGCATGTACAGTGTGAAACGTCTGAAAGCAAACACACTACAACAGTCGTTAGAATGGTCCAGGCCAAATCGCATTCCCTGCGTGATATTCTCATTCTGGAAGGCATAATGGTTGAACACAAGTATGCATCTATCTCTGTGGACCTTCCATCCCTGTATGCAGTCTTTTTTCCTTAGCATGATGGCATCTATCAGCAAAACTATCCAATGAGTCACACAGTTCGAAGCGTATGTGCGTGGATTGAAGAGTACCAGGATGAGGTTATCGTACTCCCCTAGCCGATAATCTCTCCAGATTTAAACCCAGTCGAGAATCTGTGAGACGACTGCGATCGGACTGTTCGCGCCATGGATCCTCAATCGAGTAATATTGCCTCTTGAGGCGGCGTGGATCCAAATCCCCATCCCCGTCGGTACCTTCCAGAACCTCACTGCCACTCTTCCCCCTGGGCTTACAGCGGCCGGCGCTGCAAAATTTGGTTATACCGGACTTTTACAGATGATCACATTAGTGTGACTGGACAATGTAAAAGTGTTCTCAGCTTCGAACAGCATACAGCACACTCTCAAACAGTTATTCAGAGGGTAGCTTCGGAACTGTCACCACGTTAGTTAACTACAAATATAAATAATTGTTCCAATCAGAGTAAATTACGGTCGCTTTTCACGCAGCGGAGACGGGATGGTGAGATACATTCTTCTACATGTTTATTCCCGTGGGTCGGTAAAAGTACGTCTCCGAACATGTGATCCTATTGAAATCGATATCCACACAGCGTCCTCTCTACGCGCTAATGGTTTGTTAGGAGAATTCAGGCATTCTCTCCGTCTTTACTGTGTACCGTGTATATACCGGGTGATCAAAAAGCCTGTATGAATTTGAAAACTTAATAAACCACGGAATAATGTAGATAGAGAGGTAAAAATTGACATACAAGCTTGGTTTAATTAGAATAAAAAAACAAACGTTCACAAAATGTCACACAGATGGCGCTGGACAGCAAAACGTCAGTGGCGGGTGACAGATACGCCGATATGTTACAGAATCGCATCATCCCCAGCCTGGCTGATAAACACCTACTGGGACGTACGATGTTTATGCAGGATGGCGCTCCATCCCATATTGCTAGACACGTGAAAAATCTCTTGCGCGCGTCGTTTGGTGATGATCATGTGCTCAGCCGCCACTTTCGTCATGCCCTGACTCCCAGGTCCCCAGACCTCAGTCCGTGCGATTATTGGCTTTGGGGTTACCTGAGGTCGCAAGTGTATCGTGATCGACCGACACCTCTAGGGATGCTGAAAGACAACATCCGACACCTATGCCTCACCATAACTTCGGACATGCTTTACAGTGCTGTTCACAACATTATTCCTCGACTAAAGCTATTGTTGAGGAATGATGGTGGACATATTGAGCATTTCCTGTAAAGAACATCATCTTTGCTTTGTCTTACTTTGTTATGCTAATTATTGCTATTCTGATCAGATGAAGCGCCATCTGTCGAACATTTTTTGAACTTTTGTATTTTTGTGGTTATAATGGAACCCCATGTCATTCCAAGCATGTGTGTCAATTTATACCTCTCTATCTACATTATTCCGTGATTTATTGTTTTCAAATTTATACTGACTTTTTGATCACCTGGTATATTGTTGGAATGAAGAAACTTTGGTGCTGTGCAGTACCGTAAGAAATATTGGGGTTTAGCATTTTGTTGATAATGTGGTCTTTAGAAACAGATCTTACACTCAGATTGAACAAGTATGAGGAAGTAAGTCCTTTTCCAAATGAACCATCCCGACATTTGCTTTAACAGATTTAGGGAAACCATGAAGGCACAAGTCATGGCAAGACAGGATTTTCTACCATATTCCACATATACATGGCTGCTGTGAATGATTCACTCGTCTCCAAACTTCTGTATTTTCCAAAGTATTACATGTACAAACATGACAGAGTTTGCATTGTTTCCGCTAGTTAGCTTTAGAGTGCAGTGTCTTGACAAAATGGTGACAAAGCAAAGGAAGAGTTTCCGTGTCTTGTACAATGCTAGATATTTATCTGTTACAACAGTGCTGCTTGCATTCCGAAGGAATTTTAGAAAAGAACTGCCATGTAAACAGAGTACTGGGTGTTGGTATCGACAACTCGGGAATATTGGTTGCCTATATAAACAGAAAAGTACCGGTCGAGGCCAAGTTTACCAGATGCAGCCGTAGAGAGGGTGAGGAAAACGTTCGTACGCAGAGGAAAAAAAAGCCTGCGCAAGCCACAAACTTAGAATACCGCAGAAAACTCTGAGGACGATTTTTGCGATATCAGTTACATTACAAGACGTACAGTCTGCAGCTAGAGCAACAATTAAAACCGGAAGATTATTGTCGGCGCCTTGCATATTGCATCACAATGCAAGAAGCACTTGAGAACGAACATTTCAGCTAGAAAGCTGACGAAGCAACCTTGCATTTATCTTGAAAGGTTAATCGCCACAGTGTGAGAGTGTGGGGCACGAAGCATACTCATTAAATTTTGGAGCATGATGAGATTCGTCGAAGGTTAATATTTTCTATCCAGTGTCACGGGTGAAGGTGTATGGGCAGTTTTTCTTCTGTGAGAATATTGTGACGGATACCTCTCACCTCGGTATGTTTCAGTTGTGGTTATTTCCACAACTGACTGCTGATTCCGAGAATTTCAGCTTCCAACAAGACACGGCATCCCCTCGTTGAAGCACTGATGATCGTTGCTACCCAAATGACGAACTTCGGTTCATTGGATTGGGTGTAGAAATGAAGATGATGTGGCTCTGCTCCCTTGAACCCAAACCGCCTGACCAAACTTCTTGTGACATTTTCGGTTTGCGGGTACATTAAGGGTCATGTTTAACTACCGCTACTTCCAAGAACAATGGAACAGCTGAGATGACCATCGACAGGATGGGGCTACATAAGACACGCAGGGAACTTGATTACCGTTGGTACGAGCGTCGCGTGACTTGGAGGCCATTCATAGGTCATTTGTAGAACGTAAAACGCTAACCTGGAGAATTTACGATTCTATTGATGCATTAACCGTCTTTGTGCATGTAATACTTTGGAACATACGGACCCTTTAAAACGAATGAATCATCTGTAATAGCCCTGTGTTCTTGTACTATTAGGGGGTTTAGGATTTTCGTCCATTTCGAGTGAAATAATCTTTAGACTTATGTGTTGAAGATCCTGTACTCACCCTCACCCTTTTCTTCCAGCCACCACACTTCGCAAATTTCCGCTATATCCAACTACATACTAAACAGACCGGTTTTCAAACGCTCCAAGTGGCAAACTTGTTTGTTTTTGTTGTGGTCTTCGGTCCTGAAGACTGATGCAATGCAGCGCTAAATGCTACCCCATCTTCTGTAAGCCTCTTCATTTCAACCTATATCCATCTGAACCTTCTTACTGTATTCATCTCTTGGTCTCCCTCTACAATTCACGTCTCTCCCCCCCTCCATCACCCCGTCCATCCTCACACTCACACTCTTCCCTCCAATAAATACTGAACTGAAGATTTCTCTTTGTTCCAGAATGTGTCTGAGCCATGTTGCGGCTCGCGTTCGTGCCGTCGGTAGGTTGGCATCGTGGCATAGGGATAGTGGCGTCTCGTTTTCTTCTCGTGTTTGCTGGCGCCACTACATTTGCTATCGTTGTCTGTCCGCAAGCGGCAGCAGCAGTAGTTATCGATATCTGGTACCCTAGTATTATCTTTGGAAGGACGACAAGTTTTCCGGATCGGAGTGTGCCGAGTAGTTCGGTTGGGACAGAGCAGCAGTGAGATCCAGGATCACGACATGCCGGGAGCGCTGGCGGCACGCAGGCACTGCCAGATCGAGGGGCTGCAGTTCCGAGGGCGACAACCTCGTTCTCCACCGGACCCAGGACGTTTGAGTCGAGTGAACATTAACTCAGTAGCGAAACCTCCACTATTTTGAGATCACGCCATTTGTTGGCGCGTTGCTGCTCGTAGGGTTGCTGAGACAAAGGGCAATGAGTGGAGTGTTTGGAGTTGTCGAAATTAATTAGCCGTCCTCCACCTTTTATTATTAATCATTGAATTCCTTGTGTTTATTGATTAAGTTCAACCAGCTGTATTTTTCTGCCTAGTGGCCGCTAACGCCCCAGTTACCTGCCCTGCGTATTTTCGCGGCAGTGCACCTTTCCTCGCCTTGTCGCTGCTGTCCGGTAAGGCGTGTAGATCGATAGCCTCCTTGATTGTGGTTCGGATATTTGTTTCTTTTGGACTACCTTGGTCGTAGTGGGACCTTCTGCTTTTGGATGTTCTAAACACCGGACTCTGAAGACGCAGTGCTGTCCACCGGTTCCGCCTTGCCTGGGATATTCCATCGTTGTGTTGTTTATCAGACGTTAGGTAGATGTTACAAGAGTGTTGGCCTGCGTTTAAACTGTCACTAGTTTGAGTTGCCGTCCGGTTAAGTGAATACAACTCTTGGCTGCCTGTCTCATCGTTTACGAAGTTGAGCGGCTTTCCCAGGTCAATCCTTGGAGCACTGTCTGACGCCCACTTCTCTCTTAATTTGGTCAGATTGTGATAGTTGTAAATAAGCCCTTCAGCCGTGAATGCAATTTATCTTAAGAATTTTTAATTAGATATTGTCTCTTAATAGTGAAAATTGATAATTGTCCTTTTTTATAATATTTTAGTATCTTGGAGACGTTTAATTCGTTCTTAAGAATTCGCTATCCAGGCCTTTAACCATCAAATTGTTTTTTGAGTTATTACTATTGGGGGCTTCAGCCGACAAATAAGTTGAATTTCTGGTCAATAAGGCCTCCAGCCGTGATTGCAGCTCGCTTGAGAAATTTTTTATTAGACTTTGTGTCTTAACAGCCAAATTTGATAATTGTTCCTTATTGTGAACCTTATTTGCAATTGTTTTCAATGAAAGCGTACGTGATTAAAAAAAACTGAGCAACCAACGGTAACTGAGCACGACCCCGTCCACACTGAATCCTGCTTTTTCCCTAAGTATCACGCCTGTGTCATTCCATCGATCCCTTCGTTTAGTCAAGCTGTGCAACAAATTTCTTTTCTCCTCAATTCTGTACAGTACCTCTTGATTAGTTACGCTATTTATGCATCGAATCTTCCTCATCCTCCTATAGCACCACATTTCAAAAGCTTCTATCTTCTTCTTGGCCAAACTTTGTCGTCCAAGTTTCATTCCATACATGGTTACACTAGAAACACCTTCAGAAAAGACTTTCTAATACTTAAGTGTGTATTGGATGTTAACAAATTTCTCCTCTTCAGAAACGCTTGTTTTGGCACGGCCCGTCTATATTTTATATGGCCTCTACTTCGGCTGTTATCGGTTATTTTATTGCCCAAATAATAAAACTCATCTACTATTTTTAGTTTCTTATTTCCCAGTCTAATACCCCCAGCGGCACCTGATTTAATTCAACGATGTTCCATAGCCCTTGTTTTGCTTTTGTTGCAATTCATCTTACATTCTCTTCTCAATACACTGTCCATTTCGTTCAGCTGCTCTTCTAAGTCATTTTCTGACTGTGTCGGAACAACAATGTCATCTGCAAACATGAAAGTTTTTATTTCATCTCCCTGAACTTTAATTCCATTTCCAAACTTATCGTTGATTTCCTTTACTGCTTACTCAACGCACACACTGAAAACATCGGGGACTGGCTACAATCATGTCATGCTCCATTCCCATTCCCAACCCTGCTTCCCTTCCATGTCCTCGTAAAACCAAACTCTAGTTTTTGCAGAAGTTGTAAATAATCTTTCGCTCCCTGTATTTCATCCTTGCTAGCTTAAAAATTTCAAAGTGTATATTCCAGTCAACATTGTGAGCAGCTTTCTCTAAGTCTATAAACGTAGGTTTGCCTTTCCTTAATCTATCTTCTGTGCTGCTATTTTCTTTCTCTTCCTTTTCCTACTATCGAATTCCATCCCCCCTTCATAACAAAGTTTTCCTATCCCTTATCTATTTAAATAATTCCTTTTATCTCATCATACATTTCTTCAGTCCCTTAATCACCTGCGCCGCAAGTTGGCATATAAACTTGTACTACTGTGGTAGGTGTTGGTTTCGTGTATATTGCGGCTACAATATTGCAGTCACTGTGCTGTTCATAATATCTTACGCGCATTCCTATCTTCTTATTCGTTATTAGATCTACTCTTGCATTGCCTCTACTTGATTTTGTATTTGTATTTATAGCTCTGTTCTCATTCGACCGGAAGTCCTGTTCTTCCTGACACCAAACCTCGCAAATTCCCAGTACATTTAAATTCAGTCCAACCATTTATCTTCTTAAATTTTCTAACCTACTTGCCCCATCAACGTATGCAACATTTCACACTTCAACTCGTAGAACGCCAATTCTTCTTTTCCTGATGAGATGCTTAAGGGAGCTAATACTTTACGGGACGACTCCTAGAACGCCATATTTGTTCTGCCTCTTATGACGATATTCTCCTGACTAGTCCCCGCCCGCAAAATTTTGTCCAGGAGGATGTAATAATCATTAAACCACACAGTAGAGCTGCCTCTTCTTGGAAAATATTATAGATGTAGCAGAAAATGAGGAACGTATGGGGCAGAAAATTCATAATTAATAACTGAAACCATTAAGAAGAAATTGTTGCCGATGGGGACAGGGTTATGAAGGTGTTGTTGTAGGTTTGCACTATGGGATAAATTAGAAATGAAGACATACGTAAAAGAATGACCGTTGGCACCGCTGTAAGAGAAACGACTGAGATGGTGTGGGCGTGTATGCCGTATCGGTGGCGATAGATGGCCTTACATGATGGAATGAGTTCCAGGTAATAGAAGAAGAAGACATCGTCCGAAAACAAAATGTGAAGACAAAGTCAGAAGAGCTATGTCAGACAGAAATATTCAGACAGAAAATTAAGATGGTGTGGTCATGTAAGGCGTTTGGGTAGGAATAGACGGCCATAGTTGATGGAATGGATTCCAAGTAATAGAAGACAGAAAGGACGTTCGAAAAAAAAATGGGCAAATGGAGTCAGAGGGGCGATGGCAGACAGAAATTTAATAGGCGGAAGACTGGAAACATAGGACATTATGGAAACTAAGATGCGAGAAAAAGTGTTGCATTAAATCCCAAAAATAAGTTGCTCTTGCTTTCTAATGTCCGCAATACCAGTGTAATGAGGCCATGTTGGTTGTTGTTACAAGGTAAGCTTTGTCAATAATCCAGACTTCTGTCCCTGTAACTAGCAGAAGGGGAACTGCCACTCTTTAGGGGCCATATACACTCCTGGAAATGGAAAAAAGAACACATTGACACCGGTGTGTCAGACCCACCATACTTGCTCCGGACACTGCGAGAGGGCTGTACAAGCAATGATCACACGCACGGCACAGCGGACACACCAGGAACCGCGGTGTTGGCCGTCGAATGGCGCTAGCTGCGCAGCATTTGTGCACCGCCGCCGTCAGTGTCAGCCAGTTTGCCGTGGCATACGGAGCTCCATCGCAGTCTTTAACACTGGTAGCATGCCGCGACAGCGTGGACGTGAACCGTATGTGCAGTTGACGGACTTTGAGCGAGGGCGTATAGTGGGCATGCAGGAGGCCGGGTGGACGTACCGCCGAATTGCTCAACACGTGGGGCGTGAGGTCTCCACAGTACATCGATGTTGTCGCCAGTGGTCGGCGGAAGGTGCACGTGCCCGTCGACCTGGGACCGGACGCAGCGACGCACGGATGCACGCCAAGACCGTAGGATCCTACGCAGTGCCGTAGGGGACCGCACCGCCACTTCCCAGCAAATTAGGGACACTGTTGCTCCTGGGGTATCGGCGAGGACCATTCGCAACCGTCTCTATGAAGCTGGTCTAAGGTCCCGCACACCGTTAGGCCGTCTTCCGCTCACGTCCCAACATCGTGCAGCCCGCCTCCAGTGGTGTCGCGACAGGCGTGAATGGAGGGACGAATGGAGACGTGTCGTCTTCAGCGATGAGAGTCGCTTCTGCCTTGGTGCCAATGATGGTCGTATGCGTGTTTGGCGCCGTGCAGGTGAGCGCCACAATCAGGACTGCATACGACCGAGGCACACAGGGCCAACACCCGGCGTCATGGTGTGGGGAGCGATCTCCTACACTGGCCGTACACCTCTGGTGATCGGCGAGCGGACACTGAATAGTGAACGGTACATCCAAACCGTCATCGAACCCATCGTTCTACCATTCCTAGACCGGCAAGGGAACTTGCTGTTCCAACAGGACAATGCACGTCCGCATGTATCCCGTGCAACCCAACGTGCTCTAGAAGGTGTAAGTCAACTACCCTGGCCAGCAAGATCTCCGGATCTGTCCCCCAATGAGCATGTTTGGGACTGGATGAAGTGTCGTCTCACGCGGTCTGCACGTCCAGCACGAACGCTGGTCCAACTGAGGCGCCAGGTGGAAATGGCATGGCAGCCGTTCCACAGGACAACATCCAGCATCTCTACGATCGTCTCCATGGGAGAATAGCAGCCTGCATTGCTGCGAAAGGTGGATATACACTGTACTAGTGCCGACATTGTGCATGCTCTGTTGCCTGTGTCTATGTGCCTGTGGTTCTGGCAGTGTGATCATGTGATGTATCTGACCCCAGGAATGTATCAATAAGGTTTCCCCTTCCTGGGACAATGAATTCACGGTGTTCTTACTTCAATTTCCAGGAGTGTATTAGTGTGGTATCTCCACAGATACCCCTCTGATGTGGGTGCATCTATTGTAGGGCTGTCTGTATCAATGAGATGTAGAAGCTGTCCAATAGCAAGGCCCTGCTCCGTGGAAAGACATATTTTCCAACATTTTAACATAAAAAGATAAATATTCAAATTCGTAAACAAATAAGACCCAGTATTTAGTTCTAATACAATTTTGAATTTTCCTTGTATTTTTCCCTTAAAGTATTACAGTAGTGGATAAAGAGATATAAAATGTGTAACAAAGAAGTTCTTAGCTGTAAATATAAATCCAAGCAAAAGTCAATCGAAAGCTGAGTAACAGTAAAACCTGAAATTTTCAGTCATATGCTTTTTTGAGCAACATCTTTCTATACAAGATCACACCATCACTATCATCGTTATCATTACCATCACCATCACCAGGTTTTTGATATCCAGTACTGAATAAATGCGTCCTGTGGACTTTTCTATTCATCCAAATTGCTACTGCTTGTTTTTTAATGTCCTCAATTGAATTTACATTACATTAATACTTGTTCAATAGATCATGAATATGACGTTTCGTAATGATGTGGTATGTATCAGTTTTCTTTAAACAATATAATTTAATTTACTTTGATTTTGCGTTATGTCATTGTAAAGACTTTTTATTATCTCTTGGAAGCTCCTTTGATCCATCTTCCATCCACTTACCTGGCTATATGATCTGCTCAGTTCCGTTTCACTGTTGCCTGTGTTTATAATTATGTCGTATGATAAACCATGGTATGCACCATTTATTTATCCATTTTCCTTTCGCTCCTAGCAATTCCCAACAGTACCTCGATTACTCGATGGGAAATTCTCTGTTTTTGGATGATTTTCTCATTAAAAGTGAAGGTGTCATGGCCATAAGTCTAAGTAGGCAATCACTGATTGTAAGATTTACTTTTCACTGGCAGCTTAGATTTTAAAATCCTGTTTAATTTACCGAAAGCACTCTAGAAAATTTGGTTCTCTTCTGTTTATTTTGCCATTACTCATCCAAACATTCATGAGTCTGTAACGTCAAAGCTCGGTACCCATTAATGATTAGTGCACGGTTTTAGAACATATAGGAGAAAGACGACAAAAAAATCCTACAACTTCTTTTAGAGTGCACTGTCTACAGCTGTGAATGGATAATTAACAGGCATGCGTTATATCATGGTACCAGAGACCTACCTGATATTTCAGTTCACTCGCTGCTGATCTGTACTGCTTTCACCCGTTAAAATCTGCCTGTCCTTGTTTGGTCTGCACGCGTTGCGAAGACGTGCTCCAACTGGCGTGGAATACTTCTCTTTGCATTACCTAAAACAACGCATGCAAAGTTCGTGAACCATAAAATAAGTTACACACGAAACTGGTAAAAACACACTATATTGTCGAGGCTCTAAGCCTTTCTATTATGGTGGTGTACATTAGCATCAATATAAACTCAAAGATAAAAACGGCATGCACCAGACTTCACGGAGCCTGAACAGTAGCCGCTTATTCCCAGTAGTAATATTTTCCCACGAATTTGACTATGTAGCAACTCCAGTCAGATATAAAACAATGATACTGCTGCGACATGCAACTTTATAAACGAAACGCTAGGATACTTCTGAAACTGCTTGGTACCAAAATACCAACTATTCTTCAAGACAATAAAAACCGACCCCCTCCCCGCCCCCTTAAAAAAATTCTGATCAGAAGGTCTCTGCGATATTTACTCCAACACTGAGAAAGTACACAGTAAGATATGAAGCGTCGTCCTATCACAAACATTAATATAAGAAATGAGGTAATAGCACGAGATTAGCTCTTTTCATCTAAACTAACCAAATATAAATCTGTAGTTATTGTAACAGCGAAAAATATAACGTTCTTTCACATGTTGAATCGTTGAGTTGGAAAAAGAGTCATGTCAACCTTTCATTTCAAATTCCGTTTACCGGCGATAAACGATCTTCATATCTGCACAAATCGTTTGGTATAATAGATTGTCTTTCCTGTCAACAGAAGTGCTCTTTAGATGGGTATTAAGAACGGGCCATGTCCACATAGACAAGTGTATGGTGGACATCTTTTTTTTTTTTTTTTTTTTTTTTTTAAAGAAGTAAACCATGTAAAGAAAATTCTACAATACACAGCTGGTGAGCAGAAACCAATTTATAACGGGGTTTGCTAGTGGCCAGCGAAAGATGGGCAAGATGAAGATGAAGCATATCCACTTTTGTCTGCTTTGCTGTATTTTGAATGTGGTTGAATTTCGAGTGCATTATGAATAAACGTACATGCTCATAACACACCCATTTTTCTGCTATAATTAATATGAATTATATAAACTTGCGAAATACAATCCTTCCGCTGTAAACCGAACACTAATTGCCTCACATCATCAGGTTCGGAAAAGGATCACCTCCAGTACATTAAAACTGGATTACTGAGCGCATTCGATAGCTAAAGTATGTTGTAATGCTGTATAATGTTTCAATTTCTTCAGGACATGCTTGT
This sequence comes from Schistocerca gregaria, assembly GCF_023897955.1. Classification (NCBI taxonomy): domain Eukaryota; kingdom Metazoa; phylum Arthropoda; class Insecta; order Orthoptera; family Acrididae; genus Schistocerca; species Schistocerca gregaria. The sequence goes on along the minus strand of NC_064921.1, from coordinate 135,405,911 downwards.
TATTTCTAAAATGAGCGTGATCAGTGAAAAACATAGTACTGCCACTTCGAAGGTTGGCTCTATGCCTTGATTGTTCGTATGAACAATTTTCCTCACGGTGTGTTCACTGTACATTATTTTAGTGTTATTATAATTGATTTTCATACCTTCTACCACACATTCTGCAGTAATTTCTTCCAGTCATTGTCGAAGTTTATGTGCACTTCAGGCGAACAATAGAACGTAGCCACAAAATGAAGGCGGCTCAGATATATTCAATTGGCATGTATTCCCCCTTACGTCCTCAGTGTAAGGATTTGAACACTTCCTCTAGATGCCTGATAAAAGATTTAGTGATACGGAATATTCTTATCTGACTTACCTACCAGTTCTGAATTTCTTACTATATTGATGAAGCTTTATGGAAGCTGTTGCATTCTTCAGTGTACTGACATATGTTTTACGAATGCCTTATTTTTCAAGGGCTGTTAGTATCTATTTTGTGGCAATAGAATCAAAATCTTTCTCATAATCTATGAAAGAAATGGTAATTCATATACTCATTGCTCTGATCTGTATTTTTGATCACGACTTATGAATGTTCCAGCTCGACCTTATTCCGTTACTTGCTTAAAGTTTTCTTTCTGTGTGACTGGTGATAATCTGAGTGATTCCTGCAGTGATATCAAATATATGTTATGAAAGTGGCAAATACTCTTGGAGTCTTTTTGTTTTGCTTGGACTTTCCTGTTTTCAATCACATTTATTTCATAAATAGAGTAACTAGTGATAAAATTATATGTGTTACAGAAACATCACATTTCATATCTGTAACACGTTGGAAACCAGGAAAGTTATTTGGCATATTGTAACTTTAAATTTCTTTCCTTTTACGCACTCTATAGATAAATATTCCGTAATTGTAGACTATTATAATGATAAAGCATTTAACTGACTGTTCTTACAATTTTTGCAGTTCTAAGTTAGCTATGGCTTTCTAAATATCTTTCATAAAAAAATGAAGCTAATTGTGACTAGACATAACAAATGTTACATAAATGAAATGAATTTAACTCTGTTAATGTGGTGCCCTAAATTCAAAACTAGCTTTAATATTTTTAAAATTACCTTTAGTTTTCGAACTGCAGCCACTTTCCATAGCTAGGCTCCTCTATTTAAGTAATGGATCTCATGTGAGCAGTTGGCATCGCTGCCTGGTAATACCGTAGTTCTCACATCACAGTATCGTTATGTGATTGGGTATATTGGGTTTATGCTCCACATTTGTTCATCACATGGTTTGTGGCATTGACGCTACACAGGGACGTTAGATTCTTAAGAACTGTTGTAATAAAGTCGCTATATCTTGGTTCTTTTCTAAGACGTAAGAGTAATTCGTTAACAGACAACCACCTCAACACAGAAACAAGAAAGAACTACAAGACCTCATTTTTTTTGGAGCATTATATGTGATTGAGGGAATGTAGATAAATGAGCAAACAGAATTATGTAGGACATCGATTGGCATAGGAAGAGAAGAAAAACTAAATTTATTACACACCTAATTCAACATTAAAGCTTGATAAAAACATCTTAGAAGTAGAAACCTGAGTAAACGTCTAGTGGTATACAAAGTATTATTAGCGGAATGAACTGTAGCTACTACATACAAATGGTAAAGATGACAAGAGACAGAGAAGAATGGTTACACTAACAAGACGTTGCCCTCAGCGTCTGCTGGCGAAATGCTGATGATAAGTGTTTTCACTAGAATTTTTTGTTGGTTCTAATTGACAACCGCCTATTAACAGTCGCATAAAGCAATGTTTTGCAAATGTGTTGGTAACACAAATAACTTTTCTATAGTTTCTCTGCAGCAACGTCTGCTTTAAGGAAGTATTAAATGATGACTTCTATGAACAAGAAACGTATTTATCGTATTGTAGCTGTAATATAGAAGAGCAGGTTAAAAGTTAGGTACCACACATATTATTCCAACCATAATGCGAAGCTGGATGGACTTCTGGTGTATGGAGGCATTCCAACAACCGTACTAATCATTGACTCTTGGTTCTCCACTGTTCTCCACAAAGGAATTTTCACGACGAGAAACTCCTATTGAATTTGCCTTTGCCTCATGACAAAGAAAGTTCTGTTTCTAGACACTTGAGGATCTCGTGAGAAACCTCAAGGCCGGCCTCAGCCTGGGCATAAACGACGGGTTTAGACTGCGTAGTCCAAATCTTGTGCACTGCCTGTCAGTGTGTGTGTGTGTGTGTGTGTGTGTGTGTGTGTGTATCGGGGGGGGGGGGGGAGTGACATCGTAAATCACAATCAAAAGTCATGCAGGTGGTCATGTGTCCATAGAATACGAAAGCCAGTCTGAATCGCGCGCCAAATTCTGTCCAATTGGCGCATTAGATCGTCAAAATCCCGAGCTAGTTGGATGGCACTGCCCACAATGCTCTAAATGTCTTCAGTGAGAGACCCGGTGACCTTGCTGGTCAAGGTAGGGTTTGGCAAGTACGAAGACAAGCAGTAGGATCTCTCAACATGTGAGAGCAGGCATTATCTAGTTGAAATGTAGGCCCAGGATGGCTTACCATGAAAGGCAGCAAAACGGGCCTTGAATATCGTCGACTTACCGCTGTGCTGTAAGGGTGCCGCGGATGACAACCAAAAGGAACTTGGCGTGACAAAAAATGGCACGCCAGACCATCACTCCCAGTTGTCGCGAAGTTTGGCAGGCGATAGCCAGGTTGGTATCCCACCAGTGACCGTGACGTATCCAGATACATCTTCGCCGGTCATCGGGGCTCAGTTTAAAGAGGGATTCATCAATGGAGACAGCTCTACTCCATTCAGCGAGTTTCCAGGCCGAAAGCGTGTCTGGAGACGCCCCAGACAGCGGTGGTGCGGTGGAATACCAACCTGAATATCGCCCACCATACAGCCGACAACCAAGAGTGATGGTCAGGGACGCCATTTCTTTTCATAGCACAGCGGTCATCATTCGCGGCACCCTTACAGCACAATGGTACTTCGACGATATTCTACATCCCGTTTTGTTGTTCTTCATGGCAAGCCATCCTGGGATTACATTTCACACGGCGAGAGTGTCTACCACTTGTCTTCTTTACTGACAAACTCTTCCTTGGCCGGCAAGGCCGTCAGATCTCTCGCCAATAGAGAACGTTTGCCGCATTATGGGCACTGCCCTCCAACCAGCTCGGGATTTGGCGATCTGATGCGCTAATTGGAGAAAATTTTGCACCAGTTCCCTTAGGAGGACATCCAATAACTCTGTCAATCAATGCCAAGCTGAATAACTGCTTGCGTAAGGGCCAGAGACCAATGCCTCTTTACCTTGCTCAGTTTGGGAAGCTTTTTCCCTCGAATTTTTCTGAACTTGTAATGATTTGTTTGTCTGTAGGTATACAGCACATCTACCGTCTTCCGTCCCATTGCGATAATTCTTTCGTGTAGTGTCTTTTTTTTGGTCTTGGAGTGCATTTCGCGTTAAATCTACTTACAATGTTTCAAGTAAAAAAAATGGTTCAAATGGCTCTGAGCACTATGGGACTTAACATCTGAGGTCATCAGTCCCCTAGAACGTAGAACTACTTAAACTTAACTAACCCAAGGACATCACACACTTCCATACCCGAGGCAGGATTCGAACCTGCGACCGTAGCGGTCGCGTGGTTCCAGACGGAAGCACCTAGAACTGCTCGGCCACACCAGCCGGCTTTCAAGTCAAAATGTTCAAATGTTCAGATGTGTGAATTCCTAAGGGACCAAACTACTGAGGTCATCGGTCCCTAGACTTACACACTACTTAAAATAACTTTTGCTAAGAACTACACACACCCGTGCCCGAGGGAGATCTTGAACCTCCGGTGGGAGGGGCCGCCCAATCCGTGACATGGCGCCTCTAACCGCGCGGCCACTCCGCGCTGCTGTTTCAACTCGAGTAGCGGTAGAAGCGAGGAGTCTAGGAATATATTACAGCCTATTGCATATCGCTCCTACAGTGGTCGAATAGACAGTATTAAACCAAGTTCAGCTTGCTCATAGGCACTGAAGTTATTTTTTCCCTCGCTCCACATGCAAATGAATCGGGAAGAAACAAGGTATTGTGCGAAATACCCTCTGCCATGCACTTCACATTGGTTTGCAGACTTTGGATGTAATCAGAGATGTAGAAGATGTATGGTGAGCGAGGAACCGCGTAACGAGCAGAAGTCAAAACACGGCACTGCTAGAGTGACCTTCAGACAGCCAGTCAAAGGTCGAGTTTCAGAACATACTGCAAAGGTCGTAACAGGGGGAAAAATATATATTTGATACGTTGCATCGTTGCCTGGTTAGGATCGTAGCGAGCAGCGGTGGCGAGCGGCGATGTTGCAGGTCAAATGAGCCGCTAACAAGCAGCAAGTGGCAGCATGAACCCACTCCTACCAGGCCTCATAACAACACGAACGACACAAATTCACTATGGTGCCCATTCTACGCCTCACAGAGAATTACATCACTGACCATTTACATACCCGCCGATGCTACGTTCATGTACGAAGTTGCACTGATATCGGAGCATCACCTTTTTTGTTGGTGAGAATTTTATTTACGTCTTCCACTGAAATACGTTAATGTTTCTCTTAGTAATTGCAAACATGCGGCCCTCCGTTACTCGCCTTCTACCTATCTAGTTTTGAGTGGTTTTAAAATGGGAACAGTTTGAAAACAGTATTTAGTTAACCAAGAAAGACGCCAATCTGCTTACACTCATTTCCTTTTCTATAGATGAAGTCGTCGTCTTCAACTGCCATAGATACAAAAATGCGTCCACTGTTTCTATGGCTTCATTGTTTACTTGGACTAATTGTTTTTCAATTCGTTGATTGTACTTTAGTTTGCAAACCGTTCTCAGCCCTACTTTCAAACTTCCCGTATTAAATTCTTTCACTGATTCGTCACTGAGACTGGGTCTCCATCTGCGATAAATTTTTTAAATGACTTAATGTCACGTGCACCTGTCATTTCTTTCTTTTCTCGGTGTATGATTTTAAAGTGCCTGTGTTAGGCCATTATCAAGTATCCTGGTAAATGGCAGGAACATATGTTAAGTGCATTAGTAATCAATGAAAAGGCGACGTTCATTAAAAAGAAGCACTGTACCTTCCTCAAAAGCTGAAGGACCTGCACTGGGGAAAAGGATTTAGGGAGCTGAAAATTTGCTCTGTAGGGCTGAAGGGTGTATGCAGGTCTCTGTATTTATGTATACTGGAGTGGTGTCCACAGTCGCTGTGCTTGCTAGTGTAGGTGACGCAGGTTTCCTAAAACCCCTGTCACTAGCACCGTTTGTAAAGGTGTACTTCACTGTCTTACAATTATTTGTGTTATCACACTCCACATACAGTTTACGACCGCAAAGTGTTTAATGTGAGCATGGGACTGCGGAGATGCTGTTGCAAATATGCTAAAGTGTACACAGACATACAGAGCCGATAAATGATGAACATAAGTGCCGTGAATATCGTATATTTATCAATTTATTTCATGTCGAAATCAGAAGAGAGATTAAATTAAAGGTCAATAAGTATAACGTACCACTTGAGTAAACTAAAATTTAGTGGCAGCTAAAAAATAAAATAGAAACACCAAAACTGGTCACTATATGCCTATATAATCCTTCGTATTTTGCAGCGAGGACTGTGGATTCTGTGGCCCTGCAACGCATCGTCGCAAAATTATCCAGAAATTCTCACTTTCGCGAATTTTTCTGTTCATATTGGTCCCTAACTTTGCTTTTGTGTACCTTGCAAGCTTTCTACTTTCAATTGTAATCAAGAATTTAATAAATAACAATATATTTATTCATTCTTAACATCACAAGACAAAAAAAATAGCTAAAGAAAAGTCACCTCAAACATTTTTATTTGACAAAAGCTTTCACTAATATGCGGTCTATGGCGAACAAATTGATCAGCAGGGGATCAACACACGGCACTAACCAGAACACTAATCGCTTTATCTGACTTCATACATGTGAATCCGTGGTATGACTCGAAAACCTTTATTCCATAAAGAAAAACATGGTTCCAAGGAACGCTAAGGACAACACACACACCCATGCCCGAGGAGGGACTCGAACCTCCGACATGGGAGGCCGCGTGAACCGTGGCAAGACGCCTGAGACCGCATGACTACCCCTCGCGGCATTGTAAATATACTGCCGGATTTAGAAATCTATATTTAAATATTGGTTTATTATTAGATATTCTGTACCTAAGCAAGCTAGCAGACTGTTTATCCCCGAGCAATAATCGATAAGAAAATGCTGCACGTTCGCACTTAGCGATAACTAATTCGTTAAGAATGCTAACCGTATGTAAGTGACATAAATGTGTACGATGGGTATGTCGTTCGGTTTCGTCACATATCCGATTTGTCCAAAACACTTCATGTCGACTTCCCTGGTATATCTCTTATGCAAATGCCAGAACGTAGCAGCTATAATGTCAAAATTGCGTGATGAAGTTAAAACGTTGCAGTTGCTGCTGGTGCGAATTACGACAGCATTTCCCCTCATAGACTGGTGTCCAAAAATAAAGTAAAAAGCTGCTGTTTCCCCGTCCTGTGTCTAATTCACGATGTAATCATACAAACTACCAACAGATGTCGTCACGATCATGTTCTGCACCGAAGATGACATCCCAATCAACGGACAACCACGCCAGAAATGACGTCAGGGCACCTATCAAGCGGAGTAGTGTTTTCAGGGTGGCCCTACATCCACAATCGCAGTGTACACAGTCACAGACGGTGTACTACGGCACAGAGAAGCCGCCTACGGAGTCTCTGCTGTAAAGCGCCATAGGAAGAATAGAAGCGGGAGAGTGACTGATGTGACCCGATGGCTTAAAGTGAATCTTTCTGTTGTTTCTCGGATGAGGTGAAGTGTACAGAGGCTGAAACTGTATCCCGGAGACCAGGACAGGGCCGACCATGTGTGACATCAGAAAGAGTGGACCATTATTTGGCTGCACTGCAACTGGCGTCTGGCCTCGCAGCATCCCATTGACGTGTTGTATCGAGGCAAACGTTGTACAGAAGGCTCCAGCAGAGTGGCCTTTATTGTTGAAGATCTGTTACCTGTTTACCTCTGGTGTGTCGTTACAGAAGGGAACGTCTAGAATGGAGCCGTCAACATACCACCAGGACAGTCGATCCGTGGGTCAATATTATTTTCACAGATGACTCCCGATATGGTCTTGAGAGTGATTCTCCACGGATTCGCATCTGGACGGCACGTGGAACACGATTTCGGGACCCAAAAATTGTGGAAAGAGACGTATATCGAGCACGATCCCTAATGGTGTGGGCAGGGATTATGTTTACCACTCGAACACCTCTTCATGAAACTGTACTGGTGAATCTGCAAGATTTAACTGCTGTCAGGTACCGTGAGGAGACCTTGAGACCTCATCTGCTGTTGTTGCGAGGTGCTGTGGGCCCAGACTTCTTACTGGTGGACGATAATGCTCGGCCTCATACAGCACGGGTGGTTGAATATTTTCTTTTTTTATACGGAAGATATTGCGCGCATGGCGTGGCCTGCTCGCTCTCCCGATTTGAATCCCATAGAGCATGTCTGGGATGCACGAGGGAGACGGGTTGCATCGTGTCAGAATCCACTACCCACTCTCCAAGGCTTGCGAGCAGCTCTGCAGGAAGAATGGGCGTTGTTGCCTCAACATGAGATTGATGACATCATTCACAGCATGTTCCGTCGTTGTCAGGCCTGTATTGGTGCCAGAGGTGGTCACACTCCATACGAGGAGATAAACCAGTTGTCAGAATGTGTGTGCAAGTCAGTTACGTTGAAAAAAAAAGACGAAGAACAATTTTGTCTACCATTATGCATGTTGCAGTTGATTACGTTTTGTATTCTTTGTACTATTTCTACTTTGCTAGTACCTGTTTACACTATTTTTGGGAAAATAAACGAAACCTTGTAAAATTTCTGTTTGTGATTTCAATTTTGCGTTAATGTTTTTTTAACGCAACTGGTGAGCTATTTCTTCACATCGGTAATTTCGTTATTCTCATTCACACCACAAGACCCAGTATAATTGGACTTCTTTTTTGTGCCACCTTTACTTGCTTCACACAATCAAAGAGAAAGACTGGACATGATGAAAGCTCTAAAAGCAGTCAAATTCCTTCACAATGAAAGTAAAATTATATTCTACAATTTCAAAAGAACAATTAAAAATATTTTCCCGACAATTGCGAAAAAATGTAATATAAAATAAAAATATCTGCATTCGATATTGCAGTTTCGGTATCGATATATCAGTGAATAAATATCGCCAATACATATGGATATTATTCGGAAGAAATATCGATATGTCGTATTTTATCAACAGCCCTATTTGCATGGAGAATTTCAGCGACTTATCTTAGAAGAAAGATTAAGGTCAAGGCAAACCTACGTTTCTAGCATTCCTAGACTTAGAGAAAGCGTTTGACAATGTTGACTGGAATACTCTCTTTCAAATTCTGAAGGTGGCAGGGGTAAAATACAGGGAGCGAAAGGCTATTTACAATTTGTACAGAAAACAGATAGCGGTTATAAGAGCCGAGGGGCATGAAAGGGAAGCAGTGGTTGGGAAGGGAGTGAGACAGGGTTGTAGGCTATCCCCGATGTTATTCAATCTGTATATTGAGCAAGCAGTAAAGGAAACAAAAGAAAAATTCAGAGTAGGTATTAAAATCCATGGAGAAGAAGTAAAAACTTTGAGGTTCGCTGATGACATTGTACTTTTGTCAGAGACAAAATCTGTATATTGAGCAAGCAGTAAAGGAAACAAAAGAAAAATTCGGAGTAGGTATTAAAATCCATGGAGAAGAAGTAAAAACTTTGAGGTTCGCTGATGACATTGTACTTTTGTCAGAGACAGCAAAGGACTTAGAAGAGCAGCTGAATGGAATGAACAGTGTCTTGAAAGGAGGGTATAAGATGAACATCAACAAAAGCAAAACGGGGATAATGGAATGTAGTCTAATGGAATGTAGTGCTGAGGGATTAGATTAGGAAATGAGAGGCTTAAAGTAGTAAAGGAGGTTTGCTATTTGGGGAGCAAAATAACTGATGATGGTCGAAGTAGAGAGGATATAAAATGTAGACTGGCAATGGCAAGGAAAGCATTTCTGAAGAAGAGAAATTTGTTAAGATCGAGTATAGGTTTAAGTGTCAGGAAGTCGTTTCTGAAAGTATTTGTATGGAGTGTAGCCATGTATGGAAGTGAAGCGTGGACGATAAATAGTTTGGACAGGAAGAGAATAGAAGCTTTCGAAATGTGGTGCTACAGAAGAATGCTGAAGGTTAGATGGGTAGATCACATAACTAATTAGGAGGTATTGAATAGAATTGGGGAGAAGAGGAGTTTGTGGCACAACTTGACTAGAAGAAGGGATCGGTTGGTAGGACATGTTCTGAGGCATCAAGGGATGACCAACTTAGTATTGGAGGGCAGCGTGGAGGGTAAAAATCGTAGAGGGAGACCAAGAGATGAATACACTAAGCAGATTCAGAAGGATATAGGACGCAGTAGGTACTGGGAGGTGAAGCAGCTTGTACAGGATTGAGTAGCATGGAGAGCTGCATCAAACCAGTCTCAGGACTGAAGACCACAACAACACAACAACATCCCGTTACTGAAAGCTGTTATAGAAGTCTGCTGGCTGAATCATGTACAAAATTATTTACAATTCCGCTCGAATGGAGTCAATACGCCACTACGTCAACTTCAATTTCATTTTCGGGTGAAGATGTAATCGCAAGGACATAGATCAGTCGAGCAGAGTGGATGCGGGACAAATGTCATGTTGTCCCTTTGCAAAGAATTCCATTACAATAAGAGAGTTTTGTGCAGGTGCATTGTAATGAAGCAACATCTAGCCTCACATCCCTTACTCCATTTGCATCTAACATCTGCTCTAAATATCCTCGAAGTAGCGCAGCAGATCTCCTCTATGACTGTCCTCTATGACACTTGGAAGAAAATAATTATAAACTATTCCATGAATATATAGAGGAGTATCAGCATCAACGATCACACCAGTGCACTTACATTGCCACCAAATGGCAGAGTGGCAGTTGAAATATTCAGTTAGAGGTGGCTAGCAGCGGAAGTTTGTACCGTCGATTGTTTGTGAGTCTTTTCAAATACTTGAAAAGTTTGCGTCTCACAAAAGGTCATCGTAACACGCTTTGATGAACTGCGTCTATAAATTTCTCAAACTCTTTGAATTCCAGGCGGAATGTTAACACAGAGCCATTGCTACATTTTATAATTTTGTCCACGACTTGCCGATGCTCCCGTGTGCTAATTCTGCTTCTCGAACCAGCTTACTACTTTGTTTAAAACGCATTTTTTGTGTGGTGGATGATAATATTAGTGAATACGCTGAACTTTACTGAGAGCCAGTTGAAACTCTGTAGGTTCGTGTGTCACATTTGTCTCCTTTCTTATGAAATAGACAGGTTAAAACATGTTTCCAGTTTTGAAGAATTATCTTCATTCAGAGCCATTCTTATAATTCTGAAAGATAATTTTGTATTATTTTTCTCCAACTTTACTCATCGCATAATCTTTGTCCAATCTTTTTTCTATTTGTGTGAGTTTTCTTTTTCCCATAACACTTAAACAGCTCTAACTCAATACATACTGAAAACTGAACAAACGTTCATCGGATTAATGTCTCTTTAAATATTCATTTTCTCTCCGTCTGTGTTATGACTGTTTGTGTTGAACAAATAACGCCACAACCTATAGAGGGGTGGTACCACAGAGGTATATTATGCATAAATGTAATGAAATCTGAAGATAAAACAGTATTTGATGCAGGGAACTGATGTTTGATGCCAAACACGAGAAATTTCAGGTATTTTGCAAAGGCAGACCAAGATCTCTGAATTACAAGATCACTGGACAAAAGTAGTCTCCTCTGTGGTAATGACGTATAAAACGACGATGACATCCGGAAAACCATGGGTAAAGACAGTCAAGCAGACACAGTATTTCTTAACTTCCGAAAAGCACTTGACTCAGTAACTCATATACGTTTACTATCGAAAGTATTACCGTGTGGGATGTTAAACGAAATTTGTGATAGGATTGAGGATTTCGCTGCATGTTGTCTTAGATGGAGTGTTATCGAAAAATGTAGAAGTAACTTCAGGAGTATCCCAGGTAAATATGCCAGGTCCTTGCTATTCATGTTATACTCGTATATTGATAACCTTGAAGCCAATGTAAAAAATAACCACAGACGTTTCACAGATGATGCCTTTATCTATTATGTACTGTCGGAAAATTTTGCGTTTTACGAATCGGAAAAAGTAGTGCCCTGTGGCTACAATATTAGTGAGTCATAGTTGAAATCGGTCAACTCATACAAATACGAAAGATTAACAATTTGTAAGAATGTTAAATGGCACGATCACACAGACTCAGTCATAAGTAAAGTAGGTGACAGACTTTGATATATTGCTAGAATACTACGGAAATACAATTAGGCTACAAAGGAATTGCTTACGAAACACTCGTGCGGCCCATCTCCGAACATTGCTCAAGAGTGTGGGATCCGTACCAGGAAGGACTAACAGGAACATTGAACGTATACAACATGAATGTTTACACGTGTTTTTGACCCATGGAGAGCGTCACGGAGATGCCGAACAGTTTAAGACAGACTCAAGCTACACCTTGAAAGCTTACCTAGTAAGTTTCAAGAACGATGTATCTAGGAATACAAATACTTGCCCACAGGTGGCGCTCTCGTAGGGATCGCGATGATAGAATGAGACGAATTACGGCGTGCACAGAGACGTTTGTGCAATCATTCTTCCCACACGACATACATGAATGGAACGTGAAAAAGCCCTAAAACCTGGCACAGTGGGATGTACCCTCTGAGAGGCTTTTCACAGTGGTTTGCAGAGTATGAATATACGATGTAGGAGAGAAATGATTCTTGCGGCACATGACGTTCCGGGCGTGATGAACATCGATATACATCCATTACTGACTCATGTCGGCCAGACTGCTTCAGTCCCGACTGACTTCTGATATTGTGTTCCAGGTGGCTCCAAACAAGGGACCTTTCGGGCCAATGAAGATGCGTGATTGTTCTTGAAAATTAATTGTTTTGTAACTAAATTTATTCTTCGGACACAAGTTTTGTTATCTGAAAGACAGGGGGGATAAAAAGGCCGGATCCTTGTACTCCATGCAGAGTTCACCCTACGTTAATTGAGTGAGACAACTTTAAAAAGGATGCCGGTTGGAAATGGCGTCTAGATGTCTAAAGTTAGTGGGCCTCTTAAGCAAGTCTCATGAACAAAGTCAAAGATTAGTCAACGTATACTAAGCTTAGAGTACGAGAATTTGTTGCAATAATCCTCAGTCTGTGTATGAACCACATTTCCCGCCATACCATCTCACTCAGAGGGACTGATAGCTTGTGCTACGTAGCTGTTATTATGCGTGGTATATGTCATGTACGAGAGACGTTCAATAAGTAATATAACACTTATTCTGAAAACCGATTGGTTTTACTCAGGATTCCAATACACCATGTTATTCCGCACTCTTTTGGCTACAGAATCGTATTTTTTAAGTCTCCCTTCAATGCGATGGTCCTATGTGGTCTTAATGGAGAGAGTCTGTAAGCCCGCAAGGTAGCACACTCGTCGACGTCGGAGCCAGCATCTCGCTGCATCAATAAACTTTCCATCACCGGCGTATTGCTTCTCTGGGACTGCATCCGTCATGGTGCGAGATCCGACGGATGAAGAAGAACAGTCCAGTGAATTTGTGTCAGCTCCTCTTGGGTGCGCAGACTTGTGTGAGGCCTTGCTTTATCCTGGAGAAAGCGAAGTTAGTTTGCATTTTTTTGGGGACGAGTACGCTGAAGTCGCTTTGCAAATTTCGGAAATTTGTTGTAAGTTCCTGTGGAACCAAACTGCCGAGGTCATCGGTCCCTAGGCTTGTACACTATTTAATCTAACTTAAACTAGCTTACGCTAAAGCCATCGGTACACGGACCGTGCTGTCAAACGTCAACGTTGAGCGTGCTTTGTTCAACGTGCTGCTGAACGCTCAGAAACGATGCGACTTGTGCATACGGTACTTGCACCCCAATGTGGTACACGCGATCGTAACGCACTCCGGCGGCAATTGCAGGAAGTTTCTTAGCTCTATTAAAACGCTAATTTCCTCCATTGTCCACGAAAAGGAAAGTACCATGATCAATCAGTAAGGACACAGGCTTATAAAATTTCCATTACAAACAGTGCGGTACAAATTTGCAATGCTTATTCACATCAGATAAACATTATTTCATCATTACCACACTTTAGTAAAACCCCAAGATCAGTCTTACTTGATCACTGTTCCTACCCAGTAGCAGAACCTTTGCAACACGTGAATTACGAAGCGTAAAAGAAAAAGGAGCAAAGCAGCTTTACACAAGTAGCGCAAGGTGTCCTGTAGATCAAGCCAATCTAACACTCAAAGAAAGGTGAACTTATATTTACATAACATCAAAAATTATAGTATATACTTATATTACACTAATAATAGAGTAACAGAACCTAACAAAAACGCAAATGCTAGGAACAAAAATTTATGTACTGGCGAGTCGCGAACCATCGTCCAAACATAAAAACTTCATTACTCAATAAAACTACTCGCCACGTTTCTTTTTTTTATCTCATTTCGTTCGCTTTTGTTCGTCGCATCCGCTCGGGGCGTACGTCGTAAGACCCCTTTTTAAGTTCGTTGTTGATCGATTAACTCAGTTTTTTTATTACAGAGGGCAGCTACTCGTCTGACCGAACACGCTGAGCTACCGTGCCAGCATCTTAGCACTTGCTGAAAGCTTTAATCGTAGCTAAGTTACTAACTGAAATTTAATTATAACAAATTGTAGCAAGAACAATGAGTTTTGGGTGCATACTCAGTGTATTGCTGCCTTGAAATACCATACTCTCATAATACGCAAGTTACAATAATTCTTTTGCCACGAATATGATGTTTCTCATTATTATTATTTTTTGCAACGGATCACTCAGTTAACAACGGGTTTTCCAGTGATTCTCAATTTGCTGGTGCTCAGAAACGGCATATATACGTATAGGCTTCAAAGGAATGGCAATATGGCGCTTCACAACTTTGTGCTGAAGGCAGATGGCGCACATGTGACGTAGGTGGCGTTGTGCCATTGGTCAAGGCTCAGACGCTCGCTCAGAATATCTGACATGCTAGATATTGCTCTGCACGTTCTGAAAGACTACCGAACGTGCTATTCCACGCTATGACGTCAGAAACTCGATACGTTCAACGCTCAACGTTCGGATGCACGGTCCGTGTGCCGACGGCTTAAGGACAATACACAAGCCACGCGAACCGTGTCAGGATGCCCCAGACCGTGCGACTAACCCGCGCGGCTCTGAAGTCGGCTTCTTCAATTTCCTGAGGATAGAACAATACACTTTTGTGTTGATCGGTACACCATGAGGCAGGACTTCAAACAGAATAACACCTTCAGGGTCCCAGTAGATCATCGCCATGACCTGATTGGCGGAGGATGCGGTTTGTACTCTTTCTTTCGAAGAATAGCGGTGGCGACACTCCATGGATATCCTTTTTGTTTCCAATTCTAAGTGCTGGATCCACATATTATCGCCTGTGACGATGATCGACAAAAAACTGTCACGATGGAGCTCGTAACGCGCAAGAAATTCCGCACAGCTGGTCCTTCGTTGGTCTTGTGTTAGGCGACAAGGAACTCAGTATCGAAGCTGGTGGGTGAGTGTGTCAGTACAACCAACAGAGACCTCCAATGGTGCAACGAGGTGTTTGTTTGTCATTCGTCGATCACTTCGACTGAGAGTACCTACATAATCCAATATTGCTGGTGCCACAGCCGTGTGCGGCCTCAGGGCATTCACGAGATCGGACAGTTTCGGACGACCTAGTTGACATGATGACACGCGCCTCACCCAACGATTCACCGTACTTTTGCTCACTGTCTGGTCTCCGTAGACATTCTGCAAGGACCTAATAATAACTGCGATGCTCTGGTGTTACGCCAAAAGAAAGTCAATGACAGCTCTCTGCTTGGAATGCTCTTCCGTTAAAGGCGCAATTTTGGAAGCTATTTATAGCGCCACAACCTGTCGGAATTTCATGAAAGTATATGGGCTGAAGCGTGAATATTCCACGATGTCCCACGATAAATTCCGCACTTTTTCAACCGAAATAGGACGATAAAAATAAATGCGTTGTATTACATATTGAAGATCTGTCGTAAAACGAAGGGCCCTATTTCACATATTTAAAATATCCGTAGACCACCACACAGCTTCCTCTAACTAATCCCATTCCTGCATGTAGTCTCCTTTTCGGAAGGCTCATTGAGGTTAGGTATAGGAAAACATGATTAACGGCGTGTCTTTCCCCTCGATAATTAGACAGGAATGATCGAGAGTCAAAAGCGTATGGCTCTGTTCCAAACAACACTCCGCACGCCGCTGGCAGAATGTCACAGCTCGTTTCTACTATATCAATGGGCTGCGCCATTGTCTTTGGGCTCCTGAACCGGTGCACTACGGTACACTGGCATGTGAATTTCGATGTGTACAACGGCTTCTCACACGTACCTTCAGACACAAACGTACAAATAATTAATTACGTAACTTCATAGTTTCTGGGTGTAATTAAAGCTTTGTGACCGCCCTTAGTAAACTTCGCAAGTCACAGCACAGTGCTGAACAGCGCAGCACATTTTTACCTAAGGCTCATTCGAAGCTTAAGCACATTGTCTCACACATATACCTTGCATAAGAATCGCTAGCATAAAACAGTAAAAATAGCGACACATACATCAGGAAATATTTTTAATAGGTAGTCGTAAAAGAACAAATGATATTAGTGCCCTTGACTCCGCACTGTAACGTGGCTTGTACGCTATAAACATCACAGAATAGGCGTAATTCTAGGTACAGATATTATCAGTTGATAAATGCTCCCATCAGAGCACAAAAAAGAAACCAATATCTTCCCGGTTAAATAGGCTCGGACTGAAAAGTGGGGTACCAGCTGCCTCAGTCGACCTTCTTCAGCACCTTTAAAAGCTTTACCAAAAAAATTGACATGTGAACTTATTCGCATTCTTTTTAATATGCAATTCATATCGCACTCCCACACACTCTCCTAACTGTGAGTCGCTCACACCCAGGTGGTAGTCCACTGCTGTCTGTCTCTCATACCCATCTATTGCCACTTGTTCATTGTCAATCAGTCATTCAACCCAACTCACTGTCACTATTTCTTTGTGGCTCTCTGTCATTGTCCTCTGTGTTACAGACACAGTTCCCTTCATTCTCCCCTACTACTACAGTCTCCTCTCACTGTCACTGTCTCCCTCTTTCTCTCTCTTACTGCTAATATCTCATTCCTTATTTCCTACTTATGCTATCTTTTTTCACTTTCATTCTCTCTCTCTTCCTTTTTATCACTGTCATAGTCTCTCTCATCATCACTGACTCTCACCCGCTTCCACTTCTTCCCGCTCCTGATTCCTGTCCCACTGGCTTTGCCGATTTCACTCTCTTCGTAGAACTGTTTTATCACTGTCAACTATGTCCCTCTCTTTCTCTGACACTGCCATTGTCTCCTTTGCTCTTTCTGTACCACAACCATTGTCTCATATCTTCCACTATTTATTACACTGCTGACCATTAAAATTGCTACACCAAGAAGATGTGCTACAGACGCGAAATTTAACCGACAGGAGGGAGATGATGTAATATGCAAATGATTAGCTTTTCAGAGCATTCACACAAGGTTGGCGCCGGTGGTGACACCTACATCGTGCTGACATGAGGTAGTTTCCAGCCGATTTCTCGTACACAAACAGCAGTTGACCGGCGTTGCTGGTGAAACGTTGTTGTGATGCCTCGTGTAATGAGGAGAAATGCGGACCATCACGTTTCCGACATTGATAAAGGTCGGATTGTAGCCTATCGCGGTTAATCGTATCGCGACATTGCTGCTCGCGTTGGTCGAGATTCAATGACTGCTAGCAGAATATGAAATCGGTGGGTACAGGAGGGTAATACGGAACGCCATGCTGGATCCCAACGGCCCCGTATCACTAGCAGTCGAGATGACAGGCATCTTATCCGCATGGCTGTAACGGATCGTGCAGCCACGTCCCGATCCCTGAGTCGACACATGGGGACGTCTGCAAGACAACAACCATCTGCACGAACAGTTCGACGACGTTTGCAGCGGCATAGACTATCAGCTCGAAGATCACGGCTGCGTTCACCCTTGACGCAGCATCACAGACAGGAGCGCCTGCGATGGTGTACTCAACGAATGGGAAAACGTCATTTTTCGGATGGCTCCAGGTTCTGTTTACAGCAACATGATGGTCTCATCCGTGTTTGGCGACACGCGGTGAACGCACTTTGGAAACCTGTATTCGTCATCGCCGTACTGGCGTATCACCCGGCGTGATGGTATGGGGTGCCGTCTCGGTCACCTCTTGTTCGCACTGATGGCACTTTGAATAGTGGACGTTACATTGAAGATGTGTTACGACCCGTTGCAGTAGCCTTCATTCATCCCGGCGAAACCCTACATTTCAGCAGGATAATGCACGACCGTGCGTTGCACGTCCTGTACGGGCCTTTCTGTATACAGAAAATGTTCGACTGCTGACCTGGCCGGCACATTCTCCAGAACTCTCACCAATTGAAAACGTCTGGTCAATGGTGGCCGAGCAACTGGCTCGTCACAATACGCCAGTCACTACTCCTGATGAACTGTGGTATCGTGTTGAAGCTGCACGGACAGCTGTACCTGTACACGTCATCCAAGCTCTGTTCGACTCAATCCCCAGACGTATCAAGGCCGTTATTACGGCCAGAGGTGGTTGTTCTGGGTACAGATTTCTCAGGATCTAGGCACCCAAATGTAGTCACATGTCAGTTCTAGTATAATATATTTGTCCACTGAATACCCGTTTATCATCTGCATTTCTTCTTGGTGTAGCAGTTTTAATGGCCAGTAGTGTACTTTCCTGTCTATCTTCCGCAGTGACTGTCGTGACCTCTCTTAGCGTAAAAAAGCGTGAATATGTTCGCAAGCCAAAATTTTTTGGGAAAATTTTGAAAGGTGGTAAGGAAAGAAGAAAAGAAACTGGCATCCCATTTTCCAATCCGTCTTTAAACAGGACCGTATTCGCCTTTTTTGTCCTCCAATAGGAATATTTTTCCGCTGCCACAGCAGGGAATATCTCTCATATGAAAAGAACTTTATCGATCAGTAAATTTGTGGTAGTTCACTTGTGTGACATTAAGCCAACACAAAATAAATTTAGACCTCATACCGGATTCCATGCGCACAAAAATTTTGCATGTTCTTCATTACAACAACATGGGGTTTTCAGAAACGACCTGATGATGATGGAGGCACGTTACAGCATATTTCCGCCACTTGACAAACTACATTTTCGGGTGATACCAGATTTCACTCGTGGAACTAGCGTACTTTTGAAGATCTGTATCTCTGAAACGGCTAAAGATGTCAAAAAATTCTTCAAGTTTTTTCAAGATCAGGATCCTAAGGGTGTACCGTATCGCAAAAAATTTAGCCATTTCCTGTGCCTAGCTGTCTTGGAATCCGTAACTCCGTTTTGCATGGAACAAATGGTAAAAAAACTGCTTGGGCATTTCTAAGAAACTGCCCATGAACTAATGGTGGCTCCAAGGACTATCAAAAACACTTGTCCTTACCGTTCTATCGACAGCAGAACCCAACGTATGAACCCCGGAAAAATACCGTTTTTATGCGCGACGTTTTGGAGCATGATAAGTCTGTCGCAAGCGTACCGATTCTAACAGGTAGAACACACATCAGAGAATGAGAAGAAAAGGAATGTAGAGGTTGTCCAAAAATGACGGAAATCCCTATTTTATACTATTTTCGGCCATGGTAGTGTATATTTCGGAGATAAAAAGCGTAAGGCCCACAAAAAGGTTTGCTTCCCTGAGAACTTTATCAAGAATATCGAATTTAAACTCTGAACAAAACTTACTCAATCGATAATACCACTAATACGCCTTCTGCAAACGCACCTGTTTTCATGTTTCCCCTTCTAGATATTTGTTATGATATTTTTGTAAGAGATGTCGTCTGGATTCTTCTCTGACAGCCAAACTGGAAGAGTTATGGGTGTCACGTCGACGTGACTTACGACTGCCTCGCAGCTCCCGTTTAACGGGCACTTGTCTCCCCTGATGTCGCTCGTGCTCTCGCGAGATATTAATCGCTGTTTCAACACAACTACCTCTCCGGTATTTGGTTTCACCAGAGCCGAAATACGTTGCTTTCCGTTCTGGTGGCTTCTATTTATGTTCGCCTGGTACGTAAAATCAGCTGTTTCTAAATAAACATTTTGGGTAGAGTTCTTCTACTTTATGCATTTTTTTTACAAAAACCCAGTGATTTCTCTTAGAATGAGTAGATAATGACAAGGAAATTTCATTTTTACATAGATATATGTGACATCAAAGATATGTACCATCAAATGAACCAAAAATATCTTTTCTTTTTTTCAAAATTTACTACTGCCTTTTAGGTATCCCCTATACGGCCCGCCTCAGACCATAAAAAACAACAATTATCTATTACATCCATTTAAACTGAACAAATGATCTAAGTAAATTAACATATTTAATATATTAGAACGTAAAACAGTTCTCTCTAGATTCTAATTTGACCCTCAGTTATGAAATAGTATAGTAGCTTGTTCACTTTTGCAGCTTCTGTCGCTAAAAGGATTTTAATGTTTATAGGCAAGGCATTTCCCAAGGTCATCTGATGCTGTAGTAGTTTCGTAGTTTCTTGAAGCCTTCTGTGGCAGCTAAAGGAAATGTAATTAATTGATTCAACTGAAATGTGACTATGCTGAGGTGCTGAAGATGTTGTCGGAATCTCCTGCAATTGAAGTGAAGTCGTGCCATTGTCATATGCAGTTTCTGTTGTATGTGCAATTTCGAAAATATCTTAAAATACTGGACATTTCTTCGTTGATATCCGAAGAACTAATATGTATGGTCTTCAATATGTTAAACAAATATACAGGTCAATATTTTTATAGTGATGAGGCAATTAGATATGAGCAGTTGCCTTAACTCAGTGACCGAAATAATTATTCTTATTTTTGCAAACTGTCGGAATTCAGTACTTACTATTTTAGTAAGAACTTTTCGATTTGCAGCAAACCACTGAACCAAACAAAGCCAGTGATATTATTTTCTTGAAAACAAAAGAATCAATTTCGTTCGTTAGAAACGTCTACAATACACTACTTCAGGAGTTAATATTCGAGCAAGGTACAGCTTGGGAGATTAAATACCGCTAGGAAATATGAAAAGGGAATTGGAAACGCTCAGTCTAGATATAGGAGGGTCAGCAAAGTGAATTGGAAAGAACCTAAAGATTTCTAGTCGGAGGAATATAGGGTAGCATCAACAGCTACAGAAAATGCTATAACAGAAGCAGCATACGTTATAAATCGGAAGATAGGGCAGAGAGTAAATCATTCTGAACAGTTAAATGACAGGGCTGTTCTCAACCGAGTCGACAGCAAACTAACGCCGACAACAGTAGTTTAGGTATACACGCCGACATCACAAATAGAAGATGATGAGATAGATTAAGTATATGAGGACATTAAACGGACAATTCAATAAGTAATGGGAGATGAAAAACTAATAACTGTGAGAGATTGGAAGGTGATTATAGGGGAAGGACTAGAAGAAAGAGTTAATAAAGAATATGGGCTTGATTATAGGAGTTCTGCAAG
The DNA here is from genome assembly GCF_023897955.1 of Schistocerca gregaria. Classification (NCBI taxonomy): domain Eukaryota; kingdom Metazoa; phylum Arthropoda; class Insecta; order Orthoptera; family Acrididae; genus Schistocerca; species Schistocerca gregaria. The sequence goes on along the minus strand of NC_064921.1, from coordinate 135,384,977 downwards.
TAATAGCGAATATTTTATCACAAGAGGAAGAGGTATACATCGAAAAGGCCTGAAGACACGGTAACATTCCAGCCGGATTATCAGACAGAGATTACGAAATCGTGGTTCGTGGTGTGGGTTCCTGTTGTCATGTCCTAGTTCATGAACCACGGGCAACGTATGAGTGGCCAAGTAAGTGGTCCTGACAGTCGGGATACCAGTTACTTTGGAAGAAGGCTGGGCATCTCGGACATATTCTGTGTTGTGGTCACCTTTGTGTTCAGACCGCAAAATCTACCAAATCCACCGGTTAGTCCCTCAACCATTAGGGGTAAAACTCAATGGGACCGGGACAAGTAAGGCTAGCAACCTGCTTCCCTGGTACATTAAATATGATGCTGGCAACAATCAGAGCAAACGGAACTTTGGAGGTGACGGAGTCCCACTTGTAATTGACAAACCAGGGACTCCTAAGATACGACTCGGCAAACGAATGGTAACGAGATGGGGAGCTATTAATATCACCGCCACCTGGCTGGAAGCCCGAGAACTCTTCGCCAGCTGTATACGCCGGGAAAGCATACATTCACAATATCAATGGGGGCTACTCTGGGAAAAAGGTAGAGCTGGCAGAAGCTGCAAGTAAGATGGGGTTTGACGTTTTAGCTGTTAGTAACATTCGGGTCAGGGGTGAGGAAGAAGAGGAAGTGGGAGAATACAAGGTCTACCTGTCAGGACAAAGCAGGAACAGCACAATGGGGTGTAGGGCTTTACATCAGGAAAGAAATGGAACCCATTGTAGTTGCAATAAGGTATGTAAACGAACAACTGGTGTGGACAGATTTGACAGTGTCTAGCAAGAAAATTAGGATCGTGTCAGTATATTCGCATTGTTAAGGGACAGATCAAGATAAGATGGATAGTTTTTATGATGCACTCAGTGATGTAGTTGTTAGAGTAAAGGACAAGGACAGTGCTCTGCTCATGGGTGATTTTAATGTCAGGATTAGAAATAAAACAGAAAGGTATGAAAAGATTATAGGTAAATTTGGACAGGATATGGAGGCCAACAGGAATGGGAAACAACTCTTGGATTTCTGTTCCAGTATGGGCTTAGTAACCACAAACTCCTTATTTAAACATAAGAATATTCACTGGTATACTTGGGAAGGCAGGGGAACCAGATCTGTCATTGACTATATAATAACAGATCAGGAATTCAGGAAGGCTGTGTGAGGGACACACGTGTATTCAGGGGATTCTCTGATGACACTAAACACTATTTAATCTGCAGTGAAATTGGTATTGTGGGGCCGAAAGTGCAGGAGGATAAGAGTGGAGAAACTTCAGGATAAGGAAATCAGGCACAAGTACATAACAGTGATCTCAGAAAGGCACCAGTTAGTTGAATGTAGTCAATTACAGTCATTGGAAAAGGAATGGACAGAGTACAGGGACACAGTACTAGAAGTGGCTGAAGAGTGTCTTGGAACAGGAGTGTATAAAGGTAGGATGAAGCAAACAGCTTGGTGGAATGACACACTCAAGGCAGCCTGTAAAAGGAAAAAGAAGGCGTATCAAAAATGGCTACATACTAGAACTCAGGTAGACAGAGAAAGTTATGTTGAAGAAAGAAACAAACAGATAATTGTAGCATCCAAGAAGAAATCTTGGGAAGACTTTGGAAATAGGTTGGAGACTTTGGGTCAAGCTGCTGGAAAACCATTCTGGAGTGTAATTAGCAGTCTTCGAAATGGAAGTAAGAAGGAAATGACAAGTATTTTGGACAGGTCATGAAAACTGCATGTGAATTCGGTTTATGCCGTGGGCATATGGAGGGAATATTTTGAAGAGTTGCTCAATGTAGGTGAAAATACGATCAGCAATGTTTCAGATTTCGATGTACAATTGGATAGGAATGATGATGGAAATAGGATCACATTTGAGGAAGTGGAGAAATGGTCAATAGATTGCAGTTCAATAAAGCGGCTGGGGTGGATGCAATTAAGTCGGAACTCATCAAATGCAGTGGAATGTCAGGTCTTAAATGGCTACACACGATAATTGGAATGGCGTGGGAGTCGGGACAGGTTCCATCAGACTGGACGAAAGCAGTAATCGTGCCAATCTTTAAACATGGAAACAGAAAAGATTGTAACAACTACAGAGGTATCTCTTTAATCAGCGTTGTGGGTAAAATCTTCTCAGGTATTGTTGAAAGAAAAGTGCGAGTATTAGTTGAGGACAAATTGGATGAAAATCAGTGTGGATTTAGGCCTCTTAGAGGTTGTCAGGACCAGATCTTTAGCTTATGGCAAATAATGGAGAAATGTTACCAGTGGAACAGGGAATTGTATCTATGCTTTATAGATATAAATCGTTTAGGAATGAAATAAAAAGGAGATGCAGGGAAGCTAAGGCGAAATGGCTGCAGGAAGAATGTGAAAAAATAGAAAAAGAAATGATCGTCGGGAGGATTGACTCAGCATAAGGAAAATCAAAACAACCTTTCGGTGAAATGAAAAACAAGAATTGTTAACAGGAAAGAGTACATTGCAATCCTCCACGAGGGGGAGGAATTGTCTGATGACGTGATAGAAGAAGAAATTGGAGTCAATGTAGAAGAGAGAGGGGATCCAGATTGGAGTTTGTAAGTCTTGAGATTAAATGAGGCAGAAAGGACATATAACATTTCATTCGGATTTCGAAAACCACTGGGGGGAATTGGGAACCAAACAACTATTTAAATTGGTGTTTTGAATCTAGTGATATACCATCAAACTTTCGCAAAATATCATCCATTCAGTTTGGAACATAGCAAGAGCCGGTACGTGAGAGAATTATCGCACAGTCGGCTTAACATCTAATGCATACAGGTTGCTAAGAAGAAGGATATACAGAAGAATGGAAAAGAAAATTGAGGAACCGTGTATACGACTGTCAGTTTGGGCTTAGGCAAGGTAAGCCACTAGAGATGCATTCTGAGGTTGCTATTGGTTATGGAAGCAAGACTAAAGAAAAGTCAACACACGCTTATAGGGTTTGTCGACCTGGAAAAAGCATTTGATATTGTAAAATGATGCAAAATGTCGAAACTGTGAGAAAAATAGGAGTAAGCTACAGGGAAAGACGTGTTATATACAGTATGTACAAGAATCAAGAGGGAACAACAAGATTGCAAGACCGAGAACGAAGTGTTCGATTAAAGAAACGCCGTGTTCGGAACCGCGTTGCAGCTACGATCGTAGGTTCGAATGGAGCCTCGGGTATGGATGTGTGTGATGTACTTAGGTTAGTTAGGTTTGAATAATCTACGGGACTGATGACTGATGTCCCATAGTGCTTAGAGCCAATAGAACTATTTTTGAAAAGATATCAACAGAAAGATTCGCTGATGATACTACTATCCTCAGTGGAAGTGAAGATCAGTTACGGGATCTATGGAGTGCTATGAAGTTCTTATGAGTACAGAACACGGATTGAGAATAAACCGGAGAAAGACAAAATTAATGAGCAGTGTAAATGGGTACAGCAACAAACCTAACATCACAACTGGTGATCACGAACTACAAGATGTTAAGGAATTCTGCTACCGTGGAAGGAAAATAAACTATGACGGAATGTGTGCTAAGTTATCGTGACAGACCGTCTTTGAAGAGGACTGTGATGAAACATGAGAGAACGACAGTGGCAAAAGTCACAGAAGAACTGAATGTCGCACTCACAAATCCTACCACAACCAAAGCAACACGAAAGGAGCTTCACAAGCAGAGGGAATTGCAGGGCGATCTGGAATTCCAAAATCACTCAGTGATGCAAATGGCCGTAAGCGGAAAACGTGGCACCGAAGCCATAAAACGTGGACTATGGATCAGTGGAAGAAAGCCATATGGTCAGAGGAGTCTTGCTTCACACTGTTTCGAACTTCTCACCGAGTTTACGTCCCATGAGTGAAACATGGGGGTGGTTCGGTGATGATTTGGGCAGCCATGTGGTATTTGGTTTCCTTCAGATCACCCAAGTTAAGCGCTGTCGGGCTGGGCTAGCACTTGGATGGGTTTTCATCCGGTCTGCTGAGCGCTGTTGGCAAGCGAAGTGCACTGAGCCCTTGGGAGACAAACTGAGCTGGCCAGTGTGGCCGAGCAGTTCTAGGCGCTTCAGTCTGGAACCGCGTGGCCGCTACGGTCGCAGGTTCGAATCCTGCCTCGGGCATGTGTGCTGTCCTTAGGTTGGTTAGGTTTAAGTAGTTCTAAGTTCTAGGGGACTGATGACCTCCGATGTTAGGTCCCACAGTGCTCAGAGCCATTTGAACTATTTGAGGCAAACTGAGGAACTACGTGATTGAAAAGTAGCGGCTCCGGTCTCGTAAACTGACGTACGGCCGGGAGAACGCTGTGTTGACTATTGTGTTGGCAAAAGTGCCAACACCGTGTTACTAGAGGAGGCCGAAAGCGCCCGTTAAAACGGCCTCCTCTAGTAACACGCAGGCTGGAGTGAGGAGTGAAGAACTATACTGATGTGAGGTCTGGAACATGACAAGGAATTAGAATTGAGAAAGCGGACGTAAGTAGTTTGATACTTAACTTTAATCCATTAATGATGAACGTCGCTCTTGACGGTACATGATTCACAATATCAATATCAATAGTAACTGAATATGGCGCGTTGCTAGGTAGTATCAAATGACGTAGCTGAACGCTATGCTACACTGTCGTCTGTAGTCAGTGAGCCATCGCTAGCAAAGTCACCTGTACAACTGGGGCGAGTGCTAGGGAGTCTCTCTAGACAGACCTGCCGTGTGGCGGCGCTCGGTCGGGAATCACTGCTTGTGGCGACACGCGGGTCCGACGTATACTACCGGACCGCGGCCGATTTAAAGACTACCACCTAGCAAGTGTGGTGTCTGGCGGTGACAGCACAGTGACTACATGCCCCTTCATATCCGCATCTAGTGACACCTGTGGTCTGAGGATGACACGGCGGCAGGTCGGTCCCGTTGGGTCTTCCAAGACCTGTTTGGACGGAGTTTATTTTAGTATGTCGTGGTATTCCACAGGCCCCAACGTTACTCTGCAAGGTCGCATTAACGCCAAAGATTATGCTACCATTTTGGTGTTCAGTTCCATCCCATGATATAACATCTGTTCGCCAATTGTGATTCTGCGGTTCAAGACAGGGCGCTGTAGACACAACTGGCTCTGCCCAGGATTGATTTTGTGAGCACGAGGATGAATTGTTGCATCTCCCCTGATGACTACAGTCACCAGATCTCAATATTATTGAGCAATTACGGTTTACATTTTAAAGAAACAGGAACATATTCTCATTTTTTTGTGCTCCGATAGGAGCATTTCTCTGCTGGTTCCCTTCTTTCCCCTGCTGCAGCAGGGCATGTAACTAATACCAAAAGGAATGTGTTAGTTAGTGAAATTTAGATAGTTTACTTACGTGTAATTGAAATAAATACCAAACAAATTTTACACCTCAGACCAGAAGTTATGTGCAAAAGAATTTTGCATGTGCTTCAGTACTGCAACATGGGGTTCCCAGATGATAACGAAGACATTGTACAGCATATTTCTCTGTTTTAAGTTGCTTTAAAAACTACGTTTCCGCGTCACATCTCTTTTTACGTGATTATTTTATGTGTACAAGTAGTGTAACTTTGAATCTGAGTATCTCGCAAACGGCTAAAGATATGCAGAAAATTTTCGAAAGTGTTAGAAATCGGGATATGATGAATACACCATAAAATATACAGCCATTTTCTGTGCACAGCCCTCTTGACATCCTCGGCTGGGTTTTGGTCTTCTGGTGACGGCAAAAATGTAGTAAAAAACCTTTTTTCACGGTTTACCGAGGAACCGCCTATGAATTAATGGTGCCTCTATAAGTCCATTAAGCGCAACGTTGACCACATGAACTGCGAAAAGAACCAACCGATTTGCTCTGGTTGCTTAAGCTGGAGGAAGTGTGTATTATTCATACTTTGACTATGTATTGTGGGATAGTGACATGTATGGTATAAAGATAGTCTCTAGCCCAAAGGCTACCCAAAAAACTTGACCCTACCTTTTTATCACCAGTAGAACCCGAGGTATGAGCACCGAAAAATCCTGTATATATGCGCTGTGTTTTGGAACATATTAGGTACGCATGGAGTGGCATTAATACCGTTAAGGGTGCATATGTTGCCAATGAAATTTAATGCAGAGTTTTGCCTCCAATACAATGTTCTTTATTGATAATATGAGTCTCGCAGGATTAATCTTCAGGCAGCCGTCAAATGGAATTACGTAATTGAATTAGGCAGGTTGTCAGTTAACTGAAAGTAGTTTAAAATTACTACCATAAAGTTAAAAAAGTCTCAAGTTATGGTATCAATTGAAATGCACAGACCTCAGATGTTAAGTCCCATAGTGCTTAGAGCCATTTGAACCATTTTGACGTGACCACTGTGTGTGTTCGACGTCAACTGGTAATAAACACTCACAGACTGCTATTAAGCGTGTCGGGGGAAGCGAAATAAAGTGTAGTCGTTGTCGTAATATAGAAACGAAGCGATTTATTTTACGTTCACAAAAAAGGCGTGAACATTGGCTTCCGACGAAGGGTGAAAACATTTCTGAAAAGGCTAAGTTTGTAAACTGCTTGCGTGCTACCGCGATTACAGTAAATCGTACACGGCAAAACGGCGCTATTCGAAACCGGCCACGAGACAAGCGCGATGCACCACGGGCTGTAGATGACAGGGGTGTGCGACAGCTGCGGAGATGTGTACGGGCAAATAAACGGGCAACTGTCGAGCATCTGACTGCCCAGATGGACCAATGGACTATCAAAAGTGTCTCGCCAACGAACGTTCAGCAAACGTTGCTGCATAAGGGCCTCGACTGCTGGTGCCTGGTTCGTGTATCCATGCCACACTTTCGTCCACATTGTGACTTAGCGGATAGTGCTTTTTTGGGGTTTTCCTGTAAGCGCCATCTCATCTTCGATACGGTGCCTCTTGCAACCTCAATTCTTTGGCTACGAGAGCACGCACCATGTGAGCTCCAACAATTTACTCACGTTTGAGTTCACTTAACTGCGATAATACTCTCACAACTACACAGAACACTGCTGTGTCTGCGACTGACACTTGTAACGTGTTGAGGACTTCACAAAGGTATCGTTCGCGGTCAGGTACAGCAGAGCAACCTGTAGTCTCGGCTATCATCGGCATTTATATTGAAGCACGCTTTCGAGGTGTTTCCAAAGTTTTATCGACAGCTGTACTAGGCTCTAAATAAGTGTCGCCAGCATCGTTTTGATGTGCGAGATGACGTTAACATGTCAAATTGTTGTGTGATACTAGTGCTCTCTAGCAGTCCAAGTATTTTTAAGATTTTGATTCGACCACACGGTTGGAAAACTAGCACAGCAGTCACTACATCGACTCCAAATAGTTTGGTATCTACTCCCTAAACAAATAAATAAATAAATAAAAATGGTTCAAATGGCTCTGAGCACTATGGGACTTAACTTCTAAGGTCATCAGTCTCCTAGAACTTAGAACTACTTAAACCTAACTAACCTAAGGAAATCCACATATCCATGCCCGAGGCAGGATTCGAACCTGCGACCGTAGCGGTCACGCGGTTCCAGACTGTAGCGCCTAGAACCGCACGGCCACCCCGGCCGGCCGTAAACAAAAGTAGATAACTGTTGTGTATGGCTCCATACGGAGACCGGTACGAAGAAAAGGTAAGGGAGGTGTGGCAATTGTTGTCTTAGGAAAACTGGAAGTAGCAGAAATGGTTAGTGAACAAGTAACACTGTAAACAGAATCTTTTCATAACTTGTATTTCTCCGAATGCATGAAGACAATGATGTAAAAAGAAATAGTTCAGCTACTGATGTCACAATGAAGAAGCACAAACAAAGGTGTCATAGCGTCGTGGCTCCAAGCCAAAGTGGGGTGACTGTCGGCCACCAGCCATCCTGTGCTACAGTGGCAGAGGGCTCTTGTGGTACCGAGCCACTGGAGGTGTGGCTCAGTGGGTGTGCATCGTTGGGTGTGCCAGATCCCACGCGATCGCTATCGGCGTTAACAGAAACTTGCAATTATGTTGGTGTGACGCCTGTCGGGTGGTATCGATACGTGGTACCACAATGACAGTCTCAAGGGAGAAGGACACACATGGAAACACCACGAGTTTCCACTGGAATCAATAGAACTTATCGTTTTGTACAAGATCGCTCCAGATCTGCCTAGTTGTTGTCAGATACAGCCTCCAACTAGATGATGTTCCGAAGTTTTAATATCAGACCTCCGCCCATTTAGCTAGCTCATTAAGTTGATCCCTTTCTCAAAAAAAGTAGAAAATGTTTGTATTGCTCACTGAGGCTCACTCACTCCCGCAACATTTTTAAAACCTCGTCTCTGCTCCATTGGGGCCGTCAGTCCTGTCCTACCTTCCAGATGTCTTCTGGTAACTCACCAATTCGCAAACTGCGAAGCCACTCCGCGAACCTGCAGAAACTATGACTCATCAGCCTCCATAACAGAATGTAGACAACGCCATTAGCCTTCCCCGCTAACACTCATAGAGTTCACTGCAAGGAGCCATTTCTTCTCAGTCCAGTGATAAGTTTCTTTCCGAAAGTGTGTTAGAAAACACTGACCACCATCACCATTTAGTTGGATTGTAGGAAGGCAAGTCCACTACCTCCATTCTGGAATACGGCCAATGTTGCCCGAAAACCGACGCTGGCGTTCACAGCAGCGACCACCAGGAATTGATACGTTGCAGTGGAGTGAGGATATGTGACACGGCTGATGTGGTCCATCTGGCGGACGGCGACGAATAGCGGGGTGGCTCTCTTGTTGCTGTCGGAGAGGAGCGGGCTTTGTTCTAGAGAAGACAAACAAGTCGGTCCAGGTGACCCAGTGGTAAAGCGCCGGTCTGGAAAACGATAGAATTCCGGACGGACGATGGCATTTTTGTCTGTGTTCCATGTCAATGATGTGAGGAGATGTCACGTGGTTAGGAATCCACGTTTCGTCAGTCATCGGACTGGTTTGATGCAGGCCGCCACGAATTCCTCTTATGTGCACATCTTTTCATCTCAGAGTGTCAGCTGTAGCCTATGTCCACAATTATTTCCTCGATATATTCCAATCTCTGTCGTCCTCTACGGGTTTTACCTTCTATAACTGCCAACACTATGGAAGTTGCTCCCTGATGCTTTAATACATGTCCTATCATCCTGTCCTCCAAAAGAATGTTCAAATGTGTGTGAAATTTTATGGGACTTAACTGCTAAGGTCATCAGTCCCAAAGCTTACACACAACTTAACTTAAATTATCCTAAGGACAAACACATACCCACCTTTGCCCGAGGGAGGACTCGAACCCCCGCTGGGACCAGCCGTACAGTCCATGACTGCAGCGCCCTAGACCGCTCAGTCCTTCCTCTCTTCTTGACAGTATCTTCCATATAATCCTTTCCTCGTCGACTCTGCGGAGAACCTCCTCGTTCCTTTTCTTATCAGTCCATTCGTCTTTAGCACCATGCCTCAAAAGCTTCGATTATTCTCTTTTCCTGTTTTCTCACCGTCTATATTTCGCTACTATACAACGCTGTACTGCAAACGTATATTCCCATAAATTTCTTTCTCAAATTAAGGCCTATGTTTGATATTAGTATACTTCTCTTGGCAAATAATGTCCTTTCCGCCAGGGCTAGTCTGTTATGTCCCTGTTGCTCTGACTATCACGGATTAGTTTGCTGCCTAGGTAGCGGAATTCCTTAATTTGGTTCACTTGGTGATCTCCGACTCTGATTTTGAATTTCTCGGTGTTCTCATTTACGCTACTTCTATTTATTTTCGCCTTTGTTCGGTTTAGTATCACTCCATATTCTGCACTCATTAGACTGTTCATTGCATTCAGCATTTCATATAATTCTTCTTCACTTTCACTCAGGGTAGCAATGTTACCATTGAATCTTATCATCGATCTCGTTTCACCTTAAATTTTTCTTTTATTTCCGTTATTACTTATCCTATGAATAGACTGAACAGTAGGGACGAAAGACTACATTCCTGTCTTACACCCCTTCATTCTTGGTCTGTTCTTGTTCCCTCTCAATTTTTCAACAGATTGTATATTATACGTCTTTCCCTATAGTTTATCCTCTTGTTCTCAGAATTCCGAACGTCTTGCACCATTTTACATAGTCGAACGGTATTTCAAGGTCGACAAATCTACTAGCGATTCAAATACATATACTGCACTAACGTCTAGTATTCAGCTGCCAATAGCTTTAATTATTGTAGCGGACAAGGTACGTTGCTGTTCCATTGTGTGATTCTGTTTCAACCTCTCTAGTGCTAACAGCTCCCGATGTCAGAGATAGGCTTCTTCCCTAGAATCAAATTAGAAATTTATAACTGGGCGACATACCGAATGATAGAAAACTAACCATGCAGGCGAGGAAAGAAATATATCGGAGATCTTTACCAGACAAAAGGAAATGTCGACACTAGCTGTCGTCATTGACTTTTCTGTTTCCTACAGCGTTCCTTGCATTATCAACCGCATAGTCAGTATTGCCTCTCGGATGCCTTTACGTTTTACCTGATCCTCCTTTAACAGCTCCTCACTTTTCTTTTACATTCTTCTGTATATTATTCTTGTGAACATCCTGGATGTATGAGCTGTTTAGCTGACTATGCGATAATTCTCGCATTTTCCGGCTCTAGTTATCTTCGGAATTGTGTGGATGATGTATTTCCAAAACCTGGATGCCATATCACCGGTGTAATACATTCTACAGACGAGCTTGGATAGTTGTTTTGTTGCCACTTCCTGATGATTTAAGAAATTCTGATGGAATGTTGTTGATACCTTCTGCCTTATTTGAAGTTCAGTCGCCAAAAGGTTTTTTAAATTCTAATTATAAAGCTGGATTCCTTATCTCTTCCCTATCGACTCCTGTTTCTTCTTTTATCACATCATCAGACAGGGGCCTTCAATTTAGTCTTTTCACCTATCCGCACTCTCCTCTGCATTTAAGAGTGGAATTCGCATTGCTCTCTTAATGTTACCGTCCTTGTTTGTAACTTTGTTTAGACTTTTCTGTATGCTGGGTCAGTCATTCCGACAGTCATTTCTTTTTCGATTTCTTCAAATTTTTCATTCAGCCATTTCGTCTTAGCTTACCTGCAGTTTCTGTTTATTTCATTCCTAAGTGACTTGTATTTCTGTGCTCCTGAATTTCTCTGAACATTTTTGTTCATCCTTCTTTCGTTGATCAAGTAACGTATTTCTTCTGTTACCAACTGTTTCTTGGCAATTACCTTTTTTGTATTTATAATTTTCCTTCCAACTTCTGTGATTGCCCTTTTTTGATTTGTCTATTAAAAAAAATGGCTCTAAGCACTATGGGACTTAACATCTGAGGGCATCAGTCCCCTAGACTTAGAACTAGTTAAACCTAGCTAACCTAAGGACTTCACATACACCCATGCCCGAGACAGGATTAAAACCTGCGACCGTAGCAGCAGCGCGGTTCCCGACTGAAGCGCCTAGAACCGCTCGGCCACAGCGGCCGGCCCTTTGTCTTCCCCTTCAACTGTACTGCCTACTGCGCTGTTCATTATCGTAGTGTCTATAGCCTCAGACAATGCCAAGCGTATCTCTTCATTATTTAACGTTCTGTACCCCCGTTCTTTGCGCAGTGACTACTCATGACTAGTGTCTTAATCTTCAGGCTACTCTTCATCGTTACTAAATTCTAATATGACTCTATGTTTGCACTTGAGTACGTCTTACCATCCAGTATCTGATATCGGAATCTCTGCCTGACGATGATGTAATCTAACCAGAATCTTCTCGTATCTCCCGGGCTTTTCCAAGTATACTTCCTCCTCTTGTGATTCTTGAACAGAGTATTGGCGATTACTATCTGAAGTTTACTGCAGAACTCCATTGGTTTTTCTCTTCTCTCATTGCTGCTACCAAGCCCATATTCTTCCATGACCCTTTCTTCTAGTCCTTCACTTGCGCCAACTTTATTGTTGATTAATCATTATTTCTTTTCCTTTAACTTTAGCTTGCTTCGTCTCTTGCTTAGCTGAAACTAACTGAATCTTTTTGATTTTGCTGAAGGTGAATCTGAATTAGTTAAGCGTCTGGGTATTCCTGCTAAACCTAAGAAGTGGTGAGGGAAAAAGGTTAAATTTACTCCAATAAATATAATTGTGAATTGAAGTTTTAACCGCAGACGCATTGCTATCTCTCATGGCTATTGGATTTCCAGTACCCTTTATCTACTGAATTATCCGTTCAATATCTTCATATATGAGGGCTGTTCTATAACTGGATACAACCTATGTAAATGTATAGCTGCTAGTCCTGGCCTGCTATTTTTTATTACGTTCCACGTATAATATGCTGATCCTTGGGAATGGACCGTAGTTTATTCCATATTTCTTTGTCAAGCAGAAGAGAGGCGATTCTTAAATTCCGTGTTGGTAATTCGGATTTTGTGTTTTGATCGCGACTACAAAAAAATTTAGGTGGCGACACACAAAATAAAATAATTATGATCACTTCTGATTGCAAAAAAATTGGTCTTACAGGTGTGTGTGAGCACCTCCCGCCCTTTCATACACAACATAAGAACGCTCGGCTCTTTTACCTGCCTGGCAAGTTTCGGTGTTCAAACAGCGGGATTAGTGCACCCATACTCGAACTTTTCTGGGCGCAAATTTCGCAGCGCGCAGTTAACTGGACACCGTCGCAGAAGTGACGCCAGTTAAAAGACTTTGTGCCAACCACTGAATCAAACGAAATTATTAATAGAGGGGTGCTGAAAATGCTGTGTAGCTTTGCGCAGTTGTCTTGGGCAGTGTCTCTGTTATACCCGTTTAATGCGTAACGTGTCCGCCCCCGGTAGTTTAATGGTCAGCGCGACGGATTGTCAATCCTCTGGGCCCGGGTTCGATTCCCGGCTGGGTCGGGAAATTTTCTTCGCCCGGGGACTGGGTTTTGTTCTGCCCTCATCATCATCATCCTATCATCCTCAGCGACTGCAGGTCGCAGAAGTGGCGTCAAATTGAAAGACCGGTATCCGGCGAAAGGTGTGCCCTAGCCATACGATTAAATACAAAATACTTTGTGCAGTTCTGAGCGCACAGTGAGCACGTAAAGATGCCTCCCGCCAAGTATGGGCGCCTAATTTGGTGCAACACCACCTAACATAACAGCCGTCCATTTCCTCCTTCGTAACAAATCTCGACCGCACACTGCAGGGCTAATGAGGACGGTCCTGCAACGTTTTCGATGGGAAGTGTTTAACAACCAACCTTAAGGCCCGGGCGTGTCTCTCTCTGATATTCATCTCTGCTCACATGAAGCGTTCGCTGTGAAGACAGCATTTTGCACAGACGACGAACTGCAGACCAGCGTCGTGAATTGGCGGAGAGGACCAAGCGGGTATTGGAAAGTTGGAGCAACGCTACAACAGATGTTTAAGTCAGCGCGGTGACTATGTACAGAAGTAGCTGGAAGGTGTAGCTAGCTGTTGCAAATAAAGTACCCGTATTTCAGATTTTCACAGTGGTTTCCGTCTCGCGACCGATCCGATTTTTCTTTCTTGATAACCGTCGTACAAACATGGCGCATTCACTGAGCTGACAGAAGTCATACTATATTTCCTAATATCGTGTCGGACCTCCTCTTGCCCGGTGCAGTGTTGCAACTCGATGTGGCAGTGACTAAACATGTCGGAAGTCTCCTGTAGAAACATTGATTCATGCTGCCTCTGTAGCCGTCCGTAATTGCGAAAGTTTTGCCGGTGCAGTGCTTTGCGGACGAACTGACTTCTCGAGTTTTCGGATGTCCTTCCTTCTGACAGAGAGTCTTTGGGACGACGGACGTTTACTATTGTAAGGAAACATAAAACGCCTACAGCCTTCGCGGGCGTTCTAATGTTCGATGGGATTCATGTCGGGAGATCTGGGTGGCCAAATTATTTTCTCGAATTGTCCAGAATGTTCATCATACCAAACGCGAACGATTATGACTTACTGATATTGTAGGGGGTTCATTAGGAGTTCATTACTATTCGATAGCGCACTTGAGCAATGTAATTTCGATGGACTGCTCAAGCGCTGCATACGATATGAAATACACTCCTGGAAATTGAAATAAGAACACCGTGAATTCATTGTCCCAGGAAGGGGAAACTTTATTGACACATTCCTGGGATCAGATACATCACATGATCACACTGACAGAACCACAGGTACATAGACACAGGCAACAGAGCATGCACAATGTCGGCACTAGTACAGTGTATATCCACCTTTCGCAGCAATGCAGGCTGCTATTCTCCCATGGAGACGATCGTAGAGGTGCTGGATGTAGTCCTGTGGAACGGCTTGCCATGCCATTTCCACCTGGCGCCTCAGTTGGACCAGCGTTCGTGCTGGATGCGCAGACCGCGTGAGACGACGCTTCATCCAGTCCCAAACATGCTCAATGGGGGACAGATCCGGAGATCTTGCTGGCCAGGGTAGTTGACTTACACCTTCTAGAGCACGTTGGGTGGCACAGGATACATGCGGACGTGCATTGTCCTGTTGGAACAGCAAGTTCCCTTGCCGGTCTAGGAATGGTAGAACGATGGGTTCGATGACGATTTGGATGTACCGTGCACTATTCAGTGTCCCCTCGACGATCACCAGAGGTGTACGGCCAGTGTAGGAGATCGCTCCCCACACCATAATGCCGGGTGTTGGCCCTGTGTGCCTCGGTCGTATGCAGTCCTGATTGTGGCGCTCACCTGCACGGCGCCAAACACGCATACGACCATCATTGGCACCAAGACAGAAGCGACTCTCATCGCTGAAGACGACACGTCTCCATTCGTCCCTCCATTCACGCCTGTTGCGACACCACTGGAGGCGGGCTGCACGATGTTGGGGCGTGAGCGGAAGACGGCCTAACGGTGTGCGGGACCGTAGCCCAGCTTCATGGAGACGGTTGCGAATGATCCTCGCCGAAACCCCAGGAGCAACAGTGTCCCTAATTTGGTGGGAAGTGGTGGTGCGGTCCCCTACGGCACTGCGTAGGATCCTACGGTCTTGGCGTGCATCCGTGCTTCGCTGCGGTCCGGTCCCAGGTCGACGGGCACGTGCACCTTCCGCCGACCACTGGCGACAACATCGATGTACTGTGGAGACCTTACGCCCCACGTGTTGAGCAATTCGGCGGTACGTCCACCCGGCCTCCCGCATGCCCACTATACGCCCTCGCTCAAAGTCCGTCAACTGCACATACGGTTCACGTCCACGCTGTCGCGGCATGCTACCAGTGTTAAAGACTGCGATGGAGCTCCGTATGCCACGGCAAACTGGCTGACACTGACGGCGGCGTTGCACAAATGCTGAGCAGCTAGCGTCATTCGACGGCCAACACCGCGGTTCCTGGTGTGTCCGCTGTGCCGTGCGTGTGATCATTGCCTGTACAGCCCTCTCGCAGTGTCCAGAGCAAGTATGGTGGGTCTGACACACCGGTGTCAATGTGTTCTTTTTTCCATTTCCAGGAGTGTATCTGTGCTACAGTAGAATCGTAGGTCAGAGCAGTGTTGGCAGTAAGTCGAGTTTAGTAGCTCGAAGAGAGCAGTTGTGTTTTGTAGCTCCCACAGAGCAATTGAGTTATGGAGCTCGGACAGGGCAGTCCAGCAGTTGACTTGTGTTCAGCCGTCGTGCAGAATAATGGCAATGCCTGAGCGATGTAGTATAAGGTAATAAAGTAAAACAAAAATTATTGTTCTTTCTTGCCAAGTGCATATGTTAATTGCCAAAACTGATGTAACCACAATCGTAATGTTAAAGTCCCATGTAATTCGTTGCAGAAATGTTTCAATAATAACTTTTGTTAGGAAGAAAACTTTTTCCAGTCATTTATCTGAGTTTAAAGATTTTACGAATTTTTCCTCTGCAGACTCATGTTGATTAAGCAAAAGAAAATCAGTTGTTTTCCTACAAATGAAAATCTAGTGGCCAGCATTGCAGTGGGCTACGCCAAAAATTTCTTATAGGAGCAGATATATAGATAGTGTTATCATTGTGAGGTAAGAATTTTTCAGTTTATCTAGGATGCTTTCACTGGGCCATGACGCAGCGCTGCTGACGTCAAAACTGATTAATTTCGGTATGCAGTCAATCTTTAATGGAAGGTCACATTAAAACTTGAAATTTTATAACTGGAAAGAAATTTTTCTATTGGGGACTTAGACGATACTTTTCTATTGGGAGGTTACAATAAATGTGAATAATATAATTATTTTTCTGTTGGGAGGTTACAATATGTCGCATTGCCATCCATAAAAATTCTATCGTTGTATGGGAATATGAAGTCCACGAATGTCTGAAAATAAACATTTCTGAACAATGATCGGTTCAGTTGGATCACAGGACCCAGTCCACTCCATGTAAACACAGCCTACAGCATTATGGAATAATCACCAGCTTGCACAGTGCCTTGTTGACAACGTGGATCCATGAGTTTATGGGGTCTGCGCCACACTCGAACCCTACCGTCAGCTCTTATGAACTGACATTGCGACTCATCTGACCATACCACGGTTCTCCTGTAGTCTATGGATCAACCGATACGGTCACAAGCCCAGGAGAAACCCAGGTGAGGCGCTGCAGGCGATGTCGTGCTGTTAGCAAAGTCATTCGCGTCGGTCGTCTGCTGCCCATAACGCCAAATTTCGTGGCAGTATCCTAACGGATACTATAACATTCCAACGACCCCCTCAAAGTCAATTAAGACAGAATATCATAATATGAAGTAGGGAATAGTTATCTTGGCAAATACGACATCTTTGCCGATAAGCTAACACCAAGAAGTTTTAATAACAATAACATTATACATCACTGAGCGTTTTTGTTATGAAAAGAGGAGGAAGAAACCTCAGATTTAATTAATGGACAAATATCCAAGTGATAATTTCAATTAATATCTTGAAAGCTAAGTCCAAGGTGATGTTAGTCAGAGATAACTTTTATGTGGAAGAGAGTTGTAAGCGCAACGAAGAAATTCAATGTGCATACAATACTCGTTCACTAAAGAAGTCGCTTGTTCGCTCTCGTCCTGTAAACACGTGCGAGAACAATTCTTGTCTTAGTTATTGAGAGTACGGAACGCAACAAGATTGTTTTGCGTTCAGAAGTGTTTCTTGAGTGACATGATTCGCGAATTTCGGAAGCAGAGACAGGAACTGATAGACGCGTTTAACCGTGCATAACGGCTCAATTGAACTTTATGGACGAAACTAGTGAATATTGGACTTGACTTTCAAATAGTTGGTGCTAAAAGAAGAGTGGATAGTATATCAAAGGATACACTCAATTAGTCTCGAACAGGACCCAATTACGCTGAAGTCAAGTTGTCGTAATTGTCAAGAAACTTAATTTTAACAGAACTGACTTTACCAACCAACTGCTTGTGCGTGTGGTGCGAAAGTTATAAAGTATTTAGTGGCAGAGGCACAATAAACTGTTCGTTACAAGTGAAACATCAGGCGTGGACTACATTATTAAGTGATTTAATCAATGATAGTTAACCAACGACTGTTCAGCAGCGACAATTTAATCTGAATATCAAAATACCTACTGCATCAATTGAAAAGAGAACTTTTGAACATTTTTTTTAACATTACGGCGTAGGTTCACTCAGACGTGATCAAAGAGTGTCTGTGGATCTCGCTTCATACAGGTTCAACAACTCCATAGCAATGATCCAACAACGTACGAGAAGACTGATAATTACAATGTTTCCTCGCAATTGGTTCAAATGGCTCTGAGCACTATGGGACTTAACTTCTGAGGTCATCAGTCCCCTAGAACTTAGAACTACTTAAACCTAACTAACCTAAGGACATCACACACATCCATGCCCGAGGCAGGATTCGAACCTGCGACCGTAGCTTCACGCGGTTCCAGAGTGTAGGGTCTAGAACCGCTTGGCCACTCTGGCCGGCTCGCAATTGGTGATGTGTACGATGCGGATGAGATAAGATTTAACAGTTACTGCATATCAGAGCAATGAATCATTCAATCTCAAACCAGAAGAACCGTCCATCGTACGAGTTCGCATTTCTGTCTCCCATTCATCAACGGAGACCTACGTCATCGCGCATCGTGTCTCAACTCCACTGCGAGAGCTGTGGCAGTAACAGCTCTACGGCGTCGACATCAGCACGCGATTGGAGTGCGGGGACGCCACAATACGTTCGTCGTACGTTCCGCAGTGATTTCTGTGGCTATTTTTGGCAGTGTTGTGTCTGTTAACACTGACAACTCTGTGCAAACGCGCTGTTCTTGGTCGTTAAGTGCGTTATCCGTGGTGAAAGGTAAAGTCTGACACTGTGGATCTCGGAATATTGAATTTACTGAAGATTTACGAAACGGAATGACCCACGCCTCTAGCTCCAACTACCATTCCGCGTTTAAAGTCTCTTTCATCCCATTGTGCCGCCATAATCACGTAGGAAACCCTTTCACATGAATCCCCTGAGTACAAATGACACTGCCATTTAATACCTGGAGTACGCGATATTACCGCCATATGTGATCATATCACTAATCCACCTCAGTGTATGTTGATTCTCGGGTATGAACCAGAGTTTACAGAGTAGGAGACGTACAGTTATTACATTCTGTGTTTTTAATTTGGTTTTCATGTTTTTTATTGTATTTTCTGAAGATTCGATCTAAAGTGCAAAATTTTGTGATGGCGACAGACAGAAAATAAAATGAGAACTTTTAACATTGCAGCGCGTCAACAATCGTGTATAATTTAATGATTATAAAGAATCAAAAATGGTTCAAATGGCTCTGAGCACTATGGGACTTAACATCTGAGGTCATCAGTCCCCTAGAACTTAGAACTACTTAAACCTAACTAACCTAAGGACATCACACACACCCATGCCCGAGATAGGATTTGAACTTGCGACCGTAGCGGTCGCGAGATTCCAGACTATAGCGCCTAGAACCACTCGGCCACACAGGCCGGCTATTATAAAGAATCCATCACGATTGCAAATAGAAACTGGGAGTGGACCTAGTTTTCGGCGCGGATAACCACGTCTTCTTCGGAACACATTAAAAGTACAAACTGCCTAACGAGGTAATGCAAGGATGTTTTTAGTCATATTCATTCCAAGTCCGAGCTTTGGCCTAAAAGCCTTATATACACATAACTTTGCATACCATTTTGGTAACACCTGATAGCACTAATCACCTTGACGTCTGTCGGTCAATAGATAATAAGGGGGATGAAAGCGACGTTGTACGTCCTTTCACGCACGTATGTTAAGCCCGTTACATTATTTGACCTTCCACGTCAACAGCTATTAGAACATAAAGGTAGTTTGTCTGTTCCACGCTATATGCGTTCACAGACCTCACTTGATTAAGCTTCATGGTTCTGTACCTCAGGTACGTGATTTTAAGCAACTAGTTTAGATTTAGGTTCTTTTTACAATGTTTTGGTACATATCCGATGTACTATTCAAAATGACCCCTGTCGGTCATTAGATATTAAGGGCGCTGAAGGCGACGTTGTACGTCCTTTCACGCAATTACAGTAAGCCTGTCATACTAATTTGACCCTTTTCTGGTCAATAGCGATTAGTATTTAATATAGTAACTTCACACGATTATCGAAGCGTAGTCATCAAATACTATCACTGACCCCAAGTAATTAAAAATGGGTTATTCATCTCTCATATATTTAGCCTGCTTCTAGCTGATTTTGTCTGTCCTGCCTGCATGCGTTTTGACCATCCGTGGATTTGCTATCCCACCTGTATAGTTTCAGGCTATCCACGTTCTATAGTTCTATAAAATCGTCCTCGAGCTAGGACATTATACAGTGTGGTCAGAAAATGTCTGAAACGCTTGCAGGTATGTTGCAAGGCAGGTTGTACTGAGACATAAATGTTAAGAAAGAAATTCGATACGTTGCGCCGTTTCCGAGTTATTTAGCATCGAAGTTAGCCAATCAGATCGTCGCGCGCCTAAATTCAAGTTTCAGCTAACGAGACAAAGCACTCGTTGGGCAACACCGACCCTGGCAGGCCGCTTGAATGAGAGCGCGCGACGCCCCGATTGGCTAAATTATATGCTAAATAACTCGGAAACTAGCAACGTATCGAATTTCTTTCTTATCATTTATGTCTCAGTACAACCTGCCCTGTAACATCCCTACAAGCATTTCGCACATTTTCTGACCACCCTGTATATACACACGCATTAACTTCCTGCGCCTTTGACCCGGTCAACAGATCACATTCGTAACACATTTTATGCCAATCACAATCATCAATTTGCGCATGCTCGTTCCTTGCTGACATTCTCACAGCCTAACTGCCGGCGCCACCTCAGTTTACCTGAGAGCCCGCGGCCCACCGAACGTTGGCTGGGTTCAGGAAGCACGCTTTTGACGTTTGATGTAAATATAGGTATTGACATGGTACACAAGTACCGCTTATTTTACATTTAATGCGAGTCTTTTGCCCTTTTTGGCTTACTCTATTAATGTTAGACCAGACCTCTTTAGGCAGTTTGTAGTTTTAGTGTGTTCCGAAGAAGGCGTGATTATCTGCGCTGAAACGTAGGTCATCCGTTTTCTATTTGCAGTCGAGGCGGATTCTTTGTTATTAGAAAATAAAATAAATTATGATCACGTCTGATTGTAAAAAATTTGGCATTACAGTTATTGTTTGAGAGTCTCCAGCGCTTTTCATGAGTGCACTACATAAGAATGCTAAGCTCTTCTACCTGGCAGACAAGTGTCGGTGTTCGGACAGGACGATTAGTGGACACTTCCACCAACTGTTCTGAGCACAAATTTCGATGGGCGCGGTTAACAGCACACCATCGCTGAAATGAGGCCCAGTTGAAGGAATTGCGTCCGGCTACTGAACTACACGAAATTAAAATCAAGTCAACACAGAATACATTCAATAACAACACAAACGTTTTGCTAAGGAAAAGTGTTGTTGTGCACAAAGAGGGAAAAAATCTTTCCAATTACACTACTGCCATTAAAATTGCTACACCAAGAAGAAATGCAGACGATAAACTGGTATTCATTGGACAAATTACATTTTCACGCAATTTGGGTGCATACATCCTGAGAAATCATTACTCAGAATATCAACAAAGACCCGTACAGAACCTGCAACAAGCGGTCGTGCATTATCCTGTTGAAATGTGGGTTTCAAAGGGATCGAATGAAAGGCAGAGCCACGGGTCGTAACACATCTGAAATGTAACGTCCAAT
This sequence comes from Schistocerca gregaria, assembly GCF_023897955.1. Taxonomy (NCBI): domain Eukaryota; kingdom Metazoa; phylum Arthropoda; class Insecta; order Orthoptera; family Acrididae; genus Schistocerca; species Schistocerca gregaria. The sequence continues at coordinate 135,363,639 of NC_064921.1, read as the reverse complement.
GTTCAAAGTGCCGTCAGTGCGAACAAGAGGTGACCGAGACGTGTAACAAATGGCACCCCAGACCATCACGCCGGGTGATACGCCAGTACGGCGATGACGAATACACGCTTGCAATGTGCGTTCACCGCGATGTCGCCAAACACGGATGCGACCATCATGATGCTGTATACAGAACCTGGATTCATCCGAAAAAATGACGTTTTACCATTCATGCACCCAGGTTCGCGTTGAGTACACCATCGGAGGAGCTCCTGTCTGTGATGCAGCGTCAAGGGTAACCGCAGCCATAGTCTTCGAGCTGATAGTCCAAGCTGCTGCAAACTTCGTCGAACTGTTCGTGCAGATGGTTGTTGTCTTGCGAACGTCCCCATTTGTTGAGTCAGGGATCGAGACGTGGCTGCACGATCCGTTACAGCCATATGAGGCCGTTGGGATCCAGCACGGCGGTCCGTATTACCCTCCTGAACCAACAGATTCCATATTCTGCTAACAGTCATTGGATCTCGCGACCAACGCGAGCAGCAATGTCGCGATACGATAAACTGCAATCGAGATGGGCTACAATCAGACCTTTATCAAAGTTGGAAACGTGATGGTACACATTTCTCCTCCTTTCACGAGGCATCGCAACAACGGTTCACCAGGCAACGCCGGTCAACTGCTGTTTGTGCATGAGAAATCGGTTGGAAACTTTCCTCATGTCAGCACGTTGTAGGTGTCACCACCGGCGCCAAACTTGTGTGAATGCTCTGAAAAGCTAATCATTTGCATATCACAGCACCTTCTTCCTGTCGGTTAAATTTCGCGTCTGCAGCACGTCATCTTCGTGGTGTAGCAATTTTAATGGCCAGTAGTGTACACCTACACCTTTAAGTACAACTACAGCATACTCCTCATGCGGAGGTACCTCTGGTAGCACTAGCTGTTCCCAATTCCCCGTTCCACTCGCGAATATCGCGTGAGAAGACTACCCCTTGCCTTTCCCAGCCAATCACGCTAAAATAAATCTACGGACGCAAGGCGTTACTAAACGTGCTACACAGGAGGTCTAGTTGTCATTGTCTCGCCTCGGGCCGTTCTTTATAAGACAAAAGCCCCTTGTGGACGAGCCAGGCCCTCAGGGAGAGGGGGTCGGTGTTGAGCGGCGCGCGTGCGGCGAGCGGCCGTGTGGAGGGGGCAGCAGGTGCCTTACTGCACGTTTCCACGGGCCCGTCTCAATGGTGCCATTTATACACCGGCCGGCGAGTGGCTACGCAATGGCGCCCCCCGACATTTCTGGCGGCTCGGTTTGGCTCCGCCGGCCAGAGGAGGAGAAATATTCTTTATGATATTTTTAAGCGTCGCGGCGCCGGCTACGGCGCGGAGTCTCGGCGCGCGCACACACTCACACACACACACACACACACACACGGCAGGACGTGGAGGTATGGTGCCGAGGTCGCGGACATGGGGGAGCGATTCTGGAGCGTCCGACTTGGCAGGGCCGGATGGCGGCGCACATCTGGTCCCTCCCGAGCACAAACTGGTTGTTACGCTTGCGACATTTCAGCAGGGACGACACCTCTCAGAAACTAGCGCTTTGAAATATAAAGACGGTGAACGGTAGCCGTCGGCATGTCATCGTGGCTACTACCGCTCGCACTGTTTCAGTGGAGTTCCTCATCCTCTCGACTACCCTGTCTGAGAATGAAAGCCTGCCTCTCCCTTCTTCTTCTTCAGCTTCTTCTTCTTCTTTGTCCTCTTGTTCGTCTTTAGTACATCAAAGAGACGGCCACGAGGTCCATAGCCTGTCTGTAAAGGAAGGAAGGAAGGAAGAGATCCAAATTTACTGCCGGCACATCCCATAAAATAGGAGAAACATTGTCAGATTATGGCATTAGTGGTGAACTTCTAAACTTTTCTAAGAATTCACAGTCCCGCGGATTTAATTTCTCAGGCTCCTAGCTGCGTCAGGTGGTTAAATTACACATTAATTCAAAGAAACACTCCTTCCCCATTGCCAAAATGTATGACTGGTGGTACGCCCTGATGCACGCTAGCTGCCGGCTCTGACGTTACTGATGAAGGCGGCATCATCATATATGGGCATATTCTCTTCGACGTTCCCCCTTCGACCGCACGATCGCTGGAGCCCATGTAGCGCTGAGCTGCAGGGCACCGTCTGTTAAAAAATGCTTCAAATGGCTCTGAGCACTATGGGACTTAACGTCTGAGGTCATCAGTCCCCTAGAACTTAGAACTGCTTAAACCTAACTAACCTAAGGACATAACACACATCCACGCCCGAGGCTGCACCGTCTGTATTCGGGTGTTGTAGGTGATTGTCATTTTCATAGCTTCTTTAATTACACAGTCCCAGAAGTAGTTAGCCGGCCGGAGTGGCCAAGCGGTTCTAGGTGCTAAAGTCTGGAACCGCGCTACCGCTACGGTCGCAGGTTCGAATCCTGCCTCGGCCATGGATGTGTGTGGTGTCCTTAGGTTAGTTATGTTTAAGTAGTTCTAGGTTCTAGGGGACTGATAAGCTCAGCAGTTAAATCCCATAGTGCTCAGAGCCATTTTGAAGCAGAAGTAGTTAGTGCGAGCCACGACGAAGGTTTCGCCAAATTTCATCCGGTGACTATTTTGTTAAGCATGCTCAGCTATCGCGGATTTCTCGGGGAAGCGCAGGCAATGAAGCCTCTCATGCTCCTTCCGACATTGTTCTATAGCGCGTATTGTTTGTCCGACGTGAGACTGGTTAAATTCGTAAGGCATCTTGTAGATCTCAGGTGTTCTGAGACCTGCTGAATCTCTAACTGGTCTAAGTAATTGCCGGATTTTGTCGGAGGCCTGAAGACTGATTTCGTTTTGTGCCCGACATGGAGACACAGAACAGCAGAAAAAGCAAGTTTCTTTCTTGCTCCTCGTCGGTGGTCTTATTGTGACTCTTGCTTGACACCACGCCGTGATCTGTCGAACGTTATAAACGTTGTTTCTGAAGACCATGCGTAGGTGGTTCAAATCACGGGGCAGGTTATCTGTCTCTGATATTGTTCTTACGCGATGGACCAATACTTTGTAACACAGTACGCTTCTGTGCCGACTGATGACGGCTGATGAACTGCAAGTAGAGATCGGTGTAAGTTGGTTTTATGTAGGCACTGTGCCCTAGGCATCCATTTAGTTTGCAGCGTACGAGGACGTCGAGGAAGGGCTACACGGTGAATTGGAAGTTGTTGTTAATGCTGTCGACGTGTTCCAAGAACTCATCATCAAGTTTCTTACGTCCGTGGTGTCAAATGACGAACGTTTTGTCAACGTATCTCAAGCAATGGCTTAGCGTGGATTTCCCCTCTCCCCTCCCTCTTTTCTCGCAGTTACGCAACTAATAATACTCGTTTAATACTTATCTCTGCAAATCAAACGCAAGTGCTGGGCAGAGGGTTCATCGAAACACCTTCACAATAATTCTCTCGAACAGCGCGCGGAAAAATCTTTCCGTACGAGCTCTGACTTCCCTTATTTTATTATGATCGATAGAATGTAGATCAGCGTCAAGAAAATATTTTCACATTAAGAGGGGAAAGTTGACCATTGAAATTTCGTGAAGATACCGTCCCAACAAAAAGCACCTTTGTTTTAATGATGTCCACCCCAAATCCTATATCACTCTCTCCCCTACTTCGCGCTAATACAAAACTCGCTGCTCTTCTTTGAACTTTGTCGATGTACTTCTTTGATCCTATCTGGTAAGGATCCCACACCACGTAGCAGTACTCCAAAAGAGGACGTACAAGCGTAGTGCCTGCAGTTCTTTAATAGACATATTACATCTTCGAAGTCTTCTGCCAATAGAACACCGTCTTTGGTGTGCCTTCCCCACAACAGTTTCTGTGTGTTCTTTCCAGTTTCACTTGTTAGTAATTGTAATTCCCACGTATTTAGTAGAATTTACGACCTTTAGATTTGACTGACTTATCGTGTAACGGAGTCCTTTTAGCACTCATGTGGATGACCTCACACTTTTCGTTATTTAGGGTCAATTGCCAATTTCCTCACCATATAGGTATGTTTCTAAATCGTTTTGCAATTTGTTTTAATCTTCTGATGACTTTACTACACGACAACGACAGCGTCATCTGCAAACAACCTGACGGCTGCTCACATTGTCTCCTAAATCGTTTATGTAGATAAGGAACAGCAGAGGGCCGACAACACTACCTTGGGGAACGCCAGAAATACTTCTGTTTCACTCGAGGACTTTCCGTCAGTTACCACGAACTGTGACCTCCCTGACAGGAAATCACGAATCCTGTCTCATAACAGAGACGATATTCCATGAGCATGCAGTTTCACTACAAGCTGCTTGTGTGGTTCAATGTCAAAAGCCTTCTGGAAATCTAGAGGTACGGAATCAATTTGAAATCCCTTATCAATAACACTCAACACTTCGTGTGAGTAAAGAACTAGTTGCGTTTCACAAGAATGATCTTTTCCAAATCCGTGTTGACTGTGTGTCAATAGACCGATCTCTTCGAGGTAATTCATAAGGTTCGAACACAGTATATATTTCAGAATCCTGCTGCATAACGACATTAATGATATGGGCTTGCAATTTAGTCGCTTACTCCTACTACCTTTCTTGAATATTGGTGTGACCTGTGCAACTTTTCAGTCTTTGGGTATGGATCTTTCCTCGAGCGAGCGGTTAAGTATGGAGCTATTGCGACAGTATACTGTGAAAGGAACCTAACTGGTATATAGTCTGGACCAGAAGATTTGCATTTATTAAGTGACTGAACTTCCTTCACTAATCCGAGGATATCTGATTTTAAGTTAATCTTGTTGGCAGCTGTTCTTGATTCGAATTCTGGAATATTTACATCGTCTTCAGCGGTGAAGGCATTTCGAAAGGCTGTGTTTAGGAACTGATTTGATAGCACTGTCGTCGATAGTAGTTCCGTTGCTGTCGAGCGGAGAAGGCATTGACTGTGTCTTGCCGCAACCATACTTCACATACGATGAGAATCTCTTTGGATTTTATGCCAGGTTTCGACGCAAAGTTTGACTGTGGAAACTATTATAAGCATCTCACATTGAAGTCCGCGCAAAGTTTCAGACTTCTGTAAAAGATCACCAATCTTGGAGATTTTTGAATTTGTTTAAATTTGGCATGCTTTTTATTTTGTTTTTGCAACGGTTTTTTGAGTGTCTCTATGCTTTCCTTCGTGGTGAACAAATCGTTTTCGAAGATTATTCGTATGACTATTTGTGTGAGTTGTCCGTAACAGCATTACATACACTCCTGGAAATGGAAAAAAGAACACATTGACACCGGTGTGTCAGACCCACCATACTTGCTCCGGACACTGCGAGAGGGCTGTACAAGCAATGATCACACGCACGGCACAGCGGACACACCAGCAACCGCGGTGTTGGCCGTCGAATGGCGCTAGCTGCGCAGCATTTGTGCACCGCCGCCGTCAGTGTCAGCCAGTTTGCCGTGGCATACGGAGCTCCATCGCAGTCTTTAACACTGGTAGCATGCTGCGACAGCGTGGACGTGAACCGTATGTGCAGTTGACGGACTTTGAGCGAGGGCGTATAGTGGGCATGCGGGAGGCCGGGTGGACGTACCGCCGAATTGCTCAACACGTGGGGCGTGAGGTCTCCACAGTACATCGATGTTGTCGCCAGTGGTCGGCGGAAGGTGCACGTGCCCGTCGACCTGGGACCGGACCGCAGGAGCGCACGGATGCAACGTAGGATCCTACGCAGTGCCGTTGGGGACCGCACCGCCACTTCCCAGCAAATTAGGGACACTGTTGCTCCTGGGGTATCGGCGAGGACCATTCGCAACCGTCTCCATGAAGCTCGGCTACGGTCCCGCACACCGTTAGGCCGTCTTCCGCTCACGCCCCAACATCGTGCAGCCCGCCTCCAGTGGTGTCGCGACAGGCGTGAATGGAGGGACGAATGGAGACGTGTCGTCTTCAGCGATGATAGTCGCTTCTGCCTTGGTGCCAATGATGGTCGTATGCGTGTTTGGCGACGTGCAGGTGAGCGCCACAATCAGGACTGCATACGACCGAGGCACACAGGGCCAACACCCGGCATCATGGTGTGGGGAGCGATCTCCTACACTGGCCGTACACCTCTGGTGATCGTCGAGGGGACACTGAATAGTGCACGGTACATCCAAACCGTCATCGAACCCATCGTTCTACCATTCCTAGACCGGCAAGGGAAGTTGCTGTTCCAACAGGACAATGCACGTCCGCATGTATCCCGTGCCACCCAACGTGCTCTAGAAGGTGTAAGTCAACTACCCTGGCCAGCAAGATCTCCGGATCTGTCTCCCATTGAGCATGTTTGGGACTGGATTAAGCGTCGTCTCACGCGGTCTGCACGACCAGCACGAACGCTGGTCCAACTGAGGCGCCAGGTGGAAATGGCATGGAAGCCGTTCCACAGGACTACATCCAGCATCTCTACGATCGTCTCCATGGGAGAATAGCAGCCTGCATTGCTGTGAAAGGTGGATATACACTGTACTAGTCCCGACATTGTGCATCCTCTGTTGCCTGTGTCTATGTGCCTGTGGTTCTGTCAGTGTGATCATGTGATGTATCTGACCCCAGGAATGTGTCAATAAAGTTTCCCCTTCCTGGGACAATGAATTCACGGTGTTCTTATTTCAATTTCCAGGAGTGTATTTAAGACAGATTCAACAATGAAAGTAAATGTACATTCACACAGTGAGAAGTAGCTAATTTGCTACATCTGAACCAACAGAGAATGGGCTTTCGTAGAATCAAACTATCTATTCTGATTTACGTTTGGGGAGTACGTCTACGTATATTAATACTGTAATAGTTCCTTGACAATAGGACCTCATCAGGCATTTCTACTGCCCATTACACGAGGTGGATCCAGTCTGTGTCGGCTTACCATAGCTGCCCGGATAAGGTCAGGCAACCCTACAGCGCGAAATGGAGGAAAACGTTACACTGCTACTAGACCATTATCAGCAAACCGCTGGAGTCAGGCAATAAATGTTTGCCATGAAAATACTCAAGAACACGTGTCGCTCACGTGTACAGTTGGCGGGAACTGAGAAGAGATACCGACTGCAGTCGTAAATTTTACGAGAGTTATGTAATCTAGGGTTATACCAGGCTTTGTTGAGTTCAGGAGAATTTCACCACTCACAAGAGCTTACCTTCACGTATGAGACGTTACACTGAAAATAACTGAAACGTGCAGTCACGGCAGGAAGGGAAACGAAGGACTAAAGTGCTTGTAACAGGGAGAGAAGTATTAGTAGCAGAGGAGAAACTTTTAATCCAAATGAACGACCTCCCGACGACAGATACAGGGCACTCTTGCGGACATATTGCAGGGTATGGGGAACAGATGGTGGGTATTTTATTTTGTAGCTTTGATTTTCGACGGTCAGCGATTACGTGTCATGGCTTTGTATTTCGGTGACAGCCATGTGTTAGGTTTAGAGGCATTATTTAGTTGAAAAAGGTTTCTGATCGAGAAAATTGACTTATCTATAGTTACAGATAAAATCTATGGCGTAGTAGTTGTGACGGAATATCCCTGTCCAGCTATTTAGAGCGAATCATTAACTATTTCTCGAACCTTCGATAAAAATGTAATTGACGTTTCCTTGAGCGAGCGTGACGTAGGTAAGATTATTTTGTGTACCGAAATAGGGTGCGTCTTACGTCGCCTGGAACACAAGGTCGTTCTAACGGATGTCGCAAGAAGAGGAGAAGGAACGTCTCAACTTCGCTGTGTTTTGGACTTGTTCATCTATAATGTCTCAGGAATATTGTTAAAAAGAGAACAATGAAATCAAATAAAATTGTATTATTGACATCAAGATTATGAACATCGTATGTATAAGTTTATATTTTGTATCATTCATGACGAGGCCATCTCGGCAAAGTACCATCATCAGGTGCTCTGTAAATACATAAGTAAGCGATGGTCTTAATAAAAAGGTCTGTAACTATGATCTGAAAAGCTATAATACGTCATTAGGTATTTTTACCTTACATGTAACATAGTTGCTGTCATGACTTATCTTTTTTAAAATCATTAATTTCTCCTAGGTGTACTCTGGAGTTGTATATCGGATTTTGGTTGGTTTACATGTATGCTACTTTTTTGACAGCTTAGGGCACAATGGATCAGCTATATTACGTATTTACATAGTTAGCATTATAAATAAGTGGTGTGAAATTCAATTGTTTTTATTATTTTTATAGGTTTGGTTTTTCCTAGAACTTGTTTTAATTTTGAGGTTTTTATTTTACATTTTTAATTTTTTCGTAATAATTTTATAATTGTCTATGATTTATGTTGGTGTTATGTCTCTGTTTTATACTCTTCCTGTTTTTATCGCTGTTGCTATGGGTATGTGTTATTTAGCGTCTCTGATTTACTAGTTTATCCGTTTTCTTGATTTATAATTGAATAAAATTTTCTATGTAGTTTTTGTGCTTTAGGTCGGTTTGTTCATTTTGTAAATTTGTTAAGTTGTATCCATGTGAATATATTTCTGTTTCCTTGAGGATGTCCGTGAATGTTCCCTTTTGCGTAATATGGAGGATTTCTAGTGCTTCGTTTATAGGTTCTACGTCGTGTTTTTCTGCTTGTAGATGTTGTAAAGGTGTGGACGGGCTGTTTTCCCTTTCTTTGGTGTGCTCTTCATGTCTAACTTTGAAATTCCTACCGGTTTATCCTATGTAGAATTTGTGGAATGTGTTACACGGAATTTTGTAAATGCCGGGGAATGTTCTGTATGGGAACTTCGAGCCATCTTTGTGAATTTTGTGTATGAGGCTGTGTGTGTTTTGACGGTATGTACAAGCACCTAATGTCATTGGTTTATTACCTGTAACATTCTTCTGTTTTACAGAAACAATCTGTTGTGGCTACACACACACACACACACACACACACACACACACACACATACCCACTATCACGCGCTAGCGATTTAGCAAGCAATTTCAACCATTATTTACAACGTTATTATGTCTTTAACCACTGCCATGGAAAACGTACTGCTGTGTTTGGAAGCAGTGGCATTGATCTCTGTATGTTGACTAGTACTTGCAAAAAGTAATAATAAACGGAATGAGATTTATTTAACTTATTCTTTAATACTTTTACATGGAACTGAAGGCGATCTTACAAAAAAATTTCATTTTTCATTAGCACCAAATATGTTGTGGACATTTTTCCAGTCTATATTTCGCAAATACATTTTAAAATCTGATATCGTCCTCCTCATTTTTTAAACAAAACTCTGTTCATAACTGATAAGATCTTAGTCACAATGCCCTAAAATATTTCCCTTTTACACCAAATTGTGACCCAAGAATGAATATTAGGTTACCTGACTTCGATCTGATCCATATATTCAGACGTAGGACGCATTTTCATAGATAGATGAAAAAGATAAGAGGAGCTTGACCATATATTTAACAGAATGAAGTACTATAATCATACCTTTTGATTTCCTGGAAAATCTGTAAGGTTCTTTGTGTTTTCCATTATAGAAACATGTGACACGAGGATGCGAGATCTCGCTCTGTAAACCTTAGAATGTATGCAGACATGAACCTGGAATACAGTAACCACACCAGATATTTTCAGCATCGGCAAAAAGTCTCAAGTTCACGAAAGCGCTAACTTACCTTATAGTAGTTATAAAATGTATGCGAAATAAAAAAAGTCTCTGATACTGGATGTCGCTATTTCAAATGGGTTCCAAAAGAAAAGTCTTTCTTAAATGAAAATTTTATTCTGTGCAATTTTTGCAACGCAAACTCTCTAATACGTACGTCAATGTCAATTTGTAACTCTTGTTCGGTTGGCAAAATAGCTAAATTTGTTAATCGCAACGTGGACATTGTAGATCTTAAATAATTTTTAATCAGTTTCAATTTAGAGAAGCTTCCCTCGCGACTAGCATTACTTATGGCAGCTGTGAGGAATATTATCAGCGTTATAACTGTATTAGGTAAACCGGCTTCAAATTTGAACTCAAAATAAACTTTAGTAAATCCAATGGGCAAGTATCAATGTTCTTTATTATAGTCTGTCGTAGATACGAAAGCTCGTAGATACACGCTCTCAAGCTTAATCTTTTCTCTCAGTATCTTGAGAAGCTTGATGGTGGCTGCATTCCTCATCATCAATACCAAATGTTATTGCAAGCCGTCAGGAAGATATATTTTTCGGCCAAATTCTGGATCTGCTGGAACCTTTCCCGAATTTCAGAAGTTTCTCCATCTAATGAAGAATACATTTTGCGTTTCAAATCGTCTTCATGCGACAAGCCGTATCTGTAATTCCACCGTCAGAAATGTGCCTCCTCCTAGTTAGTCTTGAAGGTTCAACAGTAATTGCAAGTGCCAAGCTAATTTTTAGCATAACTTACAGCCTCGTCTATGAATTCCAATCGCTTCTCTTCTGTCTGTACGATACTTACTTCCTGTCCTACTGTGAAGGCCCCCCGTACGCAAATAATTTTGGGCATCATTCACTTCATGTAGCTTTGATAGACAGAGACTCAACAAACATAGAAAAGAAAATAATTACATCCTTACTAACAACGTTTTTGCGTCCGTTCGTATGTGCAAACTTTCGTCTGTTTCTGTTACCATCTCTAGCGTTGTCAACATCTTTTGTGTAATGATTTTGTGTCATGTTTACTGCCTCTTGTGCTCCAGCACGTGTCCTGAATCTTCTTCAAACTCTGAAGCGGAAGCCAGTAAATCTGCTATCATACCACTTATTTGCTGGAACATTTAATCTTAAATGAATGTCCTCCAGAGTCGAGATTTTGAGGAACAAGTAAGAAACACTTGCGGAGTATAGAGCAGAAGTGGACATTCTGTGGGGTATGGGGAGCAGCTGGTAGATCTTTCTTCTTTTTTCTTCCAGCTCTGAATTTCGAGGGTGCGTGATTACATATTAAATTGCAACTGAGGAAATTTGGCCTAAAAGCGATCAAGGTATTGCTCATTTTGACCGATCTAAACTTCTGAGACAGCACAAAACTCCAAAACGTCTCGATCAAGGAAATAAAGAACACATTAAATTCAAAAAGCTTCAAGAATCTTTCGGGAAATCAAATTTTGATGTTTTCAATCAGTTGACTGCGTCACTCGTGAGTAGATTCGACAACAATTCTGCCAAGTGCCAAGCTAGTTTTTGGCATAACTTACAGCCTCGTCTATGAGTTCCAATCGTTTCTCTTCCGTCTATACACTTATTTTCTGATCGCTAGAAATCACTGGCAAAATTTGTTCTTGGATATACTACAGCCGTCGATGAAATTTCACAAAAATATTCTGATGGAGAGAGATCGATAAGCGATAGAAACCAAATAAGTAGGAAAAGAACTTGAGGAAAGTTGTGGTGTTCTTAAAAAAAGTTTGAGTCAACAAGAGGACTAGTTCCAAGTGTTTGTGCAATTTGTTCATTTGATTAATACAATTCCCTTATCGTCGTGTTCTAATGAACGACTTTTTGCATTTTACCTCCAAAACGTATTTAAGGTTAAGTATGTTGTATGCTCGACTCAATAATATTGCTATTTTACGTATTTACTGAGATATTGCCAATAACTTTTTGTCCTAGTGATAATACTCAGGTTGCCATTTGTCCGCCCGGTTGTTTCTATTTAACGCCGCAGCCTTCAAATTAATCAGTGCTAATATTACTAGATGTTGATGTTGTACTCTGGGTATTGGTGGGAATTTAATTATTTTCCGGTAAGTACCTGTCCTATATATATCATCTGACTTGTGTAACAATACTGGTGTTGCCAATGGTGCATCATCCTCTTGGCATAAAATTCCTCTCTCGGTTTGACATGAATGAACTACATCCTCCACAATTAGGTCATCAGTTTTTGTACAGCTGCATACATTAGTTGTTAACAAGTTTGTTCCTCATCATAGGACTATTCCCAGTCAATTGTCTCCCAGAGTGCTGATTATCCCTGCAGTCCGGAACCGTGGGACTGCTACGGTCCCAGGTTCGAATCCTGCCTCGGGCATGGATGTGTGTGATGTCCTTAGGTTAGTTAGGTTTTAAGTAGTTCTAAGTTCTAGGGGACTGATGACCTAAGATGTTAAGTCCCATAGTGCTCAGAGCCATTTTTTTTTGCTGATTATCCCATTGGCGATTACTATTCTTCCCAGCATCATCATTACCATTGTAAGCATTATTAAATGCCAATCGGTTGCTATTATTCCACCACTGGTTTATCTCACTGCACGTGGTTTCTTGGCGTCATCTTCACTGAAGATGAATTCAGGTTCTCTTAACATCCCCTTAAATGCCTGTATATTATCTACAGCTCTGCCAACCAATGATTTCTGATACCGCAAGGGAAAGTTCATTGTGCATATACGTATCAGTTCCCCATCACTGTATGGGTTGTCTAATACCTGATTCTTCTTCGTCACTGGCTCCTTTCCTCTCGATTCTTTAAATGACTTCTTCTGTAACAATTCATGTTGTATCTTATTTTGGGTTTCCGTGGACCAGTATCACTCCAAGAATGCAGACTTAAATTGTTCATACGACTGACAGTTTGCAGCGACTCTTTGCATCGTTTCCGCTATTGCGCCTTCTATTTGAACACAAATGAAATCAAGTTTATGTCTAAGTGGCCAAAGTCCTGGTAAACCGATTTGGAGCTGACGGATAAACACGCGGGGGTGTAAGCCGTTCTCGTTTTCTTTGTAATGTTGGAATTTTCTGACTTTCAAAAAATGATTATTGTCAAATTTTTCTACTGCACCATATGGCGTCTGTGTTTTCGCAACATTTTGCGTTTCCTTCAATTGCGTCATGTTTTTCTTTATTCGTACTACCACGTTTGGATCCTAAGACGACATATTAGAGTCCCATCTAGCATCGCATCTACGCACTGGTGTGTAATTATTTAAACCGTACCGTTCCTCGTGTGTCGGACTGGGAGATACGTTTAAATTTCCCGTTACTGGATCAGTGTTTTGTCTTCGTACTTGCTTCATATTGACCTGCGGTATATGGCCTGCTGTACTGTAACTCTTAAATTGAGAATTTGGTATGTGTGGCGCAGTGAACTGCTGTTATCGTGTCATTCGTGAACGTTCGGAGGGACGGATGCCGCTCTGTTGGTATGAGCGCGGTTACCGCTTCTCACACCATTGTCTACTGTGAACCGACATTATCTGCTTCGCTCACCTGTTTCAACTGCACTACTACCATCTGCTTCTGTTTCGGATCGGAAAATACTGACGCAACATCTTGTGGACATACAAGTGGAATTTCATGGCTTTTTTTTGGTTCCCGCCACTGACACGGAAGTTCGCATAATTGACTTGGCTACCTCTGGATTTTTTTCCCTTCACTACGTCATATGATACTACAGATACCGTTGCCTCACTACTGCTTTCTGTACGGTTCTCGATACACTGCTTCAGTCCTGTACGAAGCTGTTCATACTGTTGCTTATTTTTTGGGAAGATGTTTACAATGCGTGTATCGAATCTTTTTAACGCGGCTCGCGTGAAACGTTTTTTGACTTTTGAGTTCTTCCACAATTTGTTGCGCCTTACCAGACGTCTTACATGCTAAATTATCAACCCTTTGGTTGATGTTAGACACTTCATCCTGCACCTTGTCAGTGTCAGTACGCATCTTTTTCTGATCGGCCATAAGCGGATTGGATTAGTTCGCGCGAGTCTCTCGCCTCTTTCTGGATTTCAATAAACTGTTCTTTAACTTCCGTTCCCATATTTTGATAATCTTTATGCACTTTTTCGAACCCAGCATTGGTTTCAAATTTGAGACCATTTAAAGTAGCATTTGTTTCGGTTTTTAGATTCGCCGTTTCGGTTTTTAAAGCCACCAGCCCTGCATTAATTTCTGTTTTTAAAGACTGCTAACCCTGCTCTCATCGTTTCACTTGTTTGCTTGACAACAATAGTGAGTTGCTTCAACATTGCGAACACACTGTCAGAATCTTCGCCATTGTCATCTGTCACCATCAGGGGCGATTCTAGAAGTCGGTCAAGGGGGGAGGGGGTGGCGGTAAAGTGGAGGGGTGGGGGTTTGAGGGAATGGAATATGGCTTAACAAAAGGAGAGTTGTGGTCCTCTACCGACAAATTGGTAAAATTTGGTGTTGCTTAAAGTAGTTTTTGGTAACTGTTTTGGAGTTCAGGGTAAAAAAAAAATGTCTTAATAAATAATAAGACACCTATTTCAAGTTAAATGCTATTTATTGGTTTAGGTAGTAAGCTATTTTCCGCTCTTATTCTATTATTAAAATGTGTTTGGAATACATAGCAACCTATATTGCTACATAATTATAAAAAAATGATTGAATCTGTTGGAGTAATATATTCGATGCTTTCTGAAGTAATTTTATCCAGTGTAATTTGATACTCAATGGGGGAGGCTATAGCCTCCATAGCCAACCCCCCCGCCCCCCCCCTCCACCCCTGGCCACCATTTGGTGTAAATTTTGCCGTTCGCGTCTTTCATGTTACGTCTCACCGACTTCTGTGCACAGTGCTGACGCACTTACACACATTCTTTCCGTAGGAAACTGTCCCGTTTGATTCAGAATTACAACATTTGGCTCAACGCACCGAAGTTGCACGTCCCCTGATTCTGCTTCTGAAACTCTAGATCCGTAACCTGTTCGGTTTTATGCGGTTTCAACCTGAGATACAAATCTGCATTGTCACTTCGTTCGGTTTCGTGACTTGCATTCGATACGTTCTGTTGCACGTCATTTTCTATCCTATCAAGATCTTCAGTTTGCCCTGTAGCGATGGTCTACGACTGTTCGCCATCTCACACCGTTTAACTGACCTCTGTCTTTCACGACTTGCGCGTGAGATCTTGTCAACATGGAGTTGTATGACCTCACACGGCTCCAAAATACCATAAAATGTCTCTTATGACATGAACACATTATCAACGCCTTTCACGGTTTGTGGGTATTCAAACCAACTCAACAACGCCGTGAATAACTTCGTGTGTGCCAGAAAGGTCATACACAAACTACTTTTACTCAAATCACAAAAAATTTAATACAACCTTTTCTACTCTGTGAATCACACATTTACAGTACTCTGACCACTATGCAGGCACACACATATTGAGTAACCTTGGAACCTATTGTTTTTCAAAAAGAAAAGAAATTTTTTTCTTAGTACCAAATTTTATTACTCTTTCTAATTTGACTAATTGCCATCCTGGCAGACCAATTGACGTCCTGGCAGGGTCGCCGTTATCTGACACTCCACTATTTTTCACGTTCATCAGATATCAGCAAAAACACCCTGTGAGAGTGAAAGGTGCTACACTGAGTCACAGCGCCAGAGATTGCGCCAAAAGAGTATTACTGAGCCGCCTCCACTGGCAGTTGTATTTCAGAAGTTGCCGTGGGCAGTTGAAGTTCAGAGGTTGCCGTGGGCAGTGCTTGTTGAGAGGATGTCGATAGCAGTAGTAGTTAAGGGCAAGTCGTGTGGAGTTGTTCTGTTGGGCGAGAGAGCAGATGCTGTTTGATTGGGGATGTTGCAATGATCACATTGTATTTTTCGTAAATATATATAAAGGTAACAAAAAATCTTTTATTTCAAATTTCCTAAATAACAATGCCTCTTGGTCACAGGTTCAGTCAACAAAGCATCTGGCTTGTGTTCATGTATTAGACTGTAATTCTGGTTTCTATGTGCAATTATAGTATTTCTATTTTGTTTTTTATTTAATTACTTCATTGTAAATGGTGTTTATAATATCTTGTCGTATTGAGGAAGAACCGTGCACAGATGTGTACGTTGAATCACACTTCCACACACAGAACAGTTACGCTTGTGCTTTGTTGTTTCGTAGCTTTTATAATTGCTGGGGACTTAATTAATATTTTGTGTTTACGGAAATTTCCTTTCATTCTATTATTATTCTAAGCAGTCAGATTGCGTACTAACACTATTCAGGGCCAACCGGTTACGAGACTTCGTAGCTGGACAAACAGCGACTAAAATTATTAGCATTTTATTTAATTAAGCCCCCATGCACGTGGCGACCGCTGTTTCGGATCGTCCCTTGGTATTCTTTTGATAGTAAAAATAGCAGCCACTAGTATTGTTGTAGTAATTTGTAGTTTAGTAATTGTAGTCTATATTGCATGTGTAGATTTGGTAATTGAACATTTGTACTTGCCTTATCATTCTTCTAATGGTATTTTTGCAGAATTTAATTTTTGATGTCTCGTATACGGGTTTGACAATTTTGTGCAATTGTGAAGGTTTTAATTGTTCGCTAGGCGTGTTTGTCGGGAAGCATTGCGTGTGAATGGTATTGTTGGTGGTAAAGTGTTATATTGTGTGTAATTTTCGTATAGTGACAAGTTTTGTATGTTTTGTAAATGATTACGCGATCGACGAAAAAGGCAAAAATGATGGATAGTCAGAATGACGAAATTGTTAACATGGCGAACCCACCAACACAGGAGAACAGTATGATGAATAATGAAGTGGAAAATAGTCCGGAACCAGTTCAAAATTTTTCACAATCAAAAAATACGCAGAATAAGAGATTAACGATAGAAGATTCTGAAATAGTATCGAACACAGATAGCTTTACAGCTATGACGAAGGAAGTTGGTTTTGCGGGAAACGTTAGGGGCGAAAAAAATTTCGAACCAGTTAATATGGAGCAGTTGATGGGTGCTATATTAAATTTGGGATCACAGATGGGAACTTTGGCAACACGGTTAGAAACTGATATGGGAACAATGGAAACACGGTTACACTCACTGGGATCACAGTTAAGATCTGAATTAAAAACTGAGATGGGAACATTGGCAACACGGTTAGACTCACAAATAGGAAGAATTAAAACAGAGATGGAAACAATAGAAACACGGCTAGACTCACGAATAGGGACATGTTTCAAAAACATGAAAGATGAATTAAAGAAAGAAATTAGAGAAGAAGTACAACCGATTTTGAATTCTCACAATAACAGATTAATTTCAATAGAAATTAGACAAAAGGAGCAGGACAGAGAACAGGAAGAAAGAGATTGCGCGATAGTACAAAAATTTTCAGAGTTAAATTTACAACGTGCACACGATAAGGAAGATATATTTGAAAGAATCGAGGAATCCGTACCAAATGACAGAATAAATAACCTAACACAACAGTATGAACAGTTAACGACTAAATGTGTCAATACTGAAACCCGAGTCGCGACACTTACGGAAGACGTAAATAAACAGAAAGAACAAATGGTTCAAATGGCTCTGAGCACTATGGGACTCAAAACTGCTGTGGTCATTAGTCCCCTAGAACTTAGAACTACTTAAACCTAACTAACCTAAGGACATCACACACATCCATGCCCGAGGCAGGATTCGAACCTGCGACCGTAGCAGTCGCACGGTTCCGGACTGCGCACCTAGAACCGCGAGACCACCACGGCCGGCCAGAAAGAACAAACAGGTGACTTATCGGAAAGAGTTGAGGAGATTTCAGATAAATTGACAAGTCAGTTTAAATGGGGACAGAGATTCAGATGATACAGCTCCATTGCCATTTGCAGAAACCGAAGAGTACCAGAACATAAATAAACATGTTGAAAATCAGGGAAAATTTAATGAACGCGTTAAAAGGGATTTTTGAGGCGTTACGAAAGCAAGTCAAACAAATTGAAAGCGAAATCGTAGGAAAATACAGTAGAAGAAATTTGGAATCACCGATAGCAGCGAGTTTTGAAGAAAATAATTTATTTCATTTACGAGATGCCACAAGAGAGCGCCAGGCGCGCGAACTTGACAATAATCGACATTTGGACTGGGACCGGCAGGGTAGCTCTTTCTCGCCACGAGGCGAAAATTTTGACTATAAACACTTTTTAACTGCTCGGAAATTTAAGATCTTTCGCAATTCTAAGAATGACATAGATCCATGTGCATGGTTCGATCAATTTATGTACGCACTTTCACCAAATTGGCCACTAAGTCACAAACTGGAATTTATGTTCGGCTATTTAGGTCCTCAGGGGATTCGCTACACTAAGTGAATATGTGCCGTAGCGTACACAGAGCTGTAGTGATGCTATTTCCCTTTTAGTTTTCTGCACCGCTGCCTACTCTTTTACTATTCTTTGTATCTATCAAAACAACTCTTAAACTATCAATCTATCTAGAGAGTCGGTAAAGAATAACCGGATATGTCTATTTTACCCAAAAGTGATTTCGGAAATTACCGTTTGGACTTACTGTATCTTCAACAGTATTCATTCGTAGTTTAAACGAAATTTTACCTATTTATCTTCGTGACAATATTACTTCATATGTTGACGATATTCATATTGCTAAACGTTCTTGGAGTGAGCATAACAAAATTTTGGATTGATTATTACGTATTTTTGTAAGAGTTGGCATTACAGTGAACTTGGAACAATCTGAATTTGGTCGTTCTCAGCAGAAAATTCTTGGTCATATTATTTATACAGAAGGTATTCTTCCTGATCCAGAGAAATTAGACACTATTCGTAATTATGCTGTTCCTACTACACAACGTGGTGGTTCCTTGGTGTCTGTAATTTTCTAAGACGCTTTGTTAGTTTGTGCAATTTGGCCACACTTCGTTTATGCGAACTATCTGCAAAGAATTCTAATTTGTGTTGGGATGAGGAAGCTCGATCAGAATTTGAACAACTTCGTGATGCTTTAGTTGCTTCTCCACTTCCTTCAAATCCGGATTTATCTAAAGATTTTTGTTTGGCGACGGACTCATCATACAAAGGCCTAAGTGCACACTTATTTCAATAGATAGAAGAAAACGGCGTTGTAGCACAGAAAACTATTCTAAAATCACTTTCTCGATCATGTCGTCAGACCGGCTTGTGCGAGCCCGAGGTTGTTTCGGTTTGTTGTCACACAATGTTCTGCCTTCATTAAACTGTCGCACCCACGAACGCACTTTCGACACATCCATAACTCCATCACCACATTTCTCCTTCAACTGTCGATGAATTTCAATTGGTCACACTACGCAAATTCAGAAAACGAATGATTGCACGCTGTTCAAGTAAGGAAAGCGTCGCCATTTTAAGTATTTAAAACAGTTGTCATACTCGCCGCTGGCGGTAAAATTCCATCTGCCGTACGGTGCTGCCATCTCTGGGACATATTGAGAATGAACGCGGCCTCATGTTAAAACAATGCGCATGTTTCTCTTTCCAGCCCGGAGAAAAAAATCGGAGGCCTTATAACTTGAATGCACCTCGTACTAATGGTTTTGCGTACATTTTGGTAGCAGTGGAACTGACTTCAAAATATGTGTCTTTTACTCCTTTACGCAAAGCAACAGCTCGTTCAGTATCTAATGCTATCATCAAACATTTTCGTAAAGAAGTGGGTCATATTGATAAAGTTATATCAGATAATGGATCACAGTTTCGCTCTAAAATTTGGCTTCATACTCTACGGCGTTGTAAGATTAAACCAATTTTCATTTCACTTTTTACCCTCAATCTAAAGCTTCAGAGAGATGGATGAAGGAAATCAATAAATTGTGTCGACTTTATTGTCATCAGAATCACAGAACGTTGGGTCAGGATCTTCACATTTTTCAAAACATTCTGAATGAACTCCCTAATGATTCAACTTCTTTACCGCCTATATTGATATTAAAAAATAAAGCACCGACAAATCGCATTTCTGAAATCGTTCCTTTTCCGCCTTCACGGAAACTGCGGCATTCTGAGGTTGTCAACCTGGCCCTACAAAATATTGCATCTGCGGCTGCTAGAAGAAGAGAAATCAGCTAAACGTCCTGGTCGTTTAAAAACCTTGTCAGTTGGTGAAAAGGTGTTAATTAAGTCTCATCGTTTGTCTCACAAAGGAAAAGGCTTGTGTCGCAAATTTTTTCTGCTTTATAACGGTCCATATAGAGTTCGCAAAATTATTCATGATAACACTGTCGAAGTAGAAGCTCTTAAATCTCGGCGCTCTAAGGGGACACATCATATATCGAACGTTAAAATTTTTGTGGAATGACATACTTTTGAGAAACTAACTGTTATACGTAAACACGCAGAGAATACAAGGATACCGCGCCGTGTTATGGCGGCGGCACATACTCAAAGCAAGTCAAGTTTGCGCGCCGCACAAGGCAGTCGTTGACCGCAAACAATTACTTCCTACGTCACGCCTAGCTGCAGTTGATCGAGCGCTCAGTTCCAATCCACTGACAGCCGTAAACAAATACACAGTCTAAATTCTCTGATTAAATTCAGTATAAAGTTAAAGTGACTTGATAAATTATGTTATTAACGTTCAGTTTCTTCCAGGATACAGTTGTATAAAATATTTAAGAACTTCAGGTAAATTCTGTGTGTGTCCGACGTTAAGAGGACTTGCTATCGAGAAAATTTCAGGCAGAATGTAATTTCGAAGAAGAAAGTAATAAACTAAAAAGGTAACTATTAATTGAGTTTATTTTTCAGGTAACATATTTCCACTTAGGTACGTGCTTTAGACGTAATTTGCTGCTCGCGATTCCGTGATTTATACTTTGTGTTAACTGATGCTGACAATGATTCATTAATGTACAGGGTTGTTACTTATGTATATTATCCATCGCTTGGCTGCTCTGCTTTTTCACTGATGTCATATTCTTTTCTTATGTGCCTGCTGTGGTTATTTATTTAAATTATAATTGTCACCTGATTAGTTGTGCTGATATGATTATGTATATAAGTCATACTTTGTGATTTATCTGCTTTCGCCTTCATGTTTACTTGTTAAGATTACATATGAACATTTATTTGCTTGTGCTGATATGATACTCATTGCATATTTACACATTTCTGTTTTGTTGTCATAACTACTCTTTAATTTGGTATATAGAAATGCTGATATATGGTGTATGAACATGGAGTCTAGGTTACACTATGGTATTAATTACAGATTGTTCGCTTGGCAGATCCTCGTTATAGGGATTGTGCTACATCCACTTGTTAACATTCTGTTCTGTACTGGTATATTTACTCGCTATTGCATGTTTTGCTTGCGCTCAGTGCCTTATATTCTAAGATACGAAAATGAACTGCTGTAATTCTACGAACGACATTGGTACAAGAAACTTCATTGAAGTCACATGAGCTGGAGGTTTTATGGAAGCTGTATAGATTTATGCTGATAGGAAGGAAGCTAACGACATGACATACCAACACTAGGTTTAGACCATTGACAGTTATTACACTGCATTCTTCGTGAGCAATTGAAATAGCAAGTGACACTTGACACAAGAAATACTCCACATGTTTGCTTCTGTTTTGCCATGATTCTTGAAGTGGTGTACACACTGTGAAATATTACGATCATTCACAATCCGTACTCGTACTTACTTACTGAAAGTTATTCAAACTAAAGGCTGTTAGAGGTCATGTATGCATTTCTTTTATTTAATGATGGACAAGGTAACCAAAATGTATTTTATAATTCATTATGAGTAGAAGATTTGGGTCAGATGGATTACACAGAGGTTGTGTGTGGATATTGTGCCTTCGGATTGTATGGGATGATAAATTGAAGTTTGCACTAGGATTTCATTTGTACTTGTTCGAGGAGACTGACTAGAAGAAAGAGTTGTTATGGAAGTGAAATGATATTGGCGATAAGGTGTATATGTATCGACGTATTGAAGAGGTATTATTGAGGTATTGAGATTGTGTGAAGTTGATGATTATTGGAGTTTTGGTGGAAAAGAGGTAAGGTAAATGATATTGATGATGAGGTTTATATGTATCGACGTAAGAGGTATTATTGAAGTACAGTAGAACCCATATAATCCGTCACCTTCGGGACCGGGACCATGGTCGGAACGAAAAAAAGGTCGGATTATCCGAAAAATCTAATGTTTATTGCAAAAGATATAGACAGACATTCAGCACAAAAATTAAACGAGTTAAGAACTAAAAGACGTCTACAGTAATATAAGAAGTTGTTTTTTTACACAGTGTTAAACAATATATTAACTTAAAAACCTGTACACACACTATAATATATATTGGTTTTAAAAGGAAAAACGACAAACAAATTGCAGTACTGTACTGAATAACGTATAAACGATATATACTGTAAACTAAAAAATGTTTATAGCACTGCACATAAAAAAGAAATTTTTTACAAAGAAATAAACTACTGTATGTATAATCTAAGACATGATTATACTGTATGCATTGTTTTTACAAACGAAAACAAATTGCTTGGAAAAGAAGTCAATGGTACAATTTTGCTTAGCAGATGTTATTATACAGTGATCCTCCATTTTTTTTATCCACCAAACGTCCATTGGAGTTGAAGTTGGATTCTGCTCGATATATTGAAGGGCGATGTCAAAAGCGTTTTTTGCATCGTTGTTTATAATCCGGGTGTGGGGTTTGTCTTCGCCGTCCGAATCCTCACTCACAGTTTCCTGGCTAACAGCGGCAACAGTCTGGTCGTCATTGAGCTCTTCAAAGGTGTCACAGTCTTTGTCACATTCGTTGATCCACTCTTCAGCTTCATTGGCAGGGACGCTCGGCTACAGAGTTTGTAGATCTTTAACGATTTCCAGTGTGTCGTTGTTTTGCTCATCTTCGATATGCTCATTTCAGTCATAACTTGCGGCCAAAGCTTACGCCACGATTTCTGCAGTGTGTCAAGTTTCAGTTCATCCCATGCTGCAGCATCTTTGATGTTCAGGGATTTCATTGCCTCAAATAAGTTATGTCCTCCTTCAGAGTGTTCCAAGATTGAGCTGATACACTTTCTGAGATATCGCCATTTTAACCTTTCGATGTAGACTGGCAATGGCAAGGAAAGCGTTTCTGAAGAAGAAAAATTTGTTATCATCGAGTATAGATTTAAGTGTCAGGAAGTCATTTCTGAAAGTATTTGTGTGGAGTGTAGCCATGTATGGAAGTGAAACGTGCACGATAAATAGTTTGGGCAAGAAGAGAATAGAAACTTTGGAAATGTGGTGCTACAGAAGAATGCTGAAGATTAGATGGGTAGATCACATAACTAATGAGGAGGTATTGAATAGAATTGGGGAAAGAGAAGCTTGTGGCACAACTTGACTAGAAGAAGGGATCGGTTGGTAGGACATGTTCTGAGACATCGAGGGATCACCAATTTAGTATTGGAGGGCAGCGTGGAGGGTAAAAATCGTAGAGGGAGACCAAGAGATGAATACACTAAGCAGATTCAGAAGGATGTAGGTTGCAGTAGGTACTGGGAGATGAAGAAGCTTGCACAGGATAGAGTAGCATGGGAAGCTGCATCAAACCAGTCTCAGGACTGAAGACCACAACAACAACAACAACAACCATTCGATAACGCCCTGATCCATTGGTTGGATGAGTAAAGTCACATTAGGAGGCAGAAAGAGAGCTTTTATGTCCCCTTTCACCAGATCTCCCTCAGATGGATGTCATGGTGCGTTATCCTACAGCAGTAGAGCACGAACAGGCAGATTTTTTGCTCCAAGTCTTTTTCGACCGATGACGCAAACTCGTCGAAAAACCAGGATTAAAAAGGTTGCAGTCATCCAAGTACATCTTTGATTGCGGTAACAGGAAGATAAGTTTATATTTTTGAATGCTCTTGGCTTCTTAGATTTGCGAATGACGAAAAAGGGGTGCTTGTGGGTACCATCTGCGTTGCTACAAGGAATGACTGTTATTCTATCTTTTATAAGTTTCTTTCCTACCACGGATTCATTTGAAGAAGCGAGCGTTTTTGTTGGCAACATTTTAAAGTTGAGCCCTGTCTCGTCGATGTTATACACTTGGCAGGGTAACAGTTCATTTTCTTCTACAGTTTCTTGAAACTTAACAGAAAACTCCTTAGAAGCTGCGGCATCGGCAGATAGTTTTTCACCAGAAATAGAAACAAATCGGACACCATGACGAGTTTTCCAACGATCAATCCATCCTTCACTGGCAGCAAATTTACTCTCGGCTTCCAGTTTTTTGTGGAAAACTATCGCCTTTTCTTTGAGAATGGGCCAGGATATTAGAGTTACTTCTTTCTTGACAAAACCACATCCTCAACGCGTTACCCAGCGGTTCAAGTTTAGGCTTTTCTAATGTTTTGCGATTTTCACCATCAATCATAACTGTATAGGATTCAATGTCTTTCCGATTCTTCCTCGAATCCTTAATTGTCTTAACACCTACATTCAGTTCCTTTGCAATTTTTTTAGAGCGGTTCTCCTTCGTCCGGTCTTTGTAGCACTGCAAATTTTTCATTTTGTGCTTACGTTTGAATCCAGACATGTTGAAAATCAAACAGCTGTACACACAATGAATCTACAGTATTAAGTACTGTAGAGAAAAGGAATAAAGCAAACTACGACGTTTTGTAAGCCCAACAACGGAAAAAACTGCACAATAACGTACAGTATAACAATATGTACAGCTATAGGTACCGCAACAATGGCCCGACAGGCGTCCAGCCAGTGACGAGTCGGCACAGGCTAGCGGGCCTGAGCATGGTTGGACTAACCAGAGGGACGGGCTATCCAAGGTCGGATTAGAGGGTTCTGCTGTATTAAGATTCTGTGATGCTGATGATTATTGGAGTTTTGGTGGATAAGAGGTAAAGTAAGTGAGGAGCATACTTTTTTTTTGTTGGTTTATATGGAACAAGGAGGATGAAGATGGCAGACTAGAACACTCAAGTAGAAGGAAGATTGTCTACACACACACACACACACACTTTGTTAAATCAATAAGCAGTATATATTTTTTTTGGAGAGAGGATGTATTTGCATATCTTGGCACACTGACAGTTGTTCAGCAACCGTACATTTGATTTGGCTTGGCAAACTTTGTTCTTGACATGATGACTATGACGTTGACTAACTATTATTGACTGTTATACACTGTTGCCACTACTATTTGATACACATGTTGAACATCAAATTTTTGACAGAATTGCATTTACACAGTCAATACTATTCCATTAGAAAGATGAGTGAGTGTGTTTTGTGTGTTTTCCTTTCCTAATCCCAAATAATTGGTACCGACCTACCTCCTAAATATTATTTTATTTGTTTTTTGTGGCTTGCACTGACACCTATAAATATTATAGATTTACTGATACTTCTGTATTTGTAATAGTTAATATGACAATTATCTGATATCATTTGTGTGTTTATTATAATTTGTATGTTTATTGTAAGAGCATTGATAATAATTTTGTAAAAGCAATTGAGTGTGCATTCAAACTGTTATTAGTGCTTACACGTATTAACATTGATGGGTGCCACTTGGAAATGTTTAATTTCTGCTGATGAACTCTGATGAACTGTCTGATTAGTGATAGTGAATATTATGGACTGTTACCTGCACTTGTTCAACATGATGGGTGCCAGTGATGGAACAGCTTCTACTGAAATGATGTACGTTGTTGCTGTCTGCACCTGTCAACATAACTGGGTGCCACTGATGGAAATGCTTCTACTGAAATGATGTCACTTGTTGGTGTATGCACTTGCTGACCATTGCTGGTGGAACTGTCAACTACTCTGAGGAGTGCTACTTGTTTATTGAACTATTGAAAAGATTTTATGTGAATATTTGTAAAAAACTGATTTTTTGTGTATTTACTGTTTATGAAATGTTGCGAGACTCTTACCTACACCTATTCGTCATTGCTGGTGCCATTGATTGAATGATACTTGTGTAAACTATTATGTAAAATCACATGTATGTAAGCATTTGTATTCCTTACTGTATTTTATATATTAAGTTATTGAAGGGTCAGTGCAAAGCCAAAATTTATTTAGTTATGTGATATTTACTTATTAATATTATCTTTCATTTTTTCTGTATTTTTTTGGTCGAATTTGGTGGTATTTTCAGCACCAATGCTGCCAAAAATACCATCAAATTCTAGCCCGTGGAGGAGGGGCATATGAAAGGTGGCTACACTGAGTCACAGTGCAAGAGATTGCGCCAAAAGAGTATTATTCAGCCGCCTCCACTGGCACTTGTAGTTCAGAAGTTGCCGTGGGCAGTAGTAGTTCTGAGGTTGCCGTGGGCAGTAGTAGTTGAGAGGATGTCTATAGCAGTACTAGTTGAGGGCATGTCGTGTGCAGTTGTTCTGTTGGGCGAGACAGCAGGTGCTGTTTGATTGGGGATGTTGCAATGATCCCAGTGTATTTTTCGTCAATATATATGAAGGTAACAATTTTTTTTTATTTCAATTTCCTAAATAACAGTTCCTCTTGGTCATAGGTCAACAAAGCATCTGGCTTGTGTTCATGTATTAGACTGTAATTCTGGTTTCTATGTGCAATTATAGTATTTCTGGTTTTTTAATTACTTCATTGTAAATGGTGTTTAAAATATCTTGTCGTATTGAGGAAGAACCGTGCCAGATGTGTACGTTGAATCACACTTCCACACACAGAACAGTTACACTTGTGCCTTTTTTGTTTCGTAGCTTTTATAGTTGCTGGGGGCTTAATTAATCAATTGTGTTCACGGAAATTTCCCTTCATTCTTTATTGATATTCTATGCAGTCAGATTGCGTGCTAATACTACTCAGGGCCAACCGGTTACGAGACTTCGTAACCGAACACACAGCTACTAAAATTATTTGCATTTTATTTAATTAAGCCCCCATGCAAGAGCGTTAGCGTCACTAGAATAAATGACTGGGTTTAGGAGTGGACCTTTATTCCATGACAGAGCACACTGATGTTTAGCTGTACTAAATTTGCTTTATTCCTATATTGTTGTTAAAGAAACACACGGGTTTACGTAGATTGTGACATGACAACTTCAGGACAGTTGTCAAGATAACCCATTACGTGCCATTTATCCGAAATATCTCTGAACACAACAATATCAAATTTAGTTAGAAGGTTCTCTACAAGATTTTTCTTAGTACTAGATAGCAAAGTTGGTCAATATTACGACAAATCACTCAATTCTGGTTCTAAGTTCGGTACTATTTAGGATGACAATCAAGTCCATGGAGGATGGCTATTTTTTTGTGACAAGATGAGCAAAAGATTACTCATAGTTGCTCGAGTTCACAGTGAACATAAGCTGGTGAGCCAACAATTTTACGCCATTGCGAGCGACATTTACCCTTAGCTGCGATGTGCTGTCAACTGCATAACTGCTCTCGCCCTCTGAAAATCCTGTAAAAAGTTAATCAAAATCTTTACTGATTTTATTAGTTGAAACTGTCCTATGTTTCTCGTTAGATGAGAAAACATGCATTCATCCCTAGTCTGGAAAATATGGCGATATAGACGTGCACAGATGGAGCAGCTTGCATACTCCAATGGCCTCTCAGTTCTCACAAGGACAATTAACTATGTGGCTGTTTCGTTTGTCGGCTATCGGAGCTCAGTGACTCTTCAACTAATTTCTAACTGAATGTCAGCCAAAGTGAACGCAGTGTTCACACAAAAAGTCCTCCCTTGGAGTCGTACAGAGCGTGATGCGTCCTGTTCTACACTTGACTCTGGTTTATAGGAGAGCACACAAAATTTTCGTTCTTGTGTATTTCGGAGCAAACTGTGTACTTTCGTACTTCATGTCACGGCTTTTTCAGACCAATGGGAGCGTTCCTTTCATCTTGTGGGAACTACCCCTACCAATCGCAAAGTGACTGCCTTTAGACTGAAATATCGCCCCTTTTTCTCCTTCCAAGTTTATTTCAGCTAATTGGACATTTTGTGCCTGCTGCTGAAGTCTGAAAGTTACATACATACATCATGTGTGGACCACGGGTCTTTCACGTGATCAGCTGTGTCACTGGTCTGTTTGTATCCCTCTGGAAATTCCTCAATAAGTATTCTAAAGAATTTCTCCGTCACAAGCAACGCTGTGCCGCTACCTGCTCCCCTCGATGTGTAGCCCGGTCCCTTTCACTGCGGGTCACCAACCCCTGTTAGAAACCTTCCCTTGTACGTGGACCGTGATATTGCAACTCGTATCTGCCCCAAACTAAAATGTTTCTTCCAGTAGCTTTCCTCACCTTTTGATCATTGACATGCAGGATTTGGATTCAGTGTGTTAATACCATCGAGTTGAGCGTCATCCCTTGTGGCATTACCTACTGTACATTTTGATAGGCAAATCTGTTCACTAACATCGAAGTATGTCAGGCGACAGGTTAATCTAGTTGTTACGCAATGTAAAATCTCATTTAAAGTATGAAGTTAAAATTCATTCAAGCTGCCACCTTACAATACATTCACAGTCGTTAAACAACTGTTAAGACTTGAAATCCGTTTGCATACTGCTCGCTAGCATATCCAGGCAAGAGTGCGAGTGCAAGAACGCAGATAAAATCTAATCATATGAAACAAGTGATGGGAGATGGAATCACACCATCGATCATTTGTGACGAGGATTATAATTTTTCCAACAGAGATAAATTATTCATGATAAAATTATACAAATGTCTGCCAAACTACTGAGAGACATCACACTAGGCTCTGAAGCTTTGAGCACTGAGATGTAAAGCAGTAAGTACTGACTTTCAGTGAACAGTGTGGTTCAGCTGCAGTTCTTATTTTCGTTCAATGAAATCTTCCAAAAGGCAGCTTTCCTTCGTTCCCAATCCTAAATCGAAATTAATGAATGTACTGTGCGTATGAACAATGGACAGCTGAAGAGCTTCGATCCCATGCGTCCAGATCATAAAGCTGTCGTCAGTCTAATGAAAGGAGAGAGATAGACGAAGAAAAGCTGAATTTAACGCGTTTATCCCTCAGTGATAGTTACTTTAACGATACGAAAAACTTAGAATAAAAATTTCTCGGATTTCTAGCTGCATCAAGTGATTAAAATTCTACGAGCTTTTGACCAAGATATCCTTGTCCATTGTCAAGTGGTATGACTGCCAGTGGCCTGCTGGTACGCCCGTATATACCGGTGCGTTATCTGCTAGCTGTGACGTCACTGGTGCTCATCGCATTGCAATAATTATATTGGCAAACCCTGACTCCGCGTTCGATTTGCCCACCTAAACTGCGCTATCGCTGGATGCCATAGCAGCTGCTGAGTGCCGTCTCTATTTAAGGTGTTAGCGGTGATTTTCATTTCAGTGGCTTCTTTAACTATACAATTTCGGAAGTCGTTACTGCAAGCCACAAGACATGTTTCGTCAAATTTGTTGAGTGACCGTTTTCTAAAGGATGCTAAGCTATCGTAAATTTCTCGAGGTAGCTTAGGCGATAAAACCTCAAATGCTTCTTCCTGCGTAGTTCAATAGTACATATTATTTGTCAACGTAAGGCTGACCGGATTTGCAAGATATCTGGTAGATCCCAGTTGTTCTGAGACCTGATGCGTCTTAACTGGCCCCAGCAGTTTCCGGATTTTTGTCGGAGGACTGTAAAGCGATTTGATCTTGTGTCTTTTCAGCAGGCGGCTTATCTTGCCCGAAATAGAGACAGAACTGCCAAAAAGCAAGTTACTTTTATTGCTCCTCGCCTATAGCCGTACTTTGGTTCTTGCTTGAGATCCCAAGCGTTAGAAAACATCTCGAGCCTAATAGTAACAGCTACTAGGATTATGTATTTAAAGAAAACATTGAAATAAAAAATCGATGATAACACCCTTGATAGAGACGGCAGCCTGCAGCTCAGTGCAGTGTGGGATCCAGTGACAGCGAAGTTAAAGCTGGCTCATCGTATACCGAGACATCTACGGCAATGCGACGAGCACCAGTGACATCATAGCCGGCAGCTAACGTATATAAGGGCATAACAGCTGGCCATTGGCAGTCACACCAGTTGACAATGGTCAATGATTGCTTGGTTGAAAGTTCGTGGAATTTTAAGCGTTTGACGCTGCTAGAAGCCTGATAGCTTTTCATTCTATGTTAACGCCGCGAGATTCTGCAGTCTTACATTATACTGGGTGATTCACGAAGATATTTGCATTGATAATTTTCGAGGCAAACTGATACTGAAATGAAAATATCTTACCTCGTGATGTAAGTGGTTGGAAACGCGGTGCTTACTATTCTCTGTGTGACAGCTGCAAATTTCTAAACAGTTGCTGAGAGCTTAGTGCAGCGCCCCAGACAGCAAGCAAACTATTTTATACACGTCATTGAGAGAAACACTCATTTAAATAAAAATGACTTGGACCAAGGATGCAGACGTTGAAACATTCCTTTAACAAATTATTTGTAAATTATCTGATATACTTTTATTTGGTTTCTGTCGCAGTTGAAAATGTACAAATTCACCCAAAGCCTAGCAACAACATCAATATTAAATGTCCTGTTCCCTGTTTGTATTTTGTTATACATGTATAAACCCTGTAAATCTCTTATAAGATGAGATGGGATCCTTCTATTTGTCTAAATATTTCACAGTTTCTTTCGATGTACTTCATCAAACACATTTTTGTAGTCATTGAAGGCAAGGAAAGCTGGTAAATTCAATTTACGGTGTTTTCCTTTATTTACATATTAGCGAATATACAGTCTGACCATAGTCTTCCTTTATGAAGACCACTTAGTGCATCATATAATACAGTTTCAGCGAAAATCGTTTTGTTATATTTCATGCATACAGTTTGCAGCACGTACGTAATTCCGACAAATCTATTTCCTTTCTTACAAGTTAGCGACGTTCGGACTGTATTTTTCCTCTTTCAGGTGTATAACCACTTTGACAATAACTATTGATAAATCAAGTATTCTTATTTTTGGAATGTTTAGTGAATACTCTATCAGTTGTATATTGATTTTATCACATCCTGCAGCCTTTTTGTTCTTGCTAGACGTTATTTCATACAGCTGTTCCTCCAGCGTTATCAAGTCTACATTCCTATCTGCTGCAGCCAGAACCATTTATGTATCCTGCACATCTCCCCCCAAAGTGATTTTTAGTATTGAAACGAATTAGTTTCAGATATTTTCTTAATTTTGTATACTGTCTTTATTTTATTTGTTCAAATGTTAATTATTGTGTATGCTTTGTCTTGCCCTTCCCTTATACCACGTTCAGTACCTGTAATATATTTTTTGGCAACCATGATTTTTGAGTTGCTTGTCTTTCCTTTTCACTAAAATTTATATTCTTTTATAATCTAGACTTAGATCTTCATCATTTGGGGAATTTCACATTTTTAAACATGCCCCCTCCTCCGGCTCCCCCCACCATCATTGCTTCAACCACCGTCGCCGCTGGGACCAGCCTCGTCTCCTTCGGACCTGTCTTCTGACGATGCCGATGGCCCAACTCGTGTACCCTTGATGACTGCACGACACAAAGCTTTACGCCTCGAATTGACCCACCAACACCGACATTGGACTGTTGATGACTGTGCATGACATTGTGCATTCCGACGGACTTGGGCAACTCCAGCAGAACGATGCGACACCCCACACATCCAGAACTGCTACAGAGTGGCTCTCTGTAACGCTCCCGAGTTTAAACACTTACGCTGGCAACCAAACTCCCCAGACATGAGCATTATTGTGCATATCTGGGATGCCTTGCAATGTGCTGTTCAGAAGAGATCTCCACCCCCTCTGTAGGATTCATGGTGTCCATGTTCTCCAGCATTATTTCAGACATTAATCGAGTCCATGCAACGTCCTGTAGCGGCACATCCGCGTGCTGGCGGGGGCTCTACACGACCTTAGGCAGGTGTACCTGCTTCTTTGCCTCTTCAGTGTATCAACCGCTGACTGTATCAGTGCGGGCCGGCCACTGGAGGCCGCCTGTAGGAAGCGTGCAAACGGCACGGTCTTCGCCGTGTCGTCTACGGGCGAGTAAGCCCCACACATACGCGGGGCTGCACTGACTCACTCTCGCTACGTTATTTCAGTTTCTACAGTTCACATCAGTCGCTCTGTGTATCGCCTTAGTTGCATCTTCTGCATGATTATTTTATCTTGTTATGCGTGGAATCTCGAGAGTTATTGTTCAGAATTTTATGAATAAAGCTGTATTTGTGTTACTTGGATCGGTTTCATGTATTACTTGATTACTACGGATACTTGGAAAATATTGTCTCCCGCCAACTATGAGTGTCCACGGAGAGATTTCGCCTGATTTCATGCAACGCTACATAACGTGTCATACATTTCCTTCGCCATGACACCTCTCGGCTGCACACTGCAGGGGCAGTAAAGGCATTTCTGCAGCGTTTCTGATGGGAAGTGTTTTATTAGCCACCATACAACCCGGACGTGGCTCCCTCTGATATTCATTTCTGCTCGCGTGGACCGCTGGCTAGGAAGACATCATTTTGGCTCGAACTTCGAGCTGCAGACTAGCTTAGAGGATTGTGGCGGAAAGCGCAGGCGGCTGCCTGCTATAATGAGGATATTGGGAAGTTGGTACAAAGGTATCCAAAATGTTCATGTCTGTACGGCGACTATGTACTGAAGTAGTCGGAAGGTGTAGCTAATTTTTGCAAGTAAAACATTTCTGATTTTCACTTGGGTGTTCATTTCGTGATGGCTCGAAGCGTACTTTCTAGACAACCCTCGTACGCCCACATCTGCTCTGCAATTAAAACTTAAGTGCCTGGCTAACAGTAAATTGAACCATCTTCAGCCTATTTCTCTACCTTTTGTTCCCGACCAGCACGCGGGAAAAACGAAAACGTAAATTTTCACTGCGAGCTCTGATTTCTCTTACTACATTATGAGCTAAGCGCTATGTTACGATGACAGTTTCTCCATAGGTAGATGGACGTCAACAAAACATTTTCACATTCTGAGAAGACCGTGATTTAAATTTTCTCAGGGGATATCGTCAAAACAAATCACTTTGCTTTAATGACTGCTACCCCAAACCGCGTATCATATCCGTGACACTGTCTCCTTGTTTAGCAATAATACAAAACGAGCTGCCCTTCTTTGAACTCTTTCGATGTTCTGTGTCAATCCTGCCTGGTAAGGGTCTCCAGCCGCGCAGCAACACTCCAGAATAGGACGGACAAGTGTAGTGTAAACAGTCTCTGTAATAGACATGTTGAATCTTCTAAGTGTTCTACCAATAAAAGGCAGTCTTTGATTTGCCTTACTTTCTCCTGGGATTTAGGGAATTTATTACGGTTTTTTTTCGCTCTATATTTTCAGCTGAGTTTACACCTGTGGTCCACGGATAGCGTCTTTGACTACTAATCAAAACGTCTTGTGTCCCGGGTCGAAACTCAGATTCTCAAAGCATGAGCAATGGCAGTCCCAGACTTTCGGCATAAGAAGTTACCCTCGTTCTGCCAACGGTCTTGTCAAAGAGGGCGGACAGAGATTCAGGACACTTTATAGCTCTTGAGATGGGAAACTGTCCTCAAAAACCGAAAGATCAGCAATAATCAACGGCATGAGGATGCAGAGGGTAATGGAAACCATTGCATTACAAGTATTATGAGTATCCACAGGACAAGCCTGTACTTGAAAAAGTCTCTTGATGATCTCTCCATTGGCAAAACATTCAGGATTATTCCTCCATTCGCATCTACAGGAGGGGACTGCCAAAGGGAGGTGACCATGAGAAAAAGACGAAATAACCAACGGAGGGGTAACATTCTACGAGTCGGAGCATGGACTGTCAGAAGATTGAACGTTGTAGGAAAACTAGGACATCTGTGAAGG
Organism: Schistocerca gregaria; assembly: GCF_023897955.1. NCBI lineage: Eukaryota > Metazoa > Arthropoda > Insecta > Orthoptera > Acrididae > Schistocerca > Schistocerca gregaria. Next base: position 135,329,963 of record NC_064921.1, on the reverse strand, counting down.
GAAATGCAAAAGGTCGACCTAGGTGTAGTACGGAGCAATGAAATGAAATTGAAAGAAGAAGAAGAAGAGGGAAGATACCGGAGTACTTCACCGGGGCCTGCGTAGACTACAAGCAACAGGCCGACATCCCGTCGGTTGGTTAGCAACATTCGTGTCGGACGACCGCACGTGGCCTGGCTGCCCTGTCCTACCCGGCTTTCATCGGCACCACTCACAAGGGGAAGGCCTCAGACACGGCCAACCGATTCGGCTCAAATTTGGTAGGTCGCTTGTGTACAACCTAAAACGAAGACTCTAAGATATTTTGGGCCAACAGCCCTGCGTTTTTGAGAAAATCACCCCTAAAGGTTATGACGAGCAATCAACACAAAATTGGAGGGATCGATAGATAATTGAAAATAGAGCATTTTTCTTCATCAGGTATGGGGTTCGCAAACACATACTTTTCCAGAAATCGAGGAAAGACACTGTTACAACTGCTGCTTCTGTACCCACATGGTAAACGATTTTCGCCGACAGCGATGATAGCGCAACGGCCAAGGTAACTGGCTGGGAATCGGGAAACCCGGGTACCAATCACCTGTGACAGGCTCCCAACTACATAATACAGCGCTACTCTTCCAGGTTCACAAGTATGATATGACGAAGAGGCAACCGGCACAACATAATTCTCCCCTGTGCATTCTGTCCAGTGCCTCGCTGTAAACAAGCGCCGCGCGTTTGGCTATCTGTGATCCCTCCTGAAGAATTCGCAGCAACTTACTCGGAGTTGTTTTCATATGACAAGCCTTAATAATTTAAATTTTACTAACTCACGGCGTTTGGGAAATTAGTTTGCCTACCTTATTATTATCATTCCTTATTGATTTACTTGCCTTATTAACCCTCCTATCCCTACCAATTGTGATATGGAAAAATACAAAAGAAAAGAACAACATCCGCTCTGTTTCTTCGAGATTCGAACCCAGGTTCTCCGATTCCCAGTCAGTTACCTTAGCCGTTGCGGTATCGGCGCTGTCGGCGAAAAGCGTTTACCACGTGGGTACAGAAGCGGCAGTTGTAAAAGTTTCTTACCTCGAATTCTGGAAAAGTATGTGTTTTCGAACCCCATACATTATGATAAAAATGCTCTATTTACAATTATCTATCGATCCCGCCAATTTTGAGTCGACTGCTTGTCATAACCTTTAGGGGTGATTTTCTCAAAAACGCGGGGCTGTTGACCCAAAGTATCTTGGCTTCCTTCGTTTTAGGTGGTACACAAGCGACTAGACAAATTATTTTCTGGTTTGTACCCGACCCTCAGAGTTTTGCGCGGTTGGCTCCTGGTCGTAAATATAAGTCGTAGTATTGTACTAGGACACTAGTTCAAAAAATGGTTCAAATGGCTCTGAGCACTATGGGACTTGACATCTAAGCTCATCTGTCCCATAGACTTAGAACTACTTAAACCTAACTAACCTAAGGACATCACACACATTCTCGCCCGAGGCAGGATTCGAACCTGCGACCTTTACAGCAGCGCGGTTCCGTACTGAAGCACCTAGAACCGCTAGGCCACAGAGGCCGGCAAGACACTAGTTGTCGTTTAAAAATTCGTCCCGCTATTATATTGCCTTCTCTTTCCGGTTTGTACCCGATCATTGATGTTTTATGAATCAGCTCCTGGTGGTAAATACAATTGTACTAAGGCACAGGTTGCCGTTAAACAAAAGAGGGACCTTCTGGTTGGATTTAGATGTTAACCAGTTCAATTTCTCAGTCGTTAGTTATAATCTGAATAACCTGTTGTATTCAGCTGTTCGTTCCTGTGTTTGAAAGACCAGGTCTTTATTGGTGTATTTTAGCTGGATATTGTGGTTCCGACGAGTGAGTTCTCTTGTAGTAAGTACTCACAAGTAATGTTTTCAGACGTTCCTTGAAAATATTTACAGCCAACTGTTACCAGGGCTTTAGTCAAAATAAAATTGTCGGAAGGGACGGGTTGGGATCCAGTCGCACCTCGGTTGCCGACTGAAATTAAGAGGCTGGTCGCTTTGAAGTAAGCCTTATCATAGTAATAGTTTTAGCTAATCTGTTTAATCTTTAAGCACAGGTACACATCTTAACTCCGAGCCTTTCGAAATACAGCTTTCAAATTTAAAGTTACGTCATCTGTTTTGAGTAATTGAATCACTTCTGTCCTCAGTGGTGCTTATATAGTTTTCATGTGTTGCAGAAGGGCATTTAATAAGGCAGGCAGTGCCCAACGAGGTAATAAACACCGCTGTTTTACACGATAACGGGCGGACAGCAGGTCCGGCTGTCTTGTAATCAATGTCGTATTGTTTGCTGTTTGCAATACATCACTTCTGATTTCTTTTGTGAAAGCTCATTCAACTTGAGGTTTAAGGCTAAAAGAATTTTGCAAATTTGTTCAATTTGTTACAGAAAACTTTATGGTTATATATTGTTAAAAAAAGCAGGTTGAGTGAAAAGAAAATTATATTGGTGGGTCCTCCTTTCCACGTTTTCCTTAATTCCAAGAAGTACCACGTGTCAAAACGGGTTTCTTGCCAGACGAATATAGGGTAATACCAACAGCAGCAGAAAATGATATAAATGGAGTAGGATTTGTTATGAATAGGAAAGTAGAATAAGCAATATGTTATTGTGAGCAGTTCAATGATGGAGTTGTTCTCACCAACAGCAAACATTTTCGACATCGATAGCCCAAGTATACATGCCAACCTCGCAAGCAACAATGAAGAGATAAAATTTTTGGGGATACTGAACGGTAAAGGAAGATGAAAATCTAGTAGTCATGGGGGATTGAAACTCGATTGTAGGGGAAGGAGTAGAGGGAAGGGTTAGTGGAGAATAGGGGAGAGGTAGTAAGAATGAGATGGGAGAAAGTCTAATTTAGCTGTGCAATAAATTTCGGATGGTAATAGTTAATACCCTGTTTAGGAATAACGTGAGGAGGAAGTATATTTGGAAAAGGCTGGGAGATGCTGAAAGTTTCCAGCTGGATTACAGCATGGGCAGACAGAGATTCGAAATCAGATATCGGATTGTAAGCTGTGTCCAGGCACAGCTATAGACTCAGATCACAATGTAGTACTGATAAGACTGAAATTTAAGTGAATCGTCGTAACGAACCAGTGTGGAAGGAAATGGGATATTGGACCACTGATGAATGACGAAATGCTAGTAAAATTCGTCTACAGTGCCTACCAATACGAAGCGAGGGAAGACAGTCACGTGAGGCTCCGGAGGTTGCAGGCAGAAAGTGCAGCTCAGAACAGCTGCTTTTCTGCCTTTCGTACAACATTAACTTTGCGATCGTTTCATTTTAAGTTGTTCGAAATTGTAATCGCTAGGGAGTTAGTTGTACTGACAGCCTTTAGGTGCATATGATTTATCGCGTAACCGAAATTTGACGGATTCCTTTCAGTACTCTTGTGGACCTTGTGGATGGCCTCACATTTTTCATCAGTTAGTTATAAAAAATGTGTGTGGAATCTTATGGGACTTAGCTGCTAAGATTTTCAGTCCCTAAGCTTACACACTACTTAACCTAAATTATCCTACGGAGAAACACACACACCCATGCCCGAGGGAGGACTCGAACCTCCGCCAGGCCCGTCAATTAGTTATTTGACACTTTTCGCACCATAATGAAATCTTGTCTGAATCATTTTGCGATTGGTTTTGATTTTCTGATGACTTTCCTAGACGGTAAAGGACAGAATCATCTGCAAACAATCTAATCGGGTTGCTCAGATTGTCTCCTACTTCGTTTATACGTATAGATTAGTAACAGTAAAGGGCTATAACACTTTGTTGGCACTCCAGATTTCACTTCAGGTTTACTCCAGAACTTTCAGTCAATTACTACGAACTGTGACCTTTCTGACAGAAACTCACGAATCCAGTTGCACAACTGAGGTGATGCTCCACAGGCACGCAATTTGATTAGAAGACGCTTGAGAAATGGTGTCGAAAGCCTTTTAAATCTAAAAATATGGAATCTATTTGACATCCTCGTCGACAGTATTGTTTATTTCTTGAGAATGTGGAGCTAGTTGTGTTTCACAAAGAAAGATATTTTGTGAATCAGTGCTGTCAGTAGGTCGTTTTCTTTTCAGTACTTCATGATGTTTGAATACAATATATGTACTGAAAATAGACGTGAGTCGTCTCGGCAGTGTGATAAAGAAGGTGGCCAGTCTGCACTTTCTGATTAACAACCAGAAGTACCTCATCCGCGTTTACAGGTCAGCCGGACATAGATATGCATGTCACTATCATGAAAAAGAACAAGCAAGAAGAAGGAATTCGGAATTCAGAAATAGAAATAAGAATCAAGAATAACACCAGACTCTCGCTTAGGAAATTACAAAGCTTTGCATGCCTCTCCCAATCACAAGGAATGACACAGTGCAGAGTGTATTACAAAACGAGAACATATTCTATCCAGTCCTGCGTGTTGTTACATTATGCGCTTCCCAGGAAAGCTTCTTCTACTCCCACTGTGACGTCATGGTGTATAAGACAAAGAGCATTGCCGGCCGAAGTGGCCGAGCGGTTCTAGGCGCTACAGTCTGGAACAGCGTGACTACTACGGTCGCAGGTTCGGATCCTACCTCGGGCATGGATGTGTGTGATGTCCTTAGGCTAGTTAGGATTAAGTAGTTCGAAGTTCTATGGGACTGATGACCTCAGCAGTTAAGTCCCATAGTGTTCAGAGCCATTTGAACCATTTGAACAAAGAGCATTTCTCTTTCCTGCACGTTACTAAAGTCACAGCGTTGTCACACTCGGTTGGGAATTTCCATAAAACCTAAACAGCAGAGGTCCGGACAGCTGTTTCAACGTCCCTCTGCCGAAATTATTAATATTATTTTGTTTTTCAGGAACCCACTGTGGGTTGCGGAACGTGTTTTCCCCCTAAAATGCTGTGAAATGGCGTCGAGAAAACTTGCATAGAATATTCGCCGAACCAGTGTTGTGTGGCCTCTGTGGAATTGCAGTGTTTGTGTCACCGGGTGGTTTTGTCTCCACAATGTCCTCGCCTGGCCAGCTTTGAGGTCAGATATACTGATGACCCAAAATATTATGACCATCTTTTTAATAGAATGTTTGTTCGTCTTTGGAATGAAATACATCACTGATTTTGCCTATCAGGGATTTGACTCTTTTTTCGTAGGATTGTGGAGGTATGTTGCCTTCGATGTCTACCCACAGGTCATGTAATTCGCGTAAATAACGGGCTGCTGACTTGTGTACGCGGTGATGGCGCCCGACGGAGAATCAAATGGGTTCCACAGGATCTACATAAGGCGAATTTGGTCGTCGAGACATCAACGTTAATTCACTGTAATGGTCATCAAACCACTGTAGAACGGTTCTGTCACCGATACACGGACAATTATATTGCTGAAATATGACATCGCCGTCGCGGAAGACATCAAGATTGAAGTGGTGCAAGGTGTTTCACAGCTGTCAGTTTGTCTTCCATTGCTACCACAGGTCCCATGCAAGCGGACGAGAATGTCACCCATACCATAATACTGCTCCCACCAGCCTGCGTCAGTGGCGCGCTGCAAGCTTCGAGCCGCCGTTCACCTCGATGACGGCGTTTGTGGAGACACCAGCTACCTAGTGTATCAAAAATGTGATTCACGCGAAGAGCCGGCACGTTTCCATCGATCAACGGTCGAATCCCGATGGTCCCGTGCCCACTACGATTGTAATGGTTGCGGAGCACCATATTCAACAGCATACGATGAACGGTGTGTTCCCAAACACTTGCGCGTGCACCAGCATTGTGCTCTATTGGCAGAGATCTGTCCTACTTTACAGAGCAGACAAACCACCAAACCTCACGTACTCTGAAGAGCGGTGGACGTCCAACCATTTAGCACCTAGTGGTAGTTTCAGGGTACTGCTACTTCTTTCCATAGATGCTAACGATAGTATCACGTGAACATTCCACCAGCCACGCTGTTTTCGAGATGCCCGTTCAAAGGCTCTGCTTAATAATATAAGCTGCCCTTAGCGATTGCAGGTTTTCTCGGCGTGTTTCGGCTATGAAATCTTCACGGGTTATCAGCCGAGTGGCGTCGTGTTCTAGTGGTGGTAGGTAGTGTTTAACGCCCCATCGACAACGAGGTCATTAGAGACGGAGCGCAAGCTCGGGTTAGGGAAGGATTGGGAAGGAAATCGGCCGTGCCCTTTCAAAGGAACCATCCCGGCATTTGCCTGAAACGATTTAGGGAAATCACGGAAAACCTAAATCAGGATGGCCGGAGACGGGATTGAACCGTCGTCCTCCCGAATGCGAGTCCAGTGTGCTAACCACTGCGCCACCTCGCTCGGTCGTGTTCTAGTCGCAACGTTTGAATTGACTACGTATCCATCACCTTCAAGCGAAGAAGATGGTACGCAATCCATTGAAACGTTGCGACTAGAAGACGACGCCACTCTGCTGATAACCCGTGAAGATTACAAATCTGCCCTTTGTCAAAGCTGCGTACCTCAATGGATTTCCCCATTTGCAGTCTATATTTTCGCTAGAGTGATCCCCGTCTCTGTATACTGCGCTTGCATACTTTTGTTACCGCATCTCGTGCCCACAGCGCCACCAGAGCGCATCCAACGACTCGCTGGACAGTGGTCAAATGAGAATGAGATTTTCACTCTGCAGCGGAGTGTGCGCTGATATGAAACTTCCTGGCAGATTAAAACTGCAGGGTTCGCAGGAGAGCTTCTGTTAAGTTTGGAAGGTAGGAGACGAGGTATTGGCAGAAGTAAAGCCGTGACGACGGGGCGTGAGTCGTGCTTGGGTAGCTCAGTTGGTAGAGCACTTGCCCGCGAAAGGAAAAGGTCTCGATCCGGCACACAGTTTTAATCTGCCAGGAAGTTTCAGTGGTCAAACGTTTTGACTTATCAGTGTATCTGGAAGGCGAGGACTTTCCGCGAGCGGCCATCCGTGTGAAATATTCTCGGCTTTGGGCCAGTCTCCTCTGCTAAAGCCAATTCATTGCAACTAAAATCTGAACAATTGTAGTAAGAAGTAGAAAGAAGGTTATTGAATTAAAGGGTAAAGAGAGTAAGAAGGAGAAAATATGTGCACGCTCATAGACTGTTCATACTAGTAACATAAAAAATTTGCATAACCTCCCGTTTTAATGTTCTGTAAGGCACTCAAAACGGTAGTTTTGAATTAATAAAAATATGAGAAATGGCGGCCTTTTTCAAAGTTTCTTTTGTTTTGGGCAGTACGTAGAGCAAAAACATCGACAGAAGTTGCTGTTGATACGGCCGGTCGTTGTTTACCAGCCAGCGTGAGCGGGAGATAATGGCGAGATTGTTGGCGGGCCGCCAGGTGCATTGTGTGATCGGTAGTATACGTCACGGCGGGCAGGCCGTGTCAAAGTGCCGTCAGTGAGAGTAGGACGTGTCCGCCATGCTGACGCTCCGCCTGCTGCCGCTGCTGCTGATCGGTGCGAGGGCTTGTCTTCTAGACGTGAGTCTGTTGCTTCAGTAATTCATTGCTCTCCGACTGATCAAGCAGAGACCTAGAGTAATTTTAGATTAAGTGCAGTACAGGAGGATTGCTTCTGTTTTCAAAACGATATTTTCCGACGTTTTGAACGAGCCCCACAACTATTTCCTTTGTCAGAAAAGTTCCAGGATCTTTTTTTTTTTTTTTAATTTCTGAGTCTGCAACACTAAACAGGAACAAATGTTGTTTTTATGTCACACGATATTTGTGCGTCCTTAAAATGACCTTGGCTATGTTTCCGCACAAGCTCACCAGTTGACAGGGCAGTGCTGTTTAGGTTCTTGGTGCATTATGTGTGGTGCACAGTGGATGCTGATTGTGAGCGAAGAGTGAACATTAAGTTCTGGGTTAAGCTCGGGAAATCTCCAAGTGAAACGTGGAGAATAATTAAGCAAGCATATCCAGGCGAGGGAGTCTCAAGAAGTCGTGTTTTCGAGTGGAACAAAAGATTTCGTGAAGGCAGGGATCCAAAGCAAGACGATCCCAGAGCTGGTCTCCCGTCTACAGCACATATCAGTGCAAACACGGAACGTGTAAGGCAGTTATTGGAAGCCGACCGTCATGTAACAGTGAATGCGATATCAGAAGAACTTAACTTGAATTGCGATATGTGTCATAAGATTTTACGTGAAGATTTATGGAAACGAAAACTTAGTGCAAAACTCACCCCTCACACACTAACAGACGAACGGGACTAGGAAAGACGAAGGATTTCTGATGAACTTGTGGATAGAGCCAGACGTGATCTACATTTCTGTCAAAGGTTATTGCTGGGGTTGAAAGCTGGCGCTACCATCACTTGAAGCGTCAAAGTGCTGAATGCCGGAGTCCTGGATCAACAACCTCGAAAGAAGTCAAACGACAACTTTCGAGAACAAACACAATGTTGATCGCGTAGATCGATAGTAAAGGACTACTTCTTCATGAGTATTTTCCACCATGTCGAACAGTGAACCACGCTCTTTACATCGAAGTTTTCAAACGTTTGCTACAAGGAATTCGATGTCACCGCCATGATTTGTGGCATTCTCAGGACTGGTTCTTACTCTATGAGAATGCCCTACTTTACCTGTTACCGCGTATCTGGGCAGACAGTCTGTTATCGCCATCGCACATCCGCCATATTCGCCCGACCTCTTGCCTTGTGATTTTTTTTTCTGGTTTCCGCGAGTGAAAAGGCGGCTGAAAGGAAAACTCCATCAAGATGTCGCAGACATCTAACGGGCTGTGACAAATGAGCTTACAAGCATTGAAGTTGAGAATATCTCTGTTTACTTTCTAGACCTCCAGAAACGTTGGCAACTGTGTGTAGACTACCAAGGGGACTACTTTGACAGGAATTAGGATCATTACTTGGTATGTACAAATTTCTATTTTTAAGAAGAACCTGTCCTGGAATTTTTCTGACAAAGGGATTATGTAGCTGTATTCACCATATTTACCAGTTTACCTAAACTGGGGGACTACCTTAGTTGCTCTCTTGTTTTACTGGATCGTGTCCTCAAGATTCGGTTGACTTCATTCACTGTATTTGATGCCGCATTATCCGCGATCTTGAGGGCGCTGCAGCACATGAGATGTGCCATGCCCGCTAAATTCTTCGTCTGTTCCGATTCCCTAGGTGCCCTTCAGTCTCTGTAGCGCTTGTATCCAGTCTATAATGTAGTCCAGGATATCCAGGACGCCCTTCTCCGCATACAAAGGCTGTGGAAGGAGGTGTCTTTTCCCTGAGTGCCGGGGCACATGGGTATTGCGGTGAATAAAAGGACGCATGTAGCAGCCGAGGAGACGGGTCACGATCCTTAGATACTTCAGTGTGCCATACCCCTGCATGCTATCACTTCACTGTTCGGGAACAGAGTCACGCGTCGATGGGAAGGTGAGTGGCTGAAAGTGACACACAACAAGCTGCGTCTGGTGAATCCCACATCGCGGTCGTGGTGTACCTCCTTCTCGCCAAGCAGACGTGACGAGGTCCTCCTTACTCGTCTTCACATATGCCACAGACCTACAACGCTGGCTTCTTGCTCCGGCGAGAGGATCCTGCAATGTGTGGTGTTTGAGACGTACAGACCACTGTGAGCCACATTCTAATAGACTGTGGTTTATTTTCATACCACAGGGCAGCGGAAGATTTTCTGACAGATCTTCCCTCTATTTCAAGTAACGCTTAAACGAATGTGGTGAGAGCTTGAAGGTTTTGTGATTTGTCCAACTTGTTTCCTAAGAATTTAGGGAGATGTTCTTAATGTGTTAACAAGATGACTGGCTCACGTATGTTTTTTTCTAAATGGTCAGCCAATCACATTTCGCTGTGCCGTACTTTTAGCTCCTTTGTCGGGTTACTTCTGTTTAATCCCCGGTATAGCACCTTTCAACCTTGCTCCGTTGTTTTAAGCCGCATTGAGATGGAGTGACTGTGTAGGTCAACGCGAGTGAGGTGGGAGTGAGTGTAATTTCATGAATTTCCTCCTCATTGCATGACAATTTTACTCATTTTATCCATATTAGTTTCCTTTAATATTTGTAATGGCACTGATAACATTGCTGTTGAGCGTCCTTAAGATCCAACCCCCCTCTCCCCCACATACTCTATTTTCATATAACAATATTCCTAGTGTTCTAAAAGTCCACTAAAATTTTGTTCTGATGGAGTTATGATTCATAAGGAGTAGATATCTTTCCTGGCAACGGTGCCGCGATGGTACAGGGTTGGACTGCTGCTTATTCACGATTCAGATTTCCTTTCTGTTAGCGGATGCCGTTTCAATCGCCATAACGATACTTCAGCACCGTATATACCTGAGAATCGGATAAATTTTGTTATCTGTGTTTGCTAATTATGTATCTGGAGTAGAGATGGTGAAAGTGTTAGTGCACCACTGTTATTTCCCTTTGTGCGAAAGGAACTAATTTCTGATTTTTCCGTCAGGACGACTATGCGAAACATATCTGGGAGGGAGTTATATCACAGTCCTACAACAGTTGAACAGTAAGCTACATTGTTCAGTACGACATATGTGAAGTTTTGTTTACTTCGCTTCAAAGTAAACCATTTTATGAATGCATAAAATATTAAAGTTGTATGAAATGCTGTAAATACGTTATTTAAAGTACTAGATAACCCACCTTAACTATAGCTAAAGAGGAAACTACTACTACAAAACAAAACTAAAAACAAAAAATGGTTCAAATGGCTCTGAGCACTATGGAACTTAACTTCTGAGGTCATCAGTCCCCTAGAACTCAGAACTACTTAAACCTAACTAACCTAAGGACATCACACACACCCATGCCCGAGGCAGGATTTGAACCTGTGACCGTAGCGGTCGCGCGGTTCCAGACTGGAGCTCCCAGAACCGCTCGGCCACCTCGGCCGGCGAAAGTACTACACATGCGTAGCAATAAATCAATGTAAATAATAAAACTGTTTCCCGACTCAAAACAAATCTGTAATTGTTTCTACATCAGAGCCAGAAACGTCAGAATTTTTCAACACAATCGTCTTTTGAAGAAATGGTAATACTGAACAAATTTTCGGAACCTACGAAGTCGAGTGCAGCAACCAGCAAATCTTTAGGCTTAGTGCAAAATTATTGTATGTCGGAAACGTCGCAATCATAAAAACAGTTAGCAGGTGATATGTACTTATTAAGTTATATTCGCTCGATTTCAGTTGTCAGATTTGCAATTGTATGTAACTTCGAGAATATTTCTCCACGAAGATATCGCTACTTACGTCATTTCATTCACAAGTTTTGGTTCTTTTTACATTTATTTTAAAATCATCGAGGCATTTTGATATTTTACTATCGGTTGAAACTCAAAAATATAATAACCACTTCCTGAATTAAGCACGAAATGAGTTAAGTAACAAACATGTCTTGCGGGACATATGACATTAAGTGGCGAATGGCTTTTTTCCGCTAGTGACGCTAATGTACCTTTAGCTGTCAGATGGTAACAAATTCCAGAGCATGAGTGTCGCTACCAAAGAGCTTGCAAGAGAAAACTAAGACTCCCCGGGACGCTGCAGGCGCGGAATATTTTGCACCTTTAGCTGGACGCTGTTGTTGGCTCAAGGCTCAAGTAAGGAGAAGTTGATTGTCGCTTGTAAGGGCACACATCGAACATAATGTATGTACAGTACTTGTTAGTCGTAACTGTACTGTCTACATATGCCAGAGTACGGGAAGGAAATTGGTAAAGAAATGGTTAACTGTACAAATAAATTCAGAGAAGGAATTCGTATTTCCCCTCAGAGGTATTTTTATATCTGTAGAAGCTTTGTATTACGGACTTTTGGTAGCAGTTTTAACTGTAACTGCTATTTTTGACAGTACTGGCGAAGGATTTTTTTTCTGCTATAAAATAGCTCAGATGTGAGAATACCACACAGTCAGGTGTAACGATTCACCTGCATAGTGCCCAAAACAATAATAAGTACCGTACAGAACCAGATACTGTAAAAATCATGTAATACTAAATACACATCAAAAATTTCGAGCATTAAAGAACGAAATGCTACAATTCGAGCTCATGCTAACTTAATAAGCTGCATGTACTATAGTTGTGAAGAAACAGTACAGTGAATTTCTTGCAGTATGTAAAAAAGATCGCTAAACAGTAACTGGTCGCCGTTTCCTTACAGATTAAATTCGCTATCTTGAAGTTACACACTTACATGAGACATAATGTCTGTGTTATAACTCAATGGCAGATGTCATATAACCAAAGGCACCTACGTTTGCAACCACAGTGGCCACTGAGGCGCCTTGCAAATTATTCTCTGTTCATTTTAGACAACTTATGTTATTACAGGGTTTGGTCGTGACTGTATGTGTTAGACACTCGTAACATGCTGCCTGCCTCATCTTGGTACATATAATCTCTGAATGTAAACAGTGAGCCTCTCTTGTAGTGTCTGCCACTGGAGTGTGTAAAGTGTCGCTGGTTTTGTCATACTTAGGAATTGCACTTCAACTGACGTCACCTATCAGTCCTTCATCACAGCGTAGTTTTATGAACTAACATCAAACACTCACCTTGCTATAGATTTTAAAAACTTTTTACACTAATTCCTTTAATCTTGTTTGTGATACCTTTATTTCTATTGTAAAAGATTTTGACAAAAAAGACGGATGTTGTGCTGATGACTACTCAACCCAACCCATAAGAGGCAAGAGAACTGAAATAACAATAAAGAGAAAAAATTATGTGAAATTCGCGGACACATGTTACATGTAGTAGTCATTAGTGCAGTGGATTCGTAAATCACACTATGAGTGAAAACAAGGGGCGTACCGACCATCACACTATTCAATTTAATTAGAGGAACCTTTAATGAATTCTTTGGAATGCATGTGATACAAGGTTGAGGGGAGATGTACCGTCCTATGGTGGCCTAAAACAGGGCTGACCACAGCGTGCCAGCGTGCAGAGTGTGCAGGCAGCGTGCTCTACTTTGTTCGGTCCTTCTTGGAAGTATCCGGAACAGCATGACATATCATTTAGCATTGCGATAGGCATAAGTCTCTTAGTTCCGTGAAATCGTGGTTGGCTCAAATGGCTCTGAGCACCATGGGACTTAACTTACGAGGTCATCAGTCCCCTAGAACTTAGAACTACTTAAACCTAACTAACCCAAGGACATCACACACATCCATGCCCGAGGCAGGATTCGAACCTGCGACCGTAGAGGGCGCGTGGTTCCAGACTGTAGCGCCTAGAACCGATCGGCCACTTCGGCCGGCCCAAATCGTGGTGTCAGCGCTGTCTATCCTTCACTATTTGATCAAGGTATGAAAGACGTTCACAGCTCCAGTGGCTGTTTGCACAAACAGAGTGAAGTACCATCACAGTCTTCTAAAATGAATGGGAATGATAGAAGAGAGGGGTGAGAATTCTCAATTCACGTAAGCGACGGGTACTGTTTATTTGCTGTGAAACGACGGTATACACTAAAGCGCCAAAGAGACTGGTGTAGGCATGCGTATTCAAATACTGAGATATGTAAACAGGCAGAATACGGCGCCGCGGTCGGCAACGCCTATATAAGACATTAAGTGTCAGGCGCAGTTCTTAGATCTGTTACTGCTACAATGGCAGCTTATCAAGATTTAAGTGAGTTTGAACGTGGTGTTATACTCTGCACACGAGCGGTGGGACACAGCATCTCCGAAGTAGCCATGAAGTGGGGATTTTCCCCTACGACCATTTCAAGAGTGTACCGTGACTATCAGGAATCCGGTAAAACGTCAAATCTCTGTCATCGCTGCGGCCGGAAAAAGATCGCGCAAGAACGAGACCAAGGACGACTGAAGAGAATCGTTCGACGTGACAGAATTGCAACCCTTTTTCAAACTGCTGCAGATTTCGATGCTGGGCCATCAACAAGTATCAGCGTGTGAACCATTCAGGGAATCGATTTGTGTTTTCGGAGCCGAAGGCCCATTCGTGTACCCTTACGCCTCACCTGCTCCCGTAAACACCGACATTAGACAGTTAATGACTGGAAATATGTTGCCTTGTCAAACGAGTCTCGTTTTAAATTATATCGAGCGGATGGACGTGTACGAGTATGGAGACAACCTCATGAATCCATGGACCCTGAACGTCAGCAGTTGACTGTTAAAGCTATTGGAGGCTCTGTAATGGCGTGGGCGTGTGCAGTTGGAGTGATATGGCACCCTGATACGTCTAGATACGACTGTGACAGGTGGCACCTGCGTACGCATCCTGCCTGATGACTTGCATCCATTCAAGTCCATTGTGCATTCCGACGGTTTTGTGCAATTCCAGCAGGACAATGCGACACTCAACAAATCCAGAATTGCTACAGAGTGGCCCCAGGAACACTCTTATGAGTTTAAAAACTTCTGCTGGCCTCCAGACTCCCGAGACATGAACATTATTGAGCATATCTGCGATGCCTTGCAACGTGCTGTTCAGAAGAAATCTGGACCCCCTCGTGCTCTAACGGATTTATGTACAGCCCTGCAGTTCCCTCCAGTACTACTTCAGACAAGTATCAGCGTGCCACGGCGCATTGCGGCAGCTCTGCGTGCTCGCGGGGGCCCAACAAGGTATTAGGCAGGTGTACCAGTTTATCTGGATCTTCAGTGTGTATGACGGGAAAAGATTAGTACACCGTTTTAAAAGTTTTCAGTTCAGTCAAGATTTATTGTTGTAACATTGCATATGTAGCACGCGAATTGATTACATTTGCAGATCTACAGCACAAGTAGTTGTGGGGTATCAGCTATCTTCCAATGCTGAAACGCCCGTAGGAGCGTGTGGTGTGTGGTGTGGACTGGACCCCACGAGCGGCAATGCAGGCGCTGACGCTGGCATCCAGTCGAAAGTACAGATGGCGAATACTGCCCCGGGATATATAATGCCATTCCAGTTCTACTTGTTCAAGTAGTTATCTAAGAGGTGTTGGCTGAAGAATTGCACGAGTCGCTTCTTTTTCCATCATATCCAACACATGCTCGATTGGCGACAAGTCATGTCCTGCATTTTCCAACAATTTTATGGTATCTTTTTTTTGTTTTAGGACCCAAAAACAACTAGTTTCACACGCTCCCATGTTAGAATTCTAGAACACGAAGACAAAGAGAGGAGCTGAAAACGACTACACGTTAATCCCGATCGACGGAAGAGAAGACAGCTAAAAACAGGGGCGTGTAGGAAGGTCCATAAAATATGCAATCGAGAAACAGAGGTCCTGAACCAAAGATTAAATGTCCTGCGCCATCTTGCTACGACGGATAAAAAGTAAAACTCTGTCGACAGCCAACGCGTCGTTTGCTAAAATGATCGATAACGTAAGTGGTTAAAAACAGGGCATTCCGTCAGGAAATAGCGGACTGTTAAAGGTTGAGGGCAATGAGCACAAATTGGTGTGGGGAGCACCACTTAACAACGCTACCTAGGTAAAATGATCTGCTCACGGCGACAGGGCCGAGAAGAGGTCGTCCAAGCTGCTGGGCGAGGCTTAATAAACTGGAGCTTGTTCCTGTGAAGGGAAGATCAGTGGTGACGCCAAAGCGACACCACCTGCTCACAGACGGCAACACATACATCATTGGGGCCAACGTAAGAACTAGTGAGCAGGTGACAGCTTTCCTAGACCTGTTGCACTAGGGAGTGGACGGTGTAGGGCACACACAGGCTTTGAAGGGCACAGAGAGTCGGAGCAGATGATGCAATTGAAAAGTCTGTGTCGCCCGATGTACTCCGTTGCCAGATGCACAGTGAAGAGCTCTGCTATAAATACTGAGTAGTGTTCCGTAAGCCGATACAGAAAAAGGTCGCTGCCAATGACGAAGGCATACCCAACATCACGGTCAGTACGAGAGCCATCAGTGTACACAAGGGTACTATCGCGAAGTTCCGTGCGATGTTCGTGAAACTTACGGCGATAGAGCCAGCCTGGAGTAGGGTCCTTCCGAAACGAATGAAGGCTAAGGTGAACATTGGCCGCCGCACGAAGCCAAGGTGGTGAAGAGTTCACACCAATCGGGAAAGTGACAGGTAGCGTGAAGTTTAGCTGCTGGACCAAGAGTCGAAAGCGAACTCCAGGAGTTAACTGAAGACGGATGTGCCTCATACTGGCGATCAAAGGAGTCATCTAAGAAGGAGGCAGGATGGGTGGCCACGCATGGCAGACAAAAGGCATGCATATCTTCTGAGGAAAAATTCATGGTGGAAAGACAGCGGTAGTTCGGCAGCTTCTGTATAGAGACTCTCAATTGGGCTAGTGTCAAAGGCGCCATTGCGGATGCTACGGTGGTGGATAGTATTGAGATGGCGTACGCCTGCTTAGCTGGATGGTAACGTACTTGCCTCCCATGCACTGGACCCGGGTTTGATTCCCGGCTGGCTTGGAGATTTTCTCCGCTCGTTGACTGGGTGTTGTCTTCATCATCATTTCATCCTTACCATCGGCCGCAAGTCAACCAATGTTGCGTCGACTGCGATAAAACTGGCACTTGGTGGCCGAACCCGAATGGGACATTCTGTCCAACAATTCCATACGATCATTTCATTTCATTCTTCATTGAGACTGCGTGAGAGAGGTGGACGTTCAGACTCATGAACAAAACACCCTTAGTCTAGATTCGAAATGAAAAGGGAACGGTACAAACGATGGAGGGTGGTTCGGTCTGCTCTCCAGGAAGTATCACTGAGGACACATAGAAGAATGAAGGACTGCATATAGGGAGCTACCAGGTAAGATATGTGTTAGGACGAAGTAAGTTTCCTACCGAGGATGCCCCCCAAGAATTTCTTAGTTTCAACGAACGGAAGAGCAACAGGCACAAGATGAACAGAAGATGCAAGAAACCAATTGTGCTGCCAGAAATTCATACAAACAGTTTTGATAATGTAAAAACAAAAGCAATTGTCGATTCTCCATGGGAAAAGACGATCGAGACATCGCTGAAGACGCCACTCAATAAGACAAGTCCGTGGAGAACTGCAATGGATGGCAAAATCGTCAACGAAAATGGAGCCACAGATGCCCAGCGGGAGACAGTCGATTCTAAGGTTAATGGTGAAAGCTGGCCGGTGTGACCGAGCGGTTCTAGGCGCTTCAGTCTGGAACCGCGCAACCGCTACGGTCGCAGGTTCGAATCCTGCCTCGGGCATGGATGTGTGTGATGTCCTTAGGTTAGTTAGGTTTAAGTAGTTCTAAGTTCTAGGGGACTGATGACCTAGGGTGTTGAGTCCCATAGTGCTCAGAGCCATTCGAACCATTTTGTTAATGGTGATGTTCGATAAGGCAGAACCCACACGAACCTTGAGAACTCGTGTTTTTTAAAAATTTCTGAAAGAAGCAGGGCACCCGGTCATGGCAGCCCCAGATGTAGATTGTACAGAGGATACCAGTCCTCCACGAGGTGTCGCAGGCTTTCTCCAAATCAATAAACACGGCTACAGCCTGGGATTTCCGCAGAAAACCTTTAATGACGTCAGTGGACGTAGTGACGAGATGGTCAACAGCAGAACGGCATGCTCGAAATCCACATTGTACAGTGGTTAATAAATTGCGTGTCTCGAGCCACCATACCAGCCAGGCATGAATCATACGTTCCATCGCCTTGCAAACACAGCTGGTGAGAGAAATGGGGCGGTAGCTTAAGAAGGAAGGTGTTTGTCTGTATCGGCCTTGGATATGACAGTGACTTTACGCCAGCGTCTAGGAAACGAGGCTCAGATGCGGTTGTACGAATGAAGGACAAAATGCTTGCCCATAAGAGAAAGATGCAGTAACATCTGAATGTGAACATCGTCTGTCCCTGGGGCAGAGGATCGGGATGAAGTGAGAGCATGACCTAGCTGCCTTATACTAAGGGCATAATTGCAGCACTCACTATTCTGAGAAGGCTATCGCCTCAGCCGCCTCCTCACGTTTCTGATGGAGTTAGGCAGGGCGACAGTGAGAGGAGCGGCCGAAGGCGTTGGAGATAGAAATAGGGTCCACTATGACATCGTCTGCTACTGTCAAACCGGAAATTGAGGAATGGAACTTGGTCCCAAAGAGCCATCGGAGGTTCGCCCACATGACGGTAGAGTTAGTGGAAACGTTAAAAGAACTAATAAATGAAATCAAGCTAGCTGTTTTGCTATCCCGAAGAACGCGACGACAATGCCCACACAACTGTTTACGATGAATGCAGTTTTCCGTCTTAGGATGAAGGTTAAAAGGCGGAGAGCACACGTCTCCATGCGCGAATTGCATCGAGGCACGCCTCATTCCACCAAGGGACTGAGATACGGCGTGGTAAAGAGGATGTGCGAGGAATGAAACGTTCTGTGGTGGTGAGGACAACGTTTATAATATATTCTACCTGGTCATCACAAATGGGCAAATGTAGTTCCTCGAAGGTCGCCAGGGAGGAGTAAAGTCTGCAGTCGGCCTTAGAGAGCTGCCACTTGAGTGTGCACATAGGTGCGTAGGAGTCAGTAGAAGGATGACACACGAGAAATAGTCGCTGCAGTACGTGGCAGAGAGAACAGACCATTCGAAATGATTGGCAAGCAGGGCAGGGCAAAAGGGTAGGACCAAATGGAAATAGGCGTACGTGGAGTCTGAAAGGAATGTGGGTGCTCCTGTGTTAAGGCAAATGAGTTTGAGTTGATGAGAAGGTCAGCCAAGAGGGCACTTCTCTGACAGATTCTGAGAAAACCTCAAAGGGCATGGAGTGCATTAAAGTCACCAAGCAGCAGAAAGGGGTGAAGTAAATCCCCACTAAGCTGGAGGAAGTCTGCCCTGGTGACATCGGATGATGGAGGGATGAAAATGGTACAAAGGGAAAAGATGAAGTGAGGATGGAAAATGCAGATTGCAACAGCTTGAAGCCGTATAGTCAGGGAGATGGGTTGATTATGAACGACATCCGGATGAGCAGTATGATTCCCCCATGATATGGAATGCCGTCCTCGAAGGGGGGGGGGGGGGGGAGGCCAAAGTGGACTTGGAAGAAATGTGGGAGCTCAAAAAGGTTGTGAGGACGCAATTTTGTTTCCTGGAGGCAGAGAACAAGCAGACGCTGCGATTCTAAGAGCAGCTATAAATCCTCTTCGCTGAATAGAATCCCTCGAACGTTCCAACGAAGGAGAGTCAAGATGGGGGAAGGAGAAGAGGAAGAAATGAAAGGGTGGCACCTTCGCGGCTGCCGTGTGCCAGTCAAAAAATGAAGGGGTGTCACCTCGGCATCTACCAAGTGCCAGCATTCGAAGTCTCACTGCTACAGGTCGCAGAAGCTGGAGGATCCTGCTCCATCAGATATACAGAGGTGTTGTGTCAGCATTCTCCCCCTGTCGGTCTACACAGTGCAGAGCAGCAAAATGGTTGGCTATGTACATCTGCGAAAGGAGGTCGGCTGGGCGAGTATATCACATGGCGACACTGTCTAAGATGATCTCCAAGTTGGCGAAGGAGAAGACCATTTCCCTCTGTTTGACTTCTTGGAGCCTTTCCGGTTAGCAGAGGGATATTCAGATGTGTGTTGGCTGGAGGGACATAGGAAGTCTTTGCAGGAGTATTTCTTCTGGCTTTTTCACCCTGCCGATTGCATAGTAAGTTACTTAGGCCCGTGAGGTGAAAGTTTGATGGCTTTTTGCACAGCTCATGAAGAGAGGGTAATGTAACCGCGTCACTGCGCGATTTTAAAACCGTGGTGCCGAATTTGAAGTCACATTTCTGTGTAGCTATGCCCTTCGTGGAGCGAGATGTAACAAGAACAGTACTGAAAAGTGTCAGATGGTAGAACGCAGGGTATACGACTAACCAGTAAGTTGAGATCAACCTGGTAAGGCACTTTTTTCTTTACCCGCATTTCCTAGACAGTCCGCTCATCGAGATATGAGAGACAATCTCGAGAGCAGGCAGCATGGTCGCCATTACAGCTGATACAGCGGGGAGAAGGATGTGGAAAAGCGCCATCGTGAGCATCCCTACCAGAGGTTACACATTTGGCCAGGTGTCAACACGTCATTCGAATGTGGCTGTGTGATGGGTCTGGTAGCAGCACATTGGGTTTGGAATGTATGGTCAGGCTGTGGTAACTTCATAATCTGCTTTGATCTTGGTTGGAAGCACTACCCTATCAAAAGTGAGAAAAAGAGTGTGTGCAGGCACTAAGGATGAATCTGCCTTTTTCATCACTCAATGGGCTGCACTGACACCCTGATTAGAGAGATGCGTTTGGATTTCTGCCTCGGTCAGAACATCGAGCAGCCTAGTGTAAATGACAGCATAGGAAGAATTCAGAGATCTATGGGCCTCAACACAAACAGGATAACCATGGAGGAGTGAAGCAGTTCTTGTGCTTGAGAATCGTAAGTCGTCTACAAAAGCAAAATGCCTTTGAGTAAACGAGAGTAGGATTTCGCAGGGCCAGCAATTGTCTCAAAACCTTTCTGAATAAGGCGCACATACACTTTCGCAAAGGACTGATCATTTTCAGTAGGTGAAACCACAAGGAACCGTGGTGCAGCTGGTATGGTCTTTGAACTGGGAGCGTCATTCCATTCCAAGAAGATTCTTCATTTCAAGAAGATGATTGGCTTATTGCGAGAATATCCCCAATGCTTATCAGTGTCTCCGATGGTGTGCTCCTTCCAACTGGGTGACCCCTCTGAAGGGGGGGGGGGGGGGGGAAAGGACTCACCCACCTTAAGTAACTATTCACATCTCAGGTCACACTTCCAGAACACCTGACAAAGGGACGAATCGGGAATTTTGGAAGGTGGCAGCTCAGACAATCCCCCCCTTCCTGGCCATAGCCTCTACCAGGGTTACATGCAAACCCTACCTGTCGACCCAGGGCTGGGAATTACGCATTACCTAGTCACCTGTTGCGCGTGGCGGCCTTCAGGAGTCCACAAGGAGGAAGAATAAAAAGAGGAAACTCAAACGGTAAAGTGGAGGAAGGGTAGAAGAAGATGAACAAAGAAAGTAAAAAGGAGTGGAACAATGGTGAGACTGTTCTTATGGCAGCTACAGAAAATGCGGAACACGTTCTCAAAACAACCGCAGGCATGTTACCAAAGGGAGGAGAAAAGGAATAGGAAAAGGACAGGCATGCAGCACGCAAGAGGAAGGACGCTGCTAAGGCTGGGGCCCCATGGTAGCCTAGCACGAACCCACCAACGAGCGGCGAACCCCATGAGGGGTTCTGGTGTTGTAACATCCTGATACAGTGTATGGAATATCATGTTACCTTCCTGTTCCAATAACAGGTCTAACAACTTTCTGCATGTACCTAGCGCTGGTTAGCGTCTGCTCCAGAACTATCACAGATGGACGATAGTTGTAGCTTATCACCCCCAAAGCCATAGGGCCTGAGGTGGGGCCATTGTGTCTTGGACGAATGTGACGTATGAGAAAGTACTCAGCAGTTCTGTGTCAGGGATCACAAGCCCTTTGTCCTTACGACGATACTGGCAGGCATCTTTGTTGCATGGATAACGAATTTAGAATTTTGATGAAATAATGTGGTCATTTATGTCTATTTGCTTTAAAACTATTATTGGATGATTGTAAATTTAACGATATTTTGGATTTTATAAATGTACTTTTTGGAAATAATGTAAATAAAAGAAGTAATGGAGATTTAAGAAATTGAATAAAAATGAATTCACACAACAGTTGGGTAAATAAATAGAATATAATTAATTAATGATCTTTTTTAATATTCATTATTTCTCTTATAAGAATGTCTTCATTTAAACTTGTTTTGAACTGAGGTTCTTGAGAAATTTCTGGTAATCTTTCTTTCGTTAAGTTATATAGATTTATTGAATGTGGTTTTGTAATTCTTAAAATTATTTTCATTTCTGGATAATCTTCTCATAATTCATTCAATCTAGAATTTACAGAAATATTTTGAGTTCTCATATCATAATATGGATATTCCCACACATGATTTTTCTTTATTAAAATAAATTCACTACATTTATTTCGATTAACTGTTGGAGTAGTAGTTTGATATTCAATAATTTCATTTTTCACTTGAAATATATCTCTTGCAATGTTGAATATAATTCTGTTCCTATCTTTCATACTTTCAACTTCATTTTATAAGTCTTCATCTTTATTTTCTAAATAATTAATTTTATTTTGTAGTTTATATTTCTCTTATTTTATAATTGATGGTAAAACTTCATTTGTAAACTATTTTCTAACTTGTTTGACTTATTGATTTTTTGATTTTTAAAATTAATGTATACTAGCCAGTTTCATTAATAAATATTGCTCATTTTCATTGCCTTTTAACCCATGCAAATTGGATGGGTTTAATTATTCTAATGTAATAGTATCTTCATCATCAATATGTTTAAATGCTTTATGTATTAGATTATATTCCAATATCTAAATCTCTGGCCATGAACCATGAGTTACTGTCTTTAACAACTATCACAAGTATTTCTTATGTTCTATTTGGTTTCTGTATGAATACATCATTTCTTTTCTTATCTTATATTCACCATGTCCACGAATTGATGGTAAGACTTGTTTAGTTAGGCAAACTGTAAATTTTTCAGCTTTAGGCATTTTAGATTTGATTATAAGTTTGTAGATAACTGATTCATTGACAAAAACAGTTTCTATATCAATATTGCGGACATCATTGCGAAGAATGTCTATTTTAACATTTTTAATAATTGCATTTCTGGTGTTAGAATATTCTAAAACATTACAAATATCTTTGGCTTCAAATCATGTATTGATCTGATCATCAGTTACCATATAGACTTATAATTCCTTACTGAACTGTTAAAATATCATTTGTATTTAAATCATTTTGTGATTAAATAAAGGAAGCAAAATGTCTTTAAATGAACCATTTTCATTAGTAACCTTTAGATGCCTAGCTCTTATAAGGTTTTCCTTAAATATTGTTACTTCTTTAAGGTTAGGTCTTGCAATGAGTTCCTCATATTTCTTTGCATTTTATATCTTTCCAAACACTGAGTTATTCATCAGCTCATAGAAATCATTCTTGAAGCCATTTGTAGCCTAGGACCTCATCTGTGTCTTCAGATCTATATATTTCTTTAGATAATCAGACAGCCTAAATTTTAAGAGTGTGTATTTTTCTGAGCTTCATTCGTAGAGAGAGGCACTGTTTGAGATTTCTATAGTGAACCAAACATTTCTGTTTGTCATTCAGTGTTGTCACTGATTTGCTTTCCTTCATTCCTGGCATGATTTCATTCTCTGGTACTAATTATAAATCTTTATGCAAATCATGCAGTTCCTTGAGATATTCTAGATCTGATTCAAATATGTATCCCTCTCGAGAAGTGTTTGACATTTCACTTATTTTTTTAGAATCGAAGCTTGTCCCATTCAAATAATGCATATGGTCAGCATTGACTCTAGCCTATACATACAGATTGTACAGATTGTTTGCCTCTAAATAAACTAAATAACTCGATATCTTAGTCACATTAAAATCCTTCAAATATTTATTGTTTGCCTTCACATTTCTCTTGCAAAACTGGAATATGCTCCCTTTTATACCTTTCTCCCGAATAAGAATCATATCATAACAATGTATTAAAGCAAGTGGTTATCTTGTCATTCTTAACATCGATTCCCATGGTAATCCTTGTGCTGTGAAGTACCTAGAAGGATTAAGATCATACAGTTTCATGCAAGGTTTTCTGAAATTCTGAAAGACATCAGCCAATAACACTACATCAGTTTTAAGATACAAATCATGATAGTCAGCAAGATTTTTCATATTAAATTTTTCTCAAACTAATTTTGCATGTTTATAATCTTCATCACTTATTTCATAGTCAGTCGGAATGTTATAAAATTCTTTTTTGTTGGTAATTGTGTTCCTTCAAATTTCTTCCAAGAATCCATTTAATCATATGAAAAACAGCTTTGCTGATCACTAGATTGAGTAATTGTTCTGAGAAAAATTTTCATATATTTTTCTTCTGATCTTTTTACAAATTTGATGAAAATTTCTCAAGTGAAAGAGCCATAAATTTAAATGTGTCAAAACTCTTTTCCAAACTTTGTTATCTTACCGAAATTAATATACTTGTCTTCATTATTTGGTATTAAATCTGTTTATTATCATAACCACATTCTTTTGGAACAGATGTGATTCACATCCTGATAAATTATTTAAGTAAATAGGTACAAAGCTAGAATGCTTTAGTTGCAAACTAAAAGTATCGCACAATAGGACCATTTATTTTTCAATGAGATGAAACTGGTGATAGACTTTTTTATCCATTTTTTGAAAGTGACATATGCATAGTTCACAAATTTTTGATCGTGCGTGCCTTGATTGTTCTTTAGGTGTAAGTAGTTTCATTTCTTTGATTTCAGAGTAAATTCTTCCTATTTCTCCAATTTCTTTATTCATACACTCTATATACAGCTGGGTCTTTATAATGTTCATTAATGTACTTGATACAATAACAGAAACCTCTTGGTTCATTTTTTTAATATTTTGTAGTGTATGGTTCTTCAGGATTTCATTGATTTTTGTCTGTCTTTTGGAGTACACTTTGAAAACACCCATAAATAATGAATGGAACTTGCTGTGTGTGTTGACAATTTCTGGAACGAACATACAGTCCTGGAAATGGAAAAAAGAACACATTGACACTGGTGTGTCAGACCCACCATACTTGCTTCGGACACTGCGAGAGGGCTGTACAAGCAATCATCACATGCATGGCACAGCGGACACACCAGGAACCGCGGTGTTGGCCGTCGAATGGCGCTAGCTGCGCAGCATTTGTGCACTGCCGCCGTCAGTGTTAGCCAGTTTGCCGTGGCATACGGAGCTCCATCGCAGTCTTTAACACTGGTAGCATGCCGCAACAGCGTGGACGTGAACCGTATGTGCAGTTGACGGACTTTGAGCGAGAACGTATAGTGGGCATGCGGGAGGCCGGGTGGACGTACCGCCGAATTGCTAAACGCGTGGGGCGTGAGGTCTCCACAGTACATCGATGTTGTCGCCAGTGGTCGGCGGAAGGTGCACGTGCCTGTCGACCTGGGACCGGACCGCAGCGACGCACGGATGCACGCCAAGACCGTAGGATCCTACGCAGTGCCGTAGGGGACCGCACCGCCACTTCCCAGCAAATTAGGGACACTGTTGCTCCTGGGGTATCGGCGAGGACCATTCGCAACCGTCTCCATGAAGCTGGGCTACGGTCCCGCACACCGTTAGGCCGTCTTCCGCTCACGCCCCAACATCGTGCAGCCCGCCTCCAGTGGTGTCGCGACAGGCGTGAATGGAGGGACGAATGGAGACGTGTCGTCTTCAGCCATGAGAGTCGCTTCTGCCTTGGTGCCAATGATGGTCGTATGCGTGTTTGGCGCCGTGCAGGTGAGCGCCACAATCAGGACTGCATACGACCGAGGCACACAGGGCCAACACCCGGCATCATGGTGTTGGGAGCGATCTCCTACACTGGCCGTACACCTCTGGTGATAGTCGAGGGGACACTGAATAGTGCACGGTACATCCAAACCGTCATCGAACCCATCGTTCTACCATTCCTAGACCGGCAAGGGAACTTTATGTTCCAACAGGACAATGCACGTCCGCATGTATCCCGTGCCACCCAACGTGCTCTAGAAGCTGTAAGTCAACTACCCTGGCCAGCAAGATCTCCGGATCTGTCCCCCATTGAGCATGTTTGGGACTGGATGAAGCGTCGTCTCACGCGGTCTGCACGTCCAGCACGAACGCTGGTCCAACTGAGGCGCCAGGTGGAAATGGCATGGAAGCCGTTCCACAGGACTACATCCAGCATCTCTACGATCGTTTCCATGGGAGAATAGCAGCCTGCATTGCTGCGAAAGGTGGATATACACTGTACTAGTGCCGACATTGTGCATGCTCTGTTGCCTGTGTCTATGTGCCTGTGGTTCTGTCAGTGTGATCATGTGATGTATCTGACCCCAGGAATGTGTCAATAAAGTTTCCCCTTCCTGGGACAATGAATTCACGGTGTTCTTATTTCAATTTCCAGAAGTGTATGAACCTTCCTTTCGCATTTCTATTTTTAATGGTTTGTTGATTAATCAATTTGGTGTGTGATTATCGAATTTTTCTTTGCTATTGAATTGGAGAATGCACATGTCACAGGTAAGTTTTGGCTCTTTATGCTTTGTTATCTGAGCTGAAACAAGGTGAGACAAATATTTTATCCAACAGTAGCGTGGATTTTCACCTTTTTTGAAATAAAGCAAATTTATACGTTTTTTCTTTCTTGCAGTTCGCAATTTTTAATGGATATGTTTCATATTTTTCATTACACAAATAGACGTTAATAGATACATTAACTCAATTTTCAAGTTTCAGAATATTATTACCACTACAGGAAATTCAAACTTTTAGAATTTTTCATCTGTTTCAAGATTAATGCAGGGTATTTGCTTACCCTTTGCAGGTCTTTCTTTGCTGGATATGTTTTTGTGCTAAATTTATGTATGTTTTGTGAGATGCGCCAGAATCCCCCTTATGTAACTACTCCTACTCCAAATTTTTCCACTATAGTCCAATAAACATTCAGAGTCTATATGTATTTTTAAAACAACTATGCACAGGTTTTCTGTTAAAACTTACAGCAGCAAGGCAAATTCTGTGCTGTACTGTGCTGAAAAAAATATTCTGTTTCGTTATCTTGACCGCGGTCAGTTTTAACCAAGGTAGAAGTGTATTAGACAAATTGTTTCTCCCAGATATATTCTTTCTTCTTTTAACTATCTACTGTTTTACTTTCTTTCTCGCCGTCCCTTCTAACAGAAAACAGGAAAGTTGTATTTATGGTTTATTCGTTTAAATCATAGTACTGTGGAATCCAAATCGTCCGAAAATTCGTATTCCAACCCGTTTATAGATTAAACCCCTGATCCCAACTAGTTTACCCACTCATCATTAAGCGACTTTAGTTATCAATCAAGGTATCGTTGAAAGCAACAACAAGCAAGGTTGAAGATTAGAGACAGGGGGAGGGTGGAAGAGGAGATGGACAGAGGGGAGGGGTGGATATAGAAAGGGGAAGGAGGAGACGGCCAAAGGAGGTGGGAGGAGGAGGCGGAGAGAGGGGGGAGGGAAAGAACATTAGGAGGTACATCCAACTCTCATCATGTTTGGCAATTGGGTAGCTATTGTAATACGTTGATCATACCACAGAAATTTAAAAAATACGACAGATACATTTACAAAATATCATGTCAACGTATAGAGTATATTTACAAAATACGCGGCGGACGGTGAGGGGCAAATAATTACCATCATCATAAGAGGAGATGTAGGTGTCGATTGGACAGTCTGGTGGACTACATACCAATTTCTTAAATTAATAATCTCAAGAAATGTTTTCCATTTGCAAAAGGGGAAAACCGAAGTTGGAAGTTCTGAGGATCCATAAACATCTGGCGCACAGTCCTCATTAAATGATCAAAGACTGCCCAACTCTCCTGTCTACTAAAGCAATTTACTTTAGCTGCAAGGTGGCACTGCGTCATAACGAAGTGACGACTAACTTTATGTGGTTGTTCCATCTTAGTAGCTCATATTTGGTTGCCACTATTTTCAGTGATTGATTGAGTAGGATGTAATCGAACAAAAATCGTTCTTTTTGCGCAATAGGCTACGTATATTTCCGCTGGGAGTCAACTGTCTGTCTCTGCATTATGCATCGACCCTCTGCAGATCTTCCTGCATTTGCCAACAATTTTCTGGTGTTGTAACATCCCCATACATAACAGTATCTGCCTCATTTATGTTTGTGATGAACAGTAAAGGCCATATTAAACTCCTTGTACTACTACCTAAATTTGTTTCACGCCAATCAACTTCGTCCTATGAAGAACATTTTGATTTCCATCCGTTAGGAAATACTGAAAGCAGTTACGAATCTGGTGCGATACTCGGTAAGCTTGTATTTGGTTCACCAGTCGATACTGCGAAAAATTAAGTTACACAGCGTCAATCTGGAGGGCGTTATCTGCGACGTTCTGGATCTCAAGGAGCCAGAGCGATCTGAGATTCACTTGCGGGATCTCTAGCTCAGATATGCAACCGAATTACCCACCACCCTCCCCTCCCCCTCACCGCCCTTAGCTGAGGCTGCCCAACAGTGACGAGACTTGTGGGCGTGCCGATGGACTGCTTGTTCACTGTCCTATCAAATTAATGCGACCAACTGTCAGAAGCCTGATAAATCACCTTTGGCAACGCTGACCGCAGTGAAACGTGAGATTCAGTGAGGTTCCGGAAGGTACCGATAGGGATATGGACGCATGTCGACTTCAGTGCCATGATAGGCTGCGCCATGTTTCTCGACTGAGGATCCGTGGCGCGTACAGCCCAAACGAGGTGGTCCAACAGATTCTCAACCGGGTTTAAAGCTTGTGAGTTTGATGGTCAATAGAGTACAGTAAGCTTATCCTAGTGCTCTTCGAAACACGCAGGCATACTGCGAGGTGTGTGACACGTTGCTTGCAGATGCCATCGTGCCGAGGGAATACAAACTGCATGTTGGGGTGGACATGGTCTCCAACGATATATGCATACTTGGGTTGATTCATTGTGCCACCAAAATAATTCCCCAACCATGAAGTTCCTGTTTCCGACCTGGACCCTTCCGACGATTGTTGCAGGGTGTTTACTTTCAGACGTCTCACGTCGTACATGCCAATGGCTGCGTACCCAACTGAGCATAAAACGTGATTCATCTGAAAAGCTGCCCTGCCTTAGTGCCGATTTTAGATAGCGCCATTTTGCCATCGCCCCAGTTTTTTATTACGACAACAAGTACATCCCCCCCCCCCCCCTTACATGCTTTGCATACCCTCCATTCACGTTGACATTGGACATAGTCCGTGGCCACATTAATGGTACTCGACCATGTTTCCTCACCTGGCATGATGCCTAACGTCCATTAAATCGTATTCTTGCTAGTAAAGCTTGTTACGCCACCGTGTCAAATGCTCCTTGTGAGACAAGAAGAACTACCTCAACTTCATAGCGCCTGTCCATGGCTAAGAAACGTCGTCTGAGAAAAGTACAATTTCGGAATCTAGGTCGTCGGTACGGAGTAGGTTATTTTATTTGATATACACAGAAACGCCAAAGAAACTGGTATTGGGATGCGTATTCAAACACACAAATATGTAATAAGGCAGAATACGGCGCTGCGATCGGCAACTCCTGTATAAGACAACAAGTGTCAGGCGCAGCTGTTAGATCGGTTACTGCTGCTACTATGGCAGGTTATCAAGATTTAAGTAAGTATGAAAGTGGTGTTATCGTCGGCGCACGAGAGATGGGACACCGCATCTCCGAGGTAGCGATGAAGTGGAGATTTTCCTGTACGACCATTTCACGAATGTACCGTGAATATCAGGAATTCGGTGAAAATCAAATCTCCGACATCGTTGCGAGCGGAAAAAAGATCCTGCAAGAACGGGACAAACAACGTCTAAAGAGCATCGTATAACGTGGCAGAAGAGCAGCCCTTCCGCAAACTGCTACAAATTTCGATATCGGGCCATCAACAGGTATCAGCGTGAGAACCATTCAACGAAACGTCACCGATATGGGCTTGCAGAGCCGAAGGCCCACTCATGTACTCTTGATGAGTGCAAGACACAAAGCTTTATGCCTCGTCTGGGCCCGTCAACACCGACTTTGGAGTGCTGATGGTTGGTAACACGTTGCCTGATCGGACGAGTCTCGTTTCAAATTATGTTGAGCGGATGGACGTGTAGGGGTATGGAGATGACCTCGTGAATCCGTGGACCCTTCATGTCAGCAGGGGACTGTTCGAGCTGGTGGAGGCTCTGTAATTGTGTACGACGTGTGCAGTTCGAATGATATGGGACCCCTGACACCTCTAGATACGACTGACAGGTGACACATACATAAGCATCCTGCCTGATCACCAGCATCCACTCATGTCCATTGTGCATTCCGACGGACTTGGGTAATTCCAGCCGGACAATGTGACACTACACACGTCCAGAATTGCTACAGAGTGGCTCCAGGAACACTTTTATGAGTTTAAACACTTCCGATGGCCACCAGACTCCACAGACATGATCATTATTGAGCATGTCTGGGATGGTTTGCAACGTGCTATTCAGACGAGATCTCCATCCCCTCGTACCCTTACGGACATATGGACAGCCATACAGGATTCATGGTGTCAGTTCCCTCCAGCACTGCTTCAGACATTAGACGAGTCCAAGCCACGTCGTGCTGCAGCAATTCTGTATACTCGCGGGGGCCCTGCTAGATGTTAGGCAGGTGTAGCCGTTTCTTTGGCTCTTCAATGTAGTTCATTACGTTTGAGTTCAGTGTGTGTTCTTGGATGCTACAAATTAGTAGAACTATTTAATTTCAGTCTGTTTAGTGGGGGACTGGGATGCAGCTATGGGTTATCGAACACACTGTGAGCACAGGCGCCCTGGCGTTGGTTTGCTCTTTAATCGCCCCTGCGGCGCCACACAGAGTACTTTGATGAACCGATCGATAGCAAGCGGCTGCCCTTCCGCCTTCCACTACCCGATATAACTTGAAAAGCGCAGCACTGTTGCGCCCTCCACTATCTGGCAACGCACCCTCAACTCCGGTTCCCTTCGATAAACCTACACGGCTCTACGAAACTTACAAGGGTACTGTGCCTACTCGTCCTTAGAATTTACGGCATATGCAAGTTTTGGCCAGAAATGAGAGTGGAAGCTCGAGACGACCAAGTGTTTAGGAAAAAGTATCATTTTTAGCACGGGTCATGAGAGGTATGATCATCTTACGTTACTGTATTTTCCAAGCCGCGGTCGGCGCATTGGAAAGAGTACAGAACGGTAATACAAGGATCGTGAGGTGGGGTTGCTATTCAGAACGTTTTTCAATTTTTACGTTACTTATATTGCAAATAAACCGAAATAATGTCACCGTATTGTATTTATTAATATTTTCATGAAAGGCATAAAAAGGAAAGGCATAAAAAGTAAAGCCAAAGGAAAACTTGGGATTGCAAATAAATTTCCAGGAAGGGATTGTAAGGCGTACAAGTGAATTTCGTATCTAAAATTATATACTTCTACCATTGTACAATTGATGACTTAGACTTCTTGGAGTGACATTCATCGTCGAAACAACGCAACCGTGATTATCTCAGCGTCTTGCACACTTTGTAAGCGCCGCATTTTTACAATTACTTGATTGTTTTCAAATTTATAGAGGGAAATAAACTTGGTTTACAGTCATAAAATGTTCTCGTATCGCACAGTTTGGCAGCAAACGACGCGTAACACATCATTGCGCCAAATATTGGCGAGAATTGCTGGTGATATACAATTGAATGTATTTGGATACCGACTTCTCGGGATGTGATTCTCTTTCTTTTGCAGCTTCAGGATCAAATTCTTTACCTGACGATAGAAATGTACATCTCAGGTTTGCGCTACCGCAGTCCATTTGCGGGAAATCCCTATAATACTGCACGGTGGCAATCATTCTTCATCTTGAAAAATCTCGTCGTATAGTTGTGGATTTGTGAGTCCTCCCCACGAGTCCATTAACGTAAGAAATTTGTTCTCCTGCATGTAGGGCTCCACCATATCGGTCAAAAAAATCATTTTCACATATTTTATGAAAATATTAGTAAATACAATGCATTGAACTTTATTTCAGTGTATTTGCAATGTAAAAATCGAAAATTAAACGAGTTCTCGCATAGGTATTCGACTTCCCTACGCCCGGATTACCATTCTGCACACTTTCCGCTACGCCGAGCGCTGCCTGGAAAGTACTTTAACATAAATAGCTCATGCCTCGCCCGATCCGCGCCAAAGATACGATTTGCTCTTATCGTTTGGCCATCTGGGGCTCCCAGTTCTGTCACTTTCATTTCTGGCCAAGCCCTGTCCATTCTATAAATTCGGAAGACGTCGATGATGACGGGTAGGCGCGGCCCCCTTGTTCGTTGCCTGTTATCTGCTTTTCCCGATTCCGATTGCGGAGCGGAATCTTGTCGTTGTTTTCGGCGAAGACCTGTGACCTAAGGTCACAAATGTCATAAATTTTGCATATTGCCGATAATGTAGCACGCCAATGTAACCAGCCGGGTTGCAACCACATGTTCGACTACGTTGGTGGTCAGTTACCCGACAATGTTTTCAGCAATACATATCCGGTCCGGACGTATTCACACGAGTCCCACTATGGCCGCGAAATTGATGAAAGCGGTCTCCTGCATTTCTACTCCATAAGAAAAAGGTTAGCAGGAAATAGAAAAATAACGCTTTGTGAATCTATACTTCTTTCAAGTAAGCGAACTCCTTCCGATACTTTAACTCGTTGACTGAAGCCTGATACATCTGTTTTACACAATGCTGGAACACTATTTTGAATCTACACACAATCCTGTTGTCTGAACATCCGCAACTGAGCATTGTAGCAGAGGTTGAAAATACCACTTCAGTTGTAAATTACTTTGTTTTCACACGATCGGTTTCTGACTGTTATAAGCCCATCCTCAGGTGTCGTAGCTGTGCTGTGTTCCGCGAGCGCTCATAGGAAGCACAAAGCGCCTGGTACACGTGGTGGCCACAGCACAGCTACGACACCTGAGGATGGGCATATAACAGTCCGAAACCGGTCGTGTGTAAATAAAGTAATTTACAACTGAAGCGTTATTTTCAACCTCTACTATTTTGAATGTTTCGTTCAGAAGCATTACATTTGAATATTGCTAAGAATATGAAACACCGCATACCAGTTACAACCAGAATGGCGATCACCCTTGAGCTTTTTGTTACTGGTGATTCACACAGAAGTGAAACGCATTTTAAAGTGCACTTTTCATCGACATGTCTCATGATACCGTACCTTTCATTACAATTCATTTGATCAGTCTGAAACAACAATGATATGTTATTTTTGACTTTTTCTTGTGGTCCAGCATTAAACTGAGATAACAATGAATTTCATAAATTAAGTATAAACTGTAGGTGATCACTGCTATCAGCTGCAGCGGGACATTACGCGGAAACAGCGGCCAAGAGCGAAAATGTGTACCGACCGGGACTCGAACCTCGAATCGCCTGCTTACTAGGCAGGTGCGTTGACCATTGCGCCATCCGGGACACAGCGTTATCGCAACTGGGCGGACTATCTCGGCACTCCTTACGGCCGATACACATTCCCGCCGATCGCTACCTATACGCAGCCCCTGTCCATTTACTCACAGTTCGCTACTGAGATACCCACAGGAGGTCGAACGTATTTGTGCTTCCGCAATGAAGAATGTGGATCATTGGCCAGCTGGGAATACAATTATATGAATGCGTGGCGTCTGTTCTTTCGGACATCGCTGAGCGATTTGATTATCTGCTCATTTCTTGCCTACTATTGAGGAGAGTACAAGGCTGCTAACTCAGACAGAAGGCTTCAAATGACCTTGTTAAAAAACGGGTTTGCCCAGGTGTTCGTCCTGTGGTCTGACGTGACCACAGTCAGGAGGGAAATGGGCCCCGTGTACAGTGCAGTTGGCGGAAATGTTAGCGGCAGGTTCGTAGCCTACGTTTTCGTGGCAAATTCAATTTTCTTCTTTGACGGCAGCTGCCGTTAAGCCACTGCAAGTCACTAGTGTTATCCGAGCATGACGAATTCACCTCTCTGTACATAGATCTGAGAATGGGCCACCACAGTGCTGCTGGACCATCGTCAGCAACTTCTATGCATTTCCCTACAGGTCTTCTTATCCAATCAAATGAGTCTTGCGTGCCACCAGTGAGTGGAACACGGCTAGCAGTTGACACCAACATCTTGCACGTTAAGATGAGTTATGAATGCAATGAATAGGAAATTTCTCCAGGGCTCCCTGTACTCAAGTAAATGAAGCGAAAGTCTCGCTCGTCACTTAGGAAATGGCTGAGTTTCCTCCCGTCCATGCACAGGCTTTGTAAAACTGGGGAGTTAGTTTTAGAAGGAGGTAATTTTGCCCATTCGCCGTCCTGCCGTGGAGGAAGCCAGACTTGCTACCCAGCTACAAAGTAAGAGAGACTGTGTATTGGTGCCGGCCGGAGTGGCCGTGCGGTTCTAGGCGCTACAGTCTGGAACCGAGCGACCGCAACGGACTCAGGTTCGAATCCTGCCTCGGGCATGGATGTGTGTGATGTCCTTAGGATAGTTAGGTTTAATTAGTTCTACGTTCTAGGCGACTGATGACCTCCGAAGTTAAGTCGCATAGTGCTCATAGCAATTTGAACTTTTTTGGACTTGGTGCCGACTGGGGCATACTTCTGAGCAGTTCGCAATTTGTGATATTTGCTACGCACCTTGTGTTGTCTCATTAATTGTATTGTTTCGTGGGTCTTGGAGTCTTTTACTTTGGTTTTACGAGCTGCACAGATAAGGAAAGCTTGTAGCGTATTCCAAACAGTCTTCCATATAGCTAAGGTACCTTCCCAGTGTTAGCGGGACATTCGCGATTAAACTGAGCTTCGAGAGAGCTTTGTGTTTCAATATTTTAGGTTACTGCCATAGTTCTGAAGTTAACATCTTCTGGGTTATTAGGCCGCGTCATGTTTCTTCTAAGATGTTCGACGTTTCGACCCCTCTGCTGGGATCAATGTTCTAGCAGTAGTGGACACCAAAACATCCTGAAGAAGATCCCAGCAGAGGGGTCGAAACGTCGAACATTTTAGAAGAAACTTGACGTGGCCTAATAACCCAGAAGATTTTAACTTCCGTGACAACGGGCACGAAAGCCTGCAGACTGTAATAGTTCTGTTGGGGAAGTTGCTTAGTCAAGAATATGAGACTCATTCTCTGTAATTTTAATGTGGTATTTATAAAAAAAAAATGTTCCAATATGTGTGAAATCGCATGGGACTTAACCGCTAAGGTCATCAGTCCCTAAGCTTACACACTACTTAACCTAAATTATCCTAAAGACAAACACACACAACCATGCCCGAGGGAGGACTCGAACCTCCGCCGGGACCAGCCGCACAGTCCATGACTGCAGCGCCCGAGACCGCACGGCTATTCCCGCGCGGCTGGTATTTATCGATTTTTAGAGTAAGTAAATCACTTATTAAACTCAGACTTGATCTAAATCTCAATGGAAAACTATTGTTTTACAAGTGATCCTGATCAGGTGATCTTCTAAAAGCAAATATTATCCATCTTCGTCCGCATCTTGTGGTCGTGCAGTAGCGTTCTTGCTTCCCACGCCCGCGTTCCCGGGTTCGATTCCCGGCGGGGTCAGGGATTTTCTCTGCCTCGTGATGGCTGGGTGTTGTGTGATGTCATTAGGTTAGTTGGGTTTAAGTAGTTCTCAGTTCTAGGGGACTGATGACCATCGATGTTGAGTCCCATAGTGCTCAGAGCCGTTTGAACCATTTTTTTATCCATGCTTCCCTAATTTGTTTATCTCCCTGTGACGGTGTTTCATTGCAAAGCAGGTGCCAAGACTTTTTGATTAAGTGTTAACAGGTGACAAGACTTTTTGATTAAGTGTTAAATGTTAGTGTATTTTGATTTGTGGTTATGACTTACGATTTACGAGCATCTCACTGAGCTCGTCACAGATATTTTAAACGCAGGCTGGAAAGAGACATTCAGCTATAATGCACACTAAGAAAAAGATAAAAGTAGCGATGAAAAAGGGCCAGGGGAAGCTATATAGCCCCAGCCCTCGATATGGTTGAACGAAGCTGAGGGTCAGCTGAAGGAGTCGCCGGTGTCACGTCTCCACAATACACCGTCCCAGAATCTCCACCCACACATGAGGCGTGCTTAGCAAACAAATGGACCCCCCCCCCCCCGCCCCCACCGCTCTTCCCCGTCGCCAGTAAGACAACAGTCTTTCCTAAGGCCAGAATTCAAGATGCTACCACAGCAAGGAAGTGGATTTAATGTTGACGCCAAAGCGGGCGCGTTGGTGCGAGCGTTGCAGACGGCGCAACAGCTGTTGCAGTCTTCGGAATTGTGTGGATGATATTTCTCTGAAAGTCAAATGGTATGTCGCCAGACCAATACATTCTACACACCAACATGAATAATTGGTTGTTGCCATTTCCCCCAATGATTTTAGAAATTCTGATGGATTATTATCTGTCCCTTCTGCTTTATATGATCTTAAGTCCTCCAGGGCTCTCTTACATTCTGATTCTAATACTGGATCCCCAATCTCTTCTAAATAGACTCCTGTTTCTTCTTATATTACATCAACAAACCCTCGGAGAGGCCTTCATTTTACTGTTTCCGCCCATCCGCTCTCTCCTCTGCATTTGACGTTTGCAGAGCAGGTAGAGACAAGAGATCAGTTAGAGACGGCTAAAAGAAAAACAGATATATTCTTGTAAACACATGGACAGAGGGTAACTAGACAACCCACAGTTTCGAACTACACAGGCAATCCGTATGCTAGCTGTGGGCCAAACCACACGTACGTTGAAAGACTCACGAACAAAGATAACGATAACTTTTCCAGTCCCTAGACAGAGTTTTGCTGCAGCTTAATGGAATCGAACTCCAGGTTTCGAATCACAAATTAACATAAATATCCATGAGTAGAAATATTTTACGAGCACACGGACAAGGGCAGCACGACAAAGCCTACCGTATTTACATGAATAAAACCATGATGCTGATCTCTCACGGTGAGAACCGAATATCTGCTTCTCAAACGCGTTTGATTTTGCTGTGAGCGTTCTACCGCAAATTTGATAAAAACTGAACCTAATTGTGCAAGGTTTCTTCCAAGGCTGTGGAAACGAACATGTGAATCGCAAAATGGAGGTCATTGTTGCGGAACTGCTGTTCACAAAATAAAGCGGTATCAAGTACTGCCACGAATTGAGGGAGAGAAGGCGCCTCTCACTAAGTTCGTAAACTCGAATCGCCACACACTATATGCTTTCTCGGAGAGCAAATGCTCCCTGCTGCCAAAATGAGTGGTGTAGGTTTCTGGAACTAAATTAACTGTTGGGTGAATCCAGAAATTTCTCTGTCAGAGAAAATGGTCCCTGCTGCCAACATGAGTGGTGTAGGTTTCTGGAACTAAATTAACTGGTGGGTGGATCCAGAAATTTCTCTGCCGCCACAGTTACAGATGGCTTGCGAAAAATACTTTCAATTCATAACTAAATGAAATAATAAAATTCTTCTGGGTTTGAGGCCGCATTGTCATCCGTAAAATTCCGTCGTTTCGGCGACTGTTGCAAGGCGCCTTTCTCAGGGTGTGTTGCTTATTGACTGTGACAACGGCCCCGGAAGCCTACGTTTACATTAAAAGAATTGAACTCAGCGTCCTTGTAATAAATGAGGTGGTAAGTTTCTATGGGACCAAACTGCTGAGGCTATCGGTCCCTAGGTTTACACTGTACTCAAACTAAAACTAAATTATGCTAAGGACAACACACACACCCACGCCCGAGATAGGACTCGATTCTCCGACGGGGGGAGCCGCACGAACCGTGGCAAGGGCGCCCAAGACCGGGCGGCTTAATAAAGGA
Source organism: Schistocerca gregaria (assembly GCF_023897955.1). NCBI lineage: Eukaryota > Metazoa > Arthropoda > Insecta > Orthoptera > Acrididae > Schistocerca > Schistocerca gregaria. Next base: position 135,292,368 of record NC_064921.1, on the reverse strand, counting down.
AAGTGCAGCCCTGTGGCTACAACAACTCAACCCTATAAGCAACTGTAATCTGTGATTGGAACAGCAGCTTTAATTTTGTTTTACTCTCTCTTTGTACAGGGACTGGGTTGTAGCGCTATAGCTACTTTGACATGTGCTCGAAATGTCTGTCGAAAGTTTCTGTGTTACAACATGCGACCACTTGTTCAGTCCGATGACTCACAACAAGTGCTGGGATAATTTTAAGGAAAAAACACGTGGAAGGTGGAGCCACATTTTTCGTCATTTGTCGTTAATGGAATACGCATTATTCCTTAACAACCATTGTTACGATTACAAATTAAAGATTTTGTCAAAAAATGAACAACAGCGCTCACGATAATTTAAAGAACCTGAACAGGATCAATTTACTAATAAAAACACTTTAACATTTTGTACCATTAAGAACAGGGCTTAAACCCAGGAATATACGTAAGTCCCCAAATACAAGTAAGAATTCGCATCAAGTAGGTGTGACTGCAAGCTGGTTCAACAAACTGAGTTTTACCAGTAAAATGAAGTACAAGTGACCGTCACTAAAAGTACGAACAGTTCAGAAACATGGACAAAACTTTAAACAAGTAAATAATGCTCAACAAATATACCGAAAGGATAACAAGTCATACCACTGACTGCCTATTGGAAAGCCCTTGACAATGTATAAATCTTAATGAAATCCCTTAATCAAATACACAACCCCCAAATTGCAAGCATAGCTTTGAAAGCACACAATTTGAAAGTGACTCCCGACTGGTACACACCAGCAGAAACATTAATACTGACCCTTAAATAAATATACAAGAATGGTGACAAATTACAGCAACCAGTTATCACAGCGAACTTGCAGCAACCACGCAAGTTTGACAATGAATGTAGTTAGCTAATGACTGTGGAGGAAACAAACTTGACATTTCATACCCAAAAGTAAAAGCCTTTGAAACTTAACGCCCTCCATAAGTAGTAAAATAGGGCCTGCAAGCTTTAAACAAGATGTTAGGGTGCAAATATAGTCATAGGGTACCTTGGACTCTTAGACCCCCCCTTAAGGCCTGTGTGCTTGCTCACTTCTCAATATTTGAACAGATAAAGGGTTTTGGAATTAATTGCTTGACACTCTGTTGTGGTACTTACAAAAACAATCAAATTTACTTAATTTGAGCTAACAGGAGGCCGCTGATAGAGGCGCCCGTCTGCGGGCAAACCTAGATGTGAAATGATAATTAAATCAAGACGCTAAGCTGTCCACAGGCGTTGATATACATCAACTGGGACAGTTGAAAATGTGTGCCCCGACTGGGACTCGAACCCGAGATCTGAAGCTTACATGGCAGACGCTATCCAGCTGAGCCACCGAGGGTACTGAGGCCAGTGTGACTGCAGGATTTATCCCTTGCACGCTCCCCGTTAGACCCACATTCCCAACTTAATGTCCACACACTACATTCGTAGTGCCCCTGCTCATTACACTCATTACTCGCGGCAGACAATCTTACCGAGTGCTGTAAGAGTTCGGGCAAAGTGTGTGCATCCAGCACATAAGAAGAAGGTCAATGGCCGGTTAGCCTTAACTATATGAAGATGGTACCTGTTCTTTCAGACATGTCCGAAAGAACATATACCATCTTCATAAACCTAGAGGTTGAGCGACGACGGAAGTGTAGCCATAGCAGGAGGAAAAAAATGTCTCCTTTGGGCCCAAGAAGCAGAAAAGCCTCGTCTGCTGCCAAAACTGTCCTGCCAACATGTATCAGAAAGGAAACAGTAATCTGCCCAAATAAGGCTACGAATGACAATATCTGAGATGTAGGAAATATTAACTTATTGTGGACGTTGCTGCGACTACAAGTCACGAGCTTGACGCTCCTTAATATCACATGAAAACTGACGACGCGGACTACAGCCACCAGAAAATCAAAATACCAGGACACACCCTCTTTTAACAGCGCATTACCTTCGACACAGACTATACTGCAGTCCCAATTACATCAACTCTGTTTACAACAGACAATATTCATACACTTGCAAAGAATATGATCAGTAACAAACAGATTAAAATCAGTGTCAGTTACCAGTGACCATCCATACAAGACTCGGAGGCGCAGTGAACATGGCGAGTCTAATTCAAGATTAATGCGGACGTGGGCTTAAGATAACAACTACCAATAAAAGATCAACACTTAACCCCATTCAGGTGCGAAGGAGCCATGACGTACAGGATTACAGGGAGGGGCGTTATTGCCTCCAATCCATGCAGGTGTTGTCGAAGCCTCTAGAGGTGGCCAGTGCTTGCTGACCAGGTTGCACGCGGCGTCAGCTGCCCTTGCTCCAACTAGGAGCTATCAATACTTAATCCAACCGGAAAACTTTGGCGGAGCCGACAGCTGTGGCCGAGCGGTTCCATGAACTTCAGTCCGGAACCGCGCTGTTGCTACGGTCGCAGGTTTGAATCCTGCCTCGGGCATAGATGTGTGTGATGTCCTTAGTTTAGTTAGGTTTAAGTAGTTCTAAGTCTAGGGGACTGATGACCTCAGATTTTGAGTCCCATAGTGCTCAGAGCATTTTTTTAAACTTTGGCTGGGATCAACTGAACAACACACGGCTTCAAGTACTCCACGCCCAGGCAGCAGTAGTGCCGTAAAAACTAACTCTCCAGCCATGTGGCCTCTCGCTAACTGCCCATACCACGACCCCCCAACCCAATAACACACCCCCCGACCAAAGATCCTAGCCCTGGCATAGGACCAGGATGGATATCGACTGTACAGGTAGTTAGTACCGCCAATGGAGTGGCATGCCCGCTAAAATTAAAGCCTCCACGGCTCACCGTTATTTTGATAACCTCTACAATTTAATAGAAAATTAACGAAGAGGTTATGACTAGTTCGTCAAGACAGTCACTAATGTTGCACCGCAAAATGACATACATAGCGCGACTGGGGAAAAATTAGAATGTCTCCCTCGGCCACTGCCATAAGCCAGAGAAGCAGGTCAAGAAAGACGGCTCAGCAAAGTTTCATCAGAAACGTGTGCTGATACAGCGAGAACTGCCACAGAGGCGCCAAGGCGGTTACTTCGCGTCGTCGCCAAACAGAGAGACCAAAGGCGCGGCAGAAAGCTGGAGATACAGTGATTCTAGACACGGTAAACCGGTTCGGCTCATACACTGAAGAAGAAAATGGTACACCTGCTTAATACCATCTAAGGCCCCCGTGAGCACTCAGAAGAGCCGCAAGCCGACGTGGCATGGGCTTGACTAATGTTGAAGTAGTGGTGGAGGGAACTCATACCTTGAATCCAGCAGGGCTGTCCATTAATCCTTAAGAGTAAGAGGCAGTGGAGATCTCTTCTCAACTACACGTTACAGTGTCTCCCAGATTCGCTCAATAATGTTCATGTCTGGGCAGTCTGGTGGCTAGCGGAAGCGTTTAAACTCAGAACAGTGTACCTCGAGCCACTATGTAGCAATTCTGGACGTGTGGGGTTTCTCATTGTCCTGCTGGAATTACCCAAGCCCGTCGGAATGCACTTGAATGGGTACAGGTTTCATGGTTTCGTGAGGTTGTCTCCATACCTGTCGTCGTCCATCCGCTAAATACAATTTGAAGAGAGATTAGTCTGACCAGGCAATATGTTTCCAGTCATCAACAATCGAATGTCGGTGTTGACAGACCCAGTCATAAAGGTTACACGAGTAATGGAAAATCGAATTGACGACTTTGGTTTATTCGGAGAATTTTAGGAAAATATGATTCATCTGTTAAGGAGGTCGGATGTAGGACAATAGCGCGACCCGAGTACTGCTCGAGTGTTTGGGATCCTCATCAGGTCAGCTTAATGGAAAACATCGGAGTTCACTGCTGGGCTGCTAGATTTGTTGCTGGTAGGTTAGAACAACACGCAAGTATTACAGACATGCTTTGTGAGCTCAAATGAGAATCCCAGGAGAGAAGACGACGTGCCTCTCGAGGAAATTTAGAGAACCGGCATTTGAGGCTGGCTGGAGTACTATTCTTCTGCTGCCAACTTAAATTTCCAGTAAGGAAGAAGATAACAGAAATTAGGACTCGTGAGGAGGCACACAGACAGTGGTTTTCTCCATGTTTGCGAGTGGAACAGGAAAGGAGATGACTAGTGGTGGTACAGGGTGCCTTCTGGCATGCTCTGTACTGCGTCATGCGGAATATGTATGTAAATGTAGATGCAGAAGGAAGAAAATGTCTTTAGTGAAGGAAGGAATCGCAGTCAGGCGGCTATGAGTCTCTGAGAGGGACCTACGTACATCTACAAGTCTACATGGCTCAACCAGTCACCCTCTTTGATCTGTGACTGCTAACTGTTGCAGTGCTGCCGGCGCCAAGTCCGATGCTGTTGCTTAGCACTTGCTGGCTGGGAGTGGGAATGGGGGGAGGTTCAAGCGAGGCGGGCTATACCAGCTGCTGCCGACTTCCACCATGGAGGTACCTGGATCACCCTCAGCAACGTGCAGCCACTCGTCCACCCATCTGTAGTGTGGGCAAACTTCTTGCTGACTGCCCCTACTGGCACGCACAGACTCCGCTGTTGTGAGCTGCCTCTTCTACTCTGGGTCCACGGCACGGATCGGCTCCCTCCACTAGCCTCATCCAGAGCTGCTAGACTGGCTCCAGGCAGCGGGACCGACTTGTAAGCGGCCTTGCGAGGTCGCTGACGTTGACGCCACTACTTGCCCAGCCACCGCCTGCCGTGGCCACGCCCGGTTGATGATTACAGCGCTTTCATTGCCTGGGTGTGCTCTATATGTCCTGTGGGTGCTGGCATCCCGGGCAACGACACGACAGATGTACTTTGAGTAATAAATGAGTGTTGTTCCAATGCTGTTTCCCATCAGGCACCCACTCACAACTCCAAAGCAACCCTCATCTCAGTTTGTGCTGTTCTGACATTAGCGGAGCGGATATTTCCGACGAATTCTGCAAAATCTGCAAGCCCCATCGTTACATAAGTGGAGGTGCGACCGCAAGCCCGTTACCCGCAGTTTTTTGAACTGGCGATCCCTCTGTCGCAGCTGGGCACACACGTGCGGATTTCTGTAATTGGCAACGTCCGTGGATTTTCCTGTGGTTTTCGGATGACACCAAGTTTTAGTTGCTGCAAATTGAGTAAAGGAGCAGATCAATGACGGCATCTAAAAACTTATACAATTGTACCGTGAAATCTATTTGTGGAAATTGACACATGAACATTACACCAACAAAAATGAGACAAACATGGCGTATGAACAGATGTTTGAAAATTTTGTTGAAAGTTGTAAATAGTCTTCACGGGTTTGCGGCCGGATGACGTTGTGCAAATTCCACAATATTTTCTCGGAGCAACTTCGACATTAGGTGGGTCACCCTCGCTGGTATCTAGAGACGACTGGCTGTATCCGCTTTGTCTTTCTTTCTTTATTGAATTTCGATTTACCCCCCCCCCCCCCCCCCCCACCAACACCCCCCGAAGGGGCAGGGCTGGCTGCATGTAGCTTAGTCCGTTGCTCTTCAGCCTACAGAATTTTTAAAACATAAGAAGACAAGAAACAATAAAAGCAGGCGATGAAACAGTGACGTAAATTGTAAAACAGTGGAAAATTGTGGGAAGTTAAAACATAAAACAAAGGGTGGTCCGTGCTAATAAAATACACAAGAAACAGACAAGTGAATAGTAGACAAACAACTAAAAAACACGGCGAAAGTCTGGGTTTTGTTCGCAAGACACACAGCGACAGTATGATGTTTGTCTGCATCACTATGGAAAAGACGCACAATACTTAACTATCACTGGAAACCATGCTCTAAAAAGTCGCCACAAAGATGACACCACAGCCAAGGGCAGATGGGGGGGAGGGACCTGGACACATGAGGGGGAAAAAGGGGGGAGGAGAATCGAAAGGGGGGGAACCGATGGAGTGAGAGGACTCCTAAGGGGGGGGGGAGGGCAGACGCTAGAGGGAATGGGGAAAGGCAAAGGAGGGGAACGCAAAAGGTAAAGAAGGGAGGCAGAGAGAGGGTAGTTGGGGAAAAACAGGGTGGAAGGGAGGGGAGAGGGAGCCCAGGAATAGAACAGAGGAAGGGAGGGGGAGGTGAGGATCAGAGTTGATAGGAGGGATAAATAGAGGGAGAGAGGACATCATCTGTGAGGGGGAGTTGACGAAATCCACCTTGGGAAAGGAGAGGAAGGATGTAGACGGTATCCTCACGTCGACGCCGTATATATAGAACACGCGCGTGAACAATTTGCTGGCGCGGAAATCACGCATGCGCTAAGAGTTGCAGATTGATTGTGCCATACTAAAACGCCCTCTGCCGAAAATCGCAGAGCGACCCTGCTGCTAGAGCGCTGTACACTATGTTTATTAACAGCGCAGCCAGACGTCCCTCACTAAAAACTATACTCGTCAATGTTATGACGGGTCTGTTATAGAAGAAATCTTGATTTTCTCGTCATGATTTAATAGCAGCCAATGCAGGGTTCCAGGCTGTGCTCAGTTGAAATCCCGCATCCCTGTTGATGAGATTATCGACTGTACGGATTTGTATTGCTTTCTTAATGACGCAATCCCCGAATGATGATGCCGGGGAAGATACTTCCGTCTTTTCATAAATCATGCGATGTCACGTATTCAGACAGCGTTCCGCAATTTCCGACTTTTCCTGACGATGTAGGGGTGTATAACGCTGATGTTATCGCAGCGTTCTTGTACTGTGCGACTCGTCTGGCTTATGTACGCTGCCCAACACTGACAAGGAGCTTGTACACACTGCATTTCGTCAGGCCAAGATCATTCTTAACCGAACTCAGCAGGTTCCTCAGTTTTTCAGATGGTCGAAAAACATACTTAACGTCATATCTTCCGAGAACTCTTTCGTTTCTTGACGACATGGCACCAAAATAGGGCAAAGAGGCCAAAGGGGTTGGGTTTTTTCGTAACTTCATTCCGCTCCATAAATTGAATTTGCTTGGGCCTGAATGCATTACGTATCAGTCTCTCAGAATAACCGTTCTGTCGGAACATTCTGTTCAAATGTTGTATTTCACTCGACAGGCTTTCAGAATCAGATACAACATGCGTTCTATGAACTAACATACGTTATGCGCTACCGTATTGTGCTGGGACAGGTTGAGTCCTGCATATGTAGATATATGCGTTGGCTTGCGGTATATGTAGTGCCGCAGAGTTCCATCTGCTTTCCTTCACATCAAAACATCAAGAAAAGGTACAGTAAAAAAAAAAAAACTTAAATCTAACTAACCTAAGGACATCACACACATCCATGCCCGAGGCAGGATTCGAACCTGCAACTGTAGCAGCAGCGCGGTTCCGGACTGAAGCGCCGAAATCCGCTCGGCCACAGCAAAGGTACAGTACCATCTTTTTGCACTTCCACTGTGAAGTTTATGTTCGAATGGGGTGACATCCTGAGGGAACGTAGGTAGACTATCAAGTCCAAGTGACCATGCCACAAATGTATCATCCACATACCGCAGAAAACAAGATGATTTGAGAGCGGCTGACAGTAGCGCATTTTCTTCAAAGCCCTCCATAAAATAATTTTCCACCACAGCAGACAGAGGGCTGCTCATGGCGACACCATCCACTTGTTCAAAATATTGGTCATGAATTATGTTGAAGTAAGCACGTGTTTAAATAATGCCACAATGTCCTCCTCAAACTTCTTGCTAATGTGCTGTAAAGAGTACTGCAAGGACACATTTGTAAATAAAGACACAACAACAAAACTTCCTAAGTGATCCGACGATTGCAATCTAAGAGTTTTCAGACGACCCATGAAATCTTCAGAGTTTCTAATATGATGGTTGCACTTTCCTACGAGAGATTCCAATAGTGATGTCAGAGATTTGGCAACAAAATAAGTATGTGCCCCTATGTTACTTACAATGGGATGGAGAGGCACCCCATTCCTATGGATCATGAGTAGGCCATCAAGTCTAGGAGATGCTGCAGCCTGTTGACACAAACACCTGGCCACTTGCGCCGGAATCGATCTCTTCCTGATGAGTTCCAAAGCCTTTCTCTGGATCCTTCCCTTCGGATCAATTTTTAATTTAGCGTGTGCAGAATCGTCGAGCAGTTTGTACATACTGCTGCCATATTCAGTGCGTTAGAGAAGCACAGTAACATTTCCTTTGTTAGGAGATAAGATGACGATATCTTGGTCTCCTTTCCAACAAAATAGTTATTCTGAGAGACAGATACGTAATGCATTCATGCTCAAGCGAATTCAATTTATGAAGCGGAATGATAATACGAAGAAACCCACTACTTTGGCGTTTCTGCCGTACTTTGGCGCCATGTCTTCAAGTATCAGAGTAGTCCTCGGAAGATATGACATTGTGTTTTTCGGCCATCTGCAAAATTGAGGAACCTGTTGGCTTGAGGAAACGAGGTGTGTAGAAGATTCCTTCTCAATGTGGGGAAGTATATATAGGCCAGACATGTCGCACAGTACAAGAACGCTGCGATAAACATCAGCGCCACACACACCTACGTCAACCGCAAAAGTCGGCAATTGGAGAACACTGTCTGAATACAGGACATCGTATGATTTATGAAAAGACGGAAGTTTTATGCGCGGCATCATCTTTCTGGGATTGCGTCATTAAGGAAACAATACATATCCGTACAGCCGATAGTCTCTTCAACAAGGATGCGGGATTTCAACTGAGCAAAGCTTGGAACCCTGCATTAGTTGCTGTTAAATCACGACGAGAAAATCAAGATTTCTTCGATAACAGACCCGTCGTAATATTGATCCTGTATAGCTTTTAGTGAGAAACGTCAGGCCGCACTTTAGTTAACACAGCATACAGCGCACCCGCAAGATGGCCGCTCTGCGATTTTCGGCACCGTCTATCTGCAAATCATTGCGCATGCCTGATTCCGCGCCTGAGCGCTCCTCGCGCCTAAGCATGATTCGCGCGCGTATTCTTATAGGTTGTTGACGTGCGGATACCGTCAGTCGTATCTAGCCACCAGCAGCGGTGAACGACGTCACGATGTCAGACAGTTGCACCGAGGAAATACTGTGGAATTTGCATAACTTCGTCCGGCGGCAAACTCGTGAAAACTGTTTACAACATATCCGCCAGAAAAGCTTGAAGACTCATATTTGTTGGCAGTACTCCAAAGATGTACCAAAATGTAGTTAAATCTAAAGTATAGATTTAGCTGCTTTATATTTATTGAAAATATTTTATCCGTCCTTGGAACTTCAAGAAAATGTGTATTTTGTCGCTAACTGCGTTTCCTTTTACAGAAATGAACGTCACCCTTCGTAACGGAACGTATTTAAAATTTGGCTTTCTTTCTAGCTCTACACGAATTACAAAAGATGTTGATTTTATTTCATGTATTTTCCTCTAATTTTCGCTCACATCAGGAAATTCTGTCTGCTTGCATGTTGTGTTTCGCATTAGTAAATTACAGTTCTGCAAAGCAGTGTGGAATTAGGCGGAAAACCACAATGTCAGCCACGAAAGCAGAGGGCGTTTCGTGATGTGGGGGAAAATCAGACACAAAATGTCTTTTGTAAAGAAGTACATGTATTTACGAAGGAACTTTGCATCGTAATTTGGAATGTGACAGACAGTGCAATATCATATTTATCCGCCGACACCGGGCAAGCGACTTTCAAGTAAAATTTCTCCCCTGTACCGTTTGGTTGGTTGATTCGGAGGAAGGAACCAAACAACGACGTCATGTGTGCCATCGGATTAGGGAAGGATGTGGGAGGAAGTTGGCCGTGCCCGTTCTAAAGAACCATCTAGGCATTTGCCTGAAGCGATTTAGGGAAATCACGGAAAACCTTAAGCAGGATGGCAGAATGTGGATTTGAACCGTCATCCTCCCCCCACGTACAACGGGAATATACATGATGGATGCGCGAGTACAGGATGTAGACACATGGTCAACGACATATGGAAGTGCTCGGATAGTCAAGTGGTGAGGCAACCGCTCGCTGTAAGTGGGAAATCCAGGTTCCAGTCCCGGTCCGTCACAAATTTTCTTTGTCGTCATTCCATTATGTAGTTGATGGTTGTCCACATTCGCAACTACGAATACATTTCATGTCTTCAGTCAGCGTTCGGATGGAATCTAGATCCGTCCTCTATGTTGCCAATGCCTCGATTTTCAGTATTTTTGGAAGTTAAAAGTATAAAACTGTTTCATTGTGAATTATTTTATGGTAATTGTTAATAAAGACATGTAACGGCATCCCGGAATTTATTTAAAATAGATTAACTTAGTATTTTTACATCTATATGTTGTCTGCATTTCCGAATGAATGCAACACCCTACGAGAACTGCTTCAAGGGACTACGTCAGCAAGAGCAAAACACGGAACATGTAGCAAGGGGTTTACCAATAGGTGCCCTTATGGTGCAATAATCAACTCAGAAGTGTGTTGTTCTACCCTCAGGATAGTGAAGAAACTACGTTAGCATGTTCGTTGCCACAAAAATGCAAGCGAACGTCTCCTTCTCCATGACAACGCAAGATCTCACACACGCCTGAGCTCCTGAGAGCAGCTGACAAAACTTCATTTTCCTTCACTCGCCCTACAGCCCGGATCTCGCACTTTACGACTTCCATCTGTTTGGTGCAATGAAAGTTGCACTCCGCAGGAAGCAGTACGTGGAAGAGGGGGAGGTTATTGATGCGGCAGTAGGTTGGCTCCAATGTCGACCAGTAGAGCGGTACCATCCGGGCATACAGGCCGCCACAGTGTGGTGGCGTCGCAGTGAACGGAGGTTATGTGGAAAAATTGTATTGTATAGCCAAAGAGGGGGAATAACATAGCATATTGGAATCATGAATAAAAACAACGTGCTTTCAGAAAAAGCCTGTTGCATTACCTATAAGTAATTGTCGATCGCCCCTCGTGTGTGTTCGACGTGTCTGACGTTACAAAATGTGACGGTCAGTGTTCGTAGCTGCCATCCAAAGCACTGTAGCGCGTATGTAGCCCCCTGTGTTCATTGTATAGGGTGATCCATTGATAGTGACCGGGCCAAATATCTCACGAAATAAGCGTCAAACGAAAAAACTACAAAGAACGAAACTTGTGTAGCTTGAAGGGGGAAACCAGATGGTGCTATGGTTGGCCCGCTAGATGGCTCTGCCATTGGTTTTTTTTAAAGTAGGAACCACCATTTTTATTACATATTCGTGTAGTACGTAAAGAAATATGAATGTTTTAGTTGGACCACTTTTTTCGCTTTGTGTTAGATGGCGCTGTAATAGTCACAAACATATGACTCACAATTTTAGACGAACAGTTGCTAACAAGTAGGTTTTTTAAATTAAAATACAGAACGTAGGTACGTTTGAACATTTTATCTCGGTTGTCCCAATGTGATACATGTACCTTTGTGAAATTATCATTTCTGAGAACGCATGTTGTTACAGCGTGATTACCTGTAAATACCACATTAATGCAATAAATGCTCAAAATGATGTCCGTCAACATCAAAGCATTTAGCAATACGTGTAACGAAATTTCTCTCAACATCGAGTAGTTCGCCTTCCGTAATGTTCGCACATGCATTGACAACGCGCTGACGCATGTTGTCAGGCGTTGTCGGTGGATCAAGATAGCAAATATCCTTCAACTTTCCCCACAGAAAGAAATCCGGGGAAGTCAGATCCGGTGAACGTGCGGGCCATGATACGGTGCTTCGACGACCACTCCACCTGTCATGAAATATGCTATTCAATACAGCTTCAACCGCACGCGAGCTATGTGCCGGACATCCATCATGTTGGAAGTACATTACCATTCCGTCATGCAGTGAAACATCTTGTAGTAACATCGGTAGGACATTACGTAGAAAACCAGCATACATTGCACCATTTAGATTGCCATCGATAAAATCCTTCCTCCCGTGCATATTATGCCGGTTTACGTTACCGATGTTGGTGAATGACGATTCATCGCTAAACGGAACGCGTGCAAAAATCTGTCATCGTCACGTAATTTCTCTTGTGCCCAGTGGAAGAACTGTACACGACGTTCAAAGTTGACGCCATGCAATTCCTGGTGCATAGAAATGTGGTACAGGTGCAATCGATGTTGATGTAGCATTCACAACACCGACGTTTTTGACATTCCCGATTCTCGCGTCTGCTACTGATGTGCGGAGTAGCCGCGACATCACCTAAAACACCTACTTGTGCATCATCATTTGTCGCAGGTCGTCGTCGACGTTTCACATGTGGCTGAATACTTCCTGTTTCCTTAAATAACGTAACTATCCGGCGAACGGTCCGGACACTTGGATGATGGCGTCCAGGATACCGAGCAGCATACATAGCACACTCCCGTTGGGCATTTTGATCATAATAGCCATACATCAACACGATATCGACCTTTTTCGCAATTGGTAAATGGTCCTTTTTAACATGGGTAACGTATGACGAAGCAGATACCGTCCGCACTGGCGGAATGTTACGTGATACCACGTACTTATACGTTTGTGACTATTACAGCGCCATTATCACGAAGTGAAAAAGTGATCCAACTAAAACATTCATATTTCTTCACATACTATACGAATATGTAATAAAAAATGGGGGTTCCTACTTAAAAAAAAACGCAGTTGATGTCCGTTGGACCTATGGCAGCGCCATCTAGCCGGCCAACTATAGCGCCATCTGGTTTCCCCCTTCAAGCTAGACGAGTTTCGTTCTTCGTAGTTTCTTCGTTTGATGCTTATTTTGTGAGATATTTGGCCCGGTCACTGTCAATGGACCACCCTGTATACGTCTTTGGACTTACGTACGTGTATCTGCATTGCTGCAATCATCTGTCGCTGCACGTACACTACCGGGAAAAAATCGCAACACGAAGAAGAAGCTGCGTGACATAAACGAAAGTTGGTAGGCGTGTCTCTACATGTGAAAGATGATGTGTATTCCAGTTTCGGCAGTCGCATAAGAGTGGCGCTGGTAGCGCCAGTATGAAGATGCAAATCAGATTAGCTTTAATATGCATGCTGTAACGGTCGTGAGCGTTAGTTACCTCTGAGACTGTACGCGGAGAGTTGATGTTAGCCAAGAATGCCTTTAAAATGACAAGGACGCCATTATCAGTATCTCAGCGAGATTGAACGAGGTCGAGGAACAGGGCTAGGAGAAGCTGGTTGTTCTTTCTGCAGAATTTCAAGAAGAGTTGGCAGGAATTTAACCAATGTGTATGATTGTTGGTCGCGATGATCAGGAGAATTTACGGTCGCAAGGAGACTGGGCACCAGACAGCCACGTAGCATTACCAACAAGTGAGAGCATCGTGCTTGGCTCAATACTTTTGACTCAAATGGAAAACACAAAGCATTCATTAATAAAGCTACTTCCTCTTTTGAAAATTGTTTCCCCTAAAGGCAACACAAATCTAACAGAAGTCTAAAAATAAACTATACAATACACGAGAAATAAAAAAAAATAATTTGGGAGAAAAAACAGACCTTATGTACTATCTAGGAACAGCTCTGGTGTTAGCATTGTAAAGCATTACAAAGAATAACGAAAAAGCTGGCCGCTGTGGCCGAGCGGTTCTAGGCGCTTCAGTCTGGAACCGCGCTGCTGCTACGGTCGCAGGTTCGAATCCTGCCTCGGGCATGGATGTGTGTGTTGTCCTTAGGTAAGTTAGGTTTAGGTAGTAAGTCTAGCGGACTGATGACCTCAGATGTTAAATCCCATAGTGCTCAGAGCCATTTGAACCAATACCGCAAAATACTGAAGCAAGTTTGTTTTGTTTACAGATGATACAAACATTGCAATAAGTAGCAATTCAAGTACAGATTTAGAAATGACTGCCAATCAAACTTTCACTGACATCAATAAATGTTTAAAGTTAATTCACTGTAATTAAACTTTGAAACGACCCACTGTACGCAGTGCAGAACCTGTAAGACATTTCCTTCCAGCATGTGTATGACACATCGAAAAAGTTGACAATGTTAAATTTCTGGGATTACAAATCTATAATAAATGCAATTGGGTAAGGCATACCACAGAATTGCCGAAGCGCCTAAACAAGTGTGTAATCGCAGTGAAAATGATGTCGGATGTAGGAGACATAAATATAAAAAACATCACGCGTAAACTTGTTCAGGGAACGTTGTATCCCAATCACTGCTTTTCAGTATATTTATTCCTTCATGAAAATTTTTGCAGTTGATATATCTCTGCTTCTAGCCAACAGATAAGTACATAGTATCAAAACTAGGAATAAGAACAGACTACATAAGACCTAAAATCACTTACCTTGGTCCAAAAGGGGATATAGTATTCAGGAACACATTTTCAATAAACATCCAGCAACCGTTAAAAGCTTGGTGTCGGATAAAGCTCAGTTTACACAGAGCTTGAAAAACTTTTTGATAGGTAACTCCTTCTACTCTATAGATCAATATCTTCATAAGGGCTATTAGACCAGCTTAAGTAGAATGCCTGTTAGATTTCAGTTTGGACAGCAGTTGGTCACAGCGGTCAAGATTAGGTATTTTGTGTATGATAAATTTATTAAAAGTGCATAACTATGTTTCATTCTGACAGTGTATTAATTCTGTAAACATTAGCAGTTCAAGTTTACTTTAACGTATTCACATATTTTGACAATGTCCTGACAAATGATCAGGGTAGAGAGTATCATATTAAAATTTTTTGTGTTTTTATGCTGTCTGACATGTTCCACACCCACGAGAATCATTTCGTCTCTGCGTCTGTGGAGCGAAAACTAAATCTAATCTAATCTCAAGGCTCCGGCGCATCTTTCTGCATCTGCAGCATGTCTCGTCTCCCTACCACGCACTTTTTGATTCTATATGCAGGTTATGTTGCATAACATTTTAATTAACTATATATTGCTTATTGTTGCGAGTGCAAAAGATAACATGCGATTCTCACTATTAGTTTTTGTAGTTGAAAAACTTTAACTTTGTGCACCTCGACCTATTATGTAGAGATAGGCACAACACTAAAATATTTCCTGCTGTGAACGTGTGATCTTTAATTTGCAAAGTATTTTCATATAATCTTGACCTGGCCTGTTAGAAATGGAACACGGTATCATTACTGTAAATAATTATGAAATTAAACATGATCTCTACTTCCATCCTCGAAATGCACTAAAAATTACTGTTATTTACACGTACAGAAGTTACAGTATGCTATGTTCGCTAAACATAAAACCTGCAGTGGATTTTTTAACATACGAACACTATTGATTGCCACGACTAACACGAGAGCATGACACAAAAAATGAAATTTGATTTTAATATTATTATTAGCCAGAACACGTTTCAGCACAGCAGTCTTTGATATCGCACAACTAAAGCATTACCACTCTGATTTACGTAAATTATTTATGTCACTGAGATTGTAATAGCAGTTGCCCATGTCCACCTGAAAATGAAATAATAAAATCCACAATTCTCCTCTGAGGTCTCCGGGAAGCTGAAAGAAATAATTTTAATGTACCACTACCTGCCCACTTAATTGCGGGAAAACTGTTTTCATTCAGTTATAATTTTGAATTTGCTGCGGCAGCGGCTCCAGCGATCGCTGCACAGCTCTGCTTCATGAAAAATTCTAAATATGCTGGAAACGGCTAAAAATGTGGAGTGAAATACTGGGCAAGCTGGCAATAAATAATTACAAGTATTTTTAACCATTTCTATATTCAAAAATTAACATAAATTCAAAGTACACACCTTTTTTCTACATCAGCCTTCAATGGCGTCTTTTTCGAACAAAGAACAAAAGAAAGCTAACCAAGCATCCAAGCGAGCGTCACAGGCTCTTACAACTTTAATGGCTACAAGAAGGCAGAGAGAGTAACATTTAAGACTCCACTATTTATAATCAATTCAGTACACTAGTAAATATCTTTGTTAATTTTTTCAGTTATTATTGTCTACTTCGACTTCCACACTCGCCGACCACAGACGTTATTTGCAAAATATAGGTACATAAATACTGCACAAATACAAAAATGAAAAATGATTGTTTCCTTTTTTACAGAATCTACATAATAGACAACCGTTCATACAGAAATGAAATAATAATAATACAGATAAATGTTTCCTTTTTCACATATATTACACCGATTTAGCAAATGTCTTGCCAGGACACGTCACAAGCATCAATTGGCACCATACTGACAACGAACTGTTACAAATTGGTTACTTCAGGACGGCTCCGAGTTAGACGCTCTGTATCATGCATTCCACTGCCCCAAGACCACCACCATTTGCGACTTTAGTAGTGTGAACTGAGAGCTCATTGGAGGGCAGGGTGGATGTCTGTTGTGTTTTCTGAAGAACGTTGGCTCGCTTCGGTGCCAGTGGTAGCCGTGTGTTGGTTAGGAGGAGGTCAGTTGGGAGCCTGCAGCCAATCTGTCTGCGTGCTACATACACTGGACCTACACCTGGAGTTATGGTGTGGGTTGCGATTTCGTTTGGCTGCAAGGGCACTCTCGTGGTAATTCCACAAACCCTGGCTGCAAATTTGTTGTCAGTCTGATAATTCGATCTGTTGTACTGCCATTCATGAACAGCATTCCAGTGGGCGTTTTGCAACAGGATAATCCTCGCCAACGTACGACTGTTGAAACATAAAATGCTCTAGAAAGTGTCGACATGTTGCATTAGCTTGAGCGGCCATCGGATCTGTCTCCAGTTGAGAACATATGGGACACCATCGTACGAAAACCCATCTACATACGGCATTAACTGCCCCTGTATTGAACGACAAAATGCAACAAGCAGGGTGTACCATCCCAAAAACTGACATCTGGCACCTGTACAACACTTTGCATGCACCTTTGCGTTCTTGCATTTTACGTTCTGACGGTTACAACGGTTATTAATATATTAGCATTTCACATTTGCAACGGCTTATCTTGTACGAAATTAACCTGTGGTCTTGAAATATTAATCCCTTAAATATTTTACATGGACAAAAATATTCGGAAAATTTCATTACTGTACATTAATTATTTTTTGGTGTAACAATTTTTTTTCTATCAGTGTAAGTGCATATCTCTGTCATCAGTCCGAACGAGGGCATTTCTGTCAACACCAAACACTTCGGTATAATTTGTTTGCTGCGCTATGGATCACATGACGTCATTTCAGAAGACTTCCGACGCAGGTCCAGAGCTGAATAGAATCTGTTGGTATGATTCATTCTGATGTGGGTTTCCGTTACTGCCACTTGAAGGAAGCCATGTGCAGACGGTAGCACATGGTCAGAGGACTGTAATCTGCTTCATTCAAATTCGGTTATGTAATTCTTCTAACAGGGGCCAACTAATTTTGCTCTTGAGTTGAAGTGATTTCATTTACGAGAACTCGATTATTTAACCCCACACCAAAACGTGGCACGTCTGCTTTCATTGGACTGGTTTATGTAACTTACTATTTCTGGAGGTGTATTGCTTCAAGGTAGTAGACCGTGGTTTAATTTCTTGATCCGTACTTTCATGCGAGAGTAGTAACTCTTGACAGCTCTTTAGGATTCTTGTGATCGTGGCGTTACGAACTACACAAGCATGATGAGGTACCGACGTTGTTAAGCCTACGGCGATCTTGCGTAGCAGACCGTGGAATGCGACGAGCTTTGCCTACCCTGGTAATCATTTCATTTGTACTTACACGAGATTAGACGTGAGAATCTTCAGTTCATGTAGTCATTGAAATAGGTTCGTGGACAAGAGCATCAGATTAATTTAGGAGGTTAGATACAGACTACAGTTATTTGAATTTTGTCATGCCCATAAACAACAAAGCCTCACGGGAGGACGGAATAACATCAGAATTAATCAAGGAGGGAGGTGAGAGCTTACTCTTAGAGACATATAAACTGATCCAGATGATATGGGAGAAGGAGACACTGCCAGAAGATAGGAAGTTGGCTATAACATGCCCAATATACAAGAAAGGAAGCACAATGGAATGCGGTAACTACAGAGGAATCAGCTTGTTGAATGTAAGGTGTAAGGTGCTGTCCATCATTATCCTCAGAAAATTGCAACCATTCATAGAGAACAACATACAGGAATGCCAAGCTTTCGACCAAACCGATCGGCAATAGGTCACATTTTCACATTAAGACAATTGTTTGAAAAACATTGGGAATATGATAAAAGTATCTGCAGCCTGTTCGTCGATTTTCAACGTGCATATGACAGCATCCACAGGAATAGCCTATGCAATGCAATGCGGGACTTCAGAATCCCTGAGAAGCTAGTGAGAATGGTGCAAGCTTCTATGGAAGGGTCAAAGGCAGCAGTACGTTTCCGAGGAGCCACATCAGAAACATTCGAGATTGAGACAGGCTTCAGACAAGGGGATGTGTTCTGTTCAATATCATCTTAGAGAAAGCAATAAAAGAGTGCAGACAAGAGGAGTGGGCTGGAGTAGAGAGGGACGGTATTTTCAATTGTCTCGCATATGCAAATGACATAGTACTATTAAGTGAATCAAAGCACGAATTGAAAGAAATGTACCAGAAAATGGACAGTTATGCACAGAAGGTAGGCCTCAAAGTGAATCGAGACAAAACAGAATTCATGCAATTAGGAAGAAGACAAGAGCAGGTAGAATTTCTTGAGATAAATGGCAATAGGTTTAAGACAGTAGACCAGTTCAAATACTTGGGATATTGGTTTACCACCGACAACAACATAAAAATGGACATCGAGGAAAGAATAGCAATGGGAACGAAATGCATGCATTCCCTCAGAGAGGCGCTTGGCTCTAAATCTATCTCAGTGAACACTAAGATGAAAATCTACAACTCAGTGATATACCCAGCAGTAATGTACGCTTCAGAAACATGGGGCATGACTAAGCGAGAAAGGGACAAATTATTAATATTTGAAAGAAGAATAATGAGGAAGATATGGGGAGCAGTTTTAGATAACGGGGAATGGAGGAGGAGGAAAAACGAAGAAATCAACCTTCTGATGCGACAACCAACTATTCTACAGAAGATAAAGAGTAAAAGAATACAATGGGTGGGCCATGTAGCCCGTATGCCAGATGGAAGAGAGGCGAAGATGGCACTAGCGGGGAATAAAACACCAAACGCCCCATTGGACGACCGAGGCAGTGCTGGATGGACGAACTGACGAAGGACCTAGCAGCCCTGGGAATTGAAGGCACTTGGAGGAACCGGGCACAAAACAGGAGGGAATGGAGTCAGTTTGTGAAAGCAGCGCGTGGTCTGCAGGGCCTACCATGGTCATTTTGGTTGTGGTTCCCAGTATAATCAAGTGTTGGCCATAAACGCTGACTCTGCATCCATGAGCACTTTATAAACAATATCAGCACTTTCTTATCATCAAGATCATGGCATAATCAAGCCATTGATCAGTGAAGGCGAAGGTGAAGCCACTCTAATATAGCCATAAGCCATGATTTTGAATAATTTTTTAAGCATTTTTGTATGATTTTGAATTATTTAAGGACAACCATTTAAAAAACAAATAGATAGTGTACTAAGAACTTTTAGGCATAAGAAGTTATCGTTACGTCAACCTTTGCTTTGTATAAGTCTATAAATAGTCGAAAAATAGTCTCTCGTTCTCATTTTCTCATATTGTCATTTTGTCTGAGCTCATCTTGTGTCACGTTGTCCGTATTATGTTACGTCGCGTGAGCACTTATCGTAAAAAAATATATAGTGTGAAAGTATTCAATACTTTAATTTCAGAAGTACCTTCCGCCTTATCTGAAAGTAATTATCTTTGTGAGAGGGAAAAGTCTTATAACAAAAAAACTGATGATTAATTCTTTTTAAGTGTATTCAGGGACGTGAGATAGGGAGTTTCAGTTGACAGGAATTGATACAAACCTTATACTGTAAGAACCTTAATTATTTTCGATTGCCACATTACGTAGCGCTGCGATCGTCATTTTTTCATCAAATAGATCGAAAGTTAATGTAGGTATAGGACCTTTGACTGCCAGACCACTGACTTTTTAATAACTATGAAAAATAACTTTTAACGTGCATTTAGCTTTTTGCATGAGTGTAAAATTAATTTGGACAGAAACTTGCTTAAATATTATATTCTTTATTCACTGATTAATGCATCAATGTTGAAGAGAGAAACATACTACGAAATATTCAGTTCGACTACGACCCTGTTTTACGACGAATTTTAAAGACAGTAAATCGTGCCGTATTCTTGGAATGAAAGTTGACAGTTACCACGCACTGAGAACAGAAAGAAACCAGTGTTATCGGCGATTATCCACAACTTACTAGAATGAAATTTTCACTCTGCAGCGGTTGATTAATGTGTACCAAGACGATCTCGCCACCGTGGAGAGGAGAGCCGTATGGACAGCTTGCCAGATCTGTCATGAATCCCTTTTTGGGTATTTAAGTTTGACAACATTACTGTCGTGATGGCGCCTCAACCATTGATATATGTCACAGATTGTGGGAATCCTTGTTGAAGATATTCGTAATTGAACATAACTGAAATCAACAAAGAATAGAGCGACGTAAGGAAAAGAAGGTGATATTGTGCCTATCGCCACCGGTGGTTCAAAGAACGGTGGAAGAAGCACGTCCAAGATCGCCAACGAGATGGCGTGTGCCGTTGGTTCGAGATCCGTAGTGGGGCTCGCAGGTACAGAGCGAGAACCTTGTACCACGCATTCGTGAGATTAAGTCCTGCAGAATGGTGTGATAAAGACCCGTATTTGGCCTTAAACAGTATCTGTTGGCTGACATAGTATCCAAAGATTGCCATTAACCTATCAGCCATGTGGCATTGACAGTACATGTGTCAGGTGCGGCAGTCGCGAGGCAAGATGAACATCAGTATATTCCACCTTTTGGAGCAGGTCGTGGGTTCGCAGTGAGTTCTTGCGTATGTGCAGTCGGACGTGCTGGAGCAGTCGCTGGTAGCTCGCCGCCGCTGATTGTCGTAGCGATCGGGTGAATAAAACTCCTATGCATTCATGATGTCCAACGTCGTAAACTGACTGTGCAGAGCCTCCAGCCGTCGTCCGATGTGCATAACCTGAGTTTTATTCATGTTGACCCTGCTGTGCGCCGCCACGCCGTATGTAGTAACAAGGGCAACCACCTTACAGACTTCGTTTTCCAACCGGACGAGAACCATTAAGTCGTCGGAAAATGCATGACACGTGAAGGAACTCTCACGGAGTCTTACGCCTGTAAGAGTCCGTCGAAGAGTAGGCATCAGTGGTTCGAGCGCTATTACAAATAGCACTATCGACAAGGGACATCCTTGCCTAACTGAGCTGTAAACAGGAATAGTTCCTACCTCCCTGCCATTGACTCACCGTCGAAGGAGTGCCGTGAAGGAGGTACTTGAGGACGGTAATGAAACGCTAAGGTATCGCCATGCGTCACATGGTCGAGTCAAGGAAATCGTCGTTGATTGTGTCAAACGCACGAACAAAATCCACTGATACGAACGCCACTCTCTTGCTACATGCTTCCATCATGGCAATGATGTCACGGTAATCACCTGAGATAGAATGGATATTGATCCAAACCCCTAGACAAGCCTGGTCTGGTGGTAACGTCTTGGATATTACGGTCTTGACCCTTGCTGCCAACATTCGCGCAAAGATCTTGTAATCGGTATTGAGCATCGAGAGTTTTCGAAATTGATGGGCGTTGGCACTCCTTGCTGATTTAGGAATTGATATAAATATTTCCGCCAAGAATTGCGTCGGGGCGTCCGTGTCAGAGTGCAATAACTAATTACACATCAACACCCAGCGGTACATCAATAGATCTGCAAATTCGCGATAAAATTCGACTGTAAACCATCAGGCCCAGGGGATTTACGCACCACAACCTTCGTGAGTGCCATCCATATGTCATTTTCCGTTACGGATTCCACTAACTCCTCTACATCCGTACCATCCACCCCTATTTGCATCAGTCGTAAATTATGTTTTCTCCAATCCGATCGTCCGTCGGCGTCCCGGTGAAGAGGAGGCGGTAATGCTCCAGAAACCCAGCAGCAATGTCTTATTGTGACGTCAAGGGCCCATCACCATTATCATCATGGAGCACTGTGATCAAGGACTGGCGATTACGCGCATGTCGCGTGGACACTAGATGCATGGAAATATGTCCTCGCCGACATTGTCCAAGCACCGAGCACTGATAGGAAGTCCCTTCAATTGACGTCTCGTGATCGACAAAATGCACGCTTGAATATGATGCACTTCCTCTTGATGCTCAGCGCACGGGGCCTTGGATGACAGGTCACGGAGCAACATGTACTAATACTCAAGTGTATCTCTAAGCCATCTCGCTTTTTGCTTGCCGTAAGTCATGAGAACTCCTCGTTTAGCAAGGTTTGGGCATCGAGTCCACCAAAAGACCCGTATGGTGCATCGGGAGACGGCGAAGGAATGGCTGTCACACTTCTTCGGAAGGTTCCTCCCTCCTCTGCCGTGAGGTGGGTTGTAGGGGCATCCTCCGTCACACCTACCTGCGCCCGTGACTAGGTCCGCTCTTGCATCAACACGTCCGTGTCACATCAACACGTTCGTGCCACGCTCCGAACTCGGCAACACCTCCGGCGGGCCACCGAGACGTACAGTACGTCATCGGCAGTTGGAGGGGAACTTGCTGTGACTCTTTTGCGCGTGACAGATGCATGACGCCGTGTTGTATCCACTCCGAGAGAACATTTCCTTCTCTACCATAGCCATTACATGTCCGCGGCTGGCCAGGGTAAATCACAATAGTTCGACATCCTCCAATTAATAAATATGAAGGGATATGTTTGTTAAGGACGATCCGCACCTGTCGGGCGCCGTTTGACACGGGACAGTTGCTAAAACTCGCCCACCGTTCAGGCGCATGCCTGAGTAACGTTCCAAATAGTCGCATCGATTCAAGAACTATCGATTCTGGCACCTCAATCGGCATTGCAAAGATCCGAATGACCCTCACTCTCAAGCCTGGTGGAGCTACTGTTAAATCGATGATATTCCTTTCAGAATGTCGGAATTTAAATCTCCTTTGAACAGCGGTGATAAATCTTTCACCCACAGCGTCATCGATCATCTTGACGTACATTGTGCTGCTTACAATGGATAGGTGTATCCCAAATAGGTCTGTAGCAGGTAAAAAAACTTCTACCCTCAAAGAACTCTCTATCTCAAAGGCCTTGCATCTGGCATAGTGGTTGTCAAACCTTAATTGGAATATAGTCTTTCTACAATTGTGTGCCATGACGATGAATTCAGACAACACGCGCGAGTATCAGCCGTGTAAATACTTCCTCTTCCACGCCCACCCGCGGCTGGGACAACAGGTCCGAGCCGCACCACCCTGTCTTCACTAAAGCTTCACAGAAGCTGTGAAGTTTGGAAGGTAGGATATGAGGTACTGAGAGAAGTAAACTGTGAAGACAGGTGCTGAGTCGTGCCTGGGTAGCTCAGTAGGTACAGAATTTGCCCGTGAAGGACAGAGGTACCAATTTCGAGTCTCGATCTGGCACACAGTTTTAATCTGTCAGGGAGTTTCACAACTTATTAGTCAGGAAATATCAAGATTACGAAAGACGCCACAAAGGTAATCTGGGCATCCTCCACAACCCACGCGCCCCGCCCCCCACCCCCATACCCCGTGTACCCCTCGTGGACGTCACCATGCTGTTAGCCCATTGCAAGGTCAGCACCACACAATTCGAGCAACTGTATTTATGCTTCTCGTGAAAATACGGTTATAAAAAGAAAACGCTAGGGTATGACGCAGCTATGACCTCAGACCATCGTTTTTCCAGCGTTCCACCGCTCCTACACAGTACATACATCGTGAAGTGTCAAAAAAATAAAGGGCATATCTTTAAGGCCTGACGCCTGGGAAAGAGCATCTTTTGGTCGGCTGTTCACGTACTCCGGTCGTGAGCATGTAAAGAAAGCAACTGAAGGAGGATGAAACGATGAGCAGGTGACAAGGTGTTGGATGTCCATGTCTCATCATAGAATGTTGAGACTGGAGGCAGCGATCTGTCGCACATAGGACGAGAGGACAGTACTGCTGCAGGCACAGGTGTTGCAGAGCACGTCGTTCAAGCCACATGGAACTCTGCTCTAGGCGACACTAAGTGTTCTCATATCGACCATCGACAATTAAGACTGCAGTGGCCACGGGAACGTCTAGACTGGAGGTAAATCAAGTTTCTGGTTACAGCAGGTCGATGGTCGTGTTCTGGTACGCCGTCATCCGGGCTAAAGGCTGTATGAAACGTGCCCACTGGCACGGTTGCACGTCACTGGTGCCAATATCTCGTTATGAAAACATTCAGTTTGGTTTCTTTGGGACCTGTAGTGGTAATCGAAGGCACCGAAACAGTTGTGGACAATGTGAACATTATTGCACACCACCTGTATCACGTCATGTTTGACCTCTTTCCCAACGGTGCTATCATCTTCCAGTAGTATAATTGTCCATATCACAAGGCCAGAATCGTGCTACAGAGGTCTGCAGAGCTTGATAGTGAACTTATATTGATGTCTTGACCACCAAATTCGTCTGACGTCGTTCGGTTCTAGGCGCTTCAGTCTGGAACCGCGTGACCGCTACGGTCGCAGGTTCGAATCCTGCATCGGGCAAGGATGTGTGTGATGTCCTTAGGTTAGTTAGGTTTAAGTAGTGCTAAGTTCTGAGGGACTGATGACCTCAGAAGTTAAGTCCCATAGTGCTCAGAGCCATTTGAACCATTCGTCTGACGTGAAACCGATGGGATACTTCTGGGACGGTATCGGGAACTGGGTCCATGGCTACAGACCATCCGTAGATAATTTTGCTGCAATTGGGTAACTTGTGCGTAGACATCTGGTGTCACCTACCTCTGGAAACCTACTTACGACTCGTCGAATTCATATCACGCATAATCGTTGCTGTGTTGAATTCCATGATCCACACGATCATGCCTCATCAGTGTATATTTCAACTGTCGCAGGACAGAATCCAAGATGCATCAATTGCGCAACTATCTGATTTGAATTAACTAAAGCAAAATCTCATTCACATGAATTTTTCGTTAAGTTATTAGTTGGAAAATATATTCCTGTTGCCCAGCAACGAATTCATATCGCTTTCAGCCTTATATACTTGTGTTCTCTTCGAATATGGAAATTCAAGATCCTGGTAGCCTGTTTTGTTTTAAAACTTAGAGTAATTCATTATGGGCTTCATACTTAGGTCAGTATGTGTATTTGAATTCATTGAAGTGTTCTGCACATCGTAGATTGGTCTTGAAGCACCAGTTTTAAGTACACACATGCCCATTGCATTTGGCTAGTAAGAGGTAGCTTTCAAGTGTACGTTTGCTTTGTCTTTGCTAAATACCTATCCAGCTGTCTTTGCAGAACTTTGAAATGTATGTGAGCGTTTCTCAACATGAAATGTTCGTAATAAACCAACTTATTTCGACGGTGAATTATTACTCTGACGTTTCTGTGCATTAGTGGTGAAATAGGATCGTATTAAATGAATCTGTATTCGACGCTGGTATCACGTACTTCATTAAAAGCTACAGAAGCTACAAGAGAAACCTGAGCAGAGCAGAGCAGGCTGTGGTGGAATTACGGTGAAATACGGTGCTGGTGGATGCGATCGGGTGGCACCGAAACTGAAACTGTGAGAAACGGTTGGAAACTGAGCGTGTTAAGTCTGCATGAGAAGTTTAATATGGCGTGTGCAGGTAGCTACGTAGAACCATTTCTTTGGCCGCTTTAAGGTAAAAGCACACTGAAGATCCAACAAAACATATTTCTTTTGCAATGAATCGTTATAATTAAATGTCAATTAAGACTTTAAGAATATAGTAACGAATAGCGATGAAGAGTTGATATACAGCTGCTTCGGGGTCGATTGGCTTTATCTACAACAGAGTTTGCATCACTTACAATAAGATATTTTGCACTTTGCTGTTTAAAGTATTGCATTTCACGTGTTCTAAAGATTCTGCTGCTGAATAGGAACAGTGATTAAGTAAAAATGGCCTTAGGGTATTACGAAAAAGTGAGAATGGTGAAATAATTTTCATATTATGTTGAAGAGTACTGTAAATTTGTATCGTACTATTTGGAAAGGAACTTTTATAAATTAATATCTTTACTTACTTGACATGGAACTTTTCTTTTTGCCTTATAACACCTTCTATGATTCTGAAATACCTGTGTTCCAGAAAGCTACGCTCGCAAATGCTATTTTTGAAGGTGTCTTATGTCGGATTCTATTCAACATAAAGGGTCAAATGCTATGGATTACCCTTGGTCTAGTAACCATTTCTATACCTTTCGGAAGAAGGGACATACTGTAACTGTCCTTCAGTACCTTCCCCCAGCCCAGGAAAACTGAGCAAATCTATATGTTGTTTAGCATTAGGTGTAGTCTGTTCATGGGGGGTCCCTGAGAAAATCCTGAAAAAAAAAACATGATTTTTGAGCAGAGAAAGTGTCAATTGTGAGAATGGCCAATTTTATACTTTCTGTTCACAGCAAATCGTCAAAATTTTTACCATATATTGTTAAGATAATGGTGTGGGGGAACCTTGACACAGTTTTTGGTACCGAGATCCAGAGGTTCAAATTTACCGTACTTATGCATGTGAAATATGATTATCTTGGGGTTGCAGCTCTTTTCTTCCGTGTTTACTTTAACAATATGTTTGTTTTTGGATAGGGTCCACCTTTAGCAAAACATTTTTTGTTTTTTAACCCGAGCATGTTTCACTGTAGTTGCAGCATCTTCAGTGGGCTTTTATTTTCCATCGTTTTACCACATGGTATGGTTTTCTTCGATGTGTTGTGTTTCTACAGTTTCTACTGTGCCAAAAAAAAAGGTCACTGTAGAAACACAACACATCAGAAAAAACCACACCATGTGGTAAAACGATGGCAAATAAAAGCCCACTGAAGATGCTGCAACTACAGTGAAACATGTTTGGGTTAAGAAACCAAAAATGTGTTTTTCTAAAGGCAGACCCTATCCAAAAACATACATATGTAAAATACGAATGTAATGTAATGTCTGAGGCGTAAATTTAGCTTTAATTGACGTAATGAATACGTGGCTAGCGTTCTGATGTCACCAAACTATGTTTTAGTCGCCATTATGTCAGCGATAAAACTTTATGACGCACTGTCTCTGTATAACGGCCATATCACACCTTTACTGGCTGTCTTGACCTGGAAACTATTCGATGGTGTCACCTGGAGGCGTAAGCAATTCACAGAAATTTTTTGTCATACGAAATTCATCGTAACTGTAAATCAAACACCACAATTTTTGGTATAATGTAAGTGTAGCCTGAAAAATGTTGTGCCATTTAATATATAGTAGTATAAAGGGCGTTGGTTGGGAGACAGTCTTGTGTTAACGTTTTATTCTGAAGCGCCAAAGAAAGTAGCATGCGTATTCAAATACAGCAATATTCCATGTAAACAGGCAGAATACGGAGTTGTGGTCTGCAGCTCCTGTATAAGACAATAAGTGTCTGGCGCAAAGTTGTCAGATTGGTAACTGCTGCTGCAATGGCAGCTCATCAAGAAGTAAGGGAGTCTGAACGTGGTGTTATAGTTGGCGCACGAGCGATAGGACACAGCACCTCCGAGGTAGCGATTAAGTGGGGATTTTCCAGGAAGACCCTTTCACGACTATACCGTGACTATCAAGAATCTGGTAAAACATCAAATCTCTGACATCACCGCGGCCGAAGAAAGATCCTGCAAGAACGGGACCAACGACGATTCAAGATATTCATTGAAAGTGACTGAAGTCATACCCTTCCAAAAATTGCTGCAGATTTCAATGCTGGGCCATCAACAAGTGTCAGTGTGCGAACCATTCAACGAAACATCATCGACAGGGGCTTTCGGGGCCGAACGCCCTATCTTCTACCGTTGATGACTGCACGAAACAAAGTTTTACGCCTCGCCTGGACGTCTACACCGACAATGGAATGTTGATGACTGGAAACACGTTGCCTGTCCGGACGTGTACGGGTATGGAGACAACCTCGTGGATTAAAGGACCTTGCATGTCAGCAGGGAACTGTGCAAGCTAGTAGAGGCTATGTAATGATGCAGGGTGTGTGCAGTTGGAGTCATATGGGACTCCTGATACGTCTAGATATGACTCCGACGTGTGACACGTACGTAAGCATCCTGTCTGATCACCTGCACATTCATGTCCATTATGCATTACGACGGACTTGGGCAATTCCAGCAGGGCAATGCAACACCCCACACTTCCCGAATCGCTTACGGATTTATGGGCAGCCCTGGATTCATGGCCCAAGTTCCTTCCAGCACTACTTCAGACATTAGTCGAGTCCATGCCACGCCGTACTGCGGCACTTGTACGTGCTCGTGGGGTCCCTACACGATATTATTTTTATTTATTTATTTATTTATTTATTTAACCTGGCAAGATTAGGGCCATCAGGCCCTCTCTTAGATCTAACCAGGCATTCTACTTATTTTTCAGTCATGTGCTTTAGTAGGCAAGTTAAACTACATCTAATACAAATAGTGAGATAAACAATTAGAAAGGTACACCTCGAAAAATACATTATTGAAGAGAAAGATTTTAGATAGGAGTGCTGGCAGCAGGGAGGGAGACTCATGGTGAAGGGAGGAGAAGAATAGAGAGACATGATGAAACATAATTAAGGAAAATATAAAGGAAAAGAAGACTGCGTAGCTAATAGAGATAGATGAAGAGGAAGACATCTCAGGAGCAAGATATGAGATGCTAGCTTTGCTATTTGACAGATGAGAGGATTGGCCTTGCACATTAATTTTGTGGAGAATTTGATGCGGATGATAGTAGGAAATGCTTCAACTTCTTCTTAAAAGCAACAGGAGATTGAATTTTCCTCAAGATAAGGGGCAGTTTGTTCCAGAGGCGGATAGCGGCAACTGAGAAGGAGTTTGCAAAAGTTTTTGTTTTGTGAGTGGACACAGTTAGGATACCAGATAAGAGTGACCTCGTGTTTCAATTATGATGGCATGACAGGTTTTTTAATCTCTGAAGCTAGGTACTGGGGTGCTTGCGCGATGAGAAGTCGGTGAAGTAGACATAGAGTGTGGTAGTCACGCAGTTTGTCCGGCCGCAGCCACCCTAGCTCGGAGTATGAAGCACTAACATGATCATATCGGCGAATGTTGCAGGTGTAACGCACACAGGCATTCATGGTTAGCTCTAGCCGTCTTTTGTTTTCACTACTAATGCCTTGTTGAATCACATCACAATAGTGGAGGTTCGGTAGAACGAGTGCTTGCACGAGCTGGCGTTTCAAGTCCTGTGGGAATATGTTCCGAAACTTTTTGAGAGCATAGAGCCAAGCAGACGTCTTTCGGCACACTGCGACTGTATTCTCCGCCCAGTTGAGATGCTCGTCCAAAATTACACCCAAGTTCTTCACTGTTTTCTGATATGGTATTGGAGTACCTTCGAGCAGAATAGGAGGTAGCCGTTCGCGGAAATCTGAACTTATTAATTTCTGATGGGCTATTAAGATTACTTGCGTCTTTTTTGCATTTAATTTAAGCCCCAGGTTTTTCGCCCATGTCACTACTGAAGGCAGATCATCATTCATCAGAGCAATTGCAGTGTTTACGTCTTCAGGTCTGGCGCTTAGGTAGAGCTGGAGGTCGTCGGCATAGAAATGATGTTTACAGGAGGACAAAACCGACGAAATATCTTTGACATATAAAGAAAACAAAAGTGGTCCTAAGACTGATCCTTGTGGCACTCCCGAAGAAACATCTTTCCAGGAAGATTTTGCATTTGCGTAGACAACACATTGCTGTCTGTCTTTTAAGTAGCTTTCAAACCATCTCATTGCACTATCAGAGAAATTAAGCTGTTGCATTTTTTCTGAGTAATATGTCAAAGTTAACAGTTTCAAAAGCTTTGCTGAAGTCCAGTAGCGTCAATATTGTTGCCTTTCGATTGTCGATGGCATATTTCAGGTCATCAGTTACCTTAATTAGAGTGGTGTTTGTGCTATGATGTTTACGGAAACCGGATTGAAATTTGTCATATAGACTGAATTCATGCAAGTGTTCAGTGATATGGTCGTGAACAATATATTCAAGTGCTTTGGAAACAGCAAGCAGTATGCTAATTGGTCGGTAATCACTAGGCAGTTGCGGGTTTTCGATCTTAGGGATGGGTCGAATTATGCTTCTTTTCCATGCAGTGGGGTATATTCCGTTCACGAGGGAAAAATTAAATATGTCAGTTAAGACAGGTACTAAGATATTGGCAACATTCTTAATCATGGTTATACCGATACTGTCGTTCCCTATTGCATCATAAGAGATTCTCATTATTGCTTTTCTTGCCGTATTTGTTACTACATGTTTTAGATGGAAGGTATCGTTGTTAGTTGTCCTGTTTGGGGATTCTTGTGGACGGCAATTATCAGCGGTGCTGGTATTCAGAGGTGCAGAGAAGAATTCATTTAATTCGTTAGCTGACACATGAAAAGTATTTTCCGATTTTGCCTTTCCGACCCCCCAAGCAACGGAGATTCTTCCATAGAGTCGTGGGTGTCAGATCGCTGCCTGATTTTGGCATTGCCAATGCATTATTTCACTCTGTTCCGTAGCTTTCTATATTCTTCGAAACGCTCGGGTTTCGGATCTGCCTTGAAACGCCTGAGGGCAGCATCCCTATTAGTCATCATCTGACGTAATTCAGCTGTGAGCCATGGAGCAGGAGATTTTCTTACACGGACTGTGCGCACAGGTGCATGTTTGTCATAGAGGGCAGTGAGATTATCGCCAAGTTCATTCATTTTGCCGTCCATTGTAGGTTCTCTGATTATTTGATGCCATGACATTTCTGAGCAATCAGCTGTTAGAGCATCAAGGTCAATACGTTTCATGTTCCTACAAGTTATGTAACGAGATTTGATCCTTGGGGGGCTGCACAGAGTAGGCCAGGAATATTACATCATGTGCTGAGAGGTCAGGGGCCGATGATTGACCAACATCTCTTACTTTGTCAGTCTGTTTCGTTGTGATCACGTCTATAAGAGTATGACTGTGCGCCGTATGGTGTGTAGGTTGTAATGGAAGAATGTTCATGCTATTGCAACTAAACAATCTTCTTAGGTTTATTGCGGAGGGAGTGTCTCTTAGCAGGTCTATGTTCAAGTCACCCATTACGATGACATGTTCGTATTGGCACTGAACTGAATGTAATTCCGACTGGAAGGAACTCATTGAGCTTATTTTTGGCGGCTTGTACACGACGACAGTCAAGAATTTCCGACTTTGTATATTTATTTCAATGAACATGAATTCAGCCTCTTTTTCTTCAGCAGGACTTGACGTACATAAGACTTTCGCTTTGAGATCTGTTCGTATATATGCGCCGACCCCGCCACCTCGCTTTTTTGATCTGTCTGCCCTAAGAAATGTGTACCCTGGGAGATGAATAGATGTAGAGGATATGTGTGGTTTCAACCACGTTTCGGATAAGAGGATTATGTGGTAGTTTAGTTGGTTGAAGAGGAGGCTAAGTTCTTCGTAATGCGCAGGTAAAGACTGAATGTTGCAGTGAGCTGCTAAAAGCTCGGACGCGTTCCGCTGAGCAGCCTGGAGTAGGGTGGCAGACTGGTTTGTCCCTTTGTTAGGCACTACCCGCCGCGAGGGGCACTGGCCGGTGTTTCCACCAAGTGACATAATACAGGGGTGTCCGAGATTTTGCGCGCCCTGTTTGTGACTCCGCGAGTGCCGAAAGAAAGGCGACTGCAAGAGATTTCCTGAGGTTGCGGGAGTATAGAAGATGGATTAGTGGTATTCGGTGCAGGGAGAATATGACCCAAATGGTGACGGCTATGTGTCACTGAGTATCCTATGTCGTAAGAGGAGAAATGTAATTAGAGTATTTGAAACAGCTTAGAGTGGAAATAAGGGAAAGGGGAGCGATTTAAGAGGCCGATGCTGCCAGCAGAGAGAAGTAAGCTTAATATTTAATAGATTATCGTAGGAAGCTAGAATTAAATTGAAATTTACTAGAGTGATACTGGTAGTGATTATCGTAGGAAGCTACAATTAGATTTAAATTTGCTAAAGTGATACTGGTAGTAATTTTTGTTATGAACAATTTAAACCGAAGAGATGGTTGACTAATGAACTAAAGGAGAGACTAATAATTGCAATAGAACTATTACAGAATGGAAGGGAATAAACTGAGAAAATGAAAAAAGTATTAGCAGTAACTAAAACTAAGCAATGGCTACAGCTAAAGACACAAAAAGATAGTAAAAAGTTAATACAGTTACAAAAACAATTAGTTGACGGTACAACTAATTAAAAAGTTAATACAATTACAAGACTATATCTGAGTATAGGACTGTTAAAATTTGCAAATGGTGTTAAGTTTGGCTTTTGGCTCGAGTAGGTTCACTTAATACTATTTAGTTCTGTCATGTTTGTGACTGTCTTCTTTCCAGCTACAGTCTTAATGATTACTCTGCCATCCTGAGTCCACACATTCTGAAGACCGAAATAGGATATGGCACTGTTTAAAATCTTTAGCCGCTCGTGAGTCAGAGCTTCCCTTATTGTAAGCCCTGTCCTTGCTAACTTCTTCTTCTGGGTAAAGATCCCAGCCCTTTTTCGGTACGACACAAATTTAATTATTATTGGACGAGGTTTGGTAGCACCTGGTAGTTTTCGTCCCACCCGGTGGCTCCTGTCAATGTCTGCCTTGGTCACTTCAACGCCTAATTTTTCACGCGCAACCTGTATAAGCAGGTTGACCGTGTCTTCTTTATTTTCTGCTACTCCAAACAGTCGTAGACTATTTCGCCTTTGGTCGTCTGTGGCGGCAGATTGTTTCACTTCCAACTCTCGTGCCTTTTTCTCGTATTCAGACACAGACTTTTTTAGAGCTGTAATTTCGGCAGTATTGGCCTCAACAGTTTCACGCATTTTGGCCAATACTGCTGCCGTTAGAGTATCTGATATGGTGCCTGCTATCAGATCGAGATT
The DNA here is from genome assembly GCF_023897955.1 of Schistocerca gregaria. NCBI lineage: Eukaryota > Metazoa > Arthropoda > Insecta > Orthoptera > Acrididae > Schistocerca > Schistocerca gregaria. Next base: position 135,259,269 of record NC_064921.1, on the reverse strand, counting down.
GTTTTTATCGCGAAGCGCAGCGTTTACCTCAGAGCGGACCAGCTCCGCTATACCGGGAACCGCGGCCGCACCTTCCGCCAGGAGCAGACCCGCCGCACCTGCTGCTTCCCCGCTGCTGGACGCGCTGCTGTTGACTCTTCTGTTTACCATTTTCTCGCAGGTATTGGCGGAGCACAGAAAAAATAGCACTAATGCACAGAACACTGTTGTTTACACGATTTCCACTTGTACTAGACAACACCACCTGCGAGAACACCTTCGAATTCGACTAAATTTCGCGAGCCGAACTTAACACGTGTTACACTGCAGCCGCCATATTAGGCAGGTGTACCAGTTTCCTTGGCTCTATAGTGTGAAAAGCGTACTTATTTGTTGTTCATGTGTGTCAAAGTATGTAAATCAATCGAAGTATATGCGAGGGGCGTTAATAAGTAATGCAGCATGTGTTTTTCTAGGCCAGTTTCGGCGGAAAAAAATGTGGAACGTGTTGTCAGCATTTTGAAATATTTCCGTTTCACCCCCTATAGTCTCATGAAGTTCGGATAGGTGTCGGTTTTATACATAGCCTTCAAAAAAGCGTCTGTGGCGGAGGTGCGTTCCAAGCAGAGAACTGTCATTGAGTTTCGTTTAGCGGAATGTCTAAGGAGATCTAGAAGAGAACAGAAGCATGATGAGTCGCCGTGCGAGGCATCCGTCGTCATGGCAACAAAGTTGCGCAAACTTGTCCGAACTCTCGCGTGTCGACCAGCAGCACAAAAAAAAAAAAAAAAATGGTTCAAATGGCTCTGAGCACTATGCGACTTAACATCTGTGGTCATCAGTCGCCTAGAACGTAGAACTAATTAAACCTAACTAACCTAAGGACATCACACCCGTCCATGCCCGAGGCAGGATTCGAACCTGCGACCGTTGCACCGGCAGCACACAGTCATAATTCCTGCATTGTTGGAAAGTGTGGACACTTCAATTCGAAGTGATCTATAGATCACAAAAAAAAAAAAATGAAATGATCGTATAGCATCGTTGGCCGGGAGGCCCCATGCGGGGGAATTCGGCCGCCGTATTGCAAGTCCTTTTCATTGGACGCCATTTCGGCGATTTGCGGGTCGATGGATTACAAACACCTCGCTACTCAACTGGTCGCCCCTTTTAATAGTGCTGACCCCTCATCCCCCAGTTGGTATACTCTAAGGTGTCAGCCTGCTGGGTTCGTCGCCGCCGAACAGAACACCACAAAGAGCAACGAAGGACCATCCTTGCGCGTTCGAGGCTGACCGTTACAGTTTTTGTCGAACATCGTCACAAATGAAACATTGGTTTATCACTTTGAATTGGAAACAAATCGGCAATCCTTGAAGTGTATCCACACCACTTCTCCTCCAAAGGAAAAGTTCAAACCCGCATCATCAGTCTAAAGTCCCTCTGATGAGCACTTATATTGAATGAGTGTCTCTCTCTACATGTTTTCCACACCACCTTGTGTTTGTCTTAATATGTATGAGTGACTGTGTGTGCCGTGTTGTGTTGAATACCTAAACCGTTGGTTTGATACAGGGCGATGTGTGAAACTGCTTTCACGCTACAGGCTTACGTTGTTGTAGCGATCTTCTCCGGCTGCTGCAGACACTGTATTGAAGCTGAAAGTGTTAAAGTTGTCGAGAAATATTCGTCTGGGCTCTGTTGCATAGCAATCAGCTATGCTTTCAGTTCTTAGAAATGCCCAGCATTGGTGGATTTAAATGATGCGTGAAATAACTCCTTTCCTGAAAAAAGCATCAAACTATTTAATTAGAACTGAATGCGTCCTAGAGCTGGTATTCATTAATAGATCATAATTGAAGTATACGCCAATTGTGGAATAAACACGTACCTTTTTGAAATGAACAATGTTTTATTGACCTTTATGTCAATGAAATTCTTCTTGTAACATGAATTATCTGTTCACTGGCTTATATACGATATATAATACAATTTCTTTCAAAATCTCGCGATGGCGTCGATTTCTACTTCACAAGAATGAAAACTCCTAATGAATTACCACTTAACAAGGCAAAGAATTCCTACACTAAGAAGAATTACCTGAGCGCTAACCGCCACAGAGTAGTAAAGGATATCTTTGTCTTTCACGTCAAGTCACGTGGGTTTCTCTCGTATTGCATGATTTATCATATATGCCCCTCTTGTGGCCGAACGTTTTTGGGCAAAAACAAACACTAGCGTTCACACAACATTATGTCGATGATTCTTCTTGACGCTGTATACTATTTATGACAACTACATAGAAATATCTGTAGTAACATCTTCGTATTAGTCCATATACTATGAACTGAAAATTAGGGTGCATATACTATAATGAAGTACAATATCGTGTTAACAAATCTGTGCTGCTTGAAAATTACAATGATACAGCTTATGTGCATGGCTCATTTAGCCATTTGGCAAGAGATGTGGTTACAATCTTTTTTCATCATCACTCTAAGATTCTGTCACGCGCCTTTGGATGTCTCAAACTTACAATCTAGCCATTCGGCCAGCCCCACAAAGGGAAACCAAGGAAACCTCGGGGTAGATTCACCATCCTCGTATTTCTCATTGGCATAATAATAATAATAATAATTGTGTAACAATGGATAATAGAATATTTATAATATGAATATTTTAGATGAATTTAAACACTTTTCACCAAAGAAATACAACACTGTTAATCTTCTGTGTCTTGAGGTGAACAGTTGACGCGTTGGGTTACGTCCATCCACGATTCCTTTCTATTTGTCATATCCAGGTAACTGATTTGAATTCTATTCCGATTTCATCGTATCCTCGTCGATATTATTTTATTCAGCATAGGATTTACATGAAAATAAGAGTCAGTGTAAGTTCCGCGAAAAAGGTGTTTGATCTGTGCTGAGCTGAAAAAGAATCTAATCTAAAGTCCTTTCTAATTATCTGTTCTGAACTCAAAATATACGGAAGTTGTAAGATGTTCTTGATTCTGATCAATAAACGTAGGATGCACTATACACTAAACCAACTGGTGATGTGGTCTCAACTTATGTTCGTCATCTTTCAGTTGCACCTTAACACTACTTGATGTGCTTGTAACTGCTCAGAATTCGCTTAGTTGGTAACTTCGAGAGTTACAACTGACATGACAAAATTTATATACATAGGTATGTTACAACAATAATACAATTACAAACAAAATGTCCATTACAAAAGGCTGAAACAAAGTATAAGCGGGTATTTAGCTGAGAATGGGTTACCTCTTCAGAACAGCATGACTTCAGCTCAGCCAGTTAAAAAAGATACAAACATACACTGACATTGTCAAACTTGACATAAGCAAAAAATATCTTGCTATAGACCAGAATCATTTCAATCACTAACCCATGGTCATTATGCACTGTGAGACCTGACTGAAGTTATTATTAAATACTTAATTAAAAATTAAAAGAAATCAGTCATAGTATAGCTAAATTCTCAGCATTCTGGAAATAAAACTTATCTCTACATTGAAAAACAGATACATAATGTCTGCATACACCTTGAACATTATGCCTGAAAAGAAAAACTAAAGACTAAATTGCTAAAAGAAGCAAAATATTCTAAGTATGGTCATAGTTTCAATGTAAAACTGTCTAATCAATGTTATCTGATATGAATACTATCTTCAATATTCACAATTTTCAGCCAGAGTCAAATTCCTTCAACAAGTGATCAGGATACATTCCTTTCACCTTTTCATTGTTCACATCCTTCAAAACATAGGCCCCTGAATGGGGTATTTTTGTAGTCACAAATTGTCCTTGATATAATAATTGCCATTTTTTGTTCCTCCTCTGTATAAGTGAAGCCTTAGGATGAGTTTTTACTAAAACTTGGCCTTTCACTTTCTATATTTTTATTCTTCCTAGTCGACTTTCAAAATAGATTTTTCTTTTCTTTGCCTTGTCCATTATACTGAGTAAGGCTTGGTGTACTTTGTTTTGTAGAGTCATTCTGTCAGTTGCTACTTTAGGGATTAGTCGAATCCAGTCATCCTGTTCCTGTTTTCGAAACATCAGTTCGTATAGGGTGCACTCTGTCATATTGTGTGTCATAATGTTCACAATTTCTTGAAAATATCAGGATAATAGATCGATTTGGTTTGCTGGTTGTGGCAATATGTTCTCATGAACCAGTTTAATTCACAAAAGATTCATTCCACAGGGTTTGCAGAAGGGTGGTACACTGATGTTAGAATTTGTTTTACACCCCAGTTGCTTAGTATTTGCCTCCAACGAAATCTAGTGAATGTATTCACTGTCACAAAGAATAGGCTCTCGTTTGCCTACGTTGACTATATAATCTTCGACCAGTTTCATGGCTATGGATGCACCAGTAGCTGATTTTAACGGATAAAGTTTGACATATTTGATGAATATATCGAGAAAAGGTACAATATATTTGTAACCTCCTCTTGATGATGGTAGAGGAACACAGACAGCGACCAAAGTGATCAATAGCGGTTTAATAGGTATAATAGGATGTTTAAAATCCATCACCCAAAAATTTCCTGGTTTGGCTAGTTGGCAAATTTTACATTTCATTAACTGTCGGTTCACTTTTCTGTGAATCTTTGGGAAGTAGCAATATGTTGGAATCTTCTAAACACAGTTTAGTACTCCAAAATGTCCCCAAGTGATGTGCGTGTACAAAATTGTCATTCTCATTCTTCTCGGGAATACACACCTTCTAGTTATCTGAGTGAAGATGCTCTTTGGAAAATAAGACGCCGTCCTCAACTTTGTACAATCGCTTCAGATCTTCGTTTCCGGGTTTTCCTAAAGCTTCTTTTATTGAAAGCGAACGAGTAACTTCATTTTGTAGTTTTCCCATGTTCTTACACATCTTAAGAAAATGTTTCCTATATATTTTATCAGTCACTAACAGAACTTTGAATTCAGACGGATTGTCCATGACGTTGCTTGTTGACAAATCACTGTCTGGCATTCTTGACAGTGCATCGACGATGAAATTATCCTGTCCGCTAATGTATTTAATTTCAAATTGAAACTCTTGGTGTGAGAGTGTCCATCTTGATAGTCTGGGATGTAATAATTTACACGTTTGCAAAAAACTTTACGCTTTGTGGTCACTGTTGTCTTTGGTTCATGTAAGTAATAGTGAAATGCTTCCTTTTCGGTAGTCGTATAGATTCTTTCACAAGCAGTTAAGAGTCGGCTAGCGAAAGCAATTGGACATAAAGTTAGTTTTCCATTTATCGTTTTTACTTGGAAGAGGCAGGAAACGATTCGGAGTTCCGAAGCATCAGCCATTAAACTGACTTCTTTGCTCATATCTGGATGATATAATATTTGCGAGTTAACTAAGACATGTTTTATTGCTTCAGATGCATTCTGGCTTGTTGCGACCACACCCACGGAGTATTTTTCCGCAACAAGCTGTACAACGGTTCTGCATTAATAGAGTGGTCGTAAATAAAACGCGTGAAAAAAGAGGCAACTCCGAGGAATCCGTTTAATTGCTTTTTAGTTGTCAGTAGACTGATGACAAAAAAAGTTGTTGGAACTGAAAAGTTTTTGATTGCCTTTAATTTCGCAGAGTCCGGTAAGGTTCTTTCTCATTTATAAGTCGAACCAGAAACTTAATTTTATACCGAGAAAAATGGGACTTCTGCAGATTTGCAGTTATGCCTGCTTCCTTGAAACATTCCGACACTCCTCATTAAAGCGAAGTGCTCCTTCCATGTGATCGTAGCTATGAGCATGTTGTCTACAAAGAAAGTTAAACTGCTTCAAAGTGCAAGTCCTAATGCGTAATCTAGAGCATTTATAAAAACTCCCGAGCTCAAGTTTAGCCCGAGAGGTAGAACCTTAAATTGGTAGCTTCTACCTGTGTGTACAAACGCGGTGTACTTTTTTGATTCTTCGTCTAGCGCCACCTGCCAAAAGGAACTCTTAAGATCAATATTCGATAAGTATTTTATCCCTTCGAACGTTTGAATTAACTCATCGATATTTTCCGGATGAGTTTGCACGGGCACGATAACTTGCCGTGCGTATAGCATGGGATGAACTTTTCCTATATCTTTGTGTTTCTCTCTAGCATCGTCACGTCTAGTCACTCGGCTTTCTCTTTTATTCCATGATATATCATATCAGCCAGTAAGGTGTAGCTGGAACATCTTTATAAACAATGTCTTTTAGGAAACCCCCCACAAGAAAAAATCCAGAGACGTCAAGCCACGACAAATCTCCTCCACATCCTACGCAACGATTTGGGAATTGTCTCTGCAACTCATTTCTGGCCATCAGTGAAAAATGTGCCTGACGCCCATCGTGTTGACACTACCTTCTGTTCATTGTTCCTAACGGTATTTCTTCCAGTAACAGGCCCAATGTTTCTTGCAGGAATGTGGTGTACTTCATACCATTAAGATTTTCTTCGATGAAATAGGGGCCTTTAATCCCACACTATACATTCACCGACCACGGTTTTTGGTGTGCAATTTGCTGCTGCCAATATGGATTTTCAGTGGCGCAGTAATTTGTGTGATGCAAATTAACATTTCCATGGTTCGTGAATGTAGCCTCGTCAGTAAAGAAAGTCAAATTAATAAATGTGTCATCCCTCTGAATCTGAAGTTGAGCCCATCGGCAGAATTCAATGCGACGGATAGAATCCTTACAAGTTAATTCTTGGTGGAAACTGAAATGGTAGCGATGATATTTGTGGCTATGCAGAACACGAGCAACACTACTTTTGCTCATTCCAAATTCCCTTGCGATTTGAAGCGAACTAACGCAAGTATCTCGAACCACAGTGACAATATTACCAATTTCCGTTTCCTTGTCAGTAACTTTCCGATGCGTTAAAGATCCAGTTGTTCTCAATTTATCATACACATATTTAAATGTACGAAGTGTAGGGTGGGGTTGAGGATATCGTTCAGCGTATATGTCTGTAGCTCTTTCAGTAAATGAAACGCATATCGACATGTTCTTCGAAGGAATACATTATTCACATTCGCTTGATTCGACATTCGACGATATTAGTCTTACCGTTCAATTAGTGTTGTATTGCGAAACCATAGAATGGTGTTTACATTAGATTGATACACCATATTCGGCGAAAATTTACTATTTGCACGAGGGAGAATTGTCAGAGCATGTGCTTCGATAAGTGCTGAAGTGATAAGGAATACCACTCAGTACATCATAAGATGATGGCAGCACTGCATTGATACAAGTGGTCATCACTTCCTTCGGTAAAAGGACGTTCATGCCACCTTTGTGACCTTAGTTGACCTTCAAAAACCTTACTGTTACATATCATTGGATTCGTCTCGATAGACGCTGACCGCAAATATGTACCAAACTACAGCATCCCATTTAAAAAGACAAAGTTGACCTTCATGTCTCTGACCCGATCCCACCTAGCAACAAAACACCAATGTCATATTATGGCCCCCGTTGTCCCGTGCAACTTGTGTCCCACAAACTTTTCAGCTCCTATCACAAATTTCGGAGTTATTCTAGGTGGCAATAGTTAGTGACTCACCCTGTATATGGTACATAAGAGAGAAGGCGAATTCGGAAAGGGAGAGACATACAGCGACAGCTTGGGAGGAACTGTGTAAGGTGATTGGGTGATAAGGGATAGTATCATTGAGGAGAATCATAAGTCCCCTATGTGGCAGAATGCCAGCAACAGAGGGAAAATCGCCGGCCGGGGTAGCCGAACGGTTCTAGGCGCTACCGTCTGGAACAGCGCGACCGCTGCGGTCGCAGGTTCGAATCCTGCCTCAGGCATGGATGTGTGTGATGTCTTTAGGTTATTTAGGTTTATGTAGTTCTAACTTCTAGGGGACTTTGCAAAAACAGACATTATGTCTTACGGGATAACAGTAATAGGTGATTTTATAATGTTACTTAAAAGCCGTCTTGATTGCAAATTTTTTTTTCATATGACCGGTTTCGGTTCATTCAGAACCATCTTCAGATCTGTAGAAATAATGATACTAATTTACTATTTCACGGAAGCAAATCTTTTTCATCCTATCTAATCAACATCAAATGTACCAGAGCGTACCTGATATTTCAGTTACAGGAGTAACCCGTCCAAATCCAGCAATTTTCACATGCTACGTCACATAAAATTGGTTGGCAGAGTGCACGTCATTTATATTAATTATAACACTATTACCGACAGGTGGCGTCTGGTACATTTATTACATTCCATTTGCACATACTATATTCAGTAGATCTTTTTTATTAATTAAAAATACTTAATTAAAATATGTAGATGTCAAGGTTAAAATCTGTACTTGTCAGCATTAATAAAAAAACAGTAAAATTATCATTTTTATACGTTCTAAAAAACATAGGGCGATTTATATATCTATGGTGATGGTGTGAACTTGTTTTCCTCTACGGCCTGCTTCCGTATTTCCCGCCATTTCGGTGTTGTGCCGCGGTCCGCTCAGTCGTCTGACGTCCATCGCCGCGGGCAAAATGCCCGCACAGGAGGGCCCCGTCAACGACGCCAGGCACTGCACGCGTCTTCCGGCTTCTCCACCACGCACCATCTCTCATCCCTCGGCCTGGATCTCCACACGCAACAGTTGTCATCTTAGTAGGTCGTCATAAATGCTAAAATAGGCGTTATGATTGAATTCGCTTTGCTCGTTCAGGATTAAATCCGGATCTTTATTTTTGTGGGTGTATTCAATTTCTTCCAAAATGTTAAGAAACCGTCCCTTATGGGCTCTATGCAGGATGTCTAAATTGTGTTCAATGTTCGTGACTGAGTGCTTTGTCGCAGCCATATGCGCCCCAAAAGCTGTTTTGTTTTGAGAGTAGGTGTGCTCCCTGAATCTGGTTTCAAAGTTCCTGCCAGTCTACCCTATATATTGTTTACAGCAGTCATTACTTTTTATCTTATATACACCTGAATCCTGAAATTTATTCCTACTATTACATATTCTATGCCGGAGCTTCAATTTTAATGTGTTATTTGTTCTGAACCCTATTTTAACGTCGGATTTACGAAAGCATTTTTCAATTTTATCTGTAATTCTTCCATTGTATGTGACAGCTACATATTTTTTCTTGTTGTTCCTCTTAACTGCTACTTGACTTCCTTTTATTTGTTCCATTTGCCTCTTCTTTATCTTCATATAAATACTCATCACCTGCTTACACGTATATCCGTTCGCTACGGCCACTTGTTTTAAAACACTTAACTCCTTTTCTACTTCCTGTTAGCTTAGTGGCAATCTTAGTAGCCTGTATACCATCGAAGTAAAATATGCCCATTTGTACTGCGGTGGGTGACAAGAGCTCTCATTGATAACGAGATCTGTACACGTAGGTTTTCTGAATATGCCAAATTCATGGTTGCCATCTTTCTTTATTAGTGTTAAATCTAAGTAATCTATACGGTTGTTTTCTTCAAATTCCATGGTGAATCTAATTTTCGGGTGTTGAGAGCTCATTTCTTGTGCTAAGTTTTCGATATCATTTTTATCTCCTTTGTATAATAAAATGGAGTCGTCAACATATCTCCTGTAATATACAATTTTCTCAGCAATATTAGGATTTTCATCAAAGAATTTGTTTTCTAAGTGATTTACAAATATGTCAACCAGCGTCCCAGCTAAACTGTTCCCCATTGCCAGCCCGTCTTTCTGTTGATAAATTTTACCATTGAAAGTAAAGTAGTTGGACTTGTTCCAACATTTCCACTAGTTAAATCACTTCCCCCAGTGCCAATTTACCATGAGTGAGGAGATTGTCCTTAATGATCTCAATCGTTTCTTTTACGGGAATGTTTGTGTACAGATTGGTGATATCCAATGAAGCATTTTGAGGTATAAGTAGTCTTTAATTTGCTCGGCAAATTCGTAACTGTTGCTAATGTTGAAAGTCCGACGATATGTATACGCCGCCTTCAATCTGTTATTTAGCTCTTTATTTAATTTATAACTTGGGCTGCTGGTGTTATTAACGATTGGGCGAATCGATTTTTCAACTTTATGGAGCTTTATTTGTGACCGCAATTCGGGGATTTGAGGATTCATTACTTTCAGTTTAAACTTTTCCTCCTGTGTGAATAGAGGAGGAAGATAAAGAAGAGGCAAATGGAACAAATAAAAGGAAGTCAAGTAGCAGTTAAGAGGAACAACAAGAAAAAATATGTAGCTCTCACTTACAATGGAAGAATTACAGATAAAATTGAAAAATGCTTTCGTAAATCCGACGTTAAAATAGGGTTCCGAACAAATAACACATTAAAATTGAAGCTCCGGCATAGAATATGTAATAGTAGGAATAAATTTCAGGATTCAGGTGTATATAAGATAAAAAGTAATGACTGCTGTAAACAATATATAGGGTAGACTGGCAGGAACTTTGAAACCAGATTCAGGGAGCACACCTACTCTCAAAACAAAACAGCTTTTGGGACGCATATGGCTGCGACAAAGCACTCAGTCACGAACATTGAACACAATTTAGACATCCTGCATAGAGCCCATAAGGGACGGTTTCTTAACATTTTGGAAGAAATTGAATACACCCACAAAAATAAAGATCCGGATTTAATCCTGAACGAGCAAAGCGAATTCAATCATAACGCCTATTTTAGCATTTATGACGACCTACTAAGATGACAACTGTTGCGTGTGGAGATCCAGGCCGAGGGATGAGAGATGGTGCGTGGTGGAGAAGCCGGAAGACGCGTGCAGTGCCTGGCGTCGTTGACGGGGCCCTCCTGTGCGGGCATTTTGCCCGCGGCGATGGACGTCAGACGACTGAGCGGACCGCGGCACAACACCGAAATGGCGGGAAATACGGAAGCAGACCGTAGAGGAAAACAAGTTCAAACCATCACCATAGATATATAAATCGCCCTATGTTTTTTAGATCGTATAAAAATGATAATTTTACTGTTTTTTTATTAATGCTGACAAGTACAGATTTTAACCTTGACATCTACATATTTTAATTAAGTATTTTTAATTAATAAAAAAAGATCTACTGAATATAGTATGTGCAAATGGAATGTAATAAATGTACCAGACGCCACCTGTCGGTAATAGTGTTATAATTAATATAAATGACGTGCACTCTGCCAACCAATTTTATGTGACGTAGCATGTGAAAATTGCTGGATTTGGACGGGTTACTCCTGTAACTGAAATATCAGGTACGCTCTGGTACATTTGATGTTGATTAGATAGGATGAAAAAGATTTGCTTCCGTGAAATAGTAAATTAGTATCATTATTTTTACAGATCTGAAGATGGTTCTGAATGAACCGAAACCGGTCATATGAATAAAAAATTTGCAATCAAGACGGTTTTTAAGTAACATTCAAGGGGACTGATGACCTTAGAAGTTAACTCCCATAGTGCTCAGAGCCATTTGAAACATAGAGGGGAAATCAGATGAGATTGATTGGAAACGAAGGAAGACAAAGCGATCTTGGATACGTAGCTTTGTTTCCTGAAGGCAGAAGATGACCTGGTAGTAGGATCGTAAGAGGATCGACAGTTCGTCCCGACTGGAGCGAATTTAGCGGCTATTTCAATGGGTAACTGAAATAGGGTGGACTAAAAAAGGAAAAATCTCACCACAGGTGCCGCCAACTCAAAAACCGCTGAGAGCCGGTGGCCGGCAGCGTGGAATGGCATTCAGCCAGAGGCAGAAGATCCTGATCTGTAGGTTGTGTGCGGGCAGCTCCTGGCGCCTATGATCGGCTGGTTGACTGACCGCCAGCAGTGCGTCTTGGTGATATGGTAGACGGCCCAGGGTGGCTGCCGCTGGTTGGCACTGTAGAAGAGAAACGCCGTGGCGGAGAAGGAGAGGAACCGTGTCCCTTATGAGTCTTCTTGGAAGCAGGACATTGAGATGAAGGAGGATGGAGGGTTGTGAGGTCTAGGTACATAAAAGATCTTCATGAGTAGGTTCTTTTTTGGAAGTCTGGGCTACCGTTTTTGGGGCAAGAGCTGATGAAGGTTGAACCTTAGAGTGAGTGGGTTATAGCGGGGATGTGGAATGGGTGATATTTGGGCTGGCCGATCTGACGACCGTGGCGCTAAAGGTAAGATCCCAAGCTTGCATGGCTACCTCCTTATTAGGTCGAGGAGAAGCGAGGACAGTGTTATATTTACTCACTGGGACCACAGTGGGCTTTCTACTGGCGAATAACTTACTAGCAACAAAGCTAGACCATGGTCATCCCTGTCACAGGTAACGCATTTGGCCACATTGGAACACGACTGGCTGGTATGATTAAACCTCTGACACTGATAACAACACGTAGGGTGGGGGATGTAAGGGCGAACTGAAATTATCTCATAACCTACTTTAATGTTCGATGGAAGTTGAACTCTGTAAAATGTCAAGAAGAGAGTACGGGTCAGTATCAATTCCTTGTCAACCCTGTTCATTACTCGATGTACGGCCATTACCGCCTGATCAGATAGGTAATTTTGGATGTCCTCATTGGATAAACTGCCAAGTGATCTTGTACAACCACTCCACACGATGAGTTTAATGTATGGTGCACTTCCACCCAGACAGGGAAGGTGTGTTGCAGTGTAGTTCGAAGCAATTTATGTGCCTGGAGGGCACTGTTTGTTTCTAACAAGGTGCCATTTCGTAACCGGGAACAAAACTTTACAGGATCTGCAATTGTTTCGACACCTTTATGAATAATGAAAGGATTGATTGTTGAGAAGTCTTGGCCTTCGCCAGGCCGAGAAACAACTAGGAATTTTGGCACTGTTGGAAGAATTGTCTGTGGCTGAGGCTCATCTAGCTTTCTCTTGTGGGCAGAAGTTTTAGAAATAGGAGAAACCATTCTGAAGATATCCCCCATGATTACCAGTCTCTTCGATGGTGCACTCCTTCCTTGTGGGGGCCCTCTCTGAGGGTATTCTCGCCTTAGGTGATTGGCCCCAATCTCAGGTCACACCTCGCGAGAAACGGACAGAGGGATCATTCGGCATGTTTGGAAGGTACCATTTCGGGTAATCAACCCTCTCTGGGCCTGGCCTGTACCAGGGGGTATGTACGTGTCCTAGTTGTCAACATGGAAACCTGGAGCGGGAAATTACGCGTTACCCTGTCACCGGCTACACATGGGTATGTGTGAGTCGGCCTTCAGGGAGGAAAGAAAGAAAGAGGGAGGAACACAGGGAATGAAAGAAGAATTCTCAAACGCCACAGCGGAGAAGAAGGTAAAGAGAAGAATCAAGGAAAAGAGATGGACAAAGTAAGGACAGACTTTCCATTATAGAGATAAAAGAAGAGAAACCACATCATACATTCACAAGCGTCGGTCTCCAGATGTAGGTTGCAAAAAATACTCCCAAAGAGAGGGGGAAGGGGTTGGGAAGGGGCTCAGGGAGAGGCAGAGGTGGGAAGGATCAGGGAGAGGGAGGGATGTGGAAAGGGGAGGTATGGAGCCTTGGGGTCATGTGTCCACAATTCACGTATCAACAAAACAGATGTGGACCCCCCTGGAGGGGGGGGGGGGTGGTGTACCCTTGATGACTACATGACAAAACTATAAGCCTCACTGGGCCCATTAACACCAACATTGGACTGTTGATGATTGGAAACATGTTGCATGGTCGGACCAGTCTCGTTTCAAATTGTATTGAGCAGATGGACGTATATGGGACCCAGGAGGAGCCAGGTACGCGCATTGCCAGAAGAAGCCGGGATCACTGGCGGCACGCATGGACTGCCGGTTGGAAGGGCTGTGGTCACGTGGGTGCACGACCTCGTCGTAAACCGGATCCAGCGAACTTTTAAGATGAGTGCATTTCAATCCAAGGAGAGAAACCTCCACCACTGTGATATATCGCGATTCTCCAGTGACTTGGGTTCGTGTTGCTGCTCGTAGTGTCGCCGAGGCGAAGAGCAGCGAGTGGAGTGCTTAGGGAAGGCGGATCTGATTAGCTTTCCTCTACTTTTTATTACTGTTTACTGCGTTCAACTTGTTACAATTTAAGTTCAACCAGCGGTAATTTTTCTTGCCTGGTGACCGCTAACGCCCCAGTTATTTGACCTGGGGGTTAGTGTATGTAATGGCAGTGTACGTTTCCTCGCCTTGCCGCTGCTGTCAGGTAAGGCGTGTAGTTTTGACAGCTTTCTTGATTGTAGGCCGATTATTGATTCCTGTACTCTGGTGGCAGTGATTCCTTTCTCGTTCCGGGCGCTCTACACACAGTATTCTGGGGACACAGTGCAGACCGCCGGTTTCGGCTTTGGCATATTGTTCCATCGTTTCATTTGGTTTATCAGACGTCAGGTAGCTTCAGCAAGATTATCATTAGTCATTCGTTAGACTGCAACTAGTCTGAGTTACCATCTTGTGAAGTGAATGCAACTCTTGACTGCCTATCTCATCGCTCGCGAAAGTCTTTGTTGCCGAACCTTCACAGAGTTAGATTCCTGGAGCACCGTCTGTGGCCTCTTGATTCTTGTAAGAAATGTGTATTCTAAAAGGAGGTATTATGACCAGTAGTTCATTATAACGCTCCCTTATCCCACGCCTTCCATGGGTATAATCTGCCTCAGTACGCTTTAAGGAACTTATGTACTGGTCCTGGTGTTTTATTATTGTATTATTTATTACAATACCTGCATTAAAGGCTTATAAAACCTTTGCTATTGTATTTGCTGTTTTTATAGCAGATTTCTAAATTTTTTATATTATTGCCATTCCCGGCGTGTAAGGCCTTCAGCCGTGATTGTGGTCAGTTGCCTTACAATTCTAATTTGGTATTTGTATTTACGCAGCAAGCCTCTAAAACCTTATTTACTGCCATTCCTAGCGTCTGATGCCTTCTGCTGTGTTTGTGGCGACTTGCCTTTAATATTGCAACACCTGTAATTTTTTTTTGCTTTTAGGAAGCTTTAATTGTCGAGTGCTATTAATAGTGTTCCATAGATTACGTGTTTGTTTTGAATGCAGTCAGAGAGAGTCCCTTTAGTCGACCATAGTGCCAGTAGTGTCAGTGTCGCCCTAACCGCCGCCTGCTTCACGTCTGCTGTGCAGCGAGCTGCCTTAATTTAAGTATTGACAGTATTTTTCTTACTTGTCACTTCTTCTTCCGTGTGTTTTTGCTTTTAGGAAGCTTGAATTGTCGAGTGCTATTAATAGTGTTCCATAGATTTCGTATTTGTTTTGAATACAGTCAGAAAGAGTCTCTTTAGTCAGCCATAGAGCCAGTAGTGCTAGTGTTTGTTTTCAATACAGTCCAGAGACAGGTAGTGCTATTTTCATTGTTTTCTACAAGAAGTGGTTAGCAATCACAGTTTAGTCAATAAGCAGCCACCTTTAGTGAATTAGCAGTCTAGTTAAAAGTTGATTAAGTCTCTTCAGTAAATTGATTTCTTAGGATGTGTGACTGCTGTGTACGGACGCAGGAGGAGCTGGCCACTCTTCGCGAACAGCTGAGCCTATTGATGGCCGCGGTCAGCCGTCTTCAGGCTGCTGCCTCGGAGTGTAGCGGCAGTGGGGAGTCTGGTGCGTCGCAAGGTACACCCCAGGTGTTACATGCTTCACCCACTGTCCCTGCTGTCTAGACATTTTCGAGAGTACCGGGCGCGGTTGGGCCCCCCTCTCCCCAAGGGGAGTGGCGGGTTCAGCGGCGTTTGCGGCGCACGAGGCGGAGGGTAAATGGGGAGGCTGGCCATGTGGCATCGCCCGCTCTGCCTGTGGGTAGACATGTGGCTGCTCCTTCAGCAAGGTCCGAGCAGGCACACGGGGGGAGGGGTTTATTAGTTATTGGGAGCTCCAACGTTAGGCGGGTGATGGAGCCCCTTAGGGAAATAGCGAAAAGGTCGGGGAAGAAGGCCAGTGTTCACTCTGTCTGCTTGCCGGAGGTCTCATCCGAGATGTGGAGAAGCCCTACCGGCGGCGATAGGAGGCACTGGGTGCACCCGACTGCAAATTGTTGCTCATGTCGGCACCAATGACTCCTGCCGTCTGGGTTCAGAGGTCATCCTCAGTTCGTACAGGCGGTTGGCGGAGTTGGTGAAAGCGGAAAGCCTCGCTCGCGGGGTGGAATCAGAGCTATTTATAGTATCGTTCCCAGAACCGATCGCGATCCTCTGGTTTGGAGCCGAGTGGAAGGCTTAAACCAGAGGCTCAGACGATTCTGCGGAGAGCTGGGGTGCAAATTTCTCGACCTCCGCTATCGGGTGGAGAAATGTAGGGTCCCCCTGAATAGGTCAGGCGTGCACTACACGCCGGAAGCGTCTACAAGGGTAGCGGAGTACGTGTGGAGCGCACATGGGGGTTTTTTAGGTTAGAGAATTCCCTCCCTAGGCCCGACAAGACGTCTCCTGAGACGCGGCAAGGTAGGAGTAGGCAAAATGGAAAAGGGAATAACAATATTAATGTGCTAATAGTAAACTGCAGGAGCGTCTATAGAAAGGTCCCAGAACTGCTCTCATTAATAAACGGTCATAACGCCCATATAGTACTAGGGACAGAAAGTTGGCTGAAACCAGACGTAAACAGTAATGAAATCCTAAACTCAGATTGGAATGTATACCGCAGAGACAGGCTGGACAGTGAAGGGGGATGCGTGTTTATAGCGATAAGAAGTACAATAGTATCGAAGGAAATTCACGGAGATCCGAATGATTTGGGTCAAGGTCACGGTTAAAGCAGGCTCAGACATGGTAATTGGATGTCTCTATAGGCCCCTGGGCTCAGCAGCTGTTGTGGCTGAGCAACTGAAGAATAATTTGGAAAATATTTCGAGTAGATTTCCCCACCATGTTATAGTTCTGGGTGGAGATTTTAATTTGCCGGATATAGACTGGGAGACTCAAACGTTCACAACGGGTGGCAGGGAAAAAGAATCTAGTGAATTTTTTTTAAGTGCTTTATCTGAAAACTACCATGAGCAGTTAAACAGAGAACCGACTCGTGGCGACAACATATTAGACCTTCTGGTGACAAACAGACCCGTACTATTTGAATCAGTTAATGCAGAACAGGGAATCAGCAATCATAAAGCGGTTACTGCATCGATGATTTCAGCCATAAATAGAAATATTAAAAAAGGTAGGAAGATTTTTCTGTTTAGCAATAGTGACAAAAAGCAGATTTCAGTGTACTTGATGGCTCAACACAAAAGTTTTGTCTCAAGTACAGATAGTGTTGAGGATCAGTGGACAAAATTCAAAACCATCGTACGATATGCGTTAGATGAGTATGTGCCAAGCAAGATCGTAAGAGATGGAAAAGAGCCACCGTGGTACAACAACCGAGTTAGAAAACTGCTGCGGAAGCAAAGGGAACTTCACAGCAAACATAAACATAGCCAAAGCCTTGCAGATAAACAAAAATTACGCGAAGCGAAATTTAGTGTGAGGAGGGCTATGCGAGAGGCGTTCAATGAATTCGAAAGTAAAGTTCTATGTACTGACTTGGCAGAAAATCCTAAGAAATTTTGGTCTTATGTCAAAGCGGTAGGTGGATCAAAACAAAATGTCCAGACACTCTGTGACCAAAATGGTACTGAAACAGAGGATGACAGACTAAAGGCCGAAATACTAAATGTCTTCTTCCAAAGCTGTTTCACAGAGGAAGACTGCACTGTAGTTCCTCCTCTAAATTGTCGCACAAATGTCAAAATGGTAGATATCGAAATAGACGACAGAGGGATAGAGAAACAATTAAAATCGCTGAAAAGAGGAAAGGCCGCTGGACCTGATGTGACACCAGTTCGATTTTACACAGAGTACGCGAAGGAACTTGGCCCCCTTCTTGCAGCGGTGTACCGTAGGTCTCTAGAAGAGCGAAGGGTTCCAAAGGATTGGAAAAGGGCACAGGTCATCCCCGTTTTCAAGAAGGGACGTCGAACAGATGTGCATAACTATAGACCTATATCTCTAACGTCGATCAGTTGTAGAATTTTGGAACACGTATGATGTTCGAGTATAATGACTTTTCTGGAGACTAGAAATCTACTCTGTAGAAATCAGCATGGGTTTCGAAAAAGACGGTCGTGTGAAACCCAGCTCACGCCATTCGTCCACGAGACTCAGAGGGCCATAGACACGGGTTCATAGGTAGATGCCGTGTTTCTTGACTTCAGCAAGGCGTTTGACACAGTTCCCCACAGTCGTTTAATGAACAAAGTAAGAGCATACGGACTATAAGACCAATTGTGTGATTGGATTGAGGAGTTCGTAGATAACAGAACGCAGCATGTCATTCTCAATGGAGAAAAGTCTTCCGAAGTAAGAGTGATTTCAGGTGTGCCGCAGGGGAGTGTCATAGGACCGTTGCTATTCACAATATACATAAATGACCTGCTGGATGACATCGGGAGTTCACTGACGCTTTTTGCAGATGATGCTGTGGTATGTATCGAGAGGTTGCAACAATGAAAAATTGTACTGAAATGCAGGAGGAATTGACGCATGGTGCAAGGAATGGCAATTGAATCTCAATGTAGACAAGTGTAATGTGCTGCGAATACATAGAAAGAGAGATCCCTTATCATTTAGCTACAAAATAGCAGGTCAGCAACTGGAAACAGTTAATTCTATAAATTATCTGGGAGTACGCATTAGGAGTGATTTAAAATGGAATGATCATATAAAGTTGATCGACGGTAAAGCAGATGCCAGACTGAGATTCATTGGAAGAATCCTAAGGGAATGCAATCCGAAAACAAAGGAAGTAGGTTACAGTACGCTTGTTCGCCCACTGCTTGAATACTGCTCAACAGTGTGGGATCCGTACCAGATAGGGTTGATAGAAGAGATAGAGAAGATCCAACGGAGAGCAGCGCCCTTCGTTACAGGATCATTTAGTAATCCCGAAAGCGTTACGGAGATGATAGATAAACTCCAGTGGAAGACTCTGCAGGAGAGACGCTCAGTAGCTCGGTACGGGCTTTTGTTAAAGTTTCGAGAACATGCCTTCACCGAAGAGTCAAGCAGTATATTGCTCCCTCCTACGTATATCTCGCGAAGCGACCATGAGGATAAAATGAGAGAGATTAGAGCCCACACAGAAGCATACCGACAATCCTTCTTTCCACGAACAATACGAGACTGGAATAGAAGCGAGAACCGATAGAGGTACTCAGGGTACCCTCCGCCACACACCGTCAGGTGGCTTGCGGAGTATGGATGTAGATGTAGATGTAAGTTGTAGGGAGTTTCAAATCATTCTTAATTTATTGCCTTTCTTGTCGTGTAAGGCCTTCTGCCCAGATCATGGGCTAGCTTTTAAAACTTTATCTGCTGTATCTATATTTAATGGTGAATTCCTAAATTGTAATTCATTGAAAACACTATTATTTACACAGTTTTTTATTACTTCATTAATAACGTGTGGTATTTTTATTTGTTGTTGAGTCTGGAATTACTGGTTTAAAATAAATTGTGTGTAACTGTAAAAGGCAATCAATAGTAACTGATTACGGCCTCGTCCTCAATCGTAACCGAATCCCGCCTTCCCTTGACTGCCAGGTTTCACTTGGTACGAGTTGTTATAATTAAATAACAGGGAATGACGTATCTGCGATTAAATATTTCAGGACATCGTAACATGAAAGACGTAGACTAGGGTAGCGTATTGAGGCGTGGACATGGAAACTCAAATACAGTTACTGGGTGTCATGCTACGACGAAATATCTATTAATTCACTTCCGCGTTTTGTGAAAGGTTATGGGTCTTCCTTATTAATTTAATAAAAGTGTGTTCTGCAGTATTTAATTTTATGTGTATATAAGACTGCTTTCTTTCCGGAGTGAGTTTGTTCGATTTTCTGAACATGCCAGGGAACTAAGAGTGTACAAATACTCGCATGCATCCATGAGTGCACTCTCTCTCTCTCTCTCTCTCTCTCTCTCTCTCTCTCTCTCTCTTCCTTCTTGCTCTTGCTCTTTCTCTCTCTCTCTCTCTCTCTCTCTCTCTTTCTCTCTCTCTCGCTCGCTCGCTATTTTTTAACACAAAAGTAATGTTTCCAAGAAAGCGTACATGTCACGGTTAACTTCATACAGCATAAGGAAAATAATTTGATTCTGAGTACAAGCAAAGAAAAAATGACTCATTTCAAAACAGAAGATTCATGTAGCTTATCAGTAATACGAAACTACGTATACAAACAATGGAAAATTCAGGATGGAATGTAAGAATATTATGAGAATGAAGGCTGTTACTCCCCACATATCGGAGATGCTGAGTTGCAAATAGGCACAGCAAAATGATTTTCACACTTAAAGCTTTCGGCCAATGGCCTTTGTCAACAATAGTCTCACATACGCACAGACGTGTGTGCGTATGTGCGTCTATTGTTGACAAAGGACATTGGCCGAAAGCTTTAAGTGCAAAAATCTTTTTGTTCCGCCTATCTGCGGCTTAGCATCTCCGCTATATGGTGAGTAGCAACTTTCCTCTCATAATATTGAAACTATGTATACGTTAAACAAATACTATCTCTCAACTCTAGGAGATGACTGTCTGTATAAAGAAAACATGCGAAGAAAATTATATGTTCACAGCTGCAACTATTCACATTTTTCACTTTAAGAAACTTTGTAATTACTGTTGATCAACCGAAGATCATTGACGCAGTCTGGCTTTAAGTGGTTGTGCCGACTCTTTTAGTAACATGCCATGTTTACTAAAGTATCGTTCACTAGATGTACTCGCCGCTGGGATGTATAAAATAGATCTTTTAACTGCATTTTAACTGCATTTTAACTGCAGTCGTCTCTGGTAGGTCCTTACAATGAATGCTCCACAAATTTAAGGTTTCATCAGTTCCAGCGTGCATCAAAACACAGAGATCTACTTCGTCTGTAGCGTGGAATTTATACAATATCTTTCTCTGAGTGGTGATGCTACTATACATGCCGGCTCTGTGTTAATAAATAGTAGAGACAGAAGTAATATAGAAGTGCATGAAGATATACCCGGGAAAATGTATTTTACATTAGTAAAATATACGTATATGTTACTTATATTTGGATATAGTATAATATACACCAGACATACCAGCACGATTACGTTAATGACTGCATGTAGCGCCTATGAAACAAGGCACTTTTGTCGTACACTCTTAAGAGTTTTCTGCTTTTCATTTATGTCGAACCTATTGACGTCACGGAAAGAAGAGCAAATGAACGTAGCAATTTTGTTGTTCGAATCAGTTACAACATTCTCACGTAGAAGATTCAGGGCTCGATTTTTTAATCCCTTGTGCCTGTTATTAAAAAATACGCAGCTGTTAGTATATATAAATTACCCTAGTTAATTACAAAGCTATCTTCCTTCGTGCCATAATGGCACAGTACTTGTAACTGCACTAATTTACCTCACCTCACTTTTCATTGGTACAGCAGATTATTGTCAAAGCGAAGAAGAACTAACTAGACCTGCCAGTTCTTCTTCGCCCACTGATGCATCTGCGCCATCTTTAAATGCTGTTAGGAAATCCAAAATTCTTCCTGCAAGCTCAATATCATTCCCTCTAACCCGTAAGCGGAATTCTTTTCCATCACTAAGGCAGCAACTTCATTATGTTGAGAGAGTAAGGACTCTAGCACAGTGTACAAGCTGTTCCATACACCAAAACAAGGAAAAAATGTTTAGTAAACATGGACTCTAAAATATATACCTTAGGGTCTATGAGCTTTTTTTCATCTTCATTAAAGTGAAACACTTCTCCTGTATTGAAAAAGTGCTCGTAGATCTTAAAGTATGCATTTTAGAGCTCACGTTTATTACACCCTTTTCTTGTTTTGGTCCATACCACCATGTCTGAAAGTTGTCTACCCTACAAATTTAGCAACACCCGTACCAGTATGTGTATTTCACTGTTAGAGGTATCAGAACAGTTTTCTCCTACAATTTTTTCGTTTCTGGAACATGGACCATTACTGCAAATTGATACATTTATTCCTCTCTGTCTCCCTAGAAAGTCTGTAAAATCATGATGGAATCTCCCTGTAGACACATGCATTTACAGGCGCCGCGTCGTTGGATGACGTTTCTAGACATGGGTTCCTATGTAAAACTTGATCTACTAGACCCCTATACTACCTCCAGAAGTGTATAACATGAATTATGAAACATCCATTATTTATGGAAATGTTGCACTGGTAAGGTGGTAGAATAAATGAAGGTCAGATTCGCACCTTATATGAGAGCTTTATACATCACAACGGGAAGGTGAATATGACACAATTCGGCGGTTATGAGCAATTTTGCCTATCAGTATGTAATGCAAAAGGGGATGACACTCAATCGAGGTAATTAACACTCCTTTCCTATATAATGCGTGACTATGAGTAGAAGGTGCAACAAGCAGCGATAGACGTTTTAGTTTCGAATTCAGAGGGGCGAGAGCAGAGTCAAGGCCGCGCCACAGGAGATACAACAGAAATGACTTAAAGGGGCGTTCCAAGCCAGGTCAACGACCTACCAGGTGACAGAAGAGGAGAGCGAGTTAACGGGCCATTTGAGGGAGGACAGGACAGAAAGCTTTTAAAAATTGCGTTTCAGAATTCTAAATGGATACTGACAAGACCAGTGACGCATTTTCGATTACGTGTCCAGCGATTGGTGCACACGTGGGAGACAATGTACGCATATTGACGTCTGGTGTGGACACAAAACGTCCGATTGGTGAAAACGAACTAGGAAGGAGTAAAGAGCCTAAGTTTCGACGCAGTTTAATGGCAGGGCTATTGCGATTGGTAGAGAGAGTTTCCACAGAATAAGAGGAACGCTCCTATTGGTCGAAAAAACCTGTGACGTGAAGAATGAAAGAACCCAGGTGGGGAGACAGCGCAGGTATGAGAAAAACAAGAAGGAAATTTTGAGGGGACTCTTCTCTGAACTGGCGTCTAGTGCAGAACGGAGCACTTAACGCTCTGTACGACGCAGAGGAGTAATTTGTGTGAACACAGCGTTCACAGCGGCTGACATCCAGCTAGAAATCAGCTGTAGCATCGTTTAGCTCCAACTGTGGAGAAACGAATCAGCTAATTAGTTAATTGTTCTTTTGAGAACTGAGAGGGCATTATAAAGTGCACGCTCCTCCACCCATGCGCATGTATATAGCCATATTCTGAGACTGGGGATGAGTACATGTTTTCTCGTATTACGAGAAACATAGGGAGAGTTTATGCACAAAAAAGTCAGCAAAGGTTTTAATTAGTTTTATAGGAATTTCAGAGGAGAGTGGCCTAGCAGACGACAGCTCATCGCAACTTAAGTGAATAGCACGTGCAAAGGCATAAACTTGTTGGTTCACCAACTTGCGTCCACTGTAAACTCGAGCGGCCTTGCGTAATCTTTTGCTCAATTTGTCACATAAATAACCATCCATCGTAGACTTGATTGTCATACTAAAAATAGTACCAAACTTTCGACCAGAATCGGTTGATTTATCGTAGTAGTGACCAATATCATAACGAAATCGTAAGAATAATTTTGTAAAGAAACTTCTAGTTTGTGGTTCATGGTGTGGGTTCCTGTAGTCATGTCCTAGTTCATGAACCACAGGCAACATATGAGTGGCCAAGTAAGTGGTCCCGGTAGTCGGGATACCAGTTACTTTGGAATAAGGCTGGGCATCTCAGACATATTCTGAGTCGTGGTCACCTTTGCGCTCATACGGCAAAGACTACCAAATCCACCGGGTAGTCCCTCAAACGTTAGGGGTAAAACTCAATGGGACCCGGGGCAAGTAAAGCTAGCAACCTGCTTCCCCGATACTTTAAATATGATGCTGACAACAATCAGAGCAAAATGCCTCGGACCTTTGGAGGTGACGGAGTCCCACCTCTAACTGACAAACCAGGGACTCCTAAGATACGACATGGCAACCAATGGTAATGAGATGGGGAGCTATTAATATCAATGGGGGATACTCTGGGAAGAAGGTAGAGCTGGCAGAGGCTGCAAGTAAGGTGGGGCTTGACGTTTTAGCTGTTAGTGACATTCGGGTAAGGGGTGAGAAAGAAGAGGAAGTGGAAGGTCTACCTGTCAGGAGTCAAAGCAGGAATAGCACAATTGGGTGTAGGGCTTTACATCAGGAAAGAAATGGAACCCAGCGTAGTTGCAGTAAGGTATGTAAACGAAAGACTGATGTGGATAGATTTTACAGTGTCTAGCAAGAAAATTAGGATTGTGTCAGTATAGTCGCATTGTGAAGGGACAGATCGAGATAAGATGGATAGTTTTTATGAGGCACTCAGTGATGTAGTTGTTAGAGTAAAGGACAAAGACAGTGTTCTGCTCATGGGCGATTTTAATGCCAGGATTGGAAATCGAACAGAAGGGTATGAAAAGGTTATGGGTAAATTTGGAGAGGATATGGAGGCCAACAGGAACGGGAAACAACTCTTGGATTTCTGTGCCAGTATGGGCTTAGTAATCACAAACTCCTTTTTTAAACATAAGAACATTCACTGGTATACTTGGGAAGGCAGGGGAACCAGATCTGTCATTGACTATATAATAACAGATCAGGAATTCAGGAAGGCTGTGAGGGACACACGTGTATTCAGGGGATTCTTTGATGACACTGATCATTATTTAATCTGCAGTGAAATTGGGATTGTGAGGCCGAAAGTGCAGGAGGTCAGGTCTATATGTAGGAGGATAAGAGTGGAGAAACTTCAGGATAAGGAAATCAGGCACAAGTACATAACAACGATCTCAGAAAGGCACCAGTTAGTTGAATGTAGTCAATTACAGTCATTGGAAAAGGAATGGACAAGGTACAGGGACACAGTACTAGAAGTGGCTAAAGAATGTCTTGGAACAGTAGTCTGTAAAAGTAGGATGAAGCAAGCAGTTTGGTGGAATGACACAGTCAAGGCAGCCTGTAAAAGGAAAAAGAAGGCGTATCAAAAATGGCTACATACTAGAACTCAGGTAGACAGAGAAAGTTATGTTGAAGAAAGAAACAAAGCCAAACAGATAATTGCAGCATCCAAGAAGAAATCTTGGGAAGACTTTGGAAACGGGTTGGAGACTATGGGTCAAGCTGCTGGAAAACCATTCTGGAGTGTAATTAGCAGTCTTCGAAAGGGAGGTAAGAAGGAAATGACAAGTATTTTGGATAGGTCAGGAAAACTGCTGGTGAATCCTGTGGATGCCTTGGGCAGATGGAGGGAATATTTCGAAGAGTTGCTGAATGTAGGTGAAAATACGATCAGCAATGTTTCCGATTTCGAGGTAGAATGGGATAGGAATGATGATGGAAATAGGATCACATTTGAGGAAGTGGAGAAAATGGTCAATAGATTGCAGTGCAATAAAGCAGCTGGGGTGGATGAAATTTAGTCGGAACTCATCAAATACAGTGGAACGTCAGGTCTTAAATGTCTACACAGGATAATTGAAACGGCCTGGGAGTCGGGACAGGTTCCATCAGATTGGACAAAAGCAGTAATCACACCAATCTTTAAACATGGAAACAGAAAAGATTGTAACAACTACAGAGGTATCTCTTTAATCAGCGTTGTGGGTAAAATCTTCTCAGGTATTGTTGAAAGGAAAGTTCGAGTATTAGTTGAGGACCAATTGGATGAAAATCAGTGTGGGTTTAGGCCTCTTAGAGGTTGTAAGGACCAGATCTTTAGGTTACGGCAAATAATGGAGAAGTGTCATGAGTGGAACAGGGAATTGTATCTATGCTTTATAGATCTAGAAAAGGCATATGACTATGGAACAGTATCGAAAACATCTATTTCCACAGAACGTTTCTGACTTGTTGAGAACAGAGAAGTAGAAAAGTGGTTGAAAAACGGTTCAAATGGCTCTGAGCACTATGCGACTTATTAACTTCTGAGGTCAGCAGTCCCCTAGAACTTAGAACTACTTAAACCTAACTAACCTAAGGACATCACACACATCCATGCCCAAGGCAGGATTGGAACCTGAGACCGTAGCGGTCGCGCGGTTCCAGACTGCAGCGCCTAGAAACGCTCGGCCACAAGGGCCGCCTAGAAAAGTGGTGAGTTGAGTAACTGACAATAAGAAACAGTACCTACACAAATAGACACCAAGCGCCACAATGCAGCTCGTTCTGCACTTCTTTAGTTTTTTCATCTACCAATGTTGACCACTGATATGACTTGAAATTATTATTATTACAGCGATAAACATACAAATTTTAAGTCCTAATTTTTGACTGAAATTTTGTATTTAGAGATTCCTCACTTTATGGTGCGTTTTAAAGCAGATAACTAAACTCCAAGTCAGATCACCACTGAAAACTAAAGAAGTTTGCGATTCCTACTTTAACAACGAGAGCGCACCGAAACAGCATGCCGACAGCCTCCAGGGCGAACTTAACAAGTTACGAACTACTTTC
Source organism: Schistocerca gregaria (assembly GCF_023897955.1). Classification (NCBI taxonomy): domain Eukaryota; kingdom Metazoa; phylum Arthropoda; class Insecta; order Orthoptera; family Acrididae; genus Schistocerca; species Schistocerca gregaria. Next base: position 135,232,880 of record NC_064921.1, on the reverse strand, counting down.
AGGGCAAATGGCTGCTATGTGCGTACCACTAAAAAAGCTTGGCGGTAGGGTGCAAGGTCGAGAGCACATATGGAGAATCGCCATGGCAAATCGCCCGCTTGTAATTGGCACATGGTGGTATCTATAAGGCCAGCACCATTCCACACAGAAGGAATCAAACCCATCTACTGTAGAAATAAAGAAACTACATGAGTTGCACTAACGACGCCATAGACAATCTTCACGCATTTGGAGTATGCTCGCGGGGGTGAGATTGTGGACTGGTCTACACAGGTGAGTCAGGACGCCCCTTAAAACCACGTGTTGCGAACGACGAGTGATACAAAATTTTTCAACCTTTAATTATGTGGTGGTGGTTGTTGGGATGTTTTAGGGGGACTAAACAGCTAAGGTCATCAGTCCCCCTTTAATTATGTATTTTTACTTTTTCTGTGTTATAAACCTATTTGGCACAAGGGCAGATGGTTCGTAGAACAGACAACCCACCCTATCTATAGGAGATGAGGAGGATGAAACAACTATGAAGGAAACAAATTGCCATGAAATTACAAACAAGAACTGAAGTACAAAACTGAAGGGTAACCTCATTAGATAGATTAGACTTTTTACGGTTAAAGAAATTCGGTTAATGGAATAGTAGCTACACAGATCCATTTCTTTGGTGATTTCATTGTGCTGTTTTCAGTTTTTGTCGCTGTTTCTATGTTTCTGCATTTAGGTTATCAGCTTTTAAAAATATACGGAGCAACGTTTTTTCTGTGAAGTGCAAGACAGCATGCTATCATGAATACAATATCAGTGCAGAACGATTTGCTGTGTGAGGTGGCGAGCAGTAAACAAAAGAACTCTTATAGTATCCGCTGTAATGAGATCAGAATTGCTTTCAATCAGTTCACACAACTGTTCTGTGGGTTCCACAGTAAAATGCAGTTTGAGGCAGTTCCAGAATTCTCACGCCACTGCACTCATTTGTGACAGATAAGAGTGAATTACGGATGAATCAAGGTAATCACAAGCGCAATAGCAAAATTAAAAATAATTTCTATACAGGGTATGTATCCTGATTTAATACCGAAGATTTATGTTCTGCTTGATATATCTGTAACAGGTTCCTGTAGACATTACTCAGCAAATTGGAAATCTAAAGTTAATAAAAAATATCGTAAAATAACATCTTATCAACCCTTCCTATAATTTATCACCGTACTGCGACCCAGCGATGTAGTTAGTAGATAATTCTGATGTTCATACTATGACGTATTTGTGGTCTTCAGTCCGAAGACTGCATTGATGCGGTTCTACAAATTAATCCATCTCGTGCTATCCTCTTCTTTGCATAGCTGCTGCAACCATCAACCGTCTGTATCTGTTTACTGTATTCAAGTGTAGGTCAACCATATACAGATTATACCCATTCCCCATTCCACGTTCTCCCTTCCATAACCAAACTGACAATTCCTTGATGCCTTAGGACGTGTCCTATCAACTGATCCCTTCATCTACTCAAGATGTGCCACACATTTTTCTACGACTCTGTCTCATATTAGCTCATTAGTTATTCTAACTACCCTCTAATTTTCAACATTTCAAATGCTTATATTCTCTTGTTGTCTCATTGCTTATCTTTCACGTTTCGATTCCGTATGAAGCTCCAATCCAGGCAAATACGTTAAGAAAACATCCACTAACATTTGAATTTACATTGCAGGTTAGCAAAGTTCTCTTCTCCAGAAAGACTTTTCGTGCTATAGCCTGTCTGCATTTTGTATCCTCTCTACTTTAGCTATAATCAGTTATTTTGTTGCCGCAATAGCAAAACTCATCGACTGCTTTATTGTCTAGTTTTCTAAGCTAATTCCCTTAGCATCACATGATTTAATTCGACTACATCCCATTGCCTTTGTTTTCCTTTTGTGACTTATTATGGTCTCTTTTCAAGGCACTCTCCACTCCTTTCAACTGCTATTGCTAGTCCTTGTTTTCCATGTATTCCTTTCCTCGTCGATTTTGAGGAAAACCTCCTCATCCATTACTTTATCAGTCTACCTAATTTTCGACATTCTTCTGTAGTACCACGTCTCAAATGCTTCGATTCTCTTCTGTTCCGTTATTCCCACTATCCCTGTTGCACTACCATACAATACTGTGATCCAAAGTACGTTCTCAGAAATTTCTTCCTCAAATTAAGGCCTTTGTTTGATACTAGTAGACTTCTCTTGGCCAGGAATGAACTTTTTGCCAGCGCTAGTCAGCCTTTTATGTTCTCCTTGCTCCTTCCGGCTTGTGTTATTTCGCTGCGTTGGTAGCAGAATCCCTTGACTTAATCTACTTCGTGATCATCAGTACTGATGTTAAGATTATCGCTGTTCTTATTTCTGCAACTTCTCATTACTTTCGCCTTTCTTCGATTTACTCTCACTCCATATTCTGTACTCATATGATTGTTTCTTTCATTCGGCATATCTTTTAATTCTTCTTCACTTTTCCTGAGGATAACAATGTCATTAGCGAATCTTATCAGTGATATCCTTTCCTATTGAATCCTTTCCAATTGAATTTAAATTGCGCTCGTCAAACTTTCTGTTATTTCCGTCATTGCTTCTTCGATATATAAAACTTAGGAGGAGGGGTGAAAGACTACATCCCTATCGTACACCCTTTTTTGTATGAGCACTTCGTTCTTGAGGTTCCACTCTTGTTGTTCTCTCTTTGTTCTTGTACGTATTGAATATTACCTATCTTTACCTAAGGGATCTTTTCTTAAATTTTCAATCACCTTGCTCCATTTAACATTGTCGAACGCATTTTCCAGGTACACAAGTCCTATGAATGTGTCTTCATTTTTCTTTAGTCTGGCTTCCACTATCAACCCTAATGTCAGAACTGCCTCCTTGGTGCCTTTATCTTTCCTAAAGCCAAATTGGTTATCATCTAATACATCCTCAGTTTTCTTTTCCATTCTTCTGTATATCATTCTTGTCAACAACTTGGATCGTGAGCTGTTAAGCCGACTTTACGATAATTCTCGCACTTGTCGGCTCTTGCAAATCTTCGGAATTAAGTGGATGATGTTTTTCCGAAAGTCAGACTCACACATTCTACACACCGACGTTTTGTTGCCACCTCCCCAATGATTTTAGAAATTCTGATGGAATGTTATCCATCCTTGTCTTATTTGATTTTAAATCTTCCAAAGTTCTTTCAGATACTGATTCTAATACTGGATCCGCTGTCAAATGGATCCCCCTATCAACTCCTGTCTCTCCCTATCAACTCCTGTCTCTTCGTCTATCACGTCATCAGATAAGTCTTCCCCCACATACAGGCCTTCGGTGTACTCTTTCCACCTATCTGCCCTCTCCCCAGTCTTTAACAGTAGAATTCACATAGCACTCCTAACTTAACGACTCTTGCTTTTAATTTCATCGATGGTTTTGACTTTCCTGTATGCTGAGTCAGTCCTTCCGATACTCATTTTTCTCGGATTTCTTCACATTTTTCACGCAGCCATTTCGCCTTAGCTTCCCTGTACTTCAGATTTATTTTATTCCTAACTGACTTATTTCTGTATTCCTGAATTTCCCTGCAGATATTTATACTTCTTTCATCGATCAACTGAAGTATTATTTTTTTTACTCTTGCTTTCTTCGCAGTTACCTTCATTGTACCTATGTTCTTTCCTAAGTCTGTGATTACACTTTTTAGAGTTGCCCGCTCCTCTTCAACTGAATTGCATACTGAGATATTCATTATCGCACTATCTACAGCCTTAGAGAACTTCAAGCACATCTCTTCGTTCCTTAATACTTCCGTTTTCCTCTTCTTTGCACTTCGTGCTTCCTGACTAGTCTCTTTAACTTCATCCTACTCTTCATCGCTACTAAATTGTGATCTTTGTCTATATCTGCTCCTGGGGACGCCTTCCAGTCCAGTATCTGATTTCGGAATCTCTGCCTGACCGTGATGTAATCTGAAATCTTCCTGTACCGCTCCGCCGTTTCAAAGTACACTTCTTCCTCTTGTAATTCTTGAACAGAGCATTCGCTATTACTAGCTGAAATTTATTACAGATCTCAGTCTTTCTCCTCTCCCATTTCTGGTACCAAGTGTTTATACTACCATAACCCTTTCTTCTACTCCTTGCCCTACAACCACGTTCCAAACCTCCATGATTATTAGTTTTTCATCCCTCTTTACGTACTGAATTACCAGTTCAATATCCCCGTATACTTTCTTTCTCTCTTCAGCTTCGGCTTGCGATGTCGGCATGTATACCTAAACTATAGTTTTCGGTGTTGATTTGCTATCGATTCTGATGAGAACAACCTTATCAATGAACTATTCACAGCAACTAACTCGCTGCGCTATCTTCCTGTTCATAACGAATCGGACTTCCGTTTATTTTCTGTTGCTGTTGGTATTATCCTATACTCATCTGACCAGAAATCCTTCTCTTCCTTCCAATTCACTTCACTGACCCCATTACATCTCGTTTCTATACAAGCTAAAATACCCTTCGGATTTATCACTGTATTTTATCTCTGATACCTGGGAAGAATCATAAAAGAAGGCTGTATACATGGAAGAAGCCTGGAGATACTGACAGGTTTCAGATAGATTATATAATGGTAAGACAGAGATTTAGGAACCAGGTTTTAAATTGTAAGACATTTCCAGGGGACGACCACAATCTACTGGTTATGAACTGTAGATAAAAACTGAAGAAACTGCAAAAATGTGGGAATTAAAGGAGATGGGACCTGGATTAACTCACTACACTGCAGGTTGTACAGAATTTCAGGGAGAGCATAAGGGAACAATTGACAGGAATGGGGGAAAGAAATACAGTAGAAGAAGAATGAGTAGCTCTGAGGAATGAAATAGTGAAGGCAGCAGAGGATCAAGTAGGTAAAAAGACGAGGACTAGTAGAAATCCTTGGGTGACAGAAGACATATTGAATTTAATTAAAGAAAAGAAAATATAAATATGCAGTAAGTGAAGCAGGCAAAAAGGAATACAAATGTCTCAAAAATGAGATCGACAGGAAGTGCAAAATGACTAAGCCGGGATGGCTAGAGGACAACTGTAAGGCTGTAGAGGCTTATCTCACGAGCGGCAAGATAGATACTGAATACAGGAAAATTACAGAGACCTTTGGAGAAAAGAGAACCACTTGTATGAATATCAAGAGAGCAGATGGAAACCCAGTTCTAACCAAAGAAGGGAAAGCAGAAAGGCGGAAGGAATATATATAGAGGGTCTATACAAGGGCGACGCACTTGAGGACAATATTATGGAAATGGAAATGTAGCTAAAGATGAAATGGGAGATACGATACTGCGAGAAGAGTTTGACACAGTACTGAAAGACCTGAGTGGAAACAAGGCCCCGGGAGGAGACAACATTCCATTAGAACTACTGATGGCCTTGGGAGAGCCAGTCCTGACAAAACTCTACCATCTGGTGAGCAAGATGTACGAGACAGGCGAAATACCCTCAGACTTCAAGAAGAATATAATAATTCCAATCCCAAAGAAAGCAGGTGCTGACAGATGTGAAAATTACCGAATAGTCAGTTTAATAAGTCACGGATGCAAAATGCTAACGCGAATTCTTTACAGACGAATGGAAAAACTGGTAGAAGCCGACCTCGGGGAAGATCAGTTTGGATTCCGTAGAAATATTGGAACACGTAAGGCAGTACTGACCCTGCGACTTTTCTTAGAAGCTAGATTAAGGAATGGCAACCCTACGTTTCTAGCATTTGTAGACCTAAAAGCTTTTGACAATGTTGACTGGAATACCCTGTTTCAAATTCTAAAGATGGCAGGGGTACAGTACATGGAGCAAAAGGCTATTTACAAATGGCAGTTGTAAGAGTCGAGGGACATGAAAGGAAAGCAGTGGTTGGGAAGGGAGTGAGACAGGGTTGTAGCCTCTCCCCGATGTTATTCAATCTGTATATTGAGAAAGCAGTAAAGGAAACAAAAGAAAAATTCGGAGTAGGTATTAAAATCCATGGAGAAGAAATAAAAACTTTGAGGTTCGCCGATGACACTGTAATTCTATCAGAGACACCAATGGACTTGGAAGAGCAGTTGAACGGCATGGACAGTGCCTTGAAAGGACGATATAAGATGAACATCAACAAAAGCAAAACGAGTATAATTTAATGTAGTCGAATTAAGTCGGGTCATGCTGAGGGAATTAGATTAGCAAATGAGAGACTTCAAGTAGTAAAGGAGTTTTGCTATTTGTGGAGCAAAATAACTGATGATGGTCGAAGTAGAGAGTATATAAAATGTAGACTGGCAATGGCAAGGAAAGCGTTTCTGAAGAAGTATAGATGTAAGTGTCAGGGTTTCTGAAAGTATTTGTATGGAGTGTAGCCATGTATGGAAATGAAATATGGACGATAAATAGTTTGGACAAGAAGAGAATAGAAGCTTTCGATATATGGTGCTACAGAAGAATGCTGAAGATTAGATGGATAGATCATATAACTAATGAGGAGGTATTGAATAGGACTGGGGAGAAGAGAAGTTTGTGGCACAACTTGACTAGAAGAAGGGATCGGTTGGTAGGACATGTTCTGAGGCGTCAAGGGATCACCAATTTAGGATTGGAGGGCAGTATGGAGGGTAAAAATCGTAGACCAAGAGATGAATACACTAAACAGGTTCAGAAGGATGTAGGTTGTAGTAGGTGCTGGGTGATGAAGGTTGCACAGGATAGAGTAGCATGGAGAGCTGCATCAAACCAGTCTCAGGACTGAAGACCACTACAACTACTTGAAAATCTGGAATAATGTAAGTTAGTCAACATTGTTAAAAGTTTGCACTAATTCTGGAAGCGCTATAAACGTTTTTCTTAACCTATCTTCTAAGAGAAATTGTAGTCAGTGTTTCTTTGCCTTTCTCCGGGACCCAAACCCTCGGAGGTCGGGCCACTGCCAGTCTTATCCACACCGTAAATAATTCTTGTCCGTATCTTGCAAACGTGACTTATCAAAGCGATAGTTGGGTAATATTCACATCCCTCAGGATCTGGCTTCTTTGGAATAGGAAATGTCACTTTCTTCCTGAAGTCTGATGGCGTTTCATCCTCTGTTATATCTTGCATACCAGGTGCAATAGTTTTGTCGCGGCTGACTGTTCGAAGAATCTCAGCAATTCTGAGTGACTTGTTTTGACTAAGGTCTTTCAGAGCTCTGTCAAATTCTTCTCGTCGTATAGTACGTCCCTTCTCACTTCCATCTCCTTGCGCTTCTTTTTCTATAACAGTGTTTTCAGGTTTGTTTCTCTTATGTAGTCTCTCTGCATAGTCCTTTCACCTTTCGATCTTCCCTTTTTTGCTTTGTACAGGCTTGCCATCTGTGCTCTTAGTATCCATATAGGTGCTTCTCTTTTCTCCAAAGGTGTCTAGTTTCCTTATAAGCTGACTTCCATCTTTCCTATAGTTACGCATATATTTACAGCCTATACCTACGTATAATGTAATCTGGAGGTAATTCCCGTTATTAACTGCGTGAGTAGTTCAGCACTAGTCGGAATACTTTATAGAAGTATCCTACTGTGGCTTCTCTGTCTGTGAAGGCATAACTTGACTCGTTCGACATCCTTGAAGAATGTCGTTCATGACTGGATTTACGGTACCCGATTTCTGAATGAATCAACAAATGAATGAATGAGTCCGTTGTAGTTTGACTGTCGATCTTCAGAAGAGAGAAAACGAACCCACTGTCAAACAATTCCGAATTATTCGAAGAGATCTTGGGATTGCAGCTGTTCCACCGTAAAGTGTACGACGATTGGCTGCAATCCCGAAATCTCTTCGAACAATTAATTCGACGGAAAATTTTTTAAAATTTGACTTCCCAATTAACTCTTCTCATGAATATTCTAATTCACTAGAAATGTATTCGGGATTGTACAATTTTTATTCCCTTTCTGGAACTCTTGAAGACGAAAGACATATTTCTTCATGATGTAGCTGTGGGGCGTTCAGAATGTTTTTCCACATTGTTTGCCCAAAGTGAATAATTGCAGTTGCAACCAGATGAGGTAGTAGGCCCGCCAACGTTCCAGGAAAATGAGCCAAATGTTGGCTTAAAATTAGACATAACACTCGCGGTAATTTAGCTTCCCGCTACAAGCCGGTTTTCCACAAGCATAAATACCAGTGGGTTTATTACAGAAATACTCACGTAGTAGAATCCCACATGGATCGTCGACCAAGTTCTACTTCAGAACATTAGCGATAAGAAATGTTTTTTATTATTTATTTATTTATTTTCGTTACAGGCATGTATGGGCTACGTTTACACAACTTCCCTCATTTTCTGAAGTTCTCTTGCTTCCTCTTTCGCCAGTACTGCTTCATCCGTTGGCTCACTCGTGCACATTCTTTTGCCGAGAATACTCTGTTCTTCCTCGTTTTCTCCTCGAAGAAATCCTTCACCTTCGCAACCTTTTTCCTAAATACCTGCTTGATCACAATTTCTTCTGCCGTGATCCCGCATATTTGTAGATCCCAGTGCACTTCTTTCACCCATGGAACTTGTGTCTTCTTGCTCTCCTGGAGGAGAAGAATCTTGTTTGCGAGCCTCTCGTATTCCATTCTTTTAATATGTCCATAGAAAGACAGTCTTCTTTTCTTAATTGTGGTGGTGATATTTTCAAATCGTTGATAAAGTTCTTGATTTGATCTTAGGCGGAACGTAAATTCATTAGATTTTTTCTGGGCCCAAGAATCTTTCTAAGGAATTTCCTTCCTTTCTTTTCCAATTCTGAAAGTCCCTTCCTGACTATTGTCTCAGATGCATATAAACATTCAGGTTGGACGACTGTGCTGTAGTGTTGGAATTTGGCCTGATGTGAGAGTGGTTTAGATTTTTATGTGTTCTGACTCACTGTATGCTATTTCCATTTTTCTTGCCGGTTATCCAATTGCTGCCTTTTCATTGTTGTTTGGAGTCAAAATTTCTCCTAGGTATTTGAACTTCTGAACTCTTTTGATGTCGTCATACTTGGACCTCATTGTCCAGACTGGACCAGTGGCATTTATGTTCATATATTGTGTCTTCCCAAAAGATATTTGCAATCCTGCTTTCACAGCTGTTTCCATGAGGACTTCAATCCGTTTAGTTGCAATTTGCAGATTCTCTGCAAAAAACACTATCATCTGCAAACGCGAGGCATTCAAATGTAAGCCCAAACTGTTTGCGGCTTAGCCTGATTCCATTTGGAAAGTTGAACTGACTCATTTCTTTTCGCCATTCCCTGGTAACTTTTTTAAAACCACAGTTGCACAAGATCGGAGAGAGACTGTCTCCTTGTCTCAAACCTGTTTTGATTTCAAAGGGCTCTGACAGTTCTCCTAAAAATTTTATTTGTGATTGTTAGTGTTTCCTGAATAAGCCTCGTTGTCTTATCTGTTCCAAATTCTTTCAGCACTTCCATTAAATTGTCTCTGTCTACGGAGTCGTACGCCTTTTTAAAGTACAAAAATGTCATGATGTCATGATCACTTTCTTATTAGCTGCAAGTGTCTTTGTTTTGATTAAGGTTTTGATGTTAAAGATCTGCTCTGTACACGATCTTCCTGTCCTAAAGCCGGCTTGATATTCACCTAGTTGTTGATCTAAGTGACGTTCTGTTCTATGTTTGAGAGGAATGGCAAGGGTCTTGTATGCTACGGGTAGAAGTGTTATTCCTCTGTAATTATTGACACTGGATTTGTCTCCTTCCTTGTGCAATGGGTGGATGACAGCATCTCTCGATTCTTCTGGGATCTCTCCCGTGAGCCAGATTTTTTGAAAGAGTCTTTCGAGTCGTTACAGTCTCCTTCGTACTTCAAAAAGAATCTTTGCCAGACACTTTATTGTTTTTCAAGCTCCTGATAATCTTTCGTGTTTCCTTTTTATCTGGTGGGGTGGAATCAGAAATTTTGTTTTGTAGTTTCTGGACGGTTAATTTTTTTGGTGGTGGGTCACAGTTGAGCAACTCTTTGAAATATCTAGCCAAGTGTTCACAATTCTGTTTGTTGTTCATAATCAATTTGCCCTGATCATTTTTGAAACAGATGTTGTGTGATGAGTAACCTCTAAGTTTTTACTTAAATTTCTGATAGAAGCTCCTGGCGTTGTTCTTCTGGAAATTATCTTCTAGTTCCTTTAATTGATCTCTTTCAAACTTCCGTTTGGTGTTCCTAAATACTTCTTCTGTCGTCCTTCTTTGGGTTTTAAATTCTTCGAAGTTCTGGTTGGTAGAATTCCATTTGTTCCAATCTTCAGAACGTTTCCGTAAGGCATCTTCACATTCATCATCCCACCATGGATGTTTCTTTTTGTTAGCAAAGAAAATTGATTGTTTCGCTGCTTCCTGAATCTTCTGAGCCATTTTGTCCCAGTCGTTGGAGTTTAACGTGTCAAGTTCATGCTGACACTTCACAACTATTTCTTCACTGACTTTCAGTGCTTCAATTCTGTACTTCTGTATTCTGAGGGTTTTCCTTCTCCGATTGCCAGGTATTGGTTTCACTTTGACCATTGTCAGGTAATGGTTGGAATCAAAATTAGCACCTTTCTGCACTTTGACGCTCATTATTTCCTCCGGGTTGGTGGTCTCTACGTGATCAATCAGAAATTATCCTAACATGGGATTGGGTGATCGCCCTGTTTTCATCTGCTTTGGAGTCCTTTTAAACTGGGTGGACACAATTTTCATTCCAAATGATTCACATACATCAATTAATCTATCACCATTTCTGTTTGTCCTTCTGTGAGTTACATATTTGTCCACAGTGTTTTGGAATTTTCTGTCTTTTCCACTCTGGTTATTGAAGTCCTCCGTAAGGATCTTTACATGTTTGTCTGGGATTCTGAACTGTTCTTCTTCGAGTTGTGACCAACATTCTTCTACTTTCTCTGGGTTCTTTCTATTGTCTTTATTGATTGGAGCATGGGCATTGAATTTGGTGTATAATTTGTTTCCACTTGCAAGAATTACTATAGACAGTCTAGGAGATGCAGATCTGAATTCTTCTATAGATTCAGTTATAGAATTATGAATGAAGAAGGCCGTTCCAAGGATTAACACTGCATTCTTAGTTTTCTCTGTTTTCTTAATCTCGATAGCTGGTCGTCCTTTCAGTATCCTGTGGTTGCCCATAGTTGACACTTCATCTGTTGTGAATCTTGTTTCTTGAACTGCTAGAAGTCTGATTTTGAATTCATGAAGTACTTTGATCAGTTCCTTTTGTTTTCCAATTTGCAATAGGGTGTTCACGTTTAAGTGTAACAAAGAAATGTTTCTCCTTCGTTCTGAGTTTGTGGAGTGATGGATCCTCCGACTGATCCAAACATGATGGTGTAGGGCCCCAGAATCCATTGCTCTACTTGAACCAAAATTTTGGTCCCGGATTGAAACGGCTGGGGCAGTAGTTTCCGTACGTTGTGCCATCATGGTAGTTGCGTGGGTTTAGATTTCTGGGATAGGGTGAAACCCTACCCAAAAATAAAACCAAGTTGGTGAGACCTGGAGTAACTAGAACAGCCATCCCTAACATGGAATCAGACGCTGGCCAGGAAGCCGCCCAATACGGGAACCGTCGCGCCTGGGTTTAATGTACTTAGATTATGAGGTTTGCTCCCTTCGGATCTTCCGCTCTCAGTGGCAGTGGGAAATATCCTGACTCTCTTCTGCCGCTAATACCGTTGACCTGCTTCTCCTAGTAACCCTAGGTAGGGGCCCTATGACAGGACACTACCATCCGGAGCCAGATGGCCCCTGTTCTTTTTTTACGAGTTTGATATTCGTCCTGCTCCACCTTCCTCATCACTTGCACGATGAGGCCCCGGACTTGCAACCGGCAATGGCGGAGTTGAAATGTTTTTAATAGTAATGTAATAAACTGGCGGGTTAAATGAGACTTTCATACAGTAATGGCCATTAAAATTGCTACACCACGAATATGACGTGCTACAGACGCGAAATTTAACCGACAGGAAGAAGATGCTATGACATGCAAATAATTAGCTTTTCACAGCATTCACACAAGGTTGGAGCCCTTAGCGACACCTACAACGTGCTGATATGAGGAAAGTTTCCAACCGAATTCTCATACACAAACAGCAGTTGACCGGCGTTGCCTGGTGAAACGTTGTTGATGCCTCGTGTACGGAGGACAAATGCGTAACATCACGTTTCCGACTTTGATAAAGGTCGCATTATAGCCTGTCGCGATTGCGGTTTATTGTATCGCGAAATTGTTGCTCGCGTTGGTCGAGATCCAATGACTGTTATCAGAATATGGAATCTCTGGGTTCAGGAGGATAATAAGGAACGCCGTGTTGGATCACAACGGCCTCGTATCACTAGCAGTCGAGATGACAGGCATCTTATCCGCATGGCTGCAACGGGTCGTGCAGCCACGTCTCTATCCATGATTCGACAGATGGGAACGTTTGCAAGACAACAACCATCTGCACGAACAGTTCGACGACGTTTGCAGCAGCATGTACTATCACCTCGGAGACCATGGCTGCGGTTACCCTCGACGCTACATCACAGACAGAAGCGCCTGCGATGGTGTACTGAACGACGAACCTGGGTGCACCAATGGTAAAACGTCATTTTTTCGGATGAATCCATGTTCTGTTTACAGCATCACGATGGTCGCATCCGTGTTTGGCGACAACGCGGTGTATTCGTCATCGCTATACTGGCGTATCACCCGGCGTGATGGTTAACCAATGGCACCCCATACCGTCTCGGTCACCTCTTGTTCGCACTGACGGCACGTTGAACAGTGGACATTACATTTCAGATGTGTTGCAACCTGTGGCCCTACTCCTCATACGATCCCTCCGAAACCCTACATTTCAGCAGGAAAATGCACGACCGCATGTTGCAGTTCCTGTACGGGCCTTTCTGGATACAGAAAATGTGCGACTGCTGCCCTGACCAGCACATTCTCCAGAACTCTCACCAATTGAAAAGGTCTGATCAATGTTGGCTGAGCAGCTGGATCGTCACAACACGCCAGTCACTACTCTTGATGAACTGTGATATCGTGTTGAAGCTGCATGGGCAACTGTACCTGTACACGCCATCCAAGCTCTGTTTGACTCAATGCCCAGGCTTATCAAGGCCGTTATTACGGCCAGAGGTGGTTATTTTGGGTACTGATTTCTCAGGATCAATGCACACAAATTGCGTGAAAATGTAATCACATGTCAGTTCTAGTATAAAATATCTGTCCAACGAATACCTGTTTATCATCTGCATTTCTTCTTGTTGTAGCAATTTTAATGACCAGTAGTGTAGATTACATGAGAAGGCGACGTTGTTGATATACAGATGACGGTATCATTTCAGAGATGCAAGAAAGGCGAAGTCTTAGTGGAGCGCATAACTGAGAAAGTGCAAATGAGGATATGGTTGCAGTAATAAATACACGAGTGGATGTTGTCTGTTCTTGCGTAGACTGTATGCTAAATGAAAAAAAAAATAATGCAGATACAATTCTGTATTTGACTGGAACCGCATAGAAGTGAAGTACTAAACGAGGACGGGTACGCGTTCTACACTGTCCAGTCACTGTAATGTGACCACCAGTCAAAATCCTGGATAACCACCTTATGCAGTTCCGATCGTTACTAGACGTGTAGGAAGAAAGTCAGCGAAGTTCTAGGGCACCGACGGGGATGGGGAGTGATGCTGACTCCAGTGACGTGAAAGGCTGCGCTAGGTTTCTCCGTTGAGTATCCGCTGCGCTTACAGCCCGATCGAGGAACTCCCACAGCTTGATTCATCTTGTGCCGATCTCCGCCATGATTGTGTTCTGGCCACGAGTGTTAGGTCGATATTGGCCTCGCCAGAGTTGCTGGGGGCGCGAGTTGGCGGCGAGCGGTCTTCTGGCGACCGGTAGTGGAGAATTACACAATATCGAGCTAAAAGGACAGAACGGTAGAATTGTGCATTTAATAATTTTCGCACTCTGTGGTTGTGACTGATGGTGAAACCGAGACGCTTGGGAATTCAGCGCTGCTGTGGAACGATAAGCCGTGGGCTAAAAAATGGTTCAAATGGCTCTGAGCACTATGGGACTTAACTACTGTGGTCATCAGTCCCCTAGAACTTAGAACTACTTAAACCTAACTAACCTAAGGACATCACACACATCCATGCCCGAGGCAGGATTCGCACCTGCGACCGTAGCAGTCGCGCGGTTCCGAACTGCGCGCCTAGAACCGCTAGACCACCGCGGCCGGCAGCCGTGCGCTCTGCAAGTGTATGGACGCAATTATGGCTAGCTGTGGCCGATGTCGTTTGTGGGTGTTTGCCACGGCAGAGGAACAAGACAGCGTGGGCCCAACCTGAACACACTGTGCTGTAGCATGTTCGCCCGCAATAAGGATGTCGTGATATTGGAGAAGAAAGTAGTGGAATAAGGTACGTGTATTAACCTTCAGTGACTTCTGCGGTGTTAGTTTGCTTTACTGTCTGGCGACTGAGCAGTACCTGCCACTTTAGAAAGAAACTGACGAGTGTGTAAAAGTGTGGCCAATGCCAGATGGGCGTTGTCATCAAGTTGTTATATTTCTTACTTGTGAACATAATTTTATCAGGATTACTCATTAGATAGATTTGAAATTCAGTTCTGTGCTGTAGTTCAGCGGGTTCTAAATACTGGAATTTACTATATCTACTAACTGTGAGTTTTCTATATCTACGTGTTAAATGAAAGTTAATTTTGAAGTTTGAAAGGTACCTTTCTACCATTACGATTCTGTAAGTTTTTATTGGGAAGTGATGTTGTTTGCTGCTGTTTTGGTTGAGAATTTATTACCAAAAGGAACAGTTATTTAATCAGTCTTTTATGAAGTGTTTTAAGACTTGTTGTTGTTGGTGAACTATTACTAACAAATTACGTAAATTAGTAATGTTGTGTTATTTAAGGCACCTATCTCCATTAGTCAATCAACCATGGCCAGCTGGGAATGGGCATTGATGTAATATTAGGGAACTAGAGGCTATTTGCTAAGTTGTGGCAATGCTAATCTGTTGTTTGTTGTTATTGTCGCCCCTAAATGAACCTAATAATTGTGCACAATATGGGAGGTCAGTTGCTCAACAGTTGCATGTCTGTTCGCCCGTGCATACGTCGTCTACTCTGTCCTCTGTGGCCCGTGGTGCACGACAGTTACCTCGGTGCCGGTTTTTGATAGCGCCGTTTTGCAATGTACGGTATACTTCAACCACAGCGACCTGCAAACACTTTACAAGTATCGAAAATGCGACCACCCTTGGCCCGAAAGACAATAGTCATACTCTTTTGGACGTCAGCCACATCGCTCCGTTTCCGTATTATGGCAACGACTGGGTGTTTGCCGCGTCTCCGCGTATCCATTTATCCTTAGGAACCATGTATTTTCGTCGGTAGGACTGCATCTACCAGCAGGACAATGCAACGTGCCACACAGTTCTCTTTGCGTATGTGGATGGTTCCAAGAGCACTACGATTAGTTTACCGTTCTCCTCTTGCTACCAACTCTCCGGATTTAAACCCAATCGAGAATCTGCTACAGTACATCGATGAGGTTGTTCGCGCGATCACTTCTCAACCCAGAAACCTAGTGCAGATGGCTACACATCCCTGTTGGTACTTTCCAGAAGCACTTTCACTAATTCTCTCCACGTCCTCGCTGTAAAAGGTGGTTATTCAGGCTTTTGGTAGGCGGTTACATTAATGTGTATAAGCCAAAAAGGAAATACGTGAAATACAGGGAGGGGCAAATAAAAGTGGACTGGGCCATTTGTGGAAGCACTGACGAAGGAGGAAAAGACCTACAGTTATTTCTAACAGGATTGAGCAACTACCCATACAGCCAGCCGAACCTTGCAGCACCTTTGCACAATCTTCACACCTGACAAGGGCTGTTAGCAGAGGTCAGTCTGGTCCCGCCTTCGTTGGTGACCCAGGTCAGCTGAGCTGTCAGTGTGCAATTACTTTGTGTGGGGCGCCCTCAATTCTAAAGTGTATAGCAACAACCCTAATAGTCTTCAAGAACTGCAACAGAACATTTCAGATGAGACTGCAGTCATCTCCAGTCTAGCTCCGATCTGCCTTCAGCAATTGCTGACCTGTACAAAATCTGCCAAGGGATGAATGGTGGTCACTTTGAACGTCTGTTATAGTCAGATTAAGTATTTAAATATCTTTCCTTTGCTACATTTCTTTGTACTGTGTAACTCTGTCCTCCGGGTCACTCTAATTTGTTCCACTGCGAGTACGGACTACCATCAGCTGTGTAAGGGAATGATGGCAATGAAAACTTGTTCTGGACCGGGACTACAAAAGGATTTCGTGCTGCACACGAGCGGTTGCTTTAAAAGCCTTCGCCATCCCTGCATTACTGACGGCGAGATCCAAAACTCCATATTCCGTCGTTCTTGCGCCACAAACTGAACTCGTACACATGTTGTGTAATTCCCGTACAGGGGAGGACACTTTAATTGAAAGTCGCTGCACGGTGTCTGCAGATAAAAAAGAACATTGCACCGTTCTTCTTAACAACAGACATCCTGCAATATCGTACAAAAAGGAAAATTTCTGTCCACTCTGTAAGAACATCAGCTTACAGAACTTCACAAAATCGGACAAACTCATTCCTGAGAGAGAGAGAGAGAGAGAGAGAGAGAGAGAGAGAGAGAGCAGCTATGTTTACATAACATCGAATATTAGAGAAAACATTTCTATTAATTTAATAAGAGAGTCTCACAACCTATTAGGAAATGCTAAAGAGTGAAAAAAGAGCATACAGCTGAAAGCGAACTAACTACGTCTTTAACTACATCTTATCTTTTAGCTCGACACCTGTACAAACCACGCAGCTGTAAACATCTAGAATATTCTGAAGGCATTATTCGCCGGTGTGCTATTAAATGAGGTTTAATTAAAATAATAGTCCCAAGAACGACATATTTTTGATGAATCTTCAATGCATCCTTGCCCTAAAATTGTGTATTTTTATAACTTGCGAATTATAACACGGAAATTACTAAATACGAAAATTCGTTAACTAACAATACGACGTTCCCTGTTATTTTATTACAACAAATTGTATCAGTTGTATATATATTCTCAATGCGCTGGTGCTTAGAAACAACTCGTATTTGTTGGATTATGTCATAACATAAAACCCACCAAATATGAGAGTACACTGAGAGCGAAAAATGCAATATGGCGGCTCGCAAGTTCTGCCTATGACGTATAGAGCGGCCTTGCCTCGTGTTGGTTCAACCTTTCGTAACCTGTTGCCAAAATATCGCAGAACGTATTTTGCGTTTCACGTGAGGCAACTGTTACTCAAAGCGAAATAAGAGGAAGTGAAGTCCCCAAACTCGTACAGCTCCAGCTCAACGGCAGCTCATTCGATCCCTCCGACGACAGCTGTAGAAGCGCTATGATGTATTCTAATAAAAACCTCACGCATCACTGGCTCTCAATAATTCTGACATCATCGCGCCTTTCCCGGTACGGCGCACTGTCCACCTGTCTCATTCAACAGCACCCAAGCGCCACTATTCTCGCACATTCATGCGAGACGAGGGCGGTCGTTGTTCAGGTTTCGCGTGGAACGCTCGTATGCAGTGTGTCCCCATACTCACCCAAAGCAACCCCCGGTGCCTCCAGGTAATATATCTTGTGAATTAAGCCTTAATACATTTGTAAGCAGTTTAACAGATTTGTCCCTCAAGGCAAACGAAACTTGGGACAGCACTCCAATGGTGACAGTTTCCCCCAGCTGGAACATTGTCCCTCTAAGTTCCACTGTGATTAATTTTGGCATGATGTTTGAATAGAAAGACAGACCCCAAGACTCACAGTTATCTTCACTCGGCGGCATCAGGGATTTTCTCTGCCTCGTGATGACTGGGAGTTGTGTGATGTCCTTAGGTTAGTTAGGTTTAAGTAGTTCTAGGTTCTAGGGGACTGATGACCATAGATGTTAAGTCCCATAGTGCTCAGAGCCATTTGAGCCATTTTTTTGAGTAATCTTCACTCATGGGAGACACTACTTCTATAAAATGCCGAAGTTGCTCTATTCCAACTTAAAAATTCAACCCGCCCCCACCTATGATTTTGCGTCACTACGTCATCCCACGCAAACTATAGCGCAATGTATTTAATACAGTGTTGGCGAAGAATTCGGCACGCGAGCCATGCTCTACCCCGAGAACCAGAGCTCTCATCCGGATACATGCAACGGGTACCCCCACGTGACACTGTCTGAGCTTGAGGAGGGGGATGTGGGGCCAACTGCGAAAGTGCCGCATTTTAATGGCAATGCAGTCGCGCTGTACACAACTTTATCTCATAGTTCATATTTCTCAATAATATAAATCACAAACGAAAGAAATTTTCGATATCACGAAAAAGATAGGTTCGCCGGAGAGCTTCTGTAAAGTTTGGAAGGTAGGAGACGAGGTACTGGAAGAAGTAAATCTGTGAGGACGGGGCGTGAGTCGTACTTGGTTAGCTCAGTGGTAGAGCACTTGCCCGCGAGAGGCAAACGTCCCGAGTTCGAGTCGCGGTCCGGCACACAGTTTTAATCTGGCAGGAAGTTTCAAGATAGATGGCTATTTACCATATTCTGGAAATGTTGAACCGCAGACAGGCACAACATGGGGGTGAGGAGGAAGCTGGGAGGGGGAGCGATAGAAGGGTAGAGGTGGGAGATGATGAATTTAAGCTTGCCAGAGCGTATAGGAACGAGATGGAGAGAGGGTAAGGCAGCTAGGCAGCTAGTTGCTGTCTGGAGGTTAAAAGCTAGGCAGTGGGTGGGAAGGGGGTGGGGGGGGGGGGGAGGAGGAGAAAACGAGATAAGTAAAAAGATTGTGGGTGGGTCGTGTAGGGCTGACTGGAAACAGGTAAGGGGATAGGTGGGTAAATAAAAATGTAGGATATATTGCAGTGACAGTTCCCATAGGTGCAGTTCGGAAAGACTACTGTTGATGGAAGGATCCAGAGGGCACAGACTATAAAGCAGTCATTAAAATATAGACTGTCATGTTGGGCAGCGTGCTCAGCAGCTGGATAATCCAGCTGTTTCTTGGCCACAGTTTGTTGGTGGCCATTCATGTGGACAGACAGCTTGTTGATTGCCATACCCATGTAGAGCACAGCTCAGTGGTGGAAGTTTAGCTTGTGGTTCACGTTACTGGTTTCACAAGTAGCCCTGCCTTGATGGGATAGGTGACGCTTTTGATTGGACTACAGTAGATGATGGTGAGAGGATGTGGAAAGGCCTTGCATCTAGATCTACTGGAAAATGAGTCATGAGGCAAGCGGATTGAAACAGGGATTGTGTAGCGATAGACGAGGGTATTGCATAGGTTCAGTGGACGCCGGAATAACTCTGTGGGGGCGGTGAGAAGGATGGTGGGTAGGACATTCCTCATTTCAGGGCATGTGGAGAGGTAGTCGAAATCCTGATGGAGAATGTGATTCTGTTGCTCCTGTCCTGGGTGGTACTGAGAGATGAAGGAAATGCCCCTCTGTCGCCAGATAGTGCAACTTTGGGAAATTGTGGATGATTAGAGAGATAAGGCATGGGAGATCAGTTTCTGTACGGGTTGGGAGGGTAATTATAGTCTGTGAAGGCCTCAGTGAAACCTCTGGTATATTTCGAGAGACGTCTGATAGGGATGGAGGTACTGATGTAACCATCGTTGAGTTGGAGGTCAACATCAAGCAAGGTGGCTTGTGTTGAGAAGGATCAAGTGAAGTGAGTGGGGAGGGCGGGGGGGTAAGGTATTGAGGTTCTGGAGGAATGTGGATGAGGTGTCCTCATTCTTAATCCAGTCAAAAAGGTGTCATTATTGAATCTGAACCAGGTGAGGAGTCTGGGATTATGGGTAGTTAGGAAGAATTCCTTCCTCTAGATGGCCTATGATTAGCTTGGCATAGGATGGGGCCATGTGGGTGCTCATTGCTGTATCCCACATTTGTTTGTAAGTGATGCCTTCAAAGGAAAAGTAATTGTAGGTGAGGATGTAGTTGGTCATGATTACCAGAGAGGAGGTTGAAGGTTGGAGTCTGTCGGTGTTTGAAAAGGAAGGGTTCAATTGTGGCATGGCCATGGGCATTAGGGATGTTACTGTAAAGATGGTGGGTAGTGTTTAACGTCCCGTCGACAACAAGGCCATTAGAGACAGAGCGCAAGCTCGGGTTAGGGAAGGATTGGGAAGGAAATCGGCCGTGCCCTTTCAATGGAACCATCCCGGCATCTGCCTGAAACGATTTAGGGAAATCACGGAAAACCTAAATCAGGATTGCCGGAGACGGTATTGAACCGTCGTCCTCCCGAATGCGAGTCCAGTGTGCTAACCACTGCGCCACCTCGCTCCGTGTGTTACTGTAAAGGGAAGTGGCATTAATAGTGACGAGCAAGGCATAGTAAAGAAACAGGAACTGTGGAGAGTCGGTGTAAGAAATTGTTGATATCTTTTATACATGTGGGTAGGCTGTGAGTAATAGGCTAAAGGTGTTGGTCTGTGAGAGCAGAGTTTCTCTCAGTGGAGGCACAGAAACAGGCCACAAGGGGGATCCTGGGTGGTTACGTTAATGGATTTTAGTAAGTGTGTAGATGGTAGGGTGCAGGCATGGTGAGGACAGATATAGAATTTGGGTAGAGGCTCTGAGATAGGCTTAAGGATTTGAGAAGTGGGGAGAAATGTAAGGTCTCCTGAAATGACTGATACTTCTGTTGGTCTGAGGCTCTTTGACGAAATGTTCATGACTGATAACGAGTTTGTTTAGGTTCTGGATTCTGTATGGTGGTGGGAGGCAGTTTCTGAAGGTGGGATAGGTGTAGTAGGTTTTTGAGGTAGGGTTTGTCAGCTATGAGAAGAGGTGGGGGAGGGGGGGTGATTCAAGGCTGCTACAGATGAGGTGGATAAAGGTAGTCCAAGGTGGGAGTAGGAAGTAATTGGGTTGGAGTGCTTTTGAGGTGACATTGTGTATGCTGCTCTAGTTCCTGGAGGGTAAGAGTTTGTGTGTGAGGTGGGACCCAGGAATTTGGAACTGCACAGTAGGAGGATTTTACAGAGGAAGAGGAGGTGTTGCAAGGAGGCATGGGCCTGATTGGCATGGTTTTGCAGGACTATGGTGTTTGAGAACTGGCGGAATCTGAACAGATGGAAGTCATTGTGGGTTAGAAGGGGTTGCTTCTGGAGATGGGTGATTTGATGGTAAGTTTACTTTGGAGGATTACATGAGCTAAGCAACAACGCAAGAACAGTATGTGAGGTTGGGTACAGTCTAGGAATAAGGAAACTGTTCTTTATTGGCGAGGGTAAAAGATCCATGGTAGAGGATAAAAACGCGTAAAAAGACGTAAACAACGTAGAAATATGTGAGAAGAATTTTCAAAAATACACCACAATATGTAGAAAAAAACAGAAGAAGTAGGGAACAGTTGAGAGACTGGGAAACAAGATGAAACCTGAGGGAGTAGGCCAATAGTGTGAGTCGAAAACGAACTGAACTCGTCGAGGAAACAAAATGAGATCAAAGATAAAAGTAAATAAAAAGGTTGCAGGTTCTGTGGGCGGAGATGTATGGAGAAAGCGGGTATCAGATGTGGCTAGGTTAGGTGAGATTGGTATGTGTGGACTGGAATAACGGAGAAGGAATAGGTGCTGGGTAGGGGTTGGCAAGGTACGGAAAATTACACGCGAAAATACGCGAGAGTGACACAGGAGGAGTGATCAATTTGAAGGTCTAGAATTCAAGAAGTCGGGGGAGTAATGTATGACATGACATGCACCACTAACAATAAACGTGGTCTTCTGGCCGTGTGCTGGTGGTGGACCCCACAGTTGATACAGTGTGGCTCGTAAGTAAGAGCGTGTGGTGTGGTTTGGAAAGTGACACGTAACACACGGGAAAGACGAAAGAGAAAAGGACGGACACTGAGTATGGTAATGCATTAGAAAATAGTACCAGAGGAAAACATCACTGGGTTAAGGGATTGAGGAAAAACCGTTGGGCAAAATTTTGAATTTTATTTAATTATTTTAGGTGCACTGAAGGCATAACACAATTTTTATCTGGTAGAGATTGTCGCCATACGGACAGACAAATGCAGTTTCATACATCTTCGCACTCAAGTTGCAATGTGATCGTGGCTTATGTAGTTTTATAATCGGAAAAAGCCTTTCCAACACATATATTGTTCGAAATAATACATCTCGTTTGCAATCTCGTTATGGAGATGCGGAAATCAATCAGTTACATATGCATATGCATGTGGGCGCTCTCAATTTAAATGGCAAAAGTTATCGACAAGAGATGTAAGATTGACATTGGCCTCATAACACTTAGGAAACTGTCCTAATTGTTTCAAGGTCACAATGAATACTTTGCAAGGTGGCAGAATAAAAGAAGGTCAGCTTTGCACCTTACATAAGAACTTTATACATCACAATTTGAAGGTGAATATGACACCTAATTTAATTTGCCAGTAATGAGCAAATTTGCCTATGAGTGTGTAATGCAAAAAAGGATGACACTCAATTGACGGTACTAACACACTGATCCTATATAATGCATGTCTACAAGCAGAAGGTGGAACAAGCAGTGAGGGGAAACATTTTGGTTTGCAAACAAGGGCGGGCATCATGGAAACCACTATAGGGGTGTCCCAGGCAAGAGTCAACGACCGACCGACCAGGTGACTCAGACGGGAGAGAGTGGGCAGGTCCACCTGGAGGAGGACAGAAAAAAGCTTTAGAAAACTGCGTTTCAGAATTCCACATGGATACGAACAAAACCAGTGACACATTAGATCACGTGAACTGTGAATGGTACACACATGATAGACACATGTAACTTTTTAGGTGTCTGGAGTGGCACAAAACATCTGATTGGCGGAAACACACTGGGAAGGAGTAAAGTGCCGAGCTTTCGACGCAGTTAAATGGTAGGACCTTTGCAATTGGTAGAGAGAGTCCACAAAATAAGAGGAACGCTCCTATTTGTCGAAAAAAGCTGTGACATGGAGAATGAAAGAACTCAGGCGGGGAGACAGTTTGGCTGTGAGAAAGACAAGACGGAAATTTTGAGGGACTCTTCTCTGAACAGACGTTTAGTGCAGAATGGGGTGCAAAACGCCCTGTACGACGCAGACGAGAAATGTGTGTGAACACTGCGCTCACAGCGGCTGACATCCAGCTAGAAATTAGCTGCAGCATCGTTGAGCTCCAACTGTGGAGAAACGAACCAGCCAGTTAACTGTTCTTGCGAGAACTGAGAGGGCACTATAATATGTACACTGCTTCAGCCACAGCTTGAGACTAGGGATGAGTTCATGTTTTATTGCAAATCGAGAAACATAGGGAAAGTTTCTGCTGAGCACCCAGGCAGACGACAGCTCATCACAGCTAAGGTAAATAGTGTAGAGGCATCAACTTGTTGGTTCACCAGCTTGCGTCCACTGTAAACTCGAGCAACCTTCGGTAATCTTTAACACCAGTGAGCAGAACTAAAACGTGAACAATATGTCAATTACACTTTAAGCGAAGTCTTGTAAATTTGTCTGGATCAAGTAACAGTGTGATAATCAGATGCAGTTGTAAATACTGAGAACATTTCCATAGAAATGGTTTGTACCAAGTTAAGTAAATCTGCATACGGATACTGTAATAGGGTGAATTAATGTTTTATATGTTATAGAGCCACTCAGTCTGAGCGCCCTGAAAACTGACCAACATCCACTCAGTCTCCTCCTGGAGCAAACCAAAGAACCCACTGTTGCACCGGCGAATTTATTTTTGTCAGGGACTACAGATTTCACATCCTCAGTTGATTCTCCAGGGAAGAGAGTAATTAAATTAGCGGCAGCTGAATCTATTAGAGGACTAGATGGATTGGACAATACCTCATTTTCCTTTCTATGTATCTCAGTGTTTTCTGCTGAAACCTGTGCTACCTGACTAAATAACGACTGAATCGCCTCTGCCAGTATGGAACATTCCCCGACGGTAGTCGGCCTTAACGGAAGCAAATAAAGCCGTTCACTGATACAAAATCGGTATACGGTGCACTGAGTCGTAGGAGGATACATTGTGAACACCTTACAGGTTGAAAACAGTGTTCCCTGGCATTGACAAGACATTATGACAGATCAGCTGGTTGTACCAATTTCTCAAATACTACCCTCAAATTCTTATGAGAGTCTCGCCTTGAACCCACCTCCCCTGCACATGAAAGCAGCAGAAACGAAACATTTCTTTCAGTCACCCAACGTTGGCATTAGTCGACTTTTCAAACCAACTTCAGCAGCGCACCATGGATATCTTCTACAGTGGCAGAGTTTAGAAGCGGAAGTGGGTCGTGTTATGGATGTTGGTCATTGGTAGCACAAGAAAACAGCATCAATGGTCAAACATTTTATTCGGACTCAAGATCTAAACGGTCATTGAAAAGTTTTCGTTTGAGGGCGTTGCTGCAGCGTATACGCAACGTAACACGACTCCGATACAGTTATACAGGGTGGTCCATTGACAGTGACCGGGCCAAATATCTCACGAAAAAAGCATCAAACGAAGAAAACCACAAAGAACGAGACTCGTCTAGCTTGAAGGGGAAAACCAGATGGCGCTGTGGTTGTCATAATAGATGGCGCTGCCATAAGCCAAATGGATATCAAGTGCGTTTCTTTAATAGGAACCCCCATTTTTGTAATTAAATATTCGTGTAGTAAGTAAAGAAATGTAAATGTTTTAGTTGGACCACTTTTTGCGCTTTGTAATTGATGGCGCTGTAATAGTCAAATGTGTTGAGCCACGTGTGAAACGTCAACAACGACCTCCAACAAATGGTGATGCCCAAGTAGGTGTTTTAGCTGCTGTCGTGGCTAATCCGCACGTCAATAGCACACAAATTGCGCGAGAATCGGGAATCTAAAAAACGTCGGTGTTGCGAAAGCTACACAACATCGATTGCACCCTACCATATTTCTATGCACTAGGAATTGCATGTCGACGACTTTGAACGCCGTGTACAGTTCTGCCACTGAGCACAAGAGAAATTACGGGACGATGACAGATTTTTTGCATGCGTTCTATTTAGCGACGAAGCGTCATTCACCAACAGTGGTAACGTAAACCGGCATAATATGCACTACTGGGCAACGGAAAATCCACCGTGGCTGCGACAAGTGGAACATCAGCGATCTTGGGGGGTTAATGTATGGTATTGGGAGGAAGGACAATTGGCCCCAGTTTTACCGATGGCAACCTAAATGGTGCAATGTATGCTGATTTCCTACGTAATGTTCTACCGATGTTACTACAAGATGTTTCACTCCATGACGGAATGGCGATGTACTTCCAACATGATGGGTGTCCTGCACATAGCTCTTGTGCGGTTGAAGCGGTGTTGAATAGCATATTTCATGACAGGTGGATTGGTCCGCACGTTCACCGGATCTGACGTCCCCGGATTATTTCTGTGGGGAAAGTTGAACGATATTTGCTATCGTGATCCACCGACAACGCCTGACAACATGCGTCCGCTCATTGTCACTGCATGTGCAAACATTACGGAAGGCGAA
Source organism: Schistocerca gregaria (assembly GCF_023897955.1). NCBI lineage: Eukaryota > Metazoa > Arthropoda > Insecta > Orthoptera > Acrididae > Schistocerca > Schistocerca gregaria. The sequence goes on along the minus strand of NC_064921.1, from coordinate 135,207,252 downwards.
CTACTCACTGTTGAGAGGAATGTCGTTACACGTATTGCCAAATGCACTGCGGTTGACGCACATCATTTTGAGCATTTATTGCTTTAATGTGGTATTTGCAGGTAATCACGTTGTAACAGCATGCGTTCTCAGAAACGATAAGTTGACAAAGGTACATGTATCACATTGGAACAACCGAAATAAAATGTTCAAACGTACCTACGTTCTGTCTTTTAATTTAAGAAACCTACCTGTTACCAACTGTTGGTCTAAAATTGAGAGCCATACGTTTGTGATTATTACAGCGCCATCTGTCTCAAAGCGAAAAAAGTGGTCCAACTGAAACATTCATATTTCTTTACGTACTACACGAATATGTAAGGAAAAAATGGGGGTTTCTATTTTTAAAAAACGCAGTTGATATCCGTTTGACTTATGGTAGCGCCATCTATCGGGCCAACAATAGCGCCATCTAGTTTCCCTCTTCAAGCTACACAAGTTTCGTTCTTTGTAGTTTTTTCATTTGACGCTTATTTCTTGAGATATTTGGCCCGGTCACGATCAATGGACCTCCCTGTATAAGCACCGAAATGTAGTCAATGGCCGGCCGCGGTGGTCTCGCGGTTCTAGGCGCGCAGTCCGGAGCCGTGCGGGTGCTACGGTCGCAGGTTCGAATCCTGCCTCGGGCATGGATGTGTGTGATGTCCTTAGGTTAGTTACGTTTAAGTAGTTCTAAGTTCTAGGGGACTAATGACCACAGCAGTTGTGTCCCATAGTGTTCAGAGCCATTTCAACCATTTTTTTTTTTTGTAGTCAATGGATTAGTGTGTTATTCGCGTCTTTGCGACGCACGAGCTATGGCAACGTTATTACTAGATGTGTCCAAACAGGACCAACGCGCTGTTATTCTTTTTCTGCTGCCGCAGGAGAATCATTGTTAGATGTCCTTTGGAGAACGAAGAATGTGTATGAGGCAGCATATTCTGGATTGGTGCATGAAGTTTCATGCACCTCGCGATTTGACGCAAGAGGCCAGTCGATCTGAGAGGCCAGCCTCATCGATTGTGAACAAAACATCAATCTGGCGGTTGATAATGCGATTAGTGTGGACTGGTGCTTAATAATCTTTGTGCTAGCAAAGGATCTCGAAATCATCTTCGGTGACATGCAACACATACGGCAGGAGTCAGGATGCTGTAAGCACCTGCAGGTAATGGACACCCCAGGCACTGAATGTCGAATAGGATAGCTGTTGCCTGAAGCACCTGATGCGTTTCAGTATTAAAGGCTACACCGTGCTTCCTGGAGCGCATTGTCTCATTCAACGAAAGCTGCTGGGATCATTGGGTTTTTGTTGTTATGGTCTCCAGTCCTGACACTGTTTTGATGCAGCTCTCCATGCTACTCTATCCTGTGCAAGCTTCTTCATCTCCCAGTACCTACTGCAACCTACATCCTTCTGAATCTGATTAGTGTATTTATCTCTTGGTCTCCCTCTGCGATTTTTACCCTCCACACTGCCCTCCAGTGCTACGCTTGTGATCCCCTGATGCCTTAGAACATGTCCTACCAACCGACCCCTTCTCCTAGTCAAGTTGTGCCACAAACTCTTCTCCCCAATTCTATTTAGTACCTCCTCATTAGTTATGTGATCTACCCATCTAATTTTCAGTATTCTTCTGTAGCACCACATTTCTAAAGCTTCTATTCTCTACTTGACCAAACTATTTATCGTCCATGTTTCACTTCCACACATGGCTACACTCCATACAAATACTTTCAGGAATGACTTCCCGACGCTTAAATCTATACTCGATGTTAACAAATGTCTCTTACTTAGAAACGTTTTCCTTGCCATTGCCAGTCTACTTTTTATATACTCTCTACTTCGACCATCATCAGTTATTTTGCTCCCCAAATAGCAAAATTCCTTTAGTACTTTGTCTCATTTCCTAATCTAATTCCCTCAGCATCATCCGACTTAATTCGACTACATTCCATTATCCTCGTTTTGCTTTTGTTGATGGTCATCTTATACCCTCCTTTCAAGACACTGTCTACTCCGTTCAACTGCCCTTCCAAGTCCTTTGCTGTCTCTGACAGAATTACAATCTCATCGGCAAACCTCAAAGTTTTTATTTCTTCTCCATGGATTTTAATACCTACTCCGAACTTTTCTTTTGTTTCCTTTACTGCTTGCTCAATATACAGATTGAATAACATCGGGGAGAGGCTATAACCCTGTCTCACTCCCTTCCCAACCACTGCTTCCCTTTCATGTCCCTCGACTCTTGTAACTGCCATTTGTAAATAGCCTTTCGCTCCCTGTATTGTACCCCTGCCACCTTTAGTATTTGAAACAGGGTATTCCAGTCAACATTGTCAAAAGCTTTCTAAGTCTACAAATACTAGAAACGTAGTTTTGCCTTTCCTTAATCTTCCTTCTAAGACAAGTCGTAAGGTCAGTATTGCTTCACGTGTTCCAACAATGCTACGGAATCCAAACTGATCTTCCCCGAGGTCGGCTTCTATCAGTTTTTCCATTCGTCTGTAAAGAATTTGCGTTAGTATTTTGCAGTTGTGACTTATTAAACTGATAGTTCGGTAATTTTCGCATCTGTCAACACCTGCTTTCTTTGGGATTGGAATTATTATATTCTTCTTGAAGTCTGAGGGTACTTCGCCTGTCTCATACATCTTGCTCACCAGATGGTAGAGTTTTGTCAGGACTGGCTCTGCCAAGGCCGTCAGTATTTCTAATGGAATGTTGTCTCCTCCCGGGGCCTTGTTTCGACTCAGGACTTTCAGTGCTCTGTCAAACTCTTCTCGCAGTATCGTATCTCCCATTTCATCTTCATCTACATCCTCTTCCATTTCCATAATATTGTCCTCAAGTACATCACCCTTGTATAAACCCTCTATATACTCCTTCCACCTTTCTGCTTTCCCCTCTTTGCTTAAAACTGAGTCTCCGTCTGAGCTCTTGATATTCATACAAGTGGCTCTCTTTACTCCAAAGGTCTCTTTAATTTTCCTGTAGGCAGTATCTATCTTACCCCTAGTGAGATAAGCCTCTACATCCTTACATTTGTCCGCTAGCCATGCCTGCTTAGCCATTTTGCACTTCCTGTCGATCTCATTTGTGAGACATTTGTATTCCTTTTTGCCTGCTTCACTTACTGCATTTTTATATTTTCTCCTTTCATTAAATTCAATATTTCTTCTGTCACCCAAGGATTTCTACTAGTCCTCGTCTTTTTACCTACTTGATCCTCTGCTGCCTTCACTATTTCATTCCTCAGAGCTACTCATTCTTCTTCTACTGTATTTCTTTCCCCCATTCCTGTCAATTGTTCCCTTATGCTCTACCTGAAATTCTGTACAACCTCCAGTTTAGTCAGTTTATCCAGGTCCCATCTCCTTAAATTCGAACCTTTTTGCCGTTTCTTCAGTTTTAATCTACAGTTCATAACCAATAGATTGTGGTCAGGGTCTGCCCCTGGAATGTCTTACAGTTTAAAACCTGGTTCCTATGTCTCTCTTACCATTATATAATCTATCTGATACCTACTAGTATCTCCAGAAATCTTCCATGTATACAACCTTCTTTGGGTACCAGAGACAAATGCATGGACGAAGAAGATGCGTCATGTATCATCCCCTCGTCCCAGTTTTCTCTGCCCGGGAAATGGGTGTTTGTGTTTCCTCATCATTTCATTATCATTCGTGGCAGTGGAAAGATTGGACTGTATAAAAAAATAGGACTGCATAAAAATTGGGACGTTGCATGGATGCTGATGAACCCGCAGTTGAGCGCCCGATAAAGCAAACATCATCATCCCCTCTTCACACGAAATTCAAGAGCCAACCATCTGCAGTGAACCTGATGCTCACCCTGTTGGTTACTGGGGACCTTTGCTTATTAATTTTAAAGAATCTGACTTCTCCATGACTGGGGAACCATACTGCGCGACGTTCGAGAAATTGCGGCTTGCAGTTAAGGTGAAACTCCCGGGAAAACTACAAAAATGTGTGCTGCTGCTGCATGACAACGTATGTCCCCATATCGCAAGCGTCGTATCGCGGAAGCTACGCCAATTCAAGCGAGAGACACTCGAGCTCCTGTCCTCTAATCCTGATCTCTGCTTTGGTTTGGTGCTTATGGTAGTTCCGATCTCTCCCCACGCGATTCTCATGCCTTTGGCCCATTAAAAGAGACCTCGAATGGTCGATGATTCCTATCGGACGAGGATGTGGAGCAGGCGCCTATGGACTTCCTCGTCCGGCAGCACATGGTGTGTTAGCAAAAGGGTGACTCCAACCTGCTGCTTCGGTGAGATGATTGACTCGTGCTCACGGCGACTGGCATAACTATCCTGGACTGTACTACGTCCGATCTCCCCTTATATAACATTGGCTTAGCACCAGCTGCTTCGCTCGCGTTTATTGTATGGTCTGCATTCTTAAAAAATTTTCTTTAATCGAATTTTTATGTTCACAAATTGCAATACCTTCTAAAATTTTCTCGCTAATCAAGGCCACAGAAGCATGGTCTTTTCAGAATGTACTTCTGACCAAGAAGCGATTATGGTTGTTGGTGTGCAAGATTTTTGGTAATAATACTTTCTGCGTACTTGTGGTATTTCCATAGAAACTCATCCCCTAAGACATATTTCTTTATGCCATATAGAAGTGAAACACCAATTTCATAGATTTACTTCTAAAAAATTTTAATACAAAGAAGTATAATTTTAAAAATTTTCATCCCTTAAATCACCCTCTTAGGAGCTGAATTTTCGAAAACAGTGAAACACATTTTTTTTATTTATAAAAGACAAACCAAAAACAAATTTTCATGGATTCAGCTTTGAGAATTCTCTCACAGTGAAACAGTTTCAGAAAATTTTCATCCCCTATTTCACTCTCTTAGGGGTTCGAATTTCGAAAAGCGGTGAAACACCTGTTATTTTATTTCCAAGCGAGGAGTGAAATCTCTATTTTCATAGGCGTAGCTTTAAAAATGGTTTAGTAATTCATTGATCATGATTTATTTAAAAAAAATTCAACTACTATTTTACCTCCTTAGTGGCTGGGTTTCCAAAAATATTGAAACACGTATCTTTTTACTTTTAACAAACACCAAATACCAATTTTCGAAGTCCTAACATCAAAATTGCTATAATAGCAATATATTTTCAAAAAGCCTTTCATCCCCTATTCCACCCCCTTCTTAAACGATGCCTTCAGTATAAGAACACATCCTCCCAAACTCCAAGTTTTTATCTTTGCTGGTTTGGGCTGGTCCTATGTCATCCCCTTGGGGGTTCAGTTTCCAAAAGCAGTGAAACACACATTTTTTTCATTTCTAACAGAGAAACAAAACACCAGTTGTCAAAGATTTGGCTTCAAAACTGCGTGCATAATGAAATGTTTCCATAAAAATTTTCCACAAAAACTATTTCAGCCGATAGGGCTTGTATTGCCACAAAAAGTTGCACACATATATTTTTATTTCTGAGAAGCGCCGGCCGCTGTGACCTTGCGGTTCTAGGCGCTTCAGTCCGGAACCGCGCGGGTGCTACGGTCGCAGGTTCGAATACTGCCTCGGGCACGGATGTGTGTGATGTTAGGTTTAAGTAGTTCTAACTCTAGGGAACTGATGACCTCAGATGTTTAGTCCCATAGTGCTTAGAGCCATTTGAACCATTTTTTTCTGAGAAGACATATTGAAAGTTTCATAGATTTAGCTTTAAAATTGATTTCGCAATGAAACATTATCATAAAACATTTCAGTCCTACTTCACTCCATTAGGGGTTAAATTTGTAAAAGCACTCAAACACGGTCTTTTTGAGAAGTAAAATACGAATTTTCATAGATGCAACTGTCAAAATGCTGTAGAGTTGTTTAATAATGATTTGGTTTAAAAAAACTTTCACGCTCTATTTCACCCCTATGGAGGTTATATTTACAAAAATGTTGAAAGACGTATTTCTTCATTTTTCACTGAAAAATTAAGTATCGGTTTTTGGAGATCTAGCTTCAAAATTGGCTTAATAGCGACATATTTTCAAAAAACTAATCATCCACTGTTTCACTTCCTTAGACGTGGAAGTCGAAAAATCACTTCTTAAACGACGCCTGCAATATAAGATAACTCTCTCCAAATTTCAAGTTTCTATTCTTAGTGGTTTTGGCTGGGCAATGATGAGTGATTCAGTCAGGACATTGCCTTTTCTACGTACAGTTTCATAGCGGCCGCTTCTCGGCTAGCATGCCCGCCTTTGATGTGTGGTGAGGACAGCATGCGTAGGACCGCTGCTGGCGGTGGGCAGCCAGATGCCAGCTGTGACGTCAGCGACCGGAGGAATGCTGGCGCCCAGACACCGCACTGTGTCACGTGCGCCGGCTGTGTAGGCGCAGCTGCTTGTGACAAGGTGTGCCAGCTATGCGGAGGACCGCCGTAATATCAGCCCTCGGAAAAGGAACTAGTCCTTGCGAAAGAAGGCGTGTGGCACCAGGACGCCTGCACCAGTGTAGGGGGGGGGGGGGGCGAGTGGCCGCATCTTCCTGGTCTCGAATGGCTGCCCACCCGGGCAGAAGCCTACTGTCTTAGGAGTCACCAGTGGGAAGGCGCAAAGTCCAACGAGGTGGAATAAAGCTATCGACACACAGACGGTGCTTTCGAACGTCAACGTTGAGCATGCTGCGTTCAACATGCTGCTGCACTTTCAGAAACGATGCGGCTTGCTCATACGGTACGTGTGCCTCAATGTGATACACGCGATCGCGGCACTCTCCAACGGCAGTTGTCGGCTGTACTCCGCGTTAAAACCCTACATTAGCTCTATTAAAACGCACATTTGTTCACTTGGCCATGTGCTAATCATGTTGTTCTCTCTGCATCCATTTTCATGTTATAAGGCAAAGGAAGAAAGTAACGTGTCCACTCATTAAGGCTATTCACTTATGAAACTTCCATTAGAAATAGTGCGACAGGCCGGACGGAGAGGCCGAGTGGTTCTAGGCGCTACAGTGTGGGACCGCGCGACCGCTACGGTCGCAGGTTCGAATCCTGCCTCGGCATGGATGTGTGTGATGTCCATAGGTTAGTTAGGTTAAAGTAGTTCTAAGTTCTAGGGGACCGATGACCTTAGAAGTTGTCCCATAGTGCTCAGAGCCATAGGCGACAGAAATTTACAATATTTCTTTGCATAAGGTCAAAATTATTTCATCATTCTCATTTTTCAGTAAAACACTAATGTTATTCTTACTTGTTTACTGTCCCTGTTCAGTAGCTGAATCTTTAAAACATCTGAAATACAAGATTTGAAAAAAGAAAGTGCACAATATCTTACTGCAAGCAGTGTAAGCTGTGTTATAGATGAAGCCGATCGAAGCAAAACAATCCTAAAAAAACCGCCCTTGTATTTACATACCATCGAATACTATAGAATACACTTCTATTAAAGTATCAGAATCTATCAGAAAACACAAAGGTTAGTAAAAAAGTATTTGGATGCAATGAGACGCGATCAAGCAACACACAACTCTGCGTCTCTACTCATTACACTATAGACTTACTCATTCGTACGCAATACCCGAGTCGGGCTGTTTGTGGTAGGAAGGACAGAGCCAAAGGGAGATTGAATATCATTCGTGTTGTGAACTTTCTATTAATTTTAAACGAATACCGTTTTATTAAAAATCTACTGGAAAACACTTCCAGTGGTATTGACAACTAAGAAACAGAATAATTTACAATAATGAAACTGTACCAGGTTGATTAATAGCAAACAGATTACATTCAATAATAAAAGCTGTAGCATTACACATGTAACATATTGGGCATACATAGGAAAAGAAGTCCACAACTGTACAGCTACACTATTGATCACAAACAGCTGGAGACAGCGTCTGCCGCAAAATATCTAGACGTAACTATCCAGAGCGACCTTAAGTGGAACGACTACATGAAACAGATAGTGGGGAAAGCAGACAACAGAATCTTAAGGAAATGTAACTCAGCCACGAAAGAAGTGGCTTATAAGGTGATTGTTCGCCCGATTCTTGAGCACTGTTCATCCATCCGGGATCCTATCAGGTAGGACTGATAGATCCAACGAAGAGCGGCGCGTTTCGTCACGGGATCGTTTAGCTGGCGAGAGAGCGTTACGGAGATGGTACCTTAACTCCACTGGCAGACGTTACAAGAGAGGCGTTGTACATCACGGAGAGATTTACTATTGAAATTTCGGGACAGCACTTTTCAGGAGGAGTCGGACAAAATACTACTCCCCCCCCCCCCCCTCATACGTCTCGCTTATTGACCACTAGGAGAAAATTCGAGAAAACAAAGCCAATACGGAGGCTTTCCGACAGTCATTCTTCCCATGCATTGTTCGCGAGGGGAAAAGGGTTGGAGGGATCAGATAGTGGTACCGAAAGTATCCTCCGCCACACACCATTAGGTGGCTTGGTTGAGTATGATGTAGATGCAGAAAAAGGAAAATATTCTTTCTCGAAAGAGACTTCAAGATTCACAGTCCAGAATAAAGTACACTCCGCAAATAAGCATCATATAAGAAAACTCCTATACCGCCAGATAGCGGGAGTGAGTAAGGCACGTAGGAGAAATATCCAGACAAAATTGATATTAAGTATTGCGTCCTGAATGGTACAAACAGTAAGTGAGAATCTTCATGAAATTAATAGGTTTTCAATCTCCTAGTGTTTGGTCAGTTCAAAAATCTACATGCCTACAAGGAGTAATACTAATACCCATTCAGTTGGCGAGACCGACTTGCATAAACACTTTTAAGTAAATAAATCTAGTAATTACTCAATTGGCAAATTAACCAGTTAAAACTTCAACAATTTACACTAGCTAGAAATAAATTTAAAAGGAGAGCTGCAGATGGCGCACAGTTACTGACGCACAAATAAATACATCGATGTGCTATACTCTCTCGTCAAGGCGTAGCGGACTAGGTTGCAGAACCACTTGCTCCCGGCTGATCGCGGACTTTGCTCCGCTTTCTGATTGTGCTCCTGCTCTATTTTATCCAACTCCCACCTAAAGAAACAAAAGTGGTTGCCTAATTAACAGAGGAATACAGAATTTAGTTCAGGAATTGGGCCAAGCGTCTACTACGGGCCGAATGCCGCCGCGCGAGAGTCTGTAACACTATACTGCATCGCTTATTATATCAACATACAAGGTGTATTACCACATATGGTATTACGATGCAGTAAATGTTACCCTCTGGGAGGATTTAAGTAAAAGTGACCGTGAGTTACCTAATGGGTTTGGCTTTTCGAACCTGAATTCAGTGCTACAGAAAATACCAGAAAGCTAAAGATTGAAATTTGGAGAATGTTTTAAGGAACCAAGTTTACTTAAATGAAATAAAATAACTTCGCCATCCTAATTAGGCAGCAAATCACACTTTATCTCTTCTCAACAGTAATACTTTGTCATAAATAAATTAACTCATCATCAGATGATGTGAAAGACATTACTAAACCAAAAATGGACAGGGACATAGTGCTGTTTCAATAGTTACTTTTCATATACTACAAATATAGTTAAGTCACTGGCAATAGGATTTTTACGCTCACTATGAAGCAATCTTGTTCCTATTTTTTATGAATAAAAGCAATTACTGTAACTTTATCTTTTATAGACAATGACTTAGGTGGGGCCCTCAAACTGTCTTTCCAAGTTTTACTACACAAAGCACGCAAAACTGAAAATTTACTTCAACTGACCCAACTCCAAATAGGGGAGTCTTAAACTGTTCATATCGATAAAGCAAACTAAACACACATTCTGAGACAATTTGTAAGGTGCAAATTTTGATATTATTCTTTCATTCAAATTGCACTCACCTTGCAGGACATTTAAAACAGTTAGTGCAGGTGATCTTTCATACAGGTTCTTAAGTACGACTTTCAATGCATTTTACTCTAATTAATCTGAAAATTACGTGCTTCCCTTTGTCATTAGCACAACCAGTAATTTTCATTGACAGAATTAAATGCACTTAATATTTGAAGCACAAGTACTATTAATTAAAAACAGACCAAATATTATGAAGGTTTTCATAAATGCAATACTAAATACCTCCCTTGATTTCAATGAAACGAACAGTATTTCTATATCTCTTGTTGAATTTAGAACTGTGCAACACCAACAATTACTTATTTTCAATCGTTTTCCACATGCAGGATATTCGGATGTTAGTAATTATGTGGAATGGATCCTAAGAGGTATGATAAGAGGAACCAATTCAAGGGTCGGACACACAGTTTAACATAATTTGCCTTATTATTGCAAATTAAACACCACTTAAATGTACTGGATCATACTTGGACATAAATCTGACATTGATTTACTGAAATGATGGCGCAATATTGGTGGCGAGTACATGGTGGCTACCTGGTCTTTCCTCTGGATGTAATTTGCTCTACTACTTTCTTCTTAGCGACGAAATTACCAGTTTTAGAGCCTTTTCCAATAATAGGGCACCATTTTAGAGCCGTACACACATCCGAGGCCTTTCCACATTAGTCCAGGCACTGGATGCCACCCCAGGCACTTGCGCTGTTCACTCACTTGCTGCTCAGACCAGACCAGACTTATCCAGTAGTTAACTTCAGACTGACTGCGCTCTCACTTGGCGCCTCGACTGAGCGCCACATCCACCTTTTAGTTCGCTCCAGCCACATTTTGGTGCGCGCCAACTTACTTCCGTTACAAATGGGAAGTACTGTTGCTTTTCATTTTATACAATGTAAGTTCCTAGGTAAGAACCAGCTTGTACATAGCTGCAAGCAAACATTTTAATAAAATCCCAACATGTAAACACATTAATAAGTCAAAATAAAATAACCATAATTAAATATCACTTTTCTCCAGTTAATACAAAGAATTTAAATGGTAAAGAGAAAACATTTTACACTACTTTCCACTTCATTGCAATAGGTCAAAGACATTACATAGTAAAAGAATACATACTTGACATTAAACAGAATTAATCAGTACAGAATTAATTATGGTGTTACAAGTCAAAATTACGGCAACAAGTGAAACAAGTAAATAATTTCTCGATGATTTGGCGCAGTCAAATAAACGTAGCTTGTAAGGCGACCAAAATCTAAACACAGTTCTAAACAAAGTTACCGAGCAGCAAGTCCGACAGTCTACCACCTATTGTACCAAACTTGCGCCACGTGGGCGAGGAGTGAAACAGTAACCGCCATGTGGACCGGAGGGCTAAACCCCCCCCCCCCCAAAAAAAACGGACTCCGATGACTAGCAAACTCCTGACTTATGTACGAGGGTAATCCCAAATGTAAGGTCTCCTATTTTTTTTATAAGTACAGAACTCCGTTTGTGTGGCAGTTGGTCACAGTTATGAAGAGTGCTTCCCTGCGCTGTGTGGAAACATGCGTACGCCGCGCTGAGGCGCTCAGTCTTGGCTTGGCAGCCGTTGAGAATGGAGCTCTCGTTGGATGTTACCGCCAAGTGCGAATTGCATGCAGTTATTCGGTTTTTGAACGCAAAGGGCACTACGAAGATTGAAATCCATCGCCAATTGACGGAAGTGTATCGTGAGTCGTGCATGGATGTCAAAAATGTTCGTAAGTGGTGTAGAGAGTGTGCAGCAGGTCGGACCGAAATTCACGAGGAACAAAGGAACGGGAGACCGTCAGTTTCTGAGGAGACAGTGTTGAATGTTGAGCAAAGCATGCGTGAAGATCGGCGGATCACTTCTGCACGTTGGCTCCTGAGGTTCCCGAAGCACCGTTCACAGAATTTTAACGGAAACATTGAAGTACCGGAAGGTGTACGCAAGATGGGTGCCACGCAAGTCGATTGAGGACCACATGCCGCAACGAGTTGATGCTTCCCGTGCATTTATTCGCCACCTTGCAACCGAACAGGACAACTTTCTGGAATCAATTGTCACAGGTGACGAAACCTGGGCATACCACTTTACACCTGAGACCAAGCAACAATCACGCCAGTGGCGGCGTCCTTATTCGCCAAAGCTGCGGAAATTCAAACAAACACAGTCTACCGGTAAAGTCATATCAACCGTTTTTTGCGATCGGAAAGAGGTATTGTTGGTCGACTTTGCGCCCACTGGGACCACAATTAATGCTGACAGGTACTATGCGACTCTGAAAAAACTTAAACAGGCAATTCAGAACCGGAGAAGAGAAATGTTGAGCAAGGGCGAACACATTCTCCATGACAACGCTCGCCCACACATCGCTCGGCAAACCGTTGCTCTCCTGCAACAGTTTCAGTGGAATATAACCACCCACCACCCTATAGTCCTGACTTGACGCCCAGTGACTAACACCTGTTCCCTAGGTTAAAAGAACATTTGGCTGGGAAGCGATTCAGTTCCGACAAAGAGTTGAAAGAAGAGGTTCATAAGTTTCTGAACAGCATATCGGCGAGCTGGTATAACATGGGCATACAAAAACTGCCGCAGCGTCTACAAAAATGCATCGACAGAAACGGTGATTATTGTCGAAAAAGAGCTAAATGTTAAAGCTGTAAACTGATGTAAACAATTGTCGAAATAAACAGGTCTATGTACTTATAAAAATAGGAGACCTTACTATTGGGATTACCCTCTTAAATTTAAGGTGGAGAGGGGGAAGAGAGAAAAGGAAACGGAAGGGATTGCTGATAGTCGTATAGGAACACTCGCGAAATCAGCGGCGGCGAGTGAAAATGTGTGCCGGACCGAGATTCGAGGCCAGCGATCTTCTGTTTACTAGCCAAGTGCGTTAACCTTTGCGCCATTCGGGACGCACTGTTATCGCAACTGCACGTACTATCTCGGCCGATCCACTTTCCCACCGAGCCTAACCCATCCGCAGTCTCTGTCCATTTCATCCATGCTCGCTGCCCTGAGAGCATGTCCGTAAGAACAGACACCAAGCGTTCGTAGAACCCACCACTGAACACCAGAAGAACTAACCTTGTGAATAACATTAGAGCTACATTTAAGAATGCAGTAAGAAATGCAAAATAAAGTCCCCAATGAGAGAGAGCCATAATAACTGAGATAAAGACACACACACACACACACACACACACACACACACTCTCTCTCTCTCTCTCTCTCTCTCTCTCACACACACACACACACACACACACACACACTCACACACTCACACACACTCTCGCACACACTCACACACTCACACACTCACTCACACACACTCTCGCACACTCTCGCACACACACTCACAGTCAAACTTCGTAGTTTAAACACCCAATAAAACAATAAATGAAACTGTGCTCTCCAATAATAGTATGTGTAGGCCGAGGCACATGAAATGAACTCAGGTAATATATAAATGTCCGCCGCCGCAAATCTGATGCCTTACAGCAGCCAACAAGGAAGTTTGGACCGAAGTTCGCAAATAACACTCAGATTGGACCATTAAATAAAGAAACAAATGAAGTAGTTTTATAAGAGTACACACACAACTATCATGCCCAGAGACAGAAGCGGGATCAATAACCGGAAGTCTGATATGGAACCGGACGTGAACGCCGAACAAACGATCAGAGAACTACCGAACTGGCAGTCTCAGTAGCGCTACAACAAATATCAATTATAGCCATGGTTACTGCCGATCCTCGGCTCACTCGCACCCGATAAACCAAATCGGAAGCTTGAAAGTTTTCCGTCTGGTTATGTATTGTTACCTTTGCATCTCTCTTCTTCTCTTTCGTTCTATCTATGCTAGAGTGTGTGTGGCCAAGGCGCCTCATTTACACGTGCCCACCCGCTTAGTTCAATGCTCGGAAGGACTGAATTTAGTGGGTCGGCCCGACGTCTAGTTACGTTAAAAGTGCGCAACGGATAACGCGGGGGAGGGCTCAAGCAACCAAGTGGGCAAGTAAGTAACTGACACGCTGTAACATGATCTATGAGAACTTCACTTTGTTGATAACATTGCTCTCTACACAGGACTGGGGTTTGTAATGACCACTAAATCCATGACATCGAGCGTATAAGACGTTTATCATCTATACTCCCAGAAAATTTACAAACTCAATAATTGCAGCAAACAAAGCCAAGTCAAATAACTTCTAGTTTTGTCTCACACTGAAGGTTCTTAAACTAACAGGCATCTCGTTGCTACTTAAGCACTGGAAAAGAGTATGGAACTACGTTGCTACCCTTGTGGTTCGTCTGCTGGGACAGTGATCGAAATTCGCACCCAAGATTACTACTTGGACCGAATAAATAAAATTCTTTTGGCGGAAAAACCGGGGACAAAGCAGACACAAACGTCTCCCATATACAAAAAAGAAAGCAAATTCCTAAAAAAAACCATCCTGTGAAATATGACACACGCAAATAAACAATTAACAGCACACGCAAGCATCCTCACCTTAACTAATTTCCAAGAACGAACTGGTTGCTCGCTGGCAGTGCAGTTCGACACCACGTGGGTGACCGATACCAACAGCTAATTTCTTTGTACTCACCCCTCTGTTCGTTCTCGCTTTCCATTCTTTACAATTATTCACACGTTCAACCTACTCTTTGTCAAAGTAGTTAGGACATGCTGCTTGCAAATGAGGGTTAAAAGGATCCGTGGACAAAATTTATGAGATTGCCTAAAAAATTACGTCACACGATTAGTGCCTTAATTAACTCACACGAAACACACGAATCTCCTACCAGGTTTCACACGGAATCGTCATCTAAATTATTCATCAGCCGTTACGACCACATGTTAAGTTAACTAGGAGGGGATAGGCCCCAGTTTACTTTAACATTGCAAAACGCTGCTTCTAAAAGTGAAACTACACGATTCTTTTTAAGAGCTATGGTTGCTCTCCTGTGCTGAAGGCACCAAGTTATTGCAGCAATATACACTCCTCGAAATTGAAATAAGAACACCGTGAATTCATTGTCCCAGGAAGGGGAAACTTGATTGACACATTCCTGGGGTCAGATACATCACATGATCACACTGACAGAACCACAGGCACATAGACACAGGCAACAGAGCATGCACAATGTCGGCACTAGTACAGTGTATATCCACCTTTCGCAGCAATGCAGGCTGCTATTCTCCCATGGAGACGATCGTAGAGATGCTGGATGTAGTCCTGTGGAACGGCTTGCCATACCATTTCCACCTGGCGCCTCAGTTGGACCAGCGTTCGTGCTGGACGTGCAGACCTCGTGAGACGATGCTTCATCCAGTCCCAAACATGCTCAATGGGGGACAGATCCGGAGATCTTGCTGGCCAGGGTAGTTGACTTACACCTTCTAGAGCACGTTGGGTGGCACGGGATACATGCGGACGTGCATTGTCCTGTTGGAACAGCAAGTTCCCTTGTCGGTCTAGGAATGGTAGAACGATGGGTTCGATGACGGTTTGGATGTACCGTGCACTATTCAGTGTCCCCTCGACGATCACCAGAGGTGTACGGCCAGTGTAGGAGATCGCTCCCCACACCATGATGCCGGGTGTTGGCCCTGTGTGCCTCGGTCGTATGCAGTCCTGATTGTGGCGCTCACCTGCACGGCGCCAAACACGCATACGACCATCATTGGCACCACGTCTCCATTCGTCCCTCCATTCACGCCTGTCGCGACACCACTGGAGGCGGGCTGCACGATGTTGGGGCGTGAGCGGAAGAAGTCCTAACGGTGTGCGGGACCGTAGCCCAGCTTCATGGAGACGGTTGCGAATGGTCCTCGCCGATACCCCAGGAGCAACAGTGTCCCTAATTTTCTGGGAAGTGGCGGTGCGGTCCCCTACGGCACTGCGTAGGATCCTACGGTCTTGGCGTGCATCCGTGCGTCGCTGCGGTCCGGTCCCAGGTCGACGGGCACGTGCACCTTCCGCCGACCACTGGCGACAACATCGATGTACTGTGGAGACCTCACGCCCCACGTGTTGAGCAATTCGGCGGTACGTCCACCTGGCCTCCCGCATGCCCACTATACGCCCTCGCTCAAAGTCCGTCAACTGCATATACGGTTCACATCCACGCTGTCGCGGCATGCTACCAGTGTTAAAGACTGCGATGGAGCTCCGTATGCCACGGCAAACTGGCTGACACTGACGGCGGCGGTGCACAAATGCTGCGCAGCTAGCGCCATTCGACGGCCAACACCGCGGTTCCTGGTGTGTCCGCTGTACCGTGCGTGTGATCATTGCTTGTACAGCCCTCTCGCTGTGTCCGGAGCAAGTATGGTGGGTCTGACACACCGGTGTCAATGTGTTCTTTTTTCCATTTCCAGGAGTGTAAATGGATAACGCCAGCTCCCATGCTCCCCTCTGGAAAAGAATACGTAACTGAAAACTTTAATTGTACAGGCAAAATTTCTCAATAAATGAATGAATGGCCGTAACGACACGCTAACTACTTCAGTCTTGAAAAAGAGCGGATTAATAACAGTGTAACACATAATACCTCATCCCACAGTGAAACTGGCGGCGAAGACGGAGATCGCCCTCGATTCCGTCCGCTCAGTTCAGCCGCTACCTCAAGAGTGACTGTCATGGCGGCTCTCAATGGTCGTTCCCCTTACATAGAGAATGCAACAAGGAAACTAATTGTAAAGAGATGGAACAAACTGTTCCCTCTCAAGCTCACCAGAAATATCAGTACAACGACCCAGCTTGGAGCCTAGCCATAGTGTAGCCGACACACAACTGCATCACGGCGGCGGTGCGCCGTCCTCCTCCAGGTGCGGTCGGTCGCTGAGGCACTCAACACGCCCCTTCCCTCGGCAAGCAGCCCCACACTTCCAAAGGTCTCCAGCGGGCCGCATCGAGTTAATAATGGTTCGCAATCCGGAAACCAGCCTGAGTGTCTCTTTCTGGTATCGCTGCTAAGCTCAGGGTCTGTTACTGTTGGTTGCCATACTTGTACCAGCCATCAACTGCCGGCACACTGCTCGCCTCGCCGCCAGGTTCCAACTCGGCCGTCTCACCCCGAGCGAACTGTTTCACCTTCTCGGTCTCGCTGTCACTGCCTTCGCGACTGCGATCTTTGCGCGAACCAAACGTTGCTAAGGCAAAGGTGTTCTACTAGAGACCGTGGAGCGACCTATCGATCACGCAATGGTTCACCCACCATAATATTATACGATCATACACTACTGGCAATTAAAATTGCTACACAAAGACGCGAAATTTAACCGACAGGAAGAAGATGCTGTGATATGCAAATGATTAGCTTTTCAGAGCATTCACACAAGGTTGGCGCCGGTGGCGAGACCTACAACGTGGCGACATGAGGAAAGTTTCCAACCCATTTCTCATACACAAACAGCAGTTGACCGGCGTTGCCTAGTGAAACGTTGTTACGATGCCTCGTGTAAGGAGGAGAAATGCGTACCATCACGTTTTCGGCTTTGATAAAGGTCGGATTGTAGCCTATCGCGATTGCGGTTTATCGTATCGCGATATTGCTGCTCTCGTTGTTCGAGATCTAATGATTGATAGCAGAATATGGAATCGGTGGGTTCAGGAGGGTAATATGGAACGCCGTGCTGCATCCCAACGGCCTCGTATCACTAGCAGTCAAGATGACAGGCATCTTATCCGCATGGCTGTAACGGATCGTGCAGCTACATATCGATCCCTGAGTTAACAGATCGGGACAACAACCATCTGCACGAACAGTTCGACGACGTTTGCAGCAGCATGGACTATCAGCTCGGAGACCGTGGCTGCGGTTACCCTTGACGCTGCATCACAAACAGGAGCGCCTGCGATGGTGTACTGAACGACGAACCTGGGTGCACAAATGGCAAAACGTCATTTTTTCGGGAGAATCCAGGTTTTGTTTACAGTACTATGATTGTCGCATGCGTGTTTGGCGACATCTCGGTGAACGCACATTGGAAGCGTGTATTCGTCATCGCCATACTGGCGTATCACCCGGCGTGATGATACGGGGTACAATTGGTTAGACGTCTCAGTCACCTTTTGTTTGCGCTGACGGCACTTTGAACAGTGGACGTTACATTTCATTTGTGTTACGACCAGTGGCTCCACCCTTCACTCGATCCCTGCGAAACCCTACATTTCAGCAAAATAATGCACGACCGCATGTTGCTCGTCCTGTACGGGCCTTTCTGGATACAGAAAATGTTCGACTGGTGCCCTGGCCAGCAAATTCTCCAGATCTCTCACCAATTGAAAACGTCTGGTCAATGGTGGCCGAGAAACTTGCTCGTCACAAAACGCCAGTCACTACTCTTGATGAACTGTGGTATCGTGTTGAAGCTGCATGGGCAGCTGTACCTGTACACGCTATCCAAGCTCTTTTTGACTCAATGCCCAGGCGAATCAAGGCCGTTATTACGGCTAGAGGTGGTTGTTCTGGGTACTGGTTTTATGAGGATCTATGCACCCAAATTGCGTGAAAATGTAATCACATGTCAGTTCTAGTATAACATATTTGTCCAATGAATACCCGTTTATCATCTACATTTCTTCTTGGTGTAATGCTTTTAATGGTCATTAGTGTACTTTGCATCTTGCCATCTCCTGAAACCTTTAGTAGTAGATATGTGAGAAACATATGTAATTACAACCAACCGTACCAAGAACAATGTGCTTTTATGGATCCTCAATGTACCATTGCCTTGAAATGCCTACTTTCCTAATATGCAAGTTGTAATAATTCTTTAATCACCTATACATCGTTACCCATCATTTTATCACAATAAATGATACAATTAACGCTAAGGTTTCGAGAGATCCTAGTGCTTAGAAACGTCATGCTCATCAATTAAGGGTAATGCTGATACATGGTGAAACAACGCTGTGGTGGGCGGTTTGCCGGTTTAAATCACCTCGGGGTATGACCATGCGGTGCACTTGACCTGAGGTCATCGCACGGTGGCGCTGGCAGCAGTCCACATACGCAGAGGTGTGCTGGTGCATGTCAGAGTACGGTGCAGCGAGTATGTGTGCAGACGTTTTCAGACGTGCTAATGGTGACTGTGAGTTGAAAAAGGCTAGAGAACTTATATTGATGACGTTATAAGGAGTGGAATACTAGGGCGACTGGAGGCTGGTCAAACACAGCAGGTCGTAGCATAGGCGCTCCGTGTGCCACAAAGTGTAATGTCAAGGTTATGGCAACGATTCCAGCAGACAGGAAACGTGTCCAGGCGCTACAGTAAGGGACGTCCACAGTGTACAACATCACAAGAAGACCGATATTTCATCATCAGTGCCCGCAGACGCCCACCGAGTACTGCAGGTGGCCTTGCTCGGCAGCTTACCGCAGCCAGTGGAACAGTTGTCTCCAGTCACATAGTCTACAGACGACTGAACATATATGGTTTATTCGCTCGGAGACTTGCAAGGTGTATTCCACTGACTTCTGGTCACAGGAGAGCCCGTAAAGCCTGGTGTCAAGAACACAGTACATGGTCATTGGAACAGTGGTCCCAGGTTATGATCACGGACGAGTCCAGGTATAGTGTGAACAGTGATTCTCGCCGGCTTTTCAATTGGCGTGAACCAGGAACCAGATACCAACCCATTAATGTCCTTGAAAGGGACCTGTATGGAGCTCTTGGTTTGATGGTGTGGGGTGGGATTATGATTGGTGCATATACACCCCTGCATGTCTTTGACTGAGGAGATGTAACAGGTCAGGTGTACCGGGACGTCATTTTGCACCAGCGTGTTCGCCTTTTCAGGGGTGCAGTGGGTGCCACCTTCCTCGTGATGGATGACAACCCTTGGCCCCACCGAGCTGCCATCGGGAGGAGTACTTTGAAACAGAAGATATCAGGCGAATGGAGTGGCCCGCCTGTTCCTCAGACCTAAACCCCTTCTAGCACGTCTGAGATGCTCTCGGTCGACGTATCGCTGCACGTCTTCAAACCCCTCGGGCATCTCACGAGCTCCGACAGGCACTGGTGCAAGAATGGGAGGCTATACCCCCGCAGTTGCTCGACCACCTGATCCAAAGTATGCAAACCCGTTGTGCGGCCTGTGTACTTGTGCATGGTGATCATATCCCATATTGATCATATTGATATCGGGGTACATGCGCAGGAAACAGTGTCGATTTGTAGCACATGCGTTTCGGGACGGTTTTTTCAACTTATCACCAATACCGTGGACTTACAGATCTGTATCGTGTGTGTTCCCTATTAGCTATGCTATTAGCTCCAGTTTTGTGTAGTGCCAAGTTGTGTGGCACCACATTATGCAATTATCCTTAATTTATGAGCATGAGTGTACATACGGGCTTCCACCGAAAGCCAATATGGCGTCTCGCGAATCTGCAGTGAAGGGAGATTAAGTGCATGTGGCGTAGGTGACGCTCTTCCTTCTAATCCGTCTACGTTCAAACGCACATAGAGAATATGTGACATGCTCTGCACATTCGGATAGACTCCGCCACGCGGTGTTACCGCCCTATGACGTCAGAAAGGCACGTTCGAATGCTCGGTCGGTGTGCCAACGGTTTTACAGCATGCAGTTGGACAGATGCTGATGAGCGCCCAAATTCTTGGTGGCTGTCTGCAGAACCACATAGCCCCGATGCATGGAATAGCCCTTTCCTCATGCTTGGTGCTGACAAACTGGAACACCTTTAGCTAGAAATGACGGCTATTTACATTGGTTAGGTGCTCATTTTCTATGCTGACGTACCACTTCCAACCACGTATGGTATTAAAAGTTCGTAACTTGATGATGTGGAAACCCAGCCATCCGGTTCTGCAGTAGTCCCGTCCTTTCGCTGTTTCTTCGCTATTGCGACGCTCAGCTCGCCACCGCTCGGAATGCGTAAACGAGGTGGTTGCCGCAACTTCCGTGACTGTGTTTTGGCTCCCGTGGGCTTCTAAGGATTCTTGCAACTATTGTGGCGGAGTTTAGCAATTTTCACAGTAGCGCCCAAAAGTAGTGGCTGCAAAACAGAAAATACTAAGACCACGAAAAAATATGGGAATAACCTTAAACTTTCGAAGACTGGGCATAAGAAGATAACAGCAATCAGGCAAATGTAATGAATTAATGTTTTTAATACTGAAACATAAAAGAAAATAATTTAACCAGATAGCTAAAAAAATGAATGTTTTCAAGGCCAAAATTTATTTGATCTCTTATTGAGAAATTTTATTTTTCTCCTTATTAACTTATATTTTTCTTCCAAATATTACAGTAATGAAGACTAGCGACGATACGCATAACTAGATGATGTACACAGTCAGTTGTGAGCCAGATGTAGGGGGCACCTGCCTGGAATACGAGGGACTAGGAGATCCTGATGGGCTTGGAGGCCCAGACAATCTGAAAATGGAAAGCAGTTACCCAGAATGCTGCGGAGAAATAGTTCTGCAAAAGAGAATGAGTAAAAAACTAACATGTCAGAAAAATGTGTTTGGATCGTTATATCTCCATAATGGACGAAATATTCTTTTCAATTCTTTAAGATGCTGTGTAATACGTTACGTTTAAGAAAAAGAAGCTATTTCTTTTAAAAAGGATACACTGGATTTTCATCAGTTATAGAGACAATTAATTTAGTTATGGAATAAAAAACGATTAAAGCTGAAGGTAGCTATCCAAAGCAAGAAAAGAACAAGAAAATAAAAGTTAAAAAAGGGATAGTGTCTTTTAGTAGTAGTCAAAAAATCCTAGATCCCTAGTTCGATTCCAGCCATTGCTTACATTATAAATAAAAATTGTCAGCCTTGGTCGCCAAAGACTTCCGGTATAAGGCCTTCTGAAAGAGAGCCGAGACTGGGCAGAGGTTCAGGTTAGCATCTTGAGCGGGTGGTCGCAGACTGCCCCTGAAAGGCGAAAAAATTGGCAATTATCAACGGCAGGAAGATGCAGAAGGCAGTGGAAACATTACATTACAGGCATACAATGCGTATAGAAAGGATATGTGGCCTTATCGATAAGAAGTGATGACGGTATCTCCATTGGCTAAAGACTCCGGATTAGATCTCCATTCGGACCTGCAAGAGGGGACGGACAAGGGGGAAGTGACGAAGAGAAAAAGATTCAGTAACCAACGAAAGGGTAGCGCTCTACAAGTCGGAGCGTGTAATTTCAGAGGTTTGAACGTGACAGGAAAGCTAGAAAATCTGAAAAGGGAAATACAGAGCCTATTATTAGATATATTGAGGGTCAATGGAGTGAAATGGAAAGTAAATAAGGATTTCTTGTCAGATGAATTTAGGGTAATATCAACAGCTTCGGAAAACTGTGTAATGGAAGTAAGTTTCGTTATGAATAGGAAAGAAGGACAGACAGTGAGTTACTGTGAACAGTTCAGTGACAGGGTTGTTATCATAAGAACTCACAGCAATTCAACCGCAACACCAATAATTCATGTACATATGACGACGTCACAAGTAGAAGATTTGGAGATAAACTGTCTGAGGGGGTTAAACGTGTAATTCAGTATGTAAAGGGACATGAAAATCTTGTATCAATAGGTGATTGGAACGCTGTAGTAGGGAACGAATAGAGAACAAGAGTTACAGGAAAGTATGGGCTTAGTAGCAGGAATGAGAGAGGAGAAAGGGTATCTGAGTTCTGAAATAAAGTTCAGTTAGTAATAGCGAATACGCTATTCAGAAATCATGAGAAGATATACGTGGAAAACGGCCTGAGGCATGGGTAGATTTAAGCCTAGTTACATCATGGTCAGATATATCAAAATCAGATATTGGATTGTAAGGCGTATCCAGGAACAAATATAGACTCAGATCATAATTTAGTTCTGATAGAGGGTAGTCTGAAGTTTCAGGGATTCTCCCTGAAGAATCAAAGTGGGAAAATAGGGCATACTGAATTTCTCAGGAAAGATGAGATGTGTCTGAATTTTTCCAAGGATGTAGATGTTGCGATTGTTAATACCACAGTAAGCAGTTAATTTTAAGGAATGGATATCAATAAACGGGGCAATCACCTAAGTTGGACTAACAAACGTAGGTCCAGTGAAGATAACTGCCAGGAAAATTCGGCAAACAGATCAGCTGATCGACGAGAGAAGCAAGTACAAAAGGCAGAAATACAGCATATGTCACTTAGGAATGTAAAAAATAGGAAGAGCAAGAGAAGCCAAACAAAAGATTACTGAGAAATGTGAAGAAATGTAATAAGGAATAGTTACCAGAACGAGTGATTCAGACTGTGGAAAAGTCAAAACAAGCGTCGGTGACGTTAAGGGCAAAGTGCATTCAAAGTCCTATGGGAGTTTCACTGTTAAAAGAACAGGAGTGAGCGGGTAGATGGAAGGAGTACCCAGGAGGACTCTTCGTGGGGGAAGACTTGTGTGATGATGAGATAGAAGAAGATATGGCAGTCGATGAGGAAGGTATAGAGGATCCAGTATCAGAGTGAAAGCTTTGTAAGAATTGAGATTAAATAAGACAGAAGGCTTAGATAACAGTCATTTGGAAATTCTGTAGTCATAGGGGTAGGTGTCAGCCAAACGGCTATTTAAATAGGCATGTAGAATCTATGAGACATACCATCTGACTTTTGGAAAAATATTATCCACACCATATACAGAAGATTGGAAAAGAACATTGAGGTTCTCCTAGGTGATGATCAGTTCGGCCTTCGTAAATGTAAAAGCACCAAAGAAGCAGTTTTGAAGTTGTGATTGTTAATGGAAGCAAGAGTTAAGAAAAATCAAGGCACTTTCATAGGATTCGTGGACCTTGAAGAAGGAATCTACAGTCTAAAATGGTGCAATAGTGAAATTTTGAAGAAACTATTTGTGAGCAACAGCGAAAGAAGTGTAATATATAGTATGTACAAAAACAAACAGGGAAAGATAAGAATGGAAGACCAAGAACGAAGTGTTCGGATTAAAAAGAGTGTGAGTCAGGGATGTGTTTCACCACTACGTTTAGTCTATACATAGAGAAAACAATGAAATAAAAGAAAGGTACAGGAATGAGACTAAAATTCTGGGTGGAAGCATATCAGTGATAAGATTTGCTGATAACATTGCTAGCCTCACTGAAAGTTAAGAATAATTACAGGATCTACTGGACGGATTAAACAGTCTAAGGAGTACAGAATATGGATAAAGCTAAGGAAGACTACAGTAAAGAGGAATATGAGAAGAGGAAATGAATGATAAAATAAAGAACACGAAGAATGCTGCTACACTGGAAGGAAAATAACGTATGGCGGACGAAGCTAGGAGGTAACAAAAAACAGAGTAGCATAGAAGAAGAGTGCTTTCCGGGCCAAAAACAATCTTCTAGTGTCAAATATAGGCCTAAATTTAAGGGAAACTTTTTTGAGAATGTACGTTTGGAACACAGGACTGAGTGGAAATGAATCATGGGCTGTGGGGGAAACAGGAACAGAAGGGAATGGAAGCATTGGAGATGAGGTGCTATAGAAGGCTGTTGAAAATTAGGTGAACTGATAAGATAAATGTGGAGATTCGTCTCAGAATCAGTGAGGGAAGGAATGTATGTAGGACACTTAGAAGAAAAAAGTACAGGGTGACGGGTGTTGTATTAAGACACCAGGGCGCCGGCCGCGGTGGTCTCGTGGTTCTAGGCGCGCAGTCCGGAACCGTGCGACTGCTACGGTCGCAGGTTCGAATCCTGCCTTGGGCATGGATGTGTGTGATGTCCTTAGGTTAGTTAGGTTTAAGTAGTTCTAAGTTCTAGGGGACTAATGACCACAGCAGTTGAGTCCCATAGTGCTCAGAGCCATTTGAACCATTTTGAACACCAGGGCAATGGTCGTTAAACTGGACCCAGTTTAAGAATTCGTGCGGCCCGCTGATCACAGCAACATTTCATAACAAGTACCTAGCAACTAATAGCCCAATGCAAAAACGTCAAATATGGTTAAGAGCTTCTTAATAGCATAGTTTTCCTGCTGACTGACAAACAGCGAAGGTAAATTTTAAAAGGT
Organism: Schistocerca gregaria; assembly: GCF_023897955.1. Taxonomy (NCBI): domain Eukaryota; kingdom Metazoa; phylum Arthropoda; class Insecta; order Orthoptera; family Acrididae; genus Schistocerca; species Schistocerca gregaria. The sequence continues at coordinate 135,182,329 of NC_064921.1, read as the reverse complement.
GCTTAATTTTAATTAACGTTTGTGAATTTGGCCGTGAACTAAGTAAAGTTGGCGACTTACGTTAAGGGCAGAGGCAACTACTGTGGAGTTACAGCCGGCGGATGTGGCCGTGCGGTTCTAGGCGCTTCAGTCTGGAAACGCGTGACCGCTACGGTCAGAGGTTCGAATCCTGCCTGGGGCATAGATGTGTGTGATGTCTTTAGGTTAGTTAGTTAGGTTTAAGTAATTCCAAGTTCTAGGGGACTGATGACCTCAGATGTTAAGTCCCATAGTGCTCAGAGCCATTTGAAACTTTTTTTGTTTTTTGTTTTTGTGGAGTTACAGGATGTGTGAGGAGGAATGTTTTGTTATATGCAGACAGCCTTGTAGGCAGGGCAACAACAGTTATGAATAGTAATCTAATATCTGCTTAGCTGTATTTAGTCCTTTATTTCGTTGGATCACTATCGGTTTTGTGGCGCTAAAAGCCACATCTTCAGCTTTCCCACTCGAATGTTTTAGTCTTACGTTCACCTGAAAATGTGGCTTTTGGTGCCACGAAACCGGTAATGATCCAATAATAAGGGCCTAAATACTGCTTAAGCGGCTATTAATACCCAAGATGGTTCCGTTATATATCTTCCAGAATGGCAATTTATGGGCGTGCACGTCTCATACCGATCAACTGCTATGGTATAATTTTTGATACGAAAATAATATGTATTCCTAAATTTGCATTACAGGGAAGGACATCTTTTAATCTGGGTACTTATTTGTGGCAAGAAGTGAGAAAGTCTGTTAAAGCCTTTCAATATAATGAAATGAGGAGAAGAAAAATGACTTTCAACACATTTAGTAAACGTCTTTGATCGTGTCTCATACTGGATAATTCATTAAATATAATTACAGTTATTGCTATTAATCAATTAATCGTCCGATCACACAATCAGCATTACTGTGTCACAACTTTGGGTCACTCAATGTGACATCAGTCTGAAACAGAACAGTTGACAAGAACTGTTTCAAATGGCGTCCACGTTTAACGATGAGTACTTGAGAGCTGGCGGCCAATCTAAGACTCGCCTTTAGTCTATTGAGAGCTGATAACACAGTAATTTATCTGAGTCACAAATTAATAACGAGGTCCGTACATATGCAGCTTGAGATGCCATCCCACATTGTCGATAATGGCTCTTGAGCAAAATGGTTCGAAGGAACGTGGATCAGGAAGTAACTTCCACGGAACGAGAGGGAGCTGTAGTAGACGAAAACTATAAGGGAAGGCAGAAACTGGAATAATTGCAACAAATTATTGTCGAGATGAATAGGATGACACAGGATAGCAAGCAGGTTCGCATCGCCCCAGCGACGAAATTACAGAGGCATATTTCGGTACTGTTTCGCGGCGATTTCTGTGTGTGCCTGTTGTTACGACTTCTGGCACCACTTGTTAGCTGCAGGCACAGTGACTGCGCCAAAGACTGAGACGGCGTGGAGTTTTACAATTATTTATTGAACTTTCTTTACAATTTCTCCCTCGCCGTCGCTGCCCAGCCCTGCGGATTCCTCGTCCTGGTTGCTGCTGTGTAGATTCTCCGACAATGCGCGCAACGCGCGCCGCTGATCGCACTCGGGAACCTCAGGCCACCAGTGCTCCGCTGAAGCCAGGATGCCCTGTGGTTGAGATGAACTCGTCGCCGCTCGGCGCCCCAGTAGGGGCACTCCCACGGAGCTGCGTCGTCGTGAGGTCAGCTGCCGACGCCTGCTGGGAAGCCGTCAGTCGCGATGTCTGCAAGGTCCCGTCATGGATGGACAACACGCCGTGGGGCTGGGTTGCCGTGAAGTTTGGGCGTCAGTCCCCGGCGGCGCCTGTGACCAAGACGGCTCTGGAGCCAGTCCTGCTGGTTCTCGCTGTCGTTATTCGACCATGGTGCCGACCGACCTCGGGCCGACCTCCAGAGCTGAAGTTGACATCTGCCGGAGAACGGATGACTCCTGCGAGCTGGAACAGACTTCCAAAACCGTCACCTACGAAGATTGGACATTCGGACACCGACCACGTCTGTCCTCAGATCTGAACTGCTTCCTAATGGCTTCTGTCCGTTGCTGCCTTCACTCCACTTTTTCTATCCAACAGGAGAACGTTTTATACCCTCGGTGGTAGCTTTTTGTTGTTACTCCCGCAGTATATTGCAGCATAGCTTAGCGTGCTGGCCTCACTTCCCCTTACTCGGCACTCTCTCCAGGCTTTGCTCGGCGCTCGGTCTGTGTGTGTTCTTGCGTCAGCCTGTTGGTAGACTGCTGCTGTCAGCAAGGTTATCTGTGCCTGCCTACTTCGCAACGCCTCGGTCGCCGACGTGCCTCTATTTTGCCATTCTCCACTGCGTGAAGCAATGCTTACTACATGTGGCCGAAACACTGTGAAAGAAACTATATTTCGTAACATAATTTTTTCTTGACGGCAATTAGAACTACTTGTGCCACTATTCCTCTAGAAAAACTGGAGGTTTAGTGGTGACTGTTATGACGTAAGAGGGAGAATGAAAGCCGCTGTATGCCTGGGAAAAATCTTCTGGCTAAAAGCGATGCCTATATTTTAATTCCTAATAACCGGTATATTTCGGAATTTGTTTGGTCTCGGTTACAACAGGTATATTTATTTTTTATTAATAAAAGAGTAAAAAATCGAAATATCAGTTAGCCATAGCATAAGTGCAAATTTTTTTCGTTTTTAAAGCTACCTTAAAAAAAGTAATTTTTATACATAAAATATGAATTATTATGAAATATTGTATTATTATAGAAAATGTGGAAAGAGATCAGTGCAGTTTTAATAACAATGCCAACAGAAGCGATCAACAAACGCATGGCATAACATTAGTACACCATAGCTAAGACAATAATGTCCCTGTTGCGTGTAGCCTGGCTTAAGGAACGCATGTACGTACAGTGGGCAAGACTTGCCCCCATCTGTTCTATACGGTAGTTTCGCATTGTCGTCTTCAAACATCCGCTATACTGCAGAATGACTCCGACCCCAGTGTAGAAATACGAGGGCTATTCGGAAAGTAAGGTCCGATCGGTCGTGAAATGGAAACCACTGTTAAAATCAAAAATGTTGTTATTTGCAACTGTTAGCTACACCTTCCAGCTACTTCTCTATATACTCACCGCTCCGACTTAGACATTTGTCGTAGCGCTGTACCAACATTCCAACACCTCTTCATAGAAGGCTGCTAGCAGTGCTTTTCGCCAATTATCTACGCTGATCTACTGCACGATGTGTGTACCGAAACGTTGTCTACATAGCCAGCAGTTCATGTGAGCAGAGATCAAATTCAGGGAAAGCCAATTACGGTCTGTATTGTGGGTAATCAGACAGTTACATCGAAAATGCTGCAGGAGCATCTTCATTGCTGCTGCAGAATTCGGCTGAGAATTGTGACGAAGAAGGAAGAGAATGACAGCCCTCGTGTTTTTTTTACGAGTTGATGGAACAACTAATTGCAATGATCCATTGCTTTAACAGAGTAAAGATTGATATAGTAAAAGATGAAGGAGATTAGGGTAACAGTAATAATTTAAAAAATTAAGAACTATTCGTTAAAAATGCACAGTTACAATAGAAAGTAGCTAATCTGCTGTCGCTGTCTACATAATACGCCTTTACCTGCCTGTAGCCCTTGAAAACGGATAAATTAAAACGAAAACAGACTTCTTCAACTTCAATGATGACGTCTTCTCTGTTTATCAGCCGAGTCAACGCGTCGTTCTGCTGCAATCTTTCGACAAGTTACCTACTTGTCATCTTCAGATTTCGCCTGAAGATGACAAGTAAGAAACTTGTTGAAACGTCGCTGCAGAACGACGCCTTGACTCGGTTGATAAACCGAGAGGACATTATCAACGATATTCGGCGAGAAAGTCTAAATTCGCATTTTCTTCAACCACAGTTTTCATTGTTTAGCACTGACTATTCGTAAGGTGTAAGTGCTGATATGATCCATCATTACAACATTATTTCTAAGTAGAGATTCAAAAAATTAGAATCAATAAGAGAATGGTGATTTTTTGTAATATTCAACCACTTACCACTTTTCTTTGTCCGATTTCTACCTTTATTACAGGAAGTAATGTGAACAAATAACATAAAACTGATTATTTCAGAAACCGGTTGTCATGAGTGTTTTTAGCAGTCAGGTTAAACTGGATTGTAAAAAAACCGATATAACCGAAAACCGATTGTTTCAGCAATAACCGCCATCCTTTGCTGGATGTGGTCTAATTTCGATTCGTTCGTAGTTATGCTTCTTTAAAAAAAGGAAGTATCATACCTTGCCAGGTAGAATTGAGTTTCACATCTCCAAAAGAAAGTTCCTAGGTACGCTAGGTTATACGATAGTAAGGTTGTAACTAATAACTTGCGATCCTCAGTGTTTTTCCAGTTCTGAAAATAGCGCTGACGTAGCCGTGCAGTACTCTCAGAAACCGCTGACGACGTTTTGCTGGCAGGTGCCGAGATTCCAGCAGCGACAATGTGCGGCGCCGCCCACGCTCCCCGTGGCCTATTTTTATTGTCACTAGGATTTCCGCCGGTGTTGGTGGGTGCGGCCTCGCAGAAGCAGGGAGAGAGGGGAGAGAGAGCGGCGCGCATAGCCGATGTGCCGCTGCAAATAGTCGTCTAGCTGCTTGGGGCGGCGCCTGCTATATAGGCCGCCCGCGACGCACCTCGCGTTCGCCAGTCCGCTCGCAACAGACACCGCCGAGGCTTCGCCGCCAAACACCACACCAGCGTCACCACACCAGCAGCCATGGTGAGTCACGAGTTCCGCAGGTGCCACCCCAGGGAACTGGCCACTTTCCGATCTCCGTAGTATCAGGATTGCACCGCCCACTTGTACAGTGGGTCTTGCGGATTTCAAGTCATCATGGCAAGAGCGTGAAGGTTTTGAATGTGCCGCTATCTGAAGCACTGCGATAATGCAGTCGATCATAGTCATGTAGGGCTACTGAAACCATTACCGGGCTCCACTGTTTCACATTTCTTTCGAGTGAAACCAATCTTTGGTAGCAACCGAACCAAAACAAACGATTCAGATCGTGGCGATTTTGCTTATTTTTCTTTTCAAGTGAAACCTGTCTGTACTTTCTCTGTCGGTTGAACTATGTATTCGTTCTTTGAGCTAAAAACTCTCTTAGGTGTTTTAGTTTACTGAGCTATCCAATCATTCTTCTGAGTGAAACCAGTCTTTTCATCACTTTAAACTGATTAAAATGTTGGTGGGTACTGTGTTGTTCCAGCTACAGTTACCGTGTAACTAATTAAGCCTATATATCGCTGGGGGTACAATTTTGAGCGTAAAAGTTCCCTTAGGGATACATAAAGAATTGGCAAATTTTAGCGACCGGCTGCATTCTGTTTCACTGAAAAGATGTAATGCTGTCCATGAATTAAAAAGCATTTGAATCTAGAATCGGACCTGCTGGTCTAGCGGTGGGAAGCGAAAATCTCCAGTGAGATTCTTCTGCGTCCCAATAGAACCTTCTTTCCCAGAACGAAGAACGATACAGTTATGTGGCTAGTCGGACCTTATATTCATTACGTGGCGGGAAGCGGATATGATCCGGACCCTTGTGTCTTTTACCAGTATATTACGGCCCTGGATATGGCAAAGGATACCATGCTATCGTTGACGTTTTGTGAATATGATGTATGTATCATTAGTCGTCAAGGATTTGGATGAAGAGTAGAATCTCTTTTCCATTTGCGTGTTCTGTTTCTTTTACCTTGATTTTGATAAAATTAAAAAAAAAAAACAAAAAAAGGTGTTGGTATTTTCGTCATGTCCCTTTCAGGTCTATTGTACACAGTATACTTCCTTTATGTGACCCTTCTTGTCTTGGTTTTTTCCCTTTTCATTCATAAAAAATAAAACTCGTTGCAGCTCACGACTGGAAATGATTTTTTTCTTTCTTATGTGGCGGAAACCATGTAGCATTAGCTTTGATTTTGTTTCTTTCTTGAGTAGCAAGTTGTATGGTTTAACAAAAAAAAAAGATAAATAAAAATAAAAAAAATAAAAGAAGGCCGTTACTATGTGGGAGCGGCACAGTGACAGGCTGGAGAGGGGAGGGAGGGAGAGGGTGCAATGTATCGTGGCGAAGCCTCAGGATTTGACGCTATCCCCTGTGTACCATATCTCCACCCAGCCTGAACCTGACTTTCTCCGTTCTTTCCTGCCACTACCAGCTAAAAAGAGGTAGTAAGGTGAGTGCCTAGAAACCAGAAGGTACCGGAAAAAACAGAGAAAGGGGGGGGGGCGTTGCATCTAGTTAAAGCGATAAGGCACCTGCCTGGAAACAGGTCACAGCATCCAATTTAAATTGGGTCACGGATTTTTCAGTCTTCCTTTTATCCTAGCCTTCACATCACAGTGATGTGAGGAGTCGCAAAAAACGATACGTGGTTCGGATTCCAGTTTACCCCGTCGGATAGCTGGCGCAGATTAGAGAAACGCAGGTCGCCGAAGTGACGTCCGATAGAAAGGCTTGTACCAGGCCAGTGAACAGCACGAAATTAATATTATTATTTGAATTTAGTACTTAAAATTTTATTCAGCCATCTGTGTGGAAGGTAAATATATGTTACAGAATATTACGTTATTAGGTACGTACGTAAAAATCATGACCGTACGCACAAACCTATTTACATTTTACAGCTTTGCAGGTGCAGTATTCGACGTGAAGAAGTACCATACACATTTACACATTGGTACTTTAGTTACACAGTTAAGCTGTTATCTGCAAACCACTGTAAACAGTCTGCAACCACGTTCGTACCTTCCTCGAGACAAGTGGAGGCTCTTGATGCAGGTGCATCCAGTTCCGAGCGGAAACATTTGGCATCAAATTATCGTTTTGGCATTGTTAAATATCTTTGACTACGCTCCGTTGTCGCCCATCATTACTGTTATTGCCGTTCCAATACTTGCTTCTTATTGAGTGCTACTAAATAGTTTTACTTCAGTTTCTCATCCGTATTTATGAAACGGTATTTTCTTAATACTGAACTTTGTGTCTGGATCGGAATGCCGAAACCCTCAGTGGCGTATTAACGGAAGAAATCATAAGACAAGATTAAAAGTGACCGTATAAATTAAGTGTAATGTACAGCGTCTGGAAGTGTGATTCATCTTGTAAAACTATACTAACTAAAGAAATTCTCAGAATATTAACGAACGAAGACAAATATTTTTTGTGAAAGGAAGAATACTTCCGTCAGGTGTGAATATATGCTTAACGAGTCAGTGATTAAGTCACCAAACAGTTAAAAAAATGCATCATATGCTTGCTGTTCACGCCACCTCAGCATTTACCGAAAGAATCGGTGATGAGTCCAAATCAGTGCGAAGAGAGAGACAGAGCTTCAATAAATTTAAATAAAAAGTAATTTTTTATTTATTCAAAAAATAAATTTATAACATAACACCACTTATTATTCTTTGCAAACCAATCAGAAATACGTAATTAATGCCTGAAGTACGAAAAAATAGCATTTAAGTAAGTAAATATGTAAATTTCTAAAATAATTCATCTTTGTTTAAAATAAGATTTTTCTCCAAAAGTGTTAGCAGCCCTAGTTATGGTTCATACGTAATCGAAATGGCTTAAAAGATTGTAAATGAAATAACTTTAACCCGAGGACAGTGGAAACAGTCATAAACTGCCGAAGTGTTAGCGACTTGTGGCAGTCGGTTTTCTCATATTAAGTGAAACCACTGAAACCTGGAGAGGGAGTCAGAAACATCCTCGTAGCGGAAATGGCCGAAAGGGTAATTGTTTTCATTCGACTGAAAAAAACGACTGAACGAAAAAACTACCGACTGTCCAGTCGGTTGGCCCATCGTAACATTTGTACAGTGGAACTTGCGGATATCTATCCTCAGGCGAGAGTGTAGGTTTTAAATATGTCGCTACAATTTGAAGCACTGCGATAATGAAGTAGAGGTTTTTTTCGCTTATTACTAATAAGCCGGTAAGAAACAACTGCAAATCAATTTGCCATACAAGCAGTGTAAAAAGTTTTGGTTCTTAAATAAATTTTCTTTAAAAATGAGCAATGTTTATTTGCAAAATTTCTATTGCGTTGAAATACTGGGGTACTATAGCAAAACGGAAAAGTGATATTACAGTACGAACAGTACGAACTGCAAATCAATTTGCCATACAAGCAGTGTAAAAAGTTTTGGTTCTTAAATAAATTTTCTTTAAAAAATGAGCAATGTTTATTTGCAAAATTTCTATTGCGTTGAAATACTGGGGTACTATAGCAAAACGGAAAAGTGATATTACAGTACGAACAGTAGAAACGAGCAGCCAACACCTGACATAACAATCGTACCTTGTTTGTATTGCAGAAAGGTACCTCCGAAGTTTGGAAGTATTTTTGTGAAGTGCAGTAGCAATGAAATACATTGCTCCATTTGCTTCACAAGATTAAAGACGGAGGAGGCATAACAGACTTCCGACGTAATACTAGGAGAAAACATTCACAATGGTTCTTGGGATAGAAGGTAAATTTGTCTAATATACTTGTAATTTTATTGGCATGTTATAAACCAGGGATAATAACTGAAGCCTTAATTTTATGGTTGATCCAGGGCGAAAAATTGTTGCCATCGAAAGTGACGATGCAGAGCAGTCATCAACTTGGGACCTTTTACTCACGACATTACCGCGCGTCTCCTTCACTTTCGCCATCTTTGCTGCAGACAATGAGGCCAATTTATGCCACAGCCCCGATCCACTATCGATCGAGATGCCTTCTCCTTCACCTTCATTAAAAATTTTCAATGTTTGTTCGAAGTCTACTTCATTATTGGCAATAATATCAATAAAAATCGAAAATAGATTACTTCAGACGGTTTTAACAATCAGGTTAATTGTAGACTAGAATAAATGTAAACAGCAAACGGATTATATAAAAAAAGGTACCACCACAGCTGTATCTTGAGAACGTCTTTATTCTACGGACGGCACTTTATCGCCATCCTCAGGCCGCACCACTACCACTGCCAAAAGAGTAATTGATTTCCTTGGCGCATTTACTGTGGGACCCTTGTTAGTATCACACGTGGCCTAGCTTTCACCAGGAGTCTATACTCGACACCGCGTTGTTTCCAGAGATTTGAAGCAGGACAGAACAACTTATCAATAACTGTCCTCCCATCTCAGTTTGACTTGCTGCCGAACTGAGTTAGAGCCTTTGTTGTTGCCAGGTGTGTAATAAACTTCGCACCCAGTAATACCCCGCCAAGGGCCTTGCTGCAGTGGTAACACTGACTCCTGTCGCAACACCGAAGTTAAGCGCTGTTGTACTTGGCTGGAACTAGGATGAGTGACCGTCCTGTTCTGCCGAGCGCTGTTGCCAAGCGGGGTACACTCAGTCCTTGTGAAGCCAGTTGAAGAGTTACTTGACTGAGAAGTAGCGGCTCCAGTCACGAAAACAGACAGCTGCCGGGACACCTGTGACTACTTGCCCCTGCATATCCGCATCCAGTGATGCCTATCGGATAAGGATGAGATGGTGGTCGATAAGTGTCGTTGGGGCTTCCGATGCCTGTTCAGACGCAGTCTGTAATCCTCCGAAGCCTAAGGGCTTGCCGCAATGGTAAGACCGATTTCCACCAGCTCGGCCGGCCGTTGTGGCCGAGCGGTTCTAGGCGCTTGTCCGGAACCACGCTGCTCCTACGGTCGCAGGTTCGAATCCTGCCTCGGGCATGCATGTGTGTGATGTCCTTAGGTTAGTTAGGTTTAAGTAGTTCTGAGGCTAGGGGACTGATGACCTCAGATGTTAAGTCCCATAGTTCTTAGAGCCATTTGAACCATTTTTGAACACACCAGCTCACGGAAAATATTGGTTGTATAAATAAAGCATTTTTCCAGTAGATCAAGGCGGTAAAACGACAGTTTTCGAAGTAAGCACAGTCGCGCTTGACTAGCACTTGGATGGGTGATTGGTTCTGACGCGCGTTTGTGGCAAACGGTGTCACACAGGCCTTAGAGGCCATTTAAGGAGCAACGTGATTGAGAACTAGCGACTCCGGTCACGAAAGATGACAGAAGCCGACAGAGTGGTGTGCTGAACACACGCCCCTCCATATCCGTATCCAGTGACGCCTATCGGCTGAGGATGATACGGAGGTCGGTCGGTATCGTTGTGCCTTCAAGGCCTGTTCCGACGCAGTTTAGTTTCGTAATTCCCCAAAATCACCCGCAAACATATTCTTCCTACTGTATCGTGGAGGCACAATACGTAGAAGACGTTAAAATGGTTCAAATGGCTCTGAGCACCACGGGTTTTAACATCTGAGGTCATCAGTCCCCTAGACTTAGAACTACTTACACCTAACTCAAAACTGTTCAAATGTGTGTGAAATCTTATGAGACTTAACTCCTAAGGTCATCAGTCCCCAAGCTTACACACTACTTAACCTAAATTATCCTAAGGATAAACACACACACCCATGTCCGTGGGAGGACTCAAACCTCCGCCGGGACAAGCCGCACAGTCCATGACTGCAGCGCCAGTGACCGCTCGGCTAATCCCGCGCGGCTAAACCTAACTAACCTAAGGACATCACACACATCCATGTCCGAAGCAGGGTTCGAAACTGCTACCGTAGCAGCAGCGAGGTTCCGGTCAGAAGCGCCTAGAATCGTTCGGCCACAGCGGCCGGCCGTAGAAGTAATTTCTCATCGTTTCTGATCTTCCGGATTTTCATATAAGAATGATCCAAGAGGTAATTAAATGGCTAGGTATCTCACGATTCTCGAACTCCATTGTGACTGATTTCGCGTAAAACGCCGTATACCAATTGGGTCTGTAAGGTATTTCACTGACAGGGCGCCTCTGAAGTGGCTGTGAAGGAACTTGTGCAGGTACATAAGGTAAGCTTGTGAGGAGGTAGCCAGACGTGCAAGTGACACATAGGCAGGTAGACCCATAACCTACGCCAAACTTCGAGCCGTTGCACGCTGTCGTCAGCCTTCTATATCTGACACCGCGACCCGTATTAATAGAGCAGGGTCCTGCTTTTATTCTGCAGAAATGCGACTGGCTCGCTTCCAGCACCTCGTTACGCCAGAGGAGCCGTTTATCTTCGCCACACTGGGGGAAGATAACGGGAAGACTAATTGCGTCTCACTTTGAACAATAACTCGGGCGGATCTCCGTGGCTAAGGTACGTCTTTGTTGCTAGGCAGACTTCTTTCTGAATGAGCTGCTGAAATTATGGCGACCTGGCACAGTCGGAAGTGTTGCCCTTTGTCTTCATTACTATGTAAATCAACTACTGAATGTAGTGACAGTAACGCTGACGTAAAATCCACACTGTTTCTGATCTCTCTTCTCCCTGGATTCTTCGGGCACCAACGACAACAGATGAAGTGGCAGTATCTGCATATTGGAACCGTATAGATAATACTGTTCGTTGGGGAGAGCATTTAATAAATGTCTTAAAGTCCGTTGACTTCATTACTGTGTAATCTGTCGCATGACCAGATTAGTCTTATGATATTTCCTGGAAACTGATTTAACTGTAGACAGGATATGGTGGCGGGAAATAAACGTCTTCAATACTGTGAGGTTACAGTTCACCAAATAATTTCACACATTATTTTATGCTGTCAGCAGGACAGATTGATATGCTGCATTTTTTGCCGACAGATCAGCGATCGAGTGGTATGTGCGATATTTTGCGGAAATAATTTAAACTTCTCTTCACTCGTGCCATTCACTGAAAATTCTCGCAACTCCGCAAAATTTATTATGGAAAATATAACGAGCCCGCAGATGTATGCGGTTCAGAGTCAGAATGCGGAAAAGCCTACCGCAGAAAACCTGAAGTTCGTGAGTAGGTGAAGAGATTTTACAAGCTCCTAAACTTGCGACACAAAATATTTTAAACATTGTAAGAAGCGACTGATTCGTCGCACATCTGCAAGATTACGTTCTAAGACGAGTTTCATCTCTACGAGCGCTTGTAATAGACTCACTGCAAGCCATGTAGCCTTCAATCTGTAATTATCAAACTCATAACAGTACATTTACTGTACATAATATTATGCAAAGTATATCTCTAACCACACGCCACAACTTGCGCTTAGTGCTTATTCCTCTGAAATGTTACAATATTCCAATTTAATTGTGATTCGCTGATACATCTTGTATACAATAAACTTGTTCCTCACGCCCAGAGTTTCCAGTGAATAGAAACTACATTAAAATTAATAGCTATCACAAAAGTTGTATATCAATTTATGGACTTCATGGTAAAAAGTAACTGCCAATTTGTTCTGCATTATACTGAAATCGTGGCAAGAGTTGGTAACGTTGATGCAGTTAGCTGTCTATCTGCTTTAATAATTGAACTGGCCTTGTGGTAGGCAGAACGGAAACTGTACAAAGGTTGTACCCTAGAAGCATGTAATTCGTGATTACACACTGAAGCGCTTAGGTATTCAAAGACAGAGATATATAAACAGGCAGAATGCCTATATAAGACAAACGTCTGGCGCAGTTGTTAGATCGGTTACTGCTGCTACAATGGCAGGCTATCAATATTTCTGTGAGTTTGAGCGTGGTGCTACAGCCGGTGCACGGGGGATGGGACACAGCATCTCCGAGGTAGGGATCAAGTGGGGATTTTCCCGTACGACCATTTCACGAGTGAAACTTAAATATCAGGAATCCGATAAAACATCAAATCTTTGACATCGCTGCGATCGGAAAAAGATCCTGCAAGAATGGGATCAAAGACGGCTGAAGGGAATCTTTTTAAACATGACAAAAGTATAGCTCTTCCGCAGATTGCTGCAGATTTCAGTGCTGGGCCATTAACAAGTGTCAGCGTGCGAACTATTCAACGAACACCATCTATATATCGATATGGGCTTTCGGAGCAGAAAGCCCCCCCCCTCGTGTACCACTGATGAATGCACGACAAAAAGCTTTACGCATCACCCGGGGCCCATCAACACCGACATTCGACTGTTCATGACTCGAAACATGTTGCCTTGTCGGATGAGTTTCGTTTCAAATTGTATCGAGCGGATGGACGGGTACGGGTATGGAGATAACTTGTTGAATCCATTGACCATGCATATCAGCAGGGGACTGTTCGAGCTGGACAGGTGACACGTACGTAAGCATCCTGTCTGGTCACCGCATCCTTTCATGTCCATTCCGACGGACTTGAGAAATTCCAGCAAGACAGTGCGACAACCCATACGTCCAGAATTGCTACAGAGCTGCTCCAGGAACACTCGTCTAAATTTAAACACTTCCGCTGGCCACCAAACTCCCCAGACATGAATATTATTGAGCATATCTTGGATACCTTGCAACGTGCTGTTCAGAAGAGATCTCCACTCCGTCGTACTCTTACGGATTTATAGACACGCCTGCATGATCCATGGTGTCAGCTCCCTCCAGTACTGCTTCAGACATTAGCCGAAGCCACGCCATTTCGTGTTGCGGCACTTCTGCGTGCTCGCGGGAGCCCCACACGATATTAGGCACATGTACCAGTTTCTTTGGCTCTTCAGTGTATTTTAGTGTAAATAGGTCATTCCTCGTATGGACAGACCTGTGCTGTTGTACTAGGTCAAAAATTGCGTAACGAATAACTGATACAATTATATACTCATGTTGCTGTGACAATAATAACACCACTGATTTGTCTGGAAGCTCAAACGATGCATGCATCTCACCAGTCAGGCTCCAGCTCTCGGCTGAGATAAACATACAGGGCGGCAGGTTAAGTATTTATCTTTTTCTGCGTTTTCCTCATAGTATCTTTATTATGTCTCTCTCTTGTTATTCTGTTTAAGAGGTTTATTCTCACGTTTCTGGAAGTGTGAATTCAGTTAATCTGTAGCGCTGTAGTTGCTCATTTGTTTTGCTTTGAAAGCCAGCTCTCGGCTGATATACATCAACTGAGTGGCAAGTTAATTGTTTTTCTCTTTTTTTTGTATTTTCGTCGTACTATATTGCCAGTTGTCAGTTGATGGTTGGAGTGCTGACACATTATCTACGCATCCAGTAATGCTGGCAACTGATGGGTTATGCATGGGGACCTTATGACCCTGTACCGCATCAAATACAGCCTGAAGATGACGCAATGAAACGTTGAAACTGGTAGCGACAAAGTAAATTACAATCATTAGGACGGCTGTAGATGTTTTTACTTTTTATCACATCAAAGTTTGTGTCATTCGGCCTCAGACACCATGAGAAAACTCTCATACTGAAAGTGTTTGCACTCCACTTTTCTTCTGTGGTCGTACAAAGAATTAGCAACGATATTATTGTCATACACCTGCTTTTTGGCTCAATGATCACAGAACAATGTGGGCTAGGAGCTTCATTTTGGAAGTGCCACTAACAGCTCTGGGTGACTCATTTTTCAGATCCTAATTTGCTGAAGATGCCAATCATTGGAAAGCAACGGAAGTATTACTGTCAGTACAGGATTTCTGGCAGTTATCGCTAATGGTAGTCAGTTCAATAGCATAGGTGGCATACAGTAAGACTAATGAGGTGCCTACATTTAGACATTAAGGGAATGTCAGGTATGATGTCACTCATATTACAGTTTAGTGGCACCACCCTGTTGTCCATGTGACCTGTCGTGATCCAATAATAAAGGACTAAATCCAGCTGAAGCGGTTTCTTAAAACCGTAGATGACTACTTGTAGCTGTGGTTGGCCCACCTTCAAGGTTGTCTGCACTTTTAAGTTTGCTTTCGTACTGTTCTGTGAACATGAATATTTTATGGTTAACCTAAGTCATAATGTTCAACACTGAGTAGGGGCGTGAGAATTTAGAAACGAGGTGACTAAGTTTGACAGTGCGTGATGAAAGTCCACCTCAGTTTCTTGTGGTGAAAGCTGCACCTCTAGATCAGTAGACACCCACAGTTGCTTATCTGGACTTTCCCTCAGCCGGATCAGCTGCCGCGGTACCTGCTCAACTCGTGAAGTGTTTGGTTCGTGTACTTTTCAGTGAATACTAGAGCATATCAGGTGTAGCAGCACCCCTTACCACTTTCGTACAGGAAATAATTCTGTCCAGTTTGCACTCAAAACGTCCCGTATTGCTGTATTCCCAAAGCAAACTGCAACAATTGTTTTCTAAATGGTTCAAATAGCTCTGAGCACTATAGGACTTAACATCTGAGGTCATCAGTCCCCTAGAACTTAGAACTACTTAAACCTAACTAACCTGTCACCTGCCCGAGGCAGGATGCGAACCTGCGACCGTAGCAGTAGCGCGTTTCCGGACTAAAGCGCCTAGAACCACTCGGTGACACTGGCCGGCAATTGTTTTCTGAGCTGGGCTGCAAGTTCATGGTTAGAGTTTGTTCTCTCATGTGCACTGTAGTCAGCGCTCCTTGCTGGACATCTAACATACTGAAACCCATACTCAGGAGTTCTCCAGTGACCATTTGCTTCTCTTGAGCATTGTTCTCCACATTGAAATTACTGTCGGAAATTTTCAGGTCTGTTGACAACAGATGCAGGTGCTGATACTGTAATCTTTCAGGGAAAAGCAGAGATACCGGCTGTCCTACAGATTAAGGTATTAGTGGAGTATACGAGGGGGTAACCCCCCCCCCCCCCCCAAAAAAACGGAATAACATTGCCGTGGGCGGAGCTTGTGTAGTACGCATTTCTACCGCTAGGGGTGTACAGCGCAACTCATTGCGAGTTCCATGCCGCTTTTGTTGTAGACCGGGTATGTTTTGCTCATTTGCAGTGATTGTTTTTGCTAGTGCTGTTTTTTTTCTTGTTTCGTCTTGTATGACGGCAAGTTTAAGTCAACAGCGTGTAGATGTAAAATTTTGTTTTCTACTCGGTAAAGATGCTGCTGAAACTGTTTTAATGTTGAAAACAGCTGACCAAGACGACGCTATGGGAAAGGTCAAGTGTACGAGTGGTTTGATCGATTTAAACAATGTCGACATGTCGACTGATGACAAACCTCTTTCTGGCCTTCCATCAACTGCCCGAATCGACGAAAATATTAAAACAATTGGAGAGCTTGTGCTCACAGACCGTCGAGAAACAATTGCTCAACTCTTAAAGATTAGTGGGTTATCTTGGAGCTAGAATCAGCGAATTTTAACGGCAGATTTGGGAATGAAAAGGATTGCCGCAAGTTTGTTCCTCAGGTTCTGACTAACAATAAAAAGGAACGTCGAGCTGAAACATGTCATACTTTGAAACATCTGCTTGAAACTGAACCAGATTTTCTGTCAGTGATCATTTCTGATGATGAGTCATGCTGCTATGGTTACGACCTAGAAGCAAAGTAACAGTCAAGTCTATGGAAGACTTCATCGTTACCATGTCCAAAAAACTGCTATCGAGTCATATCAAACATCAGAACAATACTGATTTGCATTTTTGTAGCCAACGGTGCAGTTCATTCAGTGTTTGTTCCCCCAGGTCAATCAAACCTTTTATTTGGAAGTTTTAAGAAGATTGCCCAACAGTGTTTGTCAAAGAAGACCCGATATGTGACAGCCAGGAGATTCCTCCACCATGACAACGCACCTGCACTCATAGCCGTCTCTGTGACACAGTTTTTGGCTACAAATGGCGTGGTTACGCTGCCACACTTTTTCTTATTTCCACGCATGAAAAGCGGCACGAAAGAACAATAATTTGACAGCATTGAAGAAGTCAAGAAAGAAACGAGGGAGTAGTAGCCAGCCATTTCTAGACATGACTACAAAAAATGTTTCGAACTGTGGAAGCACCAGTGAGACAAATGGATTAGTTGTAACGGGGAATGTTTTGAAGGGGTAAGTTTGTTTAGTAAACATTTGAGAACATGTACCTTTTAAAAGATAATTTTTTTTGGGGGGGGGGGCGTGGGGGATACTCCCTTGTACATGTTGATGTTACGTTCTGGTCACTGCCATGTAAAGTAAAAATTTGTAAAAGGTTAAAAGGTTTCAACAAAAATTATATTAGAGATTGATAGTAATCCATCTAGAAACCGAGCGAGGTGGCGCAGTGGTTAGCACACTGGACTCGCATTCGGGAGGACGACGGTTCAATCCCGTCTCCAGCCATCCTGATTTAGGTTTTCCGTGATTTCCCTAAATCGTTTCAGGAAAATGCCGGGATGGTTCCTTTGAAAGGGCACGGCCGATTTCCTTCCCAATCCTTCCCTAACCCGAGCTTGCGCTCCGTCTCTAATGACCTCGTTGTCGACGGGACGTTAAACACTAACCACCAAACCACCATCTAGAAGTAGGCACACTACTAGTCATTATAATTGCTACTCCAAGACGAAATGCAGATGATAAAAGGGTATTCATTGGACAAATACATTATACCAGAACTGATATGTGATTACATTTTCACGCAATTTGGGTGCATAGATCCTGCGAAATAAGTACCCAGAACAACCACCTCTGGCCGTAATAACGGCCTTGACACGCCTGGGCATTGTGTCATACAGAGCCTGGATGGCATTTACAGGTACAGCTGCCCATGCAGTTCAACAAGATACCACAGTTCATCAAGAGTAGTGACTAGCGTATTGTGACGAGCCAGTTGCTCGGCCACCATTGACCAGACGTTTTCAATTGGTGAGAGATCTGGAGAATGTGCTGGCCAGGGCAGCAGTCGAACATTTTCTGTATCCAGAAAGGCCTGTACAGGACCTGCAACATGCGGTCATCCGTTATCCTGCTGAAATTAGGGTTTTCACGGATCGAATGAAGGGTAGAGCCAAGGGTCGTAACACATATGAAATGTAATGTTAAAGTGTCGTCAATGCGAAAAAGAAGTGACCGAGACTTGTAACCAATGGCACCCCATCCCATCACGCCGGATGATACGCCAGTATGGCGATGACGAATACACGCTTCCAATGTGCGTTCACCGAGATGTCGCCAAACACGCATGCGACCATCATGATGCTATACACAGAACCTGTATTCATCCGAAAAAAATGACGTTTTGTTATTCGTGCACCCAGGTTCGTCGTCGAGTACACCATCGAAGGCGCTCCTGTCTGTGATGCAGCGTCAAGGGTAACCGCAGCCATGGTCTCCTAGGTGATAGTCCATACTGCTGCAAACGTCGTCGAACTGTTCGTGCAGATGGTTGTTGTCTTGCAAAAGTCCCCATCTGTTGACTCAGAGACCGAGATATAGTTACACGATGCGTTACAGCCATGTGGATAAGATGCTTGTCATCTCGAGTGCTAGTGATACGAGGCCGTTGGGATCCAGCACGGCGTTCCGTATTACCCTCCTGAACCCATCGATTCCATATTCTGGTAACAGTCATTGGATCTCGACCAACGCGAGCAACAATGTCGCGATACGATAAACCGCAATCGCGATAGCCTACAATCCGACCTTTATCAAAGTCGGAAACGTGATGGTACGCATTTCTCCTCCTTACACGAGGCATCACAACAACGTTTCATCAGGCAACGCCGGTCAACTGCTGTTTATGTATGAGAAATCTGTTGGAAACTTCCCTCAAGTCAGCAGGTTGCAGGTGCCGCCACCGGCACGAACGTTGTGTGAATGCTCTGAAAAGCTAATCATTTGCATATCACAGCATCCTCTTCTTGTCAGTTAGATTTTGCGTCTGTAGCACGTCATCTTCGTGGTGTAGCAATTTTAATGGCCAGTAGTGTATTTAGTCTGTGGTGAGCCTTGTGTTGCGGACTGTACGAACTGTAACAGCATGATCCGAGAGTAGTGCTCTGTGCTTGAGAGTGTTAGGTGAGCATAAGCGACCGTGACCCTATTAATTATCTGACAATAAAGAGGGTTTAAGTCTCAAGCACAAACAGTATTTCATTCTTAGGTAGGGTGTCCATAAAATACAGTGTTTGCATGCTGTTTATCTCCAAGTGAATTCTTGTGAATGGTTGTCGGTTTTTGGGGCTGCTGTAACTTCTAGATGTAGGTGCTCCGCGGCTATCCATTTTCCTGTTATTTTCCCCAGTCTGCCCGAACATCGCGGCTGGACTGGTGGCCGATTTTGGCACGCCGATTGTTAGTGCTCAGTTCTCCTATAACTCGTTTTGGAACGAACTGTCTCGTTAAACTCTTTCCGCAATTGCAGCCTCGTGTCACCGAGTTTTCCGGCGTCACTCGCAACGCAGATTTGCGATGTCTTGCTCTCTTCAAAGTGGATCTGAGCACTATGGGATGGCCGCGGTGGTCTCGCGGTTCTAGGCACTCAGTCCGGAACCGCGCAATTGCTACGGTCGCAGGTTCGAAACCTGCCTCCGGCATGGATGTGTGTGATGTCCTTAGGTTAGTTAGATTTAAGTAGTTCTAAGTTCTAGGGGACTGATGACCACAGATGTTTAGTCCCATAGTGCTCAGAGCCAGCCACTATGGGACTCAACTGCTGTGGTCATCAGTCCCCTAGAACTTAGAACTGCTCAAACCTAACTAACCTAAGGACATCACACACATCCATGCCCGAGGCAGGATTCGAACCTGCGGCCGTAGCAGTCGCACGGTTCCGGACAGCGCGCCTAGAACCGCGAGACCACCGCGGCCGGCTCTTGCTCTCTGTTCGGATTTCTATTATTTTTAAAGCGAAACTCTGTCGTAAAAATAGTTGGAATGTATGGCGGCTGTCGGTTGCAATTATAGCTCAATTTCTTTGTAAACACGAATGTTAGATGGTAGCAGAGCGAACGTGAAAAAGGAAGGAAGGGAGCTTGCGGGAAATTAATGTCTGTGCGTTTCGCCACGAGTCCTTTGAGAAATGAGCGCCGACTGGGAGTGGCAGAGGAGCCGGGTGTGCTGCCAGCGTTTCCGGCCCACGCACAGCGGCCCGCGTAGAGGGCCGTCTGCAGCGCCTCTGCGTTACGTAATTTTAGGGCCGTATCTGAGGCGGCGCCGTAAATAGCGAAGGCGGCGATCGCGGAGCGGCCGTGGTGGATGCGTTCGCTGACCGCCGGCCGCGGCTTCTGCCGCCCGACGTTCTGTAGCCCTCCAGCGAGCCGTCAGCCTTCTCCTCCGGGAAGTTGTTCCACTTGCTTTGCTTTGAAGTTCATACACAGTAGCGTCCAAAATTAAAGCAACAAAAGGAAATTTTGCGAAGTTACGCTTATTTTGCCCCAAAACAGTGTAAATGAGTGATAGTAAAGTAGAAACAATATAAAAAAAATAAGGAACATAAAAAATTGCAGAAACGGTAGAAAAAAAATGGTTTTCGTTTTTTTCCCAAACAACGTATTTACATGCACATTCAGACAGCTGGTTAATCTGCTCAGTTTGGCTTGTGACCACCTCTGGAAGCAATACAGGCCAGGCAACAACGAGGCATGCTATGAATGATCTCATCAGTCTCATGTTGCAGAGCTGCTCGCAAGTCTTGTTGAAAGGGCGGTGCATGCTGATGTTATGCAACCCGTGCAAAGAGCTACCAGTTTCTAGTGCTATTCCGTTGTTATCATATCTGAATTTTCACCCTCGAAATCGCTAAAGAAATTGCAAAAAACATCTAATGAAACACATGATGATTGAATAATTACAGCATTGCACCCCAGCTTGGCATTTTTATGTCTGAATTTTTTCCAAAATTGTTATTAACACTTTCACAAGGTTTTTGTGCCATTTATCAAAACTCTCCACAAATGAACCCTTAAGTAATTTATCACTCCTGAAAGTTTATATGGAAGCTGTTGAAACAATGAGTGCCTCCTATCCTCGAGGAACCATTATCAAAGCGTTAAATGTCATAAGAACCGATACAAGCACAAAATAAATATTAATTTTACGGAAATCATGCAATTACAACCTAACGTGGCATAATGAAGCACACTCATTAATAAATTAATCTAAGTACGAAAAAATACATACTTCATCGTGTTACCTAAAAATTGGGCACCGTGCTCTCCAATACCACCCATCATTCGCAAATACATTACAACTCTCTTTTACTAACAGATTTTCTGTTTATTTCCTCTGCATAGTGCCAGAAAGAAAATGAAAGCTCTGTATAGGAAGACTTAGAATATTTATGTGTAAAAGAGCTTTCGAGAAGGTGAAAGGCTTGTTGACGCTAAAAAAGAATTCCAGTAGAACTAAGCAGGAGATTTACCAAGAGTTTTACCTAGGACGCTGTACTGTATGGCAGCAAATCAAGGACAGTCAAAAGGAAAGAGGAAAAATACTAGGATAGGTTCTGCTAATAATGATATGGACAGACAGAATGATAAATGAAGGATGAATTCTAATATTGGCACACGAAACATGTGGAAATGATGCAAATGAGGATAACAGACTGCGAAGAAACTGCTGCAACGAACAGTTATTGAGGGGAATATTACTGGGAAGCCAGGAAGAGGAAGAAGAGGACTTGGAATTTTGAATGACATGAGAAATGGACGAAGTTAGGAACAGATTGAGGAAGAAGCAGCAAAAGACAGTTGAGAGGGTTCAGTCTATTCCTGTCGTAAAACAGATACACAAAACATGTAATAGAGGGCAGTAAAAGTAATAAATCTGCTCTGTGGTTGGAACAGGATCCACTAACTATCCAGAAAACGCTAAAAAAGTAACGATTGCATCTGACTTGCTGAAAGAATGGTCTAGTACTTAGACGAGATACAGGGTGAGTAAACACTGTAGGTGTATATGAAGGTATCCATGAGCGCTAGGTGTTAAATTAACCTAATTCCAATTAGTTTAGAGTCCAAGGAATAGCAGCGAATGATGATTAAACAAAATGGGTCATAAGGTTACTGGACAAAATGTTAGCCAGGAACGAGCCGACTAGTCACTTTAGAGTACTGTAGATGGAGTAGGACCCGTCCCAGACTCTGCACCGCTGACGTTCGTCATGGTGGTGAAAGCATGTGGTTGTGACAGACGGGTGTGTGGAATTAACACACTATAGCTAATATGATCGGTGCTTAAACATACATTATAATATCGTTCCCTGTAACATAACGTGCTAGTTTAATTACTACCGCAGTTTTATTGTCGTTTGTCTGTTCAAGATATGTTTGTGTATTACTTTTTTCTAGTGAACTTTACAGTGTATAAAGTAGCTGTCTGAAATGTTGGCATTACATCAAGAGATGGATATTAACTGTCTTTCTTTTTATGTTTCCAGGAGGACGATGAGCAGAAGATGCTGAGTAAGTACCTATCCGAGGAGTGACTATGACAGCGAAAGCGGTATGTTGCTGAACGTAAGCAATTTTAATAATAAATCCTAAAGGATAATTCATCGAAAAATTTCGGATATTTTTTCAGTGTCTTGTTGTCTGTGATAACATTTTCCATTCCAAATACCTTCCTTTCCTTACCGACAACGTTTGAACAGTCAAACTGAGGCTGTCGCAGACTTAGAACACTTGGGGGATGGGAAGGAGTCACACTTCACCAACAGATCACAAAGGACGTAATCGTAATAAATATAAGTAGCACTTCGGGAAGAAGATCTACCAAGAACTGTGGAGGGTAAGGCCTTAAGTATATCGTAATGAGGATTAATGGGAACAAGATTGGTAAATCCCACTCTCCAGACCACATTCTCTCCCTTTGCAGATGTTAGCGCCAATAAGGCTATAATTTTGATAGATCACTTCGTGAAGAACAAATATGGATGCTCACCAACCTACACTGTAGACAGCATGGCGACGAGTCAACATTTGCAATCCTTTGAACTAGACGTGAAAAATTACGACCGACACAGATTCAGATGGATAGTGCTAAATGACACTATTAACTTGATGGCCCTGATGGCACTTGACCAACACACGAACTCGTCGTGTTAATGCCAGGATTTGAGATTCAGTTGCCCACTGACGTGAACCGAGACTTCTGTGAAGAAGATTTACACTTCACACGTCTCGAGAAATACTTGGGGCCGTAGTAGCCTAGAGTACAGTAATTGGGAATGTCGGAGGCTCTACTGCCTAGGCTCTCTTTTTTAGCCCGTATTAAGAAATATTGAGAAACGTGGATTCAGCGAGCTCAGTTATTGCTTCAGCACATCCAGAGACATCTACGCCCATCCCATGATATATGAAGTATGGCAAAATTAAAAATATCGCACACCTTCGAGATACTTTTTTTATTTAGGGAAAATAAATTATAGAAATTAGGACTAAATGCACGTTAGTGGATCTGGAAGAGGAGTTGAATAACAATAAGTAAGGATAACGAAACTACTGAAAAAACAACCAACGATCGAATGTAATTAAAATCAGAAAATATTTCTTCTCGAAGAAGAACGACATCAGATAATTCAGGATAGGATTTATTGTAAACATTAAATTAAAGACTCTGGTAGAAGGGTAAGATGTGGTTTAAAAATAAACAAAAAGTGTTATAAGGGAATCATTCAGCTCTATGCGCCATTGTGTTTACATTCTGATGAGGATGTAAAGGACCCTATAAAGACTTGCTGAAACTTATAAAAGACAGCAAATCTTACTGCAATGTACTATCGGAGGATTTTAATTCATGTATAGAAACAAGAGAATGCTTCTTTAGTAATAAATTTTGGGGTTGATATATGAAGTAATCGAGGTCATTACTGAAAGTTTACCTTCCTCTAAGGTCAAGCTGGGACTACAATCCTGGTTTTATGCCCTGAAATGTTAATCCTTTTCGTATCAAATTTCACTCACGTATAAATAACGGCAATCTAACAAGATTATCAAAAGTTTGGAGTGCAAGGACTTTTGTAAAGCGCAACCAAATAAAGATATAGGGTGTGTTAGAGGGTGGTCGGTTAAATAAAATTAACAGAGGTTAAATTGAAATTAGAATCCTCATCATAGCCTTCATGCGCATCTGCTACTGTACATGTAACTGAACTGAATCTTATAGATACAATTTGTGTAATACAATTTTTTTTTGCCATTTGTTCCCTACGGTTTCTACTAACCTTAAAAACCGAAAGTGGTAGCAGAAATTATCTCGATAATACCGTCTCCACTGCTACGTGCCTCTATGTTCCACAGCGACACAGACATACCTGCGTAGCTAAAATTCTTCTTTAATATATTTATAATCTCTGCTTACGGCAGGCGACTTTACTTCAGCTCTGATATAATTAAAATGACTGGGGTCTGTTTCGAGAACGTAGCTCTTGATTGGACAGATATGTAGGTATGGAACACTTGGAATAACTCATTAAACAAAAACCAGGAGGAGGATAATGAGTGCACAAAGTACCATCTATACTATTCGTAACATAATGATCAATATTCATATACACGATGAGATACTTGACGTATTAACACAATTTTGGGACTATATATACAACAGAAGAGAAAGTTGCAGCACATAATAATTAATTCGTGAAACATTGTGTTACCAGAGGAAGAACTTCGAGATAAGTCGCTTGAAATCTTGGATGGCTAAATTAGAAATGGATATCGATCACCACGTGTTGTAGCGAAGTGCGCAAACGAGCAAACGAAAGTTCTGCACGCGAAATATGACGGCATAATATATCGCGGGTAGGAAGGTCTCGTAAATTACAATCGTGTAAATGTAGTGTAAATGTGCAAGTCAGCAACAATCTCACAATAAGCCAGAATTAAGTCACTTAAATGTGTCCATTTCACTATCACAAGGCAAAGCGAAAATTGACACATCCATTGCTTATAGCAGCAGGAGAGGAAGCAAAGTGCCTTTCTGTGCTGGTACATGAGGTCTCCTAAAAAGAATTCTGTCGCCTAACATTCCTATTACACACCGCAATCGAAACTAGCACGATCCGACAATATATACCTTGCAGTTTTCTTCCAGGCATGTACTACAATAACAGACAGATAGGCGACTGCATAGCTTTGAAGCTGTCAAGTGACTATTTGTAGTGCGCATGAACATGTAAAATGAAAGCTTGTCCGCTCTAAAGTAGACGCCTTTCACTACGATAGTAGATTTTTCCAGGGGGGAAGGAAATGTGTATTAGGAACACAATTTCACGAAAGGAAATAAATAAAAACATTTGGCAACTATCAAATAGAACTAAAAACTAAACTGACCCAATTTCATCAAACAGTAAAAAAAAGTGCAAGATGTGAGATTCTATGTCAAAGTCAACATGAAGTAAGTCGAAATTATGGGGAATAATAACATAATAAAGATCATACCAGGTTAAATTACCCAACTAGATCATTATTTTATATAATGATTGTACAGAAATAGATGCAAGTTTTTTTTATTTTTATCATTTTTTTAAAAGGAAAAGTTACTACTCTTCACAGTTGGTAATGACCATGCAGGTCGAAACAGGTTGTGTACAGCCTACTGTGTTTTTCCAGAACGTCTTTTACTGAATCCGTTAAGGGTGTTAGTGGCTGTTATCATCAAACCTTTTATAATAATCGGAATTGTACACTATTAGCAAGACTAGTTTTAATAGCAATAAATTTGTAAACGTGTGTGTTTTCTGCTATAGAGTTGACAGTAAAATAGAAAACAACGTAACTGCACGTCTCTCACCATTGAAGAGGAAAGGAAGCCAGAGCGATAAGATACAAGAAAATGACGGTATCCTGAATACTATAAAAATTTAGGAAGCAAATTATAACAGAAGAGAGAAATTTAATCAACCTCATACAGTGACAACTGAAATTTTGTATCTGCAATGTCTGAATGAACAATAACACCATAAACACAGAAATATTAAAACTTAATAGTTAAAAATTCATATTTTAAAGATCCATTGCAGTTAAGGCGGCGACAGATTGTACTGTATTTTAATGTTTTCTATCGATCGTTCATAGAGATAGTAATCTAAAAGTATGATTCATTGTGCAGAACTGAACATTGAACGTTGGTGGAAATTGTTCGCGCCTGTTTTAGATCTTGAAAACGCAACATTCTCATGCACTTTGATACAAATATAAATGAAAAAAGTAAAGTGGCTGAAGCTTGAAATTTTGCCTTGATAAACCTGATCCTTAGGAGGTAGATAACGTAAAGGAAATGAGACTCTGGCTTGCCTTACTGGTCTGCTTTTTATTGCATCTTCACGTGTATGCAGTGAACATACAGAAGAGCACAGACATTGGTTTACAACTTCAGTAAGTGTAAAACACCGATAAGGCTCGGTACATTCTCCAGTCACCAGAACAAATAGCAAAATGGTTCAAATGGCTCTGAGCACTATGGGACTTAACTTCTGAGGTCATCAGTCCCCTAGAATTTAGAACTACTTAAACCTAACTAACCTAAGGACATCACACACATCCATGCCCGAGGCAGGATTCGAACCTGCGACCGTAGCGGTCGCGCGGCTCCAGACTGTAGCGCTGTAGCGCCTAGAACCGCTCGGCCACCCCGAACCAATATATATTCCTAAACCGAAGGATGATCACGGAGCAAACGGTAGCCGCATGTTGGGAATCGCTAAGAGCTGCGGAAAGAAATAAACCAAAGGCCGGACTGGATTTGGAGACGGCATTATGAATGTAAGGCAATTACAATGTCGCCGGCCAGAATATGGAGCCAAACAAATGGATGGTGTATGGATCAAGAAAGTGCTTTTGTGACTTGAAGAGATAATAAATGCTAGGGCAACGACATGGTGGAAGGCAGGTGGGTTGCGTTAGAAAACGGGGGTACTCATTACCTCTGACGGTAAAACACCAAAATATCCCAACGTGGCCTGGATATCCGATACCGTAAGCCATCACGATGTCTTACTTAGTGTTAAATTTTAATATAAGTTGTTAGCATGCGGTAAATAGTAGCCATTATTGTTAGGGTGTAGCTTAGACACACCAATTCATAGAATGACACCCAACGAAAATTATCAAATTGCATTTAGTACGAACGTGGGATAGGGAGTACAATTATGGGTAGAAATAACATTAATGACAAGATTCGCGGATACATTGCTACGTTTATTGGAAGCGAGGAAGAGTGCAAGACATATTGAATAAAATGTGCAGTATACTGAGCACAGGATACGGGCTGAGAGTTAACCGAAGAAAGAAGAAAGCGAAGAGGAGTAAAAGAAAAGTGATTAGTGATAAATTTAAACGTCAAAATTGGAGACAAGAAGTATACCAAGTGAAGGAATTCTACTTCGGAACAAAACTAACTGACGGATAGGAAATGAAGAAAGGAGGACATAAAAAAGCGGACTACCATACGCAAATAGGGCATTTCTATCCAAAAGAAATCTGCTGGTGCCAAATACAAGCTTTAAGCGGGGTAGGACGTCCAACGGGCCGACTTGGAGCAGGAGAGGCATTACAGGACATTTTAATTTCCAGTTTCTATACTTTTAGAAATAAATTCATAAAACTTTGTCAGAATCACCAGACCAGGAAGGATTCAGAATTCCCACTCATTGCAGTGGAAGTTCGAAAACATAACAAAATAAATTTTTTTACGTGTGAAATTTCATCCTTTTTTCACTTACTAATGGCAGCATTTGTTGCTACAGGTACACTTTTCTTCATAAGTTAGAGAGATTCTTCGATGAATTTTGAACAGCATACATACCATACTTACAGGTGTATGAAACTCTAGAATTTATTTAATTTTTGAAAAAACGAATGAGCCGTTATATTTTAAACTTCATGATTAGAAAAAACACAAATTTTATAGTTTTTGCCTCAATTTTTACCACAGTTTTAAATATATATGGAAAATTGTAGAGTTTCATACACCTTTATGTACGGTCTGTATGCTGTGCAAACTTCATCGAAGGATCCCTCCTACTTATGAAGAAAAATGTACTTACAGCAACAAATGCTGCCATTAGTAAGTGAAAAAAATGATTAAATTACACATGTAAAAAAAATTATTTGGTTATTATTTCCGAAGTTCCACTGCTAAGAGTGTGAATTCTGAATCCTTCCTGGCCATGCTGACAAAGTGTTATGAATTTATTTGTAAAAGTATAGACAGTGGAAATTAAAATGTCCTGTGGTGCCTCCCCTGCTCCAAGTTGGCCCGTTTGACGTCCTACCCCCATTAATGTGAGGAAGAAATTTCTGAGACCGTACATGTTAAACACAGCATTATATGAAAGTGAATGATAGACTGTGGAAAATCCGGAAAAAGAAGGGAATAGAAACGTTTGAGATGTGGTGGTATACAAGGATGCTGGAAAGTAGGTGGAATGGTGAGAAATGAGGAGGTTCTTCGCAGAAATATGTGGAAAACGCTAACAAGAAGAAGGGACAGAATAACAGCACTTGTGTAAGACATAAGGGGATACGTTCCTTGCATCTAGAGGGGGATGTAACAGGTAAAAATCGTAAAAAATATATATATACTGAAATATATCAAACAAATAGTTGAGGACTTAGGATGCAAGTGCTACCATGAGATTAAAGGGTTGGCGCAGGACAGGAAGCCGTGGCGGGTTGCATCAAACTGGGCAGACCCATAAAAAAGAAGAGAAAAGCTAATCTTAATTGGGATAAACAGTGGCGTAAGGACTACGAGAACCGGGATGAATGAGAAACAGTAGGGAGAGTAATCACGTGGTTCTGTATAGTCACAAGAAGAAGATCCTTCGCACAGTGGCCGTCAGCAACGCGAGCATACACGATTTGCCACATCGTTAGAAACGCTGCGGGAAGAGTAGCAGCGAGGGGAGGGCAGCGACGACTCTTCCCTGCAGGGCTAATAACATTACCAGTGTTTCGTGATATTATGTAAGCCGAGGTGACTCGCTGGCTTATGTTGGCAGCGCTCGGAGATAAATCAATATCTTTCAACTACTGCCGATTTTCTTCATTAGTGGCAGCACCAGTATTTTGGATCTTCCTTTTAGGAACAAACAGTACTGACTGTTATAAATCAGTACATTACATTACATTACAGTACATTACGTTACGTATGTTACACTTTTGAATGGAATACTCTCTTTCAAATTCTAAAAGTGGCAGGGGTAAAATACAGAGAGCGAAAGGCTATTTACAATTTGTACAGAAATAAGATGACAATTATAAGAGTCGAGGGACATGAAAGGGAAGCAATGGTTGGTAAGGGAGTGAGACAGGGTTGTAGTCTCTCCCCGATGTTATTCAATCTGTATATTGAACAAGCAGTGAAGGAAACAAAAGAAAAAAATTCGGAGTAGGTATTAAAATCCATGGAGCAGAAATAAAAACTTTGAGGTTCGCCAATGACATTGTAATTCTGTCAGGGATAGCAGAGGACTTGGAAGAGCAGTTCAACGGAATGGACAGCGTCTTGAAAGGAGGATATAAGATGAACATCAACAAAAGCAAAACAAGGATTATGGAATGTAGTCGAAATAAGTCGGGTGATGCTGCGGGATTAGATTAGGAAATGAGACAGTTAAAGTAGTAAAGGAATTTTGCTATTTGGGGAACAAAATAACTGATGATGGTCGAAGTACAGAGGATATGCAATGTCACGGAAAGCGTTTCTGAAGAAGAGACATTTGTTAACATCGAGTATAGATTTAAGTGTCAGGAAAACGTTTCTGAAAGTATTTGTAGGGAGTGTAGCCATGTATGGAAGTGATACATGCACGATAAATAGTTTGGACAAGAAGAGAATAGAAGCTTTCGAAATGTGGTGCTGCAGAAGAATGCTGAAGATTCGACGGGTAGATCACATAACTAATGAGGAGGTACTGAATATAATTGGGGAAAAGGGGAGTTTATGGCACAGCTTGACAAGAAGAAGGGACCGGTTGGTAGGACATGTTCTGAGGCATCAGGGGATCACAAATTTAGCATTGGAGGGCTGCGTGGAGGGTAAAAATCGTAGAGGGAGACCAAGAGATGAATACACTAAGCAGATTCAGAAGGATGTAGGTTGCAGTAGGTACAGGGAGATGAAGAAGCTCGCACAGGATAGGGTAGCATGGAGAGCTGCATCAAACCAGTCTCAGGACTGAAGACTACTACAACATATGTTACACTTTACTTTTAGCCATTAATAAATGTGAGTTACACTGATTAATACGCTCTTTCGGGCTTGGTTCAATCCCCTCCTCAGAGAAGTTGCAACTGCGTGTGACATACGTGTAAGCTATCTCCATTGTGCCGTCCATTACCTTATACATTTATTTAAATACGTAAAACAAGGATTAAGTATTTCGACTGTGTCACAGAAACTTTTTGTTGTGACTGTTACAGTGTTGCGCAAGGCATTCCAGATGTTCGCCAAGTCGGGCACCATTGATACCATCAAGATCAGCACCATCTTGAACACCATGGGGCAGCTCTTCGATGACGGAGACTTGCAGGCCATCATTGACGAAGTAGACACAGAGGGTAAGTGTCACTTCCACTGAAATGCACAGAACTCATTACGTCAGTCTTACCAAGTTTTTGTTGCACCAGAACATTCTTATACACCAACATCCAAAATTTTATACCAACCAGGAAATCAAAGTGTAACTGTTCGGGATATCGGAAGGGAAGCAGAACAGGGTGAAGCTTACTCATAATGCATTTGCTATACAATAAAATCTGAAAATACTCCATTAGAAATCCCTCAGCCGGAGATAAAAATTTCAAAAGAGGTAACAAAATCAGAAAATGTGTTCCATAAACAGTTAATAGCTGCTTAATACCCTTGGTAGTAATGTACCATGCTCTCTATGTGGCAGTTCGTGAGCTTCGTTGACAGTCAGTCCCATTCGTAGAAAAAGTGCTGAGTGAAGGTCATACCGGGGCGATGATGGGCTGCGGTTTGTCTGCACATGCAGTGCCAGACAAGCCCTGTAGAAATTAGTACCAAAAGCCTTGAGCGTCATCCCGTGTCAAGAGTTTATCTGTTAGATACTGCACTGCCAGATGATCTCAATAAAACGTGGTTTCATTCTACGTAAAAAGAAAGTGTGCACCGGCTGAAACTTCGAACAGCCGCGCCTAGGGTTGCAGTTCGTCTTATTTGTACCCAGAGCATTCTAAGAAATCTCCGTCCATTACCAATATGACGAACCTATCGTCATAACACCGGACTTCCTCCACGTTTTAATGTTGAAGTAACCTCAACTGTGTGTTACTTTATCTAAAATGCTTTATTCATTGCATTCACACAACTGGTCAATTATGGTCTAACATTCGGGATGGGGGAGAAGAGAGCCATTATGTTCTAGAGCGGAAAAATGGAACCCGAGACTATCACTTGGTACCAAGATCCAGTATCTGTTGATGCAGAATGACATTTATTTCATTTGGTGCCACATTAAAAACTTAACAATGTAACTTGTAAATAATTTTATGGTACCTGAACATAATCAGAAGATCGAAACCGGTAGTAAAAAAAATTTGCATCTCTTACTTGTTTGAAATAAGACACTTTCAAGATACTTATGAGCTAAGGGGTACCACCTGCACAAAATATATTCGGCTTAATACGCCATTTTCAAGTGCGATATACACACATCAAAATAAGTTTTGCATCACCTCCGTTCCGAGAGTTCCGGAACTTGTACAGAAAATTGGAATAAAGGTCAACATAAACATCATCTCCACTCTTTTTACTGCTCATGAAAACCACACATTGCATGGTGTACCACCATACAGCGAGGCCTTCAGAGGTGGTGGTCCAGATTGCTGTACACACCGATACCGCTAATACACAGTAGCACGTCCTCTTGCATTGTCCCACTCCTCAACGGCGATTCGGAGTAGATCTCTCAGAGTGGTTGGTGGGTCGCGTCGTCCATAAGCAGCCCTCTTCAATCTATCCCGCCGCTCGGGATTAGCCTAGCGATCTCAGGCACTGCAGTCATGGACTGTGTGGCTGATCCAGGCGGAGGTTCGAGTCCTTCCTCGGGCATGGGTGTGTGTGTTTGTCCTTAGGATAATGTAGGTTAAGTAGTGTGTAAGCTTAGGGACTCATGAACTTAGCAGTTATGTCCCATAAGACTCCACACACAGTTGAATTTGAACAATCTATCCCAGGCATGATCGATAGGGTTCTTGTCTGGAGAACATGCTGGCCACTCTAGCCGAGCGATGTCGTTATCCTGAAGGAAGTCATTCACAAGATGTGCACGATGGGGGCGCAAATTCTGGTCCATGAAGACGAATGCCTGGCCAATATGTTGCGGATATGGTTGCACTGTCAGTTGGAGGATGGCACTCGCGTATCTTACATCCGTTACGGCGCCTTCCATGACTACCAGCGGCGTACGTCGGCCCGACATAATGCCACCCCAAAACTGCAGGGAATCCCCACATTGCTGCACTCGCTGGACAGTGTGTCTAAGGCGTCCAGCCTGACCAGGTTGCCTCCAAACACGTCTCCGACGATTGTCTGGTTGAAGGCATATGTGACACTCATCGCTGAAGATAACGTGATGCCAGTCCTGAGTGGTCCATTCGGCATGTTGTTGGGCCCATCTGTATCGTGCTGCATGGTGTCGTGGTTGCAAAGATGGACCCCGCCATGGACGTCGGGAGTGAAGTTGCGCATCATGCAGCCTATTGCGCACAGTTTGAGCCGTAACACGATGTCCTATGGCTGCACGAAAAGCATTATTCAACATGATGGCGTTGCTGTCAGGTTTCCTCCAATATATAATCCGTAGATAGTAGTCATCCAGTGCAGTAGTAGCCCTTGGGCGGCCTGAGCGAGGTATGTCATCGACAATTCCTGTCTCTTTGTATCTCCTCCATGTCAGAACAACATCGCTTTGGGTCGCTCCGAGACACCTGGACACTCCCCTTGTTGAGAGTAGTTCCTGGCACGAAGTAACAATGCGGACGCGATCAAGCCGCGGTATTGACCGGCTAGGCATGGTTGAACTACAGATAACACGAGCCGTGTACCTCCTTCCTGGTGGAGTGAATGGAACTGGTAGGCTCTCGGACCGCCTCCGTCTAAGAGGCACTGCTCATGCAGGTTGTTTACATCTTTGGGCGGGTTTAGTGACATCTCGTTGAAAACTTTTTTTTGAAGTGTGTGTAAGAACGAGCTTCGAAGGGTTGTAGAGGGTACCAAATTGAGACAGGAATTCATGTCTTGAAACGTCATTAATCTAGTTTACATTATTCGTACTAGATGAGAATTATATCCAGAGCGATGAACTGTCGCTGTAAACAATCCTTAAGATGGGAGTATAAGAGCCGGAAACCGATCGTGGTGTGTTAAATAATAGAACCTTACAACTGTAGCGGTATTTTCAACCTCAGCCACTTCGTATTAGATACACGTGCTGTCGCATGCATACCAATAACATGAAAGGCGACTTTTAGTGAACTTCTTTCACTTCAGTCTGTAACGAACTAATAGAGACACGCGATCCTTACACTAAAGTATTCAGAAAATGAACCCCAAAAATTTCCTAAATTTTGCCTCTAGAGTTCATAGTCTTTTTTTCAGCCGAACAAACACAGCGGAGACAGCCCTCGTTACAGTTTTACTCCGCCCAGACACTGGCAGACCGTAGCGAGCAGCCGGCCAGACTTGAGCAGCGTTACGAGCCAGCGGGCTGACAGCCGTCCGTCCACGCAGTGTCCGCACTACACAGCCGCAGAGCCGCCGCGCTCGTTAAATAAGCTCCGAGCCGGCCCGCGTATTGTGGCAGAGGGGCCTCGGCTCGGCGGCCGCTGTCACGGATGACGGATGGCGCTCTGTTTGGCAGCTGTCCGCCGCATTCCGGGGGCAAATATAAAACCCGGCGCCGACAGACGCCTCTCACCTTCTGCCCCTGCCGTCACCCCCACCCCTCTCCTTCTTTTTTTAACCATCTTTTCCTGATCTGAGGACGCCGCCACTCTGCTCTGCCACCACGTGTCGGCCGTGGGTAATTGTGTAGCACCCGTTGGTGGGATGGAGGTGCCTTCGTTCTGTATGACACTCAATCGCAAACAAATGTTGCGGAACGTCAGCGCTCGGCGGCATATCTCTGGCACAGCCCGTCAGGTGTTTTCCATTCACAATGGCCTATTATTCGCTCCATTTCAAACTTTTCAACTCCTAATTAATCTGTTCTTTCGCAGAAATGTCTTAATGTTTTAAATTCCCTAACATTGCGACAGGGAAAATAATGTGCTATTATAATATTTATGGCACCAAATATCTACTACCGATGTCATTTGACCTGTGTCCGCCCCCGGTAGCTGAGTGATGCCGGCACGGTAGCTCAGCGTGTTCGGTCAGAGGGTTAGCTGCCCTCTGTAATAAAAAAAAAAAAAACTGAATGAATGGATCATTAACGAACTTCAACGGGCGTCAATTGAAACGAACAATAACGAACAAAATGAGATTACACAAAAATACAAAAAAAAAAAGTGGTCAGCGCGACAGACTGTCAATCCTAAGGGCTCCGGTTTGATTCCCCACTGGGTCGGAGATTTTTATCTGCTCAGGGACTGGGTGTTGTGTTGTCCTAATCATTATCATTTCATCCCCATCGACGCCCAAGTCGCCGAAGTGGCGTCAAATCTAAAGATTTGCACCAGGCGAGCGGTCTACCCGACGGGAAGCCCTCGTCACACGCCATTAATTAAATTTCACCTGTTTGGATGAATCTAGCCACCTTCGGGCAACACACATTCTGCAGGCACTGATACTGCATGTGATAAGGCTGTAACTTCTCAAACACTTGTCTTCGCCGCTGTTAAAGCCCCGATGAGGACTACGTTTGCGAAATTATGTTTACACATACGCTAATCGATTTTTGATATTTAAGAATGTCTTGAACACACACAAGGAGTGGACAAAATACCGAAACACTGAAACACATCACACTATTGTGCTTAATAGGGTGGTGGCATACAAAAATTTTCCAGTCGGCTTGCAATGGATAAATACAGATCCTGTGTGGTTTTCAAGGGAATAGTATGCCGTACTTGCTGCAAAATAGTGTCAAGCTCGAGTAACGATGATGGAGGTGCATGGCAATGACCCATCTCTCCAAACTAGACCACAAAGGCTGAATGATATTGATATCTGGTGATTGTGGTGGCCAGGAGAGACACGAAAATTCATCTTCGTGCTCACTAAACCAGTCCTGGACGATGTGAACTACGTGAACAGGAGCTAGTATGTTGTTGGAACACAGCAACACCATTGGGGAACAAATATTTTAGCCGGCCGATGAGACCGAGCGGTTCTAGGCGCGACAGTCTGGAACCACGCTGCTGCTATGGTCGCAAGTTCGAATCCTGTCTCGGGCATGGATGTTTGTGATGTCCTTAGATTAGTTAGGTTTAAATAGTTTTAAGTCCTAGGGGACGGATGACCTCAGCAGCGCTCAGAGCCGTTTTTGAACAAATATTTTACCGTGAACTGAGCAGTGAAAATGGCAGCACAATCAGTGGCAGTAGTGCGACCCTGCAAAGTAAAGATGTGGCCAATGGGATACTACAATATGGCTGCCCAGATCATTGCTGAACCCTCGTCATGTTTCACTCTTCGGACGTAAACTCGGTCAGAAGTTGGGAACTGTGTGAAGCAAGACACATACGACCAAATGATTTTTCGTCAACTGGTCCATAGTCCATGATGGATGATTATGATGGTTTGTGGGGCTCTCAGCTGCGCTGTTATCTGCGCCCGTACGAATTCCCAATCTTTACTTAGTCCAATCTCACTACTTTCACGAATGATGATGAAATGATGAGGACAACGCAAACACCCACTCCCCGGGCAGACAAAATCCCCAATCCGGCAGGAAATCGAACCCGGAACCCCGTGATCCAGAGGCAGCAACGCTAGCCACTGTTCCACGAGCTGCGGAGTCCACAGCACAGGTTTAATTGCTTCGGGGCCACGTTTGCCTGTTACTGGCATTTGCATCACTGATGAATAATTTCGGGATTCCTACTCGCCCTGCTATTCCCAGCTTACGAAGCTTAGTTCGTGTTGATTTCGTGCTGACAGCGGTCGATACTTCGTGTCGTACTCTTTTCTTCTTCGTCACAGTCCTCTTCAGTGACCGCCTGTCACGATGACTCAACACGCACTTTCATCCGCGTTGTTGCTTAGCGGATGATGTTTTTTTTTTTTTTTTTTTTTTTTTTTTTTGCATTTCCTGTATGTGGTATAAATCTTCGATTGGCACCTCTTCAAACACCTAACACTTCGTCTGCTTTGGTTACGGAACTACTCACCATACGAGCCCCAACAATTTTCCCACCTTTGAATCCACTTAGCTCCGACATAATGCACTCTCAACTACACAGAACTCTGTTCTGACCGCGACTGACACTTGGAACGTGTTGAGGACATTTCACAGGTTCCTTTCTTGGTAAATAGAACAGCGGAACCTCCAGCTAGTCACGTCTTCAGAACAATTGACAACATGTAGTACTAAAATGAAAATACCACAAATCGATTTGATGCATATGTATCAGGTACATCTCAAGATGGGACTAGAATTCTCCAAATCGATCATGTTATAATAACATTGAAGGTCTTTTAATTACAGTTTCAGGTAGATTCATTCTTACTCTCAACTTACTATACGACTGCTTTCCCGCGGTTCTATCGATAAAGGAATTTTTGAATAGTAAGTAACTTGTATCTGGATGCGGTGTGCCCCAATAGTCTTTAATCGAGGAATAGGCAAGGGGTACAACGTGTTCAAGTACCGGCCAAATACCATTATCTGAACTTACTGAAGAGAATAACTGTCAACCCTAATTTGAAGATCTATATTTGATAAATGAAGTAACTTTGGTTTCATTTACTGGATAGTTTGACCAGTAAGTCTCTTTTGCAACCAAAATAAAGTAGCTCAATTCTGAAGGTTGACAGCGAGTAGTTGACTGTTGCAGTATTTTCTAATGAGGAGGAAAAATGTACGAGATGATATGCTAAAAGATCTGTGCATCCTCATTGTTCATCGTTTCCGCTGTCAAATCTTCTTAGATTGCAATATAATATAAATGTAAATCTATGAAATGTGCTTCGTACATTAAACATTTTGTTTCTTACATCTTATTTGCTGCGATTATTTTTTTTTTTCGTTCCGTTTCTTGCAGTCCCTCACGAAATACTGTGCTAATACTACAGCTAGTAGTCATTTGTACATTCTTTTCGAACATTTTATTACTACTTATTTGGGATACCGGTAGTGATACTATGTTTGATGATGAAGCTAAAGCTTCGTTGCAGAACTGTTTACTTATTCCTTTCTACGATTGTCTGTGTATGTGTTCAGTAGTTTTAGAGCAACCTGATGGGTGTTTTCGCCGAAGAATACTGTACTCAGAGGTTATAATCGGTAAGTAAAAACAGAACGTAGTTACGATGTTCACTAACTGTTGCAGGATCGGGCAAGGTGAATTTTGACGGCTTCTGCAGGATCGCCTCCCATTTCCTGGAGGAGGAGGACTCAGAGGCCATGCAAGAGGAGCTGAAGGAGGCTTTCAGGCTGTACGACAGGGAAGGTGAGCGACGACACCTCTCAGTGAACTTCTGTCATATGTTTACAAGCCGCCGACATTTTTCTGAATTCGTCACCTTTCGGCTGGTTTGAGACTTTTCCTACCTGTGTTTATCTTACCATCTCTACATAACTACAATAACTAATATCGTCTGCATCTGGTTTTGAGTATTGTAGCTTTTGACTGCCCGTTCTATTACTTTCCTCTACTGCTCTTTTGCTCATTCCTGCACCTGTACCTGATGTCCTCACGAACCGGTTCATTCCTCTCGTAACAGTCGTCCGTTAACGTCTTTCCTTCATCATACTGTGTGCTAGTTCTTCATTTCGTATTCCGCTAATGTTTTAATCTTTAACATTGCTCGAGAGCACAACGTACTAGATACCTTCAGTTTGTTCTTCTACGGATTACTGATGCTGATGCACACAGCACTGTGCTCCAGACGTACACTGTCAGAGACTCCTTGCTCAGTCGCTTTCAGATTTCTCACACTGGTTGAGCTCTTTCATTGAAGAAAACTCGAATCCCCTGTAACAATCAACTTCTTATACACTATCTGATCAAAAGTGTCAAAATACCCCTATGTAATGTGGAATTCACCGCTGTTGCGGCTTACCTTGACGCGGCAGCAGAGAGGTTGGCCGACAGCAACTCGCTGAGCAACAATGCTGGACCCTGGAGTAGGAGGGCACCATTTTTCGGTCAAGTCCTGGTTCAGCGTACACCATCGTGATGGACGTGTTCCTTTGTCAAGTCTTCCAGAGCAACGAACGTTGCCAGATTGCATTCGATATCGTCATACGGGTCCAGCAACTGATATGATACTATGTAGTGTCATTAAGTAAACCACACTTTTATCTCGCTTTCGCGTATTCTGCAATTTCAACGGCAGTCACTATTTTGTGTAAAATAATTTAGGTGTAAGTCTGCGTAATTACAAAACACCGAAACAAGTAACTGCCAGCGTTTCGAAAGACTTTGCGATAGTCGTCTTCAGGACAGTTAACTACACTCTCCAGCAGATAACTGGCCTGAAGAGGACCTCTACAAAGTCAGTCGAAACTTCGACAGTTAGTTGCTTTAGTAATTTATAATGACGCAGCCAAGTACCCAAATTTTTTTTTTTCAAAATTACACTGGCGTTAGAAGCTTACGAACTTTTAGCAGATGTTTTATTTCTGATGTCTTAGGATGAGAGGCATTCAACGGCTTCGTAATATCTTTCAACGAGATAACGCCAAACCACAAATTGCCTGTGGTGGCGTGACCTACCTCGACACGGAGGCTGTTCGACTGTTGCTCTGGCCGGACGTTCTCCACATCTCCCACTGGTTGTAAACATCTGGTCACAGGTTTCAGAGACTGGCCCCCTACCACTCACCCACCTCCACGATCGCCTCTGATCTCTGGCTCAGAGTTGAAACAGCGTGAATTGACGTTATCGTATCTGCCATCCAAACAGTACGACTCGATGCCTAGCCGTATTGCTGCTGCCAAAGTTGGTGTCCAGTATACCCCCAGACCTCCTAAAAATTTAACCCGATTTTCTTCCTAGAATAATGTTTATGCACAGTAAAACGTAAAAGTTCGTTATTTGATATCCTTCTTATTGTTGTAATTTGATTGCTGGGCATGGATGACTTGCATAAATATTTCGAAACTATCAAACTTTTGAATAGCACCACGTGAAAGATGATATAATTATCAGTGCTGTACGTAATTGTATCACACCCCTTTCCGCCAGAAAGTTTTAGCTGTGTTACGCGTATGGTAATCCAGTGCACGTGACACAGTGGAATGTATGCTCCTAACTTAGGCCAAGGCCCCGTCCGCTTCAAGATGTCGTTAGCCTGTTTCAACTGCAGAAAGAAACTTAGTTTTTTTTCTGTGGAAGCTTAAAAGATGTCATCTCGCTTCAGTTTTCCAAGGTCCTCATTCTATCCGATTCTACGTAAGTTTTACAATCACTAAGGCATAAGAAGTGGAACTGAAAAACCAGACCTCTCATTTCGGCAATCATTTGGCAGTGTCTCCAGTGTCAAATCTAGAGACCGACGACAAAATTCCTCACCGTGGCATCATTGAAGGAAAACTGACTTAAACGTCCCGTCGACATCGAGGTCGTTAGAGACGGAGCACAAGCTCGGATCGTATCAAGAATGGGGAATGGAATCGGCCCTGCCCTTTCCAAGGAACCATCCCGGCACCTGCCTGTAGCGACTTAGGGAAATCACTGGAAATCTAAATCTGGATGGCCGGACGCGGATTTGAACCGTCGTCCTGCCGAATGCGAGTCCAGTGTGCCAACCACTGCGCCACATCCCTCCGTTGTGGTAACGCTGATAATCAAATAGTCAATATTCTTATTGAAGAAACCAGAAAGTCAGGAACATTGATCGGCCTGAGACTTTCTCCTTCTGAACTGCACCTTTGGTTTTCAGCAATATCAAAAGGACTGGAACATGTCTTAGTTCTTCAGGAGATAATGATATTATTCCTATGCTCAGCCTGTTATTCCACACAGGCACTGTTTCACAATGTTCGCCTACCCGGGTGGTTGATATCCTTCTCCTACCATATGAGTTTCAACCTCGACAGCTTTCCAATGCATCTTCACCACAAAGAAATTATTCCAACTGTGGCCTGTGGCTGCATACACTACATAAGGTGACTTCAATCACATCGGATGTGCAAAATGGAAGAGACTCAAACAACCGTTTGTGCAACAGTTACGTCCACTGACTGTAGATTTTCCTGTGAATGGTGACATTCAGCTTTCTTTGGATATTCCCCGCATATAATGAAGAGCTTTGTAAATTTTTGCAAGCTGTCAAAGTATCTTTGTGGTAAGAACGCAGCACTGGTTGTTTCATGTTCATAATAAAGTATTTTATATGTGTATGTATCTCAACTTGGGTGCTGAACATTTTTATCTCTGCTGGTCTTCCTGTTTTATTGGATAAACTTGTGGTGCCAGAATAATCAACTCTGTTGAGCTACTCCGTAAAATTTTTCACTGCTTATCAAGCACCTTCGGTAAATGTGTACTTGTATCTTTATTTATATTTGTGTCAAAACACCGTTGCTAAACGTTAATCTTGTTATTTTGATATTCCAACTTTTCCTTTAAATTTAAAAACCTTTTTTCACTGTTTCCAAGCGTGTCAATTAACAAATGGTTCAAATGGCTCTGAGCACTATGGGACTTAACAGCTGTGGTCACCAGTCCCCTAGAACTTAGAACTACTTAAACCTAACTAACCTAAGGACATCACACACATCCATGCCCGAGGCAGGATTCGAACCTGCAACCGTAGCAGTCGCGCGGTACCGGACTGAGCGACTAGAACCGCGAGACCACCGCGGCCGGCTATCAATTAACAGCAAGCTTCTGAAGCCATTTGTTAAACTATCATCAATTTATGTTTTGTTCTGTATGTAAATTACTTATTTTTTAGCTGATTAAATGGGCTCCAGAGCCCAAATAAAAAAATAAAAAATAAAATAAAAAAGTAACATTTGTTCAAACACACTGAAGTATTCTACCTCCCCAGTTTTTGACAGGTATTCACTTTTGGCCAATATCAGCCTTATAGGTCATTTTCAAGGTTAGTTGGTGTCGACGTGTACAGTTATCCTGTGTACAATACATCGACACCTACTACCCTACTCGTAATGCCGCAATTGGCCAATTTTGTAACATGTGGTAAAGCGAATACTTGTGAAAAACAGCCGAGGTGGATTACGTCAGTACGTCTTTTAACAAGCATACTGCTGTGGTACCCCACATGGAGAAAATGAACGTAATACACTCCTGGAAATTGAAATAAGAACACCGTGAATTCATTGTCCCAGGAAGGGGAAACTTTATTGACACATTCCTGAGGTCAGATACATCACATGATCACACTGACAGAACCACAGGCACATAGTCACAGGCAACAGAGCATGCACAATGTCGGCACTAATACAGTGTATATCCACCTTTCGCAGCAATGCAGGCTGCTATTCTCCCATGGAGACGATCGCAGAGATGCTGGATGTAGTCCTGTGGAACGGCTTGCCATGCCATTTCCACCTGGCGCCTCAGTTGGATCAGCGTTCGTGCTGGACGTGCAGACCGCGTGAGACGACGCTTCATCCAGTCCCAAACATGCTCAATGGGGGACAGATCCGGAGATCTTGCTGGCCAGGGTAGTTGACTTACACCTTCTAGAGCACGTTGGGTGGCACGGGATACATGCGGACGTGCATTGTCCTGTTGGAACAGCAAGTTCCCTTGCCGGTCTAGGAATGGTAGAACGATGGGTTCGATGACGGTTTGGATGTACCGTGCACTATTCAGTGTCCTCTCGACGATCACCAGAGGTGTACAGCCAGTGTAGGAGATCGCTCCCCACACCAAGATGCCGGGTGTTGGCTCTGTGTACCTCGGTCGTATGCAGTCCTGATTGTGGCGCTCACCTGCACGGCGCCAAACACGCATACGACCATCATTGGCACCAAGGCAGAAGCGACTCTCATCGCTGAAGACGACACGTCTCCATTCGTCCCTCCATTCACGCTTGTCGCGACACCACTGGAGGCAGGCTGCACGATGTTGGGGCGTGAGCGGAAGACGGCCTAACGGTGTGCGGGACCGTAGCCCAGCTTCATGGAGACGGTTGCGAATGGTCCTCGCCGATACCCCAGGAGCAACAGTGTCCCTAATTTGCTGGGAAGTGGCGGTGCGGTCCCCTACGGCACTGCGTAGGATCCTACGGTCTTGGCGTGCATCCGTGCGTCGCTGCGGTCCGGTCCCAGGTCGACGGGCACGTGCACCTTCCGCCGACCACTGGCGACAACATCGATGTACTGTGGAGACCTCACGCTCCACGTGTTGAGCAATTCGGCGGTACGTCCACCCGGCCTCCCGCATGCCCACTATACGCCCTCGCTCAAAGTCCGTTAACTGCACATACGGTTCACGTCCACGCTGTCGTGGCATGCTACCAGTGTTAAAGACTGCGATGGAGCTCCGTATGCCACGGCAAACTGGCTGACACTGACGGCGGCGGTGCACAAATGCTGCGCAGCTAGCGCCATTCGACGGCCAACACCGCGGTTCCTGGTGCGTCCGCTGTGCCGTGCGTGTGATCATTGCTTGTACAGCCCTCTCGCAGTGTCCGGAGCAAGTATGGTGGGTCTGACACACCGGTGTCAATGTGTTCTTTTTTCCATTTCCATGAGTGTATTTAAAGGGAGTTGAGGGGATGTCTTTGTCGTGTCTACCCTTTGTCACCCCGGCGTTATTTGAAAGCACGAGCGTGTCGACTGTATTTCGTTTAAGCTTGTGCGTTTCTTGCGCAGGAAACGGCTACATCACGACGGGGACGCTGCGAGAAATCCTGGCGGCGCTGGACGACAAGCTGGGACCAGAAGACCTGGACGGCATCATTGCTGAGATTGATACCGACGGCTCAGGCACCGTCGACTTCGACGGTGAGCGCCCTTGAGAGATAACACCCCCTCACCTTCTCTTTCTACTGAGCAATACGAGCCATCAGATACGCTTCTCCATCAGGACAGAAAATCATAGAAGTGCGAGCTATCACAGCCATTGATGATATGAGTAAAATTCTTCTGGGTGTTAGATGGTGTCGCTTTCTTTCTTTTTTATCAGTCTTCTGATTGGTTTCTTGCGGCCAGCCGCCAGCCAAGTATTTTTTTTTTTTTCCAGCGCCAACCTCTTCATTTCAGTGTTCCACTTGCACCCAACGTCCTAAGTTATTTGTTGGGTGTATTCCAATGCCTGTATTTCCTGCACCGTTTGCCCTCTGCAGCTCCCTCTAGTACAATAGAAGTTTCTACTTGGTGTCTTAGCACATGTGCTGTCATCCGGTTCTTCTTGTCAGTGGTTTCCATATGTTCCTCCCTCCGCCGACTCTACAGTGAAATTCCTCATTCCTTTCTTTTATCAGTCCACCTAATCTTCAACATTCTTCTGAATACCACATCACAAATGCTTCGATATTCTTCTTTTACGCATTTCCCACAGTCCATGATACACCACTATATAATCTGATGCTCCAAACTTAGTCTCAGAAATATCTTCGTGTCAAATTGAGGCATATGTTTGATATTATAAAAACTAGCAGGCTTCTTTTGGCCAGGAAAACCATCTTTGTTTGTGCTAGTCTGCTATTTATATCCTCTTCGCTTCGTCTGTCATGGACAATT
Organism: Schistocerca gregaria; assembly: GCF_023897955.1. Lineage (NCBI taxonomy): Eukaryota > Metazoa > Arthropoda > Insecta > Orthoptera > Acrididae > Schistocerca > Schistocerca gregaria. Next base: position 135,138,749 of record NC_064921.1, on the reverse strand, counting down.
TTGCTTCGAAGGTAATAGAATTCCATAACTTCCTCTGCTTCACGATCACTAACTTTGATTTTAAGCTTCTCGACTTTCTCGTTTCTGATACTTCTCACTGCTTTCGTCCTTTTTCGGTGTATTCTCAATCCGTATTCTGTACTCATTAGACTGTTCACACCATTCAACAGCTCCTGTAATTCTTCGTCACCTTTTATTTTCGTCACTGCTTCTTCGATGTACAGTTTCAACAGTAGTGGCGAAAGACTGTCTCACGACTTTTTTATCCGAGCCACTTCGTTCTTGGTCTTTCAATCTCATTGTTTCCTGTAGGTACTTGTACATATGTTGTATTACGCGTCTTTGCCTATAGCTTACTCCTATTTTTCTCAGGATTACGAATTTTGCACGATTTTACATTGTCGAAAGCTTTTTCCAGCAGGTTGACAGATGCTATAATCTTATCTTGATTTTTCTTCAGGCTTGCTTCCATTATCAACCGCAATGTCAGACTTCGTCTCTGGCGTCTTTATCTTTCCTAAAGCCGAAATGATAGTCATGTAACATTTCTTCAGTTTTCTTTTCCATTCTTCGGTATTTTATTCTTGCCAGCAACTTGGATGAATGAGCTGTTCAGCTGATTGTGCAGTAGTTCTAGCACTTATCTGCTCTCGCTATCACCGGAATTCTATGGCGTAATTGTCCAAAAGGGGGAGTCTACACACCAACATAAACAAACGTTTGGCCTCTACTTTCCTCCATGACTTTAGATATACCGACTGAATTTTGTCTATCCGTTTTTTCTTATTTAATCTCAAGTCTTCCAAAGTTCTTTTAAATTCTGACTCTAATACTGGATTCGCTATGTCCTCCATATTGACTGCAATTTCTTCTTCTGTCACGTCATCTGACAGTTCCTCACCATTACAGAGGCCTTCAGTGCTCTCATGTCACCTACCCGCTCGCTCTGCCTTTGACAGTGGAATTTCCATTGCACTTTCGTTACTGTCACCCTTGCTTTTAATTTCACAAAAGGTTGTTTTGACTTTCGACTTTTGAGTCAGTCCTTACGATAATCATTTTAAGTTACATATCTTCATATTTGTCCTGCATCCATTTTGACTTCCTGTATTCTTGTCGTTCCCTGACCATTTTTATCCTTCCTCCTATCGTCAATAAACTGTAGTATTTCATGTGCTACCCAATGTTTCTTTGTAGTTACCATCCTCATAATTATATTTGTCTTTTCAACATCTGTGATTGCTCTTATTAGTGATGCCCACTTCTCTTCTTTAAGTGTCTACCATGGTATTCCTTATCGCAGGATCAAACTTCAAGTCGTCTCGTCACTCCTTAGTAGTTTAGTATTCCACTTATTTCCACCTTTATACTCCAGTACGATCCTCTTATATTTCAGTCATCATTACGAAAATGTGATCTGAATCTATATCTGCTGCTGCGTACGCTTTACAATCCAGTATCCCGTATCTTCAGGCCTTTTCCACGTATATCTCCTCCTTTTTTGATTTTTGAACATTGTATTTGCTATTACTTGCTGAAACTTATTGCGGAACTCAATCAGTCCTTCTCCTTTTTCAGTCATATTACCAAGCCCATATTCTCCCGTACTTCTTTCTTCTATTCGTTCTCTTACTACGGCGTTCCGATCACCCTTGATTCTTAGATTATCCTCTCTTTATACATTCTGTAGTACACGTTCAGTATTCTCATATACTTGCTCTGTCTCTTCATCCTCGGCCTGTGATGTCCGCTTGTGTCCCTGAATTGTTTTTACTGGAGTTAGTTGCTGTCGAATTTGATGAGAATAATTCTATCGCTGAACTGTAGTGACTCGCTCTCTGCTATATTTCCCTATTCATAATGAACCCTACTCCAATTAAAACATGTTTTTGCTGGTTCTGATATTACCTTATATTCGTCTTCACTGACTCCCTGTTCAGATTTTCTAGCTTCCCTATCGCGTTCAGACTTCTGACATTCCGTTGGTTATTCATTCTTTTTCTCATGGTCACCTCCCTGTTAGCAGTGCCCTACCAGAGATCCGAATGGGGATCAGTCCTGAATCTTTTGCTAAAGGAGAGATCATCATGACACTTTTTCACTTGTAGGCCACATGCCCTGTGGATACATGTTATGTTCTTCAATACGATAGTTTCTATTGCCTTCTGCATCCTCATGCCATTGATCATTGCTGATTCTGCCGTATTTTAGGGGAAGATTCCCACCTCAAGGGCAAAATATTGTCCTGAACCTCTGTCCGCTTCTTTGCCGTCTTTGACAAGCTCGATGGTGGAACAAGGGTGACTTCTTACACCGGAAGTCTTCGGCCGCCATTGCTGATGATATTAATTCCAAATTTTAGCTGCAGAGAGATTCGAAACAGTGGTACAATATGTTTTAATTACTTCTCAAAGACGCTACCATTGCACGACGCGTCGATTGTTTTGGTGCTATTACAAAGCATTAGAACAGTATAGATATGACTTCAGACTGTCTTTGTATCGTTCCTTCTCAGGGCGGCCGAACAGCAGTCGGATATATATATATATATATATATATATATATATATATATATATATATATATATATATATATATATAAGTTTTAATGTTCCATAATGTCGTCGCCTAACATCTAAAATGATTTTATTCAAATGCAAATAATTTTGCAAACTGATGTAGAGTTTCGGGGCGATGTACCCGTGAATCTGGTTTGAGAATCCACGACTGTCAAGAGAATCACTGTGTTCACCTTCGTAAGGCCGGAATACATTCGACAGGGAACGATTTTTGCCCCCAGAAACAGTCAAGTGCGTTAAATCATTAACTAAGACCTGTAGTGGTTTCAATAGATTACTTGGCGAACCACGATTACAATGAGAAACACAGGCTTTTGCAGCTTGTTCCGCTAGTTATTTATTTGTCAGCTAGGCTTCCATTTATTCTCCTTTTTATGGCGTTACTGACAAAGAAATTTTTTTGCATAATGGCACAAGACAGCAAAGAATTTATAATCGTCAGAGAAATTAATTGCTAATGCTAAAAATACAAAAAATTAATATTTCACACTCATAGAGCTCTAAATTAGTAAATGTCGCATCCAGTAACAATAGGTTACTACTTAACAAAACTGCTGGGAGAAACACACATGTCTGACAATATGAATAAGTAGAGAGTAAGTTTCACTTTGTTTATTCAGTAACTATTCAGGATCGTTCTGGCGGTGCCTCCTCATCTTAAGTATTTCGAGCAGAGACACTTTCTGTCCACAGAGAGGTTATGTAGTAGAAGCACTCTGGAGAAATAGGGAATGCAGGTTTTTTCGACATACTTCATTGGGGAAATCGACTCACGTTATCAGCTGAATCGTGGAGTCCTGTTGTCGCAGTACTTCGACGAGTTTCTTATTCGTCATCATCGCCTGAATTCGCGTCCCATTATGATCGTTTCAATATTGCTACTGCTTTCTTTTCACTGATTACGTAACCCTTCGAAATGAGTTTTGAATCGCCAATGGGAAAGTCGTAACCAAATAATCTATCGAGATGGCTAACAAATGTTATTCCGAACAAAAACATTATGGATGAGCCCATTTTCCAGCTAACTTGTTTTTTGACTTATTTCTATGGTGTTGATGAAAGTGTTAATGACAAATGGATAAAAATGAGGGAAGGACTCATGGATGCTGCTAAAGAAATACTAGGAATTAGAGTATCATAAAGTAGCAGAAAAGAATGGATAACGGAAAACAGGCTGAAAAAGAGGGAAGGGCGGAGAGAGTGGAAAAATGTAGAAACTGAAGAAGGAAAAAAGTGGTACAGGAAACTGAATAATGAATGAAGAAGTGAAACTGAAGAAGCAAGAGAGAAATGGATGAAACAATAATGCGACGAAATACAGAAAATGGAGTAACAGGGAAAGTATGAAATGATGTATAGACTGGGTAGTGAAATAGTTTTTGAACGTAAAAGAAAGAGGAATAACATGGAAATAGAAAGAGCGGCTGGAACTTTAGCAGAAGAACCACAGGAGGTTTTAAACAGATGACAAGAATATATTGAATGTCTGTATAAGGGGGATGAAATACAAAGCGAAATTAAGGTAGAAGAGGAGCAGTGTGTGCCGGAAGGTGGAAAGGGATTCACCATCTTGCAAGCAGAAGTAGAAAAGGCGCTGAAGGAGATGAAGACTAGGAAGGCGTGTGGAATTGATGATTTGCCAGCAGAACTATTGAAGAGTCTGGGAAACAAGACAAGAAAAGAAATAATCTACCTCTGTAATGAGATATATGATAAAGGGGAATGGCCTGAGGACTTCCTTCCAACAGTTATGATAGCAATAGAGAAAAAGAGAAACACTAAAAAATGCGAAGAGCATAGGACCATCAGTCTAATTTTCTTATGCCGAGAGTGTTGAATAGAAGGCTATATGGCAAGCTGGATAGAGGGACTGCAGAGGAGCAGTTCGGATTTAGAAGAGAAAAAGGAGTAAGAGATGCTATTGGCCTGTTAAGAAATGGTTCAAAGGGCTCTGAGCACTATGGGACTTAACATCTGAGCCCCTAGAACTTAGAACAACTTAAACCTAACTAACCTAAGGACATCATACACATCCATGCCCGTGGCAGGATTCGAACCTGCGACCGTAGCGGTCGCGCTGTTCCAGACTGTAGCGCCTAGAACCGCTTGGCCACTCCGGCCGGCACCTGTTAAGAGCTACATGGGAAAGATATATGGGAAAAGGTAGTTAAATCTTTGCTGTTTTCCTAGATTTAGAAAAGGCTTTTGATAGAGTTCAGTGGAACAAGCTGGTGGATATTTTGAAGAGGAAAGCAGTAGATTGGAAAGAGAGACGACTGATACCAAAGCTATATTTACACAGAAAAGTAAGTAAAAGGATTGGAAATGAAATGTCAGAAGGAAGCAGCGCTGAACGAGGTGTTAGACAAGTTTGTTGCCTTTCCCCACTGCTGATTAACGCTTACCTTGAAGAGACTATTGCGAGAGGCTTAGATGGGAAAAGAGGAATATGTATTGGTGGAGAGAGAGTAGAAAGTATAAGATTTGCTGATGACATGGTATTAGTGGCAAAACATGAGCGGATAGTGAATAACATGCTGAAAGATCTGAATGAAGCTTGTGTGGAATATGGGATGCAAATAAACACAGCAAAAACAATGAGTATGGTCATCAGTACAAGACGCAGACTGTCCAATATTAAAATAGGACAAGCTACCGTTAGCCAAGTAAGTGAATTTAAATATCATGGAAGCACAATAAGTGAAGACTTGAGATGTCACCAGGAGGTGAAAACTCGAATTTCCATGGCGAAGGAGGCTTTCATCAGAAAGAGGAGTCTTATGTGGCAAATTAGATAAAGGCCTAAGAAAAAGGCTAGGCAAATGTTTTGTCTGGAGTGTGGCACTATATGAGGCAGGAACATGGACGCTGAGACGAGAGGATGAAAAAAGGTTAGAAGCATTTGAGATGTGGATATGGAGGAGAATGGACAAGATAAGCTAGATTGAAAAAGTGACTAATGAAAGAGTATTGGAAAGGTTTGGTGAGAGAAGATGTCTGCTGAAGGTTATAAGAGAAAGGAAAAAGAAAAGTTGGGCATTCATTGAGAAGGGAGTTCTTGCTAGCCGATGCATTCGGAAGGACTGGTTTGTGGGAGAAGACTAAGATGAAGAAGGAGATACAAGATGATAGACGACAAAAGGAAAGAGGAAATTATGCGGACCTGAAGAGGAGGGCAGAAGACCGGACAGGCTGGAGAACTACTATGTGAAAACCTGCCTTTTGGCGGAACACTAATGATGATGATTATGATATATGGTACCTCAGTAGTTTGCGAAACTATCTCAGTCCTACTTCTGAGCCAAAGCACCTGAATTAACAGCTTCTACACATGAATTAAGATTATTTTCCATTTATTAACCACGCCTGCTACTTTCATCCTGCATCTTGTACTTAATAGACACCTTCACTAATCTGTAAATAAAATAGCCAATCCGTAGGCTCCTAAACGAACTTAAGGGACACTGAAGATTACCTTCATGTAAAATATTTGTGAGTGTAATCACTGAATCTACCCTCGCCTGCATTTTTAGAGGATGAGACTAGCCCCAATTTACACGCTTATCTGAGCTGGATTTTATATTACTTGACACGATTGAAATATTCAGTACATTCTGTCCGGCTACAAGTCGGCAAGGTGCCAAATTCATTACTTGCCAACTAGATCGTAATAGCTTTACAGACATAAGTCTGAGACGATTAAATTAAGCTGCAAAAAGAAACTTACGGTACTGATATTGATAATCATCTTTCTAGGGATGGTACCTCCTGTTGACTTTTTCCCGTATTGCACGACACGATGAATCTCTTTCTTCTACTTACCCAGAAGTGTTTCGACACCTATGTGTCGTCTTCTGTGGATGTAGATTCGACTTATTTTTATAGAATTATTATAAAAAGTTCACAATTGTTTTTCTATTTTAAGCCTAAAAATTCTGACATGTATGGTCTTTTGACTGCTCACCTGAAATTACAGTGATTGTGAAAATTTATAGTGCTCTGCCTCTTTCGTTAAGACATGGCATTATGACAACATTTTATACCTAATTCAATATTTTATCAAATGTTTCCAGAGACCATTTCAAGTCTCAAACAGATACGATGTATATATGAAGATTGAAGCCACGAATCAAAATTTGTAGCAAGGCGAGGATTCCAACCTGGGTGTCTTACTCACTTGGCAGATGCGCTAACCACTACGCTACACTGGCATGGCGACTTTGCGCAACTGCACAGACTACCATAGCACGTCCCCCTTATCAATCCAATTTTCCATTCACACCTCAGCCTACTTGCTATTCCCCACTAAGCTCGAACAGCATTGCAGAGTCTTTCCAGCTGTACTGGAACAGCACCTTTGCATCGAAAGAAACGAGGCATTCTGCCTGAAACTCGAGCAGAGGTGCTTTAATCAAATGAAACTATATCGTTCCAGAGACATTTTCAAGTTACAAACATCTGTGAAGTATATATGCAGACTGAAGTGACGTATTAAATTTGCACCCAGACCAAGATTCGAATCCGCGTGCCGGCCGCAGTGGACGAGCGGTTATAGGCGCTACAGTGCGGAACCGCGTGACCACTACGGTTGCACGTTCGAATCTTGCCTCGGGCATGAATGTGTGTGATGTCCTTACGTTAGTTACGTTTAAGTAGTTCTAAGTTCCAGGGGACTGATGGCCTCAGATGTTAAGTCCCATAGTGCTTAAAGCATTTAGAAAAGCCTCTACAATGCTGTTCGAGTTTAGGGTGAATACCAAGTGGGCTGAGGCGTGAATGGGAATTTCGATTGACGAGGGAGATGTGTTAGGCCAGTCGTTGCGGTTGCGCAGAGAGAGCCATTGTGCCAGGGTGGCGTAGTGGTTATCCATCTGCCTTGTGAGCACGAGACCTGGGTTCGAATCTGGGCCTTGGTAAAAAATTTCTCGTCGCTTCGGTCTGTGTATACACACAATTTATTATGTTTTTGTGGGCCAAAAGTAAGTTACCAGGATCAAAGCACATCTTTTTTTCTGAGTGCAATTCAGAATAAGAGTTCTATTTCTTTTCTCTGGTGTGTTTCAGAGTTCATGGAGATGATGACGGGAGAATAAGCCAGCAAATGCGAGGGGTACGGCGCCCAGCGGTTTACTCACTACGAACACCCGGACCAAGTCCAACAGCACCACCTGCTGCGTCATCGCCAAAGCCGCGAACTCTCCTGAAGGGCCACGGAGAAGCAGCACTCATCATACCTACGCAGCACTCGCCTCAGGCACTATTGCTAACACTTAGCAACAGACATTGTAAATAAATAATTTCACCACTAAGCTGCTTCCGCGTGCATTCATTTTCTTTTCCCAGTTCACTTTGTCACTCTCCTTATCATCTTGCAAAAATGGCGTCGACGAATGTGGCGCAGTGACATTTTAAGTGAGATGAAGAGATCGTCGATAATGGAAGTCCTCAAAACATGATCTTCGCAGCTTGGTTACACCTGCTTTTTACAATTTTTATCGTTCTGTGTACCAGATATCTCCTGCTTTACAACCACGGCCTAAATTCTAAAAATACAGGTGGCATCAATGTTGCGATGACTTACGTTGGTTGTAGAATTGGTGTGTGTTGGTATCCGTAGCATTGCGATAATTCATTGAAATAGAAAAACTCCATTCAAAAATCGTGTAACTACGTTGAAAATATTCTTGAGAAGCTTCTAGGTGAAACGGAATAATATTACGGTAAAATTGTGCCAAATTAGTCTAATCTGCAAGTAACGAACGAAGAAAGAAAGGGAAGAATGAAGTTGATATTCAGCAGTTAGTCGACATCGACGGCAGTAGGGATGGAGAATTAGTTAAGTCTGAACAGGCTGCGGCGAGGAAGCAGTCGTGGCGGCGTAAAGAAATATTCTCGAAACGGTAGAGAAAATCCCGGAGAAAGAAAAATCAAAATAAAGAAAAAAGTTCTGATATAAAAGGAATAGCGTAATAGTACAGAGAAATCATGCGGTTGATGTATGCTTTTAACAGGGCAAGAACAGAGGGGATATTAAGCCATTAAGTCTGCTGCTGACTTCAGAACTGGTGAGTTGCGTAATTTATATACGATGAGCAGTCAGACGAACACGGAACCATGCAATGCTTTCATTGAAAAATAATCACCGTAAACGTTAAAACATTGATCCAAATGGGAGACGAGACAATCAAATTACGTTTGTAAAACGCGGTCGGTCGCTGACGGATCCACAACATCCACTCTTGCACTTCCTCGTCCGACTGAAACCAATGTCCACCCATATTTTTCTTCAGGTCGCCAGCATCGAGCCTGAGGGCGAACGGCAAAGCCAACAGTGGAAAAATCCCACTTATCTTCGCCAAAGTAGTCCAGAGCCGTTCACACAAGTTCAAGTAAGGTCATGATGACGTCCTTAGACTGCAGGGTCCATCTGCTCGTCAAGCTCCCGGAGCGTCACCTGGAGCGTCAGAGCACAGAATTGTGGAGACACTTTGCATAAACTGCGCCATAAACTCCAAACACCCAGGAATGCTGTCGGATGTAATCATGCCGTCTCACGATAACGCCCGCCCGGGCGGTGGGTATCAGACGAATGCTACAATACACTTCAGCGATTTGGTTGGGAAACACTGCAAAATTCTCTGTACCGCCGTGATCATTCACCATATGATTCTCATATCTTTGGCGATCTGAAGAAACATGTGTATGGATGTCGGTTTCAGTTGGATGAGGAAGTGTAAGAGTGGATGCGATTGTGTATCCATCAGCGGCCGACCGCGTTCTACGAAAGAGGAATTGATCATCTCATAGCCCGCTGGAATAAATGTCTTAATACGTCTGGTGATTACTTTTTAATGGAACCATTCCGTGATCTCTTTGTGGGTGGTGTTCCGTTTTCATTTGACTACCCTTTACGTTATGCATGCGGACATCAATTGGTGTAAGATGTACCTTAATCTTATCCGTTGTTTTTGAACTATATGAATATACACACACCAGGTGTTTCACTTTTTTTTTTTACAGGCTGCTCTTAGGGGTTATGGAGAGGCCTTACTAGATAACATTTCGTTAAGGAACCCAGGTCTCGAAATGTACCATGTGGGTGTGATATAAAAAATCTACATTTTACCAAAAATATGTACCCACTAATAGTTATCCAATTTAAAGTCGTAGCTGACCTTTGACTAAACAGAATCTAATTTGAATTCAACTGTAACTGGTCTGAATACAACGCGTCTTGTTTTATTGGAAGAGCAACTGAAGTAAAGCAGTTACCTGACCCTAACCAAAACCATTGTATACCATATGGTGCAATGTGGCAATGCGTAATGATAAACCTTTAAACACTGGGACGGGGAGTGTAACTACCCGAACGACAACGATTTAGAATGAAGTACGGATTAAAAAATGCAGTGTCTGCCCACAAACATAGGTCTGAACAATACTACGCTTAACAAAGTGAACAATGATTTGAAAATGCTACAATGTTAACAGAGAATTTCTATAAAAAACAAACAGTTTAATCAGCTGATATGTTAATGTATGATTCCAGGAAGTGGGATGGTCTCTCTCTCAGCTTTGAGCGAGTAAACTAGCTGACAACAATTATTCCTACACACCAGATGCGCAGTGCTGCTGTCTTACCTCAAACTACTTCTTTTCAAAATTAGTAACCGTATTAAAAACTTGTATTGTTTACGCCTTCCAATATATACATCATATTCATAGATGCTGTCGTTTACAATAACTCTTCCTTCATCTAACGGATTCAGTCACAAATCAGCACAGCCTTACTAAATAAATCCATCACCTACCACGTTTCAACTAAGAATGTATGAGACTGCGGAGAGGCAAAAACTGCGCTACAAGAAGGCCAAAGATTGTTTAACAGTAACATAACTTGCTGTCTTCCTGTCTGTCTTGTTCGTTGATAACGTACAAAAGTCGATATGAGATGCCCGCCTTAGAGTTTGAAGATGGGGATCACTTTCACATCTCCCGCTTCACGCTACACGAGCCGCGCGCGGTCTCAGGCTCCTCGCCACGGTTTTCACGGCTCCCCACGTCAGAGGTTCGAGTCCTCCCTCGGGCATGGGAGTGTGTGTTGTCGTGTGTAAGCCTAGCGACTGATGACCTCAGCAGTTTGGTCCCACAGGAACTTGCCACAAATTTCCAAAATTCTCACGCTACCCACACAGCGGAGACAATGAGCTCCCCATCGTCGGATTCACGAAGGACGTGCTATTCAAAGTAGAGAGTGGAGCCCGTCCGTGGAGCACTACAATCAACCCTTCTAGTTGCGAACATGCCACTTTCTGCCAGCTATTGTTGTAGCTAGGCGGAACTGGTATATGATATATTTACAGCACTGAATGACGACGGCGGCCTTTCCTCACTTTGTGTGCTTACCGTGAAGTGGGAGATTTCATAGAGACCTGCCGTTGAAACTCGTTTTTTTATCCAAACAGTACACTTGCAGACACGAGTTACTTGTAAGAACTTCACTAAATCCGCTCTACAGCCCCTAGGAACTTGTAATCGGAATTGTTAAACACCCTGTGCAGTAGTCCCCAAGCACAAAGAACACGGCTAAAACTCATCACCTTTATGAAGGCCATTTATATCCAGTCGAAACATAGATCGTTTCCACGACGTGACTCACACAGCCGTAAAAGCTTTGTTGAAACTGACTGAGGATCTACGCTTGCTATTTTATTTTAGATTACGAACAATCACAAATCTATCGGTACGGAACCATCTTCACGGACTCTGTATTCTAATCTAAATGAATCATTTTATAAGATTTATTGTTTTAGTATGGCAGTTTAACTTCAAATAAAATTATAATAACAGAAATGGTATAATACAACAATTATCGGCTATCTAATGTAGCATTCTTAGATTATACCGTATGCTAAACTTTGGATCTATATCGTGTTTTATCACTAAGTGAATTAGCAATTTTTTCATAGTTATACGTATGAGACTGCCAAATTCACCCTAATAACTGTATAAAGGGACGCGTGTACCTCTTCTATCTTGCGTTCTACATAGTCTACACATGAGTACAACGTATAGAATACGACAAGTTGAAAAAGACAAGGCTAGGCAGAGGATCATATGCACGTACGTGTGATAAACCCCTTCCCTTGAAAATTCCTGTCCTTCATACCTCCTCAGTCAAAGATGACGTGTCACTGATCTCATTTGTAATAAAATTGCAGTACAAGCGTGGTGCCAATTTGCTTCAACCATCCTAAGTGGAATTCATAAGTTCTAATTAATGTTCACCAGCCTGCAGTCTTCTACAGTTGTCGTACCCTGCGCAGAAAACAGCACACAGGCCGTTAACCCGCTGTCTTCAGGCTGTAATAAACTCTTAGTGACGAACTGATATTGTATGAATAATAAAATCTTCAATTAGGTTGTTTATACGGTATGACACTCGTTTTTATTAGGAGAATACGAGAAACTGCACATTTATATCTCACATTATGGATCATAAATAATTTCAATTCTTGACACGTTCATAAAAAATAAACAAAACAATGAACTGCCTATTTGCATAAATACCATCAAATTATTTTCAGTTACATGTCCAAAAAAGAACAAAAAATATCGCCTGACATTGATGGGCGGGAGGCTCCATCCGATGAAGTTCGGCCGCCAGGTGTTTATTTCAAGTGACGCAGCATTGTGCAACTTGCTCGTTGTGATGGTGAAATGACGATGAGGGAGGCGCAATATCCAGTCCATCAGCGTAGAAAATCTGCAAGCCAGACGGGAATGAAAGCCGGGCCCGCTGTATAAATGGCAAACACGTTACCACTCAGCTGAGCAGGCGGACTAGTTACGTGTCCAAACAACCAGAGATTGGTAATTAAGTTCTCAACCGATGCCGATCGAGACAAACAACGCTTCATGTTTCCGTGACTACCAAACCAGCTCTGATCTTACAGCCGAACCACTTCATCCGCCATCCAAGCTAGCTGCGATCCGAAGATCTCCGAAGTGCTTCGTCAGCCTTCCGTTTAGCTTTTGTTTATTATTCTGCTGGAAATTAATACTTTTGAAGTAACTGAATGATAGCCTGCTATTGAGAAATGATTCTACATGAAATGCAAGTAAATATTGTATATTGTTCAGTTTTTGCAATGTTAATGACAGGAGATTAACATTTTGGTGCACAACTTATGAACGCAGCAGCCAATCGCGGAGGTGGACAACGACTCAGGCGGTCTTTCCCACGATACCCGAACGAAAGAAACCATCTGTCATCGCTTCCTGCCATCATATTACATCTTGCCACTGCTGTCTTCTTAACTGCTCTCAGAAGGACTTCTTGTAGCCGAATATGATACTGTAAAGACAGATATAGTACAAGAACTTTCGTAAAACAACGTGAAACAACCATAAAAGTCATTCTTTGGGATGTCGTTCAACTTGCACGTCACATTGGGTTAAATGTCGGTTGTCATCAAAGCGTTGACCCTTCATGTGAATTTCTGCACTTTATCTTCTTGAGATAGGTTGGTATTGATAACACCAAGTCTCGTCACCTGTGTCGAATTTTTCCAGAAAACAACGGCCCACGTTTTGCGTTTGCTTCAAGTCGCGGCAGAGGCCCACGAGTCGTTTTTGTGTTCGGGAGTCAATATATATGGGATAAACTTTGCACACTTCTCGCTTCTTCTAAGCATTCTGGACAATGTCTTCCAAGCTTGATTTAGAAATGTTGCTCCATTACTATTCATGACACAACAACGTTGACACCCTACTGCCGCACGTCCACTACTCAACACTTCCTGCTTATAACTGGCTGCTCGAATGCACGTGTGTTGTTTACACTTGCCACCGAACTTTTTGGAAGGACAGCAAAATCTAGCTCATCTGAAAAAGGGGCCAGCAAGTTCGGAAATTTCATCGAGCGATCTTTAAAGTGACATCCTGGTTTTTGTTCACGGTAACCTGACTGAATGGCCGCAAGTTAGGGTACGAGGGTCACCACAAAACAGTACAGAACTCACGCCACACTTAACTGATTTTGACGCCTCATTAGGCCGTCGGTGGTGTCGACGCCTTAGGCTGAGGGCCCTACAGAACGGTATTCGTCCGACTAGTTAGTCGGCCGTGTACGGTCCCACACAGCCGACTAATCCCAAGACAGGTAGCGCGACTGTGAAAGTAAAGTGCAAGAACTCTAAACTCGTGTCTGTGTTTATTGACACTCGTGTTTATAGATGTCTGCTTGGAACCTGAGAAGCGTATAAAACTTATACGTATGGTGTTGCAAAAAGGTACGGCCAAACTTTCAGGAAACATTCCTCACACACAAAGAAAGAAAATATGTTATGTGGACATGTGTCCGGAAACGCTTACTTCCCATGTTAGAGCTCATTTTATTACTTCAAATCACATTAATCGTGGAATGGAAACACACAGCAGCAGAACGTACCAGCGTAACTTCAAACACTTTGTTACAGGAAATGTTCAAAATGTCCTCCGTCGCATGGAATCCCTGGTGCGCTGATGCAGCCCTGGAGAATGGCGTATTGTACCACAGCCGTCCACAATACGAGCACGAAGAGTCTCTACATTTGGTACCGGGGTTGCGTAGACAAGAGCTTTCAAATGCCCCCATAAATGATACTCAATAGGGTTGAGGTCAGGAGAGAGTGGAGGCCATGGAATTGGTCCACCTATACCATTCCATCGGTCACCGAATTTGTTGTTGAGAACCGTACGAACACTTCGACTGAAATGTGCAGGAACTCCATCGTGCATCAACCACATATTGTGTTGTACTTGTAAAGGCACATGTTCTAGCAGCACAGGTAGAGTATGCCGTATGAAATCAGGATAACGTGTTCCATTGAGCGTAGGTGGAAGAACATGGGGCCCAATCAAGACATCACCAACAATGCCTGCCCAAACGTTCACAGAAAATCTATGTTGATGACGTGATTGCACAATTGCCTGAGGATTCTCGTCAGCCCACACATGTTGATTGTGAAAATTTACAATTTGATCACGTTGGAATGAAGCCTCATCCGTAAAGAGAGCATTTGCACTGAAATGAGGATTGACACATTGTTGGATGAACCATTCGCAGAAGTGTACCCGTGGAGGCCAATCAGCTGCTGATAGTGACTGCACAAGCTGTACATGGTACATAAACAACTGGTTCTCCCGTAGCACTCTCCATACAGTGACGTGGTCAACGTTACCTTGTACAGCAGTGACTTCTCTGACGCCGTCATTAGGGTTATCGTCAACTGCACGAAGAATTGCCTCGTCCATTGCAGGTGTCCTCGTCGTTCTAGGTCTTCCCCAGTCGCGAATCATAGGCTGGAATGTTCCGTGCTCCCTAAGACGCCGATCAATTGCTTCGAACGTCTTCCTGTCGGGACACCTTCGTTCTGCAAATCTGTCTCGATACAAACGTACCGCGCTACGGTATATTGCCCCGTGCTAATCCATACATCAAATCGTCATCTGTCAACCCCGCATTTGTAAACATTGCACTGACTGCAAAACCACGTTCGTGATGAACACTAACCTGTTGATGCTACGTACTGATGTGCTTGATGCTAGTACTGTAGAACAATGAGTCGCATGTCAACACAAACACCGAAGTCAACATTACTTTCCTTCAATTGGTCCAACTGGCGGTGAATCGAGGAAGTACAGTACATACTGACGAAACTAAAATGAGTTCTAACATGGAAATCAAGCGTTTCCAGACACATGTCCACATAACATCTTTTCTTTATTTGTGTGTGAGGAATGTTTCCTGAAAGTTTGGCCGTACCTTTTTGTAACACCCTATATATATATATATCAGTGTTAAAATTCAATTTTGAATGTAACTACGATGCGCAAATCTTGGCTAGCCGTAACATCAAACAATTTGTCTGCGAGAAAGCAATCTGTTCTCAGTGAAAGTTACATACGCCATCTGCTTGCAAAACAAAATGACTCAGATTAAAATGTTGGCCCCGAATATAGTTAATATTTATCTTCAGTCCTGCAAACAATCGCTGTACCAGAATTGTTATTCTACTTATACAGAAACTGAACATAAAATTTGCTACGCATCTGACTTCCTGATAAAACTGCTTGAAAAGTTGCATGATAGCACTTCGATGAAATCTTGTTCTGGTATTAACGCTATGAAGGGATACTACATTTTTGTGGTATCGATAGTTCCGATGCCACAGCGTAGGTTGGCACTACGAGAGCGGAAGATGTTCGCCGACCAGGGCGCCCTCTAGCCGTCGCTGTGCGGCTCTACGAGCGCCGCTCCACTTGCGCCCAGTTCATGAAGAGCAGTAGCTCAACTTGCTATTAAGACTTTCTTATCTGGATATTGGGTGCACACCTACGTGCGCATCGCCTAAAGTTATGTAATACGTTTGGATGTGAAACTCCTGGCAGATTAAAACTGTGTGCCAGACCTTTGTATTTCGCGGGCAAGTGCTCTATGAACTGAGCTACCCAACCACGACTCACGACCTGTCCTCACAATTTTACTTCCGCTGCAGCGTGAAAATTTCACTATGTTTCCATATGTTTATACTATAATAACACCACTTTTACTTTACTTGCAGTACCGAAAGCTTTACCTCACCTGGTCCTACTCTCTTCCTTCATTCGGCCTCTTTGTCAGATTTCAGGAGCAGACCCACGCGTCGCCTTCTAGGCGGGATATAAAAATTTTCACAAATAAATTCTGCGAATCACTGTATCTTAAACTGGACATTAATTCTGATGATAATTAATTTTTTTTGGTATACTTGTGCGCACGGAACGCTTGTCTATTCTGCAACCTATTACTATAAGGTTGCAGTCGTTGAGACTGAAAATAAAAACAGATTTTATTTGCCGTACTTGCGATGTGCAACGCAAGACGGTATCTTACTAATTTTCAGGAAATGCTTCTCAGTACACTGCGCGTGATGAGCAATGCGAGTATGCAAACACAGTCACGAAAGTAAAGCAAAATGGGGAAACAAATCTTAACAGCTAATAAATAAGAACAAGACTCGAAGTTTAGCTACGCTTAATTAAACCATGACAACAATACACTTTTCATAAAGTTCTCAGAGAAGATGGCAAAATATTTCTTCATGACTGATGTTGTTGTGGTCTTCAGTCCTGAGACTGGTTTGAGGCAGCTCTCCATGCTACTCATTCCTGTGCAAGTTTCTTCATCTCCCAGTACGTACTGCAACCTACATCCTTCTGAATCTGCTTAGTGTATTCATCTCTTGGTCTCCCTCTACGACTTTTACGCTCCACGCTGCCCTCCAATACTAAATTGGTCATCTCTTGGTGCTTCAGAACATGTCCTACCAACCGATCCCTTCTTCTGGTCAAGTTGTGTCATAAACTTTTCCCCAGTCCTATTCAGTACTTCCTCATTAGTTATGTGATCTACCCATCTAATCCTCAGCATTCTTTTGTAGCACCACATTTCGAAAGCTTCTATTCTCTTCTTGTCCAAACTAGTTATCGTCCATGTTTCACTTCCATACATGGCTACACTCCATACAAATACTTTCAGAAACGACTTCCTGACATTGAAATCTATACTCGATGTTAACAAATTTCTCTTCTTCAGAAACGCTTTCCCTGCCATTGCCAGGCTACATTTTATATCCTCTCTACTTCGACCATCATCAGTTACTTTGCTCCCCAAATAGCAAAACTCCTTTACTACTTGAAGTGTCTCATTTCCTAATTTAATTCCCTCAGCATCACCCGACTTAATTCGACTACATTCCATTATCCTCGTTTTGCTGTTGTTGATGTTCATCTTATATCCTCCTTTCAAGACACTATCCATTCCGTTCAACTGCTCTTCCAAGTCCTTTGCTGTCTCTGGCACAATTACAATGTCATCGGTGAACCTCAAAGTTTTTATTTCTTCTCCGTGGATTTTAATACCTATTCCGAATTTTTCTTTTGTTTCCTTTACTGCTTGCTCAATATACAGATTGAATAACATCGGGGAGAGGCTACAACCCCGTCTTACTCCCTTCCCAACCACTGCTTTCCTTTCATGTCTCGACTCTTATAACTGCCATCTGGTTTCCGTAAAATTGTAAATAGCCTTTCGCTCCCTGTATTTTACCCCTACCACCTTCAGAATTTGAAGGAGAGTATTCCAGTCAACATTATCCAAAGCTTTCTGTAAGTCTACAAATGCTAGAAACGTAGGTTTGCCTTTTCTTAATCTTTCTTCTAAGATAAGTCGTAAGGTCAGTATTGCCTCACGTGTTCCTGTATTTCTACGGAATCCAAACTGATCTTTCCCGAGGTCGTCTCTTACTAGGTTTCCATTCGTCTGTAAAGAATTCGTGTTAGTATTTTGCAGCTGTGGCTTATTAAACTGATAGTTCGGTAATTTTCACATCTGTCAACACCTGCTTTCTTTGGGATTGGAATTATTACATTCTTCATGAAGTCTGAGGGCAATTCGCCTGTCTCATACATCTTGCTCACCAGATGATAGAGTTTTGTCAGGACTGGCTCTCCCAAGGCCGTCAGTAGTTCCAATGGAATGTTGTCTACTGCGGGGACCTTGTTTCGACTCAGGTCTTTCATTGCTCTGTTAAACTCTTCACTCAGTATCATATCTCCCATTTCATCTTCATCTACATCCTCTTCCATTTCCATAATGTTGTCCTCAAGTACATCGCCCTTGTATAGACCCTCTATATACTCCTTCCACCTTTCTGATTTCCCTTCTTTGCTTAGAACTGGGTTTCCATCTGCGGTCTTGATGTTCATACAAGTGGTTCTCTTATCTCCAAAGGTCTCTTTAATTTTCCTGTAGGCAGTATCTATCTTACCCCTAGTGAGATAAGCCTCTACATCCTTACATTTGTCCTTTAGCCATCCCTGCTTAGCCATTTTGCACTTCCTGTCGATCTCATTTTTGAGAAGTTTGTATTCCTTTTTGCCTGCTTCATTTACTGCATTTTTATATTTTCTCCTTTCGTCAATTAAGTTCAATATTTCTCTGGTTTAGTCAGTTTATCCATGTCCCATCTCCTTAAATTCCCACCTTTTTGCAGTTTCTTCAGTTTTAATCTACAGTTCATAACCAATAGATTGTGGTCCGAGTCCACATCTGCCCCTGGAAATGTCTTACAACTTAAAACCTGGTTCCTAAATCTCTGTCTTACCATTATATAATCTATCTGATACCTTTTAGTATCTCCAGGGTTCTTCCATGTATACAACCTTCTTTCATGATTCTTAAACCAAGTGTTAGCTATGATTAAGTTGTGCTCGGTGCAAAATTCTACCAGGCGGCATCCTCTTTCATTTCTTAGCCCCAATCCATATCCACCTACTACGTTTCCTTCTCTCCCTTTTGCTACACTCGAATTCCAGTCACCCATGAGTATTAAATTTTCATCTCCCTTCACTATCTAAATAATTTCTTTCATTTCATCATACATTTCTTTAATTTCTTCGTCATCTGCAGAGCTAGTTGGAATATAAACTTGTACTACTGTAGTAGGTGTGGGCTTCGTATTTGTCTTGGCCATAATAATGCGTTCACTATCCTGTTTGTAGTAGCTTACCCGCATTCCTATTTTACTATTCATTACTAAACCTACTCCTCCATTACCCCTATTTGATTTTGTGTTTATAACCCTGTAGTCACCTGACCAGAAGTCTTGTTCTTCCTGCCACCGAACTTCACTTATTCCCACTATATCTAACTTTAACCTATCCATTTCCCTTTTTAAATTTTCTAACCTACCTGTCCAATTAAGGGATCTGACATTCCGATCCGTAGAACGCCAGTTTTCTTTCTCCTGATAACGACTTCCTCTTGACTAGTCCCCGCCCGGAGATCCGAATGGGGGACTATTTTACGTCCGGAATATTTTACCCAAGAGGACGCCATCATCATTTAACCATACAGTAAATCTGCATGCCCTCGGGAAAAATTACTGCCGTAGTTTCCCGTTGCTTTCAGCCGTTCGCAGTACCAGCACAGCTAGGCCGTTTTGGTTATTGTTACAAGGCAGATCAGTCAATCATCCAGATTGTTGCCCTTGCAACTACTGAAAAGGCTGCTGCCCCTCTTCAGGAACCACACATTTGTCTGGCCTCTCAACAGATATCCCTCCGTTGTGGTTGTACCTACGGTACGGCTATCTGTATCGCTCAGGCACGCAAGCCTTCCCACCAACGGCAAGGTCCATGGTTCATAGGGGGGGGGGGGGGGGGGGGGCGGTCTTCATGACTATGTACAGTTAATTTCCGTGATACTTGTTTCAATCGTAATACAAAGCCATATGCTGTATTGTAAGATTTCTACAGTAAACTTCGATCATACGCAATGTTCTAACAATAAGAAATTGCGCAATTACAAATATAAAAATCTGGACTACCTTTCGTTTTGACATTTTTGCATTCACATCATCTCATTTCCACGAACCTTTTACTCAAAACACATTATTACAAAATCCTGTTGAAATAGTGCTTCCTCCACTGCACGGTAGGTCAGCTTCCATTCTTCTCAAAGCAAATAAATAGAGTGTCTAATACACACTGTTACTCTCTTCAAAAGCAGTAACCTCTCTGACCAACATCTAGGTCTCAGGAACAGATTTTATGGTTGTATCGATACTACACATGTTGAGTACATTTGTCAAATTGCTACTTCATTTCCATTTGCACGGTGAAGCAGGCCTTATACGGCCGTACACGGCCAGCGATCAGCCGCAACCCAGTGAAATGGGATTGTCGGACATAGTAGCTGCAATCGAGTGTCTGTTGTTACTTGAGTCTAGGTGTATTTCGTACTTAAGTATCAACTGTGGACGTAGACGTTATAAGTCACAGGAATGTGAACAGGTCGCTGAGCGATACGCGTGATAAAAGCTATAACCACTGCGACTTACAGAGGAAACTAGGTATGAAAGTTGCAGGAGATAAGGGTGCGGAAGCTAAGAGGAAACACTAATCATAATGAAGCAAAAAACATAACTTGTGCGATCAGATTTAGACAGTATGTAATACAATTTCAAACATAAAATAAGACAGCAGCCGTGGTATGCAAATAGAATAGTTAATTCATAGGAAAAAAATTAAAACCATATGGTCAGTTGTGAAGGAAGTGTCTGGTCAGCAGCACAAGGTCGACGATATGAAGTCATTTCGTAGTAAAAATATTTCTGTTACTGATAAATCAGTTATACGTACAGTATTTAACAATCATTTTCTGAGCATTCCTGGCGAATTAAATAAAAATTTAGTTTTTACAGAGAATTATATAACTCTCTTCGCAAATGACTTTCCGAGGTTGATGTCTGAAATACTCCTCAGTGATACTGACAAGCGGGAGATTGAGTCAATAATCAAATCACTGCAGACTATAGACAGTCATGGATATGATGGAGTGCCTAGTAGAATATTAAAGTACTCAGTAGTAAAGCCGCTTTATAGAAAGGGAAAAAGGTATAATGTAGACAAGTTTAGACCTATTTCAATGCCATGAGTGTTTGCTAAAGTTATTGAAAAGGCTGTGTATGTAAAGATAATTGATCATTTTATATCACACGATTTCTTATCAAATGTACAGTTCGGATTTAGAAGTCGTTTAACAACTGAAAATGTTATATTCTCTTTTCCCAGTGAGGTAATCGGTGGGTTAAACAAAAGGTTTCATACGCTAGGCATATTTTTTGATTTAACTATGGTGTTTTATTGTGTTGATCACAAAATATTGCTCCAGCAGTTGGACCATTACGGAATACGGGGAGTAGCTCACAATTGGTTCATCTCTTACTTTAGCGATAGACAGCAAAGCTCATTACTGAGAGTGTTGAGAATGGCTGTGAGGTGGGGTCTGAGTGGGGTTCGGTCAAGTGGGGGGTGCCCCAGGGATCAGTGTTGGGGCCACTCCAGTTCCTTATTTATATAAACGATGTGCCCTATAGTGTTACGGGTAACTCTAAAATATTTCTCTTTGCTGATGACACTAGCTTCGTAGTAAAGGATGTTGTGTGCAACATCGGCTCGGTTTCAAATAGTGCAGTTCATGACATAAGTTCATGGCTTGTAGAAAATAAATTAACGACAAATAACAGTAAGACTCAGTTTTCACAGTTTCTAACACACAATTCAACAAAACTTGACGTTTTAATTTCACAGAATGGATATATGATTAGTGAAACGGAACAGTTCAAATTTCTAGGTGTTCAGATAGATAATAAACTGTCATGGAAAGCTTACGTTCAGGATCTTGTTCAGAGACTTGATACTGCCATTTTTACTATTCGAACGTTATCTGAAGTGAGTGATGGTTCGACACGAAAATTAGTCTAATTTGCTTATTTTCATTCGCTTATATCGTATAGTATTATGTTTTGGGGTAACTCTTCCCATTCTAAAATGATATTTTTGGCTCAAAAAATGGCGGTTTGGGCAATGGGTGATGTAAGTTCAGGAGCCTATTGTCACCCCCTGTTCACGAGTGTGGGTATTTTGACATTGGTCTCTCAATATATATATTCCTTACTGTCATTTTTTTTGTTAACAATTTTAGCTTATGCCCAAGAATAAGTAGCTTTCACTCATTTCATACTCTGCAGAAATAAAACCTTGTTTTTGGATCAAGTGTGAACTCTTGTACAAAATGGCGTGTAGTATACTGCTGCAACCATTTTCAACACGCTACCATTAGAATTCAAAAACCTTAGCAGTAATCCACGCGCTTTCAAATTGAAACTGAAGAGTTTCCTCATGGTTTACTCTTTCGATTCAGTCGAGAAGTTCCTTGAAAAATTAGGCTGATTCTTGTTGTGTTGTTGATTGCATTTACTTAAATTTACGGCTTGACTTTTTTCGGGTTCATAAATATTTTATTTTTATCTGTTATTACTTTTATGTTGTAATTTCATGTACTGACAAGTTCCATGACCTTGGAGATTTGCTCCTCAATTTGGTCCTTCGAAACTTGACGTGTAAATAAATAACATATGATAAGTATAAAACAGCCAACCAGTTGCAACAAAATTTCATTTCTACCAGTTTTCTACATCAACTGCGGGTGTCTTCAGCAGGAAATCCACAGTTAGCTAAAAATGTTGCAAATAAACATTAACACAGAAAAAATAAGGAATAATCAGTTTTTATTCGGAACCTATTTACATGTAGTAAATGACTTACAAATTTAAGGAAAATAACGCTCTCGTCACATAAAATTAAAGACAATAAAGCCAACATGAAGCTGGAACTGCCAGTAAAACTATAGCAACATGGATTAGCAGGGCTGCGAGAAATACGTCACTAGCCGCGCTTGTTAGCCGCGTGGCCTCAGGCGCCTTGCCACGGTTCGCATGGCATCCCCCGTCGGAGGTTCGAGTCCTTCCTCGAGCATGGGTGTGTATGCTGCCCTTTGCCTAAGTTAGTTTAAGTTTAAGAAGTGTGCAAGTCCAGGGATCGGTGACGTCAGCAGTTTGGTCACTTAGGAACTTCCACCAAAAAAATACGTCACTGCAAGCGGCATCAGACTAGAGGCTCAAATGCCGAAACTGCCACAGTATGGACACGAAAGAAGTCGGGTCGTCTTGTAACGATCGGAGGTAAGAGCTGTTAAATTTACGACAAACAGGACGAGCAATTTCTGTTAGACACAAACAACATTTTAAAAAAAAAAGTTACAAACATATATGATTCGTCATTCGTCGATCATTTATTAATTATTGGCCATTTGATTGAAGAACTTCATGACGTTAGTATGCTGCACACAGTTAAGAAAGACTTCATACTTAATATTCTTGAAGAGTAAGAAATATTCAAACACCTGTCTTTTAATGACGGTTTCATTTTTAAAGAACGCTTGCAGAAACGTAATAAAAATGTTTAAATGTGTAAAGCCATTGCTTAGAAATGGCTAAAGTTGACTCCTCTTTTTTCCTCAGAGTATACTCTAAAATATCGTTTACCTCCCTCTTTTTCATTTATTACATTGTAATCGTTTTGCACAAAAATGTACCTAATACTTGCTGCCGCACTGTCCTGTATAATTTTGTCTTTTTGCGTAATGCTGGCTACTGATATGTGTCATGAACACTTATATACTATTTAAAATGTTTTTCGTAAACTAAGCAGCTGGTATCTTCGACTGTTACTGGATGGCGCAGCTTGTTTCGTGTCCACGTTGTAGCAACTTCGGCATGTAAGCTTCTTAATCTGATACCACCTCCAGTGACTGTTACCTCTCGCAGCCCTTAGCGCGGTGTATCGTGCTGCGTCACGTAACTATAGTTTTACGACAGTGATCAATTTTATGTCAGTTTCAATGACTTCCTAATTTATATGATTTTAATACTGACTTCTTGATGAAGTATTTTATGTGACGAGAGCATTATTAGTTTCAAATTTGTTCTTCATTTTCTTCATTTGAGTGCAAGTCTCGTTACAAACCTCTTAGTATAAAACTGGTTGTTCTTAGTTCTGTCTCTATTACGACTTACTCATAATCTTTTTAGGTAATTGTGGATTTTCTGATGAAGACGCTCATAGTCGGCGTAGAAACCTGGCAAAAACAAAATTTTATTGCTAGCGGTTAGTGAGTGGCGACATACAGTGTACATTCAATAAGACTAAAAGAAGTTCTAGAAACTATATTCGAAAACAAAATTAAGGAGAAGAAGTTCAACCAAACGCTCACCCTATGTAACTAGTGTTCTGGAAAGTACTGAAACCGCTTTCATGTGTGCACTTCCCGTAGTAAATGAAAGTTGTCAATTTATCTAGGATGAAATACGCTGCGCTGACACCATAGTTCTCACCGACAGAAGCATATATTTTTGTCAAGTGTGTTGATTGGCAAGTGAATGCAGTTGCTCGTTCTTCCCCCTCCTTATCAATTACAACGTTGTTTAACAAGCATTTGACTATAATCTCAACATTAGTAAATTAGGCCGGCCGGTGTGGCCGAGCGGTTCTAGGCGCTTCAGCCTGGAAACGCGCGACCGCTACGGTCGCAGGTTCGAATCCTGCCTCGGCATGGATGTGTGTGATATCCTTAGGTTAGTTAGGTTTAAGTAGTTCTAAGTCTAGGGAACCGATGACCTCAGAAGTTAAGTCCCATAATGCTCAGAGCCATTTGAACCATTAGCAAATTATCAGTTTCAATACTACTTCGCAGCGATCTTCGTTGAGTAGTCATTATTCCGAATGCACGTTCTATCATCTGTCAAGCCACAGAAAGACGTCTGCATTGGACCTAGTTTTGCCACCAGGATCGGTCTCGTCGGGTAAGACTTCAATTCAACTACCGGTCGTGTGTCGGATGATGCTCGGCTGCAGTGGACAAGCTTCATTAGTCGGCCGTGGTGCGAGTGGTAAACCACTTCTTGTAGACAAGTTTGATAAGCCGCAGTGATATATCACCAAATCGAGCACTTTCAATTTTTGTTTTTGTGGGGATCAGAAGCTTCCAATTGCTTAGTAAACTGAATATCTTCATTGTGCCAATCTGTTACGTCCTGACGTCTACCCATCTTGCCACAATCATCCCCCACAACTGGATGGCAGGTATACACCACTACACTGCCGTGACTTAAATCATCGCTGGAGGGCTACATAACTGCCTTCTTCCAGTTCTTCACCGTCTACAGCAGTAGTCGTTAGACTTTTTTGCTCGAGAGCCAATACTGACATGGCGGAACGGCACCTCGGGTTGCATATATACCGATCTTATTAACTGGTAACCTATATAAATTGATGTGCAATGAGCGCCCAAAAGAGTAGCTATAGAAAGCGCATGAAAAGTTGGCCGCCGATCGGCAAGTACTGGTCGTTAAAAGTCTGCACCATTCGCAACACTTCCTATAGACTTATCTGTTTCCGACCGCTCCACCCTCGACGAACCCAAAGTTGTGACTCTATAATTGACTAACGAAGTGTTGTTGTGTTGTCGGTGTGAGCGGATGACTGATTAATAACATATCCAAATGCATTACGCAAAACGAGACACGGGTGTTTACAAAATGTTTTGAACGCCATTTTTGTTCTACTCATTGTATTGTATTTTAACAGCCTTGAATTAATTTTATATTCCTTGCGACAAATATGTACCGCCTTATTAGATGATCGTCTCTATAATGCGTGTTCAAGAATCCCTGTTACTTCAGCGCCAAAATGTATACTATAGCAGCTGATCAATACATGTCTCTCATGTCCATGGGTTGCCCCTACTGGAAGATAACCGGTAAAATATTCCACCTCTCGCATCCTCTAACCCTACAGGGACCGTTCTGCATACTCCTCTCGCCATTGACGTAAGTGTCCAATGGCCGTCGAATTCATCAACGTCAGTGCAAGTTAAGTACATCTTAAAATATTTTGTTGTCCCTGTATTTTTATTTGTTACTGAGCAGGAAAATGACGCTCTTAATAATCTCTTAGGGTCGTTTCACACTTATCCGGCTGCCGGGCAAACGGCGCCGGTACACTGTTGTCGGGAGACACGAGGCGTGTTTTTTAAGTATGTATCGTTTTGAAATTTAAAAAAGACGTGCTAAGATAACTGAATAATTTTATTTTCACATGAAAGGCTGTACCTTAATCTACTCACTGAAGCAATTACAGTCTGATTCTTCCTCGTGTACGTTGTCTACTGAGTGTTTAAGTTGCCTCCGATAATCGTGAGTACCGCCGACTGTGAAGTACGGGCTGTTATAAGATTTATTAGTGCTAAGAGCCTGAAATCGGTCAATATTCATCGTGAGATCTGTGTAGTTTACGGAGAAAACATTATGAGTGATGGAATGGTAAAAAAGTGGGTGAGTTCATTCAAAGATGGCCGCACAAATATGCATGATGAACAACAGAGTGGGCTTCCTTCGGTCGTTAATGAAATTTGGTGCATGAAGTGGACAATAAGGTGAGAGAAAACAGACGCTTTACGATTTCCTCTTCGCGGGATGACTTTCCCAATGTTTCTCGCAGTGTTTTGTATGGCACTGTGACCGAGCACTTGAATTACCGAAAATTGTGCGCACGTTGGGTACCAAAAATGTTGACGGATGTGCACAAAACCAAACGTTTAGACAGTGCATTGTGCACAAAACCAAATGTTTAGACAGTGCATTGACTTTCCTTGAGCGGTACCACAACGATGGTGATGATTTCTTAACCCAAATTGTTACGGACGATGAAACATGGGTGGCCTACGTCACACCAGAATCAAACCAACAGTCCATGCAATGGCGGCATTCAGATTCACCCAGAAAAGTGAAGTTTAAGCAAACAATTTCTGCTCGGAAAATCATGTGCACAGTTTTTTGGGACAGAAAAGGAGTATTGCTTGTGGAATTTCTGCCTCGTAATGAGCCAATCAATGCAGCAGCTTACTGTAAGACATTGCACAATCTACTCCGTTCAATTCAGAACAAAAGTCGTGGCAAGTTGAGCAAGGGCATCGTTTTGCGGCAAGACAATGTCCGTCCGCATGTGGCAAATCAGACCAATGATCTCATCATATCTTTTCGATGGGAAACTCTAGATCATCCTCCGTACAACCCCGATCTCGCGCGCAGTGACTACCATCTGTTCCTGCAATTGAAGAAACACCTGGGCGGTCAGCGTCTTCATGACGGTGACGAAATCGAAACAGTGGTGATGCAGTGGTTAACAAGTCAGGCGGCAGACTTCTATGAGGAGGGTATTCAAAAACTGGTACAATGTTATGACAAGTGCCTCAATATTGACAGAAATTATGTAGAAAAGTAGATTAAGGTACAGGCTTTCATGTAAAAATAAAATTATTGAGATATCTTAGCACGTCTTTTTCTTATTTCAAAACGGTACTTACTCAAAAAAACACGCCTCGTACATTGATGAGACATTTCGCTGAGTGGTACACTGCAGCTGACCTGCTGCTGTGGGAAGTCGGCAGCATCCATTGCCACCACCCGTCTGCGGGCGACGGCAAGCCAAGCCAACCAGTGGTTCAAAAAATGGTTCAAATGGCTCTGAGCACTATGGGACTTAACATCTGAGGTCATCAGTCCCCTAGAACTTAGAACTACTTAAACCTAACTAACCTAAGGACATCACACACATCCATGCCCCTAGAACCGCTCGGCCACAACGGCCGGCGCCAACCAGTGGAATGCCGGCTGTGACCGCTCACATTTGGCAGCATTTGACGTTGGCTGTTCTAGTCTTCACTACTTTTGTGTTATTTCAAGTGAAAATATAATCTTGCAAACAGTCCTTACCTTGTTTTACCACGGTGGAAGTAGACTTAGAAGCACTAATTAGAATAGTAAGTGGTGGCCCATTTTATGGGACAAAACTCAAGGTTGCTATAAGGACAGAGTACTCACAAGAAATACCTCACTAGAAGTATTCAAAGAATTATGCGGTTTGCTTTGAAGAGATGGATGAAAATGAAGGAAACGATTATGACGAGTACAGTCCTATATTTACTATACTAAATAAAATGCATCATTCACATGCTTTGTTGACACAATAAATCTTGGAATGCTGCTATTTAATTGAATCTATTGGTGTTAAAAAATAATCCATCATCGCTTTTAGAACGTTGTTAGCTGAAATTCCCTCATGCACGTATACACTTCTATTTATACTTTGAAGCAGAGTTGTCGACAGAGAATACTGTGTGTTGTAAGAGTCTCTTTCAATAACTAAATCGTGTAGAACAGAGCAGGCCTTAACAATATCAATGGTGAAGTCGGGATCCATATTTACTTCTCTCTGGAAAATCCTCCATTTATTGCTCATTGTTCCAAATGTACATTCTACTTTCCTTCGAGCCCTCGAGTGACGATATACATTCTTTTTGCAGTCGTCGACTGATGTCCAGCAAACGGTCTGAGAAGATGTTTGTGAAGCCCCAAAGCTTCATCAGCAACAAAAAGATTTGCTACCTTGGGACTTTTTGTGTCAGGAAGACACCTATCTTTAGGAAGTCCAAGTTCAGCTTCCAGCAGTGATTTCCACAATGAACAATCTTGAAATAAGGTCGAGACGCTATCTCTTCCGTATCTGCTGAATCCAGTGAGGAAAATTAGCTACAATTTTTTCAGCAGTTTCCTTTCAGTGATCTGATGTGTGTACAGGGATACATTCGTGCCTTAGAGACGAGATCTCCTTACATACGTTTCTGACGATTTTGTCAATAGTGGAAACGCCAAGTCTGAAACTGTAGTGAAAATGTATGAATGCACAACCGCTGGCCTTATATCTGAAACAAACGTTCCAAAACCATAGTAAATGAAATTTATCTAACTTTCTCAAATAGCCGACATATACAGTGGTTGTATAATAATACTATTCTGTCACTCAATTAAAATCAAAACGAAACCGCATTTCACCACACATTTCACGACTAGTAAGGAGTAATTTTTTCTCAGTGAAAGGTGTCATGCAGAAGTGATGAATGTTCACGGTCCATTTCAGAAAAGTGAGAGGAAGCAAAGGACTGTAAAACAATCCTCTGGAAGCGAAAGGCAGCCACATTTTCAGCAAACAACCAGACTTTTTTTAAATTTTTTTTTTAAAGGAGATTCTATCGACCGCCGTCCCATTGAAGGCAGCTTTCCAGACGATAGTCTACCACCTACAGCGCTTTAAGAAAATGAAGGCGAAGAAATAAACCATCCTGCTACAAGCGAAACATTCAGGGAAGATTATGAAACATTTAAAAAACTAACAGAGTTTAAAAGGAAGAAAGGAGACCAATCCCAGTTGAACTTTAAATAATCAGTGACTTAAAGCAAAAGCCAGATCGGCATATGTCTTTTTCCAGTGGGATAATTCCACCCTTAGACGGCTTTGACGACGACGAAGTAGGATAGCAAGGTGAGCCTGTAATTAAAAAGAGTGCGGCAACCATCAGTAGATGCAAGTACACAAGCATGGCCGCTTGCACTAGCACAGCCAACGGATACCATTCAGCCAGAACCATACAGTCGTGTTACCATTACTTCACAGGGACATTTTTCACACCCCCAACTGTCTCAGACCACTCCGAACCCTCATCATTTGATTCATTCAGTTTCTAAATTATATATTTAAAGTTCATCTTTGAACGTCGTTTTGAATTTGAGAATATCTGTTTTACAGTATCGTATAAATATCGCTCAAACACATAATGTTATAAACAAGAACAAAAATTACAACAAAATTTAAAATGTTTCATTTTTCGCTCACGTGATTGTGATTGCCCACATATACGTATAGGTTGGATACATTCTCTGAACTACGTGTTACAGCGTTGGATTGAATCATTTATTCTTACATGGAGATCGTCAAAAGTTTGCGTAGTCATCTTAAAATAGCTGAAAAATTTATCAGCATCGTTTTTCAAGTCCTCCAAATGTGTAAAAAATGCCCCGCCATAGTCTCTTCACATGTTGACTGGATGAACCCATAACTTCTAATTTCTCCTTCTTTTCTACAGGCGTCTATGAAAGACCATCCGCCCACGCTAGTAATGTATTGCGATCCATTTCTACATCAGACTGTAGGAATAGACTTACAAGTGCGGACGTTTGACGTGCTATTCTTGCTGCACCCCGTCATATACTGGCGGCGCAAGCTACCGCGCCGTTTACACGGCAGCTGGGCTGATTGTGAAAAATACCTGCTCGCCAGCCGTGCAGCCGACACCATTCTTCCAGCAGCCGGACAGATGTCAAAAGAAGGTTTTTCAGTTTGTCTTTTAGTTGCTACATTCATATTGTTATACAAGGTAGGTCTCAAAGGTTCTACATCTACATCTACAACACACTCCGTAAGCGCTGCTGTCATGGACTGTGCGACTATCCCGGCGGAGGTTCGAGTCCTCCTTCGGGCATTGGTGTGTCTGTTTGTCCTTAGGGCATTTTAGGTTAAGTAGTGTGTAAGCTTAGGGACTGATGACCTTAGCAGTTAAGTCCCATAAGATTTCACACACATTTGAACACTCCGTAAGCCACCTAAGGTGTGTGGCGGAGGGTACTTTTCCTACCACTAATTGAGCCCTCCAACAATGTTCCACTCTAGAATAGCGTGTGGGAAGAATGATTGTCGCTGAGTCTCTGTATTGGCTCTAATTTTTCGAATTTTTTCCTCATGGTCATTACGCGAGACACATGTGAACCCCGCCCCCGCCCCCGTTGGTGGAGGGGCTTGCGTGCCTTAGCGATAGAGATAGCCGTACCGTAGGTGGAACCACAACGGAGGGGTGGAGGGGTATCTGTTGAGAGGCCAGACAAACGTGCGGTTCCTGAAGTGGGGCAGCAGCCTTTTCAGTAGTTGTAGGGGCAACAGTCTGGATGATTGACTGATCTGGCCTTGTAGCATAGCCGAAACGGCCTTGCTGTGCAGGTATTGAGAACGTCTGAAAACAACAGGAAACTACAGCACTAATTTTTCCCGAGGATTTGCAGCTCTGCTGTACGGTTAAATGACGATGGCATCCTTTTGGGTGAAATATTGTGGAGGTATAATAGTCCCCAATTCGAATCTCCGGTAGGAGACTACACAGGAGGACGTCATTATCAGGAGAAAAAAAACTGGCGTAGAATGTCAGATCCCTTAAACGCGAACAGGTACGGTAAAAAATTTAAAAAGGGAAATGGATAGGTTAAAGTCAGATATCGTGGGAATTAGTGAAGTTCGGTGGCAGGAGGAACAAGACTTCTGGTCAAGTAAATATAGAGTTCTAAATCCAAAGTCAAACAAGGGTAATGCAGGAGTAGGTTTAACAATGAATAAAAAATAGGAGCGCGGGTAAGTTACTATGAACAGCATAGTGAACGCATTATGGTAGCCAAGATAGACACGAATCCCACTCCTACCACAGTAGTACAAGTTTATATGCCAACTACCTCCGCATATGAAAAAGAGAGAGAAGAAATGTATGATGAGATGAAAGAAATTATTCAAATAGTTAAGGGAGACAAAAATTTAATAGTCATGGGGGACTGGAATTCGATAGTAGGAAAAGGAAGAGAGTGAAAAGTAGTAGGTGAATAAGGAATGGGGGTAAGGAATGAAAAAGGAGCCGTCTGGTTGAATTTTGCTCAGAGCATAACTTAATCATAGCTAAATCATGAAAAAACGTTGTATACATGGAAGACTCCTGGAGACACTGGAAGGTTTCAGGTAGATTATATCATGGTATGACAGAGATTTAGGAACCAGGTTTTAAACTGTAAGACAGTTCCAGGGGCAGGTGTGGACTCTGACCACAATCTATTAGTTATGAACTGTAGATTAAAACTGAAGAAATTGCAAAAAAAGGTGGGAATTTAAGGAGATAGGAACTGGATAAACTGAAAGAACCAGAGCTTGCAGAGACTCTCAGAGAGAGCACTAGGTAACGGTTGACAAGAACGAGGAATAAATACAGTAGACGAAGAATGGATAGCTTCGAGAGATGAAATAGTGAAGGCAGCAGAGGATCAAGTAGGTAAAAAGACAAGGGCTTGTAGAAATACTTGGATAACAGAAGAGATATTGAATTTAATTGCTGAAAGGAGGAAATATAAAAATGCAATAAATGAAGCAGGCGAAAAGGAATACAAACGTCTCAAGAATGAGATTTCTAAATCGCTAACCAGTGATGGCTAGAGAATGTAAGGCTGTAGAGCAATTCTCACTGGGGGTAAGATGGAGACTGCCTACAGGGAACTTCGACAGACCTTTGGAGAAAAGAGGACCACTTGTATGAATATTAAGAGCTCAGACGTAAAACCAGTTCTCAGAAAAGAAGGGAAAGAAAGGTGGAAGGAGTATATAGAGCGTCTATATAAGGGCGATGTACTAGAGAGCAGTATTATGGAAACGGAAGAGGACGAAGATGACGATGAAATGGGAGATATGATACTGCGTGAAGAATTTGACAAGGCACTGAAAGACCTACGCCGAAACTACTGATAGCCTTGGGAGAGCCACCCCTGATAGAAATCTACTATCTAGTCAGCAAGATGTGTGACATAGGCGAAATACCATCAGGCTTCAAGAAGAATATAATAATTCCAATCCCAAAGAAACTTGGTGTTGACAGGTGTGAAAATTACCGAACTATCAATTTAATAAGTCACGGATGCAAAATGTTAACACAATTCTTTACAGACTAATGGAAAAATTGGTAGAAGCCGACCCTTGGGAAGATCAGTTTGGATTATGTAGAAATGTAGAGGCACGTGAGGCAATATTGGCTCTACCTTATCTTATAAAATAGATTAAGGAAAGGTAAACCTACGTCTTTAGCATTTGTGGACTTAGAGAAGGATTTTGACAATGTTTATTGGAATACTCTCTTTCAAATTCTGTAGGTGGCAGGGGTCCAGTACAGAGAGCGAAATGCTATTTACAATTTGTACAGAAACCAATTGGCAGTTATAAGAGACGAGGGGCATGAAAGGGAAGCAGTGGTTGGGAAGGGAGTGAGACAGGATTGTAGCCTCTCCCCGACGTTATTCAATCTGTATATTGACCAAGCAGTAAAGTAAAAAAAAGAATCATTTGGAGTACGAATTAAAACCCACGGTTACGAAATAAAAACCTTGAGGTTTGCCGATAACATAGTAATTCTGTTAGAGACAGCAAAGGACCTGGAAGAGCAGTTGAACGGAATGGACAATGTCTTGAAAGGAGGATATAAGATGGACCAACAAAAGAAAAACGAGGATAATGGAATGTAGTCGAATTAAGTCGGGTGATGCTGAGGAAATTAGATTAGGAAATGAGAAACTTAAAGTAGTAAAGGAGTTTTGCTATTTGGGGAGCAAAATAACTGATGATGGTCGAAGTAGAGAGGATATAAAATGTAGGCTGGCAATGGCAAGGAAAGAGTTTCTGAAGAAGAGAAATTTGTTAACAGCGAGTATAGATTTAAGTGTCAGAAAGTCGTTTCTGTAAGTATTTGTATGGAGTGTAGCCATGTATGGAAGTGGAACATGGACGATAAATAGTTTGGACAAGAAGAGAATAGAAGCTTTAGAAATGTGGTGCTACCGAAGAATGCTGAAGATTAGATGGGTAGATCATATAACTAATGAGGAGGTGTTGAATAGGATTGGGGAGAAGAGAAGTTGATGGCACAACTTGACTAGAAGAAGGAACCGGTTTGTAGGACCTGTTCTGAGGCATCAAAGAATCACCGATTTGGTGTTGGAGGGCAGTGTGGAGGTTAAAAATCATAGAGAGATCAAGAGATGAATACACTGAGCAGATTCAGAAGGATGTGGGTTGCAGCAGGAAAGTAATATGTTGTCCGACTCGTCACGGAAAGTGCTCACTCGAAATTGCAATAGTAAATCTCTCCGTGGTGTATAACACCTTTCTTGTAACGTCTCCCAGTGGAGTTCATTAGCATATCCGTAACGGTCTCGACCGACTAAGCGAGCCCGGCGAAGAAACATGCCTCTGTTCGTTGGTTCTCCTTTATCTCTTCTATTAATCCTAACTGGTAGGGATCCCAGATAGATCAACGATACTCACGAATCGGTCCAACATACGCCTTATAAGCCACTTTATTCCTTAGGGTTCCTCCTATGAATTTGAGTCTGGCATCTGTTTTTCGCACTATTTTTAATGTGGTTATCCACTTTAGGTCCCTCTGGACAGATAATCCTAGATATTTTACTGTTTCCAACGGTTTGTCATCGATGGTGTAGCTAGGCAGTAGCGGATTTCTTTTCCTATATATGCGAAAAGTGTTACATTTATTTACGTTCAATGGCACCTGCCAGAGTCTGCACCATTCATCAACTCTCTGGAGGTCATTCTGCAAACTCTTACAACCTTTGGCGTTGCTACTTGATTATAGACAGCCGCGCGGGATTAGCCGAGCGGTCTAAGGGCGCTGCAGTCATGGACTACACGGCTGGTCCCGGCGGAGATTCGACTCCTCCCTCCGGCATGGATGTGTGTGTTTCTCCTTAGGTTAATTTAGGTTAAGTAGTGTGTAAGCTTAGGGACTGATGACCTTAGTAGTTAAGTCCCATACGATTTCACACACATGTGAACATTTTGAACTTGATTATAGACAACAGCATTATCTGGGAACAGCTACCGAGAGCTTTCGAGGTTATCTACTAGATCACTTGTACATACTGGAAGCGGTAACGATCCTATCACACTTCATTGGGGTATTTATAAATTACCTTTACATCTGTCGGTTTTGTTCTTTTAAGAGCGACGTGTTTTCTGTCTGCAAGGAAGTCTTGAATCCAGTCGCAAATCTGCTTCGATACTCGATAAGCTAGCATTTTTCTCACGAAACGGCAGTGCGGGGCGGTGTCAAATGGCATCCTGAAGTTAAGGAACACGTCGTCAACTGAGCGCCATACTCTACGACCCTGTAGATCTCATGGGGGAACACAGAGAGGGGAGCTTCGGCGAATGAACTTAACAAATAGAGACCATCTGAGTTGCAAACACAATCCCTTTACCGGCGTGCAAAGTAATCACGGTTGTAAAGCTGTTGGAAAGTGTTAGCAAATGCTTCTTGTGGAATCCCTTGAAGCACCTTGCTCACGCGTTGCTGGATAGCCGCAACGTCTGGGTGCTCAACTTCCTTGCTCTACGCAAGGTGACCGTTCTTCAACACCGTCCTTATTCACCAGGTTTTGTCCCGGCGGACTTCGTTTTGTTTCCCGCCTTAAATTATCTCGGAAAGGCTGACGCTTCGGAGACGTTCCGTGTGACATCTGTGCTCCGAGCGATTCAAAAATGGTTCAAATGGGTCTGAGGACTATGGGACTCAACTTCTGAGGTCTAGGGGTAGAACTTAGAACTACTTATAGCTAACTAACCTAAGGACGTCACACACATCCATGCCCGAGGCAGGATTCGAACCTGCGACCGTAGTGGTCTCGCGGTTCCAGACTGTAGCGCCTAGAACCGCAGGGCCATTCCGGCCGGCTTCGAACGATTCCACGTGAAGCGTTTGCTGGTAGTGTCCAACGGCTTTACCTTCGATGCCAAAAGTGTGGTGCAGCTAATGGTGATTACTTTGAAGACTAGTGATGGTAATCTGATGGTGAGTCTGGTTTCCTTCCGTAACTTTACAGGCGCAACTTGTGTAATAGGGCTCCGGACCGCTGGCTGCGTGAATACTTCATTCGGGAAGTGTGCGGCCCTCAGGTTGCAGTATGACGACCATCTGTGTCCATCGAAATCTTCAGAGTAGACCTTCCCGGCAAATTAAAAGATCAGATTCTTGTCGGGTCTTCAGTCGGATCAAATTGTCGTATTTTCCGTGGTCCACCTGGCCGCCATCATCAGGTGAGAAAAGCTGAGCCGCACACCTGTCATTGAGGTTACGAATAGTTCGGCCAATGTATATTTCACCGCATTCACATGGTATTTTGTAAACGCCAGGCTTTCTGAAACCAAAATCATCCTTAACAGAGCCAAGAAGTGCTCTAGTCTTAGCCGGCGGGCGGAATACACATCCGATTTCATGTTTCTTCAGAGCCCTTCCTATCTTGGCAGAGACGTTCCCAGCAAACAGAAGGCAAGCCACAGAGCTAAAAGTGTCTTCAGCTGATTTAGGTAAAGGTCCAACTCAAATGCACATAAAAAAAAGGACCCGAAAAATTAGAGACTTCTGTTTGGTGCAGAATCCCTGAACATATTCTCAATTCGAATATAATAAACTTTATTGAGACTGAGAAGTTAATGTCCACGAATCAGTATGGTTTGAGAAAGCATCACTCGCGCGAAACTCAACTTGCCCTTTACTCATACGCTATACTGCGAACTATGGATGAAGGGCAACAGCCAGATTCCATATTGCTAGATTTCCGGAAAGCATTTGACACGGTGCCCTTTGCAGACTGTTAACGAATGTACGAGCATAGAAAAAATAAGTTCACAGGTACGTGAGTGGACTGAAGACTTCTTAAATAATAGAAACCATTATGATGTCCTCGGCGATGAGTGTTAATCAGACATTAGAGTACCGTCAGGAGTGCCCCAGGGAAGCGCGATAGGACCGCTGTTCTTCTCTCTATATATATAAACGATATGGAGGACAGGGTCAGCAGCAATACGCCTTGGTGTACGGTAAGGTGTCGATGTTGAGTGACTGTAGGAAGATACAAGACAGACAAAATTTCCAACTGATGCGATGAATGGTAGCGAGCTCTAAATGTGGAAAAATGTTAATGCCGATTTGTGGGAAGATCAAAGCTGTATTATTCGGATAAAGTATTACTGGTGTCTTGGTTGACACAGACAAGTCTTTTAAATATCTGGGCGTAATTACAAAGCGAGATGAGATGGAACGAGCATATTAGAACCTTGGTAGAGAAGGCGAATGGTCGACTTCAGTATATTGGAAGAACTTTAGAAAAGAGTGGTTCACCAGTAACGGAGACAGCATATAGGACGCTGGTGCTACCTATTCTTGAGCACTGCTAGAATGTTTGGGATCCGTACCACGTCGAATTGGAGGAAGACAAAGAAGCAATTTAGAGGCGAGCTGCTAGATTTGTTACTGGTAGGTTCGATCAATACGTAAGTGTTACAGAGATGCTTCGGGAACGTAAATGGGAAACCCTGCAGGGAATGCGACGATCTTTTCGAGAAACACCATTCAAAAATTTAGAGAATGGTCACTTGAAGCTACCTGCCGGACGATTCTACTGCCGCCAACATATACTGAAGAGCCAAAGAGCTCGTGCACCTGCCTAATATCGTGCAGGGCCCCCGCGAGCACGCGGAAGTGCCGCAACACGAAGTCTCAAGTAGTGCTGGAGGGAATTGACGCCATGAATCTTGAGTATGAGTGTATGGAGATTTCTTCTGAACAGCACGTTACAAGGTATCCCAGATGTGCTCGATAATGTTCATGTCTGGGGAGTTTTTGGCCAGTGGAAGTGTTAAAGCTCAGAAGAGTGTTCCTGGAGCCGCTCTGTAGCAATTCTGTACATTTGGGGTGCGCATTGTCCTGCTGGAAGTGCCCAAATCCGTCGGAACGCACAACGGACATGAATTGATGCAGGTGATCAGACAGGATGCTTAAGTACGTATCACCTGTCAGAATCGTACCTAGACGTATCAGGGGTCAAACATCATTTCAACTGCATACGCCCCACACCATTACAGAGCCTCCACGAGCTTGAATAGTCCTCTGTTGACAAGCAGAGTCCATGGATTCATGAGGTTGTCTCTATACCCGTACACGTCTATCCGCTCGATACAATTTGAAACGAGACTCGTCCGATTAGGCAACATTTTTACAGTCATCAACAGTCCAATGTTGGTGTTGACGGGTCCAGGTGAGGCGGAAATCTTTGTGTCATGCAGTCATCAAGGGTTCACGAGTGGGCCTTCGACTCCGAAATCCCATATACATGTTGTTTCGTTGAACGTTCCGCACGTCGACACTTGTTGATAGCCCAGCACTGAAATCTGCAGCACTTTGTGGGAGGGTTGCACTTCTGTCACGCTGAACGATTCTCTTCAGCCGTCATTGGTCGCGTTCTTGCAGGATAATTTTCCGGCCGCAGGGATGTCGGAGATTTGATGTTTTACCGGCTTCCTGATATTCACGGTACACTCTTGAAATGGTCGTGCGGGAAAATCCCCACTTCCTCGCTACTCGGAGACGCTGTGTCCCACCGCTCGTGCGCTGACTGTACCACGTTCAAACTCACTTCAACCTTGATAACCTGCCATTGTAACAACAGTAACCGATCTAACAACTGCAGCAGACACTTGTTGTCTTATCTAGGCGTTGCCGACCGAAAGGTCGTATTCTGCCTGTTTACACACCTGTGTATTTTGAATACGCATGCCTATACCAGTTTCTTTGGCACTTCAGTGTACATTGCACGTAAAGACACGAAGATAAGATACCAGAAATTAGTGCTCATACGGAGGCATATGGACAGTCATCTGTCCATCGCTCTATTTGTGATTGTAACAGGAAGGTGCATGACAGACGGTGGAATGTAAAATCACATAAAATGTAATAACACATAAAAAAGTATTTTTTGCCTCTTTTTGTCCATCTGCCTGTCCCAACAAAGACCCTTTTCTGTCAGGAACATAAAGCCGTATAAAGCTGGAATTTATGTCAAATTCTAAGTTCTACGGTTCCTTGGCAATGTAAAAAATTTCAGTTTTTAAGTCATTGCAGTCTAAAGATACGGCCAATTATTTTATATGCTCTGATATTCGTGAAATTACTCTTGAAAACCTGTAGAAGAACTATCTATAAACATAATTAAGTTTGTTCTCAACCTCAGAGCGCGAGACTTACTCACACCTGTCCGTTCTTTGTGGTATTTAACGGTATTATTCTGGTTTGTGTAGAGTGCTTAACGAAGTGAAGTCTCTTCTGTTGCCTCACCATCTCGCTCGGTACACATTTGAATCTAATATTATGTAAAAGTCTTTCCATCTTAACCCAACTGTTTCTCCACCAGTAGTATGTTCCGTTATAGTTTCTTTCTGCGCGGTACTTCTTCCTTCTCGGTGCGTCGCAAACTACCTTTTGTAAAATGTAAACTTTTACTGTCGGAAATGTAACAATTAATAAAACATTCCGGGCTATTATGCCGTGGTCGAATGGATTTTACATTAAAATGACTCTGAGCACTATGGGACTTAACATCTATGGTCATCAGTCCCCTAGAGCTTACAACTACTTAAACCTAACTAACGTAAGGACATCACACAACACCCAATCATCACGAGGCAGAGCAAATCCCTAACCCGCCGGGAATCGAACCCGGGAACCCGGACGCGGGAAGCGAGAACGCTACCGCACGACCACGAGCTGCGGACTTTTACATTAAAGCCGGACGTCAATGGCAGTAGCGAGACAGGATCTGAATCGGATATTCAAAGAAGTTATGGTTACCCTTGAAAATGTCCTCTGCAGATGCGAACGAAACGACCGGTTTTAATGTGAAAGCCATTCGATCACTGCATAGTAGCTCGTGATATTTCATTGAGGCAGACTAGCTCTGTTGTGTTTTCCGGCCGACAGTTACACAATATATGTTTCTTTTGTGCACAGTACATTTTCTCGACTGTGTACTGTAAATCTCCTTTTCCTCGAGATTAATGGCACGGAACATGTACTGAGTGTTGCAGTTAATTGTGAAATGCTTGACATCCCAATGCGTATCACGTGTCATCATGAGCAAAATGTTGGCAGTACAACGCAAAGACAGCTCTTTATGTAACTCTAAAAGCTCACATGAAAGCTTCTCTTGAATCTTGGCCAGTATTGTTGGAAAACAAATGAGGCAATAAAAACTGCCAACTGCAGCACCTTTGTCTTCTCGTTTATTAATTATCTCGTCATTTGCCACCATTCAGACGGTGCACTGAAAGGGTTTCCACTACCACCAATAGAATAAATGAATTAAGGCGCAAAACAAACAGGGCAAGGAAAGCTATTCACATTATGTTGTCAAGCGTCTATAGACACTTGTCCAAATACGACAATTCTAATAACTACTTCTTTGCTTTCTATTTTTATTTTTGGCGATGTGATTCGTCCCATAGATAAACAGGTGTCACATTTATTGATTGAGAATAGAAGATAAATCATTCATGCCTTGATCTCGTAACTAAATTTTGCAGATGTATGCAGGAACTGTGGTTAATTAAAACTGGGTTGACCACAAGGAAATGTGAAACCGATTGTTCTCGTGCGAGAGACCAGCGGTTTGGTGTTCAATTCTGAGAAGCTTACACGTTTTGTTGATGTATGACGGAAAGTAAAGGCGGAATGATACAATAGTATAAAGAAACACTGCAGAATGCCAGCTGTTAATCATTAGCCACTACTGAATGGTTGGTATAGAGATAACTGCAAGGGCACCAGTGACTACTGAAGCTTTGGCTTGCAGGTAATGCTGTGAACCAGAAGATCGCCCCAACCACGTAACAGAATCTCCCGTAGTTTTATTGTATTCATTCAGAAAAAGTGCTAAACTGAGTACCATTTACAAGTTGTTCACGGTTAGTACCTACCAAAGTAACAAATCACAAAACATAATACCGCGCGGGATTATCCGAGCGGTCAGAGGCGCTGCAGTCATGGACTGTGCGGCTGATCCCGGCGGAGGTTCGAGCCCTCCCTCGGGTATGGGTGTGTTTGAGTTTGTCCTTAGGACAATTTAGGTTAAGTAGTGTGTAAGCTTAGGGACTGATGACCTTAGCAGTTAAGTCCCATAAGATTTCACACACATTTGAACTGTTTTGAACAAAACATAATAAGCGACGTATGCGCTACATTATGTCACATCTTCCCTAGCATCAGACAAATTCAGCGAAGCAGTGCGAAAATAGCTTTCTGGCTTCGGTTTTCGTTCAACATTGTGCCTTCCGAAGACTTTGGCACCAGGCACTGTAGCACTTCTCACAGTGATATGTCGTGTTTCAGTGAGTAATAATCAGAGACTCCCTAATTGTTAACGCATTAGAGCTTCAACACGCTAGCACAAGGACTTCACCAAAATTCATTATGTTCTTGCACACATCGTTGTTCATCTGTTGCAGGCAATACATACTAATTAAACAATTTAGTCACGCAAGATAATCATTTGACGTCGAGGAGTTTCCCTATCTTGACCTCCTGTTGCTAACTCCTCACTTGACATATAAAATTCAGCCATGTGTCTTATTGCACCACAGCTGGTTTCAGTCCTAAAAGTCTATTCTTAATTAGTATGTAAGGCCGTAAACTAAGCACGAAAAGATGTTCAAATGGTTCAAATGGCTCAAAGCACTATGGGACTTGACATCTGAGGTCATCAGCCCCTAGACTTAGAACTGCTTAAACCTAACTAGCCCAAGGACATCACACTCATCCATGCAAGCGGCAGGTTCCAGATTCTAGCGCCTAGAACCGCTCGGCCACCACGCCCGGCTTCTCGTATCAATACTTCGCAACTAAAGAGAATAAGTTGATATTATTTGCTGATATACTTGCTACTTCAATTATGTTTATCACTTAGATAAGGATAAAAATCATCTATCTTCTTCAACTGAAATTTTTACATAGTGAAATGTATTCATCGTTTGTTTCTGTCTGTTTGAAGTGTGTACGCAATCCTCAATAGTGTGCTAAACGAGCGAGTTCAATCCACATTATACATCATTCAAACAAGTAATCACAATATCTGCTCATAACCTGAATGATCAGAAGGTTTTGCCATTGTATTGAAACACAACGCCGTCACAACGAGACAAACAAATTAGAAAAGCAGAAAAACTGACTATTTATTTTTGCCTAACCACGATCAGTTGTAGGACAACAGGAGATTCAAATCACGTCTGAGTTTCATGAGTCATTTATTTACGCTGAGATCTCGGCACATGCCACATTGCAATAACGGAGAACAGGTTGCTAAGAAAATGAACACAAAGTCTCATAAAAC
Organism: Schistocerca gregaria; assembly: GCF_023897955.1. Taxonomy (NCBI): domain Eukaryota; kingdom Metazoa; phylum Arthropoda; class Insecta; order Orthoptera; family Acrididae; genus Schistocerca; species Schistocerca gregaria. The sequence continues at coordinate 135,096,761 of NC_064921.1, read as the reverse complement.
TGACTGAGAAACTTCTCCAGCACAACGAGCAGAAAGACACCTAAAAAATATTGAAACAAAAATATCTTTAATAGCCAAATTTATACCAAGACTGTCCCGCTAACAGTATTGGAAGGTGCTCATTTAAGTGGGAGACTACTAGGGAAAAGCTGCAAGTTTTAGTAACCTGCGCAACTAGCAAAACAAAGTTAACGAGTCCATGACTCACTAAACAATGTAATTAATCAGGCAACACAAGTTGCGTAGCAAATCCTGCAAATTGTGAGCTAGACAGGAAGTGGACAGCACTAAAGTGAAGTGGGACACTTACACCAAACTCGCAAATGTGCGCCAGATCGAGTCGATCGCCATCCCTCCCCCCAGTCGGCCACAGCAAGGGTGCGTCCCACTGGGCGCCAGGGCCAAAAATCTCTCTCCCTTCACGGCAGAACCACAAGAGTCCGAAATTATGCTCCTCTAATTATAACTCTAACACTTGGTTCAAGAATCATAAAAGAAGGTTGTATACATGGAAGAATCCTGGAGATACTAGATGGTATCAGATAGATTATATAATGGTAAGAGAGATTTAGGAACCAGGTTTTAAACTGTAAGACATTTCCAGGGGCAGATGTGGACTCTGACCACAATTTATTGGTTATGAACTGTAGATTAAAACTGAAGAAACTGCAAAAATGTGAGAATTTAAGGAGATGGGACATGGATAAACTGACGAAACCAGAGGTTGTACACAGTTTCAGGGAGAGCATAAGGGAACAATTGACAGGAATGGGGGAAAGAAATACAGTAGAAGAAGAATGGGTAGCTCTGAGGGATGAAGTAGTGAAGGCAGCAGAGGATAAAGTAGGTAAAAAGACGAGGGCTGCTAGAAATCCTTGGGTAACAGAAGAAATATTAAATTTAATTGATGAAAGGAGAAAATATAAAAATGCAGTAAATGAAGCAGGCAAAAAGGAATACAGACGTCTCAAAAATGAGATCGACAGGAAGTGCAAAATGGCTAAACAGGGATGGCTAGAGGACAAATGTAAGGATGTAGAAGCTTATCTCACTAGGGGTAAGATAGATACTGCCTACAGGAAAATTAAAGAGACCTTTGGAGAGAAGAGAACCACGTGTATGAATATCAAGAGCTCAGAAAGGCAGCCCAGTACTAAGCAAAGAAGGGAAGGTAGAAAGGTGGAAGGAGTATATAGAGGGTCTATACAAGGGCGATGTACTTGAGGACAATATTATGGAAATGGAAGAGGATGTAGATGAAGATGAAATGGGAGATACGATACTGCGTGAAGAGTTTGACAGAGCACTGAAAGACCTGAGTCGAAACAAGGCCCCGGGTGTAGACAACATTCTATTGGAACTACTGACGGCCTTGGGAGAACCAGCCCTGACAAAACTCTACCATCTGGTGAGCAAGATGTATGAGAAAGGCGAAATATCCTCAGACTTCCAGAAGAATATAATAATTCCAATCCCAAAGAAAGCAGGTGTTGACAGATGTGAAAATTACCGAACTATCAGTTTAATAAGTCACAGCTCCAAAATACTACCGCGAATTATTTACAGACGAATGGATAAACTGGTAGATGCGGACCTCGGGGAGGATCAGTTTGGATTCCGTAGAAATGTTGGAACACGTGAGGCAATACTGACCTTACGACTTATCTTAGAAGAAAGATTAAGAAAAGGCAAATCTACGTTCTAGCATTTGTAGACTTAGAGAAAGCTTTCGACAATGTTGACTGCAATACTCTGTTTCAAATTCTGAAGGTGGCAGGGGTAAAATGCATGGAGCGAAAGGCTATTTACAATTTGTACAGAAACCAGATGGCAGTTATTTGAGTCGTGGGGCATGAAAGGGAAGCAGCGGTTGGGAAGGGAGTAAGACAGGGTTGTAGCCTGTCTCCGATGTATTCAATCTGTATATTGAGCAAGTAGTAAAGAAAAAAAAAAGAAAAATGCGGAGTAGGTATTAAAGTCCATGGAGAAGAAATAAAAACTTTGAGGGTCGCCGATGACATTGTAATTCTGTCAGAGACAGCAAAGGACTTGGAAGAGCAGTTGAACGGAATGGACAGTGTCTTGAAAGGAGGATATAAGATGAACATCAAGAAAAGCAAAACGAGGATAATGAAATGTAGTCGAATTAAGTCGGGTGATGCTGAGGGAATTAGATTAGGAAATGACACACTTAAAGTACTAAAGGAAATTTGCTATTTGGGGAGTAAAATAACTGATGATGGTCGAAGTAGAGAGGATATAAAATGTAGACTGGCAATGGGAAGGAAAGCGTTTCTGAAGAAGAGAAATTTGTTAACATCGAGTATAGATTTAAGTGTCTGGAAGTCGTTTCTGAAAGTATTTGTATGGAGTGTAGCCATGTATGGAAGTGAAACGTGGAAGATAAAGAGTTTGGACAAGAAGAGAGTAGAAGCTTTCGAAATTTGGTGCTACAGGAAAATGCTAAAGATTAGATAGGTAGATCACATAACTAATGAGGAGGTATTGAATAGAACTGGGGAGAAGAGGAGTTTGTGGCACAACTTGACAAGAAGAAGGGACCGGTTGGTAGGACATGTTCTGAGGCATCAAGGGATCATAAATTTAGCATTGGAGGGCAGCGTGGAGGGTAAAAATCGTAGAGGGAGACCAAGAGATGAATACACTAAGCAGATTCAGAAGGATGTAGGTTGCAGTAGGTACTGGGAGCTGAAGAAGCTTGCACAGGATAGAGTGGCGTGGAGAGCTGCATCAAACCAGTCTCAGGACTGAATAAAACAACAACAACAACAACAATTATTACTCCGTACTATTTGGAAAACTCCAGGTGGAAGGAAAACTCAATGCTACTGTCAACGAGGCCTCAAATATGTTGCTTTATTTACGTGAATGCAGGGAACCCTGCTATAATTTCCCATTCTTGGCTTTCAGAACGCATGTTAACTTGCAAGAGGTCTGTATTGGCTGCTGGCCATATTCCACTCGTTGGCTGATCCCTTGACGCCAGGGCACAGTGGCGGATAAGACGCATTTGATTTGGAGTGTCTAGCTACGAATTTTTTCACAGTGGCCAAACCGAATTCAGCGCCCATTCTTAAATCTGGGTACAGTGAGGAGAATCCGTCACGCTCAGTGATGCACTAGGGACACGTAGTGGCTTCACGATAGACTGCCTTCGGAGGAGGAAACCACATATGCTGACAAAGCATGACGCTGGAGCTTACAGCAACCGACTTTCGCAAACTTCCAGTACACTGGGGACTCACATCCTTTTGTAGAACCTCTGCGACTGACCTGTGGTCATGCCGGGCGATAGGGCGTACACTTGGGCTCCCTCGTTTTTAGCAAGATAATCTGAAGCCTTCTTCTCGAGTGAGCAAACCTTGTACTCTCCTCAAAAACAGCCAAGAAATAAACAGAAAAATAAACAAATATCATACATCGATATCGACTGTCATGTCACAATTGTTTTTAGCCAAACGTTTTCCACGTATTCATATTAGGTACCTACATGTTTATAAAGCAGAAAATAATTTTTAACTATACATATTTTGTAATGGAACACAGAACAATCTCACAAGTGTGACTGAAGAGAAAGGGGTGAACCAGAACTTTACGATTACTGCCCAACACTGATGCTGCCCGGTGGGGTCGTGAGCTCGCGATTTGGTAAGGAAAGTGTATAAACAGAGCAAAACCGAATGGTAAATCATTTTAATGACGATGTGGGCTGCAGACGAGGAAATTCGCTGACACAGGGTTGATTGATATTGCCTGGTGACTGAGTACGAGCATCTCAGGAGTGGTGGAACTGGTCGCGTGCCATCGTCGTCGGCGTCTATGGAAAGTACACTCCTGGAAATGGAAAAAAGAACACATTGACACCGGTGTGTCAGACCCACCATACTTGCTCCGGACACTGCGAGAGGGCTGTACAAGCAATGATCACACGCACGGCACAGCGGACACACCAGGAACCGCGGTGTTGGCCGTCGAATGGCGCTAGCTGCGCAGCATTTGTGCACCGCCGCCGTCAGTGTCAGCCAGTTTGCCGTGGCATACGGACCTCCATCGCAGTCTTTAACACTGGTAGCATGCCGCGACAGCGTGGAGGTGAACCGTATGTGCAGTTGACGGACTTTGAGTGAGGGCGTATAGTGGGCATGCGGGAGGCCGGGTGGACGTACCGCCGAATTGCTCAACACGTGGGGCGTGAGGTCTCCACAGCACATCGATGTTGTCGCCAGTGGTCGGCGGAAGGTGCACGTGCCCGTCGACCTGGGACCGGACCGCAGCGACGCACGGATGCACGCCCACACCGTAGGATCCTACGCAGTGCCGTAGGGGACCGCACCGCCACTTCCCAGAAAATTAGGGACACTGTTGCTCCTGGGGTATCGGCGAGGACCATTCGCAACCGTCTCCATGAAGCTGGGCTACGGTCCCGCACACTGTTAAGCCGTCTTCCGCTCACGCCCCAACATCGTGCAGCCCGCCTCCAGTGGTGTCGCGACAGGCGTGAGTGGAGGGACGAATGGAGACGTGTCGTCTTCAGCGATGAGAGTCGCTTCTGCCTTGGTGCCAATGATGGTCGTATGCGTGTTGGGCGCCGTGCAGGTGAGCGCCACAATCAGGACTGCATACGACCGAGGCACACAGGGCCAACACCCGGCATCATGGTGTGGGGAGCGATCTCCTACACTGGCCGTACACCTCTGGTGATCGTCGAGGGGACACTGAATAGTGCACGGTACATCCAAACCGTCATCGAACCCATCGTTCTACCATTCCTAGACCGGCAAGGGAACTTGCTGTTCCAACAGGACAATGCACATCCGCATGTATCCCGTGCCACCCAACGTGCTCTAGAAGGTGTAAGTCAACTACCCTGGCCAGCAAGATCTCTGGATCTGTCCCCCATTGAGCATGTTTGGGACTGGATGAAGCGTCGTCTCACGCGGTCTGCACGTCCAGCACGAACGCTGGTCCAACTGAGGCCCCAGGTGGAAATGGCATGGCAAGCCGTTCCACAGGACTACATCCAGCATCTCTACGATCGTCTCCATGGGAGAATAGCAGCCTGCATTGCTGCGAAAGGTGGATATACACTGTACTAGTGCCGACATTGTGCATGCTCTGTTGCCTGTGTCTATGTGCCTATGGTTCTGTCAGTGTGATCATGTGATGTATCTGACCCCAGGAATGTGTCAATAAAGTTTCCCCTTCCTGGGACAATGAATTCACGGTGTTCTTATTTCAATTTCCAGGAGTGTAGATGACAAATTCGACGTCTACACCTTCTCACAGGACTTGGAGGTGGTAGGTCTGCCGGCTACGTAAATCAGGATATGCAACGAAATGTCCACGATCTGACTGATGTCGGCGCAACCTTACGCAGCAACCTGTTCAGTGAACATTATTGGGCAGAGGACACCTACGCGTTCTCATGTTGACCGAACGACATCATCAGCTATGATTGCAGTGGGCACTGGATACTGGACAGTGGATTAATGTAAACGTGTCGTCACACCAGGATCTGTCTGGATACGTCCCCATCCAGAGAGAATGGAAATTCGAAAATCTGCGACACACCACGGTCACAGGATGGTGAAGGGAAAGTATTATATTGTATGGAACATTCACGTGGCCTCCCTTCGGACCTGTGGTGGTAGGCAAAAGCAGCAGGACAGCTACACACTATGTGGACATTGATATGGAGCACATGTAGCCCTTCATGCTTGATGTGTTCCGTGACTGCGATGGCATCTTCCAGCAGGTCAGCTGACCGTGTCATAAGGGCAGAATCGTGCTGTAGTGGTTTGAGAAGCGTGTTAGTGTAGTATCCATCAAATTCGTCTAATCTCAACTCGAATCCCAACTGGAATGATATATTTGCCAACAAACCACCAGCACCGAGAACTGCATGAGTTGTGCGAAGACATCTGATGCTACAGACCTCCGGAAATAACGCAAGTGTGCACTCTGCAGTTCGTACCACATACGATTTGAGGAATGTACGGACCGTTCAGCGCCTGGTTCCCGGCTTTGTAACCCACTCAGCGTTTCTGAGAAACCAGGGCAAGCTTTAGTACCAGCTCCCAGCTAGCAGTCTTGATGAACTGGCACAGAGTGTTTTATAGACGTGGTAAGAAATTACCGTAGATGTCATTTAGAAGCTATTTGCTTCCATATCACAATCTAATAAAAGACGGCATCTGACCCCGTTGGGTTTCGCACCTCATACTGGTATTAATGATGGAGATCAATCTAAAACAACTAAAGATACTTAGCACCCGTTACAGAGCCAACATCACCAGAAACTTAGACTATATTCGGGCAGATATTCTCGGTGTAGCACATTCTTTTTCCGTCTGTGTAATGGATTAAGATAGAAAGATTAGTATGACATTTTTGGCTGGTAGAAACCGAGGGATAGGATCAGACTTGTACTCGGAGAGACTCTCTTGCTTCTTGCACATCAGCCGCCATTCTCACGTTGTGTGAGTTTTGTGTCTTAACTATACCTGGCATGTGTAGATGTCTATAATGGGGGTGTGGAAAGTGTGGTGAGTGACCGTGTTACAACGCCAGAATCGTAGTACAGCGATTTGAGGAGCATACTACTGAACTCAGATTGATTTCTTGGCTGCGTATATGTATAGTGTGGTGACTGCCCGTGTCACAAAGCCAGAATTATGGTATAGTAGTTTCAGGAGCAAAATACTGAACTCGTGTTCATTTCTCGACCACGTGATGAAACACATCTTGGTCGCAGTCGGGTGCTGGCTCTTCGCTCACACACTACCGTCCCGCAATTTACGGGGACCGCTAGAGTTGATCTTAAACATTTGGTGCCACGCACCTCTCGATTATTACAAAGCAGTTGTCGAATCGATATCACGCAGTAGCGCTGCTGTACTGGATTTCAAAAGTGGAACAAGATTCTTTTAAATAGATAGTCATAACATTTTGGCTCATCACTGTATGAATTAAAATGCGACAGCGTGATTATAATTAAGTTGCAGTTTCAAAACGCTGTAATAAGAGAACCACTGCTACAAATGACGGATGAAGCGCGATGTGGCGGCTACAGTTCGATTTCCTCATTAAACCCAACATACCGTGCACGTTTGGCACTCAACAGTTACGTCATTATTACTTAGATGAGTGCACTCACCACGGCAAGGTTGTACCACAATAAATAGGAAAACTGTTTGTAATTGTACTGAGGCCACAAACAGGATAAAAACCAACAACGAAATCGGTTTTTAATTGTCTTGATGCCAAAACCCGGATAAAAAGCAACAGTGAAATCGGGGTTTAATTGTTGTGAGACTGGCAGCGCGATAGACTGCTAGACTGCATTAATAACTCTGACAGCGCTCTGCGCCTTCTATAAGAGGCTCTGTGGCTGGTCGGACTCGCAGTTGGAGGCGATTAGCCAGCAGTGATGGAAGTTGGAAGTTTATAGTTACCAGAGATGGAGGTTAGAGGTCTGAAGTGTTAGCGCGAACGGACGGTCTGAACGTGTCCGTTATAGAGGTTTAAAATTATTGACGATCATAATTTTTTGGAACAATGTCAAGGACGATTATGTAATTTTTTGAACTGGATATCACATTATTAAGGTAAAATTTGCTGAATACATTGTTTGCTGAGCAAAAAAATCTTTTCTTTGCTAACTACATGCCTATTAGTAGTTGGAGCCTACAGTACTTAGAATCTTTTATTTAGCTGGCTGTATGCTTTCTGTATCGCTGTAGTTCGTGTAATGTTTTGTGAGGTAAGTGTCTTATGAAATGTGTAGGTTATTGTTAGTATTTCTTCTAATTCAGGGTCATTCTTTTGCGTTAATTATTTGAACAGTCAGATTGCGTTTGAGTTGTATTTGTCAGGAATAATTCTGTAGGTCAGATATGAAATGATAAGACAAGCAAAGTGACAGTACGTTCAGTTTCACTCAGCAATTTAAGCAGGTTCACTTGCATTCAATTGCACGCAGCAGTTTCAGAATTAAATTAAGATGTTTCACCTTCTCAGTTATGTCAGTCCAAGTAAGTAAAAACATAATAGAGAAGTTTCACCTGTCGACCCTTAGCTGATTTTCTGGTAGTTTGAACAATTAGTACATGATTTGAAATTAGTTATTGTCCACCGCTAGTGCGTAATTGTATAAAGAGAATTTCCTTTGTAGTTATAGTTTCTTATTGTTGTATTATATTGTAGTGAACAAAACAGTTGTGGCATGCATTTGGATTTGCATTAAGTATTTCACAGTCACGTTTGCAACTAATTGCATATTTATTATTTTCAGTGCTATTTTAGTGTGTGTTTTTAATTTTGCTTTTCAGATTGTGGTTTTTGTGAGTTATCGTGTGAAGCAGTGTGACAATCATGGCGCGTGAATAACGCAATACTACGCAGAAAGTAAATTGAGCAATAACCGTGACGAGGAGCGTAGCTTGTTAGTACCACTTTGTAACGAACTGACAAATGTTCACGATAGTAATTTAATAATTTTGAGTAGGGACATAGACAGGGCAATAAATAACGGTGTGAAAACGGAACCGTTCAGCGAACAGAGAAGTGTTGTTGATCGATCGGTCGGCGACTGTTCGCCTCAGGAATGCGTCTGGGTCGGAGGTTTTCTCCGCTCAGGGACTGGGTGTTGTGTTGTTCTAATCATCATCATTTCATCCTCATCGACGCGCAAGTCGCCGAAGCGGCGTCAAATCGAAAGACTTGCAGCCGGCGAACGGTCTACCCGACGGAAGGCCCTAGTCACACGACATTTTTTTATTGCTATTAATTCAAAAAGTTGATCAAACAATCCAAAGGCTTCAAACGTTAGACACAATGGAACAAAATCAGAAAAAATACCACAACAACCTCAAAAGCTAGAAATAATTGAACAAACGACCGTTGTGTACGAAAATCATGACACCTTGCAGGCTACATGTGACTCTGTTGCTTCTACCGATATGGTTGCGCAACTTATAAAAGATCAGGCAAAGTTAAACAGCACAGAATAAACGACCTCGACACAAATGGACACTCTAAAATTTGATTCAGAAAACACACGGAGGAAATCAGCACATTATCAGAAAAAGTAGCCAAACTTTCGGATCAAGTAACAAATTTATCTGCGAAGGTAGATGATAATCTGAATGACACAGGACCGGTAGCCTTTACTGACACAGAAGAGTACGAAGAAATTAGGAAATTCAGAGTCAGAAACAAATCAACACACAACACAAAAGAGAAATGCGGGAAGTGCAAAATAAATTGGCAGACGCGATACAAAAGTTACATATTTCAGAGGATACTCGCGCCCCGACCCGGGAAGAAGGATTTAGAAATACGGAAAGGTTACAAAGCAATATACATGGTATTTCGGAGATCTTGAAAGAAGTCGGCATAGTGCAGCGAGGCTTGAGATGGAACCTCCACCATGTAGGAATGACAGATTTGTGACTCGGAGTCACGATGACTTTGACTATAAGCTCTTCATCACAATGCGTAAATTCAGAACATTCAAGAATTCTAGTAATGATATACATCCACAGGCTTGGCTTTATCCATTTTCTTACTGCTTTCCTCCTAATTGGCCATAAAAAATTAGCAATAGATTTTGCCACATTTCTCGTGTAAAACCGTTTGTTGAGAGGCAATTTGCTTTCTGACTTAGCCGTTGCTATCAAATTTTTCACTTTACGTTCTTACGCTTTCTCATTTAGAAACTGTTAACATATAGCGATGTTTTGACGTTAACTATCTAATGAATAACTTATGAAACTGACGACGTAGCTGGCATGAATATCAATTAATACAGTAATTTTACGAGTCCACTTTTATTGAGAACAGACGACAAAGTCTTACTGTGTCTACATTTTTGCTTGTTAGTTCAAAATGGTTCAAATGGCTCTGAGCACTACGGGACTTAACATCTTAGGTCATCAGTCCCCTAGAACTTAGAAATACTTAAACCTAACTAACCTAAGAAGAACACACAACACCCAGCCATCACGAGGCAGAGAAAATCCCTGACCCCGCCGGGAATCGAACCCGGGAACCCAGGCGCGGGAAGCGAGAACGCTACCGCACGACCACGAGATGCGGGCGCTTGTTAGTTGCACGATTACGTCAGGACTATAATGCTCAAATTCTTGGAACACATACTGATAATGAGGTTTCACTGTAACCTTTTGGTGTACTTTAAAAGACATTTTGTATTTAAAGTACTTTCTGAGCGGTCACAGATGACACGGTGTTTGGTTTGTTTGACGGTTACACGATTATACTACGACGCTACTTATGAGTGAAACGATCTTCATTATTGCTTTTGCGCTGTATCTGTTTTATGTCTGCACAGTTTTTCTGCGTTCTTCTGAAAAGTGAAACATGTTTTGGTAACTACTTTTGTCACATAGCTACAGTGAGACAGTTATTTTCGTAACATAATACGTTACAGTGCAGTACTTTCAAAGTCACGGCAATGCACGTAATAACATTTATACACATAGCATTTTACTTTTGTATGTGACAAAGGTAGGTGCATTGATTTTTGGAGAGCTTTGCTTATGGACGACGATAACTATGGCACTTGGCACATTTTTACCGTTAAGCAATTACAGAAGTTTTCTTACAGCAAGAAGTACATTTTAGCCTTACATGACACGCATTTGAGTAATTAATTTTTGTACCTGGAACATTTTCAGTAATATTTTTGAACTACAATGATACAGAGGAGGTTTTTGGTGGTACATTTCATTCTACAGTTTTAATCTATAACATCTGAGGTATAACTACATTATCCCTGATGGTGGTACGACCACTTTGTGTACCATGTGTGAAGCAAGCAGCCCTAGCTAAGATGGTATTTGCTTATTCAGTTTGTCACATAGGTACCATATTTCTCTAACACAGAATTACACAGCTATCTGTCATTGAACTGAGAGGAATAAACTTTTTTACTGCGTCAGTGACACATTTTTATGTAATTACACAACTGGATAACTCACATTTATGAAATTGTACTTTGTCTGCGTTTTGTGAACTGTTCACGTATATTTTCAGAACCATTGTGATACTATGGGAGCTTTAAGTGATGTATTTTGTATGGGATCATGATTTTTGAGGTAAGTTTGAGATAGATGACACTACTGAAACGAGCAAGAGAGCCTTTCTTTCAAGGTTTTGAAATTATTGAAGGAGGCTACGACGATTTTGAGATTTGATTAATGTGTTATGATGATATTATTATGACGACAATGTGTATTATGATGTTAAGATATGTTTATGATCAATAACGTGATGCTATATGAGGAATGAGATTATGCTTCATGTTTATATGAATAATGAGTAGTAGTTAGGGACTCGGGTTTGTAACAAAAAATGATGGAAACAGATGTGAGTATATATGTGAATGTGAGTACCACAATGCTGACGAAAATTTTTGGACACTTATTGATGAGATTTCGTTTCTAAACACTTCTCCTGTAAATTTTCAACCTGTGAAATTTGTTTTTTGGTATTAAACTGTTCTTCTAGCTCAAACTGCTGTCATAATATATTTCGGTAAAGTGTGTATGTGACATTGATGTAATGCTGACAGCTGTGCGCTAGCCACTTTGAAATATACCCACTGTTGTGTGGACTTCAAACTTTACTTCTGCCGATTTAGTCACTTTGAAGCTCACCACACCACTGTAAACACTTGCATAGTTCCAGGAAAGAAGGCTGTTGACCTCGTTATTGACATTTCTTTGCAGAACGCAGCACAAAGGCGACACACTATTACTTGGAAACATATGATTACACTCTGGAACTTGTACTTTGTGCTACTTACTGAAATGCTTATGAAGTGATGAGTAATATTCTTACATCTACACACTTGATTATGACAGGTATCTCTCTATGAGGATTGAGAGAATTTTTACTGACTTATGAAATGCCACATGGCTAGTGAATGATGTTTTTATGCTTTCCTTTGTACATATATGCTTATTTTATTTAATATCTATTTTCTAGCTGCGCTGCAGCATTGGTTTTACAAAACAAAATTTAATACACATGCTAATGTATTTACTTTCTGTCAACAGATGTATTAAGTAATAATTCTATCATCCACATTCTTTAACAAAAGGAGCACTAGGAAAGGAAAGTAGCATAACAAGGAGAAGGGATTAATAACAGGAATTGCATGCATAATTTTCTTTTCAAGGACTTGGTAACTTTTTTTGTAGAATACATTGTTGTGGTGCGCCACTTTAGTGCTAAGATGTGACATAGACATTAAGATGTGAATAGACATTTCCCTTATCTGCATTGCTGTCTTTACTGCAATGTTTTTTTCTGCTTGTGCTTTCCCATGTTTAGGTGTAAGTTATTGCATTTGCTGCTGTTAATTGTGAGGCATTGTCCTACTGCATTGTACTTTATATTTCTGTGCTATGCTAGTTTTTCCACTGATTTATTTTTGTTTGTTTGCTGCATATTGCCTTATATTAGTTGTAATGTCACATTTTCTCTGCCAAGTTAGATATGCTGCTGCTTGCTTTACTACTTTGTATTTTATTGTCATTGTGGTTTGTGTTAAATGTTATTTGCTGTTGCATTGCCTCGTTCTCTAGTTTATGTATCTGAGCTCAGTAGATTTAAGTTAGTTTAAGAGGAGTATGCTGTATAAGAAAACAAGTTGTGATGAGTTGGGAAGAAATGGATTGAGAAGCTATAAGGAAAAGATTTGGCCAAAGAGTATTGTATAATGCAGAACAATTACTTTGTTAAGTGGGGTTTTCTTGGAAACAAATGATGAAGTAAGAAATATATGAAAGTATAAATACAGATAGATAGGGATTTTTTTCTGAACAATGTTGAACTAAGGAGATCTTAGAGAAAAATGAAGTTATGATTGGAAATGAAGTACCACAAGTACTGCAGTACCAAATGTCACACTGAAAACAGACCCTGTCCTTCCCTTTTGTGTTATTCCGCTATGTGTTGACTTGTACCCTTGTGTATTTGTGTTCTTCCTGTCTGTGTGTTTACCTGTCAAGATAAATTTAGTAGAATTTTTTTCCTTCTAATACTAACCTGCGTTAACTTTGATGAGGAATACTGTTATCCTCAAATCTAACCTGTCTTTTCTTGGAAAAGATGTTCAGACATTATTTATTCTGTTCTGTTTTCTTTTAATGCTCATGTGTCAAATTAAATATTCCGATTTTTCATTTATTTACTTATGTCATAACTTCTGTAATACTCATGTATATGTTTATTTCTATTCCTTTTGTAAAGCTTGTATTACTACAAATGTTATGTGTATGATGATGTTCTTCACTGTAATTATGTTTTCTTTACATTTGTGATTGAATTTGTATGCTGTAAAATTGAAATTGTGTAGACACCAGTTATTCAAGTTAAGTAAATACTAGGGATTCATTTAATTGCACACATGTTGTTTCTTGATCATAATATATGTATTAAATGTCAGAGGTTATATGACTGTGTTAGTGCTTGCACATGTGTTGATAATTCAGCAAGGGACTGGTTAACAGTATTGCTGATTCTAAGGATGTTGAAAAAAAAATAGTGAGTGCACAAGTAGTGGTTCATGGACTTGGCTACATTGTCATCAAGACTCTTCAACTGTGATTGTGCACCCGCACAGTCACAACGGATGGCTGCTGGCTGCTCAGACTGTGTGGATAAAACTGTCATAGATTACTCTTCTGATGAATGATTAAGACTGTCTTTAGGGAGTGTGAGGACAATTTTTGCTTTATTGGCCAACAGTAAATTATTAATTGCGTCCATCTAATTTATTTGATATTGTTAATATAAACTTTTTTTAACAAATGAGCCTTGGCCACTACCCAAAACAATTCGTAAAATGTTTTGAGAGGAGCAGGGGGGGGGGGCTATTTAAGTAGCTTCTTTATGTGTCTGTATGTTGGCAGCGCGATCGACTGCATTAATAACTCTGAGAGACTGTGTGGCTGGTCGGATTCGCAGTTGGAGATGAATAGCCAGCAGTGATGGAGGTTGGAAGTTTATAGTTAGCAGAGATGGAGGTTACAGGTCTGAAGTGTTAGCGCGAGTGGACGGTCTGGATGTGTCCGTCATAGAGATTTAAAATTATTGACGATCATAATTTTTTGGAACAATGCCAAAGATTTAATTTGAAAAATGTCTATGATGGCATTGAATATTTCTGAATAAGACAGTGGTAACTGACTTACTGTTTCGAACCCTCTTCATTCAGACTATAATAGGATGCCTCTTGCACCCCAAAACAAGACTCAGAGCTAGTCAGTCCCACACATCTCCAATAACGTTCCATCGAGGCCTGAGGCAGCGATGCCCGCTATCGCCGACGCTATACGCTCTAGCCACTGAACAACTTCCCCGACGACTCAGGTCTAAACTCGAATGCTTCACATTATAGGTACATAAATATGGGCCTCAGGCGTATGCAGATGGAGTGAGCGTCATCGTTTCTGGCGAAGCAGATCTTCGCCTCACGTATTAACTCGTACAGGAATACCAGGCGAAAATCAGTCATTCTACAGGTGGGTCATAAGCAAGCAATTCACGAATCGTATTGGCACCGAAACGCTATGTTCCTTAGGCAACTCGGGTTATACATCCCAGCCAGTACCAAGGATACGTTACACAAAAAGCTGGGAGAACGTAATTCAGCCCTTCTGGATAACCTTGCGAGAGCACAGACTACCAGACTTTGACAGAATGCAAATGACCCATTTCGTCAGCACCACCACGTCACATCAGTTTGGAAATTTGTGGTAAGTTCCTATGGGACCAAACTGCTGAGGTCATCGGTCCTTAGGCTTACACACTACTTCGTCTAACTTAAACTAACTCACGCGAAGGACAACACGCCCGAGGGAGGATTCGAACCTCCGAACCGTGGTAAGGCGCCTAGACTGCGCGGCTACCCTACGCGGATCGTGTCATTTTACCCCATCCTGGACAACAGAAACAAATTCTGGAAGCCGCTGCTTGGGCACTCTGACGGTCTAACTTCTTCAGGTTATCCTTTCTAACGACAGCCATTGTATTGTATTCTATTGTATGTTAACCGGAGGCCTAGAAACGATGGAGAGGCTCCGTCCCCGCCTCGGGCACAGTGGTCCACAACCCCACGACGACTACCGCTGTCCACTTCACCCCTCTGCCGCCCCACACCGAACCACTCTTTCAGGGTTATTCTGCGGTTCGGCCTCCGATTGATCCCCCCCCCCCTCCCATAAGGAACGTCTCACACCAGACGAGTATAACCACTATGTTTGCGTGGTACAGTAATGGTGGTGTACGCGTACAAGCCGTGCTTCAGACCGCACGGGCCGCGCGGGATTAGCCGAGCAGTCTGGGTTGCTGCAGTCATGGACTGTACGGCTGATCCCGGCGGAGATTCGAAACCTCCCTCGGGAATGGGTGTGTGTGTGTTTGTCCTTATGATAATTTAGGTTAAGTAGTGTGTAAGCTTAGTGACTGTTGACAGCAGTTAAGTCCCATAAGATATCACGAACATTTGGACATTTTGAATCGCACGGTTAACCGAGCGGGCAACGACAGCAATGCGCTTTTGTTCGGCAGGTGGCAATCCTGCAGTGTATTTCAACATTCTGTACTCCAGAAATATTTTCAGTTTCTTACCAGCTAGTAGTAATTTTGTGCCTAAAACTTTTGAATATACAACTGGGCTAACACGCCTATTTTCTGCTATAAAGATGTGTAGCGATTTGTCCGATTTATCAGACAGATCACTCCCCATGAACCCAGATCCGGAAAAGAATCTATCACCTAACGGATTGAACGATATAAAGACGGTGGCCTTGTAAATAATTTCTGGGTTTTGGTTCTTACAACAAGCGTGAAAAGTTTACTTTATTAGAAGGGCGTTCATCTAGATCTATATCCACATATACATCAGTAGGCCACAATCCACCTGACAGTGTGATGTGGAAGGTACTTCGGTACCATAAACTGATCCTCTCTTTCCTGTTCCACTCACGAATGGCGCTTGGGAAGACTGATTGGCGCTAAGCCTCTTTATTAGCTCTATTTATTAAATTTTCTCGTTGTCGTCATTTCGAGAGAGTTATGTTGGAGGAAGTAAAATGTTAACCGACTCTTCCCGGAAACTACTATCTCGAAAATTCCAATAGTAAACCTCTCAGCGACACATAACGGCTCTCTTGTGATGTCTGTCACTGAAATTCCTTCAGCCTCTCTCTAACGCTCATGCAGAGACTAAACGATACCGCTCTACGTTGGGTCCTCTGTCTCTTTTATCAGTTCTACTTGGTAACGTCCCGGATAAATGAATAATACTTAACAATGGTTGAACAAGCGTCTTGCAAGTCACTTCTTTAGTGGATGAATTACATTTACGTAAGGTATTTCCTACGA
The DNA here is from genome assembly GCF_023897955.1 of Schistocerca gregaria. Taxonomy (NCBI): domain Eukaryota; kingdom Metazoa; phylum Arthropoda; class Insecta; order Orthoptera; family Acrididae; genus Schistocerca; species Schistocerca gregaria. Next base: position 135,080,324 of record NC_064921.1, on the reverse strand, counting down.
ATCTCAATCTGGCGTCTACCTTTCCTGCTATTTGTTTTATGTGGACATTTCACTTAAGGTCGCTACGGATAGATACCCCTTGGTATTTTACGGTATTTCCTGTTTACAGCAATTAGTCATCAATAATAAAAGTTGTACACTAGTGGATTTGTTTTCCTGTGTTTGTGGAGTATGTTACATTTATTTGTGTTCAGGATCAACTGTCACTCCCACCGGCATTGATCAATCCTCTGAGCGTCCTTCACCAAATCGTTACTGCCTTCTGACGCTGCTACCTTCCTACAAACAACAGTATATCTGCGAACAGTATTAAACAGCTTCCGATGCATTCTACTAGATCATTTAAGTACATTGTAAATAGTAACTGTCGTTTCACACTTTTTGGGGTACTTCCAAAATTATCTTAACACCTGTCAATTTTGTTCCCTTAAGACTTCTGTCTGCAAGGAAGTCTTGAACCAGTCGCAAGTCTGGCGCGATACTCGGTTGTTGTTGTAGTGGTCTTCAGTCCTGAGACTGGTTTGATGCCGCTCTCCATGCTACTCTATCCCGTGCAAGCTTCTTCATCTTCCAGTACCTACTGCAATCTACATCCTTCTGAATTTGCTTAGTGTATTCATATCTTGGTCTCCCTCTACGATTTTTACCCTCCACACTGCCCTCCAATACTAAATTGGTGATCCCTTGATGCCTCAACACATGTCCTACCAACCGATCCCTTCTTATAGTCAAGTTGTGCCACAAATTTCTCTTCTCCCCAATCATATTCAGTACTTCCTCAATAGTTATGTGATCTACCCATCTAACCTTCAGTATTGTTCTGTAGCACCACATTTCAAAACCTTCTATTCTCTTCTTGTCCAAACCATTTATCGTCCATGTTTCACCTCCATACATGGCTACACCACATACAAATACTTTCAGAAAAGACTTCCTGACACTTAAATCTATAATCGATGTTAACAAATTTCTCTTCTTCAGAAACGCTTCCCTTACCATTGCCAGTCTACATTTTATATCCTCTCTACTTCGACCATCATCAATTAGTTTGCTCCCCAAATAGCAAAATTCCTTTACTACTTGAAGTGTCTCATTTCCTAATCTAATTCCCTCACCATCACCCGAATTAATTTGACTGCATTCCATTATACTCGTTTTGCTTTTGTAGATGTTCATCTTATACCCTCCTTTCAAGACACTGTCCATTCCGTTTAACTGCTCTTCCAAGTCCTTTGCTGTCTCTGACAGAATTACAATGTCATCGGCGACCCTCAAAGTTTTTATTTCTTCTCCATGGACTTTAATACCTACTCCGAATTTTTCTTTTGTTTCCTTTACTGTTTGGTCAATATACAGATTGAATAACATCGGAGAGAGGCTACAACCCTGTCTTACTCCCTTCCCAACCACTGCTTCCCTTTCATGTCCCTCGACTCTTATAACTGCCATCTGGTTTCTGTAATTGTAAATAGCCTTTCGCTCCCTGTATTTTACCCTTGGCACCTTCAGAATTTGAAAGAGCGTTTTGCAGTCAACATTGTCAAAAGTTTTCTCCAAGTCTACAAATGCTAGAAACGTAGGTTTGCCTTCTCTTAATCTAGCTTCTAAGATAAGTCGTAGGGTCAGTATTGCCTCACGTGTTTCTACATTTCTACGTAATCCAAACTGATCTTCCCCGAGATCGGCTTCTACTAGTTTTTCCATTCGTCTGTAAAGAATCCGCGTTAATATTTTGCAGCCGTGACTTATTAAACTGATAGTTCGGTAATTTTCACGTTTGTCAACACCTGCTTTCTTTGGGATTGGAATTATTATATTCTTCTGGAAGTCTGAGGGTATTTCGCCTTTCTCATACATCTTGCTCACCAGATAGTAGAGTTTCGTCAGGACTGGCTCTCCCAAGGCTGTCAGTAGCTCTAATGGAATGTTGTCTACTCCCGGGGCCTTGTTTCGACTCAGGTCTTTCAGTGCTCTGTCAAACTCTTCTCGCAGTATCCTATCTCCCATTTCATCTTTAGCTACATCTTCTTCCATTTCCATAATATTGTCCTCATGTACATCGCCCTTGTATAGACCCTCTATATACTCCCACCTTTCCGCTTTCCCTTCTTTGCTTAGAACTGGGTTTCCATCTGAGCTTTTGATATACTCGGTAAGCTTGTATTTTTTCACTAACCGGCAGTATGAGATCATGTTAAGAGCCTTTTTGAAGTCGAGAAAGGCGGCATCAACATGAGCGCCGATGTCTACAGGGCTCTGGATTGCATGGAGAAACAGAGCCAGCCGAGTTTTGTGGAATCCCTGTTTGCGGAATTTATGTTGATTTTTATAGAGGAGATTTTCATTTTCCAAAAACGTCATATTACATGAGCATAAATCTACAACATAATGACGTCAACGGAGTGGGTGTATAATTATGAGCATCTGTCCTACGACCCTTCTTAAAATGGGAATGACCAGCGCTTTTTTCCAGTCGCTAGGTATCCTCCGTGCTCCAGCGACCTACAATAAACTTCTGCTAGACCAGGAGCAAGTTTCTCGTATAATCTATAGAATGTTACAGGTATCTCGTCTTGTCCTGCCGCCCTTCGACTACGGCCATTGTAGTTGTCTTTCTGTTCCGTGATCAGCTATCTCAATACCTTCCATTTCGATACTTTTACAGTGATAGAAATGAGGGTCAGTGTTACGATCCCGCGGTAAAACAGTTTAGGAAGACGTAATTCAGTATTTCGGCCTTCTCTCTATTATCTTCCTTTATCCATTATGGTCACTGAGTGACAGAAAGATGATTTCGAACCGTTTACTGATTTTATGTACGACCAAAACTTTTCCCATCCCTTAGTATCATGTTCAGAAAAAACTTGTCTCAGGGATATTGAACGATGCTTTTGAATTTTTTTTTCCATTTGTGCTCCATATCTTCGTCATCAACACTGAATATTTGGTGTTGACTACACAGTAACTGTTCAATTTGTATCCTGTCATTCTAGCTAACCAAAAATATTTTCTTGCCTTTCTTAACATTCTTTTCAATGCCAGTAGTCATAGACTCTATCAAAACCTTACGAAACCTGATAACCCCTCTAGGTTGGCTAATTCGAGAAGTTGAAATCTACTTGTTGCTAGGAGGTCTCTGGAACCAATTATGATAACATGACACTCCCAATCTACACCTGGTAAGTTGGAGTGATCCATTTTACAACAGCATAAGCAGGAAACTTATTCACGATGTTTTGCAAGTTCTCTCTGAAGCGGTCTACAACTACAGCTCCTGACAGTGGTGGTCTACGAAAGCTTCCGATTACAATCCATTACCCACATTTGATGCTTAACTTCACCACATTTGGAATCCGTGATAACCTCGCTAGATGTTATAGAAATCCTTACTGCAATAAACACATCCGCACCATTCAAATTTGGATTTCAAATTTCGTTGTTATACATTCTGGTTTCAACTAACTTTCCTAATACTATCTGAGCATTGAAACGTTCGGCAAGTGGTACCAATTCTTAGATATAACCATGGACACCTCTGCAGTTTACTTACATCAGATTACTCTTTCCCATTTCCGATATGTGGGGTCGAGCATTTTCCGAGAATAATGTGGCAGATGTATCTTCGATTTCATTTCCCCCCCCCCCCCCCCTGCGTCCTGGGAGGAAGATTGCTCTAACCGAAAAAAACACCATGTTAACGCCGCAAGTACTCCGCTATGCTAGTAGCCGTTTCCTGCGTGTTTTTTTTATATTTTGACGACTATTTGGAGATGCATCTTGGAAGACACGGCTGCAGCAAGGGAAGTATCCATGATGTTTTAATTTTATTATCAGTTTTATTGTGCCTGATGCATGTTCCATTTTAACGAGTTTTAACAGGTTCTTTTACTATTTATTATTCTGATGATGGAAGCTTGACTTCCGAAATGCGTCAATCTTAGTGTCTTACACTATAAACAAGTGGTTGAGACGATATATTTATTTAACATTGAGCAGAATAATCGTTGCGATATTCCTTGATAGCACAATGACTACCGAACGGTACGTAAAGACTTTCGAAGATAATTTCATCCCCATTACCCAAAGTGACTCTGATTTCGACAAGGTGTGGTTCATGCAAGACGGAGCTCGACCCCCATCGAAGCAGGAGAGTGTCTGATGTCCTGGAGGAGCAGTTTGGGGACCGCATTCTGGCTCTGGGGTACCCAGAAGCCGCTGGCATGGGCCTCGATTGGCTGCCATATCCTCCGGAGCTGAACACATGCGACTCCTTGTTGTGGGGCTGTGTTAAAGGCGAGATGTACATCAATAACTCCAAAACCACTGCTGAGGTGAAAACAGCCATTCAGGAGGTCATCGACAGCACCGATGTTCTGAAACTTTAGCGGTTCATGCAGAATTTCGCCATTCGTGTGCGCCACATCATCAGAATGATGGCAGGCATATCGAACATGTCATAACCTAAATCCGAATATTTGAAGTGACGTTTACATGTTGAATAAAGTGTGTCACTACCGTAGTTTGTAGCTAATTTACGTTTTTTTCGTATAGTTTAATAATACAATTTCACAATGTACATAATTATTCAGACAGGAGATTACACTGAAGATTACAACTACATTTCGTATCAGTCCTCTCAAAATTCATGTTGAAAGAAAAATACGTAGAAACACATTTCTCACAATTCTTCATACCATGTATTGTTATTTAGTTAAAACAAAGACCCAAAATCTGATAAGTATTTCAGTGGTGCTCTGTATGAAAAGAAATCTAGAAATCAATGAACTTTACCATATTACCAAAATATGTCAGAGAAATTCTTTTGAAATGTAATAAACATGTACAAGGCATACACTTGAAATTTCAATTTTCTGCAAAGTGACAGAAAAAAATACCACAAATAAGAAAAAGATTTGATTTGGTCATTCGTGAGCAACTGTTTACACTGCTCATATAAACGCACAGGGAGGCACTACTGGCATACCAAAACAGGATGCGCGCACACATCCACACTGAATAGTTGTGAAGCACCCCAAACTCATTCTCCATGCACGCTGCTCTGGCATAGCTCTGCAATAGATACGCAACGACTATGCAAGGTGCCTAAAGCTGGCCCACATCAACTGTTCTCAGCTGAAGGGGTTGTAAACCGAGCTCGCTGAATTAGTCCTGGCAGTTGTTGGATTCTCCCTGTTCTCTGCCAGAAGTCTTGTCAACGACCAGGCTCTTCTCCACGGTGCCGCTTTGCGGTTATGCAGCACCTCGCGCGGCTAGCTTTCGACGTGTAACAACACATCACTCTGTGTCAGCAACAGCTCGTAATTTCTCTACGGCCGCTCGCGCTTGCCGCACCACCTGACAAGCGTCACAAGCGCAGGGCCTAATCTTTCTACCTTTTAAATCACTGCGCTTTAACGCAACGGTATAAATAAGTGGTTATGTTACTGAAAATGTTGAAAGCACCCTTAATTAGCATAAAGCAGGAGAATGCATATACAGAGTGCTCGGAAATTCCTGTTACAGACCTCTAGGACTTGTAGATGAGAGTGAGTACATAGTATTTTGAATAGGAACACGTGTACGGGAACGTACCGTTTCCGCTCTACAACGGTTACAATTAAAATGTTTAACTCATCCACTTCTGCTTGAGGAACTGAATTCGGTGTGGCGCAGTACTATTATCAGTCAACAATCTGAAAGGAAACATAACTAACACATCCATTTACCACTTAAGCACATTTGTTTGTATTAACACTTAAACTGTACCTACAGTATGCTGTGTACTTTTTTGTTTTGGAATAATGTAAACACATAATGTTTAAGAATTAATACAAATGCATTTGCTTAAATGATAAATGGCTATTTTGTTATCTTTCTATTCGAACTGTTACCCCAACAATTGTACTGCTTAATGTCTAATTTAATTCGTCAAACAGAAGTGAATGAGTTAAACATCTGAACTGAAACCGTCTTAGAACAAAGACGATACATTTCCGGAGATGGGTTCCTGTTCAAAATGCAGCGTTTTTCAAAAAGGAGTTTACAATTTTAAATATTCATATAAATAGATTGAAAAAAAGGCAACGGCCTTGCGCAGTGGATACACCCGTTCCCGTCAGATCATCGAAGTTAAGCGCTGTCGGGTGTGGCTGGCAGTTGGATGGGTGACCATCGGGGCCGCTATGTGCTGTTGCCATTTTTCGGGGTGCAATCAGCCTCGTGATGCCAATTGAGGAGCTACTAGAACGAACAGTAGCAGCTCCGGTCGCAGAAAACCATTATAACGACCGGGAGAGCGGTGTGCTGACCACACGCCCCTCCTATCCGCATCATCAGCTAAGGATGACACGGCAGTCGGATGGTCCTGGTGGGCCACTTGTCGCCTGAGAACAGAGTGCTTCCTTTTTTATTGAAAGAAAATATGGAGCTGTGTTTAGTGTTATTTTTTAGGGGAATATATTAAGTTTTATTACCTTAAACTAAATATGATGTATGTGGATATCCAATCGGAAATCATTTTCTTCCCAAACTCGCTGTAGCATTTCAGGTGTAAGTTGCTTAGTCGCGGCGTAAATTCTTGCTCTAAGTACAGGTATAGAAGCCGGCACAGGAGGTATAACCATGATATCCTTGATGAAACATTGTAAAAAAAGACGAGTGGTGTCAGTTCTGGGGATGGTGGGGGCCATGGAATTGGCGTCGTCAGCTGTGCTTGGACGATCTCATGATTTCCCATATCTTACCGAGCACTCTGTTTCTACAAAACATTTATGCTACTAGGCCTACTAGGAGGATCTTTAGCGTACTTGGTATCGAAATTACGCTGAACTGCTGTCGCCTACTTCGGTTCTTCAAACCAAAACACACAGCAAGCACGCGCGGATCCTGTGAAGGCAGCCATCTTTAACGCAAACTGCCGCTAGCACTCCTTACGGTGCGATTCAGCACTAGCGAACTACACGAGACAAAACCTGATGTATTTACCTACAAATTGACTCTACAATCACCACTGTAGGTACTATGAATTAATTTATATGAATTTTCAACGTTGTAAAGTCCTTTCTGAAACACCCTGTATTATGCACTCTCTCCCCTCTCCAAATCCTAGAACTTTGTAACGGGAATTTCGGAAGCCCCTACATAACACTTCTTTGACATTGTTTATTAAGACAGTCAAGACAAACAGACAGCATTGTTCTTAAGAGAACCATATCGAAGTCTAACTGCAATTTGCTTACGCTGTTTATTCCTGATAGCCGCGCCTTTTACAGTTAGATCTTACTTTTTCAACAATGCTGATTTCTTTCTCCTTTGCCACAATGACTAAAGGGTTATTTTACTGAACTCGAGGCCCCTCTATTATTCTTGTATTTAGAAGTTTTTGCAATTATTTTTCTACTATTTCTTTTCTGGCCTGTGTTATCGGATGAGGCGTGTTAAAGTATAGTTTATGATTGGATTGGATTGTTTGGGGGAGGAGACCGGACAGCGAGGTCATCGGTCTCATCGGATTTGGGAAGGAAACCGGCCGTGCCCTTTCAAAGGAACCATCCCGGCATTTTCCTGGAGCGATTTAGGGAAATCACAGTAAACCTAAATCAGGATGGCGGGACGCGGGATTGAACAATCGTCCTCCCGAATGCGAATCCAGTGTGCTAGCCACTGCGCCACCTCGCTTGGTATATGGTTTATGACGCTTTGTTCTTATATGATGTGGTGATCCTTTTCTTATTTCTACTCTTTTACCCGAAAATCTTCCCAAATCTTTCAATTAATAGGGATAGTTGTCCAGCTGCTAAAATTTCTATGTTAGGAATCCCAGGATGGCAGGAGTAGCCGAGATGTTCTAGGCGCTTCAGTGTGGACCACTACGGTCGCAGGTTCGAATCCTGTCTTGGGCATGGATGTGTGTGATGTCCTTAGGTTAGTTAGGTTTAAGTATTTCTATGTTCTAGGGGACTGATGGCCAGAGATGTTAAGTCCCATTATGCTCAGAGCCATTTGAACCATTTAGAAATCCCATTTGTTTTGCTGTTAATCCATCCTCACGGTATGGAGGTATACCACTTCGGTTAGGATCTACTAGATTTTCCTCTTCAGCTTCCTCTTCACAGGCTGCCAGTCGGTGTAACTGGGGAAAAATCTTGTGTTCTATATACTGTCGTTTTGTTATAATTTTTTTTCTCCTTTTCTCCGTCGGTAAATCCTCGTCTCATTTACCCCATAATCTATCTCTGCATTGTGCTCCGTCGGCCAACTGGAGGCAATAAGGAGGCAATAATGAATACCTCTTGCAAATTAGACACGACAACAGCGACCATTCGCTATGATTCTCCTTCCATTTCAATTTGCAAAATTATTTAACAATTAACTATTTTCTGGTATTCACCCACAACTCCTTTTCTTTAGACTCTACTGACCGCTAAACTCAGTATTTCATCTTCTGATTTCAATAACTCATTATAAGCGTGTTTTCAATCACATACGGTTGGATTCCTGCGTCGACTAATGATTTAGTCCCTTGCCCACATATTTTAACGTCATTTGTAGTGGTGATTACTGCCTTACCTTTCAATATAATATCTTCTTCTAACACGTCTCCTTCTTCACCATTTAATTTGTCCGCTTTTATTACGTATACGTTTCTCTCTGCTTCCTTAGGTATTCGTGACCCCGTACGTTTCAGGTCGGACCAACTTTAAACCTATAGGTTTCTCGTCTTCTCACGCTCTGCCGCTTTCACCCCACTTCTCGACTTCCAGCTTTCATAACCGCTTAACCGCGTTCTTCTTCCTCTTGTCTGCCTGCTTCGAATACGTTGCTTCGTGACTGCGGCGGCCTTTTTTTTCGCTTCTACTGCACAAACATTCTTCTTTGTGTCTTTATTTCCACACTTTTGTCCACTTGGTAACCACATATTTTTCGTTCAATTAGAGCGCACGCTTCAATTCGATCAATATGCATATTGTTTGTTCTTCTTCCACTGTTTTCATACCAGCACAAGCATTATTCATACGCTGCAGCGACATCAGATGTTCTTCATAAGTTTAATCTCGGAAACACAAAATATTTTCATGTCATTCCCCAAGAGGCATGTCTGTGCCTTAACTTTCGTCAGTTTCGCTCACTATCTTCTGTTTGCACCGCATCCAAGCTTATCATCGGCATCTTCTGTTCATAGTTAAGACATGGCACGTTTTTGATCAGGTTTCTCGCATTTCTTGTGTTAGAAACACATTGGCTGCTCGTATCCTAAGTCACAATGCTCACTAGAGTTGATACTTTTGTAACTTGTTTGTTATTATCTCCCACTGGTTGAATGATCCAGAGTTGGTTGTCTGATCGAGCCGTACTAATATCCCAACTTCATCTTCCTTGAATTTGTCTTTAACGTAATTAATCTGATTCTTGGTTTCTTCTTTATTTATTTCTTGAAATACCGTTTCGGAGTGTGAGTCCGGATTTTCCTCGATTTCCGGTTTTCTATCTTTACAAGTTTTCTCATCTATCCTTTCCTTCCATGTTTTAAACATTTTCTTCATATTCTCCACCTGCTTCTCCAACTTTATACCAATTTTCTCCCCTTCTTCCTCCAATTTTTTATCAATATTCTCAATTACTGATGACCCAATTACTTCGATCGACGTTTTAATTTCTTTTTTTCCCTTCCACATTTGCTTCATATCTTCCATTTATTGCTTCCACATTTTTCTCAATTATTGAATTAATTGTTAAAGATCGGTACCGGTTCCTGCCCTGAGTTTTGGAGCTTCTACTGACGTGTAACACCCACTGTTTTTCTGGTTAGTGCTGCTAGTTACTTTCCGTTTTGGGCGTGTTCACGTTTACCGCATCTACAGTGTTGCTAATTTACCTGCACTCTCCTGGTATCCTATGCTATTCTCAGAGAAGATTTCAGTCTGTTCACTTTCTCATAAAAGTTGTTCCTCTTCCTCTACATTTGACTGATAATCGTTTTCATCCTGTTGTGATTGGCAGGAGAGCCATCACCGTGTCATAGAGGAGGCCGAAAGGCACACGATTTAGCTCACGCAGGCTGGCGTGAGGTCTGGAACAGGACAAGGAAATTAGAATTTAGAAACAACGCACTTAGCTGGTGGAATACTTAACTTTAATCCATTAATGACCAACGTCGGTCTGGACGGTACATATTTCACAATATCAATAGTAACGGATAATGGCGCCTTGCCAGGTCGTAGCAAATAACGTAGCTTAAGGCTATGTTAACTATCGTCTCGGCAAATGAGAGCGTAAAAGTCAGTGAACCATCGCTAGCAAAGTCGGCTGTACAACTGGGGCGAGTGCTAGGAAGTCTCTCTAGACCTGCCGTGTGGCGGCGCTCGGTCTGCAATCACTGATAGTGGCGACACGCGGGTCCGACGTATAATACCGGACCGCGGCCGATTTAAAGGCTACCTCCTAGCAAGTGTGGTGTCTGGCGGTGACACCACACATCGGACACACACTTTTTTTTTTATCTTACCTGTCGACAACTTTGGCTCCATTTGTGCAATTCTAAACTAACCATTATGCTTCCTAAATATTACATAATTTCTATCAATATTTCAAACTTTTCAGACACAATTTTTTGTCATACACAGTTCACATCAGTCCCTAGCCTATACTTCACTGTTAAACTATTTCTACCGCAGTAGTTTTTGTTAGTGACTCTTAGGAATTTGCGGCACTTATAGGCTATATTCTCCGCTCCTGTTGGCTCTTGTACTGCTGGTTGCATTTCGTTGTGACGTGATAGCTGTTTGATTCTTTGTCTTTTTCTGTGGTGAGGCTACTTCTTCTTTCTTGTAATGGTTGTTCCGCCGTACCAAAATGTTTGAAAACTATTTTTGCACTCGTTCCAGACCTCCTACGATTGCCTCCTGTGAGTGTCACCGCTTGAAAATTATAAGCCATCCACCCCCCCTCCCGTACTATTTATTGATTTATGGTTGATTATTATTTTTTGTTATAGTTTGGCTGCTTGGAAAATTAGGTATCCGACAGATAAAAGCAGCCAGTTTTGGAGAGCCAACTTACTCCCAAGGTACATGCGCTGATAACTAAAGTTCTGACCTTGAACCTACAGCTTATGCCTTGTCTATCCACAGACACTGTTGTAATAACGACGAAGTTGTAATATGTGGATAGTTTTACACGACACAGATAATTTGTTGCACTTTAAATGCAACTACAGTCACCCATCTATCATGAGCTTATGTGAGTTTACCACTGTCGCTTCCTTACTACGCTATAACCATTTAATTATATAGAAACTCTCCCAGATACGAAATTTATCCTGACTTTCAACATTCTCATTTTGCTCACACACATAATCACCCTACTTGCATGATGGCTCTGGCGCCAGTGCCTATAATGTTTCCACAGAATTCTTCACTTTTATGCGCCACTGCGGGAAGCGCCAACACTTGGGATTTTCCCTGCAGAGGTACTCCAGCTCGACTGAGTCAATCCTTCGAGCCAAATCATCTCCAGACGCCAATCTCTCCCTTCCAGAATTATAGGGCATCCCCGTCAGTGACGTCACTATACTGTAGAAAAGAAGTATTGCGGTAGATTCGATCCTTCAAATAGAGGATCGATATCTGTACATTTACAAAGGAGAGAATAAAAAGCTTTTAACAACAAACAGCCACCAAGCTCTCCACGAGAAAGTATAGATGAATATCTCCCGGCCAGCTATCCGCCCTCTAGTTTTCTAGAAAAAGAGTTACCAGCGTGAACATCATTCCACAATACTACTCTTCCAGCGAAAGGCGGATTTGCAAAAACAAATTATTTTCTCCTGGCCAAACAGGCAAAATGGTTCATTATAAACGACTTTTTAGTCAGCCTCTCTGGTGCTAATGCCTCCAATACGGGACCCACAAACACCTACCTGTTGGTCAGATTCTAGGTCGTTCAAGTGCCTTTATCTTTAGAGGTCGACTTTTCTCCTACAGGGAGCTCTGGGGACTGTTCACCAATGCCCCCTGTCGCCTCATACTACACTCCTGGAAATGGAAAAAAGAACACATTGACACCGGTGTGTCAGACCCACCATACTTGCTCCGGACACTGCGAGAGGGCTGTACAAGCAATGATCACACGCACGACACAGCGGACACACCAGGAACCGCGGTGTTGGCCGTCGAATGACGCTAGCTGCGCAGCATTTGTGCACCGCCGCCGTCAGTGTCAGCCAGTTTGCCGTGGCATACGGAGCTCCATCGCAGTCTTTAACACTGGTAGCATGCCGCGACAGCGTGGACGTGAACCGTATGTGCAGTTGACGGACTTTGAGCGAGGGCGTATAGTGGGCATGCGGGAGGCCGGGTGGACGTATCGCCGAATTGCTCAACACGTGGGGCGTGAGGTCTCCACAGTACATCGATGTTGTCGCCAGTGGTCGGCGGAAGGTGCACGTGCCCGTCGACCTGGGACAGGACCGCAGCGACGCACGGATGCACGCCAAGACCGTAGGATCCTACGCAGTGCCGTAGGGGACCGCACCGCCACATCCCAGCAAATTAGGGACACTGTTGCTCCTGGGGTATCGGCAAGGACCATTCGCAACCGTCTCCATGAAGCTGGGCTACGGTCCCGCACACCATTAGGCCGTCTTCCGCTCACGCCCCAACATCGTGCAGCCCGCCTCCAGTGGTGTCGCGACAGGAGTGAATGGAGGGACGAATGGAGACGCGCGTCTTCAGCGATGATAGTCGCTTCTGCCTTGGTGCCAATGATGGTCGTATGCGTGTTTGGCGCCGTGCAGGTGAGTGCCACAATCAGAACTGCGTACGACCGAGGCACACAGGGCCAACACCAGGCATCATGGTGTGGGGAGCGATCTCCTACACTGGCCGTACACCTCTGGTGATCGTCGAGGGGACACTGAATAGTGCACGGTACATCCAAACCGTCATCGAACCCATCGTTCTACCATTCATAGGCCGGCAAGGGAACTTGCTGTTCCAACAGGACAATGCACGTCCGCATGTATCCCGTGCCACCCAACGTGCTCTAGAAGGTGTAAGTCAACTACCCTGGCCAGCAAGATCTCCGGATCTGTCCCCCATTGAGCATGTTTGGGACTGGATGAAGCGTCGTCTCACGCGGTCTGCACGTCCAGCACGAACGCTGGTCCAACTGAGGCGCCAGGTGGAAATGGCATGGCAAGCCGTTCCACACGACTACATCCAGCATCTCTACGATCGTCTCCATGGGAGAATAGCAGCCTGCATTGCTGCGAAAGGTGGATATACACTGTACTAGTGCCGACATTGTGCATGCTCTGTTGCCTGTGTCTATGTGCCTGTGGTTCTGTCAGTGTGATCATGTGATGTATCTGACCCCAGGAATGTGTCAATAAAGTTTCCCCTTCCTGGGACAATGAATTCACGGAGTTCTTATTTCAATTTCCAGGAGTGTATTAAAAACCTCATTCTCATACTTCACCATTGAACATGACTGAGATGATCACAGAGTCCGCTCTTTCCCTGCAAAATTGTAAACTGAATGCTGAAAATTGCGGAGAACCGCCAGCAGTCTCTTTGAGCAACCAAGTAACACTTTCATCTTTGAACTATCGCTGCCCTACTCACGAAATCATAGACGCAAATCATTCACGCATTGCACAACTAATAGCAGCATGTTGGGAAAAGAGAAAAAATGCATGTGCACCAGACAATAAAGGAACACAGTTGTGTTCATTTCTTCTCCAAAGGCTCTCGGTACTTGATCATATTATAAGCATGACCAATGTGCTACTGACACAAAAAAACACAGCAAAAGTAATGGGACAGTACTAACGGTACTGTCTCAATCCTTCCATAATATAGGGTTCTAACGTACGTCTGACGTTGAAACCAATATTGAAAAAAAAAATTCCTCTCATCCTTTATCTGACTATAGTGTTCGAACACCCATCAGACATGGCAGTTAATAAAAAGCAACCTCACTTCGCCTTCTAAACGACAGTGTACCTCACAACTGACCTCTGCCTTTCCTCTAACGGCGTCTCAGATAATACAAATCTGGAACCCGATACAGTACTGAATAAAAGAAGACCGTATCACATCCAAAATGACTTGGCTGAAACAAACCCCGTGTCTCTACTTAACTATACACCTAAAGCAACAAAATTACCTTGGATCTTCACTTTTCTCGCGAATCCCAGCAGCAAATCAAATTTTGACTTGGCACCAGGACAGTCACAAATAAACACCTCGTACGTCGTGGATCTATTACACTTCTCTCTACCTCTAGCCACCTACCACCTTTCTTTAAAAAATAAGAAAAGAATGTACTTTTCGCCAGAATTTTCAGGTCGACAAAATCGGAAGATGAAATTGCTGCGGCACTATTAGAGATTTTTCCTCACTGCCATTCTGCCTGACTATTAACTCGTTTTGCTCTGTCTCTGGCGTTGCCGGGGAAGAATTTTGAATTTTTCCAGTGTACCAAGCATACTGTTCTGCTGTGCAACACTATACTCTGCCACAGACCTCTCTAACAAGGAACAGTGCCCAGTAGTTGGAAGAAAGGAAAGTCACACCCGTCTACAAGAAGAGTAGCAGAAATGATCAACAAAACTACCATCTAATATCCTTGACACCCATTTCTTATAGAATCTTAGACGATTTTGAGTTCACACGTATGAAGTATCTTGTGACAGAATGAGATCCGACTTGTCAATCAGCATGGATTCCGAAAGCTTAAATCTAGTGAAACACAAATCGCACTTCCCTCGCATGACATCCTGAGAGCCATGCATTAAAGCAGTCAGGTAGATGCTGTATTCCTCGATTTACTAAAATCATTTCACTCAGTGTCATATCCACGTCTACCACCAAAAGTATTATCATACAGGGTATCAAGCGAAATTTTGGCATTGAGATGAGCATTTTTTGGTAGGGAGGATGCAGAAAGTTATCTCACATTGAAAATTTTCGAAAGATGTAAAAGTAACTTTGGGTATGTCCCAGAGAAGTATATTGGGACTCTTGTTGTTCATATTGTATGTTAATGACCTTGCGGACAATATTGACAGGAATCTCAGAGGTTTTGCAGACAATGCATTTATCTCTAATGAAATACTGTCTGAAAAACCTGCCCAAATATAGTCAGAACTTGATAAAATTTCAAAGTGGTGGACGTGGCTTAGATGTTGAGAAATATAACCTTCCTACAGAACAAGCACATGACCATAGGATATTTACGTATGACAACGCATATAGTAATTCTATTTACCTTATTCAGTAAACACTTCTGGGCTAAATTGCCGTGGTCGATCTGTAGAACTTCTTCTCCTTGACGTTTCGTTCTCAACTACGGAGAACATCTTCCGAGGTGAGTCGACGACTGGCTGCTAGGAGCTGGGGTCGCCGCTTATTTGGAGATCGTAGAGGGCGCCACCGAACGTCAGGTGGCGTCGATATGTCGCTATCTCTGGCTATCGTCTGTTCTCTCGATTTCAGGCAATCGATTATCACGTTATTGATGCAACGTCGACCGCCATATTTTGTCCAATTTCAATCCTTCTTCTTTACGATCTCCGTATAAGCGGCGACCCCAGCTCCTAGCAGCCAGTCGTCGACTCACCTCGGAAGATGTTCTCCGTAGTTGAGAACGAAACGTCAGGGAGAAGAAGTTCTACAGATCGACCACGGCAATTTAGCCCGGAAGTGTTTACTGATGAAGACGCAGGCCGTGAAAGCCTACATGCGATGATTCTATTTACTTTATGTTAATCTGACATATTTCACGGTGGTCATATGTTATTTTCCATATCATTATGTTACCTTTTGTTTTGATTTTAAACTTCATTTTCGTGTACATAATACCTATACATAGGTCTACACGTTGCATTGATGTTCCGTATACAACATATTTGATTTATGGACACCATTCCACACTGAATGATAGACATAAATTGTATTATGTACAAACCATTGATAGACTTACAGTGTACCGATTACTCATTCTTTTTGTTGTTGTTTACCAAGAGCACATTTGGTATGTAGCACCTAGACCTTCGGTTACATTGTGGACTGACTTAACGAATACATTATGTATATAATAAATACATGTTTTGATAATTGTTTGCGTTTTTATTTTTGATTATAAACAAAACATTTTTACTGTATCTCAGTCATAATACTGATACTCCTTTTGCACTTCCTGTTCAATTGTTAGCACCTAGACCTCTGTTTATATTTTTGTTTGATGTGATGAACACGTTACAGATGAAGCTTCCTGGCAGATTAAAACTGTGTGCCGGATCGAACTCGGGACCTTTGCCTTCTGCGGCAAGTGCTCTACCACTGAGCTACCCGAGCACGACTCACGCCCCGTCGTCACAGCTTCACTTCTGCCAGTACCTCGTCTCCTACCTTCCAAACTTTACAGAAGCTCTCCTGCGAACCTTGCAGGACTAGCACTCCTGAAAGAAAGATATTGCGGAGACATAGCTTAGCCACAGCCTGGGGGATATTTCCAGAATGAGATTTTCACTCTGCAGCGGAGTGTGCCCTGATATGAAACTTCCTGGCAGATTAAAACTGTGTGCCCGACCGAGACTCGAACTCGGGACCTTTGCCTTTCGTGGGCAAGTGCTCTACCACTGAGCTACACGAGCACGACTCACGCCCCGTCCTCACAGCTTCACTTCTGCCAGTACCTCGTCTCCTACCTTCCAAACTTTACAGAAGCTCTCCTGCGAACCTGCTGGACTAGCACTCCTGAAAGAAAGATATTTCGGAGACATAGCTTAGCCACAGCCTGGGGGATATTTCCAGAATGAGATTTTCACTCTGCAGCGGAGTGTGCGCTGATATGAAACTTCCTGGCAGATTAAAACTGTGTGCCCGACCGAGACTCGAACTCGGGACCTTTGCCTCCTCCGGCAAGTGCTCTACCACTGAGCTACCCGAGCACGACTCACGGCCCTTCCTCACAGCTTCACTTCTGCCAGTACCTCGTCTCCTACCTTCCAAACTTTACAGAAGCTCTCCTGCGAACCTTGCAGGACTAGCACTCCTGAAAGAAAGATATTGCGGAGACATAGCTTAGCCACAGCCTGGGGGATATTTCCAGAATGAGATTTTCACTCTGCAGCGGAGTGTGCGCTGATATGAAACTTCCTGGCAGATTAAAACTGTGTGCCGGACCGAGACGTAAACCCGGGACTTTTGCCTTTGGTGGGCAAGTGCTCTACCACCTGAGCTACACGAGCACGACGCACGCCCCTTCCTCACAGCTTCACTTCTGCCAGTACCTCGTCTCCTACCTTCGGAGGAGATTGCGGAGACATGGCTTAGCCACAGCCTGGGGAAGTTTCAAGAATGAGATTTTCGGCCTGCATGTCTCCGCGTCCTTTCTTTTAGGAGTGCTAGTTCTCCGCCGGCCGCGGTGGCCTCGCGGTTCTAGGTGCGCAGTCCGGAACCGTGCGACTGATACGGTCGCAGGTTCGAATCCTGCCTCGGGCATGGATGTGTGTGATGTCCTTAGGTTAGTTAGGTTTAAGTAGTTCTAAGTTCTAGGGGACTGATGACCACAGCAGTTGAGTCCCATAGTGCTCAGAGCCATTTGAACCATTTTTATTTTATTTTATTTTTGCTTGTTCTCCAAGGTTCGCAGGAGAGTTTCTGTAAAGTTTGGAAGGTAGGAGACGAGGTACTGGCAGAAGTAAAGCTGTGAGGACGGGGCGTGAGTCGTGCTCGGGTAGCTCAGTTGGTAGAGCACTTGCCGGAGGAGGCAAAGGTCCCGAGTTCGAGTCTCGGTCGGGCACACAGTTTTAATCTGCCAGGAAGTTTCATATCAGCGCACACTCCGCTGCAGAGTGAAAATCTCATTCTGGAAATATCCCCCAGGCTGTGGCTAAGCTATGTCTCCGAAATATCTTTCTTTCAGGAGTGCTAGTCCAGCAAGTTCGCAGGAGAGCTTCTGTAAAGTTTTTGAAGGTAGGAGACGAGGTACTGGCAGAAGTGAAGCTGTGAGGACGGGGCGTGAGTCGTGCTCGTGGAGCTCAGTGGTAGAGCACTTGCCCACGAAAGGCAAAGGTCCCGAGTTCGAGTCTCGGTCGGGCACACAGTTTTAATCTGCCAGGAAGTTTCATATCAGGGCACACTCCGCTGCAGAGTGAAATTCTCATTCTGGAAATATCCCCCAGGCTGTGGCTAAGCTATGTCTCCGCAATATCTTTCTTTCAGGAGTGCTAGTCCTGCAAGGTTCGCAGGAGAGCTTCTGTAAAGTTTGGAAGGTAGGAGACGAGGTACTGGCAGAAGTGAAGCTGTGAGGACGGGGCGTGAGTCGTGCTCGGGTAGCTCAGTGGTAGAGCACTTGCCGCAGAAGGCAAAGGTCCCGAGTTCGAGTCTCGGTCCGGCACACAGTTTTAATCTGCCAGGAAGTTTCATATCAGCGCACACTCTGCTGCAGAGTGAAAATGTCATTCACGTTACAGATGATCGATGGAAGTCTTTTACTTAATGTTCGTGTCAAATTTATGATCTATATTTTATCTGTAGTGAATGCACTGTACTTTAATTAGAATCACGTCTGTCATCCTCTTTGTGAACAACGTAAAATTTTCGGCGTATATTTGTACCAAAATACATGCATTTTACATCTGTTTTATATTCTCATAACTGGATTGGGTTTTGTTTTTCCAGTTGCACCTTCCCACATACAACCTATAGTAGTTCATATGCGTAGCCGTTAGGTTACAAGCTAGATAATCTTTGACTTTATTATACATACTAACATCGAATGACAAAGCGTTGGTCAATATCAATGTTCAGTATCATTTTGTTAACCTTTTCCTATGTACAAAAACTTATATATGATGGTACTGGTATTATATTTAATGTAAATATACTTCTATCACCTTACATCTTATAACTAACACAAGTCAAGTTAGGCTTGTAATTTCTTAGACTTTGCCTGTGGTTCGGTGTTATCTCGTGAAATCGGGTGTACTGCCGGTGGTCTGCGTCTTCCCAACACAATATTTCGACGCCGTAACTCAACGTCTTCGTCGTATGTTTCCTGCAACTGGTCGGGAAGGTGACTGTGTCCCGTTTTTACGCCAGGGCGGTGTCTGGTGTTCTCTATGCCGTCCGCGCCCGCTGCGGACACAGACGCACTTGACTTCTGAATGTCTTTTAGGACATTGTTCCGCGTATTTTGAGCATTGATTATGCCTAGCCGACATATAGTGTTGGGTTTGTTAAATATGGACCTTGTGTTTATTTGTTTGCCTTCTCGTGTTGTCATTCAATTTTGTGCAACTTCTCTTGCAGCTTGCCCCAGGATTACTGCATGTGCGGCCAGCGAGTGGTAGGTAGCCAGTGGACCTGGTTGGTGATGAACGTATTTTCTGACGGCTGCACCAAAGCGTAAAATTGGGTTTCTAAGGATGTAGAGCGTTTTCATCCGCCCCAGTGCTTTCCCCATGGCACTCGGACATGCTGTCCGCTTGTTAGATGTCTATCGAGGGTCACACTTGGGTACTTCCCGGTTCGCAACCAAGGCATCGGGCCTCCCACGATGCGAATAGCCACTAAAGTTCACGGTAGCTTTCTCCTGGTTATAATTAAAGCCTGGCTCTTCACCACGTTCCTTTTGAGCCGCCACTTGGCGTTCCATACTCCGAGCGTGTCGCACGCTTGCTGAAGGCGAAGTCTAAGTACGTGTATTCCTAAACTGCCCGCAACACACTAAAGTATAGGTGGTGGGTTAATATGTATCATATAGTTTGAAGAATAAAGATGTTTTTTAATTAAAACAACTGCTCGGAAACAGTGCAGTGTCATTGGCGAATAACGCCAGAACAGCCGTCGGGGTTTTTGGAGTATCGGTGGTGTATAGATGAATAGCAGAGGCCAGAGTACAGACCCCTGTTGCACTCCCGCCTTAATTTGTCGCGCTATCGAGACTGCTTCGTCGGCTTTGACATGAAATGTTCTGTTACTCAGGTATGATTTGATGGAGGCCACATCCGACACCAGTACCTCCTGATCAAGAAGCTTGAACAGGACAGTTATGCCGCATGCTAACGAAGGCCTTCGACACGTGTAGTAGTACTGCCCCTATGTACTCCAGGTTGTCTAGCGCCCCCTTGCCCTGCTCAACTAACGTGAGTAATTGTTGTGTGGAGTGCCCTCTCTGGAAACCGTATTGCTCGTCCGGCAAGAGGCGCCCCGCCGCAACATGTCTTCATAGACAGAAGGCTTATAGGCTTATAATTGCTCGCAAGTCTGGGGTCCTTACCCATTTTCGAATTACTACCGCCTCCGCATGTTTCCATACGGAGGGGAATGTGCCACTTCACAAGACGTTGTGTTTCTGGCGGTGCTATTTATCTCTAGGCGTTCCGTACTCCGTCCGCGCCGTTTCCGCGTTTTCCCCGGTGGCGGCCATGCCAAGACGTTCCGGACCAGGTCCTTGGCCGTCATGCTCTTTCCCAGCATTATCGACACGCTGCAGGCGTTTCTTGTGCCGTTGGCCGTCTATCGTGCCCCTGTCATTCTCCTGGCCTTGTGGGTTCACTGCGTCCCTACGAGGTGCGCTTCCTGCAGAAGAAGGTTGCTGTGGAAATTGTATTTTCTGTCAGTGCACGCCGTAGCTGACTCTCGTGGCTGTGGCTGCCTTCTGGAGTTCGGTACTGTGTCTTCTTCTAGGATGTGTGGTGCCTGAGCTTTCGGGTGGTTAATGTTGTTCCCTTTCTTGTCCGTAAGCGCTACAGTTGTCTCCCAAGGAGGTTGTTTCCGCCCGGAGCTCCATAAGCGATTCGATTTCGTTAATTATTCTCCTCGCCGTCTGACGTTCGTTGGCGCAGAAGGGAGCTTTTTTCCGTTGTTTCTTCAGTAATTCAGGGGCCGGATTCTACGCTGTACTGAGCTGATGTTCTCAGTTGATCAGGTTCTCAGTCATCCTGATTTTGATAGTTTCAGTAATCACAGTAGCCTAAAATCTGGGAAGAGCCAGGATCCTCGTTTTAGCATAATACACTATTGGCCATTAAAATTGCTACTCCAAGAAGAAATGCAGATGATAAACGGGTATTCATTGGACAAATATATTATACTGGTATTGACATGTGATTACATTTTCACGCAATTTGGGTGCATAGATCGTGAGAAATCACTACCCAGAACAACTACCTCTGGCCGTAATAACGGTCAAACAGAGCTTGGATGGAGTGCACAGGTACAGCTGCCCATGCAGCTTCAACACGGTACCACACTTCGTCAAGAGTAGTGACTGGCGAATTGTGACGAGCCAGTTAGTTGCTCGGCCACCGTTGACCAGACGTTTTCAGTTGGTAAGAGATCTGGAGAATGTGATGGCCAGGGCAGCAGTCGAACATTTTCTGTATGCAGAGAAGGCCCGTACAGGACCTGTAACATGCGTTCGTGCTTTATCCTGCTGAAATGTAGGGTTTCGTAGGGATCGAATGAAGGGTAGAGCCACGGGTCGTAATACATCTGAAATGTAACATCCACTGTTCAAAGTGTCGTCAATGCGAAAAAGAAGTGACCGAGACTTATAACCAATGGCACCCCATCCCATCACGCCGGGTGATACGCCAGTATGGCGATGACGAATACACGCTTCCAATGTGCGTCCAGCGCGATGTCGCCAAACGCGGATGCGACCTTCATGATGCTGTAAACAGAACCTGGATTAATACGAAAAAATGACGTTTTGCCATTGGTGCACGATGCGTTACAGCCATGCGGATAAGATGCCTGTCATCTCGACTGCTAGTGATACGAGGCCGTTGGGATCCACCACAGCGCTCCGTATTACCCTCCTGAACCCACCGATTCCATATTCTGCTAACCGTCAATGGATCTCTACCAACTCGAGTTGCACTGTCGCGATACGATAAACCGCAATCGCGATAGGCTACAATCAGACCTTTATCAATGTCGGAAACGTGATGGTACGCATTTCTCCATCTTACACGAGGCATTACAACAACGTTTCACCAGGAAACGCCTGTCAAGTGCTATTTGTGTATGAGAAATCGGTGGAAACTTTCCTCATGTCAGCATATTGTTGGTGTCGCTACCGACGCCAACCTTGTGTGAATGCTCTGAAAAGCTAATCACAGAATTTGCTTCCTGTCGTTTAAATTTCGCGTCTGTAGCACGTCATCTTCGTGGTGTAACAATTTTAATGGCCAGTGGTGTACATGGCGTGTGCAAGTTCCGGGCAATGTTCTGCTTCTGCTGATTCAGTGGCCTGTTATAGCCTGGTATGTGTGTTTGGAGTTCTTTCCATCTTATTTCAATTGTTCCGGAGGTTTGATGGATGTAAGACATACCAGATTCATGGTATATGGTAGAAACCAGATTCCCTTAACCCCGGATCGTCTTTGATCGTTATAAGGAGCGAAATGATCTTGTTTGGCTGGCGGAACACGCTTCTGATTTTGTGTTTTCTCAGGCTCCTGCAAATCTTAGTAGATATAGGCACTGAATACGCTAGAAAGGGTACGCTCCTAGTCTCCTCTTCTTTTTCTTCTCCCGTCATGTAAGGGCTTCTGGTGGGATGTACACTTTGTAGACATCACTCTTTGAGTACCCGTCGTCTGTGAACGCTTGCTGTAGATGTACTAACTCTGCTACCAAACTGTCTGGGTCAGACGGTTTCTTGACTCGGTGTACAAGTGTTCTCAGTACCATTCTTCTGCGCCAGAAGATGGCAGCTGTCAGCCTGCAGATATACACTGAAGCGCCAAAGAAACTGGTATAGGCGTGCGTGTTCAAATAGAAATATGTAAAGCCCATATAAGACAGCAATTGTATGGCGCAGTTGTTAGATTGGTTACTGCTGCTACAATGACAGGTTATTAAGATCTAAGTGAATCTGAATGTCGTGTTATAGTCGACGCACTAGCGACGGGACGCAGCATGTGCGAGGTAGCGATGAAGTGGGGATTTTCCCCTATGACCAATACACGAACGTACCGTGAATGAATATCAGGAATCCGGTGAAATATCAAATCTCCACATTACCGTGACAGGAAATAGATACTGCAGGAACGGAACCAACGACGGCTGAAGAAAATCGTTCAACGTGACAGAAATGTAACCCTTCCGTAGATTTCATTGCAGGGGCATTAACAAGTGTCAGCAGGCGAACCATTCAACGAAATATCATCGATATGGAGTTACGGAGCCAAAGGCCCACTCGTGTAACCTTGATGACTACACGACACAAAGCTTTATGCCTCGCCTGGTCCCGTCAACACCGACATTTGACTGTTAATGACTGGAAACATGTTGCCTCGTCGGACGAGTCTCGTTTCAAATTGTATCTAGAGGACGGGAGTGTACGGGGGTATAGATAACCTCATGAATCCATGGACCTTGTATATCAGCAACTGTTCAAACTGGTGGAGGTTCTGTAATGGTGTGGGGCGTGTGCAGTTCGAGTGATACGAGATTCCTGATACGTCTACATACGACTCTGACATGTGACGCGCATACGTAAGCATCTTGACTGATCACCTGCATCCATTCATGTCCATTGCGCACTCGGCAATTCCAGCAGGACAATGTGAGACTCCACATGTCCAGAATTGCTACAGAGTGACTCGGCGAACACTCTTCTGAGTTTAAACACTTCGCTGGCCACCAAACTCCCCAGACATGAACATTATTGAGCATATTTAGGATGCCTTGCTGTTCAGAAGAGATCTCCACCCCCTCGTACTCTTACGGATTTATGGATGGCCCTGCAGGATTCATGGTGTTAGTTCCCTCCAGCACTACTTCAGCCATTAGTCGAATCCATGCGACGTCGTGTTACGGCACTTCTGGGTGTTCGCGGGGGCCCTACATGTTATTAGGCAGATGTACCAGTTTCTTTGGGTCTTCAGTGTATATTTAGATAGTTACAGGTACTAGTAGGAATAAATTTTGATGCTCCTAGTTTGAAAAATGTAATGAGCCACTGTCTTGCAACATGTTAGACTGTGTCTAACACTGTTGGCCCGACGTTCCGACGTTAAAGCTCCACGTTTCCTTAGGGTACTGGGTGGGGTATATCCATTCAACTTCACGATACCAAAAGCGGGGGAGGTTATTTTATGCTCACCTTTTGAAAATATTGTGAACAAGTTTTGAAAAAGATATGTATAGATTTTAATGAATTCTTCTACCAGTTTCCATACATGTTGAAATTTTTCATTTAAACTTAACCTAAAAATGTGTCTTAGTCGAAAATGTGAGTTTCTAGTGAACGACATGTTCAATATTTCCAGGTTCAGGATCTTCCTTATACATCAGGATCTTTTTAACAAGTACGTCGTGACTAAAAGTCAATAGGAGTTAACGAATTTTGCGTTTTCCTAAATTTTTTTCTACGATTCCCATAAAGTATACCCTTACCCCCATACCCCATCGGGCTTACACGTTATTGAAAGTACGTGGATGTTGCCAAGAGTGTGTTAAATGTATGTTCAGGTTATGGACCCCACTTACACATCAATATCTCATTAAAAATGTGTTGTTAAAGTAAGACAGGAACCATAAATTTAAGAATTTTTTGTTTTATTCAGCTTTTTTAGTGTGGGCGTAATGTATTCCTCCCCTCTTCCTTGGTAATGCGCACTATGTAAAATGCCACGTGTTGTTAAGGTTAAGTTTAAGGTGTCACTCTGAGCAGCGGGTTCCATTCCGGCTGCGGCAGTTGCGTGCTGAGCATGCCGGCCTTGCAGTTGGCACGCCTGCGTCGCATTTAATGTGCGCAGCTGGCGAAAGTATGCCGGGTGCGATGTCAGGCCACGCTCTTTGATCCCACGATCCAACGATAATGGAATACCAGCGAACGGCGCGTGTCCCTTAATTAAGGGGCAACCGTGATGGCGTAACACGCGAAAGTGTCACAAGAATAAACCTGGCCGCAAGATGAGACGCACGTCCGTGAGGTGACGCAGGAGACTAACGGCGAGTTTTTGCGAACCACACAACTGAATGGTCCTGCGCACGTTAGAGTGCAGCATGACGTGAGGCAGTTCCTGTGCTTGGTGACTCTGCGGATCGCAGTCTCCTGTACGCAGTTTACTGCGAGGCTCACGGTTGTTCTGGCTGTTGGTAGTTCGAAATGGAGGAAAAGCTAATTGAAGCCGTGCGTGTTCGCAAATTTCTGTATGGCTGGTTCAAATGGCTCTGAGCACTATGGGACTTAACTGCTGAGGTCATCACTCCCCTAGAACTTAGAACTACTTAAACCTAACTAACCTAAGAACATCACACACATCCATGCCCGAGGGAGGATTCGAACCTGCGATCGTAGCGGTCGCGCGGTTCCAGACAGTAGCGCCTAGAAACGCTCGGCCACCTCGGCCGGCAAAGTTCTGTATGATACAAGCCATGAAGAGTACTTGAAAACGAAGCTGAAAGCTGAGAAGTGGGAGGAAGTGGCCAAGGAAATGGACATACGAAATGGTAACTTGCATTGTAATTCGTTGTTAACATTCTACTTTGACATTGTTAAAACTCTGTAGCAAATTTTCGTGAAGTGCTCTGTCCTGGTTAAATGTTTATCAATAAAGATGCCTAGGTTCCTTACAATATGATTCCTTACTAGCGTGTAGCCCTCCATATCTACCAGTGAAAACGGAATAGATGGATTTAACCACGTCTTTGATATCAATACAGAATCGAAACTGTCGTCCGAGTAATGACACGAAGAAGTTCTATGAGCACTGTTTAAATTGATTTGTTGTTGGATAGTCCTTATGACTAATAGGATACTGTTTCTGCTACCAAAATACGGTTTCTATTAATTGATAATAATGAAATTAGCCCACTTCTCACTATGTATACAGTAGCCCTGGCGACAGGAAGATCTTTTCTTACCAGCTACTCTGCCCCTTCTGCCTCACACCAAATGATCCTCCTCGTGCCTTCTTCGGCGTGAGAACCTGTACCCAGTTTCATCAAAGCGATGTAACACACCGTTTAGAACTCAGACTCGGAATCCGATTCTGAACTTGTATCTGTTAACATAGCAGAAGTAGTCGCCATCTCTACCAGAGCCAAAGTTCCTCAGCAAACTGCGTATTGAAACTGCGATCCAGCTTGCGATGATTGTCGCCGTGACTCACGCTGCCGTGAGGAATTCGGCGTGAACCCACCTGCGTCACCTCAGGGGCCTGCGTCTCATCTTGCCGCCCGCCTTAATCATCGCGGAAACATCCAGAAACACGTACCAAGTAATAGGAGAGTCAAATATGGATTGATTATGTTACGCGAGATCAATAACTCTTTTTTTCCATGTTCGATATGTAAGAATAGGAATCGTAGTCGACTACTGGGGTAAAATAAGAAGTGAGACGAAGCAAAAATTATTGGTTTCAGAATAATTTAGAGAATTTCGTGATTCATCTATGATACGCTGATACTTGAATGGTGCTCGTCAGTCTGGGACTCGTACCACATAGATCAGTGATGTCTGATGATCGTTGGTGTTCCGAAAATGTTGATAAGAATTTAAATGTCAGTGTTTCATTATCAGTACTCATGCATTTCCCACATCATATCATAGATATTACAAACATTATTATAAATATTACATATAAGATATGGATATCATGTATACACATATCAAAAAACGTTTTGCATCACCCCAGTTCCCAGAACTCCTGAAGACAGACGTTGACTGTGGATATTGTATCACAGACACAGTCCCTTAGACTGCTGAGAGATGTCACTAAACCCGCCAAAAGATCTAAGCAGCTATGAAAGAGCAGCACCTATTAGACGGCCGGGATCTGATAGTCGATCAGTTCCAGTCATTCCGTCAGGAAGGAAGTACACAGCTCGTGTTGTATGTATTTCAACCATTCCTAGACGATCAATACCGCTGTTCGATCGCGTCCGCATTGTTATTTTGTGCCAGGAAGGGCTCTCAACAAGGGAAGTGTCCAGGCGTCTCGGAGTGAAAGAAAGCGATGTTGTTCGGACATGGAAGAGATACAGAGAGACAGGAACCGTCGACGACACGCCTCGCTCAGGCCGCCCAAGGGCTACTACTGCACTGGATGTCCGCTGCCTACGAATTATGTCTCGGAGGAACCCTGACATCAACGCCACCATGTTGAATAATGCTTTTCGTGAAGCCACAGGACGTCGTGTTACGACTCAAACTGTGCGCAATAGGCTGCATGATGCGCAGCTTCACTCCCAACGTCCATGGCGATGTCCATCTTTGCAATCACGACACCATGCAGCATGCCGAATGGACAGCTCAGGATTGGTATCACGTTCTCTTCACCAATGAGCGTCGCAAAAGACTTCAACCAGACAATCGTCGGAGACATGTTTGGAGGCAACACTCAACGCCTTAGACACATTGTCCAGCGGATGCAGCAAGGTGGAGGTTCCCTGCTATTTTGGTGTGGTATTATGTGGAGCCGACGTAAGCCGCTGGTGGCCATGGAAGGCGCCTAACGGCTGTACGATACATGAATTCCATACTCCGACCGATAGTGCAACCATGTCGGCAGCATACTGGCGAGGCGTTCGTCTACACGGATGACAATTCACGCCCCCATCGTGCACATCTTGTGAAAGACATCGCTCGACTAGAGTGGTTAGAATGTTCTCCAGACATGAACCCTATCGAACGTGCCGGGGATAGCTTGAAAAGGGCTGTTTATGGACGACGTGACCCACCAACCACTCTGTGGGATCTAGGCCGAATCGCCCTTGAGGAGTGGGACAATCTGCACCAACAGTGCCTTGATGAACTTGTGGGAAGTATACCACAACGAGTACAGGCATGCATCAACGCAAGAGGACGTGCTACTGGGTATTAGGGGTACCGGTGTGTACAGAAATATAGAGAACCACCTGTGAAGGTCTCGCTCTATGGTGGTACAACATGCACTGTGTGGTTTTCATGAGCAGTAAAAAGGGCGGAAATGATTTTTATGTTAATCCCAATTTTGTGTACAGGTTCCGGAACTCTTGGAACCGAGGTGATGCAAAACTTTTTTTGATGTGTGTATTTAGAGATCATACCATAGATATTATAAACAAAAATCTCTGTCTTCATGTTGAGAAAAAGCAACTAGGCTGTCAATTCGTTTTTCAGTATTTAAACGAATCTTTTCCTGAACATGTCTCATAAAGACATGAGAACCGCATTTCTGCAACTTGTGAAACGTGAACATGGCATGGGTTGGGTTGCATGGGGGTGGAGAGCAAGGGTGGCGTGACAATATTATTGAACTAGAGCAGGAACATTGGCTATCGTTCTAAGCGTGGAGAAATGCCTCTCATTGTTCATTCAGTTCAAGTTTTCTTGGTGTAAAGTTCTGCGTTCCTGTATTTTTAGAATGTCTTTCTTTTTAATCGCTAAAAATGGAACCTAGTATCATTTATCGGTGTTACCATTTATGATGCGTAAAATAACATTAAATCTTAGTAAACATAAGTATCTGTACATAAAGGAAACAAACATATTCACCATTAATGTTGACAGAGGACAAATCACTCTCTCACTTATTTTCGTATTCGAGGCTGCTATTTAATGTTGTTATTCCACTCTACACATCATTTTTGTGAAGCGACAGGAAGTTATCAACATGAGCAGGCATTGTTGGGGGCACGTAATATCTTTATGGTAGCTCTCCTTCGAATAGTGTTTTCTGTAGTTGAGAATAAGCAGGCAGTTTGGTTATTTAACAATAAATCTTGCAGTGGACATTTGAGGCTTGGAAGCCATGTGCAGCTGCTAGGGAGAGGCACATTTCAAAGCACTTACTGGGGCAGAAGGCTGGACCCAACAATTTCTCGCACCGGTGTGAGGAAGAGCCGGAAAACTACCTACCTCGATCTACATACACTACTCGCAATTAAAATTGCAGACATGCAGATGATAAATTGGTATTTATTGGACAAATATAATATACTAGGACTGACATGTGATTACATTTTCACGCAATTTGGGTACACAGATCCTGAGAAATCAGTACCCTGAACAACCACCTCTGGCCGTAATAACGACCTTGATACACCTGGGTATTGAGTCAAACACAGCTTGGATGGCGTGTACAGGTACAACTGCCCATGCAGCTTCAATACGATACCACAGTTCATCAAGAGTAGTGACTGGCGTATTGTGACGAGCCAGTTGCTCGGCCACCACTGACCAGACGTTTTCAGTTGGTGAGAGATCTGGAGAATGTGCTTTCCAGAGCAGCAGTCGAACATTTTCTGTATCCAGAAACGCCCGTACAGGACCTGCAACATGCGGTCGTGCATTATCCTACTGAAATGTAGGGTTTGTTGTCTTGCAAACGTCCCCACTGTTTTGACTCAGGGATCGAGACGTGGCTGCACGATCCGTTACAGCCATGCGGATAAGATTCTTGTCATCTCGACTGCTAGTGATAAGAGGCCGTTGGGATTCAGCAGGGCGTTCCGTTTTATCCTCCTGAACCCACCGTTTCTATGTTCTGCTAACAGTCATTAGATCTCGTCCAACGCGAGCAGCAATGTCGCGATACGACAAACCGCAATCGCGATAGGCTACAATCCGACCTTTATCAAAGTCGGAAACGTGATGGTACGCATTTCTCGTCCTTACACGAGGCATCACAACAACGTTTCACCTGGCAACGCCGGTCAACTGCTGTTTGAGTATGAGAAATCAGTTGGAAACTTTCCTCATGTCAACACTTCGTAGATGTCGCCACCGGCGCCAACCTTGTGTAAATGCTCTGAACAATCATTTTTATATCACAGCATCTTCTTCCTGTCGGTTAAATTTCGCGTCTGTAGCACGTCATCTTCGTGGTGTAGCAATTTTAATGGGCAGTAGTGTATTAGGCGTTTCTGGCCACGACAGGAAATGGCGTGCAGGATAGAGGTGGGTCACCCGTCCAAGGCGCTTCAAAAGTATCGTAAACGCCCATTGTGTAAAAAGATGGCGTCCTTAGAAATCCGCGTGTCTTCATTTTCACCTAGGATCAGACGCAATCGTCGAACCATCATGTAGTGTCATCCCTCTACCTGTCGAGTTTTTTGGGAAGCACCAGGCCTTTGGAAGAATTTTACGATGGAATGCAAGATTTATGGCCGCTATGAAATGTTTTATATTGGGACAAAAAAGCACTGCTCTTAGTTTAATCGAGAACCCTGGTCGGACATGCTGTAACGTTTGACCCGTCCATATAATGATCTCTGTGAAAAATGTGGTATTTATTTTAGGCCTAAAAGAAAACTCAAAACATGCTGCCTAAGGCGCCCACGGAAAAAGCAATTAGGGAGCTCAACGCTTCTCTTCCCTGCGCGGAAATTTACGAGTCAGGGACTGGCTGCTCCTCCTACAGGGAAAAGAATATTATTAACTGTGGTTAGGATTGGCTGGAAGGTAAAGCAGACTATCTAGACGGAAGACATGGCACTCGTGGACTCTTGTAGGGGTGGTTGCATGGCGCTCTTTAAGCGTTTACCAAGGTTTGATGGAAATGGAGGTCTGGTGCTTTGACGTTTGATCTCGTCGTGTGTAGCCTCCTTGACTCTTGATCTCCTTTTGTGTACTGCTGTATAAGTGAGTCAAATTGGTCCATGGCATGACCAGTGAACGGGAGTGTCACACGCTGGAATCTGCCGAGATTTCAGAGCTCCATCAAAGAGTAATTGTGATCTAACAGATCGCCAGCCCGCAAATTTGCTTATTTCGTGCCAGCGATAACGAACTACAGGCACTGAACATCGCTACTCTGCAGACGTTAGTATTGCTGCTCCAGCTTGTTAGGGTAAACAGAATCACAGTGTCGCCATTTGTTCTCAGCTGCACCAATGTAGTATAACCCCTGTGCAGAGTAAATCCTTCAAAGTCTATCCAGCGTTAGATAATTTCAGATTGCGTTATCCATGTTTTGCGTTAGGTTAAATAGATAAAACAAATAAACATTAGTCTTTGTCAACCAACTACCACCCAGTGGAGTGCCAATTATTTGTTGCTTCCATTTGTGTTGCCAACAGTTCCTGATATATTTACCATCTCGCTGAACTTGTGTTTTTTGTCCCATTTTATGATGAATAAACTTTCCCATTTTTATGACAGACCATCAATAATTGACTACAATAATGACATGGTCACCATTTCATTAAAGTATTTCAGCATGCAAGCTCTATTTAAGATTCTAATAAAAGTGATAACCTCCAATGCATCTAGCAACAACAGCCTCTGTCAGAGGACAGAATCAGTTTAGCAGATGCCTGGCCAGCTAGACACGTGGAGGGCTTACAAGTTGAAGTGATCACCATCAGGTGTGAAATTAGAGTCGCCTGTAGCGTTTCATACTAAACTGCAAGACCAGTGTAGTCTTGCAATTTGGTGACCCTGTCAGGATCCCAAAATGGTAGCACCATCTGTGACCAGCAGATGCAATTTCCACTACTACGCTTCTGTTTTACCATGTTTAAATGCATTTGGAGCACTGAGGTAAATTGGTTTTGCATAACCGTAAGAATTGCTTGCGCAAAATACACTGACGATTTGTAAATTTTTTCTGTTGCTGGTTTGTATTTTCATTCATTTGTTGTTGTGATTTCAGTGTCACTTGTTGATTGTTCCTGACAGACAATGGCGTTGTGTTCACGTTTGGGATGGTAGATTATTTGAGGCTCATGTATGTTGTCATAGATCTGGGTGGTTTTTATTTGATATGCGTTGTTAGGGATTTAGAATTAGTGGCTCGCTAGAGCAAATTTTAGGGACAGTTGTGTGGATTCCGATGAGGAGAAATTGAAATCTCACGGGAGTAGTAATCTGAATTCTTACTTAACTAGAAGCAAGGCACGTTTGCTCGAAAGTAGTGAGACTATTCGAATCTCGTCACAAATAGATTAGTGCAGGCCAGTAGCATCAATCAAGATAAAATTGCGGAGAATTCTGATTCGAATGTAGTAGCTGACCTTGCGGATATGTCCAACACAGAATTTTATGATTATGACGAGGTAATTCAGGCAGACAGTGAGAGCGATAGCGAAACCGCAGCAGAGTACCAAGTAGAGATGGCTCTGAGCGCTATGCGACTTAACTTCTGAGGTCATCAGTCGCCTAGATCTTAGAACTAACTAAAACTAACCTAGAAACATCACACACATCCATGCCCGAGACAGGATTCGAACCCGCGACCGTAGCGGTCGCTTGGTTCCAGAATACCAAGTAGAATCAGCTGGCATGGCAAGATGTACCGTTAGTGAGAGCGTAGGGTCAGACTAAAGAAAAAAAAGTCACAGGGCAATGGAATCGCGTTCGTCTATTCCTGGAGGTATCACCAGAGAATGCCAATGTGAGCTTCTCGAGTGATTCTTGCAGATGCAGATCGGAAGAAACAAGAATCGGAGAAGGAAGTGCAAGAAGCAGAGATGAGGAGGTAGGAGAGAGAGGTGGTAGACACGAAGGAGATGAGAGAATTAATCACTAAGTAGACGAAGGAGATACGGATGGTAGCTGAACAGATTCTTGGAAGTATAGAACACGTTAAGCAGGAAATCGCAGGTGTTAAAGAAGAGGTATAAAGCGTCAATAAAACGTCAGCAGAGACGCGATGCCAGGGCGGCAAGATAAGTAGCCCAAGATGCACTCAAGGACGCCTTGTTAGCTAAAGAAGAGGTAGAACAGGCCAAAATCGAAACGTGCAAAACGAAAAAGGTTTTCATCGAGCTCCAAAAAAGAGGAAGACAGATCGTCCAGGAACCGCAAGAAAAAATTTGCGAGAACGTGAAGCGCATCGAACAGGTCAAGAAGTAACAGGAAGAAACACCTGAGGTTAAAGAAGACCAGATCCGGATCACCTCACAACAAAACGAGCTAGCAAAAGACGTCCATCAAGCACGTCAGCTGGTTGCGCAATTAGAATCACAGTTTGGTATGGCAGCGATCCCTCATGATCATGGTACGAGAGAAGCACATGTTTTACGACATTTCGATGTGCAGTATGAACCTATATCACCGACACGAAAGCAAACGCGGCAGGAGAACACACCAGCCGCCACAGGGTGCACGATAGAGCGCCCACCGCCAGTGACGCAAAGTATGGCAGAAACCGAATCAGAACACAATTGTGTACGTCTTCGTCGGACGGAAATATTACTCAGTGTATCTGAAGACACAAGGGGAGGCCTTCACAGTGCAGAAGGATCGTCTGAGCACCGATTCATAGAGACGCGCGCTCAAGAACCGAGGGAAAATTCGTTCGCAGGAAACGTCGAACCATTCGACCACAAATATTTCTTACCCGTTCAATATATCAGAATCGTGGCCACTGAAATAAAAGCTGGAATTTATCTGCGGAGTTTTAGAGTGTTCAAAATGGTTCAAACGGCTCTGAGCACTATGGGACTTAATATCTGAGGTCATCGGTGCCCTAGAACTTAGAACTACTTAACCTAAGGACATCACACACATCCATGCCCGAAGCAGGATTAGAACCTGCGACCGTAGTGGTCGCGCGGTTCCAGACTGAAGGGCCTAGAACCATTCGGCCTCCCCGGCCGGCAGTTTTAGAAGGGCCGATCGCGAACATATAGTGTTGCTCACTGCTGTCGCTCATATAAAGAGTTCAAGGAAGCATTCCTTAACACATGCTGGTCGCAGGACAGGCAAGAATGAATAAAGTAGGAGATTACGGTGGGTAAAGACCTAGAAGCGACTGGGTTCCGTAGTCTCATTAAGTTCTTTTAGTCATTAATTATCTGAATCGGTTTTTGACCAGCCGTACAGCCTCAAGGGAATCATGTGGCACTGTCACGCCAAATTATCTCTGACCTGCCAGCAACTCCTTATCGGAAGGCGCAACAATCCCACTGATTCAGTCAAGAGTGCGCTACTCGAATTAGACTACGTCAACAAAATACAAAATACAAAATGCAAGAGAGGAGCAGAAATAATGGCCGCAGTTGAGAAAGCTCGTCAGAAAGTAACGACGACAGAAAAAATGGTGAATTATCGATCACAGGGAAACAACAACTCGAACTATGGAGAGAATAACCAGCCAGCGTGAGAGAACTGAGGTAGGCGAGGCAATTACAACAACAGTTACGGCAAAACGGGAAGTGAAGAGAACAATGAAATCAAAACCAGTTCCAGCAGCATACTGGAGAACCAGAGCAGCAGAGAAACGACTGGGACAACAACAGTCAATGTCAGCAAAATAATCAACAAGATCATAATATCCAGATTAGGCCACACAACGTGTCACAGGGGAAACGTAGCAGACGTCTGAGTGGAAACTGGCCCTAAGCTGTTGCGGACACAGCTCTAAACAATGTCGCAAAAACTATCGGAAAGAGCAACATCAAAGTATGAATATATGAAGGCAAAAGATTTGTAGAGTAAGTCTGTATGGAGCTCATTTAAGTCAGAATAAAGAATCAATTAGTACACAGAACTTTACTGAAATAGGAAATGCTAGATGATATTGTGTAGCGTAGTCTACATTAACCGTTTACTGAATTCTGTAGTTGATGTATTTATAATTGTCATTTATTAGATTACGCTAAGACTCCTTAAGGAAGCTGGTCAAATGAGTTGCATGGTTGTTATTTCATCGTATCAACGCATTCACTTCCTGCTTGAAAATCAAAGTCAGGATTGAGTAGAAATTCGTTATAAGTGACAGTTCCTCTCTTGTGGCATGAGAAGTGACGTACGTTGACTGAACTAAGCTTTGGTGGAAATGGAAATGTGTGGTAAGGTCTTAAGGGACCAAACTGCAGAGGTCATCGGTCCCTAAGCCTAAACACTACTTAATCTAACTTAAACTAAGTTATACTATAAACAACACACACACCCATGCCCGAGGGAGGACTCGAACCTTCGACGGGGGGAGCCGCACGGACCGTGACAAGGCTCCCTAGACCGAACGGCTGTCCCGTGCTGCTAAGCTTTGGTCCAACCAGCATTTTACCTACGTGACAAATAGCTATTACGTCTTTGGACCCCGCTGTCGTTGTTGTCCATTATCACACCCCAAGAGAACAAGAATGTTAGCTAAGAAACGACCGCATTATGAACATCTAATTCAGCTGTATAATTCTCGCAGCTAAGTCTTCTATAATATCACAATGGTCCGTAAGATTATTTCTGTCCTTTCCCATGGTATCTTTTATACTGCCCACGAGGCGAGCGTACGTTGCTTTCCGCTGTTACGCAGTGACAAGATTGCGCCCATGCCACAGTGCAAGTTTGTCTCTGCGGCTGTTGTGAGTGGTGGTAGCTGCCCACGCATTAGGTGCGTGGAGACGCTAATTCTGCTGGGATTCTGGGCCATCGCCAGCCGTGCGATGAAGCATTTCCCGAGGTCTTTGTATTTTGCTGGCGCCATGAGAGTGCCGCGAGCTAAATGTATTTGAGGCGTGAGCATGTACAGTTCAACTCAGGATGGTGTGGCGTACCTTAGGCTCAGGAAGAGGAAGACGGTAGTAGGAAGGGGGCCACTGGTGAGGTTGAGGATCCTTTTTTGTATTTTATTACAGCGGAGATCCAGCAAGAGGAAGACTGGAGGCATTTTTGTAACATGTAGAGCAACAAATAAATGGGAACTAATGACAAATATAAGTTACAGACATGCAAATGCAGGAGCGGTTGTCTTGAGATGGAGCAACTATGCAGTTGAATGGGAGCATGGTTTCAGACCACTTCGGCACTAGATGACAATTCCACTAGATGTACTAAGTCCAGAAGGAGTATATATAGTGTAGTCATAATCTAAGAGTAGAGGGTGCTTGGAGGTTAAGTTGACAGGTGTTTGGTGAAGAAAGTAACTTAATACTAAGTGTTGTGTGGAATGAGCATGTTTGAGTGATGAGTGCTTGAAGTTTTGACCTATCGTAGAGGTATGCATGACAGGAAACGGTACTAACACAACTCTCACACAAAGACCAAAGACACTTTGCATCCTATTTTTAAGGCGAGGTTTACTATCTTTGGCCCGAAAAAAGCATGTTCTCTGAGAATTTTTTTCTCAGTATGTGTTATAGATATCAGTGTCTAATTTGGTCAAAATGTTTATTGATATTTCCTCTACAAACTTGAAATTTTGCGACTGGAAATGTCGAAGAGCAAAGGCGGAAGTGCCGTCGGAACAAAACAAAATTTCGATGTAGGCCTCCACGCGCGGTATGTCACAAGTCAGCCGGCTCGTCTGAAATCAAAATTGAGTTGACTTTAGCGAAGTATAAAAGATTCTTTAGGAGTTGTACCTCGCTTAAGTTATTTGACCCATAGGAAACAAAATGGCAGCCATTTGAAAAAATAGGTTTTCTCATCGATTTTTCGACTTCGTTGGCTTAGTAAAAA
Organism: Schistocerca gregaria; assembly: GCF_023897955.1. Taxonomy (NCBI): domain Eukaryota; kingdom Metazoa; phylum Arthropoda; class Insecta; order Orthoptera; family Acrididae; genus Schistocerca; species Schistocerca gregaria. The sequence continues at coordinate 135,043,964 of NC_064921.1, read as the reverse complement.
TATTTATAGTTGATGGATCGGAATAAAAGTGGTACAACTGCTAGACAATGTAGTTAGCTTCGTCGGAAACAAAGAACCATGCCAATCGGTTAAGTAGATCTGAAGTTACCATACCTTGCGAAACAAAAACGAATCGCTGGTTACTCTCTCCTAAGGGCAGATCGTGAAACACGACGCGGGGGTGGTGTGGGTGCCTATGTTCGCTCTGATCTGACACCTACTGTGCTATGCACATCGGATGCAAAGGGCGAAGGAGAAGCAGAGTTCTTGTTTTTCGAAATAAATACATCAAATCAGAAACTGCTAATTGGAGTAATCTATAAACCTCCAAACGTCGGTGCCATGTCCTCCTTTCAGTCTGCCCTGTCCTCACTCGTGACACAGTATGAACACATAATCATTATGGGCGACACAAACATCGACTTACAGTTAAAATCTCCCTCTGCCGAAAAACTAAGGCGACTGTTCCACTCCAATGATATGAGTTTAACACCGCTGGACCCAACTCATCACACGCCACACAGCCACACAATCATAGATATAATAGCAACAAAGCGACCAGATAAAATAATCCGCGCCAATCAGACATCCGCTCCGGGACTCTCTGCTCATGACGTGATATTCTTAAATTACTCAATGCATACTACCAAAGAAAAATCTCACCTGGTAACCTACAGAAACTTAAAAAATGTTAACCATGACGCTCTTCAAAAGGATTGCTCAGACATCCCTTGGCATGATATAAGCGATGAACCGACTTTAGACGAAAAAATTCGGCAATTATGTCGCAAAATTATTGCACTGTATGATAAACATGCTCCTCAACGCACTGTTAAGGTAAAGAGAGCTCCCGCTCCGTGGCTCACCACTGCATTACGCCAGTTAATGAATAAACGTGATGCTGCACATAGGGCCTTCAAGCGTAACCCAACTCCCGAGGCGTACGAAGCTTATAGGAAACTCCGAAACAGAACCAAGCAAAGCGTGAGGAATGCCAAAATCAGACATGCCCGCTCTGTCGTATGCGGCATATCAAAACCTGCTGCACTGTGGAAAAAGCTGCGCAGTTTCGGTATAAGGAAGCGAAGATCTGACGCTGTTTATCAAGCGTCTGCAGAAGAGTTAAATGATTTCTTCTCAACAGCTGCAAACTGCCACGCAGCGACAAATTACCAGCCCCAAGATATCAATCTCTCGAGAGACAAGTTTTTCCTAAAACATGTCACTACCGGCACAGTACACAAGGCAATTATGAGAATCTCTTCCGAGGCAGTAGGAAATGATGGAGTCAGCATTGGCATGATTAAGAACGTCGTAGACACTATTATTCCAGTTATCACAGACATCTTCAACCTGTCTCTTGTCAGTAGTACATATCCTACTGAGTGGAAGCAAAGTTTAATTAAGCCTATACCCAAGACTGACAACCCTAAGTCGCCAGGTGACTACAGGCCGATCAGCATACTACCTGCAATTTCTAAAGCCCTAGAGTACATCGTCCATGAACAACTGACGGATTACCTCAAAACTCATAACATCCATGACGAATATCAGTCAGGCTTTCGAAAGCACCATAGTACAGCAACCGCATTAATCAAAGTAACTGATGACATTAAACATGCTATGGACAGACGTGAAGCTACTATCCTAACACTGCTTGACTTTAGCAAGGCTTTTGACACAGTTGACTTCGATATATTACTAATTAAAATGAAACAGCTGAATTTCTCAAACAGCCCAATACACTGGTTCGACAGCTACCTCAAAAACAGAAGTCAACAAGTCATTTGTGGGTCGGAAAAGTCATCATGGAAAAGCGTGCGCTCTGGAGTTCCCCAAGGCTCCGTCCTTGGTCCACTACTCTTCTCACTGTACATTAATGATATTTCTTCAGTGATTCACTCCTGCAACTACCATCTTTATGCCGACGACATCCAACTGTACATAAGTGCAAGCCCTAAACACATTGCTGGCGCAGTAGCGAGTATGAACGCAGATCTTTGCTCTGTTTCTCGATGGGCACAGAACCTAGGTCTGAAACTAAACCCCAAGAAATCCCAGGTCATACTTATATCTCATCCAAAGTTAATCAGACGGTACTTTCGCGAAACAGTCCCTAAAATACTCCTCAATGGTACCCAACTACCATACCAAAAAACAGTAAAAGACCTTGGAATAATCTTGGATGAACACCTAAACTGGAAAGAACAAACAGTCACAGCTTGCCAGAAATCGCTCTCCTCCCTACATGCAATTCAAAAATTTAGAAAAATATTTCCAACCCATGTTAAACAAAAATTAGTCCAAACACTAGTCTTGCCTAATCTTTACTACTGCGATGTAGTTCAACACGACACAAATAGTGAAAATTCTAGATGACTCGAGCTAGTGATGAATGCTTGCGTTAGATACGTGTGTAATATTCGGTTGTATGATCGTATCAGTCCTTCATACTCCCAGCTAGGTTGGATACGCCCACATACGGCACGTGATCTCCACACGATGTGCTTACTTCATCGATTTCTTAGCCACTGGTGCCCCCAATACTTATCTTATCGCATTAAACACCTATCATCATTCCACAATCGCAACACCAGATCGGATACGTCTATCACCTTGGCTGTACCCTTACATAACACAAAATCTTTCTCCGTGTCATTCTCCATCTCAGCCATACGATTATGGAACGCGCTCCCCTGTGATCTGCGTCTTATCCAGAACTACTCAACATTCAAGAGGGAACTCAAAACTTACATATTAGGGACGGTATAGCCACCATTCTTGTGCCCCTCCCATCTCTTACTTTCTCCTCTCCATCACAGCTTCGAATTTTACCGTTCTATTTCTCTTCCTCTAACCTATCTACCTCTTATATATCTCTTTCACCCCATTCTATCGTCTTATGTCTCTGATCGATGAGAATAACTCACAAGCTGCAAGAACATAACGAGAAAATTCCCAACTAACAATGGGACTGACATTCAGAAAAGAAAAGTATGTTTACTTTCATATACATAGTCATTATTATTATTATTATTATTATTATTACTATTATTATTATTATTATTACTATTATTATTATTATTGATTGTTATAATTATTTTTTTATTGTTATAATTATCATTGTACTACTGTTATAATATCGATTTTTTTCTTTAACATCAATACTGCATAATAGGCTATATAACCTTAATGTTAAGTAGAAACTGTAACTCGTTCAATCTGAGTATGCCTGGTTAGGTGTAAGAGAGGGCCTGAAGGCCCTAATCTTGCCAGGTAAAATAAATGCATAAATAAATAAAAAAGTCATTTCGAGAAAAACGCGTTTGAAGTTTTGACTACATATAACTGCACTATTATGCAACTTACGTTCAATCTGCTATTCCCGGTCAATAAACCAATCCTTCCTCTTCCTCACAGAGGGCGTTCAGCTCGATCTGGGCCACCATGCGCTGCTCCAGAGCTGCTCGTAATGCCGGTGACAAGCGGTTTTCGGCCGCTTGAATCCGGTTGTTGTCCGAATGCTTGGAGAACTGCATCGAATAGAGTCACAGGGTGACGACCATCGTTGTCATGGTCTCCAGAATTGCTGAATACCCTTCACTGAAGCTGCTCACTGCCAGTCGCAATTTCCACACTCTTCGCATCATAATGAAAATGCTTGGGGGCTAACTTCTAAACACACGCGTTCAAACTTTCATTTGAATTTTGTGTGTTTCCTCCCAAGCAACGGTGCAATAACTCGTCCTCCGAAAGGGGCTCGTAGATCGGATGAATCACTTTTTCAACTTCTTGTGCTGATATTCGTCCAGATGTCCGGTAGCCCCTGCAATGCACCACTTGCACCAACTAGTTTTCCCAGCCCGACAATTTTGGTGTTGTGGGTGGTCATCCGTCGAACACTTCCTGAAATACGTTGCCCAAATTGCCTTCTTCATCTGTTCCACCAAACTGGAATGCCGCCGGACAGCCAAGCTGTAGTACGTCGTAACCTCCGTGATCACTTTATCAGTTTTAGTAATGGACAAGTACATAGAATAAGTTTTCGCGGCTACAAAGTCGAAATTCCTGAAAGAAACGGCTCCGTGAAAAAGGCCGATTTCAGGCAGGTGCACGTTTTTGTTCAACCGCGAATATTAAACATTTCCGTTCCGTATTCGGAAAAACGGTTTAGGGCCGAAATCTAAACAGCTTTATGTATCCAAAAATGCAATTTAAAAATAATCGATTTTTTGAACCGAAAGATAGTAAACCTCCCCTTAAGACAATTTTAACTGTTAAGGATATCATATTTAGTCAAAACGGTAACACTCACTTTTTCTCTTCATTTTATTACAATCACTGAGATAATCATATATAGGTATGTACTGTATTTATTCAAAGAGTTTATTTTGTGTTGTTGCTCTATTCATAACAAACCATTTGTAAAAATCGATGTAAAACCTTGGGACCTAAGCATGCTACGAGGACTGTGCAGATCTTGGGAGCTGTCAAACCCAGTATTGATGCATCCAGCGGGCCGTCGCGAGCTAACACCCTGCAGCCGGCGATGACGACCACGTGACAGCTAGAAAGAAAACGCCTGTGGCGCGGGGGGCTCAGAAAGTTGCCAAGTGGAGGGCCGGTTGGCAGCGCTGAATGAATGACGGGACAGGTGGGGGTCAACCAGTCGCCTTTGCAGCCTAACTAGAGTGAAAGCGGAGATGGGCATGCCATGGCTGCCATAAACCAGCGTACCCCATTGTCCCATGAATGGAGGCAGCCTGCCAGACAAGGGCGTCCCTCCATTGATGTCATGCTTCACCCTCGACAGCCTAGCAGTCAGCCTGGGATCGAGTAACAGCCTACAGCAACCACCAGTTGAGTAGTTGGGAATGGGACCCGTCAGGCAGGAGGCTCGTCCCTGACATCATGCCATGCTCTTGAACGATCTGCAAATGAGCCAGCACCCCAACAAGTCCTTGAAAAATCTCCCAGATGGACATATCCATCTACAGGCGGTGTGCAGTGTCAGATGGCCACAAAACGGACAAATTGCTCCTGCAGTCATGCACTATGATATAGACGAGAACGGGTGACTGTGGAGAAATCACATGCCACCCACTGGCATACTGAGAGACAAGAACCCCAGTAGGAGATGGGTTGTGCACCAAATGCAATTCTGTCTCGTCACATAATTCGATTAAAGATTGCACTCTTTCGGCTACTGGGTCGAGAGACAAGACCGGAGTTGATGTTGGGCGTCGTCCATCGATGCCAGTGTCTCATTTCCTTCCACCAATTGTCATGTCTGTCACACCTGACAGCGTGCCAGACTACTAACTGCTGCAGGCCGAGACGGTGCCAACAGCCCAGCTGCCTTCCTGATGCTACCATGGACAAAATGGTGGAGCAGAGCCATCAACTGCTGTTCCTACATCACGCACTGATAGAAGGGCAACCCACACTCTGGCCCAACCTCGCTGAACCTTGATGCTCCAGCCAATCCAGAGACAATTTGTATGCGTGTGTGTTTAGTGCATCTGTGTGACGTTGTAAATGTAAATCGTATCTCCAGGACCCTTGCGGAGAGTAACTCTTATTCTCGTGTTATTCTGTACGAATCCTTGCGATGCTGATTAAATTTTTTATACAGCTGTTCCAATGATGGTAATCTGTCAAACATTTACGTAAAATCTATTTTAAAAGGGTGATATGCAAATGTCTTGTAGTAGAAACAGTATTACACTGCCCTAGGAGAAAAGCACAACAAATGACACATGTTATGTGCTTGTTTAGATTTTGATAATGAGTGTACTTTTTAAATCATAATTATTGTCCGTTTATGTATTATGGATCAATGAAACCTGGTGGATAAGTGAGCAGGAGTACATCACTCAGCAGAGAACGGTTTCAACTCCATGGAATTGTAATATGATTATGGACGATAGTCGTCTCTGACTGCACAAACTGTATTAGTGAGTAAAAGGCCGCAAGACCTTTTTAACCATGTAGTCGTAGTAAGACTGTGGTGCAGCGTAGACGCTAGGGTCCACATGAATCATACTACACTCAGCAGTGTTCATATGATCTTCTTGCAGACATGCAGCTTTGTGTGAGTGAGTTAGCCCCGTGCTGAATGAGTTCAAGGTAGGATGGTTTTTTTCAAGTGCGGTCTTGGTTGGCAAAGTCGCCCCTTTCACTTATGTTATCACTGAGAGATCTCAGTACTATTTTATGATGTCCTCTGTTCCATGTCTCACTATAACATTTTGAAGTGCGACACTGTGCATGGGGACATAGTGTCTCACATTAAAGGCTACTTTTTACACCCTAAACATCATTTTTATGAGGCGACAGGAAGTTATCAACATGAGCAGGCACTGCTGGGAGCGTGTACGTTGTTAATGCATGTGAGATCTTTATGCTATCTCTTCATGGAATAGAATTTTCTGGAGTTAAGAAGTAGCAGGCAATTTGGTTATTTAACAATAAATCTTGCAATGCACATTTGGGACTTGGAAGGCATGTGAAGCTGTTAGGAAGAGGAGCATCTCAAAGCACTTACCAAGGACAGAACCCTAGTCCCAAGAATTTCTCGCGCCGGTGTGCAGACTATCCATTTGGCCGAAGAGACGAAAAACTGTCTACCTGGCTATTGGCGTTTCTGGGCACATCAGGGACAGGGGCGTGGGAGAGAAGAGCATCGCCAAGCCAAGGCGCTTCAACAGTGTCGTAAATGCCCATTGTGTAAAGAGTGTCCATGTTCATCTTGGACCAAACGCTACCGTCGAGCCATGGTGCTGTCCCTCTACCTGCCGAGGTTTTTGGGAAGTCTCAGGCCTTCGGAAGAATTTTAGGATGGAATTCAACATTTATGGTCTATTTTGGGACACAATAGCACTCCTCTTAATTTAGCGGACACCCCTGATCGGACATGCTGTAACGTTTGGCCTGTCCATATAACGAACTCTGTGTTAAATGTGTTGTTCACTTTAGGTCTAAACGAAAACTCAAAACATGCTGCCTGAAGTGGCTGTGGAGAAAACAATTCTGGAGCACATTGTCTTCTTCCCCTGTGCGTAAAGTTTCGAGTGAGGTGTTGGCAGCATCTCCAGCAGGGAAAAGAATATTGTTAACTTTGTTTAAGACTGGCTGGAAGATAGAGCAGACGAGCTGCAGGGAGGACATGTCACTCGTGGACTCTTTTGGTTGGCAAAAAACCCTTGTGAGGGCAGTCGCGTGGGTACCCTTTAGGAGCTTAGCAAAGTTTGATGGAAAGGAGGCAGCGGAGAAACATTGCTTCTGAATCAGACTCCAGTCTGGAGAGGAGATTCTGATCTTGATTCTTGTTATGAGTGGGTTGCACTTGGGACACTCGTTCTGAGCGTGAGTTCATACTGGCACCGGGAATTTGTGGTGAAGTCTTAGCTGCACCGACAGTTTAGACCTCAGTCACCTCTTACAGCTCGCTGTGCTGAGGACAGTCTTATTTGTATCAGGTCTGTGCCTTGACGTTTGCTGTCCTTGTGCTCACTGCCTTATAAGTGAGTGAAATTGGTGTCACGCTCTGGAATCTGCTGGTATTTCAGTGCTCCGTCAGAGAGTAATTGCAATCTGTTTATCAGATCCCCGGCCCAGGACTTCGTACATTTCGTGCCTGCAGTAACGAATTGCAGGTGCCGCCATTGCTACTCTGCAGAAGCTTGCACCAAGACCGTGACAGCACTACGCATCGAGCAAGGGAGAGTAGTATTATTACTCTGGCTTGTTAGGGTAAACAGAATCACAGTCTCGCCACTTGTTCTCAGCTGCACCATCGTAGTACATTTTCTGTGTAGAATAAATCCTTCAAAGTCTGTTCAGAGTTAGATAATTTCAGACTGCGCTATCCACGTTCTGCGCCAGGGTAAATAGATTAAACAGTTAACCTTAGTCTTTGCCAACCAAAAACCACCCATTGTTTACTATTTGTTGCTTCTATTTGTGTTGCCAATAGTTCATGATTTATTTGCCGACTCGATAAACTTTCGTCGTTTGTCCTGTTTTATGACCAATAAACTTTTGCCTTGTCTTTATACAAGATTAAACACGTGTTGAAGTACCAATCACCCATCAATAACTTGCTACAATTATGACATGGTCATCATTTCATTAAGTTGTTTCAGAATTCAAGCTTTATTTAAGATTCTGATAAAAATGTAACCTCCAATGCAGGCTAGCAACAAAAAACACTGTCAGAGGGCAGAAACAATTTAGCAGATGCCTGGTCAAGTAGACACGTGCAAGGCTTACGAGTTGAAGTGGTCGCTGTCAGGGTGTAAACTTAAGAGTCGCCTGTTGCCTTTCAAATTAAACCGCAAGACTAGTGTAGTCTTGCAAGAATTTTCAGATGTTCGTCTTTTGTAAGTTTTCACATAATTTTGTTGTTATCGTTTGTAACTTTGATAAGCAGATTGTATGAATAATAAACAGTTTATTTTTATCATTTTTTTAAAAACTTCGTTGCAGCTAAAGGCATTACATAAATGGAGGAGACTCCTGTGTTACCATTACAGGTGAAGTGAGCTGTAAGAATCGATTAATACCTCGATCATCCACTGTATCGGGGCAATATACTATTGTTTTTATGTTATTACTGTGCTCTGAAAGTAGAGAGAGTCACTACAAGCACTTTTGCTGTTTCAGTAAGTGCATGTTTGCCAAAAGTGTGCCCTGTATATACAACATGATATAAAGTCGTTCTAGTACACTTTTCTATGCATATGACGTACCGGTACTGAGAACCACGCTCTCCAAGGCACCCGGCCATCAAAAGATTCTGAGATAGCGTATATAGGTAGCGATAAAGTGTAAGAGATGTTTGACTTCCCGTTCACTTATCTCTGACTTGCGGATGTAGTAGTAGTAGTAGTAGTAGTTTTATTCATCCGTAGATCTCTTTTTACAAGGATATAGGACATGTCAAAGTATTTACAAGCTTAGATCAATTTACAATAAGCTAATTCGTATACACATATATTTACAGACTTCTAGTTAGAGACAATCATTAGATTTTACTCCTGGTATACAATAAGCAGATTCAGAAGGATGTAGGTTGCAGTAGGTACTGGGGGATGAAGCAGCTTGCACAGGATAGAGTAGCATGGAGAGCTGCATCAAACCAGTCTCAGGACTGAAGACAACAACAACATACAACAACAACATTAACAAAAGCAAAACGAGGATAATGGAATGTAGTCAAATTAAATCGGGTGATGCTGAGGGAATTAGATTAGGAAATGAGACACTTAAAGTAGTAAAGGAGTTTTGCTATTTAGGAAGTAAAATAACTGATGATGGTCGAAGTAGAGAGGATATAAAATGTAGACTGGCAATGGCAAGGAAAGAGTTTCTGAAGAAGAGAAATTTGTTAACATCGAATATAGATTTATGTATCAGGAAGTCGTTTCTGAAAGTATTTGTTTGGAGTGTAGCCATGTATGGAAGTGAAACATGGATGATAACTAGTTTGGACAAGAAGAGAATAGAAGCTTTCGAAATGTGGTGCTACAGAAGAATACTGAAGATATGGTGGATAGATCACGTAACTAATGAGGAGGTATTGAATAGGATTGGGGAGAAGAGAAGTTTGTGGCACAGCTTGACTAGAAGAAGGGATCGGTTGGTAGGACATGTTTTGAGGCATCAAGGGATCACAAATTTAGCATTGGAGGGCAGCGTGGAGGGTAAAAATCGTAGAGGGAGACCGAGAGATGAGTACACTAAGCAGATTCAGAAGGATGTAGGTTGCAGTAGGTACTGGGGGATGAAGCAGCTTGCACAGGATAGAGTAGCATGGAGAGCTGCATCAAACCAGTCTCAGGACTGAAGACAACAACAACATACAATAATTTATTTACAAATAACTCATTAAATAATGTAATGCCACACTATTCACTCATATTTCACTATCAATCACAGCACACACTATACACACATTGTTTCATAACACTTCACTCACTACACACACACACACACACACACACACACACACACACACACACACACACACAGGTGATCCTTGGGCCATTTTCTGTACTGCAAGTTCCTATTTGCTATCCTGAAAAACTGAGTCAGCATCCCTTCATAATGAGTGAGATGTTGAGCTCAGAAAGAGGAAGAGGTGTTAGTATTGTGCTATGCATAGCTTGAGGGGAGAGTGTCTCTAGAAACGAAAAAAGAAGTAAAATAATAAAGTGAAGGTGTTATGTGGAATATTGGATGTTTTATAATCATCATTATTATTATTATTTGTTTGTATAACATTTTTTTATCAAACCCCTACTCTGCTTTATCTAAGTAATCCTTCAATGTATAAAATGTATTGCATAACAGGTACTTTTTAGCTGCCTTCTTAAATAAGTGTATTTTTGAAATTTCTTTAATCTCTTTTGGTAATTTATTGTACAGTTTTATTCCTTGGTAGAAAATGCTGTTTTGAGTTTTATGTTTATTTTTTCTTGGTAAATGTAAGTTGAGTCTATCTCTTGTTGCATGGTCATGGACAGAGCTGTTTGTGCAGTAATTGCCAATGTTACTTTTGATGTGTACAACTGACTGGTAAATGTGTTCACATGGAGCAGTTAAAATTCCCAGTGTTTTGAACAGATCTTTACAATGAGCTCGACTACTATTTCTGGTTATTATTCTTATGGCTCTTTTCTGGAGTTTGAAAATTGTGTTCATATTTTGTGGATTTGTTCCCCAAAAAAGAATGCCATAGCTAAGAACTGAGTGTACATATGTTCTACTAAATACACGAAAGCTAAACCATCTAGCGAAATATACCAGAAAGCAACATGTTAATCTCATTCTTTACGTCTCTCTGCTATAAGCTAAAGATTTCAAGCTTCTCCGCAATATCTAATAATTCAAACTGCTTGCGTAAACCACTACATCAAATTTCTTGGGCAATTAAATCATAAGTTTGCTGTACTAGTACATTCCGTAGACACAAGAAACAGTAGTGGTTGTACAATAATGTGTAGAAGCACGCAAGATGCAAAGCGTTAACACTTAACAGTAAAATCGCTGACATTGCTTTATTCTTTCTTTGACATCTGATTAATTATTGTTTTATTGATTTTCTTGTTATTGAATCCCCGGGTTGTAATGTAAACAGACGTATGCAATTAAACGTTGCAGTTCGGTTAATTTATCTCGAACTGCAGCATTTTCGGTGACGCAGCGTGATCTTAGGCGACAACCGCCATCAACTGACGCGATATCCGTACTGTTCAGTTCCGAACATCAAGTGTTAACCAACCGCGCCACACTCTATTCGCGCATTGAGTGCCAGGAATGTCGGGTCTGACACCGTCCTTCGATGTTCCCCGGAACAGTTCAATCAACCGAGTCACAGTTAAACCACCGCCTCTCTGGCAAAATAAGCCAATTCTATCGTTCGTGCTGCTCGAGAGTCAATTTGTGCTCGCCAGCGTCACAGTGGCCGATTTCCTTTCCCATCCTTCCCCAATCCGAGCTTGTGCTCCGTCTCTAACGACGTCTTTGTCAACGGGACATCAAACACTAATCTCCTCTCGTGGTCCCCCAACGTCACGGCTGATGAAACCAACTATTGCTACGTTGTCGCTGCACTAAATGCGGATGTAACATCGAGATGCAATATGTTTTGGCCTTACCGCCGAGACTGACCAAAGCACTACTCTTAAGGATGCCCTGATCACTCTTCTTTCGCTGTCTGAGGTAAAGAGTCTTGAGAAGTTCCTACGAACAGGCCGAGAGCGCACTCCCTAGTAGTTGCTGGAACGGCAACGGACGCTATCAAACAGTGCCGTTAATGAGAACATCATGAGAAACGTTGGTTGTCACATCTCCCTTTAGAGGCAGAGAAGATTCTGACAACATGTGCCGGAGACCCAGAAGCGACAGTGCTGTGATGCTAGCGCAGATCGCAAAGCAGAGTAGTACCCGTAGCAGCGGCAGCATTTGTTGGCTCTTAGTCAGATTCTGCTATTGCATCGCTATAGGTCCAGATCGAGAAGTTCATTGCCAGGCTATTGCACTGTAAACACGTCATTCCCGTCACCGACTGCAACACATGGAATTTGGGCAACGCAAGGGAATCTAGCCGCCGTAGTCAACTATGAGCAGCCAGTAACTGTTCATGAATCACGACGTTTTCTAGGCGTCAACAACATCTACAGTCGTTGCGTCCATAATCTTGTATTGTTGGCCGCTCCGCTGAAAAATCTTTTAAGCGACTCGCCTAGAGAAAATGATAGATCGATGTGGAGAAATCTTTCGACAATATGAAGACTGCTGTCGCCGAGGCTGCTCTGTTAGCGCACCCTGGCCCACAAACACTGCTCACCTTATTGGTTGACGCGTCTCGTCGGCGACGGCAATAGGTGCCCTGCAGCACCAACAAATAGATCAGCAGTGTCAACCCTTGGTGTTCTACAGCGGAAAACTATTTCCATGACAACAGTGCTGGGCTAGATAAGATCGCGATATATACGCATGCGCATGTTTTAATTACGAAATTCAGGCGCTTGCTCGAAGATCGACACTTTACTCTCGCCACGGATCACGAACCACTTCCGTCAATTTCCAGATGAAGCATCATCGCGCCAGCCTCGTCATCTGTATTTCGTAGGGCAGTGTACAACCCACATTTCCACGTTGAGGGAAAATTTAATATCTCACTAGATGCTCTCTCTCACACTGAAGTGGTTTCAAGCTCTGTCGTCTACGAAGCACTAGCCTTGGCGCAACAGTCTGACGACGAGCTTCGAGATCTACTGGCATGGCCTTCCAGTCTGCAGCTCTGGCGAGCACAAGTGCCACCAACTAACGTGCTATTGTACTGAGACGTCTCCACGTCAAAGCCAAGAACCTTTGTGATCAATGGTTTTCGACAGCAGACAATAGGATCTCTGCACGACCTTTCTCATCCTGGGTCCGCACTACAGCACACTTGGTGAAACGAACTCTTGTGTGGCCTAACATCGATAGAGACTATTAGACATTTGTTCACCAACGCATGGCCACTCAGCGCTATAAAATCACTCGTCACGTTAGTGTACCCCTTGACATATTCCTTCTGGCTAACCAGCGATTCGACCATGTCCACGTATACATCAATGGACTGTTGCCTCCATCTAAGAGATATATGTACTGTCTCACCTTCATCGAGCGATTCACTAGCTTGTCTGAGATATTCCCCATGTCCGATATCACGGCTGAGTCAGCCGTACCTACGTTATTTCAGCGATGTATCGCCCATTTCGGCATACCGTTGCTCATCACCTCTGACCAGAGCAGGGAGTTGGAATCCTCTCTGTTGAAGGCACTCACTGCGCTGTTGTGCAGAAGCATATCTTGACAACCGTTTATCATCCGGCAGCGAATAGTTTGAAAGCTGTGAGTACCGGACGTGAGTCGTGCTTCGGTAGCTCAGATGGTAGAGCTCTTGCCTGCTAAAGGCAGAGGTCCCGAGTTCGAGTCTCGGTCGGGCACACAGTTTTAATCTTCCAGGAAGTTTCATATCAGCGCACACTCCGCTGCACAGTGAAAATTTCATTCTGGAAACATCCCCCAGGCTGTGGCTAAGCCATGTCTCTGCAATATCCTTTCTTTCAGGAGTGCTAGTTCTGCAAGGTTCGCAGGAGAACTTCTGTAAAGTTTGGAAGGTAGGAGACGAGATACTGGCAGAAGTAAAGCTGTGAGTACCGGACGTGAGTCGTGCTTCGGTAGCTCAGATGGTAGAACACTTGCCCGCGAAAGGCAAAGGTCCCGAGTTCGAGTCTCGGTCGGGCACACAGTTTTAATCTGCCAGGAAGTTTCATATCAGCGCACACTCCGCTGCAGAGTTAAAATTTCATTGTGGAGCGAATGGCTTGTTGCAACGCCTACATCGTCAACGCAAAATATCTCTTGGGTGCCACGAGTCCCAACATTCGACTGAGACGTTACCGATGTTCCTACTGGGCCTCCACAAGGCCATCAAGGACGATATGAAAGCAAATGCAGCTGACTTTGTTTATGGGCAACCACTCAGACTTCTCTGTGAATTTCTTTGCAATATGCCGAAGACTCTCATGTATGGGTTAGACTTTGTTAGCAAGCTGTGCTCGCAAATACGGTAGCTCCGTCCTATTGCATCAAGAGACCAAGAAAATCGCCGCCCTTTCGTTTTCGCCGATCTGTCGAGGTGCAATCAAGTAATTGTTCGGCACGCCGCTATCCTCAAGCCTCTACAGCCACCATGGGATGGGCTGTACCCAGTACTCAGCAGAGATGGCAAAACAATCTCCATCGACCCTCTGAAACCCACCTTCAGTGCTGCCTCCGCTGATGCACGCACATCGCCTGCCACACTCCCCTAGGGGCAAGACAGAATTACAAGCCGCCATGGACAAGACCTACTGTCACGCGATCGGGACGCGTCATCAGATTCAGTCGTCGATATCGTTAGCACTTAGCTACAATATCGCAGCCGTTGCTTTATTCTTTGACTTTTGATCGTTATTTTGTTATTTATTTTCTCGTTACTGAAACTCGGATTGTAGTGTACATGCACGTATGTAATTAAATGTTGCAATAAAGTTAATTTATCCCCAACCACAATAAGACTGTAAATATATCTCTGACTAGGTAGAACAGTTCCGCTAATAGCCAGAAACTATCTATCTTTTGAGTTCCGCTCCTCAAACATAGACAAGCTGCTGACCAGTAAATAACAGCCTGTCGATTACTAATTTATTTTTACTGACGGTACACATAAAGTAAAAGTTTTCCAGTTCATCGCGTCAGTACTCAAGAGACATATTTTACTGCTAAGCCAGCGATATATCCGTAGCCTCTGACTTCTATTTTTGTTTTTTGTTAATTTATTTAAATTCCTGTCCACTTTCCTTTATAAGAATAAATTATTATAAATAATACTATTATCAGTCGATTTACCTAAAATGATAATGTAATAACTTCCTTTCATTAATGCTGGAAGTAAAATATCTAACAAAATTATTTCGTCGTAGTTGACGTTTCGCAGCCAAAGAATATCTATGATATTTTTGGCAAAAAAACCTAACGTTTAATAACTGTTTGTATATTTTCTTTGATATAATGTTGTTTCTTTAGGTTTTATTATTTTTCATTTTCTATTATACTTTATTATTCTTCATTTCCGTTTTTTCTTTTTTTTCTTCTTTCAGATTATAAGCTATTTCTTTTCTCCTCTTGGAATCTTCAGTTAATTTTTTGGGAAGTTACATTTAGTTCCAATCAAAATGATTGAACTCGAAATTTATTTTTGATTACCTACACTATTACGACAGTGTGTGCCAATACAACCAATAAAATCGCAATCACTCACCTGCTGTGTGTGCTGACCACTGAATTACACGCACAGGGCATAGGGGTATAAAGGCAGATACGATGATCATTAGTAACTGATATGTGGCCGCGTCATTGTGTTACTTGTTTCTTCTCTGTGTCTCACCGTCTTCCCAGAGACACTTCACATAATTTACTACCTGATATTTTCTCTACAGTCTTAACTGCACCACTAAGTTAGTATTGTTCCTCCT
Source organism: Schistocerca gregaria (assembly GCF_023897955.1). Taxonomy (NCBI): domain Eukaryota; kingdom Metazoa; phylum Arthropoda; class Insecta; order Orthoptera; family Acrididae; genus Schistocerca; species Schistocerca gregaria. The sequence goes on along the minus strand of NC_064921.1, from coordinate 135,028,389 downwards.
TTATTCCCTGCAGGTGATACTGAGGAGATGCCGGTCGGTGGTTTTGCAACCCTGCAGTCTCTGTTCCTCCAGTCGGCTCTACTGACATGTTGCACCATTGCATGCCATCCTTGCACCTGCAACCTGCTCTACGTCCACGATGGTGCTGTGTGAGCTGTTGACTAATGTCAAAAGTAAGTAAATTATATCGAGCAGTTAGTCCACGAACCCACGCGAATTGTAAATGGTTGCGAAAACACACTTGACCTCTTAGCCACAAACAATCCAGAGCTGATAGAGAGCATCATGACTGATACAGGGATTAGTGATCACAAGGACGTTGTAGCTAGGTTCAATACAGTTTCTTCCAAAACCATCAGAAACAAACGCAAAATAATTTTATTTAAAAAAGCAGATAAAGTGTCACTAGAAGCCTTCCTAAAAGACAATTTCCATTCCTTCCGAACTGACTATGCAAATGTAGACGAGATGTGGCTCGAATTCAAAGATATAGTAGCAAACAGCAATTGAGAGATTCATACCTCATAAATTGGTAAGAGATGGAACGGATCCCCCGTGGTACACAAAAAAGGTCCGAACGCTGTTGCAGAGGCAACGGAAAAAGCATGCGAAGTTCAGAAGAACGCGAAATCCCGAAGATAGGCTAAAATTTACAGACGCGCGAAATTTGGCACGGACTTCGATGCGAGATGCCTTTAATAGGTTCCACAACGAAACATTGTCTCGAAATTTGGTAGAAAATCCGAAGAAATTCTGGTCGTATGTAAAGTACACAAGCGGCAAGACGCAGTCAATACCTTCGCTGCGCAGTACCGATGGTACTGTTACCGACGACTGTGCCGCTAAAGCGGAGTTATTGAACGCAGTTTTCCGAAATTCCTTCACCAGGGAAGACGAATGGAATATTCCAGAATTTGAAAAACGAACATCTGCTAGCATGAGTTTCTTAGAAGTAGATACCTTAGGGATTGCGAAGCAACTTAAATCGCTTGATACGGGCAAGTCTTCAGGTCCAGATTGTATATCGATTAGGTTCCTTTCAGATTACGCTGATACTATAGCTCCCTACTTAGTACTCACATACAAACGCTCGCTCACCGATAGATCTGTACCTACAGATTGGAAAATTGCACAGGTCGCACCAGTGTTTAAGAAGGGTAGTAGGAGTAATCCATTTAACTACAGACCTATATCATTGAAGTCGGTTTGCAGTAGGGTTTTGGAGCATATACTGTATTCAAACATCATGAATCACCTCGAAGGGCACGATCTATTGACACGTAATCAGCATGGCTTCAGAAAACATCGCTCTTGTGCAACGCAGCTAGCTCTTTATTCGCACGAAGTAATGGCCGCTATCGACAGGGGATCTCAAGTTGATTCCGTATTTCTAGATTTCCGGAAAGCTTTTGACAACGTTCCTCACAAGCGACTTCTAATCAAGCTGCGGACCTATGGGGTATCGTCTCAGTTGTGCGACTGGATTCGTGATTTCCTGTCAGGAAGTTCGCAGTTCGTAGTAATAGATGGCAAATCATCGAGTAAAACTGAAGTGATATCAGGTGTTCCCCAGGGAAGCGTCCTGGGACCTCTGCTGTTGCTGATCTATATAAATGACCTGAGTGACAATCTGATCAGTTCTCTTAGATTGTTCGCAGATGATGCTGTAATTTCCCATCTAGTAAGGTCATCCGAAGACCAGTATCAGTTGCAAAGCGATTTAGAAACGATTGCTGTATGATGTGTCAGGTGGCAGTTGACTCTAAATAACGAAAAGTGTGAGATGATCCACATGAGTTCCAAAAGAAAGCCGTTGGAATTCGATTACTCGATAAGTAGTACAATTCTCAAGGCTGTCAATTCAACTAAGTACCTGGGTGGTAAAATTACGAACAACTTCAGTTGGAAGGACCACATAGATAATATTGTCGGGAAGGTGAGCCAAAGGTTGCGTTTCATTGGCAGGACACTTAGAAGATGCAGCAAGTCCACTAAAGAGACAGCTTACACTACACTCGTTCGTCCTCTGTTAGAATATTGCTGCGCGGTGTGGGATCCTTACCAGGTGGGATTGACGGAGGACATCGAAAGGGTGCAAAAAAGGGCAGCTCGCTTTGTATTATCACGTAATAGGGGAGAGAGTGTGGCAGATATGATACACGAGTTGGGATGGAAGTCATTACAGCAAAGACGTTTTTCGTCGCGGCGAGACCTTTTTACGAAATTTCAGTCACCAACTTTCTCTTCCGAATGCGAAAATATTTTGTTGAGCCCAACCTACATAGGTAGGAATGATCATCAAAATAAAATAAGAGAAATCAGAGCTCGAACAGAAAGGTTTAGGTGTTCGTTTTTCCCGCTCGCTGTTCGGGAGTGGAATAGTAGAGAGATAGTATGATTGTGGTTCGATGAACCCTCTGCCAAGCACTTAAATGTGAATTGCAGAGTAGTCATGTAGATGTAGATGTAGATGAAGTAGAAAAACTGTAGACCTCTACATACATCTATATTTTAAAAAAATACTGGTGATAATTAATTTTGTTCCTTCTTCTGTCTGTGGCGGACCTGTGCCTCTAGCAGCAGCTGTGTCACCTACAGTGTATCAGCAGGCGAACATGATGTTCCACCACCGGCCGTGCGGCAGGAGCCAATCTCATCGACGTCTACAACACAGCCGCTGCCGTCGACGTCCCAGGCTGGCCTGTAACGCTGTATCACAACTGTGGCTCATTTGCCGCGAGGCGGGCAGCGCTCTCCACACTCTGGCCCATTTCACGTGCATCACATCAGAACGCCACAACCCTGCGTTGGGACCAGCAGCAGAAGCATCTCCACCCACTCTATTAAGAATCGCCAGGTGAGTCCTGTAGCCACATTGAACTAGTCAATGGTCGCTGGCTCGTTTTGGGACAGGATTTGACTTGCCCGAATGGATAATTCGAAGGCAAAATAGCGAGATCCTGCCACCTTCCTCAGAGCTTGTCCAGTTATTTCAGAAAGACCTCCCTACATACATCAATTATTTGTGGTGCCACGCCATCAAGTGTGAGACAGTTCTATACTGTGAGCTCATGCAAACCCTGAAAGAGGACGATGCTGTAGAGCAGAGGAGCATCGTCCAAATTTGAGGCAGAACTGGTGTGATATCAGAGGGCGAGCAGATCGCTGAGTGGTCTATTACTTTTACTGAGAGCGTCAGCGTTCCCAAGATGCACGAAAGGGGGTCCAATGAGGCGCTCAGTTACGTACTCCACCTTGACGGTTACTCACATATTTAAGATCAACTTATCTTCTGGAACTGGGTTATAATCCAAGTTATATCCCACTTCCTGAAGATATTACCACCACCCACTTTGTTTCAACACCGTCAATAGGGAACAATTGATTTAAAAACTTTCTGGGTTAACCATCCCCTCAGGAACTTATTTAGTCTCCCTAGATGTCAAGAGTGTGTATACCACTATTCCGGAAGATCAAATGCTGGATACTGTGGCTCAGAACCTAAGGGCGCATAGCGGACGCTCCAGCAAAATGATACAAAAAATGCCACAGTTAATTTTATCAAGCCAGTATTGTAGTTCATTGATTTTACCTCTTAGGGACTGTACATTTATATGAAGACGGAGAATACAGTTATTAGCAGAGAAAAGTAGATTGATTTCACTGGGTCTGAATGAATTAGCCTGCTGCAGTTTTCTTCTTTAAATAGTTTCTATCCTTCCTTACCTTGTAATATCATTTCCCCCTTTCCCCCCTTTTTTGAAAAGAGAGAGAGAGAGAGAGAGAGAGAGAGAGAGAGAGAGAGAGAGAGAGAGAGGTAGAGAGAGAGAGAGAGAGAGAGAGAGAGATGTACATTTACATCTAAACTCTCCAAACTACTGTGTGGTGCACGACAGCGGGTAAGTCCCATTGTATGTCCTGCTGTACTAGTTATTATTAGGGCTCCTTCCTGTTCAATTCATGTATGGAGCACAAGAAAAATGATTGTTTGAATGCCTCTGTGTATGATGTAATTATTTTAATCTTATCCTCATGATCCCTATGTGAGTAACACATAGGGGGTTGTAATATATTCCCAGAGTAATCATTTAAAGCTGGTTGCCGAAATTTTGTTAATAGACTTCCTCAGTATAGTTAATGTTTATCTTCAAGAGTCTTCCAGTACAGTTCCTTCAGTGTCCTTCAGTGTGTCTGTGACACTCTCTCACAGATTAAACAAATCTGTGACCATGCATGCTTCCCTTCTCTGTATACTTAAAATATCCCCTCTCAGTGCTGTCTGGTAAGCATCCCACACACTTGAGCAATACTCTAGAACTGGTCACATGAGAGATTTTTAAGCAGTCCCTTTTATAGACTGATTGCACTTCCCCAGTATTCTTTCAACAAACTGAAGTCTCCCATCAGCTATAACCATGACTGAACCTACGTGATCATTCCATTTCATATCCCCACAAAGTGTTACACACAGGTATTTGTATGAATTGGCCATTTACAACAGTGACTCACTGATATTATGGTCATACGAAACTACATATTTTGTTTTTTGTGAAGTGCAAAAGACTTTCCTTCTCATTCTGTCCAGTAAGTCTCCCCTGACATGTGGTTCGGGCTGACTTTTCTGAGTTTTACCCCTTTTCTGAAACCTCTTCAATCCTTTAACTTCACCCCTCTTCCTTCCCCTTCAAACTTTCTGCTGGAACAAGGAGCTGGTGCCTCTGAAACTTGGATACATAAAATCTTTTTTTAAATGGGTGTCCTCCTGCTGTTGCTTGGTGAGTGGATTTTATACCTATCCTACCACATTGTATAGAGTATAGGAAAAGTGGTCAACCTTGGCTTTACTGAAGAAACTATCCTGTAATTTGCCTGTTTCAGTTTACAAAAATCTATATCAGGATGACAGGACAGAGCAAACTCCATTATCCTGAATATGAGGTCAAGGTCTTAACAACTACACTGTTTCATTTGGTTGATCCCTATTGTACAATGTTCATTGATTTACATGTAATTTGCCCTAGATAATAGATATTATAAAACACAGTTTTGCGCTATATCAGTGCACACACTATGGATACCTGATGGTGTCTCTTGGCTCACAAAAATGCTGTTGTGCCCTTTCCACTCTCTCCAGTCTGTTGGGAAAACTGACTTCAGGCCCATAAACATGCAAGTATGCACCTTGCACATCTTCATATCCTCTCCTCAGTGCATAGAAAAAACTGATTTGTATCCCTCCATGATGACTGAGACGCTGAACTCAAGAAAATGTCAAGACAATATTAGCTGAATTTTTTAATAGGTGTATTTTACAAATATTTTCTTACCCCTGAATAATTTATAACATAATTTTGTTCCCTAAGAGTAAATGCCATTTACATCAGACAATATGCTGTTTTGAGTTTTCTGTTTGTTTTTCCTTGATAAATGCCCAAACTTGCTCTTGATGTATAATAGCTCTATTAGTGAAATACAATAGCAGTCATTAGAGGCAGTTGTGGTGCAAGTGGTGTTGGGGGGGAGGGGGGGGGGGGGAGCTTGAAAACGTGTATAAAAGCTGTTCAGTTTGAGTTTCCACTGTGAAGAAATGGGTGGCCAAAATATGGCTGTGAAAGCGTCCAAGATGATCCACATGAAGGACATCCAAAAAGGGCAAGCACACTGGAAATCATTGACAAAGTGCATGATATGACTTTGGAAAATCAGCATGTGGAGGTGTGTGAAAATGCCAATGCTCTAAAGATATCAAAGGAATGCATTGGTCACATCTTGCACCAACAACTGAACATGAGGAAGCTTTGCACAATACGAGTGCCATGTGTGTTCACTGTAGATCACTAACACATTTTCACAGCACTTTCTGAAGAGTGCTTGATGCATTTTAAGAAGAACAGAAGTGACTGTTTTTATCAATACATGACAAGACAGTCTTCAATGTTTAAGCACCTGTCAGCAAACTTGGCTCAAGAAGATGCTTTTCAATGCACTGTGGTCAATTTTAAGGATAAGGTTTTGGACAACATGATGCTCTCAGTTCTTGGGAAAGGCTACACCTAGAACCTTGCCCTTAACTGATTTTGTTACTGTTGTTGAAGGAGCTATTTGATCTATTCCAAGTGATGCTGCCTACGAAAGCAGAGGTGAAACATGTTGTGTACTTATGGGATCTCAATCTAAGAAGAGTAACATTTCCTCAATGGAGAGGACTACACTGTGCAAGCTGTGAGAAGATTCTCACATAATGGTGCTTCCTGTTATTTGCTGGAAAAGCCACGATGCTGTTACCACATGAGCTCTGTGACCAGAAGATTTATAGCTTATTGAGTGAACCAACATACAGGAACCCAGATAAAGACACTGAAGGGAGAGTAGAAAGAAAACCAATAACATTGCTGAATTCTTTTTCCCTTGCACAAGAAGTTGTGAAAAGATTAAGACCTCACAGCTCTGTTCCAGCACAGTTATGTTGTCTTCCAAAAATACTTAAAGAATATCTTACCTTATGTCCTTCTGTGAGCAATATTGGTGCTCCAATGTATGCCTCAGCTAGACATCTTGATTCTTTACTGAGATATTTTGTGGGGAAGTGTTCACATCAATTTGCAATTCCAGTGACTTTATTAATAGACTGAAGTCACTTCAGCTGAGTGAGTTGGTCTCATTGGTAAGCTCCGATGTTACATCACTCTTCACTAGGGTCCCTCTCTTGGATTCATTGTCACTCATCAGAAGCAAGTTCAAAGCTGATATAACAGCACTATTTCATCATTCCCTTTCCTAAACCTACTTCTTATTCAACAGTGAATTTTTTGAACAAATTGATGGTGTTGCCATGATTAGTCCTCACTACTCTTGGATAGCAAATTTTTTTATGGAGGACTTTCTGGAGAGGGCACTTGATTTGGCAGAACTTAAGCCAAAAGTCACCTAGTGATACGTGGATGATACTTTTGTAGTGTGGGTCCATAGTGAAGAAGAGCTGTTACATTTTTTGCAGCATTTGATTTCTATCAATGAGAATATCAAATTTATGATGGAAATGGAGAAGGGCAGCTGTCTGCCATTTCTGGTTGTCTTGGCCAGATGAAAAGTCAATGGATCACTGGGGGATTCCATTTACTGTTAACCCACACATACAGACCTGCAATTGCAGGCATCTAGCTGCCACTACCCATCAAAAACTATGGGCATCCTTCAAATGTTGCTTCACTGGGCATATGTTATGTCTGATGGAGATAGTCTTACAAAGGAGCTTAAACACCTACAATCAATATTTAGCATAGCTTTAAGGAAGAAAGAACATGACTACCCATGTGGCAAAGAGGAGAAAGCAGAGTTCATGTTCAGGGCATTCCTTCTGTATGTTCACAATACTTCATGAGAATTATTTAGAATCTTAAGAAAACTTCAAGTCAAAGTAATCGTCCACTCACCTACAAAGATGTGTGCTGTTCTCGGTTCAGCCAAGGACAATATGGCATTGCGGAAAGCTGTAATCTACACAATTCCTTGCCAGTGTGACAATGCCTGCATTGGTCAGACAATCTGCACAGTGTGTGAAAGATACACTGAACATGATTGCCACATTCACTTTTCACTGCCCAGTAAGTAAGCCATAGACAAACATTGTATCTCAACAGGACATTCCATGGATTACTCTACCATGGAAATCTTGGCCTTGAGGAGATCCTTCTGCAGTTCCAGTTATTAAGGAGTCAGTGGAAATACATTTAGTAGAAGACCTCATTAACTGTGATGGCGTCTTTCAACTGGACAAGATGTGGGATGCAGCAATATCTTTAATTTTTTCTACCAACATTCAATTTTATTCATTTTGACATCTGAATTTTAACTGCACAAGTGTGCACATCAACAGAGAAGGCATATGTAGTATCTCTGTATGCATATGTCTGCCTGTGATGGAGCAATATTTGAAGAGGGCATGTAACCCACACCTGCTTTGTTTCTTCATTCGTTGTCCTTGGTGTCGATGCACTAGCTCGAAAAAGGGGGTGGAAGTGCAGTACTGTCTACTGTAAATGATGTAGCCGACAGGTACACATTTGCATTTCACAGTTGTTTACTTTCACTTTTCACAGTCCCTCATGTACACACTAAATATGGCCAGTGCACTATTGTGTAACTTTCAATAAGTCTCATTAATAGTTTTCAGTTGAGTATCCACATACTGCTACAATAGTTTACTGTTGAATGTCTATGAGCAGTAAACACATAACCATATAATTCACAGTTCTTTTGGAATAATCAGGTACATATGGAACAGACACTTCATTGTTTTAACACATGGCCTACTGGTGTAACACTTATTTCCTTGTTAAGTTGATGCATTGTTGTCACTCTAACCAACACAGGTTCCTCATCTGAAACTTGGCCATAGACTGACTGTCTTGGGACCATAAATTGTTAAATTTACAGAAATTACAATTAAAACTTAAGTCATTAAATTAACTAAATACATCGAAAAATTCCATCTTTTTAACAGTTTCTTCTACTACAAGAGTTAGGCCTAATTATTTGTTTAAATCATGAAATTAACAAATATAAGTATGGAAGCAATACTTTTTACAAAACTGTTAATTACCTCGGAATTAATTAAGATCTGGTTTTGATAACATGTTTTGGAATAAAGCAAAATACATCCATTAAGAATAGAATTAGTTGTTCTTCCGAATGTTTATAATTAGTACATAATTTATAGGTATTTGTTTACATGTCAACAATAGAATTTAATTTACAAAACAGTAACTGATTTTACCCTATAGTAAAAGACACTAGCTAGGAACAGTCAAAATAAATTAGAAAATAAATTATAACCTTAAAACTAAGCACAAGATTAGATCTACTGTTATGTTCTTTAAAACTGAATGTCAACCTTTCTCTTTTATGAAAATGTGCATTATACTCGCATATGTTAATGGTGATTAGTTGAAAGTGAAAATACCAATTTAAAGAGGCAGATGGCAAATCAAGAGGGTGAGTAAAATTATCCCAGCTTCCTTCATCACATCAAAACCTCATTGGATTGACCAGACAGATAATTGTGAAACAAATACTAACAAAGAGATAGGGGGGCTGGCCAGTACTTACCTCAGCTCAGTACAGCCGATAGATACACAAAAAAAACAACCAAAAATTTACGTTCCTAGCTTGCGGAATAAATGTTCCTTCATCAGGGAGGAGAGAGGGGAAAGAAAGGGAAGAAGGGAAAGTGGATTTAGTTACTCAGAACCCAGGTTATGAAGCCTTTCCCTGTCCCTTCATAACCTGGGTTCTGAGTAACTAAATCCACTTTCCCTTCTTCCCTTTCTTTCCCCTCTCTCCTCCCTGATGAAGGAACATTTATTCCGAAAGCTAGGAATGTAAATTTTCGGTTGTTTTTTGTATATCTGTCGGCTGTACTGAGCTGAGGTAAGTACTGGCCAGCCCCCCTATCTCTTTGTTAGTATTTGTTTCACATCTTTATATGAGATTTTCCATTAATTATTCAGACAGATAATTGGATTGACCAGACAGATGTTGAAATAGCTAACTAGGCAATTCAATGACCACAAGTGACCCCAGGAATTGGGTTTAAAATCTAAACACAAAAAATTATTACATAAGAATTTTTCTTATCAAAAATTATGGTAGATGTGTTTTTCAAATTCTGACTTATATGAACTGGCCATGTGAAAATCCCCTTATAACATATTTACACACAGTGAATTGTACATTTGCAGAAAATATTCAGAAGTTATACTTTTAATCAAAATAGTCCTTTTGGGGTTAAACAAGGATTACATTCAAAAATACATATCACTTTGTGCAAGTCTTGTCTTGCTAAATGAAATAATTCCTCATTGGGGGGAAAAAAAAACCAGTACATTGCAGTTCACTGTCAGCCACAAAATTTCACTTGCTCAATGTTTAGTATTTTTCACAAGCACTTTCACACTTTTAATAAGCTATTATACATTTTCTCACCAAGTTGTCCACACCTTCAACACGTCAAAATGCCAGTTAGTAAGAAAATGAACTGCTATGAGTTCCCTTATGGAGAGCTGCATCAAACCAATCTCATCACTGAAGACCTTAACAACAACAACATGAGTTCCCTTGGAGGTGGTTCCCCTTTGCCACAGTACATGAGAAATTGAGACAAAATACCTAACTTTAACACACTTACTTTACTTTTAACTTAAGTTTAAGAAAAAAATGTTTCACACTAAAATTGATAGTAATTACTTCATAAATAAATACATTGCACAGTTTTCATAACATTACAATGATTAGCCCTAAAATTTCACTATAGTACAAAAGCTGTGGACTAGAAATTTTTTTTAAAATCAGGTACACATTACACCATAAAACATTACTCTAATTTATAACTCTATCTGAAACTGGTTAAACTTTAAAGACTTTTGTATCTTTCCCATTTGCAAAATATCATCTTAGTGACTAAAATATGTACATTACCTCTAGTTCAGATTCAAGATGTGCAGTAGCATAGATTTACAAATCATTACATTATATATGTATATAATCACCATCATGTAATTTAATTACTATTCAGATCAAAATTTAGGGGATGGAAGTTGTACCAAATCATTGCCCCACTTCTCTACCCAACTCTAAGCACTATTCTCATTCAAACAGAAAATTATATCCTCACAAAATGTTACCAAATAGTTGACCTTTAAGAATATTCATATTAGTCTAGCATCACTGTTATCAGTTAATCAGTAAAATTACTTTTTTTCATTCCAGTGTTACCATTTTAAGCTCATAATTCCTCAGAACAAAAATAGAAGTTTTCAGGTAACCTATAGGTCCAGTAACACACCATTATATGACTTGTAAATATTGCTCTTTCTGTTAATCTCTCATTCTAGTTGCACAACATAAACAGTGCCCAATGTTGCCTAGTTCACAATTAGATCCTTAGTACAGTTACACCACATTTGTTTTTACACTGTCATCTTTATCATTACTCAAGCATGTCTGTCAGCTGTATTATTTTACTTACATTTCTTACCTTGTTAGCCAGTGAAATGCATTCTCAAAAAATATCCCTACTGCAGAGACAGGCTCCTTAATCATTAAGACCCTAACTTTCTGTTTTTGTTTTACATAAATGATCTGCCACTTAACATTGAGCATCACTCAGTTTTATTTGCAGATGACACATCTTTAGTCATTGAAAGTAACATTACAGATCAAATTCCACAAACTGTATTAAACACTTAATAAAACTTAGATACCCTGTCCCTTCATAACCTGGGTTCTGAGTAACTAAATCCACTTTCCCTTCTTCCCTTTCTTTCCCCTCTCTCCTCCCTGATGAAGGAACATTTATTCCGAAAGCTAGGAATGTAAATTTTCGGTTGTTTTTTGTATATATGTCGGCTGTACTGAGCTGAGGTAAGTACTGGCCAGCCCCCCTATCTCTTTGTTAGTATTTGTTTCACATCTTTATATGAGATTTTCCATTAATTATTCAGACAGATAATTGGATTGACCAGACAGATGTTGAAATAGCTAACTAGGCAATTCAATGACCACAAGTGACCCCAGGAATTGGGTTTAAAATCTAAACACAAAAAATTATTACATAAGAATTTTTCTTATCAAAAATTATGGTAGATGTGTTTTTCAAATTCTGACTTATATGAACTGGCCATGTGAAAATCCCCTTATAACATATTTACACACAGTGAATTGTACATTTGCAGAAAATATTCAGAAGTTATACTTTTAATCAAAATAGTCCTTTTGGGGTTAAACAAGGATTACATTCAAAAATACATATCACTTTGTGCAAGTCTTGTCTTGCTAAATGAAATAATTCCTCATTGGGGGGAAAAAAACCCAGTACATTGCAGTTCACTGTCAGCCACAAAATTTCACTTGCTCAATGTTTAGTATTTTTCACAAGCACTTTCACACTTTTAATAAGCTATTATACATTTTCTCACCAAGTTGTCCACACCTTCAACACGTCAAAATGCCAGTTAGTAAGAAAATGAACTGCTATGAGTTCCCTTATGGAGAGCTGCATCAAACCAATCTCATCACTGAAGACCTTAACAACAACAACATGAGTTCCCTTGGAGGTGGTTCCCCTTTGCCACAGTACATGAGAAATTGAGACAAAATACCTAACTTTAACACACTTACTTTTACTTTTAACTTAAGTTTAAGAAAAAAATGTTTCACACTAAAATTGATAGTAATTACTTCATAAATAAATACATTGCACAGTTTTCATAACATTACAATGATTAGCCCTAAAATTTCACTATAGTACAAAAGCTGTGGACTAGAAATTTTTTTTAAAATCAGGTACACATTACACCATAAAACATTACTCTAATTTATAACTCTATCTGAAACTGGTTAAACTTTAAAGACTTTTGTATCTTTCCCATTTGCAAAATATCATCTTAGTGACTAAAATATGTACATTACCTCTAGTTCAGATTCAAGATGTGCAGTAGCATAGATTTACAAATCATTACATTATATATGTATATAATCACCATCATGTAATTTAATTACTATTCAGATCAAAATTTAGGGGATGGAAGTTGTACCAAATCATTGCCCCACTTCTCTACCCAACTCTAAGCACTATTCTCATTCAAACAGAAAATTATATCCTCACAAAATGTTACCAAATAGTTGACCTTTAAGAATATTCATATTAGTCTAGCATCACTGTTATCAGTTAATCAGTAAAATTACTTTTTTTCATTCCAGTGTTACCATTTTAAGCTCATAATTCCTCAGAACAAAAATAGAAGTTTTCAGGTAACCTATAGGTCCAGTAACACACCATTATATGACTTGTAAATATTGCTCTTTCTGTTAATCTCTCATTCTAGTTGCACAACATAAACAGTGCCCAATGTTGCCTAGTTCACAATTAGATCCTTAGTACAGTTACACCACATTTGTTTTTACACTGTCATCTTTATCATTACTCAAGCATGTCTGTCAGCTGTATTATTTTACTTACATTTCTTACCTTGTTAGCCAGTGAAATGCATTCTCAAAAAATATCCCTACTGCAGAGACAGGCTCCTTAATCATTAAGACCCTAACTTTCTGTTTTTGTTTTACATAAATGATCTGCCACTTAACATTGAGCATCACTCAGTTTTATTTGCAGATGACACATCTTTAGTCATTGAAAGTAACATTACAGATCAAATTCCACAAACTGTATTAAACACTTAATAAAACTTAGATACCCGGTTTGATTTAAATGGGTTAAAATTAAACATGGGAAAGAATCTGTTAATGCAATTTAAAACAAAACCAGCAAAATTAAATGATACTCAGACCAGCCACAGAAATGAGGATTTGTAGGAAGCTAGCTGTGTGAATTCCTAGGAATGCAGCTAGATAAAAATATATCATGGGGGTCACACATACAGTATCTTGCAAATAAATTAAATAGCCAAGCATATGCAATGAGAATATTGTACAATGCTACCATATGGGCATAAGAAAAGTAGTATATCAGAGCTACTTTGGGTCAGTGATAAGGTATGGAATTGTATTTTGGGGTACCTCAAACCACATGTGTTGAATACTAAAACTTCACAAAACCATCATTAGAAATATGCACAATGTAGGGCAAAGAAAATGATGTCGCCCACTCCTAAAACATCTGAGTATACTAAGTGTTCCCTCAATATACATATGTGTGAGATGATTATCTTTGTACAGTAACCATAATTTATTTGTAGCAAATCATTTTCAACATGATTACAGCACCAGAAATCAAAATAATTTTATGCTGCCCACCCACCATTTAAAACTTCATGCTCAAACTCCACGTTATATAGGTGTGAAAATTTATAATAAAGTCAAAGGAAGAGAAATGATCAGTATAAATTTAGAAACACTGAAAAAATCCTTATATGAGAAACTAGTGCAGAAATGTTACTATTCAGTAGAACAGTTCATAAATGACAACCTAAAATTTGAGCTGGAGGGAGCAAGTACTTAGGACTGTTAATCTTAAAAGTTTGTTAGTTTTGAAGAAAAATTATTAATTGCTTAATTAAGTAATTATTCAGTACTGTATATTATATTACTGGTATTATAAGGAAAATTGTAAACCAGTATATGTGTTTTGACAGGTCTCCTGTACTTTTAAGTCAATGGCTTGAAATTGTATGTTATGGGACAATAAACTTCTACTTCTACATTATTCGTTATTTTATTATTCCATTATTGTTTTATTATCTAGTAAATAAACAACTGCTCTGCTTATCTAAAGCAAAATTGATTCTACAGAAAAACACTCCACAGTAACAGATCCTTATGCTAAGGCAAACTTAATTTTCATTCCTGATCAGACAATAGTGTTACTTAGGAACACTATTATTTCACTGTATTCCTTGAAATTGCATGAGAGTCTAGCCTTAAGGGTGATATACACACGAATCTTGCGTATTCTTTCCACACATTACTCCAGGTAACTATGTTTAAAGTTGTAATTCCTTAATGTTAGAAAAGGCTATACCATTACACAAATAGATAGTTATTTCACATATACTGGTTGCACTGAACACAAACACTAATATTGTACCACAATTAATGTCAATGCCTAGCATTAAAGATGGTTGATATTGCATATTGCCTGTGTTGCTGCACCAAATTATTCTAATTTACCACCTGAGTTGATTACTTCAGATGTTAATTATCCTCCACATATGCTGAGACCTTTCATTTTCAGTTTACCTTACCTCTTTGTTTGGCAGAAATTCTTTAACCATTGTACCAATTTACTTTCTTCCATCATCTTATGATAGAATTACTTATAGCTAACACAACATAAATACACTGGAGAAACCTTTTCTAACACATCCCTACACTAAAGTGTCCTGCTGTACAAAATCACATGAAAATCAAAGAAAGAATCTTTTGGATTCCCTTACTAACTACACATAGGATAGTACAAGAGTTTGACTGCCTCAGAAATCATGAAAAATGAGACAGACAGTTGGGAGTAAGCATTATTGCCACATAGTGAATCCCACACAGAATGTTGAACCTCCTACTTGATAATTGCACAAGAAATTAGTTCCAAATGTAACATCAATGCTAAGATTTTGAATCAGCAAGAAATTGTATTTCAACAGCTGTCCTGCCAGTTCTACATTTAATAGTAACTCTTGTTTCACACTCTTTGACAGCTTACCAGTAACGCCAATAATTTTTATTCCAGAAACATGCATTAGTACTATACTGTCTGTGTTCTTAATAGATTCAAAAAAAGCTTGTGAAATACCATTCAAGTACTACCACTGTCTAATAAACGCATACAATACCTTGTACACCTGCTGTTATTACAGGGTGCCCCATTTCCTTTTTACTTACCATGTGATCTTCATGCAAGAAATCCTCATTAATCCTTTCCCTGGAAAAACTATCATCCTGCTTACCTAAATGATTATCAGACACAGGCAAATGACAGATAGCATGGTCCTCTTCCTCATTATCACTCTGTAACTCTTCATTGGGCCTAACATTATCCTCCTTTATTCTTTCTTTTATCAACACATTGCCATCATTATCAATTATATATTCAAATATGTCTTCCTCATCACTAGTGGAATCGTCTTTGTTATCATCATTACTATTGCTGTCAGAATCAGACCCACTTTCTCTGTGCTTTAGGTTTTGTAGCTCTTCCACCTTTTCCTACATTCCAGTCAGTTTTGAATCTACATGTTCATTCAATTTAACTGGTTTTTCCTCTGCCACTACTGCACTCATGGTTTCTTCCTCGGTTTCTGAATCATTTTTAATGTGATCATTTGGTTCTCAAGTTTAACGCTGTTTTCAGCACAAAATTTCATGGCAGCTTTGACTTCATACTTACACTGTGTTTCAAAAGCTTCCAAATTCCTATTATAGTCATCACAAAGTTTCTTTCTCTCTTTCACAAATTTACTACTTATTAATGTTAATTTCTCATTAGTAGTTTGTACTACCTTCTTGATCTTTTCATCACTATCTTTAAGTGCCACCTCAACCTTCTTATTTAATTTTGTAAGATTAGAGTTGACTACCTAAATTTTTTTTTTAGTTTATTTATTTAATTCACTCTTTTAGCTAGTCATGTCTTCTTTCATACACATACTACTCATAATTTGCAACACCATCACTTCCACTTTCCCATCTGCCATTAACTTTTGCCTATGCTGATTTTCGCTAGTAGGTTCCTCCTTAACCTTAACATCCTCATGCACTTCAGTACTGTTTTTGTCCATTTCGCTCAGCTCACCATACACTGTAGATGATGCTTTTATCATTTGATCTACAGTAGGATCTTTGTCCCCATCATTCAAAGTTACATTCATTTGAGACTAATATGCACTATCATCTACTAAACCAGGCTACCGTTATCCCTTGTCTCCCATCACACTGTTAAGGCCACTCATTATGTATCACTTAATACAAAATAGCTTTTGCTATTAAATTACCTCATTCTCATTCACTATTCGTCTGCTGTTCTGCTACTGCTGTTGCAGTTGTTATCTGGATCTGCATGGCTGCGGCAAGTTGTAATTCTCTTGGGGAAGTGTCTTGTTTATCCCAAGCAGCTGTGTCCACCTGTGTGCTGATTAGCTGCACCTGTGCTCAATGGCTACTTCCATAGTACACACTCACTGATTGGTTGCTGTTATACTGTGGCCATGAAACCCATGTACTGGTTGGCTGTTGCTCCACTGCACTGTAAGCTGCTGTTAAGTTCACTGTTCAAATTTCATGAGTTCTTGTTTATTGTGGCTACATACATGGTTCCTCACATCAGGGTACCAAATGTGATGATGCTCACCTGCTTTGTCTCTTCATTTGTTGCCCTCAGTGTTGACACACTGGCTGAAAAAAAATAGGGGGTGGAAGTGCAGTACTGTCTACTGTAAATGATATGCCAACAGGTACACATTTGCATTTCACAGTTGTTTACTTTTACTTTTCACAACCCACCATATACACACTAAATATGGCCAGTGAACTATTGTTTAACTTTCAGTAATCCTCATCGATAGTTTTCAGGTGAACATCCAAATACTGCTACAGTAGTTTACTGTTTAATGTCTATGAACACTAAAAATAAAACCACATAATTCACAGTTCTTTGGAATAATCAGGTATGTATGGAGCAGACACTTCATTGTTTTGACACATGGCCTACTGGTGTAATGCTTATTTCCCTATTAATATGATGCATTGTTTTCATTCTAACCAACACAGGTTCCTTGTCTGAAAGTCAGCCATGGATTGACTGTCTCAGGACCAAAACTTGGGCCCTTAGATATCCTCACAATAATAGGTACTGAAACTACACATTGTTTGAAGTTAAATTTACAGAAATTACAATTAAAACTTCTGTCTATATCTGGATTCCACTCCAGCTAGTGCCAGGTCTGGATGCTGATGAGTCCTCTCCATTTGGCTCAGTCCTCCCACCACTTTTCTTCCGCCACTTGCTGCCAGGTCATACCTCTCTTTCCACAGATATTCTCACTCCCATTTTCCACCATGTTCTTGGGTGCCCTGTAGGTCTTTTTCCATCCATCTTTAGCTCTTCCATAACTTTGGGGAGTCTCTGCCCATGCATCCTCTTAACATGCCCATACCATCTTAATCTCTTTTTTTTTTTTCAATTTCTTCTCTCATATTTTCTTGTTTAGAGTCCTTTCTAATCTTTACATTCCTTACTCTGTCCATTCTTGTTTTTCCTTTAACTGCTCTGAGAAATTTCATTTCCCCTGCTTGCAGTCTGCTCCAGTCCCTTTCTCTCATTGTCCATGTTTCTCCACCATAGGTGACAATAGGAAAGTAATAATTCTTATACATAAGGAGTCTTGCTTTTTCTTAAGCTTCCTTAGTCCAAATCAGGTGTTTTATTGTTTGGTAGAAATTGCCTCCCTTCTGTAACCTCCTATTAATTTCGTTGGTTATTCTCCCATCCTTAGATATTTCACTCTCTAAATAGGTGAAGCTTTATACCTCTTTGGGGGGTTCCCATTCAAGGTAATATTTCTGATGATCCCTTTCTCTCTTCCAAATACCATTACTTTTATTTATTTTTAATCCGTACCTTTTCATTATTTCCTTCCACACATCAAGAGGTAACTGTACATCTACCTCTTTATCACTCCATATTACCATATCATCTACAAAAATCATATTTTTGTCTTTTTCTTTTACTATATCTTTAACTGCCCTATTCATTCCTTCCTTCACAACATTAAAAAGTGCAGGAGATATGATACTTCCTTGCCTAAGTCCTTGTCTTATTTCAAAGTATTCAGAGTTCCCCAATGGTGTTATAATTCTACAACTGTGTCCTGTGTACATTGTCTTTATTACATTAATGTATCCATCTTCTATATCTATCTTCTTCATTTCTTCCAAGAGTATTTCCCTATTAACTGAGCCATACGCGTTATATGCCTTTTCTATGTCTATAAAAACCATTATCACCCTTTTGTTATACTCCCAACTTTTTTCCAACAGTTGACAGACAGAAAATATCAGGTCGATTGTGCTTCTTCCTTTCCTAAATCCATGCTGTTCTTTACTCAGCTCCTTTTCTATATTTTCACTTATTCGATTTAGTCAAATTCTTTCAAAAATATTGGCTGTATGACACATAAGGGTTATTCCTCTGTAGTTCTTACAAAGACTTTTATTGCCTTTTTGAAGATGGGAACAATGTCTCCTCTTCTCCAATCATCAGGTATTGTACTATTTCTCCACACACTTGATAGTACTCTATACAGCCACTGCATTCCCACTGGACCTGCTGCTCTTATCATTCCCCTGATACTTCTTCAGGTCCTGGGGCTTTCCCCTCATTCATCTTCTTCACAGCTATTTCCATTTCTTCCAGTGTAATTTGTCCTAATTCTGCTTCTTCCCAACTTCTCTCAATTTCTCCATTATTTGTTGTTTCCTCGTGTACCTGTTCCTCAGCATTTAACAGTTTCTTAAAATGTTTTTTCCAGAGATCTTTTATATTCCTCGGATCTTCAGTCATGGTACTGTCCTCTGTTTCCATCTTTACTGGTACTTCAGAAGCCTTCCTTTTATTTTTCATTATTTTATTGAACATTTTCTTATTTCTCTTCACATCTTCTTCAAGTTTTTTGTAAACTCATCCAATGCCTTTTTCTTTGCTGTTTCCACTATTTCTTTTCACTTCTTCTTTTCCTCTATGTATCTTTTATGGTCTTCATCATTTTTAGTTTTTCACCACTTTCTCTGTGCTCCATTTTTTCTTCTAACTGCATGGATTGTTGTATCATTTTTCCTTTCCAGATGTTCTACCACATACTTTTTGTACTGCTTTCACTAAAGTGTCTTTGAATAAACTCCATCCTTTTTCAACATCGCAGAAAACTTCTTTTCAAAATTTTTGTGAGATTAATTCTCTATACATCTCAGCACTTTCACTCTCCTTCAGTTTTCAATCCCATATCCTCGTCACTTTCTTCTGTTTTCTATTTTTCACACACCAATTCATTTTCCATTGTCCAACCAGTAATCTGTGGTCTCCATCTGCACTCACACTTGGAATTACCTTCACATTCATTACTTTCTCTCCCCATTCCCTATCTACTAGAATATAATCAATTAAACTCTTGGTTCTTCCATCCCAACTGTATCTGGTGTTAACATGACTTTCTCTCTTCATAAACCAGCTGTTTGCTATTTTCATTCCACTCCTCTGGCACAAATTGAGGAGTCTTTCCCCTTTTTCATTTCTGCCTCTATATCCAAAACATCCCAACACTTGCTCAAATCCCTTTCTGTCTTTGCCTAATTGTGCATCAAAATCTCCCATCACTATATTAGCACTGTCTACATAGTTTTCTAACTCATTTTCAAAGTCCATCTTGTCTTCTTCACTACATCCACTTGAGGTGCATAAATCTGGATTACTTTTAGTGTTTCTTTTTGGAATTTCAGGTTTAAGATTATGATCCTGTCTGATATATATCTCACATTTTCAATACAGCTTTGTACATTCTTATTCACCATAACTGCCACACCATTTCTTCCAAACCTGTTATTCCCACTCCAGTACAGTTTTCCTCCTCCTCTCAAATTCTTCTCACCTTTTCCCTTCCACTTTGTTTCACTCAATCCCAATATATCTAACTTTCTCTCTGTTAGTACATCTGTCATTTCTTCCATTTTTCCAATGAGGGTTAGTATATTAAGGGTGCCAATATTTAGGTTATTCTTTAGTCCATTTGGTTTCATCTTCTTGTAATGATGAATATCATCAGGTCTCTCATCATTCACACCAGTACTTGAAGAAGCAGTGGGCTCAAATCCTGAGTGGTTCGTTCCGAGACTTGTCTGTGTTTTGAAAGCAACATATGAAGACTTTCTTATTGGCCTGCTAGGCCTAACGGAAGAAAGGATTTTCTATTGGGGTTGTCTCCCTTAGCCTTTGGAGTTTCTCCTCCACCACAAGGCAGTGGTTTCCTTCTCATTTAATCCCTAGAAAGGAGGGTTGCCTCATCTGCCAGCTACAACATTACAAAGTCTTCTTCTCCGCCATTGTTGCCATTAAGGTCTTCGCCTGTAACCCTGGGCATGGGTTCTAGGTCCCCATGGGATTGGGTCCCTGCCTGAACTCAGCCATCCTAGTACTCTGGCCTACTGAAGTGTAGGATGCCCAACCCTGCAACGTGGACACGCCAGGCAGGAATTACACCAGTGGAGGAATAGGGAAGGGGACCCTCCATCCCTGGGGCCGGGTTAACGATTGTGTATTGTGCCACAATCAAAGGCACAGCAAAGGCAAAACTTAACTCATTAAATTAACTAAATACATAAAAATTGTCTTTTTAACAGTTTTTTCTCCTACAAGATTTAGGCCAAATTATTTGTTTAAATCATGAAATTAACAAATATAAGTATGCAAACAATACTTTGTGCAATACTGTTAATTACTTTGGAATTAATTAAGAGCCAGCTTTGCTAACATGTTTTTGAATAGAGCCAAATACATCCTTTAAGAATATAATTAGTTATTCCTCCAAATGTTTATAATTAGTACATAATTTATAGGTATTTGTGTATATGTCAACAGCAGAATTTAAATTACAAAACAATAACTGATTTCACCATATAACAAAAGATACTAACTAGGAATAATTAAAATAAATTAGAAAATCAATTACATCCATAAAACTAAGCACAAAATTAGATCTGGTGTTATGTTCTTTAAAACTGAAGGTCAACCTTTCTCTTTTATGAAAATGTAGATTATACTCACGTATGTTAATGGTAATTAGTTAAAAGTGAAAAACCTAATTTAAAGAGGCAGATGTCGAAACAAGTGGGGAAGTAATATTATCCCAGCTTCCATTGTCACTATTTGTGCAGCGATTGTATTTGCCTTTGCATCATCCCACCAAATTTTTGTGCAAAGTTAGCAAAGTGGACTAGCGATCTCCAGTGCAAAACACTCATCTGAAGATGATCGAATGGTTGTCAGCTGAAATATGGTGCAAGAAGTCAATATTACCTGGCTGCAATCATGAAACTTCACAGAATACTCTTTACACTGGGAAAATTTCAAGAATCGGTGCATTCAGAATTTGCTGACTATGGAGAGTCTACAGTTGTGACAGTGAGCTTTAATTGATACTCAGCATTAAATACACATACTGGCAATGTAATCTTAAGAGTCATATAAACCATTTTTAATTATTCCACTAAATGTCTCAATACCTTGTGGAGCATACTGAATGCAATGAAATAAAAGTAAGTGGAATGCAGACATTCAAAATGGAGATTAATGTCATGCACTCCAAGACTTTTGCAGACCATGCACATGTAAACTGCCAAATTATTTGGTCTCATTGCTATCTTGAAGAGAATAGAACTAGGTGCTTTTCTGATGAAACATGATGTATTTCTAATGTTAACACGTGTGGTACTGATAAGTTTGAAACAGCAGAAGACCTGTCCGATACATTTATCTTGTAATCTGCCCACATGTATCAATGGAATACTCAATGTAATTGTGAATGTACCAAGTGAGGTTGCTAGGTGTGGCACATGTTTGGTTTGCACATGGATTTGCCTGTCAGCCCAGCAAGGGATTGTCTTCACCCACCATTCAACTGACCATTGTGTTTCCACTGAAAATGATCTGACAGGTTATAGGTGCACTGAGAGTGTGCTTCATAACCTGTATTCAATTATTCAACAAATATTCATAGTAATGTTTTGAGCATGAGATAAGTGTCTCCTCAAGTCTTTTGCTGTGTGAAATTCCAGAAGAGTCAGGAACTATTGTATTATGTAATTTAATTGTAACTAAATTGTACTTAATAAAAATCTGTGTTGTTGAAGAAGCAAACTTGAAATGTATCCATATATCGTTGTTGCAAAAAATATGATATGAAGTGTTGACTTCAGGTATCAGAATACTACATTTGTAGACCTACATAACGTTTGGAACAATATAATTTCAGTTATAATAAATTGAGTTCTAAAATGTTAGAACTCAATTTCTTATATTGATTAATATTCTGGCATTAATTTCATTTTGACCTTAGCATGCTTACAGATACCGTATTTCCATGCTGGTTAGACTGTTACTAATCAATACTTGAACATAAAATGTAAACAATTCTCATTTTGTAATTCCAGAATATCTTTCTGATTAAATGAAACTAGCTTTTTGTTAGTACTTATGGAATAAACGTATGCAAATATTAGGAACATTTTCCAACAAATAATCTTCATGATATAAGCAACTTAATAAAAACCATTGTTATCAAATATATTTTACGAATTTCAGTACTAAAAGCTAAATACCATGTAAAACTTTATGTTGGAATCTCAGAGGAACAAATTAATGCATTAGAGGATGTGACGAGTCAGTATTCATCAGCATTGTTTTGATTGTAATCCCTAAATTTTCTATTTCTGATAATAGATGATATAAGAGGTGATTGTTAGAACTATATATAAGCTGTGGTGAATCAGCCATCAATATGTTGATCAAATCTATGTTGTTGTTGTTGTGGTCTTCAGTCCTGAGACTGGTTTGAAGCAGCTCTCCATGCTACTTTATCCCGTGCAAGCTTCTTCATCTCCCAGTACCTACTGCAACCTACATCCTTCTGAATTTGCTTAGTGTATTCATCTCTTGGTCTTCCTCTACGATTTTTACCCTCCACACTGCTCTCCAATACTAAATTGGTGGTCCCTTGATGCCTCAGAACATGTCCTACCAACCAATCCCTTCTTCTAGTCAAGTTGTACCACAAAGTCCTCTTCTCCCCAATTCTATTCAATACCTCCTCATTAGTTATGTGATCTACCCATCTAATCTTCAGCATTCTTCTGTAGCACCACATTTTGAAAGCTTCTATTCTCTTCTTGTCCAAACCATTTATCGTCCATGTTTCGATTCCATACATGGCTACACTCCATACAAATACTTTCAGAAAAGACTTCCTGACATTTAAATCTATACTTGATGTTAACAAATTTTTCTTCTTCAGAAACGCTTTCCATGACATTGCATATCCTCTGTACTTCGACCATCATCAGTTATTTTGTTCCCCAAATAGCAAAATTCCTTTACTACTTTAACTGTCTCATTTCCTAATCTAATTCCCTCAGCATCACCTGACTTAATTTGACTACATTTCATTATCCTCGTTTTACTTTTGTTGATGTTCATCTTATATCCTCCTTTCAAGACACTGTCCATTCCGTTCAACTGCTCTTCCAAGTCCTTTGCTGTCTCTGACAGAATTACAATGTCATCGGCGAAACTCAAAGTTTTTATTTCTTCTCCATGGGTTTTAATACCAACTCCAAACTTTTCTTTTGTTTCCTTTACTGCTTGCTCAATATACAGATTGAATAACATCAGGGAGAGGCTACAACCCTGTCTCGCTCCCTTCCCAACCACTACTTCCCTTTAATGTCCCTCGACTCTTATAACTGCCATCTGGTTTCTGTACAAATTGTAAATTGTCTTTCGCTCCCTGTATTTTACCCCTGCTTCCTTCAGATTTTGAAAGAGAGTATTCCAGTCAACATTATCGAAAGCTTTCTCTAATCCTACAAATGCTGGAAATGTAGGTTTGCCTTTCCTTAATCTTTCGCCTAATCATAGGGTCAGTATTGCCTCATGTGTTTCAACATTTCTATAGAATCCAAACTGATCTTCCCTGAGGTCAGCTTCTACCAGTTTTTCCATTCATCTGTAAAGAATTCGCGTTAGTATTTTGCAGCTGTGACATATTAAAATGATAGTTCGGTAATTTTCATATCTGTCAACACCTGCTGTCTTTGGGATTGGCTTTATTACATTCTTCTTGAAGTCTGAGCTAATTTCGCCTGTCTCATACATCTTGCTCACCAGATGGTATAGTTTTGTCAAGACTGGCTCTCCCAAGGCTGTCAGTAGTTCTAATGGAATAATGGAATGTTGTCTACTCCTGGGGCCTTGTTTCGACTCAGGTCTTTCAGTGCTCTGTCGAGCTCTTCATGCAGTATCATATCTCCCAATTCATCTTCATCTACATCCTCTTCCATTTCCACAATATTGTCCTCAAGTACATCGACGTATAGAGCCTCTACATACTCCTGCTTTTCCTTCCTTGCTTAGAACTGGGTTTCCATCTGAGCTCTTGATATTCATACAAGTGGTTCTCTTTTCCCTTTTTAAATTTTCTAACCTACCTTCCCAATTAAGGGATCTGACATTCCACGCTCCGATCTGTAGAAAACCAGTTTTCTTTCTCCTGATAACAACGTCCTCTTGAGAAGTCCCTGCCCAGAGATCCGAATGGGGGCTATTTGACCTCCAGAATATTTTATCCAAGAGGATGACATCATCATTTAATCATACAGCAAAGCTGTATGGCCTCGGGAAAAATCTAACACAAGTAAAATACATTGACTGCTGCCACACTGCATACAGCCCAACTCCAACTACTTCACACGAAGGTTCAAAACCAACTGCTACTGTGTGGTCACTGCCATGTTACATAAAAATGTAACAACAACTATAAATACTGAACTACATTCCTGTGAATGTTACATTAATTAAATTATAATTGAAAATTTATGCTATATAAAAGGATTTAGACATCTTGTAATACTGCAAAATTGAAAGAAATCTTCTGCCATAAGTACTGTTTAAACTGAGTTACAACCTTTATTTGGGAATGGATTACATATCATTTTTCAACAATGTTCTTCCTTAATGCTTTAATTACAAAGTTATTACTCTAAAGATTTTCTCACAGACATAATTTTGGTGTTATGGATTCTATTGCATTACAAATCTTTTGAGGTGAATAAATGTTAAGCCTGGATTCTAGAGCTGTTAATTAGATTGTAATAATAGAGCATTCTCTGAAAAGCAGATTTGCATAATAAAAATGAACTTCATGTTTAACATTAGTCCACAGCTCTATGTATTGTAGCAAGCTTTGCTGCCTCTGGATCATGGGGTCCCAGGTTTGATTCCCAGCCAGGTCAGGGATTTACTCCACCTGAGGACTGGGTGTCTGTGTTGTCCTCATCATTTCATCACCATTTGGGATAATGGCAAGAGTGGACAGTGAAAAGATTGGGATTTTGTTCGGGCACTGATAACCATGCTGTTGAGCACCCCACAAACCAAACATAGTCACAGTGATAGCAAACATTATATAAATGTGATGCAAAAGAGAACATGAAGTCTTCATAAAGTTGAAATATTAATAGAAAAACCAGCAATTATTAAAAGTGTGCAAGGAAAAATATGTAACTGTAGAATCCAAACTTCACTAGTCCTAGTAACAGTCATTTCAATATGACCTATCCCAGTCTGACATGTTACAGCTAGTACATAAATTCCTCAATCATACTGTCATCATCAGAGGAGGCTTTAAGCAGTGAGCAATCAAATGGGATAGTTGGAGTTTTGTGAGTGGGCATAATAATACATCATACAAAACAGTATTAAATGCCTGCTCTGAAAGCTACCTACAAGAGATATTGCAGAGGGCCACTTATAATGGAAATATATCAGATCTGATGGCAACAAGTAGACCAGACTTATTCATAGACGTCCACATTGAAGCTGATATCAGTCACCATGAGGCAACAATGATCATCAAACTGCAAAGGACAACTAAACCAAATTGAAAGATTTATGTATTCAACAACATAGATAAAGGGGCAGTTGTGTCGTACCTCACTGAGGAATATAAAACTTTTACTTCTCGACAGATGCATGCTGAGGAACTCTGGGTTAAGTTTAAAACAATTGTTGACCATGTGATGGGTAGATAGGTACCTAATAGAACAATTTACAATTGGTATACAGCCTCTGAACAGAAACTGTTTCTGCATAATAAGTGTAAGAGAAAGCATAAGACTATAGACAAAGATGCTGAATGTAACATATTTGGCTGTCAAGGGCAACATGTGTGTAATCATTGAATGACTACCATAGTGGACTACTATTGAAATATCTCTCACTAAATACAAATAAATAATGATCATACACAAAGGCTTTCAATAGAAGAAAAATTAAGGATACAGACAATCATGGATGAGACAGGAACTGAAATTGATAGTGGCAAATCAAAAGCAGCAACTCTGAATTCCATTTCCATATGTGTCTTCACAAAGGAGAATCCAAGAGTCCTATATCAGTTTAATTCTCACGTCAGTGCAGAGATGAGTGAAGTACTTTTTAACATCTGTAGCATTAAGAAAGAGCTGAAATTGCTAAAACTGAACAAATCTCTAGGGCCTGACAGAAAACCTATTAGATTCCATACTGAATTTTTGACTGAGTTAGCACCTATTTTAACCATAACATACCATAGATCCCTGAGACTACTGTGCTCAATAACTGGAATAATACATGTGTCACATCTGTCTACAAGAAGGGTGGCAGAAGTAATACACAAAACTACCATCCAATATCCTTGACAGGCTTAACCTGAGTGCACTGTTCTCATTAATAAATAATAACATTCATATCTAATGGTTTTATCAGAAATCAAACAGTGGGAAGTCCAGGATGGAATGTAACAATATTATGAAAAGGAAAGTTGCTACTCATCATATAGCAGAGATGCTGTGTCACAGATAGGCACAACAAAAAGACTGTCACAATATAAGCTTTCGACCAACAAGGCCTTTGTCGAAAATAGATGACACACACACACACACACACACACACACACACACACACACACACACACAAATGAAATGCATCTCACACACACATGACTGCAGCCTCTGGCAGCTGAAGCCGCTGCGAGCAACAGCAGCAATGCATGGGGGGAGAGGCAACTGTGTTCGGGTAAAGAGGAGGCTGGGCAGGTAGGGGGAGGAATAGCAGGGTAGGGGTGGGGGACAGTGAAATGCTGCTGGGGAGCATGCAATGATTAGGTGGAGAGATGATAGGGCAGTTAGGTGCAGTTGGGAAGTCAGATGGAGGGCAGGGGATTTGGGGGGAGGGGGGGCAGGGGGAAGGAGAGAAGTAAAAAGACTGGGTGCATTGGTGGAATGAGGGCTGTACAATGCTTGAATGGGAACAGGGAAGGGCTGAATGGGTGAGAAAAATTACATTGAGGGCAGGAGGATTACAGGAACATAGGATATATTGCAGGATGAGCTCTCACTTGCACAGCTCAGAAAATCTGGTGCTGGTAGGAGGATCCATGTGGCACATTTTGTGAGGCAGTCATTGAAATGGAGGATGTTGTGTTGGGCATGGTCCGCAGCTCATGGTCTTACGATATCATTCTTGCTTCCTGCACATGGGGTCCCAAGTTCGATTCCCAGTGGGGTCAGGGATTTTCCCTGCCTCAAGATGACTGGATGTTGTTGTGTCATCTTCATCATCATCATTCTTCCCCATTATGGTCGGAGAAAGGAAATGGCAAACCACCTCCGCTAGGACCTTGCCTAGTCAGCGGTGTGGGTCTCCCACATCATCCCCTATGCTCCTCGGAGTATGGAACCTCATCATCATCATCATCATCATCATCATCATCATCATCATCATGTTGGACAGTGTGCTTAGCAACAGGGTGGTCCACTTGTTTCTTGGTCACAGTTTGTTGGTGGCCATTCATGTGGACAGCTTGTTGGTTGTCACTTGTTGGTTGTCATGCCCACTTAGAATGGAGCACAGTGGTTGCACTTTAGATTGTACTGGTTTCACATGTAGCCCTGCCTTTGATGGGATAAGTGATGTTTGTGACCAGACTGGACTAGGTGGTGGTGGGAGGATGTGTGGGACGGTCTTGCATCTAGGTCTATTACAGGGATATGAGCCATGAGGTAAAGGGTTGGATCCAGGAGCTGTGTAGGGATGGATGAGTATATTGTGTAGGTTTGGAAGACAGCAGAACACCACCATGGGAGGGGTGGGAAGGATAGTGGGAAGGACATTTCTCTTTTCAGAGCATGACAAGAGATCGGCAAACGTCTGGCAGAGAATGTAATTCAGTTGCTCTGTTCCTGGATGGTCCTTAGATACAAGAGGAATGCTCCTATGTGGCCATTTGGGAGGAGCATTTCCCTTGCAGCTCAGTACTATATAGGAGGAGCAGATACTTGCAAAATTCTTTTACAGCTACTGCTGCACTGGAGATCACTGAGAAATAAAGATGAGTGTAACTTACAACAATTAATACTTTTCAGAACACATTACAGAATTTCAATACTAAAAGATAAATACCATGTAAAACTTTCTGTTGCAATCTCAGAGGAACAAACTGATGCGTTAGTGGATGTGACTAGTCAGTATTCACCAGCAAGGTTTTGATTGTAATTCATAAATTTTATGTTTCTAATAACAGATGATGTAATACCATGTAAAATTTTATGTTGAAATCTCAGAGGAACAAACTGATGCGTTAGTGGATGTGACTAGTCAGTATTCACCAGCAAGGTTTTGATTGTAATTCATAAATTTTATGTTTCTAATAATGGATGATGTAAACAATGATTGTGAGAAATACAATAAGTGGTGGTGAATCAGCCATCAGAACCTCAATTTTCTGACAGATTTTTGTGAGGACGTTTAGTAAGAATTTCACGCAATAAATGTGTAATTCTGAAAGAGAACATCTTGTCAGCCTGAATTTCTAGAAAGTTCTCTTGGCACTACCAAATCATTAATTACAGCATCAAGAACTTGGTAAGTTGCAGCAAATTTTAATGGAGCAGATATTCACAAAATTCTTTTACAGCTTCTGCAGCATCAGAGATACCTGAGAAATGAAGACAAGTATTTGCTACTTAACTGTCACGCTATGTTACATTTCAGTTGTGGTGAAGGATCTTGGGATTACAACTTCACTGGTAATGTGGTTTTGCTAATAGAATTTCGAGTTTCAGCTTGATTTACAGTGGTGGATGATGGGACTAAATTCTAAGGAGGTCAGGAAATGTAACAGAAAAATCCCCTTTCCTTCCTTTTAAAGTTCACACACCTGGTGTTGCCAATGACCATTGCTACTACTACTTCCAGGCTGCTACTAAGAAGATGACGACTGCTACTATCACTGTTAATAGCAATGATACTCATTTTTAATTACAAAAAAACTGATGGATTGGGAATTTGTACATTGTTATTTGTAAAACAAGTTTACTTGATGATTTTTCTTCTTTGTGAATCATTTGATGGCATTCTCATACCATGTCTGTAAGCTTTCAAATATTCACATGACTGGCTTTCCAGCTGAGGTACAAGCAAGAGCTGATAAGCAACCCTGGGCCATACTGTTCCTCAAAGACGTTTTAATGCATTTAAGACAAGAAAAACTAATTTCAACTGAAACACATGTTGCAGGAATGGTGACTATTAGACGAAAAAGTTTAAAAGATTATATGAGAATTGGTCTGTTTCATTCTCATCATTCTTTTGGTAATGTCTTACAAACTGACAGAATGAAATGTTTCTTTAATCTGATGTAGCCGTCACTGCCAAATGTTGATGTTGGTGTGCAGTGGAGGAATGTTGGACATGGATGGGAATGGTCAGGATGTGCCATATTATAACTTGGCCATGATCTTCAAGTGTTTTATTGCTCCCAGCTACAGTGCCGCTTTCCTCACTGTCTGTGTCACAGGGTTCCGCGATGCTGAAGACGTCACTTTGCTGTCTGGAAGACAGCTTGGCACGGAAGGCTACCTCAGCACTTGTGCAATGTACTGCGGTGTGCCGGCCATGTACAGCTGTAGTGTTTTGATGATGTCAGGATGTGCTGGCAGCTGAATTAGTGCCCATTGCCTTGGAATGACTCTGGAATGTGTTGGGAGCCAAAATGACTGCCCACAGTAGCGAGCTGTCGAGTGGCCCGCTGCTGGCTGGTTACGGACTCCACGTTGGCCTCAGAGAGTTGAACCAGTGACCCACCGTGGACTGGAATGCAGGCGCCCCATGTGCTGCAGCATGTAGCCAGTTGTGTGACATGCCCCACCATCCAGGAAAGCTGCACACTTGAATCCCCTTCTTTATAAAACCGGCACCTATTTATATGGGGCTGTGCACGTCTGTTTTGCTATTATGCCACTCTGAGTCATGTACTCATAAAACCTAAATTGCGCCAGTGGGCCCTTTCTGCCTGTAACTTGCGCCATGAAAACCACTGCATTTACTCTTTTCAGTGGTTTGATGGCCCTGTGGCCTCCATTCTACTTCGCAACTGCTGGTAAGCATAACTTACTGTCAACAGGCCTGTGCCTGTCTGTAACTCGTGTGCTCAGAGATATTGAACTGAATCTAACTTTCCTATCTCAAATGGTGGTGCCTCTACACTGGGAAGAAAGTACAGACTCCAGTTCTACATGTAACCGAGAATGACTGAAGCATGCACCATTATGAATCAAAGTAGTCTACAGTGAAATGCTGGGCATAATTGGCAAACTGAGTAGCATTGCCTAATTTATGGAAGAGAATTAACCACAATGTGAAAATCTTGTTTTCAGTTGTGTTAAAATATTATCCAATACCTCATAGTACACCTGATTGTATTCTGGCATCAGTGGTTTGCCAATGCATTGATCCATCATTTCAGCTTTATTCGTGGATGCTTCAGGTTATGAATTAGTCAATCATTTTGTGGAGTTTAAAAAGTCAATTAATTTATCCTCATTTCTTAAGCTTTTCTTTGTAAGCTATGCATTCTGAGACAGCATTGTTACAACACTGTGCATCATTTGTTTTTTTCTGAATGATGCTGAAAAGCAGTTCAGTTTTTAATAGTGCTCTTAGAAACAGTAGAAATGCAAAGTCAAAGTATAGAAGACTATTTTTGAAATCTGTGGCCTCCTCCTGTAGTCAAGGCTGTATAGACTGATCAGTAAGTTACTTCATTCAAAACTTGAATTAGCCCCGGAGGGTTTTCATGAATAGCAGGTATTATTCTGGCATTACAGTTCCATCTCGTTTTACTGTTCAAAGAAATGTGTTTACCAGCAATGCTATCAATAACTGCTGTGCAGGGCCACTGGAAGAAAGCAGGAATACCCTGAAGCATTGATAATAAATACCCTCAGATAATGTTATTATACAAGAATAGCTCTGCTCCAAAACTAAAATTTTAACAATGTGCAAAGTATTGAGTAAAAAGAGCTTGGGGGCCATTTATTTCTCCTGCCAAAATAGAAGCACCATTTAGGCCACTAGTTTGTTAGTCCACTGGTCTCACAACATTAGAACATTGTGATTTGTTGGAAATGTCAGTTGCATCATCCGTGTTGCAGGCATAAAATGAGGTTCTATCCAAACTTAAAAGTATGTATTCACAAATCTTTTCATTCATACATCCAATCAGTTAGTTCTGTACAGTTTTTGAAAATCCCTGGAAATAGCTCATTTTCTTCCACTTTCCTTTCAAATCTTCATTGCTGTTTAGCACAAGTTTAAAGATGGTTCTGAAATTTCTAGGATTCTGGGAATCTTCACTCTCATCACGATCTCTGAAAGCTAGCTCCTGCTTAAGCAAAATACTTGTGACGTCAATTATAATTTTCATGATATCTCTGTTAACTTTCACTTCATTGTTATGTCTGATTCTTGTCAGTTTTTGATGCTCATTCAGTTGCTCTAAAATACTAAACACTTGTTTGTACAGTTCTTTACAAGAAATAAAACTACTTAGATGAGCTTTAGAAGAAGCAGGCCATGCTAAACCTCTACTATGACAGATTCTTCAGATCATCAAAATCTTGATGAATCTTCAATTTTTCTTATACTTAACAACAAAAATGGTGATCAGAATAATTTTCCTTTTGTAGGTATAGGACATAAATACTTGTGCTGCTCATACCACAAACTCTGGAAGCACATGTTTTGAATTCACCCTTCTGAAAAATGTGTAGCACCAGTGTTTGATGTCCTCTCTTCAAAATTTCATGTTGTTGAGTATTCCATCTCCATGAAAACAAAAGCTGCTGTAAGAAAGTAATGATGTCCTCACTTGAAAGTGTAGTGTCAGTCCTTGTACAAGGCTGAGCATCATTCAGGCTCTCTGCACACAGGACAACTAATGTAAGAGAAACCCAGAGAGGCAATATAACAGTGCTGGCCTCCCGTGCCATGAAAGCAGGCAGTAACAAGGCTACAACAGCCTGTATTCCCTCCTCTGTTCCTCATAGCTCATGTTACCACAATACCTGAGTGTTTGCAGGTGGCCTGGCAAGTGTTTGGCCCCCTCAACATGTGCTTTGCACCTCCGGCTGCGTAAGGTTAGGGTTACGCTTTCACACTTTGACTTGATCTCCAATGCTAGTGATTTAGAAGAAATTACACAAGCTAATGTCTTTGGCTTAATTGACAAAAGTGCATGAAGGTTTACTGAAAAACAAAAAGAAAAAAAATTGCTGCTGCTACTGCTACTGCTGCTACTACTACTTCTACTACAACTACAGAAAAGTAGGAGGTTCGACCTTCCTTGCCTCCTATGAACAGCCCTGTTGATACAAGTAAAAGTAAGTAAGAGCTGAAATGATGGATCAATGCATTGGCAATCCACTGATGCCAGAATACAATCAGGTGTACTATGAGGTATTGGATAATATTGTAACACAACTGAAAACAAGATTTTTACATTGTGGTTAATTCTTTTCCATAAATTAGGCGATGCTACTCAGTCCTGGAAAGCTACATTTATTTTCTTTATTTATCATGACTCTTTGCTGTGTTTATTATTATCATTATTATTACTTTTTTTGCAGCCCAGGTAACACCAATCTTTAAAAAAGTAGACAAACTCAAAATTTAAAACTGCAGACCAATCTCAACACTTCCTGTTGAAAAAGGAAAAAGTCATGTACAGTGGAATTATGAACTTTCTAAGTACTGGGTCCTCTTCTGTTCTTGATTTATGTAAATTACATAAGATATTGCAGTCAGAGTTCCAAAATAATTGCTTTATGTGGATGACACATCCATTGTGTGTAAAAAGGAATCATTTAACAAGCTAGAGACACAATGTAACAATGTGACAAATGAATTTGTTTAGTACTTTCATAAAAGTCACTTAAATGTAAGCAGCAGTAAAACATGTCTCATGGATGTTAACAACAGTAGTTTCAATGACAAAATTAAACTATACATAGGAAATGAATTAGTTAAAAAAAGAGTACAGTATAAAATTCTTCATTCAACTATTCAAAGCAATATAAAATGAAACACTCATGTGAGTTGTCTATGAATATATTTGCAATTAATATGATTACCAATTTCTTTAAAGACACTGCTGTCTTTAAGACTGATATATTTTTCTCTCGCCTGGATTACAAAATAGAAATTTGCAGAACAACAATGAAAGCAAATCTAAATAAACTATTCATACTTCAATAAAGGGCTATAAGAATCATCTGTGGAGCAGAATGTAAGGAATCATGCTGTGGCTTGTTTCCAAAAACTGGTTTATTAACCATAGTAAACATGTACACTCTACAAGCCATACTAATTGATATATATAGTAGAAAGAAACTTCCACATGGGAAAAATATTTAAAAACAAAGATTCCAAGACTTACCAAGCGGGAAAGCGCCGGTAGATAGGCACAATGAATAAAACACACAAACACACACACGGAATTTCAAGCTTTCACTACCGGCGGCTGCTTCATCAGGAAAGAGAGAAGGAAAAGGAAAGATGAAAGGATGTGGGTTTTAAGGGAGAGGGCAAGGAGTCATTCCAGTCCCGGGAGCGGAAAGACTTACCTTAGGGGGAAAAAAGGATAGGTATATACTCGCGCACACACACACACACACACACACACACACACACACACACACACACACACACACACACGTATCCATCCATACATACACAGACACAAGCAGACATATTTAAAGGCAAAGAGTAAGGGCAGAGATCTAAGTCGAGGTGGAAGTGTGGAGGCAAAGATGTTGTTGAAAGACAGGTGAGGTATAAGTGGCGGCAACTTGAAATTAGCAGAGAAGAGAGGATATATTGAAGGGCAAGTTCCCATCTCCAGAGTTTGGATAGGTTGGTGTTGGTGGGATGTATCCAGATAACTTGGACGGTGTAACACTGTGCCAAGATGTGCTGGCCGTGCACCAAGGCATGTTTAGCCACAGGGTGATCCTCATTATCAACAAACACTGTCTGCCTGTGTCCATTCATGCGAATGGATAGTTTGTTGCTGATCATTCCCACATAGAAAGCGTCACAGTGTAGGCAGGTCAGTTGGTAAATCACATGGGTGCTTTCACACGTGGCTCTGCCTTTGATCGTGTACACCTTCCGGTTTACAGGACTGGAGTAGGTGGTGGTGGGAGGGTGCATAGGACAGGTTTTACACCGGGGGCAGTTGCAAGGGTAGGAGCCAGAGGGTAGGGAAGGTGGTTTGGGGATTTCATAGGGATGGACCAAGAGGTTACGAAGGTTAGATGGACGGCGGAAAGACACTCTTGGTGGAGTGGGGAGGATTTCATGAAGGATGGATCTCATTTCGGGGCAGGATTTTCGGAAGTCGTATCCCTGCTGAAGAGCCACAAACAGAGTCTGATCCAGTCCCGGGAAGTATCCTGTCACAAGTGGGGCACTTTTGGGGTTCTTCTGTGAGATGTTCTGGGTTTGAGGGGATGAGGAAGCGGCTCTGGTTATCTGCTTCTGTACCAGGTCGGGAGGGTAGTTGCGGGATGCGAAGCTGTTTTCAGGTTGTTTGTGTAATGGTCCAGGGATTCAGGACTGGAGCAGATTCGTTTGCCACGAAGGCCTAGGCTGTAGGGAAGGGACCGTTTGATATGGAATGGCTGGCAGCTGTCATAATGGAGGTACTGTTGCTTGTTGGTGGGTTTGATGTGGATGGATGTGTGAAGCTGGCCATTGGACAGATGGAGGTCAGTGTCAAGGAAAGTGGCATGGGATTTGGAGTAGGACCAGGTGAATCTGATGGAACCAAAGGAGTTGAGGTTGGAGAGGAAATTCTGGAGTTGTTCTTCACTGTGAGTCCAGATCATGAAGATGTCATCAATAAATCTGTACCAAACTTTGGGTTGGCAGGATTGGGTAACCAAGAAGGCTTCCTCTAAGCGACCCATAAATAGGTTGGCATACGAGGGGGCCGTCCTGGTACCCATGGCTGTTCCCTTTAATTGTTGGTATGTCTGGCCTTCAAAAGTGAAGAAATTGTGCGTCAGGATGAAGCTGGCTAAGGTAACGAGGAAAGAGGTTTTAGGTAGGGTGGCATGTGATTGGCGTGAAAGGAAGTGCTCCATTGCAGCGAGGCCCTGGACGTGCGAGATATTTGTGTATAGGGAAGTGGCATCAATGGTTACAAGGATGGTTTCCGGGGGTAACAGACTGGGTATGGATTCCAGGCGTTCAAGAAAGTGGTTGGTGTCTTTGATGAAGGATGGGAGACTGCATGTGATGGGTTGAGGGTGTTGATCTACGTAGGCAGAGATACGTTCTGTGGGGGCTTGGTAACCAGCTACAATGGGGCGGCCAGGATGTTTGGGTTTGTGAATTTTAGGAAGTAGGTAGAAGGTAGGAGTACGAGGTGTTGGTGGAGTCAGGAGTTTGATGGAGTCAGGTGAAAGGTTTTGTAGGGGGCCTAAGGTTCTGAGGATTCCTTGAAGCTCTGCCTGGACATCAGGAATGGGATTACCTTGGCAAACTTTGTATGTAGAGTCGTCTGAAAGCTGACGCAGTCCCTCAGCCACATACTCCCGACGATCAAGTACCACGGTCTCGGAACCCTTGTCAGCCAGAAGAATGATGATGGATCGGTCAGCTTTCAGATCACGGATAGCCTGGGCTTCGGCTGTGGTGATGTTGGGAGTAGGATTAAGGTTTTTCAAGAAAGATTGAGAGGCAAGGCTGGAAGTGAGAAATTCCTGGAAGGTTTGGAGAGGGTGATTTTGAGGAAGAGGAGGTGCGTCCCACTGTGATGGAGGACGGAACTGTTCCAGGCAGGGTTCAATTTGGATAGTGTCTTGGGGAGCTGGATCATTAGGAGTGGGATCAGGATTCTTTTTCTTCGTGGCAAAGTGATATTTCCAGCAGAGACTACGAGTGTAGGACAGTAAATCTTTGACAAGGGCAGTTTGGTTGAACCTGGGAGTGGGGCTGAAGGTGAGGCCTTTGGATAAGACAGAGGTTTCGAATTGGGAGAGAGGTTTGGAGGAAAGGTTAACTACTGAATTGGGGTGTTGTGGTTCCAGATTGTGTTGACTAGAATTTTGAGGTGTTGGGGGGAGTGGAGCTGGAAGTGGGAGATTGAGTAGATGGGAGAGACTGGGTCTGTGTGCAATGAGAGGAGGTTGAGGTTTGTTGGAAAGGTTGTGGAGGGTGAGTGAGTTGCCTTTCTGGAGGTGAGAAACCAGGAGATTGGATAGTTTTTTGAGGTGGAGGGTGGCATGCTGTTCTAATTTGCGGTTGGCCTGTAGGAGGATGCTATGAACAGCCAGTGTGGATGTGCGATAGGAAAGATTGAGGACTTTGATTTAGGATAGGAGTTGACGGGTGTGTTCATTGGCCGAGTCGATGTATAGGTGAAGGATTAGGCGGGTGAGGGCTATGGATTGTGCTGTTTGGAACTGGTATAAGGACTGATGGAAAGAAGGATTGCAGCCAGAGATGGGAACTTTAAGTGTGAGGCCTTTGGGGGTAATGCCAAATGTCAGACAAGCCTGAGTAAATAAAATATGGAAGCGTAATCCGGCTAGGGTGAAGGCATGTTTGCGGAGGGAATTTAAATCAAATTTAATGGGGTCGTTGTAGGGATGTTGTGAGGTTGACATGGTATTAGAATGTGGAAAGGGTAATACGAGGTTGAAGTGAAAATAAATAGAAATTTATATAGGGAGAGATAAAGGTGTGAAAAAAGTCGAAAAAGTGTTGGTTTGAGATGAGCTATGTTGATCCTGTGTTGAACTTAGGTTGGTGAACAACAATGGGTGCAAAAGTTAAGTAGTTATGTTGTCTCCAGACCACGTTAAAGGGTGGGGAAATTCAGGAAAATTTCGAAAAAAATTTCTCGAAAAAACTTTGAAAGAAAAAAAAAATTTTTCGAAAAAAGTTTCGAAAAAATTTCCCGAAAAAATAAAATTTCGAAAAAATTTTTCGAATAAAATCTCGAAAAATATGCGTGTAAATGTATTCAAAGGACTGGTTGTGTACTGGCAGTTTATGAGAATGAGGCTAACAATTGTTTGATGAAGAAATAATAATGTTTAAACCTGTGGGAAGCTGCTAAAAATGATCGGTTATGTCGGAAAAACGGGAATGGAAATAAAACGAAAGTTGTTGGAAATAGCTGAGATGGTTGTTTAATGGGTGAAAGGAACTGAAGCTGTGAAATAGTATTCACGAGTTTACACGAAATGTTTGTAAACTTGGAACAGTGGATTTTATAGCAGCGGTTATGTTGATAGCATATGAGGTTCACCGCCTATACGGAATTTCCAGAGATAAGACCTGTTCATATTCCTGCTCTTGGATCTGGTGACATTAATATTCTGGCTTGCACTGGAAAGGAATGGAAGGAGAAGCACATTTCCTGCTCTTGAAAGCACATCAACAAAGTTGTGGGCTTTCCAGAGTTAACCTATAATTTGTTTTCTTTGCATGCACTGCAAGATAAACGTGTGACAGAGAGACATGACAAACTACTTAAAATGAAATTTAAGGTTGTGTCAATTTGTGAGCATTGTGCAATTGTTGCTGCCTGTGAACCTCTTGCTTTGTGGCACAAGAGGATGTCATCAGTGTAACATGCAAGTTAAACAAGTTTTATCAAGTGCCAACATAAATTTTCAAGATCAAGAGTTTCAGCATGAGGACTGCATTTTTGGTAAAATGTGTAAACTGCCATTTCCATATACTGATACGTAATTGAAACAAATAGGTGAGCTTGCACATGTAGATTTGTGTGGTAAAATGCAAGAAGACTATATGCAAAATATTTCTTGGTGTTGAAAAATGACTTTAGTAACTGGAGAATGGTGTACTTCATGAACAATAAATCAGATGCAGTTGAGTGTTTGAGAAATTTCTTTAAGCTGCATGAGAAACATTTGTACAGAGGCATAAAGACATTAAGAACAGATAATTGTATAGATTTCTTTAATCAAGAGGTTAGCCATTTGACTGTTAGCATCGCATTTTTCACCAGAAAACAGTGCAATGTAGTCCACAACAGAATGGAGTCATTGCAAGGGTAAGTGAACTGTTGTCAAGTTAGCCAGGATTTCTATACAAGTGGACTGTCAATGTAAATGTGGGCAGAAGCTGTGAATTATGCAGTATTCACACGGAAATGGACTGGAACAGGTAAAGTAGGTGAGATGTGTCATATGAGGTGTGACTAGGGATAAAATGAAGCTTAAAAATCCTCAGAACTTATGGTGAAGAAATTTATGTCCATGTTCCTAAAGAGAAGAGGCAAAAATGGGATGCAAAGGCTGAAAAGGGGTATTTTATTGGTTACAGCCAAAACAGAAAAGATTATCACATAAGGTTTCCAGACTGGTGACAAACAAAACTCCACAGAGATGTTACTTTTGTAGGAAGACTCTTTACAGAAAACTGAAACATATGTGGAACGTCAGTGCCAAGAGCAGTGGACTTTTTCCTACCTGAAAAAAAGGTTATAATCCATAGAAGACAACTTTCTAAACATTCATGTGACATGGATTCTACAGAAGTGTGTGAAGAGAGAGACAATGATGCACTTTCTGATGATATCAGTGAACAGGAGGCAGTGGCAGATGAAGCTGTTCAATCCGATAGGAAATATCATTTAAGAGATTGCAGATCATTAAGATTGCCAGCAATCTATGTATCTGTTTTAGATATTGTTGCATCAGAAATGTATGACAAATCAGTTATGTGGGACAAGGCAGAAAAATGGAAAGATGCAATAAATGATGAAAAATTAATTCCTTGTAAGTAGGGTAAACAATGACATTATTGGATCTACCTGTACATCACAAAGTCATTGATAGCCATTGAGTGTACAAAATCAAGTATTCTAGCAGTATTGATGCTCCACATTCAAAGTTAGACTTGCAAGTAGAGGTTTCAAGCAAGTTGCAGGTATAGATTATCTGGAAACTCACAGTCCAGCTATTAGATTTGACTCAATTTGTAGAATGTTATCCATTGCAGCATCTAGAAACATGTGTCTTGAACAATTTATTTATGGAAATTTAGCAGAAAACATTTATATGAATCAACCAAAAGCTTTTGAAGATGGGACTGATCATGTGTGTGTAAATTAAATTGAAGCTTGTATGGCCTTAAACAAGCTTCCAGGTACTGGAGTCAACGTTTCACAAAAATTTTATGAAAGTTTGGACTTCAGCCAATGAATGGAGATCCATGTGCATTCATCAATAAAGACACAAATAATCCATTAAGCATGGCAGTGCATGTGGATGATGGTCTGTCAGCTGCTAAAGATCCTGCTACGATCAACTTTTTGCAAAGTGTGCTAGCAGGAGAATTTGACATTACATCCAGAAAATTGGGTACCTACTTCGGTGTGCAAGCAGAACAGTTAGCAGATGGTTCTATTTTCCTGCATCAAGGGGCTTATGCCAAGAAGATTCTAAGCTGCTTCAGGATTAAGAATGCCAACCCTACAACTATACCTGCAGATAGGCATTAACAGACATATGCTGATATGCATGAAAGTTGGGAGAAGATAATGTCCAGTGTTCCATGTAGGAAAGCTGTGGGTAATCTGCTATATTTGTCCATAGGAATATGGCCAGACATTGATTTTGCAGTCAACAGTGCCAGTCACCATCTTGAGAAACCAACGAAAATATATTGTAATATTGTAAAAAGGATCCTGAAATATGTTAAAGGCACTATGGTCTGTTGTTGTTGTTGTTGTTGTTGTCTTCACTCCAAAGACTGGTTTTATGAAGCTCTCCATGCTAATCTACCCTGTGGTATCCTCTTCATCTCTGAGTAACTACTGTAACCTACATCCTTCTGAATCTGCTTAGTAAATTACCTCTTGGTCTCCCTCCATGCGTTTTACTCTCCATGCTTCACTACAGTACTAAACTGGTGATCCCTTGATGCCTCATAATGTTTCCTACCAACTGAGCCCTTCCTTTAGTCAAGTTGTACCACAGATTCCCCTTCTGCCCAATATTATTCAGTACCTCCACATTAGTTACGTGACCTACTTGTGTAAGCTTCAGCATTATTCTGTTGCACCACATTTCAAAAGCTTCTATTCTCTTCTTGCCTAAATTGTTTATTGTTCATGTTTCGTACCCATACATGGCTACACTTCATACAAATACTTTCAGAAAAGACTTCCTGACACATAAATCTATACTCAATTATAAGAAATTTCTCTTCCTCACAAATGTTTTCCTTGCCATCATGAGTCTACATTTCATATCCTCTCTACTTTGACCACCCTCAGTTGTTTTGCCACCCAAATAGCAAAACTCATCTACTACTGTAAGTGTTTCATTCTGTAATCTAATTCTCTCAGAATCACCTGATTTATTTCAACTACATTCCATATCCTCATTTTTATTTGGTTGATGTTCATCTTATATCCTCCTTTCAAGACACTGTCCATTCCATCAAGCTGTTCTTTCAAGTCCTTTGCTGTCTCTGACAGAATCACTACATCATTGGCAAACCTCAAGGTTTTTCTTTCTTCTCCCTGGATTTTAATTCCTACTGCAAATTTTTCTTTGGTTTCCTTCACTTCTTGTTCAGTGTATAG
Organism: Schistocerca gregaria; assembly: GCF_023897955.1. NCBI lineage: Eukaryota > Metazoa > Arthropoda > Insecta > Orthoptera > Acrididae > Schistocerca > Schistocerca gregaria. The sequence goes on along the minus strand of NC_064921.1, from coordinate 134,987,107 downwards.
CTTGAATAACATCAGCAGTAGGCTGCAAACCTATTTAATTTCCTTAAATTGTATATAGGCTGTCACTACCTGTATTTTACCCCTGCTGCCTTCAGAATTTGAAAAACAGTATTCCAGCCTCATTGTCAAAAACTTACTCTAAGTCTACAAATGCTATAAATGTAGGTTTGCCTTTCCTTAACCTAGCTTCTAAGATAAGTCATAGGGTCAGTACTGCCTCATGTGTTCTGACATTTCCATGGAGTCCAAACTGATCTACCCCAAGGTTGGCTTCTACCAGTTTTTTTCATTCATCTGTAAGGAACCTGTGTTAGTATTTTGCAACTGTGAGTAATTAAACTGATAGTTTGGTAATTTTCACACCTATGGATTTTATTTTCCTTCAAAACAGGAAAATTATCTTCTACAGTGATGCAGACTATGCTGGTGATATTGAAACTAGAAGATCCACAACTGGTATGTTGTCAAAGCTCGGTGAATCCACTATTAAAATGGGGTGCAATGGTAGCACATCCTACAACTGAGGCTGAATACGTTGCAGTCAGTCAGAAAGTGAGTGAGACTGTTTGGATGAAAAGTTTGCTTAGTGACTCGGGTTTGTTTAGCAAAATAAAGACATCTTTGAAAACTGACAATTTAAGTGCAGTGAAACTCTTTAAAAATCCAGAGATTCTTCAGAGAAGAAAATAATTTTGTGCACAATAAGTACAAGAAGAATAAGTCTGTACTGGAGCATGTTCTATCAAAGGACCAGCAGGCTGATTTACTAACTGAGCCATTACTAGAGGTGACACTTCAGACACAGATAAAGATGTTGAATGTAATAAGCATTCAGAAAGTTTGTAAGGAACATGCAAATGCTAAATAATTTGTGTCCTCTTTATGTGAGAGTCTAAAATGAGAATGAGTAAAAAGGACAAATTTATTTGTTATATATATTCTGGAGTACTACATTTATTTTCTTTGTTTATCATGACTCTCTCTCTCTTCCCCCCCCCTTTTTTTTCAAAGTAAAATCCAAGTTCTTCATGTCCAGTGTGTTATATTTGTTAATCAAGAAAGAATCAGTTCCAAGAGGCTGCCACTGTTGATTTATGCAATAATGGACACTGAACTCTGATACAGTGGACAATTTAAAAGAAAGCACCAGCATGGAGATCTGACATTGACCATATATGTTAATGGAAAAAAAAGGGGGGGGGGGGGGATTAAAGAGACAGCAACTACGAAGTAGACACCAAGAAGGAAATTACATTTGTGGCATACAGTATGTTCTTGTGAACAATTGAGATAAATGCTTTGGTGCTTATTTGTTTTTCTGTGAGCTAGAAATTCCTTGTGAGTACCAGAAATTTAGTGTGAGGACTGAAATTTTCGTTTGAAGTGTTTAGCACAGTGGTTGCTTATCAATATGGCAAGTAATAGTAACTGAGGTAGTGTAGCAATAGAAAATTAGGAACAGGTAATAGACCTTGTTGTGAGTTTTAACAACAATATCACTGTCAATGGAAGTGATATCGAAGTAAACAGTGTTGCCACATCTGCTGTCTGCTACCGCTCGATCATGCGCAACACATAAACGTGCCTCATGGCTAGGCGTTTTGCAAATGCTATGTTAATGTGTAGCATGAAGGAATGTTGGAAGCAGCTGCCACAAGGTATGACAGAAATGCGAGATGCTCTGTTGACAGCTGATTTTGTGACCAATACATTTATTTTTGAGTTCAATGGATTCTTGATGCAAGTGTGTCACTAGGGTGTAGAACTTGTCAGATTACTACAGTAATAATCATATGTAAATGGTCATGTTTGTATACAGTCTAAATCAGATGTAAACAGATACAAATGGTTCTAGTGTTAAATAAGAAACTAATTATAGTAGTAATGATAGTTGCAAAAATAGTTCACATAAAAATCATCATGTCAACAATTGTTGTATTAATGATACATAGTCATTTCTTACAGGAATGCTTAAAATGAAACACATTTTGGTAATTATTGTACATTGTCAAAAAGTTAATGTGAAGAATAGAAAGAACCATTCAAAAGATACAGTTTTAGTGTGCTGCAATGTAACAGACAACAGATTTACCACAACCTTGTGAAATACTTTAAATGAAATCACCACTGCAAATAATGACAACTATCAGCTATAGAGTGGAGTGACAACAATCAAAATTTGTGACAGGCTAAGATTTGAACCTGGAATTACCACTTATCAAAAGCAGTTGTCTTACCATTTGGCTATCCGTGCATGACTCATGGACAGACACAAACTTCCAATTGTCGTCAACACATGTTTACGGGCTGAACTTTTACATCCATTATGTATATTCCTGTACAGGTCAGACAATGTACTTGAACGTCACTTGCACAGTGTTGGCAGAGAAATATGACATTGCAGTGCCTGTTTCATTCTGATTATAACACAAACTTCATTTGGCCATGCATGTATTAGCAACTGCGAATAATGACAACTGTTAGTTATAGAATGGAATGACAACAATGAAAATTTGTGTCAGACCAGGACTTGAACCTGGATATCCTGCTTATCACGAGTGGTCACCTTACCATTTGGCTATCCATGCATGACTCACAGACAGACCCAATCTTCCAAGTGTTGTCAACCACTTGTCTACACCTTGGACTCATACATCCGTTATGTAGATTCCCGCATAGATCAGACATTGTACTTGAAAGTCACTTGCCCAGACATGCATGCATGTTCAAAACAAGTTTGCAATGTAATCAGGACAATGCAAGCACTGCAATATTGTATTTCTCTGTTGATACTGGCCAAGTGTCTTTCAACTGCAACGTCTGACCTGTACAGGAACATACATAATGGATGTATGAGTCGAGGTCATAGATGTGTGGTTGATGAGATATGGAAGTCTGGGTCTGTCTGTGAGTTGTGCATGGATAGCCAAATGGTAAGGCGATTGCTTGTGATAACAAATAATCTGGGTTCGAGTCCTAGTTCAGCATAAATTTTCATTAGTGTCATTCCAATCTGCAGCTGTTGGTTGTTACTATTTGAAATTGCAAATACATTTAAAGTATTTCATAATGGCTGTAGCCACTGCAGTGCAGCAAATTTGCATTGTAATCAGAGTAACACAGGCACTGCAATATTGCACAACCTTGGGATGTCCAATGTATGTGAGAAAACAGTGATCAACAATCTGCAGCAGAACTAAAATGATCTTTTTGAACATGGAGTGGGCTAACCTCTGTGAGAAAAGTCAACACAGAAAAAAAATTCAAAATTTGCTTGTTTGCCTAGCCAGCATCCACAGTAAAATTTCTGTTGTAGTGGTAAAAAATAACTGTAATTTCTCTCTGTCAATAGTTACCTGAAATGATCCTAACACTGGCTACACAACATGCCACATTACCAACCACTGAGCAGTCCTGTTTGGCACGTGGTTGAAGATTATATGCAAAACAAGTATATTCCAAATGAAAAAGAATAACAGAAAGAAAATGCTGCAACATTACATTGAAAAATTGCTATATTTATGGCTGTGATGTCCCATTCACAAGGATTAATTGACAGCTTTCATAATTCAGTTTCAAACAATGTTGGGCAAAGCTTATCTAATGTCAAGTATGAAGTGCCCCAGGGCTCAGTATTGGATCCTGTTCTGTTTTGACATATGTAAATAACAAAATATTGCACTCAGAGTACCTAAGTAGTCCTGTATGTAGTTGATACATTCACTGTGTGTAAAAAGGAATCATTTAACAAACTTGAGATCCATTGTAATAATGTGACAAATGAAAATATTCAATACCTTAATGAACTCCATTTAAATGTAAGCACCAGTAAAACATGTCTCAAGGAGTTCAACAACAGTAGTTTTAATCTTGAGATTAAATTATTAATAGGCTATGAACTAGCAGAAGAAGAGTTTAGTGTAAAATTCCTCAATTTGCAGCTAAAATGATTATCAATTTTTACAAGGACACAGTTGTCCTAAAGACTGCACACCATGCTCTTTTTTCTCTCACCTGGATTACAGAATAGAAATTTGGGGAACAACAACCAAAGCAAACCTAAATAAGCTATTGCTACCTAAAAAGGGCTATAAGAATCATCTGTAGAGATAAATATAAGGAATGATGCAGTAGCTTGTTTCCAATAACAGGTGGGCAAACTCCAGTAAACATGTATATTCTAAAAGCAGCCCAAAATTTTTTCAGATTTTCATCAGTACAATACAAGAAATAAAGAAAAATGTAGCATCGCTACCCACAGAACAGCACTCTATGAAAAGAATCCACAATATACAGGTTTAAAATTAGACAATGCACCGTCCAGTACAGTTAAGAACCTTCCCACAATTAATCTTAAATTTAAGGTACAGAAATTTCTTTTAAAAAATCCCTTTTACGTATTAGAATGTTGTCATACATAGAAGCAGAATAAGAAATGGTGCCAAAAAATTTGTAAATAGTGGTAATCATACCATTTTATTTGCAATCTAAACATTTTTTAATCAATGACATATTCAGAAGAGTATACTATTGTGTTATGTATTTTATTATTATTATTATTATTATTATTATTATTATTATTATTACTTAGCCATTCTCTGTGGTTATAACAACTGTACAAATGATGCTGAATTACATCTTCTGTGGAAGGTTCCAGTAGTGCTGTGTATGAAATGTGTGTATTTTGTTAGCACTCTTTTGTGTGTTATTTTCCATGTGGTTATTATGTATGATGAAATACGAAATAAAAGAGTGAAATTCAAGATTTTGGATCTAAGGACATCAAGAAAAAATCCAAACAAGAAAAAGGAAGTGAACTAATTGCTGTGGCAGTTTGGCAATGGCGAACAGTGCCAGTGTGAAATTGAACACCCTAATTGGAGGAAACCAACTCCAACACGTGAAGCATCACTTATCATATAATTTTAAGCAGACTATAATATATTAGGAGATGAAAGAGCTTAAAACTGAGTTAGAAAACCACGTTGATGCTTGAGTTGGGTCCCTGGAAACCAAAGCTGATACTCTCACAACAGATTTCAATGGGGAAATTGCCTGTGCTGAACAAAATTTCAAAGTTGCTCAGAAAAAAAGCACTTGTAACTACCAATAAAAATGCTTATAGTTGCAAAATGAATAATAGGAACAAGAAATTTACTGAGTTGCAGGACAATTTTGTAGCTGAAAGCTTTAACAGCCATTGTGTTAGCTTGTGGGCTAATATCTTAATTAAGCAATTGCCAGGTGACAGTAAAATTTACCATGTTGATTTTTACACCAATGTCGGAAAAACTTTGTAAGCGGTATGACTGACAATCTAAAAATCAAATTTCTAAAGGTGTTTTTGGATGTGGAGGCACCATCATGGTCCAACCAAAATATTAACTCTGAATTGTCTTATGACAAATTTGAGAAGTATTTTTAAATAAATTTTGGTCTGCAAACAGAGCAAGCAAGAATAAAGACTAAATTTTTGATTGCCATGATGTATAGTGAGGGGCAAGACAGCATAAATGCGTTTTGTGAGAAGCAACTTAGGAGAGATTAATTCATTTAAACAAACCATTTGATGAAATAACTGAAATTGACAATTTGGAAAGGAGACTTTTGAATACAGTGCAGTGGGAACCAGATGAATCTCAAGAAGAATTCCTAAATTTTGTAGACAAACTTGTTACAGCCTTAGAACAGAATGGAAATCAAGACAGTAACTTTAGTAGCAACAACAGGTATCAAGCAAACTGTTGGAATCAAAGTAAAAATCAGAATAACTATGAGAGGAGAGACAGGAATAACTCCAGATATGACTGTCATGGGGAGGGGGAGGGGAATAGAAGGAATAATCAATAGAGTGTTGGAGGAATAGACCATGGGTGACAGAGAATAGAAAATACCATAACTTGGGACAAAACAACAGAGGCAGTGATCAGGGAAACTGAAAGTCATCTCAGCAGGTGCCTCTCAGTTTGGCATGAGAGAAAATCATAAAAATCAGGCAAAACACTATAGCACCAGAGAAGGAAATATAGAATCCCACAGATTTAATAGTAAGGGGCTCACCAGGTAGGCAGATTATGTGTCGATAGAAAATTTTGAGGGCATTGAAGTTTAATGAATACAATACAAAAGATTTAGAAATTGGAGAGAGATATGAATGTAGTCTGGATTAAATGACAACTGAGCTTCATTTGTTTGTATATTGTGCATGTCTATCTGGAAACTAATCTGTACCTACAATGACAATGGTCACAAGAGCTGAGTGCTGATAGAGCCATGTGACACAGTATTTTGGCAGGACATTCAGTGGGAAACATTCATGAGTACATAATGTGCAGCAATACAGAACTGTCAGGGTCTCATCCCTGCACAGAAACCATTTGTGTTTTCATCAGTGCAATTGAATGACTACTACCAGTATATGGATACAGTTGTAAATAATAGGAAGTATAATATTATGATATAATGTAATGAGGATAGGGATCCTGCAGTTGTTCATTGAAATTCTTTTGTTGATTTTCAGACCACATATTAATATAAAGTTACAGCTGTATAAGAATAACACTTGGGAGTGAATTTCTTAAAGTACAGTCTGTCTGGGTACCATTTCAGCCAAATGCCCACACTGTGTCTGCTTTTGAAATGTACTAAAATGTACTCAAGACAATATGCAAGACAACTGAAAAAAAAAAAAAAACTGAAGAAAATATTAGAAGAGTGGCTTCTTGTTTTAATTTTGTGAATGAGTCAATATTGATACATTTTCAGATCAGGTGGCCACAAACATGATTACCAATTTCTAAAGTAAAACAGGGTGTGACACAACTTTTCACACTGGTAGAGTGTTTTTTCTTCCAATATTTGCAAAGGAAATCAGGCTAGTCAATGAGCAGCTTGACAGTGAATATCGACAAGAAATAAACAAATAATCTTGCTAGCAGATCTAAAAATTACTGTAAAATCCAGTTTGATACAACTTTCATGCTATATGGTATTAAAAACTTTGATCCATACTTATACGTACTTGTTCTCTGATACTTTTTCAACATTTAATCCATCTTATTTTGTCTTTTAGGATACTTTTCGATATTCAGAATATCCCTTGAAGCATTCTGTGTTTAATCAAACTTGTTAAGAAAATGCATTTTTTCTGTAATTTTAGTGTGTCATCTAATTTATCGTCAGCATCAAATGTGTAAGTCACTTTTGTTGTCTCATGAATTTCAAAGTGTGGCTTATAGATTACCAGTTGGATGATAATTATTTGTAATATTTACTGTAATGCTCATTTTTACCTGGTTTTGATAATAATATCTTGAACAACTTCAAGAGCTTGAAAGACTCTTATGGATTAACTATTCCACTGGTGCTCAGCACAGCTGCCATCAGCAATTGCAAATGCAGTATAGGATGCATCTGTTGCCATATAGCTTTTACTTCACCTGAAAGGTACCTTTATCCAGCAATCTTCTCAGTGTACGTGTTTTACCAATTGTGTGTGTTTGGTATGCCAGTGAGGAAAATGAGTTGATCAGCTCTACTGATCAGGTTGATTCATCAATCATTATGCCCTAGTTTCATAACAATGAAATAATAATACCTGTAATCTCAAGAAAAGTCTTTTGTTAACTGAGACTGCTGCCATAACTTCTACAGAATTAATTTGGTAATGAAATCTCTTATTATATTTTTTAATCTTTAAGTCATACAAATATTATCATAACCATATTCAGTTTCTTGGGAAGCTCCCATCGGATGATCTGTTTAAAAAGAAATAAATGGGGACTAGTAAAATACTAGGAACTTAAATTACAAATTTGAGTTAACTTCTACACATAACTTCATGCATTGGAATGTGTTACACAGTAACTCATCAAACTACAACTGAACTGGTCAGGATAGGTGGCCACATTGTAAAAGTATCTCTGTTCTGCCTGTGAGAAGCTGTCATCAGACGATCTGTTTAAAAATAAAGAAATGGGGACTAGTAAAATACTAGATATCTAAATTGCAAAATCAAGCTAACTTCTATACATAACTGCATGCATTTGAACATGTTGCATAGTAATTCATCAAACTACAACTGAAAAGGTCAGGAAAGGTGATCAAATTATAAAAGTATCTCTAGTCGGATTGTTTGAACTGTAATGGGCTCCGCTCTCCGAAGGAAGTATGCCTAGCCTGTGTAATGTCTCCTTTAATGGAAGGCTTTCATGCTTTTTCAAATATGCAGTGCATTTCATATTTCTACTTCCACATCAATGATATTTCATCTGTATTATGTTCTTATCACTGCCACTTATGGCCTGACAACTGCCAGTTTAACTAAGCACCAGCTCTAAGAAAATTTCTGCTTCTGTATCAGTTATAAATGATGATCATTGTGCAGTAACATGATGAGCAAAAAACCTGGGTGTTAATTTAAACCCTACAAACTCACAGGTCATACTCATTCTACACAAAAAGTTGACCACTAGACATTTTCATGAAACAATTCATCCTTGATAGTATCCAATTTCCCTGTCACAACTTAGTAAAAAGTATGAGCATATTCTTGGATGATCATTCAAACTGATAAATCAAACAGTCACAGGTTGTAAGAAAATACTCAGTGAGCAAAATAAAACTGGTCCAGAAAATATTTACAATAAGGCTAATGTGGGATTCATCATTGCTAATTAACATCACAGAGGATGTTGGGTATCACCACCACTGATGTTGATCCAGCACTTTGTTAAAGTTTTCAAACTCTGAGACATGTGTAGCAACTCTGCCTCAGAAATGGAAGTAGTGGCATTTTTTATCTTCTGATGTAGTTCTTCCAGTGTGTGAAGATAACTTGAGTATAACTGACCTTTCAGTTTGCCCCATATGCAAAATCACAGAGAGAGAGATCAGGTGATTAAAGTAACCAGAAGACAGGCAAAGTCAGTGATGACTTTACCAGTTGTCCTCTCTTCACTGAATACCTCATGCACTGATGACAAGATGGTTGCTCTGTCCTGCTGGCTGAATATATTCATACAGACTTTTATTGTCTGTTAACTGATTCATATTTGGATTGAACCATTTCTGGACATCCTGTTTAGCATTAACAGTATGGTGAAAGAATTATATTGCAAGGTGGGCTCCAGACATTGTGTGCCAAACACCAAAAGTCCTAATTCCATGGTATTCAAAAACCACTGGCAGAACTCAAAAAAAAAAAAAAAGGTGACATGGGCACTTTAACTCATTCAAAAGTGCAAATTTCTTTGGATTCAGATGCAGATCCTTTTCGACAATTTTTTCACAGGACAGTCTCTTAATTCCCTCCAGCTCTGAGATTTTGTAAGACATAATTCCAGGCTTTCCTCCAATCAAATTTTCTGGTGTTGAAACTCTTTTTCAGAAAGTTACAGTTTTTATTCACTGCTGAGCTTGTTTGATCCCATTTTGTGAATATGTTTTGCGATGCAGATATGTTGGAAGTTTTGACAAACCACTTCCAGTTTGAAATACTTGTGCAAATATTCCCACACACATTTACCACAAATTATGCTTCAGATAGCTTTGCTGTTTTACCATGAGCAACACTTTTTCTTGCATTCACCTGGTCACCAAACACATTTGCTCCTCTCTTTCACTCAGACATAATGACACAGCAAAGTACTTAAGAAAGAGCATGCAAGACAACTGCATGTGCATATAGGTGATAGTTACTGATTGGTGCATAAAAATTACATTTTCCATCATTTGTTGTGATGAGAAGTTGTCATAACTTTAACAAGTGTTAGTTTCATATCTGTCTTATAAATATTTCCTGGGACAGTATTATTTTTCTGACCCGTATTTCCACCTCAAACAAAACAAAAATTAGCACAGTATTTACTTACTGACTTACTGGTCAGTGGTAGAGAACTTGTAGAGCCTTGGCTCCCTTTGTTACCTACCTCCATTCTTCTTTGTCCATTGCTTTCCAGTCTCTCACTTCCATTGCTCTGAGGTCCTCCTCCAAATATTCAAGCCTCCTTTTGGGGTTTCCCATCACAATTCAGGTGGCTATAATCAATACCCTTCTGAGGCCTTAGTGGTATCTGTAACAATTCTATTTTATGAGATAAGGTTGTTAGCCTCATGCCCAAACCCAATCTGAAGGACCAGAATTTTTCATTGAGGTTTACTCCCCTAAGGCAACTGGATTCCCTTTACCTATAGAACCCTCCCTACCCTATGTGAGACATGATTCATCTGGCCCCTCTTTAGAAGCCTACCCAGTTTGGGTGACCCTGCTTGCAGAATGCCCTCGACTTTGCTGGAGCATGCAAAGTCTCCCACCTGGCGCTAAAGGTGCTTTTGATAAGGCTGTGTCTCATGGGAGAGAATTCAGTCTTTAGGGCTACAAAATCTTTACTATTTTGAAATTCAACATGGCACAAATAATAAAAATTCCAGATACTTGGGCTAGCAATTAAAGCTGATGTAAAACAATGCTAAGCATTGAGTTATTTGATCAAGTAAGCCTTTCCTTTGCTCAGTTGGAATGGATGTGACTGGATAGGCAACATGATTTGCACATGCTATATTTTCTTAATTGGTTTCTCAGTGACTGGCTTCTTCATACTTCTCCTGTCATATGAAATACCTATCACTGCAATAGTGGGTCAGATATATCCATCATCTTGAATGTGCTATGCACCGTATTAAATCTTTCTCAATTTCTCTGATTCTGGAACAAACCACCCAGTAACCTGCATCTTAAAAACAATCTATGTTGAAGAGTAGATTAAAACTTTATATGTAATCATTGGCATAGTTTCCTCTCAACATATCCAAGCTGTTTTCCATCAAATAGTAAACCAGTACCTTTGTCACATTTCAACATCATACATGTTTTTCACATTCCTGTACATATCTGTTTTCTTTCTTGCATGTTATCTGTTAGCCTTCTGCTATTATTACCTAGAATTTGTCTCATGAATCAGCTTCTTTTCTGCATTTGATTTCTTCTGCACTGCTGCCCTACACTTCTGTTACATGTCATTGACAAAACTATAATAAGGAAATTGCTGAGCACAATATTACCATGACTAACCTTTCCAGAATTCCATATTCTATGTGCTACCTATCATTTACCTACATGTTAATGGTTGCATATCCTCATCATATTTCATTTTTTGTTTGTTGTTTCCATCCCGGAATTTTATCATAATAGGTAGGTAGTACTGTTACTACAGGGGTGCACAATGCTTGGTCAGTTGCACTCTAGTCTTTGGCTTAAAGTGTTCAAGCCAATTTTGTAGTTGATTATAACTTTATTTCAATGATGCATTGAGTACCAGGAATGATTTCTCAGAAATTGTACAGTTTTGGCTAAATTCTTCTTAACTAATGCATTGTGATAAACCATTTTATAATCTTCAACATTTAAGAACTTTTACCTTTAATTTAGTTCAACTGCAAATACATTTGTTATAATAACTGATGCAGCTCCTTCTACAGTGTTTAAAAAAGTTACACGAAATGATGTGATTAAGAATTAATGTTTGGACGAAGTTTTCTTAGGTTTCAGAGATGTCAATCATACATTCATTGGGGAACAAGCCTCCATAAACAATGCCTCTTATGATATTTGAGCATACCCTTGAAATGGAATAATTTTGACTTAATCTTCCAAGTAAAGAATGCCATTGCCATGTGATACTTAACACTAATTACCCTAAGGTAGGTACTTCTTAATGGTTAAAGTACTGTAGTAGTCATGACTATAAACACCAAGAGCACATCAATCTATAAGGAGGATCTAGTCAGTAGCATTTCTAGAGACCACAGTATTGTTGATTAGCCATGCAGTTCAAGCATTTCTAAAGAAAGATGGAGAATATCTTACCTATGATAATGGTGGTTGAGCTCCATGGCTATGAATTAAATTACTGAAATCACTCCACTTTTCCCTAACTTTATTTATGCCAAGGCATATTTTGGGTTTCTTCAACTGGAGTAATACAGTTATGTACTCATTATTACTGTGTTTATATCAACTGAATTTTGAATCCTACATTCTGTCCCATGCAAAATAGTAATTATTTTGCTATGGTGATCATAGAAATTACTTCAGCATTTCTTCATATTTGGTGTATCTGAAATGAATGCAGAAAATAAGCATATTTCACATAGCAATCCCTTAGCATATGGTCCTAGGCATCACTGAACAATGTCACAAGCAGCCAAAAGGATAGGCACACAACACACCATCCAAGATGTCATGGTAACAGGTCTGCAGGCCAATAATTTGAATGTGTTTGCGACATCAAGTTAAAGAAGAGTAGTTGACATAGTTGCAGATATTCCAGGTGGGACAAGACCATGGCTTTGCCTCCTCTGACTGGAATGTGAACACATTGCTTTCAACTGTTCAAGTGCCTATTTCACAGGTGATGCATACGGGCCAGCACCTGTGCATGCTGTGGAGTCTGGTTTGCCCTGCATCAGTTTACCATGATTTAGGGACACTTTTGTATTTGTTTATTGTGTGGAGTGTACAGGAAATTGAACATTATTCTTGGGAGGAAAGGGCAAACATGCACTGTGCTTATGGGGTGGCAGATAGAAATGCTCATGCTGCCCAGCATTTGTACATTTTGTAGTTTGCAAATTGGCTTGTACCAGATCCATGCACATTTATTGCCATCCACAGGTCCCTATGAGCAACAGGTTCACTTTAGATGTTTTCCAGTGGCATGTGCACATAATGCCACATGTGCATTTAAGGCCTACTTCAAAACTGAGTGTATTAATTTTGTATTACAGGTGCAAAGGCCTGATGGTTGCTATCGTCAATGCACAGTGCGTATACCAGGGGTTGAAGAGGAGGCACTAGCACCACTGGAAATCACACCCTCAACAAGCCTGCAGTGTGTTGCATGGGAAATGGGTGTGATATGAAGATGGTTTGCATCTCTACTGCCTTCACAAGGTTCACGTCGTTAACACAGATGATTCTCCATGTTGAGTTGAGGTGTTTGCCATTTAACCAGACTTTCTAAACTTTGTACTTTTTACAGATGAGACATCCTTTATGTGAGAGGGTATGTTCAACAGCCGCACTCAACACATGTGGGCACGTTAAAATTTGCATACTGCTCTGTCAACGTTTGGGCCAGTTTGGTAGGCAATAATGCAGGTGGTCCATATGTGCTTCTCCAGTGACTGAACACAAACAGATATTTAATCTTTTTATAAGTAACTCTGCCAGAGTTTTTGGAACATATTCCACTCAATGTGCAGTAGTGAATGTAGTATTAACACAAACTTCACATATGCAATGTCAATGCGTTTGAATTAAACATTTGGCAAGAATCAGATAGGGAATGGTGGGCCCGTGTCATTACATACAAGTACCCTCAACTGGATGCCCACAAATTTTTTCTTTTCTCTGATGCAATTTCCACTCCACCAGGAGTGTTTGAAAGAGTGCGACAGTCACTCCAGTGTCATTGCACAGCATGCATGCAAGCAGGATGATGTAATTTTGAGTACTTTTTGTAATAGTTCTCAAATAAAGGTTATGAAACTGTACTCCAACTTCTCATACACCTTGATGCCAAAAATACGTTGAAAATGTTGTCCTGTAAACATGATATTCTGACATATCTGATGGCATGTTGTGTGTCTACACTCTTGGCAGCACATGGTGTTGTTCAGTGATACCTAGTGCTGTACACTAAGAGATGTGAACATGGGTTGCTATGTGAAATATGCTTCTTATGACCCACTCTGCCAGCCCTCTCATTTTCTACATTAATTTCAGGTACAATACTACATCATGCATTTGCCGTTTTAGCTACTAATTTAAACTAAGTAGGTATGGAAGTTTACACAGAAGACTATCAGTTTTGTATGTTTTGGGACAGTAAAAGATTGTTTATTATGAACATTAGTGTTAACTGAAATTTACATCCTAGAGACCAAATATTCTTACTTATTATAGAATGAATGGCTGAAAGATGCTTTATTATTTTGTTTAGGATATTTGAAGGTTTTCCAATTTCCTGCCTCATGTCTGCCAGTGAACTGTTAAAGACTTTTGCATCAGATAACAAAACTCCTGGGAACACTGGAGAGGGATGCACAATCTATGTGAAATTCCAGAATGAGATTTTCACTCTGCAGCGGAGTGTGCGCTGATATGAAACTTCCTGGCAGATTAAAACTGTGTGCCTGACCGTGACTCGAACTCGGGACCTTTGCCTTTCGCGGGCAAGTGCTCTACCAACTGAGCTACCGAAGCACGACTCACGCCCGGTACTCACAGCTTTACTTCAGCCAGTACCTCGTCTCCTACCTTCCAAACTTTACAGAAGCTCTCCTGCGAGACATGCAGAACTAGCACTCCTGAAAGAAAGGATATTGCGGAGACATGGCTTAGCCGCAGCCTGGGGGATGTTTCCTGAATGAGATTTTCACTCTGCAGTGGAGTGTGCGCTGATATGAAGCTTCCTGGCAGATTAAAACTGTGTGCCCGACCGAGACTCGAACTCGGGACCTTTGCCTTTCGTGGGCAAGTGCTCTACCAACTGAGCTACTGAAGCACGACTCACGCCCGGTACTCACAGCTTTACTTCTGCCAGTACCTCATCTCCTACCTTCCAAACTTTACAGAAGCTCTCCTGCGAGACATGCAGAACTAGCACTCCTGAAAGAAAGGAGTGCTAGTTCTGCATGTCTCGCAGGAGAGCTTCTGTAAAGTTTGGAAGGTAGGAGATGAGGTACTGGCAGAAATAAAGCTGTGAGTACCGGGCGTGAGTCTTGCTTCGGTAGCTCAGTTGGTAGAGCACTTGCCCGCGAAAGACAAAGGTCCCGAGTATGTGAAATTCATTTCTCTTTTCACTTTTAGGGTTTCTTTGAGAAAAATAGTGTGTGGTCAGTGTGGTTCTTCCTTTTTATGTACCTGTATGCTGCCCAACACTTCTTTCTCTTTTCTTCAGGGATACCATTGAATATACCAACTGTGCTGCAGGTGCATGAACATCAGACCTCTTGGCAGAATATTCAGTAGAAGCAGCAGGATCTTGCTAGTGTGAGACATAGTTGCTCTGTGAATACATTTTCTTTGCTTTTTTAAGTTGTGTTTCTTTCTCTTCAGAGATACCATTGCACTTGCTGAGTGTGAATTAGATGTATGGCATCATAAACAGTAGAAGCTGCAGAATGTGGATTGGATAAAACAAAAAACACATCAAATCACATACTTCAGTATTTTTTGGTTGATTTATTATCCACAACACAGTTTATATTTCATTACTAGAATTATTTGTTGCTCCAAAAAATAGAATGAAGAGATTTTGTGTAAAGTTAAGGTGCTTCAGCAGATAAGATTCATCACCTGCTTTAACAGATGGTTAATTAACAATTGATTAAAAGCCAATCATTCAGATGGAGGATTAGGCATGTCAATAGGCATAACATTACCCATGTCCACTGAGTACACCTGGACAGGTAAATATAAGGCTCTGGTGTCTGATTCACTATTGGTTGCTATTGTCCAACACTACAAGTGTACTATGGCTACTGCTGCTATTTATCTGTATTTATTTAGATTTGTGTTGAATAGTGCTTCAGCTGATGAGCATGTGGTTTCCACAGTTGCCAAGCTACAGTGGACCTTCTCTTAAGCTTTTCTTTTCTGTTTCATGTGTCTTCGTTGTGCCTCAGTATAGTGTTCGTATAATTATGTACGGGTTTTGGCAGTGTTAATTTAAGGGTGGCAGGGGGCCCTCCATCCCCACCTCACCTCTACGTGATGGCATATGTGTAACCCAATAGTCTGCATGTAGTGTTATTTATGTTGAAATGAGCAAAGATTTCTTTAAATGTTTGCAAACCACATAACTGAGGCAGGACTTGGATATCAGCCCAGTATACATCTAGTGGGATGTGTCAAACCACCTAAAACCAATCCTTGCTTATCAACACACTGTTGTCCAGCCAATGAGTTGCGTGCGACACACAACCTCTACTTCACTCTATTTTACATGTTGCTCTATAAAGTACTATGTTCCATATTTGATATTGTTCTTGTTGTAGCAGACTTGGTGGCAAGTGAGGGTTCTGATTTGTCCACATGTTAGTGTCAGTGCTAAGTCACTGACGCAGATCTCAAGGACGAAATACTCCAACATATCTTTGCCCAGCAGCAAGCTTTCACTAAACAGCAGCAGTCTCTCGCCACTGTTCTCAATCAGCAGGCACCTGCATATTCATGGCAGGTTACTGTCCTGTCAGTGCAACGGTTGCCCTTCCCATCATATGACGAGTCAGCTGGAGATTGGGACTCCTACAAGACATGGACACACCAACATTTCCAGATTTATCACATGGGTGGTGTCAACCTGTGGGTCTTTCTTTCTTTCCTGGCTTCCTCCTAACATTTATCAGTTGTTTTGCCAACTTGTGTCATTGCAAGCACTGGTTAGCTTACTGTTTGATGAAAGATGCAAGCTTCTCTCAATATATTACTATGATATAATGCCTTTCACTGCAACATGCATAGAATTTTACCATTGTCAGAAATGCCCAAACCAATCTTACAAAGTCTGGGCTGCAGGACTGCATGGGCTGAGCCATCACTGTAAATTTGTCACTAGTATGCATCACAAATCCTATGCTGACTGCATGGGAACTGATTCTATTATTCATCTGGTACCATATAGCAAAGTCCATGAAAAAGTACTTCAGTCTGAGAATCCAATGCTTACAGATGTGCTGAATATAGCATAGTCCTTTGAAATGTCATGAGTCACAGATGATCAGATGGCTGCATGGAGAAGGTATCGGAAGTTGCTCAGTCAGCCCTTGTTAGGCATGCTGCAAGTGTTCAGGATGCTAGGGAAACCACTGAAGCAGTACGACCTTTGGCTCAACATCACAAGGGACAATGTTGGCTATGGCCACAACAGCAACAAGGACACATCACAACAGCAGCTGCATGCTCCCATTTTGTCTTGCTCATACTGCTTCATCCAACAAGGGCACATTGCCTCAGTGTGTAACTCCTCTTCAAACGTGGTGGACACAGTGGTACTTATGGACATAAACTGTATCTATACAATGACTGTCTCCCTGAACAAACTGTTTATTAATGTGTTTAATAAACTTCCAAACATGAAAGTGGACACAGGAGCTGCAGTGACTTTAATAAGTGCACAAACCACAAGGACTTGGGTTCTCCAATCCTGTTGTTCACTCTCACACCTTCCTTGTTGTTGCTGATCATTCTCATACTGCAGATTACATTTAATCCTTTTGGTTTCTCCATTTCTGATAAGATAAATTTATTGTCAAATCAAGTTCCATATTAGCAACTGGAGCCCCTCTGCTCCAAGTTTTTGTCTCTTTCTCCTGTGGGCTTGGTTGCACTACCAGTTTTCAGGCCCACATTTGGCAAGGGGGGGGGGGGGGGGGGGTGATGGTTCGGCAAGTGCCTATTGTGTTGTGTGACTGTCAATGGGCTACACTATTGGTCATCATTAAGAAGCTGATCGGTAAGCTTTGCCTCTCCAGGTACTTTAGGATCATGATTAATCCAAGGTCTACAATAGATATATACCCTTTGCCCCACACTGACAAGTTGCTATCAAAACTGTCAAGTGGCCACTACTTTTACATGGTTGGTTTGTTGGAAGTGTGCCTCCAGCTTCATTGGCACTAAGTGCCTTCTCATTGTCAATGGACTTTTCGGTCATACCAATGTCAATGCTTGCCTTTTGATGTCACTAGCACACTAGCGATTTTTCAGCAATATCTAGAACAGCTGATAGGCTCTGTGCCCAACTGTATCAACAACCTTGAAGATATTGTTTTTTTTGGACTCTTCCACTGAAGACCACCTTATAAATCTCTGGTTGCTGTTTTTTGCTTTGCAGTCTGTGGGCCTCAAGTGCAGCCTTGCCAAATCTCAGTTTTTTCAGTGGTCAATTGAGTACCTAGGTTTTGAGGTTTCTTACACAGGGGTCAAGCCATTGCATCACCATGTTGACACAATTGTCCAAACTCTGTTAAGGAACTGCATGTGTTTTTGGGTAAAGTTGTGTAATACCATAAGTTATTACCTGCAGCAGCCACTGTTGCTCATCCCCATCACACAATTTTGTGTAAAAATGTGCCCTTTTTATAGACCTCAGCTTGTGACCATGTGTTCACTTTGCTTATATCTGCCCCACATCTGTCCACTTTCAGCTGGGTCAGGATCTCATGTTGGCTGCACATGCCTCTCAGCACAGCCTTGGTGCAATGTTTATGCACAAATATGCAGAATGACCCCTTGCTTATGCATCTAAGACATTAACTCCCACTCAGAGGTGGTATTTTCAGCTTGAACAGAAGCAATTGTGTTTGTTCTCAAGAAATTTTATGTCTTCTTCTTTGGTTCTAAGGTTCTAAGTTCCATTTAATCATGGATGAGAAACCATTGGCTGCTCTTTTTAACCCTTCAGCTTCCTCGTCGAACAAGGCAGCACATTGCTTGCAGCGAAGGGCTCTCTCCCCCTCCTGTTATAGTCATCATGTCCATTACCAGCCAACTCTGCAATGCGCCAATCCCGATGCCTTATCTTGCCTTCTGGTTGATCCAGATCCAGTGTTCGATCAGGATGAGTTGCTTTGTTTCCATTTATGTACCAAGAACCAGAATGCTGTTGATGGTTTTCTCATCACTAGTGTCATCATGACATCTTCCATCACTGCAGATTCTGAACTTGATCAGGCCCTTTCTTTTGTGCAGCACAGTTGGCCAAAAAGCCCCCAGGTCAAGTCTTTGATCCCTTGCACTATTACTTCTCCCCCCAGAGCTGCCCTTCTGTGTTGGATTCGGTTCTTTTGCTAGCTATGGAGGACACTGCTCCCATGCTTGTGATTTCTGCATCCTTAAGCTGTAATGAACTGCAGTTCTGCATGTTGGCCATTATGGGGCTTCTTGCACCAAATCTTTGAACCAATGGCATGTGTACTGGCTGGGCATACATGTGCACATTATGGGGATTATCACTGCTTGCATACACTGTATTCAGTAACACATTCCCCCCCCCCCCCCCCCCCCCCCCCCCCCCCCCCGTCCTTCCAGGCAATTGTCACTTGTCACAGTGCCTGTGAGAGTGTCTACACATCAATTTTGCTGGGCCCTTCCTAAATCAGTATTGGATCATTGTAGTAAATGCCTGTCCCAAGTTTTCCTGCATGATGTGTTCTCTACCCACATCCATGGCAGCCACTAGTTTGGCCCTGTCTAAGATTTTTGCAAATTTTTGCAATTGAGGGACCGCTATATATATCATGGTCACCGATAATGGCCCTAGTTTGTTTTTTGAGAATTTGCATCATTTTGCCAGGCTTGTTGTGTGCGTACTGTAAGACCTTTGGTACACACACCATCAGATTATTTGACTTGTCACTGTAACGAAGTAGGCGAGTGTCAGCAATATACCTTGTGGTCATATCGTGGCGTGTTTATCTTCTGCCGTTAGGTCAGACGATAGAAATGCCACTTGCACGCTTAGAGTAGCAGATTGACAGTGACCAACTTTAAGCAGAATTTGATTAATATTCACACACATTTATTAAAATAATAAAAAGGCATAGATATTACGTAACTTGATTCTGGATGCTGTTTACAATGGACAATCTGAAGTTCCTTTGGTCTTAGTACATTAATCTTATTCTCACATATCTCTTATACTTGACAAAGTGTCTATACATTTATCGTCATAGCCAACAACCTATATAAACAACATAGACTGGCTGTGGCACCGCCATGTCTTGTAACGTCAAGGTGTAGCCTACTCATCGTCTGCTAATACCGAATGTTGTTATTGTTTACTATGAATGGCGTAAAAAAAAAAGAAATCTGCACTGACATTCTGATTTCTCTACTGTAAAACATATAGTGATGAAGGCTAAAAGAAATGAAACACACTTCTGACATCGATTAATTGAAAAGCTTATTACGAAGTGTTGCAGTTCATTTCGCTGCAATGCCATATAGATTAGGTAAAAACAATTTTAAATAGTTCAGTAGGTCCAAAAATGATCAATTGACAGTGCAGGATGTTTCATTGTCCCTTGAACAATTTAAGTTTGTATATATTTGTTGCTCTTTCTTCCATTGGGCTGGATTTTGCACAAATGGTGCAACCTATAATTAAAATACTATTTTAATGGCATCCTGAATTCAGTTGGCACCATTAGATAGCCAAAATCGAGTAAATAAATTCGGCCTGTCACCCAACATTCTGAACAATTCCACACACAACTACAGAAGGAAGTTCTTCTTCCATATTAAGGTTTGACAGTCCCTGAAAACCCTTTCTGCCATTGTTAACAATTTGAATACACCCTTTGGAGCAGTATAAAAACTATTTTTGATGTTTTTATTGCAATAAAACCTGTTTTTCCATCAGTTTGAGCAGAAATAACTTAAAAAACTACACGTTTAACTTTTTTACAAACTTGCCTGACAACACTTCCAGAAATGTACTCCATCTGGTTTTGCACAAATGGGGCAAGCTACATTTAAAACACTGTTTTGACAGCATCTTGGTCACAAAAGAGCAACAAGACTCACCTGCAAACTTAACACCATTATATAGTCAAAATCAGTAAATAAATTCTGCCTGACACCCAACTTCCTGAAAATTTCCACCTATAATTGCACAGTATAGTTCTTCCATGTGAAGAATTGCCAGTTTCTTTTATTGCAATAAAATGCTTTTTTCAGTAAGTTTGAGCAGAAAGGAGAACTTTTAAACAATCTACACATTTAAGTATTTTACAAACTTGCCTAACACACTGATGTCTCTACTGTAAAATAAATGGTAATGAAGGGTAACAGAAATGAAACACGTTTGTGACATTAATTAAAAATTTATTACAAAATGTTACAATTAATTTCACTGTAATGCCATATATTTTAAATAGTTCATAAGTTCCAAAAAATAGCAATTGACACCACAAGTGCTGCAGAGCAAATAGGTTGCAATGGATCCTTCGAAAGTGCCATGGATCTACTGAAGCACAGTTTCCCATTCCAGTGAGCGAGATAAGGACATCCCCCATAACCAGATATGAGATTAAAAAACCATTGCCTCATTAAAATGTAAGGGATCATCTGGTGTAGATAATATCTCCAGTAAGCTGCTAAAAACCTGCTCTGCCCAATTAAGCGAAGTATTAGTCCATATATTTAATGCCTCTTTGTACCAGGGTGTTTTCCCAGAGGGCATGAAACTTGCTATAGTGAAGCCTCTCCACAAAAAGGGAGACAACACAAGTCTCAAACTATTGTCCAATCTCCCTCCTGTCCACTTTTACTAATGTCCTTGAGAAACTACTGCACTCCAGAATTGTAAGGCACCTAGAAAACTTTGGCATCATAAGTGATAGACAGTTCGGTTTCCAGAAAAATATGTCCACAACTGAGGCCATATTTTCTTTCACAAATGATATACTGGAATCCCTAAATAATAAAATGAAGGCAGTTGGAATATTTTGTGATCTGTCCAAAGCCTTCAATGGTGTGGACCACAAAATACTCCTCAACAAAGCACATCACTATGGGATCACTGGGGCACTGGGAAGCTGGCTAAAATCCTACCTCCAAAACAGGAAGCAGAAGGTAATTCTCAATGGGAGCAATAAAGAGGGAGAAGTAGTAGAGTCAGACTGGAGCACTGTACTCCATGGAGTACCCCAGGGATTCGTCCTTGGTCCATTGCTGTTTCTGATGTACGTAAATGACCTACCTTTTTCATGCAATAAATGCAAGTTCACCATGTTTGCTGACGACACCAGCATTTTGATTAGTAACAAACAGCTCACTGACATAGAGGTTGATGCCAACAAATTACTTACAGTACTATTAACCTGGTTCCAAGTGAACTTGCTCACAGTAAACCTAAGCAAAACAAATTATATCCATTTCAGCCTTTACCACAAACTCCCCCAGGAGATTACTGTTTTAAATAACAATAATCAGATAGAAAGGGTACACTGCACCAAATTCTTAGGCCTCCACATAGACAGTAGGCTCAACTGGGACCACCATGTCCTCAAGACTGTAAAAAGGCTGTCCTCAGAAATTTTTGCCATTAGGACAATCTCACAATTTAGACCCATAAATGTTACGAAGTCCACATACTTTGCATACTTCCACTCCATTATGTGTTATGGCATCATCTTCTGGGGCAATTCGCCCTCATCTAAAAAAATCTTCCTCATGCAGAAAAAAGTAGTTCATATAATGTGCAGAGTACCCCTGAGAACCTCCTGCCGTACGCTCTTTAAAAAACTTGGAATACTTTCCACAACCTGCCAGTATATTTTTTTCCTAATGAGTTTCTTGGTTGACAATCCTGCCCACTATGAAAGCAATGAAAGCTTCCATTATCACAATTTAAGAAAGAAGGCTGACCTCCACTTTGAACTAAAAAGTTTAACTCGGGTACAGAATGCATTACTCCAGTGTCAAAATATTTAACTTATTACCGAGCTATATAAAAAGTCTATGTAGTAACAGTGCATCATTCGAAAACAATCTAAAGACATATTTAATCAAGATAACATTTTACTCACTTGATGAATACTTCTACAGAGAAAAGTAGTCTTTGTATGTATTTATATTTACTGTTGTTTGTTTATGTTCTTTTTGTTCCTATTTGTAACCATATACTTATTGTGACAAATAGGCTTTTGCAATGTGATAAACTTTGCATAATGTACTATTCCTATGACTTTATTTTAGTTCATTATTATTTTTGCAACTCTTATGTAATTTATGTCTAGTTCTGCTCTTGTAAACTAATAGATACCATGGTCTGTGAACATATATTACTCAAGTCGTTCTACATCCAAGCATCATACGCATAACAGGATCTATGGATTTCCTAGATAAATAAAATAAAAAACCTTTCATTGCCACTTAAACAATATCAGTTTTGTATACATTTGTCTGATGTGTTTCCCCCTTTCTTCCAATGATTTGGTTTTGCACAAATGGTGTAACCTACAAGTAAAAAACTGTTTTAATAGCAACTTGCCTAGAAAAGAGTAATGTGACTCTTCTCCAAATTCAGTTGACACCTTTAGATGGTCAAAGTCAGTAAATACATTTGGCCTGTCACCCAACATTCTGAACACCTCCACATACAATTGCAAAAGAAAGTTCTTCTTCCATATTAAGTTCTGACAGTTTCTGAAGACCCTTTCTGCCACTGTCAACAATTTGATTACATCCTTAGGAGCAGTATACAAACTATTTTTGATATCTTTTACTGCAATTAAACCTGTTTTTCCTTCAGTTTGGACAGAAAGGAGAACTTGTAATCAATCTACACATGCAACCTTTTTACAAACTTGTCTGATAACGCTTCCAAAAATGTACTCTACCAACCTTTCCGAATATAGAGTTAACCTATCGTACTCTGGAATGTAGTAATCATGGTCAAATTCCTCAACACCATGTGAATTCTCTATAGGATATGATATTGGTACCAAAAGTGACTCCAAATCTCCTCCAGTGCCCATTTTTTGAGGGTTCTATTTATGTTATTAAGCACTTTCTGTATACTGATGTAAACTGCAAGGCATTGGGATTATTCCTATTGCCCCCACTTCTGCGAGTGCTAGAGAAGAATTGTTCTAAGTGATCTTGGCTCATCCTCCTTGTCAAAATAAACTTAAGCACTGAAGATTCAGCCCACACATACACTTCAGCGACTTGTTTTAAGCTTAAGAGATCTAACACCATTCCAGAAACACCCATTTTTCTACCTGATAAATATAGTAGATCACCATTACAGACTGTTGTTTTATTACCCTTAAACATTGGTGTTTTGGTGCCTTTGTTCATAAGGTTGCACGAATTAAGTAAATAAAAAGCAGTATTCACCATTTTTGTGAACTTAACAGTGCCCTCACAATTGACAAACTCTGGTAACTGTAAGCCTCTGCAAAAAATCATTGCATCAACAACAGAATTACTCAGAGTCTGGGCATCCAATGCTACCTTCATTTTCTGAGATTCAAATTGAATGTGTGCCCTCCTCATTTTATTTGCCACATACAAGACTTCCTGTTCTTGCAATTCAACTAGCCTATTAAAATATTCCCACTTAATTACTTGACTATCCCCATCTAGTAATTCTTTTTTTGCATAAAGTATTTCTCATTAATTTCAACATGTGAGCAACATCAAAAAAACAAAATATTTTTTGTCATTATTTGATGGATGAGGAAACCAGCATTGGGAGTTAATTACACCTACCTTAATTCCTAATTTGTCCATAACACATCTGTTAGCTGCAGCACCATCACAAACAACACCAACTATATGCACACCTGTTTCCTCCAATTTACGGAGGTACTGCTGCAGTAAATTAAGTTTCACACTTGCTGTTAAACCATTAAGGAAACAATAGCCAACAGGAATTTTCCAACTCCTATTAATCCCAGTGACCATAAACACTAGTGCCTCTTTTGCTATTTGGCAGTCATCACTTTCCTCACATCCTTTCCCTAAGTCAACATAACCCCAGGTCTTATTACCATCCCATATTAAGCCTTTTTTAATGGCCATCTCATCGAACATATGTGTAGCTAAAATAGGTCATGAACAACGTTGAACTGCATCTGCTAATTTTTTAAACCTTTCTTCTGTGAATCCAGGACTGCCATTTACTGTAGTTGCTCACCTGCAGAGTGTTCGAGGATGGGGTAATTTAACAAACTTCCTCAAATGATTATAAGCTTTGGAGGAGTAGAAATTCAGTGTAAGGGCAAAGTGTCCTATATCTTTAGGATATTCAGGAACTGAACATTTGTTTTGTATTGCAAAACGTTGCTTCAGAATATCACTATTTTTGTCTCATCCTATCACTTCAGAAGCACAGTCTTGAAGTCTCTTATTTAAGCCTGCAATCACTGCTTTATATGTTACAGTTTGTTTCTTCTTTCTTGATACACTTTGCCTTGCATATTTCGCTTGCTTCCTCAGCTTCTTAGTCCTTTTCTGTAGTGCCTCATAATTCTGTTTCAATTTTTTGGGGCTCGGCAAACAGTAAGAATGATCTATATGATCATTCTGATTCACTCTTTCACCTACAAAAATAAAGTATTATCATTAAGCTTTAGTTTTCTTTACATTGATTAATAATAAAATTCACACATAACCCATATAGCAAATAAATAACAGGAAAACTATTTTACCTAGTTCATTTGATAAGGAAGCTGATTCTTCACTGACAGGCCGTTTTCTTGGTTGTCTCTCTACTACAGTTGTTTTCTGCAGATGGTCAGGAAATGTAAATATTGTCGGTACTGCGTTTGCCAGAAGCTGCCTTTTCTCATTTGTAGTGTACATGTAACTATCTTCAAAGTGAAACGAGCATATGTAGCTATACTGGGTTGACTGCTACTTTTCTTGCCTCACATTGGCTACCCACCAACTTAACAGCTCTTTCTTTTTCAGAGGAAATCTAAAAATAAAGAGATGTGTAGCCTATACTGTATCTTATTTACATTTTGTATACATCTTAAACACGAAAATGATAGACAAGACGCTAAGTACAACACGCATTTAGATACTCACCTGAAATATGACATTTCAGTTGTTTTATCACTTCTATTAGCACAATTGTACGCTGCACATACACTGGGCATGATTCGCTATCGGTCAATAAGACTTGAAACAAATTACAACAGGAAAACAGCGATTTTTTAATATCAGTACTATACACCAAATGTAAATATACTGACATGTAGATGTTCCAAAAAATGGGGGCCGGTGTTGCTTTTTGCTGCCACAGGGAGCGTTGTTACCTCACAAATAGACACTATATGTAGTTTATATACCTCCTTGGTCATGGCTATGTACAGGAATATGGTAATCTTATTAGGTGCAGACTGAAACTTGACGATGGACTGGTACAGACAAATGCAGACTAATGAAGACTGACTAATCTGAGGTATGTACACTTGTTATAATACCTAGCGGGTTCAGGTATCACTGCGCGAGTGTGATCTGCGAGGAGAAAAGGTTCTACATTAGCAGCAATCTCATTGGCTGCATTACATATTAATACGTGGATCAGCGGAAGCAGAATTTGGTCCGTCTCTAGGGCAGCGCCATCTCGTAGTGCGGAGACGGACAAGTGCTGTGCCTGCGCTGTTGTGCTTAGCGGGGCGTGCTCTAGTGGGAAAGTTGTGTACGTGCTGACTAGGCGGAACTATGTACACAAAACTAGTGATGTTCACCATCTCACAACTCCCTGTTTCATCCTCAATCTAATGGTGAGGTGGAAAACAAGGTTTGAACGTTTAAAACTCAGATGTAGAAATATGTATCTATCAGGTCCCCTGAGATTGCTTCAAACGATTTTTTGAGTTCCTACTGAAAGAGAACTGGTTCTAAAGAAGCACTGGTATTGGGAAAAAAACACTGATATCACAAGGTACTAAGATTATGACTCATGGAAAAGACCAATGACAGCACAAGACCCCAGTGGAACTGCTACATGGATGCCAACCATGGACCCTCCTTCACTTGCTGCATCCAATGCCATGTCCCCATATTGCCAGCTCCATGACAGTTCTGGCTGGGTGTGCCTGTCTGGGCTCACAGTTTTGGCTGCTGGCTGAACTGGGTTCCTGCTGTCATTGAACATTGCTGGGGCTGTCACCCATGTGTCGTCCACTATCGTGATAGATGCATATCCTGTCACTTCAACCAGCTGTAGCTGTGCATAGCAGGATCTGTTCCAAAGGGCCCATGGCCTCCCTTGCCGTACCACTGCCACTGCCTGTTTCTGGGTGCTGCTGCAGTGGGGGTGACTGCCTGGCAGATTGCTGTCTGGGGTTCCTGAATCCATCCCCCTCATCGTTGGTGCAGCCCCCACTGCACCCGATGCTGCAACCACTGCCGCCTTTGTTGCTTGGTGCTGTGTGGTCATTGTCTGTGATCGCCCTGCTGACACCTCCAGACTAACCACTGCCCTTGGTGAGGATATCACTATGGAGATGTTACCCTGGTCCTGCCCTCTAGCTTCTCATAGGAGGGGGGCATGAGGCACCAATCTGCACCCTCATCACTTCTGCTCCTACTAGCCAGTGCCCACCTGCCAGATAGTGCTGCAGCTGCTGTCGTTGGTCAATGAAATGGACATCAATGTAGTCACTGGTGTTTTCCATTACTCATAATCTGTGCCTTGTGAGATCAGGGCTGTTTTAGTGGTACCATAGTACCAGTGCTTTTTTGGTATCAATGCTTTTTCTGTATCAGCGCTTCTTCAGTGCAAGTGCTTTTCTGGCACCTTGCATTTTTTCTGTACCAGGCATTTTTCTTATACTGTATCTATTGGTTTTATGTATGTAAGTGGTTCTCCCAGCTCATAGAAGGGAGGGGTGATGTACCTTCACTAATGGTGCACGTGATTTGAGAGATCATGTGTTCTTACAGTTCACAGGCCCACTTATAGAGGCCACCTGTGTCAGCCCCTGGCATGCTCTGGTGAGCTGCCGAGGAAACAGTATGATTTAAACTATAATAAACAAGTGCTTGACCTATTCTGTAACCTGTATTACTGTACTTGATTGTACCTGATGTGTTGCTCTACAAAATACTATGTTCTATAAATTGTGTATGCTCTTGCTATACCAAGTGTGTTGTAGACTTTTTTCATGGGCATTCTGAGGGTGACAGTCTCATATGCAGAATTAAGTGTTCCAGAGCTACATCTGTTATTTATTTGTTTTAAAACCATTCCCCTATGTAGTCAGAGTGAGATATGTCTTATACAATGTTCATGATGCAAGAATAATTTATGCTACTGTTGTTTTCATGATAACTATCAATGCAAAAATTATGAATCAAGACATAAATATTAAATTTATGCTACTGTTGTTTCCATGATAACTATCAATGCAAAAATTATGAATCAAAACATAAATATTAAATATGAAATTAATTTATTTTGTCTCTTTGTTATCTATTTTGTACCTAATGTACGGAAGAGGAGAATTAATTAAAAATGAGAGAGAGAGAGAGAGAGAGAGAGGGAGGGAGAGAGAGAGAGGGAGAGAGAGAGAGAGAGAGAGAGAGAGAGAGAGAGAGAGAGAGAGAGAGAGAGAGAGAGAGGAAAAAAAGAGGAGAAACAGAAGTTGCTTTTGGCTTGATCTGAACACACAAATCTTGGCATTTAGTTTGGGACATTATAATCCACCCCTTCTATGGCTGTGGTTCCTTCACTATTTCTTTCCAACAGCTTTTTTTCTCTCTTTTTTGTAGCGTTCATCAGTATCTTGTGGTGGGGCTCCCTTTCCATAATAATCCTTGAAATCAAAATTCTTTGCAGTTGAAAATGTAATATTCTTTCAGTTTCAGAAATGACTATTAGCAGTTCAAGAGCATCACTGATCCTTGTTAAATTCTTACTTTAATCCTCATTAATGGAGAACAAGAGAGATGACTGACAACTTATGGGACCAGACAACATATTTTCCATCACATGTTCATCACTTGATCCTGCTGTTCACTTGCAGGTAAGAATGAGAGTCCAATTTGTCCAGAGTGGCTTTGATTATAACATAGTAAGTCAAATCATGGACGAAGTATTTGAGAACATGTGTTAGTCCATTAGGAAATTGATATTCAAGTCTATAGTTATGGGACTTGTTGGGAATTGCTAAATGTCAAACAATGTAAAATAACAATATTATGAATAGGATAGTTGCTGATCACCTTATAGCGGAGATGCCAAGTTGTAAACAGGAGTAGGTATAATAATGAATAAGAAAATAGAAATGCAGCAAGTTATTATGAATAATATCATATTATAGCTAATATAAAATCAACAAACCTCACTGTAATATAAGTTTATACACCAATGAGCTCCACACATGAGGAAGAGATGGATAGAATGTATGATGAGATAAAAGAAATTATTGAGATACATGACCCTCAAGTGAATGCTCCTATGTGTAAAGTGCACCAACCACAAATAACATTGTCTTGTATGAATCCATTGTTGTTTTGCAATTGCAAGCCTTTACCTATTCCTTCATTATTGCCTCAGTTAGCACAGTCATAAATTGTGTTTTCATATGTCCAAGTGATCATCAGTAATATAAAATAAACAGTGAGCTAGGTGAGAAAAAATTTACAGCCTATACAAGAAAATGACCCAGATTCAAAGCTAGCACCACAATCCCACAATGAGGCAATGGTCTACAGTGTACAAAAAGAAGAGAATGAAAAATAATAGGAAAACATGGACTGAGCAAAAGGTATGATACAGGAAACCACTTAGCAGAATTTTGCACAGAGCACAATTTAATCATTGCAAACACTTGGTTTAAAAACCATGAAGGGAGGTTGTATGTGTGGAAGAGACATGTGAACACTGGTAGGTTTCAGACTGACTACAGTTTATAACAATAAGACAGATTATGAAACCAGATTCTGAACTGCAAAACATTTTCAGGGGCAGATGTCAATACTGACAGTAACATAACATTGATGAACTGCAGATTTAAATTAAAGAAAGTGAAAAAATGTAGGAAATTGAGGAGATGGGACCTGGATAAATAGAAACAACTAGTGGTTTTTGAGAGTTTAAAAGGGAGCATTAGGTAGTAACAGACAGAATAGGGGAAATAAATACAATGGAGGATGAATCGGTAGCTTTGAGAGGTAAAGAGTGGAGGTAAAAAGACCACACTCAGTAGAAATCCCTGAATGAAACACAAGAAATTAAATTTGATTGAAGAAAGGGGAAAATGTAAAAATGAGGCAAATATAACAAGCAAAAGGGAATACAGGCATTTACAAATGAGATTAACAAAGAGTGAAAAATTCCATTTATAAAAAAATTAACTGGTTCTTTAGAGAAAAGAGAAGCATTTACAGGAATATCAACAGCTAGGTGGCAAGCCTGTACCAAGTAAAAAAGGGAAAGGTGAAAGGAATACACAAAAGGGCTGTGAGAGGAAAATAAACTTCAAGAAACTGTTATTGAAAAAGAAGAGGTGGTAGACTAAAAAGAGATGGGACATATGATACAAGAACTTGACACATAACTGAACAATATAAGTCAACCCAACACCCCTGGAGTAGCCTTCATTTCCTGAGAAATACTGAGAACTTTAGGGGAGCTGCCATGACAAAGCTGTTTGGCTAGATGTGAGAGATATATGTGGCAGGTGAAATATCCTCAGCTCAGACCACACAAGAAGAATGCAATAAATCCAATTCTAAAGATGGCAATTACTGATAACCATGAATATTACTGAATTATTAGTAAGTCATGTTTGCAAAATACTGAGAAATTTGTTTTTATAGAAGAACGGAAAAACTGTTTGAAACTGATCTCAGTAAAGATCAGTTTGGCCGCTGGAGAAATGGAACTTGTAAGGAAAAACTGATGATACAACTTATCTTAGAAGATAGATTGAAGAAAGGCAAGCTGCATTAGTAGCATTTGTAGATTTAGGGAAAGCTTTTGAGAATTTTGACAGGAATATATTCTTAAATTCTGAACATGGCAGGTATAAAATACAGGGAGTGAAATGTTATCTACAGCTTGTACAACCAGATTGAAGTTATAAGAGTCTAAGGATATGAAAGAGAAGCAGCAGTTGTGAACGAGTGAGGGAGGGTTGTTGCTTATGCCTGAGCTATTTAATCTGGCCATTGAGCAAGCAGCATAAGAAAGCAAGGAGCAATTTCGAAATGAATTAAAGTTCAGAAACAATAAATAAAAGGTCTGAGATTTTTAATGACATTTTAAGTATCTCAAAGACAGCAACGGATTTTGAAGAGTGAGAGGCTATCTCTGTATTGTTCAGAGGCTATGAATAATGGCATATTTGTGTGAAAGATAGGGTTTGTGTATTACTTGATTACTACAAAATATATGTGTACGTAATGAAGTTACATTTTATCATCATGATTTACATTAAAATACACATTTTTTTATCTTCATGTAAGTAAAATCATAAGTGAGTGCTAAAACTGTAGAAAGAACATATTTTTATTCTAATTATACAAATAAATTCATATTTTATCATTATAATTTAAATTAAAATACAAAACTGTCATCTTCATGCTGTAAGTAAAAATATCATTTTTATTAAAGAGGAACTGAACTGTTTTCCTTAATTCATATACTACAGGGTGCTTCACAACTCTAAGAATTCATTCGTTTTATCTTTTAAGAGTGTTTTCAGTTTCCTTTTTAATACTGTGGATTATTAATTTCCTTCTTTATATTGATGGGAATCTTACTGTATACTTTATATCTCACTTAGCAGCTTCCATGTGTACTTTCATGAGAGTTGCAGGAACTTTTTACCTGTCTTATGTCACAATTGTGAATGTCACAATTTGTCTGAAAGAATACTCTGCTGTTGACCACAAACATCAGGATATATACTGATATATAATAGTAAATAACTTGAGAGACCTAAAGAGACCACTGCAGGTCATTCTTAGCGACCCTACACATTAATCTCATAGCTGAGTTTTGAAGTTTGAAAGCTTTTGCAACTCATGCAGTATTTCTCCAGAATATTATACCATACGAGATTATAGAATGGAAATACTCAAATACGACAACAGCATTCTTTCTCTGCCAGGAAAGTGAAAAATGGCTCTCAGACAAAGCACTATGAGCTAAGTCGGTCAAGCAGCTGATAAATTTGTTCCTTTTATCACAAATTACTGTCCACATGTATGCCTAGGAATTTTATTTATGTGGTTTCATTAATTTTCTGATTGTCAATGCCGATTTCAAGAACCAGATGTTTTTTATTTGTTGTATGAAACTATAATTTTTGTTTCTGAGAAATCTGGGGTTCAGCTATTTGCTGCAATACATTTCTATACTCGGTTAGTGTCTGTTGAACTGTATCTGTATTGTGGAGTTGGGCTTGTGACTTTACAAGGTGAAATCTTCCCATCTGTTGTTTCCTCCTCCTAACAATAACTAGTTTCTTGTCCTAAATTGTATTCTGTTTTTAGTACAATTGCAGTACTACATGGTGTGGGGCACTAACAGATATGTTTCAAAAGATTAACTGAGCTTTTACACTCATAAATTTATTAACCAGATGATTAATTTGAATATGATTATTTCATTAAGTACATGACTTTGATTAGAACATTGTTTACTTAAATTTATGGCTAAGTGAAGTTATTGTAACATCTAGTGGAAAACATTTTGAGCTAATTGACAGAAACTGAAGTACTGATACAATTTATTGAGAAGCAGTCTTTCCGCTCTCTCTAAAAACATATTTTTATTTGCTGGAATCTAATTAAGATGAAATATATTTAAAATGACCTAAATTCCAGGATGCAATACTAGTGTGTTGTGAAAGGATAGATTGACATTTTACAGGTGATATTAAGTTTATACAGTGTGATGTTACACTCATTTAGGTGAGCTGTTGGCCTCCTAGGCTTGGTAACAACGAGTGGTAAATTTGCTTGCTTGGCTGGGTGTGAGTTGGTGGGATGAGGCCACTTGACTGTTCTAAAAGAGCTCAGATACAAAGGTGGTCAGTGAAAGGCTGGATATGAGTAATCCCAGATCATGGAGAATTTGAATGGTGATTGCTCACATGACCCAGGTGCAGAAGATGTTCCAGCAATGGCACTTAAACTCTTAGAAATGCAAGAATAAATCACAGATGCATAGTAAAGTAAATCAGAAACATATGGAATGACAGACAATTGAGTTGCATCCAACAAAACAATAATGTTTTTGATACCTGAAAAACTGCTAAAAGTTACTAATTTAAAGCTGTTGAATATCTTCACAATAAACTTTCAAATCAACAACTTTTAAATGCTTCATGTGGTTGGAACAAACAACATTTAACAACATTTTACTGTCACTTAACATGAGCACACTTGTGCAAGAATGCTCAGTAATTTACAAACAAACTGTTATTTAGTGTGTATTTAAATGATCTGAGTGTGACCGAATGTTTGTAACATTATTATTATTAAATTTAGTTATAAAAGTTCAGTGTTGTGTGGGAAGTGGTCAGGTTGAGTCAGTTCATGTCTGTAGAAGATAAGAATGATGTATGTTTGGCTGGGGATGGCTTTTCCTGAAAGAGAATCAGGCAGTGATGGAACACTACTGGTGTCAACTGGAAACACACACTTTTTCAATGGAGAGCTAATGTGAGAGATTCAGGATACTTTCACATGGTGATCTGGAAGAACAAAGACCTGCCTGAGGTAATGTGTGATATTTGGTCACGTAATTTACAGGTTCTGGACAGTGAATGGCCTTCAGAATACTGTAACTTTGGCAAAGTGTGAATGTGCTCCAGTTCAGTACTTTTAACTTTCTGCACTTACATTACGAAATTGAAACTAGACAGAACATGAGTTTATCTCTCATGTGTGCATGTCTAAATTGTCTTGCTGAGATGTATTATTTTGAGCTGGCAAATATTTCATTATTGTGACCATGAAATAGACTTAGTTTTTCAAACATCTTTGAGGATTATTTAGCTTGGTTATTCTGCTACCATTCTTGTAACACACTTAACACAAGTTTATTGCATTTCAATAAAGTTATGTTACTGATTGTTTTACAACTGGTTATTGTAGGACCATTTTCTGTTTATTTCAGATCACTTACTTGAATAAACACTGTATAACATAACTCTCTGGAGTTGTTTACATCACTTTTAGACCTTAGAACAAAATTCTCTTATTAATTAGTCATTTATCTTTTATTTAATATTTCTGATTATTTCATCAGTCTACAATTCTGGCAAATGCAAAAAGTAATTTGTACAGCTTGACCATGTGACTTCATCCTGTCATCTCACACTCACAGCTCAACTCACACTCACATGACCACTGTCTCTGGCCACTGTGGCTGTACTGCAGACTGCAACTGTGCCTGCAGCAGTATGGCATGGGTGGTGGCTGTGAGGAAGAGGCATGGGGCGATGAGGGGAAGGGAAAGTGTAGTGCTGCTTGTGGGGGAGTGCAGGGATACTGTTGGGACAGGATAGGGTTACTAAATGCAGTTGGGAGGTTTGGGAGGTGTAGGGGAAGGGGATCAGGAAAGGAGAGAAGTAAAGAAGGGGAAAAAGACTAGTGCATGCATTGGTAGAATAGAAGGCTGTGTTTCCCAGAGTGGGAGCAAGGAAGGGGTTGGTAGCCAGAGCAAGACAAGGACTAAGTCTACATCTGCATCTACATGAGTACTCTTCAAATCACAGTGAAGTGCCATACAGCTGGTTCATAGAGCCACCTTTAAGCTGCTTCTCCACTGTTCCACCATCGAACAGAGTAAACAGAAAACCAACACTTAAATCTTTCTGTGCAAGCTCTGATTTCTCTTATTTCATTATGATGATCATTTCTCCCTATATAAGTGGAGGCCAACAAAATATTTTCACACTCTGAGTAAGTAGTTGGTGTTTGAAATTTCATGAAATTGTAGTAGGCCAATAGGCATGTGATATTGGTATTTCGTGATTTATATTTTGTCGTGTTGTTTATGTAAATGAGGTAGAAAAAATGACAATTTGTGCCAAAACAGTATCGCTTATTTGGCGTGTGTTACAATTGCTGCAATATTGGAAAGGCCTATTTCGTGTTATATTGTAGAAAATGACAAAATATAATCAGATAAGGAACCACACCAGTCTTGGGTACTATTTGTATTAACAGCATTTTCAGTATTAGACAACGACATTTTGCTTCTTCATGCATCAAAACGGTTGACGAACTTTGATGAGGTAATAGATTCTTTTGCACAAAGCTGTAGCTAAGTTAGAGAGAAAAAAATCCTGAGACCTATAAGGATTGAAGGAATGTGTAGACCTACCATCTTGCTAGTCTCTTGTTTTTACTGGTTTTATGTTTCCTATCTTTAATCTTATTTAGCACAAAAGAGAAAGTTATTAGCTAATAAGCAATAAAGAGCGCAAATTTTCTGAAGAGTTCTTATTCTCTCGGTCGTAAATACTTAATCTGGGTGTCATAAGATTTTACGTGAAGATTTATGGAAACGAAAACTTTATGCAAAACTCGTCCCTCACACACTAACAGATGAACAGAATGTGGAAAGACGAAGAATTTCTGCTGAACTTCTGAATAGAGCCAGACGTGATCCCACATTTCTGTCAAAGATTACTGCTGGGGATGAAAGTTGGTGTTACTAGTATGACCCTTACACTAAGCGTCAAAGTGCTGATCGCATTCTTTTTTGATAGTAAGGAGTAATTCAGCAGAACTATGATTTGTGGCATTCTCAGGACTGATTCTTACTGCATGGTAATGCAAGACCCCATGTACAACTGGCCACAACTATGTTATTGCAATCCCACATCGGTCATATTCGCCCGACCTCTCGCCTTGCGATTTTTTTTTTTTTTTTTTTTTTTTCCACGAGTGAGAAGGAGACTGAAAGGAAAGCTCCATCAAGATATCAAGATATCGCAGACATGCAATGGGCTGTGACAAACGAGCTTACAAGCATCGCTGTTGAAAATTTCTCTGCTTGCTTCTTGGGCCTCCAGAAGCGATGGCCAAGGGGACTGCTTCGACAGCAGCAATTTTCTGTTTTTTAAAAACCTGTCCTGCCGGCCGGAGTGGCCGTGCGGTTCTAGGGGCTACAGTCTGGAACTGCGCGACCGCTACGGTCGCAGGTTCGAATCCTGCCTCGGGTATGGATGTGTGTGATGTCCTTAGGTTAGTTAGGTTTAGGTAGTTCTCAGTCTAGGGGACTGATGACCTCAGCAGTTAAGCCCCATAGTCCTCAGAGCCATCCATCCAAAACCTGTCCTAGAGCTTTCCTGACAAAGGGAGTAGATGTAGTCTGCGTTTATTTCTGGTTGTTCAGATGTTATGATATTAAGTCTAACTACAACAACCTTATGTTCACTAATGCCTGTACGTATGAAGATGTTGTCTATCTCTTCAGGATTATTTGTTACACTTTTCACAATCATTTACAGTTCTACTGGGCTTCTGAACTAGTTGTTCAAAATAATTTTCTGAGAAGGCATTCAGTAAGATTTCCGACGACGTTTTATGCACACTAGCGACTTTATACATGTATTTTCGACAACATATTGAGGATAGACCAACTAAGATTGTACACATAAGGTATCTATTTAAAACGACTCTCAAGTTTTCTTTGAACTGTTCAGAAACAATATCATCTGAGTCGGCAGGTCGGTGAAGGGAATCAATTATTAATTTATACTGGTTGCCAAGTATAGCCTCAAACCATGCTAACTCAAATAAATTATCTACCTCAATTCCATTACACGGTAAACTACTTCTGACAGCAATAAACACTTTGCCAACAACTGTACGTAATATATTCTTTCTAAACACACTTACGTCCTTTGTAAAAAAAAATCGGTTGAGCTTATTTTTGGCTTTAGCCTGCTTTTCATAATTATAACGATTTGAGATTCAGTGCTTTCTACTAGCTCTTGAAGCTATGGTTCTTTTCCAACACAGCTACGACAGCTTACAACTACAATATTGATTGTTCCTATCTCTACCCTCTCTCTGTGTTCGCACTTTCACAGGACTGTGTAACCTAAAAAAAAAAAAAGTCCAGTTCCCTCCACACAGCTCCCCAACCTGCGTACCTACTTTGGAGAACCCAGAAACTCACCACCCTATGGCACAAGTCGAGTAATCTGCAACCTACACAGTCACTGAATCATCTGAACCTCTGATTCAGACCCTCCATTTGGCTGTGTACTAAAGGGCTACAATTGCTTCTGCAATGAAGCTTCATCTCGCAAGGAAGAATGTCATTCCTTACCATTTCGGCCAGCCACCCAAAACAAGAGAGCGTATCTTCTGATCCAAAGCAAGACACATAGTACCAAAATGAGCCACCACTTGAGTTTGCTGCACTCTGTGTTCTGCTTGGCATCCAGAACTACCAACTTCACATTTGGTATGGCTCTTCCCGGTATGCAAATAGAGTGCACACTGGATTCCTCCCCCTCCTTCACAACCATATCCCTAAGGGACACCATTATGTGTCTAACATTGGAGGTCCCAATTACTAGTAATCCGAATCTCTGTGAGTGTTCAGGCTTTGTGAGCCAAAAAGATTCCTCTGAAACAGGGCGAGTGACCTCATCTAGCTCAGGAAGTTCATCAGCCACAGATAGCGCCAGAGAAATGTTCTTCAGACAAACTGTGGAGGCCCTCCAGTCTGCCCCTTGGAAAGTCTTTCGCTGCTTACCACACCTTGAAATGACCTCCCACTTGACCACTGGTGAGAGATCAACCTCAGTGCGGTCAGTACCTGGGGTGGCTACAGTAGTGGATCAGTTGAGGAGACCCATGGGCCATGCTGGAAGCCCCTCACTTTGTCCCATCTGGCCCCCACAGTGATGGTCATTGACTACAGCCACAAGTGTGTGACCAAAGTCAACATTGCCTGGAACTGTGAAAGGAAGGATCAACTCAGCTCACATCTGAACACAGCAATCACAATTCATATCTGTTCTAAAGATGGCCTGACAAATAGACATGTGGGAAATATAGGAGTTGAAGACAAAGAATCCAAACAAAATGTGATGAGAAGCTGTGTTAACTCACAGTACTCTGGTGTGCTGCTGCTGCTGCTGCTGCTACGAGGGCTATCGCTCGAATGGGGGTTTAACTACTACAAGTGCCTCCTGAAGCACAAAACAGATGCCTGGTGTCATGCAGAGAGTAGTTCTATGCACTAAACGGTTAATAAAGTGCGGAACTCTGCCTGATAAATGCATAAATACGCACAAGATAATAGGAGTTGAAACTGGAGAACACTGATGAAATTTAAAGTAAGAAGCTTCCTATGAGAAGCTGTTCAGTTCACAGTACTCTGACGTGCTGCTGCGAGAAGTATCACTCAGTTAGTGAGGGTTGAGGCCAGGAAGGTGCCATGAACTTAGCATATATTGCAGGAAGAGTTCCCATCTGTGCAGTTCAGAAAACTTGTTGTAGGTAGAAAGAATTCAAATGGTGGAGGTTGTGAATCAGCCACTGACATGCAGCACATTGTGTTGCGCAACATGTTTAGCAACTGGGAGGTCCAGGTGTCCCTTGGCCACAGTTTGTTGGTGGCTTCTCATGAGGACTGCCTCTGATGGGATAGGGGATGCCTGTGATTGAACTGGAGTAGGTGGTAGGGGAGCATGCATGGGTCAGGTCTTGTATTTGAGTCTCTTTCAAGAATGTGAGCCATGAGGCAAGGGGCTGGGAGCAGAGGTGGAGTAAGGCTGGACTAGACTATTATGTACGTTTGCTGGGTGGCGGAATACCACTGTGGGAGTGTTGGGCTGGACATGACAAGTGGTAGTGCAAACCCTGATGGAAAATCTTATTCAGCTGCTTGAGTCCTGGGTGGTACTGAGTCACAAGTGAGTTGTCCTTTATAGCTGGATGGTAGGTATGTGGGAAGCGAGCAGAGAGAGAAGGCAAAGGGGATCTGTTTCTGAACAATGTTGTGAAAGTAATTTCGGTCTATGAAAGCCTCAGTATGACCCTCGGTATATTTGGGGGAGAGACTGCTTATCAATATGGATGTGTCAACCACAGTTCGTTAGTCCTTATGGAAGAGACTTCCTGGTATGGAATGGGTGTCAAAATGGAGGTATTTCTGGTGGTTATTAGGTTTCATATGAATGGAGGAACTAATATAGCCATCCTTGTGGGGAGGTCAACATTGATGAAAGTGGATTTTTGGGTTGAGGAGGACTGGGTGAAATGAACTGAAGAGAAGGTGCTGAGGTTCTGGAGGAATATGAACAAGTCGTCCTCACCCTCAGACCAGTTCACGAAAATATCATTTATGAATCTGAACCAGATGAGGGTTTGGAATTATGTGTCATGAAGGTACCCACTGCTGTAACATGGATTTGTTTACAGGCAATGCCTCCAGAGGAGACATAATCTTGGTTGAGGATAGAGTTGGTCACTGTGATCAGGAAGCAGGTTGCAGGTTTGGACTCATACAGGCATTGGGAAATGTAGAGATCAATAGTGTCAAGGCCATGTGCATTGAGAAAGTAAGTGCAGAGGGAGGTGGCATCAATGATGATGAGCAGCATGCCATACAGTAAAGCAACACGATCTGTTGAGTGTCACTGTAGCAAATGGTTGGTGTCTTTGATATAGGAGGCTAGGTTATGGGTAATAGGATGAAGGTGTTGCTCCACAAGAGCAGATATTCTCTCAGTGGGGGCACAGTAACCAGCAACAATGAGACATTCCATACGGTTCGGTTTACAGACTTAAGGATGCCTGTAGGAGTGCGGGGAGTGGCAGTGGTGAGGAGAAAGATAAGACTGCTGGGAGAGGTTCTAGGATGGGCCTAACGATTTGAGTAGGGACTGGGGATCCTGTGGGATTTTTGGAATGCAATCACTTTGGCAGAGTTTGTAGGTGGACGAATCTGACAGCTGGTGGAGACCCTCTACCAGATAATCCTTTCGTTTCAAAACCACAGTGGTGGAGCCTTCGTTGGCTGGCGGGATTATGAGGATGGGATCAGTTTTTAGCCAGTGGATTACACTTCTTTCTGCAGATGTAAGGTTGGTGTCCTTATTGAGGGATCTGGGGAGTGGTGGCAAGACTAAGTTTGAGGGTTAGAAATTCGGGAATATTAAAAGGCAGTGACCTGGGGGCAGTGGGGGTGTATCACTGTTGGATGAGTGAGTGAACTGAGTCAGGCAGGGATCAATATTGTTTTTGGGTTGAGTCTGATTGGCAGCGTTGGTGACGAAAAAGTATTTTGACTCTAGAGACCAGAGAAGGAGAGAAGTTCTTTAACAAGTCCAACATGAGTGAATTTGGGAACGGGGCAAACGGCTGTTGCAATTAACGTTAAGGACTAGACACACTTGCTGTTGTCTTCTGTGCCGCCCGCATCTCGTGGTCGTGCGGTAGCGTTCTCGCTTTCCACGCCCGGGTTCCCGGGTTCGATTCCCGGCGGGGTCAGGGATTTTCTCTACCTCGTGATGGCTGGGTGTTGTGTGATGTCCTTAGGTTAGTTAGGTTTAAGTAGTTCTAAGTTCTAGGGGACTGATGACCATAGATGTTAAGTCCCATAGTGCTCAGAGCCATTTGAACCATTTTTTTTCTTCTGTGCCATACTTACTGTTAGTTTCCTATGATAGCCTTATACTTCCGTAGAAATAAGTTCTCTGTACTGAATGATACCCTCCATTAAGCAATTTGTCCACTAATAAGAAACTTGAGAAAATTAGTATGAAGTACAGAAGAAAACGACACACCATGAAGGAATTATCCGAATCGGATGGAAATCGGTAAATGTGACGTACATGTACACACAAACAAATGATAACGGTTTCAGAAAAAGTAGGATGTTTTTTTTTTTTTCAAGGGAATGAGCTTCACAAGTTGAGCAAATCAATAATGCGTTGGCACACTGCTGGCCTTTAAGGAAGCAGTTATTCAGCTTGTCATTGATTGTCATAGTCGTTGGATGTCCTCCTGTGGGATACCGTGTCAAATTCTGTCCAATTGGCGGGTTAGATCGCCAAAATCTTGAGGTGGTTGGAAGGGCCGGCCCATAATGCGCCAAACGTTCTTAATAGGGGCGAGATCCGACGAACTTGCTGGCCAAAGTGGGGATTCGTAAGCATGAATACAAGCAGTAGCAACTCTCGTCATGCGCAGGTGGGAGCTATGTTGCTGAAATATAAGCCCAGGGTAGCTTCCCATGAAGAGCAACAAAATGGGGCATAGAATATACTCGATGTTCCGCTGTGCTATAGAGGCACCGCGAATGGTAACCAAAGACTTATGAAAAGAATTGGCGCCCCAGACCATCACTTCAGTTTGTCAGGCTGTATGGTGGGGAAAAGTCAGACTGGTATCTCACTGCTGTCTGGGGCATCTCCAGACACATCTACGCTGGTCATAAGGACTCCACTCGAAACGGAACTTATCACTGAAGGCCATTATACTCCTGTCCATTAGATTCCATGATCTGGGGTGCATTTCTTTTCATAGTAGGACCGCTTTGGTTGTCATCCGCGTTACCCTTATGGCACAGAGGTACATTGATGATATTCTACGCCACGTTTTATTGCCCTTCGTGGCAAGCCGTCCTGGGCTTACATTTCAGCAAGATAATGCCCACTCGCACCCAGAGAGATCCTATTGCTTGTCTCGTGCATACCAATTTCTACCTTGGCCAGGAAGGTCGTTGGATCTCTCTCCAATTGAGAACGTTTGGAGCATTAGGCCCTTCAAGCAGCTCGGCATTTTGATGATCTAATACGAGTGCTCTACAAGATTTGGTACGATATTCCTCTTTAAAACATCTAAAAATTCTGTCAATCAATGCCAAGTCCAATAACTGTTTGCATAAGAGCTTAGTTTGTGAATCTCTTCCTTTTGAATAAATAGACCAGTTTTTGGAAGTTGTAGCGATTTTTTTGTCCGTACATGTTCATCACATCTACCGACTTACGTCCCTTTTGGATAATTACTTCACGATGAGTAGTTTGTTCTTTTCTGTTAGAGTATATTATAAATTTGAATTAGGATACCATACTCGTAAACAGTGTATTCTCAGCATGTATGCATAAGATCGCTCTATGTGCTTTGATAATTTACTAATCGTCAACATATTTTATAAACACATTACAGTCTTAGCATACAGTCTATTCAGAACAGAAAAATGTAATCATGCCATTTTCAGAACATTATCTAGTTTCCTCAATTAATAAATATCTTTATCCCAGTCTTTAACTCACCAAAATAGTGAGTCAGCTCTCAATTGTGAGCATGTGAGTAGCAATTAACAGAGCAACATCTATGTGGCTTAACATCCCGGGCACGTTAGCAAACACACATCTGTTTATCAGCTCACGGTATTTTTCAAGAACGTCTTTGTTTTCTATTGTGAATAACACCAGACTTAAAAATTGTATTCTGTCAATAGCATGAAAATTTATTTATTTCAGCTATTCTGTGTAGAAGTGTAATGTGTTCACTTTCTGTAACAAATGAAGCTAATTTTGTGATGTCATTTATAGTGGATTATTTTGCCACTGTCTTACAATTTAGTGGGGTAGGTATCTGTCTGCCAGTGATGAACATTTAACTTTTATTTGAGATATGAGACTGGTCACTGTAGTGGCAAAAGTGACAATAAAAGTGAAAATTAGTCAAAACTATTTAAAGTTGTGTTGCATACGTTGCTGGACACTTTTTCATAAAAGCGAATTTTCAGTAATTAATTGAAGTTCAACCAATGAGACTCCAATGACTATCACAGGTAAGGCGTCTTACTGGACCTTTGATAGAAAACTTGTATTGTCAGCAAACATTACTATTACTGCTCTGTTATTTACGGTAATTGGTAGATTATTAATGTAGATCCAGAAAAAGGGTGACCCAAGTAAAGGCCGCTGGAGAACTCTGTATTTTACAATTTCCCCAGGCTGAGTTCTTTGTTACACCTGCCTCCATTAACACAGCACTTTGCTTTCTGTTGCGTGAATAAGATTCTAGCCAAGACAAAGGTTTAATGACTTAGTGTGGAAGCTTTATAGCACTGTATAATGATTTGTTCAGTAGAATGCCTTAGTAAGGTCACAAATGATCCCCATTGGATATCTTCTAAAATTTAGTTCACTTAGAATTTCATCTATTCGGTTAAACATAGTTCTGACTGTTGAGAATCCCGTATGAAAGTTGCACTATGTAGGTGTCAGTATACCAATATGTGTAACGTGGCTGTGAAACCTATCACATACTACTCTCTCAAATAACTTTGAAAACACTGGCAGCAGAGACATGGACAAATGGTTGGATGCTACGTTCCTGTCTCTACTTTTGTGTACTGTGTAACATTACAGGACATATTGGGACATATTGAAGTATTCGATACTGTATACTTTTAGGGGATGTCGATACAGATATGCAAAATGTAAAGGGAAACTTTGGTGATGTTTAAATATTGTACTGTGTCAATATTAGGACATTTTGCACAGAAAGAACAAAAATAGAATTAATGTAAGTATATATTAGTGTTAGTAACCTATTTTCATTCAATTTTGTAATTATATTTCATTTTGTAAAAGAAAGACTCACTGTTTGCTGTAGCTCTGATTAATTGTATGAATTATCAGTTTTGAGCTAAATTATTTCGTATAACATGGACAAGATACTTTTGGGGACTCACCAGCTAGAGAGAGGGTCTGTGAATGAACGTTTGGTGCACACTTCTGGAACTTTCTATGGAGAAATTCTGTATTATGATCGCAAAAATGCGAAAACTTGTGAAGACTGTTTCATGACCTAGTTTCTAAGGACGATTTGTATCAAGAAATATTGCTAAAAAGATTTATTTACGTTTTGAAACACGATTTAAATCATTTTACATATAAATAGTTGTTCTAAATCACTCAAGAAATATCCAGAATCAAATGTCAAGATATTTCTGGAAACATCGGTACAAATCTGGTGTAGGTTATCCAGAAGCTGGTAGAAAACGTTATAAAATCTATTTGGAAATTATGCTTGTAAGAATTTATATGTACTGATCCTTTTACTTACTTTAATCTGTACTAAAATTCTGTAATGTCTAATTTAGTTTTAAGTCGTGAATTGCTATCGTATTGTAAACAAAACATTGTCAAAGACTCTCATTGTTTGGAAAGATATTAATACACCTAGGAGTAGCCAGTTGCCAGTTCGGATATGCAGTGCGGTTAGCTC
Organism: Schistocerca gregaria; assembly: GCF_023897955.1. Classification (NCBI taxonomy): domain Eukaryota; kingdom Metazoa; phylum Arthropoda; class Insecta; order Orthoptera; family Acrididae; genus Schistocerca; species Schistocerca gregaria. The sequence continues at coordinate 134,943,336 of NC_064921.1, read as the reverse complement.
TGAGAGTCAGTTGTTGAGCCTGTGAAGTCTGTCAGTTCTGTTCGTAAATAAACGTCTGTAATGAAGAATTACTTGTTGTCGTCAATATGAACTCAAGACCTTTTGCACGAAGCAGACACCTCCTAATGCAACGTTTTAATTTGGTGTTGAGGAGCTGAAATGTTATAATTTGGTTGAGGAAGCTGGGATGTTATAACTGGCATCACCATCACTTGCTTTAGTCTATTCAGAAATACACCAGCTTTCAGCGACTTGTTACACAAATAGTGCCACAAGATGCAACTGATGAAGTGTGCACATAACTTAAAATCTAACTTGATACTTCATCATATTGAGAAGATTGAGTGCTTTTCAGTGTGTGTTCTCAGAGGTTTTCATGGTGGCATGCCTGATTGAACGATTTTTAGTACACTAGCTGCGCCAATTTGAATAAATCACTCGAGCTTTTGACGCCTACCTCCGCCCTCATCGTCTGGACTAAGTCTCCTACTTCCGTAGCTACAACCGCTTTCTGGTTATATGGCGACGACTGCGGCATCTGGAATCAGAAGACGAGTTGTGCAGCTCACAGCAGTTCTGCTCTGTTATGAAATAATTTTGTGATTTTTACAATTGCTTTAGGAGTTGTGCGCAATGAAACGTGACATTTGGTGTGAATTGCGTGTAGTTAAGTAGGTCTATGGCTTTTGTGGAGACGGGTTATCATGGTTCCATGTTATTTCAACTAGTGAGAAAATTTTATTGATATGGTTCAAATGGCTCTGAGCACTATGGGAATTAACTTCTGAGGTCATCAGTCACCTAGAACTAAGAGCTACTTAAACCTAACTAACCTAAGGACATCACACACATCCACGCCCGAGGCAGGATTCGTTCCTTCGACGGTAGCGGTCGCTCGGTTCCAGACTGTAGCGCCTAGAACCGCTGGTCCCCTCGGGCGGTTTTATTGATATCTGAAGCTACAATTTTTTTTGGTTATTGTGGTCTGTACCATTATCAGAGCACTACAGCATTTCCTCTAGTTATGATTTTATGTTCCTATGTATCTTCTTTTTGGTGATGTCCCTTACAGTTAAAACTTGATTATTTGACCTACTAATTTTTTGTGCATAATGCGCGTGTTGGCCATCCTGGTTACACATGGTAGGATTTTACAGTGTTTCGTGTAATATAATTTTACTGGTAGTTTTGTACTAGCCGTCCGTTCTATCAACTGATGCCCCTACTTGCAACACAATATTTTAATGCCAGTTGTTAACTACGCTTTACTTCCAATAGAGGTTGGTTTGATGTTAATCTGTCTTTGGTGTAAGCAGGCTTCAAAATGTTTGAAAACAGAGTTCAAGAATTAATAGAATTTCATCATTCACTATGTCGCCTGGTAAACATCCTCCCATTGATACTGATGTAAACTATTTCTAAACAAACTAGCAAGTTCCCTATTTATTGTTCTAATGTGCTTAACTTGGTCGTGAGTGTGCTGTCATCTGGAATAAGCGTAGGTGGTTCCAAAGCTGGTGTTACCAGGGTTATTATGAAGCGTGTTTGAGGCCAGCCCTTGGCGACCAGTTGTGCTGCGTACTGAGCCAAAGCCTCTGAGAAACTTTATTGAGCCGCCGCCCTCGGCCGCTCTCTACATACCCTGGGCAGTTCCAGCGTGGTTGTGGCAGTCTGAGCTCAGATGTGCTAGTCGCAATCCGCGGGGCCTACAACGGGAGGGTGTGGCACAACGTTTTACCTGACAAGGACTGTCAGTGCATCGGACTCAGTGAACTTTGTGTCGTGTCATTCATCATCCATAACTATGTGTAGTCCACTTGTCCAGGCTGGAAGTTCATGTTATTACTCTAGTTACGAACGTCTGTTTTGATTTAGCATGTCTGAACAATCATCGGAGCTCTCTTTGACTCTTCTCACTCAGTACAGGGGCAGCAGATTCAACTTCTGCTGCAGAAAGACATTCCGGTCATTCACATACTGACAAGGGGATGCCACGACGTTTGGAGCGCGGATTTACTGTAAACGTCGTACACTCGTAGTACTCCATGAGGACTACAAAATGAGTAAGCAGTAGCGCGTAGTTCAAAAGCGTTATTGAGAAAATCGCAAGATAATTTCGGTCGTCGAATATATAACTGTTCGTGCCCATTTTTACGATGAAGCGGCAGCAGCCGAGTGATGCCGGGTCGGTAGCTCAGCGTGTTCGGTCAGAGAGCTGGTTGGCCTCTGTAATAAGAAATTGAGTGGAACGATCAACAAACGAACTTTAACGGATGGCACGTGACGTCCGCAACGATCAAAAGGGTTTAGCTACCCTCTGTAATAAAAAACTGAGTGAACGGATCACGAAAAACCTGAACGAGAGTCATCGAACGTCCGCCACGGACAAAGTCAAAGAACAATATAGCAGAAAATGAGATTTAAAAAAGTGATTAGCGTTCAAGCTCCGTAATCGGTGCATCGAATCCGGTTCGTCAGTTGTTTTTTTCAACACAGTCATTTTTCTTTACTATTTATATTACAATTGATATAATGGGAAAAATACGTGTAATCGGATGAACTTTTATTAAATTTACAATGTCATTTGGCATTGTACAAATTTTTATTATCACAAATAATATAATATTCATAACTATCGTCTAGTAAACGAGCAAACGCATAAAGTGATACTGAAAATGCGTCTTCTCGTTTCTCGTTCTCTTTCGATTAAATACGAACAATTTTGAAGACACGGAGAAGCATACATTTTCGGTATCACTTTATGCGTTTGGTCGTTTACTAGTCGATATTTATGAATATAATATTATTTGTGATAATAAAAATTAGTAGACTGCCAAATGACATTATAAATTTAATAAACGTTCATCCGATTACACGTATTTTTCCCATTATATCAATTGTAATATAAATAGTAAAGAAAATGACTGTGTAGAAAATAAAAAAAGCTGACGAACGGGATTCGATCCACCGATTACGGGGCTTGAACGCTAACCACTTTTTTAAATCTCGTTTTCTTCTCTGTCGTTCTTTGACTTTGTCCGTGGTGGACGTCCGATGACACTCGTTCAGGATTTTAGTGATCCGTTCACTCAGTTTTTTTATTACAGAGGGTAGCTAAACCCTTTTGATCGTTGCGGACGTCACGTGCCATCCGTTAAAGTTCGTTTGTTGATCGTTCCACTCAGTTTCTTATTACAGCGGCCAACCAGCTCTCTGACCGAACACGCTGAGCTTCCGAGTCGGCATCACTCGGCTGCTGCCGTTTCATCGTAAAAATGGGCACGCACAGTTATATATTCGACGACCGAAATTATCTTGCGATTTTCTCAATGACGCTTGAGAAGTACGCGCTACTGCTCATACATTTTGTAGTCCTGATGGAGTACTACGAGTGTACGAAGTTGACAGTAAATCTGCGTTCCAAACGTCGTGGCATTCCCTTGTCAGTATGTGAGTGACCGGAATGTCGCTCCCGCAGCTGCACTAAAGATTAGATGACCAGCAAGTGGACTGGGCCGAACACCGATACAGACACTCGTCCGGAGGAATTAGGCGATGGACCACAGATGGAGCGGTTAGACGCACATTTTGAAGTATAGGTGCATATCACAGTCGCCTATTTTAAGTTCTTTCGGTCGAGGAAGTAACCGAGTCAGACGTACAAACAGTGGTTATCCGAATCGCAGGTGCTTACTGGAAACTGTGTATTCAAGCGTGCTTGAGGACTTTCATACAGAGCTGCTATGCTTCGTGATGCCGTTAGTCAAAATGTGCTTGACGTATGCATTTGCGCTACAATTTTTAAGCTGTCCGACCATTGTCTTGAAACCGTACTCTCAGTAATACACTCCTGGAAATTGAAATAAGAACACCGTGAATTCATTGTCCCAGGAAGGGGAAACTTTATTGACACATTTCCTGGGGTCAGATACATCACATGATCACACTGACAGAACCACAGGCACATAGACACAGGCAACAGAGCATGCACAATGTCGGCACTAGCACAGTGTATATCCACCTTTCGCAGCAATGCGGGCTGCTATTCTCCCATGGAGACGATCGTAGAGATGCTGGATGTAGTCCTGTGGAACGGCTTGCCATGCCATTTCCACCTGGCGCCTCAGTTGGACCAGCATTCGTGCTGGACGTGCAGACCGCGTGAGACGACGCTTCATCCAGTCCCAAACATGATCAATGGGGGACAGATCCGGAGATCTTGCTGGCCTGGGTAGTTGACTTACACCTTCTAGAGCACGTTGGGTGGCACGGGATACATGTGGACGTGCATTGTCCTGTTGGAACAGCAAGTTCCCTTGCCGGTCTAGGAATGGTAGAATTATGGGTTCGATGACGGTTTAGATGTACCGTGCACTATTCAGTGTCCCCTCGACGATCACCACAGGTGTACGGCCAGTGTAGGAGATCGCTCCCCGCACCATGATGCCGGGTATTTGCCCTGTGTGCGTCGGTCGTATGCAGTCCTGATTGTGGCGCTCACCTGCAAGGCGCCAAACACGCATACGACCATCATTGGCACCAAGGCAGAAGCGACTCTCATCGCTGAAGACGACACGTCTCCATTCGTCCCTCCATTCACGCCTGTCGCGACACCACTGGAGGCGGGCTGCACGATGTTGGGGCGTGAACGGAAGACGGCCTAACGGTGTGCGGGACCGTAGCCCAGCTTCATGGAGACGGTTGCGATTGGTCCTCGCCGATACCCCAGGAGCAACAGTGTCCCTAATTTGCTGGGAAGTGGCGGTGCGGTCCCCTACGGCACTGCGTAGGATCCTACGGTCTTGGCGTGCATCCGTCCGTCGCTGCGGTCCGGTGTCAGGTCGACGGACACGTGCACCTTCCGCCGACCACTGGCGACAACATCGATGTACTGTGGAGACCTCACGCCCCACGTGTTGAGCAATTCGGCGGTACGTCACCCGGCCTCCCGCATGCCCACTATACGCCCTCGCTCAAAGTCCGTCAACTGCACATACGGTTCACGTCCACGCTGTCGCGGCATGCTACCAGTGTTAAAGACTGCGATGGAGCTCCGTATGCCACGGCAAACTGGCTGACACTGACGGCGGCGGTGCACAAATGCTGCACAGCTAGCACCATTCGACGGCCAACACCGCGGTTCCTGGTGTGTCCGCTGTGCCGTGCGTGAGATCATTGCTTGTACAGCCCTCTCGCAGTGTCCGAAGCAAGTATGGAGGGTCTGACACACCGGTGTCAATGTGTTCTTTTTTCCATTTCCAGGAGTGTAGATTTGCGGGATATTCTACACACTGCAGACGGAGACTTACAGTCTCAAGTGTGCGCAAGATAGTGACTTAAATCGTCAGTCATGGGTGTCGCATGTTAAGCAAAGTCACGTCACAATAACAGCCGTTTCCGGCCGCGCCGCGTGAGACACTTTCCTGGCTAATGACAGAAAGTCTTTCCCACATCGTTTATTGAGCACGACAAAAACAATGTCTTTTCAGGTGTTGCTGTCCCGCACGGGCCAGCCAGAATATTCTTGGAATTTATTCCTTTGACTGATTTACTTTTCAGTTCCAGATAACGTGCTGTAGGTGAATTCTACAGTGCCGCGACAGTGTAAATCAGCTTTGTGACAAGCAGCAAGGGTTTGGTAGAGCTAATGATTTACATCCTCATATTACTGTTAAGATTTTGTCGTGCTAGGACTATCGCACATGCCATTCATCGTCAAGTCGCATGGGAGCTGCAACATTGACAGGACATTGGTGTCGTTAAATCCGTTGCATCAAGTCAGTGGGCAAACCCATTGCTGTCATCAAAGAAGCCAACACATGCGTTTCGTCTCGCGCGGATTTCAAGTCCGCAAGCAGTCCTCAGAAAGTGATGGACTCCTTTCCTCTTTTCATGTCTGGTGAACTCGTAGACTGGAGGAAAGTAATGAAAGAAGGAGCAATCTGACAGAATCTTGCAGAGAGGATAATTTAATCATCGCTAACGCTTGTTTTAGGAATCGTGAAAGAAGGCTGTGTACGTGGAAGAGACCTGAGGACACCCGAACGTTTAAGATTGATTATATAATGCTAGGACAGAGCTTTTGGAACTGGACTTAAAATTGTAAGACTTTTCCAGGGGTATATATGGTGTCTGACCACAATTTATTGGTTGTAAACTGTAGACTAAAACTGGAGAAATTGCAAAAAAGGTAGGAAACTAAGGAGATGGGACCAGAATGAGTTGAAAGAACAAGAGAGTGTTGAGAGTTGCAGAAGTAGCACTAGGAAACGACTGACTAGAACAGGTGCAAGGAATACTGTAGAAGACGAATGAGTAACTTTGAGAGGTAAAATGGTGAAGGCAACAGAACAACAAATACATAAAAAGACAAGGCCTATTAGAAGTAACACAAGAGATACTTATTTTAACTGATGAAAAGAGAAAAATATAAAAATGTAGCAGATGAAGCAGGCGAAAGGCAATACAAACGTCTAACAAATGAGATGATACAGGGTGTTTCAAAAATGACCGGTATATTTGAAACGGCAATAAAAACTAAACGAGCAGCGATAGAAATACACCGTTTGTTGCAATATGCTTGGGACAACAGTACGTTTTCAGGCGGACAAACTTTCGAAATTACAGTAGTTACAATTTTCAACAACAGATGGCGCTGCAAGTGATGTGAAAGATACAGAAGACAACGCAGTCTGTGGGTGCGCCATTCTGTACGTCGTCTTTCTGCTGTAAACGTGTGCAGTTCACAACGTGCAAGTGTGCTGTGGACATCATGGTTTATTCCTTAGAACAGAGGATTTTTCTGGTGTTGGAATTCCATCGCCTAGAACAGTGTTGTTGCAACAAGACGAAGTTTTCAACGGAGGTTTAATGTAACCAAAGGACCGAAAAGCGATACAATAAAGGATCTGTTTGAAAAATTTCAACGGACTGGGAACGTGACGGATGAACGTGCTGGAAAGGTAGGGGGACCGCGTACAGCAACAACAGAGAGCAACGCACAGATAGTGCAGCAGGTGATCCAACAGCGGCCTCGGGTTTCCGTTCGCCGTGTTGCAGCTGCGATCCAAATGACGCCAACGTCCACGTATCGTCTCATGCGCCAGAGTTTACACCTCTATCCATACAAAATTCAAACGCGGCAACCCCTCATCACCGCTACCATTGCTGCACGAGAGACATTCGCTAACGATATAGTGCACAGGATTGATAACGGCGATATGCATGTGGGCAGCATTTGGTTTACTGTCGAAGCTTATTTTTACCTGGACGGCTTCGTCAATAAACAGAACTGGCGCATATGGGGAACCGAAAAGCCCCATGTTGCAGTCCCATCGTCCCTGCATCCTCAAAAAGTACTGGTCTGGGCCGCCATTTGTTCCAAAGGAATCATTGGCCCATTTTTCAGATCCGAAACGATTACTGCATCACGCTATCTGGACATTCTTCGTGAATTTGTGGCGGTACAAACTGCCTTAGACGGCACTGAGAACACATTGTGGTTTATGCAAGATAGTGCCCGGCCACATCGCACGGCCGACGTCTTTAATTTCCTGAATGAATATTTCGATGATCGTGTGATTGCTTTGGGCTATCCGAAACATACAGGAGGCGGCGTGGATTGGCCTCCCTATTCGCCAGACATGAACCCCTGTGACTTCTTTCTGTGGGGACACTTGAAAGACCAGGTGTACCGCCAGAATCCAGAAACAATTGAACAGCTGAAGCAGTACATCTCATCTGCATGTGAAGCCATTCCGCCAGACACGTTGTCAAAGGTTTCGGGTAATTTCATTCAGAGACTACGCCATATTATTGCTACGCATGGTGGATATGTGGATAATATCGTACTATAGAGTTTCCCAGACCGCAGCGCCATCTGTTGTTGACAATTGTAACTACTGTAATTTCGAAAGTTTGTCTGCCTGAAAATGTACTGTTGTCCCAAGCATATTGCAACAAACGGTGTATTTCTATCGCTGCTCGTTTAGTTTTTATTACCGTTTCAAATATAACGATCATTTTTGAAACACCCTGTAGGAAGTGCAGAATGATTAAGCGGATAGGTGGAGGACAAATGTAAGGATTTAGAAGAATACATCGTAGAGGGAAAGATAGACACCGCTTACAGGAGAATTAAAGAAGCCTTCGGAGGAAAGAAAAGCGGTTGCATGAATATCAAGTATCAGATACAAAGCAAATCCTCAACAAAGAAGGGAAAGCTGAAGGGTGGAAGCATTATATAGAGGGCCTACACAAAGGAGAGGAAGGCAATATTATAGAACTGGGAAAGGACAGTTGGAGAGATGGGAGACATGCTACTGCGAGAAAAATCTGATAGAGTAGTGAAAGACGATAGTCTAAACAGGGGCCCCCTGGAGTAGACGACATTCCGTCAGAACTACTGATAGCGTTGGGAGAGCCAGCCATCACAAAACTCTTCCATCTGGTGTGCAAGATGTATGAGACAAGCGAAATAGCCTCGGACTTCAAGAAGTATAATAATTCCAATTCCAAAGAAAATAGTTGCTGACAGATGTGAAAAGTACTGAACTATCAGTTTAATAAGTCATGGTTGTAAATACTAATACAAATTCTTTGCAGAAGAATGAAAATCTGGTAGAAGCTAACCTGGCGGATGATCATATTTGAGTCCGGAGAAACTAAAGGAACACGCAAGGTTATACTGATCCTACGACTTACCTTAGAAGATAGGTGAAAGAAAGGCAGCCTAGCGTGATTAGCCAAGCGGTCTGAAGCGCTGCAGTCATGAACTGCGCGGCTGGTCCCGGTGGAGGTTCGAGTCCTCCCGCGGGCATGGGTGTTTGTGTTTGTCCTTAGGATAATTTAGGTTAAGTAGTGTGTAAGCTTAGGGACTGACGACCTTAGCAGCTAAGTCTCATAAGATTTCACACACATTTGAACATTTTGAAAGAAAGGCAAACGTACGTTTATGTCATTTATAGACATAGAGAAAGCTTTTGATATTGTTTGCTGTGGGACTACCTTTGAAATTCTGAAGGTAGCAGGGGTAAAATACAGGAAGCGAAATGCTGTTCACAACTTGTACAAAAACCACAAGTCAGTTATAAGCGCAGAGGGACATGAGAAGGACACAGTGATTGAGAAGGGAGTGAGGCAGGGTTGTAATTCGTCCCCGATGTTATTCAATCTCTACATTGAGAAAGCGGTAAAGGAAACCACAGAAAAATTCGGATTAGGAATTAAAGTTCACAGAGAAGAAATAAAAAACTTTGAGGTTTGTCGATGACGTTGTAATTCTGTCAGAAACAGCAAAGAACTTTGAAGAGCAGTTGAACGGAATGGAAAGTGTCTTGAAAGGAGGATATAAGGTGAAGCTTCCTGGTAGATGAAGACTGTGTGCCAGACTGAAACTCGAATTCGGGACCTTTGCTTTTCGCGGGCGGGTGCTCTACCGACTGAACTACCCAAGCACTACTCACCACTCATTCTCACAGCTGTACTTCCGTCAGTACCCCATCTCCGATCCTCCATACTTTGCAGGTGCTCTCCTGCGAAGCCTTCAGCAATTGCAATATCTTTTCTTCCATAGTGTTAGTCTTTCAGGCTTTGCAGGACAGCTTCTTTGAAGTTTGTAAGGTAGAAGTCGAGGGACTGGCTGAAGTATAGCTAGCTGTGAGGCAGGGTAATACGTTATTCTTGGGTAGCTCAGTCGGTAGAGCACTTTACCGCAAAAGGCAAAGGTCCCGAGTTCGAGTCTAGGCCCGGGACACAGTCTTGATCTGCCACGAGTTTCACATCAGTGCACACTCCACTGCAGAGTGAAAATTTCATTCTGGAGAATAAAACTAGGATAATGGTATGTAATCGGATTAAATCAGTTGATGTTGAGTGAATTAGATTAGGAAACGAGACACTTAAAGTAGAGAATAAGTTTTATTATTTGCGAAGCAAAATAACTGATGATGGTCAATGTAGAGAGGATATAAAATGAAGACTAGCAATGAAAAGAAGAGCGTTTATAAAGAAGAGAAATTTGTTAACAATAAATACAAAAGTCTTTTTTGAAAATATTTGTGTAGGGTGTAGCCACGTGAAACATGAACGATTAACAGTTTAGATAAGAAGAGAAGAGTTTTTGAAATATGGTGTACAGGGGAGTGCTGAAGATGAGATGGGTAGATCATGTAACTGATAAGGAGGTACTGAAGAGAACTGAGGAGAAAAAAAAATTGTGGTGCAACCTGACTAGAAAAAGGGTTTGATTGGTAGGACACGTTTTGTGACATCAAGGGATCACCAATTTAGTAGTGGAGGGAAGTTGGGGAGGGGGGGGGGGGGCGACGCGGGAAAGAATCGCAGAGGGAAACCAAGAGATGAATACAGTAAGCAGATTCAGAAGGATGTAGACTGCAGTATGTGCTGGGAGATGAATAAGCTTGCACAGGAAGAACAGCATTGTCTCGAAATTTGGTAGAAAATCAGAAGAAATTCTGGTCGTATGTAAGGTACACAAGCTACAAGACGCAGTCAATACCTTCGCTGTGCAGTGCCGATGGTACTGTTACCGACGACTGTGCAGCTAAAGTGGAGCTATTGAACGCAGTTTTCCGAAATTCTTTCACCAGGGAAGACGAATGGAATATTCCAGAATTTGAAACGGGAACAGCTGCTAGCATGAGTTTGTTAGAAGTAGATACCTTAGGGGTTGCGAAGCAACTCAAATCGCTTGATACGGCAATTCTTCAGGTCCAGATTGTATACCGATTAGGTTCCTTTGAGATTACGCAGATACTATAGCTCCCTACTTAGCAATCATATGCAACCGCTCCCTCACCGATAGATCTGTACCTACAGGTTGGAAAATTGAGCAGGTCGCACCAGTGTTTAAGAAGGATAGTAGGAGTAATCCATCGAACTGCAGACCTATATCATTGACGTCGGTTTGCAGTAGGATTTTGGAGCATATACTGTATTCAAACATTACGAATTACCTCGAAGGGAACGATCTATTGATACGTCATCAGCATGGTTTCAGAAAACATCGCTCTTGTGCAACGCAGCTAGCTCTTTATTCGCATGAAGTAATGGCCGCTATCGACAGGAGATCTCAAGTTGATTACGTATTTCTAGATTTCCGAAAGCTTTTGACACTTCTAATCAAGCTGCGGGCCTGTGGGGTATCGTCTCAGTTGTGCGACTGGATTCGTGATTTCCTGTCAGGAAGGTCGCAGTTCGTAGTAATAGACGGCAAATCATCGAGTAAAACTATAGTGATATCAGGTGTTCCCCAGGGAAGCGTCCTGGGACCTCTGCTGTTCCTGATCTATATAAATGACCTGGGTGACAATCCGAGCAGTTGTCTTAGGTTGTTAGCAGATGATGCTTTAATTTACCTTCTAGTAAGGTCATCTGAAGAGCAGTACCAGTTGCAAAGCGATTTAGAAAAGATTGCTGTATGATGTGGTAGGTGGCAGTTGACGCTAAATAACGAAAAGTGTGAGGTGATCCGCACGAGATCCGAAAGAAATCCGTTGGAATTCGATTACTCGATAAATAGTACAATTCTCAAGGCTGTCAATTCAACTAAGTACCTGGGTGTTAAAATTACGAACAACTTCAGTTGGGAAGACCGCATAGATAATATTGTGTCGAAGGCGAGCCAAAGGTTGCGTTTCAGTGGCAGGACACTTAGAAGATGCGACAAGTCCACTAAAGAGACAGATTACACTTCACTCGTTCGTCCTCTGTTAGAATATTGCTGCGCGTTGTGGGACCCTTACCAGGTGCGATTGACGGAGGACATCGAAAGGGTGCAAAAAAGGGCAGCCGGTTTTGTATTATCACGTAATAGGGGAGAGAGTGTGGCAGATATGATACGCGAGTTGGGATGGAAGTCATTAAAGCAAAGACGTTTGTCGTCGCGGCGAGATCAAATTACGAAATTTCAGTCACCAACTTTCTCTTCCGAATGCGAAAATATTTTATTGAGTCCAACCTACATAGGTAGGAATGATCATCAAAATAAACTAAGAGAAACCAGAGCTCGAAAAGAAAGGTTTAGGTGTTCGTTTTTCCCACGCGCTGTTCGGGAGTGGAATGGTAGGGAGATAGTATGATTGTATGATTGTGGTTCGATGATCCCTCTGCCAAGCACTTAAATGTTAATTGCAGAGCAATCATGTAGATGTAGATGTAGAAAGCTGCATCAAACCAGTCTTCGGACTGATGACCATAACAACAACAACCAACATAAATTTGTATGTTGTGAGCCTCCAACAGACTAGATAATTTTTAGTAAGAGCGCAATAACCTGGCTGTCGGCCCGGCCACCGGGTACTGCTAGTTGAGTCGGCTACATTGGCAACGTTTCGTCTCTATTTGGGATTACTGTAGCCTTCTCCACCACAAAGTCGTGACTTCTTAATTGTCCGACGAAGCGTTGTGTTGAATGTGCTAGTGGATAATTCATTGATTGATAACAGTAACTTGGCTTGAAATAAATGCATTATGCAATAAGAGGCGATCGCAAATGTTTACTAAATGTTTTGAATGTCTTCTACTCGATGTGTTGTATCATAACAGCCTCAATTTAATTTTGTATTCCTTGGTACAAAAATGCACTGCATTTGAAGATGATTGTATATAATGCGCATTCACAAGTATATGTTACTTTCGTTCGGAAGTTATACCATAGTAGATGATCGGTAAGAAACACACTTATCTGTGAATTGTCGACACTGGAGGGCAAACGACGAAGTTGATGTCTCTCACAGCCGCTAACCGGCAGTTGACGTCAATTAAAATTACCCACACCCTAAAATATTACAGTTTCTGTGTGTATTCTTGTCTGTTACTGAGCAGAAAAAACACACACTTAAGAAATGTTTAGCATGGCTCTGAGCACTATGGGACTTAACACATGAGGTCATCAGTCCCCTAGAACTTAGAACTACTTAAACCTAACTAACCTATGGATATCACACACATCCATGCGCGAGGCAGGATTCGAACCTGCGACCGTAGCAGTCAGGCGGTTCCGGACTGAAGCGCCTAGAAGGGCTCGGCCACCGCAGCCGGCTTAGCATTAGTTGACGGACCGATTTCAACCTACCTTGCTACACAGATCTCTTATAGTCGGGCAACAATTGCTGTGGGGTAAAAACGACCTACCTGTCATAGTTCAGAAGATATGACACCGTAACAGTGAGATGTGTGAGGGATCACTACACCATGCATGAAGATTAAATTTATTAATTCCGTGGTGGTAACCCTATTCGAAATAGATTTCACAGACAGTATCCGCATATGCTGCCAATGTACCTACACAAATATATCATTGTACGAATCTTAGATCAAGGGATAAAAAGTCATAAACACTGAGATGTGTGGAAAAATGCCGCATCACTCGTGAAGTTTTAATACATTTACTACTAACAACTCCTACAGTCGAGTCGACTTAAGAAAATCCTTGACACCTGGCAACGGTTGTGACAGCTTTAAGATGCGAAGCGGAAACGGCTCTCAGCGGAAACAACAGCCGTCTGTAGAACTACGGAGAGGCGTTGCCATAGAAACGTGTACTGTGGAGCAGCTGCGTCCAGCGTATAGAAACTATCAGGGATCATATCACGCCGAGTATAGTGCATAATTTCAAATGTGTTTTCACAAATACATATAAATTAAGTGTTTTTGATATTACAGTGCAAGCAGTTAATTTTTTGTTTACGTTTTAATAGAAAACTGGAAAATTGAATACCTGGTCAATGTGGGGTTTAAGAATACGAGGTGGTGGAGCTCTCTTCTGAACAGCACGTTGCAAGGCATCCCAGGTACGCTCAATAATGTTCATGTCTGAGGCGTTTGGTGGCCAGCGAAAGTGTTTAAACTCAGAAGAGTGTTCCTGGAGCCACTCAGTAGCAATTCTGGACGTGTGGGGTGTTGTGGTGTCCTGCTGGAATTGCGCAAGTCTGTTGAATGCACAATGGACTTGATTGGATGCAGGTGATCAGACTGGATGCTTGCGTGCGTGACACCTGCCAGAGTCGTATCTAGACGTATCAGGAGTCCTATATCACTCCAGCTGCACACGAACCACAACATTACAGAGCTTCCAGCAGCTTGAATAGTCTCCTGCTAACATGCAAGGTCCATGGAATCATGTGGTTGTTTCCATATCCTTACACATCGATCAGCTCGATACAATTTGAAGCTGGACACGTCCTACCAGGTAACACGTTTCTAATCATCAACAGTCCAATGTCAGTGTTGATGGGCCCAGGCGAGGGGTAAAGCTTTGTGTCGTGCAGTCATCAAGGGAACATCGATGATGTTTCGTTGAATGGTTCGTACGCTCGCACTTGTTGATATCCCAGCATTGAAATCTGCAGCAATTTGCAGAAGGATGGCACTTCTGTCGCGTTGAACGATAGTCATCAGTTGTCGTTGGTCCCGTTCTTGCAGCATCTTTCTTCGACCGTAACGATGTCGGAGATCTGCTGTTTTACACATTCCTGATTTTCACGGAACGCTCGTGAAATGGTCGTACAAGAAAATCCCCACTCCATCGCTACCTCGAAAATACTGTGTCCCATCGCTCGTGCAGCCTATAACATCAAGTTAAAACTTACTTAAATCTTGATAACTTGTCATTGTAGCAGCAGTAACCGATCTAACAACTGCACCAGACGCTCGTTGTCTTACATAGACGTTGCCGACTGCAGCGCGTATCTGCCTGTTTACATATCACTGTATTTGAATACGCATGTCCATACCAGTCTCTTTGGTGCTTCGGTGTAGAATACTGCTGAGAACCTATAGCCGTACAAATACTTGATGGAGGCCGCGACGGGCCGCAGTTTCTCGACCATTTAATGCTGGTGTATTCATCTTGCATAATCGCGTTTGACCGCTATGACGGACAGAAGTAGTTTACCGTGTAGTGAAATCGAAGTAGGTAGTTCCTGTGAAATAGCATGGACAATGGGACTAGACTATTAACTAGATCGTTTTACCGACCACCCGACTCACGAGATATAGTTGCTAAACAATTCACAGAAAACTTGAGTCATTTCAAATAGGTACCCAACTCATATAATTATAGTCGGTGGTGACTTCAATTTACTCTCGATATGCTGGAAAAATTATACGTTTAAAGCCGGTGGCAGGCGTAAGACGTCATACGAACTTGTACTGAATGATTTCTCAGAAAAATATTTTAAACAGTTAGTTTGCAAGCCCACTCGAAGCGTAAATGGTTGTGAAAGTATACTTGACCTCTTAACGAGAAATATCCGCCACCGGTAGCTGAGTGGTCAGCGCGACAGAATGTCAATCCTACGGCCCCTGGTTCGATTCCCAGCTGGGTCGGAGATTTTCTCCTCTCAGGGACTAGGAGTTGTCTTGTCCTAAACATCATCATTTCATCCCCATCAACGCGCAAGTCGCCAAAGTGGCACAAAATCGAAAGACTTGCACGCGGCGAACGGTCTAACCGACGGGAGGCCCTAGTCCCATGACATTTACATTTCGCGGCAAATAGTCCTGGATGAATAAAAAGTATCATGACGAATAGAGGAATCAGCGACCACAAGGCAGTTGCTGCTAGGCTGAATACCGCAACACCTACAACCATCAAAAAGCAACGCAAAATACATCTGCTTAAAAAAGCCTTTTTAAGAGACAGTCTCCACTCCTTCCGATCTGATCATGTAAGCGTAGAAAAGATGTGTAATGATTACAAAGAGATAGTATCGGTGGCAATTGATAGATGTACACCACATCAATTAATAAGTGATGGTACTGATCACCCACAGTACACAAAACGGTCAGTTCGCTGTTGCAGAAGCAATGGAAAAAGCATACCAAATTTAAAAGCACGCAAAATCCACAATATTGGCAAAGTTTTGCAGAAGTTCGAAATACAGCGCGTACTTTAATGTTGTTGTGGTCTTCAGTCCTGAGACTGGTTTGATGCAGATCTCCATGCTACTCTATCCTGTGCAAGCTTCTTCATCTCCCAGTACCTACTGCAACCTACATCCTTCTACTTTAATGTAAGGCGCTCTTAATAATTTCCACAACGAAACTCTGTCTCTGAATCTGGCAGAAAACCCAAAGAGATTCCGGTCATACATAGAGCACACCAGTGGCAAGACACAATCAGTTCCTTCAATGCCCGATAACAACGGTGAAGTCACTGATGTCAGTGTCACTAAACCAGAGTTATTAAACACGGTTTTCCGAAACTCCTTCACCAGACGAAGTAAGTATTTGCTTCGTCTTCCTCAGTTTTGTACTATCGCGAAATAGGAGAGATATTGACATAGACATGATATGTGAATTGGAGTGGCAATCATTAAAACAAAGGCGTTTTTCGTTGCGGTGGGATGTTATCATGAAATTTCAATCAGCATTTTCCTCCTCCGGTTGCGAAAACATTCTGTTGCGACCCGTCTACATAGGGAGAAATGATCGTCACGGTAAAAGAATGGAAACCAGGGATCGCACAGAAAAATTTAAGTGCTCGTTTTCCGGCTCGCCGTTCGAGCGTGGAACGGTAGAGAGATAGCTTGAAGGTGGTTCATTGGACTCTCTCCCAGGCACTTTATTGTGAACACTTTATTGTGAATAGGAGAGTAATCACGTAGATGTAGATGTCGATGTATCAGCGCCTTGCAATGCACACGGGTTGCAAGCAGTGACCGGCAATCCTACATATCACATTACCATCATCATTAAAGGCCTTGCCTGCAAGAACCGGGCATGGTGACGCAGCACAGACCGTGGATGACGGCCTTAAAGTTCAGCAGTGAGGGATATCACCCAGGCAAGGGCGGGTGGCGGCAGCTGTCACGCTGTGTAAGCGGCCGATACCTCATTAGCAGATTGCATGTGTGCTACCCCTTTGTGACTGGCCTGCCTCTAGCCGAAGCTGCCCCACAGCAGTCAAATGCGCCAGCGACTGCACACAACCGCTCCTGCCGGCGGCGAATCTTACAGAGACAAATGGGCCCCATCCGGTGCGACAGGCTGGTGTCACCTCCTCAGTCACCTATCTGTCCTACTGACCTGGTGCAATAGCGAGCATTTCAGTGACAAGGCCTGCCCGTCGTCTCTGAAGGCCACAGACATCATCACCAGGTCGCGTTCTGTCTGGCCAGACCTTAACGCAGAGCAGACTGCTGTACCACTGCACTGGCTGCGCCGAAGAATGGTCATTTTGAATGTTCCACGGAGTGTCAGCACGCTTTCCAGCCACTCAAATATGCCATTCTAAGTGATCGATGTCTTATTCATTTTGATCCATACAAGGCGGCGTTGCATCGTTGTATTGCCTTGGAGCAGTGCTCTCCTACAGGATAGGGTCTAAGGACAGACACATTGCCTTTGATTGTAAGATTTTGACCTAAACTCTGTGCAATTGTAGTCAATTAGAGTAAGCCGTGGTAAAATTTGCTGTTTTGAAGAACGTGCCGCAGCGCTTAGTGTAAAGCAGTCGCCTTCCGTTTCTGGCGGTGGCGCTGCTGTGGCAATCGCAGCTTTGGTGTCTCCCTCGGGTGGGAAAGCGGAAAAGTTGCTTGTTCACATGCATTTAAGGGGCGCTATGAGCTCGGCAGAGGGTGGGGTCTGCATCCTTCCACCATCCTTCACACCTACAAATTCTTGATCTGCCCCATCCTCTGCTATGCCAGCGTCGCTTGGATTTCCGCCCCTCCCCGGTTCTATCAAGCCCTCCAATTCCTCGAACGCCATGCTCTCCACCTCGCCTTCTGCATCCGCCTTCCATCCCTGACGCACATCCTCTATGACCTCATTCCCTTCCCCCACCTTCTCCTTTTCCTTGAACACATCCGCACACTCTATATTGTCGGCCGCCTTGATCCCCATCACCCCCTGGTTTCTCCCGTTCCCTCAACCCCCAACCAGTTGCCGCACCTTTACCGTTGTGTCCCACCCTCTCTCCATCTCCACACCCTCCATCTCCTTTCCCAACACAACTTTCACCATCTACCCCTCCCGGATGTTGAGCTTCGCCATGACATCTACCCTTCCTACCAACTCCAACCCATTCTTCCTGCCTCCTCCTCTGGGCTCCCTTCCCTCCCCCTCCCTCCTCATGAGCGGCTTCCCCCTCCTACTCCCCCCTCCATCTCTTGTGCCTCCTTCCAGTGTCTCTGCGCTCCCTCCTGCCCTGTCTTCCCTCTTCCTCTGCCGCCCCACGTGTCTCCTGCCTCTTTGTGAACCCACTGATGCCCCTCCTCTTCATCCCGCCACTTCCCCAGCTGCCCCTTGCTCTCCCCTCCTTTTCCATACTCTCTGACCTTTTCCCTCGGCAGGTCCCACCTGGCAGTTTTATTGTTCGTCGTGTGTGCTCCAAGTGGGTTTTTAAGTGTGTTGTTCCAGAGTGTTTTTTACTACTGTGGCCGACTTTTAACCTGTGCCTGCGCATTCAGTGTCTTCTCTGTTTTTTAAGAATCGCCAATTGTGTTTTTTACCTTTCTGGTGACTTTTTTTACCTGTCCCCCATGAACGTCTCCATGTCAGTGTCTATTTTACCTCCATTTTCTCCCCTTACTCTGTTTTGTGTTCCCTTTTTTATCTCCCTATGTATGTATCATTTTATTCTTGTTTTAGTTGTAGTGTCACTCGGCTGAAGAGCGGCGTATTGTGCTGCTGACAGCCCTCCCCCGCCCATATGGGGCAGAGGAATGAAATCATAATAAAGAAAAAAAATCGGCAGGGGGTCAGTCTGTTAGTCTCGGCGAGTCTAGTCAGTTGGTCAGTCGTAGTGAGGCTAGGTCAGTCTCCCATCACCAGTTGCTGGTCTGTCTCTCGGTTGCATTTGTGCGACAGTTAGTGTCTGTCTGACGTTGGAGTGCTAGTATGTCTGTCGCTTGAATCAAACCTTAAAGACAGAAAATGAGAGTCTTGCCACTCCGCCAGTAAGAGAGCTAGTGGTCGCTCGGTCGGGGCTGAGTTCCTGCATCTGAGTCTGCGCGTTAGGCCGCCAGTCTGTTCGAGTTGCTCAGGCAACAGTCATTGGCGGTTGGATTGGTCGGTTGGTTGGTCGTGCACTGATACACTAGATGAGTTGTCCGCCTTGAGCGTCGGTGCATGTGAGGTCCCCACGCGAGTCTAGTGGGCAGCGCCGTATAGAAAGGGGTAGTTGCTTCGCGGTTCACAAGAGAGCAACAGGAGCGAAACCACGACATCGGGCTGGCCGGGGCGAGCTGCGGCGCCGTGCGACGGGAGATCGGCGCCCCTTCCTGCGTCCGTTGAAGCGGCTGGCAGCGGACGGTTCGGGAGTGCGTTGGGGGTGCTGTGCTAGGTCTTCTCCAGAAATCGCAGTTTATTAGAAGTTAAGTGACTGCTGATATGTTGTTACATTTACTTGTTAAGTTCTACTTGTTTTCTTGGTGAGGTCACCAGCCGCTTTGTTTTGGGGTCGTTCCACCACTGTTCTCCGTTTGCCCACCTGCGGGAGGGTGGTTACTGTGAATTGGGTGGTCCGTTTTTCCCTTGTGGAACTGTGGAGGTTTAGAGCAATCTGCAGTTCGGGTTGTAGAGTAACCCTCCCCCTCCCCCCTGTCAATCTGATATACGTTAATAGCTGCCTCTGTCATGTTGTCGGATTCGGTTATTGCTTAAAGGCCGAATTATTGAAATACGTTTCTTTCTTGCTTATAATCTTACGAGGTGGTATATGTGTAATGTAGAGCATATTGTACATTTTATGTAAGTCTGCATTTTATGGGTTTTATTTAAATAGTCATTTTAGGTTATAAGCTGGCCACCCTTCCACCGTAAGGGTCCTTAAAAAATTTGAAAGTAAATTCACGTTTCATAGAGAAAGAAGCAATCATATTATTTATACTTTCATGAGCGAAATTTTATCCTGTCACGGACCAGGAGCCACTGACTACTCTGTCGGTTACTCGATAAATCGCACAAATTTAAAGGTTATCAGTTCGACTAAATACCTAGGAATTATGAACAGCTTAAACTGGAATGGTCACACAGATAATGTTGTGGGGAAGGAAAACCAAACAATACCTTTTATTGGCATAACACATAGAAGGTATAGCAGTTCTAAAGCGACTTTGTACACTACACTTGTTCGCCCTTTCCTACAGTACTGCTGTAGTGCATGGAAAACTTACCAGATAAGATTGACAGAGGATACCGAGAAAGTCCAAAGAAGGGTAGCTCGATTTGCATTAACGCGATTAGGGGAGAGAGTGTCACAGATATGATAGTGAGTTGGAGTGGCAATCATTAAAACAAAGGTGTTTTCCCGTTGCTGTGAGATCTTTTCACTACATTTCAATCACCAACATTTTCCTCTGAATGTGAAAATATTTTACTACCGCCAGCCTACATAGTGAGAAGTGATTACAATAGCAAAATAAGAGAAATCAGAGCTCGTACAGAAGAATTTAAGCGTCCATTTTTCCCAGACGCTGTTACAGAGTGTAACGGTAGAGAAATAGTCTGAAGTGGTTCAAAGAGCCCTCTGTCAGGCACTTAAATGTGAACTGCAGAGTAGTAATGTGGATGTAGATGTTTTCAGTCCTTTCAAGCCTGTAGCTCAGATCCTGAAGCAGATGCTCAATCCCTGGTGCGCCGTAATTTTACGCAACTGCACATTTTGCCTGCCCGTCTTAGTGTTATACTAGTCCACACAGATAAAGACAGTGTTCGAGTTTTTATTCCTTAGCCTGTGTAGCAGGAAGTGCTGCAATTGCTCCACCAGGATCAGTGGGACTTTTTTGTAAAAAACAGTTAGCTCGGACGCATAATTCTAACAACTGACCATCCACTATGCGGCATGTGTGCAGCACCAGTTCGTTCTGCCGCATCGTTTCTTTGGCCCGTTTCACACTGGGACACTGATGACGGTAGGCAGTGACGGTCACCGGTAATTTTGGTGAACACTCCTGGATCACCGGTGCCCGACACCGCAGGTATTGCCAACTGATTAGTTACTGAAATGGACTTCTAAGCAGGAGGAGAATAAAGACAAAACGTTTATTACACATACATCCACATCGGCTGGAGAAAGGATTGTTTTATACTCTATAATTATGTCGTTTGAGGATACGTTAACTATTCAGGGATTGCAGGACATGTCACCTCGTTTAGTCCGTGGCGGGAATATTGCGAACAGTGTCCGAGATGATTTTGCAAACCACTTCGTTAGCCCTGAAGGTGAATTTGCATGGCAGCTGCAAAAAATTTAATTCCTAGAAGTGTTACGTGGACGTTGAAGTGGTTAGGCCTCATTGTTCATCTGGCATTGTATCTGTGATGTGCGTTGTGCAATTATTACAATGTTAATTGTAAGAAATCACATTATTGTACACTACTGGCCATTAAAATTGCTACACTACGAAGGTGACGTGATACAGACGCGAAATTTAACCGACAGGAAGAAGATGCTGTGATATGCAAATGATTAGCTTTTCAGGGCATTCACACAAGGTTGGCGCCGGTGGGGACACATACAACGTGCTGACATGAGGAAAGGTTCCAACCGATTTCTCATACACAAACAGCAGTTGACCGGCGTTGCCTGGTGAAACGTTGTGATGCCTCGTGTAAAGAGGAGAAATGCGCACCGTCACATTTCCGACTTCGATAAAGGTCGGATTGCAGCTTATCGCGATTGCGTTTTATTCTATCGCGACATTGCTGCTCGCATTGGTCGAGATCCAATGACTGTCAGCAGAATATGGAATCAGTGGGTTCAGGACGGTAATACGGAACGCCATGCTGGATCCCAAAGGCCTCGTATCACTAGCAGTCGAGATGACAGGCATCTAATCCGCATGGCTGTAACGGATCGTGCAGCCACATCTCGATCCCTGAGTCAACAGATGGAGACATTTCCAAGACAAAAACCATCTGCACGAACAGTACGACGACGTTTGCAGCAGCGTGGACTATCAGCTCGGAGACCATGGCTGCGGTTACCCTTGACGCTGCATCACAGACAGGAGCGCCTGCGATGGTGTACTCAACGACGAACTTGGGTGCACGAATGGCAAAACGTCATTTTTGCGGATGAATCCAGGGTCCGTTTACAGCATCATGATGGTCGCATCCGTGTTTAGCGACATCGCGGTAAACGCATATTGGAAGCGTGTATTCGTCATCGCCATACTGGCGTATCACCTGGGGTGATGGGATGGGGTGCCATTGGTTACACATCTCGGTCACCTCTTGTTCACATTGATGGCACTTGGAAGAGTGGACGTTACATTTCAGATGTGTTACGACCCGTGGCTTTACCCTTCATTCGATCCCTGCGAAACCCTACATTTCAGCAGGATAATGCACGATCGCATGTTGCAGGTCCTGTACGCGCCTTTCTGGATACAGAAAATGTTCGACTGCTGCCCTGGCCAGCACATTCTCCAGATCTCTCACCAAATGAAAAGTCTGGTCAATGATAGCCGATGAACTGGCTCGTCACAATACGCCAGTCGCTTCTCTTGGTGAACTGTGGTATCGTGTTGAAGCTGCATGTACCGTTGTACCTGTATACGCCATCCAAGCTCTGTGTGACTCAATGCCATGGCGTATCAAGGCCGTTATTACGGCCAGAGCTGGTTCTTCTGGGTACTGATTCCTCAGGATCTATGCATTCAAACTGCGTGAAAATGTAATCACATGTCAGTTCTAGTATAATATATTTGTCCAATGAATACCCGTTTATCAGCTGCATTTCTTCTTGGTGTACAATTAAAATTATAGTGTGTCAGGACCTTGTACCTAAATAATATTATAATAAATGAATATAATTCATTATTGTTGCAGCCACATATGCGTAAATAATTGTAATGAAGAATAACATTTTAACTCTATTTTTTGGACCATAAGGCGGAACTCCTTAAGAATAGAAGAAAAGGGGGCGAGGAATACAAATGTGTTTGAAGGTTACTACCCTCCTAGCCACCACTTTGTTGCTATAGTCATCGCTTTTGACGTCCCAAATAGCGGGACGACTTTCTGCTTCACTTATAAAATAATGTGTTAACGAAATATAAACTCATGGCTACAATTCTAAAAAATTTCTTCCTCAAATTAAGTCAGACTTCTGTTGGCCAGGAATGGCCTTTTCTCCAGCGCTACTCTGTTTTTTATGTTCTCTTTTCTCCGTCAATTTTGGTTTGCTTCGCTGTAGCAAAATTTCTTAACGTAGTCGACTTTGCGATCGCCAACTGAGATGAAGCTCATGCAAATAGAACTGCGAGGGAAAGGGAGGCTGATCACTGGCGCTCATTTATCGTCATGAAGACTCCATCGGTAATGCTTCAGACATGTATCCAAAGCGGAGCAAGCGGAGCAGCAACGTGAAATATCGGAAACCATTCCGATTTTCAGTATAAAAATAGGCGCACCGCCATTCACGCCGTTGCCTATCCTAGAGTCGCCACCGTGGCATGAGGGAGCTGCCACGAACGATTACGCCTCTGCCAATGAGATGCAAGCATCCCCTCTACGCAGCTCCAGCGGCTGGTCTACTTAAGCTCGAACATTCATGCACTGGACACATTTTAGTGCGTTTGCCGCTTGAATTTCATTTACAGCTCGTGATCTTGTGAATAGACATTTTATTGAAGAGTGGCAGATTTATGAATATTTTGTGTCTATATATATTTTTACATTCAGCTCTACCGTTAGAAACTGACATATAATATACAGGGTGAAAAGTATTTAAACCGACAAACTCTGGGAGGTTGTAGCGGACATCAAAACAAATACTTTTCCTTAGCGTCATTTGTTCCTATGAGGAGTATTTAAACTGGTAGAGGAACCTTCTCTGGCGGCAAATTAATTAAGCCAACAAACACTTCTCCATTTTTTATGACCAAGAGACAGCACATTAACACAATCCATTTCCAGTTACACTAGAATTTCAAAAAAAGCCTCCATTGACACGTAAACAAAGGTTACACCGTCAGATCATGTTCTGTCTGACACAGGCAATAACCTCAGGAGTATCCTGAATTGTTCCTGCTGCTGCTACTATCCGGGCAACCAGATCCTCTTCTGATGCAACAGGAGTTGCGTAAACAAGGTTGCGCATCGCTCCCCACACAAAAAAGTCCAGAGGGGACATATCTGGGGACCGAGCAGGCTATGGTAGAGGACCACCTCTGCCAATCCATGTTTCTGGGAGGCGTCGGTCGAGGAATCGACGCACACGACGACTGAAATGTGCCGGCGCCCCGTCATGTTGGAACCACATGCGTTGTCTTGTAGGGAGCGGGACGTCTTTCAGCAATTCTGGCAATGCTCTGGCGAGAAAATTGTAATAGTGCCTGCCATTTAATGGCCTAGGTAGCAGATACAATCCAATTACACAGTCCCCAACAACACCGACCCACACATTAACGAAGAACCGCATTTGATGAGCGCTAGTAACAGTGGCATGTGGGTTATCCTCACTCCAAACATGCGAATAGTGCATCTTGAAGACTCCATCACCCCCGAACGTTGCTTCATCGGTAAACAACACAGAGGATGGAAATGTTGGATGCATTTCACACTTTTGCAGGTACCACTGCGAAAACTGTGCTCTGTGTGGTAATCAACTGGTTCCAGGTTGTGGACACGCTGTAAGTGAAATGGAGGTAACAATTGCTCTCGGAAGACTGTTCTTACATTCGTCTGATTCGTCCCCATGTTACTTGCAGTTGCACGAGTGCTGATTGTAGGATCCCGCTCCACATGCTGCAAGACACCTTCCTCAAATTGCAGCGTCCTTATCGTGCGACGTCGTCCCTGTCCAGGTAATCTGCTAAATGACCCGGTCTCACGCAGACGTTGGTACACAGTAGCAAAGGTCGTATGATGCGGGATACGGCGATTAGGATATTGTTGTTGATAAAGCCGCTGTGCAGCTCGTCTGTCGTCGTGCGCAACGTAGTACGCACCAACCTGCGCTACGTAGTACGCACCAACCGTATATGCGTACTCAGTCCAGGTGTATCGCTCCATCAGTAAACAGAGACAATGCACTACTGCACAGGTGGACAGCAGTTGCCTACAACTGAAGAGCGTAATACGTCCTCTAACAACTGAAGATCGTAATACGGGCTCTAACAACTGAAGAGCGTAATATGGCCTCCACCGGTTTAAATAATCCTCATAGGAAAAAATGACATTAGGGAAAAATATTTGTTTTGATGCCCCCTACAACCTCCTAGAGTTTGTCGGTTTAAATACTTTTCACCCTGTATAATGAATGTTTCGTGGCACTTCTCAGAAATGAGTGCCTGTCTGTTGGCAAATCTGCAGCGCTGTGCCTGTGATCTGTGTCTCATTGCGAACACCCCAATTCAAACTAATGCATGTCCGGCGGTGACTGCTGTGAACACAGTGACCTTGTCCGTCACATGTGGCGAGGGTGAGTCACTGCTGGCTCACTGGGGCTCGGTGAGACAGTGTAGTGTCCCGGTGTGAACGCTCCAGTTCAAACGAATGTATCTCTGTCGGTGACGGTCGTTGGTGACCGTCACCAGTGTCCCAGTGTGATTGGCAAGAGCCAAGAGATCCATAGCAACGTCTGCACGTTAATTTTGCGGGACCATTCTGGGACATTCGTTGGTTGCTGGTCCCATTTTGTCATTCTAGCGCTTCCACCACAGTTCCAAGTACGGTGCCCGCCCTCCCCTCAGATTCTTGTATAGAAGGACTGCTCAAAGTCATTGTTCCCGATAACGGTCCACATTTCAAACCGTCGACTTTCGTCAGTTTTGCTAAGTCAGTGGTATTCAGTATATCATAACTGTGCTATTCCACCATAATGCAATGAATCCAGTGGAGAGACTGAACGGTGTGCGTCACCGTAAAAAATGACTTTTTTTAGAATTTGTCAACTGCACCTGATAGAGTGGTACGAGAATCGCCTTCTGATATCTATTTTTTAACTCAATGAAAATTTTGTGCTATTGAAATAGCTAAATATTTAAGATATTAAGAAAAGTTGATTTTTCGCGCTACTCTACATCTACATCTACATCTACATTTATACTCCGCAAGCCACCCAACGGTGTGTGGCGGAGGGCACATCACGAGCCACTGTCATTACCTCCCTCTCCTGTTCCAGTCGCGTATGGTTCGTGGGAAGAACGACTGCCGGAAAGCCACCGTGCGCGCTCGAATCTCTCTAATTTTACATTCGTGATCTCCTCGGGAGGTATAAGTAGGGAGAAGCAATACATTCGATACCTCATCCAGAAACGCACCCTCTCGAAACCTGGACAGCAAGCTACACCGCCGTGCAGAGCGCCTCTCTTGCAGAGTCTGCCATTGAGTTTGCTAAACATCTCCGTAACGCTATCACGCTTACCAAATAACCCTGTGACGAAACGCGCCGCTCTTCTTTGGATCTTCTCTATCTCCTCTGTCAACCCGACCTGGTACGGATCCCACACTGATGAGCAATACTCAAGTATATGTCGAACGAGTATTTTGTAACCCACCTCCTTTGATGATGGACTACATTCTCTAAGGACTCTGAATCTCAACCTGGCACCCGCCTTACCAACAATTAATTTTATATGATCATTCCACTTCAAATCGTTCCGCACGCACACTCCCAGATATTTTATATAAGTAACTGCTACCAGTGTTTGTTCCGCTATCATATAATAATACAATAAAGGATCCTTCTTTCAATGTATTCGCAATACATTACATTTGTCTATGTTAAAGGTCAGTTGCCACTTCCTGCACCAAGTGCCTATCCGCTGCAGATCTTCCTGCATTTCACTGTAATTTTCTAATGCCGCATCTTCTCTTTATACTACAGCATCATACGCGAAAAGCCGCATGGAACTTCCGACACTATCTACTAGGTCATTTAATTATATCGTGAAAAGTAATGGTCCCATAACAATCCCCTGTGGCACGCCAGAGGTTACTCTAACGTCTGTAGACGTCTCTCTATTGAGAACAACATGCTGTGTTATGTTTGCTAAAAAGTCTTCAATCCAGCCACACAGCTGGTCTGATATTCCGTAGGCTCTTACTTTGTTTATCAGACGACAGTGCGGAATTGTATCGAACGCCTTCCGGAAGTCAAGGAAAATAGCAACTACCTGGGAGCCTGTATCTAATATTTACTGGGTCTCATGAACAAATAATGCGAGTTGGGTCTCACACGATCGCTGTTTCCGGAATCCATGTTGAGTCCTATAGAGTAGATTCTGGGTTTCCATGATAAGCGAGCAAAAAACATGTTCTAAAATTCTACAACAGATCGATGTCAGAGATATAGGCTTAAAGTTTTGCGCATCTGCTCGACGACCCTTCTTGAAGACTGGAACTACCTGTGCTCTTTTCCAAACATTTGGAACCTTCCGTTCCTTTAGAGACTTGCGGTACACAGCTGTTAGAAGAGGGGCAAGTTCTTTCGCGTCCTCTGTGTAGAATCGAATTGGTGTCCCGTCGGCCGCGGTGGTCTCGCGGTTCTAGGCGCGCAGTCCAGAACCGTGCGACTGCTACGGTCGCAGGTTCGAATCCTGCCTCGGGCATGGATGTGTGTGATGTCCTTAGGTTGGTTAGGTTTAAGTAGTTCTGAGTTCTAGGGGACTAATGACCATAGCAGTTGAGTCCCATAGTGCTCAGAGCCATTTGAACCATTTTTTTTGGTGTCCCGTCAGGTCCAGTGGACTTTCCTCTGTTGAGTGATTTCAGTTGCTTTTCCATTCCTTGGACACTTATTTCGATGTCAGCCATTTTTAGTTTGTGCGAGGATTTAGAGAAGGAACTACAGTGCAGTCTTTGTCTGTGAAACAGCTTTGGAAAAAAGTTGTTTAGTATTTCAGCTTTACGAGTGTCATGCTCTGTTTTAATGCCATCGCCACCCCAGAGTGTGTGGATATGCTGTTTCGATATTTATCACACCATATCTCGTAAACTAAGGCCTAGTTTACACGATGACATTGGGTTGCGCCACTTGTTGCGTGGAATGAGTTGCACGCAAGTGGTTTCATACATGACTGTAGACACGGCGGCACCGGTATACACTTCAGTTTCGTCGTTTTATGGGTCCCTGCGTCGTGTCTGAAACGAAACTTTTGGCAGCTGCACGTGACACGAGTTGTGGTGGAGTTAAAGCTTGCTGCCTGGAATCGCTGCATAAGAAAAAAAAATAAGAAACGGGTTTCGATCAGTGACTGGTTGAAGAAAAGACCTTGCTCAGCATCCTTGCTGAAATAATTGATGACGGAATATCCAAGAAGTTTTTTCAATTATCTTAGAATGTTACCAGAACCTTTTCACTTTTCTTCCAAATATAGTTAGTTACGCGATAAGGAATAAAGGTACTGTAATGTGTGAAGCACTGTCGCCAGAACTTAAATTACGTATCACATTGCGTGCATTACAATTGAGAACACTCGGCATGTTATAAGATACGGTTTTAGTTGGTGATGACGCTTTTTCATTAACATTAGCAACAGTAATTATTTGAAGCAGGCCGCATTAAGAAGAGAATGGTTTGCAAATTACTCTCTTGAAGATAGATCTGTACAGTGGCAATATTTCAAAAAACTAAAATATTTGAATGGGGAGCACTGCAGCGACGTTTTAAATAGATTAAAATTGAATACAGAATTTGTATAGCTTTCTCTCCTGTCAACAATATTCCTTAACAACGAGTTGGCCGACTCGAACGATGGGATTTTAGTCTTGTAGACGAGAGCATTGCCACAACTAAAATTACAAAAATGGGTCAAATGGCTGTAAGCACTATGGGACTTAACATCTGAGGTCATCAGTCCCCTAGAACTTAGAACTACTTAAATATAACTAACCTAAGGACATCAGATACATCCATGCCCGAGGCAGGATCCGAACCTGCGACCGTAGCAGCAGCGCGGTTCCGGACTGAAGCGCCTAGGACTGCTCGGCTACAACAGCCGGCGCTAAAATTACACCTGCTCGTACTTTTCTTAATTCAGTTGTATATGTGCTCCTAACTCAATAAATTTTACCCTGCAGCTCAGATACTGTCAAATCATCTATGTTATGTTCGCACATAATGGTTTCAGTGGCAGCAATATTTTGCTTATTTTTGTAATTAGCATCACTGAAATCCCACAAACACCTAGGCAAAGCATAGATATCCGAAAACCGTAAATTATCCTCCGTTCCCCACTTCATATTTGAGTTTGTCTACACTGTACAAACACACATAGCCTCAAAACACATGCAACTAGTGTCGCCAAAGTTGGAACACGCCGAAAGTGTTTAGTTTCATCGAGATCAGCAAACAAACGGAGCGCATGCGCAGTGGGCGGTAGCGCAGTTGCCTGCAACCTAGTGTCGTCGTGTAAACTAGGCAAAGTGTCGTGCAACAACGTAACTTTATAGTTGCCTTCAGTAGTATATGTCTATAACGTCTGCAAACGTTCTGGCCAATACAGTCGGTAATAGTGAAGTAATAAATTGACATGTAAGGTATTAGGCGTAACTTTTACCAAATCAACGTCCAAAATATAGTAAGCGACAAACGTTTCCCCACTACATTTTTTGAGTGGAATTAAAGCGAGATAAAGTTTCGGAAAGGTTTGAAATAATTTTTACAGGACGTTGGAAGTCGGTGGGTACTATAGTTTCTGCTACACGAGAGCAGTTTCGTGCTGTTCATTGGCGTGACGCTATTTCCTGCACGTTCTGAGGAGCTTTCTGCTAGGCTCGGGGGAGTGCAGCAATAAGCAGCAGTAAGTACATTTGTGCCCCATGTTCTCGAGGCACTTGAACAAGCACTGTTACCTAATTTTTTACCTTAGGCTTGGGGAGGAAGGCAGAACAATTCTGGACTCGTTGGAAATTTCCTAATACTGTTGCTGCACTTGATGGTAAACATGTTAGGATTGTAGCACGTAACAAAACCGGAAGTCTGTAATGCAACTACAACGGCTACTTTTCAGTAGCTCTCCTTGCCACGGTGGATGCGAACTACTAGTTTCCTGTCCTTAACATAGGCTCTTACGGCAAAGAGGAAGACGCCGGAATGTTCAGTAAATCAGAAATTGGGAGACTAGCAAAAAATGAAATAGTTTTCCCGCCGCCACAGGTACTGCCACAATTTAACCTGCTATTGCCTCATATCGTACTTTGCGACGAGGCCTTCAGATTAGACGAACATGTGATGAAACCTCACTGCAAACAACAAACGCTAGCAGATGCACGTAAAAGAAACTTCAGTTACCAGTTAAGCAAAGCACGAAGGGTTTCTGAGAACGCTTTTGGTATCATGTGTTCCACATTCAGAGTTTGCTTTAAGCCTAGAAATATTAAAGTTAAATCTGTAGACAAAGCCATTTCAGTGTGCTGCTGCTTGAGAAAAGGGGTTACTGATAATTCTGCGCTCCCGAGCGGTACAGAACAGAAGGCAGAAGGATTGTTTTCTTCTATCTGAGCCAACACAGTTACAGGCATTTACTGGAATTGCAGGTGGTGAGACTCGGTACGGAACTCGTCGTGGAGGCTCTTGGACAAACAGGGTTTTGAAATAGTTGTTTATTTCAGACAGGACTAACTAATACTCTGGAGGTTAGTTCTAGGGTTAGAAAAAGCACGAATAACACTGTTACAACAGTAGCTAGTGCAAAAATCCCAGGAGTGGATGCTAACCACAGTAGGAAACACTAGCAGCACCTTAAGGCAACAACTTAGTTGCAAAACAAAAAAAACATAGTGAATGTGACACTGTTCACTGAGGCACTGCAAGTGAGAGAGCAGACTTACGCGGAGCTGGACCGAGGCTGGAGTCGACAGACGCGGATTCGGCGCCCAGATCGTCTGACTGAGAACTCCACCAAAATTCGGAGTCTAGGGGTTTTAAAGAGTCGCGTGGGGGCACTGTTTTCCCCACTTAAAGCCACGCAGCCAATCACGCACGTCTCTTGCAGGCGCCTGCCAATCACGGTTTAGTTAGGTCCCCTCTACTGCTCCCAAGGCGGGGATGTTAATGCAGTTGCACTAAGTCCGTATTTGGTATCAACATTGTTCAGCTGAAAGCTAAACGTAACTGCTCTGGCAAATAAGGCTTGCAGCATTATTGTTATACGTCATTTAGCCCCGTCCCTCGGGATCCCCGGAGTGGTTACTGCTAGGTCAACCGTTTTTTGGCGTTTTAGCTCTCTTTCTAACCCTTGTGAACCTACTTACGTTGCTGTTCTCAGGGCTGGTATCAAGCTGGCTTTATACGCTAGTACGTGCCTGTTGGTTACAAAGTTCTTCGGTGGCAACCTACCACAGCGTCTAGACGACATATGAAGTTACTTGTTAGTTCCTTGAAGAATAACTAGCGCCCTGGGACCGTGTCTGGGGGCGTCTGCATTTTCGCAGGGCTCTCCCTGTACGGTTTACTTCATGTAACAATATCTCTCCTAGCTTCGTCTGCCCTCAGCATCGTCTCTGCTTCCGCACCTTGGAGCGCCTGTCCTCCTTTCTCACAGCTTCAAGATGACACTACACTAGCAAGGAATAATCAATACATGACATTATCTTAGAGAGGAATATCAGTCCCCATAGCCGTACAAAGCAGATATGTAAGCAATTAATGAACTGCCCAAGAACAAAATGATACCGTTGGCAGGAGTTGGGGGTTATGCCAAAGCTGAGGGATTCACTGTGAGAGCTGGATTCACTAATTACTTCAATCTACCGAATTTTAATCGACGTTCACAGTACTGATCACAATAACAACATCCAACTCATGATAACTATGGTTAAAAAATTAGTACAAATATATTTATAAATGTATTACATTGGGCATAATAGACTTGTTTATTTATTTTCCTTCCGATTTCTGCCGAAATTAAGTACTCTTTCATTTGATTTTCCTGCTCGGCGTCGGTCATATTCAACAATATTTCCTTTTCGGAAACTAGTTCGTAAGTTTCTCATCCTCTGAGGCACAGAAGCTGTCAGCCGACATTTCTGGTGATTGTTTGTGTAACAACTGTATTAAAAATTGTTTGCTGTTTCGTGTGAGAGCGAAACAAACATTGCAGCTGTCGCTTCGCTGCTGCCCAGTTTGACTACCCCAACTCCCGCAGCCAAGTAAATCTGTGCGGTGTGCGGTACAGACTCCTCCCGAAGCACACTAGCGTTTCTCGCAAGCGGAGCCCGCTGCGGCACTGCCTTGTCCGTACTCTAGGTAAACGGTCTCGTGTGTTTGCACTAAGCGAGTGGGCAGCGGGATCTCGCACGTGTTTTACTCAGCACGCTGCGGGAAATTCCATCAGCTAGCAAAACACAGCTTAAGGCATCGCTGCCTGTCCTGCAGCCCAAGCCATCGTCCATTGCGTCGCCGTGTCCGCCGGTCTTCCGGGTGCCTCGAGGAAGTCCAGCTGTGACCCTGGACTCTCGTTCTACTTGAACGAAGGGGTGAGCCCTGTGGCCGGTTTTTCGGCCGGCTCAATAATTGTACAGCCCACACGTGGGTTTGCTCTACACTTCAAAGTTAAGTGCTTATCAGTAATGGTCATTTATTTATTTACTCGTTCGGCATATACAAAGGCAATCATTCTTACATTAATTACAATATACACTCCTGGAAATGGAAAAAAGAACACATTGACACCGGTGTGTCAGACCCACCATACTTGCTCCGGACACTGCGAGAGGGCTGTACAAGCAATGATCACACGCACGGCACAGCGGACACACCAGGAACCGCGGTGTTGGCCGTCGAATGGCGCTAGCTGCGCAGCATTTGTGCACCGCCGCCGTCAGTGTCAGCCAGTTTGCCGTGGCATACGGAGCTCCATCGCAGTCTTTAACACTGGTAGCATGCCGCGACAGCGTGGACGTGAACCGTATGTGCAGTTGACGGACTTTGAGCGAGGGCGTATAGTGGGCATGCGGGAGGCCGGGTGGACGTACCGCCGAATTGCTCAACACGTGGGGCGTGAGGTCTCCACAGTACATCGATGTTGTCGCCAGTGGTCGGCGGAAGGTGCACGTGCCCGTCGACCTGGGACCGGACCGCAGCGATGCACGGATGCACGCCAAGACCGTAGGATCCTACGCAGTGCTGTAGGAGACCGCACCGCCACTTCCCAGCAAATTAGGGACACTGTTGCTCCTGGGGTATCGGCGAGGACCATTCGCAACCGTCTCCATGAAGCTGGTCTATGGTCCCGCACACCGTTAGGCCGTCTTCCGTTCACGCCCCAACATCGTGCAGCCCGCCTCCAGTGGTGTCGCGACAGGCGTGAATGGAGGGACGAATGGAGACGTGTCGTCTTCAGCGATGAGAGTCGCTTCTGCCTTGGTGCCAATGATGGTCGTATGCGTGTTTGGCACCGTGCAGGTGAGCGCCACAATCAGGACTGCATACAACCGAGGCACACAGGGCCAACACCCGGCATCATGGTGTGGGGAGCGATCTCCTACACTGGCCGTACACCTCTGGTGATCGTCGAGGGGACACTGAATAGTGCACAGTACATCCAAACCGTCATCGAACCCATCGTTCTACCATTCCTAGACCGGCAAGGGAACTTGCTGTTCCAACAGGACAGTGCACGTCCGCATGTATCCCGTGCCACCCAACGTGCTCTAGAAGGTGTAAGTCAACTACCCTGGCCAGCAAGATCTCCGGATCTGTCCCCCATTGAGCATGTTTGGGACTCGATGAAGCGTTGTCTCACGTGGTCTGCACGTCCAGCACGAACACTGGTCCAACTGAGGCGCCAGGTGGAAATGGCATGGCAAGCCGTTCCACAGGACTACATCCAGCATCTCTACGATCGTCTCCATGGGGGAATAGCAGCCTGCATTGCTGCGAAAGGTGGATATACACTGTACTAGTGCCGACATTGTGCATGCTCTGTTGCCTGTGACTATGTGCCTGTGGTTCTGTCAGTGTGATCATGTGATGTATCTGACCCCAGGAATGTGTCAATAAAGTTTCCCCTTCCTGAGACAATGAATTCACGGTGTTCTTATTTCAATTTCCAGGAGTGTACTTATACAGCTATGATAACAATACTTTTTACAGGTGCTGTTATAATACTATTACAAATACTCTCGAGCCGTTTTAAGGCCGGATCACCGAGTCTGAGTATGTCTTTCAAGTCACTATCATATCCATAGACTTCACACACGAGAAAATGGTCCATTGTTTGGATTTCACCACACTCACATTCAGAGCTGTCTGACAGGCTCCATTTCGTCATTAGTTGCTTGCATCTTCCGACACCTGTTCTTTGGCGGTTCAAAGTTGTCCACAGTTTCCTTGGGCGTTTGAGTACTTCAATATTCTTGTTGGTCGTCCACCAAATTGCAGTTCTTGTGTGCACTTGCAGCCTATTGTTCCTTCCAAGTTGTTTTTGAGTTGAAGCCTCGAAGCTCTTCGCCGATTTTCAAGAAAGCTGTCCTAGATTTAGTTTCACACCCAAGTATTTAAGATGATTCTCGTGTCTGATTAGCTGTCCAATCATAGAAAGCTGTAATTCTCAGAAATTCCAGATCTGCATTCATTGTTTCGTCGAGATCGTTGAAATTTTTACTTTGATACGCGATGGTCATGTCGTCAGCGTATGCAAATTTACGCGATTTGGTTTCTGGCATGTCAGCTGTATACAGGTTGAAGAGAACGGGTTGCTGGTGCCATCCCTGTGACAGACCATTATTCAGAACACGCTCTTGCTCTTTGTGACATGACCTGTTAACATAAGTATTGGGACAAGGGGGACCTCATTCCAAAGTACTTTTATCGAAGATGGCTGCGATGACGTCATCCATGATGGCGGCTATGACGTCATCCATGATGACGGCGGTGAAGCCATTCAATATGGCAGATTATGGCGGGAAGTTTGAATTTTGGCGGGAAAGTGCCACACTCCCCTCACCCAGAAAAATGGCAGGAAGCTCAAATTACAACAGGATATGCGCCACACCAAGAAAAATGGTGGGAAAAACGGACTTGTATTTATTACGTGACCAATTTCAAGCACATGTGTCCACCACGACCTCCAGAGCCCAACTGGCTTAGTTGATATCATTCCCACCAGAGAGCGACACTGTGATGTCAGATCATGATGCAAGTACCGCTTTTCAAGATGGTTCCACCCAGTGTATCCACCACGTGGTGCAAGATTGGACACTTGGTCTTCCTCCACTAACCCAACCCCCTCCCCAATAAAAATCACGCGAAGTTCAAATTCCAACATGGTAATGCGGCACACCTTAGATAATGGCATGAAAATTCTTTAACGAATTTCAGGCAGGTGTGTTCTCCGCTACAGCTGGACTGCAACTGGCTTAGTTCATATCGGTACCAGCAGAGGCCACTCTCCTGATACCAGGTAATCACGCAAGATGGCTGCACCCGATGTCTCCAACATGAGCTACAGAGCTCAAGTGGCTTAGTTCATATCGTGTGCACCAGAGGACGCTACCATGACATCGCATGATGTCCGCTCTCTCTCTCACGTCTGCTTTATAACCAGACACGCGCCGCTCCACCGGCCCATGGGTGTCTGGCCACTTACGTCACACACCCTCGGGTGCCACCTCCATACTCGCACCGGGCATAGTCTTCTGTAAATATGTTAACTAAAGTAACAGCCACATCGCGCATCTACCCAAGTACTTAATTCCATTTCAATTTTAATCATATTCAATAATTCAATTTACAATTTCAATATTCAATGATCAAATGAGAAGTTCCACATTTTCCCACTATCAGCGCGGTGTTCATTCATGACCTAGCACCCCCCCCCTCCCCCCTAGAATGCTGCACCAATAGTCATGTGACTCTACATAAGAAAATTGTGGGAAAGAAAGAACACTTGTACTAACCTCAGCCACCCAACTGCCACTTCCTCCTAGGAACCAGCGCCAAATTTGAATTCTGGGAGTAAAGAAAGGTCACTTGTGCTTTTGCTACCAACGTAAGAAAATTGTTGCAAATCAAGCTCACCACCTCCACTAACCTAAGTCACCAGGCCGCCACCTCTACCTAGAGGCAGGTGGTAAAAGGACTCAGCCTCCACTAGGCTGATGGAGAGAGGAAACATTGTGCTTTATTTATTTTGTAGCAATATATTTAGGGATGGAGTGTATTTATCACAGAACACACGCTCTGACACATCCCAAAGCATACAGACCTGCAAACTACTCTTACATAACTCATATATAAGGCTCTACACACACGCTTGCTAATTGTATACCATCAAAAATAACGCATTGCACAGCCTACAGACATGCAAACCACTCCTATATAATGCAATACATTTATGTCGAGAAAGCCAAACAACTCTTAAATTGTCTAAATCATAATCCATCTAAAAGACTCTCCTTGCTAATCGTCAACTGTACAAATCATAAACCTGTCTTTATTTAAACAATTAGAGGCAGAACCACCACCAAGTGTATTCGCCACTGAGTTCATAGCCCAACTGGCTTAGTTCATATCGATGCCACTAGAGAACGCTGTAGTGACGTCAGGTGATAACGCAAGTGCTGTAATATAAGATGGTGGCAGCTAGTGTATTCACCACGAGCTCCAGACCCCAACTGTCTTAGTACATTTCGTCACCGCCAGAGGACGCCACCGTGACACCAGCTGATGATGCATGGTGGCGGCAAACAGTGTGTTCTCCATGAGGTCTAGTACTCAGTACCACCAGCAGAGAACGCTGTTGTCCTTTTCGTGATGTAAACTAAGAAGGTGAAGGAAAACGACTCAGCCTGCTCTGGGCTGCTGGGGAGGGTAAGGATGGAGTGCACCCTATTTATTCTCAAACAGCTTATTTAATGATAGAGTATATCCATCACACTGATACAAAACATCCACCCTCATGTGTCTGGGGTCACGTTGCACAGCCCAGAGACACGCACTCAACTCGTAATTTTAGTACACAATAGCAAACTGCTCCTAAATAATTCTTCACACTGATATGTACACACGCTAAGTACTCGTAACCTGTCCAAATACCGCATGTCATGGCCTACTGACCTTCTCACGGATTAATGCACTCAACACGTGCAAGCACAGTCCACAGCCACTTGTCCAATAGAGTACACAGGAGGTAGCGATTAAGTGACGTGTCAAACAGCACACAGCCCCTGCTCGGCTTCTGCAAGCATGAGGTAGCACCACCCCCATTCATACACAACACCTGAGAAATTCCTATCCAAATACATGTTCACCTACACACTCGTGCTAACGTGAGTGGGCGGAAGTGCAACCGCGAGCTGCAGCCAAACACAGGCCAAAGTTGTATGTAGGAGCCGTGTTAATGACTGGGGGCTTATTTACATCCAAGCAGAACCGTGCGCGTGGGATGTTCCTCGCTACCCTCTCTCTAACTGCTGTCCGGCGAAGATGTTGCAGATTTCCATTCCACAGCAGAACCTGCTTTCCGCTTAGCGATTCTAACGGACCATAAGAGACGTCTGACTGACGCTTCACTGCTCATAGCTACATACCACCAAAAAATGAGGCAGCCGCAGCTCCGGTCCTGCAACCATCGTCGGACACCGGTGAAAGTTGCATGCCTCTATACAGTCACCGTTATACTGTCATACCATTCCAAAGCGCGCTCACGGCATTCTCATATTCGAAGCATCTCCAGGCGCCACTTGGCTTTACCATTGAAGGCGAAATAGCACAGAGCGTGTTGACACGCGCATTCATATAGGTAGATAAAGGGGTTCGCTGCAATTTCAACTTCCTAGTTTCAACTACTTTTCAAGGTCACCCAAACGCTCACGTCCGCATCCGAAATAGAAGCACATAGATCGATGTATGTAGGAAATGTCTTAGTATTTTTGGTAGGTTAGTGAATAAGACAAGTAAATATCCTCTCATAAAATATTTATTAACTTTTGCATATACATTTACACACAGAAAACAACTCTTTCCTTATTTTTGTTAGGCGTAGCTTTAATAATACCCAATTTAATTTTTAACTTATAACTTAAATCCACATCTGAATCATCTATTTCTTTCTCCAACCGGTAATTCGACAACTACAGAGAAGTTATATTCTCGAATTCCAATACATATCTAAATTTCTTCCTGTAAAATACTTTTTTATGGCTTTAAGTATTAGCTCTGTTCCTTCCTGCAGTTCTTATAGGCGAGAACATTCAGACATCTTAATTTTTCCTCGTATCTCCTCCATGACGCTGCTGTTAAAGCATTCCACGTCCTCCTGTGTGTATGTCGGCAACTCTTTAGCTCCTCATCCTTGCAGGATTTCTGTATAGAACTTTAACCTTACAATTTTTGCAAACGAGTGGTCATTAAATGTCGTTATTCCATCAGTTTTAAACTCGGCAAATGGTTGTTCTGTTGCTAGGTGGACAACATCCAATTCGCCACACTTAGATAGCATATAACCGTCCTTTTTAAGCCGATCCAAATGAGAATAAACACTTTTTCATGTATCTCTTAATATAATAAAAGTTCTCGATTCCATTGATTTCGGCCAGTACTCCAACACGTGACCAGTTTCCATGGCTGTTTACTGTAAACGCCAATATTTTGTATTCTCCCCTCGTAGTCAGATTTTTCCATACAGAATGTTTAAATCCGTACGTAAAACTAGCCTGCACATTGGCAATAGCTTCTTCCTTTTCCAATTGCGGCTTATATTCCTGCTTTATAGCGGTTGTCTTCTCCATATACTCCAGTCTCCTTTTCTTTACTTCGAGTTCCTACATTTCCAGTTTTCGTGTCCGTACACTTAATACATTAACTGCACTTAAAGGAGTAATTTTTTTAATAGGGAGTGGTTTAAGTCTGTTTGATACATTAGTCCTTTTCTTAAAACTTGGGGTATAACATTATTTGTGGGAACCAGTCCCAATTCGGCGATATCTATATTGGACGGTATTGTGGAGAACAGGGTTCTAGACTGAGAAAAATACACTCCTGGAAATGGAAAAAGAACACATTGACACCGGTGTGTCAGACCCACCATACTTGCCCCGGACACTGCGAGAGGGCTGTACAAGCAATGATCACACGCACGGCACAGCGGACACACCAGGAACCGCGGTGTTGGCCGTCGAATGGCGCTAGCTGCGCAGCATTTGTGCACCGCCGCCGTCAGTGTCAGCCAGTTTGCCGTGGCATACGGAGCTCCATCGCAGTCTTTAACACTGGTAGCATGCCGCGACAGCGTGGACGTGAACCGTATGTGCAGTTGACGGACTTTGAGCGAGGGCGTATAGTGGGCATGCGGGAGGCCGGGTGGACGTACCGCCGAATTGCTCAACACGTGGGGCGTGAGGTCTCCACAGTACATCGATGTTGTCGCCAGTGGTCGGCGGAAGGTGCACGTGCCCGTCGACCTGGGACCGGACCGCAGCGATGCACGGATGCACGCCAAGACCGTAGGATCCTACGCAGTGCTGTAGGAGACCGCACCGCCACTTCCCAGCAAATTAGGGACACTGTTGCTCCTGGGGTATCGGCGAGGACCATTCGCAACCGTCTCCATGAAGCTGGTCTATGGTCCCGCACACCGTTAGGCCGTCTTCCGTTCACGCCCCAACATCGTGCAGCCCGCCTCCAGTGGTGTCGCGACAGGCGTGAATGGAGGGACGAATGGAGACGTGTCGTCTTCAGCGATGAGAGTCGCTTCTGCCTTGGTGCCAATGATGGTCGTATGCGTGTTTGGCACCGTGCAGGTGAGCGCCACAATCAGGACTGCATACAACCGAGGCACACAGGGCCAACACCCGGCATCATGGTGTGGGGAGCGATCTCCTACACTGGCCGTACACCTCTGGTGATCGTCGAGGGGACACTGAATAGTGCACAGTACATCCAAACCGTCATCGAACCCATCGTTCTACCATTCCTAGACCGGCAAGGGAACTTGCTGTTCCAACAGGACAGTGCACGTCCGCATGTATCCCGTGCCACCCAACGTGCTCTAGAAGGTGTAAGTCAACTACCCTGGCCAGCAAGATCTCCGGATCTGTCCCCCATTGAGCATGTTTGGGACTCGATGAAGCGTTGTCTCACGTGGTCTGCACGTCCAGCACGAACACTGGTCCAACTGAGGCGCCAGGTGGAAATGGCATGGCAAGCCGTTCCACAGGACTACATCCAGCATCTCTACGATCGTCTCCATGGGGGAATAGCAGCCTGCATTGCTGCGAAAGGTGGATATACACTGTACTAGTGCCGACATTGTGCATGCTCTGTTGCCTGTGACTATGTGCCTGTGGTTCTGTCAGTGTGATCATGTGATGTATCTGACCCCAGGAATGTGTCAATAAAGTTTCCCCTTCCTGAGACAATGAATTCACGGTGTTCTTATTTCAATTTCCAGGAGTGTACTTATACAGCTATGATAACAATACTTTTTACAGGTGCTGTTATAATACTATTACAAATACTCTCGAGCCGTTTTAAGGCCGGATCACCGAGTCTGAGTATGTCTTTCAAGTCACTATCATATCCATAGACTTCACACACGAGAAAATGGTCCATTGTTTGGATTTCACCACACTCACATTCAGAGCTGTCTGACAGGCTCCATTTCGTCATTAGTTGCTTGCATCTTCCGACACCTGTTCTTTGGCGGTTCAAAGTTGTCCACAGTTTCCTTGGGCGTTTGAGTACTTCAATATTCTTGTTGGTCGTCCACCAAATTGCAGTTCTTGTGTGCACTTGCAGCCTATTGTTCCTTCCAAGTTGTTTTTGAGTTGAAGCCTCGAAGCTCTTCGCCGATTTTCAAGAAAGCTGTCCTAGATTTAGTTTCACACCCAAGTATTTAAGATGATTCTCGTGTCTGATTAGCTGTCCAATCATAGAAAGCTGTAATTCTCAGAAATTCCAGATCTGCATTCATTGTTTCGTCGAGATCGTTGAAATTTTTACTTTGATACGCGATGGTCATGTCGTCAGCGTATGCAAATTTACGCGATTTGGTTTCTGGCATGTCAGCTGTATACAGGTTGAAGAGAACGGGTTGCTGGTGCCATCCCTGTGACAGACCATTATTCAGAACACGCTCTTGCTCTTTGTGACATGACCTGTTAACATAAGTATTGGGACAAGGGGGACCTCATTCCAAAGTACTTTTATCGAAGATGGCTGCGATGACGTCATCCATGATGGCGGCTATGACGTCATCCATGATGACGGCGGTGAAGCCATTCAATATGGCAGATTATGGCGGGAAGTTTGAATTTTGGCGGGAAAGTGCCACACTCCCCTCACCCAGAAAAATGGCAGGAAGCTCAAATTACAACAGGATATGCGCCACACCAAGAAAAATGGTGGGAAAAACGGACTTGTATTTATTACGTGACCAATTTCAAGCACATGTGTCCACCACGACCTCCAGAGCCCAACTGGCTTAGTTGATATCATTCCCACCAGAGAGCGACACTGTGATGTCAGATCATGATGCAAGTACCGCTTTTCAAGATGGTTCCACCCAGTGTATCCACCACGTGGTGCAAGATTGGACACTTGGTCTTCCTCCACTAACCCAACCCCCTCCCCAATAAAAATCACGCGAAGTTCAAATTCCAACATGGTAATGCGGCACACCTTAGATAATGGCATGAAAATTCTTTAACGAATTTCAGGCAGGTGTGTTCTCCGCTACAGCTGGACTGCAACTGGCTTAGTTCATATCGGTACCAGCAGAGGCCACTCTCCTGATACCAGGTAATCACGCAAGATGGCTGCACCCGATGTCTCCAACATGAGCTACAGAGCTCAAGTGGCTTAGTTCATATCGTGTGCACCAGAGGACGCTACCATGACATCGCATGATGTCCGCTCTCTCTCTCACGTCTGCTTTATAACCAGACACGCGCCGCTCCACCGGCCCATGGGTGTCTGGCCACTTACGTCACACACCCTCGGGTGCCACCTCCATACTCGCACCGGGCATAGTCTTCTGTAAATATGTTAACTAAAGTAACAGCCACATCGCGCATCTACCCAAGTACTTAATTCCATTTCAATTTTAATCATATTCAATAATTCAATTTACAATTTCAATATTCAATGATCAAATGAGAAGTTCCACATTTTCCCACTATCAGCGCGGTGTTCATTCATGACCTAGCACCCCCCCCCTCCCCCCTAGAATACTGCACCAATAGTCATGTGACTCTACATAAGAAAATTGTGGGAAAGAAAGAACACTTGTACTAACCTCAGCCACCCAACTGCCACTTCCTCCTAGGAACCAGCGCCAAATTTGAATTCTGGGAGTAAAGAAAGGTCACTTGTGCTTTTGCTACCAACGTAAGAAAATTGTTGCAAATCAAGCTCACCACCTCCACTAACCTAAGTCACCAGGCCGCCACCTCTACCTAGAGGCAGGTGGTAAAAGGACTCAGCCTCCACTAGGCTGATGGAGAGAGGAAACATTGTGCTTTATTTATTTTGTAGCAATATATTTAGGGATGGAGTGTATTTATCACAGAACACACGCTCTGACACATCCCAAAGCATACAGACCTGCAAACTACTCTTACATAACTCATATATAAGGCTCTACACACACGCTTGCTAATTGTATACCATCAAAAATAACGCATTGCACAGCCTACAGACATGCAAACCACTCCTATATAATGCAATACATTTATGTCGAGAAAGCCAAACAACTCTTAAATTGTCTAAATCATAATCCATCTAAAAGACTCTCCTTGCTAATCGTCAACTGTACAAATCATAAACCTGTCTTTATTTAAACAATTAGAGGCAGAACCACCACCAAGTGTATTCGCCACTGAGTTCATAGCCCAACTGGCTTAGTTCATATCGATGCCACTAGAGAACGCTGTAGTGACGTCAGGTGATAACGCAAGTGCTGTAATATAAGATGGTGGCAGCTAGTGTATTCACCACGAGCTCCAGACCCCAACTGTCTTAGTACATTTCGTCACCGCCAGAGGACGCCACCGTGACACCAGCTGATGATGCATGGTGGCGGCAAACAGTGTGTTCTCCATGAGGTCTAGTACTCAGTACCACCAGCAGAGAACGCTGTTGTCCTTTTCGTGATGTAAACTAAGAAGGTGAAGGAAAACGACTCAGCCTGCTCTGGGCTGCTGGGGAGGGTAAGGATGGAGTGCACCCTATTTATTCTCAAACAGCTTATTTAATGATAGAGTATATCCATCACACTGATACAAAACATCCACCCTCATGTGTCTGGGGTCACGTTGCACAGCCCAGAGACACGCACTCAACTCGTAATTTTAGTACACAATAGCAAACTGCTCCTAAATAATTCTTCACACTGATATGTACACACGCTAAGTACTCGTAACCTGTCCAAATACCGCATGTCATGGCCTACTGACCTTCTCACGGATTAATGCACTCAACACGTGCAAGCACAGTCCACAGCCACTTGTCCAATAGAGTACACAGGAGGTAGCGATTAAGTGACGTGTCAAACAGCACACAGCCCCTGCTCGGC
Organism: Schistocerca gregaria; assembly: GCF_023897955.1. Classification (NCBI taxonomy): domain Eukaryota; kingdom Metazoa; phylum Arthropoda; class Insecta; order Orthoptera; family Acrididae; genus Schistocerca; species Schistocerca gregaria. The sequence continues at coordinate 134,899,897 of NC_064921.1, read as the reverse complement.
TTCTGCAAGCATGAGGTAGCACCACCCCCATTCATACACAACACCTGAGAAATTCCTATCCAAATACATGTTCACCTACACACTCGTGCTAACGTGAGTGGGCGGAAGTGCAACCGCGAGCTGCAGCCAAACACAGGCCAAAGTTGTATGTAGGAGCCGTGTTAATGACTGGGGGCTTATTTACATCCAAGCAGAACCGTGCGCGTGGGATGTTCCTCGCTACCCTCTCTCTAACTGCTGTCCGGCGAAGATGTTGCAGATTTCCATTCCACAGCAGAACCTGCTTTCCGCTTAGCGATTCTAACGGACCATAAGAGACGTCTGACTGACGCTTCACTGCTCATAGCTACATACCACCAAAAAATGAGGCAGCCGCAGCTCCGGTCCTGCAACCATCGTCGGACACCGGTGAAAGTTGCATGCCTCTATACAGTCACCGTTATACTGTCATACCATTCCAAAGCGCGCTCACGGCATTCTCATATTCGAAGCATCTCCAGGCGCCACTTGGCTTTACCATTGAAGGCGAAATAGCACAGAGCGTGTTGACACGCGCATTCATATAGGTAGATAAAGGGGTTCGCTGCAATTTCAACTTCCTAGTTTCAACTACTTTTCAAGGTCACCCAAACGCTCACGTCCGCATCCGAAATAGAAGCACATAGATCGATGTATGTAGGAAATGTCTTAGTATTTTTGGTAGGTTAGTGAATAAGACAAGTAAATATCCTCTCATAAAATATTTATTAACTTTTGCATATACATTTACACACAGAAAACAACTCTTTCCTTATTTTTGTTAGGCGTAGCTTTAATAATACCCAATTTAATTTTTAACTTATAACTTAAATCCACATCTGAATCATCTATTTCTTTCTCCAACCGGTAATTCGACAACTACAGAGAAGTTATATTCTCGAATTCCAATACATATCTAAATTTCTTCCTGTAAAATACTTTTTTATGGCTTTAAGTATTAGCTCTGTTCCTTCCTGCAGTTCTTATAGGCGAGAACATTCAGACATCTTAATTTTTCCTCGTATCTCCTCCATGACGCTGCTGTTAAAGCATTCCACGTCCTCCTGTGTGTATGTCGGCAACTCTTTAGCTCCTCATCCTTGCAGGATTTCTGTATAGAACTTTAACCTTACAATTTTTGCAAACGAGTGGTCATTAAATGTCGTTATTCCATCAGTTTTAAACTCGGCAAATGGTTGTTCTGTTGCTAGGTGGACAACATCCAATTCGCCACACTTAGATAGCATATAACCGTCCTTTTTAAGCCGATCCAAATGAGAATAAACACTTTTTCATGTATCTCTTAATATAATAAAAGTTCTCGATTCCATTGATTTCGGCCAGTACTCCAACACGTGACCAGTTTCCATGGCTGTTTACTGTAAACGCCAATATTTTGTATTCTCCCCTCGTAGTCAGATTTTTCCATACAGAATGTTTAAATCCGTACGTAAAACTAGCCTGCACATTGGCAATAGCTTCTTCCTTTTCCAATTGCGGCTTATATTCCTGCTTTATAGCGGTTGTCTTCTCCATATACTCCAGTCTCCTTTTCTTTACTTCGAGTTCCTACATTTCCAGTTTTCGTGTCCGTACACTTAATACATTAACTGCACTTAAAGGAGTAATTTTTTTAATAGGGAGTGGTTTAAGTCTGTTTGATACATTAGTCCTTTTCTTAAAACTTGGGGTATAACATTATTTGTGGGAACCAGTCCCAATTCGGCGATATCTATATTGGACGGTATTGTGGAGAACAGGGTTCTAGACTGAGAAAAATACACTCCTGGAAATGGAAAAAGAACACATTGACACCGGTGTGTCAGACCCACCATACTTGCCCCGGACACTGCGAGAGGGCTGTACAAGCAATGATCACACGCACGGCACAGCGGACACACCAGGAACCGCGGTGTTGGCCGTCGAATGGCGCTAGCTGCGCAGCATTTGTGCACCGCCGCCGTCAGTGTCAGCCAGTTTGCCGTGGCATACGGAGCTCCATCGCAGTCTTTAAACTGGTAGCATGCCGCGACAGCGTGGACGTGAACCGTATGTGCAGTTGACGGACTTCGAGCGAGGGCGTATAGTGGGCATGCGGGAGGCCAGGTGGACGTACCGCCGAATTGCTCAACACATGGGGCGTGAGGTCTCCACAGTACATCGATGTTGTCGCCAGTGGTCGGCGGAAGGTGCACGTGCCCGTCGACCTGGGACCGGACCGCAGCGACGCACGGATGCACGCCAAGACCGTAGGATCCTACGCAGTGCTGTAGGGGACCGCACCGCCACTTCCCAGCAAATTAGGGACACAGTTGCTCCTGGGGTATCGGCGAGGACCATTCGCAACCGTCTCCATGAAGCTGGGCTACGGTCCCGCACACCGTTAGGCCGTCTTCCGCTCACGCCCCAACATCGTGCAGCCCGCCTCCAGTGGTGTCGCGACAGGCGTGAATGGAGGGACGAATGGAGACGTGTCGTCTTCAGCGATGAGAGTCGCTTCTGCCTTGGTGCCAATGATGGTCGTATGCGTGTTTGGCACCGTGCAGGTGAGCGCCACAATCAGGACTGCATACGACCGAGGCATACAGGGCCAACACCCGGCATCATGGTGTGGGGAGCGATCTCCTACACTGGCCGTAGACCTCTGGTGATCGTCGAGGGGACACTGAATAGTGCACGGTACATCCAAACCGTCATCGAACCCATCGTTCTACCATTCCTAGACCGGCAAGGGAACTTGCTGTTCCAACAGGACAATGCACGTCTGCATGTATCCCGTGCCACCCAACGTGCTCTAGAAGGTGTAAGTCAACTACCCTGGCCAGCAAGATCTCCGGATCTGTCCCCCATTGAGCATGTTTGGGACTGGATGAAGCGTCGTCTAACGCGGTCTGCACGTCCAGCACGAACGCTGGTCCAACTGAGGCGCCAAATGGAAATGGCGTGGCAAGCCGTTCCACAGGACTACATCCAGCATCTCTACGATCGTCTCCATGGGAGAATAGCAGCCTGCATTGCTGCGAAAGGTGGATATACACTGTACTAGTGCCGACATTGTGCATGCTCTGTTGCCTGTGTCTATGTGCCTGTGGTTCTGTCAGTGTGATCATGTGATGTATCTGACCCCAGGAATTTGTCAATAAAGTTTCCCCTTCCTGGGACAATGAATTCACGGTGTTCTTATTTCAATTTCCAGGAGTGTAAGTTTCTCCTGCTTTAACATAACACTTCTGCATAATACTTATGTTGTCTTTGTTTGAGTCAGAGTTAAGAATCTCCACGTAGTTTACACGTAGATAATCAAAACTGTATGCAGACAGAATATAATTTATAAGCTTTTCTCGTCTTGAGAGTCCGGCAGACTTACTTTCGCACCTGTCAATTTTCGGGTATTCTTATTACCCCAGTAGACAAATTGTAGAACGTTGTTAAACACCACACAACAACTGTTCTATACATTATTAGTTAGCTGAAACCACATGGATGCCATTGGCACAGAGTAAAGTGAAGCACATTGTAAATATTGCTTATTGGTGTCTAATACACTTAAACAGCTTTGCACTGGGTTAAACACATGATCCAATCGGTAGTTGTATATTGTGGCCTCCAGCCTGGTAATGTCATGCTCCTTAGCCAAAGAAGACGTAAAAGTTTCTTATAAAATCTATAAGATGGTTACCTATATCTTTGATTACTCCTGGACTTGTGATTTTACATATAAATTTATTATACACCTTTACCCTACAATTGGAGCTGTCCACGTTAGTCTATTCCAGCTGTTTTATCACTGTCCACAATCACATTGCTGCTTCCCTGATGGTCTCCTTCCATGCAGAAGACGTGGGTTCATATTAGGTAGTCGCACATTTCCATTTTATTAAAAATTCCGCAAAGTCTTGCGTTATGTGTAAATCGAAAAAGTAATAATTGTCTACAAGTAGCTGGTGCAATATTCCGCGAAACTCCTCCATTAGAACATCAAATTTAACGTCCGCTAATTCCATTTTATACGGTATAGCCACAGGATTTTTATATTTATTCGAAATCGTCTCCAGAACTTCCTTGCCGATTTTGTCCAATATTTCTCTTGCTGTCACACTGTCGCTTCCATGTAGGAGAAATGGTAACTTCGCCTTGACACCATGTTTCGCGGTGACGAACTTGGAGAATTTACTACGTAGATAATAGTTAAATGAGCCACACATGTCCTTTTTTAACATTACAGATCGCCCCTTCTCTAGCTGCTCCTGACAGTAGTCTTGATCACACATTTTAACTACCATAATGTTATCGCAAAAGGGTTCTGTAATAGGAGTAAACACATTTAAATTGTTCTTGATAAGGAGCGTACCATTTTCGGTGTAATTTATGTTACCAATGTCAGAAAGTAGATTGTCCAGATTCTCCAGTAGTAACCATAAAGCAAAGCGTTCGTCAGTTGGTCTCGTTCTCCTGTCTGATAGTTGAGGCATGTTAAGCACTTTGGAGGAATCCATGTTGACACTTTCAACTACCACAAAAGACTGATTAGATGCGGCTGTCATGTATCCTTTTATACTCGACAAATCCGAGATGATTACACTTCCGGTCACGTGATTTCCGGTCATACACACAGCTTAGATTCTAGCTCAGTTGCGCTATTTTGTACGTTCTCGGGTTGCCACGATTTGAACTAAGCCACTTGAGCTCTGTAGTTCCTGGTGGATACATCGGGTGCAGCCATCTTGTGTCATTACCTGACGTCAGGAGAGCGCCCTCTGCTGGCACCGATGTGAACTAAGCCAGTTGCAGTCCAGCTGTAGTGGAGAACACACCTGCCTGAAATTCGTTAAAGAATTTTAATGCCATTATCGAAGGTGTGCCGCATTATCATATTGGAATTTGAACGATGCGCGATTTTTATTGGGGAGGGGGTTAGGTTAGTGGAGGGACGCCAAGTGTCTAATCTTACACCACCTGGTGGATACAATGTGTGCAGCCATCTTGAATGACGGTACTTGCGTCATGATCTGACCTCACAGTGGAGCTCTCTGGTGGCGACGATATCAACTAAGCCATTTGGGCTCTAGAGCTCGTGGTGGACACATGTACTTGAAATTGGTTACATAATAAAGACAAGTCCGTTTTTCCCAAAATTTTCCTTGGTGTGACGGTTTATCCTGTTGGAATTTGAGCTTCCTGGCATTTTTCTGGGCGAGGGCTGTCGTGGCACTTTCCCTCCAAAATCCAAACTTCCCGCCTAAATCCGCGATCATGGATGACTTTACAGCCGCAATCTTGGATGACGTCATCGCCGCCATCTTGGATAAAGGTACCTTGGAATGATGCCCCCCTTGTCACAATACTAACATGTTCTTCAGTAGTATGTTGGTCTGTTTGCATATCATGATTCTAGTTAGCTTGAATAATAGCCCTTTGATCCACACTGCATCGTAAGCTGATGCAAGATCTATGAGAACCATTCCAGTTTTCATCTTGTTTTGAAAGCCTTTCTTTATGTAAGTTGTAAGGGACAGCACTTGATCTCAGAAATTTCTGCTTGCTCGAAAACCGTGTTGGAATGTTGCCATCAATGTATGGAGTGATATCCTCTCGAAGAATTCATAAGAGGTACATAGGAGGGTTATTGATCTGTAGTTCTTTGTGTTATCTCCAGTCTTTCCGGATTCCAGCACAGCAATAACTTTTGCTTCTTTCCAGACCTTGGGGAGACCACCCGTACTGATATATTCCGTGCAGAGTTTGGTGAGCCATCTTCTTCCTAGAATTCCCAGTTCCTCCAAAAATTCTGGTAGGATCTCGTGAGGTCCGGCTGCTTTTCCTTTCCTCATCAGCTTCAGAGTCGGGGTAATCTCTTCTGTCTCCACATCTTTCACAATGTCCATGTTGGTTGGATTATTGACTAACAAATTTTTCAGGTTTGTGGAAACCTCTCTCTTTTCACACGCCTTTAGTTGGATTTTGGAGGTGTGTTTCAGGACAGCTGAAATCTCAGAAGCACTTGTGCCAAGAGACGGCCTCTGTTGTACTGTAGCACCGCCTAATTTCCTCAACAGACCCCATCTCTTTCTGCTAGAATGTGTGAAATCTAGATTTTCCATTGCCTCTTTCCATCTGCTCCTTCGTTCCTCATTCATAGCATTTATCAGTTGGTCTGCAGTCTCTTTCGTACAGCAGGGGGTGTATTCCTTCCTTGAACCTCGTGGAATAGCATTGAAGCCTGCTTTGTGTACCAGGTTTGTGGATATTTTGTAGTTCTCAGGTTCGGTGGTATCCTATTTATCGTCTTCTCGGTATAAGATCGGTATACATTCCAGTCAGCTTTCTTGAGATTCCAGCGGGGGATTGGGGAGCTTATTATGACTGGGGTTGACAGTCCGATTTCTGCTATTACTGGGTTGTTCTGGCTCCGTGGAAAAAAAGCCTCAAGGACCTTCCTCGTTGCTTGCTCGGGTACGCTTGTTGCTCCACATGTGACGAAGGTCAGGTAGGGTGTGGATGTTGTGCCCGAAGCCTTTGATTTGAAGGTCGCTTTGTCCTTAGGGTCGAACAGGAGTTGTAGGTCCTGGTTGTCGGCCCAGTCACTTAGTCCAGTACCTCCATCTGTGGATCTCGTGTAGCCCTATCTAGTATGTTTGGAGTTCAAATCGCCAGCATAAACTGCTGGGTGGTTAGCCTTGGGCAAGATACTCACGGACCATTTCTGTGATGGAGGTTTATGGACATTATACAGTGTTAGTTCTCCCAGTTTTATGCCTATCGCGTGTTCTACTGGTGTAATTGTTGTGTCTACATTCCTTAAGATATCATTCTTCACTAGAGTGGCCATACCATGCTTGTCGTGACAATGTAGCTCACATTAGTGAAACCAGGTATTTTGAGTTGGTTGACGGTTTAATCTGAGATGGGTCTCCTGTAGAAGCACGACACTTATTAGTTCTCTCGTTAAGATTTTTTCAAGGATTTCTCCCTTCGTCCTTGTGTAGCCTTCTATGCTGAAATGACATACTTTCAGTCTCTTCATTTCAAAATTCCCTGCATGTTCCATTTGCCTTTGTGTGGGCCGGGAGGCATTAGTGCGTCCGGCCGCCGTATTTGTGGTATTAACTAAGGATTGTGTGATAGCTGTTTCTTGTTTTACAGCAGAACTTCCCTACTCCAGAGGCACATCTGTTTAGAGGAGTTGACCGACTTCAACTGTGACTTATTGACATTATAGTCACATGATATTGCGTTTTGTCGTTTTGTCAAATGTACAGTTTTACATTTCGGAACACTGAATGCAAGTTTCCGATCTTTGCAGCACTTCGAAAATCTGGCTTTCAAACAATACTTCATTACAGATAACTGCATCATCTTCGAAGAGTCTGAGGTCACTATTAACTTTGCACACAAGGTAATTAATAGGCAACGTTAACAACAAGGGTCCCAATGTACTTCTCTGGAGCACATCCGAATTTACTTCTACATCTGTCGAAGACGCTGAATCCAAGGTAATTTGTTGCATCCTCCCTACCAAAAAGTCCTCAGTCCACTGACAAATTTCGCTTGATACCTCGTACGAGCGTCATTTTGAAAATAAGCCTAGATGTAGTATGGAAACAAATACTTTACGAAAACCGAAAAATGATGCATCCACTCGATTGCCTTAATCCGTGGGTCTGAAAACATCACATGAGAAAAGTGCGAGTTGGGTTCACGTTATCGAAGTTTTCGGAAACCATGCTGCTTGTCATGGAAGAGGTCAATATGTGGGAGATACCTCATTGCATTTGACCTGAGAATATATTGCAGGATTCTACAAGGACATAGGGTTGTAGTTTCGTGGATCAGTTTGCTAACCTCCTGGTACGCAGTAATGACCGTTGCAGTTTTCTAACTATTCTGCGGGGTTCTTGTTTCAGGGATCTACGATGGATTGTAGTTAGCTAACTAAGCCGCAAATGCACTAGAGAATCCACAGGGATACAGGAGGGCCCTAGATCTTCGTTCAGTTCTAAAGATTTCACCTGTTTCTCAACGGCTCTAACACCAATATAAATTACACTCATCTTTTCAGTGGTAAGAGAATTGTATTGGAGCAACACTGTTGGGTTTCGTTATGTAAAGATAAAACTGAAAATGGAGCTAAGCCTTTCTCTCACAATTTAAGCAGGAGACTCCCACTTTTCCTCACGCCTTCCGATTACTCCATTATTTCCCTCTATTTTTACTTAATTATCGTCATAGCTAAGACATTTGTTTTGAAAACCCGGCATTTCAGTTTATTGGCCAACTGTTGGAAGTTCTTCTTTCATCAGTCGTTTTTACTCTACACTGGCGGAAGAAAGTAGCAACACAAAGAAGGAGTTGCGCGACATAAACGAAAGTTGTTAGGCATGTTTCTACATCCGAAAGATAGTGTCTATTCAAATTTAGCGCCAGCTGTAGGAAAGTCGCCCTAGTAGTTCGTGTAGTATGGCTTCGAGAAGCTGGGCGTTCCTTCTGCGATATTGAAGAAATACGTGGCAAGAATGTGGCGATCCCACAGAGTGTCGACATGTTGCCCTGGCCTACTCGATCACCAGATCTGTCTCCAATCGAGTACATATGGAACTTCACCGGATGACAACTCCAGAGATATCCACAAGCAGAGTTAATCGTCCCTGTAGTGACCGATCAAGTGCAACAAACAAGAAACTCCACCACACAAGCTGACATACGGCACCTATACAACACAACGCATACACGTTAGCATGCTAGCTTTCAACATTCTGGCTGTTACATCTGTTGTTAATGTACCAGTAGTTATCATTGCAATGGATTGTTTCACACTTAGATTAACCTGTGATCTTGAAACGTTAATCAAATATGTTCCCAGAATTTCGTTAGCCTACACTAATTAGGCCCTATACCGAGCAGGGCAGTGCAGTGGTCAGCAGAGTTGACTCGAATTCGGGAGAACGACGGTTTAAACGCTCTTCCAGCCATCCTGATTTAGATTTACCGTGATTTCATTAAGTCGCTTATGGCAAATGCCGGAATGATTCCATCGAAAGGGCACAATGACTTTCCTACTCCATCCTTCCCCAGTCAACCTTGTGCCCCGTCTCTAATGACCTCGCTGCCGACGGGACGTTAAACAATAATCTCCTCCTCCTCCTATGTCAATTATTTTTTGGTGTTGCCATTATTTTTCGTCAGTGTATATACGTATCGAAGTTTACAGAAATCTGGAAGTCGCAAGCGACATGTATATCGACTGTTATTTTTCCTCTTTACCGCGCATTTTGTAGACTGTATACTCGTATTGTTCAATGTTGTGCTCCGATAGGATTTGAATTTGTGCATAGCCATTGTGCTTAAGTGAAGTCGACCATTATTAAATATTTGTTGTAATCGGGTAACATCTTCAGAGTGGTTGATTATAATTTTTGAGTGTTCTTTTGTTACAATCCCTCCATGAACCATGGATCTTGCCATTGGCGGGGAGGCTTGCGTGCCTCAGCGATACAGACACCTGTACCGTAGGTGCAACCACAACGGAGAAGTATCTGTTGAGAGACCAGACAAACGTGTGGTTCCTGAAGAAGGGCAGTAGATTTTTCAGTAGTTGCAGGGGCAACAGTCTGGATGATTGACTGATCTGGCCTTGAAACATCAACCAAAACGGTCTTGCTGTGCTGGTACTGTGAACGGTTGAAAGCAAGGGTAAACTAGAGCCCTAATTTTTCCCGAGGGCATGCAGCTTTACTGTATGGTTAAATGATGATGGCGTCCTCTTGGGTAAAATATTCCGGAGGTAAAATTGTGGTGTGCGTACTGTAACACCTTCGGTACACACACCATCAGATTATTTGACTTGTCGCTCTAACGAAGTAGGCGAGTGTCAGCAATATATCTAGTGGTCCTATTGTGGCGTGTTTATCTTCTGCAGTTAGGTCAGACGATAGAAATGCCACTTGTACGCTTAGAGTAGCAGATTGACAGTGACCAACTTTAAACAGAACTTGATTAATTTTCACATACATTTATTAAAATAATAAAAAGCATAGACATTACGTAACTTGATTCTGGATGCTGTTTACAATTGACAAACTGAAATTCTTTTGGTCTTGGTACATTAATCTTATTCTCACATATGTCTGATACTTGACAAAGTGTCTGTTCATTTATCTTCATGGCTATGTACAGGAATATGATAATCTTCTTAGGTGCAGACTGAAACTTGACTATAGACTGGTACAGACTAATGCAGACTGGTACAGACTGGTGCAGACAACTGCAGACTAATGCAGACTGATACAGACTAATGCAGACTGACTAATCGGAGGTCTGTACACTCGTTATAATACCTCGCATGTTCATGTATCACAGCACGAGAGTAATCTGCGAGGAGAAATGGTTCTACATCAGCAGTAATCTCATTGGCTGCGTTACATATTAATACGCGAATCGGTGGAAGCAGAATTTGGTCCGTCTCTAAGGCAGCACCATCTCGTAGTGCGGAGACGGACGAGTACTGCGCCTGCGCTATTGTCCTTAGCGTGGCGTGCTCTAGTGGGAAAGTTGTGTATGCGCTGACTACGCGGAACTATGTACATAACAAAAATAGTCACCCATTCGGATCTCCGGGCAGGGACTACTGAGGAGGACATCCATGTCAGGAGAAACAAACCTGGGGTTCTAAAGATCAGAGTGTGGAATGTCAGTTCCTTTAATCGGGTAGGTAGGTTAGACAATTTGCAAATGGAAAGGAATAGGTTAACGTTAGGTATAGTGGGAGTTAATGAAGTTCGGATGTGGGAGGAGCAAGACTTCTGCTTGTTCAGCTGAACACAGGGCTGCAAATACAAAATCAAATAGGGGTAATGCAAGAGTACATTTAACAATGAGTAAAAAAATATGAACGTGGACAAGTCACTATGAAAAGCATCGTGAATGCATTATTGTAGCTGTGATAGACACAAAGCCCATAACCACAATAGTAGTAGAAGTTTATGTGCGAACTAGCCCCGCAGATGAGGAGGAAATTAAGGTAATGTATGATGAGATAAAAGAAATTATTCAGATATTTAAGGGAGCCGAAAATTTATTAGTCATGGGGGAGTGGAATTCGATATTAGGAAAAGGAAGAGAAGGAAATATAGCAGCTGAATATGGACTGGGGAAAAGGAATGAGACAGGAACCGCCTGGTAGAATTTTGTATAGGACATAATTTGATCATAGCTTACATTTGGTTTAAGAGTCATGAGAGAAGTCTGTATACGTGAAAGAGATCTGGAGACACCTGAAGGTTTCATATTGATTATATAATGCATAGATAGAGATTTAGGAACGAGATTTGAGGTTGTAAGACATTCCCAGGGGCAGATGTGGACTGACCACAATTTATTGATTATGAATTGCAGATTAAAACTGAAGAAACTGCAAAATGCAGGAATTTAAGGAGATAGGCCTGGATAAATTGATAGAACCAGAAGTTGTAGAGGGTTTCCGAGGGAGCGTTAGGGAACAATTGACAAGAACAGGGGAAAGGAATACAATAGAAGAAGAATGGGTAGCTTTGAGAGATGAAATAGCGAAATAGTGGAGGCAGCGGAGGGTCAAGTAGGTAAAAAGACGAGAGCTTATAGGAACACTGATGTAACACAAGAGATATTGAATTTAATCGATAAGAGGAGAAAATATAAAAGCGCAATAAATGAAGCGATCGAAAGGTAATACAAACGTCTAAAAAGTAAGAAGTGCAAAATGGCTAAGCAGGAATGGCTAGAAGGGAAATGTAAGGATGTAGAGGCATATATCACTAAGCCTAAAATAGATATCGCCTATAGGAAAATTAAACCGATCTTTGGAGAAAAGAGAACCACGTGTATAAATATAAAGAGCTGTGATGGAAAACCAGTCCTAAGCAAAAAAGGGAAAGCAGAAAGGTGGAAGGAGTATATAGAGGATCTATACAAGGGATTTGTAGTTGAGGGCCATATTATAGAAATGGAAGAGGACATAGAAGAAGATGAGACTTCAAGAAGAATACCGATTCCAAAGAAAGAAGGTGCTGACAGGTGTGAAAATAACCGAACTATCAATTTAACAAATACTAAAACGAATCCTCTACAGAAGAATAAAAAAATTGCAGAAGCCGACCTGGGGGAAGATAAGTTTGGATTTCGGAGAAACGTAGAGACACGCTAGGCAGTTCTGACCCTAGGATTCCATATAGAAGATAGGTTAAGGAAAGGCAAAAGGACGTTTATAGTATTTGTAGACTCATAGAAAGCTTTTGACAATGTTGACTGGAATACTGTCTTTCAAATTCTATAGGTGGCAGGGGTAAAACACAGGGAGTGAAAGGCTATTTACAATTTGTACAGAAACGACATGGTAATTATAAGAGTCGACAGCCACGAAAGGGAAGCAGAGTGAGAGTGAGTCAGGGTTGCGCCTATCCCCGATGTTATTCATTATGTTTATTCAGCAAGCAGTAAGGGAGTAGGAATTAAAGGAGTAGGAATTAAAGTCCAGGGAAAAGAAATATGAGATTTGCGATGACATTGTAATTCTCTCAAAGACAGCAAAGAACTTGGGAGAGCAGTTGAATGTACAGCGTCTTGAAAGGAGGATATAAGATGAACATCAACAAAAACAAAACGAAGATAACGCAATGTTATCGAATTAAATCAGGCGATGCTGAGAGAATTAGTTTAGGAAATGAGACAAAGTAGTAAATGAGTTTTGCTATTTGTAAGCAAAATAACGGACGATGGTGGAAGTAGGGAGGATATAAAATGAACACTGGTAGAAGCAAAGATAGCGTTTCTGAAGAAGATAAATGTGTTAACATCTAGTATAGATATAAGTGTCAGGAAGTCCTTTCTGAAAGTGTAGCCACGTATGGAAGTGAAACATGAACGACAAACAGTTTAGACAAGACGAGAATGGACGCATTTGAAAAGTAACGTTACAGAAGAATGCTAAGCATTAGATGGGTAGATCACATAACTAATGAGGAAGTACTTAACTGAATTGGGGAGAAGAGAAATTTGTGGTACAAACTGACTAAAAGAACGGATCGGTTGGTAGGACACATTCTGAGGCATCGAGGGATCACCAACTTAGAACAGGAGGGAAGCATGGGCTATAAAAATCGTAGAGGGATACCAAGGAATGAATACAGGAAGCAGATTCAGGGGGATGTGGGCTGCAGTAGTTTCTCGGAGATGAAGAGGTTTGCATCAAACTAGTCTTTGGACTGAAGACCACAACAATAACATTTTGCTACCTGAATCACTGAAGGGCTTTATTTTTGTATAAGCAGTTATTTCACTTGTATCTGATTCAGTATATTCCTAGAATAGCTATTTTCTCTGAGAAATTAGTGAAATAGTTGCCTTGCATCGTACACTGTAAGAAATGTCCGTTGTTAGTGTTTTGTAGTCTTTACAGATGTGATATTAGTGTATTACATGGTGGAAAAACCAGTATTTCAAAACTGTGGAAACTAAGAAACACTAATAAAATGTTAAGTGTGTGAATAATCATAAAAAACGGAAGTCGGTGTTAAAGATGAAAGTGACGGAGGCGATGAATGCAGAATCCCTGTTTGTATCGTTTATTTTAGAATAGACTTTGACAATCAACTGCGCTGACCACGCGAGTCACGTATTGATGATAATTTTACCAGATAGCAGTACAGCTAAAAATACAGCTCTGCAAGACTGCACTGACTCAACTTTTTCTCCTTAAGTTCCCGACTGGTGACGGCCAATTACGGTAATTTGAGTAATGAAATCTAGAATGAGAGCTTTGATTTTCTTTAGGTACTATCTGGGTGATAGAGATGAGAGACGATGTGCTGCGGCTCGGCTACCTGAGCAACAAGAGCACGATACCGCCCGCTCGTAGCACCACAGGGGTGCCCAGCATTTCCACCTTTTGTAGCGCGGCGATCAGGGTGGCTGAGACGTTGGCACCGTGGGGACCGGCGCCTCGCAGATCGTTTTAGTGCACTGGTGCTTTCCACTCGCCTACCAGACGACCACAGATGGCTACGTTATCAGCATCGGTTCGGAGAATTTTAATGTCTGCGTCCACAGGGTGTCGACAGTACGGCGCCCACGCAGAACACTGCTATCCAACGCCCAGACGACAAGTACAGCGTCGCCTCTTCCGGATGCTGTAGTTACTATAATGGACAATTAGTCATATGTTGATCGGTAGACAAAGCTGAATTTCATTGTGATGTTAGAATAATATACACTGGGAATAGGGTTAATTATGACTCAAGTATATTTTTTTCTGTGTCTTGATCTTGTACCTATTTATCGTTTTAGGTGAAAGTTTTGTAGGCTGTAGGAGAGCTCGAGTTTTGTACCATTACTTTAGGTTAGTCGGTCCCTAATGCATTATATTGCGCAACATTAATGTTAGCAAATAAGATGGCCAAAGTCTTCTAAATAAGTATAGTTTACTGTCAGCTATTCAGTCATGAACTTTTCAGACATGGTAACGGGATCATTACTAAGTCAATTAAACTCTAGCGATTAATATTTTCAGGGCAACGAATTTCTTTTATTTTGTTTCTGTGTAATGCATTGGTAAAATTGTATTTTGAATATATTGAGAACGATGACCAACAGGGAACCCATCAGTATCCTGCAGGTGAAGTGAGACAAGCTGCACAACATGAGCTGAACCCAATTCCGTAGTCGCCTGGCCAAATTGAAGAGCCTGATGTTGTGTCAAAGTGCTGACAGACATCCCACCGAGCGAACATCGTGACCCTTCCAAATTCCAGAGCGGTTTACCGGCGCATGACGGAACAAAGCATAAGACCAGACCTGGCCACAGTGCTATATCTGAGCACTTGCCAACTGTCGGCAAGATAGACTGTGTGGCACTCGACCAGAAGAGGGCTTCCCTGAGATTCCCCGTCGCAACAAGAAAAATCGACTAGTGGCAGACACACCTGTAGGGTGACAACGGCATCAACCTATGGAATCACAATCTCCAGTGAACTGTCGACGATATACTCTTTTGATGCTTCAGTCTCCCACATAAATAGCTGGACTGCAAGCACAACGCAGTCTGTGCTAAGGGGTGATTGCATCTGTCTCCTAATTCTATTTCTCCTCTCCTGGAGAGACTAAAACATGAGAGATCGATCTGCAAACCAGCTTTCAAGTCCTTGTCGCTGACTAACACGTCAGTGGTATCACCCCACCCAGTCCATTCCATTCCTTGCTCAGCCTTTAATCAAACATTTGCTTTCCTCTCGTCAAACCGCTATCTGATAATCCTTTCATTAGCCCATATGGGGTGAGGTTCACAGAGGGAATGAGTCACATGCTGTGTTTGGATCAAGACTGAGACACCTATGAAGACGTCCTGCAACAACTGACGCAGTCTCCCATAGTGCAGTGTACATGTGACGAGCTGCCTAGCCATGACGTCAGCCACCTGGTCCGACTGCTGGCTGCCCATGGTACTTATCCCGGCTGCGTCTTCTGTGGGGCATCTGGCTGATGGCCCCTGCCACTAGCCACACCTTCTCCTGAGAGCATTATCAAATCGATGCCAACTCGTATCCCTGAACCACTGTCACGGAGGAAAATGACCCATGTGAAGTGAGTGGAAGGGTGAAGTGTAAGTGTCTGATATGTTACTTACCAGTATTTAGGTACTGCCAATGGCAGACCAGTCCTGCAAAACATAGCCGCTGCTATCAAGTGAAGGTGGTTGTTTGCCTGTTGAACTGGGTGCTGCAATGCTTCACAGTCTTGATATTGCCAAGCTTATCAGTGTCTTATGAATTTGTCTTTCTTTATTTTCTATACAATATTGGGTTTGGACACATGACATCTTTTCGTGCATCTCAAGTATCTAAACACTACTTTTTAGCTTTTTAATTTGACGTGCTTTCTTTAAAAAGTCATAAAAAATGGCTCTGAGCACTATGGGACTTAGCATCTGAGGTCATCAATTCCCTAGAACTTAGAACTACTTAAACGTAACTAACCTAAGGACACCACACACATCCATGCCCGAGGCAGGATTCGAACCTGCGACCGTAGCGGTCGCGCGGTTCCAGACTGGAGAGCCTACAACCGCCCGGCCACTCCGGCCGGCTCTTTTATGCTTGGTGAGGTGTTATAGTTAGCGGAAAACAGAGGTTGGCTGCATTGATAACCCCTCAACCCACTTTCATGTCTCTTCTGACTTTCTCTGATTTGATTACGATGCAATGTAACTTCCACCTTCTCAGATTTTTTAAATGTAAATGACACAGTACCCTATCGCTACATGAGCCAATCGCAATGAAACAAAATCTTTTGTGAGTGACGGGCATGTAAAAGACGACAAGCTATCGTGGTTTGTTACCAGTGATTCAAATTTTTCCCATGAAGTTACTGAGTTGTGACGGACATTTATGATCATTGGAGAATGAAATTTGGAATGAGAGATTTGAGTTTCTTTAGATTGTCGCTGGGCGATGCGGCTGGTGCACTTTATTAGATGTGAAGCCTGCATCTCGTGATCGTGCGGTAGCGTTCTCGCTTCGCACGCCCGGGTTCCCGGGTTCGATTCCCGGCGGGGTCAGGGATTTTCTCTGCCTCGTGATGGCTGGGTGTTGTGTGATGTCCTTAGGTTAGTTAGGTTTAAGTAGTTCTAAGTTCTAGGGGACTGATGACCATAGATGTTAAGTCCCATAGTGCTCGGAGCCATTTGAACCATTTTTTATTAGATGTGAGACGAAGCGTGGCATCACAGCTACCTGAGCAACAAGGGCAGAGTGCGGACCCTTCTCGCACCACAGGGGGTTCATGAGGTTTTCGCCTTCTGTAGCGAGGCGAGCAGGGAGGCTGAGACTCGGGCAGCGTCTGGGCCACGGCCTCACAGATCGTTTTAGAGCAGTGCTGCCAACCGCTCGCCTACCAGAAGACACCAGGCGGCTGTGTTGTCTGCGCCGGTTTGGAGAATTTCAGTGCCTGCCTCAATGGGGCGGCGGGGTCGACAGTACGGCGTCCATGTGCACCACTGCCATCTAACAGCCAGAGGCAGTTTCAGGCCTATGCCTTCCCGCGCACAGACTAAAAAACGCCATTTGATTGGTGGACCGCTGTGACGTGTACTGACACAAAAGAGCACATTCCAAATACGGTGGGACGACCTGTGATTTATTACTCTCACGGTAGTCCGGGCAGAGCCTGTCTCTTACCCCTTCGTGACAACAGTCGGTATTATTGGTCGTTTCGCGCTCGTACTATTTCAGTTGGATCTTTATCCACAGGCGCGCACTGCCAGTGAGTGAAGCTGCAACATCATCCCTAAGTTACGTTGTTCTTATTTATATTCCATTCAATATCTGTGTCTTGTAATACTTTAGGATTTCTCGTAACAAATCACTTTGTGATACCACAATCTTCGTATTATTTATTAATTGAATTTCATCTTTATTATCAGGGCCCTTTGCCAGATACGATTGATTAGCTATTAAAGTATCATAAATAGAATTATGACGAAGGTGCAACTCTTAAACCGACCACAGGCAGGTCGCTATCCTAATTTTCTCTATAAACTCTCTGCTGTGTGATAGGAACTTTGGTAGTGAAAGGCATGGTTGAGAGTATTAGACTAACTGATATGGATTTTTTAAATGAATTTGGATAACGTGTCTCCTCTCAACCCCGGCACCTTGCAACAGTCCTAACTACAGCAGAAATGTTGACAAAGGAAAAAACAAGAAATAGTACAGACGTTGAAAGATTGGCCATTTCCTATTTCAACACGTAGCGGCAACAAAGGCACTTCTACGTTACGTCTCTTAATTGTCTCTCTTTTTAATAAGACGACCCAAAAATTTAAGCAGATTATTATCTCTCCCCAAGTAATAAGCGATTTTCTTGGTATCAACATAGAACCACTTCTTGTTAACGCTCTGAATGAGTGTAATATTCCTTTCAGTAACTGTTTAGCTATATGCTGTGATAACGCACCTCCAATAGTTGAAATGTAGAATGGAGTGCTGAATATCTTCCCAACATAATACCTTTTATCTGGCCTATGTTAGAGATAAGTGGTATGGAATGAACGTTTTACTTGGTTCTAGTGTTTTCATTTATGTTTTCATAGACGTTATGTAGCTTTGTGGCGTCACAGGGAAAGACTTACATCAGTTGTCTAGGGACTATACTGAAAATGATCCTCGGTTTTTGATTATTTGTACCTGCCAATTTTTAAAACTGAATCTCCTGATTTTTGGTTAAAGGATGGCAGGTATGCTGTTTCATTAACGTATGACTGGTTGCTTAACTTTGGTGCCACTAACAATCTTTCTCTGAATAGTTTCACTCACTGTTCAATAATAGCAACTATGAACTGTAAACAAATTAAGCCGAAGAAAATATTTGGCATAGAAATGCGAATATTCCGGTAGTCTATTGGATTTAAGAGAATATTCAACTACGATTTATCACCTGACTTCTTGTTTTCAGCACGAACAGTTATAGTATTTGCAGTGCCACTAACAGGTGGTGTCTGATATGCGGCAGGGATACCGCCAACGTTATTACACAACTGTAGCAGCTCTTAGGTAAATCCTCCTCGTAGAGGGAGAGCTGCAACTTGCTCCACTAGAGGCACCCTGCATCCGGCTAATACGCAGCTAAACCTCTCGGCTTCTGTAGAGATCTCAGTTATGTAGGCGCCAGTTAAACCGTGCTAGAAGTTTTCCTGGACGAACAGTTTCTATGCAGAGAAACAGTTCAAGCGCTCCTTTCCAGAGGCTAAGGGGAAAATATTCACCATAACATCAACTTTTATTTTCTGTCTTATATTATACACTGAAGAGCCAAAGAATCTGGTACATCTTCCTAATATCGTGGAGAGCCCCCGCGAGAACGCAGAAGTGCAGCAACACGACGTGATATGGACTCGATTAATGACTCAAGTAGTACTGGAGGGAACTGACAGCATGAATCCTGCAGGACCGACCATAAATTCGTAGGAGTACGAGGGGGTGAAGAAATCTTCTGAAGAGCACGTTGCAAGGCATCCCATATATGCTCAATAATGGTCACGTCTGAGGAGTTTGGTGCCCGGCGGAAGTGTTTAAGCCCAGAAGAGTGTTTCTGGAGCCAGTTTGTAGCAATTGTCGAAGTCTATTGAAATGCACAAGGGATATGCCGGCCCGAGTGTCTGTGCGGTTCTAGGCGCTACAGTATGGAACCGAGCGATCGCTACTGTCGCAGTAGCACACACATCCATGCCTCGGGCATGGATGTGTGTGATGTCCTTAGGTTAGTTAGCTTTAATTAGTTCTAAGTACTAGGCGACTAATGACCTCAGAATTTAAGTCGCATAGTGCTCAGAACCATTTGAACCATTTGAACCACACGGGATATCAATGGATTCAGGTCATCAGACAGGATGCTTACGTACGTGTCACCTGTCAGAGTCGTATATACGTAGACGTGTCAGGGGTCTGGACACGTGTCCACCAGTGTGAACAGTCCCCTGCTGACATGCAGGGTCCATGCATTCATGAGGTTGTCTCCATACTTGTACATGCCTGATAAAATTTGAAACGAGGCTCGTCCGTATACACAACAAATTTACAGTAATGAAAAGTGCAGTGTTGGTGCTGACGGGCCCAGGCAAGGCTTAAAGCTTTGTGTCGTGCAGTCATCAAGCGTACATGAGTGGGCCTTCGACTTCCAAAGCCCATATCGATGGTGTTTCGTTGAATGGTTCGCACGCTGGAACTTGTTGATGGCCCAGCATTGAAATCTGCAGCAATTTGCGGAAGGGGGTGCACTTCTGTCACGCTGAACGATTCTCAGCAGTCGTCGTTGATCCAGTTCTTCCAGGACCTTCCTCCAGCCGCAGCGATGTCGGAGATTTGATGTTTTACCGGATTCCTGATATTCACAGTACTCATTTTAATGTTGGTTTGAGTGACGTTTGAAGTTTAACGCGCTCGGACCCATTTTTGACAGTAGCCATCTTTCTCCTACTACACTCTTTCGTTTAATTTTACAACTTATCTGAAACCAAGTAGGAATAATCCTTCAGCTCATCAAAGCGTATCAAGTTCTTCAATTTTCTCTCAAAAGTATTTTTCATTTTATTAAAATTCTTCAGTTCCCTTAAGTGATGCAGAAATTTAAAAAGAAAAATTATTATTTCAGCAGCCAAGTTGAAACTATAGCAAACAAATATGTTTGTGAAAAAAAATGGAATACATAAATACTGTCAGCCACTGTTTTGGAATCTGAACATTGATTGAAACATTGGTTTCAGCCAGACTTCTAATATATGCAGCCTCATAAGTGAAGTTGCATTTATCCACATGGTTGTACAGTCTTTGATCTAATAAACTCCTCTACACTGTATTACATACATCTCCCTCTCTCCATTTCCTCCTCAACAGGCCTTTTATGCCCATCACCCCATCATTATCATTTTGTGTGTGGTATCAGCAAGAAAATGTTTGTAAGTGAAGTTATGTTTAAGTGACTAAGTGCTCTTATTCTCATGTAGTGGATGAATAAATATAGATATTTGAACGTCATGGGCTATACTTCTTTTCACCGCCACCCCTTTGATAGATGGATGATTCTTGCCCCTACAGCGTTTCTTTCTAGACAATAAGTTATATGTGTACAAAGGTTTTGTTCAAATCGATCCAGGAGATGTGGAATATAGATGTACAAATTTACTTTTCTATTTTTATAATATCTATGGGTAATCAGTGTCAGACGTGTACATTTCTATTGTGTATTGTCAAACCACAATTTACGAAAAATATTTATATTTTATTAATAGGATTAAGTAGGAATAATTAATATTTGTCATTTTGGAAATAATTGTGGTAGCAGGGAATGTCTGCACCAAAGTATTGTTGGCGGGAGAGACCGCACATTTATATAATTTTAAAAAGGGCGAAAGAGACCGCGTATGGATACATTTTAAGAAAAGAGCGGGAAAGACCGTGCATTGATACATTTTGTAATGGTAGCAGGGATTGTCTGCACCAGAAAGCATTGTTGGCGGGAGAAACCGCACCTTAGCGTTGGTAGGAAGTCAGTAGTAAGCGAGATGTGAAGCGAATCGGTATCAGGTCTGAAGCGAGAGGTTGAGAGGAGGGGTGTGCCTGCCAGCCACTAGCTATGATTTACAAGAGATTATAAACGGATGTACAGAGACATCAGCCAACTATTATCGAAAAAGGAACTGATTTTATTGAATTATTTTTATTTAATTAATTAATTTTTTTTGAGATACTAAAGACTACTGAAGGTATGTTTGCGCAATGCTAGTTGTAAGATTATTGTAAAAAGGTAAGTCTCATTTGAACGTTTGTAAAATCAGTTCATTACCAAAACTAAAGAATCGTTTTCAGAATATAATTAATTTTTGCCAGCAATATTGCATTACTGATTATAATCCATTCCAAAAACCATCAACATAAAACTTTGCAAAATTTTATTGTTGAATTACGTAACTTCAGACAAATTAATTAAAGAATAATGTCAGCTTTACTATTAAAGAATAACGTCAGATTCAGTAATAAATACAGCCACTTATTATGACAGCCCACCTGCTACTAAGAGAGTATAGTAAAACAGAGTAAGTATATTCATGTTTCAGTTCGATGTAGCAGTCAGATGGCGATCCAGTAACAGTAAAAAAGCTGAAGAACAGTTTTGGGTTATTGCAGGTAATGACTGAGGGCCACGACGACGACACATTCTATGTTTCGTCGAAATAATCAGAAAATAAGTTTTAATAAGCAGTATTTAAATTTGTATGCGAATATTAAGAAAGAGAATTAATTTCAAAGGGAAGATTTCATTTGTTATTATTAAGCAAGATATAGAAATCCTAAGGGAAGGTTTCATAGATTATTGTAGGAGGGAAGGTTGCGTAACGAAAGTGATATAGAGGAGACGGGAAAGTTTCACCTGTAACATGGAAAATTTGGCAAGACACTTCAGCATAACTGAACACTGTGAACTTTGGAGTAAGAATTGACACAATGGTTGTGTGGTAGTCCTCAGGATGTTAGCTCTGAGCCATATACTGTGATGTGGTGGAAGTGTAAATGAAATCTGGAAGTTAGCTTTGACCACACTTCACAATCCAAATTGATAAAAGCTCAAGTTATCAATATTGAAACGAGTATTCGAACAGGACGTAAACGTGGCTGTGTGTTGCACTTAGTAATAATCCTTCACGTGTCTGCAACGCTATTATGTAGGCGTCTCGTATGGAAATGCATCTTAGTATCTCTGTAGAAGGCTATCGGTTTCGCCTACACCCGCTTGCTGTCACGAGAGGTGCCAGGTGTCAAGGATTTTCGTAAGATGACGCGACTGTAGGAGTATCTCAGCAGTAAAGAATAAATGTATTAAAACTTCATGCATGATGCGGCATTTTTTCACGCATCGCAGTGTTTATGAGGTTATATCTCTTGAACAATGTGTCTTACAATGACATATTTGTGGAGGCACTTTAAGCGCAATACTTGGATATTATCTGCGAAATACGTGGTAGACAGTTAGTAGCAAAAGAAGTAATAAATTTACATGTATTGCACAGTGTGGCTGTTTTTCAAACATCTTAGTGTTTATGGCGCCATATCTCCTGAACCGGGGCCCACGAGAAACAGGAGCCATACAACAGAGTTGTGACGTCAGACTAGTCGCCTAACGCCGTACATCGGGAATGCTCAGCTCCGCGCAGGGCTCACAGGGAATCATATGTGAATGCAAAGGTACCCACTAAATGTCTTAACTTTGTAGTGTGCTGTGGAAAGCTTCCATGCATTTAACCCCGCAGATACTGAAACAGTTACTCGCTCCCCGCCGGAGACAGCTAGCTGTATGAACTCATAAAACATGCAGTGTCACGTGCTATGATGTGTGCGCTGTCTTTCTCGTGGACCTCGTCTGGAGCTATGTATGCCATCACGATATATTTTAGTAGGTACGTTTATCGGTGTACGTGGATTCTGTCTGCAAAATTTATTACGAATAGAGATAGTAGCACAGTAGTAATAGAATTTAAACGTCATGCACGATGTGACAGTTTTTCACGCATATCATTGTTTATGACGTCATATCTATGACTATGGTGGTTCCTACCCCAGTAGCGATTGTTTCCTGGCGATAAGGGACATGTGTATCAAGTTTGGTTGAAAGCGGACCTGCGGTTTAAGAGAAGACGTGTAACATACACAAATATACAGTGTGACAGTTACTGAACTGTATGAAATAAAATTGTCATAACTTCTAAACAGTTTGCGTTAGGACTTTCAAACTCCACGGTTGGCAGCGGGGCATGATGGGAATTCGTGGGCGCATTGTTTTTTGGTTTAGCGACGAAGCCCACTTTAATTTGGATGTGAATGGGTTCGTCATTAAGCAAAACTGGCGCATGTGGGGGACAGAGAATCCGCATTTTACGATTGAAAAGTTTCTTGATCCTCAACGGATGACTGTGTGGTGTGCAAAGTCCAGTCACGGAATAATTGGTGCAATATTCCTTCACAGCACGGCAACTAAAGAACGGTACGTGAAGGCTTTGGAAGGTGATTTCATCCTCATTACCCAAAGTGACCCTGATTTCGACAAGATGTGGTTCATCCCATCGAAACAGGAGAGTCTTTGATATCCTAGAGGGGCAGTTTGGGGACCGCATGCTGGCTCTGAGGTACCCAGAGGCCATTTGCATGGTCCTCTATTGGCCGCCATATTCTCCGGATCTGAAAACATGCGACTCCTTTTTGTGGGGCAATATTAATGACAAGGTGCACAGCAAAAACCCCAAAACCATTGCTCAGCTGAAAACAGCGATTCAGGAGGTCATTCGACAGCATCGATGTTCAGACACTTCAGCGGGTCATGCAGAATCTCGCTATTCGTCTGCACCACATCACCGCCAATGACGGTAGGCATATCGAACATGTCATAACCTAAATCCGAATAGTTGTAGTGATGTTTATACGTTGAATAAAGTGTGATCACGCCATAGTTTGTAACTAATTTCCTTTTCTTTTCATATAGTTCAATAATTGTCACCCAGAACATACACATATAAACATCCCTTTTTGCAGTATGTATGGATTTACAGACTATTTTAAAAACAGTTCGATTGCCGAGTGAGTGATTGTTGTTTTATTTAACTGAAATAAACACACATTGGTTTATATCACTGTTATAGGTGTCCTGCAATAAAAAATTCCGGTTGCACAACATTTACAACAATTGCTCATAGAAACGACATTAATAAAAATGCCTCTAATGTCCATCTAACTGTACCGGAAACATTTTCTACAAGCAAAAACGGAAATAATGGCAATGATAATTTTTCTAAATATATAGTATTTGCAAAGCGTTAGTTTCAGCCAACATCCCTTTGAATAATATGAATAATGTAGAATTTCGAACTTTCCTGCAAAGATATTGCAAAGTAAAAGTTGATGAATCAACAATAACGAAAAACTACCTTGCCAAAGTTTATGAAGAAGTAAGGTTAAATAAGTATTTAATAAATTTGTTTGTATGTCAGTTACCCCCACCCCCTCAATATTTTGAGTTTCATCAAACTTGTTAATTATTTAAAACTTTTAAATGTTTTGTACAAAATATTTTAAAAGGGAAATATAAAGTCATATATGGTCCGTAGTGCCATGCAGTTTGATTTAGTATACTTAATGATCAAGAAACATAATTTTTATAACTTTTTAAAACTTTTTCTCCTCCAAAAGTGAGACCCCAAATTATATCCCTGATCTTTACTAATTTTCAATAAAATAAATCTCTCCAGATAATACAAGGAATAAAAGACGATATCGGCGACTCAAACTTATAGTTATCTGTAGATGGAACAACCTACAAATATGGTATATTTATTTGTTGCCAACATAGTCATAGTAAAAAAGATGATATCTGAATCAGGAACATCCGATCTCATTGTGTCCAGGGTACTGTAAGAAACAAACTATTCACCGATTGCAAAGGTTGTTCATGATGCATTACATGTTTAGTGGCCTAGCAAAGAAAATGAGGAAAAACTCTTGATGATACTCGTGGATACAGCAGTATGCATGATTAAGGCTGCTAAAGCTTTGCAGGTATTTTATTCTAAGGCAGGTCATATGACTTGTTTAGCACATAATCTTCACCAGATGGCATGGTAATTCAAGCAAATTTTCCAGAAGCAGATGCGTTCATTTCCTCTGTGGCAAGAGTGTTTGTGAAGCTGCCATCAAGATTGAAATTATTTTCTAATATGATTAAGATAGTTCTCCACCCCCCCCCCCCCCCCCCCAGGAGCCAATCCTCGCGAGATGAGGAACATGGACATAATAAGCTCTATATTACATTGATCATTTAGAAGATTCTAGAAATGCGTTCGACTTGATGGACAAAAATGAAGCATCAAGTATCCATGCTGCAGTTAGCGCTTGTAACGAGAAGGGTCTCCAGAGTAAATTAGTGTTTGTTACTACCTATTTTAGTAAACTCCCAGCTCCAGCCACACGTTTGGTAGAAAAGGGATGCCTCTATCTTGTGGTCTGTAAGCTTACGAAACATCTGTCACCAGCGACATACCAGGAGAAATACAGACGTATCTTTGTAGCAAAATTGAGGAAGTTAACGCAAGGAATCGAGGTGTAATGTATCTTCGGGATGTGAATAATGTGCTGCAATGAGAACCTGAATAACAACTTAATGCTTATTCTGTAAGTGACATAGCCTCTTTGTGGCACTGTCCTGGCCGGGCGCGGTGGCAGAGCAGTTCTAGGCGCTTCAGTCCGGAGCCGCGCGACTGCTACGGTCGCAGGTTCGAATTCTGCCTCGGGCATGGATGTGTGTGATGTCTTTAGGTTAGTCAGTTTTAAGTAGCTGTAAGTTGTAGGGGACTGATGACCTCAGATGTTAAGTCTCATAGTGCTCAGAGCCATTTGAACCATTTGGCACTGTCCTGTGCCTTCAGGTAATCTAGAAAGAGTATTTTCTTCATATATATAAGCATTTTAAGTGGCAGAAGGAAATGAGAACTATAAAAAAACCAGAATACTGCAATTAAAAGAACTTATGCCAAATTCATTGAGACAGAGGGAGAGAGAACCAAATATTAATTTTGTTAATGACTGAGTTTGAAAATAAACTTACAATTTGATCACTTCATCAAGATTAGTAAATGTGAGAAAGTAGAAATAATTTATTTAATTTTTATGCATATCTTTAAGTTTGCAGAGTATGTATACCAGATTTTTTGTGCTTAGTTTCATTTATATATTCATACTTTACACTGTATATAAATCCGAGCTGTTTTTGTTGCACACTGGACATTTCTGGTATTCGACGAGAAGATGTATACTGTCACACCAGCCAACAATCTCAATGAGCTGCCTCACGATTGCATTTGGAGGCTTTTTGCTTCCATTGATTATAAGAGTATGTTTGTGCCTGTGGGGGGTCACATCTCACACTGATGACGAACGTTATTAGTTCGGAATAGAAAAAGTTTAATAATAGTTTAATAATTTAATACTATTTATGTTATCAACACCCCTACAAACTTTGGTAGATATCGGACTGATGCATAATCCTGATGTGACGCTTCCCATTTCCGTCAATGTAGGATTGTGCTCCATAGTGCAATAATGTATTTATTTGTTTATTGTATCCATACACAGTGCTAATTTGGGCTGCAGTTATCTCTTCCTCGTTGCACGATGTTTTCCCACCTTACAAGAAGCCATCAATGGCCAGGAATGTATCGAAACTCACATAGCGCAAAGCTTGCCGGCTCCGGAGGCTAGAGTCGGAAGTGACGTCAAAATGACGAGTACATGTGGAGCAGCACATCTCGAGTAAGCTAAGTGTGAATTAAAATACAAGGTGAAAGGATATCAATGATACGATTCGCTGATGACATTGCTATCCTGAGTGAAAGTGAAGAAGAATTAAATGATCTGCTGAACGGAATGAACAGTCTAATGAGTACACAGTATGGTTTGAGAGTAAATCAGAGAAAGACGAAGGTAATGAGAAGTAGTAGAAATGAGAACAGCGAGAAACTTAACATCAGGATTGATGGTCACGAAGTCAATGAAGTTAAGGAATTCTGCTACCTAGGCAGTAAAATAACCAATGACGGACGGAGCAAGGAGGACATCAAAAGCAGACTCGCTATGGCAAAAAAAGGCATTTCTGGCCAAGAGAAGTCTACTAATATCAAATACCGGCCTTAATTTGAGGAAGAAATTTCTGAGGATGTACGTCTGGAGTACAGCATTGTATGGTAGTGAAACATGTACTGTGGGAAAACCGGAACAGAAGAGAATCGAAGCATTTGAGATGTGGTGCTATAGACGAATGTTGAAAATTAGGTGGACTGATAAGGTAAGGAATGAGGAGGTTCTACGTAGAACCGGAGAGGAAAGGAATATGTGGAAAACACTGACAAGGAGAAGGGACAGTATGATAGGACATGTGCTAAGACATAAGGGAATGACTTCCATGGTACTAGAGGGAGCTGTAGAGGGCAAAAACTGTAGAGGGAGACAGAGATTGGAGTACGTCAAGCAAATAATTGAGGACGTAGGATGCAAGTGCTACTCTGAGATGAAGAGGTTAGCACAGGAAAGGAATTTGTGGCGGGCCGCATCAAACCAATCAGTAGACTGTTGACCAAAAAAAAAAAAAAAAAAAAAAGTGTGACACTGACACCACATTCTCCAGTGGCTGAATGGACTCTCGGAAGTCGGAAAAACAACTGCTAAATATTCACTCGCAGTAATTTGGACCAACTGGGCACGTGAGGAAGACGATAAATTTCATTACAGATGCTGGCACCGGGCTCGCATTGAGTAAATTAACACAAAATTTCGGTGAAAGTAAACAAGGGTAAACATGTATCTATTATGCTAATTAAAATTAAAAGTGTACAAAGATGTGATTATTCCCATTTCATACATTAGTGATTAGGCCTACATGGATGATGTACTGCTGTTATGTTATAGATTTTTGATGATAAATAAAAACGATTTACCTAGGATCACACAATTTTCCTTCTAACAAACTACACGGGGTGAGTTTTTCCACAGTGTGCAAAGTGTAGAGATTGATCGATGAGAGGATACAGAACACAGTGCATGGTTTTCATATTGGAGACCATTTATTCAGTCATACATTGTTACTGCGGTCTAATACGCGCTGTACCATAGATCCGCAGTTACAGGACGTGTTGAAAATGGTTTCCACTTGCCTCAATGTGTGCGTGTACGCGCTGTAGCATTTTCTGTCAGACACGTTCATAGTGGCCAGTCTGTATCCGAACAGTATCAAAGACTGCATAAATGCGCTGCTCCAGTGTCTCTACATCTGGAATGGGCTCTGCATGCAGGATATATTTGAGATGGCCCCGTAACCATAAATTGCACGGTTGAGATCTAGTGAATGAGCAAGCCATGCAGCTGGACGTGACCGCTACGGTCGCAGGTTCGAATCCTGCCTTGGGTATGGATGTGTATGATGTCCTTAGGTTAGTTA
The DNA here is from genome assembly GCF_023897955.1 of Schistocerca gregaria. Taxonomy (NCBI): domain Eukaryota; kingdom Metazoa; phylum Arthropoda; class Insecta; order Orthoptera; family Acrididae; genus Schistocerca; species Schistocerca gregaria. The sequence continues at coordinate 134,871,328 of NC_064921.1, read as the reverse complement.
GGTTAACTAGTTTTAAGTTCTAAAGGACTGATGACCACAGATGTTAAGTCCCATAGTGCTCAGAGCCATTTGAACCATGCAGCTGGACCCCTCGTTCGATGCATTGACCAGGGAAGGCACGGTTGAGATGCGTCCAGACGTTAACGGCGAAGTGGGCTGGAGCACCATGATGTAGCAGCCACATAACCCTTGAAATCATCAGTGTCGCTTCTTTCAGCAGGGGAGGCAAAGTCACCGACAAGAAACGCCAATAGTTCCGGCCTGTTACGCAAACGGTCGCCAATTATACCGGCACACACATTCCGACTGCACCGATGCTGTAATGATACCATGGGTGTTCTGCATATTATTCCACAGATGACTGTTATGAAAGTTTAAGTTATTACTCCATGCAAAGGTGGTCTCATCTGTTAATAGGATACGTGACTCAAATCCTGGAATCATGGTTGCCTGGTGAAGAAGCCAGTAACAAAACTACCCCCGGTGTGGAAAGGCGCTTCTGAGCCTTGCACAGGCTTAGGGTAGTAACAGTTGTCATGGAGAATGTTCCACACGGTCGTCTGGCTTATCCTGTGCTGGTGGGCCAACTGCCTGGTACAGACACGGTCGCCTTCCACAGTGTTAATCACATTTTCCTCCAAGTGTTGTGTCCGAACATTTCGGGTACGTCCACAATGATTTCCTGCTTCCTGAAACGACTATGTCTCAGACAAACAGCGAAACACTGTTGCAAACACTGATTGCTATGGTTGCTGTTGGAGGGTACAGGCCTCCTGATAAAACCTTGCTGCCTGCCGTCCGTTACCATTTGCATCTCTGGAAGTAAACGTCATGCTGACAAGCTCTACTTTCGAATACGGAACCATTGTGTACAACGCTGTATAGCATGCAATGCAAGGTGAGACAGCAAGAGAAGTGAATCGGACACAACATTACCAATAACTAGGGCAGGAGAGGGCTCTAGGGCATGACATATGAGATGACATATGAGTAAGAGTACGTTCTTCTAGGAGGAAACCATGCACACAGTGACTGTGGCTGCATGGTACTGCGGGTATTAGACCTCAGTCCCTGAAACAAAGTATGATTGAATAAATGGACTCCAGCATGGACATAAATTCATTAGACTTTTTTTTTTGTTCCACTCATTGATCTATCCCTAGAGTTTATACACGATGGAAAAAATCACCCACTTAAGCAGATTTTATCAAGTAACCTATGCGACAGCTCATATGTGTAGTTCACATTTCATTAATAATATTTTATTGACATTATCTTCCCTACATATGCTTTAATAAAAGCCTTGAAGTCCACCACATATGTCACTGTAGAAATCATAAACTACTATAACTCATATATAGCAGCGACTAAAATACAAAACAATCACTAACGTCAATGTCCCTGGGTGTTAATAAGCACTCCGTCTTCAGGCCGCAAGTGGCCCATCGGGACCATCCGACCGCCTTGTCATCCTGAGCTAAAGATGTGGATAGGAGGGGCGTGTGGTCAGCACACCGCTCTCCTGGTTGTTTTGATGGTTTTCTTTGACCGGAGCCGCTACTATTCGGTCGAGTAGCTCTTCAATTGGCATCACGAGACTGAGTGCACCCCGGAAAATGGCAACAGCACATGGCGGCCCGGATGGTCACCCATCCAAGTGCCGGCCATGCTGGACAGCGCTTAACTTCGGTGATCTGCGGGAACCGGTGTATCCACTGCAGCAAGGTTGTTGCCTGGTTACTAATAACCCGTTTCTCTTCAGGGTGTATGGGTGCCAGTAATCCACGCTGTTTTTAAATTTTCTTGGCGGTAGTAACGAGAAACCAGCAAAAAGTGTCAACCCACATATGTTCAACTCTAAGCTGGAATTGCGATTCAGTGCTAAGTGCACTTCTTCAACACATTTCACATTTACACACATTTCTCGACACTTTAGAAGAAAAATTGCACTAAAAAAGGTGTGTTTTGGAGAGATCTTTAATGTAATGTATTATGAAAACTGCTTAGTTTTGTAATCCCCAGAAACCACCAAATATGGAACATTACCTTCCCACAAGGACGAACACAGATGTGATTGTGGTCCCAGAATCTGTTACAAAAGGCGACGATGCAAAGAAAAAGTTAGCATACAGCAGGAGGCTAACATGTGTCCATTGGTTTCCTCACACATCTCCAACCACTCAGCCACGTTGAATACACGGGCTGAACAACATTATTTATCATGTCCTGAAGGCGTTTAATGTCAATGTGTCATTTATTGTCATTTAACTATAAGAAATCGTACCAAGGGTAATAAATCTTCTTTGCGTCATTCTCCTAAAACGACATACTGCAAGCTATAGAACAAAGCAGCAAAAAGCGACGAAACCAATATGGCGCTTGATGCTTCGAGTAATCCGTCGATTTGAAGTCACTTCACACAGAGGTTGCTAGTAGAGGAAACAGTAGGGGGTAAGGAGCCGTGCACGCCGCAACGTTTGCTTCGAAACACTACTGAAATTAGACGGAACCGCCGCTGTGGGAGGAAGTTGTTGCCACCACTGCAGAGGCGAACTTCGTAATGACGTCGCTAACATCTCCTTGTTCCTCTGCTCCGTCGAATACAAATCACGCAACTCTGTGGTTACACGATTTTTGTTTTTGCCTCTGTGGGGTTCACAATGTTTCTCGCTGCACTGTGTTGTAAGCGCTTTCATTCTCAGAGGGATAGACTGAGACGGTGGAAGAAGTCTGTTATATGTATTGCCAGTTTAACTGATGCAAATTTGTATTCCAATTTCATGTCTCGTCAGAGACGTATAATAAGTACTCTAATCGGAAAAGAAAGCGAATACCTTTACACGCATGACATGCACGCGTTGCAGGAGATACAGAACGAAATAACGGAAACGTCTTGTTGGAATTGAAAACACTTATTGAGTGTCCAAATGTTATCATGTTTAGATGATCGTATTAGGCTGATGACAGCTGATCGCTTGCTCCTTTGTAGATGTTTTCTGGTCTGCTAATCTAATACCATGTAGTATTAGAGTTAGGTCTTCAACCATTTGAATTCCTCTTAGTTTGCTTAATTATTGAGTGAGATAGTCTTTTATCACGTCACGACTAGTAATTTTGCGCTGGTAGTCTCTTTAAAGTGATGCCTACAAAAAGTCCAACATCGACATAGTATGTTTTGTAACTATCTTTGGGCCTCATAGCCATTTTAACGTGGTAATCATGATGAAATAATATAGTGACTTATGCATGCGTTGTGTTTCATGTCTCCCAGTGAAACGTGCGATGCGTAAAAATAAGCAAATATGTTGCAGAATATTAACTTACACAAACTTACGATAAAGCATAATCACAGTTTCACAGGCCCATTCAATGTCGAAAGACGATAAAAGATAGTTGACTGGTCCTCTACAATGAACATATACAGCTTTGAACTAAAGTATCTCTATGTGGTTGCTAAAGCACACCATGCTGAATTAACAGAAACACTGCGTAAGCCATCTCACGAGACGACTGTAACTCACATGGTTCATAGATTACGGTGTAAAACACGAAAAGAGAGAATTTTCCATTTCTTTATCCGTTGTGACCATTTTCGAGAATCCTCTGTAACCTTCCAGAATCTTTGCTGGTCTCATGTAAAAGACAGATACGTCACACAAGAGGAGGTCTTACATAGTTCTACCCATCTATAAGAAAGACCTATTTTGTACTGAGACTCAGTTTTATATTATGCTTAAAGAAGAAACGTATGCAAGCAGTCAGATTCAGATCATATTCAGATGCCGGTCTATTCTGTTCTGATTTACGAAAGTTAGGTTGCAGCAAACAATTGCTGCTGAAAAGTGATTGACTAAGTCTCAGAGAGATAGACTACAGAGAGTTAGAGTGAGATTAGCAAATATGTAATTACTTTAGCCGGGATGAACAAATAAGCTGTGGATAACTAAGGGAATTAAAATCTCATCTAAGAGGAAGAGGGAAATTAATATAAAGAGCAGAATAAGCCACGAACTGATTACTTGCATATTACAAAACATTTTAAAGAAGTCATTAAAATGACCAGAAGTACGCAGAACCTGACAGAAATAAATATTGCAGATAATAAGATTAAAACTATGTGGAGCATTGTCAAATGGGTAACAGGATAACCAGCCAGTGTAAAAGATACCCTAGAGGTTAAACTAAGTGACAAGATAGGCACAGATAACACATGAGCTGCAATTACTTTTCAGAATCACTTTCTAAATGTAGCAGCAAAAACAGAATTAGACAGCTCAGATTAAGAAGCAAGTGAATATATTACAATATCATTCCTCAAAACTTTAAGCAATTGGAAGTAGCACCAACCTCTTCCACTGAAAATAATAGAATTATAAAAATCGTAAAAAACAAAAGATCATGTGATGTTGATTGAATTGTAAACAAAATCCTGAAAAATTGTTGCAACTTAATGAGTAAAGTTCTTAGTGATACATTCAACGCAACACTGGCACAGGGACTTTTCAGACAGGATAAAATATACAATTGATAAACATCTTCATAGAGAAACATGACAAGACAGATTTAAACAGTTACCACCCAGTTTACTTACTGACATCCCTTTCCACAATATTCGAGAAAGTTATCTACCCAAGAGTTGTCTCATATTTAAGTGGAAACAATTTTCTTAGCATATCACAGTTTGCATTTCAGAAGGTTGCACGACCTGAAATGCTATTTACAGATACGCTCATCAGATAGTTAAAGCCTTAAATAATAAAATATTTCGAGTTGGTATGTTTTGTGATCTTTCCAAGGCGTTTGATTGTGTAAATCATGTTACTGTCTAAGAAAAAGTCTATGGAACTGTTGGCTTTACACACAGTTGGTTTAAATCATACTTACAAAGCAGAATGCAAAAGGTTGTCTTGAATGACTGAAACAATGTTGGAAGGTTAGATAGTTTTAGTGATTGAGGAGAAATCATAAACGAGTCCCACAGGTTTGGGCCCACTCCTGTTCTTTATATTTGTATATGAGAATGTCCTTCCACTTAACATTCAACAAGAAGTACTGGTACTTTTTGCAGACAATAATGATATTATAATAATTCTCATTACAGAGAAAACAACAGAAGAAATGACAAACGAAATTTTCCAAAAAATTATAAAGATTTCTCCAAAAATGGATCTTCCCTAAAGTTTGAAAAGCACATAATAATATTATTTTATGTACAATGAATAAAGTCATACCATGAAGTAATGCTGCACATGACCTTGAGGCAGTAAATACAGTAGAATGCTCCAAATTCTTTGGTGTACAGATTGATGAAAAATTCCTTTCCAGTCTTTTAAATTCGGATACTTCTGCTCTTCGTATAACTGCCAACATTGGGAACAATCTAATTAGTTTCATGACATATTTTCATGCATCAGCTCAATAATATCTCATGGAATAATTTTCTGGATAATTCACCACTTTACAAAGGAAGTACTGCTTGAAAAAAAGAGAGCAGTAAGAAAACTTCGTGGTATTCACCCACGGACGTCATGTAGGTACCTATACAAGGAGCTAGACATTTTAAATGCGTCGTCACAATACAAATATTCGCGAATGGAATTCATCATAAATAATTCGTTGGGATCTGAGAAGAACAATGATGCCCCATCCACAACATTAAAGGGGAAAAATGCCCTTTATTACCGATTATTAAAACTTTCAGCGGCTCAGACAGGAGTTCAGTATGCAACAATAAAAATATTTGATCATTTTCCTAATAACATAAAATGTCTGACAGTTAGCAGTTCAAGTTCTAAGTCTAATTTTAAACATTTCTGTTCAACAACTCCTATTGCACTGATGAATTTCCATTTAAAAGCTCGTGGTAGTCAGGAAAAAATACACCCTTGCTTTTATGTGTAGTTGCATGAGTAGGGCTAAGGTAATACTGCGCTCATTACTGTTAACGGTCCGGCCCTGGTAGCTGAGTGGTCAGCGCGACGGAATGTCATGCTTAACGGCCCGAGTTCGACTCCCGGCTGGGTTGGTTTCTTTCTCCGTTCAGGGACTGGGCGCTGTGTTGTCCTTATCATCATCATTTCATCCCAATCGACACGCAAGTCGCCGAAGAGGCGTCAACTCTAAAGACTTGCACCAGGCGAACGGTCTCCCCGATGGGAGGCCCTAGCTACACGACATTTCCATTACGATTAACATTAGTCCTGCATACTTATCCTGTAAAGTGACTCGTTCCACATCACTTCGGTATCTATGGAATTTACTAACTTCCAATCAAAATATTTCTCTCTGGTAACAGATAGAATTTTTTTGCTGAGTGAATCTCCGACACATCATTGACTGACCAATACATGAGTACGAGCACTGCACATTCCTACCAAGGTACCTCGCAGACCGATTCCACAGTTTCGAGTTAACGCTCGTTCTTCTATTCTCTTGTCACAAGACGTTTTTCCGTTGGTGTAATCAGAAGAACTTACTCATTCTCTCCTTTGGCAGACTCTGACAGTGTGGTATGATCCTCCTGTCGCCCAAGTTAAAGTTTAAATTTTTCTAGCCTTGCTTATATTCGACCCAGACGGATGTAACTTCTGGATATACAGGTTCCGTGCGAGAGGAGGATCTACCGAATATGAAAGACTGACTCCAGAATGAAGCAACCTACATGGCAAAATAAATGGTTTTATTTGAATATATTTGTTTTTGTGGAACCCGGCAGAAACGATCCACTTGTCTGACTAATAAGACACAATCTTGTTGTTGTTCTTGATTGGTTTCATCCAGCTTCGCGCGCTAGCGTATCATGTATAAACCTCTTCCTCTCCGAATAATCTACAACCATCTTAATCTGCTTATTACATTCATCTCTTGGTCTCCCTCTGTAAATTCCCTCCCCCTCTCCCCCATTATCAAACTGACGATTCTTTGATGTCTCATGATGTGCAGTATCAGTCGATCGCTTAAATTAATAGTTATGCGATAATTTTTTTTCCAATTCTATTCAATACCTCCTAATTAGCTACTCGATCTACCTATCCAGTCTTTAGAACTGTTCTGTAGCACCACATTTCTGATGCTTGTATTCTCTTCTTGTCTGAGCTGCTTGGCGCCCACGCTTGACTTCCGTAGGTGGGTCCACTCCATATAAATACCTTCAGAAAAGGCTTCCTAGCCTTTAAGTGATGATTAGATGCTAACCAATTCCTCGTTTGCAGAAATGCTTGTCACGCTATAGGCGGTATCTCTGCTACGGCCATGATCAGTTATTTCTCTGTCGTTGTTCTACTTTTGTTGACGTTCGTCTTATAATGCATTCTCCATTCCATACAACTGTTCTTCCAAGTCCATTGCTGTCTCTGACAGAATTGTAATGTCGTATACGAAACTCGAAGTTTTCGTTTCTTCTCCCTGAACTTTAATTCCATCTCCAAATTTTTCTTCGATTTCCATTACAGCATGATCACTGAACGTATTTAATAACACTACGGATAGGCTCAGCGATATGTTGCTGCCTTCTCAACCTTCCCTTTCACATCCTCCGCATCTTATAACTGCAGTCTGGTTTCTGTACTAATTTTGAATAACCTACCGTTCCCTGTATTTTGGCGCTAATACGTTGGAAATTTCAATGAGTGTATTCCAATCAACATTGTTACTGCCCTATTGCAATATTACATAACATAAATTTTAACTTCGTCATGCATTTCCTCGTAATATTCCGGGTTCGGCTGATAACTAACACATCAGACACAGTTATTTGGAGACCTATGAATCTTAAACTAAATACACATATAAATTACTTGTCAGGAAGCAGGCTAATTCTATTCCCTGAGAGACGTAATGAACTTTGCGGGATACTGCTTTATTAAACAAAACGCACAAAATGTGATATCTCTGGAAGTAGACGTAAAATATGTCAACACGTCATCACCATAGTATAGGTATCTCAGCTATCTTGACATTGAAATCGAAGCAGCGTGTGAAAATACCTTGGTGTCGCCATTCGGGCGTAATCAAAAGAGTATAAATTGGTTAAAATTGTAATTAACTTCATCACCATTGTACTGTTTCAGTCCCCCAATTACTGTTAATCTGTTCCATTTTGTGGTACGGAGAGCATCAGCCATTATCTTTCCTCTGGTAGGGAAGTCTTATTTAATCATGTCAAACCAATGGGTACTGGTTCTTCCTACCGGATATTATCCTTTCGTCTCTCTTTACAAATTTATTCGGGCTGTTATTTTGGTCTACAACCGCATTAAATGTCTGAGATGCCCGTAGCACAGTAGTCTGGCTGTGCTGCTTCTGTTTAAAACGGTTATCTTGATTCCGGCTTTCTTCCTCACCTCCTCTTCCTTAACTTATCCATCTTAGTCTTCTGGGTGGTGGATCTGAGGAATTTAATTTCTGATGCCTGGAGCCTCGATGACTCTCCCTTTATGAGAGAGCATGCTTAGATGCCATAGGTCAGTTTTGGTACGAAATAGCTGTTGAACATCAATAATTTTGCTTTTTCTGGAATCTTGTCATGCCATAAAAGGGGATGGTATAATTATGACCGGTGATCATACTTCTGAGGTACTGAAAACTGTCTACCTACTCCAGCTGGTGGTCACCTAGTATCAAAGTTGTGGGAGGTGTATCTCTTTTGACTGCCATCACCACTGTCTTGGTCTCACTGACGTGTACTCCTGGAACTTGGACTTCCTTGCGTTTAATATGATCTGAACTTCCTCTATTGTTTCAATCCAGATCATGACATTATCAGCAAAGGCAACTGTATTAAGTTCACCAAAACTTTTTTTTGATGCTTTTTATTATGTGACTCCACTCTTGGTATCAAACCATGAACGTCGTCCCTCTCCAGCTTGTAAACAGCTAGTGAAGTACCGATATAGCATCTGAATTTTCCTTAACAGTCCTTCCGGTGCTGCCTTTCTCCTTGATCAATCCCAGATCTTCTCTTCATCCACTCCATCTCAGAGTAGCAATTGTATTCTATGGCCTCAATTATGTGCTGGATGTATTTCAATCTCTGCGTTCCTCTACAGTTTTTGCCCTCTACAGCTTCCTCTAGTACCATGGAAGTCAGTCCCTGGTGCCTTACCAGATGTTCAATCACCCTGTCCCTTCTCCTTATCAGTGTTTTCCACATATTCCTTTCCTCTCCGATTCTGCGTAGAACCTCCTCATTCCTTACCTTATCAGTCCACCTCACTTTCAACACTCGTCTGTAGCACCACATCTGAAACTCTTCGATTCTCTTCTGTTCCGGTTCTCCCACAGCCCACGTTTCACTACCATACGACGCTGTGCTCAAAACGTATATTCTCAGAAATTTCTTCCTCAAATTAAGGCTTATGTTTCTTGGCCAGGAATGCCCTTTATCCCAGTGCTTTTCATTGCACTGTCCGTCATTGGTTATTTTGGTGCCTAGGTAGCAGAAAATGGCTCTGAGCACTATGGGACTTAACATATATGGTCATCAGTCCTCTAGAACTTAGAACTACTTAAAACCTAACTAACCTAAGGACATCACACAACACCCAGTCATCACGAGGCAGAGAAAATCCCTGACCCCGCCGGGAATCGAACCCGGGAACCCGGGCGTGGGAAGCGAGAACGCTAGGTAGCAGAATTCCTAAACTTCATCTACTTCGTGTCCATCAGACCTGATGTTAAGTTTCTCGCTGTTCTCACATTTGCTACTTCTCATTACTTTCGTCGTTCTTCGATTTACTCTCAGTCTGTATTCTGTACTCATTAGACTGTCCATACTATTCATCAGAACATTTAATAATTCTTCGCTTACACTCAGGATTGCATGTCATCGGCGATTCGTATCACTGATATCCTTTCACCTTGAATTTTAATTCCATTAATGAACCTGTCTTTTATTTCCATCATTGTTTCTTCGATGTACATATTGAACACTAACGGCGAAAGACTGCATCTCTGTCTACGACCTTTTTAATCCGAGCATTTCGTCGTCCACTCATTATTCCCCCTTGGTTCTTGTACATATTGTATATTACCCGTGTCTCCCTATAGCTCACCCCAATTTTCTACAGAATTTCGAACAACTTGCACCGTTTTACATTGTCGAACGCCTTTTCTAGGTCACAAATGCTATGAAAGTGTCTTGATTTTTCTTTAGTCTTGCTTCCATTATCAATCGCAACGTCAGAATTGCCTCTCTGTTGCCTTTACCTTTCCTAAAGCAAAACTGATTGTCATCTAACAAATCCTCAATTTTCTTTTCCCTTCTTCTGTATATTATTCTCGTCAGCATGTTGGATGCATGAGTTGTTAAACTGATTGTGCGATAATTATCGCACTTGTCAGCTCTTGCAGTCTGTGGAATCGTGTGGATGATATTTTTTTTAAAGTCAGACAGTACATTGGCAGACTCATAAATTTTACACACCAACGCGAATAGTCGTTTTGATGCCACTTCCCCTAATGATTTTAGAAATTCTGATGGAATGTTACCCATCCCTTCTGTCTTATTTGATCTTAAGTCCTCTAAAACTCTCTTAAATTCTGATCCTAATACAGGATCCCCAATCTCTTCTAAATCGACTCCTGTTTCTTCTTCTATCACACCAGACAAATCTTCCCCTCATAGAGGCCTTCAGTCTATTCTTTCCACCTATCCGCTCTCTCTCCTGCATTTAACAATGTCATTCCGGTTGCACTCTTAATGTTACCACCCTTGCTTTTAATTTCAACGAAGGTTCTTTTGACTTTTCCTGTATGTTGAGACAGTCCTTCCGACTATCATTTCTTTTTCGATTTTTTCACATTTTTCATGCGACCATTTCGCCTTAGCTTCCATGCACTTCCTCTTTATTTCATTCCTCAGCGACTTTTATTTCTGTGTTTCTGAACATCGCTGAACATTTTTGCGCTTCCTTCTCTCATCGATCAGTTGTAGTATTTCTTCTTTGCAGTTACTATCTTTGTAACTATGTTTTTCTTTCCAGCTTCTGTGATTGCTCTTTTTAGAGATTTCCATTCTTCTTCAACTATACTTACTACTAGACTATTCTTTAGTGGTATATCTATAGCCTTAGAGAACTTCAAGTGTATCTCGCCATTCCTTAGTACTTCCGTATCCAACTTCCTTGCGGATTGATTCTTTCCGAATAGTCTCTTAAACCTCAGCCTACTCTTCATAACTACTAAATTGTGATCTGAGTGTATACCTGCTGCTGGGTACGCCTTAAAATCCAGCATCTGATTTCTGAATATCTGTCTGATCATGATATAATCCAACTGAAATCTCCCGTATCACCCGACCTTTTACAAATATACCTCCTCATTTTATGATTCTTGAAAAGAGTATTGGCTATTACTAGCTGACATTTATCACAGAACTCAATTAGTCTCATTTCTTGTCCGAAGCCCGTATTCTCCTGTAACCTTTTCTTCTCCTCCTTCCCCTACAACTGCATTCCAGGCCCCCATGAATATTAGATTTTCATCTCCCTTTGCATATTGTATTACTCTTTCTCTGTCTCTTCATCTTCAGCTTCCGACATCGGCGTGTATACCAGAACTGTTATTGTCGGTGTTGGTTTGCTGTGGATTCTGATAAGAAAAACCCTATCACTGAACTGTTCGCAGTAACACACTCTTTGCCATACTTTCCTGTAAATAACGGATCCTACTCCCGTTATACTATTTTCTGCTGCTGTTGATATTACCCTATACTCATCTGACCAGAAATCCTTGCTAATTTTCATTTCACTTCACTGACCCCTACGATATCTAGATTGAGCCTTTGCATTTCCCTTTTCAGATTTTTCCCTACCCCATTCAAGCTTCTGACATTCCACGCCCCGACTCGTAGAATGTTATCCTTTCGTTGATTATTCAATCTTTTTCTCATGGTCAACTCCCCTTTGGCAGTTCCCTCCTGGAGATCAGAATGGGGGACTATGCCGGAATCTTTTGCCAGTGGAGAGATCATCATGAGTTCTTTTCAATTGCAGACCACATATCCTGTGGATACACGTTATGTGTCTTTAACGCAGTGGTTTCCAGCGCCTTCTACATCCTCATGTCGTTGATCATTGCTGATTCTTCCACCTTTAGGGGCAGTTTCACACCCCTAGAGCAAGAGAGTGGCCTGAACCTCTGTCTGGTCCTCTGTCTTCTTTGACAAGGCCGTTGGCGGAATGAGGATGACTTCTTATAGCGGAAGTCTTCTAAGAACACAATTGACAGGTTGGTTCCTTTCTCCCAGTATTTTTCCTTCAGCATGTGGGTACTGAAAATTAGATCCACTGTCGATCTGTTATCTCTAAATCCTTCCAGGGACTAAGAGACATGAGTGAGGAAGGGGTGGAGGGGGGGGGGGGGGACACCGAGTAATCAATGATCCAAACGAACAATGCGAGGCAATATATTTCTAATAGCTGGTTTCCTGGTAAGAGGCGAGAGGAAGCTAATTAGCGATCAAGGTGGGAGAGGAGGTGAAGAAGGCTAATGGCTTCTGAGGTGGATGAAGATATTAATTCCAACATTAAAGAAGACGGTGGAGTCCGTCTCTTCTGACAGGGAGAAGCCTGAATGGAGGAAATACAACATGAAGTTATCAAAAATGTGCTGCCTTGTAGATACGACAGTGAACTGCTAAAGGACAAGAGAGAAAATCCCCAAATACTTTGGGCCTAGCAAGCGTGTAGAGTTTGACAGAGCACTGAAAGATCTGAGTCGAAACAAGGCCCCCGGAGTAGACAACATTCCATTAGAACTACTGACGGCCTTGGGAGAGCCAGTCATGACAAAACTCTACCAGCTGGTGAGCAAGATGTATGAGACAGGCGAAATACCCTCAGACTTCAAGAAGAATATAATAATTCCAATCCCAAAGAAAGCAGGTGCTGACAGATGTGAAAATTACCGAACTATCAGTTTAATAAGCTACGGCTGCAAAATACTAACGCGAATTCTTTACAGACGAATGGAAAAACTGGTAGATCCAGATCTCGGGGAGGATCAGTTTGGATTCCGTCGAAATGTTGGAACACGTGAGGCAATACTGACCTTACGAGTTATCTTAGAAGCTAGATTAAGAAAAGGCAAACCTACGTTCCTAGCATTTGTAGACTTAGAGAAAGCTTTTGACAATGTTGACTGGAATACTCTTTTTCAAATTCTAAAGGTGGCAGGGGTAAAATACAGGGAGCGAAAGGCTATTTATAATTTGTACAGAAACCAGATGGCAGTAATAAGAGTCGAGGGGCATGAAAGGGAAGCAGTGGTTGGGAAAGGAGTGAGACAGGGTTGTAGCCTCTCCCCGATGTTATTCAATCTGTATATTGAGCAAGCAGTAAAGGAAACAAAAGAAAAATTTGGAGTAGGTATTAAAATTCATGGAGACGAAGTAAAAACTTCGAGGTTCGCCGATGACATTGTAATTCTGTCAGAGACGGCAAAGGACTTGGAAGAGCAGTTGAACGGAATGGACAGTGTCTTGAAAGGAGGATATAAGATGAACATTAACAAAAGCAAAACGAGGATAATGGAATGTAGTCAAATTAAATCGGGTGATGCTGAGGGAATTAGATTAGGAAATGAGACACTTAAAGTAGTAAAGGAGTTTTGCTATTTAGGAAGTAAAATAACTGATGATGGTCGAAGTAGAGAGGATATAAAATGTAGACTGGCAATGGCAAGGATAGCGTTTCTGAAGAAGAGAAATTTGTTAACATCGAATATAGATTTATGTATCAGGATCTCGTTTCTGAAAGTATTTGTTTGGAGTGTAGCCATGTATGGAAGTGAAACATGGACGATAACTAGTTTGGACAAGAAGAGAATAGAAGCTTTCGAAATGTGGTGCTACAGAAGAATACTGAAGATAAGGTGGATAGATCACGTAACTAATGAGGAGGTATTGAATAGGATTGGGGAGAAGAGAAGTTTGTGGCACAACTTGACTAGAAGAAGGGATCGGTTGGTAGGACATGTTTTGAGGCATCAAGGGATCACAAATTTAGCATTGGAGGGCAGCGTGGAGGGTAAAAATCGTAGAGGGAGACCGAGAGATGAGTACACTAAGCAGATTCAGAAGGATGTAGGTTGCAGTAGGTACTGGGAGATGAAGCAGCTTGCACAGGATAGAGTAGCATGGAGAGCTGCATCAAACCAGTCTCAGGACTGAAGACAACAACAACAACAACAGTGTGTATCGATTTGGAGGTAGTATACTCGTCGCAGCAAGCCATATACTCAAATCCACCCACACAGAGACTGAAATTACCAGCGAAACTGTTTAAGCTAGACTCGGTATCAAGAGTGGGCATAAATGTAAATCGGATCTTTCTTTCAGAAACCAGACTCAGCCCCAGACATAATAAAAATTTTAGAGAAAGTAGCTCGTCGGTACATATGTACTCCGGTGATATTGTCGTCGCTGGAGAAGACTTTAATCAACTAACAGTCGATTGGGATAGTTACAGCTTTTCTATCTTAGACAAACTTAAAAGTAATAGCTTCCGAGCCAATAAGTGGTTCACCACGTACAGTCTTCTTCTTCCTGACGTTTTACGTTTCTAACGAGGCCGTTGTAATATTTAGGTTTTGGCAGTGTTTTTACGAGTAGGCGGCACGATGCCCTTCCTGTCGCCACTACTCCACCCTGGAACAGAATTCATGCACCCTTTATGTCTGCTTCTAGTTTTATCTCATGTGCAAGTTGAAACGTCCCCTTAGAAAAATTAATGGATTACTGTGCTTGGCCGGCCGCGGTGGCCGTGCGGTTCTGGCGCTGCAGTCCGGAACCGCGGGGCTGCTACTGCCGCAGGTTCGAATCCTGCCTCGGGCATGGGTGTGTGTGATGTCCTTAGGTTAGTTAGGTTTAAGTAGTTCTAAGTTCTACGGGACTTATGGCCTAAGATGTTGAGTCCCATAGTGCTCAGAGCCATTTGAACCATTTTTACTGTGCTTCTAAACCCCTTACGTTGTTTGATTTTCAAACAGCTGAGCAAAACTGAACGTACTGAGACATTTCTCTCTTCACTTATTCTTATCATCAGTAAACTGACACACAATATTTTTAGCGCAACGTTATATGACTTTCAATAATCCCTACAAAAGAATGGCCCTGACTACAATAACCTATACCTTTCATGAATCACTTACGTCACAAAAATCTTCGTTACTCGAACTACTGCAATACAGCGAGCGCCAATATTGCCAGCTAAATAAACGATTGTAACTACTGAAGGCACTAACTGCTGATAGGCATAGTTAGCAAATGAGAGAATTTGGTAGAGAACAAGCAATGTATTTACCTTAATAGTATTCAGAAGTCATAATATATCAGTTCATGACATCCTGTCTTACAAATTTACTCCCTCTGATGGACACACGTCCAGATCATCCACTCTCAAAACTGCATCTCTCTCCCCACATCCACCACTGCTGGCGCCACACCTAAAACTACGCAATGCTCCGCGCTGTTCACATCCAACTGCCCAACACTACAATAGCAAATTCCAACAATGCAAACCAGCCACAGACTGCACACAGCACAGTCAGTGATTTTCATACAGAGTGCTACGTGACGCTACCAACATAAAAACCTAAACAGCCTACTTACAAAGTGTGCGAACGTTTTCTAGATGTTTGCGAATCGCGTAATTTTGCGGGAGGTGGGTATCAGTTCGGTTTTCACCTGGTAGGGTGTGGGAAACCGCCAAATAACCACGTTCTGAGTGTCCCGCACTCTAGCCCTCGTCGTTTGTCCACCGGGCGAATACAATCCGAGGTCGGGACCCCTCCCCTTGTCCCCGAAGCGCTAGCTTTTACGCACTCGGCTATCTTGGCGAGTCGTGTACCAAGGAATGAAGTATAGGTGATGTTTAAAAGAATGGAATTATATTAATAATCATTTTGCTTATTTATTCACAAATATGAAAAAAATTACTTAATTATCAATAACATTTAACAAAGCCATCCAGTTGCAACATCACGATAAGGCAACCTCTGCGAACGCAATTCTGTTAATCTGACATGATGTTCGGGAAGGGGGAAGTAGGAACTCATTTTATGTTCAACCCTACATAACGATCTTATCTCAAGGTTACAGATAAGGGCGTCAGGCGTAAAGTTACGTAGTTGGGCTCATTGGATCTCACACCCCTCACACCCCTGGCAACCACCGAGAACTGATCAAAAAGAATTACCCTGGCAATTGCGTCATGTGATATAAAAATGGGGGCAACCCCTCACTCATCCCCTTTGGACCAATAAGGACAATGAACCACCACCACACACTTTGTCTTTTAAAACTGGGACCATTTTGTAGGAGGAGTTACTCAGAATCTGGACAAAAAAGAGAGCGGATGTGTCTATTTATTTATAACAAATTACATCACTCTAGGCCAGTTTCTTAATAACAATGTTTTGTGACGCGAGCACAGACCACGCCCTCACTGAGATGTAAGAACTATCATTTTTACGTATGATTCCATGTTTTTCGTAGTTTCGAGAATTTTATGTGTTATCCACAATTTTCCTGTTATATCTGGATGCGCTCTGGAGCATTGGGAGAGTTTGAGTCCGTTTGTTTCTAATAAATTAACGTCACTTGAGTCCTATTTGATAATAAAAATATTACGTGGAACCAGCAGAGACCTTACCTAGGCGATATGAAATTACTCTCAGTTTTATGTATTTTCCTTAGCTCTACATTTTTTTACCGGGTTGTCCATAATTTTTCGTACGTTATCCAATAAAGTAAGACTGTTCCCGACGACGTCTCGACGTCATCATGCTCTCAGACAATCTCAGTGGAGAATTATAAATTACTGATACTGAGACACATCTCCCCAACTTCATCTTTTATAACTAGGACACTGGAGCTGTACACCATAGGTATAGACAGAGTGTAATTACTTTCAGTTTTCCGTATTTACCACAGTTTTGTGCACTGTACCCAGTTAGACGAGTTATGTGTCAACAATCCGTCGCATCTGACCACGTGACTGTCACATCACCTCGTGAGTGACACATTGCGTTGCGTTATGTCGACGTGATGCTGCTCTCAGCTTTGGTACCAATTTGTTTCATTGCTACTGTGTGACGTCATAGTGTTGGAAACGAATACGTTGGTTGAAATAGTGACATCATAGAGAAATCTGTAAGCCAAACATATTGTACACTACTGGCCATTAAAATTGCTACACCAAGAAGAAATGCAGATGATAAACGGGTATTCATTGGACAAATATATTATACTAGAACTGACATGCGATTACAATTTTTACCCAATTTGGGTGCATAGATCCTGAGAAATAAGTACCAAGAACAACCACCTCTGGCTGTAATAACGGCCTGGTACGCCTGGGCATTGAGTCGAACAGAGCTTGGATGGCGTGTACAGGTACAGCTGTCCATACAGCTTCAACACGATACCACAGTCCATCAAGAGTAGTGATTGGCGTATTGCCACGAGCCAATTGCTCGGCCACCATTGACCGGACGTCTTCAATTGGTGAGAGATCTGGAGAATGTGCTGGTCAGGCCAGCAGTCAAACATTTTCTGTATCCAGAAAGTCCCGTACAGGACCTGCAACATGCGGTCGTGCATTATCCTGCTGAAATGTAGGGTTTCGTAGGGATCGAATGAAGGGTAGAGCCACGGGTCGTATCACATCTGAAATGGAACGTCCACTGATCAAAATGCCGTCAATGCGAACAAGAGGTGACCGAGACGTGTACCCAATGGCACCCCATACCATCACGCCGGGTGATACACCAGTATGGCGATGACGAATACATGATTCCAGTGTGCGTTCACCGCTATGTCGCCAAACACGGATGCGACCATGACCATCATGATGCTGTAAACAGCACTGGGATTCATCCGAAAAAATGACTTTTGCCATTCTTGCACCCAGGTCCGTCGTTGAGTACACCTTCGCAGGCGCTCCTGTCTGTGATGCAGGGTAACCACAGCCATGGTCTCCGTGCTGATAGTCCATGCTGCTACAAACGTCGTGGAACTGTTCGTGCAGATGGTTGTTGTTTCCAATCGTCCCCATCTGTTGACTCAGTTTTCGAGACGTGGCTGCACGATCCGTTACAGCCTTACGGATAAGATGCCTGTCATCTCGACTGCTAGTGATACGAGGCCGACGGGATCCAGCACGGCGTTCCGTATTACCCTGCTAAGCCCACAGATTTCCTATTCTGCTAATAAACATTGGATCTCGACCAACGCAAGCAGCAGTGTCGCGATACGATAAACCGCAATCGCGACAGGCTACAATCCGACCTTTATCAAAGTCGGAAACGTGATGGTACGCATTTCTCCTCCTTACACGAGGCATCACAACGTTTCACCAGGCAACGCCGGTCAACTGCACTTTGTGTATGAGAAATCGGCTGGAAACTTTCCTCATGCCAGGACGTTGTAGGTGTTGCCACCGGCGCCAACCTTGTGTGAATGCTCTGAAAAGCTAATCATTTGCATATCACAGAATCTTACCTGTAGGTTAAATTTAGCGTTGTTGCATGTCATCTCCGTGGTGTAGTAATTTTAATGGCTATAAATATATAGGAAATACCAGACTACATTGGTACATCATGTGACGATATAGTAAAATTATTGTGCTTCCATCCAAAGATATTGCATTTCTAGCAAACCCCTAGAGAGTAAGTAATGTCGGCTGCTGGAGGGCAGATCAACCCTCTCAGACTCTTGACGTGATGCGGCGTAGTTGCAAACGCCAATGATCAGGGGCACAGTGTTCATCAGTTATCTTGGAAGTAAATGCACACCAGTCTCCTCGCTGTAATCGCTGCATAATGCCAATACTGTATGGAACTCCTCGTACGACCATGGCCACCGGGCCACGAACGGGAATGCTCCCATGTTTGCCTAACACTACGCCAGACCATCTCCCCAAGAGTAGTAGAAAAATTCGCACAATATCTGAGGAATCACCTGCGACCTAGTAACTGTCACAAATGACGTTCAATCATCCAGGGAGACAGCGTCCTGCCACAGAAAAAACCTCTCGTAACTTGTCGACGCTTTTGGGTGTATCTGCTGCTGACAGTCTAAGCGCCAAGCACATATTTACCCACCACCCTTTCTTTCTGGACCAACCGGAAACATACTCCTCTCGTCCTCCCTACAACCGTCATGCTTTTGAAACTAGCATCGGTGACTCCGTTTTCAGCTAGGTGGCCTCCAAGTTGGAATGAAGATTCGTAACAAGATATACACTCCTGGAAATTGAAATAAGAACACCGTGAATTCATTGTCCCAGGAAGAGGAAACTTTATTGACACATTCCTGGGGTCAGATACATCACATGATCACACTGACAGAACCACAGGCACATAGACACAGGCAACAGAGCATGCACAAAGTCGGCACTAGTACAGTGTATATCCACCTTTCGCAGCAATACAGGCTGCTATTCTCCCATGGAGACGATCGTAGAGATGCTGGAGGTAGTCCTGTGGAACGGCTTGCCATGCATTTCCACCTGGCGCCTCAGTTGGACCAGCGTTCGTGCTGGACGTGCAGACCGCGTGAGACGACGCTTCATCCAGTCCCAAACATGCTCAATGGGGGACAGATCCGGAGATCTTGCTGGCCAGGGTAGTTGACTTACACCTTCCAGAGCACGTTGGGTGGCACGGGATACATGCGGACGTGCATTGTCCTGTTGGAACAGCAAGTTCCCTTGCCGGTCTAGGAATGGTAGAACGATGGGTTCGATGACGGTTTGGATGTACCGTGCACTATTCAGTGTCCCCTCGACGATCACCAGAGGTGTACGGCCAGTGTAGGAGATCGCTCCCCACACCATGATGCCGGGTGTTGGCCCTGTGTGCCTCGGTCGTATGCAGTCCTGATTGTGGCGCTCACCTGCACGGCGCCAAACACGCATACGACCATCATTGGCACCAAGACAGAAGCGACTC
The DNA here is from genome assembly GCF_023897955.1 of Schistocerca gregaria. Lineage (NCBI taxonomy): Eukaryota > Metazoa > Arthropoda > Insecta > Orthoptera > Acrididae > Schistocerca > Schistocerca gregaria. Next base: position 134,851,375 of record NC_064921.1, on the reverse strand, counting down.
TCATCGCTGAAGACGACAGGTCTCCATTCGTCCCTCCATTCACGCCTGTCGCGACACCACTGGAGGCTGGCTGCACGATGTTGGGGCGTGACGGAAGACGGCCTAACGGTGTGCGGGACCGTAGCCCAGCTTCATGGAGACGGTTGCGAATGGTCCTCGCCGATACCCCAGGAGCAACAGTGTCCCTAATTTGCTGGGAAGTGGCGGTGCGGTCCCCTACGGCACTGCGTAGGATCCTACGGTCTTGGCGTGCATCCGTGCGTCGCTGCGGTCCGGTCCCAGGTCGACGGGCACGTGCACCTTCCGCCGACCACTGGCGACAACATCGATGTACTGTGGAGACCTCACGCCCCACGTGTTGAGCAATTCGGCGGTACGTCCACCCGGCCTCCCGCATGCCCACTATACGCCCTCGCTCAAAGTTCGTCAACTGCACATACGGTTCACGTCCACGCTGTCGCGGCATGCTACCAGTGTTAAAGACTGCGATGGAGCTCCGTATGCCACGGCAAACTGGCTGACACTGACGGCGGCGCTGCACAAATGCTGCGCAGCTAGCGCCATTCGACGGCCAACACCGCGGTTCCTGGTGTGTCCGCTGTGCCGTGCGTGTGACCATTGCTTGTACAGGCCTCTCGCAGTGTCCGGAGCAAGTATGGTGGGTCTGACACACCGGTGTCAGTGTGTTCTTTTTTCCATTTCCAGGAGTGTACGTTACAAGTATGACATTATTGTAACCATTGTCTACTAACCACAGGAAAATCCGATACATGGAATTCCAAAGACACACGCTGCACAATCGGCACAGTGATGTATTTGCTACGAAAACGTATCTGTACAGTAATAACGAGTACCACCGTCCGCCCTCTCCCTACAGTTTGAAGCTGCGTCAGATTCACTTCACGTTTTCTGTCACTCGACGTAGCATCTGACTTATTTACCTTTTTCTTTTAATCCGGTCGCCGTCTAACATTCATGGTGATGTCTGTTTGTTCTATATCGTGTCTCCCTACCACGGGACTCTTCCCTCCTGAATTTTCAAAATATGGGTTCTGTAATAATTCGTACTTCACTCTGTTCTGTGCTTCGCTGGACCAATATCGTGAGAGAAACTTCTCTCTGAAATCTTCGTACGATCGACATGTCGCTGAAACATTCTGCATGGTTTCTGCTACTGTTCCTGACATGTGTGCACATATAAAGTCTAATTTGTGTGCTAGCGTCCAGTGTTCTCGTAATCCTACTCGGAATTGATCAATAAAAGTTCGTGGATGTAATGAGTTTCCTTCTCGAAAGTGTCGAAATTTTCTGACTGTGAGGAAATGATCGTTGTCGTACTTCGTCATAGTTCCATATGAAATTCGCGATTCTTCGCCACTTTTGTTTCTGATCATTTCTCCGGTCATTCTTTCCGGTTGCGGTAGATCCATTGGATATTGTCCACTGTAACTTTCGCCTACCCTTGCGTAGTATCGTTGGAGTGGCACGAAATAATTTTCTTCCAACGGCTGTGAACGTGTAGCTGAATGCATTGCACTATACTCTTCGCGACCTGGCTTTCCATTGTCACGTATTGGATGGGTATCTTGTCTGGCTAACCTTGCTGCTTCTTTGCACGACCCAGACTGTCTTGAAACATACATTTGTGGTTCCGCATGTGTTTGTGATGACGTTTGTTCATCAAGAATTTCGAAGCGCGTTTGTTGCTGTGCAGGCTGTCTGATTTCACGTATGTTACTTTCCGCCTCTGATTGGAAACGCAAATGCGTAATATCTTCGTTAATTGCTTGTTTTTCCGGTGCTGTTACAGATACGGATGTGGTTGCAGACTCTGTGCTTGTTCGGTCCTGTTCACTACGCTCTTCAATGGTTTGCAACAACTCTGATCGCAACTTCTGAAATTGTCGCTTCGTCTGCGCTTCTATTTTGACTATGCGGTTATCATATCTTTTCAGCACTCCTTTTGTGATACGTTTGTGTAACACACTGTTTTCAACAATTTCAGGCGCTGTACCTGCTGCTTGTCTAGTAATTTCGTTTATCTGTTTCTCTAATTTCCTGACTTCTCCCTGGGTGTTCTTACGTAATGTTTTGATCTCGCCCTGAATGTCATTACGCAATGTTTGTACGTCCGCTTGTACCTCGTCAATGTCTGGTCTCAATTGATTGTGACCTGTTATTAAGTTTCCTATCCACTTCTCGAGATTCTTTTGCCTGTCTTCAATATGACTTAGGTGTAATTGAATTTTTTGTTTTGTTCTTTAATCGCACGCATTTGTCTCGTGGTTTCTGCAATTTGTTTCGTCATTTCTGCAATCTGAATTTTAATTTGGTTCGCAATTTCTTTATTTTGTCTTGTCATGATTTCCGTCATTAATTGTAATAATTCTGCCAGATTGGTGGGTCCTATTGCGTTTTCTTCCAACGTCGTACGCTCTGTGTTTTCGCCCAACTGTTTGTTTGCAACCGATTGCATTGAACTGTGCTGTGACACGTTTCTGCTCGCATTCCTTGTACCCCGTGGTGAGGGAGCTCTGATTACTTGTACTATGGGTTCTACGTATTCAAGACGTAAGTTAGAATCGACTGTCTCACTACTTTCCTGGTCCTCTGTTGTATGCTGACTTATGTTTTCTATGCCTTGACTTACATTATCCGCGTTATGGTGCGTTATATGTCCTATTTCTCGCGTTACTGCATCGTCTGTTGTACTGTCCTCTATTATCTGTCCATTTTCATGCTGAGTCTCTACCTCAATTCGGTCAAGGTCTCGCTCTGCCATTGCTAATCTTTCCGAATCCCTTATTTTATGTTTTAAAAGCACTTCACGCGCACTACTTCGCGTCAACATGCGCTCATATGATCTCACGCGTTTCATAAACCTTTTGTTCATACGACTTGACAATCAATTCACTTACTTGTTGGGTCAGAACCAACTTGTCAACGATGTATCCGCCACCTGTGCCCTTGCATTGGAGAGAAAACTTAATTCTAACAATATTAAAATTCATAACTTAATTATGCTATTGTCTCTTCTACAACGTCTCACTATTTATTGAATACTTTCTTACTATCTATCGCTGCAGCTACTGTTTTCGACTATGTATTAATTTTAGGAAAAAATTTTTTTTTTATTACGAACATTTTTCAGCAGGTATTTTTCTGAGTTAGATAGGCATGTGGTCGACCTTCAATCATGGTATTTTACCATCCTGGCAGGTTCGCCATTTTCTAGCATTCATGGTGGTGTCTGTTTGTTCTATATCGTGTCTCCTTACCACTTTCGCGCAACGACGCTCTGAGCGTGTTTTTTAGGGAATTGACTAGTTTGAACCTCGGACCTGTTGCTGGTAAGGAGATGCCAGACCACACGTGACATGTAGAATTCAGAAGAGTTCAGTGAGACTAGCGATGATATAACCGAATACTAAATGATCTCAGCGTCAGCTCCACTGCACTCCCTGTAAAAGAATCTTAATACTAACTAAATTTAGTGGAAGGGGTTCAAGGCTTTCCTATTTTTAGTTAGCTGGTAATCCGTCGAAAAAGCAGTTAAGTTTACCATTGGAAATTTTGTTCTAGTCAGAAAACATTGTTTATAAATTGCACTATTGATAAAAGGAAGTGTTTTAATACAGGATGGTAAAAACCAACTGCGTTCAACAAAAATGTGAACGAATACTCTCTGAATGGGTTTCCAAGTTCTACAATGGATCGAAGGATGACGTATGCCATATCACATCTATAATATAGGTTTAAATTAAGTTTCGCAAGAGAGAAAACTATCAAACCGGTCTACAATTATCTTTAATTACATATCTAACTTGTCGTGGCTTCTCAATAATTATATAACAGAGAAATCATTGCGTTTCAGATTTTAACTTCAAGTGGCAAATGTGAACACCATGAGCTTTAATTGACGATCGACACTAGTATTACGCAAAAAGGGGGTGTAACAGATGAGACTTCTGCAGTTCTGAGTGAAGCTTTATGCGCTGTTTTGCGGCATCGCGTGCGTTCATTACGTTGTCGTTGGTTGAGCAGCTTCGGGGGGCAGCGGCCGGAGCGGCAGCCATCCAGCTCGCCATCACGGAACTAACTCTCCCCTAACTTCTCCTTACTACAATTTACCGAAGTTGGTTAAAAAAAACTATCTGGCTGTGTTTTCATCTGACCAATCAGGGTCCCAATGTTAACCTTAAACTCCGCCTACAAAAATTATTTCTATCCAATGAGAAACGTTATACTTTTCGTGGTGGGGCAATGTTTTTAAAGTTTGCAACGTAACAGAGACGCGAAAAAGTCTCACGCTAAAACTTGAAGCTGGTGTGGCCCTTTAAGCGTTATCGTAAGATCTATACTGTTCTTCTGGAGGGCTCTATCTGTTAGCATGGGCTGGGGGGGTGATCCTAACGTAACGGAGACGCGAAAAAGTCTGGCGCTAAAACTTGCGGGTGGTGTGGCCCTTTTGTGTTATCGTAAGAACTATACTGTTTTTCTGGAGGGCTCTAGCTTGTAACATGGGCGAAAAAGTATCATGGTAAAACTTGCAGCTGGCGTTGTCCTAGTGGTTAACTGGCGACGTGGGTGTCCAGTCCATCCCTTATCGTAGGGCCTTCTAGCTTAACACGGTTCTGCTCTCGGCTTCTGTCCTCGTTTCTCCCCTCAGAACTGCATCTGTCTCACGGTGGGAAGGTATGACATGCATTTAGGCATTCTTGTGTTAGTCTATGGTATTCCATTTGCTCACTCGTTACTCGTATTACTTTGGTTAATTTAATGTCACAATTTATTTGGAGCTATGTGACATACTACTGTATTTGCTTATCATGTCAGGGTTTTCATGGAAGGTGTTGGATGTGCCTGACACCTTACAGCCGTCTTGAAGTAGAGCTCCTGCTAATCAGTGCCTCTGAAACCCCACGTGTAGCCGAGGAAAGGCTTGACTTCTTCGCGTTCTGCAGCTGTTAGTGGAGCAAAAGAAGGTAACTTCTACTCATATCACGAAAAGGCACGTCCACTTCTTTCCTTTTACAAACGTATATTTCCTTGAATCGATGTACAGCTCTTTAGGATATCTCGTGAATTTGAGTAAGACAGAACTTTACAAACGTTATACGCCTCGGAATCTCAACATCACACTCAAGATTACAATATATTTGTCAAAAAACCATCCTGTCTTTTGTTTTCATTCTTGGAGAGTGTGGTTGCTCCTTGACGGTCAACCCAGGGCCAAGCGGCGGCGCCAAAACTTAACAGGGCCCCGTCCACAGCAGGTGAAGCCATTTACCTGTCATCACACCCTGCCGTTTTCTCGAATTCCACACCTCTTATTTAGTGCCTGCACCTACGTCCAGCATATGTTCCGCGGCTTACTTAATACATTACTGGCCATTAAAATTGCTACGCCACTACAATGACGTGCTACAGACTCGAAATTTAACCGACAGGAAGAAGATGCAGTGATATGCAAATGGTTAGCTTTTCAGAGCATTCACATAAGGTTGGCGCCGGTGGCGACACCTACAAGATGCTGACATGAGGAAAGTTTGCAACCGATTTCTCATACACAAACAGCAATTGACCGGCGTTGCCTGGTGAAACGTTGTTGTGATGCCTCGTGTAAGGAGGAGAAATGCGTACCATCACGTTTCCGACTTTGATAAAGGTCGGTTTGCGGTTTATCGTATCGCGACATTGCAGCTAGCGTTGTTCGAGATATAATGATTGTTAGCAGAATATGGAATAGTTATGTTCAGGAGGGTAATACGGAACGCCGTGCTGGATCCCAAAGGCATCGTATCACTAGCAGTCGAGATGACAGGCATCTCATCCGCGTGGCTGTAACGGATCGTGCAGCCACGTCTCGATCCCTAAGTCAACAGATGGGAAAGTTTGCAAGACAACAACCATCTGCACGATCAGTTCGACGACGTTTGCAGCAGCATGGACTATCAGCTCTGAGACCATGGCTGCAGTTACCCTTGACGCTACATCACAGACAGGAGCGTCTGCGATGGTGTACTCAATGCCGAACCTGGGTGCACGAATGACAAAACGTCATTTTTCGGTCGAATTCAGGTTCTGTTTACAGCATCAAGATGGTCGCATCCGTGTTTGGCAGCAACGCCGTGAACGCACATTGGAAGCGTGTATTCGTCATCGCCATACTGCCGTATCACCCAGCGTGGTGGTATTGGGTGCCATTGGTTACACGTCTCGGTCACCTCTTTTTCACATTGACGGCACTTTAAACAGTGTACGTTACATTTCAGATGTGTTACGACCCGTGGCTCTACCCTTCATTCGATCCCTGCGAAACCCTACATTTCAGCAGGATAATGCACGACCGCATGTTGCATGTCCTGTACGGGCTTTCCTGGATACAGAAAATGTGCGACTGCTGCCATGGCGACCTCATTCTCCAGATCTCTCACCAATTGAAAACGTCTAGCCAATGGTGGCCGAGCAACTGGTTCGTCACAATACGCCAGTCACTACTCTTGATGAACTGTGGTATCGTGTTGAAACTGCATGGGCAGTTGTACCTGTACACGCCATCCAAGCTCTGTTTGACTCAATGCCCATGCGTTTGAAGGCCGTTATTACGGCCAGAGGTGGTTGTTCTGGGTACTGATTTCTCAAGATCTATACACTCAAATTGCGTGAAAATGTAATCACATGTCAGTTCTAGTATAATACATTTGTCCAATGAACACCCGTTTATCATCTGCATTTCTTCTTGGTGTAGCAATTTTAATGGCTAGTAGTGTATTATTCTGTCAATATAATCTTTCTATGCACTACACAAAGAGTGTGAAATTATTAATCGTGAAAGGCTATTATGCCGTGGGCGACTGTATTTCACCTTAGAACCAAACGTTTCGTCCCCATCTGCGGTGGATATTTTCAGGTGGGATTATAACTTCTTCGAATGTGCTATTCACAGTTTTGGTCGCTCTGAGTCGCTACTGAGCCGGAGTGTGAATCGGACATTCAAAGAAACTACGATCCTTCTTGAAAATATCCTCCGCAAATGGGAATGGAACGCTGGGATTTAAGTTGAAGTCCGCTCGTTCCTGACTTAATAGTCCGGAACATTTTGTTAATTGTGACATTTCCGATCGTGAAAGCTTAGATTCTACTAAATGTCATTTGCTTAAACGGCATTTAATACTTCATCATGATCCATACCAGGTACATCGAGGAAAAATATCTATTGACCAAATCCAATACTAGGACCATATCGACGGTACGCTAGATCTGTCAGACAAGGAACTCCAGCGATATTACGCAGCTATAAGAGTTACAAATAGATGCGGAAATGATGATGTATGACATCGCCATATGCAGATGAGGCAGAGAAATAGTGGTACAGACACACACACACACACACACACACACACACACACACACACACACAAACCGGTATATGGAAAAAATGGGTCACACGTACCTGGTAGCAGATCAATCAGCACTGTATCTATGGTGAGAAGCTGTGTGTCTCTGTCGACCCAGGACTACGGCTCCTGCAGAAGCCAGTCAGCCCACAGACAGCAGTGCAACACCTCTCTTGCACATCCCAGTGAAAAAGTCATCTCACTGGCTCCAACTAGCTGCAGGACTAATCTTATGTAGACTGAGAGGTAATCAGCGAGGAGTAACTCTCCAGAATCTTTTTCCAATGGCTTTCGTCTTATAAGTAGCACCACCTTCGCTGCAGTGTGGCAGTAGAAACAATAGCTGAGGATCGCTTACGTGCCGCTGGTATCAGCGGAAGGCAGCAATTGATAATGACGACAGCGTGTACCACCTGGAAAAGACCCGTAAGAGACAGAGGAATAAAAAAGTACTAAAATTAAGTTATATTACATGCCTCTGAGCTGCTGTATACAGTCTTATTAACAAAAAAAGCATTATTGAGGAGCCAAAACACTCTATACTTGTACTCGTTACCACAGCATACGCAGATGTTGGACGTTAAAATGCTACCACGAAACCGCTTCTCAGACATCGTTAGAGCAGCTCCGACAACACAATTTTGTCAATGACGAACCATAAATCAGGAGCCTAATACTTCTGAGAGTAATGGCTGAGGTGTCCGTCTGCACATTTATACTTGTTAATGTCTATTGTACAAGGAGAAAAATTCCTGAGATAAATACTCAATAGCGTGGGTTACGTTTGCCGTCGTGATGGGACTCATTAAAAAAAGGGTTCAGACAACATATATAGTGTTGCTTCATGACCGATGTATCACAAAACAGACTCATACACTTTGAAGAAGGAAATAAAGCTATGATCCCTCAGTCTGTATAATGAGGCTGTTCATCGAATTCATATGACTCTTTTGTCACAGTGACACATTTCTTATAAACTATTATAAGTCCTGATTGTCTTTTATATGTAGAGCATCGTGTTATTACATCCTACCGTCAACGAACACTATTTCTCAATAGACATATTCGAATTTTAGAATCCATAAGCAGAAAAATCGTCACCATCAATTGCATCTTACATAGTATTAGTCTCCCCCAGCATACAACTTGCAGAACGATCTCGGTAATTTTAGTGGGCCTACTCAACAAAAAACTGCTCCCATACGTACCAGGAAGACATAATTTATTGTATTTCACAGCCAACCAGACCCCGTAGAGCAGATGCGTAGTGCTTCTTCACATTCTCAGATTTACTCCCACTAGAATTTTTCATAATGATTTGCTTACAACAAATCAACAGCTGTCTGTATGTGCAGCTTGGAATACCATCAACATAAAGACGATAGTACCACTGTCAGTTACTCTTCTGGTACTTTGTATAACCTTTTATCAGCCTAGTTTGGTGGGGTGGGCTCGCTTTGACTCGATCATATCTATATTAGTTGTTTGTATGGCGGAGAGTTGATCGCCAGTAGTCTACCTGTTTCACTAATTTTGTGTATCTGCCACTTCGCTATTATTGTGGTGATGTCCTATACGATTTTATTCTGGCGAGAGAACACTCCGATGTGTGGTGCTTGTGGCGTGTAGACCACAGTGCGCCACATTCTTTTGGACTGCATTTTATTTGCTGACCAGCGGACTGCAGCGGATCTGTAGTCTATTTTATGTAATGATCAAACGAATGTGGTTCGCATTCTAAAGTTTTGTGAATTGTCCCACGTCTTTAACAAAATTTTGGGGAGATGTTTTTAAAGTGTCAACAGGGCGGCTGGCTCACCTGAGGTTTTTGTAAGTGGTCAGCCAATCACATTTACCTGTGCTGTTCTTTTAGCTCTTCTGTGTTTTGTTTTCCTTCTGTTTTAGTTCCATCAATAGCTATCGTGCCTCCTCGTTGGTTTTGGTGCATGTGAGAGTGCTTTAGGGATAGAGTCATTGTGTGGTCATTTCGAGTGCATGCCTGTACAACAATTTCCGTTCTTATCCACATTCGTTTGCTTTGATAAATGTCAGGGCTCTGCCGTAAGATCCCAAAACACACACACACACACACACACACACACACTGTATTACTAGAGATAGTACTTTTGTTATGAATATATGAGGTATTACGGCGTAAAGTCAGCGCTGGCACGCCAGTCAGGAACGACAGAGCAGAGAAGGCTGTGAGAAGAGGTCAGCCAATCGCATGCTGACCTCCAAGACGACAACGTGGCACAGTGGCCCCCAGGTGGAGTCGGCGTAAGCGCCGCGCCGCACCCCACTTCGGTAGCAGCTTCAACGTTAGCCACTTCGTTGACAGACGCATCGTAGCATCTTCATTAGTAATCTCAGTCACTGTATTTCAGTTGACAGACTTTTGTTAGAAGCGGTCGCTAGGACCAGAAGTGCTACATGTGTTTGTCTGTTCTGAAGAAATCTATTTTGTATGTCGCCCTTTGCTTAAGACACATCTGTGTAATTAGACTTGTGTATCATCATGTATAAAGGATTACAAGAATTCTCAGATCAAAGTTAAGTATTTGTACTTGTGTTGTTGTAATGAACCTCATTAATATGAATTGTTTGATTGCTTGTCTAGCGAAGCGAGTATGCAAGAGTCCAAGATTAAACAGGAGGCCCTAAATGTGAGAAAAGCCAATCGTAATGCCTCGTCGAATACACAGGTTTCAGTCGATCACCGAAGGTAAGCAACGTCGGGCGTCGCCGTTTCCCGTCAGATCATCCAAGTTAAACAACGTCAGATGCTACACGTACTTGGATGGGTAACTTTCTGAGTATGCCACATGCTATTGGCAGGAGGGGTGGTGGTGTAAGCTTCCTGATCACCAGACAGTGCACCAACATGGTAGTTTAAACTGAAATCCTGTCCCCAGTGTCTTACGAAGTGAGAGCATGTCGCACTGGTGGTGGTGATCTGTCCGTCGCATGGGGACGTTAACTTAGGCTGTCCCATTGGCGTTCTAAAAAGCAGTAGGCTATGTGCCGGCACAGGGTTTCACATTCCCCCTCTCCCTCCCCCCCCCCCCCCCCCCCATCGGCCTCAGACACACAAGTTACATACAACTACATGTACCAGTTACACTCAACACACAGATCTCATAGTTCACGAAGGAAAGGTGCCAGTGTGTGCGAAGGATAGGAAAATCCTTTCCAGTTAGGCGGGAACGTCTAACAGCCAACCATGCAACTCCATTTTATTTTTTAATACTAGCAAAAGGAAATAAAACATTGATTTAACCACGTGTCCATGACTTAGGACATCGCCACGTGGTGCAGGAGAAGAGGGAGGATATATGAAACAATGACAGGAATAAAACAGTAACAATTCACCTATCAGTCCACACACACAAAAAGAGCAAAAACACCATTCTTAACCACCCAGTAATCGGAGGTCCACAGAGACCCCACAGGATAGAGTGTGTTCCCGTTTCACGGTTGGCCATGAAAAGTTTGCAAAAACAAGTGATGTCTTTTAAATATGATATAGGTCAAACTAAGGATATTAATGAAGATATATGAGTATTAATCCACGAAGTTGAGTAGTATTCGCTGAATCTATAGGTGCTTATCGAAGAAACAGAAAAGCTTGCAAATCTGTCCACGAAAATTTCACTTTTAAGACAGTAGTTACAGTACCAAAATTCACCATAGAGTCTCGTTAACTTTGTTTTTGTTCATCATATGGAGTCGGGAAACATTTAGTGCCTCAGAATAAAACAAGTCTCATTGACTACCAAAGGCACGTGGTGTCTATGAAGACAAAAATTATCTTTCACGATCGAGAGATTTACCAATTCGACTTAAAACACGCTATTTCAATAAATGGTAAAGGCACACCGAACTGGAATTTACTGGGAGGGCAGATGGCTGGTATTTCTTAATACCACGAGGAAACGGAAGTCGCGGAGCAAAGAAATAAGTTTCTGACATAGAAGAAAATAATGCAGGAGCAACACGAAATAAAATTCTGAAAGGTCGTGGCAAGAATTAACTGAAATGCTGAGGCAATTTGCCATATTCCAACACAAAAACGGCTGTTTTTCTTGGTCAGACCCACTTCAAGTGAATCTAACAGTGGAATAAAACCTATACGAACCAATTGAAGTGCCCAGTGAATTTAGCACTGGGTACAAATTGAAACAAGATTGGGCAAACAGTGGCAGTGGCAGTTTTTAACTCGTAAGCGGACACAATGCGGCCTAGCGGCTCAGACCACTGCGGATGGTCACAGCGTCCGGCACCAAGGAAGCCCCCATCACAAACAGCGATTGCTTCTCCTGCCGCCGCTGTCACACTGGGAAAGCGGCCGCATCCGCAGTAGCAGTTTATACCTGCAGCACGACTGTTGTCGAAGTAGCGCATGTCAGTAGGCGAGACTACGAGGCCGCCTAGGGCGGAAAAATTTTAGGGACGCCAAAGAGCAGAATTAAGTTCAAATCAAACAGCGGAAAAATTGAGCAAATGAGGGGAAAAAATGAAAAAAGAGGAAAAATTAAAACACCGATTGTTTTCAAAAGCGTACGAAACAGTTACATTATAAGCCTTAGAGATGCCCTGCTAAACCCGCAGGTCAGGACAGGTAGTTTAAGTTGTGGAAAGGGGCCAAAATAAGCAGCTATCAGTTGCATTCGAACATACAACCTTTTATTAAACATTACAAGAGCCAAGAAATTAAAAAAAAAAAGACCAAAGCTTTAGTTTGAGAAAATAATTCGCGGCTGAATGCACCGTACAATTTCATGACTTAAGGGCAAGACAACTTTAATTTAAAAACGGCTGAAAACCAATAACTTAAGACTCAAACCAAAATCAGAAATCTAAAGGGCAGGGGGCCTTATCTTAAATCAGTTCTTTCAATTAGGCTGAAGGCCCAGACAACCTTATGCCTTAAGGGCAAAACAACTTTAATTGGAAAATCGGCAAATACAAACAACAAGAACAAATAAGAAAAGGCAGTACGCCCAAGGGCGCTCAGATGTTCCGAGAGTCATCCTAGAATTCAAACACCAACGTTCGCTTAGGTGAGACAAGCAGTCGGCTCAACCATTGTCGATCCGACGACAACCCAACCGACAGACAGTCAACGGACCCACCAACAAGATAACATCCGCTTCACCCGACCAGAACGCAACAGCGAGTTCAATGGAACAACGTAGAAGGTACTGACGCCCACAACCAATTATACATTGAGCTGTCAAACTACACACCATGCTGGATAGCGACAACACGATGAGGAAAATACACGGCCTGAATTTATGCCAACGGCCATGGCAGGTAACCGGAACGTTAACGGCCAAAAGGCAGAAGATTCCGCTGGTGCACTTCAATTCAAATAACCAAGTACAGTTAAACTCTACCTCAGGGTGGCTAAAATTTGCCGACTTGAAAACGCACGTTGTTGCTCGCGGGAATATCCCAACAGCCGGCAACGAACTCCAAACGACACAATGTGAACAGTCGTGACTTGCTGGTAGATTAAGTCAAAACTCAACTTTCATGTACAGGACCGGTGAGCCACGAACCTCATAGTAATGGAAACAGCACCACACACTTCGACACCACATAGAGCCTGCCATCGGGCCCGGCCAAACCACGCGCCGCGGAGATTTCCTCGCTGCTCCACGCCAACCGACCAACTGCCCGCACACAGCCCAGCCAGAAACTACAAGCGCCAGACCAAAGATAGCCCAAGGTGCGAATATCAATACACACCGCTGCTGCCACCCGCAGAAAGAAAGGATAACAGTTTAATCGCTATAAACGCCGTTGACTAAACACAGAATTGCAACAAAGGTTTACTCCCACGCATAGCATGAGCCAGCCTCGGCTCAGCCTTTACTTACTTTGAAGAAAACACATTACCTCCACCTACATGAAAACTAAAGCAGTCGCTACTGAGTACTAAACGGATACAAACATACCCTTGATTCATCTCTGTCGAGCACTGGAGCGGGACACCTGGGCTAATGATTACTCAGGTACTGTATCATGATTGTCGAGTAAACGTAGGGTGAAACTGAATGATACCTTTAATTTGAAATAAGTATCAAATGAGAGTAAAGTACTGTCATTCAGAGTATTACTTCTGACAAATTTTAATTGTTACTCATAGGAGGCAGCACATAAAAACAATGTTATATTTTTATTTCCGACTGTAGTTTCATTGTGATTCTGTAGAAGCAAAAAATCTGAAGCCAAAAATTTATTTTACAGAAAAAGGAATACTCCAAGTGCAGTAACTATTTTTGAAGAAGCAGTTAAATAAAAAATATGTGAGGCCGTGAAAATCGCACACAGGATCTTGATGCAGTCCATTCTTCCTTCCACGGTTGCATTTACTTCCCTGTGGCCTTATCCTCACTACTTCCTCTGTGCGCTCATTCCCCTCGCTGTGTTCTTACTTATGTCCACCTGGCTATCGACCTGGTTTCTTATATTCCTCCCGGTCTTTGTTTTCCTTGCTTTTTCTTTTCCACCTTTCCTTTTTGGCGTGTTTAGTCCCCCTTTGCGGTCTGAGCTCTACTTCTTAAATTGTCTCTCCATAGAGAGAACCATCTGGGAAAGAGTTCCCCCTCTAACATCTTCAGCTTGGATTCTTCTCCCCCTTCCTTCTCCTCTTCGTTCCCCATTGTAGCCTTCCACCCATCCATTTAGGTCACAAACATATGTAGCCAGTCCCTGTGGCGAGGCTCTAATATACCCACCTGGCTGAGCCCCCTCACAACACATGGATCACAATTCATATACCTGAGTATTGCCTCCCTGTGCATGCCTAGGAGTGGTTGCTGGTCATTCTGGGGCATCATATCTTCCAGCAACGATTGCCGTGCCAGACAGCACTTGCTGTGGCTGGCTTGCAGAGTGGGTGGTATTAGGGCGGTTGCTACGTGTGTGAACACATTCAGGTACCAAAAACTGGCAATTTTTATATTTTTATCTCTCTGGTTGATAATAGATCATTTAATGCCGCATCTTATGATCCTGCCATCTGCCGGCCGGAGTGGCCGAGCGGTTCTAGGCGCTTAAGTTTGGAACCGCGGGACCGCTACGGTCGCAGGTTCGAATCCTGCCTCGGGCATCGATGTGTGTGATGTCCTTAGGTTAGTTAGGTTTAAGTCGTTCTAAGTTCTAGGGTACTGATGACCTCAGATGTTAAGTCCCATAGTGCTCAGAGCCATTTGAACCATTTGAATCCTGCCATCTTCTCTTCCGGGCTACATCCTGGGAGGAATGACTGTCCCGCCTGCTTGGTACGAAAAACTTTCTGCACTACCTGGTGGGTGTGCCTTAGGACTGGCGGGGGCACTACCACGGGCATCAAGCCATTATTTTTGGTGGAAAATTATAAGACAAGTTTGGCAATGTGTAGAGTTTCAGTAAGGTGAGATCAGGTTTTCTGTTGATCAAAACTTCTTCTGCCGTCCAGTCTGCAGCTCTTCATGCTTGTGACATCCCAGTGTCCTTTACTCCCCACCAGTCTTTTAATATGGTTCAGAGAGTCATTTTTAATAGAGAACTAATCCTTCAGACTCATGACGAAATCCATGCCATACTGAAACGATGGGGCATTCATTTTGATCTGTGTGTTCAGGAAGGCCTTAAGGCCAATCGAATTGATACTAGCGCCTTTATTCTGGCATTTCGAGAGGTGCCCTCCCAGAGAAGGTCAGTGTTCTCCGTTATCAGTGTGATGTGAAGCCTTCCATCCCGCCATCTATGAGGTGAATATGGACATCCACTCCATGAGGGGAACCCACCACCCATGTGTGTTAATTGACATGATCATCACTTTCCATGCTTCCTAGATTGCCTGATTTAAAACAAGAAAACCAGCCCTTTGAGGGCTTCTGATGGCGTCTGCACGTTGCTGCACGTTGGTCTGAACAGACATTGTCAGTACATGGATCCCCCTTCGTACCACTTTGAAAGCAGCTACCATCCAGGTCCACGTGGACTATAGAGTCACAGTTTGAAACCTTTATATCGTCTATTACAGACAGTCTACACCTGCTGTTATAACTGCTCTCATTCAGCAACTACCCCTCTCTTCCTACCGCCTGGAAATTTTAATGCCTATCATCCTTTGTGAAGCAGTGTTTTCTCATCTAGTTGGAGCTCCTCATTGACCAATTCCCTGCGAACCATGACCTTCTTTACCATTGACCTTTCACACACTTCCCTTTTTCCTTCCTTGCACTGGTCGCCACACGATGAGATCTGTGATAATGACAGCTTCTCATTGATTCTCTAGTTCCATACCCACCTCTCGATGGTCATCTTACCTGCTGAGATTTCCATAGATCCTGAGAAATCAGTACGGAGACCAACCACCTCTGGCCGTAATAACGGCTTGGATACGCCTGGGCATTGAGTCAAACAGAGCTTGGATGGCGTGTACAGGTACAGCTGCCCATGCAGCTTCAACACGATACGAAAGTTCATCAAGAGTAGTGACTGGCGTATTGTGACGAGCCAGTTGCTCGCCCACCATTGACCAACGTTTTCAATTGGTGAGAGATCTGGGGAATGTGCTGGCTAGGGCAGCAGTCGTACATTTCCTGTATCCATAAAGGCCCGTACAAGACCTGCAACATGTGGTCGTGCATTAGCCTACTGAAATGTAGGGTTTCGCAGTGATCGAATGAAGGGTAGAGCCACTGGTCGTAACACATCTGATTGCGTGTTTGCATCTTCTCTCTTGTTCGCTATCTGTCCGATAAGATAATTCATGCTGCTGGCATTGCTTCGACTGGAAACTGCAATTCGGTAGGAATTTTCTCAGTGACGCCATATTGTCGCAGTTTTCTTCGATCTTTGTAAGGCCTATCACACAGCTTGGCACCATAGCATCCTGCTTGCACTCCATGAGTGGGATCTTGGGGACCTCACATGATTTTTATTCATCAGTTCCTGTCCCAATGGGCATTCAGAGTTTGTGTTGACACCTCTGCACTTTTCAGGAGGATGGCATTCTACAGGGTTCCACATGAAATGTCGTTTCTTCGTAGCTATTAGTGGACTATCGGTCTCTGCCAGATAGTTGGCCACCCCTGCTCTGTAGGTGAATGATTTTTGTATTTGGGCTAGCTTCCACTGCCCAACATCTGACCATGCTCTCCCCGTTCCATTTCTTGGATTTTCTTTTCGACAACAAGCTAACTTGGTTGTCCCATATCCATCTTCTGAAGGCTGGCTGTTTTGTATAAACTCAATGTTCTTCACTTCCTCTTGGAGCATGGATAGTTCTACTCTTCTCGGGCTTTATCAGTCATTAGCATTGTCTCATCTGGACTATGGTTGTCAAGTTTATGGATCAACTGCCTCTTCCATGCTGCTCTGCTTGGACCCAGTTCACCATTATGATATCCATTTAGCCACTGGTGCATTTTGAACTGGGCCTGGGGATAGTTTTGTGTTCGGCTGTCCCAGCTCCTGGTGTCCTATGCCATCAGTATCCATTCTTCCCTTGCTCAACCCTCGTCTTCTGTTCTTTTCGTGGCTTTGGGACACTGCTTGCCCGCTGTCCGCCCTCAGGTGGGTGTAACAGTTGTGCTCTGCCTCGCTTCTCTCTGCCGTGATTTCCATCTTCCCTCCTTGTTCTCTTCTTTGTGTTCTCTCCCGACCTCCCTCCCTTGGTTAGATTCTTGGCCTCGTATTTCGACGGATCTCTTCCAGACTCTGGAAGCTCCCATTGTTCCGTTCGCTGTCTGTTCTGTCCACTCTTATGGAAGTTTCAGGACACTATTGTTTTTGATACCAATGACTCTAAATCCATAAATCATGTGGGATATGCCTCCATGTCTTCTGTCGTCCTGTCACTTGTGAGTTGGGTAACGTGGAACGGGTGGCCAATAATCAGGTTCTCTGCTTTATTAAATGGAGCTCCCTCACCCAAGGTTTCATAGATACCGACTCAACGACAGGCCTTTGGGCTAATGCTTCGTGCTTTTGCTGCCAGCACTTGGTCTCTGCCATTTACTACCTTCTCGCCGATTTTTGCATTGCTGCTTGTTTCGTAGATTTCGTTTGGGTTCCTGGCCCAGCAGATATCTCGTGTTATCAAACTGCCAATTGTCTTGCTGTGTGTGTGTGGGGGAGGGGGGGGGGAGGGGGGGGGGAGGGGGGGGGGGGGGCTAGCCAGCTACCCTCTATTTTCTGTGGCCCCTACACCTTTCAGAGACGGATTTATGACTTTACGTCAAATTCCTTTTTCCTCAATTGTGAGCCGACTCTTGGGGGGTTACGCCCTGTCTAATAAACTTCGTGCAATCAAGGGGACCCCCACCACATGTCGCTCTTTCCTCTGCCTTTCCTGTCGGGAACCTGCCATCCTCGTATCAGCTGTACTAGGTTGATCCTTGATTTTTTACTCTGCAATGAGCTGCAACCCTTTGTAGTTGCTAGGCACCCGTTATGATGGTTCATATTTTGCTGGACTACCCTTGCCTTTTGACCATTCACAATAAATAAACCTTCCTAGATTTCTCATCCCAGGTGTTAACAAACGATACTCGCATCTGTCCATGGTTTTCTTTTCAAAAGTGGTTTGTCCACCTAGATTTAAGAACATGAAGTTTTCTCTGGAACTCAAGTGCTTCGGTTATCGTTGGCAATGATTATAGAGGCCTTTCTCCTTGCCTCCACACCAGTCACGCTCTTCCCCCGTTTTCCCTACGTTTTGCCTAGTCTGTCGTGCCGTTATGTTTCCTCTATCTTTGTGTCTGCTTCCCCTGGTGTTGTGTTGTGATTATAGTGTGGTGTGGGGATCGGGAAGGATCGGCGGCAGTGTTAGTGTCCCAACGCGCATAGCACCTCTGGGACGCCCCTCCCCTCTCCCATCCACTTCTTTGTTCTTTGTATGCCTGTTTCTCCTTCCCCTTGACTGGACTGGAATGTGATGTTTCTGCAATTCCTACTTTGTTCTTTGTATGCCTGTTTTTCCTTCCCCTTGACTTGACTCGAATGTGAAGTTTCTGCAATTCCTACTTTGTTTTATGCCACCATATATCATGGGACAGAGGACCTCGCTGTTTGGTCCCTTTCCTCAGTCAACCAACCAGCTGACCAATTTCTGTCTTCGCCTATATTTTTTTACCCTTTACAGTTTCTTCTGGTGCTACAAAAGCTATTCCCTGAAGGGTTAACAGATGTCTTATCCTGTCCCTTCTTCTTGTTAGTGTTTCCTATGTGTTCCTTTCTTTGCCGATTCTGCGGAGAGCCTCCTCATATCTTACCTTATCAGTCCACATAATTTTCTTTAGTAGCACCACATCTTAAATTCTTCGATTAGTTTCTGTTTCACTTTTCCTATAGTTCATGATTGACGACCATACAGTACTATGCTCCATACGTACATTCTTAACAATTTCTTCCTCATATTAAGGCCTATTTTTCTTATTGGTAAAATTCCATTTGGCTAGGAACGCCCTCCTTGCTGTGCTACACTGCTTCTTACGCCCTCCTTGCTTCATCTGCTGTGTATTTTGTTTCCAAGATAGCAGAATTACTTTACTTTGGCTGTTTTGCGATTAGCAATTTTGATGCCAAGCTTCACGCTATTCTCATTTCTCCTACTTCTCATTACTTATATCTTTCTTCGATTTACTCTCAGTTCATATTCTGTTGTCGTTAGACGTCTCATTCCGTTCAACAGCTGTTGTAATTCTCCTTCAGCTTCACGTGGATAGACACACTAACATCGAATTTTGACATTGTTATCATCCCAAACTTAGTATTAATCCCACTTTTGAAACTGTCCTTTACTTGTCATTGCTTCTTCGACATGTAAATTGAGCCTAAGGGCGAAACAGTGCCTCCTTGTCTCACACCCTTTTCAGTCAGCGCACTTATCTTCCAATCTTATTATTGCCTCTTGATTCTCGTACACATTGTATATTACCCGTCTTTCCCTGTAGCTAACCCCTATTTCACTCCCAGTTTCGAATATCTTGTATCATTTTACATTGTTGAACCCTTTTTCTAAAAGCTGAGAATGAATTTACACTATTACTCTCAGTGTAAATAAGAACAAGGAGCGAAATAAAATTACACTATACAAAATAGCCAACACAAAGGAAGTTCAGCTGTAGTTAATGAAGCGCATGGCCCTGTTAAATTATACACTGACAATTAATTAGAATTACCGCGATGCCTGACATACTTCGAACATTATTTCAGCCAGTTAAATATGTAACAGAAAAAAAAGAATTGATTCGCTGAATACTGTTAAACATACCAGCCATTGAACTGAAACCTAGAATCTTAGATCAGGTGCGATCGGTCACTCACACATTCACTTGACATCAGGGCAAATGAACATAGTGAAGCTTTCACAGCAATTACATGAGCATACCACAGAGCTCTACCGATTGTTTCCTATAAATCCGATTTCGGCGTTCACTACTGCTAGAACACTGTCAGAGACTAGTGTCACGCTCTCTTATGAAGGGGACTTTATGCTGAGTTTGTGCTGGAGAAATGTAGGTATCCGTTATAATTCTTGAGGGTACCACTGATGGGCCAACGTCACAGACTAATATTCATGCAACGATCGAGAAAAAGGGGCGTTATTGGCTAAACTCTTATGAATACAATTGGCGGCCAATCGTCTTTGGATTGAAAAGCACTATTCCTCACTTACGCTGGAGAAGAGTTATTGGTTGAAATTCCTCCGACTGCTATTGGTTGTCCGTCATCATTGGCTATATACGAAACGGACAGAGCTGGAGAGGAGGAGTGTTTATCGAAATTATTTTTGTCCGCCTAGGTGATATGCAGCTCGTTATTTACACTACTGGCCATTAAAATTGCTACACCAAGAAAAAAATGCAGATGATAAACGGGTATTCATTGGACATATATATTTTACTAGAACTGACATGTGATTACATTTTCACGCAATTTGGGGGCATAGATCCTGAGAAATCAGTACGGAGACCAACCACCTTTGGCCGTAATAATGGCTTGGATACGCCTGGGCATTGAGTCAAATAGAGCTTGGATGGCGTGTACAGGTACAGCTGCCCATGCAGCTTCAACACGATACCAAAGTTCATCAAGAGTAGGGACTGGCGTATTGTGACGAGCCAGTTGCTCGGCCACCATTGACCAACGTTTTCAATTGGTGAGAGATCTGGGGAATGTGCTGGCTAGGGCAGCAGTCGTACATTTCCTGTATCCATAAAGGCCCGTACAGGGCCTGCAACATGTGGTCGTGCATTAGCCTACTGAGGGTTTCGCAGTGATCGAATGAAGGATAGAGCCACTGGTCGTAACACATCTGAAATGTAACATCCACTGTTCAAAGTGCCGTCAGTGTGAACAAGAGGTGACCGACACGTGTAACCAATGGCACCCCATCTCATCACGCCAGGTGATACGCCAGTAAGACGATGACGAATCCACGCTTCCAATGTGTGATCACCGCGGTGTCGCCAAACACGGATACGACCATCATGATGCTATAAACAGAACCTGGATTCATCCGAGAAAATGACGTTTTGCCATTCGTGCACCCAGGTTCGTCGTTGAGTACACCATCGCAGGCGCTCCTGTCTGTGATACAGCGTCAAGGGTAACCGCAGCCACGGTCTCCGAACTGATAGTCCATGCTGCTGCAAACGTCGCCGAACCGTTCGTGCAGATGGTTGTTGTCTTGCAAACGTCCCTATCTGTTGACTCAGGGATCGAGACGTGGCTACACGATCCGTTACAGCCAAGCGGATAAGATGCCTGTCATCTCGACTGCTAGTGATACGAGGCCGTTGGGATTCAGCACGACGTTCCGTATTACCCTCCTGAACCCACCGATTCCATATTCTACTAACAGCCATTGCATCTCGACCAACGCGAGGAACAATGTCGCGATACGATAAACTGCAATTGCGACAGGCTACAATCCTTTCTTTATCAAAGTCGGAAACGTGATGGTACGCATTTCTCCTCCTTAAACGAGGCATCACAACAACGTTTCACCAGGCAACGCCGGTCAACAGCTGTTTTGTGTATGAGAAATCGGTTGGAAACTTTCCGCATGGTCGCATGGTAGCACGTTGTAGGTGACGCCACCGGCGCCAACCTTGTGTGAATGCCCTGAAAAGCTAATAATTTGCACATCACAGTTACTTCTTCCTGTCGGTTAAATTTCGCTTCTGTAGCACGTCATCTTCGTGTGTAGCAGTTTTAATGGCTAGAAGTGTATGTAGCTCGCACGCCGCGGCCGCATATTCACTTCCTTGATTGCCGGCAGCCAAGACCCCGGAAGCCTGTAGCCATCCTCTCTATCAGAATTAGATGCGTTCTTGGAAATTTCCACCGCTTTTCGGACCTTTCTTCCATAAATGTAGGTTTCCTGAGCCTGCACATGTACGTTATTAAAATAGATGTCATAGCCACAGTTCTCATGATGTTCCGCTACTGCTGATTTTACGCTTTGTTTTAGCCGCGTGTGCCGTTCGTTTTCCTTAATAAGTTCTTTAACAGTTCTACTATTTTCGCCTATGTATACTTTGCCACAACCAGATGTCACTTGACAAACGCCCACATTGTGGAGGCAATCAGGTGGATCCGTTTTTCGTCGGCAAATCTTTTAAAAGAAATATGTCTGAATACCATTTTTCTTTAGAATTCTGCTTATGCGGCCAGTGACCCCATAAAGGAAAGGTAACATAACGGAGTGAGACGGTGGTTCATCGTTATTCTTGTTAGCATAATTAACATTCCGCCTCGAAGCCCTGTCGATTGAACTATTGTCATAGCCATTTGCCTTTATTGTCCTTTTAAAAATCCAACACTGATTCTAGGTTTCGTCATCGCTGATGTGTGAAGACAGAGTGCTGAGCATTGCTTGCTTTTGGGCTGGATGGTAGTGCGAAGTCACATCTAAATATCTGTTTGTATTGGTCAGCTTTCTATACAGTCTGTGAGCTACAGTGTTATCAGATTTTCTGTCCATCAACACATCTAGGAACGGGAGACCGTCCTCACGCTCAACTTCCAAGATAAATTTGATTTTGGGGTGAATTCCACTTAAGAAGTTGTTCTTCTCTGTGTGGTCATATAACAAATGTATCGTCCACATAGTGGAGCCAACAAGAAGGCTTCACAGGAGCGGTGCTCAATGCCTGTTCCTGAAAATTATCCATAAAAAAATGTTAGCTGCAACCGGCGATATGGGTGAGACCATAGCAAGGCCTCATCCTGCTCATAGAGTTCACCATTGTATTTGAATTAGCTCGAACGAAGACATAATTCAACTAAGTTACAAACAACTGGAGCAACTTTCTCCCTTATGACCTACATCGTATCTGATGCTGGGACGTTAGTAAATAATGATGCCACATCGAAGGTAACAAGAATGTCACCTGCAGATCTCTTCACTGTGCGTATAATTTCTAAAAAAAATGTTTCGAATCTTTGACAAAAATAGTTTTTTTAGGCGAGTACTTCCGTACCACCGCTAGGATTTTAATTCCGACGGCTCGCCTTAATACGATAGCGAATATTCCCACTTTCGGAATTTCGTTTTTGGTTGCAGCTCTTACTGACCGTTTCACAGCACCCATCACCCAAATCGCCGATACACGCTACACAAAAGTAACTGTTTGTTACTTTCATGTCATTGTTTCCGTTGAAGTCAAGCAAAATAGATTTGTGAATATGCTTTTGTGAAATCCTAATTTTATCAAAGTATGTTACAAGACTATTGTCCTCAGCACGCAGTAAGTGCATTATAAACGAAACTTCGTATATGTTGCTGCAATGTCTTTGCATTCCATTACAAATTTTCGTCCATCATTACACGTTCTACATCAAAAACCAAGTGAGCGAAGAAGACAAAGAACAGAGATTTATGAGCCAGTCTAATTAATTTTTTCACCGAGAACACTCTGTAGTTTGGTAGCCGTTGAATACAGTTTCTACTCGTATTGCAGTATCAAAGTACAGTTCTACGTACTAACTTTTTGCCACAATCGTCAAATTCTGTAGTTTTCCGTTTTCATTTATATCCCTTTCTTGGAGTAACAAAACACATGTTCACATCAGGAGATTATGCCAATGTTACTGCACTGTTAATACTGAATACAGTCGATTCCGAAATAACACAAGGTTTTGTTGTCATTTAATGAACTTGCACAAAATTTATATTACTCCTAGTTTCTTTACTGTTGCCCAGATCAGTTAAAACTTCATTGCACTCCATACGACAATTTAAGATTGTTTCCGAAATTCTTTTCGGCCATCATGCATACTGGCTGGAATAGCAGTACATGTAGGCCCTTTCTCCTACATTTCACTCGCAACAAAACACAAGTCAGTGCACCACTCCACGGAAGACTGCAACCACAAGTGAACACACGATATCCAACGGGAACACTGAACATCAGCTGGTGCTGACTAAGAACACTGTTAACAGTGTGTATGTGGCAACGAAGCTATGAGGCGTGCTAATAACAGAGCTTAGCGCCTATGGCCTGTAGGCAGCGGCTGTGGCCTTGATGTGCCTAAATTTCGTGATGGCCTCTGTAGTACGAAATTTTAGACTGACTGTTCGATAATCTTCAGATCAATACACTTGTTATTTCCTTGGTTACGTGTTTTCAAGCCTTTCCTGTACCCATCTTATAAAATTAATATTTGCTTCTAAAAGTTCTAACAATAGCCACACACACACACACACACACACACACACACACACACACACATACACACACATGTTATTTTATCTAAAGAATCCCCACACATGTTACTGGACATCCTTTATCATTTAGCTACAATATAGCAGGTCAGCAACTGGAAGCAGTTAATTCCATGAATTATTTGGGAATAGTCATTAGGACTGATTTAAAATGGAATGGCCATATAAAATTAAACGTCGGTGAAGCAGATGATAGACTGAGATTCGTTGGAAGAATCGTAAGGAAATGCAATCCGAAAACAAAGGAAGTGGGTTGCAGTACACTTGTTCGTTCGCCCACTGCTTGAATACTGCTCACTGGTGTGGGATCCGTACCATATGGAATTGCTACAAGAGGTAGAGAAGATCCACCGGAGAGCAGCGCGCTTCGTTACAGGAGCATTTAGTAATAGCGAAAGCGTTACGGAGATGACAGATAAACTCCAGAGGAAGACTCTGGAAGAGAGACACTCAGTAGCTCGGTTCAGGCTTTTGTTGAAGTTTCGAGAACATACATTCACCGAGGTGTCAAGCAGTATATTGCTACCTCCTACGTACATCTCGCGAAGAGACCATGAGGATAAAATCAGAGAAATTAGAGCCCACACAGAGGAATACCGACAATCTTTCTTTCCACAACAATACGAAACTGGAATAGAAGGGAGAACCGATAGAGGTACTCAAAGTACCCTCCGCCACACACCGTCAAGTGGCTTGCGGAGTATGGATGTAGATGTAGACATTAATATGATATTTGCCCGCCTTTCATCTTTATGAAGGCATCTGCTCTGCTGGAGATTCTGTCAATGAGATGTCTGAATGTCAGTGGAGAAATGACAGTCCAGTTTTCCTCCGCAGCCCAAATCACAGAAGTTAATGATGTTGGACGCTGCGGTGTACAGCAGTCGACAATCTAACTCATCCCAGAGGTTTCCCACTGGACTTTGGTCACGACTATAGCTCGGCTAGTCCTCATTTGGAATGTTCTTGTTCACAAACCATCGCTTCACAGATGCTGCTACATTGTGATACTAGGGTCATCACCTCGGTACTGTACCTCTGCTGTACGCAGTACTCAAGGCCATAAAATGTGTTGACAAACTTCCACAGGTAGCGTTACTTAAGCACTGTAAGGGGGCCACACCATAACTACAGAAATCATCCCAATACCATATCACCATCTTCTCCTTTCACTATTGGCAATACACATGATGACAGCAGCGTTCTCCAAAAATTTTCCAGACACAAACACAAGCCATTCCAAATGATTGCCATAGCGTACGGTGAATTCATCATTTAAAATCTCTCACTTCCAGCCGGCACTGATCACCTCAAGCGTTGCTTAGCGTTGACTAATTAAATGTGTGGCATTTGAGGAGTTGCTCAACCACTGTACCCAATTTTTTAAACTCCTTGCGCACAGTGATTTTGCTTGTTGGACAGTTGGTAACACTACTGAATTCACGAGTGACTCCTTACGCTGATTTCATGTGGTTTTTTACTACCACCATCCACAATGCTCTACGGTTCCTGGACATCAGTACATGAGGTTCAAAAATGGTTCAAATGGCTCTTAGCGCTATGGGACTTAACTTCTGAGGTCGTCAGTCCCCTAGAACGTAGAACTACTTAAACCTAACTAATCTAAAGACAACACACACGTCCATGCCCGAGGCAGGATTCGAACCTGCGGCAGTTGCGCGGTTCAGGACTGAAGCGCCTAGAACCGCCCGGTCACAGCGGTCGGCTTACATGAGGTCTGTCTGGCCTTGGCTCAGCTGTGTTTGTCTCTTCACATTTACAGTTCATAATCGAATCACCAACAGTCGACGTGGCAGCTTTCGACTGTAATTTTTGAGAACGTTTCTCGTTGAGAAAAACAAGCGCCTGGTTAAAATACTTTACAAATGGATTAAAATCAGATGACGTTCGTGGAGTCACAATAGGTCCTCCGTTCACTGCCACCACTTTCCATCGTAATATAAATGGTCTGAAGGTTGTTGCATTATGAGCAAAACTAGTAACCATAGCAAATAAATACGAGGGTTGAACTTTAATGGTGGAAACTATTTATTTACAGCTCGTACAAAATAGATACGTGTTTCAAAGTTTTACTGACCTTCAAAGTAGTCACCAGCATTGTGTATAAAGTGATGCCAGCGATGTGGAAGTTTTAGGATACTCTTAGCAGTGCCAGTTGTGTTGACAATTCGAGCGGCGCTGTCTTTTGCCCGACGAATTTGCAACAGTTCTGAAGCGAATGTCGTGAAGTGTTTCCTTCAGTTTAGAATTCGAGTTGAACTCACGAGGGCTTAAGTCAGGGGAGTGCAGTAGGTGGTATAGCACTTGGCAGCCCCATCAGTCAAACAAATCAGTAACAGCTTGCACTGTACGTGCTTGAGCATTGTCCTGCAAAATGATGGTCAGGTCCTGCAGAAAGTGCCATCACTAAGCTGGTCGTAGGTTGTGCTCCGGAAATGAACAGCTTAGAGACAGAAGTGATGACAATTCCTGCACGACCTGACCATCATTTTGCAGGACAATGCTCAAGCACGTACAGTGCAGGCTGCTACTGACTTGTTTGACTGATGGGGCTGCTAAGTGCTGTACTACATACTGCACTCCCCTGACTTAAGCCCTCGTAAGTTCAACTCGATTTCTAAACTGAAGGAAATACTTCACGGCATTCGTTTCAGAACTGCTATAAATTCGTCGGGCAATAGACCGCGCCGCTCTAACTGTCAACACAACTGGCACTGCTAAGGGTATCCTACGACTTTCACATCGCAGGCAACGGACTATACACAATGCTGGTGACTACTTTGAAGGTCAGTAAAACTTTGAAACACGTATCTATTTTGTACGAGCTGTAAATAAATAGTTTCCACTATTTAAGTTCCAAGCCTCGTACTGTATTGCGGCAAAGACTTTTTTAATCCATTTTTAAACCTTTAGGATGGTTCTACTGTCTGTGAAATGTGGATTTGTTACTCAGGTGATTTCCAAACACTATTTGTCGTTCGAAGTCTCTGAGTTATCCTGACCGCCTATTCTGCCTGTGACTGCTTCTCTACTGAAAACAGCCGGCCCGGGTGGCCGAGCGGTTCTAGGGGCTACAGTGTGGAACCGCGCTACCGCTCCGGTTGCAGGTTCGAATCCTGCCTCAGGCATGAATGTGTGTGATGTCCTTAGGTTAGTTAGGTTTAAATAGTTCTAAGTTCTAGGGGACTGACGACCTCAGAAGTTAAGTCCCACAGTGCTCAGAGCCAGCTCAGAGCCATTTGAACCATATCTACTGACAACACAGTACCCCCCATCTCCCTTTAAAAACGTCGGTCCGCCTCTTGTGACGTCTAGTGGTCAATTCCGCATTACGCAGGGGTATCAGGATACCTTTGGTCAGCTGGTGTAGATTTGCTGTAATATCACACGCCGTTTCTGACGGTGATATTACGTAGATCGTTAGCTTCATTGAGGAATGTAGCATTTATTTTTTTTCTTTCGTGGTTGTTTTGATATCGATTCAGCGCTCGCTTGATAGTACATACCTCTGCTACTGACTCATTTTGATAAGTCACTGACAGAAGGAGGAAAACAAAGGGTAATTTGTTAGTCTTCTTCTTCTTGTACCTGTGCTAGGAGGTGGATGTAACCGAAAAGCACACTAGCTTTTTTACAGAATAAAATTTTGCTCAATGTAGTGGCCAGTGCATTAGAATTTCGATATAATCTCCATTATTTTAAATATAACCTAAAATCCGATGATATTAGTTATGAAGAAATGAAACTGTAATCGTCGGGTCATAACTGTAGGTTTTTTGATCGTTCTGGGAGAAGTGTCATTGGAACTCAAACATCTGAAATATTAGTTTACTTTATAACATGAATGAGAAATATATTTAGTTAACTTGATAGAATCCTTTGCCACTGACTATTAAAGCATCCCCTGATGTATAGGAACTTTCCTCTTGAAGCACATTGTCTAACATACTTAAAAGCACATATTCAGATGAGACTTGAACAACACTGTAGTCTTACTCGATAATGTTGACTGCTTCGACTGAGGTCACGAAGGGGGCAGAGAGCTTCCATGCTCGGCTGTATATTTACATACGTTCAAAAAATGGTTCAAATGGCTCTGAGCACTATGGGACTTAACGTCTGTGGTCATCAGTTCCCTAGAACTTAGAACTACTTAAACCTAACTAACCTAAGGACATCACACACATCCATGCCCGAAGCAGGATTCGAACCTGCTGCCTTATCGGTCACGCGGTTCCAGACTGAAGCGCCTAGAACTGCACGGCCACACCGGCCGGCTTTGACCTCCGTGCGAGGACGCTTCTGAGAGAGTCGTCGCTAATGTCTGTGGTATCCGTGTTCATTGCTGACCTTGGTGTGGAGCCGTGGTATTTGGACGATACCACAATAATTATGTTACAAATTTGTAACGAAAGTGGGTACGAAGTGTGGGGAGCAGACTGACCATGAAAGATTGGAGATTTCACATTCGAGAGATCAAAGAAAAAGATTTCTAATTGAATATTATATTTCTGCATTTCATTCCTCTTGCGCTCTGTGGTACATGGAAAATGGACTGTTGAATGTTAACAATAGGGTCACGCAGAATGGCTGGCAGTACCTTATCAGATGATTACTGCCTCAATCCGCCGCCATACCATTAATTGGGTTGCACCCCTAATTATGTTGCCAACCAATAATGGGTACCTTTCCTTGATGCGTGAACTGTGTCTGAATACAAATCTACAAGCATGTATGCTTGTGTGTGTGTGTGTGTGTGTGTGTGTGTGTGTGTGTGTGTGTGTGCGCGCGCGCACGCGCGCGCTCCAACAGAAAAGCAATTACGCACTCGTTCGACTGAAGTTAATTAATTACGCGCACAGTCGAGCTGTACGGATGAGTTGACTGCACGCTGTGTTGCAAGTGCATCCCAGACGCGCTCTTAGCCATAAATCACAGAGGTGGAAACTGCTGAGTCGCACGAGTAACTGTGTTATAGAGTACACATATTGTCTGTAATTAATAGCTGTTAAGTCTCTTACTGAGACCTGTTGCGCCTCACACATAACGTTCTTAAAATCCACATTGGTCTCCTATATCTCTTTCACGTGTTAGTTTCCTTTTATTTCGTTTTTTTATTTCCGTTTTCCAAATCTTTGCATCGCTACAACGCCACGTGAAAAAGAGACGAAAATGTAAGATCCCTATCAGTAAATTGTTAACGCTTATTATGTCATTTTATATTTAACAAGCGAAAGCTACAATGCTTCGCAATTGACAATTATGTATGGAAACCATACATCATAAAGTCACCCCTCATCCCCCATATCACTGCCCAACTCCTCCTCCCCTCTCTATGTCCATTTCCGCTCCTGCGCCAACTTTATCATCTATGCTTGTAACCTCCCTCTTACTAATCGGCCTATCCTGCTTGCGATATAAAATATGACCGTGGATCGCGTGTATGCCTCATGTATTTTTATTAATTGGATAAGGTTCTCTTTCCCGATGAAATAATACCGGTAAGTAGGAGGAAAGTGTACAACAGACCCTTCTGATGGAAAAGTCTACTAAAATTAAAAGGTAATTAAACAGAACAGTGTTATAATTTGGAAAAATGAAAGTTATTTTGTCCATTCACTCACGAATAAAACTAGACGGAAAAGGAGTACCACTGACCATCAATCGAAAAGTTACACTAACTAACGAAAAGGAAATAATTAACGATCGCCAGCCCACTAGGGCAATTAACACCCAAAATCATGTACAAGATGATGGGAAAGAAAGACATGCATTATTAATACTGACGTGGCAACTGAAGGTTTTTTATTTTTTGACAGTAATTTTAAGTATGTAACGGTATAGAAAACTCAGAAGTTACTCTTACGTTATGTTTGTCATTAAATTTTGAAAAAAAATTGAGTAATGGTTTGAAAATATGCAATTAAACTGTATATTAGTGTTGAACTTTGTTATGTGAACAATGACTTTCAGTGACCTCAACGCAATGTCACCAAAGAAATTTAGAAAAAAAAAGCAAACACTCTTTACTTTTCAGTTACTTATTTTGAAACTGGATTTCAGGTTATTGTCTGAACAACTGAGCCTTTTGCCGGCCGCGGTGGTCTAGCGGTTCTAAGCGCTCAGTCCGGAACCACGCGACTGCTACGGTCGCAGGTTCGAATCCTGCCTCGGGCATGGATGTGTGTGATGTCCTTAGGTTAGTTAGGTTTAAGTAGTTCTAGGTTCTAGAGGACTGATGACCACAGATGTTAAGTCCCATAGTGGTCAGAGCCATTTGAACTGAGACTTTTTTTACTGACTTGAATAGAAATAAGTAATAGAATACGTACCAAACGAAACAGCCAGTGCTCCAAGCTTTACTTTACTCATATACTGAAATCTGTTGTAGAACAGTTAATTGAAAGTAGACTGACTCTAAAATTCTTAAAAGTGAAATTATTTGTTAATGAACTGGCTCTAACTATTCAATTTGTTTCTTATGTCACTAGGTTGGCATATAAGGGAAAAAAAGGAACAAGGACCCTGCTTGGTAACAATGTCTGAGGACAATGAGGACACAATCATCCTAAGTTTAACTGATTATTATTTAAGTAAATTTTATCAATCAAATCACATTCAGTTTTGCTGCTGTGTTGGCCATTAATACTCTCTACCAATAAACAATCTTACTACAGTGCTGTGCATACGACGAAACTCGGAGCCGACGACGAATCTCTGTTGCTGGAACTGCTGCTGTTGTTGAAGACAGTAGCATTTTGTGAAGCACAGCTAATTACAGGAAGGGGCAATCGTAATTAATACAGCCTCTTCCGCCCATCCACTGTCCGTACTTCTGCTACTAGACATCTGGCCGGCGCGCGTACATGATGATGCCGAAATGATACTCTCTACAGCGTGAGTGTTAACACCACACTTCCGCACAGTACAAGCACTGGAACCCCCCTCTGTCTTTCCACGCTCTCCGCACAACTCCTTAGCCAAAGATTTTACAATGCACAAGCACTGCTATTATCGTTGCTAGTCGATGCAGATAACAGTTCCTTTGGCTTTTTCCCAGAACTTACAAGTTTCACAGTAAGACACAGATAAATACAATGAAATGTCAACAGATTTCTACCTAAATGTCCTTACTTATTAAAAGAAAGCGTTTAAAATACAAATATTTATGTACAATTCAGCAAAAAATTTTTATATCGGTAGCAGGTGCCATGCATCCTGCATTTTCGGTATTACATCCTCCCTTTCTGATCTTGAGCCTTGTTTACTGTTATTGCAGAAGAAACCAAATTAAGTAATTTATAATGGATGGGTAAAGTAGTTGGGATCATTGGTATATAGGGTATGAGAGAGACCTCTCTGGCTGCTTGATCTGCTGAGGATAGTAGCTTCAGCGACAGTATTACACATAGTTTTAACCTGCAAATAGGGTTAGAATGTTTGATACAATTCAGATTCCGTGGTAATATTCTAGTCATAAACTGATAAGTCATAAATATAGCTTACCTGCTTACAGTAAAACCAACGACAAGGTAGTATCAAAACGGTAAAATGTTGTGTATACAGTTTTTGTTTGAAATTAAAGATAAGGAGAAAGAATATATATATATATATATATATATATATATATATATATATATATATATATATATATATATGTGTGTGTGTGTGTGTGTGTGTATATCTGTGTATATGTGTGTATATATATATCTGTATAATGATTTACATGCTTTGCTGTCAAGCTTGAAACTGGCTGCAAGAAAGTAAACGAAACTCCACATTTTCACAGTACAGAGCTCTCTCGTAGTTGGTCTTAACACAAAATCTGTACATTATCTACGTAATAAATGTATAGCCAATGTAAGTTTCTATGTTTGTTAATGTATCGTGATAAACTGAAAGTAAACCGATCAGTAACTTTTCGAGACATTTGGCAACAACGTCTCCCCTTTATGTTTTATGTGTATATTTATATATTATAAAAATTAACAAAATGCGTAGCTTATCCATACCTACAATAGTTGACTACTGCACACCACCGTGATGGCTTGTTAGGTTACATCTGATCAGAGGAACGATCGCCCCAGTTCCAAGTCAACCATCAAGACGACAGCGTCGTCTTAGAGAGGGCACTAGTGTAAGTGTATTAAATTCTGTGGCATTATGTGAACACTATGTCAATTATTCTTCTAGTGAAGAGTGTTGAAAAATTGTTTGTATAAATATATAATCAGAAACAGTTGTAAATACCCACAACATTCCTCTGTAAATGGATTCTGCAAGTTTAGTAAACCTTCCTACTTATATTGTCATAAAATCAACTACTACTTTAGGTGCTCTTGTTCCGCTCAATCTCCTCCTAGAGCAAATGTGTGTGAAATCTTATGGGACTTAACTGCTAAGGTCATCAGTCCCTAAGGTTACACACTACTTAACCTAAATTATCCTAAGGACAAACACACACATCCATGACCGAGGGAGAACTCGAATCTCCGCCGGGACTAGCCGCACAGTGCATGACTGCAGCGCTTTGGACCGCTCGGCCAATCACGCGCGGCCTCCTAGAGAAAACCAAAGAAACTACAGTTGTGACTGCAAACATATAAAGACGGGGAAAAGACGTAACACCAAGAAGCATATATACAGGGTGAGTCACCTAACGTTACCACTGGATATATTTGGTAAACCACATCAAATACTGACGAATCGATTCCACACACCGAACGTGAGGAGAGGGGCTAGTGTAATTGGTTAATACAAACCATAAAAAAGTGCAAGTATGTTTTTTAACACAAACCTACATTTTTTAAATGGAACCCCGTTAGTTTTGTTAGCACATCTGAACATATAAACAAATACGTAATCAGTGCCGTTTGTTGTTTTGTAAAATGTTAATTACATCCGGAGATATTGTAACCTAAAGATGACGCTTGAGTACCACTCCTCCGCTGTTCGATCGTGTGTATCGGAGAGCACCGAATTACGTAGGGATCCAAAGGGAACGGTGATGGACCTTAGGTACAGAAGAGACTGGAACAGCACATTACGTCCGCGTGCTAACACCTTTTATTGGTCTTTTTCACTGACGCACATGTACATTACCATGAGGGATGAGGTACACGTACACACGTGGTTTCCGTTTTCAATTACGGAGTGTAATAGAGTGTGTCTCGACATGTCAGGCCTACAGCAACAGAGGATATGAAACAACGTATTGTGGCAGCCTGCGGCGACATTACACCAGATGTACTGCTGCGTGTACGACATTCATTACGCCAGAGATTGCAATTGTGTGCAGCAAATGATGGTCACCACATTGAACATCTATTGGCCTGACATGTCGGGACACACTCTATTCCACTCCGTAATTGAAAACGGAAACCATGTGTGTACGTGTACCTCATCCCTCATGGTAATGTACATGTGCGTCAGTGAAAAAGACCAATAAAAGGTGTTAGCACGCGGACGTAATGTGCTGTTCCAGTCCCTTCTGTACCTAAGGTCCATCACCGTTCCCTTTGAATCCCTACGTAATTCGGTGCTCTCAGATACACACGATCGAACAGCGGAGAAGTGGTACTCAAGCGTCAACTTTAGGCTACAATATCTCCGGATGTAATTAACATTTTACAATGCAACAAACGGCACTGATTACGTATTTGTTTATATGTTCAGATGTGCTAACAAAACTAACGGGGTTCCATTTAAAAAACGTACGTTTGTGTTAAAAAACATACTTCCGTGCATTTTTTTATGGTTTGTATTAAACAATTACACTAGCCCCTCTCCTCACGTTCGGTGTGTGGAATCGATTCGTCAGTAATTGATGTGGTTTACGAAATATATCCAGCGGTAACGTTAAGTGACTCACCATATATATATATATATATGTTGTCTGCTATAATCGAAGGTGAAGTGAGCGTGAAACCGGCAGAGATATTAGGTTGGTGCATAACTTCGTAGCATTTTTCCGTAAGTTTTGATAAGCACATCAGATACATGTAACAGAGACGTTACTCATCAATAATGTATACTTCTTCACTGCCAAGCTGGGGTAACTTCTCAATTACGCGATTGTTTAGAGCTGAAGAACTCGTCGAGCCATGTTCGGAGTGTATTTTCATCAAGAAAGGACTTTTCTTGAAGGTTGTTCGATAGATAGCGGGAAGGTGAAATTCTGAGGGCGCAAGTTTAGTGAAAGAGGTGCGTGCGCTATGACTTCCGACACAACTCCTGTATAGTGATTTTTGTCAGTCTATCATAATGAGGGGGGGGGGCGTTTTCGTAGCGTAGCATCACCTCATGCGGTACTCCTGGTCGTTTTTCTTGAATTGCGCCTGCAAGGCATCTCAGTTGTTGACAACAAACTTCAGCAGTCCTGGTTACACCTTGGGGAAGTAATTCGCATTGCACCACGCCGCCGCTGTTCCACTAGATGCATAACATTACTTTTGTGGATGCACGCAATCCTTGCTGCTTTGTTGGGGTCAGTCATTGCTTTCTTTTCCTTACTTTAGCATAAATACGCCATTTCTCGTCACCAATAACGATACAAGATAGGAATAGTCGGTGTTGTTCACGAGCCAATTCATGACGAGCTAAGCTAGATGTACATATGGCCACACTCTGATTTTTGTCATTTTGGATTAGAGCATGCGGTACCCATACACCAGATTTTTTAACCTTCCCCATTGCAGGTGAATGTCGCGCGACGGTGCAATGATCACAGTTCCACACTTGCCAGTTCACGAGTATAGCGGCGTAGACCATTCTGCATCAATGCGTTTGAACGATCTTCATCAAACCCCGAAGTTTTTCCTGAATGTGGAGGGACACTAATGTCAAAAAGATCCTCCTTAAAATAGAAAGCAATTTTCAAATGGTTCAAAGCTCTGAGCACTATGGACAACATCAGTGGTCATCAGTCCCCTAGAACTTAGAACTACTTAAACCTAACTAACCTAAGGCCATTACACACATCCATGCACGAGGCAGGATTCGAACCTGCGACCGCCGCGGTCACGCGGTTCCAGACTGAAGTTCCAGAACCGCATGGCCACACCGGCCGGCGAAAGCAATTTTCTTGCCGTGCTCTGTCCAGTGCTATTATCCCCATACACGGCGCAAATACACTCCTGGAAATTGAAATAAGAACACCGTGAATTCATTGTCCCAGGAAGGGGAAATTTTATTGACACATTCCTGGGCTCAGATACATCACATGATCACACTAACAGAACCACACGCACATAGACACAGGCAACAGAGCATGCACAATGTCGGCACTAGTACAGTGTATATCCACCTTTCGCAGCAATGCAGGCTGCTATTCTCCCATGGAGACGATCGTAGAGATGCTGGATGTAGTCCTGTGGAAGGGCTTGCCATGCCATTTTCAACTGGCGCCTCAGTTGGACCAGCGTTCGTGCTGGACGTGCAGACCGCGTGAGACGACGCTTCATCCAGTCCCAAACGTGCTCAATGGGGGACAGATCCGGAGATCTTGCTGGACAGGGTAGTTTACTTACACCTTCTAGAGCACGTTGGGTGGCACGGGATACATGCGGACGTGCATTGTCCTGTTGGAACAGCAAGTTCCCTTGCCGGTCTAGGAATGGTAGAAAGATGGGTTCGATGACGGTTTGGATGTACCGTGCACTATTCAGTGTCCCCTCGACGATCACCAGAGGTGTACGGCCAGTGTAGGAGATCGCTCCCCACACCATGATGCCGGGTGTTGGCCCTGTGTGCCTCGGTCGTATGCAGTCCTGATTGTGGCGCTCACCTGCACGGCGCCAAACACGCATACGACCATCATTGGCATAAAGGCAGAAGCGATTCTCATCGCTGAAGACGACACGTCTCCATTCGTCCCTCCATTCACGCCTGTCGCGACACCACTGGAGGCGGGCTGCACGATGTTGGGGCGTGAGCGGAAGACGGCCTAACGGTGTGCGGGACCGTAGCCCAGCTTCATGGAGACGGTTGCGAATGGTCCTCTCCGATACCCCAGGAGCAACAGTGTCCCTAATTTGCTGGGAAGTGGCGGTGCGGTCCCCTACGGCACTGCGAAGGATCCTACGGTCTTGGCGTGCATCCGTGCACCTTCCGCCGACCACTGGCGACAACATCGATGTACTGTGGAGACCTCACGCCCCACGTGTTGAGCAATTCGGCGGTACGTCCACCCGGCCTCCCGCATGCCCACTATACGCCCTCGCTCAAAGTCCGTCAACTGCACATACGGTTCACGTCCACGCTGTCGCGGCATGCTACCAGTGTTAAAGACTGCGATGGAGCTCCGTATGCCACGGCAAACTGGCTGACACTGACGGCGGCGGTGCACAAATGCTGCGCAGCTAGCGCCATTCGACGGCCAACACCGCGGTTCCTGGTGTGTCCGCTGTGCCGTGCGTGTGATCATTGCTTGTACAGCCCTCTCGCAGTGTCCGGAGCAAGTATGGTGGGTCTGGCACACCGGTGTCAATGTGTTCTTTTTTCCATTTCCAGGAGTGTATTTATGGATGCCTGCGCTGCTGCCACTTCTCTACTGAACTCAGAAGAGTATGTCGGAAATATTCTGATTTCTCTACTTTACACCACATTTCTGGTGTCCGCAGCTCCACTCGCTGTCTCCAAATGACAAAATGACTATAAGTAAACTCTGACGGCAACGGACAATCCTGTTGGCAGAACACTCGGTACTGAGCATTATTGCAGAGGTTGAAAATACCGCTTCAGTTGTAAATTACTTCATTTTCACACCACAGGTTTCGGACTGTTGTAAGCCCATCCTCAGGTGTCGTACTGGAAATAGTAAAAGACGGGAGATAATTTCCACACGCCGCAACACACATAAAAAACAAAAAAAACCATTTTTCCAAAAAAGTTTTAAAAAACTTTAAAAAAACATTTCGAAACGGCCGGTCGGGCTAGGTGCTAGGAAACCTATGTCAATGCGCAAGTGGCACCAGGCAGTACTGCGGACAACTGCCTGTGTACGGAAATATATACAGATGGATATCACGACACTTACGCTGTGCTGTGGTCCCCGAGCGCCGTATGTACCAGGCGCGGTGTGCTGCCTACGAGCGCAGAACACGGAGCAGCGGATGCGAACGAGGAGGCACCTTCCACTCAGTTTTATCACAGTTCTGGACCGACCTGTTCAATACGCTCCATTACTGCGCATAACGCAGTTTTAACTTATATCGTGTGTTTTTTGTATGTAATTTTTGTTTTTTTCTTCATTTCAAATGTAAACCACTAAGTTCAAACTGTGAATGGCCGGGCTAGTGGCCTCGTGTTCTTCTCTCCGTCAACAGATGGTGTACCAATTTGCCTCCTCGTTCCCATCCGCTAGTCACTGTTCTGCGCTCATAGGCAGGACACCGCGCCTGATACACGCGGCTCAAATTGC
Source organism: Schistocerca gregaria (assembly GCF_023897955.1). Lineage (NCBI taxonomy): Eukaryota > Metazoa > Arthropoda > Insecta > Orthoptera > Acrididae > Schistocerca > Schistocerca gregaria. The sequence continues at coordinate 134,813,796 of NC_064921.1, read as the reverse complement.
TCCCAGCACTATGGGACTCAACATCTGAGATCATCAGTCTCTTAGAACTTAGAACTACTTAAACCTAACTAACCTAAGGACATCACACACTTCCATGCCAGAGGCTGGATTCGAACCTGCGACCGTAGCAGTCACGCGGTTCCCGACTGAAGTGCCTAGAACCGCACGGCCACCGCGGCGCTCGGGGACCACAGCACAGCGTAAGTGCCGTGATATCATTTGTGTATCAGTTTGAATTCCGTAGAAATATTGGAACACGTGAGTTAATACTGATCCTACGACTTATCTTAGAAGCTAGATTAAGGAAAGGCAAACCTACGTTTAAGCATTTGTAGTCTTAGAGAAAGCTTTTGACAATGTTGACTGGAATACTCTCTTTCAAATTTTGAAGGTGGCACGGTAAAATACAGAGAGCCAAAGGCTATTTACAATTTGTACAGATGGCAGTAGTAAGAGTCGAGGGGCGCGAAATGGAAGCAGTAGTTGGGAAGGGAGTGAGACAGGGTTGTAGTCTCTCCCCGATGTTGTTCAAAATCCATGGAGAAGAAATAAAAACTTTGAGGACCGCCGATGACGTAATTCTGTCAATGACAGCAAATGACTTGGAAGAGCAGTTGAACGGAATGGACAGTGTCTTGAAAGGATGATATAAGATGAACATCAACAAAAGCAAAACGAGGATAATGGAATGTAGTCGGATGATGCTGAGGGAATTAGATTAGGAAATGAGACACTTAAAGTAGTAAAGGAGTTTTGCTATTTCGGGAGCAAAATAACTGATGATGGTTGAAGTAGAGAAGATATAAAACGTAGACTGGCAATGGCAAGGAAAGCGTTTCTGAAGAAGAGAAGTTTGTTAACATCGGGTATGGATTTAAGTGTCAGGAAGTCGTTTCTAAAAGTATTTGTATGGAGTGTAGCCATGTATGGAAGTGAAACATGGACGATAAATAGTTTGGACAAGAAAAGAATGGAAGCTTTCGAAATGTGGTGCTACAGAAGAATGCTGAAGATTAGATGGGTAGGTCACATAACTAAAGAGGAGGTATTGAATAGAATTGGGGAGACGAGGAGTTTGTGACACAACATGACAAGAAGAAGGAACCGGTTGGTAGGACATGTTCTGAGGTATCAAGCGATCACGGGAGCGTGGAGGGCAAAAATCGTAGAGAGAGACCAAGAGATGAATACACTAAGCAGATTCAGAAGGATATAGGTTGCAGTAAGTACTGGGAGATGAATAAGCTTGCACAGGGTAGAGTAGCATGGAGAGCTGCATCAAACCAGTCTCAGGACTGAAGATCACAACAACACATTTCCTACCCAGACAGTTGTCCGTAGTACTGTCTGGTGCCACTTGCCCATTGGCATAGGTTTCATAGCACCCAGCCCGACTGGCGGTTTCGAAATGTTTTTTAAAAGTTTTTTAAACCTTTTTGGATTTTTTTAATGTTTGTTACGGAGTGTGGAAATTATCTCCCGTCTTTTGCTGTTTTCAGTACGACACCTGAGGATGGGCTTATAACAGTCGGAAACCGGTTTTGTGAAAATAAAGTAATTTACAACTGAAGCGGTATTTTCAACCTGCGCTCTGACAGCAACATTGAACTACAAACAAAAATGAGACTCGGTAAATAAACCCATAGCAACCCGAATATCAACATGCAAAACAAAAACGCTACGAACTTATGCACTAACTTAGTACAGTACCATAAAATATAATTCTTTGATCCTTAACTAACGTTTTGCACTTTAAACATACAGCCTTGTCCTGGTAACAGACATACAGAAAATATACCATGAGCATAAAAAGTAATATACAAAAATTAAACGGTAATATAAGAAAGACATAACCATTTTATGTTTACATTTTGATAGTACATGGTGAATATGAATCCTAGAATCCTAATTCATACAAGGTAATGTCCTGTATTATTTTTACTTTATTTTTACTTTATATGGTCATGCACTATACGTTTGCATCGTTTTTAGTTAAATGTGAACGCTGTAAGTTTTCCAGGCGTGAAAGCTGTTTCAATAGTTCAGATGAGTTTTCTGCTGCGGTTAGTTTTGTGGAATCATTCACGCTGCCTAGACACCAGCATCCCACATCAACGTTCGTCCCATATTGTGAAGCACAGGAGTTGAAATTAACCAGAACATATGGAAAATAAGCTCAGATAATAATGTAAATCATAGATTTCCTCGGACCTCTTGCCACGTGAGTTCTGGGTAAAACCTAAAGCTTTTGACGATTACTGCCTCCCACAACCTCAGGACCTATTGGCTATCGTGACTGCTGCTGTGATGGCCTTAAATATGGTAGAAACTACAGCGATCAGTCCATCCGGTATGCAGAACAGCAACGGTACATTGAAAATCGAGGACTTGAGAAATCAGCAGTTGTTGAGCGCAGCCTCACAAACGGATACAAAGAATTATGAAATGTATTCACAAACTGTGAATACGATATTACAACAGCTGTACGGCTTACTATAGGCAGATGAAAATTTGTACCAGGTGGGACTGGAACACAGGTTTTCCGCTTATCACGAGCGGGCGCCTTAACTATTTCAGCCATCCGTGCACGCCTCTAGGATCGATCCAATCTTATATAATGTATGTCATTGTGTCTATGTCCAGTATTGTTCGCACACTGATCGTGTCATTCTCACATAGGGAGAAACAATATTTTTCTCTTTAGTATGCCTTAGTTTGGCATGAAATGCTATTAGTTCAGTCTCTTTATTTGACAGTGTCGGTATAGTTCTCCTGCTGGAGTTACCCAAGTCTGTTGGAATGAACAATGGACATGAGTGGATGCAGGTGATCAGACAGGATGCTTACGTACGTGTCACCTGTCAGAGTCGTATCTAGACGTAAAAGAGATCCCATATCACTCTAACTGCACACACGCCACACCACTGCACCGCCTCCACCAGCTTGAACAGTCCCCTGCCTGCATGCAGGGTCCTTGTACTCATGAGATGGTCTCCACACCTGTACACGTCCATCCGCTCAAAATAATTTGAAACGAGACTCGTCTGACCCTGCAACAAGTTTCCAGTCATAAAAAAAATGGTTCAAATGGCTCTGAACACTATGGGACTTAACTGCTGAGGTCATCAGTCCCCTAGAACTTAGAACTACTTAAACCAAACTAACCTAAGGACGTCACACACGTCCATGCCCGAGGCAGGATTCGAACCTGCAACCGTAGCAGTCGCGCGGTTCCAGACTGTAGCGCCTAGAGCCGCTGGGTCACCCCGGCTGGCCCAGTCATCAAAGCCCAATGTCCATGTTGACAGGCCCTGGCGAGACGGAAAGATTTGTGTCCTGCAGTCATAAAGGGTACACGTGTGGGCCTTCGGCTTTGAAAGCGCATATCGATATTTCGCACGCTGATGGTCCAGCATTGAGATCTGTAGCACTTTGCGGAAGGGTTGCACTTCTGTCACGTTGAAAGAGGCTCTTCAGACGTCGTTAACTCATTCTTGCAGGATCTTTTTCCGGCCGTCGCGATGTCGGAGATTTGATATTTTATCGGATTTCTAATATTCACAGTACACTCATAAAAAGGTCGTACAAGAAAATCCCCACTTCATCGCTACGTCGGAAATACTGTGTCCAATCGCTCTTGCACAGACTATAACACCACGTTCAAACTCATTTAAATCTTGATAACCTGCCATTGTAGAAGCAGTATCCGATCTGACAACTGCGCCAGGCACTGCTCTTATATAGACATTGTCGACCGCAGCATTGTGTTCTTTCTGTTTATATCTCTCTGTAATTGAATACGATGCCTATACCAGTTTCTTTTGCGCTTCAGTGTATTACGTGCTCATACTGCTTACTGTTTTCCGCGAACATAACTCATGTTCTCGAACAGGATTTCATTACCAGTGGGGCAGATGTAATCACCTCCACCTCTTCTTTCCTCGCCCTCAATATCCCGTGAGGAGGAAGGCTCCGTTGTCACTCCGCTGTAGAGAACTTGGCGATCGGACAGCAGTGAAGGAGCGAGTGACAACAACACGGTGCGCTTGAAATTTAAATGCAGTACATTGGGAACGTCATAACTGTCTACTATCAGAACTGTGGCCAATATTTTCAAGCGGCATTGATTTTTGGGGCTCGTATCTTGCAAGTGTGCTTTTTTTTCTCCCCAAAAAGCAGCGTGATACCAACCTCACTGTCGCCCGACAACCAGATGTGTTGGTTTGGGGCCGGCCGCGGTGGCTGAGCGGTTCTAGGCGCTGCAGTCAGGAACCGCGTGACTGCTACAGCCGCAGGCTCGAATCCTGCCTCGAGCATGGATGTGTGTGATGTCCTTAGGTTAGTTAGGTTTAAGTAGTTATAAGTTCTAGGGGACTGATGACCTCATATGTTAAGTCCCAAGTGCTCAGAGCCATTTGACCATTTTGTTTTTTGCTGGTTTGGGGTGCCATTTCTCTTCGTAGCAGGACCATTTTGGTTGTCATCGTACCAGTCTCGCAGCACAGCGGTGCGTCGACTATTTGTGAGCCCCGTTTTGTTGCTCTTCAAGACAAGCCATCCTGGTCTTACTTTTCGGCAAGATAATGCCCGCCCACACACGTTCCTGCTGCTCGTCTTCGTCTTGCCAGCAAGATCGCCGGTGCTCTCCCAGATTGAGAACATTTGGAGCATTATGGACAGTGCCCTTCAACCAACTCGGGATTTCGGTGATCTAACGCTCCAGTTGGACAGAAGACGGCACGATATTCTTCGTGTGGACGTCTAACAGCTCTGTCGATCAATGCTTAGCCAAATAATTGCTGCATAGAGGCGAGAGGTGGACCAATGCGCTATTGACTTATACAATTTGCGAAGCTCCTTCTCTTGAATAAATCGCGCTATTTTTTTAAACTGTAATCATAATTTTGCCCATACAGATACATCAGACATGCCCATTTTCGACCTTAGATCAAAATGGTTATCTAGAACTTAATCGGAGGCCAGTGCTTAGGAGAAATTATATTGCCAGGCTGGAGACTATCTAAAATGTATGGTAACTGAAGAAAACTTCAAGAGCCAAGATCGTTAAAAAAGCGTTTTATTGGATGATTGGTTTCGACAGAACTGTGCTGTCATCATCGGCTTCTATACTTTTGAATTTATACCATGTTATCCGTCAGTGTTACAAATCCCTTTACACTGCATGTGGCGTCGCTACCATGAAAATTACATATACAGTGATCTTCATCGTACTGAGAAGTGCATATACAGTGTCAAGCGATTCGTAAGAATGGTGGATAATATGCTGTAAAAGTTTAAAAACAAAAGTTACGATGATGACGGCAGAACCCTGTCGAAACCGTTCATCAAATAAAATGCATTATTAGAAATTTGGCTTACGAAGTTTTCTTCAGTTACCTTGTCAGGACCATTTATCTACAGCAAGTGCAACAAGTGTGTATAACTTGCAGGTGGAACAAGTAACCCAATTCGGTGTAATGGGTAGTGTAAAAAAAAGTTTTCAAGATACAGGGTGTCGTACAAGTCTGTAAAGGTATCGATAGTCTGACGACATGAACGGAAAATTTGTCAGTGGCACTATAACTTTTATTCAAGACATGCGTCTTGCACGCTGCTCAAATCGAGATCATCGTCATCTTAGTGTTGTTCTGAGCTTTGAGTGAGATCTACCTAATTATCATCACTGGAAAATTCAAATTCACCAGGTTAATTTTCAGCCTCAGAAGAGTGCACCAACAATTCCCTCGTCTTGTCATCTAACAGCCCTCATCACCGTGAAATTTTCAGTTTATAGAACAGACACTTGTTATGTAATAATGCACCAGAATAAATATGTGCTTATCACAAGCATGACTGATAGACATTGAAAGAATAACAACGCGAGTTAACAAAAGCAAATGACGCAACTGACGGTGTGCACACAGACATCTGATTGTTAAAAAAATTGCTTCTAGCCGCACGGGCTTGCGAGGCTCGTAAGGGAGTATACGTGAGCCAACACTTTAACACAACGTGTAATTAACAGTATTGGCTACATTGCAAAAATTTTAAATAAATATTCGACGTCATTAAACAATTGATGTATAGAAAATTGGGTCATAGGAAGGCCATTGCAGTCAAGAGGCTAGTCAATACAAATTGTGAAAGTTCAACAATAAACATGTGTTGTGAAACAATAAACTAAAAATTCTCTTAAATGTTCATGGTAGTGGGAAGTGAATACTCAGTGATAAGAGATTTTTAACAATGATGGATAATATGTTGTAAAAGTTCAAAAGCAAAAGATCCGACGATGACAGGACGGCCCTGTCAATTATATTGAAAAATGTGAAAATAAGAGTAATTGAAATTACATTTAAGTTCTTCATTTATTATCATTCTTTTTCGTTGTTTTGGCACCATCATTGCCAGATGCGTGTCTACAAAGTAGTAGTTCTTTGGTAGAGCTCAGCGTGAGCAATTCAACGGTGAAATTAATTCTCTAAAAATTACGTAGAACAGATAGTTAGAAATACCTCTCATGATGGAAAGATATTGGATCTAATGGCAACAAATAGACGTGACTTATTTGAGGATGCCCACAGAGAAACTGGTATCAGTGACAGTGTATTAACATAGCAATAATTACCACACCATTTTAAAATTAACGCTATTTCACTGTGCAACACGTTATATTTCATGAGTCTTTGAACAGAATCTCCACTGATGAGAACGAAGCTAGTTCGTGAGTAGCAAACACGACTAAAGGAACTTATTGTGTGAGAAAGTGTAAGTCCTGGGATTAGGAATCTAAAGATGACCGTTAAACTGGCTGAAACTGGTTATCTATGTAACAAGACTTCTAATCTAGGCAGTTAGGTGTTCTGAAACAATGGCCTCAACCCAACAAACTGCTAGTCGCTCAAATTTATTGGCCAACAGGGCACCTGGATCGTACTTATCTAGTGTTTGCAATACATGCTGAAATGATGGACCGGACTGTTTCAAAATCTGTTCTCTGAGTTTGGCATCAGTTGTACCGAACACGATCACATCATGAACATAATTTCAGAATATAAGGCACCACAAGCACATTTGAATTTGCATTTCCTCTTCATAACCTGGAAATCCGTTACCCACTCATGATAAGTATGTTTTGACCGTGTTTTAAAATTAAAGAATTGATACCTAGCTGCTGCCACATTCACTTGTTGGTCATAATAGTTAGTTAGCGAACCTCCTCATAGGAAAGGCCACCCGGAGTGGCGTTAGGACTAACTTTTGTATAAGGCGGAACACTGCACTACCTACTGTGGAGAGAAAGTAATGGCTTTTCACAGTACCTGGTTCGTTGTGAGCACTTCGTGGGCTTCAAACTGTTGCAACCACCTGAGCCATTCCTAGTTCATAAAATTAGCGAAAAGGCGGCATAGCTGCTGTATGTGTTGCTTGTTCTGTCGGGCGCGCAGCATTGGCCAGTGGCTGCTGCACCGTGTTTAGTAGTGTAGGTATTTGCTGAGTCTGGAATTGAGACATCAGCATTCGCTGTGTTGCATCTAACGCTGGCAGCTGTGGGATAGGTGGGGTGGGCAAGTAGGAAGAGACAAATGCAAGAAACAGACAAGGCAAGCAAGAAAAATAGGTACAAAAGAAAAGAAAATTTCTGCAACGTCCATCTGAAAACTCGGATTAGCAAAAACTCTATAACAGACTGTTAAAGCAAGTAAACGCTCCTGCAAAGAGAAAACAAGAGAGAATTAAGGAGCCAGAAAACAAAAGAAAATTCCGTGGTCACGAGGCGTGGGGTTTGTTTGTGAATCCTCATTGTCAAAATGTCGTGTCTGGCCCACTCATCTAATACAGGGTGCCTAGGAAGCCGTATTCTCGGATAGCCAGACAACAATTCAAGCAAATCATTTTAATGGAGTTTATTATAGTAAATTAAACTGACAAAGCTTTAATTCGCGTATTTACAAAGATGGGTCGAAAGCAAATGGCATCACGCAAATATTCAGTGCCTTTCGATATTTACAAATTCCATACAAGCAAATAATACAGTTCACTAGTTACTCTTATAGCGTTTATGTCACGGTTCGTCTACTAGTGTGGCTGCGGCTAGGCAGAGCTGCGCTTAAATTCTCTTCGTATAGGTGCCGCTCGTGTCGTGGTGTAGTCCTAGTCAGCGCCGTCTAGACGTCATCTCACAGCCCTCTATGCTGTGCCGGCGCTTGATGCTACGCTGGAACACGAATTTTATCCCAGAATACCAAAGAAGGCACTTCAGTTGTTTTTAGCATTTTGAAGCACCTATTTGTGCGAAATGGCGTTTCCAGCAAATGTAATTTTGTGTGAGTTGTCTTCTATTAGCCGGCCGCTGTGGTTGAGCGGTTGTAGGCGTTTCAGTCTGGAACCGCGCTGCTGCTACGGTCGCGGGTTCGAATCCTACCTCACGCATGGATGTGTGCGATGTATTTAGATTAGTTAGGTTTACGTAGTTCTAAGTTCTAGGGGACTGATGACTTCAGATGCTAAGTCCCATAGTGCTTAGAGCCATTTGAACCATTTGTCTTCTGTTTCAGGCTGCTCGCAACCCCACCGATCCATCAGCAGTTTCCATATTCTTCTATTCATTTGGATGTATTCGAATAGACTTAATTATTTTCACAATATTTTCTACAAATAAGCGCGGCATTTGAAACTGCCCCTCTCTGTGATGAGTAGAGCCCGAGATTATATGCAAATCTGTGTAACGACCATTATAGAGAATGCAGAAGAAAATTTATTTAATGTCTTATATTTAGAAAATTTTATAGGATACAAATAATTCTCCTGGCTTTAATGGAGATGTTGCAATAACTTGCATAGGCATAATAGGTGTCCTTTTTTCCTGTGAATTATGAAAAAATTTAAAATTAAGGAAAATTTATGGTAATTTGGGTGAATTAATTATTATTTTGGCACTGAAAATTTTTGGCAGTTTTTGCAGGGCTTTGTTTCATAGAACTTTGTGTAAAATACAAAACAACTGGACTACTTTTCTTCCCATATCTATGGTAAGATGTTAGTCGATAAAGCAAAAGTGTTTCCTTGTCTTCCAAAAAGGAAAGTGGCTGAGGAAAGTATAGTACGCACATTTTTAGTTGTTCTTCCTGTGCCATGTCAGAAAGAGTCGGAACATTTCGTATCGAGAAACTTCGTTTTCCCACTGACTCCATCGTGAAAATCTTTACAGTTGTCGCACTGAAGATTCAAGTGCTGCGTCGTGGTGTATTATCTAGAGTCGACAATTTCAATAATAACGAAATGAACAACTGATTATTGGTGGTGATAATTATATTTATATCAAATTATCTAACATGATCCGAAATGTTCAATACGTTTTTGAAATGTCGTTTTTCTCTACTAACTGCTTAGTGCTACTACGTCTTTAAAACAACTCGTACTGCAGTTTAGTTTCATTCATACATGTGAGTAATGCATTTGAAGATGAGCGTCTACCTGTATAAAGCGAAATCTCGTGTCTATGTTTCTTCCGTGTCAAATTTATACTGCTGCATCTTTTTGAGACGATGCGCGAATTCATCGATTGCCAGCTTCGATCCGGAAACTGATAAATATTTCCCGTCTCATGACACCCCACACCGCAACGACAATTGTACTTCAAATGTTCAAATATCTGTGAATTCGTAAGGGACCAAACTGCTGAGGTCATCGGTCCCTAGGCTTACACACTACTTAAACTAACTTATGCTAAGAACAACACACACACTCCCATGCCCAAGGGTGGACTCGAACCTCCGGCGGGAGGGGACAATGGTACTCTCTCTCTCTCCTCCACCCGCACGCTCTTGAGATAAAACACCAACTTCAAACGTTCGTACTAACGCAAATACTTTACCGATCATAATAGGTCCTTTGCCTGCTCCGCATTAACAAAACTTGGCTGACTCATGCTTTGCTGTTCCGTCGCGAGGACCCGCCCCTGTGTCCCTGTGGTTCCCACCGCTCTGGGGCGGACTTTTAACCTTCCTGCCTCACTGCCAACGATGTTGGATGACAATGCCTACTCGGCTGATATCGTTTTACGTTTTATTCTTGAAGAGGTTTTTACCACACACTCTAAGTTAGGCGACTGGCCTTCTCTCCTCCCTAAATTTTAACTCTTCCTCACCCTTTCTTTGCTATTTGTTGGCCTTGGTGTTCGTCTTTCAGTCTGTGTGTTCTCTAATCTTGTCTTATAGGATGGGGATTTTAGTGTGTTGCAGAGTGGCTGGCTCATTCTTTTTTATTCTTGCAATCAGCCAGCCCAGGCCATTTTAATAGCTTCCACCATTTTTTTTCCTTTTAGTGTACGTTTTTCCCTTTTGGTTGGCTTCCTTCGTTTTCTCTTTCAGTGTAGTTCCCAGTTACTTTTACGCCTTTTTACTTTACCCTAGCCCTTTTGGGTATAGTGTTAATCCCAGACCTGTTTGCACTAGGAAAAAGGGACTGAAACCCTGCAGTTCGGTCTTTACTCCCCATACCAACGAAACAACCAACCAACAGATGCAGTATAAATTTGTGTAGAACTCTGAAGTGTACAGTATTGAGAAATGAGATGTTCTCCAAAAATGAACTGAGGAAGCAATTTTTAAGAATGGACATTGTTGGAGTAATTGTTGTACGCGCACTTTAGGTTAGTAGCTTACCTCAAAGCCGAGCGTGATGCAGGGGGATTGTTGTTTAGCCGGGAGAGAGGAAATATTGACTTGGTTCCACATCATTGCTGCCAATCCACAGGTCTATACACTCCCTACTGAATGGAACTGGTGTTCGTCAGCCAACCTTTTGGGTAAAAGCAAGTGCGAAAGTGAAGTAAATATTAATATAAAACGGATACAGAATTTTGATATTGCGTATAATCACTGTTTTTTGCTTCATTGTGAAATTTTGGTCTTATGGCAGTTCATGAATGCACGCATGTTTACGATATGATAGTGCATGGTAATTGGGGCTCTAATAATAAGCCACTGTACTGGCTGACCAGTACAACCGCACACACCAGTGTAGTTGCAAGCGCCAAGGGAGAAATTAATACGAGTACATACGCATTTACCATTTCACGATGCTCCTCCTTCGCCATGTTCTTACTGCTTTCCCTTTAACCCACCTCAAGGCATTGAGCCAATCGGTCGTGTTTTCAGGTGCTTGCTGCAAGTAATACAGTATTATTATTGTGAAGGGGGGTGCGATGTTTCCATTTCTGGCAGTAGAGGGGCGCGACAAAGAAAAGTTTTGGAACCCATATACTAAATAAAAATAGAATCTTATCATAGCAGATCTAATTTGGTTGTCATCTACGGCATCCTTACAGCGCAGCCCTTCGTGGCAAGCCATCCTGGGCTTACATTTCGGCACATAATACTCGTCCGCTAGACTTTCTACTGTTTGTGTTCGTTTTTGCCAAATCCTGCCCTGGCCAGCATACGCGTAGGGCCGGCGCTCCAGTCAGCTGGTTTTCTTGCCCTTCGTGGCAAGCCATCCTGGGCTTACATTTCGGCACATACACTCCTGGAAATGGAAAAAACAACACATTGACACCGGTGTGTCAGACCCACCATACTTGCTCCGGACACTGCGAGGGGGCTGTACAAGCAATGAACACGCGCCCGGCACAGCGGACACACCAGGAACCGCGGTGTTGGCCGTCGAATGGCGCTAGCTGCGCAGCATTTGTGCACCGCCGCCGTCAGTGTCAGCCAGTTTGCCGTGGCATACGGAGCTCCATCGCAGTCTTTAACTCTGGTAGCATGCCGCGACAGCGTGGACGTGAACCGTATGTGCAGTTGACGGACTTTGAGCGAGGGCGTATAGTGGGCATGCGGGAGGCCGGGTGGACGTACCGCCGAATTGCTCAACACGTGGGGCGTGAGGTCTCCACAGTACATCGATGTTGTCGCCAGTGGTCGGCGGAAGGTGCACGTGCCCGTCGACCTGGGATCGGACCGCAGCGACGCACGGATGCACGCCAAGACCGTAGGATCCTACGCAGTGCCGTAGGGGACCGCACCGCCACTTCCATGCAAATAAGGAACATTGTTGCTCCTGGAGTATCGGCGAGGACCATTCGCAACCGTCTCCACGAAGCTGGGCTACGGTCCCGCACACCGTTCGCCCGTCTTCCGCTCACGCCCCAGCATCGTGCAGCCCGCCTCCAGTGGTGTCGCGACAGGCGTGAATGGAGGGACGAATGGAAACGTGTCGTCTTCAGCGATGAGAGTCGCTTCTGCCTTGGTGCCAATGATGGTCGTATGCGTGTTTGGCGCCGTGCAGGTGAGCGCCACAATCAGGACTGCATACGACCGAGGCACACAGGGCCAACACCCGGCATCATGGTGTGGGGAGCGATCTCCTACACTGGCCGTACACCTCTGGTGATCGTCGAGGGGACACTGAATAGTGCACGGTACATCCAAACCGTCATCGAACCCATCGTTCTACCATTCCTAGACCGGCAAGGGAACTTGCTGTGCCAACAGGACAATGCACGTCCGCATGTATCCCGTGTCACCCAACGTGCTCTAGAAGGTGTAAGTCAACTACCCTGGCCAGCAAGATCTCCTGAACTGTCCATTGAGCATGTTTGGGACTGGATGAAGCGTCGTCTCACGCGGTCTGCACGTCCAGCACGAACGCTGGTCCAACTGAGGCGCCAGGTGGAAATGGCATGGCAAGCCGTTCCACAGGATTACATCCAGCATCTCTACGATCGTCTCCATGGGAGAATAGCAGCCTGCATTGCTGCGAAAGGTGGATATACACTGTACTAGTGCCGACATTGTGCATGCTCTGTTGCCTGTGTCTATGTGCCTGTGGTTCTGTCAGTGTGATCATGTGATGTATCTGACCCCAGGAATTTGTCAATAAAGTTTCCCCTTCCTGGGACAATGAATTCACGGTGTTCTTATTTCAATTTCCAGGAGTGTAATACTCGTCCACTAGACTTTCTACTGCTTGTGTTCGTTTTGCTAAATCCTGCCCTGGCCAGCATACGCGTAGGGCCGGCGCTCCAGTAAGCTGGGCATTTTGGCGATGTGACGGACCAGTTGGAGACAATTTGGGACGATATTCCTCAGGAGGACATCCAAAAACTCTGTCAATCAATGCCAAGCCAAATAACTCCTTTCGTAAGGGCCAGGCGTGGATTAACGCGTTATTGACTTGCTCAATTTGTGAAGCTCTTTCCCGTAAATAAATCATCCGAATTTTACAAAATGATTGACATTTTTTTTCCGTATGTGTCCATCACATATACCAATTTCCGACTCACTTGGGTAATTCCTCCTTGGTGCGTCGCTTTCATTTTTTTTTTTGCAGAGTATATTACTTCGGAAAGGAGTTTTGCTATTTGGGGAGCAAAATAACTGATGATGGGCGAAGTAGAGAGGATATAAAATGTAGACTGGCAATGGCAAGGAAAGCGTTTCTGAAGAATAGAAATTTGTTAACATCGAGTATAGATATAAGTGTCAGGAAGTCTTTTCTGAAAGTATTTGTATGGAGTGTAGCCATGTATGGAAGTGAAACATGGACGATAAATAGTTTGGACAAGAAGAGAATAGAAGCTTTCGAAATGTGGTGCTACAGAAGAATGCTGTAGATTAGATGGGTAGATCACATAACAAATGAGGAAGTATTCAATAGGATTGGGGAGAAGAGAAGTTTGTGGACAACTTGACCAGAAGAAGGGATCGGTTGGTAGGACATGTTCGGAGGCATCAAGGGATCACCAATTTAGTATTGGAGGGCAGCGTGGAGGGTAAAAATCGTAGAGGGAGACCAAGAGATGAATACACTAAGCAGATTCAGAAGGATGTAGGTTGCAATAGGTACTGGGAGATGAAGCAGTTTGCGCAGGATAGGGTAGCATGGAGAGCTGCATCAAACCAGTCTCAGGACTGAAGACAACAACAACAACAACAACAACAACAACTTCGGCTCACTGTAAGTAGCGGCAGGTAGATCTGGGTTTAGATTGGTGATATCCCCCAGGATTTTTTCCAAACTTACTATTTATTTCACGTAGGCATTGTTAACGTGATAAACACCTGGCTAAATCCCAGTTCAGAGTCCACGTGAAACTGCAGACTTCCCCTATTACTGGCTGAGGAAGTCAGGTCCAAGGTCATAGGGAGATAATGGCATGTACCACCTTCAATAGCACCATACGTACTACAGCACTGTAGTTTTTAGACTTAACTTCGGGTTGTTGTGAGCTTTACCAATTTTAGTTTCAGTTTGGGATGGCAGTCCTTTAAGTTTTTGACACTTCCGCTTCTTGGTGTATAGTATCAATAACGTCATCACGCTACTGAAACAACACAGTCACGTAAAGTGTTGTGAAAAAAGTATCTCTTCGCGGTCATTAGCATTCCCCGAGAACTTCTAGGATTGAAATTTTGGTGTCGTTTCTGACCCAATTCAATACAATTTAAGACACATATCGAAATATATCTCGTAACCAGCATGACCGCATGAATGGTCATCTGTACAACAGCTGAACATACTCTAGTGCCATAACATTTGCTCCAGGTTTGTAACTGCGTTTCCGACTAAGGTCATTACTTTTGCACGAAGCGAGGATTATAACGTTCAGCATTGCTTGTTTTCCTTTTTACAGAACATTTGCCAGCAAATACGACAAGATGCAGTTACTCTATTGTTCTCATAGAATCTAATGTACATTCTGTTTATTCACCGTAATTCGTCATTTCATTTTAGGTGACGGTGAGACACTTAATTTAATATAAGAAAGCGTCATGTACGTCGCTTCGAAGGTTTCTAAATGTTAATAAGAACCACACTGTATACTGAGAGGATATATGCGACTGTGCGACTCCTTGTTTGTAACCAATTACAGGGAGGGAAGTGTCTCTGTATTGGTAACTGCTGCTCGAAGCTACGGTGAGCGTTTATTCTCAGATTTGCGTCGGAGTAAATTTTTTTTTTTTGTCCTTAACCCGAAGCGGTGCAACCTGACTGTCGCAGAGATTTGAATTTTTCATACGCAGTCAGATACAAATTCAGTGCCCCAATCACGAATGTTGTGATGGAATATTTATATTTTTTGGATTTTTTATTTTGGGTCCCTAATTGATCACGTTCAGCCGATTACTTTTAAATATTTACGATACTCTCGGTGGCTGAAAACGGAAGGTATTTCAACTAAATTCAGTCTTTCAGTACAATAGAAGAACGTCTGAAGCAGTTCTGCTTAGAAGCAGCACCAATCACTTCGTCATTTATGGGTCAAAAGGCGTTGTCACGACCGTTATTTTTCGATAAAGAACAGGTACAAATGTAAATAAACAGGCCATAATTTTAAAAGGTTTTACCTTGCAGAATGGCTATTGCGTTGTTACAGAACTGATTATTTGATAGCAATGTATTTGCAAGGAGAAGATAACACTGATCTCTCTTTTCCAGCGATTGTCCTGTCGTATGAGATCCGCTGTTCGCATGGTTAAGCAGATTTATTATTATTTAAATTCGTGGCCAGATACGCTTCCTGCTACTGTAGTGTCAGTTAAAGTAAAACACTCGTCAGATGGACCGTCCATTCGAATGTCAACGTCGAGAGTGCCGGGTTCGTGACGTCATAGCGTGGAAAAAGCACGTTGGGGAGTCTTTACGAATGTGTAGAGCTACATGAAGCACGGCAGGTATTCTGAACGTGGTTTGTTTGAACGTGCACTAATGAGACGGAACAGCGCCAACTATGTCACATTCACGCCATCTGTTTCAAGGATAGTCGGGGAGCCGCATATTGGCTTTCAGATGAAGCCCATATTAGGTGAGTTTTATACTATAACGCTCGTCCTATGACAACATGCCATCTAAAAACAGCAGGCTCATCTCTCGATAACCCGTCGCCTATTGCTGTGATTTGTTGTGATAAAACGACGGGAAAAGTCATATTGGTGATTAAACAATTTTGGAGTCGTAACTTGCGTGATGCAAAATTATGCTGTTTCAAGACAAAGGTACATAGAGGGGCATAAAAAACATATTTTTCTTGTTACTATTTGCTATAACTGACTGTCAGTGGGACAGCGATGTGCACAGATGCAGATGGCGGTGGTATTGCGTACACAAGATATAAAAGGGCAATGCATAGGCGCATCTGTCATACACTCCTGGAAATGGAAAAAAGAACACATTGACACCGGTGTGTCAGACCCACCATACTTGCTCCGGTCACTGCGAGAGGGCTGTACAAGCAATGATCACACGCACGGCACAGCGGACACGCCAGGAACCGCGGTGTTGGCCGTCGAATGGCGCTAGCTGCGCAGCATTTGTGCACCGCCGCCGTCAGTGTCAGCCAGTTTGCCGTGGCATACGGAGCTCCATCGCAGTCTTTAACACTGGTAGCATGCCGCGACAGCGTGCACGTGAACCGTATGTGCAGTTGACGGACTTTGAGCGAGGGCGTATAGTGGGCATGCGGGAGGCCGGGTGGACGTACCGCCGAATTGCTCAACACGTGGGGCGTGAGGTCTCCACAGTACATCGATGTTGTCGCCAGTGGTCGGCGGAAGGTGCATGTGCCCTCGACCTGGAACCGGACCGCAGCGACGCACGGATGCACGCCAAGACCGTAGGATCCTACGCAGTGCCGTAGGGGACCGCACCGCCACTTCCCAGCAAATTAGGGACACTGTTGCTCCTGGGTTATCGGCGAGGACCATTCGCAACCATCTCCATGAAGCTGGGCTACGGTCCCGCACACCGTTAGGCCGTCTTCCGCTCACGCCCCAACATCGTGCAGCCCACCTACAGTGGTGTCGCGACAGGCGTGAATGGAGGGACGAATGGAGACGTGTCGTCTTCAGCGATGAGAGTCGCTTCTGCCTTGGTGCCAATGATGGTCGTATGCGTGTTTGGCGCCGTGCAGGTGAGCGCCACAATCAGGACTGCATACGACCGAGGCACACAGGGACAACACCCGGCATCATGGTGAAGGGAGCCATCTCCTACACTGGGCGTACACCTCTCTTGATCGTCTAGGGGACACTGAATAGTGCACGGTACATCCAAACCGTCATCGAACCCATCGTTCTACCATTCCTAGACCGGCAAGGGAACTTGCTGTTCCAACAGGACAATGCACGTCAGCATGTATCCCGTGTCACCCAACGTGCTCTAGAAGGTGTAAGTCAACTACCCTGGCCAGCAAGATCTCCGGATCTGTCCCCCATTGAGCATGTTTGGGACTGGATGAAGCGTCGTCTCACGCGGTTTGCACGTCCAGCACGAACGCTGGTCCAACTGAGGCGCCAGGTGGAAATGGCATGGCAAGCCGTTCCACAGGACTACATCCAGCATCTCTACGATCGTCTCCATGGGAGAATAGCAGCCTGCATTGCTGCGAAAGGTGGATATACACTGTACTAGTGCCGAGATTGTGCATGCTCTGTTGCCTGTGTCTATGTGCCTGTGGTTCTGTCAGTGTAATCATGTGATGTATCTGACCCCAGGAATGTGTCAATAAAGTTTCCCCTTCCTGGGACAATGAATTCACGGTGTTCTTATTTCAATTTCCAGGAGTGTACGTACTCAGGTGATTCATGTCACAGGGTTTCTGACGTGGTTATGACCGCACCAAGGGAAGTAACAGACTCTGAATCTGGAATGGTAGTTGGAAATAGACGCATTGGACAATCCATTTTGGAAATCGTTAGGTAATTCAAGATTTTGCTGCCAATGTCAAGAGTGTGCCGAGAACACCACATTTCAGACATTACCTTTAAGCACGGAAAACACAGTGGCCGATGGCCTTCTTTTAACGACCGAGAGCAGTGGTGTTTGCTTAGAGTTGTCAGCGCCGATACATAAGCGACGCAGCGAGAAATAACGTCAGAAATCTATGTACGACGTACGACGATCGTATCAGTTCGGACAGTGCCGCGAAACTTGGCGTTACAGGGATATTTCAGCGGACGATCGTCACGAATGACTTTACTATGTCGCCTGCAGCGCCTCTCTTGGGCTCGTGACCATGTCAGTTGGATCCAGACGACTGGAAAACCGTGGCCTGGTCAGATGAGTCCAGATTTCAGCTGGTAAGAGATGATGGTAGAGCTCGAGTGAGGAACAGACCAAACGAAGCCATGGTCCAAGTTGTAAACAAGGCACTGTGCGGGCTGGTGTTGGCTCCACAATGATGTGCGCTATGTCCTCTGGATATTTGGCGGCTTGAAGACCATTTGCAGCCATTCATGGACGTCATGTTCCCAAACAACGATGGAATCTTAATGGATGACAATACGCCACGTCACACGGGCCATTCTGGACAATTCGAACGGATTGAATCCCGTCTAATATTTATGGGAGATAAGCGAGAGGTCAGCTCGTGCACGGACTCCTGCACCGGCAAAACTTTCGCAATAAGGGACGGCTATACAGGCAGTTTGGCTCAGTATTTATGCAGGGGACTTCTAACGACTTGTTGAGTGCGTGACACGTCGAGATGCTGTAGTACGAGAGGCAAAAGGAGATCCGACACGATGCTAGAAGGTATCACGTGACTTGTGTCACCTCAGTGTGTCTGCGTTTAAAGCCGTCAGTTTACAGTAACATACAAGACACGGTCTTTTAATGGAAATTCAGTTTAGTGTAATGAATAGAGATATTGAATCGAAAAGTGATACGTCATGTGTATGTCATTACATCCAATTTCTTTGCTCACATTCATGATTGCTAATACGTTATGTGACTATATGATTCATTCAATACAAGTATTTTGTATAATATTCAATGTTTCGTGCATATAAGTGCGTTTTCTCTCAAAAGTGCTTGTGTGTTCTGTTGGCTTCATCTACAAGAGAGCTTGCATTACTTGCAACAAAATATTTTGCAATTTCTTGTTTAAAGTCTCGTATTGCAAACGTTGTAATCATTCTGCTACTGAATAGAAATAACAATCAAATAACGGTGACCTTAGGGTTTTACTGAAAAGTGAGAATGATAAATTAATTTTTGTCTTATGTAGAAGACTATCGTAAATTTGTTTTGCACTATTTTTAATTAATTAATTAATTAATTTTTGTCTTATGTAGAAGACTACTATAAATTTGTTTTGCACTATTTGCGAATAGGTTTTATTGTAAGCTGGGTTTCTTTCTGACTGTATATGGAACTTTCCTTTTTGTCTTATAAGATGTTCATGGGTATTGAACATTTTTTATTTATGTCTACTGTAGACTAAACAATACGACTAGCATATGAACAAGAGGAGAAAATGTGTGTTTCAATAGAGATGTCACAGGACTCCTTTGCACATCCATTGCCGGCCGAAGTGGCCGTGCGGTTCTAGGCGCTGCAGTCTGGAACCGCGAGACCGCTACGGTCGTAGGTTCGAATCCTGCCTCGGGCATGGATGTGTGTGATGTCCTTAGGTTAGTTAGGTTTAACTAGTTCTAAGTTCTAGGAGACTGATGACCTGAGATGTTCTATGGGACTAATGACCCCAGAAGTTGAGTCCCTTAGTGCTCAGAGCCATTTGATCCCATCCATTTCGTAAACAAATTGTGTGGTTTACGAGCCAATAGAGTCGAGCACTGCAATCACGTATACCACAATGAGGCGCGCTGTGTGTGTCCAGAAGCTGGGCTGGGTCGTTTCTGAAGGCCCGTTCCCACAAGAGAACGGAAGCGAGGTGCGCGATAATTTAAGTGAAAACCGTTTCCCGCTGCGTTGCGGCAGTTCGCGGAATTGGTCTTCCCACTTGGAATCGGCAGACGTTAGTGTTCAAAATGTGTGTGAATTCCTAAGGGACCAAACTGCTGAGGTCATCGGTCCCTAGACTTACACACTACTTAAAGCTTGTCTTATTTGCAGATGATACAAACATTGCAATAAATAGTAAATCAAACATAAATTTAGAAAGGGCAGCTAATCAAGTTTTTACCGACATTAATAAGTGGTTCATAGCCAATTCATTGTCAATAAACTTTGAAAAGACCCACTATATGCAGTTCAGAACTTACAAGAGATTTCCTTCTGGTGTGTGTATAAAATACGATGACATGGAAACAGGAGAACTTGAGAGTGTAAAATTCTTGGGACTACAACTTGATAATAAATTCAGTTGGGAGCAACATACTAACGAACTACTAAAGCGCCTAAACAAGTCTGTGTTTGCAACGCGAATGATGTCAGACATAGGAGATATAAATATAAAAAGTGGCATATTTTGCTTATTTTCACTCCATTATGTCATATGGTACCATATTTTGGGGGAACTCCACAAACAGCGAAAAAATTTTTAGAGTACAGAAGACTATAATAAGAGTAATGTGTAGTATAAATCCAAGAACATCATGTCGAAACCTATTCAAAGAATTGA
Organism: Schistocerca gregaria; assembly: GCF_023897955.1. Classification (NCBI taxonomy): domain Eukaryota; kingdom Metazoa; phylum Arthropoda; class Insecta; order Orthoptera; family Acrididae; genus Schistocerca; species Schistocerca gregaria. The sequence goes on along the minus strand of NC_064921.1, from coordinate 134,793,428 downwards.
GCATATTAACCACAGCTTCTCAGTGCATTTATTCCTTAATGAAGTTTGTTGTAAATAATACATCTCTTTTTCCAATATCCCAGCATCATTACTAGGAATAAGTACAAAATACCTAAAGATTTAAAATCACTTACTCTTGCCCAGAAAGGAGTCCAGTATTCAGCAACGCATATTTTCAATAATTTACCAGCAACCATTAAGAGTTTAGTTTCAGACGAGGCCCAATTTTAAAGAATTTTTGGTGGCCAACCCCTTCTGTTCCATCCATGAGTTTCTCAACAAGCGCAGTAGACCATTTTAATGAAAATTTATTGTACTTTATTTTTTGACAATACTTGGTTGTGACAGCCAAGTAACTACCTACTGTGTGAACGACGGATGTGTGGAAAGTAGATGTAAGTCTTGAGTCTGTAAGTAGTGGAAGTTTAATTTTAAATCTTGTACTTAATCTGACTGTTCCTAACTGATGATCACTGAAATGAATAATTTACTTTAATTTTTGACAATACTTGGTTGTAATAGCCAAGAAACAAGCAAATGTCTGAATGATGGATTTAATGAAAGGAGATGTAGTATTAAATCTGTAAATATTAGAAGTTTAAATTTAATTCATGTACGTAATTTTACTGTTTATTGACTGAGGATCATTAAAATTAATGAAACCCCTCGACTCTTATAACTGCCATCTGCTTTCTGTACAAATTGTAAATACCCTTTCGCTCCCTGTTTTTTACCCCTGCCACCTTCAGAATTTGAAAGAGAGTATTCCAATCAACATTGTCAAAAGCTTTCTCGAAGTCTACAAATGCTAGAAACGTAGGTTTGTCCTTCCTAATTCTTTTTTTTAAAGATAAGTCTTAAGGTCAGTATTGCCCCACGTGTTCCAACATTTCTACGGAATCCAAACTGAGCTTCCCCGAGGTCGGCTTCTATCAGTTTTTCCATTCGTCTGTAAAGAATTCGCGTTAGTATTTTGCAGCTGTGACTTATTAAACTGCTAGCTCGGTAATTTTCACATCTGTCAACACCTGCTTTCTTTGGGATTGGAATTATTAAATTCTTCTTGAAGTCTGAGGGTATTTCGCCTGTCTCACATATCTTGCTCAGCAGATGGTAGAGTTTTGACAGGACTGGCTCTCCCGAGGCTGTCAGTAGTTCTAATGGAATGTTGTCTACTCCGGGGGCCTTGATCCGACTTAGATCTTTCAGTGCTCTGTCAAACTCTTCACGCAGTATCATATCTCCCATTTCATCTTCATCTAGATCCTCTTCCATTACCATAATATTGTTCTCAAGTACATCGCCCTTGTATAGACCCTCTATATACTCCTTCCACCTTTCTGCTTTCCCTTCTTTGCTTAGAACTGGGTTTCCATCTGAGCTCTTGATATTCATACAAGTGGTTCTCCTTTCTCCAATACTCATAGTACATTACCTTTTTAGGTGGTAGACATTTATAATTGAAAATGTATGTCATTAGAGTCTCACTATTTGCTATATAACAGGGGCATTCAGTAAGTAATGCGACACATCTTTCTGAAAGTGGGTTGGTTTTATTGAGAATATCGATACACCACGCCATTCCCCACTCTTTTGGATACAGAGCCCTATTTTTAACGTAATCTTCATTCAATACGATGGCCTTGCGCCATGTTATCGGAAGGGCTTGTATGCCGCATGATACCAGACTACTGTTCGATGTCAGAGCGAATGCGAAACATGTGGAAGTCGGAAGGCGTGAGATCTGGGCTGTAGCGTGGATGAGACAAAAGTTCAATGAAGTTTTGTGAACTCCTCTTTGGTGCACATACTTATGTAAGATCTTGCGTTGTCATCGAGAAGTAGATGTTCGTTTGCATTTTTGTGGCGATGAACACGCTGAAGCGATTTCTTCAATTTCGTCAAGATATAACTATGCACTTCAGAGTTTACGGTTACGCCATGATGGAGGACATCAAAAAGAATAATCCCTTCAGCTTCAGAGTCCCAGAATACCGTCACCATGACTTTATCGGCTGAGGGTGCGACTTTGAACTTCTTCTTCAGAGGAGAGGTGGCGTGGTGCCATTCCATGGATTGCCGTTTTGCTTCAGATTCAAAGTGATGAAACAGTATTTCATCGCCTGTGACTATAATGGACAAAAAATTGTCAGGATCAATCTCGTAACACGCAAGCAGTTCCGCACAGATGGTCCTTAGTGGCTCTTTATGGTCTTGTTTTAGGCGACAAGAAAGCCACTGGGCAGCCGGCCGAAATGGCCGAGTGGTTCTAGGCGCATCAGTCTGGAACCGCGCGACCGCTACGGTCGCAGGTTCGAATCCTGCCTCGGGCATGAATGTGTGTGAAGTCCTTAGGTTACTTAGGTTTAAGTAGTTCTAAGTTCTAGGAGACTGATGACCTCAGATGTTAAGTCCCATAGTGCTCAGAGCCATCTGGACCATCTGAACCCACTGGGCACACACAACTTTGAGTACCCCAACTGGTCGACAAGTGCGTCAGTACTACCAACAGAGATGTCCTGTTGATCAAGGAGGTGTTTGATTGTGATCCGTCGATCACCTCGAATGAGAGTATCCTCAGGTTCCAACATTGCAAGAGCTGACCAGCACGTGGGAGATCGAACTGGTTTGTGCGACCTTATTGCAATGATGACAGACACCTCTCCCAACGACTCAACAAACTTTTGTTCACTGTCAGGTCTCCGTAGACATTCTGCAAGCGCCAACGAATACCTGCGAACTCAATGGCAGCTCTCTGCTTGGAACAAATCTCCGAAATTTTGAAGACTGTGTGTAGCGCGGCCCCCTATCGGAATTTCATGAAGCTATAGAGGCTGAAGCGCCAATATTCCACAATGTCTAACAAATTCCGCATTTTGTCGATCAAAGTTGGCCAGGGAAAAAATGTGTTACATTATTTGTCAAACGCCCCTAGTAAGATCACGTATTTTAACCGTTGGGCAAGTGTTAATTACTGAAACAATTAATGATGTAGTATCAGAGTATTCAACTCCATCTTTAATATGCCACTGAGAGTATCAGAGCCAAGGCAGACGTAAAGCCAACGCCCACCACAGTGATACATGTTTACATGCCTACAAGTGATACAGATCATAATCAGGTTGAAAGTTTGCATGATGAGATAAAAGAAAATAATCACATGGTAAAGGGGGACAATAATTTGAAATGTGATGAATGACTGAACTTCCAGGTGCAGATGTAGACTGGACATAATTTATTGGTTATGCATTGAAGATTATAACTAAAGAGATAACAAACAGATAGAAAATTAAAGAGATGGAATCTGGATAAGTTAAGATCCAGAGGTTGACGATAATTATAAAAGTGTTGCAAGTGAAGTAGCCAGAAGCAGTACAGGCGTCTAAAGAGTGAAACTCATAGAAAAAGCCAAATGCAAAGCGGGAATAGCTTGAAGAAAAAATCTAAGGCTTAGAACCTTGCGTGGATAGATTGGCTGCCGCAAATACCAAATTAAAATTAAAAAAACCTTTGTAGCTAAGAGAAGAAGCTTTATGACTAACAAGAACTCAGTTGAGTAGCGATAAGTAAATGAAGAAGGGAAGGCTGGAAACTGGAAAGAAAATGAAGAGTGGAGATGGGCTATACAAACAAAGTTGAACAAAATGTTAGTTTACTGTGAAGTGTCTGAACAAGAAAGGCAGTACGGATCCTCTGACTTATCTCAGAAGATAGACTGAAGAAATGCAAACCTTCGTTTAAAGCATTTGTAGATTTAGAGGATCTGTTTGACAAACTTGACTAGAATACACTCTTTGGAACTCTGAAGATAGCAGGGATAAAACACAAGAATACAAGATTATCTACAACATGTACAGAATCCAGATTTAGAGTTGAAGACTTGAAAGGAAAGCATTAACTGAGAAGGCAGAAACTGGGTCAATAAAGAATGGAGACTAACAATAGCAGGACAAGTATTTCTTAAAATAAGGAATTTGTTAACACATAAAATAAATTTAAGTGTGTGGAAGTCTTTGATAAAAATAATAGTGTAGGAGTCAAAAGTTGTTGAGGGAGACAAAGATTTGACTGCAATAAACAGTAAGCGTAGGCTTCTGCTCTCATTGTCGCAGTCAACAAATTCTTCAGAGGATGTGACCACATTGTCAATGTGTAAAATTTTCCGACGATTTGGTCACTGTTGCAAATGGTCTTTTCATGTGTTTAGCAAAACCACTCTGAAGAAGGCGGTTTGCAACGGTAGTCGGAACGTCAGAGCACTTTACACATTGACAATGCAGTCACGTAACCTGAAGAATTTTATTGACTGTACAACAAGCAGGTTCAAATGGATATCGGTTCCTGTAGTGTTGCAGAGGTGACGAATGTTGCCGCAGATGGACTTGTGTGGAATCATGCCTCAAATGACCTTTTATAATGAAGACTACAACAAATAAGTAGTGATATCGGTACATGTAGCTATAAAACATTGTAAAGGTTTAAATAAGCAAAAGGTCTTGATGCTAACAAAAAAAGTAAATGAATGTAGCTACAGAGCGATTACATCTTCTCATGTAACAACAGGTTTCGCTTAAAGCTCAGTAGCCAAGACAGAACATCCTACCGCGTGGCTGCTACGGTCGCCAGTTCGAATCCTGCCTCGGGCATGGATGTGTGTGATGTCTTTAGGTTAGTTAGGTTTAAGTAGTTCTAAGTTTTAGGGGACTGATGACCACAGATGTTAAGTCCCATAGTGCTCAGAACCATTTGAACAGAACATCGTAAATATTAACGTGTGTCATACAACTGTGCCTACTTTGACGAGACATTGGTTCTAGGCGCTCAGTCCGGAGCCGCGCGTCTACTACTGTCGCAGGTTCGAATCATGCCTCGGGCATGGATGTGTGTGATGTCCTTAGGTTGGTTAGGTTTAAGTAGTTCTAAGATCTAGGGGACTGACGGCCATAGATGTTACGTCCCATAGTGCTCAGAGCCATTTGAACCATTTGTTTTGACGAGACATTAACAGCTCTTTATGAAAGGTATGTTATTCCATCAAATCTATGGATGTTCCCATATCTCAATAAATAAAAGAAGTTTTATTATTAATCATATGACCAAATACGTGTCTCTTTGCGTGCTATCATTTGCAAAAAAAACCTGATGTCGATATCTTGAACTGTTCGTGAAATACGACAGTTGTTTCGGCCATATTCTTGACCCGCCAGGTTAGCCGAGAGCGCTAGTGCGCTGCTTCCTGGAATCGGGTAGCACGCCGGCCTCGGATCGAATCCGCCCGCCGGTCTAACGACGAGGGACGGTGTGCCAGCCAGCCTGGATGTGGCTTTTACGCGGTTTTCCACATCCCTCTAGGTGAATACCGAGCTGATCCCCACGTCCCGCCTCAGTTACACGACTCAAAGACATTAGCAACACATCCGCACTTTTCCATGATTTACACCAATCGCAGACAGATGGGGTGCTCTGATTCCGTCCTAGGGGGTACGGGATGGCGGCAGGAAGGGCACCCGGCCACTTCTTCACATTAACATGCCAAATCCGGTTTAACCTAACCAACCCAGCGCAAATTGCGGGACAAAGGCGCAAGCGATTGATAGTTTCGACCATATTCTTTCTGGTGAGCAGGGACAGAATTAGGTGTGCCTTGCGCGACCAGTCTGGTGGATATAACAACCAATATCTCGAGAATGGAAACAGACACCATTTTATTCTCAAATTTCAATACAATTTCGAAACGTTGGCTACATTTAATAGGCGAAATGTATGGCATCAAACGAAGCAAATGCAAAGTCTTCGCAGTGTGTTCTTACCTCTGCAAACTTTTGAAAATTACGTGTAGTCATTTACTTACTTTCGTGCAGCACAGATGCTATGATGGATAAAGAAAAGGAATGAAACTATCAGGCTGTAAGATGCGAAAGAACCAAGTCTTCCACCAAATAGTTTCCTTAAAATCTGATGACAAGTATTTCACAGATTTCAGCGTCTCTGCACCAGCGCTTTGGCGACAGTTTGCGAGACTGGGGAGTCTACTGCTGACTTCACACACAGAGTGTGTAAGGAGGGGAAGAAATCCAGTGTGCACTCCACGTGCATTCCGGGAGGAGTCATTCCTGATGTGGAAAGGGTCCTTCCGGATGCCATGAAGAGCACAGGGTGCAGCCAGCTGCAGGTGGTGGCACATGTCGGCACTAATGACGTGTGTCGCTTTGGATCTGAGGAAATTCTCTCTGGATTCCAGCGGCTATCTGATTTGGTGAAGGCTGCCGGTCTTGCTTACGAGATGAAGGCAGAGCTCACCATCTCCAGCATCGTTGACAGAACCGACTGCGGACCTTTGGTGCAGAGCCGGGTGGAGGGTCTGAATCAGAGGCTCAGACGGTTTTGCGACCGTGTTGACTGCAGATTCCTTGACTTGTGGGTGGTGGGGTTTCGGGTTCAACTGAATAGTTCAGGAGTTCACTACATGCAGCTGGCGGCTACACGGGTAGCGGAGGCTGTGTGGCGTGGACTGGGCGGTTTTTTAGGTTAGAAGGCCTCGAGAAAGTGCGTGATGGGGTGCAATGTCAAAGGGTGCTTGGCAATTACAGGACGTGTTTGGATCAAGGAACAGTCGGAATTATAGTTGTAAATTGTTGTAGTTGCGCTGGAAAAGTCCCTGAGCTTCAAGCGCTAATAGAAAGCACAGAAGCTGATATCGTTATAGGTACAGAAATCTGGCTAAAGCCTGAAATACGTTCTGCAGAAATTTTTACGAAGTCTCAGACGGTGTTCAGGAAAGATAGATTAGGCAGAATTGGTGGTGGAGTGTTTGTGTCTGTCAGTAGTGGTTTATCTTGTAGTGAAGTCGAAGTAGATACTCCGTGCGAATTGGTATGGGTGGAGGTTATACTTAACAGACGAATTAAGTTAATAATTGGCTCCTTCTACCGACCCCCAGACTCCGATGATACAGTTGCGGAACAGTTCAGAGAAAATTTGAGTCTCGTAACAAATAAATACCCCACTTATACGGTTATAGTTTGTTGGGACTTCAACCTACCCTCGGTATGTTGGCAAAAATACTAGTTCAAAACCGGTGGTAGGCAGAAAACGTCTTCCGAGATTGTCCTAAATGCTTTCTCCGAAAATTATTTCGAGCAGTTAGTCCACGAACCCACGCGAATTGTAAATGGTTGCGAAAACACACTTGACCTCTTAGCCACAAACAATCCAGAGCTGATAGAGAGCATCATGACTGATACAGGGATTAGTGATCACAAGGTCATTGTAGCTAGGCTCAATACCATTTCTTCCAAATCCATCAGAAACAAACGCAAAATAATTTTATTTAAAAAAGAGGATAAAGTGCCACTAGAAGCCTTCCTAAAAGACAACTTCCATTCCTTCCGAACTGACTATGAGAATGTAGACGAGATGTGGCTCAAATTCAAAGATATAGTAGCAACAGCAATTGAGATATTCATACCTCATAAGTTGGTAAGAGATGGAACGGATCCCCCGTGGTACACAAAAAAGGTCCGAACGCTGTTGCAGAGGCAACGGAAAAAGCATGCGAAGTTCAGACGAACGCGAAATCCCGAAGATGTGCTAAAATTTGGCACGTACTTCGATGCGAGATGCCTTTCATAGGTTCCACAACGGAACATTGTCTCGAAATTTGGTGGAAAATCCGAAGAAATTCTGGTCGTATGTAAAGTACACAAGCGGCAAGACGCAGTCATTACCTTCGCTGCGCAGTGCCGATGGTATTGTTATCGACGACTGTGCCGCTAAAGCGGAGTTATTGAACGCAGTTTTCCGAAATTCCTTCACCAGGGAAGACGAATGGAATATTCCAGAATTTGAAACACGAACATCTGCTAGCATGAATTTCTTAGAAGTAGATACCTTAGGGGTTGCGAAGCAACTCAAATCGCTTGATACGGGCAAGTCTTCAGGTCCAGATTGTATACCGATTAGGTTCCTTTCAGATTACGCTGATACTATAGCTCCCTACTTAGCACTCATATACAACCGCTCGCTCACCGATAGATCTGTACCTACAGATTGGAAAATAGCGCAGGTCGCACCAGTGTTCAAGAAGGGTAGTAGGAGTAATCCATTTAACTACAGACCTATATCTTTGACGTCTGTTTGCAGTAGGGTTTTGGAGCATATACTGTATTCAAACATTATGAATCACCTCGAAGGGAACGATCTATTGACATGTAATCAGCATGGCTTCAGAAAACATCGCTCTTGTGCAACGCAGCTAGCTCTTTATTCGCACGAAGTAATGGCCGCTATCGACAGGGGATCTCAAGTTGATTCCGTATTTCTAGATTTCCGGAAAGCTTTTGACACCGTTCCTCACAAGCGACTTCTAATCAAGCTGCGGAGGTATGGGGTATCGTCTCAGTTGTGCGACTGGATTCGTGATTTCCTGTCAGGAAGGTCGCAGTTCGTAGTAATAGACGGCAAATCATCGAGTAAAACTGAAGTGATATCAGGTGTTCCCCAGGGAAGCGTCCTGGGAACTCTACTGTTACTGATCTATATAAATGACCTGGGTGACAATCTGAGCAGTTCTTTTAGACTGTTCGCAAATGATGCTGTAATTTACCGTCTAGTAAGGTCATCCGAAGACCAGTATCAGTTGCAAAGCGATTTAGAAAAGATTGCTGTATGGTGTGTCAGGTGGCAGTTGACGCTAAATAACGAAAAGTGTGAGATGATCCACATGAGTTCCAAAAGAAATCCGTTGGAATTCGATTACTCGATAAATAGTACAATTCTCAAGGCTGTCAATTCAACTAAGTACCTGGGTGTTAAAATTACGAACAACTTCAGTTGGAAGGACCACATAGATAATATTGTCGGGAAGGCGAGCCAAAGGTTGCGTTTCATTGGCAGGACACTTAGAAGATGCAACAAGTCCACTAAAGAGACAGCTTACACTACACTCGTTTGTCCTCTGTTAGAATATTGCTGCGCGGTGTGGGATCCTTACCAGGTGGGATTGACGGAGGACATCGAAAGGGTGCAAAAAAGGGCAGCTCGTTTTGTATTATCACGTTATAGGGGAGAGAGTGTGGCAGATATGATACACGAGTTGGGATGCAAGTCATTACAGCATAGACGTTTTTCGTCGCGGCGAGCCCTTTTTACGAAATTTCAGTCACCAACTTTCTCTTCCGAATGCGAAAATATTTTGTTGAGCCCAACCTACATAGGTAGGAATGATCATCAAAATAAAATAAGAGAAATCAGAGCTCGAACAGAAAGGTTTAGGTGTTCGTTTTTCCCGCTCGCTGTTCGGGAGTGGAATAGTAGAGAGATAGTATGATTGTGGTTCGATGAACCCTCTGCCAAGCACTTAAATGTGAATTGCAGAGTAGTCATGTAGATATAGATGTAGATGTAGAGTGTTCTGTGATTGACAGTGCGGACCTGCAGAGCGCCGAGCGGCAGCAGCAGCGGTTCCAGCTTTCTGCACCGCAGCCCCCAGTGAGAACAGGGCCTGGAGCGTTCAGCAGCTTGATGAACTTGGCACGCTCAGCGTTGGCGTCTGAATGCGTGGCGACGGCCTTAGCCTCTAGACGAGTGAGTTCTGTGAGAAAGATCGAGGCCTGTACCACCGTTAACGACAGTTGGCATAATTCACAATGTTCTGGAGGAGCCACTCATAAATGAGCCGAATACCGTGTATTGCGTTATTAGCCCTTACGACGCAGTCACTGAAGTCAATGTTTCGTCATAGGAAGTATTCGCTGCAGCCAGTATTTTGTGACAGGAAGTAAGATCGCGTGCTTTGGATGTCTCTATTCTGGAAATACAGTGTCGCGGATGAAAGAATTTGTTCATTTGTAGAATTTCGCAGTAATCGACTTCTACAGTGCTATTTAAGTGAGACCTGGAGTGACTTTTAAGCGGAGGTGAAAAAGACCATGGAATAGCGATGTGCACGTATTCAGTATCGCGTGCATAGAGTATAAATGGTCAGTGCACTGGCGAAGCTGTCATTTATGCTCAGGTGATCCATGTGAAAAGACTTCCGACTTAATTACAGCCGCTCTATAAGAACTGAACTATTTTGAAGGCGGAGTGGTTGTTGGAGTTAGACGCACGGGATTTTCCATTCCGGAAATCGTTATGGAATTCAATATTCCGAAATCCACAGTGTCAAGGTTTCGCAGAAAATACCAAATTGAGGCTTTTCCGCTCATCAAGGACAACGCAGTAGCCGACGTCCTTCACTTAACGACATAGAGCAGTGGCCTCTGCGTAGAGTTGAGAGTACTAACAGAAAAGCAACACTGCGTGAAGGAATCGCAGAAATCAATGTGAGACGAGCTACGTAAGTACCCGTTAGGACTAAGCGGCAAAATTTGCCATTAATGGGCTATGGCAGCAGACGACCGAAACGAGTGCCGTTACTAACAGCCTGACTTTTTCATCAGGAATGGGGATACACTCGGCGACTATGATGTGGCTTTCAAAATGATGGAGTACAGTAATCAGTCGTCCATCTCTTTCATGTTTTGTTAAGCAGAACGAACTGTCACAGAAGTCCGAACAACAGGGGACTGATGTACTAGTGTATGCATTGATACTATCAAATAGTGCATTGATAATGCATAGGCACTAGCCGAAATCTAGTTTTGCTTTCTAAAACCTCAAAGAAAAGAAAGTCTGATTGTTGTGCTCCTTCACTTTGAAAGCAGGACGTCGCAGACTTCCCCTCTTCTGGGCTCGTGACCATATCGGATGGGCCATGACAACTAGAAAACCGTGGCCTGGTCACGTGAGTCACGATTACAGTTGGTAAGAGCTGATGGGCGTTCGAGTGCGGCGCAGACCCCACGAAGCCGTGGACCCAAGTTGTCAATAAGGCAGTGTACAAAATGATGGTGGTTCCATAATGGAGTGTTTACATGGATTGAGCCGACCATTGCCTGGAAATCGTTACGATCGAATATTTAAAGACCATTTGCAGCCATTCATGGACTTCATGTTTCTAAACAAATCTGGAATTTTTAGGGAAGACAATACGCCCTGTCACGAGACCACTATTGTTCGCGATTTGTTTGAAGAACATTCTGGGAAGTTCGAGCGAAATAGATTAAGAATCCTCAGCTAAATCCATATCAGAAACTACAAATTGTTCTGCCATATACTGGAATCTGTAAAATATATCGGGTGCTCTTGCTCACATTATTTATTAAAATGTTCATTGTTTCCTGGTGTACGAGCTGCGTCTTCTTACATTTGAATGGAGCGTAATTATTCTTCGGCTATAACGTCACTAACAGCAAAGTACGATACAGCTTCAAATCGTATTAAACTTGTAAATGTCACTCAATAGACAGGGCAGGCCGGAACAGTACAGGCTTTCAGATCGTACCCGTTCAGTCATCTCAGTAGAGTAATATATGATGATATGAATGTAAGGAAAACACGACAGCCAGTCCCCGAGGGAAGTAAATATCCAACTCGGCTGGCAATAGAACCTGGGCCCTTTCGCTTAGCTGTCCACCGTGCTCACTTGGTTTTGTAACTCAGAGTGTTTGGTCGTTGCGACGTCAAAGGCAGTTCGTTAGTGCTGGCGGTTCGTTAGTACTGGCGGTGTAATTAACGTCGTTCGATTGCAGTAGATACGTCTTCTTGTTCAGAGTATGATTTTCCATTAGATGACATTATCCCCCGTTGCAATCTTTTTCTCAGAAGTCGGTCGGGTGTAGTCATTGTTGTGTAGATCCAGTTTATTATGTGCGCGACAAACACACACACAAAACTATTACGTTAACATTGTGCCATACACAGCTTAAAATTGTCTAAAATTCATTTTGACTAGCTGATCGCGAAACTATCTAAACATTCATGGTGGTGTCTGATTGTTCTATATCGTGTCTCCCTACCACTTTCGCGCAACGACGCTCTGAGCGTGTTTTTTAGGGAATTAACTAGTTTGAACCTGGGACCTGTTGCTGGTAAGGAGACGCCAAACCACACATGACATGTAGAATTCAGAAGAGTTCAGTGAGACTAGCGATGATATAGCCAAATACTAAATGATCTCAGCGTCAGCTCCACTGCACTCCCTGTAAAAGAATCTTAATACTAACTAAATTTAGTGGAAAGGGTTCAAGGCTTTCCTATTTTTAGTTAGCTGGTAAAATAACGTCGAAAAAGCAGTTAAGTTTACCATTGGAAATTTTATTCTACTCACAAAACATCGTTTATAAATTGCACTATTGATAAAAGGAAATGTTTTAATACAGGATGGTGTTCAACAAAAATGTGAACGAATATTCCCTGAATGGGTTTCCAAGTTCTACAATCGATCGAAGGATGACCTATGCCATATCACATCTATAATCTAGGTTTAATTTAAGTTTCACAAAAGAGAAAACTATCAAAATGGTCTACAGTGACCCTCAATTATCTTTAATTATTTATCTAACTTGTAAATTACAGTGGCTGATGTGGCTTCTCAATAACTATATAACAGAAAAATCATCGCGTTCAGATTTTTACTTCAAGTGGCAAATGTGAATACCATTAGCTTTAATTTACGATCGACACTAGTATTACGCAAAAGAGGGGTGTAACAGATGAGTCTTCTGCAGTTCTGAATGAAGCCTTATGCGCTCAAAAATGCGGCATCGCGTGCGTTCATTACCTTGTCGGTGTTTAGGCAGCGTCAGGGCGAAAGCGGCCGGCGCAGCAGCCATCCAGCTCGCCGTCTCGGAACTAACTCTCCTCTAACTTCTCCTTACTACAATTTACCGAAGTTAGTTTAAAAAAAAACTATCTGGCTATGTTTTCATCTGACCAATCAGGGTCTCAATATTAACCTTAAGCTCCGCCTACATAGATTCTGTCTATCCAATGAGAAACGTTATACTTTTAGTGGTGGGGCAATGTTTGTAAAGTTTGCAACAGAGACGCTAAAAAGTCTCACGCTAAAACCTGCAGCTGGTGTGGTCCTTTTAGCGTTATCGTAAGATCTATACTGTTTTTCTGGAGGGCTCTAGCTTTTAACATGGGCTGGGGGTGGTCGTTGACGTAACAGGGACGCGGAAAAGTCTCACGCTAAAACTTGTGGGTGGTTGTGGCCCTTTTTGTGTTATCGTAAGATCTATACTCTAGCTTTTAACATGGGCTGGGGGTGGTCCTTCATGTAACAGAGACGCGAAAAAGTCTCACGCTAAAAAGTCTCACGCTAAAACGTGCGGATGGTGAGCCCTAGTGGTTAGCTGGCGACGTGGGTGTCAAGTCCGTCCCTTATCGTAGGGCCTTCTAGCTTAACATGATTCTGCTCCCGGCTTCTGTTCTCGTTTCTCCCCTCGGAACTGCGTCGGTCTCATGGTGGGAAGGTACGACATGCATTTAGGCATTCTTGTGTTAGTCTGTGGTATTCCATTTGCTCACTCGTTACTCGTATTACTTTGGTTAATTTAATGTCACGATTTATTCCGAGCTATGTGACATACTACTCTATTTGCTTATCATGTCAGGGTTTTCATGGAAGGTGTTGGATTTGCCTGACACCTTACAACTACAGTCTATCCGCTTTCAGCAATCACGATGGCGAATTCACTGTTAAGGTGAGAAGCAGTACCACACCTTACAAACAGTTTGAAAGTCTTGACGAAACAGCGAATGTTCCAACGCGAGCGACGGTACATTAAACTCCAAACAAGATAATAACTTTAAAGTACATCAATTTATCCAACTCAGATATACGCAGAGGATTCGGTTCTAGCAACACCTGTCGATTCGCGTATGCAATGTCACTGCCGTTTGCAGTACTCCTAGCAGCTCGAAGTATATACACAGTCTAACATTTTGTTTCATAACGTCCATGTTTAAACGGTGAATGGCAAATAACAGCGCAGTCAAAAATTTTCGTATGGTTCCGTCTAGTGCGATTACAAAACACACACGCATCCACACCACGACACGCTGCGCACAAGTAAGTGTCACTGTTCAGTTGCCGCTATCCATATAGCTCTTGCATCAAGGGTCGTATAACAATGCTGCATATTACATTTAGTATTACACAGAGAATTTCACAAAAGCAATTCAAAGAAGATCAAACATACATTGAAATATGTATAACATATAAAGTTAGGCACTTTGAACATCAAGAACTCAATGTTATGACACAATTTCAGAGACTTTACTAGCCTTATACAGATATGATTTTATGTATATAGACTGAAGCTGCGAGCGAAAATTTCTACCATTATTGGGAATCGAACCCACGTCTCCTGCTTACTAGGTAGCCACTAAGCGAGCTGGGAACAGCTGTTAACACGCCTGCACGGATTACCCTGACACATTTCCTTCCTTGATCCAAATTCTCAGTGCTACCCCGGTCTGCCTTAAATTTCCTCTTACACTCGAACAGAATTACCGAATTCTCCGTGTTCATATCTGTCTCTGAAATGGTGTCACTTCATTTGTCTTAGAGCATACACCTGGGTTTCATGCTGGATACACTATGTAAATGGGTGCGGTGCTATTCTGAACGTGGAGAGCCTTGGCAATTCAGTTCGTGAGCAAGACGGAATTTAAAGTGAACTGGGGCGGAAGTGAGAATTTGGATCGAGGAGGGAGGCGTGCCAAATTAATACGTGGAGCTGTGTGAATCGCTGTGCCAAAGTGGATTGCTGGCTAACGCACGTGCCTAATAAGTAAGTGATCTGGGTTTGATTCCCGGCCTTCGTACAAACTTTCACTCATCGCTTCACTCTATATACATAAAGTCAAGAAGTCATCTAAAATTTTTCAATAAACGTACACCATATCGTCGTACGGTAAAAAACGCTGATGTGTAATTATCTAAGCGTATGAAAGTGTCTTGATTTTTTTTTAAATTTCTTGTCTTCATTATCTAGCCTATCATCAGAGATACAACTCTCGTGCTAAAATGGTATAGCTACGTGCAGCCCATATAAGTAACACAGAGTATTTCGCAGTTCGTATTACAGGCTTCTACTGCATGTAGAGGGACTTAGTAGTAACAGTTTTGGTAAGCAACGCATGTCCGGAAATGTGCTACATGGATAAAGATCGGATTACTTTCAAATCTCCCTGTTCGCAGTACGGCATACAACTGTAGAGCTGCAAACGGCACGTATCCAGAACGTTTTGCAGATCGCTTCAGCCCTCACTACATTTTCGTAGTATTACGAAGAGGGCTGCGAGAAAACTGGTATGTTCCCAACCAGGAGGGCCCACTCTTGTGTTCCATGGACGCATAACAGGGTTTAGAGACAGTGCATGTGAAAGCTCGCATGCATCGCAGATACATCTCCAACGAAAAAAAATTCACCACGCCTGTAGAACGGACAGTATGTAGGTGACAAAACACATATTTATGACAATCGTCGAACGCTTGCGAGTGTCGTGCGCATACCATGTAACGGGAGATCTGAACATGTGTTGTGCGCATGCCGTGTAAAGGGAGATTTGAACATACTACGAGCTTCAAAATTATTTTGTGTCCCAATTTTATAGTCCAAATATTTAAAAATCCATTTGTTAGACCATAGAATTTCGATAAATGAGTAGGTGACCTCTGTTATGCGAGCTTATACTGTTGTTGTTGTTGTGGTCTTCAGTCCTGAGACTGGTCTGATGCAGCTCTCCATGCTAATCTATCCTGTGCAAGCTCCTTCATTTCCCAGTACCTACTGCAACCTACATCCTACTGAATCTGTTTAGTGTATTCATCTCTTGGTCTCCCTCTACGATTTTTACCCTCCACGCTGCCCTCCAATGCTAAATTTGTGATCCCTTGATGCCTCAGAACATGTCCTACCAACCGATCCGTTCTTCTAGTCAAGTTGTGCCACAAACTTCTCTTCTCCTCAAATCTATACAATACCTCCTCATTAGTTACGTGATCTACCCACCTAATCTTCAACATTCTTCTGTAGCACCACATTTCGAAAGCTTCTATTCTCTTCTTGTCCAAACTATTTATCGTCCATGTTTCACTTCCATACATGGCTACACTCCATACAAATACTTTCAGAAACGACTTCCTGACACTTAAATCGATACTCGATGTTAACAAATTTCTGTTCTTCAGAAACGTTTAACTTGCCATTGCCAGTCTACATTTTATATCTTCTCTACTTCGATCATCATCAGTTATTTTTCTCCCCAAATAGCAAAACTCCTTTACTACTTGAAGTGTCTCATTTCCTAATCTAATTCCCTCAGCATCACTCGACTTAATTCGACTACATTCCATTATCCTAGTTTTGCTTTTGTTGATGTTCATCTTATATCCTCCTTTCAAGAAACTGTCCATTCCATTCAACTGCTCTTCCAAGTCCTTTGCTGTCTCTGACAGAACTACAATTTCACCGGCGAACCTCAAAGTTTTTATTTCTTCCCATGGATTTTAATACCTACTCGGAATTTTTCTTTTGTTTCCTTTACTGCTTGCTCAATATACAGATTGAATAACATCGGGGATAGGCTACAACCCTGTCTCACTCCCTTCCCAACCACTGCTTCCCTTTCATGTCCCTCGACTCTTATAACTGCCATCTGGTTTCTGTACAAATTGTAATTAGCCTTTCGCTCCCTGTATTTTACCCTGCCACCTTTAGAATTTGAAAGAGGGTATTCCAGTCAACATTGTCAAAAGCTTTCTCTAAGTCTACAAATGCTAGAAACGTAGGTTTATCCTTCCTTAATCTTTCTTCTAAGATAAGTCGTAAGGTTAGTATTGCCTCACGTGTCCCAACATTTCTACGGAATCCAAACTGATCTTCCCCGAGGTCGGCTTCTACCAGCTTTTCCATTCGTCTGTAGAGAATTCGCATTAGTATTTTGCAGCTGTGACTTATTAAACTGATAGTTCGGTAATTTTCACATCTGTCAACACCTGCTTTCTTTGGTATTGGAATTATTATATTCTTCTGGAAGTGTGAGGTTATTTCGCCTGTCTCGTACATCTTGCTCACCAGATGGTAGAGTTTTGTCAGGACTGGCTCTCCCAAGGCCGTCAGTAGTTCTAATGGAATGTTGTCTACTCCCGGGGCCTTGTTTCGACTCAGGTCTTTCAGTGCTCTGTCAAACTCTTCACGCAGTATCGTATCTCCCATTTCATCTTCATCTACATCCTCCTCCATTTCCATAATATTGTCCTCAAGTACATCGCCCTTGTATAGACCCTCTATATACTCCTTCCACCTTTCTGCTTTCTCCTCTTTGCTTAGAACTGGGTTTCCATCTAAGCTCTTGATATTCATACACGTGCCTCTTTTTTCTCCAAAGGTCTCTTTAATTTTCCTGTAGGCTGTATTTATCTTACTCCTAGTGAGATAAGCCTCTACATCCTTACATTTGTCCTCTAGCCATGCCTGCTTAGCCATTTTGCACTTCCTGTTGATCTCATTTTTGAGACGGTTGTATTCTCTTTTGCCTGCTTCATTTACTGCATTTTTATATTTTCTCCTTTCATCAATTAAATTCAATATTTCTTCCGTTACCCAAGGATTTCTACTAGCCCTCGTCTTTTTACCAACATGATCCTCTGCTGCCTTCACTACTTCATCCCTCAGAGCTACCCATTCGTCTTCTACTGTATTTTTCCCCCCGTTCCTGTCAGTTGTTCCCTTATGCTCTCCCTGAAAGTCTGTACAACCTCTGGTTTAGTCAGTTTATCCAGGTCCCATCTTCTTAAATTCCCACCTTTTTGCAATTTCTTCAGTTTTAATCTACAGTTCATAACCAATAGATTGTGGTCAGAGTCCACATCTGCCCCTGGAAATGTCCTACAATTTAAAACCTGGTTCCTAAATCTCTGTCTTACCATTATATAATCTATCTGATACCTTTTAGTATCTCCAGGATTCTTCCATGTATACAACCTTCTTTTATGATTCTTGAACCAAGTGGTACCTATGATTAAGTTATGTTCTGTGCAAAATTCTACCAGACGGCTTTCTCTTTCATTTCTTAGCCCCAATCCTTATTCACCTACTACGTTTCCTTCTCTCCCTTTTCCTACTGTCGAATTCCAGCCACCCATGACTATTAAATTTTCGTCTCCCTTCACTACCTGAATAATTTCTTTTATCTCATCATACATTTCATCAATTTCTTCATCATCTGCAGAGCTAGTTGGCATATAAACTTGTACGACTGTAGTAGGCTTGGGCTTCGTGTCTATCTTGGCCATTATAATGCGTTCACTATGCCATTTGTAGTAGCTTACTGGCACTCCTATTTTTTTATTTATTATTAAACCTACTCCTGCATTACCCCTATTTGATTTTGTATGTATAACCCTGTATTCACCTGACCAAAAGTCTTGTTCCTCCTGCCACCGAACTTCACTAATTCTCACTATATCTACCTTTAACCTATCCATTTCCCTTTTTAAATTTTCTAACCTACCTGCCCGATTAAGGGATCTGACATTCCACGCTCCGATCCGTAAAATGCCAATTTTCTTTCTCCTGATAACGACGTCCTCCTGAGTAGTCCCCGCCCGGAGATGCAAATGGGGGACTATTTTACCTCCGGAATATTTTACCCAAGAGGATGCCATCATCATTTAACCATACAGTAAAGCTGCATGCCCTCGGGAAAACTTACGGCTGTAGTTTCCCCTTGCTTTCAGCCGTTCGCAGTACCACAACGGCAAGGACGTTTTAGTTAATGTTACAAGGCCAGATCAGTCAATCATCCAGACTGTTGCCCCTGCAACTACTGAACAGGCTACTGCCCCTCTTCAGGAACCACACGTTTGTCTGGCCTCTCAACAGATACCCCTCCGTTGTGTTTGCACCTACGGTACGGCCATCTGTATCGTTGAGGCACGCAAGCCTCCCTACCAACGGCAAGGTCCATGGTTCAGGGGGAGGGGGGGGGGAGGGGAGCTTTTACTAGAGTCAAGAATGAACAGGGTGCATTTTTAGGCGCCCCAAGTGGAACGCGAGCTTCCCTCGTACTCTACGATTATCTACAGTATGAAGGGCTAAACTGATAGAGACACTGTTCATTTTTGACACGCTAGTGAAAACGGTGTCATCAGTTAAGCCAAAACTGTTCATTGCGAAGATGTCTTTCTATATTCAATTAGGCTTCCGAATTTTGCTTTATATTATACTCTGTGAGCCAGATTCCTCGGATTAGCAATTCTAGCTACTCATAATTTACGGTTAGCGGTCTTTTCGCATACTATTTCACGACTGTGTCAGGGCTAGTGAGTATAATGATATCAGTAACTGCGCAGAGACTATCACAAAGCAATTCCAAACTGCACCAGGATCCACTGCAAGTACTGTGGCGGGAGGTGAGAAAACTTGGCTTTCATGTCTAGCGGCTGCTCATAAGCCACACATCACGCAGGTAAATGCCAAACGACGCCTCGCTTAGTGTAAGGAGCGTAAACATTGGACGACTGATCAGGGGAAAAACGTTGTGTGGAGGGACGAATCACGGTACACAATGTGGCGATCCGATGACAGGGTGTGGGAATGGCGAATGACCGGTGAACGTCATTTGTCAGCATGTGTAGCGCCAACAGTAAAATTCGGAGGCGGTGGTGTTATGGTGTGGTCGTGTTTTACATGGAGGGGGCTTACACCCCTTGTTGTTTTGCGTGGCACCATCACAGCATAGGCCTACATCGATGCTTTAAGCACCTTCTTGCTTCCCACTGATAAAGAGCAATTCGGGGATGGCGATTGCATCTTTCAACACGATCGAGCACCTGTTCATAATGCACTGCCTGTGGCGGAGTGGTTGCACGACAGTAACATCCTGTAATGAACTGGACTATACAGAATCTTGTCCTGAATCCTATAGAACACCTTTCTTAAGTTTTGGAACGCCGACTTCGTGCCAGGCCCACCGACCGACATCGATACCTCTCCTCAGTGCACTCCGTGAAGAATGGGCTGCCCTTCCCCAAGAAACCTTCCAATATCTGATTGAGCCTATGCCTGTGAGAGTGGAAGCTGTCATCAAGGCTAAGGGTGGACCAACGCCATACTGAATGTCAGCATTACCGACAGAGGGACGAACTTGTAAGCATTTTCAGCCATGTGTCCGGATACTTTTGATCACATCGTGTATCTTCACTAGTAGTTGGAAGAAGGGTAGCAGGAGTGATTCACAAAACTACGATTCAATTTCCTTTACATTCATTTGTTTTAGAATCTTACAACATGTTCTGAGCTCATCTCGTACAGAATTACCTCCCCCACCCCAATGAACATCGATTCCGAGAACACCTGTCATATGAAACCGAACGTTTGTTATAGAACGTTCAAAATGTGAATATAGTTCCGTCACTATGACATTTAATTAAGGTTGAACAGACTTATGTGAGCGTAGCTTACGAATCTTTTATGGTGTGACGTCAACAATTAAAGGTCTGCAGGGAGCATAGATTCTATCTACGTTGTTAGAGGTCCTTCAGACTCCCACACGTTTTTCAGTTTCAATACCGCTCTCTACTTTTGAACGAAAGAAAAAGTTCAGAAACAAAGAAGTGTAAATAGCGAAGATTACTGTATACAGATAACGGCCCGTTAGGTGGACAACGGAAAGAATGTGACTACACTTTTCTCAATAACTTTGCTTCTGTCACATCTTTTGAAAACGAAATGGTTGTGTTTGAAAATGAGCACGGAGCACAAGACGTTTGCAAGAGAAATCAAGGAGTGGAGGTGCTGAAATCCAGTCATTTATAATGGGTCTCTCGTTGCTAGAGATGTCTTGTTCACAAAATACGTTAATGATCATGATACCAAGGCCTTTACACGAATTTGTGCCACAGAATCCTGAAATTACGAAATTAGAATGCATAGACCATGACAAGGAAATTCGAATCGCTGGAGAGACTAGCGCTCACGCCACGTGCAAACACACCCTATAACTCTCCTACATGATTCATCTATGTTTGAAAATCGTATTGCTATGTCAAAAGAAAACATCTACAACCGGCAGCCTAAATTGACACTGAATGCACAGAACAGAAAGCGAGGCTCTCCCGTCTGCCTACGTCTTGTAGCTGTCTGAGTAATAACCAAATTATAGAATTACGTATTTAACAAGGTGCAGCTTCAGGGACGTCGCTGCAGTGAAATGACAGTAATTTTGGCGACCTGCAATTTAGTTACGATCGCTGCGGGGCAACTGCATTACAACGACGGTGCTGAATTCATCAAGCTAATATTTACGTTTGTCGGGAATGTTCCACAAAGCTGAGGTACTGGAACTACGGCCTGCATGATATAAGGCATATGAATAGCTTGGCAACTCCGTTTCCGGTCTTAAGAAGCTAGATTAATTAGTGATACGTAAGTAAATTTCAGTAGATGCAACGTCATTCAGTAAAGATCTTCTTTCGAAGACTGGAATATTTAAAACATTTTTAAAAGCCCTGTCATACAATTTGTGTTTGCTTTATTTTCCAAAATAACAGTGGAAACAATATCTACAGAATAGGCAATCGCTACTCCCCCTCCATGTATGGAATTAAACTTAAGTACGTGCCAGCTTCGTCGAACTCAAGCAGTACGAAAGAAAGGATACTTCGCAAAATTCTCACAATCAAACTGTATAATGTACGTTAAAGTGAAAATTTTGATTTACGATTTTTGTGAAGCTTGGTAATCAAGCTAGGAAGCTGCATAACTTAAATTAGTGAACGAAAATCTGCTACTTTATTTGGCGATAGGGAGCCCAGTTGTGTTGCTTTCTTTGAAATAGCCTCTTATGACATTACAGTCAAGGACGCGAGAAATCCAGCTATTGTAACTGACCCAAAATTCGCGTGCAGTGTCGCAGGTGACGTGTGCACGTGGAGCGCACGTCGAAAATTTGTTTCTCTCTCTTACCGCTGATCTTTATAGGCTAAGCCATGTTAGCGTAGGCAGTGCGTTATATTTGGCTCCTAGGTCACCTTCCATAAACGCCACGTTAACTGCTACGAAGAAATGAGCTAGATGGCAGTTGACAATGTTTTCTTCTGAGCATGATTCATTAGTGACAGCTAACTGGATTTTGGTAAATGCAATGCCATTGAGTAATGAATATTTGTACCGTATTTGAAAAGACTGATAATATTTGATTGATTTTAAATTATCTGTCAACTTGTGTATGTACTATACTAACGTTCTGAAGTTTGAAACATGACCTTGGCAAACCGTCTATTCCTTGATGCGGAACAATGTGGAAATACTTGTGGGACAAGCACTGTTTCGTGGATAGAAAAGATGTATAACCGATCCTTTGGTGACAGTGATCATTCCAAAAACTTTCGTTCTTGCTACTGTCATGGTTTTGTGGTCAGGCGATGATTTAAAATTTAAAACCAGAATTTTATTGCATAATATAGTTTTAGCTTAGAATATGGTAGAGCAGAGACATGCAGGCGACTAGCTACAGTATGTGATCAAAAGTGTCCGGACACCACCAAAAAATACGTTTTTCATATTAGGTGCATTGTGCTGCCACCTGCTATTAGGTACTCCGTAACAGCGACCTCAGTAGTCATTAGACATCTTGAGGGAGCAGAATGTGGCGATCCACGGAACCCACGGACTTCGAAAGTGGTCAGGTGTACGGGTATTACTTGCGTCATACGCCTGTACGCGACATTTCCACACTCCTAAACACCCCTAAGTCCACTTTTCCCGAAGTGACAGTGAAGTGGAAACGTGAAGGGACACGTACAGCAAAAAAGCGTATAGGCCGATCTCGTCTGTTGACTGACAGAGACAGCCAACAATTGAAGAGGGTCGTAATGTGTAATAAGCAGACATCTATCCAGACTGTCACACAGGAATTCCAAACAGTATCAGGATCCACTGCAATTACTATGGCAGTTAGGCCGGACGTGAGAAAACTTGGATTTCATAGTCGAGCAGTTGTTCATAAGCAACACATCTCGTCGGTAAACACAAAACGATGCCTCGCTTGTGTAATTTGCGTAAACATTGGACGATTGAAGAGTGGAAAAACGTTGTGTGGAGTGACGTATCACTGTACAGAATGTGGCGATCCGATGGCAGGTAGTGGGTATCGCGAATGCCCGGTTAACCTCATCTGCCAGCGTGTGTAGTGCCAACAGTGGTGTTATGGTGTGGTCGTGTTTTTCATGGAGGGGGCTTTCACCAATTTTTCTTTTGCATGGCACTGTCCACAGTGTCCGGCTCCATAGGAAACCTTTTTCGCCACAACTGCCAACGGCTTCGAAAAAGGGTAACTTCAAGTCAGCAGGTGTCACAGAGGTGCTTCAAGGAGAGGCCGCACACCCGAATTGGAAGAGACCGTACTGCATCACGTTGAAGAGACCCATCAACGAGTAGACGAGGAGTTGTGTGTGTTTGTTTGGTTATTACCAAGTACAATAGTAAAACAACTGATGAACTGGGTCATGTAAAAGTGGTCACGTTGTCGACATTTTTTCAAACGACTGTAGAACGGAAATGGTATTTTCCGGACATGAGTTCCAATTCAGAAAACTATCTACAAGACCTAGAAGTCTGTAACGAGAGTTTCCGAACATCCTTCATAAGGTATTTATGAACAAAATATGAATTTTTGCACAACATAAACATAACAATGCTTTTCGATAGCCATAGCAAATTTCTTGTAAAAGTATGAAACATGATCCGCGAGCAGTCTATCTGCCACCCGCCAAGTAGGGTCTTCCCCAGAATTATTTCCACGCTCGTACGCTGCCTAAATTCATTCCGCACCTCGTAATGAAAATATGTGCCAGACTCTTTTGCACCAGTGATCATGCCAACAAACTCTCATTCATGCAATGGAATCTTGATTTGTGTCCACAGACTGAAAGGCGACGCACACACTCCAGAAAAACAGAAACAGCGGAAAGCAAGCCAACACGGACACTTTAAATTTTACTAGATGTATGGGCCACTATAGCGCTCAATAAAGTTTCCACTTGCAAAACAGAGTTTGCCCCACGAGGATTTCGGGCTCTTCCGCATCAAGTAGTAAACGTATTGCTCTGGATCATGTTTCATACCGCAGAAAGTTATAGTGTTTCATTTTATTGTTTTAATGGAATTTATAATTTTTGAAATCATTAATATGAATTTGAACTGGTTGAACATGACAACCATAATTTAATGTATTGATTGGCGCTCTACTTCTGCAGAATAAAACATGAAACAAATTTTCGCGACTGTCTAACTGCCTTGATGATTTCTGCAGTCCAGCTGTAGCATTGCATCAGATGAATGGATTTGTCGCCTGGCGGCATTGTTAGGTGGCTAAGACCGATCTGAAACATTACGCCTTTCGCGTGTAAACATAGCCTGGATCACGAAAAGAAAAGGTCGGAAAAATTATCTCAGGGACGAATGGATTTGAAATGGATTAAGTGACGAATGAACTCTATGAGTGCTCGTTCGTTGCCACCAAACAATGTTCTCGCAACTTCTCTCCAATGACTCCTGAAACGTTGCTTTAAAAAATATATCATAAAAATCCAATATGACAAGAACGGATTAGCAAGAGGCATCAAATTAATGACAATTCTACTTAACGCACATCCACCGTAATTATACAATTAGAATACAAGAACATGAGCGACGCTTACGAAATACATCTGCTACGACGGATAGGAAGAGAGAGAGAGAGAGAGAGAGAGAGAGAGTAACATTCAGTTTTTACTCAAGACAAGAGATAGAAGCGCACCCTCTTGTTCCATAAAGAGCAAAAATTAATTACAAATAATTGCTTTTAAAAGATAAATTGTTACTTGTACATATTTCGATTACACATGGTTTAATATCATTTTACACATTTATTTAAACAGAGAAGAAATAGATGTATCATATCAAAGAATATTCTCTAAGTTTGAGGCTATTTTCGTTCCATTTCCTTACAAGAGCAATATTTCAAAGTTTTTAGAGATTTACTACAATCATCAAGAGGGAGTGTATGTCTATGATGTGAACAAAGTCATTTTTTCGGTAACTATGACCTTAAATGAATAGTGATGTGCGTTACATTAGGTAAAGTTTGAAATCGTATATTCTGCGGAGGGCAAGAATAAATTTATCTTGCACATAAATACTTGAGTTTCCAGTATGCTTTCCTTACACTCTTCCGTATAACTGCCCTTTCCCCGCCCCCATTCCCTGTTGGTCATCTAGTTTATTCTCATAGGTGTGCGCGCAGACAAGGTCACTTTAGTATTTTACAGGACGCAGCAAGCATAAGTGCAAGGTCAGTGCATTACGAAATCAAATTCAGTCAGCTAGCACTCGGGCACGTGAAAAGAGTAGGCATCGTTTCTGCAAACGATGAAACCAGAGCACTTTTGTGTCATTCAGCAGTTCCTGCAAGGATTTCTAGGATTACAATTCTACGGCAGTATAGGCTCGTTTCAAGATGATTTAAACCATGAGTAATGAACAAGTTTACAGAAAATGAAGTAGCATTGTTGGGAAGTGTTGAGCCATTCGCAACCTGACACTTCTCATTCATTTAATAAGCGGATTCAATTTATTAAAGTCATTTTTAGACCGATCAACTTATTTTTAATTCGAATTACAAGTTTAACATCTGTGATGGTGAAAATCAAGATATCTTTTAATCCTCTTCAATAAATTCTAATTGGATCTGTGCTTATATTGCTGATTTTTGGCCTGTGTCAGCAGAGGTCTCGATAAGCCAGCAGCTGGAAAGAACTGGGGCCGCAAGCAGAGTGGTTCCGGTGTGTTATTCTCCAGGGAGTGGCGGTGCCTTGTGGATTTGCCACTTGGTGGCTGCGGCACGGAGCATAGAAGTAAACAGAGCGGTCTTAAGGCCGCAAGGGGTGTGTCGAGCTTCCCCCTCCCTCTGGGTATCCGCAACCACTGAGGTGCTGGTCACTCCAAGCAACACATATCGTACGACACATGGGAAGTAACATTTCAAATCAGCTAATTTGCCTAAAAAGGTGTTTCACATAGATGATCCAAAGCTGAACCTGTCTCTCTAATTACGAGGGTTGCCCTGGAAGTAATGCACCACACTTTTTTCTTCAGCATTATTGTACATAATGAAAATTAAACACACGAAAGAATGGTGTTTTATGTACACACCCTATTTTCTACGTAATCTCCATCCCGTTTTATGACCTGCCTCCAGCGCGAAACAAGGGCGTGTATGCTCTGTCGGTACCAATCCTAGGCCTGTTGGCGGAGCCAGTGCTTCACTGTGTGAATCACCTCCTCATCGTCCTCAAAACGTGTTCCACGAATGGCATCCTTTAATGGCCCAAACAAGTGGGTGTCCGAGGGGGCTAGGTCAGAGCAGTCAGTTGTGACAGCCATGTATGGTCTTCCAGTTCGCTGCAACTCGTGGAGCTCCGCCAAACCGCCTTCTGATGACCTCACCCTCCGTGCCCTGCGACTAACTGTACTTCTGTCGACAGCAGATGCTCCATAGACCTTGCATATGCGTTTGTCACTATTTCTCACAGTTTCTTTCTCTGCAGTGAGAAATTCAACGACGGCCCGTTGCTTGTAACGTACACCATCTACACAGACCATTTTGAAACTGTCCTGCAGCTAAGCTGTCTGTCGGAAGTGACGGAAACTTGGCGCTCTCACTCAAAATGGTTGAAATGGCTCTGAGCACTATGGGACTTAACATCTATGGTCATCAGTCCCCTAGAACTACTTATACCTAACTAACCTAAGGACATCACACACATCCATGCCGGAGGCAGGATTCGAATCAGCGACCGTAGCGATAAACTTGTAAGGTGCAGTATTTAGCAAACGATGTTGAGGCATATGTAACGTTTCACATTCGTAGCATTGTTTTCGGTTTTAAAAAAATATGGTGCATTATAAACAACCCTCGTAGTTTCTGACAAAACTTTTATTATTCGTGTAAAAAATTAAAAAAAAAACTACTGTTTTGGGATGCGTGTGTATTCTCCGCTATGCAGCCTTCCTCATGTGATTTTGAAAAAAAAAATAACTATTTGGTAAGAAAATATTATTTTTCTGCATCCTGTACCCACACTTTGAAGCTTGGTGATGAATTTGGTTTCTTTTTGTTATGGCCGGTAGTGACTGTGCTATTTCGAACCAAAGTGCAATACCGTCCGTATTTTGAACAGTTTGCAACAAAAAATGTAGTTGCTGATCAGTCTAGTTGTGGTGCATTCTATGCCAGCGATCACTGCGTACGAAATGTAGCAGTTGCTTTCAATGGTAGATGGACAGTCATACGTAATCCTACTCTAGAGAAGATACATGTGGTATAAATGAGATTCTCCACGACAAGGTTGCAACTCATACACCACATGCGTGGCTATTGCCACCTGCTATGAGGCGTGCGGAGCTGTCTTGCATTTCTCTTCTTTTTATACGGCCGATACAAACCGAAGCTGGAAACGAATGAAAAACTTAATGAAATGAAAAGTCAGTGAGAGTCATCAGCTTATGACAGTGACTACATGGTTTTTTCAGTCTATACTGCCTGATTTCAGGAAAGAATGTCACCCACCTTATTTTGTTCCTAACGTTACCTATATTATTAAATTCAGTCATTTGCTTACGTATAACGTGTTCACGTCACAACTACCATTTTAGCTGAGCTCGCTGTGAACTGTTGACGTGTTCTGGTATTGGTTGTTTCGAATAATGTGCAACCTGTATAACTGTGCTCAGTCAAAGTGTAACACAGTTCCTGAGCTGTACTAGGTATACGAGCTGCAAATAATACAAACATTCTCTAACACATGTCTACAGAATATCTATAGAAATGAAGAATAGGAAAATGGAACTTGTTTTACCGTCAAACAATGCAGCTGTGCGTGTAGGAGACAAGGGTGCTTTTTATTTTAATATATTTTTCTACAAAAAGTGTATGAAATGAAAAGAAAAAATAAAACTTGTGTTACTGCCCAAAGACTGAAGCACATGTGTAGTAAATTTGCACGCTGAAATGTCCTTACTCTTAACCAGAAAGGTTAATTTTTTAATTTTTTTTAAAATGAAGCAAGACTTTTCATTTTTCCTTTCGACAGGACTGAAGCACATTATGTATGAACAATTTTTCATCTGAGCATACTCTCCGATGGTGTATATTTGTGTGATGACTATCTATTTCAGGATATGCTAAGAATTCTCAGAAGTAGTAATGTACTATGATTATAACGTGCTTGGACAGTGTAGAACCACCTGTATCAACTGTGTAATCTCGAGTATTTTCTGTATGTAAACAAAGTTTACTTCCACATTCTGCCATCCGCAGTTGTAAAATAAACAGGTTATAGTTAACTTGAAAACTACGAGCGTTGCCCAGGAAATAATGCTCCGCATTTTTTTCTTCAACAACTCTTTATTGAAAATGATGAGAATTACACATACGAAAGAATGATGTTTTATCTACACACTTTATCTACACTCCTCCAGCGCGAAACAAGGGCATGCATGCCCTGTCGGTACCAGTCCTTGTCCTGGCGGCGGAACCAGTGCTTCACTGAGTGAATGACTTTCTCATCGTCCTCAAAATGTCTTCCACGAATGGCCCAATCAAGTGGAAGTCCGACGGGGTTGGGTCAGGGCTGTATGGTGGATGGGATAACACTGTCCAACACTGTTTTGGAATGTGCCAGCAGTCCTCGGACTTGTGTTGCGTAATCGTGTTGCAGCTAAACATCTCCTCGTTTGCTGTGGCGTTGAAGTCGCCGGAAGCTAGTCTCGAGTTTTGTTATTGTGTTAACAGATCCTTCTGAATTAATGGTACCGCATTTTGTCATCACATCAATGAGACTCGCACCTTCACAGTTCCAGAACAAGGTGGCCATGACTTACCGGCGCAAACAATTGCATTGAATTTTTCTCCTGTGGGGAGCGGGAATGGTGCCATTCCGTCGATTGTCGTTTCGTTTCGGTCTCAAAATGGTGAACCCAGGTTTCATCACCTGTCACAATCCGGGACAAGATGGCCTCCCCCTCAGTTCCAAACGTAACAACAAATCAAGACAAATAATTTCTTTTGTGCGATTTGTGATCCACTGTTAGACACCGCGGGACCCATCTTGCACACACTTTTGCACATCCAAGAGTGCGGATAATTGCATCCATACTTCCTTTGCTGAATGACAGATGCAGCGCCAACAACCGAGTTGTAATGGGTCTGTCCTCGTGAATGACAACTTCAGCTCGCTACAACATGTTGGTGTGACAGCCGTGGATGGCCTCCCCGACTGCTGCAAATCGTGGAGCTCCGCCGAACCGCCTTTTGATGATCTCACCTTCCGTGCCCAGCGACTAACCGTACTTTTGTCGACAACAGAGGCTCCATAGACTTTGCATAACCGTTCGTGAATATTCCCCACAGTTTATTTCTCAGCAGTGTGTAATTTAATGACGGTACGCTGCTTGTAATGTACATCACCTATAGACGCCATTTTGAAACTGTCCTCCAGCTACACTATCTGTCGGAAGTGACGGAAACTTGGCGCGCTCACTCAGGAAACTTCAAATAACAAATACGTAACGTTTCGCACTTGTAGCATTGGTTTTGGCTGGAAAAAAGGTGCATTACTTTCCGGGCAGGCCTCGTAAGAAGTCTAAAGCAGACGTAATAGAAAGGTGAGGGGAGACAGTCGGTAAACAAGGGGAAAGTAAGAAAATAGTAGCGAGATTGATGCTGCACTAGGCTCCATAGGTACCCAATGGGCGGAAGGCCAGAGGTACAATCTCCAGTGCTTCGCCACGGGGAAGGCGCCTCTACTTACTCCTACGCTCTGTGGTAGGAGGTGTTGTCCCACCAGGACATAGATGGTAAGCGGCCAGCTAGTACTGTAACAGGACAGGCGGCATTCTGGTGCTTGCACCCGACTTCTTCTCGATGCTCTAGGAAACAAGGCACAACATGACGGCACTGCGGAACGCTACAAAACGGTGATCCGTTGAGACCCACCCCATGAAATAAATAGAAGTTTCCACAAGTCGGCCCTTCTGCTAGAGAGCTTTCTGCAGAGGGCAGTGTATCTTTCCCAGGGAATTCTCAAAAAGCAGGTGAAAAGGGAATCCATTAGAACAGACTGCTATCGGCCTGCACCCCCGAAAGCAGCTTAACAACTCAGGCTCCGTGTTTTTACACTGCTCGGTGAAAGCACTGCCGTAAATACAAGTAGGTCCAGGACACGGTGGGACGGAGATTTATTTCTCCACCCACAGGCCTGAAACAAACGCGTTAGGTGCTACGAACTTCCAGCACGCTGGAGTAGCTTGGGACAACAACTTCTGTTAATAAATACAATGAAAACCCTGTCCAAGTTGCAAATATTTTATTTTTTCATTCGATGACCAGTTTCAGGCAGAGACCCATTTTCAAATCAACCTACAGGACAGAAAACCAAATTTACACTCATACAAGAGACAGTTATTACCAAATTCTTAAGCATATGCCAGAGATACAGAAAATATCGTTTTAAACTTACACAACAAAGTCGAAAATGGCAATTCGTAAGACGTCATAAAATGTAAAATGTACTTTTACAGTGCATACAGGTAACTGGCAGTTGACTCCTTCCTCTGTCGTAAGGAAACCTCTTGGAGGGGGCGCCCTGTCAGGATCTAGCAAATCGTTTGTATTTATTGAAATGTTCTCCAACCATCAGGAATACAACAATTCGTACATTAACCGTACAAGTCCACAATAAAATTAATACCTTTTAAAATCTTTACCCAAAAGAGCCAAATACTAACCAGTGGTGCAAAACAAAACCACATACGACGCGTATTACAAAGTTGTATGTAATTGGGCACCTGAAGATCATTAAATGTGAACAGCAACGTTAGTATTAAAAGAAAGGCCCGCCCGATTGGCCGTGCGGTCTAACGCACGGCTTTCCGGGCGGAAAGAAGCGCCTGGTCCCCGGCACGAAACCGCCCGGTGGACTTGTGTCGAGGTCCGGTGAGCCGCCCAGTCTGTGGGTGGCTTTTAAGCGGTTTTCCATCTGCCACGGCGAATGCGGGCTCGTTCCCCTCATTCCGCCTCAGCTACACTATGTCGGCAATTGCTGCGCAAACAAGTTCTCTACGTACGCGTACACACCATTACTCTACCACGAAAACATAGGGGTTACACTCGTCTACTGTGAGAAGTCCCTTGGGTGGGGGGGAGTCCATCGGGGGCCAAACCGCACAATAACCAATAACCATGGGTTCGGTGTGGGGCGGCGGAGGGGTGAAACGGACTGCGGTAGTCGTCGTGGGGTTGTGAACCACTGCGGCTGTGGCGGGGACGGAGCCTCTCCGTCGTTTCTAGGCTCCCGGTTTACACACATACATACATTAAAAAGAAACAAAGCAGTAGGAGTACTTCTTAAAATCTTTACCAAGAAGAGTCAAATACGTAAAATCACTGACCAGTAATACACAACAGTGCCACATACGGCGTGTGTTACATAATTGTATGCCATGTTGGCCCATAAAAATCATTAATTGTGAAACTGTGTAAGTCAGCAATACAATTATTACTTTTTAAATCCATTACCAAAAGCCGTCAACTGTTTAAAACTGCTGAACAGTAAAATAAAACATCACCATCTACGGCGTGTATTACAAAGTTGTATGGCATGTAGGCACGAAAAATCTCTAAAAATGAACAGCAGCATTGGTATTGAATGAAAACAATAGTAAATTATAAACCCTTATCACTTCCGACTATTTACAAGCACAAAAATTTTTATCACACCAAACTTTGCAAATTCGGCGCAGATGAAACAACTTTCTCATGATATGTCCCACGTAAAAACAAAAATTAAACCACAAGTTGTATTTTTTTCAAAGCACCAAAAATGTATTTGCCATCCAGAGAAGACATAACATAACCACACCCATAGGAATGTAGTGTGGAAGTGTGGTTTTATGGGGAGGGGGGAGGGAAAGGGAAGAGGGGGAGGGCGAGGAGCATGAAGATGAAGGGGCAAAACAAGGAGGAGGTTAAATGGACAGCACGGAATGAATCCAAATAATTATCAGTAGTAATAAGAGAAAATTACTGACAGTTGGACCAAAAACGACTATACGCCATTTCTTTACAATCTAATGAATACTAACTGCCATGTACAACAAACAAACTGTATGTTACTTAGGAATAATCGTGCAGATAACATATGCCAACAGATAGGAACTCAATAACTTTTTAAATAATTTAGTGACGAAGTTCACATAATCAACCAGTAAACGAGCTTTATAATATGCCGTGCACATCGTACCATATAAGCAGAGTAGAGGCACAACAAATACAGAAATTTCTTAATCGAACCAGCAGCAGTCTGTAGGTACTACAGACAACAGTGCATACTTAAAACAAGAGCCGTACCCCTCCGTGAATCAGACATGGAACATAATAACGATGCAAGAACCGCACCACATACTGTAAAATATGTTTTGTTGTGAGAAGATGCACCTCTTCGATGGAGTTGTTTGAAATGTGGAGGAAACCTTTCTGCGTTTGAGACATTAAATATTATATGAATCATTCTTGGTTGTTTAATTGTACTTAGCTGCAGGGAAGAGTCGGAGTGAAGTAAGGTGTATTTATGTCCAAGCCAGAGGAACGCTAGGATCATGTTGTGAACAGAGAGTTGTGTGATTACTTCGCACGCCTCAGGAGCGTTTCGACCAAGTTACGAAGAGAGGGAGTAGAATTACTCAGGCCGTAACGTTAATGCCAAATGAACATGTGGGGGCAAGTCATGAGATTGTTGGGGATATTATTTTTATACTTGAATTTTTTGTTTAGGAACACGAAAATTGCAAATAGAGCAGTTTCTGTGAGCATATTTCTTGTCTTACGTGCTTTAGAACGGACAGTTACGAATTGGGATTATACAGTATCCACAACAAGAAGTAAGGCGAATGAAAGTCAGTTAAGAAACCCTATTAACGGTGAGACGACAATGACTAGACAGGAAGGTCATCTGAAAATAGTTGTTCATTTTTGTTTAAATAGTCCAAATTAATCCGTAGGAATCAGTAAAGTAGAAGGAAGAAATCTGAGTACGCCAAAAACACACCAGGAAAAATGTAGATAGTATAATGGAAGCCTTTGAAACATGATTATGTAATATTACTACTTTTACACGTGAGTACGTGTAAGAAAGAGAAGTAAGTAACTCGGCAACTATATATTAATGTATGACGATTTTTTTAGTTCCTTGTCCTATGTGTCTATGGTGTAATAACATGTTATGTTGTAATATCTTTGTAAAACTATTCTTTACAAATTTGGTGTAAGCGATGTGTGGCATGTCAGTAACAAAGAGAGAGGCCAATAGCAGTGAACGACCAGGAAAAGAGGTAAAGAAAGATGTATAAAGGATGGAAGGGTGGAAGGACCGTCAGAACTGGGAGTATAACCCAGTGAGTAAGACAAGAAGGAACTCTGGAGTACCCCCCACCAGCTGAATACAACAGATTTGACTGGAGACCTGGGTAGCTGTGGTGTAGTTGGCGGCCGATAATCGCTTTGTAGGATTACATCCTGAAGAAGGGGTCCTAGCAGTTAGCAAAGCCTCTGAACAAAACTGCTGTTCGTTTTAGAATTACAAGATGAGGGAGACAAGTGTGGGGGCGAAACTGTGGAAGTACAGCAAACCAGGTGATGCTTGCTACAGAGATTTCTGTTCCTGGCAGTTCCTGAGTGACTTGAGTTGGGACCGCGTGTTCAGCTGTGCGCGTCTGTTGTCATCATACCGCACTTTTCTCATTTCTGGTACAAGTTATTGATAACTATCTCCCTTACATGACCGATACCTTGCCTAGGAAACAGCAGACAGTGGTATTGATCTGTACGTAGATTCTCAGTCTGTCCAAGGCTGACTATGTATTAATCTGTGGCTATTAAGCATTTTTGTAATAGCTTATCCCCAGTTCTGAGTACCTGTCATGAGTTCTGCCATTTGTGTAGTAGTATTCAATGAACCATCGAATGAATTTTACCTTTTGCCAGGATACGTAAGTACATGTAAGTAATGCAAAGCATTCTGTGCGGCTGGTTCCGGTGGAGGTTCGAGTCCTGCCTTGGACATGCGTGTGTGATTGTCCTTAGGATAATTTAGGTTAAGTAGTGTGTAAGCTCAGGGACTGATTACCTTAGTAGTTAAGTCCCATAAGACTTCACACACATTTTTGAACAATGCAAAGTATTCGCATATTGTGATCCTTTCGACCTAGTGGTGTCGTAATTATAGATATGGTTCCTTTTGCTATGAGTGAGTTATGAACCTCTCATATTCCTGTTGATATTTTTGTCCATAAGCTCGGTTTTGAGTACAAGACGGAACACTGTTTTGGGAAGTTATTTGTAAACGTTTTCTCGTCTTGTAACACTGAATTGTAGCGAAATTTCTTAGGTTTTGCTACATTTTTGAAATCTTGTCACTGCGTTATTTGGAAGAGATTGTGTACAAAAGTACTTATTCAGGGGCAACTTCCATGTGTATGTTCTCTCTGTTATAGCAAGATTATACTTGCCCATATACAGTAAGCCTATTTTTGAATCAGGTATATGTTCTTAATTTGTTCTCATTCCGTGGGTTTGCCTTTGTGTTATTTTGTTAGGTTGTTTTTGATATTACATTAATATCTTTGGGGCCCGTTGCCTGGGTTTGGATTTTAATTAATTGTAATGATCCTTACATTTTGCCTTGATTGAGAGGCTGTTAGTCTATTACTGAATATTTGCTGTTTTTTACCACTTGTTTTTGTATTTTAAAGCAGTGCTATTATAAGTTTTCTAAAGATTGGTTCTAATATAAAATTTCTTCCATGATTTTTAATATAAAATTTCTGCCATGTTTTTAAACAGAAGTATTAAAATTATGATCCCTCATCGCTCAACGCACACCTGCCACATCCTGTTTCGTCACACACTGGTACCTGAGCGTGGTTCTGGGTGTGGTGAGCTGTGAGTGATTGATGGACTTATAGGTATAGGGCGTCTGGCAGCTAATGTCTTCAATTCCTCTGTCTCTTGATAGATAAGATCAGTTTAGAGAATATTGCTGGTACAGCTATTTGACTGCTGCTGTTGTTGTCGTGGTCTTCAGTACAGAGACTGCTTTGATGCAGCTCTTAAGATATTCTATCCTGAGCAAGCCTATTCATCTCCGAATAACTACTGCAACCTACATCCTACTGAATCTATTTAGTGCATTCATCTCTTGGTCTCCTTCTGCGATTTTTACCCCCCCACGCTCCTTTCCAATACTAAATTGGTGATCCCTTGATGCCTCAGAACCTGTCCTACCAAGAGATCCCTTTTTATTGTGAAGTTTTCCCACAAATTCCTCTTCTTCGTAATTCTGTTCAGTACCTCCTCACTAGCTACATGATCTACCCATTTAACCTTCAGCCCCACATTTCGAAAGCTTCTATTATCTTCTTGTCTAAACTATTTATAGTTCATTTTTCACTTCCATACATGGCTAAACTCCATAAAAAAACTTTCAGGAAAGACTTTCTGAAACTTAAATCAATACTCGATGTTAAGAAATTTCTCTTCTTCAGAAATGCCTTTCTTGGCATTGCCACTCTACTTTTAGTGTCTTTTATATCCTCTCTACTTTGACCATCATCAGTTATTTTGCTCCCCAAATAGTAAAACTCATCTACTATTTTAAGTTTCTCATTTCCTAATCTAATTCCCTCAGCATCACCTGATGTATTTCGACTATATTCCATTATCCTCATTTTGCTTTTTTTTATATCCTTTCAAGACACTGTCCATTTCTTTCAGCTGCTCATCCAGATCCTTTGCTGTTTCTGACGGACTTACGATGTCATCAGCAAACCTCAAAGTTTTTATTTCTTCTCTATGGATTTTAATTCCTATTACAAAAATTTTCTTTTGTTTCCTTTAGTGCTTGTTCGACACACAGATTGAATAACACCGGGATAGGCTACCACCCTGTCTCTCTCCCTTCTCAACCACTACTTGCCTTTTGTGCTCCTCAATTCTTATTACTGCCTTCTGATTTATGTACAAATTGTAAATAGCCTTTCGCTCCCTTCAGAATTTGCAAAAGAGTATTCCGCTCAATATTGTCAAAAGCTTTCTCTAAGTCTACAAATGCTAGAAACGTAGGTTTGCCTTTCCTTAACCTGTCTTCTTAGATAAGTCGTAGGGTCAGTATTGCCTCGCGTGCTACAACATTTCTACGGAATCAAAACTGATCTTTTCCAAGGTCGGCTTCTGCCAGTTTTTTCATTCGTTTGTAAATAATTCGTTTTACTATTTTGCAATAGTGTCTTTTGGAGTACTATACTGTGGTAAATACTGCGCTGCCTGTTGTTCTGTTTCATTATCGCTGGAAGGGATGTGATCAGGATGATGTCCTATGAAAGGACGAGCTGAAAAACGAAATAGAGATTGAGAAGCCGTGGGAGCCAAGACGTATTCAGATGCTTGATAGCCCGGTAACTCGCCTCCCCCCCTCCCCCCAACCCGCCACCGCCACCGTCCCACTGGACCAGCAGCAGTGTCACATACACTCCTGGAAATGGAAAAAAGAACACATTGACACCGGTGTGTCAGACCCACCATACTTTCTCCGGACACTGCGAGAGGGCTGTACAAGCAATGATCACACGTACGGCACAGCGGACACACCAGGAACCGCGGTGTTGGCCGTCGAATGGCGCTAGCTGCGCAGCATTTGTGCACCGCCGCTGTCAGTGTCAGCCAGTTTGCCGTGGCATACGGAGCTCCATCGCAGTCTTTAACACTGGTAGCATGCCGCGACAGCGTGGACGTGAACCGTATGTGCAGTTGACGGACTTTGAGCGAGGGCGTATAGTGGGCATGCGGGAGGCCGGATGGACGTACCGCCGAATTGCTCAACACGTGGGGCGTGAGGTCTCCACAGTACATCGATGTTGTCGCCAGTGGTCGGCGGAAGGTGCACGTGCCCGTCGACCTGGGAGCGGACCGCAGCGACGCACGGATGCACGCCAAGACCGTAGGATCCTACGCAGTGCCGTAGGGGACCGCACCGCCACTTCCCAGCAAATTAGGGACACTGTTGCTCCTGGGGTATCGGCGAGGACCATTCGCAACCGTCTCCATGAAGCTGGGCTACGGTCCCGCACACCGTTAGGCCGTCTTCCGCTCACGCCCCAACATCGCGCAGCCCGCCTCCAGTGGTGTTGCGACAGGCGTAAATGGAGGGACGAATGGAGACGTGTCGTCTTCAGCGATGAGTGTCGCTTCTGCCTTGGTGCCAATGATGGTCGTATGCGTGTTTGGCGCCGTGCAGGTGAGCGCCACAATCAGGACTGCATACGACCGAGGCACACAGGGCCAACACCCGGCATCATGGTGTGGGGAGCGATCTCCTACACTGGCCGTACACCTCTGGTGATCGTCGAGGGGACACTGAATAGTGCACGGTACATCCAAACCGTCGTCGACCCCATCGTTCTACCATTCCTAGACCGGCAAGGGAACTTGCTGTTCCAACAGGACAATGCACGTCCGCATGTATCCCGTGCCACCCAACGTGCTCTAGAAGGTGTAAGTCAACTACCCTGGCCAGCAAGATCTCCGGATCTGTCCCCCATTGAGCATGTTTGGGACTGGATGAAGCGTCGTCTCACGCGGTCTGCACGTCCAGCACGAACGCTGGTCCAACTGAGGCGCCAGGTGGAAATGGCATGGCAAGCCGTTCCACAGGACTACATCCAGCATCTCTACGATCGTCTCCATGTGAGAAATTACAGCCTGCATTGCTGCGAAATGTGGATATACACTGTACTGGTGCCGACATTGTGCATGCTCTGTTGCCTGTGTCTATGTGCCTGTGGTTCTGTCAGTGTGATCATGTGATGTATCTGACCCCAGGAATGTGTCAATAAAGTTTCCCCTTCCTGGGACAATGAATTCACGGTGTTCTTATTTCAATTTCCAGGAGTGTATATGGCACTGGCTGAAGTAGCCTCGGTACTAGGGGTGGTAGTAGTCAGGAAACCATCACGGTCTCTAGTTGTACACTGATTACGTTGGTCCACTTCCTAGGTGAAAAGAAGGGAAACGCTGGGAGTGCGACCGAGGGAATAACATGAGATGGATCCTGGAGTACCACCGAGCTAAGGAACATATGGATTTGAACGGAAGTCTGGTTAGCCATGGTCTAGTACTTGGCCAATAAGACGAGTGTGCTATCCGAACAGTGGAAGTATAGCACACCCGGTGCTGGCTGCTAAAGAGCAATTTGTTCCTGGCGGTTCCTGGAAGGCATGGATTGGGGCAGCATCTTTAGCTGTATAAGAGTGCTGTCATAGAGTGCTTCCCCAATTTCAGGTGCAAATTGTTGTTAACTCTCTCCAATAGAGAACTGATACCGTTCTTATAGGCAAGAGCAGACAATATTATTGGCGTGCATCTAGGTTCTTAGTTTGTGCGGCGGTGACTATTATTGTGTGACTATTAATCACTTCCGTAACAGGTTGTTCCTTATTCTGAATACCTGCGATCATTTTGGCCAGATGTGTAGTCCTATTAAGTGAACCATGCGTTTTGTTATTGCATCTTTTGCCAAGTGATGTGAACACATGTAAATAAAGCAAGTCCTAGGTATGTTGTGGTGCCTTCGATCTAGTGTCGTTGTAACCACCGCTCTGGTTCCTTGGCAACGAGTGAGTTATGAGCCATGCCTATTCTTGTTGTTGCCCGTACGTAGCCTGAAAGCATTTTGGGGAGCTATTTGGAGACGTTCTCTCATCATGCTCTAATTTCAAACTGTAACGAAATTCCTTAGGAATTGTTATATTTGTGATTTATTGTCACTCTGTTATTTGGCAGAGACTGTAGGCAACGTTATCCAGAGCAACTTTTCAAATAATTTGTTCTCATTGTTATAAAAAGATTGTATTTGGTGCTCTGGCCCATGCGTAGTCAGTTCATTTTTTAATATGGTTCGTGTTTTTAACCTGTTCTCATTCCGTGAGGATTTTATTTTGTTGTTTATTTTTGATACTATGGTTAGGACCTTTGGTGCGTGTTACCTGGCTCTGGATTTTGTGGCTGTAACATAAAATCACTGCCATATCGTTAAATAAAAGTTTCGTATTGTGATCACTCACCACTCAACCAATTCCTACCATTTCTTGTTCGTCACAATTATATTGTTTAGTTGTATTACTTGTTGGTATAACTGATGTGATCATAACTGACGGCAGGTATGTAAGCAAAGTGATTTTGTGACTGGAGAAGAAATAATGCACTTTTTAAGTAATAATTATCCATTTTTTCCCTTTTTTATGGCTTGCAGAAATGTCAGATGAAGATATTGACATTTGAAAAATAGCTGTTTATAATAACTAATCATTATTCACGACAAACTGTTTCGGCGTTTATCGCCACTGTCAACTGCCTGGGACTAAAATTTTGGTGCGAAAGTGTCTAAATCTGAGTGTCATTTATGTTAAAGCGACTATATTGTACTTGCGTCTAGACTTAGGTGACGTCCATATAACGTCGGTAGTGAAATGTCTAATAACTATCATTGATTTGATAATCCGGTAAAGGACGTAAATGTATATTGAAAACAGTACGTTAATTATGGTTTCAGAGTTCAACTTTCACGACGTTATATGTTTACAAAGATTTTGCAGATGAACAGCAATATTATTATATAAACCAAATTTTGTCACGATAGAATTTAGACACAAGTACTACCTCAGATGCTTTCTGGAATTTGTAGGACACAAAGGCGTGTGAATCGGAAGTAATATGTGCAACAACCAAAGATATTGGTGACAAAATTTAGTTAGTAAAAAAATATCGGTCTTCACGTGCATAATCTTAACGCTGTAAGAGTTGATTGCCAAACTATAGCCAAACCATAATTATCCTTGTTATTTTCAATATATTTACATCATTTACCATCTTATTAAAAGAGTGACAGTT
Organism: Schistocerca gregaria; assembly: GCF_023897955.1. Classification (NCBI taxonomy): domain Eukaryota; kingdom Metazoa; phylum Arthropoda; class Insecta; order Orthoptera; family Acrididae; genus Schistocerca; species Schistocerca gregaria. The sequence continues at coordinate 134,753,489 of NC_064921.1, read as the reverse complement.
ATTAGACATTTTACAAACGACATAATATGGACGTCACATCACTCCAGACGTAAGTACGATATAGTTACTTTAATGTAAATGACAGTTTTGTACGCGTTCTCCTCAAAACTTTATTCGCAGGTACTTGACAATGGCGGTAAATGCCGACACAGTCTATCGTCAATAAAGATTAGTTGATACAAGCAACTATTCTGTTACATCTTTCTAATAATAACTAACCAATCTAACAAACTAACTTACTAGAGTATGTTGTGACAGTCAAGTTTATTGTCTGATTATGCAGTAATGAAATGAGATGAAGTTAGTTAATTGGTAAAGATACAAGCAAACAAACGATTTGAAAAATTGGAATTAATGAGAATCATTACAAATTTCAGTCTTTCAAACTGATAGTTTGTGAACAACAGCTACGTAGGAGATAATAATTAAATAATTACGAAGTTCTACAGGTGTAGCATCCTTGTGAGGGAACGATCAAATAAAAGAAGCGCTTAAATATAAAATAAAAAAGTGATGTTCTGTGAATGTTGTGTTAATCATAAATTAGGATAAAACTGTAAAATGTAGAATTTTAGAATGTTGCAACGAGCACACACGATAGCTACGGACGCTGGCAGAACGGGGCCTGGTGAAAGGACACCGCCACATAATGGTGCAGCGTTCCGTGAAGGCGAGCTGTTAGCAGCACGCTGCCACGTCCAGAGGGTGCGAGACAGGAAGGAAGAGAGAGAGAGAGAGAGAGAGAGAGAGAGAGAGAGAGAGGGAGGAGAGCGCAGGGCGAGCGGCGGCCACTTTCGCTGTCACTTCACTCATGGCAGAGATATCTAGGCGCCAGCTAGTCTGAAGGGACGACCCCCAGTCAGCGGGGGGCGAGCCACTGGCCTCAGCATATTGAGTGTTTCGAGAAGAACAACAGGCGTCACCCCTATGTTGTCAGCACTTGTAAATACATGCTCCAAGACACAGTGACAACACACATGATGGCTTGTGTGTGCTCTCCACAGTAGCACAATCAAATGAAGCTTTGTACACGTAAATGCACCGATCAATGCAGATCCAAAGACATACAAATTATTTTCTTTTCCCTTTTCTGACGACAATGGTGTTGGCCAGTCTGAAATGCTTAATATTAGTGCACAAGAAACGTTTTTCTCATTTTCCTTTTTTTTCTCATCCAGGAAAATTCATGTTATCATCCATGCACAAGTTGTGTGAACAGCACTCCTATTTCAACCAACATTTATTGATGGCGATACTGTGTCTGGTAAACTACTCCATGAGCAGTCCTTTATTTTTGCTCCCTGTTGAGCAACATTTCTATCTGCTTGTTGTCAACATAGTTGAGAAGCAAAGTTTCGGCCGGCCGGACTGGCCGAGCTGTTCTAGGCGCTACAGTCTGGAACCGCGCGACCGCTGCTGTCGCATGTTCGAACCCAGCCTTAGGCACAGATGTGTGTGATCTCCTTAGGTTGGTTAGGTTTAAGTAGTTCTGAGTTCTAGGGGACTGCTGACCTCAGCAGTTAAGTCCCATAGTGCTCAGAGCCACTTGAACCACTTTTGAGCGTAGTTTCATGTATCAGTTTCTGAATGCGGACAACGATTCTGTGTAGAGCGAATATGGAAGAACACAGGAGTAATTGGGAGACCCAGATGGAAGTTTTTAAGAAGATGCTAATGCCTCATCACCATCCTGACGCTAGCCAATTTAGCCCATAGAGGTATGCTAGCCACGACTTTTATCAGAACAACACTTTCCTCAAAAGAAGGAGGCCCACTGAATCCAAGGACATACTGACGAGCTTACCTAATGCTACACAAGAAGATAAAACCAATCAACGAAAACAGTCAGCCTCCATTGAAATGAACTAGGTTTTTTGCCAATACTCGTCTGTCAAACCTGAACGTTACACAGTTCTCAAACAACATTACGTTTTTTCTCTTGTGTAACAGTGTACTGTTATATCAGATACTCGTCAGCAGATCTCTCTTCGAAGGACCAAAATCGGGCATATTGTCTTCTATCTTTTCTTTTGTTGAGCCTTTGGATGTGTCGATACAATTGTAACATTTATTTGTGACACGAAAGGTGCAATTTTTCAGTAACACAAGGGTTTTTAACCTTGTGTTATTATTCTAGTGTAACACATAGTATGATTTATGTAACAGCATACTTCTGCTTTTTCTCCAAACAATTGATAATATCACCAGGGAAAATATTACGTGCCCATATTAAGAACTTTACTTACAGAAATATGTCTTATTTTTAGGTAACTCTCATGATACTACTATGTGTCATTATATGCGTTTTTCACGATGAAGTTGGCCTTCAGGCGCATCTTAAAAGGCACATCATTATAAGCTGGTTTCTACGTTTTCTCTTTTTCTTTCGTATATTATTGAAATCTGTTTTTTTATTATTTGAATATATATTGTTGTTTTTTGCATTATTCTCTAAGACTGCCAAAATCAAATGCATTTTTGTGTGTTGTATTATGTTTGAATTTAGGTACTTAGTCCAAGGACTACACGTATGGTTGTTTGCCAGTATTAATTGCTCAACATTGTGTATATTAAGAATAAGTAGGTTCTGTGTTTGTTATTGACAAATGGAATTAATGTCTAAATCGAGAGAACCATCAGTTAGACGAACGGAATGCTGAAAGACGAATATAGATGAAGAACTGTAAAGACTTCCAAAAATGAGTGAAGATTAGCCTAACTGATATGCAAACCTCTTGAATTCCATCTGAATGAGCTTTTGCAAGCTAGACGTATTCATTAAGAGAAATGGATTATCATTAACACTAAAGAGAAAACAACACAGTGAGTAAAAACATTCAGCCACATCACTAGCAAAAAGGATGAACGAGTGTAGGGGGTTCCCTCGTGTGTGAGAGGCTTTTTGTTTGGATATACTAACTGATTCTATTTTAGCTTGTGGTCTGGTACCTACCTATATATATATATATATATAAGGACCCACCCAAACGTATTATTCCAGGTGGGGTGCGATGAGAAGAGCTAAGTCATTCCCAACCTGACGTTTCTCACTCGTATAATAAGCAGATTCAATTAATCATCGATTAAAGTCTTGTTTATACCGATCACCTTATTTTTAATTCAAGTTATGAGTTTAGTAACAGTGACTGTATGGTTCAAGCCATTTTAATCTTCTTCTCTATTTTATAATTAGGTTTCCGTGCATGTAAACAATATTTTTCGCCTGTGTCAGCGGAGGCCTTGGCACGTTAGTTAAACAGAGCAGGGGACCGCGAGAAGAGAGGTCTATCTATTAATCTGGGGAGCAGGGCCGTCTTGTGAAGACCTCGCCGCCAAGTGGTACGAGGTGTTGACCTAACCAAACGTGGCAGATATGCGGCCGATTAGTATATTTTGAGCCCAGCCCACGTGTCGGTCTGGCAGCCGCTGCCGACTTTATCCGCGTGCACCCGGAAACAAGACACAACACGAGAGCTCAGTGCGCGGCTGCCACAATAGAGGCGGCTAGCTGGCAAAGATTAGTTTGCAGACGTTCTGACTACACACCTCGCCACAGAGACACAGCAGCAGACAATCTAAGGACACAGACGCTCTTGACCTGGTGTCAGATGATCCTTGCACTTTTGACTTCACACTGCTTGTGAGGCAGCCTCAACTGGCAGACTAGTTCCGGCGGCATCCAGCTGTTCCATGAGCGGTCTGATTATCAACACACAACACTTGTGGCTAGAACATCTGGCGGCATGGACTGATTGGGATGGAACGCAGTTAGCAGATTACGGAACGGAGTTAGCGGATTCGCAGTAGTTCAGTGTTCAAGCAGACTCACCCATGACCAGGCGGTTAGGCATATTTAAGTGTTTAATTTCATTTCTCTTTCTGCTACTGCTGTTCAATCACTGTTGCCTATCCGTGGCTGTGTGTGCTAAATTAAGATTTTAGATTAGTACCGTCATCACGCCCTTCAAAGAAAATATATCCAAACCAATAAGTGTATATTGTAACTTATTTTCATGTTTGAATTAGGTGTTTCTTATTGTGTGTTCAGCTACTATGGAATGTCCCTTATTAACCTCTATATACTGAATATTTCATTTGTAACAAAACTGCATTCACTTGGACCAATTGTTTGCTTTTACAGTTAGTGAATCCCTTTCATGCAGCGTATTAACACTGAATTAAGGAAATATCCACACCGAAGCCTCAGTACTAGGGCCACCTTTTTTATTAACAGCATTAATGACTATCAGCTGCATAATACTGTTATCAAATATCTCAGTTCTCCAGGGAGTGATCTGCACCCCGCCAGGCCAGCTGATCTAGATCAGATTACTTTTCCAGAAGGAAATGTCATCTCGATTGGCATTCCGCATTGTTTTACAAAATATGATCACTGCTATGTACACTGATATGCATTGCCCACATACGAGTATGTACGACCACTCCTAACGGGTCTACACCCTATGGCTGCCAAACCTTGTGTCTCTTTAATAAGTTCCCTTTAATTTACATCTATGGTCACAATCTTTTCTGTTTAACAGATTACCGGTTTCGGTCTTTAATGACCATCATTAGAACAGTCTCATTAAAATTAAGTCCTAATGCACTGCAGCCATACATATACAGGTTACTGTGTTTTTTCGCGACGATGTAGCAGCTTGTGAAATTGTGTCTCTTTGTTTGTTCTGTTCAACAGGGCACTCTTTCATTCTTACCAAACAGGAAACCGGGAAAACTTCTGAGATTCTTATGAAGTTGTGAGATGCGTCTACTGTGGGAGGCAAAGCAATGTGTTATACCTTATAAGACAACATCATCTGTCTCACCACCTTGCAATTGCATAACAGTGAGTGGAAACCATGTGCTAGAAACAGCAAGAATTCTCTAGTTAAGAAATTGGGTTACTCATTCATTAAATTTATCCAATAAAATTTAAGTTTTTGTAATCCAAAACCGGGAAACAAAGCAAGGTACGTATTGTTTTATACTATTAGCCTGTTATTACATAAAATATGTCGCTATACGTTTCCAGTCTCGGCTCATCATCAGGTTAACATTCGGGTTATATAACGAACCTAAATTCTGTGACGTTTGACGACGTGATCATCATCGTGACTGAAACTTCGTGACAGAATAAAACTGTGTGCTGGGCCAGGACCCTAACGCACTTCTGCCTTTCGTGGACAAACGGAACTAAGGCTGGCAGGGCGGGTCATGAGCAGTGCATGGGTACCTCAGTTAGTGTACACTTGCCAGTTTCAGGTCCTGGTCCAGCACACAGTTTTAATCTTCCAAGAAGTTTCGTATCAGCGCATACTCCGCTGCAGAGTGAAAATTCATTCTGGGTAATTGCGATTGTTAACTACGTGTTCTTCTCCCCAGCCCCACGGACCTTAGACATTGCCAAGGTGAGGTGACTTTTGTGCCTCTCGAAACAGTTAACCCTTCACATCGGAATGCCAGCCGGGGTGGCCGAGCAGTTGCAGGCGCTACAGTCTGGAACCACGCGAGCGCTACGGTCGCAGGTTCGAATCCTGCTTCGGGCACGGATGTGTGCGATGTCCTTAGATTAGTTAGGTTTAGGTAGTTCTAAGTTCTAGGGGACTTATGACCTCAGAAGTTAAATCCCATAGTGTTCAGAGCCATTTGAGCAACATCAGAATGGTGGCTGTGCAGAGGCCAGACTAGAATAAGTTTCTCAACAACGGCTGCAGTCTTTTCAGATGTTGCGGGGGGGGGGGGGGGGGGACAATTGTCTGGACGATTGACTAACAAGGCCTTGTAGCATCAACCAGTACTGTATTGCTATGCTAGTACTGCAAGCGGATGAAAGAAAGGGGGAACTACAATAGTTAATATACCAATGACATGCAGCTCTGTGTGTGGCTTAATAATCATGATATCCTCTTGGGTAAAATATTCTGGAGGTAAAATAGGCCCCTATTTGCATCGCTATGCAGGAACTACTCAGGAGGAAGTTGGTATTAGGGTGTTATTTTATGTGTCGGCGTGTGTGGTGTTACATCTCTTAATCGTGTAGTTAGGTTGGAGAATTTAACAAGAGAGGTGCATAGGCCAAAGTAATAAATAGGGGGAATTGGTTAAATGAGATGGCAGGATGACTAGGACTTCTGGTTAGGTGAGAGCAGGATTATCAACATAAAATAATATAGGAATGATGATACAGTAGGTCTAATAATCAACAAGAAAATAATAGTGTGGGTAAGCTACGACTGTTATGAAAAGCATAGTGAACGCATTTTCGTAGCTGAGAAAAATAGTAATACATGTTTATATGCTGACTAACCACGCAAACAATGCAAATTTTGAAAGAATGTATGATGACATAAAATAAATTACTCTGGTACTCGAGATGAAACAAATTGTGAAGGAGGCCAGAAATTTGGTAGTCAAAATGAGAAGTAAAGGTAATTAGCAGGAGAATATGGAATGAAAACGGAAACCGCCAGCTAGAATTTTGTACAAAGCGTAATTCAATCATTGATAATTGTTGGGTTACGAGTTTTGAAAAAAAGATGGCATAACCGGAAGAAACCTGGGAATAACAGGAGGGCTCGGCTCACATTGATTGTAAATGGTAGGCCAGACATTTCGAAACCAGATTTTAACTGAAAAAGTTTCCAGGGCAATGCAGACCCCATCCATTAACGAAATTGCAACGAAATATTTGTATTTTTCGTGATTTTCCTGTGCAATAATATTACTTTGGTAAGTATGCCGAACTGATTATACACTGAGCAGTAAATGAGAAAGAAACGAGTCTTAATTCTATAACATTAACCCACACTGTTTCAAAATGAAGCGGTCTAATTTATACACTTCAAGAGATTTTTATGATTTATCTATCTTTCCTCGTATGCCACTTTCTTCGATACCTTTCCTCCTCCTGGTCTTGGTGTGTTAAAATGTATGTATCTTTGTAAATGTATTGATCAGAAAAATTACCTATTTTGCACCATTAATAACTCTTGTTTTATTATTTCTTAGCGTTAGTCTCTCCCCTTTTTATTAACAGATCACTAAGTGGGAAAGCGGGTGAGTCTTGTAGCTTAAACTGCAATAACAGGCTTGGTCGAAGGCTGCGTACTCGCCATTGATGCCATCTCACCGAGCTATCTACGAATTGTAGTAATCGTATGGAACCTGATCTTCATTTAATTAAACGTAATTCCGACTCCCCAATGGGAATTAAATTATCTCACTTGAAGCATTCAAAATTCAAACGATTGTGAAAATATGAAGGCAAGCCAGCTAGTCTGAGTGAATAATAATTTGTGTCCGAGGACCTTTAAGTTCGTAGACCTTTCGTCAGTTTAACTCGCCCAATTCTTGTAAAGGTAAATTAAAAAACGTAGAAAAAAAGTCAAGAAACTGGAGAAGTGTAGGAAATTAGGGAGAGGGGACTAAGACAAACTCAGTGAACCAGAGGTTGTTGGTGAGTTTCACAGGGAGCATTAGCAAATGATTGACTGAACCTGGGGAAAGAAATACAACAGAAGGTGAATGAGTAGCATTTAGATATGAAACATTTAAGTGAGCAGAGGATCAAATATACAATAGAAATACTTGGATAAGATACGAGCAACTGAATTTAACTGAAGGAAAGAGAAACTATAAAAATGCGGCAAATAATGTATGCGAAAGGACATACAGTTTTCTAAAAAACGAGGTATGTGGAAAGCGGGAATGGGATGTGCAAAGCTGTAGAAGATTGCATAATCAAGGGAAAGGTAGATTCTGCGTTTAAGTAAAATAAAGAAAAAGAGAATCGCGTTCACGAACATGAAGAACTCAGACAGCAAGCCAAGGCAACATTACCTCAGAATTATTGAGATCCTGGGGAGGCAGCCAATACGAAACTAATATGGAAGGTACACTCATGATCAGAAAAAGAACACCTTGGACGACCAGAGAGTGGACATTCATATTCACAGGATATGTACATTAGTATGTTCTGCAGAAATGATCCGCATTTCAGCCACCTCGGTTCAGAAAGTGTGTGTGTTGCCTAGTAGGCACAGAGTCCGCCTCGGGCCCTGATAATTTGTTCAGTACGTGATGACATCGACACGTATAAGGCGCGAATGGCGTCCTGTGTTACAGCCATCCGTGCTGCATTCACGTGGTTCTAAACTTCACCAGTGGTGATTGACACTGGGTCGCAGCGCGGCACCCGTTGTTTCACCATAACATTTTCAGTTCTACATCTACATCTACATTTAATGGTGTGTGGCGGAGGGCACCTTGCGTGCTGCTGTCATTACCTCCCTCTCCTGTTCCAGTCGCGTATGGTTCGCGGGAAGAACGGCTGCCGGAAAGCCTGCGTGCGCGCTCGAATCTCTCTAATTCTACAATCGTGATCTCCTGGGGAGGTATAAGTAGGGGGAAGCAATGTATTCGATACCTCATCCAGAAACGCACCCTCTCGAAACCGCAAGCTACACTACGATGCAGAGCGCCTCTCTTGCAGAGTCTGCCACATGAGATTGCTAAACATCTCCGTAACGCTACCACGCTTACCAAATAACCCTGTGACGAAACGCGCCGCTCTTCTTTGGATCTTATCTCCTCCGTCAACCCGACCTGGTTCGGATACCCACTGATGAGCAATACTCAAGTATGGGTCGCACGAGTGTTTTGTAAGCCACCTCATTTGTTGATGGAATACATTCTCTAAGGACTCTCCCAATGAATCTCAACCTGACACCCGCCTTACCAACAATTAATTTTATACGATCATTCCTCTTCAAATCGTTCCATACGCATACACCCAGATATTTTAAGGAAGTAAACGCTACGTGTTTGTTCCGCGATCATATAATCATTCAATAAAAGATCCTTCTTTCTATGTATTCGCAATACATTACATTTATCTATGTTAAGGGGTCAGTTGCCACTCCCTGCACCAAGTGCCTATCCGCAGCAGATCTTCATGCGTTTGGCTGCAATTTTCTAATGCTGCAACTTCTCTGTATACTACAGCATCATCAGCGAAAAGCAGCATGGAACTTCAGCCACTATATACTAGGTCATTGACGGCAGGTCCCGCTATCTGGCGGGTCAGGTCAGAAGCCTGACAGCCTATGACATCAAAGAAGGGACGTGTTCGTGTAGCAACATGTGGTCGTACATTGTCTTGCTAAAGATCGCGTTTGGGGTGTTGTGCAGAATTGGTGTGACTACTGGTCGTAGGATAACATTCACGTTCGTCATGCTGGTCACACTGCCCTGGACACACACCAGCTGTGATTTCTGGTTGTAACGAAAAGCACCCTGCACCGTAACGTCTTGAGTTGATGCCGTATGTCTTGTGCGAATGCGGTCGCTGTGATGCTACTCCCCCTGTCTGGGGGGAACCAAATTTCGGCCATCATTTTCAAGCGAACGGAACCCGGATTGGTCCAGGAACACTATGTGATGCCATTTCTGTCACCAGTGACGAAATGTGGACATCCAACACGTTGTCGCCTACTGCTGTTTTCGCCGGCCTTCAGTCACTATCCATAAATGGTGACGACGGTAGCACACGAACAACCGACCAGCTTTTGCCATTACTGCCAGTAACCCTAACATTTACTATGTCATTTATGTAGTGTACAAACCGTAATTATGGTAGAAGGCAGGTATAGTCTATATCACTCCTGAGCATGTCAATTCATATGTGGAAACAACTGTTACTGAGTGAGTGGCCTTAATATGTTTTTCTTTGATAGGTACATATGATTGAAACGTTGATCTTCGATTCTTAGTAAGGGAAATGAAGTTATATTTGTGAATACCATTTAGGATTAAGGATGCGAAAATACTCGAAATAAATGGACGAAAATCAACTCTTCTTCTTGTTCTTCTTATTTCGTCTGGCCTTATGCCATATCTACACTGGATCGGTCAGATAGTCAATATTCAACAACGTAGTGGTAGAGGGTGACCGGATGCCCTTCCATTCTCCATCCCTTCCACAACAGAGCGGAATTTGTGTAACCCATCTGTCTACATCTAATGTTATCCCGCTTGAAAGCATGAGAACATTTTTCGAAAGTTTCCGAAACGTGAAACTGAGGTGGGAAGTGGGTACCAGCCCTGTTTTCTCTCCTAGTCGGTTGTGGGAAACAGCCTAAAAACCACATCAAGGCTAGTCTGCATACGGACCTTGTCGTTAATTCTGCAGGCTCATTCGGTCTGGGGCCTGCTCGCTTCCCTGAATCCCGGGAACAATACGTTAATGCAGGCAGATATACGAGTGGGTCATCCTGTCTTCTTCTTTGTTGTGTTAAAAAGTGAAAACACGTCCATACTGAGCCCCCCGGAGCGAGGTGGCGCAGTGGTTAGGACACTGATCCTCTACTGGGGAAGACGACGGTTTAAATCTGCGGCCGACCCTCTTGGTATAGGTTTTTCATGATTTTCACAAATTGGTACTAGCAAATACCGGGATGTTTCTTTTGAAAGGACACAGTGCATTTCCTTCCCCACCTTTGAAACAATTCGAGCTTGTGCTCCCTATCTAATGAACTCAACGTCGGTGGAACGTTAAACCTTAATCCCCCTTCTTCCCTGTATAAACTCTCAACACTGCTACATCACTTCCTACATTACTTCATTCTCTGTAGCTAATTGACGTTCGAGCTCCAGAATGAAATTTCCAGTCTGCTGCAGAAGGTACCCTGATATGAAACTCCCTAATAGATTAAAACTGTGTGCAGAACCACGATTCGAACTTGGGACCTTTCCTTGTTGCACGCAGGTGCTCTACCAACTGAGCTACCCAAGCACGACGCACGTCCTGTCCTTACCGCTATACTTCCGCCAGTACTTCGTCCCGTTCCTTTCAAAATTCAGAAACATTCTGTTGCGAAATTTGCACGACTAGCACTCCTGGAAGAAAGGAGAAGGCAGAGTGCTCGAGTTCGAGTCTCGTTCTGCCATACTGTTTTAATTTTCCAGGAAGTTTATCAGCGCATATTCTGCTCCAGAGTGAAAGTTACGTTCTGGAAACATTCCTTTCGATGTAGCTAATACGTGTCTCTGCAATATCCTTTCCTCCAGGAGTGCTAGTCCTACAACTTTCAAGAGAGAACGTCTCTCAAGCTTGGAAGGTAGGACACGAGCTACTGGCTGAAGTAAAGCTGTGAGGGCGGGTCGTGAGTAATACTTGGGTAGTTCAGTAGGTAAAGCACTAGTCCGCGAAAGCGAGGGGTGGCGAATTCAAGTCTAATTTCGGCACACAGTGTTAATCTGCCAGGAAAACAGCATTAATAGGATAGGGAGGTGACCCTGTGGAGGTGATTGCCACAGTTTTGGCATTTGTTTTACGCTAGAAGATAATGTTTCAACCTCTTTTTAGTTTATTTCCTAGAGGTTAGGCCCTAGAGAAAAGGTTGAAAAATGGTTCAAATGGCTCTGAGCACTATGCGACTTAACTTCTGAGGTCATCAGTCGACTAGAACTAATTAAACCTAACTAACCTAAAGACATCACACACATCCATGCCCGAGGCAGGATTCGAAACTGCGACCGTAGCGGTCGCCCGGTTCCAGACTGTAGCGCCTAGAACGGCATGGCCACTCTGGCCGGCAGAAAAATTTGAAGACGTGACGTATGTTTATGTCAATAATTATCTCTACATGTGAAGTTGTAGTCTACACGATCCAGTCACATCAGTGTGACCATCCGTCAAAAGCCTCAATAACCACCTTTTGCAGCGGAAAGAGAGTCAGTGAGATTCTGGAAGGCACCAACAGAGATGCTGAGCGAAGACTACTGTAGTAACACGGCTAGATGCGCAAACTTTCACGGTTGAGGACCAACGATGCGGAAAGACCAATCGAGGTCCCACAGATTGTCTATTGAGTTTAAATCCGGAGGGGTTTGGCTGCCAGGGGAATACAGTAAATTGATCCTGATGCTCTTTGAATCACACATGTGCAATGTGCGAGCTGTTTGTGAAGTTGCGCTGTCCCACTGGTAGATCCCATATGAAAACTTACTGCACGCTGCGGTGGACGTGGTCTCCAAGGATAGGTGCATACTTGTGTTGATTCATTGTGCATTCCAGAATGACGAGGTCACCAGTGGAAAGCCACTAAAATATTCGGCTGACCATAACGCTGCCTTGTCTGGCCTGGACGCCTCCTACGATTGTTGCAGGGCCGCACACGCGAAAGGCTGTCTGTCCGATGGACCAGAAGTCATGATTCATCCGACAAGTTTATCCGTCGCCGCTCAGTGGACGTCCACTTGTGTTATTGGCGTACAAATTCCAGCCCTTCTCACTGATAAACAGCAGTCAGCCTGGGTGCATGAATCAGGCACCTGCTGGCAATGTTCGCTGAACGGTCGTTAAGCGGAGACTGTTGGTAACTCGTTAGTTCATCTGGGCGCTGAGTTGCTCAACAGTTGCAATTCAAACGCCTGGACACATCTTCAAAGTCGTTGTTCACTCCAATCATCTACGGACCCTGGTGCACGGCAGCTGCATCAGCGCTGGTGTTGTACAACAGAATTTTGTCGTAAATGATGTACCGGGTGATCAAAAAGTCAGGACAGAATAAATTTTAAAACTGAATAAATCACGCAATAATGTAGATAGAGAGGTGCAAATTGACACACATGCTTGGAATGACATGAGGTTTTATTAGAACCAAAAAAATGCAAACGTCCAAAAAATGTCGGACAGATGGCGCTTCATCTGATCAGAATACCAATAATTAGCAAAACAAAGTAAGAGAAAGTCAAGATGATGTTCTTTATAGGAAATGCTCAATATGTCCACCATCATTCCTAAACAATAGCTTTAGTCGAGGAATAAGGTTGTGAACAGCACTGCAAAGCATGTCCGGAGTTATGGTGAGGCATTGGCGCCGGATGTTGTCTTTCAGCATCCCTAGAGATGTCGGTCGATCACGATACACTTGCGACTTCATGTGACCCCAAAGTCAATAATCGTACGGACTGAAGTCTGGGGACCTGGGAGGCCAAGCATGACGAAAGTGGTGGCTGAGCACACGATCATCACTTAACGACACGCGCAAGAGATCTTTCACGCGTCTAGCAATATGGGGTGGTTCTAATAAAACCCCGTGTCATTCCAAGCAAGTGTGTCAATTTTTACCTCTCTATCTACATTATTTCGTGGTTTATTAAGTTTTCAAATTTATACTGACTTTTTGATCTCACAGTACTTCAACCACAGCTGCACGCAAACAGTTTACAAAATTAGCCGTTTTGGGAAGGCTTCCAGTCTTGGCCCAAAAGACAATGATCATTCCTTGTTGGAAGTCAGATAAATCGCTCCGTTTCCGCGTTATGGGAACGACAGTACTTTTTTCCATGTCCCACAGACACGCTTTATATACTCTCCACGCCTGGTGCTGCCACCTGTTGCTTGTGAGTAGCTATTGTACTTTAATATCGAACATAGACTCTGGTCACATCATTGTGATTGGGTCGCATATATTACTGTAACAACTGGTTCACGGGGAACCGAGTCTTGCTTTCCATTGCGACACAGTTAATAGCTGACTGATTGCAGACACGATCCATGATACGACCTCGTGCTTGGAAACAGTCTTAGATTCGATTCTTGAGTTTCTCCCGGCGTATTTGATAATCAAAATATCCACGCGTGTACTGCCGGTCTACCGTGTCCAACGGGCACAATATTTCGGCGATCATACACGTCGCCATCATCAAGTGAACTGACGGACTGAGCTCCTGTGAACGTGCCGGCACGGAGATCCGTACGCGGCCGATTTAAATACCCTCGGGCCACTGCGCGCTCCCTCCACTGCCCGCGCCCCGCGCCACGGTCGCGCGGTGGAACAGATTGCGACGGCGTCTGAGATGACGTCGGTGTGATGGCTATGTCCGCCATGGTCGTCACAACTATACGTTTGCTCAATTTACTCTTGATTAAGCCAATCGCTGGTTCCCAAGCCTTGCTAAGATTATAGCCACAGTCACGGTTTATGAGGTCGTCATTGGTGCGAATTTCCATGGCCTCTCTAACAACTCTGTCCCAGTATCTCGACGTCTGTACCAGAAACCCCGTGCGTTCATACTCCATAGCGTGATTTTCCGTCAAACAATGTTCAGCGACCGCCGACTTGATCGGATACATCAGTCGAGTGTGCCTCTGGTGTCCACGGCATCGATCCTCGACGGTACGCATCGTCTGACCAATATACGACTTGCCACATGGACACGGAATCTTGTACACGCCGGCCTTTCTCAAACCGAGGTAATTTTTTGGCGCTCCCCACCAGTGCACGAGTTTTATTCGGAGGACAAAACGCAGTTCCGACCCGGTGTTTCTTCAAAATGCGAGCGATTTTCCCCGAGGTGAGCCTGTATATGGAATAAACGCAGTGCCTACCTCCTCCCTCGTGATTTCATCCATCTCCACAGGTTGTGCTGTAGTGGCTGGGCGGAGAGCACGTTGAATCTGGTACACTGAGTACTCATTTTTTCGAAATACAGTTCTCAGATGTTCCAATTTCTGGGGTACACTCTCTGCGTCAGAGATAGTGCGCGCCCTATGTACTAGAGTTTTAAGTAGCCCACTCCTCTGTGAAGGGTGGTGGCAGCTGTCTGCATGCAGATGCAGATCAGTGTGCGTTGTCTTCTGATACACCCCATGACCTAGGGTGCCGTGAGCCCTTCTCTTGACCAAGCCGTCAAGGAAAGGTAATTTACCCTCCGTTTCAGTCTCCATAGTGAAGTTGATGATGGGGTGTATGGAGTTTAGATGTGTAAGGAAGTCAAGGAGTTTATCCACATCATGTGGCCAGATGACGAACGTGTCGCCCACGTAACTGAAAAAGCAAGTAGGTTTCCATTCGGATGACGACAGGGCCTCCTCCTCGAAGTTCTCCATGTACAAATTCGCTACCACCGGTGCCCGTTGAACACTGTAGACCGCCAGTACACCCGTGGATATTTTGATTGGTCTTGGATTAAAACTGGCCATCTGTATCATCCTTAGTAATATGGGCAACGATTTTAATTATATAGTTTACTTTTTTAGCGTACTTGGCTTTCGTGCTTGTGAATGAAACTCAGCGGGTTGTGGGTTCATATGACGTTATCAAAAAACTATCACAAAACTGACTCAGACTCTCCTGTGCTGACACACAGTGCATGTGCCCGAGGTAATCTAACTCATCCACTGGCTGAACTTCACCGAAAACAAATGGAAACCAAGCAAACTGCACACTGGTCATTCGGTCAAGAAAATAAGAGTAATGATGTTGCTGCAACGCGGGATTAGCCGAGCGGTCTGACGCGCTGATGTCATCGACTGTGTGGCTGGTCCCGGCGGAGGTTCGAGTCCTACCTCGGGCATGGGTGTGTGTGTTTGTCCTTGGGATAATTTAGGTTAAGTAGTGTGTAAGTTTAGGGACTGTCACACACTTTTTTTTTGAATGATGATGCTATTTTTAATCAAGGACTGCCCTACATTACAGTTCTTCGTATTTTAAATAATAAGACAATGCAGTTACTGTTTTGTTAACATCTCTACAGACGAACTGCATTCCTACTTTCTCTTCGTTGGTGTACTTTAAAGGTGGCCAAGAATTCGACTTGCGGACTGTGCTGCTGGCACGAGGGCCATAGCGCTCAGCCTGGCTGGCGCGTTTCCCCCACCGCCACGACATGAAAGGGGGGGGGGGGGGGGTGTGGAAGAGAACGCACCAAATTTGAATGACAATGCTGTCACTCTGGGCACAACTTGCTTTTATGTTTGCCATTCATAAGCAACAAAGGTCAAAAGCAAAAGAAATTTTCGGTTATATTTATTTTTGGAGCGCTAAATACATACAATTTTTATCTGGTACGAACTTCGACATATGAACATATGAACAGATGCAGAATTTCACAGTTTTTCGCACTCAGGTTGCCACGTAACTGTGACTTCTTTAGTTTCATAATCGCAAAACATCTTTCACGTATATTTGTTGCTAGAAATATTGTACCACTTTTGCATCCTCATTATGGAGACATGGAAACTCTACCTGAGGAAAGCAATGTAGACGTACTGGACAGTTTCAACGTTAATGGGATTTGTCTTTAACACGGGAAATACCTTCCAGCTCAATCAGTTACATCAGCACCTGCACAGGGGCGCATTCAACTGAAACAGTAAACGGTCTCAAAAACAGATGCAACGTTGGCAGTTCCCTGAAAACGTTTAGGAAGCTT
The DNA here is from genome assembly GCF_023897955.1 of Schistocerca gregaria. NCBI lineage: Eukaryota > Metazoa > Arthropoda > Insecta > Orthoptera > Acrididae > Schistocerca > Schistocerca gregaria. Next base: position 134,737,268 of record NC_064921.1, on the reverse strand, counting down.
GTCTTGTAATTCTTCCAAGGGCATAATGAATTCTTCAAACTTCCCGGTTTCTTTAACGCCAGTTTGCTTAGGAAACTTGCCTTTGTTTGTCAGAAATTACCCTTCCTAGAATGCGTTTGACTTTTCAAATGCATACTCACCAAATCAAAAATAAGCTGTTCCTGTACCTTGAAACGTTTTATTTTGGGCGAAATTCAATCAAGTCCACTTAAAATGCAAGGTCTGCAATGCATTCCGAATGTTCTAATTGTCGTTCCTACACTGCTTTTCCTTCATTAATTCAACAACAGCGAGTTTTAAATCGAAAAATCGTTACAGGCGTGTCCCTCGACAAAACCGAAGTACCTTTTAGTCACCATATTCTTCGTGCAGTTCCACTGAAAACTGATGTAACTGACAGCGGAATAATGCGTGGGACCTCAGAAATTTTACTATTGCTACCACCATTTTCTTCACGTCCTCCATGTCTACAAATTTAGCAAAAAGTGTTTCTAGATGCACAGAACAATGAGTTCAAATTGCCGGCTGTTGTAACTTTTTGTTCATTCATTGCCAACTAAATTTTTAAATTCTGTCTGCATGGAATTGTAACGTCGTTTCACAGCAAATTTGCAGTACATGTTAACTTATGTGACTGCATAATATACACTGAAGAGCCGGAACATTACGACCACCGACCTACTATCGATACCGAGCGAGGTGGCGCAGTGGTTAGCACACTGGACTCGCATTCGGGAGGACGACGGTTCAATCCCGTCTCCGACCATCCTGATTTAGGTTTTCCGTGATTTCCCTAAATCGCTTCAGGCAAATGCCGGGATGGTTCCTTCGAAAGGGCACGGCCGAATTCCTTCCCAATCCTTCCCTAACCCGAGCTTGCGCTCCGTCTCTAATGACCTCGTTTTCGACGGGACGTTAAACACTAACCACCACCACCACCACCACCACCTACTATCGATATGAACACTACCAGGAGATATCAGAGCCATCTGGCGAGGAATGGCTGCTAGTCAGACACACGCAAGGTGCAGGCAGTGTCAGTGAGCCTGCTATCCACGTGTAGAATAAGGAAGGCGCGGTCTGTCTGAGTCTGATCGAGGGAAGATTGTGACGACTCCGAAAATGGCTCTGAGCACTATGGGAATTAACATCTGAGGTCATCAGTCGCCTAGAACTTTGAACTACTTAAACCTAACTAACCTAAGGACATCACACACATCCATGCCCGAGGCAGGATTCGAACTTGCGCGCGGTTCCAGACTGAACGGCCTAGAACCGCTCGGTCACAGCAGCCGGCGAGGGCTCGAAATCTCGACACGAGTATTTCGGAAAGTGCACGACTTGCTGGATCTTCTAGCAGAGCTTTTGTGAGTGTCTTGAACACGTGGCCAAACCAAGGTGAACCATGTCCAGACGTCGTGAGGCAGGGCGGCCGCCTGTCTTTATAGATGTCCGATGCCGCAGGCTTGACAGACTGCTAAAACAGGACAGGCGGTGAACTGTGGAGGAACTAACATCAGAATTTCATGCTGAGCTGAGTAGAAGAGTGTGTGAACAGACAACTGAACACCCATAATGATAGGCTATCGACGCATTCTAACAATACCACCACTTGCAAAGTAGGTTAGAAATCAGATTAATAATGTTGTTCAGGCAGCATATGTTCGCTTTATCAGGTAACAACAAATTATTGACTGTGGATGGTATCGTCAGAATGGAAATAATCAAGTCACTGTAAAAAAAGTCATTAAATTTGGCGCTAATCTTGAATGGATTCCCACGTAGACATCGTCGACGTTGTTATGGCTCATCTTGTTGATTCTAAGGTGATTCCACTTTGACTGCTAGAAGGTCCAGATCTGTATTTTAGCAATATTTGAAGGCCTAACAAACGCGTTTTTCAGGAAATTCTTGATGATCAAACAATCCCAGATCAGAACAATGGTATGGTAGAAATACACTCCTGGAAATGGAAAAAAGGACACATTGACACCGGTGTGTCAGACCCACCATACTTGCTCCGGACACTGCGAGAGAGCTGCACAAGCAATGATCACACGCACGGCACAGCGGACACACCAGGAACCGCAGTGCTGGCCGTCGAATGGCGCTAGCTGCGCAGCATTTCTGCACCGCCGCCGTCAGTGTCAGCCAGTTTGCCGTGGCATACGGAGCTCCATCGCAGTCTTTAACACTGGTAGCATGCCGCGACAGCGTGGACGTGAACCGTATGTGCAGTTGACGGACTTTGAGCGAGGGCGTATAGTGGGCATGCGGGAGGCCGGATGGACGTACCGCCGAATTGCTCAACACGTGGGGCGTGAGGTCTCCACAGTACATCGATGTTGTCGCCAGTGGTCGGCGGAAGGTGCACGTGCCCGTCGACCTGGGACCGGACCGCAGCGACGCACGGATGCACGCCAAGACCGGAGGATCCTACGCAGTGCAGTAGGGGACCGCACCGCCACTTCCCAGCAAATTAGGGACACTGTTGCTCCTGGGGTATCGGCGAGGACCATTCGCAACCGTCTCCATGAAGCTGAGCTACGGTCCTGCACCCCGTCAGGCCGTCTTCCGCTCACGCCCCAGCATCGTGCAGCCCGCCTCCAGTGGTGTCGCGACTGGCGTGAACGGAGGGACGAATGGAGACGTGTCGTCTTCAGCGATGAGAATCGCTTCTGCCTGGGTGCCAATGATGGTCGTATGCGTGTTTGGCGCCGTGCAGGTGAGCGCCATAATCAGGACTGCATACGACCGAGGCACACAGGGCCAACACCCGGCATCATGGTGTGGGGAGCGATCTCCTATACTGGCCGTACACCTCTGGTGATCGTCACTGAATAGTGCACGGTACATCCAAACCGTCATCGAACCCATCGTTCTGCCATTCCTAGACCGGCAAGGGAACTTGCTGTTCCAACAGGACAATGCACGTCCGCATGTATCCCGTGCCACCCAACGTGCTCTAGAAGGTGTAAGTCAACTACCCTGGCCAGCAAGATCTCCGGATCTGTCCCCCATTGAGCATGTTTGGGACTGGATGAAGCGTCGTCTCACGCGGTCTGCACGTCCAGCACGAACGCTGGTCCAACTGAGGCGCCAGGTGGAAATGGCATGGGAAGCCGTTCCACAGGACTACATCCAGCATCTCTACGAATGTCTCCATGGGAGAATAGCAGCCTGCATTGCTGCGAAAGATGGATATACGCTGTACTAGTGCCGACATTGTGCATGCTCTGTTGCCTGTGTCTATGTGCCTGTGGTTCTGTCAGTGTGGTCATGTGATGTATCTGACCCCAGGAATGTGTCAATAAAGTTTCCCCTTCCTGGGACAATGAATTCACAGTGTTCTTATTTCAATTTCCAGGAGTGTAATTTTTGACTTGGTGTTCACGATCCACGTTTTTATTAAATTTCTTGTAAAATTACATATACTTCTTCTTGATAGTCACATCATCAAGAAAACATTTTTGTATCAATATTCAGATATTTAATTTCCATTTCAACCAAACACAAGACTTGACCGTTCTTTTACAAAGCGAAATAACAACTTAACTTGTGCAAAGTGAAACAAAGACTGGGCTGTGCGCATTCGCGCCAAAACGGTTACAAGTAAGTCAAAGATTATGACAGTCTCACAGAAATGAATACACACAAGAATCATATCACTGTAATACATCGATACATCGAAGTACCTATACATTAAAAAACAAAGTGTGAATATCGCCACAACAATATGTCTGTTACTTCACAGAAATGTAGTACGATATTACCGGTATCGAGAACTGGGGTTGGAGTGCGGTAATGGTCACGTAAATAAAGAACCATTATACCATGCATATGCCAATGATGACACCACGGCATTAGCAACTACAACTAAAATGGGGAAGTGACTATCGACACTGGACATGGGCACAGTGGCAGAGCGTTTCATAGTCTGACAACTCCCGATAGCTTCTTCATCATACCGATGGCAGGGCGCGAGTCCGTCGTCTCCCGCACTGCGGGACGGAGACAAGCTGGCGGCTGCTCCATTATACTATGGGGAACATTCACGTGGGTCCATGCGTCCAGTGGAGCCCTTGCAGGACACCATCACAGCCAAGGAGTATCATACACTGTTTACAGACCACGTGCAGCCCTTCATTACGATCATGTTTCCCGACGGAAATGGCATTTTTTAACAAGATACTGCGTGATATCATACGGTCAGAAGTGTGACTGAATGGTTCGAGGAACACTGTGGCGTGTTCCAATTGATGTGCTGCCCCCCCCCCCCCCCCCAATGCACCAGATATGAACCTGAACGAACATATCTGGGATGTGATTGAACGGGCGTTAGAGTTAACCTCCCCCCCCCCCCCCCCCCCTCCTCCTTCATCACCGGTATTTGCGGGAATTAGGTGCATTGTGCGTGCAGACGTGGTGCGAACTCCCTCCAGCGACCTACCAAGGCCTCATTGCTTCTACGGCATGGTGCATCGCCGCTGTTATCCGTGCCAAAGGTGGAAGGCTGGCAATTAGGAAGGTGGTCGAAATGCTCTGGCTGATCAGTGTACACTGAGAATTCTCATCCCTATTTTCTGTCTTTCCCATTCATTTTTAAAGACTTGTGCCGATACATCGCTAGACTGCTACTTCTTGTGCTGACAGTCGCTGGACTTGCGAATGTCCTGTATACCACGAACATATAGGGAGAGGTACACAGCGGAGAGACGACGATTCTGCCGAAGTGAAGAGAGCTGTGCCGACCGAAAAGTGTCGTACCGCAGTACTAAATGAAATTTCGTGCTGTTCCGAGTACTTGCGAGAAGGATCGTGCAAAGCAGACACAGGCTGGACTCTGGCTCGCACAACCAGCACGCGTGAAGTTGGGCACGTCATGGCCAGACCTAGCGTGCATGCGTGATATTCGCACTGACCTTCAACTGGGGCTCTTGACTGAATGAGCGCTGTGCATTTTGCTGGTGTTTTCAATTATTCGCTTTCATCTCTGACAAGCGGACGAGTTACGTTAGCCGGAGTACTTGCAGCGTGTGTTAGCATAGGGGAGGCAAAGTAAACATTGTGTTACGTTTTTAATAACGTAGTTTTCGCACGGATGCTGTACTGCGATACGTTTTCGAACTGGCCGTAAGGAGAGCGAATGTATCACAAAATAAAAAAAAATGTCGCATGTTGTTTTAAAAATTCTCTCGTGCTCATATCTTCATGTGTTGTTGTGGTATTCAGTCCAGAGACTGGTTTGATGCATGCTACTCTATCCTGTGCAAGATTCTTCATCTCCCAGTACCTACTGCAACCTACATCCTTCTGAATCTGTTTAGTGTACTCATCCCTTGGTCTCCCTCTACGATTTTTACCCTCCACGCTGCCCCCCAATACTAAATTAGGGACCCCTTGATGCCACAGAATATGCCCTACCAACCAATCCCTTCTTTTAGTTATTTAATGCCACAAATTTCTCTTCTCTCCAATTATATTCAATACCTCCTCATTAGTTATGTGATCTACCCATCTAATCTTCAGCATTCTTCTGTAGCATCACATTTCGACAGCTTCTATTCTCTTCTTGTCGAAACTACACTCCTGGAAATGGAAAAAAGAACACATTGACACCGGTGTGTCAGACCCACCATACTTGCTCCGGACACTGTGAGAGGGCTGTACAAGCAATGATCACACGCACGGCACAGCGGACACACCAGGAACCGCGGTGTTGGCCGTCGAATGGCGATAGCTGCGCAGCATTTGTGCACCGCCGCCGTCAGTGTCAGCCAGTTTGCCGTGGCATACGGAGCTCCATCGCAGTCTTTAACACTGGTAGCATGCCGCGACAGCGTGGACGTGAACCGTATGTGCAGTTGACGGACTTTGAGCGAGGGCGTATAGTGGGCATGCGGGAGGCCGGGTGGACGTACCGCCGAATTGCTCAACACGTGGGGCGTGAGGTCTCCACAGTACATCGATGTTGTCGCCAGTGGTCGGCGGAAGGTGCACGTGCCCGTCAACCTGGGACCGGACCGCAGCGACGCACGGATGCACGCCAAGACCGTAGGATCCTACACAGTGCCGTAGGGGACCGCACCGCCACTTCCCAGCAAATTAGGGACACTGTTGCTCCTGGGGTATCGGCGAGGACCATTCGCAACCGTCTCCATGAAGCTGAGCTACGGTCCTGCACCCCGTCAGGCCGTCTTGCGCTCACGCCCCAACATCGTGCAGCCCGCCTCCAGTGGTGTCGCGACAGGCGTGAATGGAGGGACGAATGGAGACGTGTCGTCTTCAGCGATGAGAGTTGCTTCTGCCTTGGTGCCAATGGTGGTCGTATGCGTGTTTGGCGCCGTGCAGGTGAGCGCCACAATCAGGACTGCATACGACCGAGGCACACAGGGCCAACACCCGGCATCATGGTGTGGGGAGCGATCTCCTACACTGGCCGTACACCTCTGGTGATCGTCGAGGGGACACTGAATAGTGCACGGTACATCCAAACCGTCATCGAACCCATCGTTCTACCATTCCTAGACCGGCAAGGGAACTTGCTGTTCCAACAGGACAATGCACGTCCGCATTTATCCCGTGCCACCCAACGTGCTCTAGAGGTGTGAGTCATCTACCCTGGCCAGCAAGATCTCCGGATCTGTCCCCCATTGAGCATGTTTGGGACTGGATGAAGCGTCGTCTCACGCGGTATGCACGTCCAGCACGAACGCTGGTCCAACTGAGGCGCCAGGTGGAAATGGCATGGCAAGCCGTTCCACAGGACTACATCCAGCATCTCTACGATCGTCTCCATGGGATAATAGCAGCCTGCACTGCTGCGAAAGGTGGATATACACTGTACTAGTGCCGACATTGTGCATGCTCTGTTGCCTGTGTCTATGTGCCTGTGGTTCTGTCAGTGTGATCATGTGATGTATCTGACCCCAGGAATGTGTCAATGAAGTTTCCCCTTCCTGGGACAATGAATTCACGGTGTTCTTATTTCAATTTCCAGGAGTGTATTTATCGTCCTTGTTTCATTTCCATACATGGCTACACTCCATGCAAATACTTTCAGAAACGACTTCCTGACACTTAAATCTGTGTGTGTGTATGTGTGTGTGTGTGTGTGTGTGTGTGTGTGTGTGTGTGTATATGTGTGGTGGGGCTTATGGGCGCTCAACATCGAGGTCATCAGCGCCCTGACACACATTAAAAGGAACGAACGTGGACAGACTGAAAAAAACTGAAAAACACACTCAAAGAAAGCAGGTAAAGAAGGAAAATACTACATAAGAATGTAAAATAGAAGGAAAGGGAAAACGTAGCAACAAGAATGTCACACAAATTTGTCATTGGCGGCCACGAAAGCCCCATCGGTGCAGCTGTGCAAGAATACAGTGTCTCCAAGTTTTATCATATGCCATTCTGATATCAAAGAAGATACCGATACAGTGATGCTGACGGAGAAAAGCCTGCTGAATAGCCGTCTCTAGGAGGGTCAGGTTGTCGACCGTCGGAATCCACACATAAAGCGGCTAAGGAGCTGTCTGGTCTGTAGCAGCCAGACCAGACGACGGTTAACCATCCGTTCCAGGGTCTTTCCGACACAGCTTGTCAAGGCGATACTACCAGGACATGTGCGGTCCTTTTCTGGTTTGAGGAGAGGGATGAGAATTGCCTCCCTCCACGAGGTGGGCAACACTCCTGTCTGCCATATGAGATTAAAACATTCGAGAAGGATTTCCTTTGACGCCGCTGGCAGATGGCGAAGCGTGGAGTACCGGATGCGGTCGTAACCAGGTGCAGTATCAGAAGTCTCACTAAGAGCCGATTCAAGTTCCCACATGGAGAAAGGGGAGTTGTAGGCCTCAGAACTGTTCGACCGAAACTCCAAGTTCGCTCTTTCGACAGTCGCACGGTAGCGACGAAACGCTGGATCCTGGGTTGCAGTAGCAGTACTTAGTGCAAAATGCTCTGTCAGCGTCTGAGCAATGGCTCTGGGTGTCGTTTGGAGGCATCTCTGGTAAACGGCTGCTGTTACCGGAAATCCTCCAAATGGCTTCCCATACTTTTGTGGAAGAAGTGGAACGGTTGATGGAGTCCAGGAACCCCTGCCATGACCTTTTCTTGCTCTCTTTAGTGACACGGCGTGCCCTGGCTCTCGCGATTCGAAAGGCGGTAAGATTGACCGCTGTTGGACGGCACTTAAATCGGCGAAGAGCCGTACGCCTGTCCCGGATGGCTGAACGGCACTCTTCTGTCCACCAAGGCACAAGGCGCCGGTTAAGAGTGCCAGGAGACTGTGGTATGGACAGGTCAGCAACATGATGGATCACAAGCGTGATGTGATCCACCCATTCCTGTACGATATTGTGGCGTTCAAAGACAGCCAACCGAGTGAACAGTGGCCAATCATCCACGATGGTGGCCGCTGCTCCAGCAATACACCATCCAGGAGATGAATGCGGATAGGGAAGTGATCGCTGGAATGAAAGTCGTCAATGACCTCCCAGTGAACAGAGTCGGTGAGGATTGGAGAGCAGAAAGAGAGGTCAATGGCTGAGAATGACCCAGTAGCAGCAGAGAAATGAGTCGGAGTACCAGTGTTGAGGATGCACAACACTTGAGACGTTAGGAGGCTCTCCAAAATTCGACCTCGAGCGCAAAGAGAAGTGGAGCCCCAAAGGGCACGATGGGCATTGAAGTGTCCCAGGAGGAGAAATGGGCGGGGGAGTTGGTCGATAAGATCTGTGAGAGCGTCTAAGGTCATTGCATCCAGAGGGGGTAAATAAAGGGAGCAAACGGTAAGCCTCCGATGTGAATGAAGTAGAAATACAGTCATTTCCACACGAACATAGAACTTTAACAACCACATACATCTACATCCTCACATAACAACAAATAAGGGCACGCGAATATACACCGCCACTATTTTCCACTTAAATCTATAATAGATGTTAGCTATTTCTCTTCTTCAGAAACGCTTTCCTTGCCATTGCCAGTGTACGTTTTATATCCGACCTACTTCGACCATCATCAGTTATTTTGCTCCCCAAATAGCAAAACTCCTTTATTACTTTAAGTGTCTCATTTCCTAATCTAATTCCGGCAGCATCACCCGATTTAATTCGACTATATTCCATTATCCTCGTTTTGCTTTTGTTGATGTTCATATTATATCCTCCTTTCAAGACACTCTCCATTCCGTTGAACTGCTCTTCCAGGTCCTTTGCCGTCTCTGACAGAATTACAATGTCATCGGCTAACCTCAAAGTTTTTATTTCTTCTCCATGGATTTTAATACCTACTCCAAATTTTTCTTTTGCTTCCTTTACTGCTTGCTCAATATACAGATTGAATAACATCGGGGATAGGCTAGAACCCCGTCTCACTCCCTTCCCAACCACTGCTTCCCTTTCATGTCCCTCGACCGTTATAACTGCCATCTGGTTTGCGTACAAATTGTAAAAATCCTTTCGCTCCCTGTATTTTACCCCTGCCACCTTCAGAATTTGAAAGAGTGTATTCTACTCAACATTGTCAAAAGATTTCTCTAAGTCTACAAATGCTTAAACGTAGGTTTACCTTTCCTTAATCTATTTTCTAGGATACGTCGTAAGGTCAGTATTGCCTCACGTGTTCCAACATTTCTACAAAATCCAAACTGATCTTCCCCGAGGTCGGTTCAACCAGTTTTTTTCATATATTCATAAGAAACAAAACTACAAGAAAGGTAATCAGGCTCGTTACTGTCTCCCTGGTACCCAAACAACATATATATCGCGACAAAAAATTCGCGGTGGTGGAGGTAAATGGGATACCCAGTATGTATGGAGCTGTAACGGGACATTATCTTCTAGCATTACTTTTCCTCAACAGTAGTTGTTGATAACAGTATTATTTTTCGAATATTAGACAGCCCAGTATTATCTCAGTTGCTTTACCTGAAAACTTTCGTATAATTTTATACACGGTGTCTTATATTTAAAGCTAAAGTTTATTTATAAAATACAGAGTGTTGTAAGGCTTTGCAGCACATATTACCTTCACTTTAAAATTATAAATAATACACCAAATGAAAGAGAAACATAAACAGTTTTTCTTACAATTATTCAGTGTGAATACCGATCACACGTCGAGTCGATAGGCGAGTTGTTCCGAAACATTGATCAATGTGTCATGAGTAACCGTTGCTCTAACACTGTTTCTAAAGTCAGGTAGATCAGCTGGTATCTGAGGCGCATACACACGTCAGCGTCAGATCGTGTGTGGACGTGGAGGTCATGCATAAAATGCTGTCTCAACCGGCCCCTTGCGCCCAGTCCACCTGTCGGGTACAACGCCGCTTAACCAGTCGCGTACTGAGGTATGCCAGTGAGGCGGCCCACCATATTGCTCCCAAATAAAGATGTGTTGTCCAGCTTCTTCCCATTGAGGCACGGGTCATAGCTGCAGCACATTAAGATAAGAAACATCAGTTACAGTTGATTCAGAGAAAAAAAAAGGCCCATAAACCTTCCACGGGGATATATCTTGGGGCTAAGCGTCCAAGACGTTTTTCAGTCACTCTTTGTCATTCCACACGCTTCCCATTGCCCACAGGTATACAAACAAAACTGTTTGAGTTGCTCTTTCGGTTTTTTGTATTATTTACGACTTTAAGTTGAACGTAATAAATCGTACAACGCCTTAAAACCGGTATGATCATTTTGAAACACCCTGTATTTTCGTTTCAATGTAATAATCGGTAAGTACTAGTTCTGAATTTACAATTAAAATAATTTTTTCTAGAATCATTTGAAATTACGAATTATTGGCACATTTAAAATTTCTATTATTAAATACCCAATTCTGTACTGATTACTATATTTGTTTCCGGATTCATTTATGAAATAACAATCGATATTAATAATGTAACGGAAACTATTAGAAGTTCATTTGTTACGAAAAATTGTAAACCCTTTGGAATATTGATATTTCCGCATACTGAGAAAGTCGTAAGGACGCCTCTAACGTATTTTTGTGCGAACAATGTAATTTCGGCTTTGTTAATGTGAGAAATCCAAATACTGTATGATATACTAAAATGTGAGAAAATATAAAAAATAGTACTGCAACAACAATCTCCAGATTCATTTTGTTGTGGTTGGCAGGAGAGCCAACACCGTGTTACTAGAGGAGGCCGAAAGGCACGCGATTTTCCTCACGCAGGCTGGTGTTCGCCGGATAGTTACGTTACTTATGGAAACAAGAAGTGTTCAGCCACATGTGAAACGTCAACCACGACCTGCAACAAATGATGATGCCCAAGTAGGTGTTTTAGCAGCTGTCGCGGCTAATCCGCACATCAGTAGCAGACAAACTGCACGAGAATCGGGAATCTCAAAAACGTCGGTGTTGAGAATGCTACATCAACAGCGATTGCACCCGTACCATATTTCTATGCACCAGGAATTTTAAGGCGACGACTTTGAACGTCTTGTATAGTTCTGCCACTGGGCACAAGAGAAATTACGGGACAATGACAGATTTTTTGCACGTGCTCTATTTAGCGTTATTCACCAACAGCGGTAACGTAAACCGACATAATATGCACTATGGGGCAACGGAAAATCCACGATGGCTGCGACAAGTGGAACATCAGCGACCTTGACGCGTTGATGTATGGTGCGGCACAATGGGAGGAAGCATAATTGGCCCCCATTTTACCGATGGCCATCTAAATGGTGCAGTGTATGCTGATTTCCTACGTAATGTTCTACCGACGTTACTGCAAAATGTTTCATTGCATGACAGAATGGCGATGTACACTCCTGGAAATTGAAATAAGAACACCGTGAATTCATTGTCCCAGGAAGGGGAAACTTTATTGACACATTCCTGGGGTCAGATACCTCACATGATCACACTGACAGAACCACAGGCACATAGACACAGGCAACAGAGCATGCACAATGTCGGCACTAGTACAGTGTATATCCACCTTTCGCAGCAATGCAGGCTGCTATTCTCCCATGGAGACATTCGTAGAGACGATCGTAGAAATGCTGGATGTAGTCCTGTGGAACGGCTTGCCATGCCATTTCCACCTGGCGCCTCAGTTGGACCAGCGTTCGTGCTGGACGTGCAGACCGCGTGAGACGACGCTTCATCCAGTCCCAAACATGCTCAATGGGGGACAGATCCGGAGATCTTGCTGTCCAGGGTAGTTGACTTACACCTTCTAGAGCACGTTGGGTGGCACGGGATACATGCGGACGTGCATTGTCCTGTTGGAACAGCAAGTTCCCTTGCCGGTCTAGGAATGGTAGAACGATGGGTTCGATGACGGTTTGGATGTACCATGCACTATTCAGTGTCCCCTCGACGATCACCAGAGGTGTACGGCCAGTGCAGGAGATCGCTCCCCACACCATGATGCCGGATGTTGGCCCTGTGTGCCTCGGTCGTATGCAGTCCTGATTGTGGCGCTCACCTGCACGGCACCAAACACGCATACGACGACCATTGGCACCAAGGCAGAAGCGACTCTCATCGCTGAAGACGACACGTCTCCATTCGTCCCTCCATTCACGCCTGTCGCGACACCACTGGAGGCGGGCTGCACGATGTTGGGGCGTGAGCGCAAGACGGCCTAACGGTGTGCGGGACCGTAGCCCAGCTTCATGGAGACGGTTGCGAATGGTCCTCGCCGATACCCCAGGAGCAACAGTGTCCCTAATTTGCTGGGAAGTGGCGGTGCGGTCCCCTACGGCATTGCGTAGGATCCTACGGTCTTGGCGTGCATCCGTGCGTCGCTGCGGTCCGGTCCCAGGTCGACGGGCACGTGCACCTTCCGCCGACCACTGGCGACAACATCGATGTACTGTGGAGACCTCACGCCCCACGTGTTGAGCAATTCGGCGGTACGTCCACCCGGCCTCCCGCATGCCCACTATACGCCCTCGCTCAAAGTCCGTCAACTGCACATACGGTTCACGTCCACGCTGTCGCGGCATGCTACCAGTGTTAAAGACTGCGATGGAGCTCCGTATGCCACGGCAAACTGGCTGACACTGACGGCGGCGGTGCACAATTGCTGCGCAATTAGCGCCATTCGACGGCCAACACCGCGGTTCCTGGTGTGTCTGCTGTGACGTGCGTGTGATCATTGCTTGTACAGCCCTCTCGCAGTGTCCGCAGCAAGTATGGTGGGTCTGACACACCGCTGTCAATGTGTTCTTTTTTCCATTTCCAGGAGTGTACTTCCAACATGACGAATGACCACACATAGCTCGCGTACTGTTGAAGCGGTATTGAATAGCGTATTTCTTGATAGGTGGATTGGTCGTCGAAGCACCATACGATGGCCCGCACGCTCGCCAGATCTGACGTACCCGGTTTTCTCTCTGTGGGGAAAGTTGAAGGATATTTGCCATCGTGATCCACCGACAACGCCTGACAACATGCGTCAGCGCAATGTCAATGCATGTGCTAACATTACGGAAGGCGAACTACTCGCTATTGAGAGGAATGTCTTTACACGTATTGCCAAATGCATTGAGGTTGACGGACATCATTTTGAGCATTTATTGCTTTAATGTAACAGCATGCGTTCTCAGAAATGATAAGTTCGCAAAGGTACATGTATGACACTGAAACAACCGAAATAAAATGTTCAAACGTACCTACGTTCTGTATTTATTTTAAAAAACCTACCTGTTACCAACTGTTCGTCTAAAATGGTGAGCCATATGTTTGTCACTGTTAGAGCGCCATCTATCACAAAGCGGAAAGAGTGGTCCAACTAAAACATTCATACTTCTTTACGTACTGCACGAATATGCAATAAAAATGGGGGTTCCTATTAAAAAAAAACGCAGTTGATATCCTTTTGACCTAAGGCAGCGTCATCTGGCAGGCCAACCATAGCAACATTTAGTTTCTCCCTTCAAGCTTGACAAGTTTTGTTCATTGTAGTTTTTTCGTTTGACGGTTATTTCGTGAGATATGTGACCCGGTCTTGATCAATGGACCTCCCTGTATACAGGGTGAGTCACCAAACGTTACCGCTGGATATATTTCGTAAACCACATCAAATACTGACGAACCGATTCTACAGACCGAAGGTGAGAAGAGGGGCTAGTGTAATTGCTTAATACAAACCATAAAAATTGCACGGAAGTACGTTTTTTAACACAAACCTACTTTTTTAAAAATTGAACCACGTTAGTTTTGTCAGCACATCTGAACATATAAACAAATACGTAATCAGTGCCGTTTTTTGTATTGTAAAATGTTAATTATATCCGGAGATATTGTAACCTAAAGTTGACGTTTGAAACATGCGACATTCAGTTGCGTGTTGTAACGAACAGCTGCAACATACATCGCTTTTCTTCAAAATGATCTGCCAACGTTGCTCGAAAATGTTCCACTGGAAACGCGTCGACGTATGTAGTATCAGCATGATGGTGCACCTGCACATTCCGCAATTAACACTACGCTGACCCTTGACAAGATGTTCGACGGGCGTTTCATAGGACGTGGAGGACGCATAAATTGGCCAGGCCGTTCTCCTGATCTTACACGTCTGGACTTCTTTCTGTGAGGTACGTTAAAGGAGAATGTGTACCGTGATGTGCCTACAACCCCAGCGGAAATGAAACAACGTATTGTGGCAGCCTGCGGCGACATTATACCAGATGTACTGCGGTGTGTACGACATTCATTACGCCAGAGATTGCAATTGCGTGCAGCAAATTATGGCCACCACATTGAACACCTATTGGCCTGACATAGCGGGACACACTCTATTCCACTCCGTAATTGAAAACGGGAACCATGTGTGTACGCGTACCTCACCCCTCTTGGTAATGTACATGTGCGTCAGCGAAAAAGGCCAAAAGAAAAGGTGTTAGCATGTGGACGTAATGTGGTGTTCCAGTCTCTTCTGTACCTAAGGTCCAGCACCGTTCCCTTTGGATCCCTACCTAATTCGGTGCCCTCCGATACAGACGATGGAACAGCAGAGGAGTGGTACTCAAGCGCCAACTTTAGGTTACAATATCTCCGGATGTAATTAACATTAAACAATGAAACAAACGGCACTGATTACGTATTTGTTAATTGTTCAGATGTGCTAACAAAACTAACGTGGTTCCATTTTAAAAAAACCTAGGTCTGTGTTAAATGGTTTTTATGGTTTGTATTAACCAATTACACTATCCCCTCTCCTCACGTTCGGTCTGTGGAATCGATTCGTCAGTATTTGATGTGGTTTACGAAATATCTCCAGCGGTAATGTTAGGTGACTCACCCTGTATATGGAACATGGAAATCCTTCCATCGGATGGCCACACGGTATCGCGTGATACACTCGTTTCAAGGTATCCACTGCCTAATGACATCGCTCTTTACGCCACCTAAAGCGTCGCTTACCGTTGTCTACACCACCTGAAGCGTCGATTAGTATCGACTACAAGAAGTGTGGGGCGTACGAGCTGCTGCTCAACTGTTATGCGCCATTCCCTCTAACTCCCAACCAGTGGCTGCGCTAGTTGTACTGCTGGCAACACTTTTGGATATCACGAGTGATTCCTTCCCCTGATTTCCCGCGATATTTTAAACAACCTTCGCAATGCTCGATGGTCCCTGTCAGTCTCTAAACGAGCGCTTGCCAGTCTCGATTTAGCTGTGGTTCTTCCTTTGCGTTCCCACTTCACAGTCACAACACAACACTCCAGCTAGGAAGCTTTAGAAGGGTTCAAATGTCCCTGATGGATTAGCTGCTCACGTGATATCGCTTGAATAGTCCATATTCGGAGTCGCTGAACTCCCCTGACCGACCAATTGTGCTATTACTGATTCTGTACTGACAAAGCAATACTACTCGACTAGTGGCCAATTCTGCATATCACACGTGTGTGCGGACATGTAAGGCAGCCATATGTAATACGTACGTAGTGGGACAGTTGGGTACAGCTATTAAGGCCCGCCGGCCGGAGTGGCCGTGCGGTTCCAGGCGCTTCAGTGTGGAACCGCGTGACCGCTACGATCGCAGGTTCGAATCCTGCCTCGGGCATGGATGTGTGTGATGTCCTTAGGTTCGTTAGGTTTAAGTAGTTCTAAGTCCTAGGGGACTCATGACCACAGATGTTAAGTCCCATAGTGCTCAGAGCCATTTGAACCATTTTTTTTCAGCACGGAAAACACAGTGACCGACGGCCTTCATTTAACGACAGAGAGAAGTACGTTTGCTTAGAGTTGTCAGTACTGACACATAAGCGACGCTGCGAGAAATAACCGCAGAAATCTATGTACGACGTACGACGAACCTATCAGTGATGCTGATTAGCAAGTAGAAGATTTCAAGAACTATCATGTGCAGCTACACAGGTTGAGGCCATCCCGACACAGCTGAGGAAATCTTGCTATAGTAAGAAATGCTCACCCAGATGGAAATTCGAGAACGTTTTACTGCTTCATGTCTCCGCAAGGTTGATTCACACACTTCATATTAAAATAAACGCCTCATACAGACCTTCATGTTCACTCTTGCAGTGGAACTCTTTAGGCTGGAAGTGAGTATACTGGCATTCCTGCTGTCACATCCCGTGTGCACAACCGTAGAGTCACATCATTCCCGAACAGATTTGAAACCACAAACAGCACTCACTACTGTAATACGAATGTAGGGTCGCCAAATAACGAAATTACAATAAATAGATTTATTCAAACACATTTTATGCAACATATTTTATTTTGAAGGCTTGCAGAGATAGCGGCAGTCATCAGACCCACGCACCTAGATGTAGCAGATTAAAATAGTCTACTGAGGAGAAAGAGATCTGACGACAAGGGTATGTTTTCACATGGAAAGCTTTTCGTCAGGCATCCGATGAGTTTCTATCAAGTGCTATTTTCGTAATTTAAAAAGTAATCAACTGAAGACATATAGGCTGAATATGAGTCCGCGCCGGCCAGAGTGGCCGAGCGGTTCTAGGCGCTTCAGTCTGGAACCGCGTGACCGCTACGGTCGCAGGTTCGAATCCTGCCTCGGGCATGGATGTGCGTGATGTCCTTAGGTTAGTTAGGTTTAAGTAGTTCTAAGTTCTAGGGGACTGATGACCACAGATGTTAAGCCCCATAGTGCTCAGAGCCATTTGAACCATATTAAGGCCCCAAAATTCTACAAAGTAGAACAAATTGCTGAAACGGGTTCAAGTTGCAAATAACCAGAAAACAGAAAGCAACGGACAGGTACTAGCGAGTACGGCACATTTTGGAGAGGGAACGGTGACGGTTGGTGCAGAGTGCTGTCAAAAATTCTGACTTGCATTTTCCTACATTTCTCTTTGCTCCGGGTGCACCTTTTGCAGTACAAACTGCTGCAGCGGGAAATAATTTCGTCTTGCTCTGCGATCTGCAACACCCAGTGCGGCCCTGAATCTAATCTCGGGTGTCGGGTGCGGCGTGGATTGCGCGTTCTTTTGTTCGTTGTTATTATTTTCTCTTGTTTCCACACAGCTTAACGTCGGTGAGGCGCAAATAACGCGCACAGAGAATACAGCAAAAAGGCTGTACGGCAAAGACCCGCCCTGTCGCTTTCCTGTTACGCTGACGTATGCTCTCCTGCTTTTTCTCATAGTATCAGAACAGTAGTAAAAAAGAAATTTTACTCACACATTTCAATAATTAGAAATGCGCTCTGTGGACCATTTTGAAGTGTGTGGTAAAAGGTATTTTCATTGTAATATACACTAATGGCCATAAAATTACTACACCAAGAAGAAATGCAGATGATAAACGGGTATTCATTGGACAAATATATTATACTAGAACTGACATATGATTACATTTTCACGCAATTTGGGTGCATAGATCCTGAGAAATCAGTACCCGCAACAATCACCTCTGGTTGTAATAACGGCGTTGATACGCCTGGGCATTCAGTCAAACAGAGCTGCCCATACGGCTTCAACACGATACCACAGTTAATCAAGAGTAGTTATTGGCGTATTGTGCGCAGCCAGTTGCTCGGCCACCATTGACCACACGTTTTCAACTGGTGAGAGATCTGGAGAATGTGCTGGTCAGGACAGCAGTCGAACATTTTCTGTATCCAGAAAAGCCCGTACAGCACCTGCAACATGCGGTCGTGCATTATCCTATTGAAATGTAGGGTTTCGCAGGGATCGAATGAAGGGTAGAGCCTTGGGTCGTAACACATCTGAAATGTAACGTCCACTGTTCAAAGTGCCGTCAGTACGAACAAGAGGTGACCGAGACGTTTAACCAATGGCACCCCATACCATCACGCCGGCTGATACAGCAGTATGGCGATGACGAATATACTCTTCCAATGTGCGTTCATCGCGATGTCGCCAAACACGGGTGCGACCATAATGATGCTGTAAACAGAACCTGGATTCATCCCAAAAAAATGACATTTTGCCTTTCGTGCACCCAGGTACGTCGTTGAGTACATCATCGCAGGCGCTCCTGTCTGTGATTCAGCGGCAAGGGTAACCGCAGCCATGGTCTCCGAGCTGATAGTCCATGTTGCTGCAAACGTCGTCGAACTGTTCGTGCAGATGGTTGTTCTCTTGCAAACGTCCCCATCTGTTGACTCAGCAATCGAGACGTGGCTGCACAATCCGTTACAGCCAAGCGGATAAAATGCTTGTCATCTGGACTGCTAGTGATACGAGGCCGTTGGGATTCAGCACGGCGTTCCGTATTAACCTCCTGAATCCACCGATTCCATATTCTGCTAACAGTCATTGGATCTCGACCAACGCGAGCAGCAACGTCGCGATACGATAAACCGCAATCGCGATAGGCTACAATCCGACCTTTATCAAAGTCGCAAATGTGATGGCACGCATTTCTCCTCCTTACGCACCACAACAACGTTTCACCAGGCAACGCCAGTCAACTGCTGTTTGTGTATGAGAAGTCGGTTGGAAACTTTCCGCATGTCAGCACGTTGTAGGTGTCGCCACCGGCGCCAACCTTGTGTGAATGCTCTGAAAAGCTAATCATTTGCATATCATTGCATCTTCTTCCTGTCGGTTAAATTTCGCGTCTGTAGCACGTCATCTTCGTTGTGTAGCAATTTTGATGACCAGTAGTGTATAGAAGGGGGCAATCGAAAAGTTTCTGTTCTATGGCTGTAAGTCCAGAATCGGTATGCACGTCAAGCAGAATCGCCTTGAGCATTGAGTTAGTCATCCCGCCGACTCACCAGGTTGAATATACCTGCTCGGTAAAATAGCGTATCCCGCTGCGTGAAGAATTCTGTAACTAGCTGCTGCACATCCTCGTGCCAAAGGAATCGTCGACCCTTCAAGTCCTTTCTTAAGGGACCGAAGGCGTGATAATCGCTTTAGGATAGATTAGGACTATAGGACGGATCCTAGAGTGTCTTCTGCTTTACGACATTTGCAGTATGAAGATGTCAGTTATCATGAAGTAGCAGCAGTCCTTGTCACAAGATTCCTGCTCGTTTAGCCTTAAATGCACACCGTAACTTCTCCTGTGTTGCGTGGTACTGTTCCCCAGTGACGCAAAAGCCAGACTCCTTAAAAGCAATAAGTAATAGCCACTCTAATCAAAGAACAGGGTGAGCACGACATTTACAGCAGATGGCTGGCTCTTGATCTCCTTGGGACAAGGGGACGATGCGTTAACCACAGCATAGCCGACGCTTTCGGCTGCAGTGGCTACAACTTTCGTGGCCTGCAACAATGCGCTGAAAGAACATGTTACCTGCTATATTGAAACGCATCAGCTGCTTCAGGCAACTTTTTGTTTGGTTCTTGTCGTACGGGGTACCCTGTAGGTCGTTGTGCTGCACGCTACCCGAACCGATGACGAGGTCCTTTTCTTGACACGAATGGCTATAAGCGGAGCCGCTCGAATCGTATCATCAACCGCCTGTTGTTGTTATCCCTAATAGATACAGCTGGCCTCCTAGATCGACCGCCGTTTTGGGTAGAATCGTCACTAACGAGGAACTTTGGGCACCATTCTACGATGGTGGTATTCCACAGACATGCTGCCTCTTACATCATTCTCCGATGGATGTCTTCCGGTGCTTGTCTTCTTTAGCAAAGAGAAGAGTAACAGTATTCCGGTCTTGTTTAGTGGTGGTGGTTGTTGGGATATTTAAGGGGGTCTTGTTTGGACACATCTGGCATGGGCGTCGTCATAGCTCACCTTTCTGCACTTACCATAAGCATGTGAGAAAGACACGAATGCCACACTGATCCATTACCTACATATCGATGGTTATATGCATCGGAGTTGCGCTGGGTTGGATATACACTGCATCAACCCTCCATCAAACGGGAACTTTTTGATCGCCAATTGTCTTAAGGTTTATTTTCTTCAGTTCACAGATGGGACATCGGTAGAGTTGCCTTCTGTACGAATCTGTGCTAGTTGTTACTCGCCTGTCTGTGGTAGCTGTTGAAAAGCTTTCTAAAATATCAATTAATCGATTTTCCGATAAATCTTCTGAGTGATATGGATGATGGTGATACATTGGCAGAAATGGAACGTGTTAACGTAACCGAGCCCAATAAACTGGTACTCCAGTGTATCACGTCTGTTGGATATGTTGATTATAATTTCATCCTTATGCAAATTTATTTTCAGTATTTTAAGAAAGAAAAAAAAATCTTGCTACAGATTAAGAGCGGCGTGTATACCTGATGACTTTTGGGTGAGTCTAACGTTCCTGGGACTTTTCAGGAGGAGGTTGAAACACAGAATTTCCAGAGGAGTTGCCATCATCCGGACTTAGAGAAAATTAGAAAGTTGGGCATGGGTGAGATGAGAACATTACACAGTAAGAAGGCACAGGATTTTGGCTCTAGTAGAATGACTCCAGAATAAGTGTTGACGAGCTGAACTCAAGAGAACAGTACTGCAAGAAGAGGAGGGACTGGTCTTCACAAAAAAATAGAGAAATTCGACTGGTTTTGACGAACAGACAGATGACAACAGCTGAAACCCGGGCAGAGTTTACAGACAGAGTAGAACCACGAAGAGAATGGGAACAGATAACGGGAACGAGGGTTGAGACGTTTGGTCGATATGTGTCCTTTACCATGGATACCATACCACAGAAAAAAGAGGCATGGTGTGGAACGAGAGTCAGCACTGACGTCGAGTAGCGTACTGTTAGTTTTCAGTAATGACTGTTGTTTCTGTTCGTGGTCAAAGGAAGCAGCTATTTTCCAGACGCACACCTCTCCAAGTCCTTTAATTATTATGTGGTTAGCTAGCGGACTGATTTGGTAACATTTGAATGGAACCTGTATGTTCACCACCAAGTGGAACAAATAGTAAACACTGTTGTCACACCGTTCATGATGAGGGTACCAAATCGCTTACTGCAGCAGTGTTATGGAAGGCCGTACAATGCAGTTCATATCACATATATCTTGAGGAGTGTACGGATAATTAATTGGTCTGCACAGCTGCATGGTTTGCAGTCAGAGCGCATCCGGAATGCCATGGGAAGACACATTGTTTCATACCAGCATACAGCCCACAATCTTCATCAAGTGACACAGCATGTATTTCATTTCAGGAATGACACGAATTTCCTAAAGATGACGTTCGATGTCTCTGTACATGCATGTCATAATGAATGCATACTAATCCTAATGAAGGACATTCGTTCTGAATCGGTGTTTCCGGTATGACACATATTCGACATATTGGCAATAATGATTTAGTGTTCAAGACGTGGCTAGTTTTGAGATAGAAATCTGTTACTAATATTTATTGTATTAGAGATGTGTTACTGTTGACACACGTTCCACTTTCACGCATAAAAAATTTAATATCTTATTGCTTAATTACAATAAGCATACGTTAATATAGATGTCACCTTCATCTACATCTACTTTACATATACAGTGACAACTGTGCAGTTGACTTTTAAGTGCAGGTCAGAGAGAAAATGATTTGTCTATGTTTTAAATTCGTATTTGGAAATCAGAAACATGATCATTTTTTAAAGCTATCCATAATATCTTAATTTTATAAAAGCTCAGTTTGAAAATATTTTCACTTTAAATGCGACAAAAAAAATCAATTCACCAATGGGCTGTCTATAAAAAAATTGGATACGTGAAGAATATAGTGTTCCAACTTTATTTATTTATTTATTGCTTATTAGGCTGACGAGATTATGGCCTCAAGGCCCACTCTTACATTTGACCAGAAACAACACATACCACAGATATTACACAAACATACAGTTTTATAATAATAAAGTAGCAATAATTGAAAGTAATAATGATAATAATAACTGACAATAATAATAATATAATTAATACAATGTAATAATAATAGTAACATAATACTAATAGATGACAGGAAAGATAGTAACAGTAATGTAAAGGGGATTAAAGAATGATATATATTGGTGTAACACATTTCAATGCAAGTTGGTATTATAGAAACAGAAGGAATAAAAAAAGAGGAGAACATTAAAATGACAATGACAGCAGCTGTTTGGAGATAACAGAAAAGAGCAGAGATGAATCTGTTTTTATTTTGTTCCACAGAAGGCTCGTTTTTCTCTGTTGTAAATGCGAGAGTTACGTCTTTTTTGAGTGCTTATCGTGATTTAAACTAGGGAGTAGAATAAGCTTACCTTCAAAATTTGTGTTGCAGTTCGTAACAAGGAGGTTGAGAGGGTTTTGAGACATTAGAAGGACTTTGAAAATTAAATAGACTTATAAAGTAAGAAGTAATTAGGCCTTTTATTGAAAGTGAGACTAGAGTAACATGTGGAAAACTCTCACGAGTAGAAGTGGCAGTATGATGGGATGTGTGTTTCCTTTTTCTGTGACTGTGTCGCCAGCCTTAGGAAGTAACCACTCAGCACGGATATTCTTACTACAACACTCAAGGATTTCAGGTACATATCCTTGAGATTTTGCCGTACCTCTAATGAATTCGCTCTGTAATTGACAGTTTCAGGTACTCACAAGTAGAGAGAGATTCCTGATAGATTCGAGGTCCACAGCACAGGAAACAGGCGCTTACATTTCCTTGGTGCCATCGAGAAAGATGCCTTGATGTGACTGTAAATATGGGGAATAAGTTTTACGTCCATTTCAGTATCGGACTTCGATTATGGTACCTTTTCTTACATCGCTGCACCCCCCCCCCCCCCAAAAAAAAGGGGGGAGGGTATGATGAGCTCTCTATTATGAATAAGGAGCATAAAATTTTTTTGTATAACGTTGCGAAAGCAAATAAGTATTTCTGCTTACTGTCTTTAACCGCCAGAAGAGTAGCTATCGAGCTGGCGGGCAAGCTTATTTCTGGAGAACATTCATTTATCAACAGAAGAAAAAAAATATTAGTGGAATTGGCATGTTAATTGTGACATAGGCTTCGTTTCACTTTTTTGACAATACCTCTGTACAATAGTTTTTTTAAAGGAACTTCATATTCGCCATAGGTGTACATTTATTACAATATCTGTCATTGCATTTTCGATCTTGTATTCATTTTCAAGTGGGTCCAGGTATTGAAAACACAGCAGCTACAACCACTTTAAAATGACTGCAAGGTGGTAATTGAATAATGGCTGTAGTAGTAAATGTAGTCATTGTGAACACGGTCTTTAAAAAGGTTCTAAAACACTGTAAGCTCACCAAAAAATACGACTGTAAAGTCTCAAATCTTTTTTATTGAGAGTCTTATATAAATATGAAACTATAACAAATTGGTTTTCGTTTTCCTAAGATTGTGTGATGAGGTGTAAGAAATAGTCACTGTTTCTATCCTATACACACCAAAAGTATTGCAAACTCACCACTACTCGCTTTGTAAATAAAACTGCCTTTCCTTGTTGCAGCTTAATTTATTTTTCCCAGACGCGTTTCGCCACTTCCTTGCTCTAAGGCACCATAAGGGGGATCTATAACGATGTAGTTTTGTTACTTTTAGATTATCAAATGGTTCACGTCACGATGTTTTATGTATATAAGTAAGTTATGTAAATAAGTAATTACTACAAACACACACACACACACACACACACACATATATATATATATATATATATATATATATATATATATATATATAATTAGTGTTTTGCCCTTAAAGAGCGCATTTTGCTGCCTTCCTTGATGCCCAAACTTCCCTCATTCGCTCTCTGTGTTTCTGTTTCTGGTCCTCTGTCCATGCTTCTTGACGGCTTTGTGTCTTAGGCTTCATCTTGATTGCCATTTTGGTTGCCCATATTTCTTTCATCTTCCGGCTGTGATCTTGCCTGCGTTTTTAGGTCCATTTTACGCCTGTTCATTTGTCACATTGTATCTCATGTAGTTTACTTTTCTTAATAATGTTCCTGAATGTTATTATGTCGTTAATTGTGTCTGCTGTTACGTTGAGTTGGTTCAGGTCGTTTTTTGCCTCTGCCACCGTCCATAGAATTGTAGTCTGCGTTTTCTAATCTTTTCTGTGATTGTCTCCGTATGTTTGTTTAGTTCCTCTGCAGGTTTTCTTGATCTATATTCCATTGTTGCTAGTTGCGCCAAATATTTTCCTATTTTCCGTTCTCCTTTTTCTAGTTGTCTGATATGTGTATGCCCAGGATTAGTGTGGTCTCTACCGTATATAGTGTCTCGGGGAGCACCACCGTGTCGTAGTGGCGTAATTTGGCTTTTTGTGAGAAATACTTCTTGTTGTAATGATTTCACACTAGTTTGTATGCCTTGTCCAGTTTAGTGTTTCTTTCTTCGTTTGAGTCTCTGTTATGTCCACTCATCTGTAGTGTTTCACCGAGGTATTCGAAGTTTGCCGTTTTCTGAATCGTGCCATACTTTGTGTTCAGAGATGAGAGTTTCTTTGTGCTCCATAAACTGTGTCTTTTCGTAAGAGATCTGTACTCCAGTTTTGGAAGCGATTTCGTGTAGTTTTTCAATAGCGTCTTTTCTTTCTTTTATACCTTTTATGACAATCGCCAAATCGTCTGCAAAAGCCAGGCTTTTAATCTGTAGGTTATCCCTTGTTGTGATGTTTCCCATTGTTTTATTACCTTATCTAACTTATCTGTCTATATGAGGATGTAATCTTTCGCCCCTACTGTTTAATCTGTACATCGAGGAAGCACTGATGGAAATAACAGAAAGGTTCAGTAGTCGAATTAAAATTCATGGTGAAAGGATATCAATGAGTGAGAAGTGTTTGACATGCCGTAGGATCATCAGTTCCGGGGTATGGTGTGATGGGTACTGTAGTTTCTTTCATTTGGGCGAATGTAGTGGCGTGGGAAATGGGGACATAAATTAGGCTCACCAGTGGTATTGTAGGATCTGCAGTAGAGATAGGAAAATACTGGAACAGGAAGGGAAAATTGCAGCTCTTCAAGCTGACCTAGACAAGGCAAGGGAGGATCTGGACAGGTTAAAGAGGGAGAAAGGTAAACAGAGGTAGGAAGTGGCAACAGGTAATAGGGGGAACAGGCAAAGGAGAGCATCAGACAGCTTTGTCATAAATCTTGAAAATAGATTTGACCTGTTGCTTCAGTCATAATCAGATGAGCCTCATGTAGGTCAAGCTGTATAAAGGGCACAATAAGCTTTCAAGGACTGGAAAAAGGTAGGGAGATTTGTAAAGAGAAAGAAAGTTCTGTTAGGTACTTCCCACTGTAGAGGTGTTGGTCAACTATTGCAGGTAAATCTAGGTCCAGAGTACCAGGTCACAAATTTTTTCAAGCCTAGCGCAGATCTGGGACAGGTAACAGAGGATGTAGGTTGTTTAAGCAAGGATTTCACAAAGGACGATGCCGTGGTTACAGTGGGTGATTCGGGAAATAACACTTACAAAGACTCTGAATATTCCATAGAAGGTGACCTGGTGAAGATAGCATCAGCAACGAGGCATACGAGTGTGGGATTTGTGTCTGTGTTGAGACGCAATGATCGGCCTCATTTGAACTCTTCTGTAGGGAGGGTGAACTTGGAATGGCTGCTTAGGATGGATATAGAGTCCCATATTGGTTTGACTCGTGTGGATGCTATCAATAGGTGGGACTACACTAGGCATGGCCTTCACCTCAATAGGAAAGGATTTCACAAACGACGATGCCGTGGTTACAGTGGGTGGTTCGGGAAATAACACTTACAAAGACTCTGAATATTCCATAGAAGGTGACCTGGTGAAGATAGCATCAGCAACGAGGCATACGAGTGTGGGATTTGTGTCTGTGTTGAGACGCAATGATCGGCCTCATTTGAACTCTTCTGTAGGGAGGGTGAACTTGGAATGGCTGCTTAGGATGGATATAGGGTCCCATATTGGTTTGACTCGTGTGGATGCTATCAATAGGTGGGACTACACTAGGCATGGCCTTCACCTCAATATGAAAGGGGAGGTAAAATTGTCTGGGTTGATTGCAGAAAACTGAAGGGGGGACACTGTCACAAGTGGTAAAATACTAGTGATCACAGGTGTCAGAGGGATGCCTTTTTTAGGATATGGGAGGGTGAAAGGAAACAAGTTTTAAGAGAGATTAGCAGACACGCTCAGTTTGAGAAAATAGATCAACGGGAGTCAGATTTTAGCATACAGCCCCCATTTAAACAATGTTTAACAGAAAGTAATCAGAAACTGCCAATTCATCTTCGCCAAAGCAGTTATAGTCCCATTAGTATGCAGTTTCAGTTATCTTTATTACGCCAGAACGTTCTGGGACTCAGAAACAAAGTTAATGAACTACTCATTTGTATTGATGAAATGAATTCATCTAACCAAATTGACATAATCTGCCTCTCTGAACATCAAGTGACCACTGTCATAGATATGTTAGACATTTCAGGATTTAAGCTAGCTTCCTACTTCTGCAGAGTAGATATGGATGGAGGAGGAGTTGCCACATTTATTAAAAACTGCCATAAATTCAAGAAGATTGACATTAATAAATTCTGTTTAGAACAGCATCTAGAAGCATGTGCAACAGAAGTAGAGTTCCATAACAGATCCTATATAATAGTAACTATTTACCGAGCACCTGCAGGAAATTGTAATCTATTCATAAATCGTCTAGAAGCTCTTTTGGGTTATTTAAGAGGAAGAAACAAAGAAATTTTGACTTTTGGTGACTTTAATACAGATTTTCTAATGCAGTCTTCCAGTAAACATTTACTGCAGTTTGTAATGTTGTCTTTCAATCTAACTCACACTGTAAACTTTCCAACTAGGATCACTAAATCCTCAAGGACAGCCATTGATAAAAAATCAAAGGAACAAAATCATATCATAAAACCTGTTATAAATGGACTATCAGATCATGACATGCAGCTCCTTGTTTTAGATGTAAATTCTAAGCAGGTTATCAAGACTCCTAAATATGAGTACAGGAGAGTAGTCAATCAACCAAAAATTGAGTATTTTAGAAAACTGCTCAATGATATGTACTGGAAACATGTTTATAGTGTTCATGACATGAATGAAAAATATACCACATTCATGAACAATGCCAGTACCATGTTTGAAAACTGTTTTCCTCTAAAAGTTACTCCAATTAAACAGAAGTCTATAATAAAACCATGGATAACACAAGGAATAAAGATTTCCTGTAAGACAAGAAAGAAAATGTATCTGTCGACCAAGAATGGCTCCAATGCTGATGATTTAGCTAAATACAAGGAATACTGTAAAATATATTAAAAGTAATTCAGACATCTAAACAAATGCACTACGAGAAGAAGATAGTAATATCATGGAGCAAAATAAAACAATATGGGATATCGTGAAATAGGAGACTTGTAGAACCAAAAAGGAACAGAAGCAAATAGCACTAAAGGTAGATGACACATTAGTAACCGATGGGCATAGTGTGGCAAATCTATTTAACAAGTACTTTATATCCATTACTGATAGAATAGGATTGTCAGGATCAGTCAATAATGCCCTTGAATATCTCAAACTAGCCTTTACAAATAGCTTCAGGTACATGAGTATGTCACTCACCTCACCAAAAGAAATAACTTCCATAATAAAATCTTTAAAAGCAAAGCATTCTGGTGGTTACGATGAAATACAAACAAATTAATTAAGGCATGTTCTTGTGAATGTAGTACAATTCTGAGTTACTTGTGTAACCAGTCAATTATAACTGGGACATTTTCTGACTGGCTAAAATATGCAGATGGTAAGCTGCCATTGAAGAAAGGGGATAAAGAGATACCATCAAACTACAGACCGATTTCACTTTTGCCAGAACTCTCAAAACTTTTAGAAAAAGCAATGTACAGACAGCGTCTCGACCATCTGACCACAAATAACATATTATGAAGAACACAGTTTGGATTTCTGAATGGTTCTCATATCGATAAGGCTGTTTACACCTACAGTGAAAATGTACTTAATTTATGAAATAAGAAGTTATAAGCAGCAGGTATTTTCTGTGATTTGTCAAAGGCATTCGATTGTGTGAACCACATCATCCTTTTAAATAAATTATAATTCTATGGTGTCATGGGCAGTGCTGCAAAATGGTTCAAGTCATACCTAACTAACAGGAAACAAAGGGTGTCAGTGCAAGGGACTAGTGCATTAAGTCATCAGTTATCATCAGATTGGGAAGAAATTACATGTGGTGTCCCACAAGGATCCATCTTAGGGCCATCGCTTTTTCTTGTGTACATTAATGATCTCTCCTCAGTTACACTGCCAGAAGCAGAGTTCGTTTTGTTTGCAGATGACACAAGTATTGCAATAAATAGTATGTCGAGTGTAGTTCTAGAAAGATCTGCTAATGATATTTTAATGGATATTAATAAATGGTTTAAAGCCAACTCACTGACATTAAACTTCAAAAAGACTCACTATATGCAATTCAGAACCTGTAAGAGGTTTCCACCCAGCATATGCAAAAAGTATGAAGAAGAACAGATATAAGAGGTTGACAGTCTTAAATTTCTGGGATTACAACTTGATAATAAATTCTGTTGGGAGGAGCACACCACAGAACTGCAGAAATGCTGTAACAAATCTGTATTTGCAATTCGAGTGTTAGCAGACATAAGCGACAGAAAAATGAAAAAGTTTGCATACTTTGCACACTTTCATTCCATAATGTCATATGGTATAATATTTTGGGTTAACTCTTCATGTCAAACAAAAGTTTTCAGAGTCAAAAGCGTGTAATACGTATTATTTGTGGAGTAAATTCATGGACGTCCTGTAGAAACCTCTTCAAAGAAGTGGGTATACTAACTACTGCCTCTCAGTATATTTACTCCTTAATGAAATTTGTCCTAAATAATATATCTCTTTTTCTAACAAACAGATCAGTTTATACATACAATACCAGGAACAAAAATGATCGGCACAAGGGCTTAAAAGCACTTACTTTAGTTCAAAAAGGGGTCCACTACTCAGGAACACTCATCTTCAATAATTTGCGAGCAAACATAAAAAATTTAGTTACAAATAAAGCTCAGTTTAAAAGGAGCCTAAAAGACTTACTAGTGGCCAACTCCTTCTACTTTATTGACGAATTTTTTAAGAGAAACGAATGATGTATATATATTCATACTATCAGTTTTGTTACTTCAGCTTTATATATATATATATATATATATATATATATATATATATATATATATATATATATATATATATATAATTGACGTGTTCCACATCCACGAGGATCTCCTCAGCACGGATCTATGGAACGAAAAAATAATCTAATCTAATCTCATCTAATCTAATGACACGATTCGCTAAAGATATTGCTATCCTGTGTGAAAGTGGCCTGCTGAATGGAATGAACAGTCTAATGAGTACAGAGTATGGATTGGGAGTAAATCGAAGAAAGACGAAGGTAATGAGAAGTAGTAGAAGTGAAAACAGCGAGAAACTTAACATCAGGATTGATGCTCACAAAGTACATGATGTGAAGGAATTCTGCTACCTACGCAGTAAAATAACCAATGACGTACGGAGAAAGGGGGACATCAAAAGCAGACTAGCAAAGACAAAAAGGCCATTCCTGTCCAAGAGAAGCCTACTAATATCAAATATCGGCCTTAATTTGAGGAAGAAATTTCTAATAATGTACGTCCGGACTACAGCATTGCATTTTAGTGAAACATGGACCGTGGGAAAACAGGAACAGAAGAAAATCGAAGCATTTGAGATGTGGTGCTATAGACGGATGTTGAATATTAGGTGGACTGATAAGGTAAGGAATGAGGGGGTTCTGTGCAGAATCGGAGAGGAAGGAATATGTGGAAAATGCTGATAAGGAGAAGGGACAGGATGATAGCACATCTATTAGGACATGAGGGAATGACGTCCGTGGTACTAGGAGAAGCTGTAGAAGGCAAAAAATGTAGAGGAAGACAGAGATTGGAATACATCCAGCAAATAATAGAAGACGAAGGATGCAAGTGCTACTCTGAGATGAAGAGGTTAGCACAGTGGCGGGCCGCATCAAACTAGTCAGAAGACCGATGACCCAAAAAGAAAAAAAGAAAAAAAGAATATGCTGAGTGAGTCCTTCCAACAATCATTTCTTTTTCGATTTCGTCACATTTTTCATGCAGCCGTTTCGTATTATCTTCTGTGTGCTTTTTATTTATTTAATTTCTCACTGACTTATATTTATGTATCCTTGGATTTACCCGAACATTTTTGTATTTCCTCCCTTCATCGATCAACTGAAGTATTTCTTCTATTACCCATGGTTTCTTCGCAGTTACCCTCTTTGTACCTATGTTTTCCTTTTCAACTTCTGTGATCGCCGTTTGCAGAGATGTTCATTTCTCTTCAACTGTCCTGCGTACTGAGCTATTCCTTATTGCTGTATCTATAGTCTTCAAGCGTATGTCTCCATTCGTAAGTACTTCTGTATCCCACTTCTTTGCGTATTAATTCATCCTGACCAATCTCTTAATCTTCAGCCTACTCTGCATCACTAATACTGTGTCTAGATCTACTCCTGGGTACGTCTTACAATCCTGTATCTGTTTCCGGAATTTCTGTCTGACCATGTTGCAATCTAACTGAAATCTTCCCGTACACCCAGCGTTTTCTAAGTGTACCTCCTTCTCTCGTGATTCCTGAACACAGTAGTTGCTATTAATTGAAATTTATTACAGAATTCATTTAATTCTCCTCTCCCTTTCCCTGTTCTACAGAATTGGTTCAGTGGCTCTGAGCACTATGGGACTTAACTTCTAAGGTCATCAGTCCTCTAGACCTTAGAACAACTTAAGCCTAACTAACCTAAGGACATCACACACATCCATGCCCGAGGCAGGATTCGAACCTGCGAACGTAGCGGTAGCGTGGTTCCAGACTGTAGCGCCTAGAACCTCTCGGCCACCCGGGCCGGCGTTTTACGGAATTCTCGTGTAACCATTTCCTCCCTTCCTTCCTCTACAACTGCATTTCAGTCCTCCATGACTGTTAGATTTTCATCTCCCTTTACGCACTCTATAACTCTTTCAATAAATTCATATAATTTCTCTATCCCTTCATTTTCGGCTTACGATGTCTGCATGTGTACTTGGACTATCCTTGTCGGTGTTGGTTTGCTGCTGATTCTGATTGAACAATCCTGTCACTGAACTGTACACAGTAGTACAAACTCTGCCCTATTGATAACGAATCCTACTCCCGTCATACCACTTTCTGCTGCTCTTGATATACTCATTTGACCTGATATCCTTGCCTTCACTAACCCGTACTATATGTAGGTTGAGCCTTTGCATTTCCCTTTTAAGAGTTTCTAGTTTCCCTGCCACATTCAATCAAAATGTTCAAATGGCTCTGAGCACTATGGGACTCAACTGCTGTGGTCATTAGTCCCCTAGAACTTAGAACTACTTAAACCTAACTAACCTAAGAACATCACAAACATCCATGCCCGAGGCAGGATTCGAACCTGCGACCGTAGCAGTCGCACGGCTCCGGACTGCGCGCCTAGAACCGCGAGACCACCGCGGCCGGCACACATTCAATCAAAAATGTTCAAATGCGTGTGAAATCTTATGGGACTTAACTGCTAAGGTCATCAGTCCCTAAGCTTACACACTACGTAACCTAAATTATCCTAAGGACAAACACGCACAGACATGCCCTAGGGAGGACTCGAACTTCCGTCGGGACCAGCCGCACAGTCCAGGACTGCTGCGCCCCTGACCGCTCGGCTAATCCGCGCGGCTACAACGTTCAGTCTTGTGACAATCCACGCCCTGACTCGTGGAACGTTATCATTTCGTTGGTTATTGATTCTTTTTCTCATGGTCACCCCCCCCCCCCCTTATCAGTCCCTTCCCGGAGATCCGAATGGGGAACTATATGGAAATCTTTTGTCAATGGAGCGAAAATCATGACACTTTTCAATTACAAACCACACGTCAAGTGGATTTTCGTTATATGTCGTTAACGCAGGGTTTTCCATTGCCTTCTAAACCCTCATACCGGTGATCATTGCTGATGCCTTTATGGGCAGTTTCACACCCCAAGGACTAGAGAGTGCCCTGAACGTCTCTACGCTCCTTCGCCATCATTGACAAGGCCATTGGCAGAATGAGCGTGACTTCTTAAACCGGAAGCCTTCGGCCGCCAATGCTGGTTATTAATCAAAACGTAAGCACTGAAGGGTTTCGAACCTGGTACCGACGCCGTATTGATTGGTAATCAAACACGCTACCCCTTTTTTATTTTTTTAAAAAATTTTCTTCGGTATTGTTCGTTTCGTTTGGTCTGGGTGACACACGACACACGACATCCAGACAAGTTGATCGGTGATTCCTTTACACAATTTTTTATTACAGAGGGCAAGTGGCCCTCACACCGAACACGCTGAGCTACAATGTTGGCAACCGTAGACCACGGGTGTACCAATGTGCTAGCACAAATGTTTAATTATGAGTTTGTATATTATACACAAATGTGCTTACAGTCATAACTTAGATATGTGTACTTATCACCTTAATTGAGAAAAGTATTGTGTCTGTCTGTTCTGAGTGCATATTTTGTATTATTTCATCATTCCAGGAAGGACATTGTTGAGAGAATACCAGCAAGAGCCAGAGCAATTGTGCCGAGTGCGACCAGTGGGGACTGTAAAAGCCGTTCTGCATCTCTGATGTCGCATTATTTTCAAATAGCTTGCTTCATTACTGTGTCACCTCCGTGAATCCAATCATGTCCGATTGGCAGCACCTTGTCGAAACAAAGCACACGCGTTCTGACCAAGTTCCACTTCCTGTAAATCTTCGAGCCTCAACTCCTTCGTTAACGGAGACCTTCGACCGTCCTTCCAAACCAGGATCGAACCCAGTTCCTACTCCTAGCATTACGTCTTCCTTCTGCCCTTCTCTTAATGACGAAACGGACACCGTCACGGAAAATTCTGCATAAACTATGTATAAAATGCTGTGATAAGCACACATAGTTAATCACTTGCCTGTACCAACGTGAGGTAAACAAACATTTTAGTCCACAATTCTGTATGATCTTAAAGTAATCTCATTCTAGTTGCGTAAGAAACTACTTATTAAATAAGAACCTAGACCTATCAGAGATTTCAATATGAGCAAATAGCCGCTTTACAAAAATTTCATATTTCACACTCAACGACGGAAGCGACATAAACAAGCGTGCAGCTGCGAATATGTACCCTTCGGGGCCTGGTGCAGATACACATGTTGTGTAATAGTGCTAACAAAGAAATTGGCAGTTCCAGACCTGAACGCTTGGGTCACTGGTGCAGTCTTGAATACGATAGATCTTACACGTAATACCGGCTTAAGGGTCCACAATTTTACTGTACCGTTAATTAAAATATTGCTTTCTGTGCAGGCAGAAAAGTTGCTGGAACGCCACAACATGATTAATGGAAATTTTTTGACACCTGTTCATGTGGAAAAAGTCAATTATGAGCCTCGAATGTAGGACGGAAATCAAAACAATCGCTGCAACCAGAATTTGGGTCCACCACTGCGATAGAATTACCCAGACGCTAAACAAAGAAGATATATGCTCCTCATAAATGGGTCCAGCGGCAAGGTGGTCCTCTGCCGTTTGTAGATAAAAGGAACGAGAGTAAGGATTGGTGACAGTGCGACGTATGCAACACAACGTGATGAACGATGATGAAACAGACTGTCTGACAGATTAAATAAGGACAGATCCATTTGCATTATCCAGGACTGTTTCGGATGCAACCAACTTCGAAACAGTTCGCCCACATATTAGGTCACAATTTGTAATCAATTATGAGAATAACCAGGACGAGTGAGACGATGTATTGAAGCAAAATAGATTACTGACAGCGTTTTGATGCCTTTTGTATCACCTCATATCTGCAGATTACATTTAGAACTGTTGTTGAACATCAGCAGTGTGCACTGTCACATGTCTTCGACTGTTCTAGTGAAAAGTGTCAGTACTACTGAAAACAAAAATGAATCTACAAGTAAGCATACAGTTTTCAAGTTTTCTATTGGTAGCAAGTAGTACCAATAGGCCTACAGCGCATTAGTGTCATTAAATAAAAACATTGTTTCCCGTTCATTCGTAGTTTAGAACATAGCAGCAGATCTAAATACTTTATTCACAGTCGCTATTACTATTTTGGATTTCGATGTATGCTCTGCAACAAGTAACATTCGTTTTGTTGTTATCTATCTACAGTCAACAACTACTTTAGAGAGGATGAGGACTCATAAGCAGATAGTTGCGATCAACTACAAGGGCTATCCACAAAGTACACTCCTGGAAATGGAAAAAAGAACACATTGACACCGGTGTGTCAGACCCACCATACTTGCTCCGGACACTGCGAGAGGGCTGTACAAGCAATGATCACACGCACAGCACAGCGGACACACCAGGAACAGCGGTGTTGGCCGTCGAATGGCGCTAGCTGCGCAGCATTTGTGCACCGCCGCCGTCAGTGTCAGCCAGTTTGCCGTGGCTTACGGAGCTCCATCGCAGTCTTTAACACTGGTAGCATGCCGCGACAGCGTGGACGTGAACCGTATGTGCAGTTGACGGACTTTGAGTGAGGGCGTATAGTGGGCATGCGGGAGGCCGGGTGGACGTACCGCCGAATTGCTCAACACGTGGGGCGTGAGGTCTCCACAGTACATCGATGTTGTCGCCAGTGGTCGGCGGAAGGTGCACGTGCCCGTCGTCCTGGGACCGTACCGCAGCGACGCACGGATGCACGCCAAGACCGTAGGATCCTACGCAGTGCCGTAGGGGACCGCACCGCCACTTCCCAGCAAATTAGGGACACTGTTGCTCCTGGGGTATCGGCGAGGACCATTCGCAACCGTCTCCATGAAGCTGGGCTACGGTCCCGCACACCGTTAGGCCGTCTTCCGCTCACGCCCCAACATCGTGCAGCCCGCCTCCAGTGGTGTCGCGACAGGCGTGAATGGAGGGACGAATGGAGACGTGTCGTCTTCAGCGATGAGAGTCGCTTCTGCCTTGGTGCCAATGATGGTCGTATGCGTGTTTGGCGCCGTGCAGGTGAGCGCCACAATCAGGACTGCATACGACCGAGGCACACAGGGCCAACACCCGGCATCATGGTGTGGGGAGCGATCTCCTACACTGGCCGTACACCTCTGGTGATCGTCGAGGGGACACTGAATAGTGCACGGTACATCCAAACCGTCATCGAACCCATCGTTCTACCATTCCTAGACCGGCAAGGGAACTTGCTGTTCCAACAGGACAATGCACATCTGCATGTATCCCGTGCCACCCAACGTGCTCTAGAAGGTGTAAGTCAACTACCCTGGACAGCAAGATCTCCGGATCTGTCCCCTATTGAGCATGTTTGGGACTGGATGAAGCGTCGTCTCACGCGGTCTGCACGTCCAGCACGAACGCTGGTCCAACTGGGTGCCAGGTGGAAATGGCATGGCAAGCCGTTCCACAGGACTACATCCAGCATCTCTACGATCGTCTCCATGGGAGAATAGCAGCCTGCATTGCTGCGAAAGGTGGATATACACTGTACTAGTGCCGACATTGTGCATGCTCTGTTGCCTGTGTCTATGTGCCTGTGGTTCTGTCAGTGTGATCATGTGATGTATCTGACCCCAGGAATGTGTCAATAAAGTTTCCCCTTCTTGGGACAATGAATTCACGGTGTTCTTATTTCAATCTCCAGGAGTGTACATTACGTTTTGGAATTAAAAATAAATAAAGTATTGGAATTTTGTTTTATTATATACAGATGAAAGCCACACTTAAATACTACTTTTATACATAGTTGCCATTTAAATTAAGGCACTTATCGTAGCGATGGACGAGCTTGGAAATTCCTTCGTCGTAAAATTTGGCTGCCTGCGCCTTCAACCACGTGGCAATTGTCTTTTGGGACAGAAAAGGTGTGATTTTTGTTGATTTCCTGGAAAGAGGCACTACAATAAACTCTCAAAGGTATTGCCAAACTCTGCACAACCTCAGAAGAGCAATACAAAACAAGCGCAGGGGAAAGTTGGGCTCAAAGATCTTGCTGATTCACGACAACGCCCGGGCACACACAGCAAATGCCACTCGTGAAGTTCTCGAATCTTTTAAGTGGGAGTTGTTTCCTCATTCGCCGTACAGTCCCGACCTGGCACCGAGCGACTTCCACTTATTTCCAGCAATGAAGAAATGGTTGGCTATGCACCGTTTTGATGACGACGCACAGCTTCAAGAAGAGGTGACCACGTGGTTGAAGGCGCAGGCGGCCGTATTTTTCGACGAAGGAATTTCACAGCTCGTCCATCGCTACGATAAGTGCCTTAATTTAAATGGCAACTATGTAGAAAAGTAGCATTTAAGTGTGGCTTTCATCTGTATGTAATAAAAAAATTTACAATACTTTATTTATTTTTAATTCCAAAACGTAATGTACTTTGTGGATAGCCCTCGTATTATCGTCCTGATTACTATTTAGTGCCCATTATTTGCCTGAGTCAGTTTATGTATTGGAAGTTGTCCCTCTTTTTATCCATAAGTTGATTCAGGGAGATACAAAGCGCTACTTTTTGTACCGTCGTTTTCTATTGCCACGTTTTCACCAAAAGGGGACACTGGACGAGTTGTTCAGTTAGATATAGATAAAAACACATGTCAAGATGGCTGTTGTCATATTAGTACTTACACTCGTTTTACAGAGTCATGGAGTTCATTGTAAGTTCATAATAAATGTAATAAACACTGTAATTAAATCCACTTCAGGGCTATTTCCTTACAAAAGTATCCAATTGCATCGTAATGTGTACAAAGATATTCAATAACTGATACCTCGATTCTTAACTGTAACCCGTATCTGTCGTATACACAGGAACACACACACACACACACACACACACACACACACACACACACACACACAGAGACACACACACGCGCTCGCTCCTACTATAACAAAAAGTAAAAAACAAATAAAACAAAATAAAATTGAAGCAGAAACTTCCTACGTTTGTGTACATAGGTAGTAAACTCGGCACATTTAAAGGAAATGAGCAATCGTTTTTCCATTATGTCATTCCGTCTAAATAAAAAGACAAAATAATATATATGTAAATCTAGAAAGAACAGAACACTAGTGGCTTAGTTTTAATAGCAAATACAAAAATGCAGTTCATTGTGAAAGAAAGATCTTTCGGTACCAACACAAATAAACAACACACAAAGTTCAACGTATTGAACATTAAAAGCCAGAAGCAAATTTACAAGTACAGTGCTGAACATAATGCGATTTTCAATTCAGTTCGGAAATGTCGGATTGAAATGATATAACGATAACTAGCAGTTCAATCGTGTTTTGGTATGGAACTAAACCGTACTGAAACGAACGAGGCTATTACCGCATGAATATAATGGATGGAATAATTTCCGTCGACAGTATTCATAACATCAGAATCACAGTCATCTATATTCATTGCGTATGCGGATCCTCGACCTCAACTGCGCTGTTATCGCCCATCCTACATTCACCGGCCGTAATTGGCTCTCCATGTTGTTTGAATGCCTGCGACAAAAATGGGGTGGTGTACTGCATTCTATGTTAAGAACTTTTAGTCTCTTTATTGGCTATTTTTATAATGCGGAAGGATTCAGTAACTTACGGTAGTTAGTCGCAGTTACCTGTGGAAAAAATATTTAACATGTTTATCCTAATTCGAATATTTATTTTCATCAAAGAAAAGAGAACTGCAAAATGAAGAACTTAAAAAAAGTCGAGGACTGCGCGAGTAGCATTACAGTTTCAATGAATCTGTGGAAATGTGGCTCTGGAGGCCAGCACATCTCAGTTGACCAACTACTCGATAGAATACAATGATCAATCCCACTCACTAAGCACAAAATTAATCTGGAGGTCAAAAAATGTGATGTACATAGAAAAATGAAGATATGAAGAAGTGTACAGTTCTGCAGCTTTCCATGTTTTACATTCCATGACCTACAACAAATAAACTACTGTTAATTACATCTGTCACTATCACCGTGTTACATTGTACCAAGATGACGTACAAACACCAAATGCTGATCGTTAAAGATCCTTTCGAAGTTATCCACAGACTTGGTTTTGTGAACTTTTGTAGAACCCCAAGCGTAGATACTTCTGACTACACCCAAACGGTACTGAAAGGAAGTTACGAAAACACCTATGGCGCTAAGATGTTTTTTCTTTAAATTTTATGTCTGAATTTCGTTTTGTATCTCTGAAAATCAAATGACTGACTGAAAGAACTCCCGAGACTGATTAAAGGTCATTCCGCAATATCAGATTCGTAGTTAAATCTCATTACCTTTGGATATCACAAGCCTTCCCCCAGTACCAACTAGACACTGCAGTGAGCAAAATTTCCTCATTTTCATAATGACGCGTACGGTTCATAATTCGAAACTACAGAAAATGAGAATAGTTGTGGCTTTTGCTTAATACGATAATGTCAGACTCAAAATTCTGCAATTCTTATGCGAACTGAACGTGGGAAACACTGGGTAATACAGAGGTTTCAGATACGATATGTCATGTAAGGAACAGTTCTAGAATTTGAAACTGGTAATCGCGTATCATAAACAGAGAATCTGGAATTTTGTGCTCACATTCTAACACTTCCAGAAATCCTATGGTCAGTACACAGACCAACATTGTTCCAAATTTTGGAAGAGATCTGTTCACTCTATCGAACTAATTAAACAGACCCTCACAGGCCATTCAAGTACAGAGGAAAACTTTCAGAGTCCTTTTGAGTTGAAAATACAAGAAGAAATTGGAGCCATTATGGAAGATATATAGGATCAGGTATTAGAATCAGAATTTAAAAGAGCTCTACAAGATTTGAGAACAAAAAAAAAAAGACAAGGGGCAGACAGTATTCCAGTGGAGTGTCTAAAATGATTGGCGAAAGTAGGAACCGAACGATTATGCAAGCTGGCGAGTAGAACCTATGGGACTGGCGAAATAGCGTCAGACTTTCAGAAAAGTATCTTCCGCACAATTCCGAAAACAATGAGGGCAGATAAATGCGAGAACTATAGCACAACTCACGAAACAGGTCATGCTGACAAGGATAATGTACCAAAGAATGGAAAAGAAAATTGAGAATCTGTGAGAAAGTAAAGGCACTAGAGAGGCAGTTTTCACGTTGCACTTGATTATGGTGGTAAGAATAAAGAAAAATCGAGAAAAAGCGTTTGACAGTGTGAAATGGTGGAAGACGTTCGAAATTTTGAGTAAAATAGGAATAAGCTATGTGGAAAGATGGGTGATACTCAGTATATACAATAGTCAAAAGCGAACAATAAGACTGGAAGACCAAGAACGAAGAGCGCGGCGGATTGCCAAGTGCAGGGATTCGGATTCGATTACCGGCTGCGTCAGAGATTTTCTTCGCTTGGGGACTGTGTATTGTGTTGTGCTTACCCTCTTATCGTCATATCTGACATTCTTGTGTAGAGATGGCTGAATGGCACATCCCGAAAGCCAATGAAGAAAGAAAAAAGAACGATATGCTCGAATTAAAAATGGTATAACAGAGAGACGGTGTCTTTCGCCCCTACTATTCAATCTATACGTCGAAGAAGCAAGGGGGCTAATAAAAATGTTTCCAAAGTGGGATTAAAAACCGAGAGTGAAAGAATATCGTTGAAAGATTAGCTGATGGCATTGCTATCCTCAGTGAAAGTACCGAGAGAATTACAGGATCTTTCAAATGAAGGGAACAGTCTAATAAGCTCGGGATATGGATTTAGAGTAAACCGAAAAAAAGACAGAAATAATGAGAACTAGCAGAAATGAGAATAGCGAGAAACTTAACATCAGCCGGCCGCGGTGGCCGAGCGGTTATAGGCTCTTCAGTCCGGAGCCGCGTGACTGCTCCGGTCGTAGGTTCGAATCCTGCCTCAGGCATGGATGTGTGTGATGTCCTTAGGTTAGCTAGGTTTAAGTAGTACTAAGTTCTAGGGGACTGATGACCTTAAATGTTCAGTCCCATAGTGCTCAGAGACTTTTGAACCATTTTGAACTTAACATCAAATTGGTGATCACGAAGTAGACGAAGTGAAACAATTCAGATATATTGGACGTAAAATAACATATGACAGACGAAGCAAGGAGGACATAAAAAGCAGACTGTCACAGGCAAAG
The DNA here is from genome assembly GCF_023897955.1 of Schistocerca gregaria. NCBI lineage: Eukaryota > Metazoa > Arthropoda > Insecta > Orthoptera > Acrididae > Schistocerca > Schistocerca gregaria. The sequence continues at coordinate 134,696,626 of NC_064921.1, read as the reverse complement.
TGTATTGATATCAAACATAGCCCTTAATTTGAAGAAGATATTTCTGAGAATGTACGTTTGGAGCATAGCATTGTATGACAGTGAAACATGGACTGTGGGGAAACCTGAGTAGAAGAGAATCGAAGCGTTTGAGTTGTGGTGTTGCAGAAGAATGTTGAAAGTCAGATGGACTGATAAGATGAATATTGAGGTGGTTCTGCGCAGACTCAGCGAAGATAGGAACATATGGTAAACACTGACACGAAGTGGGATAGGATGATAAGGTATCTATTACATCAGAGAATAAGAGTGAGTTGAAGAGGGTAAGAACTGTAGAGGAAGAGAGATACTGAAATACATCCAACAAATAATGGAGGACATTGTTGCAAGTGCTACTCTGAGGTGAAGAGGTTTGCGTAGGAGAGGAATTCTTGGCGGACCGCATCAAGCCTGTCAGGAGACTAATGAATGCATAAATAAATTAAGAAAAGAAAGATCCACCGATGAAACGAGTCTACCACTTGCTTTATATACGGTGAAGCCTATGCATTCGTTACATTTCACACCCCTACAAATTGCTACTCCTAGATATTTGCAAGAGGTGATAAATTTAATTGCAGATAATTGATAATGTAGTCATGGGCTGCTCTGTTTTTTTGTTTTTTTTTTGTTTTCAGAAATGCACAGTGTTACACCCATGAACTTTTAAATCAAGTTGCCAATCTCCGCACCCCTTTGAAATTTTATCAAAGTCTGAATGAATATTCCTGTGTCTTGATTAAGATTGTACTTCACTATAGACAACAGCATCGTTTGCGAATGGTCTGAGGTTACTATTAATACTGCCTGCAGGATTATTAACATACAAGACGAACAGCAAGGATCTCAACACGCTTCGCTGGAGTCCACCAGAAGTTATTGCTACATCTGTCGGTCACTAACCACCCAAGTGAAAACGCTGTGTCCCTCCTAGCACAAAAATCTCAATGCGGTCACACAGGCTCCGTTTGATCAATCCAGTCATAAGTTTCGTTTGATTCCCTGTACGATCATACTTTCGATAATATGCTTACAAGTGATACTGAGTAACAGGCTTTTCGGTAATCATAAAACACTGTATCTACCTGTATGTCTTGGCTCCTAGCTTTCTACATGACGTGTGAGAAAACTACTTGTTGCGATTCACATGCTCCGTGTTGTCGGCGCCCATGCAGTCTATCGTGGATGAGGTCATTGTGTCTGGGATACGTCTATCTTTTAAAAGGAACCATTCGGACACTTACGTGATCCGTGGTTTCCCTAGACCACTTTACGTAATTCGTGATGGGCGAAAGCAGTGTCTGACAACTGCGCCACCCTGTTCGGAATCATGCCTGGGGTGTCACGTTGAAAACTTTGCTTTTCTTGCATAGTTGCTATAAGACGTAATTGACCTATATTAATAAAATATTAAATATTTATTCCTGACCGTATATCAAAGTATACAGTTTGGAATAAGCTGTCGTGTATCCAGTTTTGACCCTAAAGGCTTGGGGTTCATTCTACGTCGGGGAAAGCTCTTTAGGAAATTCCTGTTACTATTTGTCTGGCCAAAATCTGAAAATATTCATTAGCCCCCACAGATAGCACCTCTACACATCTATCTATATTCAATCATCTATCTATATTTAATTGATTTACATACAGGAGTATATGTTGTCAGTCTTCAGTCCGAAGCTTGGTTCGATGCAGCTCTCCAAGATAGTCTATTCCGTCTAAGATTTACCTCTGACTAACTATCGCAACTTACATCAATTTGAACCTAATTACTATATTGAAACCTTTGTTACCCTCCTCAGTTTCTGTCCCCCATACTTCACTTCATTACTAAACCAACGATTCCTGAAAGCTACATAATGTGTCCTGCCAACCGATCAGTTCTGTAAGTCCAGTTACGTCATAGATTTCTTTATTTCCCGCAATGCTACTCAGTACCTCGCCATTATTCAATTCACTTATCCAGTCTTCAGCAGTCTTCTGTATCACTACAACTCAAAACTTTCTAATCTCTTCTTTTCTGAACTGTTTGTCATCCACATTTTACTTCTGTACAGGGATACACATCTCACACTTCCTTAAATTTATATTCGATTTTAAGAAAGTAATCTCTTTCAGGAATGCTTTTCTTCTACCAGTCTACATTTTATATCCTCCCTACTTCCTGTCCGTGACCTACTAGATTTGTGGGTCCCATAATCCATAAAAATTACAAAAAGGGATGTATGTATGTATGATCCATAGCTCTTCCTAAATCACTGGGCCAATTTCAACCATATTTAGTGCACTTACCACTGACTGTCTCGAAATCAAAGTTGAGGGGTAAGAACCATCTGCCTATCAAACGGTGGGTATGAAAAAGCAATGTAGTCCACGACGCGCCGCCAAGTATCCGTTGTTTAGTCATCTAGTATTCGAGAATGAGAGCACTCTGTGGCTTGGAGCAAACTTCACACATAACTTGAAACCTTCATGAAGCTTTCCCTCGTTGACAACTTGCACAAAATGATGAAAGGAAAAACGTTCATCACTTCCAACGGTTTCGCTGTTCATTCAGTAAAAGTGCCGTGTGAAGCATGGCTTTTTAATTCATTTTGTCTTTATTACTGGTTGTATTCGTGACATATTTTACAGATAGTATAAATATGTCCACTTCATGTACCAGCAACATTGTACGATGTCATAAACACCGAGTTGCATAAAAGATTTCCGCATCATGCAAGACGTACGAAGTCATTACTTCATTGCTATGAACTCCATTCGCAACACGTTTCACGGGCATAAGTAGCTGAATGTACTTCCAAAAGTATATCACTGTGTGTCCCTTAGCTCAGGAGATACGACGTCATCGATATTAGCCTGCGTTAATATGAAACAACAGGGTGAAATTCGCCAGAGATACAGGAGAAATATGTGTACAGACACGTGTGAAATATTTTAAATACATGTCAAATGTATTTGACTCTGGCGTACGTGAGCAATGCCACTGGTAGAAAGCTCATCCTAAACCGTGGAACGATTTTAGGTGCATTCGGAACATATACTACGTAGTTATGAACTGCAAAGAAATGCTGTGGAGGTAAGAACCACCAGAGTCTGTTTGCGTGAGCGTGGTAATGTCGAGAGGGAGGGGAAGAGGTGGGCAGAGAGCGAGGGGAAGAAGGAGATGAACATAGATAAGGGGAGGAAGGGCAAATGGACAGAGAGAGGAGAGAGGAGGAGATGGACAGAGAAAGGAAAGCAGAAGAGGTGGACAGGCACAGTGAGAGGAAGAGAGAGGCAGAAAGAGAGGGAGGAGGAGATAAGAGAGAGAGGAAGAGGAGGAAATGGACAGAGAAAGGGAAGATGAGGAGACGTACAACGAGCTGTGAGAGGAGGAGATGGACACAGGAAGGAAAGAGGTGGAGATGAAGCGGGAGAGGTGGAAGAAGATCAGTGCGAAGGGGGAGGAGGAGATGAAAGAGAGGGACTGCAGGGTGAGATGGACAAAGGGAGGGTGAGGACGAGACGGACTAATAGAAGACTGGAACAAATACACACCCGGGCAGTGATTGGTACACAGCTATTATTTTATTAAAACTGATAATTTGTTTCGGATTTTTAGCCGTTGTCAAATCCAAAACTTTATCGGCGACTCGCGAAAATACTATGTGAACTCACACTGACTTATAAAATATTATACGATGCAAAGTCTACCGGCCCTCTCAAGAGGCACAATCGTCTCATTTAGCGCACTGATCTAGCACTTTTAGTGCCTGATATGCAAATTTAATTTCCTTACTAGGGCATGATTTAATTCGACAACATTCCATTAACCTTATTTTGCTTGTGGTGACACCACATTCTGCCCAACTGCTGTTCCACGCTTTGCCACCTGTAACTGAATTGAAACGTCCTCATCAAACCTCTAAGTTTTTATTTCGCCTCCATGGACTTATATTCCGTTACAAATATCTCTTTGGTTTCCTCCATAGCTTTCTTAATGCAAGTAGCATTGGGGGTAGGCTACAACCCTGTCTCACTCCGCTTCTCAACTAGTGCTATCCTTTCATGTCCTACGACTGTTATAACTCCAGTGTTGTTACTGAATAAGTTGAGAATAACCACTCGGTTCTTGTATTTCATGCCTGCTACCCTTAGAACATCAAATGGTGTATTCCACTGAATATAGTTAACAGTTTGTTTAAATGTTTTGACACCGCCTGCAGCTGTCATTTTTTCTTCTCAAGCATGCTGATAAACGGAAGTACAACTAATTCAGTGCACTATAAATTGGTTGAAATCTAAACACAGTGACACATCAGATCATAAAAATGTATTTTAACGTTAATTAATTTTCATCCTATCATACTTTGCCGATAACAAACCATTTAAACAATTGGTCGCAGCTGCAAACCCAATTTCAGTGGAGCACATAATCAAAAGCTTCCTCTAGATAAATTTAGGTATGCGTTTCTTTCCCTTATCTTCTAAGATAAATCGAAGCGTCAACATTTCCGCCCGTGTTCCTCCACTTCTCCAGAACCCAAACTGCTCATCCCCAATGTTCTGGTTTTTCCATTCGTCTGAGAATAATTGTTTTCACAAGGGAATCTCCCATCCCATCCCCCTCAGATTCAGTGGTAACATATCGCAGGCGAAATACCACACATGATAGTCACAGAAATGAAAGCAACAAATTAACGGGTGTGAACTACGTTACAACATAGGGATTAAGGAGTCAAAACTCCCAAAACGGAACGGAACTTCAAAAACGTTACAAACATATGTTTTGACAGAGCACAGAGAAACTGTGCGATTGTGGAACTATTGCATTAATTTGTTGCAACGTATGTGACAAACTATTATGTTTGCATCATTTGTTTGGGAGTGACCACATTCACATCCATACTAACACCTAAATAGGGGAAGGAGACATATTTCAGTCACTCGCCGGGTGAACAAATTAGATGCATTGATAAGAGATTCCTATCATATGACACATGTACGGTCTGTAATGCCGTGTATGTCACACCAGACGTGTTTTCCAGCGGAGAATTCGGTTGATTGTCGCCTTGTCATCAAACGTTTGTGGTTCCCATTCGAAAGCCACATCCTTCTGGCTGCTAATAGAGTAATTCTGAAGAATCAACAATCACCATAGATTCCTTGCTTGCACGTCGCTGTTGCAAAAGAAAGCTACACCACGAAACAGACACAAATTCGAATACAGCGAAAAAAAAAAAAAATGGAAAACGGGCACAGAAGAGAGTTGAACACAGCTCACCCTGTTGACAGTCAAACGCCATGACCACTTAAGGGGAGGTTTACTATCTTTTGGTTCAAATAATTAATTTTTTAAATTGAATTTTTGGATCCATAAACATGTTCAGAATCCATCTCTGAAACGGCTTTTCCGAATACGGAACGGAAATGTTAGTTATTCGCGGTCGAACAAAAAAATGCACTTGCCTGAAATCGGCCTTTTTCACGCAACAGTTTTTTTCTTTCAGAGGACGAGTTATTGTACCGGTGCTTGGGTTGGAAATACACAAAATTCAAATGAAAGTTTGAACGCGTGTGTTTGGAAGTTAGGTTCAAAATGGTTCAAATGGCTCTGAGCACTATGGGACTTAACGTCTGAGGTCATCAGTCCCTTAGAACTTAGAACTACTTAAACCTAACTAAACTAAGGACATCACACACACCCATGCCCGAGGCAGGATTCGAACCTGTGACCGTAGCGGTCGCGCGGTTCCAGACTGTAGTGCCTGGAACCGCTCGGTCACCCCGTCTTGCTGGAAGTTAGGTCCCAAGCATTTGAATTCTGGTGCGAAGACTGTGGAGATTGCGACTTTACTGGCAGTGAAGACAGCTTCAACGATGGGTATTCAGCGATTCTGAAGACCATGATAACGATAGACGTCACCCTGGGATCACCGGCCGAACGAGCGGCTCTGGAGCAGCGCAGGATGGCCCAGATCGAGCAGAACACCCTCTATGAGGAAGAGAAAGGACTAGTTTATGGACCCGGAGTAGCAGGTTGAACGTACGTTGCATAATATTGCGTTCATATGTAGTGAAAACTTCAAACGCGTTTTTCTCGAAATGACTTTTTCTTGTCGCGCACTATGGTAACTTCAAATCTACTGAACCGATTGGCATGATTCTTTATTTCCGACGAAGCTAACTAAATTGTCTAGGAGTTGTACCACGTTTATTCCGATCCATCAATTATAAATATTTTTACTTGGCTGACAAAGTCGAAAAATCGATGAGAAAAACCCTAATGTTTGAAATGGCCTCCATTTTGTTTCCTATAGTCGAAAAAACTTAAGCGAGGTACAACTACTAAAGAATCTTATATAATTCGCTAATTTCAACTCAATTTTGATTTCAGACCAGCCGGCTGACCTGTGACATACCTCGCGTGGAGGTCTACATCGCAATTTTGTTTTGTTCCGATGGAACTTCCGCCTTTGCTCTTCGACATTTCCGGTCGGTAGAATTCCCGGTTGTAGAGGAAATGTCAATAAAAATTTTGACCAAATTTGACATTAATATCTATAACACATCCCGAGAAAAAAATTCTCAATGAACATGCTTTTTCCGGGCCAAAGACAATAAACCTCCTTTAGGCAGAACGTCGCTACGCGTACAAGCTGCTGTATATTTGCACTTGTTGTATTTGGACCGTGCGCTTTCCATTTTTTTTCAGAGTTCAGTACATCTTCTTCCTGTTTTCATGCTTGACCCATGTTCAGTTTCTGACGATCTGCGTACTGGGCCCTCTTACCACTAAATCTGAGGGGGGCGGGGGAGGGGCGATGAGAAATTTCCCCTTGCCAGTATCTCGCAACGATGACTTATTGCTTAAGTACAAAGGCAATCATTATATCTTTATCACCTCCACAACTTGTAAAGGAAAAACTATTAATGTATGGCACAATAACAGTATCTGTTATATTTTTAGGTACTATATCATCATCGTAAACTGTCGTGCAGATTATTTTTCTGTAATAAATCTATAAGAAATTCTTTGCATATGATTCAAGAAGCCGCTGGGTTTGTTCAGCATACCCAAGCCACATGAAGAAAAATAGATATCAAAATAGAAAAACCGCATTTAGATTGTGGAAGGAGCTGGTACTCAAAATGTAGCTACAACGGCCATTTAACTAATATCTCCATTATAATTGCTTTAACAAAACTCGTCAATCATACGAGACCGACAATTAATAGCTTCTTCAAAGCTCAGCTAATTGTTCTATTACGCGGTGGAAAAGGTAATCTCTCCCAGTGGTATGGTTAGTGACCTGTTTAATTGAGTTTCAATCACTGAAAAACAGGAAATTAGCAGCCGTTAGCCACTACTAGTTCACTGCACCGCGATTCGCACACACCCATTTATTCCCTGCCGGGCCAACATATGTGTCTCTGATTTCCCAGCAGAGGCACTGAATTACACAACATGCAGCTGTTTTAATACACTGGCACCATTCTGCCCTCCAGTAACTACGTCGCTACGGGATTTGGATGGAGCGTAATGCTGAAAAAGAACAATGGTTAATGTAATTAGACATTTGAAGTGTTGAGTGCTATTGACAAGCGATTTCAGATCGATTCCGTATTTCTAGATTTCCTGAAGGCTTTTGACACTACCACACAAGATGCTCGTAGTGACATTGCGTTCTTATGGAATATCGTCTCAGTTATGTGACTGGATTTGTGATTTCCTGTCAGAGAGGTCACAGTTCGTAGTAATTGACGGAAAGTCATCGAGTAAAACATAGTGATTTCTGGCGTTCCACAAGGTAGTGTTATAGGTCCTTTTGAAACGTCCCCTTAGAAAAAATTATACACGACTGTGCTTAAACTGACACACAATATTTTTAGCGCAACGCAATCTGACTTTCAAAAATCCCTACGAAAGAATGGCCCTGACTAACATTAACCTATACGTTTCACAAATCACTTACCTCACAAAAATCTTCGTTACTCAAGCTACTGCAATACAGCGAGCGCCACTACTGCCAGCTAAATAAAAGATTCAAACTACTGAAGGCACTAACTACTGATAGGCATAGTTAGCAAATGAAAGATTTTAATAGAGAACAAACAATGTATTTACCTCGCTAGTCATAATATATATAGCAGTTCATGACACCAATTCTTACAAATTTCAAAACTCCGCCATCTCTCTCCCCACGTCCACCACTGCTGGCGGCTCACCTCCAACTGAGCAACGCTGCGCACTGTTAGCATCCAACTGCCGCTGCCCAACACTACAATGGCAGACAACAATGCAAACCAGACACAGACTGCACACGGCACAGCCAGTGATTTTTATACAGAGCGCTACGTGGCGGCGGCGTTACCAATAAAAAAAACCTAAACAGCCTACTTATACTTTGCTCTTCCTTATCTATATAAACGATATCGGAGACAATCTGAACAGCCGTCTTCGGTTGCTTGCAGATGACACTGTCTATCGACTAACAAAAGTCATCAGAAGACAAAATATGATCGATTGGTGCGGAAAGTGGCTCTTGACCCTAAATCACGAAAAGTGTGAGGCCATCCACATGAGTGCTAAAAGGAACTCGTTACACTTCGGTTACACGATAAATCAGTCTAATATAAATCCGTAAATTCAACTAAATACCTAGGTATTACAATTACGAAAAACTTAGATTGGAAGGAACGCATAGACAATGTTGTGGGGAAGACTAACTAAAGACATCGTTTTATTCTCAGGACACTTAGAAAATATAACAGACCTACTAAGGAGACTGCCTACACTACGCTCGTCCGTCCTCTTTTAGAATACTGCTGCGCGGTATAGGATCCTTACCAGACAGGACTGACGGAGTACACCGAGAAAGTTCAAAGAAAGGCAGCACGTTTTGTATTATCGAGAAATATGGGAGAGAGTGTCACAGAAATGATACAGGATTTGAGCTGGACATCATTAAAAGAAAGGCGTTTTTCGTAGCGACGGAATCTTCCCACGAAACTCCAATCACCAACTTTCTCCTTCGAATGCGAAAATATTTTATTGATGCCGACCTACATAGGGAGGAACGATCACCACGATAAAATAAGGGAAATCAGAGCTCGTACGGAAAGATACAGGTATTCGTTCTTTCCGTGCGCTATACGAGATTGGAATAATACAGAATTGTGAAGGTGATTCAATGAACCCTCTGCCAGGCACTTAAATGTGATTTGCAGAGTATCCATGTAGATGTAAATGTAGATAACACATTTTTCATCTTCTGAAGGCATCTTGCCACCAGTAAAAATCTTTAAGAGTTGAGTGCTCATAACTTAAAATAACACATGTCATGTTATTTATGAAATGTTCTTTACATTCCTTTATAGTCACTTCTTGTCGGGTTCCTCAACAGGAATGTTCGAGATAATGATGTTCTATGCTCTTGTAATTTCTCTCAAGTGAACGGTTAATGCTATGAACATAACAGTATCTTCATTATTACAAAGTTATCATGTGAGTTACTGTAACGCATTAACTTTATCCCAGAGCTCAGCAGTGCCACCATAACCTCTAATTACGCCTAGTGCTGCCAATGTTTGTTTCCTTGATAATCTGGAATACCTTTTCTGTTATAAAACAGGTATTTCAGCTCTCGTTTTAACTATGCAGTGTAAGATATTCTACGCAATCTTTACAAAAAATTCTTATTTACCAATATTTATCGAGAGTTGTATAATAGTTTTGAAAGTTCTGTATGGAAACACAGGGTGTCCATAAATTGTACTTACACCTTAATATTTTAATAACTTTAAAACTGTAGCTGATTTTAACAACGATTACAAGATAACTCATAAAGATTTTTTGTACCTTCCAAGTGTTGCAATTCTGATGCAAAATTGAACTGGAAAACCTGATAAAACGTGGTCGTCACAGGAGAAAGCTCTGTGTATGGCCGGGTTCATACAGACAACGTCCGATACCCAAGTGCAACGAAAATTTCGAACATTGTATGGAAGGCAACCAACGTTCCGACCGACTAAGGAAATAGAAGTGAGCGTTTGGCGTAATTGGCCGGGAGGCCCCTTACGGGGCAGGTCCGGCAGCATTAGTGCAGGTCTTATTGGGCGACCTGCGCGCCGGATGGGGATAAAATAATGATGAAGACAACACAATACCCAGTCCCTGAGCGGAGAAAATCCCCGACCCAGCCGGGAATCGAACCCGGGCCTCTTAGGAGAGCAGTCAATCATACTGACCATTCAGCTATCGGTGCAGACCGACCGACTATTCGCGCTTGGCATACGTCGTTTATGGTAATATAACATTTTCTCCATAGAAAAAGGGGTGGGACGCCCAACTGTTTCAGACGCCAGTGTGGACAAGGTACGGCAGGCGTATTCAAGGAATCCGGCAAAGTCGGTGCGTACGGCGGCCAGAGAGTTAGAAATGGGGCGATTAACAGTGCACAATGTCTTTCATAGGAGGTTACAGCTGTATCCGAACAAGGTGCAACTGCATCAGGCATTAAAGCCAACCGACAAACCCTCAGAGTGAACAGTTTGCAGTAAATATGCTAGGCAAAACTGACGTATCACCCTCGACGAAGCGCTGCGAAATAGGTGCATGATCAAGAGGACTAAGGCAAGTGGGAAAGCTATCCGTTCCATCACCTTCGCAAAGAAGGTGTGGTTCACGCTATCGAATGCCTGATGGAAATCGACGAACATCGTGCACGGCTCCCTGCAGTCTACTGACACAACAGTCAGCGAGGGCGCCCGTGTAATCACATACCGTTGATTTTATATGAGTATTTCCGCCCAAGGACGTCTGTGAAGGCGACAGGATCTGGTGAAGGACTCGTTGAATGGCGAATGAAATTCTTAAAACTTGAGCTGAGTAAAGTTATTGGCTGTTAGCTGCTAGGTCACGTGCTTCCAGAGGGTTGGGTATCGGAACAATTAGATCTACCACAAATTCCGGTAGTGGCGGGGTCGCAAGAGACAGCAGTTCCTCCTACGTTTCCTTTCATCGAGGAAAAAATAAGTCCTTGAAAGTCTTCTAAAATTCTAACGGCTGACCTTTTGGTCCTGGCGATCGGTTGAGAGTCCCCTTGGAGAGCGCATCAGTGTTGTCTCCAGTGGAGATGTTTGCTAAAAGAGAGTTCGTTGTCCGCCCATCAAGGATACGATGGATTGTCTGTAGTATGTCCCTAAGTGCCTCGAAATTAGTCTCTTCTTCACGATAGACGTGGTGACGATAGTGAAGAACTTCGAAGGCTATTGCCATGTCCCCTGTGATAACAACCGTCCGCCGTCAGGCAAATCTAAAGAACAGATCAGTGCATGTCGACGGCGTCTGAGGTCTGCGATGGCGGGATTCTCAAAGGGCGGTACCGGAGGGTCATGTAATAAAATTCCATCGTGTCACGGTGCTATTAAATTCATTCCATGCCATACTGGACAAGCGCGCGGTGTATCAGTGGCTTTACACATTGTACCCACCAGAGAAGTACGGCCGAGTATTGTGTGATGCGTCTTTCGCAGTATTCTCATATGGTCTTGACCATTCGTCGATATCCCTGTTCCTGTAAGTAGGCAACGTTACGTTTGCATGGACCCCGACTGCGCCATATTGTTTGTCGCCGGAGCTGATCGTGCACACATAAACACTATCGTCTGAGAAGGTCGAAGGCCGTCTTCCCGCATTGAGGACGTCCGAAGCGACTGGTTGAGTGGCTAGTGACGTAGGTATATCCCATGCTCTCGCCATGTGCCACCTCCCAGGTTTCTACGAGACTGAGGTAGTAAAATTTGGATATTGATTCTCCTTCTCGAGAACGTAGATGAAATCTTTTCTGATAATTACGTGCTAGTATCGTCCCAGAAAAAGAGCCGAGATTGTTCCAGTATAAAACTGCGAGCGCTCTCGTTGTTGGTCTGTGCCGGATGGCGCATAAACATTCACTTGTCTGATCCCATGTAGTGTCAGTGGTAGCCCTCGTGCTGGCTGCAAGTAAGTGCCGTCTTCGACTGCAATACATCCCGCACGATAATCGCTGCTCCCCTACCTCCTTTGCCGGCGGGGGTGACGTAAGCAATATAACTATAAACATCGGGCAAAGTATCCCAATGTGGTGTAGCTGCTTCAGGCATTAAAGTCTATGGAAAAAACTCAGCACGAACAGTTTGCAGTGATATGCTAGGCAAGACTGATGCGAAGAATGACTTTTTGGAAAATAATTGTGTCTTCGACGAGGCAACGTTTCATGTCTCTGGCAAAATGAATTATCAGAAAGTTCGAATGTGAGGCTACCAACGTCCTCATGTTACACGTGAAATGGAAAGAGATAGTACCAATGTCAATGTCTGGTGCGACCTGATGGACAATTGTATCCTTGGTCCATTCTTTTTCATCCGTCTACTGTCGGCTATAGTATTTACCTGGACATGTTGGAAGAGATTGCTGTGCCACAAATGGAACATCTGTACCATGATGTGATATTGCAGCAAGATGGGGAACCACCCCCTTATTCCCTAAACGTCCACCTGTTTCTAGCTGAAAAGGTTCCGGCTAGATGGATTGGAGGAGATGGTCCAGTTCGATGGTTGCCACGATCCCCTGAACTCACATCACTAGCTTACTTCCGGTGGGGTTTTGCAAAGGATATGGTGTATCGAACCAAGATTAGTAACGTACAGGAATTGAAAGCACGCATTATCCGTGCCATATATTGATGTGCATGGAAGAGGAAACAAAACTGTACGAGTTATCTTATCAGATGTTGAAAACCGTTTGTTAATAACTTGTTTAATTTTAAAGGTATTACTGAATTTAGAAAGATAATGTACTTTCCTTGGCTAGTTTGTCTTCCATCTTATTGCTCTTTCCAATACTGGATGCTATCCATTGAAAATTTACATATTTTTAATACTTTTTCAATAAATTTCCACCTGATATAACTTTGGATATGATTAACATCTTTTAATGTGCACATGAAGATATAACTTTGAAGGGTCAGTATAAAGACATTCAGAAACTAAACTAATTAATTTGTTCGTGTAAAAACGCTGGTGCAATGGAACATTAAAAACCTGAACTTTATCATAAAAGTCGCTGTAATATCTGTCAAGGATACCCGCGAAATTTCATACCTTTCTGTTACAGAGCCACCTTTATTAAACTTGGGGACAGTCTTCTGCACTGGTGGAAGACTGTAACTGCACCTGTTGCTATGGCTCTTGTCATTTCTAAACCGTAATTATGTTTATTGTTTGGTCTTCGTTAAAGTGTGTGTGACTGTGATTTTAACAACATATTTAGTTGACAGAACGGTAATATAAGATATTCTTTTTCTGGAGACCGGTAGTTATCATCTCTTATATAATTCGCTGTGGAAAACATTGTTTATGTCTCTTGGACATCCCATATAACGGAGATCTGGAAAATACAGCCGATATTCGTAACACAGCTGAAATCGGTGTTGTAACGGCTCCAGTACAAATGCACGTAATTTAACTACGAGCCGACCAATATTAACGTTCCAGATTTGATATTCATTGTTTCCTAGGAGGAATGGTCAATATTGATCGATGTGACAGGAACCATCATTCGTTACGTAAGTCTTCTAAACATGGGTTTTAAATGCATAACTTAAGAGCTGTGGACACTTCTTCGCCTTCGATACTGTGAATCAGTTTCCTTCTACTGAAGCTATTTGCTTTCCATATTGTTGGAAAAGGTAGTATGGACCAAAACAAGAAAAAAATATCTAGGGAACATGAACTCTAAGCCGCGTACCGTAAGAGCTATGTGCAGCATTTGTTCAGTGATCAGCGAAAATCAACAGGTGTTGATAGCTCTTTAGGCGTGTACTTCAGAGTCCATGTTTAATGACTATATTTTTCAGGTTTTGGTCCATGCTACCACTTCTCAAAATTTGGAAAGCAAAGAGCTTGTAGAAGAAGAGAATTGTTTGACGCTTCCGAAGATGAAAAAGGGCTCACAGCTCTTAAGGTACGCATTTCAGAGCCAGTGTTTACTAGACTTTCTTACTTCGAATGATCGTTCCTGTCATATCCATGAATATCGACCATTCGACCAGGGTAACCAGTGTTTTGAGAAGTTGAAATCAAGACTGATAATAAAAAAGCCATTTCTATCAATGATATTGGGTATGCTCGTCATTGTGTTAGCAGTTTTTAATATATAGTTTTTCCTATTCGTCTTACACCCTATGTTTATCTCCAGACGTTTCGAATCTTCATTAAATTTGAAGGGTTTTTATTCGTAACAATTGTTAGCACCTTTTGTTTAACTAGAGAAAACACATGGCAGTACAGTTTCTCAGTGTTTATAAGCACTTCATTTTCTTTTGATTTCATATTCCCTCCGTGGCACGGGATATTAAGGACCGTGTAAAGTTAAAGAGATTTGAGCATCGTATAAAGCGAATTTACATTGGATTTATGCAGATCTACTCAGGAAACATTAGGCGATATACATGGAGATAAGCAGGCACAGCTGTATTATATCTTGGGAAAGAATTAATAAGTATTTGCGGCCAGTCCCCAAGTGGTTAAAAACTCAGGCCAGTTTGCCAAGGTGTATTAATATAAATGGAGATTAAATTTCCAATAAACTTGCGATGTAATGTAATGGAAAGAAGTAATAGCGAATATAATTACTCTTTTCGGATAGTGAATAAACTGTGCAGAAGTGCAGTGTATGTAATTTACAGTATGTGCTTCGTTTGGTGCAGTGTTCCTTTGGACACGCATGCATCTCCGAACAGGCACTACTGAAAATTGATAGTCTCCTTAAAAATCTGAAATTTACTCCCTAATTGCGAATACTGCTATAAATCAGCTATACTAGTTAATAGAAACATATGAAAAGTTATGCCAGACCTGGACTCGAACCTGGATTTCCCGCTTATAGCGAACGGTTGTCTTAACCACTTTCTCATTTATCGGAGTTAGTGTAAAAAGAACAACAGAAAACTCCTTCATTTAACACAGTAAACAGAAAAAATAACTCAAAGTTGCTGCTGGTGTGCGAAAACGAATCGGCGACTGCTCTTTTTGAGGACACTGGTTGGGGACATGCCTTTGGAAAGCGAACGCCCAGCCTTTTATGGTCATGAGAACATAGCTTCTTCACCTGTCATCATCGCTGACTGGGGAGATCCAACTGCGGGGCGGGTTGGGAAAAATGCTTCCTACACAGTTAGTAAAAGTGGTCTGGTATTTAACTTGTAGTCCCGTTATGTGGTGTCGTGTTAGCAGAAACGTCCAAAATTCGATAGCGTTCTTGGGCCCACTTCCGAAAAGATGCTATACACTTCACCTAAGTGACCGCATACGTCTTTCATGGTGGAAAATACTTCTCGTCCTGGCAGAGAAGCATACTGGGACGATTATGTGCGATAGTACCTGTGGAAAAAGAGCCCGTGTCTACTGGAGATGGAACCCTACGTCCGCCGCCGCGCTCTATTGGAGGCGGTGTTCGCCCGTGTCGCCCACATTATACCTCAGGTAGAGGGGGCGGTCAGCCAGGGTGATGGCATGGAGTTTGTGTGACGTTGGGTATTTGCCGATAATGCCGATGTACCAATGGGCGCTGGATTCCGTAGTGAAGTCTGGTTGATGAACTGCCCACCACACCGCCGGGCACCTAACCTCTGGGTGATGTCCTTTGACGGCATTCCTGGGATGAGTCTTCATTAAGAGGCGACAAATATCTCGCACAGTGGAGGCCCTAGTGTGAGGAATATGTCCATAGACATAACTGTATTGCTGAAAGAAAACTTTACTACGTGATAGCGCTGATGCAAATCGGACCAGGACGATCGGCCATTGACGCGAAGTAGGTGCGAGTTCGTCGACCTAAAGCCCTGTGATACTGTTGAGGCTCTGATTCCATAACTTCGAGGTTGTACGTACGTATAGAGCTGAATTGCGAACATGGACACTGACCAGCGCGACACTGTGTGAGGGTGTAATGCTTAACCTTGAGTACGAGACCACTACTGATAAAACAACCGAAGGCCATTTGTATATGATGCGTCATCACTGAAGAGTGCGTTGTCTGGGATGTCAAAAAAATGGCTCTGAGCACTATGGGACTCAATTGCTGTGGTCATTAGTCCCCTAGAACTTAGAACTACTTAAACCTAACTAACCTAAGGACATCACACACATCCATGCCCGAGGCAGGACTCGAACCTGCAACCGTAGCAGTCGCACGGTTCCGGACTGCGAGCCTAGACCCGCGAGACCACCACGGCCGGCCCGGGATGTCATATAAATGTTAATAAACTGCTTTTTTTAGCGTTTCCATTGGTCCCCATAACTGACTCCGAACGACTCTCCAGATGTTCTGAAGAAGATCCAGAAGCTGATCGCCGTGGTGCGACATATGTCTCGAGTATAAACTATTCCTAGGCAGCGTAAAGTCTCCATCACCTAGAACTGTGTTACACATTCGTAAGGAAGTCCCCTTCCAGTAGTCATCGAGCAGGATTTAGCGACGTTCATGCAGCTGCCCACTCCGCTCACGTATTGTTCGATCCATCGACTTGCTTGTTGAATTTCCTCGTTGGACTGGACTGAACTGGTGGAATGGTGGAGGCGTGGGGAGATAGGAGGATTTCCCGGGAGTAGGGAGACGTTTTCGGGAAACGGTGAGTGTGATGCACTACAATGCCCTTTATCCTATTATTGGCCGAGACTTGGAGACATACTCTGTCCATTTATATGTGACCTTTTCCTGTATACCTCCTAGTTTTCTCGTCGTTGTTTCCTGACACCATGGAGGTAAGCGTGGATAATCTTCTACAGCGAGGAGAAAACATCTACATCTACATCTACATTTATATTCCGCAAGCCACCCAACGGTGTGTGTGGCGGAGGGGACTTTACGTGCCACTGTCATTACCTTCCTTCTCTGTTCCAGTCGCGTATGGTTCGCGGCAAGAACGACTGCCTGAAAGCCTCCGTGCGCCCTCGAATCTCTCTAATTTTACATTCGTGATCTCCTCGGGAGGTATAAGTACGAGGAAGAAATATATTCTATACCTGATTCAAAAACGCACCATCTAGAAACCTGGCGAGCAAGCTATACCGCGATGCAGAGTGCCTCTCTTGCAGAGTCTGCCACTTGAGTTTGCTAAACATCTCCAAAACGCTATCACAGTTACCAAATAACCCTGTGACGAAGCACACCGCTCTTCTTTGGATCTTCTCTATGTCCTCCGTCAACCCGATCTGGTACGGATCCCACACTGATGAGCAGTACTCAAGTATAGGTCTAACGAGTGTTTTGTAAGCTACCTCCTTTGTTGATGGACTACATTTTCTAAGGATTCTCCCAATGAATTCAACCTGGTAACCGCCTTACCAACAATTAATATTATATGATCATTCCACTTCAAATTGTTCCGCACGCATACTCCCAGATATTTTACAGAAGTAACAGCTACCAGTGTTTGTTCCGCTATCATATAACCATACAATAAAGGATCTTTCTTTCTATGTATTCGCAATACATTACATTTGTCTATGTTAAGGGTCAGTTGCCACTCCCTGCACCAAGTGCCTATCCGCTGCAGATCTTCCTGCAATTCGCTGCAATTTTCTAATGCTGCAAGTTCTCTGTATACTACAACATCATCCGCGAAAAGCCGCATGGAACTTCCGACACTATCTGCTAGGTCATTTATATATATTGTGAAAAGCAATGGTCCCATAACACTCCCCTGTGGCACGCCAGAGGTTACATTAACGTCTGTAGACGTCTCTCCATTGATAACAACATGCTGTGTTCTGTTTGCTAAAAACTCTTCAATCCAGCCACACAGCTGGTCTGATATTCCGTAGGCTCTTACTTTGTTTATCAGGCGACGTTGCGGAACTGTATCGAACGCCTTCCGTAAGTGATCGAATATAGCATCTACCTGGGAGCCTGTATCTAATATTTTCTTGGTCTGATGAACAAATGAAGCGAGATGGGTCTCACACGATCGCTGTTTCCGGAATCCATGTTGATTCCTACAGAGTAGATTCTGGGTTTCCAAAAGCGGCATGATACGCGAGCAAAAAACATGTTCTAAAATTCTACAACAGATCGACATTGTAACACTGTCGACAGCGAGACAAAATAGCGCCTTGTAGAGGCCTTGCATGCACGTTATGAGGTAAAGAGAATATACAGGATGCGACATCGTTCATAGTAGGATATTAAAAACACACTATCAGGCAGTAACTGTAATGTATTTATTACTTCTTATGTCAATTAATAGTCAAGGGTATGCCATTTACTAATGTGTAAGTCATTGTCCATTGCGTGAATTATTTTTTGAATATGACTCCTGTCAAATGATGCCCCCTCTGCACCACACATTCATCTAGGCGGCGTTGGACGCTTTCCGTAACTCGGCGTAACGTATTCCCTGGGACATTGTAAGTAGGCTGTTTAGGTTTTCTTGTTGGTAACGCCACATAGCGCTCGGTATGAAAAAATCACTGGCTGTGCCGTGTGCAGTCTGTGTTTAGTCTGCATTGTTGTCTGCCATTGTAGTGTTGGGCAGCGGCAGCTGGATGCTAACAGCGCGTAGCGTTGCGCAGTTGGAGGTGAGCCGCCAGCAGTGGTGGACGTGGGGAGAGAGATGGCGGAGTTTTAAAATTTGTAAGAATTGGTGTCACGAACTGATTTATATATTATGACTATTAAGGTAAATACATTGTCTGTTCTGTATTAAAATCTTTCATTTGCTAACTATGCCTGTCAGTAGTTAGTGCCTTCAGTAGTTTGAATCTTTTATTTAGCTGGCAGTAGTGGTGCTCACTGAATTGCAGTAGCTCGAGTAACGAAGATTTTTGTGAGGTAAGTGATTTCTGAAAGGTATAGGTTAATGTTAGTCAGGGCCATTCTTTTGTAGGGATTTTTGATAGTCAGATTGCGTTGCGCCAAAAATTATTGTGTGTCAGTTTAAGCACAGTCCTGTATAAATTTTTCTAAGGGGACGTTTCATATATCGACCCTTAGCCAAGGATACCTCACTGGAATCTTCTGATTTTTTTCCTTGTAGTTTGTGTAATTAGTGTAGCTTTTGTTTATTGCTAGCGCGTAATCATAGAGAGAATTTCCTTTGTAGTTGTAGTCTTTCATTATTGTACAGTACAACAGTTGTGGCATGCATGTAGAGTTGCACCAAGTATTTCGCAGCAGCGCTTGCAATTAACTAGATATTATTTTCAGTGATATGTTAATGTGTTCTCTTATTTTTGCTTTTCAAATTGTGCTTTTTTGTGTTGTCGTGTGAAATATTGTGACAATAATGGCGTGTGAGAAACGTAATACTAGGCTCCAAAGTAGACTGAGAAATGACAGTGAAGACGAAAGCAGTGTGTTAATGTCACCATGTAATGAATTCACTAATGTTCAAAGTAGTAATTTGGTAATAGCGCATAGGGAAATGGAGCGAGTTGCAAATAATGGTGTAGGCAGTGAAACAATTAGTGAACAGGGAAGCATTGTCGATCGATCGGTCGGCAACAGCTCGCCTCAGGATTCCGAAATGACAGGACACAATCTTGCAAATACTGTAGATTCAGATTTAGCGTCCTCACCGTTTTCTCAAATAAATCAAGACACATTTTCTGCTTTTCAAAATTCGAATATTGCCGGTTCAAATGCATTGCCAAATAGCACTAAGGAACATGTTTCAGACACCAGTGCATTGTTATTACAATTAATGCAACAAATGGGACAAAAGCTTCAAAAGTTAGACACAATGGAACAAAATCAGAGACAAACACAACAAAAGCTTCGAAAGTTAGACACAATGGAACAAAATCAGAGACAAACACAGCAAAAGCTTCAAAAGTTAGACACAATGGAACAAAATCTTCAAAAGTTAGACACAACGCTTGAACAAAATCAGAAACAAATGGGACAGAATCTTCAAAAGTTAGACACAATGGAACAAAACCTTCGGAAGTTAGACACCACACTTGAACAAACACGTGAAGATTTAACTACTGAGTTACATAACATTGAATCGAAATGTCAAAAAATCTGTAATGACGTAAAAACACAAATTTGTGAGCATTTCCAACCCATTTTTTCGCGGCATGAAAATGCATTACAGAATCACGAAGCAGCCATAAAAGAATTGCAAACTATTGTTCGTGAAAATCACGACACCTTGCAAGCTAAAATGAACTCAGTTGCATCCACCGATTCGGTTACGCAAGTTGCAAGAACTCAGGAAAACTTAAAGGACACAGTAGATTCGATTTCAACACAAATGGACACTCTGAAACTTGGTTCCGAAAAACACACTGAGGAAATGTGTTCACTATCGGAGAAAGTAGCCGAACTTTCGGATCAGTTCACTAATTTATCTACGAAGGTAGATGATAATCTGAATGACACAAAACCGGTAGTCTTTAGGGACAAGAAGAGTACGAACAAATTAGGAAATTCAAACAAAGTCTGAATCAAATTAGTACGCAACACCAAAGAGAAATCCGGGAAGTACAAGATCAGCTGTCACAGGTAATACAACAATTATGTATTTCAGAGGACACTCGCGGTCCAATACGGGAAGAGGGACATAGCAATACAGAACAACCACAAAATAATAACACCGGGCATTTCGGAAATCATGAAAGTAATTGGCAAGGTGCACCGAATTTTGAGATGGAACCGCCGATACGACGTAACAGTGACCGATATGCTACCCGCCGACACGATGATTTTGAATATAAGCTGTTCATTACGGCACGTAAATTCAAAACATTTAAGAATTCTGGCAACGACATTCATCCACAAGCGTGGCTCCATCAATTCTCTCATTGTTTTCCTCCCAACTGGTCACTAGAGCACAGATTAGAATTTATGTGTGGCTACTTAGAGAATGAACCAGCTGTAAGAATGCGATCGGTCATTCACGATTGCCACAGTGAAGGAGAATTTTACCATGCCTTCCTCTCAGAATATTGGTCCCAAGCCACACAAGACCGAGTAAAACATGGCATCATGATGATGAAACATTTCGAACAATCTGAATTTTCCAGTCCTATGAAATATTTTGAAGACATGTTACATAAGAATCAATATCTTTCAAACCCATACAGCCCCACAGAACTCATCCACATTTGCTTAATGAAATTGCCTGAACATTTACGACATATTATTTTGGCAGGACGTTGCAAAGACGACATTGAAGCTTTTCAGCGACTCTTACAAGAACTGGAAATTGACACTGACAATCACGGAACGCATAAACAGAAGCACAATAATTACAGGTCATATCCGTCGCATTTCCTCCATGAAAGAAATAATAACTGGACACGACAAGGCTATTCTCACAATACAAATCGTGACCAAAACAGACACCACCCGTATGACAACCGTTGGCAGAGTAGTAATTATTACAAGGAAAGATCACCTCTCCGTGGTAATGACTACCACAGAGACAATCAGAGAAACAGACAATATGGAAACCAAAATAATTACTATCAAGGGAGACAGAATAACTTAAGAAGCAATGGTCCAGCGCGCAGTTACTATTCAGGGAGAAATTCTCCATCACTTAACCGACAAGAAAGAAACTACAGGAACTACCGACATGACGACAGACGATATAACCATAACGACCGACCGGAATTTCATGAGAACTGGAGGGATTCAAACAGAAGTGGGCCCACTCAGCAGGGTGAATTTGTAGAAGTTAGGTCTCCTAATCCCAATAACGGCGCGCGTCAACAAAGAGACAGACAATGACTCCCACCGCAGGCAGCCGCGTGCCCCGGCTGGCTCAGAGAAAAATAACATAGACGCTAACCTTGAGCACAATTCCAGTGTTCCTTACCGACGTAATCACATGATAATTGCTTTTCAGTTGACAGTCTGCGTGCTAGGAAGAGTAAAGGTTTACACCACATTTCACATGTAAAACCGTTTATTGAAAGATAATCTGCTTTTTAACTTTGTCTTTGCCATAAAACATTTCACTTCACATTTATTGTATGCTTTGTCACACTGAGAAACTGTTAACATGCAACAATGTTTTGAAGTTAACTATCCAGTATAGAACCTAGGGAACATTTTTAAACAGAAATTACGAATGCATTGTTATAGTGAACAGACGACACAGTGTTGTTATTTGTACATTCTTGCTTGTTAGTGGCACGATTACGTAACGACTATAAGGCTTACATACTTAGAACATGTACTGTTAATGAGGTTTTAATGCAACATTTTGGTTTAGTTGAAAAGACATTCTTTATTTGAAGTACTTTCTGTGAGATTAAAGATGACTTAGCATTTGGTTTCTTTGATAGCTACACGATTATATCACGACGCACATTAGTAAATGTGTGACACAATTTACATTGTGCTTTTGCGGTGTATCTGTTTTATATCTGCACAGTTTTTCTGAATTCTTCAGGAAAGGAAAACATGTTTTAGTAGTAACTTTGTGGTATAGCTACAATGAGACAGCCTTTTCTGTAGCACAACAATACGTACAGTACAGTACTTACTTCATCGCGGCAATAAGCGTAATAACTAAGATATTAATACGCAAAGCATTTCAATTTCGTTTATCATGAGGTAAGTACATTGACTTCTGCAGAACTTAGCTTTCGGAGGACAATAACTACGACACTTCCACAGAGATTGTCTTACAGCAAGACGCACATATAGCGCTACAGGACACGCATTAAACTATTTATTTTTCAACATATTTGAATTACAAAGAAAGTTTTCCGTGATACATTTTATTCCATTGCTGTAATCTGTAACACCTGAGGGTATAATTACTTTGTGTACCATGTGTTTGGCAAGCACAAGGAGCCCTAGTTAATATGGTATTTGTTTTTACAACTTTACACATCGGTACCATATTTCTCTAACACAGAGTTACACAGTTATCTGATTATTTGACAATTCCTCAGGGGGGTACACGCTTACTTTGTGTACCATGTGTTTGGCAAGCACAAGGAGCCCTAGCTAATATGGTATTTGTTTATACAACTTTACACATCGTTACCATATTTCTCTAACACAGAGTTACACAGCTATCTGATTATTTGACAGAGAAACAAACATATTTTTACTACGTCAGTGACACATGTTTACGCAATTACGCAGGTGGATAACTTCACACTTATGAAATTGTATTTTGTCTGTACTTTGTGAACTGTTCATATTTTTTCGGAAACATTGTGATACTATGAGAGGTTTGAATGATATATTTGGTATGGGATCACGATTTTTAAAGTATGTTTGAGGCAGATGACACTTTTGAGATGAGCAGAGAATTTTTTTTAGGTTTCGAAATTATTGGAGGAAGCTACGGAGATTTTGAGAATTTGACTGTGGTGTTATGATATTATTACGACGATGATGTGAATTATGCTGCTGAAGATGCTTAAGCTGATGCTATATGAGTTATTTGGTTATGCTACATATCAGTTATGATGACATATTGAAGAAGTGTCGACGAATATACATATGTGTAATAAGGTAAGGAATAATGAGTAGTGGTTAGGGACTCTGATTTGTGAAAAAGGATGTTGGAAACCAAGAATCGTACTTTAAGAGTTATGAAATGTGTGTATACGCGTGAATGTATCACAAGGTCGCCAAAAATTTTTGGACACTGTTATATTTACAGGATTTTGTTTCTACATATTTGTAACGCAAATGCTTGACCTGTGAAATTTTTTATATGAGACAGCCACTGTAGCGGAAACTGGTGTCGTAAATATTTCGGTAAGAAAGTTAAGTGACCATCTGGATGTAATGCGTCGTGGGCGCCCAGATCGGCGACAGCCACCAGGAAACAAGCCATTAGTGTGTGCCTTTCAGAGGCACAGGTATAAAAAAAAAATTTAAAAAAAGGTGTCATTATCCTCGCTGTTGACATTTCTTTGTAGAAAGCGTCGCAAATAAGACATTTCCCTTCAAAGAAATTGCATACAGAATTGTCTTTTCAAGTACATGGTAATATTTTTTTACAATAAATTTTTGTGGTGCACCACTTTAATTACATAGACATTAAGATGTGAATAGACATTGTCCTTATCTGCATTGTTGTCTTTAGTGTAACATTTTTTTCTGATTGAGCTTTGTCATGTTTAGGTATAAGTTATAGCATTTGCTGCAGCTGTTTGCCATTCATAGTGCTACTGAATGTCACTTTGTATTACTAGGTTAAGCCAATTTTATTACTAATTTATTTTTCTTGTTTGCTGCGCATTGCCTTATATTAGTTGTAATATTGCTGCCTTTTTTTGCCAATTTCCATTTTTTAACATTGCTGTTTGTGCTGCTGCATTGCCTCATCCCTTAGTTAAGCATCTGAGCTCAGTAGATTTAAGTTAGCTTAAGAGGGGATAGCCTATATAAGAGAATGATTTGCGATATATTGGAAGAAATGCATTGAGAAGTTATACGAAAAAAGTACAGAAATCAGGTATAGATAGGACTTTTTGGAAATAATGAAGAACGAAGGGAGATCTCCGAGAAGTAAAGAAAGTTTTGTTTGCAAAATACTGCAGTAAAACGAACCCTGTCCTTTCCTTTTGTGTTATCCCACTATGTGTTTGTGTACCCTTGTGTATTTGTTTCTTCCTGTCTCTGTGTGCTGTTTCATAGAATTTTTTCTCTTCTAATACTAAGCTACATTCACTATGATGAGGAATACTGTTATCCTCAAATATAATTTGCGTTAATAACATGTTATTTACTTCGTAAAGATGTTTACACATTATTTATTCTGTTTTGTTCTAATGCTCATGTGTGAGGTTGATGTTTCAAAGTTAATATGATCTTTTATGTATGTACTTATGTCGTAATTTTTGTAACACTGATGTATTTGCTATTTCGATTCTTTTGTAAAGCCTGTACTACTGCAAATGTTCTCTGTATTGTTATGTTATTTAAAGATGTATTTTTACCTTTGTTATTGTATTCTCATGTTATAAAATTGTAATTGACACCAGTTCATCAAATTAAGTAACTTGTAAATTACATTTCACTGCACACGTTTCTGTTGGTCATAGTATATGGACAATATGTGAGAAGTAGGGACTGATAGTGTTTGCACATATGTTAATAACTCAGCAAGGGACTGGTTAACAGCATTGCTGTTTCTAAGGACAATTCCAAAAACTTTGTGAGTGGACAAGTGGTGGGTTATGGACTTGTTATGTTATCCGCAAGACTCATCAATGGTGATTGTGCGCCTGCACAGTCAAACAGATGGCTGCTGGCCATCTCTACAAGGACTACAGTGGGTCTACACCTTTGACGACCCACCGATACCATTATTTCTACAAGGACTGCAGTGGGTCTGCACTTCTGGTGGCCCACCAATAGTGATCTCTACCAGGACTACAGTGGGTCTGCTCTGTGATGACCTAAGTACCAATAGTCTTCAACTTTGACTGACTCTGATGTGGGTTTGCTCTGTTGTGGCCCATTACCTGTCTGCATGTCAAGAGTCAGCACTGTCTTTCCGTTGGAAGGACAACACTACTTCTTCAAGGCTGCATGGAAATCCACTACTTCTGTGTGCATTTTCTTTTACTACTCAGACTTTGAGAAAAACACTGCAATTGTACTTTGATGAATGATCAGGACTGTCTTTATGGACTGTGAGAAAATTTTAGCTTTTGACCAACATTGTATGGATAAGTGTGTGCATTTCATTTCTTTGTCATTGTAATTATGAAAAAAATTTTCAAATCTGTATTGGCCACTGCCCAAAACAATTTGTAAATTTTTTTGTGGGGAGCATGGGGGCTATGTAAGTAGGCTGTTTAGGTTTTCTTGTTGGTAACGCCACATAGCGCTCGGTATGAAAAAATCACTGGCTGTGCCGTGTGCAGTCTGTGTTTAGTCTGCATTGTTGTCTGCCATTGTAGTGTTGGGCAGCGGCAGCTGGATGCTAACAGCGCGTAGCGTTGCGCAGTTGCAGGTGAGCCGCCAGCAGTGGTGGACGTGGGGAGAGAGATGGCGGAGTTTTAAAATTTGTAAGAATTGGTGTCACGAACTGATTTATATATTATGACTATTAAGGTAAATACATTGTCTGTTCTGTATTAAAATCTTTCATTTGCTAACTATGCCTATCAGTAGTTAGTGCCTTCTGTAGTTTGAATATTTTATTTAGCTGGCAGTAGTGGTGCTCACTGTATTGCAGTAGCTCGAGTAACGAAGATTTTTGTGAGGTAAGTGATTTCTGAAAGGTATAGGTTAATGTTAGTCAGGGCCATTCTTTTGTAGGGATTTTTGATAGTCAGATTGCGTTGCGCCAAAAATTATTGTGTGTCAGTTTAAGCACAGTCCTGTATAAATTTTTCTAAGGGGACGTTTCAACATTAACGACAGCAATTCTGATGCGATCCTTCAACGCAGGAATGGTGGCACAACGTGTTTGGAACACTTCTTGCTTCAGGTAACCCTAAAGGAGAAAGTCTGCACATGAAAGGTCAGGTGAGCGAGGCGGCCAGGAAATGTCACCAAAACGGAAAATTACTGGGAAATGTCTGTCGCAAGAAATCCATGCAAAGTCTGTTGAAACCGTAATTGTTCCAAATTCACATCGACCATACCTAATTGGGGAGAAACGAAGTCTTGCAGCCTCTTTAGGTAGCGCTCACGAGTAACAGTTACAGCCACACCGCTGTAATCCTCAAAGAAGTAAGGGCCAATAATAACTCCACACGAGAACTTTACAGGGCCTTGAGGTACAGTTCATGTGGGTTTACATCACTCCATTAAGGCATATTCTGTTTATTCACTGAACCACATAACTCGAAGTGAGCTTCATCTGACATCAGGATGGTGTGCAACATTTGTGGATTTTGGCGAAGGAGATCACGCATGGTTTTGCAGCATGATCGCGTGAAACCCAAACGCGAAGTCTAATTTCCTGAACAATCTTCAGCTTATATGGGTAAAAATGGAGATCTTCGTGCAATATTCTCCTGAATGTGCGATCGAACATAGGCACAGTTCACGCATGACAACGAGCAGATCTTTTTTGGGCTACGCAATAGTGCAGCTCGAGCATTTTCCACGGCTTCTCGTGGCCGCACAGTTCTTTCACTTCTTCCACGTTTGCCTTTGCAAACAGAACCTGTTGTTCGAAATGCACGTACCCACCTTACAATGGTCTGTCCATCTGGAACTTTCCCATGACTTCCCAAGTTGAAACGTTGCCGAAATAGACGCTGGGTAGCAATAACAAAGCCGTTATTCTTGAAATAACTTTCAACAGCAAAAGCACGATGCTGTCCCATATCACTGTCACACTCGAATGACAGCTCATTAGTACACGAATCGAACACTAGCTGACTCGCATTCCTGCAGCACGTCGTTGTACTACGCAAGTCAAATTACGCTGCGAACGCTGCCGCACCCTTTATAGGGAGACCGGAGACGACACCACGGCTAAAATTGGGAAATTCACCGACGTACACTGAAGAGACACAGCTAAGAAAAATGGCTCTGAGCACTATGGGGCTTAACTTCCGGGGTCATCAGTACTCAAGAACTTAGAACTACTTAAACCGAACTAACCTAAAGATATCAGGACTGTAGCGCCTAGAACCGCTCGGTCACACTGGCCGACGACAGAGATCATGAGACAGCTAATGCACTTATACAGGTGGTGGTAGTATAGCGTACACAACTTAGAAAAACTTATTTAATTGGCAGGGCTGCCATTTTACTAAGGTGATTCATGTGAAAAGGCTTTAGATGTGATTATGGCTACATGAGGGGAATTAACAAACTTTGAACTCGAAAAGGTGAAACGTAGTTGGATCCAGAGGCATGGGACATTGCATCTGGGAAATCGTTAGGGAATTCAGTATTCCGAGTTCCACACTGTCAAGAGTATGCCAAAAATACCAAATTTCAGGTGTTATTTCTTACCATGGAAAACTCAGTGCCGCTTTCGTATAGCTGTCAGTGCTAACAGACAAGCAACACTGCGTGAAATAATCGAAGAAATCAATGAAGGAAATTCTAAGAACGTATCTGTTAGGACAGTGCGGCGAAATTTGGCGTCATTGTGCTTTGGCAGAACAAGATCGACGCGAGTGCTTTTGCTAACAGCACGACATCGCGTGCAGTTGACTCTCCTGGCTTCGTGACCATATCGATTGGACCCTAGACGACTCAAAACCGTGGTCTGGTCAGATGAGTCTTGATTTCAGTCGGTAAGAGCTGATAGTAGGGCTCTAATGCTGCGCAGACACCACGAAGCCAAGGAACTAAGTTGTCAACAAGGCACTGTGCACGCTGATGTGGTCTATGATTACATGTAATTGACCGGGTCTTCCGGTCCAGCTATTACTAAAGATGAATTACGCACTTGAACAATTTCAGAAAACTAGAGAAAACTCTAGAACAAAACAAAGAACAATTTCACAAAATTGACAAAACCCCTAAACAAAACACAAAATCGTAAGAAAGATATCAAAAGCACGGAAAGTGAACTCACATCTCACATTCGGAAACTTGAGAGAATACAGCAAAACCTTTCTCTAGGAAGTCGACAAGAGATTAGAAATAATTCGCATCCTGTTATTGCGAAGCTAGAGGCCTTGCTACTCAGCCTTGAAATGGAACAAAATAATTTAAAAATTACACAACAGAACGGCAAAGAAAAGCTTCTCGCAAAAATAAATACCACTGTACCGAGCGCAATAGTCACGCAGCTAACAGAACGTCACGGCCCCCTTAATACCACTGTTGAAACAATTAGTGAACACGTAGTTGCATTAAAACTGAACTATGATGAAAAAAAGGACAAATTTGTACATTAAAAATGAATGTCCTAGATCTGCCAAAACAGATAGCAAATTTGTCAACAAATACCGACAATGATTCTGATGTCACACATCCTGCTTCATTTTTACACGTAACAGAATATCAGGTACTTAAGGATGTTAAAGAAAGTCAGATTTAAGTTAATCAGCAACAGAAAAGGGACGTGAACAACATGGAGAACATTTGATGCGTGTCGAACGCAATCTAAATAGTGATGACGACATGAATGACTCATGCGTTCATAATCACACCCATGATCTGAATCTTGTGATGAAATACATTGTGTGGCGTGTTTGTGACTTTCACAGGGAACGGTATTCTTCGACAAGACAACGCGACACTGAGTCGCCTGTCAGGCGTTATAGAGATCATTCCAGCTCTCATCGATGCGATAATTTCGATAACAAGCACTTTATCGCTGTTCGTAATTTCCAAATTGTTCGAAACTTTGGCAAGGATATTCATTCCGAAGCCTGAATGGATCAGTTATTTTTTTGCTACCACCAAACTGACTTTTAGGCCACAAACTGGAGTTCATGAGTGAATATTTCGTGAGCCAGCCAGCCTTGAGAATACAATCTGTGATCAGAGATTGTCTTAATGAAGCTGATTTTTACCATGCTTTCTTGTCTGCATATGGGTCGCAAGCTACTCAGAATCGAGTAATCATACTACAATAATGATGATAAATTTTGATCAGTCCGTGTTCAAACTCAGTCAAATATTTTGAACAGATGTTACGTAGGAACCAATATCTCAAAAATCCGTACAGTCCATCTGAATTGATACGCATTTGCTTAACAATATCTCCTATTGGAAGGCAAATGCAAAGACGACCTTGATGCCTTCCAGGATTTGATACAATGACTGGGATTAGACTGCATCAACTGCATCACTCGAAAATATGACAACAGACATCGTGACTCGCGGCATTCATTTCCATCGTACGACCACTGAAATGACGAACGCTCTCGCAAAACTCATTGTCACAAAGACAATTACAGAAGACAAAACAGGCATCATTCGTATGACTCACAATGAGTAAACCAAAACATTATCGTGACAGAAGCCATTTCCTTTGTGACGATCATGACCACGGTAATCGACAGGACAGACGCTATGAAATCGAGCGCAGACACTATCGCAGTAATTGGAAGAACAACAAGCGCAACTCGTATTCTAATCGATACAGTTCTGATGGATGAATCCCACAGAACTCAAGGCTAAATAGAAATTACAGAGGCAATCATCAAATGGGCGAGCTTTATCGTAACAATAACAGACAACAACACAGTCAACGGTGGCAAAACGCAAGTGGATCAATCCCGAAGCGACACGTAGAAAGAGCTGAAGAGAAACCACGTAACCCGACTAACAATCAGCGGCGTGGAAATAACACACAGCCATTACTCGCAACTCCGGCAGCAGACGGCACTATAGACAGGACTGAAAACATCGCTGCCGAAACAGTAAATTTGGTACACCTTAAAGGCATTAGAGATACTTTAGAGATACTTTATTACAGGAATCAGATACTACACACAATGTTATCGCATATTCAGTGATACACATTTCTTTAGGTAACATCACTTCTTGAGTCAGTAGACCAATATCTGTGATCAGTGGAACTGTTTTCGACACATGCACAAAGACAACAGTCTATCCTACACTACTGGCCATTAAAATTGCTATACCAAGAAGAAATGCAGATGATAAACGGGTATTCATTGGACAAGCATATTATACTAGAACTAACATGTGATTACATTTTCACGCATTTTGGGTTCATAGATCACGAGAAATCATTACCCAGAACAACCACCTCTGGCCGTAATAACGGCCTTGATACGCCTGGGCATTGAGTCAGAGGTTGGATAGCGTATACAGGTACAGCTACCCATGTAGCTTCAACACGATACCACAGTTCATCAAGAGTAGTGACTGGCGTATTGTGACGAGCTATTTGCCACAATTGACCAGACGTTTTCAATTGGTGGGAGATCTGGAGAATGAGATGACCAGGGCGGCAGTCGAACATTTTCTGTACCCAGAAAGCCCTGTACAGCACCTGCAACATGCGGTCGTGCATTATCCTGCTGAAATCAAGGGTTTAGCAGGGATCGAATGAAAGGTAGAGCCACGGGTCGTAACACATCTGAAATGTAGCTATGCAACGTCCACTGATCAAAGTGCCGTCAATGCGAACAAGAGTTGACAGAGACGTGTAACCAATGGCACCCCATACCATCAAGCCGGGTCATACGCCGGTATGGCGATGACGAATACACGCTTCCAGTGTGCGTTCACCGCGATGTCGCCAAACACGGATGCGACCATGATGATGCTGTAACCTGGACTCATCCGAAAAAATGACGTTTTGCCATTCGTGCACCAAGGTTCGTGGCTGAGTACAACATCGCAGGCGCTCCTGTCTGTGATGCAGCATTAAGGGTAACCGCGGCCATCGTCTCCGAACTGATAGTCCATGCTGCTGCAAACGTCGTCGAACTGTTCCTGCAAATGGTTGTTGTCTTGCAAACGTCCCCATCTATTGACTCAGGGATCGAGACGTGGCTCCACGATCCGTTACAGTCATGCGGATAAGATGCATGTCATATCGACTGCTAGTGATACGAGGCCGTTGGGATCCAGCACGGCGTTCCGTATTACCCTCCTGAACCCACCGATTCCATATTCTGCTAACAGTCATTCGATCTCGACCAACGCGAACAACAGTGTTGCGATACGATAAATCCCAATCGCGATAGGTTAGAATCTGACCTTTATCAAAGTCGGAAACGTGATGGTACGCATTTCCTCTCCTACACGCGGCATCACAACAACGTTTCACCAGGCAGCGCGGGTCAACTGCTGTTTGTGTATGAGAAATCGGTTGGAAACTTTCCTCATGTCAGCACGTTGTAGGTGTCGCCACCGGCGCCAACCTTGCGTGAATGCTCTGAAAAGCTAATTATTTGCATATCACAGCATCTTCTTCCTGTCGGTTAAATTACGTGTCTGTAGCTCGTCATCTTCGTGGTGTAGCAATTTTAATAGCCATTAGTGTATATTACCTTTCCGCAAAATCAAACTTCAAGGTGCTATTTCAGGCAAAAGTAATGATTTATGACATCAAACATGTTTGGATTTCAATTATCAAGGCCATGAATTTGTAACGAATTTCTTAATTCTACCGCTTTTGACGATGAAATAATACTGGGAGTAGATTTTTTAAATGAGCACAAAGCAATCTTAAAGTCTAATTACGCAAAGATAGTCACAGACGCTGAAGATAAGTCATTTACTCTGAAATTTAAAGAGTGTATCTGAAGACTAGGTGAGGAAGTGAATCGACTTTACTTTTTGTGAGACCACACAACACGATTTTCACCGGATTTCTTTTATGATGACAACGTTGTTTAAGTACTTCTTGTGATGATATTGATTAGAAAATAGATATACACATTTAGAGCGAAGGGAAATAGAGAAAGTAAAGTATTTCGCTGACATACATAGGAGGAATCATGCTGAAATTTTGCATTCACACTCAGTTATTTTTACTCACCGTAAGGAACTATGCGAGATTTTAAGTACAGATTTCAAGTCAAAGATTGCAAAAAAATTGCGTTAAGTCATATACCATTCCTACTTACTACAGTCAGAAAGTGAAAGCTGAAATTCAGTCTACGTTACAGCAAGATGTCATAGAACTGGCAGTTAGTTCATACAATAGTCGATTGCACACACGAGAGACTCGTATTCAAAACAAATTAACAGCACTACCTTACCGTAGGCAGACAGACCCAAAACCTTATCTGCTTCACTTAAAAAATTTATGGTGTAAAATTCTGAAAGTAGAATTGCACCCAGGTGTAGAAAATATACTGAATTTCTCTGTTTTGGAGTGTGCTGTAAGTTTCGCAATTTACCGTTTGATCTTAACATTTCTTCTGCCGCCTTCATTCGCAGTTGAAACTCCATCCTATCCGAGTATTTGAAGCAACACATTACCTCATACTGATGACATACTCAGGGCTGAAAGATCTGGGTAACAACATAACCGTAACCTCAATAACTTGTTACAATTTTTTACGAATCAAGAAATACTGTCACTGTGCAAAGATCTGAATTTAGAAAGACCAGAGCAAAGTTTTTAGGACACGTGAAGGGCTTCTTTCAATAGTGGTACAGGTCCATTATCTAGGCTTTTCTGTCTATAATGCTTCTGGAATTAATGATCCAAACACACAGAAAAAACGTTCATCTCTAGAAAGAAGCCATATGCTTGAATATTTCTGGTATCTTCTGGTATCTCAACTGCAGCTTTTTCAGCGTTCATTTAACTTTAGGACACTGTATCTCAAAATGAACAAAAATGGACTTGTACCACTACTGAAATAAGCCCTTCACATCGTCTCCTCTGGAGATGAAAACTTGAGGCAGTCACAGCCATTTCTGTTCCTATCGCCAAAAGACAAGTTCGTAGCTTTCTTCGTTTAATAAATTTTTGTCACCGCTTCTTGAGTATGAAAATTCTTGTCACCCCAAGACTTCGTTCTCTCGCTAATAGAGTCTCTAAGTCTAAAATATGAACTTCTGAATGCTCCAGTTCTTGCACAATCAGACCTGTCACGCGATTTTTGTTTGGCAACAGGTTTATCAAAAATTTGGTTAAGTTCTCATCTATTGCAGGAATTTGAGGAAAGGTCCCACTGTGCAAAGAAATATAGCTTTTGCTAGACATGTTCTAACTAAGTCAAAAACAAATTGTTCAATTACTGAACTAGAAGATCTAGCAATTACACTCCTGGAAATGGAAAAAAGAACACATTAACACCGGTGTGTCAGACCCACCATACTTGCTCCCAACACTGCGAGAGGGCTGTACAAGCAATGATCACACGCACGGCACAGCGGACACGCCAGGAACCGCGGTGTTGGCCGTCGAATGGCGCTAGCTGCGCAGCATTTGTGCACCGCCGCCGTCAATGTCAGCCAGTTTGCCGTGGCATACGGAGCTCCATCGCAGTCTTTAACACTGGTAGCATGCCGCGACAGCGTGGACGTGAACCGTATGTGCAGTTGACGGACTTTGAGCGAGGGCGTATAGTGGGCATGCGGGAGGCCGGGTGGACGTACCGCCGAATTGCTCAACACGTGGGGCGTGAGGTTTCCACAGTACATCGATGTTGTCGCCAGTGGTCGGCGGAAGGTGCACGTGCCCGTCGACCTGGGACCGGACCGCAGCGACGCACGGATGCACGCCAAGACCGTAGGATCCTACGCAGTGCCATAGGGGACCCCACCGCCACTTCCCAGCAAATTAGGGACACTGTTGCTCCTGGGGTATCGGTGAGGACCATTCGCAACCGTCTCCATGAAGCTGGGCTACGGTCCCGCACACCGTTAGGCCGTCTTCCGCTCACGCCCCAACATCGTGCAGCCCGCATCCAGTGGTGTCGCGACAGGCGTGAATGGAGGGACGAATGGAGACGTGTCGTCTTCAGCGATGAGAGTCGCTTCTGCCTTGGTGCCAATGATGGTCGTATGCGTGTTTGGCGCCGTGCAGGTGAGCGCCACAATCAGGACTGCATACGACCGAGGCACACAGGGCCAACACCCGGCATCATGGTGTGGGGAGCGATCTCCTAAACTGGCCGTACACCTCTGGTGATCGTCGAGGGGACACTGAATAGTGCACGGTACATCCAAACCATCATCGAACCCATCGTTCTACCATTCCTAGACCGGCAAGGGAACTTGCTGTTCCAACAGGACAATGCACGTCCGCATGTATCCCGTGCCACCCAACGTGCTCTAGAAGGTGTAAGTCAACTACCCTGGCCAGCAAGATCTCCGGATCTGTCCCCCATTGAGCATGTTTGGGACTGGATGAAGCGTCGTCTCACGCGGTCTGCACGTCCAGCACGAACGCTGGTCCAACTGGGTGCCAGGTGGAAATGGCATGGCAAGCCGTTCCACAGTACTACATCCAGCATCTCTACGATCGTCTCCATGGGAGAATAGCAGGCTGCATTGCTGCGAAAGGTGGATATACACTGTACTAGTGCCGACATTGTGCATGCTCTGTTGCCTGTGTCTATGTGCCTGTGGTTCTGTCAGTGTGATCATGTGATGTATCTGACCTCAGGGATGTGTCAATAAAGTTTCCCCTTCCTGGGACAATGAATTCATGGTGTTCTTATTTCAATTTCCAGGAGTGTATTTGGGCATTTTTCAAATTTACTTTTTTTATTTTCTGGCAAACACATTGAAGTCTATACAGATCACCATGCATTACAGTTTTTAATGACTTCGAAACTGAATTATAAAGATTATAACGTTGGGCATTGTATCTTCAAAAATTGCGTTCCACGGTAATTCATATTCCTAGTACACAAAATGTTGTTTCTGAGACTTTGTCTCGTCCACCCACTGGTTTAAACGAATCTTGAGAAAAAATTCAGTATACTGTATACTCAAAAATAGTAATTTGCCTTTGAGAACTTCATTGCTTCCTCTTTAGAAGATATTTCGCAGGAACGGGGCAAGCATCCCATCTGGTGAGCCCTGAAAAATAAGTGGCATCATAAATCAAACACAGAGGTAAGGCAGTACTGCCATCTACGCAAGAATATTCTATTCAAGCGATGTACTGTCGACGACTCACTTTGAGTGTTATGTATTCCCGATAGTTTCGTGTTATTTAAATAACATAGAAAAGAGAATCAGAAAAGGTTTATTCGTATTCAGATTATGTCTAAAAGCAAATCCATCTACTGTCACACACCGTGCTCCACTATTTCCGATCTTTCCTACAAAGCTGAAAGAATTAGCAGTTTTAGATCGTGTAGACCCACTCGTAAGAAGTCAGAATAGACTTTCGTATGTTTTTATTGCTGTAGCTCTAACTTGTGAATTTGTCTCACTCCATTACGGAGAGCCACGGGCAGAACTTTATGTCACGCATTTGTAAAGTCTTTCCTACGTGCAGTAGGACATGTAGACGAGGTAGTCTCGGTCAATGGTTCACAGTTTTGATCAGACATTTGTGATAGGACTTTAACAAATCACAAAATTAAACTTGTTTTTCTCTCTCTTTATTCGCCACAAGCTGATTGTTCAGCTTGTCTTATAGGAGAAATCGATAAACTCTGTAAACCTTACGTTCACTCATGACTTCAGAATTGGGGTAAGCAAGCACACATCTTCCAGAGTATTTTCAACGAATCGCCACATGATCCTGCTTCATTGCCTCCCTTCCCTGTACTGAAGAATGAACAGCCGCCAGACTGAATTAGATAACTTGTACCATTTCCTAACTCACGCAAATTACGTCACGTTGAGGATATAGACCTAGCAGTGAGTAACATCAAGAAAGTTGCAGCGCGAAGAAAGATGTCACAACATACAAGGTAAATGTCGGAAAGCTATACATTCGTCAAAAAGTGCTTGTAAAAACCCACCCTTCGTTCCACAAAAATAAGCATCAATGTCAATTTTTCGTGTTGTAAAATGAACCTCATAGAATTCGTCGAACAGCACATGACAGCGCAGCAGAGGGGAAACTATATGTACTAAACGGAACAAGGGATTCAATCACGTGTCATATGTCAGACCATTTGTGGAATAAAGATTTTTGCATTTTGTCCAGATCTCATTGTCTTAAAAACTACTGTGAATTGTTAGTGGCATGGCATACGTTTCTGATATATTTATGTTCTAAGTTTTGTGATCTTTTCTTGATTTTGCTGCTTATGACATACTAGCGCTATATCCTGTTGTAGTAGTACGTTTTTCTTTTATAACTAACTACACATCTTTTTGTCTTCAGGTCAGTTTATGTCAGACATGATGATATGCATATACATTAAGACGAATTTCGCTACTATGCATACATTCCAGATTTCTGAGACGCAACTGCGTACAAGATCCAGTGTTGAATAATCAGTTTTTGTGAGACACTAAGCACAGGTGGAAAACATGAGCTATTTTGTAGTAAGCTGTGTATTTAAGTGAACAATATGACATTAACCTGTAATGATTTTTTTCTCTCTTTGCATTTTAGCTTTTGTTAATTAATTTTCTCGCCATGGCCTCCGTTAGCGAAATGTTTATAATCTTGTTGCCTAATATGACTGTTGCTTAACATAGCTATTGACTTATGAGAGCTCATCCATTACACAATAATTGGTGGACTAACAAACTTTTGACACTGCTGCCTTACTGGCATTTTGTGATGACACTGGTACATAGCATTTTTGTGATTACATACTTTACTTTAGTTACTGCCTTGCTTTCGTGACGAAACTTATGCGTATGATTTGTCTTAGCCTAAGTATAAGTTTCCCATTTTGTTTACTCACTTCTTTTGCTGCATTTGTTCAGGATATGATACTCTGCTGCAGTGCCTTTCTGATGAAATATTTGTCATATTTATATCTGTATGATAATGAATTTGCCTAGTGAACTATTTCTGTGAATCTAAGTATATCATGGCACCGATAGCTTTATGAGACCCCACTTAGGATAAAGACTTTCTGTTAGAGGCTATAAACAAGGTAAACCCCATGGCATAGTAGAATTATGAAAAATGTAAGAAATCGATACAGGAAGACAGTAAGTTAAAAATGAATCAGATGCATCAAGAAACGAGAACGAAATGTGAATATAAATGAATATAGACAAGTTGAATATTAATTATATTATGTGGTTATGATGATTTGATAATGAAATACAGGTAAACTGACGTGATATTTGTGGCAAGTAAATTGACTTGAAAGGTATTTTTAAGTGAATATGACTTTTTGGCAGGTGAAATAAAGGATATTATAAGAAAAGTCTGAGGTTTCAGAGAACATACCAAATGCTTACAGTACATAAGTTAGAAATCTGATCAGTACACTAGAGTAAGGCATACAGGAGAGAGGAATGGCGCTCTGCTGGAGACCAACCGTTTTGTTGAACACTAAAAAAAAAAGAAGAAAAGATCTATTATTGTCTGCACACTAAATTTCCTCGTGCATTCTCATGGCCATTTGTCGCCATTACAAGGTAATGACGTTTTCTTAGTTGTTCGTCTTGTTAACTTTAGTTTCTATCTGACATATAAAATGTATAATTCTTTCTGTACTTGGATGTTTTCTGATTATTGTAACCTACAAATATTTTTAAACAAGCTTAATCTTTCATTGTCAGGCAATACTCTTGTACTATTTCCAATATTTGCTAGGAATAAAGTCATTTCTTAGAGAAATAATACCACACATGCCACTGACACTTGCGCCCCTGTGTCCAATAAAATCTTAAACTTTTTAGTTCCCTGGGATCCTACCACTGAACATTCTACCTCTGCATACTTATTCGTAGCATTGAAATTAAACGGGAGCTCCCTTAGGTGGGTCTTGGACCCCCTCTGCCATTTAACGATTGTCCACCTCTCCTATCTCCACTTCTCCATCCTCCACACTGCTGATTTCCACCCCCTCCTCTATTCCTTGGTGAGTGGGTACATTGCCTCTGCACATGTCCTGTACGACCACACTTAAAATATTTCACACCCACTGTAAACACTGTTTGCCTCTCGTGTACCCCTCCCTGTTGCCAAGTCTATTTCCTCACATTGAATTGCCAGTTTAATGGCTGAATACGAATCTGTCGGAGCTCCTTCCCGCACTTTCCGTGGCATTTGCGCCGGTAACCCTCTCAGAAATATATCAAGTGCCCTTTGCTTGGCCACCTGCAACAGAACACTATTCGCTTCATCGCTCTGAGCAAACTCGTAAGTTGTTGTTGTTGTTGTTGTCTTCAGTCCTGAGACTGGTTTGATGCAGCTCTCCATGCTACTCTATCCTGTGCAAGCTGCTTCATCTCCCAGTACCTACTGCAACCCACATCCTTCTGAATCTGCTTAGTGTACTCATCTCTCGGTCTCCCTCTACGATTTTTACCCTCCACCCTGCCCTCCAATGCTAAATTTGTGATCCCTTGATGCCTCAAAACATGTCCTACCAACCGATCCCTTCTTCTAGTCAAGTTGTGCCACAAACTTCTCTTCTCTCCAAT
This sequence comes from Schistocerca gregaria, assembly GCF_023897955.1. NCBI lineage: Eukaryota > Metazoa > Arthropoda > Insecta > Orthoptera > Acrididae > Schistocerca > Schistocerca gregaria. The sequence continues at coordinate 134,657,712 of NC_064921.1, read as the reverse complement.
CCTATTCAATACCTCCTCATTAGTTATGTGATCTACCCATTTAATCTTCAGCATTCTTCTGTAGCACCACATTTCAAAAGCTTCTATTCTCTTCTTGTCCAAACTAGTTATCGTCCATGTTTCACTTCCATACATGGCTACACTCCAAACAAATACTTTCAGAAACGACTTCCTGATACATAAATCTATATTCGATGTTAACAAATTTCTCTTCTTCAGAAACGCTTTCCTTGCCATTGCCAGTCTACATTTTATATCCTCCCTACTTCGACCATCATCAGTTATTTTACTTCCTAAATAGCAAAACTCCTTCACTACTTTAAGTGTCTCATTTCCTAATCTAATTCCCTCAGCATCACCCGATTTAATTTGACTACATTCCATTATCCTAGTTTTGCTTTTGTTGATGTTCATCTTATATCCTCTTTTCAAGACACTGTCCATTCCGTTCATCTGCTCTTCCAAATCCTTTGCCGTCTCTGACAGAATTACAATGTCATCGGCGAACCTCAAAGTTTTTACTTCTTCTCCATGAATTTTAATACCTCCTCCAAATTTTTCTTTTGTTTCCTTTACTGCTTGCTCAATATACAGATTGAATAACATCGGGGAGAGGCTACAACCCTGTCTCACTCCTTTCCCAACCACTGCTTCCCTTTCATGCCCCTCGACTTTAATAACTGCCATCTGGTTTCTGTACAAATTGTAAATAGCCTTTCGCTCCCTGTATTTTACCCCTGCCACCTTTAGAATTTGAAAGAGAGTATTCCAGTCAACATTGTCAAAAGCTTTCTCTAAGTCTACAAATGCTAGAAACGTAGGTTTGCCTTTTCTTAATCGTTCTTCTAAGATAAGTCGTAAGGTCAGTATTGCCTCCCGTGTTCCAACATTTCGACGGAATCCAAACTGATCCTCCCCGAGGTCTGCATCTACCAGTTTTTCCATTCGTCTGTAAAGAATTCGCGTTAGTATTTTGCAGCCGTGGCTTATTAAACTGATAGTTCGGTAATTTTCACATCTGTCATTTCTGCTTTCTTTGGGATTGGAATTATTATATTCTTCTTGAAGTCTGAGGGTATTTCGCCTGTCTCACACATCTTGCTCACCAGCTGGTAGAGTTTTGTCAGGACTGGTTCTCCCAAGGCCGTCAGTAGTTCTAATGGAATGTTGTCTACTCCGGGGGCCTTGTTTCGACTCAGGTCTTTCAGTGCTCTGTCAAACTCTTCACGCAGTATCGTATCTCCCATTTCATCTTCATCTACATCCTCTTCCATTTCCATAATATTGTCCTCAAGTACATCGCCCTTGTATAAACCTTCTATATACTCCTTCCACCTTTCTGCCTTCCCTTCTTTGCTTAGAACTGGGCTGCCATCTGAGCTCTTGATATTCATACACATGGTTCTCTTCTCTCCAAAGGTCTCTTTAATTTTCCTGTAGGCAGTATCTATCTTACCCCTAGTTAAATAAGCTTCTACATCCTTACATTTGTCCTCTAGCCATCCCTGTTTAGCCATTTTGCACTTCCTGTCGATCTCATTTTTGAGACGTTTGTATTCCTTTTTGCCTGCTTCATTTACTGCATTTTTATATTTTCTCCTTTCATCAATTAAATTCAATATTTCTTCTGTTACCCAAGGATTTCTAGCAGCCCTCGTCTTTGTACCTACTTTATCCTCTGCTGCCTTCACTACTTCATCCCTCAGAGCTACCCATTCTTCTTCTACTGTATTTCTTTCCCCTATTCCTATCAATTGTTCCCTTATGCTCTCCCTGAAACTCTGTACAACCTCTGGTTCTTTCAGTTTATCCAGGTCCCATCTCCTTAATTTCCCACATTTTTGCAGTTTCTTCAGTTTTAATCTACAGGTCATAACCAATAGATTGTGGTCAGAGTCCACATCTGCCCCTGGAAATGTCTTACAACTTAAAACCTGGTTCCTAAATCTCTGTCTTACCATTATATAATCTATCCGATACCTTTTAGTATCTCCAGGGTTCTTCCATGTATACAACCTTCTTTCATGATTCTTAAACCAAGTGTTAGCTATGATTAAGTTGTGCTCTGTGCAAAATTCTACTAGGCGGCTTCCTCTTTCATTTCTTAGCCCCAATCCATACTCACCTACTATGTTTCCCTCTCTCCCTTTTCCTACATTCGAATTCCAGTCACCCATTACTATTAAATTTTCGTCTCCCTTCACTATCCGAATAATTTCTTTTATTTCATCGTACATTTCTTCAATTTCTTCATCATCTGCAGAGCTAGTTGGCATGTAAACTTGTACTACTGTAGTAGGTGTGGGCTTCGTATCTATCTTGGCCACAACAATGCGTTCACTATGCTGTTTGTATTAGCTTACCCGCATTCCTATTTTCCTATTCATTATTAAACCTACTCCTGCATTACCCCTATTTGATCTTGTGTTTATAACCCTGCAGTCACCTGACCAGAAGTCCAGTTCCTCCTGCCACCGAACTTCACTAATTCCCACTATATCTAACTTCAACCTATCCATTTCCCTTTTTAAATTTTCTAACCTACCTGCCCGATTAAGGGATCTGACATTCCACGCTCCGATCCGTAGAACGCCAGTTTTCTTTCTCCTGATAACGACATCCTCCTGAGTAGTCCCCACCCGGAGATCCGAATGGGGGACTATTTTACCTTCGGAATATTTTACCCAAGAGGATGCCATCATCATTTAATCATACAGTAAAGCTGCATGTCCTCGGGAAAAATTACGGCTGTAGTTTCCCTTGCTTTCAGCCGTTAGAAGTACCAGCACAGCAAGGCTGTTTTGGTTAATGTTGCAAGGCCAGATCAGTCAATCATCCAGACTGTTGCCCTGCAACTACTGAAAAGGCTGCTGCCCCTCTTCAGGAACCACACGTTTGTCTGGCCTCTCAACAGATACCCTTCCGTTGTGGTTGCACCTACGGTACGGCCATCTGTATCGCTGAGGCACGCAAGCCTCCCCACCAACGGCAAGGTCCATGGTTCATGGGGGGGGGGGGGGGGGGGAACTCGTAAGTATGGTCATTAATTTCCCTTATCCTGTCCGCAAATTGCTCCATCATTTCCCCCTGTCTCTTTGACATTGTACTTTACCTCTCTCTAAAGTACCGAGCGTTATTCTGTTCCTTGTACCTTTGTAAAAGCCCTTCCTTTAACTGCTTAAACTGTCCTGCCTTCCCTAAGGCCTCAGAACACCTTACATATGTTTTCACTTCACCCGTTAATCTAATCTTGGCTGTATGTAACAACTGCTCATCAGATCAACCATTTATCACCGCTGAAGTCTCCAACTACTCCACAAACGAACGCACATCCTCAGATGCCTTGCCAGAAAACGGAATAGTCAGACTCGCGGCAGCTGGATCAATCTCCTGCACCCTAGGCAACAATGACTGATCAGATGAGGTTTCCTGCTTAGTTCTAGATGTTAATTCATTTCTCAACTGCATATTGTCTGCTGTCAATTGTGCTACTTTTTCCATCGAAATGTGCACCGATTCTGGTTCCGACACACCTCGCATCCTTGACTCAGCCATTGTTCTCAGTTAGTCCGGAAATAAAACGATTAAGTACAAGAACAACCAGACTTCCTACAACTCCATATCATCATACTCAAATTAACGTAAAAAGTAATCAAACACCACAAACTAATGTTACTGCCTAAATATACTATCACTTACTCTGACAACAAAATATACTGTTCCCAAGCAAACATGTAAAAATGTGGCTTTCAGGAGCCATACTCAAAAAAACAAGGAAGAAAGTAAACGTCCAACACTCATAAAGAACAATTTTGTCATCACTCATCACATCTTGTGACTGTACTGCAGCCAGTGGGCTCGAACGTCGTACTGGACAGAAGATGTCTGATATTCTGACAACACATGTTATGGTCACTTCTGCCACCGAATGTATCAGGATTACCAAATGTAGCGGCAAGACACCAAATGTAGTGGATGGGTGCCAGGAGGTGCAGTATTAAAACTCGGCGAGAACTTTCCAAGTGATTTATTTGTTTCCACTACAGTGCTCCATTCACCTCAGTCTCCTTCACAGGGCCCCGCAGTGCTCAGGAAGCACCCGAGCGGTCTGTCTAATGCAACACTGTGTCATGCCGGCCTTGTATGCCAGCTGCAGAGTTCCGATTACGTCAGGATGGCTGTGCCAGCAGCCGACTCAGCGGCCACCATCCCCGTTGTCTCTGTGCTGCTCTGCTGGGAGCTGTAGGCCAGCCCCGCAGCTGCTTCTTCCTCACTGGTGTAGCTGAGAACGCAGCCGCAACGACTGCCCATGATCTGGCGCCTGAACCTGTAGCCCTCGCCTTGGAAGTCTCCGGCGTGTGTCGGGAGCCGAGACGACTGCCCGCAGTAGCGAGCTGAAGAGTGGCCTGCCCTGGCTTGCTGCGGACCTTGTGTCAGCCTCAGAGGGTCGAACCAATACGCACCATGGACTGTGACGCTGGAGCCCTATCTGCTTCTGCATGTAGGAAACAGCACCTATTTATACTCTGCTGTGCACCTCTGTTTTGCTAAGCATGTTGAGTCGCATCATGTATGCTTAACACTTAGGTTGACCAGTGGCCCTCTTCTGCTTGTGACTTGCGCCATGGAAACTGCTGTGTGAGCCCTCTCCCGCAGTTCTATGCCCTTGTGGCCTCTATTTGCCTTCGCAACTGCTCTTATATGTAACTTACTGCAATACGGCGTGCACCTGACTGTAACTCGTGCTCCTAATATCGCACAAAACTAACTTTCCCTATCCTAAATGGTGGTGCTGCTACATAACACTATGACCAATTACGGGTCATGATTTCCACACTAAGCACTTGTTAGTGTACACCCATCGCTAGCAAGTGTGTAATTGTTGAAATGTAAATTTTGAGTATTGTAAAGGGGGGACCTACAGTTTGGTCATGTGATGAAAAGGCATGCATACCATAAACTACTAGAGTGGGGAGTTGCATCAATCCAGTATTCGGACTGAACACCACAGCAGCTTACCTAAAGTACAGATTACTGTCAGAAGATGAGTATCATTAACGACGAAATTTCGTAAAATAAAAAGAATCTCCCAATTATTCCTGCAGAACTTCCATACACCTCTTTAATTTATTTAGATTTCTGGAAAGAGAATTTATGAGAGACTTCTTCATATCATTAAATATGAAGAAGCATAATATGAAGTTGCAGAATCAAGGACTTAAAGGATATAAGTATTCTATAATGGACACAGCGCAGTCTACCTCCAGTTCAGATGTAGACTAACAGCATTGAAACTAAATATCATTTTAACGTGTATGTCTGTGTAGGTCTGTTGACTGAGTGTGTTTCGCTTATTTATTTTTTTATTTCCTATACATACATCGAAGTGGAAGCTTGATCATCAGGTTTCCAAGATTCATTTTACATCTTCCACAAAGATATGGTGAAGCAGTCCAAGCTGCATATTGCACAAATCTGCTGCACTAGCGGTCGTTTATGAGCAACGTACATGTATTCCAAACACCCTGAGTATGAAAATATTGTGGATTCCTTAAAAAAAGACAGGATAGTGATATGATCTGATAGCTGGCAGGGAGAGAAATCTGCCGGTGGCAAAGCTATCAAGCTCCCTTAAGTAGAAGAGATCCATCATTGTAAATCTGACAATGCAAAACAGGTTGCAAAAATTAAGCCATCCTCATCATCTTTAAGTTTTAAGCCTTCAGTCCTGTTCTCATTGTAGGGAAATTGTCCTCCCACTTCTTGAGAGGTACTCCTACATTCCATCATAGCACAAATTTAGGTATAATAAATTCATTAAGTATGTCGCTTTTGCAAGATTAACAAAAAGTTTCAATGATCACTGTACTTAGAGAGCTTAGTGGTCAAAGCATCTGTATAGCAAGCAGGAGACCTGCCTTTGAATCCCGACCTGGTATAAATTTTCAGCTATTCTCATTGATTCAAATCAAGCCCACTCGCAGACAATGTCTGTAATTCCTTTGTGCCTTATTTTAATGTAACTTTATTAACATGTCAGCTGCTTTTTGTGGTTGGCACCGCTTATATGCGTGTGCATAAGTTTCCTGCTGCCTTGTCCCTTCTGTCCTGTTAGACTTCTTTGTGTATGATCCGCTTCTACCACAGATTTTACGTGTTTACACGGATCATTTTATTGTTGACTAGCCCCTATGACTTCGTTTCTCTTTTCACGCCAAGTGTGACATGTAAGTTTATTTTATATTTTCACTGTATGTAAGTTTTAATGTTCCTTTTTGCTGCACATATGATTTCCATGTACTGGTTGTATTGTCATTATTTTGTCTGAGAAAGAAGAATTTATACATATACTGAAACCTAGTTAAGGAATTGAGTAAACTTTTAACATACAACTGGTTGGATGTATGATTTCCGTTGTATCCATGATTCTACAGTTGTTGACTGTTGTCATGTTCAAGATTGTAATGACATATTCAAGATGTTACATAAAAGGTCTTCGACCTCAGCTCCCTTCGTCTGGGCTGACATGGCACAATGTCCGTGTTTGTAGGACGCTACGCGCTCTCTGTTGAGCTAGTTTGTCGGTTTGAATTCGTCCACGTCTTGTAACACCTGGCGCACGATTGTCTGTTGTTGACAGCGCAACGCTACGGTCCTTTTGTGACAGAAAAGCGAATTAAGACAGTTACCCGCTGGCAGAGTCAGCTGAGCAGAATCTACTCGCCATTGCAGCTTTGAAGGCGTTCCGAATTCGCATGCTGACATCAATTTTAGAAATTTTGTGGTAAGGTCTTATTTGACCAGACTGCTGAGGTCATTGGTCCGTAAGCTTACACACTACTTAATCTAACGTAAACTAACTTACGCTACGGACAAGACACACACACCAATGCCCGAGGGAGGACTCGAACCTCCGACAGGGGTAAAACTTTTTGAAACATTGTATACAATGATGTAGGTTCGGGTCTAAGAAATCGCAGCCTGCAGCCATTCACCGTGGTATGCCTTCGTCTGCGAGTAGACTGCGACGGGATGAGAGATGGTTGGGGAGGGGGGGGGGGGGGGGGGGGGGGGCGAGCCGCACCAACCGTCACTAGACACCTCTGACCGCGCGGTTACCCCGCAAGGCGCTGACATCAAGATCGAACTTGCAGTGATGAGCAGTGGAATGTCTCCCCTGAATCAGAAGTAGAGTGAGAAAGTAATTTAAGTTAGTATAATTCATGGAGCAGTATGAATGTAACAGAGCTGAGAAAGCAGCATCTAAGTGTTGAATCGTGAAATTGTGACAGAGTTACGCAGTCCATGACCATTCTCTGGATGATATGGAACCATGGGTGTATATATGCGAACATACACCCATATACAGCCTCTAAAAGAGCAAGGCTAAAATAAAGATAGCGTCTACTCCAATATGTTGTCAACACCTGCCTTTGAGCCCCTTGAAAGGGAAAGGGGCAAAAGTAGAGGGAGACAAGCATAGGTAAGAATGATTTGGTTAGGCATCAAGAGAATCGATTGGGCCGGCTTAGTTACCTCCATTGCAGCGTTTCCAACGGAATCGCTTCCGGTACGTGCAGAGTTGGATGTGCAGCTAATATCTGAACTCCTGAGAAGAGCGCAGGACATTTATATCACAAAAAGGTAAACACTCAGGCTATACAATCCCTTGGAGCCCAGAACTTACCACACCGAGATGAAGAGTAAGGCAGTGGAGCGGTGCGGAACAATTAGATCAGCGCGGTGCGGCATGCAGAGCAGCACCGGCGAAACAAACCAATGGTGCTCAGTGCGTGTGATTACAGCGGCGCAGTGAGCACGGCGGCTCAGAGCAGAGCGGCAGAGAGCGACAGTTAGTGAGACCAGAACGTTCGCGAGATTCCGGCTGCAGTCGCGCAGCATTCGGCTGCCGCTAGCAGCCTCAGTATTGTTATTGGCGCTTGTGTTTCTTTTGTTGCACTGTTGACAAAACTGTGTCATCGGAGCTTTGACAGCAGCTGATCTTAGTTTGTGTACTTCCTAGGACCACAGAGAGAACTACAATCACAACTGATTCATTTTGGACAAGTTATGTGATGATTTGGTAGCAGAAACACAGAATGCATTCCAGTACTCTCTTATTTCTTTCATTATCTTAAAATGAGAGGCGATAATAAAGTTGAAGTAGCATATCTGAGAAAGACATGAAACTCGTCTTTTATGATGCTCGACATGGCAATAATTAGCACATTTTGTTAATCGTTGTGGTCTGGAAAAATGATTGTTGAAATATTCCCATCTAAAACATATGGAGTGTAACATTTGATAAAACTTCCGGTATAGGCACCAGTAATAATTCTCGTTTCATCAGCTGTCGATTGCCCTTAAAAATGACGTTATTTCAAGGGAAAATCTGTAGTACCTTTAATATCGTTTAGATATGGGACCTTTGTCGACTAATCATGTATCAAAATATTCTCCTCTTCGCCTACTATCATTTGCCAAAATTTTGTTTCGATATCTCAAATCATTTATTAGAGATGAGGAATGTCACACATATTTCATTCTGCCTTTTTCGCTGTCGTGCGAGTTCGGGACAAAGCGCTTTCATATGGTCAGTTTGCTCCAGATTGGTGACGGCGATATCCTTTAAATTGTAAAGAATAATTCAGTATCTCGGCTACGTTTCATGCGCAAAAAATATGCGATCTAACAAGCACCAATTGCAAATTCATAGCGACCCTTATTTTTCAATACAATTTTTCTGGAGTTCTTGCAGTATGTTACTTAATTTAGAAATATCACAATAACTATGACCGTTAACGAAATGACAGGCAGATCATCATGAAGCTGACAAATAATGCTATGAGGTGCAGGGGACTAAACTTCTTTCACCAAGTGGAAAGATTGCAGATGAGCCGGCTTGCGCGTTTGTCGTCCACTCTGACCCCCCAACCTCTAGTTACTGATTCGTATTAAGTATTTTAATTCCGTCTATGCTAGTTTTCAGGACAAATACTTCGTCCTTCACAATAGCACACTGGGCAAACTGGTTGGAAAGTTCAAAAATATTGATTGATCAAAATTATTAGTACTTAGTTGGAAACTCTTCTTTGTTGTTTCTCGTGGTTCACTTCTAGAGATGTTGCTCGCTTTTATGTAAAATTTAGTCAAAATATTAGGACTGCAGGAGTTCAGAGGTTTGATCTTCTTGTATCAATTCTAATAAAAACAATAAACATGTTTCATTTTTCAGTTTGTTGATATGTTCTTTAAATCATTTCACAGATTTTAAACAACATTTTGTTCTTTGTGGTTCACGATTTTAAAATAAAGTTTTCATCATTGTTATTTCAAGGTAATGGGCAGCACTCGCTCAACTTCGACGACGTGTGGCCATACTCTGTCAACAAACTACTGCCCAGAAACTAACTTATTTTGCCCACTGATAGTTCATAGATTGATAAATACAAAGAGAACAACACATTGTTCAAAGATTAGTAAATTTCTGCATGCTTACGTACCTCTCTGACATTTACATTCATCAAAATAATCAGGAAAATTTTTCTATAAGAAGGATTTACAATATTTATTATGATTAAAAAGCATATCACAAAATGCATGATAAAACATCTTCTATCGGAAATTACCCTTGGTACATTAGAACACGATGGAGTCAGACCAATTTCGTTACACTATGCAGTGAAATGAGCTGACCAGCAGCCATGCCGCTCCCTGGGACCCTATTCTGTATCACTGATACTGATTGATGCACTAGGTTAGCCTCGATAGTGACTTCATTTTCGGTTATTTATCCGAAGTTACGATTCTGTAAGCTTCTGAGACCTGTTACCGATCGGTTGTCCTGCCTATTATTCTGCAACTGTACTGAGACGTTTCGGATTTCGGTATGGCACTCTTGTTCGGTTTGGTGTGATTTATTTACACATGGAAATTGTTATTTTAAACATATTCAGCTGTTTTAGCGATTATGTTGCTGAAGAATCATCAGGACACATCATGGTTGAAAGTGAGTCCTTAATAGACTGTTATCCTTTGTTAGAAATATGGTTTCAGCTGCGTCCCTCTCGACTGGAATTATGTGGAATGAATCTCAAAATGGAGTTGAGTCATAGTAGTACTGTGGATAAGGCAATGAACTGCTGCCTACCAAAACACGAGTATCTTCGATTTCGTGACTCCCATATGTCTGAGGAGAGACAGAAGGCAGTTTTTAACCCTATTGTGCCAATGCTATTTTACTCTTTGAATAGCTACAGTTTTCAAAAGAACTATAAGTGATGAAACAATGAAATTTTAATTTTTATATACCTCAATTTACAAGTAATTTACAAGTAAATTGAACATAACATCTCTTACGGTTTGGAGGAAAAAAATTTTATTCTTCCACTAGTAAAATTAAACTTTTTTGTGTATTAATTATTATAAAACAGTTTCTGATTGTTTGGTGGTTCTCAGTTTGCTTATAATAACGTATTACCATCTGCAGAAGAAACTGACCAAATTTCATGTTTCTAACCCCATTAGTTTATCAAATAAAGGTACTTGAAAGTAAAAACAAAATGTAGTTTTGACTAAAATCCACTTAAAGTTTAATGTTGCAGTTATAGTATAGTTATGGATGAGAATTACTTACCACTAACATTTTCCTGCACCATACTGAGCATCTTCTGACTCATACTGATCTTCTTTCCTTCTTTTGGTCCGTCTTCTTTTCTGTCTGGCATCTTTTGTGCATATTAAATTAGCTATATCTGCTTTGCGGCTTCTCTCTTTATCTATTTACACCAAATATTTTACAGTATTTATATTAGATTTTTATGCCCAATAATTCCGAAACATTCAGTTTTCTAATTACATCATCGTTGAAGCATAAAACAGCATCATAAACACCAAATTCGAGGGTTGTAAGCTGAACAAATATGATGTGTACCACCCGTCCACTACTGGGTGATGGCAACGGCGATCGACAGCGACGGATAGCGGCCAATTGCACGACGTTTTCAAAACACGTGACGTCACGCCGCGGCCCAGGAGCGCGCGGACACGGAATTTAGCGGCAGTCAGTAGCGAGCCAGTGGGTGTGTTGGACTTTCCATCGAGCTACGGACCCCCTTGAAGATCTCTCCCGCAGTCGGACACAGAATTCATCAAGCGACACCACGGCATAACAGCCCGGATAATTATAATGGACATGAACAAATACAGTTTTCGGTAACGGGTTCCAAATGACAAAATTCACACATTCATTTAAATTTTGGGTTTTCTCATGAAGACATTTCTTCAACAAGGTATCTTTACAAAGGTCTCTAAATATGGGTTTTATATCATTCATTACTGATGCAGGTAAAGAATGCTTATGGTCATATCTGGCACTTCTCCTGTACTTGTATCAAGTGTCAGGATCATTCGGGCAAAGACCGTGCATTGGATTTTCATTTGTGGAAAGCTTATGGAAAAGGATAGCCCTTACAGCTTTTCTCATGTTTTCTAAATTCCCTACATTTCTTCTTATAGCTAAGCCACAATAATTCTGTAATCTATCTATTTCAACATTTGTCAGGCGACCTTTACCTTCCTATCTTCTTACTATCTTCCAATACTATTTTTGACTTTTCGTTCAATAATCTTCTCAACCTGGACCCCATTCTCTTCTGGACATTCCCAATGCACTCTAATTTAGAAATTGTGACTTTAGGACCATAGGGTTGTTTATGCACATACCCGGTCATAAGCTAGCTGTCACTGTGCTCAGATTGCACAGAGCACCAGGAAAACCATCATATCTCACGAAAAAATTGTCGTATTATTATGAAACAAAAAGTATTTCTCACAGGAAAGATCGGGCATTTCAAATATGCTAAAATCTAAAAATCGAATTTTTGAAGTCCACTTGCCTTCCGTCTCCCCTTAAGGGAAGCTCAGGTTTGGAAGAAATGGAAGATCTTACTGGGATGGTTTGTTACGTACCGATTCAAAGAGGCCTCATCATAAAGTGATAGAACTGGATGATGATATGTTTAAGAAGTGAAAGATAAAATTGCTATGTGTAAAACAACTGACAGTGACATTTATACTTTTACTTGTCACAAATAATTCACCATTTTTTTCTGAATACGTAGCGATTTTCTAGTGTGTGGTCAGCCAGGAATATAAGAGCACAACTTAAATTACTGCGAATGAAACTACCAGCAATCGTCTTTATACTTAAGCTTGTCACAGGTGTGTATCTATGATCGAATCCTTAACAACAGTAGACAGAGATGAAAGATTTCCACAACAATATTTTTAGATTATACTACCATATACCACACGCTCTCGAAAAGCGTTTTTTTTTAAATTTTGTTTCTATGAACCAAATTGTTGATGAATAATATAGGGATGTAGGCTACTTCGTCATTTGGATCTCCAGGAGTGAGCTACAACCACATTCTATACATGTTCTTATTCTTTGACACTCTCTTAATCAATTTTTCGGTTTTGTGGAGATGTGTTCCGTCTATGTAATTAACTGAAGTTAATTTGTTTATCGCCATACGCGTTTAGCTTGTTTTATTTGTACTTTTCAGTACTGTGAATAACATATTGCCTGTGTTGGCTGCTAGCCACTTCGGCCTCATGCCACTGTGGAGCTGCAGTTCATACGCGCGGATCTGAGGCAGATTGCTTTTGATTGGTTGGAGCGAGGAGAAGTGATAACAGCGTTTCGGTTCGCTAGGACTGCTCGGAATTGCTTCCGAAATGCTTCCGGAATAATACTGGGGCTGTCCTTCGTAAACAAGATCGTTCGGTACACTCGCGTACCGAAGCGATCGGGAAAATGGCGGAAAGATACAGAATATGACCCCTGTCCCACTGCACCCAGGGGCAAAGCAGCAGTGTGGCAGCTGCCAAGCATAGCTATGCTCTGTGCTGTTGCGTCACTCCGCTATAATCCAGGTTTTATATCAAGACGAAGAGCTTATCCACGTGCTTTAGGGCAATCAAAGCCCAGTGCTAAGCGCCATGTATGCAGGACAAATAAGCTGTGCTACGAAACATTCCTTCAGCATACAAAAAAGAATACGCTGGAAGAAGTTACTATGGAGGCAACTGCAATTTGACGTAGAGGGAAGACCGTGTAAGTGACTGACTGCACACTTTAAGGAACCTACTGTCACGTCCACAGTTCATATAGAGAATATCTCGATCACGGCTGGATGGATGGACTCAGTAAAATATCTGCCAACCACCCTATTTCTTTTTCGTAACACAGGCACAGATACTGAAATACACACGACTTAGAATTGAACTAGATAATTAATACGACAGTCGGAAGTAGGTGCTATCTTTCGCTGAAGAATAAGTTGTTATGGCAGCTTCCAAGGTCAAAACTGGAAAGACACATGGTGCAGAAGTCGTCTACCATGAGGTCATGTGGATGATAGATTCACTGAGAATGCTATATTTGACAACATTAATAAACAAGAGATGGGAATAGGTATGATCCTGGCCAAGTAGAAAACAGCTAGAGCAGTAGTGATTAAAAACGGAACAGATAAAGAACTGGGCTCACTGAATATTTATATAACTATTTGCTTATTAAACATCTTCGTGAAACTTCTGGAGCAACTGCTCTGTGACCAGTTGCACGCGCATAGGGAACTCTTGGGTCTAAACGACTGTCAATATGCGAAAGCTATAGATGACATGGGTAATGGAGCCCTTCATATTGCAGGAAATTCTACAATGGTGTATGCAACTAGGCGCATGATTGACATCGCAGGCGCGTTCGACCATCTTTGGTGGCAGCGATGTTCGCACGCCCCCTAGATCTCAGGCTCCCCAAATGTGTGTATGAGAGCATTGTAGAATATTGTAGTGTCTAGTGGCTTGGGGGTTGAACAATATCATCAAAGAAATCACAAAGGGTTGTTCTCAACGTTCCATAAGTGGTCAATTGTTCTGGAATCATAGTATTGAAGCTCTATTACATCTGTTGGTGCACATGTACTGAAGGTGTTGTTACATACGCATATGACATCTTAGTAGTTATGTCTGGAGACTCCATGGCGCAACTTGAGGCAAAGACGAATGATGTGCTCGTTCAGACGCAGCTCGGTACGAGGGCAACAAAATGAGTGTAGCTATCATAAATACACATACGTGCTTCGGAAGGGAAGACTTTCTCTTGCAGAAATCCTTCCCTAACGCTTGAGAGAATCGCTGTAAAACGCAGTACTCTTTTCGGAAATTAAGGCAGTCTTCTCGGAAACTTTTTAGAACGTGTAAAATCTGTTACGTAAAAAGCGGCTAAAATTATTCATAAGGTTGCCCGTGCTGGCACAGATGACCACGAATTACCTTTATATAAGGGGCGACCATAACACGAGGTTATCTTCAACGCCATTGTAGGCTTCGCTGCCAGCTTCGGGCGCATCGCCTTCGACTAGGTAGCTACAAAACAATACTGCGACTAATTCAGCGAGGCGTAGTTTTGAGGTTCACCGGTGCCTTTCGCGCTACACCTGTCGAGACTCTGCTGGTGATTCTCGGGATATGCCCAATGGATAAAAGGGTACGTTACAATGCAGCAAAGTACTGATTGGGGCGCGAACAACATAATCGTGTGTACAATATGACAGGAACTCATATTATTGATAGACATTTACGGGCCAGGAAGTTAGATGAATAGTAGTCTAACCGGGACACTAGAAGCACTGAAAGGCTGGTTTATAGCGTTTCCCCAAGCATCAGGCAAAGGTTCACACTGTGCGCCGTTCCCTCTCATCGAGGTATGGTGCATATATTCGACATCTACATCTACATCGGTACTCTACAAATCCCATTTAAGTACCTGGCAGAGGGTTCATCGAATCACCGTCACAATTTTCCATTATTGCAATATCGTATAACGCGCGGAAAAAACTAACACCTATATCTTTCCGTACGAGCTCTTATTTCCCTTATTTTATCGTGGTGATCGTTTCTCCCTATGTAGGTGAGTGTCAACAAAATATTTTCGCATTCGGAGGAGAAAGTTGGTGATTGGAATTTCGTAAGAAGATCCGTCTCAACGGAAAACGCCTGTCTTTTAATGATGTCCAGCCCAAACCCTGTATCATTTCAGCGACACTCCCTCCCATATTTCGCGGTAATACAAAACGTGTTGCCCTTCTTTGAACTTCGCCGGCCGCGGTGGTCTAGCGGTTCTAGGCGCTCAGTCCTGAACCGAGCGACTGCTACGGTCGCAGGTTCGAATCCTGCCTCGGGCATGGATGTGTGTGATGTCCTTAGGTTAGTTAGGTTTAAGTAGTTCTAAGTTCTAGGGGACTGATGACAACAGATGTTAAGTCCCATAGTGCTCAGAGCCATTTGAACCATTTTTTGAACTTCTTCGATGTGCTACATCAGTCTTATCTGGTAAGGATCCTACACAACGCAGCAGCATTCTAAAATAGGACGGACAAGCGTAGTGTAGGCAGTCTCCTTAGTAGATCTGTTACATTTTCTAAGTGTCCTTCCAATAAAACGCAGTCTTTGGTTAGCCTTCCCTACAACATTTTCTATGTGTTCCTTCCAAATTTAAGTTGTTCGCGATTGTAATCCTAGGTATTTCGTTGAATTTATGACCTTTATATCTGACTGATTTATCGTGTAACAGGAGTTAACGGATTCCTTTTAGCACTCATGTGGATGACTTGACACTTTTCGTTATTTAGGGTCAACTACCAATTTTCTAAACCGTTTTGCTGTTTAGTTTGATCTTCTGATGACTTTATTAATCGATAAACTACAACGTCATCTGGAAACAACCTAAGACGGCTGCACAGATTGTCTATGAATTCGTTTATATAGATAAGGAACAGCAAAAGGCCTAAAACACTACCTTGGGGAACCCCAAAAATCTCTTCTGTTTTACTCGATGAATTTACTACGAACTGTGACCTCTCTGACAGGAAGTCACAAGTCCAGTCACATAACTGAGACGATATTCCATAGGCACGTAATTTCACTGTAAGTCGCTTATGTGGTACAGTGTCAAAAGCCTTCTGGAAATCCAGAAATACGGAATCGATCTGAAATTCCTTATCAGTAGCACTCAGAACTTCATGCAAATAAAGAGCTAGTTGTGCTTCACAAGAACGATGTTTTCTAAACACATGTTGCCAATAGACCGTTTTCTTCGAGGTAATTCATAATTTTCGAAAACAATATATGTTCCAGAATCCTGCTGCATATCGACGTTAATGATTTGGACCCGTAATTAAGTGGATTACTCCTACTACCCTTCTTGAATATTGGTGTCCTGTACAATAGTCCAGTCTTTGGGTGCGGATCTTTCGTCGAGCGAATGGTTGTATATGATAGTCAAGTACGGAGCTACTGCCTCAGTATACTCTGAAAGAAACGTAATTGGTATACAGTATGGTTCAAAATACTTGCTTTTATTAAGTGATTGAAGTTGCTTCATTACTCCGAGGATATTTACTTCTACATTACTCTTGTTGGCTGCTTTTCTTGATTCGAATTCTGGAATATTTACTTCGTCTTCTTTTATAAAGGCATTTCGGAAGGCAGAGTTTAGTGACTCTGCTTTGGCAGCAATGTCTTCGATAGTATCTCCATTGCTATCGCGCAGAGAAGGCATTGATTGTTTCTTGCCGCTAACATACTTCACATACGACCACAATCTCTTTGAATTTTCTGCCAGGTTTAGAGACGAAGCTTCGTTGTGGAAACTGTTATAAGCATCTCGCATTGAGTCGGCGCTAAATTTCAAGCTTATGTAAAAGATCACCAATCTTGGGGATTTTGCGTCTGTTTAAATTTGGTATGTTTGTTTCGTTGTTTCTGCAAGAGTGTTCTAACCCGTATTGTGTAGCAAGGAGCATCAGCTCCGTCGTTTGTTAATTTATTTTGTGTGAATCTCTCGGTTGCTGCCGATACTATTTCTCTGAATTCAAGCCACATCTGGTCTACGCTTATATCATTAATTTGGAAGGAGTGGGGATTGTCTCTCAGGATAGCATCAAGTGAATTTTTATCTGCTTTTTTGAATAGGTATATTTTTAATTTATTTTTGGTGGATTTGGAGGTTACAATAAACCATCTCGCTACGACAACGCTGTGTTCACCAGTCCCTGATCGGTTTTGATGCTTTTTATTAACTCAGGATTATTTGTTGCTAAGTGTTCAAGTGTGTTTTCACAACCGTTTACTGCTCGCTTGGGCTCATGAACTAACTGCTCGAAATAATGTTGAGAGAATGGGTTTAGCATAATTTCGGATGACGTTTTATGTGTACCTCCGGAATTAAACATTTATTTTCGGCAACATATCGAGGGCAAATTAAAGTCACCTCCAACTATAATCCTATGAGTCGGGTACGTGTTTGAAATCAAAATCAAGTTTTCTTTGAATATTTCAGCAACTGTATCATCTGAATTGGTAGGACGGTAAAAAGATTCAGTTATTATTTTATTCCGGTTGCCAACAATGACCTCTGCACATTCTAACTCACAGGATCTATCTACTTCAATTTCGCGACAAGACATTCAGACTCCTGAATACGGTTTAATTTTACGTGGCGCTGTTGTGTCTAACTGCCCTTTATATTTTGGGTGAAATAAGCTATAAATAGAAATATATAGTACATTCAAGCAGTAGATGACATCAAATACACCAGCTAAACGGCGATATTCAATGGTTCGTTCCCTGAAATAGCTCACTCTGACTGATTTCCAGACATTCAGATTTTTAAAAATAGCTTAAGGTGAGACAGAAATGATTTAAAACACACTGAATCTTTGGATCAGTGGAGTCTATTACCTTTTTTCTTATACTCGCATAAGTTACAAAAAACCCTTCAGATTCATTCTTGTCGAAGTACTAACGAAATAGGAGGCTCAAACTATTTCCATTTACATTCTATCGTCAATCGCGTTGGTGCAACATTATAGCCATCAAAAGCTTACAGGAAACAAGCGCTTGCAGTTGTAATGTCCCTGTGATGAGGAAGGCTCAGGAATGAAATGGAATTATACTGCCACGTGATAAGTGGAATGATTCTGTAGAAGAATCCAGCGGCTATCCACTTTTCATCATAAGAATAAACTGGATGTAAACATTAAGCCATGTATTCTTCCGCATTTTCTTGTATCTCGTTGGATTTAGATTCACGTGGAGCGGAAACCAAGCTGTGACAAGTACAGTAAAGTGCGTTCATAGGGATACGTTTTATGCTGCATCACACGCAAACAGACTGAGCGATAAAATGCGAGACAACAGCTTTTTCCGGCGCACTAAACTTTCACAGCACTGGCCAATCAGCGCTCCAACTAACCTGCAATGACGTTACCAGTTGCAGTTCAGACGTAAAAAGAGACGGGCAGAGAAACAATATGGCTTCGAATAGCATTTAATTTTTAAAGAGAATAAGAAAACTCCACCACTAATGCTCTCGTTCTTACCTGACATATTATTCTAATTATAAACAAGAGTGATGAAAATTCCTAACTTAACCATAGAGTAATTTCTCTGACCGAGGTATGTGTGATGCAAAAGCATGTTGCAGGAATTCAACCGTGGTATTGAATACTAAAGCCACTGAAGGTATTCACTACAGTCAGTCGTCTGTTAATCCCTTAGTTGTTTCCTTATCCGAATCCGAGAAATACATTTCGGTTCTGGAATTGTTATCTGCAACGTTGATAACGAGTCGATCAACAACAGAATCCACGAAGCCATCCAGGCGCTACATTTTCTTCTATTCTTTTATGACGTGACGTTCTATAGCCCGCGAGCGTTCGGCAATGACATGTGAAACAGACTGCTTGCGTTAGTTCCAGATCGTCTGGCAGCTTAACAGTCCGGTTATTTCTCAGACCAAAATCCTTAACTTGGCTCCAGATAATGGGGCAGTGATAAATGTAAAAATGCGATATTTGTATGGTGTTCTCGACGCTGTGAAGATGTAGTATAAAAGAATTGGCACAGTCCAAATACAGAGTATCTGATTTTTCATTTTTGCCTTAAAATTAAATTGTTGTTATGTTTTCCTAATTTAGGCAACCTTTATTAACAGTCTTTCATAAAATATCGATAAGTGAGAATTTGTATTTGAAATGAAAACAGGAATTTCGCTTGCAGAAACTTCAACTAAGAGATGTAGGTATTTGAAACTGAACGAGAGAAGAAATTGACAAAGGCGAGGCTTGAACCACCGAACCACGATTTCCAGTCAGTTGTCATGTCGCTTTGCTACCGATTTCGCAATAATGCAAACCTGTACTCTTTTCTGCATTGTTTCTACTAGAGTGTGTCCAAAAACTTCTTACCTTTGTAAATTTATGACACATTAAGAACAACCTGTTTCTCGGCACTTTTTAACCGTATTCCACACGCGTTTTTCATTTCATACTGCCGTATTAACAGCACGACAATCAGAGCACAACTCAGGAGAGGCTGTGACTGCATACGATTTTTGAAATAAAAACTACATAGTTAAACAGTGATTAAGA
The DNA here is from genome assembly GCF_023897955.1 of Schistocerca gregaria. Classification (NCBI taxonomy): domain Eukaryota; kingdom Metazoa; phylum Arthropoda; class Insecta; order Orthoptera; family Acrididae; genus Schistocerca; species Schistocerca gregaria. Next base: position 134,638,210 of record NC_064921.1, on the reverse strand, counting down.
AAAATATTGATGGCTGTTAATACGTTTGAATATAAAGTTTTATTTAACGTAACTTACCAATAATATATCTAATACGAATGTAGGACCTACTTCCAGGAGCGTAACAACACCAGTGTAGGTGTGCTTCAGCTTTTGACCAATAATCGTGTTTGTGTTTGTTTACATAAGGTTTATTCTTATGATGGACGGAGTATACCTGAAGTAGAGCACCAACAGTACATAAAAAACTGTGCTACCATTTGTTAAAGGAAGTGTTGAAAGAGACAAATGGCGCACAGGAAATTAGAAAAACTTTCTCCGTGTAGGTAAAATATCGGGCATAATAAAATACGTGTGACGTTTCGAAAGTAAATTTAGTCATTTTTTTCATAAGGAAACACTGTCGCCAATAAGGAAGGCACCATGACATCATGAACTATACACCTTGCATTATTTTTCGACATAGTTGCCACCGACATTAAAACGTTCGATGCAACCTGCAATCGTTTTGAAGAAACCACTCTGGTAAAACTCGGTACTCTGCGATACAAGGAATTGTCCCATAGCCTGCTCCACCTCAGCATCCGTTTGATAGTATCGTCGCGACAGCTCAGCTTTCATTGCAGGGAACAGGTGAACGTTCGATGAGGTAGGCCAGGTGATCCAACCTCTCCCCTCCGAGGCACGAATCGGATCCTGTGTGAGTTTGTTTGTGTGTGGTTTTGCGTTGTCGTCCCACAGAACCCTCACTCAAGAGGCCTGGTCTCTTTCGTCGAAAGACGGACACGAATTTGCTGAGTTGTATACATGTCTGGCGCCAGGCACGGCGTTTCTTCGCAGTAAGCAGGTTGCGGATGTGTCGTTGTAATTGCCGGTGGCGGGTAAGTGTATCCCGGTCACGAGTGCGGAGAAAAGAGCGGTAGAGGCGGCGGAACTCTCGAAGGAGAAGGACGGCCTGTGGAGGCAGGGCGGGGCGGTGAGGGTGGATGGCTTTGGTGGAGATATGGGTGGCGACGGCGTCAGACAAGGTCTGGTGCAGGAAGGCAGCAGTGCGAGAGATGTCATCAGGAGATTAGAGGGTAAGGTCGTGGCCGTCAACCTGGGTGTGCACACGTAGAGGCCGCTGCTGTCTCGGTGTCGTCCTGGAAGGGAGGTCAGTCAGAGTGCGATTGTCTGACTTCTTCTCACAGCCTTCTCTTTCTCGTTATTGCCGACTGGCTTGCCGGCGCTTGACTTTACGCTGTAACAGAAACAATATCGAATCTATCAAAGACGACAGTAGCAATAATCATCAGAGGGGTGGAGAACAGGGTGAGACAGGAATGTAGCCTATCCCCACTCTAGTCAACCTGTGTAATGTGCAAGCAGTAAACGAAACCAAAGAGAAAATTTGAATTTAAGTTCAAGGAGCAGAAATAATAGCTTTGACTTATGCCTATGACAATTCAATTCTTTCAGGGGAGACGACAAAGAAATTGTTTGATTTAAGTGTTATGAATTTTTTGTGAAAGCATTTGTCTGGGATGTATGGAATGTATCCTTATATGTAAGTGAATCGAGGAGAATAAGCAGTACAGACAAGAACAGAACAGAAATTAAGGCAATGTGATGTTGCGAAAGAATGCTAGAGAGCAGATTGGTAAATTAAAAAACTACTGAATCGATTTGGAAGGAAAAGATGTTTAATGCACAAATTGAGTAAAGTAATGGGTATATTGGTCCTGAGGCATTTAGGTATAGTTAATTTGATAATGGAGAGAAGTGGTGAGACGTATAATTGAAAAAAGACCCAGTATTGAATACAGTAAGCAGCTTCAACTGTATGTAGGTTGGTGTAGTTATGCAGGGACTGCAACGCGCTAGACTAGAGCAAAATCCTGCAATCAATCAGTATGGGACCCAAGACCACAGCAAACATCTGTACCTAAGGCTGTCTGGAAGCCAAGCAGCCCAGTATTAACCACAGCTTCGTTGCCTTCTGCCTTATGGCTCTGATGAAAGAACTTAGCTAGCTCCGTTTCATATGAATTGTACTTGCGGAAACTTTGTTGATTACTGTAAAAGAGCAGTTCCATCTCCAGAAAAGTCTGCAAAAGCGTGTGCAAAAAATATCCTGTAATTCTAATGCATATTGATCTGATTGAGACAGGGTATAGTTCTATCCATCTGGAATACGACCCTTCTTATAAACTAGAATTACCTGTGCCGTTTTCCAGTTACTGTCACGCTTCATTGTTCCAGCGTCCTACGATAAACCAATACTGGTTGTTTCAGGTGTTATTCTAGTGACAGTCTCCGTTAACAATATATGATCAGTGGTTTCCAAATATTTGACACACACATTTTTAAAGTTATCCTATCAAATGGCGTGGTTTGTTCGTTATGACTCAGGGCTCATTCCAGTTCCCGTTTTGCCTAATACGTGTAATGTTCAGAAAGTAATTTTTTTCATTCTTTATGAAAGACAGGAGACACTAAAAATGCTATAAGAATCCATACCCGCTGCTAGTTCAACTATAAACGGGGCGTCCGTGACAGAAGGATGGCCCACACACAGTGTGAAGAAGACTGACAACGACCTCGCCAATTGAAGTGTGTGCTGTTATCTGGTATGAATGTTATCCATTAACGCCTACACATTGAGTATGGTGAAAAGGTCATGCCTGGTCATATGGTTGGTCCCTGGTTTTGCATGTTCAGAGATGGAAGGCAGAATGTGGAGTATGAAGATCGAAGTGGGCATCCCTCAACATCCTTTCCTGGCGCATCCATCACCACCTCTGCCAAAACCACCTCCTCCCCAACACCCAATGTGGCTTTCGACCTTCCTTCTCTGCTGATGACCAACTCCTCCGCCTCACTCATCTCCTCTCCCTCCAGCTTAATTCCCGTCACTCTGCTATTTTTGTCTCCCTTGAACTCGAAAAGCAATTCCCTCCTCTGCCTCCTCTCATTCCCTCTCGCATCTGCCCTGTCCCTCTCCCCCTTTATTAGTCATCTCCCTCCTTGGTTCCCCCCCTTTACGTTTTTTTCCTTCCTCCCTCCTTGTTTTTCCCCCTCCTCCAGGTCCCCCCCTCCCATCTGCCTTTGGATCAGGAGTGTCATCTTTGTGCCGCCATTTTCGTGCAGTGTTTTACAGTGAGTGTTTTAAAGTGAGTGTTCCGTGTTATGTTTTTTGGGAAGTGTTGCGAACGACCATCATATTGTCGCTGGGTGTGCTTTTTATCTCTTGTGAACCGAAACCAGACTGTCGCCATGTTTTTTAATTGTGTGTGTACTATGTTACTTGTCTGATTCCTGTGTCTTTTATTAACATTGTCAACCCCTTTTGCTTTCTGTTTTAACTTTCCGCATTTTTTTCCCGCCATTTTACACTTTACGTTACCGTTTTATCGCCTGTTTTTCTTGTTTCTTTTCTTCATCCGTTTTTTTTTTTTTTAAGTCTGTAGGCTGTAGAGCAGCGTAATAAGCTGCTGCCAGCCTGCCCCCTTCGGGGGAGAATTGAAAATCAATAAAGGGAAAAAAAGGATCTACGTGAAGACGACATAAGCGCCACGCCCGACTGATAGGGCCCACTTGGATAGCAGCGTCAGTGTTAGCTACTTCTACAGCAGTTCAGGACAGACTTCTGTCACTGCAAAGACGGATTATTTCGTATGTCGCCCTTTGTTTGCGATACATCTATGTAATTGTCAAAGTTAAGTATTGTAACTTTCTTATTGTAATAAAACTAATTAAAAACAAGTTGCTCCATTGTTTGTTTAGCGAACCGAGTGGGCAGCAGGATACCTAGACACAACCGTTTCCGGTCATGTATTTTTGCAGATATCGTGAGGCTATTCGCACAGAACGAAGCTATAAACAGGGAAGTGACTTCATTAAGAAATTGTTACGAGACACCTGCAAACGATCAGCAGCTACAGCTACATGTACATGACTAGTTCGCAATTCACACTTAGACAATGTTAGCTGGTTCATAGGACTATCTTCAGACCATTTCTCGGCAGTTCGACTTTCGAATAGCAGTTGGAAGTAATGTACATCTAAATCTTTTCGTGGGAACTGTGATTTCTCTTATTTTATTGCGTCGGTTATTTCTCCCTATGAAGGCGGGAACCAACAATCATGGAAAACGATAAATGTAATGTAATGTAAAAAATATATTCGAATTCGCGTATCATATTCCCGACACTCTCTCCCATATTTCGCAGTAATACAGAAAGAGCTGCGCTTTCTCGAAATTTTTGTGTGTCCTACGTCCATCCTACTTGGGATCCTTACTCCACAGTGAACAAGAGTATTGTAGGCAGCCTCATAACTAGATTCGTTGGATCTTCTAAGTGTTGTGCCAATAAAACGCACTCTTCAGTTCGCTTTCATGACATTTTATTTGTGGTGGTTCCAATTTAAATATGTACGTATATTTAATGCCTGGGTTTTAGTTGGACTGTCAACCTTTAAATTTGTGTGACTTAGTGTAACGGAAATTTTAGGATGTTTTTTAATACCCATGAGGAGAACCTCACTCTTTTCGTTGTTTAGGGTCAGTTGTCACTATTCTCATTATCCATACACCTTTTCTAAATCATTTTGGAATTAGTTTTGATATTTCGATGACTTTGCTGAACGCGAAATAACAAAAATGGTTCAAATGGCTCTCAGCACTATGGGACTTAACTTCTGGGGTCATCAGTCTACTAGAACTTAAACTACTTAAACCTAACTAACCTAAGGACATCACACACATCCATGCCCGAGGCAGGATACGAACCTGCGACCGTAGCGGTCGCGCGGTTCCAGACTATAGCGCCTAGAAGTGCTCGGCCACCCCGGCCGGGGCGAAATAACAGTATCATCAACAAAAATTCGTAGAGGGCTGTTCAGATTGTCTCCTAAATCGATTATGTAGCAAGAGGCCTGTAACACTTCCTTGGGAAATCTCAAACAGCGCTTCGTTTCACTTAATGACTTCTGACAATTACTGCGAACTGTGTTATTCCTGACAGGAAATCACGAATCCATTCGCGCAATTGTGTCTGTATTCCAAAGGCACGTAGTGTGATTAGAAGCCGCGTTTGAGGGACGGAGTCGAAGGCCTTCTTGTACCCTAAAAATAAGGAATCATCTTGAGCTCTCATGCCATTGCACTCATTTCGTCGTATGAATTTTGAGCCAGTTGCGGTTCACAAGAGGATGTCAAGATTCATAACTGACCTTGAATTTAAATAAATACTACAGTATGCACAAAAGTAGTTGGTAATATCTGATATCAGTCACAATCATAACGTTCCTAGCATTATATTTGCGGAGTGGTTTAAAGTGGGGAGATAACATATACATAGCCACAGGGAATGAACTTTATTTGACGGATCTCGAGGAAGTCCTGGCTCTTATGCCACATCACTGCCCACGTTTATTACATTTTGTTGGTAGGTAGGATCACAAAGCAGACTCATTGAATTACGCAACTTATGGTCACACACAACGGCCAGGTGAGCAACAGCTTTATCTTACTGGAGCAGGGAGAGACTGTGAGGACTCACCTACCACAATGGCCGCCAAGAAGCGAATCTTGTGTTACTGTTTAAATTCAACCATGCTGATGACGTTACCTGCTCGCAGAACTCATTAATAATAATCTCAGTATGTCCGCCCCGGGTAGCTGAGAGGTCAGCGCAACAGAATGTCAATCCTAAGGTCCCGGGTTCGATTCCCGGCTGGTTCGGAGATTTTCTCCGCTTGGGAACTGGGTGTTGTGTTTTCCTAATCATCATCATTTCGTCCCCATCGACGCGCAAGTCGCCGAACTGGCGTCATATCAGGTGCACGGTCTACCCGACGGGAGACCCTAACCACACGACATATTATTGTTATCTCAGTATCGCTCAACTCATCAGGGAATCCTAATTACAGATTTTAGTTACTGTCAGTGTTTAGTGATGGAAAGGATGGACCAATCAAAAGTGCGCACTGAGAGGGCAAATTGCGAAGATAGCTCACAACCAGTCTACCATCGGTTTTCGGCAGGTAATACATGAATCCGGTATAAAATCTGATCTCATGTAGAGACGGTACAGTTTGTTGAAAAATTGCCTCGGATGACGCACTTGTGTCATGTTTTGTTAATCTAAGTCAGTCTACGATTCGTTTTCGAAGTGACAACACGCGAACTACTGTCTGAAGTGCAGCTGCACGAAAAGACAGAAGTGATTGTTAAATATGCTCTGAGTAAATAACCGTGCGTTGATCTTAAGATAATGCGGTTCTAGGCGCTGCAGTCTGGAACCGCTAGGCCGCTACGGTCGCCCATTCGAATCCTGCCTCGGGCATGGATGTGTGTGATGTCATTAGGTTAGTTAGGTTTAACTAGTTCTAAGTTCTAGGGGACTAATGACCTCAGAAGTCGAGTCCCATAGTGCTCAGAGCCATTTTTTATCTTAAGATCGTGCGACGTATTGCTGCTCGGGAACTAGTGATTAATGACTGGGACTCTTGCTATGAATATTAACCATAGATTGGCGCACTGAATCTTTTCTTGGTTTTTTGGCTTCTATAAATATAAATAAAATTTAGTAGCAACCCAGTGCTCTGTAATTTAAATTTTAATAACACTGAATTCTTTCTCAGTTGTCACTTGCGTTATGTACTGTTTACTGCAAGAAAATCAGAACCTGCAGCCAGCGAAGAACAAACCAATTGGAATGGCAGGTACATTTATACAACACGAGAAGTAAGCAAGTTGCTTCCAGTTACGCTAGGGATAGTAAACACGGACATTATTTACCGAAACCCTCTGCAACTCTTACCTTCACTATACAGTTTTGACACTATTATTGCTAGTTTGCTGGCGTTTGCAGAAATAAAAAGCTGGGAAATCGACATGAAGTGTTCCAGACAAATACATTATGTGATAAAACCGAACGACTGATCATCGGGCAGCTTTTATTGTGCCACTTAAATAAAAAGGAAAATTGTGACCATATAGCAGATATGCTGAGTCACAGATAGGCACAACAAAAAGACAGTTACAAATTAGCTTTCGGCCAATATGGCCTTCGTCAAAAAGAGACGACAGATACACACACACACACACACACACACACACACACACACACACACACACACACACAGCGCACACGCAGGCAAACGCAACTCACACGGTCACGCCTGCAGTATCTGGCGACTTTAGCTGCACTAGCAGTGTGTGTGAGCTGCATTTGCCTGAGTATGTGTGTTTGTGTGTGTGTGTGTGTGTGTGTGTGTGTGTGTGAGTGTGTGTGTGATCTATTTTTGGCGAAGGCCATGTTGTCCAACAGATAATTTGTAACAGTCTTTTTATTGTGCCTATCTTTGACTGGGCCTCTCTGCTATATGCCGAGTAGCGACTTTTCTTTTCATAACACTGTTGCATTTCATCCCGCATTTTGTGTTATTTGATTTTAGTTGTACATGAAGTTACTTCTTTTATACAACCTTCTTTTATAAGGTATCAGATAGGTTATGTAATGGTAAGACAGAAATTTAGGAACCAGGTTTTAAATTGTAAGACATTTCCAGGGGCAGATGTGGACTCTGACCACAATCTATTGGTTATGAACTGCAGAAAAAATTGAAGAAACTGCAAAAGGTGGGAATTTAAGGAGATGGGACTTGGATAAGCTGACTAAACCAGAGGTTGTACAGAGTTTCAGGGAGAGCATAAGAGAACAATTGACAGCAGTGAGAGAAAGAAGTACAGTAGAAGAAGAATGGGTAGCTCTGAGGGATGAAGTAGTGAAGGCAGCAGACGGTCAAGTAGGTAAAAAGACGAGGGCTAGTAGAAATCCTTGGGTAACAGAAGAAATGTTGAATTTCATTGATGAAAGGAGAAAATACACTCCTGGAAATGGAAAAAAGAACACATTGACACCGGTGTGTCAGACCCACCATACTTGCTCCGGACACTGCGAGAGGGCTGTACAAGCAATGATCACACGCACGGCACAGCGGACACACCAGGAACCGCGGTGTTGGCCGTCGAATGGCGCTAGCTGCGCAGCATTTGTGCACCGCCGCCGTCAGTGTCAGCCAGGTTGCCGTGGCATACGGAGCTCCATCGCAGTCTTTAACACTGGTAGCATGCCGCGACAGCGTGACGTGAACCGTATGTGCAGTTGACGGACTTTCAGCGAGGGCGTATAGTGGGCATGCGGGAGGCCGGGTGGACGTACCGCCGAATTGCTCAACACGTGGGGCGTGAGGTCTCCACAGTACATCGATGTTGTCGCCAGTGGTCGACGGAAGGTGCACGTGCCCGTCGACGTGGGACTGGACCGCAGCGACGCACGGATGCACGCCAAGACCGTAGGATCCTACGCAGTGCCGTAGGGGACCGCACCGCCACTTCCCAGCAAATTAGGGACACTGTTGTTCCTGGGGTATCGGCGAGGACCATTCGCAACCGTCTCCATGAAGCTGGGCTACGGTCCCTCACACCGTTAGGCCGTCTTCCGCTCACGCCCCAACATCGTGCAGCCCGCCTCCAGTGGTGTCGCGACAGGCGTGAATGGAGGGACGAATGGAGACGTGTCGTCTTCAGCGATGAGAGTCGCTTCTGCCTTGGTGCCAATGATGGTCGTATGTGTGTTTGGCGCCGTGCAGGTGAGCGCCTCAATCAGGACTGCATACCACCGAGGCACACAGGGCCAATACCCGGCATCATGGTGTGGGGAGCGATCTCCTACGCTGGCCGTACACATCTGGTGATCGTCGAGGGGAGACTGAATAGTGCACGGTACATCCAAACCGTCATAGAACCCATCGTTCTACCATTCCTAGACCGGCAAGGGAACTTGCTGTTCCAACAGGACAATGCACGTCCGCATGTATCCCGTGCCACCCAACGTGCTCTAGAAGGTGTAAGTCAACTACCCTGGCCAGCAAGATCTCCGGATCTGTCCCCCATTGAGCATGTATGGGACTGGATGAAGCGTTGTCTCACGCGGTCTGCACGTCCAGCACGAACGCTGGTCCAACTGAGGCGCCAGGTGGAAATGGCATGGCAAGCCGTTCCACAGGATTAAATCCAGCATCTCTACGATCGTCTCCATGGGAGAATAGCAGCCTGCATTACTGCGAAAGGTGGATATACACTGTACTAGTGACGACATTGTGCATGCTCTCTTGCCTGTGGTTCTGTCAGTGTGATCATGTGATGTATCTGACCACAGGAATGTGTCAATAAAGTTTCCCCTTCCTGGGACAATGAATTCACGGTGTTCTTATTTCAAGTTCCAGGAGTGTATAAAATGTAGTAAATGAAGCAGGCAAAAAGGAATACAAATGTCTCAAAAATGAGATCGACAGAAGTGCAAAATGGGTAAGCAGGGATGGCTAGAGAACAAATGTAAGGATGTAGAGGCTTATCTCACAAGGGGTAAGATAGATACCGCCTGCAGGAAAAATAAAGAGACGTTTGGAGAAAAGAGAACCACTTGTATGAATATCAAGAGCTCAGATGGAAACCCAGTTCTAACCAAAGAAGGGAAAGCAGAAAGATGGAAGGAGTATACAGAGGGTCTATACAAGGGCTATGTACTTGAGGACAATATTATAGAAATGGAAGAGAATGTAGATGAAGATGAAATGGGAGATGCGATGCTACGTGAAGAGTTTGACAGAGCACTGAAAGACCTGAGCCGAAACAAGGCCCCTGGAGTAGACAACATTCCATTAGAACTACTGACGGCCTTGGGAGAGCCAGTCCTGACAAAACTCTACCATCTGGTGAGCAAGACGTACGAGACAGGCGAAATACCCTCACACTTCAAGAAGAATATAATAATTCCAATCCCAAAGAAAGAAGGTGTTGACAGGTGTGAAAATTACCGAACTATCAGTTTAATAAGTCACAGCTGCAAAATACTAACGCGAATTCTGTACAGACGAATGGAAAAACTGGTAGAAGCGGACGTCGGGGAAGATCAGTTTGGATTTTGTAGAAATATTGGAACACGTGAGGCAGTACTGACATTACGACTTATCTTAGAAGAAAGATTACGGAAAAGCAAACCTACGTTTCTAGAATTCTTAGACTTAGAGAAAGCTTTTGACAATCTTAACTGGAATACCCTCTTCCAAATTCTAAAGGAGGCAGGGAAAATACAGGGAGCGAAAGGCTATTTACAATTTGTACAGAAAACAGATGGAAGTTATAAGAGTCGAGGGACATGAAAGGGAAGCAGTGGTTGGGAAGGGAGTGAGACAGGGTTGTAGTCTCTCCCCAATGTTATTCAATGTGTATATTGAGCAAGTAGTAAAGGAAACAAAAGAAAAATTCGTAGTAGTTATTAAAATCCATGGAGAAGAAATAAAAACTTTGAGGTTCGCCGATGACATTGTAATTCTGTCAAAGACAGCAAAGGACTTGCAAGAGCAGTTGAACAGAATGGACCATGTCTTGAAAGGAGGATATAAGATGAACATCAACAAAAGCAAAACGAGGGTAATGGAATGTAGTCGAATTAAGTCGGGTGATGCTGAGGGAATTAGATTAGGAAATGAGACACTTAAAGTAGTCAAGGAGTTGTGTTATTTGGGGAGCAAAAGAACTGATGATGGTCCAAGTAGAGAAGATATAACATGTAGACTGGCAATGACAAGGAAAGCGTTTCTGAAGAAGAGAAATTTGTTAACATCGAGTGAAGATTTAAGTGTCAGGAAGTCGTTTCTGAAAGTATTTGTATGGAGTGTAGCCATGTATGGAAGTGAAACATGGACGATAAATAGTTTGGACAGGAAGAGAATAGAAGCTTTCGAAATGTGGTGCTACAGAAGAATGCTGAAGATTAGATGGGTAGATCTCATAACTAATGAGGAGGTATTGAATAGAATTGGGGAGAAGAGAAGTTTGTGGCGCAACTTGACGAGAAGAAGGGACCGGTTGGTTGGACATCAAGGGATCACAAATTTAGTATTGGAGGGCAGCGTGGAGGGTAAAAATCGTAGAGGGAGACAAAGAGATGAATACACTAAGCAGATTCAGAAGGATGTAGGTTGCAGTAGGTACTGGGAGATGAAGAAACTTGCACAGGGTAAGGAAGCATGGAGACCTGCATCAAACCAGTCTCAGTACTGAAGACCACAACTATAACATGAAGTTACTGTTGTTAGCAAAGTGGTTATCGTCAAGAATGAACGTATGTCGTTTTCCTTTTAGTTGTTGCTCTAAAGCTGGCTGTGTGGCAAAGCAGTTCTAGGCCCTTCAGTCTGGAACCACGTGACCGCTATGGTCGCAGGTTCGAATCATGCCTCGTGCATGGATCTGTGTGATGTCCTTAGGTTAGTTAGGTTTAAGTAGTTCTAAGTTCTAGGGGACTGATAACCTCAGTTATTAAGTCCTATAGTGGTCAGAGCCATTTAAACCATTTGTTGCTTTAAAGGGAATAAGCAGGCTGCTAGCTTGTTGTAGTAGGATGATGGAGTTCTCAGTGCAATTTTGATATCAAATTGATATGAAAATTAATTAAACTGGTCACTTATTTCCCCCCCTCCCCTGTTGACCACAACCACCCCCACCCCTGACCAAGCCCACCCGAGCCAACGAATGACGCCATGTGTTTTCATCAGCCTACACGTGGGCCCCACTCCCTTTCGCGTGTATCCACCCTCCCCTACCTATCCTATAGACGTCAGTTTCAAATTTTGGCGTGAATTTCGAATTTTGGTAGGAAATTCTTTGCCCTAGGGCTGTGATGACTTCCCACCCTACCCATTGTAGGGAAGCAGCATACTCACGCCTTATAAAATTCACATCAGTCTTTCCATTGTGTGCCAACCTAGCCCGCCGCAACTGGTTCTGACGTCATAAATATTGCGCAATACTTTAAAGTGAAGTAAATAACCTGAAACGTTTCTAGCATCTCAGGAGTAATACAAGTTCAATAACTTTAACCATTTTCGAAATTTGGATGTTTTTCTGTAAAAATCATTGGCGCAACAGGAAAGAGCTAGAAACTTAAGAACTTATATTTAGATTCCTTTTGCATAATAATTTAGTAGAAACAGTATTCTGTATGTCACAAATTAAAATTTTTGTTGAAATTCATGATTTTCTGGTTTTTGTCTTAAAAATTAAGGAAGCAAGATAGATTAAGTGGGCGAATAAATAAAGCTAGGTTGTTTAAATTTAAGTAGAAGGGAGATCCGATATAATCATAAAGATGTGAGAAGTTTCAACTGAATAACTAGAAAACTATAGCGATAGCGTATCTCCAAAGGGCAAGTTCAAAGTTCGTCTACTGTGTGTAGTGTAATTAAATTAATTATCTCGCTCAAAATATTTGACTTAGCCACGTCAGACTTTTATTATGATTACTTACCTGTGTGCTGATTGCACATTTAAATTGAGAGCTTCATCGGCCATCAGCAAAGGAAGCAATGATTTATTCGATAACTTGAAGTGGTGCATTACTAGCCCAGCGGCTAGTCGGGAGAGCAGATTTGATCAGGCGTTCCCTTAGCCGTCCGCACCGCGGCTTTATATGTAAGAACGCTGTGCGAGAAGAGGAAGGCCCCAGTTCTCTCCAGACGCTGATTAGCGCACCACCTGTGCCGGGAGTCGCGTCGCGTCGGTATCGTTGATATAAACAGCCTCGGATGCTGTAATAAGTTATTCGGGATACGCGTAACCATGAAATCGTTTTAGAGTAGAGTGTTAATTCTGGGATGACTTTGATGGTCTATCTTCAGTTTGCGTCCCGGCCGCGGTGGTCATGCGGTTCTAGGCGCTCACTCCGGAACCGCGCGACTGCTACGGTCGCAGGTTCGAATCCTGCCTCGCTCATGGATGTTCTTAGGTTAGTTAGGTTTAAGTAGTTGTAAGTTCCAGGGGACTGATGACCACAGATGTTAAGTCCCATAGTGCTCAGAGCCATTTTTTTTTCAGTTTATAGTTGCATCAGCGCATTAGACTCTGAACTTCAAATGGTTCAAATGGCTCTGAGCACTATGGGTCATAAGTCCCCTAGAACTTAGAACTACTTAAACCTAACTAACCTAAGGACATCACACACACACCCATGCCCGAGGCAGGATTCGAACCTGCGACCGTAGCAGCACCGCGGTTCCGGACTGCAGCGCCTAGAACCGCATGACCTCCGCGGCCGGCTGACTCTGAACTGCTCTGGTAGTTGGATTATGTGGATTCTTTTTGTCCCGTGACTTTCAGAATATAGTGAACATTTTAGAGAGAATGGTTTTTGATTATGAATCCCAGACAATCTCCTAATTCCTCAGAGCCACAAGCTGTAGCTATAAATGTATTTCTCAGATGAAGTGGGCACTAGGAATTTTAATTACAGGCTTCACGTTTTGCTAATCACTTTCTGGTTGCCAATATTGTAGTTAGAGAGCCAGTGTTGAGAACGGCAAACAACAGCATAAATACAAAACATTTATTCTGTTATTCCACCCTCTGCCCCACACCATCACCGAGGAATTGGTGGGAAATTAAAAATGGCGGTGCTGTTTCTGGGATTGGAACCCTCGTCCTTTTGGATGGAAAATCCAAGTGCAGCCCCCAGCGCATGGAAACTGTCCAGATGCAGGAGGGAAAGGTTAGGTTAGTGTACTTTATTTATTTTTATTGGGAAACTAATGTAATTATCGGTCCTAATTACATAATTAATCATAAAGATTGGGCCTAATTACTATGCATAGCGCTACACGTGGACGGTCTAAAATCGCAATATAGCTCAAAAATTGGCGATACCATAAATCTGGTTTATCCTCCTCTGAAAAAAATTTCACACCACTCGAAACTAGTGACAAGACACACACAAACTCTACCCTTCACCTATAAGCTGGCGGGTAGGATGTAAGATACCATCTTTACTGGGAATTTCCCATCAAAATGTTTTTGATGGGAAATATGTTCAACTCAGGAAAAGCTGGTGTTGAACAGAGATGAGTTTAATAAATGTATTACCTGGAAGCATACAGCTGACGACAGCATCTATAGTTGTTTGACATCAGAGTTCTCTACAGATGCCTGCTCAATAACCACCCTGCACCCTTGTAATTGAAGCCAATTCACGCTACCACGACTGATGGAAAAAATGTTTCACAGTTCTAATTACACTTCTAAATTGTCACGAAAAAACCAGCAGTTGTAATGAATGGGTCATAATGCAACGCATGTATTGGAAAAATCGTTGTTCCAACAGACTGCACAGGGGGTGGTAGTTCTCTTCGATAGGCGCTCACAAACTGCTGAAATTGAAGGACCCCTTACCTTCCCTCATCCCTCCTCTCCCCTAGTTCCCTCCCTCCCTCCCTCCATCCATCCACCTACGGAGGGGACAGAGGCTTTTCCAAATTGCCAGATGCTCCGCTGAGTGCCTTGTGGCGCCATCTGGCTGCAATTGCTGACTACCTTGAGGTGCTGATCCTTCGCCAACACAAAATCATGTATAGTCAACTAAAAAATAGGAGATAGAAGGACGGATGCCCCAAGTGCAACTTGTTCGTATAGAATATAGCGACGCAGACCTACACGCCACCTTTTGGTCAGTGTGCGATTGTGTCTGGCGACCGCCCACTGTAGACATGATCCCCCCGCCTCCAGCAGCCCGCCTTACTGCACTGGAGAACAACTGTATTTGATGTCAGCGCATCTCTTATAGTCAAGCATCTATTAAGAAAGGAAAACACAACTGCGGCGATAGTAAATGTCCCATTTCTACGAAAACACGCAGTCCATTTTCTTTTAGTTTTATGAGCGAAGTCGGTGTAGCTTTTACATTCAACTGCAGGATACAATTTCCATCTCATTATTTTGCGACATCCAGCGAAGTGTACCGTCGCCGATTACAGATGATCAGCAGAGACAAGCCCACCCTGCATAAAATCTGAAAAAATTTCCAATATTTTGATGCGAAAACTACCGATCACTGCAGAATGTCCTTGTTATTTCAAAACAGTTATCAGAGTAAATAAATAGCTATAATTTAAACACAAAAGAAAAAAGTCTACGTTAAGCAATTTCTTTCAGCTTCATGGACAAATCACATGGCCTGAGAGCGTCTCTCACGTTCACATCGGTGACTATAAAAAAACTGTCTTGCTCATGTGTATCACTTCTTGCCACAGTGCTGTCCAATCAGAAATGTTACGCATTTGCGCTAGGTGTTGAAAACTGTACTACATGTACAAGCAATTGTAGAATACGAGGCATGATTCTATAGGCAGAAGTGACATAAAATCGATAAAATTACAAAAAATGACGAAAAATACGTATAAACTGAGAGGAAATACAACAAAATGCTGGGGGAGTTGAGAGGAATGTCTTCTGCTTGGTGCAGGAAAGTGTTTATGCATGGGGACGAGTATGCGACAGCAAGAGGAAAAGTTCACATGGAGACAATAATTTTTTTTTCGTTGACAGCGATAAGACGGTTGTGAAAGAATGTTTAACGTGGATGATCATCAAATGTAGAGTAATAAATTGTATAACCGTCCGTTGAAAAGCCCAGATGTGACCCCAAAGTTATTGGCATCCACTTATAAATTTTTATAGTGTGTCCTTATCTAAAGAGCTTTGAATTACCAGCTGGGATCACTGAATATACTGTTACAGAATTTATCGCGTGTTTGAGTCTGTGGAGGAGTGCTTAGGTGTTTTAAACCCTAACAAACTGTATTTACAATGTGCTTTTCTGTGAGCTAACAAAAACCTTACGACCAGTTGCTGTATTGCTTCTTCTTCTTCTTCTTCTTCTTCTTCTTCTCCTTCTTCTTCTTTTTTATTTTTTGGAACGTTTTACCGTATGTCTATTGAGGTAGGTGTGATACATGGAAGTTAACTGCTGTCTTTTGTCTTTGATATTTTTTTGCTGGAAAAAAGAGCAATCTGCCTCTAAACTGACATGGATTTGCGTTAAAGGATGGTACAAAGTGGATCTAGTGATATAGGACCCTTGAGCACTATATACCTGCGACCGTTAACAGCAAATGTCACCATACCACAGTCATCAGAGGGGTTCCAACGCAAGTATGATGATGAAATACATCCATCAATGGCAAACCTGTTTCGGCGACCTCGGCTAGATGAACGAAGATGTATGCAATGTATTCCATTTCTCCGTCACATCTTGGACACAAATGGAGTCACCAGTTTCATATATGTACGAAGCGGCTGTTATTATACTTTTCACGTTCGTCCTACCCAAAATGCATTCAAGTGGATCATCATGGAAGGGGCAGGACTTTTTAGTAGGTAAGATGCGCAAATATCCTTGTAGGAAATCAAACACAACATGGGTATATCAGCAATATGACCATATACGTACGGAAATGTATGGAAGAAATATGGAAAATGACATAAAATCTGTGAAAGTAGAGGAAAACCTAATATAATCACGAAAAATTGATGTGAAATATCTAAAAATTGAGGGAAATAGCATGCATTATGTAAAATCGCGAAAACCTTGTAAAATTATGGAAATTGACTGAGAATACATAAAATCAGAGAAAAATACCATGAAAAGAGTACTGAGCAAGATCCATAAAACTGCGTGTCCCGGAGGAGGAGAGTAGACTGATGTTATACATACACACATTAATAGTGGAGAGAGGAGGCATTATAGAGACGTGGCGTCAAGGCGAAAAAGCAATATCACCCTGTACATGAGCAATACAACCTAACATCGGACCATAATTTCTGTGTGCAAGAGGGAGGTTACCAGGGGCGGTGGAGGACTGCGGTAAGACTGTTAGTTAAATCCTCTGGCTACTGACCGTGGTGTTTATTTCTGCATATGCATTTTCTGCTGTCGACTATCATTTTATAGGACTGTTGTGAGAGTATCGTGATTTGTGAACAGTAATCTGACTTGAACTTTGAAAACGACAGGCGTCGCACACGTCTGGAAACCAGTATAGTGTCTGTTTTTCAAAGAATCGATGTTTACTTTGTTGTGCAAGTTAGTAGCTTCATACTTAACAGTTTGTCGCCATAGTCTATCGTAAAATAACTCGCAGGGAGAAAGTATGTCATGCGCTTCGAATATATTTTTTACATTGGAATATGAACAGCGTTGCATTCCACACGAGTAATAGGTCGGAAAGCCCGCCCGTGTAGGCGTGCGCTCTAACGCACTGCTTCCCGAGCGAGATGGCGCGACAGTCCCTGGCACGAATCCGCTCGGCGGATTAGTGTCGAGGTCCGGTGTTCCGGCTAGCCTGTGGATGGTTTTTAAGGCGGTTTTCCATCTGCCTCAACAAATGTGGGCTGGTTCCCCTTATACAGCATCAGTTACACTGCGTCGGCGAATGCTGCGCAAACACTGTCTCTACGTACGCGTGCAACACCATTACTCTACCACGTAAACATTGGGATTACACTCGTCTGGAATGAGAAGTTTTCGGCGGGGGGGTCCACTAGGGTCCGAAGAGCACAATAACCCTGGGTTCAGTGTGGGACGGCGGAGGGGTGAAGTGGACTGCGGTAGTCGTCGTGGGGTTGTGGACCACTGCGGCTGCGGCGGGGACGGAGCCTCTCCGTCGTTTCTAGGTCCCCGGTTAACATACAATACAATACAAAATTAGTGTGGAACAGACTTCGTTTAACAACAGTTACGGACTCGGTTTGCTATGTTCCCTCACGAGACGTGGAATGCAGTGCGCATAGTAGCCTCCTACTTCGTGTCAGAATCATGGAGAATTTGAAGCAGCATCGTGAAATTTTGATTAGAACCGAACAGGATGGCAGCTGGTGCCTAAGAAAACGCATCGCCGGACCAAATTTTAAATGGATATTCTGTGAGAACTTTGTTGATGAGGAGATGGTGAAGGTTACAGTAGAGTTCACTAAACTTTTATATTTGGGTATGTGCATACTAGATCTATCCAAATTCCACACGTACCACATTATGAGTTTGCAGAAACTCATTTCGCTGATCCTAAGTTACTTTACATGGACATAGATAGCTTCTTCTACTGGGCGAAGAACGACGATCCATATGAAGTAATGAGATTCCACTATGAAGAACTCGATGCGTCCTCATACACCGTGTCATTCCACAGACAAGAAGGTTATTGGCCTAATGAAAGGCAGTGCGAATGGATTTGTAGGTCTGCCAGCAAAAATAAACACATATCGCACATGGGAAGGTACCACTCAGAGGCGGGCTAAGGATGTGCGTCTTATGGCATCGAGAGACCTTCCTATCGAAGACTATTTGTTGCCTATGCAGCAGTGTAAGCAGTGCTACGTCGCAGCCGCAGCATACGGTACGGCAAGCTAGTATTTGATCGAGAGGACACAAGGTGTACACCGTCAATATAAAAGGGTCATTTGTGAAGACGGGATTGAAACTCTCCTGTGCTCACACTACTCACTTGTTGACAGAGAGGGGATGGTGGGACTCTGATTGATTCAGTGAGAGGGAGAGAATGAGAATGGGTGTAAATGTGGCAGAATAATATGACCCTTGTATCATAGTGAAAGTAATTGTTTACGTGTGCGTGTGCTTGTGTATGTGTATGTGTGTGTGTGTGTGTGTGTGTGTGTGTGTGTGTTCAAATGGCTCTGAGAACTATGGGACTTAACATCTCAGGTCATCAGTCCCCTAGAACTTAGAACTAGTTAAACCTAACTAACCTAAGGACATCACACACATCCATACCCGAGGCAGGATTCGAACCTGCGACCCTAGCGGTCGCGCGGTTCCAGACTAAAGCGCCTAGAACCTCTCGTCCACCAAAGGCCGGCCGTTCAAGTCTGATTAGTTTTTAAGTGTAGATGTGTATATACATAGTTCATAGTCCGCATGAGTTGTTGTATAACACCCATGTAACTGGTAATTTTACGGCTGTGGAATTTTGAATTTAGTGTAACAATAAAAACATCTGTGAATTAGTTTTTAACATAGATTTATATATTTGAAAATTGTAAATATTTCAACCAGTGACTCATTTTTTGTTATTATATAACAACATAATTGTACCACAAAAACCAAATTGTATCTCAAGAACCAAACTATACTTTATGAATCAAATTCTATTTGTGGAACTTGAATAAAAGAGAAAATTCTTGTGCATACGACATTGTTGTTGTTATTTACAAAAAACGGTCTCAAACGTATATACATATAATTACAGGGGAACCTTAACAAAACCGAAAAACTACTTGGCCGTACACAAACACCATCTGGGCTTGTTCCTGACGTATGTGCAGGATCGAGGAAAATTGTAACCCTGGATAGCTGATGCCAATATGAACCAAAATTACTGATGTTGTGTAGGTCGACAACGCACCAGTTTTAAACTATGGACACTTGGGCGCCACGCTCTCCGACTGACCGTGCGATTGCCCTGTTGCCGTTCGTCGGTTGAGGTGCAGCGCTGTGGTGTTGTTTCACACATACAAACGTCCTTTGCCCCGTCACTGCAGCAACGTGATACGCACACGGTCGAATAGGTCTTGCTGTTTGTTTCCACCTCACGTCAGAAGCATTCATACGTAAGCGTCACTTCGGAGCGCACATACGTCACCTGCGATTTAGTCAAACAGTAAGCATGGCGGCACAGTATTCATTTGAAGAACAACGAAATAAGACTTTTGTTTGTGGATCAGCCGACGGTAATACGCATGAAGTTCGACGGTTGTATTCGGAACGGTACCCAGCAAGACACCACCCACACTCGCAAACGTTTACAGCGATTCACCGGCGACTTGGCGAAACAGGCTCGTTAGCGGTATATCATGGTAATGCCGGAAGACCTCGGACGCGACGGGATGCTACATTTGAAGAGACTATTCTCGAGCGCTTCGACGAAGCACTACGACAATTACTCGAAAGGTTGGACACGACGTGGGGATCACTCATCTGTTAATCCGGGAGGTTTTGAGGGATGACGGCCAACATCCATTTAGTTTCCACCCTGTTCAAGACATAAATCCTGTGGCGGAATACGAACACAGGCTAGGGTTTTGCCGGTACTTTCTGCGACGTGTTGCACGAGATCTCAACTTCCCCGCATTTGTGTTGTTTACCGATGAGGGCACCTTCCATCGGGATGGCCTTTACAACACCCGAAATGTTCATTACTGGGAAAGGGGAAACCCTCTAGTCACGTACGTCCACGGACACCAGGAACAATTTTCGCTCAACATTTGGGCAGGTATTGCGGGTGACCATCCGATTCGGCCGGTCCATCTACCTGCTCGACTTACCGGAGCAAAGTACCTTCGCTTTTTGCAAGAAACTCTATCGGGCCTGCTGGAATATGTTACCCTTGACATACGTCTACGCATGTGGTTGCAACATGATGGGACGCCTGCATATAACAGTCGTGCTGTGCGCGGATATTTAAATGAACTCTTCGACGGCCGAGTAATGCGAGAGGTGCTCGTAGGATATGGCCACAGCGATCACCAGATCTCATGCCACCGGTCTTTCCTGCGGGGATTCTTCAAGTTTCTAGTTCACCCACTCTGACGCGAACCACCTAGAAACGAGGAATAAGTGGATCGCATTCAACGTGTCGCCAATCACATCAGAGCAATGCCAGGAATCTTTGAAAGAGTTCGGCAAAACACCGTTCGACCTTACTAAGCTAGTGTCGCGAAAGATGGTCGCCAGTTGAAGAATCTGCTTTAAGTAAACAATGTCTTGGCTACAAAAAGGGCCTTTTTCAGGGCCGACACAATTTGTATAAGACTACCTGTACGCGAACTAACAACTGTTGACGTGTTTGTTTTCGGTGTATCGGGACCCTGGCGGATTCGTCCTCAGGCCCCCAGAGTGGAAGGCTGCCTGCTACCACCGAGCGTGCGGGCCGCCTTGGATGCATCGCAAAACTGCGGCAGAAAAAGCTTTCGCGGTCGTGCGTTGTCCAGAGCATCCGGCAGGAGGGCAATCCCGCGGCCAGTCGGAGCGCGTGGCGTCAAGCTTCCGTAGTTTAAAAATTGTACGTTGGCGACCTACACAAAATCAGTAGTTTTGGTTCACACTGGCATCAGCTGTCCAGGGTTAAAATGTCAAGACACAGTTTTCCTCCACCCTGTAGGCGCTTGATTGAGACAGGAAGTGATTTTTTATGTTTCTGTATTTACTCGGACATTTGGCGTATCATTTTATATGTTTCAGATGTTAGAGGCACACAATACGCCTTACTCTTATCGCCCTGATAAACGTACTAAATGTTGCTACCCTGTTGTCTCCCCTTTATTGCGTTATTTTTAGTTACATGGAGGGGTCCCCAGCGGTGGGGTAAAATATTTTTCGAAATTTGTGGTAAGTTCCTATGGGACCAACCTGCTGATGTCATCGGTCCCTAAGCTAACACACTACTTAATCTAACTTAAACTAACTTACGCTAAGGGCAACATACACGCCCATGCCCGAGAGAGGACTCGAACCTCCGAAGGGGGCTAAAACTTTTTGAAACATTATATACAATAATGTAGGTTCAGGTCTAAGGATTCGCAGTCTGCAGCCATTCACCGTGGTATGCCTTCGTCTGAGAGTAACCGACGAAGAATTATTTCTGAATGTCGCCTGATGGTGCATTGCTTCAAAAATAGTAATTTAGTACAGACTGGCTTCATAGCGTAATTGTTAAACTCTGACGTCACACGCAAAACGCTGTGGATTTGAATCTTGTGAGGTGGTTTGAAACCTCTTTCATTGTAAAGACGTTACCGAAACGACTTTTATCATTACTTTTATTCGTTAATTGGTTTAAATGTAACTTGTTTCTATACCTGTGCCACGTCCTTTTGGTAATCGTATGAAATACGTTATTTGATTTCATTTTTCTTCCTATCAGCCCTTTTTCACAGTAAACGTAAACATGGTCGGTAGTAGGCTATAAAGCGACGTTTCTTTAATCGTACGATTAGCCAATTTCGACGAAGCGTCAATGTCAAGCACGTTTCTAACGTCCGTATTTAATGTCATTTTCAAATCACTCTAAATTAAAAGTAAAAATCAGCCATAAGAGTGATTCGAAAATGACATGACATACAGATGTTACAAATGTGCTTGAGAATGATATTTAGTCAAAAGTAGCTAATCGCACGAGTAAGTAAATATCGCAATACAGCCTACTACGGTCCATGTTTACATTTATTAAGCACCTGCAGTCTTGGATCCCCACAAATACAGAATTTTAAGTCTTTTTTCACTTGGAATCCTTATTAGTTTGATTTTGATTATTGTTATGTATGAACTTTGATTTAATTTCTTCCATTTCATCATATTACATGTTCGTCCATGTTACTGCATTAATTACATTTATTTCTCATTTTGTGAATGTCGTTTTACTTATTACCCCCACTTTCTTTTACATCAACATAGTGCAATAATAATTAATGTTTTAAACATTTTTATGACGATTGCCATTCAAAACCATTTACACCTTGTAACGAGAAATACATTCTCGAGATCAGTGCACAATCTGTATAAAAATTTTACTTCGTCTTTTGTTTTTTAACCGACATATCGGTATTTTCAAATGTTTAAACAGTATGGTGGGGAAATAAAATAAATGAATTCACACGCCCAAAAATTGCGATTCGATAAAAATGAACTATTGAAGAAGTTAATACGCTGATTAAAATGCCGTTACAGAGGAATAAAAAACATAAAAAATTGCTTGTAAATCAAATAAATGAACAAATAATACTCAAAGAACCTCACACGATATGAACCCACAACCTTATCCATATTAAGTCAGAATGTTAACTACAGTTATAAAGCATCAATCAAAATTTTGAAATTTTTCGTCGTTTACTCCTAAACGAGGCACTACCAATCCGGATTGCGCTGGACCTTAGGCTACATCACCGTGCAGGTGGTTTCATAACGTCTATATCGCCGCCGACTGTAGTGGCCTAGAGGTTCTAGGCGCTAGAGTCTGTCCTCCACGAACTGAATGCCGCCTGGTGGCGTTAAGAGCACGTGACGTGCTAGGAAAAATATATAACTGGAGTAGAGAAAGAGTGGAAATCATTTTATCGGCAATACAGGCCAGTAATGGGAAATCCACTGAGATTTACGAATTCAGTCGATTTTTATGGCCAGATGCCTAGGAACGAATATCTCGGAATCGGCGGAGCTGGTGAGCTGTCCGCATGCTGCTGCCGTCTGCATCCACGGAAAGAGATTGAAGGGACCCATCTCTGAACGGGCTGTGTTAGTACGCTCCCTTCTCCCTCACAATAGTTCGGATTCATAATGCAGAAACAGCTCAGAATTTGTACTTGCAATTAACGTTGCTAGCCACAGCACTTATGAGAAAATCGTTTAGATATCTATTATACTGCGATGTTGACAACAACATTTATAAAAGGCTAAAAAGCCACAGCACTGTTTAACTGAGCAACCGTTTTCTTTGGTACCTCTGACTGCACTACTTAGGAAATCAGTCAAGCTACAGAAAAGTTACAAATTTTATTTTACTGTAGGAAATATATTTGAAAATGTAGATTAATAATCTGATTAACAATCAGTATGCCGTTTTAGAACTTCAGTGCTTCATATTCCTGTTGCTCACTTTTTTTCTTTATCCTCCATATTCTTTGCCTTATGATAGCCTCCTGGGAAATACCTTGTTCTACTGTCTTTACTTCGGTTACTTGCAACAGTTAGATGTTTAATCGGTATTCTTTCCAGTCTGGGTACCTAACGTTTTCAGAATATGAATCCTATAAACTGCACTATCATTGAAAGTTATTTCTCCATCCATTACACCTATCTGCAACGCTGTCAATCCGACAAATACTGTTTTTGGTATTCGCTCCCCTATGCAGCTGTTGATACTTTCATTGGCATTCTACGACAAACAATGGGAATATCTTCTGTGGAGGTCTGCACTTTTCTGACCCCTTTATTTAATTGCCTCCATAACAAAATGGAATATTTGTGAGTGCATTGTATGCTTGTGTAAGTGACAACTAATCCAAATGATGTGCAGCTTATTATACGATTACTTTGAACTGATTGCCTTTAAACGTGTTAAATTCCTTTAGTCTCGGCATTTGTAGCACCAGACGCCATACACTAAAATAGAACAAGACGGCAGTACCTACGAAGTACACTTTAGTTGCATCTAAGTCACAGCCTTCTAGATGCACCTGTACTTAGGTTCCGATAGCCAGAGCCTCATAGAATACATCTGTGTTTACGATCAGTGTCTACAAGTCAGAAGAAGGAAAATAAGCCTACGTCACATATTCTAACGGTCTGTAAATGACAGATGAGTGTACCACCAGTGAAATAGTACGTTAAAACTAAATTTATTAACAAACAGAAAATTAAAATGTCGATAAATTACACATTTTTGTAATGTAGAAAGAAGGGCTCGTTTCTACAGAACAAGATTTTTCTTTCTGAATTTTTTTTCATTTTTTACTAGCAGGTCCCCACGACACTACGTGTAGCCAGTAGTTAGCATCATCACAGAATGTAGTGTACAGGGGGCTTTCCTGCTCTGTAAAGCTGTATAGGCTGGACCCGTCGGTTAATGGCCTTTCCACTCTGTTACAGAATCATCGGAAGCTTCCCTACGAATGAGACAGTGACATCAATCTCAGCGAAGTAGAAGGTACTACCAAGTGTAATTTTAGAGGTTCGGTGACCGTTGCGAGGCACAAAGGATAAGATAAGTTCAACCTTTACCAACAACGCCACCACAGGAGCAATATCTAGGATTAATGGTAAATAGAAGGCCAAGAATGTCCACAAGACAGCTTTCTGGAAAGCTTAAATTTGATGAGATGTACGTCCTCCACAGTTGCGTATTACTCACCAGACGGCCCTCAACATGCGTCCGTTTGTTGTTGTTTTAGGAGCGGGCCCGCAGGGAAAGACATCACGTGGATGTCGAAAAAAAGTCTGAATCTCGTTTCAGTTTGTAGTACAGTGGTTCTGTCAAGCACAAAACGCACGTATCGGGGTCACAGAATCTGTCCAGACCATTCCTCACCACAGAGGAAGAGAGAGTAACAAAATTAATCCTTTAATTTATATCACAGACTCTGACTCAGAGAAAAAAGAGAAAGATACGAATGAACTCATACTTAGTTGAGTCGATTAATTAATTCACAATTCATCAAACTTAATTACTGAACTGGCGCTACTAAATTAATTTTCGCAGACACTATCGAGGTATTGTCTACATACAGTGCCAACAGTTGGACGCGCCGGCCAAATTTGGCATTTAATGTTTAATCACTATCGAATTTGTCCAACAGCGAAATATAGCTTGGTTGTCTTTCCGTTATTTCGTGTCGTTGTTGAAGCCACGCGGTGACGGAGGCGTTCTGAGAATTCGCTCCAGTACAGGTTGCCCAACTTGAGGACCGGCAGATCGCTAATCAGTCGATCGTCTGTTCCAGGCGTTGGACATCATTTCTTACAGCAGATGTCTCATCGCCTAGTAAGAAACTGATATACAAAAGGAGCATTAGCGAAGCTACAGATAATGAAATTCGAGACAATTTGTAGAAATAAATACTCAAAAATCAACACATAAATAACAGGAAGCACTGTACAAGTTTTCATAAGTTATCACACACGGACTGCAACCGCTTCGGGTAGCAATACACTTGCTAAACGACAAGTTTAAAGTGTGGAGCTTCACACAACAAAACTGTCTTTAGAACACATACCACACCCGGAGGGAGCACTGAAATGAAATAACGGGAAGCGCTATACCAGAAAAAAACAAGAAATGGTACACATTTACAGTAACAGTAACAGCGTTCCGCGAAGACAGCTTTCCACGCTACATGTCAGTCTGAAGCAACAGTACCTCGCGACGCAGACATAGCTTTAGTAGAGTCCCAACTACTGCAATTTCGATGTGCTTAGTACCTCTAAACATTACGAGTGGTTGGTGGATGACTAAACTAGGCTGTTCCCATGGTAATGGGAAGCACTAGCCACCTAATGTCGGTAAGTGCGGTACACTGAACCTTGGGATGGTGCGTCTCTACGATTTGCAACGGAATAGACTGTAGAGCTGCACCTCTGATTACTTACAGACTCGGTCAATGAGCTACGCTACAGCTCCGCGGTACACGAGAAAGTCCTTGTAGCCAAACAAACAGGTGTGGAGAGGTGGAATCGTTCCCATGATCCAGGCCGCCTGGAGTGGCCGAACAACGTTAGTCTGTGGTTATTTACTAATCTGCTACAGTTACCTTCACCAACAACAGGAGGATGCAGACGTGTTTACCGTGACAGAATCGACTAGATGTCTCAGCCACCATATTCTGTGTTTGTCCCAGGCACGAGCCTCAAACGCTCAACTGTTGCCTCAAACGCTCAACTGTTGTCGGCCGCCCTTGACTGAGTCATAGCGTTGATAGGAACATGACTTGATTCCCGGTGCCCTCCAATGTTTTAATTCAGTAAGAAGGGAAAGCAAGAAAACGTCACGCTATATGCCGTCTCAGAACGATAATGAAATTACACAACCAGTAGCAGCCGCTTCCGTTAGAGTCGTTGCTTAGGAAAGCTAACGAGCACAGTCAATCTACTCCCGATGGTTGCGTGTAGTGATTTGGGATTGGAGCTGAGCCGCCCGTAGAATCCTTTAGAAAACTTACTGGCGGAAGAATTTCTAGTATCAGGTCAGGCGTATCAAAGTCCACGCATAGCTTGCCACAGTTCTGGATCCACTTGGAAGATACTCGTTGACACATGTACACCTATCTCGGCGATCTCGTGAGTTGTTCGCGGTCTTACACTCACACTCACAGCAAAGGTAGCCCACAGTTTACATCTCGCGTCTGGGGCGTCGAAGTGAGGAGTCACTGTTCGCCGGAGAAGCCTTTACCATGCAGCCGCAGACACAGTTGACAGGTGTTCCCTCGAAGTGGGGACTCTGACACGGATTCACTGCTCAGCCCGACATACAGATGGGTACAGTATATCGCGCAGCTCGCCGACGTCATTTAATAGTTTAATCCACGACTCTACTGATTATTCCCCTACCGAGCTTATGCTCCAGAGACCAGTAATTACGCCTGTCATTGCTGCGGTGCAGTTACCTCGTTCCCAAGAAGAGACATTCCAAACAAAGTTGTCCAACACATTAAGAAGATTGCGGAGGAAGGAAGCTGACTAGAATGCGCAACATCACAAAGCCGAGCATCCTACGTTTAAGGAGGACGATTTGATTCTAGTCCGAAACCATCACCGATCTGATCTCTCAGAAAGGAAGGTAGTCGAGGTCTGTCCCCTGTATGACGCTCCACACAGAGTCGTATAAGTTCTGGGCGACCATAGCTACGTAGTCGTCGACACAGAAACCGATGCCGTGGAAGGCATACAGAATATTGCAAACATCAAGCCGTTCATTATCCCTTCACGCCACTGGATTAATTCAGACTCCACTTTAACTTTCTCGAGCGTGATTTTCTGATGATAGTGTAGTTCACTTAACTTCCTTTTGCTTTGGGATACGAGGTGAGATTATTACAATTATCCTTTATGCTGTGCATTCCTGAGGTAATGTGCGCCTAGTTATAAGTTGTGATTTGCGTAATTGTGTTTCGGTTAGCAAGTACAAAGAAGGAAACTGAGGAAAAGCTTACGGAGTTCACTAAGCACAAATGGCTGATACCAGTGGAAATGGCTTACGATGAAGTGCAAAAGTGGAAACTGGAAGTGTGAAGCTCATGTCTCGCAGTGGGGATAGGTGACAAGGGTAGCAATAAAGTGGATTTAGTTCTTCTTGAGGCAGGTGGCAAAGGGAAAGCGACAGCGGTGCGTGACAGGCATGACATGCGCAAGCATGAACCCATCACCCACTAACATTTTCCGGAAAACTGAGGTTTATGAGGTTTGAGAGTCTATCTGTAATGCCAATGCCTTCACAAGAGTATCGAGAAGTTGGACTGAACCACCTCCCACGATCCACCTTACCTCCCCGCCCACACACACAGTCACACATACAGAGAGAGAGAGAGAGAGAGAGAGAGAGAGAGAGGAGGGAGTGAGAGAGACAGAAACAGAGAGAGGGAGATACCACAGCACTGAGACAACTATCTAAAATGAAAACCTTTCTTTTTCTGGGTCATCAGTCTTCTGACTGGTTTGATGAGGCCCACCATGAATTCCTCTCCTGTGGTAATCTCTTCATCTCAGGGTACCATTTGCAACCTACGTCCTCAATTATTTTCTGGATGTTTTCCAATCTCTGTCTTTCTTTACAGTTTTTGCCGTCTACAGCTCCCTCTAGTAACATGAACTCATTCCCACATATCTTAACAGATGTCCTACTATCCTGTCCCTTCTCCTTATTAGAGTTTTCCACATATTCCTTTCTTTTCCGATTCTGTGTAGGACCTCCTCATTCCTTACCTTATCAGTCCATCTAATTTTCAACATTCGTGTGTAGCACCACATCTCAAATGGTTCGATTATCTTCTGCTCCCGCTTTCGCGAAGTCCATGTTTCACTACTGCTGTACTCCAGACGTAGGCCTACACACTCAGAAATTTCTTCCTCAAACTAATGCTTGTATTTGAACAGATATCTCTTAGTCAGGAATACCGTTGTTGCCATTTCTGATTTGCTATTGATATCCCCTCGCTCCATCCATTATTGGTTATTTTACAGCCTACGTAGCAGAATTCCTTAACTCATCTATTTCATGACCATCAATCCTGACGTTTAGCTTCTCGCTGTTCTTATTACTGCTACTTCACATTACTTTCGTCTTTCTTCGATTTACCCTCAAGCCATATTCCATACTCATTAGTTTATTCATTCCATTCAGCATATCATGTAACCCTTCTTCGCTTTCATTCAGGATAGCAATGTCATCAGCGAATCGTATCATTGATATCCTTTCTCCATGAATTTTCAATTCCACTGCTGAACCTTTCTTTTATTTCCATTTATTGCTTTTTAGATGGACAGATTGGAAAGGGGGGGCTAAAGACTACATCCCTGTCTTACACCCTTTTTAATCCGAGCACTTCGTTCTTGATCGTCCACTTTTCTTATTCACTCTTAGGTCTTGTACGTACTGTATTTTACCCCTTATAGTTTATCCCTACTTTTCTCAGAATTTTTAGCATCTTGTACCATTTTACGCTGTCGACTGCTTTTTCCAGTTCGACAAATCCTATGAACGTGTGCTGGTTTTAGTCTTGCTTCCGTTATCTACTGCAACGTCAGAATTTCCCCTCTGGTGCCTTTACCTTTCCTAAAGCCAAAGTGATCACCATCCAGCACATCCTCAATTTTCTTATCCATTCCTCTGTACATTATTCTTGTCAACAACTAGTATGCATCAGCTGTCAAACTGATTGTGCGACATTTCTCGCACTTGTCAGCTCCTGACGTCTTCGGAATTGTGTGGATGATGTTTCTCCTAAATTCAGATGGTATATCGCCAGACTCATACTTCTTTACACCAACGTGAACTGACGTTTTGGCCGGCCGGTGTGGCCGTGCGGTTCTAGGCGCTTCAGTCTGGAACCGCGTCACCGCTACTGTCGCAGGTTGGAATCCTGCCTCGGTCATGGATATGTGTGATGTCCTTAGGTCAGTTAGGTTTAAGTAGTTCTAAGTTCTAGGGGATTGATGACCACAGATGTTAAGTCCCATAATGCTCAGAGCCATTTGAACCATTTGAACAGACGTTTTTTTGCCACATCCCCCAATGATCTTAGAAATTCTGATGGGATGTTATCTATCCCCTCTGCCTTATTTTATCGTAAGTCCTCCAAAGCTGTTTTACATTCTGATTCCAATGCTGTATCCCCTAGCCCTTCTCAATCGGATCCAGTTTCTTCTTCTATCACATTAGACATATCTTCCCCCTCATAGAGCCCTTCAACGTACTCTTTCCACCTAGCTTATCTTATCCTATCTTCTGCTTGCGAAGTCGGTATATATACAAGAACTATCGTTGTCGGTGTTGGATTACTATCGATTCTGATAAGAATAACCCTATCACTGAACTGTTCACAGTAACACACTCTCTGTATTCTTATTCAAAACGATTGCTACTCCCGTTATACCATTTTCTGCTGCTGTTGATATTACCCTGTAGTCATCTACCAGAAATATTTGTGTTCTTTCCATTTCACTTGACTGACCCCTACCTCGTATATCTACATCTATATCTACATCTAAATGATTACTTTGCAATTCACATTTAAGTGCTTGGCAAAGGGTTCATCGAACCACAATCATACTATCTCTCTACCATTCCACTCCCGAACAGTGCGCGGGAAAAACGAACACCTAAACTTTTCTGTTCGAGCTCTGATTCCTCTTATTTTATTTTGATGATCATTCCTATCTATGTAGGTTGGGCTCAACAAAATATTTTGGCATTCGGAAGAGAAAGTTAGTGACTGAAATTTGGTAAATAGATTCCGCCGCGGCGAAAAACGTCTTTGCTGCAATAACTTCCATCCCAACTAGCGTATCATATCGGCCACACTCTCTCCCCTATTACGTGATAATACAAAACGAGCTGACCTTTTTTGCACCCTTTCGATGTCCTCCGTCAGTTCCACCTTGTAAGGATCCCACACCGCGCAGCAATATTCTAACAGAGGACGAACGAGTGTAGTGTAAGATCTTTAGTGGACTTGTTGCATCTTCTAAGTGCCCTGCGAATGAAACTCAACGTTTGGCTCGCCTTCCCCACAATATCATGTATGTGGTCTTTCCAACTGAAGTCGTTCGTAATTTTTACACATAGGTACTTAGTTGAATTGACAGTCTTGAGAATTGTACTATTTATCGAGTAATCGAATTCCAACGGATTTCTTTTGGAACTCATGTGGATCATCTCACACTTTCCGTTATTTAGCGTCAACTGCCACCTGCCACACCATACAGCAATCTTTTCTAAATCGCTTTGCAACTGATACTGGTCTACGGATGATCTTACTAGACCGTAAGTTACAGCATCATCTGCGAACAACCTAAGAGAACTGCTCAGATTGTCAGCCAGGTCATTTATATAGACCAGGAACAGCAGAGGTACCAGGACGCTTCCCTGGGGAACACCTGATATCACTTCAGATTTACTCGATGATTTGCCGTCTATTACTACGAACTGCAACCTTCCTGACAGGAAATCACGAATCCAGTCGCACATCTGAGACGATACCCCATAGGCCCGCAGCTTGATTAGAAGTCGCTTGTGAGGAACGGTGTCAAAAGCAATCCGGAAATCTAGAAATACGGAATCAACTTGAGATACCCTGTCCATAGCAGCAATTACTTCGTGCGAATAAAGAGCTAACTGCGTTGCACAAGAACCATGTTTTCTGAAACCATGCTGATTACGTATCAATAGATCGTTCCCTTCGAGGTGATTCATAATGTTTGAATACAGTATATGATCCAAAACCCTACAGCAAACCGACGTCAATGATATAGGTCCGTAGTTCGATGGATTACTCCTACTACACTTCTTAAACACTGGTGCGATCTGCGCAATTTTCCAATCAGTAGGTACAGATATATCGGTGAGCGAGCGGTTGTATATGATTTCTAAGGAGGGAGCTATTGTATCAGCGTAATCTGAAAGGAACCCAATCGCTATACAATCTGGACCTGAAGACTTGATGGGATCAAGCGATTTGAGTTGCTTCGCAACCCCTAAGGTATTTACATGCGACCAGAATTTCTTCAGATTTTCTATCAAATTTCGGGACAATGCTGCGTTCTGGAACCTATTAAAGGCATCTCGCATTGAAGTCCGTGCCAAATTTCGCGCGTCTGTAAATTTTAGCCAATATTCGGGATTT
Organism: Schistocerca gregaria; assembly: GCF_023897955.1. Taxonomy (NCBI): domain Eukaryota; kingdom Metazoa; phylum Arthropoda; class Insecta; order Orthoptera; family Acrididae; genus Schistocerca; species Schistocerca gregaria. The sequence goes on along the minus strand of NC_064921.1, from coordinate 134,606,454 downwards.
CGCGTTCTTCTGAACTTCGCACGCTTTTTCCGTTGCCGCTGCAACACCGTTCGGACCTGTTTTGTGTACCGTGGGGGATCAGCTCCATATCTTACCAATTTATGAGGTATGAATCTCACAATTGCTGTTGCTACTATATCTTTGAATCTGAGTCACATCTCGTCTACATTTGCACAGTCAGTTCGGAAGGAATGGAGATTGTCTCTTAGGAAGGCTTCTAGTGACACTTTATCCGCTTTTTCAAATAAAATTATTTTGCGTTTGTTTCTGGTGGATTGGAAGAAACGGTATTGAGCCTAGCTACGACGACCTTGTGATCGCTAATCCCTGTATCAGTCCTGATGCTCCCTATCAGCTCTGGATTGTTTGTGGCTAAGATGTCAAGTGTGTTTTCGCAACCATTTACAATTCGCGTGGGTTCGTGGACTAACTACTCGAAATAATTTTCTGGGAAACCCTTTAGGACAATCTCGGAATATGTTTTCTGCCTACTACCGGTTTTGAACAAGTATTTTTGCCAATATATCGAGGGAAGGTTGAAGTCCCCACCAACTATAACCGTGTGAGCGGGGTATTTATTTGTTACGAGACTCAAATTTTCTCTGAACTGTTCAGCAACTATATCATCGGAGTCTGGGTGTCGGTAGAAGGAGCCAATTATTAACTTAGTTCGGCTGTTAAGTATAACCTCCACCAATATCAATTTACATGGAGTGTCTACTTCGACTTCACTACATGATAAACCACTACTGACAGACACAAACACTCCACCATCAATTTTGCCTAAACTATCTTTCCTGAACACCGTCTGAGAGTTCGTAAAAATTTCTGCAGAACTTATTTCAGGCTTTAACCAGCTTTCTGTACCTATAACTATTTCAGCTTTTGTGCTTTCTATCAGTACTTGAAGCTCAGAGACTTTCCCAGCAAAACTACAAAAATTTGCAACTACAATTCCGACTGTTCCTTGATCCAAGCACGTCCTGTATTTGCCATGCACCCTTTGAGATTGCAGCCCACCCCGTACTTTCCAGAGGCCTTCTAACCTAAAAAAACCGCCCAGTCCACGCCACACAGCCTCCGCTACCCGTGCAGCTGCCAGCTGAGTGTAGTGAACTTCTGACCTATTTAGCGGAACCCGAAACCCCACCACCCTATGGCGCAAGTCAAGGAATCTGCAGTCAACACGGTCGCAAAACCGTCTGAACCTCTGATTCAGACCCTCCACCCAGCTCTGCACCAAAGGTCAACAGTCGGTTCTGTCAACAATGCTGCAGTTTGCGAGCTCTGCCTTTTTCTAGTAAGCAAGACCGGCAGCCTTCTCCGAATCAAATAGCCGTTGAAATCCAGAGAGAATTTCCTCAGATCCAAAGCGACACACGTCATTAGTGCCGACATGTGCTACCACCTGCAGCTCGTTGCGCCCTGTGCTCTTCATGGCATCTGGAAGGACCCTTTCCACATCAGGAATGACTCCACCCAGAATGCACACGGAGTGCACACTGGATTTCTTCCCCTCCTTAGCCGCCATATCCCCAAGGGGCTCCATTACGCGCCTAACATTGGAGCTCCCAACTACCAATAAGCCCACCCTCTTTGGTGGCCTGGACCTTGAAGGCAGAGAATCATTCTCTGAAATAGGGCAGGCAGCTGCATCTGGCTCAGCTGGAGACAGTACCTGAAACCGGTTTGTCAGACGCATGGGGGAGGCTTTCTCATTTGACACCCTGTGATACCCACACTGACTCCCCACAGTGGTGCCCATTGGAAACAGCCTCAAGCTGCACGACCGAAGTCAGCGCCGCCTGCAGCTGTGAGCGAATGGATGCCAACTGAGCCCTCATCCAAACACAGAAATCACAGTCGCTGTCCATTCTAATCAATGTTGAACAACAGTTACTGAAACACGAGGCCGTGCCTAGATAATGCAAGGTAAACATGCAAAGAATATATGAACTAACCTGTACAAATGCCTAACGGCTGCGCTACAATCTGCCTGAATTTACGATTACAGTAACTAAAACTCGAAATTACACCTCCTATACGAAACTCACACGCAATTTAAGTAAGAATCTACGAAGTAAACACAGAAAAGAAGCTACATTAAGCCGTTCCATTTCCCTTTTCAGATTATCTAGTTTCCCTGCAATGTTCAAGTTTCTGACATGCCAAGTAACGACTCGTAGAAAGTTATCCTTTCGTCGATTATTTAGTCTTATTCTCACGGTTATCTGCCCCTTGGCAGTCCCCACCTTGCAGCGCGGGGTGACCGTGCGGTCTGCGTCGTCTTGCCACGGTTCGCCAGGATGCCCCCGTCGGAGGTTCGGGCCCTCCCCCGGACATGCGTGTCTGTGTTGCCCTTAGCGTAAGTTTGTTTGTGTTAGATTAAGTAGTGTGTAGGCCTAGGGACCGATGACCTCAGCAGTTTGGTCCTATAGGAACTGACCACAAATTTCCAAAATTTACAAGTGCACACCTGGAGATCCTGATGGGGTACTATTCCGGAATCTTTTGCCAGTGGAGAGATCATCATGACACTTTTCCAATTACACTCTACATATCCTGTAGTTAAACGTTATGTGTCTTTAATACAGTGGTTTCCATTGCCTTCTGCACCTACATGGCTTTGATCATTGCTGATTCTTCCGCCCTTAGTGGCAGCTTGTCATCCCAAGGACAAGAGTGTACTCTGAACCTTTGTCCGCTCGTTTGCTCTTTTTGACAAGGTCTTTGTTAGGATGAGACTGACTTCTTATGCCGGAAGCTTTCGGCTGTAAAAGCTGGTTATTAATTAAAATCTAAGCAGTGGCGGCAATCGAACCTGGGACCGCGGACGTTTTCGAATTCTTTTTTTATATTAAATACTTTGCACTCTGAACTGAAAAGAGCAACAGGCACACTAAAGACACTGCGCAAAGTAACCGGATTTTGGCAGTGGTTTCCATTCCACTCCTAATCCGACCTTACTTTCAGAATACGCCTCGTATTTACTTAAAAAAAAGTTTGATAACAGCAAAAACTTTACTTTCGGAAATGAGTGCCAGTCAAATTAAGATTTCTGTCTAGTAGAAAAAACATTCCAAATGTTGGTCTTTGCACCAAGAAGTTCAGTAGATACATTGTTTATAAGAAATAATATCGACTTTCGAGATATCGTAGTACTCAGAATCTTTCAGAAATCAAAAGGTGTAAATGAAGAAGTAGTTGCTAGAAGGTGGACGCGAACGTACTGCCACTCACCTTATAGGGGGGGGGGGCTTCTAACCCTGGCTCTCCTGCTTACAGCGCAGACCTCTCTCCGACTGAGCCTTTTTTAAATTTTACATGAATCTTAGGAAAGAAAGTTAGGACGTGGCGAGACGCGAACCATGGGCATTTCGATTTTTTTGTGTTACGTAGGGCACAGGAACCCAAAGTAACAAGGTGAAGATAATGTTAACATTAAAGGAGTCTTTAGATACTGGTAATTTGCACAGTCCTAATATACATGTTATAAGCATTACATTGTAACAGAGGAAAAAAAAATCACTAGCAGCAGCGAGATCCGATCCAGAGTCTTCTATTACTAACCAAAGACGCTACCTCTTTCTATTCTTTCTTCCCGGTTGATCTCATTTGTTCTATATTGATCGTTGAAGTCTTTGAGGGCGGTCGTACGATGACACTCCTTCAGCCTCTTCGTCGAACTGTTCACTCAGTTTTTTATTACAGAGTGCAGCTAACCCTCCAACCGAACACGCAGAGCTACCGTGCAACTCAAAATTTATGTAAAGCTAACGGTATGCTAGGAAAAAAACGATGAATGGCTCATTAAACGTCAAATTCCCGTATTTTGCTTTTATTTCAAGGTACGTCGAACCATACTTGCATGAGGTAACTGTAAGAATACACTGCAGAAAACGCACTGCAAGAGGGGTAAGGTTTAATGTGGGGAAGAGAAAGGGATAGCCGGAGTGAACAATCAGGATACCATAATTACCGTGTTTGTCTCGACGAACAGTTCGTTCGGCAATCCCAGAATATAGGAAACATGGAAAACCAGAATCTCTGGAGGAAAATGCTTTCTTGTGTTGAGGCTAGTGTCGATCTAGCAACCTTCTGCGGGGAGACTGATTTCGATGGAAAAACGAACATTGTAGAGGAGAGCAAAACAAGGAACGTAGTGTAAATGGGAATATTACAATAATTGTATAGTGAGGTAAGAGACGTAACTGAGAAGAAAATAAAGGGTGAGACAGTTTATGTAGCGGAATCGCTAAAGAACAGACAGCCCAAGGAATTCGTCTATGTAACAAAATAATTATGTTTCCTTAAGGTAATATACGAGTTCTGGGGTCTGGAAAGTTGAAGTGACATCACAGAGACCGCACGTCCGATTAGATATGTTGAGTAGATAGGAAAATGATGTGGTCAATTTGTACACAATATCTACACCACTGTGTTAACTGAGATGTTTACGTGTGACGTCCCACGCCTATGACAGCACGTTCTGCAACTGGGCCAACGTAGCAAGTCTGTCACCGGTTACACACGCAGAGAACGCCGAAAAACCAAATCCCCGTCGTGTTTAAACTTTGACCGGACGGTGTATTACAAAGCGACGACTAGAGGCTGCAAGCGCTCCCACCTCAGGGCTGCGGGGCAGTGGGGAACAATGGGGTGAGGCGCTGGAGTGGTGTTGAGGGCCACGGACAAAAGACTGCGGCTGCTGTCAATGGTGAGTGGTCAGTACAGCCTCGACGCGGAGGGCAGTGACCGCTTGTTGGGCCAATTAAAGAGCTCACCTATCCCAAACTGCGGACGCAGCCAGAGCGTGCTTCTCTGTGTTTGCCTGATCGGGTGTTGTAACTAAAATGTTTAGTGAAAGATTAAAGGGCCAATAGAATTCTTGTTCAGTGTTTCGGACAGTAAAACAGACACTGTGCCCCCACCGTCAATGAAATTAAAATACGAAAAAAATAATGGAGACAGTACTGAGAACAAATTTTATGTAGGCTAAGGAAGTATTTTGCAAAATACACTACTGGCATTCAAATTGCTACACCAAGGAGAAATGCAGATGACAAACGGGTATTCATTGGACAAATATATTATACTAGAACTGGCATTTGATTCCATTTTCACGCAATTTGGGTGCATAGATCCTGAGAAATCAGTACCCAGAACAACCACCTCTGGCCGTAATAACGGCCTTGACACGCCTGGGCATTGAGTCAAACAGAGCTTGGATGGCGTGTACAAGTACAGCTGCCCATGCAGCTTCAATACGATACAACAGTTCATCAAGAGTAGTGACTGGCGTATTGTGACGAGCCAGTTGCTCGGCCACCATCGACCACACGTTTTCAATTGGTGTGAGATCTGGAGAATGTGCTGGCCAGAGTAGCAGTCGAATATTTTCTGTATCCAGAAAGGCCCGTACAGGACCTACAACATGCGGTCGTGCATTATCCCGCTGAAATGTAGGGTTTCGCAGGGACGGAATGAAGGGTAGAGCCACGGGTCGTAACACATCTGAAATGTAAGGTCCACTGTTCAAAGTGCCGTCAATGCGAACAAGAGATGACCAAGACGTGTAACCACTGGTACCCCATACCATCACGCCGGGTGATACGCCAGTATGTCAATGAGGATAACAGGCTTCCAATGTGTGTTCACCGCGATGTCGCCAAACACGGGTGCGACCATCATGAAGCTGTAAACAGAACCTGGATTCATCTGAATGAATGTCGTTTTGTCATTCGTTCACTCAAGTTCGTCGTTGAGTAAACTATCGCAGGCGCTCCTGTCTGTGATGCAGCGTCAAGGGTAACCGCAGCCGTAGTCTCCGAGCTGATTGTCCATGCTGCTGCAAGCGTCGTTGACCAGTATGTGCTGATGGTTGTTGTCTTGCAAACGTCCCCATCTACTGACTCAGGGATCGAGAAGTGGCTTCACGATCCGTTACAGCCGTGGGGATAAGGTCATCTCGGCTGCTAGTGATACGAGGCCGTTGGCATCCAGCACGGCATTCCGAATTACTCTCCTGATCCCACCGATTCCATATTCTGCTAACGGTCACTGGATCTCGACCAACGAGAGTAGCAATGTCGCGATACGATAAACCGCAATCGCGATAGGCTACAATCCGACATTCATCAAAGTCGGAAATGTGATGGTACGCATTTCTCCTCTTCACATGAGGCATAACAACAACGTTTCACCAGGAAAATCCGGTCAACTGCTGTTTGTGTATGATAAATCGGTTAGAAATTTTCCTCATGTCAGCACGTTGTAGGTGACGCCACCGGCGCCAACTTTGTGTGAATGCTCTTAAAAGCTAATCATTTGCAAATCACTGCATATTCTTCCTCTCGGTTAAATTTCACGTCTGTAGCACGTCGTCTTCGTGGTGTAGCAATTTTAATGGCCAGTAGTGTATTTTGTACATAGGTTGTCCAGCTAGGTACTAATCATTAAATTATTTTCCATACAAAATGTCTTAATTGTGTTATTACTGATGCGACTGCTACGGTCGCAGGTTCGAATCCTGCCTCGGCCATGGATGTGTGTGATGTCCTTAGGTTAGTTTGGTTTAAGTAGTTCTCAGTTCTAGGGGACTAATGACCACTGCAGCTGAGTCCCATAGTGCTCAGAGCCATTTGAACCATTTTTTTTGTTATTACTGAGTGTCTTGGTGTTGATATGTACTGGGGTCGGAGGGGTATCTGTTTTCTTTGAGGTGATCTATTTCCCAAATCACGGAACTTATGGGGCAGTTGTACCATAGTAACTTTGTCCAGCATAAAGCGAAGGTGGCAGAGCGACAGCATCTGTCCAGACCTGTCTTCATCACAAAGAAAGAAAGAGCAATAAAATTAATTGTTCAATTCTTATCACAGATTTCAACTCCAAATAAATTCAAAAGTAAACTTGTTTCTAACTCAGACGAGTCCATTAATTAATTAACAGTTCATGAAACAAAATTACTGAGTTGATGTTTCTAAATTTATTTTCGCAAGCTCATAGACGCTACCGAGGTATTGCCTACATGGAGGACAATAGGTTGGAGGGAACAGCACGAATACAATATACCTTGTTTAATTAACATAGAAACTTCCCAAGATGGCGTAATCTGTCTTGTTTTTGTTGCAATTATTTCGAATCGTCGTAGAAGACACGCGATGGCGGAGGCACACCGCGTTCTGAGAATTCGCTCCAGTTCAAGTCACCCAAGCTGAGGGCCGGAAGACGGCCTTTCCTGGAGGCCAGAACAACAGGAGCGGTTCCACCTCTCACCCCAGTTGGGTTCGTTATAATGATCTTTTCGTGCACCGCTGAAGTGCACTGTCGCTCATCGATTGAGTCTTTAAATAATCAGGGGAGCAGTTCTTCAGCGCACTGTGTTGCAGTTTCTAGAGGTGTCAACATCGTCAGGTTCATTGTAAGTCAGTTACCGACATTTGGTGGCTAGTGATACCCTACTGCTTTGGGAACAGCTTAGGTTAGTCCTTCGCGAACCCCTACATGTGTGTCGTGTTACTAAGCACATCGCAATTACATTGCTGGCGGCTGTACAACGGCTACGCCTGTGCTGCAAGATAGTGGCGTTGCAGATCGTCATGTAGCGTGGTAAGTAGTTCTGGCCGAGCCCTGTTATTGTTATCATAAGTGGGACTCATAGTTAATATCTTCTGTCCGATACAGTGATCTACCCGAGAACTGGTCTTTCTTCTAAAGATGATTGTGCTGTACTTTCAGTTTGCGCTGCAGCAAGTCTATTGATCGCCCAGCGGCTCTATGATAATTTATGTCAGCTTGTGACAGGACTACCTCTCATTCACGTATTCATTGTTGAATATAACTTTCTCCAGATTACTATAACTTTCATTGCCTGTAGCTTCTACACTGCCCCTCTTGTAAATTAATTCCTTACTAGGAGATGAAACAACTGCTGCAAGAAACGAAGTCCGACGCATGAGACAATAGATCTGCCAGTGGGTGACCTGCTAGGGAACAATGTTACTCGGTACTTCTTTGCTAATATGCTAAATTCATCTCCAGCAACACCCAACAAGTTTGCAGAAATGATATACCACTTTCCCGCGATATATACATCTAGATAAAATATCTACGTGAAACAAAAAAAAGGTGTTTTTATAAAGTGAGAGAAATGGTACACACTACCCTTTGGTCATCTGGCACGCAGAAATATATCCTTCCGCAATCCAGAAGGAACATACTGTTCACAGGAACTGTATTGCTGTGACACCAGAAGTTTGGAGATTTGTTGGTGGCTGTTAGGGGTTCAGAAAATCCTTCCTGGTTCTCCCCGAGGCTCATTTTCTCACCCCTTCTGGAAGGTGGTGGTAGCTGGATCTTGGGACGTCTCGTCTCCATGATGTGTGGGCTCATCTATGATATATCTCCGCCACGTAGGCTTGCAGTTCATAAACTGAATCTTTAGCCTTAAACGAGCTCACGTGATTCCACAGTTCCTCATTCCTTATTATGTTACAGTACGAGGGGTGTTTTTTTAAGTAAGTAAAGTTTTGAAATTTAAAAAAAAGACGTGATACGGTATCTCAATAATCTTATTTTTGCATGAAAGCCTGTACCTTTATCTATTTTTTTACATAATTTCCGTCAATATTGAGGCACTTGTCATAACGTTATACCAGTTTCTGAATACCCTCCTCATAGAAGTCTGCCGCCTGACTTGTTAACCAGTGCATCACCACTGTTTTGACTTCGTCATCGTCTTGAAGACGCTGACCGCCCAGGTGTTTCTTCAAGTACAGGAACAGATGGTAGCCACTGGCCGCAAGATCGGGGCTCTACGGAGGAAGATCTAGAGTTTCCCATCGAAAAAATGTGATGAGATCTTGGGTCTGATTCGCCACATGCGGACGGGCATTGTCTTGCAGCAAAACAATACCCTTGCTCAGCTTGCCACGTCTTTTGTTCTGGATTGAACGGCTCAGATTGTGCAATATCTTACAGTAACCAGCTGCATTGATTGCCTCATTACGAGACATCGTTTTGCTGCCAGACGATGCCCGTCCGCATGAGGCGAAATAGACCCAAGATCTCATCACCTCTTTTTGACGGGAAACTCTAGATCATCCTCCGCACAGCCCCGATCTTACGCCCAGTGATTACCATCTGTTCCTGCACTTGAAGAAACACCTCGGCGGTCAGCATCTTCAAGACGATGACGAAGTCAAAACAGTGGTGATGCGGTGGTTAACAGGTCAGGTGGCAGACGTCTATGAGGAGCCTATTCAAGAACTGTTACAACGTTACGTCAAGTGCCTCAATATTAACGAAAATTATGTAGAAATGTAGATTAAGGTACCGGCTTTCATGTAAAAATAAAATTATTGAGATATCTTAGCACGTCTTATTTTAATTTCAAAATGGTACTTAAAAAAACACGCCTCGTATTACCAAAGGCGTTCCTTTCGTTGTCTTTAACATCTAGGCTGATTGCACATCCTTAGACGATGATGCCGGGTACCGATTGCTCCATATTAACAAATACACTCAGTAAGCAAGTAGGTATGGACAATGTCCCTACATGTAGTATACAGCTGCCGTCGTTGGAAGGGAATATGACGCTATGGTCCTTCTTTTCGCGTGAGGAAGCAACTGCTGAGCTCTCCTTCTTGTTTCGGCCCTGTCCCAGATTTCAAGTTATTCTTTATAAGTGCATGCCATCATTCCCTTATTCGATGTGGCGCTTACGCCTGTTATCTTCTTTAGCTTATCGTGTTCAACATTTGGCAGTCAAAATTGTGAACCTGTCTTTCTTAAGGTTAAGTCAAGAAGTAGCAAGCCTAGTATCACCACAGCGCCTCAGACAGTGTTGATGTACACGCGCTTGTCAGGAGCCGTAGTACACTTCTCTGTGCTCGCTGTAGACGCTGTGGTGCCCTAACCTTCCTGGCTCTGTGAGGTCAAACGCTCGACCTGTAGCCCACAATAGCGTTCGAGGTTGCATTGCAGTACATTCTTACTGTCGTAGTCAGCGTGGAAAACTTTTTTGGTCAATTGCACCTGTTTTACGGCAGTCAATTATTAATATATTAGCGCATCAAATATTTCATTACCGTCTCCGTTGATATCAAGACAAACTGCTGCTCGTTACTGGGACCAGGTATTGAAAGTCATTATTTTCTCCGTGGCCTTGGATCTTTACTGGTTAGCCGCAGAGATAAGCTAACGTCTGAAGGTGTCTATGGATTTGAGATGTTGTTGTTGTTGTTGTTGTCTTCAGTCCTGAGACTGGTTTGATGCAGCTCTCCATGCTACTCTATCCTGTGCAAGCTGCTTCATCTCCCAGTACCTACTGCAACCTACATCCTTCTGAATCTGCTTAGTGTACTCATCTCTCGGTCTCCCTCTACGATTTTTAACCTCCACGCTGCCCTCCAATGCTAAATTTGTGATCCCTTGATGCCTCAAAACATGTCCTACCAACCGATCCCTTCTTCTAGTCAAGTTGTGCCACAAACTTCTCTTCTCCCCAATCCTATTCAATACCTCCTCATTAGTTACGTGATCTATCCACCTTATCTTCAGTATTCTTCTGTAGCACCACATTTCGAAAGCTTCTATTCTCTTCTTGTCCAAACTAGTAATCGTCCATGTTTCACTTCCATACATGGCTACACTCCAAACAAATACTTTCAGAAACGACTTCCTGATACATAAATCTATATTCGATGTTAACAAATTTCTGTTCTTCAGAAACGCTTTCCTTGCCATTGCCAGTCTACATTTTATATCCTCTCTACTTCGACCATCATCAGTTATTTTACTTCCTAAATAGCAAAACTCCTTTACTACTTTAAGTGTCTCATTTCCTAATCTAATTCCCTCAGCATCACCCGATTTAATTTGACTACATTCCATTATCCTCGTTTTGCTTTTGTTAATGTTCATCTTATATCCTCCTTTCAAGACACTGTCCATTCCGTTCAACTGCTCTTCCAAGTCCTTTGCCGTCTCTGACAGAATTACAATGTCATCGGCGAACCTCAAAGTTTTTACTTCGTCTCCATGAATTTTAATACCTACTCCAAATTTTTCTTTTGTTTCCTTTACAGCTTGCTCAATATATAGATTGAATAACATCGGGGAGAGGCTACAACCCTGTCTCACTCCTTTCCCAACCACTGCTTCCCTTTCATGCCCCTCGACTCTTATTACTGCCATCTGGTTTCTGTACAAATTATAAATAGCCTTTCGCTCCCTGTATTTTACCCCTGCCACCTTTAGAATTTGAAAAAGAGTATTCCAGTCAACATTGTCAAAAGCTTTCTCTAAGTCTACAAATGCTAGAAACGTAGGTTTGCCTTTTCTTAATCTTTCTTCTAAGATAAGTCGTAAGGTCAGTGTTGCCTCACGTGTTCCAACATTTCGACGGAATCCAAACTGATCCTCCCCGAGGTCTGCATCTACCAGTTTTTCCATTCGTCTGTAAAGAATTCGATTTGAGATACTGCAACGAAAAGCACAATTTTTCCTTCGTAGAGTTCAACACACTTCCTGCGCATTTGTTCATAGTTGCTTCTTATTGTGGTAATAAGTGCTCACATCCAACTGCGATGGAACGTAAGTTTTACGTGATGGAAAATATTCACAAAACTGAAATAACATCTAGGTCTCTGAATCTGAAAAGTATTGACCGAAAACGTAACACTAGAAAACCGAGGAGGATAACCACTTATTATATCAAGGGGAGAAATTTCCTATACTTACTTATTTCTTTTATATGCATATTTGCGAATTATGAACTTGTTGGATTACAGGTTTTGGTTGTATTTGTAACATAAACATTACATGATTAAGTTAATTCAAGTCTGTAGCTCTTCACTTATCCAGTTGAAAGGGTTTTGCCATTTCTTGATTACTGTACACTTTTGGGTACACGTATAATTTCTAATATGAAATGTTTCTGCATCTTTCGCCCTGGTACACTCTTTTTCCTTACTATGAAACGACCTTCTTCATTCATTTACTCAGTTCTCAGCCTTTTTATCTGTGACGTTTAACCAGTCTTCTTTCCTTCTTTCTTTCACATTTTTTCCGTACCTTTCACGCACTGCACTAGAAACGGGGAAGTAAACCTCCCAATTGTAGCACTTTTGTGTTATCTCAAGTTTCACATTTAAAGCTTTCAGTCGTATGTGTAAATGCTATTTTCAATGAGGGTATTTCACAGGGAGCTCTACTACTGAGTACTTCATACGCCCAACTTGTGCCGGTCAACTTTATATGGAAACAACTGTATGCTTTACTCCTTCGTTAATTCGTTCACACGTTGAAGGTATCGTTATTGTGTGCTGCAGCCGGCTGAAGTGGCCGAGCGGTTCTAGGAGCTACAGTCTGGAACAGCGCGACCGCTACGGTCGCATGTTCGAATCCTGCCTCGGACATGGATGTGTTTGATGTCCTTAGGTTAGTTAAGTTTAAATAGTTCTAAGTTCTAGGGGACTGATGACCTCAGAAAATAAGTCCCATAGTGCTCAGAGCCATTTGAACCATTGTGCACTGCGGTTCACTCTTCATTACACAACGTTTACGCCTCAATATCTGTTGATTTTGACGCTCACGCTATTCAGTGTCGGTTGTTTTTCCCAAAATCAGAAATAAATTTCAACACACTAAACGACCTATGTAGATTACCTTGCTGCTTTAATGCATAAATCTAAGAATTTCACGGCAAATGCCTCCTGCAATCATATTTCGTGCCCATTTTTGCCAGAAAATCACAATATGCAAACAAAAATGGCTCTGAGCACAATGAGACTTAACTTCTGAGGTCATCAGTCGCCTAGAACTTAGAACTAATTAAACCTAACTAACCTAAGGACATCACACACATCCACGCCCAAGGCAGTATTCGAACCTGCGACCGTAGCGGTCGCACGGTTCCAGACTGTAGCTCCTAGAACCACTCGGCCACTCCGGCCGAACCACTCGGCCACTCCGGCCGGCAATATGCAAACCTTTCGATCGCATCACAATAAAATAAACCGAGGAACGGTTCTAGTCAAAGTAACGGCGAAAAATGTGGGAACTGCTGAATGTTTCTTTTACCCTTTATATTGCTCCTTCAGGAGAATTTAAAAAATTAGGTTCCGGATTTTTTATGATGAAAAAATAAATTGTTTATCTTTCCTTACGAGGACTGGTGGGGAGGTACGACAGTTACAAACAAATCGCGAATGGCCAGAAAGTATTCTAAGGCCCTAAGCGATGATAACTCTTTAGCGTGGTTCCCAAGCGAGCCTCACAACAATGAAATATCACAGAATCTGATGCTTGCGTTGCCTAGCATTCGTCTGCCTGGTGAACTGAAACTGTTTGCGTGCGTGTCAGTGTTTCTAGTAAGAGAAGCTTGTGAAAAGTGAAGTGAGCTGCATATCACTGCTAGAAGGAGCTTAAGTCGACACCGAAAGAAGTTTAAGTGTTGAAGAGAGGCAGATATCAGAGAAAACTATGAAGCCAGTGGAGGTAAGTGACCAATAATTGTCTACCCTCATCCATCATCAACACTGACGCAGAAACCCCCGACTGTGTGCATCAGCTATAAAAACCGCTGCCGTTGAATGCTATGGTCTCATATGTCCTAATCAGAATAATACAGAGCTTGAATCCGAGAGCCATCAGTGTAATTTCTGGGGGTGGTTACAGATATTTCCTGAGTGCTTCGAATGTGGAACTCACAGTCTCGGTTGTGAATCGCCTAGAACTTTACAAAGAAATCTATACTCCGCAAGCCACCTTACGGCGTGTGGCCGAAAGTGCTTCTGAATTCCCAACTTTCCTGTTGTATTCGCGAGAGTTGCTTCAGAAGATCGCATAAGAATACGCTACCGAAAGGCCTGTAATCACTCAGGGTTTCACGTCATTATCATTTCGTGAGAGCTGTAAGGGAGAAAACCGATTCTCTTCGGGACTCACTCACTCGCAATTTCAACAGTAGCTTCTCTTGAACCGTCTTCCACTGGACTCGAGCATTTCCTTAACGCTTTCGCGCATACTATACAATCCCTTGAGGGCGCCTATCGATCTCTTCCAACTCTTCTAGTACTCCATGCTGGTAAAGGACCCAGACTAATCAGCAGTATTGAAGAATTGGTTGAGCAAAGTTTTTTTTGTAAGTTTATTGATTCGTGGATGAATTGCATTTCCTCAAGACTCTTCTTGTGAGTCTCAGCTTGGCATCCGCTATTCTTATAATGATTTTTACGACGTCATTCGACTTCAGGTGGCTACTGACTGTTAAGGCCACATATTTTGTAGTTGTTTCAGTTTCCATTGGTTTATCGTCAATACTGCAATCTAACAATAATGGACTTGAACTGTTTACGCGAAGTGTGTTATAATGAAAAGAATTTTCATGGTACTACCTGTTCCTGTGTCACCAATCGATGCCCCGCAGAAAATTTTACATTTCGCTTACGATATTTTGCTCCTGCAACCGTTCCGTAGACAAAAGATTCACCTCCGTGTACCCCAAGGAACTTCCGAGGTTAATCACTAAGTTTCTCGAGACCTGTGTTTTCAGAAGACTCTTTTTGTATATTCCTTTCTCCAAAAGCTTTGTACTGGGTGCATATAAAAAATGTTCCAATGTACTCCAACAAATTTTTTTCGCAATATTGGTATATAATTACGTGCATCTATCTGACGATCGTTTTCGAAAACCGGAATGACCTGCGCTTCTTTTCCAGTCTGTTTTATCCTTAGCTGCTCTGGCGACCTATGAGAAAGTTTTACTTGAAGGGTCATAAGTTCTTAGAGTAATCTCTATACAACGTCCCAGTATCTCGTCCAGTCCCGATGTGTTTCCTCTGGTGAGCTATTTTAGTTGATTTTGTTTTTCGTTTTCGGGGTTTGTCTAGTGACTGAAAGGAGGTACCGTACGTATTGCGATCATCCGTGGTGGAAGATTTTCTGAAAATCAAATTCATTAATTTGGTTTTCTCCTTATGATCCACTATTTCGGTGTCACTATGGTCAATCGAAAGACCATTTCGATTATTTAAATTGGTTTTCGAGGGACTGATAACTCTCCAAAGGATTAACACTTACGGCAGTCCGTCAAACTGCCGATGTGAGCAACGTATACTGCCTGTCCTAATTCATGGTAAACTAATATCACCAGTCAACAGAGCAGATGCAGTAGTCGGGAATAGAAGTTGCTAAATTTTAGCTCTTATGTCTCCGTCTCTGGTGTGTTCATGTTTCTCTCAACTGTAGTGAGTCTCCGTCCGATGAAATGGTTAATCAGTAATTCTCCGAGCTACTGCCATCACAGATAAGTTCTTTACCGCATTTGCTACTCAAATAGATTGCCTTACATCCGGTGTCAACCATATTAAACTTTTTGATAACCAGGACTGTCTGAATGCGTTCCAAAGACTCCGGTCTCACATGTAATGCGAATGTAGCGCTGTAGTACTGAAACGAGCATCCCAATGAAGCTTCTTTTCGTTAAGTAAAGCCCGTATGTCCGATTACCACAAATAAATTGCGTTAAATCGACAAGAATGTGGGATTGAATGGAAAATAAAGGATATTCCCGCTTTAAATCATTATCACTATATCCTCATAATGTCAGAATTTTGTTTTCCCACTGCTTAGAATCACAAATGGTGGAGACGGAGACGAAGCATTGCGAAATAACTACGTTCATACAGCAAATTATGATCAGCTTAGCAATAACACAGTTGTTTACTGAAAGTGATTAGAAATATTTTATACAGGTTGACATGTTCAGAAAAATATGTTAAATGTCCTTTTTAGCTGTTGGAAAGTCAAGGTCCAGTACCTTGCATGTACTATGTCGCGCCGGCAGTACATAATAATTTTCCTTCCTGTCACAGACTTTTCTAGCTAAGTACTATGAATAAGAAGACAATTTAAGCATTTTAAAATCTATTTGCATGTTCCTGAAATCTTCATCATTAGTGTTTTATTCGGACAGAACGATATACCAGTCACAAAAAGGTCAATATGGAATATAGTTAGTTAAACGCCCCTACGTCCGTTGTGCATATATATATGAAAGGATCAGCTACCACAAAAAACGAGTGGCAATGCCACCATACTTTATCATCTTGCTATGGCTGCATTTTGTACTGAGGTGTACACTGACGACGCAACGACTCATAGTAGACACTACTACCAGTTATTTTTCAAATCTCAAATGTTTGTTCACTATGTATTTGTCACTGAAATATTTACTGAGATTTATGGCTAATGTAGTGAAGGCAATTGTTTAGCGTTGTTGATAATAGAATACGTTCACTAATTAGGGAAACATCACAAACTGTGGCGATGGATGATACCTGTGAACTATTTATTGTGTGATAAGTAACTAATTTTCAGATCAAAATAGTGATTTTGTTGAGTTCCGGGTATGAATTAGGAAGGAGCAAACTTAATTACTACGAATCAAACTCTTGTCTAACGATACTAAGATCTGCCAACAGATTAAAAGGATGTCTAGAGCTGTGTTAGAACTGTAGCTTATGCTGTGAATCACAAAATAGCCCAAAGGAAAACATGGCTTTGGCAGCTCGGTGACGTTCGGATCTGACACCACTATATCATCTATTCTGAGGTGCACCAATCTGCAATCTGGCATGTGTCTGAAGTACCTTAAGGAAATGAAGTAAATTTCAGCTGAATCGTAGGAAACTTCGGTGCATTAACCTCCCCGCCGAAGTGTGCTGCTCTTCCTACTCGTCCACATTCAAATTATACGTCGTAACTGTTTAAGAAGATTGGTGTGGGCCACTGTGCAATAGACGCATTTGCGAAACCTGTTTCCTTCCTCTTTTTGCTTCGTTAATCTCAGAAAATTACTGGTAGTCCTCTCATACGAAGGCTATTCCATTATTAAGGTCTGCTGGGTCACGAAGTTTAAATCACAGAAAAAAAAGATGAAATCTTGCACAGATGTCTCTGGCACTGTCCCACATAAGCCCATCGATAGCGTTATGCCACTCGTTTCATTCCTGAGAGCACGAATTGCAAGTAAAAATCCACAGAAAACACTAGCATTCGACAAGAACAAATTCTTGCCGAAAGATCTCGCCTCATTACATGCACCTCACGTTACGTAACTGTCAAATGTTTCCTTCTTCAGGACATTTCTAGCCACACACTGCAGCGTCAATGAAGATGATCCTGCAGCGTTTTCGATGGTAAGCGTTTGATCACCTGCCCTGTTTCATGAGTTTCATCTCTACTCACGTGAACCGCTCTCCATAAGGAAGAGTTGGTTTCACAAGGAACAGAGACTAGCGCTGCGACATCTGTAACAGACCGTCGCCCTGTGTTACGTGTCATATGTCATCCGCCATACAATCCTGACTACACAAGACTGCAGACCAGCATATAGAATTTTCGGAAAGCGCAGGCAGCTGCCGTCTAAGGCGAGGGTATTGCACATGTAGTAGAACGATACGACATTTGTGTAACGCTGAACGAGGACTATGTAGAGAAGTAGCTGGGTGGTGTAGCCAGCTTTTGTAATCCGAGCGAGGTGGCGCAGTGGTTAGCACACTTGACACACGTTCGCGAGGACGGCGGTTGAAATCCGCCTCCGGCCATCCTGGTTTCCGTGATTTCCCTAAATAGTTTCAGACAAATGCTGAGATGATTCCTTTGAAAGGGTACTGTCGTATCTTTTTCCCATCCTTCCATAATCCGAAGGGTCCGAAGGCCTCGCTGTTTCGTCCCATCCCCAAACCAGCCAACTCTTTCAAATAAATCATTTTTGACTAACACCGTGATTTTCATTTCACGACCAATCGGATCTGTATAAAACAACAGCACTCGTTTATCAAGCTGCAAAATTGGCTGAAACCAACTGGGTCGCAGAGTACACAAAATGTGGATTTATCCGAAAGAGGCGTAAAAAGAATAGGCAACACCTACTGTGGGTATACTTTGTAAGAATTTTATTGGTACTATTACTTCACTTGGGTTTATTTAGCCACCCTGCAAAACGCTTGGTACAAATACAAAGTAATATATGCTGATTAAACAGAGTATAAGTAGAGCATACAATGATTTCAAATTATTGTACAATTTCCTGGAAGGGACAGTGTTTGTAACTAAGAAATATTCGCATATCAACTACAGACAGAATATACCAAAGACAACCAAGGAGAGAATGAGAAGAATACACAAGGACATTATCACGTTTATGTAACCACAGATAATACACCAACTTTCATATAATCGTGTTCTTACCTCGTGTAAATAAAAAAAAATGTTGTGTATCCTGCTCAATCTTGATCTTAGATTTCGTGAGTGAAAATTTTAAGTTGGTCGTCGGTGTTCTGTTCTGAGCCCAAATAATACTGAAACACTAAATTACAAAATTTGTTTTAATTCACAAAATTATTAGGACACATAGATTATAGTTTACATCAGTACTCACACACGTTTTAAATGTTAGTAATGACTTATTTCCAAAGATTAATTTGCTGTAGTCCATCGATCGTGACCGGGCCAAATATTACACTAAATAAGTGTCAAACGAAAAAAACTACAATATCAACTGCGTTGTTTTCAAATAGGAACCACCATTTTTATTACATAGTGCTGTAGTACGTAAAGAAATGTGAATGTTTTAGTTGGACCACTTTTTTCGCTTTGTGATAGATGGTGCTCTAATAGTCACAAACATATGGTACACAATTTTAGACGAACAGTTGGTAACAGGTAGGATTTATAAATTAAAATACAGAACGTAGGTACGTTTGAACATTTTATTTCGGTTGTTCCAATGTGATACATGTACCTTTGTGAACTTGTCATTTCTGAGAACGCGTGCTGTTACATCGTGATTAACACATTAACGCAATAAATCCACAAAATGATGTCCGTCAACCTCAACGCATTTGGCAATACGTGTAACGGCATTCCTCTCAACAGCTAGTAGTTCGCCTAGCGTAATGTTCGCACATGCATTGGCAGTGCGCTGACGCATGTTGTGAGGCGTTGTCAGTGGATCACGATAGCGAATGTCCTTCAACTTTCCCCACAGAAAGAAATTCGGGGACGTCAGATGCGGTGAACGTGCGGACCATGCTACGGTGCTTCGACGACCAATCCACCTGTCATGAAATTTGCTATTCAATACCGCTTCAACCACACGCCAGCTGTGTGCCGGAATCCACCATGTTTGAAGTACATCGCCATTCTGTCATGTAGCGAAACATATTGTAGTAACATCGGTAGCACACTACGTAGGAAATCAGCATACACTGCACCATTTAGATTGCCATCGATAAAATGGGGGCTAATTATCCTTACTCCTATGAAGCGGCGCCATACATTAACCTGCGACGGTCGCTGATATTCCACTTGTCGGAGACATCGTGGATTTTCCTTTGTCCAATAGTGCATATTATGCCGGTTTACTTTACAGTTGTTGGTGAATGACGCTTCGTCGCTAAATAGAACGCATGCAAAAAAATCTGTGATCGTCCCGTAATTTCTTTCGTGCCCAGTGGCAGAACTGTACACGACGTTCAAAGTCGTCGCCATGCAATTCCTGGTGCACAGAAATGTGGGGTACGGGTGCAATCCATGTCGATGAAGCATTGTCAATACCGACGTTTCTGAGATTCCCGATTCTCGCGCAATTTGTTTGCTACTGCTGTGCGGATTAGCCGCGACAGCAGCTAAAACACCTTCTTGGGCATCATCATTTGTTGTAGGTTGTGGTTGACGTTTCACATGTGACTCACACTTCCTGTTTCCTTAAATAATGTAACTATCCGGCGAACGGTCCGGACACTTGGATGTTGTCGTCAAGGATACCTAGCAGCGCAAATAGCAGACGCCCGTTGGGCATTTTGATCACAATAGTCATACATCAACACGATACCGACCTTTTCCGCAATTGATAAACAGTCCGTTTTAACACGGGTAATGTATCACGAAGCAAATACCGTCCGCACTGGCGGGATGATACGTAATACCACGTACTTATACGTTGGTGACTATTACAGCGAAAAAAGTGGTCCAACTGAAACATTCCTATTTATTTACGTACTACACGAATATGTAATTAAAAATGGGCGTTCCTATTTAAAAAACGCATTTGGTATCCGTTTGCCATATATACGCAACTTCTGTAAGTACGACAAAATATTACTTTATTTTTATATCAGAAGATACCATGAGAAAATTTTAGGTACGAGGAGCCCTGAAAAAGTGAGACATAGGAAAAGTAACTTTCATTGAATGCTCTCCTACACTTCAAACTGACACAGAAACATGAGACAATTTAGCAGCATAGTTACCAAATCCCTGTAAACAACGCTTAGAGCCTTGTAAATGTCGTTCAAGTACTCGATGATAGAAATGCCCTCGTTCGACGTGGAGCCATTCTAGAACCGCTATGTGGATGTCTTCATCGCTGGAATACTCCTAATTCTTTGAATCAGTTCCTCGATGGTCTGGACATCGACGTCTGTGGTCGATGTCGATATCGATGGCCTTCGTCTCCTATCTGCGTCATCCAAGTCTGTTCAGCATTGGTTAAATCGATGACACCACTTCAATACAGTGGGACGTGACATTGGATTTTTTCCACACACAGTCAGATTTCTCGCACAGTCTGGATGCAGTTCAGACGTTTTGAGCACATTAATCGGACTGCGCCGCGCAGCTCAACTTTGGAGCAGCTTTCCAGTCGCCGTTCCATTGCACTCTCACACTGTGGATCAGTTATTACCCGTACCGCCATGAGGCCGTGCCTGCTGGAGGCCCAGGAGATATAGTCTCTTTTTATAACGCGGCAGTCTGGTTGCGCAGTGATCTTAGCTTGGGACGACGTTCAAAATGGTTCTAAGCATGATAGGACTCAACGTATGAGGTCATAAGTCGCCTAGAACTTAGAACTACTTAAACATAACTAACATAAGGACATCACATACATCCTTGCTCGAGGTAGGATTCGAACCTGCGATCGTAGTGGTCTCGCGGTTCCAGACTGTAGCACCTAGAACCGCCCGGCCACCTCGGACGGCTGGGACGACGTGTTTTACTTTCTGAAGTCGCTGCGTATAAGGCGCATTTCAGTTATTTTTATGGAATTGTAAAAAGCATTTTCTTTTTTCTGTGAGGCTAATACATTTAGTGTACTGCATAACGTGAAACTCTTACATTCTGGCAACGCACACCTGAATCGACTTCTCCGGCTAGTATTCAGTATCTCAGGTGGACACGACACGTAGCATGGAGCATCTTTATTGTTAGTGTTTGCTCAGGGGTTGGTCCTCTAGAGCATTTCCTCATTCGAAATACATCGCTTTTGTCATCACATTCCATCTGTTCTTCCTCACTCTCTTCTGCACCTTTTATTCTCTACTGTGAATGTGAGTGTATAGGTCGGTGCTGAATGTGTACCCAGTGCTACGACTCTTAAGGCTTTTTAAATAAAGCATACGTTATTAACATTCTACATATTTATTCGTCATGCGTGCGTATTTATTTCTCATCTTAGTCACTCTGGTAACAAACGTATTTCTCCCAACGGGAGACCAGTTTTTTGATACTGTCACTGTAGAATGTTTCACACTGTTGACAGAGCCACAAGATCACCCCTGCTTGTAGCGTTTCATTACTATCAAAGCGACGTCCTCGAAGATAATCTTCAAGTTTAGGAAATAGATGGAAAACAGATGAGATCTAATCGGCCCTGGATGGAGGATGATGGATGACAGTGAACATGAGGCGACGGGCTGTTGCAGATGCTTCTGTTTTCTGAGGTTCTGTTTCTCACACAGCGACGTAGCTCCGTTACACACAGACATGTTTGTTTCAGCTTTCGTCTGCGAAACTGAAAAGTCAACCAACTAATTTGCATGACAAGTAATACCTCAACCGATATTGAGAAAAGAATTAAAAATTCGGAGGCAAAATTTTTCAGCATGCTCCTGTACAGCGAAAAAGTTTATCTTTAAACTGTTTTCAGCAAATAAACGATCTCTTATTCTACAGAGGAGAGTGTATACACACGTACAACATGGATTCATCTGTATTTCTCCAAACCATGTTAACACTGTGGTAAAAACTTTCTTCAGTCAGATACTGAAACTCACTGGGAGATTTCAGAAACGGAAACAAGTGATGATCAGAAAACGCAGGGTGCTACGTACAACCTACAATCAGGCATAGCAAGTTCAGTTAATTACCCGATCGAGGACGAAGTAAATAAAATTTGGGTGCAGAGTATTTGCTTCGTGAGGAGAGAAGGATATTTGTGGTTCATCATGATACAATAAAACAGAATCACTTGAGATGAAAGGGGTACCTGAAGATATTGCGGTAAATAGTTTGGCTCTGTTTCGGTGTAATTGTAGGAAAACAGGAGTTAGCTTATGTCTCCCGCTTCTATCTTGTGACAGTCACTGGAAGGGATATACTCAATACCTACTCGACGTACTTTGGAGGTAGTTGAGCTATACTGGTACAGTTACCAACCTCCTCCTCTCGTGAAATGTTCGAAATCTGGTCGAGCATCTACTACGTGCTTGTACTGGAGTGTCGTATTGACTTCTATGGTTAAAAGGTCCAAATCCTCTGCCCATTCTTCCTTGGTCAGTTTCCTCATCCGTAACCTGAAATCTGAGGATGGAAGAATGACATTAATTACACGGCGAATAACACCAACCGTGTCCATCATCTGTTCGTTCTTGTCATTGTTAACTAGTCCCAAGTGACGTCGGTCCCACGGAAAGGAAATTCTCTTACCTCTTCGCCTATTTGCAGTACCCAAATGTCGATTTTACTGATCCGTATTCAGTGCTGAATACATTCGTATACACTTTTGGATTGTTGCGCTACGGAACGTTCTGGAGCTCCGTGGGACGACCAGACCTTATATTGTTCAAGCTCTAGTCGGCGTTGCGCAATAATTGTGAGGATTTCGTATTTCAGGTCAGACAGCTGTTGATCAGTAACGAAGTTCAAATGGCTCTGAGCACTATGGGACTTAACATCTATGGTCATCAGTCCCCTAGAACTTAGAAGTACTTAAACCTAACTAATCTAAGGACACCACAGAACACCCAGTCATCAAGAGACAGAGAAAATCCCTGATGCCGGCGGGAATCGAACCCGGGCGCGGGAAGCGAGAACGCTACCGCACGACCACGAGCTGAGGACTGTAACGAAATAGCATATCGTTTTTGGGATAGAGAAATCTCTCACATTTAGAACATTGATTACTTGGATACGTAGGCTGGATCCATTTCTGGCACAACAGCTTCTGTATTTTCTACCATTATTTGAAAGAGTGCCAATTTGCTTTATTGAGGTTACGAGGGCTATTAGGAAAGAAAACCATGACCTTGCTGTCGGATACTCATCAGTACATTAGGGACATGATCTGATTCTAATGCGTCAGGTCATTTTAAGTAGAAACCTTATCACCTGGAAACATAACGTGAGATCCTCCACAGAGCTGACATTTTGGGGAAGAGACATCAAGAGAGGACAGCCGTCGTTGGCAATTAAGAATATGCAAACAACAAACTCGGCCTCATCGGTCATAAGGGCTTTGAAAGCATTTATTACAGTAAATCGATTGTAGTCACTGAGTGATCATCTTCCGTGCAAATATTAAAGTCTTGAAGACGCATGTAATAAGAGCAGATATCACACTTCAAGTTTGAACCAATATAGAACATGGCAGTTAACGAACAGATTTGCTCGTTAAGTCCTATGGTCTTCTATATTGTATACCCAACAGGAGCATCGTTTTAGTGTCACTATACTACTACAGTGCAGGGTCAAAACACGAATATTTCACACTTCCTTTTGCCGACGCAACCGGACCAAATCCTTTGGCGCTTTTTATGTTTTACGTACTGTATGGTGTGCCTTAAGAGGCTAGTGGAGGCACCATTAATTTGTCAGAAAACCACACAAAAGTGTTTGACCATGTACTCTTTGTACCAAAACCGAGCAGCAGATTCCAAGACGAATATGCGTAGCATATGACTGGATCTCCTACGATATACCCCTAAGATACCAATCCCAGATAACCTTTAAAGTTATTTTCGTATCTTTATCCGTTTCCGTGAGACAGAGGTCGAAAAGTACCCTACTTGTACAAGTAAGATACGTATGTATAACATGGTCTGAGGCGAAAAAGTAGTTTAGACAGCGGAGATTCAAGCGTTCCTACTAGTGATGCAGTCTTCGAAGTTGATAGCATTGTTCCAAGTCAATGTCGCAGGGAACAGAACTCTACTGCTTCAAGTTTATAAAGTGCACCTTTGGTAGATTCGTGATATAAGAAGTGTCCAGAATCATTAACGGTGGAGGAGGCTCTAGGCCTTGTTCAAGAGAATGGTGGGCTCCACACCCTTCCAAGGTCCAGCTACAGTTATCATAGTGTCAATACTGTTTCCTGATTACAAGAGATTTTAAGCGCATTCCAAATACCACGCAAACAGATTTCGCTTCAGATACCTATGATAAGGAGAGACTCTGTAATAAAGTGGGTGATTTAGACCGTCGTAACCAATCTGAACGTAGTCTGTGTCTATTGTGTACGTTTAAAACATATAAAGGCTGGATGTGGAGCATTGAGGAATTCCTCTTGAGGTTGTACGAGCAGTTTGTTCTGGACTCATGGTACTGTATTTTAGGGCGGTTTTTAATATCAAACAAAAAACTCTTTGTAGTACATATATCGCTTAATTTTTGAAGCAGAAGTGGAATTTAAGCATTGCCGTATGTACTTTTAATGTCGATAGAAGCTGATGCAAAAATGTTGCCTACTGCTCAAAACTCGAAAAATTTCAGAATGTATAATACAAAGAATGTGTAGTGTTCCGTTACCCTTTGGAAATCCAAACTTATTTTCTGAAAGCATATACTTCTATCACAAGTACCACTCTGAGTGGTTGTTAATAAACCATGCAAGGGTCCTTCTGGCTGAAGACGATGTGTTACTCCCAGGCATTGCTTTAGTTAACGGAGCTGGAATAATTATTTAAATTGTTCAGTGAGGAGTAGAGTCTCATCTAAATACCGTTGAAATTTCGTAGAAACTTTGTCAATGAACGATTTGTCGGGCTACACAGAGTGGGATAGTGAACATGATCAGCTCCTAGGACAGAGTTCGTCGAGGACTTCGGCATTTCCTTCAGCTCTTTTAGCTGAAAAGGTGATCACAGGATATGGTCTGATACTATGGCTACTGGTAGAATTACGGGACTGCACTCGTAAGAAAAATATAGTTGTCAAGCATAACATCTAACGTCTGATCTGGGCTCCAGTTACGATTTCTGAGTTTTCATACTGTATTCCACACATCGGAAAACACTGTGAGAGCTAGCCCACAAAAAATTCACAGCTTGATGACTGCTCTGCAGTAAGAGATTGTGGTGGCGTCATTTAACTGTCTGAATCACAAGTGCTGTAATGTTCTTTTATCTTCGCAGGTGGTATGCAGCATATTATGCTGCTTGTGTCTTCCCTGCAGGAAGAAGACACGTGGTTTGGGGAAGAAAGCAAAGAAAGGACGTTCGACGGGAGTCTATGATTACGGAGAAGTGGATATGGAGAAGGTGAGCACTGAATAACCCCAAGGTGTATGAAAAGTTCCACAGTAAGGCCAAAGACCAGCTATATTAGATTTGATATAGGCACTGCCATAACGCCCTACTGAGCCTCACTGTATCAGCTTCTAAGACTTGGCAAACCTGTCTTAACTACTTGCTACTCCTAAACAAGCCATCATCAAACTACAGCTCCTCCTGTAGTGCACACACACGCCTTCGTATCCATCAGCCCCATAAGACTTGCCGCTCACTTTCCTGTGATATTCGGATCAGCGTCATAGCTATACCTGCTTACATAACTCATAATAATTGGTAACGAACGCTAAGAACGCTACTGGTTGGAAGTAAGATACTAAACTAAACCGAAGCAGACAGAATGTTAAAATTGCGAACTAGATAGTTAAATTTCGAATACAGTTTGCAGTCACATCTAGACTTTATTTGTGAAAAACGATAATCCATAACCGAAAGGAGCGCGATCTTACATTTATCGCTTATCGCGAGTGGCCGACCTAATCATTTCGACTATACATGTACGCTTCCCGGATCGACTAAAACTTCCAAATGTCACATATTGTCCAAATTTTCTATGTTCTCATTTTGTTGTTCACGCAGAGGGAGAGACAAATTATTAGAAACGTCATTTAAGCACATCGACGCAAATATACACTCCTGGAAATTGAAATAAGAACACCGTGAATTCATTGTCCCAGGAAGGGGAAACTTTATTGACACATTCCTGGGGTCAGATACATCACATGATCACACTGACAGAACCACAGGCACATAGACACAGGCAACAGAGCATGCACAATGTCGGCACTAGTACAGTGTATATCCACCTTTCGCAGCAATGCAAGCTGCTATTCTCCCATGGAGACGATCGTAGAGATGCTGGATGTAGTCCTGTGGAACGGCTTGCCATGCCATTTCCACCTGGCGCCTCAGTTGGATCAGCGTTCGTGCTGGACATGCAGACCGCGTGAGACGACGCTTCATCCAGTCCCAAACATGCTCAATGGCGGACAGATCCGGAGATCTTGCTGGCCAGGGTAGTTGACTTACACCTTCTAGAGCACGTTGGGTGGCACGGGATACATGCGGACGTGCATTGTCCTGTTGGAACAGCAAGTTCCCTTGCCGGTCTAGGAATGGTAGAACGATGGGTTCGATGACGGTTTGGATGTACCGTGCACTATTCAGTGTCCCCTCGACGATCACCAGAGGTGTACGGCCAGTGTAGGAGATCGCTCCCCACACCATGATGCCGGGTGTTGGCCCTGTGTGCCTCGGTCGTATGCAGTCCTGATTGTGGCGCTCACCTGCACGGCGCCAAACACGCATACGACCATCATTGGCACCAAGGCAGAAGCGACTCTCATCGCTGAAGACGACACGTCTCCATTCGTCCCTCCATTCACGCCTGTCGCGACACCACTGGAGGTGGGCTGCACGATGTTGTGTCGTGAGCGGAAGACGGCCTAACGGTGTGCGGGACCGTAGCCCAGCTTCATGGAGACGGTTGCGAATGGTCCTCGCCGATACCCCAGGAGCAACAGTGTCCCTAATTTGCTGGGAAGTGGCGGTGCGGTCCCCTACGGCACTGCGTAGGATCCTACGGTCTTGGCGTGCATCCGTGCGTCGCTACGGTCCGGTCCCAGGTCGACGGGCACGTGCACCTTCCGCCGATCACTGGCGACAACATCGATGTACTATGGAGACCTCACGCCCCACGTGTTGAGCAATTCGGCGGTACGTCCACCCGGCCTCCCGCATGCCCACTATACGCCCTCGCTCAAAGTCCGTCAGCTGCAAATACGGTTCACGTCCACGCTGTCGCGGCATGCTACCAGTGTTAAAGACTGCGATGGAGCTCCGTATGCCACGGCAAACTGGCTGACACTGACGGCGGCGGTGCACAAATGCTGCGCAGCTAGCGCCATTCGACGGCCAATACCGCGGTTCCTGGTGTGTCCGCTGTGCCGTGCGTGTGATCGTTGCTTGTACAGCTCTCTCGCAGTGTCCGGAGCAAGTATGGTGGTTCTGACACACCGGTGTCAATGTGTTCTTTTTTCCATTTCCAGGAGTGTAATTATCATTTACACCATCTGCGTTTATACGGTGTCTGTGTTTTACATTGCAGTTTCCTTCAGACAGGCATGCAGACAGTAATGGTTTGAGGAAAAATGACCATGGACTTATGTTCGTTGTACTAGGAGTCAATTTATATACATAATGTAACGATGAGTATCAGCGCTGCGGATAGCAGTATGCTGTCTTTAATAAATAGTAAAACAAGGTACGTACGAAGGCAACTGAAAATTACATTTAGTCGAAACTGTTACAGATATTTGGGTCAAACAGTAAAAAACATGTCTGGGGTGATTAAACACCGTTCCTTTTAATAATTTTACGGAGTAGCAATTGATGAATGACTCAGTTGTTTAGGAAAACTTTACATCTTCTAATGCATAAGTTCATTTCACTTAGTAGATGTAACCCAGACATGTCGCACCATCCCAGACTACGCGGTAATAAAATAGGGGCACAGTAGATTATAATATGTCTACAATTATTTACGTCATCATTACTCCGCCCAGCTTGCATGTGTGAGGAGGGTCACTTGTTTCGACATTTGTGACATCATGACCTTAACCAGAGTTATATGACAGAGCATTATTTTCATGACACCGTCAATAAGGATATGCGTTTAGTGTACACAGATGTGTGTTGCGTAAATGATATTTGATGTAGCAGGCTTTTTCTGCAACCTAGAGTGGCTGGAAATGTTTATGTTCTTAACGCGTCTTCAGATTCATCTCATTCGTCAGTAGCACAGAGACTACAGTGGGACAATGGCAGCAGAATGAATTTGCTATAAAGAATGCTGAAGATTAGATGGGTAGATTGAGTAGTTGATGAGGAGTTGCTGAATCAAATTGACGGGAAAAAGAACTTGCTCTATTGACTACACTAAGTATGTCACACAACCTATCCTCACAACTGTACTTCCCGCCAATAACTCACACAGAGGAAAAGGTCTCGTACTCGAGTCTCGGTGCAGCATTTTCTGGTTTCATACTTCACTACGTGTTTATTGCATATATTAATCCACATTTGCTCCAAATGTACTAAACATTCTGTATACATACAATTTTTTTCTTCCATGTGCCAGGTTAACTATTACAGGATGCCTTAGCTGTAGCCACATTAATGCACTATAATTTTGTTTAGCGTTTTCTATAAAAATCTTACCACACGTTTGATTCTTTTAGCTCTCAGTTCTATGCCTTATTTAATGTCTTAATTTGTAATCGCCATCCTTAGCACCATACTTCACACGCTTTGAAAGCTACAGCTGTGAACTGCTGACGTTGTCTAAAAACTGTTCCAGCATTGTAAGTCAACTGTACAGAGTATTGCTATCTGTTAGAAATGTGCAACCCCCTCTTGCAGGTTTTTGCCCGCTTGAGAAGGAGGAGGGTGACACAAGTGCCTTCTGTCTTTGAGATATTTCCCAGCCAGTGGACCCCAGAGTCAGCCAGTCGCATCAAGAATTGGGAGGACAGCGTGGGCTGTACGTTGAAGGAGGGCAGTGCAGAGGTAAGTCAACAGGAGTACAACCGTGTTAAGTAAACACGAAGAAAGGGTAAGAAAAAACGAGAGCGAAGAAAGACCAAATGAAATAGCAAATTGTATGCTTTCCAGAATCTGTTACTCTGCCGGATAACTCTTTCATTTTGAAGGACTAAATAAGAAATGCATTTTATTGCAATCCAGGATTAGTATCGTGCACTGGTTAGGAGAATCTAAGGTAAAGCATAAGGTGAAAAACAGTTATAGAACACGTGCATTAAGCTTTCTTTCTAAAGATGCTGGGGGTTCAGAATATATCACTCGTTTCCCACACAATACTGTTCTTCGGCGATCGACCTTCACCAAATTAAAACGAAAGTTAACAGTGGTCTCAGTGGTCCAAAAACCGGCAAGGGCATTCGCCGTGCTACCTCAGTCTCCAGTAGACAAGATACGGCCATAGGGTGTGTGTTAGTCTGAATACCTGTGCATAAAACTAAGCACTTCCATAAGCTGTTATAAGAGCATGCCATCAGTTTAAAAAGAAGAGGAAAGATGACTTTAGTTTGTGTGCAGTAGTCTGCGGAAGTAATACGAATCCACTAGAAAAGTGTACACAATGTCGGAACGATATAACGTATGTTGCAGTTGCAGTGCCTGTGACGCTTACCAAGAACTCACGCAGGAGAATAGCCGATAAGAAAATAAATAAACAGAACACAGTGTCGTGGAGTGTAGGGATTCTTAAACAAAAGATAAGAATGCTGTCGTACAATATCCCTGTAACTTTCCAGAACCGGAGTTCGATGTTGCTTGGGCGGCGTCAAGGAACATTAAACTTAAATTCACGTGACGTTGGGGAGAATAAGCTAAGATAAATTAGTATGGGAACAAAGATAATTTTTGACATAATTACACATTTTCATTAGTAAACACTATCACTTCCAATTCCCTGAATATTTTATTACGCACTCTCACTTCAGATTTATTTGCTGTAGTAATGTAAGTAAATACAAGACAAAAACACCACAAAAAATACAGCCTAAACGGACCAGAGACAGTTCATCGAGTTTTTACATCACAAGATTCGTAACTGTTTTCGTTATTTTCATTCTTCAATCATGTCATACCTCACACAACATCGACAGTAATCTGCTTCTTCTATTCAAGCTTTGCATACTTTCAGAGTTTCACCTTTGAAGTGCTTGTTTAACTGTTACCCGATGCCTTAGCATTGGTCGCACCAAACTAGACTTAATTTACTAAGTGTCCTCCGTAAACATCTTTCCTTGCATTTTCACTCTCGTCCCTCATAGTTCTACACTTTATCCGACATTTAACATCCAGCATACATCAACAGCACCGCATTCAAATTCGTTAACAGCTACAATTACGGACTGCTTATTGAATATATAGTCTGTTTAACTATCCCATCCTAGGGATTTGATATTGTACCGGACTCCTGATTTTCACGATAGACTTATGAATTGGCCTTACGAGAAAATCCCCACTTCATCGCAACCTCGGAGATGCCATGTCCCATCCCTCGTGCACCGGCTGTAACACCACGTTCAAACTCAGTTGAATCTTGATAACCTGCTATTGTAGCAGCAGTAACGGATCTAACAACTGCGCCGGACACTTGCTGTCTTATACAGCTGTTGCGGACCGCAGCGGCGTATTCTGCCAGTTTGCTTATCTCTGTATTTGAACAGCATGCGACACCAGTTTCTTTGGCGCTTCAGTGTATTATTGAGAACCGCTCAAGCTCCATAGATTCTTTCAAGTCATCACTTAGATTTACAAGAAAGATTAATGAGTTGGATTCCCTCTACAGCAGACCACTAATACTATCCTCAACTGGTTACAAGACCCTAAGGGACATCTAAGGTCGCACGCAAGGATATTAGTATGAAAAGGAAAACTATGGTATGAAAGTAAACAACAAGGAACACGAAGAACAATATACATTGGGAGATGTGGCTTTAGTACAATCGGTGTAAATTGATAAAAAATGTGATATTAATAAGTTTAGAGAAATTATACATTTTCTTATAATAAAGTCGGACAGCAAAAAAGGACTATGAACTTACAAAATGTTACTAATTACTTTTATTGTAAAAGATATATTGGGGCACTAACTTATATATATATAGTTAATAACTCTACATGATATATTGTTAATTAAGCTTCATATTAATGTTGGCAAAAGATAAAGAGTAGCAGTGTCAAAACACATTTATATTTCCGTTAGGAGTCTTCCTTTATTCAAATCTACCGGCGTAGTTGCTGTAAATTCGCAAGTAGTAACCACAAACCATCAAAAAGGTTACGTTTCATACGTCTCAGAAACCATGCGTCATGTTTTTAGATCTTCATAGTATTACTTGGTGTCACCCTTGTCCATGTTCTAATCATTTTATGTCATCACGCACCCTACGCACTGCATGGGCAATGATCTGCTTCTTTTTTTCCAACCCGCCCATATCTTCATAATTTTAACGTACATTAAACGCACTGTATTTCACGTTCATTACAGCCTACAGTAAAGGCTTGATTACTTAATATGTAATTCATTTAAGAATGCTGAGAGAGATGTCTAAAGATTTCTATCCTTCAGACACATGCTATTCTAGCTGATTCACTAATGATATTCTTAAACCTCCCACAGTTCAATTTTACTTGGGACTTCGGCGATAAAGAGGTGGCTGGAGAGAGTCTACGTTTTGAGGACGACACTTTCGAAATGAATGCTCAACCCGAAATTTTACCGCAGAAACGAGAGATAGAATTCCTCCATGCGCCGCAGGAGGACCGTACTGAGGTAAGTGTGCAGCACTGTTCTTCATCATTACTACAACTTACACATACGAATGCATACTTAATATATAATACGTTTAAGAAAGTTAAGTCAGTGTTTGAGGTTCTCTGTGGGTTAGACAAATGCCTTTACAGCTGAGTCAGTGATAATGAAGTCAAACCACCCACAGGTGCGTGTCATTGGGCGCTTCAACGTGACAGATGTGCTGGAAGAAATTTCACCGTTTCCGGACGACGCCTGTACACCGACTGAGATCACCGAGACTGTTCCAAAAAACCAGAGGCGAAAATCGTTGATCGGCCGCAAGAGAACCCCTCTGAGGTAAGTTAGTATTATTGGTACAATGGCCAGTTAGTAGGAATAAATGGTCACTCTGTTTGGAGCGAGGAACAGACAAATACATCTCAGACCGTCTCTATTGCAGGAACAGCCTCTCTGCCGGACAATAATTTTCGCAATCCTCTCACAATCTGGTTATTTTCCACGACTGTCAAATGTAGTCGTCTCTCTCGTTTTCATAAAGGAGTAAGCGAAGAATTCAGTATGTTACAATTCTATAGTACACTCTAATACAAAAGAACCATGCACCCCAGGTGACCTTCTTCGACGTATGTCCTTCAGTGCTCAGTGAAATTTCTTTAAAAGTATAACGTGTCCTTTCTTACCTTACGATAATAATTCAAGCTGGTACCCATTGTTGAACCTATCTATACACTGAATCCCAGTATCAGTCTATCCTTCCTTGCTCCATACTGTCTTGCAATCTGAACCCTAGGTATTCATTCGTGTGAATTCAGTTTTGTCCGAAGTTTTCTTAAATTTTCCTGTGTGGGGCGTGTATCATTCCCACAGTCATGTTTAGAGTTTCTGCTCAATTAGTTGTAGACTTGTGTATTCACATCTGCTGGTTTAATCTTCAGTATTTAGGTATTTTCTTATTCCGTGAATAAAGTTCATTACTGACGAGTTGTCAAAACATTTGTTGTGGGCACTGTGTCTTTTGGTCCATTTGATCCTACGCTGCTCTCATTGTCTCATGTCTCGAAACCAACCGTTCTTTTGCACTACATTTCCCTTTCTGAGTCGGTGTTTGCCTTAAGTTACCTTGGAAACAATCGATAGCCTTCTCAAGTCTTCTGGTATCTCCAGGTTTCCAAATCATGCACAACCTCCTTTCTTTTTTTAAAAGACCCAAATTCAACTGATTTCTACGCAATTTTTATTACCACGCGACTTTCTCTATAATTGCTTTCACATAGCTCATGGTGTTCTATTATATTTCCTTCTCATACTTGTCCTATTATCGAAATCCTGCCTTGCATTACAATTACATTTTTGTCTTTTTTCATCCAATGAATAATTTTTTTCTACCTCAACTTTTGTAATTTCCACCTCCTAATGAGACTCAGAGCTAGCAGCCTATTATACTAACATCACGTGGGTGTGTGATTCATGTCTATTTGGCTACGGTATTACGTTGACCTAGTTCTTCGGCCGCATTCCTATCTTCTTGTTCATAATTAATTCATCTGCTGAGAAATTTCCTCTTGCTTTCAGGAGTTGGAAATATCCAACAGACAACAAACTACACCCACTTACCAAATTAACTCATTTGAGCAGGAATACGTGTATCAGAGGGATGTGCCCGATCAGGACGCAAACGAGGACCTCACCTCGCCTCGCTGGCTGGAATGAGGCACGCCTCATGCAGGTATTAGACTTCACCAGCCACGCAATGCTTGTCCTGCCAGTGACACGAGGCTCTGAAGCTCAGGAACGAGGCAGTTGCATACAGTGACACTTCACACTATGCAGTGTGCATCTTTCTGGGATTCCACGTCCATAATTTCATTGCAACAGAAGCCCTCATACGCAGAAATCCAGCATAATACAACGTATTTCCGTATTTATTTTAAACGATGTTGGGTGTCCAGAATGCACAAAGTTCATTGGATAAGTAGATGTGCTCTGAGGGAATGAGAAGAAATGGGTAATTTTGGAGGACTCTTAAGAGCTGAAATCGCATAATGCTTATAACTGACACATATTTCTTCATTGAGTAACAGTGCCCTATCGAGTTGGGTAAATCCCAGTTACAAGTCTGTTCGGGAAAAGTTGAGCTATCCGTTTTAGATTAACGTCATCAAATTAAGAACATAGAAACTCATAACAGTAACAACAGTCACATCAGACTGACCTTCAAGGAAGGATTTAAATTGTGCTCTTGTACTGGATCTTGTTATACTTCTATCATTGCTCGTGGACTCTTATGCGAAACCATCTTTGGCGACTGAATTTGCTCGTATATTCTAAATGTTATGAGGCTGGTCTATGATTTACGCTTTCTCAAGCTGTTAAATGCTATTTTATTGAACCAATTCGGCTATCATGATTTCATTAATTTCATTTGCAGGTCTCTGCTTAAGGACTATCTGGGTACTTTGAAAATGAGTCAGAAGCATCTCTTTCATATGAATTGAAGAGTTTTATATTTGTCTAGTATATTGTGCCCCAATAGAAACTTCTGTATGTCATGGCCTTAATCGTGAGTGCCATATTACGTCTTATTTTTGTATTGATATACGAGTTTTTCGCTATCTATTAATGGATGTAGGGCATGAATTAGTCTGATCATCTTCTCTTTCTTCGCTTGTATGTGTAGCTTGAGTATAAGTTTATTTTCTAATAAGACACTTAGGTATCTGACCTGGTTGGTCTATTATATCTGTGTGTAATTGAGAGAATGGTAGTCCGTATCAATTTGTCACTCTCATTTTTTATATATGTTCTAGATAAAGAATGTTTTTGTCGCAACTATAGCAATCACGTTTTCGTAGGTGGACGCAGCTGGTAAGGAAACACCAAGTGAAGATGTGGAGGAGCGGCAGCCAAGGTTCTCAGGAGCCATGGTTCAGTTGCTGCTTCTGCCAACTGACGAAGAGATTTATTTGTTCCAATAGTTCTTGTATGTTCCGATTTTTTTCTTATCTTCAAGTTATTTGTTCAGTTTATTTAGTTGTTCTTGTGTTCGTGTTGAGTTTTGTTCTGTTTTGAATTTTCATTAACAACCTTTGGCTGAGTTATAAACCAAAAATAAATCTTTTGTTTTTCGTCAAATATTGTCTCGTTTTTTAAGAGTGTTACTGTAATTATGATGGTTGAAGAACGTACTTTCCAAGACGTTCCCTTTCCTGCCCTTAGTAGCACAATAATAGACTCTTCGCATTCCGAAAATTAGTCCTAGATAGCATTTATACCAAAAACAGCCTTTGGACACAAGGATGGTTTTATGACTCATACGCTCATTACATGATCGATTTCGAAACTCCTAGTCCTGGCTTGAGGCAATAAATATCTAATCAATGTTAGCCATTATTCTTTCACATCTCAGGTGGCTGACAACCGAATGACAAACGCACAATCCCCAAGTCCGCAGCCCCACACACGATGTTACCACACTGCTGGACATTTTATGTGGTGTTGTAGACGTGGGTCTAGCACACTTCTCATTTGGTTGACAGCCAAATGCCACTCAGAAAAATAGTATTCAGGAACACAACATCGATTCGATGTGTACTTGAGGCCAATGTAAGGATGGGATTAGTAGTCCAAAAATCGATCATGTAGAGCAATATATAACTATCTTTGCAGCCACAGGAAACATTATTTGTAATTGCTCAACCATATGCAGCTGCGTCAACATCATCCACTACGATGTGTATTCAAGATTGTCTAAGGCACTTGTAAACCTCATTACTGGGCCATAGATAGGGTAATGTGACACATATTTCAGCTCATTTTACAATATCACATTTGCTTCATAATTACACACTTCGAGTGGGTAGTTAGTGTGTGTAATGAGGTGTAACCCATATCTCCAATGATTATGGATAAAATCATGCTATGGAAATTTGTCCACACTTGAGAACAATTTATATGGGGGTATATACCGGCCATAAGTTGCTTACGACTCCGTTGGATAAAACATTGATGGAACTTTGAATAGGCCTCCCGTAATCTCCCTTCTCCTACGAAGCTTACTTCCATGTACCAGATGCGTACATATCTGTAGATTGAGCGTTTGTACAGATATAAATCTCCGCCTTAAATATGATGATTGACAGATTTGCAACATATTTTCTTTGATGCTCCTTACGCCGTCCTTGAGCACGTTTGTAATTTGTTTAGGAATATTGTGTTCATTATCTGTACGAATTTGTCACCTCCATTTTCCATTGGTACACAGGGTAGCTACTTCATAAACGGTAGTTAGAACAAGTTAAATTGTCAATGAAAGGTAAGCTGTCAGAGAAGAGTTTTGTCCTGCATTATTGTCAGGTATGGATAGCTGTATGATTCAGTGTACATAATACATATCCGTTAATGTAAATGTACAATATCTATTCCATACAGACATGGAAAGTGTTGCTTGTGTAATGTCGGTTTGGTGATTGTACTGCCTCTTTCCAAGATGACCGACATTGTGGTTTTATCCTTTGTATGCAGCCATGGATTTCGCCGAAATACAGAACTGGGTAATAGGCAGTAGCAAAATAATTATATCTCTGTTAATTGTGGCTCTGCTGATTCTTTGTTATTCACTGAGTACGTCAGCTGTACCAATCTCACCTTGTTTTTATAACTTAGAGTGAGGTGATTTGCATTTACCTGTTAAGCTATCTTCACCCTACAGATACAGCATCCATTGAATGCGATCAGAACCTTCGGAGTAGAGGTTATATCACTTAGCCTAGATGGCATCCGAAAACTGGCAACCTAGTAGAACATAATCGAGAGATGTAAAGACTAACGCCACTTGGGCAGATACGTTTCGTCCAAACTGCGCTGGAACTTATGAATGGGCCATAGCAGAGAGCAAAGTTCACAAAAGTATCTCTGTCACTTAAATAAAAACAGAAAATAAAATTCTGGGAATGACTGCATTAAACTTTCTTTGAACTATTGATTCGTTGCCAAACTACTAACACGACTCACTTTTGCTAGTCAAAATACAGGGAATGATTACGGTGAAAGCAAAAACCATTTAGGCACCAATATGTTTCTAACGTGAAACTAATCCAGGAGACAAACTACTTAGCTACCAAGGACACAGACTCCATAGCCAAGTGCTGTAAGAATTGTTTTCAACGTCGAATGGAAGAAAGAAAGAAATACCTTAGATAAGATAAAACTGTAAGCAGTCGTGAAGTCATTCATCGATTCAAGTTGAATGTCATTCTTCAGTAACTCAATGAACAGCAAGCTTAATAATGTTTAAGTAACAGCAATAACGGAATAAAAGAACAAATATGACAAGAAAACTGTCTCTTTCCCACAGTATATGTTAATATCGTACTTCATAAAAAAAACCAATAGCTGCATTATGTCATGGGACTGACTGCTTATCTTACAGTGAGCTGTGCTTCAGCAACTGACTAAAGAAAAAATGCCTAACATTAGATGTAATATCGGAACCGAAACAACGACACCATTTTACAAATATTACAAGCAATCCTGGTTGTTGCATGCGCGAAATTTTAACTGGATGTAGTGCATCAAATATCAATAGATTCGAATACTTGGTGATGCGATTGATGTTTACAGGAACAAACTGAAAAAGTCACTTCAATCCCCGACAGTGAATGTGAGTATAGTAAGGTAGCAAACCGTTATCGTGGCAGACTTCTCTTACAAAAATCATCAAATACAATGTTCTTGTCTAAAATACGCCCAGGAAGCAAGGCAATGCGTAAAGAAATCTTAGCTAATCATTTGGGATTGTATATTTTTCTGTTTGCTTTATGTCTCCTCTGTTTACTGCAAATGCCCGCTGAATGCGTCTTTCCTTATTCTGTGGTGACACTGTAATGGACAGTTCCTCCACCACATAACGCAGTGCATTTTCAGTCGTTATATAAGTATAATGATAATGTGATATAAGTTGTACCACAAGATTTTTCGTTATTTTGTATTTAAGTGTAAATGAAAGATGAAGTATTTTAGATATTTTAACAAACTGTGGAATGTATGCAGTTCATATGTATAGAAATCGCTTTCGTCTAGTAGGAAAACCTGTCTCTGAGCAAGATTTTGTTAAGGAAGAATCGAATAATGATAGGTGCCCGTCGATGATAGTGTCTGGTATCCTAATGACGATCAGACAGTCCAAATCGTTTAATCAGTGAGAAAGAGTAATCATTTCGAGGGAAAGTTATGGAGTTTCTGTGTGACAAAAATGACAAGATTT
Source organism: Schistocerca gregaria (assembly GCF_023897955.1). Classification (NCBI taxonomy): domain Eukaryota; kingdom Metazoa; phylum Arthropoda; class Insecta; order Orthoptera; family Acrididae; genus Schistocerca; species Schistocerca gregaria. Next base: position 134,568,209 of record NC_064921.1, on the reverse strand, counting down.
TGTGTAGAACAGTGAATTATCGTAACAGCTAGAAGAATGCAGTTAGACCATGCAAGCAGAGTTTTAAGACGAGACACATGTCTTAATGTTATCAATCAAACAGACGAGATGTAAGACAAGAAGATTACAGGGGAAAAGATACTAAGAAAGAATATCAAGAAAGGCGGTTGAAGACTGTAAAATTTGACAATTAATCAATGCAGGAGAAAAGAAAAATTAGACATCAGAAACATGAGAAGTGCATAACGGATAGCTTTGTTTGGATTCGTCAGATGAGGGGAGCTTTGTTTTTAATAAAGTGTCTGATACCTACAAAATATTGCTGAGACACACACACACACACACACACACACACACACACACACACACACACACAAAAATACACTTGTGAAAGCAGCAATAGTTTCTATGTGTCACTTATATACTCCTCAGCATGTGTAAATACAGCCACATTCAGCAATACATATTTGACACTATAAGACAGAAAATCTTATCCATACATTAGTCATGGACAGATCAATAGGAAGCATTCATTATTGTCCTGCTTTGATATGGCCATTGACTGCTGGTCTTATTACTTATACTATCACAGCAAACCACATAACGAAAGTTAATCTGTGGGTTTGAAGATAAGAGAAAAAGTCCCCTACAGATAACGGAGATGGAACAAACCGAATCTATAGAATTTTGCAGATATCAAAATATGAAGAACAACTTTCATCAGACTCTCTTAAAACTGGGCAGCAGGCTTCAAACTTATTTGTGGAGTAAATAGCAGAACATATTACAAGCTGATCGCTTTTCAGTATCCTTACTGCTACGAAATCGTACTCATTCAGCAAGTACAATTGCAGTTAAAGTATATAATTATCCACTAAATAGTACAAAATTACTTTGATAGATAGCCTGGAAAAGTTCAACAAATTCCTCCAAAAATCATCAGGAATCACTGTGAGATTAATTGTATTCTACGCTGTTGAGTAATAACATTACTAATAGTTTTATACATGTAATACTGAACTAGTAAAATGTGAGAAGTTTCTAGGAATGATATTGGAAGGATGTTACACATACATAAGACAGGATTGTAATAATATTTATATTATTGACGATTAATAATAGAAGTTCTGCAAAATACTTACACTGAACAAGCTCATGCTTAACAGGCAAATGTAAATCCTCACAAAAATGAAAATGTACATGAAATAAGTCAAAGATATAGCCTCACTGCGGTCGTGATGTAAGTGAACATTAACAGCTATTATGTGAAGTAATACAAAAATATGTGCTTAAATAGTGTAAAATGTTAACTCAAAATATGGTCTAGTTGTGGAAGTGATGTAAACGAAACATTCATAGCTAGCATATCAATATGATTGTTCTAAAAAGCTCGAGCTTGTGGATATTCTCAATAACTAACTTAAACGTATGTAATTTACGTGCACAGCCTTAATTGTTTTATAAATGTGAGTACCAATCTCTTATGCATAGAACAGCATAGACCAAAAAATAGAAGTTTATTGTTTTTCTAAGTTCATCAGGGTCATGGGAGGGACACACTGAACGTGTTAAGACACTAAACTGATGGAGATCATGTAAATACAAAAGAACAAACATACCATAATAGTTGACACCCTATAATTTATCACACAGACGATATTATTGCAAAGGATTATGAAGTGGGTTCCAGTATAGCCTAGTGATACACAAGATTGCCTCAGGTGGCATAACAAAATATTGTTATATGCTGATATTTAGAGAATTTACAAGATAAATACAAAGTCTCAGTATGTGAGAGCATTAATTAATCAAGGTTGTCCACAGTGACAGAGAATTGGTCATTGTCCTATTCAATGAGAGCAGATGAAGTTACAAGTGTCATGCAAAACATAACAGTTCGCCCAAATTCTGTGACGCATGGAAGGATAAGAAATTAGCTTGTATATATAAACCTGAAGTAGAAGACACACACGTTATTCACTAGTGTAACAGGGAATGGCTGATCTGCTTGTGGTACCAGAGTTACCCTCCACCAAACGCAGTTTTGTGGCTTGTGGAGTATGATTTAGGTGTATGATGCATGCTCAAAGTAAAACGTCCCCTACGAATAATTATACAAGACTGTGCTTAAACTAATACACAATACTTTTAGCGCAACGCAATCTGACTTTCAAAAATCCCTACAAAATAATGGCCCTGACTAACATTAACCTATACCTTTCACAAATTACTTACCTCACCAAAAATCTTCGTTACTCGAAATACTGCAATACAGCGAACGCCACTACTGCCAGCTAAATAAAAGATTTAAACTATGGAAGGCACTAACTACTGATAGGCATAGTTAGCGAATGAAAGATTTTAATAGAGAACAAACAATGTATTTACCTTAATAGTTCATGACATCCATTCTTACAAATTTCAAAACTCCGCCATCTCTCTCCCCACATCCACCACTGCTGGCGGCTCACCTCCAACTGCGCAATGCTACGCGCTGTTAACATTCAGCTGCCCAACACTACAATGTCAGACAACAATGCAAACTAGCCACAGACTGCACACAGCACATCCAGTGATTTTTATACAGAGCGCTACGTGCTGTCACCAATATAAAAACCTAAGCAGCCTACTTACAAAAGACAAGATGCTAATCGTTATCTTTGAGTCATCAAGTATACGAAAAGTATTTAAGTATATAGTACTATGACAATATTTTTTTTTATTACTTGGCGCTAATTCTCAGGGTTATTCACTTCTGGTAAGCTACAAAATTGGTACTTAATTTAATTTATGAAAGTTACGAAACAGAAATAACGATTCAAGATTTCCATTGATCTTTACAATTATTCTTGTATCTTGGAAATACAAATATTTTACGTTGGATGGGGGGAGGGGGGGGGCTGTCCGCTAGTTCATTCTTAACGATTGGCTTCGCGATTGATTCGTTGAAGATCCTTGTTTTGATTTTTGACCCTAAGTCAACAGGATATACTCGAAAGAAAACCAGGTGTTGTCTCTGTTATCTCCTGATTGGAAGAGACACTTGATACCACTGCAAAGTTGCTTTGTCGACTGGTCAGTTCGCCACCTCCAAGTTTTTATCTGTATCTGTCCACGGAGTTGCTACAGGCTGAAATTGGTTCGAGTCAGCAGACGCTGACTGGGGTCTGTTGAGTGTGACTGCTATCGGTGTGCTCACATGAAATGTGATTTTGGGTGTGAGATAGTATTTCCATGTTAGGAAGTATCTATGATAGCTAATTCATTTGTCGGGAACATTTTTTGTGTATTTCGTGAATGATAAATACCTTCTCGTTTAACTAGATTCAATTAGGTAATGACTTGTACCTCACCCAGTTATAATTTGCTTCATCCATCGCGATCCTGATTAAGTTTTTTGATGTCTTTTCATTGTAGGCTGCAAGCCAGGTTTCACACCTCGTCTGCCCTAGGGATGGCGAATTTTTTGTTCTGCTCTCTTAGTGTCCGGATTTTTGTATCACGTGAGTGTCCATTTTAAATTTTTCTCTTAACTGAATCCTTACTGAATATTGGTGACTAAAATTGTTAAAGCCGTTATCCCTCATGGATCCATAGTGAAAATATTTTGTCCATAATAAGTGTTTATAGCAGTTGAGTATTTGACTACATTTTGTGAATATATGTAACTTGGAATGAACTACTAAGCCAGACTTCTCGAGAACGTCCATTCCAACACACTGTCAGTATTTATGTGTCATTAACACCAACTGCCCTGTAATGAAAATGTATCAGAAGAGACATGTATAATTTTATCCCTCCATCGGCATTTCTGAAGATAGATTTAGAATTCTCGTTGTGTCCTTTAATAATAATAATTAAAAAAAGACAAATTAGTGCCAGATTCAGATTCAATAAACGTTTCGTGTAACTTCATACATTTTGGCGCAGTCGGTGTTAGAAAATGATAGACATTGTTTGAGCAAAAGGAAACACAAAACTTCAAAGATGTCCACCTTACATGCCGAAAAATCGTCCCACAGTATACTCAGTTATAAAAATTTAGACGATATCAGTACTTTTTAAGCAATGGGCATTTATTAGCTTAGACGAATCTAATTAAGGTTAGCTGGAACAATTCCTTATCAGCACAGCTTACAAAGACTAGTTCCTCCTCAAAGGTCTGAAAAGAATAGTAGATGCAAATCGTATGCGGTGAATGAAATACCGACTTCCGTAACCTGACAGCCAATTAAATGCAGTTTAAACTGCCAAAATGAACCTTAATGGCAGAAAGGCACTCTTCCATGGCATTATGTGTCTAATGTAGATAAATGTCGTCAGGCCAACATTGCTCGACCGATACGCAGTAACGAATAAATGGTAATCTCTGATGCAGAAAAGTCGTATAAGAGGATCTTTGATTTCACACATGTATTTCACACTTACAAACCCACTGCTGCTTCCATATATTGCTCACTCTCACAGTCTTCTAATCATGTATGAGGGGCGGTCAATAAGTAATGAAATGAATTTTTTTCCTCCGCCATTTTTAAAAATGCATAATTTGTTGTGAGTCATCGTGGTATATTGCTGCTTCCTACCCTGTAGTTCATTGAAAATCCGATAGGTTGTGTCACTATAAATAGCCTTCAAAATGGCGCCTCAACGGAGATGCGTTAAAAGCAGAGAGCTGTCATCGAGAGTGTTTTGGCAGAAAACTGGAGTATCGCAGGTATTAAAGCCGCTTGCAGAATGTTAACAGAGACCTGGCAGTGAACAAAATCACGGTAAGTCATTGGGCGAGGTGTCTGTCATCAATGCAACAAGGTCGCGTAAATCTGTCTGATAAGCCGCTTGCCGGTCGCCCGCACACAGCCGTCACTCCTGCAATGTTAAAACGTGTGGGCTGTCTCTGTCGAACTGATCGATGAATCATAATCAAACAATATGGTGCACAACTGTATTTCTCCGTTGATCGTGCTGATTCACTCAGAGTTGCGTGCTGAGCTTTCACACCGTCCGGCTTCCAGCTGTTTGTCCAATGAAGGATGCACTTTGCGGGAAGCTGTACGTGGGTGATGGAGAGCTTACTGATATAGCAAGACGATGGTTCCGACGTTGGCGTGTAGAATGGTATCATGCGAGCTTACAGGCTCTCCAGTGAGGTAGCATAAGGCTGTCGTACTGAACGGAGGTGATGTTAAAAAAAAAGGATTTTATACCCAAAACTGTGGCGAATAATATAGTGTGGCGTAAGTAAATCCGTAGCAATACCAACACGCTTTCAGGAAAAAAAATGATTGTGTCACTTTATTGAACGGCGGCTTGTATATACAGTCGGTTTCAATGATATATCATTTTACATCATAAGAAAGGACACCTTCCTCTATCACAGCCTCGTACAGCATAGAAATAATACACAGATCCTGTTTTCCTTCGAAATTTGTGAAAGCATGCCTAACATCTGCGCTCTCCTTCTCGTGGCTGGCTTAGCTTATTCACGTCCAAAAGAACGCAAGTAGAATAACTACCGTACAACACGGTGGGATGAAAGTCAATCAGTAGGTTCTGAGATAACAATAGAAGTTTGTCGCGGATAATCGACAAGTAAGTAACTGAAGATTAGCAATGTGCAAATATAACAGAAAACTTTCATTTTGATATGACACATCAAAAGGAATCGTGGAATTCCAGTTTCGAAATGGAGGAAGTGTAGAGGCTTCAAAGTATAGTAGAAGATCAGGGCTGGAGTGCAGTAATCAGGTTCAAATGAATGGAAACTGAGGTTCAAATTTTTGTAAATTGTCGTAATTACGCAGAGCTGAAGAGCTTTACACAGATTAGACTAGTACAGAGAACTGGGTGGAGCAGTCTTCGACTGATCTCCACAACGACATAGACATGTGTAACGCTAAGTTATTTACAGATGGTAGTCAGCTAGGAAAGCCGATGGTTGAGAAAAGTATTCTTCGTAAAATCTAGCAGAAATCAAGTCTTCACCCTTTCTTTGATCTATTGTCCTCAGTCTTGAAGCAAATTTTTGGATAACCGTTGATGTTATGGCTTACTTCCGGCTTCACAGAATTTCAACGCAAGACCATCCACGGATGATGATGTAAGAACTGTGGATCTGAACCTCATCTGATCTGTATGTCCTAAGATTTCTTGATATATCTTTCGATATGATCTCATATTGAAGGCTGTTGTATTGTTTCTCTCACCGATACTTGAATTGTCACAGTTTTCATCAGAGTCCGAGGATATAACTAGTACCAGGATGAAAGTGACTGTTTTCTATTTTTGCTCAATAGATATACTCGCTATGCTTTCTTAATGAGCTTCCTGTCTTTGGTGACCGGTTTGTGGGTGCAAAATGTACGCTCCATTGTCGAAAATATCACGCTCGTTAAAATATTCTGCGTCATTACCGGCGTTGTTACATGAATCTTTTTAAGAAACCCAACTTTAAAAGGGGAGAAACACGCATATATAGGCTGTGCGAAACATGTTCTGCAATCAGGAGAGCATCACATTCTATTTGATAAAACTTTTCTTCCAGATGTCACGTTCGGATTATATGATACGGCATGGAGAGAGATCATAGAGGTTATTAAACATACCAACAATTTTAATGAGATGAAGATGATTGTGAAACTGAAATGTATCCTGATACCACTAGTAAAGTAGATGAGTAATGTTCTTGGATCATGGGACGATATCACAGTGAATGCAGCAATCGACAATTACGCTCCAACTTTGTACATATGTGAGAGCACATCTCTGTTGGGGAGATTAATTATCAGAATAATAATAAGTATGCCGTTTTAGAACTTCGAATCTGAGTATTCCTGTTGCTCACTTTCTTCTTTATCCCCCTTTTTCTTTCCCTTCACGCTCTGAATTATGCTAGCCTGCTGAGTAACGCCTTCAGCTACTCTGTTCACTTCAATTACTTTCAACTGACCAGTAAGAGTTAGACCTTAAACTGTATTCCCTCCAGTCTGGATACCTAACGTTTTCGGGACGTGAATGCTATAAACTGCACTATCACTGAAAGTTATTGCTCCATCCATTACACCTGTCTTCGACACTGTCAGCCCGACAAATACTGTTTTCCGTATTCGCTCCTCTATATAATTGTTGTTACTTTCGTTGACATTCTATGAGGGAACAAAATCTCTTAAGAAGATTTGTATTTGTCTGATCCCCTTACGTAAATGCCTGTATTACAGAATGGAATACGTATGAGGGTATTATATGCTTTCACCCCATTTCTGCAAGTGCACATTGACCCCTAATAGTGTGCAGCTAATTATTCATGTTGCTTTGAACTGATTGCCTCGAAATCTCCGTTTAGTGTTAAAGTTCTTTAGCCTCGGCATACACTGAAATAGAACAACACGGCAGGAACTACGATATACACGTGTTTCAAAATCTGTAAGGAAGAACGAAACAAATGTGTCTAGATCTTTAGATGCAGTTAGGACACAGGCTTCTAGATGCACCTGCACTTAGGTTCCCGCAGTCAGAGCCTTCTAGAATACATCTGTGTTTACGATCCGTTACTACAAGCGAGAAGAAGGAAAAGAAGTCTACGTCACGTATTCCAACAGACTTTAAAACGACAGATGAGTGTACCAGCTGTGCAACATAACGTTCAAACTATAAGTCGATAAATTATACATTTTTGTAATTTACCAAGAATTGCTCTTTTCTACAGAACAAGATTATTTTTAATTGTTGGTCATTTTTTACTAGCAGGTCCGCTAGACACAAAGTGTAGCCACGAGTAAGGATCATCAAAAAATGTAGAGTACAGGGGATTTGCTGCTCTGCATAGCAGTATATTTGGGTGAGTGTGGGAGTGTTCAAGATTCAGTAGAGTACTGGTGCAGGCGCGTTTCGGTGTATATCTTTAATCCCACACTATTGAACATTGGACCTCTTGAACAGACCCTTACGTATTCCCATGTTGATCCAACGACATTATCATTTCCATTTGGATAGGGCATAGGAGCTTTGAGATTCCCTTCACGATCAGTGGGATTGTGTCAGTTCGTTGGATGAATCGCGTTTATTATTTTTATTGTTACACTCGGTCGATGGCCATTTCTGGATAAGCTGTCATCGAGGGCAATGGATGCTAATACCATGCACTGCCCCAGGTACGTAGGCCCCTGGGTCAGGATTATTCTCTGGGGGACATTCATCTGAGATCTCATGCGATTTATGGTAATAAATAAAATCACCAAAGCAGCTGTGGACTACGCGAATATTATTCCTTTCCGATAGCGATGGCATCTTTCAGCAGGATATCCGTCTGTCCCAAAAGCCCGTATTTTTGATACAGTGTTGTTAGGAGCATTCACTCACATTGATGTATAGGCCAACAAATCTGTTTGGTGTGATACAGATGACAAACATATGAATGTTATCGAGAGTGAACTCTGCACATTCAAATCTGGACCATAAGTCACTGGAATTTTGTGACCTTTGTATGGAAATCTGATACCACATACCTTAGAGGACTGTCGAGTCTTTGCCATCAAAGGAGCGGCTGTACTCCGTTCCAGTGTGGGCCAACACGCTGTTAAGACAGTGGCCTGATGTTTTGGTTTCCAGTGCATATTATGAAGCATATTTTATTATATACAGTAACAGCGTGACAGCATTGCGATCCGTGTCACTCTTTCAACTTTCCTCTGTCAGCAAGTTGTGGGACTGGATTCTGAAGCCCATTTTGTAACGTTTTGTTTGTTCATAACACATACTCTTGACCACTGACACAGCATTTTTTTCACACAGAGATTTTAGGTGTAATGACTCTCATAGGTAACTTTAATGGTTGCAGTCTTCAGATGTATAACGTCGGTTGACGCCACCTAGAGGCAGAAATACATTACGTTCAAATTCACTTATCACACCACGTTACTGAGGCTCTGCTGGTGGTACTGAATCTATTGTATGACGTGATATTCTGTGTACTTTGTAACATTGCATGTGTATATTTATGTGTCTTTCAGACGTTGCAATTGTTTTGTCACCGACAGAAACTCCCATAACATTTCATTCAACATCAGTATCACAAGAAAAATTAATAAAGTGGCATACAAAGATATATTCTACGGTGATCGATCCACATTATCTCTCCAAAAACATGACGCCGTCTTCATGTAATGTCACACATAGTTGCCTAAAAAGCAATAGCACATAGAAGAACTCATCAAGGGAATGCATCATGGCACTCGAAATACTCTTCAAAACAATACACATTCGTTACTTTGTTGCACACAAATAAAACATGTTAACCAATATAAAAATAAGATATCCACAACAGTGTTATAGCAATTGAAGATTACTTTTGCCACACATCCCTAACTTTTCAGTGGCTGAAGTCTTTGTGAAAATGATCCTCCTCATTTCCATCAGGGAGTTCCACGCAAAGACTTCAAATGTCAATGCCTTGTCGACCCTTCCGCGAAGTCTGTCACTTGCAATCATATCTTCCGTTTCCCGGTGACCTCGGTTTAAACGCAGAAAACTTTATCATTCCGGCCACCATTATCCTCTTCACCACGACCATACCTCTAGTACTAAACTTTGGAACTCTTTAGAAACTACCTTTACACCGAACTGAATAATTTTGTGGAGCAGTGAGGGAAAATTGAGTAATCCAAAAGCAAGTTCGTTCAGCAGGACTGTAGGAAATGAACAAAAACTGATTTCCTGACTATACACTCCCATGGAACCAAGAGAGAGTTTTTAAGTCAGACTGTAAAATTTTTTTATCATTAGTGTACCTTGCTTTACTGTGTCTTGCGCTTCCTGAGACCAGTATGTAGGAATGAAACATCGAAATTTTTCTTATTCGCACTTCTACTCTAAGGCACCATCTACATTGCCGTTACCCACCAAATAACCACACACAAATTCAATCTTACGATTGTCAGGCTGAGGTGATGGATGTGCAAAATCAAACTGCGCCAAGAAAGTATGAGGATGATGTCATTTACTGAAATTCTATGTACGTAAAACGTTTGATGGATACGAAATGATTCTAAACAAAACCAGATAATTCGTCACAACTGCACAAAACACAACCATCAGCCTCCTTGGCAGTTTGTGTTGATTGTTCCTTAATCGATGAAAATTCCTTCACCATACTGACACCCAGTTCTTCAGAATTTATTTCCTAAGCTGTATTACAGCAGCATGACTCGAAATTTGCCCTTGAATTTGAGTTTTCACTTCCTGGTCAGACACCTTCTCATTTTGTTTTAAGAAGCCTCTTTTGTTCCTTTCATATCCCACCGTCATATTGAAAATCATTTTGTAGCAGTAATTATGAGACGAAATCGACCATTACCTTCAAGAGAAGGAGGAAAGCTTGTACGGTGGAATCTAGATGAAGTCAGCGTTCTACCTAATCCCAAGAGCAATGCAATGGATTCAGGTCAGGACTCTCGGTTACTTAATTTGAGAAGTGTTGTAGTTCGCACGCCTTTGGTTCAAAAATGCTGCTTAATGATAGAGTCCATTGTCATACTACACTCCTGGAAATTGAAATAAGAACACCGTGAATTCATTGTCCCATGAAGGCGAAACTTTATTGACACATTCCTGGGGTCAGATACATCACATGATCACACTCACAGAACCACAGGCACCTAGACACAGGCAACAGAGCATGCACAATGTCGGCACTAGTACAGTGTATATCCACCTTTCGCTGCAATGCAGGCTGCTATTCTCCCATGGAGACGATCGTAGAGATGCTGCATGTAGTGCTGTGGAACGGCTTGCCATGCCATTTCCACCTGGCGCCTCAGTTGGACCAGCGTTCGTGCTGGACGTGCAGACAGCGTGAGACGACGCTTCATCCAGTCCCAAACATGCTCAATGGGGGACAGATCCGGAGATCTTGCTGGCCCGGTTAGTTGACTTACATCTTCTAGAGCACGTTGGGTGTCACGGGATTCATGCGGACGTGCATTGTCCTGTTGGAACAGCAAGTTCCCTTGCCGGTCTAGGACTGGTAGAACGATGATTTCGATGACGGTTTGGATGTACCGTGCACTATTCAGTGTCCCCTCGACGATCACCAGAGGTGTACGGCCAGTGTAGGAGATCGCTCCCCACACCATGATGTCGGGTGTTGGCTCTGTGTGCCTCGGTCGTATGCAGTCCTGATTGTGGCGCTCACCTGCACGACGCCAAACACGCATACGACCATCATAAGCACCAAGGCAGAAGCGACTCTGATCGCTGAAGACGACACGTCTCCATTCGTCCCTCCATTCACGCCTGTCGCGACACCTCTGGAGGCGGGCTGCACGATGTTCTGGCGTGAGCGGAAGAAGGCCTAACAGTGTGCGGGACCGTAGCCCAGCTTCATGGAGACGGTTGCGAATGGTCCTCGCCGATACCCCAGGAGCAACAGTGTCCCTAATTTGCTGGGAAGTGGCGGTGCGGTCCCTTACGGCACTGCGTAGGATCCTACGGTTTTGGCGTGCATCTGTGAGTCGCTGCGGTCCGGTCCCAGGTCGACGGGCACGTGCACCTTCCGCCGACCACTGGCGACAACATCAATGTACTGTGGAGACCTCACGCCCCACGTGTTGAGCAATTCGGCGGTACGTCCACCCGGCCTCCCGCATGCCAACTATACGCCCTCGCTCAAAGTCCGTCAAATGCACATACGGTTCACGTCCACGCTGTCGCGGCATGCTACCAGTGTTAAAGACTGCGATGGAGCTCCGTATGCCACGGCAAACTGGGTGACACTGACGGCGGCGGTGCACAAATGCTGCGCAGCTAGCGCCATTCGACGGCCAACACCGCGGTTCCTGGTGTGTCCGCTGCGCCGTGCGTGTGATCATTGCTTGTACAGCCCTCTCGCAGTGTCCGGAGCAAGTATGGTGTGTCTGACACACCGGTGTCAATGTGTTCTTTTTTCCATTTCCAGGAGTGTATAATGAACAACCATCGTCTCTAAAATGATGCTCTACTGTGTGTACTACGCAGTACTGTAATAAGAGTTCATACCCTTGAGCTTTTGGCGTTATCTTATGCGTAGTAACAGGACCACACCTAACTGTAAACAGCACTCTAATACCGTTGCACTACTTCCTATGTACTCAGTTGGCATCCAGTGACTACTTCACGTCCAAAGTTGCTGAGTTCCCCTAACACATCCAGTCTATAGTTACTACGTGTTCTGCTGACAATCCACAACTCCCCATCTCGGTTTATACTGCCAGGTCGAACTCTTGTGACATCTAATACTCAATTCCACATTACAGTGGAGTGTACCGATACTACCGTATACTGTGAACAATAGCGCGCTGACTCACTAATCAGAAGTATCTATCCTACCTTCAGACGATGCCTCACAATGAATAACGACACTGTCTAGGTGACATGTGTTCGTTTGATGATTCAACACTTTTCACGACCTTCTAGCAACCTGTCTGTACTGACTGCGTGTGACTTTCATCCGACTGTCCTGAACTCCTGATGAAAATTGGACTACTGTAAAATTGTTTTCGTTTCAATAGGCTGAGCACCAATTTTCGGTGGTGGACACACTTGCGGACTCCAGTGTCACAGCTTCCCTGAAGAATAGAGCAGTTAGTGCCCGTAGTTTTACCTTTATTTCGGTTGAAAGCAGCCTCAGCCTTTCGGTCTACTTGTGACTATGAGTTTTTTTTCAGTTATTTGCTCGATCTGTTTACTTTCCACGTTAGAAGGAAGGACAAGTTTTGCTGCTGGATTTCGTTATAAAAAGCTGTAGTAGCCTGTGTCAGCATTCCACCTATGTAGTACATTAGTGGCGAGAAGCTGGCGGCGAATTAAGAGAAATATAACAAGAAAATGTGAGCAGTCGCATGCTTGTCAGTCAAGATTTTGGAAAAAACTGCAAATGTTACAACAGCACTGCACAGAAAAACTCCAGAGTGTCAGATGAATGTATCGAGAATCCGTGTGCTGGGCCCATAGGTTAATGCCCTTTCCTCTCTGTTACAGAATCCTCGGAAGCTTCACTACGAATGAGACAGTGACCTCAATCTCAGGGAAGTAGAAGGTACCACCAAGTGTCATTTGAGAGGTTTGGTGACGGTTGCGAGGCACAAGGGATATGGTACGTTCGACCTATACCACAAACGCCACAAGAGGAGCAATATCTAGAATTAATGCAAAATAGAAGGCCAAGAATATCAGCGAGACAGCTTTCTGGAGAGCTTAAATTTGATGAGATGTACGTTCCCCACAGTTGTGTATTACTCACCATACAGTCCTCAACATGCGTCCCTTTCTTGATGTTTTAGAGGCGTGCTCGTATGAAAAGACACCACGTGGATAACAAAAAATAAGTATGAATCTCGTTTCAGTTTGTAGTACAGTAGTTTTGTCAAGCACAAAACGCACGTATCGGGGTCACAGAATCTGTCCAGACCATTCTTCACCACAAAGGAAGAGAGTGTAGTAAAATTAATCGTTTAATTCATATCACAGAGTCGTATAAGCTCTGGGCGACCATAGCTACCTAGTCGTTGACACAGAAACCGATGCTGTGAAAGGCTTACAGAATATTGCAAATATCAATCCGTTCATCATCCCTTCATCCCCATGGATTAATTCAGACTCCACTTTAGGATTCTCGAGCGTGATTTTGTGATGATAATGTAGTTCACTTAACTTTCTTTTGCTTATGGAAACGAGGTGAGATTATTACAATTATCCTTTATGCTGTGTATTCCTGAGGTAATGTGCACCTAGTTATAATTTGTGATTTACGTACCTGTGTTTCGGTTAGCAAGTACTAAGAAGGAAACTGAGGAAAAACTTCCGAGTTCACCAAGCACAAATGGCTGATACCATTGGAAAAGGCTTGAGATGAAGTGCAAGAGTGGAAACTGGAAGTATAGTGCTCAAATCTCGCAGTGGGGATAGGTGAAAAGTGTTGCAATAAAGTGAATTTAGCTCTCCTTGAGGCAGGTGGCAAAGGGAAAGCGACTGCAGTGCGTAACAGGCATGGCATGCGCAAGCATGAACCCATCCCCCACTAACATTTACCAGAGAGAGATGAGGTTTGAGAATCTATCTGTAATGCCAATCCCTTCACAAGGGTGTCGAGAAGTCGGACTGAACCACCTCCCAGGTCAAACCGTGCCTCACCATCCACACACACACACACATACATACAGAGAGAGAGTGAGAGAGAGAGAGAGAGAGAGAGAGAGAGAGAGAGAGAGAGAGAGAGATACCACTCACTGCACTGAGACCACTATCTAGAACGAAAACCTTTCTTTTTTTTGGGTCATAAGTCTTCTGACTAGTTTTATGCGGCCCACCATGTATTCCTCTCCTGTGCCAACCTCTTCATCTCATAGTAGCACTTGCAACCTACGTCCTCAATTATTTTCTGGATGTTTTCCAATCTCTGTCTTTCTTTACAGTTTTTGCCGTCTGCAGCTCCCTCTAGTAACATGAACTCATTCCCACATATCTTAACAGATGTCCTACCATCCTGTCCCTTCTCCTTATTAGAGTTTTCCACATATTCCTTTCCTCTCCGATTCTGTGTAGGACCTCCTCATTCCTTATCTTATCAGTCCATCTAATTTTCAACATTCGTGTGTAGCACCACATCTCAAATGCTTCGATTATCTTCTGTTCCGGTTTTCGGAAAGTCCATGTTTCACTACCACACAGTGCTGTACTCCAGACGTACGTCTACATACTCAGAAATGTCTTCCTCAAACTAATGCTTGTGTTTGAACAGACCCCTCTTAGTGAGAAATACAATTTTTGCCATTATTGGTTACTTTACAGTCTAGGTAGCAGAATTTCTTAACTCATCTATTTCATGACCATCAATCCTGAAGTTTAGCTTCCCGCTGTTCTCATTTCTGCTACTTCACATTACTTTCGTCTTTCGTCGATTTACCCTCAAGCCATATTCCTTACTCATTAGATTATTCATTCCATTCAGCAGGTCATGTAATCCTTCTTCACTTTCACTCAGGATAACAATGTCATCAGCGAATCGTATCATTGATATCCTATCACCTTGAATTTCCAGTTCCTCTCCTGAACCTTTCTTTTATTTCCGTTTATTGCTTTTTAGATGTACAGATTGAAAAGGAGGTGCGAAAGGCTGCATTCCTGTTTACACCCTTTGTAATCCGAGCACTTCGTTCTTGATCGTCGACTCTTCTTACTCCCTCTTAGCTCTTGTACGTACTGTATTTTACCCTTTATAGATTATCCCTATGTCTCTCACAATTTCTAACATCTTGCAACATTTACACTGTCGACTGCTTTTTCCAGGTCGACAAATCCTATGATCGTGCGCTGATTTTAGTCTTGCTTCCGTTATCTACCGCAACGTCAGAATTGCCTCTCTCGTCACTTTACCTTTTCTAGAGCCAAAGTGATCGTCATCCAGCTCATCCTCAATTCTCTTTTCCATTCCTCTGTACATTATTCTTGTCAACAATTAGGATGTATGAGCTGTCAAATTGATTGTGCGATATTTCTCACACTTATCAGCTCCTGTCGTCTTCGGAATTGTGTGGATGATGTTTTTCTGAAATTCAGATGGTATGTCGTCAGACTCATACTTCTACACACCGACGTGAATAGACGTTTTGTTGCCACATCCCCCAACGATCTTAGAAATTCTGATAGGATGTTACCTATCCCTTCTGCCTTATCTGATCGTAAGTCCTCCAAAGCTCTTTCAAATTCTGATTCAAATACCGGATCCACTATCTCTTCTTAACCGAATCCAGTTTCTTCTTCTGTCGCATTAGACAAATCTTCCCCCTCCCCTCCCCCCCCCCCCCCCCCAATAGAGGCCTTCAACGTACTCTTTCCACCTATCCGCTCTCTCCTCTGCATTTAACTGTGGAATCTCGTTGCATTCTTTATGTTACCATCCTTGCTTTTAATGTCACGGAAGGTTATTTTGTATTTCCAGTATGCTGAGTCTGTCCTTCCGACTATCATTTCTTTTTAGACTTCTTAACATTTTTCATTTAGCCCTTTCGTCTTAGCTTCCATGCACTTCCTATTCATTTCATTCCTCAGCGACTGGTATTTCTGTATTCGTCAGTTTCCAGTAAAATTTTGTACTTCTTTCTTTCATCGATCAACTAAAGTATTTCTTCTGTTACCCACGGTTTCTTCGCAGTTCGCTTTTTTGTACCTATGAATTCTTTACAACTTCTGTGATGGCACTTTTTAGAGATGTCCATTCCTCTCCTCTGTACTGCCTATAGTGCTATTCCTTATTGCTGTATCTATAGCCTTAGAGAACTTCAAGCGTATCTCGTTTTTCTTACTAGTTTCGTATCATAATTTTTGGGGTGTTGATCTTCCCGACTAATGTCTTAAATTTTATCCTACTCTTTAGCGCTACTATATTGTGACCTGGGTCTATATCTGCCCCTGAGTACGCCATACAATCTGGTATCTGATTTCGGAATCTAACTGAAATCTTACTGTATCACCTGGCCTTTTCCAAGTTTACTTCCTCCTCTTGTGATTCATGAACAGAATTTTAGTTATTGCTAACTGAAATTTATTACAGAACTCAGTTAGTCTTTCTCCTCTCGCTTTCCCTTTTCCAAGTCCATTTTCTCTTGTAACCATTTCTTCTGTTCCTTTCCCTACAACTGCAATCTAGTCCTCCATGACTATTAGATTTTCGTCTCCCATAACATACTGTATTACGCTTTCAATATCCTCATTTACTTTCTCAATCTCTTCATGTTCAGCTTGCGACGTCGACATATATACCTGAACTATCGTTGTCGGTGTTGGTTTGCTATCGATTCTGATAAGAATAACCCTATCACTGAACTGTTCATAGTAACACACTCTCTGTCTTCCTATTCATAACGAATCCTACTCCAGTTATACCATTTTCTGCTGTTGTTGACATTACCCTGTACTCATCTACCAGAAATCTTTGCATTCTTCCCATTTTACTTTACTGACACCTATTATATCTAGATTAATTCATTGCATTTCCCGTTTCAGATTATCTAGTTTCTCTGCCATGTTCAAGTTTCTGACATTCAAATCCCGGCTCGAAGAACGTTATCCTTTCGTCGATTAGTCAATATTTTTCTCATGGTTATCTGCTGCTTGGCAGTTACCACTTCGCAGCGCCAAGTAGCTGTGCGGTCTGTGGCGTCTTGCCACGGTTCGCGAGTCTGCCCGGTCGGAGGTTCGGGCCCTCCCTCGGGCATGCGTGTGTGTGTTGTCCTCAGCGTAAGTTTGTTCGTGTTAGATTAAGTAGTCTGTAGGCCTAGGGATCGATAACCTTAGCAGTTTGGTCCTATAGGAAATAACCACAAATTTCCAAATTTTTTAAGTGCACACCTGGAGGTCCTGATGGGGTACTGTTGTCGAATCTTATGCTAATGGAGAGATCATCATGACACTTTTTCAATTACACTCTACAAATCCTGTGGCTAAACGTTGTGTGTCTGTAATACAGTGGTTTCCATAGCCTTTTGCAGCCACATGTCTTTGGTCGTTGCTGATTCTTCCACATTTAGTGGCAGCTTGTCATCCCAAGGACAAGAGGGTGCTCTGAACCTTTGTCCACTCGTTCGCTCTTTTTGACATGGTCATTGTCAGAATGAGGCTGACTTGTTATGCCAGAAGCTTTCGGCCGCCGAAGCTGATTATTAATTAATATCTAAGCAGTGGCGGGATTTGAACCTGGGACCGCGGACGTTTTCGATTTTTTTGTATATTAAATGCTTTGTGCTCTGAATTGAAAAGAGCGACAGGCATACTAAAGACACTGCGAAAAGTTCCATCGGATTTTGACAGTGGTTTCCATTCCGCACCTAATCCAACCTTACGCCTCGTATATACTTAACAGAAAGTTTCATAAAAGCAAAAACTTCCAGCGTGTAACTTATGTTTACTTTCGGAAATGTGTGCCAGTCAAGTTAACATTTCTGTCTACTGGGGAAACATTCCACTACTAAACCTGTTATAAGCATTACATGGGAACAGAGAAAAAAAATCACTAGCAGCAGCGAGATTCAAGCCAGAGTCCTCGATTACTAATCACAGACACTACCTCTTTTTTCTTTCTTTTCGGTTGCTCTCATTTTGTTCTATACTGATCGTTGAATTCGTTTAGGGCGGTCTTCCGATGACACCCGTTCAGCCTCTTGGTTGATCCGTTCACTCAGTTTTTTAATTACAGAGTGCAGCTAACCCCCTGACCAAACGCGCTGAGCTACCGCGTCGGCGTGCTCTAGACCACGGATGCAACTCAAAATTTATTTATTGTTATCGGTGTGCTAGGAAAATACGATGAAGGACTCATCAAACGTCGAATTCCTGTATTTTTCTTTTATTTCAGAGGGTGTCGAATCATACTTGCATGAGGCAACTGTAAGAAAACATCGCGGAAAACACACTGCAAGAGGGGTTAAGTTTAATTTGGGGAAGAGAAAGGAATAGCCAGAGTGAACAATCAGGATACCATTATTACCGTGTTTGTCTCGACGAACAGTTCGTTCAGAAATCCCAGAATATAGAAAGCAAGGAAAACCCCGATGTGTGGAGAAAATGCTGCCTTGTGTTGAGGCTAGTATCGATCTAGGACATTGATTTCGATGAAAAAACCTACGTTGGAGAGAAGAGAAAAACAATAAATCTAGTGTGAAAGGGAATATTACAATAATTGTATAGTAATTTAAGAGACTTAACTGAGAAGAAAACGAAGGGTCAGACTGTTAACGTAGCGGAATCGCTAGAGAATAGACAGCCCAAGGAGTTCGTCTATCTAACAAAAGAATTATGTTTCCTTAAGTTAGTGCACGAGTACTGGGGCCTGGAAAGTTGAAGTGACATCACAGAAGACACCACGTCCGATTAGATATGTTCAGTAGATAGGAAAATGATGTGGCCAATCTGTACACAATATGTATACCACTATGTTAACTGAGATGTTTAAGTGTGACGTCCCATGTCTATAACAGCAGGTTCCGCAACTGGGCCACCGTAGCAAGTCTGTCACCGGTTACACACGCAGAGATCGCCGAAAAACAAAATCGCCGTAGCGTTTAAACTTTAACTGGACGGTGTATTACAAAGCGATGGCTAGTGGCTGCAAGCGCGCACACCCCAAGACTGCGAAGCAGTGGGGAACAATGGGCTGAGGCGCTGGAGTGGTGTTGAGAGCAACGGACAAAAGACTGCGGCTGCTGTCAATGGTGATTGGTCAGTGCAGCCGCGACGCGGAGGGCAGTGAGCGCTTCTTGGACCAATTAATGAGCTCACCTACCCCAACCTACAGGAGCCAACAGCAGCATGCTTCTCTGTGTTTGCCTGACCGGGTGTTGCAACGAAAATGTTTAGTGTAAGATTAAAGGGCCAATAGAATCCTTGTTCAGTGACTCGGCCAGTAAAACCGACGCTTTAATCTAATATAGCCATCTGGGTAGCGTTTATCACAGTAGTTAGAGCGCTGATAAATATTGTCATGCGAAGGGTTGCTCTTTAGTCAGATTGTCCCCCTTCCGATAGTCAAATTAAAGTTTAAAAAAATGGAGACAGTAATGAGAAAAATTGTATGTAGGCTAACGAATTATTTTGCAAAATACACTACTGGCCATTAAAACTGCTACACCAAGAAGAAATGCAGATGATAAACGGGTATTCATTGGACAAATACACTCCTGGAGATTGAAATAAGAACACCGTGAATTCATTGTCCCAGGAAGGGGAAACTTTATTGACACATTCCTGGGATCAGATACATCACATGATCACACTAACAGAACCACAGGCACATAGACACAGCCAACAGAGCATGCACAATGTCGGCACTAGTACAGTGTATATCCACCTTTCGCAGGAATGCAGGCTGCTATTCTCCCATGGAGACGATCGTAGAGATGCTGGATGTAGTCCTGTGGAACGGCTTGCCATGCCATTTCCACCTGGCGCCTCAGTTGGACCCGCGTTCGTGCTGGACGTGCAGACCGCGTGAGACGACGCTTCATCCAGGCCCAAACATGCTCAATGGGGGACAGATCCGGAGATCTTGCTGGCCAGGATAGTTGACTTACACCTTCTAGAGCACGTTGGGTGGCACGGGATACATGCGGACGTGCATTATCCTGTTGGAACAGCAAGTTGCCTTGCCGGTCTAGGAATGGTAGAACGATGGGTTCGATGACGTTTTGGATGTACCGTGCACTATTCAGTGTCCCCTCGTCCCCTCGACGATCACCAGAGGTGTACGGCCAGTGTAGGAGATCGCTCCCCACACCATGATGCCGGGTATTGGCCCTGTGTGCCTCGGTCGTATGCAGTCCTGATTGTGGCGCTCACCTGCACGGCGCCAAACACGCATACGACCATCATTGGCACCAAGGCAGAAGCGACTCTCATCGCTGAAGACAACACGTCTCCATTCGTCCCTCCATTCACGCCTGTCGCGACGCCACTGGAGGCGGGCTGCACGATGTTGGGGCGTAAGCGGAAGACGGCCTAACGGTGTGCGGGACCGTAGCCCAGCTTCATGGAGACGGTTGCGAATGGTCCTCGCCGATACCCTAGGAGCAACAGTGTCCCTAATTTGCTGGGAAGTGGCGGTGCGGTCCCCTACGGCAGTGTGTAGGATCCTACGGTCTTGGCGTGCTTCCGTGCGTCGCTGCGGTCCGGTCCCAGGTCGACGGGCACGTGCACCTTCCGCCGACCACTGGCGACAACATCAATGTACTGTGGAGACCTCACGCCCCACGTGTTGAGCAATTCGGCGGTACGTCCACCCAGCCTCCCGCATGCCCACTATACGCCCTCGCTCAAAGTCCGTCAAATGCACATACGGTTCACGTCCACGCTGTCGCGGCATGCTACCAGTGTTAAAGACTGCGATGGAGCTCCGTATGCCACGGCAAACTGGCTGACACTGACGGCGGCGGTGCACAAATGCTGCGCAGCTAGCGCCATTCGACGGCCAACACCGCGGTTCCTGGTGTGTCCGCTGTGCCGTGCGTGTGATCATTGCTTGTACAGCCCTCTCGCAGTGTCCGGAGCAAGTATGGTGGTCTGGAACACCGGTGTCAATGTGTTCTTTTTTCCATTTCCAGGAGTGTATATTATACTAGAGCGGACATGTGATTACATTTTCACGCAATTTGGGTACATAGATCCTTAGAAATCAGTACCCAGAACAACCACCTCTGGCGTAATAACGGCCTTAATACTCCTGGGCATTCAGTCAAAAAGAGCTTGGGTGGCGTGTACAGATACACTGCCCATGCAGCTTCAACACGATACCACAGTTCATCAAGAGTAGTGACTGGCGTATTGTGACGAGCCAGCCGCTCGGCCACCATTGACCAGACGTTTTCAATTGGTGTGAGATTTGGAGAATGTGCTGGCCAGGGCAGCAGTAGAACATTTTTTGTATCCGGAAAGGCCTGTACAAGACCTGCAAAATGCGTCGTGCATTATCCTGCTGAAATGTACGGTTTCGCAGGGATCGAATGAAGGGTTGAGCCACAGGTTGTAACACATCTGAAATGTAATGTCCAATGTTCAAAGTGCCGTCAATGCGAACAAGAGGTGACCGAGACGTGTAACCATTGGTAGCCCATACCATCACACCGGGTGATATGGGAGTATGGCGATGACGAATACACGCTTCCAATGTGTGTTCACCGCGATGTCGACAAACACGGATGGGACCATCATAATGCTGTACACAGAACCTGGATTCATCCGAAAAAATAATCTCTTGGCTCAGGGATCGAGGCGTGGCTGCACGATCCATTACAGCAATGCGGATAAAATGCCTGTCATCTCGACTGCTAGTGATAATAGGCCGTTGGGATCCAGCACGGCATTCCGTATTACTCTCCTGAACCCACCTATTCCATATTCTGCTAACAGTCATTGGATCTCGACCAATGCGACCAGCAATGTTGCGATACGATAAACCGCAATCCCGATGGGCTACAATCCGACCTTTATCAAACTCGGAAACGTGAGGCTACGCATTTCTCCTCCTTACACGAGGCATCACAACAACGTTTCACCAGGCAGCGCCGGTCAACTGTTGTTTGTGTAGGAGAAATCGGTTGGAAACTTTTCTCATGTCAGCACGTTGTAGTTGTTGCCACCGACGCCAACTTTGTGTGAATGCTCTAAAAAGCTGATCATTTGCATATCACTGCATCTTCTTACTGTCGGTTAAATTTCCCGTCTGTAGCAAGTCATCTTCGTGGTGTAGCAACTTGAATGGCCAGTAGTGTATATTGTACACAAGTTGTCCATCTAGGTACTAATCATTAAACTATTTTCCATACAAAATGCATTAATTATGTTACTTCTATGTGTCTTGATGTTGTCATGTACTGGAATCGGAGGGGTCTCTGTTTTCTTTGAGGTGATCTATTTCCGAAATCGGGATGTCGAGGGGGCAGTTGTACCATAGTAACTTTGTTCAGCATAAAACGAACGTGGCAAAGCGACAGCATCTGTCCAGACCTGTCTTCATCACAAAGGAGGAAATAGCAATAAAATTAATTGTTCGATTCTGATCACAGATTCCAACTCCAAATAAATTCCATGTTAACTTATACCTAATGCAGACGAGTTGATTAATGAATTAACAATTCATCAAACGTAATTAATGAGTTGATGTTGCTAAATTAATTTTCGCAATTTCACAGACCCCACCGAGGTATTTCCCACGTAGAGGACAATAACTTGGAGAAAACAGCATGAATACAGTATACCCCGTTTAATTAACGTAGAAATTTCCCACGATGGCGAAATCCGTCTTGTTTTTCTGGAAATGATTTCGAATCGTCGTAGAAGCCACACGATAGCGGAGGCACACCGCGTTCTGAGAATTCGCTCCAGTTCAAGTCACCCAAGCTGAGGGCCGGAAGTCGGCTTTTCCTGGAGGTCAGAACAACAGGAGCGGTCCCACCTCTCACCCCAGTTGGGTTCGTTATAATGATCTTTTCGTGCACCGCTGAAGTGCACTGTCGCTCATCGATTGAGTCTTTAAATAATCAGGGGAGCAGTTCTTCAGCGCACTGCGTTGCAGTTTCTAGAGGTGTCAACATCGACAGGTTCACTGTAAGTCAGTTACCGACATTTGGTGCCTAGTGATACCCTACTCCTTTGGGAACAGCCTAGGGTAGTCCTTTGCGAACCCCTACATGTGTGTAGTGTTACTAAGCACACCCCAATTACATTGCTGGCAGCTGTACAACGGCTACGATTGTGCTGCAAGATACTGGCGCTGCAGATCGTCATGTAGGGTGGTAAGTAGTTCTGGCCGACCCCTTTTATTGTTATGGAAAGTGTGACTCATGGTTAGTATCTTCTGTCCGATACAGTGCTCTACCCGGGAACTGGTCTTTCTTCTAAAGATGATTGTGCTGTGTGAACTTATGTACTTTCAGTTTGTCCTGCAGCAAGTCTATTGAACACGCAGCGGCTCTATGACGTCAGTGATAATTTATGTTATCTTATGACAGGACTACTTCTCATTCACGTGTTCATTGATGAATATAACTTTTTCCATATTTCCATAACTTTCATTGCCTTTAGTTTCGCTACTGCCCACTTGTAAATCAATTCCTTACTTGGAGATGGAACAACTCCTACAAGAAACGAAATCCGACCCCTGAGACAGAAGAAGATCTGCCAGTGAGTGACCTGCTAGGGGACAATGTTACTCGGTACTTCTTTGGTAATATGCTACATTCATCTCCAGCAACACCCAAAGGCTACAAGTTTGCAGAAATGATATACCACTTTCCCACGATATATACATCTAGATAAAATATCTATGTGAAACAAAAAAAGGTGTTTTTATAAAGTGAGAGAAATGGTACACACTACCCTTTGGTCATCTGGCACGCAGAAATATATCCTTCCGCAATCCAGAAGGAACATACTGTTCACAGGAACTGTTTTTCTGTGACACCAAAAGTTTGGAGATTTGAGGGTGGCTGTTAGGGGCTCAGGAAATCCTTCCTGCTTCTCCTCGAGGCTCGTTTTCTCAATGCTTCTGGAAGGTGGTCGTAGCTGTATCTTACGCCTTGGGGCGTCTCGTCTTCATGATGTGTGGGCTCATCTTCGATTTCTCTCCGCCACGTAAGCTTGCAGTTCATAAACTGAATCGTTAGCCTTAAACGAGCTCACGTGATTCCACAGTTCCTCATTCCTTATTATGTTACAGTACGAGGCGTGTTTTTTTTTAAGTGAGCAACGTTTTGAAATTAAAAAAAAAGACGTGATAAGATATCTCAATAATCTTATTTTTGCATGAAAGCCTGTACCTTAATCTACTTTTCTACAGAATTTCCGTCAATATTGAGGCACTTGTCATAACGTTATACCAGTTTCTGAATACCCTCCTCATAGAAGTCTGCCGCTTTTCTTGTTAACCAGTGCATCACCTCTGTTTTGACTTCGTCATCGTCTTGAAGACGCTGACCGCCCAGTTGTTTCACCAAGTGCAGGAACAGATGGTAATCACTGGGCGTAAGATCGGGGCTGTGCGGAGGATGATCTAGAGTTTCCCATCGAAAAAATGTGATGAGATCTTGGGTCTGATTCGCCACATGCGGACGGACATTGTCTTGCAGCAAAACGATGCCCTTGCTCAACTTGCCGCGTCTTTTATTCTGAATTGAACTGATCAGATTGTGCAATATCTTACAGTAACCAGCTGCATTGATTGTCTCATTACGAGACATCGTTTTGCTGCCAGACGATGCCATTCCGCTTGTAGTGAAATAGACCCAAGATCTCATCACCTCTTTTTGACGGGAAACTCTAGATCATCCTCCGCACAGCCTCGATCTTACGCCTAGTGATTACCATCTGTTCCTGTACTTGAAGAAACTCCTGGGCGGTCAGCGTCTTCAAGACGATGACGAAGTCAAAACAGTGGTGATACAGTGGTTAACAAGTCAGGTGGCAGACTTCTATGAGGAGGCTATTCAAGAACTGGTACAACGTTATGTCAAGTGCATCAATATTGACGAAAATGATGTAGAAATGTAGGTTAAGGTACAGGCTTTCATGTAAAAATAAAATTATTGAGATATATTAGCACGTCTTATTTTAATTTCAAAATGGTACTTACTTAAAAAACACGCCTCGTATTACCAAAGGCGTTCCTTTCGTTGTCTTTAACATCTAGGCTGATTGCACATCCTTAGACGATGATGCCGGGGTGCCGATTGCTCCATATTAACAAATGCACTCAGTAAGCAAGTACGTATGGACAATGTCCTTACATGTAGTATACAGCTGCCGTCGTTGGAAGGGAGTATGACGCTATGGTCCCTCTTTTCGTGTGAGGAAGCAACTGCTAAGCTCTCCTTCCTGTTTCGGCCCTGACCCAGATTTCATGTTATACTTTATCAGTGCATGCCATCATTCCCTTATTCGATGTGGCTCTAACGCCTATTATCTTCTTTAGGTTATCGTGTTCGCCATTTAGCAGCCAAATTGTGGACCTGTCTTCCTTAAGGTTAAGTCAAGAAGTAGCAAGCCTAGTATCACCACAGCGCCTCAGACAGTGTTCATCTACTCACGCTTGTCAGGAGCTGTAGTACACTTCTCTGTGCTCCTCGTAGACCTTGAGGTGTCATAACATTCTTGGCTCTATGAGCCCATGCGATCGCCCTGTAGCCCACAATAACGATTAAGATTGCATTGCATTACATTCTTACTGGTCTTTGGCCAATTGCTACTATTTCTCCGGCAGTCGATTATTATTATATTTGCGCATCAAATATTTCATTACCGTCTGCGTTGATATCAAGACAAACGGCTGCTCGTTACTGAGACCAGGTATTGAAAGTCATTATTTTCTCCGTGGCCTTGGATCTTTACTAGTTAGCCGCAGAGATAAGCTAACGTCTGAAGGTGTCTATGGATTTGAGATACTGCAACGACAAGCACAATTTTTCCTTCGTACAGTTCAACACACTTCCTGCGCATTTGTTCATAGTTGCTTCTTATTGTGCTAATAATTGCTCACATGGAACTGCGAAGGAACGTAAGTTTTACGTGATAGAAAATATTCATAAACTGAAAAAACATCTAGGTCTCCGAATCTGAAAAGTATTGACCGAAAACGTAACACGCCACTATAAAACCGAGGAGGATAACCACTTATTATATTAAGGGGAGAATTTCCTATACATACTTCTTTCTTTTAGATGCGTATTTGCGAATTATGAACGTGTTGGACTAAAGGTTTTGGTTATATTTGTAACATAAACATTACATGATTAAGTTCTTTTTTGTCTGTAGCTCTTCACTTACCCAGTTGAAAGCGTTTTGTCATTTCTTGATTACTGTACACATTTGAGTACACGTATTATTTCTAATATGAAATGTATCTGCATCTTTCGCCCTGGTACACTCTTTTCCCTACAATGAAACGACCTTCTTCATTCATTTACTCAGTTCTCATCCTTTTTATCTGCGACGTTTAACCCAGTCTTCTTTCCCTCTTTCTTTCACATTTTTTCCGTACCTTTCACACACTGCACTAGAAACGGGCAAGTGAACCTCCAATCTGTAGCACTTTTGTGTTATCTCAAGTTTCACATTTAAAGCTTTCAGTCGTATGTGTAAATGCTATTTTCAATGAGGGTATTTTACAGGGAGCTCTACTATTTAGTACTTCATACGCCCAACCTGTGCCGGTTAGCTTTATATAGAAACAACTGTATGCTTTACTCTTTCGTTAATTCGTTCACACGTTGAAGGTATCGTTATTGTGTGCTGCAGCCGGCTGAAGTGGCCGAGCGGCTCTAGGAGCTACAGTCTGGAACAGCGCGACCGCTACGGTCGCATGTTCGAATCCTGCCTCAGACATGGATGTGTATGATGTCCTTAGGTTAGTTAGGTCTAAGTAGTTCTAAGTTCTAGGGGACTGATGACCTCAGAAAATAAGTCCCATAGTGCTCAGAGCCATTTGAACCATTGTGCACTGCCGTTCACTCTTCATTACACAACGTTTACGCCTCAAGATCTGTTGATTTTGATGCTCACGCTATTCAGTGTCGGTTGTTTTTTCCAAAATCAGAAATAAATTTCAACAAACTGAACGACCCATGTATATTGCCTTGTTGCTTTAATGCATAAATTTACGAATTTCACGGCAAATGCATCCTGCAATCATATTTCGTGCCCATTTTCGCCAGAATATCACAATATGCAAACCTTTCGATCCCATAACAATAAAATAAACCGAGGAACGGTTCTAGTCAAACGAACTGCGAAAAATGTGGGAACTGCTGAATGTTTCTTTTACCCTTTATATTGCTCCTTCAGGAGAATTTTAAATTAGATTCCGGATTTTTTATGATGAAAAAATGAATTGTTCATCTTTTCTTACGAGGACTGTTATAATGGGGAGGTACGACAGATACATACAAATCGCGAATGGCCAGAAAGTATTCTAGAGCCATAAGCGATGATAAGACTTTAGCATTGTTCCCTAGCGAGCCTCACAACAATGAAACATCACAGAATCTGATGCGTGCGTTGCCTAGCATTCGTCTGCCTGGTGAGCTGAAACTGTTTGCGTCCGTGTCAGTGTTTCTAGAAAGAGAAGCTTGTGGAAAGTGAATTGAGCTGTGTATCACTGCTAGAAGGAGCTTAGATCGACACCGAAACAAGGTTAAACAGGCAGATATCAGAGAAAACTATGAAGCCAGTTGAGGTAAGTGACCAATAATTGTATACCCTCAGCCATCATCAACACTGACGCAGAAACCCCCGACTGTGTGCATCAGCTATAAAAACCGCTGCTGTTGAATGCTATGATCTCATACGTCCTAATCATAATAATACAGAGCTTGAATTCGAGAGCAATCAATGTAATTTAGGAGGGTGGTTACAGATCTTTTCTGAGTGCTTCGAATGTGGAACTCACAGTCTCGGTTGTGAATCGCCTAGAACTTTACAAAGAAATCTATACTCCGCAAGCCACCTTACGGCGTGTGGCCGAGAGTGCTTCCGAATTCCCAACTTTCCTGTTGTACTCGCGAGAGGCGCTTCAGAAGATCGCCTAATAATACGCTACCGTAAGGTCTGTAATCACTCAGGGTTTCACATCATCATCATTTCGTGAGAGCTGTAAGGGAGAAAACCGATTCTCTTCGGCACTTACTCTCTCGCAATTTCAACAGTAGCTTCTCTTGAACCGTGTTGCACTGGACTTGAGCATTTCCTTAACGCTCTCGCGCATACTATACAATCCCCTGAGGACGCCTATAGATCTCTTCCAACTCTTCTAGTACGCAAAGCTGGTAAAGGACCCAGACTAATCAGCAGTATTGAAGAATTGGTTGATCAAGTTTTTTTTTCTAAATTTATTAATTCATGGATGAATTCCATTTCCTCAAGACTCTTCTAATGAGTCTCAGCTTGGCATCCGCAATTCTTATAATGATTTTTACTATGTCATTCGACTTCAGGTGGCTTCTGACTGCTAAGGCCACATATGTTGTAGTTGTTTCAGTTTCCATTGATTTATCGTCAATACTGCAATCTAACAATAATGGACTTGAACTGTTTAGGCGAAGTGTGTTATAATTAAAAGAATTTTCATGGTACTATCTGTTCCTGTGTCACCAATCGATTATCTGCAGAAATTTTTCTATGTCGCTTACGATATTTTGGCACTGCAACCGTTCCGTAGACAAAAGATTCACCTCCGTGTACCCCAAGGAACTTCCGACGTTAATCACTAAGTTTATCGAGACCTGTGTTTTCAGAAGACTCTTTTTGTATATTCCTTTCTCCAAAAACTTTGTACTGGATGCACATAAAAATGTTCCAATTTTCTCCAACAAATTTTCTGCGCAATATTGGTATATAATTACGTGCATCTATCTGACAATTCCTTTTCGAAAATCGGAATGACCTGTGATTTTTTTCCAATACTTTTTATCCTTAGCTGCTCAGGCGACCTACGAGAAAATGTTACTTGAAGGGTCAAAAGTTCTTTGAATAATCTCTATACAACGTCCCAGTATCTCGTCCAGTCCCGATGTGTTTCGTCTGGTGAGCTATTTTAGTTGATTTTGTTTTTCGTTTGCGGGGTTTTTCTAGTGACTGAAAGGAGGTACCGTACGTACTGCGATCATCCGTGGTGGGAGATTTTCTGAAAATCAAATTCATTATTTTGGTTTTCTCCTTATGATCCACAATTTCGGTTCCAATATGGTCAATCGAAAGACCATTTCGGTTATTTTAACACCTAAGGCAGCCCGTTAAACTGCCGATGTGAGCAACGTATACTGCTTGTCCTAATTCACGTGGAACTAACATCACCAGTCCAGAGAACAGATGCAGTAATCGGGAATAGAAGTTGCTAAATTTTAGCTCTTATGTCTCTGTCTCTAGTGTGTTCATGTTTTTCTCCACTGCAATGAGTCTCCGTCCCATGAAACGTTTAATCAGTAATTTTCCGACCTACCGCCATCACAGATAAGTTCTTTACCGTATTTGCTACGCAAATAGATTGCCTTACATCCGGTGTCAAGCAAATTAAACTTTCTGATAACCAGGACTGTCTGAATGCGTTCCAAAGATTCCGGTATCACATGTAATGCGAATGTAGCTCTGTAGTAGTAAAACGAGCATCCCAATGAAGCTTCTTTTCGTTACGTAAAGTTTGTATGTCCGATTACCACAAATAAATTGCGTTAAATCCACAAGAATGTGGTATTAAATGGAAAATAAAAGATATCCCAGCTTTAAATCATTATCAATCTTTCCTCAATATATCAGAATTTTGTTTTCCCACTGCTTACAACCACATATAGTGGAGACGGAGCCGAAGCATTCCGAAGTAACTATGTTCATCCATCATATTATGATCAACTGAGCAATAACACTGTTGTTTACTGAAAGTGATTCGAAATATTTTATACGGGTTGACATACAAAAATATGTTAAATGTCCCTTTTAGCTGTTGGAAAGTGAAGGTCCAGTACCTTGCACGTCGGTACTATGTTGCGTCGGCAATACATAATAATTTTCCCTCTTGTCACAGCATTTTCTATCTACTTTCTATGAATAAGAAGACTATTTAAGTTTTTGATATTGTATTTGCATGTTCCTGGAACCTTGGTCTTTAGTGTATTATTCGGACACAACGATATACCAATCACAAAAAAGGTCTGAATGGAATATAATTAGTTAAACGCTCCTAAGTCTGTTGTGCATATGCAGTAAAAGATGAACTACCACAAAAGACGCGTGGCAATGCCATCGTATTTTATGATTTTGCTACAACTGCGTTTTGTGCACTGACAACGCAATGACTCATAGTAAACGTTGCTGGCAGCCATTTTTCGAATCTCAAATGTTTATTCACTATGTATTTCTCATCGAAACAATTACTGAAATTTATGACTAATTTAGTAAAAGTAATTGCTTAGCGTTGTCGATAATAGAATACGTTCGCTATTTAGGGAAACATCACAAACTCAAAACAGACGAGTGGAAATGGATGATACATGTGAACTATTTATTGTGTGGTAAGTTTCTGACTTTCCAATTGAAATAGTGGGTGATTTTGTTGAGTTTCAGGTGCGTTTTAGGAAGACGCATACTTAATTACTAGTAGTCAAACTGTCGGCTAACGATCCAGAAATTGGCGAACAGATTAAAAGGATGTCTAGAGCTCTGGTGGAACTTCAGCTTATGTGGTGAATAACAACATAGCTGAAAGGAAAACATGGCTTTGGCAGCTCGGTGACGTTCGGATCCGACTCCACCATACGTATCAGTTATTCTCAGGTGTACCAATCAGACATCTGCCTGATGTGACTTAAGGAAATGAAATAAATTTCAGCTGAGATCGCTGAACTGCTCGAATCGTAGGAAACTTCTCTCATACGAAGGCTATTCCATTATTAAGGTCTGCTGTGTCACGAAGTTTAAATCACAGAAAAAAACAATGAAACCTTGCACAGATGTCTCTGGCAGGGTCGCAGATATGCCCGTCGATCGCGTTATGCCACTCGTTTCAGTCCTTAGAGCACGAATTGCAGGTAAAAATGCACCGAAAACAGTAGCATTAGCCAAGAACAAATGCCTGCCGAAAGATCTCGCCTCATTACATGCACCTCACGTTACGTAACTATCAGATAGTTCCTTCTTCAGGACATTTCTGGCCACACACTGCAGCGGCAATGAAGATGCTCCTGCAGCGTTTTCGATGGAAAGCGTTTGATCACCTGCCCTGCAACTCGAAATGGCTCCCTCTGAGTTTCATCTCTATTCATGTGAACCGCTCTCCATCAGGAAGAGTTGATTTCACATGGAACAGAGACTAGAGCTGCAACATCTGCAACAAACCGTCGCCTTGTGTTAACTCCATATGTCATCCACCATGCAATCCTGACTACACAAGACTGCAGACCAGCATACAGAATTTTCGGAAAGCGCAGGCAGCTGCCATGTAAGGCAAGGATATTGCACATGTAGTAGAACGATACGACATTTGTCTAACGCTGAACGAGGACTATGTAGAGATGTAGCTGGGTGGTGTAGCCAACTTTTGTGATCCGAGCGAGGTGGTGCAATGGTTAGCACACTTGACACACGTTCGCGAGGACGGCGGTTGAAATCCGAATCCGGCCATCCTGGTTTCCGTGATTTCCGTAAATCGTTTCAGACAAATGCTGAGATGATTTCTTTGAAAAGGTACGGTCGTCTCTCTTTCCCATCCCTCCAAAATCCGAAGGGTCCGAAGCCCTCGCTGTTTCGTCCTATCCCCAAAACCAACCACCTCTTTCAAACAAATCATTTTTGACTAGCACCGTGATCTTCATTTTGCGACCGATCGGATCTGTATAAAACAACAGCACTCGTATATTAAGCTGCGAAATGGGCTGAAACCAACTGAGTCACAGAGTAGACAAAATGTGGATTTATCCGAAACAGGCATAAATAGAATAGGCAACACCTACTGTGGCTGTATTTTGTAGGAGTTTTATTGCTACTATTATTTCGCTTTAGTTTATTTAGTCATGCACGCAAAACGCTTGGTACAAATTCAAAGTAATATATGAAGTAGAGGATACAATGATTTCAAATTTAATGTACATTTTCCTGGAAGGGACGGTGTTTATGGCTAAGAAATATTCACATACCAACTATAGACAGAATATACCGAAGACAAACAAGAACAGAATGAGAAGCATACACATCGACATTATCACGTTTATGTAACGACAGATAATAAACCAACTTTCATATAATCGTGTTCTTACCTCGTGTAAATACAAAAAAAAAAAAGTTGTGTATCTTGCTCAGTCTTGAACTTAGATTTCGTGAGTGAAAATTTTAAGTTGATGGTCAGTGTTTTGTCCTGGGACTAAATAAGACTGAAATACTAAATTACAAAAATAATTGAAATTCACCAAAATATTAGGACACACAGTATATAGTTTACATTAGTACTCACACACGCTTTAATTGCTAGTAATGAATTATTTTCGCGGATTAATTTGCTGACGTTGTTAATAAGCTGATGACTGAAATATATATATATACTCGCCAATAAAATTGCTACATCACGAAGATGATGTGATATGCAAATGATTAGCTTTTCACGTCATTCACAAAAGGTTGGTGCCGGTAGCGACACCTACAACGTGCTGACATGAGGAAAGTTTCCAACCGATTTCTCATACCAGCGTTGCCTGGTGAAACGTTCTTGTGATGCCTCGTGTAAGAAGGAGAAATGCGTACCATCATGTTTCCGACTTTGATAAAGGTCAGATTGTGGCCTATCGTATCGGGACATTGCTGCTCACGTTGGTCGAGATCCAATGACTGTTAGCAGAATACGGAATCCGTGATTTCAGGAGGGTAATACGAAACGTCGTGCTGGATCCTAACGGTCTCGTATCACTAACAGTCGAGATGACAGGCATCTTATCCGCATGGCTGTAACGGATCGTCTAGCCACGTCTCGATCTCTGAGTCAATAGATGGAGACGTTTGCAAGACAGCAACCATCTGCATGAACAGTTCGACAATGTTTGCAGCAGCATGGACTATCAGCTTGGAGACCATGGGCGCGATTACCCTTGACGCTGCATCACAGATAGAAGCTCCTGCGCTTGTATACTCAACGACGAACCTGGGTGCACGAATGGCGAAACGTCATTTTTTCGGATGAATCCAGGCTCTGTTTGCAGCATCATGATGGTCGCATCCGTGTTTGTCGTCATCTCGGCGAACGCACATTGAAAGCGTGTATTCGTCATCGCCATACTGGCGTATCACCCGGCGTGATGTATGGGGTACCAGTGGTTACACGTCTCGGTCACCTCTTGTTCGCATTGACGTTACATTTCAGATGTGTTACGACCCGTGGCTCTACCCTTCATTCGATCCCTGCGGCCCTACATTTCAGCATGAAAATGCACGACCGCATGTTGCAGGTGCTGTACGGGCCTTTCTGGATACGGAAAATGTTCGACTGCTGCCCTGGCCAGCACATTCTCCATATCTCACACCAATTGAAAACGTGTGGTCGATGGTGGCCGAGCAACTGGCTCGTCACAATACGCCAGTCACTACTCTTGATGAACTGTGGTATTGTGTTGAAGCTGCATGCACATTTGTACTTGTACACACCATCCAAGCTCTGTTTGACTCAATGCCCAGACGTGTCAAGGCCGTTATTACGGCCAGAGGGGTTTTTTCTGGGTATTGATTTGTCAGGATCTATGCACCTAAATTGCGTGAAAATGTAATCACATGTCAGTTCTAGTATAATATATTTGTCCAATGTATACCCGTATATCAGCTGCGTTTCTTCTTGGTGTAGCAATTTTAATGGCCAGTATTGTATATACGCATTTCTGTAAGTACCACAAAATATTATTTTATTATTATACCTGAAGATACAATGAGAAAATTTTACTTACGAGGAGCCCTCAAAAAGTGAGTAAGACATTCTCAAGATAGGAAAAGTAACTTTTATTGAGTGCTCTCGTACACTTCAAACTGACACAGAAACATGAGACAATTTAGCAGCATAGTAACCAAATCCCTGTATACTACCCTCGGAGCCTTCTATCAGTCGTTCAATTACTCGATGATAGAAATCGACTTGTTCGACATGGAGCCATTCTAGAACCGCTATGAGGATGTCTTCGTCGCTGGAATACTCCTAATTCTTTGACTCAGTTCTTCGATGGTCTGGACATCGACGTCTGTGTTCGATGTCAATATCGATGGCCTTTCTCTCCTATCAGAGTCATCCATGTCTGTTCAGCATGGGTTAAATCGATGACACCCTTTCAATACAGTGGGACAAGACATCGCATTTTGACCACACACAGTCAGATTTCTCGCAGAGTCTGGATGCAATTCAGACGTTTTGAACATAGGAATCGGATTGCGCCGCGCAGCTGAACTTTGGAGCAGCTTTCCAGTCACCGTTCAATTTCACTCTCTCACTATGAAGCAGTTATTATCCGTACCGCAGTGTGGCTATGCCTGCAGGAGGTCCAGTACATGTACTCTCTTGTGATAACGCATCAGTCTACTTGCGCAGTGAACTTTGCGTGGGACGACATATGTTACTTTCTGAAGTTGCTGCGTATAAGAAGCGTTTCTGCTATTTTTATGGAAGTGTAGTCCGCCCCCGGTAGCGTCGTGCGACGCTCCGCTCTCGGCGGTGTTTACTTCCGCGTCGCGCTGTTTGTGTCTATCGAGTCCAGTACTAATGTACACCATGGCGCACTCGTACCGCCTTGCAACCATCGAAGTAACGTTTCAGGCCGAACATCAACGACCCAGAGCTTTCGAAGTCGAACAGTTCATACGTGAGGACGTAATAGGCACATAGTTTTCCATCACTGGAAGTGTTGTCTACATCAAGATGTCGACGGCGGAAATTTGCAATGACATAATTCAACGTCATGCCACCGGACTCAAATTTAAACACTCTGATGGACATATGGGTGCTGTGACAGTCGCCCATGTTTGATTCGGTCTTCGGGCATTGTGGGTGTTGAGCTCCCGTTCGAGGTGACTCAGGATGTGGTCATTGCCGCTTTCCAACCATATGGCACCGTCTTGGGTCACGTTGCGGAGAAGTGGCAAACATTTACGACCTACCCCGTATTAAATAGAGTCCGGCAAATAAAAATTGAGCTGACGAAACATGTCCCATCGTACCTGCTGATTGGCGGTGTGAGGGCCATCGTCATGTACGATGGACAGCCACGAACGTGTGCAGGATGTGGCCAGGACGGACATGTACGTTCCGAATGCTTACACCGCCGTTTAATACAGACGCCGTAACGTGAAGAAACCCAGGCTTCGACGGTCCTTACCCATCACCTACGCCAAGGTTGCACAGGGCCCCGTCGTACCAATCTCGACTGCACCAGCAGCATGGTCAACGCGCCGACGACACCAGCAAGGCGTCGCCCCCAGTGCTCGCTTCAGGACCGTCCGGGATGCAGACCGAAACCGATGTTCCTGTTGGAACCGTGGACGTCAACCTCGGTGTCGTGCCGCCGTCTGCCATTGTCCAGACGGGTTCGGCGTCAGACGACGGGCGACCACATTCTGATTGAGAAGGCCACATCAGAAAACAGCGGTAGCCTCGCAAACACAGGAAACGACGACGAACGCCTACCGATGACGCCCTTTCTCAGAAGGCTCCGCGAGATGTCGACCTGTTGTCTGACGGTGATCTCCCATATTGCGTCCAGTCACGCGATGCAGCAGCAACAGGCGCCCCTCCTGTGACGCCTACTCTCCCAGCCAAGGACGTGTCCTCGCCGTTGTCATCGAATGATGACGGCAGTCCCCCTGCCACTCTTGTTGCGGAATCCACAACACCCGTTCCGGAAGTACGTGACCGTCACATGTCCACGTCGTCAGCTTCCTGGGCCGATGACGTTGAAGAAGAAGCGGAACAGACTGCCAGCGTGTCTGCACAGGAGTCCACCACGGCGACACTGGGGCTGGCGCCCCGCAGGTAATTATCACCACCGTGGCACCACCTGCGGGTCTCCACCTGCCGGCTACTTCTACCGGACGTTCTGCAAATACTGAGCATGGCTGTACACAGCAATATCGTATCGCCACGATGAATCTTGCCACCATTCGTGCCCCCCCCCCATAAACTGGCCATGTTCAGAGACACTATTTACTCTGCGGATGTGGATATAGCACTCTTACAAGAGGTGTTTATGGCTGACTTTCTAGTTCCCACCGGATACAACGCCCATGTTTCCCCCGCACCCGACACCGGTAGCGGCGTCGCCATCCTGCTACGCGACGGACTCCCTGCAGAGGACGTCATCTCCCTCCCCACTGCGCGAGGTATGGCCCTCACACTGTTCGGCGTGCGTGTTATTAATATCTACGCTCCGTCCGGCACTGGCCGCCGTCATGACCGACAAACTCTTTTTGCCTCTTCACCGGTCCGCAGGACTATTTGGTACTCGGTGGGGATTTTAACTCAACACAAGCGCCCGCGACATTCCCCTCGTGCATCTCTCTCAGTGGTCATCGACCGTCTATGACTTGTTGACACATCGAAGAAGCGCCACGGAATTCAACCTGGCTATACATTCCACACCTCTCACTCGTCAAGCCGCATAGATCACATCTACGTTACCCGCTCCCTTGCTGATGGCACATGTCATGCGGAAGTCTGCCCCTTGGCCTTTTCAGACCATGATGCGTACCTCTGTGACGTCACTCTCGCTCGACAGAAAGTGTGGCGTAGTCGTGGTCTGTGGAAACTCAATGTCGCTCACCTGACCTCCACAGACTGTCGCCGTATGGTCGAAGAAGCATGGGCACGCTGCCACCATCGTCGAGAAGCCTATGACTCCACCTTATTATGGTGGCTCTCCTGTGCAAAGCCGACCCTCAGAAAGACTCTGATGAGTTATGGGAAGGAATTAAAGGCGTGGCAAACTAATACCCTGCACTTCTACTACACCATACTACGTGACTGTACGGCGATGCCTTTCTCGCCAGCCCGGCAGTCGATGGTCCATCGCACGAAGGCGCGGATCTCCTTGATCATGCGGCGTCACTTGGAAGGCACTTAGTCCGTTCTCGAGCTTCTAATCGCGTCCCTGAAGAACGTCCGTCGATGTACCACCTCCTTCAGGCAAGACAACGACGACGACGAGTTCTGATCCAAGTCCTCACTGATGTGGAGGGGCGCCGGCACGACACCCAACAAAGCATCGGTCGTGCTCTCCATGCTCATTTTGCCGGGCTATACGCAGCTGTACCGCATTCTGCAGCACTGATCACAGAAGTCGCTCAGCTTACTACGAACACTCTTCCGGAGGATGCAGTGCATGACCTCCAAGACGACGTAACCACAGATGAAGTGGTAGATGCTTTCAAGGCGAGTTCCGATAACAGATCTCCTGGACCTGACGGTATACCCATCGAATTTTATGAGAGTTATCACTATTAGTTGGCTTTCACAAGGACTGCAATCGCACAAGAGCTGATGTCACCGATGACAGTGGTCCCGAGCGCCTTTCTAGATGGCATTATTATCCCCGTACATAAACCGCGTGGGTTATCGAGGGTCCAGGACTATCGACCAATTACTTTGCTCAACAGCGACATGAAAATATTCACACGGCTACTGGCATCGCGACGCAAGAAGGTCGCACGTTATGTCACATCCTGCGACCAGACTTCCGTAGGAGGCGACAACAATAATCCGTACGGCCCTTTGCCGTTACAGAGACATGATAGCATTGACCCATTAACTGGCTGTTTTGGAACACCGTGCCAGCGTCCACGAATGGGTAGACCATGTTGCAGCCGTGATCTCACATGCTGCTGAATTGTCAATCCCACGGTCATCCGGTCATCCCAAGAGGCGTTCTGTCCCTTGGTGGACCACTGAGTGCCACTCAGCCATCCGCGCCCGCCGTGCAGCACTGCGCCGCTTCAAGTGCCGTCCCTCAGCTGACAATCTTGCGGCCTTTCGGGTGGCAAGGGCCAGAGCGCGGCGAGTGATTAAAGAGTGCAAACGACGGTCATGGCAATCGTTCTTGAATTCCATCTCTCGCTCCACTAGTTCTGCGAAAGTATGGGAAGCCATCAGGAGGATTTCCGGGAAACTCAGCCAGCTACGTGTCACGGCATTGCTGCATCAGGGATGTCTCCTCACGGCGCCGAGAGACATTGCCCAGACACTGGCCATGCATTTTGCGGAATCTACCGCCACTATTAACTGTGATCCAGATTTCTGCCGCTACCGCACTGCCATCGAAAGGGGTCACTTGGACTTCCGGTCTCTAAATTCTGAACCCTATAACTGCCCCTTCACAATGTGGGAACTGGATTCTGCGCTGTCTGTGGCTCATGATACTGCGCCTGGTCATGATCAAATCCGGTACAGCATGCTGCGGCACCTGTTGCTGCCATCCAAGGAAGTTCTCTTGAACTGTTTCAATATGATATGGTTATCTGGCACGTACCCTGACTCGTGGATTGAGGCAATTTTGATTCCCCTCCTCAAACCAGGGAAGGACCGAACGCATCCCAGTAGTTATCGGAGTATTGCCTTGACGAGCTGTGTTGGGAAGACGTTGGAACGCATGGTCAACCGCCGCCTGGTTTGGCTGCTCGAGACCAGGCAGCTCCTTAGCCCCTCTCAGTGTGGCTTTCGGAGATGTCGTTCCACTATAGACAACTTGACCCTGCTTGAGGCCGCCATCCAGCAGGCCTTTATACGTAACCAGCATTGTCTAGGGGTCTTCTTTGACATTAATAAGGCGTATGACACTACTTGGCGCCGCCTTATCCTCAATCAACTCCATGAGTGGGGCTTTCGTGGCCGTCTCCCCATCTTCATTCGGTCCTTTCTTTCTCACCGCCTCTTTCGGTATCGGGTTGGTAATGTGCTATCGGATTTGTACGTGCAGGAGAATGGTGTTCCTCAGGGCAGCGTTTTTAGTGTCACCCTCTTTGCCGTTGCTATTAACAGTATCACGTCCACTATCCGGAGTCCTGCCCAATGCTCCTTGTTTGTGGACGATTTTGCTGTTTTCTGTTCTTCCTCCAGTCTTGTCAGTGCTAGTCGGCAGTTACAGCTTACGATAAAGCGCTTAGAGGCATGGACTGCAAAGACGGGTTTTACCTTTTCTGCAGACAAATCTGTGTGTGTTCATTTTAATCGTTCTCGGCGTCTTTTTACCTCCCCTGAATTGCGTCTGAGGGACACCGTTCTTCCTTTTAGAGACACTGTGAGGTTCCTGGGCCTCACTTTTGATTCCAAGTTGTCGTGGTTGCCTCACCTTAAAGACCTCAAGGTGCGGGCCCTGAAGGCACTGAATATTTTGAAGTGTCTGAGCCATCGGTCCTGGGGAGCAGATCGGGCGCGTCTGCTGCAGTTTTATAGGGCTTTCGTCCGATCGCGTCTTGACTATGCTTGCACCGTGTATGGGTCAGCAAGGCCTTCGTATCTGAAGATCCTTGACGCAGTACACCATGAGGGTATCAGGCTGGCCACTGGTGCCTTCCGTATCAGCCCCATCCCCAGCCTGTGTGCTGAGGCAGGGGAACCGCCGCTCGCCATCCGGCGGAAACTCCTCATGGTGCGACGGGTGTGTCATTTCCTTGCCTGTCCTACCTCCCCTGCGTACCCTACCGTTGCCCGACCGCCTATGGAACGTCTCTTTTCCAGTCGTCCCAGGGCAACAAAACCATTTGGGATTCGTGCCAAGCATTTGCTTGAGTCGCTTGGTGTGGAACGTGTGGCCCCCCAAAGACAAGGTTTTACTCGCCTGCCTCCCTGGTTGCTCCAGAGGCCCAGCATCCTTTTAGACTTGTCGGAGAACGGGAGGAACTGCACTCCGGCGTTTGTTTTTACCTCCTTATTTTACGATATTTTAAACCAGCATCTGGACCATGTACCTGTATTCACAGATGGCTCTAAACAGGGGGACACTGTTGGTTGTGCTGTTGTTTTCCCTGATCGAGTCGTCAAGTTACGGCTTCCTGCGGCGTTTACCATCCTCGATGCCGAATTGTTTGCAATCTTGCGGGCATTGGAGCAGATGAGATGTGTTACCAGTCTTAAGTTACTCATCTTTTCTGACTCCCTGAGTGCCCTTCAGACCATGCAACACTTGTACCCAGCGGATACGGTCGTCCAGAACATCCATGATGCCCTACTCCACCTGCAACGGCAGGGGAAGGAGGTTTCTTTCTGCTGGGTGCCGGGGCACGTGGGTATTAGGGGAAACGAACTGGCGGATGTGGCTGCCAGAGATGCATGTTCCCTCCCTCACGCTGTTGAATGTGCCGTCCCCCTCCATGCTGTAACCTCCCTTTTGCGTTTTCGTGTTATGCATCAATGGGAAGAGGAGTGGTTGGCAGTTTCTGACAATAAGCTGCGTCTGGTAAAGGCCACTACGCGACCATGGCGTACGTCCTACCAGTCATACAGGCGGGATGAGGTTCTCCTCACTCACCTCCGCATTGGACACAGTCCCTTCACGCATGGTTTTTTACTCCGGCGGGAGGTCCCCCCAATCTGCAGTGCTTGTGGCGTCCGGATTACTGTCCGCCACATTTTACTTGACTGTCTTTTATTCTATGACCAGAGGGCGGTGGTTTCCTTGCCACCAGATTTGCCCTCTATTTTGCAAGACGACGCAGCGACTGTGGTTAAGGTCTTACGGTTTTGTGTCCTGTCCAATCTGTTGCCTCGGATTTTAGGGAGAAGATTTTAATGTGCTGCTGGGTGACTGGCTCACCCAGGTTTTAGGTAAGAGGTCCGCCAGTCACGATTACCTCCTTGTTTCCCTTCGGTATCTGTTCTCTTTTCCTTGTGTTTCCTTTCCTTTTTTAGTGTGTTTCTTCTCCTCCTGTTTTGCCTCTGCATGTGCGCATTTGGAACTGCGTCAGGCCTGTGTCTTTTAGCCGTTCTCCTTGTTCGGCGTCCGTCTTCGTCCCTTCGCCGCTTGTGTTCCTGTTACTATGCGTTTGGGCGCTGATGACCACGCTGTTTAGCGCCCGTAAACCTCAAACACACACACCACACACATCAACGTCTCCCTGGCGCCTTGCCTTCACTGGACTTTAGCCAGGCTTTCGACCGTGTTGACCACTTCTATTTACGGACAGTTCTTCAGCATATGGGTTTTCCTGGCGGTATTGTCACGGTTGTTATGCGCCTGTTGAGTAGTGCAACCTCTAAAATCATGTACAATGGTCGCCTAACACCGCCTCTGGTCATTGCACGATCTGTGCGTCAAGGCTGCCGCCCTCTTTCCACGATTTTGTATGCTTTCGCCTTGGAACCCCTGCTCCAGGGTATGCGCCAACGTTTGGAAGGTATG
Source organism: Schistocerca gregaria (assembly GCF_023897955.1). Lineage (NCBI taxonomy): Eukaryota > Metazoa > Arthropoda > Insecta > Orthoptera > Acrididae > Schistocerca > Schistocerca gregaria. The sequence continues at coordinate 134,526,807 of NC_064921.1, read as the reverse complement.
CATGTGCACGGCCACCGTTTTTGTGGTACAGCCTACGCAGACAACATAGTACTAAATCTGCGCAGTGAAGATGAAGTACGAGCAGCACTGACATGAGTGGCGACTTACGGCGAAGCGTCGGGGAGCTGCCTCAACGTATCAAAATCCAAGGTCCTACTCATTGGTGAGGGCTTGCCGGAGAGATGGGCTGCCCTCCGAAGTGTCGCCACCACCATACGGTGTCTTGGACTTGATTTCGCAGCAGACCTGCGCCGCTCAGCGACTATCAATGGTAGACGCTTGCTACAATCAGAGCAAATCTCGCAGATCACCGGCTACGAGCTCTCGACGTTATCCAACGCGCGCAATACGTGAACATGTATCATGCTTCCCGTGTACCACGCGTGGCTCAAGTACTACCAGTCCAAAATCTCCTGGCGCGACGACTGTTGATGACTTTCGACTCCTCGTCCGCCCCATTACTGGTATCGACCATTCCAACCCCCTTTTATCACATCCAACGATTTTTCCTGGAGTTCAGTTATATCTACCGGTCATTACCACTTACAAGTTTTTACCTCACGAAAACAGTCTCCGAATTGTTACAACAGTGCCGCCCGTCCAACCCCATCGAACGTAAGTATCCACAGTACGACTGGCGACACATATGGAGGGCGATCCATGAGCATTTTCTTGAATCCGACGTTCAATCAGCGCGGAACATCACCGTGAATGGCAAACAAGTTAACCGAGATCGTCTCCACCGCATCCACCTCGCCGATTCATCCCTCTGCACACACTGTGGAGTGGATGACACGGATGTCCACCGGTTCCACTGTGGCACAGCGTTCTACGTCTGGACACTTGTGCGGCTAATTTTGGCGTTCCTTACTCGCCAGACACCGGCTCAGACTGACGTCCACATGCTTTTGTACCCCGATTAGACTTTCTACCCCTCCGCCAAAACTCACTATCTGAATTGGATCTGTGGCCACACGATCCTCTATATTTTTACTTCTGGCGACAAGTCTACGCTAGGATATTGGAATTATCTCTACGAACGACACTGCGTCGTGATACGCAACTCACGCTATAAGCAATATTTTTCCAATTTCTTACGGAGCACTTTCGATGACCCACCTAGTAGCTGGAACGTCCAAGCCCTGAGAAGCTGAAAACTGTATAAACCGAACCGAACTGAATAGATCTGCTACCCAGAACCCACGCCTGCACGATAAGAAGACACGTTTGGACGAGCTGGCATGCTGTAGGCGAAGACACTTCAGGAGCTTCTGTAATAACTGGTCTTTAACTACAAGTCGCACGACGACTTTAATTTAATAAAAAAAATATCAAAACTTTTCCTTACTCATTCCTCATAATATGTTCAAAAAGGAAAAAGAAATTCGATTTTGGCTTTGAGAAACACTTTTTTTCCAAAAGACTGCTTCTTCGCCAACAAGACGAAGGAGACTCATTTCTGTTTACTGGAAGGAGAAACCAGTATAATTGGAGTCTTTGTTTTCTTTTGAAAAAAAATAGTAATAAAAACTTTTCCTTATTTATTCCTCATAATTTGCTCTTAAAAAAAAAAGAAAAGGTAGCTGAGTGGTCAGAGCGACAGACTGTGAATCCAAAGGGCTCGGGTTCGATTCCCGGCTGGGTCGGAGATTTCCTTCGCTCAGGGATTGGGTGTTGTGTTGTCCTAATCATCATCCTTTCATCCCCATCGACGCTCAAGTCGCCGAAGTGCCGTCATCTCGAAAGACTTGCACCAGGCGAACGGTCTACCCGATGGGAGGCCCTCGTCAAACGACATTTCATTTCATTTCATGGAAGTGCAAGAAGCAGTTCCTTTTTCCCATGAGGCAAATATATTTAGTGTACTTAATAACGTGAAACCTTCAGATCCTGGCAACGCATATCTGAATCGACTTCTCCGGTTTGTATTCAGTATCTCAGGTGGACACGACGCATGGCATGGAGCATCTGTATTGTTAGGGTTTGCTCAGGGTTCTCAGAGCATTTCCTCATTCGAAATGCATGGCTATTGTCATCACATTCCACCTTCCTCACTTTCTTCTGCACCTGGTATTCTCTACCGTGAATATGAATGTATAGGTCGTTGCCGAATGTGTATCCCGTGCTACGACGCCTTGATGAATAAGTAATGCATCGGAAATTTTTATTTGACACTCGAAAGGCATTTTAAATAAAGCTTGCGTTATTAACTTTCTACGTCTTTATTCTTCATGCCTATATATTTATTTCTCGTCGTAGACATTCTGGTGACCAACATATTTCTCCCAACGGGTGACCAGTTTTTTTATACTGTCACTGTAGAATGTTTCACTTCGTTGACGGAGCTACAACCTCACCTCTGCTTGTACCGTTTCATTACTATCAAAGGGACGTCCTCGAAGTTTCGTAAAGGGATGGAAAACAGATGAGATGCTATCGGGGCTGGATGGAGGATGATCGATGACTGTGAACAAGAGGTGACGGATTGTTGCAGATGTTTCTGTTTTCTGAGATTCTGTTGTCGCATACAACGACATAGCTACGTTACACGCAGACATGTCACACACTAAAATTCGTATCACCCTAACGCCAGTTTGCTTCAGCTTGCGTCCGCGAAACGGAAAAGTCAACCGACTAATTTGCATGACAAGTAATACCTCAATCGATATTGAGATAAGAATACAAAATTCCGAGGCATTATTTTTCAGCACGCTCCTGTACAGAGAAAAAGTTTATCTTTAAACTGTTTTCAGCAAATAAACGATCTCTTATTCTACAGCGGAGAGTGAATACACACGTACAACATGGATTCACCTGTATTTCTCCAAACCATGTTAACACTGTGGTAAAAACTTTCGTCAGTCATATACTGAAACTCACTGAGAGATTTCAGAAACGGAAACAAGTGATGATCAGAAAACGCAGGGTGCTACGTACAACCTACAATCAGCCATAGCAAGTTCAGTTAATTACCCGACCTAGGACGAAGTAAATAAAATTTGGGTGCAGAGTATTTGCTTCATAAGGACTCAGAAGGATATTTGTGATTCATCATGATACAATAAAATAGAATCACTTGATGAATGTGATACCTTGAAGATTTTGTGGTAATTAGTTTGGCTGTTTTTCGGTGTCATTGTAAGAAAACAGCAGTTCGCTTATATCTTCCGCTTCTATGATGTGACCGTCACTGGATGGTTTATACTCGTTACCTACACGACGTACTTTGGAAGTAGTTGAACTATACTGGTACAGTTACCAACCACCTCCTCTCGTGAAATGTTCGAAATCTGGTCGAGCATCTACTACGTGCTTGTACTGGAGTGTCGTATTGACTTCTATGGTACACTAAAAGGTCCAAATCCTCTGCCCATTCTTCCTTGGTCAGTTTCCTCATCCGTAACCTGAAATCTGAGGATGGAAGAATGACATTAATTACACGGCGAATAACACCAACCGTGTCCATCATCTGTTCGTTCTTGTCATTGTAAACTAGTCCCAAGTGACCTCGGTCCCACGGAAAGGAAATTCTCTTACCTCCTCGCCTATTGGCAGTACCCAAATGTCGAATTTACTGATCCGTAGTCAGTGCTGAATACATTCGTATACACTTTTGGATTGTTGCCCTATGGAACGTTCTGGAGCTCTGTGGGAAGACCAGACCTTATATTGTTAAAGCTCTAGTCGACGTTGCGCAATAATTGTGAGGATTTCGTATTCTAGGTCAGACAGCTGTTAATCTGTAACGAAGTTCAAATGGCTCTGAGCACTATGGGACTTAACATCTATGGTCATCAGTCCCCTAGAACTTAGAACTACTTAAACCTAACTAATCTAAGGACACCACACAACACCCAGTCATCAAGAGGCAGAGAAAATCCCTGATGCCGCCGGGAATCGAACCCGGGAACCCGGGCGCAGGAACCGAGAACGCTACCGTACGACCACGAGCTGAGGACTGTAACGAAATAGCATATCGTTTTTGGGATAGAGAAATCTCTCACATTTAGAACATTGATTACTTGAATATGTAGGCAGGATCCATTTCTGGCACAACAGCTTCTGTATTTTCTGCCATTATTTGAAAGAGTGCCAATTTGCTTTATTGAGGTTCCGAGGGCTATTAGGAAAGAAAACTATGACCTTGCTGTCGGATACTCATCAGTACATTAGGAAAATGATCTGATTCTAATGCGTCAGGTCATTTTAAGTAGAAACCTTATCACCTGGAAACGAACATAACGTGAGATCCTCCACAGGTCTGACATTTTGGGGAAGAGACATCAAGAGAGGACAGTCGTCGTTGGCAATTAAGAATATGCAAACAACAAACTCCGCCTCATCGGTCATAAGGGCTTTGAAAGCATTTATTACAGTAAATCGATTGTAGTCACTGAGTGATCATCTTCCGTGAAAATATTAAAGTCTTGAAGACGCATGTAATAAGAGCAAATATCACACTTCAAGTTTGGATCAATATAGAACATGGCAGTTAACGAAAAGATTTGCTCGTTAAGTGCTATGGTCTTCTATATTGTATAAATAACAGGAGCATCGTTTTAGTGTCACTATACTACAGTGCAGGGTCAAAACACGAATATTTTACACTTCCTTTTGCCGACGCAACCGGACCAAATCCTTTGGCGCCTTTTATGTTTTACGTGCTGTATGGTGTGCCTTACGAGGCTAGCGGAGGCACCATTAATTTATCAGAAAACCACACAAAAGTGTTTGACCATGTACTCTTTGTACCAAAACCGAGCAGCAGATTCCAAGACGAATATGCGTAGCATATGACTGGATCTCCTACGATATACCCCTAAGATACCAATCCCAGATAACCTTTAAAGTTATTTTCGTATCTTTATCCGTTTCCGTGAGACAGAGGTCGAAAAGTACCCTACTTGTACAAGTAAGATACGTATGTATAACATGGTCTGAGGCGAAAAAGTAGTTTAGACAGCGGAGATTCAAGCGTTCCTACAAGTGATGCAGTCGTCGAAGTTGATAGCATTGTTCCAAGTCAATGTCGCAGGGAACAGAACTCTACTGCTTCAAGTTTATAAAGTGCACCTTTGGTAGATTCGTGATATAAGAAGTGTCCAGAATCATTAACGGTGGAGGAGGCTCTAGGCCTTGTTCAAGAGAATGGTGGGCTCCACACCCTTCCAAGGTCCAGCTACAGTTATCATAGTGTTAATACTGTTTCCTGATTACAAGAGATTTTAAGCGCATTCCAAATACCACGCAAACAGATTTCGCTTCAGATACCTATGATAAGGAGAGACTCTGTAATAAAGTGGGTGATTTAGACCGTCGTAAGCAACCTGAACGTAGTCTGTGTCTATTGTGTACGTTTAAAACATATAAAGGCTGGATGTGGAGCATTGAGGAATTCCTCTTGAGGTTGTACGAGCAGTTTGTTCTGGACTCATGGTACTGTATTTTAGGGCGGTTTTTAATATCAAACAAAAAACTCTTTGTAGTACATATATCGCTTAATTTTTGAAGCAGAAGTGGAATTTAAGCATTGCCGTATGTACTTTTAATATCGATAGAAGCTGATGCAAAAATGTTGCCTACTGCTCAACGCTCGAAAAATTTCAGAATGTATAATACAAAGAATGTGTAGTGTTCCGTTACCCTTTGGAAATCCAAACTTATTTTCTGAAAGCATATACTTCTATCACAAGTACCATTCTGAGTGGTTGTTAATAAACCATGCAAGGGTCCTTCTGGCTGAAGACGATGTGTTACTCCCAGGCATTGCTTTAGTTAACGGAGCTGGAATAATCATTTAAATTGTTCAGTGAGGAGTAGAGTCTCATCCAAATACCGTTATAAGTTCGTAGAAACTTTGTCAATGAACGATTTGGCGGGCTACACAGAGTGGGATAGTGAACATTATCAGCTCCTAGGACAGAGTTCGTCGAGGACTTCGACACTTCCTTCAGCTCTTTTAGCTGAAAAGGTGATCACAGGATATGGTCTGATACTATGGCTACTGGTAGAATTACGGGACTGCACTCGTAAGAAAAATATAGTTGTCAAGCATAACATCTAACGTCTGATCTGGGCTCCAGTTACGATTTCTGAGTTTTCGTACTGTATTCCACACATCGGAAAACATTGTGAGAGCTAGCCCACAAAAAATTCACAGCTTGATGACTGCTCTGCAGTAAGAGATTGTGGTGGCGTCATTTAACTGTCTGAATCACAAGTGCTGTAATGTTCTTTTGTCTTCGCAGGTGCTATGCAGCATATTATGCTGCTTGTGTCTTCCCTGCAGGAAGAAGACACGTGGTTTGGGGAAGAAAGCAAAGAAAGGACGTTCGATGGGAGTCTATGATTACGGAGAAGTGGATATGGAGAAGGTGAGCACTGAATAACCCCTAGGTGTATGAAAAGTTCCACAGTAAGGCCAAAGACCAGCTATATTAGATTTGATATAGGCACTGCCATAACGCCCTACTGAGCCTCACTGTATCAGCTTCTAAGACTTGGCAAACCTGTCTTAACTACTTGCTACTCCTAAACAAGCCATCATCAAACTACAGCTCCTCCTGTAGTGCACACACACGCCTTCGTATCCATCAGTCCCATAAGACTTGCCGCTCACTTTCCTGTGATATTCGGATCAGCGTCATAGCTATACCTGCTTACATAACTCATAATAATTGGTAACGAACGCTAAGAACGCTACTGGTTGGAAGTAAGATACTAAACTAAACCGAAGCAGACAGAATGTTAAAATTGCGAACCAGATAGTCAAATTTCGAATACAGTTTGCAGTCACATCTAGACTTTATTTGTGACAAATAATAATCCATAACCGAAAGGAGCGCGATCTTACATTTATCGCTTATCGCGAGTGGCCGACCTAATCATTTCGACTGTACATGTACGCTTCCCGGATCGACTAAAACTTCCAAATGTCACATATTGTCCAAATTTTCTATGTTCTCATTTTGTTGTTCACGCAGAGGGAGAGACAAATTATTAGAAATGTCATTTAAGCACATCGACGCAAATATACACTCCTGGAAATTGAAATAAGAACACCGAGAATTCATTGTCCCAGGAAGGGGAAACTTTATTGACACATTCCTGTGGTCAGATACATCACATGATCACACTGACAGAACCACAGGCACATAGACACAGGCAACAGAGCATGCACAATGTCGGCACTAGTACAGTGTATATCCACCTTTCGCAGCAATGCAAGCTGCTATTCTCCCATGGAGACGATCGTAGAGATGCTGGATGTAGTCCTGTGGAACGGCTTGCCATGCCATTTCCACCTGGCGCCTCAGTTGGATCAGCGTTCGTGCTGGACGTGCAGACCGCGTGAGACGACGCTTCATCCAGTCCCAAACATGCTCAATGGGGGACAGATCCGAGATCTTGCTGGCCAGGGTAGTTGACTTACACCTTCTAGAGCACGTTGGGTGGCACGGGATACATGCGGACGTGCATTATCCTGTTGGAACAGCAAGTTCCCTTGCCGGTCTAGGAATGGTAGAACGATGGGTTCGATGACGGTTTGGATGTACCGTGCACTATTCAGTGTCCCCTCGACGATCACCAGAGGTGTACGTCCAGTGTAGGAGATCGCTCCCCACACCATGATGTCGGGTGTTGACCCTGTGTGCCTCGGTCGTATGCAGTCCTGATTGTGGCGCTCACCTGCACGGCGCCAAACACGCATACGACCTTCATTGGCACCAAGGCAGAAGCGACTCTCATCGCTGAAGACGACACGTCTCCATTCGTCCCTCCATTCACGCCTGTCGCGACACCACTGGAGGTGGGCTGCACGATGCTGTGTCGTGAGCGGAAGACGGCCTAACGGTGTGCGGTACCGTAGCCCAGCTTCATGGAGACGGTTGCGAATGGTCCTCGCCGATACCCCAGGAGCAACAGTGTCCCTAATTTGCTGGGAAGTGGCGGTGCGGTCCCCTACGGCACTGCGTAGGATCCTACGGTCTTGGCGTGCATCCGTGCGTCGCTACGGTCCGGTCCCAGGTCGACGGGCACGTGCACCTTCCGCTGACCACTGGCGACAACATCGATGTACTGTGGAGACCTCACGCCCCACGTGTTGAGCAATTCGCCGGTACGTCCACCCAGCCTCCCGCATGCCCACTATACGCCCTCGCTCAAAGTCCGTCAACTGCACATATGGTTCACGTCCACGCTGTCGCGGCATGCTACCAGTGTTAAAGACTGCGATGGAGCTCCGTATGCCACGGCAAACTGGCTGACACTGACGGCGGCGGTGCACAAATGCTGCGCAGCTAGCGCCATTCGACGGCCAACACCGCGGTTCCTGGTGTGTCCGCTGTGCCGTGAGTGTGATCGTTGCTTGTACAGCTCTCTCGCAGTGTCCGGAGCAAGTGTGGTGGGTCTGACACACCGGTGTCAATGTGTTCTTTTTTCCATTTCCAGGAGTGTAATTATCATTTACACCATCTGCGTTTATACGGTGTCTGTGTTTTACATTGCAGTTTCCTTCAGACAGGAATGCAGACAGTAATGGTTTGAGGAAAAATGACCATGGACTTATGTTCGTTGTACTAGGAGGCAATTTATATACATAATGTAACGATGAGTATCAGCGGTGCGGATAGCAGTATGCTGTCTTTAATAAATAGTAAAACAAGGTACGTACGAAGGCAACTGAAAATTACATTTAGTCGAACTGTTACAGATATTTGGGTCAAACAGTAAAAAACATGTCTGGGGTGATTAAACACCGTTCCTTTTGAGAATTTTACGGAGTAGCAATTGATGAATGACTCAGTTGTTTAGGAAAACTTTACATCTTCTAATGCATAAGTTCATTTCACTTAGTAGATGTAACCCAGACATGTCGCACCATCCCAGACTACGCGGTAATAAAATAGGGGCACAGTAGATTATAATATGTCTACAATTATTTACGTCATCATTAATCCGCCCAGCTTGCATGTGTGAGGAGGGTCACTTGTTTCGACATTTGTGACATCATGACCTTAACCAGAGTTATATGACAGAGCATTATTTTCATGACACCGTCAATAAGGATATGCGTTTAGTGTACACAGATGTGTGTTGCTTAAATGATATTTGATGTAGCAGGCTTTTTCTGCAACCTAGAGTGGCTGGAAATGTTTATGTTCTTAACGCGTCTTCAGATTCATCTCATTCGTCAGTAGCACAGAGACCACAGTGGGACAATGGCAGCAGAATGAATTTGCTATAAAGAATGCTGAAGATTAGATGGGTAGATTGAGTAGTTGATGAGGAGTTGCTGAATCAAATTGATGGGAAAAAGAACTTGCTCTATTGACTACACTAAGTAAGTCACACGACCTATCCTCACAACTGTACTTCCCGCCAATAGCTCACACAGAGGAAAAGGTCTCGTACTCGAGTCTCGGTGCAGCATTTTCTGGTTTCATACTTCACTACGTGTTTATTGCATATATTAATCCACATTTGCTCCAAATGTACTAAACATTCTGTATACATACAATTTTTTTCTTCCATGTGCCAGGTTAACTATTACAGGATGCCTTAGCTGTAGCCACATTAATGCACTGTAATTTTGTTTAGCGTTTTCTATAAAAATCTTACCGCACGTGAAACCTTCCCGTCTAATATTGGATGAACGTTTGCTTGCTGACTGAACGCTGCGTCTCTTAAAATCTTTTAACTGCTGCTCTGTCAAGACTACCTGCTGATTATTACGACGAAACATAAAATGTGTTGTCGCCGTGGCCCTCAGTCGTTACCTGAAATTATTAAGACTGATTCTTACCTTTAATTATTTATACTGGATCGCCATCTGACTGCTACAGCAAACTGTGGAATGAATATACTTACTTCTCTTTAACATAATTATAAGCTGCTGGTGGAGTTTCATAATACTTTGTGACTGGAATTCTTTAAGTTGAAGTTAATTTAGATTTGATAAAAGCTGAAGCTCAGTTTAGACTTTTCTTTTAAGATAACAATAAATTCCGTAAAGCATTTACGTGAATGATTTTGGGATAGAAAATTCTTAATGCATTTAATCTGGTAGAAGTTAACTATATTCTGAGAACGATCTTGACAAACAATTACAAGGGGTATAGTTCTTTACAAAAATTCTTAAAAACTAGCATTGCGCTACATATAGCGAGTGGCTGGCGAGCACACCGCTTCTTTCAAAGTGTTAATTCATACCTCGCTTACAGCGACCTCCTCTCATGTCTCGCTAGCTACGACTGCCTCGTCTCACATCTTACTCTCAACTGCTCGCTTCCAACGCTCAATGCTACAAAAGTGCGGTCTCGCCGCCAACAATGGTTTTTGGTGCAGACAATCCCTGCTACCATTACAGATGTATTACTGCGCGCTGTTTCCCGCTCTTTCTCAAAATGTATCTATGCGCGTTCCCGCTCTTTCTCAATAATACACAATGCAATTTAATTAACAAAACAATTTAAATAAGAAACAGTTCAGATAATTACATGCTAAAACAGTTTAAATACGCCTATTACATAATTACATATGCCGCTACTCGGCTTTCTTAAAATTTTACTACGTTGTTGAGTCATATGGACTCAACATAAGTATAAAATTTGATTATAGAAAATAGTTTGATCAAAGTGTATACACAAATGCTGTCATACGAAATGATTTGTCTATCTCTAATAAAGAGAATATGTAAATAGAAAGGGTTTTAGTAGGAATTGTACATCAAGTAAAATTTGGTTCCCTTAAATTTAACAACAAGAATAAGAGTAAATGTGAAAATCAATATACAGATCATATGAAGCAATTGAAAGTTTACATTATGAAACATTTAATTCAAATTGGCATCTCTTAGTACCACAATTAAGGAAGGTACAAAAGGAACTGGATAGCATGGTCAAAGCACTGGCAACTGTCTGTGAATGCACTCAAAAGTCTGTTCCTTTCCCTCACATAGCACAACACCAGGTTTCGCCATGTGGTTCCATCATCGCCTTGCTCCATAGTTTTAGTGTACCCAAACACTAAGTACGTCGTCGAATAGCCTGAGTTGCCGCAGCCACATCAGGATTAAGTTCCATCTCCAATGGTCCATTAAGGTTGGTGGTGTGCATCTTGGTATGCAAACACCTATTGTCGTACATCATACTGTGGTGTGTATCTAGGTATGCAGGCACCAATTGACATACATCGGGCTGTGGTGTGCATCTAGGTATGCAAACACCTCGTCGAGAACATCATTGGTTCAAGTCATGTGTTTCACAATTCACTGATTCTGTGCTCAATAACCATGGGGATGCACAGGAATTAAGGTACGGGTAAAATTGTTTTGGCAATGGGTTCACGGACATTGTTGGTACCATAATTTGACTACCAAATAATTTTCCCTATGACAAAATATGTTGTGTCGTAATTTGTAACAATATGTAGTTTTAATTTAAGAATTCTTCCAGAAAATTATTCCCATATATAAAAGACATAAAAGTTCCTACTTATTCAGTATTTGATAGTATACAGATTTGTTATAGACAAGTACATTATTACTTATTCTGTATTTACATATCTTAGTTTCTTACATCATTAATTATAAATTTTGTTGACAATGCATTTCTTGACTTACTGTCCTAAAATTTTATCTTCCATTCAGGGGTGTAGTCGTCAGTTATGAGTCGTCAAATGTCAGGTCATAATATACAATAAAATTACTGTCATAAAATTATTTAAAGTATTCTTTTGCAGCTGAAAATTAAGGTAAACATTATTCTGGTTAGACATTGTAATGTGTGGTCCCCATCCATAGTGCTGCAATGTGTCACATGCTAGCAAAATTATTTCTTAACATTATACATTTCTTATATACTAACATAACATACACATTCTTCTTCTGCATCTGTGTCAACTCTCTGCATAACCTGTTATAAACATTCAGCATTAATTAACGTCAGCGCACGGCATGACTTATTATAAAACATTCAGTATTAATTATCATCAGTGCACGGCATGACTTCAATAAACATCTTCTGGTACTTCTCGTCCACTCCTGGCATGACCTATAAAACACTTTATCATAATATTAACTGCTGCAAAATCACGTCAGCTCCCGGCATGACCTATAAAATTTCTGTAATTACAATTAGCGTCAGCTATCTGCGTGACCTAAAGATTCACATCCTTATTCTAACTAAAACTACGTTTCATTTTGATGACGTGTGACAACAATGCTGCATTCTGGAATAAAGAGTACATGTTAATGTTACCACTAAAATAATTGATTAATGAACGATCTATATTATCAGTTTAGCTATTGCAAAAATCGACATTTTCTTAAGTAATTATGTCACGTTATAAAAAAAAATTTCTTTCATTTATGAGCTCTCAGTGCACAAATTCATACGTCGTGTCGTTGTCTGCATGTTCTCTTTAAGTTAGGAAATGTTTCTCGTGTTTTTATTTGTCTTGGCTGGCGTAGCATCATTAAGTACTGCTGTGTTCTTTAAGGTACGGTGAAATATTAGCGGCCCGCTGCGTGTCGCGGCTTTGTTTGTTACTGAAGCGCGCTGAAACTACCATTGTTGCATACTTACGTGTCACGCCGTCCTTTCGTCAGCTGAAATGCAAAAATTTAAGTCAAGAAATGTTTCACGTTGGATACATGACGATTCCCTAATGATTTCTTCTTACGTAGCGTTTCCACATGCACTACATTAGCGTGTGGAATATTACGAAAACTGTAAGGGCCTGCATACAGAAGTTCGAATTTACGGCATCTGTGCTTACCTTTGTTGGAAAGAAAATGAGTGCGAATCAGTACTTTGTCGCCAATCTCGTACTTCTGTAGTCGACTTACCTGCTTCTGTTGTTTCTTCCGCCGATCTGCAGCTCTTTTAGTGTTTGCTAATGCTGTGTCTATTATTTCACAATGTCGAAGCCTACGCGTCTTAGGAAAAGTAATTAGTTCGGTAATTTTGTTCGGTGGGTCTTTATTTGTCAGTATTACGGTTGGTGATAGCATCGTAGATTCATTGGGTATTGCATTTATCACTTCTTGAAACTGTAAAATATATTTATCCCATGTTGTATGTCTTTTATGACAATAAATTCTGCATAACTTCCCGATCTCTTTCATTATTCTTTCTGATGGGTTGGAAGAACTGTGATATCTTGATATGTAAATAGGTGTTATGTTCTTACTTTCTAACATTTTCTTCCATACGTCTGACCTAAACTGCGGACCGTTATCCGAAATAACCTTCTGTACACGTCCTACTACTGATAGAAAATCTCTTACAAACGCTCTTGATACTGTTCTTGCTGTTGCTTTCCTTAGTGGAGAAAATGTTACAAATTTGGATGTTAGTTCTACAGCTACAAAAATATAACTATAACCATTATTTGTTCTGGGATTGGACCGAAAAGATCCACTGCTGCCATGTGTCTTAACTTAACCGGTATGATGGGATACAATGGTGGAATGTGTGACACTGTTGATGATTTAGCTTTTTGACATATCTTGCATGATGCTATTACTTTTCTTATGTGTTTTTCCATGTTATTAAAGTGGCAATTTTGTCGCAGAATCAGAAAGCATTTCCTCGCTCCGTAGTGTCCATAACTTAGATGTGTATACCATATCAGTTTATTTACGATCCCTTCCGGAATGCATAAAAGCCAATTATTACCGTCTCGGTATGATCGAATAAAGAGTATATTTTGATGTACAGTGTAATGAAGTCTGACTTTAGCGTTACTTCTGTCTTTCCAAAGCGTTACAATCTCTTTCAGTGTTTCATCTTTCTGCTGTTCTCTCTCTATATCCTGTAATGCTGCTGATATAAAGTTTTCGAAAGCTACTTGTTTAATATACATAATACTATGGTTGTTGTAGCAAAAGGTATTTTCTTTCTCCATGCGTTTATTGTGAATGGACCTCGACAATGCGTCGGCAACAGTATTCTGCGTGCCTGGAATGTGTATAATGGTAAAATCAAACTCTTGTAAGTATAATTTCCAGCGGCTTAATCTATCGTGCGTAAGTTTTGCTGACAATAAAAACTGGATTGCTCGGTGATCGGTATATATTGTTGTATGTCGGCCATATAGAAAATGACGGAATCGCTTAAAAGCGTAAATTACACATAGTGTCTCTAATTCTGTTACAGAATAATTGCGCTCTGCTGGAGAAAGTATCCTGCTTGCAAAAGCAATGTGTTTCACGACTGTCTTATCTTCTTCCTTTATTTCTTGGAAAATATGTACTCCTAGTGCTGTGGTTGAACTATCTGTTGCAACGGAAAAGTTTTGTGTTGGGTCAGGGTGTGATAACAAAGGTGCTTTTAATAATGCTTCTTTCAAGTTCTAGAATTCAGCTTCAACGTCTTCATTCCATGACCAAAGTGAGTTTTTACTTGTAAGCTGGTATAGCAAGGGCGTGTCTAATGCTTTGTAGTGGATAAATTTTCTAAAATAATTGATAAGACCTAAAAAGCTCCGAAGTTCCTTTTTGTTTGTTGGCACGTCGATGTCTTTCAGTGCTTGTAATTTGTCAGGGTCTGGTGCGATACCTGTTTGTGAGATAATGTGCCCTAGAAATTTTATTGACGCTTTACCAAATTCAGATTTACGCAAGTTTATAGTTATACCATTCTGCTCGAATGTATTCAGTAATTGTTGAAGAGTATGATTGTGTTGTTCCCAGTTTTCTGCTGCAATTAAAATGTCATCGACATATGTAGTAATTTTGTTTTTCAGATCTTGTGGTAGAATAGTATTCATGCCTCGTATAAAGGCGGCAGACGAAATCGTTAGTCCAAACGGAAGTTTACAAAATTGATAGCATTCCCCAAAGGAAAGGAATGCCGTATATTTTCGGCAATTTGGGTGTAGTTGGATTTGCCAAAACCCTGATTTTAGGTCGAGTGTAGTATAAATGGAGGTGCCATGAAATTTTTGCAGTAACTCTTCTAACGTCTGTGGTCGGTCGGTTTCTGTAATGATTATTTTATTAACTTGACGTGAATCTAAAACTAAACGTAGTGATCCATCCTTCTTTTCAACAATGTGTAGTGGATTTATATATTGGCTGGCTGCTGGTTCTATTATTCCTTGATCGATCATTGCTCGTAATTCTTTCTTAACTGCTTCTGTGTGTATGTGTGGGATTGGATAATGCTTTGCTTTGAAAGTCTCGTGTGGTTTCACCTGAAATTCGTACATAAATCCTGTCATTGTTCCTGGAACATTGGCAAAAACTGCTTTGTGTTGTACCAGAATATTTTCAAGTTCTGTGCGTTCTGCGTCGCATTTTGCTACACTATTGTCTA
Organism: Schistocerca gregaria; assembly: GCF_023897955.1. NCBI lineage: Eukaryota > Metazoa > Arthropoda > Insecta > Orthoptera > Acrididae > Schistocerca > Schistocerca gregaria. Next base: position 134,511,484 of record NC_064921.1, on the reverse strand, counting down.
CCTTGCGTGTAATTGTCTCGAACATATTGTACTCCTGTTCCTCTACCAAGTCATTATTAAGTGTGTTCGTGTATAGTGCGATATAACAATCGTTATCTTGAGAATCAGTAATAATCTCGATCCTGTGCATATTTTGTTCTTCGGAGGATACTGTGTTTTGAAATCTTACGATCACTTCCCTGTTTTCCTTTTGTAGTGTGAGGTATGACGATTTGAAGTCAATCTTCGCATCGTACTGAACAAGAAAATTTATTCCTAATATCATGTCTGTTGTTAAATTCGGAACTATCCAACAATCACTGTGGAACGTTTCCCCTGCAAAAACAAATGTTAATTGTGTCTGTCTTTTAACTTCAATGCCTTTTCCTGCAAAAGCTCCCTTGACCTTCGTTCTGTTTAAAGGAAATACTGGGTAATCATTATTGCTATTGCATCTGTTAAATGTGTCTTCGTTAATTACGCACATAGGTGAACCTGAATCAATTATCGCTAAAATATTGTGCGACTGTAAATTTATCTCTATTATTGGGTGATATATTGTTTTCTGTAGGATTGGTTTTTCCTGTAACAATGTGTCTCTCACGTCGTCAAATGTAATGGCATTTTCGGTCGTTATGTTTTCTCTGTGTGATTTCATAGTATCGACATTAAGAGATTCATTGCAGGTTTTCTCTAGTCATAATTCTTCCGATATGTGATTTTCAGCTTGGGAGTTTGGTATGTGTTCTATCAACTGTACAGTTCTGCCGTTTTGATTATTAGCAGTGTCTGGTGGATGAAATCTGGTGTCTGGTACATTCATACGGTAACGCAGCTGTTGGGCCCTGTTGTAGTTTCCGTTAAAATTGTCATTGTGGAACGTCCTCGGCGGTCTGTGTTCGTTTTCTTTTCTCCTGTCGTTATAACTGTGACTGTACGGCAGCCCACCTGCACCCCGTAGAAACGTTTGTTTTTGTTCATTTTGCGGTCGACCCGCGTAATGGCCTTACCCGGTCGCATTATCTGAGCGATGATTCATATGGAAATTTGACCTATTCGGTTGCGTGTTAAGTCTCGGATTCTGTTGCTGTCCTGAATATAAATTTACCGTGTCAGTATAATGTTTTTCATTACTCCTGTTTTCGTTGTCATTTTCGCTGCGAAAGCGTTTACTCGGATTGTTATTACCAAATCGTGTTTGTTCAAAAGTAGCTGAGTTTGTTTGTTTTCCGTTCTGTCGTGAAAAATTTTTGTTAACAAATGCGTAGTCTGCCTGGTGTGCTTCTAATAGTTGTAAGATGTCTCTAAAAGCGGATACATTGTCCTTTTGTTGCCCTGTCAGTAATGACACTTTCAAAGCTCTGGGCAGTTTTGAAATGCAAAGCTGTATTAATGCCGATTGACTGTATGGCTCGTTGAGGTACTGGTTCTGTTCCACCATGTACTCGAAAAATTGTGTGATTGTTGGAAAGGTAGAATTTTCAAAGTTTGGCAAACTAAGTAGCCGATCTTTGATGCTGTTTTGTGTAGTGTCAGACCAATATGCTGATAAAAATGCTTCCTCAAATGCTTCTACGGAAAAACATTGTCTAGCAATTGGTCGCATTCGTCGTGCTGGTTCTCCTTCAAGAAAACTGACAATAAATTCTAACTTATGTTGTACTGGCCATGATGGTGGAAGTGCTCCCCTGAACTGTTGGATAAAATCCAACGGATGTATTTGCGCCCTGTCGTTTTTAAATGTTTTAAACTTTCTAACTGAAAGAAAATGTTTGTGATCAAAACTGTCATGTCTGTGTGTGTAAGTGTTGTCGTATTGTCTTGAATATGGATTCGGGTGTCTTTCTTCCTGGGTAAAATCTCTTACTCTCTGAAGTCTACCAACATTATATGTATTATGGATCTGAGGCATTTCGTAACGGTGTGTGTTCTGTTGAAAATGATTATGTGCGGCGGTTTCTTGTGCGTCCGCTATCTCTTGCTGTAGAGAATTTATTTGCTGATGCAATGAATCATTACGCGATTTTAGATCTGTGATAGTTTGTTGTATATTTGTCAATGGCGTGTTATTACTATTAGAGTTCTGTTGCACTGGGACTGGTGCAGTGTCGTCTGATCTCTCGTCATTGTTAGTATCTAAAAGATCTATTCTTGTAGTGAGTTCATTGATCTTTTCTGTCAGTTCGTTTCGTAATTTACGGTTGCTTTTGGTGACTTTCTTAAAATCTGCCTTTAAATTTTCTGTGTCATGGTTAATTTCTATGTGTTCTATTTTGTCAGTTAGTGTCTGAACGTCCTGTGTTAATTTATCTTTAACATTCTGGATTTCAGTGTCTGTAGAAGTTTTCACATCGATTGTCTGTGTTTGGATTTCTGTAAGCCTGTCTTGTATTTGATTATTTGTTTCTTTGACCGTTTCGATTTCTTCCGAGATCGACTGTATGTGATTGTCTACATATGTTTTGCCCTGGGCAAACACTTTCTTTTTGTCGTCCTGACGCTGTTTAGTGATTGTTTGTAGTAATTCTTTTCGTTCTTTATCCTGCGATCGCACCAGTTTACGGTGACGTATCAAACAGTTTTCTGTGTGATTGTTAAAACGTTCATCAATCTGAGCGTTTTGTTTAGCAAAGTTTTCTGTCATTGTTTCCCGTATACTAACTGCAAATGTTGCTTGGTTATCGGATATTTCTTGAATTTTGTCGCGTAATTCTTGTGTTGATTGTGAACATTTTTCAGCGACTGTTTGAATTTCTACTTTGATTTCGTGTTTTAGATTTTGGTACATGTTGTCTAATTTCTGATCTGTGTGTGCGTGTTCTGCCTTAATTTCGTTTTTTAGATCTTGTGACCTTTTTTCTAATTCTTGTGACCCTCTGTTAAAGTTTTGATTCATGTCTTGTCTCATTTGTAGCAAAAATGCCATTATTGGATCCGTTTCGGATTGACTTCTGTGTGTATTTGTATTCGTTGTTAAAGGCTGTAGATCTGTGTTCATTTGAACATCCTCAGATGATTGTGACTGCGTCACGTTTTCCGTAATTTCGGAATTTTGGTCATGAGAAGTGTTGGATCTGCTACGCAGGTTGTGTAGCTGTGTACCGTTTGAATCTAAATCAGTGCTTAATGGAGTCTCTCTGTCTGACTGCATTGTAGTGGTTTCGTTACTGAAACTGTTATGTCTACTATGCGGAATTTGTTACTGTGTACCGTCTGTTGCATTTAATGCCAAATTATTTTGCACTACCGTTTCATTGTCTGTGGGCATTTCTGAAGTTACTTGTTCGTTAAACGCTTCCATATTGTTACAGTTATTAAATGTCTGTTCACCTAACGTTTCAGAATCAGGGTTTTCACACGTATTATTACTGCCTATTCCAGAAAAGAATCTCTCGTCAGTATTTTGTACAGTTTTATCAGTTTGAGAACGAGTAATTATTCTGCGGGACATTGTCTATAATCATCACACGCAACAAAAAGTTTTATCAGTTTGAGAACGAGTAATTATTCTGCGGGACATTGTCTATAATCATCACACGCAACAAAATATATCACTGTTCAAAGCGGATTCAACACTGAACAAACACTTTTCAACGCCGAATCAATAAAGCAAACAGAATTGCCGATGACCTGTGAATAAAAGTTATACACTTTAGTATATGCGTTGCGCCCCTTAACAGTAACTTATTCACACTATTATCAAAGTCAGTATATTCATATCCACAGTAGATTCACTAAAATGTCGTACTGAATGGATATCGCCAAGTGAAACCTTCCCGTCTAATATTGGATGAACGTTTGCTTGCTGACTGAACGCTGCGTCTCTTAAAATCTTTTAACTGCTGCTCTGTCAAGACTACCTGCTGATTATTACGACGAAACATAAAATGTGTCGTCGCCGTGGCCCTCAGTCGTTACCTGAAATTATTAAGACTGATTCTTACCTTTAATTATTTATACTGGATCGCCATCTGACTGCTACAGCAAACTGTGGAATGAATATACTTACTTCTCTTTAACATAATTATAAGCTGCTGGTGGAGTTTCATAATACTTTGTGACTGGAATTCTTTAAGTTGAAGTTAATTTAGATTTGATAAAAGCTGAAGCTCAGTTTAGACTTTTCTTTTAAGATAACAATAAATTCCGTAAATCATTTACGTGACTGATTTTGGGATAGAAAATTCTTAATGCATTTAATCTGGTAGAAGTTAACTATATTCTGAGAACGATCTTGACAAACAATTACAAGGGGTATAGTTCTTTACAAAAATTCTTAAAAACTAGCATTGCGCTACATATAGCGAGTGGCTGGCGAGCACACCGCTTCTTTCAAAGTGTTAATTCATACCTCGCTTACAGCGACCTCCTCTCATGTCTCGCTAGCTACGACTGCCTCGTCTCACATCTTACTCTCAACTGCTCGCTTCCAACGCTCAATGCTACAAAAGTGCGGTCTCGCCGCCAACAATGGTTTTTGGTGCAGACAATCCCTGCTACCATTACAGATGTATTACTGCGCGCTGTTTCCCGCTCTTTCTCAAAATGTATCTATGCGCGTTCCCGCTCTTTCTCAATAATACACAATGCAATTTAATTAACAAAACAATTTAAATAAGAAACAGTTCAGATAATTACATGCTAAAACAGTTTAAATACGCCTATTACATAATTACACACGTTTGATTCTTTTAGCTCTCAGGTCTATGCCTTATTTAATGTCTTAATTTGTAATCGCCACCCTTAGCACCATACTTCACACGCTTTGAAAGCTACAGCTGTGAACTGCTGACGTTGTCTAAAAACTGTTCCAGCATTGTAAGTCAACTGTACAGAGTATTGGTATCTGTTAGAAATGTGCAACCCCCTCTTGCAGGTTTTTGCCCGCTTGAGAAGGAGGAGGGTGACACAAGTGCCTTCTGTCTTTGAGATATTTCCCAGCCAGTGGACCCCAGAGTCAGCCAGTCGCATCAAGAATTGGGAGGACAGCGTGGGCTGTACGTTGAAGGACGGCAGTGCAGAGGTAAGTCAACAGCAGTACAATCGTGTGAAGTAAACACGAAGAAAGGGTAAGAAAAAACGAGAGCGAAGAAAGACCAAATGAAATAGCAAATTGTATGCTTTCCAGAATCTGTTACTCTGCCGGATAACTCTTTCATTTTGAAGGACTAAATAAGAAATGCATTTTATTGCAATCCAGGATTAGTATCGTGCACTGGTTAGGAGAATCTAAGGTAAATCTTAAGGTGAAAAACAGTTATAGAACACGTGCATTAAGCTTTCTTTCTAAAGATGCTGGGGGTTCAGAATATATCACTCGTTTCACACACAATACTGTTCTTCGGCGATCGACCTTCACCAAATTAAAACGAAAGTTAACAGTGGTCTCAGTGGTCCAAAAACCGGCAAGGGCATTCGCCGTGCTACCTCAGTCTCCAGTAGACAAGATACGGCCATAGGGTGTGTTAGTCTGAATACCTGTGCATAAAACTAAGCACTTCCATAAGCTGTTATAAGAGCATGCCATCAGTTTAAAAAGAAGAGGAAAGATGACTTTAGTTTGTGTGCAGTAGTCTGCGGAAGTAATACGAATCCACTAGAAAAGTGTACACAATGTCGGAACGATATAACGTACGTTGCAGTTCCAGTGCCTGTGACGCTTACCAAGAACTCACGCAGGAGAATAGCCGATAAGAAAATAAATAAACAGAACACAGAACACAGAGGTGTTGGAGTGAGTCGTGGAGTGTAGGGATTCTTAAACAAAAGATAACAATGCTGTCGTACAATATCCCTGTAACTTTCCAGAACCGGAATTCGATGTTGCTTGGGCGGCGTCAAGGAACATTAAACTTAAATTCACGTGACGTTGGGGAGAATAAGCTAAGATAAATTAGTATAGGAACAAAGATAATTTTTGACATAATTATACATTTTCATTAGTAAACACTATCACTTCCAATTCCCTGAATATTTTATTACGCACTCTCACTTCAGATTAATTTGCTGTAGTAATGTAAGTAAATACAAGACAAAAACACCACAAAAAATACAGCCTAAACGGACCAGAGACAGTTCATCGAGTTTTTACATCACAAGATTCGTGACTGTTTTCGTTATTTTCATTCTTCAATCATGTCATACCTCACACAACATCGACAGTAATCTGCTTCTTCTATTCAAGCTTTGCATACTTTCAGAGTTTCACCTTTGAAGTGCTTGTTTAACTGTTACCCGATGCCTTAGCATTGGTCGCACCAAACTAGACTTAATTTACTAAGTGTCCTCCGTAAACATCTTTCCTTGCATTTTTACTCTCGTCCCTCATAGTTCTACACTTTATCCGACATTTAACATCCAGCATACATCAACAGCACCGCATTCAAATTCGTTAACAGCTACAATTACGGACTGCTTATTGAATATATAGTCTGTTTAACTATCCCATCCTAGGCATTTGATATTGTACCGGACTCCTGATTTTAACGGTAGACTTATGAATTAGCCATACGAGAAAATCCCCACTTCATCGCAACTTCGGAGATGTCATGTTCCATCGCTCGTGTACCGGCTGTAACACCACGTTCAAACTCACTTGAATCTTGATAACCCGCTATTGTAGCAGCAGTACCGGATCTAACAACTGCGCCGGACACTTACTGTCTTATACAGCCGTTGCGGACCGCAGCGCCGTATTCTGCCAGTTTGCTTATCTCTGTATTTGAACAGCATGCGACACCAGTTTCTTTGGCGCTTCAGTGTATTATTGAGAACCGCTCAATCTCCATAGATTCTTTCAAGTCATCACTTAGATTTACAAGAAAGATTAATGAGTTGGATTCCCTCTACAGCAGACCACTAATACTATCCTCAACTGGTTACAAGACCCTAAGGGACATCTAAGGTCGCACGCAAGGATATTAGTATGAAAAGGAAAACTATGCTATGAAAGTAAACAACAAGGAACATGAAGAACAATATACATTGGGCGATGTGGCTTTAGTACAATCGGTGTAAATGGATAAAAAATGTGATATTAATAATTTTAGAGAAATTATACATTTTCTTATAATAAAGTCGGACAGCAAAAAAGGACTATGAACTTACAAAATGTTACTAATTACTTTTATTGTAAAAGATATATTGGGGCACTGACTTATATATATAGTTAATAACTCTACATGATATATTGTTAATTAAGCTTCATATTAATGTTGGCAAAAGATAAAGAGTAGCAGTGTCAAAACACATTTATATTTCCGTTAGGAGTCTTCCTTTATTCAAATCTACCGGCGTAGTTGCTGTAAATTCGCAAGTAGTAACCACAAACCATCAAAAAGGTTACATTTCATACGTCTCAGAAACCATGCGTCATGTTTTTAGATCTTCATAGTATTACTTGGTGTCACCCTTGTCCATGTTCTAATCCTTTTATACCATCACGCACCCTACGCACTGCATGGGCAATGATCTGCTTCTGTTTTTCCAACCCGCCCATATCTTCATAATTTTAACGTACATTAAACGCACTGTATTTCACGTTCATTACAGCCTACAGTAAAGGTTGATTACTTAATATGTAATTCATTTAAGAATGCTGAGAGAGATGTCTAAAGATTTCTATCCTTCAGACACATGCTATTCTAGCTGATTCACTAATGATATTCTTAAACCTCCCACAGTTAAATTTTACTTGGGACTTCGGCGATAAAGAGGTGGCTGGAGAGAGTCCACGTTTTGAGGACGACACTTTCGAAATGAATGCTCAACCCGAAATTTTACCGCAGAAACGAGAGATAGAATTCCTCCATGCGCCGGAAGAGGACCGTACTGAGGTAAGTGTGCAGCACTGTTCTTCATCATTACTACAACTTACACATACGAATGCATACTTAATATATAATACGTTTAAGAAAGTTAAGTCAGTGTCTGAGGTTCTCTGTGGGTTAGACAAATGCCTTTACATCTGAGTCAGTGATAATGAAGTCAAACCACCCACAGGTGCGTGTCATTGGGCGCTTCAACGTGACAGATGTGCTGGAAGAAATTTCACCGTTTCCGGACGACGCCTGTACACCGACTGAGATCACCGAGACTATTCCAAAAAACCAGAGGCGAAAATCGTTGATCGGCCGCAAGAGAACCCCTCTGAGGTAAGTTAGTATTATTGGTACAATGGCCAGTTAGTAGGAATAAATGGTCACTCTGTTTGGCGCGAGGAACAGACAAATACATCTCAGACCGTCTCTATTGCAGGAACAGCCTCTCTGCCGGACAATAATTTTCGCAATCCTCTCACAATCTGGTTATTTTCCACGACTGTCAAATGTAGTCGTCTCTCTCGTTTTCATAAAGGAGTAAGCGAAGAATTCAGTATGTTACAATTCTATAATACACTCTAATACAAAAGAACGATGCACCCCAGGTGACCTTCTTCGACGTATGTCCTTCAGTGCTCAGTGAAATTTCTTTAAAAGTATAACGTGTCCTTTCTTATCTTTCGATAATAATTCAAGCTGGTACCCATTGTTGAACCTATCTATACACTGAATCCCACTTTCAGTCTATCCTTCCTTGCTTCATACTGTCTTGCAATCTGAACCCTAGATATTCATTCGTGTGAATTCAGTTTTGTCCGAAGTTTTCTTAAATTTTCCTGTGTGGGGCGTGTATCATTCCCACAGTCATGTTTAGAGTTTCTGCTCCATTAGTTGTAGACTTGTGTATTCACATCTGCTGGTTTAATCTTCAGTATTTAGGTATTTTCTTATTCCGTGAATAAAGTTCATTACTGACGAGTTGTCAAAACATTTGTTGTGGGCACTGTGTCTTTTGGTCCATTTGATCCTACGCTGCTCTCATTGTCTCATGTCTCGAAACCAACCGTTCTTTTGCACTACATTTCCCTTTCTGAGTCGGTGTTTGCCTTAAGTTACCTTGGAAACAATCGGTAGCCTTCTCAAGTCTTCTGGTATCTCCAGGTTTCCAAATCATGCACAACCTCCTTTCTTTTTTTAAAAGACCCAAATTCAACTGATTTCTACGCAATTTTTATTACCACGCGACTTTCTCTATAATTGCTTTCACATAGCTCATGGTGTTCTATTATATTTCCTTCTCATACTTGTCCTATTATCGAAATCCTGCCTTGCATTACAATTACATTTTTGTCTTTTTTCATCCAATGAATAATTTTTTTCTACCTCAACTTTTGTAATTTCCACCTCCTAATGAGACTCAGAGCTAGCAGCCTATTATACTAACATCACGTGGGTGTGTGATTCATGTCTATTTGGCTACGGTATTACGTTGACCTAGTTCTTCGGCCGCATTCCTATCTTCTTGTTCATAATTAATTCATCTGCTGAGAAATTTCCTCTTGCTTTCAGGAGTTGGAAATATCCAACAGACAACAAACGCCACCCACTTACCAAATTAACTCATTTGAGCAGGAATACGTGTATCAGAGGGATGTGCCCGATCAGGACGCAAACGAGGACCTCACCTCGCCTCGCTGGCTGGAATGAGGCACGCCTCATGCAGGTATTAGGCTTCACCAGCCACGCAATGCTTGTCCTGCCAGTGACACGGGGCTCTGTAGCTCAGGATCGAGGCAGTTGCATACAGTGACACTTCACACTATGCAGTGTGCATCTTTCTGGGATTCCACGTCCATAATTTCATTGCAACAGAAGCCCTCATACGCAGAAATCCAGCATAATACAACAGATTTCCGTATTTATGTGCTCTGAGGGAATGAGAGGAAATGGGTAATTTTGGAGGACTCTTAAGATCTGAAATCGCATAATGCTTATAACTGACACATATTTCTTCATTGAGTAACAGTGCCCTATCGAGTTGGGTAAATCCCAGTTACAAGACTGTTCGGGAAAAGTTGAGCTATCCGTTTTAGATTAACGTCATCAAATTAAGAACATAGAAACTCATAACAGTAACAACAGTCACATCAGACTGACCTTCAAGGAAGGATTTAAATTGTGCTCTTGTACTGGATCTTGTTATACTTCTATCATTGCTCGTGGACTCTTATGCGAAACCATCTTTGGCAACTGAATGTGCTCGTATATCCTAAATGTTATGAGGCTGGTCTAAGATTTACGCTTTCTCAAGCTGTTTTCTGCTATTTTATTGAACCAATTCGGCTATCATGACTTCATTAATTTCATTTGCAGGTCTCTGCTTAAGGACTATCTGGATACTTTGAAAATGAGTCAGAAGCATCTCTTTCATATGAATTGAAGAGTTCTATATTTGTCTAGTATATTGTGCCCCAATAGAAACTTCTGTATGTCATGGCCTTAATCGTGAGTGCCATATTACGTCTTATTTTTGTATTGATATTCGAGTTTTTCGCTTTCTATTAATGGATGTAGGGCATGAATTAGTCTGATCATCTTCTCTTTCTTCGCTTGTATGTGTAGCTTGAATATAAGTTTATTTTCTAATAAGACACTTAGGTATCTGACCTGGTTGGTCTATTACATCTGTGTGTAATTGAGAGAATGGTAGTCCGTATCAATTTGTCACTCTCATTTTTTATATATGTTCTAGATAAAGAATGTTTTTGTCGCAACTATAGCAATCACGTTTTCGTAGGTGGACGCAGCTGGTAAGGAAACACCAAGTGAAGATGTGGAGGAGCGGCAGCCAAGGTTCTCAGGAGCCATGGTTCAGTTGCTGCTTCTGCCAACTGACGAAGAGATTTATTTGTTCCAATAGTTCTTGTATGTTCCGATTTTTTTCTTATCTTCAAGTTATTTGTTCAGTTTATTTAGTTGTTCTTGTGTTCGTGTTGAGTTTTGTTCTGTTTTGAATTTTCATTAACAACCTTTGGCTGAGTTATAAACCAAAAATAAATCTTTTGTTTTTCGTCAAATATTGTCTCGTTTTTTAAGAGTGTTACTGTAATTATGATGGTTGAAGAACGTACTTTCCAAGACGTTCCCTTTCCTGCCCTTAGTAGCACAATAATAGACTCTTCGCATTCCGAAAATTAGTCCTAGATAGCATTTATACCAAAAACAGCCTTTGGACACAAGGATGGTTTTATGACTCATACGCTCATTACATGATCGATTTCGAAACTCCTAGTCCTGTCTTGAGGCAATAAAGATCTAATCAATGTTAGCCATTATTCTTTCACATCTCAGGTGGCTGACAACCGAATGACAAACGCACAATCCCCAAGTCCGCAGCCCCACACACGATGTTACCACACTGCTGGACATTTTATGTGGTGTTTTAGACGTGGGTCTAGCACACTTCTCATTTGGTTGATAGCCAAATGCCACTCAGAAAAATAGTATTCAGGAACACAACATCGATTTGATGTGTACTTGAGGCCAATGTAAGGATGGGATTAGTAGTCCAAAAATCGATCACGTAGAGCAATATATAACTATCTTTGCAGCCACAGGAAACATTATTTGTAATTGCTCAACCATATGCAGCTGCGTCAACGTCATCCACTACGATGTGTATTCAAGATTGTCTAAGGCACTTGTAAACTTCATTACTGGGCCATAGATATGGTAATGTGACACATATTTCAGCTCATTTTACAATATCACATTTGCTTCATAATTACACACTTCGAGTGGGTAGTTAGTGTGTGTAATGAGGTGTAACCCATATCTCCAATGATTATGGATAAAATCATGCTATGGAAATTTGTCCACACTTGAGAACAATTTATATGGGCGTATATACCGGCCATAAGTTGCTTACGACTCCGTTGGATAAAACATTGATGGAACTTTGAATAGGCCTCCCGTAATCTCCCTTCTCCTACGAAGCTTACTTCCATGTACCAGATGCGTACATATCTGTAGACTGAGCGTTTGTACCGATATAAATCTCCGCCTTAAATATGATGATTGACAGATTTGCAACATATTTTCTTTGATGCTCCTTACGCCGTCCTTGAGCACCTTTGTAATTTGTTTAGGAATATTGTGTTCATTATCTGTACGAATTTGTCACCTCCATTTTCCATTGGTACACAGGGTAGCTACTTCATAAACGGTAGTTAGAACAAGTTAAATTGTCAATGAAAGGTAAGCTGTCACAGAAGAGTTTTGTCCTGCATTATTGTCAGGTATGGATAGCTGTATGATTCAGTGTACATAATACATATCCGTTAATGTAAATGTACAATATCTATTCCATACAGACATGGAAAGTGTTGCTTGTGTAATGTCGGTTTGGTGATTGTACTGCCTCTTTCCAAGATGACCAACATTGTGGTTTTATCCTTTGTATGCAGCCATAGATTTCGCCGAAATACAGAACTGGGTAATAGGTAGTAGCAAAATAATTATATCTCTGTTAATTGTGGCTCTGCTGGTTCTTTGTTATTCACTGAGTACGTCAGCTGTACCAATCTCACCTTGTTTTTATAACTTAGAGTGAGGTGATTTGCATTTACCTGTTAAGCTATCTTCACCCTACAGATACAGCATCCATTGAATGCGATCAGAACCTTCGGAGTAGAGGTTATATCACTTAGCCTAGATGGCATCCGAAAACTGGCAACCTAGTAGAACATAATCGAGAGATGTAAAGACTAACGCCACTTGGGCAGATACGTTTCGTCCAAACTGCGCTGGAACTTATGAATGGGCCACAGCAGAGAGCAAAGTTCACAAAAGTATCTCTGTCACTTAAATAAAACAGAAAATAAAATTCTGGGAATGACTGCATTAAACGTTCTTTGAACTATTGATTCGTTGCCAAACTACTAACACGACTCACTTTTGCTAGTCAAAATACACGGAATGATTACGGTGAAAGCAAAAACCATTTAGGCACCAATATGTTTCTAACGTGAAACTAATCCAGGAGACAAACTACTTAGCTACCAAGAACACAGACTCCATAGCCAAGTGCTGTAAGAATTGTTTTCAACGTCGAATCGAAGAAAGAAATACCTTAGATAAGATAAAACTGTAAGCATTCGTGAAGTCATTCATCGATTCAAGTTGAATGTCATTCTTGAGTAACTCAATGAACAGCAAGCTTAATAATGTTTAAGTAACAGCAATAACGGAATAACAGAACAAATATGACAAGAAAACTGTCTCTGTCCCACAGTATATGTTAATATCGTACTTCATAAAAAAAAATCCAATAGCTGCATTATGTCATGGGACTGACTGTTTATCTTACAGTGAGCTGTGCTTCAGCAACTGACTAAAGAAAAAATGCCTAACATTAGATGTAATATCGGAACCGAAACAACGACTCGATTTTACAAATATTACAAGCAATCCTGGTTGTTGCATGCGCGAAATTTTAACTGGATGTAGTGCATCAAATATCAATAGATTCGAATACTTGGTGAGGAACAAACTGAAAAAGTCACTTCAATCCCCGACAGTGAATGTGAGTATAGTAAGGTAGCAAACCGTTATCGTGGCAGACTTCTCTTACAAAAATCATCAAATACATTGTTCTTGTCTAAAATACGCCCAGGAAGCAAGGCAATGCGTAAAGAAATCTTAGCTAATCATTTGGGATTGTATATTTTTCTGTTTGCTTTATGTCTCCTCTGTTTACTGCAAATGCCCGCTGAATGCGTCTTTCCTTATTCTGTGGTGACACTGTAATGGACAGTTCCTCCACCACATAACGCAGTGCATTTTCAGTCGTTATATAAGTATAATGATAATGTGATGTAAGTTGTACCACAAGATTTTTCGTTATTTTGTATTTAAGTGTAAATGAAAGATGAAGTATTTTAGATATTTTAACAAACTGTGGAATGTATGCAGTTCATATGTATAGAAATCGCTTTCGTCTAGTAGGAAAACCTGTCTCTGAGCAAGATTTTGTTAAGGAAGAATCGAAGAATGATAGGTGTCCGTCGATGATAGTGTCTGGTATCCTAATGACGAACAGACAGTCCAAATCGTTTAATCAGTGAGAAAGAGTAATCATTTCGAGGAAAGTTAGGGAGTTTCTTTGTGACAAAAATGACAAGATTTTGTGTAGAACAGTGAATTATCGTAACAGCTAGAAGAATGCAGTTAGACCATGTAAGCAGAGTTTTAAGACGAGACACATGTCTTAATGTTATCAATCAAACAGACGAGATGTAAGACAAGAAGATTACAGGGGAAAAGATACTAAGAAAGAATATCAAGAAAGGCGGTTGAAGACTGTAAAATTTGACAATTAATCAATGCTGGAGAAAAGAAAAATTAGACATCAGAAACATGAGAAGTGCGTAACGGATAGCTTTGTTTGGATTCGTCAGATGAAGGGAGCTTTGTTTTTAATAAAGTGTCTGATACCTACAAACTATTGCTGACACACACACACACACACACACACACACACACACACACACACACAGACACAGACACACACACACACACACACACACACACACACACACACACACACACTTGTGAAAGCAGCAATAGTTTCTATGTGTCATTTATATACTCCTCAGCATGTGTAAATACAGCCACATTCAGCAATACATATTTGACACTATAAGACAGAAAATCTTATCCATACATTAGTCATGGACAGATCAATAGGAAGCATTCATTATTGTCCTGCTTTGATATGGCCAGTGACTGCTGGTCTTATTACTTATACTATCACAGCAAACCACATAACGAAAGTTAATCTGTGGGTTTGAGGATAAGAGAAAAACTCCCCTACAGATAACGGAGATGGAACAAACCGAATCTACAGAATTTGGCAAATATCAAAATATGAAGAACAACTTTCATCAGACTCTCTTAAAACTGGGCAGCAGGCTTCAAACTTATTTGTGGAGTAAATAGCAGAACATATTACAAGCTGATCGCTTTTCAGTATCCTTACTGCTACGAAATCGTACTCATTCAGCAAGTACAATTGCAGTTAAAGTATATAATTATCCACTAAATAGTACAAAATTACTTTGATAGATAGCCTGGAAAAGTTCAACAAATTCCTCCAAAAATCATCAGGAATCACTGTGAGATTAATTGTATTCTACGCTGTTGAGTAATAACATTACTAATAGTTTTATACATGTAATACTGAACTAGTAAAATGTGAGAAGTTTCTAGGAATGATATTGGAAGGATGTTACACATACATAAGACAGGATTGTAATAATATTTATATTATTGACGATTAATAATAGAAGTTCTGCAAAATACTTACACTGAACAAGCTCATGCTTAACAGGCAAATGTAAATCCTCACAAAAATGAAAATGTACATGAAATAAGTGAAAGATATAGCCTCATTGCGGTCGTGATGTAAGTGAACATTAACAGCTAATATGTGAAGTAATACAAAAATATGTGCTTAAATAGTGTAAAATGTTAACTCAAAATATGGTCTAGTTGTGGAAGTGATGTAAACGAAACATTCATAGCTAGCATATCAATATGATTGTTCTAAAAAGCTCGAGCTTGTGGATATTCTCAATAACTAACTCAAACGTATGTAATTTACGTGCACAGCCTTAATTGTTTTATAAATGTGAGTACCAATCTCTTATGCATAGAACAGCATAGACCAAAAAATAGAAGTTTATTGTTTTTCTAAGTTCATCAGGGTCATGGGAGGGACACACTGAACGTGTTAAGACACTAAATTGATGGAGATCATCTAAATACAAGAGAACAAACATACCATAATAGTTGACACCCTATTATTTATCACACAGAAGATATTATTGCAAAGGATTATGAAGTGGGTTCCAGTATAGCCTAGTGATACACAAGATTGCCTCAGGTGGCCTAACAAATTATTGTTATATGCTCATATTTAGAGAATTTACAAGATAAATACAAAGTCACAGTATGTGAGAGCATTAATTAATCAAGGTTGTCCACAGTGACAGTGAATTGGTCATTGTCCTATTCAATGAGAGCAGATGAAGTTACAAGTGTCATGCAAAACATAACAGTTCGCCCAAATTCTGTGACGCATTGGAAGGATAAGAAATTAGCTTGTATATATAAACCTGAAGTAGAAGACACACACATTATTCACTAGTGTAACAGGGAATGGCTGATCTGCTTGTGGTACCAGAGTTACCCTCCACCAAACGCAGTTTTGTGGCTTGTGGAGTATGATTTAGGTGTATGATGCATGCTCAAAGTAAAACGTCCCCTACGAATAATTATACAAGACTGTGCTTAAATTGATACACAATATTTTTAGCGCAACACAATCTGACTTTCAAAAATCCCTACAAAATAATGGCCCTGACTAACATTAACCTATACCTTTCACAAATTACTTACCTCACCAAAAATCTTCGTTACTTGAAATACTGCAATACAGCGAACGCCACTACTGCCAGCTAAATAAAAGATTTAAACTATGGAAGGCACTAACTACTGATAGGCATCGTTAGCGAATGAAAGATTTTAATAGAGAACAAACAATGTATTTACCTTAATAGTCATTATATATATATATATATATATATATATATATATATATATATATATATATATATATATATATATATATATATATCAGTTCATGACATCCATTCTTACAAATTTCAAAACTCCGCCATCTCTCTCCCCACATCCACCACTGCTGGCGGCTCACCTCCAACTGCGCAATGCTACACGCTGTTAACATTCAGCTGCCCAACACTACAATGGCAGACAACAATGCAAACTAGCCACAGACTGCACACAGCACATCCAGTGATTTTTATACAGAGCGCTACGTGGCGTTACCAATATAAAAACCTAAGCAGCCTACTTACAAAAGACAAGATGCTAATCGTTATCTTTGAGGCATCAAGTATACGAAAAGTATTTAAGTATATAGTACAATGACAATATTTTTTTTTTATTACTTGGCGCTAATTCTCAGGGTTATTCACTTCTGGTAAGCTACAAAATTGGTACTTAATTTAATTTATGAAAGTTACGAAACAGAAATAACGATTCAAGATTTCCATTGATCTTTACAATTATTCTTGTATCTTGGAAATACAAATATTTTACGTTGGATGGGGGGGGGGGGGGGGGCTGTCCGCTAGTTCATTCTTAACGAGTGGCTTCGCGATTGATTCGTTGAAGTTCCTTGTTTTGATTTTTGACCCTAAGTCAACAGGAAATACTCGAAAGAAAACCAGGTGTTGTCTCTGTTATCTCCTGATTGGAAGAGACACTTGATACCACTGCAAAGTTACTTTGTCGACTGGTCAGTTCGCCACCTCCAAGTTTTTATCTGTATCTTTCCACGGAGTTGCTACAGGCTGAAATTGGTTCGAGTCAGCAGACGCTGACTGGGGTCTGTTGAGTGTGACTGCTATCGGTGTGCTCACATGAAATGTGATTTTGGGTGTGAGATAGTATTTCCATGTTAGGAAGTATCTATGATAGCTAATTCATTTGTCGGGAACATTTTTTGTGTACTTCGTGAATGATAAATACCTTCTCGTTTAACTAGATTCAATTAGGTAATGACTTGTACCTCACCCAGTTATTATTTGCTTCATCCATCGCGATCCTGATTTTTTTGATGTCTTTTCATTGTGGGCTGCAAGCAAGGTTTCACACCTCGTCTGCCCTAGGGATGGCGAATTTTTCGTTCTGCTCTCTTAGTGTCCGGATTTTTGTATCACGTGAGTGTCCATTTTAAATTTTTCTCTTAACTGAATCCTTACTGAATATTGGTGACTAAAATGGTTAAAGCCGTTATCCCTCATGGATCCATAGTGAAAATATTTTGTCCATAATAAGTGTTTATAGCAGTTGAGTATTTGACTACATTTTGTGAATATATGTAACTTGGAATGAACTACTAAGCCAGACTTCTCGAGAACGTCCATTCCAACACACTGTCAGTATTTATGTGTCATTAACACCAACTGCCCTGTAATGAAAATGTATCAGAAGAGACATGTTTAAATTTTATCCCTCCATCGGCATTTCTGAAGTTAGATTTAGAATTCTCGTTGTGTCCTTTAATAATAATAATTAAAAAAAGACAAATTAGTGCCAGATTCAGATTCAATAAACGTTTCGTGTAACTTCATACATTTTGGCGCAGTCGGTGTTAGAAAATGATAGACATTGTTTGAGCAAAAGGAAACACAAAACTTCAAAAATGTCCACCTTACTAGCCGAAAAATCGTCCCACAGTATACTCAGTTATAAAAATTTAGACGATATCAGTACTTTTTAAGCAATGGGCATTTATTAGCTTAGACGAATCTAATTAAGGTTAGCTGGAACAATTCCTTATCAGCACAGCTTACAAAGATTAGTTCCTTCTCAAAGGTCTGAAAAGAATAGTAGATGCAAATCGTATGCGGTGAATGAAATACCGACTTCCGTAATCTGACAGCCAATTAAATGCAGTTTAAACTGCCAAAATGAACCTTAATGGCAGAAAGGCCCTCTTCCATGGCATTATGTATCTAATGTAGATAAATGTCGTCAGGCCAACATTGCTCGACCGATACGCAGTAACGAATAAATGGTAATCTCTGATGCACAAAAGTCGTATAAGAGGATCTTTGATTTCACACATGTATTTCACACTTACAAACCCACTGCTGCTTCCATATATTGCTCACTCTCACAGTCTTCTAATCATGTATGAGGGGCGGTCAATAAGTAATGAAATGAATTTTTTTCATCCGCCATTTTTAAAAATGCATAATTTGTTGTGAGTCATCGTGGTATATTGCTGCTTCCTACCCTGTAGTTCATTGAAAATCCGATAGGTTGTGTCACTATAAATAGCCTTCAAAATGGTGCCTCAACGAAGATGCGTTAAAAGCAGAGAGCTGTCATCGCGAGTGTTTTGGCATAAAGCTGGGGTATCGCAGGTATTAAAGCCGCTTGCAGAATGGTAACAGAGACCTGGCAGTGAACAAAATCACGGTAAGTCATTGGGCGAGGTGTCTGTCATCATTGCAACAAGGTCGCGTAAATCTGTCTGATAAGCCGATTGCCGGTCGCCCGCACACAGCCGTCACTCCTGCAATGTTAAAACGTGTGGGCTGTCTCTGTCGAACTGATCGATGAATCATAATCAAACAACATTGTGCACAACTGTATTTCTCCGTTGATCGTGCTGATTCACTCAGAGTTACGTGCTGAGCTTCCGCACCGTCCGGCTTCCAGCTGTTTGTCAAATGAAGGATGCACTTTGCTGGAAGCTGTACGTGGGTGATGGAGAGCTTACTGATATAGCAAAACGATGGTTCCGACGTTGGCGTGTAGAATGGTATCATGCGAGCTTACAGGCTCTCCAGTGAGGTAGCATAAGGCTGTCGTACTGAACGGAGGTGATGTTAAAAAAAAAAAGGATTTTATACCCAAAACTGTGGCGAATAATATAGTGTGGCGTAAGTAAATCCGAAGCAATATCAACACGCTTCCAGGAAAAAAAATGATTGTGTCACTTTATTGAACGACGGCTTGTATATACAGTCGGTTTCAATGATATATCATTTTACATAATAAGAAAGGACACCTTCTTCTATCACAGCCTCGTACAGCATAGAAATAATACGCAGATCCTGTTTTCCTTCGAAATTTGTGAAAGCATGCCTAACATCTGCGCTCTCCTTCTCGTGGCTGGCTTAGCTTATTCACGTCCAAAAGAACGCAAGTAGAATAACTACCGTACAACACGGTGGGATGAAAGTCAATCAGTAGGTTCTGAGATAACAATAGAAGTTCGTCGCGAATAATCGACAAGTAAGTAACTGAAGATTAGCAATGTGCAAATATAACAGAAAACTTTCATTTTGATATGACACATCAAAAGGAATCGTGGAATTCCAGTTTCGAAATGGAGGAAGTGTAGAGGCTTAAAAGTATAGTAGAAGATCAGGGCTGGAGTGCAGTAATCAGGTTCAAATTAATGGAAACTGAGGTTCAAATTTTTGTAAATTGTCGTAATTACGCAGAGCTGAAGAGCTTTACACAGATTAGACTAGTGCAGAGAACTGGGCGGAGCAGTCTTCGACTGATCTCCACAACGACATAGACATGTGTAACGCTAAGTTATTTACAGATGGTAATCAGCTAGGAAAGCCGATGGTTGAGAAAAGTATTCTTCGTAAAATCTAGCAGAAATCAAGTCTTCACCCTTTCTTTGCTCTATTGTCCTCAGTCTTGAAGCAAATTTTTGGATCACAGTTGATGTTATGGCTTACTTCCTGCTTCACTGAATTTCAACGCAAGACCATCCACGGATGATGATGTAAGAACTGTGGATCTGAACCTCATCTGATCTGTGTGTCCTAAGATTTCTTGATATATCTTTCGATATGATCTCATATTGAAGGCTGTTGTATTGTTTCTCTCACCGATACTTGAATTGTCACAGTTTTCATCAGAGTCCGAGGATATAACTAGTACCAGGATGAAAGTGACTGTTTTCTATTTTTGCTCAATAGAAATACTCTCTATGCTTTCTTAATGAGCTTCCTGTCTTTGGTGACCGGTTTGTGGGTGCAAAATGTACGCTCCATTGTCGAAAATATCACGCTCGTTAAAATATTCTGCGTCATTACCGGCGTTGTTACATGAATCTTTTTAAGAAACCCAACTTTAAAAGGGGAGAAACACGCATATATAGGCTGTGCGAAACATGTTCTGCAATCAGGAGAGCATCACATTCTATTTGATAAAACTTTTCTTCCAGATGTCACGTTCGGATTATATGATACGGCATGGAGAGAGATCATAGAGGTTATTAAACATACCAACAATTTTAATGAGATGAAGATGATTGTGAAACTAAAATGTATCCTGATACCACTAGTAAAGTAGATGAGTAATGTTCTTGGATCATGGGACGATATCACAGTGAATGCAGCAATCGACAATTACGCTCCAACTTTGAACATATGTGAGAGCACATCTCTGTTGGGGAGATTAATTATCAGAATAATAATAAGTATGCCGTTTTAGAACTTCGAATCTGCGTATTCCTGTTGCTCACTTTCTTCTTTATCCCCCTTTTTCTTTCCCTTCACGCTCTGAATTATGCTAGCCTGCTGAGTAACGCCTTCAGCTACTCTGTTCACTTCAATTACTTTCAACTGACCAGTAAGAGTTAGACCTTAAACTGTATTCCCTCCAGTCTGGATACCTAACGTTTTCGGGACGTGAATGCTATAAACTGCACTATGACTGAAAGTTATTGCTCCATCCATTACACCTGTCTTCGACACTGTCAGCCCGACAAATACTGTTTTCCGTATTCGCTCCTCTATATAATTGTTGTTACTTTCGTTGACATTCTATGAGGGAACAAAATCTCTTAAGAAGATTTGTATTTGTCTGATCCCCTTACGTAAATGCCTGTATTACAGAATGGAATACGTATGAGGGTATTATATGCTTTCACCCCATTTCTGCAAGTGCACATTGACCCCTAATAGTGTGCAGCTAATTATTCATGTTGCTTTGAACTGATTGCCTCGAAATCTCCGTTTAGTGTTAAAGTTCTTTAGCCTCGGCATACACTGAAATAGAACAACACGGCAGGAACTACGATATACACGTGTTTCAAAATCTGTAAGGAAGAACGAAACAAATGTGTCTAGATCTTTAGATGCAGTTAGGACACAGGCTTCTAGATGCACCTGCACTTAGGTTCCCGCAGTCAGAGCCTTCTAGAATACATCTGTGTTTACGATCCGTTACTACAAGCGAGAAGAAGGAAAAGAAGTCTACGTCACGTATTCCAACAGACTTTAAAACGACAGATGAGTGTACCAGCTGTGCAACATAACGTTCAAACTATAAGTCGATAAATTATACATTTTTGTAATTTACCAAGAATTGCTCTTTTCTACAGAACAAGATTATTTTTAATTGTTGGTCATTTTTTACTAGCAGGTCCGCTAGACACAAAGTGTAGCCACGAGTAAGGATCATCAAAAAATGTAGAGTACAGGGGATTTGCTGCTCTGCATAGCAGTATATTTGGGTGAGTGTGGGAGTGTTCAAGATTCAGTAGAGTACTGGTGCAGGCATGTTTCGGTGTATATCTTTAATCCCACGCTATTAAACATTGGACTTCTTGAACAGACCCTTGCGTATTCCCGTGTTGATCCAACGACATTATCATTTCCATTTGGATAGGGCATAGGAGCTTTGAGATTCCCTTCACGATCAGTGGGATTGTGTCAGTTCGTTGGATGAATCGCGTTTATTATTTTTATTGTTACACTCGGTCGATGGCCATTTCTGGATAAGCTGTCATCGAGGGCAATGGATGCTAATACCATGCACTGCCCCAGGTACGTAGGCCCCTGGGTCAGGATTATTCTCTGGGGGACATTCATCTGAGATCTCATGCGATTTATGGTAATAAATAAAATCACCAAAGCAGCTGTGGACTACGCGAATATTATTCCTTTCCGATAGCGATGGCATCTTTCAGCAGGATATCCGTCTGTCCCAAAAGCCCGTATTTTTGATACAGTGTTGTTAGGAGCATTCACTCACATTGATGTATAGGCCAACAAATCTGTTTGGTGTGATACAGATGACAAACATATGAATGTTATCGAGAGTGAACTCTGTACATTGAAATCTGGACCATAAGTCACTGGAATTTTGTGACCTTTGTATGGAAATCTGATACCACATACCTTAGAGGACTGTCGAGTCTTTGCCATCAGAGGAGCGGCTGTACTCCGTTCCAGTGTGGGCCAACACGCTGTTAAGACAGTGGCCTGATGTTTTGGTTTCCAGTGCATATTATGAAGCATATTTTATTATATACAGTAACAGCGTGACAGCATTGCGATCCGTGTCACTCTTTCAACTTTCCTCTGTCAGCAAGTTGTGGGACTTGATTCTCAAGCCCATTTTGTAACGTTTTGTTTGTTCATAACACATACTCTTGACCACTGACACAGCATTTTTTTTTTCACACAGAGATTTTAGGTGTAATGACTCTCATAGGTAAATTTAATGGTTGCAGTCTTCAGATGTATAACGTCGGTTGACGCCACCTAGAGGCAGAAATACATTACGTTCAAATTCACCTATCACACCACGTTACTGAGGCTCTGCTGGTGGTACTGAATCTATTGTATGACGTGATATTCTGTGTACTTTGTAACATTGCATGTGTATATTTATGTGTCTTTCAGACGTTGCAATTGTTTTGTCACCGACAGTAACTCCCATAACATTTTATTCAACATCAGTATCACAAGATAAATTAATAAAGTGGCATACAAAGATATATTCTACGGTGATCCATCCACATTATCACTCCAAAAACATGACTCCGTCTTCGTGTAATGTCACACATAGTTGCCTAAAAAGCAATAGCACGTAGAAGAATTCATCAAGGGAATGCATCATGGCACTCGAAATACTCTTCAAAACAATACACATTCGTTACTTTGTTGCACACAAATAAAACATGTTAACCAATATAAAAATAAGATATCCACAACAGTGTTATAGCAATTGAAGATTACATTTGCCACACATCCCTAACTTTTCAGTGGCTGAAGTCTTTGTGAAAATGATCCTCCTCATTTCCATCAGGGAGTTCCACGCAAAGACTTCAAATGTCAATGCCTTGTCGACCCTTCCGCTTAGTCTGTCACTTGCAATCATATCTTCCGTTTCCCGGTGACCTCGGTTTAAACGCAGAAAACGTTATCATTCCGGCCACCATTGTCCTCTTCACCACGACCATACCTCTAGTACTAAATTTTAGAACTCTTTAGAAACTACCTTTACACCGAAATGAATGATTTTGTGGAGCAGTGAGGGAAAATTGCGTAATCCAAAAGCAAGTTCGTTCAGCAGGACTGTAGGAAATGAACAAAAACTGATTTCCTGACTATACACTCCCATGGAACCAAGACAGAGTTTTTAAGTCAGACAGTAAAATTTTTTTATCATTAGTGTACCTTGCTTTACTGTGTCTTGCGCTTCCTGAGACCAGTATGTAGGAATGAAACATCGAAATTTTTCTTATTCGCACTTCTACTCTAAGGCACCATCTACATTGCCGTTACCCACCAAATAACCACACACAAATTCAATCTTACGATTGTCAGGCTGAGGTGATGGATGTGCAAAATCAAACTGCGCCAAGAAAGTATGAGGATGATGCCATTTACTGAAATTCTATGTACGTAAATCTTTTGATGGATACGAAATGATTCTAAACAAAACCAGATAATTCGTCACAACTGCACAAAACACAACCATCAGCCTCCTTGGCAGTTTGTGTTGATTGTTCCTTAATCGATGAAAATTCCTTCACCATACTGACACCCAGTTCTTCAGTATTTATTTCCTAAGCTGTATTACAGCAGCATGACTCGAAATTTGCCCTTGAATTTGAGTTTTCACTTCCTGGTCAGACACCTTCTCATTTTGTTTTAAGAAGCCTCTTTTGTTCCTTTCATATCCCACCGTCATATTGAAAATCATTTTGTAGCAGTAATTATGAGACGAAATCGACCATTACCTTCAAGAGAACGAGGAAAGCTTGTACGGTGGAATCTAGATGAAGTCAGCGTTCTACCTAATCCCAAGAGCAATGCAATGGATTCAGGTCAGGACTCTCGGTTACTTAATTTGAGAAGTGTTGTAGTTCGCACGCCTTTGGTTCAAAAATGCTGCTTAATGATAGAGTCCATTGTCATACTACACTCCTGGAAATTGAAATAAGAACACCATGAATTCATTGTCCCATGAAGGCGAAACCTTATTGACACATTCCTGGGGTCAGATACATCACATGATCACACTAACAGAACCACAGGCACCTAGACACAGGCAACAGAGCATGCACAATGTCGGCACTAGTACAGTGTATATCCACCTTTCGCTGCAATGCAGGCTGCTATTCTCCCATGGAGACGATCGTAGAGATGCTGCATGTAGTGCTGTGGAACGGCTTGCCATGCCATTTCCACCTGGCGCCTCAGTTGGACCAGCGTTCGTGCTGGACGTGCAGACAGCGTGAGACGACGCTTCATCCAGTCCCAAACATGCTCAATGGGGGACAGATCCGGAGATCTTGCTGGCCCGGTTAGTTGACTTACATCTTCTAGAGCACGTTGGGTGTCACGGGATTCATGCGGACGTGCATTGTCCTGTTGGAACAGCAAGTTCCCTTGCCGGTCTAGGACTGGTAGAACGATGATTTCGATGACGGTTTGGATGTACCGTGCACTATTCAGTGTCCCCTCGACGATCACCAGAGGTGTACGGCCAGTGTAGGAGATCGCTCCCCACACCATGATGTCGGGTGTTGGCTCTGTGTGCCTCAATCGTATGCAGTCCTGATTGTGGCGCTCACCTGCACGACACCAAACACGCATACGACCATCATAAGCACCAAGGCAGAAGCGACTCTGATCGCTGAAGACGACACGTCTCCATTCGTCCCTCCATTCACGCCTGTCGCGACACCTCTGGAGGCGGGCTGCACGATGTTCTGGCGTGAGCGGAAGAAGGCCTAACAGTGTGCGGGACCGTAGCCCAGCTTCATGGAGACGGTTGCGAATGGTCCTCGCCGATACCCCAGGAGCAACAGTGTCCCTAATTTGCTGGGAAGTGGCGGTGCGGTCCCTTACGGCACTGCGTAGGATCCTACGGTTTTGGCGTGCATCTGTGAGTCGCGGCGGTCCGGTCCCAGGTCGACGGGCACGTGCACCTTCCGCCGACCACTGGCGACAACATCAATGTACTGTGGAGACCTCACGCCCCACGTGTTGAGCAATTCGGCGGTACGTCCACCCGGCCTCCCGCATGCCCACTATACGCCCTCGCTCAAAGTCCGTCAACTGCACATACGGTTCACGTCCACGCTGTCGCGGCATGCTACCAGTGTTAAAGACTGCGATGGAGCTCCGTATGCCACGGCAAACTGGGTGACACTGACGGCGGCGGTGCACAAATGCTGCGCAGCTAGCGCCATTCGACGGCCAACACCGCGGTTCCTGGTGTGTCCGCTGCGCCGTGCGTGTGATCATTGCTTGTACAGCCCTCTCGCAGTGTCCGGAGCAAGTATGGTGTGTCTGACACACCGGTGTCAATGTGTTCTTTTTTCCATTTCCAGGAGTGTATAATGAACAACCATCGTCTCTAAAATGATGCTCTACTGTGTGTACTACGCAGTACTGTAATAAGAGTTCATACCCTTGAGCTTTTGGCGTTATCTTATGCGTAGTAACAGGACCACACCTAACTGTAAACAGCACTCTAATACCGTTGCACTACTTCCTATGTACTCAGTTGGCATCCAGTGACTACTTCACGTCCAAAGTTGCTGAGTTCCCCTAACACATCCAGTCTATAGTTACTACGTGTTCTGCTGACAATCCACAACTCCCCATCTCGGTTTATACTGCCAGGTCGAACTCTTGTGACATCTAATACTCAATTCCACATTACAGTGGAGTGTACCGATACTACCGTATACTGTGAACAATAGCGCGCTGACTCACTAATCAGAAGTATCTATCCTACCTTCAGACGATGCCTCACAATGAATAACGACACTGTCTAGGTGACATGTGTTCGTTTGATGATTCAACACTTTTCACGACCTTCTAGCAACCTGTCTGTACTGACTGCGTGTGACTTTCATCCGACTGTCCTGAACTCCTGATGAAAATTGGACTACTGTAAAATTGTTTTCGTTTCTATAGGCTGAGCACCAATTTTCGGTGGTGGACACACTTGCGGACTCCAGTGTCACAGCTTCCCTGAAGAATAGAGCAGTTAGTGCCCGTAGTTTTACCTTTATTTCGGTTGAAAGCAGCCTCAGCTTTTCGGTCTACTTGTGACTATGAGTTTTTTTCAGTTATTTGCTCGATCTGTTTACTTTCCACGTTAGAAGGAAGGACAAGTTTTGCTGCTAGATTTCGTTATAAAAAGCTGTAGTAGCCTGTGTCAGCATTCCACCTATGTAGTACATTAGTGGCGAGAAGCTGGCGGCGAATTAAGAGAAATATAACAAGAAAATGTGAGCAGTCGCATGCTTGTCAGTCAAGATTTTGGAAAAAACTGCAAATGTTACAACAGCACTGCACAGAAAAACTCCAGAGTGTCAGATGAATGTATCGAGAATCCGTGTGCTGGGCCCATAGGTTAATGCCCTTTCCTCTCTGTTACAGAATCCTCGGAAGCTTCACTACGAATGAGACAGTGACCTCAATCTCAGGGAAGTAGAAGGTACCACCAAGTGTCATTTGAGAGGTTTGGTGACGGTTGCGAGGCACAAGGGATATGGTACGTTCGACCTATACCACAAACGCCACAAGAGGAGCAATATCTAGAATTAATGCAAAATAGAAGGCCAAGAATATCAGCGAGACAGCTTTCTGGAGAGCTTAAATTTGATGAGATGTACGTCCCCCACAGTTGTGTATTACTCACCATACAGTCCTCAACATGCGTCCCTTTCTTGATGTTTTAGAGGCGTGCTCGTATGAAAAGACACCACGTGGATAACAAAAAATAAGTCTGAATCTCGTTTCAGTTTGTAGTACAGTAGTTTTGTCAAGCACAAAACGCACGTATCGGGGTCACAGAATCTGTCCAGACCATTCTTCACCACAAAGGAAGAGAGTGTAGTAAAATTAATCGTTTAATTCATATTACAGAGTCGTATAAGCTCTGGGCGACCATAGCTACCTAGTCGTTGACACAGAAACCGATGCCGTGAAAGGCATACAGAATATTGCAAATATCAAGCCGTTCATCATCCCTTCATCCCCATGGATTAATTCAGACTCCACTTTAGGATTCTCGAGCGTGATTTTGTGATGATAATGTAGTTCACTTAACTTTCTTTTGCTTATGGAAACGAGGTGAGATTATTACAATTATCCTTTATGCTGTGTATTCCTGAGGTAATGTGCACCTAGTTATAATTTGTGATTTACGTACCTGTGTTTCGGTTAGCAAGTACTAAGAAGGAAACTGAGGAAAAACTTCCGAGTTCACCAAGCACAAATGGCTGATACCATTGGAAAAGGCTTGAGATGAAGTGCAAGAGTGGAAACTGGAAGTATAGTGCTCAAATCTCGCAGTGGGGATAGGTGACAAGTGTTGCAATAAAGTGAATTTAGCTCTCCTTGAGGCAGGTGGCAAAGGGAAAGCGACTGCAGTGCGTGACAGGCATGGCATGCGCAAGCATGAACCCATCCCCCACTAACATTTACCGGAGAGAGATGAGGTTTGAGAATCTATCTGTAATGCCAATCCCTTCACAAGGGTGTCGAGAAGTCGGACTGAACCACCTCCCAGGTCAAACCGTGCCTCACCATCCACACACGCACACACATACATACAGAGAGAGAGTGAGAGAGAGAGAGAGAGAGAGAGAGAGAGATACCACTCACTGCACTGAGACCACTATCTAGAACGAAAACCTTTCTTTTTTTTGGGTCATAAGTCTTCTGACTAGTTTTATGCGGCCCACCATGTATTCCTCTCCTGTGCCAACCTCTTCATCTCATAGTAGCACTTGCAACCTACGTCCTCAATTATTTTCTGGATGTTTTCCAATCTCTGTCTTTCTTTACAGTTTTTGCCGTCTGCAGCTCCCTCTAGTAACATGAACTCATTCCCACATATCTTAACAGATGTCCTACCATCCTGTCCCTTCTCCTTATTAGAGTTTTCCACATATTCCTTTCCTCTCCGATTCTGTGTAGGACCTCCTCATTCCTTATCTTATCAGTCCATCTAATTTTCAACATTCGTGTGTAGCACCACATCTCAAATGCTTCGATTATCTTCGGTTCCGGTTTTCGGAAAGTCCATGTTTCACTACCATACAGTGCTGTACTCCAGACGTACGTCTACATACTCAGAAATGTCTTCCTCAAACTAATGCTTGTGTTTGAACAGACCCCTCTTAGTCAGAAATACAATTTTTGCCATTATTGGTTACTTTACAGTCTAGGTAGCAGAATTTCTTAACTCATCTATTTCATGACCATCAGTCCTGAAGTTTAGCTTCCCGCTGTTCTCATTTCTGCTACTTCACATTACTTTCGTCTTTCGTCGATTTACCCTCAAGCCATATTCCTTACCCATTAGATTATTCATTCCATTCAGCAGGTCATGTAATCCTTCTTCACTTTCACTCAGGATAACAATGTCATCAGCGAATCGTATCATTGATATCCTATCACCTTGAATTTCCAGTTCCTCTCCTGAACCTTTCTTTTATTTCCGTTTATTGCTTTTTTAGATGTACAGATTGAAAAGGAGGTGCGAAAGGCTGCATTCCTGTTTACACCCTTTGTAATCCGAGCACTTCGTTCTTGATCGTCGACTCTTCTTACTCCCTCTTAGCTCTTGTACGTACTGTATTTTACCCTTTATAGATTATCCCTATGTCTCTCACAATTTCTAACATCTTGCAACATTTACACTGTCGACTGCTTTTTCCAGGTCGACAAATCCTATGATCGTGCGCTGATTTTAGTCTTGCTTCCGTTATCTACCGCAACGTCAGAATAGCCTCTCTCGTCACTTTACCTTTTCTAGAGCCAAAGTGATCATCATCCAGCTCATCCTCAATTCTCTTTTCCATTCCTCTGTACATTATTCTTGTCAACAATTAGGATGTATGAGCTGTCAAATTGATTGTGTGATATTTCTCACACTTATCAGCTCCTGCCGTCTTCGGAATTGTGTGGATGATGTTTTTCTGAAATTCAGATGGTATGTCGTCAGACTCATACTTCTACACACCGACGTGAATAGACGTTTTGTTGCCACATCCCCCAACGATCTTAGAAATTCTGATAGGATGTTACCTATCCCTTCTGCCTTATCTGATCGTAAGTCCTCCAAAGCTCTTTCAAATTCTGATTCAAATACCGGATCCCCTATCTCTTCTTAACCGAATCCAGTTTCTTCTTCTGTCGCATTAGACAAATCTTCCCCCCCCCCTCCCCCCCCCCCCCCCAATAGAGGCCTTCAACGTACTCTTTCCACCTATCCGCTCTCTCCTCTGCATTTAACTGTGGAATCTCGTTGCATTCTTTATGTTACCATCCTTGCTTTTAATGTCACGGAAGGTTATTTTGTATTTCCTGTATGCTGAGTCTGTCCTTCCGACTATCATTTCTTTTTAGACTTCTTAACATTTTTCATTTAGCCCTTTCGTCTTAGCTTCCATGCACTTCCTATTCATTTCATTCCTCAGCGACTGGTATTTCTGTATTCGTCAGTTTCCAGTAAAATTTTGTACTTCTTTCTTTCATCGATCAACTAAAGTATTTCTTCTGTTACCCACGGTTTCTTCGCAGTTCGCTTTTTTGTACCTATGAATTCTTTACAACTTCTGTGATGGCACTTTTTAGAGATGTCCATTCCTCTCCTCTGTACTGCCTATAGTGCTATTCCTTATTGCTGTATCTATAGCCTTAGAGAACTTCAAGCGTATCTCGTTTTTCTTACTAGTTTCGTATCATAATTTTTGGGGTGTTGATCTTCCCGACTAATGTCTTAAATTTTATCCTACTCTTTAGCGCTACTATATTGTGACCTGGGTCTATATCTGCCCCTGAGTACGCCATACAATCTGGTATCTGATTTCGGAATCTAACTGAAATCTTACTGTATCACCTGGCCTTTTCCAAGTTTACTTCCTCCTCTTGTGATTCATGAACAGAATTTTAGTTATTGCTAACTGATATTTATTACAGAACTCAGTTAGTCTTTCTCCTCTCGCTTTCCCTTTTCCAAGTCCATTTTCTCTTGTAACCATTTCTTCTGTTCCTTTCCCTACAACTGCAATCTAGTCCTCCATGACTATTAGATTTTCGTCTCCCATAACATACTGTATTACGCTTTCAATATCCTCATTTACTTTCTCAATCTCTTCATGTTCAGCTTGCGACGTCGACATATATACCTGAACTATCGTTGTCGGTGTTGGTTTGCTATCGATTCTGATAAGAATAACCCTATCACTGAACTGTTCATAGTAACACACTCTCTGTCTTCCTATTCATAACGAATCCTACTCCAGTTATACCATTTTCTGCTGTTGTTGACATTACCCTGTACTCATCTACCAGAAATCTTTGCATTCTTCCCATTTTACTTTACTGACCCCTATTATATCTAGATTAATCCATCGCATTTCCCGTTTCAGATTATCTAGTTTCTCTGCCATGTTCAAGTTTCTGACATTCAAATCCCGGCTCGAAGAACGTTATCCTTTCGTCGATTAGTCAATATTTTTCTCATGGTTATCTGCTGCTTGGCAGTTACCACTTCGCAGCGCCAAGTAGCTGTGCGGTCTGTGGCGTCTTGCCACGGTTCGCGAGTCTGCCCGGTCGGAGGTTCGGGCCCTCCCTCGGGCATGCGTGTGTGTGTTGTCCTCAGCGTAAGTTTGTTCGTGTTAGATTAAGTAGTCTGTAGGCCTAGGGATCGATAACCTTAGCAGTTTGGTCCTATAGGAAATAACCACAAATTTCCAAATTTTTTAAGTGCACACCTGGAGGTCCTGATGGGGTACTGTTGTCGAATCTTATGCTAATGGAGAGATCATCATGACACTTTTTCAATTACACTCTACAAATCCTGTGGCTAAACGTTGTGTGCCTGTAATACAGTGGTTTCCATAGCCTTTTGCAGCCACATGTCTTTGGTCGTTGCTGATTCTTCCACATTTAGTGGCAGCTTGTCATCCCAAGGACAAGAGGGTGCTCTGAACCTTTGTCCACTCGTTCGCTCTTTTTGACATGGGCATTGTCAGAATGAGGCTGACTTGTTATGCCAGAAGCTTTCGGCCGCCGAAGCTGATTATTAATTAATATCTAAGCAGTGGCGGGATTTGAACCTGGGACCGCGGACGTTTTCGATTTTTTTGTATATTAAATGCTTTGTGCTCTGAATTGAAAAGAGCGACAGGCATACTAAAGACACTGCGAAAAGTTCCATCGGATTTTGACAGTGGTTTCCATTCCGCACCTAATCCAACCTTACGCCTCGTATATACTTAACAGAAAGCTTCATAAAAGCAAAAACTTCCAGCGTGTAACTTATGTTTACTTTCGGAAATGTGTGCCAGTCAAGTTAACATTTCCGTCTACTGGGGAAACATTCCAATACTAAACCTGTTATAAGCATTACATGAGAACAGAGAAAAAAAATCACTAGCTGCAGCGAGATTCAAGCCAGAGTCCTCGATTACTAATCAAAGACGCTACCTCTTTTTTTCTTTCTTTTCGGTTGCTCTCATTTTGTTCTATACTGACCGTTAAATTCGTTCAGGGTGGTCGTCCGATGACACCCGTTCAGCCTCTTGGTTGATCCGTTCACTCAGTTTTTTAATTACAGAGTGCAGCTAACCCTCTGACCAAACGCGCTGAGCTACCACGTCGGCGTGCTCTAGACCAAAATTTATTTATTGTTATCGGTGTGCTAGGAAAATACGATGAAGGACTCATCAAACGTCGAATTCCTGTATTTTTCTTTTATTTCAGAGGGTGTCGAATCATACTTGCATGAGGCAACTGTAAGAAAACATCGCGGAAATCACACTGCAAGAGGGGTTAAGTTTAATTTGGGGAAGAGAAAGGGATAGCCAGAGTGAACAATCAGGATACCATTATTATCGTGTTTGTCTCGACGAACAGTTCGTTCAGAAATCCCAGAATATAGAAAGCAAGGAAAACCCCGATGTGTGGAGAAAATGCTGCCTTGTGTTGAGGCTAGTATCGATCTAGGACATTGATTTCGATGAAAAAACCTACGTTGGAGAGAAGAGAAAAACAATAAATGTAGTGTGAAAGGGAATATTACAATAATTGTATAGTAAATTAAGAGACTTAACTGAGAAGAAAACGAAGGGTCAGACTGTTAACGTAACGGAATCGCTAGAGAATAGACAGCCCAAGGAGTTCGTCTATCTAACAAAAAATTATGTTTCCTTAAGTTAGTGCACGAGTACTGGGGCCTGGAAAGTTGAAGTGACATCACAGAAGACACCACGTCCGATTAGATATGTTCAGTAGATAGGAAAATGATGTGGCCAATTTGTACACAATATGTATACCACTATGTTAACTGAGATGTTTAAGTGTGACGTCCCATGTCTATAACAGCAGGTTCCGCAACTGGGCCACCGTAGCAAGTCTGTCACCGGTTACACACGCAGAGATCGCCGAAAAACAAAATCGCCGGAGCGTTTAAACTTTAACTGGACGGTGTATTACAAAGCGATGGCTAGTGGCTGCAAGCGCGCACACCCCAAGACTGCGAAGCAGTGGGGAACAATGGGCTGAGGCGCTGGAGTGGTGTTGAGAGCCACGGACAAAAGACTGCGGCTGCTGTCAATGGTGATTGGTCAGTGCAGCCGCGACGCGGAGGGCAGTGAGCGCTTCTTGGACCAATTAATGAGCTCACCTACCCCAATCTACAGGAGCCAACAGCAGCATGCTTCTCTGTGTTTGCCTGACCGGGTGTTGCAACGAAAATGTTTAGTGTAAGATTAAACGGCCAATAGAATCCTTGTTCAGTGACTCGGCCAGTAAAACCGACGCTTTAATCTAATATAGTCATCTGGGTAGCGTTTATCACAGTAGTTAGAGCGCTGATAAATATTGTCATGCGAAGGGTTGCTCTTTAGTCAGATTGTCCCCCTTCCGATAGTCAAATTAAAATTTAAAAAAAATGGAGACAGTAATGAGAAAAATTGTATGTAGGCTAACGAATTATTTTGCAAAATACACTACTGGCCATTAAAACTGCTACACCAAGAAGAAATGCAGATGATAAACGGGTATTCATTGGACAAATACACTCCTGGAGATTGAAATAAGAACACCGTGAATTCATTGTCCCAGGAAGGAGAAACTTTATTGACACATTCCTGGGATCAGATACATCACATGATCACACTAACAGAACCACAGGCACATAGACACAGGCAACAGAGCATGCACAATGTCGGCACTAGTACAGTGTATATCCACCTTTCGCAGGAATGCAGGCTGCTATTCTCCCATGGAGACGATCGTAGAGATGCTGGATGTAGTCCTGTGGAACGGCTTGCCTTGCCATTTCCACCTGGCGCCTCAGTTGGACCAGCGTTCGTGCTGGACGTGCAGACCGCGTGAGATGACGCTTCATCCAGTCCCAAACATGCTCAATGGGGGAGAGATCCGGAGATCTTGCTGGCCAGGGTAGTTGACTTACACCTTCTAGAGCACGTTGGGTGGCACGGGATAAATGCGGACGTGCATTGTCCTGTTGGAAAAGCAAGTTCCCTTGCCGGTCTAGGAATGGTAGAACGATGGGTTCGATGACGTTTTGGATGTACCGTGCACTATTCAGTGTCCCCTCGACGATCACCAGAGGTGTACGGCCAGTGTAGGAGATCGCTCCCCACACCATGATGCCGGGTATTGGCCCTGTGTGCCTCGGTCGTATGCAGTCCTGATTGTGGCGCTCACCTGCACGGCGCCAAACACGCATACGACCATCATTGGCACCAAAGCAGAAGCGACTCTGATCGCTGAAGACGACACGTCTCCATTCGTCCCTCCATTCACGCCTGTTGCGACACCACTGGAGGCGGGCTGCACGATGTTGGGGCGTGAGCGGAAGACGGCCTAACGGTGTGCGGGACCGTAGCCCAGCTTCATGGAGACGGTTGCGAATGGTCCTCGCCGATACCCCAGGAGCAACAGT
Organism: Schistocerca gregaria; assembly: GCF_023897955.1. Lineage (NCBI taxonomy): Eukaryota > Metazoa > Arthropoda > Insecta > Orthoptera > Acrididae > Schistocerca > Schistocerca gregaria. The sequence continues at coordinate 134,476,820 of NC_064921.1, read as the reverse complement.
GTCCCTAATTTGCTGGGAAGTGGCGGTGCGGTCCCCTACGGCAGTGCGTAGGATCCTACGGTCTTGGCGTGCATCCGTGCGTCGCTGCGGTCCGGTCCCAGGTCGACGGGCACGTGCACCTTCCGCCGACCACTGGCGACAACATCAATGTACTGTGGAGACCTCACGCCCCACGTGTTGAGCAATTCGGCGGTACGTCCACCTGGCCTTCCGCATGCCCTCTATACGCCTGCGCAGCTAGCGCCATTCGACTGCCAACACCGCGGTTCCTGGTGTGTCCGCTGTGCCGTGCGTGTGATCATTGCTTGTACAGCCCTCTCGCAGTGTCCGGAGCAAGTATGGTGGGTCTGGAACACCGGTGTCAATGTGTTCTTTTTTCCATTTCCGGGAGTGTATATTATACTAGAGCGGACATGTGATTACATTTTCACGCAATTTGGGTACATAGATCCTTAGAAATCAGTACCCAGAACAACCACCTCTGGCGTAATAACGGCCTTAATACTCCTGGGCATTCAGTCAAAAAGAGCTTGGGTGGCGTGTACAGATACACTGCCCATGCAGCTTCAACACGATACCACAGTTCATCAAGAGTAGTGACTGGCGTATTGTGACGAGCCAGCCGCTCGGCCACCATTGACCAGACGTTTTCAATTGGTGTGAGATTTGGAGAATGTGCTGGCCAGGGCAGCAGTAGAACATTTTTTGTATCCGGAAAGGCCTGTACAAGACCTGCAAAATGCGTCGTGCATTATCCTGCTGAAATGTACGGTTTCGCAGGGATCGAATGAAGGGTTGAGCCACAGGTTGTAACACATCTGAAATGTAATGTCCAATGTTCAAAGTGCCGTCAATGCGAACAAGAGGTGACCGAGACGTGTAACCATTGGTAGCCCATACCATCACACCGGGTGATATGGGAGTATGGCGATGACGAATACACGCTTCCAATGTGTGTTCACCGCGATGTCGACAAACACGGATGCGACCATCATAATGCTGTACACAGAACCTGGATTCATCCGAAAAAATAATCTCTTGGCTCAGGGATCGAGGCGTGGCTGCACGATCCATTACAGCAATGCGGATAAAGTGCCTGTCATCTCGACTGCTAGTGATAATAGGCCGTTGGGATCCAGCACGGCATTCCGTATTACTCTCCTGAACCCACCTATTCCATATTCTGCTAACAGTCATTGGATCTCAACCAATGCGACCAGCAATGTTGCGATACGATAAACCGCAATCCCGATGGGCTACAATCCGACCTTTATCAAACTCGGAAACGTGAGGCTACGCATTTCTCCTCCTTACACGAGGCATCACAACAACGTTTCACCAGGCAGCGCCGGTCAACTGTTGTTTGTGTAGGAGAAATCGGTTGGAAACTTTTCTCATGTCAGCACGTTGTAGTTGTTGCCACCGACGCCAACTTTGTGTGAATGCTCTAAAAAGCTGATCATTTGCATATCACTGCATCTTCTTACTGTCGGTTAAATTTCCCGTCTGTAGCAGGTCATCTTCGTGGTGTAGCAACTTGAATGGCCAGTAGTGTATATTGTACACAAGTTGTCCATCTAGGTACTAATCATTAAACTATTTTCCATACAAAATGCATTAATTATGTTACTTCTATGTGTCTTGATGTTGTCATGTACTGGAATCGGAGGGGTCTCTGTTTTCTTTGAGGTGATCTATTTCCGAAATCGGGATGTCGAGGGGGCAGTTGTACCATAGTAACTTTGTTCAGCATAAAACGAACGTGGCAAAGCGACAGCATCTGTCCAGACCTGTCTTCATCACAAAGGAGGAAATAGCAATAAAATTAATTGTTCGATTCTGATCACAGATTCCAACTCCAAATAAATTCCATGTTAACTTATACCTAATGCAGACGAGTTGATTAATGAATTAACAATTCATCAAACGTAATTAATGAGTTGATGTTGCTAAATTAATTTTCGCAATTTCACAGACCCCACCGAGGTATTTCCCACGTAGAGGACAATAACTTGGAGAAAACAGCATGAATACAGTATACCCCGTTTAATTAACGTAGAAATTTCCCAAGATGGCGAAATCCGTCTTGTTTTTCTGGAAATGATTTCGAATCGTCGTAGAAGCCACACGATGGCGGAGGCACACCGCGTTCTGAGAATTCGCTCCAGTTCAAGTCACCCAAGCTGAGGGCCGGAAGTCGGCTTTTCCTGGAGGTCAGAACAACAGGAGCGGTCCCACCTCTCACCCCAGTTGGGTTCGTTATAATGATCTTTTCGTGCACCGCTGAAGTGCACTGTCGCTCATCGATTGAGTCTTTAAATAATCAGGGGAGTAGTTCTTCAGCGCACTGCGTTGCAGTTTCTAGAGGTGTCAACATCGACAGGTTCACTGTAAGTCAGTTACCGACATTTGGTGCCTAGTGATACCCTACTCCTTTGGGAACAGCCTAGGGTAGTCCTTTGCGAACCCCTACATGTGTGTAGTGTTACTAAGCACACCCCAATTACATTGCTGGCGGCTGTACAACGGCTACGATTGTGCTGCAAGATACTGGCGCTGCAGATCGTCATGTAGGGTGGTAAGTAGTTCTGGCCGACCCCTTTTATTGTTATGGAAAGTGTGACTCATGGTTAGTATCTTCTGTCCGATACAGTGCTCTACCCGGGAACTGGTCTTTCTTCTAAAGATGATTGTGCTGTATGAACGTGTGTACTTTCAGTTTGCGCTGCAGCAAGTCTATTGATCGCCCAGCGGCTCTATGACGTCAGTGATAATTTATGTTATCTTATTACAGGACTACTTCTCATTCACGTGTTCATTGTTGAATATAACTTTTTCCATATTTCCATAACTTTCATTGCCTTTAGTTTCGCTACTGCCCACTTGTAAATCAATTCCTTACTTGGAGATGGAACAACTCCTACAAGAAACGAAATCCGACCCCTGAGACAGAAGAAGATCTGCCAGTGAGTGACCTGCTAGGGAACAATGTTACTCGGTACTTCTTTGCTAATATGCTACATTCATCTCCAGCAACACCCAAAGGCTACAAGTTTGCAGAAATGATATACCACTTTCCCACGATATATACATCTAGATAAAATATCTATGTGAAACAAAAAAAGGTGTTTTTATAAAGTGAGAGAAATGGTACACACTACCCTTTGGTCATCTGGCACGCAGAAATATATCCTTCCGCAATCCAGAAGGAACATACTGTTCACAGGAACTGTTTTTCTGTGACACCAAAAGTTTGGAGATTTGAGGATGGCTGTTAGGGGCTCAGGAAATCCTTCCTGCTTCTCCTCGAGGCTCGTTTTCTCAATGCTTCTGGAAGGTGGTCGTAGCTGTATCTTACGCCTTGGGGCGTCTCGTCTTCATGATGTGTGGGCTCATCTTCGATTTCTCTCCGCCACGTAAGCTTGCAGTTCATAAACTGAATCGTTAGCCTTAAACGAGCTCACGTGATTCCACAGTTCCTCATTCCTTATTATGTTACAGTACGAGGCGTGTTTGTTTTTAAGTGAGCAACGTTTTGAAATTAAAAAAAAAAGACGTGATAAGATATCTCAATAATCTTATTTTTGCATGAAAGCCTGTACCTTAATCTACTTTTCTACAGAATTTCCGTCAATATTGAGGCACTTGTCATAACGTTATACCATTTTCTGAATACCCTCCTCATAGAAGTCTGCCGCCTGGCTTGTTAACCAGTGCATCACCTCTGTTTTGACTTCGTCATCGTCTTGAAGACGCTGACCGCCCAGTTGTTTCATCAAGTGCAGGAACAGATGGTAATCACTGGGCGTAAGATCGGGGCTGTGCGGAGGATGATCTAGAGTTTCCCATCGAAAAAATGTGATGAGTTCTTGGGTCTGATTCGCCACATGCGGACGGACATTGTCTTGCAGCAAAACGATGCCCTTGCTCAACTTGCCGCGTCTTTTATTCTGAATTGAACTGATCAGATTGTGCAATATCTTACAGTAACCAGCTGCATTGATTGTCTCATTACGAGACATCGTTTTGCTGCCAGACGATGCCATTCCGCATGTAGTGAAATAGACCCAAGATCTCATCACCTCTTTTTGACGGGAAACTCTAGATCATCCTCCGCACAGCCTCGATCTTACGCCTAGTGATTACCATCTGATCCTGTACTTGAAGAAACACCTGGGCGGTCAGCGTCTTCAAGACGATGACGAAGTCAAAACAGTGGTGATACAGTGGTTAACAAGTCAGGTGGCAGACTTCTATGAGGAGGCTATTCAAGAACTGGTACAACGTTATGTCAAGTGCATCAATATTGACGAAAATGATGTAGAAATGTAGATTAAGGTACAGGCTTTCATGTAAAAATAAAATTATTGAGATATATTAGCACGTCTTATTTTAATTTCAAAATGGTACTTACTTAAAAAACACGCCTCGTATTACCAAAGGCGTTCCTTTCGTTGTCTTTAACATCTAGGCTGATTGCACATCCTTAGACGATGATGCCGGGGTGCCGATTGCTCCATATTAACAAATGCACTCAGTAAGCAAGTACGTATGGACAATGTCCTTACATGTAGTGTACAGCTGCCGTCGTTGGAAGGGAGTATGACGCTATGGTCCCTCTTTTCGTGTGAGGAAGCAACTGCTAAGCTCTCCTTCCTGTTTCGGCCCTGACCCAGATTTCATGTTATACTTTATCAGTGCATGCCATCATTCCCTTATTCGATGTGGCTCTAACGCCTATTATCTTCTTTAGGTTATCGTGTTCGCCATTTAGCAGCCAAATTGTGGACCTGTCTTCCTTAAGGTTAAGTCAAGAAGTAGCAAGCCTAGTATCACCACAGCGCCTCAGACAGTGTTGATCTACTCACGCTTGTCAGGAGCTGTAGTACACTTCTCTGTGCTCCTCGTAGACCCTGAGGTGTCATAACATTCTTGGCTCTATGAGCCCATGCGATCGCCCTGTAGCCCACAATAACGATTAAGATTGCATTGCAGTACATTCTTACTGGTCTTTGGCCAATTGCTACTATTTCTCCGGCAGTCGATTATTATTATATTTGCGCATCAAATATTTCATTACCGTCTGCGTTGATATCAAGACAAACGGCTGCTCGTTACTGAGACCAGGTATTGAAAGTCATTATTTTCTCCGTGGCCTTGGATCTTTACTAGTTAGCCGCAGAGATAAGCTAACGTCTGAAGGTGTCTATGGATTTGAGATACTGCAACGACAAGCACAATTTTTCCTTCGTACAGTTCAACACACTTCCTGCGCATTTGTTCATAGTTGCTTCTTATTGTGCTAATAATTGCTCACATCGAACTGCGAAGGAACGTAAGTTTTACGTGATGGAAAATATTCATAAACTGAAAAAACATCTAGGTCTCCGAATCTGAAAAGTATTGACCGAAAACGTAACACGCCACTATAAAACCGAGGAGGATAACCACTTATTATATTAAGGGGAGAATTTTCTATACATACTTCTTTCTTTTAGATGCGTATTTGCGAATTATGAACGTGTTGGACTAAAGGTTTTGGTTATATTTGTAACATAAACATTACATGATTAAGTTCTTTTTTGTCTGTAGCTCTTCACTTATCCAGTTGAAAGCGTTTTGTCATTTCTTGATTACTGTACACATTTGAGTACACGTATTATTTCTAATATGAAATGTATCTGCATCTTTCGCCCTGGTACACTCTTTTCCCTACAATGAAACGACCTTCTTCATTCATTTACTCAGTTCTCATCCTTTTTATCTGCGACGTTTAACCCAGTCTTCTTTCCCTCTTTCTTTCACATTTTTTCCGTACCTTTCACACACTGCACTAGAAACGGGCAAGTGAACCTCCAATCTGTAGCACTTTTGTGTTATCTCAAGTTTCACATTTAAAGCTTTCAGTCGTATGTGTAAATGCTATTTTCAATGAGGGTATTTTACAGGGAGCTCTACTATTTAGTACTTCATACGCCCAACCTGTGCCGGTTAGCTTTATATAGAAACAACTGTATGCTTTACTCCTTCGTTAATTCGTTCACACGTTGAAGGTATCGTTATTGTGTGCTGCAGCCGGCTGAAGTGGCCGAGCGGCTCTAGGAGCTACAGTCTGGAACAGCGCGACCGCTACGGTCGCATGTTCGAATCCTGCCTCGGACATGGATGTGTATGATGTCCTTAGGTTAGTTAGGTTTAAGTAGTTCTAAGTTCTAGGGGACTGATGACCTCAGAAAATAAGTCCCATAGTGCTCAGAGCCATTTGAACCATTGTGCACTGCCGTTCACTCTTCATTACACAACGTTTACGCCTCAAGATCTGTTGATTTTGATGCTCACGCTATTCAGTGTCGGTTGTTTTTTCCAAAATCAGAAATAAATTTCAACAAACTGAACGACCCATGTATATTGCCTTGTTGCTTTAATGCATAAATTTACGAATTTCACGGCAAATGCATCCTGCAATCATATTTCGTGCCCATTTTCGCCAGAATATCACAATATGCAAACCTTTCGATCCCATAACAATAAAATAAACCGAGGAACGTTTCTAGTCAAACGAACTGCGAAAAATGTGGGAACTGCTGAATGTTTCTTTTACCCTTTATATTGCTCCTTCAGGAGAATTTTAAATTAGATTCCGGATTTTTTATGATGAAAAAATGAATTGTTTATCTTTTCTTACGAGGACTGTTATAATGGGGAGGTACGACAGATACATACAAATCGCGAATGGCCAGAAAGTATTCTAGAGCCATAAGCGATGATAAGACTTTAGCATTGTTCCCTAGCGAGCCTCACAACAATGAAACATCACAGAATCTGATGCGTGCGTTGCCTAGCATTCGTCTGCCTGGTGAGCTGAAACTGATTGCGTCCGTGTCAGTGTTTCTAGAAAGAGAAGCTTGTGGAAAGTGAATTGAGCTGTGTATCACTGCTAGAAGGAGCTTAGATCGACACCGAAACAAGGTTAAACAGGCAGATATCAGAGAAAACTATGAAGCCAGTTGAAGTAAGTGACCAATAATTGTATACCCTCAGCCATCATCAACACTGACGCAGAAACCCCCGACTGTGTGCATCAGCTATAAAAACCGCTGCTGTTGAATGCTATGATCTCATACGTCCTAATCATAATAATACAGAGCTTGAATTCGAGAGCAATCAATGTAATTTAGGAGGGTGGTTACAGATATTTTCTGTGTGCTTCGAATGTGGAACTCACAGTCTCGGTTGTGAATCTCCTAGAACTTTACAAAGAAATCTATACTCCGCAAGCCACCTTACGGCGTGTGGCCGAGAGTGCTTCCGAATTCCCAACTTTCCTGTTGTACTCGCGAGAGGCGCTTCAGAAGATCGCCTAATAATACGCTACCGTAAGGTCTGTAATCACTCAGGGTTTCACATCATCATCATTTCGTGAGAGCTGTAAGGGAGAAAACCGATTCTCTTCGGCACTTACTCTCTCGCAATTTCAACAGTAGCTTCTCTTGAACCGTGTTGCACTGGACTTGAGCATTTCCTTAACGCTCTCGCGCATACTATACAATCCCCTGAGGACGCCTATAGATCTCTTCCAACTCTTCTAGTACGCCAAGCTGGTAAAGGACCCAGACTAATCAGCAGTATTGAAGAATTGGTTGATCAAGTTTTTTTTCTAAATTTATTAATTCATGGATGAATTCCATTTCCTCAAGACTCTTCTAATGAGTCTCAGCTTGGCATCCGCAATTCTTATAATGATTTTTACGACGTCATTCGACTTCAGGTGGCTTCTGACTGCTAAGGCCACATATGTTGTAGTTGTTTCAGTTTCCATTGATTTATCGTCAATACTGCAATCTAACAATAATGGACTTGAACTGTTTAGGCGAAGTGTGTTATAATTAAAAGAATTTTCATGGTACTATCTGTTCCTGTGTCACCAATCGATTATCTGCAGAAATTTTTCCATGTCGCTTACGATATTTTGGCACTGCAACCGTTCCGTAGACAAAAGATTCACCTCCGTGTACCCCAAGGAACTTCCGACGTTAATCACTAAGTTTATCGAGACCTGTGTTTTCAGAAGACTCATTTTGTATATTCCTTTCTCCAAAAACTTTGTACTGGATGCACATAAAAATGTTCCAATTTTCTCCAACAAATTTTCTGCGCAATATTGGTATATAATTACGTGCATCTATCCGACAATTCCTTTTCGTAAATCGGAATGACCTGTGATTTTTTTCCAATACTTTTTATCCTTAGCTGCTCAGGCGACCTACGAGAAAATGTTACTTGAAGGGTCAAAAGTTCTTTGAATAATCTCTATACAACGTCCCAGTATCTCGTCCAGTCCTGATGTGTTTCGTCTGGTGAGCTATTTTAGTTGATTTTGTTTTTCGTTTGCGGGGTTTTTCTAGTGACTGAAAGGAGGTACCGTACGTACTGCGATCATCCGTGGTGGGAGATTTTCTGAAAATCAAATTCATTATTTTGGTTTTCTCCTTATGATCCACAATTTCGGTTCCAATATGGTCAATCGAAAGACCATTTCGGTTATTTTAACACCTAAGGCAGCCCGTTAAACTGCCGATGTGAGCAACGTATACTGCTTGTCCTAATTCACGTGGAACTAACATCACCAGTCCAGAGAACAGATGCAGTAATCGGGAATAGAAGTTGCTAAATTTTAGCTCTTATGTCTCTGTCTCTAGTGTGTTCATGTTTTTCTCCACTGCAATGAGTCTCCGTCCCATGAAACGTTTAATCAGTAATTTTCCGACCTACCGCCATCACAGATAAGTTCTTTACCGTATTTGCTACGCAAATAGATTGCCTTACATCCGGTGTCAAGCAAATTAAACTTTCTGATAACCAGGACTGTCTGAATGCGTTCCAAAGATTCCGGTATCACATGTAATGCGAATGTAGCTCTGTAGTAGTAAAACGAGCATCCCAATGAAGCTTCTTTTCGTTACGTAAAGTTTGTATGTCCGATTACCACAAATAAATTGCGTTAAATCCACAAGAATGTGGTATTAAATGGAAAATAAAAGATATCCCAGCTTTAAATCATTATCAATCTTTCCTCAATATATCAGAATTTTGTTTTCCCACTGCTTACAACCACATATAGTGGAGACGGAGCCGAAGCATTCCGAAGTAACTATGTTCATCCATCATATTATGATCAACTGAGCAATAACACTGTTGTTTACTGAAAGTGATTCGAAATATTTTATACGGGTTGACATACAAAAATATGTTAAATGTCCCTTTTAGCTGTTGGAAAGTGAAGGTCCAGTACCTTGCACGTCGGTACTATGTTGCGTCGGCAATACATAATAATTTTCCCTCTTGTCACAGCATTTTCTATCTACTTTCTATGAATAAGAAGACTATTTAAGTTTTTGATATTGTATTTGCATGTTCCTGGAACCTTGGTCTTTAGTGTATTATTCGGACACAACGATATACCAATCACAAAAAAGGTCTGAATGGAATATAATTAGTTAAACGGTCCTAAGTCTGTTGTGCATATGCAGTAAAAGATGAACTACCACAAAAGACGCGTGGCAATGCCATCGTATTTTATGATTTTGCTACAACTGCGTTTTGTGCACTGACAACGCAATGACTCATAGTAAACGTTGCTGGCAGCCATTTTTCGAATCTCAAATGTTTATTCACTATGTATTTCTCATCGAAACAATTACTGAAATTTATGACTAAGTTAGTAAAAGTAATTGCTTAGCGTTGTCGATAATAGAATACGTTCGCTATTTAGGGAAACATCACAAACTCAAAACAGACGAGTGGAAATGGATGATACATGTGAACTATTTATTGTGTGGTAAGTTTCTGACTTTCCAATTGAAATAGTGGGTGATTTTGTTGAGTTTCAGGTGCGTTTTAGGAAGACGCATACTTAATTACTAGTAGTCAAACTGTCGGCTAACGATCCAGAAATTGGCGAACAGATTAAAAGGATGTCTAGAGCTCTGGTGGAACTTCAGCTTATGTGGTGAATAACAACATAGCTGAAAGGAAAACATGGGTTTGGCAGCTCGGTGACGTTCGGATCCGACTCCACCATACGTATCAGTTATTCTCAGGTGTACCAATCAGACATCTGCCTGATGTGACTTAAGGAAATGAAATAAACTTCAGCTGAGATCGCTGAACTGCTCGAATCGTAGGAAACTTCTCTCATACGAAGGCTATTCCATTATTAAGGTCTGCTGGGTCACGAAGTTTAAATCACAAAAAAAAAAAAACGATGAAACCTTGCACAGATGTCTCTGGCAGGGTCCCAGATATGCCCGTCGATCGCGTTACGCCACTCGTTTCAGTCCTTAGAGCACGAATTGCAGGTAAAAATGCACCGAAAACAGTAGCATTAGCCAAGAACAAATGCCTGCCGAAAGATCTCGCCTCATTACATGCACCTCACGTTACGTAACTGTCAGATAGATCCTTCTTCATCACATTTCTGGCCACACACTGCAGCGGCAATGAAGATGTTCCTGCAGCGTTTTCGATGGAAAGCGTTTGATCACCTGCCCTGCAGCTCGAAATGGCTCCCTCTGAGTTTCATCTCTACTCATGTGAACCGCTCTCCATCAGGAAGAGTTGGTTTCACGTGGAACAGAGACTAGCGCTGCAACATCTGCAACAAACCGTCGCCTTGTGTTAACTCCATATGTCATCCACCATGCAATCCTGACTACACAAGACTGCAGACCAGCATACAGAATTTTTGGAAAGCGCAGGCAGCTGCCATGTAAGGCAAGGATATTGCACAAGTAGTAGAACGATACGACATTTGTCTAACGCTGAACGAGGACTATGTAGAGAAGTAGCTGGGTGGAGTAGCCAACTTTTGTGACCTGAGCGAGGTGGCGCAGTGGTTAGCACACTTGACACACGTTCGCGAGGACGGCGGTTGAAATCCGAATCCGGCCATCCTGTTTTCCGTGATTTCCGTGATTTCCGTAAATTGTTTCAGACAAATGCTGAGATGATTTATTTGAAAGGATACGGTCGTCTCTCTTTCCCATCCCTCCAAAATCCGAAGGGTCCGAAACCCTCGCTGTTTTGTCCTATCCCCAAAACCAACAACCTCTTTGAAACAAATCATTTTTGACTAGAACCGTGATCTTCATTTTGCGACCGATCGGATCTTTATAAAACAACAGCACTCGTATATTAAGCTGCGAAATGGGCTGAAACCAACTGGGTCACAGAGTAGACAAAATGTGGATTTATCAGAAACAGGCATAAATAGAATAGGCAACACCTACTGTGGCTGTACTTTGTAGGAGTTTTATTGCTACTATTATTTCGCTTTGGTTTATTTAGCCATGCTGCAAAACGCTTGGTACAAATTTAAAGTAATATATATGAAGTAGAGGATACAATGATTTCAAATTATTGTACATTTTCCTGGAAGGGACAGTGTTTATGGCTAAGAAATATTCACATACCAACTATAGACAGAATATACCGAAGACAAACAAGGACAGAATGAGAAGCATACACATCGACATTATCACGTTTATGTAACAGCAGATAATAAACCAACTTTCGTATAATCGTGTTCTTACCTCGTGTAAATAAAAAGAAAGTTGTGTATTCTGCTCAGTCTTGAACTTAGATTTCGTGAGTGAAAATTTTAAGTTGATGGTCAGTGTATTGTCCTGGGACCAAATAAGACTGAAATACTAAATTACAAAAATAATTGAAATTCACCAAAATATTAGGACACACAGCATGTAGTTTACATTAGTACTCACACATGTTTTAATTTGCTAGTAATGAATTATTTCCACGGATTAATTTGCTGACGTTATTAATAATCTGATGACTGAAATATATATATATATATATATATATATATATATATATATATATATATATATATATATATATACTCGCCAATAAAATTGCTGCATCACGAAGATGATGTGATATGCAAATGATTAGCTTTTCACGTCATTCACAAAAGGCTGGTGCCGGTAGCGACACCTACATCGTGCTGACATGAGGAAAGTTTCCAACCGATTTCTCATACCAGCGTTGCCTGGTGAAACGTTCTTGTGAAGCCTCGTGTAAGAAGGAGAAATGCGTACCATCATGTTTCCGACGTCGATAAAGGTCAGATTGTAGCCTATCGTATCAGGACATTGCTGCTCGCGTTGGTCGAGATCCAATGACTGTTAGCAGAATATGGAATCCTTGGTTTCAGGAGGGTAATACGAAACGACGTGCTGGATCTCAACGCCTCGTATCACTGACAGTCGAGATGACAGGCATCTTATCCGCATGGCTGTAACGGATCGTCTAGCCACGTCCCGATCTCTGAGTCAATAGATGGAGACGTTTGTAAGACAACAACCATCTGCATGAACAGTTCGACAATGTTTGCAGCAGCACGGACTATCAGCTCGGAGACCATTGCCGCGGTTACCCTTAACGCTGCATCACAGACAGAAGCTCCTGCGCTTGTATACTCAACGACGAACCTGGGTGCACGAATGGCGAAACGTCATTTTTTCGGATGAATCCAGGCTCTGTTTACAGCATCATGATGGTCGCATCCGTGTTTGTCGTCATCTCGGCGAACGCACATTGAAAGCGTGTATTCGTCATCGCCATACTGGCGTATCACCCGGCGTGATGTATGGGGTACCAGTGGTTACACGTCTTGGTCACCTCTTGTTCGCATTGACGGCACTTTGAACAGTGGACCTTACATTTAAGATGTGTTACGACCCGTGGCTCTACCCTTCATTCGATTCAAGCGAAACCCTACATTTCAGCAGGAAAATGCACGACCGCATGTTGCAGGTGCTGTACGGGCCTTTCTGGATACAGAAAATGTTCGACTGCTGCCCTGGCCAGCACATTCTCCAGATCTCACACCAATTGAAAACGTATGGTCGATGGTGGCCGAGCAACTGCCTCGTCACAATACGCCAGTCACTACTCTTGATGAACTGTGGTATTGTGTTGAAGCTGAATGGGCAGCTGTACCTTTACACGTCATCCAAGCTCTGTTTGACTCAATGCCCAGGCGTATCAAGGCCGTTATTACGGCCAGATGAGGTTGGTCTGCGTACTGATTTCTCAGGATCTATGCACCCAAATTGCGTGAAAATGTAATCACATGTCAGTTGTAGTATAATATATTTGTCCAATGAATACCCGCATATCATCTGCGTTTCTTCTTGGTGTAGCAGTTTTAATGGCCAGTATTGTATATACCCATTTCTGCAAGTACCACAAAATATTACTTTATTATTATATCTGAAAATAGGAATCGGATTGCGCCGCGCAGCTCAACTTTGGAGCAGCTTTCCAGTCACCGTTCAATTTCACTCTCACACTATGAAGCAGTTATTATCCGTACCGCAGTGTGGCTATGCCTGCAGGAGGCCCAGTACACGTACTCTCTTGTGATAACGCACCAGTCTACTTGCGCAGTGATCTTTGCGTGGGACGACATATGTTACTTTCTGAAGTTGCTGCGTATAAGAAGCGTTTCTGCTATTTTTATGGAAGTGTAGTCCGCACCCGGTAGCGGCAGTCGGCTCGCAGCCGTGGTAGCGCGCGGAGCTGCTCCGCGCGTCGTGCGACGCTCCGCTCTCGGCGGTGTTTACTTTCGCGTCGCGCTGTTTGTGTCTATCGAGTCCAGTACTAACGTACACCATGGCGCACTCGTACTGCCGTGCAACGATCAAAGTAACGTTTCAGGCCGAACATCAACGACCCAGAGCTTTCGAAGTCGAACAGTTCATACTTGAGGATCTACGTTTGAACCCCCAGGACGTAATAGGCACACATTTTTCCATCACTGGATGTGTTGTCTACATCAAGATGTCGACGGCGGAAATTTGCAATGACATAATTCACCGTCATACCACCGGACTCAAATTTAAACACTCTGATGGACATATGGGTGCTGTGACAGTCGCCCATGCTGGATTCGGTCTCTGGACATTGTGGGTGTTGAGCTCCCGTGTGAGGTGCCTCAGGATGTGGTCATTCCCGCTTTCCAAACATATGGCACCGTCTTGGGTCACGTCGCGGAGAAGTGGCAGACATTTACGACCTACCCCGTATTAATAAAAATTGAGCTGACGAAACATGTCCCATCGTACCTGCTGATTGGCGGTGTGAGGGCCATCGTCATGTACGATGGACAGCCACGAACGTGTGCAGGATGTGGCCAGGAGGGACATGTACGTTCCGAATGCTTACACCGCCGTTTAATACAGACGCCGTAACGTGAAGAAACCCAGGCTTCGACGGTCACGTCCTTACCCATCACCTACGCCAAGGTTGCACAGGGCCCCGTCGTACCAATCTCGACTGCGCCAGCAGCATCGTCAACGCCACCCGCCGCAGCACAACGCGCCGACGACACCAGCACGGCGTCGCCTCCAGTGCTCGCTTCAGGACCGTCCGGGTTGCAGACCGAAACCGATGTTCCTGTTGGAACCATGGACTTCGACCTCGGTGTCGTGCTGACGTCTGCCTTTGTCCAGACGGGTTCGGCGTCAGACGACGGGCGACCACTTTCTGATTCAGAAGGCCACATCAGAAAACATCGGTCGCCTCGCAAACACAGGAAACGACGACGAACGCCTTCCGATGACGCCCTCTCTCAGACGGCCCCGCGAGATGTCGACCTGTTGTCTGACGGTGATCTCCCACATTGCGTCCAGTCACGCGATGCAGCAGCAACAGGCGCCCCTCCTGTGACGCCTCCTCTCCCGGTTCGGGACGTGTCCTCGCCGTTGTCATCGAATGATGACAGCAGTCCCCTGCCACTCATGTTGCGGAATCCACAACATCCGTTCCGGAAGTACGTGACCGTCACATGTCCACGTCGTCAGCTTCCTGGGCCGATGACGTCGAAGAAGAAGCGGAACAGACTGCCAGCGTGTCTGCACAGGAGCCCACCACGGCGACACTGGGGCTGGCGCCCCGCAGGTAATTATCACCACCGTGGCACCACCTGCGGGTCTCCACCTGCCGGCTACTTCTACCGGACGTTCTGCAAATACTGAGCATGGCTGTACACAGCAATATCGTATCGCCACGATGAATCTTGCCACCATTCGTGCCCCCCCCCCCCCCCCCCCCCCCCATAAACTGGCCATGTTCAGAGACACTATTTACTCTGCGGATGTGGATATAGCACTCTTACAAGAGGTGTTTATGGCTGACTTTCTAGTTCCCACCGGATACAACGCCAATGTTTCCCCCGCACCCGACACCGGTAGCGGCGTCGCCATCCTGCTACGCGACGGACTCCCTGCAGAGGACGTCATCTACCTCCCCACTGCGCGAGGTATGGCCCTCACACTGTTCGGCGTGCGTGTTATTAATATCTACGCTCCGTCCGGCACTGGCCGCCGTCATGACCGACAAACTCTTTTTGCCTCTTCACCGGTCCGCAGGACTATTTGGTACTCGGTGGGGATTTTAACTCAACACAAGCGCCCGCGACATTCCCCTCGTGCATCTCTCTCATTGTTCATCGACCGTCTATGACTTGTTGACACATCGAAGAAGCGCCACGGAATTCAACCGGGCTATACATTCCACATCTCTCACTCGTCAAGCCGCATAGATCGCATCTACGTTACCCGCTCCCTTGCTGATGGCACATGTCATGCGGAAGTCTGGCCCTTGGCCTTTTCAGACCATGATGCGTACCTCTGTGACGTCACTATCGCTCGACAGAAAGTGTGGCATAGTCGTGGTGTGTGGAAACTCAATGTCGCTCACCTGACCTCCTCAGACTGTCGCCGTATGGTCGAAGAAGCATGGGCACGCTGCCACCATCGTCAAGAAGCCTATGACTCCACCTTATCATGGTGGCTCTCCTGTGCAAAGCCGACCCTCAGAAAGACTCTGATGAGTTATGGGAAGGAATTAAAGGCGTGGAAAACTAATACCCTGCACTTCTACTACACCATACTACGTGACTGTACGGCGATGCCTTTCTCGCCAGCCCGGCAGTCGATAGTCCATCGCACGAAGGCACAGATCTCCTTGATCATGCGGCGTCACTTGGAAGGCACGGTCTCGAGCTTCTAATCGAATCCCTCAAGAACGTCCGTCGATGTACCACCTCCTTCAGGCAAGACAACGACGACGACGAGCTCTGATCCAAGTCCTCACTGACGTGGAAGGGCGCCGGCACGACACCCAACAAAGCATCGGTCGTGCTGTCCATGCTCATTTTGGCGGGCTATACGCAGCCGTACCGCATTCTGCAGCACTGATCACAGAAGTAGCTCAGCTTACTACGAACACTCTTCCGGAGGATGCAGTGCATGACCTCCAAGACGACGTAACCGCAGATGAAGTGGTAGATGCTTTCAAGGCGGGTTCCGATAACAGATCTCCTGGACCTGACGGTATACCCATCGAATTTTATAAAAGTTTTCACTATTTGTGGGCTTCCACGTGGACGGCAATCGCACAAGAGCTGATGTCACCGATGACAGTGGTCCCGAGCGCCTTTCTAGAAGGCATTATTATCCCCGTACATAAACCGCGCGGGTTATCGAGGGTCCAGGGCTATCGACCAATTACTTTGCTCAACAGCGACATGAAAATATTCACACGGCTACTGGCATCGCGACGCAAGAAGGTCGCACGTTATGTCACATCCTGCGACCAGACTTCCGTAGGAGGCGACAACAACATCAGTACGGCCCTTTGCCGTTACAGAGACAAGATAGCATTGACCCATTAACAACGTCTCCCTGGCGCCTTGCCTTCACTGGACTTTAGCCAGGCTTTCGACCGTGTTGACCACTTCTATTTACGGACAGTTCTTCAGCATATGGGTTTTCCTGGCGGTATTGTCACGGTTGTTATGCGCCTGTTGAGTAGTGCAACCTCTAAAATCATGTACAATGGTCGCCTAACACAGCCCCTGGTCATCGCACGATCTGTGCGTCAAGGCTGCCGCCCTCTTTCCACGATTTTGTATGCTTTCCCCCCCTGCTCCAGGGCATGCGCCAACGTTTGGAAGGTATGCATGTGCACGGCCACCATTTTTGTGGTACAGCCTACGCAGACAACATAGTACTATATCTGCGCAGTGAAGATGAAGTACGAGCAGCACTGACATGGGTGGCGACTTACGGCGAAGCGTCGGGGAGCTGCCTCAACGTGTCAAAAGCCAAGGTCCTGATCATTGGTGAGGGCTTGCCGGAGAGATGCGCTGCCCTCCGCAGAGTCGCCGCCACCATACGGTGTCTTGGACTTGATTTCACAGCAGACCTGCGCCGCTCAGCGACTATCAATGGTAGACGCTTGCTACAGACAATCAGAGCAAATCTCGCAGATCACCGGCTACGAGCTCTCGACGTTGTCCAACGCGCGCAATACGTGAACATGTATCAGGCTTCCCGTATACCACACGTGGCTCAAGTACTACCAGTCCAAAATCTCCTGGCGCGACGACTGTTGATGACTTTCGACTCCTTCGTCAGCTCGGGGATGTTATTCAAGGTGCAGTATGAATCCCTTGCACTGCCACGAGATCGTGGCGGAGTGGGACTCATCCACGTGCCGACTCGTGTCAAGGCACTATACGTCAGCTCCCAACTAAAACTTTGGCATCGTTGCCCGCAGAGCCTTACTAGCCTCCTGCTCCACAACTTTGCACTGGCCTCCTTGTCCGCCCCATTACTGGTATCGACCATTCCAACCCCTCTTTCATCACATCCAACGATTTTTCCTGGAGTTCAGTTATATCTACCGGTCCTTACCACTTCCACGTTTGTACCTCACGAAAACAGTCTCCGAATTGTTACAACAGTGCCGCCCGTCCAACCCCACCGAACGTAAGTATCCACAATACGTGTGGCGACACATATGGAAGGCGATCCATGCGCGTTTTCTTGAATCCGACGTTCAATCAGCGCGGTACATCACTGTGAATGGCAAACAAGTTAACCGAGATCATCTGCACCGCATCCATCTCGCCGATTCATCCCTCTGCACACACTGTGGAGTGGATGACACGGATGTCCACCGGTTCCACTGTGGCACAGCGTTCGACGCCTGGACACTTGCGCGGCTAATTTTGGCGTTTCTTACTCGCCAGACACCGGCTCAGATTGACGTCCACATGCTTTTGTACCCCGATAAGACTTTCTACCCCTCCGCCAAAACTAACTCTGTGAATTGGGTCTGTGGCCACACGATGCGCTATCTTTTTACTTCTGGCGACAAGTCTACGCTAGGATATTGGACTTATCTCAACGAACGAGACTGCGTCGCGATAAGGAAGGCACGCTATAAGCAATATTTTTCCAATTTCTTACGGAGCACTTTCGATGACCCACCTAGTAGCCGGAACGTCCAAGCCCTGAGAAGCTGAAAACTGTATAAACCGAACCGAACTGAATAGATCTGCTACCCAGAACCCACGCCTGCACGATGAGAAGACACATTTGGACGAGCTGGCATGCTGTAGGCGGAGACACTTCAGGAGGTCCTGTAAGAACTGGTCTTTAACTACAAGTCGCACGACGACTTTAATTTAACAAAAAAATATCAAAACTTTACCTTACTCATTCCTCATAATATGTTCAAAAAGGAAAAAGAAATTTGATTTTGGCTTTGAGAAACACTTTTTTTTCCAAAAGTTTGCTTCTTCGCCAACAAGACGAAGGAGACTCATTTCTGTTTACTGGAAGGAGAAACCAGTATAATTGGAGTCTTTGTTTCATTTGAAAAAAAATAGAAACTTTTCCTTATTTATTCCTCATAATTTGCTCTTAAAAAAAAAAGGTAGCTAAGTGGTCAGAGCGACAGACTGTGAATCCAAAGGGCTCGGGTTCGATTCCCGGCTGGGTCGGAGATTTACTCCGCTCAGGGATTGGGTGTTGTGCTGTCCTAATCATCATCCTTTCATCCCTATCGACGCGCAAGTCGCCGAAGTGCCGTCATCTCGAAAGACTTGCGCCAGGCGAACGGTCTACCCGATGGGAGGCCCTCGTCAAACGACATTTCATTTCATTTCGTGGAAGTGCAAGAAGCAGTTCCTTTTTCCTATGAGGCAAATATATTTAGTGTACTTAATAACGTGAAACCTTCACATCCTGGCAACGCATATCTGAATTGACTTCTTCGGCTTGTATTCAGTATCTCAGGTGGACACGACGCATGGCATGGAGCATCTTTATTGTTAGGGTTTGCTCAGGATTTGGTTCTCAGAGCATTTCCTTATTCGAAATGCATGGCTATTGTCATCTCATTCCACCTTCCTCACTCTCTTCTGCACCTGGTATTCTCTACTGTGAATATGAATGTATAGGTCGTTGCCGAATGTGTACCCAATGCTACGCCGTCTTGATGAATAGTAATGTAACGGAAATTTTTATTTGAAACTCGTAAGGCATATTAAATAAAGCTTACGTTATTAACATTCTACGTCTTTATTCTTCATGCCTATGTGTTTATTTCTCATCGTAGTCTCTCTGGTGACCAACATATTTCTCCCAACGGGAGACCAGTTTTTTTATACTGTCACTGTAGAATGTTTCACTTCGTTGACGGAGCTACAACCTCACCTCTGCTTGTACCGTTTCATTACTCTCAAAGCGACGTCTTCGAAGTTACGTAAAGGGATGGAAAACAGATGAGATGCTATCGGGGCTGGATGGAGGATGATCGATGACTGTGAACACGAGGTGACGGATTGTTGCAGATGTTTCTGTTTTCTGAGATTCTGTTGTCTCATACAACGACATAGCTACGTTACAAGCAGACATGTCACACACTAAAATTCGAAACACTCTAGCGCCAGTTTGCTTCAGCTTGCGTCCGCGACACGGAAAAGTCAACTGACTAATTTGCATGACAAGTAATACCTCAACCGATATTGAGAAAAGAATAAAAAATTCGGAGGCATTACTTTTCAGCACAGTCCTTTGCACTGTTTTCAGCAAATAAACTATCTTATTCTATAGCGGAGACTGTATACTCACATACAACCTGTATTTACCTTCATTTCTCCAAACCATGCTAACACTGTGATAAGCAGCTTTCTTCAGTGAGTTACTGAAACTCACTGGGAAATTGCAGAAACGGAAACAAGTGATGATTAGAAAACGCATGGTGCTAAGTACAACCTGTAATCAAGCAGAGCAAGTTCAGTTAATTACCTGACCTAGGACGAAATAAACAAAATTTGGGTGCACAGTATTTGCTTCATAAGGACTCGGAAGGGTATTTGTGATTCATCATGATACAATAAAATAGAATCACTTGATGAATGTGATACCTTGAAGATTTTGCGGTAATTAGTTTGGCTGTGTTTCGGTGTCATTGTAAGAAAACAGCTTATATCTTCCGCTTCTATGATGTGACCGTCACTGGATGGGCTATACTCGTTACCTACACTACGTACTTTTGAAGTAGTTGAACTATACTGGTACAGTTACCAACCACCTCCTCTCCTAAAATGTTCGAAATCTGGTGTAGCTTCTAATATGTGCTTGTACTGGAGTGTCTTATTGACTTCTGTGGTACACTAAAAGGTCCAAATCCTCTGCCCATTCTTTCTTGGTCAGTTTCCTCATCCGTAACCTTAAATCTGAGGATGGTAGAATGACATTACTTACACGTCGAATAACACCGACCTTGTTTGCCATCTGTTCGTTCTGGTCATTGTAAACTAATCCCTAGTTACCTCGGTCCCACGGAAAGGAAATTCTGGTACCTCTTCGCCTACTTGCAGTACCCGAATGTTGATTTTATTGATCCGTAGTCAGTGCTGAATACATTCGTATACACTTTTGGATTGTTGCCCTATGGAACGTTCTGGAGCTCCGTGGGAAGACCAGACCTTATATTGTTAAATCTCTAGTCGACGTTGCGCAATAATTGTGAGGATTTCGTATTCCAGGTCAGAGAGCGGTTAATCTGTAACGAAGTGGCATGTCGTTTTTGGGACAGAGAAATCTCTCACATTCAGTACATTGATTACTTGGATACGTGGGCTGGATCCATTTCTGGCTCAACAGCTTCTGTGTTATCCACCATTTTTTGAAATAGTGCCAATTTGCTTTATTGACTTTCCAAGGGCTATTAGGAAAGAATACCATGCCCTTGCTGTTGGATCCTCATCAGTACATAAGCGAAATGATCTGATTCTAATGCGTCATGCGATATGAAGTAGAAACCTTATCATCTGGAAACGAGCATAACGTGAGATCCTCCGCAGAGCTGACATTTTGGGGAACAGACATCAAGAGAGGACAGCCGCCATAAGGGCTTTGAAAGCATTTATTACAGCAAATCGATTTTAGTGACTGAGTGACCATCTTCCATGAAAATATTAAAGTCTTGAAGATGCATGTAATAAGAGCAGATATCACACTTCAAGTTTGGACCAATATAGAACATGGCAGTTAACGAACAGATTTGTTCGTTAAGTGCTATGGTCTTCTATATTGTATACCCAACAGGAGCATCGTTTTAGTGTCACTATACTATAGTGCAGGGTCAAAACACGAATATTTCACACTTCCTTTTGCCGACGCAACCGGACCAAATCCTTTGGCGCCTTTTGTGTTTTACGTGCTGTACGGTGTGCCTTAAGAGGCTAGTGGAGGCACCATTAATTTGTTTGTCAGAAAACCACACAAAAGTGTTTTATCATGTACTCTTTGTACCAAAACCGAGCAGCAGATTCCAAGACGGATATGCGTAGCGCATGACTGGATATCCTACGATATACCACTAAGGTACCAATCCCAGATAATCATGAAAGTTATTTTCATACCTTTATCCGTTTCCGTGAGACAGAGGTCGAAAATTGTCCTACTTGTACAAGAAAGATACGCATGTGTAGCATGATGTGAGGCGAAAAAGTAGTTTATGCAGCGGGGACTCTAGCGTTTCTACGAGTAAGGCATTCGTCGAAGTTGATAGCATTATTCCAAGGCAATGTGGCAGGAAACGGAAGTCTATTGCTTCATGTTTATTAAGTGAACCTCTGGAAGCTTCGTGATGTAAGAAGTGTCCATAATCAATGACAGCGGAGGAGGCCCTAGGCCATGTTCAAGAGAATGGTGGGCTCCACACCCTACCAAGATCCAACTACAGATATCATAGTGTTAATGCTGTTTCCTGATTACATGAGATATGGAATCAGCCCATTTTAAGCGCATTACAAATACCACACTAACAAATTTCGTTCCAGATACCTATGGGATGGACAGACTCTGTAATAAAGTGGGTGATTTAGACCGTCGTAACCAACTTGACCGTAGTCTGTATCTCGTGTGTACGTTTCAAACATATAAAGGCTGGGTGTGGAGCATTGAGGAATTCCTCTTGAGGTTGTACGAGCAGTTTGTTCTGGACTCATAGTACTGTATTTTAGGGCGGTTTGAATATCAAACAAAAACGTCTTTGGAATACATATATCGCTTAATTTTTGAAGCAGAAGTGGAATATAAGCATTGCCGTATGTAATTTTAATGTCGATAGAAGGTGATGCAAAAATGTTGCCTACTGCTGAATGCTCGAAAAATTTCAGAATGTATAATACGAAGAATGTGTAGTGTTCCGTTACCCTTTGGAAATCCAAACTGATTTTCTGAAAGCAAATACTTCTATCACAACTACCACTCTGAGTGGTTCTTAATAAACCATCCAAGGGTCCTTCTGGCCGAAGACGATGTTATACTCATAGGCATTGCTTTAGTTAACGGATCTGGAATAATCATTCAAATTGTTCAATGAGGAGAAGAGTCTCATCCTAATACCGTTGAAATTTCGTAGAAAATTTGTCAATGAACCATTTGGCGGGCTACACAGAGTAGGATAGAGAACATGATCAGCTCCAAGGACAGAGTTCGTCGAGGACTTCGGCATTTCCTTCAGCTCTTTTAGCTGAAAAGGTGATCACAGGATATGGTCTGATGCTATGGCTACTGGTAGAATTACGGGACTGCACTCGTAAGAAAAATATAGTTGTCAGGCATAACATCTAACGTCTGATCTGGGCTCCAGTTACGATTTCTGAGTTTTCATACTGTATTCCACACATCAGAAAACATTGTGGGAGCTAGTCCACAAAAAATTCACAGCTTTATGATTGCTCTGCAGTAAGAGATTGTGGTGGCGTCATTTAACTGTCTGAATCACAAGTGCTGTAATGTTCTTTTGTCTTCGCAGGTGCTATGCAGCATATTATGCTGCTTGTGTCTTCCCTGCAGGAAGAAGACACGTGGTTTGGGGGAGAAAGCAAAGAAAGCACGTTCGACGGGAGTCTATGATTACAGAGAAGTGGATATGGAGAAGGTGAGCACTGAATAACTCCAAGGTGTATGAAAAATTCCACAGAGGCCAACGACCATCTATATTAAACTTGATATAGTCATTGCGATAACGCCATACTGACTCTCACTGTATCAACTTCTAGACTTGGCAAACGTGTCTTAACTACTTGCTGTCCTAAACAAGCCATCATCAAACTACAGCTCCTCCAGTAGTGCGCACTCACCGCACCGTAGCATTTTCAGCGACAGTGAAATAAAAGTGGATCGAGCCACGTAACCTGACTGAGCACATACGACTTCGTATCCATCAACCCCATGAGACTGGCTTCTCACTTCCTGTGATCTTCGGATCAGCGTCATAGCTATACCTGCTTACATAAAAACTCATATTAATTGGTAACGAATGCGAACAACGCTAATGGTTGGAAGTAAGCTAGTAAACTAACCCGAATGTTAAAATTGCGAACTAGATAGTCAAATTTCGAGTACTGTTTACAGTCACATCTAGATTTTATATGTGACACATGAAAATACGTAACCGAAAGGCGCGCGATCCTAGATTTATCGCTTATCGCGAGTGGCCGACCTAATAATTACGACTATACATGTGCGCATCTTGGACCGACCAAAACTTCCAAAAGTCACATATTGTCCATATTTTCTATGTTCGCATTTTGTTGTTCACGCAGAGACAGAGAAATATTATTACAAGAGTCATTTAAGCTCATCGACGCAAATATAATAATCATTTACACAATCTGCGTTTATACGGTGTCTGTGTATTGCATTACAGTTTGCTGCAGGCAGCCATGTAGACATTAATGGTAGGAAGGATGACCATGGACTTACGTTCGTTGTACTAGGAGGCAATTTATATACATAATGTAACAATCAATTTCAGCGCTGCGGACAGCAGCATGCTGTCTTTAACAAACAGTGAAACAAGATACGTATGAAGCAACCGAAAATTACATTCAGCCAATATTGTGGCAGATATGTGGGTCAAACCGTCAAAACATGACTGGTATGATTAAACACCGTTCCTTTTGAGAATATTAAGGAGTAGCAGTTGATTAATGGCTCAGTTATTTAGGATGACTTTAGAAGAAAGATTAAGGAAAGGCAAACCTACGTTTGTAGCATTTGTAGACTTAGAGAAAGCTTTTGACAATGTTGACTGGAATACTCTCTTTCAATGTCTAAAGGTGACTGGGGTAAAATGCAGGAAGTGAAAGGCTATTTACAACTTGTACAGAACCCAGATCGCAGTTATAAGAGTCGGGGGACATGAAAGGGGAGCAGTGGTTAGGAAGGGGGTGAGACAGGACTGTAGCCTCTCCCTAATGTTATTCAATCTGTATATTGAGCAAGCAGTAAAGGAAACAAAAGATTAATTCGAAGTAGGTATTAAAATCCATGGAGAAGAAATAAAAAATTTGAGGTTCGCCGGGGACATTGTAATTGTGTCAGAGACAGCAAAGGACTTGGAAGAGCAGTTGAACGGAATGGACAGTGTCTTGAAAGGAGGATATAAGATGATCATCAACAAAAGCAAAACGAGGATAATGGAATGTAGTCGAATTAAGTCGGGTGCTGCTGAGGGAATTAGATTAGGAAATGAGACACTTAAAGTAGTAAAGGAGTTTTGCTATTTGGGGAGCAAAATAACTGATGATGGTCGTAGTAGAGACAATATAAAATGTAGACTGGCTAGGGCAAGGAACGTATTTCTGAAGAAGCGAAATTTGTTGACATCGAGTATAGATTTAAGAGTCACGAAGCCGTTTCTGAAAGTATTTGTTCGAAGTGTAGCCATGTATGGAAATGTAACATGGACGATAAATAGTTTGGACAAGAACAGAACAGAATCTTTCGAAATATAATGCTACAGAATAATGCTGAACATTAGATGGCTAGATAACTAATGAGGAGGTACTGAATAGAATGGGGGAGAATAGAATTTTGTGGCACAAATTAACTAGAAGAATGGATCGGTTGGTAGGACATGTTCTGAGGCATCAATGGATCACCAATTTAGTACTGGAGGGCAGCGTGGAGGTTAAAAATCGAAGAGGGAAACCAAGAGATGACTACACTAAACTGATTCAGAGGGATGTAGGTTGCAGTAGATACTGGGAGATGAAGCAGCTTGCACAGGATAGAGTAGCATGGAGAGCTGCATCAAACCAGTCTCAGGACTGAAGACCACAACAACAACAGCACATATCTTTTAGCGCATAAGTTCATTTCCCTTAGTAGATGTAACCCAGACATGCCACACCTCGCAGACTACGCGGTAATAAAGTAGGGCACAGCAGATTGTAATACGTCTACAATTATTTACGGCACCAGTACTCCTCCCAGCTTGCATGTGTGAGGAGCGTCACTTGTTTCGACATTTGTGACATCATTACCTTAACCAGACCTTTATGATAAAGCATTATTTTCATGACACCTTCAATAAGAATATGCGTTTAGTGTACACAGATGTGTCTTGCTTAAATGATAGTTGACGTAGTAGGCTTTTTCTGCATCCTAGAGTGGCGGGAAATGTTTATGTTCTTAACGAGTCTTCAGATTCATCTCATTCGTCAGTAGGATAAACATCACAGTGGGTCAGTGGCAGCAGAATGAATTTGCCTTTCGCGGGCTCGTGCTCTATCGACTACAGTAAGTACGACACACGACCTGTCCTCAGAACTGTACTTCCGCCAATAGCTCACAGAGAGGAAAAGGTCTCGTACTCGAGTCTCGGTCCATCATTTTCTGGCTTCATACTTCATTACCTGTTAATTAGATATATGTATCCACATTTGCTCCAAATGCTCTAACCATTCTGTATACATACAATTTTTCCTTCCATGTGCCAGATTAACTATTACAGGGTGCCTTAGCTGTAGCCACATTAATGTATCATAATTTTGTTTAGCGATTTCTATAAAAATCTTACCTCACTTTCTCATTCTTTTAGCTCTCAGTTGTCTGCCTTACTTAATGTCTTAATTTATAATCGCCATCTTTATCACCATACTTCACATGCTTTGAAAGCTAGAGCTGTGAATTGCTGACGGTGTCTAAAACCTGTTCCAGCATTGTAAGTCAATTGTATAGAGTATTGGTATCTGTTAGAAATGTGAAACCCCCTCTTCCAGGTTTTTGCCCGCTTGAGAAAGAGGAGGGTGACACAAGTGCCTTCTGTCTTTGAGATATTTCCCTGCCAGTGGACCCCAGAGCCAGCCAGTCGCATCAAGAATGGGGAAGACAGCGTGGACTGCACTCTGGAGGACGGCTGTGCAGAGGTAAGTCAACAGCAGTACAACCGTGCGAAGTAAACACGAAGAAAGGGTAAGAAAGAACGAGAGCGAAGAAAGACCAAATGAAATAGAAAATTGTATGCTTTCCAGAATCTGTTACTCTGCGGGATAACTCTTTCATTTTTAGATGAAGGACTAAATAAGAAATGCATTTTATTACAATCCAGGAATAGTATCGTGTACTGGTTAGAAGAATCTAAGGTAAATCTAAGATGAAAAACAGGTACAGAACTTGTGCACTAAGTTTCCTCTGTAAAGCTGCTGTGGGTTCAGAATATACCACTCGTCTCACACACAATACTGTTCTTCGGAGTTCGACTTTCACCAAATGAAAAACGAAGGCTAACAGTGGACAAAAAGTCTGGCAAGGGCCATCGAAGTGCTACCACAGTCTCCAGAGACAAAATACGGCCATAGAGAGTGTTAGTTTGAATGCCTGCGCATAAAACTAAGCATTTCCATAATCTGCTATAAGCGCATGCCATCAGTTTAAAAAGAAAAAGAAAGATGACTTTAATTTGTATGCAGTAATTTGCGGAAGTAATACGAATCCACTGTAGAAAAATGTACACAATGCAAGAACAATGTAACATATGTCACAGTTCCAGTGTCTGTGACGCTTACCAAGAACCCATGCAGGAGTAAATTTAGAAACTTGCAGAATACTTGATAAGAAAATAAATAACCGGAACACGGAACACAGAGGTGTTAAAGAGGGTCTTTGAGTGCGGGGATTCTTAAACAAAAGATAGCAATGCTGTCGTACAATCACCCTGTAACGTTCCAGAACCGGAATTCGGGATTTAGTGGGCGGCGTCAAGGAACTTTAAAGATAAATTCACGTGACGTTGGGGAGAATAAGCTAAGAGACATTAGTATGGGAACAAAGATAATTATAGACATAAATTTACATTTTCATTAGTAAACACTCTCACTTGCAATTCACTGCATATTTTATTACGTACTCTCACTTCCGATTTATTTTCTGTAGTAATGTAAGTAAATACAAGACAAAAACACCACAAAAAATACAGCCAAAACGGACCATAGACAGTTAATTGCGTTTTTATATCACAAGTTTCTTGACTGTTTTCGTTATTCTTCATTGTTCAATCATGTCATACTTCCAACAACATTGACAGTAATCTGCTTCTTCTGTTCAAGCTTTGCATACTTTCAAGAATTTCACCTTTGAACTACTAGGTTAACTGTTAGTCGATGTCTTATCATTGGTGCCACCAAACTAGACATAATTTACTAAGTGTCCTCCATAAACATATTTGCTTGCACTTTCGCTCTCGTACCTCATCGTTCTTTACCTTATCCGACATCTTAACTTCCAGCATACATCAACAGCACCGCATTCAAATTCGTTAACAGCTACAATTACGGACTGCTTATTGAATATATAGTCTGTTTAACTATCCTATCCCAGGGATATGATATTGTACCGGACTCCTGATTTTCACGGTTGACTTATGAAATGGCCATACGAGAAAATCCCCACTTCATCGCTACCTCGAAGATGCCATGTCCCATCCCTCGTGCACCGGCAGTAACACCACGTTCAAACTCACTTGAATCTTGATAACCTGCTATTGTAGCAGCAGTAAGGGATCTAACAACTGCGCCAGACACTTACTGTCTTATACAGCCGTTGCGGACCGCAGGACCGTATTGTGTCTGTTTGCTTATCTCTGTATTTGAATACGCATCTCTATACCAGTTTCTTTGGCGCTTCAGTGTATTTTTGAGAACCGCTCAAGCTCCATAGATGCTTTCAAGTCATCACTCATTTACAAGAAAGAACAATGAGATGGATTCAATCTTCAGCAGACCAATAATACTATCCTCAACTGGTTACAAGACCCCAAGGGAAATCTAAGGTCGCACGCAAGTATATTACTGTGGAAAGGAAAACTAGGCTATGAAAGTAAACAACAAGGAACGTGAAGAACAATATACATTGTGAGACGTGGCTCTAGTACAATCGGTGTAAATTCATAAAAAAATACGATATTAATAAATTTAGAGAAATTATACGTTTTCTAACAATAAAGTCGGATAGCGAAAAAAGGCTATGAACTTACAATATGTTACTAATTACTTTTGTTGTAAAAAATATATTGGGGCACTGACATACATGGCTATATTATATTTAATAACTCTACATGATATATTGTTAATTGAACATCATATTTAATCTTGACAAAAGATAAAATAGTAGTAGTGTCAAAACGTATTTATATTTCCGTTAGGAGTCTTCCTTTATTTAAGTCTGCTGGCGGAGTTGCTGTAAATTTCTCAAGTAGTAACCAAAAACCATCAAAAAGTTACACATCATGCGCCTCACAAATCATGCGTCATGGTTTTAGATCTTCATAGACTTGCTTGACTTCAACCTTGTCCATGGTCTAATCATTTTATATCATCACGCACCCTACGCACTGCATGGGCAATGATCTGCTTCTCTTTTTTCCAACCCGCCCATATCTTCACAATTTTAATGTACATTAAACGCACTGTATTTCACGTTCATTACAGCCTACAGTGAAGGCTTGTTTACTTAATATGTAATCTATTTAAGAATGATGATACAGATGTCTAAAGATTTCTATCCTTTAGACATATTCTATTCTAGCTGAGTCGCTAATGATAAATTTAAACCTCCCACAGCTCAATTTTACGTGGGACTTCGGCGAGAAAGAGGTAGCTGGAGAGAGTCCACGTTTTGGGGACGACACTTTCGAAATGAGTGCTCAACCTGAAATTTTACCACAGAAACTAGAGATAGAATTGCTACATGCGCCGCAGGAGGGCCGTACTGAGGTAAGTCTGTTCTTCACCATTATTTCAACCTACACATACGAATGCATACTTAATATATAATCTGTTTAAGAACGTTAAGTCAGTGTCTGAGGTTCTCTGTGGGTTAGACAAATGCCTTTATAGCTGAGTCAGTGATAATGAAGTCAAACCACCCACAGGTCGGTGTCATTGGGCGCTTCAACGTGACAGATGTGCTGGAAGAAATTCCACCGTTTCCGGACGACGCCTGTAAACCGACTGTGAACACCGACACTATTCCAAAAACCCAGAGGCGGAAATCGTTGATCCGCCGCAACAGAACCCATCTGAGGTAACTTAGTATTATTGGTACAATGAACAGTTAGTAGGAATAAATGGCCACTCAGTTTGGAGCGAGGAACAGACAAATACATCTCAGACCATCTGTATTGCAGGAACAGCCACTCTGTCGGACAATAATTTTCGCAAACCTCTCACAATCTGGTTATTTTCCACGACTGTAAAATGTAGTCCTCTGTCTCGTTTTCATAAAAGAGCAAACGAGGGATTCACTATGTTACAATCCTATAATACACTCTAAGACGAAAGAACGACGCACCACAAACGAATTATCGAATTATCAGAATGGGACGGATATCGGTAGACATGATGTACATATGAAGACAAAAAAACGATTACATAAAAGAACTGGATAATCTTAACAAACTGAACAAGTGAAAATCTCATTGGTACACGTCTTGACCTTATGAAATCGTTTATTGGCCTTAGCATTGATTGATATTATTGTTGGATGTCCTTCTGAATGATATCGTGCCACATTGCCACCTTAGATGGTCAAAATCCGCAGTTGGCTGCAGGTTCCTATCCATAATACTCCTAGCGTTTCCAATTGGGATGAGCTTCGGCGACTTTACTGGTCAAGTTACGGTCTGATAAGAAAAAAAGAAAATCAGTAGGAACTCTCACCCAGTGCGGTTGTTAAAATTTAAACCGAGAATGGCTGGTCATGAAGGGCAGTCTGACAAGCAGGAGTGGTGGTTTGGCGTGGCATTTCTTTTCATAGTTGGAGCCACTTGGATATCACTCGCGGCACCTTTATAGCAAAGCAGTACTGCCACGATATTCTACGCAACACTTTATTGCTATTCATGGTACACTATCCAGGGCTTTCATTCCAGGAAGACGAGGGTTCATACTGCCTACATTCTTGCCTGTCAGATCCTACCCTGTCCAGCAAGTTCGTCGGATCTCTCCTCAATTCAGAACGTTTGCAGTACTGTGGACAGGGCCCTCTATCCAGCTCAAGATTTTGACAATCTAAAGCACCGACTGTGCAGATCATGCCACGATGTCAGGAGGATCTAGTAACTGCAATAATAAGTGCCAAGCCGAAAAACTGCTGGTATAAAGGCCAGAGGAGGAACAGAGCATCACTGACTCGCTCAATTTGTGAGGCTCTTTCTGTTAAATAAAACATCCAATTTTTCTGAAATTGTAATTGTTTGTTTATACATGTACATCACCTTTTTTTCTTAGGGTGTACTCACCACAATTGGTTACTAGACACTGAGGTAAATCCAAGGCCTAACGAGGTGGTATCACTAGAGATTATAAGCTTCCACTGTAAAATTGTCACGGGTTCGGTATTGTTACATAACACCGTACAACGACTTGAATCGTGCCAGTTGCAGATAATAGTCCAAGCGACTCAAAGTGACAGTATGCCAGTGCTGCCTGCTGTCACCTCCTTCCGTCTGCATGGCTGGTTGGAGAAAGTGATGTAAGACAATCAGTTAAGTTTTAATTCGCGACAGAGACGTTATTTATATAGTGTGAATTCTAATTGGGAAATGACGAATACTCAATGACTCACTTCCAACGCAACTACGATGATTATGTTTTATGTAATTTATGGAAACGTGGACAATCTGAATCCGGATAGTCGGTGTGAATTTAAAAGGGTACATACTGATTTCGATCCAACTCACAACTTGATTAAGGATTTATATGATTCAGTTTTCTCCAAAGTTTTCTAAAATTTTCCTGTGTGGGGCGTCCCATAATCAAGTTTCGAGTTTTTTCTCCATTAGATGTAGACTTGTATATTCACATCTGCTATCTTAATTTTCTGTATTTAGGTAATTCCTTCTTTCGTGAATAAAATTCATTACTGATGAGTTGTCAAAGCAATTGTTGTGGGCACTGTGTCTTTTTCTCCATTTGATCGTACGCTGCTCTCTTGACACCAATCGTTCGTCTTCTCTTGCAATACATTTCCCTTTCTCAGTCAGTGGGTATCTAAAGTTCCCTTTGAAACAATCGATAGTCTTCTGAAGTCTTCTGGTATCTCCAGGTTTCTAAAACATACACAGCTCGTTTCTCTTTTTTAAAAGACCCAAATTCAACTGATTCCTAGGCAAATTTTTTGCCGCGCGACTTTCTCTATAGTTACTTTCCCATATCTACATTTCCTTCTCATCCTTGTCCCGTTATCGAAATCCTGCCTTGCATCAGAATTACATTTTTGTTTTCATTCATCCAATGAATAATTTTTTCTTCCTCAACTTTTATAATCTCCACCTCCTAATGATTCTCAGAGCTAGCAGCCTATTATACTAACATCACGTGGGTGTGGGATTCATGTATATCTGGCTACGGTATTACGTTCACTAAGTTCTTCGGCCGCATTCCTATTTTCTTGTTTATAATTAATTCGCCTGCTCAGAAATTTTATCTTGCTTTCAGAAGTTGGAAATATCCAACAGACAACAAACCCCACCCACTGACCAAATACGTGTATCAGAGGAAAGTGCCTAATCAGGACGCAGAGGAGGACCTCACCTCGCCTCGCTACCTGGAATGAGGCACGCCTTAGCCAGGTATTAGGTTTCACCAGCCACTCCCAGATAGCTCTCCTGCCAGTGACGCTGGGCTCTATAGCTCAGGAGCGAGGCAGTTGCACGCAGTGACACTTCACACTATGCCACGGCAGGTAGTGTGCTTCTTTCTGGGATTCCACATCCATAATTTCATTGCAAAAGAAGCCCTCACACGCAGAAACCCAGCGTCATACCACATTTCTGTATTTATTTTAAACGATATTGGGTGTCCAGAATGCCCAAAGTGCATTGGATAAGTAAATGTGCTCCGAGGGAATGAGAGGAAATGGGTAGTTTTGGAGGACTTTTGAGAGCTGAAATCGCATAATGCTTATAACTGACACATGGTTCTACATTGAGTGGCAGTACACTATCGAGTTGGGTAATTCCCAGTTACAAGACTGTTCGGAAAAAGTTGAGCTATCCGTTTTAGATTAACGCCATCAAATTCTGAACAGAGAAACTCCGTAACAGTAACAACACCCACATCAGACTGACCTTCAAGGAAAGATTTACAATGTGCTTCTTTACTGGTTTTCGTTATACTTCTATCACTGCTCGTGGACTCTTATGCGAGGCCACCCCTGGCGACTGACTGTGCTCGTATATTCTAAATGTTGTGAGGCTTGTCTAAGATTTACAACTTTTTCAAGCTGTTTCTGCTATTTTGTTCAACAAACTCGCCCATCATGACTTCATTAAGTTCATTATGCAGGTCTCTGGTCCAGGACTACCTGGGTTCTTTGAAAATGAGCGACAAGCAGCTCTTTCACATGACTTGAGGAGTTTTTATATTTGTCTAGTATATCGTACCCCAACAGAAACTTCTGTATGTCATGGCCTTAATCGTGAGTGCCACATAATGTCTTATTTTTGTATTGATATTCAAGTTTTTCGCTTTCTATTAATGGATGTAGGGCATGAGTTAGTCTGATCAATTTCTCTTTCTTATCTTGTATGTGCAGCTTGAATGTAAGTTTATTGTCTAACAAGACACCTAGGTAACTGACCTAGATGGCCTACTGTATCTGTGTGTTATTGATTTACCGACTGCCCCTCAGGTCTGGTCTTCTTTGCAGTGAACATGACTGAGCATTTCTTATCCGCACTTAGACGCACGATGTTATATTTTATCCACTGCTCTGTAACAGTTAGATGCCTCTGAAGGCATTCACTCTTCCTCAACATCGTTCGCTAAATACTTCACCTTACAAGTATATAATTTGTAGCAGGCCTGAGAGGCCATGTAAAAGTGTCTTTATTTATTAGCTCTCAGCTACTATGAATGTCGTTAAAGCTTCATTTTTTATGTAAGTTGTAGATAAAGAATATTTTTGTCGCAACTACATTAATCATGTTTTCGTAGGTGGACGGAGCTGGTAAGGAAACACGAAGTGAAGATGTGGAGGAGCGGCAGCCTAGGTTCTCAGCAGCCATGCTTCGGTTGTTGCTTCTACCAACTGACGAAGAGATTTATTTGTTCCAATAGTTCTTGTATGTTCCATTTTTTTTCTTATCTTCAAGTTATTTGTTCAGTTTATTTAGTTGTTCTTGTGTTCGAGTTGAGTTTTGTTCAGTATATTTAGTTGTTCTTGTGTTCGAGTTGAGTTTTGTTCTGTTTTGAATTTTCATTAACTACCTTTGGATCAGTTATAAACCAAAAATAAATCTTTTGTTTTTCGTCAAATATTGTCTCGTTTTTTACGTGTGTTCCTGTAATTATGATAATTGAAGAACATACTTTCCAAGAACTTCAGTTTCCAGCCCTTATTAGGAGCAAGGATGGTTTTATGACTCATACACTCATTACACGATCGATTTCGGAACTCCTAGTTTTTTCTTCAGGCATACCTTAAATACACATCTAATCGATGTTAGGCACTTAGGCTTATTCTTTCACATCACAGCTGTCTGACAACCGAATGGCAAAAACGCAAGCCCCACGTCCACAGCGCCACACACGATGTCACCACACTGCTGGCCATTTTATGTGGTGTTACGGACGTGGGTGTAGCACACGTCTCATTTGGTTGACAACCAGATGCCATTCAGGAAAATGGTATTCGTAGAAGCAACATACAAATCGATTCGATGAGCACTTGAGGCGAATCTGAGGATGGGACTAGCAGGCCAAAAAGCGATCATGTAAAGCCACAGGAAACATTATTCGTAATTGATCATCCGTATGCAGCTGCGTTAACACCATCCACTACGTTGTATATGAAAGATTGTCTAAGGCACTTGGAAACCTCCTTACAGGGTAAATATGGACCTCCACCGGTGGCACATATTTAAGCTTAGTTTACAATATCACATTCGCTTCACAATTACACACTTCATTTAACGATGAGAAGCTCATTTTAGTTTTATAGTTCTTAGAGTGGGTAGATAAGTCTGTTTAATGAGGTGTAACCCATATCTCCAATGATTGTGGATAAAATCATGCCCTGAAATTTTGTCCACATTTGAGAACAATTTATATGGGGATATATACCGGCCATAAGTTCTTTAGGACTCCTGGATAAAACACTGACGGAACTTTGCGAAGGCCTCCCGTAATCTGTCTTCTCCTACGAAGCTTACTTCCGTGTACCAGCTGCATACATATCTGCAGATTGCGCATTTGTACCGATATAAATCTCCGCCTTAAATATGATGATTGAGAGATTTGTAACATATTATCTTTGATTCTCCTTACGCCGTCCTTGAGTACCATTATAGTTTGTTTAGAAATATTGTATTCATTATCTGTACGAATTTGTCACCGCCATCTTCCATTCCTACACAGGGTAGCTACTTCAGGAAAGATAGTTAGAACAAGTTGAAATGTCAATAAAAGGCAAGCTGTCACGGAAGAGTTTTGTCTCACATTATTTTCAGTTATGGTTAGCTGTATGATTCAGTGTACATAATACATATCCGTTAACGTAAATGTACAATTTGTGTTCCATACAGACATGGAAAGTATTGATTATTTAATGTCGGTTTATTGATTGTACTGCCTCTTTCCAAGTTCACCGAAATTGTGATTTTATCCTGTGTATGCAGCCATGGATTTTGCCGTAATACAGAACTGGGTCATAGGTCGTTACAAAATAATTATACACTCCTGGAAATGGAAAAACGAACACATTGACACCGGTGTGTCAGACCCACCATACTTGCTCCGGCCACTGCGAGAGGGCTGTACAAGCAATGATCACACGCACGGCACAGCGGACACACCAGGAACCGCGGTGTTGGCCGTCGAATAGCGCTAGCTGCGCAGCATTTGTGCACCGCCGCCGTCAGTGTCAGCCACTTTGCCGTGACATACGCAGCTCCATCGCAGTCTTTAACACTGGTAGCATGCCGCGACAGCGTGGACGTGAACCATATGTGCAGTTGACGGACTTTGAGCGAGGGCGTATAGTGGGCATGCGGGAGGCTGGGTGGACGTACCGGCGAATTGCTCAACACGTGGGGCGTGAGGTCTCCACAGTACATCGATGTTGTCGCCAGTGGTCAGCGGAAGGTGCACGTGCCCGTCGACCTGGGACCGGACCGCAGCGACGCACGGATGCACGCCAAGACCGTAGGATCCTACGCAGTGCCGTAGGGGACCGCACCGCCACTTCGCAGCAAATTAGGGACACTGTAGCTCCTGGGGTATCGGCGAGGACCATTCGCAACCGTCTCCATGAAGCTGGGCTACGGTCCCGCACACCGTTAGGCCGTCTTCCGCTCACGCCCCAACATCGTGCAGCCCGCCTCCAGTGGTGTCGCGACAGGCGTGAATGGAGGGACGAATGGAGACGTGTCGTCTTCAGCGATGAGAGTCGCTTCTGCCTTGGTGCCAATGATGGTCGTATGCGTGTTTGGCTCCGTGCAAGTGAGCGCCACAATCAGGACTGCATATGACCGAGGCACACAGGGCCAACACCCGGCATCATGGTGTGGGGAGCGATCTCCTACACTGGCCGTACACCTCTGGTGATCGTCGAGGGGACACTGAATAGTGCACGGTACATCCAAACCGTCATCGAACCCATCGTTCTACCATTCCTAGACCGGCAAGGGAACTTGTTGTTCCAACAGGACAATGCACGTCCGCATGTATCCCGTGCCACCCAACGTGCTCTAGAAGGTGTAGGTCAACTACCCTGGCCAGCAAGATCTCCGGATCTGTCCCCCATTGAGCATGTTTGGGACTTGATGAAGCGTCGCCTCACGCGGTCTGCACGTCCAGCACGAACGCTGGTCCAACTGAGGCGCCAGGTGGAAATGGCATGGCAAGCCGTTCCACAGGACTACATCCAGCATCTCTACGATCGTCTCCATGGGAGAATAGCAGCCTGCACTGCTGCGAAAGGTGGATATACACTGTACTAGTGCCGACATTGTGCATGCTCTGTTGCCTGTGTCTATGTGCCTGTGGTTCTGTCAGTGTGATCATGTGATGTATCTGACCCCAGGAATGTGTCAATAAAGTTTCCCCTTCCTGGGACAATGAATTCACGACGTTCTTATTTCAATTTCCAGGAGTGTATCTCTGTTAATCCTGGCTCTGCTGGTTCTTTATTATTGGCTGAGTGTGTCATCTGTACCAATCCCAACCTGTTTTTATAACTTAGAGTGAGGTTATTTGCGTGTACCTGTTATGCTATCTTCACCCTACAGATACAGCATCCATTGAATGCGATCAGATCCTTCGGAGTAGAGGTAATGTCATTTGATATAGATGGCATCCGCAAGCTGGCAACCTGACAGAACCTAATCGAGAGATGCAAAGACTAACGCCACTTGGGTAGATACGTTTCGTCCAAACCGCGCTGGAACGTATGAATGGGCCTTAGCAGAGCGCAAAGTTCACAGAAGTGTCTGTGTCACTTAAATAAAAACAGAAAATAAAATTCGGAGAAAGACTGCATGAAACGTTCTTTGAACTACGGGTTCGTTGCTAAACTAATAACACGTCTCACTTTCGCTACTCATAAAACACGGAATGCATAGGTGAAAGCAAAAACCATTTAGGCACCAACATATTTCTAGTGTGAAACTAATCCAGGAGACAAATTAATTAGCTACAAGAACACAGACACCCAGCTACGTGCTGTAAGAATTGTTTTCCAAGCCGAATGGAAGAAAGAAAGAAATACCCTAGATAAGATAAAACTGTAAGCAGTCGTCCGTTTCTGGCGGTGAGCAAGTGTTTGAAGGCACAAGAAAAAGTACGGTAATCGTATGATTTGGAAGTCATTCATCGGTTCAAGTTGAATGACATTCTTGAGTAACTCAACCAATAGCAAGCTTCGTAATGTTTAACTAACCGCGATAACGGAATAAAAGAACAAATATGACAAGAAAACAGTCTGTCCCACAGTAAATGTTAATGTCTTACTTCAGAAGAAACCCAATAGCTGCAGTACGTCATGGGTCTGAATGTTTGTCTTACAGTGAGTTGTGCTTCAGCAACCAACTAAAGAAGGTGCCTAAAATTAGCCGTAATATCGGAACCGAAGAAAGGCCTGCTGTTCTGAATCATAATAAAACGGAGATAAATATCCTTTGTTGAGACGATCACGCAAAGAGAATGACACAGTTTTACAAATATTACAAGCATATCCAGGTTGTTGCATGCGCGAAATTTTAATCAAATGTAATGCATCAAAAATCAACAGATTCGAGTACTTGGGGATGCGTTTTATGTTTACATTAACAAACTGAAAAAGTCACTTGAAACTCTGAGAGTGAATGTGAGTATAGTGAGGTAGCAAACAGTTATCGTGGCAGACTTCTCTTACAGCAATCATCAGACACATTGTTCTTGTGTAAAAGATATTCTGGAAGCAAGCAATGCGTAAAGAAATCTTTGCTAGTCATATTTGAATAAATTTTTTTCTGTTTAATTTATGTCTCCTCTGTTTACTGAAAAAGCCCGCTGATTGCTTCTTTGCTTATCCTGTGGTGACACTGTAATGGAGATTTCCTCCGTCACATAACGCAGTCCATTTTGAGTAGTTAAATAAGTATATAATGATAATGTGATATAAGTTGTACCACAAGATTTTCATTATTTTGTATTTAAGTGTAAAGGAAAGATGAAGTATTTTAGATATTTTAATGCGATTCTGTCTGTTTTAATTATTCGGGAGTTGACCGTCTGGTTTCAAACTTTCTTTGATTTTTGCGTTTAATTTGATGGGGAAGCCGTTGAGATTGAACTTAGCATATACATGGATGGACATGAGAAATGAAAGGTTGCAATAAAATTTTCATATGTGATTATTAGTTTACGTATGAAATATTCTGTTGCAGATTAATAAAAATGAATTGCTTTGAATATTCCAAAATAATGATTCAAGTTTTAGTTTTATTCAAGTACTAAAGCTGTTTGTGCAAGAATGAAAACATTATTGTCCATCGAACTTAGCAAACATTTTCACGTTGCAGTGGATTTTTGTTTAACTAGATACACCCCGACTAGCTTTGAAGCATAAGACTACCTTTTCTATATGGAAATGTTTTCTTTTTTTTTAAATTGCTAAACTCTCATGAAAATTATCCACTTTTAAGTACACTTTACGATATGTTCATAATTTATCACTTTTTGGAATGAGAATTTACAAAACCTGCAGCTAGTATCCACCTGTGAATGCACAAGATAAAATCTAATATCTGTTTTTATTCTGCGTCTGGAATGCTGTGAAAAGAAACACTTTATTATTTTCCTTCACCTCTACCTGTAACCTTTTTAGAATGTGGTCGTTATTGCGATCGTATATTTAAATCTGCCGCTGCTGCAGACCGCTCGCTCGCGGCGCAGCTCCGCACCGTTAGCGATATCCAATAAAATGCTGAAATTCCTTAAATAAAATTGGTAATGTCCGGTGCGAACTTTTCAGTTGTTGTGACAAACAGATTTTACTAGATAAATATATTTTAACAGAAACAATTAAAATCTTTAACACCTTTTACAATCCCAGCTATAAATAGCGTCGATCATCGCCTTATGACAAATGAAGAATACCTTAGAGCCTAATGCAACGTCACGAGTTCCTCTCCCATTCAGTACGTGCAGAAGACAAGCGATTCTATTACAATATCTTGCCTATTTAAATCATAATTAATTCTTGTACAGTCTTTGTCATTTTTAATTACATACCGTTTCTTCTGTGGCGGTTTGCCCATCCTCCGCCACAGATAGCATTTTACACTCATTGAATAATCATTTATAATAGCAAAATTCACAATTATCTTTTCCCTCACAAAATTAACCGTCCATTTAAAATTCAGTTAACAGAAATATATGTAAATTATTTGTTACAGTGAGAATTATACATCGAAATGTTCGTTTAACTTTCACTTTGGATGCGTGCTGCCAGAGATCGTTACAATATTATAACAAACTGTGGAATGTATGCAGTTTATATGTATAGAACTCGCTTTCATCTAGTAGGAAATCTTTTATCTGTGCAAAATTATGTTAAGGAAGAATCGAAGAATGATAGGAGTCAGTCGATGATAGTGCCTGGTAACCTAATGATGAACAGACAGGACCAGTCTTTCAATCAGTGAGAAAGAGTAATCATTTCGAGGAAAGTTAGGGAGTTTCTTGTGACGAAAATCACAAGATTTTGTGTAGAACAGGGAATTATCGTAATGGCTAGAAGAATGCAGTTAGACCATGCAAAGACAAGCACAGTTTTAAGAAGAGATACAGGTCTTAATGTTATCAACCAAGCAGAGGAGATGTAAGACAAGAAGGTATCAGGCGAAAAGATACTAAGAAAAAAATCAAGACAGGCGTTTGAATACTGTAAAATTTGACAGTTAATCAATGGAGGAGAAAAGAAAAATCAAGACATCAGAAGTATGAGAAATGCATAACGGATAGCTTTGTCTGGGTTCTTCAGAAGAGGGCACTTTCGTTTTTAATAAAGCGTCTGACACCTACAAACTATTGCTGTTTCACACACACACATACACACACACACACACACACACACACACACACACTTGTGAAGGCAGCAATATCCATACATTACTCATGGATAGATCAATAAGAAGCATTCATTATCATTCTGCTTTGACATGGCCAGTGACTGGTGGGCTTATCATGTGCACCATCACAGCAAACTACATAACGACAGTTAATCTGTGGGTTTCAAGGTAAGAGAAAACTGAGATGAAACAAACCGAATCTATAGAATTTGGCAAATATCAAAATATAAAGAACAACTTTCATCACACTGTCTTAAAACTGGAGAGCAGGCTTCAAACTTATTTGTGAAGTAAACTGCAGAACATATTCCAAGCTTATCGCTTTTCACAAACATTACTGTTAGCTAATCATACTCATTCAGTAAGTACAATCGCAATTAAAATATATAATTATTGACTAAACAGTACAAAACTTCCTTGATAGGTATCCTTGAAAAATTTCAACAAACTCCTCGTCAAATTTTCAGCAATATCTCTGAGAGTAATTGTATTCTACGGTCTTGTGTAATAACATTAGTAATATCTTTATACATGGAACAATGAAGTAGTAAAACGTATGAAGTTTCTAGGAATGGTACTTGAAGGAAGTTACACTTACTTAAGACAGGATTTATATTATTGACAATTAATAATGGAAGTTCTGCAAAATACTTATGCAGAGCAAGCTCTTGCGCAACAGGAAAACGTAAATCCTCACAAAAATTAAAATGTACGTGACATAAGTCAAAGCTATGGCCTCACTGCGGTCGTGATGTAAGTGAACATTAACAGCTAATATGTGAAAGTAATAGATAAATATGTGCTTAAATAGTGTAAAACGTTAACTCAAAATATGGCCTCGCTGTGAATGTGATATAAATGAAACAATCATAGCTATTATATCAATAGGATTGTTCTAAAAAGCTAACTTAAATGTATGTAATTTATGTGTACAGCCTTAACTGCTTTATAAATCTGAGCACCCATCTCATTTATGCTCTTCTTTGTTGTAGAACAGCACATACCAAAATGCAGAAGTTAATTGTTTTTCTAACTTCATCAGGGTCGCGGGAGTATATGAATAGTATTTAAGCATATACTATAATGACAATATTTTGTTTCATTACTTGGCGCTAAGTGTCAGGGTTATTCACTTCTGGTAAACTACAAAATTGTTACTTGATTTAATTTATGAAAGGTGCGAACCAATAATAACGGTTCGAAATGTATCTCTGGAATACAAATATTTTACGTTAGAAGGGGGCAGTAACTTTGTTAATTTCTGCAGTGTCTCTTTTCCCTTTGCGTTTCTCAGATTTTTTTTTTTGTAATTCCGGGCACAAAGTTTTCACTGGGAATGCATTTAATTTTTATTGTCAGTATTATTACACTCGATATTCATCACAATACGCAACCTTTATCCACCTTTCCTGAACGTGGGTGATTGTTTGATTGTGTGGAAGTCTGTGTAAATACAAACGCACGCACTCCGACAAATTTAGGTGGTCCTCTTCGGTTCCGTCTTGGGACCTTGGAATGGCCGTTGGGTTTTTTCCCAGAGGCTACCTTGTGGTGGCAGTCCTGACGGTAAGAGAAGTGGGTGGGTGGGGCTTCGGGGGGACTGTCCGCTTGTTCTTTCTTAACGAGTGGCTTCCTTGCGCAAGGAAAACGATTGTTTCGATTTTTGATGCTGAGTCGATAGGAAATACTGACAAGAAAACCAGGTGCTGTCTCTGCTATCTCCTGATTGGAGGAGAGACTCGGTGCCACTGCAAAGTCGCTTTGTTGACTGGTCAGTTCGCCACCTCCAACTTTTTGTGCGTTTGTCTACGGAGTTGCTACAGGCTGAGAGTTGTTTAGAGTCTGCACACGCTGTTTGGGGTCTGTTGAGTGTGACTGCTATTGCTGTCCTCACATGAAATGTGATTTTGGGTGTGAGATAGTATTTCCGTGTTAGGAAGTATCGGTGATAGCTAATTCATTTGTCGGGAGCATGATAAATATCTTGTCGTTTAACTAGATTCAGTTAGGGAAGGACTTGTTCCTCACCCAGTTATGATTTATTCCTTGCATCGCGATCCTGATTAAGTTTCTTGATGTCTTTCCGTTATCGGC
Organism: Schistocerca gregaria; assembly: GCF_023897955.1. Classification (NCBI taxonomy): domain Eukaryota; kingdom Metazoa; phylum Arthropoda; class Insecta; order Orthoptera; family Acrididae; genus Schistocerca; species Schistocerca gregaria. The sequence goes on along the minus strand of NC_064921.1, from coordinate 134,434,430 downwards.
TACAAGCCAGGTTCGACACCTCGTCTGCCCTAGAGATGGTGAACTTTTTCTTCTGCTCTCATAGTGTCCGGATTTTTGTATCACGTGAGTATCCATTCTCAATTTTTCACTTAAGTCAATCATTACTGAATATTGCTGACTGAAATTGTTAAAGCCGTTGGCTCTCATGTATCCATAGCGAAAGGAGTTTGTACATAAAAAGTTTTTACAGGAGTTGAGTGTTTCACTCCATTTTGTAAATAGATGTAACTTGGAATCAACTACTAAGCCAGATTTCTACCTAACGTGCTTTCCAACACACTGTCCAATATTCCTGTCTCACTAACACCAACTGCCCTGTATTGAATATCTATGAGGAGACACATGCTTAAATTTTATCCCCTCGTCGGCTTTTCTGAAGTTTGAGTTAGAATTCCCGTTGTGCGCCTTAATATAATAAAATTAAAAAAATTAAAAAAACTAGTGCCGAATTCAATAAACATTTGGTGTAACATATAGACACTTTGGAGCAGTGGGTGTTAGATAATGATAGACGTTGTTTGTGCAAAAGGAGACATACACACTCAGTTATCAAAATTTAGACGATATCAGTATTAAGCAATGGGCATTTTTTAAATTAGACGAATCCAATTGAGGTTAGTTGAAACAATTCCTAGTCTCATCACAGCATAGAAAGACCAGTTCTTTCACAAATGTCTGAAAAGAATAGAAGATGCAAAACGTATGTGGTGAGGGAAATACCGACTTCCGTAAACTGACGGCCAATTAAATCCGGTTTATAAACGGGAACTGCCAAAATGAATCGTAATCGCAGAAAAGCACTCTCCCATGGCATTCTGAGTCTGATCTAGATAAATGTCGACAGGCCAACGTTGCTCGACCGATACGTAGTAACGAGAAAATGGTGATCTCTGATGCAGAATAGTCGGGTAAGAGGATCATTAATTTGACATATGTATTTCAAACTTACAAACCCACTGCTGCTTTCATTTATTGCTCAATCTGTCATGCCACTTCCTCGGAGGAGAAATAAAAATAAAAAAATAGCTCCAAATTCCCAAAGATTTACGCAAAACAATTTCTAAAATCCATGAAAAATGAACAAGCAAACAAATTTCCAGTTTTCACTATTATTTGGATATTTACCAGTAATTCAATCAGGAATCGAAAACTTATTAATTTATTATCATACGAAAGATAGACAGGATTCCAGTAAAATCAAACTGAAAATTCAAAATCATGGTAAATCGCAAAATCTTTATAATTAAAATTCGCAAAGTAGAACCAACGTTCCCAGAGAATACTCCATGTGAGTACTCTTTGAGATTTGTGAGTAATGGCTAAGCATAATTCAATCCATTGTCACTACGTTACGAGAGTTAGCCGAAGCAGGTCATACTTTGGAATGCTCGTATATGTAGGCGCAATTAGATTGTTTTTTCATAATTGGTTATTGCTATCTACTACGACGCAGTGAAACGATACTTTGACTTCAAGTATTACGTTGTTTGGAGTTCAGATAGAGGATTTGCATATATTAGACTGAACTGACTTTTAATTAGATAAGCTTAAGTTAACACTATTTAGGAAGTGAACACAGACATACAATTTTATTTGTAATAACTAATGGACAATGGCACCTGGCGATAGTTATCGGGCATATAATTTATAATTCCCCCCAACACTTGGGAAAGCTTCTTCCTCACGGCTCTGTAAGGAAGTGACTAATATTGTGTAATAAAATATTATTTGACTGAAGCGCTCGGCGCTTAAATAGAAACTTCTTGACCTTAGGAATTAATAACACTGTTAAGACTGATTATAGATTTGAGATTACAACCAGTCTATAGGGAATTTGGTGTCGCTAGAACTAATTTGAACTTATAAATAATATTTAAATAGCAACTGATAAACTTCGATTATAAACGATTTAATTACGACATTCGGTGAAGTAAATATCTCGCACAAGTCGCGAGTTCAGTTCATCAATGTTCTTTGTTGTAACGTCAAAACCGATACATAAGATAGAACAATCTCACTGCTCTATCGCTGAGTGTTAGCCAAGACCGAACATCAGAAGGATGTTACAACTCTCACAGTCCTCTAATCATGTATGAGGGGCGGTCAATAAGTAATGAAAGAAATTTTTCTCCTCCACCATTTTGGTTAAAAATGTATAATTTGTTGTGAGACATAGTGGTATATTCCTGCTTCCTACTCTGTACGCGTTAAAAGCATAGAGCTGTCATTGAGAGCGTTTTGGCGTAAAACTGGAGTATCGCAGATATTCAAGCAGCTTTCAGAATGTTTAGAGAGACCTGGCAGTGAACAGAATCACGGAGAGTCATTGGGCGAGGTGTCTGTCATCATTGCAACAAGGTCGCGTAAATCTGTCTGACAACCCGCTTGCCGGCCGCCGGCACACAGTTGTCACTCCTGTAATGTTAAAATATGTGGGCTCTCTCTATCGAAGTGATCTATGAAACATAATAAAACACCATGGTGCACAACTGTATTTCTCCGTTAGTTGTGCTGATTCACTCAGAGTTGAGTGCTGAGCTTTCACACCGTCCGGCTTCCATCTGTTTGTCCAATGAAGGATGCACTCTGCGAGAAGCAGTACGTGGGTGATCGAGAGCTTACTGATATAACAAGACGATGGTTCCGACGTTGGCCAGTAGAATGGTATCGTGCGAGTCTACTGGCCCTCCCAGTGAGGTGGCATAAGGCTGTTGCACTGAATAGAGATGATGATGAAAAACAGTATTTCATAGCCTAAACTGTGTGGAATAGTATTGTGCGGCGTACTTGAATCCTTAATAATAGCAACACAAGGTTTCAGGAAAAAGATGATTGTGTCATTTACTGAACGCCCTTATGTATATACAGTCGATTTCAATGGTACACCATTTTACATCGTAAGAAAGGACACGCTCCTCTATCAGAGCCTCGTACAGAAAAGAAATAATACGGATGCTCTGTTGTCCTTAGAAGTTTGTGAAAGCACGCCTAATGTCTGCGAACTCTTTCTCGTGTTTGGCTTAGGTCAGTCACGTCCCAAAGGACTCAAGCAGATAAAATACTGTACCACACGCTGCGGTGAAAGTCCTTCAGTGGGTTCTGAGATAACAACAGAAGTCCGTCGCGAATAATCGACAAGTAAGTAACTAAAGGTTAGCAATGCGCAAATATAACAGGAAACTTTCATTTGATACGATACATCTAAAGGAATCGTGGAATTCCAGTTTCGAAATGGAGGAAGTGTGAAGGGTTAAAAGTATAGTAGAAGACCAGGGCTAAAGTGCAGTAAGAAGGCTCAAATTAATGTAAACTGCGGTTCAAATTTATGTAAATTGCAGTAGTTACGCAGAGCTGAAGAGTTTTACACAGACTAGACTAGTGCAGAGAACTTCATTAAGTAGTCTTCGACTGAACTCGACAACGACATAGACATGTGTAAGTTATTTACAGATGGTGATCAGCTAGGAAAGCCGATGATTGAGAAAAGTATTCTTCGTAAAATCTATCAGAAATCAAGTGTGCACTCTTTGTTTGCTCTATTGTCCTCAGTACTTGAAGCAAATTTTTGGATAACCATTAATGTTTTGGCTTACTTCCTGCTTCACTGAATTTCAACGCAAGACCATCGGCGGTTGATGATGTAAGAACTGTGGATCTGAACCTCATCTGATCTGTATGTCCTAAGATTTCTTGATATATCTTTCGATATCATTTCTTATTGAAGGCTGTTATATTGTTTTTCTCACCGATACTTGAATTGCCATAGTTTTCATCAGAGTCCGAGGATATAACTAGTACCAGGATGAAAGTGACTGTTTTCTATTTTTGCTCAATAGAAATACTCTCTATGCTTTCTTAATGAGCTTCCTGTCTTTGGTGACCAGTTTGTGGGTGTAAAATGTAGGCTCCTTGGCCGAAAATGTCACACTCGTTAAGATATTCTCCGTTATTACTGGCGTTGTTACATGAATCTTTTTAAGAAACCAAAGCTTAAAACGGGAGAAACGCACAAATATAGGCTGTTGCGAAACATGTTCTGCAGTCAGGAGAGCATCAAATTCTGTTTAGTGAGACTCTTCTTCCAGATGTCACGCGCGGATATTATGATACGACATGGAGAGAGATATTAGAGGTTATTAAACAGAACAATAATTTTAATAGGATGAAGGTAATTGAGAAACTGAAATGTATCCTGATTCCCCTAGTAAAGAAGATGAGTACTGTTATTGGATCATGGGGCGATATCATAGCAAATGCAGCAATCGACAATGGATCAATTAAGCTCTAAACTTGAAAATATGTGAAAGCACATCTCTGTAGGGGAGTACGCTCAAACAAACTTTTATTGCAATCAGTCATGAGCCAGTGCAAAAATACTACATTCGTATATGTTGTAGGTTAATGTTTCTCAAATCGTATCCCATAAGGGAGAATTATTGTATTTTTTAGAGTAACGTTCGACTAAATAACACAATTTCTTTTGGGTCCACTGAATCTTTATTTTTTAAGCTACTACCTACAGCCAGATTCCTCGCAGACAGAAAAATATTCTATCCAAATGAGTTTTCAGCATTTTTCTTGTCTGTAGCTTCTGTATTATTAAGGCACCTAGTTCGCTATTCCGTGCGCCTTATGGGCTAAATCGTACTCAAGGTTAGCACACCAGTGACGATATAATAACTGTATGGAATAACGTTACAAAACGTGACAATAACAAATTACAAACCATAAACGCAATTTTACTTCCATAATTACACGTAATAAAATTACGCACAGAGAACAAAACTTAAACTGTTAACAAATTGAACTGCTTGCACTTTCATATCGAGTATCAACTGGTATGAACACAGCTATCACAGAACTATTTTTTCATTTTACTTTCCACTCCATCGCATATGTCATGCATCCGTCCCTTATCTTATGTTTCATACACTGAACTATGTTTCCTTCTCGATCTTCCTTACACAGTTGACATAACCAGCTGACTCTGTCCTCTATTTAATTTTTTTTAAGTAACGCCTTCCGTCTCTTTTTTAAAGATTTGCGCACAGGTTCCTTCTTTTGGTTGGCCTTTTATCCTTTCTGTAAGAATTTGCTCTTAATTTCAATATCGATATAAGTAGTTTCGTATTTTTCTGAGTAACTGTTGTTATACACGAGACAGTAGATAAAGTGTTCAGCAAATAGATTATTCGTTGACTGTAAATTTCAGTAACTGTTGCAATATTGTTTTCCATTTGTCATTCTTCAGACATTATACGTGTGAAAAGTCCATACCAGTCATTGAGTAGTGTTGCACTGTTATGCGAGATTCCAGATTTTCCTGTTGTTGTTTCAGTTCCATTAGTCGATTCTTGGTGTGATTGATCAGCAATATGTACTGCAGCAGCTACAAATTCCTCTTCTTTGACTACATTTCTGCTACATGGTCACAAGCTTGTTGTCTTAAAACCGTTTCGTGCTACGGCCACAGAATCTGATCCGAGGTGTTTATTACCCAAGAGGTCTGCATTCTAACTTTTCTGTGACATTGCCCGGAATTCAACGTAGCCACGAATACGCTTCTAACTGTAGCTGACTTTTAGTGTTTTACAGAGAGGTCTGTCCAATGACAGCAGACGATAATTCGTGTGAGTAGGATATAATAGTACGAGTATACCCAACCACGGGCCAGCTTAACTGCCTCTTACTTTTTGGTGTGTGTGTGCTATATCCATCCCGTAAAAGCAAAATTTGTTTCCAGTCCCTTTTTCTTAGTTTTGTACGTTTTAAGAAACGTTCTAGGCGTCTGACAAACAATTTTGATGCTGTCCTTCCATTTGTTGAGCATCCAAATGTTGAATTTTGTGGCGCTCCTCTTTCTAAGGCGTCATTCATGCTGCTGCACTTTATTATGAATGTTGAAGGTATGAATGGGCCTGCTGCATTCACAGTACTAAGTACATAAACGCTCCGTTTGAAGACACCATTATCCGCTTGTAACTGCATCCGCTTGGTGTCTGCTTTTTAGAGCTTTAGATGGTTTTTGAAACGTGTGTAATGGATTTTCATACGCTTTATACATTTGGTAAGAAGTAAACTTAACGTTCATCTACTATTTCCTCATATTTATCAAAAACTCATTAGCACGTTCTTTATTAAAGCCTTTCTTTCGTGCCATCAACTCGCAAGGACAGAGTGGGATAATCTTTCATAAACCGGTAATACCATTTTATAATTGTTGTATTTTTTCCGTTATTTAACCGTTGTGGTTGTTGATATTTTTCAGCATGTTGATAGGGACGTTTCCTTCATTCTTTAATAGTTACTCCAAAGAAACTGGACTCTAAATTAATAATATGCTGCACTTGTACATCTTGCAACTCGTATCATTAGGTCTTCCAAAGTTTGACGCTTTAACTAAATCTTTCCAATGTTATATCCTTTACATGCTTCATTGAAACAAATTTCATCCTTCCGAGTTTTCAGTAAAGCTTCGACCATATCCTCTTGCTTCCACTTTTTGTACGCTCTCTTCGTCATATTGATCAGTTGCAAAAAAGCTTTTTAGGTGATATGTGATTTATATCAACATCTATGTCGTACCGGTACGATTAATGACTTCAAATGGTTCAAATGGCTCTGAGCACTATGGGACTTAACATCTATGGTCATCAGTCCCCTAGAACTTAGAACTACTTAAACCTAACTATCCTAAGGACAACACACAACACCCAGCTATCACGAGGCAGAAAAAATCCCTGACCCCGCCGGGAATCGAACCCGGGAACCCGGGCGATTAATGACTTCTCAACTGCTACGAGTAGGGCACTTAGAACTCTACCGTTCCAAACCAGATCTACAGACAAAATCTTAAGATTTTCTGCTGTTTAATTATGCTTAAATGCATGGCACAGTACTACGAAAATAGACGTGAATCGAAACAGTTACTGTATCATCATATTCTTCTCTAATAGCTTATACATTAACGAGGGAATATAACAAAATAGTCAAAGAAACTCCCTTGTTAATTATTTTTCTGTCAAGACTGCCAGCGGCCTGCGCACATTTATTTGCTCACTCACACGATTATTTAGTTCAATTTTTAGCCACTTCATATCGCATTTTATATACTTGGACTCCCTAAGATTAACCCTTCCAAATCCAAGCAATAATAGTGGACGCACCACCATCACCTTCCGTCTACATGACTTCTCCGCCACCATTACATCCACCTAACTAACACACTAAAATACGTTGGACTAATCTTCGATTGGCAACTAACGTGAGAACCTCGCTTACTAACTATCCAACATAAGGCCCACAATAGACTAAAACTAATGAAACTACTAACCAACCGAACATGGGGACTACAGCACTCCACTGTCTCGTACGTGTACCAATCCAGGATCTACCTCATCCTTTAGTTTGAAAATGGCGCATGGATATCTCCCCCTCCCCCCTAAATTCTGTAAGTCACTCCAGGTCCTTGAATTCCATGCTGTCTGTCCCTCTTTCTGTACGCGCTTACCTTCCCCACAAGAAGCCTTTACCAACTCATCAAATTCTCACTTCTCCTCGCTGTCATTGAACGCTTCTGAATTACCTACACCATTTTCGAACTCGATTCCTACAATCCTGTTGTATCTCCACTCCTTTCTAGTCTTACTGTGCTGCTGCCCTCTACCTACACATCCCACCACCAGCGCTTCACCTGCACACCCTTCGCGTCCTCTCCCAAAGAAATGTTAATCATGTCCCTCTCCGACAGCACCACCTCAACCCGACATATACCCATCCTGCCAAGTGTGAATGCCCCCTACCCTATCCACCATTACAAGGGCTCCCTCCAACTCCTCTCCACATACCACTCCTCCTCTTTTCCCCTTCTCTTTCGCCCCCATCCCCCTGCCCTCTCCAATCTATAGATCCCAATACCAATCACCCCTCTCTCGTTGTCCCCCTCAGGCAACCTCCATCTCATCACCGCGTTGCGTTTCCCCGTGCATGTTTGATTTTATATACAGTTTATGATGCATATCACTTCAAGTAAACTACATGTTGATTATTGTTACAACACAAAAGATAAAATGCAGTTCTCGCTACTGGTTTCTGTACTTGAAAATTTTAACTGTGTGCCTCTAATCTATTATGTGGAGATACGCACAACACTAAAAGATTTCCTGCTGTGAATATATGATCTTTAATTTGTAAGACTATGTTTTCGTAATTCTGATCTGACTTGTTAGAAATGGAACAATGTATAGTTACTGTAACTGATTACGAAATTAAATATGTTTTTCTCTACTTTCGTCTCTGAAATGCAGTGAAAATTACTCTCAATTATATGCACAGAAGTTACAGTATGTAGTGTTTACCAAACATAAAAGCTGCAGTGGATTTTTTAATATTTGAACACTATTGATGGCTACGGCTAACACGATAGCATGAAACTGGAAATGAAAATTGATTTTAATATTAGCAGCCAGATAAGCTTTCATCACAGCAGCCTTTGATATCACATAAGTAAAGCTTCAACTCTCTGTTTCACGTAAATTATTTACGTCTCTGATTTTGTACTAGCAGTTGCCCATGTCTATCTGAAAATAACATAATAAAATCTACAATTCTCCTCTGGGGTCTCTGAAAACTGAAAGAAATAATTTTAATGTACCATTACCTGCCCGATTAGTTGCGGGAAAAGTGCTTTCATTCAATTCCACGATCCAAGATAACGGCGCAGCACTGCGTCACGGAAAATTCTAAATTCGCTGAAAACGGCTAAAATGTGGATCGAAATACTGGGAAAGCCAGCTATAAATTATTACAAGCATGTTTAACAATTTCTGTATTAAAAATCAGGATAAAATTCAAAGCACACACCTTTTTTATACATCAGTATCCAATGGCGTCTTTCTCTATAAAACAACAAAAGAAAGCTAGCTAAGCGTTAGAGACAGCGTCACAAACTCTTAAAACATTCACAGCTACAAGAAAAAGCTAGCTAAGCGTTAGAGACAGCGTCACAAACTCTTAAAACATTCACAGCTACAAGAAGACAGAGACAGTATGTCCAAACCTCCACTATTTATAAGCAATTTTATATGCTAATGTATATCTTTGTTATATTTTTAATTATCATTGTCTTCTTCGGTTTCTACACTAGCCGACCACAGACGTTATTTGCAAAATGGTCATTCATAATATTACACAAACATAAAAATGAAAAATAATAATAATTATTATTTTTTACATATATTACACCGATTTTACAAATGTCTTGTCGGGAGACGTCACAACCGCCTTTTACCAGTCCTCATCACCAACACTCTCCTATCTCCCTCGATACCTAATCTTCTTTTCACCTGCAGTCTATTACCCCAGGATGCTCCATCGTGTTGGAAAACAACAGTGTCGGCAATCCTGACATGCAGAAGCTGTGTTCCAGGTAAATATTTTACCGCATGTTCTGCAGTCAGATATGAATGTCATCTCGTTTGTAAACAAAATGTGATCCACGACGTGTTCCTTGTGCTCAGCTTCGTTCAGTTCGTATCTCGGAGCTTTGATGAGCTGCATGTCCTTCGCAGTGCAGTTTGTCATGAACATTGTAATGTACGAGTAGCCAGCCTTTGAGTATTAAATTTTTCGTAATATGAGTACGGGTAGTGAGAAATTTTTCTACTGACTGTATTCTCGCACTAGTAGAAGCCATTTCATATAAATGTAAGATGTGCTTCATCTCAACATATTGATTATATTAACTCATTTAATAACTGTTTTGTTGATAATGTAATGGACTGGTACTTTCCTAGTTTTAATGTTTTTCATTTCCTACAAGGCACAGACGTCGTGGTTGAGTGGCATTGCACGCGGGTAGGGCAGGGCGGAAAAGCTTGAACAAAGGCAGGATCAGAACCAATGATGGGACGTCAGAAGGTCGTTGTGGCACACGCACGTGTGTGACCGCGAGTGAGATCCTTTCTAGGGTAATAACGTTGCGAATGCTTATTTAAATGTGAGTGGCGTCAAGATTGAAGATAAGTGGGTTCAATAAAAGGAAAAATCGTCTCTGTAACGTAAGTGGTCGGATTGAAAGAATTTCCGTCTGAATCGATGACAAAACGGTGTGGGCCCAACCAGGGTGAAATGGCGACGAAATGCGCACACGGGTACATGTAACAATGGCTACCGATAACAGCGTCGCCAACCTTACGATCTGCAGCATACATGTGTGGTAACTTAAGGTTGTACATGAACATACGATCCACCATTCGAATCGCAAATCTATTATAGTTTCTATTGAAACGTTTACAGTTTGTAGATATCCTATCCTTTATTGCTTAATGTTTATGATTTACTAAATTTTTGACAATTTATTTCAAAAACGCGATTTTGTGCAGCCTACATGTCAGTCCGTCCCGCCGTGGGATTCCCCAGTTTCATTACACTGCAGCAGCATGAGGCAACTTAGGTTATTCCCCGAGATAAATCCCCAGTGTAATTCACGGTACTGACAGCTTTTTATCCTACGCGGTGTTTGTATATAAGTGAAAAAGAATGTAGCTAACTTTTCAGCTCCGGTGAGGATAGAGAGCGATTTATAAGGTGTTAAGTAGGCAAAATGGTGTCCATGGAACCAGAAGACAGTGACAATGGTCATGGTACTCCCAAGAATCTACAGCGGGCGTGTTTAAATGTAAAAGACGAATCAAAAATGAAAAAATGTCTGGGAACTAATCCTGGATTTAAAGGTTGGTTGTGTGCTGATGTAGAATTTGTAACTTAACTTTATTTGTCTGAATAGGAATGTGTTAAAAATATTCAAAAAGTGAAAATCATGTCAAAAGGGTAATGGTGGTGTCAGCCAAAACCCAGAGAGTTTTGAAAACATTTGTATAATGAGTTACAACCGATTAATGTTCAAATAATCTGTTTCACATCGCTGAAATTTAATTCGCAGCATTCGTGGAAGAACACAGTCTTCCTTTCAGTAATGGAGATCATGTGGAGGTCGCAGTTACGAGTTGTTTTCCTGATGCCTAAATCGCCGAATCAATACAAATGCGTGGCATTAAATTTTCGCAGATCATAAAGAAAGTGATAGGAGAGAGCCGTAAGAAAGAAATTGCACAATAACTGAAGTGTACGAAATTCATTGTTCTGACTGATGAGTCAACAGATATAGGGTCTGTTAAATCGTTGTACGCCGTGGCCACATATTTTAATAAAGACACAAATAGAAATGAAAGTTAATTTTGGTACCTTTGTAGAATTCTTAAGCAATGTGAATGTGAAAAGGAACAGGAAGTTGCAGCAGTTAAAAACCTAGTGTACCGCCTTCACAGCAGGGTGATGGCACTAGAGACGCAAGGCCAACGTGGAGGCTGGCCACGCCCATTCACCCTGTGGGTGTGCGGTTGCCCGCTCCTTCAGCAGTGTCCGAGCAGGCTCACGGCGGGAGGGGTTTACAAGTCATCGGCAGCTCCAACGTTAGGCCCGTTATGGAGCTCCTTGGGCGGATAGCGTTGAGGGCTGAAAAGAAAGCCAATGTGTGCTCCATATGTCTGTTGGGAGGCGGTGGGAGGGGGGTGGGGGGTGGCTCGTCCGAGATGTGAAGTCGACCTTTCCCATGGCTGTCGAGCGTGCAGGGCGCAGTCGTATGCATGTTGTGGCTCACGTCGACAGGAACGACGCCTGTCGCATGGGTTGTGAGGCCACGCTCAGTTCGTACAGGCGGCTGGCTATGGTGGTGAAGACTGCTAGCTTCACACGTGGTGTGCAAGCACAGCTCGCAATTTGCAGCATTTTTCTCAGAGCTGATTGGGGTTCTTTGGTTTGGAGTCGAGTGGTGGGTCTCAACCTAAGGCTTCGTCGACTCTGTGACGAACTTGGCTGCGGATTTATAGTCCTGCTTTGTAGTGTGGGGATTTCTAGGTCAGGGATGCACTGTACAAAGGAAGCAGCTACTTGGGTATCAGAGTATTTGTGGAGTGTTGGACCGTAGTTTGACGTACTCGGATGAACACCCGCCATTCAAAATGCAGCAAAGGAACTTCGACCAAGTCCAGAATAAACACACTTCCACTGTCAAAATTTTGTCAGTACTTTCTCGACATACAAGGTGTTACAAAAAGGTACGGCCAAACTTTCAGGAAACATTCCTCAGGCACAATGAAAGAAAATATGTTATGTGGACATGTGTCCGGAAACGCTTACTTTCCACGTTACAGCTCATTTTATTACTTCTCTTCAAATCACATTAATCATGGAATGGAAACACACAGCAACAGAACGTACCAGCGTGACTTCAAACACATTGTTACAGGAAATGTTCAAAATGTCCTCCGTTAGCGAGGATACATGCATCCACCCTCCGTCGCATGGAATCCCTGATGCGCTGATGCAGTCCTGGAGAATGGCGTATTGTATCACAGCCGCCCACAATACGAGCACGAACAGTCTCTACATTTGGTACCGGGGTTGCGTAGACAAGAGCTTTCAAATGCCCCCATAAATGAAAGTCAAGAGGGTTGAGGTCAGGAGAGCGTGGAGGCCATGGAATTAGTCCACCTCTACCAATCCACCGGTCACAAAATCTGTTGTTGCGAAGCGTACGAACACTTCGACTGAAATGTGCAGGAGCTCCATTGTGCATCAACCACATGTTGCGTCGTAAAGGCACATGTTCTAGCAGCACAGGTAGAGTATCCCGTATGAAATCATGATGATGTGCTCCATTGGGCGTAGGTGGAAGAACATGGGGCCCAATCAAGACATCACCAACAATGCCTGCCCAAACTTTCACAGAAAATCTGTGTTGATGACGTGATTTCTCGTCAGCCCGCACATATTGATTGTGAAAATTTACAATTTGATCACGTTGGAATGAAGCCTCATCCGTAAAGAGAACATTTGCACTGAAATGAGGATTGACACATTGTTGGATGAACCATTCGCAGACGTGTACCCGTGGAGGTCAATCAGCTGCTGATAGTGCCTGCACACGCTGTACATGGTACGGAAACAACTTGTTCTCCCGTAGCACTCTCCATACAGTGACGTGGTCAACGTTACCTTGTACAGCAGTAACTTCTCTGACACTAACATTAGGGTTGTCGTCAACTGCACGAAGATTTGCCTCGTCCTTCGCAGGTGTCCTCGTCGTTCTAGGTCTTCCCTAGTCGCGAGTCATAGGCTGGAATTTTCCGTGCTCCCTAAGACGCCGATCAATTGCTTCGAACGTCTTCCTGTCGGGACACCTTCGTTCTGGAAATCTGTCTGTATACAAATGTACCGCGCTACGGCTATTGCCCCGTGCTGATCCATACATCAAATGAGCATCTGCCAACTCCGCATTTGTAAACATGACTGCAAAACCACGTTCGTGATAAACACTAACCTGTTGATGCTACGTACTGATGTGCTTGATGCTAGTACTGTAGAGCAATGAGTCACATGTCAACACAAGAACCGAAGTCAACATTACCTTCCTTCAATTGGGCCAACTGGCGGTGAATCGAGGACGTACAGTACATACTGACGAAACTAAAATGAGCTCTAACATGGAAATTAAGCTTTTCCGCACACATGTCCACATAACATCTTTTCTTTATTTGTGTGTGAGGAATGTTTCCTGAAAGTTCGTAAGCATCCAAATTTACTACCTTCCACGAAAATTCTCGCACTTGGATTATTCTCGGGACTGATAGCTGGCTCAAATCCGAAGTGGAAAGCTCTGAGGTATTTAGCGTGTTCTCGAACGTATGTAAGAAAGACAGATTAGAGTCCGCAGGAGGGGAAATGTAGATTGCAGTCGACAAAAATATGGTCTCTCTCTATTGCAGTTGAAGTGGACTTTGTGAAGTTACCTCGTCGCGAGTAACTGAGGTACGTGAAACCAAGTTAATTGTTGGATGTTTTTATCGGCTACCCGATTTCGCTGTCAGTTCTAGAATCAATCAAAGACAGTCTACAGTCAATAGCTTGTAAATACCCAGATCGTGCAATAGTTTCCGGAGACGACGTTAACCTACCGAGTATAGACTAGGGTGTCTATGGATCCATTGCGGGGGGAAAGGGGGGGGGGCGCAAGGACAGACAGTCATGCGAAATACTTTTGAACACGTTTTCTGGAAACTGTATTGAGAACCTTGCTAGGCAGCCCACACACAGTGGAAATAACGTTGACCTTGTAGCTACAAATTGGCAGTACGTTATCGAAAATGTCACTATAGAAACGGGGATTAGAGTTCATGATGTCATTAAAGCAACTATGATTACGAAAGTCAATAGGTCAGTGACTAAGACTGGGAGAATGTTCCTGTTAGAGAGAACAGTTAAGCAGTTGTTAGTATCTCACGTAGAGAGTGAACAGAGATCACTTAGTTCCAGTAAGATGGACGTAGAGGAACTATTGTCAAAGTTCAAGCACATTGGAAATCGTGGTCTGTCGAATTACATGCCTAGTAAGTGGATAAAGATTGGAAGAGAACCACCATGGTTTAATATCGAAATTCAGAAGATGCTGAGGTTGAAAATGGAACGCACAAATGACAAGCGAATGTTAGTAGACATTCGTGGGTCTGTGAAAAGATCTATGTGCGACTCATACAACAACTGCCACCGTCACGTCTCAGCAAAAGATGAGGCAGAGAACCCGTGAAAATTCTGGTCCTACGTAAAGTTGCCAAGCGGGTCTAAGGCTTCCATTGAGCCCCTTGTTGACCAGTCTGCTGTGGCAGTTGAAGGCGGTAACACGAAAGCTGCCGTTCTAAATTTCGCTTTCAAGAAAACGTTCGAGCAGGAGAATCGTACAAAGTGACTAATGGACAGACTCCTGTATGGGGAACACAGTACCAAACATCCATGGGACAAAGAAACAATTGAAAGATTTAAAAGCACCAGGTCCGCATGGAACCACACTTCGATTTTACAAAGAGTACTCTGCGTCATTGGCCCCTTATCTAGCTTGCATTTATCGCGAATCTCTTGCTCAGCACAAAGTACCAAGAGGCTGGAAGAAAGCGCAGGTGATTCCCTTCTATATGAGAGGTAAAAGAACGGACCCACAAAATTACAGACCAATGCCCATAAATTCGATTTGCTGCAGAATCTGTGAACGTTTTCTCAGTTCGCGTATAATAAACTTTCTTGAGACTCAGAAGCTTTTGTCTACGAATCAGTATGGTTTTAGAAACTGAGTTTTCCCTTCCGTCGCATGATGTACTGGGAACTATTGATGAAGGGCAACAGGCAGATTCCATATTTCTAGATCTCTGGAAAACATTTGACACGGTGCCACATTACAGGCTTCAACGAAGTTATGAGCATATGGATTATCTTCACCTATATGTAGGTGGCTCGAAGAGATCGTAAGTAATAGAACCAAGTATGTTGTTCTCGACGGCTAGTGATCATCAGGGACAGAGGAGACAGGGAAGTGTGATAGGACAGTTGCTGTTCCCCATACACATAAATGATTTGGTGGACAGAGTGAGCAGCTACCTGCAGTTGCTTGCTGATGAACGCTGCGGTGTACGGTAAGGCGTCAAAGTTGAGAGACTGTAGGAACATAATAAGACGACTTAGACGACATTTCTAATTGGTATGATTAACGGCAGCTAGCTCTAAATGTGGTAAAAGTGTAGTTTAATGCGAATGAGTAGGAAAAACAAACCTGCAATATCCGGATACAGCATTTGTAGTGTGTTACGTGACACAGTCACGTCATTTCAATAGCTGGCATTTACGTTGCAAAGCGATATGCAATGAAACGAGCATGTGGGAACTGTGGCAAGGAAAGCGAATGATCGGCTCCTGTTTATCAGGAGAATTTTGGGGAAGTGTTGTTCTTTTATAAAGGAGACTGCATATAGGACGCTAGTGCGACCTATTCTTGAGTACTTCTCGAGTGATTGGAATCCGTACCGAGTCGGATTAAAGGAAGACATCGAAGCATTTAACAGGGGGGATGCTAGATTTGTTCCCATTAGGTTCGAACAATACGTAAACGTTACAGAGACCCTTCGCAAACTCAAATGGGAATCCCTGGAGAGAAGGCGACGTTCTTTTTGGGCAACATTATTGAGAAAACTTGGAGAACCGGCATTTGAAGCTGACTGCCGAACTATTCTACTGCCGCCAACATATATTGCGTAAGGACCACGAAGATAAGATACGAGAAACTAGGGCTCATATGGAGGCATATAGACAATCGGCTTTTCCTCGCTCTGTTTGCGAGTGGAACAGTAAGGGAAGTGGCAAGTAGTGGTACAGGGTGCCCTGCGCTACGCATCGTACTGTGGCTTCCGGAGTATACACGTAGATGTTGATGTAGCTGTAGATACGTACATCAGTACGGGCCGAGGCTTGGAGGAGAGCAGATAAGGAAGTGACAAAAGCAGGAAGAAATGAAAACTATTTATAAGTGTTTGAAAAAAAATTACTTTTCACAGCTGTAAGATGTCAGGCAAATCCAACACCTTCCATGAAAACCCTGACATAATAAGCAAATCTAGTAGTATGTCACATAGCTCGGAATAAATTGTGACATTAAATTAACCAAAGTAATACGAGTAACGAGTGAGCAAATGGAATACCACAGACTAACACAAGAATGCCTAAATGCATGTCGTACCTTCCCACCGTGAGACCGACGCAGTTCCGAGGGGAGAAACCGAGAGCAGAACCGTGTTAAGCTAGAAGGCCCTACGATAAGGGACGGACTGGACACCCACGTCGCCAGCTAACCTCTAGCGCCACACAACCCGCACGTTTTAGCGTGAGACTGTTTCGCGTCTCTGTTACCTCAAGGACCACCGCCCAGCCCATGTTAAAAGCTAGAGCCCTCCAGAAAAACAGTATAGATCTTACGATAGCAAAAAAAGGGCCACTACCACCCGCAAGTTTTAGCCTGAGACTTTTTCACGTCTCAGGTACGTCAAGGACCACCCCCAGCCCATGTCATAAGATAGAGCCATCCAGAAGAACAGTATAGATCTTACGATAACGCTAAAAGGACCACGCCAGCTGCAGGTTTTAGCGTGAGACTTTCTCGCGTCTCTGTTACGTTGCAAACTTTAAAACATTGCCCCACCACGAAAAGTATAACGTTTCTCATTGGATAGACAGAATTTTTGTAGGCGGAGCTTAAGGTTAACATTGAGACCCTGATTGGTCAGATGAAAACACAGCGAAATAGCTTTTTTAAATCTACTTCGGTAAATTGTAGTAAGGAGAAGTTAGGAGAGATAGTTCCGAGACGGCGAGCTGGATGGCTGGTGCGCCGGCCGCTGTCGCCCTAACGCTGCCTAAACACCGACAAGGTAATGAACGCACGCGATGCCGCATTTTTGAGCGCATAAGGCTTCACTCAGAACTGCAGAAGACTCATCTGTTACACCCCTTTTTTGCGTAAAACTAGTGTCAATCGTTAATTAAAACTCATGGTGTCCACATTTGCCACTTGAAGAACAGATCTGAAACGCGATAATATTTCTTTTATGTAGTTATTGAGAAGCCACATCAGCCACTGTAATTTACGACAAGTTAGATAAGTAATTAAAGATAATTGAGGATCACTGTATACCATTTTGATAGTTTCCTCTTTTGTGAAACTTAAATTAAACCTAGGTTATAGATGTGATATTGCATAGGTCATCCTTCGATCCATTGTAGAACTTGGAAACCCATTCAGGGAATATTATTTCACATTTTTGTTGAACACAGTTGGTTTTTACCATCCTGCATTAAAACATCTCCTTTTATCAATAGTGCAATTTATAAACAATGTTTTGTGAGTAGAATAAAATTTCCAATAGTAAACTTAACTGCTTTTTCGACGTTATTTTACCAGCTAATTAAAAATAGGAATGCCTTGAACCCCTTCCACTAAATTTGGTTAGTATTAAGATTATTTTACAGGGAGTGCAGTGGAGCTGACGCTGAGATCATTAAGTATTTGGTTATATCATCGCTAGTGTCACTGAACTCTTCTGAATTCTACATGTCATGTGTGGTCTGGCGTCTCCTTACCAGCAACAGGTCCCACGTTCAAACTAGTTAATTCCCTAAAGAACACGCTCAGAGCGTCGTTGCGCGAAAGTGATAGGGAGACACGATATAGAACAAACAGACACCACCATGAATGTTTAGACAGCTCTCAGATGAGAGTCATTAGCATTACGAGTTCATATATTACATGAGTCTCTCCCTTATCATAAAAAAGTTATATTCGAAGGGACCATTACAGCTCACCATGTGAAATAATTCGTGAAAAGTTATTTTGTCTCTTCACTATCACTCTTGATTGAATGACGAAAATGATAACATTTACATGGTATAATATACTATAGATTTCGTTCACTAAATTACGAGTAAAGTGTGCATGGATTACAAATATTTAATAAGATAGAGGGATTGCAAAATTTTCTTCACCATGATTGTTCAATTCATCCACCTAACGGTCTGGAACAACGTATTACATTCAGGTCCTCAACTACTTTTGTCCTCCTTCCGCCTGAAGCTAGCAGAAAAGCCCCGATAGTAAAAACTGCTGCGGAATCTTGAGAGCTTACTGGATTCATACAAATCTGTAATGGCTCAAATGGCTCTGAGCACTATGGGACTTAAATTCTGAGGTCATCAGTCCCCTAGAACTTAGAACTACTTAAACCTAACTAACCTAAGGACATCACACACATCCATGCCCGAGGCAGGATTCGAACCTGCTACCCTAGCTGTTACGCGGTTCCAGACTGGACCGCTCGGCCACCCTGGCCGGCAAATATGTAACTGTGGGTGAAAACGAAGTCTTTTACTGTGTACTTTGTTCAACCTACACACTGTGCATACATACTTAGACAAAAATAAAGCTTGTACCACATTTAGTTTCCAACTTACATAAAACATTTTAAGATGTTCAAGACTTAAGTCACTCACTTAACCATCGCGGTTGGTGCATACATTCGTAGTGTTTTTCCCTAAGTTTAATAAATACAGAAGATACACATAACAGATACTTTAACCATCAATAATACATTCTCCTTCACTATTACTCACCGAGTCATGTTCAGAGCCCATTTCCATCCGGAAAGGAAGTTCCTTGAAGGTTGTTCGATAGAGGGCGGGAAAGCTGAAATTATCAAGCACAAGATCATATGGATGAGGTGGGTGCGGAATGACTTCCCAAACGAACTCCTGTGTTATCGGTCAGTCTAGCATAATCCGGAGTGGCGCAACCGTGAAGTAGCATCACTTCACGCAGTCTTCCTGGTCGTTGTTCTTGGACTGGGCCTGCAAGATCTCTCAGTTGTTGATAATAAATGTCAGCTGTCATTGCTACGCCCAGCAAAGCAATTTGTAGTACATCACACAGTCGCTGATTCAGCAAGTGCATAACATTATCTCTTATCTCTTGTGGATGCGCGCAGGTCTTTGTATGGGGAGTTGTTTGGGCTCAACCATTCCTTTCTTTTCCTTGTGTTGGCATAAAGACACCGTTACTCGAGGCCAGTGTCGATTCAGCATAGGAATGGACGGTGTTGTTCAAGAACCAAGGTCGATCAAATAGGGATGCACATATAGCCACCCGCTAATTTTTGTAATTTTGGCTTGGATCATACACCTGAGTTTATAACCTTCCCTATTGCATGCAAGTGTCGCAAGATGTTGGAATGATCACAGCTCATGACATTTTTCAGCTGTCGATTACAGCGACATGAATCATTGTGCATTAATGCACTTAAATGATCTTCATCAAACCCTAAATCTCTTCCTTAACGTGGAGAGTCACTAATGTCAAAACGATCCATCTTAAAACGAAAAAACCATCTTCTTGCCCTGCTCTGTGCAATGGCAGTATCATAATGCAAGGCGCAAATATTTCTCGCTGCCTCCGCTCCTGTCACTCCTTTACTGAACTCAAACAGACGAATATGTCGGGTATATTCCGATTTCTCCACTTCACACTCCATTTTCTGGCCTCCACAGCTCCACTCATTACTTACAAATGACAAAATGACAATATGGAAACTCAAATAGCAATACTGAACTACAAATAAAATATGACATTCGATAGCCGGCTGGAGTGGTCGAGCGGTTCTAGGCGCTTCAGTCTGGAACCGCGAGACCGCTACTGTCGCAGGTTCGAATCCTGCCTCGGGCATGGATATGTGTGATGTCCTTAGGTTATTTAGGTTTAAGTAGTTCTAAGTTCTAGGGGACTGATGACCTCAGCTTTGAAGTCCCATAGTGCTCAGAACCATTAGATTTTTTTGACATTCGATAAATAAATCCATATGAAGCGGAATATCAATACGCACTAACCTAATTATCAAGTAAAAATGTAGTTAGCCTTTCAGTTTCCAAGATCATTTATTACATGACACAAGAGTACAAGTTACTTGATCTTTATGATAGTTTCTTCCCTTAATAGAGTTTCAGATAGAGATGATAAAGTTCTTCATTCATGTCCGTTTTAACGGACACTTCAACTAGAATGGACTGGTGAATAATGCATAGCCGAGGACGGACAGGTCTCTGGGGGTGCAGGCACGGTTGCATGATGACCCAGGAGTGCCTATGTGTGAAAGTAAACAAAAGCTACACGCTGAAAGTCTCTGCTATTGTGAAACCTATCTCTGGGTTTATGGACAGGCTCATATTCGCATCTTGCCGGTAAATAAATTTTCCAATGATGGTGAGTAGCCGGCCGGTGTGGCCGAACGGTTCTAGGCCCTTCAGTTGGAACGGTCGCAGGTTCGAATCCTGCCTCGGGCATGAATGTGTGTGATGTCCTTAGGTTATTAAGGTTTACGTAGTTCTTAGTTCTAGGGGACTGATGACCTCATATGTTAAGTCCCATAGTACTCAGAGTCATTTGAACCATTTTTGATGGTGAGTATCTTCGAAAAAATCTCCCTTCTTCTCAAATCAAATTACGAAACGAATCTCGAGCTTGAAATCTATGTGATAAAGTACGCTGTTTCAGAGTACTGGTATTTAAAGCAAAATCGAGAATACAGGTATTATGCATGCGCAAACTGTCATTAGACACTATACCCTGACTATATTCCGTTTAAAGTCAAATTTGGCATGAAAATTCAGTTGACTTAACGAATAATTTTTATGTATCTCAGACTGCTGTACAGCATTATGTAACGTTCTTGTACCAGTAAATTCGCTGTTCAAGGCATCGACGACTCCTGAATTTTCTTCGCCATTTTTCCGCAATCTTCGACAGTTGCTAACAACCGCAGCTATTCGACGCGCGTCCATTTTTGTAAAGAAATTGTGTGGTTTGCAAACCAAATGAAGCCGACAACGGCCTCTGGAGGGAGCTGAGAGTGCAAATCACGTTATCTAGCTCGTCAAATGTGTCGAAGGCGCTCTCTCTCGTCATGTCGGACCCCTTGTCCACGTCCACCTCAACGTTATCCGCCTCGTCCAGTGTGAGAAAGGCTTTGGTGTTGGTCATCTTAATATTCCGGACGACTGCAAGCGTAATCAGAGATTTAGCAGCATTTAGTGCTATCCACAGGAAGAATCGAAGATCTTTTGTGACCTCGATCACTGTCCAATATTCTAGCACTGGTAAGTAGAAGAAACTGTCATTGTTACCTAGCTTTTTCTGTAGGCGACGCAGTTATTCGCATCACTTCTACTACTGTTTCAACTTCTATGCAATTGCACCAACAATTCTGAACGTATACAGCATAACTTATGTTTTCTCCTTTTCGCCTTACATATGAGGTAATTTATACATGGTCAGGCTACACTCGAAAGTAATTTAAGTGCTAATTGACAAGAAATTTGGATAGTGTTTATACATCAAATTACAGTTATTTACATAATTAAAAATTTTTCTTGTATGTTGGGAATGTATAACTAAATAAGAAGTGATATTTCGGCTTTTTATGTTATAGGGAAGGGAACGCAGTTCAGCATATATCGAATGTCTCTCCTGTGCGTCGTCGGTCGTATTTTCTCTGGTATTTTGGCAGATATTTGTAACTTAGTTTTTAGAACGTGTAGCTGGAGTCAGTCCTAAAAAATACCGCTTATCATGTCTTTCGTGCGATGCCCAGCGTCGACGGAAAACGTCGGTTTCTTTCTCATTATAAACAAAATGATTTTTAAAGTGGAGCTGTACGTGACCTTTCGATAGAGCCGTCCCATATTAGTTCAAATGGTTCAGATGGCTCTGAGCACTATGGGACTTAACTGCTGAGGTCATCAGTCCCCTAGAACTTAGAACTACTTAAACCTAACTAACCTAAGGACATCACACACATCCATGCCCTCGGCAGGATTCGAACCTGCGGCCGTAGCGGTCACGCGGTTCCAGACTGTAGCGACTAGTAGCGCTCGGCCACTCGGCCGGCCCCATATTACTCTGGCGTGGTATTCACTTTATCGATATGCGTTAACGTGGGCAGTGAAACATGCAAAGTAAATGCTACTCCAGCAGCAACTGAGCAGCGCTTATGCACGGCAGTAGCAGTTAGCGTGGGCCAGGGCAGTGCTTCGACTGCTGGGGTACTGGTTATCCTTTGTGGTCCACTGCTTCTGTTAATACACATCGATAAAACGAATAACGCATTAAACTAATTTGACACCGCCCTATCGAATGGTTACGTAAAATTCCACTTTAAAAAATCATTTTATTTATAATGAGAAAGAAACCGACGCTCACGGGCGTTGCACGAAAGATATGATTAGCAGTATTTTTAGGCTTATTTCAGCTACACGTCTAATATCTGCCGAAACACCAGACAAAATACGCCTGACGTGTCTTAGGAGAGTCCTGTACAGTGTCCTCGTCAGATGTAACACAGTAAGGTAAAGCCACTGATTTATTTACCAAGGAGTGATTCGACAACTTTCAATACGCTAAGTAGCACCTTACAAGCCTCAGTACGTGCAGACACTAGTCTTAGCCAACAGAGAGAGAAAAAATTCTCATTCCCAAATTCACCGAATAAAATCCATTTATCTGAGACCTGTACACGAAATTCTATAATATCACCTATTTGTTTAATTGTTCATGAGAAAAAACAGAAAATATTAATTAAAATACTTTAATTGGTAATTTCCCGTGGTGTTTCGAGGCCAGAACTTTTTTATTTTACTCAGCAAGATAGCAAACGACAAATCAGTAGCTGTTCAGATGCGATATTATTCACTTACAGCCTGAAAATATGTATACAGTATATTTACACTAACGTCCAGAAAAAACACACTAGACGTACGACGTTCATATCCACATGATATGTACATTACATGATTAACATTTGAACCATTTGGCCCGCGGGTTCATAGTCAAAATCGATATCGAGGCGCAACATCACCTACCTGTAAAATGTGCCTGCGGCTATAGTTCTCGCTATCAATCGTAGGTAATTGGTCACTGTGACTTGAGCAGGCCTGCTGGACGTCTTCCAGACATATGCGTGACCTGCACCGTCAAATCAGTGTGTTTGAAAGAGGGTGTATCATGGGCAAAGAAAATGCGATGCATCCATCCGTAAATTGCTGCTCGTGTGAGACGAGGTGTTTCGGCAGTGCAGGAGGTGTGTGAAGAATGGCCATACAACACGGTGACGTGGGTTAGGTCGCTCCACCAATATCACTCCCTCCCCCCGACTGAGCAGATCGACACCTTATCCGAATGGCCATGCAGGATGGACCCACCTCCCCCTAGGTTCTGGCGCAACATTGGAACAGTTTAAACGTCGTATACTGTCAGGGGTGACAGTCCATCGCCCTTTATTCCGGCAAGGGCTACATGAGCGTCGTCCACTTCACCACCTACCTTTGACGAATGTGCAGAAACATATTAGACGACAATGAGGTGTGGAACGACCCCACTGGGGACACGAATAGCATCAGACAGTGTTTTGGACGAAACAACGTTCTGTTTGTATGAACATGATGGCTGCATTTTGGTGGGGGGGGGGGGGGGGGGGGCAGCGGCACAGTGAATGCGTTCACAGAAGACATACAGCGCCAATTGAAGGCCTTATGTGTGCAGTGCTACTATGTACGACCACAAATCACAGTTTTTACCTGTCCAGGTCACTTTGACCAGTGTGATCTACGTGAACGACATCCTGTGACCCGTAGCCATACCCTTTCTGCACAACATCCCAGACGCCATTTTTCAGCAAGACAATGCACGACATTGCTGCAAGAACACGTGCATTCATCGTGGTACAGGACGTTAGCCTTGCCCTGGCACGACTGATCAACAGACTTGTCGCCAATCGAAAGTTTGGTGGGATATGGTGAAAACGCTGTGACCCAATGCAGACCACCCCTAATGAACTTAGGAAACAGGTGAATGCAACATGGATGGCTATACCACAAGACGCCATTCGCACCATCACGCATGGAACAAGTTAACAGGGCCCATGGCGGACCCTGCGCCTACTAGGCACTAGGACACTTGCTGAATAGAAGTGACTGAAATGCTAAGCTTTTCTGCAGAACATACTAATGTACATGTCCTGTGAATATGAACGTTCTATCTCTAGTCGTTCAAGGTGTTCTGTTTTCTTTCTGATTACGAGCTCATATAAATATTTACAGATAAGGGAAGTCTAAGTCCCATGTACTTCTCTAATTTTACACTTCCTTATATATTTGGATCACTATTATTAAGACTTAGTTTTTCACTAATGGAGTAATTCATGCTCTCCTCAATTTCCTGTCATAGTGTGCTTTCCTATAAATTTGCACTTTCTGTTATGGAGGTTAATCGTGAACCTCTTTTACCTTTTGTTCCCAGGTAGTTTCCAATCGAAGCTAACAAACGATCGGAAGTAGCCATTCATTCTTTTCATTTTCTTCAGGTGTTAGATCAGCTTTGGTACAAAGTGCAGAATGCAGGAATAGATCATTTATTATTTGCTCAAAGACTCCAAAGAGTTCCACCTAATTGGTTTGTTTACTAGCTGCATCTGCCATCACAAGCCACTTAAATATCCAAAAAAATATTTATCATTGGTTAGCTTGGGGATTAAATTTTGAGATTAGCACTTGTTGTATTTGTTAGTCCGTTAAAAATTCTTTCTGTTTTCTTGTAATTAAAATTTGATGCATGTCCTATATTCTGTTACAGGCCTACCCACCGTGGGAATATGATCATTCACTACATGTTTTATTAATCGTGTAGCAGTGATTTACTTCAATGCACATAATTTATGGTACTTGGAATAAACATCAGGTATGCCTACTATGTGTTTAACCCTTCGACGAGTAGAGCGCAAGGGTCAATGAAACAACGTTTAATGGTTTTATGGGTAAAACTGCGTGTAGTTCGGATTTACTACTTTGATTTGATGGTTTATCCTTTTGGCTAAAGGCACTAGTTTCTTGTATTTGCTCAGCACGCCGTACCATGTTCGCAAAGTAACGGTACAATTTATGTTTCTTGCAACATTTCTTCACACAGTAGCATCCCCATGCATAGTGCGTATTCCAGATCAGAGTGTCCTGACGTGTAGTAAGTACAGAGATACACAACACATCAGTAACAACATTTCTTCTATAAAACAATATGTCATCATTAAGGTAACATAGCTGCTCTATTTTATTGTTGTTTCCTTGTGTGAAGAGCAACTTTACTCTTTCCCGTCTGGGCTCGCTATCTTGTAATTCTTCCCTATTCTTAAACATATCTAAAACGTATTGCCAGTGGTGAGTATCTGTCATTAAATTGATCTTAAATTCAGAGGTATGCTCTACAAGGTCTTCAAATTCCCACAACCTTTGCGGAAGTCGGGACAAGGTAATTTCAAGACGATGTGATTGTAAAAACATGGTACAACATGATAGATGATTGTGCGACAGTTTACGGCAACAAGAAGCTTAATACTCAGTGACTGCAGTAAACTTTTACATGCCTACCGAGCAGATACCAACTGAACTTCTTGAATACCCAGATTATGACCAAGGATTCAAATTCGGCAGCAGAAATACCCTCATTCACACTCCGATAGAGTCCGACCAGCAAAACTGTTTGTCCTTACTTTACTTTCACACCTCTCAACAGAAAGTTGGAATAAGCGCGACCCCCGCCCAGAAAACGAGGCGTCAGATTCAATACAGATATATTTTGTCGTATAAGGACGGTATAATATATCGGAATACACTATGTGATCAAAAGTATCCGGACAACCCCAAAACATACGTATTAGGTACACTGTGCTGCCACCTTCTGCGAGGTAATCCATATCAGCGGCCTCAATAGTCATTAGACATCGTGAGGGAGAAGAATGGGGTGCTCCACGGAACTCGCGGACTTCAAATATGGTCAGGTGATTGGGTGTCACTTCTGTCATACGTTTGTACGAGAGGTTTCCACACACCTAAACATCCCTAGGTCCACTGTTTCTAATGTGGTAGTGAAGTGGAAACGTTAAAGAACACGTACAGTTCAAAAGTGTACAGGCCGACCACATCTGTTGACTGGCAGAGACCGCCGACGGTTGAAGAGGGTCGTAACGTACAAAAGACAGACATCTATTCAGACCATCACACAGGAATTCTAAAGTGCATCAGGGTCCACTGCAGGTACTATGACAGTTAGGCGCGAGGTGAGAAAACTTGGATTTCATGGTCTTACGGCTGCTCATAAGCCTCACATCACGCCGGTAGATGCCTAACGACGCCTCGCTTGGTGTAAGGACCGTAAACGTTGGACGATTCAACAGTGGAAAATACGATGTATGGCGTGACGAATCACAGTACACAGCGTAGCGATCCGATGGCAGGATGCAGGTATGGCTAATGCCCGGTGAACGTATCTGCCAGCGTGTGTAGTGCCAACTGTAAAATTCGAGGGCGGTGGTGTTATGCTACAGTCGTGCTTTTTCATGGAGGGGGCTTGTTCCCCTTGTCGCTTTGCGTGGAACTATCACAGTACGGGCCTACATTGATATTTTAAGCATCTTCTTGCTTCCCACTGTTGAAGAGGAATGCGGGTAAGGCGATCGCATCTTTCAACACGATCGAGCACCTGTTCATAATGCACGGCCTGTGGCGAAGTGGTTACACGACGATAACATCACTGTAATGGACTGGCCTGTACAGAGTCCTGACCTGAATCCTGTAGAACACCTTTGCGATGTTTTGGAACGCTGACTTCGGGCCGGGCCTCACCGACCGACATTGATACCTCTCCTCAGGGCAGCACTCCGTGAATATTGGGCTGCCATTCTCCAACAGACCTTCGAGCAACTGGCTGAACGTATGCCTACGAGAGTGGAAGCTGTCGTCAGGGCTAAGGGTGGGCCAACACCATATTGAGTTCCAGCGTTACCGATACAGGGCGCCACGAACTTGTAAGTCATTTTCAGCCTGGTGTATGGAGACTTTTGATCACATAGTGTATGTCAAAGTGTATTTTATACCATTAAAATCATCCTGACATAGTTTCGTCCAAGATTGCTGTGCATTTTTCTTTAATAGGCTCAATAAAGCAAAACCTTTTATCCACAGATGGATGATGAATCGCCTAATGAACGAACATAATCCTAAGAAAGTTTTTAACTGCCTTTTATTTCGGGGAATTTGGGTAACACAACTTTGAAAGAGTTAATGAAAATAACGTGGTGTACATATTTATTTTCTGTTACAAACTCTTGGAATTGTCTTAGTTTCAGGAAACTCTCTCCTTGCAAAAAAGAGTTAAGAAGAGGCTCTGCCCTCATATATCTACAGTCTGATTAAAATTACTTGATATTTAACACTTCTTGTGTTGGAGTTTGTTTCCTCCAATCAGGGGTCTCGACGTCACAACTGAATTTTTCATACGCAGCACCAAGCAAATACTGCAGGATACTTTCGCACAAGGCGAGATTCAGCGTCACATAAACATTTATCGTAATCACAGAGATTGGCTAGCAATAGATAAGCTTCGGACGACATTTTGTGAAGAATTTTTGAAGGTTGCAGCCCATCGTTGTGACTGGGTGACCACAGTTACAAAAAAGAAAAAGAAACACTTAAACAAATATTGTGGCATAGCACATTTTGTTAGTGTATAAATCTGGCGTGTAGAAGGCCGTGGATTCGAATATCGTCTAACACAGTGATTTTTTTTTAGTTTCTAAATCTAGTCAAAAGAGTTTGATTATTATTTTTATTCAATTAATTGGTTTTAGAGTAATTGTTTGTTTCTAATACTTTGCCACGTCATTCTCATCACCGTACTGACTTTTTTTATTTGCTCTTGTTTTTCTTCACAGCATTCTCTTCTCATTTGGAATCTGTCTGTGTCGTCTATAATCTGTAACCAAGTGCGAACGAGGACTGCTCATCGGTTGGTAATGCAGCAGCTCGTGTAGCCAGTCTGAGATGGTTTCAGTTAACCAATCACAACCAGAAATTGCAGTTTGCCTTTGGGGCCGAAATTGAGTTATTTCTGTCTTGAGTCTGTCGTTGTGGTTAGCTTTAATCATCGCGAACAAAGCGAACGTGATTTTAGTTCTGCTGGAGGTTGCTAGCAGCAGTTGTCTCGTATAAGCTGGACATCATGAGACTGTGGTTAGCTTAGGAAATGAGTTTAATTGAAGGGCTGCTAAACGCGTAGTCTTCCGCAGTTTAGTTATTAGTCACTTCAAATTAACTGCCGACAGAGTATCTCGCATTTCTGACACAGCATTTCGTGCTGTCGCTTCCAACACCGCTCCACGTTACACATTAACAGTGTTTGTGCAGTGAATCCCCGTGTTTGAGTGGCACCTGTAACCTAGCGGCACCACGCATCCGACGTGGTAACACTGTTGTGGCAAATGACAGACGTCAGCTATCAAGTAATTTTAAACGGATTGTAATTTTAAGGTTTTGTGGTACACACTGTGTCAGTGTCCCTGTATTCATGACAATCAGGACTGTGAAAGTCGTGATTAGCCCTAACAAGTGCTTGATTGGTGACGGTACACACCAGTTCTACGTACTGGTACCTCTGACGAAAACAAAATTCGAACTGTAGATTTTGAGATGTGTTATGATGGAAATTTTTGGGGAAAAGATGTTGGGATATTTGCAGTTTCCTTTCAAACGAGGTATGACTGAAGAATTTCGTGTCGATCTTTTTGACAACTGTGAGAACTTTGAGGGAAATTTTGAAAACAAAGCGGAGTATTCCACAAATTAGCTTCCGTTTACAGGTGCCTTCAATACAGTTCCAGTGTCATCTAGTGAATGTGAATCTGATCATTACCTACTGAAGATAGAACGTATCTGCAAACAAAAACTGTTTCTACCGTACTTTTTCTGAAGTGTAATGGGGCAACACTGTCTAGTTTTGACTCTTCAAAGTAGCTGGAATCCGGGCTGCTACATGGACGGCACTCTACTATGGACACCAACACCAAAGAAAGAGGGGGAGGAGAGTCATGTTACGAAATCCTTTCAAAGATTTGGACATTTATATGAACTGTAACATAAAAGATTTAAGATTTTTCCCACATTTAGCATCTTGCAGTTCAAATTTACATGTGCTCGCCTTACTGCAGTTTCTTTTTTGAAACTAATTGTAAATTGAGAAACAAAAGTTTAACTTCAATAGTAGGTTCTTTTTTTAGACTAATCATAAACTGAGAAATAAGTACCAAAAGTACTAATAAATTATTGGTGTACATGAGAATTTTGTTCTTGACCAGTATAAATGTTCTATTCACACATTTGAAACGCTTAGAAAAACTTTGAGATAACATTTTAAAAAATCTAAATTCCGAAAACATACCCCCTATCTCACAGTACCAGAACATGTTTCACTTGAAAATCAAGCCGTGGTCCCAATTGTAAAGGCTGTGCCATTTTTTGCCAGTTCCTTAACGTCATTCCACCTCTTTTCTGCGTTACCTGTCTGTGTACTAAGCTGTGATCACACCCTGTGATGCTATTGAGGCAAATCTTGTTTAGAATCCTGTGTATTTCTCCTAACTCGTTATAAATAGTCCGAGCTGAAGTGGGCTGTTCGATACATACTTCAGTAATGGTTTCCTACACCACCTTTTATAATTCTGACTCTAACCTTTATGTAATATGACCGTCTTTCTGTCTTCTAACCGCATCTAACTTCTTTTCGTGTACGGTAGAAAGATTCTCCACTTGTATAACAGTAAAGTTCTGAGTATTTTAACGATTCAGGTACACCCTCAAAAGCTTTTGTATCTTGGGCTTTCAGTTGTCATATTGTCAAGGTCTTCTTGTAACAATCTGGTTACCTGATTAACAACTTCGGATTCAACTGCGTCATTTGTTTTTTAACTTGTTCCGTGACCTGTGCAACCTCATTAGCCAGATCGTCTTGCTTACAAGCCTAACTATCTGACTGTTTTCGAGTGTTGTGTTGTTCATTCGTCAAACAACCTATCATAGCTTATAGTCTTCGGAGTATTTGTATAGTAGGATCTGGTATCGTAGCCGTAGAGCAGCAACAGCTTTTTACATAGCAAGTGACGTTACCTCACTTGCTGAAGTGGGAAAGTTGCTTACATTTTCACTACCGAAGACGTCTTTTTGACTTGATTTAGTACAGTTTCCACGTCTGAAGATTGCGTTATGGTAACCTGGTGCCCATTTTTACCATAATGTACAAGGATAAATGGTTAAAGTTACACCTGATCGTACTGTGATTAACATATAAACAAACCACATATGCTATTCGTATGCTGCGCAACTTTACTGATGAAAAATATTTCTTTCAAAACAGCAGCACATCGATACTACATATTCAGCGCGCTTAGTTATGAATATCCGCCATGTTGTGGCTTCCTTACAAAATGTAAAAATAATTCTTTAATAATCGTAAATTTTGTAAATAACAACATCTTTAGCTATCAAGGGACTCAAATAAACAAATTTTATCACCACAGAGTGCTACAATACCATTTACTGCTGCATTTATACAACAATGCCTTACCTTGTGCTGTTGCATATGGCAGTACCGTATTTGCACAATTTGCCTTATGCTTTACTTATTATTTTCAATCTTTGTATTATATTTCGTTCCTTGTCAAAGCACTTATTGAACTTCTTTACTTCTGCTTTATTCATTTGACATTTTTCGTGAGCGTCATGTGTGTTGTATGATCACATGGAAAAGAAACAGTCATGAGATTTACATATTTTCGAATAAGAATATTTTTACAATTACAGTCTATTTTAGGGGCACGAAAGTAACGCTTTTATTTATGATGCGCATTACACAGACGATTGAAACCAAGTTCTGGGAACGTGAAATATTACGATTTATGTTTAACTGGCTAGGTTAATTATTCTGCGACCATTAGCTTTAAATATTTGAAGTGCGTCCATTTTATTCGGGATGGCGAATCGGAGTTCGAATGTAATATAGGAAGCAGTCTCTATATAACTACTGAAATCAGTAGTAATCTCAATGAAACAGCCGTAATGGAGGATAACAGATCACGCTCGAGCCGTCTACATCTGATTATGAAATGTACCTCAGGCCTTTCCGAAGAATGCTGTTGTGGTCTTCAGTCCTGAGACTGGTTTGATGCACCATGCAATTCTATCCTGTGCAAGCTTCTTCATCTCCCAGTACCTACTGCAACCTACATCCTTCTGAATCTGCTTAGTGTAGTCATCTCTTGGTCTCCCTCTACGATTTTTACAATCCACGCTGCCCTACAATACTAAATTGGTGATCCCTTGATGCCTCAGAACATGTCCTACCAACCGATCCCTTTTTCTGGTCAAGCTGTGCCACAAACTTCTCTTCTCCCCAATCCTATTCAATACTTCCTCATTAGTTATGTGATTTACCCATCCAATCTTCAGCATTCTTCTGTAGCACCACATTTCGAAAGCTTCTATTCTCTTCTTGTCCAAACTATTTATCGTCCATGTTTCACTTCCATACATGGCTACACTTCATACAAATACTTTCAGAAACGACTTCCTAACACTTAATCTATACTCGAAGTTAACAAATTTCTCTTCTGCAGAAACACTTTACTTGCCATTGCCAATCTACATTTTATATCCTCTCTACTTCGACCTTCATCAGTTATTTTGCTCCCCAAATAGCAAAACTCCTTTACCACTTTAGGTGTCTCATTTCCTAATCTAATTCCCTCAGCATCACCCGACTTAATTCGACTACATTCCATTATCCTCGTTTTGCTTTTGTGGATTTTCACCTTATATCCTCCTTTCAAGACACTATCCATTCCGTTCAACTGCTCTTCCAAGTCCTTTAATGTCTCTGACAGAATTACGATGTCATCGGCGAACCTCAAATATTTTATTTCTTCTCCATGGATTTTAATACCTACTCCCATTTTTCTTTTGCTTCCTTTACTGCTTGCTCAAGATACAGATTGAATAACATCGGGGAGAGACTACAACCCTGTCTCACTCCCTTCCCAACCACTGCTTCCCTTTCGTGTCCCTCGACTCTTATAACTGCCATCTGGTTTCGGTACAAATTGTAAATAGCCTTTCGCTCCCTGTGTTTTACCCCTGCCACCTTCAGAATCTGAAAGAGAGTATTCCAGTCAACGTTGTCAAAAGCTTTCTCTAAGTCTACAAATGCTAGAAACGTAGGTTTGCCCTTCCTTAATCTAGCTTCTAAGATAAGTCGTAGGGTCAGTATTGCCTCATTTGTTCCAACGTTTCTACGGAATCCAAACTGATCTTCCCCGAGTTCGGCTTCTACCAGTTTTTCCATTCGTCTGTAAAGAATTCGCGTTAGTATTTTGCAGCTGCGACTTATTAAACTGATAGTTCAGTAATTTTCACATCTGTCCGGAGAATGAGCTGTTGAAATTACCTACATGGCATTAGTGACAGAAAAATGTGGGAAGTAAAGTTCCGTACGCGGAACCCTTCTGAATGTTATTTTGTATTTCCCCGACTTTTTGCCCCTCTGGTGGAGTCAGTGGTGGTATAGATTCTCATTGCTAGACAGTATAACTTGTTGTGTGAACGTGATCCGCTTGGCGGCGCGTGCTGCTCTGTTTCTTAGTTTTTGGGTTAGCAGTGGCACGAGGAAGGTAGCGAGTCGGCCGGTACTGTTGACAGACCTGTTTCTGGGTTGCAAAAAGTCTTGTCTGTAACCGGGAGAGATAGCGCGGCCTCTTTGGGTTTGAAGGTTGTTTGTTTGAAAAGAACCACTCTCCTCTGATTCAAGTATTCGCTGGAATTGCACTGCCTGGCGTTCGTAGACGTGTTCAGCGTGAACAGTGTCGATGTTTCGGATCCTGTATCCGTTGTATGGAGGAGTCTGTCGGTCAAAGCATGCTGGAAGGTCTGTGTAGCCTTCACTACACTGTCTATGCACCCTGGTTGCATTTATAGACGAGCACTTGTTCACTTGCCGGGCACTGTGGCCGAGCGGTTCTAGGCGCTTCAGTCCGGATCCATGCTGCTACTAGGACCGCAGTTTCGAAAATTTGCCTCGGGCACGGATGTGTGTGAAGTCCTTAGGTTGGATGGGTTTAAGTAGTTCTAGGTCTAGGCGACTGATGACCTCAGATGTTAAGTCCCATAGTGCTTAGAGACATGTGAACCATTTTTGAACTTCTTCACTCCATGCGAAGCTGAGTAATTCTACCATTCCCCAGCTGATGAACTGGTTACCTCATCTGTTAATGTTGTAAAGGTTGTGACTAAGTCTGACCTTATGGGCGCCATTGTGTGTATCTGTTGGACCGGTGGTAAATGATTTATGTTTCACGTTTATCATGCAAATTTTTATGATATGTATAACGTATTGTCAAGAAATGTATTTTGGACTGAACATCGAAATGAAATATGACTGTAAGCTTAGACACTGTAAGCCCACTTAAGTAGCTGTGGATGAATTCTAATGCTACAGATCAAGCTTTGTGTTGAGCCGTCACCTTTCGTAATTGAACAAATTCACGTCTCCTTATTTGGTTTTATCTGAAGGCGCTTTGCGCCTAAGCTTGTTTTGAAACTGTGTGGTACTTCCATAC
Source organism: Schistocerca gregaria (assembly GCF_023897955.1). Lineage (NCBI taxonomy): Eukaryota > Metazoa > Arthropoda > Insecta > Orthoptera > Acrididae > Schistocerca > Schistocerca gregaria. The sequence continues at coordinate 134,400,450 of NC_064921.1, read as the reverse complement.
AGCACTGGAGTAAGTCGTAAGTTGTGCCACGAATGAAATTGATATGCGTAAGACTTTTGAGTGGGGTTTCCCTGTAATTGTTATTGCGTATTTTAAATTCTGTTACTAAATTGATGTCAGCTGAAGATTGCTTTGAATTTTTAACTGATGTCAACAGATCATTATAAAGCTGTTGAAGGGTTTGCTATATGTTTATTTAAGATAAGATTAGGGATTTAAATTTTAATGTCAAGCTGCACCTGAAACTTTTAATTGATGGGGTAGTAATTGTCTTGAGCTTGAATGTAACATTATTGTATCACCGCTATTTGCCATCAATATTGGATCAGGGATAATATTTAATCAAGGATATTGTAATGTTTACCTTTCCTTTTAAAAAGGCATTAGAGTAAAGTAACGGCGTTACATAAAGGCCATTTGGTTGCAAAAAATGAGGCAGAAGATTTAATTTTTTTATCCTATGTGTACGCTTGACAGTGTGTTGGATCAGGTTTTCGACCTCCAAAACCCTCGGTACAGCTTCTCGTGGCCAGAAAACCAAGAAATGTTGGCCTTTTTTCAGGTTTTCGTCTACTACTTGGAAACTATGCATCCTGTAAAAATGTTACTCTTTCTTCGAATGATCTATTTAAATGACAAAGTCGGTGAATCCGTTTGGGAGCAGTCAGTCGGCTCCAACGCCTATAGCTCAAAAACGGCTACTTCAAACGAAAAATGGCAAGTCATCAAAGTTATATGCGATGAAATTTCGTGTTAAGAATGCATCTAGTTTTAGTCACTATTAAGCGTTCATACACCTAAAAGTCAAAGTTATTCCATTTTGCTGTTTTTTTGTAAGTCAAAATGATCTCTAGGAAGATGAAAAAAAGTGTGTTGTGTAACATGCAGTGATTTCTGCAGTAAGGGCACGGTCACTTTTCTCTTCATTATTGACTGGACTCAGTGCATTCACGTACAAAATATCTGGATCAAGACTTAACTGTTGACGCCCTTAGTGCAATTGGATTCGCAGTACAAATAATGTAATCTTCCCTGTTTGACAGGTACTCGACTACACGACCTGAGCATCCTAATATAACCAGTGAAGGGTTCATCCAGCTCTTCTCTGATAACGCCGATTTTAACATCTGAACGATTGACGGGTTGAATACTTTCCTTTCCATGGGAGTAATCACGGCAGTCATTCCCTACACAGCTATGGAGTCGGACAGGAAGGAAGACGTTCAACTTCTGAATTTTTGTTTACTCAAGTTATTCTTCGCAAAGGGGGACAAAGTCTTCTGAAAGATACTATCGTTTGAAGACACCGGATTCTTCATGAAATATCATTTTCGATGAAGACACAAATGCTGCTGTCGCACAGGAAAAGTTTTTCGTAGATAAGAGCAAAACGAACCACTTACTTTTCATGCTGATGAGGTAATTTGAGGATGGAGGTATTAAGGTGCTACACGGAGAAGAAGACACCAATTCTTTAATTACAGAAACAGCTATTTCCCAAGTTGCTGAGTGTGACAGTGTGGCAATCATAAGCGAGGACACTGGAGTGCTTATTCTCCTAATCGGTCTAGGAAACAACTACAATAACTTGCACTTCTATAAACTGGGAAGAGCGAAATCAGCAGGAGTGTGGTACTCCAGTAATTTTTTCAGTTTCGATCCTGGACTTGCCCTTTTCAGCCATGCCTTTACAGGATGTGATACCACATCCTCTTGTTTTGGCTAAGTGAAAGGGAAATTACTAAACCTTATGGAGCAGCAACCACACCTTAAAGCACAAGATGCTGAATTTCTTAAACACGCAGTGTCTCAAGATTTAGTAGCACAGTCAGAACAGTTGATGTTGGCACTGTATGGGAATTCCAACTGCGCGACTTTGGATAAGACGCTGTTGTGGCTTATCTTGCGAGTATGACCAAGAAATAGTGCCCGACAAGGATGAGGAAGAGACAGAAATACGTTCCAGGGCGAGGAAGTTTGTGAAAGTGTCCCAATGGATCCAGAAGGTCGGATGATGTACCGGGACTTGCCACAATCTCCCAAACGACCTCGATGGAGTTGAAATTTTATAAGATGTTAATCTCTGATAAGTAATTTTTTTTAATTTTTTCATGTCCTTTTATTTGTTCATTTTGACAAATTTTTATATTACTCGTACGTAGACACAAATTGACAATCACTATGTACTTGGTTTTCATTTTAGCAACCCACACTTCCAATTAAGGCATGCATCAAAACGAATAAAACTACAAATGAACGAAAAAATTCACAATGATGTTCGTCCTGATCTTGAAATTATATAATGTCGGGGACTAAGTGAGGTATCTGACTCAGAATGGAACTTACGAGCTGATCTGGACCACAAACTTCCACAAGTTGATCGTCTCCTTGGTTATTCTCACTGCAGTCGTACATACCACTCACTCCATATATTATATAGCTCGAATTCAAAAGTTAGAATTATCTATGCCAGCGTGGCAGAATGTCCAGTTCTCTGAGATCAGGGCAACACCCATATGAGATTTTGTCAGTCCATAAGATGTTACACCACTATCGAAAATTCTCCATGCCAAACAAGATAACCAATGCTTCCAATTAATAAAGGGTGTGCTTCAGTTCTAGTGCACTTAATCTCATTGAGGCAAAGCCCATCGTCTCTTTTTCCTCTTTTTGCTCCTACAGCGAAACCGCTCCTACCCCTTGACCTGATAGATCCATCTGCAGAACAAATCCTGCACCGAAGTCCCGTAAGGCTAAATCACGACTTACTTCAACGCTTGTTTTAATGCAAAACGTTCTATGGGTCATTATGAATCCACAGATCTGAAATTACATTTTAAGATGAAAAGAACCCTGCACCGCTAAGGAGCTCCGAAAATTCATCACGAATTGATATTCATGCAGGTATCAACTGAAAACGCAAAATTGTAAATTTCGGCCGATGGTTGGATCTGTAGCATCACACAACAGTTTCACATCGAAGCTGGTAAGATAAAGGAGACATGTCGGTACCAGGACGTAAATTCTTGTAAGATTCATTCCGTATACTCAACTGGACAGTAAATATTTCTCGCAGCCAGGCATGTGAACAGTGCACACATAGGTCAGCATATGGAAGAGGTAGTGTGGTTGGGCTCAGAGAAGCCAGATGGAGTAATCGACGAATCATTCGACATTTGAGTAGTAGCGATGACACCATTGGACGATGGTGGCACCAGTGGGGGAACCACGGCCGAAAGCAGCGTCAAGAAGAAGCAGTCGAGCTAGAAATACGACAGAATTAGAGTACCAAGCAATCATCAGTGACGCACTAAGAGCCCTAGATGCATCATTATCATCGATCCGACGTGCAACTGGTATCTGAGTGAGCAAAAGGCTCACAGAAAGGCAGATGGGCTCACGGCTCCCCTTGCGCGACTACCATTGACTTCTGTACACCAAACAAGCCTGTTTGCCGTGGTTTCGAGCACATTCGGCCCAGGATCTCGTTTACTGGAGTAGAACTGTCTTCAGTGATGATTACCGCTCCGAACTGAGCCCCGACGACAAGCAAAGACGTGTCTGGGGACGACAAGACAGCAGTGGATACCAACATGAATGCTACCCCACGATGTGGTCTGACAACATGGGTGATAGTCTCGGGCGATATTTCATTTCATAGGAGGACCCCTTTGGTTGTAATTCGCGGCACTCTAGCAGCACAGCTGTATGTCGACGATATTTTACACCCCGTTTTGTCGCCCTTCATTAGAAGCAATCCTTGGCTCACATTTCAACAAGATAATACCCGCCCACACACGGCATGTGTACTGTTTGTCTTCGTACTTGTTGAACCTTGCCTTGGCCAGCAAGGTCACTCGATCTCTCCCAAATTGAGAACTTCGGGAGTATTATGGGCAGCGCCTTCCAACCAGCTCTGGATTTTGACGATCTAACTCTCCAATTGGACAGAATTTGGCACAGCATTCGCCAGGAGGAAGTTCACCAACTCTACCAATCCATGCCAAGCGGAATAACTGCTTCATAAGGGCCAGAGATGGACCAATGTATAACTGATAAGCTCAATTAGTGAAGCTCTTTCTCTTGAATATATCATACAATTTTTCTGAAACTGTAATTATTAGTTTGTCTGTACACCTACCGATTTCCATTCCACTCGGATAATTTCTTCGTGGTGCTTGGTTTCTTTGTCTTCGTGTATAGAAACTAGATATAGAAGTAGTCAGAAACAACATTCTGCGTATTAACTGTCTGCCTTTCTTAATCACATAAAAGCTTGCCACAGATGCCATATGAACTGAGCTACTGTACAAAACAAGGTCTTAAAGATGATGGCAAAAATACCTAAATCTGACGTTGAAAAAAACTCATCTACATGAGCTAATTGTTTATCTACTGAATGTGACTTCTCCACAATACTTTCTAGAATACTAGATTTATGGTATGCTACTGTGACCATACCCCCTTGCCCATGCTGTTAAAAGTGGAATTTTACTTGAGGTTTAAACTTAAAATGAAATTCTGCCCAGCCCTGTCAGGAATCAGACGCACGTCCACAGTTAAATGCACCCACAACATACACTCCGTGGCTAAATTCTTGATGACCTTATTGGTAACTTCTTAAGCGAAATCACTAACTGCATCTATACCGACTTTTCCATTTACATATCCTCTGGTGCTACAGCAACCATCAGTAATTTTTTGCCAAAATTGTGCTGCCCATATAAAACAAGGCGCACACTGTTTCATTACTCAAAGCCGCGCATAGGGACGAGAAAGGCGGAGCTCCATAATCCTTAGCAGCGCTAATTAATGAACTCTACCCTTGCAGTAATTGCCACAATTCTTGTTCTCGGCATTTCTGCGCACGCATTTCTTCTTACATTCACAACCTCGCTACAATTCCACCGAATTCCTTTAGACGAGGACTTCACCATATCTCATTGTGAACTAATGTTTCTCGGTGCCCCTTTTTATTACAGTGTTGCCCCACCTTTCCTCCTGCTACGTTTTTCTCTCCCAAGCTCGTTCTCTTACGGTTTGTCTATCTCTACGTGAATCCATAAATACTGCAGACAGAATTTCCTGTACTACCACGTACAAATGAGCCAACTTCCTGGGGATCCGGCAAAATACCACTTTCTGTGTACTCGGTATACGTGAGTTCCAAGGAGCCCAAGTCTCTTTTAACTCGCTCTACATGATTTATTAATGATTCTTGAGTTGCTTGTTCAAAGACCTACTGATTATAGAATGAAAATTTCCCTCTGCAGCGAAATTGCACTCATATGAAACTTCCTGGCAGCTTGAAATTTTGTGCAGGACCAAGACTCGAACTCCGGTCCTTGGCCTTTCGTAGGCTCTTTCTACTGAACTACATAGGCAACACTCAAAACCCGTCCCCACACCTTTACTTACCTGGAAGGTAGGGGACGAGGTACTGGTGGAAGTAAGGCTGTGAGGACGGGTCCTGAGTCGTGCTTAAGTAACGCAGTCGGGAGAGCATTTGCTTGCGACAGGCGAAGGTCCCGAGTTCGACTGTCGATTCGGAACACAGTTTTAATCTGCCAGAAAGTTGCATACTGATTATTGCTTAACTCCTGGAGAGCTCTCGCAGAAATTATTAGGCAAATTCTAGTCCCAAGTTGTTTCCAAGAGTTAGTTTCTCGTGTGGCCTGTAATAGCTCATGTAACAAATCCCTTTATTTCGAAATGTTAACGATCAAGTCATTTTTGAATTAGAGCTTCTTACTTCAATGTTAAATATTATGTTTTAGGTTCTCGGTCATCATATGTTTCGTAAAAAATGAAATACGACAAGTCATCTTCCTGTATCGTAGCCAGACCGCAAGCTGCCAGGTCCTGTGTCTTTTTATGTATTTTGGTTTGCATAATAAGAATAATAACGCTTAATTATGTTTGAATTTAATGATAGTATAGTGAATTCCATCTACCAATAATATGTAAAGTGGTTCTCTATGCCTCAGACCGATAAATAAGTGGGAAGTGGTTGGTTTGGTGGCGCAACGATCACGCGTCATCGCTGTGCCATCGTTTATGCATTTTCATTATAAAAAGACGAGCCTCCAATATAATGACCGATTATAGCTGTTACTACGACGACAATCATTTGTTAAACTGAAACTCAGCGACCTCTATTCCTCATAGAAATTACACATAATTACTAATTGATCTTCAAATTCTTCGAAGAGACAAATGACTCTGGGCACTATGGGACTTAACATCTAAGGTCATCAGTTCCCTAGAACTTAGATCTACTTAAACCTAACTAACCTAAGGACATCACACATATCCATACCCGAGGCACAATTCGAACCTGCGACCATAGTGGTCACAGCGGTGGACAAGACAGCAGACGTTTAATTCCATTAATTAATATTTCATAATTATATTGTCCTCTTGCTATCGTCAATGTGGTGCGACATTACGTCAAAACCATTTTACTTTCACTTCTAAACATTTGCAAACATTTATGAAATCAACACAGATGCGAGTCTAAGTTATCATTAGACTCTTCACTCAAACTGAAGAGATTATTTTGAAAGGAGATTAAGTCACTAAATGTGCAAAATAGAGTTATGCGATTAGTTGTGGTACATGCCAGATACAGGATTTTTTATTTAAAAAGACACATGTCTAGGCTATCTCTACCAATTTCATCACTGCGCAAATTTTTACGTTTATTTTTAAACAGACTCAAGTCACTGACTTGCATCGTCTTCCAAATAAACGCCAATAGGGGCACCAGCCTTTTCAATAGTTGCAAGGGCAACAGTCTGGATGATTGACTGATCTGGCCTTGTAACACTAACCAAAACGGCCTTGCTGTGCTGGTACTGCGGGCGGCTGAAAGCAAGGGGAACCTACAGCCGTAATTTTCCCTGAGGGCATGCAGCTTTACTATATGGTTAAAAGATGATGGCGTCCTCTTGGGTAAAATGTTCCCGGGCAGGGACTACTCAAGAGGACGTCATTATCAGGAGAAAGAAAACTGGCGTTCTACAGACCGGAGCGTAGAATGTCAGATCCCTTAATTGGGCAGGTAGGTTAGAAAATGTAAAAAGGGAAATGGATAGATTAAAGTTAGATATAGTAGGAATTAGTGAAGTTTGGTAGCAGGAGGAACAAGACTTTTGGTCAGGTGAATACAGGGTTATACATACAAAATCAAATAGGGGTAATGCAGGAGTAGGTTTAATAATAAATAAAAAAATAGGAGTGCCAGTAAGCTACTACAAATGGCATAGTGAACGCATTATTGTGGCCAAGATAGACACGAAGCCCAAGCCTACTACAGTCGTACAAGTTTATATGCCAACTAGCTCTGTAGATGATGAAGAAATTGATGAAATGTATGATGAGATAAAAGAAATTATTCAGGTAGTGAAGGGAGAAGAAACTTTAATATTCATGGGTGACTGGAATTCGAGAGTAGGAAAAGGGAGAGAAGGAAACATAGTAGGTGAATATGGATTGGGGGTAAGAAATGAAAGAGGAATCCGCCTGGTAGAATTTTGCACAGAGCATAACTTAACCATAGCTGACACTTGGTTGAAGAATCACAAAAGAGGGCTGTATACATGGAAGAATCCTTGCGATACTCGAAGGTATCAGATATATTATATGATGGTAACACAGAGATTTAGGAAACAGATTTTAAATTGTAAGACATTTCCAGGGGCAGATGTGGACTCTGACCAGAATCTACTGGTTATGAACTGAAGAAACTGCAAAAAGGTGGGAATTTAAGGAGATGGGATCTGGATAAACTGCCTAAACCAGAGGGTCTACAGAGTTTCAGCGAGAGCATAAGGGAACAATTGATAGGAATGAAAGAAATACAGTGGAAGAAGAATAGGTGGCTCTGAGGGATGAAGTAGTGAAGGCTTCAAAGGATCAAGTAGGTAAAAGACGAGGTCTAGTAGAAATCCTAACAGAAGAAATATTGAATGTAATTGATGAAAGGAGAAAATATAAAAATGAAGTAAATGAAGCAGACAAAAAGAAATATCAAGAGCTCTGATGGAAACCCAGTTCTAAGCAAAGAAGGGAAAGCTCTCACATTATTTGATTTTCAAACAGCTGAGCAAAACTGAACGTACTCAGACATTTCGCTCTTTACCTTTTCTGATCAACACTAAACTGACTCACAATATTTTTTAGCGCAACGCAATCTGACTTTCAATAATCCCTACAAAAGAATGGCCCTGACTAACATAAACCTATACCTTTCACAAATCACTTACCTCATAAAAATCTTCATTACTCGAACTACTGCAATACAGCGAGCGCCACTACTGCCAGCTAAATAAAAGATTCAAACTACTGAAGGCACTAACTACTGATAGGCATAGTTAGCAAATGAAAGATTTTGATAGAGAACAAACAATGTATTTACCTTAATAGTGTTCAAAAGTCATTATATATATATATATATATATATATATATATATATATATATATATATATATATATATAAGGTCATGACATCCATTCTGACAAATGTACTGATTCTGATGGACACACGTGCAGATCATCCGCTCTAAAAATATCCGCCTTCTCACTTCCCCACATCCACCAGTGCTGGCGGCTCACCTCCAACTGCGCAACGCTACGTGCTGTTCACATCCAGCTGCCCAACACTACAATGGCAGACAACAATGCAAACTAGAAACAGACCGCACACAGCACAGCCAGTGATTTTCATACAGAGCGCTACGTGGCGTTACCAGTAAGAAAACACAAACAGTCTACTTACATAGCCCCTATGCTCCCCACAAAAAATTTTACGAATTGTTTTGGGCACTGGCCAATACATATTTGTTAAAAATTTTTCACTTTTACAATAACAAAGAAACAAATTGCACACACTTATTGATACAATGTTGGTCAAAAGCTAAAATTTTCTGACAGTCCATAAAGAGAGTCCTGATCTTTCATCACAGTAAAACAACAGTGTTTTTCTCAAAGTCTGAGCAGTAATAGAAAATGCACACTGAAGTAGTGGGTTTCCATGCAGTCTTGAAGAAGTAGTGCTGTCCTACCAACAGAAAGACAGTGCTGACTCTTGACAACCAGACAGGTAATGGGCCACAGCAGAACAAACCCACCGCAGTGTCAGTCGAAGTTTTGAAGAATATTGGTAGGTAGGTCATCACAGAGCAGACCCACTGTATTCCTGGTAGAGATTATGGTATTGATGGGCCACCAGAGGTGCAGACCCACTGCAGTCCTTGTAGAGATAATGGTATTGGTGGGCCATCAAACGTGTGGACTCACTGTAGTGCTTGTAGAAATAATGTTATTAGTGGGCAATCAAAGATGCAAACCCCTGTAGTCCTTGAAGAGACGGCCAGCAGCCATATGTTGCAACTGTGCAGGTGCACAATCACCATCGAAGAGTCTTGCGGACAATAAAGCATGTCCATAAACCACCACTTGTGCACTCAGAATTTTTTATTTAATTGTCCTTAGAACCAGCAATGCTGTTAACCAGTCCCTTGCTGAATTATTAACAAACGTGCAAACACTATCAGTCCCTATTTCTCGCATGTTGTCCATAGACTATGACCAACAGAAACGTGTACACTGAAATGTAATTTACAAATTACTTAAATTGATGAACTGGTGACAATTAAATTTATATAACATAAGAATGGAATTACAAAGGTACAAAGTACATAATTAAAGAACATAATAGTACAGATAACATTTGTAGTAATACAGGCTTTACAAAAGAAAAGAAATAGACATATACATCAGTGTTACAGGTATTCTGACATAAGTAAATAAATAAAACAATGAGAATAGTTTTTGAAACAGTAATTTCACAAATGAGAATTGAAACAGAACAGAATTAATAATGTGTAAACATATTTACAATGAAAATGACATATTATTAATGCAAATTACACTCGTGGAAATTGAAATAAGACGTGCAGACCGCGTGAGACGACGCTTCATCCACTCCCAAACATGCTCAATGGGGGACAGATCCGGAGATCTTGCTGGACAGGGTAATTGAGTTACACCTTCTAGAGCACGTTAGGTGGCACGGGATACATGCGGACGTGCATTGTCCTGTTGGAACAGCAAGTTCCCTTGCCGGTCTAGGAATGGTAGAACGATGGGTTCGATGACGGTTTGGATGTACCGTGCACTACTCAGTGTCCCCTCGACGATCACCAGAGGTGTACGGCCAGTGTAGGAGATCGCTCCCCACACCATGATGCCGGGTGTTGGCCCTGTGTGCCTCGGTCGTATGCAGTCCTGATTGTGGCGCTCACCTGCACGGCGCCAAACACGCATACGACCATCATTGGCACCAAGGCAGAAGCGACTCTCATCGCTGAAGACGACACGTCTCCATTCGTCCCTCCATTCACGCCTGTCGCGACACCACTGGAGGCGGGCTGCACGATGTTGGGGCGTGAGCGGAAGACGGCCTAACGGTGTGCTGGACCGTAGCCCAGCTTCATGGAGACGGTTGCGAATGGTCCTCGCCGATACCCCAGGAGCAACAGTGTCCCTAATTTGCTGGGAAGTGGCGGTGCGGTCCCCTACGGCACTGCGAAGGATTCTACGGTCTTGGCGTGCATCTGTGCGTCGCTGCGGTCCGGTCCCAGGTTGACGGGCACGTGCACATTCCGCCGACCACTGGCGACAACATCGATGTACTGTGGAGACCTCACGCCCCACGTGTTGAGCAGTTCGGCGGTACGTCCACCCGGCCTCCCGCATGCCCACTATACGCCCTCGCTCAAAGTCCGTCAACTGCACATACGGTTCACGTCTACGCTGTCGCGGCGTGCTACCAGTGTTAAAGATTGCGATGGAGCTCCGTATGCCACGGTAAACTGGCTGACACTGACGGCGGCGGTGCACAAATGCTGCGCAGCTAGCGCCATTCGACGGCCAACACCGCGGTTCCTGGTGTGTCCGCTGTGCCGTGCGTGTGATCATTGCTTGTACAGCCCTCTCGCAGTGTCCGGAGCAACTATGGTGGGTCTGACACACCGGTGTCAATGTGTTCTTTTTTCCATTTCCAGGAGTGTATATTTGAGGATAACAGTATTCCTTATCTTCACGATAAAGGATGACAGCCAAAAACAGTTGCAGGATAAAAATTTATTAAAATTCTTGACCAAGTTTTCGGTACATATAAATATACCTTCATCAGAAGAAAAAAATCCTGAACTGGAAGACACTTTCATTAGAAAAGCTTAAGTAACAGTGTAATTACCAGAGTAATACAGGCACAAAATCTTTAGTTACTTACTAAAATTACATCATGCAATGGAGATTAATAAAACAATTGTGCCAAAGGCGTCCTCAATAATTAAGACATCTTCTTCAACATGACTATGGGCACAGGGGCAAAGCGAACAGTTTAGCACCATTAATTCGCCTATGAACTATCGAGACAAGAGTGTGAAAGCATTAGGGCAGATGGTTTCGCCGAGAGAGGGCACTTGTATGTGCCAGACACTCGCGCATATTAAAATCCATGAATACATACATAAGCGCATCAAAAATTATTAAAAGTTGTGTTAATTCAAACTTTGTCTTAATAAATGAAACATATCAGACCATTTAAAAACATTTATGTAAAATAGAAAATATAGAACCAATTTACCTGTGTCCTAGTGTCAAACAGATAAAGCTTGCGCTATGGAACATCTAACGAGAGAGGGCACTAGTGTAATGAGCGAGAATCTCGCGTAACGTAGGCGGTGAAATACGTACTGGCGAAAACAACCAAAATGTTACAATAAAACGAAACCATCTGTCGTTGTGAATAAAAACATACTAGTCAATTAACCACACATACACATCGAAAATCACAAACAACAAACATCAAAAATACGTAAAATCCCAACAAGACAGGAAAAGCGCATTTCACCGGCATCAACAAGCAAGAAAACATGGACATCTCATTAAAAATCCAGAAAACAGGTGTGTCTATTGACTTCACTAAACAGTGTGAGAGACGCCATTTGACACCGAATTACGTGAAGGCTTTTATCAATGTGAATCAGTGTAACAAGGTTCCGTCTACTAAAGCAAAACTGGTGAAACAAATTATGAGTGACAGAATCAGTGACCTTTATAAGAAGAAAGATAAACTAAATGAAGAAACTTACTCTTTGTATCTCTTTATTGCTAGATCTTCTAAAGATTATGCTAACTTTCACGTAGACAGTATTTGGCATGATGTTAATGAGTGGTTACACAATCCTGAGGCTGAAATTCAGCGTAGGCACGATTTTAAACTTCAGAAGCTAGAAAATGCTATGCCTAAATCTAATGTTGTTCAGGCACAAAGAACTGTCAATTGCGAACATACATTTTTTGACAGAGTACTAAATAAAACTTCCATAAGCTTTACTCCTCAGGAAAGCGCCATGCTAGCGAGAGGTTTTAAATACAATTTCATGCCTAGTCTTAACGACCCTAAATTGGTGGATAATCTTATTGTTGACCTTAACGTTGGTCTTGCTTCCGTAAAAACAGAAAAATCCCAACAAAATAGGATTGCTCATGAATGTGACGCAATTTTTCAGAAAGAGAGGTCATTTCGGTAAAAAACGATGAATTAAAACAGAGAGGGAGTAGCATTACTACTGATATTAACCGTAAATTAAAACATAATGAGGGTCTAATCACTAAATCTGATAAAGGAAATTACCTGTTGTAGTCTATAAGAGTGAATATATTGCTAAAACTTTGGCTTTTTCGATGACAGTGGGATATTTTAAATCGAGCAGGATCCTAACCCTACATTACAAAAGCAAATTAGGGATATGTTAAGAAAAGTTAACATCTTATGAAAGAGTTTCCTAAGAAAACTTTAATTAATATGAACCCTATAGCACCTATGCTTAGAAGTCAGTTTAAGGTACACAAAAGTCAACACCCAGTTCGTCCCATCGTTAACGGAATAAAGAGTCCACATCATAAATTAGCGAGATTCTTACACACTAAAGTTAAAGAAGACTTTGTTTTTGGAAACAATTATTCTGTTAAAAATAGTGCTGAGGTAATAAACAAGCTAAAATCGATAGAGATCACTTCATCCTCTCGTTTGATTTCTTTTGATGTGGTAAGTTTACACATTAATGTCCCAGTGGATATACTCTTAAGATTATTGAAGATAACATTCGACAACATAGAACTCTAAGTGAGCTACAGTTGTCGGAACTTATGTCACTACTGCAGGTTGCACTAGATTACAATTACTTTCAGTTGAATGGCAAAATGCATGAGCAACCATTCGGCTTAGCCATGGGGTGCCCGTTAGCTGGTATCTTAGCTGACATCTTTGTGAATGCGTTAGAAGAAAATTTCTTCAAAAACAATACTGCGTTGGGTAATATGATTCCTTTCTATGCTCGTTATGTTGATGATGTACTCATAATATTTCAAGGGAGTGACCAAGATCTACAACTGTTTCATGTATTCAACAGTTTTCACGAGAAAATGAAATTCACAAAAGAGATACAAAACAATGAGAGAGAACTCCATTTTCTTGACTTGAAACTTATGTTATCGGCTAACACTATTAACTTCGACGTTTTTCGTAAAGAAACTTTTTCTGGTAATATTATTCCAGTAGATTCTTGTCATCCACAAACTCACAAAATTGCCTTCTTTCATTCTGCAGTTCATCGTGCTGTGTGCACACCTTTAGCACAGAATTGTTTAGAAAAAGAAATATTTTTATTAAAATCAATGGCTACTAACAATGGATACGACCCAAAATTAATTGACCGAATAGTTAAGAAAAAACAGGTGTAAAATATTCAACTTTAGGATACAACAGGGCGAAAAAGAATGAGGGTAATAACTTTATTTCGATTCCATTTTTGGGGAACGTTTCATATAAGATAAAAAGACTTTTACAGAAACAACACGGTTACATAGTTGCCTTTTCCGTAAATAATAGCATGAAACAAAGAGTATTGGAGCACGGGAAGAACTCGGCACTAAGTCCGGTGTATACAAAATTACTTATAACGACTGCATAAACTATTACATTGGACAGACAGGCAGACCCATTAAAGTTAGGTATAAAGAACAAAGGTTAGGTAACAATGGGGAAAACGTACACAATTCCACTCTTGCCGAGCATCTGGGGCTCTTACAGCATACGCCACGTGAACTGGACGACGTAGAGCTGCTTCATGAAGCGAATAAAGGTTACAAACTGGACTTGCTCGAAGAATTACAGATTTTCAAGCACCTGTCTCTAAATGATGGTTTTGTTCTTCATGAACGGGGTGCAGCTTAGAAACAAAAATTTTTTAGACAGTTTCAAACCTCTCTTTGCCCTAATGTAATATAGTCTGGCAGACTAGAAGTTAGTGCTCTTGCTTGTTGATGCCGGTGAAATGCGCTTTTCCTGTCTTGTTGGGATTTTACGTATTTTTTATGTTTGTTGTTTGTGATTTTCGATGTGTTTGTGTGGTTAATTGACTTGTATGTTTTTATTCACAACGACAGATGGTTTCGTTTTATTGTAACATTTTGGTTATTTTCGCCAGTACGTATTTCACTGCCTACGGTACGCGAGATTCTCGCTCATTACACTACTGCCCTCTCTAGTTAGATGTTCCATAGCGCAAGCTTTATCTGTTTGACACTAGGACACAGGTAAATTGGTTCTATATTTTCTATTTTACATAAATGTTTTTAAATGGTCTGATATGTTTCATTTATTAAGACAAAGTTTGAATTAACACAACTTTTAATAATTTTTGATGCGCTTATGTATGTATTCATGGATTTTAATATGCGCGAGTGTCTGGCACATACAAGTGCCCTCTCTCGGCGAAACCATCTGCCCTAGTGCTTTCACACTCTTGTCTCGATAGTCCATAGGCGAATTAATGCTGCTAAACTGTTCGCTTTGGCGCTGTGCCCATAGTCATGTTGTACAAATGGAGAAGATGTCTTAATTATTGATTAATTATTGACGACGCCTTTGCCACAATTGTATTACTAATCTCCATTGCATGATGTAATTTTAGTAAGTAACTAAAGATTTTGTGCCTGTATTACTCTGGTAATTACACTGTTACTGAAGCTTTTGTGTTTCTCACTTCCGAGTCTAAGGCTTATCTTCTGATGAAGGTATATTTATATGCACCGAAACCTTGGTCAAGAATTTTAATTTTTTGTATCCTGCAACTCTTTTTGTCTGTCATCCTTTATAGTGAAGAATTTCAACAGTTGCCATGTTTAAAATGTTGAAGTATTCCTGATCATTGTGAATGTAACTGAGTATTAGAAAAATTCTAGAACATAAGTCTTATCAGATAAACACATAGAGACAGGAAGAACACATAGTGGAATGATACAAAAGGACTGGACAGGGTTTGTTTTCAGTGTGACATTTGGTACTGCAGACCAACCCAAAACTTCATTCCAGAGACCTTTTCTCTTATTTCAGCATTTGTTTCCACCAAAAAAATCCTATCCAAGCATGCTTTCTGTATTTATATGTTCACATTTTTCTCACCTCATTATTTATTTCCCATTACCTTACCTCATCATTTATTTCCAAGAAAATCCTACCTAAACCTGTTGTCCCTAAACCATACTTTTTTGTTCATATCCTCTTTTTAGCCATTTTCTTATATCTTCTCAATGCATTTCTTCCAATTTGTGACAACTCGTTCTCTTATATAGGCTAACCCATCTTAAGATAACTTAAATCTAATGAGCTCAGATGCATAAACTAAAGGACGAGGAAATGCAGCAGCACAAAATAATTAACACAAACAGCAATGACAAAAAAATGCAAATTGACAAATCTAGCAGCAATATATACAAATTAGCAAAGCAAATGCAACATTACAACTAATATGAGCCAATGTGCAGCAACAAGAAAAATAAATCCCTAGTAAAACTGGCTTAGCAGAGTAATACAAAGTGAAATGCAGTAGCACTATGCCTGGCAAACAGCAGCAACAAATGCAATAACTAATATCTAAAAATGACAAAGCTCAAGCAGGAAAAAATATTACACTAAAGATGCCCCTGTCTAATACCTATGTAGCATCTTAACACTAGAGTGATGCATTACTATAACTTACTCTAGCAGACCAAGTTACCAAGTCCCTGATAAAAATTGTGTTTGCTATTGCTGTGAAGTGGAAATGTCATTTTGTGCTCCCTCGTTTTTTTGGTAGTATATCATAAAATTATTATTTACTGGATCTGTAGGCATAAAATATTTACATTAGTACAACTATAAAATTTTATATTAACCAATGCTGCAGTGCAGCTAGAAACTAGATATTAAACAAAATAGGCAAAGCAAGGCGTGAAACGTCATTCACTAGCCTTATGGCATTTCATAATGCAGTAGACAATCTTTCAACTAGCAAGACAATAGACGTGAAATGTTTCTCATCATTTCATTTCAGTAAATATCATAAATTAAGAACTCTACAGTGTAATCATGTTTTCAACTTTGAGCGTGTCGTATTTGCGATGCATTCTACAAAGAAATGTCAATAGCAAGGGTAATGGTTCTTTTCTTTCCCTAATAGCTTTTTCTCCAGGCGACTCGCACAGCTGCTCGCCCATAACGCATCACGTCAACGTCATTTAGCTTTCTTACAGAAATATTTAAGACACCAGTTTGCGCTACAGTGACAGTCTCATATAAAAAATTTCACAGGTCGAGAATTTGCGTTGCAGATGTGTAGAAACATAAGCCTATAAATATAACAGTGTCCAAAAAATTTTCGTCGGCATTGTAATACATTCACGCATTTTCACACTTTTCAAAGCTCTTAAGATACGATTCTTGGTTCCCAACGTCCTTTTTTCACAAACCCGGGTCTCTAACCGCTACTCATTATTTCTTACTTTATAACACATATACATGTTCGTCAAAACGTCAATCTTGCGTCGACACTTTAATATTTAATCATAATCAGATTTCTCATATAGCATCAGATTATTGATCATAAACATACCTCAACAGCATAATACACAGTGTCATCATAATAATAAAATCATAAAAACTCAGCCAAATCTCAAAAACGTCGTAGCTTTCTGCAATAATTTCAAACCCTAAAGAAAATTCTCTGCTCATTTCAATAGTGTCATCTACCTCAAAAGTACTTTAAAAATCATGATCCCATACCGAATACATCACTCAAAGCTCTCATAGTACCACAGTGGTTCCAAAAAAATATGAACAGTTCACAAAGTACAGACAAAATATAGTTTCATAAGTGTGGAGTTATCCAATAGTGTAATTGTGTAAACATGTGTCACTGATGTAGTAAAAAAAAATGTTTGTCTCTCAGTTAAATGGTCAGATAGCTGTGTAATTTATGTATTAGAGAAATATGGTACCGATGTGTAAAGTCGTATAAGCAAATACCATATTAGCTAGGGCTGCTTGAGCTTGCCAGACACATGGTACACAATGTAGGCGTGTACCCCATGATGATTAATGTAATTATACCCTCAGGAGTTAGAGATTACAGCAATGGAATGAAATGTAGCGCGGAAAACTTTCTATGTAACTCAAAAATCTTTAAAAATAAATGTTTTAAGTACGAAATTAATCACTCAAATGCGTGTCTTGTAGCGATAAATGTGAGTCTTGCTGTAAGATAATTCTGTTGAAGTGTCGTAGTTAACGTCCTCTGTAAGCAAAGTTCTGCTGAAGTCAGTGTACTCACCTCATCATAAACAAACGTGAAATGCTTTGCGTATAGATATCGTAGTTAGGACGTACCTTACTGTGATCAAGAAAGTACTATAATATAGCGCATTATTGTGCTAGGGAAAAGGCCGTCTCATTGTAGCTATACCACAAAAGTTACTACTAAAACATGTTTTACTTTCCAGACTAACTGTGCAGATATAAAACAGATAAACCGCCAAAGCGATAATGTAAATTGTGTCACATACTAGCAGCGTAGTGATATAATCGTGTAGCTGTCAAAGAAACCAAATACTAAGTCATCTTTAATCTCACAGAAAGCACTTCAAATAAAGAATGTCTTTTCAAGTAAACCAAAATGTTGCATTAAAGTCTCATTAGCAGTAAATGCCTTGTATTCGTTACGTAATCCTGCAATTAACAAGCAAGAATGCACACACACAATAACACCGTGTCCTCTGTTCACTATAACAATGCATTTGTAATTTTTGTTTAAATAAGTTCTCTTGGTTCTTGACTGTATATTTAACTTCAAACATTGTTGCATGTTAACAGTTTCTAAGTCTGACAAAGCATACTAGTAATGTAAAGTGAAAAATGTTATAGCGAAGACTAAGTTAAAGAACAGATTATCTCTCAATAAACGGTTTTACATGTGAAATGTGATGCAATCCTTTACTCTTCCTAGTATGCAGAGTTTCAACTTGAACGCAGTTATCAGTTGGTATACGTCGGGTTCTGTAAGATCCATTGTAAATCAGAAAGAATTTGTGACTCAAGTGTTTCTTCTTATGTGACAATGAATGAGCTTTAATGAGAACTTTCTGACCAATATATAATTTCTTTGCATTTGCTTTACCACGTAGTTTTCTCCTTTTGTCTGTTGCAGAATTTATATTTTTAATCGCCAAATCAATTATGTCTTTGTGTCGAAGTTTACGTGTATTCGGAAAAGGTACAAGCTCTCTGATTCTGTTCGGAGGTTCTTCATTCTCAGTACAAGAATAGGTGATAAAGCAGTGGAGTCGAAATAAGTGTAAATATCTGTCCCAATGCTGATGCTTCCTGCGACAGTAAAGTCTGCAGAACTTATTGATTTCTTTCATAATCCGTTCAGACGGGTTACAATGTGGCGAGTTCAATGAAATAAAAACAGGTTTGATTTTATGGTTGCGAAGCATGAGTGATGAAACAGCAGAACTGAATTGTGGTCCGTTATCTGAAATGACTTTTTTAACGTGTCCATCTTCACGTAAGAACTTTTTAACAAAGGCGTTGGATACAGACCGTCCAGTGGCTTTACGTAACGGAGTGAAAGAAATCAATTTTGAAGTAAGTTCAACAGCGACTAGAACGTACGAAAATCCATTCGATGTTCTGACAAGGGGTCCCAACAGATCAACGGTAGTAAATTCTTTTAATTTAGAAGGAATGATAGGAAACAACGGAGCACGATGTGAGATAGTAGATGGTTTCGCCTTTTGACAAAGTTTACAAAAAAAAAAAAGACAAGACTCTCTTCTCCATATTGTTAAAATAACAAGTCTTTCGAAGCATATGATAAAATTTTCGTGGACCAAAATGTGCGTAGCTGAAATGAATGTACCAAATGAGCTTATTAACAAAATCGTCTCGAATGCAAGGTACCCATAGCTTGTTATCAACAGTGCAGCATCTGAAGAGTGAGTTGTTTCTAACCAGATAATAATGCCGAATCTGAGTGTGTGTGTGTCCTTTAAAGATGTGGAGATGAAGTTTTCAAAGACGACTTTCTGAGTGTAAAGAATACTGAAATTTTTCTCGAGGTTGCCTTCTGTGTTACTTTTCTCAAACCCAGCCGGTGCGCGTGACAGTGCGTCCGCGACAATGTTCTCCTTGCCGTGAATGTAGACTTTTTTGAAGTAGAATTCTTGCAGAAACAGTGCCCAACGTTTTAACCTGTCATGGTTTAATTTTGAAGACATAAGAAATTGTAATGCACTGTATACTTTTACGTGCTTACCAGAAAGAAAGAAATGGAATTTGTTAAATGCCCAAACGATAGCTAAAGCTTCTAATTCAGTAACGGAATAATTTTCAGATTTTGTTAGCACTCGGATAGCAAAAGCAATGGTTTTCTGAACCATAGTGTCATTTTCTATGGCTTCTGGAAATAAATGGGCACCAAGACCGACTTTAGAAGAATCCGCGCTAAGGCAGAAATCTTGTGACAGATCTGGATGAGCTAGTATTGGCGCCTTAAGTAGCGATTCTTTCAAAGAATTGATTTCCAACTGTGCTTGTTATTCCCAGTTCCAAATAGTATTTTTTTCCAGTGAGAGAACAAAGTTTTGGTGTAACTACAATTTGCATATTTAGAAAACAACGGTACAAATTTACGAGACCTAGAAAACTGAGTACTTGTTATTTTGTGGATGGAGCTGGAATGGCTCTGATTGCTTTTCAGGATCCGGCTGAATGCCTTCAGAAGAAATAATGTGTCCCAAAAACTTCACCTTTGTCCTACCGAATCCAGACTTTTCCAAGTTAACTGTAATTCCAGATTCTGCAAAAATACGTAACACGCTGTTGAGGATGCGATTATGTTGTTCCCATGAGGCTCTTGCTATCAGAATATCGTCCGCATAGAAGGTGATGTGACGTTTTAAGAACTCAGGTAATATGGGATTTAGCCCGCGAATGAATGCTGCCGAAAAAATGTTCAAACCAAAAGGGAGTTTCCGAAACTGATAACAAACGCAGAAACAAAGGAAAGCTGTGTATTTTCTACATTCTGGATGAAGTCCGATCTCATAAAAGCTGGATCTGAGATCAATAGAAGGCAACACTTTTACACCACTAAAATTTTGAAGACGTTCTTCCAACGTTTGTCTGTTTCAGGAATGATGATAGTATTGAATTGTCTGGAATCTAAGACAAGCCTGATCGATCCATTTTTCTTCTCAACGACATGTAATGGAGTGTTGTATGAGCTTACTGCAGGCTCAATAATACCCTCGTCAAGCATAGATTGTTTTTCTGTTCTAACACGGCCCCTATAATGTGCTGGAATTACGTATGGTCTAACACAAAATTTAGTATGCTCACGTACACGAAATTGGTATTGAAATCCCTTGATTGTTCCTGTTTAGTGATTAAAAACGTGGAATGTGCTTGTAAAATCTCATAAATGTCCTGTCTATCAGTGTCATTACAATTCTCAATTGTTTGAATTTTATTCTGAATTAACTCATTAGTTTCAAATATGCCGTCGATATCATCTCTGTCAGTACTTGCAGAGTGATTGTTAGTGTCTAGTTCCGTAGAAAATTCCGAACTGTTGTCTAACAGAAGGTAAAGCCGATTAATTTCCTCGTCATGGTTTGAGAGCCAACTTCAAATTTCAAAGCTATTGACTTACCTTCTTTCTCTAAACTTATTTCAGCATCGTGAAAGTTGAATATTGCTTTGTATTCATTCAAAAAGTCTACTCCCAATATAATTTCCGTCGACAAAAATGGAACAATAAGAAAGTTCATATAGAAGCTGTGGATTTGACAAAAGGATTCTAAGTTGGTTAGTTGGCGTACATCTACACTTTTTCCAACGATTGCACCTTGTAATTTAATCTTACGTAACGGAAGTGTGGGGCAATCATTCGATTTGTTGCATTTGCTAAAGGCTGTTTCACTAATTACTGAAATGAGACTGCCAGAGTCAAGTACTGCCGTAAATTTTACGTCATTTACTGTAATGTGAATCACAGGATATGCAATGCTGTTATGTTTTACGTCGTGTTCCGGAAGGAAGATGTCCCTAATGTCTTCCATTTTTACGTAATTACTAGCTACGGCAGCTGCGTCGTCAGTTTCAGAAGTACGTTTTGTGGCTGCCAGCGGTATGAGTCATTGCCTATTGTCTCTTTGTTAGCGAGCGTCGTTATTGGGATTTGGAGACCTAGCTTCTACAAACTCACGTTGTTGAGAGGGCCCTGCCCTGTTTGAATCCCGCCAGTTGCGATGAAATTCGGGTCTGTAGTTTTATCGGTAGTTTATATAGTTTCTTTTTTGTCGGTCATGTGGTGAAGAATTTCTCCCGAAATCGTAACTGCGCGGTGGTCCGTTGCGTCTGACGTTATTCTGTCTCCCTTGATGATAATTATTTTGATTTCCATATTGTCTGTCTCTATGGTTATCTCTGTCATATTCATTACAACGGAAATGCGATCTTTCTCTGTAATTATTACTACTCTGCCAACGGTTGTCATACGGGTGGTGTCTGTTTTGGTCACGATTTACGTTGTAAGAATAGCCTTGTCGTGTCCAGTTATTATTTCTGTTATCGTGGAATTGTGACGGATGTGACCTATAATTGTTGTGTCCCTGTTTTCGCTTCCTGCGATTGTCAGTGTCGATTTCCAATTATTGTAACAGTCCCTGAAAAGCTTCAATGTCGTCTCTGCAACGTCCTGCCAAAATAATAGTCGTAAATATTCAGGCAATTTGATTAAGCAAATGCGGAGGAGTTCTGAGGGGCTGTAAGGATTTGACAGGTACTGATTCTTGTACATGACTGATTCTTTCACAAGACAGGAAAATTCAGATTGTTCGAAATGTTTCATCATTATGATGCTATGTTGTACTCGATCTTGTGTGGCTTGAGACCAATTTGCTAAGAGGAAGGCACGATAAAATTCTCCTTCACTGTGGCAAACGTGAGTGACCGATCGCATTCTTAAAGCTGGTTCATTCTCTAAGTAGCCACACATAAATTCTAATCTGTGCTCTAATGACCAGTTAGGAGGAAAACAATGAGAGAATTGGTGAAGCCACGCTTGTGGATGAATGTCGTTGCCGGAATTCTGAAATGTTTTGAATTTACGTGCAGTAATAAACAGCTTATAGTCAAAATCATCATGTCGGCGAGTCGCATGTCGGTCATTGTTACGTCGTTTCGGCGGTTCCATCTCAAAATTCGGTGTACCTTGCCAATTTCTTTCATGATTTCCGAAGTGCCCAGTGTTCTTATTTTGTGGCAGTTCCGTATTTCTATGTCCCTTTTCCCGTATTGGAGCGCGAGTGTCCTCTTAAATATGTAATTCTTGTATTACCTGTGTCAACTGATCTGTACCTCCTGGATTTCTCTTTGGTGTTGCGTATTAATTTGATTCTGATTTTGTTTGAATTTTCAAATTTGTTCGTACTCTTCTGTGTCAGTGAAGGTTACAGGTCTTGTGTCATTCAGATCATCATCCACCGTTGTAGATAAGTTAGTGAAATGATCCGAAAGTTCGGCTACTTTCTCCGATAGTGAACTTATTTCCTCAGTGTGTTTTTCTGAACCAAGTTTCAGAGTGTCCATTTGTGTTGGAATCGTATCTACTGTGTCCCTTAAGTTTTCCTGCGTTTTTGCAAGTTGTGTAATCGAATCGGTAGATGCAACTGAGTCAATCTTAGCTTGCAAGGTCTCATGATTTTCATGAACAATAGTTTGCAGTCCTTTTATGGCTGCTTCATGATTCTGCAATGTATTTTCATGCCGCGAAAAAATAGGTTGGAAATGCTCACAAATTTGTGTTTTTACGCTATTACAGACTTTCTGACATTTCGATTCGATTTTGTGTAACTCAGTAGTTAAATCTTCACGTGTTTGTTCAAGTATGGTGTCTAACCTTTGAAGATTTTGTTCCATTGTGTCTAACTTTCCAAGATTTTGTTCCATTGTGTCTAACTTTTAAAGATGTTGTTGCATTGTGTCTAACTTTTGAAGCTTTTGCTGTGTTTGTCTAATTTGTCGTATTAATTGAAATAAAAATGCATTGGTGTCAGAAACATTTTCCTCAATGTCTCATCGGCAGTGAATCTGCACCGCCAACATTCGCATTTTGACAAGCAGAAAATGTGTCCTGACTTATTTGAGAAGACGGTGAGGACCCAAAACCTGAATCTACAGTATTTGCGAGATTGTGTCCTGTCATTTCGGATTCCTGAGGCGAGCTGTTGCCGACAGATCGATCGATAATGCATCCCTGTTCATTAATTGTTTCACTATCTACGCCATTATTTGCCGCCCGCTCCATTTCCCTTTGCAAAATTACCAAATTACCACTTCGAACGTCTGTTAATTCATTACACAGTGGTGCTGATAAGCTACGCACGTCGTCACTATTATTTCTCAGTTTAGTTTGGAGCCTAGTGTCACGTTTTTCATACGCCATTATTGTCACAATATGTGACACGATAACACAGAAGAGCACAATTTGAAGAGCAGAATAGGAAAACACATTAACATAGCACTGAAAATAATATCTACTTAATTGCAAGCGCAGCTGCGAAATACTTGGTGCAAATCTACATGCATGTCACAACTGTTTTACTGTAGAACAATGAAAAACTGCAACTACAAAGGAAATTTTCTCTATGATTGCGCTCTAGCAATAAACAATAGCTACACTAATTACACAAACTACCAGAAAAAAATCAGAATATTCCAATGAGGTATCCTCTGCTAAGGGTCGACATATGAAACGTCCCCTTAGAAAATTTAGTGAATTACTGTGCTGATAAATCTCTTACATTATTTGATTTTCAATCAGCTGAGCAAAACTGAACGTACTCAGACATTTCGCTCTTTACCTATTCTGATCAACACTAAACTGACACACAATATTTTTTAACGCATCGCAATCTGACTTTCAATAATCCCTACAAAAGAATGGCCCTCACTGACAATAACCTATAGCTTTCACAAATCACTTACTCACAAAAATCTTCGTTGCTCGAACTACTACAATACAGCGAGCGCCACTACTGACAGCTAAATAAAAGATTAAAACAACTGAAGGCACTAACTACTGATAGGCATAGTTAGCAAATGAAAGATTTTGATGGAGAACAAACAATGTATTTACCTTAATAGTGTTCAAAAGTCATAATACATATAGCAGTTCATGACATCCATTCTTACAAATGTACTGTTTCTGATGGACACACGTCCAGATCATCCACTCTCAAAAATCCGCCATCTCACTTCCCCACATCCACCAGTGCTGGCGGCTCACCTCCAACTGCGCAACGCTACGCGCTATTCACATCCAGCTGCCCAACACTACAATGGGAGACAACAATGCAAACTAGCCACAGACTGCACACAGCACAGCCAGTGATTTTCATACAGAGCACTACGTGGCGTGACCAATAAGAAAACATAAACAGCCTACTTACATATAGAGGGTCTATACAAGCGCGATATATTGGAGGACAATATTATGGAAATGGAAGAGGATGTAGATAAAGATGAAATGGGAGATACGATAGTGCATGAAGAGTTTGACAGAGGACTGAAAGACCTGAGTCGAAACAAGGCCCCGGGAGTAGAGAACATTCCATTTGAACTACTGACGGCCTTGGGAGAGCCAGTCCTGACAAAACTCTGCCATCTGGTGAGGAAGATGTATGAGACAGGCGAAATACCCTCAGACTTCTAGAAGAATATAATAATTCCGTTAGTGGGGAGGCTTGCGTGCCTCAGCGATACAGATGGCTGTACCGTACGTGCAACCACAACGGAGGAGTATCTGTTGAGAGGCCAGACAAACATGTGGTTCCTGAAGAGGGGCAGCAGCCTTTTCAGTAGTTGCAGGGGAAACAGGATGATTGACTGATTTGGCCTTGCAACATTAACCAAAACGGCCTTGCTATGCTGGTACTTCAAACGGCTGAAAGCAAGGGGAAACTACAGCCGTAATTTTTCCCGAGGACATACAGCTTTACTGTATGATTAAATGATGATGGCGACCTCTTGGGTAGAAATGGAGGTAAAATAGTCCCCCATTCGGATCTCCGGGCGGGGACTACTAAGGACGACGTCGTTATCAGGAGAAAGAAAACTGGCGTTCTACGGATCGGAGTGTGGAATGTCAGATCCCTTAATCGGGCAGGTAGGTTAGAAAATTTAAAAAGGGAAATGGATAGGTTAAAGTTAGATATAGAGGGAATTAGTGAAGTTCGGTGGCAGGAGGAACAAGGCTTTTGGTCAGGTGAATACAGGGTTATAAATACAAAATCAAATAGGGGTAATGCAGGAGTAGGTTTAATAATGAATAAAAAATATTGGAGTGCGGGTAAGCTACTACAAACAGCATAGTGAACGCATTATTGTGACCAAGATAGACACAAAGCCCATGCCTACTACAGTAGTACAAGTTTATATGCCAACTAGCTCTGCAGATGATGAAGAAATTGATGAAATGTATGATGAGATAAAAGAAATTATTCAGGTAGTGAAGGGAGACGAAAATTTAATTTTCATGGGTGACAGGAATTCGACAGTAGGAAAAGGGAGAGAAGGAAACATAGTAGGTGAATATGGATTGAGGGTAAGAAATGAAAGAGGAAGCCATCTGTTAGAATTTTGCACAGAGCATAACTTAATCATAGCTAACACTTGGTTCAAGAATCATAGAAGAAGGTTGTATACATGGAAGAAACCTGGAGATACTAAAAGGTATCAGATAGATTATATAATGGTAAGACAGAGATTTAGGAATCAGGTTTTAAATTGTAGGACATTTCCAGGGGCAGATGTGGACTCTGACCAAATCTATTGGTTATGACCTGTAGATTAAAACTGAAGAAACTGCAAAAAGGTGGGAATTTAAGGACATGGGATCTGGATAAGCTGAAAGAACCATAGGTTGTACAGAGTGTCAAGGAGAGCATAAGGGAACAATTGACAGGAAAGGAACACAGTAGAAGAAGAATGAGTAGCTCTGAGGGAGGACGTAGTGAAGCCAGCAGAGGATAAAGTAATTAAAAAGGCGAGGGCTCCTAGAAATCCTTGGGTAACAGAAGACATATTGAATGTAATTGATGAAAGGAGAAAATATAAAAATGCAGTAAATTAAGCAGGCAAAAAGGAATACAAACGTCTCAAAAATGAGATCGACAGGAAATGTAAATGGCTAAGCAGGGATGGCTAGAGGACAAATGTAAGGATGTAGAAGCTTATCTCACTACGGGTAAGATAGATACTGCCTACAGGAAAATTAAAGAGACCTTTGGAGAGAAGAGAGCCACGTGTATGAATATCAAGAGCTCAGATGGCAACCCAGTTCTTAGCAAAGAAGGGAAGGCAGAAAGGTGGAAGGAGTATATAGAAGGTTTATACAATGGCGATGTACTTGAGGACAATATTATGGAAATGGAAGAGGATGTAGATGAAGACGAAATGGGAGATAAGATACTGCATGAAGAGTTTGACAGAACACTGAAAGACCTGAGTCGAAACAAGACCCCGGGAGTAGACAACATTCCATTAGAACTACTGACGGCCTTGGGAGAGCCAGTCACGACAAAACTCTTCCAGCTGGTGAGCAAGATGTATGAGACAGGCGAAATACCCTCAGACTTTAAGAAGAATATAATAATTCCAATCCCAATGCAAGCAGGTGCTGACAGATGTGAAAATTACCGAACTATCAGTTTAATAAGTCACAGCTGCAAAATACTAACGCGAATTCTTTACAGACGAATGGAAAAACTGGTAGATGCGGACCTCGGGGAGGATCAGTTTGGATTCCGTAGAAATGTTGCAACACGTGAGGCAATATTGACCTTACGACGTATCTTAGAAGAAAGATTAAGAAAAGGCAAACCTACGTTTCTAGCATTTGTAGACTTAGAGAAAGCTTTTGACAATGTTGACTGGAATACTCTCTTTCAAATTGTGAAGGTGACAGGAGTAAAATGCAGGGAGCGAAAGGCTATTTACAATTTGTACAGAAAGCAGATGGCAGTCATAGGAGTCGAAGGGCATGAAAGGGATGCAGTGGTTGGGAAAGGAGTGAGACAGGGTTGCAGCCTCTCCCCGATCTTATTCAATCTGTATATTGAGCAAGCAGTAAAGGAAACAAAAGATAAATTCTGAGTAGGTATTAAAATTCATGGAGAAGAAGTAAAAACTTTCAGCTTCGCCGATGACACTGTAATTCTGTCAGAAACGGCAAAGGACTTGGAAGGGCAGTTGAACGGAATGGATAGTGTCTTGAAAGGAGGATATAAGATGAACATCAACAAAAGCAAAACTAGGATAATGGAATGTAGTCAAATTAAATCGGGTGATGTTGAGGGAATTAGATTAGGAAATGAGACACTTGCAAGGCAAGGAAAGCGTTTCTGAAGAAGAGAAATTTGTAAAGTCGTGTATAGATTTAAGGGGCAGGAAGTCGTTTCTGAAAGTATTTGTACGGAGAGTAGTCATGTATGGAAGTGAAATATGGACGATAAATAGTTTGGACAAGAAGAGAATAGAAGCTTTCGTAATATGGTGCTACATAAGAATTCTGAGGATTAGATGGGTAGATTACATAACGAATCAGAAGGTATTGAACAGAATTGGGGAGAAGAGGCGTTTGTGGCACAACTTGACAAGAAGAAGGGACCGGCTGGTAGGACATGTTCTAAGGCATCAAGGGATCACAAATTTAGCATTGAGGGCTTCGTGGATTGTAAAAATCGTACAGGGAGGCCAAGAAATGAATACAATAAGCAGATTCAGAAGGATGTAGGTTGCAGTAAGTACTGGGAGATGAAGAAGCTTGCACAGGATAGAGTAGCATGGAGAGCTGCATCAAACCAGTCTCAGGACTGAGGACCACAACAACAACAACATGTACTCTCTGGTGGGACGTACACGAACTATGAATGTATATGGCGTCGCCTTGTGCTGTACATCATAGGCATAGATGACTGTGATTCAATTGGTAATCAATTTGCAGTGTACGGACCAACGTTTGTGTCTAGCATTGAGGTACACTGTAACTGTACTGAAATAATGTCGTCAAATGATAGTAAAAGAAAGAGGGGGATAAGGAAAGAAGAGTCATTTTAACAGCTTAGAATGAAAAAGGCCAAGCTCAGAGGTGAATCATATGCTTCCTATTCAGGTAAAATAGTTCATGCTAGAAGTACAAATTGCCATTGCGTATGCTTCCGTAAAGGTTTTGAAATGCTTAATGAGGATTCTTGCATCTCAGTTTTTACTGAAATCAACAATCTGCGCAATAAGGGTCTTCAATATGTTATTTCCAATGTCTGGTTAAACTACTACCAGTGACAACACACAGATCAAAGAAAAGAGAAGAATCAATATCTAGAACATAGTCCGTGATCTATCGTGGTGAGAATGAAGATACAAAAGTTGAAGTGTGTGAAAAAGCTTTCCTTAGCGTTTGCGATGCAACATCAAAACGAAGACAAAGACTAATACCTGTATTAAAAGCGGGAAAGTCATCTAATGAAGGGAGAGGAAGAAATGTGGACAGTAGATCTATGTCCAAGCCTGCAGAAGTATGTGAAGAAGTTGCTCAGCACAAGGAATAGTTTAACGTTAAGGTAGCACATTATTCAACTTGGCGATTCAAGTACCTGAAAACTGACGTAAATGTAAAAATCGTGCATAGTCTTTTCACACAAAAAGATCCAGAATGAAATATGTCTTTTTCATTCTATTACAACTATTTTAAGGAAACTATTCCTTTAGGTTTGGAAGATTGCAGTTCGTTGTCTGCAGCAAGTGCGAAAATCTGAAAACATAACTCAAAAGTGACATTCTTAATGACAATGCAGAGAAAGCTGCAGATGCAGAACTCATTGTGCATAGACCACAAACGATAGTGGTCTAAGGTCTATAAAAGGTACCCTTTCTACAGAATCGTACGCAAGAAGACTTCCTAGAGAAAGAAAGGCCTCATTTCAAATCTCCAGCTGTTGTATGTTTATCACTGCTAAGCTCGTGGTGTTGTAGAAACTTTGGACTACACTGACAGAACTACAGGAAATACTCTAAGACCTACCTTTTGCCGCTCGGAGTAGCCGCGCGGTCTCAGGCATCTTGTCACGGCCCGTGCGGCTACAACCATCGGCGGTTAGAGTCCTCCCTCGGGCATGTGTGTGTGTGTTGTCCTTAGAGCAAGTTAGTTTAAAGTTAGGTTAAATATGTGTTAGCTTAGGGACCGATGAGCTGAGCAGTTTGGTCCCATAAGACCTTACCACAAATTTCCAATTTTCCAAAATTACTTACCTCTTTAGCAGAAAGAGTACCATCATTGCCACGTGAGAAATCCTGAAAGGATGAACAGGCTGAGCCCATCAATGGAAAGAAGGCAAACCTCACCAAGCTCGTGCAGTATGTTCTGATGAACATTTTAACTTCTGTAGACACATTGTTCAATGGAAAATTGTTTAAACGTCAGAAGAAACTGATGAAAATTAAATATATTAATATTGTCAAACAAAAAGTGTGTAAGCACTAATGCTGGAGAACAACAATAATCGTTGAAGTTGGAAAACTTATATTTTTATAATTGAATGTGAATTATTATTTGGAATATAATAGGAATTGCTTTTTACGTTGACAAGCTGAATAATTCAGGTGTTTTTTTATCTGGAACGTGAGTAAATTTCTTTTATTTTATGCTATTTTTAACTGGTTCTTATTTAAAATATTCTGTTTTATTTCTACATTAATATTACCAATTGTTATTATTAACTTAACCTATTACTATACAATAATGGAAAACATTGTTAGTCATCGTGCTTATTGAATATGGACGACGTGTTGGGAGTTTCCAGATAACAGGTCTAAAATTCGTGGCAATAAATCCAATTGAAATAAGTCCATCCTACCTCCCATTCTATCTAACGACTCCCCCAATTCCATCTCTACACCTTTACCTCCCAGTGCGATCAGTGGTACCTTCCCATCAGACCTGCAAAAACCCAGTGAGTAATTACAAGAAAAACCATGCCATTACTTCGTGTCAGAGACCGTTATGTGACAATCCACTATGGTCCAATCCACGTAACTAAAAAGTAAAATATCTTGGACTAACGCTCAAAAACTAACCTGAAATCCTTAGGTGCAACAGTTAAAACATGGGTACTAAATCAGCGACCTTCGTCCATACATATGAAATCTTTTTCACCGCCGCCCTTTCCCTATGCCATGTAGCATGGATGCCCTCTGTTTCCATGTCTTAACACTCGCTCAAAATCGTCTAACGATTTGAACCCACCTGGTTTTCCGTAACCGACTATCTTTACCCTTTTATGCTAAACCAGTTCATAAGATTCCTACACCTCCTCGGACACCTAGAGCACCTTCACCACTCGTAAATCTGAGTCCCACCACCCTATAGTCTCCATCATGCAAAAGAATCCAGTCCTGCTTTAGTGCCTCTATCTTAACATGCCATCTTCCCTTCACCGCCAGATTCTCCATCTCATTTTCGAACGTAACTTCAATGACCACTCCTTCAATACTAAGAATGCATCCTGGAAATCTATCCTTCCACTCAACCGTAACTTACCAGCAGGTCCAAATGCACCTCCATCCCACTATTTTCTTGACCAGCTAGCATCCCTCTCAACTAATAGCACTCACATCTCACCTATCAGCTCCAGCTCACATACACATGCCACATCGTTTTTAATATATCATCTTCCTCAGTTCGTTCCACACCTCAGTCCCAACGCACTATAACCAGGAGATCCACCACACTACATTCACAATAATAAAGATGTTCGTCCTTTCACCTCCATCTTCACATAAACATCACCATCTGTTTTAACTAGTAAATTTTTATAAATATAATAAGCTTAATATTTTATAACGTAATGTGTTTAGCCACTTCCAGCTCCCCCCCCCCCCAAGTGGGGGAACATAAATTACTGGTAAATAAGAAAGAACAGTACCTCAAGAAAGACTTTTCAGTATTCGAGTATAGGGTCATTAACGAACTGTGCAGCATCTCAGTCCTATACTCTGGCTTAGTCTTGTTAATTCTGCATGCCATGCTGTTCTTTGAAGCAATTCTTCCCAGCGAACTCACAAACTATTTCTGTTTCGTTCTGACAGTGCTTCACAATTGTATCTAGTATTCCGCTTTGTACTTCTTCTGCCATGCCGTATTACTGCACAAAAGATTATCCTACATGTACTCACTCCAAATTCCTATTTTTTTCTGAAAACTACGCAAAAGCTGCACCTACCCATTCCATTTATACTATTTCTATTCTAGTTTGTTGTTTTCCTCGTTAAATAAACTACATCATTACACCGCAACACAATTCCTCTTCAGCAATCCTGTATAACACACAACAGTCTACGCAAAATCACTCAGGCGAGTACCTTGATATTCGTTCAATAAGGCCACATCTGATTTTCCACTGGTTGTAATAGTGATTTGCGTCCTAAGATTTTGACACTGATGACACATTAACCTCTACACACTTCCACGAGACGAGAGTGGAACAGAGGAAGAAGTCCTGGGCGTGAATAAATTGTCATGGTTTTCACTGCTCGGCGTTCCAATTATGTAATCTTTTTTTCTTCTTCTTCATTTCACCAAATAAACTTTTAACTTGTTTCAGTAATTAAAAACGAGGGCGCAATATTAATTTCCAATTAACCATTTCAATTAATTTTAGAATACATATGATAATTTTTTGTAATGTGTTTCTGCCTTTTTTGTGTTTGCCTGTGGCATAAATTTTAATTTCATATCCACTGATACATGCGCTGAAGTAAAATGCGAGTAATACTCTACAGAAAAATCTCTGTTTCGCTGCATGCAATAATGCGGGCGATAAAAGTATTATTATCTATTGACTTGAGACTATTATGTGAAATCATTGTGGACTTACTCATCAATTTCAAATTTAGAACCTTCCGGGAACGTAACTGTAAGCCCATCAGACGTCACTTTTTTGTCTACCAGTTGTTTCGAAGTATTTTCCGCAAGTCAGAGGCGTAGCTTGAGAGCTCTTAATATTATTGAATTTAAGGTGGCGCTTTTGGGTCTTATTGCCCTGTATCATTTGGGTGAAGTAAGCTCTAAATAGGGATATCTAATAGCGCTCACGAAGTAGATAACATCAAATATACCACCAAAACGACGATATGCAATGGTTCGTTCCCTGAAATAACTCGCTTCAGATTTTTTAAATCTAACTTAACGCGAGAAGGCGATGAATTAAAACACATTGAATCTTTGGATCAGTGGAGTCTTCTAACTTTCTTCTTATACTCGAACCAGCTACAAAAGAACTACTGATTCATTCTTGTCGAAGTACTAACGAAATACGTCGCTCAAATTATTCCCATTTCCATTCTATCGTCAAAGGCTTTGGTGAACGACGATAGAAATCAAAAACTTACCGGAAACAAGTGCATACAGTTGTAATGGCTCTGTAACGAGGAAGACACAGGAATGAAGTGCAGCTATACTTCCACCTGATACGTGGAATGATTCTGTAGAAGAAACCAGCGTCTACCTGAGGCAGAGCTCCAACAATATAAAATAGTGCTACCTTTTGTTAAAGGAAGTGATGCGAGAGATAAATGGTGCACAGTGAACTGAGAAAACTTTCTCGTGTAGGTAAAATATAGGACGTACTAAAATACGAATGACTTTCCGAAAGTAAATTTGATCATTTTTAACGCAAGGAAACATTACTTCCTAGAACAAATACATCATTTAGTTACTGTGATATTTCAAAATTAAGTAACGTACTGCAAGAATTTCGAGAAGTTCGCATTGAAAAATAGTGATTGCTATGAATTTGCCTTTGGTGGAAGTTAGGTCATATGTCCATGCATATGAAATGTAGATAACGTACTGAATTATTCTTTAAATTTAGAGAGATATCGCTATGTATCACCAGTCTCGAAAAAAATGAGTATATGTAAAGTTCTTGTCCTGAACTCGCGCGACAGCGAAAAAGCCAGGATGAAATATTTGTAACATTCCTCATACCTCATAAATAGTTTGGGATACCGAAGCAACATCTTCGCAAATAAGAGGAGAATATTCTGCAATATGATAAGTTGACGAAATTTCTATGTCTAACCGATATTCAAGTTACTGGACATTTTTTCAATGAAATAACATCGCTTCTAGGGGCCGTCGATAGCTGATGAAACGAGAATTATTACAGATTCCTACAAACCAGAAGTTTTCGAGACATGGCTCTGATATTCACAATAGGTTCAAATGGTTCAAATGGCTCTGAGCACTATGGGACTCAACTGCTGTGGTCATCAGTCCCCTAGAACTTAGAACTACTTGAACCTAACTAACCTAAGGACATCACGCTCATCCATGCCCGAGGCAGGATTCGAACCTGCGACCGTAGCAGTCCCATGGTTCCGGTCTGTGCGCCTAGAACCGCGAGACCACCGCGTCCGGCTATTCACAATAGGATTTGTAAGTATTGTGGCGTCAACTCCAAAACGTTGTGGGATGGCCTCCATCTACACCACATAGGACTGCCTTTTCCTTATTACCGTAAATGATTTGTTTAATATACAAAACTTCCCAACTGCAATCGGTGACGCTGACAGGAAAAAAATTCGTCTAAAACGCTCGAAAAATTCTGGTACAATGTTCTATAGTCATAAAAATTTTCATTCAGTCGTACTATAAGCAGTTGCAGATTCTCAGGGGAAATTCATTATAATCGCTGTTGCGGGATATGTGAAGGAAAGGCAAAGTTGTAGGTTTTGTTTCTCTAGTGCATTTCACAATTAAATGCATCAGTTTGATTGTGTTTTGTATTCTTTGGACATTAGGCATACCCATTGCTGGAGCATTTTATCAAATCTTACAGTCACTGTGTTTTGGATCTATGGTAGGAATATTTCAACACACATTTTTCTAGAGTACAACGATTAAGAAAGTTTGCTTTTGGAATAATGAGAGCCACGTGGATCATATTTTGGAAGCCAATAGGAAAACTTCACCAGACTTCGCTGAAGATATTATGAAGTGAACATGTTCTCCACAGCACTGTCATTGATCTACAAGGATCCCTGTGTGTCGATGAGCAACATACAGTCAACATCGAGCGTTGTATGCTAGGCATTTATCAGGTAGTACGAAACATTAACAGACTGTCAAATGAAGCAATGCAAATGAGACGCTTTGATAATTTCTTATCACATGATAAAACACGAGTTTCACGTCTTTCTCAGCTGTGGTACTTCGACTTCATTATCGCCTATCGTTTTAAGACAATAAAACAAATAAGAGATTAGTGGAATGCTTTCTGTATTCGTAGTTCATAGTCTGTAGTTCTGCTGCCCACTCACATTTTTTTTTTATTTAGTCATCAGTCTTCTGACTAGTTTGATGCCGCTCACATCGAATTCTTGTCCTGCGCCAACCTCTTCATCTCATAGTAGCACTTGCAACCTACGTCCTCAATAATGTGCTGGATGCTTTCAAAACTCTATTTCCTCTACAGTTTTTGCCCTCTTCGTCTCCCCCTAGTCCTTTCTTCTTGTGAGTGTTTTTCATATATTCATTTCCTCTCTGATTCTGCGAAAAACCTACGCATTCTTTATCTTATCAGTCTATCTAATTTTCAACATTAGTCTGTAGCACCATAACTGAAGTGCTTCCATACTCTTCTGCTCCGGTTTTCCCATAGTCCATACTTCACTACCTTACAATGCTGTGCTCCAAATGTACATTTTCAGAAATTTCTTCGTCAAATTAAGGCCTAAGTTTGATACCAGCCGACTTCTATTGACCAGAAATACCCTTTTTCCAGTGCTAGTCTGCTTTTGATTTTCTCCTTGTTCCAACCGTCACTGGTTATTTTGCTGGCTACGTTGTAGAATTCCTCAACGTAATCTACTTCTTGACCATCAATCCTGATGTTGAGTTTCTCTCAGTTCTCACTTCTGCTAATTCTCATTACTTACGTATTTCTTCGATTTACTCTCAGTCCATGTTTTGTACTCATTAGACATTTCATTCCATTCAGCACAACGTGTAATTTTTCTTCTCTTTTACTCGGGATAGCAACGTCATCAGTGAATCGTAACACTGATATCCATTCACTGCTATCCTTCCACCTTGAATTTTAATTCCAATCCTGAATATTTCTCTCATTTCCATCATTGCTTCTTCGATGTACAGATTGAATGTTTGGGACGAACGACTTCACCCTCTCTCACCCCCTTTTTTAATGCGAGCGCTTCGTTCATGTTCGCCTGCTCTTATTATTCCATGTTGGCTCTTGTACGTATTGTATATTACCCGACTCCCCCTATTGCTTCCCCCCCTTTTTCTCAGAATTACGGTTATCTTGCACCATTTTACAATGTCGAACGCGTTTTTCAGGTCACCAAACCGTATCACTCATCACATAATTTGTCCAAAATGAATGAAAAGTAAAAACAGCGGCTATCAAAGCTTCCGCTGAGAC
The DNA here is from genome assembly GCF_023897955.1 of Schistocerca gregaria. NCBI lineage: Eukaryota > Metazoa > Arthropoda > Insecta > Orthoptera > Acrididae > Schistocerca > Schistocerca gregaria. The sequence continues at coordinate 134,364,486 of NC_064921.1, read as the reverse complement.
CATTTTCCAACAGTGCTGCAAAACAAACAAGCGCCATGAGCAGTACTGACGCAGCTACCCGCAGCGACAGCCGAATGCTGCCGGTGATGACCGAGCACATCCGAATTACCGAGCACATCCGAATTCACTCGAACGTTCTGGCCCCTCGCGCAGAAAGAAACATATCGCTCAGCGCCGCTCTATACCACCATGCTCCGCACCGCCCTACTTACAGCGCCTCTATAATCACACGCACTGTTTCGCCACCGTTGCTCTGCTCCCCGCGCTGGCTGCTCTGATCGTGACGCGACACTAACTATAACCGCAGCCTTATACCCTTCGTCTCCAATGGATCGTAGTCTTTTCTTAGGGATGTAAATATCCTGTGCTCTTCTCAAGAATTCATATAGTATCTGCGCACCCAACTCTGCACGTACTGGAAGTGATTCCATTGGAAACGCTGCACAGCTGACATATAAGCCATCCCAATCGGTTATCCTGACGCCTAACGCAATCATGCTTTCCTCTGCTAGTCTCCGCCAATTGTTGCCGCCTTCTCCTTCGATGCAATGCAAGAGAGGTATTTTCAACATATTTGAGCAGAAGCCATCCTGCCGGCCGTTGTGGTCGGGCAGTTCTAGGCGCTACAGTATGGAACCGCGCGATCGCTACAGTCGCAGGTTCGACTCCTGCCTCGGGCATGGATGTGTGTGATGTCCTTAGGTTAGTTAGGTTTAAGTAGTTCTAAGTTCTAGGGGAGTTATGACCTCAGATGTTTAGTCCCATAGTGCTCAGAGCCATTTGAACCATTTGAACCATTTGAAGCCATCCTCAGTCATGTCTTGCTATTTTAGAAGTTGTGAGTGGGTATAGACGGTGGTCCGTTGATAGTGACCGGGCCAAATATCTGACGAAATAAGCGTCAAACGAAAAAGCTGCAAAGAACGAAACTTGTCTAGCTTGAAGGGGAAAATCAGAAGTCGCTATGGTTGGCCCGCCAAATGGCGCTACCATAGGTCAATCGGATATCAACTGCGTTGTTTTTTTTTTAACCCCCCTCCCCCCCCCCCTGAAGATACTGAAAGGTATCAGATAGATTATATAATGGTTAGACAGAGATTTAGGAATCAGGTTTTAAATTGTAAGACACTTCCAGGGACAGACGTGGACTCTGACCAAATCTATTGGTTATGACCTGTAGATTAATACTGAAGAAACTGCAAAAAGGTGGGAATTTAAGGAAATGGGACACGGATAAAGTAAAAGAACCAGAGGTTGTACAGAGTTTCAGGGAGAGCATAAGGGAGCAATTGACAGGAATGGGGGAAAGAATTACAGTAGAAGAAGAATGGGTAGCTTTGAGGGATAAAGTAGTGAAGGCAGCAGAGGATCAAGTAGGTAAAAAGACGAGGGCTAGTAGAAATCCTTGGGTAACAGAAGAAATATTGAATTAAATGATGAAACGAGAAAATATAAAAATGCAGTAAATGAAGCAGGCAAAAATGGTATACAGACGTCTCAAAAATGAGATCGACAGGAAGTGCAAAATGGCTAAGCAGGGATGGCTAGAAGCCAAATGTAAGGTGGTAGAGTCGTATCTCACGAGGGGTAAGATATACACAGCCCACAGGAAAATTAAAGAGACCTTTGAGGATAAGAGAACCACTTGTATGAACATCAAGAGCTCAGATGGAAACCCAGTCCTAAGCAAAGAAGGGAAAGCAGAAAGGTGGAAGGAGTATGTAGAGGGTCTATACAAGAGCGATGTACTTGAGGACAATATTATGGAAATGGAAGAGGATGTAGATGAAGACGAAATGGGAGATACGATACTGCGTGTAGAGTTTGACAGAGCATTGAAAGACCTGAATCGAAACAAGGCCCCCGGAGTAGACAAATATCCAGTAGAACTACTGACGGCCTTGGGAGAGCCAGTCCTGACAAAACTCTACCATCTGGTGAGGAAGATGTATGAGACAGGCGAAATACCCTCAGACGTCAAGAAGAATATAATAATTCCAGTTCCCAAAGAAAGCAGGTGTTAACAGATGTGAAAATTACCGAACTATCAGTTTAATAAGTCACAGCTACAAAATAATAAACGCGAATTCTTTACAGACGAATGGAAAAACTAATAGAAGCCGACCTCGGGGAAGATCAGTTTGGATTCCGTAGAAATGTTGGAACACGTGAGGCCATACTGACCCTACGACTTATCTTAGAAGCTAGATTAAGGAAGGGCAAACCTACGTTTCTAGCATTTGTAGACTTAGAGAAAGCTTTTGACAATGTTGACTGGAATACTCTCTTTCTAATTCTGAAGGTGGCAGGGGTAAAATATAGGGAGCGAAAGGCTATTTACAATTTGTACAGAAGCCAGATGGCAGTTATAAGAATCGAGGGACATGAAAGGGAAGCAGTGGTTGGGAAGGGAGTGAGACAGGGTTGTAGTCTCTCCCCGATGTTATTCAATCTGTATATTGAGCAAGCAGTAAAGGAAACAAAAGAAAAATTTGGAGTAGGTATTAAAATCCATGGAGAAGAAGTAAAAACTTTCAGGTTCGCCGATGACACTGTAATTCTGTCAGAAACGGCAAAGGACTTGGAAGGGCAGTTGAACGGAATGGATAGTGTCTTGAAAGGAGGATATAAGATGAACATCAACAAAAGCAAAACTAGGATAATGGAATGTAGTCAAATTAAATCGGGTGATGCTGAGGGAATTAGATTAGGAAATGAGACACTTGCAAGGCAAGGAAAGCGTTTCTGAAGAAGAGAAATTTGTAAAGTCGTGTATAGATTTAAGGGGCAGGAAGTCGTTTCTGAAAGTATTTGTACGGAGAGTAGTCATGTATGGAAGTGAAATATGGACGATAAATAGTTTGGACAAGAAGAGAATAGAAGCTTTCGTAATATGGTGCTACATAAGAATTCTGAGGATTAGATGGGTAGATTACATAACGAATCAGAAGGTATTGAACAGAATTGGGGAGAAGAGGCGTTTGTGGCACAACTTGACAAGAAGAAGGGACCGGCTGGTAGGACATGTTCTGAGGCATCAAGGGATCACAAATTTAGCATTGAGGGCTTCGTGGATTGTAAAAATCGTACAGGGAGGCCAAGAAATGAATACAATAAGCAGATGCAGAAGGATGTAGGTTGCAGTAAGTACTGGGAGATGAAGAAGCTTGCACAGGATAGAGTAGCATGGAGAGCTGCATCAAACCAGTCTCAGGATAGAGGACCACAACAACAACAACATGTACTCTCTGGTGGGACGTACACGAACTATGAATGTATATGGCGTCGCCTTGTGCTGTACATCATAGGCATAGATGACTGTGATTCAATTGGTAATCAATTTGCAGTGTACGGACCAACGTTTGTGTCTAGCATTGAGGTACACTGTAACTGTACTGAAATAATGTCGTCAAATGATAGTAAAAGAAAGAGGGGGATAAGGAAAGAAGAGTCATTTTAACAGCTTAGAATGAAAAAGGCCAAGCTCAGAGGTGAATCATATGCTTCCTATTCAGGTAAAATAGTTCATGCTAGAAGTACAAATTGCCATTGCGTATGCTTCCGTAAAGGTTTTGAAATGCTTAATGAGGATTCTTGCATCTCAGTTTTTACTGAAATCAACAATCTGCGCAATAAGGGTCTTCAATATGTTATTTCCAATGTCTGGTTAAACTACTACCAGTGACAACACACAGATCAAAGAAAAGAGAAGAATCAATATCTAGAACATAGTCCGTGATCTATCGTGGTGAGAATGAAGATACAAAAGTTGAAGTGTGTGAAAAAGCTTTCCTTAGCGTTTGCGATGCAACATCAAAACGAAGACAAAGACTAATACCTGTATTAAAAGCGGGAAAGTCATCTAATGAAGGGAGAGGAAGAAATGTGGACAGTAGATCTATGTCCAAGCCTGCAGAAGTATGTGAAGAAGTTGCTCAGCACAAGGAATAGTTTAACGTTAAGGTAGCACATTATTCAACTTGGCGATTCAAGTACCTGAAAACTGACGTAAATGTAAAAATCGTGCATAGTCTTTTCACACAAAAAGATCCAGAATGAAATATGTCTTTTTCACTCTATTACAACTATTTTAAGGAAACTATTCCTTTAGGTTTGGAAGATTGCAGTTCGTTGTCTGCAGCAAGTGCGAAAATCTGAAAACATAACTCAAAAGTGACATTCTTAATGACAATGCAGAGAAAGCTGCAGATGCAGAACTCATTGTGCATAGACCACAAACGATAGTGGTCTAAGGTCTATAAAAGGTACCCTCTCTACAGAATCGTACGCAAGAAGACTTCCTAGAGAAAGAAAGGCCTCATTTCAAATCTCCAGCTGTTGTATGTTTATCACTGCTAAGCTCGTGGTGTTGTAGAAACTTTGGACTACACTGACAGAACTACAGGAAATACTCTAAGACCTACCTTTTGCCGCTCGGAGTAGCCGCGCGGTCTCAGGCATCTTGTCACGGCCCGTGCGGCTACCCCCATCGGCGGTTAGAGTCCTCCCTCGGGCATGTGTGTGTGTGTTGTCCTTAGAGCAAGTTAGTTTAAAGTTAGGTTAAATATGTGTTAGCTTAGGGACCGATGAGCTGAGCAGTTTGGTCCCATAAGACCTTACCACAAATTTCCAATTTTCCAAAATTACTTACCTCTTTAGCAGAAAGAGTACCATCATTGCCACGTGAGAAATCCTGAAAGGATGAACAGGCTGAGCCCATCAATGGAAAGAAGGCAAACCTCACCAAGCTCGTGCAGTATGTTCTGATGAACATTTTAACTTCTGTAGACACATTGTTCAATGGAAAATTGTTTAAACGTCAGAAGAAACTGATGAAAATTAAATATATTAATATTGTCAAACAAAAAGTGTGTAAGCACTAATGCTGGAGAGCAACAATAATCGTTGAAGTTGGAAAACTTATATTTTTATAATTGAATGTGAATTATTATTTGGAATATAATAGGAATTGCTTTTTACGTTGACAAGCTGAATAATTCAGGTGTTTATTTTGAGAAGGTATCTAAGTGTCGTGAGGATTTGTAAATTAAACCGGTTTAAAATATCAGTTATTCAAAATACTACTAGAGATTTATGAATCAATCGCCAACAGCATTTCTCCATTAGACTTTAAAGTCTGTACTTCTTAACTGTTCGCCTTAAACAGTCATTCCCGACAAATACTCGTTTTGTGACTGAACCCCTTTTCAAAATAATCGATTCAATTATCCTTCACCCTCATAGCAATTAAAATCAATGCCTTCAAATCACTCTTCCTTGGCCAATGCTCTGCTCTATGACACCACAGTAAAATACAACAATTCCACTGAAGGGTCTACTGAATTCAAAGGTAAATCAAAAACTTCACAACTTTGTGACAAGAGGATCATGGATCTTTCGTTCAGCCTTACTATTACGACCTTTCTGATTATCTTCGCTACCAACATCACTCAGTTTTCTACTAAAGATCTGGAGTCATCCACTATTTGTGTTAATACGAGTTTTAAAGATTATCCTACTTCTTGTCCAAGCCCACTAGATCATTCTTTCTTGTCAAAACAGCGGTTGAAACGGTCTTGTACTCTCCGTACCTGATTGGAGGTACAACTATCCTGACGTTCCATTACCTCTAACATTTCTTCAAACGCGGCTCAAATTGCGGCAGCGGGCAAACTTACCTCACGGGAGTTGGTAATGCGTCGAATAACCGGCAAATGACTATTTTGGCGTACTTGCACATACAGCTCACCGACGGCACCGTCAGTGTACCATCCTTCGCTGTAATTCATACATTAGCCCGCCTCATCTCAGGAAAGCAGGAAACTACATCTGGAGAGATTTTGAAAAATATCAATTTAATATAAACAAAATGGAAAACTGCTTTAATTCCTTTAATCGATAAAACTTCAAACTCAGTCAATAAACTAAGGTCTGCTACCACTTAATAGATGTGTTTGGGCCTTTAGGATGAAATGGGTCGAATCGATTAATTGATTTTCGTTTAACAGTAACATGGTTACAAATTTATTGCTAACACCAACAATTTAATCTATACTGATACACTTTTGACTAGATCAGAACAACCGGCAACAATCGTTGGATTCATAAATGGAATGTTATGATATATAGAATACCATTATCAGTATTCATGACTGTATATTTTTTTAAATTTATGTGAACAAAACGGAGTTCTTATTATAAAAGAAATACTCATGTAACTGAAAAAATTTTAAAGGAACACAGGGAGTGAAGTGTTCCATAGAAAATTTTAAGGAAGGTAATATGTGAATTTGTGACTTAAATGTAATTGTTTAACTGGAACCTTCACAGTTTTACGCTGTCTATTCCGTTTCCATATTGACAGCTGACAACTTCCCTTCTCTGCATTAAATGATGCTCCGTGAAAGTTTGACAGACATTTCATAACTTCCTACAGTAAATCGAACACAATATGGCGTTCTGCACTGAACGTCTACATTTCTACCTGGGAAGGCTGCAGCAACTCCTTTTGTTTACCTGAACTGCGCTTTGCTAACTTACACGCCTGGAATTGTCTGACTGGCCACCTAATATCTCTATACAGAGGCGGGCAAGTTACGACTTCTCACCTTGTTTATGCTCTTGTATATACCGACGCGTCATCCTAAATGGGACTCATGATAATGTTTAAAGACTGCGGCACCAGTGCGCGGGGCAAATGAACCTTCAAGTGATCTCCATCTCGAGGCCTGAAACACGAGATCCCGTTTTTGATCTTATACCCCTCACACGACGTAACTCGCCGCGTAAGAGCACACAACTCAGGATCTGCCTCTTGTTTCACTTCTAAGTTGGTAAACAAGGCCGCCACCTCGGCAAGAACAGCTCCCAGGATTTCCCGCTCGTATATACGGCTGAGTGCATGGGCCAGCACATCCTCACTGCCCCTAATATGCCCCACTGATAATTTGAAAGCCGATAAGCCTTTCTTACGTGGGCAAGTAACGGCCTCGTTGTCAGTTTCAAGATCAAATTCTCGGTGCTCGAGGTAAAAATTAAATATTTCTACCGCGAACAGGACCGTAAGTGCTGCTACTCCAGAGTTGGAGGCATCAGTTTACACAATCCAGCATGGAAGCATTACTCACTGCTGAATCTGCATTCCTAGTGTATTACGTTGAGCACATACAGTGATACTCTCCATTCTCCATTCTGGTAGAAATGTGTGGTTCCGATTCGTGGACTTCTGGTTTATGGGCCTAGCGCCTGCTCTGTAGAGATGTGTAGTTCGCGAACGAATGGGTGCAAAGGAACGGTTCCCCAGGATGAACGAAAGGACCGAGGAACGAATTCCAAGGAACGATCGGTTCATACTTCACTTCGATCGCGGTGGTCTACTTATAGTTTCCGGGAACGAGGAACGATAGGTTCATAGTTTACTTCGGTCGCGGTGGTCTACTTACAGTTCCCAGGAACGAGGAACGATCGGTTCATAGTTCACTAGTTCACTTCGGTCACGGCGGTCACTTCGGCAGTTCTCGTTCCAGCCTCGGTCGTGTGCTCGTCTCAGTCTCGGTCTCCCTCGGCCGCACTCGTCGTTCCTCGCATGACGACCTGTCTCAGTTCCACTGCCGACTGCTCCTAGTTAGTTCAGTATCCAGTTGCTCGTTACGTCCACTGCGCTCGCCTATTTTACATGTGTTCCAAACTGTTCTTAAACTTGGTTCTGGCTATTCAGCGCCCACGACCGGTAATCAAAAAGTATTTTATAGTTACGTAATTTACTTAAAAATTAGGTTGTATGTAATAGGTACGTCTTTTCAGGTAACAAAAGGGCATATCAGCTCACTTCATCATGTAGATGAACAGCAGAAGACATACTTATAACAAGGCAAGTCTTTTTTTTTTTTGTTATTCATACATTTTTTGTTTCATCGACTTGATTTACCAGCTAACTTTCAATAATTTATTTAATTTTCAGTGTAAGGAAATTCATATAAGACGATTTTCGTGTATCTTTCATATACAAAACTTTACATTTAGAAAGGTTCTAATTATTTTTAAGTTTGAGTTTGGTTGTTTCCAATTTGCATTACCTGATACTTTGGTTTCTTTGGGAAAAAAGTGGGTTGTGGGTCATTTTAACTCAGTAGGAAGAGCAGTGCCTCTCCATTTGAAAAGACATAGATTGCCATAAAATCGTATTTACTTATTATCTCAAAAACATTTGTTCAGAAGGAGCTTTCAAACCAAAAACTTTTCTACTGCGAACTTTATTATTATTATTATTATTATTATTATTATTATTATTATTGCTGCATTAACTTTAATAATGCAACATAAAAACCTAATTTTTACTAAGCGTGTGACGCAAGTATGAGAAAACCACATTTTATTTTATGCTTCCATAAAGTCTCTACTTCGCTTACGAACTCAGAGACAACGTGAAATATATATAGGGTGTGAACGATTATTGTTTACAACGTAGCATAGCTATGTAGTGGAAGTGGAAACGAAGAATTTTATGCAAGACACTTGTGGTCTATTAAGTTGGGAAACAGACACCAACAGGTTTACACGACTACACGAGCTGTAGCCCATGCGCAAAGCGTGAGATTTTCATGTTCTCTTCTCCAGATCTCTACACATCGTCATCGATTGTTTCGCAATTGTTGCTTGCATTAGCTCGTTATTTCTTCAGTGCCTAATTATTACATGTTTGTTGTATCTGCTCGTAACGGGCAACGCATCGTCCGTAATTGACGAGCTGTCTTTACTCGAGGCCGGTTTTCCGTGCGACACCCTATATTACTTCCCTGCGATCAGCCACACAAAGCTGCGGTTGGCTAAACGAGAGGTTCTGCAGAATCACAGAAATTACTTCTAAAAGTGTATAAGATTTCTGTAATGAATAAAAATTCTGTACTCCAGGGGGGAGGCAAGTGCCCCCTCTTGGTGCCCTCCATCCCTCAGTCACATACACTACTAGTTCTCAGTTTTTCATAAGAACTATATACCAAGGACAAATGAACGGTGAACGAGTAAAAATGAACGGGTCCCAAAAGAGAACGATCGGAAGTGAACTAGTTCCCAAAGATGAATGAGTTTGCCCATTTCTACGTGCTCTGTCTCAGCAAACCAAAGAGAGATGCACGTCACAGCGAGACAGACATATCCACAAGTCGGGCATGAAGTATCGAAATAGCGTTTCACCTCCCTCTGATCTTCTGGTCTGCGATAGTGCTTGAGTTTTCGAATCCTGGATGAGTGGAGAGAGATCCACATGATAAGGCATAAGGTAGGTGGTAGTGAGTGATGTCTCTCTGTATGTCCTTCGAATCTGTCAAGTTGGTTTGACAATGGCTTTATCCGTACGGGCTTCAGATGAAACGTCTGCAGTGGATCAGACACTGTTTTGCAGCCACCACTCAAACTGGTCCCATTTCATTGAAGTTTTGATGGATGCCATATCACGTGCAAAGACTGTGGTCATACCCAGGATGGGTTGCTGGTGGGAGAACAAGTCATTTATCATCTGCAATTGCAAATCCAGCAACTTGCTAATTAGGGTCCAAAAGTGCCAGGAGATGAATGGTGTTCGCTTTCAACATCTGTTACAGTGACATTAGTACCGTCTTTTCTTTCCTCTGCTGTGATTCCTTATACTCTGTTCTCCAGGTCGATTTTATTCGCCCCACCCTGCATTAACATACAGGGTGGCCCATTGATTGTGACCGGGCCAAATATCTCACGAAATAAAAGTCAAACGAAAATCTACAAAGAACGAAACTTGTCTTGCTTGATGGGGGACCCAGATGGCGCATGGTTGGCCCGCTAGATGGCACTGCCATAGGTCAAACTGATATCAACTGCGTTTGTTTAAATAGGAACCCCCATTTTTTATTAGATATTCGTGTAGTACGTAAAGAAATATGAATGTTTTGATTGGACCACTTTCTTCGTTTTGTGATAGATGGTGCTGCAATACTCACAAACGGATAAGTACGTGATATCATGTGACATCCCGCCAGGTGTTTGCTTCGTGATATATTACCCGTGTTAAAATGGACCATTCAAGCAGATCTCCGGCGGTATTCCTCAAGTTTACCGCCCTTCGGTTGTGCCATTCCAGCACTAATCGAAGCGCTAGTTTTGCAGGTGCCAGCCAGCCAGCCAGCGGTACAGCCGAGCAGCGGCAGCAGCCGAGCAGCAGCAGCAGCAGCGGTCCCGACCAGCATCAGCGGTCCAGCCTGTAGCAGCCAGCCACCCCTTCTGCAGCAGCGGTCCAGCTAGCCAGCCCGCCCTCCGGCAGCAGCAGCAGCAGCAGCAGCAGCAGCTACAGCAGCAGCCCCGTCCGCGGTAGCGCCGCCAGCTGCGGCATTCCTGCCAATCGGTGTCGGCGTCAGCTTCAGCTTCCGCGCCAGCAGCGTGGGACTCTGGTCGTCGTCCGTCTTCGTCTTCGTCTGTCCCCAGTTTTCTTCTTCTTCTTCCCCTTTCCTTTTTGTCTTGTGTACGTTTCTATATCCTTGTCATCATGTCAACCCCCACCACCACTACGACCACCACTACCACAGCCATAGTCTACACGTCCCCCTCTGCCACCACCACCACCATTACATGGTGTGCCCAGTCACACCCACCTCTTTCCATCCCTCCTCTTCTCACAATCCCTTCGCCTTCGCTCTTTGTCGCTCCCTCTCCAGCTTCTTCCTCCCGCTCCTCTCCCTCTGATCCTTTCCCCCCACTCCCCCAGCCTGTTACTGCAGCTCCAGCTAGGGTGGTGGCCCGTCGGGCCACTGCCCACGCCCAACTCTCCCCATCGCCTTCGCCGTCACCGCCACCGCCGTCGCCTTCACCGTCACCATCTCCGCCGCCATCTGCTGCGTCCAAGCCAGGACCTGCCTGTTCCCGCCACCTCCCTATGGCTCCCATCCCTCATGTCACCACCCACCCTTCTGCCGCCGTTAAACGCCCTAGTGGCACCGCCACCTCCTCTGCTCCCAAAAAGGCCCCACCCCGTCCTCCTTCCACCTCCCAGGATGCCATGGATGTCGCCCCACCTGCCCCTGCTCCCTCCGCATCCTCCTCCTCCCCCCCTTCTTTATACAAATACCTCCTCTTCCGTCCGGATCCTTCCCTTCTCGAGGCCCGGAATCTCTCCCTCCTCCTCCGTCAACACGTCCCTGCTGCCCCCGGCTCTCTCCTCACTCCCAAACGGGATTCCGTTCTCATCTCGTCCCCCAGCCCTACCCTCCATGCTGACATCCTCTCCCGCCTCCCCATCACCTGTTTTGGCCACAACGCTTCCCTCAGCCCTGCTCCTTCTCCATCTCCCACCCACCAACCCCAACCCTCGCGTCGCCCACCGACCCTCACCGCTGTGATCACTCGGCTCAGTCCGACGATCACGGAGGAGGAGGTGTTAGCAGAGCTCAAGGCGCATCCCACACTGGAGATGCGAGCGGTCCGCCACATTTTCAACTCGTCTGGCCCCACCCGCCTCATGCGCGTTTTCTCCGAGGACGCCCCCTCCATTGACCATCTATTGAAGGAGGGTGCCCTCCTCTTCAACTAACGCTATAAGGTCGACCCCTCCCATTCTCCTCCTCAATCCCTGTGCTGCCAGAGGTGTTTGCGCTATAACGCACACCCAACAGCTTAGTGCCGCGAGGCCCCCACCTGCCCGCATTGTAAACAAACGCACTTCCTCCGGCAGTGCCCTAACCTACAATCCCCTCCCTCCTGCAATACCTGCAATCTCCCCCATCCCACCTACTCAATAAAGTGTAAAGCCCGACCCCCTCCGACCACTCCTGAACTCACTGTACCTGTCCGTCCTCTAGACGCTCCCACCCCTCCTGGCAATTCCCTTCGTCCCCCCCCCCCCCCAAGCGCTGAGGAAATCATCAGGTTCCTCACCATTGTCTTACAAAACGTCCACCTTTTCCAGCGTCCTCACACCCTTCAACAGGTCTCCCTCGCCGCCCGTTCCATTTTCCACTTGAAAATGTATGCCACCTACTCCAACAACCAGGCCCATTTCACCTTCTCCCATCTTGACACCCTTGTCTAAATCCCTGTCATGGCGCGACAGTACCGTTTTCTTTTCAATAACATCCGCTCCCTTCCCGCCAACAAGAACCTCTTCCTGAACACCCTTGCCACCCACCACGTGGATGCCTTCCTCCTCAATGAAACTTTCCTCCAACCCCACCACACCGTCCACACGTCGCCCTACCTCCTTCACCGCTCCGATAATCCCCTCCCGATTGCGTGTGGCGGAGTTGCCATTGGTCACCACCGCCAGATCCCAGTTCAGATCCAACCTCTCCTTCTCGACCCTACCGTACTCCTGATCTTTAGTCTCTTCTTCCCTGGCCTTACCGTCACCTGCGCCACCATCTATATCCGCCCTAACGTCCCTATTCCCTTCCTCTCCCACATTGACCGTACCTTCTCCTCCTACGTGATCGGCGCCAACCTTAACATCCATAGTGGTTCCGCCGCCCAGTTACGGCGGTGGCATCGCTTCCTCTCCTCCCTTCAAGGGGACCTCATCCCTATCTCCCAGCACACCCGTCCTGAATCCAACTCCACTCCGGATGTTATCCTTTCCTCCCCTAACCTCCTTGCCGCATAACGGTGGATGTCCTGGACCCTATTGGTAGCTACCATCTCCCTCTCCTCCTCACCGTTTCCGACGGTCGTCGCCCCCGCCCCGACCCCCGTAATGACCCTCCCCCAAAGTATATCCATTACTATTCCCGTGCCAACTGGAATGCCTGCCGGGATACCCTCTCCACCCAGGTCGATAGCCACCTCTTCACCTACCGCCACCTTGACGATGTAACCCATGCCGCCTCCTTTCTCCAGCAGACCTTATCTGAGGCTGTGGAGGCCCACGTCCCTACTGTCGCCATCCACCCCCACCGTCCTACCTTTCCCCCACAGGCCGTCCTCCTCCTTTGTGAATCCCGTCGTCTCTACCGTGCCTACCTCCACACGTGTGACCCGGACACACTCCGACGCCACCAGCAACTCCAGCGACACATTCGCAATTTGCTCGCGGCCAAGAAACGCCGGGACTGGCGACAGACATGCACCCATTTGAATGACACCCTACCTATCAACTCGTCCAAGTTCTGGTCAGCCTTCCGTCGCCTTATCGGAACTAAACCCTCCCCCTACTATCCTCTCCTCCATGATGATCAGCAATTCCCTGACACCCTTAGTAAGGCCAATCACTTTGCCTCCTACCTCTCCGACGTATTTTCAATCCCTGATGATCCTCAGTTCGATCACTCCCTCTTCCCAGATGTCCGCGATCGAACTGACACCTCTGTCCCTCCCCTAGCGCCTGGTTTCCAGTACTTGGACAACATTGCACACAGAACTCAGTGCCCCTATCACTACACAGGATCTCATTGCTCCACTCCGCACCAAACGCAACACCGCTCCTGGTCCTGATCATGTCACCTACCGTCACCTTTGTGAAGCTCCTGTCTCTTTCCTCTCCACCCTGGCCAGGCTCTACAATGTAGTCCTGTCCACCGGTTACTACCCCGACCTGTGGAAAACCTCACGTATCCTGATTTTCCTTAAACCTGGTATACCGCCATCCGCCGTCTCCTCCTACCGTCCCGTCAGCCTTACCTCGGTCTTCAGCAAGGTCCTGGAATCTATCCTCACCCGCCGCATCCACTAGCATCTCCGCCAGCACCACCTCCTTCCCATCACCCAGTGTGGCTTTCGGCCATCCTTCTCTTCCGACGACCTTCTCGTTCACCTCACTCATCTCCTTTCTGAACAGCTTAATTCCCGTCGCTCTGCAATCTTCCTCTCCCTGGACCTTGAACGTGCTTATGACCGCGTATGGCATTCCGGTCTCCTCTTCAAGCTCCTAACCTTCGCCCTTCCCATTAATTACGTCCGCCTGATCGGCTCCTTTCTCTCCCGCCGTCCTTCCTACGTCACCATCCATAACACAGATTCCTACACCTTTTTTCCCTCCGCTGGTGTGCCCCAAGGCTCCGTCCTCTCCCCCCTTCTGTACCTTTTGTATACAGCGGACATGCCGCCACCGTCACCCCCCGTCCACCTTCTCCAATTTGCCGATGACACCGCCTTCCTTGCCCTTTCCCCCACCCTGCAGCGCTCCCAACACCTTCTCCAATCCCATCTTGACCGGTTCACCGCTTCGTGCAACCAGTGGTTGCTCAAGGTCAATTCCTCCAAATCCCAGGTGATCATTGTAGGCAAAACCACCCCTTCCTTCCGGCTCCTTGATTTCTATCTCACCATCTATGGCCGTCCTGTCGCCCTCACTCCCACCCTCAAGTACCTTGGCGTCACCCTCGACCGTCGCCTCTCCTGGACCCCCCATCTCTGGACAATCCAAGCCAAGGCACACTCCCGACTCCGCCTCCTCAAGCTCTTTTCGGGCCGTACGTGGGGTCTGGACCCCTCCACCCTCCTCCACACCTATAAATCCCTCATCCGCCCTATCCTCTGCTACACCCATCCGGCCTGGATCTCCACCCCCCCTTCCTTTTATAAATCCCTTCAAATCCTTGAACGCCATGCTCTCTGCCTCGCCTATCGCATCCGTCTCCCCTCGCCCACGCAGATCCTGTATGATCTCACTCCTTTCCCCCACCTCCTCCTTTTCCTTGAAAGGATACGGAACCTGTACACCTCCTGCAAACTCGAGCCTCCTTACCCACTTGTCTCGCCCATCCTCTCCCAACCCCGCCCGCTGCCGCACCTGTATTCCCACGTCCCACCCGGTCTCCATCTCTTCACCCTCCTTACCCTCTCCCAAGGTGGCTTCCGGCAGCTGCCCGTCCCTGATGATGTCCTCCTCCCCTCCATCTACCCTTCCTATCAACTTTGATGCTTCCTCCCTCTTCCTCTGTCTGTTACTTTGGGCACCCTCCCTCCCTCCTCCCTTTCTCCCCACCCCTCCCCTGGGCTTCCCCTCCTCTGTCCCTCTCCCCCTCCTCCCATCTCCTCAGCCATTGGCATCTTTGTTCTCCCCTCCCCACCCTCTCCCCCCCCCCCTCACCTTTCTTCCCCTCTTGGCAGGTCCGCGGACTCGCACACGCTATGTGGACTTTCGCGCGCCGGAGTTCATCGCCATCTGTGTCTTGTGTGTGTGTGACGTCGTTTTGTGTTTTTAGTGTCCGCCGTCACGCTTCTACGTTCACTTGTGCCATCGGATTCGTCGGTGTTCTGTGTGCTGCGTCAACGTGTTTTCGGTGTCGTTATCATCGAGTGTGAACGGCTCCGTGTTTTTTGTGTATCTGTGACCACTATTTTTTAGCCCATCACTATGTTCTTTCTGTTTCTCCAACCTGTTTTCTATCATTGTCAACACTATGGCTGACAGCATGCCGCTGACAGTCTACCTGTTTGTATAGGTATTAAAATAACAATAAACGAAAAAAATGGACCATTTACCAATTGCGGAAAAGGTCGATATCGTGTTGATGTATGGCTATTGTGATCAAAATGCCCAGCGGGTGTGTGCTATGTATGCTGCTCGGTATCCTGGACGACATCATCCGGATAATTACGTTATTTAAGGAAACAAAAAGTGTTCAGCCACATGTGAAACGTGAACCACGTCCTGCAACAAATGATGATGCCCAAGTAGGTGTTTTAGCTGCTGTCGCGGCTAATCCACACATCAGTAGCAGAAAAATTGCGCGAGAATCGGGAATCTCAGAAACGTCGCTGTTGAGAATGTTACATCAACATCGATTGCACCCGTACCATATTTCTATGCACCAGGAATTGCATGGCAACGACTTTGAACGTCGAGTACAGTTATGCCACTGGGCACAAGAGAAATTACAGGACGATGGCAGATTTTTAGCACGCGTTCTATTTAGCGACGAAGCGCCATTCACCAACAGCGGTAACGTAAACCAGCATAATACGCACTACTGGGCAACGGAATATCCACGATGGCTGCGACAAGTGGAACATCAGCGACCTTGG
Source organism: Schistocerca gregaria (assembly GCF_023897955.1). NCBI lineage: Eukaryota > Metazoa > Arthropoda > Insecta > Orthoptera > Acrididae > Schistocerca > Schistocerca gregaria. The sequence continues at coordinate 134,348,505 of NC_064921.1, read as the reverse complement.
CGGGCTTAATGTATGCTGCGGCATTATGGGAGTAAGGATAATGGGCCCCCATTTTATCGATGGAATCTAAATGGTGCAGTGTATGCTGATTTCCTAAGTAATGTTCTACCGATGTTATTACAAGATGTTTCGCTGCATGACAGAATGGCGATGTATTTCCAACATGACGGATGTCCGGAACATAGCTCGCGTGCGGTTGAAGCGGTATTGAATAGCACATTTCATGACAGGTGGGTTGGTCGTCGATGCACCATACCATGGCCCGCACGTTCACGGCATCTGACTTCCGCAGATTTCTTTCTGTGGGGAAAGTTGAAGGATATTTGCTATCGTGATCCACTGAAAACGCCTGACAACATGCGTCAGCGTATTGTCAATGCATGTGTGAACATTACGGAAGGCGAACTACTCGCTGTTGAGAGGAATGTCGTTACACTTATTGCTAAATGCATTGAGGTTGACGGACATCATTTTGAGCATTTATTGCAATAATGTGGTATTTACAGGTAATCACGCTGTCACAGCATGCTTTCTCACAAATGATAAGTTCACAAAGGTACATATATCACATTGGAACAACCGAAATAAAACGTTCAAACGTACCTACGTTCTGTATTTTCATTTTAAAGAACCTACCTGCTACCAACTACTCGTCTAAAATTGTGAGCCCTATGTTTGTGACTATTACAACGCTATCTATCACAAAGCGAAAAAAGTCATCCAACTAAAACATTCCAATTTCTTTACGGACTACACGAATATGTAATAAAAATGGGGGTTCCTATATAAAATAACGCAGTTGATATCCGTCTGACCTATGGCAGCGCCATCTAGCTGGCCAACCATAGCGCCATCTGGTTGCCCGCATCAAGCTAGACAAGTTTCGTTCCTTGTATTTTTTTCGTTTGACGTTATTTCGTGTGATATTTGGCCCGGTCTCGATCATTGGACCATCCTGTACACATCATGGACATTTGTCTGTGCATATGGATTTCAATTCCAAATATGCCTGGTTACTTAAATCGCACGGGTGTGTCATCTGAAGCAATTTTCCAACAAACTTCCGTCATTACATGAGATCAGATTTTATACACGGATACATGTATTTCCTTCTCAGGAACTGATCGTAGACTAGTTGTGAGTTATCTTAGCAGTTTGGCACCAGCCCGCTCAGGACGCACTTTTGATTGGCCCATCCTTTCCATGAATAAGAACTGACAGTAATTACAATTGATAATTAGCAATTGTTCTCTGGAAAAACTAGTTGCTTCTGGAAGAGACGTTAGAAGGTAAACATCAATAAAAGTAAAGAAAGCTAATGAACTGTAGGTCAAAGTAATTACATTAGGCAATGACATACTGAAAATATTGGGCTTGCTAGCATTGAATATAAATTTGTTTCGAATTTCTTCTAAGTGTATTTGTCTGGGTTGTAAGTGAAACGCCGACAATAAGCAATACATATAAGAACAGAGCATAAATTCTGTAAAATGTATCTTACGGAAGAATGCTGTAGATCAGATTGGCAAATTAAAAAAAACTTACGAAGAGATGATGACTCGATGTGGAGGGAAACGGTGTTTATGGTACAACTTGAGTAAAATAATGGGTAGTTTAGTCGGACACATCCTGAGGCATTTAGGTATAGTTAATTTGATAATGGAGACAAGTGTTAAGACTTATAATCAAAAAAAGACCAAGGATTAAATATAGTAAGGATGTTCACGTGTATGTAGCTTGCTGTAATTATGCGGAGACTCGCACGCAATAGGCTAGAGCAAAATCCTGCATTAAATAAGCATTGGACCCAAGACCACAGCAAACATCTGTATCTAAGGCTGTCTGGAAGCCAAGCAGCCGACTATTAATCACAGATTCGAGGTTTACTGTCTTCTGGGTCTGATGAAAGAACTGAGCTAGCTCTGCTTCATACGAATTCAGGAGCAGGCCGCGGAACGATTCGTTGTACCGCTGGGAACCGAGTTTTACCACAGTGTTTCCTTCAAAATGAGTGCACGCTACAATGAATGTCTCAATGTCGGCGACAACAAGTAGTTCATGGTGTACACTTCATGATACCATGATGTATTTGTTTTAGGCAGTAATGTTTCCTTGCGTTAAAAATGATCAAATTTACTTTATGAAAGTCATTCGTATTTTAGTACATAGAACACGATTTAGTCGACCAGTTTCGTTACATCATGCCGTGAAGCCAGTCTGCCAGTTGCTGTGCAGCTCCCTGCCCCACTGCATCTGGGCATCTGGGTGCGAGGTGGCTGCCAAGCATAGCTACGTTCTGCGCTTTTGCGCCACTCCACTATAATCCAGGATTTATATCAAGAAGAGGAGCTTATCCACGTGCCTTAGGGCATTCAGAGCGCACTGCTAGGCTCCATGAATAAAGTACAATTAAGGTGCACAACAAAACATTGCTTCAGGAAACGAAAAGAATACGCTTGGAGAATTTACTATGAAGGCAACTGCAATTTTACGCATGAGGAAGACTGTAAGTTACTGACTGAACAGTTTAAGGAACCTACTGTCATATCCACAGTTCGTATAGAGAGTAGATCACTGACGGCTGCATATAGGGAGTCAGCAAAGCCGTACTTCTGTTTCGTAACACGAACAGATACTACTGGCCATTAAAATTGCTACACCAAGAAGAAATGCAGATGATAAACGGGTATTCATTAGACAAATATATTATACTAGAACTGACATTTGATTACATTTTCACGCAATTTGGGTGCATAGATCCTGAGAAATAAGTACCCAGAACAACCACCTCTGGCCGTAATAACGGCCTTGATACGCCTGGTCATTGAGTCAAACAGAGCTTGGATGGCGCTTCAACATGATGCCACACTTCATTAAGAGTAGTGACTGGCGTATTGTGACGAGCCAGTTTCTCGGCCACCATTGACCAGACGTTTCAGTTGGTGAGAGATCTGGAGAATGTGCTGGCGAGGGCAGCAGTTGAACATTTTCTGTATCCAGAAAGGCCCGTACAGGAACTGCAACATGCAGTCGTGCATTATCCTGCTGAAACGTAGGGTTTTGCAGGGATCGAATGAAGTGTAGAGCCACGGGTCGTAACACATCTGAAACGTAACTTCCACTGTTCAATGTGCCGTCAATGCGAACAAGAGGCGACCGAGATGTGTAACCAATGGCACCTCATACCATCACGCCGGGTGATACGCCACTATGACGATGACGAAGACACGATCCAACGTGCGTTCACCTCGATGTCGCCAAATAGGGATGCGACCATCATGATGCTGTAAACAGAACCTGGATTCATCCGAAAAAATGACGTTTTGCCATTCGTGCACCCAGGTTCGTCATTGAGTATACCATCGCAGGCGCTCCTGTCTATGAAGCAGCGCCAAGGGTAACCGCAGCCATGGTCTCCGTGCTGATAGTCCATGCTGCTGCACACGTGGTCGAACTGTTCGTGTAGATGGTTATTGTCTTGCAAACGTCCCCATCTGTTGACTCAGGGGTCCAGACGTGGCTGCACGATCCGTTACAGCCATGCAGATAAGATGCCTGTTATCTCGACTGCTAGTGATACGAGGCTTTTGGGATCCAGCACAGCGTTCCGTATTACCCTCCGGAACCCACCGATTCCATATTCTGCTAACAGTCATTGGATCTCGACCAAAACGAGCAGCAATGTCGGTATACGATAAACCGCAATCGCGATACGCTACAATCCGACCTTTATCAAAGTCGGAGACGTGATGGTACGCATTTCTCCTCCTTACATGAGGCATCACAACAACGTTTCACAAGGCAACGCCGGTCAACTGCTGTTTGTGTATGCGAAATCGGTTGAAAACTTTCCTCATGTCAGCACGTTGTAGGTGTCGCCACCGGCGCCAACCTCGTGTGAATGCTCTGAAAAGCTAATCATTTGCATATCACTGCATCTTCTTCCTGTAGGTTAAATTTCGCGTCTGTAGCACGTCATCTTCATGGTGTAGCAATTTTAATGGTCGGTTGTGTAGATACTGAAATACACGCACAACTGGGAATTGAAGTAGATAACAAATACGAGAACCAGTTGTTGTGGATATCTTTCCCTCAACAATGAGTTGCAGTAGGAATTTTCAAGGTCAAAACTAAAAAGCACCTGGTCCAGGTGATGTCTACCCTGAAGTCCTCTGGATGGTAGGTCCAGTGATAGTGCTATATTTGGCAGCATTGCTGAACGAGCGATGCGATTAGGTAGGATTCTGGTGACATAGGAAACAGCTTCAGCAGTAGTTATTAAAAAGGGGAAGGATAAAGAGCTGGCATCATCGAAAAGCCGTAGATGTATTTGCTCAACGCTGAGGAGCGTCTGCTCTGTGACTGTTTGCAGGTGCACAGGGAACTCTTCGGTCTAAATCAGTGTCAATATTGGAATCCTATAGACGACGCAGTTAACAGAGCACTTCATATTGTAGAAAATTCGGCAGTGAAGTATGTAACAGTGCGCATGATTGACATCGCAGGGGCATTCGATTGGTGGCCTGCAGTGTTCGCACTCCCCTGGATCTGAGGGTCCCCAATTATGTGTATGAAAGCTTAGTAGAGTATTGTAGCGGACCTAGCTTCTAGTGGTTTAGGTGCAGAGCAACATAATCAAAAACATGATTCAGGGCAGTCCTCAAGGCTCCATAAGCCGTCCATTATTCTGGGACTTAGTAGTGAACCGCTATTACATTTGTTAGACGCTGTAGATGCTGTTGATGATGTTGTTGCATAAGCAGGTGCCTTATTAATAGTAGTGTCTGGAGACTCCAGGGCGAGACTTCAGGAAGAGACGATGTGCTTGCCCAGATGCAACTTTTGTGCAAGGGCAACAAATTTACTATATCTGTTCATAAATCCACATCCGTAGTTTAGAAGGGAAGACTTTTTCTAGCCACAAGTCCTTCCGTGACGCTTGAACGAACCTCTACATAGCGCAGCACTGTTTTAAGATATTTAGGTAATCTACTAGACGAGAAAAGAAACTTTTTAGAACATGTAAAATCTGTTACTCATAAAAGGGTTATAATTATGCCTAAGGTTGCCCCTGCTCAGACCGCTGACCACGAACTGCTGTTATATGCGTTGCGACCATATCATGAAGCTATCTTTAACGGCATTGTGGGCTTCGCTGCCAGCGTCTGGACGCATCGCCTTCGACTAGGTGGCTACAAACATTACTGCCACGAATTCATAGGAGCGTACTTTTGAGGCTCACTGCTGCCTTTTGGACTACACCTTTCGATGTGAGTCTCAGGATGTGTCTGATGGATATCATGGTACGTTACAGGGTAGCACTGTACTGGCTGGGGCGTGAACAAAATAATTGCGTGTACGATGTCACAGGAACTCATTATTGTTACAGGACATTTACGAACATGGAATTTAAATGAAAGGCCATCAGACTCGAACACTAGAAGCACTGCAAGGTGTGTTTACAGCATTTTCCCAAACATCAGGTACAGGTTCACACCGTGCGACGTTGCTCCTACTCGTTGCATAGTGCACCCATTAACAGATCTCGGTCCATATCCCAAACATTTGCTTCGAGTACTATGTGTGCTATGCTCAGCCACACGGGTGTGCATACCCTCAACGAGGCATCCACATACCAGTATCGACAGTGTAGAAAAGTATACTAACAATACATTTAGAAGTTGATGTAGTTGTCGTTAGTCGGCAAATCTCTAGTTATTCTGAGTCTGCCAGAAGCATATCTAGTAATAATAGTTGGAAGTTATTTATCTGGAACGTGAGTAAATTTCTTTTATTTTATGCTATTTTTAACTGGTTCTTATTTAAAATATTCTGTTTTATTTCTACATTAATATTACCAATTGTTATTATTAACTTAACCTATTACTATACAATAATGGAAAACATTGTTAGTCATCGTGCTTATTGAATATGGACGACGTGTTGGGAGTTTCCAGATAACTGGTCTAAAATTCGTGGCAATAAATCCAATTGAAATAAGTCCATCCTACCTCCCATTCTATCTAACGACTCCCCCAATTCCATCTCTACACCTTTACCTCCCAGTGCGATCAGTGGTACCTTCCCATTAGACCTGCAAAAACCCAGTGAGTAATTACAAGAAAAACCATGCCATTACTTCGTGTCAGAGACCGTTATGTGACAATCCACTATGGTCCAATCCACGTAACTAAAAAGTAAAATATCTTGGACTAACGCTCAAAAACTAACCTGAAATCCTTAGGTGCAACAGTTAAAACATGGGTACTAAATCAGCGACCTTCGTCCATACATATGAAATCTTTTTCACCGCCGCCCTTTCCCTATGCCATGTAGCATGGATGCCCTCTGTTTCCATGTCTTAACACTCGCTCAAAATCGTCTAACGATTTGAACCCACCTGGTTTTCCGTAACCGACTATCTTTACCCTTTTATGCTAAACCAGTTCATAAGATTCCTACACCTCCTCGGACACCTAGAGCACTTTCACCACTCGTAAATCTGAGTCCCACCACCCTATAGTCTCCATCATGCAAAAGAATCCAGTCCTGCTTTAGTGCCTCTATCTTAACATGCCATCTTCCCTTCACCGCCAGATTCTCCATCTCATTTTCGAACGTAACTTCAATGACCACTCCTTCAATACTAAGAATGCATCCTGGAAATCTATCCTTCCACTCAACCGTAACTTACCAGCAGGTCCAAATGCACCTCCATCCCACTATTTTCTTGATCAGCTAGCATCCCTCTCAACTAATAGCACTCACATCTCACCTATCAGCTCCAGCTCACATACACATGCCACATCGTTTTTAATATATCATCTTCCTCAGTTCGTTCCACACCTCAGTCCCAACGCACTATAACCAGGAGATCCACCACACTACATTCACAATAATAAAGATGTTCGTCCTTTCACCTCCATCTTCACATAAACATCACCATCTGTTTTAACTAGTAAATTTTTATAAATATAATAAGCTTAATATTTTATAACGTAATGTGTTTAGCCACTTCCAGCTCCCCCCCCCCCCAAGTGGGGGAACGTAAATTACTGGTAAATAAGAAAGAACAGTACCTCAAGAAAGACTTTTCTGTATTCGAGTATAGGGTCATTAACGAACTGTGCAGCATCTCAGTCCTATACTCTGGCTTAGTCTTGTTAATTCTGCATGCCATGCTGTTCTTTGAAGCAATTCTTCCCAGCGAACTCACAAACTATTTCTGTTTCGTTCTGACAGTGCTTCACAATTGTATCTAGTATTCCGCTTTGTACTTCTTCTGCCATGCCGTATAACTGCACAAAAGATTATCCTACATGTACTCACTCCAAATTCCTGTTTTGTTCTGAAAACTACGCAAAAGCTGCACCTACCCATTCCATTTATACTATTTCTATTCTAGTTTGTTGTTTTCCTCGTTAAATAAACTACATCATTACACCGCAACACAATTCCTCTTCAGCAATCCTGTATAACACACAACAGTCTACGCAAAATCACTCAGGCGAGTACCTTGATATTCGTTCAATAAGGCCACATCTGATTTTCCACTGGTTGTAATAGTGATTTGCGTCCTAAGATTTTGACACTGATGACACATTAACCTCTACACACCTCCACCATTCAGACGAGAGTGGAACAGAGGAAGAAGTCCTGGGCGTGAATAAATTGTCATGGTTTTCACTGCTCGGCGTTCCAATTATGTAATCTTTTTTTCTTCTTCTTCATTTCACCAAATAAACTTTTAACTTGTTTCAGTAATTAAAAACGAGGGCGCAATATTAATTTCCAATTAACCATTTCAATTAATTTTAGAATACATATGATAATTTTTTGTAATGTGTTTCTGCCTTTTTTGTGTTTGCCTGTGGCATAAATTTTAATTTCATATCCACTGATACATGCGCTGAAGTAAAATGCGAGTAATACTCTACAGAAAAATCTCTGTTTCGCTGCATGCAATAATGTGGGCGATAAAAGTATTATTATCTATTGACTTGAGACTATTATGTGAAATCATTGTGGACTTACTCATCAATTTCAAATTTAGAACCTTCCGGGAACGTAACTGTAAGCCCATCAGACGTCACTTTTTTGTCTACCAGTTGTTTCGAAGTATTTTCCGCAAGTCAGAGGCGTAGCTTGAGAGCTCTTAATATTATTGAATTTAAGGTGGCGCTTTTGGGTCTTATTGCCCTGTATCATTTGGGTGAAGTAAGCTCTAAATAGGGATATCTAATAGCGCTCACGAAGTAGATAACATCAAATATACCACCAAAACGACGATATGCAATGGTTCGTTCCCTGAAATAACTCGCTTCAGATTTTTTAAATCTAACTTAACGCGAGAAGGCGATGAATTAAAACACATTGAATCTTTGGATCAGTGGAGTCTTCTAACTTTCTTCTTATACTCGAACCAGCTACAAAAGAACTACTGATTCATTCTTGTCGAAGTACTAACGAAATACGTCGCTCAAATTATTCCCATTTCCATTCTATCGTCAAAGGCTTTGGTGAACGACGATAGAAATCAAAAACTTACCGGAAACAAGTGCATACAGTTGTAATGGCTCTGTAACGAGGAAGACACAGGAATGAAGTGCAGCTATACTTCCACCTGATACGTGGAATGATTCTGTAGAAGAAACCAGCGTCTACCTGAGGCAGAGCTCCAACAATATAAAATAGTGCTACCTTTTGTTAAAGGAAGTGATGCGAGAGATAAATGGTGCACAGTGAACTGAGAAAACTTTCTCGTGTAGGTAAAATATAGGACGTACTAAAATACGAATGACTTTCCGAAAGTAAATTTGATCATTTTTAACGCAAGGAAACATTACTTCCTAGAACAAATACATCATTTAGTTACTGTGATATTTCAAAATTAAGTAACGTACTGCAAGAATTTCGAGAAGTTCGCATTGAAAAATAGTGATTGCTATGAATTTGCCTTTGGTGGAAGTTAGGTCATATGTCCATGCATATGAAATGTAGATAACGTACTGAATTATTCTTTAAATTTAGAGAGATATCGCTATGTATCACCAGTCTCGAAAAAAATGAGTATATGTAAAGTTCTTGTCCTGAACTCGCGCGACAGCGAAAAAGCCAGGATGAAATATTTGTAACATTCCTCATACCTCATAAATAGTTTGGGATACCGAAGCAACATCTTCGCAAATAAGAGGAGAATATTCTGCAATATGATAAGTTGACGAAATTTCTATGTCTAACCGATATTCAAGTTACTGGACATTTTTTCAATGAAATAACATCGCTTCTAGGGGCCGTCGATAGCTGATGAAACGAGAATTATTACAGATTCCTACAAACCAGAAGTTTTCGAGACATGGCTCTGATATTCACAATAGGTTCAAATGGTTCAAATGGCTCTGAGCACTATGGGACTCAACTGCTGTGGTCATCAGTCCCCTAGAACTTAGAACTACTTGAACCTAACTAACCTAAGGACATCACGCTCATCCATGCCCGAGGCAGGATTCGAACCTGCGACCGTAGCAGTCCCATGGTTCCGGACTGTGCGCCTAGAACCGCGAGACCACCGCGTCCGGCTATTCACAATAGGATTTGTAAGTATTGTGGCGTCAACTCCAAAACGTTGTGGGATGGCCTCCATCTACACCACATAGGACTGCCTTTTCCTTATTACCGTAAATGATTTGTTTAATATACAAAACTTCCCAACTGCAATCGGTGACGCTGACAGGAAAAAAATTCGTCTAAAACGCTCGAAAAATTCTGGTACAATGTTCTATAGTCATAAAAATTTTCATTCAGTCGTACTATAAGAAGTTGCAGATTCTCAGGGGAAATTCATTATAATCGCTGTTGCGGGATATGTGAAGGAAAGGCAAAGTTGTAGGTTTTGTTTCTCTAGTGCATTTCACAATTAAATGCATCAGTTTGATTGTGTTTTGTATTCTTTGGACATTAGGCATACCCATTGCTGGAGCATTTTATCAAATCTTACAGTCACTGTGTTTTGGATCTATGGTAGGAATATTTCAACACACATTTTTCTAGAGTACAACGATTAAGAAAGTTTGCTTTTGGAATAATGAGAGCCACGTGGATCATATTTTGGAAGCCAATAGGAAAACTTCACCAGACTTCGCTGAAGATATTATGAAGTGAACATGTTCTCCACAGCACTGTCATTGATCTACAAGGATCCCTGTGTGTCGATGAGCAACATACAGTCGACATCGAGCGTTGTATGCTAGGCATTTATCAGGTAGTACGAAACATTAACAGACTGTCAAATGAAGCAATGCAAATGAGACGCTTTGATAATTTCTTATCACATGATAAAACACGAGTTTCACGTCTTTCTCAGCTGTGGTACTTCGACTTCATTATCGCCTATCGTTTTAAGACAATAAAACAAATAAGAGATTAGTGGAATGCTTTCTGTATTCGTAGTTCATAGTCTGTAGTTCTGCTGCCCACTCACATTTTTTTTTTTTTATTTAGTCATCAGTCTTCTGACTAGTTTGATGCCGCTCACATCGCATTCTTGTCCTGCGCCAACCTCTTCATCTCATAGTAGCACTTGCAACCTACGTCCTCAATAATGTGCTGGATGCTTTCAAAACTCTATTTCCTCTACAGTTTTTGCCCTCTTCGTCTCCCCCTAGTCCTTTCTTCTTGTGAGTGTTTTTCATATATTCATTTCCTCTCTGATTCTGCGAAAAACCTACGCATTCTTTATCTTATCAGTCTATCTAATTTTCAACATTAGTCTGTAGCACCATAACTGAAGTGCTTCCATCCTCTTCTGCTCCGGTTTTCCCATAGTCCATACTTCACTACCTTACAATGCTGTGCTCCAAATGTACATTTTCAGAAATTTCTTCGTCAAATTAAGGCCTAAGTTTGATACCAGCCGACTTCTATTGACCAGAAATACCCTTTTTCCAGTGCTAGTCTGCTTTTGATTTTCTCCTTGTTCCAACCGTCACTGGTTATTTTGCTGGCTACATTGTAGAATTCCTCAACGTAATCTACTTCTTGACCATCAATCCTGATGTTGAGTTTCTCTCAGTTCTCACTTCTGCTAATTCTCATTACTTACGTATTTCTTCGATTTACTCTCAGTCCATGTTTTGTACTCATTAGACATTTCATTCCATTCAGCACAACGTGTAATTTTTCTTCTCTTTTACTCGGGATAGCAACGTCATCAGTGAATCGTAACACTGATATCCATTCACTGCTATCCTTCCACCTTGAATTTTAATTCCAATCCTGAATATTTCTCTCATTTCCATCATTGCTTCTTCGATGTACAGATTGAATGTTTGGGACGAACGACTTCACCCTCTCTCACCCCCTTTTTTAATGCGAGCGCTTCGTTCATGTTCGCCTGCTCTTATTATTCCATGTTGGCTCTTGTACGTATTGTATATTACCCGACTCCCCCTATTGCTTCCCCCCCTTTTTCTCAGAATTACGGTTATCTTGCACCATTTTACAATGTCGAACGCGTTTTTCAGGTCACCAAACCGTATCACTCATCACATAATTTGTCCAAAATGAATGAAAAGTAAAAACAGCGGCTATCAAAGCTTCCGCTGAGACCATTTTCCAACAGTGCTGCAAAACAAACAAGCGCCATGAGCAGTACTGACGCAGCTACCCGCAGCGACAGCCGAATGCTGCCGGTGATGACCGAGCACATCCGAATTACCGAGCACATCCGAATTCACTCGAACGTTCTGGCCCCTCGCGCAGAAAGAAACATATCGCTCAGCGCCGCTCTATACCACCATGCTTCGCACCGCCCTACTTACAGCGCCTCTATAATCACACGCACTGTTTCGCCACCGTTGCTCTGCTCCCCGCGCTGGCTGCTCTGATCGTGACGCGACACTAACTATAACCGCAGCCTTATACCCTTCGTCTCCAATGGATTGTAGTCTTTTCTTAGGGATGTAAATATCCTGTGCTCTTCTCAAGAATTCATATAGTATCTGCGCACCCAACTCTGCACGTACCGGAAGTGATTCCATTGGAAACGCTGCACAGCTGACATATAAGCCATCCCAATCGGTTATCCTGACGCCTAACGCAATCATGCTTTCCTCTGCTAGTCTCCGCCAATTGTTGCCGCCTTCTCCTTCGATGCAATGCAATATTTGAGCAGAAGCCATCCTGCCGGCCATTGTGGTCGGGCAGTTCTAGGCGCTACAGTATGGAACCGCGCGATCGCTACAGTCGCAGGTTCGAATCCTGCCTCGGGCATGGATGTGTGTGATGTCCTTAGGTTAGTTAGGTTTAAGTAGTTCTAAGTTCTAGGGGACTTATGACCTCAGATGTTTAGTCCCATAGTGCTCAGAGCCATTTGAACCATTTGAACCATTTGAAGCCATCCTCAGTCATGTCTTGCTATTTTAGAAGTTGTGAGTGGGTATAGACGGTGGTCCGTTGACAGTGACCGGGCCAAATATCTGACGAAATAAGCGTCAAACGAAAAAGCTGCAAAGAACGAAACTTGTCTAGCTTGAAGGGGAAAATCAGAAGTCGCTATGGTTGGCCCGCCAAATGGCGCTACCATAGGTCAATCGGATATCAACTGCGTTGTTTTTTTTTTAACCCCCCTCCCCCCCCCCCCCCCTGAAGATACTGAAAGGTATCAGATAGATTATATAATGGTTAGACAGAGATTTAGGAATCAGGTTTTAAATTGTAAGACACTTCCAGGGACAGACGTGGACTCTGACCAAATCTATTGGTTATGACCTGTAGATTAATACTGAAGAAACTGCAAAAAGGTGGGAATTTAAGGAAATGGGACACGGATAAAGTAAAAGAACCAGAGGTTGTACAGAGTTTCAGGGAGAGCATAAGGGAGCAATTGACAGGAATGGGGGAAAGAATTACAGTAGAAGAAGAATGGGTAGCTTTGAGGGATAAAGTAGTGAAGGCAGCAGAGGATCAAGTAGGTAAAAAGACGAGGGCTAGTAGAAATCCTTGGGTAACAGAAGAAATATTGAATTAAATGATGAAACGAGAAAATATAAAAATGCAGTAAATGAAGCAGGCAAAAATGGTATACAGACGTCTCAAAAATGAGATCGACAGGAAGTGCAAAATGGCTAAGCAGGGATGGCTAGAAGCCAAATGTAAGGTGGTAGAGTCGTATCTCACGAGGGGTAAGATATACACAGCCCACAGGAAAATTAAAGAGACCTTTGAGGATAAGAGAACCACTTGTATGAACATCAAGAGCTCAGATGGAAACCCAGTCCTAAGCAAAGAAGGGAAAGCAGAAAGGTGGAAGGAGTATGTAGAGGGTCTATACAAGAGCGATGTACTTGAGGACAATATTATGGAAATGGAAGAGGATGTAGATGAAGACGAAATGGGAGATACGATACTGCGTGTAGAGTTTGACAGAGCATTGAAAGACCTGAATCGAAACAAGGCCCCCGGAGTAGACAAATATCCAGTAGAACTACTGACGGCCTTGGGAGAGCCAGTCCTGACAAAACTCTACCATCTGGTGAGGAAGATGTATGAGACAGGCGAAATACCCTCAGACGTCAAGAAGAATATAATAATTCCAGTTCCCAAAGAAAGCAGGTGTTAACAGATGTGAAAATTACCGAACTATCAGTTTAATAAGTCACAGCTACAAAATAATAAACGCGAATTCTTTACAGACGAATGGAAAAACTAATAGAAGCCGACCTCGGGGAAGATCAGTTTGGATTCCGTAGAAATGTTGGAACACGTGAGGCCATACTGACCCTACGACTTATCTTAGAAGCTAGATTAAGGAAGGGCAAACCTACGTTTCTAGCATTTGTAGACTTAGAGAAAGCTTTTGACAATGTTGACTGGAATACTCTCTTTCTAATTCTGAAGGTGGCAGGGGTAAAATATAGGGAGCGAAAGGCTATTTACAATTTGTACAGAAACCAGATGGCAGTTATAAGAATCGAGGGACATGAAAGGGAAGCAGTGGTTGGGAAGGGAGTGAGACAGGGTTGTAGTCTCTCCCCGATGTTATTCAATCTGTATATTGAGCAAGCAGTAAAGGAAACAAAAGAAAAATTTGGAGTAGGTATTAAAATCCATGGAGAAGAAATAAAAATTTTGAGGTTCGCCGATGACATCGTATTTCTGTCAGAGACAGCAAAGGACTTGGAAGAGCAGTTGAACGGAATGGATAGTGTCTTGAAAGGAGGATATAAGATGAACATCAACAAGAGCAAAACGAGGATAATGGAATGTAGTCGAATTAAGTCGGGTGATGCTGAGGGAAGTAGATTTGGAAATGAGACAATTAAAGTAGTAAAGGTGTTTTGCTATTTGGGGAGCAAAATAACTGATGATGGTCGAAGTAGAGACGATATAAAATGTAGACTGGCAATGGCAAGGTAAGTGTTTCTGAAGAACAGAAATTTGTTAACGTCGTGTATAGATTTAAGAGTCAGGAAGTCATTTCTGAAAGTATTGGTATGGAGTGTAGCCATGTATGTAAGTGAAACATGGACGATAAATAGTCTGGACAAGAAGAGAATAGAAGCTTTCGAAATGTTGTGCTACAGAAGAATGCTGAAGATTAGATGGGTAGATCACATAACTAATGAGGAAGTACTGAATAGGATTGGGGAGAAGAGAAGTTTGTGGCACAACTTGACCGGAAGAAGGGATCGGTTGGTAGCATATGTTCTGAGGCATCAAGGGATCACCAATTTAGTATTGGAGGGCAGCGCAGAGGGTAAAAATCGTAGAGGGAGACAAAGAGATGACTACACTAAGCAGATTCAGAAGGATGTGGGTTGCACTGGGTTCTGGGAGATGAAGAAGCTTGCACAGGATAGAGGAGCATGGAGAACTGCATCAAACCAGTCTCAGGACTGAAGACCACAACAACAACAACAACAACAGGGACCCCCATTTTTTTTACATATTCATGTAGTACGTAAAGAAATATGAATGTTTTAGTTGGACCACATTTTCCGCTTTGTGATAGATGGCGCTGTAATAGTCACAAACATATGGCTCACAATTTTAGACGAACAGTTGGTAACAGGTAGCTTTTTAAATTAAAATACAGAAAGTAGGTACGTTTGAACATTTTATTTCGGTTGTTCCAATGTGATACTTGGATCTTTGTGAACTTATTATTTCTGAGAACGTACGCTGTTACAGCGTGATTACCTGTAAATACCACATTAATGCAATAAATGCTCAAGATTATGTTCGCCAACCTCAATGCATTTGGCAATACGTGTTACGACATTCCTCTCAACAGCAAGTAGTTCGCCTTCCGTAATGTTCGCACATGCATTGACAATGCGCTGACGCATGTTGTCAGGCGTTGTCAGTGGATCACGATAGCAAATATCCTTCAACTTTCCCCACAGAAAGTAATCCGGGAACGTCAGATCCGGCGAACGTGCGGGCCATGGTACGGTGCTTCAGCGACCAATCCACCTGTCCACACGCGAGCTATGTGCCGGACTTCCATCATGTTGGAAGTACATCGCCATTCTGTCATGCGGTGAAACATCTTGTAGAAACATCGGTAGAACATTACGTAGGAAATCAGCATACATTGTACCATTTAGATTGCCATCGATAAAATGGGGACCAATTATCCTTCCTCTCATAATGCCACACCATACATTAACCCGCCAAGGTCGGTTATGTTCCACTTGTCGCAGCCATCGTGGATTTTCCGTTGCCTAATAGTGCATATTATGCCGGTTTACGTTACCGCTGTTGGTGAATGACGCTTCATCGCTAAATAGAACGCGTGCAAAAAATCTCTAATCGTCCCGTAATTTTTCTTGTGCCCAGTGGCAAAACTAAACATGATGTTGAAAATCGTCGCCATGCAATTCTTGGTGCACAGAAATATGGTACGAGTGCCATCGATGTTGATGTAGCATTCTCAACAGCGACGTTTTTGAGATTCCCGAATCTTGCGCAGTTTGTTTGCTACTGATGTGCAGATTAGCCGCGACAGCAGCTAAAACACCTACTTGGGCATCATCATCTGTTGCAGGTCGTGGTTGACGTTTGACATGTGGCTGAACACTTCCTGTTTCCTTAAATAACGTAATTATCCGGCGAACAGTCCGTACACTTGGATGATGTCGTCCAGGATACCGAGCAGCATACATAGCACACACCCGCTGGGCATTTTGATCACAATAGCCATACATCAACACGATATAGACCTTTTCCGCAAATTTTAAACGGTCAATTTTAACACGGGTAATGTATCACGAACCAAATACCTTCCGCACTGTAGGAATGTTACGTGATACCACGTACTTATGCGTTTGTGACTATTACAGCACCATCTATCACAAAGCGAAAAAAGCGGTTCAAGTAAAACATTCATATTTCTTTACGTACTACACGAATATGCAATAAAAATGTAGGTTAATGTTTAAAAAAACGCGGTTGATACCCGTTTGACCTATGACAGCGCCATTTAGCAGGCCAACCATAGCGCCATCTGGTTTCCCCCTTCAAGCTAGACGAGTTTCGTTCTTTGTAGTTTTTTCGTTTGATGCTTATTTTGTGAGATATTTGTCCCGGTCACTATCAATGGACCACCCTGTATATTCGCGGATGTATACCAATGCTTCCATATTACGCAGAAAAAGTAATCGGTACATGACAATGAAAGAGGCGGTTGATCGCTAGAAAATCATTCTGAGAGCAACAACATCACGCCATAAACAAGTCATGAAATTTGAAAATTACGTAAGGAAGGGGGGAGGGGCGTGATGACGAACGTAGCTCTGTTACAATTCCTTGATTCAGTACTTTCGTGCTGCGTCTGCTATTCTGTTCCATTTGTAATGCTCCATGCTTTATACTAATTTAGATTACTTTCTTGTCCAGCTTCTGATTCAGAGAAGACATTCCACTATTTATTAGAAGTTTGATCTTGATGTCAGCATACCAGATCGGAACGCATTCAAAGCTGCCTACGTGAATGGCAAGGATGTTCTACCGAACAGACTCCGCCAGCCGGTAACTGTTCTAAGATGCATTTCTCTCACAAAAGGGCCGACGCGTTGTGTTGTCAACAACAGCCAATAACCCGGCACGTGCCGACCGCTCGCCGACACGCACCTTAGCCCATCAGCACGCCGCCTCCGACCGGCAATTACTGCCCGCCGTCGACAGGCGGTACAACACGTGCACGGGATCAAACAGATAAATTAGGTCAACACTGAGCCCGCAGGCGTCCTACGAACACCATCATTGTGCCACGTCGGTTCAGACAAAGGACGCTGACCTCCAAGACCTTTTACGTAAAATCTCGAATATGTCATTAAAATCTTGAACAGGGCAACATTCAGAAACTGTACAATTATGGATACAATAGGAATCACACAGCCAACCAGTTCCACGGTAAAAGTTTATTCAAATCTCTGCATATGCTTCAACACAAATAAAATGAAACTTCCTGGAAGATTAAAACTGTGTGCCGGACCGAGACTCGAACTCGGGAACTTTGCCTTTCGCGGACAAGTGCTCTACCAACTGAGTTACCCAAGCACAACTCAGGCCCCGTCCTCACAGCTGTAACTCCGCCAGTACCTCGTCTCCTACCTTCTAAACTTCACAGAAGCTCTCCTTTGAACCCTGCAGAACTAGCACTCCTGGAAGAAAGGATATTGTGGAGGCATGTCTTAGCCACAGCCTTCACTCTGAAGCTCACACTCCGCTGTAGAGTGAAAATTTCATTCTGGAAACATCCCCTAGGCTGTGGCTAAGACATGCCTCCACAATATCCTTTCTTCCAGGAGTGCTAGTTCTGCAAGGTTCGCAGGAGAGGTTCTGTGAAGTTTGGAAGGTAGGAGACGAGGTACTGGCGGAATTGAAGCTGTGAGGACGGGGCCTGAGTCGTGCTTGGGTAGCTCAGTTGGTAGAGCACTTGCCCACGAAAGGCAAAGATCCCGAGTTCGAGTCTCGGTCCGGCACACAGTTTCAATCTGCCAGGAAGTTTCACATCGGCGCACACTCCGCTGTAGAATGAATATTTCATTCTACAAATAAACTGGTCTTTCTCTGAAGAACTGATAACACTGCAACCAGTACATAGAAATCATATGTGCAACAAAGAGTAATATTAAAAATTACATAAAAATGAAAGTACAGAATAAACTTACGTATCACACATTGCGTGAAAAGAGAAACGAAGTCAAGGGGCTAATCAACAGTAAAATGATCCATGTACACGTATAAAATGCGTGGTATAAGGGTATGATGCACACAGACATCTAACAGGACGGAAGAGACAAGCCAGCAGGAAAATTAGGCACAGGTGACACTCACATAAGCAGTGCCACCCACAAAAGAAAGCTGACATGTTAATAAAGTTACATTAAAATAAGACACAAAGGAATTATAGGCATTGTCTGCGAGTGGCGGGAATTGATTTGAATCAATGGGGAAAGTAAAAATTTGTGCCAGGTCGGAATTTAAAGCCAGGCCTCCTGCTTACGAGGCAGATACTTATGACAACTAAGCTGTCCAGACACTGTGGTCATTGTAATTGTGCAGACTACCATAACACACCTACTGTGAGACCCAAATTCTCAACCTATACATGCATGCCCATTATCATCAATACTTGTGGGAATATTTACATTTACAAAAACTGCAACATAGAAAAATTATAAATAACCGAATAAATCAATGCAAATGATGAACAAACCTTCGACACATATTAAAGTAGGATAATAACAGACTGCATCTTTGAGGCAAGTAACATAAAGAGGCAGTGCAAAAGTCTGTTACACCTGGTATGTCAATGGTAGAACAGACCAAAAGCCGTCGAAAAAGTTCCTGTTTTCAAGCTGTAATTGGCCATTAAGGATAAACTCCGTATAATTCAAATTGTGCTTAATAATTTGAAATTACTCCAACAAGTACGATCTAAAACGTTTCTTTTCCCTAAGCAAAGTAATTGTGTCTTCCACCTTAATGTGCTTTACATTGCGTATTTTATACTATTTTAAACTTTCTGTCATGATATAGCGCGGAAAAACAATCATATTATAAATTCAGACTAGAAATAAATTCACCTCTGACTGCAAGAATGACCTTCAATTTCTTTGTCATTGTCCCATGATCGATTTCCAGATTACTAGCTTCATCGACAGCACCATGTGGGGAATGGGTCTGCTAACCCTAAAAATCAGTCACAACACAAAATAAGAAACTGCAGATCATTCTTGCTGTCAGAGGCATACATATACTCCTAGTCTCAACTGTTTTACATTGATTTCCATATATTAATAAACTGCTTTAGAAATTGTAATTCATGTTGACCTCTTAAATCTGCAGATATATTTCCTACATTTACGATTGGAAGACATTCCAGTGACGAAGTAACGTTCTGTTTGATTAGTTGTGCCAACAAAGAAGTTAATAAGAATAATTCCACACAAGTCATTTCACTTTCAATTTACCCCTTTTTGGCGCTCAATGTGTGGGATGATACAACTATAGTAGCATGTTATAGCACAAGTCCCGCATGAGATTGCATTTGATTTGCTCAGAATATACAACAGTGTTCAGTTCTTGAAACCAGACAATATGTTTGTAACAGGGCCAAAGTTGAGAAAGTATTATTATTTGTATAACATTTCATGTTCTTTGTATTATGAACATTGCGAAATTCCAAGGTAACGTTGTAAGACATTAGAATAGGCGAAACTAGGATACCTTAAGCAACAAGTAATTTTGATTGAAAAACTGCATAGTATGTTAAATATATTTAGACAGATAAGACTTGATACTATGACTCTGACATTATGACTCTGTTGTTGTGTGATTACCTACTGGTGTGGCAACGTCATACAGAAGGGAGCGAGTGTCAGTGTGAAGCCCCAAAACTGCTTCAGAAGAAGGTGTATTCAGAATGCAAGAACGCTTATCCAGAAAGCTGACAAAGCGGAAAAAGCTAGTCAGCGCTTCTGAAGGGTGAAGGTTTGCAATACTACAGGCTGGGCACCATCAGGAACCGATTAAACAAGAACAGAAGATCGAATGTAATCATTGCTCTTCAATAGCCTGCCGTCTCCTCCAGGATTGGACTGCTTTTTTTGGAGATGTACTTGGCAGCAGACTCTCAAAAATTACTCCTAAATGAGACCATCATTGTCAACTATTACTGATTTCTTTTTACGTGGCCACACAAGGTGTGTACATGATTCCAACCAATACGTCTGTATCATGTCATGACCTCAGAATGGAGGCTATTGCAGAGTCACATAAAGTATCCAGTCATCTATCAAAGTCTTTATTTCTGGAAGCTGCAGACAACCACATGAAGTGAGCACCACGTGCAGATGACCTGGCACCTTTGCACCACTGCATTACCCTTTGGCTGAGTACCCGCTGCTAGCATCCACTAGTCATCTACCAAAGACTTAATCTCTAGTAGCAGCAGACAACCACCTGAAGTGAGGACCGTATGCAGATAACCTGGCACCTTTGAACCACCTTTGGGTGTGTACCTGCTGCTGATGGCCACCTTTCTAGAGGGACACATGTTCGAAGCTAGCTTGGGGTCGATGAAGTGTCTCTGCCAGTTTATGTATGTTCTGGAGCCTTCCATTATCGCTGATCATCGCCCAGTGTGGACATATACCTTCGAGTTTGTCCACACTGAATGTTACGGTTTGAAGAGTGTTTGTACTGGGAAGGTACTTGCCGACTTACACGGACTGCTGTGGGCGGCATCTGACACAACTCAGGGGCAGCTTCACTGACGCCACTAGCAACTGCAGCTGGGGCGTGCCGTTCTGGATCCCTGTTTGGCAGTATCTGATCCCCTACTGAAGTCGTCAAGTAACAATCTTCCACCTGCTGTAATCCTGTCTCTGTAATAAAGTAAATAAAAGACTATTGTCAACAGGGAAGTTTTATTAACAACTCGCCAAATGCTTCTAGCCACCGCCACCTTTACAATCCTTGTCCCAGAGAGGTGCTCCATCCTGACTTTCACACAGCTGTTTCTATCGCCATCCTGGGGTCAATTCTTGACCTAACAGTACTCTCACACATATGGTAGGAGATACTCATCCACATGATAAACTTCCCACTTTGATATACTACCACATTAACACAGCACTTACTAGAATGTTTCGAAACGTCATTTGGGCCTCAACGTAAATATTTCTTTGAAATTTGTGTTTTACTGTGCTACCACATCTGAACAGAACAGTGGCTCTAATCTGACTAGCTACCGATACGAATTCAACTCATATGATGCATATGGGTATGTTGGTCCAATCTGTTTCATCTTTACAAGATGATTCAGTTGCAGCTAGCTATGGGTTTTATGCAACCCGCAATGCCTTCTAATACCGTGTGCAAAATTTCATATTCTTCCACTCGCTACACATGAAATATTAGTCCTACAGAAAAAATGAACAGGATCTATTCGTAGGAAATTTAATGTAGCTAAATATCGCACTGTGATACTTTCTCGCTAGAGGTCGTAGTTTTCGATTTATTCAATAAGAATGTACAAAAGTGACCTTCAAACGCTTTTTTTCTTAAATAACTTGGAACCCATGGCCTCCAGTGAAAAGGTATCCCAGTATAAAATTTAACTACATCAAATTTCCTACAGAAAGGTGTTGTTAATCTTTTCCGGTTGTGCCTAGCTAGCGAGAGAATGTGAAAATCTCGTATGTGGTTTTTAAAGGCATTTCGGGTTGCTTAAAACTCATAGACGGGGCAAGTTGATTCACCCTGTACACAAGGATTCATCATTCGATATGGATGGCGAGCGATAGCGTTGCAGTCTCACAGATAACCATGACTAGATGTTTTTAAAGGGTGGGGAATCTGGAGACGATGTTGGTTAGGGCAACATCCGAACATCCTCAGTATAGGGACAGGTCAGAACAGCACTAGTAACATGCGGGCGTAAGTTACCTTGTTGGAAGATAACAACACAGAGGCCACGAAAGTTGTCATAGGCACCAGCGTTAACACATCAGAAGTACACCAGCTGCTGCCCAAATTACCGGCTATGTGAACCAGAGGTTATCTCACAGAATATCCAATGGCATGTCGTACTGCGCATGCAGATATTCGTCTTTCTGCAGACAATCTGAGTTACGTGAGCTGTCTTGCACAGCCGAGCGAGCACAGTCGAATGTCTTCTCGGCTCTGGTAGTCATTCGAAATTTGAATGACACTGATCATGCCGCTCCTTAACGCCGTATAATCCCTGTTTACATATTTATGTGATTTCGAACAAGGCGAGCAAAAATATCTTGGAATGAAATACTACAATCGCGATGAGACACGATGCTACCGCTGTCTAGATTCGACACAAACTGACAGATAGTTCTTCTTCTTATACGAGGCTTACAATGGTCGTCTCACGGCCATTTCAAATAAGATTTCTGGAAGACAAACCTGATTCATGATATTGCCTTATATACAAAATGCCGTGATGCAAGCTGCTGTACTTTTTCGTAATTAGAGCGACTGCACTGAAATGCTGTCAATTACATTTTCGAATTTAACGTTTGTTGTATACCGGCTTTATGGTATTCAAGTATTAATACCCATCAGTGTACATAAACCTGCATAATAGTAAATGCGTAAGGGTATGTACTCATATCTCAAAATTTTAAGCTGTATGAAAAGGGATTTACTAAAACGCAGCTCATAAACGTTGTATCAATCATACACTTGTAAATTGTTACCTACAGAGAAACACATACTGAAACCCCCTTAGCTGTTTTGCAATGCAAACGTCAAACATAACTTTAACATAGTAACCAGACTGGCCTCAATCTCATATAAACGTGCGAGCACAAACTTAAGTAATTCAGAAGCTTTTCGCTGCGAGTAAAATAAGAAACTGAACGAAGTTTAAACACATCAGCTGTGTCTTAGCGTAACCTTCTGTTTGAAGGTAGATTAAAAACGGTGGTGCAGAGGGATCATGCGAAAAGCGGTACCCGTATGTCGGAAGTGGATCTAAGGAGGTAGTTCTGCCTGAAAATTTAAAAAAATCGATTTTTTGGTGTGAAATGTTGTCTGCGCTATTTATGGTAGTAGTCATTCCAAACTTACCTGTAACTCCGTTATCGAGTTACAAGGCGCTTTGCCAGAAAGTGTCTCCGAAAACCGATCACAGTGGAAACAAAATTTTCGATACGTGATTTCAATGATGGCCTGATAGGTGCTATGGACATTATGGACGCGCTCGAAGTTAAGATCAGACCAGCCACTTACAAGTTCCTCAAGAAAGCAGTAGAAAAGCGTATCCAGCGAGCAGAGCAGCTGATGACAGAAATTACCAAAGACGCCCTCAGTATCACCACGGCCACGAAGAAAATGGAGGAAGAGCTCCTTTTTGGATCTGGGACTATTGCTGAATGGTCGATGAAGGGAGGTACGTCTAACTTAACAATAAAAAATGTAACCCAAACCTTTAACCGAGTTTCTCAAATTGGGGTAAACATAGTTTGAGAACTGAACATAAGATTTTGATTGGAATTTGATGCCAGCTTTCTAAACTGAATTTTCAATCAGCATACTAAGTCGTTTTGAGGTATCTTCAAAAGTCTATTGTCGGTGTACGCCTTTGTCTCGACTTTGAGGGCGAAGAATATCACATTTCTTTCAACACTTCATCATTTTTTCGATCTTAATATTTTTCAATTATATATGATGAAAAATGTATTGAAAACGACTCACAAAATCATTTTGTTACACATCCAATACGAGGGCTTCGGGAATTTCGGAAAGTGAGCAAAGTTCTGGCAGCGAAGGGCCTTTTCACCTGGTGTAGCGGCTTACAGGCAGCGTCTGATTCTGGCATAAAAATCATTTCTTTCAAAAAAGTGCAAGGAATAAATCTATAACATCAGATTTAGCGTAACTTTTTATTATACTTGAAAATAAAATAACGAAAGTGATTTTTCGTGCGCTCAAAGAGGGCTACCCCTAGTGCAAATGCACTCGACTTCAGCACCTAAGCTGCAAAGAAGTATTTCCATATCCAAGTAAAGTTCTCTGTCTCGTCGGCAACGTAACATCGGACTGAGGGCCAGTGTGTCCCTCACGAGCAGCAGTGCCGTCCCCTTATTTCCCTCGGGCATCAGTGCTCAGAAAATTCGTTCATATTTCTTCCCATTTTAAACGCTGAAGGAGAACTTCCACGTGCTATGTTACTTGTAGTGCATAGCACAACATTTCTCAAAAAATTGAAGCAAATCTCCACAATCATGCTTGCAACTTTTACGTGATATGCAAAACTTGGAAATCCGTTTATCTCCACTGAAATTCATGTGATCTATGCCACATAAAACATTGCCAATTCCAATCAAAATCGAATATGAATTTAAAGATCAGTTTACTTTTTGAAACAATTTTAATGTAGCGTTTACTTTTCAGTCTCAGCTGCAAAGCTTTTTTTTAATCCTAATTAGTTACAATTTCCTTTCATCAACTTCAAATGTGTCGACTTTCCCAGCAACCTGTCATGTCTTTATCCGAAATACACATCAGAATACTGTATGTCGGCCATACTGCAGTTTACCATCGTTATAGACATGTCTTACCACTGGAATGATTCCACCTCCTGTATCTTAAAAATCTGTCTCAATCATTTCATCTCAGCTTTCTTTTACCATCTAATGTCTACCACAGACAATGTTACATGACACTGTCTATTGCTCATACCAGTGCCAAATTAGAATGTCCTACCCATTCCTCTGTCCATCTCCTCCTTTTCCCTATCTCTTTCCATTTTCTCCTCCTCCCTCTTTTTGTCCATCTCCTCCTCTTCCTATATCTGATGCTTCCTCTCATTTTCTCTATCTATATCCTCCTCCCAAACACTCTGTCCACCCCCTCTTCTGGATCATCTGTCCATCCCCTCCTCACCCTCTCTCTCCATCTCCCTCACTTCCTATATCTCCTTTTCCTCCTGTCTATCTCTATCCACCTCCTCCTCCATCTCTGTCAATCTCTATGACCCTCTCTCCGTTAATCTCTTCGTCTACCACTCTGTGCCCATCTTCTCTTCCCCTTCTTTCAGTTCATTTCCTCCTGTTTTCCCTCTCTCTCCATCGCCTCCCCCAATTTCTAATCATCTGCTCCTCATCCAACTCTTTCTGTTCATCACCTCCCACTTTCTCCTAGGATCCTCTGCCCATCTCTTACCCCCCCCCCTCTTTCTGTCCATCTCCTCCTCCCTCTCTTCCAGTACATTTCCACCTGCCCTCTCTCTATCCATTCTTTATTCCCATATCTCTCTGTAAATTCCACCACCTCCTTGTCACCTGCTCGTGGTCTTGTTTCTATCACTGTTGACTCTCGGACAGGGGGGGAAATTTTTGGCCACCATGGGGATTTTCTCTGCTGAGGACATGGTGTGTATGTGTTGTTCTCATCATCATTCCTTCATCATCAAAGTGCAAGTCGGCGAAGTGACGTCGGATAGAAAGAGTTGCCGAACACCCCAGAAGGGGCTCCCAGTCACTGATGTAACAACGTAAACATATTTATTTCCACCTCCTTCTCTCTTTCCATCTCCTTCTTTCTCATCTCTCCATCCATTTACTCTCTGCCATCTTCTCTTACAACTCCTCTCTCTATCCATTTACGCCCCCTGTCTGTCCATATCCTCCTCTCCATATCTCTGTTCATTAGCTCCAGGCCACCTGGATTCCCCCTTCTCCTGCACCCACTGACCTTGTCCTTCTCTTTCCTTCCTGTCTATATCCTCTTCCTCCCTTCTCTCTCCATCTCTTCCTTCCACTCTATGTTTTACACCTATCCACTGTCCCTCTCCTCCTACACTATCCCTCTCGTTTTACACCTGCTCCTCTTTCCCTTTTCTCTGCCCATCTCCTTGTCCCCCTCTCTCTGACCATCTCCTCCTCCTCCAGCTCTCTGTCCATCCCCTCACCCTTACTTTGTCCATCTCTCTCTCTCTCTCTCCCTGTCTCTGTCTGCTCAACTCTTCCTACTTCCTCCCTCTATCCATCATATCCTCTTCCCCCCTCTATCTGTCCATTTCCTCTCCCCCTTCTCTATTTGTCAATTTAATCCTCCCACTTCTCTCTGTCTATCCCTGCCTTCCCCTTTTCTCTGTCCATTTCATTCTCCTGTCTCACTGTTCATCTCCTCCTCCCACATCGTTCTACACAGGCAGGGCCATCCACTTGTACAGCCCATTTAACATGTGTCACTTCTACCTGCACAAAACGCCTGTCATACAGGTAGACAAGATGTCAGAATTTGACAGATTTATCCCCCTACCCACACTCCTTTGCGTTGGTTGGTTCTTACTCCCACAATAAGTAGTACATGTACCTAATCTTGTTGAACTCGAACAAGTGGTTGAGCAGGAGATGAGGAGAATACACACACATATGCATAGATATATAGATACGTACATACACATGTTAGTTTTTGTGTATGTATGTGAATACACAGGCGTTCCTGCAATATGTTAACTCGTAGAATGTTATTACCTTTTATATTGATTCTGGATTACCTATGTTTCCACCTTCAATTTCCTGATAATATCACCATATAGTCTTAGAAATTTGTTCACCTTTTTGTTGATCTGACAAAAAATTACATACTAAACGAATTGATTATAACAGAATTTGTGCTATGACGGTATGCTGAATACCTCTTAAGAAGTGGGAGCACAACTACGCTCAAACGAGAAACATGCCTGAAGACTTACAACTTAAAGATGATGATGATGATGATGGCTTAGTTTTGGACACCAGTTTGTGCTACCAGATTTACAGTGAGGGTTGATCTGTTCTGTTTAAGAGAGCTTGATAGCTTTGCAGAGAGCAGAGTTCTTTCTTTGCCAGCTATCAGCTCATATCACTAAACTGTCGTTTTTAAAAGAAATCCGAAATATTTTCATACTCAGGGTGTTAGAAATAGGTGTGCGTTGCTCACTAAGGACCGCTAGTGCAGCAGATTTGTGCAATATGCAGGTGGAACTGCTTCACCATGTCCTTGTGGCAGTTGTAAAATGAATCTTGGAAATCTGTTGATCGAGCTTCCTCTTCAATGTACGTATAGGTAAGAAAGAACTAAATAACCGATATACAAACGGTCGACGGAATTTTTATTCATGACATAAGTAGTTACAATGCTATTAGTCTACATCCGATAGGGAGGTAGATAGGGCTATGACCATCATAGACTATTTCTGATCTAATAGACATTGATTTTGCAACTTCATAATATGCTTCTTCATATTTAATGATATCAAAAAGTCTCCAAAAACGTTTCTTTCCAGAAATCTAAATAAATTAAGAAGGGTCATTTGTGTGTGGGAGTTCTGCAAGAATAAATGAAATATTCTTTCTATTTTAGGAGATTTCGTCGTTAATTATACTCATCTTCTGATGTACTTTAGGCAACCTGCTGTGGTCTTCAATCAGAAGACTGGATTGATGCTATCCGCCACTCTAGTTTATGCTAAGCATGCTTCTTCATCACCAGGTACTGCTTACCGTAACCATACCGTGCCCCCACCCCTCTACAATTTTTTAATTTCACATTTCAGCATTTGCAACGTGCTAGCGATGGGTATACAGTGAAAGTGGTAATTATGGAATTCGTGACCTGTAATTGCTCGTAGTCTTACCATTGATATGCGGAAATAACTTTTTACTCATGACCCATGATATTCCACTTACTTTAGTTACATAATCTGACCCTTCTTTTAGTGAGCTTATGCCGTAAATTTCCATTCTTTCCAGTACGGTTAAGTACCCAATCATTAATGATTAATCTACCCATCTAATCTTCAGCATTTTTATGTAGGACAGCATTTCAGGAGCTTCCATTTTCTTCTTGCTTTAACTGTTTATCATTTACGTTTCATTTCCATACACTCCAGACAATAATTTCAGGGACGAGTTCCTGACTTTTAAATTCACATCCGATGTCAACAAATTTCTCTTTTCTGGGAATGATTTACTTACTATTGTCTTTCTGAACTTTATATCATCTCTACATCGGCTATAATCATTTGGTTTGTCTCACACATAACACAACTCGTGTCTTGTATTTAATGTTTTACTTCGCAATCTCATTCCCTCAGCATCGTCTGAACTTATTCGACTACATTCAATTGGCTTATTTTCGTTTTATTGGCGTTCATCTTAGAACTTCTTTTCAGGATACTTTCCATTTTCTTCAACTATTCAGAATTAAAGCGTCAACGGCAAATCTCAAAGTTTTTATTTGTTCTGTAAGCCTTCTATACAATAAGGTCTGTATAAGAGAAAACCGAATAGGTTAATTTCAAAAATTGCCCCCTTACGTGACGTGTACCTTAGATGTCGTATTCTGTTGCTTCGCAAAACTGACTGCTGGCTGGTCCTGCGTTGTGCATGTTAACAGTATCGAGAAATAAAACTTTAAACCTCGTGAAATGCAAAATTTGAAACAAAGAAAATGAGTCTAATTAAATAGAAAAATAAAATAACTGTGTGCTGAACGAAAGCTGAATAACAAAAACTCGGTAATGAAGTACATTATGAATGCTGAATTATATTAAGTGCAATGTTAGACTTGGAAAATCCAGAAAAAATAAATTACGTTTTAAAAATTACAAGTACTGTTTACTGAAAATTAACGTGCTTGCTAGAACGACACCTGCCAATCCTGACTATAAACTGTTTGCACAAGATTGCAAGGTACGATCTGCTCTAAAACAAGTCACACACCTTTTTCTCAGCTTGCTATTCTTTGTTTCTGAGTACTGATGTTCTCGAGAGCAAATACAAATCAGTATATACAGCAGCTAAGCATATAAAGGTACTCCATTTTTATACTTTTTGTCAGAAACAATCTGTTACTGCGTGTGGCCTGAGGTGCAATGCACACATGACAGAATATTTAAAATTTTACTATGAGTCATGGAGGTGGGGTTTTCTTTAAATAAAATCGTGCAATTATTGGCAAAAAGATTTCTCAACATAAGAAGACTATGATATTTACAAACTTCCCTCATTACAAAGAAACTGCAAACATACCTTTAAAATTCCTCCAAACTCTTCTCCATCAATATAAAGAAGAAGAAAGTATTGTAAGTGATATTTCATCTTCATAATAAGCATTCAAGGTAACTTCTCCCATATTTACAAATAACAAATCTCTTTTTCTGAAAAACTCAACTGCTCGTTACTCTGCCTCAGGTAAGAAATCCCCCAAGGACTGCACAACATCAGAAAGTCAACCACAGATAAAACTAAACACAGAGTCAAGGATTTTATTCGCCATTCATGCAGTGCGATCATCCTTCTTTGTCCCAATAAAATTGAGATTAAATATTTACAATAAGAGAAAACAAATGAGAACCTTACATTACCCCTGCATCCCAGAAAATTTTTCATACAGATTGTCTTAGCTATGGTAAGGCATGAACATTGATTTAAAAAAAAATACAAACAAGTGAGTACAATAAGTTACAATTGTAACTAACATTGTGAGTGTTAGGATTTAGGTTACAAAATATACAAAAGAAAGTTCCGATTTCATGTTTTCCATATGAAAATTGTCTTTGACGAGGAGTCAAGCACACACACGATTTGCAAGTTCTGTAGTTGTACGTAAATACTGTATCACTTAAAAGCATCGAAGATTTAAGCACCGTCTACAATCACAAAATAAAAACGTGTTGCAAGGTATGACAAAAACCATAGGCGATTCATACTCTCATCTTGTTTTGAGACCCAGTCTGTAAATTTCAGAGTGAAATGTATCCTCAAGTGCTCGTGGATTGCGTGACTGTGTGTTTTCGCGCAGTACCGCTGAAACGATTTTATCGCTGACAATAGAAACTGCTATTACAGCGAAATTTAATATGTCTGTAATTGGATTAGGTGTGTAATTTCTCCGAACAAGGACTGGCAACTTTTTTCTTCTCTCTCTTCCTTTTCAGAAATTGTCTGGTACGGACTTAAAATATATTGCTTGGTCTATGTTATGTAGAGATTTTGTAATTTGTGCGCACTTTGCCTATTTAATTTCATTGTGTCTGGTATTACAGCTAATCATACCTTATTTCCTTAGGTTTTTCTTCATAAATTTGATAGTTAAATGTGGCTTGCTTTGTGTGGGGATAGCTGTTAGTGAATGATCGCGTATTAATGCCACCAATCAATGTAATACGACTGGTTTGCTTTCAGAATAGAACCTGTATCTAAAGTTTCACTTTACACAGAACGAAGTCCGATAACTTTTAGGCATAAATCAAGCCCCAAAATTATAATCACCAACAGACAACCCCAGTAGTGGAGCCTAGCTAAAAAGAATATCAATCATTAATTATTATGGTAAAATATCAGGCAAATTGCATTCAAATTTCAATGTTTAAAAATATTTTTTACCTAATGCTACAAGTATGTAATTTTCTTGCTTTAATTGAAAATTCATTAGGCAAAGATAATTTTAATTTGATTCAGAGCTGCGTTAGAGTTCAAACATTTTAAAAGCCAGAATAATATAAAATTAAATACTAATTTCAAAACCCACTAATAATAAATAATAAAAAGCCATGTTCAGCTTCTACGATTATCTCCGCATCATAAAAATTTAAAATTGCTCTGTGTTCATTTAAAAAGTCTACCCCCAATAGCATTTCTATCGATTAAAGCGGTACATTTAAGAAACTCATTTAAAATTTATGGCCTTGACATGTGAAATTCCCACATGTCTGATGGCGTACATCAACACTTTTTTCTGAAATAGCACCTCGAAGTTTGATTTTGGGTAAAGGTGATGTAGGACATTCTGTTGTCTTTGTACATCCGTTGAAAGCGGTTTCACTGAGCACAGAAATGAGGCTACCTGAGTCAGGAACGGTACGATAAGTGGTGTTACCTAACAAAACAAGTAGCATTTTACGTGCGATAGCATTGTGGGTATTATCTGATTTCTATAATAAAATACCTCTTATGTCTTCAAGACAGACGAAATTCATTGTTTCGGCAGCGATGATCGCAGTCCTATCTATAATGCCGCCAGCTGCCGGAGTTGCGAGTCATTGCTGTGTGTTATTTCCACGCCGTTGATTGTTGGTCGGGTTAGGCGGTCTCACTTCAACTTTCTGTACTTGTTGCTGCGGTCTTGATTTACTACATTTTGCCGATGTTGACAGTGTTGCTGTCTGTTATTGTTTCAATAATGATCCTCATTTTGAGAACTGTCTCTGTAATAGCAGTTTTGCCATGAGTTCTGTGGGCTTCATCTACCAGATTTAGAATACAAGTTGCGCACGTAGTTGTTGTGATTACTGTGATAGTGTGTGTGTGTTCCTTTTTATACCGTCTGTCCTGTCAATTATCGTGATCAAAGGAAACGCCTGCTGTCACGACAGTTGTAAATCACAGGGACGACTCCTGTTTTGTCATCTGTGATTTTCTCTGTAATAATGAGTTTTTCTAGAGCGTTCGTCACTTCTATGATCGTACAGTGGAAATAAATGTCGCGAATCACGATGTCTATGGTCATACTTTTGAGTGATACGGTTGTCGGAGTCTAATTCCAGCTCTTGTAAAAAGCCTTGGAAAGCAACAAGGCCCTCCTTGCATCTTCCTCCCAATACTACGTGACACAAATGTCGTGGAAATTTTGTTAAGCAATGTGTATCAACTCAGATGGACTGTACAGATTTGTCAGATATTGGTTCTTATGTAAAATCTCTTCAAAATATTTGACTGGGCTAGAACACGTGGAGTGATCAAAATTTTTATCATAATTATACAATGCTTTACTTGATCTTGAGTATCTTGCGACCAATAGCAGACGAGCAAGTTGTGGCAAAAATCAGCTTTAGTTTGACAGTCTCTGTTCTCACGGCTGGCTCGCTCTCGAGTTATTCACACATGAATTTGATGAAAGTGAAAAGAAAAATTAATCCACTACGCTTGGGGGTGAATGTCGTTGCCAATGTTTCGAAAAATTTTGAATTTACGAACAGTGAGAAAGTGCTTGCAATCAAAACTGTCGCTTCGGTGAGAGCCGGAATGGTCTCTACTGCACCTGACGAGTGGCCCATTATCGTGTCTTGTTGACAAATATTGTTCCTTGGGAAAGTCACAAAGACGCCACAAATCGTTTGTTTCATCACAAGTTTCATCTCGTAGGTGTGAGTGTGAACGCATGAGGTCATTAGTGTCGTCATTACTGTTTAGCTTGCATTCGAATCGTCTCAACTGTTCCCGCATGTTGTTCATGATTTTTTGCTGTTGCTGAGTGACTTTAATCGTTCTTTAAAATTCTTAAATACATGATATTCTGTCTTACCTGAAAATAGTACAGGATGTGTGACATTAGAATCATTGTCGGCTTTTGCACACAAATTTGGCATATTTGTTGTTAAATCTTCGACATTCTTTGTTAATGTACAAACTTGTTCCTGTTGTTAATTAGAGTTCAATTTTAATGCGTCCACATGTTCAATAATTGTTTAACAGTGATATTAGGTTGCTCCGGAAGTTCTTTGAGCTCGGTACAGAGGTATTTATTTTGGGGGGAACCTCTTCTTGGTCGTTCTGTTGTGTAATTTGTAAATTATTCTGTTCAGTTCAACAAGGTGGGGTAGCCTGGCCTCTATCTTCGTAATAACAGGTTGTAAGCGATCTCTAATCTCTTGTCGAGTTTTTACAGAAAGGTTTGTCTGTTTTCTCTCAAGTTTCTGAATGTGTGACGTGAGTTTATTTTTCGTACTTTTGATATTTTGCTTGTGATTGTACGTTTTGTTCAAGAGTTTTGTCGCTTCAGAAATTGTTCTGCGTTTTGTCCTGGAGTTTTATCTATTTTCTGAATTTTATGAAGTGCTTTATTCATCTTTAGTAGCAGTTCTAACAAAGCTGAATTACTGATTTTCTCATTCAAGTCTACTCGATTTGTCACGACTGAGCGTGAATTGACAGTAATTGATGTTAATTGAAGTTGGCTCCTGTACCGTATAATTAAAAGAAATAGGAACAAAAACCGAATCGCCTGTCTCAGTTAAGTGGTTGTTGCGAAATTTCGTGTGACGTTTTAGCTGCCGATTCGTCTTCTGAAATTTCTTGTTCTCTGTGGGATATTTGCTCTGTTTCATTTTCTATCAGTAACTCAACTGTATAGGAAAGTTATTTGAATTCTCTGAAATCTCGGGTAAATTATTTATTTGTATCGACGGTTGTGCGTCTTCTGTTTCATTAATAATTGATTCATTACTTTGTGGCGTGGTTCCCGATGTAGTAGCACGGTGAAATACTGTGTTAGCCATAATGCTTAAATGTAAAAATTGAATTACGAAAAAAATGTCTATTTGCAGTGGAATAACCGAAAGTAATAAATTCTCCTACGCAACAGATATATCTGCAAAAAATCTATACAACACTAAAATATTTCACAAGGTTTATATTATTGTCTGCCTGCGCAACAGAGATCTGGACACTCAATATTTCTGCAAATCAATAAAAATAGAAAAACAAACAAAAAAAGTATTTCAGACAGA
The DNA here is from genome assembly GCF_023897955.1 of Schistocerca gregaria. Lineage (NCBI taxonomy): Eukaryota > Metazoa > Arthropoda > Insecta > Orthoptera > Acrididae > Schistocerca > Schistocerca gregaria. The sequence continues at coordinate 134,314,958 of NC_064921.1, read as the reverse complement.
ATCACACACAAATATGACAACGAAATTACAACAGCCGAAAGAGAAAACACAAATGTTAGTATTTTTTGGATGAAAAGGATACACATGTATAAGTTTCCAAAAAATATTGTCTATATAAGAGAAAACTGAGTACGTTGATTTCACAATCTTTTCCCTCAGGTAACGCGTGCTTTAGATATCGTATTCCATTGCTGAGCAAAACTGTGCCTCTGTGTTGCGCATGTGAACAGTGTCGTGAAATGGAACTTTAAACTTTACGAAATGCAAAATTTTGAAACAAAGAAAATTAAGTACCAATAGAAACTATTGTGTGCTCAGTGGACACTATATAACTAAAACTCAGTTACGAAGTACGTTATGAATGTAGCGTGATAAGAAAGAAATGTTAGTCTTCGAAAATCCACAAAAAATAGATAACTGTTCTCCTCGAAAAAAAACATCTAAAAATCATCAATACTGTTCACTCCAAATTACTGTAGTACTTGCTAACACGTCACCTGATAATCTTGCTCAACGTGCTGTTTTTGCGTATAAGTAATGATGTTCTCGAAAGTAAACATAAATCAGCAGATGCTACAGCTAAAGCTAAATGATCTGCTCTAAATTTTTGTCAGAAACAATCTGTTACTGTGTGTGGCGTAACGTGCAATGCACAAACGACAAAATATTTAAAATTTTACTATGAATCATGGAGGTGGGTTTTACTTTGAATAAATACGTTTTTCAGGAATCAAATTCTGATTATTGACAAAAGGACCGCACAGCACAAGAACACTAAAACAATTACACAATTCTCGCAATAAAAACACTACAAACAACCCTTTAAAATTCCTCCAAAATCTTCTCCATCAGCATAAAGAACAAGAAAGAATTATAAAAGAGTTTTCATCTCCATAACAAGCATTCCAGTTAGCTTCTCTCAGATTCATAGATAACAGATCTCTTTCTTTCAAAAACTCGACTGCTCGCTACAATACTTCAAATAAGACTGCCGCAATACGCACAACTGACTTATCAGCAAGTCAACCACAGATAAAACTGAAGAGTCAAGGATGTTATTCACTACGAATGCAGCTTGCTCATTTATCTTTGTCCCAATATAGTAAAGCTCAATTGTTTAAAACAACAGCAAACATTGCAGCACATTACACTTCCCCCTGAAATTTAATTATCTTTCCAAATATCGCATTTGTTTCCTTCACGGTTTGCTAAATATACTGAATGAATGACACCTATGGTAGGCTGCAGCTCTTTCTCACTCCCTCCAATATTGCTGAGTTCCCGTTCATGTTCTTCGTCTGCTATTACTGCACTCTAATTTCTATGCATGTTCTAGAGGACCTTTTACTCCCTGTATATCATCAATGCTACCATCAAAATTCCAAAGAATGTGTTCCAATCAATATTGTCAAATTTGTATGTAATTCTCCAAATGACACAAAAGTAGGCTCACCTGTCTTTAACCTATCTTCAGACATACGTGATAGGGTTAGCACTGCACCATTCATTCCTACATTTCTCCAGAAACGAAATTCATCCTACCCTACATCGGCTTATGTGCACAACTCGTGCCAGTATTTTGAAACCGCAAGTTGTTAAGCGATTGGTATTCACACATTTCACTACCTGCTTGCTTTGGAACTAAAATTGTGCTCCCTCCTTGTAGTCTGAACACATATCGCCACTGTCACTTATCTTGCGCACCACGTGAAACAGTTCTATCACGGCTGGCTCCGCCAAGGATCTCGAGAATTCTAGGGGAAGGACGTCAACTCCAGGGTCCTTGTTGCAACGTATGTCTTTCAGTGTACAGTCAAATTCTACTCAAGAGTTCACAGGTAACATTTCATCTTGATCTACGTCCTCTTCCCTTTCCACAACAATATCTTTATGATTGTTTCCCTTGTTTAGCCCATCTGCACATCCCTTCCACTTTTTAGCCTTCCTGTCTTTTACAGTACTGCGTTGTCTTCCGAATTGTTGTGCTTCTTTTTTCTCCAAAGATCTCTTTAATTTGCTATACATGGTATGCATCTGTACCGTAGATATATATGCCTCTAAGTACTTCGCATTTCATCTGTGGCCTTTAACCTTCCGCTGCTTTAAATGCTACGTTTGTATATTTTTTCGTATCATTTAAATCCCACGTCTCGTGTGTTATCTAAATATTTCTAGTCGGGCTTTTCTATTTACCTGTTTGATCATCTGATCCTTTCTACGTCAGCATCTACAACCAAATACGTACCACGCAAGCCACCGTAAGGGGGGTGGCGAAAGCTACGCTGTATCGCTAATAATGTTCCACTCTCAAATAGAGCTAGTGAAAAATAATTGTTTATACTCCTCCATACGAGTCCTAATTTCTCTTATCTTCGTTGTCCTTACGCTAAATATACTTTGGCGGCTGTAAGATCATTCTGCAGTCAGCTTCAAATGCCGAGTCTCTTAATTTTCTCAATAGCGTTCCTCGAAAGGAACGTCGCATTTCTTCCAGGAATTCCCGTTTGAGTTCCCGAAGCGCCTCTGTAACACTTGTGTGTTGATCAAACCTTCCGGTAACAAATCTAGCAGCCTGCCTCTGAACCTGGTGATGATGCCAAACACTCAAACAGTTTTCAATAACGCTTTCACTATTTCATCTCTCGTCTTCTGCTGATTTCCTTCGCATTGTTTGAGTCAATGTTTGGCCAGTGTTACCTTTGACCTCACAGCAACTTGTGATTCATTCTATTTCTCTAGGTCCCATGTACTTTATTTCTTATCTTTCTGAAGGTTTTTCAATTTTATTCTGCAACTCACAATAGCTCTCTCACCATTATGTAGTCTATCGCAAATCTTCCCTTGTCTCCTGGTCCCTTCCATGTATACATCATTATTTCGTGATTCTTCTTGAACCATGTGTTAGAAATGATTAAATTGTGCTCTGTGATAAATGCAGATATATGAAAACATTTTTATTTTACACGACAATAGGCTTCTGGTCTCAAGCCCGTTTTTGCAGATACTGTTTTCATCATTTTGACATTTTCAAATAGTTTACCGCCCTGTAAGATAGATCCCGAGTCAAGGTGTAGTGTCAATGAGGATCGACTCCTTATGGATGTTTAACACCCGCTGGTTTAGTAACTTTCCCAGCACAAGTACCGTCTTCGGCGGTTTTTCACGCTCATTGAGGCTTTTGTTGAGCTAGTCTGATCTCCACTTACGAAATTACGTAGTGCAATACAGTAGTTACTCTGTGCAGCATGGATTCGACACATACTTGACAGGTTGGCGATGCCTCCGATTGGTATCATTGGTTGTAGCATAAAAAACGCTACTCATTCAACCAGGTGACACGTTTCCAAGGACCTACGGTCCAATGTCGATGATCCCGTGCCCACTACAGTCGTAACTGACAATGACCCTGGGTCAACATGAAAAATTCACGTGCAAAACCTGCGCCAAACGATGTGCTCCAAAACACTTGTGCTTGCCGCAGAATTGTACTTGGCCACAGACGCCTATTCTGCCTTATAAGGCGGGTAGGACTACGATTTCCGCTCTGTGTCCAGAGACGTGGACGTCCAAGACCTTATCAGTCATGGTTGAACCCTCCTTCAACCACATTCCTAGATGTTCACAAGAGCAGCACGTGAACAACCGACTAGCTTCACCCCTTTCCGATGCTAGTTACCAGGCTCTGAGCATTAATAATTCGCCTTTTGTCAAAGTCACACTGAGGTGACAAAACTCCTGGTATACTTCCTACGCTGCTTCTATAGCAGTTTGCTCGTGCAGGATTTTGTGCACGAAGTGGCCTTTCAGTTATGTCCCACAAATGTTCGATGAGATTCATGTCTACACCAGCTAGCACAGTGCCTTGTTGACAACTTGGGTCCTTGACTTCATGGGTTCTGCGCCACACTAGAACCCTAACATCACCTTTTACGAACTAGAATCGGAACCCAACTGACCAGGTTTTCAATAATCTATCCGTTGCAGGCAATATCGTGCTGTTTGAAAGGCACCCGCGTCGGTCGTCTATTGTCACAACCCATTAACACCAAATCTCGCCGCACTGTCCAAATGGATACGTTCGTGGTACGTCCCATATTGATTTTTGCGGTTATTTCACTCAGTGTTGCTTTTTTCTCATTACTGACAACTATATGCAAACAGAGCTGCCCTCGGTCGTTAAGTGAAGGTAGTTGGCCACTGCGCTGTTCATGGTGAGAAGTAATGCCTGAGATTTGTCATTCTCAGCACACTCATGACACTATGCATCTTAGAATATGGAATTCCCTAATGGTTTCCCAAATGGAATGTCCCATGTGTCTATCTCCAACTACCTATCCGACTTCAAAGTTCGTTAATCACGTCAAAAACCTTTTCATATGATTCACCTCGGTTCAAATGACAGCTCTGCGAATGCACTGCCCTTTTATATGTCGTGGATGCGATACTGTAACCATCTGTATATGGGCATATCGCTATCCTATGAGTTCTGTCGTCTTAGCGTATGTCGATGAAGGTCCCAATTTGAGCCCTATTGTCGTCTCTGGTCTCCTTATGTACATTCCTTACCTCATCACATGCCTGCAACACCGCTACAAGGTGCCATTTAATCTTGTGGTGGACAGTTCAAATGGTTCAAATGGCTCTGAGAACTATGGGACTCAACTGCTGTGGTCATTAGTCCCCTAGAACTTAGAACTACAACTTAGAATTACTTAAACCTAACTAACCTAAGGACATCGCACACATCCATGTCCGAGGCAGGATTCGAACCTGCAACCTTAGCAGTCCCACGGTTCCGGACTGCGCGCCTAGAACCGCGAGACCACCGCGGCCGGCGTGGTGGACAGTGCTCTAACGTTTTTGTCATCGCTGTACAGTGTTATTCACACTTATCTGTATTGTGTCAGGAAAGAACTACGAGAAAACTACGAGGCATTTGTGGTGTCACCGCCAGACACCACACTTGCTAGGTGGTAGCCTTTAAATCTGCCGCCATCCGTTAGTATACGTCGGACCCGCGTGTCGCCACTATCAGTGATTGCAGACCGAGCGCCCCGACACGGCAGGTCTAGAGAGACTCCCTAGCACTTGCCCAGCTGTACAGCCGACTTTGCTAGCGATGGTTCACTGACTAAATACGCTCTCATTTGCCGAGACGACAGTTTAGCATAGCCTTCAGCTACGTCGTTTGCTACGACCTAGCAAGGCGCCATATTCAGTAATTAGAATGAATTCTGAACAGACAATATTGTGAATCATGTACCGTCAAGAGCGACGTTCATCAATAATGGATTAAAGATAAGTATCAAAGTAGTTACGTCCGCTTTCTGAATTCTAATTCCTTGTCATATTCTAGACCTCACGTCTGTATGGTTCTTCCCTCCTCACGCGTCTGCGTGAGCTAAAACGCGTGCATTTCGGCCTCCTCTAGTAACACGGTGTTGGCTCTTCTGCCAACACAACAACATTCAGGAAGAGTTACATGTTAGTGGACAGAGCACCGCTATAAGTCTAGGTCAATAGTAGAATAAAGTTCATTCTGCTGCAATTTTGATATCAAATTGATTGACTAATTAATTACTTTAATCAGTTATTCCCCACCCCACTCTCCCCTCAAGGAAATTCGCTCCTAATCCTGGGAAATACCCTGAACTCTAAGCCCCTCCACTGCTCCAATCCTCACCCTTCCATCCTTCCCATCCCTCCACTCCTCACTGCAGTGACTGGTGGGAAAAGCTCAGTGTGTACTAAGCTGTTGTTGTGGAAGAACATGTCTTCATTTCATCCATTTTGAGATGTGCCGGTATTATCCTGTTAGAGGAACATCTATTGGTTCACAGTACTCCTCGAAATGGCGGAAAAGCTCAGGACGGTGTTTGTATTACCATATTGAGTCAGTCAACAACTACATGCCTTAAGGGTAAGCTTACAGTCTTTTGGTTCAAAGAATGATTTTTCTTTGAATTGCATTTTTGGATCCACAGAAGTGTTTAATGTCCACCCCTTCAACGGTTTTTCCGAATGCGGAACGGAAATGTTTGCTATTCGCAGTGAAACAAAAAAATGCACTTGCCTGAAATCGGCCTTTTTCATGCCCCATTTTTTTTTCTTTCGGAGGACAAGTTATTGTACCGGTGTTTGAGAGGAATCAAACAAAATTCAAATGAGTTTTTGAACGCGTTCGTTTGGAAGTTAGCGTCCAAGCATTTGCATTCTCGTGCGAAGACTGTGGAGATTGTGACTTTTCTGGCAGAGAGCAGTTTCAACGAAAGGTATTCAGCATTTCTGAAGACCATGACAACGATGGACGTCACCCTGGGACTCTGTTCGACGCAGTTCGCCAAGCATTCGGACGACCACCAGACTCAAGCGGCCGAAAACCGCTTGTCACCGGTCGTACGAGAGGCCCTGGAGCAGCGCAGGATAGCTCAGATCGAGCAGAACGCCCTCCATGACGAAGAGGAAGGCCTAGTTTATGGACCCGGAATAGCAGATTGAACGCAAGTTGCATAATATTGCATTTATATGTCGTCAAAATCCAAACAGGATTTTTTCGAAGTGACTTTTTTGTATCGCTCCGTATGGTAACTTCAAATCTACTGAACCCATTGGCATGATTCTTTGTTTGCGACGAATCTAATAAAATTTTCTAGTACTTGTACCACTTTTATTCCGATACATTAACTATAAATGTTTTTACTTGGCCGACGAAGTCGAAAAAACGATGAAAAAACCCTTTTTCTTTAATGGCCGCCAATTTGTTTCTTATTACCCAAATAACATAAGCGAGGTACAACTCCCAAAGGCTCTTATATACATCGCTAACGTCGACTCAATTTTGATTTCATACGACCCTGCTGACCTGTGACATACCACGCATGGAGGTCTACGCAGAAATTTTGTTTCGTTCCGACGGCACTTCCGCATTTGCTCTTTCCATTTCAGGTGAAAAAAATTCCAGTTTGTAGGGAAAATACCAAAAAGATTTTGACCAAATTTGATATTGATATATATAACGCATCCCGAGAAAACAATTCTCAAAGGACATGCTTTTTTGGGCCAAAGAAAGTAAACCTCCCCTTAATTACACCGCTACAGATCATCAGTTTTCATCAGTTTAAAATATATCATATAGGGATACTGCAAAAAACAATGCAGCTGAAAACTTCAAAATTCGTGAAAAACGGCATGCCAAAATCTCACCTTAACTGAACGGCAGGCCAACACAGCTGAAAATCTCACCTTAACTTCACATAGAGTCCATGAATAATCATAAACATCTATACACACAGCTGGAGATCCAAACATATTGCAAGTATCATGAAATATAGTATGCCAATAACATATTATACAGATGCACGCCATGTACCTCAGATGGAGTCTATATATCACGAAAACATATCTGACTGCAGCTTCCGGAGGAGGGGTATTAAATGAATTCACGAGCGCATGAGCATCGAACATGCTCAAGAACACGTGTTGTTGCCGGCTGGTGCAGCGCCAGCACCATGACACGGCATGCCAATTCAGTGCAGTGTCCAGAAGCTTAGTGCCACTTGCACAGTCTAACAGACAGCAAGCGACTGAGGGCAGCGCTTCAAGTGACCGCGCCCGCATCTCGTGGTCGTGCGGTAGCGTTATAGCTTCCCACGCCCGGGTTCCCGGGTTCGATTCCCGGCAGGGTCAGGGATTTTCTCTGCCTCGTGATGGCTGGGTGTTGTGTGATGTCCTTAGGTTAGTTAGGTTTAAGTAGTTCTAAATTCTAGGGGACTGATGACCTAAGATGTTAAGTCCCATAGTGCTCAGAGCCATTCAAGTGACCGCACCTCGAACTACAGTGATAGCTACCACTCAGTCTGCATCCACGTGTAAACCAGCAGCAGCATGAGCAACCATCATGCTTGAGACTGTGCACTCACATCATCCAGCGGCTTATGCGTTAACTAATAAAGCCTCGCGCAGTTAGACAGCCTCCTTTGTTCATGCCGGCCATTCTGAGCATCTGTTGCTGCGGATGGGGCCTCTGATAAGAGTGATTGTTCTATCAGCAGTTTGTTGTGCGTCATAGTTTCCCAGGGGACTTTTGCTAGTGGCGGCCTGTTTCGTTGTTGACTGGCACCTCCCAGACATGTATGGAATACCTGCAGGCTGATAACTGAAGTAAAGAAAAACAACCACGTCTAAAACATTATGAACGAAGTGTTTCCTGCCTTATCACAGAGGTCTCCAGCCATATTTCTCAGATCGAAAAGCGTAGTATTCGGCTTGTATAAGTCTTTAACGGGTAATTTAGAGACATTCGTCTGCTTGTACAGCATCCTGTTCGTCCCGGAACACCTGGGCCCTCAAATGCTACTGGGGGAAATACCAGGAGGTTGAACAATACTCTTCCTGTCTTCCCACCTGCAGACCAAAACGTTATGAAATGTGTTCTCGAGATATGCCGGAAAGTTTGACATTGTCAACAGTAGCAGAATACCTGCCTGCAGACCGCCCCATCAGAAGCCTGTCCGAGACTGCAGACCTGGGTTCCCCCAAGATACCGCGTCTAGGAGTATTCCTATTAGCTCCTACCAAATTAGTGTGTGGAACTTGAGTGTACCGTATATATCTCCGTGTAGATGGAACTACACTATGCCAACGAAATTAACACGTGCACCCATAATACTATACTATCAGAAGCATATGAATGTAGTAGTGGGTATTAACATTAGTTACAACATATGCATCCCTAACTTACGCCATCCTTATTTTTAAACATATATCTCCAAAGTATATTCTTTAATGATTCGTCGGCAACCTTAAGGAAAATCGAATTCTCCAATCACTGTTACACAGTTATTCACTCAATTGTGTCATGTACCCAACAGATGCGTATATATGGACGTCATTTGTCCTGCATAACGAAATCATGTCGCCATAGATCCTCAGTTTCTTTTCCATTCTTCTTTATATTAATCTTGTGAGCAGTTTGGATGGATGAGATGTTAATCTTATCGTGTCATAGTTTTCACAGCTGCCTTTCCTTTGCTATCTTCACAACTGCGTGCTTGATATTTTTCCAAATGTGTGATAGTTGTACACACCAACTTAAAAAGCCCTTTCATCCCCTACTCCTATAATGATTTTAGAAATCCGACGGAATATTACCTGTATCTTCTGCTTTATTTGCATATCTGTTCTTCCAGAGAACTTTTTACTTCTAATAGTGGATTGAAATTCAAATGGCTCTGAGCACTACGGGACTTAACATCTGAGGTCATCAGTCCCCTAGAACTTAGAACTACTTAAACCTAACTAACCTAAGGACATCACACACATCCATGCCCGAGGCAGGATTCGAACCTGCGACCTTAGCAGTCGCTAAGTTCCGGACTGAAGCGCCTAGAACCGCTCGGCCACCACGGCTGGCAATAGTGGATTCACTTACCGACTCCAGTTTCTTTTTCTGTAATGTCATCAGGCAAGTCCTTCCCCTCAAAGAGGCCATTACAGTACTCATTCCACCGCTCATTCCTTTGAGTTTAATACTGCGATTCCCATTGCACTCTTATTGTTACCACTTTCGCTTCTTAATTTCACCAAAGAACTTTTGACTTGAAGAGGTTGCAACTAGTTATCTGATTTTTTTCAACCTCCTTAAATTTATACAGTTGCTGAATCGCAGCCATGTTTAAGATATTGGAACTTTTGCCTTGTCTATAAGCTGAATTAGTGCTTCTGATGGCCATTTCTTTTTTAGATTTCTCCATTTTTTCCGGCAGCCGTGCCACTCTGGGTTTCCTATGTTATTTATATAACTGTAATACCGGCTTCCTGTGAACATTTTTATACTTCCTCGACCACTTCGTAAATCAGTTGAGGTATAGGCGCTAATTTTTGTGTTTGCAGTCACTTAGTGAGACCTATGTTGGAGGAAGTATTATGTCTGCTTACAACAGTAACATGAAGCAATAAAGAAATCTCAGCCTCCAGTTTTTCAGCATATCGCCCACTCTCCATATTCACACGAATCTTCCAGTGTTTAATATATAGCGATATACGGACCCCGCCAAGTCTCAGAACGCTGCTAATTCTCCCAAAATCCTATCATGTTGCGACAGCAGTTTTCCATCTGTCAGAAGGCTGTCCAGCTCTGTATCTGTCACTGACTATGTAGAAAGCTATCACAACGAGAAAAAATTGCACGCTAACGTTCAGGGAGAAATTCATCATCACGCAGATACTCGTGTCCAGATATTTTTACGATTGGTACTGCTTCTAGCGACTTGTAGTCAATGAAGTAATAGAACGGAGCATACTTCTTCGCTTATTTTAGATTCAATAGTTATGTTTATCTACATTCAGCTCCAGCGCCAACCAGTCCTCTGTCCTGTGCAAATCGCTGCAGCGTACCAGTGTCGCAACCCTGCTACAGGGAGGAGCCTGATCTAAATACATATTCCATGATGCGGATTATATATTACCGTTCGTTTCACAGTCACACGTCTAATGATCGAGTAAAAATAACTGTCTGTAAATATCCTAATTTCCTCTATGAATGCTACGCCAGGTATAGGTTTGTTAACGGCTAAGGAAACCTTACTGCTGCACTGCTGATATATCTGCAATTTATCAATCTCGGATGATTGTTTACAAATATGTCTCTGTATGTGTCGTAATCTCCTTTACTGTATTCCAATGACCGCTATGCTAGATATGAAACGACATAATGGTATCAGAATTTTCGTTCACTGCATAGTGTTTCGTGAGAAATAATACAATACAATTCTAACAGTATCACAAAGCATCCAACACTCACATTCTGCACTAAATCATCGTTGTGTGTTGATGCTCCGTGAGGAAGCCAGTGCTGTAAGTCCGAAACTATAAAAAAACAAGAAGGTCTAAAAAGTGACATATGGAAGAAATTTCTCTCGGTTGTAGGCAAAAACAGGAAATCCAATGGGCACATTTTGTGCTTACAGTGCTCTACATTGCTGTATTTTCAGTCGTGAACGACTCATTTAAAGAAACATAGTTTCATGACATCCCACACTGACTCAGTTCCTTCAGGGGTACCGGCAATAATAAAAATAGTATAACAGCAAAACGTGTTGCAATGTGTGCAAACATTATGATACTTTTCAATGCTGCTTCTGGTAAAGGTTTCAGAGAACTAGACCAAGAGAGTCTAGGAGCACATAGTGGAGAATGTCAGATGTCAAGCTGCGTCCCTCTAATAGCACGCATGTCAAAGAAGAGGTTGATGCAATTTGAAACAGCGTAACGCCTTCTGTTATTACGGCACTCATTAGAAAACATGAGCTGCATCAGCTGATGTGTGGGCTGACCCACATAATGACGTGTATTATTAGACGCTTACAACGCTTTACGTAAATATGGATTGGTCTTCTGTGTGTGTTCCAGGATGGAAGCAAATATTAAAAATGGAATAGACCGAAGATAGCTGACTGGAATATTTAGTCAGGGCATATTGCCTAATTTTGGTTTTGTCTCCGATCAGATGACCATTACAATAAATGTTTTGGAAAATTGCGAAAGGCTTCTCTGTGGTGCTCACTGTAATAGCACAGCATTTAGCAACATTTTCGATGAAGAATGATTTTTGTTAAATGATTCCCCGAACGTCGCAGCAGAAATAAATACCCAGAAATTCATTGTATAGTGCATGAAGAAAACTGATCTCTGCATGTTTTTGAAACAGGTGGTCAGTACACGCTGAAACAGCTTGTACACTATGCTAGACTCCTTACATACTCACAACGAAGTTGCTCATTCAGTGACGCAAAAGAACTCTGGTTACAGATTACAGGGATCTGAGAATGAGCTACCAAGAAAATTTGCAGATTTCCTGAGAACATTCAAAGAGTGCACAAGCGAATTAGAAGACGAAAAAAACCTAAAATCGTTAGTTCTTTGGTTTGACAAAAGATCTACAGAGTCAGTGAGAACGACTGTGAGAAAGTTGAATTATTGCAGTTGCAGGTGCTCTGTCAGCATGATACCACGGAAGGATATATTTGTAGTTAAGTACCCAAACACTGACAGATACGATCGCATGTATTTGTTAACAGGAGGTACAAGGGATTAAAAACTGAGCCCTGACTTTTCTACATGCGAAGGATGCAGTTACATCCAAACGTAAAATTTTTAGTTACTTCTTGCCATCTTTCCATGATGCCTGTATGCTTGGCATATATGAAAAGCAGGAAATTATTAGCAGTGTGCGAGAAAAGTGTGCTAGTTATGCACGTACTGCATTAAATAATCAATATAATTGTTTTTGTATAGCTAGTGCGTAGTGTCTGACAAGCAGTCAGACATGTTTTAATTCGTAACATAAATTATCAATGTAAAATTTTTTTTTTTCGGGCGCACCGTCATGCATTTCTCTACTACTTCTCTCTCTCTGTTGTTTATTAATGCAGAGATTCCAAGTACAGTGGCACCGTACCCCAGAAAGAGACACCTTTTCAAGGTCTGTAAGAGTAACGTAATCTGATCCCTATATTTTTAATGCACATTGGACATGATGATGACATGTTAAAGTAGTTTTGCAGACATGAAATGGAGCTACGTGTAATGGCTGCAGTTACATGGCGAATTTTAAGCAACTCTGCAGCAAGCGCACGTAGTTAACGATGCTTTAGATTTTATAAAAACTGACACGTTATTAATAAATCGGCACAATTATCTAAATCCAGACTGTGTGAGTCATCTACTGCTCATCAACAGGAACGAAAAAGGGAGAGATTAAGATAGAAAGACAGAAAGAGAAAGGAGCAAAATAACGAGAGAGAGGGGCGTTTGGTTTGTGCAATGCGGTGTGACAACATGTGGCGAAGCGAGGCGTCATGTCAACAGGCGAGCCGTAACCGGTCAAACACAACAGCGTTGCAGCGCCTTAGCCCGCACAACGTGAATTTAACGCACGTATTAACGTTTTCCAGTTCACTAAACGTGGCGCACAACGCTGTAAAAAAAAAATTGGCTCTGAGCACTATGGGACTTAACTTCTGAGGTCATCAGTTCCCTAGAACTCAGAACTACTTAAACCTAACTAACCTTAGGACATCACATACATCCATGCCCGAGGCAGGATTCGATCCTGCGACCGTAGCTGTCATGCGGTTCCAGACTGTAGCGCCTAGAACCGCTCGGCCACACGCAATAATTGTAGATAGGTGTAGCTGGCAAAGAGCTGTGATCGTTTGTACGATGAATTTGTTTGTGTACATGTTTTTGTTAATTAATCTTAACAATTACATTAGAAAAATCTGGCTTATTAGTTATTAGCATAGCTTTGTTGGTCATGACATGAGGAACATTGCGTAACTTCTCCGTTTCTGTTGTACTCTTTATGCTTTCCCTGCCGGCCGTCTAAGAACTTGTGGCTGCATCCCTCAATATATGAGCAAAATACTGAGTTCAGCGAAATGGAAGGAGAGCATTGGATAGGCCGCATACATACTGGCGATTTCTTCACGAGAATTACCCACTCAGTAGATTCGCGTTCTTCATTTAATTTGCAGTTCCCCTGAGGCAACAAAGACCAAGAAAGGAGGTGTACCATGAAAAAATGAAAAAAACATACTAAAAATCCCTAGCGTTGGAGTAGAGGTGCATTTAAAGATCGCTTTTTTATGGTTTTCTTGAATAGCTGGAAAACCACAGCTTCTTGCGAAAACGTTTATGGCTACAAAATTAAACCATGTCAGATTGCCTAAAAAAAAAAGACCTATTTAGTTTTCCTCTAGCACTAATAGTTCCCTAGTTGCACACGATGGAAAAATAGTATTTCAATGGCATAAAATCGATGTTGATTATTAATTTAAGTTGGTTAAGAACAAATGCTAAATGTTTGTGTTGTAGGGGTGTGAAAGAGGAGGGTGTGGGGATGAGGGTTAGAAGGGTATGGGAAGGTAGATCGCCGGAATGTGGTCTTGCAGTTCCCTCCACCATAGATCTGAAAACTGAAGGAGCAAGAGGTTTCCCACTCTGTCTACCCTATCACATCACGATAAGCAACTGCAGGCTGTTGCAAAAAGGCACAACGACATCCCCAGCGTGCCTTATGAATCACTGGCGACACAGCGTGCAGATACCACAGGGAAGTGTTTATTTGCCACAAAGCGCTTTAACACTTCATAGACTACAGGTATGAGTTCCCAATGATACTGACGCAAGAAACACATATGGACAGAATCTACGTAAATCTCTTTATTCCCTTCCGTCCAGCTAGAGGGGATGTTGATTCTTAGTCGTCCTGTATAGTAGCTCTAGTGTTCTTCCGGGAAAGCCCTTCTTCCTCACCACGGGCGCTGCTCACTTGTGAGGTTACAGACGGACTATACGTCCCCGGCGTTTGCTGTCCGGCTCTCTTAGTGAATCGACAAAACTACTTCACTGAGCTCGTGTTTACACGGTGGAGTTATTTTCAGTTCATTAAATAGGTAAGGCATGTTTGGGATATCTCGAAACTTCGGAGATCTCGACACTTTTAACACAACGCTTATCCAGAAGGTTGTGCACTCTAGCAGAGCAGATTAGAAGTACATTTTTGAGCAGTGGGACATCTTGATTTAAGGTGTGTGTATTGTATCTGTTTTCATCACGAGTTTACACAACGTAATGAAGCCGCAGAAAATAATACGGTGAGTACATCATATGTTAAAAACTACATTTATAAGATTAGCAATGAAAACAGCAGTGTATTTTGTAGATATGCTTGATAATGTTTGATTTCTAACCGCTGTGCCGTCGAAAGCATGTCGTTAAGCTATGTTGTCATCGGGGGGAAATGGTCTGTGAGTCATTGGCTGACTACTCTGCCATCTCTTATTTTTTTCAGTGGTATTCAGAGGATATGGCAGCCACTATTCAAGACGTGAGAGACATCAAAGAGCCCCTTGCAAGTGCTGCCAAACGATTCTCGGTACCGAGAAACATATTGCATTCAAACGTTCTGAATGGCAACGAGCCTAATCAACAAAGCGAGAGAAGAAGCCACCCTAACTGCAACTGTAGAGGACGGACTAGTAAGGCATTTGTCTCTGCTGTGTGCCAAAGGATTTGGGTAAAATGTGACTGAAGTCAGAGAATTCGCTTTCAGATATGCGGAAAGAAACAACATTAGTCATAAATTTAATTGTTCGAAACAAATGACGGAATAGGATTCTGTTTATTATTTCCTTGAAAGACACCCAAATTTAAATGTGAGTAAAGCTCAGGGACTATCTTATGCTCGCTTAAGGGGACTCAAGCGAAGAAGAAGCGGGGATTTTTTTTTTTTTTTTTACAAATCTCGCAACGACTTACGACGTACTTGAATTATAGGACGATTCGGAAAGAATTTTCAATACGGACGAAACTGGACGTCAGCGCATTTTCAAACCGGGAAAGGTCTTGTCTCCGAGAGGCCAGAAGGAAATTCATCATGGTACTACGTGACAAAATGGTTCTATTGTGACCATAATGGTTTACAGCAGTGTGACGGGGAATCCGAATCCACCTTTTGTAATCATGATGGACGTTAGACAGAAACCCTCATATTCAAAAGTGTCTCCAAATGCATCATACATTCAGTTGTCTGAATCTGGAATTGGTCAGTGAGGTATTTTCTTCCTTCTGGGACCATCCGGACAAATACAAACCTCAAGGGAACTTTTTACTTATTTTGGATGGTCACACTTCCCTTTGTAAAGATCCAAATGAGCTACATAAAGCATCACAGTTAGGTGTGGAGATGCTGTGTCTTCCTCCGCACAGCACTCACAAATGTCAGCCTCTAGAACTATCACACGTCAAAAGACTGAATCACTTTTACAACGAGGCGTCCCGGAACTTCGTCCGCCATCATCCAGAGAAGCGCATCACAACGGAAGATTTCGGTGACAAATTCAAACAAACTTGGCGAAGTCAACAACTGCAGGCGATCTAACGAGTGGGTTTAGAAAATGTGGGATCTATATGTATAATGCAGATGTACAGGTTGACGATGTCTTTGAATATGAGTTGATCAGTATACCACACGATACTGCTCAAGTTATAGTTGGAGATGACATCGCTGTGTGAAATGACTCTGTCCGGCCATCATCTGATCAGTAAATATCACCAGTGCCAACTGTACAAAGTAACGTTTCTCTATGAAATGTGTCTAGAAAACAAAAATCTGTCGGTCATTCATCCGACAGACAACTTCGGGAGAAATCATCCACAGGGCAATCAAAGTCTGGGACTTAACACCACAACTCGTCCTGCGGGCACTCATCCTGCCCCCGCCGTCACAAATGCAAACGGGAGAATTGTTAACAGTAGGATGTATATCTGGTCGGTTACCCATTCAAGTACTGGCCATACCAAACGATGCTTAATTTTAGTGATCCAGAGAGAACCAGTGTATCCTCCTCCACACAGGGTTAATAGTATCTTTTCTCACTGCAGTCTACTCTATCAAGGCCAGAAATTCCTGAATTGAAAATGTTTCTACAGTCTGTTAGCAACATAATTAATGGTGAGAAAACTGCAGTAACAGTCTGGAATTCACTGATTCACCACTAGGTGACTACAACACAATTATATGGCTTTTCAATATACTGTCAGTGACAGACAGCAGCAACCTACTAAATTTACAAATCCATTCTCTTTCACACCAACTCTACTAAGGCCTCTAACATCGGATTTGAAAATTATACACTCTCAATTTTTGTATATGGGAGCTAATTTACATAAAAGCTCAAAAATTGATAACTGCAAATAAGTACTCATTTAGTAATCTGAGGGTTTCTCCACTACATAAACACGAGCTCAGTAAAGAAACTTTGTTTATGCACGTAAGAGAACTGAACAAGAAATGGTAGGGAGGCACAGTCCCTCTGTAACCTGGTCAGTGAGCAGCGCTCACGGCTGGAAAGCAGTTCTTTCCCAGATGAAGGTTACAGCTGCCGTATCAGATCACTAAGATTAAATTTCCCCTCTAAGAGTGTACAAAAAGGTACAGAGATTAACTTAGATTTTATCCATATGTGTTTCTTATGTTCGTGTTACTGTTACCTCACACCTATACTTTATGAAGTACACTACTGACCATTAAAATTGCTACACCAATCAGAAATGCAGATGATAAACGGGAATTCATTGGACAAACATATTATACTAGAACTGACATGTGATTACATTCTCACGCAGTTTGAGTGCACAGATCCTGAGAAAACAGTACCCAGAGCATCCACCTCTGGCCGTAATAACGGCCTTGATACTCCTGGGCATTGAGTCAAACAGAGCTTGCATGGCGTGTACAGGTACAGCTACCCATTCAGCTTCAACACGATACCACAGTTCATCAAGAGTAGTGACTGGCGTGTTGTGACGAGGCAGTTGCTCGGCCACCATTGACCAGACGTTTTCAATTGGTGAGAGATCTGGGGAATGTGCTGGCCAGGGCAGCAGTCGAACATTTTCTGTATCCAGAAAGGCCCACATCTGAAATGTAACGTCCACTGTTCAAAGTGTCGTCAATGCGAACAAGAGGTGACCGAGACGTGTAACCTATGACACCACATACCATCACGCCAGGTGAACATTTTCTGTATCTAGAAATGTATGGCGATGACGAATGCACGCTTCCAATGTGCGTTCACCTCGATGTCGCTAAACACCGATGCGACCATCATGATGTTGTAAAGAGAACCTGGATTCATACGAGAAAATGACGTTTTGCCATTCGTGCACCCAGGTTCATCGTTGAGTACACCATCGCAGGCGCTCCTGTCTGTGATGCAGCGTCAAGGGTAACTGTAGCCATGGTCTCCGAGCTGATAGTCCATGCTGCTGTAAACGTCGTCGAACTGTTCGTGCAAATGGTTGTTGTCTTGCAAACGTCCTCATCTGTTGACACAGGGATCGAGGCGTGGCTGCACAATCCATTACAGCCATGCGGATAAGATGCGTGTCATCTCGACTGCTAGTTATTCAAGCCCGTTGGGATCCAGCACGGCGTTCCCTATTACCCTCCAGAACCCACCAATGATTCAATATTAGTCTAACAGTCATTGGATCTCGACCAACGACTGTTAGAGCAACAATGTCGCGATACGATAAACCGCAATCGCGATAGGCTACAATCCGACCTTTATCGAAGTCGGAAACGTGATGGTACGCATTTCTCCTCCTTACACGCGGCATCACAACAACGTTTTCCAGGCAACGCGGGCCAACTGCTGTTTGTGTATGAGAAATCGGTTGGAAACTTTCCTCACTTCAGCACGTTGTAGGTGTCGCCACCGGCGCCAACCTTGTGTGAATGCTCTGAAAAGCTAATCATTTGCATATAACAGCATCTTCTTCCTGTCGGTTAAATTTCACATCTGTAGCACGTCATGTTCGTGGTGTAGCAATTTTAATGGCCAGTAGTGTATTAACGCACTTCATGGAAAACAAACGCTTCCCTGGGATATCTGCGGACAGTGTAGCCAGTGATTCACTCTCGGGAGGGGGGGGGGGGGGAAGGTTGATGTAACATTGTGCAACACCCTGTAGTTCCTTCTCGTTACATGGTAGGGAATCCCTTTTCAGTTTGCTGACCTACGGTGGAGTTAACAGCAAGTCCACTTTCCGACGACCTAGGTTCATTCACGCTTCTATCCCGACCCCCAACCCTCCACACTGTAACACCTCCAGAACACAATTTATCCCTTAACTGAAGTTAGGTGTAGTACACGTATTTAACATTCGTTCGTAACCCACTTCATTTAAAAATAAATATTAATTTTATTTCATTGAAACACTATTTTCAAGAATTGCAATTTTTCTGTCCTCTTCAACTCGTAAACAATTGTCCCCCCCTCCCCCTGGCCCCCTCAATTTATTGTAGGACATTCAATATACGTGGGTAATCTCAAAAGTAAGGTCTCCTATTTCTTTTATAAGTACATAGACCTGTTTATTTCTACAATGTTTTACATAGGTTTATAGCTTGAAAATTTATCTATTTTTCGACATAATCACCATTTCTGTCGATGCATTTTTGTAGACGCTGTGGCGGTTTTTCTATGCCCATGTCATACCAGCTCGCCGCCATGCTGTTCAGAAAGTTATGAACCTCTTCTTTCTCCTCGTCGTCGGAGCTGAATCGCTTTCCGGCCAAATGTTCTTTTAACATAGGGAACAGGTGATAGTCACTGGGCGCCAAGTCAGGACTATAGGGTGAGTGGGTGATTATGTTCCACTGAAACTGTTGCAGGAGAGCAACGGTTTGCCGAGCGATGTGTGGCCGAGAGTGGTCATGGAGAATGTGGACGCCCTTGTTCAACATTCCTCTTCTTCGGTTCTGAATTGCCCGTTTGAGGTTTTTCAGAGTCTCACAGTACCTGGCAGCGTTAATTGTGGTCCCAGTGGGCATAAAGTCGACCAACAATATCTCTTCCCGATCGCGAAAAGCGGTTGTAATGACTTTACCGGCAGACTGTGTTTGTTTAAATTTCCGAGGCTTTGGCGAAGAAGGATGCCGCCACTGGCGTAATTGTTGCTTGGTCGCAGGTGTAAAGTAGTATGACCAGGTTTCGTCACCCGTGACAACTGAGTTCAGAAAGTTGTCCTGTTCGGCTGCAAGACATTGAAGAAATGCGTGGGAAGCATCAACTCGTGGTCCTCAGTTAGTATGCGTAGCACCCATCTTGCTCACACCTTCCGGTAGTTCAATGTTTTCGTTAAAATTCTGCGAGCGGTGCTTCGGGAAATCTCAGGAACCAACGTGCAGAGATCATCCAGGGTGATCCGCCGATCTTCACGCATTCTTTGCTCAACCTTCGACACTGTCTCTCCAGAAATTGACGGTCTCCAGCTCCTTTGTTCGTCGTGAATTTAGGTCAGACCAGCTGCTAACTCTCTACACCACTTACGAACATTTTTGACATCCATGCATGACTCACTATACACTTCCGTCGATTGGCGATGGATTTTAATCGGCACAGTGCCCTTTGCGTTCAAAAACCGAATAAGTGCGCGCAATTCGCACTTGGCGGTAACATCCAACGGGAGCTCCACTCTCAACGGCCCCCAAGCCAAGAGTGAGCGCCTCACCGCGGCGTGCTCATCTTTACACACAGTGCGTGAAGCACTCTTCGGAAAAAAAAAAACTAAAGCTCAACCCCTACAGGTGCAGATTTTTAGTATGTTGTCCAAGGTGCTAGCCCTACCACTGTACAAAAATTTTCGACTATGAGAATCTTTTCCTCTCTTGGCCATTTTTTGGTCCTTTTCGGCTGAACTATTAAACACTGGCGATTTGAACGCGTTACCGGTTGCGCTTGCGCAGTAGCCGGTCCCCGCGAATGGTCGTGGGAGATCCAGCCGTGTTTGACGCTTCCACACATGGCGATATGGCAATGCGTTCTTATAGGGCGGGGATGAACAGTTGCCACCTCGCGTGGTTTAGCTACATTTATCTTTTGTCAGCGCCTTTCGATAGTTGAATCACGTGCATTTCCTGTGTTTTATTGAAGAATTTTGTGGTCTTCTCTGCTGCAAAAATGACTATCGACGTAGGACTTTTCGTCATTGTCGTCATTGATGTAGAATGTCGTCTTGTAATTTGGGATTCATGAAATAAGGATTACGGCAATACCATCGAAAAAGGTAGTGCTTGGGAGTAGACCTGTAAAAAAATTGTACCTGACTTCGAAAATAAAACTGTATCAGAGAAAAACGAATGTAGTACTACTATTTTGTTTATTATTTATCAGAATACATTTTTTATCTTGTTATTTGCCATGAATCAACAGCTTCATTGCCAACAAATAATCTGCCAACTCGTACCTTCGCGGCATCGCGGCTTCTTTCAGGCGCACACCTTATAACCGAATTATTTCTAAAGTTTCATCCATCATGCATCCAAAACAGATTGGAAGAGCTTGACAAGGTGTCATTACATTCTTCATTTGTGTTGCCACATTGTCCGTAGCTGCTTTACAGTCCCTGAGAGTATTTTAGAAGTGTTTTTCGATCTTAAAGACAAGTCAAATTATAAATAGCTTTAATTACAGACCACTGACGATGCTTTACCTCAATAATGTGAAACTCATCTGGTAAAAAACAAAAAGAAACATGGATTGTCTTGTAGGTTCAGAGACAAAACGAAAATATCCTCAGAATGAAAGAGGCTTACCTGAGTCAGACAAAGGTCTTGTCTTTGCAAATTTAGATTATTGTCTTTCACTCCCTTATGAAGGTCACTATTTATATAAATAAGTGAGTCTCCACTCTTTCCTCATCAACCTACGTCTACAGATGCAAGCTAACAGGTAGCGTCACAAACTGCTAGAAACAACACTGAAAACAGTGTTTGTGGTTGCAGTACAAACAGCTACTTACTTCAGGTTTAAAGATGCTTACACGCCTCCCTTGCACCAGACAGTTCGGGCAGTCAGCATGCACTTGAAACTTTTCTTTTGACATGGGCTTACTTTCTACGTTATCCCATATTTACTGAGAAGTGTCACGCAAGATTTTCAATATAGTGGAAATGGCACATTTTAAGGAATAACCCAGCTTCTGTAGCACGGTACCTGAAAAAAAGAGATTTTTGTTTCATTGCAACCACACACTTACAAAAAAAGTGGAAGTTCATCTGTGACTGTTACATAAGCAACTCAGCAAGGGGAAAGTTTAAAAATTGGTTCTCCTGCAGAATCATTCAAAAAATATGTATATTTTGATATGAAAAATTTCCTAACACCTCTAACTGTCACTTAACCAGCAGAATTGGAAGAAGCTCTTGCTCACACTGATGAGGAAAATGACTCTGTCGTTTATGATGGAGTTGCCTCCAATTCTCGTAAGAGACTCAGGATGACAGAAGAATAGAAAATGTGTGAGGTACGTGCAGAAAATATCAAGGAAAAAAATTCACAAAAGCTTGAAGAGGATGAGTATAACTAGCATTTCCTACTGTCTATATTAGGTTATTTGAAATCTGTGCCACAGAATTTGAAGATGGATTCTAAATTGGAAATAATGTCAGCTATGAGACAGTACTTCAGGTGCCGGCCAGAGTGGCCGTGCGGTTCTAGGCGCTACAGTCTGGAGCCGCGTGACCGCTACGGTCGCAGGTTCGAATCCTGCCTCGGGCATGGATGTGTGTGATGTCCTTAGGTTAGTCAGGTTTAGTTAGTTATAAGTTTTAGGGGACTGATGACCACAGCAGTTAAGTCCCTTAGTGCTCAGAGCCATTTGAACCATTTTAGCCAGTACTTCAGGTCTCACAGTGCACTAGAAAACTGTAATTTTCAGTTCACGTCACACATACCAGTACCATCCACCCATAACCGTTCTTGCATCCAATGTAAGCCCAATTACATCAAATCGCGATGCTACACGTTCTGAAAATGAAAATGCAGAGCCCCAGTCTAGATATAGTGGGGGTCAATGAAACGAAATGGAAACAAGATAAGAATTTCTAGTCAGATGAATATAGAGTAATATTAAGAGCAGCATAAAATGGTATAGTAGGAGTGGGATTTGTTATGAATAGGAAGGTGAGGCAGAGAGTGTATTACTGTTAACAGTTAAGTGATATGGTTGTTCTCACCTGAATCGACAGTAAACCAACACCAACAACGATAGATCAGGCCGACGTTGCAAGCTGAAAACGAAAGGATAGAGAGAGCATATGAGGATACTGAACGGGTATTTCAATATGTAAATGGAGATAAATATCTAATATTCATGGAGGATTGGAATGCCGTGGTAGGGTGAAAAGTAGAAAAAAGGATTGCGGGAGAAGAAGGTCTAAGTAGTAATAATGAGACAGGAACGAGACTAATTAGTTCTGCATCAAATTTCAGCTAGTAGGTGCGTATAATCTGTTCAACAATCACAAGAGGAGGAGTTATACTTGCAAAAAGGTGGGAGATAAAGAAAGAGCTCAGTTATATTACATATCATCCATGAAGGGATTCCGAAATCAGATACTAGATTTTAAGGCGTACCCAGAAGCAGATATAGATCCAGATC
The DNA here is from genome assembly GCF_023897955.1 of Schistocerca gregaria. Taxonomy (NCBI): domain Eukaryota; kingdom Metazoa; phylum Arthropoda; class Insecta; order Orthoptera; family Acrididae; genus Schistocerca; species Schistocerca gregaria. Next base: position 134,291,945 of record NC_064921.1, on the reverse strand, counting down.
ACAATTCAGAGGTGATGAAGATTAGGCTGAAGTTTAAGAGAAAGTCGGAAATAAGCAATATGCAAAGAAGTGGACACAGAAGTACTAAGGAATGAAGAGATACGCTTGAAGCTCTCTAGTTAATGCGATAAGGAATAGTGCAGTAGGCAGTTCAGTCGAAGAGGAATGGACTACTCGATGAGATGAAGGAAGTGCAAAAATGTTCGGAGGAATACAGAAATACAAGTCGGTTAAAAATTAAACAAATAGGAAACGCAGAGAAACTGAGGCGAAATGGCTGCAAGAAAAATGTGAAGAAATCTAAAAATAAAAGATTTTTGGAAGGACTGATTAAGCATATAGAAAAGTCAAAATAACCTTCGGTAAAATTAAACGCAAGGGTGGTAACGTTAAGTGAGCAATGGGTTCCACTGTTAAATACAGAGGAGAGAACTGATAGGTGGAAAGAGTATACTGAAGGCCTCTATGGGAGGGAAGACTTGTCTGATGTGATAGGAGACGAAACAAGAGTCGATTTAGAAGAGATAGGAGAACCAGTATTAGAAACAGAATTAAAGATTTGAAAGACGTGAGATAAAATAAGGCAGAAGGGATAGATAACATTCCTTCAGAATTATTAAAATCAATGGGGGAAGTTTCAACAACGCAACTATTAACTCGGGCGAGTAGAAACTATAGTTCTGGCAATATACCATCTTTCAGAGAAATAGCATACACACATACCGAATAGCTGACAAGAGCAACAGTCACTGCACATTCAGCTTAACAGTCCATCTGTCCAAGATGCTGACATTAATTATACATAGAAGAACGGAAAAGAAAACTGAGGTTCTGTTAGATGCGATCAGCTTGACTTTAGGGAAGATAAAGGCACTAGAGAGGCAGTCCTGACATTGCGGGTGATAATGGAAGCCAGGCCAAGGAAGAATCAACACATGTTTAAAAGGCTTCTCGGCCAAGAAAAAGGATCTGCTAGTGTAAAATTGTGAAAGATGTTCGATATTCTGAGGAAGATGGGAGTAAGCTATGTGGAGGAACGTGTAATATAGAACATGCAGAGGACCCAAGAGAGAATTATAAGAGTGGAATACATAGAAAGAAATGCTCTGATTGGAAAGGGTGTAAGACAGGCACGTATTCTATCGCCCCTGCTGTTCAAACTATACATCGAACAAGCAGTGATGGAAATAAAAGAAAGTTTCAGGAGTGGAATAAAAATTCAAGGTGAAAGGATACCACTGATAACATTCCCTGGAGACTTTGTTGTCCTCAGTGAAAATGAAGAAGAATTTTAGGATCTACGGAATCGAATGAACACGTAATGAGTACTAATACGAGTAAAACGAAGAAAAGCTAAAGTAATGAAAAGCATCAGAAGTTAGAACAGCGAGAAAACATCAGGATTGATGGGCGCGAAGTAGATGAAGGTAAGGAATTATGCTACGCAGGCAGCAAAATAAACCATGATAGACAGAGCAAGGAGGACATACAAAAGCAGATTAGCTCTGATAAAAAGGGCGTTTCTGCACAAGCGAGGTCTACTAGTATCAAACATAGGCCTTGATATGAGGAAGAAATTTCTGAGAATGTACGTCTGGAGCACAGCATTGTATGATAGTGGAAAACTGGCTATGGGAAAATCAGAATGGAAGAGAATCAGACAATTTTAAGATGTGGTGCTACAGACGAATGTTGAAAATAAGTTGACTGATAAAGTAAGGAATGAGAACGTTCTGCACAGAATCGGAGAGGAAAAGAATCTATGGAAAACACTGACCTGAAGAAGGGACAGAATGACAGGACATTTGTTAAGACATCTGGGAATATCTTCCGTGCTGCTAGAGGGAGCTGTAGACGTTAAAAACTGTAGAGGAAGACCGATATTGGAATACATCCAGCAAATAATTGATAATTGAGGACGTAAGTTGCAAGTCTTACCCCCTGAGGTGAAGAGGGCAGAGGAGACGAATTAATGGTGGGCTTCATCAATCCCGTCAGAAGACTGATGACTCAAAAAAGTAAAAACAAAAATAAAAAAAGCTTCCGTCACGCATTTAAAAGAAATTTTACAAAAGAACAAACAGCAATAAATTCCAGCCATTTCAAGAAGCAAACTAAAGTGTGTCATGCAGTGTGAGGATCCCACCACTGATGCACAAGTGAACTGAAGAAGGCTGACTAACACTGAAGACTGTCAAAGACTGCGACCAAGACTTGGCCATGTACGTAGCTTTAACCAGCCACCCTTTATTGCAACTGTAGAGGGCGCTCGCAGTCGGAGATGCTGATGGAGTGGCTCAGAGGCATCATCATTGGATCCACTGGGTCGTCACATGATTGCTATCGGCGCCTGTCGAAAACGTGCATTTCCGTGGCCAGCGGTGATATGCTGCTGGGGGTGGTATCGATCTATGATGCCACACATCCACTAGACGTGGCAGTCAGTATGCACCCCAAAATTTTTATTTCTTATACACACATCAAAAAAAGTTTTGCATCACTACGGTTCCGAGAGATCCGGAACCTGTGCAGAAAACTGGAATAGAGATCAACATAAATATCATTTCCGACCTTTTTATTTCTCATGAAAACCACACATTGCTTGTTGTGCCACCAAACCTCCAATATCCAGTAGCACGTTCTCTTGCATTGATGCATGCCTATATTCATCGTGGCATACTATCCGTAAGTTAATCAAAGCACTGTTGGTCCAGATTGTTCTACTCCTCAACGCGATTCGGCGTAGATCCCACAGAGTAGTTTTTGGGTCACGTCGTCCGTAAGCAGCCCTTTTCAATGCATCCCAGGCATGTCTGGAGAACACGCTGGCCACTCTAGACGAGAGATGTCGTTATCTGAAGGAAATAATTCACAAGATGTGCACAATGGGGGCGCAAATTGTCGTCCATGAAGACGAATACCTCGCCAATATGCTGCCGATATGGTTGCTCTATCGGTCGGAAGATGGCATTCACATATCGTACAGCCGTTACGGCGCCTTCCATGACAACCAGCGGGTGCGTTCGCCCCACATAATGCCACCACAAAACAGCAGGGAACATCGACCACTGCACAGTGTGCCTAAGGCGTTCAGCTTGTCCGGGTTGCCTCCAAACACGTCTCCGACGATTGCCCGATTGAAGGCATATGCGACACTGAACGGTGAGGAGAACGTGATGCCAATACTGAGCGGGCCATTCGGCATATTGTTGGGCCCATCTGTACCGCGCTACGTGGTGTCATGGTTGCAAAGATGGACCTCGCCATGGACGTCGGAAGTGAAGTTAGGCATCATGCAGCCTCTTGCACACAGTCTGAGTCGTAACACGACGTCCTGTGGCTGCACGAAAAGCATTATTCAACATGATGGTGTTGCTGTCAGGGTTCCTACGAGCCATAATCCGTACGAAGCGATCATCTAATGCAGTAATAGCCCTTGGGCCTTCTGAGTGAGGCACGTCATCGACATTTCCTGTCTCTCTGTATCACGTCCATGTCCGAACAACATCGCTTTGATTCACTCAGAGACGCGTGGACACTTCCCTTTTGAGAGAGCTTCCTGGTACAAAGTAACAATGCGGACGCTTTCGAAACGCGATATTGACCGTCTAGGCATGGTTACCCACATACAACACGAGCCGTGTACCTCCTTCCTGGTGGAATGACTCAAAATGATCGGCTGTCGAACCGCCTCCGTTTAATAGGCGCTGCTCAAGCATGGTTGTTTACATCCGTCGGCGGGTTTACTGACATCTCTCAATAGTCAAAGGGACTGTGTCTGTGGTACATTATCCACAGTTAGTGTCTATCTTCAGGAGTTTTGGAAAATAGGGTGATGCAAAACTTTTTTTGATGTGTGCAATCTATGGAATTACCATCTACATTTAATACTACAGAAGTATTTTCCGTCAGTAAGCAGAAATTCTTGAAATTTGGTTTTGCTTTGTTCAATGTGAATTCATTGGAAGCAGACCAATAGTAAACGTGATTAAGGGTTTTATTTGCTTTGTCAACCAGGAGTTCTGGAGTTTAATATGTGGTTACGATGTTGTTGTCACCAGCAAACGGAATTTAAGTCCAACAGTGACGTTATTTACAGTACTTATTCGATGTTTTTGTTGGCAAAAGCAAATGAAATGCTCCCACTAGGTACGGTAAGCATGGCTTTATGAAATCAGAACGCCCATGCCTGAGGGAAAAGGCAGGTCAATCCCATCCCCTTGCCAAGCTCACAGGGAGAGAGAATAAAAGTAGTGTAGTCAGGTGTTTTACTTTACAGAAAATGATTTAAATGTAATCGTTATGAAGGTTTTGACAGGGTCAGAACTAGAACTATTTATGGTTCCTTTGAATTCCTATTCGCACTTGCCTGACATCTCTCATCTCTCATTTGATACATAAATTTGTATTCATCAAATGAGGCAGAAAGGCAGTTCTCTATCCGCTGTAATGATGAGTTAATCGAGCACTGTTTGAAAGCTAAACTACGTGAATGACGCATAGGGGCTAATGAAGCCTTTCGACTATTATCACTACTGCTGTTTCAGATACAACCGATGAGTGTATACTCTGCGATTAATTAATTTTCCTCTCAGCCCTTTGGGTCAATGTGTATGTATGTAATCTCGATTTCCGTCGTTTTTTGTAGTATGGGGTAACAGAGAGTGAGAGATGTTTGCTCCAGCGTAGTTTGATACTGGTTAATACGCATAGAACCAATTAATGTTATTAATTGCACAAATTTATCGAAAAGTGTTTAACTCAATTATGTCCTGCAATTTTAATGCCATGAAATCGTTCATTACCAACAGTGTCCAGTGTTAAATGCGTTTTCTAAAACATTGTTCAGTGGAACATCATAATCCGATTAAGAGACTAGAATCCATCTTTTCTGCAAAAAGCTTTCTCAGTTTCTCTGCCTAAACATGCTCCAGAAATTCTTAATTGTGATTACTACTTTCTGCTTTGATACATGACGTTTTAAAATGGCAGACATGAACCATTATTTAAAACCAAAATGTGTTAAATATGCGTAATAGAAAGGGTATGGTTAACTCCTTGACATTACATTTTATGTTGTCGCCAACTAACAACCAATGTCGCCTTTCAGCCTAACCTATACCTAGGCCTATGTTACACATCCGTACGACATCAAAACGAGCATTCTAGAATATAATTATGCACAAGCAAAATGGTCAATGTGAGAGTTCTGCCACATGTCTGCTATCACTCATACAGTATCACATATCACAGCATGAAAATATCATAATCGAAGACGATTTCCGTTACCTGTAGGTTGAAACCATTCCATCTTTATCACATTTGTGCCATTAACGAGTTCAAAATGGTTCAAATGGCTCTGCGCACTATGGAACTTAATTTCTGAAGTCATCAGTCCCCTAGAACTTATAACTACTTAAACCTAATCAACCTAAGGACATCACACACATCCACGCCAGAGACAGGGTTTGGAACTGCGACAGTAGTGGTCGCGCGTTTCCAGACTGTAGAACCTAGAAACTCACGGCCACTCCTGCCGGCCACATGGTTGAAGGCGATGTTGTTTTCGTTGAGAATCTTAATGCAGTCTCGGTCCATTGTCAGTTGCCATCTGTGGAATGGTACTGCAGTGTAAAACAAGACATGAATCCAGGGAACTGGTATTGATTTTAATGTGCCCGTGAGAATTTTCATTGTGTCAGTTAGCTGGACATAAATTTTGCTAACATTATTGTTCCTAAATTGCACAGGAATGCAGCATTCAACAACGGGATACATATCGATGTTAGTGCTGTACTAGAGTGTCTTCTTGTGCTCCACAGCTTGTTCCAGTCAGCTTTCTGATAATTTCGTTACTATTTTCTGTTTTTTTCATCCAGTTACTTCAAAATGTTTCCTAAGTCTTAAAGATCGATAAAAAAATGTAGTGGAACAAAGGCGATCCTTGGCCATTAAGTTTGTGCAGGTTGAATACATTCAGGAGCAAGCATACATTCAGAGGTAAAATATTCTCCCCTCCTCCCCCCTATTGTCTTGCTAATTGATTCATTACCACTTGGGTTGATTTATGAGCCCCTGTGGAAAATTCATCATCCTCAGAAACCCCCCACAGCCCCCTTTCCCCTTTACTCCACCACAATTCCGTAAAAAGGGACACTTTGTGGTCAGCACTCCCCAGTTCAGTTCTGAGCCACTGTTCCACCTCCTGGAAAATCCTCCCACCCTCCCCTTCCCCAATTCTGCCCTCTGCTCCCCCATAGATAAACTGGGGGTAAAAAGACTCAACCTATGCTAAACTGCTGGAGAAGTGGGTATCTCAGGACACAAATTTGAAGTCAACGTCAACTGACATAATAATACATTGTTCAGTTAAATTTTCATATCCTTTATTTAATCAGTTTGTTGGAGGCAGTTCTTCTCCACTCCCCTCTGACACTTCCCATGATGTATTAACTGTAAGCACTGAGGAGTGGAATGAAGTGTGATGTACACTTAAACGCCAAAGGAACTGGTACAGGCATACCTATTCAAATACAGAGACATGTGTGCAGGCAAAATACGGCGCTGCAGTCGGCAACATGTATATAAGACAACAAGTGTCTGGTGCAGTTGTTAAATCAGTTACTGCTGCTACAATCAGAGATTATCAAGATTAAAGTGAGTCTGAACGTGGTGTTTAGTCAGTGCATGAGTGATGGGACACAGCATCTCTGAGGTAGCAATGAAGTGGGGATTTCCAGTTCATGAATGTACCATGAATATCAGGAATCCGGTAAAACATCAAATCTCCAACGTTGCTGTGGCTGGAAGAAGATCCTCCAAGAATGGGACCAACAATGACTGAAGAGAATCGTTCAATGTGACAGAAGTGCACAACGAAACGTTACTGATATCGGCTTTTGGAGCCGAAGGCCCTCTCATGAGCCCTTGAGGACTCTTTGACACAAAACTTTACACCTTGCCTGGGCTCATCAACAGCGACATTGAACTGTTGATGACTGGAAACATGTTGCCTGATTAGATGAGTCTCATTTCAAATAGCGAGTGGATGGACATGTATGGGTATGGAGACCTCATGAATCCATGGACCTTGGACGTCAGCAGGTGACTGTCCAAGCTAGTGTATGCTCTCTAATGGTATTCAGCACATGCAGTTGGAGTGATATGGGACTCCTGATACTTCTATATATGACTTTGGCTGGTGACATGCATGTAAGCATCCTGTCTGGTCACCTGCATCCATTCAAGTCCATTGTGCATTCCAAAGAACTTGGGCATTTCCAACAGGACAATATGTCACCCCACGCGTCCGGAATTGCTACAGAGTGGCTCCAGAAACGTTCCTCTAAGTTTAAACACTTTCTCTGGGCACCAAACTCCCCAGACATAAACGACATAAACATTATTGAGCATGTCTGCTATGCCTAGCAATTTACTGTTCAAAAGCGATCTCCACCGTCAGAACTGTTACAGATTTTTGAACAGCCCTGCACGATTCATGGTATCAGTTCCCTCCAGCACCACTTCAGACATTAGCTGAGTCTGTGCCACTTCATGTTGTGGCACTTCTGCATGCTTTTTCGGGTCCCTAAATGATATTAGGCAGGTGTACAATTTTCTTTGGCTCTTCAGAGTATTAGCCATCATTTTGGGTCACCTGTGTCTATGTCAGCTAGCCAGCTTGTGGAGTACTGAGTGCATGCATCTGCAGGCCACAGACACCAGGTGACTATTGAGACCCTAGTTCCATGCACTGAAGCCAAGTGGCAGCATATTCTAGTTGGCTCCCACACCTGAATCGCTCAATCTGAGTTGAGTTGTCAGATAGGAAAGTTATCACTATGGAATTGCTCATGTGATGACGAAAAAGAAATGGGATATGTTGTGGTATAATATACGTTCTGCTGGATATTTTAGCTCGGTTCACAACTATGTTACTGCAGTGTCTCATTATGTATTGTCAATCTGGGAAGGTATTTTCATAATTTGTTCAATTGCTGATATGTTGATGTTGGACTCTATGGCTGATGAGGAATGGAAAGAGGTAATAATGGATTAGTGTGTGGCGGATATTTTCCAGCAAATAATGGTGATGCAGTGAGATGGACCAAAGCTGCATTTCATAACTCGTAGAGACTATTGCCTATGCTGGTGCTATTCATGTTTTTTTAAAATGGCTGGTCGGTACACAGTGTAGACAACTTGATCCGATTCCACTATCTGAAGCAGAATGAACCAGAGGTGTTCATCTTGGTGTATGTGCCTTGAGTGGGCTCGTTCACAAAACTGCCACAAAGAACGCTTGAAATGGTTCAAATGGCTCTGAGCACTATGGGACTTAACATCTTAGGTCATCAGTCCCCTAGAACTTAGAACTACTTAAACCTAACTAACCTAAGGACATCACACACATTCATGCCTGAGGCAGGATTCGAACTTGCGACCGTAGCAGTCTCGCAGTTCCGGACTGCAACGCCTAGACCAGCATGGCCACGGCCATGGGTATTTTTCCTGCACCACCTCCCTCAGGAACCAGTACAAATACAGCACTCACTCCCTCCCCCACCTGAAACGTTGGAGTGCTGCGGGGAAACGCTGCATTCTGTCATGTGATTGTGACAGCAGGTGGGTACAAGATGGATGCACTCTCAGTCGCAGTCAGTCAGTGGAAAAACCATGAAGTGTCAACAGTACCTGAAATCCTAATCTACCCCTGCCCACAAATGAAGCGTATAAGTAAGCATATGTAGTTAAGTGTCATGTCTTTGTTCAACTCCATAGCTTATTTGAGGGTTCTTATTGTTTCTTCTCCTCTGTTCAGTGACCTCTGGTACGTCCAGACTGGCTGCACTCTCCAGCACATCTGGACTGGCAGCAGCTTTCACCAGCTTGTCGGGAACTGCAGCGACCAGTGGCCTTTGGGGTGAGCAACAGCAGTGACACTGTGTGATTACGTAGTGCACCTCACCAGCAAGTTGGAGCAGGGCGACAAGCAGCTGTTATCCATCCCACTTATTAATTTGTGTACTGAAGACACCCAGCCAGTCCCCAACTCGTAGAAGAACTGTGTGGGGTATCCCACAACACACGGTGCAGGTTAGTACCGGTTTCCATCATATGCACCATCCCAGAAGGTTCTGTTGTGACTGCTAGGACAGAGTGTTGATGTGGCAGTGAGAACCTCCTGTTTCTTCCCAGTGAATTACTGCATTTCACTTCAACTTGCAATATATCAGCTTGTCATTCAAATGCTTAAATGTTGGTATGGAAGCGACAGTGGACAGTGACTGATGTGTTTGTGTTAGAGTTTGAAAATGCTTCATGACAATTTAAAATGTGGTTTACTGAGGTGAAATGAGGGGAACTGCATCATGCAGAAATCTACATCAATTAACAGCTGACCTCCGCGTACTGTCCGTACAATTTCACTCCCCCCCACAACCACCCCACCCCCCGCCCTCCCGCAAAGACGTTTACTGTGCTGGCCTTATGCTGTCTATATCATTGTACAATGGCACGCCACTCATGGTGAGACCTAGATGTCTATCCAGTTATCTGCTAACACTCCAACGATACAAACTTATTTGGCTTATGGCTGGTGTTATCCCTTCTGTTGGCAAGACTGAACCATGGGATGATGTGCGTTCAAACTGTGTATACAGATCTTGTGAACTATCTACGTAAGTACAGTATGTGTGCAAACAATTTAGAACACTACATCAATACAGTGTCAAAAGAAGAAGCTAATGGAACACCCATCAGTTTGAGAGACGTACATGTTGAATTTTGTGCATACAAGAAAGCTTTGTCTATTCTTTACAGGTGTGAATATAAAAAGGAACCAGTTGAATTTTTTTTTCTATGTAGGGCATCCAATGTATGGATGTTCAAGAAAAATGTGTATATTATCGCGAACTGAGTTTTTATTTTGTCCATACCTCTCATAATAATGTTCCTGCAATCAGTATTTCTAATGCAGTGTCTAGAAGACCACAGCAGCATTAAGCTGCCCGAAACACCTCATTACCACAGTCAACGTCTTCAGTCACTGTTAAAATGAATGAAAGGTGGTGAAACTTTTCAGATGTAGCTCATCTAGTCCCATATATATTTGTATAAAAGCCCATTGCACACCAAAAACTTATATAGTCGGTATTACAGTGGGGTGCATGAAATATCAGGACTTTGTTGTGAATGACTGGTCCTTTGGTGGTGGGCAGAAGATCAGAAGAAGACGAAGAATGCGCTTGGCCTGTCGTAGTCCATCCATCTGAAGCGAGACAAATGTTCTCTTGTCGCTGCTAGCACACTCAGACACAGTCCACTTTGAGAATGTATGTGTATTTTCAAAAACGCTGATGGTGTAACATGCACGACATTTATTCAAAGCAGTCAAATCCCTCTTCCAGGAAAAGTAAAGCCGAACAAAGCATTCATATTTGAAGAAGTTGCTGTGGAAAACCAGGATAAAATTCTACGATACTTCTGTTTTGGTCGTCGTATGCGTGTTCACGTATTTTATTTCAGTAAAACGTATTCCAGAGTAGTGAAAGAGTTGGTGCAGGATAATGCAAATCTCATTATACTTTCAAAAAAGACAATCTGAATTTAAAACACATTTACTGAGTGCATGTAGGAACCGACGTCTCATTCAATGTTACTGTAAATATATATGCAGATTGCTGGAATCACGCACGCTTTACAGTTTCTTGTTACTGATAAATCAAGAAAACTGTTATGACATGGAAGGAACTTCCAGGAGTTTCTTTATATAAAGCTGTGAAAAAATTAGTGAGTATGTTAGTTTACATTATATCGTGGACAAGTTTGCATTTAAGTCCAGTATTCAGGCCAAGAGGATAGTTGGGCATAGACAGAGAAGGCGTCTGTACACGGATGGAACATTTCAGCCTCTCAGATGTCAGGTTAGGGACCGAGAGACGTATGCCCAGACCATTGTGAGAATGATCAATGACATAGATGCTCAGGTTAAGGAACTAGATACGTACCCCGAAATGATTCTGAGAAAGAAAGTAAATGACTTAGCGGCAAATGTTAATGGAACTGAAATGAATGTAAACAGCTTTCTTGTAAGAGTTGATAGGATTGGACAGAATGTATGTAAGATGAACCCTGAAGGAGTCCACTTAGTATATACCAAAATGTCGACCAAGCATGAGTTCATCGCAGCATGGTAGGCTGCTGGAAAAAAAGATAGACTTAGAACATTTGGATCGAGAGCAGACACTGAGAGAAACCTTCAAAGCAGTTACTGAATCTCTCGATGGACTCTCAAGGAAATTACACAATGAAGACAGCACTGCTGATCTGATTAACCGTTTAAGCACTATCATCAGGTTTGTCTGAAATCTGAAGCAAAACAACAGTTGTGACCCACTCCATTAAGAAATTAAGAAATTTAGAAGAAATTGAAGACTAATATTCAGAAACTGAAAACAGATAAAATGATTGAGCCATAGCCTAACTACCAGTAGTAGTACTTCATGCCCATGGCCTAACAACTACCGTATTTTAGGGACTATAAGATGCTCTTTTCTCTTCGAAAAATTGCCTCCAAAATTCAGGTGCGTATTATACTCGAAATTAATATAAAAATTTCAAGTGTTTGATTTAAAATGAACTTGAACTGCAATTGATATGTGTTATAGATAACAGTACATATATTTGTTATCAGCTACTTTCGTAATGGAAAAAATAAAAACTGTTCATATGATGTTGGTTGTAAGTTGAAAGTAATATATGCAGAAGAATATGGAAACACACCGCCAACAGAAAAAACTTTCGCAATTGGCGGGCAAGTAAAGAAGAAATGGAAAAAGTGAGGAATACTAAACATGCAAATAGAAGAGTGAAACCTAAATCGCCAAAAATAGAAGATGACATATTGAAATGGATTCTAGGACACTATCAAAATGGAGCTGGAATTAACACAAAATTTACTGAAATGCAGTCTCATATTTTAGGGACTCAGCATGTGAACCAAATCCAAAATATCTCAGAAAATACCACAAGAGCTTGAAGAGAAAATGTTATCTTTCCATCGCATTATTATTCAACGCCGAAAGAAAACCGGTGTGGAACTAATTCAAACAGCGAATAAGGACGAAAGTCCTCTGACATTCGATGCGCCGAGTAACAGAACTGTTCCCATGAAATGTGCTAAAACTGTAAGTGGACATGAGAAACTGGTGGACATGGAAAAATGCACTACACTTTTGTCCTTCCATGTTGTGCTGACAGTACTAAAGTTCGCCCAATCATCATTTTCCAGCGAAAAATGATGCCAAAACCTTCTGAAATACCGCCAGGTGTTGTTTTTCATGTACATGACAAGAGTTGGATGGGCGAGGCTGGTGTTAAATTATGGATTAACATAGTGTGTGAGAGAAGGAAAGGTGCTTTATTGAAGAAAACTTTTCTTCATGTGCTAGACCAGTGTAGTAGCCATTTGTTTTGTGAAATAGAAATGGAGACACAGGGTAGTACAGAACTTGCTGTTATTCCGGGAAGATTTACGTCGCAATTGGAACCTCTTTATGTCGCGATGAACAAATCACTGAAAGTGTATTTCAGAGAGAGAGAGAGATGGAACAAATGGATGGTGGATGAAATATAACGTGATTTCACCCCGAATGGACCTGTAAAACGACATACAGTCACATGTGTGCGTCATTGGATAAAACAGTAGTGGTCTAGTGTCAGAGAGGTGCGGCGTAAATAACGTTCTCGATGGCACTGAAAACCAATTATATATGAAGAGGACAAAGATGACGGCGTAGAAGAAGAAGAAGAAGAAAGTTCAGATGAAGATTTTCAGGGATTTTAAACGTCAGTTCAGTTTTATAAACTAGGAATTATTTTAATTTCGTTTTTCAAGTTAGTAATAAAAATGGAGAAAATTGTAATTTTTCAAAAAAATTGCTTAAAAATTAAGGTGCCTCTCATAGTTCGTGCCGCCCTATAGCCCGTAAAATACATTACGTAAACATCTATTGGAGGTGGAGCGTCAAATGACATCCAAAATTGCCGTTGCGAAGAATTCCAATTATCAATTGCTGCCTGGGAAAATTCCTCTTGTCTCAAAATTGCCACCGGGAATTCATATAGTCTATAAACAATGAAGCCACCACAGGACATTAGGTGCAAGTCAAGCGATAACTAGTAGTTACACTAAATAGTGACCCTGCGTTGCAGGAAGCGCTCGTCAACTTACAACCTGATGCGACGAACCAGGCGAAAACGCCTACAATCGATGCTAACTCTTACCGAAAGCCGTTCTAGCGCGCCTTTAAAACTAGTGCTGCTACAGCATGCATACTGAACAGTAACGCGGTGGGCCGTATTCGTGGTAAATACCGCGATGGGGCGCTTAACACGACATGGAGAGGAACTGAGTTACAAGCAGGTGCGAATGCCGAAGAAATGCTGAAGGAAACTGGAAATTTATGATACGATTCTATGGGACCAAACTGCTGAGGTCATCGGTCCCTAGGCTTACACACTACTAAGTTAAACTAACTTACTCTAATGACAACACACACACAGAAATTGCAGCAGGAATGCAGGTAATAACCGAAAGTTCATATTCGACTTAACAAACAAATAAGCAGCAAGACTAATAACAGGGAAGTGCAACAAAGCAACATACGCATATGGCACGGAAAAATAACATAAATAATAGCATAAGACAAAGGCCGAAATACATACAGTTGCCAAAATGTGCGACTAATAGCAGAAACATTCAAACGTATCAAATAACAAGTCATAAACCAGTGAAATTACAATATAAAACATTTAAAACATAGCATTTGCAATTTATGCATCCAACAGCAGTAAAGCCAAACTTAACTCATTACAGCTTGTTAATCAGTGAAATTAAAAGGTAAAACATTTAAAGTATAAACATAAAACTACCAGATATACACCCAAATGCAAAAGACTTCTAACGTAACAAATGACAACTTAGTGAACCAGTAACGCTGAAAGCTAATATATTTGAAAAATGAAAATTTTTTTAACATTTTTTGAAATTAAAAAATTTAAAAGACAGATGCAAGTTTTTGCAGTAATAGACTATCTGATACAACAAGAATAAAAAAGATACAGACAGCAGATTAAGAGGACGTGGCAAGGCTATGAAAGAAGAGCAGAAAATACAGTAAACTTCCTATGAAGCTATGTAGAACGTTATTCAGGAAATTTTTATGCTTGAGCTTAGGTTCTCCGTTAAGAACAGTGTCAGAATTGTTCAATAAATCTAGTCTCAAACAAAACAGCTAATTTGTCCACTGTAGTGGCAGTCACATTGTGGACACTTAGTACAATAAATGCGTTTTCTACTATATGGTTTAGGTTCCGTGTACTCATGGTGAATAAGACATTAGCCATTATTAGGAAGAATAAAGAAAGCAGGAATAATGTTTAAATCCCTCAACCACTTTCCTACTTTCTTCAAAATAATACCATAATAGGGAAGCCTAACATGTTTCTTTCCTGCATCCTGTGCAGTGAATATACTACCTAAATGTCCTTTATTCCTACCGTTTTCCCAGTCGCTTGGCGATGTCTTTCACAATCTTGGTAAGTCAGTGGTAAGCGTAAGCTAAATACGTTACTGGGTTCCATTCCTTATTAAAGCCATTCTTATTTAGTGGGACTTCGTGTAACCTATGAACCATACATATGAATGTCGCGAATTTGTAGACTCTAGGCTGCATAGAGGTGCTGTATATCGATGTATCTGCTATGGCGGCACACTTCGGACATCATAGTGCCAACTGCATGCGCATTCCACTTTACGTCCAACCATCACGGGATGCCTGCAATTCGGGGTGTATATTCACCAGGAAAATCTACGTCGTCTGTGTTGTCAAAACAAGGACTTAGGCGGCCACAACATAACACACCACCAGGTCTCCACCAACGGCCGCCAGGCACCTCTACCATTTCGCGAAGCCTGCAGAACAGTTTCACCAGAGGTCGTATCTAGCCTAGGGACTACTTTGCTGCGTCAGACACGTGATCGCAAACAGTTCCGGCTGAGACATCCACCAAGGGTCTTTATAAGGCGGCGCACTGCGGGGAAAAGGCCCCGACCTGTGGAAGACTTCCCGTGTCCTGCTGTTCCCTAAACCTAACAAACCCCCTCTGATACCTGTTCCTATCGTCCCATCTGCATCACCTCCATGTTCAGTAAGGTCTTCGAGGCCATATTCACTACCACGTTAACCAGCAACACCTCCTTTCCCTTACCCAATGTGGCTTCCGGCCTTCCTTCTCCGCCACCGACCAGCTCCTTAACCTTACCAGTCATCTTTCCCTCCAACTTAACTCCCATTGCTCCGCTTTCTTTGTCTCCCTTGATCTCCAGAACGCCAATGACCGCGTCTGGCATCCTGGGCTCCTCTTAAAACTCTAGCCCTATGCTCTCCCCATCAACTTCGTCCGTCTCGTTTCTTCCTTCCTCTCCCATCGTCCCTCCTATGTGACTATCCACAACTCCTGTGCTTTCTATCCCTCTGTCGGCGTGCCCCAAGGTTCTGTCCATCCCCCTCTCCTCTGTCTCCTGTACACTGCTGATATGCCTAAACCTCCCCCACCTGTCCATCTTCTCCAGTTTGCTGATGGCAGCGTCTTACAAGCCCTTTATACTACCCTTCGAGGGTCCCAACGTATCCTTCAAACCCACCATGACCAATTCATTGCTTGGTGCAACCAGTGGTTCCTCCGTATCAACCCCTCCAGGACCCAGGTGATCATCATAGCCTGCACCACCCGCTCCTTCCGTCTCCATGATTTCTACAACCAACTCCACCTCCTGAAACACATGCCCGGCTGAACCAGGGGCCTGCATCCTTCCACTATCGTTCACACCAACAAACCCTTGATCCGCCCCATCCTTTGTTATGGCAGCGTAGCTTGGATTTGCACCTCTCCCCGGTTCTATATAGCACTCTAAATCCTCGAACGCCATGCGCTCCACCTCGCCGTCCGCATCTGCCTTCTGCTCCTATGCACATAATCTATGACCTCATCGCCTTCCCCCACCTTCTGCTCTTCCTTGAACACATTCGCACACTATATATTGTCTGCTGTATTGATCCCCCTGCTCTCTCCCTTCCTCTCCACCCTAACCCACTGCTGTGCCTTTACTGTTGTGTCCCATCCTCTCTCCATCTCCACGCCCTCCAGGTCTATACCCAATGCAATTTCCACTATCTACCCCTCCAAGATGATGAGCTTCGCCCTGACATTTACCCTTCCTACCAACTCGAACCCCACCTTCGTGCCTCCTCCTTAGGGCTTCCTCTCCTCCCTTCCCCTCAGTGGCTTCCTCTTCTACCCCCCCACCCTCACTTGTGCTCCCTTTCAGTGTCTCTGCACTCCCTCCTGCCTTGTTTTCTCTCTTCATTTCCTGCCTCTTAGTGTACGCTCTTCATCCCGCTGCCTCCCCTGCTGCCCCTTGCTCTTCCCTCCTTTTCCATCCTCTCTGACCTCTCCATCGGCAGGTCCCACCTGGCAGTTTTATTCATCATTCTGTGTGCTCCAAGTGGGTTTTAAGAGTGTTGTTCTGAAGCGTTTTTAATACTGTTGCCGACTTTTAAGGTGTACATGTGCATTCAGCGTCTTCTTTGCGTTATAAGAATCGCCAATTGTGGTTTTTAACTTTCTGGTGACTTTTTTAATTGTCCCCCCATGAATGTTGTAAGTAGGCTGTTTAGGTTTTCTTGTTGGTAACGCCACATAGCGCTCGGTATGAAAAAATCACTGGCTGTGCCGTGTGCAGTCTGTGTTTAGTCTGCATTGTTGTCTGCCATTGTAGTGTTGGGCAGCGGCAGCTGGATGCTAACAGCGCGTAGCGTTGAGCAGTTGGAGGTGAGACGCCAGCAGTGGTGGATGTGGGGAGAGAAATGACGGAGTTTTGAAATTTCTAAGACTGGATGTCATGAACTGCAGTATATATTATGACCTATGATGATATTAAGGTAAATACACTGTTTGTTCTCTATTAAAATCTTTCATTTGCTAACTATACCTATCAGTAGTTAGTGCCTTCCGTAGTTAGAATCTTTTATTTAGCTGGCAGTAGTGGTGCTCGCTGTATTGCAGTAGTTCGAGTAACGAAGATTTTTTGTGAGGTAAGTGATCTGTGAAAGGTATAGGTTAATGTTAGTCAGGGCCATTCTTTTGTAGGGATGATTGAAAGTCAGATTGCGTTGGGCTAAAAAAATATTGTGTGTCAGATTAAGCACAGTCGTGTATAAATTTTTCTAAGGGGACGTTTCATATGTCGACCCTTAGCCGAGGATACCTCACTGGAATCTTCTGATTTTTCCTTGTAGTTTGTGTAAGTAGAGTAGCTTTTGTTTATTGCTAGCGCGTAATCATAGAGAGAATTTCCTTTGTAGTTGCATTCTTTCATTGTTGTACAGTAAAACAGTTGTGGCATGCATGTAGTTTTGCACGAAGTATTTCGCAGCTGCGCTTGCAATTAACTAGATATTATGTCTAGTGCTATGTTAATGTGTTTTCTTATTTTCTTATCTTCAAAAGTTAGACACAATGGAACAAAATCTTCGGAAGTTAGACAGCACACTTGAACAAACACGTGAAGATTTAACTAATGAGTTACATAACATTGAATCGAAAAGTCAAAAAGTCTGTAATGGCGTAAAAACACAAATTTGTTAGCATTTTCAAAGTATTTTTTCGCGGCATGAAAATGCATTCCAGATTCACGAAGTAGTCACAAAAGAACTGCAAACTACTGTTCATGAAAATCATGAGACCTTGCAAGCTGAAATTGACTCAGTTGCATCTATCGATTCGGTTATGCAACTTGCAAAAAATCAGGAAAACTTAAAAGAAACAGTAGATACGATTTCAACACAAATGGACACTATGAAACTTGGTTCAGAAAACACACAGAGGAAATAATTTCACTATCGGATAAAGTAGCCGAACTTTCAGATCAGTTCACTAACTTATCTACAAAGGGAGACGATGATCTGAATGACACAAAACCTGTAGCCTTCACTGACACTGAAGAGTATGAACAAATTAGAAAATTCAAACAGAATCAAAATCAAATCAATACACAGTACAAAAAGAGATATGCGGGAAGTACAAGATCAGTTGGCGCAAGTAATACAAGAATTACATATTTCAGAGGACACTCGCGCCCCAGTATGGGAAGAGGGACATAGCAATACAGAACAACCACAAAATAATAACACAGGGCATTTCGGAAATCATGAAAGTAATTGGCAAAGTACACCGAATTTTGAGATGGAACCGCCGAAACGACGTAACAATGAACGATATGCTACCCGCCGACACGATGATTTTGACTATAAGCTGTTCATTACTGCACGTAAATTCAAAACATTTAAGAATTCTGGCAGCGACATTCATCCACAAGCGTGGCTTCATCAATTCTCGCATTGTTTTCCTCCCAATTGGTCATTAGAACACAGATTAGAATTTATGTGTGGCTACTTGGAGAATGAACCAGCTGTAAGAATGCGATCGATCATTCACGATTGTCACAGTGAAGGAGAATTTTATCATACTTTCCTCTCAGCATATTGGTCTCAAGCCACACAAGACCGAGTAAAACATGGCATCATTATGATGAAACATTTCGAACAATCTGAATTTTCCAGTCTTGTGAAATATTTTGAAGACATGTTACATAAGAATCAATATCTTTCAAACCCATACAGCCCCACAGAACTCATCCACATTTGCTTAATGAAATTGCCTGAACATTTACGACATATTATTTTGGCAGGACGTTGCAAAGACGACATTGAAGCTTTTCAGGGACTCTTACAAGAATTAGAATTTGACACTGACAATCGCGGAACGCGAAAACAGAAGCACAATAATTACAGGTCATATCCGTCGCAATTCCGCGATGAAAGAAATAACAACTGGACACGAAAAGGCTATTCGTACAACGTAAATCGTGACCAAAACAGACACCACCCGTATGTCAACCACTGGCAGAGTAATAATTACAGAGAAAAATCGCATTTCCGTAGTAATGAATATGACAGAGACAATCATAGAAACAGACAATATGGCAACCAGAACTATTATTATCACGGGAGACAGAATAACTTCAGACGCAAGGGTCCACCGCGCAGTGACAATTCAGGGAGAAATTCTCCACCACATGACCGACAAACAAGAAATTACAGGAACTACCGACATGACGACAGACGATATAATCATAATGACAGACCGGAAATCCATCAGAACTGGCGAGCTTCAAACAGGGTAGGGCCCTCTCGGCAAGGTGAATTTGTAGAAGTTAGGTCTCCTAATCCCAATAACGGCGCGCGCCAACAAAGAGACAGACAATGACCCGCACCGCAGGCAGCCGCGTGCGCCGGCTGGCTCAGAGAAAAATAACATAGGCGCGCTAACCTTGAGAAAAATTCCAGTATTCTTTACCGACGTACACAACATGATAATTGCTTTGAAGTTAAAACTCTGCGAACTAGAAAGGGTAAATGATGCCACCACATTTCACATGTAAAACCGTTTAATGAAAGATAATCTGCTTTTTAACTTTGTCTTTGCCATAAAATATTTCACTTGACATTTCTAGTATGCTTTGTCACACTGAGAAACTGTTAACATGCAACAATGTTTGAAGTTTACTATCCAGTCTAGAGCCTACGGAACATATTTAGACAGTATTTACGAGTGCATTGTTATAGTGAACAGACGTCACAGTGTTATTGTGCGTGTACATTCTTGCTTGTTAGTTGCACGATTACGTAACGACTATAAGGTTCACATACTTAGAACATTTACCAGTGTTGCTAATGAGATTTTAATGCAACATTTTGGGTTTACTTGAAAATACATTCTGGATTTAAAGTACTTTCTGTGAGATACCAGATGATACAGTGGTTAGTTTATGTGACAGCTACACGATTTTATCACGACGCTACTAATGAGTGACAATTTACAATGTTGCTTTTGCAGTTTATCTGTTTTATATCTGCACAGTTTTTCTGAATTTTTCTGGAAAGTAAAACATGTTTTACTAGTAACTTTTGTGGTATAGCTACAATGAGACAGCCTTTTCTGTAGCACAACAATACGTTACAGTACAGTACTTACTTCATCACAGCAATAAGCGTAGTAATACGATATCTATACGCAAAGCATTTCACTTTTATTTATCATGAGGTAAGTACATTGACTTCTGCAGAACGTAGCTTTCGGAGGACAATAACTACGACACTTCCACAGAGATTGTCTTACAGCAAGGCGCACATTTAGCGCTACAGGACACGCATTAAACTATTTATTTTTCAACATATTTGAATTACAAAGAAAGTTTTCCGTGATACATTTCATTCCATTGCTGTAATCTGTAACACCTGAGGATATAATTACATTAATCCTCAGGGGGTACACGCTTACTTTGTGTACCATGTGTTTGGCAAGCACAAGGAGCCCTAGCTAATATGGTATTTGTTTATACAACTTTACACATCGGTACCATATTTCTCTAACACATAAATTACACAGCTATCTGATCATTTAACTGAGAGAGACAAACATTTACTTTACTACATCAGTGACAGATGTTTACGTAATTACACCATTGGATAACTTCACACTTACGAAGTTGTATTTTGTGAACTTTTCATATTTTTTCGGAACCATTGTGATACTATGAGAGCTTTGAATGACATATTTGGTATGGGATCACGATTTTTAAAGTACGTTTGAGGCAGATGACACTTTTGACATGAGCAGAGAATTTTTTTTAGGTGTTGAAATTATTGGAGGAAGCTACGGAGATTTTAAGTTAGCTTAAGAGGGGGTAGACTATATAAGAAACTAACTATGATGAATTGGAAGAGAAGCATTGAGAAGCTATATGAAAATGATTTGGCCAAAAAAAGTAGTGTTTAGTGGAGAAAAACTATTTTTGAAAGAGGATGAGAAGAGTACAGAAAGCAGGTATAGATAGGACTTTTTGGAAATAATGAAGAACGAAGGGAGATCTCCGAGAAGTAAAGAAAGTTTTGTTTGCAAAATAATGCAGTAAAACAAACCCTGTCCTTTCCTTGTGTTATCCCACTATGTGTTTGTGTACTCTTGTATATTTGTGTTCTTCCTGTCTTTATGTGTTTAGCTAATAATATTTACATTGTAGAATTTTTCTGATGTTTAGACATTATTTATTCTCTTTTATTTTAATGCTAATGTGTGAAGTTGATGTTTCAATAATTATTCTGATCTTTTATGTATGTACTTATGTCATAATTTTTGCAACACCTATGAATTTGTTACTTCAATTCTTTTGTAAAGCCTGTACTACTGCAAATGTTCTCTGTATTGTTATGTTATTTAAAGATGTATTTTGTACCTTTGTTATTGTATTCTCATGTTATAAAATTGTAATTGACACCAGTTCATCAAATTAAGTAACTTGTAAATTACATTTCACTGCACACATTTCTGTTGGTCATAGTATATGGACAATATTTGAGAAGTAGGGACTGATAGTGTTTACACATGTGTTAATAACTCAGCAAGGGACTGGTTAACAGCATTGCTGGTTCTAAGGACAATTCCAAAAACTTTGTGAGTGGACAAGTGGTGGGTTATGGACTTGCTATGTTATCCGCAATACTCTTCAATGAAGATTGTGCGCTTGCACAGTCAAAACAGATGGCTGCTGCCCATCTCTACAAGGACTACAGTGGGCCTACACCTTTGACGACCCACCGGTTCCATTATTTCTGCAAGGACTGCAATGGGTCTGCACCTCTGGTGGCCCACCAATACCGTAATCTCTACCAGGACTACAAGGGGTCTACTCTGTGGTGACCTACCTACCAATATTCTTCAAAACTTCGACTCACTCTGCTGTGGGTTTGCTCTGTTGTGGCCCATTACCTGTCTGCATGTCAAGAGTCAGCACTGTCTTTCGTTGGAAGGACAACACTACTTCTTCAAGACTGCTTAGAAATCCACTACTTCCAAGTGCAATTTCTTTTATTGCTCAGACTTTGAAAAAAACATTGCAATTTTACTGTGATGAACGATCAGGACTGTCTTTATGGACTGTGAGAAAATTTTAGCTTCTGACCAACATTGTATCAATAAGTGTGTCTATTTGATATCTTTGTTATAGTAATTATGAAAAATTTTATCAAATCATTATTGGCCACTGCCCAAAACAATTTTTAAAATTTTTTTTGGGGAGCATGGGGGCTATGTAAGTAGGCTGTTTAGGTTTTCTTGTTGGTAACGCCACATAGCGCTAGGCTGTTTAGGTTTTCTTGTTGGTAACGCCACATAGCGCTCGGTATGAAAAAATCACTGGCTGTGCCGTGTGCAGTCTGTGTTTAGTCTGCATTGTTGTCTGCCATTGTAGTGTTGGGCAGCGGCAGCTGGATGCTAACAGCGCGTAGCGTTGAGCAGTTGGAGGTGAGACGCCAGCAGTGGTGGATGTGGGGAGAGAAATGACGGAGTTTTGAAATTTCTAAGACTGGATGTCATGAACTGCAGTATATATTATGACCTATGATGATATTAAGGTAAATACACTGTTTGTTCTCTATTAAAATCTTTCATTTGCTAACTATACCTATCAGTAGTTAGTGCCTTCCGTAGTTAGAATCTTTTATTTAGCTGGCAGTAGTGGTGCTCGCTGTATTGCAGTAGTTCGAGTAACGAAGATTTTTTGTGAGGTAAGTGATCTGTGAAAGGTATAGGTTAATGTTAGTCAGGGCCATTCTTTTGTAGGGATGATTGAAAGTCAGATTGCGTTGGGCTAAAAAAATATTGTGTGTCAGATTAAGCACAGTCGTGTATAAATTTTTCTAAGGGGACGTTTCAATGTCTCCATGTCGGTGAATTTTTACCTCCATTTTCTCCCCTTACTCTGTTTTATGTTCCTCTTTTTTATCACCTTATATATGTAACATTTTATTCTTGGTTTAGTTGTCATGTCACTCGGCTGAAGAGCGGCGGATTGTGCCGCTGACAGCCCACACCTGTCCATATGGGGCAGGGGAATGAAATCACAATAAAGAAACAAAGGGGGGAAGGCTGTTCGACGCGCTGCTTCATAGAATACAGAGCCACGGCCATGGCCAGGTGGCTCTTCTGGCATCCTGATCTCTTGGTATAGACAACGAACCTCTTGACTGTTTGTGTTCACTTCCTGTGAAGAGTCAAGCCTTTTATTTATTATTATTATTGTTTTTTATTTTGTATTGGTGTCGATCCGCAGTTGGGATCGAGTCGGTTGTTCTTTTGGATACTGTGTTATTGTTTCGTTTTGGTGTGTCCAATAAATTGCACTACTGGCCATTAAAATGGCTACACCATCAAGATGACGTGGTACAGACGCGAAATTTAAGAGACAGGAAGAAGATGCTGTGATATGGAAATGATTACCTTTTCAGAGCATTCACACAAGGCTGGCGCCGGTGGCGAACCTACAATGTGCTGACACGATGAAAGCTTCCAACCGATTTCTCATACACACTCGGAATTTTATTTGGAGTTAGAATCTACGATCAGAATTAAATGATCAATTTTATTACTCTCTCTTCCTGTGTGTGAGGACTGGTCTGGACACATTCTGTCGCCTTGGCACGTGTGTTTTGTACTGCACAAAGTCGCTGCGTTACCGCTGCCCCCTCAAGGATCCGATTTGGGACATTGTTGCTCTGAAAGAAAACAGAGGCCCCTTCGACTCCAGTACACAACAAGAGACACCTAAAGAACACAACTAAGGCATTTTTTTGGAATTTTTGTAGAATAGTTCCTGGCAGGACTACCTCTGCACAAAAAATTTTACAATATAATCCATTAGCCTAAATACAGTTTGTTCTCAATACTGTCCCATTATTTTTTCAAATTTTAATTTCATCGACAGATGGGGGACAGTATGACTGAAGAGGGACTCTTCGCATGGAGAACATTTACCAGTGCTGTAAGTGCTGACAGATCACTACATTAGGTTAAAGCGTTAGCTTATTGACCGAATCAATGGACAAGGGCTCTACTGGCCCCTTAGGTTTACACTAAATACTGGCACTCGCAACACCCGGTCAGGTAAACGCAGGGGAGCGTCCTACTGTTGATTACGGCATCATCCGCGGGATGGGTTAGTCGGCGAGCGGATACGTCACCTACGACCTCGTATTTGAGTGACCCAGGGAGCGGTCACTGCCTTCCGCGTCGCCCCTGCACCGATCACGCAACAACGACAGGAGCGACATCGTTTTGTCTGTGGCTCTGAAAGCCGGCCGAAGTGGCCGTGCGGTTCTGAGCGCTGCAGTCTAGAACCGCGAGACCACTACGGTCGCAGGTTCGAATCCTGCCTGGGACATGGATGTGTATGATGTCCTTAGGTTGGTTAGGTTTAACTAGTTCTATGTTCTAGGGGACTAACGACCTCAGTCGCTGAGTCCCATAGTGCTCAGAGCCATTTTTGTGGCTCTGAAACACCACTGCAGTGCCTCAAACCTTTGTTCCCTACAGGACCGAGACTATGAGAGGCGTGCGCTTGCCATCATTTCTCGCCGCTTTGTAAGGTGACATCCGGTTAATAGTTTAAACGCGCTGGGGGAGATGTGCTCTCGGCGTTTTCTGAGGTAGTAGCCTGCGACACACGAGCTACGGTGGCCCTTTTGAATAACAGCCTCTCATAGTCTTGAGGCGTCACAATAAATGTCTTAGTTAACACAAATATATACATATTAATCATATATTATATACTTTTCTTATTTCACCAGAACTGCGGTCTCGTTGATGTCACTTCAGTTTTCAAGGTCCAGCACTGGTACAGTATCTTAAGGTAACATAATTCCTTTACTTAGGCTGATCAAGTCCTTGGGCTGACTGTTCTCTAGCAATAGCGCTACATTAATTGTCTTAAGCAATTGTTTCGTCCCAGTTACGTTTCTTAACTTAATGTAGTATTATTACACTATTTCTTTTACCCTACTTTTATTGTTTTACTCTCTCACGTTCCTTTTTCCATTGAAATCACTACCCTGTGCTAGGTTGCAAGGTAGGTATCAGTCGCAACGCCAGGCAGCTTTTTCTTTCACAGATCAGTGATTTTCACGTTTTCTCTATTCCCGGATTGATGAACGACCTTTTCGTCGAGACAAACACCGTCATAATGGTATCCTAATTGTCATCTCCGGCTAGCTCTTTTTTTTCTAACTAATTTTCTTCCCGACATTAAGACTTACCCCTATTACAACCCCTTTCCCGCAGTGCGTTCTGTGGGTTCGCTCATGCAAGAATGGTTCCATATCCCTTGAAAGAGAAACAAAATATAAGAACTTGACATTTCATGAGCTCTTCATCCTATTTTCCTTGCATACCGTTAGCATGATGTAAATTTTAAACTTTGTTTCTACATAGTGGCCTAGGCGACAAATGGTGTGTGTGTGTGTGTGTGTGTGTGTGTGTGTGTGTGTGTGTGTGTGTGTGTCTGTGTGTGTGTTACTCTGCCGGTCATGTGGTTCAGTGCAACTTCTCGACACCGATGTTGAAGGCCTAGGCGCTACAGATCGGTTGGCAAACCTTATCTGTCTTTGGTAAAAATTACTAGGTGAGATTACGCTTGTCACGCACGGCAGCCACTTTGCCAGTGCCCCCTGCCTCAAGGTGAACCAACTCCACTTCCCTTCTAACTCATCCACCTACCCCCACCGCGAGACATATGCTCTGTATTTCCGGTTTTCTCTCTTTCACTCGATCCCAAGCGTTTTCTCAAAGGCATAGTCTGTTTCTCCTCAGTTTCCTTCTTAGTACTTGCTACGTCTTCACACATTTACGTAGATCACGACT
This sequence comes from Schistocerca gregaria, assembly GCF_023897955.1. NCBI lineage: Eukaryota > Metazoa > Arthropoda > Insecta > Orthoptera > Acrididae > Schistocerca > Schistocerca gregaria. Next base: position 134,266,067 of record NC_064921.1, on the reverse strand, counting down.
TGTACCTCGGGAACGCATTACCTTAGGCGCACACAGTATACAAGGAAATTGTCAGAACCTCACCCATTATGCCTAGGCCAATCAAAATTAAATTGAGTACACTATCACCACAAAATCTCACTCGAGGATGCTAACGTAAAGTTCGAACTTAATCTGTGGATGTGAAGAGGTCTAGCTGATGAAATGCTTGATATTTGCGACCTTCCATACGCCTTTCTCGTCGGCTGTATCCGGATCGCCTGCAACTTACACTACTCCGTAAGGAGTGTTATGTAGGAGATAAAAAAAATGTTCAATTGTGTGTGAAATCTTATTGGACTTAACTGCTAAGGTCAAACACAGACATCCATGCCCGAGGTAGGACTCGAACCTCCGCTGGGACCAGCCGCACAGTCCATGACTGCAGCGCCTCAGACCGCTCGGCTAATCCCGCACGGCATGTAGGAGATAGATCTGCTGCATCTGGAGCATACGAACGGTGGGAAATAGCCTATACAATCGTGGATTATACTGTAATGATCTTTTCGAATTGCAGGATATAATGCACCGATTTGGTAAGTTGAGATGAGCAGCGAATCTTGGTCAGTTTCCTCACTTCGCGGAAACACCGTCCATTTGGGTTTGCTACTGTTTGGTAAAGGATCCCAACGGCAGTTTAGCTCCGTTCCCGAATCACTCTACACAGCCAGCGGCCGTAACTTGCTTGTGCTTGTTAGTTTTGCAAAGCGACTACTGTAACAGAAGCGGCAGCTATAGGTTGTGCGCCTTCATTATTGTTCTGAAACGGCGCACGGCACAAGTTTTTTTGCGTTTCCTTCCTTTCCAATTAAAATTCTGCACTGACTGAAAGGGTAGCGAGAATCGAGTCACGTTCCTGTCGACGCTATGACACATAATTAGCCAACAGCGGCTAACAACACTAGTGGGAGTGAGCGACTGAAATTCGCAACCAGGACAAAGATACGTATAAATCTACAGTATCTTGTCGGTCTTGTCGCGGTCGCGACGTCTGTAGCCTTTTGGTGTTGCTGGGTGTAACTGTAGCAGATTAGCAAAGAGCCACAGACTAACGTGTTCTCTAGCAGATCAAAAATGAATACATAAATGACATGTAACCTTGTCACAAGTTTCCACAAGTTATCAGTATCTCGCGGCCAGACGTAGCGATAGTAGAGTCGAGACCGTTGCGATATGCTTAGTAACTCTAAACATCACGAGTGGTTCGCTGATGACTAATCGAGGCTGTTCCCAAGGTAATGGATAGTACTAGCGACTAAATGGCGGTAAACGCCGTACACTGAACCTGGTGATGTAGCACCTCTGCAAACTGCAACGGGTTGGACTGCAGAGCTGCACCTCTTATTACTTAAAGACGAGACACGGCGCACCCCCGAGGTACATGGAAAGGTCGTTGTAGCCAACCAAACAAGGGTGAGAGGTGAAACCGTTCCTTCTGGGATGGCAGAGTTCCGGTTCTCAAGTTGGATGACCTGAGGTGGCGCGAATTCTCAGAACGCGGGAGAACTGGGTGCGTCCCTCCTTCACCGCGTGGATTCAACGACGATCCGAAATAACCGCCAGAGGGCCGCACTAGATTTCGCCATCTGCGACGTTTCCTATATTAACTAAATGTGAAGTGTTAAATCTGTCTTGATCCTTCAACTGATGGTACTCAATGTAGACAATACCTCGACAGTGTCAGTGGACTCGGGAAAATTTATGTAGTATTATCAGTTCACTAGTAACGTTTCATGAAATGTTACGTAATTAGTTGTTTGGTCCGATTTAGTTACCAGTTTATTCGCAAATTATTGTTGAAGCTCGAATCTGTGATCAGGGGTTAATTTTATTACTCTCTCTTTCCTAATGGTAGAAACTAGTCTGAACGGATGCTATGGTCTCTACACGTGCGTTTTGTGTTTGACAAAGTCATTGCGTTATTAAGTGAAACGAGATTGGTCTGTGATGAACACATGTTTTCGTCATCCACGTGGTGTCTTTTCATAAGAGCCCGTTTCTGACACTCCAAGAAACGACACACATAGAGGACAGTCTGGTGAGTGATACGCGACTGTAGAAAAAGAGCATCTAGTCAAGTTTAACCTCTGCAGCAAGCTGTCTTGTGGACTTCCTTGGCATTCTTTGTGGCGTTAATCCTAGATATTGTCCCTGTTGTGGAGTTGTTGGTATAGGGTGACCTTGTTATATCACTTGTGCCTCGGAACTCTAAAATGACATTTGGTGGTATCTTCTACTTCGCTGAGATTGGTGTCACTGTCTCATCCGTAGTGAAGCTCCCGAGCTTTCTGTAACAGAGAGGAAAGAGCATTAACTGACGGGTCCAGTGCACAAATCTTCGATACATGCATGTGACACTCTTATTTGAAGCCTAGAGTTTTCCTTTGCAGCCCGGTTGTCAGACTTGCGATTTATACCAGAATCTTGACTGCCAGTCATTGCTACCGCCGACATTTCTTTTTACATTTCTCTTATTTCGCAGCTAGTATCTCTACACGAGTATATTAGGCGGATTGCTGACAGACTTCCACAGCTTTGGATATGGAAATCCAGTTAAAAAACCTGTCGTTACTGCAAATGTGGACAGGAAACACGTCGATGAAATAACCGAAACAACTCGTAGGCACAAGTAGCGGAAAAAGTTGGGTTTCTGTTCACCCGAGATAAACGTATAACTGAGAACACTAACCGTTCCAATAATCACAGAAGCGGTGACACTGGAGTTGGCAAGCGTCTCCAGCATTGAAATAGGTGCGAAGCCTATAAAACCGAAAAACATTTTACATGAGCATATTTCTCATCTGGAAGTTTTATAGAGAGGTCAGGACAGTCGGAAGAAAGTAACGCGGAATCAGTACTGGCAGATTACTGCGAGGAGGTGAAATGCGACGGATTACGAAACGAATACATCTGACCACAAACAAAACACAAAATTCTGTTGTTATTGATGGCGTGGCATAGCCAGAAGCGAAGGTAGCGTACCATATACCGTTATTGCTTGTAGATTACGGTAGTATCGGTACACTCCACTCTAATGATGAATTGACCATTAGATGTCATAAGAGGTGAACCCAGCAGTATAAAACGAGATGGGAATATTGGCTAGTCAGTCGAAAACGTAGTGACAGTAGAACGAGTCACTTGGAGATCTCAGTGACTACGAATGTGAAGTAGTCACCGGATGTCAACTGTGTACAACGGAGCTGTGTTACGATATAAGGGTCCTTTTGATACGATTAAAAGACCGTGAAATGCACAAGTATACGAACTTATATTACTGTACAGAGTAGTACATTCACTGGAGGGTCATTTCCGAGACGATGATTGTTCATTCTAGCATGGCAATACATGCTATCGTAAGGCAGCACCTTTGAGCCAATTGTCTGAGGACTGCAATGTTGCAGAAATGACTAGGTTGCGCAGAGTCATGACACGAAACCATTGTAATACATTTCAGTTTAGTTAGAACGCTGACTTCACTCCAGATTACACCGTCCAAACTTAATGGTGAATTTCATTTGGCAGTTACTGAGAAAACTAAATCCATATAAAAGTGATTTTCAGTATTTCAGTGGGGGGGGGGGGGGGGGGGGGGGAATATGAAAGGAATGAAAAAGGCTGAAAGGCTATCTTGCCAGGAAGTGGTGATCCAAATTCTAGAGCAAACTGCGACTCATGCTGCATTACTACAGCTTACAAAAAAATTCTGAACAACTGGGGCCCAGTATGGTGAGGAGATTTTCACGTATTAAGGAAGAAGGGAAATGAACAGAAGGTTGAAGGTTGTATTTCGCACAGTTGGGACGAATTATCTGGTTTTGATTAGTCATTTCGTACGCATGAAAAAGATTTTAAGTATTTAGATTTTCAGTAACTGACATTCATCCTCATGCTGCCTTGGTCTGGCTTTGTAAGATTGAATTTGTGTGTGGTTATTCTGAAGTTGCAAGGTAATGCGTATGTGTGCCTTGCAGTATAACTGTGAATCATATGAAGAGTTCACACGCTCGTGAAAATTTTCAAAAAATTTCAAAAAGTTTGTCTAGTTATGTAGAAAAAGGAACTTAATGGTGTTTTACAGAAATATGTAGTTTATGGACATTTTAATTATCTGTTTGTAAATTCAGTTTGGTCGTAATGTTGCACAGGTGGTACACCTATCACTTCAAAGTCCGTCGGAATATGTTGTGTAGTATCCTTTTATTTTTTTCTGGTTGTAGACACGCATCGCAAACACAGGTGTATTACAGAAGGCTCAGACTACTGGAACTTAAGTACAAGTGCATGCAGAATGCTGTGGCTCAGCTGCAACCAGTCTTAAGACACATTTGTTTGCTTCTTCCTTTCCGAATTTGAAACACGTGTGCTTCGTAGTTAATGTCATGTTGTTGTATTTCAGTGTATACTGCCCTGAGCTAAAACGCCATAAGTAAAGAAATTTAGCACTAAACAGAGGTTTCGAGCAATCAGTTCAAAGCAACACGGAATAATAGGCTGCACATCTTGTGGGTTCAACTGTCACCTACAGAAGCTGCGTGTACAAGCATGAAATATCCTTAAAGGTATTTAATCCTGTTATGGAGGCAGTTAAAAAAAGGGATCGGAAAAGTACAAATCTTCTTAAATAAGATACCCCATGTTTTCTCACAGAATTCCAAGGAAAGTATTAACAGCTTCATAGGGGAACGAATATCGGAAAAGTATTATTCGTGCTGACGGTGCCGAAGATAGATCTAATGGATGCAGTAATAAAAATACCGTTTCTAGGATTCATATTCTGAAAAAAAGTGGGTACCCAAGCTGGAAGGAACGTGGTTTAAAATCTGTTACTGATCAGCTCCATGTAACCGAAGTGGATGATGCAGCAGAAGGTGTTACCAAGGAGGCTAACATAAATGAAAGAATGAAGGGAAGGAGTTTGGAGGATAAAGAAAGGAGTGACCAACAGGAATATGCATTTTCAAAGTTATAAAACTGCTTGGTGATAAACTAATAAGTTCATACACCTGGTTTCATGATTTATCGGAAACATGAAGTTTTGACATTCAAGTACAGTTTCCTCCTAAATTACTGAAATTAAATTCACCAATATTGGCACGTACAATTATAATTGCCCTCTGTACCTCCCTCGCCTATTATTTTGAGAACTAAAATATTATGATTATTAATCTCAATTTTTAAATATATTTCCTGTAGTAAAATAAAATTCATAACTTTTCTGAAGCTTGACTGTCTTTCTTAGCTATGCAGTTAAAGATACCAAAAAAACGGTTGTTCAGTTAAACAGTGTTTTGATTTTCTAGCCTTTTATAAACATTGTCAACATCACAATGTGATAGATGTCTAGCTTATTTTTTGAGAAAAGCTGTGGCTAATAACGTTAATTGCAAGTACAAATTTTAAGCTGCTTCTGCTTTATAAATCTGCACTACTGTGAGGGGGAAGGGAGCGTTAAAAGTACAGCCCGTTCAGAGATGGGTCCCTCCGATCTCTTTCCGTGGATGCAGACGGCAATAGCACGCGAACTATCGATTACCTTCACCGATTCTGAGATACTCGTTCCCAGACATCTGACCATGACAATCTACCGAATTCGTAAATCTCAGTGGATTTCCCAGTTCTGCCTCGTAACGTTGGTAAAATGATCTCCACTTCATCTCTACTTATATTTTTCTTAGCGCGTCATGTGCTCATAACGGCACCAGTTGGGACTCGGCTCATGATGGACAGTGTTTATTATGATTTGGCTCATCAGCGTATCAGCATAGTGGAAATTAAATATTAAAACATGAAGATTCCAAATAGCACAAACCGAACAAGATGAACGCGACGTACGTCCACCGGTAACAGGACCCCGACGATGGGATAGACTTTTCGAAATCACGAGTACAGTTATGTAGCTTAACAACCTAGGTATCACAACCTGCAGCCATTGAGCGCTGTGGGTCCTCGTTTAGGAGTAATCTACGAAAAGAAAATTAGAAATTTCGCGCCTTACTTTATGCCTTTACAAATAGTAATCAATTACAGACCGTTCTTTAACGTAATAGATGACGTTCAGAGTTGATATGGATAAGGTTATGTGGTCATTCTTATGAGGTGCTTTGAATACTTTGTTTTGCTCAGTTATTTGATATACACGCAAATCTTATACTTGTATTCCTCTCTCACGCCTTTTTAATCAACGTAATAAATTCTTCAATTCTTCATTTCATTACGTCACTTTTTCCACCTGACATCTTTCAGCTTGTGACTTTAATTATTTTTATTTACCTAACATGTTGTTTCAACGCTTGAAAACGGCGATGTGTCGTTAAACAACAAAAGACGAAATAATCTGTTTACACTGATTATGCTATGCTGTCAAGAACTTATCTTTCGTTACAATATGTATAGATTTTTGAATGGCAGCCATCATACAGACATTAATTCTTATTGTACAACGGACAAAATATCGTTGATGATGATACAAACGAAAGCGGGGATTATGAGTAAGACTTACTTCAAGCAAAACGAGAACTAAAAGTTATGAATGCAATAACATGAACGAAAATGTAAGATTATAACATGTAAAAAATTAAATAGAAATTAATACATAAAAGTGATCTGCATCACACGAACGAGGATTCCCATTAGAAAAAGTCTCCACTCCTTCCAAATTAACAATGTAGGTACGAACCAAATTTGGCTTGAATTCAAAGAAATACACTCCTGGAAATGGAAAAAAGAACACATTGACACCGGTGTGTCAGACCCACCATACTTGCTCCGGACACTGCGAGAGGGCTGTACAAGCAATGATCACACGCACGGCACAGCGGACACACCAGGAACCGCGGTGTTGGCCGTCGAATGGCGCTAGCTGCGCAGCATTTGTGCACTGCCGCCGTCAGTTTCAGCCAGTTTGCCGTGGCATACGTAGCTCCATCGCAGTCTTTAACACTGGTAGCATGCCGCGACAGCGTGCACGTGAACCGTATGTGCAGTTGACGGACTTTGAGCGAGGGCGTATAGTGGGCATGCGGGAGGCCGGGTGGACGTACCGCCGAATTGCTCAACACGTGGGGCGTGAGGTCTCCACAGTACATCGATGTTGTCGCCAGTGGTCGGCGGAAGGTGCACGTGCCCGTCGACCTGGGACCGGACTGCAGCGACGCACGGATGCACGCCAAGAACGTAGGATCCTACGCAGTGCTATAGGGGACCGCACCGCCACTTCCCAGCAAATTAGGGACACTGTTGCTCCTGGGGTATCGACGAGGACCATTCGCAACCGTCTCCATGAAGCTGGGCTACGGTCCCGCGCACCGTTAGGCCGTCTTCCGCTCACGCCCCAACATCGTGCAGCCCGCCTCCAGTGGTGTCGCAACAGGCGTGAATGGAGGGACGTATGGAGACGTGTCGTCTTCAGCGATGAGAGTCGCTTCTGCCTTGGTGCCAATGATGGTCGTATGCGTGTTTGGCGCCGTGCAGGTGAGCACCACAATCAGGACTGCATACGACCGAGGCACACAGGGCCAACACCCGGCTTCATGGTGTGGGGAGCGATCTCCTACACTGGCCGTACACCTCTGGTGATCGTCGAGGGGACACTGAATAGTGCACGGTACATCCAAACCGTCATCGAACCCATCGTTCTACCATTCCTAGACCGGCAAGGGAACTTGCTGTTCCAACAGGACAATGCACGTCCGCATGTATCCCGTGCCACCCAACGTGCTCTAGCAGGTGTAAGTCAACTACCCTGCCCAGCAAGATCTCCGGATCTGTCCCCCATTGAGCATGTTTGGGACTGGATGAAGCGTCGTCTCACGCGGTCTGCACGTCCAGCAGGAACGCTGGTCCAACTGAGGCGCCAGGTGGAAATGGCATGACAAGCCGTTCCACAGGACTACATCCAGCATCTCTACGATCGTCTCCATGGGAGAATAGCAGCCTGCATTGCTGCGAGAGGTGGATATACACTGTACTAGTGCCGACATTGCGCATGCTCTGTTGCCTGTGTCTATGTGCCTGTGGTTCTGTCAGTGTGATCATGTGATGTATCTGACCCCAGGAATGTGTCAATAAAGTTTCCCCTTCCTGGGACAATCAGTTCACGGTGTTCTTATTTCAATTTCCATGAGTGTAGTACCGACAGCAACTGAGACATTTGTACCATATAATTTAAAAAACGACGGAGCTGATCCCTCACGGTACACAGTACTGGTCAGATCATTGTTGGAGAAGCAACGATAAACGGTTGTCAAATTTAAACGTAGCAAAATCTCCAAATCAGTTATCTTTAATAGAAACTCGAAATTTAGCGCGGACTTCAATGAGAGATGCTATTAGTAGTTTCCACAACGAAATTTTGTCTCGAAACCTGGCAAAAAATCCAAAGGGGTTCTGGTCGTATGTTAAGCATACTAACTACCACGAACAATCATTGTCTTCTCTGCGCGTCAATAATGACAAAACTGTCAACGACAGCGCAGCCAAAGCAGAATTACTTAACGAAGCCATCCGGAAATCCCCCACCAAAGAAGACGAAGTCAGTATTTCTGAATTCGAATCAAAAAGAGCTTCCAACTTAACATTTAAGTAGATAATTTCGGAGCAATGACGCAACTTAAACCACTTCATAAATGCAACTTTTCCTGTCCAGACTGTGTACCGGTAAATTTCCTTTAAGAGTGTACTGATGCAATAGCTTCGTATTTAAAAAACATACAGCCGCTCGCTTGACGAAAGATCCGTGCTTAAAGGCTGGAAAGTTGCATAAGTCACACAGGATAGTAGGAGTAACCCAATGAATCACAGGCCCATATCAGTAACGTCGATATGCAGCAGAATTTTGGAACATATATTGTGTTCGAATATTATGAATTACCTCCAAGAGAACGGTCTATAGCTAAACAGTCAACACGAATTTAGAAAACATAGGCCTCGTGAAACACAACTACCCTTTTATGTACACGTGGTGTTGATTTTTATTGATTTCCAGAAGGCTTTTGACACTGTAACACACAAGCGACTTGCAGTGAAATCGCGTGTTAATGGAATACCGTCTCAATTGCGGGACTGGATCTCTGATTTCCTATCAGAGGTGTCACAGTTCATAGTAACTGAGGGAAAGTCACCAAGTAAAACAGAAGTGATTTCTGGGGTTCCCCAAAGTACTGTAATAGGCCCTCTGGTGTTCCTTATCTATAAAAATGAATTAGGAGACAATCTGAGCGGCCGTCGAACGTTGATTGCAAATGATGCTGTCTGTTACCGTCTTGTAAAGTCACCAGAAGGCGAAAAAAAATTGGAAAACAGGTGACTCCTGTATATCCGAAGGGCAAAAGAACGGACCCTCAAAATTACAGACCAACATCTGTTTGCTGCAGATTCCCTGAAAATATTCTCAGTTCGAATATGACTTTTCTTGAGACTGGGAAGCTTGCGTCTTCGAATCAGCATTGCTTTACAAAGCGTCGCTCGTGAGAAACTCAGCTTGCCGCCTTCTCACATGATATACTGCGAACCATGGACGAAGGGCAACAGGAAGATTCCATATTTTTAGATTTCCGGAAAGCATTTGACATGGTACCCATTGCAGGCTGTTGAATGTGCGAGCATATGGAATAAGTTCAGACATATACGAGTGGCACATAGACTTCTTAAGTAATAGAATCCTGCATGTTCTCCTCGACCGGGAGAGTTCATAAGATAGAAGAGTATCGTCAAGAGTTCATCAGTGAAGTGTGATGGGACCGCTCTTGTTCTCTTCATACATAAAAGATTTGGCGGACGGTGTGAGCAGCAATCTGCGTTGGTTTGCTTATTATGCTGTGGTGTGTGGTATGCTGTCGACGTCGAGTGACTATAGGAAGATACTAGATGACTTCGACAAAATTTGTAGTTGGTGTGATGGTTCAGAATCGTTCAAATGGCTCTAAGCACTATGGGACTTAACGTCTAAGGTCATCAGTCCCTAGAGCTTAGAACTACTTAAACCTAACTAACCTAAGGACATCGCACACATCCATGCCCGAGGCAGGACTCGGACCTGCAACCGTAGCAGCATCAAGGTTCCGGGATGAAGCGCCTAGAACCGCTCGGCCTCAGCAGCCGGCTTGGTGTGATAAATGACAGCTAGCTCTAAATGTGGGAAAATATAAGTTAATGTGAACTGGTAGGAAGATCAAACCTGTGGAGTTTGGGTAGAGCATTAGTGGTGTATTGCTGGACGCAGTCGCGTCGTTTCAATATCTGGGCATAACGTTGCAACGCGGTATGAAACTGAACGAAATATAAGGATTATGGCAGGAAAGGCGAATGGCCGACTTCGGTTTATATTGAGATTTCTGGGGAAGTGCGGCTCATCTGTAAAGGAGGCCGCATGTAGGACGCTGGTGCGACCTATTCTGGAGCATTGCCCAAGTGTTTCGGATCCCTACCTGGTCGGTTTGAAGGTGGGCATCGGTGCAATTCAGAGGCGGCTGCAAGATTTGTTACCTGTAGGTTCGAACAACACCTGTTACGGGGATCCTTCGGGAACTCAAAGGCGATGTTGTTTTCGAGGAAACCTATTGAGAAAATTTGAGAATCAGTATTTGAAGGTGACCACCGAATGATTCTACTGCCGCCAGCATACATTTTGTGTAGGGACCAAGAGCATAAGATACGAGATATTAGGGTTCATACAGAGGTATATAGACAATAGTTTTTCCCCCGTTCTATTTAAGACTGGAACAGTAAAGGAGACGACTAGTAATGGTACAGGGTACCCTCTGCCATTCACTGTACAGTGGCTTGCCGAATATTTATGTACATGCAGATCTTTATGTGCTTGTGGGCACTTGCGTCTTCCAGAATGGCATTAGCCATGTAAGCTGTCCTCCGCCCACGCGTTCCTCGTTTCATTACTACACAGCCATCCTACTGCATCTCTACTGGCCCGCTAAACCACCATATTTTTATCCCACAGAAAAGTTTCGGGATTATATGGAGCTTCGTTTGAAGCACATCAACTTCGCCGCAGATTGGTAGCTTTATGCAGGGCCCAACCGAGGCCGTGGCGAAATAGACCCTCCGACAAGGGCGCAGTCACAGTGAAGGCAAAGAAACTGACAGAAAAAAAAGAAATACGTAACGATTACCTGGGAGATGTACGTGATTTCGCATGCCCCTCACCTTCTTTTATCCTCTCTATGGGAAGAGAGCCCTTCCCTCAGGCCGAGACTGTAAACGCACAGTGTTGTCACAGTGTGGTTACGTCCGAGTAGAATCATTAAGAAATGATCACTACCGAACAGACTTCATTAGGATTATGTGTCAACGGTGTGCTAGAATGACGGTGTTGCCGAGTACACAGCTAGATCTTGTTCAACAGTCGGCTGTGCCAACAGTACACTGGGTTGATATGGCTGCAGTGTACACAGCTAGATAGCGTTCAACAATTGCGCATTTGCTGCTGCCTTGCTAGGTATTGTACAGATCAGATTTATATGGATGGGAAAAACCGAGCGGTTAAAACCTATAGCCATGTTTTAATTCTGAATAACCGGTGTATTTTTTTTCTGGCCGGTGTGGCCGTGCGGTTCAAGGTGCTTCAGTCTGGTACATGCGATATGTCTCTCTCCCGAAAACGTGATTTGCAAACCAGTTCTTATGTGGATAAGTCTATAACAACCCCTACAGTTAGAAACGAGATAAAAACACATGACCGAAGAATCAGTATAGGGCTGTACAGAAAATACCTTAGGTGTTGCTGTGTAACGTTGACAATTACACGGTACGCTTGTATGTTCAGTGTGCAAGACTTCCCCCAGTTAGTATATGCTGTAGTTTCTCGCTGTTGTCGTCGGACATCAGTTGTATTGCGGAATCGTGCTATCTACATCTACATCTACATGGATACTCTGCAAATCACTCTGAAGTGCCTGGTACAGGGTTAATCGAACCATGTTCATTGTTCTATTATTCCAATTTCGAAAAATTGAACACCTATATCTTCCCGTGCGAGCTCTAATTTCCCGACCTTTACTGTGATGGTCGTTTCTCCCTATGTGGGTCGCCGTAAACAAAATTTTCTCGCATTCGGAGCAGAAAGTTGGTGATGGAAATTCCGTGAGGAAATTATGCCGCAACGATAAACGCCTTTGTTTTAATGATGTCCACTCCAAAGCCCGTATCATGTTAGTGACATTCGGTCCCGTATTTCGCGATAATACAAAACGTGCTGACCTCCTTTGAACTTTCTCGATGTACTCCGTTAATCCGATCTGGTAAGGATAATACACCGTGCAGCAGTACTGTGAAAGAGTAGTGTAGGCAATCTCTTTAGTAGATCTCTTAGATTGTTGTCTAAGTGCCCTGCCAATAAATAGCAGTCTTTGGTTTGCCTTCCCCACAACATTTTCTATGTGTTCTTTCCAATGTAAGTTGTTCGTAATTTTAATTCCTAAGTATTTGGTTGAATTTATGGTATTTAGATTTGAGTGATTTATCGTGTGACCGAAATTTAACGGATTCCTTCTAGCATTCATGTGAATGACCCCACACGTTTCGTTATTTAGAATCAATTGCCAATTTTTGCACCATACAGACGACTTTCCTAAATCTATTAGCAATTTGTGTTGATCTTCTGAAGAATTTACTAGACCATAAATGACAGCATCATCTGCAAACAACATAAGACGGCTGCTCAGATTGTCTTCTAAATCATTCATATAGATAAGGAACAGCAGAAGGCCTATGACACTACCTTGGGAAAAGCCCTTAATTTTGAAGTATTATAGGAAGAGCAGTAGCAATGAAGCGCAATGTTCCGTTTACTTTAAAAGATTAAAAACGGGCCGGCCGCGGTGGTCTCGCGGTTCTAGGCGCGCAGTCCGGAACCGTGCGACTGCTAAGGTCGCACGTTCGAATCCTGCCTCGTGCTTAGATGTGTATGATGTCCTTAGGTTAGTTAGGTTTAAGTAGTTCTAAGTTCTAGGGGACAAATGACCACAGCAGTTGAGTCCCATAGTGCTCAGAGCCATTTGAACCATTTGAACCATTAAAAGCGGGAGGCGACACATCAAAGTCATGACACAATACAGGGTGGAGAAAAATTGTGTCACGAAATTTTAACCCTGGGTAGCTGATGCTAGTAGGAACCAACATTACTAACGTTGTGTAGGTCGACAACGCACAATTTTTAAACTACGGAAACTTGGAGCCATGCGCTCCGATTGGCTGCGGGATTCCCCTGAAGCGGATGCTCTGGTCAACGCATGATCGCGAATGCTTTACCTGCCGGAGATCGCGATGTATCCATGGCGGCCCGCACTCTCGGTGGTAGCGCGACAGCCTTCCACTCTGGGGATCTGGGGGCGAATACGCCGGGGTCCCGACACATCCAGTGTAGTTTCATGACAAGGCGTACAGGGAGCAAACCAGTCAGCAGCTGAAAGTTCGCGTACAGAAAGTCCCCGAAAAGGGCCTTTTTTCTAGCTATGACATTGTCTACTTAAAGCAGGTGCTCGAACCGGCGACCTTCTGACGCGACACGATCTCGGTAACGTCGAACTGTGTTATGCCGAACTCTTTCAAAGATTCCTGCCATTACCCTGATGTGATTGGTGCATGTCGAATGCGATCCATTAATTCCTCTTCGTTTCTAGGTGGTTCGCATCTGAATGGGTGAACTAGAAGTGAACTAGAATACAGGAAGAAGTTCGGTGGCGTGAGGTCTGGTGATCGCGGGGGTCATTTCCTACGAGCTCTTCTGCCAGTTACCTGGCCATCGAAGAATTCATTTAAAAATCCACATACAGCACGACTGTTATGTGCGGGAGTTCCATCATGCTGCAACCATATGCGTAGCCGTATGTTCAGGGTAACATATTCCAGCAGGCTGGGTAGCATTTCTTGCGAAAAGTGAAGGAAATCTGCCCAGGTAAGTCGAGGAGGTAGACGAACCGGCCCAATCAGATGGTTACCCCCAATGTCTGCCCTAACGTTGAGCGAAAATCGTTCCTGGTGTACGTGGATGGACGTGACGTCAGTGTTTCCCGTTGCCCAGTAATGAATGTTTCGAGTACTGTAAAGAGAATCCCTATGGAAGGTGCTCTAGTAGGTAAACAACACAATGACGGGGAAGTCGGGACCTCGTGCAACACGTTGCAGAAACCAGTGGCAAAACCCTAGCATATGTCCATAGTCCGCCACAGGATTAAGGTCTTGGACAGGATGGAAACTAAATGGATTCTGGCCGTCATTCCTCAAAACCTCCCAGACTAACCGATGAGTGACCCCCATGTCGTGTCCAACCGCTCGAGTACTTGTCGTAGGTGATTTCTCGAAGCGCTCGAGAACAGTCTCTTCAAATGCAGCATCCCGTAGTGTTCGAGGTCTTTCAGCATCACCGTGTTGTCCCACTAACGAGCCTGTTTGGCCATGTCGCCAGTGAATTGCTGTAAACGTTCGCGGGTGTGAGTGGCGTCTTGCTGGGTACCGTTCCTCATACAATCCTTTAGCTTCATACGCATTATCGTCGGCTAGTCCATAAACAAACACCATATCTCGTTCTTCTTTAAACGAATACTGTGCCGCCATGCTTGCTGTATGACTAAATCGCAGATGACGTGTGTGTGCTCCGAAGAAAAGCTTACGTGTGAATGGCTCTGACGTGACGTGGAGACAAACAGCAAGACAAATTTGACACGTCTGCGTAGGGGCAGTGACGGGGAGAGGGACGTTTGTATGTGTTTCGACAACCATAGCGCTGCCCGTCAACCGATGTAAGGCAACAGGGAAATCCCACAGTCAACCGGAGCTCGGGGCTCCAAGTTTCCACAGTTTAAAAATGGTGCGTTATCAACCTACAAAACATTATTAATTTTGATCCCAAATGGCATCAGCTATCCAGGGTTAAAATTTCGTGACACAGTTTTTCTCCAACCTGTGTAATTAGAAAACATCCACAATTTTCCTTGAAAATACTTTTTTTGGTGTGCTATATATTAGGAGCAATAACTGAACCCTTAATTTTGTGTTTGCTTCGAGGTGAAAAATTAACAGCATCCTAAAGTGAAGAAGCAGGAAGTCATCAATTTGTGACCTTTCGCTGCCGCTGGGTCTGTCATCTTCACCTTCGCAATCTTTGATGAACATGTCGAGCCAGATTTCTGCTGAAAACACAACCCCATATCGATCACAGTCTTTTACTCCTTCAGTGACAGTACAGTTTTTGTCATTGTGCCAAATCAACGTTTGCTGCTGCTACAAAGAAACTGGTACAGGTATGCGCAATCAAATACAGAGATATTTAAACAGTAGAATACGTCATTGAGGTCGGCAAAACTTATAACAGATAAAAAGTGTCTGGCGCAGTTGTTACATCGGTTACTGCTGCTACAAAGGTCGGTGCACAAGCGGTGGGACAGAGCACCTCCGAGGTAGCGATTAAGTGGGGATTTTCCCGCAGGACTATTTGACGAATGCACCGAGAATATCAGGGATCGGGTAGAACATCAAATTCTCGACATTTCTGCTGCTGGAAAAAAAAATCCTGCAAGAACGGGACCAACGACAACTAAAGAGAGTTGTTCAAAGAGACGGAAGTACAACCTTCTGCAAATTGTTGCAGAATTCCCTCACGCCGGAGGTTCGAGTCCTCCCTCGGGCATGGGTATGTGTGTTGTCCTTAACATAAACTAGTTTAAGTAGTGTGTAAGTCTGGGGACAGATAACCTTAGCAATTTTGTCCCTTAGGAAATCACACACATTTGAACATTTGTTGCAGAATTCAATGCTGGGACATCAACGTTATGGGCTTTCGATGCCGAAGGCCCACTCCTGTACCCTTGACCACTGCACGATGTAAAGCTTTACGCCTGCCCTGGGCCCGCCAGCACTGACATTGGACTGTTGATGACTGGAAAGATATCTCCTGGTCGGAGGAATCTCGTTTGAAATCGTATCGACCGGATGGAGGTGTACGGGTGTGGAGACAACCTCATGAATCCATGGACCCTGCAGTCAGCAGGAGACTGTGCAAGCCTTTGGAAGCTGTGTAATGGTGTGGGGCATGTGCAGATGGAGTGATATGGGGCCCCTGATAGTCTAGATATGCCTCTGACAGGTGACACGTACGTAAGCATTTTGTCTGATCACCTGCATCCATTCATGTCCATTGTGCATTCCGACGGTCGTTGGTTATTCCAGCAGGACAATGCGACACCCCACACGTCCAGAATTGCTACAGCGTGTCTCCAGGAGCACTTTTCTGACCTTAAACACTTCCGCTGGTCACCAGACTCCGCAGACATAAAAATTATTGAGCATATCTGGAATGACTTGCAACGTACTGTTCAGAAGAGACCTCCACCCCGTCGTACTCTTACAAATTATGGACAGCTCTGCAGGATTCGTGGTGTCAGTTTCGTCCAGCACTACTTCAAACGTTAGTCGAGTCCATGCTACGTCCTGTTGCGCACTTCTGCGTGCTTGCGGGGCGATAATCGGTATTAGGCAGGTGTACCAGTTTCTTTGTCTCTTCAGTGTAATAGCAGTAAAAAACCCGAAGATCGTTTGTTTCAGAAACCGGTTATTACTGAGTGGTTTGAACAGTCAGGTAAAACTGGAGACGAAAAGAACCGGTGTAGCAGCGACAACCGCCATCCCTAATTCCTCCCGCCTCGCGCCGGCAGCCAGCCGGCGGCGCTGCTGGCGAGCCACTTGCTTGTCATTGATTTTTGTACAAATCTTGCACAGGTAGCACGTGTTAGGCGAGGCAGGACAGTGAACTGAGTGAAAGTGTTGAAAGTAAAATGGCGAATTACAGGTATTCTAATCGCCAAAGGGCATCGATGATTGATTCATACCTACCTACAAAATCAGGCGTGCTACAAGGAGATTATTTCAATAGTAATTTCCTAATGTTGAAGTTCTTAATTGGCGTACGATTCATCATCTGATAAATTAATTTCGTCAATGGCAAATGTTCTTTGCAGCAGACGCAGATAACCACATGCCGTATTCTCAGAAGAAACTCTGGATAACTTGGATATTCGGGAATCCAGCCAGATGTTCGCGTCGTTCTCGCACGATATTTCAAAAGCGTGCCTCGCTGTCTTCTTCAGGTGCTACCTGAGACTGTCTCAGGTAGCACCTGAAGAAGACACCGAGGCACGCTGTTGAAATATCGTGCGAGAACGACGCGAACATCCGGCTGGATTCCCGAATATCCAAGATGTCAACAGAACGCCGGGAAATCATGAAGAATTACAACTCTGGATAACATTGGGCACGCTCTGGAAAGGCCTCCAAGGAAGTCAGTTCGACGTCTGTCTCAGACAACAGGAATTTTCTATGGCTCTGTTGAAAGGGCTTAAAGTTACTGAATGTACAGACTTACAAAATAACTACAGTGCAAGAAATTAAACCGTATAACGTTGGAAAAAGGTTGCAGTTTTGTGAATGGTTGTTGAATAGTGTGCACGACAGAGAAATTGACCTTCACCTTTCTTTCTGGTGTAATAATCGAGGCTCCCATGAATGATCAATGAACACAACTGTGGTGCGCTGTTAGACTCTTCTATTTCAGGAAACAACAAACAGTTAGAGATATATGGAGAATGTTTCGTAGCTTTTTTTTTTTTGACCAGCAGACTGACAGGGAACGTACTTTCGCAACCTTTCAGGATGACTCCGCGATGGCACATACACCCAACTTCTCACTGCAGCAAATTCATGATGTGTTTCAAGATAGAGTCATCACTTACAAAATATGTCCTCCTTGTTCCGCCGATTTAACGTAGTGTAATTTTTATTTCTTGCGGGGGGGGGGGGGGGGGGGGAGGGTGCATTAAAGGCGAAAGGGTACAAATAATATCCATACATTTTAGGTGAACGTAAAACTAACATTCGTCAAGGAATTGCTACAGTTTCTCAGAGGGAAATGCAGCGTGTAATGAGCAGTTCCCTAAGCAAGGACTAGAAATGCTTGAACAATGACGAGACGCAGTCCCAGCGTCTCCGTGCTTAATATATGTGAGTAATTTGCTTCTCTTCTTAAGAGTTTTATGTTATGTCTGTTGGAAATAACTTACTGCGGATTTCCCGTCACTCACACAGCCGCGAAAGAGATTGCGTTAGCGATTGATCACCTATAGGATGTCAGAGGCAGGCGAGCGGGAGCTGAAGCAAATATGCTGTTTGACGGAATGCTTGCGATTTTTTTCTAATTTGTGCCAACTGAGGAGTGGAGTGAATCTGCTTAAGTTCGAGTGCTTCAAAATATTTGGTAAAACGGTAAGTGAAACGGGAAAAAGATCTCACGTGTAAGACACCATTTCACCTAACTTTAATTTACTGTCGGCGATGACTTAAATGAGAGCTCTGTATCTTATTTAGCAAAATATACAGCAGAATTTTGTGATAAATAAGGCAGAAATGTCGATAGAGCTGAGCTAGTTAACAAAATAACGGATCTGAAATTAAGTAGAAATAGCTCATTAAGCACAGTGACGGCTTCCCATTCGGACATTATGAAGTTTTTTTTCCACCAAAAGTACAGGTTAGGAGATGATTATCAAAACATCAAAATAGCTTTTAGGATGTTTATGACAACTACATTGATTGCAGCATCTTGTTAACCAAGTATCAGCAAATTAACTACTTAAGGTTGACTATAGGTAATGTACTTGGTCAAATCACATTTGTTAAGACATCACGGAGTAACTTCCATGGTACTGGTACTTGATGGAGCTGTAGAGGGTACAAACTTCAGAGGAACACAGAGACCGGGATACATCCAACAAATAATTAAGGACATAGGTAGCAACTAGTACACTGAGTAGCACAGGAGAGGATTACATGGCAGGCCGCATCAAACTGAAATAAAATGGTTAAATTCCGTGATCTTCTCGATAGAGTACGACAGAGCTGCCAATTTTGACTTCAGTGCCATAATCAATGAATATACTTCTCGTTGAAAGCACGGAAATGAAAAGTAAAATTGTATTTAAAAACTCAGTTCGCGAAAAGGAATGTGTTGGAAACTTAATTATATCACTTTTACTCGTAGTTCGTATTAGTAACTTATTTACATTAATACTTTGTGAGGAGCAAAAAAAGAATGTTCCTTTTTATACATTTCTGAAATACAGTGGCTGCCACAAAAATTAAGACATAGTTATCGTTTTACTTTCAGCATTTCTAGAAAGTTTATACAATTTGTAATCTTTTCGGATACATAAATTATTATGAATATATTTATATAGCTCATTAAAGTAAAATGTTTCGATAACGCTTCATTTTATTAAACTTTCTCTACATATTACAAAAATTTCCTAAATAGTATTAGAAAAACTTGCAGAAATTTGTTTTTTGGGGGGTTTGGGGGGGAGTAGGGAAGCAATTTGGGCAGAGTTCTGCCAAGGGCGTAGGGATTACTTCGGTACGACTAAGGCTCTACGGTAGGGGTGAACCGACTTGTTGGTATCGCAGCCTAGAACCCCTTTCTGTGACTACATAAAGTCCACAAGTTAAAAAATATTGAAATATCGTGCTGCGAGACAAGCTATTATTCCGAACTGGGAGCCCACTCCCTCAATGCCAGGTAAGTCCGACAGGGGCGTGCTGTTTCCTTGTCCAGAACGAATGAAAGCTGTGTGTGTGTGTGTGTAAAAAAAAAAAAAAAAAAAAAAAAAAAAAAAAAAAAAAAAAAAAAAAAAAAAAAAGGATAGAGAGAGAGAGAGAAGAAATTACAAGAATGAACAGTGAGGGGCAAGCCACCATCAGATCAAAGGATGGCCGCGTGTGTACCCTGGGTTGCATTGTGCTATGGGATCTGATCATCAATGTGACGCTTCCACCGGTTCAATAAATGGGTCAAATGGCTCTGATCACTATGGGACTTAACATCTGAGGTCATCAGTCCCCTAGAACTTAGGACTACTTAAACCTATAGACACCACACACATCCATGCCCGAGGCAGGATTTGAACCTGCGACAGTAGCGGTCGCGCGGTTCCAGACTGCAGCGCCTAGAACCGCTCGGCCACACCGGCTGGCGCTTCCACCGGATGTGGCATACCTAACGAAATTTGTACACTGTCTTACTCACCGAACCGAGCCCATAACCAAGACTAAAGTCCTTGTTGCACGGAGTTCAACGTGATGAGTTTGGGGAGGGAAGGGAGAGGGGGAGAAGAGTAATATTTTGTCAAGTGTACCTAAGGAAAAGTGAATCCCATAGTGTATGTTGAACGGAATCGTGTCAGTGGTTCAGTACGGAACCACACAGTGGATGGTGTCGCAGCCACAATGAACCCATGCTTAATGCTCAACAGACAACACAGTACCACATCAAGTGTTCACTGTGAGCCACATCGTTATTCTGAGCTAGTTATATCTGGGACGTTAATAAAATGCACAGAAGTCTCAAGTAATTTTAAGATCCCGTCACAAATTAAGCAGGTCTGAATTTCATGAGCAGCTGCATCCTAGTCTCCTGCACCGTACACCAATACCATACCAGAAAACGGTGAAGAACCAGGGTGAAAATTCAGGAAAAGCACTTTAGCTGGACAGTAAATAACGTCGCTATGCAGAACAAGCGTTCCGAGTGCGTCTATGTTCTCCAGATGTTTCGGAAGATAACACTGCCTAGCAAAAAAGTGAACCACACAGAACAGGAGGAGGAAACAAAATGAAACTTCACGCGTGGAAAGGGTTTGTGCTGTCATAAAATCGAATCAGATTTAAAAAGAAATTTGCAGTATGAGCGCACTTATAGCCATCACGATTGCACCCCATCTAGACTGCGTGCATTCGGTGGTTCAGTTAGGGTGTCATACAGCCATTGCAGTCTCTCTTGAGACACGCTGGCTCTCAAGGTTTGTAACTGGTCCTTGGTGGTGGCGTATCTATGTATGTGAGAGTGCAGTTTGCGCTGTTATCAGGTCTCCTAAGTGTCATTGGTCAAGTTTACAGAGTTGCCGGATCTCCCCAAATTGTCCATGTCTGCCTTGGGCAAATGTGTAGTACTTTACCAACAGCCGCTATTTTGATTGTTTATTAGGGATCTAGTTACGATGTTCCAATCATGTAATCTTCAGGCCTGTCCCATGAATGACATCAAGTATCACTCGTGCACCTATAAGACAAGGCACCAATAATTGTATCTGGCTCGGTAGGTAACGAACTTCCTTGGTCAAAACCCTCCTTCAGTATCATGTGTCAAAGTCCCCCCTTCATCAAAGTCATCCTGAAAGAATGGGTCCTTTGATCCAAAAAGTCAAACACTGAGCTTTACCTTCCTATTTCATATAAAATGTGTCAGTTAAAATGACTTATTACCCCTCTGTATAATTGCCATTATTTATTGATTAATTAATGACACAATATTTTTATTACCATTATTAATGACCTGCCACTATGATGTTCATAATTAATGACCTATCGCTTTCTCACAATTATTTAATACCCACTTATCAATATTTTTGGATAATAAATAATAATTTCTCCCCACGTGTGCCTTGGTTCATCAGACGGGCTTCTCACTCATATTCTGCCTCACATCCCACATGGAAACAACCAGGAACATTTTTATACGCTACTTTGTTATACAATATATCCGTCTCTGTTTAACATTTATGAGCCATTGGAACTGCCAATGTGAACGGTTTTTAGGGAGAAGTCTTTTTTTTTTACGACAGGGAATTAGAGTAACAGTCTTTATATATTAGGAGAGGTACGTAAGGATGGTAACTATACTTCTAACTACCTAGTTTCAACTACGTTTCAAGATCAACAAAATAGCCACTGTCGACTACTTTTTTCAACGTGAGGCAACTACATTTCTAGATCGTCATTGTAGTATGGAAAAGCAGAGGTACGTTTATTTATCTAACACAAAATACGGCCCACTGTTCAAACAGTGACAGAAGCCTCCACGTTAGCTGGACACTAACAGTGCAGGCTATTCGGCTTGTGGGTAACACTGCCGCCGTTGTTATACAGCACAGCCTTCCTATGCTACAACTAATTGACGCCGTTGTCACGAGGCTATGTGGCCTCGGGTCATGACTTAAACCTATGCCCAATAGAGGATAATCCTGATCCTGCTCAAGGTAAATGCCAAGTCGCTTGGGCCTCCCGTCGGGTAGGCTGTTCGCCGGGTGCAAGACTTTCGAGTTGACGCCACTTCGGTGACTTGCCTGTCGATGGGGACGAAATAATGATGACAAGGACAACACAACACCCAGTCCCTGAGTGGAGAAAATCTCCCACCCAGCCTGGAATCGAACCCGGGCAGTTAGGTATATCATAGCGTCGCGCTGGCCACTCAGCTACCAGGGGCGGACTTCATCCTGCTAACACCAATTTCATTATAAAACCTACTCGACAGAGTGCTTAGTCTTAGTGACGTGTAACATGTATTTTGCATATGCTACGCCTTTAAAAGGATTTCACCTCACCCGACACTGCTTCTCAGCTGCACCATACGTAGTCCATGCAGATTTGTAATAATATTAACTGCTGCTCCCCCTATCCAACTCTACCCCCTCGGGCCAAAGAAGCGACTGCGAAATCCTGTGGCACAGTACAGCTCCACCCGGCCCTACAACCAACATTTCCATAGATATTAGGTCTAGATGTCCCCAGCCAAGTCGCTAATTCTCTCGGAATTCCATCATGTTGCGACAGTACTGTTCAATCAGATAGAAGGCTGTCTAGATTCCTACCGGTCACTGTGTAGAGAGAAAATAGATAGAAAAAATAGCACACTACCCTGCAGGAAAAAATTCAGCACCATGCGAGATTTCCATAAACCTATAATAATTAAAACTGTGAAGGGGGCAGATTACACAACATTTCCAGTGCATGGCTGCAGTACTTCACCACTGTATTCTCTTTGTACAGAACAGAAAGTTCCCACTACTTTTAACAAACCAAAGGCTGTTAAATTTAATCCATCATTTACTATTTTAGACAGCAACGGAGGCATTTATGGCAGAGCGATGTATCGCAGTGTGAAAAAAATGCATTGCACCATAATGGGGTTATAAATAGCAGATTAATAGAGTTTCTTTAGTCAGAAAGACGTGTGTCGGACCCTGTTATGAGATCAGTAAAATGTTTATTATATTTATCACGTCGTCGTAAATGTGTGATTCCAGTTCTTTTCTTTTTTTAAACATTTACAGTCTTATCGCTACTGTGTTTATCAAGATGGTGTAATGTCAACCCCAATATTTTGTGTCGCCAGCATATGGGACGGTGCTCGATATTTAAGAATTAACGAATATTTTCCAGAAATGACTTTAAACCTTATATGTGAGAACGGAGAAAAGACTCATTAGTATATTGTGACTTATTACTATATTGTGACTTATTATATATTGTGAAATAACAATAACATGTATTATTATTTTATGACCAGTTTCTTACAAAGAATAATCATATAAAAAAAGACAATACCACTAAAAGAATGTATTGGAATTGTATTCTCTGTGAAATTTTTTTCCTTCTTTTGCTGTTCTCTATGGTGTATGAAGCGGATGAGATCGAAGATAAGCTGAGGTCAGTTCTTTTAAATGTTGTGAAAGGTAGTCATAAGTGATCAAAAGAAAAACACAACCTACAATTTCCTAAAAGGAATTCTAGTGAACGGATTTTTATTTGAAACTAGATAACCAACTATGAATGTTTTAATTTTTGTGTCCGCAGCAGTCCAGACGGTGCTTTTTCTGCCGCCATTACGTGAGCGTGTGGAGCGGCAATTTCATATTGAAGAATTAATCAGACAATCAGACAATAATTCTTTCGATCGCTATTACAATATTTGAACTCCGAGGACAAGAACACACAGGAATTTTTTTTTTATTCTAACAGCGAAAATAACATTCAGTAGAACAGCCGTAGGCTTTACACAAATAAAATAATTTTTGTGGCTGGTGGATAAGATTAATTTTCTCAGAATAATTTATCAGCGACTTTAGATAAAAATGTTTAGGACACCATTGTTGTTACGGGTAGAGGTTGCCGTGTGACATGTTAATTATCTGGTGCATACATGTTAATGACATGTAAAGAATTATCGAAACTCATTATAGTCGAGCTCAGCAGCTCATAAATAAGAAATATGGAGATTATTTATTTATTTCTAATAATATTGCTATTATTGCTCCTAAATTTTCGTACGTTTTACAATGACACGTAGACACCACCACAACAACTTTAAACAGAACCCCACCAAACCCATTAGAATGGGGAACTGAGCGAGTGTTTACTCTGGAACTACAGTCTGGAACCGTGCGACCGCTACGGTCGCAGGTTCGAATCCTGCCTCGGGCATGGATGTGTGTGATGTCCTTAGGTTAGTTATGTTTAAGTAGTTCTAAGTTCTAGGGGACTGATGACCACAGCAGATAAGTCCCATAGTGCTCAGAGCTATTTGAACCATTTTTACTCTAGAACTGAGATACTATTTAATTTGTTGCGATGTTTTATTTCAGTTATGTCAACATTTACAGACCGCGAAAGCTTCCATTGATTGCTTTAGCTGACATGCTTGTTTTTTAGAAGCAGTTTATATTCATCCATTATGAAAGTTGTTTTCGCCATATACTCCACTTTTAGTTCATGTCATCATTTCCACGTGTCCTTGACGTGTTAGAAGCATTTAATGCAGGAATTTAATTAATAGGGAACGGTAAAGTTTATTTGACATGCTAATTGTTTTTGCTGAGATCTGTGGACTGAAAATGTTTTTGTGAACCAGTTATAAGTCGATAGTATGTATATTTCAAAGTACTGTGGAGAATAATGTCCTAAACCGATATATAGTGCAAATTATCTAGCTATTTGGAACGTATTCAATGACTGTGGTCTGTGTTTAGAATCTGTAATCATAAGTATGTATTACGACAAACAACATGGGTCACTTTTTTATGCACGCTACTACTCTAAAACTGGAAGAAACCTCCTTAGAGAGGACTTTGGCAGAATGTATTTATTGAGGAATCAGCCTGGACACCTATTTTTTATGCGATATGTCTCTCTCCCGAAAACGTGATTTGCAAACCAGTTCTTTTGTGGATAAGATTTCCGTCAGTCTGGCAAACGGTTTTCCTCATTCTTGTCTTACGCACTCATAACAATCAATGTTGGGTCACACAGCTACTAATAGGTACTCTTCCATCGCCAGTGAAAAGTGACTAGTGATGTAATAGAACACTAGTGTGCCTCTGCGCCTATTTATGGGTAGTAGTTACATTTACCTGCGTCTAGCTGCCTTTATCAAAATTGCTTCCCAAAGTCTAGATGCTTATTATTATATTCTGGGTGCTTGTTAGCACGAAAAGCGCGTACCACCACAAAGCCATAAAGTAAGGGAGAAACGTCAACATACCTATCTAACACAAAACTATCAGCCGCAATAAATCATGATATGTGATTCTGTAGGTAGCAGTGTTTTAAAAACTATATATTTTGTGGATGGATTACGGTTTTATCACCATGGCGTCTATGCATCCTTACTACTTCAGGTGTTTTACTGTAAATATTGTTTCTGGTGAAATTGTAGTACGAGCATACTGGATTTCTTCCTCTGTGTATGCTACATCCATTAGCAACTCGAAGCCTCTTTGCAATTCGCTACAGTCTCTGAACACTATTATATTCTCTTTATACACAGTCACATCCAACCTTTTTTTTTGTACTGCGACAAAAAACATGTCCCTTTATATAGCACTGCCACCATGCGATGCTCTCCCTTGTTTACAAAATCAGTACAGTCCTTTTTTCTCTACTGCGATAGACTCTGTACTCGTAATATAGCGACTGCTACGGTCGCAGGTTCGAATCCTGCCTTGGGCATGGATGTGTGTGAAGTCCTTAGGTTAGTTAGGTTTACGTAGTTCTAAGTTCTAGGGGACTGATGACCTCAGAAATTAAGTCCCATAGTGCTCAGAGCTATTTGAACCACTTCGTATACAGGTAATTAAAAAATAGTGGTAATCCTCACAGCCATTCTATCCACACAAGTTGTCCATTCTTGACTGACAGGTATGATCTTGATTCCACTCGCCCCACCACTCCACACAGATGGTACAAACCCTATGAAAAAAAATAAAAGAAATATTATTCATTATGTAAAAAATGAATGAATGGATGAAAAAATGAAAATGGTGGAGAAATGACTTTAAATATTTATGTTATTTACTCTTTCAGTACGAACTTTGTTGTAGAACCCCTTATTTACGTGTGGTAATAAAAATTCATTTAGACAGAATTAAGCACTTTTAAAATTACGTGAACCTTAGCAACCCTCTCATGCTGATAAATTCAAACTAACTGATTAATAACATTTATGACTTTGAAAATTATTTAGATTAATTTTTTTTACGCATTTCGGTCTTGCAACACATTTTCTAGGTGCAGTGGGTTTTTAAATATTTACTGAATTCTTTCCCGGCCTTAGCTATAGAACACAAGGCTGTCTCTGTTAGCATAAAATGGTTAAATATTGCCAAGCAGACCTGAACCTTTAATTATCATTGACAAAACACACTTCACTATACGTTTAAGCTATTTGCCTTAGTGGTAATTATCCGCCTATGAATGCACAAATGTAAAACCAGTAATAAACTCAGTCAGCCTCAGGATCGCTGTAAAAGAAAAATATTTCGTAATTTTCTGCTAATTTTACCTGCTCCCGATTTACGGGTTTGGTTAATTTTTTAGCGGAACAATTTTTTAAATTAAATCGTTCGGTCGCGGCACAGCCCACCAACACCAACGATAATCGCTAAAAGTGCTGAAAATTCTCTAAAGAAATATTATAGATGACATGGGCAAGCTAATGTACATTTGTAATACACAATTTTGACAAATTATAATGTATTTAGACCATAACAACAATTTAAATTACACAGCTTCATGATTTCTCCTCTAATAACGGCTAAAGATAGATACAGATGGAGAAAAAAGTACTGTACTGATTTTGTAAACAAGGGAGAGCATCGCATGGTGGCAGTGCTATATAAAGGGACATGTTTTTTGTCACAGTACATAAAAAAGGTTAGATGTGGTTGTGTTTAAAGAGAATATTGTAGTGTTCAGAGACTGTA
The DNA here is from genome assembly GCF_023897955.1 of Schistocerca gregaria. Classification (NCBI taxonomy): domain Eukaryota; kingdom Metazoa; phylum Arthropoda; class Insecta; order Orthoptera; family Acrididae; genus Schistocerca; species Schistocerca gregaria. The sequence goes on along the minus strand of NC_064921.1, from coordinate 134,238,951 downwards.
GCGAATTGCAAAGAAACTTCGAGTTGGTAATGGATGTAGCATACACAGAGGAAGAAATCCAGTATGCTCGTACTACAATTTCACCAGAAACAATATTTACACTAAAATACCTGAAGTAGTAAGGATGCATAGACGCCATGGTGATAAAACCGTAATCCATCCGCAAAATATGTAGTTTTTAAAACACTGCTACCTACAGAATCACATATTAATGCAGCATAAACTATACTGAATATTCATAATACATACCTAACTTCTATGGCGAAGTATTGTGTGCACCTACATCTACCTACATATACATGGTTACTCTGCAATTCACACTTAAGTGCCTGGCAGAGGGTTCATCAAACCATTTTCATACTACTTCTCTATCACTCCACTCTCGAATGGCGCGTGGGAAAAAGGAACACCTTAATCTTTCCGTTCGAGCTCTGTTTCCTCTTATTTTATTATGATGATCATTTCTCCCTACGTAGGTGGGTGACAAATATTTTCGCATTCTGAAGAGAAAGTTGGTGCTTGAAATTTTGTAAATGTTGTTGTTGTTGTGGTCTTCAGTCCTGAGACTGGTTTGATGCAGCTCTCCATGCTACTCTATCCTGTGCAAGCTTCTTCATCTCCCGGTACCTACTGCAACCTACATCCTTCTGAATCTGCTTAGTGTACTCATCTCTCGGTCTCCCTCTACGATTTTTACCCTCCACACTGCCCTACAATGCTAAATTTGTGATCCCTTGATGCCTCAAAACATGTCCTACCAACCGATCCCTTCTTCTAGTCAAGTTGTGCCACAAACTTCTCTTCTCCCCAATCCTATTCAATACCTCTTCATTAGTTACGTGATCTATCCACCTTATCTTCAGTATTCTTCTGTAGCACCACATTTCGAAAGCTTTTATTCTCTTCTTGTCCAAACTAGTTATCGTCCATGTTTCACTTCCATACATGGCTACACTCCAAACAAATATTTTCAGAAATGACTTCCTGACACTTAAATCTATATTCGATGTTAACAAATTTCTCTTCTTCAGAAACGCTTTCCTTGCCATTGCCAGTCTACATTTTATATCCTCTCTACTTCGACCATCATCAGTTATTTTACTTCCTAAATAGCAAAACTCCTTTACTACTTTAAGTGTCTCATTTCCTAATCTAATTCCCTCAGCATCACCCGATTTAATTGGACTACATTCCATTATCCTCGTTTTGCTTTTGTTGATGTTCATCTTATATCCTCCTTTCAAGACACTGTCCATTCCGTTCAACTGCTCTTCCAAGTCCTTTGCCGTCTCTGACAGAATTACAATGTCATCGGCGAACCTCAAAGTTTTTACTTCGTCTCCATGAATTTTAATACCTACTCCAAATTTTTCTTTTGTTTCCTTTACTGCTTGCTCAATATACAGATTGAATAACATCGGGGAGAGGCTACAACCCTGTCTCACTCCTTTCCCAACCACTGCTTCCCTTTCATGCCCCTCGACTCTTATGACTGCCATCTGGTTTCTGTACAAATTGTAAATAGCCTTTCGCTCCCTGTATTTTACCCCTGCCACCTTTAGAATTTGAAAACGAGTATTCCAGTCAACATTGTCAAAAGCTTTCTCTAAGTCTACAAATGCTAGGAACGTAGGTTTGCCTTTTCTTAATCTAGCTTCTAAGATAACTCGTGAGGTCAGTATTGCCTCACGTGTTCCAACATTTCGACGGAATCCAAACTGATCCTCCCCGAGGTCTGCATCTACCAGTTTTTCCATTCGTCTGTAAAGAATTCGCGTTAGTATTTTGCAGCTGTGACTTATTAAACTGATAGTTCGGTAATTTTCACATCTGTCAGCACCTGCTTTCTTTGGGATTGGAATTATTATATTCTTCTTGAAGTCTGAGGGTATTTCGCCTGTCTCATACATCTTGCTCACTAGTTTGTAGAGTTTTGTCATGACTGGCTCTCCCAAGGCAGTCAGTAGTTCTAATGGAATGTTGTCTAGTCCGGGGGCCTTGTTTCGACTCAGGTCTTTCAGTGCTCTGTCAAACTCTTCACGCAGTATCGTATCACCCATTTCGTCTTCATCTACATCCTCTTCCATTTCCATAATATTGTCCTCAAGTACATCAACCTTGTATAAAGCTTCTATATACTCCTGCCACCTTTCTGCCTTCCCTTCTTTGCTTTGAACTGGGTTGCCATCTGAGCTCTTGATATTCATACACGTGGTTCTCTTCTCTCCAAAGGTCTCTTTAATTTTCCTGTAGGCAGTATCTATCTTACCCCTAGTGAGATAAGCCTCTACATCCTTACATTTGTCCTCTAGCCATCCCTGTTTAGCCATTTTGCACTTCCTGTCGATCTCATTTTTGAGACGTTTGTATTCCTTTTTGCCTGCTTCATTTACTGCATTTTTATATTTTCTCCTTTCATCAATTAAATTCAATATTTCTTCTGTTAGCCAAGGATTTCTAGCAGCCCTCGTCTTTTTACCTACTTTATCCTCTGCTGCCTTCACTACTTCATCCCTCAGAGCTACCCATTCTTCTTCTACTGTATTTCTTTCCCCTATTCCTGTCAATTGTTCCCTTATGCTCTCCCTGAAACTCTGTAAAACCTCTGGTTCTTTCAGTTTATCCAGGTCCCATCTCCTTAATTTCCCACATTTTTGCATTTTCTTCAGTTTTAATCTACAGGTCATAACCAATAGATTGTGGTCAGAGTCCACATCTGCCCCTGGAAAGTCTTACAACTTAAAACCTGGTTCCTAAATCTCTGTCTTACCATTATATAATCTATCTGATACCTTTTAGTATCTCCAGGGTTCTTCCACGTATACAACCTTCTTTCATGATTCTTAAACCAAGTGTTACCTATGACTAAGTTGTGCTCTGTACAAAATTCTACTAGGCGGCTTCCTCTTTCATTTCTTAGCCCCAATCCATATTCACCTACTATGTTTCCTTCTCTCCCTTTTCCTACACTCGAATTCCAGTCACCCATTACTATTAAATTTTCGTCTCCCTTCACTATCTGAATAATTTCTTTTATTTCATCGTACATTTCTTCAATTTCTTCGTCATCTGCAGAGCTAGTTGGCATATAAACTTGTACTACTGTAGTAGGTGTGGGCTTCGTATCTATCTTGGCCACAATAATGCGTTCACTATGCTGTTTGTAGTAGCTTACCCGCATTCCTATTTTCCTATTCATTATTAAACCTACTCCTGCATTACCCCTATTTGATTTTGTGTTTATAACCCTGTAATCACCTGACCAGAAGTCTTGTTCCTCCTGCCACCGAACGTCACTAATTCCCACTATATCTAACTTTAACCTATCCATTTCCCTTTTTAAATTTTCTAACCTACCTGCCCGATTAAGGGATCTGACATTCCACGCCCCGATCCGTAGAACGCCAGTTTTCTTTCTCCTGATAACGACATCCTCCTGAGTAGTCCCCGCCCGGAGATGCGAATGGGGGACTATTTTACCTCCGGAATATTTTACCCAAGAGGATGCCATCATCATTTAATCATACAGTAAAGCTGCATGTCCTCGGGAAAAATTACGGCTGTAGTTTCCCCTTGCTTTCAGCCGTTCGCAGTACCAGCACAGCAACGCCGTTTTGGTTAATGTTGCAAGGCCAGATCAGCCCCCTGCAACTACTGAAAAGGCTGCTGCCCTTCTTCAGGAACCACACGTTTGTCTGGCCTCTCAACAGATACCCCTCCGTTGTGGTTGCACCTACGGTACGGCCATCTGTATCGCTGAGGCACGCAAGCCTCCCCACCAACGGCAAGGTCCATGGTTCATGGGGGGATTTTGTAAATAGATCTCGCCAAAAAGAAAACCGTCTTTGTTTCAGCGACTGCCACCCCAACTCACGTATCATATCAGTGACACTCTCATCCGTATTGCGCGGTAATACGAAACAAACTGCCCTTTTCTGCACTTTTTCGATGTCCTCCGTCAATCCTATCTGGAAAGGATCCCACACCGGGCAGCAATATTCCAGCAGAGGGTGGACAAGTGTAATGTAGGCTGTCTCTTTGATGGGTCTGTCGCATCTTCTAAGTGTTCTGCCAACAAAGCGCAGTCTTTGTTTCGCCTTCCCCATATATTATCTATGTGGTCTTTCTAATTTAAGCTGCTCGTAATTGGATTTCCTAGGTATTTCGTGGAAGTGAGAGCCCTTAGATTTTTGTGATTTATCGTACACCCACGATTTATCGGTTTCCTTTAAGTACCTATGTGGATGACCTCGCACCTTTCTTTGTTTAGTGCCAATTGCCACTTTTCGCACCATACAGAAATTCTCTCTAGATCATTTTGTAACTGGAATTGATAGTCTAATGATTTTACATGACGGTAAATTACAGCGTCATCTGAAAGCAATCTAGGGGGGCTGCTCAGATTATCACCTAGATCATTTATGAAAATCAGGAACAGTAGAGGGCCTATGACACTACCTTGCGGAATGCCAGGTTCTACTCGATGATTTACCGTCAGTCACTACGAACTGTGACCTTTCTGAGAGTAAATCAAGAATCCAGTCACACGACTGAGATGATAATCCATATGCACGCAATTTGATTAATAGTCGTTTGTGAAAAACGGTATCAAAACCCTTCTGGAAATATAGGAATATGGAATCGACCTAAGATCCCTGGTCGACAGCACTCATTACTTCATGGGAATAAAGAGATAACTGCGTTACACAACTACGATACATTCTGAATCCGTGTTGGTTATATATCAATAAGCAATTTTCTTCAAGGTGATGGGTAATGTTCTAGTACAGTATTTGCTCCAAAGTCATACTGCAAATTGAGGTCAGTGAAATTGGTTCTGTACTTCAATGGGTTATTCCTATTACCTTTCTTGAATATTGGTGTGACCTGTGCTACTTTCCAGTCTTGAGGAACAGACCTTTCGTCAAATGAGTAAAAAACCAACATTTTCTCTGTAAATACGTCAACCTATGAAATATGACCAGTTTCCTTTAGAAAATGCAGACATACTTTATTCCAATTTTACATTAAAATGTATCCATATTTTTCCATAAATTTTCCTTATTTCCTTATTTTGTCCATATTTTTCCATATTTGCAGAATTCGAAGCACACAAAAAATTATTTGTATTGTGTTACTGCATGGTAATTGGGGATGATGTGATATATATATATATATATATATATATATATATATATATATATATATATATATATATAGTCACTGTTGTCACTATATCTAAGTATTGTGTGTGTGTGTGTGTGTGTGTGTGTGTGAAAGGAAACTAAGCAGAATGTAATAGACTGGCATTTCCACGAGCTGGCACACTAGTGTGTACTGCCAGATATCACAATTGCAGTACTACATTTTATTAGCAGAACACGAACAAGGTGTGGGAAATTTGTTAAAGAGACTGCTGTACCATATCCCTATTTTTGCAGTGTCAGCGATCCATCAGTAATGCTTAGAAAATAGAATTAATATGTCTGAAGATAAAAGTTATCTCTTTCAGATTTTTTCATCTGACGTTTTATAAAATACTAAATACAACGAATCTTCTTCTTGCTTCACTGTCGTATCCATACAGCAAGCTATAAGCTCCTGTGTTTTGTGTGAATAATGATAAGAATATGAAGCTTAACTGTGTTTCCATTTATTAATAGCGTAATTAATGCCGGTTGCTAATAATATTTAAGGTGTTTTTCTGTGTTTCAGCGAGCTAAATAAGTTGGAATTGGTTGATTTGATGACGCAACGACTGCTTGCCATCAGCACATTATCATTTAGACATATTCATTTTAACAAGTTGAACCTTAAATCTAAAAGTTTTTACAAAGCATGCTTATTGCTGTTATAATGCAAATCATTTGTTGCACTGTGTCTTAACATGATCCAGATCATGAGTCACCAACTTTTGCATTCACAAACGACCTCTGTGTCTGATAAAAACCACATACAATTACAAAGGTGGTAGTTTCTTCAGACTATTCATCGAATCAGGGAGAGGTGTTATTCCATCAATGAATTTCAAAGCTTATTAACAGTTTTTAGATTTATATTGCTATCGTCAATATCATGTGGTCATAGTCTGCAATCATTTTACTTTCAACTCTATAGATTTCTAAACTAAATTGTTTATAATAAATATGTCAGCTATGTTTGCTGTGAGATATATGAAAGGTAAGGGCTACATTGCTTATTCTATATTGCTTGCATGTAGAGCAGAATGGAGAGACAACTGTAATCATTCACTGACTAATTTTATATAGTATTACAATATTTAGAATTTTGTGGTAACTAGCTTTAAAAATAGTGAAAATACAGTCTGTAAAACACAGATCACTTCATGTCATGAGGGCACTTAATAATATAGCACTACTTTATTTTTTTAACCCATGAATGTCGTTTTTCTAGAATGTTCTTTCTCAGCAAAACTGTTATTTGTGCACTGGTATTAAAGTGAGATATGTTAATTTAGACACGTAATTTATCTTCTTGTTATGGTAAAAATAGCGAAAGCCGCCAAAATGTGAAGAGAATAACATAACAAGAAAATTAATCCAACTTCATTTCTCACAGCAGGTCAATCACTAGAATGTCAAATGTTTAGGAAAATTATCTGTCAAATCGATTATCAACTCAATTATAACGCAGTATCATGCAGATATGATGAAATCCATAATGAAATGTCATACCAATATAATCAAATATTCATTAAATATAATCGAATGCCAACTGAATATAGTGAAATGTCCACTCAGTATGATGAAACGTCGTCTATGTGTAAGGAAAAGTCATCTAGCGCAGGTCAAGTGTTAACTATGCCAAATAATATGTCATCTACACCAGGAACAGTGTCCAATGGAATGTTGATTAAACTGTAATGAGAACTTAGATTCAGGACTGGGACATGTAATGCAGCCAACAATTGCTGAACTTTCATCTCAGAATGACACTTCAGAAGACGTAATTAGGACCAAAGTAAAGTTATTTAAAGATGTGTTAGGTAGAGATTTACTGGAGTTACAAGGTAATGTCATACCACAGACTAGTAATGTACAACATGCTCTGCCCATTGCAATGCCAACAAACAGGACACACCATCCCTTGCTTTTGAAATCAGCAATGAAAGCATTTATCTCACACTATATAACGAAATTCTTAGTAGCGAAACAAATAATGCATGGCTGTCGACCAGCTACATATCTTATTGGTAAGAGCAGCACTTTCAATAGGATGAGTTCCATTATGTGAATACTTGCTTAAAAATGAACAGTTATTGGCGTTCAAAGCCAGTAAAAGAAACAATAATAATAGCGTTTGAATGATATTTCCGCTGTCTGGCTGTACAGGCCTCTTCATTTTATATTACTATAATGATTTTGGCCTTAAGCCATTATCAAGTAGAACAGTGTTGGATAAAATTAGAATTTAAGTCAAGTCATCATCAAGATGGGAGAAGACAAGCACAAAATCACCTTAATGTATAGCAGACAGGTAGCGAACATTTTTTCCACCCATAGAACAGTTGAGCCACAGACTGAATATCAGTACAGTCGTTACATGTGTAGTGTACATGTTCTGAAGTTTTAAAGTTATGGCTGGTCAAAAGACTATCACATCAGTCCTGTAACACAGCTAGTGAAGCATCTGCTACACAATGCTACGCATCCTCAATGTGAACCGACTACATCTTATTCAGAAGGGATGGCAACATATACCAAAGTGGTTACAATCGTCGGAGTAGGACAATGGCATGAATATAACAAACACAATGATTGGAATGCAAACAAAACACACAAGAAACTGCAGAAGAAAACCTTACTTTACCTGGTGATCACAGAAAATTACATGGTCATAGTGACGAGCCTGTCCAAGTTATTGTACATCCAGGTGTAGGGAAAGTACCAGCTGCTGCTGTTTTAGGCATTAGCACTATAGCGATTATATTGTCATCTAGCTTCTTTACAACGATTCACAAAGTCACAAAAGTACCCACATTTCATGAGTCAAATTGTAAGATTCTTGTGGTTGTCAGAGTTTAGTCATTAAATGTGAAAATGCAATCATACGTGAAAGTTGAAACAGCAAATGGAGTTATAAAAAAGCCTTTCCTAATATCATGTGTGTTAGTTGTAGAATGAATTTTTTGCATTTATGTACTAAGGGAGAAGTATGCTGTGACTGACTTCTCTTCAGGCAAATGCTTTCTACACATTGATAGCTAAAGTATTGTAGCTGACCAATGAAAACAAAGATGGGACTTAAAGGTAAAGTTTCTTAATATATATACAGTATACACCACTTATACCCCCTCACACTATAGTCCAGTTAAGAGCATAAAAATGCAGTAAAAGATATGATTATTCAGTCTACAACCATTGATTCCTTGTAACAAGCAAAATTAAATACACTGCTTTTAAATTATGTACAAATATTTGAGAAAAATCCTAGTGTTATTAGTATCTGCCAATATGAAATGGAAGTTCATATCCATGAAATACGCCATAACAATACACACTCCATCCTATGGGTGAAGAGAATAGCAGTCACTATGATATTTACGAAAAGTATGTTAATTATATGCTACAGAGTATACTGTAGTAGCTCCAGGCTTTAATAGATATGACAACAGTTGACAAGCATTACTGTCAGGCAATGCATCAAATTTCCTTGGTTGAGCATGGAAAACATTTATACATGAATATGGAATTTCAAAATTGTAATATCATGATTTCACCTAGAAAGACACCCCATGGCAAGGAATATTCTGGTAGCTGGATAGATTTATATGCACATACGTGCACAGTCAACAGTCACATTTGATACAATATCTAGAGTGCTTTGAACAAATCATAAACAGTTTGCGTCTGTACACAACACAATTCATCTGTCTCCAATGACCTCCTTGTCGACGGGACGTTCAACACTAATCACCACCACCGCCACAACACAATTCACTCCAGATGAATTAATATCCAAGATGAAAGAGGAGAGTTAATGGATAGATCCGTTCTCACATCTTCAGATGATAGAATGTCCTTGGGAAGGAAAGTATACTGCATTGGACACTTGGTTAAACATTAGGACTGAGAAAGATAAATATCTCAGTAAATAAGCGATCTCAAGCCTAATAAAGATAATAAAAGCCAGTATTTTAACTTAATAGAACCCAAAAATTGATATGCAAATGAAATTGATACCTTCTATGTTTATGTGAAATTATGTAAAAATGCTCTAGTTGTTTTGATCTTGAGGAGCAAAGATATATTTTAAACCTTACAAAGCAGGAAACTCGATCTTGTTTCGAACTGAAATTAATTTCATATAGATTCTGATGTGAATGTAGAATAAAAATCACTTTCTTTATACTTTTTGATATTACATCCAGGCTTACTGAAGCCAGTGTTAACTGAGCTGTGGCTAATGTGGTTTCAGTATACGAAATTATCCTATAATTGAAAGATAAAATTACTGTAAATAATTTTTCCTATTGGACATTGTAAAACACAAATTACTTCCTGCAAGCTCAGAGATTAGATGTTGCTATTTAACATAAACTGGAATTCTAAATAAGTAAAAAAAAACAAAAATCACCAAACAAGTGTTCTCCTGCATAACTACTGGCCACGTTTACTATGGACAGGTAGAGGAGAAATTTCTCAAATACGCATACAGAGTTTAAATAACACTTAATTATTATTTAGTAAACACGTGAGCACTTACATTACGTTGTCCTCCTTCCACATAGGCAATGAAACCATCATATTGACAAGCTAACAACTGCAGTGTGTAACAAATCTGGTAATCTAATAACCCAGAATCCGATAATCAGAATATCTGAGTCTCTGAATATCTGATAACAAGAATATCTGATAATAATGCGAATGAATCTCTGAATATCTAAGTGAGTGAAACTCTGAGACTAGACTAAAAGAGAGTAGACAAAATGAATATGGCGACTCCGTCTTAAATAGTTTTTCGAGAAGGTTCCATACCTCACTAAGAATAAAAAATCATTCGTCATTGTTCCAAAGTTTTCACAAATACTGCGTGAAAGAGCTAGTCTTTTTATTAAGTATTAACACTTAAGAAGGAGTCATCAGGGAAGCCTTAGCCACACTAACCAAAGATAGACAATAGAGAGAGTTCCACTATGACAGGAAATTAAGGCAAATGCAAAGTTAACAGGTAGGAAAAACATCTTTTTGAAAACTCGCCCAAAAGTTCTCTCCTTTCCAACTGAAATTTTAAGTGGTATCTATTTTATATGGGTTCTTATAAAATAGACAGGATTTCTCACTGAGGAAGCTACATCCAGGAGTATTAGGACCAATAAAATTAAGATATTATACACCAATAAAGTCCTTAAAAATGTCTACATGATTGATTACCTTTCTTCATGTTATGTGATACTTTTGTGCATATGTTGGTTATCGACTGTGATCTAGCTGCTGAATTAACCAGTGGTGTTAGTAGGAACTTTTCTAGCCATATGCAAGAAAAGTATCTTTAGAACACTTAGTAAGCTATTAGAACCCAGGTGAAGCACATGTTCACTTACTAATTGCAAATCTCAAATGAATTGGTTTCTTGGCACTGAACTGCCTATGTCACTCATATGCTTACTGGTATATGTCTATAAATAATAGTTATTGACAATAGAAGGCCAAAAAGGACGCTTTAGTATTAGTTTAAATACAGCACGAACAGTACAATATGGTGAAGAGGAACTATATGTTGTAGGGTCCATAAGATTGATATATTGACGCATGAACAGAGCAAGAAGTTGTACTACTTCTAGTTTTACGAATGAAATAAAATGACACTACCCCATTGCAGCTTAGTATAGTTATTCTGGTGAAGAAAACGAAGACATTTGTATGTATGTATAGCTAAACTCTCCACTGCGTGAAAAATTGTTTTCCTTAGCACATAAACCAAAAGTTCTTATACCTACCTGAAAATTACAGACAGAAACATATTCACAAATCATTACAGTGACCCAACAAAACTTAATATTGTTTTTGTGGAATGTGAATGCGCGTAGACACCAGACAGATAGACATATGACAGTACAATATACTCTTGAATTCGAGTAAACATATTACAAAGGAAGAAGATTGTATGAGGGCTTCTATTCGTTAACCATGTCTCATCACGCTGTAGCATCTGGTTACAAGATATTGCCTATCATTTTGGAAACGAATTGGTGCTGTCTCTTCAGATGATGGGACCTCTTGCTGTTGATCTTCCACCTTTGCACTCTCACAAGCATTTCGTGCTCCACACACATACATAAATCTATATGGATTCAGACAGATTTTGTCATTTTTTCTCCCCCGTAACAAACGGAAACAAATATGTAACATAATCACCCACTCCATTCCTCTCTGCAACAGTGTATTGTATACGAACATAGGTAAGTAACAATATCAATAATTATTACACAGCTCGTAGTGTATCGTCAGAAAACCAACATTATATCATAAAATTACGGAGGTGGCGGTGGTAATGGTGCCACGGGGCGAGGGAAGTAGGACACGTGCGACCCACCCAAATTCAGTAATCGATGAAATATTTCCATCTGTTATATACGTCTACATATCTAACCCTATATCGACTGCTTTTTCAACGGTTGTATGAACTATTTCACAACACATATATTCATTTAGTGTTGTAATGTGGGATATAAATGTACTTTGTTTAAATAATGCACCACAGTAACTCTTAACCATTTCAAGTTTCGAAAAAGTGGATAACCTACACTGGTAGCGACTTGATGCTGTATCAAAAGTGATTTGCATGGAAAAATTGCAATTCTGATAGCACACAAACCATATGTAACATTCTAGTTATAATTCCTTTCTCTCACTGATGATTTCAGTCCCGAAACGTGGAACTGATAGACAATACCTCCATTCGTCGATGTAGCTGGTCTCCCATCAGGTTAAAAACATTTATTCCCTGCAGAAAACCGTTGTTGTGATCGGCTGTGCAATCTATTAATAGCTGCTTTGTGATGTGGTAATAGCACACCAGAGGAAACTTGCACTCTCTACTGTACAAAAGAGAGAACATTCTAGAGATGTGACATCATGACATAACTAGCCTTTGTCCTACATCATACTGACCAGAAGGTTCAACCAACATGTCCTTGTAAAATTACTTTAATAGAGTGGGTCATCAATGCAAAATTGTGTAATTAAATAACACATATCTCTCTTATTATGATCAACACAAAGACGCACACAGACGGGCAAACATTTAGAACCTTAACACAGAAAGATTGAAAAACAGTTTCAAACTGTGCAGTGGTTTATTGTAGCTCATGCATTACACAAAATGTTTATCTATTATGCAAGACACTTATTGTGTCATCAGTAATGTCTCAAATTAGCATCTGTTAATTTTTTTTTAGGTATGGCAAACTTCATTTCCAAAGGGACAGACTAGGACGGAACATTGAACGGTTTACACTATAACAAGTATGCACTCATAGTAATTTATCACACCATCATTTTCATTAGAACGTCAGTGCAGGCAGAGTGTCGTTCACATCGACCTTCTGTTCATTACTACTCTAACTTGATGTAGTAACTTTCCAAATAATGGCCGTGGTTTAGTTATTGACATCCTGCGTCTGGGGTGCAAAGAAACTTGGGCCCACTTTGCAGATAATTATTAATAATATTTTCAAATTAATACTGAGAGAGAATAACTACAGCTAAGGCTGCGTGGAAAATTCGCAACTGTAAAACTTGTACTAACGACTTGCGTTTGGATCCAGCGAAGATTTTTATTAGTTTAACTTTTCCTGGATTTTTATTTTTGTATCATTCTCTCTCTCTTTTTATTCCGCAGTCCGTGTTGTGTGCCCCGGTTCAAAAACACCAAAATTAATGTAGTAGACATCTGAAAATATACTCGGTCCCGAAATGACAGAAGATTGTTACAGACTGCAACACCGAAAAAGAACCGCAAATCTATCGAATCTGGTGGCAGACATCAGAAAAGATTTCATGATCATATTGACAGACTCCCAACAATAAGTCTTCCTCACAAAAGTGTGACGTATTATCATGCTCAAAAGTATCCGAACGTCCGGAATTGCGAAACGCTTGATTTCTATGTAACCCCTCATAACATAACTTTCTTCCAGATTTTCTAGTCTCCTTTCGGTACAGACATTTGACTACACAGTTTGGTTACCATAAAACACCATCAGACAACATTCCTCTGTATGAAAGTCAGTCGCAATGCAAATTAACACTTCGATAATTAAACATCACGAAACAAGTTATTAGAGATGGTGCTGTCTTTGAAGCATGCGGCCCTTCCCACCGGAGGTTCGAGTCCTCTCTCGGGCATGGGTGTGTGTCTTGTTCGTAGCATAAGTTAGCTTAAATAGTGCGTAAGTCTAGGGACCGATGACCTCAGCAGTTTGGTCGCTGAAGAATTCTTACAGATTTTAACATTTTTTTGAAGCTTGTAAAATCAAATTTATTGTAATAAATGACATTTCAAAAAGTAAGTTTCAACTTAAAATTGCAAGAAAAAGACTTTTGGACGGGACTGGAATCCAGGACTCTATCCATCTTATCCCCGCTCACTAATATTGATTTATTTAACAAAAAACGAGATGTGCGTAAGTTTGAACTTACTACTGTAGGAAAAGTTCTGTCCTGATCCGGAGCAGAACGTGCAATATCATCGTTGTTGACTACCGACGAGAAGACGTTAACTACTGAATTCTTTTTCACTTGTAGCTAAGAGTGGCATGTTTGAACCTGAAATGATGACGAATATACTGTATTTGACGAAGTTAGAAGTGGCATCAATCGTTATTGTGGGTACTTTTCTCTGTGAGGTACTGAATGGGCTAAACAAAAGGTTTCGAACGCTTCGCATATATTTTGCTTTAACTAAGGCATTTGATTGTGTTGATCACAAAATATTGCTGCAGAAGTTGGATCATTACGGAATACGGGGAGTAGCTTACAACTGGTTCACTTATTACTATAATAACAGACAGCACAGTGCTGAGAATGGCTGTGCTGTCTGGTCTGAGTGGGGTACTGCCAAGTGGGGGGTGCATCAGGCATCAGTGTTGGGACCACTCCTGTTCCTTATATATATAAGTGATATGCCCTCTAGTATTACGGGTAACTCTAAAATATTTCTGTTTGCTGACGACACTAGCTTGGTAGTAAAGAAGGCTGTGCGCAATATTGGCTCGTTTCAAATAGTGCAGTTCATGACCTGTTCGTGGCTTGTAGAAAATAAACTAACGCTAAATCACAGTAAGACTCAGTTTTTACATTTTCTAACACACAATTTAATTTCACAGAAAGGGCGTATGATTAGTGACACTGAACAGTTCAAATTCCTAGGTGCTGAGACAGATAGTAAGCTGTCGTGTAAAACCCACGTTCAGGATCTTGTTTAAAGACTTAATGCTGCCATTTTTACTATTCGAACGGTATCAGAAGTGAGTGATCGTTCGACACGAAAATTAGTCTACTTTGCTTATTTTCATTCGCGTATTTCGTATGGTATTGTATTTTGGGGTAAGTCATCCCATTCTAAAAGGATATTTTTACCTCATAAACGGCCGGTTCGGGCAATATGTGGTGTAAGTTCACGAACCTCTTGTCGACCCGTGTTGACGAGTCTGGATATTTTGAAATTGGCCTCTCAGTATATATATTCCTTTCTGTCACTTCTTGTTGACAATTTTAGCTTATTCCCAAGAATAAGCAGCTTTTACTTCGGTTAATATTAGGCGGAAATCAAACCTGCATTTGGATCGGACTCCCTTAAGTCTCGTGCAAAAAGATATGGAGTATACTGCTGCATCCATTTTCAATAGACTACCACTCGAATTCAAAAATCTTAGCAGTAATCTACACGCTTTCAAATCGAAACTAAAGTGTTTCCTCTTGAGTCATTCCTTATATTCTGTCGAGGAGTTCCTTGAAAAATTAAGCTGATTCTCATTGTATTGTTGATTGCGTTTACTTAAACTTATGGACTGACTTTTTTTGGGTTCATAAACATTTATTTTTATCTGTTATTACTTTTGTGCTGTAATTTCATGTACTGCACGTTCCATGACCTTGGAGATTTGCTCCTCAATTTGGTGCTACGGAGCTTGACGTCGAAATAACTATATAAATAACAGACGTCAAAAATCGTAACTATTTTTTATCAATAGTTTTGTGTGCGCATGCTGCAACTTGAAAGAGATTATGAAAAATTTTGTACCAGGATTCCAAAGTAGACACGCACCTTCGTGGATAGTTTGAGAAGTTTAGATTCTTCAGAATACCACGAAATGAAGGAACTGTATCGTCTCGAAGGCGTTCAAACCCTCAAAGGGGATATATGAGTTCGAATGGCAGTTCAGCACCAATATTTTCAACATCGTCTCAAGCTCAAATGCAATAATAAATAAGTGGCCTGTGACCTTACATGGCGGTCCATTAATAACAAATGTTCTGATGTGAGAGAGTTTGCTGGTGACAGAGTTTCTATTTCCGCAGCTTCCGCCTCTGTCATGGTCCAGACTAGACTGTACGTCAGTCGTTGTAGAAGGGACATCGTAACTAATGTGGGTGCGCAACCCCTAGTTGTTCAATTGGTGTCAGCAGAGGCGAAGAGCGTCTGTTTGTGCTTGTTATAAATGGTTGACGTAATTGTGAAATGTACAAGGCCTTAAGCAAAAAATGCCAGAGGCATTTAAACAGGCCACCGAACTGCACGTACGGCTGCCTCGTGATTTTATCCTAATGGCTCATGATTTTGTGATAACGGAGGATGAACCACAATGGATGAGTTTTCAGACTCCCTGCGGGTTGACTACAATATAACGTACTCAGTACTCTCTTTCCCTTGTCCAACAGCTACGCCATTCTCCAGCTGCCTCAGGTACGCAGGTCTAATTTCGACTGGATGTTGTAATCACTGAAATAAAATCAAACAACAGGAAGCTACATGACTGACAGCCCGATAGGAGGTGTATTTTCTACAATGAGTGCTGTCTCCAACACGAGGTCTTCTGGTGATGTTTATACATTGTGCACTATAAACACATACACACGACTGTGGAACCACTCGTTGTTTTATTTTTTAAACTACGTTTCGTCTCTCTCTTATAAGTGTCACTGTGCTGGGAGTAAACTTTTTTTTCTTTTTTTGTGCTTTCTAACTCTCCAGCAAAACCTTGCGGAAACTTTTTTTCGGAACAGTTCGTGGACGTTTGCAAATATCAGAACAATGACTGCTCAAGAATTTTCTCTGGATGTAGCAGATGCGCACTAGGGCCATCCTCAAGCTGGCCGGCCAGCGTCCGCGAATGTAGTCATGTCAGCAGCACAATTCGGTTCGTCCGGATACTTTTGAGCATGACAGTGCGTCGCAGTTGAGTGAGTGAGTCCTGTTGTAGGGAGCCTGTGGATATGCCCTTAGAATTTTTCTTTTTCTGATTTCTGCCACCAGATTCTATAATTTTTCGGCTGTTTATTGAGGCTGTGGTCTGTATCCATCATCTGTTCTTTTGGGGCAGAGTATATTTACCATCGTCTACTATATATATTTAGGTGATTTTTTACATTGGGCACAAGACGGACAGCCGAAGAAAAACTGCGAAAAAGAGACCGAAAGAAAAATCCAAAAAGATACAAAAGTTAAACTAACGAAAATCTTCGCCGGGTTTCAACGAAAGTTCATAATACAAACTTTTTCAGATGCGAATTCTTCAATGTGCCTTAGCCGTATTCAGTTATTTTGCCTTAGTAGCAACTGGCAAATAGTAGTAATAATTGAGTGCTAGGTTTTTAGTACAATAAATTTACAAATTTTCCAGAATTTTCTCAAGTGCAGTTGGACATGTTGATGGTAGCATCCATTGTTGAGACAAGTGCTAGAAGATTGTTTCTTATTAATCATGAACCTTTCTGTGCTCAGATTACTTTCATTTTTAATTCGATTATTTTTTAATTACCACGAATTTACACAGTAAACCTGAGAGCAGCACCTTGGCGAGCCTAAATAAACTGAACGATAAACTTAATAAGCAGAACTAGAAACTAAATGAGAGATTCGATGAGCAGAGGGCAGTTTGTAATGGCTGGTTCAGTGAGCAGAATAAGAAACTGGAATACCGAAATAAAATATCTAACGCGCTCAAAGCCAGACAAGGTGAATTGGTTGCCGAAATCCTGGTGGCTTCCGAGGAAATTCAAATATGTGTAGTGGTGGTACTAAAAGAAGCCAGTGAGATAGCTGAATGTGTTGAAAATCGCCTGGTGGCCATTGAACATGACCTCAGGGAGCAGAGAGGAGCGGCGCTAGATAGTGAAGAAATTAGGGAGGTAGTTGAGGCAGTGTGTACTAGGTGGCTCTAGGATATAGGCAACATGTGTCAACCGGTAGCACAACAAGAGAGCATTCTACAGACACGAGAGAACGAGGTCGGTAAAATATAAGAGAGAATAAACATTTGCGCTAGCGGTTGAGGCAATGGTGAAGCGTGGGTAGGTCTGGCAGGACGCATTCATTAGTAGCAGGAGACAGCGAAGAGGTGCATTCGCTGTTGAAGTTCAAACAAGCTCATGAAAAATAACCAATGAAATTAAGGTGTGCTAGCTAATTGCTATCAACGATGTGCTGGGTATAATGTTACTGGTATTTAAAAAAAAAGATTGTAGTACTATATTTATCGCGTGTGCTGGTAGCAGTGCTTCAGTAATGCTAAAATGGTGCATAGAAAGTTTTACTTGTTGATGATGAAATCATATATTCCGCCAACCAGCATCAGATTCCCATCAGATCGACGAGAACGTTGACCGGCGGCATTATTTAGAGGCCAGTGACCGATCTCAAAATAACGCAGTTTGCGTAATTACGTTGCCCGGATACTGACTGAAAAGACCGGTAAAAAAGATCTCGGGGACGCTGAAATAAAAGCTTGACCAAGTAATAGCCGATTGAAAACTAATAGCGTTCGGCCTGTGGCCACCAAACAATTCGTCGGCAACGCTCCTTCGCTGCAGCCTGAAAAAGTTCTAAAATGCAGCTTAATAATTTGAGATGTGGAATTAATGGAAAAGGAAAGTAGATTCATAATTCAAACACGGTTATCGCAATTAAATTGGCGCAAATATTTAACCAAAAGTTATGGACACGAGAGCGACTCTTACATTTTGTGAGGCCGGCCGGAGTGGCAGAGCGGTTCTAAGCGCTGCAGCCTGGAACCGCGCGACCGCTACGGTCGCAGGTTCGAATCCTGCCTTAGGCATGGATGTGTGTGATGTCCTTAGGTTAGTTACGTTTAAGTAGTTCTAGGGGACTGATGACCTCAGACGTTAAGTCCCATAGTGCTCAGAGTCATTTGAAACCTTCGAACATTTTGTGAAATAGCCAAAGAAAATTAACGAGAGGAAGAGAGAAAGCTCACAGCTCCTGCGTTTACACAATCCAAAAACGATTTACGGCGACTGCCTTCAACTTGCTTTACAGTTTCAATACACAAACATTTTTCTGGAACATTCTTTGTCGGAATAGGAAAAGAATTCATTCCTTACATTAAATCGTGATCTTTTCTCCTTACTTTACCGATTTATTAACACAGAGAAAATTAATTCTTGACGTATTTTAGCCTTAATCAAACGATTGGGGCATATTCCACTAATTATTCAAAAAAGCAACATTTCAGAGGGTGTAGTCAATTCAGGTAAGGGAAACCTACTCGAGAACGAGGGAGGTGGCAGATGAAGCAGGAGGAAGTCAACTGAAGTATAGGAATTAGAAGAGCGACTCTAATGTTTGTTGATCGACGGGATATATGGGAAGGGCATGTGGTAAGAGAGATGAAGAAGAATGTATGAAGCATTTTGTATCTGTTCGAACGTAGTTCCCATTTCATAGTGCAACAAACACACAACGTTCTATGATGCTACTGTGATAATCTGACCATGCTCTTCCTGGGTTGATTTATTGAGGATGAAGTTTCTGAGTAGTAGCCTCACGAAGAGGCATTTGTGAGGATGCAGTTCTTACGGCATGAATGTAAGACCTATGGTTAGCTCCATACAGAATTTCTAACTGGGTTCTGATCGAAGAGTGCATAGAAAAGGATCACATTCGGCATCACAGTGACTGAGGAGTATAATGACATTAGTCTTCGTGGCATGGTCACTTTTTTCAGGGATATGGTAAAGGCACAACCAATAACTAGATGTGTCCCAACACAACCAGCTGAACTGCTATGGACCTGTTTAACTACGTTGCCTAACAAACTGCGCTGAGACATAGTGATTGTGGGAAGGCGCCTCCAAGATGCGACCTTTTTCCAGAAACTGTAGCAGGAAATTGGTGGTACTCCAGGTCATTTAGATCTAGCACAGGAAGGATAGGTGAATCAGGGCGTGGAGAGCAATCCCTACGACATTAACTGTCCACACTGTAATCACAGCAGTTCATGTGGAGACAATAGGCCCGTCCTGCAGGTTGTGGAACGGATGCCATCCGACTCGCACCTGAATGATAATGGCTGGACGTTAGTGAATAATGAGGAGACGTGACTAGATGAAGTAGATACCTGAAAATTAGAGAGAGACAGCAGAAGCAGAAATATTTTTCATAGAGTTTGACGAGATAAGAGACAGGCTGCTTGAGGAAGGCAATGAAATTAAATTAGCTAAATGTCCCGTAATTAATGTAGACATAAACAATGTCGTAGTGCCATGAGTGCTCGATTTTGAAAGTTAAGCATCAGCAATTCATCATCATGTCTTTAACTGCTGTAAGATAAATAAAGTCTGGCCGATGTTGACATAACAGAAAATGGAAATCAAGGGAACATTGCAGGAAAAAATGTGTAGAAGTTATGTGGCAGGTGTATTTGGACTTCATGTGTCAATCAACATGAACTCAGCACAGTCCTTCGAATTGTTCCTACCCTCACAGTGGACCTAATATTTGGCTTTGATTTCTTCAATCAGTACCAAGTCGTTCATGACTTAAGGAAGGCTGTGTCACATTGACTGTGGAGAAGAGAGTAGTTTTGAGTGCTCAAACAGCGTAACTCAGTGCCTGAAACGCTCAAGATGTTACTTGATTGAGGGGAGCATACAGGACAAGGATAGAAGGCAATTCAGGACTGTGCCGATGAGCTCACGTCACCGAGAAATGTTTTGACGCTGCGATTATTGAGAAGACACGTCACTTCGAAGCGATAAGGATTACCAAGAGGTAAAGTCGATTCTACGTATGCATAAAGAAATGGTTTGCGAATCTTCACACACAACTGGGGATTTCGTAAGCCAGTTCAAGATCAAACCCCTTCCGCTGTACAGTCCATCCTAGAAAGCAATGAGTAGGAGGGGAGTGATACACGCGAATACACTCGAAAACGAATAAGTCCAGACCAGAAGGACCACGGGATCAGTTCACATCAGAAACTTGAATCTCTGGAAGAAATAACTAGGAGTGCAAACACAGGCTTGGTCTCTCTCCACACACATCAAGGAATCAAAGCTAAGTAGGCCTCGCTTTCCATTTTTTTTTTTTTTGCTTTTTTGTTTACCCGCTTGGACCATGGTAGTTCCAGAGCGTCCAGATTATATACACTAGACGATTTGAAGAGGAGCCAAAAGCGAGGTGTGATCTGGCTGAAAAGTATTGGGAGACATTTTAGGATAGTTTCTTATTGATGGGGATCGGAATGGGTGAACATAGAGAATGTCGAGTCACGTGACAGTCGTGAGAATTTATGTTTAATGACGATGGGGGAACTGCTTGAAGGACGGCAGTTGGGTAAACTACATTTCTTTTGTAGTCTTCGTTGTATTGCGCAAAGAGAGCGCTGGAAGATTCAGTGAAGTATGTAACTGAATGTTATGTGAGTCATATGAAGGGACCCTGAAAGAATGGAAGCCCCCAGAATTTTGTGTTTCAGATGAACGAAGTTTATTGCTGCCACTGTATGGACGATTTCCGAAACGAGGCCAAACGATGGCTAGACTGGAGCATTAAAAAGATGCTCGACGAATACTAGGAGGAAGAAATACGGCGTGCAAACCACCAGACAACAGGGAGAAGAATCCATTAATTGAGGATTGATTAATGACAATTCCAAGAAATAAAACAACTTAAGGGATTAAGGGTTTCTAGCGTAAGGTTGTGGGGAAGTGTTGGCCTAATGCTGTGAATCTGTTTATGCTGAGTCCCGTCGGGAGTTCGCTTTTTTGTAGTCTGAATTTATTGAGAACGTCAGGGGTGCCATTGATCAGGAGCGAAGGGAACGCGTCAGTGATATACTGACATTAATAGAAAAGTTCAATAACTTTATGGGTACAGCGTGTTGTGAGCTGAGGAATGAGGCTGTATTTATCTTTTATCTGTTTCTATTTCCATTGAACTATCAGACAATGGCCATGTGGTATTCTGCCTGGATTCACCGACAGCGTTTGTTCCGTCTTAATCACCGACGCAGGCAAACTTGATTTCATTGTGTATGTGTTGATAGGACATCGGACGCGGTTCGTTTGTGTCAGACGTTCTTCACAGAGTAGAAGGTGGCTGATTCACCGTGGAATACTAGACCGGTTTGATTTGTAGTTCATTTAGGCACAAGCCTCGCTAACCTTAACAAAACCGTACGCAATACCCACAGTCGATAATTTGCATGGGGGGTAGCTTGCCGTGATGGCACGTGCGAAACGTAGTTAGTGGTCACTTCAGAGATCTAACACCTATCCTGAGAAGTGGAAGATGACCATATACTCGACAAGATAGCACATGATATCGCTACACAAGTAAGTTTAGTGGGTTCTTTATATTTCTTTCCACTATGTAAATGCTAATATATCGTGAAAGGCATGTAGAAATTCTGCAGCTTACGGTGGCAGTCTCAACGAGCGTCGTCAAGATCTTGAAACAGAGATCTTCTCCCACGTGTGAAAAGACAAAACTGGGGAGGAGACTGTGTCATAATTACATTGTTAGATCATACGAGAGTAAGTCATTATTATCCGCAATTTAGTATATTTTTGTTTATTTTGGTAGTACTGTCGTTACACGTTGATGACGAATGCTTTATTTGTTGTTATATCTTTGCAATTTTAAAGTTGCTAGGTTAGTTTCGTTATCGCTGCTTTACTGTTAATCATGGCTGCTCCGCTGTCAACTTGCTCCAAAGAAGAGCAACTTTCATCCAAGACTTTCGGTACAGTACGGGAACAGGGTTTTGCCACAACAGAGTGTCTACGAATGGATTGAAAAATTCCGAAATGGTCGCACAAGTGTTACGTACGATGAAGGAGCCGGAAAACCGTTTACAGCCGCAAATAAAGAAACCATTGAGCGTTCAAGTGAAATGGTTCTCTTAGACAGACGATTAACTATTGACGAAGTGGCACATCGTCTGCAAATTAGTCACGGTTCTGGCAACGAAATCATCCACAACAGACTTAGGTTTCATGAAGTTTGTGCAAGATAGGTCCCAAAACAACTCACACAGTTGCTTAAAGAAACGGGCTTGGACACCTACAAAAACATTTGGATCGCTATGACAACGAAGGGGACAACATTTTAGGATAACTAATGGTGACGAAACATGGATCCATCGTTACGAGCCGGAGAGTAAACGGCAGAGTATGGAATGGAAACATCCAAATTCGCCGTGCAAGAAAAAGTTCAAGACCCAGCCATCTGCAGCAAAACTGATGCTTACGGTTTTTTGGGACCCTCAGTTCCGGAACATTGTGGGGAAACGGACACAACGATAAACAGAGTACGTTACCGTGAGATGCGTACTGCCACGCTAAAGTCTGCAATTCGAAGCAAACGCCGACGATTGCTGTTATGAGGTGTTGTGTTGTTGCATGACAATGCCCGTTCACATACTGTTGCCCACGCTAGTGAAACGCTCCAGAAACTCGAATTTGAGATACTGGATAATCCTCCATATAGTCCAGAACTTGCCCCTTCTAACTATCACTTGTTTGGTCCACTCAAACAGGCACTAAGGGGGCGTCGATTTGCCTCGGACGACGCAGTGAAAGAGACGGTGCATTCCTGGCTCGCAGCTCAACCGAGAACCTTCTTTCATGAGGGTATCAGGAAGCTTGTATAACGACGGACCAAGTGTTGAAACGCAAGTAGACTATGTCGAAAACTGGTGTTCTTGTAAGTCTCCTATTTGATTACATAACATTTTGTAACTACTTTCTGCATAATAATTGACTTACCCTCGTATATTTGGGTGTCCCACAACGAGGATTACACTAATCCTTAATAACTCGTACAAAAATAACAAAGCCATGACTTTTAAGTCAGGGGTGAGGTCACGACACTACTAATGATATTTTCTGCTGAAGATGTTCAAAATGTCCTCCATCGACACCGTTGCAACGTCTGCAACGTTGCGGAAGACATCGACATACATATATTATGGTTGCCATTGGAATGGATTCACAGGCAGTCCCAATCACCCGTCTCAACTCATCCAGCAAAGACCGGGGTCCTTCAAAGTTCCGCACAGGAAGAAATTTAATTGGCGTGGTAAACGGCACTCAGTCTGTTAGAGCATGAAGCTAGTTTTAGAATCAAATATCAGAATGTGTAACTTAGTGATAAAATACACTAAATCGTTTCCTTGCAGCTTTTCTATGTTAGAGAAGAGTTGCAAGGCCCGGTAATTTACATGGGGAAGTGAAACTAGGTGACCATCCTTTGCGTTGGTCATGAAATCAATGCTACATACCCAAGGGATTCATATTCGCATTGTGTATTAATCGTAACTAATGAAAATGTAATTTTCAAGTCAATTTAATTGAATTCACTGATGTTTACTTTGCTGGAACCCAGAGTAGCTTTGCATAATGGCACCCTCCACATGTTCCCACATCCACCGGCTGTAGAGCCTACTGACGAAAGCAGAGGTGACACGCTGGCTAACGTTGGCAGTGCCCGAAGGCCAATACTCGTAAATATGTTGCTACTAGTGCCGATTTTCCTCACTGCTGATGGAACCTTTAAGAGATACCTTTCTATCGTGAATTTTATTTATTTATTTATTTTTGTTTCAGTAGTCATGTGACTGCTTTGATATGGCCCGTCACTAATTCCTCTCCTGTGCAAACCTCTTCATCTCAGAGTAGCACTTGGAACCTTCGTCCTCTTTTATTTGCTGGGTGTATCCAAATCTCTGTCTTCCCCTATAGCTTTTACCCGTTACAAATCCGTCTAGTTATATTCCGATGCCGCAACAGGTTTCCTGTCATTCTGTCCCTTATTCTTGTCAGCGATTTCCGTTCATTCCTTTCCTCGCCAATTCTACGGAGAACCTCCTCATTCCTTCCACCGCCAGCGAGTATTATTGAGTGAGTTTCTGTTCATGCTTGCCCCAGTGGCCGATTTCTAACTGCAGGGGAGATCGCTTAGTATGAAGCAGAATATAGAAATTTTAAGTGGTTGTCCAGGAGGACTAGAGGCTGTTGCGGTGCGCCTCTAATTCGGCAGTCACATGAGCGTGGATGTGTTGTGAGGGCGCAACTTTATTGCATCCCCTGCTGCTCTTCTCCTGTCCGAATTTTTATTACGTGTACCTAAAAAATTACATCACAAGATTCTTAACTCTAGTGCGACCACTTGATGCGCGAAGTAGGTAACAGTCATATTCTGTATCCTTCGAATGTTTAATGTCATTTTTTAAAGTTAAACCAATAAATGGTCTAAAGAGTAACTCTGTTGTACGGCCAAGTGATTGATAATACCCCCAGAAACCAACCATAATTCCCTCCACACCACTCTTCCTTCGACTGATCCAGAATTAGACCGTTGTCGATCAGTCCTTATGATGTGTATGGTTCGCTTGAGAGGTGCTTGCACTGTCTACTTTCCTCTGTAGGCGCGCACGAGCTGTATTATCCGTAACCTCAATTAGTAACTTGTAATTTTGTTTTCAATTAACTTCATTTTCGGGCCTTATTTATTTCAAGTCGAACTCTTAATCAGACGGAAAGGAGAATGTGGATGATTGCCTCAGTTCAAGAAGTGTGGATACGAAATGAGAATCACACAACGGAGATTTAGTCGTATAATTATAGTCGCTGTTGTTGGTCCTCCCTGACTGGCAGCATACGTGGATTAATTAGACAAGCACAGCTAATTTAAATACCCAGCTATGAAGTACCATACTTAACTTTAAAAAACTAATCAGAATATTTTCATTTACTTTTAGTGGGCTTTCACATATGATTTGACACGAAATAAAAATATCTATCATCATTTTACAATTTTCTTGTGTTACTTTTTTGTAAACTCCATGCGGTTCGTGACACATTTCAAAGTCACCGAAATATTTGATTGTAAAATCGCCGGTTTTCGGATTGTGAACTGACAATGGTTCAGTAATTTCTACATTTCCCCTTGTCGTAGTCAAGCAGAGACTGTGTGTAAATTCTGAGCCAGTACTAACTCATAAAACATTCAATAGAAGCACATTTTCATAATGAGCAGTACTGTAAATGTTCATAAATGGCTTTACAAAAATCAAGAAAAAACTTAACCTTAGATGTTGATTGAAACGCTTATGGGTAATTTTATTGCATACTAAGAATAAGGTTTATTAATATGCAGTATACTGACGTAAGTATCATCGATTTACATGACTCCCACGAAACTGGCTTAAAAACATAAATGACGTTACTTTTTTCAAAGTCACCGCACAATGCATTGAACGAATTAGCGCCATAAAATTGCTTGCTAGATATGCAGTACTCGCAATAGAGCTCACTGCGTTCCTGATCTGATTCTGTTAGATTGTTGTTCGGATGCAAGTCTTCCATTAATGGTTGCCAATAACGTCATGGAGGACAAACATCAATACAGTGAACTGGTTAGAAACACCGTGAGAAAAAATTCGGAAAATCTCCCTTTGTTCCGTCAGTTATCATATTTGCAGCTGCACAGTTGAAAATAATGCAAGTCGAAGTTGAGCAACGGAAAAATTCTAATCTTCTTCGGCATCTTGTCCTGCTTCCGTTCCGATGATCGGGTCCTAGATTTCTGTCTTCCAATGTTTCCTGTATGTATTTTCCAATCTTAACGATGGCTTTCCTCATCTTCTGCATTTTTCTCTTCTTCTGAGTGGCTGTCAGTTTAAAATCTTCCTTTGAGGCCTATAGCTGGACACAGCGTACGTGCTCATACTACTGTAGCACTCCATTCCTCATTTTGCTTTGGTGTAGAGCGCATAATCTCCATTCGCTCCTCGCCTCCTTATTTCGTATCTTATCTTCTCTCATTATCTGCTGACGTCTTGTCATGCAGTCCACTTCCACTCTTCTATTTCTCTCCCTAATTTTCGTTATTTGACGCCACACGTCGGCTCGATGTGGAGCTATGTTCTGCATTACATTGCGAAATTTTAATTTCTTTGTTCCTGCAGAATATTAACAGTCCTTATCACCCCATGGAAAGTTTTAGTAGCTCTCTTCCCCATTATGTAGTCTGCAACTACTTTGTCGTCACATGTACCAGAGCTATCCAGCACTGTTCAAAATACGTTTAGATGCAGCAGAATTTTGTTTGTTGTTCCTCGCGAAAAGTGTGACGCCTTGTTCAGTTGGTGGCGCTGGCAACCCTGGGGCCCTACCCCCACTCTGCCGTCCAGCGACGGACACCTGCAGGCGACGCCTCCCCGCCACTGGGAGCTGCGGAGCTGACACACGCACCGTTCGCCAGCACAGAAAATAAATACACAGACAAAAATGCTTACAACTTCACTGTTACTGAACATGAAGTTTTATGCAGGTCCAGCTTAAAAAGCAACGGAAAATGTATAGCGTGCGCATACCAAAATGTAACAAAATGTTTTTTTGTTAGTGTAGTGAGACGTACAAAAACCATGAAGTTTGCAAGACTAAGAAATGCCTAAAGACAGTGTTTTACGCGAACAGTTACGAAAAATAATACACTACTGAATATTAAAATTGCTACACAACAAAGAAAACGTGCTTTTCAGAACATTCACACACGGTTGGCGGCGGTGGTGACACCTACAACGTGCTGACCTGAGGAAAGTTTCCAACCGATTTCTCATACACAAACAGCAGCTGACCGGCGTTGCCTGGTGAAACGTTGTTGTTATGCCTCGTGTAAGGACGAGAAATGAGTACCACCACGGATCCGACTTTGATGAAGCACGGACTGTAGCCTATCGCGATTGCGGTTTATCGTATCGCGACATTGCTGGTCACATTTGTCGAGATCCAATGACTGTTAGCAGAATATGGAATCCGTGGTTTCAGGAGGGTAATACGAAACGACGTGCTGGATCCCAACGGCCTCGTATCACTGACAGTCGAGATGACAGACATCTTATGCGCATGGCTGTAATGGATCGTGCAGCCACGTTCCGATCTCTGAGTCAATAGATGGAGACGTTTGTAAGACAACAACCATCTGCATGAACAGTTCGACAATGTTTGCAGCATCATGGACTATCAGCTCGGAGACCATTGCCGCGGTTATCCTTAACGCTGCATCACAGACAGAAGCTCCTGCGCTTGTATACTCAACGACGAACCTGGGTGCACGAATGGCAAAACGTAATTTTTTCGGATGAATCCAGGCTCTGTTTACAGCATCATGATGGTCGCATCTGTGTTAAGCGACATCGCAGTGAACGCACGTTGGAAGAGTGTATTCGTCATCGCCGTATTGGCGTATCACCCGGCGTGATGGTATGAGGTGCCATTGGTTACAGCGTCTCGGCCCCTCTTGTTCGCATTGACGGCACTTTGAATAGTGGACGTTAGATTTCAGATGTATTACGACCCGTGGCTCTACCCTTCATTCGATCCCTGCGAAACCGTACATATCAGCAGGATAATGCACGACCGCATGTAGCAGGTCCTGTACGGGCCTTTCTGGCCAGCACATTCTCCATATCTCCCACCAACTGAAAAGTTTGGTCAATGGTGTACGAGCAATTGGCTCGTCACTACTCTTGATGAACTGTGGTATCGTGTTGAAGCTGCATGGGCAGCTGTACACGCCGTTCAAGCTCTGTTTGACTCAATGCCCAGGCGTATCAAGGCCGTTATTACGGCCAGAGGTGGTTGTTCTGGGTACTGATTTCTCAGGATCCATACACCCAAATTGCGTGAAAATGTAATCACACGTCAGTTCTAGTATAATATATTTGTCCAGTGAATACTCGTTTATCATCGGCATTTGTTGTGGATGTAGCAGTTTTAATGGGCGGTAGTGTAGTTTAAAAAGACATTAATGATGTACTTGAAAAACAAACGATATCATTGTACTGATAACTGTTCATCTGCGGTCTTCAACCGATTTATACACGTAAAGGTTCTCTCTCTCCCTCTCTCTCTAGTTCTCTCCTGAATCGTTATTACGCATGTTGCTTATCCAGCTCTGTAATATACTGTAATGTAATTTACTGAGCTGATGCCAAATAGATACCAAGTTCTGTTTTACTTGAATTTTATTTATGAAAGTGTTAAACCTACGTCAGATAATCCCAGTATTCAGAATTATAGCATTGTCTGCTGCGGAGCGAAAACAGTATCGCTGGAGCGGTGTAGCCCGCCGCCATTACGCAGAACATTGAAAATTTACATTAATGCTCTGCAGGTGCGTTACTATCAGGGCAGATTATTTAGTAATTTTTCTTCTAGCAAGTTGGAGACCTGTACCAGGCAGTCATTTTAAGGTATTATGGGAAATTAGACCCTCGCCTGTAATTCCCAATCATTTCAGCTGGCGGACCCCTTCTTCAGTCGAAAATCCATGGCGGACCCCTAGTCAGTCAAAAGCACAGTAACTTTAAATTTCAGAGTGAAACCCATGGGAACTGAAGGCTTCATAATGCAAGTGCCATGTTCCCAATGACCCCCCCCCCCCCTCTACCCGAAGTATCAATAGTCTTTGGTTTAGAGATGAATGAAAACAACTTGATATTAACGATCCAATTTGATTCCCACCGTATCCAGACACTTACTTGTGGATTTACTCCCTTTGTTCAACACTCTATAGCCTGATTAAAATTACTTGGTAATTGAAATTTCTCACGATGGAGCTGTCTTCCTCCAAGAGCAATCAACGTCACGTCTAAACTGTTCGCTGTTGACAAGCTGCCGCTTATGGTATCTTCACTTCCAGTATTTGGCTACTGTTGTGTAAGGACATGCATGTTTTGTAACAGTCGTGTGTGTGTGTGTGTGTGTGTGTGTGTGTGTGTGTGTGTGTGTGTGTGTGTATGTGTGTGTGTGTGTGTGTGTGATTTTTCGTGAAATCCGAAGAAAAATGTTCAAGTGTATGTAAAGTCTTCCTTTGGTCGTCCTCCCTCCTCATTCATTTCAACTGGAAACTTCCCTTGTTATGGAGAAAATGCACCCTTTTCCAAAGATCCTGACTTCAGCACCGATCGATGTTAGAAGTAATAAAGTGGTCAAAAATCGAGTTATGAAATAGGTAGTGCACTGAGAAAGCAAGTTTAACATTTAATGAAGCCTGCGGCGGCATACGTGGCAGCGAGTGCTGTGATTGGTGACAAAGCTCGCTCCGCGCATGCGTAAAAGGTTTCGGCGCATCTAGAGCCGTGAGCCGGCGGACAGACGACCCTCGTATTGTTGCTAAACAGTCGATCAGAGAAGCCGCATTCTCCGGCACTAAACTGTGTATACGTTCTCACTTAGGAACCGCAAAGGCTGCTTGGGAATACGACCTGAAGTAAAAGTACACATATTTTTCACACGAAAAAAAAATAGTGATGAATTTGATTTTCACATTTTCATTCAATAATTTTACTCATTATTTTACACGATTTGGTGAAGGGTGGCCGTGCAGCCCCTAGAAAAAGCCGGCGGATCCCTAAGGGGTCCGCGGACCACAGGTTGGGAAGCCCTGGTCTACCGTATTGGAAAGCATATTTATTTCTTTAACGAATAATGGTCAAGGTGCATTTGTTTGTGTTTCAATGTGTTCCTAGGATATCGATCGTATGTGACTTATAATTTTTAAAGAATTACTAGACTGAAACTTCCTGGCGGATTAAAACTGTGTGCCGGACCGAGACTCGAACTCGGGACCTTTGCCTTTCGCGGGCAAGTGCTCTACCAACTGAGCCACCCAGGCACGACTCATGCCCGCTCCTCACAGCTTCACTTCCGCCAGTACCTCGCCTCCTACCTTCCAACTTTACAGAAGCTCTCCTGAGAACCTTGCAGGACTAGCACTCCTGAAAGAAAGGATATTGAGGAGATATGGCTTAGCAACAGCCTGGGGGATGTTTCCAGAATGAGATTTTCACTCTGCAGCGGAGTGTGCGCTGATATGAATCGCCAAACATTCTATGTTCACGGAAGCTACCAGCGCTCTTTTCCAATAAGGTGACCGTGTCCCAAGCGAGAGGCACTCCCAAGAAGATAGACAGTCGAGTGCCTCCGCCATATGCACAATCATAGAACCGGAATATGACTGACCTCACTACATAGCTAGTTTCATCCTCCTTCGCCTCCCTGGTAATAGTAATGTTGGCATACCTATCCCATGGCGCCCTCCCCGTCCCGCGAGCCCTGTAGCCAAGGGCAGTCCTCAAACGTGACGTCCGCATCAGGAGCTCACTTCTGCGTCTCTTGCGCCTCGTGTACCCTCGGAGAAACATCTCACTTCTGAACTGGACGCAAGCGGAACTGCAGTCGCACTTCGTTGTACTCCTTTGGAGGTTTTGTTTCAGCGCCTTCTTTTCATTTATAGTTTTCATTTTATTCCTTTCCCAACACTTAACCATAAAGGAAGACATTCACAGTTTGCAATAAAAAATACTCGGAGTGTATCATAATGTAACGAGACAGTCTGTCATATTAATTATCACCGTCTGCTCCATAAAATCCTTAAGCATTATATGACCTACGATGGAGGATTCTGATGAGTGTCAGCAGCTAAAGTGCCTTAAAAGAAGTTACAATTAATAATATTGTAACGAGCAAAGTACTTCAAGCGAGCTCCTGTTAAATATATTTATCATGTTAATACCCCGTGCTGACAGCTTTAAACACTGAAGCGCCCAAGAAACTGGTATAGGCCAGCATATTAAAATACAGAGATATGTAAACAGGAAGAACACGTCGCTGGGGTATATATAAGACAACAAGTGTCTTGCTAAGTTGTTAGATCGGTTACTGCTGCTACAATAGAAGGTTATCGAGATTTAAGTGAGTTCGAACGTGGTGTTATAGTCGGCGAACGAACGATGGGATACAGCACCAACCCTTCACCACCAGTACATTTTTTGTCATTGTGCGAAATCAAAGTTTATTATTGAAGTGCCAAAGAAACTGTATGGGCATGCACCTTCAAATACAAAGGTACACTATGTGATCAAAAGTATCCGGATGCCTGGATGAAAATGACTTACAAGTTTGTGGAGCCCTCCATCGGCAATGCTGGGATTCAATTTGTTGTTGGCCCACACTTAGCCTTGATGACAGCTTTCACTCTTGCAGGTATACGTTCAGTCAGGTGGTGGAAGTTTCTTGGAGAATAGCAGCCAATTCTTCGCGGAGTGCTACACTGAGGATAGGTATCGATGTCGGTCGGTGAGGCCTGGCACGAAGTCGGCATTCCAAAACATCCCAGAGCTCTTCTATAGGATTCAGTTCAGGACTCTGTTCAGGCCTCTCCATTAAGGGATGTTATTGTCGTGTAAACACTTTTTCACAGGTCGTGCATTATGAACCGGTGCTCGATCGTGTTGATAAATGCAGTTGCCATCCCCGAATTCCTCTTCAACAGTCGGAATAAAGAAGGTGCTAAAAAATCAATGTAGGTCTGTGCTGTGATAGTGCCACGCAAAACAACAAGGGGTCCAAGCCCCCTCCATGAAAAACACGACCACAGCATAAGACCACCGCCTCCGAATTTTACTGTTGACACTACACACGATGGCAGACGACGTTCACCGGGCATTCGTCATACCCACAGCCTGTCATCGGATCGTTACATTGTGTACCGTAATTCTTCACGCCACACAACGATTTTACCTTCTTCAATCGTCCAATGTTTGCGCCCCTTACACCAAGCGAGGCGCCGTTCTGACATTTATCTGCGTAATATGTGGCTTATGAGCAGCTGCTCGATCATGAAATCCAAGTTTTCTCACCTCCCGCCTAACTGTCATAATACTTACAGTGTACTCAGTTGCAATTTGGAATTCCTGTGTGATGGTATGGATAGATGTCTGCCTATTACACATTACGACCCTGTTCAACTATGAACAGACGAGGTCGGCCTGTACGCTTTTGTGCTGTACGTGTCCCTTTACGTTTCCACTTACGCATCACATCGGAAACTGTGGATGATGGCTGCTTAGGAGTGTGGAAATCTCGCGTACTGACTTAGGACACAATTGACGTCCAATCACGTGACGACGTTCGAAGTCCGTGAGTTCCGCGGAGCTCCCCGTTCTGTTTGAAACTAAGTCCTTCATTATTTTTTATTATTAAGCACTGACCAACAGAATTTTTCCTGACAAATTTGAACTTAAGCTATTCATTTATGTCTCACAGTAAACAAGTTCAACTCAATCTGACTGCTCTGTAATCGTGACATGACTGCAAGTAATTAAGTCAGAAGAATGGACCTGAATTAGAAGAGATCCTAACAAGTCACTTACCTCACAGAAAGCCTTCATAACACGAATTTTAGCAATTGCAGCAAGCATCAACTACAGCCAGCTGAGTAAAAAGATTGTAACTACTAGATGGCCCATGGTTAGCAAAAGAAAGATTTTTGTTGAAGAGCAAACAATGTATTTATCAGATTTTACCTTATTCATGTGACATCCAGCTCCAAAAGTTATGTAGTCGTCAATAATTCCACCACCCAAACATCACGAACTACATCCATCATCAGTTTACAAAGCATGTCCTCCCAACACTGAGTCTCCACGAAGGACACATGTCCAAGTCGTCGGCTCGCTAACAGATAACCGCTAACTGCAAGTCCGCCCAACCACAGAATCTCTTACCGAGGGAGCCGAGCATTGTCAGTAATACTAATACAGTCTATAGCAGTGCCAATGAACAAGCATATAAACAGGCTACTTACATGACCTCTCACGATGTCTAATGATTACTGCGGTCGCTGATATCATACCTGACAGTAGGTGGCAGCACAATGCAACTAATATGGAAAACGTATGTTTTTGGGTGTGTCCGGATACCTTTGATCACATAGTGTATTTAAACAGGCAGAATACGTAGCTGCGGTGGGCAACACATATATAAGATAACAAGC
This sequence comes from Schistocerca gregaria, assembly GCF_023897955.1. Classification (NCBI taxonomy): domain Eukaryota; kingdom Metazoa; phylum Arthropoda; class Insecta; order Orthoptera; family Acrididae; genus Schistocerca; species Schistocerca gregaria. The sequence continues at coordinate 134,205,618 of NC_064921.1, read as the reverse complement.
GTCTGGTGTAGTTGTTACATTGGTTACTGCTGCTACAATGGTCGGCGCACGAGCGATGGGACACGGCACCTCCGAGGTAGCGATGAAGTGCGGCTTTTCCCGTACAACCATTCACGAGTGCACAGTGAATATTAGGGATCCGGTAAAAACATCAAATCCCCGATATTGCTGCGGCCGGGAAAAACATCCTGCTGGAAGGCAATCAACGACTACTGAATCGAATAGTTCAACGTTACAAAAGTGCAACCTTCCACAAATTGTTGCAGAATTCAGTGCTGGGACATCAGCGAGTGTCAGCGTGCGAGCCATTCAACGAAACATCATCGATATGAGTTTTTGGTGCCGAAGGCCCACTTGTGTAGCCTTGATGACAGCACGACGCAAAGCTTTACGCTTCGTCTGGGCCCGTCAAGACCGACATCGGACTCCTGATGACTGGAAACATGTTGCCTGATCGGACGAGTCTCGTTTCAAATTATATCGAGCGGACTGTACAGGTAGGGAGACACCCTCAATCCATGGACCCCGCATGTCAGCAGGGGACTGTTCAAGCTAGTGCAGGCTCTGTAATGCTGCAGGGCGTGTGCAGTTGGTGTCATATGGGATCCCTGATACGTCTAGATACGATTCTACCAGTGATACGTACGTAAGACGCCTGTCTGAACACCTGCATCCATTCATGTCCATCGTGCCTTCCGACGGACTTGGGCAATTCCAGCAGCCCACACGTCCACTGTTCCGAGTTTAAACACTTCAAATGCCTACCAAACTTGCCAGACATGAACATTATTGAGCATTATTGAGCCTTACAACGTGGTGTTCAGATGAGATCTCCACCTCCCCCCGCCCCACCTCCTCTGTATTCTTACGGATTTATGGATAGCTGTGCAGCATTCATGGTGTCAATTCCCACCATCATTACTTCAGACTTAGTCGATCCATGTCACGTCGTGTTGCAGCACTTCTGTGTGCTCGTGGGGGCTCTGCACGATATTAGGCAAGTGTACCAGTTCATTTGGTTCTTCAGTTTATGATGAAGCGGTTAAGGTTAGCCACTCAATGAATCTGTGAACTAGGTCAGTGCAACCCCTGGCGTAAATGCCTGCTAACATAAACTGTGCATCCAATATCAATGTCGCTCTCCAGTTACATTCTATCATCGTCGTTCATGTGTCTTTGCTTAGCGAGGAAACAGAAACACGGATCATCCGTTTGACAGTATTCCGTGTCGGTTGGGCAGTGAGGTCAATGGCATCACGACGTGGTAAACCACGTGACAGGATCTGCCGTTGTCCAGAAGCAAGCAATCAGGCAAAGGCCGATTCAGGTATTTACCCATGAAGCAACGAAAATCGCCGTTCTCATGAAAACTGGTCCACATTCTTTACCAGCTTGATCAGTTTTCTGTGCATGTGTTTGATATGTATTTTGCCCACAAACCAAAAGGAGTACACAACTTGTAAATCCGGTTGGCTTGTCTAATAAGCAGAGAGCCCCCCTTGAGTGCGACATTGCTGGGACGACCGAGGTCGTCAACTGTGTAGCAACAAACTCTGATCATTCCAGAATGAGATTTTCACTCTGCAGTGGAGTGTGCGCTGATATGAAACTTCCTGGCAGATTAAAACTGTGTGCCCGACCGAGACTCGAACTCGGGACCTTTGCCTTTCGCGGGCAAGTGCTCTACCATCTGAGCTACCGAAGCACGACTCACGCCCGGTACTAACAGCTTTACTTCTGCCAGTATCTCGTCTCCTACCTTCCAAACTTTACAGAAGCTCTTCTACGAACCTTGCAGAACTAGCACTCCTGAAAGAAAGGATATAGCGGAGACATGGCTTAGCCACAGCCTGGGGGATGTTTCCAGAATGAGATTTTCACTCTGCATCGGAGTGTGCGCTGATATGAAACTTCCTGGCAGATTAAAACTGTGTGCCCGACCGAGACTCGAACTCGGGACCTTTGCCTTTCGCGGGCAAGTGCTCTACCATCTGAGCTACCGAAGCACGACTCACGCCCGGTACTCACAGCTTTACTTCTGCCAGTATCTCGTCTCCTACCTTCCAAACTTTACAGAAGCTCTTCTGCGAACCTTGCAGAACTAGCACTCCTGAAGGGAAGGATATAGCGGAGACATGGCTTAGCCACAGCCTGGGGGATGTTTCCAGAATGAGATTTTCACTCTGCAGCGGCGTGTGCGCTGATATGAAACTTCCTGGCAGATTAAAACTGTGTGCCCGACCGAGACTCGAACTCGGGACCTTTGCCTTTCGCGGGCAAGTGCTCTACCATTCTTAGCTACCGCCAAGAAATAACAAGAGAGCCTGTATTAGCAGTGAACCTTAGGGTAAAATGTTATACTGTACTCTGGGCTTACTCTAGTTTATATGGACCAAAGAGAAGAAAAAGCCTGGTACTCATTGTAAAGTACATTGTATTAATTGTTAATTTTACAATATACCCTTGAAATAATGGAACCCTGGTTATAAACTATTTACGTTGTGTGAGCAGAAAAATAAGCTCTTTTTCCAGCTAATACATGAAATATTTGTATAAAGGATACGAAAATGGCGAAGAAAACACTACTAGCCATTAAAATTGCTACACCACGAAGATGACTTGCTATAGACACGAAATTTAACCGACAGGAAGAAGATGCTGATTAGCTTTTCCTCGGGCATGGATGTGTGATCTGTCCTTAGGTTAGTTAGGTTTATGTTGTGGTTGGCAGGAGAGCAAACACCGTGTTACTAAAGGAGGCCGAAATGCACGCGTTTTAGCTCCCGCAGGCTGGCGTGAGGTCTGGAACATGACAAGGGAATTAGAATTGATAAAAACGGACGTAGCTGGTGGAATACTTAACTATAATCCAATAATGACGCATGTCGCTCGTGACAGTACATGATTCACAATATCAATGGTAACTGAATATGGCGCCTTGCTAGGTCGTAGCAAATAACGTAGCTAAAGGCTGTGCTAACTATCGTCTCGACAAATGAGAGCGTATTTTGTCAGTGAACCATCGCTAGCAAAGTCGTGTGGCGGCGCTCGATCTGCAATCACCGATAGTGGTGACACGCGGGTCCGACGTATACTACCGGACCGCGGGCGATATAAAGGCTACCACCTAGCATGTGTGGTGTCTGGCGGTAACACCACATTCCTACCCCGCAAATCGGCGTACGGTTGTGGCATAAGGCTTCCGCCCGCCGTGGGGAGGAGCGCATGTTGACGTATGCGACGAGGTGGGGAGCCTAACAACAGGCGAGGCTGTGCCACCCGCACCCTACCATTCGCACCGCCGGGAGCTAGGAAACAGCCTGAAAACCTGCTGCCGTGTGCACGCCAACATGCGGTGTATGCGCCCGTAGAGAGACAGGAGGGGCCGAAGGGTCGACCTCCATCGGGCCGGGGCACCCGACGGGCGAACACGACATATGGTCCGGAGCGGGCAAGAGTTCCATGTCGGAGGACGACTGGTCACGGGAAGCGATCGGCGGCGCTTGACCCAGGGAGGCGCCCGGCAGTTGCAGTGACGCGTCCACTGCGGGCGTCGCCGGCGGGAGAACAGGCGCGTCGCCATGGGGAAATGGAAGGCTGCGTCGGTAACACTTGGGGCTGAGGCGAGCCAGTAGATTGGTCCCCGGGGCGCTGACCGGACGGCACCGTCGCTGAAACCAGACGGCGAGCGGCAGATGCCGTGCGACGACAGAGGCGCAGCTGATTGAGATGCCGACGCAAATCACCAGAGGTCCCCAAGGCCAGATACATAGCGCTGCCGAGGCAGCGAATAATGCGCCCTTCGAGCATTGGCCGTGCAGAATGACAGAAATTCTGAGGACATGAATTGTGGGTCATTGTCGGAAACAATAGTCTGTGGAAGACCTTCAATGCAAAAGAGAGCGGATAACGCTTGGATGGTGGCAGATGACGTCGTGGAAGTCATCCGGACAACAAACTGAAAATTAATGAATGAATCTACCACAACCAACCATCGAGCATTCCAGAATGGACCAGCAAAATCGATGTGTAAGCGTTGCCAAGGGGAAGTGGCTTTTGGCCATGCAAAGAATTTCCGTGGTGGTGCTGACTGTTGTTCGGCACACACCATTCAAGAAGAGCACATATTCGTAATCGCGGCATCAATTCCGAACCAAGTACAGTGCTGACGAGCAAGTTGTTTCGTTCTCACTATACCCCAATGTCGATGGTGGAGAAGCTGTAAGACAGAGGACTGTCACGAACGTGGTACCACGACCCTGGACTGATCATTATCAGAACGCAACAGCAAAACACCACGTCGAACAAAAAGTCTCTCCTTCTGAGCAAAAGATCGGCGAACCGACAGGTCTCCGATCCGTGACTTTGACAAGGGCCATTGCGTAGCAACAAAACGTAAAACGGGAGCAAGGACAGGGTCGGCAGCTGTGGCTGTAGCTGCACGACGAAAATCAATCGGAAACGATTCGACCACGTCATCGGTTTCCGCATCAATGAATATGCAAGCAAGTTCGGAGGAATCGAATGCCCTATCCTCAGCAACAGGCAAGCGGGACAACGCATCGGCGTTCGCATTTCGTCGTCCAGACGAACGGAACACCCTTACGGCGTAAGCGATGAAGCGGAGCTGAAATGGAAGAGGCGGTTATAATATGTAATTTTTCCCAGCACACTCTGTAGCTGCTTCAAATTCTGCGGCGAAGGCAAGTCTTGTATGGCACTGGGATGTATGCCTTGGGCATTGAGTACATGTCGCAAGTATGGCAAGTGCCGAGCAAGAAACACACATTTGTCCTTCCGCAAGCGAAGGCCATTTTGTCGCAAGACCTGAAATAATGTTCTGAGATTGGCCAAATGTTCTTCTTCCGTCTTTCCAGAGATCACAATATCGTCCAGATAATTTGCTGCAGTAGGGACCGACGCAGTTTGTAGATATTGCTGAAACACTGCAGGGGTGGATGCACACCCGAAAGGCAGTCGTTTGAATCGATACAAACCAAGATGCGTGTTGACCACCAAAACGCGCTGGGATTCTTAGTCCACCGGTATTTACAAGTACGCATCTGCGAGGTCCCACTTCGAAAAATATTTACCCGGGCACAGTTTCTCAAAAAGATCTTCCGGGCGGGGTAAAGGAAAAGTTGCAATCACTAGTTGTGGATTCACTGTTGCCTTGAAGTCCACACAAAGTCTCAAATTTCCGGAAAGTTTTGGCAAAATGACTAAGGGTGATGCCCAGAGAGAAGCCTGCACACATTCAATTACACCTTGTGATTCCAAATCGTGTAATGTTTTTGCGACCTCATCACGCAACGCGTGGGGAACATTGCGCACTCTGGAAAATTTCGGCTGCGCGCTTACTTTCAGTTCCAAATGTGCTGTGTCGTTCGTAGCGCAACCGAAGCTCGGAGCAAAAATGTCTGCAAATTCTTCACATACACGAGAAACATTGTCTGAAGGCACAGTCTGGTTCACTGAGAGAACCTGATTTACTATTGACAAGTTAAACAACTGAAATAAATCGAAACCAAACAAGTTCACTGCAGAAGAAGAACGAAGGACGTAAAATGACAAAAGTTTTGTTTGTCCTTTGTATGTTGCAAGAAGGCTGGACTGTCCTAACACAGGGATATCTTGACCTGAATAACTACTTAGCTTAACATTTGCGGCACGCAACGGAGGTGTGCCCAGCTGTTTGTACGTGTCTTGATTGATCAGTGAAACTGCAGCTCCGGTATCGAGCAGGAATGGTATCACTTTGTCGTTAATGTCAAAGTCTACAAACAGTTTATTGTCCTGCTGACTACAAGAGCGACTGTCTCGAGCAATGTGAACTGACACTGGTACATAATCACTTGCGACTTGACGGGAGTTCCGGCGATGTCGATGCACGCTATTTTTGGGACGAACACAGTCACTGTTAGAGAGAGTGGCACTGGACGGAGTGGAATAAACTACATGAATTGCCATGGGCGAAGTTTCGCGAGCCTGAGTATCCTTGGTTCGATTCCGATCCCGGCGCGAAGCAAAGGGCCTGGAATGGTTTTGAGCTTCCGATCTGAGCTTTTTCTGGCAAACACTCTGAACATGTCCTTTTTTATTACAATAAAAGCAAATAGCTTGGCGTGACGGGCAATTCTCACGCGAATGTTTAGTAGCACACCGCGGGCATGATTTCATCACTGCATTTGCTTGCCGGCGCGGGACACGTGGCTGAGAGCCTGGAGGCAGCGGCGCGGCCGGGCGCTAATGCTGTTAAGTGATCCGTGCAGCTCGCCCGGCGGGCCGGTTAACCTGACACACTGCTGGCCAAGTTTCAAATGATTCCTGAGCAAAGTCAAGTGTGTCCTGCCGATCCAAGATGTCCATCACTTGTTGAAGGGAGGGATTTACTAGTTTCAAAATCTGTTCCCTTATACGAACATCAGAAACGTTCTGTGCAGTTGCATCACGTACCATAGTATCTGAATAAGGGAGTCTACATTGACACTCAAAAGCACAATCCCTAGTAAGGCCTTGCAAGGTTGCAACCAACTCCCTATAGTCTGACCTGCCGCACGTTTTGTACGGAAGAAGGTATACCTGTTAGCAACTACATTGTCCGATTCTTTGAAATATGCATCTAATGCAGACAAAATTTCCTCGTAGAACAGAGTTGCTACGTCGCGGCGGGGAAATAATTTGACTATCACACGGTACGTGGTCTACCCTACTGAAGAAAGGAGAAAAGGTTGCCGCTCGTTACCTTGAATTCTGTAGGCGGCAAGATGGAATCCAAATTGGCGGGACCACTCCGTCCAGCTTTCTAGTGCAGCATCAAAAGGTCGAAAAGCTGGTACAACAGCGTGTTGTGGCTGCGTTAGCGGTGAAGCGGCTGCTGCCGCATCGTATTGCATCGCACGTTGACCCTGGACGAGCTGTCCAATGGCGTCCACTAAGACCTGCGTCAGCTGATTCTGTAAGCGATAAAATTCGGACAGTACATCTAGAGATTGTGGCGAAGCCATTACACAAGTAAATCAGGGCAATATCGATAAGAACGCGGCTTTGCCTCGTCGACAATGTTGTGGTTGGCACCGTGTTACAAAAGGAGGCCGAAATGCACGCGTTTTAGCTCACGCAGGCTGGCGTGAGGTCTGGAACATGACGGGGGAATTAGAATTGAGAAAAACGAACGTAGCTGGTGGAATAATTAACTTCACTCCATTAATGATGCACGTCGCTCTTGACAGTACATTATTCACAATATCAATGGCAATTGAATATGGCGCTTTGCTAGGTCGTAGCAAATAACGTAACTGAAGGCTGTGCTAACTATCGTCTCGGCAAATGAGAGCGTATTTTGTCAGTGAACCGTCGCTAGCAAAGTCGGTTGTACAACTGGGGCGAGTGCTAAGAAGTCTCTCTAGACCTGCCGTGTGGCGGCGCTCGGTCTGCAATCACTGATAGTGGCGACACGCGGGTCCGACGTATACTACCGGACCGCGGCCGTTTTAAAGGCTACCACCTAGCAAGTGTGGTGTCTGGCGGTGACACCACAGTTTAAGTAGTTCTAAGTTCTAGGGAACTAATGACCTTAGAAGTTAAGTCCCATAGTGCTCGAGCCGTTTGAACCATTTTTTTGATTAGCTTTTCAGAGCATTCACACATGGTTGGCGCCGGTGGCGATACCTACAACGTGCTGACATGAGGAAAGTTTCGAACCGATTTCTCATACACAAACAGCAGTTGACCGGCTTTGCCTGGTGAAACGTTGTTGCGATACCTCGTGCAAGGAGGACAAATGCATACGATCAAGTTTCCGACTTTGATAATGGTCGGATTGTAGCCTACCGCGATTACGGTTTATCGTATCGCGACGTTGCTGCTCGCGTTGGTCGATATCCAGTGGGTATTAGCAGAATATGGAATCGTTGGGTTCAGGAGGGTAATACTGAACGCTGTGCTGGATTCCAACGGCCTCGTATCACTAGCAGTCGAGATGCGCATGGTTGTAACGGATCGTGCAGTCACGTCTCGATCCCTGAGTCAACAGATTGGGACGTTTGCAAGACAACAACCATCTGTACGAACAGTTCGATGACGTTTGCAGCAGCATGGACTATCAACTCGGAGACCATGGTTGCGGTTACCCTTGACGCTGCATCACAGACATGAGCGCCTGCGATGGTGTACTCAACGACCAGTCTGGGCGCACGAATGGCAAAACGTGATTTTTTCAGATGAATCCAAGTTCTGTTTACAGCATCACGATGGTCGCATCCGTGTTTGGCGACATCGCGGTGAACGCACATTGGAAGTGTCTATTCGTCATCGCCATACTGGCGTATCACCCGACGTGATGGTATGAGGTGCCATTGGTTACACCGTCTCGGTCACCTCTTGTTCGCATTGACGGCACTTTGAATAGTGGACGTTACATTTCAGATGTGTTACGACCCGTGGCTCTTCCCTTCATTCGATCCCTGCCAAACCCTACATATCAGCAGGACAATGCACGACCGCATGTAGCACGTCCTGTACGGCCTTTTCTGGATACAGAAAATGTTCGACTGCTAGCCTGGCCAGCACATTCTCCAGATCTCTCACTAACTGAAGACGTCTGGTCAATGGTGGCCGAGCAACTGGCTCGTCACAATACGCCAGTGACTACTCTTCATGAACTGTGGTATGGTGTTGAAGCTGCGTGGGCAGCTGTACCTGTTTGACTCAATGTCCAGGCGTATCAAGGCCGTTATTACGGCTGGAGGTGGTTGTTCTGGGTACTGATATGTCAGGTTCAATGCACCCAAATTGCGTGAAAATGCAATCACATGTCAGTTCTAGTATAATATATTTGTCCAATGAATACCCGTTTATCATCTGCATTTCGTCTTGGGGTAGCAATTTTAATGGGCAGTAGTGTATTATTAGCTGCAACCGAATAGCAAGACCAGCTCTACAAGATAAATCTATAGGCGATGTAGTATTCAGAAGATATTAGCAAACAAATAGAATCTTCAAAAGCCGTGTGCTATTCGGTCTCCCTGTGACAGTCTATCTATAGTTAATGACATCAGACAGAAATGTGACCAAAGTGTTGTAGTATGTATCAATGAAGGAATAGAGGTTAGGAGAGCAGTTTTGGTGTCAGAGGCGAAACATGAATGTTTGTGGGAAAAAAGTGCGCCTGTTGGAACTTCCCGCAGGCCACACAGCTGCTGAATAACCCCAGGGTTCACCTGCGGAGCAGGGCTCCTCCTTCACGTCTGACACCACTCCGGACCGACACAATGGAGAGACAATAACCAAACAAAAATTCATTTCAGCCTGGTAGAGGGGAGGTCCGTTGAGCTGCCAATAACTAAGGTGACAAGACGTCCGGATTAATCCGGACATGTCCTCTCCATCATAGCTCTTTTCCGGGGTCTGGACGGATTTTTACAGTGTCCGGTTTATTCACAAAGTTGAGCGTAATACAGTTAAATTTACAATTCGTTCCGTTCTATTGCTCTTTTCTTAAATACTTAAACTATTGGCACAGCCTTCGTGATGAACACGTACGAAGTCGGTGTTAGTAGGTGGCACCAGGATCGTCCATGTTATCGTTGATCTACCTATAAGCGAATGCAAATATCCATTATTTAAAATATTCGTTTCGTATCTTCGCTTTGTATTGGCTTGGCTTCCTGTGGTGCATGTGTGATTTGTGAGTGTAATTTAACGAATTACGTAAAATATTTGGCTATGCCTAAACGAAAGTGTAAATTTTCTTATGTCGTTTCCTGAAAATATTCGGCTTTGAAGAAAGGGAGAAATGAATTTGAAGCGGAATTAAGATATGTGGAGCTGGAACATACGTATCAGTGGCCAATAAAGGTAAAAAAGTAACTCGATAGATTAACTGTCATGGTTTTATTTCATTGTTTACTACTCATTCAATTTATTTGTATTCGGAAGATTAAAGTGCAGTTTACATGTCGTCAGCTGCTGCTTGAATTGTAGATGTTGGTAGCGGTGCGTCGAATGAAGGGAGGTGAAAGTTTTTACGTTTATCGCTTTGTTAGCAATTCCGTGTTGTTGACATAACAAAACAATTGACGCCACACTGTCACCACAATCAGTGTTTTTAATTTTTTATTATATTGCTCATTTAACCACCACCTGAGCATCAGTAATAACTAACTACTTGTTTTACCGGTAATTCCCGGCAGTCACGTGACTTGGCCATAGCTGACATGTGGTATCCACATCTGCAGTTGATCCGTTTGATGCGTCCTCTTTTTTCTTCCTTTGTCCTCCTTTTTTGAAGCTGTTTGTCCTCCTTTTTAAACAAATCCATCTGCTCACCCTATCAATAAACGTTGGCTTGCTTATAGCTACCAGTATTTGTGGCAACTACAAAAGTTAACTTAGAACTACTTAAACCTAAACTACTTAAAGCTTTCTAACCTATGGACATCACACACGTCCTTGCCCGAGGCAGGATTCGAACCTGCGACCGTAGCGGTCACTCGGTTCTAGACTGTAAATCTGCAATTTGATGTGGTGGTTGGTGACCATTATAAGTAGAATTGGGTTGCTCGAAACCATGAATGCTACATTCTTCATACTCCTCGGTGTTGCTCACCTGTGGGTTCAATAGTACGGCCTCAGCGTCCTCATCGCTGACCGCTTCGACACGAAGATGTTCGCTTCTGTCTCCCGTCCGCAATGGAGATGGAAAAATGCGAAGGCTTTGCAGAACATCTGCGAAGATGAAAACTAACGTAAAAGTATTGCCTCTACTCTTACATTACTCTAACAGAGTAGCAGCGGCTCAGATCTGGACAGCTAGAGACATACGGAGGGTTCAGGTTGGGTACTGGGACTGCATTTTACGTGAACATGCAGGCCTCACCAACACGCTATCGAAAGCTCTGGAAACTATAAGATTTCTGCTACAATAGGATTTCTGCCAACTTTAAGTATTAGCCCACGGATACCACCGTCTGAGCTCCGACCGAAGCTGCAGCGTTTATTAGCAGTATTATACATGTTTACAGGAGACAATGTAAGATGGAAATCAATATAACGGGTAGGATGGGCTCTTGTACTTTTATAATGGCGCCCAGCATGGGAAAACAAACGATTTTTGGCTTATTATACTAATTCGTAACATAAAGAGAGTTTGGTTCCGCCATTCGTTTAGAAATGCCGTGCGACCGATTTACAGCGAGATCAGAAACAGTCTGAAAAGCTCGTAAGGGTGTTGCGGGGCAGGTTATGCTGAGAAATAATTTTTAAGAGAATTTCATTCAATAATGGAAAGACTCATTATTTAGGAAACTATTTCCACTGGCAAGTACTGCTGTTACAGTAGACCAGCACTGAGAATCCTTGGTTTTGAATCTGTCTGAAATAGTTACTGGGAATGTTGCTACACTGGGTATATCGTCGTCTATCAGAGTCGCATATAAGGACAATTGTATGTCTGTACTGACCATAGGCAGGATAATTTGGAATGTACCAATAAGCACTCCGTTTTAAGGCCACGAGTGGCCTACCAGGTCCGACCGCCGTGTCATCCTCAGAGGGGGATGCGGATAGGAGGGGCGTGGGGTCAGCACACCGCACTCCCGGTCGTGATGATGGTATTCTTGACGGAAGCCGCTACTATTCAGTCGAGTAGCTCCTCAATTTCCATCACGAGACTGAGTACACCCCGAAAAATGGCAACAGTGCATGGCGGCCTGGATGGTCACCCATCCAATTGCCGACCACGCCCGACAGCGCTCAACTATGGTGATATCACGGGAATCGCTATATCCACTGCGGCAAGGCCGTTGCCATCGAATTTACCAATAAAGAAGCAAATTTTTTCTTGGCTGTAAACTAAACTGGTAGGAGAATCTTCTACAAACCTCAGACGGAATGTGAAGAATTAAAATTCATTAAGGTTTCATCTACACTGTGTATTTGTAACATTATTTAGTTCATATCGGTTGGTAGAATTCAGTATGTTCTTTCTACGGCTGCTTTAACGAGTCTTCCCATTATAAATTATCTCGGCTCGATTGATTAACGTACTTCTGGATCTACATCGGAGCTGTTGTTTGCATTAATAAATGAGTGTATTCGTCGCAACTGCAGTTAAATAATGAGTTATTCACAGCGGAAACTACTAAATCTTTCACAAACGTTAGAAGCAGTGGGGTTTCTTGTTTTCACTAGAGCACTCGCATCTGGTGCTGACGTTTACTTTTTTATCCACTAATGCCTACACGTCAGTGCAATCGAGAAATGATGGGAGTAGGAAGAGCGGAAATCAAGAGGCACAAAAAAGTGCTGCAAGTCTGATAGTTACAGGTGTGAAAAAACGTTGCATTAGATCCATATTGTGTAATGTTTCGAAAATCACATTGCACTACGTAGCGGGACAACTGGCACAGAGACAACTTCCGCTGTACACGAAAAGGGAACCCCTTCGGTGAAGTCCGTGCGAAAATGATAGACCGCGAGGTAATCGTCAGCAGAGAAAAGACTGGTATTATTACTGACAACGTGACGATACAACAATGAATTCAACTGAAGTAAACAATTTTGGTATTCGTAAATGACGCAATTATACATAAAAGAAGAAGGAAGATTAGGGTTAACATCCTGTCGACATCGAGTTCATTAGAGACGGTGCACAAGCTCGGATTGTGTGAAGGATGGGGAAGGAAATCGGCTCTTCCGTTTTCCAAGGAATCAACCTAGCGTTTGTCGTGAGCAGTTGAGGGAAATCACGGAAAACCTAAATCAGGATGGCCAGACACGGGTCTGAACCGTCATCTTCTAGAATGCGAATCCAATGTGCTAACCACTGCTCCACCTCTTTCAACCATAAACAAGTAGCAGATTCTGTTAATGCCATTCATATTAAAACTGTATGAGGCATATTCAACCCCAGATCTTTGCCTTTTGGCGACGACGATGAGTGAATATCTTCTAGGGAAAGAGTGGATGTGCGAAAATCAAATTCTTCTGCGGTGACACGTTGGAGCGAGGAAGGCTGAAACTGAAGTACTGACACAAATCTTTGCACATGGTTTCAGTTTTGGGAGTTGTATTAAAACAAACACTGCCCGGCAGAATGACAAACTCAATTTTGAAAGAGAATCGGATGTGTATTGATTCTTGACTTCCTTTGCATCAGCTATTCAAAATTCTGTTTGTTGTAATCACAGACCACATACAACGATGTGTTAATAGACAGTTACAGAATCAATTACCAGTTATGCAAACTATAAATGTATTACTACAGTAGATAAATCACGTAGAACAAAATTTAAAAAATTACCGTTTCTATCAAATGAGTTACAAGTGGCATAGTAATGTCCGATAGTAACATGATACAGTTTTACAACAGCATGATGGCTGCCAAACACATTTCACTACAAAAAAAGTCCATCTGAATAAACAAAAAGCAAAAAACCTGGTACATGCTAATGTCACGATTACACAGTGTGCACCGTAACTGTTAATGAGGGACGAAATCGGACGGTTTTGTAGAACTACTCTCGCAGTTTGTACTTTAACTTTGATCACTAGAAAGACTGGACCTGTAAAAAAAAAGTTAATACTTTTGATTGAACCCCCACATCAGAAAATCACTGTGTGGGTATACGAAGACTAAGGAAAGATGGTGGTTGCTCCTTGACACAACACCCTCTGGGTACTGGCTTTCTGTCTTCTTCTTAGAACTTGAGAAAGTTCAGACACAATTTGAAAGCAAATATCACAATACGATGTTATTTAAATAGCACGCAACAATTAACACAGCACAGGCAGCCACGAATCAGTATCACAACGAAACCAGGCAATTGTTTGTGACGTATCGCGCGTTATGTAATTGTTGAGAACGTCGTACGGGATCGATGACAGAAAGTGACAAGAGCTTTGACTGCGCAACAGCTTTTTATCAATCATACGTAATACGTAACTGATTTACAACGATCATGATTCGTAAGAGTCTTAACAATAACAGAAGATTACCAAAGCATTATCATGGGACCGTCTCACTTTAAGCACTGAACAAGCGTGTATTGTATGTAAACTTTGCTCTACAATCTACCACTTTTCTGTAACGTAGCTGTAACGTCCTACTTTACAAAAGCATTAAATGAAAATAACGTCGAGGTGACGAACCTATAAGTGTGAGATATTCAAGGTAGATGCCTGAAGGATTGAGCAGTAATAAGCATCAAACACTGAAATCCCAAGTTACGAAACATGTCTGCTTGTAATAGACCTCTTTAAATGCTTCAGTACTACAACGGTACAATCGAAACCTGCAGCCTTAACCATGATTTTCATTAATTACAACATGTCACTTTGTGTTGGAACGTATTATCATAGTCAAAAACATCCATACTGGCCAAAATTGCGATCCACTTGATTTGTATGTACTTCCTTGCAGGTCTTCTATACCATTTTCAGTATAGACGTTGGACCATGCAGAACTATTAAGAGACCACTAGACATCATTCCCCCGATTTTCAATCAGTCCTGATGAAAATTAATAATTCGATTCAGCAAATATCAGGGAACAAGTTATTAGAGATGACGTAGTCACTGGATCTTGTAACTAAATTCGTCATAAAAACTGATATTTCAGGAAACAAGTTTGAACTTCAAATCAGATGAAAAAAAATTGGTACGGGAACGGTTTCATTGAAAACTAAGAAAGCATGCATATGTTTAATCTTGAAATGACGTGGAGTAATCTTTCGCGCTGTATGAGGATTCGAACACAGAACCTAATCGATTTTTACCTAAGCAGAATCAAGTGTTAGATATCGAAAGTTTTCACCATTACCGAGATTCGTAAAACTGCAAAGACGAGTTAAAAGAGTTTTGCGTCATCGAGATCTGAACCTGGCATTTATAGCCGTTGTTTCATAGATATCAATAGGCGTTAAAAATCGGTTTATTGAACCGGTAACGAGATTTGCGCATGTATTAACTTATTACATTACAAGAAGTTCTGTGCTGACTGGAGTCGCACTTGCTCATACCATGGTGTTTGAGAATGCACGAAGACACGTTAACTATCGAATTCTTTTAGACCAGTTACTGGAATTGTCATGTTTAAAACTGAAATGATATAATGAGAAGTTCTTTACGTGACTGGAAGTTGACACCGGTACTAATCGTTATTGTTGACAACCAGTGGAGGGACATTAAAAGTCATAGCTATTTTTCACCTGCTGTTTGGAATGCTGGTGATACATTTGGAAATGTAAAGATATCTCTTCAGGAGAGAAGGATTTAGACCCAGACAAACCTCTTTCGATGGGAGTTTGGAATCTTGTGGATAGAACGAAATGATGAAACTTTATTTTGCTGAAGGAATAGGTTGCAGCCAAGGGGAGGTCTGAGTTTGAATTCCAGGCCAGAACCAATTATTTCAATATCTCAAGTCCTGATACAAATAGAAAAAAGTGTCCCATGACCCTACATAACTATTAAACTAAACTCCGTCGGAACAGGCATCGGAAGACCCAACGGTACCAACCGATTGCAATGTCGTTTTCAGCCGATAGGCGTCACTGGATACAGATACGGAGCGGTATTTGGTGAGCAGACCGCTCTCACGACCGTTGTCAGTGTTCGTGACCGGGCCGATACATCTCAATCAAGTACACTCCTGGAAATGGAAAAAAGAACACATTGACACCGGTGTGTCAGACCCACCATACTTGCTCCGGACACTGCGAGAGGGCTGTACAAGGAATGAACACACGCACGGCACAGCGGACACACCAGGAACCGCGGTGTTGGCCGTCGAATGGCGCTAGCTGCGCAGCATTTGTGCACCGCCGCCGTCAGTGTCAGCCAGTTTGCCGTGGCATACGGAGCTCCATCGCAGTCTTTAACACTGGTAGCATGCCACGACAGCGTGGACGTGAACCGTATGTGCAGTTGACGGACTTTGAGCGAGGGCGTATAGTGGGCATGTGGGAGGCCTGGTGGACGTACCGCCGAATTGCTCAACACGTGGGGCGTGAGGTCTCCACAGTACATCGATGTTGTCGCCAGTGGTCGGCGGAAGGTGCACGTGCCCGTCGACCTGGGACCGAACCGCAGCGACGCACGGATGCACGCCAAGACCGTAGGATCCTATGCAGTGCCGTAGGGGACCGCACCGCCACTTCCCAGCAAATTAGGGACACTGTTGCTCCTGGGGTATCGGCGAGGACCATTCGCAACCGTCTCCATGAAGCTGGGCTACGGTCCGGCACACCGTTAGGCCGTCTTCCGCTCAAGCCCCAACATCGTGCAGCCCGCCTCCAGTGGTGTCGCGACAGGCGTGAATGGAGGGACGAATGGAGACGTGTCGTCTTCAGCAATGAGAGTCGCTTATGCCTTGGTGCCATTGATGGTCGTATGCGTGTTTGGCGCCGTGCAGGTGAGCGCCACAATCAGGACTGCATACGACCGAGGCACACAGGGCCAACACCCGGCATCATGGTGTGGGGAGCGATCTCCTACACTGGCCGTACACCTCTGGTGATCGTCGAGGGGACACTGAATAGTGCACGGTACATCCAAACCGTCATCGAACTCATCGTTCTACCATTCCTAGACTGGCAAGGGAACTTGCTGTTCCAACAGGACAATGCACGCCCGCATGTATCCCGTGCCACCGAACGTCCTCTAGAAGGTATAAGTCAACTACCCTGGCCAGCAAGTTCTCCGGATCTGTCCCCCATTGAGCATGTTTGGGACTGGATGAAGCGTCGTCTCACGCGGTCTGCACGTCCAGCACGAACGCTGAACCAACTGAGGTGCCAGGTGGAAGTGGCATCGCAAGCCGTTCCACAGGACTACATCCAGCATCTCTACGATCGTCTCCATGGGAGAATAGCAGCCTGCATTGCTGCGAAAGGTGGATATACACTGTACTAGTGCCGACATTGTGCATGCTCTGTGGCCTGTGTCTATGTGCCTGTGGTTCTGTCAGTGTGATCATGTGATGTATCTGACCCCAGGAATGTGTCAATAAAGTTTCCCCTTCCTGGGACAATGAATTCACGGTGTTCTTATTTCAATTTCCAGGAGTGTAGTTCCCCTGTTGGCCTCACAAGAGGCTGAGTGGATCCAGTTTGGCAACAGCGCTCGGTAGTCACTGACGGCCACCCATGGAAGGGCTAAACAAGCCCGACAGCGCTCAACATCGGTAATCTGAGGGGAACCGGTCTTACCAATGCGCAAGGCCGTTGGCTTTCATAAAGATTGGTTCTTTTATAAATGAAATTCGTGGTTAAAGAAAACCTGCTGGTGACAAAGGTTTTACTTACCGTAACATCCTTCTCTGTCATGGCTCGAACTATACTGACTCTCCTCCAGTCTGCAGCAAATGGATATCAGTTTAAGGAGGGTTGGGAAGTACGTTATTCATTTAGCATTACCAGAGACAAAGGTAGTCTCTTTGTGTTTGTTAAAAATAGTTGCATGAAGTGGGAAACGAACCCAGCCCTTAGAGACGTAGTGTGCTATTTGGGAGGAGTTGGGTTCGGGGTTCTGCACACGTGGGCTCAATATTTCTGTTAACACTTTATCTATGCTGGGAAGACCAATGTAATAAGATGGAAATTGCTATTCCATACCAGAGATTCTTCGTGGCCCGAATAAACTTGAACAGGGCTTGCGTAACACAAAATATCTTCTTTAAGGGGAGGTTTACTATATTTGGCCCGAAGAAAGCATGTTCTTTGAGCATTTTTTCTCGAGATGTGTTATAGATATCAATGTCAAATTTGCTCAAAATCTATACAGAAATATCCTCTACAAACTAGAATTTTTTCGACCAAAAATGTTGAAGAGCAAAGGCGAAAGTGCCGTCGGAACGAAACAAAATTTCGATGTAGACCTGCATGCGTGGTATGTCACAGATCAGCCGGTTCGTCTGAAATCAAAATTGAGTTGACGTTAGCGAAGTATATAAGATTCTTTAGGAGTTGTACCTCGTTTAAGTTATTTGGACCATAGGAAAGAAAATGGCGGCCATTTGAAAAATTTGGGTTTTTTCATCGATTTTTCGACTTTGTCGGCCAAGTAAAACTATTTATAGTCGATGGATCGGAATAAAAGTGGTACAACTCCTAGACAATTTAATCAGCCTCGTCGGAAGCAAAGACTCATGCCAACCGGTTTATTAGATTTGAAGTTAATACACCGCGCGATAAAAAAAGTTATTTCGAGAAAAACGGGTTTGAAATTTTGACTTCATATAAATACAATATTATGCGACTTACATCCAATCTGCTATTCCGGGTCCATAAACCAGTCCTTCGTCTTCCTCATAGAGGGCATTCTACGCTATCTGAGCTATCCTGCGCTGCTCGAGAGCCGCTCGTACGGCCGGTGACAAGCGGTTTTCAGCCGCTTGAATCCGCATGTCGTCCGATTGTCATGGTCTTCAGAATTGCTAAATACCTTTTGTTGAAGCTGCTCACTGCCAGGAAAGTAGCAGTCTCTACAGTCTTCGCACCAGAATGCAAATGCTTGGGGGCTAACTTCCAAACACACGCGTTCAAACTTTCATTTGAATTTTGTTTGTTTCCTCCCAAGTTCCGGTACAATAACTCGTGCTCCGAAAGAAATAAACTGTTGCGTGGAAAAGGCCGATTTCAGGCAGGTGCATTTTTTCGTTAAACGGGAATAACAAACATTTCCGTTCCGTATTCGGAAAAACTGTTTCATGGGTGGATTCTAAATACTTTTATGGATCCAAATCTGCAATTTTTTTAAAAAATCGATTTTCTTGAAACAAAAGATAGTAAACCTCCACTTAAATAATAACAATAATTAATACAAACAAGTCAATCTGGTCCCACAGATATAACTTTTGGCCTTTAATAATTATGGTATTAGTTGCTTATTATACCACTAATTTATCACTTACTTGTAACGGAAAATTCAAGAAAATCACTGGTATCCACTGTGTGCCTGATTACTACTAACTACACTGAATCACCTAGACATCATCTACCGGTACAATACATAACTATCCACGCTTACATTTAAGTGATCAGTACACTAGCTACAGGCGCATGATTAGACTGAAAAGTTCGGTGAATGGCCTAAGAAATTAAAGTAAACGTTAGTTTCAAACAGGAGACCTTCAAAGTAATCACCTTTAGCCACAAAACATTCTGACATCATTTCTATAGCAGCCTATTGCAATCGGAAACATCGATCAACATCATCTCAGTCTTGAATATTGCTAGCCGACCTTTTTCGGTAGGCCGGGAAGACGATGAGAGCACCACACCAGTAACACTCGCTCGGTCTGAGGCTCGTTTTGGTAGCACCAGGGCTCAGCTCTTGTAACAATGAGGATATTCAACAATGCGTGATCACGGAGCTTTGGCTGATTCCACAATAAACGTATGCTAAGTTTCCAACAGCCTTACAACTGATGTCAGAAGTATGATGTAGCTAATGGTGATTACTTTAAGGCCAGTAAACGTACTTTGTTTTGTAACTACTGTTTCCCCTATTTTATGAGACCATTCAAGGAACTTTCCTTCTATAAAGAATTCATTCATGTACGAGAATATAGCAGTTCACAATACACAGAGATGAACCACACAGTCTGTTTGATCTTGCCTAATCGTCGCTCATATTGTGCCTAAAGGATGCTGCGTTCTCGGAATGCTATTCAACATTCAAGCAAATAACATTAATAGTTTTATTTCTATATAGCAGATTTACAATACTTACTGTCGATTTAGTACAAGTGTCGCAACCGATGGGCGACATACAAACAGAAAATGATCTTCTTTACAGACAAAGTCCAAGTAAGCACTTGATACGTAGCACTACAATGTGTTCTACGATTGTCGGTCTACAACCGTCCACTACTGTCCGTATACTGAGCCGATCTGAGCACTGATGTCCGAGGCTGGCCGGGAGGATTATATTCACTTCGGTTTCGGAGCGCTCCTCCCGTGGTGCGATCGTATTCCGCGCACCATTGGCTGAAGTCGTTTCACCGCCTTCTCTGGTCTTCCACTCTTCGTCTTCGTTCCGGCGCTTGTGGTTACGTCAGAACACATTCAATAACAAGATCGATACTGAATCAGCTGCGTAGTATGGAACAGATCTACAGTTGTAACAGGACTTTAAATTACATTTAATTTTTGGACAAATACGCGCATTGTGAGTACCACTATAATCTGGATTGTTTTAAAACCATATTCACTGTAGCTCGCCCCGCCTGCAGTACACAGTATTCGTTTTGCTTATCCCCACGAGCAATACCTACAACAAACTATAGCTCACAGTTCACCTGTAAAGTGAACTACAAAGGCTTCGCTTAATGCACCATTGCATGTGATGCTGTGGCTCTACTTGAACACAAGAGCACCAGGATTTCAACATTAATATCCAAAGCAAATTGTGTCTCTTGCGATCTGATGAAGCCTCCCCATGCGTTTCTAAAACATTTTTTGTGTGTGACAGAAAACAGTACGCGCGGGAATAGGTTGTTGCCGAGCGGGATAGCCGAGCGATCTGCGGCGTACTATCACGCTTACCCCGTCGGAGATTCGAGATGTCAATTGGGTATGGGTGTGTGTGTCGTCCTGAGCTTAAGTTAGATTAAGTAGTGTGTAGGCTTAGGGACCGATGACCTCAGCAGTTTGGTCCCATAAGACCTTACCACAAATTTGCAATTTCCAATAGGTTGTTGTTTTCACATGGTTCAAATTACTCTGACCACTATGGGACTTAACATCTGGGGTCATCAGTCCCCTAGAACTTAGAACTACTTAAACCTAACTAACCTAAGGACATCACACACATCCATGCCCGAGGCAGGATTCGAACCTGCGACCGTAGCAGTCACACGGTTCCAGACTGCGCGCCTAGAACCACGAGACCACCGCGGCCGGCGGCAGGATTCAAACCTGCGACGGTTCCAGACTGAAGCGCCTAGAATTGCTCGACCACAGCGGCCGGCGATTGTTGTCTACACACCAGGGTTGCTTGTGTTGACAGCGTCCAACCAGTATTGATGTGCACACAAATTCGGTGAGGGAGTTGGGTTTGACTTGCAGCAGGACTGCTTATCTTCTTGCCTCTCCAGTGACACCAGTCAGTGTCTGTCGGTCCCCAAGCTCACACCAAGCTTCCACTCTCAGCCGCCGTCACAGCCCTCTGCGACCCATACCGACTGTCGATGGAGCACTGCCCACTCCAACCACAGACTGGTCGCTTGCTTCCGGGAGATGTGTCTGTTCCACGTGAGTCCAGTTGTCAGCCCACCACTGCCTGAAACTCTCACCAGGACGACCGTGTCGGCGCTCCAAATGTTCATATTTCTCACAGCTATTCCGCTCTGGTGACACCAGCCCCACGTAACCAAGAGTGAGGTTGCTGGCACCGGGGAACATAGCTGTGCCGTTCGACACGGTGCAGGGAAACGAAGATTACAATTGACTACTGAACTACACGTACGACTGGCTCATGAATTAGGCATAACAGAGGAACACAAACATGTGATAAATGAACAAACACACATCACTACAGGCTACCTACTACACTTAATAAAGGAAATGATAAGCTAAAACAAAAAAACTCTTCCACCATCACCTTCTGGACAAACACACACACACACACACACACACACACAAAAGTAGAGCCCATACCACACCAACACACACACACACACACACACACACAATAGTAGAGCCCATACCACACCAACACACACACACACACACACACACACACACACACACACACACACACACGGCACAAATGCATACCCGAACAAATCACAGATACTCCAATAATTACACTCGGAAGTTTGGCAATAACATTCGATCTTTGGCAAAAACATTTGACAGTGGGCAACAGAAACCAAAACATTGCATTGAAACATGCGTTCAGTTCATTGTGCTGTGGAATGTGGGGAAAAACTGCAAATTGGCATTCATAAGAAGAAGAACAACACCAAAAATGCAGCAGGAGCGTAATATGTAAGAACTTGTCCACGCAACCTGTAAGTACAGTTCAGAACATTACTACTTAATAGGAAATACCAACCACCAGAACTGTTTACAACCTATAGGTACAGTGACAGAAATGTAAATTAAATACCAACATATGTACATATTCCAGGCCACTGATGATGCCTTGCAGAAAATAAAGGCGAAACGCGTATGGCACTAAAATTGAGTTTATTCGGTTTGTCAGACGGTCCATAAGCAAAAAAAGTGGTTCGAATGGCTCTGAGCACTATGGGACTTAACATCTGAGGTCATCAGTCCCCTGGAACTTCGAACTACTTAAACCTAACTAACCTAAGGACATCACACACATCCATGCTAGAGGCAGGATTCGAACCTGCGATCGTAGCGGTCGCGCGGCTCCAGACTGTAGCGCCTAGAACCGCTCGGCCACCCCGGTCAGCGGTCCATAAGCAAAAATTGTCAATATACCGTAATATAACAGAGGAAGGCAATGCAGACTCCCTACAAGTGGACTACTACCTACTCGATGTGTTCATACTCATCTTAGAACTGAGCAGCATAGCGCAGTAGTTAACACAATGGACTCAAAGTCGCGAGGGCGACAGTTCAAACCCACGTCCGGCCATCCTGATTTGTTTTTTCCGTATTTCCCTAAATTGCTTAAGGCAAATTCCGAGTTGGTTCCTTCGAAAGGGCACTGCCGTTTTCCTTCTCCATCCTTCTCTAATCCGAGATTGTACTTCGTCTCTAATGACCATGTTGTCGACCGAACGTCAAATACTAATCTCCTCTTCCTCTTCCTCGTCCTCCTCCTCCTCCTCCTCCCCCTCCTTATTCGATCAAATGACCAATCACCAGGCGCTTCTCCTACCCAGTGTCTACTTTCAACTTCATTTCGTTATCACCGAAATGATGTGACATAACAGCTGTCAGCTTACACTGGCAACGTTGTAGGGATCATAACCTTCTACAGCAAATTGCTGCCTTCCGCTCTAGATGTTGTGGTTCTGTATCCGCTCGAAGTAGAGTAGAATAAGCCGCACAGTTAAACACAAAGTCAACTGTGAGATCAGTCATTACCTTTTTAAACCGCATTTCTTCTGCCTACTGCAAGTGCATTGTGATGTGAGTTAAAAGACAATTTATTTCAGTTCTAACCAACCAGTAATAGCAAAATTTATAAGTACATTTCCTCGAAACTGCTCGTGGTCCTTTGTTTACATCAGAACAATTTCTGCTGTAGAGTTTCCTCAAGCTGCCGGAGCTGCGTACTAACCGCCACAAGCCATTCAGATGCTTGCCGGCCAACGTCAACGAAGGAAAATTAGGTGAAAAATGCGTGTAGTCACAAAGTTTTGTGCAGTGGCTGGTGTAAGTTTCAGTAATAACAAACTAAAAATTCTGACAGTGTGAGCTATGGGGCGGGGTGGAACGGGCGTGTAAAGGTGACTGTTTTATGTTTTCCTTGACTGTCCGGGAATCCGCAGCTTCCAGCGAAAATATTTCCCAGAAAAACATGAAACTACATTAAATTTCTTACAAAACTGTCCTGTTCATTTTTTCCTCGCGTCTGACTGGAACGGAAAAATTCACAGATTGTCGAAAATAGTGTTTTAAAGGTATAACGTTGATGGTTATTGCTAAATGAGGTGGATTAAGAATAAAAATTAAATGTGTGTACCACATCTAAGTCTAATATAGCCGTATTAAGAGATACGTTGTATGCTGGTGCAGTGACAAGGTGGAAAGTCAGATGTGGAGGCTACAAGTGTGAGGGAAGACAAGTCGCCAGATTGTGTTCGTGGGCTTCCCTCCTCCTTAAGTGTGCAATATGAAGAGCCGAAAATTCCCCGTCCTCTCTCTCTCATTCTACCTCACAAAATGCAAGTACAGGGTCTTACACAAAGTTATAACGACGTCTCTGCAGCTCGCCTTAGGAATCCCTGGCGACCCAGCGTGCAGACATACCCTGGTATGTTTATTTTCCACGAACTGCGTTAACACTACATGGAATACAGATAGGAATTACTAGTAATACTCAAGTAAGAAATGCATATGGACAAAGTGAAACCGTATACACTGTTTAAATTAACTTATTGAAATGCAGCCGGGTGACGTCGTCGATAACTGCGGATAGTTCAACAGCAGCACACCCTACGATTACAAGAAAAAACTGCAGCAAATATGAGCTGTACAATCGAATTAAAAAACCCTACTTGCAGAGAAACGCTGGGAAGATAACACACATATAGACACTGTAAACACTAGTGCCATCTCAAATCAAAGATGACCGATATCAGACGTCGTCAATAGTGAAAATAACAATCAACGCGTTAAGTAGCATTAACTCTGTCCCTCTGTTTTGTGACAAGGGAGAGATAAAAATTCTATGCGGAATTTAAACAAAATCGCCATATCTATTCATAATATTACGAACTAATTTAATTTCAAATGCTCCCATAATTACGCTATCCCAGAAGCTAGAAGTTAATGCCAGAAGATTCTGTCATTAACTTCTACTTGTTATATTCCATAGGATGATCTGTAGCAAGTAAACATTCTGCAGTGGCGGATTTCAAAAAAATGGTTCAAATGGCTCTGAGCACTATGGGACTTAACATCTATGGTCATCAGTCCCCTAGAACTACTTAAAACTAACTAACCTAAGGACAACAAACAACACCCAGCCATCACGTGGCAGAGAAAATCCCTGACCCCGCCGGGAATCGAACCCGGGCGTGGAAAACGAGAACGCTACCGCACGACCACGAGATGCGGGCTAGTGCCGGATTTGCTCGGCTGTTGTAAGCGTGTGTGACGCTTCTGCTCGGTACACCGGTCCTCCACAATCCTGACAGTCTGACCAGCATATCCCACAACTGCAAGGAATTTCCTTGCACACCACTAACTTACTGCAATTTTGCTTTAAGAACGGAAGAGTGTACTCCTGTCGAAATATCGGCCGTTACTGACGATGTCGCTCGGCCACATTCCGATAAGCTATCTGAACATACGAATTAAATCCACGCCAATCTCTGCACAATGTCCAACAATTCTAGAGCGATACGGCAAGCAACTTCCGCCACAACGAGCTCTGCTCACTGTTCTGTTTACAGATAGACTTTACATCGCCATAGTTTCCTCTACAGTTCTCTCACTGGAGTAGATAAAATAACTTCCCTGAGCTAGTGTTTATGTACTGGAGTTATTTCTAGTTTATTAAGTAAGTATTTATTTGCAGTTTTTAAACGATCTATTGCATATAAAAGTTCAACAGCTGGAGCTCTTAACCGTCTATCACACTGAAGAGCCTGTCCCAAGTGTAACTTGCTGTCAGTATGTAATTGACAATGTCGATTTCATTGTCTCCCATTATCAATGGCTGGAATACATTTCGCAGCTTGAGGGCATCAAATGCATCGCCTTAGCCTCAGCTTTCTCAGCATCTGAAGAGGCGTAGGGGCTTGCGTTGGCTACCTCTGTAACAGAACAATGCATTACAGCAGACTGTTGTTCGAAATTTAAATAAGATCGGTCCTATTCCATCCGACATGTCGACACGCACCTTCCAAGATATGCTGTGGAAGTTTAGTAAGTGGCTCCACTCTGTTCAGCCCACTCTGCAAATACCATCAGTTCCTGACTGGGAGACATTTTTGCAATCTACCAGTAACACTATCAAGGATGGGCGAAGTGCAGTAACTTTCTGGCCACTCTTCGTTTCACCATAAGTTGTCTACAACACGGTATTACAATAGGCTGTCACCGACAGACATCAGCCACTTGCCGTATTTACCATCCAGTCCTTTTCCAACAAACATTACGTAGATCACTGACAACATCACATTTTAAAATTAAGCAATTCTCATCAACAGTTTATAGGAACCTATTTTACATAAAAGCTCACTCAATAATTGGAAATAAGTACGGGAGCCGGGGCACGTCTACACACGGGACACGTTTGCCCAGAGCACGTTTCCCAGGAAGCAATGTTGCTAGAGCGCTATCGACAATGAAAGATTAGTGCTGCCATCTACTGAGGCAAAGAGTGTAGTTGAGATTTTGTGCATTTAGTACATTTTGTTATTCTAATGTCGAAGAACTAGGGAGATATCGTTTTAAAATTAATAACACATAAATATATGTTCATGAACAGGAGGTTATTTTATTTATTTACTCGGCTGGAATTTGCAAGGCGCGCCGGCTGCGGTGGCGGAGCGGTTCTAGGCGCTTCAGTCCGGAACAGCTCGACTGCTATGGTCGCAGGTTCGAATCCTGCCCCGGGCATGGATGTGTGTGATGTCCTTAGCTTAGTTAGGTTTAAGTAGTTCTAAGTTCTAGGGTACTGATGACCGCAGATTTTAAGTACCATAGTACTCACAGCCATTTGAACCACTTACAAGGCGAAATATTAAACTAAGACATTACAGCATTAAAATGAAACATTCAGCAGTACTTAATTAAATAATAATTTTTTTTATAAATTATGACTTATTTTTATTCAATGGTACTGTCCGTGAGGTTAGGTATATCCTGCAGTTCACCATTAAAACCATGCACTGTACACTCGATCATAGTTGGCCATTGACTGGTTGAGTTCACATTCGCACTGATGGTTGTTCGCGAGGCCCCATGTTGTCATCATCTCCCTGCATCTTCCGACACCCATCCTCACACAGTTCAGCGTAGTCCACACTCTTCTGGAAAGCTTAAAGTCCTCTATGCTTCGATCAGCAACCAGTTTTCTGTTCTTTACTGTGCTTCTACTCCATAAACTTTTCCATTCATTTTCTGCATCGAAAGGGAAAACTTCTTCACCTGTTTGCCATAGAGGTAATCTTGATCTCAGGCGGTTTTTTGGTGTCAGGTCGTGGTGTGCGGGAAGTATTTTGTTATATTCTTTTGATAGTAGCTGAGTTCTTCTGATTTCAAGTGGTGCTATGTTAGACAGTGCGGGTAGCCAATCTACACTCCTGGAAATGGAAAAAAGAACACATTGTCACCGGTGTGTCACACCCACCATACTTGCTTCGGACACTGCGAGAGGGCTGTACAAGCAATGATCACACGCACGGCACAGCGGACACACCAGGAACCGCGGTGTTGGCCGTCGAATGGCGCTAGCTGCGCAGCATTTGTGCACCGCCGCCGTTAGTGTCAGCCAGTTTGCCGTGGCATACGGAGCTCCATCGCAGTCTTTAACACTGGTAGCATGCCGCGACAGCGTGGACGTGAACCGTATGTGCAGTTGACGGACTTTGAGCGAGGGCGTATAGTGGGCATGCGGGAGGCCGGGTGGACGTACCGCCGAATTGCTCAACACGTGGGGCGTGAGGTCTCCACAGTACATCGATGTTGTCGCCAGTGGCCGGCGGAAGGTGCACGTGCCCGTCGACCTGGGACCGGACCGCAGCGACGCACGGATGCACGCCAAAACCGTAGGATCCTACGCAGTGCCGTAGGGGACCGCACCGCCACTTCCCAGCAAATTAGGGACACTGTTGCTCCTGGGGTATCGGCGAGGACCATTCGCAACCGTCTCCAAGAAGCTGGGCTACGGTCCCGCACACCGTTAGGCCGTCTTCCGCTCACGCCCCAACATCGTGCAGCCCGCCTCCAGTGGTGTCGCGACAGGCGTGAATGGAAGGACGAATGAAGACGTGTCGTCTTCAGCGATGAGAGTCGCTTCTGCCTTGGTGCCAATGATGGTCGTATGCGTGTTTGGCGCCGTGCATGTGAGCGCCACAATCAGGACTGCATACGACCGAGGCACACAGGGCCAACACCCGGCATCATGGTGTGGGGAGCGATCTCTTACACTGGCCGTACACCTCTGGTGATCTTCGAGGGGACACTGAATAGTGCACGGTACATCCAAACCGTCATCTAATCCATCGTTCTACCATTCCTAGACCGGCAAGGGAACTTGCTGTTCCAACAGGACAATTCACGTCCGCATGTATCCCGTGCCACCCAACGTGCTCTAGAGTGTGTACGTCAACTACCCTGGCCAGCAAGATCTCCGAATCTGTCCCCCATTGAGCATGTTTGGGACTGGATGAAGCGTCGTCTCACGCAGTCTGCACGTCCAGCACGAACGCTGGTCCAACAGAGGCGCCAGGTGGAAATGGCATGGCAAGCCGTTCCACAGGACTACATCCAGAATCTCTACGATCCTCTCCATGGGAGAATAGCAGCCTGCATTGCTGCGAAAGGTGGATATACACTGTACTAGTGCCGACATTGTGCATGCTCTGTTGCCTGTGTCTATGTGCCTGTGGTTTTGTCAGTGTGATCATGTGATGTATCTGATCCCAGGAATGTGTCAATAAAGTTTCCCCTTCCTGGGACAATGAATTCACGGTGTTCTTATTTCAATTTCCAGGAGTGTATAAGTGTAGGTTATTATTTGTGGTGTCACCGCCAGACCCCACACTTGCTAGCTGGTAGCCTTTAAATAGGCCGCGGTCCGTTAGTATACGTCGGACCCGCCTGTTGCCACTATAAGTGATTGCAGACCGAACGCCGCCACACGGCAGGTCTAGAGAGACTTCCTAGCACTCGCCCCAGTTGTACAGCCGACTTTGCTAGCTATGGTTCACTGAATAAATACGCTCTCATTTGCCGAGACGATAGTTAGCATAGCCTGCAGCTACGTTATTTGCTACGACCTACCAATTCGCCATTATCAGTGACAAATGATATTGTTAACTACGTACCGTAAAAACCGACGTTTATCGTATTGGATTAAAGTTAAGTATTCCACCAGCTACGTCCGTTGTTTCTAAATTCTAATTTCCTTGTCCTGTTCCAGACCTCACGCCAGCCTGCGTGAGCTAAATCGCGTGCGTTTCGGCCTCCTCTAGTAACACAGTGTTGGCGCTCCTGCCAACCACAACATTATTCGCATTGTTTCTCTTAGCTAGATATCGGTTTTTGATATATGCACGCTTCTGGCCCATACAGGTGCGCAATACCCGGCCACGCTGTATACCAGTGCCTACGCTGAAGTTCTCAAGGTATTTGTAACACATCCCCAGGTGGCTCCGGTGAGTTTGGCAAGAAGGGCATTTCTAGATTTCAGTTTTTGCTTTATATGCTCTAGATGGGCTCTTTACGATAGGGTCTTGTCGAACTTTACTCCAAGGTACCGAGGATTATCTTTAAGTTTAATCGTTTGGTTATTCGTGCAGATGTTCAGCTTTCTCTTGGCATCTCTATTATTACACTTTTCTTGTCTGGACTCGGTTGTAGATGCCATTTGGTGTAGTATAGGTGCAACTGGTTTAGGTTTTCGTTGAATTTCTGCTATTTTTTTCTATATATTTTTCTATATTTTTCTATATTTTTTCAAAAGATTTGCTTTGATATATGGCTCAAATGGTTCTGAGCACTATGGGACTCAACAGCTGAGGTCACAAGTCCATAGAACTTAGAACGACTTAAACCTAACCAACCTAAAAGACATCACACACATCCATTCGAACCTGCGACCGTAGCAGTCGTGCTGTTCCAGACTGAAGCGCCTAGAACCTCTCGGCCACACCGGTCGGCTGGAGTGCTTTGACAAGCTGTTGCTAATTCTACTCTACAAGGTACTATTTATAATCTGAAAGCCTGAAAGTTAGTGCTGTAGTTTCAAAACTAACGCTAACTCGGCGATAGGGTACGTTTACACAGTTTTGTTGCTTTACATTTACGCACAAGTCCAGCATTTCGTAAAGGAGGTAACCAGCCATCCTAGCTGATACTCTAGTCAAGAAATCTTTGTAACACCAGCAATTAGAAACGCAGTCTAAAATAATGAAGATATAGGTTAATAAAAGGAAGAAACTGCTAAAAAGGCCTATTTGAATTTAGTGTACGTGAAGCAGAGTTAATTCTATGGAGAAAGGACTGATAATGGGAAGAAATTGCTAAACGCTAGAACGAGGTAAAAATATGGACAAGCCTACTTCTGGTAAAGAGCATGAAAACTGACTTAGTATTTACTGCTTGAAACAATAAATCAAAAATAAATCAACAGTGAGCCCAGTGGTTTAGTTGTAAAAGGTGGGCTCACGACGATTGTGCCATAGTGTGGGGCGGCGTATGGAATTTATTGTTATTAAAATGAATGTGGAATGTCTTTATGATTTATTTAATGCTGTTGTTTGCCGTTCTCAACACTGGTTCTCTAACTAAAATATTGGCAACCAGAAAGTGATTAACAAAACGTGAAGCCTATAATTAGAATTCCTAGTGCCCACTTCATCTGAGAAATACACTTGGAGCTACAGCTTATGGCTCTGAGGAATTAGGAGATTGTCTGGGATTCATAATCAAAAACGATTCACTCTAAAATGTTCACTGTATTCTGAAAGTCACAGACCAAAAAGAATCCACACAATTCAACAACCAGAGCAGTTCAGAGTCGAATGCGCTGATACAACTATAACTGTTCAAATTAAATGCTTAGGTGAATGCTCTTCATAATTTGATGATAATGTTCATCAAACGCTACAATAAATAATGGTAGAATGTCTGTCCCGCGGCGGCACGTGAAAATACGACATACGCGAACTGAAGATAGATCATCAAAGTCATCCCAAAATTAACACTTCACTCGAAAATGATTTCTTGGCTACGCATATTCCGAGTAACTTATTACGGCATCCGAGGCTGTTTATAGCAACGATACCGACGCGACGCGACGCGACTCCCGGCTCAGGTGGTGCGTTGATCAGGGTCTGGAGAGAACTGGGGCCTCTTTTTCTCGTGCAACGTTCTTATACATAAAGCCGCGGTGCGGATGGCTAAGGGAACGCCTGATTAATTCCGCTGTCCCGACTAGCCGCTGGTCTAGTAATGCACCACTTTAAGTTATTAAATAAATCATTGCTTCCTTTGCTGATGGCCAATGAAGCTCTCAATTTAAATGTGCAATCAGCACACAGGTAAGTAATCATAATAAAAGTATGACGTGGCTCAGTCCAATATTTTGAGCGAGAGAATTAATTTAATTACACTACACGCAATAGACGAGCTCTGAACTTGCCCTCTGGAGATACGCTATCGCTATAGTTTTATAGTTATGCAGTTGAAACTACTCACATCTTTATGATTATAGCGAATCTCCCTTCTACTTAAATTTAAACATCCTAGCTTTATTTATTCAGCAATTTAATCTATCTTCGTTCCTTAATTTTTAAGACAAAAACCAGAAAATCATGAATTTCAATTGAAATTTTAATTTGTGAGATACAGAATACTGTTTCTACTAAATTATTATGCAAAAGGAATCTAAATATAAATTTTTAAGTTTCTAGCTCTTTTCTGTTGCGCCAATGATTTTTACAGAAAAACGTCCAAATCTTGAAAATGGTTAACGCTATTGAACTAATATTCAACACATATTGGTTTAGTATTGCTCCTGACATGCTAGAAACGTTTCAGGTTATTTAGTTCATTTTAAAGTATTGCGTAACATTTATGACGTCAGAGCTAGTTACAGCGGACTAGGCTGGCACACAGTGGAAAGACTGCTGTGATTTTTATATAGCGTGAGTAGGCTGCTTCCCTACAATAGGAAACAAATTATTGTTTGTGTCCATAATTTACACCTTAACAATGATAATAAATAGGCATCTAAATATAGTCAAACTGCTATGAAGGCCGTATTATGGTAACAGGTGGAAGTTCGCCAAAAAATACGTTTTACCATGTCAACTGGTGTAAATAAGCCTGTCATTTTGATTACTGCCAAAAATATCTTTGCAAAACTTTAGCACCGTATTTTGTTTACACATGATTGTTTTTTATATGCGTAGATGTGTCTACGTAGGTATGTAAACCTGCCCAACACCTGGGGCACGTATACGCACTCGGCTTTATCCTATATAAAGTTATTTTGTACTTATAAAAATGATGTTGAGTTAGAAGTGTATATACATCGTTTGTCTTTAATAGATATCTTTTAAGACTAACCAATTTTAAATTTGACAAATCTAGCCAAAAAATTTAAAAAAATTCAAAAAATTGCCCGGAAATGCGTCACGGTCACTCCCAGTCATCTAACAAACTGAGAAAGAATGCTACTGTGTAGGGAGATTTTTTTTCCGCCGTGTACAAAGTCTAGGGACTGATCGATGAGAGAATACGGAACAGGACAGGTCTAATGAACTTACATCCGGAAGTGCATGCTTTCCATGCTGGAGACCATTTACTCAATAATACTTTGTTACAGAGACTTCAGTCTAATACGTGCTGTACCATGCAGCCGCAGTTACAGTACTCGTTGAAAATGGTTTCTATGTGCTTCAACACATGCATGTACACGCCGTAGCATGTTCTGTCTCACACGTTCACATCGGATAGGCTGCATCCGAACAGTGTCAAAGGCACCATGAATACGCTACTCCAGTGCCTACACATCTGGAATGGGCCCTGCACACACGATATTTCTGAGATAGTCCCACAACCAGAAATCCCACGTGTTGAGATCCGGTGAACGAGAAGGCCATGCAACTGGACACCCTTGTCCGATCCACCGACAAGGGTAGGCACGATTGAGATGTCTCCGGACGTCAAAGACGAAGTGGGCTGGAGCACTATCATGTAGAATCCACGTCACCCCTTGAATCATCAATGGCACTTCTGGCAGCAGGTGACGCACAGTCATCCGCAAGAAAGACCGATAGTTCCTGCCTGTTAGGCGGCTTGGAGCGAGGACTGGCCCCAAAATAGGTCACCAACTATCTCGGCCCACACATGCTAATGATTCGCTGTCATCATACCATGAGGGTTCTGGACACTATCCTACGAATGACTGTTATTAAAGTTGAAGATACCAGTTCCCATAAAGATGGCGTCATTTGCGAATAGCATGGACAACACAAATTCCGGAACTGTGTTTGCGCAATGGAGAAACCAGTGACAAAACTGCTCCCGATTTGGAAAGTCTGTCGCATAGTAAGCCCTACACACGCTGTAGATGATATTGATAGTAACAGTTATCATGGAGAATGTTCCACATCGTCGGCCGGCCGTGGTGGCCCAGCTGTGCTAGGCGCTACGGTCTGGAACCGCGCGACCGCTATGGTCGCAGGTTCGAATCCTGCCTCGGGCATGGATGTGTGTGATGTCCTTAGGTTAGTTAAGTTTAAGTAGTTCTATGTTCTAGGGGATTGATGACCTCAGAAGTTAAGTCCCATAGTGCTGAGAGCCATTTGAACCATTTAAACCACACGGTAGTCTGACCTACCTTGTACTGGCGGGTCAACTGTCTGGTAGTAACACGGCGGTTGCCTCCCACAGTTTTAGTCACATTTTCCTCTAAGTCTGGAGTCCGAACATTTCGGGTACGTCCTTCATGATTTCCTGCTTCCTGAAACGACCCTGCCTCAGACAAAAGGCGAAACACTGTTGCAAACATTGAATGCCGTGGTTGTTGTCGGCGGGCATAGCTCTCCTGTCACAAGCTTGCTGCCCACCGCCCATTGCTATTTACCTTTCCGTAACTAAACATCATGTCGGCAAGCTCTCGATTATAATACGGTCCCATTGTGTACAACGCTCTATCAGATCCACTATCAGGCAAGTCAGCAAGGGAAGTGAATCTGACACAACATACCATTTAAAATGGCAGGAGAGGGCGCTAAGGCATGACGTATGAGGAACAGTACCACCATGTATGAGGACACTACATGTACTGTAATTGTGGCTCCATGGTACAGGGTGTAGTAGATCGCAGTCTGTGTAACAAAGTGTGACTGAATAAGTGGTCTCTAACATGGAAACCACGCATTTCCGGACACAAGTTCATTAGACCTTTTTTGTTTCGTATTATCTCACCTACCAAGCCCTACAGTTTCTACACAGTGGAAAAAATCACCTTGTATAAAGACGAGCTCAGTGAAGTTATTTTGTCTACATAGGTGGGAGAAAGGTATGGAAATGCTGGGGTGGGGGGGGGGGGATGTAGTTTGCCTGTAAAGCGGAAAGTGAGACCACTCGTGATGGAGGAAGTCGACTTTCCCAGAAGAATGCTACAACTGCCGTACAGATTGAATAAGAGGCACATTTCCCTGTGGCCGTATAGAACAGCGTGCAGAATTTTTACGTAGCATCTGTCCATGTGCTGTTCTCGCGTTTGTCTTACTAGCAGTTCATATTTCTATTCAATGTAGAGTTAGCACAATTTATAGAAAATACCTCTCCCTCATTCCCATCGGGAGGTCTGCTGCACACTGCATCGCCACTGATTCATAAGGCGATCTGCAGAAGGGTGGGTGAACATCCGTGATATACCCTATAGTTGCTTTTTGTGATATAGTGTGGTGGAGTTGATGTATTGCCTGTTCACTCTTCATTTTGCAGACTGAAGAAGGATGGAAGTGTGTGAACAGAATCCAGTGACCTGCCTTCCCTCACAGTTCTAACCTCCACCCCTGCCTTTCCTCTTTATCAAACCCCCTGAATGCAATTCATTCTTTAATACAGCTCTACTGCGTCTACATGTAGTACGCCTTTTTTATTTGTTCTAAGCCCCCTTCATTTAACATCAAACGTCAATTTTATCCCATTAAAACCCTGTTTTAATAATGTGCGATTTCGCCGTCCCCTGCAACGCTGATATTACCACTCCAACAAAAAATGAATTGGAACTTTTTCGTAGGAAATTTAATGTAGTTTAATTTTGTACGGAGAAACATTTTAGCAAGATTTCATGGTTTTCGAGACGCTCGCCCTCACATTCACACAGTCAGGGTTTTTAGTAACTTATTCGTGACACTCTCCCCTTCCACTGTACAAAAGTTTGCGATTACACGCATTTTTTTCCTCCAGTCGACAAGTTTTGGCCTTCGTTGGTTGCGCTATCTTGTGTCTGCGACGTTTCGTGCACGTATAGGCAGCTTCGCCTAGTCGAAACATTCCTGCAATGTACGGGGCATGTGTCATAGAAAGAAATCATCTCAGAAGATGGTTTTCTAGTTTCACGCAGAGTAGTTTTTACAGGAATTATTCGCCATTTAGGAACACAATGACCAGTCATGAAGAACTTCTTTACGATTTCCACTATGGTTGAGGTCAATGTACCGTTAATTGCTAAATGTGTTGGCCGCGGTCACTTAAACTCAATGCGAAATTTGCATTCAGTGAAGAAGGTTCGAAAGCTGTGTTTGTGCCATCCACTGGATTGGAATTCAGTCTCCTGTTTCTTGTGAAATTTTCCGAACAAGATGTGGTAGTGTCAAAACTTTTGATTTTTCGATTGTAAGAAGGTAATTTTAAGTGTAAATTGTAATTCTCCTGAATGACATCTCTCTAGATATATGCCAGGGCTCTCCTTCCTGTAGGTAACGTAGCTTTAGCCGCAGTTTAAAATATTTAGCTGAAGCGGTGGTATACTTAATGCCTGTTTCTTCTTCACTTCAGCTGAAAGCAACTACAACTAAATCTTAAGAGCGTCGCTGAGTTCAAACTGCATTTGGTGTAGAGTACACAAGTACCATTCGATAATTATCAAATTATCTGCTAGTGTGTCGCTACTTGCAGTAAATTATTGGTATATTTGTATCATTAATTCGTTCCTGTGAGTTCCTCCGTCGCTCATGGGAAACCTCGATGAACCGAACTACAGGATGTTCGCCCACTCACAATTCTCAGTGAGGTCTTGTTGACACTCTGTGGGACACAAGACGTGGTGAAGCTGCAGTAGCAGTTTTCGATTAGTACCCCACATTTCTTTCCATAGTTTCCATTTCTTAGTTGAAATTTTCTGTTATTCGCAGTATATGAAACTTCTGTGTGAATTTTTCCGTTATTTCATCAGTGTTTTCTGTTAATGTATGTTACAGATGGTGCCAATGAAGGCTTTCTTTACGAAAACTATCTTCTTGTGTATAATGTTCTTAAAAGTAGTATTTTATACATACTGTTAATAGTTGATGGTGTTACTAGAAAAAGTGGATTAATTCCGGGCAATGAGGTTTAGTTCACAACAAGGTTAAGACATAAAAATCACAAATAGTTTTGACACCTAGTGAGGAAGCGGCAACCCAAATATTACCCCTCCTTATTTATGATGTTGGGGTTGCAGTTAGTGCATTCGATACTGTTCGTAAGAACGCTTCGAATCGAAGTCATAGTTACAGAAATGGGAATAAATGTTATTGGCATATACTTTATGTGTTTCAGTTTCCAATTAACACCTCATAAGCTAGCACTATATCATCTTCAAAGTGCAAGCTTTTCAAGTGCGAGGCAGCTCAAGCAACGCATCACCTGTGGCGATATATATTTTTTTCTGTTCCAACGGAGAATTTGAAACATTGCAGAATATTTTCGGCGGCTGTGGGACTGTCGACTTATTCCTGGGGTGGCTCAAAACTATTCTGCTAAATTCACTTTAAACATACATTTCAAGTAAATAGTTTGAATGATTCTCTCTTAAGTTGTAACACTGGGTTATCAAATTTAATATTTTATCCCAGGAAGATCATCCGATACAGGATATGCAAGTAACTTCGTATTTTACACTGTGAGTTTTCTCTGTTGTCATTAACTATATCAGTGAGAGTGTACTACAGGCGGCTCTGGATCACTAAGTATGTCGCGACGACACTGCATTGAGAATCACAAGATACATTAGGTCGAGGTTTGAATTCAACTGGAGACCTAGACACACTGTCACATTCTTGCCTCTTCTCTTACTGAGCACAAGATTCCAGATCGAAAATCAGGGAGAAACTTTTAAGACCTGTCCATCTCAAGTCTTCCCGTAGACATGATTTACTACTCCGTAGATCTAGCGGTGGAAAATTTAAAAATTGAGGCACTGCACCTTCACTGAAATTTACATACTCCTCATTATGCCGATATACTCTTAGCGTATTTTTTCATAATGGATGTTGTTTAATTTCGTGACCACTTCTTAAAGTATAATATTTAATAAAATCTACTAACAGTCACAGCTGAAGGTGGTTTAATAAATCACTGCCACTTTCAATTGATTATACATTTAGTTTCTTATTTCCACATCTAATGTTAGGGATCACCTTTCATCCTAAGAGGCCAATTACATGATGAAACTTGAAATGTAAGTCAAACCACTGAAAATGACAAAGTGTAACAGTTTAATGTGTTTTCGTTACACAGAGTATCCATATCGTAAATATTGTTATGCGACGTTATTATTTTCTATTTTATTTTAGTCCATTATCTGTGTAAATGCACAGACCGGATGTTTCACATGAATTGGAGTGAATGTAGCACACAATATTTTAACATAATTTCAAATGTGTTAGGAATAACTAAGCATTATGTTGTTTAAGGAGGAAAATCGATATAGGATATCTACATAAAAAGAAAAATAATGATTACCAAAGAAAATAAAAAAATTTCTAGACACTACAAATTGCCCATATGGCGAACAGGTAACTGTTCATCTGGAATCAAGAAGGCAACGCTAAAGTATATTTACTATGCAGCATTGGTGATAACAGATTTTGTAGTTTGTAATTCTGGACTACTCTACTATACAACACTACACTACAGAGCACTACAGTACACAACACTACGTTGCACTGTTGTACATGGTATCAGAACCAAGCCGTATTTATCATTTGCCTAGTTTCTTAGATCCCAGAGCGTTGAGGTGTAACTCAGGATTCACAGAAGGTGCACTACCCAAGATGTAGAAATTGCGAGATGGCTGTGAAGGTCTTAGAAAATCTTCCAGAAGGTTGTTATACAGGGTGATCACTAACTATTTCCACCTAGAGTAGCCCTGACAGTATGATAGTAGCTGAAAAGCTTGTGGGACAAATGTTGCATGGGACAACGGGGGCCATAATATGACATTGGTTTTTTATTGCTAGGTGGGGTCGCTTCAGAGATATGAAGGTCAACTTTGTTTTTTTAAATGGAATGCTGTAGTTTGGTACTTGTTTTCTGATAGCGGCTTTCGAGACGAATCCAATGATGTGTAACAGTATGGTCTTTTAAGGCCACGAAGGTCACAAAGGTCGCATGAACGTCCATTTACAGAAGGTGTTTGAAGTGATGACCATTGGTATTGATAGAGTGCTGCCATTTTCTTATCATGGATTGAGTGGTATTCCTGATCACTTCGTCACTTACCGAAGCACATGCTCTGACAATTCTCTCTCGCATGTCTTGCAAATAATAAATATTCGCCGAATACGGCAGATCCATCTAACGTGGCATTGACATGTAAATACCATTCGACGGTTTCCCAATAAACCTCTGATAGGAACGGTAAGACTAGTATCGTCGAATCAAGCGAATGTGAATGATGTATTCCGTCGAAGAACAAGTCGATTTGCTTTTCATTTAAGGAGAATGCCAACGAAATTCAGTGACAGCTAGAGACTTATATGCTCAAAGGTATCGTCAACGTACTCACCCTACAATCGTACATTTAAATGTGTGCGATAATCTGGGAACATCTGGATCTTTAACGCAACGGAAACATATCCGGCAAAGGAAAGTTACTAATGGGGAAACGGAAATTGGTATTCTTGCCACTGTGGTTCGAAAACCTTGTGTTAGTTCGCGTTAAATCACAGGGGAATCTGGCAAGAGCCAGAGTAATGTTGTTCGTGCTCTGCATCGTCATAAATATCATCCTTACCATATCAGTCTCCACCAAGAATTAATTGATACGGATTGAATGCTCCTGTTAATGCTCAAGTTCTATAATCTACCAAGTAGAATGGGAGGTTGGAGTGAGTTGTTAACATTGAATTCTGCCGGATGGCATAACTTGAGATTCAGAGGGATGACGCATTTATTAATTTGATTTTATTTACCTACGAGGCTACATTTACGAACCATGGAAATGTTAATTTGCATAACATGTATTATTGGTCAACTTAAAATCCATGTTGGCTGTGACAAGCTGCACACCAAAAACCGTGGTCGGTGAATGTATGGTGTGAGAATCTGGAGGACAGAATTATAGGCCTCCCTCTCAACGAAGAAAATCTTAATGGTAGGAAGTACGCCCCATTCCTGCAAGAAACATTAGGTTTGTTACTGGAAGAAATACCTTTAGTAACAAGGAACAGAAGGTGGTATTAACATGATGGGTGTCCGGCACATTTTTCGCTGATTGCTACAATGAGTTGCAGAGACAATTCCCAAATAGTCATATTGGACGCGGAGGAGATGTGTCGAGGCCGGCTCGTTAGCCAGTCTTGATGCCTCTGAATTTTTTTCTTGTGGAGATTCGCAAAACACATTGCTTATAAAGCCGTTCCAACTACACCTGAAGATATATGAGAGAATTGTCAGAACATGTGCTTCAATAAGTGCCGATGTGATAAGGAATACCACTCAATCCCTGATAAGAAGGCTGCAGCACTGCATTGATACCAAAGGTCATCACGTCGAACACCTTCTGTAAATGGACGTTCATGCCACCTTTGTGACCTTCGTTGACCTTAAAAGACCTTACTGTTACACACCATTGGATTAGTTTCGATAGCCGCTATCAGAAAGTAAGTACCAAATTATAGCATCCCACTAAAAAAAACAAAGTTGACCTTCGTATCTCTTAAGCGCCTCCTCCGGAGTTATTCTTGGTGGCATTAGTTAGTGACTCACCCTGCACAGGGATGTTCTGCCATGGTGTGTCTCGTTACTTGATGTGTGGACTCTTCAGTCATGTAGGCATGAAGTTGATTAGATGATATTTTAGGTGTCAGCGAGTTCAGATAGTGCCATAGTTACACATTCCTTATTACGTTACAGACTGTTGCATTTCTGAATGCATTTCTGTCCTCAACTGTAACATCTTTCCTAATGGTATATTGCAGACGATGTGATCTAGGGTGCCGACTGCTCCACATTCACAAGTATCATCGGCGCGTTGTCGTATTTTTACTAAGTAGGTGTGATGTGAACCATGTCCCGACACGTAGTGCAGAGCGTCCTTGGTGGGAACGAAGTGTGTCAGTCTTGTTCCTTTCTCTGATGTCAGAAGGAAACTGGAAGGTTCTCCTCCCTGTTTCTGCTCTGTCCCAGAGTTTTTGCCATTCCCCAACGCAAGCCTTTATTTCCTTATTCGACGTGACTCTTGTGTCCCGTACCTCCTTGATCTTATCATATTCGCGCTTTTGGAGCCAGTATTGTGCACTCACCTTTGTTACGGCTAGCTCTAGAGGTAGCAAGCCTGATATCACGAGCAACGGCTCAGTCTGTATTGTTCTACACGCGCCTGTCAGTCGCAGGAGTGCCCTCCTCTGTGCTCGCCGTAGAGTCTCTTCTGTCCTTCTCTTTCTAGCTCTATGAGCCCAGACTCTCGACCTGGATGCCACAACAGCGAGTAAGAAGACGTTCTGGTACGTTCTTGCAGCACTTGGTGGCAAGCTGAACACTCTTTGGCCAATCGTTACTT
Organism: Schistocerca gregaria; assembly: GCF_023897955.1. NCBI lineage: Eukaryota > Metazoa > Arthropoda > Insecta > Orthoptera > Acrididae > Schistocerca > Schistocerca gregaria. The sequence goes on along the minus strand of NC_064921.1, from coordinate 134,165,226 downwards.
TTTTTTCAGGAATTCAATGCTTTTCAGGCCCAGGAGTTCTACATGTGCATGCAAGCTTTGCTTTTCGTCGATGTTAATTCCAAGGTGACCACATACGTCTTTTCTCTTCAAAGGTTGATCATTTATTCTGATTGTGGGATTTCAGTACGTGATAGCGTTCGTTTTAGTAATACGCAAGCTGTTTTGCGCGCTCTGTAGTGTAATTGTATATATGTGTATTGTATTATCAGTGTGTAGCGAAATTGTAACGTTGAATGAAACTGTCTTTTAAGCAAGTAATTGTTAATTATATTTCATCACAGATCTTCTTACAATCTTTTCAACTGTAAAAATGTTAACCCACACTTATTAAACCCAGCACTTCGTGTGCTAAGTAATTGATTATAATTATTTCCTTTTGTTGACGTTTCGTTGTCGTGCAAATACGTTATTGCACAGCAAAGGAAAAACGATATACGAACATGATCTCTTTCTCTCTTAGGGATTGAAACCTTTGGCTTAGAATGTATTTATAGTTATTAGTCGCACACTGGTTTGTTAATTTTAATTGTATGAAGTCTATTTAGTTATAGCTTTCTCTGTAATGGTGCCTACAAGAAAAAATTACGTACTCGACACTAGTGTCCCAGTACGTCAAAATTTTCGTCAGAAAAGGAAAATATTGGTGGAGATGCTTTAATACTTTCATAAATGCATAAACAGAACCAGTGGTAGTGATTAAAATTCTTCTGGGTATTATACCGCGTCATTGCTAAAAACTAGCAACAATAATAAACTGAAACCGACGTTTCGGCCGAATTGCAAGATCCTTCCTCAGGAGACGACGCGGCATAATACCCAGAAGAATTTTAATCACTATGGCACCGGCTGCGGAAGCCTTCGTTCTTGTATTAGTTATGTCAATAATATGTGTCCTGGAAGAGCCATGATTACCAAAAATAGTTGTATCGACCGTAATGGCGGACAACAATAGCGTAAGATCGTAAGTATTAAAACTATTCATAACTGCAGGAAAGAACAAGGTTCTTCTATAAGTAAAAGACGGTTTCAATAATAACAAACAACATTTTGTATTCTGAAAAGATTTGGATAAATTAACAATTATTACACTTATTACAGATCTCTTGATATGTAACGTAGGAAGAGTGCGTCTTGCTAGGTCAGCGGTAGAACTCGAAAAGGTACAATGTCTTCTTTTTTATCAGAGAAGTGAAAGTCAACAGAGTATATATTGTCTTCTATAATCATTGTCTACACAGATAATAAGTCGTGCTTATTGTCTTTGTCCTTTTCATTCGATGCACTACGCATGTTTTTCAGATATTGCAGAAAAAATATTAAGTCTTTTTTCAAGTATATTCACAGGAAAAAAAAACCGGAGACGGCACAGGTGCTATCGTTACTTTTCTACACAACACTTTCTTAGTATTTCAAAAACTAGCCTACTGTTATCCTCTAATTTAGCCCTTGTGTTACCACGTAGTATAATTTGCTAATTATAGTACCTGGTAACACAAGCGCTCAATTAGAGGCGATGCAGCCTCCAGTGATTGTTATACTCTGACGCCGGTCCCGTAATGGCTCTATACCAACACCCCAGAACTGTGGACAAACAGAGCACTGCGGGCAGCCTTCGGTGATGTCTTTCACAATTTTATTTCCACGACATACTAATTGCAACTGCTTGTCTGTGCAGTAATCAAGTAGATAGTTATTCCTGTAGTTTTGCTAGAACATTTACCGAACAAATCACCGTGTAAGATTTCGGTTCTCTTGGGCAAGACTTTCCAGACTCTGGGCACCCGACCCTTCAAAACACATTCGTTTAATAACACTATTACAAAGGCACCGTTTTGTCCACTAGATGACGCAACACTTCCGCCAGTTTTCTAGTATGCCCTGGTGCTTCCTTCTTCTTAAACTTTATTATTGTCAATCTCACTTCCTCCTGGGCAAATGTAATCACAAAGCTGTTATTCACACGATGCTGTAATAATTCAGAGCGAAGTTGCTGATGGTACACTATGTATTCCACCGTTATATCTTGCGACAACAAAGTTTTGAGTGGGTTTGAACTGATGTTTCCCAGTCTGTCGTCATCTTGCCAACGCGTCGTCTCGGGATTAATAACACGGTAGGTGATCAAACCTTGTTCGTTGCAATTATGGGAAATCCTAAACGTTTGTTCCCATTTGATTTTTAATTTGCGCCTCCGATGTTTCTATTCTTGTTTGGTGTAGTAGTTATTTATATCTTTCTTTGACTGTTCGATGGTAACACAGCGTTCTTTGTCGTCCTGTTTCTCCTAAGGATGTTTGGTGGTATCTCCTCCCCTGCCTTGCTCTGGGTCTTAAGGACTGTAGGGCAAGGCTCCAGTGAATTTTAAACTCTTTTGTCTTCCTAACATATGTTGGAATCGCATTGTGTGGCGCCGTCTGAAACACTCGCATCAATTCGTCCGCTTTGGCGTCAGCATGAAATACGTTTTCTTGCAGAGATTTTTTCATGAATTCTGCCTGTAAAAGTTCCTAATTCGCCTTTCTTAGGCTATATAGTCACTCGGGCTAGATGATAGCTTCTACGTCACTATGAGATTATGGGCACTTATTGTAAGTCCGTCACAGACCTTCTAGCTGCAATTGTGGTCACTGACTTTATGGTTTGCGATTGGATATCTTGAAAGTTATCTCAATAAATAAAAAATATGAAGAAATTATGTGAATGGGCACCTGTTTGCTTTACTTCAAGGCTGTCTCTTTCTGAATGTTTTATCTGACACCACACTCGCGGCCAATGAATGATGATCTTACGTTACGATCTGTGCTGTAACTGGTATGTGGCGTAATGCTCCGTTTCTGCAATATGGCTCCTGTATACATTGTAGGTGTGGGCCCAGTCCTCTAACACTTTCCCGAGTTCTTGCCACACCGTGGCACTGCACATCACATTTATCTGGCTAATTTTAGTCATTTGTATCTGTTACATTGACCTCGGGGCGTGATTTCACTGGAAGTAAGAGCTACGGAATCCTAGTGAGCACTAGTTACGAATTTAGTCTAATCTGTAATCATATACAGTTCTGCCGTGTGTCATCACTAATTGTCTATACAGATGCTCAGTATGAAATATCTTCTGCCTCCTCTTAATGATGACGTCAGCAAGAGTCTGCAATTCCTTTGTATTTGTAGGTAAGTTGTTAACACTAAACTGAACACAATCAGCTTCTTCTCTGACAGGACCGTTTATGGTTCAGCCTTTTGGATGCTTATACCTTATAAGGTGTCTTATTACTATGGTTAACACATGAACATCCTCTAACTTAGCTAGTCTCATTACGTTTTCACACATTTCATATACAGGCCGCAGGTCCGGCCATAAACTTCTTCCACCTTTTATGTCATATCCGTCACTGTTTGTATCCTTTTCGTAATTCCCGTTGCCGTCAAATGTGTGTGAAATCTTATGGGACTTAACTGCTAAGGTCATCAGTTCCTAAGCTTACACACTACTTAACCTAAATTACCCTAAAGACAAACACACACACACCCATACCCGAGGGAGGACTCAACCTCCGCTGGGACCAGCCTCTGTAGGTTCGATGATCCGAGTATTTTGATAAGCTTCCTCTATTACCTGTTGCTTGCTACCACACTCCACTACTCCAACGTGTCGGCTACTACACTCCGCTGTCACACTTTGCATTCACTGCATGTTCAAGGCATTGTCTAGGCGCAGGCATGGGGTCCGTTCCCTGTTTTCCTTCCTTCTACACCACTTCCAGAACCTCCACTCTTCCCGTCCATTATCTCAAAAAAGGTTCAAATGGCTCTAAGCACTATAGGACTTAATACCTGAGCTCATCAATCCCCTAGACGTAGAATACTTAAACCTAACTAACCTAAGGACATCACTCACATCCATGCCCGAGGCGGATTCGAACCTGCGACCGCAGCTGCCGGGTGGTTCTGGGCCGAAGTACCTAGAACCACTCGGCCACCGCGGCCGGCTCCATTACCTCCTTATTGCCCTATTCTATATAGTGAGTCACAGTTTTTGTTTGTGTTACTATGTATCTTTTCGTTCTAACCTTTACACTGGACCAGAATATTTTTGCCCTATGTGCATCTTGCTTTCATTTCCACGGATGGTTCAGTTTCTTACAATTATGACATTTGGTTTTATAATCCGCTTGATCAGTGGGCTTCTAGTTTATTATTTAAATTTCATAGATTCATAAAAAGAGCTAGAAATAAATTTTAACATTTCACCTTACAAACTGATATTTCAGTTTTCTTCCTGGACAGTCCACCTCCTTCTACTGTCGACTTGATATTTGCTATGTTTGTATTTAGTCTATGGTTTCCTGTAATTCTTTCCAGCGGATTACACAGTGGCTCTGAATCCATACTCTGTTACTTAAATATCTCGCTCCAAGAATATTTGTTACGCGACAAATCGTTATGAGACTAGACACTAGCTTAGAGCACCAGATCTGGAGGACTGGCGGCCCTTACGTCGTTCACTCTAGATTCTTTGGGTATTGTACGGTAACGTCTTGTGCGTGAGACTGTTATAGTGTTGGTCTTACACTTACTGTCTTATGAGAATGTGTGTGATCCACAGCTGCGGATGATGAAGTCCAGCAGTCAGTACTGAAGCGGGCACAGTAGCCAGCACTGACATAATCGAGGGGTCTATCAATACGGCTCCTGTCCAGGACAAAAGCGGCCCTAAAAGTCCAGCACCGCGCGAGTATGATGGCCGACGGTACTAGCGGGCCAGATTCAATATTCAGCACGACATCATGGCATCCGATATCGCCTCTACCTGAGGAGCAACAGTGACCTAGTAGGGACATAAGACTACCCGAAACGGCGTGTGAATCAGACACACACGTCGCGGCCACCGCCATCTCCAAGCAGGGCTACCGTTGAGGCGTGTCCACTTCGCCAGCTGGCGGCAGATCGCAGCACTGTGGTGTCATCGACTACCGCTCCGAGATGATGCAACGTCCTCTGCAGACGTGACGCCGCTGTTTGGGTTTCTTCTCCGGATTACGTATACACCAGTTGTCGCAGAAGACAAAGGAACGACTTGTATTGTGAGTAATAAATACACTCCTGGAAATGGAAAAAAGAACACATTGTCACCGGTGTGTCAGACCCACCATACTTGCTTCGGACACTGCGAGAGGGCTGTACAAGCAATGATCACACGCACGGCACAGCGGACACACCAGGAACCGCGGTGTTGGCCGTCGAATGGCGCTAGCTGCGCAGCATTTGTGCACCGCCGCCGTCAGGCCGGGTGGACGTACCTCCGAATTGCTCAACACGTGGGGCGTGAGGTCTCCACAGTACATCGATGTTGTCGCCAGTGGTCGGCGGAAGATGCACGTGCCCGTCGACCTGGGACCGGACCGCAGCGACGCACGGATGCACGCCAAGACCATAGGATCCTACGCAGTGCCGTAAGGGACCGCACCGCCACTTCCCAGCAAATTAGGGACACTGTTGCTCCTGGGGTATCGGCGAGGACCATTCGCAACCGTCTCCATGAAGCTGGGCTACGGTCCCGCACACCGTTAGGCCGTCTTCCGCTCACGCCCCAACATTGTGCAGCCTGCCTCCAGTGGTGTCGCGACAGGCGTGAATGGAGGGACGAATGGAGACGTGTCGTCTTCAGCGATGAGAGTCGCTTCTGCCTTGGTGCCAATGATGGTCGTATGCGTGTTTGGCGCCGTGCATGTGAGCGCCACAATCAGGACTGCATATAACTGAGGCACACAGGGCCAACACCCAGCATCATGGTGTGGGGAGCGATCTCCTACACTGGCCGTACACCTCTGGTGATCGTCAAGGGACACTGAATAGTGCACGGTACATCGTCATCGAACCCATCGTTCTACCATTCCTAGACCAGCAAGGGAACTTGCTGTTCCAACAGGACAATGCACGTCCGCATGTATCCCGTGCCACCGAACGTGCTCTAGAAGGTGTAAGTCAACTATCCTGGCCAGCAAGATCTCCGGATCTGTCCCCCATTGAGCATGTTTGGGACAGGACGAAGCGTCGTCTCACGCGGTCTGCACGTCCAGCAGGAACGCTGGTCCAACTGAGGCGCCAGGTGGAAATGGCATGGCAAGCTGTTCCACAGGACTACATCCAGTATCTCTACGATGGTCTCCATGGGAGAAGAGCAGCCTGCATTGCTGCGAAAGGTGGATATACACTGCACTAGTGCCGACATTGTGCATGCTCTGTTGCCTGTGTCTATGTGCCTGTGGTTCTGTCAGTGTGATCATGTGATGTATCTGACCCCAGGAATGTGTCAATAAAGTTTCCCCTTCCTGGGACAATGAATTCACGGTGTTCTTATTTCAATTTCCTGGAGTGTAGAATAATCTTGAAAATACTCTTTTATTGCGTCTAACGACGCCACATAACACAGGTAGCGGTTACCTGTCAGGCACTGGGTGACCTGTACAAATTTGTAGGCAAAAAGTGCTCCAGCCCAGCGCCAGTAAGAGTTGGAGGCAATGGTCAGGCACACCATCATCAGCAACAGTCATAGGGGTTGAGCCAAAGAGAAGATATGATTATTTGTTCTTAAAAGAAAGACTTGTATTCTTAGTCATGTCCTGGTTGGGAATGAAAGACTTTGATGTTACCTTGTATCACATGAGCGAACCGGCATATTTATCGCAGTTCAAGCGCAACAGTCGATCAACAGTATCTTGTTCCGACACTTTGTAAAACTTTTAGTTTAACGGGACATAGTGCGTCATGTGACAACGAGTAGGAAATACAGTAACATGGCAACGATTGTTCAGAGTCTCGTTGTTTAATTATTGTGCGTAGGAATTAGATCTACCCGTGTTATTTTTGCAACTGTAGTTATTGAGTCATTATCGGGAGCTATACTTGTTTGATTTATGTGAAAATGAGGAACATAAATCGCACTGAAATGGCACAGACATGGTCAGATAGTACTAACGAGGCGATAGAGACTCTTTCGGAGTAAGGTTTCAAATTGATAGAGATTAATGAACAACAAAATGCACTTAATGAACACCTAAGTCAGCAATTACAAGCTTAATTGGCCAAAACAGCAGCCACAATCATCTTTTGTGAATTTAAAACTGTAATAAATGTAATTAGTTGATCCTTCAGCCACGAGCCTCGTAACTCCCCTTTCTAGGAAACCAACAGAGGACGTTCCTGTGTTTATAGATGATGTATTAACCACAGCTGCGTTACACATCTGCGAGGGTGAAGCATGCTCGCAGATGTCTAAGTTACATATCACGGGCGAGGGAAAAACCTGTATCATGAAGTGGTTAATGAGGTATCCTCATTCAGTAACTTCGGTTCAGAATTCAGCACTACATCACAGCATCCGATATCACGCTCAACCTAAGGGACAACACAGGCAGTGATCTGAGTACTTCCTGAAACGTAGAAACAATTCGTCGCAGAATCCACAGAATCTGAGTAATAAATGGACTAATTTTAAATACTGTTTTATTACGTCTAATGACGCCACACAGCTCCTTGGTTTGACTACTGACATAACAGTCAGTAAGGATTTCCGCCTAGGCAATGGGGGCCACTGCAGTGCACATTTCTGAAGAAAGTAATCACTGCAACCTTACCGTCATTATACATTTGTCGCCAAAGTAATCATTGGACTCATCCTATTCCGATTTACAAGGCAAATAGCCAATGTCATCACAAATTATGTGTTTCAAATTTCCTACTGTTCTTTACAAGCGAGAAAAGAACGAAGATTACTGTTAAGTATCGTTAACACATGGATGGCTTTTGCCTTTGCAATACATTTGAATGAACGTGGACACTCAAACACAAATTAAAGACAACCTTCAGGTTCTGCACATTATCAACAAAGGAAAGAAAATTAATCTCCTTGCAAATCTTGAACTTTATCTTCCTAGTTCCACCGATATAATTCTCAATGAACAAAGAGACCTACCAAACATTTAACTTTTACTCAAGTTTTATGACTTATATACAAACATAACCAGTAACGTATTGCTCTTTTGCAACCAACAATCATAAAACGTTATTAAAGTGTTCATCCAATACAATAATTTGGTCCAAATTATTTAATTTGTTTAAATCTTGTCAAAGTCCATCTTAAGAATATAGATTAATTTAGACCCAGTGTCCCAGTTAAATATGCATTTTTAATTTGCTGTATATAATTGGTTATTTACCAAGCATTGTTACCAAACCCTGTTCTCATTAAAAGGAGACGAAACAGTAAATATGTCTCTTTACAGCTACTAATAATAAGAGCATATCTGACTCAAAAATTGTCACATTTTGTTAAATGAGAATGAGTATGTAACACATTATTTGACAGTAGCTATTTCACATGTCATAACCTGACAATCTGGTTCTACAATGATGTAATAAGGTTTATAATTCAGTAATACTTTCTATGTTTCCATGTGCCCAAAATTTCTCTTTCTCTTAGCTCTAATGTCTTTGACAAATTCTGTATTCAAATGTGGACACGATGAATGCTGCAAACTCATTTCACCTACAGTTAACAACATTTTAAATGGGATAAATGAGTGAGAATAGCAATATGGTGATAAAAATGATCACATTGTCACTTTCAGCGGTTTCATCTATGTCTTTATTTTCAACCTAATGTAATTTTCCTTTTATGATAAAGTGTTACAAGACATTTCCCGAAACTACTCTACAACCTTAGTAATAAAGTAGTTAAATTGTTAACATAGCATGAAAGTATGCATGCCATGAAATCTAATACCAATGATTGTATATACAAGCAATAATTTTTCCTTCCAGTCCGTACAGTGACAGGTCCCTGTTGAATTTATTGGCAACTTTTACGGACAACAGCGCCAAAGGAGAGCATTGTACGTGAACAATAAAACTCATCATGCAGGTAAGGGCCAGAAACAAAGTGCTGTTTCTTTATAAATGTCAAAACACCAGGCAGTCGCTGACAGGACAGCAGGTCAAAAGAGAGTGCCCAGCATGTTGTAAACTTTCAGAAAACGAGGAGCTTATAGAATCCCCTTTACAAAAGGAGAGATCTGCAACAGCAGTAGAAACATATAATGTACTCAGTGTGGGAGACAGCCATTTCATGCCAAATGACATCGCGGGTGTAGATTGTTAAATTTGGTAAGGAAGCCTATGATTGACTCATAGAAATTATTTTGGTGCCAGGGATCAGAACTAGTGAGTGCATACACGCAGCCATTGTGATTGGAGGAAATGTGAAAACACAGTGGGAGAGAATTTCATTCTAATGGCCCGCTCTAAGAGAGAACTGAGTAGGGCTGGTAAACCATGGCACTTTCGTTAATAGCAGGCAAATTGTTGCAATTTTTTATGACATTTTCGTTGGTCAAAACTCAGAATATTTGCAATGATGGGCTGCCGGGGTTATGACGCTGGTAGAAGTAGCTAGATTTTGTGGATGAGAGAAGTAACACACTTCGCCATAGGATATGAAATAGCACACTTTGTCGCCGGGCGTCATGGAGAGAAAAGATATGTCTTCACATTTTAGCTGATCACAGATACGGGACTGAAGTTAGAATTCTCAGCCACTACTACAGCAGCCCTCTATTCCAGAGTATCTGTAGAGGGGTAAGAATGAGCTGCATTTGTATACATCGTGACCAGGGATGTGGAAATTAGATGGTACACGCCATAGATTCGTTTTTCTGAAGTGCACATAACATCCATTTAAGCGATAGACTTTGTGCTTGTTCGTACTTTTCTGGATCGTTTCCGTATGTTATTAACTTATTCAGTAATCATTGGCGAAATTTGTGGTCTCTGATTCTGTAAGATTCTCTCAAACCTCAGTCACTTCTGCCAAGGTTTATCGTACACGTCGTTTCATTCTTGTGCCCTTTTGAAATTATTTGTATTGTTTATTCGTGATTAAAAATCATTTACTGCATCTAGCAATAGAGAAGTTTGTTGTAATGCCCTTTATTTCTAGTTAATGTGTTGATGGAAAATATTTTCATTATTTCTATGCTACTTGTGGTATCCATATTTCATGTTCATGGGCCACCCTTAATCAATTCAGTCAGTTAATTAGTTATCCACTGTGCAACTTTGATTTTCCATTTCACAGGATTTCGTGGGAAGAAATCGGTGCACTGTATAGGTTTCCAGGCTTCTATCTATCATTTCAGAAGTATGGTAAATACTCAACCAGCACCTCACAACAGTGAACTCTACAGTTAAAACTGGAAGCATGACATTGAATGTATAGTCACTTGAAGAGATGCGTAAGCACAAAACTGGTAGTGATTTAAATAAATCATCATCATATGTCAGTAGCAAAAGAATTTATTCAACATTAACTTGCAATTTTTTGTTTTTTGTTAATACTAGATCTGTGTGGTTCATGTGTAACTTTGAATAAATTCTTAACTGTGTTTATTTCTGGATGTACTCTAAGTCAAGACTACACATTTTCACCGTAGTCTCAACATGCCTCTTGCATACGACATGACTCCATATAGACGCAGACCAGTAATTCGTGGATTTATGCACAATAGTTTATATTGGATAATTTTTTGTACGTTTGGAGCATGAATCCACAAGAGCATCAAGAGATGGAGATCTATTCTGAACAACATGTTGCAAGGGATCTTAGTTCTGTTCAATTATGTTCATGTCTGGGGAGTTTGGTGGCCAACGGAATTGTTTAAACTGAGAAGAGTATTCCTGGAGCCACTCTGTAGCAATTCTGGACGTGTGGGGTGTCGCATTGCCCTGCTCGAATTGCCCAAGTCGGTCGGAATGGACTAAAATTGATGCAGGTGATCACAAAGGATGCTGACGTAGGTGTCGTCCGTCTGAGTCGCATCTGAACATATCAGCACTCCCATATCACTCCAAAGGCACAAGCCCCACACCAGTACAGAGCGTCTACCAGTTTGAACAGTCCCTGCTTACATGTAGGGTCCATGGATTCATCTGGTACACGTTCGTCCACTTTATACAATCTGAAACGAAACTCGTCTGACCAGTCAACATGTTTCCAGTCAACAACAGACCACTGTCGGTGTTGATGGGCCCATGCGAGGCGTAAAGCTTTGTGTCGTGGAGTGATCAAGATTACACGAGTGGGCCTTCGGCTCCGACAGCCCATGTCGATGACGTTCCGTTGAATAGTTTGCACACTGACACATTTTGACGGCTCGGCATTGGAATCTGCAGCAATTTGCGGAAGGATTGCACTTCTCTCACGCTGAAAGATTCTCTTCACTCATCGTTAGTCCCCTTCTTGCATGAGCTTTTTGCAGCCGCTGCGATATCGGAGATTTGATGTTTCACCGATTCCCCGATATTCACCGTACACTCGTGAAAAGGTCGTACGGGAAAATGGCCGCTTCATCGCTACCTCGGATACGCTGTGTCCCATCGCTCGTGGGCCGAGTATAACACCACGTTCAAACTCACTTAAATCTTCATAACCTCCCGTTGTATCAGCAGTAACCCATCTAACAACTACACCATACACTTGTTGACGATCTCAGCGCCACCTTCTCCCTGTTTACATATCTATGTATTTGAAAATGCATGCCTATACCAGTTTCTTTGGCGCTTCAGTGTATCTATACAATTGTCATTGTGTTGGCGCGTAAGTTCGTGGGTTTTTGTTATAAGTTTAACAGACACAACACGTACACATAATAGAGACTTCAGTCATCAATAATATATTCTCCTTCACTGTTTACAAGCAGGGCCGACGACATAAAAAACTTTGGGGAGGGGCGGGGGGGGGGGGATAATGATGGGGTCTTTCTCCGGAAAAGTTTCTAAATTTTAGATGAAAAATAGTGAGCTTTAAAGTTTTTTAAGCATTTTAGAGTCATATGATCAATATTATAACCCCGAAAACTGGACCCTTGGTAACTCGACACTACAGGAAACATTTTTTGGCGTCGCAAAAAGAAAACAAAAACACTCACGGTATTTTCGTAAAAGCTAATTTAATTTACAATAATAATCATGTTTATAGACTATTACAGAGCAGTGAATATGTATCTCTGAAAAGACTGAAATTATATTCAAAGATATCCTAAACTATCATTAAAAGTGTAAAACATGAAATATTGCTGTCGCACGGTAATAGCACTTTGTCAGTAAAGTAGCTAATTTAAGTTTGCTTTGGGTATGGCTCAGGGTTCATTAAATACTTACAATAACCCGAAGTTAATAATTTAATAAAGTTAATAAAGTTTGCCTAATACTTTCAGTCAAAAAGTACGTAAATAGTGGGTTATAATTGGGTCTTACACCCTAAGAAATTTAAGTATTTGAAAATAAGTAATGCAGTACTATAGTAATATAGTACTAAACTAGCATTAGTATTTCGAAAATGAAAATATAACATTATGTATGTATTTAATTCTCTATTTTACAAAGATTTTTAATATTTCTCTAAATGCCATTACTAGGGCTAGAGTGTCTTTAGAAAGATGCAAATGTCGACCGTTTGACTGGATTATTGAATATGAAGTCATTGATGACTGGTCGGATATCCAATTCATCCAAAACATCTCGGTGGACATGAACAACAGCCAAGTTGTTCAATCGCTTCTGTCCCTTTGTTGAGGAGATATGACTTCAGACTTATAAGGGTGCTAAATAACCGTTATGACGTTGCTGTTGTTACTGGAACTACTTGGAGAAGCTTAATGCACTTCACTACATCACAAAACATTTCTCTAACTGCAGCCTCTTGTGTAATGTAGTTTCTTGCATCACGCATGTCTTTCAAGACCAGTTGTTCTTTATTAGCGATATCGGCTAACATGTTGAAGTGTAAGCGCAGTCTCTCAGTGTCTGGGTCATTTTTGAAAAAACGGAGTTGATTTTCCCTAATTTGTTTCAGCTCTGTTTACAACGCCGGTTGTTGTGGGCGAGCGGTTCTAGGCGCTTCAGTCTGAAACCGCACGACCGCTCCGGTCGTAGGTTAGAATCCTGCCTCGGGCATGGACGTGTGTGACGTCCTTAGTTTAGTTAGGTTTAAGTAGTTCTAAGTTATAGGGGACTGATGACCTCAGATGTTTAGTCGCATAGTGCTCAGAGCCATTTGAACCATTTTGAACCTCTGTTTGCTAAAAGCAAGCACTCTTGTTCAACTGCAGTGACCTGTGTGAGTCCAATTGAAGCAAACCGCTCAGTAATGCAAGATTACACCGTTTCACATACTTCAGTGTAAATAGCTTTATGGCATTATTTTGAGGTTTTGAAAGTGTGAGGTAAAATGGCTTCGTTGTTTTCACACTTCTTTGATATACTTCGATTCTGAGGAAGCGAAGGATCATCAACTTCTGAAAATTTTTGTTTCTAACACTATTCCCAAAAGTGTTTAAAACTATGAAGCGTTCTATTCAATATACAAATCAAGCACTCATATGTTTTCCAGGTCAGCAACACTTAGACGAGGGCACTGAATTTTTTCATTGACATACTGTACTGCGTTCACTGCATGGCAATAAAGATGTAAAAAGAAATAGTTCAGTTTTAACATTGACTCAAGGTAGCCTGCAATTTGTAACCTGCCTCTGTTTTGTCCTCTGCAGAAAATCTTTCAAAAAATCTAGTTCTTTATTTTCAATATTCTCAAGATACTAGAAGCTCGCATAGTCCATCGGGAGGGGGCAAAGGTGTCATAGACCAGCTTGGTCGTTGGCGCTCTCACAACGTATGAGTCTGAAACGTCCCATCCTTTTGTTGGATTCCCTTACTGTGTTCGTTAAGGCCTTGGCTAAAGTCATAATATCCCTCAGGTGTGAGATGGCGTAGACAGTCTACAACTGCCAAGTTTGAACTGTGAGCAGTGCAGTGCACATGATGTGCTTTTGGTTGTATATCCAAAACTAAATTCAGTCCTTTGAACTTACCTCTCATATTCGAGGCACTGTACTCTTAAAAAAAATCAAGACGAGCGAAAACGTTTTAAAATACTAAGCAGTTTGTGATTCAGTTTGGGGGTCTAGTGTAAGGCAATAAAGTCTTCGTTGGTGATTAAGGAATCATCTACAGTACGAATACAAAAGGACACATATTCGTGAATCAAATAATCACTTGTTTCGTCAACCATAACAGAAAAATGTTCAGCCTTCTTCATTGAAGCCAATACCTTTCTCAACAGCCCGCATCTCGTGGTCGTGCGGTAGCGTTCTCTTTTCCCACGCCCGGGTTCGATTCCCGGCGGATTCAGAGATTTTCTCTGCCTCGTCATGGCTGGGTGTTGTGTGATGTCCTTAGGTTAGTTAGGTTTAAGTAGTTCTAAGTTCTAGGGGACTGATGACCATAGATGTTAAGTGCCATAGTGCTCAGAGCCATTTGAACCATTTGAACCTTTCTCAACACAGACTTTCCTGATCTCGTTTTAATAACGTGGGACGTCCACTTATACCCCAAGTGCCCTAACCAATCTTTAAGCTCATGTGTATCATTTTTCAGAGTTACAAAAACTGAAAAAAATTGCTTTTACATCTTCATGCCCTTTAAATGCTAGTCCTTGTCGGCATAGAAATTGCACAGTAGTCAAAATTGTCTCAAGAGCTTATGTAACGTCCCCTTAGAAAAATTATGCAAGACTGTGCTTAAACTGACACACAATAGTTTTTAGCGCAACGCAATCTGACTTTCAATAATCCCTACAAGAAAATGGCCCTGACTAACATTAACCTATATGTTTCACAAATCACTTACCTCACAAAAATCTTTGTTACTCGAACTACTGCAATACAGCAAGCGCCACTACTGCCAGCTAACTAAAAGATTCAAAATACGGAAGTCACTAACTACTGATAGGCACAGTTAGCAAATGAAAGATTTTAATAGAGAACAAACAATGTATTTACCTTTACAGTCATAATATATATATCAGTTCATGACACCAATTCTTACAAATTTCAAAACTCCGCCATCTCTCTCCCCGCGTCCACCACCGCTGGTGGCTCACCTCCAACTGCCCAACGCTACACGCTGTTAGCATCCAGCTGTCGCTGCCCAACACTACAATGGCAGACAACAATGCAAACGAGCCACAGACTGCACACAGCCAGTGATTTTCTTACAGAGCGCTACGTGGCGTTACCAATAAAAAACCTAAACAGCCTACTTAAATAGCCCCCATGCTCGCCACAAAAAAAATTTACAAATTGTTTTGGGCAGTGGCCAATACAGATTTGAATTTTTTTTCATAATTACAATAACAAAGAAATGAAATTCACACACTTACCGATACACTGTTGGTTAAAAGCTAAAATTTTCTCACAGTCCATATAGACAGTCCTGATCATTCATCACAGTAAAATAGTAGTGTTTTTCTCAAAGACTGAGCAATAAAAGAAAATGCAAATGGAAGTAATGGATTTCCATGCAGTCTTGAAAAAGTAGTGTTGTCCTTCCAACGGAAAGACAGTGCTGACTCTTGACATGCAGACAGGTAATGGGCCACAACAGAGAAAACCCACAGCTGAGTCAGTCGAAGTTTTGAAGAATATTGGTAGGTAGGTCAACACAGAGTAGTTCCATTGTAGTCCTGGTAGAGATTACGGTATTGGTGGGCCACCAGAGGTGCAGACCCACTGTAGCAGTCCTTGTAGAAATGATGGTATTGGTGAGTCATCAAAGGTGTAGACCCATTGTAGTCCTTGTAGAAATAGCAAGCAGCCATCTGTTGTGACTGTGCAGGTGCACAATCACCATCGAAGAGTCTTGTGGAGAATATAGCAAGTCCATCAACCACCACTTGTGCATGCACAAAGTTTTTGGAATTGTCCTTAGAACCAGCAATGCTGTTAACCAGTCCTTTGCTGAATTATCACACATGTGCAAACACTAACAGTCCCTACTTCTCACATATTGTCCATATACTATGACCGACAGAAACGTATGTGGTGAAATGATACTTAATTTGAAGAACTGGTGTCTATACAATTATAAATTTAAAACATTAAATTACAATTACAAAGGCACAAAATACATCATTAAAGAACATAACAATGCAGATAACATTTGTAGTAATACAGGCTTTACAGAAGAATCGAAATAACAAATACAACAGTTTTACAAAAATTATGACATAAGTACATACATAAAACATCAGAATAACTTTTGAAACATCAACTTCACACATGAGCATTAAAACAGAACAGATATATAATGTCTAAACATCTTTACAAAGTAAATAACTTATTATTAATGCAAATTATATTTGAGGGTAACAGTATTCCTCATTATAGTGAATGTAGCTTAGTATTAGAAGAGAAAATATTCTATGAAACAGTACACAGAGACAGGAAGAAAACAAATACACAAGGGTACACAAACACATAGTAGGATAACACAAAAGAAAAGGACAGGGCTTGTTTTCAGGGCAACATTTGGTACTGCAGTCCAACCCAAAACTTCATTCAATAGATCTTTCGTCTTATTTCAACATTTGTTTCCACCAAAAAAATCCTATCCAAGCATGCTTTCTGTATTTACATGTTCACATATTTCTTACCTCATCATTTATTTTCCAGTATCTTACCTCATCATTTATTTCCAAGAGAATCCTACCTATACCTGCTTTCTGTACATTTTTCGTATAACCTCTCAGTGCATTTCTTCCAATTCATCGTAACTCATTCTTTTATATAGGCTACCCCCTCTTAAGCTAACTTAAATCTACTGAGCTCAGTTGCTAAACTAAGGGACGAGGCAATGCAGCAGCACAAAACAAATTAATACAAACAGCAATGAAAAAATTGAAGTTGTCAAAGCAGGCAGCAATATTACAACTTATATAAGGCAATATAACTTATACCTAAACATGACAAAGCTCAAGCAGAAAAAATAGTACACTAAAGACAACAATGCAGATAAGGGAAATGTATATTCACATCTTAATGTCTATATAATTAAAGTGGTGCACCACAACTTACTCTACCATAAAAATTACCAAGTACTTGAAAAGTAAATTATGTATGCAGTTACTGTTACTAGTCCGTTCTTATTGTTCTTTCCTTTCCAAGTGCTCCTTTTTTTTGAAGAATGTGGATTATAAAATTGTTATTTAACAGATCTGTTGACAGAGAGTTTTCACATTAGCAAATGCATTTACTTTTATTTTATAAAACCAATGTTGTAACACAGCTGGAAACAGATATCAACTGAAATAAGCAATTATGCAAAGTGAAGAATAAAAACATCATTGAATAGCTATGTGGCATTTCATAAGTCAGTAGAAGCTCTCTCAACTCTCGTAGAAAGGCACTTGTCATGATCCTTTTTCACAAATCAGAATCCCTAACCAGTACTCATTACTCCTTACCTTGTTATACATACACATATTCGTAGAGACTTCAATATTTCATAAAAAAAATACATAGCATAATCAAATAAATCATATAGCATCAGCTTATTGGTTATAAACATACCGCAACAGCATAATATACATAGTCATCGCAATAATATCATAACACCTCAGCCAACTCTCAAAAGCGTCGTAGCTTCTTCTAATAATTTCAAAACATAAAAAAAATTCTCTGCTCATGTCAAAAGTGTCATCTACCTCAAACGTACTTTAAAATCATGATCCCATACCAAATACGTCATTCAAAGCTCTAATAGTATCACAATGGTTCCGAAAAAATATGAACAGTTCACAAAGTACAGACAAATAGAATTTGTATGTGTTAAGTTCTCCAACTGTGTAATTATGTAAACATGTGTCACTGATGTAGTAAAATGAATGTTTGTCTCTCCCACTTAAATGATCAGATAGCTGTGTAATTAATGTGTTAGAGAAATATGGTACCGATGTGTAAAGTTGTATAAGCAAATACCATATTAGCTAGGGCTCCTTGTGCTTGCCATACACATGGTACACAAAGTAAGCGTTACCCCCCCCCCCCCCCCCCCTCTGAGGATTAATGTAATTATATCCTCAGGTGTTACAGATTACATCAATGGAATGAAATGTATCACGGAAAACCTTTGTATCACAGTACTTCAAATATCTTTAAAAATAAATGTTTTAAGTACAAAATTAATCACTCAAATACGTGTACTGTAGCGCTAAACTGTGCGTCTTGTTGTAAGATAATCTCTGTGGAAGTGTCGTAGTTATCGCCCTCCGAAAGCTAAGTTCTGCAGAAGTCAATGTAGTTACCTCATGATAAACAAAAGTGAAATGCTTTGCGTATAGATATCGTAGTTACTACGCTTATTGCTGTGATGAAGTAAGTACTGTACTATAACGTATTGTTGTGCTACAGAAAAGGCTGTCTCATTGTAGCTATACCACAAAGTTACTACAAAAACTTGTTTTCCTTTCCAGAAGAATTCAGAAAAACTGTGCAGATATAAAACACATACACCACAAAAGCACAATGTAAATTGTGTTAAACATTAGTAGCGTCGTGATATAATCGTGTAGCTATCAAAGAAACCAAATGCTAAGTCATCTTTAATCTCACAGAAAGTACTTCAAATAAAGAATGTCTTTTCAACTAAACCAAAATGTTGCATTAAAACCTCATTAACAGTATATGTTCTAAGTATGTAAGCTTTATAGTCGTTACGCAATCGTGCAACTAACAAGCAAGAACGTACAAATAACAAAACTGTGTTGTCTGTTCACTATAACAACGCATTCGTAATTTCTGTTTAAAAATGTTCCCTAGGTTCTAGACTGGATAGTTAACTTAAAAACATTGTTGCATGTTAACTGTTTCTTAGTGTGACAAAGCATACTAGTAATGGAAACTGAAAAGTTATGTAACTCTTTACTCTTCCTAGTACACAGAGTTTCAACTTCAACGCATTATCATGTGGTATACGTCTGTAAGGAACACTGGAATTTTGCTCAAGGTTAGCTTATGTTATTTTTCTCTGAGCCCGCCGGCGCACGCGGCTGCCTGCGGTAGGAGTCATTGTCTGTTTCTTTGTTGGTGCGCGTCGTTATTGGGATTAGGAGACATAACTTCTACAAATTCACCTTGCCGAGAGTGCCCTGTTCTGTTTGAATCCCGCCAGTTCTGATGCAATTCAGGTCTGTCGTTACGATCATATCGTCTGTCGTCATGTCGGTAATTTCTGTAATTAATTTCTTGTCAGTCACATGGTGGAGAATTTCTCCCTGAATCGTAACTGCGCGCTGGACCGTTGCGTCTAAAGGTAATTCCGTCTCCCTGGATAATAATTATTTTGGTTCCCGTATTGTCTGTTTCTCTGATTGTGTCTGTGATATTCATTACTACGGAAATGCATTCTTTCTCTGTAAGTATTACTCTGCCAGTGGTTGTCATATGGTTGGTGTCTGTTTTGGTCACGATTTGTGTTGTGAGAATGGCCTTGTCGTCTCCAGTTATTGTTTCTTTCATCGAGGAATTGCGACGGATGTGACCTGTAGTGATTGTTTTCCTGTTTTTCCTGTTTTCGCATCCCGCGACTGTCTGTGTCAATTTCTAATTCTTGTAAGAGTCCCTGAAAAGCTTCAATGTCGTCTTTGCAACGGCCTGCCAAAATAATATGCCGTAAATGTTCAGGCAATTTGATTAAGCAAATTTGGATGAGTTCTGATGGGCTGTATGGGTTTGAAGGATACTGATTCTTTTGTAACATGTCTTCAAAATATTTCACAAGTCTTGAAAATTCAGATTGTTCGAAATGTTTCATCATTATGATGCTATGTTTTACTCGCTCTTGTGTAGCTTGAGACCAATATGCTGAGAGGAAGGCATGATAAAATTCTCCTTCACTGTGACAATCGTGAATGACCGATCGCATTCTTTCAGCTTTTTCATTCTCTAAATAGCCACACATAAATTCTAATCTGTGCTCTAATGACAAGTTGGGAGGAAAACAGCGAGAGAATTGATGAAGCCACACTTGTGGATGAATGTCGTTGCCAGAATTCTTAAATGTTTTGAATTTACGTGTAGTAATGAACAGCTTATAGTCAAAATCATCATGTCGGCGAGTCGCATGTCGGTCATTGTTACATCTTTTCGGCGGTTCCATCTCAAAATTCGGTGCCCTTGCCAATTTCTTTCATGATTTCCGAAATGCCCTGTGTTATTATTTTGTGGTTGTTCTATATTGCTATGTCCCTCTTCCCGCACTGGGGCGCGAGTGTCCTCTGAAATATGTAATTCTTGTATTACTTGAGCCAATTGATCTTGTACTTCCCGCATTTCTCTTTTGTACTGTTTGTTGGTTTGATTTTGATTCTGTTTGAATTTTCTAATTTGTTCATACTCTTCAGTGTCAGTGAAGGCTACAGGTTTTGTGTCATTCAGATCATCATCTACCTTTGTAGATAAGTTAGTGAACTGATATGAAAGTTCGGCTACTTTATCCGATAGTGAAATTATTTCCTCTGTGTGTCTTTCTGAACCAATTTCCAGAGTATCTACTGTGTCCTTTAAGTTCGCTTGAGTTTCTGCAAGTTGCGTAACCAAATCGGTACATGCAACTGAGTCAGTTTTAGCTTGCAAGGTCTCATGATTTACATAAACATTAGTTTTCAGTTCTTTTATGGCTGCTTCGTGATTCTGTAATGCATTTTCATGCCGAGAAAAAAATAGGTTGGAAATGCTCACAAATTTGTGTTTTTACGTCATTACAGACTTTTTGACATGCCGATTCGATGTTATGTAACTCATTAATTAACTCTTCACGTGTTTCTTCAAGTGTCGTGTCTAACTTTTGAAACTTTTGTTCCACTGTGTCTAACTTTTGAAGCTTTTGCTGTGTTTGTTTCTGATTTTGTTACATTGTGTCTAACTTTTGAAGATTTTGCCCCATTTGTTTCTGATTTTGTTCCATTTGTTGCATTAATTGCAATAATAATGTATTAGTGTCTGTAATCTGTTTTTCTATGCTTTTTGGCAGTGCATTTTCACCGGCAACATTTACATTTTGACAGGCAGAAAATGTGTTTTGACTCATTTGAGAAAACGGTGAGGACCCATAACCTAAGTCTACAGTATTTGCAATATTGTGTTCTGTCATTTCGGTTTCCTGTGGCGAGCTGTTGCCGACTGATCGATCGATAATTGTTCCCTGTTCACTACTTGTTTCATTGTCTACACCATTATTTGCCGCCCGCTCCATTTCCCTATGCACAATTACCAAATTACTACTTCGAATGTCAGTTAATTCACTACACAGTGGTGCTGATAAGCGACGCTCGTCGTCACTATTATTTCTCAGTTTACTTTGGAGCCTAGTGTTACGTTTATCACACGCCATTATTGTCACAATATTTCACACGATAACACATAGAAGAGCAAAAATAAGAGAACACATTAACATAGTACTGAAAATAATATCTAGTTAATTGCAAGCGCAGCTGCGAAATACTTGGTGCAAATCTACATGCATGCCACAACTGTTTCATTGTACAACAATGAAAGACTACAACTACAAAGTAGATTCTCTCTACAATTACGCTCTACCAATAAACAAAATCTACACTTATTACACAAACTACAAGAAAAAAAATCAGAAGATTCCAGTGAGGTATCCTCGGCTAAGGATCGACATATGAAACGTCCCATTAGAAAAATTATACACGACTGTGCTTAAACTGACACACAATAGTTTTTAGCGCAACGCAATCTGACTTTCTATAATCCCTACAAGAAAATGGCCCTGACTAACATTAACCTATATGTTTCACAAATCACTTACCTCACAAAAATCTTTGTTACTCGAACTACTGCAATACAGCGAGCGCCACTACTGCCAGCTAACTAAAAGATTCAAACTACAGAAGTCACTAACTACTGATAGGCACAGTTAGCAAATGAAAGATTTTAATAGAGAACAAACAATGTATTTACCTTTACAGTCATAATATATATATCATTTCATGACACCAATTCTTACAAATTTCAAAACTCCGCCATCTCTCTCCCCACGACCACCACCGCTGGTGGCTTACCTCCAACTGCGCAACGCTACACGCTGTTAGCATCCAGCTGCCACTGCCCAACACTACAATGGCAGACAACAATACAAACGAGCCACAGACTGCACACAGCACAGCCAGTGATTTTCTTACAGAGCGCTACGTGGCGTTACCAATAAAAAAACTAAACAGCCTACTTATAAGCTAAACGGCCTTTCTTCAGATCACTGTCTAACTGTTCATTCAGTTGGGAGGTCACACTTTGGTTAGTGATAGAATTTAGTTTCAGAACACCTTTATGCGTAAACGTATTTTCATGAAGACGGAATTTTTCCAGTCTTTTTCCAGTTAGAAAACCCTACGGAAGTAAATGCATCACTTTTTTTCCTTGAAAAAATTGTAATAGAATTTTAGCATCTTCCTCTTTCCAGGTTTTGCAAAAAACTTTTTCGGTAGATGCTTCGCATTCTAGCCATGTATATTTGATCAACCAAGACTTCTGAAATGATCTTCCCCTACCCGATTGTCCAGGTTTCTGATGTGACGGTTCGTGCCTGAAGACGACGAAGCAATTGACGATACAGTAATTGTTGGAGGTTGAATTGCAGTATCATCAACTTTCAAGACCGGCTTTTTGGTAACACATTTATCCACTGCAAACTTAACTCAACAGTACACTAAGAGAACAATGTGAACGAATAAAATATAGTCATATAAAATAGTCCACTAGAGTCTAATGTCGGAACACTTAACACGTCTGCAGCATGCATTGAACGAAACAATCCACACTAAACGACTGCGACAGCAGGATGGGCTTTATATACCCGCGTCGTCATAAAGTCACTAAGCGTCAAGGATACGTGAGACGGAGGGTTCCAGCTGCTTCTGCTCAAGATGTCGATGTCGCCGGAGCCACAGCGCTGGCCCGCCGGCGCCAGACTTTACCCGAAGGCTCGCTCACTGGGGAAATTTCTAAGCCTGCCCGTAGCATAGTAACGCTGTCATGATTCACATCACTCGTTTTCAGTTAACCTGCTCACGATCATATTAATTATTGGTCTTAACTCATTACTGAATGTATTTTAAAAGGTATCTATCATCAAACAAGGACAATAAAAAATTGCAACATAATTTTGTGATTTTACAAAGCATAATATAAGTAATAATTTTCTTAAATTAACAGTCTGCCAACAATGGGGTAACATTTCCACAGCTGTACGAATAACGTGGTTTAGAAGCGAAAAATTCCTCGAGCCATGTTCGGAGGCATTCCATCCAGAAAGGAAGTTCGTTGAAGGTTGTTCGATAGTGGAAAAGGTGTAAATCTGAGGGCGCCGGATTAGGTGAATAAGGTGGGTGAGAAATGACTTCCAAACTCAACTCCTGTATAGTGCTTTTGGTCAGTCTGGCAGAATACAGGAAGGTGTTATCGTGAAGTAGCATCACATACGCATTCCACCTGCGTGGAAGACGTCTCAGTTGTTGACAATAAATGGCAGCAATGGTGAACAAACATTGGTGAAGCAATTCGTAGTACACCACACCATCACTGTTCCACCATTATCTTTTGAGGTTGTGCACAGATCTTTGTACGGGAAATGACTGCTTTGTCTGGGCTGAATCATCCCTTTCGTTTCCTCATGTTGGCATACAGACACTATTTTATGTCACCAGTAGCGATACAGGGTAGGAATGATCGGAGTTGTTCACCCGATATCTTATGCGTTCCAGCCTTCTTCAACAAACCCAGTATGACTTTCTGAAAGCCGGCCAGAATGGCCGAGCGGTTCTAGGCGCTTCAGCCTGGAACCGAACGACCGCTACGGTCGCAGGTTCGAATCCTGCCTCGGGCATGGACGTGTGTGATGTCCTTAGGATAGTTTAAGTAATTCTAAGTTCTAGGGGACTTATGCCTCGGGAGTTGAGTCCCATAGTGCTCAGAGACATTTGAACCATTTTTGAATGTTACACATTGAACATAGTATTGGGATGTGGAAAAGCCAAAAACTTGAATTTCATATCTACCATTACGTTAATTAATCTGATCAAACAACGGAAACGAGAAGGGATCGACTTTGCCAATCTCCAGACACAAGGAAACATAATGGTCCAACACCCAGAACACAATAATCCTTAGGTATAGCGATGTATACTTCACTGCTGAATATTAGGCTGAACCTAATGCTGGATGTTGCCGACATTTTTTGTATGGGGCCGGATGATCTATGCACACTTCAAAGACACACACTTAACCAAATACCTAAATGGAACATATCCAGCATGACAACACACCAACTCCTTTACTGACGACAGAGTCGAAATTTTCTAATTCACTTAGAAAAATACTAAAGAAACACCTGCACCTCCACACAATGTGGTTTCCGTGATTGGAAACAGAAGAAGTACAAGCAAATTAAAATTGAGTAAAGGTCCAAACATTAGACAATCAGCCTTACCAACTTTCATACATACAAGACAAATGCAATAAAACGTGTGTGACAACTACACTGGATCATTTATAAACAATTAATCAAAGTGGACAAATGTGCAAGTACGAGCTGTAAATCAAGGTGTATGAGGACCAGAAATGAACATACAAGCAACTGCAAATAAACAATTTTCTGAGAAATATGCATACAATACACTGAAGTGGTGAGATGTACATGTACAGGCTGTAAATCTCAGTGTTTGGACAAAGCATGAACACAGAAATAAATGAAAACGAACTATTATGTAACAGGTAAGGCCGTAAATTGTGTCATGGAATAACATTTTGAATTCTATACTGACACTTGCAACTAATGAAAAAAGTGTGAAGCAATAGTTTTCCAAAAAGCAATCATCAAATGCACATAATAGCAAGCTACAACAATAGTGTCATGGTGCACAAACTGAATGCAGAGAAAACATGTGTCAGATGTGCCCTCATAAATATGAGTCAATGAATAAATTACATTGTAACAAAATACTAAAATATAAAAACAGCAAAATAAAAAAATACAAAATTCTACTAATTAATTGTTAAAAAATTCAACCCGAATAGTTATCGTCAAGGCACTAAGGGGCGCGTAACTTTAACGCTAACAACGCATCACATGACTTCACAACAATCTCTCCTTCACTTCAGGTAGGGTGTCACTTTTACTTAAACGTTGTGGCAAAGCAGAGCTGGATTTTCTGGGCAGGCGTAAAGTTCAGAGTTCAAGGGCAGAGGCCAAGATCTCCTCGGAGTTGTGCATCTGTATAAGCGGCAGTTGCGGGCAGATACTGAACATCCTTCCTGTCAAAGGTGGTATGGAGTGGAGCCACCGTCAGGTGCTTTGGGAGTACCCCAGCTCTGCAAGCTGCCATCTACTGCCCGAAATGTGGATCAGCAGCAGCCCACCATCACCTGGGCTGCTTCATGCCCCAACTACTCTTCTACCAAGCTGCCACCCCATTTGCGCCAGGCAAACTTGGTGTGTCATGTGCCCATGAAGCAAGGCTGCGATTGGTTGGTTGGTTTAAAAGGGGGAAAAGGGACTGAAATGTGAGGTCATCGGTCCCTTGTTCCCAGTAGAACAACTACCCAATGGAAAGAAGAAAACAAAGAAGATGTACAGAACAATAATAGGAGAAAGGAAGAACCAGAAGAACGACAGAAGGAGAACATACACCACAGTGGACAAAACAGGAAAAAAAAATCACAGAGAGACACAAGAAACAGGGAGAGGAGATTAAAAACAAGAAATGAGATTACCATGGCTGGCTGACCATGAGAATAAAAAAGGAGAAGTCAGCCATTCAATGAAACATTAAAACCTCCACCCAAAAAGCCCCAGGGTGGATGACACAGAGGGACAAAGAACATGCACTAAAACTCAGATCAAATGATAAAACCCACCCTCACGAATAAAACGTAAAGCTAAAGCTGCTGTTGAGGCATTGTCGCCCAACACGAAAGGTAGGGTGCTGGGAAAGTTAAAAGTCCGCCGCAGAGCGGCTAGAAGTGGGCAGTCCAGCAAGAGGTGGACGACCGTCAT
Source organism: Schistocerca gregaria (assembly GCF_023897955.1). Taxonomy (NCBI): domain Eukaryota; kingdom Metazoa; phylum Arthropoda; class Insecta; order Orthoptera; family Acrididae; genus Schistocerca; species Schistocerca gregaria. Next base: position 134,139,244 of record NC_064921.1, on the reverse strand, counting down.
TTGTGAGCCACAGCTACGCCCAGGTGGGTCCTCACGATGGAGCAGGTAACCACGCATTAGCAAGGTATGGCCAATGCGGAGCCGGCAAACTGGTTCTCTGTGAGAGGGCCGCATGGAAGACTTGTTGTGCGTACTGTTATGCCACTCCATAAAGTCGAAAAACCTTGCTGCGTAAGAAAGAACGCAGGTCAGTTTCGGGGATGCACATCTCCAGGAGCGGTTTTCGCGTGGCCTGTTTGGCCAGCCTGTCAGCAAGTTCGTCGTCTGGAATTCCGACGTGTCCAGGAGTCCACACAAACACCGCTGAATAGCTGGACCGTTCCAAGGCAGAGACGGACTCCTGGATGTTCGCCACCGAAGGATGGCGAGGGTAGCACTGGTCGATAGCCTGTAAGCTGCTCAGGAAGTCAGAACAGAGAAGAAACGACTCACCAGAACAGGAAAGGATGTAGTGAAGTGCACGAGATATGACCACCAGCTCTGCAGTGAATACACTGCAGCCAGTGTGCAAGGAATACTGTTCAGTATGGCATCTGTGAACATAGGCGAAGCCAACATTACCATCAGCCATCGAGCCATCGGTATAAACAACTTCAGAGCCCCGGAACACGTCGAGAATAGAGAGGAAGCGACAGCAAGAGCGACGGGGTTAACTCTTAGGGCCGTGCGAAAGGTCCAGACGAAGCTTCGGCCGAGTTGTACGCCATGGAGGTCAAGTAGAATGGACGTCAAGTAGAGGTGGTAAAGGGAAGGACTCCAGTTGAGAGAGAAGGGATCGCACGCGAATGGCAATCGTGAGCCCTGACCTAGGCGGGAGATAAACTGCCGCGGGAGGGAAAAGGAGACAGTAATTCGGATGCTCAGGAGAACTATGACTGTATGCAACATAACTGGTGAGCAGTTGTGCACGTCGGATCCGCGGTGGAAGGACTCTGGCGTCTCCCAGAGCAATGGTCACCGGACTGTTTCTAAAAGTTCCTGTCGCTCGGCGAATGCCACAGTGTTGCAATGGGTGGAGGAATCGCAACGCTGAGGGCGCCGCTTAACCGTATACGAGACTCCCATAGTCAAGGCGGGATTGAACAAGGGCTCTGTAGAGCTGCAGCAGCCTAGAGCGATATGCACACAGTCGGTGTTGCTCAGGCAACGGAGAGCTTTGAGGTGCTGGCAGCACTCCCTCTTAAGCTGACTAAGGTGAGGTAGCCAAGTGAATCGGGCGCCGAAGAAAGATACGTCTCCACTACAGTGAGTGGGCTGTCATTAAGGTAAAGTTCTGGTTCTGGATGAACGGTGCAACTTCGACAGAAATGTATGACACACGACTTCGCGGCTGAAAATGGGAAGCCGTGGGCTAGAACTCATGATTGCGCCTTGTGAATGGTTCTCTGTAGGCGCCGCTCAGCAACACCAGTGCTGGAGGAGCAATACGAAATGCAAAAGTCATCCGCATACAGGGAAGGGGAGACCGACGGCCCTACAGCTGCTGCTAGGCCGTTGATGGCCGCTGAAAAAAGAGATACACTTAATACAGTACCATGCAGAACGCCATTCTCCTGAATACGGGGGCAACTATCGAAGGCATCAACTTGGACATGGAAGGTACGGAGCGACAGGAAGTTTTAGATAAAAATCGGGTACAGACCCTGGAAACCCAACTCATACAATGTGGCACGAATATGATGCCGCCAGGTCGTGTATTATGCTTTACGTAAGTCAAGAAAGACGGCAACCAGCTGTTGGCGTCTGGGAAAGGCTGTTCGGATGAAAGACTCGAGAGACATCGATTATCAGTGGTAGAATGACCCTGGAGGAAGCCACCCTGACATGGACCCCTAGGCCACGTGACTCCAGGACCTAATCCAACCACAAACGCACAATACGTTGGTGAGGCTGAGGGCTGAGGCTGAGGGACCGATAGCTATCCACACCAAGCGGATTTTTACCGGGTTTTAGCACCATGTGATATAGCTTTTGCATTTCTTACTTTTATGTTTTCATCCTCTTTAAAAGCAAAGAGAAAAGATGAGGTGGTAGTAGCCCAGCGTAGAGCCTGTGCCTACCGTCAGGTATTTTTTACTTTCAGATGTTAAAAGACAGAGCAGTTTTTTTCTTGTACGAGTTGTTGGAAGGAAGGTTTCGCTCAGTGAGTGAACGAGTGAGAACCGCTGTTTTTTAGCGAGTAATTGCAGACCGCCATTGTGTGTATTTTCTATGTGCATCGAACAGAAATATAGTAGTGTTTTATTAACAGAATATTTGTGAGAGTTATTATTATTTCAAGTAGTAATGCAATAAGAAGAACGGAAGCCCACCTGTGTACTTCGGAAAATTTACGAAGATCCGAATATAACAACACGGCCACAGTCAAGGAGACGGCGATCGGACATAATATTAATAATTGGTACGCATAAAATACTATGAAGACGATTTATTTATATAAATATAAACTAAAATGATTCCTTTCCCGTTACAGGCAATGCCTAGCTTATTGTGCTTGTCCTTCATGCCAAAGAATTAATCTCTTTAATTCATCCATTTTAAAAAAGCCACACATTCCAACATTTTATTATCATTCATTCCCTATCCTATTATATTATCATTTTATTATATTATAAAGTGGCGACCGTGACAGGACGATACGTAGTGGGCAAATCTGTGAGTACTAGTATTGTTAGGAAAATGAATATACACGTATGTTAACAATTTCTTTATGTTCCATGTACGCTGATGATGTGACGGAGAAGGTGATGTGATACTAAAAGGAAATAATAAATAAATTAGAAGGAAGAGGACGACAATACCAAGAACGTACAACAAAGCACAATAGAGGACGTAACAGTTACAAGAAAACAATCAGGTAGGACCGCGCAATGCATATAGATAATGCGGTCCCAGTAAGCATATTAGAAAACCCAAGCACCTATTTCCTAAAATCCAGAACCTAAAGCTTCAGAGATTAACGCTATTGTATTCGAGTAGAGACAATGACATTTCTTTATTAGCACTGAAAATATATTGACCGAACAACAACTGAGATTACAATTACATACAGCTGTATATGCATTTTTAGCGTGAGAAGTACCAGGAAAGTGAAATCTAAAGAGAGAAAATACTGATTTTGATAACTGTAGTGCCTTAAGAGTTTCTATGATGGAGAGTCAAAACAATAAGGAAATGTCATTCGAAAATCAAAATGCCAATGTAGTGGATGTGCATTTACAAAACGCAACAACGACTGGTTTAGAACCGTTAAGCGGTGATTATTTGGATGCTGGGCGCAACATGCCATTGTTGCATTCGACGCCCGTGAATACAGAACATTTCATTACCAGCAATACTTTGATTACAATAGACGAAATTAATGACAACTCAAGGCAGGAGAATATTTTAAATGAACGTAGGACGCGTAGTACAGACGCAGATGCTGACAGGCGTAGGCCGGAAATGAATACAGAAGATATGCAAGCATTATTTCGAGCTTTAACAGAAACTATACAAACTAACATGAACAAAATTAATTCAAAGATGTCGAGTTTAGACATAATACAAGCAGACATGACTAACATGAAAGCAGACATGACCACAGTAAAGTCCGAGATCGCGAAGGTAAATACAAACATGACGCACATTTCAGGCGAGGTACAAAGTTTGCGCACAGAACTCAATAACATGGATACGAAGTTCACACAGTAGATTTCGCAAATCTCCACGGAGGTGGATAGGAAAATTAATGAACAAGTGCAAATTTCAGTTCATGATATGGGTGAGAAATTAAAAGGCATAATAAGAGACAATTTTGAGACACTAACACACACATATCGACAGGAGCTATCCGGTATTAGAGAAACCCAAGAGAATTTACAGGCAATGCAAAAGAATACGCAGGTTAACTTAGACAATGTACAATCAGAAGTAGCGGAACTACATTCTTTCTGTGACGACTTGCCAGAAAATGTAGAGAAAATCACAGTGGAGATAGGGTTACTCAAGTTAGAACACAAGAGAATCAACTCAGACATTGTGCAGCTTTACGAAACGGTAAAGAGTAATACAAAGGACGAAAACACAACGGTCGCAGAAAAATGCGTACGTGAACAGCGCACTTATGTGGAAGCGGTAAAGGAAGTAATGGGGGAAAAGGAAGAAGAAATCTTAAAACGCATAGAACAGGATATCAGACAGGTAGAACAAAGGTTAAGGGACGAAATAGTTAGCAAACAAAGTACGGTAATATCATCGCCGGGGGCGGTAAGCGGAGCGCTAAACAGCCATCCGCCAGTGGGAGGAATCAGTGGCGCGGACAACAAGGCCCAACCCACGCCGCGCGACCGCATGTCGACGCACGACGCGAGCAACGGGCGAAATTTTTGTGAAACAAATATACCGTCACTGCAGCGAAATGCTGTTCCGCCCTCCTGGACAGCGTTGTTAATCGATGAGAGCTTAATAAAACATCGACAGTTTCCCATATTCTCAAACGAGAAAAAGCGAACGCACCCGGTAGTGTTTGTCCGAGCCTTCAGAAATGTACTGCCGAGGACTTGGACAGAAGCTCAAAAGATCAAATATGTAGTAGGACATACCGAAGGTGATGCCCTTTTGTGGGCTACGGAGATGTCAGAACTTTGCGAGACATATGATCAGTTTGAGAATGCATTTTTAGATAAATACTGGTCTACAGCTATCCAGGAGAGGTTAAGACGAGAGGTATTTAACCCAGTACCATATCATTCAAAATTCGGGGGGCTAAGAAACTATTTTGAAACATATCTAAACAAGACCCGTTACTGGAATAATCCGATCTCTCATGTAGATGTATTGAAAATCTTAAAGAACAAGTTACCTGCAAATGTTAGGGAAAAATTAGTAACTGTTCCCGAATATGACCTTGAGTATTTTCTTTCAGTGCTCGACTCAATAGATGTGATTCATGAGGATGGGCAAGCCATGCCTAGTTATCGTAACGGTAATGAACACTACCCAAACGGAAAGAAAACTACGGTAACGGCAATGAATTTGGAAACTATAGTGGTCGTGTGCGTATGAATGAATGGCATCCGTATGCACCGCCGCGTCACAACGGCAATCCGTGCAATCGGCCTACCCACCAGCCACAGGGTGACCGAGGGTACGAAAATAAATATCAGTCCCATAGGTACGGCAATGGCCGAGACATTAGGAATCCGAGGGAAAACTTTGACAACAGGCGACAAGGAAATGCAAATTACCAGGATCGGAATATGCAACACAGGGACCCGAGAGAGAACAGGCAGCCAGTACAATCAAATCGAAACAACCGGGACACGAACTGGTGAGCACGCGAACATACAGTGAACATAGTAGAAATGACGGCAGAGAATGTGAATCCATACCTTTACCACCCCCAAGCAATAGTGATCGAGCGTGACTAGAGGAAGAAGGTAATGAACTGTCAATGTGCCACAGTACTAATATGAGCGACATAAACACTAACACAAACAGGAACGGAAAGGAGGAAGTAGAAACTGAAACAAACCTACACATACAGCACATCCGGAATCTATTTTTAAGGTATGATAAGGACACAGAAATGAAAGAAGACCTGTTTACTGAGGAGAAAGGAACAACACCCAAGGTAAGTGAAATTATTCAAGCAACAATAAAGGTAAAAGTGCGAAACATAGATGTACTCGTTGTTTTGGATACTGGCACGTCGACAAGCCTCATGTCTACTAGCTTGTTCAAAGAGATAGCGAGGGAAGTAAGTGTACCCACGCTACCCGTGGAGAACTGTAAGATCGTAACGGCAATGGGAAGTAAATCTAAGGTTATAAAATTACAGGCCAGCATACCCATTAGCAATGTGGTGTAACATTGCAGTGTACTTTCTTGTTGATAGACAAACTGATAGTGAACTGTATACTTGGTATGGAGGTGTTCAGAAGGTGTGGGGTAAAAGTAGATATCGGCAGCGGGGAACGTCAATTTCATGTAGGAGAGCGCACACTGACAGTGGACTTAATAAAAACTACAACGACGAATCAGGGTAGGCAGATACCCGATATTGATGTTAAACTTAGCTACCCTCAAGTCTTAATAGCAAGGGAGACGGAATTTGATGACACTGGCGGTGAGATCCTAGATGAGCAAACAGTAGATAGTAAAATAAGTAAATCCACTTGTCTTAACAATGAACAGCGAAGTGAACTGGCAAAATTACTCTTCAAATATCATAACATTTTTCGTAAACAACCCAGTGTTATTAGGGGATATGAATATAAAATGGAAGTGTGCCCGCATGAAACCTATTGTAGAACGTCATATGGCATTCCTTGGGCAAAGAAAGACGCAGTAAGACAAGAAATAGAGCGTATGCTTAGGTGGAAGGTGATTGAAACATCGCACTCGCCTTACTGCAGTCCGATTCTCGCAGTTGGTAAAACTGACGGAACGGTGCGGCTGGTGTTAGACGCGAGAGAAATAAACAAAATCATCGTTCCTATAAGAACAAGGCCAGAGAATTTAGAAGAGCAGTTATTAAAGTTTCATGGCGTTAAGTATTTAACATCCCTCGATTTGAAAGCTTCGTACTGGCAAATTTTGTTGCATGAAGAGAGTAGAAAGTATACAGCTTTCATAAATGCCGGGAGGAGTTACCAATTTAGGGTGCTGCCTTTCGGATTAAACGTGAGCGTTGGTGTATTTATTGAAGCAGTAGACAAAGTACTTGGACCGGAGTTGCTTAGCCAGGTTACACTCTACGTTGACGATTTATTAATTGCAACTCAAACATGGGATGAACATGTAAGTATTCTGGAAAAGGTTTTTCAAAAATTCGACGAATACAATGTCACAGTTAACTTTAGAAAGTCTGAATTCGGAAAGGACAAAATAAAATTTTTAGGGCATATCATTTCTTACCTGACCCCGGTAAATTAGATGCAATACGAAATTTCCCAACACCCTATAGTAAGAGACAATTAAATGGTTTTCTAGGAATGGCCTCGTTTTTCAGGAAATTTCTGCCACAACAATTGTTGAACAGTAGCTCGCTGTTAAACCTACTGCGTAAAAATCACAGTTGACTGTGGACTAAAGAGTGTGAAAGTGATTTTCAACGCATTAAGCAGGCACTGATTAATGCACCTATCCTTAAACACCCGGATATGGAGTTGGACTTTTGTTTAAGCACTGATGCTTGTTATCAGGGGCTTGGCGCGTGTCTGCTTCAAATAATAAAAGATGGTAAGGAAGAAATCAATGTAATAAGTTTTGCGAGTAGAACTCTTACAGAATGTGAAATATCGTATTCTGTAACTGAACTGGAATTGTTGGCAGTTATTTGGTCCTTTCGTAAATTTCAATATTACCTTTGGGGAAAACATACTAAAATTTACTGTGATCATCAAGCTTTGTCCTTTCTTCTGACATGTAAGTTGTTACATAAGAGAATAGCGAGGTGGTGCATGTACCTACAGGAGTTTGATTTTGAGGTTGTGTACATAAAAGGGGAACAGAATGTTTTGGCAGATGCACTATCACGATTACCACAAGGCCTCACCGATTATCACGACTTAGAGGAACAAACATCTGATTTCAAAGTACTTTTAATAAATGATGGAACTTTTAAACCATATTATATCAAAATGTGCAAAAACATGCAACGTCTGCAGGAAGAATACCCGAGATGGAGCAAGGTAATAAGATATTTGCAGTCCGGAACACACGAACAGTTAAAGCAGTATTCCATTATACCTAATAGCGTCCTCTTTCATAGAAGAGATCGGCGAATGGATAAGTGGTGTGTGTGCATACCTCAGGAATATGTGGACAACTTAATTCAACACACGCACCGCACGTGGGGACATTATGGAGTGCTAAAGTGTGCTGCAAAAATTGCAACGTATTGTTATTTCCCTAATATGAGGCGACGTATAGAGCAAGTAATCAGACGATGTGCGGTGTGTCAGAAGGTCAAACATCAAAATAGGACATGTCTTAATGTACTACACACAATAATACCAAAGCAACCAAGGGACCTTGTGTCCATTGACGCCGCAGGACCTTATCCCCAAGCCCGCGGCGGGGTTAAATACATCGTAGCCTTGTATGACGTTTTTAGTAAGTATCTCCAGCTGTACGCAGTCAAAACGGTTAGGTCTGGACCAATTATAAGACGGATTCTGGAAGACTACATACCACGTATTGGGAAATCGCAAGCGGTTCTAACTGATAATGCTTCAAATTTTACAGGTGACCAATGGAAATCATTTTTAAAATCACAAAACATACGTCATATTTTAGTATCCAAGTTCCACCCGGAAGCAAGTCCTGTCGAACGGTGCTTCCGTGAATTTAACAGGTTTATCCAAAAGGAATGGATAGAATACGTGGGTCCGTTTCAGCACATAGTAAATCACCAACCACACACATCAACAGGGTACACACCGGCCGAACTTATGTTTGAAAAGGTGGAACTAGATGAATGGGCAAAACCGATACCTAAATTAGGGCACAAAGACATAGCCTTAGATGACAAAGTACGGCAAGCGCTAATAACACTGGAAGGGCAAGCTCAAATAAGGAAAGGCATTTACGACAAGAAATTGAAAAACGTAATAGAATTCCAGATTGGACAGGAGTTACTACTAAGAACTCATCGGAAATCATCGAAATTAAAGGCACTGAACAAAAAATTGCAATTGTTATATGTTGGTCCGTATATCATTGTTGACAAGCCACATCCTGGGTGATAGAAAATATAAAAAATGGTAAAATAAAAGGCATGTATCCACATAAAGATTTGCGGAAATTTATTAAATGAAAGTGCAAGTCCAATTCTTTCCTTATTTGTTGCGTTAATAAAACCCAAGTAGGTAGGAGGTTTGTCAATCTATGACGAATAGACCGATTGGCGCTCGATTCCTCTCCAGCTAGGGGGTACAATATTTATATTTTCGTTACCCTCTCACTCTTCTACTGTCCTGTTTAGTCAATAAAGAATGTTCAATTTTCTTCTACTATCTAAAATGCAGAGATGACAATGCAACCTAGTCGTTAGAGATTTTTCTTGTAATTTTGGTATTGAGCTTTCTTAAGACTTAAATATCTATAGAAACATAAGAAACTTTTTCATATTCCTTAAGAGAACACTAAATATATGGGAAGAAATAAAACAATTGTACACAATAGTGGACAAGTGAAAATCATTAGATTACATAGTTACAATACATAAAAATAATTAAACAAGAGCGATGGAAAAGAAAGGAATTCACAGTGCGCGCGCTTTGAGCTAGCGGCACGAGCGATGAAGAGTACTGAGACGCGCAGCCGCGCTTGAAGCGGAGTGTACTTATAACAATTACATACGAAGCGGCTAACAGCTGATCGTAGGGGTCGAGTAGGCAAAAAGCACGGTTGAGTTCAGTGTCCTCAGCTAGATGCGCAAAGACACACTGCGCATCGCGACGGAAACCATTCTAGAATTTAAGCGAATCGGCATTCACGCTGCGCTGCCAACTGGACATTACAGAAGCGACACGAAATGAAGTACCTATCAGCTCATTACTCTAACGTAAATCAGTTACACAAAAAAAACGAACACAGACATTTATCCCCAAGATGGAGACTATACTGTAAAGAGCACTAATTTTAAGAGTATATCATTAAGTTAAGCATACGTAGTTTTAAGAAAAGGGCCGCATCGGTGCAAGTAAAGTATAAGGAGCGTAGAATACGCTAAATTGTGAACTTAACATAGGCTATTGAATGTGTATAGTTAGAAATAAGTATGAGTATTCAAAGGAGAAGAAAATATACACAGATATTCCTATCAGACTATATACAACAGTATTAAGTCAAGTTTAAAAGAAAAGTAACAACATGTACACTTCAAAAGAACACGATCAGCACTGAACTTTATTGAGAACTAAGCGGCTTACATACAGCACGCAAGTCAGCGCCGATGGGAAACATAGAATGAAATATACACATAGAAAAGTGCGTGTGACGGAGACGTAAACTACAAAATAACATATCGTACGAGATTTAGCGAGAGGAGCAATTGTGCACTTATAAGACTACATTTCTTTACAGACAACATTAGAATTAGCGAGCGTGACGTATAGGGAGAATACATACCCACAAATTTGCTATTACAGAACTTACTTATGTTAGTTGCTATTAATTACATGGTACCTTATACGAAAAGCATAAGCAGCTGAGTAAAACTGTCAACATGAATCGTACAACTTGCGGGAGATAAGCTAAGTAAATACGAAAACCAACCAATACGCACACAACGTAATTATACGAACTAAAACAAAATAACTGAGGTAAGTACTGTATGTTTAAAAAAGCAATATACAGAAACAAATTAATTTCACAGCTGGATAATACTTGGAAGTAGAGAGAGTGTGAAAAGTTTTAGATTCGATTGGAGGTATTAAGTAGTTAATCTACGTTTGTGGTGACATAACATGCATGAATGGATCTAGGAAGAGAATGAAAGTGTATTAGAGTAATATGAGTTTATTTATATTTGTGAGAAGAAATAAATAGGGCGGTGGTTCTAGTGTAAGAACCCTGTAGGTAATACATGAGTATAAATGGCGATTTATGTGGAAGATTTTTTAATGAATAATTACATGGATATACGGCGATGAATATGAAGATTAGTTTTGCAGTGGTACCTAGGAAAGGGCAACGAAGGCGACGTAAGAAAGAATAGATTATATAGTTTTAAGTCTTAGAATGAATGGTTGTATTAGTGTGGAAAGCAAAGTATGATGATGTATGTACGGTAAGTAATTATGAAAACGATCATCTTGAAGAAGCAGTGAAGAATAAAGAAGAAACAGTGGAGTCCATAGTAACAAAGGTACACGCTACATTTAAAGCACACTACAATACAGTGATCTGCTACACAGGCGTCAGAAAGTAAAACAAAGTAGTATGAAAAATATTTCTTTAGCGACTAACTGTTACAGCTTGAGCAACTATAAGGTGAATATTAATGAAAATATGATATACGATTCGTATGAGAAACGAGCACAAAATGCAGTGAAACAATATTTTCTACACTGAGTTCTTGACACACGCAGAAGCGAAAACAGTACTTTAACATAAACATGTTCTTCTTTCGCGGGAATGAATTATGAGTGGAATTACACATGGCAAAAATACAGTAAAAGTATCGGCCACACGTTACAAAGGGTAAACACATACACGTCGTCCCATCAATAAGGCAGAAATATGACTTGAAATATGTGTACATGAATGTGTAATATTACGACGATTAACAAGCAGTGATGAAGTCAGGATTGTCAAAGGACAAAACATCCTACACACTCGCTCACAAACGAGCACTTGTAAATATTGTACGTAGTATGGCGTCTATCAAATGCCAAGGATAGAATAAGTACACTAACGACGCACTACAACTAGCAATCTTAGAAGTAGCTTGATCTCTGAAGCAGACCTTAGCAAATCTTCTTTTTCCATGTAGTGAGTAGTGCTGGAACGTATTTTCTATGTTTTTTTGTGAAGGTATAAACGCGCAGGAGGTCGGGCCTGAAAGTCAAGAGAAGAAAATGCAAATATTCAGAACAAATGAAAGATTCCTTCTAATTTACTTATTAGTGTGTAAAACGATACCAAACATGGAATCCATAAATGAAAACTATTGTCAATGTCGAAGTCTATGTAAAATGTATGTATGTACTGCTTTCTGTGTGTATCTGTGAACGTAAAAATGCGCAAGTCGGTCCTGCAAGACAAGAACGAAAAAGGTGCCAACATTCTGAACAAATGCAAGATTCTTTCTGATTTACTTATTGGTGTGTAAGATGCTGTTTAACATGAAGTCCATATACGAATTGTGAATGTGGACTGTACATTTATTTGCCAACTATATTATTGTCAATGTCGAAGTCTATGTAAAATGTATGTATGTACTGTTTTCTATGTGTAGCTGTGAACGTAAAAACGCGCAGGAGGTCGGTCCTGCAAGAAAGGAACAGGAAACCCAAATATTCAGAATAAATTAAAGATTCCTTCTGATTTGCATATTAGTGTGTAAGAGGGTGCATGTCATGGAGCCCATATATGAAATGAGTATGAATTGTAAATTTGTATGTCGACTTTATTATTGTCAACGTTTTTGTCTATGTAAAATGTATGTACTATTGTCAATTTTATGCGAAATTTTATTCTTGAAAAGGAACCATTTATGTATGTATGTGAAGTGCAATGCGACGGACAAGTAAAACACTAGCACATGTGAAGTAATACAAAAATGTTAAGGCCTAATAATAGTGAAAATAACGGCTGAGCCGTAGTAAGAGTAAACGCTACAATGTGGCGAAGTGAATACAGTGAGTGTGATGCGTGTGCGACGGAAAAATGAGAGGAAATCCGTATAACCATGAGTTGTGGTGTGAGGACCGCTGAACTACAATGAACAACGGAAGAAAATGCCGAGTTCTGCAGTGCGGCCCTTACCTCACCTTGCTGTGCGAAAACCTCGTCCAGGCGCGAGATGATGTATTGGTGTTCTTCGGGTTGAGCGTTGGGGCTGAATCCGTCGTATCCAGTATCCGGACTGGAGAGCATATACAACACCGACTTCATGAGCCTGGAGCGACATTACGATGGATGCGCGGGCGGTGCTGCTGCTCACGTGGCGCTCGCGTCACTGCGACGGGCGCGGTAAACAATTCTCAGAACGGCCAATGAACCAAAAGCCAGTGAGATAAACAATTTTGAAAATATGGTGAGGACAATTGACGAAATGTAAAATTTTTCCCCTGTCCATACAGCTTAATAAGTATAATGAAAAATCACAGACTAAGACGTTAGCACGACATGGACGTACGATTATGTAATATAAATATATGTGAATGTCGTTATGTGATATAAGTGTATGTGAATGTATTTATATGTATGAATTTGTAATGAACAAGGAAATGAACTTCGTTGACTTACTTGTAGTAGCTTAAGGGTATTAAAACTCCATTGACTTGCACCAAATGACTCAACATGAGCCCCAAGGTAAATAAGGCTACTGTATAGTGTCTCACTAAATAAAGAGACGTATTCCCGACAGTATACAGTAGGGGGGCAATTGTGATATACCTTTTGCATTTCATACTTTTATGTTTTCATCCTCTTTAAAAGCAAAGAGAAAAGATGAGGTGGTAGTAGCCCAGCGTAGAGCCTGTTCCTACCGTCAGGTATTTTTGACTTTCAGATGTTAAAAGACAGAGCAGTTTTTGTTCTTGTACGAGTTGTTGGAAGGAAGGTTTCGCTCAGTGAGTGAACAAGTGAGAACCGCTGTTCTTTAGCGAGTAATTGCAGACCGCCATTGTGTGTATTTTCTATGTGCATCGAACAGAAATATAGTAGTGTTTTATTAACAGAATATTTGTGAGAGTTATTATTATTTCAAGTAGTAATGCAATAAGAAGAACGGAAGCCCACCTGTGTACTTCGGAAAATTTACGAAGATCCGAATATAACAACACGGCCACAGTCAAGGAGACGGCGATCGGACATAATATTAATAATTGGTACGCATAAAATACTATGAAGACGAATTATTTATATAAATATAAACTAAACTGATTCCTTTCCCGTTACAGGCAATGCCTAGCTTATTGTGCTTGTCCTTCATGCCAAGGAATTAATCTCTTTAATTCATCCATTTTAAAAAAGCCACACATTCCAACATTTTATTATCATTCATTCCCTATTCTATTATATTATCATTTTATTATATTATAACCAGAATGATGATGCTGTCCCTCAATTTTGATGAAAAGACGCCACCGCACCAGATCCGGTTGAAGATGGCGGGGAGATACCGCTTGTAGTGAGACGACAGCTCTTTAATGATCTGTGAATCTGATCCGGCCCAGGAGCTCTGTCGGGGCAATGTGTAAGGGGCGCTGAGGAACACCCACTATGTAAATGGGGCGTTACAGGGTTCACTGTGGCATGTAGTGAACGAGAAGACTTTCCTTTGAGGGTTGGAAAGGCTTGCTGGCAGTTCTCCGACCCAGAGGCTTGAGCATAGTGCTCAGCAAAGTGATCGGTAATCGCGTTGTTAGCGCCAGGGATACCTGTTGTGGTCTGGTACCCAAAAGGACGACCGTCGTCCACTGGGGGCACTCTAGAGAACGAGGCATCGAGTTTTCCACCGCAGAAATTATCGTTGTAGTGACCTGCTCAATCACAACATCGATGGCACCACTTGGGGGAGATTCAATGGTGACAGCAGAGGTGAAGGCTACCCAGTCTGCCTTGTTTAAAGCCCATCTGGGTAGGTGTCCTTGGGCATGATGCTTGGAGAGTGACAGGAAGTTGGGGAAGTGGTCACTATCACACAGGTCGTCATGTTATCTCCAGTTGATATATGGGGGGAGTCGTGGGCTGCAGATTGATTAATCAATGGGCGAGTAACTACCATGATCCACAGTGAAAAGTGTGGCGGCTCCAGTAGGACGGCAAAAAGCAGGTGTAAAGCTTAACAGATGCCATAGCTCACCCAGATTTGGAAAAAACTGCCGCAATTCCGCTGGAGGATGACGTGATCCTGAGACTGGGAAGGCATGAAACACTCAATGAGGTAATCTACACCTCAGGGTCACCTGCTGCCACCGCATTATTTCTTTAACAGGACATATCCATTGTGTCTGAGGGTCCGGCGAGATCTAAGTCCTCAGCAGACTCCAGAATCTTCTCCTCATCCTCAGATGCAGAGCTTATAGGCTGCGGTGGTGTGGGTGCCAGCGCAATTTCTTTGGTCCTCGGGCGCTTCTTTCTAGATTTCTGCTGCTGACCCTTGGGTTTCTCTGGGCTGGGAGGGCTTCGCTGATTCAGTCTCCAGGACTGAGGATGATCATGAAGCCGTACAAACAGGTGCTTTTGGTCACTTCAGCCACTGGCGGGTGTCATCTTTCCCACTAGCAGAAAGCTGAGAAGGAAGTGACCCAAGAGACCCCTTCCTATGGAGTGGAGCTGCTGAAGACTTACGCTTCTCCGGCTGAGAAGTGGGGACTGGTGTCCTTTGAAACATTCCCTTGGAAAAAATGTGAAATGACTGTGCTCTTAAATCCCTAACGTTATTTGATTTTCAAACAGCTGAGCAAAACTCAACGTACTCAAACATTTCTCTCTTTACTTATTCTGATCAACACTAAACTGAAACACAATATTTTTAGCTCAACGCTATCTAAGTAACAATAATCCTTACAAAAGAATAGCCTTGACTAACGATGACCTATACCTTTCATGAATCACTTACCTCATAAAAATCTTCATTACTCGAACTATCGCAATACAGCGAGCGCCAATACTGCCAGCTAAATAAAAGATTCTAACTACTGAAGGCACTAACTACTGATAGGCATAAGGCATAGTTAGCAAATGAAAGATTTTGATAGAGAGCAAGCAATGTATTTACCTTAATAGTGTTGAGAATTCATTTTATATATATATCAGTTCATGATATCCAGTATTACAAATTTACTCTTTATCTCTTTCTGATTGCCACGCGTTCAGATCGTCCGCTCTCAAAATTCTGCCATCTCTCTCCCCACATCCCCCACTGCTGGAGGCTCACCTCCAACTGCCCAACGCTACGAGCTGTTCACATCCAACTGCCCAACACTACAATAGCGAATATTCCAACAATGCCAACCAGCCACAGATTGCACAGGCGCACAGTCAGTGATTTTCATACAGAGCGTTACGTGGCGTTGGCAACATAAAAACCTAAACAGCCTACTTACACCCTGATGGTTGGAGGGACAGTGCTCCCGAGGTAGGTGGTGCAGGAGCAACAGGGAGGAAAGTGCCCCTCACCATCAAGGGGGCAGGTTTAGTCTTTCAGTTCTGAGAGCCAACTGGAACTCAGAACTGATAGGGCTACAACTGTTCACGTAGCGGCGACGTAAGAGATGGTCTTAACCACAGGATGTGGGCGCTCAAATTTCCTCTCAGCCTCAGTGTAGGTCAGTCGGTCCAGGGTCTTGTATTCCATGATTTTCCTTCTCACTGCAAAATCCTGCAGTCTGGTGAGCAAGGGGACTGATGCTCTCCGCAGTTGACACAGATAGGAGGAGAGGCACATGGAGTATCCTAATGGGATGGACGTGCACAATTTCAACATGTGATGCTGGAAATACAGCGGGAAGACATATGGCCGAACTTCACGCACTTAAAGTCACAATGGTGGCATACATCGCCCGGAGTTCGGTATTATGTCCTATACTTGGTTTCAACGGTTTCAACCATACGTGACATCTCTGCCTTCAATGCAGCTTGTCTTGCAGCATAAAGTCACAATGATGGCATACATCGCCCAGAGTTCGGTATTATGTCCTATACTCGGTTTCAACGGTTTCAACCATACCTAACATCTCCGCCGTCAATGCGGCTTGTCTTGCAGCATAAAGTCACAATGGTGGCATACATCGCCGTTTCGTTGTCTGTCAGTGATGTGTCATCGGTGTTTTCCTACTGCAAAACCACATGTACAATGATAACTTCCAGCTGTACCTAAATGCAAAGCCAATAAACCTGAAGAAAGTTACAAGCGAGACAGTTACAAATATCTCAGTACTGACCTGCCTGCACTATCAAAATGGAGGCAGAGTATAGGGTTAATGATTTCAGCGATGGTATCCTGCAAGGCCTTTCTCAGAGCAGCTCACAGCACCTGGAACTGTTATGAATGCCTATGTTCGTTATATCTGTGGCGGAGTCTTATCATATTTCACCACCAAATATGCACAGCTATCCTTGCTGTGTGCAGAGAAGTGCAGAGACTTACATATCTTGGGTCTTCTCTGCTGTCTTATCGACCTACAATGTCCCTGACACCTCTCCTCAGCCTTAATGGTTTTGTCTGAACGACACGGCAGACAGTAATGAAAATTTGTGCCGACAGGGACTCGAACCCGGATTTCACGCTTGTCACGAGTGGTCGCCTTACCATTAGGCTACCCTAGCAAGACTCATGGCCAGACCCAAACTTCCATATGTCGTGAACCGTGCGTCTACAATCTGTATTCGTGCATCCATTATCTATATTCCCCGACAGGGGAGATATCATACTTAATAGTCGCGTGCCCTGTGTTGGCGGATAAATATAACATTGCATCATAATTCTGAATAACACATTCACTGCAATATCTTACCGTAGACTCTGTAGCAATTTCGGGGTTATACTCGTATTATAGAACTGAACGTCTGCTCCAGCTTCAAATGACAGTGATATGTCTACTAAACCTACAATAACAATTAGCATTGTCCCTGTATACACTCATAGGCTTCTTCTTTAAAACCAGATCCTCCTTACTTGCCAGTATTGTTAGCTGGTACAGTCTCTTTAAATTTCCTTTTCCCAGAGATCATCATATCAGAATACTTCTATTTTTTACTTCTACAAATTCTTTTTGTATCCGCCCCTACCATTATTGTCATCATCATCATCATCATCATCATCATCACTATTATCGCTATTAGTGGCAGCAGGAGCAGTATTACAGTTACTGCGAGCATTAACGTGATAGTTAATATTCAGTATTCTTTACATTGTCGCAACAGGGACTGAGTTCATTTGAATACTATCTGTTATATTAAAATTGTAATTTCATACGTAAAAAGGTTCTGTATGTATGGAATCCTAGTATGAGGTAAGAGAGGCTTTATACCCTAACAGGATCAGGGCAAATAAAATGAAAATAATTAAATAAGCAGAGTGTCTGGCTTCCAGGCTGTGAAATGAGAAACGTCAGTGATTGTTCGTGATGTAGTTTACATAAATAAACCTACCGAAGCCCGTTGTCCACCATGCCACACTGTGTGCCTATATGCAACTAAAAAGTTCTATCACAAGATGTGGCATGGTAGCGAATAGAACATGATCCATAAAGTGCAGAATAAATTTCCTTATTTCCGAATGTGAAATGAGACTTGTTAGGTCCTTTGACTATTGGTTTCACGTGTGAAACTAGTACGAAATCTGGCTTATGACAGATTCGAAACGCTCTGTAACCTGAAGCAGGAAATCAGTATCGAGGCCTGAAGATGGTCTTTCTTGACTGAAACCGGTAGTCTGATGACTTAAGGAGCTTGTAATCATAGACAGAAATAAAGACATTTATTTGAAAAAGTATTAACCATTACTATTTCCATCACCATTAACAAAAATCTTGTTTATTCCCACATGCAACTAAATAACATAAATAGAACATACAGTTACTTAAACTTACAATATATCTTCGCACAGCCTCTAGGATACTGCTCAAATATATCATGAATCAAACATTTCCAGTGGTGATGTGCACGGTAAGGTATCAACTGTACAACCTTTGAACATTTTCTCATACAAGCAAAGAACAAAATTCGTACGAAAATTACAAATTTTTATTAGACTTCTGGGAATAAATGTGATTTAATCAAACCATTGTACTGATACGGACTAAAAACCGTAATTATAAAATTATGTTCACATACCTTCAACTAATACATGCTCATCACTTCCATAGGGCTGGATTACCTTGGTGACAACATCTTCAGTCTGTTGCACAGACCTTCTGGTTCTGTATACCTGTGGTAATATGGCATACATGTTTTTATTTATTATTTTTGATTATCGTCTTCACACCTTCTGCTTGTTGAAACTCATCGTTGTGAATTAATGATGCAATACAGACTTTCTAAAATAACAAAAAATAATTTAGTGCGATCCTGTCTCCACTGATAGTACATTGATACGAAAGACTCCTGCTGTCCACAATGTGTGGTCTGCAAAATCCCTACTCTTGGTCTAAGAGTTCCTTTGATACGCATTAAGATCAGTATTCAGAATGGCTCACACATCTCATTCTCAAAACTCCATCGAAGAAAAAAATCCGACCGCGTCTCACACATATTGCGACATCGGTTACTCGCAAGAAATAATCCACGAAGGGATTCCTATGCCACATTAATGCTCAACAGTTGAGCACATCAGAAATGCATCCAGAGCATGCACACAATACGAGCATCAGCGAAAACACAACCTGAGCAAATACACAACTCAGGAATGGCCATTAACAGCAAACGAACATCATTGTTGCGCATTACGAGAGAAAAGGCGACCAAGTCTAGGAAAGACAAACGTCATGTGCACTCCAAACTAGGAGTGGGATGACATAATTGTCTGACTCCAACAGCCAATAAAGGATAGAAATTAAGGGTGACACCTCCAAGTGACGTTAATGAGCTTTATTGCAGAAATTATTCTGTAATAACTCTGCGACACAATCTCTCATTTTTTATCAGTACAGTAGTATCAACAAGGAAGTATGGAAATTAAACATGAGACTCAGATTCTTTCGAAATGAACGACACAAAAATTAATCAATCATTGAAACTCTCAGATGAAACAAAAAAGGCAATCACATGCCAAGACTAAAATTCCTACTACACAACAACAAATTAAACTTAAACAAAGTAGTTCTACTTTAACTGAGTCAGTACCATCTCTCTCTCTCTCTCTCTCTCTCTCTCTCTCTCTCTCTCTCTCTCTCTTTCCCTCTCTCTCTCTCTCTCACTATTCAACAAAATGCTTAACGT
Organism: Schistocerca gregaria; assembly: GCF_023897955.1. NCBI lineage: Eukaryota > Metazoa > Arthropoda > Insecta > Orthoptera > Acrididae > Schistocerca > Schistocerca gregaria. The sequence goes on along the minus strand of NC_064921.1, from coordinate 134,119,639 downwards.
GACAAAATTTAACGAATGTCCATATGTTTCTTAGACTTAATGTACTTCAGCTCTACCGAATTCAGATGGGTACCCACGGGATACGCACTGATCCATTGTAAACCGAGGAAAATTGATTGGAAATCTGTTTTTGTTTATTCAAAAACCTGAAAGGCTTCACAAGGATGTTTTTCCCAACATCGAATCCGCACACATTCGCCTTCTGTTCCCTCGCGGCATCCTTTACGTTTTGGAGAGCCTGCTCCACTATCTGCCTGTGTAGTTCCCATGTTCTTAGCGGAAAGTCAACAACTTCTCTAATGAGGTCTTTTAGCTCATGGTTCCGTAATACTGTGTGAAATCTAATTAATCACAAGTTAAAAATCACGTGGGAAAGTATATCCCATCTGGTGTGCTGGTTTGTACAGTATGTCCTACACAAGTTCCATACTGTTTTGTTACTGTTTCTGATAGGTTAGATGCTGGGTGCCCTGATGATATATACAAGGTGATTTTTCCACCGCTTACAAACTCTAGGGATTGATCGATGAGAGGGTATGGAACAAAAAAGTTCTACTGAACTTACGTCCGGAAATCCATGGTTTCCATGCTAGAGACCATTTATTCATTCATACTTTGTTACAGAGACTGCGGACTAACACACGCGACTTCATGCAGCCACAGTTACTGTATGCTTGCTTTCCTGCTAGAGGGTGGTATTGTTGCTTATACGTCATGCCCTAGCTCATTCTCCTGCCCTAGTTATTGGTAATGATCTGTCCGATTCACTACTCTTGTTGACTCACATTGTAATGGATCTGAGACAGCATTGTACGCAATGGTTACAACTCGAATCGAGAGCTTGCCAACATGACGTTTACTTACGGAAAGGCAAATGGCAACGGTCGGCGGGTAGCAAGCTTGTATCAAGAGACATATCGCCGCCGACAACAACAACAGCACTCAATATTTGCAACAGTGTTTCGCGGTTTGTCTGAGACAGGGACATTTCAGGAAACAGAATATCATGAACAACGTACTCGAAATGTTCGGACACCGGACTTTGAGGAAAATATGACTGCCATTATCGCAGTTGGCTCGCCAGTACAAGGTGAGACAGATGGCCGTGTGGATCATTCTCGAGACATTTGTAACTACCCTTATCAGTTACAGCGTGTGCAAGGCTTACTAGCGACAGACTTTCCACTTTAAGAGTAATTTTGAGCTGGCTTTTTTTTTTTTTTTTTACCAGGCAACCACGATTCCGGGATTTGTGTCATCCATCCTAAGCACAGATGCAGCCACCTTTACGAGGAGTGGCATCTTCAGCTTTCATAACAGTCATGTGTGGTATAGTACGCAAAACCTTCATGGTACGATGACATCGAATCATCAGCACTGGTGCAGCCGGAATGTGTGGGCTGGGATAATTTGCGACCGTATTTTGGGGCCGGTCTTCCTTTCCACGTTGTCTAACAAACGGAAACTATCGGTGTTTCTCGCGGGTGACTTTTTCTCCCTACCAGAAGACGTTCCATTGGTGACTCTAAGGGTTATGTGGCTGCTACATGGAGGTGCTCTAACCCACTTCGTTGTTAATGTCCGAGCGTACCTCAGTAGTGTCTTCCTTGGTCAAGGGATCAGCCGAGTGGGTACAGGTGCTTGGTCTGATCGTTCACCGGATCTCAACCCGTGCGATTTCTGGTTATGGAACCGTCACAAATGTGTCGTGTCTGCAGAGCCCAGATGTGGAGACATGGGAGTAGCGTACTCATACTACCTTTGACACTGTTGAGATGCAGCCTGGTCGATGTGAAACTGTGAGACAGAACATGCTATGTCACGTACAGGCATGTTTTGAGGCACCTGGAGAGCATTTTCAACACATACCGTAACAGTGGCTACATGTTACAGAGCGTATTAGACTGCAGTCTCTGTAAAAAAGTATAACTCAATTATTGTTGTCTGTCATGGATACCATGCATTTCCAGACATAAGTTCATTAGCTCTTTTTGATCCGACGCCTGTTATCGATCAATCCCTAGAGGTTGTACACGGTGGAAAAAAATCACCCTGTTTGAAGAGTGTTCTGAAACTATTCGTTCAAATTAATTCAAGGAGTAGAAAACATTGAAATAAATATATTTCCATCAGGAACAAACGGGATCTGACGTCAGCTTGCAATGGTATGAAATAATTTAATAAGTGGTACCGTCGTAAGCTGTAGTGTCGGTGCTGCTGACTGAGAATGAGTAGTGACGTTCACATATCCACAGTTTGCATGTTTGGGCACAAGTGAATCCATGAGGTAATCGACCTTTTACTCATCAACAACGATTCGGTGTTAATGTATGGGCCGGTATGTTTAAAATCTGGGTATACAATATGACATTTGATGAGTTCCCCAGGTATACAAACTGCCCCAGTGAATCTGCAGCACTGCTTCAGTGCAAGAGAATTCCCCTACATAATAAGTAAAACTGTGTAATGGCTTCTTGAGATAGATCCTTCCATCCTCTCTTCAACGCTAGAAACCCAGGATCCCTGTCTTGTTCTTTCCCAATATCTGTCAAGTTGGCCGTTATATAACTATCAAATGCCACTTCATGCATGTAAAAGAAACTGAAATCGCTCCCTTCATGCTCCTCAATCAACAGGCGAGCATGACAACGTATTGGCAATGACATTACTTTTTTCTAATACATACGTGAAGCAAAAATCAAACTCCTGATCGTATAGTATCCATCTTGCTAATCCCTTGAGCATTAGGTTTGCAGTTAACTAGAATTCAAGTACCTCGTGGTCCGTAAAAATTCTGGTCTTCCTGCTGAAGAGACAAAAAAATTGAATTTTTGAAACCTCCAAACAACGGCCAGAGTTTATAACGTGGTGACAGAGTAATTATTTTCACACTTGGACAAAACACAGCTCTCAGCTGCAGTTGTTTATGGACAACATTTTCTTTCCCCCATGAACCATGGACCTTGCCGTTGGTGGGGAGGCTTGCGTACCTAGGCGATACAGATGGCCTTACGGTAGGTGCAACCACAACGGAGGGGTATCTGTTGAGAGGCCAGACAAACATGTGGTTCCTGAAGAGAGGCAGCAGCCTATTCAGTAGTCGCAGGGGCAACAGTCAGGATGATTGACTGATCTGGCCTTGCAACATTAACCAAAACGGCCTTGCTGTGCTGGTACTGCAAACGGCTGAAAGCAAGGGGAAACTACAGCCGTAATTTTTCCCGAGGACATGAAGCTTTACTGTATGATTAAGTGATGATGGCGTCCTCTTGGATAAAATATTCCGGAGGTAAAATAGTCCCCCATTCGGATCTCCGTTCGGGGACAACTCAGGAGGACGTCGTTATCAGGAGAAAGAAAACTGGCGTTCTACGGATCGGAGCGTGGAATGTCAGATCACTTAATCGGGCAGGTAGGTTAGAAAATTTAAAAAGGGAAATGGGTAGGTTAAAGTTAGATATAGTGGGAATTAGTGAAGTTCGGTGGCAGGAGGAATAAGACTTTTGGTCAGATGAATACAGGGTTATAAATACAAAATCAAATAGGGGTAATGCAGGAGTAGGTTTAATAATGAAGACAAAAATAGGAGTGCGGGTAAGCTACTACAAACAGCATAGTGAACGCATTATTGTGGCCAAGATAGACACAAAGCCCATGCCTACTACAATAGTACAAGTTTATATGCCAACTAGCTCTGCAGATGATGAAGAAACTGATGAAATGTATGATGAGATAAAAGAAATTATTCAGGTAGTGAAGGGAGACGAAAATTTAATAGTCATGTGTGACTGGAATTCGTCAGTAGGAAAAGGGAGAGAAGGAAACATAGTAGGTGATTATGGATTGGGGCTAAGAAATGAAAGAGGAAGCCGCCTAGTAGAATTTTGCACAGAGCACAACTTAATCATAGCTAACACTTGGTTTAAGAATCATGAAAGAAGGTTGTATACGTGGAAGAACCCTGGAGATACTAAAAGGTATCAGATAGATTATATAATGGTAAGACAGAGATTTAGGAACCAGATTTTAAGTTGTAAGACATTTCCAGGGGCAGATGTGGACTCTGACCACAATCTATTGGTTATGACCTGTAGATTAAAACTGAAGAAACTGCAAAAATGTGGGAAATTAAGGAGATGGGACCTGGATAAACTGAAAGAACCAGAGGTTTTACAGAGTTTCAGGGAGAGCATAAGGGAACAATTGACAGGAATAGGGGAAAGAAATACAGTAGAAGAAGAATGGGTAGCTCTGAGGGATGTAGTAGTGAAGGCAGCAGAGGATAAAGTAGGTACAAAGACGAGGGCTGCTAGAAATCCTTGGGTAACAGAAGAAATATTGAATTTAATTGATGAAAGGAGAAAATATAAAAATGCAGTAAATGAAGCAGGCAAAAAGGAATACAAACATCTCAGAAATGAGATCGACAGGAAGTGCAAAATGGCTAAGCAGGGACGGCTAGAGGACAAATGTAAGGATGTAGAGACTTATCTCACTAGGGGTAAGATAGATACTGCCTACAGGAAAATTAAAGAGACCTTTGGAGATAACAGAACCACTTGTATGAAGATCAAGAGCTCAGATGAAAACCCACTTCTAAGCAAAGAAGGGAAAGCAGAAAGGTGGAAGGAGTATATAGAGGGTCTATACAAGGCCGATGTAATTGAGGAGAATATTATGGAAATGGAAGAGGATGTAGATGAAGATGAAATGGGAGATACAATACTGCGTGAAGAATTTGACAGAGCACTGAAAGACCTGAGTCGAAACAAGGCCCTCGGAGTAGACAACATTCCACTGGAACTACTGACGGCCTTGGGAGAGCCAGTCCTGACAAAACTCTACCATGTGGTGAGCAAGATGTATGAAACAGACGAAATACACTCAGACTACAAGAAGAATATAATAATTCCAATCCCAAGGATAGCAGGTGTTGACAGATGTGAAAATTACCGAACTATCAGTTTAATAAGTCACAGCTGCAAAATATTAACGCGAATTCTTTACAGACGAATGGAGAAACTGGTAGATGCGGACCTCGGGGAGGATCAGTTTGGATTCCGTAGAAATGTTGGGACACCTGAGGCAATACTGATCTTACGACTTATCTTAGAAGAAAGTTTAAGAAAAGGCAAACCTACGTTTCTAGCATTTGTAGACTTAGATGAAGCTTTTGACAATGCTGACTGGAGTACTCTCTTTCAAATTCTGAAAGTGGCAGGGGTAAAATACAGGAAGCGAAAGGCTATTTACAATGTGTACAGAAACCAGATGGCAGTTATTAGAGTCGAGGGGCATGAAAGGTAAGCAGTGGTTGGGAAAGGAGTGAGACCGGGTTGTAGCCTCTCCCCCATGTTATTCAATCTGTATATTGAGCAAGCAGTAAAGGAAACAAAAGAAAAATTTGGAGTAGGTATTAAAATTCATGGAGAAGAAGTAAAGACTTTTAGGTTCTCTGATGACATTGTAATTCTGTCAGAGGCGGCAAAGGACTTGGAAGAGCAGTTGAACGGAATGGACAGTGTCTTGAAAGGAGGATATAAGATGAACGTAAACAAAAGCAAAACGAGGATAATGGAATGTAGTCAAATTAAATCGGGTGACGCTGAGGGAATTAGATTAGGAAATGAGACACTTAAAGTAGTAAAGGAGTTTTGCTATTTAGGAAGTAAAATAACTGATGATGGTCGAAGTGGAGAGGATATAAAATGTAGTCTGGCAATGGCCAGGAAAGCGTTTGTGAAGAAGAGAAATTTGTTAACATCGAATATAGATTTATGTATCAGGAAGTTGTTTCTGAAAGTTATTGTATGGAGTGTAGCCCTGTATGGAAGTGAAACATGGAAGATAAATAGTTTGGACAAGAAGAGAATAGAAGCCTTCGAAATGTGGTGCTACAGAGTAATGCTGAAGATAAGGTGGATAGATCATGTAACTAATGAAGAGGTACTGAATAGGATTGGGGAGAAGAGAAGTTTGTGGCACAACTTGACTAGAAGAAGGAATCGGTTAGTAGGACATGTTTTGAGGCATCAAGGGATCACAAATTTAGCATTGGAGGGCAGCGTGGAGGGTAAAAATTGTAGAGGGAGACCAAGAGATGAATACACTAAGCAGATTCAGAAGGATGTAGGTTGCAGTAGGTACTGGGAGGTGAAGAAGGTTGCACAGGATAGAGTAGCATGGAGAGCTGCATCAAACCAGTCTCAGGACTGAAGACAACAACAACAACATCAACAGTGTTGTTGAAACACCATAACCCCCAATCCCATGTAGGGACTGTGTGGCCATACAGAATTCCTTTGACAAATTAGGGTGTGACAAAAGTGGTGTCCTTATCTTCTTACCTTCTTAATTCCTTTAAGGACTGGAATTTCTTTTCTGCTGCTATATCCCAAGATCAAGGAGTCGTGTTCCCAGTAAGGTAACAGAGTTGCACTGATGCTAATGTGCTCACATTTTAGTATCTCTTGATTATCCCAGGAATCCTCTGATTGGTTTATTTATTGTTGGTATCGCGATTTTTTCAATAGCCTGTATCTTTTCCGGGTTTGGAGATATTCCTTCTGCCACGATAAAGTGATCAAGAAATTTGACTCGCAAACTTCCAAAACACGATTTATTCATGTTTCACAATTCCCCTTGAAAAATTGTAGGATCTGACTCGGAATTTCGTCGTGGTCTTCCCACAATTCTTCTGCTATTGAAACGTTGTCTACATAAATAGTGACGCGCGGTTTTAGAGAATCGCTCCAAATACTATCCATCTGACGTATAAGAACAGCTGAGCACACATTTAACCCAGATGGTAGGTATCTAAATAGATAGCTAGCTTCTACCAAAGGCTAGGAACAACACGTATTTTCGACAATCTGGGTGCAATACTATCTGCCAGAAGCTGGAATACAAGTTCATTGATGAGAATACATCCACACCATGAACGTTTTGTAGAGTTCGTTTAATACCTCTGATCCGTTGGTCTCTGCCACTATGAGAGTATTAATATATCGTGAATCCGGGACTAGTAAATTGACATGGTAGGTTCTATTGCACCATTGTCTAGCATTTTCCGCATATTAAGCAACACTTTGTACCTGCATGCATGTGGAATGGGATGCAGTGGTACAAAGAATTTCCTGTGCTCCTGCACCCTGATTGCGGACTCAAAGTTCCTTTGTACCGGTTTTCAGGAAAAATGTCTCTGTGTTACCGAAAAAAATATTCTTCATTTCTTATCTCTGTTTTCATGTAATGTCTGCAGCTGCCACTTCCTTTTTTTTTTTTTTTTTTTTTTTGTCAGTTGCATCTATCACGTCTTCCATCATCTCTTCCTGATATTGATCACATACTTTTCTATTGTAGCGATGGGGTGTAACTCCTTCCTCATCTCCCCTTTCGGCATAACTTAGTTTAAGACAATTTGCTGAGAGCTACACTATCAGCAAGCTCTTCACGTTGTCTCTGACTGACAGCATCGTCCTGGAGTATAACTTCACACCTAACCATTTCTACGAGTAAATCGCCTTTTGTTTATGCAATAAATCCATGGCATGGATTAGATCAGTAGCCAGATTCCGTATGTCCAAGAAATCTGTTATGAGCATGAGAGTAAAGAAATTCATTCAATGGTTTGATAGATGCCTTACTGCATATTCCGCTAACAAAAAACTGAGGAAGAATAAGAAGAATGTGATACGTGGTACCCGTGCTATGCACAGGACACCATAAGAGATTAAGGAACTAGTTTATAGTGCACTTTTCCATGTCATTTTTTCTTCATCGTTTTGTGGTATTGTATTTGTGTTCTATATTGGGGGTTCATAATTTATTAGTGTGAGTCAATCGTCCTTTTTAAGACGGGAGGAAAATTGACAGGCACTCCTTTCTCCTAGGTGGTGTAGTAGCAGGCATAACTGTATTCGTGATAACACTACACATCATCGGAGAAGTGGGAAGTTCAAACATGAACCAATCACTGAGCTCAAGAGAGTTGTTTTCCCAAACAACCAGATGTACTGCTGACTAGCCATCACTGGATACTAGGACTAACTTTTGAGGTACGGAAACTTAGACACGAGAGTCACAAGCTACAAGATTTATTCAGGGAAGTACACGAGGAGGCACAGAAGGAAGCCTAAGTCATAGAGATTAGCAACGAATACCAGGAGCTGCAGTTTTCGTGCGGCAAGTTAAGAGTACAGATGATGCATGTGATGGATGTAGTGTGGCAGGCAGCTACTCGTGTTGGAAGTGGGCTGATTCTCTTTTGGCAGCACTGTGTAGCGCTTTGCATTAGATCTTTGACTGCGCTTTCTTTGTAAGAGACTCTGTGCAGGTCGAACTCGTTGTGGGAAGTTAATCGCCAGTACCGTTGGGCAGCTGGAAGCTAGTCGCAAACAGTGATGGAAGTACTGTTGGGCAGTTGGAGGTGAACAACCAGCAGTGAGAAGTTAGCATTGATGGAGGATAGAGGCCTGAAGTGTTAGCACAGACTAACGATCTGTACACATTCGAGGTGGAGTATATGCCTTAGTACGAGATGGCAATGACGATTAATATTCGTGTTTAAACTGGATGTCACATTATTAAGACGAAAAAAATACATTATTTGGTTTGCAAAAAGATCTTTTCTTTGATAACCTTATGCCTAGTAGTAGTTAGTGGCTCTAGTAGTTAGATTATTTATTTAGCGTGTACTATTGACGCTCGCTGTATTGCAGTAGTTCGCGTAATGAAGAGTTTTGTGAGGTAAGTGCTTAATCAAATGTATAGATTACTGTTAAGATTTCTTTTTAGTCAGGACCGTTTTTTGAATTAATTATTTGAAGTCAGGTTAAACGTTTTTTGTTTGAGCAGTCAGATTGCGTTGAGCTAGAATATTCTGGGCCAGTGTTGAAATGATAAGAAAAAGTAAAGAGAAAGTAGGCTCAGTAAGTTCAGTTTTACTCAGCTGTTTCAGAATCAAATGTCGTAGAAGTTTCATATTCTCAGTCATTCTGCAATTTAAATAAAGAAATTTCAGTGTATGAACACAAATGGAATCTTCTTAAAAGCCTTACATTGGACAGCAAGCGAAGAAGATGTGCATGAACTTAAGACGAAGATAATTCAGACTTAAAATTCCAGAAACACAAGAAGCCGTGTATCATGCAGCATGCGGGCAATTAAGTTCACTGCAATTGCAACAACGATTTTTGGAAGGATTATGTAAAGCGCAAAGAGGTTTTCCGGCAGAGATTCAGCATGCAGTCAAATTGACACAAAGGAGTTTTGTTTTATACACTCCTGGAAATTGAAATAAGAACACCGTGAACTCATTGTCCCAGGAAGGGGAAACTTTGTTGACATATTCCTGGGGTCAGATTCATGATTCATGATCACACTGACAGAACCACAGGCACATAGACACAGGCAATAGAGCATGCACAATGTCGGCACTAGTACAGTGTATATCCACCTTTCGCAGCAATGCAGGCTGCTATTCTCCCATGGAGACGATCGTAGAGATGCTGGATGTAGTCCTGTGGAACGGCTTGCCATGCCATTTCCACCTGGCGCCTCAGTTGGACCAGCGTTCGTGCTGGACGTGCAGACCGCGTGAGACGACGCTTCATCCAGTCCCAAACATGCTCAATGGGGGACAGATCCGGAGATCTTGCTGGCCAGGGTAGTTGACTTACACCTTCTAGAGCACGTTGGGTGGCACGGGATACATGCGGACGTGCATTGTCCTGTTGGAACAGCAAGTGCCCTAACCGGTCTAGGAATGGTAGAACGATGGGTTCGATGACGGTTTGGATGTACCGTGCACTATTCAGTGTCCCCTCGACGATCACCAGAGGTGTACGGCCAGTGTAGGAGATCGCTCCCCACACCATGATTCCGGGTGTTGGCCCTGTGTGCCTCGGTCGTATGCAGTCCTGATTGTGGCGCTCACCTTCACGGCGCCAAACACGCATACGAGCATCATTGGCACCAAGGCAGAAGCGACTCTCATCGCTGAAGACGACACGTCTCCATTCGTCCCTCCATTCACGCCTGTCGCGACACCACTGGAGGCGGGCTGCACGATGTTGGGGCGTGAGCGGAAGACGGCCTAACGGTGTGCGGGACCGTAGCCCAGCTTCATGGAGACGGTTGCAAATGGTCCTCACCGATACCCCAGGAGCAATAGTGTCCCTAATTTGCTGGGAAGTGGCGGTGCGGTCCCCTACGGCACTGCGTAGGATCCTACGGTCTTGGCGTGCATCCGTGCGTCGCTGCGGTCCGGTCCCAGGTCGACGGGCACGTGCACCTTCCGCCGACCACTGGCGACAACATCGATGTACTGTGGAGACCTCACGCCCCTCGTGTTGAGCAATTCGGCGGTACGTCCACCTGGCCTCCCGCATGCCCACTGTACGCCCTCGCTCAAAGTCCGTCAACTGCACATACGGTTCACGTCCACACTGTCGCGGCATGCTACCAGTGTTAAAGACTGCGATGGAGCTCCGTATGCCACGGCAAACTGGCTGACACTGATGGCGGCGGTGCACAAATGCTGCGCAGCTAGCGCCATTCGACGGCCAACACCGCGGTTCCTGGTGTGTCCGCTGCGCCCTGCGTGTGATGATTACTTGTACAGCCCTCTCGCAGTGTCCGGAGCAAGTATGGTGGGTCTGACACACCGGTGTCAATGTGTTCTCTTTTCCATTTCCAGGAGTGTAGTATAGTCACCTCCGCGGTTACAACGAACAAGGCCAGATTACTCATATAGATCCAATTCCCGGTAGCAAATCGGAGCAAACGTCGTCAGTATACACCATTCATCTGTATCCAATGAAGTTGGAAAGAAATTGGTGCAGTTGAAGACCGAATAGGTATTGATCAGTACGGAATGAGGCGGTGCACACACTCTCTTGACAATAAAGGAGTTGCAGAAGTGTTAAACAGATTGTTGCTGTTAAGCCGACTACGATGGTACGAAGGGTACACGTTCATGCGAGGTACATCTTTTCAGCAATAAACATGACGCAATACAGTCTCACAGAGAAGTATTGTAACCTAAATAACAGTATCAGAAAAGAGAAACGCACGGTATTTACTCAGTTTGTTCTCCAGAAACTGCAATAATGAACTGTTATGAGTATGGGAATCCGACAGGCGTGGGAAGGATGGAACTAATAAACAGTAGTATCTCGAGCATTGGATTGACTTTTGACATAGCAGGTGATAACTATCGTTTACCAGCAATCATTACCAGTATGGTAATGATTATGTCGTCAATATCAGCGTTGTACTGGGCACACAAACGTTTGAGTATCTTACCTAACCATAATGTTTGATAATGACATGTTCAATTTAAAATTCCTACACTCGATCGATGGGCTAATCACATAATAAAATGACGGTATTACTACGAAACAGACGTACAGGCATATTCAAAATTTTCGAGTAAAACATTGCCAGAATGATATTACTGTAACTGTTTCAACTACTACCATAGCCTTGTTTCTTGTAGTAACATGCATGCCCTACCTACGCATGAGGCGTAAAGATGGCTATCATTAAGACCTATCGTCACATCAGATCCCTTTAGAATGGCCTGCCGCCATACGTTAACAATAGGAATTAGACTTAATTGTCGTAATGCTTGTTATCAGAATATAGTAATTAGAGAGTAAAAATAGATTTAAAAAAACTGTGCGGTAATGAGTAGTAACATCCACTCTCTTGGGCTGTTAAACAATAACTGCAAAATGTAAACCTTTGTAAAAGTATCCTACGTATACAAAGTTGCTCTAGGGTAAAACCAACCCAAAATTCGGGGCGAATTTAAGAACACGAAAATGCTGCCAACATTGCTACAGAAGTATAAGACTTAAGTCATTGCCATATTGCGATATCATAGCCCTCAGAACATCGTTTTGTGAACTCTGGAACATTGTATAAGATCATGCAACATCCGAGCTCTGGTGATCCAGTACTGTTGAAAAATGCAAGGGTAGGGAGAACCGTCCATAACTGAGGCACTACCGTGTCAGCAAGACCACTGACGCCTCTGGTTGAACGAAGGTAAATGGCCGTCTAATCCACTACAATATCTGGTCTTAGACACCTCTGTTTCGGACATGTTGTCTGTTCATCCCATTTGCATCACCAATCTCAACGGGATGAAAGTCTCATCAGTTAGAATTTACTTTACTGATGAATCGTGATGTGCTGTTTGATACATGTTCGAAAATTTTCAACCATGAGACCACAGCCTCCCAGAATGGGCTTCATTGCACCAAGCTGCCACAAATGATGTTTCACAGCGGTGTCTGGTAGAAGATTCGGACCTACTGGTCTTCCTCTGGTGAAGGGCGAAACCGACTGTCTGCAATCTGTCGTCTTTTGCTTGCTGAGTGTGCACCCAAATACTATCTCTCATCCTGTATGTATACTGCCTTACTGGCTGTCTGATGTGTGTGTTGAAGAGCGCTGGGCTTCAACTTTCATGGCGACCATCGCCCAGAAGTGATGCAGGTACAGGTCTACGCACACGTCCGTCTGAGTGGGCTGAGGCCCATCGTATCCACAGAGGCGCATCCGCTGGCGCCCGCCACCGCTTCCCACACTGCCTCAAATTGAGGCCATTGTCTCTGACCTGCCGCGAGCTACCACTGTGCTGTGTCTAGCGTTCGTTGAAGATGTCTGATCACACAGCCCATCACATGTCCTGCGAGCCGGAGATGATGATATTAACTACAGGCAACACATTAATAAAATACTATTACACCCACCGAAGTTTCACATACGACTTCGGGGGTAAGGGTGAAACACTCACCAGCCCTTGGAACTCGGCCTCTAACTCTAGTAACGTCACCATCCCACCTGTTCAACGTCGATGCCTATTGACCTCCTGAACAATTGGCTCACAATTAGAGCACTGTGCTTGGTTGGAGATAGTAGGTGGGGAGGTCTTTCTTAGAATTTTGCAGTAATGCGACAGAATTATTTCCACGATCTTGGAGATTTTTGGCTCTTTCAAATTAAAAGCTGCATTAATATTGAATGAAGATAAGGGTACGGTAGAGGAAACGGGTATGAAACCCAGCGAGGGTAGTTTCTTTTTTTCTTAAACTTTACGCTGGGGAAAGGAATTGCAACACCGAATAATAAGTTCTGTAGAGTAACAAAATTTCGCGAATACATTTGACTAGTTAACATATGTAAACGATTAACATTGCAAGATCATGCAAGATCACAGGTTAAGTACACAAGATAAGCCACTGCAAGTGGGACACGCTGGTACATTAATAACCAGCGCACCACCAGAATGTTGAATACAAGCAGGCCAGTATGCATACATTGTGCTGTACAGTTGTCAGATGTCAGTTGACAGTTTATGGGATGGAGCTCCATGCCTGTTCCACTTGCTTGGTCGCTACAGGGATGGATAACACTATTTGTTGACGTCACTGGAGGGTTGGTCCGACAATGTTCCATATATGCTCGATTGGAGACGAACTTGGTGATTGAGCAGGCGAGGGCAACTCTGTGTAGAGAATGTTCGGTTTGAACAGCGGTATGTGGGTGAGTGTTATACTGTCGGAAAACACCCATTGGAATGCTGTTAATGAATGGCACCACAATAAGTCGAGACACCAGACTGACGTCCAAATTTGTGGTCAGGATGCTGTGGATAACCAATAGAGTGCTCCTGCTGTCATACGAAATCGCACTCCAGACCGTAACCCCAGGTGTAGATCCAATGTGTTTGGCACACAGACAGGCTGACTGCAGGCCCGCAACTGGCCTCCTAACCAACACACGGCCATCACTGTCCCCGAGGCGAGTCAGCTGTCATCAGAAAACAAAACAGACCTCCACCTTGTACACCAATGAACTCAAGTCGCAAATGGTGGTGATTTTGGGTCAGTGGAATGCACGCTACAGGGCGTCTGGCTCGGAGCCGCCTTGAAGTACGGATTTGTAAGATCTCGTTGTGTCACTTTGGTGCCAATTGCTGCTCAAGGTGCCGTTGCAGGTGCAGTGCGATGCGCCAGATCCGTATGCCGAACACGATGGTCTTCCCTCACGGTAGTGCCGCGTGGCTGCCAGGAGCGTGGTCTTCTTGCCACCGTAAATTGTAGTGACCACCGCTGCCAGCAATCACGCACAGTCGCTTCATTCCTGCCAAGCCTTTGTGCAGTATTGCAGAATGAACATGCAGTTTCTCGTAAGCGTGTTACACGACCTCGTTCGAACTCAGTAAAGTGTTGATAATGTCATCTTTCTAGCCTTAAAGTCAGTCTTGACTATTATCAACTCGCCAGGTCCAATCTAAAAGGTAACTAACACTCATGACCGTTACAGTGTGATTTTAATGCAAACTTGATTTTGCAAAAATGATCAAATGTGTGTGAAACCTTATGGGGCTTATCTGCTATTGTCATCAGTACCTGAGCTTACACAGTACTTAACCTAAATTATCTTAACGACAAACACACACACCCGTGCCCGACGGAGGACACGAACCCCCGCCGAGGCCAGCCGCACAGTCCATGACTGCAGCGCCCAGACCGCTCGGCTAATGCCGCGCGGCACCTGATTTGCATTCTCATAGTGGCGCTACTAGGGCTACTCTTATGCGACTGGTGCGAAATTTGAATACACATCATCTTTCAGATTTAAAAAGACGCCTACCAACTTTCGTTTATTCCGATGTTTTTACCGTCAGTGTATTTTATTCTGATTTGATGGCTTCTTTTAATTCCTCACCGTGACTGACTTGTAGAAGAAGAGGAAGGGGACGGAGGTTGGGGTTTGAAGTACAACTGAGCAAGTTCTGTTTTTTAAATTTCCCTTCAATTTACTAAGTTTTACCACCAAAGCTATGCTTGATTTTTTTTTTTCATTTTCCTCCATTGTTTTTAAGTTCCCTACCATTCATTAGCTTTAATTTTGAAATTCCCCGCAATGTCTTGGAAATTTTTCATAATTTTGTAAAAAGATAATTTCACTGTTTTGATTTCCCGCCATGTATTTAATTTCCCGCCGGTCGCTATCTTTGATATTTTCCATTGAAGCGACTGTACTGTGCGACTGTGGTGCCACCTGGTGGGACGAACTGATTCAAAAACTGGCTCTGAGCATTATGGGACTTAACATGTGAGTTCATCAGTCCCCTCGACCTACTTAAACCTAACTAACCTAAGGACATCACACACATCCATGCCCAAGGTACGCTTCGAACCTGCGATCGTAGCAGCAGTGCGGTTCCGAACTGAAGCGCCTAGAACCGCTCGGCCACAACTACCGCCGGGAGGAACTGGAAACCTGCGCCAAAGAGTAAGTAGGCATATTACTATTTTTATATGTTGCGTATTTATTGAAAATTTTGCGTGTGCTAGAGGCTTTTCGTGCGGTACACAGCCATCTGCTTGGTGAAGATTTAATCCGGTGACGTGAAAATCCCGTACCGCGCGGAGAATACCTTTCAGGTGTAGCCCATTCACTGCGTCGACCACGCAACGAAGAAAATACCAAACGAACGGTTTGTAGTTTTATATTCAACAGCTACTACTCTAAAATTAATCATATATAGATAGCATGGTGTATCAAATATCGCAGAGGCGGAAAAATCCATAATGGTACACCCTACATTCCGTATCCGTACGTGATATAGTAACCGTTAGTGACAGCGCGCTTTTATATTTCATAGCTGTGCACGTAATTTAAAAAGTGATTATTTGAACTGGTAGCGGACGGAGTCAGATCTTTCAATGCAAGTAAGTGGAGTGATTAGAAGACACACTCGCTCTGTATCTAAAGAAGCCTTGTTACATTCTTAATCAAATAACGCCATTAAACATTGCCTCAAAGCAACCGGATTCTCATTTCTCGGGCTGCAAAAGTAATCAGCTTTAAGCGACCCTAACTTTGCTTCGCTTCACAGAAATCGACAAGACGTAATTAAATGGCCTCTTCGTCTGCTGTCTGCCAACAGAGCACAAGCAAATTGGTCCTGCGTTCTTGGCAAAACTGCCATAGCTGCGCCCTCACTACACACCCAAAAATTGTCTTTCTGCGATTTTTTCTACACAAATTTAGTAAATTATATATTTTTGTAATTACGGTTAGTGAAAAAAAGCGTTATTGAAAAATAGTACTTTAACGAACTACAATGACGAGAAATATTGCACACGACAAGTTAAATGTCATTGTATCACATTAGTTTTATCATTATGTGCAACACAGAACATATTTGATTTACTCGTCATGAAGTATTGATGGTCGATAAATTATTAATTAGAAAGCTAAAACTAAGACTTTAGAAAGTATTTCGTTCATGAATTATGTTTTTGTTATAATTTTGTTCTGCATTTTCTTCCTTTGAATGAAGAAAACTTACTTTATGACTCAATGTAGTAAATTATAGCAGCTTGTCATATTCTGTCGACAATATAACTAAATTTCACAGTATCCTTCCACAAATACTCTACCTTAAAGAATTTTTCAGTACATTGAACTTGCTGAAATTGCATTCGCTAAATGCTGCAGTCACTTGCATAATCAAAGACATCTTTGAGGAAATTTCAATGTCTCGATAAGAATACTTTGAAAGAAACCTTCGAAATTTCTAAATTGGACTCCGTGTCATTGTCCTTAGTCAGTTCTGAGACTTGGAATTTGAAAGACGATATTTCGCAAACCAGGTCTGCTGTATCAATATCCCTCCTATGTTTGCGACCAAAACCAGCTGCACATATTTCAAGACATGATACATTTAATGCCTTTCCTATCAGGAAATTAAAATCTGATGAAGTAGTGCTGTGTATAAACATGGTGAGTCACGTAAAACATAACACGCGTTTTATTTCGTGAACAGTTACGCATGTTAGAGCCTCGAGAGGCACATTTTTTTTTTGTTTGGTTAATATTTTTAGCGCTGATACTAACTCCGCTACTGAAGTAAGTACCTTTTTTTTAAGGGGACTTTATACCGTTTCTTTCGATAGCTCATGAGAAGACAATTACAGTGATGCATGTTTTGTTAGCCGGCTGCAGTGGCCGAGCGGCTCTAGGCGCTTCATTCTGGAACCGCGCGACCGCTACGGCCGCAGGTTCGAATCCTACCTCGGGCATAGGCGTATGTCATGTCATTAGGTTAGTTAGGTTTAAGTAGTTCTAAGTTCTAGGGGACTGATGACCTCAGATGTTGAGTCCCATAGTACTCAGAGCCATCTCTTGTCAATGTTCACTTTGAAACCGGTTGTAAAAAAATTGGAGAAATGTTCTGAAACTTGAGATCACGGTGGCCGGAATTGGCATAAGCGGTGCTACACAGCCAAGTAGAGGTCCTCGTGTTTCGCTGTGTCAGAATGTCAACACACTTGCCTGTTTACTTATCAGCACTGTAGGCCTCTTATTTCTGCTTCAATATTCGTTGCATGCAGACATCTAAAACAGTGAGGAAACGTTAGATGTACTACTTTTATATGGCAAATATAAAAAAATGCTGTAAAAACAGTACAGCAGTATAGGGCTACTTTTCAGAATCGCCTGTGTCCGACGCACCAGGCAGTTGCACCAAATATTGATATGCTACTGCGGACAGGCTGCTTGTACTTCAAAAAGAGGACAAGAAAAGAGGCTGGAACTGACGTAGGACACGAAGAAGCTGTTCTGGATACGACGCTAATGCAACTGCACGTTGGTACGACACAAACTGCCAAGGAATATGGAGTCAGGCAGACAAGTGCCGTTCGAGTCCTGCATCGACAGAATTTCCAGAGGATGTCGTTATCAGGAGAAAGAAAACTGGCGTTCTATGGATCGGAGCGTGGAATGTCAGATCCCTTAATCGGGCAGGAAGGTTAGAAAATTTAAAAAGGGAAATGGATAGGTTAAAGTTAGATATAGTGGGAATTAGTGAAGTTCGGTGGCAGGAGGAACAAGACTTCTGGTCAGGTGACTACAGGGTTATAAACACAAAATCAAATAGGGGTAATGCAGGAGTAGGTTTAATAATGAATAGGAAAATAGGAATGCGGGTAAGCTACTACAAACAGTATAGTGAACGCATTATTGTGGCCAAGATAGATACGAAGCCCACACCTACTACAGTAGTACAAGTTTATATGCCAACTAGCTCTGCAGATGATGAAGAAATTGAAGAAATGTACGATGAAATAAAAGAAATTATTCAGATAGTGAAGGGAGATGAAAATTTAATAGTAATGGGTGACTGGAATTCGAGTGTAGGAAAAGGGAGAGAAGGAAACATAGTAGGTGAATATGGATTGGGGCTAAGAAATGAAAGAGGAAGCCGCCTAGTAGAATTTTGCACAGAGCACAACTTAATCATAGCTAACACTTGGTTTAAGAATCATGAAAGAAGGTTGTATACGTGGAAGAACCCTGGAGATACTAAAAGGTATCAGATAGATTATATAATGGTAAGACAGAGATTTAGGAACCAGGTTTTAAGTTGTAAGACATTTCCAGGGGCAGATGTGGACTCTGACCACAATCTATTGGTTATGACCTGTAGATTAAAACTGAAGAAACTGCAAAAATGTGAGAAATTAAGGAGATGGGACCTGGATAAACTGAAAGAACCAGAGGTTGTACAGAGTTTCAGAAAGAGCATAAGGGAAAGAAAGGGGAAAGGGGAAAGAAATACAGTAGAAGAAGAATGGGTAGCTCTGAGGAATGAAATAGTGAAGGCAGCAGAGGATAAAGTAGGTACAAAGACGAGGGCTGCAAGAAATCCTTGGGTAACAGAAGAAATATTGAATTTAATTGATGAAAGGAGAAAATATAAAAATGCAGTAAATGAAGCAGGCAAAAAGGAATACAAACGTCTCAAAAATGAAATCGACAGGAAGTGCAAAATGGCTAAACAGGGATGGCTAGAGGACAAATGTAAGGATGTAGAGGCTTATCTCACTAGGGGTAAGATAGATACTGCCTACAGGAAAATTAAAGAGACCTTTGGAGAGAAGAGAACCACGTGTATGAATATCAAGAGCTAAGATGGCAGCCCAGTTCTAAGCAAAGAAGGGAAGGCAGAAAGGTGGAAGGAGTATATAGAAGGTTTATACAAGGGCGATGTACTTGAGGACAATATTATGGAAATAGAAGAGGGTGTAGATGAAGACGAAATGGGAGATACGATACTGCGTGAAGAGTTTGACAGAGCACTGAAAGACCTGAGTCGAAACAAGGCCCCCGGAGTAGACAACATTCCATTAGAACTACAGACGGCCTTGGGAGAGCCAGTCATGACAAAACTCTACCAGCTGGTGAGCAAGATGTATGAGACAGGCGAAATACCCTCAGACTTCAAGAAGAATAATAATTCCAATCCCAAAGAAGGCAGGTGCTGACAGATGTGAAAATTACCGAACTATCAGTTTAATAAGTCGCAGCTGCAAAATACTAACGCGAATTCTTTACAGACGAATGGAGAAACTGGTAGATGCAGACCTCGGGGAGGATCAGTTTGGATTCCGTCGAAATGTTGGAACACGTGAGGCAATACTGACCTTACGACTTATCTTAGAAGAAAGATTAAGAAAAGGCAAACCTACGTTTCTAGCATTTGTAGACTTAGAGAAAGCTTTTGACAATGTTGACTGGAATACTCTTTTTCAAATTCTAAAGGTGGCAGGGGTAAAATACAGGGAGCGAAAGGCTATTTATAATTTGTACAGAAACCAGATGGCAGTAATAAGAGTCGAGGGGCATGAAAGGGAAGCAGTGGTTGGGAAAGGAGTGAGACAGGGTTGTAGCCTCTCCCCGATGTTATTCAATCTGTATATTGAGCAAGCAGTAAAGGAAACAAAAGAAAAATTTGGAGTAGGTATTAAAATTCATGGAGACGAAGTAAAAACTTTGAGGTTCGCCGATGACATTGTAATTCTGTCAGAGACGGCAAAGGACTTGGAAGAGCAGTTGAACGGAATGGACAGTGTCTTGAAAGGAGGATATAAGATGAACATTAACAAAAGCAAAACGAGGATAATGGAATGTAGTCAAATTAAATCGGGTGATGCTGAGGGAATTAGATTAGGAAATGAGACACTTAAAGTAGTAAAGGAGTTTTGCTATTTAGGAAGTAAAATAACTGATGATGGTCGAAGTAGAGAGGATATAAAATGTAGACTGGCAATGGCAAGGAAAGCGTTTCTGAAGAAGAGAAATTTGTTAACATCGAATATAGATTTATGTATCAGGAAGTCGTTTCTGAAAGTATTTGTTTGGAGTGTAGCCATGTATGGAAGTGAAACATGGACGATTACTAGTTTGGACAAGAAGAGAATAGAAGCTTTCGAAATGTGGTGCTACAGAAGAATACTGAAGATAAGGTGGATAGATCACGTAACTAATGAGGAGGTATTGAATAGGATTGGGGAGAAGAGACGTTTGTGGCACAACTTGACTAGAAGAAGGGATCGGTTGGTAGGACATGTTTTGAGGCATCAAGGGATCACAAATTTAGCATTGGAGGGCAGCGTGGAGGGTAAAAATCGTAGAGGGAGACCGAGAGATGAGTACACTAAGCAGATTCAGAAGGATGTAGGTTGCAGTAGGTACTGGGAGATGAAGCAGCTTGCACAGGATAGAGTAGCATGGAGAGCTGCATCAAACCAGTCTCAGGACTGAAGACAACAACAACAACACCATCTGTCACTACATCAGGCTCTCGAAGACCGAGATTTCGAACGTCAACCAGAATTTTGTCGATTTACCGTTCAGCAACTGAGAGACGACACTACGTTTTTCCAGCATGCGCTCGTTACCGATAAAACAACATTTACTTACCAGGCTAATATAAATTTGCATAACATACACTACTGAGCAGCCGAGAATCCACACTACCTTCGTCAGGTGTAACTTTAACAGCCGTGGAGCATAAACGTATGGTGATCCATCATAGGAAATTACATTGTGGTATCTTATTTCATCTTACGTGTTCTGAACGGACATCCGTACGCACACTTTTTGACTAACATTCTGCCGGTTCTTCTAGAAGAGGTACAATTGGATATTCGACCGAGTATGAAACTAGAAGACGACACTTCTCCAGCTCACTCGCCCAGTGATGCAACGCAACTACTGATGACAACTTTCCTGGTCCCGCATCCCGTGGTCGTGCGGTAGCGTTCTCGCTTCCCACGCCCGGGTTACCGGGTTCGATTCCCGGCGGGGTCAGGGATTTTCTCTGCCTCGTGATGGCTGGGTGTTGTGTGCTGTCCTTAGGTTAGTTAGGTTTAAGTAGTTCTAAGTTCTAGGGGACTGAAGACCATAGATGTTAAGTCTCATAGTGCTCCGAGCCATTTTTGAACTTTCCTGGACGTTGGATAGGCCGAAATTCTGTTGTAAACGGCCTGTGAGGTCCCCAGATTTTACACCTTTTGATTCCTTTCTTTGGGGAGCACTCGAAGACCCACTGTATGGTGCAGCCCCAACTACGCCGGAAGATATGTGTCCTCGAATCGCCAGTGCATGTTCTGCCATACCATCCACTGTATTAACATCTGTTTATCATTCTTTCGAACGGCGTTCTTTCAATCTGACGAAATATGCCCCTAAATTGTTTGGGTCAAGACTGAAAGCAAAACATCGCCCACTACCAAGCATATCATTCTCTTGGTACAAAATTTGAGAAACTGAATTAAGAAAATTCTTTAAAGAAAGAAAACGATTTGGTTTTTTGTAGTATTGAGGGTTTATTGAACTTCTTTAACGTCACTTTATGTTCCAAGTAATCGAGGGTGTTTGTAGACTCTTCAGAAAGTAGCGTATGGAACTACTTTTATATAGTGGAAATTGTTTTGGCTCGATACCTGCTGCTCAATCTATATTCCATAAGAAGGTGTTGAACTACGTGCACTATGAGAAACATTTTTATACAATATGTAGGGCTTTGAAAGTAATTTGCATGTTGCTGGGTCTACAAAGGATACCAAAACCGCAATGTTTCATTTGTGACAGAGAGCCAAGTAAGAGACAAGCATTGGTAGGTAAATAATTGGTATAAAACAAATGTCCACCGCACCCAGTTCACAGAATATAATACATGAACCGATTGTTGAACCAAGCAAGCGACTATTATCCCCTCTTCACATAAAGCTTGAATTAATGACACAATTTATTAAAGCACATCCAAAAGATAATAGCTGCTTCCTTTACTTGGTAACAAGATTTCCAAAAGTATGTTATGAGAAACTTGCAGAAATGATCTTTGTGGGTCCCGCACAACAGAAATTTAATGAATATACAATGAATCCATTGGAGAAAAGAGACATCGGTTATGTTTAAAGTGATAGTGGTCAACATTTTGGGCAACAACAAACATCCACATTATAAAACCATGGTCAAAAGAATGTTGTAGATCTTCTTGGAATTATGATGTAACATGAGCGTGGAGCTTCGTTTCTCTGTGAAATTACCGTAGTGGAAAGAGAATGGTACCGCCAGGACGTAAATGAAATGGAAATAAGATACCAAGGGTTGTGGAATGCTAATGTGATGGCTGCATACCGTTTTACGCTGAACATAGATAGTACTGGTGAATGGAGACAGTCAACGAAGAGAAGTTTCGCTCCGTATCGAAAAGAGTTTGATATAGTGAAATCAGCGAAGAGAAATTAGATTGTCATAAACGTGTCCTGTTTTTGCAACAGTTACTAGCACTCAGTTTTTAACTGAATATATATCATTTTGACTATAATGTTGTGTGTAGTGGTTCTATAGGGTGAAAAGTATTTAAACCGACAAACTGTGGGAGGTTGAAGGGGACTTCAAAACAAATATTTTTCCCTAATGTCATTTTTCCTGTGAGGATTGTTTAAACCGGTGGAGACCGTATTACGCTCTTCAGTTGTTAGAGGCCGTACTGAGATCTTCAGTTGTTAGAGGGCGTATCACGCTCTTCAGTTGTAGGCAACTTCTGTCCACCAGTGTAGTACTGCATTGTCTCTGTTTGCTAATCGAGCGATACACCTGGAGTGAGTTCACTGATATGGTTGCTGTGTACTACATAGAGCACCACAACGGACGACCTGCACAGCGGGTTTGTCAACAACAATATTATAATCGCTGTATCTCACATAATATGAACTTTGCTGCTGTGTACCAATGTCTGTGTCAGACGAGGTCATTTAGCAGATTACCTGAACAGGGACGCCGTCGCACGGTAAGGACGCTGCAATTTGAGGAAACTGTGTTGCAGCATGTAGAGCAGGATCCTTCAATCAGCACTCGTGCAACTGCACGTAACATGGGGACGAATCAGACGAATGTAAGAACAGTCTTTCGAGGGCAATTGTTATGTCCATTTCACTTACAGCCTGTCCACAACCTGGAAACAGCTGATTATCCACCCAGAGCACAGTTTTCGCAGTGGTACCTGGAACTGTGTGAAATGCATCCTACATTTCCATCCTTTGTATTGTTTACCGATGAAGCAACGTTCGGATGTGATGGAGTCTTCAACATGCACAATTCGCATGTTTGGAGTGAGGATAACCCACATGCCAAAGTTTCAGGCGCTCATGAAGTCCTGTTCTTCGTTAATGTGTGGGTCGGTATTGTTGGGCACTGTTTAATTGGGCCATATCTGCTACCTAGGCCATTAAATGGCAGACACTGTTACAATTTTCTCGCCGGAGCATTGCCAGAATTGTTGGAAGACGCCCCGCTTCCTACAAAAGAACTCATGTGTGCCAACAAGACGGGGCGACGGCACATTTCAGTCGTCGTGTGCGTCGATTCCTGGACCGACGGTTCCCAGAAACGTGGATTGGCAGAGGTGGTCCTGTACCATGGCCTGTTCGATCCCCTGATGTGTCCCCTCGGGACTTTTTTGTGTGGGGAGAGCGTTGGAACCTTGTTTACGCAACTCTTGTTGCATCAGAAGAGGATCTGGTTGCCCGGATAGTTACAGCTGTAGGAGCAATGCAGGTTACTCCTGGGGCTTTTGCCCGAGTCAGACAGAACATGATCCGATGGTGTAATCTTTGTTTACGTGTCAATGCAGACATTTTTGAAAATCTGTGATTGAAGTTGGGTTGTGTTAACGTGTTGTCTCTTGGTCATAAAAAATTGGAAAAGTGTTTGTTGGTTTAATTAATTACCGTCAATGAAATCTTCCTCTACCGGTTTAAATACTCCTCAAAGGAAGAAATGACATTAGGGAAAAATATTTGTTTTGATGTCTCCTACAACCTCCCAGAGTTTGTCGGTTTAAATACTTTTCACCCCGTATACAAAGCTGCAAACAAATAATAATTTTTATGCAATTAAATAAACTCTTTGCTAGTATAAAAGCTATTCAGCTAAGGCATCATACATGATTTATAAATCATTCTGACGTCATACGGAAAATCCAAAATCGGATTGAAATTGGGATTAAAATACGCTTTAAATGTCACTTTACCGTCGTAAAACATATTCCGAAAGCCTTTACGTGCAGCTCGGTGTGTTATTAAACATAAATGGGCACTCGGGCTCACAGTGGGGTTGCCGCCACACTCGCTGTGCTCACCGCTTGACGCTCTCTGCACACAGTGGACGGACAGAGGTAGTACACAGTAGCGGCGGGTGTGGCACTGCAGGGGTGAGGAGGGGGCGTCAGCTGGGCCGGCCTAATAGCAGTTCGTGGTCTATTACCGTCAGCAGCCAGGCGGGGCAGCGACAAAGGCCAGCCAGTGTCTCGCCTAGCTTGAGCGTGCCACGACGATGTATATTGCAGCGTCCGGCGATGCATGTGTGAAACCTGCGTCTGCAAGTCGCGTGGAACACGTCGACAGTTGACGGTATTGCACGGGCTCTTGAAACAGTACTACGGAAAAATATAGCTACAAAAAATTACATTGTCTTTCCTTTGATTGCTTTTTTTCTTCTGTATCCATCCCTCTCTTTTTTGTGCTAATTGTAAGATACAGTTGCTGTACTGTACTTACTTTCATTCGACAATTTATTTGGGATATTTTGCCAAGCTAATTAAATTGTAAAGAAACAGCTCTCCTTTATGTAGATTTATAATATCGCTGACGCCAACAATGCACAGTGGCGTGCAGCGAACGAAGAGGAAGATTAATAGCCAGCCCTAGGGACATGCCCTTACGTGTGAGGACTTTTGGGTCCTTTCTTTCCAAAATGCACTGACTGAAGGACTTTTTCCCAAGAAAGAAAAGTTACAAAATAACAAATTAAAAAAGAAGTCGACAATTTGCATAAATTTTAATCGTTGTATGACTGTCACGGAAAGTTGGCCTATGGGGGCCTGCATCAGGGACAAAACGAAGAGTAGAAGGAAACTATTTTAGTCACTGTCTGGAGGTGGTACATGCCAGGGAAAATTCTGACTTTTTTATTGCTTAACGCTCCTTCTGCCGTTGAGGTGCTGCCTCCTAACGTACATATTGCGAGCGGATGTAACAGAGACACAGGTATGAGCATAACGATACCAACGTTTTCAAATGGGATCTTCTTTGTACCAAAGAACTTAAAATACACTAATGTTGTTGCAAAACAAATCAAACATTAGAGGAAAAATGGCCACTATTGAGGAAGTCCTGACAATAAAAGTGAAGTTCTCCGAATGAGGCAGACAAGCGACGATCGAAACCATGGACCAATCAGGAAACTTTTAGCGCGACTTCTCAAATCTCTGCACCATTGTTACTTCCATAGTTACTTTCTTAAATCCTGCTCCGGCGATTGTGTTTCTGTCTTTGTTGTGTGTTCACACGTTGAAAATAAAGGATAAACAGCTCGTGTAGATTCGTTCAGTCCCTTTAGCCGTAACTTAAGCTTCTAAAGTTTCCTTTTTTTAGGATATGTAGCTATAGTAATTTTTTACTTTGAATTCATCACTGAAAATAAAGAGTTACAAAACAGTAACATTCATAGTCGAAATCAGAGGTTAGGGGCTGTGGAAGTCTGGAAAGAGGAAGAACAGTTTAAATTTTTTATGACTTTATTAAATTCTATAGTCGTTCCTGATGACATTAGTATGTACATTATAGTGTTCTAAATGAAAAATGACCTATATATACAAAATTTTAAAGTTACAGTCATGTGTGCCGCCACGCTCCCGTTATTTCTGTTACAGAAACCAGTATTATTTCTAAAAGATCTGCGAACTTTCTGTTTCTAGCGATTATACGTATGATACATTGTATATGTTCGTAACAGAGCAGATTTCTAGCGTCTGTAAATATCTTTGCTCGTATTTACTTTTGTTTCGCTGAAGCCATTAGTTCACGTGTTATTGAATGTTTGTTGCCCAAGTGCTACATATATTTGTGGAAGTACTTATCCTCTAGTGTGCAATAAATGTGAACTATGCCACGCATCAAGAAATTCAAAAAAAGAAAATTCCGTTGTAACCAGTTCACAAACAAAGCAAGCCACAATGTTGAAAGTAACCTATGTATCAGTTCTTCGGGGTGGAAACGCCCACATGGCACGCCTCCTGATAATTTAAATTTTTGTGTTAACAATGACGCTGTTTGTAATGGATTTGTTGTTTTTGATGTGGGAATCTTATCTTCTTTGATAAAGGAAGTGGCGAAACGAAAAAAATATTATGGTGTAGGCTCTATGGAAATAACTGAACAACAAAGTAGGAAGAAGGGTTTAGCGTCAAAATTAGTTGTTCTGTGTAGATCCTGCAATAATTCATATGATGTGAATTTGAAGTTAGCGTATGCAATGCGTGCAGTAGTAAAAGGAAAAAAGGCTGCTCAAATGTTTTGTGGTTTGATGTACCTTCTTTCTCCTCCCAGTAGGTTCAGCAAGTACAGAAAAATACTTTTAGGCGCCTTGACAGTTATGTATAAAGCATCTATGAAACGTGCAGTAGAAAAAACTGTAATTATTAATGGAATGAGGGACATGGCAACGCCTCGAACATCGTTCCGTAAATGGTGTTGTAAATGCTACTTCTCTCGAGAGTGGAAACGTTGTTTATGTTGAGTACTTACCTAAGTACTGCCACACCTGCCATGGTAGCACTGAAGGACATTTTGAAGATCAGTGTTCTAAGAATCATCCAGAATGAGATCTTCACTCAGCAGCAGAATGTGCGCTAATATGAAACTCCCTGGTAGATTAAAACTGTGTGCCGGACCGAGACTCGAACTCGGGACTTTTGCCTTTCGTGGGCAATTATGATGGTTACAGTGGAAGTATGGAGTGTGATGGAGTTCTAAAAATATTTCAGAGGTCGGTGTCCGTTTACAATTTTAGATATACGAAGTACCAAGGCAATGGGGACTCTAAAGCTTTCAATAAAATTAATGAATTCAATGTTTATGGTGATATCTTTGTAACAAAACTGGAGTGTTGTGGACATGTGCAAAAGAGAATGGGTGTTACACTCAGGAAGCTGCGAAGAGTACTGAAAGGAAAGTTGCTATCTGATGGAAAATCTCTGTCTGGCCGAGGCAGATTGGCAGAAACTGCAGTAGACTGTGGTGTCACCACCAGACACCACACTTGCTAGGTGGTAGCCTTTAAATCGGCCGCGGTCCGGTAGTATAAGTCGGACCCGCGTGTCGCCACTATCAGTGATTGCAGACCGAGCGCCGCCACACGGCAGGTCTAGAGAGACTTCCTAGCACTTGCCCCAGTTGTACAGCCGACTTTGCTAGGGATAGTTCACTGACTTCTACGCTCTCATTTGCCGAGACGATAGTTAGTATAGCCTTCAGCTACGTTATTTGCTACGACCTAGCAAGGCGCCAGTATCCGTACTAATGATATTGTGAATCATGTGCCATAAAGAGCGACGTACTCCGTTAATGGATTAAAGCTAAGTATTCCACCAGCTACGTCCGTTTTTCTCAGTTCAAATTCCCTTGTCATGTTCCAGATCTCACGCCAGCCTGCATGAGCTGAGATGCGTGCATTTCGGCCTCCTTTAGGAACACGGTTGGCTCTCCTGCCAACCACAACATTGGCGTCGAGAGTAAATTTCCCTGATTTACTTGTGTAATGGCTTCGCCACAATCTCCAGATGTTCTGTCCGAATTTTATCGCTTGCAGAATCAGCAGACGCAGGCCTTATTGGATGCCCTTGGACAGCTCGTCCAGGGTCAACGTGCGATGCAAAACGATGCGGCAGCAGCCATTTCACCGCTAACGCAGCCACAACACGCTGTTGCACACACTTTTCGACCTTTTGATGCTGCACTGGAAAGCTGGACAGGGTGGTCCCGCCAATTTGGATTCCATGTCGCCGCCTACAGAATTCAAGGTAACGAGCGGCAGCCTTTTCTCCTTTCCTCCGTGGGGGTGCAAACGTACCGTGTGATAGTCAAATTATTTCCCCGACGCGACGTAGCAACTCTGTCCTACGAAGAAATTTTGTCTGCCTTAGATGCATATTTCAAAGAATCAGTCAATGTAGTTGTCAGTTCTTTCGTACAAAACGTACGGCAGGTCAGACTAATCGGGAGTGGGTTGCAACCTTGCAAGGCCTTACTAGAGATTGTGCTTTTGAGTGTCAATGTGGACTCCCTTATTCAGATACTATGGTACGTGATGCAATTGCACAGAACGTTTCTGATGCTCGTATAAGGGAACAGATTTTGAAACTAGTAAATCCCTCCCTTCAACAAGTGATGGACATATTGGATCGGCAGGACGCACTTGACTTTGCTCAGGAATCATCTGAAACTTGGCCAGCAGTGTGTCAGGTTAACTGGCCCGCCGCGTGAGCTGCACGGATCAGTTAACAGCCCTCGCGCCCGGCCGCGCCGCTGGCGCTAGGTCTCAGCCACGTGTGCCGCGCCAGCAAGCAAATGCAGTGATCAAATCGTGCCCGCTGTGTGCTACTAAACATTCGCGTGCGAATTGCCCGTCACGCCAATCTATTTGCTTTTATTGTAATAAAAAAGGACATGTTCAGAGTGTCTGACAGAAAAAGCTCAGATCGGATGCTCAAAACCATTCCAGGCCCTTTGCTTCGCGCCGGGATCGGAATCGAACCAAGGATACTCAGGCTCGCGAAACTTCGCCCATGGAAATTCGTGTAGTTCATTCCACTGCGCCCAGTGCCACTCTCTCTAACAGTGACTGTGTTCGTCCCAAAAATAGCGTGCATCGACATCGCCGGAACTCCCGTCAAGTCGCAAGTGATTATGTACCAGACTCAGTTCACGTTGCACGAGACAGTCGCTCTTGTCGTCAGCAGGACAATAAACATTTCGTAGACTTGGACATTAACGGCAAAGTGATACAATTCCAGCTCGATACCGGAGCTGCAGTTTTACTGATCAATCAAGACACTAACTGCTGGGCGCACCTCCGTTGCGTGCCGCAAATGCTAAATTACGTAGCTATTCAGGAACAAAAGATCAATGTGTTAGGTCAATGCAGCCTCCTTGCATCATACAAAGGACAAACAAAACTTGTGTCATTTTACGTCCTTCGTTCTTCTCCTGCAGTGAACTTGTTCGGTCTAGATTTATTTCAGTTGTTTAACTTGTCCATAGTAAATCAGGTCCTCTCAGTGAGCCGGACTGTGCCTTCAGACAGTGTTTCTCGTGTATGTGAAGAATTTGCAGACATTTTTGCACCGGGCCTCGGTTGCGCTAAGAACTATAAAGCATATTTGGAACTGAAATTAAACGCGCAACCGAAATTTTTCAGAGCGCGCAATGTTCCCACGCATTGCGTGATGAGGTCGCAAAAACATTACACGAATTGGAATCACAATGTGTGATTGAACGTGTGCAGGCTTCTCTCTGGGCATCACCCTTAGTAATTTTGCCAAAACCTTCCGGCAAATTGAGACTTTGTGTAGACTTCAAGGCAACAGTGAATCCACAACTAGTGATTGCAACTTTTCCTTTACCCCGCCTGGAAGATCTTTTTGACAAACTGTGCCCAGGCACATATTTTTCGAAGTTGGACCTAACAGATGCGTACTTGCAAATACCTGTGGACGAAAAATCCCAGCGTGTTTTGGTGGTTAACACGCATCTTGGTTTGTATCGATTCAAACGACTGCCATTCGTTTGTGCATCCGCCCCTGCATTGTTTCAGCAATATCTACAAACTGTTTGTGCGTTGGTCCCTACTGCAGCAAATTATCTGCACGATATTGTGATCTCTGGAAAGACGAAAGACGAACATTTGGCCAATCTCAGAACATTATTTCAGGTCTTGCGACAAAATGGTCTTCGCTTGCGAAAGGACAAATGTGTGTTTTTTGTTCGGGACTTGCCATACCTGGGACATGTAATCAATGCACAAGGCATACATCCCAGACCAACGCACCTCCGTGCCATACGAGACTTGCCTTCGCCGCAGAATTTGAAGCAGCTACAGTGTGTGCTAGGAAAAAGCAACTATTATCATAAATATGTTCCACACGCCCCTTCCATTTCAGCTCCGCTTCATCGTTTACGCCGTAAGGGCGTTCCGTTCGTCTGGACGACGGAATGCGAACGCGCCTTTCGCCAGCTGAAAACGGCGTTGCTTTCCAATACTTGCCTTACGCCATTCGATCCCCAGAAGCCCCTTTTGTTGATGGTGGATGCATCGGATTTCGGGATCGGTGCTGTGCTTGCGAACAAAGATGGATCGCACGATCGCCCTATTGCCTTTGCGTCCAAATTGCTCTCGTCTGCGCAAAGAAATTATTCACAGATCGAGAAAGAAGCATTGGCTCTCGTATTTGGTGTTACAAAGTTTCATGATTTCTTGTATGGCTGTCACTTTACCATCATCACAGACCACAAACCTTTGACATTGCTTTTTCATCCGACCAAGCCTGTACCTCCACGTACAGCGCAGAAATTCATTCGCTGGTCTATTTTCCTCTTGCAGTACCGGTACAATATCTTGTATCGGTCCACTGCTAAGCACGGAAACGCCGATGAGTTCTCCCGCTTGCCTGTTGCTGAGGATAGGGCATTCGATTCCTCCGAACTTGCTTGCATGTTCATTGATGCGGAAACCGATGACGTGGTCGAAACGTTTCCGATTGATTTTCGTCGTGTAGCTACAGCCACAGGTGCCAACCCTGTCCTTGCTCCCGTTCTGCGTTTTGTGGCTACGTAATGGCCCTTGTCAAAGTCACGGATCGGGGACCCGTTGGTTCGCCGATTTTTTGCTCACAAGGAGAGACTTTTTGTACGACGTGGTGTTTTGCTTTTGCGATCTGATAATGATCAGTCCAGGGTCGTGGTACCACGTTCGTTACAGTGCTCTGTCTTACAGCTTCTCCACCAAGGACATTGGGGTATAGTGAGAACGAAACAACTTGCTCGTCAGCACTGTACTTGGTTCGGAATCGATGCCGCGATTACGAATATGTGCTCTTCTTGCATGGTGTGTGCCGAACAACAATCAGCACCGCCGCGGAAATTTTTTGCATGGCCACTTCCCCTTGGCAACGCTTATACATCGATTTTGCTGGTCCATCCTGGAATGCCCGATGGTTGGTTGTGGTAGATTCATTCAGTAATTTTCCTTTTGTTGTCCGGATGTCTTGCACGACATCGTCTGCCACCATCCAAGCGTTGTCTGCTATCTTTTGCATTGAAGGTCTTCCACAGACTATTGTTTCCGACAACGGCCCACAATTCACGTCCGCAGAATTTCAATCATTCTGCAAGGCCAATGGTATTCAACATCTGACGTCCGCGCCGTTTTTGCCACAGTCAAACGGTGCCGCTCAACGATTGGTTAGGACTTTCAAGTCACAGATGTTGAAGTTGAAAGAGTCGAATTCTCGGTAGGACGCCTTATTGCTCTTTTTATCCTCGTACCGCTCTCAGCCCCGAGATGGTCGCTCGCCGGCTGAGTTGCTTGACGGTCGTCATCATCGAACCTTGATGTCTTTGCTACATCCGACGCATCAGGTCCCTGTGCAGCGGCAGACACCTGCTTTTGCTCCTGGCGACGTTGTCTGCTATCGCCACTATCGAGGTTCACGGCGTTGGTTCGAAGGGCGTATTCTTCGCTGCCTCGGACGCGCTATGTATCTGGTTTTGGCGGCCTCTGGAGAGGTGCGCCGGAATCTCAACCAGCTGAGCCGGTGTCGTCGCACGGGATCTGCCGCTCGCCGTCTGCTTTCAGCGACGGTGCCGTCAGGTCAGCGCCCCGGGGACCCATCTACTGGCTCGCCTCAGCCCCAAGTGTTACCGACGCTGCCTTCCATTTTGCCCCATGGCGACGCGCCGCCGCCACCGCCGCCGCCGCCTGTTGTCCCGCCGGCGACGCCCGCAGTGGACGCGTAGCTGCAACCGCCGGCGCCTCCCTGGGTCACGCGCCGCCGATCGCTTCCCGTGACCAGTTGTCCTCCGACATGGAACTCTTGCCCGCTCCGGACCTTCGTCGTCTTCGCCCGTCGGGTGCCCCGGCCCGATGGAGGTCGACACTTCGGCCTCTCCTATCTGTCTACGGGCGCATACACCGCATGTTAGAGTGCACCCTGGAGCAGGTTTTCAGGCGTTTCGTAGCTCCCCGCGGTCCGAATGGCAGGGTGCTGGTGGCACAGCCTCGCCTTTTGTTAGGTTCCCGACCTCGTCGCATACGTCAACATGCGGTTCTCCCCACGGCGTGCGGGAGCCTTATGCCACAACCGTACGCCGATTTGCGGGGGAGGAATGTGGTGTCACTGCCAGACATCATACTTGCTAGGTGGTAGCCTTTAAATCGGCCGCGGTCCGGTAGTATACGTCGGACCCACGTGTCGCCAATATCAGTGATTGCAGACCGAGCGCCGCCACACGGCAGGTCTAGAGAGACTTCCTAGCACTCGCCCCAGTTGTACAGCCGACTTTGCTAGGGATGGTTCACTGACTTCTACGCTCTCATTTGCCGAGACGATAGTTAGCCTAGCCTTCAGCTACGTTATTTGCTACGACCTAGCAAGGCGCCAGTATCCGTATTATTGATATTGTGAATGATGTACCATAAAGAGCGACGTTCTCCGTTAATGGATTAAAGTTAAGTATTCCACCAGCTACGTCCGTTTTTCTCAATTCACATTCCCTTGTAATGTTCCAGACCTCACGCCAGCCTGCGTGAGCTGAGACGCGTGCATTTCGGCCTCCTTTAGGAACACGGTTGGCTCTCCTGCCAACCACAACATAGACCTTCTTCAGAGTTATTATGTACTGGTCACTAGACGAACTGTAAAAATGTTCAAATGTATGTGAAATATTATGGGACTTAACTGCTAAGCTTACACACTACTTAACCTAAATTATCCTATAGACAAACACACACACCCATGCCCGAGGGAGGACTCGAACCGCCGCCGGGACCAGCCGCACAGCCCATGACTGCAGTGCCTGACACCACTTGACTAATCCCTCGCGCCAGACGAAATGTTACAGCAATTAGAAACGCTGTATGGGCCACCGACTTTCATAAGTTGTCCATAGATGACCAACCTGTTCA
The DNA here is from genome assembly GCF_023897955.1 of Schistocerca gregaria. Classification (NCBI taxonomy): domain Eukaryota; kingdom Metazoa; phylum Arthropoda; class Insecta; order Orthoptera; family Acrididae; genus Schistocerca; species Schistocerca gregaria. The sequence continues at coordinate 134,086,234 of NC_064921.1, read as the reverse complement.
AAGACTTTACCCTAAAGGAGCAGATTCTTGTTACCAAAAAGCAAAAGAAAGTGGTCAAATATACCATCATAAGCACTCTCTTCCTTAGCCTGTTATGAATGAAATAAAACCAATTTTTAGAGACCTGAGTGAAATTGTTTTGCTTAGTAAATGTCGTCATGGCGGCACTCAGAATAGAAATGAAAGTTTCAACCATTGCATGTGGGAAAGACTAGTCAAGAATGTTTTTGTACGACTAAATACAAGTTTGTGTATTAGGTGCAGTGATATGCTTCAACGACGAAGCGATAGGAAGGTTGGAAGCCTTGAGAAATTTAGGCATGAAATGTGGCTTTAATATGGAAGATCAATTGCTTGCGTGTGACAGACAACTGGTTCATGAAGGTGAAAGATTCCCTCTTCAAGTTATGTACTAAAGAAGCTAAAAGGAATGCTGAGAAGGAATGCTAAGAAGATGCTTGAAGATGAAGAAATGCTGCAGGATGAAGACTATATTCCAGGAATGCTCTGAGGCACAGTTTAATTGCACTCATATCTTCATTCCCGATTTCCCGCTAGTCGTATTTTTCAGCATTCAGGCACAAATATATCCTGAAGTTCATAAAGTATTGCCCTATTTTTTTCTGTAACTTGCTATAGTCCAAACTTATGTATTACTATCAACTAAATTATAGAAAAAATAACATTTATATTCAGAAAAAAATTATAAATATTAAAATGTAAGGTGTGATATGTTTTTATCCTTGTTTTTTTTTCAAGAACAGACGAAACAAATGGGAAGCAACACTGAAAGAAATGAACTTTGCCACGTCATGTAGGAAAGCATGGAGAGTCTTGAATGGGCTAACTGGCAAGCAACACTTCAAAAATCCGTATCCTAAATTGAGTTCCGACCTCATTGCTAACCGCATCCCATACGTCACAAGGGCAAAGAGAGACAAGAATCATACCAGAGCAGTAAAATGTAAACTCTCTAACCTCAAGCCTAGTGCCCTAAGAAACGAGCCGCTTTTCAGGCCCTTCTCCATAGCGGAAGTAGCAAGTGCCCTCAAGCAACTGAAAGTCGGTAAGGCTGCTGGCTCCGACAAAATCTATAATGAATTCATTAAGGACATGGGCCCACACTGCATACGATGGCTCACTTCGCTCTTCACTTACATACTCAAAGAGAACAAAATTCCCAAACAATTCAAACTGTCGAAAGTTGTAGCCACTCTCAAACCTGGCAAACCTGAAGACAACTCTGAAAGCTACCGCCCTATAGCACTGCCCAGTTGTACATTCAAACTTTTCGAACGAGTCCTCCTAACCAGAAAAGCACCGTTCATCGAGGCTGCTACCTCTCCTGAACAAATTGGCTTCAGACAAGGACGCAGCTGCATCGATCAAGTTCTTGCACTAACTACCCATATTGAAGCAGGTTTTCAAGGCCATCTGAAATCAACAGCTGTCTTCTTCGACCTGTCATCCGCGTATGACACTGTCTGGCGACAGGAACCGGTCTACAAGCTACTGAAAGTTGTACCAAGTCGAGAAATTCTGGATCTAACATCCAGCATGCTTAGTGAAAGGCAATCTGAAGAGTTTCTAGGCAGCTCTAAAAACCACAAACCGAAACTAAATAATGGAATACCACAGGGATGTGTTTTAGTCCCATTACTCTTCAATTTGTACATTAGTGATTTACCAACCACAGTATCAACTAAATTCATCTATGCTGATGACATCGCACTGGTAACACAGAGCAGTAATTTTGAAGGTGGTGATTGAATTGATACGGAGGATCTGGAGAAGATGTTAACTTTCTTCAAGACCTCGAGATTGATCCCAAGCACATCAAAAAATGAAGTCTGTTGCTTCCATCTATCGAATCGTGCTGCGAGCTACAAATCAAGATTTCTGCTCAATGGAGAAACGTTGAGGTACAACCCTTTCCCAAAATATCTTTGAATCACTCTAGAATAGGACGCTGAGCTACAAAGAGCACATCACCAAGCTTTCTCATAAAGTTGCTGCAAGGAACAACATACTACATAAGCTCAGTGGTACCACCTGGTGAACACCTGCTGACTGTCTACGTTTAACTGGCATCAGTCTTGTGTACTCTGCTGCCGAGTATTGTTCACCTGTCTGGTTGGAAAGTGTACATATGAAGAAGGTAGACACAAAACTTAACGACACAACACGCTGCATTACTGGTTCCATCAAATCAACCCCATGCCACTGGTTACCTGTGCTGAGTAACATCCCTCCACCTCACTTAAGGCGGAAACAAGCTCTACAGAGGGACGCCAAGAAAATCTCCCTACCACTGCACCAGGAATTCTGTCATCCGCCACTGCAACGATTTGGTTCAAGAAGACCAGCAAGTGTTATTGCAGGACGACACATCGCGGATGGTTTTGATCTAAATGTAACCTGGAAGCATGAATGGTCAATAAAAACATTGGGAGCAAGAGCCCATCACCTTGATCCCACAAAGAAGTCAAAATGTTTTGACCTCCTGAGGAACTTTTGGTGCCACCTCAACAGGTTATGGACTGGACATGGTTGTTGTAGGTACTTCAGGTACAAATGGGGCTGGATCAGTTCACCAATGAGAGAATGTAATAATGAAGAGCAGATAATTGAACATTTAGTCCAACTCTGTCCATTTCATTCAAACCCTGGAATTCCTGATGACTTGTTCACTCTCACACCCAGCGTAATTAACTGGTTGAAAAACACGGACTTCAAGGTTTAATCTTGTCTAATATCATATGTATATTGTATAAAATCATTTACCTTATATCAACTGTATATTGTATAAAATCACCATATGATTAAATAAATAAAATAAAATCCTTGTAATATACATAATAGGTGGAATTAAACACGTCTAGGAACTCAGCCATCATGCCTTGGATATCTGGTAAAAATTAGGTCTCCTTAAAATGAATAACATTGGATTAAATGGTACCTCAATTTAAGGAAGCATTTTGGAAACAAGAATTGCATAATATTGTTTGTGATTTTTTTTAATAACGCTAAGCAGGTTCAGAAATGTGCTGAATTACCTGAAATCAACAAAAAACCTTTAAAGCATGTACATTATAAACAGTGCCTGAAAGAGGTAGGTGTTGATTTTTACATAATATTGAGCCGGAAAAGTACCCTGCATCATTAAAAAAAAGAAGAGTCATGTGACAGATCCACATAATTGCAGACCTATATCGCCAACATCAATCTGTTACAGAACTACTGATGACGTCTCTGGAAAACAAATATCTCTTCTACAAAAATCAACATACGAGGGCTGTCCAGAAAGTAAGTTACGATCGGTCGAGAAATGGACACGACTATGAAAATCCGATAAAGCTTTGCAAAGATGTGTTAGGCAGTGTCTCTAGTATGACTCTAGGTAGAATTATGTCGCTCTTTTCATTCCTGAGCTCTTAGTGAGCGCGTAAAGATGTTATAGAAAACAGTGTCTCCCGCCAAGTACGAGGGCCTGGTGAGAATTTTCCCCTGAAGCTATGCAACCAATATTACGTAACTATCTTGCGGTTTCTTTTTCAAGACAATTCTCAGCCTCATTCTGCAGGGGCAATGAAGATGTTACTGATCGTTTCAATTGGAAATGTTTGGTTACCCACAATACAGCCCGTAATTGTCTCCCACTGAGTTTCTCTGCTCAAACGTACCTGGCTATGAAGACAACATTTTGGCACAGACAACGGGCTTTAGGGCAGCGTAGAGAATTGGCGGAAAGCACTGGCAGCTGCCTTCTATGATGAGGGTATTGGAAAGTTGGTACCACGCTACGACGAATGTCTGAGTCAGAATGGCGACTACGTAGAGAAGTAGCTGAAAGGTGTAGCTAACTGTTACAAACCAAACATTTCTGATTTTCACTGCGTCTATCATTTCGCGATCAATCGTAACTTACTTTCTGGACAGCCGTCGTACATTCCGTAAATACTTCGCGAAACTCGACTCGCTCTGTTTTCCATGAGATGCATAGCATTGTAGACAACTCCACTCAGGCTCATGCCGATTGACTTCATGAAGTCATTTGACACAGTATCGCACAGCCGTTTAGTGGAAGAAATACGAGCATACAGAATATCGGACCAGATCTGCGACTGGATATGAGATTTTTTTATAGACAGATCTCAAAATGTTGCTCTTAATGGAACAAAATCAACGATATAAAGTTAATATCCGGAGTACCCCAAGGACGTGTGAAACGAGCGTTACTGTTAACGATGTATATAAATGTTCTAGCAGAAAGCTTCGGAAACTCTTTATGACTGCTCGCAGATGACGCAGATGTCTATGAGCAGGTAGCAACTCCAGAAGGAAGTATCAATTTGCATAATAAACCGCCGAGGACTCATCAATGATGCGGGCTCTGGAAGTTGACGGTGAGCGTAAATAAATGTAACACATTGATCATACATGGGAAAAGATATCCACTTCTCTACAACTATAATGTTGACGACAAATTTCTGAAAATACTATCTACCGTAAAATAGTGAACATCAACTATTCAGAACAACCGCAAGTGGATAACAATACAAATCAAAAGTTAGGAAAAGCAGATATCAGACTGAGAATCATAGGAAAAATCCTAACGAAACGTAACTCATCCATGAAGGAAGTGGCTTACAAGTGTCATGTTGGACAAATTCTTGAGTATTATTCATCAATCCGGGAACCTTGCCAGGTAGGACTGACAGAAGGAATGGAGAAGATCCAAAGAAGAGCAGTACGTTTTGTCACGGGATCGTTTAGTCCGCGTGAGAACGTTACAGTGATGATTAGCAAGCTCCAATGGCAGACGTTACAAGTGAGGCGTTGTGGATCACGGAAACGTTCCTTATTGAAATTACAAGAGAGCACTTTGCGTTAAGATTCGGACAACATATTTCTTCCTCCCACATGAGGGTCGCGAAATGGCTACGAAGAGAAAATTCGAGAAATCGGAGCTAATACAGAGGTGAGTACACCAGTTATTTTCAACTGCAATGACTAGTGTTGAACTGGATTCATTGCTGTTTTATTAATGATTTGAAAAGAAACAGTGAGAAGGGTTAACAAACGTCAACTTTTAAAATACGCGAAAGTATCAATTATTTCCAACCGAGTTGTTGTGACCATTATTACAATGGGAGACGCAGTGCAATAGAGTAGTGATTATTATGAATGACGAAGGACAATTTGACCACTGAGTTAACGTAGAACAAGATTTTAGACTTGAAAGTATCATACTTAATGTAACAGAAGATAGTGGTGTTGCTAGATTTAATAAGACAATCCATAGTCCAATACCAGCAGTTGATCAGGAAGCGAGAACAAATATTGTTGGGCAATGATTTAATATTGCATGTGTTAAAATAAGTGAGTTATGACATTCAAAAATCTTTCCAGGAAGCGAAGGGTGCTTACAGTAAGTTGTTGGGTGAAATTTGTGATCTACTGATGTAATTTACTGGTACATTTAATCAAAAACATGATGAACTCCGCAATGAAAGTGGAACTAAACATCAGGAACACGAAACTGAAATTCATAAATTTAAGACACAGGCTAACGAACAATATAGTGAAGTGAAATGAAAATGTTAGTTAGCAACGTTCATTATAAAATTCGGATCCAAACTGACGAAACTGTCAAAGTCAAGAATACATGCAAGGTCAAAAAAGAATCACTATTAAAATAATTGGCGGCGCTCAGCGCAGTGAAATGAAGTGCGTACTGAAGTAAATGAAATTCGCCACAAAGTACTACAAGACAACAGGTAGAGCGGAAGGAATAAGGAAACTTCATGGGAAGAGATTAAAGCAGTATTACGTGAAGCAGCTAGCAGCGCTTTTGATGTGCCTCAGGTAATTGTGCGTTATGGAATAAGTGCACGAAATTTTCAAGATTATGAACCGAAACAAGTTATCCATGCTGAGAAAACATGCATTTGCTAGACATTATAGTGAGCGGGCTAAAACAGATGCTTCAACCAAACGAATGGCGAAGCACATACTTGGTGCTTTGGAAAATTGCTCCAAGTATGAAGAATTTGAAACCGCATTCTTAAATAAATTTTAATTTCATGAAAAGCTTTGGGATATAAAATCAAAAATTATTACACTGTCGAACCTCACAAGAACATATTCAGAACTACTGCAATAACAATTCCTATTTTGAGGATCCGTAGGAAGAGTTATTATTAATTTTAATGTAGAAGTTACAATTTGCGGAACGTGAGAAGTTGACGCTCAGTCTGCGTTTCAGTGCGCAACAGGTGTGTTTGACGATTGACCGCATGGAAGAAATCAACGCAGAACGAGAACAACAAGTGATAAAAAACGACGATAATCAGAAACATAATACTGGCTCACCCCGACGAGAAATTCTGAATTATGGATCTGATGGAAGAGAAGGAACGAATATGACGCGCAGAATAAATTGAATTGTAATAACTAACCAAATCGACATTCTATGCCGGATACAAAGTGCAACATGAGAGTGCCAGAAGTCATGATCATAATCATGAGTGATCGTGAATCGGTAAACTAAACAAAGTTTCAGAAAAAAAAGGTTCAAATGGCTCTAAGCACTATGGGACTTAACATCTGAGATCATCAGTCCCCTAGACTTAGAACTATTTAAATCTAACTACCCTAAGGACATCAAACACATCCATGCCCGAGGCAGGATTCGAACCTGCGACCACAGCAGCAGTGTGGTTCCGGACTGAAGTGCCTAGAACCCCTCGGCCAAAGTATCATAAACGTTCCACTCCGAAACTGATGCTACGACGACTGGATCAGAAGTCACAACTAACCCTGTTAAATGTGAACGTGTCGCAAGTGTGGAAGATCTGTGCAGAGCAGAAATGGAGAGTTACAAATAGATTTTAATGCCTTCAGTAGAAGTGCATGTATGCTAAGCTGTTATGGACGCACTATTACAATAGATTCAGCCAGCGAGACGAGTGCTATTTCATAAAATTTATTTTGACAACTGAATAATGTTCTTGCGTTTCCAATATTTCCTGTTAATGGCGTACGTATTGTCAGCGCTGCAGGAAATAGAAGCAAACCCATTAAAAGTCAAGCACTAATTAAGTACAGTATTCAGGAAGATAAATACGAGCAGAGTTCATTAGTTGCTCAATGTCGTAACATCGTTTTATCTCTCGGGATGGATTGGTTGACGGGAACGTCATTTGATTCGGATTTTGCAGAGAGCTGTTTGGTTATGGACATCAAAATAATAATGTGAAAATAAGTTTTGGATGAAGATAGTAGGGGAGCTGTGTGCGACAATATAAGATAAATGCGTTTTCAAGGAGAATTAGCCGAAGAAGAAGAGGGAACTGCGACTTTAAATGACACATGAGGAAGATGCTAGGCTACTAGAGGATGATATGATGAAGGTGCTCTGGGTGGTATTCAAATTAAGATTCTAAAGTTAATGGGCTGGGCTGAAGCTAAACGAGAAGAGATGTTACGTCTATCTGTCTTCAGAAATATCTGGTCTCATGAAAGGATGTGTTTGACAAATTAATGTAAAACATCAGGAGCCATTCGACAGTTAGTCTGTTATTCAGATCTGTTAAAAATAGTGGAATACTTTGCACTACTCCAGAGAATGAAGCAGATATTTTATGGCACCTGATGGTGAGGGGGGAGGGAGAGGGGCGGGAAGGAGCAACACTGTCCCCTTGCGGAAACTTGAGCACATGCCATAAATTCACTGCAAAATTCTCGTGGAGTTATAGGAACGATTTTCTGTGACTACTAAATCACAGTTTCAGCGCAAACTAGGTTTGCCATATTCTTGTATTCTGGTCTCCCCCTGGGTTAGTGTATAACAAAACAAAACAGAAACTTGATTTTCAAAACATTTTGTAGAGCTTCATATGTTTTTGTTCTGATATTCAGTCGTCAGAGCGATTTGATGCAGCTGTTCACCCTAATATAACGTGCGCAAGCTGCTTATCTCCGAATAACTACGGCAACCTAAACCCTATAAACTCGGAAGAAAAACTTTAGGAAGCCAAGATCGCTTGTAAAACATTTATTTCGATAATCGGTTTCAGTAAGACGAAATTATCATCTTCCGATCTTATGCTGTACAAATTCAGAAAATCTCCATCTGTGGTACGTGTCGGGTTACAGATGGAAAAGATTATCTGAATTTGTAGAGAATAACATCCGAGCATTCTAACGTCGTCTTATAGAAACCGGTTACAGAAATAAATGCTTTACTAGCGATATTGGCTTTCTAAAGTTTCTCCTGAGTTTGTAACACTCCAGATAGCCCCCCTTCTGGCTCTAAGTCAGTAATGTATAACCTCCACCAATTCGAATCGTATTACTATCTTCGTTATTTTGTGCCACTCTTCAATTTAACCGTCATCCCACCGAGCTCAGCCACACCACCCCCCAAACACACACACAAACACACACACACACATACACACACACACACACACACACACACACACACACACACACACCTCCAACACCATATAGACAATTTCTTGACGTCTCAGAAATTGTCCTGTAAGCTGGTCCCCTCTTTGAGCGAGGTCTTTCATAAATTCCTCCTCACCCCATGTCAATAACTACCATCTCATTAGTTACACGCCCGCCATTGTGACCGAGCGGTTCTAGGCGCTTCGGTCTGGAACCGCGCGACCGCTACGGTCGCAGGTTTGAAACCTGCGTCGGGTATGAATGTGTGTGATATCCTTAGGTGAGTTAGGTTAAAGTGGTTCTAAGTTCTAGTGGACTGATGACCTCAGATATAAAACCCCATAGTGTTCAGAGACATTTGCACCATTCTGAACCATTAGTAAGGCGATGTATGCATATATTCTTCAGCATTCTTCTGTAACGCCTACATCTACAGTTACATCTACATGCATACTTTGCAAATCACATGTAAACACCTGGCAGAGGGTTCATCGAACTACCTTCACAAATCTCTATTAGTCCATCTCCTACTGCGCGTGGAAAGAACGAGCACCTATATCTTTCCGTGCCTGCTCTGATTTCCCTTATTTTATCGTGGTGATCGTTTCTGCCTATGTAGGTCGGTGACAACAAAATACACTCCTGGAAATGGAAAAAAGAACACATTGACACCGGTGTGTCAGACCCACCATACTTGCTCCGACAACTGCGAGAGGGCTGTACAAGCAATGATCACACGCACGGCACAGCGGACACACCAGGAACCGCGGTGTTGGCCGTCGAATGGCGCTAGCTGCGCAGCATTTGTGCACCGCCGCCGTCAGTGTCAGCCAGTTTGCCGTGGCATACAGAGCTCCATCGCAGTCTTTAACACTGGTAGCATACCGCGACAGCGTGGACGTGAACCGTATGTGCAGTTGACGGACTTTGAGCGAGGGCGTATAGTGGGCATGCGGGAGGCCGGGTGGACGTACCGCCGAATTGCTCAGCACGTGGGGCGTGAGGTCTCCACAGTACATCGATGTTGTCACCAGTGGTCGGCGGAAGGTGCACGTGCCCGTCGATCTGGGACCGGACCGCAGCGACGCACGGATGCACGCCAAGACCGTAGGATCCTACACAGTGCCGTAGGGGACCGCATTCCACTTCCCAGCAAATTAGGGACACTGTTGCTCCTGGGGTATCGGCGAGGACCATTCGCAACCGTCTCCATGAAGCTGGGCTACGGTCCCGCACACCGTTAGGCCGTCTTTCGCTCACGCCCCAACATCGTGCAGCCCGCCTCCAGTGGTGTCGCGACAGGCGTGAATGGAGGGACGAATGGAGACGTGTCGTCTTCAGCGATGAGAGTCGCTTCTGCCTTGGTGCCAATGATGGTCGTATGCGTGTTTGGCGCCGTGCAGGTGAGCGCCGCAATCAGGACTGCATACGACCGAGGCACACAGGGCCAACACCCGGCATCATGGTGTGGGGAGCGATCTCCTACACTGGCCATACACCTCTGGTGATCGTCGAGGGGACACTGAATAATGCACGGCACATCCAAACCGTCGTCGAACCCATCGTTCTACCATTCCTAGACCGGCAAGGGAACTTGCTGTTTCAACAGGACAATGCACGTCCGCATGTATCCCGTGCCACCCAACGTGCTCTAGAAGGTGTAAGTCAACTACCCTGGCCAGCAAGATCTCCGGATCTGTCCTTCATTGAGCATGTTTGGGACTGGATGAAGCGTCGTCTCACGCGGTCTGCACGTCCAGCACGAACGCTGGTCCAACTGAGGCGCCAGGTGGAAATGGCATGGCAAGCCTTTCCACAGGACTACATCCAGCATCTCTACGATCGTCTCCATGGGAGAATAGCAGCCTGCATTGCTGCGAAAGGTGGATATAAACTGTACTAGTGCCGACATTGTGCATGGTCTGTTGCCTGTGTCTATGTGCCTGTGGTTCTGTCAGTGTGATCATGTGATGTATCTGACCCCAGGAATGTGTCAATAAAGTTTCCCCTTCCTGGGACAATGAATTCACGGAGTTCTTATTTCAATTTCCAGGAGTGTATTTCCGCTCTCGGAGGAGAAAGTTGGTGATTGGAATTTCGGGAGAAGATACAGTGTCAACAACGAAAAATCCTGTATCATTTCAGTGACCCATTTCTCGCGAAAATACAAAACGTGCTGCCCTGCTTTGAACTTTTACGATGTACGTTGACAGCTCTATCTGGCAATTATCCCACAAAACGCAGCAGTGTTCTAATAGAGGACGGACCAGCATAGTGTAGGCAGTCCCCTTAGTAGATCTGTTGCATTTTTTAAGTGACCTTTCAATAAAACACAGTCTTTGGTTAGCTTTCCCCATAACATTTTCTGTGTGTTCCTTCCAATTTAAATTGTTCGTAATTGTAATTCCTAGGTATTTAGTTAAAATATGGCCTTTAGATAAGACTGATTTGTCGTGTAACCGAAGTTTAAAGAATTACTTTTGGCACTCATGAAGATGACCTCCTACTTTTTGTTATTTAGGGTCAACTGCCAATTTTCGCAACATTCAGATATCTTTTCTAAATCGTTTTGCAATTGGTTTTGGTATTCTGATGACTTTATTAGATGATAAACGACAGCGTCATCTGCAAACAACGTAAGACGATTTCTCAGATTGTCTGCCAAATCGTTTGTATAGATAAGGAGCAGCAAAGGGTAAGGTAAGAACAGTACCACTACCTAGGGGGACGCCAGAAATATCTTCCGTTTCATTTGATGACTTTACGTCACTTACTACGAACTGTGACCTCTTTGACAGGAAATCAAACCAGTCATATAAACGAGACGATAATCCATATGCACGCAATGTCGCTACAAGCCACTTCTGTGGTACGGTGTTAAAAGCCTTCCGGAAATCCATAAATACGGCATCTACCTGAAATCGCTTGTCAATAGGTCTCAACGCTTCATGCTAGTTGTGTTTCACAAGAACGACGTTTTCTAAATCCATGCTGACTGTGTGTTAATAGACCGTTTCCTTCAAGGTATTCATAATGGTCGAACACAATATATGTTCCCAAATCCTGCTGCACATCGACGTTAATGTTATGGGCGTGTAATTTAGTGGATTACTCCTACTACCTTTCTTGAATATTGGTGTGACCTGTGCAACTTTCCAGTCTTTGGGTACGGATCTATCGTCGAGCGAACGGTTGTACATGATTGTTAAGTACGGAGCTAATGCATCAGCACACTCCGAAAGCAACCTAGTTGGTATACAGTGTGAGCAAGAAGACTTGCTTTTATTAAGTGATTTAAGTTGCTTCATTACTCCGAGGATATTTACTTCTCCGTTACTCATGATGGCAGCTGTTCTTGATTCGAATTCTGGAATATTTACTACATCTTCTCTTGTGAAGGAATTTCGGAGCGCTGTGTTTAGTAATTCTGCTTTGGAAGTACTGTCTTCGATAGTATATCCATTGCTATCGAGAAGAGAAGGCATTGATTGTTTCTTGCCGCTAACACACATCACATACGAGCAGAATCTCTTTGGATTTTCTGCCAGGTTCCGAGACAAAGTTTGGTTGTAGAAACTATTACAAGCATCTCTCATTGAAGTCCACGCTAAATTTCGAGCTTGTGGGTATTCTGCATCTGTTTAAATTTGGCATTATTGTTTCTTTGTTTCTGAATTCAATCCACATCAAGTCCACACTTAGGAAGGCGCCATCGAATTTTTGTCTGCCTTTTTGAATAGGTATATTTTTCTTTTATTTTTTGGGGATTTGGGGGTTACAATATTCAGTCTCACCACGACAACCCTGTGTTTACTAACTCCTGTGCTCGTTATTAACTCAGAATTATATGTTACTAAGAGGTCATGTGTGTTTTCATAACTGATTAGTATTCGCGTGGGCTCATGAATTAAATGCTCGAAATAATTTTCTGAGATTTTCGGGTGATGTTTTCAGAGAATTCCGGGTGATGTTTTACGCGTACCAACTATAGTCGTATGAGTCGGGTACGTGCTTAAAATGAAACTCAAGTTTTCTTTGAACCTTTCAGCAGCTGTATTGGGAATTCGGTAAAAGGATCCCATTATTATTTTATTCTGATTTCCAAAAATGACCTCTGCCGATACTAACTCACAGGAACTATCTGTTTCAATTTCGCGACCCGATAAACTACTTCTAATAGCAACAAACGCGCCATCGCCAATCGTGTTAAGCCTATCCTCTCGGAACACCGTTACGTTCTTCGCAAAAATTTCGGCTGAGCTTATCTCCGGCTGTAGCCAGATTTCCGTGTCTATAACGATTTGAGCATCAGTGCTTTCTATTAGTGCTTGGAGCTCTGGTACTTTCCCAACACAGCTACGACAGTTTACAACAGTTTACTGACGGTTGCTGTATCTACGTTCTCTCTGTGTTCGGCCTGCACCCTTTGTGACTGAAGCCCTTCTTGCGTTTTCCCGAGACCCTATAACCTAAAAAACCGCCAGTCCTTCTAGCTGTGTAGCGGTCTCCTGCGTATAGTGGACTCCTGCCCCATTCAGCGGAACCCGAAACCCAACCACTCTTTGGTGGAAGTCGAGGAATATACAGCCTACCCGGTCGTAGAACCGTCTGAGAGTCTGATTCAGAACCTCCACTCGGCTCTGTACCAGAGGTCCCCAATCGATCCTGTAGACCATGCTGCAAATGGTCAGCTGTGATATTATCTCACAAGCAGGACTGGTAGCCTTTGCCACTTCTGTTGGTCACTCGAAACCAGAGAGAATCTCTTCTGATAAAAAGTGACACACATCGTTGGTACCGACGTGAGCCATCACCTGCAGTTGGCTGTACCCTGTGCTCTTTATGGCATCCGCGAGGGCTCGTCCACGTCTGGAGTTACTCCACCCGGTAAGCGCACGGAGTGCCCATTGGGTTTCTTCCCCTTCTTAGCAGCCATGTCCCTAAGGGGCCGCATAACGCGTCTAACGTTGGAGATCGAAGCTCCCATGTCTAAGGCTGTGTATTCACTTGTTGCCTGCACTGCTTTACGTTTCAGTTCCATAAGGGATACACTCCAGACAACACTTAAATTTCTGTTTAATGTTAAATAATTTCTCTTTTCAGAATATATTTTCTTGTTGTAATCACTCTGCTTTTTATATCCTCTCAACTTATGTCATCATTAGCAATTTTTCTGCCGAAATTGCGAAACTTATTCGCTACTCTCAGTGTTTCATTTTCTGATTTGATATCCTCAGCATTGCCTTATTTAATTCGACTACGATCCATTATCCTCATTTTAGTATGACGCTCATCTTGCAACCTCTTTTCAACGCTCAATCCATTCCGTTCAACTGCTCTGTCAAGTTCATCGCTGTCTCAGAATTACATCGGCAAATCTCAAAATTTTCGATTCTTCTCCCTGAACTTCAACTCGTTTTCCAAAATTTTTCTTGGTATCCTTTCATGATTGCTCAATGTACGCTTTGAATAACATCGGCGATATGTGGCAATCCAGTCTCTCTCCCTTCTCAGACACTGTACCAGCAGTCTAGTTTCTTGTGCAATATCATTTCAAAAATGATATTGCAGTGAACACTGTCGAAAGCTTTCTCTAACCGTAAAAATGTTATAAATGTAGGTTTATTTTCCTTTAACCTTTCTCATGAAACTAACCGTAGTATTAGTATTGTATCGTGTTTTCCTCCCTTTTCTCAGAACCGAAATTGATTTTTCCCAATATTAGCTTCTACCAGTGTTTCTATTTTTCTATGTTAAGATTTTACGTTTATCTCTTATTAAACTGACAATTCGGTAATATTCACACTTGTCAGCACGTGATTTCTTTGCAGTTCACATTATTACATTCTTCCTGAAACCTGAGAGTATCTCGCCTGTATTCTTGCATACCAAGTGGAATGTGTGGTGTCACCGCCAGACACCACACTTGTTAGGTGGTAGCCTTTAAATCGGTCGCGGTCCGGTAGTATACGTCGGACCCGCGTGTCGCCACTATCAGTGATTGCAGACTGAGCGCTGCCACACGGCAGTCTAGATAGACATCCTAACACTCGCCCCAGTTGTACAGCCGAGTTTGCTAGCGATGGTTCACTGACTTCTACGCTCTCATTTGCCGAGGCGATATTTAGCATAGCCTTTAGCTACGTTATTTGCTACGACCTATCAAGGCGCCATGATCAGTTTCTATTGTAAATCATGTAATGTCAAGAGCGACGCTCGTCATTAACGGATTAAAGTTAAGTATTCCACCAGCTACTTCCGTTTTTCACAATTCTAATTCCCTTGTCATGTTCCAGACCTCACGCCAGCCTGCGTGAGCTGAGACGCGTGCATTTCGGCCTCCTTTAGTTATACGGTTGGCTCTCCTGCCAACCACAACAGAATGATTTTGGCATGGTTGGCTGTCACTTGATTCCCATTAATTCTGAGGGAATGTCGTGTACTTAAGCGCCGTTGTTTCGACTTACATCTTTCACTTCGCTGTCAAACTCTTCACATAGTGTCATATATACCCCATCTCATCTTCATCTTCCCTTCCTGTAACATTGCTGTGAGATTCATTTTCCTTTGTGGAACCCTCCTACGTCTTCCTGCTACCTTTCAGCATTTCGTTCTTTGGTCAATACTTGCCTTTCGAGATATTGATATTCATGTAGTTGGTTGTCTCTTCTTCAATGGTCCATTTAATCTACCTACGAGTGTTATCTTACTCCTATTTACAAATGCTTCTACAGACTTGCTTTTATCTTCTGGTCATTCCTGCTTAGCCATTTTGCACTTTGCCAGTATTGTTTTTCAGACGTGTCTATTCCCTTTCGCCTTATTCCCTTTAGATATGGCAGTCAATATTGAAAATGAGAAAACATGAAATCAGAAGAATGCATCTGCTAACATGAGCAGATAGCTTGTGACTTTTGTAAGCAAAGTGTTATAAATGGCATCAGAGATGTACAAGAGTTTTTAAAATATGTTTCCATTTCTCCGTTCTGAAAACTTTTAATCAAAGGCGATTTTTCTGTTGTTTTTCTTTTTTTTTGCATCTAGTTGAATTATTTATATTTCATCTGCTTTCGGGAAATATAATGAAATTAGCATATGGAATTGTTGGTCGCCAAGTGCAAGTCTTAGTGAAGTCGACGCCATATTCGGTGACTTGCGTACCGATGATGAGGATGAAATGATGAGGACAGCACAACACTCAGTCCACGAGCGGAGAAGATCTCCAACCCGGCTGGGAATCTAACCCGGGCCCGCTTGCACGTTACCATCCTGATAAGCAGACGGACTATTTTCGGGATGACGCCTACATCTTGTCCCGAAATTTCGGTTGACAACAAGGCAGTCATCTTCAGGTGAGTTTTACATTCTGTCGCTCATTTTCCACTAATGCAGATTCGGGATTTTCAAAGTAATCAAATATTAATAGAAATATATGTTGCGTACATCTTCAAACTTTATCTCCTAATTAGTGTATTGAATCATATTATATTCTTAATTAGTTTTCAAGTACTTTTCTTGTTCCTTGAAGGAAGCTATTAATTAATACATTACAATATACAAGTGTGCTTCACTGATGTGTCACATGCTGAACAGTGGGAGACTGAGCACAGTATTAAGACAAAACGTTAAATTTGTGCCAATAATTGCACTTCCGTCTGATGATGGTCTAGGATGGACACTAATTACTGTGAGCCAAGAAATACATTCAAAGATACTGTGGCTCCTTACAGATTTCTTCATAGCTGATGCAACACATAGTTCAGTATAAATGGGTCATAAAAATCCAACGAAAAACATAATTAAGTTTCTCTTTAGAAATTTTTTAATAGATGAACGAATGGGTGCAACACGCCCAAAGAAGTATCGCAAAAAATCAGAACCGCCTGTGAGACTGTTACACAGACGTCCCGGTGCGAGCTTTTCTGTAGCTATAAATCTCTTTCCGCCGTTCGTCCTTGGAGGGTACTCTCCGTAGACAAACATGTAAAATGGGAATCAATCGCCTTCGGTGGACTAAAGGAGCTACAGCAGCACTTAGGCACTCATATAAAGTGTATGGAGAAAGACATCCCTGAAGAAAAAAGAGCTGTAGAGGTCTTTTAAAGAATCAAATCAAATAAACACAGAAAAAACAGCGAGTGCTTCACACAGACACAAAATACAACAGTCTGCTACAAGTAGCAAGAAGGCTTGAAAGTAACGCTGTTTTGTGGGAAATCGAACAGTTGGCGGCAAAGTAGTGTCTAGCTAGAGAAAATGCTACGACCATCATAATAAGTTTTTGATATCCACAAATTATTGATGAATATCAGGAGAAGAATGTATAATCTATTACATGCAAATTCTGCACATGCAGGGTGTTTCAAAAATGACCGGTATATTTGAAACGGCAATAAAAACTAAACGAGCAGCGATAGAAATACACTGTTTGTTGCAATATGCTTGGGACAACAGTACATTTTCAGGCAGACAAACTTTCGAAATTACAGTAGTTACAATTGTCAACAACAGATGGCGCTGCGGTCTGGGAAACTATATAGTACGATATTTTCCACATATCCACCTTGCGTAGCAATAATATGGCGTAGTCTCTGAATGAAATTACCCGAAACCTTTGACAACGTGTCTGGCGGAATGGCTTCACACGCAGATGAGATGTACTGCTTCAGCTGTTCAATTGTTTCTGGATTCTGGCGGTACACCTGGTCTTTCAAGTGTCCCCACAGAAAGAAGTCACAGGGGTTCATGTCTGGCGAATAGGGAGACCAATCCACGCCACCTCCTGTACGTTTCGGATAGCCCAAAGCAATCACACGATCATCGAAATATTCATTCAGGAAATTAAAGACGTCGGCCGTGCGATGTGGCCGGGCACCATCTTGCATAAGCCACGAGGTGTTCGCAGTGTCGTCTAAGGCAGTTTGTACCGCCACAAATTCACGAAGAATATCCACATAGCGTTATGCACTAATCGTTTCGGATCTGAAAAATGGGCCAATGATTCCTTTGGAAGAAATGGCGGCCCAGACCAGTACTTTTTGAGGATGCAGGGACGATGGGACTGCAACATGGGGCTTTTCGGTTCCCCATATGCGCCAGTTCTGTTTATTGACGAAGCCGTCCAGGTAAAAATAAGCTTCGTCAGTAAACCAAATGCTGCCCACATGCATATCGCCGTCATCAATCCTGTGCACTATATCGTTAGCGAATGTCTCTCGTGCAGCAATGGTAGCGGCGCTGAGGGATTGCTGCGTTTGAATTTGGTATGGATAGAGGTGTAAACTCAGGCGCATGAGACGATACGTCGACGTTGGCGTCATTTGGACCGCAGCTGCAACACGGCGAACGGAAACCCGAGGCCGCTGTTCCCAGTCCGTTGCAATTTTTCAAACAGATCCTTTATTGTATCGCTTTTCGGTCCTTTGGTTACATTAAACCTCCGTTGAAAACTTCGTCTTGTTGCAACAACACTGTGTTCTAGGCGGTGGAATTCCAACACCAGAAAAATCCTCTGTTCTAAGGAATAAACCACGTTGTCCACAGCACACTTGCACGTTGTGAACAGCACACGCTTACAGCAGAAAGACGACGTACAGAATGGCGCACCCACAGACTGCGTTGTCTTCTATATCTTTCACATCACTTGCAGCGCCATCTGTTGTTGAAAATTGTAACTACTGTAATTTCGAAAGTTTGTCCGCCTGAAAATGTACTGTTGTCCCAAGCATATTGCAACAAACAGTGTATTTCTATCGCTGCTCGTTTAGTTTTTATTGCCGTTTCAAATATACCGGTCATTTTTGAAACACTCTGTAGCTGCAGAGAAAAATACAAAAGAATATTAGGATTCAACGTCCCTTGGTATGAGAAGGTCTAAGATGGTACGAAACCGATGTGTCCATTTCGGAGGAACCAACCAGGCGTTATTTGATAAGAGACCACCATTTCAGAAGAGTTGCATGCGAGATGTTGAATTACAAGCCAATAAATTTTAAAATATTACATAAGACAAAGCCAACTTAAATACTGTGCCATCGTTCTCGTCACAGTTTTTGTCCCTTAATTCTAGAAAAAAGCTACAACTGAAAAAGCGGATGTTGGGTTTGATTTTTAAGGAAGCGAAGAGACACCCACGAATAGTAAACTTATTCCAGATTCGGCGAATGGATATTGAACCACTAACGACGAAATGACGAAGTGTAATTCAGTTTTCCCGTTCTCTACAAACTGAACTGAAAATAATGGTGAAATATTATAGCAAATGATTTGTAACGTGAATTACGTTATTTCATTCAATTTCACAGTGGCTGAGTGGTTAGAGTGACAGAAATTTAAGAACCATATCTGAATTTGCGGGTCAATTATCGCCTTTCTTCGCGTAAAGTAAGTTAGCACTAGTGGTCAGGTATGCATAGAGAGGAGATGAGGTGCTCCAGAAAAGCGAGTCCATTACTCTAGGTTATAGGACATGGTTAACTGGGTCTCATGAGACAACTGAACCATTTTCGATTTCCCACAAATGACGAGGCAACACGTGCAGCATTCTCATTGAATACGAAGTCTGTAATCCAGCTGAAGTCTCGGCATGGAACAGAATTCCGTGTGCCTCGCACGCCATAAACACAATAAACGCCCTATCGGTAGGAACGACGAAATCTTTTCCGCTAGAGAGGTTCACCTTCCTACTTTTCCTTGTCAATCACCTCATAATAGGACTTACAGACCAAATCCTCAATTATTTATTCCGTTATTCCAATCTATCTCCCCTCCAACAATTCTGTCGCTCTGTCGTAACACATATTCTGTCATCCTATACTATACTGTAGTTAATATTATTCGCAAGTATGTTCCCTCACCGATTCTACGCAGAAACTCATTCGTATAAACAGTGCATTTAATATCAGCACTTTTCTGTAACATTACATCTCAAGCACTCGAATAATTGTTATTGACATTAAATAATTTCGTGATCAAGATACTTTTTATTTTGAAATAATTTGAAACTAGTTGCTGTAACACGCAATCACAATGGAATAGAATATATTTACACTGCAATTCCTGTCTTCATATTCCCACATAGCGCATGATTCATTTTCTTGTAATGATGTGCTCCAGATATACTTTCGCACCATTTTATGCTCAGTGGGTACTGCTGCTTCCTTTTGACGAGAAATACCCTCTATTTTCCAACGTTAATCTGCTTCTTATGTCTTCCTTGGTTCGTTCTTCATATATCTTTTTTTAAGCTTTCTTCATGTCATAGCCAAATTTTTATGTTATCTTTGTCTTTAATCTCATTTCACGCTCCTAAACTCCTTCAAGTTCTATCTAGTTCACTTTCAATACATATTTTTTTATGAGTTTACTGCTCGATTCATTAAATAGTATCTGTGAAAACAATGAAATTTTCTTTAGCAGCCTTATTGGCAGATGAAAATTGTCTGGTACATCTAGACCCGAACTCGGATCCTTTGCCTTTCGGGGGCATTGATCTACCGACTGTGCTACCCAAGCTCATAATTTTCCTTTCTACATGGCAAAGGTAAAGCGAAAGCCAAATGTCCCGAACTAGAGTCTCGGTCCAGTGCACAGTTTTAATCTGCCAGGAAGTTTCACATCTGTGCACACTCCGCTGCAGAGTGATAATTTCATTCTGGAAACATGTTCCAGGCTGTGACTAAATCACGTATCCGCAATATCCTTTTTTCCAGGAGTAGCCTCGCAAGTTTCGTAGGAGAAATTCTGTGAAGTTTAGAATGTAGGAAACGAGGTACTGGCGGAAGTAACGGTGCGAAAAGAGGTTTTGTCTTGTTTTCTGACTCGGCGGAGCGCTTGCCCGCGAAATGCGAAGGTTCCGAATTAGAGTCTCGGCCTGGGACAATATTTTGATCTGTAAATAAATTTCAGTACTTGTAATTGTTACTCATTTTCACTGACGACAGCAATGTCTTTCGTGAATATTGTCACTGATGGATTTTCACCACACATTTAATCCCACTCTTCAGTCTTAATTTGTTCGACACACAGGTTGAACAATACGTGAGGAAAACCTTATCCTTGTCTTAAGGCCTTTGTAATCCGAGTACAGTCAGAAGCATCCCCATTACAGAGATCAACCAAATATTTTGTGCGAGATGTGGTATCTCACTGTTCGAAAACGTGGACACTGAGACAGAATCAACAAAAACATTTTTTTTTAAAATTGGAATTTGGTATGGAAAAGAATGGAGAAAAAGTGAAATGGATCGACGGAACGAGGAATGATGAGTTACTGAGCAGGAAAGGAAAGGAGAGGAACTTTATGAGGATGATACAAAAGAGGAAAACGTCTTGGGTCTACTACAGAGAATCATCGAGGGAAAATTAGAAGGGAAAAGATTGACGGGACGAAGAGTGTTAATAATGCTAACAGATATGAAGAGAGGAAGAAGTGACGAGCAAATGAGGGAGAATGTTCAGGGCAGAGATGCATGGAGGACGTCCAGTTGATACCTGCCGCAGAAAACGTTTACAGAAAGAAGAAATATTTTTTTTTGTCTTCCATTCTAATTATTCTCTCATAGTACGAGTAAATACTGCAGATTACATTCTTTCAACGTAGAGAATACCTTTTTCTCTACGGCTTTCAAACATCTCTCACCATTCCAACATTGTAACTCATAAATTCCTGTGAACCCTATTTGGTTTTTTATACTTAAAAATAGGTTTTAGTGACAGCTGATGATGGCGAATTACTCTTCGAAATTCTAAAGCGAATGGAACTCTGTAGCTTCAAACATGATTCAGCATTGATACTCCCCCGAGGTAATATTATCGTTCAGGAATGTGCATCCTGTGAGAGGTCTGTAGCTCATACTGGACAGAGCAGGTAAAACATTAACAATATTATAAGTGATGATGATTTCGTTCTACGTCCTTGAGTTAATAATTCACGTGGCTACAAAGCATAAGTAGAATGGAGAATCTGAACGCTGGCCTTATTGCACTTGCTCGCCGGTACGGTGAAGTCATGTTAAGAGAAAACAACTTTACATACCGCTCTTCGACTGCTTTCTCTCTATTTATATTAATGTTCTTATATTCTGTGGTTCAGTTACGTAGTTTTACGTATATTTTTGAAATATGTAAGTGATGATGAGCATAAGATTCTTATGGCTGTTATAGAAATTTCCAGTTGCTTGTATGATCTGTTTGCCTCCTCACTACCTAAATAACCTACTATTCCGATTAAATGGCTCTTCTCCTGAAATTTATATGAACATTATTAGCGACTATTCTGTTCGTAGATATTTCTATGCAGTAATGTTTCCATATGTCTGTACTATATGTTCAGTAATAAGTATCAAAGCAACTTATCGTGGTCAAGACCTGTAGTAAAAAACCAGAAAATCCACATTAGAAAATCTTTGTATGAAGCTACAGTGATAATGTTGTGTATTAGAAGGAAATATTACGAACCTATAGAGTATAGAAGATTACGTCGGCGGTTGGCATCTTTTCAACTATCACCAGACTATCCGAAGATTTCTGGCCAGACAGTACTCGTATTATGTAAGTCTGCAAGCTTTCCTGGCCGTTGCCAATGAAGGCAAAATCTTCTGGGCAGTTAGACCATGTATTTCTTCTATACGATACACGTTTGACCCCTCTCCTGCTATATTCTTTAGGATCTTGTGGTGTCCACGGTTGACTGAACCGAAAGTGTATACCCCGATCCTTAAAAAGGTCCCAACACAGGAGTCAAAATGTTGATCTTATATAAGAAATACGACGCGGCCTAACAACCAACTAGATGTTACCTTTAGCATACATTTTTTTCTGCGCCTGAATCCACCACCTGATCCAGTGTGCTCTTTTAATGTTCTGAGACTATTTCGTAATCAATCTCCCTTAAAGAAAGACTGCAATTACCGAAAATCCTACCAGACAACACTGATATTCCAAAGTAACAAGATAGATGTAAGAATCGAAACTTTATCATATCAATAATGAACGTAAGAAAGTGATTCTATGCTCAAACGTTTGCATCACATAGGAAAGTCAAACGTCGTGAGCAAAACAGAGGATGGGAAATTAGTCCTCAAGGATATAATTCTGAGAACTTATATCCACTGATATATGTCATGTCCTCTAGCTTTCGTCTAATCGTTTCCTGAAACCGCGGAGGTGCTAATGAATAACCCTGTATTCTGTGCTGAAAGACGTTTCCAGTTACTGGCTACAGTTTTCTGGAAATTATTTTGTTGTTTTTGTGTTTTCGGAGGTATAATCGTTCATTTATTGATATAATTTACTCCCATAACTCATTCTTCAGTTAATGAAGTCTATATCCCAACAGTTTACCATTTTTGGGACAACTGTTCAATGTTATTCTAGTTGAAAGTTGGGATTACATTAAAAGTCAATATTTCCAGCTTGGTTTACGTCTGAAATGTCTGCTTGGGAGGAATGTCAAAAATTTTGAGTGTTGTTGTCAGTTGCGGCAACCCAGTTTAAAAGATTTTGTGTAAAGATGGTGAGAAAATATAAAAAGGATAGACGGACAGAACTTGCTCCTGACGTGCTTACTGCAATGAGGAAGGTAAGAGAAGAATGATTATTAGTTTGTCAAGCTGATGCTGAATATCAAATCAAAATTCGTTCTTGAACTAGATACTGTGAGAAAATTCTGTAACATGAAACTGAAGAGACGAACATAGTTGAGCCCTCCGCCACCTTTGGTTATTCTCCAAAGAGAAATTTTTTTTTTTCTGATGACCACAAGAAAGATCTGAAGCAATATGTTTTCGTGGTTTAGTTCCACAATAGGAGAGGGCCACGATGACGCAGATCCACAGGAGACGCTAAAAAAGAGGTGTGGATTACAGAGAGGTTAGCCCGTTGACGATTACGGTGATATCAGAGAGATCATAACTCGTTCGGCGCCTTATCAAAAAATTGGTTCAAATGGCTCTAAGAACTAAGGGACTTAACATCTGAGGTCATCAGTTCCCTAGAACAGGACATCACACCCATACACGCCCGAGGCAGGATTTGAACCTGCGACCGTAGCGGTCTCGCGGTTCCGCACTGAAGCGCCTAGAACCGCTCGGGCACAGCGCCCGGCGGCGTCTTATCGCCAGCATTTTTTCCCACGCACCATTCGCAAAAGTAAAACGGAAAGAGGAGGGAGGCGACTTGGGACTGGCACTGGAAGTACTGTCCGCTACACACTGTAAGATAGCTAGTACACAAGCGGCAAAACGCAGTCAATACCTTCGCTGCGCAGTGCCGATGGTACTGTTACCGACGACTGTGCCGCTAAAGCGGAGTTATTGAAGGAAGTTTCCCGAAATTCCTTCACCAAGGAAGACGCATGGAATATTCCAGAATTTGCTGCTAGCATGAGTTTCTTAGAAGTAGATACCTTAGGGGTTGTGAAGCAACTCAAATCGCTTGATACGGGCAAGTCTTCAGGTCCAGATTGTATACCGATTAGGTTCCTTTCAGATTACACTGATACAATAGCTCCCTACTTAGCACTCATATACAACCGCTCGCTCACCGACAGATCTGTACCAACAGATTGGAAAATTGCGCATGTTGCACCAGTGTTTAAGAAGGGAAGTAGGAGTAATCCATCTAACTACAGACCTATATCATTGACGTCGGTTTGCTGTAGGGTTTTGGAGCATATACTGTATTCAAACATTATGAATCACCTCGAAGGAAACGATGTATTGATACGTAATCAGCATGGTTTCAGAAAACATCGCTCTTGTGCAACGCAGCTAGCTCTTTATTCGCACGAAGTAATGGCCGCTATCGACAGGGGGTCTCAAGTTGATTCCGTATTTCTAGATTTCCGGAGAGCTTTTGACACCGTTCCTCGCAAGCGACTTCTAATCAAGCTGAGGGGCTATGGGGTATCGTCTCAGTTGTGCGACTGGATTCGTGATTTCCTGTCAGGAAGGTCGCAGTTCGCAGTAATATACGGCAAATCATCGAGTAAAACTGAAGTGATAACAGGTGTTCCCCAGGGAAGCATCCTGGGACCTCTGCTGTTCCTGATCTATATAAATGACCTTGGTG
The DNA here is from genome assembly GCF_023897955.1 of Schistocerca gregaria. NCBI lineage: Eukaryota > Metazoa > Arthropoda > Insecta > Orthoptera > Acrididae > Schistocerca > Schistocerca gregaria. Next base: position 134,061,703 of record NC_064921.1, on the reverse strand, counting down.
ACAATCTGAGCAGTTCTCTTAGATTGTTCGCAGATGATGCTGTAATTTACCGTCATCCGAAGACCAGTATTAGATGCAAAGCGATTTAGAAAAGATTGCTGTATGGTGTGGCAGGTGGCAGTTGATGCTAAATAACGAAAAGTGTGAGGTGATCCACATGAGTTCCAAAAGAAATCCGTTGGAATACGATTACTCGATGAATAGTACAATTCTCAGGGCTGTCAATTCAACTAAGTATCTGGGTGTTAAAATTACGAACAACTCCAGTTGGAAAGACCACATAGATAATATTGTGGGGAAGGCGAGCCAAAGGTTGCGTTTCATTGGCAGGACACTTAAAAATGCAACAAGTCCACTAAAGAGACAACTTACACTACACTCGTTCGTCCACTGTTAGAATATTGCTGCGCGGTGTGGGATCCTTACCAGGTGGGATTGACCGAGGACATCGAAAGGGTGCAAAAAAGGGTAGCTCGTTTTGTATTATCACGTAATAGGGGAGAGAGTGTGGCAGATATGATACACTAGTTGGGATGGAAGTCATTACAGCATAGACGTTTTTCGTCACGGCGAGATCTTTTTAGGAAATTTCAGTCACCAACTTTCTCTTCCGAATGCGAAAATATTTTGTTGAGCCCAACCTACATAGGTAGGAATGACCATCAAAATGAAATAAGAGAAGTCAGGGCTCGAACAGAAAGGTTTAGGTGTTCGTTTTTCTCGCGCGCTGTTAGGGAGTGGAATGCTAGAGAGATAGTATGATTGTGGTTCGATGAACCCTCTGCCAAGCACTTAAATGTGAATTGCAGAGTAGTCATGTAGGTGTAGATGTAATATAGGCGGACATATAAAAATGCTTTATCTAATAAAATGTGATAGTCGTTAAGCAGTCCGGAACCGTACCCTGTTTGCCGGCCTCGGTGGTCTCGCGGTTCTAGACGCTCAGTCCGGAACCGCGGGACTGCTACGGTCGCAGGTTCGAATCCTGCCTCGGGCATGGATGTGTGTGATGTCTTTAGGTTAGTTAGGTTTAATTAGTTCTAATTTCTAGGCGACTGATGACCACAGATGTTAAGTCGCATAGTGCTCAGAGCCATTTGAACCATTTTTGAACCGTACCCTGTTATACCGAAGCTTCTTTATTTAAATGTTTGAATATGTACTTAAATTGCTGAATGACTGAGAAGACGGACCCTCTACGTCATTTAATTCTGAAACAGCTGAGTAAAACTGATTGTACTGATCCTACTTTCTCTTTACATTTTCTTATCGTGTCAACACTGACGCACAATATTCTGGCGCAACGCAATATGACTGCTCAAATATATTACAACACTCAAGGTGACGCTCCTCCCTCCCATTGCACAACCACTGAAGCGGCTGAGCGGCTGCTGCATAAACATTTCGCAAATTCTAGAATTATCAGGCGTCGTTCCCCTATAGCCTTGCCATGTAAATAACCTCATCTTATTCATTGTGACTTTGGGCTGGGCGGTTATCTGAAAGATGCTGTGTTCAGGTTCCGATTACAAAAGTACAGGGGATAGGCAAAATGATGTGAACAGTGGTAGTAGTGAGATGGTTGTGATTGACGGTCAACAACGCAGGTAAGGCACGTGTCGCGCTGGACAGTGCGTGTTCAGTACGGACTAGGCATCAGTGCAGGTTGTTTACGAGCAGAGCACACTTCGTATTTGCATTCAGAGACCGAAGTCGACGTGCAATGAAAGACCTAAGAGTTCCAAAGAGGATAGATTGTGGAGGCCCGATTAGCTGGAGCATCAGTAACTAAGACAGGCACCTTATTGAATGTTTGAAGAGCAATTGTTTCTACATTTATGACACCCTACACAAAACATGGTAATACATCATGGTGTAAACGTAATAGTGGGCGCAAATCAAAACTAAATGGCAAAGATCGTCATACGATAATATGAATTAGGTCAAAGCAACACAAAACTGCGGTGACTAAAGTGACTGCAGAGTTCAAGAGCCATCTTCTGTCCGGCGAGAAACACATAAAGCGAATATTCATGGACCAGCTGCTATACCGAAACCATTAATGACTCAGAGAAGCGTAAAACATTGTGTCAGGAGCATAAATTCTGGACGGCTGGTCAGTGGGAACACTTCATAGGATCCGTCGAGTCAATATTTTCGTTGATTCAAACATCGGGCCTGATATACGTCTGGAGACCGCCAAAAGAAGTCTACAATCCTGAGTGCTTCATTCCACTGATTAAGCAAGGAGATGGATGTGTGATAGTGTGAGCAGCCATATCATGGTATTCTGCTGGCCCATCATTACTCTAAAAGGCCATGTTACAGCCCAACGATTATGTGAACATTTTAGGTGATCAAGTGCACATCATGATTCAAATGTTGTTCAGGACGACAACGTACCCATTCACACAGCCAGGTCAGTACAATCGTGCTATGAGGAGCATGCGAGTGAAACGCAGCGTCTTCCCTGGCCAGCACAGTACCAGGACCTGAACGATATCGAACCCTTATGGGTGGCATTGGGACGCTGATTCCGGAGCAGATTTACGCCTCCCTCGCCAGAGGTTCTGATCGAAGAGCGGCATAAAATTCTACTGGAGACTATACAGCCATTATAGGCCAGTATTCCAAGAAGAATCGTAGCTGTTATTATGGGCAAATGGGGGTCAAACACCTTGTTGATAAATCATTCCCAAGTAATTACAGGTGTTCACGTTATTTTGCCTGTCTCCTGCAGCTGAATTGAAGGCATTCATTGAGCAGCACAATCTGAACCTGACCACTGAGACACTCTGATCTCTTACGTAACATACTGTTTCTCGATTAAACGATCGACAGTACATTGAACATGCCTTGTAGCAGTCTGACGACACTTAAAAACTGATTTAATTGTTTTTATGACGGATTTCGCGTAAGGACAATTAAAAACCGATGATTTTCTGTGCAATGTGGTACTTCCTTAACGCAGTGGATGGGCTTACCTACTGTTGCCTTAATTGTTGAATGGCAGACTTGTACGGTCATGCATATTGCACATTATTGCTGACTTAATGTACAAGCCACCCCAAAGTCGTGTTGCTATTCGTCTGTCATTCTTAGCCGATCCTGATTACATTAACGAGCTTAAGCGCCATCTAGTGGGAAAAATTTTGTTAAATTTCTTTTCATAATGTTACCCGCTTCTCTGATAACATTTCACTGAAATTTGACGTCATTCTGAGCAGCGGTTCTTTTTTCATGCGTTCTGAAACTGGAACTTTAATTAGAAACACGCTGTACATGTCGAAAGAGAATCAGCGTTTCGCGTTGTGCTGTGCAATCTTTTCTTTGTCCGTTACCAGAAATTTTCAAGATTGTTGTCTGTGCTTATGTTTGTAATCACTTACTGATGACAACTATTATTTTCCAGATTTTCTTTTTCGTGGCTTTACTCTGTATGTGCGTGGAGTCGGCATGGTAATCAGCGTTTGGCAATGTTAGTTACGGTTCCTGTCCCGCTCCGTCCCTGTGCTCTAGTGTTATCCGTGTGAAAATATCAGAAAGTTTACGAAATGTTCGTAAATTGGGTTAGACGGACCTCGTCATTAATCTGCCGGGCGGAGTCGTACACGGCCTAGCGCGCTTTCCACAATCGCGGAAGCGACGCTTTAAGGCGCGCAGCAATCCGTGTGGATCCCCATCTGGTGAGAGATAACAAGAACTGATGATCTAGAATACACTGGCTCACATGTTAGAGCCATAGTAACATCATTATACTGATGTTTACGGCTGAAAACGAAAAGCTACAGAAAGAGCTCTTCAGCGCGCCACACCTCTGGAACATCAATTATGGCGGTTCACAAACAACTCAGATACGCATTTTATTCCAAAGCGTTATCGCGGAAGTAGGGACCAGGAGGTGCTGGTGAGATAACACAGACTGCTAAAGATACCTTTTTATTTTAAAGACTTTCTCAAGAATAATTTTTTAAGTCTCGTATTTCTTTCAAAAAATTCAAAACAATTTCAAGTAGCTTGATAATATTCATTATGAAAAGATTACCAGGTATGACATTAATAACTTGCCAATAATGAGATTTTAACTAAGACAACGGTTAAAAAACTCTTAAAAATAGCTCTATGTAAAGGATATTGTAAGGTTTGATGTTAACAATTAGATTCTAAACTTGTTATATCAATAAGGGAACTACTGCAAAAAAAAACTTTAAGTAGCTATCTTGTACTAAGCTAAAATAGCTGTCTCTCACCAGTTACATAACTCATATTTGTTACAAGATAAATGTGAATAAGCCATCACACAAACCTTCACATTCAAGGCAGTTCCCCAAAAAAAATTTTCCTTAGCTCGGTGAGGGAGTGATACGTGAAAAGGTGCCCAAATCACAATAGTCGGAATAGTTATTGCTGCTCTACAGGGCCACAGCAGATCAGCCACAAAACTTAATTACAAGCCACCATCTCTCCGAGTTACCCAAAACCAGAAGATGTAGCAAGGGCGGCGCCTGTACAGACTCTGAACCACAGAGAGACACGGCACCGACCCTAAATCACCCAATCAAGGTGTGAATGAAACGGCCTGAACATGAAGCAATTATCACATTCCTGCGGACAGGCAAACAAAAACTGTGGTGGGAAGACCCCAACAAAACCACTGGTGAAGAAACTCATACACTTCACAAGAGCTTGAAAAACCCCGTTACATGAAACAGTACTCAACTTCTCACGCCCCACCACAGCGCCGGGAACACGTTGCACTTCCTTACGCTCATCAAAGCCAACCGCTGCCAGTGGTTTCAACAGCCGATGAGAAGACATTCGGTCCCAAGCGCTGATCTCCTTCACCACGGCTTCTGAACTTCATAAGCCACGTACATGCGGGTAAGGCAGACTTAGCCCCTGACAGTCAAGAGGTCGGCCAAAGCACGTGGCGAGCCCTTGACGACCCCCAACAACAGGGCCCCGCTCACGCCACCACCTCTCGGTCACAGCCCAGTACGTACCCCTCGATCGTCACGCGACCGTACACTTGCTCCACCTCCCGCCAGAGGGCGGTAGCTATCCAAATAGCGCGCCAAACCGAAAGCGCCACCGCAAAGCGAAGCGGAAGCACTCCACCTGGTGCGCTTTTCGAAGAGCCGGACACAACTACGGTTCACCCTTTGGTGAGAGATAAAAAGAACTGATAGTCTACAACACACTGGCTAGCGTGATAAAGCCATACTAACATGTTATAATGATGTTTAGGGCTGAAAATGAAAAGCTACAGAAAGAGCTCTGCCGCTCGGCCGCTGGGCGCCAGTCGGCTCCGATATGCGCCACAGCCTCTCTGCCACGTCGCGGCGGTGTCTGACGGGTGATGGATGAGCAAGAGTGGATGCCTCTGCCAATATCCGAGCCGAGAGTCTGCGGCGGGGCGTGGCGTGCCTGCCACCAAATCGCTGCCACACCTGCCGCTGACAGCACTCTACTGGCTTTGGAGCGCGTTTCACTTACCGCAGCTGTGACCGTTAGTAAGCGAGCTACACTACAGCCGCTGCAATGAGACGTACGAAAGTTGCTTGTGCGATTAGTGCAAAAGCGACAACGAAAGAGCTTGCAGAACAACGCCTGTGTGTGTGTGTGTGTGTGTGTGTGTGTGTGTGTGTGTGTGTGTGTGTGTGAGAGAGAGAGAGAGAGAGAGAGAGAGAGGGTGTGTGTTTGTGTGTGTAAAATTATGCTACAAATTTGGAAAAACTTTTGGAAAATTACAGAGAGATTGCAGTTTTTTAGCCAAGCAAACAGAGACGATTGTGTGTGTGATAGAAAGTAATGCTATGAGCAGATTAAGGGTCTTGAAGCTGTCAAGAAAGTCGTTCGGTGAAGGTCCCAATCCTGGCTGACTTTCCATATCAACAGATGATGACCAAGTAGAGACAGTTCGTACTGTAATTCGCAGAAATTTTGCGAGGTGCCGGGGCGTAGAAGAGTTTGTACCTCTTTAATACAGACGAATTTTGCATGAGAACGAGACATGCACTTGGCCCCCTTCCTTATATAGCAGCTAATTAATTATGCGCACAACGGTAACGGAAGGAAATGATGGTGGACCCTGCTAGTTCAAAAATGGTTCAAATGGCTCTGAGCACTATGGGACTCAACTGCTGTGGTCATAAGTCCCCTAAAACTTAGAATTACTTAAACCTAACTAACCTATGGACATCACACACATCCATGCCCGAGGCAGGATTCGAACCTGCGACCGTAGCAGTCTCACGGTTCCGGACTGCGCGCCTAGATCCGCGAGACCAGCCCGGCCGGCCCATGCTAGTTGGTAAAATAAGGAGTGCACACTATGAATAATTTAATAAAAATCGTAATCTACTCAAAAAAGAGAACTTTATCTTAATAAACAACAGGAAATCTGATTATGCCTATATCTACTAAATGATATGCGGATTAAATATTACAGTGAGATTTATTATATATCAATACATAAATGCACATGATTGTCGACACACAGTAGGTTAAAGCATATGGTACACTGAAATATTATGAGAGAAAGAGGTGGCACGAGAACAAGGGGCCCCTACCCTCTGTGATGTAATAGATTGACTGGAGGTCCTACTGAATGGAATATTAATCTTCCGACTATATTGCAGCATCGTAATTAGTAGTGAAGGCTCGAATGGGATCACATGGAGAAGAAAGCAAGTTGGACTTGCAGGAAAGCGAGCGCGCGTGCTGCTGAGAGATTCAGTTCAAAATTGATTAAGTCCTACAAAATACTTTACCATACTGAAATCTAAAGCTCGTCGTCTGTAGGCAGCGTCCTGATGATGTCGGCGCCGACTTCTACCGTGCAGCAACTCTGTGTCAACCGCTGGCCATGAAGATGTCCGAGAATTCTAAGTTCTTCCAAAAACGAGCGACCAAGTTCCAAGTCCGAGGAACATCATATCCCAAATTCCCTGCCCGCTCAACGCAAGAGGGAAGCCAACATTGATCTACTCCCTACTCTCCTCGAAAACTGCGAATCAGCATTCAGTTCTGATTTCAAAATTCCCCCACACTGTCTCAGAGCATCATTCTCGCCAATAGCGACCGTTCCCTCCAATTTTGAGCAGGGCTTTTTGACGTCAAGTAGCCTCAGTTTAAGTTGACCAATCATGCTTCTGCTATTCAGCTCATGGCACGGCACTTGCCATTTGACCGCTCATGAAAACAACATCCCCAGACCACCGGCCATCTGGTGCCAGACAGTCGCACCAAGCAGGGCACAGTCCACAAGTATTCCTTGAATGAAGAGGACAATGCAGTCAGTCGGTGCCGGGAATCTTCGTTCCAGACGCGCTGGAACGGTAAACACATATACTGCGGCGACACTCAGACGTCTCCCAGGTCGTTTCGCCTGCATACAAAAGGCGAAACTCGACCGACGTCAGCGTTCCGCCAGGCTACTAAGCCTATAGTACGATCCCCACAGAATTCGTGGAAGTGCAGCCCCCAACCGGAAACACGGTGTGCCGCGTCCTCCGATGCTCGCCTCGCACAGGCCACCCAGTGAAGTAACCAAACATGTTTAGTAATCAAGTGAAAAGTATTATTTGAGGTCTCAGTACAAATACTCTCATTACAATAACCTTATTCGGTCTGTTACTACCACGCAGTGACACAGAACATTAATAAAACTGATGAAAATGAGAGGAGAGATGCAAAAGAGGGCATGGAACCTCTCAGTTTTCGTTTGACTGCTCGAGAAGTTGCTGACGATGGAGGTGTTACAGGCAACAAACGCTTGTGTCTTACAAGGGAAACTCCCTATCGCACTCCCCCCCCCCCCCCCCCCCCCCCCCCTCAGACCTAATGTTAAGGAGGCCCAGTAGAAATCCCGTCAAAAACTGAAAAAGAACCAAGCATGAAAACATGGAGAAGGTGGATAAAAGCAAAATAGAAACAGGAAACATGCAAGCTTAAGTGCAACATTGAGCGGAGTGGAACAGCCACGGAATAATGGGTAAGTGGTCACGGTGAGCCGTGTTCAAAACTCGCTCGTGCCATTTGTTCACAAAATTTTGAACTGTCTGTCCAGTCTCTGAAATGTTTGTCCTCTCTTTGTACTCCTGGCAGCTGTCATACTGTACATTGATTATACAATAAGAGTCATGCGGTAAGAATACATTACCACCTCATATAAATCTGATGAATAGTGACTGCAGGCGAGATTATCACATAGACGTCTCACATATGAAAACAGCAAACCAACGAGTGTGAACTATGTTGCGGAATTCGACTATCAAATTTTCCGAAATGGGTCACAACTTCAAAACCGTTAAAAACATATGATTTTACGGAGCACAGGAATAACTGTGTGATTGTGAAACTGTTTCTTTCGTTCATTTCATGCAGCTTATGTGATAAACTGTTCTGTTTTCATCATTACCTTGGCAGTGATCACACTCACGTTCATATGAATCGAGCAAGGAGGCATATCTCACTCACTCACACGGCGTAAAGTTAAGTGCGTCGGTATAAGATTTCTGTCATATGACACACGTACTGTCACTAATGCCCAATGACACACAAGACGTGTTTTCCGGTGGATGATTCTGTTGACTTGTCTCCTTTCGATTAAAAGTTTGCGGTTTCAATTCGAAAGCCTCTTCCTTTCGGCAGCTAATAGCGTAGTTTTGCAGGAATCAACTTTCATTATAGGTCCCTTCGTTACACCTCGCTGTTACTAACCGACGTTACAGCACGAGCAAACACAAATTTGAATACAGAGAACAGCGGCAAAAAAATTTGACACGAATGAACTTTGAACACAGTTTGCCCGTCTTGTGGCTCAACAGCGTGACCACTTGATCACGAGGGCTTAGCTGATTCAGTCTGCGCAATATTGCACTTCTTGTGCTTGAATCTCTCTCTGTTTCTACTTTGTTTTTTCTTCACAGTTGAATACACCATCCTGTTCTCATGCTTGATCCGTGTTCAGTTCCTGATGAGATTTCCACTGACCCCTCTTGAAACGTGGCAATGTGCTGCCCACGAATGACCATGCTTCAGATAAGCAATAGTTTTAAGTATTTTTAATTGGTTCAAATGGCTCTGAGCACTATGGGACTCAACTGCTGTGGTCATTAGTCCCCTAGAACTTAGAACTACTTAAACCTAACTAACCTAAAGACATCACACATATCCATGGCCGAGGCAGGATTCGAACCTGCGACCGTAGCAGTCGCACGGTTCCGGACTGCGCGCCTAGAACCGGAGACCACCGCGGCCGGCTTCTTTTTAATTAAGCGAGCGCCTATTAGATTGCAGCGCGATACAGACAGACGGACGGCCAGAGAGGAGATAGCCTGCCGAATGGTTACGATAAGAGCCCAGTTGGGCGCGGTAGGCCAGCGCGGTGACTTGCAAGAACGTGAAGGCGGAAGGTCACAGAAAAGCATAGGGTAGCTTAGAAATACGACGCACCACCCACGGTGGGCACCCCTTGGGGATGGAGAGGGTGGACTGGTCCGAACAGTGGCTGCTGAAGCATAAAAAAGTAGTTCGTTGGTAAAAACTTTAAATTAGAGCAGAGGGCCAGAGTAAAATCTGCAGAAAACTGAAAATCTAAAGTGTGTTTACGCAGACAGCAACAGGGAAAGTATAAAGTAAAATGTGTCTTAAGGTTTTTAACATGGCTGTCAATCAGCGACTGTTGTATAATACAAAATTTTGAAAAATACAGCACTCAGGCGCGAACACAATTAGTTTGTGACCTAGGTTTCGGTATCACAAGGGACACCTTCTTCGGACAAAACTAAAACTAAATGTTACAACATAACGTACCAAAAAATACGGAAGCTATGGTCATACCTGACAACGTCAGATTGTCAGAATGAAAATAAAATGCAACAGAGGTGAAAGCCACCAGGGGCTGCCATGTGTCCTCTGCTACAGTCAACACAAAACGGAAACATCATGTGACTTGTGTGCCACGGTAACTTCAAGACAATACCGCCATCTGGTGGCTAATTGGTAAAACAAGCTGTTTTGTAAACATCTCTCGTAACTGCAGAGAGGGAAATAAACAAATACCTGAACGGTGTACCTGAAGTAATTACAATAGTGGGATATTGCATGATATAAAATACAACTAATGAATGACTGACTGTAGCACAAAAATTCCAGAATAAATGCATAAAAAAGACATATACGAAATAATCCACCTAAATGACGTTACTGCTTGCTATAATAGATACGTTATAAAAACCAAAAAAGGTTTTTTTTTATAATTTACGTATATGAGCAGTAAAAAGTAGAAGTAAAAGGTATCTCTGAATCTGCAAGAAGTAGTTGGTACATCAAAGTGTTAGATCTCGTCAAGCAGCGGCTTTATACCATTGAAATAATTTCTTCCGCGCAACTGCACCTGCTTGTTGAGAAAAAGTCCGTCATTCGAAAGAAAATGTTTGAAAATTTCCAGCTCCTCCAAAATATCAAGTTTACGCACTTTTTTCCAATATACAAAATTTCCAACTTCTCAACCCCTTTAGGAGATTGCCCTGTAATTAACAGGTGACCTGCAAAAGAAGAAAAAGGGGGAACACGAACCGTTTTCCCTCAGAAAATGTTCTTTAGAGCGAATTGAAAAGACACGTCCTGTTTGACCAATATAATTGGCACCGCAAGTGTCACATCAAATCTTGTAGACACAAGAATTCTGCAGAGTTAAATTGTGGATGACATTTTTTCTCAAGCTGTTTTTTTGTAGAAAAGGCATCAGTGAATTTCAGGGAATGTTAGTGCATATTACATTTGTATTTAATCCGAAGCAACCTTTGAATCTGGTATGACACTGGATCTAAAAATGGAATTGAGAAGAATTTTTTCTCCGATTCTTCTGGGACGCTGATGAAGGAACCAAGTGTAGTACCCTTCTTGACAAACTTCTTTCTTAGGAACAGAGATTCGTAACCATTATTGACCGCCACAGTTTTAATAAGATTAATCTCATTATTAAAGTTTTCTTTAGAGAGGGGAATGTAAAGTGCTCTGTGAATAGCCGAGATAAAGAAAGCATATTTGTGAGAGGCTGGATGCGTAAAAGAAGCTGGAACGATTTGATCAGTTTGAGTCTCTGTACGGAAAATGTAGAAGGAAATTCTGTTTTCAATTAATGACAACGTAAGATCGAGGAAATTTAAATAACGATTTTATTTTCTAGTCCACAAGTGAACTTAATATTATCATGAAGATCATTAAACAGATTGAAAATGTGGTTGATCCCATCAGGAGGACCTTTCTAGATTACTAATATATCGTCAGCGTATCTACAGTCGGACACAATGCCCAGATCTGTAGCTGAAAACAGCGTAAAGAATTTCACCTCTAACGAATTGATAAAAATATCGGCGATAATTCCGGCTAGCGGGTTCTCCATGGCTAGGCCGTCATTTTGTTGGAACAGTTGCCCATTGAACTGAAAGTTACTGTACTTAACTACAACGGTGATCAAATTAATGGAATCTGTAATTTCTTCATCACAGATATCTTTCTTAAACCTACGCAGATTTTTCTCCACAATCTTAAGCGTTTCTCGCACGGTAACATTGGTGTATAGGCTTTTTATGTCTAACGAAAACAATCTGTAAGTAGGCTGTTTAGGTTCTTATATTGGTAACGCCACCGCCACGTAGCGCTCTGTATGAAAATCATTGGCTGTGCTGTGGGCAGTCTGATGCTCGTCGGCATTGTTGCAACAGTCACTATTGTAGTATATATATATACATTATGACTTTTGAACACTATTAAGGTAAATACATTTTTTGTTCTCTATCAAAATTTTTCATTTGATTACTATGCCTGTCAGTAGTTAGTGCCTTCAGTAGTCAGAATCTTTTATTTAGCTGGCAGTATTGGCGCTCACTGTATTGCAGTAGTTCGAGTAACGAAGATTTTTTTGAGTAAGAATTCATGATAGGTATAGTTTATTGTTAGTCAGGGCCATTCTTTTGTAGGGATTACTGAAAGTCAGATTGCGTTGCGCTAAAAATATTGTGTGCCACTTTAGTGAATGTCTGAGTAAGTTGAGTTCTGCTCAGCTGTTTGAAAATCAAATAATGTAAGAGTTTTATCAGCACAGTAATTCATAAATTTGTCAAAGGAGACGTTTCAAATCTAGTAGCCTGGTCACAGTCTATATCCTCTACTTTGCGAACTACAGCAGCACTATGTAAGACAGAATAGCAATGAGTGAAAACAAAAGACTTTTTCAGAGGATCATGTAAAAATCTAGCAGTTTTATGATAAGCTCTGTGCTGTTCGAAATCGGACGAATGGGATGGCCAAGCTTATGTATCTTAAATTGCGCTCTTAATTTGGGAGGTTGTGGATTCATAAGTGACTTTTGTGAAATGGCTTAAGCACGAAATTGGCGTTGTTAACTGCTGATCTGATTTCTTTCTGGAGGGAGGGAGTAGGATCGACCTGCAGTTCAGATGTACTATTTTCTTCGAAATGAGACATGGTTTTCGAAATATATTCTTCATTATATGTTATTACTAATGAAGAGCACTTATCAGCTTTCATTATAAGAGAATTATTATCTTTATGTTTCTTACTAATATTCCAATCAAGGCCTTGTCATTACATGAGGCATTAGGGGAAGCAGCCTGACATTTACTAAAAATATTTGTTACATCATAAGCAATACTAGTTTGCACAGCACTATCCATTTTTAAGCAATTTAAACCAGTTTTCAGGTCTACAAGAACATTCTGCACGACCTGCTTGTTAGTCAAATCTGGTTTAACATTATACTTAAGCCCTTTTTCTAACACACTAGTTTCTGCTTCTGTAAAATTAATATTAGTTTTATTTAAAACTCTGTGATAAAAGATGTAGTCACTTTTTTAAAAATTCTTCGGAAGATCTCTCAGGTGGAAAAAGGCAGAAAAACTTACTGAGTTTCTTTTCATGCCTGTATAAAACACGTTGCTTATAATTCTCTAGATAGTCATTAATTTGTGACCATACAACATCGATATTAACATTAAACAAATCATGGCACAATTTTGTAATTTCGAGATACAATTCGTAAGCCTCTGCATTTAGAGCGCCTGATTTTGGCATAAACCAATTTTATGTTATCAGAAATAATTTTTTTACAATAGGACTGAAGCTCAAACGATTATTTTTACAATTTCTGAAGTTAATAAAGGCCTTTAAATAAGTGGGGACTAATGCCCTCCTTTCACATTGCTTATTAAAACAAATGGAGATGCTAGTATTTATATTTAAATACAGCCTTAGATACCTGGGCAGGCAAAAATCTTAAGGTTTTTAGCTTGACTGTCATTCATCGACTGTTTTATAATACAAAATTTTGAAAAATACAGCCCTCAGTCGCAAACACAATTAATTTGTGACCTACATTTCGGTGTCACAAGGGACTCCTTCTTCGGACAAAATTAAAAGTACATGTTACAGCATAACGTACCAAAAAATACGAAAGCTGAGGTCATACCTGACAGCGTCAGATAGTCAGAATGAAAATAAAATGCAACAGAGGTGAAAGCCACTAGGGGCTACCATGTGTCCTCTTCTACAGACAACACAAAAGCTGTCAGGGATGAGCGCAGCTGTCGTATTTTTTGGTATGTTATGCTGTAACATTTAGTTTTAATTTTGTGCGAAGAAGGGGTCCTTTGTGACACCGAAACCTAGGTCACAAATTAATTGTTTTCGGTACTGAGGGCTGTGTTTTTCAAAATTTTGTTTTTCTGATCAGTTACAAAGGTGTGCAACCATTAGCGCTTTTGACCTACAGCACGGTTTATTGGTAAATGCTGAATAATAAGCGATTAATATTGAGGAATGTGTTCAAATGTTAATGCATATAGTAAAGGTATAAAAGCTATTTAATATATATTATTTGTTAATAGTAAAACAGTGCTGGAAGGGCAATGGATAAGTGATTGTCTCATGTTAGCCGGCATTTTAGTGAAATATTGCAGCGGTAGTTTTAAACTGAGTTTTGATACAGACAAAAATGTTGTTGGTCGTAATTGCGATAATTATTGTGTATTGGTGGGCCCGAACCCACTCATAGCTAATAAATTCCAGTTAGACTGTGAATAATCTTTAAATATAGTGAACGTAGGTCAATGCAAACAGCATCTTACGTGATACCAGTTATACGCTGATGTATGAAGCCTGGTTATTTCGTAACAACTTTTACGCAATATCTTGACAGGAAACATTATTTTTGCAAGCGTGTGGTATTTTGTGACAAAACAGTTCATTTTGCTTAAAGAAAAGTGTTACCATCTCGAATAACAGTAGCGATAAATTCGATAGACGATCTGCAACTAGTAATGAGACTACTATGCAACTGCAATGAAAATGGCTAAAAATCATTATTCTTGTGTAGTTGAGATTACTTATCATTCATGGAGCTTGTTTGCTGGTTATATATGATTACTTAGATGAATTGTCTTATTGCCGTTTACATCGCTTAACAGACAATATTGCTACACGTTCCCAGGTGGAGATTTCTTCATTAGCCGCGAAAAGCAATGATTAACTAAAACCTCATGTTACATTAATAATACGTAACTGGCTTTGTTGTAGTCTTGCTGAAACACCACAGTACGATACGACGGCACGCCACAGCTCACAAAACAGAAACATCGAAACTGAAAGTTTGTGAAACAGAGGCTTTCCAGAAAATAATTACCCCTGAAAGTTGACTGTTACACATTTGCTCGAAATATGCGCGCTCATTAATTCCATCAGTCGTCTTTAAAACTTTCCGAGGCTTATCAAATGGGGTTGTGACAGACTTATGGCACATTCTGTCCACTAACAGGATACATCACGAGCGGCTGATGACGATCAAATTGTTTTCTCCATACCATTGCTGTGCGCCTTTTACATCATCGGTGCTGCTCAGGATCGGGGGGTAAAAAGAATACCTGCAGTTAGAATGCCTTAAGCTCCTCTAGCAGTACAGTTGAAGACTAATAACTATCCCAGTTTTTCTATAAGCAGTACTCTTTTCTGTGTATGTACTATAAAACTCTCAACTGGTGAGGTCTTAAATCCCAGTTTCCAGAATTTTTATCACGTGACCGAGAGTAGATTGTAACCGCTGAACATTCTCTGTTCTATCTACATCTACAGTTATACTCCACTAGCCACCAAGCCGTGTGTGGCGTTGTGCACTATTCTCGCCAAAGTCATATTACCCTCCCCCCCCCCCCCCCCCACCCCTCGTCTGTTCCACTCGCGGATCGCGTGAGGGAAAAACGACTGTCTGAACCCTTCATGGTGATCATTGCGCAGTTTGAAAGTTGGTGGTAATAACATATGCTCTACATCCTCGGTGAAGACCGGATTGCGAAATTTAGTGAGCAGCCCCTTATGTTTAGCGCGTCGTCTAACTGCAAGTGTCTCACTTCAAACTTTCTAAGAGATTTGTAATGCTCTCGCGATGGGTAAATGTACCAGTCACGAATATTGACGCTCTTCTTTGGACCTTCTCAATCTCTTGAATCATACCCAACTAGTAACGGTCCCATACAGACGAACAATACTCCAAGACTGGACGAACTAACGTATTGTAAGCTATTTTCTTTGTTGAAGGACTGCATCGCTACAAGATTCTACCAATAAACCTCAATCTAGAGTTCACCTTACCCGTTACTTGTGTAATCTGATCATTCCATTTGAGTTCATTTCGAATAGTCACACCACAGTCTATCGTCTGTACCCTTACATAGTTACATGGTCCAGTGCAATGAGGTACAAATCGATTATTATTTCTCACGAAGGTAGTACTGTAATTTCAGCAATGTAGCTTACTTCTAAAGGCTAGTTAATCCATCATTTTTTTTAGCAATTTTAGTATAAAAACCAGTTTTTACTTAATAGGTCGGTATTGGAAGAGGTAACACCACAGAAATATCTACAGAATGTTCTTGCGTAAAACTGAACCCAATTCCAAAAGTAAGACTTTCTACCGTGGTTTCAAACTTTCGTACAGAGATTAGATTATTGTGCAGTGTTTGAACTGAATGCCTATGCACGCAGGAGGGGTGGCCGTCGTGGCCTTGGCCTGAGCGACTGTGAAGTCCCGATCTCACCATTGCCATGTAGCCACAGCGCCTTCTTCCCCACAACCCGTAAGTCAGGGATACTAGCGATACACCACATTTCCAAATGGAGTGACTGGCCAGGCATGATTATGATTCCCTTACAAACTTTATGTACATAGACATTTCATCCACTCTGGGAATCGAGAATCTCGGTCATTCTTGCCTGTTATCGACATTGATAATGGTAAGATATTGACCTCAGGATTTTCGAGATTTTCGAGAATATTTTAATTTCAACAACATAAATGTGACAAACTCATGCATGAGACAGGCAACCATTAATATAGCAGTCTGTAGTTCTCCACTCAGGCTGTGTGAGTCGCAGTCGTAAAAGCGAAATATCAGGCAAGAAATGACTTTACTGCTCATATGGCAAGTTTCGTAATTTATCATCAGATATCCAGGAGCGATTATTGCAAGTAGATACGGTGTTCCAAGTTTATGTGAAACGACATATGGCCGTGCTCCTGGATATCTGATGATGGATATATTCATAAACGCATCATATCAGCAATAAAGTCATTCCTTGCCTAATGTCTGACTTTCACCATTGACCGATTCAGTGTGAATACAAAACTAATGCTTGTTTTAATTTCCTGTTTGACGTCGAATAACAAATGACAATAGACACATTTTTTCGTATGATGTAATAACGAATTAATAATTTCCCGATTTTTTTTTCTTTACTTGTACCCCAAATTTCATCATCGTAGATCAGTGGGGAGTACCGGTGCCCATAGGTTTTGATGAGAGAGTTTGGAAGTACCAGATTTGTACATGAATGTCCGTAACTTTTGACTTCATTGACTTAGCATCTAACGTTTATCATACCGACAACAGCCTATAAACTTTAGTACGTAACACAAATTTCAACTTGATACGTCCACTCATTACTGAGGAGAAAAGGACATAACAGACGGGCGAACAGACAGAAAGAAATGATAAAAAAATTTCGTGTGCTAGAATTTCAAACTTACAGTATTCGTATTTCTTCTTTGGTTCCACTGTGAAACCTTCCCTTTTACCAAATGTTATGATTCTAGGGCAACGGGAAGTACCCTATTGGTTTTGAAAATTGAGTTTCCAAATGTCAAAATATTTAAATAGTCGTACCTTTTGACTGCATTGACTAGGAGCCTTTAATTCTTTACATCGTCAAGGGCTGTAGACTTTAGTGTGTGACATACATTTCAAATTGACATGCCTACCCCTCCCTAAGAAAAAGAGGACTTAGACAGATGAACATACAGTTAAAGAAGATACGATAAAATTTTTTTTCGACGAGCTATAATTACTAATTTACAATTTTCGGATATTTTTGCCATGATTGTACTGTAGAATCCAACTTTTTGAAAAAAATTATTTATTCTAGGCCAATAGAAAGCACCCTCTGAGTTTTGGTGAGTGATTTTGCTGTTGTTAAAATATATGGCACTGACTTACAAACTTACATTTTTTACACCGACGACACACATGGACTTCAGTATGTAACACATATTTCAACTTAACACGTCCAGGGATTTCTGAGGAAAGGTTTTTTTAATGGTTGGACACACAGATGAACAACAAGACGATCCTATGCAGAACCCTAAAAACCAAGGGGAGGGGGGGATGTTGCGAACAGACTTCATGTCAACCACAATGACTTATTTTTTTAGCGAAATATAATTCTTGCTTCTTTGACCATTCTTAAGTAACTTTCTCTGATCTGATGTTATCATAGTAGTGAGAACAAGTGAGATCTTTATAGTTATGACTATTAACGAAGTCTTTACACATCATACAGAAAACTTGTTTCTTTCATCTGTACAACGGATATTTAATAATGAAAATAGTCAGGGACTGGGTAGGGATTGCAAAAATGTATTTCACAGTTTTCTAAGGTTCTGAATATTCATTTCCAGAACGATTGATCATAAAACCACACCATCTATCAGGTACAGTTTTCTCTAAAACTGTTGATCAACGGGCTACAGCATTTTCTACACTTTCCCAGTAAAGGTATTGCTGAGAGTTAACCAATCGAACACAGTTATTTCATTGTACTGCCTCATCCATTTGCTAATGTAACCACTATAAACAGAACAAAAAGCCTTAAGTCGTGTAAATATTTGGTTTTATTTATTTGTTCTACCAGTTTCAGCATAGTATTACGCCATCTTAAGACCCCTGACCTCTAGTACAATCGAAATAGGGGCCAGAATAGAGTCACTGTTGTCTGTAGACTACTTTTTAAAACAATGATCTTTCCGATCATCGATTGGAGACTCTGGGTTTGATTTGACATTTTATACTTAACAGCTGAGGTCCGAGGAACAAAAAGCATTGATGTCTTTTCTAAATGTATTAACAAGCTGGTCGCTGTCACATTTAGAGATGGCATCTCTTACAGTGTCAAGCCTACAAGCGAAGGCTATAAATAACTTCGTTCCCCTAAAAGTTCCACTCAGGACAGAATACACTTCCACTACAGTCTTCTTTTATCATCTCCAGTGTGCAATATTTGCCTGCACAGCTAACCGGAGACACTGTGTAGAAATCATAGGTATCCTTCAGTTAGAGGATTTTCCAGGAAAAACCTAATTGTTATTTGGACATTGTTTTCTGACATGAAGTGAAATTTAAGAGCCGCATACATTTGCAAAATTCTTTCAGTTGAAAACATGACGTATAGCCACCTTGTCTTAGTATGAGAAAGAGTTGCCTTACTTTCAGTTCTTACACAATTACAGAATTCAACGACGTTTTATGCTCACGCACTACAATGAGAGAATACTTTCTGGACAAAAACTTCCACGTCCATCTTCATAAAGTACAAAGCAATTTTACCAGCATTGTGCACAATATGGCATGAACAGCAACTTCCTGAAATGTTTTCTCCCACTTCTTTCTTCAGTTTACTAAACACATTGCAAGTCGTTTTAGTCCACCAGAGCTGACATTGGCAGTATCACAGCCTAATCCAACAAACGTTTGCGATACATTGTCGCCAGCGGCGGTGGCCGAGCGGTTCAAAGCGCTTCAGTCCGGAACCGCGTGACTGCTACGGTCGCAGGTTCGAATCCTGCCTCGGACATGGATGTGCGTGATGTTCTTAGGTTAGTTAGGTTTAAGTACTTCTAATTTCTAGGGGACTGATGACCACAGATGTTAAGTCCCATAGTGCTCAGAGCCATTTGAAACATTTGATACATTGTCTTTTTGAAGAACTTCCAGGAAATATATACTTGACTACGGTACGTGACAGTTCATTTGAAAGACTTTACAGGGCGATAAGATTAGCCTACATGCCCACCATGATTAGAGAAATGTTTAATATTCTCATGATTGATAGTATCAGTAGTAACACCAAGAAAACTTAAGTCCTTCCAATCGAACTTTTAATTGATCTAGGCACTCAGGTTCCAAGGCATTGCTAACTACTGCTCCACATTACGTTCTAACACAAGAAAAGTTCCCAGCAGCTTCAGAGTCATCGAGAGCTTTTCCAACTAATTTGTTAAATAGCCCCTGCAGTTCTCGTCATGAGTTGATTACTGGAATCAATGGCATTCACAATAACAACACTGAATTCCATGATTTACGGTACTGTAGTGAATCTATATCCTAGATGCTCCAGCACAGTCTATGAACTAGCCGAAGTTGTTCTGAACTGATGAACCTCATGCTGCTCGCCATCTACCATCTGCTGACGGAGGAAGTGAATGTCTTCCGACAAGCTCACATTGCTGGGTGGTGCCAGCAGTGAACTTCCGCGAGGAAGCCAGTAACATGGCAACTTGGGCTCGACGTTCCTGTTCAAGAGGCGCTGAAACCTACCTGTAGTAGGACGAAGATCAACACACCAAACGACTACCGGCACCTAGTACAATGGGGGTGTGGGGGGGTGGGGGGAAGGGGGTCATGAAGTATCATCGCAGAATTCAGAGTGGTAGTGTGGACACTAACAGCCAGCCCTAGCGCACTTCCTTCTGGGCAACGGCCGCGCCTGCTCGCTGGCAACCCTCTAAACCCCTGGGCACGCAACCACATAGCTGATGTCTCAGCTCGGTTCTATGGAACGGTGAAGAAAGTATGTTAATCTCATTTCGGCTGGTCTCAGTGATCAGCCACTTCACTGTTTACAGATGAAACTTCAAATCTATTAGAAAAAAGTTTACTTTCAAATTACTCATCTTTTTTAAGTGAATTGTAAACCGCCAAATTAGCGCAATGACATTCTGTACTTGGGTTCTCAAGTACTAACAAGGGGACCATATGAACTTTGCCCTCACCAGTTTGACTCATGCTGGTAGGTGTGTAGGGCACTATTAAGACATTATGAAAAACAAGAAGACTCAACTCTCAACTCTTCCGAACCAATCAGTTTGAACATTTTAGGAGCCTTTATGTACTTCATACATTGTTCATGGCTGAAGTGAGGAGATGGTGGGAGTAGAGGGAAAGGGGAGGGGAAGCCCAGGGGCGGAGTGGGGAGAAATGGAGGAGGGAGAGTAGGGAGGGAGGGTGCCCAAAGGAGCAAACACAGGAAGAGGGAGCGAGGATCAAAATTGGTGGGAAGGGTAGATGGAGGGGAGGAGGGCATCAAAAGGGAGAGGGAGCTGGCGGAAGCCACCTTGGGAGAAGGTAAGGAGGGTGGAGAGATGGGGACCGGGTGGGAAGTAGGAATACAGGTGCGGCAGCGGGCGGGGGTGGGAGAGGATGGGAGCGACATCAGACTGACTGGACTAGGGCTTTCTTTTTTCTTTATTGTGATTTTGATCACCTTATTACAAGGCGGGCTGTCAGCAGCAGAGTACGCTTCTCTTCAGCCTTGAGTTTGACAATAAGTATTACATAAAGGAGGCACAGAGAAGACAATCATAACGGCGGGCAAAAAATGAAGACACTTAAAAACAAAAAAACATGGAGCCTTTCACGCTGGACAAGAAACATCTCGAACACTAGTTGACACATCGCACATAACACGGATGACGGAGACAGTACACGTGAACAGTGGAGGCGTGACGGCAATAGAACACTAAACACATCGAAAGCACACACACGAGACACTGAAGGTGATGATCTGTGGTGTGCGAATGTGCACTAAGCATGTGCGAGTCCGGAGAGGGAGGAGGAAGGGGACTGGGATAGGGAGAGGGGAGGGCAGATACCATGGGCAAGGGAGATAGGGGGAGGGGTGGAAAAAAGGGGGGAGCCTGGGGGGAAGAGGGGTGGAGGAAGGGGACGATGGAAAAGGAAAGAGAATGTAGGGAGGGTGCCTAGAAGAGAGGACACAGGAAGTGGGGGCAGGAGGATCAAAGTTGATAGGAGGGGTAGATGGAGGGGAGGAGGACATCATCAGGGAGGGGAAGCTAGCGGAAGCCACCTTGGGAGAGGGTAAGGAGTGTGGAGAGATGGAGACTGGGTGGGACATGGGAATACAGGTGAGGTAGTGGGTGGGGGTGGGAGAGGATAGGCGAGACAAGCGGGTGAGGAGGGTCGAGTTTGCGGGAGGTGTACAGGATCCGCATCCTTTCAAGGAAAAGGAGGAGGTGGAGGAAAGGAATGAGATCGTACAGGATTCGCGTAGGGGAGGGGAGATGGATACGATAGGCGAGGCGGAGAACATGGCGTTCAAGGATTTGAAGGGATTTATAGAAGGTAAGGGGGGCAGAGATCCAGGCCAGATGGGCGTAGCAAAGAAGAGGGTGGATGGGGGATTTATAGGTGTGGAGGATGGTGGAGGGGTCCAGACCCCACGTACGACATGAAAGGAGCTTGAGGAGACGGAGTCGGGAGTGTGCCTTGGCTTGGATTGTCCGGATATGGGGGGTCCAGGAGAGGCGACACTCGAGGGTGACGCCAAGGTACCTAAGTGTGAGAATGAGGGCGATAGGAGAGCCATAGATGGTGAGATAGAATCCAAGGAGGCGGAAGGAAGGGGTGGTTTTGCCTACAATGATCGCCTGGGTTTTGGAGGGATTGACCTTGAGCAAGCACTGGTTGCACCAAGTGGTGAACCCATCAAGATGGGATTGGAGAAGGTGTTGGGAAGCGCTGCAGGGTGGGGGCAAGGACAAGGAAGGCGGTGCCATCGCCAAAGTGGAGAAGGTGGTCGGGCGGTGGCGGCGGCAGCATGTCCGCCGTATACAAAAGGTACATAAGGGAGAGAGGACGGAGCCTTGGGGCACAACGGCGGAGGGAAAAAAGGTGTAGGAATCCGTGTTATGGATGGTGATGTAGGAAGGATGGTGGGAGAGAAAGGAGAAGATCTGACGGATGTTGTTAATTCGAAGGGCGAAGGTTTGGAGCTTGAAGAGGAGACCGGAATGCCATACGCTGTCATAAGCTCGTTCGAGGTCCAGGGAGAGGAAGATAGCAGCACGACGGGAATTAAGCTGGTCGGAAAGGAGATGGGGTGAAGGGGAAGGTCGTCAGAAGAGAAGGACGGCCGAAAGCCACACTGGGTGACGGGAAGGAGGTGGTGCTGGTGGAGATGCTGGTGGATGCGTCATGTGAGGATAGATTCCAGGACCTTGCTGAAGACCGAGGTAAGGCTGATGGGACGGTAGGAATAGACGGCGGACGGCGATTTGCACGGTTTAAGGAACAAATTACGAATGTGTCGCTGGAGTTGTCGGTGGCGTCGTAGTGTATCCAGGTCACACATGTGGAGGAGGGCACAGTAGAGACGGCGGGATTCACGGAGGAAGAGGGCAGCCTGTGGGGGTAAGGTAGGATGGTGGGAGTGGATAGCGACAGTAGGGACGTGGGCCTCCACGGCCTCAAACAAGGTCTGCTGGAGAAAGGAGGCGGCTTGGGTTACGTTGTCAGGGTGGCGGTAGGTGAAGGGATGGCTATCGACCTGGGTGGAGAGGGTACCCCGTTAGGCATTCCAGTTGCCACGGGAATAGTCCTGGACGTACGTAGGGGAGGGTCAGGTCGGGGGCGACGACCGTCTGAAACGATGAGGAGGACAGGGAGATAGTCGCTTCCAATAGGCTCCAGGACATCTAGTGTTATGCGGGAGAGGAGGTTGGCGGAGGAAAGGAGAACATCAGGAGTGGAGTTGAATTCGGGACGAGTGTGCTGGGGGATGAGGTCGCCTTGAAGGGAGGAGAGGAACCGATGCCACGGCCTTGACTGGGCGGCGGAACGACTGTGGATGTTTGCGGCGATCACGTAGGAGGAGAAGGTGCAGTCAACGTGGGAGAGGAAGTCGTAGGGAATACGGGCGTTAACGCGGACATAGTTGGTGGCGCAGATAACGGTAAGGACAGGGAAGAAGAGACTAAGGCTCAGGTGTTCGGTGGGGTCGGGTAGGAGAGGTTGGAGCCAAACAGGGATCCGGCGATGGTGACCAATGGCAACTCCGCCACGTGCAACCGGAGGCGATTATCGGAACGGTGAAAGAGGTAGGGTGAAGTGTGGATGGTGTGGTGGGGTTGAAGGAAGGTTTCATTGAGGAGGAAGGCATCCACGCAGTGGGTCGCAAGGGATTGCAGGAAGAGGTTCTTGTTGAAAAGTATACGGTGCTGTCATGCCATGACCGGGATTTAGAAAAGGGTGTCAAGGCGGGAGAAGGTGAAATGGGCCTGGTTGTTGGAGTAGGTGGCGTACATTTTGAGGTGGAAAACAGAATGGGCGGCGAGGGATATCTGTTGGAGGGTGTGGGGGCGCTGAAAAGGATGAACATTCTGAAGGACGATGGTGAGTAATCTGATTATTTCCTCAGCGGTAAGGGGTGGACGATGGAAATTGCCGGGAGGGGTGGGGGCGTCCAGGGGGCGGACAGGAAAGGTCAGCTCAGGAGTGGTAGGAGGGGGTCGGGCCTTACATTTCTGGGAGTAGGTAGGATGAGGGAGGTTACAGGTATTGCAAGAGGGGACAGGGACTGGAGATTGGGGCACTGCCTTAGAAAGTGGGCTTGCCTACAGTGTGGGCAGGTGGGAGCCTCACGGCACTCCGATGTTGGGTGTGCATTATACCGTAAGCACCTTTAGCAGTAGAGGGATTGAGGAGGGGAATGGGAAGGGTCTACTTGGTAGCTGCGGTGAAAGAGAAGGGCACCCTCCTTCAGGAGACGGTTGATGGAGGGGGTGTGTTCGGTAAAGACCCGCATAAGGCGGGTGGGTCCGGCGGAGTTATGGATGCGGCGAACCGCACGCACCTCCAGATGGGGATGCGCCTTGAGCTCCGCCAACACCTCCTCCTCCGTAATCTCCGGACTAATCCGAGTGATCATGGTGGTGAGGGTCGGCGGGCGACACGGATTTTGGGGTTGGCGGGAGGGAGATGGGGAAGGAGCAGGGGTGAGGGAGGCGTTAGGGCTAAAGCGGGTAACAGGGATGCAGCAAACGAGGTCGGTGCGGAGGCTAGGGCTGGGTGAGGAGATGAGCACCGAATCACGGCGTGAGGAGGGAGATGGGGGACCAGGGAAATGCTGGCAAAGGAAGAGGGTGAGGTTCCGGGCTTCAAGAAAGGAGGGATCAGGACGTGAGAGGAGGTAGCGGTAGGAGGAGAGGGTGGAGGAGGAGGGGGCAGGCGGGGAGACATCCATGGGTTGTGGAAGGGGGATGAGGTGGAGCCTTTTTGGAAGTAGAGGAGGCAGGGGTGCCACTGGGGCGTTTGACGGGAGGTGTGGGGGATGGGAGCGACTGGAATGTGGTGGAGAGTGACAGGTCCCGGTGTTGGAGTTGGCGCCGGAGATGTTGAGGTCGATGGCGAAGGCGATGGTGAAGATGATGACGATGAAGGTGAAGGGGAAAGCTGAGCATGAGCCGTAGCCCTCTGGGCAACCACCCTAGCGGGGGCCGCAAAAACGGAGGGAGCAGTGGGAGGGAGGGGAGGGAAGGGATCAGAAGAGGCACGGGAGGGACGAGCCGGGGATGGGGCGACAAATAAGGAGGGAGATAGGAGAGTGAGGAGTGGGGGGATGGACTGAGGGGGGAGTGATGCGGCACACCATGTGATAGTGGTGGCAGCAGCTGAGGGGGAGGTGTAGATGATGGCAGTGGTGGTGGCTGTAGAAGAGGTGGTGGGGTTTGACATTATGATGAGAGGAAAACACAAGACAAGACAAGGAAGCAAACGAGAGACGGGCAGGGCGACGAGAGACACAGAGTAGAAGGTGATGGAGAACGACGAAGGACGAAGGAGACTGGGTCCGAAGCCCCACTCTGCTGTCGCTGGCGGTGGGGGCGACCCGGCTGGCTGGCCGGTGGGGACGCCTCCGCTGCTGCTGCTGATGCTGCTGCTGTAGGCAGCTCGGACCACTGATGGCTGCTGGCTGCACCAGGGCTGGCGTGGACCGGCGCTGGCGGAGACCGGCGCTGGCGGAGACCGGCGCTGTCGGGGACCGGCGCTTGGGAGACCGGCGCTGTCGGGGACCGGCGCTGGCGGGCTGCTGGCGGGAACCGCTGCTGGCTACTGGATGCTCGCTGCTGGCGGGGACTGCTGCTGGCTGGACTGCTCCACGTCGACGGGCTGGCTGGCTGGAACATGCAACACGTATTGCTTCGATTGGTACAGCAACAGCACAATCGAAGGGCGGTATCCAAGCGAATTTCCGCCGGAGATGCTGGACTAGGGCAGAGCGTGTCCCTATATTCGAAACCGGAGGGAGCGGCTATTGCCTGCAGTCTGCACGTGGTGTAGCGGTGGCGCCTTCGCTGCGCGAGAGCCGCTGCGCGGAAGAGCCGCCGCGTATGCGGAGCCCTCTATGTGCTGGCCACGTCCATTTGTTCTGGCGCGCATTCGACTTCCGCGACGGGAGGTACTAGAAAGTAAGTCACTTTTAGCGAGACCTCGAGAATTCATGATGTACCAGACTACGTGGGTCGTCACTGTTATGTTCTTTTTTGAGAGAAAATATTACATTCACACGGTGAAGTTCCACATTCTCATTCATCGTGATCTGCCTATAAGGCTGGTCATAATACTTACAGGTCGTGCTATGAACATTGATGGTGTAATCGTGATGTTAAATTCGTTTAAATATTCGCCCAAGCCCCAATTTTTCTATCCGTTGCGCTATGAAACCAAATCCTACTTTTGAATATTTCAATTTAACCGAGTTTAGATAGCGTTAATGTTGATTCTTGAGTTAAAAACTTTATAAAAGGGGAATATTTTCACGGGATTTTTACAGGAGTCATACCGTTTATGTACTTCAGAAATAAGAAGCTTTCAAACTTTAAGCAATTACAATGTTGCTGGCAGACGGATAAAACAATGCATAATCCACAATCGGCTACACTCACTCATGGTGAGTAAAAGCTGAAGTGGGTAACGAAAACTGGTTGGGTAATTGGACTGTTTCCAGGGCAGGATGGACTCAAATTTATTATAATGTAATTATACAGTAATAACGGTAAAGTTATGAATTTGTTTCACTTTATTTAGGTCAAAGTCTGTCACGACGTATTACTTGGCGGAATTCTGATATTTGCCTAGATTTACTTTTGAGAACGATGGAATTTGAAAATCAGAGTGGCAGGCTTATTTAATTAAGCTCGTGTCTTGTTACAAGAACAGTTCGTCGTACTCTCCAATTCGTGTGACAGCTCTTCAGCATATAGAGCAAGTCTTCCTAGAAAAGAACACAACACCTCTGTTTTAAAGCTTGTTCTTTCCTGTTAACAGACTTTGGCTCTCTTTGAAGTCCTTATTTAAAATGTGTATTGCTCTCTGCAGCATAAGGATATACTTGCAACATAAAAATCATTACTCTGCTTTGATTTTACTGAATCAATGCTGGCCATTCAATTTCATGTTAAGAACTACAGCTGTAATACGACCAACAGCGATTTCGATGTAACCCTATCCCAATTGTAGAATAAATATCTACATGTTGTTGTTGTTCTTGTTTTCAGTCCTGAGACTGGTTTGATGCAGCTCTCCATGCCACTCTATCCTATGCAAGCCTCTTCATCTCCCAGTACCTACTGCAACCTACATCCTTCTGAATCTGCTTAGTGTATTCATCTCTTGGTCTCCCTCTACGATTTTTATCCTCCACACTGCCCTCCAATGCTAAATTTGTGATCCCTAGATGCCTCAGAACATGTCCTACCAACCGATCACTTCTTCTAGTCAAGTTGTGCCACAAACTTCTCTTCTCCCCAATCCTATTCAATACCTCCTCGTTAGTTATGTGATCTACCCATCTAATCTTCAGCATTCTTCTGTAGCACCACATTTCGAAGGCTTCTATTCTCTTCTTGTCCAAACTATTTATCGTCCATGTTTCACTTCCATACATGGCTACACTCCATACAAATACTTTCAGAAACGACTTCCTGATACATAAATCTATATTCGATGTTAACAAATTTCTCATCTTCATAAACGCTTTTCTTGCCATTGCCAGTCTACATTTTATATCCTCTCTACTTCGACCATCATCAGTTATTTTGCTCCCCAAATAGCAAAACTCCTTTACTACTTTAAGTGTCTCATTTCCTAATCTAATTCCCTCAGCATCACCCGACTTAATTTGACTACATTCCATTATCCTCGTTTTGCTTTTGCTGATGTTCATCTTATATCCTCCTTTCAAGACACTATCCATTCCGTTCAACTGCTCTTCTAAGTCCATTGCCGTCTCTGACAGAATTACAATTTCATCTGCGAACCTCAAAGTTTTTTCTTCTTCTCCATGAATTTTAATACCTACTCCAAATTTTTCTTTTGTTTCCTTTACTGCTTGCTCAATATACAGATTGAATAACATCGGGGAGAGGCTACAGCCCTGTCTCACTCCTTTCCCAACCACTGCTTCCCTTTCATGTCCCTCGACTCTTATGACTGCCATCTGGTTTCTGTAAAAATTGTAAATAGCTTTTCGCTCCCTGTAGTTTACCCTGCCACCTTCAGAATTTGAAAGAGAGTATTCCAGTCAACATTGTCAAAAGCTTTCTCCAATTCTACAAATGCTAGAAACGTAGGTTTCCCTTTTCTTAATCTTACTTCTAAGATAAGTCGTAAGGTCAGTATTGACCCACGTGTTCCAACATTTCTACGGAATACAAACTGATCCTCCCCGAGGTCCGCATCTACCAGTTTTTCCATTCGTCTGTAAAGAATTCGCGTTAGTATTTTGCAGCTGTGACTTAATAAACTGATAGTTCCGTAATTTTCACATCTGTCAGCACCTGCTTTCTTTGGGATTGGAATTATTATATTCTTCTTGAAGTCTGAGGGTATTTCGCCTGTCTCATACATCTTGCTCACCAGATGGTAGAGTTTTGTCAGGACTGGCTCTCCCAAGGCCGTCAGTAGCTCTAATGGAATGTTGTCTACTCCGGGGGCCTTGTTTCGAATCAGGTCTTTCAGTGTTCTGTCAAACTCTTCACGCAGTATCAAATCTCCCATTTCGTCTTCATCTACATCCTCTTCCATTTCCATAATATTGTCTTCAAGTACATCGCCCTTGTATAAACCTTCTATATACTCCTTCTACCTTTCTACCTTCCCTTCTTTGCTTAGAATTGGGTTGCCATCTAGCTCTTGATATTCATACACGTGATTCTCTTCTCTCCAAAGGTCTCTTTAATTTTCCTGTAGGCAGTATCTATGTTACCCCTAGTGAGATAAGCTTCTACATCCTCACATTTGTCCTCTAGCCATTTTGCACTTCCTGTCGATCTCATTTTTGAGACGGTTGTATTCATTTTTGCCTGCTTCACTTACTGCATATTTATGTTTTCTCCTTTCATCAATTAAATTCAATATTTCTTCTGTTACCCAAAGATTTCTAGCAGCCCTCGTCTTTTTACCTACTTTATCCTCTGCTGCCTTCACTACTTCATCCCTCAGAGCTACCCATTCTTCTTCTACTGTGTTTGTTTCCCCCATTCCTGTCAATTGCTCCCTTATGCTCTCCTTGAAACTCTGTACAACCTCTGGTTCTTTCAGCTTATCCAAATCCCATGTCCTAAAAATTCCCACCTTTTTGCAGTTTCTTCAGTTTTAACCTACAGGTCATAACCAATAGATTGTGGTATCTACATGACGTTCGTTAATTAACACTAGGTATAACACAAGAGGTTCTACTTGTCCTAAATGTACATGTTATACCTACAATTGGTTGCCTCAAAATAGATAGTCCAGTCACGTTAATGTGACTTCAGCCTATGTTCGACGTCAACGTGTAGAATTCACTAAAAGATGATAGGTGCCAGCACTAGCAAACGAGGGTATGTAAAGCGTGTCGGGCTGACGAAAACACTGCACTCGACGTAGTATGTGGAAATAGGATGATTTATCTTATTTTCAAAAGAGGTTTCAGGCCAGGGATGGAAGTTAAGGTAGTAAACTGTTCGTCTGGTGCCACAGTCAAAGTACAAAGTGCGTGCCAAAATGGTGTTACCCAAAACCGGCGATGAAGCACTAATGGTACACCACGGGACATAGACGACAGAGGTGAATGATGGCTACTGGCTGGGCAACTAATCGCCCAGATGTGCTGAGAGACTGCCACTAGTGTCTTATCGACAGCCATTTAGCGACCATTGCTGCTTTTGGGCCTCTGCGGCATGTGCCTGGTTCACCGAGTGGCGACAGATGGCCTTTCGAGATGAATCACGTTTTATGCTCCATCTAAGACATGGCCGTTAAATTTGCGGCATGGAACGTCTAAGAGCAAAAACCCTGCAACAATGGTTGGAAGGATCTAGGCTGCACGGCATTCCCGGGTGATCTTACCACTCTGGAAGTTGCAATGGATCAACACAAGTATGTCTCATCCTTGGGAACCATTTCAACCCCTACGTGTCGTTTGTTCTTCCTCGGGACGATGGCATCTACCAACAGGACAACGCAACGTGTCACACAGCTCTCTGTTATGCTTGTGGTTCATAGAGCACCAGGTTGAGTTTATCGTACTTATCTGACCACCAACGCCCTGGATTAATCGAAAATCTTTGAGAATACCCCGATTTGGCTGGATGGATCCTCAAGTAAGAACCCTTGTGCAGCATGTCACGTCATTGTAGTCGGCATGGGCCCCCATGCCAGTCGGTATCTTCCAGAATGTCACTGACTCTCTTCCTGCACGTCTCGCAATGGTCATTGTTGTATACGTTGGCTATTCAGGCGTTTGACAGATGTTCACATTAATGTTATTGGATAGTGTATTGTTTCATAGGACATGGAGGAACGAGTGTACTCTGGGTGAACAGTTCCACTGCAAAACAAGTGCTGTCTGTGGGCAACTTCTTCATCAGAAGATACTTTGCATTTAGATCCTGGAGCAAGGCCCCTAATCTTTCACGAGAGGTTCCCGACCACTCTCAGTCCGAGACATTTGGTGTCATTTCTTTCACTATATTGGCAAAACATTTGTGATGTGCCGGTACAAGGAGAGCCCAAGATACAAGGGAAAACCACAGGCACTTTTGGCAGGGCGCTGTAACTTGTCTGTCTATGACAGTTGACAACGAACGACCTGAAATGGCCAAAAGAATTTTGCTACGGAAGAGAGATACATCGCATATCTTATGAATTTCCTACGCGTGTCTCTTCATAACATGCTGCCAGAATAAATCGCAGAAATGATCTACACTCCTGGAAATTGAAATAAGAACACCGTGAATTCATTGTCCCAGGAAGGGGAAACTTTATTGACACATTCCTGGGGTCAGATACATCACATGATCACACTGACAGAACCACAGGCACATAGACACAGGCAACAGATCATGCACAATGTCGGCACTAGTACAGTGTATATCCACCTTTCACAGCAATGCAGGCTGCTATTCACCCATCGAGACGATCGTAGAGATGCTGGATGTAGTCCTGTGGAACGGCTTGCCATGCCATTTCCACCTGGCGCCTCAGTTGGACCAGCGTTCGTGATAGACGTGCAGACCGCGTGAGACGACGCTTCATCCAGTCCCAAACATGCTCAATGGGGGACAGATCCGGAAATCTTGCTGGCCAGGGTAGTTGACTTACACCTTCTAGAGCACGTTGGGTGGCACGGGATACATGCGGACGTGCATTGTCCTGTTGGAACAGCAAGTTCCCTTGCCGGTCTAGGAATGGTAGAACGTTGGGTTCGATGACGGTTTGGATGTACCGTGCACTATTCAGTGTCCCCTCGACGATCCCCAGAGGTGTACTGCCAGTGTAGGAGATCGCTCCCCACACCATGATGCCGGGTGTTGGCCCTGTGTGCCTCGGTCGTATGCAGTCCTGATTGTTGCGCTCACCTGCACGGCGCCAAACACGCATACGACCATCATTGGCACCAAGGCAGAAGCGACTCTCATCGCTGAAGACGACACGTCTCCATTCGTCCCTCCATTCATGCCTGTCGCGACACCACTGGAGGAGGGGTGCACGATGTTGGGGCGTGAGCGGAAGACGGCCTAACGGTGTGCGGGACCGTAGCCCAGCTTCATGGAGACGGTTGCGAATGGTCCTCGCCGATACCCCAGGAGCAACAGTGTCCCTAATTTGATGGGAAGTGGCGGTGCGGTCCCCTACGGCACTGCGTAGGATCCTACGGTCGTGGCGTGCATCCGTGCGTCGCTGCGGTCCGGTCCCAAGTCGACGGGCACGTGCTCCTTCCGCCGACCACTGGCGACAACATCAATGTACTGTGGAGACCTCACGCCCCACGTGTTGAGCAATTCGGCGGTACGTCCACCCGGCCTCCCGCATGCC
This sequence comes from Schistocerca gregaria, assembly GCF_023897955.1. Taxonomy (NCBI): domain Eukaryota; kingdom Metazoa; phylum Arthropoda; class Insecta; order Orthoptera; family Acrididae; genus Schistocerca; species Schistocerca gregaria. Next base: position 134,029,916 of record NC_064921.1, on the reverse strand, counting down.
CACTATACGCCCTCGCTCAAAGTCCGACAACTGCACATACGGTTCACGTCCACGCTGTCGCGGCATGCTACCAGTGTTAAAGACTGCGATGGAGCTCCGTATGCCACGGCAAACTGGCTGATACTGACGGCGGCAGTGCACAAATGCTGCGCAGCTAGCACCATTCGACGGCCAACACCGCGGTTCCTGGTGTGTCCGCTGTGCCGTGCGTGTGATCATTGCTTGTACAGCCCTCTCGCAGTGTCCGGAGCAAGTATGGTGGGTCTGACACACTGGTGTCAATGTGTTCTTTTTTCCATTTCCAGGAGTGTATTAGTAGGGATACTGATCCCTCTTCAAGAGCGTTTCCGTTCTTAGTCCTGATCACAGCCCCACTCATATTCCTCGAACAATTCCATGCCTGTTCCTTAGAGAGACTAACATAATCATTCTATAATTATTTGAGAACGAACATACTTTTGGTCAGTGTGTGTTTATATTTGTGTTGGGTAAAGGATGTTATACAAGAACAGTAAATGTTGCTAAAAATGATGCTGTTGACCTATTCGAGAACCTGAACTTAATTTTGAAGCATGCCAAGTGGAGCAGAAGCCAATGAGATTCTCTACAGCGACGCTCAGCTGCTGTGTGTGATATGAGACGGTTAAAGGTCTGGTGGGACGACACTCAGTAATGTAGACCCGAGTACAAGCAATGACTGCCAGTCATGGCCACCGCCAACGCACGTCAGAGCAAGTCCGTCTTAGCCAGAGCCAAAAACACGCAACGAATGTTCCCTGCTGTCCTACGCATGCAGTCATTCACCGGCAAAACGTTGACCATGTTGCCAATGTACTGCCTGATAATGAAATGCACTGTGATAGCAAGCAAGAGTCCACTTTCTCACGATGTTCTAATACCCTGCTACTGCAGTGGCAGCTATAGTATCTGTGTAGCAGATACTCTTAGTTTAATCTGTTGTGAGTGTAGCCCCATACGCCTGGGGTCAACGAGATATATAGGCCCTATGAGACACTTGCGACGTCGCACTAGGTTGGATGTCCGCCACACTTAGTGGACGCTAGGCCCCTTGCAGGGCTCACAGTAAATTGACATTTAATTGAGATGGTACCCACTAACATTCTTAAATTCGTCGTGTGCTATCGAGAATTTGCATGCACTTAAGCACGCAGTCAAGAATTATTAAACTCGTCTGAAATAGTTACTCCCTCCCCCGCCGGAGTCGGCTTCTGGCACTCGTAAGACCTGCAGTCTCACGTGATGTGACGTACGCGCCACTGCCTGTCTCTCTCTTGAAGCTCGCATAATCTGCTGCCAATAGCGACGACCGTTGGTCTACTACAAGGAATAAAAAATTTAGAAAAACTTGTCGGTCAAATGTTCTGCGAAATTATTTGTCTGAAATTAAGAAACAAAACTGATTAAAGAAACATATGACACTCCTCATTACCTGTACATCATTTCGAACAACACTCATAGGTGTTTCAAGTGTTCATCAAATCCATTTCTTAATTTTAGCCATATCATCTATTCGCTAAAGGTGCTGAAGTTAGCATTTCATGTGAACCAAGCTATTTTGGCTGTTAAATATCGCACCAAAGTAACTTTTACTCGCAAATCAACTAGGCCTACAAGAGATGTAGTTTTTGACACTTCATTTACGTAGCTAAGAGCAGCTGTTTAATTTTTTAACTTTTTCTTTATTACCCTGATTACTTTCAACCAACTATTCCCTTTTTTTTGAAGGAGACCTCAAACTGATCAAATTGATATCCATTTGTCCATTTTCCACGCTTCGAATCGCTAATAAAATTCAGACTCATTTCCACTGTGTAATTTATTAGGACTCTTGTTTTCATTCCGCCAAAACATTTGCCCCACAAAGTATCCATTCCAGAAACTGGATTGCCACTGAAGCCCGCGTTATTCTGATATCCAAAAGAACCGTTATCTTCCGTTTCTAGACCAGGACATTGATTTCTGAACTCCAAATGCATATTTATATTGTACTGTAAGACGATTATACATTTCTTAACTCACAGTAGTAATGTCAACTCTCTACTGCGAATTCCGTCATTGACTTTGCACTGATCCAGATTTCCTCATTCTGCATGATTAGTAGCATTGACTGGCGGAGCGTGTGTAACGAAACGTCATAAAAGTTATATCTCTTTCAAAGAAGTAATTAACAGTAAAGTAGCATTGAGAATTGCTACGTCAGTCGACCGTATTGCTTTCATTTCAGTATTAACTATATGATGGAAAGTCGTTAATTATCTCAAAATAGTGTTGTGAATTGTGATTTCAATCGATCTGCGGCCGAAATTAGATACTTTTAGTGGGAACAAACGAGCTATTGTGATGTACCTTAAATTCTTGCCATTGATGCAAATACGTAATTTTTATTGTTTACAAATGCTCTACTCTCAGCGCGTTGTTTCCTTTTAATACATCTAGTTAATTTAAGTCAGATTCTCAAAAGGAATGATGCTATATATACGTCACCACGTAAATTAGGTTCACAAAGTCGGACTTTTGCATACTACAATCTAAGACATTTGTTACTGGTGTGCACATGTCTTAGAGCTCAGAACTGGGTTAAGTTATCCGGAGGTACGAAACAATTCTGTCTGCTGCGTATCGTGACACGAACAGTCCCTCGTTAAGGGGGAGCAAGCTGGAAGGAAGTATTCAACTTGGGCTTTCACCGCCTGGGGGATTTGGAGTTGGCAGCTTCCGCTCATGCGTGACCTTTCTACTGCTTCAACGGCAGACGTCACCCGCAGCTACCGTTCTCGGCAATATTTCCGTCCCTTGGAGGAGAGCAGGAAGTATGCTACCGCCTTGCCTCACGAATTACAGTCGCTCTTAGCTAAATTCACAACTCCGCCTCTTTCCTGCTGAAATTTCCCAAAGCACGACAGGTACCAGATGCACTGAAACAGCTGACATTTCGTCGAATTTCCAGAGAAAACATTATCAGCGTTTTACGCATCTATGAAGCTACTGTCGGTTCCCCATCTCAAAGGAATAGAAATAGCCTTTATCCTCAATACTAATGTTATGAATTATATTTCCCGCTGTCTGTATCATTTACCTTGGTGAACCACCGCTTTAAACGGACCTGTTTGGTTAATACTCTGGAATAAACTATTTTTACCAGAATAACTTACTTTGTAGGGAACTTCGGTGTTCGTCTGACCGTATATTACAAGTTGAAAAATTGCTCTAAACAGTTACACTAAATGTTGAAATTCCAAGCTACAAACAAATGGTCTCAATAACAAACATCAATGGTGATATTTCAATTTTCTATTCCCTTTAAGAATACGTAAATGTTGCAAAGAGCTATTTATCATCAGTTCACTTTCCCTAGTTGAAATATAAAGTGGTGTGACGATACGTCGGAAGAACCACATAGTGTTGAGAGTTTTGAAGACCGCCTTATATAACGACTGAGTGAAACAACTTTAAGGAATAAACAGAAGACGAATAAATAGCCATGAGAGACAAGATTGTGAAGGTAGCAGCTAAAATTAAATAGGCAAGAAGACAAAGCCCAGTAACATTTGGGGAAGACGACTTCAACCATCCCGAATATAAATTTCTTACAGGTGGTACGTACAATATTTATGAAATTATTTTGGGTAAACTGTCTTAAACAGTTAGTACGACATCTTACATGCAGTGGAAATATTTTAGACTTCATGGACAGTGTCAAAATATACACAGGGACTGGTGTTCATGATGCCATCATAGCGGCTGTGGTTACTAAAGTTAATAATTCCATCAAGAAGACTAGACAGTTTTTATCGTGTAAAGAATAGTCGTTAGTAACTTACAACAATGAGTGGCCATCACTTAGTTTTGATTCGATGGACGTAGAGGAAGTTTAAACTGAATATATAGTACACCATGGTGAAGTATGTAATGGCGGAAAGAACCCAGCGCTGGTAAATAAATAAATGCAGAAAATATTGATAAAACCGAGACGCTTCAAAAAAGAAAGCAGAAATGTCGATAGGCAAAAACGTTAGTACGAATTCATGCGTCTAGTAAAAAGATTGCTGCGCGAAACCATCAGTCTCCATCGCCAAATATTAGTGAAACAGATTGCCGAAACAAGAGAAAATTTTTGTCCTAAATAACACCATTACTACGATCGAAGGCTTTGATGTGGCAATAGATGACAGCAAAAAAAAAGCTGAAGTTATAACTTTCGCGCTAAAAGATCATTCACATGAGAAGATCATGCAGGCATACCATCGTTTCACGGACGTGACTCCTGCACAAAGGACACAGAAATAGACATCTCTGGTGCTGAGAAGCAACTGAGGGAACTGAAAACAAGTCACCATGTCCGGATGAAATTCATTTCAGATCTACAGAGAATTCGCTTCGGCATTGGACTCATTCTTATCTTGCATTGGTCAAGAATATCATCCAGCGCAAAATTCCTGGTGACTGGAAAAGAGCACAGGAAGAAGTGTAAGCCAACCGACCCGTAAAATTAAAGATCAATATCAGCAACATCGGTTTGCTGCCGAAATGTTGATGACATTCTAATTCGAATAAAATAAATTTCCTTGAGACAGAAAAGCTACTGTCCGAAAATCGGCATTGATTTAGAACTCATCGCTCGTACAAAATTCAGCTTGCCTTTTCATCAAATAATAACCTGTGAACCATAGATGAAATGGCAACAGCCAGATTGTATAACCAGGGTACCTGGCTCATTATTGGTTCAGGGACAAGTAGCTAGGCAACTCACACAACGATACCATCAATGACGTCTTGCAACATTTCCAGATATCTCCCTCAGTCCTTCCTTACTCTGCCCTTCTGAGGATACAGACCAATTGCCCTATGTATAAAATGTAATTTCAGAAACTGGTAGAAAATTCGAAGTAGTCCATTTGTGTTGCTGGGTTCTCCCATAGTCCTCTGACGTGACAGTCTGCTTGTGATAAGTGCCCAGTTGTTCTATGTATAAAATGGAGAGAAATTAAACACATTCAAAGATGACAATTCGCCTATTCAAAAAAATTTGTGGTAGTAGACCTGAGGATACTGGTGCAGTATGCATGGTTGGCAGAGTATTTGAATATATGATGGCGATCCAAGATGGCTACTGGGTATTTCCCAGCCCAACGATGTCAGAATCTTCGATGGTGGAGCTCTAGATGCTGATGCAGTCTGCATGGTTGTCAGATTTCATTTCTCGTAAGTACAGAATCAAAGATATCGATCCAAAATGGTGGACATCGGCCACTTGTCCTAGTGGGTTACACCAATCGTTATGATATCGTAATTCAAGATTACGACCCAGAATGGCAGAGCTGAGATACTGGTGCAGCCAGAATGGTTGTCAGGTCAGTTATGGTTAGTATGGAATCGATGTTGATAGACCTGAGAAACATATGTTCAAACTGTGTAGTTACCAGGTCACTTGTGCTAAGCATAAAATCCAAGGTGGGCACTTTTAGAAGTCCAAGAGGGCTACAAGGACATTCTCTGACATCTCATTGGAACTAGGCCACTTGCCCAGTGTGTAGAATCCTAGAGTTCAGTTCCAAGTGGTGGGAGTCAGATGGTCCTACGTGTAAACAGTTTTCCTCAACCCTCTGACATCAGATTTCACTGACACCGATCACTTATTCAAATAAGCCTCCCTGCACCCTAATCACCAACGGTTTTAAGGCTATGTACTTCACTTAAACTCTTTAAACGTTTGCCATTCTATGTTTAGGATCCCAACAGCCAAGTTGCCCTAAGTTTAAACATTTGCAGCGTGTGTGTTTGTGTTTGTGTGTGTATGTGTGTGTGTGAGAGAGGGAGTGGGTGTAGTATGATACAATATGGATAATTGTGTCTTTGTTTAAACAGTTATCACAAGCAGGTGCCTACAGCATCAACAATGGCACGCCACACTTCTTCATCTGGCTGTGACAGCCACCCCACCCCACGATGTGTTCATCTAGGTCAGTTGCTCAAATCTGATTTGACGCAAGTGTCTGTCAGGATGACAGTGGGGTCCTATGTGATATCATCTGATCCAGCCCATCCAGACTGTCATTTTCTCCCGGTGCAGTGTCGTGCTGATGTTTAGCTCTGACCTGTCATAACACGCAGTACATTCCAGGACAGAAACCTATTGAACAGGCACTTACACAGATGCATTCCAAAGGTCTTAATTGTACACACCAAAATTTCGAGAAAACATTCACCACGATCTACATTGACGTCTGTGTCATATCAGTCTTACTAATATGAAGCTATTTTCAGTCATCAGAAATACAATAACATAAAAATGCTCTGAAGCTACACCTGTGACTACTGAAAAGTGATGCTGTTTCTAGTACTATGCAGCACGAAGCCAGCCCTGGAATGCACTAATATTGAACTCTCTACTGAGACAGATGAGAACGTCTTATTTCAACTGAACTGTCAAGTTACCACTGATGACATTGATACGTCTCTAATGTATCACAAAATGTAGAATCCATCAAGTAGTCAATTGTATTTTCGAGTATGAGCTGTTCTTTGTGAAGTCAAAGATCTGTTCTTTGACGCTCACAATGAGCACTTGACAACGAGTACTTTGTGGTATACCTCTTGTATCTCAGTAAATCTCAATAATTGTACTGCCTTCTGAGGTTGAGCATCAGGAGGACCTGTGAATGGTGAATTGCAGTTCACCATAAGGAAAGTGAACACAAGTACTTTACAGATAGACCTCCTAAATTGGTGGGATTGTCTTGCTTAGTACAGTGGAAGTACTGAGATGGCTATGTGCTGTTAATGATTTCAGTCACTCGATTCAGGATAAAGATATGCCAGCAGTTAGCAACACTTTGTATCCAACCTGAAGCAATCATTGAATCACTCCACTTAGTCGCATTTATAAAATCAAATTTTGTAACTTGGCATAATTAGAGTGTTGGTTTCGTACCTGCAAGTGAAACATGCAAGTGAAACAAGTAGTTCCATACGTGGCAGAGTAGTGCTTTTTATTGGTGAAAGTCTTTCCTTGCTACATACTGTATTAACGGTGACAACTGTTGCAGGTTTGCAATTGAATATAAATGGCAGTGCGGTACACCCAATTATCAGTCTCTCAGTAGATATGCTGATAGGTGACACATATCCACCGAGACATATGCATCTCATGGAAAACCTCAAGGACGGAACACCAGGCCATCAATGATGTGTGATGTCGAAAGGTAAAGTCTCCTTCCAAACGGTTGATGGAGACGTCTTCTGTCTCTGGAAGCACATTGATGTACAGGGGGAGAGGTACCATGCATTAGCAACTAAGTGTCATTGTATGCTATCATTATAGATGTGATAGCAGTTGTCATACATTTCAGTAAAATGGAATGTGGGACGGCAAAACTTACATAAGGCTGAAGATATCTAATGTTGTGGTTAGGGACATCGAAACGCCATTGACCTTTTGTGAAGAAAACTCTTAATCAATGTGTATATCTTCTGTAGTTACGACTAACACAAAATCCCGCGTGATAACATGGGAATATTAGAAGACTGATCATTCTAGCGAATTGGTGTTACACTGGAATCTTCGAGGTTTCCTAAGATGTTTGAATTTCAGACTCCGAAGGATTCTCAGAAGTATTCAGATCAGGTGAATTTGGTTGTTGTGTCAACTTGGCTTCTTCAACAAAGTCACTACAGATTTATACCCTCATCATTTTGAGCTAGCGGTCTGATCAGCACATACTGATCATAATGATGTTGTGTTCATAGAGGCAATGTCTTAACGTTCGTAAGTGTTCAGTGCTATTATCAAAGACCTCTTAGTTCCAACACAGACGTATACTACTGGTTCTTTCTCTAATGTTATTTGATGTAATAGTTGTTGGATCGATTTATAGCTCACAAACATAGTGTGGGCTGTTTGTTAGACTTTACTTGTCTCATTGCGTTTTTCTGTGATGTGACGGTGGAAGGTCACTTGTGGTACTAAGTACAGAATCCAAGTTTGCACATGTACAGTCTAAGTCGCTCATTTTTGCCACGCATAATGTCAGAAACCGTTATGGCATTAATTCAGTAGATGGATATGTATGAGGGTCACTCCAAAAGAAATACACACAATGTTTTTCAAATCAATCTTTTATTCTACATGTTTGAAAGTTTTACAGCTTGTAGATACATCCTTTTGGAATATTTTCATATCTCCACATAATTTCCGTCCCTCTCAACTGCTTTACGTCATCTTGGAACCAGCGCCTGTATACCCGCACGGTAAAACCCTGGACCAACCTGTTGGAGCCACTGTTTGGCAGCTTGCACAAGGGAGTCATCATCGTCAAACCTTGTGCCACGAAGAGAGTCTTTCAGTTTCCCAAACAGATGGTAGTCACATGGAGCCAGGTCAGGACTGTAGGGCGGGTGTGTCAGTGTTGTCCATCCGAGTTTTGTGATCGCTTCCACAGTTTTTTGACTTACGTGTGGCCGTGCATTGTCATACAACAACAAAACATCCTGCTTTTGCCGATGTGGTCGAACACGAATCTGTCGAGCTTGAAGTTTCTTCTTCAGTGTCGTCACATATGCACCAGAATTTATGGTGGTTCCACATGGCATGATGTTCACAAGCATGAGTCCTTCAGAATCGAAAAACACCGTAGCCGTAACTTTTCCAGAAGAAGGTGTGGTTTTGAATCTTTTTTCTTGGGTGAATTTGCATGATGCCACTCCAGTGATTGCCTCTTCGTCTCTCGTGAAAAATGATGGAGGCATGTTTCATCACCTGTCACAATTCTTCCAAGAAATTCATCTCCACCGTTCTCGTACTGTTCCAAAAATTCGCTGCATACCGTTTTCCTTGTTTCCATGTGAGCCAATGTCAACATCCTGGGAACCCACCTGGCACAAACCTTTTTTAATGCCAACACTTTCAGTATTCTACAAACACTTCCTTCCGCTATCCCAAAGTAGCTTCAAAATTCGTTGACTGTGATGCATCTGTCAGCAGTCACCAATTCGTTAACTCTCTGCACATTGTCTGGAGTGCGTGCAGTACGAGATCTGCCGCTGCGAGGACAATCCTCAATACTATCGTGCTCACTTTCATTACGTAACCTGCTTGCCCACCGACTAACTGTACTGCGATCGGCAGTACACCTTTTTCAACCTCTTGTGGATGTTTCCCACTGTCTCGTTTTCACAGCACAGGAATTCTGTGACAGCACGTTGCTCCTGACAAACGTCAAGTGTAGCACCCATCTTGAAGACATGGCTGTGACGGCGCCACTCACAGGAACAGGTTGAACTAAGTTTGAAAACAAGCGGGAAGGATGTATCTACACTCCGTAACACTTTCACACATGCAGGATGAAAACTATATTTTTACAATAATAGTGTGCACTTCTTTTGGAGTGACCCCCATATTTCCATTGTAGGTGAGGATGTCACAGATTTCGTGCTATGAACTGAACAGTGAGACATTCAGGAGATGCGTGTGAATACATTCCTTCTCTTTATAGACTACAAGTATTATATGAAAAGAGGTTGTCGTGTAACGTATGATTCCACACAGGCTGTCGATAGTCATCCCCTCCTTGATCACAATAACCTACTTTCGAGAATTTTCCTCACATTCCTCTCACCAAACCAAGTTGTGTTAATTTTAAAATGGTGGGAAATTAAAAATGACCCACATGTCCTCTTACATCACACCTCATGTCAAAGCTAGGACAGGTTGCATCAACCTTGATATACCTCACCAATGCAGTGCTGTTAAATTTCCTCCTAGGCCATTTGCAATAAGTTTAGAACTGTGGGAAATCGATGTACTAGTTCCAGTTTCCAGTATTTGCGACATCACTATTGTCATTCCCACATGCATCTTCCATCTCACATCATTTGTATACAGTTTTCATCCCATGAATTGTACTTCACTACCCCATCAGTGTGTCTGTCTTTACCTTTAATTATTTTCCCAAAAGTGGAAAAATGCTTCCCTTGGCGCACAAAAAGGCGGAATACGTTCCTCTTTAAAAAAGCCCTGATCGAAAATTGGCGAATCAGCTGCCACAGTCCTCTGTTCAACTTACCAATAACATTACATGCTCTTTTAACACAGAACGATCTAAATCCTTTTACCCAGAATCTCTTTGTACTTAAGCCTTCGTACTCAGCATCTACCTCTCACTGCCGCTGCCTGCATATGTCTCTCTCCCGCTGTCTCCTTTTTCTCACTTACAATGTATCCGACTGCCATTGTCTCCTCTCAATTACACTGTCTTCTTTTGTCTTTCTTTCCCACCACTATTGTCTCCACCATAGCTCAGTAGCTCAAACATTCCGGTGCCTCCAAGTTGTTTATTCTTCTACATTCATAAGTTTAAAATATCGGCCCAAAGTGTGGAATCTCCTGTATGTACATGTTAAAGTATGCCTGTCTTGAAGGTACCAAATCCCCCCCTCCCCCCCTCAGCTCCCGAAGCTTATGTATGGACTCCACTCAACTGTAATTTTTATTTCTTCTGTATGCCCTCTACCTTGCTCCCACTGTTTCTATCTCCATCGATCTCTTTTTCTTTTTCCTTTGCTGCCACTATCTCTCACTGTCCATCAACATCTCCTCTATATTTGGCATCCACTGTTATTTTTCATCTATCTTCACTGCCACTTTTTCTCTCCCACCAATACCATCTTCTCACTCCTTCTCTCTCACTGGCGCTATCTCCTCTTTCTTTCGTCGCAATTGTTCCTCTGCTACTCTCTTTCAGCGCAAAAGAGTGCAAATACATTCACATGCCAGAGGTTTTTGTGAAGAAGGCCGAATGAGGACTGAGGATGCTGGTTCACTTCTTTCCTGATAGAGTTTTTAAAGAAGAGCATATTCGTTTTTTGTGTTCTGAAAAATTTTTCAGCGAGCCCCTTCATTTTCCTCATACAGCAGGGCATGTTGCTTATATAAAACTAATTCTACAGCTCAGCCACACTCACGGACAACATTTAAGTAAACATAATGTCAAGGTAATACAAGTCATTTGCTGTACAGTGTTTCTGCATACTTTGCTCATCGATTACAATTCATGAAAAACGTCCGGATTATGATTTGTGTCTTACCGGTTCCCGTCAAATCACCGAAGTTACGCGCTGTCGGACTGGGTGACCATCGGGTTTGCTGGGCGCTGTTCGCAAGGGGGGGGGGGGGGGGTGCTCACTCCTTGTGACGGAAACTGAGGAGCTACTTGACTGTGAAGTAGCAGCTCCAGTCTTATAAACTGACATACATCCTGGAGAGTGGTGTGCTAACCACATTCCCCACCATATCCCCATCCAGTGATGCCTGTGGACTGAGTGAGAATGACACGGCGACCGGTTGGTACTCTTGGCCCTTCATGGCCTGTTCGATCCGAGTTTAGTTTAATTTCTTATGAGTTTTATCTCAAAAGAGTGAAATGTTATTAGAAATGTTTTCCTGAACTTGAAGACTTTCCAGTTTTACATATTTTTTGCATTCTTTTATGTTTTTTCAGACATGTTAAGATCATCTTTAGCCCATTTCTTGCACTGTAGTACCACTTTGGGATATTTGTTTAGACGTGACGTGCCCATTATACAGAGGCAGCACGTCTTAAAATTTTATTTGCTGAAAAATGCTGACTAAAAAGACAGTTTGGTGACACCAGAACCATTGCGATTACCCTAGAATCCTCGTCATGTTTTCAGTACATCAGTAAAAACTACGTTTACGTCTCACTTGTCAGACCAGATATTAGACGCATATTTTATACCGAAGCGCGAAAGAAAGTGGTGTAGGGATGCGTATTCAAAGACGGAGATATGTAAACGCAGAATTTTATGTGCTTGTTTTTAGAAACGAAAATGGTAGTTTGGGATACTCAATATGCCGCAAACCCACCCACCCCACCCACAACAGAAGCGGAGTGTTCTCAAGACGTTTGCGGACAGAGCTACAAATATTTGTGAACCTGAGTTGGTCGACGCTGAGATGGTACATCTTCACATTACACTAGCGAAGAATGGATATTCTTCCGCCGAAATAAAACGTGCGTTGAGACAGCCTTGCAGAAATCATAGTGACGTACAGGCTACTGCAAAATCTAAGATTTTCCTGCCGTTTGTTAAAACTGTAACGGAAAGATTAGGGAGGATCTTGACGAAGCGGAATATCACCGTAATTTACAAGCCCACCAGGAAGATGTAGGAATACCAAAAGCCTGCCAAGGACGCTCGCAAACCATTAGAAAAAGGTGGAGTGTATAGGATTCCATGCAGATGTGGAGATGTTTATGTGGGTACCACTAAAAGCTTGGTTTCAAAACTTTTCGAAGAGCACAAGGGAAATTGTAGAAGAGGAGAAACTGAACGATCAGCTGTTGCGGAGCATGCTTTCCAGCCAGGGAACCACCATATTCGTTTCGAGGAGACGCAAGTACTAGCGGCCACAAGCGGATATTACGCAAGGCTCTACAAGGAGGCAATCGAAATCGCTAAACACTCTAATAATTTCAATCGTAAGGAGTAGGGCGTGGAATTAAACGGTATATGGATGCCGGTATTAAAGAAGATGTGTACCACCCGTCCACTACTCTGTGATGGCAACGGCGATCGACGGCAGCGGACAGCGGCCAATTGCACTGAATTTTTCAGAACACCTGACGTCACACCACGGCAGTCAGTAGCGAGCCAGTGGGTATGTTGGACCTTCCATCGATTTACAGACCGCCTTGAAGATATCTCCCACAGACTGGGACGAAACGTTGGGATTTGACAAAGAACTCACCAACCGACCACGGCATAACAGCCCGGATAATTATAATGGACATGACATTTCCGCCGTGAAAGTCTACATTTTAGTATTAAACGCAGAATACTCGGCAGGGCTAGGCAACGCCTATATTTTACAACAAGTGTCCGGAGCAGTTGTTAGATCGGTTACAACAGCTACAATGACAGCTTATTAAGATTTAGGTGAGTTTTGATGTGGTGAATAGTCGGCGTACGAGCGATGGGAGACATCACCTCCGAGATGGCGATGGAGTGCGAATTTTCCCGTAACACCATTTCACGAGGAATCTGATAAAACATCAAATTTTCGACGTCGCTGCGACCGGAAAAAGATCCTGCAAGAACGGCACCAACAACGACTGAAGGGAATCGTTCAACATGACAGAAGTGCAACCTTTACGCAAATTGTTGCAGATTTCAATGCTGGGCCATCAACAAGTGTCAGCGTGCGAACCATTCAAAGAAACATCATCGATATAGGCTTTCGGAGCTGAAGGTCCACTCTTGTACCTTTGATGACTGCACGACACAAAGCTTTACACCTCGCCCGGGCCCGTCAACACCAACAATGGGCTGTTAATGCTGGAAACATGTTTCCTGGTCGGACGAGTCTCGATCCAAATTGTGTCGACCGGACGAACGTGTAGTGGCATGGGGGCCCACTCTTACATTCATGGACCCTGTATGTCAGCAGGGAACTGTTCAAGCTGGTGGAAGATCTGTATTGGTGTGTGGAGCGTGTGCAGCTGGGGTAATATGGGACCCCTGATACGTCTAGATACAACTCCGACATGCTGTTGGATCACCGGCATCCGTTCATGTCCAGTGTACATTTCGACGGACTTAGGCAATTACAGCAGGACAGTTCGACACCCCAATCGTTGAGAATTGCTACAGAGTGGCTCCAGGAACACTCCTCTGAAATTGAACCCTTCCACTGGCCAACAAACTCCCCAGATATGAACATTATTGGGCATATCTGGGATGCCTTGCAACGTGCTTTTCAGAAGACATCTACACCTGCTCGTCCTCTTACGGATTTATGGACAGACGTGCAGGATTCATGGCGTCAGTTCTCTCCAGCACTAGTTCAGACATCAGTCGAGTCCATGCCACGTCGTGCTGCGGCACTTCTGCGTGCTTACGGGGGCCCTACACGATATTAGGCAGGTGTACCAGTTTCTTTGGCTCTTCAGCGTACATTTCATAAGAACGATACTTTGCACTAGGTAAATAGTTACCACACCAGTATTGCAGTATAGAGAACACAGCTACATTGACTACCCTACTCAAACGCCCTCCATAACACAAACTCCACGCTGAATAGGTGAACTGAAGTTTGTGTTCTGTCTGCAGACATAATGGTGTCATGGGTAATGCATCTGCCTGGCAAGCAGGACACTTGCGTTTAAGTCCCAGCTATGGCGCAAATATTTCCTCAGCTTTTACCATTATCATGGAAGAAGATGAATATGATTTGGGAGATATACTGCCGCAAGAGTTCGACAGAACACTGAAACACTTACGTAGAATCAAGGCCTCACGAGTAGTCAATGTTCCTTCAGAATTACTAAGATCCTTTGGAGATACAGCCATGACAAATCTATTCCATCTGTCATCCAAGATAAATGAGCCAGACTTCAAGCAGGGTGTAATAATTCCAGTTTCGAGGACGTAGATGCTCAAAGATGTGAATATCACCAGACGGTCAAACGGGAAAGAGCGTAAGTTATTTATAGAAGATGAGAAAAACAAGTAGAATCCGACCTTGGGAGGATTAGTTTTGGTTCCAGTGAAACGTAGGAAACGCGAGGCAGTACTGGCTCTATGACGTATCTTAGATGAACAGTTGATGTGATGCATTCGGAAGTCTGGTAATTGAGGGAAGTGTAGGGAGCAAAAACTGGCAAGAGATCAAGTGATGAATAAATTAATCGGTTGCGACAGTTGTTCATAGATGAAGAGGCTTGAACAAGGTAGAGTAGCATGGAGAGCTACATAAAATAAGTATTTGTACTCTAGACTATAACAGACAACAAACATGAAGATTAACAGTTGATAAATCATCCTTCAAAAATACAAACACACCACTTCGTTGGCTTGTCCAAACTGTAGCATTTAAAGATAGAAATCAAATAGTTTCTCCAGCCAAATGCAACAAAAAGCCCTTCTGTTTCAGTTTAAATTAGTAGCTGACTCATACACAGAACAATATTAATTGTCTTCTCAAAAAACATCAGCAAGTTGTGGAGGTTGCCCCGTCGTATTCTGTGGCCATTCTTCGCGACCTCTGTTGCATCCATATCAGTTTCCTTGGTACTCACTTCCTGTGTGTGCAATACTGGGTGACGTCACAGAGGTTAGACTAATTACTAAAAGAAATTTCCCTACTTGTCCCCAGTTTTCGGCACAGCACCGGATTCATTTTCCATATCTCCTTTCGATCAAATTTATTGTTTCAGTGGCGATAAGAAAGCGGATATAACTCGGCTGTTACAACGTAGATCAATAAAAGTGAAGGCTAAGGAAAGTCAATTTCTGTTAAGAATGGCGCAATATTGGGTCATCACTGTAGTTTGACTTGTACTTCGGTGAAGTAATGAAAGGGGTATCCGAAATTTTCGAAAGAGAAGGAAAAGTACAGTGGAAAGGAAAACGATGATCAGGTTTCACTTCTCTATCTGCAAATAAACAACTAGAGATGGAGCACCAATGACAGGCAAGGAAGTCAACTTTGTCCCTCAAACTACAGTGTACCGAGTATTTTCATGTTTTACTAAAAAAAAGTAGGGGAAGCAATGTCTAGGTAGCAGACTGAGGAGGTGGGTATCACAAGTGATACTCGATATTTTGTAAAGTCACAAGAAAAATTCAAAACAAATTCCAATGAAATGAAAAGCAAGGATGGAAGCATTAAAAGTGCACTGTAAATTCTATTGTTAAATGTAGAGGAGAGGGTGCATAGTTCAAAAATAGTAGATTGAAGTCATTTATCAGAGGGAGTACTTGTCTGATGACGTGATAGAAGAAATAATTGGAGCTGATATGGAAGATATAGGGCGTCTAGTATTAGAACGAGAACTTAAAAGAGTTTCGGACGACCTAAGATCAGATAGGCAGAAGGGGTAGGTAACATTCAATCGGGATTTCTAAAATCAGTGGGAGAAGCGCAGCACAAAGGAGTATGGGAGCTGATGTGTAAAATCTGTAATATAGATGACTTAGCGTCAGATCCTCGGAAAGATATCATTCACACAAATTCAAATACAATAAGCGCAGATAAGTGCTCAGGCATCCAAGCTGCTGATTAAAATAATATACAGCTTAAGGGAAAAGAAACTGAAGATCTGTTAGATGATGATCAGTTTGGCTTTAGAAAGGTAAAAGTTCAAATGGCTCTGAGCACTATGGGACTTAACATCTGAGGTCATCAGTCCCCTAGACCTAGAACTACTTAAACCTAACTAACCTAAGGACATTACACACATCCATGCCCGAGGCAGGATTCGGCGACCGTAGCAGTAGCGCGGTTCTGGACTGAAGCATCTAGAACCGCTCGGCCATGCGACCAGCTAAAGGCACAGCAGAAGCAGTTCAGATTTGTCAATCAAGAAAAAGCTTGCGGCAACGTGAAATGGTGTAATATCTTCTGAACTCTGAGAAAATAGGAATTAGATATAGCGACCGACAGGTGGTATGCGATATGTACAAGAACTAAGAGGGAACAATAACATTGGAAGACCAATAACGAAGTGCTTGAATCAAAAATTGTGTAGGATAGGGATTAAGGTTCAGGGTGAAAGGATGCGTATGATAAGATTAGTTTGTGACATTGTTATTGCCAGTGAAGGTGAACAAGAATTACAGCGCTGTTAAATGGAATGAACAGTCCAAAGAGTTCAGAATGTGAATTGAGAGTAAACCGAAGAAAGACTAAAGTACTGAGAAGCAGAGGATATTAGAATAGCGAGAAGCTTAACATCAAAATTGTTGATCACGAAGTGGAATACGTAAGGAATTCTGCTATCTTGGGAGCAAATTAAACCCGTGACAAACGAAGCAAGAAGGCTAATAAAGGCAGAGTAGCACACACTTCGAACGCATTCATGGCCAAAATAAGTCTATTAGTAAGAAATGTAGGCCTTAATTTGAGGAAGAAATTTCTAAGAAAATGCGTTTGGAGCACAACATTGTATGGCAGGGATTCTTGGACCTGTGGGAAAACCGGAACAGAACAGAGTCTAAGCGTCTGAGTTGAGGTGCCACAAAAAAATACTAAAAATGAGGTGGACATTTAAGATAAGGAATGTAGATGTTGAGGCTTTCCGCAGAATGGATGAAGATAACAGTGTAATGAAAACACTCGGACAAAGAAAGGAAAGGATGAAAGGACATGTGTTAAGACATCAGGGCAAGCAGAGATTGGGTTATGTCGAACAGCACTAAATGGCTTGCACCAACGACTTAAAATTTTATATGTCCCGTGGAACACGGTAAGAAGAAATTCGACCGAGTTACTGTTGTACTTGGAAGCATATTTAGTTTACAGCCCTCCCCCCCCCCCCCCCCCCAATCCCCAATTGTGAATGAAATTTGTGAACACAGGTGGCAATGCCCTTCCATTTATTTCATGAGAGTAATACCAAAGCCCATAAATTTTCTATCGTAAATGAAATGAAGACAGAATACAGTGGAGGAGGAAACTTGTAGAAGCGTGCGGTCCACCGGGCCTGATCACGTAGAAGTAATATTAGTAGTAGTAGTAGTAGTAAATGAAATGAAGACGAAGACATTGTACTAGATGCTACTATCGCATTCCCTCGTTAGCGAAAGGCTACTGAGATGGTCCAAGTGGCTTAGTAAAACACTGAGTCGTCTCGTCACCCAACCAGTGCCAACTGCGTTATGGGAACACATACAGTTAAGAAGACTGGAGTAAAAAATGAATGAATTTGTTAAGTGGAAATAAAAGTTTTGCAGTGGTCAGTTCTCTTACTTTCCGGTTCTTCATATTTCGAAGGCCCATAGCATCACTTCCCATTATCCAGTTGAGACTTCATGTCGCACTGCACATTGTATGTGGTGGGAGGCCAGGAACAATAGCAAAATTCAAAAAATGAGACTTCATAGCGTAGGATGTGACATCAGAAATGACTCTAATACCTCCATTATCTTTGTAAGCAAAACATTTTGATCAATAAATAATCAATATTACTTTTTCAAATCACAGTAGGACTGAATTAGTGTCCGGTGCTGAAGTCTATTTCGTTATATAGGAACTCAGAACTAAGCTCTGCATATCACGATCGCCTGCTCACGAAGGAATCTTACGCCGTCTCAGCCAGCAGGTTAGCAGACAATTACTTTCAGTATCTAAGCTTGCGTATGCACAACAGATTGGGTAAATCGTGACGCTCGCATTTTTAAGAAAGTACTTTACTAGTTTTAACGTCCTGGAGTTAAATTCGATGACATTTTAGCAGGTAACTTCTGAAAGAATTACGTACTGAAACCCTTACGATTATCTGCTTACGATTATTACATAACGTGAATACAGGCAAGTAAACTAAATGAAAAAACGGTACATACAAAAGGTTATCAGTACAAAATTCGCCGAACTAATCTTACAGAAAATATAGTAAATTAAACATCTGATTCATAAATTTTAAACAACAAAAGACAACACGACGCTGAAACACTGCACGCTAAGCCTGGCCCCTCGAACTTAGTAGAAAATAATAAATTTGTGCGTTTACCTGAAATAAGCATGTATTTAATTAGTTACGCTCTACAGTAAAAATATCCGTTACCAGTACTGAATATTCCATACGAAAACTTGTATGTGTTTACAAAGTCGCCGGCCGCTGTGGCCGAGAGGTTCTAGGCGCTTCAGTCCGGAACCGCGCGACTGCTACGGCCCCAGGTTCGAATTCTGTCTCGGGCATGGGTGTTTGTCATGTCCTTAGGTTAGTTAGGTTTAGGTAGTTCTACGTTCTAGGGGACTGATGACCTCAGATGTTAAATCCCACATTGCTCAGAGCCATTTGAACCATTTTACAAAATCCAAGATAAAATTCGGAAAAGTAACATTTCATCATGTACCTGTGAATTGATTTTTTGTTCATACTGACACTTGGTGTTTCAAATAGGATAACGGAAATAGAAGTGTCTCCCAGGGAACAAACAATGAGAAAAATAATGGTTAGCAACTAAACTGAAGTTAGATAAAAAGATGTTCTTAAATTAATTCACAACATAAAGTTACCAGAGGGTTAGCTATTGTTTAGTAGACGTTTCTGGCGGCGACTGATATGTAATGGAAATGTCACTACAATGTTGCATCAGACCCATCGTAATTGTGTCACTCTGGATCATGACAAAGGCGGTGTAGTTAGGAGTGGCAGCACCTTTCCCTAGGGACCACGCCCGCAGGTTCCACAGAATTGCAGATAAGTGACAACTATCACGTTATTCTATTACGTGCTCCAGTCACTTATTCGCAAGGCCAAATATTACATGGGCTGCAATCAACAAGCGTTCAGAGATGATTCTCTTTAGATTAGGACCCATCGTATCGAGAGAGCAGGAATATCATTCCAGTGAGAATTTGTGTACGCAGAACGGTACGCTTGCCATTGCATACTCTGCCTCCAAAAGTTACTTCACTATAGTCGGTCTTAGGGTTTGCCTGTCGTGCCCCAGGGGTTTTGAGAATTATAAACCGCTTGAACAGACGGGTATCGTTCGAGAGTACCGTGGATTTTGTGCACGTCTTTCAAAGTCATCTTATCTCATTTATGATACTTAGAATGGACTTCACACTGAAACCTTCACTTCTTTGCGACAAGTGCCACTCATCACATATCGCTATCTTTTTCCTCATAGGATAATAAGCACCGCTTTTGCATGTTTTGCTTTACCGCATGCTTAGACTCTCTTTATGCTTGGGAAATATAGCGAAATGGCTCGCAAATACACAAGAGTCCCGGAAAAAACATCTAACTTGGAGCTGTGAAACACACAGAAAATTGGAGATTTACCACGCATTGAAATATTCTTAGAAACTAAATACGTCCGTTTATCATTTCTCTCATCTTATGTATAACCTTCATTCATTTTTCGGAAATTATTAGTCATGCATAATCATTGTCAGTGAAATAAGTACTAAGAAGTTTCCTGTTGTGACTACTTCAAAGTAACCTATATAACCCGGACACCATGACGCACAGTATCGTAAAAAAGTGGTCAAATTGTACACATTACCGAACAGTTTCACTGTGCTAACTGTGAGCTAGGACTTCATGACTACTTTTTTTTATAAGGATTCATATTCCCAATGACTGTGTCCTTACTGCAGTATTCACTATTGTAATTTCGAAGTTTCGCTGATGTTCATTTTATGATGTGTTCTTGAGAAGTGATGTATTTTATACGATCCGGCCCGGCTTCGCTCGGGCAGCATTAAGTATCTGGATTAGGTACTTTGTTTGTGGGCCACGAATAAAATTCAGAGAACAACGTTAAGTGAATATCATCGCTTTCATGTTACTTAAGATAAGCAAGCTGCTCAGGACAGGAATACTGTATGGACGCATGAATGATAGTTCTTGCATATAGAATTGGCATTGGGATTGACATTTTATAGCGATGACGGGAGCACATCATGATATAACTAATGCTTACAACCAATGTCAGTATTTTATGTGAATCTTGGCTGTATGTCTATGTGAATGACTCACTGTGTATCGGCGGCTGGCAGAGGTGGCACACGCAAAAGGAGAAATTTAAGAAGAGTAATGCATAATGTACTTGGTCCTGTTACAGCACATATTTTGTGGAGCTTAGTTTTCACTCTGATCCATTGTTGACAGTTCTTTGTCGTGGACTGTTTACGTCAAACTTCTTCGTGGTGCTACGCAAATTCATGGAAAGCAGAACGCTGAAAACGAAGCAAAGTTACTAAAGCTGTTTTTGGGAAAACGTATTACTTGACGAGCAAAAATTGAGACCCAACATGTTTTGGATTTGCGTAATTTCTTCGGAATGCATTGGTCCTCATTCGATTAAGGGAAACTATTGGTTAAAAATATTTGATTATGACAAACTGTAAGTCTGATGTTTCATGATCAGGTGGTTACCTTTTCATTGTTGGTTATATTTTTAGAATGCTTTAGAGTTGAGTACCTCGCTGCCCATTTATCGATGAATCTGCAATGAATTAAGAGTGCAAATTCCGGTTGCAGAAACTATCAGTCTGAAATGCGTTCCTCAACCAGCTGCATAAGTATACCGAAAACTTGCATGTTCATCTGCAAGAAATTTTTGAATACCATTCAAGAAGACAGTGCTCATGTCTTTAGGATCTTTAAAAGGCCTGAATATCATTATCGACAGTGGAAATTCGTTTACCAACCTTGTTTAATTTAAAAGTGTCCAAACAAATAATAACTTTCGCCCCACGAAGCAAAGAATCGTGTTAGCGACTATGTTTTACTCAACGAAAGCAGAAAGTTGAGTCTTACGCTGGGCTCCTGTAAAACTTTCTTTATATAACGCAAGCAAAGCTGCTGCACATGCTGCGTTTTAACTTATGAGTAAGGAATAGGAAACTACAACATGCTGATTAGTTTTTTTTTCTAATTGGTTCATAGACAATAGAAAGCAGAGGCTGTGGATTCACATGGTTTTTGTTTCCTCACTATTCTGATGTTCTGAAAAGACGGGAATCCCTCGGCTATAACTTATGGGGCGTGCATGACTTTAACTAGTTATCTGAACGGGAAAAGAGGAGCTGCTCCAGCCCTACGTGGAATTCGAACCATGTTCCGTTTCTGGTGAATCACCACATCAATGAGAGGTGAGTGCTAGGTTAAAAGGAAGAGGGAAAGAAATTGATCCAGCCAGGGTTCAATTCCACAACCTTTCGGTTTCAAGACAGATGTTTCAGCGCTATGTCACCACACCAAAGACATTGCTGCACCCCTGAATTACAGCAGTTGTTGGCTAAGAGGAGGGTGGGGGCAATGGAGTCGTTTTCGCAAATTGAATTCCTCGTAATTCAGAGAATTTCCACGACATGTTTATAAATTATATGAAGAACCTTCCTCGTGAATGAGTGTATCTGTTAGTCAAATCCGGATCATAAACCGTTACTGAGATTGACCTGCACATACAGACGTACGTGATGAGGCCACTTCATCACATGAATTTGCGGAGTTCGAACTGATTTGCGACTAACAACACTTGTCGGCTGCTACGGCCAGTGCAGTGGGTATGTCGGGAGTCGACACACCACGAACAAGGCTGGACACCGTCTGCTCATGGAATATAGCTGTGGGCTCTGTCGTTTCTGGAATGGCTGTACCACTAGTGCCTTTAAATGTCGGTCAGAGCTGGGATACTTCATTTCATACCTCTCACTCAAGGAACATCACACAGAAAAATTTTGCGAACTTTCTATCTGTGTCTCTTGTGCTGGATCGTTGCTCAAGTTCTCGTTGGCTCAGCAAGGCTGTGTCGCTTTCTAGACTCCCCAAGCTATAAATAATATTTTCTACCTATCGCATCGTTGCAAAATTTCTCGCTTTTACCCGCATTACTCTATGCATTGCCTAGCTAGTCCCAAAAAGTTTTAACACTGAAAGCACAGTTAATACGTAAGCAGAAAATCTAGTACCAGTGAATTGTTACTTATTCCAGTGCCTCACACAAGAAATTAATTTAATAACATTTATAGGCAACAGAAAAACACAAAAATAACTGAAAGATGAACAAGTAACGTCGATAAACAACGCCGAGAAACAACTTGGAAATGGTATTGGTCAAAGCTGAAAAAAATTGTTTGTTATTAAACACACAATAATACAACAGTTCTAAATTAACTGCTTCATAAAGGCCCACTGACTAACAAAAATCCTAAGTCAGAGTCGCAAAAATGTATGAGCGTGGTCGATTCTTTTTCAGCCTCTACATTCAGTCGATTGGGGTGGGTTATTATAAATTGGTTCCAGACCTAAAATTTCGCAAAACGGTAAAATTCCCTCTTATAAAACCAGTTATACATGGGGTGCATTAAACTGATAATCCGATCAACCACCTCTCAGAATATGTTACTACTTCTCACTGCACATGCAGTTATTCTTTGCATAACGAAAAGCTATCAGCAGGAGGGAAAGGAAATTACTTCCCGCAGTCGAATCTCTACCAACTCATAAGGCAGGCGAGTCTGCAAGTTCCGAAATAGAAGTTACTAGTGTCATTTGGTGCCGGCCGATGTGGCTGAGCGTTTCTAAGCGCTACAATCTGGAACCACGCGACCGCTACGGTCGCAGGTTCGAATCCTGCCTCGGGGATGGATGTGTGTTGTGTCCTTAGGTTAGTAAGGTTTACGTTTTTCTAAGTTCTAATGGACTGATGACCTCAGCAGTAAATTCCCATAGTGCTTAGAGCCATTTGAACCATTGTTTTGTCATGTGGTAAATGGAAATGAGCGCTTGGTGTCTTTGGCCGGGCGACACATTATGGGGCAGGTCCGGCTTCCTTAGTGCAGGTCTTTTTACATTCGACGCCACATTGGGCGGCCTGCAGGCCGTGTGCGGATGAAATGATGATGAAAACAGAACACCCTGTCCCAGAGCGGAGAAAATCACCGACCTAACCGGGAATCGAACCCGGGCCCGTAGGACGGCAATCCGTCAAGCTGACCACTCAGCTATCGGGGCGGACGTGTCACGTGGTAGTGAGGGGTATGCGTGATCGAATTTCAAGCTAACATACATTCCAGCACTGCACAAAATTACTAGTTCTCAATTGATTACTGATGGCAATGAACTCATATGCGTGATGAGTCATACACTGCAGTGCTTCACACGCAGCGCACGCCCTACTAAAGATTTCCCAAGAATCGGAAATACATGAGAAACAAGACATAGCTTTTATTATCATCATCATCATCATTTAAGACTGATTATGTCTTTCAGCGTTCAGTCTGGAGCATAGCCCCCTTATAAAATTCCTCCATGATCCCCTATTCAATGCTAACATTGGTGCCTCATCTGATGTTAAACCTATTACTTGAAAATTAATCTTAACCGAATCCCGGTACCTTCTCCTTGGTCTGCCCCGACTCCTCCTACTATCTCTTGCTGAAACCATGATTCTCTTGGGTAACCTTGCTTCTCCCATGCGTGTAACATGACCCCACCACGTAACCCTGTTCATCCTGACTGTTTCATCTATAGAGTTCATTCCCAGTTTTTCTTTGATTACCTCATTGTGGACACCCTCCTGCCATTGTTCCCATCTACTAGTACCTGCAATCATCCTAGCTACTTTCATATCCGTAACCTCAACCTTGTTGATAAGGTAGCCTGAATCCACCCAGCTTTCGCTCCCACACAACAAAGTTGATCGAAAGATTGAACGGTGCACAGATAACTTAGTCTTGGTACTGACTTCCTTCTTGCAGAAGAGAATAGATCGTAGCTCAGCGCTCACTGCATTAGCTTTGCTACACCTCGCTTCCTGTTCTTTCACTATGTTGCCATCCTGTGAGAATATGCATCCTAAGTACTTGAAACCGTCCACCTGTTCTAACTTTGTTCCTCCTATTTGGCACTCAATCCGTTAATATCTCTTTCCCACTGACATTACTTTCGTTTTGAAGATGCTAATCTTCATACCATAGTCCTTACATTTCTGATCTAGCTCTGAAATATTACTTTGCAAACTTTCAATCGAATCTGCGATCACAACTAAGTCATCCGCATATGCAAGACTGCTTATTTTGTGTTCACATATCTTGATCTCACCCAGCCAGTCTATTGTTTCAACATATGATCCATAAATAATATGAACAACAGTGGAGACAGGTTGCAGCCTTGTCTTACCCCTGAAACTACTCTGAACCATGAACTCAATTTACCGTCAACTCTAACTGCTGCCGGACTATCCATGTAAAGACCTTTAATTACTTGCAAAATTTTGCCTCCTATTCCATAATCTCGTAGAACAGACAATAGCTTCCTCCTAGGAACCCGGTCATATGCCATTTCTATATCTATTAAGCATAGATACAGTTCCCTGTTCCACTCATAACACTTTTCCATTATTTGCCGTAAGCTAAAGATCTGGTCCTGACAACCTCTAGAGGCCTAAACCCACACTGATTTTTATCCAATTGGTCCTCAACTAATACTCGCTCTTTCACTTTCAACAATACCTGATAAGATTTTACCCACAAAGCTGATTAAAGAGATACCTCTGTAGTTGTTACAATCTTTTCTGTTTCCCTGTCTATAGATTGGTGTGATTACTGCTTTTGTCCAGTCTGATGGAACCTGTCCCGACTCCCAGGCCATTTCAATTATCCTGTGTAGCCATTTAACACCTGAAGTTCCACTGTATTTGATGAGTTCCGAGTTAATTTCATCCACCCCAGCTGCTTTAATGCACTGCAATTTATTGACCATTTTCTCCACTTCCTGGAATATGATCCTATTTCTATCATCATTCCTATCCCATTCTACCTCGAAATCTGAAACATTACTGATCGTATTTTCACCTACATTGAGCAACTCTTCAAAATATTCCCTCCATCTGCCCAAGGCACCCACAGTATTCACCAGCAGTTTTCCTGACCTGTCCAAAATACTTGTCATTTCCTTCTTACCTCCGTCTCGAAGACTGCTAATTACAGTCCAGAATGGTTTTCCAGCAGCTTGACCCAAAGTCTCCAACCTGTTTCCAAAGTCTTCCCAAGATTTCTTCTTGGATGCAGCAATTATCGCTTTGGCTTTGTTTCTTTCTTCAACATAACTTTCTCTGTCTACCTAAGTTCTAGTATGTAGCCATTTTTGATACGCTTTGTTTTTCCTTTTACAGCTGTTTGCTTCTTCCTACTTTTACACACTACTGTTCCAAGACATTCATTAGCCACTTCTAGTACTGTGTCCCTGTACCTTGTCCATTCCTTCTCCAATGACTGTAATTGACTACATTCAACTAACTGGTACCTTTCTGAGATCGCTGTTATGTACTTGTGCCTGATTTCCTTATCCTGAAGTTTCTCCACTCTTATCCTCCTACGTACGGACCTGACCTCCTGCACTTTCGGCCTCACATTCACAATTTCACTGCAGATTATATAATGATCAGGGTCATCAAAGAATCCCCTGAATACCTGTGTGTCCCTCACAGCCTTCCTGAAATCCTGAATTCCTGATCTGTTATTATATAGTCAAACACAGATCTGGTTCCCCTGCCTTCCCAAGTATACCGATGAATGTTCTTATGTTTGTGATTACTAAGCCCATACTGGCACAGAAATCCAAGAGTTGTTTCCCGTTCCTGTTGGCCTCCATATCCCCTCCAAATTTACCCGCAACCTTTTCATACCGTTCTGTTCGATTTCCAATCCTGGCATTAAAATAACCCATGAGCAGAACACTGTCTTTGTCCTTTACTCTAACAATTACATCACTGAGTGCCTCGTAAAAACTATCCATCTTATCTTGATCTGTCCCTTCACAATGCGAATATACAGACACAATCCTAATTTTCTTGCTAGGCACTGTCAAATCTATCCACATCAGTCGTTCGTTTACATACCTTACTGCAACTACGCTGGGTTCCATTTCTGTCCTGATGTAAAGCCCTACACCCCATTGTGCTATTCCTGATTTTACTCCAGACTGGTAGACCTTGTATTCTCCCAATTCGCCGGCCGCGGTGGTCTCGCGGTTCTAGGCGCGCAGTCCGGAACCGTGCGACTGCTACGGTCACAGGTTCGAATCCTGCCTCGGGCATGGATGTGCGTGATGTACTTAGGTTAGTTAGGTTTAAGTAGTTCTAAGTTCTAGGGGACTGATGACCACAGCAGTTGAGTGCTCAGAGCCATTTTTTTTCTCCCACTTCCTCTTCTTTCTCACCACTTACCCGAATGTCAGCTAAAACGTCCAGCCCCATCTTACTTGCAGCCTCTGCCAGCTCTAGCTTCTTCCCAGAGCAGCTCCCATTGATATTAATAGCTCCTCATCTCATTACCAATTGTTTGCCAAGTTGTATCTTAGGAGCTTTTATTAGAAATACTTTAATACTCCATCATTTACGGAAGCGCGACGTGGAACTGTTCACAAAAGAGGCCACTGCTGAGTGCAAATAGTTGTCTCCATTCCGAACAAGCCCAAGTGCTCGTTCGCCATGTTTACTCGCAAGAATTAAATAAATTGAATCAGGCAAAAATTGAAATAACACTCCCGAAGGTTAGTGAAACTAATTGCAATGAGTTTCACTTACTATTATTTGAAAGCCCTAAATGAAATATCTTACGCTATTTTCCGAAGGAACTTTACGTCTTACCGGTACTACATCTCGCTCACAACTTCCCAGTTTAGAGATAGCCAGAATCGGCCCTACTCTCTGCAGAGCGTTGTCACTGGCGATGAGAGATGGACAGGTAAAAAGGCTGCTGTTGAAAAGCAGAAACTGTCATGACCGGCCAAGAAAGGATTTAGCCAAAAATTCTGGAAAAATTTACCAGTACCGCCAGGTTGAAAGCGCCCTGCCGCTTTTGTACAAAATAAATCGAGTGGCTCCTTCTGTTAGGGGCTAACAGACTCATTATCAGAGCAAGAGTTAAACAAGAGAAATTGATCCAGACTCAAAAAAGAAGCTGGCTAAAATACGAAATAAGGTAGCACACATACATTCTGTTCATTTCGTCTTAAGATAAAGGGACAATCCTCTGCTGTTTCTATTATAATATTCACTAATCTGGATTAATAATAATGGAAGGCAGGTAACTAGACAGTATTTCAAATGTTTGTGGAAGAGCAGATGAACGGAACTGATAGCGTCTTAAAATAGGTTAAAAGACGTCAACAAAAGTAATGTAGGTTAGTGAAAACTCGTCGACTTAGGTAAGTTGATGGTGATAGGTTTAGGTTAGGAAACGAGACACAAAGAGTAGTTGAAGAGTTTTCTCATTTGGGCATCAAAATTACTGATAATGGCACAAGTACAGTGATATCAAATGCAGACCCAGAATAGCATGGAAAGCGTTGCTGAAACAGTGAAATCTGTTAACAATGAATTTGAATTAAAACGTGACAAAATCTTTTCTGAAGGCATTTGTGTGGAGTGTAACCTCGCATAGAAATTATAAGTGGACAAGTTCAGGCAAGAAAAGAATAGGACTTTTTGAATCGTGATGCAATACAGAAATGTTGGAAATTTTATTGGTAAATCGTATAAGTAATGAGGAAGTACTAATCGAATTGGAGAAAAAAAATTATGCAGCAAGTTTGCTAAAATAAGGGAGAAGTTGGTAGCAGACGTCCTGAGGTATCAAGGAATAGTCAGTTTTGTAAAGAAAGGAAGTGTGGAAGGTAAAATTGGTAGCGGAGGCAAAGGCTTAAATTCAGTAAACTGGATCAAAGGGAATTATGTTGTAGTAGTTATCTAGAAAGGCAGAAAGTCGCGAGGGGGGTTGTATCGAACCAGTCATCGGACTGATGAACACAGTACAGAACAACAAGTCACATTAATTATTATTGTGTTATTGTTTCTGTATTACACAGAATCTTTATATTTTCGAAACATTAACTGTTTATTTTTCGTATGGTAACTAGAATTAGACCTTTTTGGTGCTTCATTAAGTAAAGTAACAGTTCCTCATTTGATACATTTCGACTTGCTGTTACAAATAAATAAATGTGTAAAAATATGGCAGCTAAGTGTAAGATTAAAATTTAAAAAAAGCGCTATACGTAAGTAATTCCACGATTTAGGTCTGATGTCGGCAATTCACACAGAACGCTAAGCTCACTCCATAGATATTCCTGCACGTTTCCCGTGTCTATTGCTTTTTTATCCAAAGCCATTGGTTTCAAGGCAATCTGTTCTTAACAGTTACAATATACCACTTCGTTAGTATGATTCACCAATGAAATTTACAAATAAATATGGAAGAAATAAACAAACACAGCTATACAATAATACAGATACGTGATAACAAAAGTTATTCCCAAAACATTACAATACAGCCGCCACTTTTACGGAAGAAAATGATTACATGAAATCCTGTGATATATTGTTAATATTTCATTGATGCTGGCTAACAATGGTCTAAATATCTTATAGATTAAAGAGGTCCAGAATGTATTTTCACTCAATAACACAGTGTGTGCTATCTGAAACTCCCTGTCGGTTCAAAACTGTGCGCTCTACCGGAAATCTGAGGCCTTCCCGTGGCAAGTTAGTTTTCTACTAAAGCCACGAGGCGGTTTGTTTTTCGTGCTTCAGACAAAAGTCTCGTGTTTGAATGTCGTTCCGTCACATAGTTTTGCCAGAGAGTTTCATTACAAAATTCTCTTGCACTACCTAAAGAAGTCTTCTGAGGATCGATATAACTAAAATTAAATGACACCACCAATCCTTATTCTGCAGACAGACTATAATCTAATGTATTCAATAATAGATTAACCAGATGGCTTGACGATATATATATACATAGTAACTGAATGTAGTTAAAGATAGAGCCCAGGCAGCCTTGGAAGCAGAAACCCTGTTTCCACTCTAGTTCCACTGTAAGAGTTGGCAGTATGCAAATTTGAGCTCTACGAATACCCTTGCTCAACAGGGCGACAGTAGAGTACAAACACAGCAATACAAAAAGAAACAATAAATGACATTCATTAACGGTTGTGATATAAAACTTTGCTTAAATTTGCTAACATAACGGAGCTCTTTTAACCGTGCTTCGTAGCGTAAACGTAAGCAATGCTTACACTGTCCGATCGGTTGAACTGTAGGAACGGGGAGACTGTAGGTGGCGCAGCGTCTTTTGTCTCTGTCTCCGTAACGCTCACCAATAGCGTCAGTGCTATACAGAAGGCATATATATATATATTGTAACTGAATGTAGTTAAAGATAGAGCCCAGGCAGCTTTGGAAGCAGAAACCCTGTGTCCACTCTAGTTCCACTGTAAGAGTTGGCAGTATGCAAATTTGAGCTCTACGAATACCCTTGCTCAACAGGGCGACAGTAGAGTACAAACGCAGCAATACAAAAAGAAACAATAAATGACATTCATTAACGGTTGTAATATAAAACTTTGCTTAAATTTGCTAACATAACGGAGCTCTTTTAACCGTGCTTCGTAGCGTAAACGTAAGCAATGCTTACACTGTCCGATCGGTTGAGCTGTAGGAACTGGGAGACTGTAGGTGGCGCAGCGTTTTTTGTCTCTGTCTCCGTAACGCTCACCAATCGCGTCAGTGCTATGCAGAAGGAAAGTAGTCCTCTCTGTGGACGGCAGTCTCTCTGGGAGCTGGCATCATTGTCGGCGGACAAATACGACTTCCTGTGGGACGTGTCGGCGGAAACGGAAGGTAGTTCCGATCAGCGAGCGCCGTTTGGAGGTGGCTTCTCGGGCCTGAGAGGCCCCAGGTGAGTGGTTGGGCCTCTGAGGTGATGGATTCGCTTGATATTGGCGAGTGCCTTTTGAGGCACGTACACAACAACATAGATTAACTCTACTACATTTGACGATAGTATACCACCGATCTGTTGTCTGCCATTATTCTGGGGATAATCACTTACTTATTAATAACGACTGATGAATTTTTATTTGAGTTAACTGGTATCCAGTTGTCAATATGGTACACTACACTTTCGACAAGCATAATATGACCACATTACCTTCAATATGGAGACTGGTCCATAAGTTTTGATTGAGCCTCAATATGGTTTCTTTCGGCTGTTACTGATTAATGAGAAAAGTAGAGATCCCTTTACCCTTTAAAGCTCCGTCCAGTACCATGGAGATTATTTCGTGATGTCTTAACAGAAGTTCAACCAACCTATCCCCTCTTCTTCCAAATGTTTTCCTTGTATTAATTTACTCGCCGATTCTCCAAAGAAGTTCCTCATTCCTTGCCTTACCAGTCCTAATTTTCAGCTTTCTTCTGTAGCACAACATCTAAATGCTTCGACTCTCTTCTGTTCCAGTTTTCTAACAGTCCATCTTTCACTACCATATAACGCTGTGCTCCAAATCTACATTCGCAGAAATTTCTTCCTCAAACTAAGGCCGGTGTTAGATACAAATGAACTTCTCTTTTCCAGGAGTTCCCTTTTTGCCAGCGCTAGTCTGCTTTTGATGGCCTCTTTGCTCTGTCCACAATGGGTTATTTTGCTGCCTAGGTAGCAGAATTCCTTAACTTCATCTACTTTGTGATTTCCAATCCTTATGTTACGTTTCTCGCATTAATTCATTCTTTCTTCGTTTTAACCTCAGTCCGTATTCTCTATTCATTAGAGTGTTCATTTCTTTCCTGAAATTCTTCAGCATTTTCACTACCGATACCACTGTTATCAACTAATCTTGTCTCTGATATCATTTCACTTGAATTTCAGTTCCGCTCTTGAACCTTTCTTTCATTTCTGCCAGTGATTCTTCGATGTATAGATTGAGCAGTTACGGCGGAACACAACATCGGTGTCTAACATACTTTTTAATACGAGCACATCGTTCTTGATCTTCCTCTCGTATTGTTCCCTCGTGGCTCTTGAACATATTGTATTTTACCCGACTTTCCCTACAGCTTACCCCCATTCTCCTCAGAATTTCGAACGTGTTACACCATTTGACATAGTCGAAGGTTTTTCCAGGTCGCCAAATCTTGTGAACATATCTTGATTTTTCATCAGTCTTCCTCCCGTTATCAGTCGCAAACGTCAGGACTTTACCTTTAACTTTCCTAAAGACAAACTAATCGTCATCTAATAATAAATCATCAATTTTCTTTCCCATTCTTGTGTATATTATTATTATTATTATTATTATTATTATTATCAGTAACGTGGATGTATGAACTTTTATGTGATAATTGTCGCACTTGTTGGCTCTTGCAATCTTCAGAATTGTGCGAATGATGTTTTCCGAAAGTCGGATAGTACATCGCAAGACTCATATATTCCACGCATCAATGCAAACAGTCGTTTTGTTGTCCCTTACCCAATGATTTTAGGAATTCCGGTGAAATGTTATCCATCTCTATTGCACTGTTTGATCTTCAGTCTTCCAAAGCTCTTTTAAATGTGATTCTAGTAGTGGATCCCCTATCTCGTCTACATCGACACCTGTTTCATCTTCTATCATGTTATCAGCCAAGTCTTCGCACTCATAGAAGCCTACAATGTACCCTTTCCACCTATCCGCTTTCTCCTGTGCATTTAACAATGGTGTACCCATTGCGCTCCTAATGTTGTAACAATTGCTTTTAATTTTACCGAAGGTTGCTTCGACTTCTCTATACACTGAGTCAGTGTTTTCAACAATCTTTTCATTTTCGATTTCAAACATTTTTCAAGCTGCCGTTTCCCCTTAGGTTTGCTGCAATTCCTATTTATTTAATTCCTAAGTGACTTGTGTTTCTGAATTTCCCTGAACATTTTTGTACTTCCTTCTTCCGTCGATTAACTGAAATATTTCTTCTGTTATCCATGGTTTCTCCGTAGTTATTTGCACTTATGTTTTTCCCTCCAACTTTTGTGATTGCGCTATTTAGAGATGTCCATTCCTCTTCAACCATCTGCCCGCTGAGCTACCCCTTATCGCAGGATCTATAGCCTCAGTCTACTTAAGACGTATCTCTTAATTGTTTAGTACTTCCACTTCTTTGCGGGCTGATTCTTCTTGACTAGTGTCTTAGACGTCAGCCTATTTTTCATCACTACTAAATTGTGATCTGAGTCTATTTCTGCTCCAGGTTACGACTTACGATCCAGCATGTGATTTCAGAATCTCTGTCTTGCCATGATGTAATCTAACTGAACTCTTTCTGTATCTCCCGGCCGTATTCAAGTATGCCTGCTCCTCTTGTGATTCTTGAACAGAGTATTCGCTATTACTGGCTGAAATTTACTGCAGAATTAAATTAGTCTTTCTCGTCTCTCATTATTAGTATAAAGCCCATACTCTTCCGTTACCCTTTGTTGTCGTCCTCGTCCTGTGACCGCATTCCAATCTTCCATGACTGTTTGATTTTCTTCTCTGTTAACGTACTGAATTACACAGTCAGTATCCTCATATACCGTATGTCTTCTTCTTCGGCTTTCGAAGTCGACATGTAGACCAGAATTATCTTTGTTGATATTGGTTTGCTGACGATTCTGATGAGAACAACCCTATAAGAAATCCTACTCCCGTTGTTGGTGTTGTATTACCCTATTCTCTCCTGACCAGAAATCCTCTTCTTTCCATTCGACTTCACTGACGCCACTACATCTATAGTGATCCTTAGCATTTCTGTTTTCAGATTTTCTAACTTCCCTACTAGGTTCTGATATGGTTGGTAGCAGGATACAGGGGCTGCTGGAGTGGAGGGCTGAGCAACAAATTGAGGACAGAATACAAAATTTAATTTATTACTCAAGAAAATTCATGCAAGGTATTGGTAACAACATATTGACATATAACTTGTTCAATTTAAGTGTACATCGGCTGATTTAACGTGAATCATCAACAAGTTATCTAGCAACAAATAATCTGCAAATATGAGATTTAAACTTTTCCCAAAATTTTTATGCTTGTAAAATGTTATTACGAAACACAAAATATTAACAAATTGGTCACTGTATTTAAACCTTACATAACGTAATGGGCACAATGGCTTACAGGAAATAATATCACAGACATATAACAATATCTGCCCACTACAGCACTGTCTTACGCGACCTAGTGTGCTACAATGATTCACAGAACCAGCTCATATAGTTAAATGGTAAATATAACCCACAATGGGGCTTGCGTCATAATCTTACGTAGCACACCAATTCACCAAGACAATGCAACTGATGCCAAGTACAGTCTAGTCCAGAATAACGAGTGCCCAACCACTACTTAAACTACTCAGAATCAGTAATGAATTGTTTTGCAAGGCAAGCACATTCAGTTCACAGAAGTTAACAAGACAGTGCCTCCATTTCAATTTTACCACAGAAATCCATCAATAGTCATAGGCCATACGGTGATTCGAAAAGGACTGATAAGTTAACCACTCTGTTGGCGGTTGGCACTAAGCCCCTGGCGTGCGATAGATGTGTGGGCCAGAAACCCCGTTGCAACAGGAGCCGTTAGCAACAGTACCCACAAAGCTCCTAAAACCACATCGTGAAATGACGTCAAAGGAGTTTCTAAAACACTTTAACACTCAACTGTAGCAAGTAAGAGAAAAGGGCCAAAAAACAAACACACACGTCACTTACAATTATTCCCAGCTGGGGTTAAGATTGAATTAATTTTAATCCAACAGATAAACTGTGGTGTCACAGTAGACTTAAACTTTACCTGACTAGATTGACAATTTGGGTGTCCCTTAACTGACATAAGTTCAGTAAAAAACTGAAATGCAAGTTAAAGACACTCAAGTAAGGGTATCGTGAAAAATTTCATCAACAATTTAAGCAAACACACCTACATAGGCACTCCAGTTCATACGTAAATCAACCAGGGCACAAGTCAGTAATTCGACACGAGACGTGGGAACACTCACTACTTAGCAGCGCAAGCCAGAATACGACAGAAAGAAGTCTCGCTGTAACTTCTAACAACCCTACCACAACAAAGGCCAGCATTTAATAACGATTGTGGTGTTGCTGACGCTGCTAAATACTGTATTTTCGGACAACAACAGTCATATTATTTGGCAGGTATCATTAGAGCACAGTTAATAAAGTCATTTCATGTAATAATAAAAAACTAGGCACTCATCTTTTTGTGTTTCCCAAGCCAGTCTCCTCATAAAATCATGGCTCAATCGTTGAAAATCTAGGTGGTTATGATTCCAAGCTTTGATGCAAAGAGGCCTAGGTTTTACTCTACTACATTCAAAAGTTATGTAGATGCGCTTCACAAACCATTCTTGAAGATAACACTTTTGGAGGAAAATGGTGATGTAAAAAAAGTAATTTGAAATATAACAAAATTAATACTGCTCAATATAATTTTTGTATTGAAGAACGTTTAATAGAAATGGGGTGGCTGAGCCAAAAAATTATGAAAACTGTTCAGGTTTAGCTTCAGTGAAGATTTCTGAGATATCTGAGGCACTTGCATCAGTTTCATTTCAAGTAACAAAAGTTTCTGATATTGACTTAAGGGGAACGGGAATTGATGACAGTGGAGGTAAATGTGTTAATCTATTGATTAGTGATGTGGAGAACTTTATAAAAAGTGTGTTTAAGCCTGTTCAGACTAAATATTTTGCAGCAGTGATGTAGTAGGTAAAGAAATAATTGTTGACAGTACAAATGTATCACTGAATATACATGATAATTCTGACTGTAGCAGTTATTAGTTGATGGAGCAGTGGCAGCTTGTTGGTATACGTTCTGGGTGCTCACAAAATTTTAAATTCAGATGAATATTAGAACACAAAGTTAATAGCATCTGCTACATAGTAGATACGCTTATCAATATTGTAATGTTGATGCATTAATTTGACCTGAAAGCGGTGCTGATATTCAAGAGAATAAAAGCGGATTAAAAGCTGTGAGCTATCTGGGGAAGTTAACCTTGCATTACTGAGCAACTGTTTCACCAGGTATCCAGTCTAGCTTACCAAATTCCCAACCAGACTAACACTAATTATAATCTTTTAGTAGTCATCTTACAATAACCGGTGATATATATAAGACAATTTAAATAAAAAGTAATAAATCAGTGTATATTTGGACATTTATTTTAACACTGATCATTGTTCCATTAAAATTTCAGCATATTAAACTTGATTCATAACTAAACTGGTGTCTTATTTAGGATTGTGAAAATGTGAATTTGTAATCTTATGGAACACACCAAATATGGAGCCAAGACTGGGAGACTGCATACAACACTGCATTGATAAAATAACACACAAAGAATGTTGAAACATATGCAAGAGGAAATTAACCAGAACCAACCGATTCAATTTTCACCCAAAGAAGTTACGTTCATAGCACAATCCTGTCCGTCATGAAACTACCACACACTGGTATACTAAATTCATACTAACTCTCTGTGAAAATTTCCAGAAAAGTATAGCTGAGGGCTACTTTGATGATTACACTACATGCTTCACATGGTCAACTTATGGAGTTCATCAGTATTTGTTCATTGCCAGAGCTAAGTGACCACAGGAAAATTTATGAATGTTTATTAACAAGTAAAATTTATGAAAATAGCAAAGTTGCCACAGCAATGAATAAAACATGTAAATAACATTAGTATTATATAGCAGAACATTACAATACACAATCCTCAAAAGCAAAAAAATGATAATAAGAGAAGAAACATTTTTTACAAAGTGGTAATCGCAAAAATTCTATAACTTATAAAACTAATAGTTTGTGAAATTAAAATAACTTTGTGACACTGATTTAATCACTCTAATATATTTCAGTTAACTAGCAAACAATGATCACTGTGTCGTTATACTGAAACTACAATTAATAGTGTGATTGTTTGCCTTACGGGGTTCCTCACTATAAATATGCCCCATGCGAAGGCAAATCAATCACAGTCCAATGAGAATGAATAGCTATCTGACTGATAAACGAAGCAATGCCACAGGAACGAATTTATGAAACAAGATATCACAAATCTAATACATCACACAAAAACAAATACTGATAAATAAAACGGCTCTGAAAGTACAATAGTCAACATCTAAAAAACAATAAATAAAACACCTGCAAAATACAAAAGTCGAAGTCTAAAAAAAACAATAAATAGAACACTTGCAAAATACAAGTCAGTCTAATAAAAAACACCAATGAATCGAACCCCTGTAAAATACACGAGTCAAAGTTTCTCTAAAAAAAAAAAAACACGTATATGCATTGGACTAAGAACCATATAACCACTGTTCACTGGCACACTCAGTAGTTCCACTGTTCTGAGGCACAATATAATTTGGTGGGGGGGGGGCGCTTTTAGTCGCAGCTGTCAGTAGGGATTTTTATCCATCTGTTGCGTGCAATCCCGCCGTCTCTGCCCTCTCATGAAGTTTCTCTTAGTGGCCCGTGTCATGTACATCTCGATTTGGTTCCATGTTCATGTTGTCAAATTCGTCTGGTATCCTCTTTTGACTCGCCATGTTGATATTCCTGGACAAGGATGACACTCAATGGCTCTTCTTTGTGCCACCCTTAAGGACCAGAGAACTTCGAACCATGATTTACTGTCACTCGACAGTGGGCATCCTCCAGTTAATGTTGTTAGACATCGTTGAAGTCTGCCAGTTTCTCTGGACAGTCCATGTCAAAAGGCTCCATGCCCATTGTTACAATCTTCAGTTATCCTCAATTGGCTCGCCGGTTTGTTATTCCTGGGCAAGGATGACACTTAATGGCTCTTCTTTGTGCCACCCTTAGCGATCAGAGAACATCGAACCATGATCTACTGCCGCTTGACAGGAAATGTTGATAGGCGTCGTTGAAGTCTGCCAGTTTCTCTGGACAGTATGTGTCAAAGGGCTCCACACCCTTTATGTTGTTGAATTCTTGAGTTATCCTCAATTGGCTCGCCGGTTGGATTTTTATCCATCTGTTGCGTGCAGTCCCGCCATCTCTGCCCTCTCATGAAGTTTCTCTTACTGGCCCGTATCACGTACATTTCGATTTGGTTCCGTGTTCGTGTTGTCAAATTCGTCATTTGACTCACCAGGTTGATATTCCTGGACAAAGATGATACTCAATCGCTCTTCTTTGTGCCACCCTTAAGGACACCCTTGACAATGGGCTTCCGCCAGGAAACGTTGACAGGCGTCGTTGAAGTCTGCAAGTTTATCTGGACAGTACCTGTCAAAAGACTCCACGTCCCTTCATCGTCTGTCTTCTGTCGTTTCACCGCGGCCGTTTCGTCACGGTCGCATGTGTGTGGTGCTTTGCCAGCAGATGGATTTCCGTGCGGTGGACAGCTCGGCCATCTCAGGTCATCGCCTCCATGAAGGGTCACCCTGGTGTGGCCGGCCATTAGCTCCAGGTGCAAGGGAAAGTGTTTGCCCTGCACCCTTCTTTTGTTGTCGAGCGCGCTCCAGAAGTGGCCCGGCTGACAGTGTGTCCTGCTGGGAAACCCGCCTGTTTACAACTAGTCCTCCTCCTCGCTGCTCCCGCTGTCTCATAAGAGTTTACCCAGTTCACTTTCAACTTCTCAACTGCATTAACAGAAATTGTTCATCATAGTTAATGTGATTACAAAGTGTCATACATAATACCACTTAGAATTGTCTTTCACAATTTTTAAGAACAAAAGTGAGACTAATTTTTTTTGCAAATAAAGTTACATGAATCGACAATATAAAAATAAAAGTTAAATGACTTGACAATATAAAAACCTAAAAGTGACATGACTTGACAGTATAAAAATAAAAATTAAATGAACTGCCAATATAATATCTAAATCCACATCACTAACGTGGTATGCTTTAAATTTAAACAATTTACTTCCGTTTTAATGAATCAAACGCAACATATTAATTCACTAAAATGAATAGGATTATGCCTTGTGCAAGTATAGGTCAGGACAGCATAGGGTTCACATGTTATTTACACACACACATACATACCTGTTGTGTATTCTACAAACTAACTACCCATAAACATGAATTACTCAAAATTTTACTTCAATCCACTACTAGTTAATCCAACAAGCTACTTCAATGCTAGTTCAACACAGAGTTTATACCACTACAACATTGTTCTAATTCGTCCTCTTCTTAACGCTCACGGCATATGTCTTGTCACATGATAAATATGGAGAAACTTTCCTTAAACATACATAGTAAAAAGAACAATGGTCATTTACACGCCAAAACATTTATACCAGTTGACACAGCTGATAAGAGACTCGCAATTATACATTTATAATACTCATATGTTTAAAAATAAAACAGTAAGACAATTTCATCTAAAATTACGTTGTCACAAGAATTAATCACACAGATGACT
Source organism: Schistocerca gregaria (assembly GCF_023897955.1). NCBI lineage: Eukaryota > Metazoa > Arthropoda > Insecta > Orthoptera > Acrididae > Schistocerca > Schistocerca gregaria. The sequence goes on along the minus strand of NC_064921.1, from coordinate 133,991,131 downwards.
CTGATAAGGGTAAAAATATTTTCATCATACAGGTTATACTACATTCTCTTACCTATTTTGCTCCAAATTCGTTCCTTCTTTAAGTTACCTTTCGCTTCCAAATCAGTTATTTCGCCTGTGGTGGTTATTCTGTATTCATTTCTCATGAATGGCAAAATTGTGGTCTCCTCTATTCTGTAAAAAGTTTCATCTTAACATCCTATTGAATTTACAACTGCCACAAAAGATCGGAATCCTCCTGTAGTTTAAATGACAAATGTTTTGATTCATCCTTATTACATTAAACCAAGCTTTCCTTCGGTCCTATAATCAAAATTATTTAATCTTTCTCTACCTTCAAGAGGGAAATTTCTTCAGTTCTACTCATATAGGTTGCAGTGCATCCCGCACCAGCGAAAACAGTAAGCTGTAGTGCTCACAGCATCAGCAAAACACATAAACGTCACTTTTCTACGACAAGTATTAACGCAGAATAATTTTTTAGGCTCCGGCTCAACATCAATCAAGACTACAGAAACGATCCATATTTGTGTTCCATTCTCTATTTGCTGGAGAACTGCTCGTATTTGACTACCACAATAATATTCCAGGGCCACGTAAATTACACAAACCACAATTCCTCTTTCACCTTGAAGGGAATCAATATACCGACGAAATCCACAGACAGAACTTTACATACTCAGCTATAAAGAACAAAAAAAGACATATATCATCAATATTAACATTTCATCGCATATTGGGACGCCAATGGTCAAACAATCGTATTATTGCATCCTGATTTCAAGATTCTAAACTTACTCATTCCTTTCTCAGAGTTCCCCTATCTTAAAATATTCATACAGCACGCATACTATAGTAAGAGATTCTCATTTATACTGACAGATATAGAATAATAATAGATAGATAGTAGCAGAAAATCGGAAACAAGGCTACTAACAGCTGGGGACCTGGGTTTGCCAGACCCACAATACCCACAGATCGGGTATTCCCCTGAGTTTTGCATTAATTCAACACAGATCTTGCTTCTCTCCGGAGCGACTCTTTTCAATTTACACAAAAAAACAATAAACAGCATTTCACTCGTTCACAAAGAAACCCTTTATCTTCACATTTGAACCAACCTAAATCCTAATTCCGCAAGAGAAGGAAAAAAAAACCACAAACATCAGTTCAATCAATCACATGGAAACATCTTTATCATTAATTTTACCAACATGTTATTCAAATGCATATGTCACAAATGTAAACTAATCAATTCTTTCTCTTCACCGTCCTCTCAACTCCTAACTGTCCTTTATACTCAATGTATGGTTTTACGTTTGACACATGGTGTAGCCCTTTTCATTTCTTCGATCAGAGAGTTTCAACTTCTGTTGCGTTTGCTTGGGGAATCTTCCTTATCCGATACGGGCTGTTAAAGGGATTCAAATTTTCTTGCAGGCACCTGACCGTTTGTTAGACAGCTTGTGTGATCTGATAAGAACTTTTTTTCCTACATTAAACACAGTTTTCCTCACGTTTTACTTATACGCCTTGACTCTGGCTTCTGCTGCACGCTTGATGTTGCGTAAAGCTAAGTCAACAATTGCGTTCCGGCGTAGTCTCGGCTCTAGTGGCGAAGGCCACTCTTTGATTTTGCTCGGGGCTCCTTGTTTTTTAGCACAGTGATTCGCGGAAGCTTTGTTGACGTATTAGGCAACTCATTAATTATAATCTGAAATTCTTTTAGGTGGATGTCCCACTATCGGTGGTCACGACTGCAGTATAACCTACATAATTTTCCTAATTCACGCATAATACGCTCACTGGGATGATATATATATATATATTCTTCTCCTTCGAAGTATCCGCTGCCTGTATTGCGATCTAAATTGTGGTCCATTAGTCCATTATCCGAGATAACCCTTTTCACACGCCCAACTTCATGCAGAAACTGCTTTGCAAAAGCAGTTGCCACTGTCCTTCCTGTGGCTCGCCTCAAAGGACTCAGACACACGAACTTGGAGGTCAGCTCCACCGCTACGAAAACACATGCAAAACGTGCCCAAATAGATCCACGGCCGCGAGGTCACAAAGTTTGCTTGGTATTATCGGGTGCAATGATGCAGCATACGCCACTGTGGCCGCCTTTGCTCGCTGACAAGGTCCGCACACTCTAAGTACACAACGAATACGAAGTAGCATGTTATTAAAATAACATGTCTCCTTCAGTTTTTACAACATTTCTGTGCTCCGAAGTGACTATAACTTAAATGTATGTACCATATAATTTTGTTTACGAGTTCCTCCGTAATCTCCAACATCCATCTGGAGTCGTCCGGGGCTCGTTTCTTGAATAGTATTCTGTTGCACACTAAGTAGTACTGGCGTACTGCTAAATTGTCCTTGTCCTCCCACTTTTTCTTTCTACCTTTCAATACTGCGTCCTTATCCTGCTCGTCCGCTATACTCCCTAAAGACGTGGTAACAAAGTTCTCGAACGCTACATTCTGTAAGTATAAGATGCTAAAATTCCCCTTCAGTGTGAACCAAACATATAGAAATGCTCGGTAAAGCGTCAGCAATTACATTTTTCTGTCCCGGAATGTATTCTACAGTGAAATTATACTCCTGTAGGTACAGTACCCAGTGTCCTAGTCTCCCATGCGTGATTTTTGTGCTCATAAGAAATTGGAGTGCACAATGGTCAGTGTACACCCTGGTGGTCCTCCCAAACAGGAAATACCTAAATTTTGAGAATGCCCAAACTATTGCGAGTGCTTCGAGTTCTGTCACTGAATAATTTTTTTCACATCGAGAGATCAGCCTGCTCCCAAACGAGATAGTTTTCCAAGTTGTAATATCATCATTTCCTTCCGTTTGAAACAGTACCGCACCTAATCCTGACAAGGGACTGTCCGTCACTAAACAGAATTTTTGTGTCAGGTCGGGATGCACGAGGATGGGTGCCTCTACCAATGCCTCTTGATACCAGACCCACAAAGCGTTCTTCCCTGTTAGCCCACATAGACCGGGTGTACCAAGTACACTAAAATTTATAAATCGCTTATAAAAATTACACAGGCCTAAGAATGCTCGCAACTGTTTTTTATTTGTCGGCATTGCACACTCCGCTACCGCTGCAATTTTCTCCGGGTCAGGTTGTATTCCATTTACTGAGACAATATGGCCTAAGAATTTTATGTTTTCTAGTCCGAACTGTGACTTACCTAAATTGACTGTTACACCTGCCTTCTCAAAAACATTCAGTAGTCTGTTCAGAACGTCATTATGATCCTCCCACGACTTTTCCTCAATTAATATGTCGTCCACGTAAATTGTCACTCGCTGTTTGAAATCATCGGGCAAAATGCTGTATAATCCCCTTATAAAAGCAGCTGATGAGAGGTTTAGTCCGAACGGGAGACGCCGAAATTAGAAAAAATTTCCATAACACAGAAACGCTGTATACAATCTGCAAGATGGGTGTAGCACGATTTGCCAAAAACTCGAACAGAGGTCTAGTACCAAACGAACCGAGTTGTCACTTTTTGGTACGACAAACAAGGGTGAGTTGTACGAGCTTACTGCCCGCTCAGTTATTCCTTGTTCTAACATCTTGTTTATTTCCTTCTCCACCTGGGCTTTATACGCCACGAGAATGGGATATGGTCTAACAGAAAACTTCTGCTGGTCACGTATTCTGAATAGGTAAGTAAAACCCTTAATCGCCCCCGGAGTCTCAGAAAATACCCGTTCATGCTTCTTAAGTAGGCAATAAAATTTCTCTTTTTCCCTGTACGTGGTTCTGAAACCCGCGATGGTCTTTCTCAGTGCATCAGCAAAAACAACATCTTTCCCTTGTTCACCAGACGCAGAGCACGACTCACTTACGTAGTTCACGAGTAGCTCCATTCTGGGTTGCGACTCGGTTTGAGCTTGAAATTTTAGGCACATAATTTCTGACTCGGCACGTAATATGCTTTCATCAAATACTAAATTAGTTGGCTGATCCCCAGCTTGAACTGTCATTACTCCTCCACCCATGTCAATTACTGCATGCTGGGCATTCACATAGTCATTTCCTAAAATCATTGCTACATTCTGCATTGGTAGCACAAAGAAGTTGTACTCAAACTCTATTCCCTGGCAGGTAAAATTGAGCCGAGTCTGCCTTCGGATTTCTATGCTCTTACCATAGATTGCGCCCTTCACCTTTATTCCTCGCACTTGAAAAACGGGCCAAGCCCCAGTCCCTTTGCATTTTTGAAATGCCCCCTCCCCCCCACCCCCCGATGAACCACGGACCTTGCCTTTGGTGGGGAGGCTTGCGTGCCTCAGCGATACAGATAGCCGTACCGTAGGTACAACCACAACGGAGGGGTATCTGTTGAGAGGCCAGACAAACGTGTGGTTCCTGAAGAGGGCAGCAGCCTTTTCAGTAGTTGCAGGGGCAACAGTCTGGATGATTGACTGATCTTGCCTTGTAACAATAACCAAAACGGCCTTGATGTGCTGGTACTGCAAACGGCTGAAAGCAAGGAGAAACTACGGCCGTAATTTTTCCTGAGGGCATGCAGCTTTACTGTATGATTAAATGATGATGGCGTCCTCTTGGATAAAATATTCCGGAGGTAAAATAGTCCCCCATTCGGATCTCCGGGCGGGGACTACTCAAGAGGATGCCGTTATCAGGAGAACGAAAACTGGCGTTCTACGGATCGGAGCGTGGAATGTCAGATCCCTTAATCGGGCAGGTAGGTTAGAAAATTTAAAAAGGGAAATGGATAGGTTAAAGTTAGATATAGTGGGAATTAGTGAAGTTCGGTGGCAGGAGGAACAAGACATTTGGTCAGGTGACTACAGGGTTATAAACACAAAATCAAATAGGGGTAATGCAGGAGTATGTTTAATAATGAATAGGACAATAGGAATGCGGATAAACTACTACAAACAGCATAGTGAACGCATTATTGCGGCCAAGATACATACGAAGCCCACAGCTACTACAGTAGTACAAGTTTATATGCCAACTAGCTCTGCAGATGACGAAGAAATTGAAGAAATGTATGATGAAATAAAAGAAATTATTCAGATTGTGAAGGGAGACGAAAAATTAATAGTCATGGGTGACTGGAATTGGAGTGTAGGAAACGAGAGAGAAGGAAACGTAGTAGGTGAATATGGATTGGGGCTAAGAAATGAAAGAGGAAGCCGCCTGGTAGAATTTTGCACAGAGCACAACTTAATTATAGCTAACACTTGGTTTAAGAATCATGAAAGAAGGTTGTATACATGGAAGAACCCTGGAGATAGTAAAAGGTATCATATATATTATATAATGGTAAAACAGAGATTTAGGAACCAGGTTTTAAATTGTAAGACATTTCCAGGGGCAGATGTAGACTCTGACCACAATCTATTGGTTCTGATCTGTAGATTAAAACTGAAGAAACTGCAAAAAGGTGGGAATTTAAGGAGATGGAACCTAGATAAACTGAAAGAACCAGAGGTTGTGCAGAGTTTCAGGGAGAGCATATGGGAACAATTGACAGGAATGGGGGAAAGAAATACAGTAGAAGAAGAATGGGTAGCTTTGAGGGATGAAGTAGTGAAGGCAGCAGAGGACCAAGTAAGTAAAAAGACGAGGGCTAGTAGAAATCCTTGGGTAACAGAAGAAATATTGAATTTAATTGATGAAAGGAGAAAATATAAAAATGCAGTAAATGAAGCAGGCAAAAGGAATACAAACGTCTCAAAAATGAGATCGATAGGAAGTGCAAATTGGCTAAACAGGGATGGCTAGAGGACAAATGTAAGGATGTAGAGGCTTATGTCACTAGGGTTAAGATAGATACTGCCTACAGGAAAATTAAAGAGACCTTTGGAGAGAAGAGAACCACTTGTATGAATATCAAGAGCTCAGATGGGAACCCAGTTCTAAGCAAAGAAGGGAGAGCAGAAAGGTGGAAGGAGTATATAGAGGGTCTATACAAGGGCGATGTACTTGAGGACAATATTATGGAAATGGAAGAGGATGTAGATGAAGATGAAATGGGAGATACGATACTGCGTGAAGAGTTTGTCAAAGTACTGAAAGACCTGAGTCGTAACAAGGCCCCTGGAGTAGACAACATTCCATTGGAACTACTGACAGCCTTGGGAGAGCCAGTCCTGACAAAACTCCACCATGTGGTGAGCAAGATGTATGAAACAGGCGAAATACCCTCAAACTTCAAGAAGAAAATAATAATTTCAATCCCAAAGAAAGCAGGTGTTGACAGATGTGAAAATTACCGAACAATCAGTTTAATAAGCCACAGCTGCAAAATACTAACACGAATTCTTTACAGACGAATGGAAAAACTAGTAGAAGCCGACCTCGGGGAAGATCAGTTTGGATTCCATAGAAATACTGGAACAAGTGAGGCAATACTGACCTTACGACTTATCTTAGAAGAAAGTTTAAGGAAGGGCAAACCTATGTTTCTAGCATTTGTAGACTTAGAGAAAGCTTTTGACAATGTTGACTGGAATACTCTCTTTCAAATTCTAAAGGTGGCAGGGGTAAAATACAGGGAGTGAAGGGCTGTTTGCAATTTGTACAGAAGCCAGCTGGCAGTTATAAGAGTCGAGGGACATGAAAGGGAAGCAGTGGTTGGGAAGGGAGTGAGACAGGGTTGCAGCCTCTCCCCGATGTTATTCAATCTGTATATTGAGCAAGCAGTAAAGGAAACAAAAGGAAAATTCGGAGTAGCTATTAAAATCCATGGAGAAGAAATAAAAACTTTGAGGTTCGCTGATGACATTGTAATCCTGTCAGAGACAGCAAAGGACTTGGAAGAGCAGTTGAGTTGAATGGACAGTGTCCTGAAAGGAGGATATAAGATGAACATCAACAAAAGCAAAACGAGGATAATGGAAGGTAGTCGAATTAAGTCGAGTGGTGCTGAGGGAATTAGATTAGGAAATGAGACACTTAAAGTAGTAAAGGAGTTTTGCTATTTGGGAAGCAAAATAACTGATGATGGTCGAAGTAGAGAGGATATAACATGTAGACTGGCAATGGGAAGGAAAGCGTTTGTGAAGAAGAGAAATTTGTTAACATTGAGTATAGATTTAAGTGTCAGGAAGTCATTTCTGAAAGTATTTGTATGTAGTGTAGCCATGTATGGAAGTGAAATATGGACGCTAAATAGTTTAGACAAGAAGAGAATAGAAGCTTTCGAAATGTGGTGCTACAGAAGAATGCTGAAGATTAGATGGGTAGATCACATAACTAATGAGGAAGTATTGAATAGGGTTGGAGAGAAGAGAAGTTTGTGGCACAACTTGACCAGAAGAAGGGATCGGTTGGTAGGACATGTTCTGAGGCATGAAGGGATCACCAATATAGTATTGGAGGGCAGTGTGTAGGGTAAAAATCGTAGAGGGAGGCCAAGAGATGAATACACTAAGCAGATTCAGAAGGATGTAGGTTGCAGTAGGTACTGGGAGATGAAGAGGCTTGCACAGGATAGAGTAACATGGAGAACTGCATCAAACCAGTCTCAGGACAGAAGACAACAACAACCTTGCTCACTATAGAGAATGGGCCTCCAGTGTCAATGACACACTTAAGACATATTTCGTTTACTGCAACTGTCACGACTGGATTTATTCCCAAAATTTCAGCACTCGCAGTTTCTTGCAACAAATCCTCTCTAATACCTTCCCTCTCTATATACCCTATGTACTCGTTTACCATGTCGCTCATTTGTTCCGATTGGGCACCTTCTGCGCTGATCGTTTGTCATTGCCAGTTTTGTTCATTTCCATTTGCTGAATTACGTCTACCGTTAGACGGCCGAATTTCAACATCATGTGGTGCTCCGCCTACAGTCCTATTCCCACCGTGTTCACCGTAGTGTCGATTCTGGTTGCCGTAACTGTTGCGTTCACGATCTTGTCCACGTCCCCGATCATTTCCGTTGTTCCACCTGTGTTCGCGACTGTTACCCCAGTTTCTATACGGCCGGTCCCGATCATTGTTCCGTTCGCGTCGCGACGATCAGTCACGCCGTTGATTACTACTATGGCCACTAATGCGGTCGCGCTGCTGTGCCCCGTAATAACTTTGTGCCTGATTAGGCGGGCATTCTCCTGTATTATGTTCCAACTCTTGGAGATGTGTCTTAAAAGTTTCCACGTCCTCTTTGCAACGTCCCGCAAGAATGACGTGGCGCAAGTGCATCGCCAATTTGGTGATGCATATCCTAAATGGTTCCGCAGGTAAGTACAGAAATTGATTTGCCTGCAGCACATGGTAGAATAGGCATGTTGGGCTGCGAAAACAAGACTGGTTCAAATTTGGCAGCATAATTATACCACGCTTGACACTATCTTGTGCCGCTGCCGACCAATAGGCGGACAGAGAGGCTTGTCGAAACTCCAGAGTGGAGTTGCAGTTTCGCGCTGCCGATCTCATGCGAATCGCCGGTTCGCCTTCCAAATAGCCACACATTTATTCTATGTTATGTGAACTTGCCCAGTCAGGGGGAAGACAGAATTCAAATTGCTCGAGCCATGCTCGTGGATGTATTCCTTATTGCGCATTTGGAAATATCTCAAACTTTCTCACCGTAAGGATATGTTTGAAATCAAATCCCCGCATTTCCTCCCGGTGAGGCCCTTGAATGTTTCTATTTTTCTCTTGTCTGCCCCTCAAAATACATTCTTCCCTGTCGTCATAATCACCCTCGTGGCCGGATTTCCTCTCTGCACCGTAAGTACGGCTCTTTTTCGTGCTATTGGCGAGTTCGGAATCACACCCCATGCGGCTTTCAAGATGCGCTACGCGTTCTTCTAATTCGCATATTACAGTTTTGTGCCGCCTGTCCACTTCGAATTGTCCCTTCTGAAATCTTAGAAGCGAACGCACTTCTTCTGTCTCCGCGACCGCTACCAGTGTAGTATTGTTATCGCTCTCCGTCACCTTCATCGTGCCTACGATGTCCACTAATGCCGTAATCTTGTCATGTATTTGTCTGTTGTCCTCTGCCCCAGTCTGCTTCAATTGTTCCACTTGCTGTTCGAGTGCGTGAATCGCTTGACTGCTGTCCGCTACTGTGTTGCTAACGGACCCTGGAGAGTACCTGCTCGTGTTTCCTTTGGCATTCTTCTCTCAGCACTTGGAAATTCCTAGGTAGCTGTTCCTCGCTCTCTTTCGATTCCACATCGCGACTCCGCTTGCCCTGTTCTAAGGCTTGCAGACGATCATAGATTTGTTCAAATGTACGGCCTAATTCTTTCATGATTTCACTTTTTATTTCACTTGCCAGATTGTTTATTCTTTGTGAGATATCATCGGACACTCTCTGCATCGACTTGTCGACTGTATTAGTCTGCTGGATTAGTTATTCGTCTATTTGTTCGCCTAGCTCGCGGATTGATTTTACAGATTTCTGCGTCATTTATTCGCCTAGCTCTCGGATCGATTTTTCAGATTTCGCTGCTCTTTCTTTATTTTGTTGCAATAAGGCTTCCATGAGTTCTGCCAAATCAGTCTGATTAGTTGGAGGCAAATTAAGTTTTGGCTCTGCTGTGAGCCCGTTCGTCCTGTTTCGCATTTCGTCTGAAGTATTCCCCAGTGCATTTTCGGAACCGTCCGACGCGTTAATATATAAAAAGGCCAATGAGATGGGTCAACTTTGTGAAGTAGAAATCACAGCTCACTGAGTTGCTATGCGGATGGAAAAATGTATTTTCAGATACAATTGAGGAGACTGTTGAGTCTGAGTATTCTCTCTGAGTGATACTCCATGAAGTACTCAAGTTCAACCTTTTACCTATTGCTGCTGTGGATAAAAAAGAAGCAGTGCGTAAAGTAATCAAGACTGGAAAGTCACAGAGCAAAGCAGGAATGAATACCACAACCCCAGTTTAACTGCTAAAAAGAAAGTTGTTAAAGAGAAAATGGAGCCCGAAAACGTGAATGAAATTCTGAGAAGTTTCATTAATAAGCTCATGTCTGGTGCAATTTAATTTCTGGGTTGGCAGCTATCTTTAGACGAGACAAGTGGAAAGTATACAATTTTTTTATTCGAAAGCAGAAATATCTTGAAACGTCCCCTTAAAAAAATTGTGCAAGACTGTGCTTAAACTGACACAACGCAATCTGACTTCCAATAATCCCTACAAAAACAATGGCCCTGACTAACATTAACCTATACGTTTCACAAATCACTTACCTCACAAAAATCTTCGTTACTCGAACTACTGCAATACAGCGAGCGCCACTACTGCCAGCTAAATAAAAGATTCAAACAACGGAAGGCACTAACTACTGATAATGATAGTTAGCAAATGAATGATTATAATAGAGAACAAACAATGTATTTACCTTAATAGTCATAATATATATAGCAGTTCATGACATCCAGTCTTAAAAATTTCAAAACTCCCCCATCTCTCTCCCCACATCCACCACTGCTGGCGGCTCACCTCCAACTGCGCAACGCTACGCGCTATTCACATCCAGCTGCCGCTGCCCAATACTACAACAGCAGACAACAATGCCAGCACACAGCACATCCAGTGATTTTTCTTACAGAGCGCTACGTGGCGTCACCAATATAAGAACCTAAACAGCCTACTTACATAGCCCCCATGCTCCCCACAAAAAATTTTACAAATTGTTTTGGGCAGTGGCCAATAATGATTTGACAAAATTTTTCATAATTACAATATTAAAGATATCAAATGCACACACTTATTGATACAATGTTGGTCAAAAGCTAAAATTTTCTCACAGTCCCATAAAGACAGTCCTGATCATTCATCACAGAAAAATGGCAGATTTTTTTTCCTCAAAGTCTGAGCAGTAAAAGAGAATGCACACAGAAGTAGTGTATTTCCATGCAGTCTTGAAGAAGTAGTGTTGTCCTTCCAACGTAAAAAATACAGTGCTGACTCTTGACATGCAGACAGATAATGGGCCACAACAGAGCAAACCTACAGCAGAGTCAGTCGAAGTTTTGAAGAATATTGGTAGGTTGGTCATCACAGAGCAGACCCACTGTAGTCCTAGTAGAGATTATGGTACTGGTGGGCCACCAGAGGTGCAGACCCACTGCAGTCCTTGTAGAAATAATGGTATTCGTGAGTCATCAAAGATGCAACCCACTGTAGTCCACGTGGAGACGGCCAGCAGCCATCTGTTGCGACTGTGCAGGTGTACAACCACCATCGAAGAGTCTTGCGGACAATATAGCAAGTCCATGAACCACCACTTGCGCACTAACAAATAAATTTTTTTTTTTGAAATATCTTTAGAACCAGCAATGCTGTTATACAGTCCCTTGCTGAATTATTAACACACGTACAAACACTATCAGTCCCTACTTCTCCCACATTGTCCATACACTATGACCAACAGAAACGTGTACAATAACAAAGTATACAATAACAAAGGTACAAAATATATAATTAAGGTACATAATAGTACATATAACATTTGCAGTAATACAGGCTTTACAAAAAAATCGAAATAACATATACATCAGTGTTACAGGAATTATGACATAAGTAAATACATAATAGATCAGAATAATTATTGAAACATTAACTTCACACATGAGCAACATAACAGAACAGATAAATAATGTCTAAACATCTTTACAAAGTAAATAACATATTATTAAAGCAAATTATATTTCAGGATAACAGTATTCCTCATCATAATTCTTATAGCTGAGTATTAGAAAAATTCTACAACATATGTCTTAGCAGATAAACATATAAAGACAGGAAGAACATAAATACACAAGGGTACACAAACACACAGAGGGATAACACAAGGAAAGGGCAGGGTTTGTTTTCAGTGTAACATCTGGTACTGCAGTCCAACCCAAAACTTCATTCCATAGATCGTCCCTCTTATTTCAACATTTGCTCCAGCCAAAAAAAAACCTATCCAAGCATGCTTCCTGTATTCTGTTCACAGCCTCTATCAAAAATAGTTTTTCTCTATTGTACACTACTTTTTTTGGCCAAACCATTTTCTTATAGCTTCTCAATGCTTTTCTTCCATTTCATCACAGTTAGTTTCTTATATAGTCTACCCCCTCTTAAGCTAACTTAAACCTACTGAGCTCAGATGCTAAACTAAGGGACGAGGCAATGCAGCAGCACAAAACAATTCATACAAACAGCAATTTAAAAAATGGAAATTGTCAAAGCAAGCAGCAGCAAATCAATAACTTATATCTAAACATGACAAACCCACAAGCAGAAAAAATAGTACACTAAAGACAACAACGCAGATAAGAAAAATGTATATTCACATCTTAATGTCTATATAATTAAAGTGGTGCACCACAAAAATTTATACTATGGAATAAATTACGAAGAACCTGAAAAGAAAATTATGTATGCAGTTCCTGTGAAGGAAAATGTCTTTTTGTGCTCCCTCATGTTTTTGGAAGTATATCACATTATTATTATATACTGGATCTGTAGACAGAAAATATTTATATTAGTACATCTATAAAAATTTTATTTTAACCTACGCTGCAGTGCACCTAGAAACTAGATATTAAACAAAATAGGCAAAGCAAGGCGCGAAACGTCATTCGCTAGCCATATGGAGTTTCATAGTGCAGTAAACAATCTTTCAACTAGAAAGACAATAGCCGTGAAATGTTTCTCATCGTTTCATTAGGCATTTTAGTAAATATCATAAATTAAGAGCTCCACAGTATAATCATATGTTTTCAAGTTTGAGTGTGTCGTATTTACGATGCTTTCTACAAAGAAATATCAATAGCGAGGATAATGGCCCTTTTTTTATCTCCACTTGTGCCTCTGGAAGGAGTCTCATATAAAAATATTTCACAGGTCAAGAATTTGCCTTACAAATCTGTAGGAACAAAATCCTTTAAATATAATAGTGTCCAAAAAATGTTCGCCAGAATAGTGATACATTCACGCATATACACACATTTCATAACTCTTAAAGTACGATTCTCGGTTTCCAACATCCCATTTCACAAACGAGAGTCCCTAACCACTGCTCATAATTCCTCACCTTATTACACATATACATATTCATCTTCAATATTTGATCATAACAGATACATAGCATAACCAAATAACTCATATAGCATCAGCTTAAACATACCTCAGCAGCATAATTCACATCGTCGTCGTAATAATAACATCATAACACCTGAGTCAAATCTCAAAAACGTCATAGCTTTCTGCAATAATTTCAAAACCTAAAAAAAATTCTCTGCTCAAGTCAAAAGTGTCATCTACCTCAAACGTACTTTAAAAACATGATCCCATACCAAATATATCATTCAAAGCTCTCATAGTACCACAATGGTTCCGAAAAAATATGAACAGTTCACAAAGTACAGACAAACTACAATTTCGTAAGTGTGAAGTTATCCTACTGTGTAATTACGCAAACATCTGTCACTGATGTAGTAAAACAAATGTTTGTCTCTCCCAGTTAAATGATCAGATAGCTGTGTAATTAATGTGTTAGAGAAATATGGTACCGATGTGTAAAGTTGTATAAGCAAATACCATATTATCTAGGGCTCCTTGTGCTTGCCACACACACATGGTACACAAAGTCAGCGTGTACCCCCCTGAGGATTAATGCAATTAAATCCTCAGGTGTTACAGATTACAGCAATGGAATGAAATGTATCACGGAAAACCTGTGTATTGTTGTACTTCGAATATCTTTAAAAATAAATGTTTTAAGTACAAAATCGATCACTCAAATAAGTGTACTGTAGCGCTAAACTGTGCGTCGTGTTGTAAGATAATCTCTGTGGAAGTGTCGTAGTTATCGTCCCCCGAAAGCTAAGTTCTGCACAAGTCAATGTACTTACCTCACGATAAACAAAAGTGAAATGCTTTGCGTATAGATATCGTAGTTACTACCCTTGTTGCCGTGATGAAGTAAGTACTGTACTGTAATGTATTGTTGTGCTACAGAAAAGGCTGTCTCATTGTAGCTATACCACAAAGTTACTACTAAAACATGTTTTCCTTTCCAGATGAATTCAGAAAAACTGTGCAGATATAAAACAGATACACCGCAAAAGCAAAATTGTAAATTGCCACTCATTAGTAGCGTCGTGATATAATCGTGTAGCTATCAAAGAAACCAAATGCTAAGTGATCTTTAGTCTCACAGAAAGTACTTCAAATAAAGAATGTCTTTTCAACTAAACCAAAATGTTGTATTAAAATCTCATTAACAGTATATGTTCTAAATATGTAAGCCGTATGGTCGTTACGTAATCGTGCAACTAACAAGCAAGAATGTACAAATAACAACACTGTGTCGTCTGTTCAATATAACAATGCATTCGTAATTTCTGTTTAAAAATGTTCCCTAGGTTCTTGACTGCATAGTTAACTCCAAAACATTGTTGCATGTTAACAGTTTCTCAGTGTGACAAATTGTAATAGTTGCATGAAGTGAAAAGTTTTATGGCAAAGACTAAGTTAAAAAGCAGATTAGCCCGCATCTCGTGGTCGTGCGGTATTGTTCTCGCTTCCTAATTCCGGGTTCCCGGGTTCGATTCCCGGCGGGGTCAGGGATTTTCTCTGCCTCGTGATGGCAGGGTGTTGTGTGCTGTCCTTAGGTTAGTTAGGTTTAAGTAGTTCTATGTTCTAGGGGACTGATGACCATAGATGTTAAGTCCCATAGTGCTCAGAGCCATTTGAACCATTTTTGAAAAAGCAGATTATCTCTCAATAAACGGTATTACATGTGAAATGTGGTGCAATCCTTTATTCTTCATGGTACTCAGAGTTTCAACTAGAACACAGTTTTCATGCAGTATATGTAGGTAAAGAATACTGGAATTTTTCTCAAGGTTAGCGTCTATGTTATTTTTCTCTGAGCCAGCTGGCGCACGTGGCTGCCTGCGGTTTGAGTCATTGTCTGTCTCTTTGATGGCGTGTCGTTATTGGGATTAGGAGATCTAACTTCTAAAAATTCACCTTGACGAGAAGGCCCTGCCCTGTTTGAAGCTCGCCAGCTCTGCTATAATTCAGGTCTGTCGTTACGATCATATCGTCTGTCGTCATGTCGGTAGATTCCATAGTTTCTTTCTTGTCGGTGATGTGGTGGAGAATTTCTCCCGGAATCGTAACTGCGTGGTGGACCGTTACGTCTGAAGTTATTCTGTCTCCCTTGATGATAATTATTTTGATTCCCATATTGTCTGTTTCTATGGTTGTCTCTGTGATAGTCATTACCGCGGAGAGGCGACCTTTCCCTGTAAATATTACTACTCTGCCAAAGGTTGTCATACGGGTGGTGTCTGTTTTGGTCACGATTTACGTTGGAAGAAGAGCCTTGTCGTGTATTATTTCTGTCATCGCGGAATTGTGACGATGTGACCTGTAATTGTTGTGCTCCTGTTTTCGCGTTCCACGATTGTCAGTGTCAATTTCCAATTCTTGTAACAGCCCCTGAAAAGCTTCAATGTCGTCTTTGCAATCGTCTTGCTAAAATAATCTGTCGTAAATGTTCAGGTAATTTGATTAAGCAAATGCGGATGAGTTCTGAAAGGCTGTATGGGTTTGAAAGGTACTGATTTTTGTGCAACATATCTTTAAAATATTTCACAAGACTGGAAAATTGAGATTGTTCGAAATGTTTCATCATTATGATGCTATGTTTTACTCGGTCTTGTGTAGCTTGAGACCAATACGCTGAGAGGAAGGCATGATAAAATTCTCCTTCACTGTGACAATCGTGAATGACCGATCGCTTTCTTACAGCTGGTTCATTCTCCAAATAGCCACAGATAAATTCTAAATTGTGCTCCAATGACCAGTTGGGAGGAAAACAATTAGAGAGCTGATGAAGCCATGCTTGTGGATGAATGTCGTGGTCAGAATTCTTAAATGTTTTGAATTTACGTGTAGTAATAAACAGCTCATAGTCAAAATCATCATGTCGGCTAGTCGGTCATTGTTACGCTGTGTCGGCGGTTCCATCGCAAAATTCGGTGCACCTTGCCAATTTCTTTCATAACTTCCAAAATGCCCTGTGTTTTCTATTTTGTGACTTTTCAGTATTTCTAAGTCCCTCTTCCCGTGTTGGAGCGCGAGTGTCCTCTGAAATACGTAATTTTTGTATTACCTGCGTCAACTGATCCTGTACTTCCAGGATTTCTCTTTTGTACTGTGTATTGATTTGATTTTGATTTTGTTTGAATTTTCTAATTTGTTCATACTCTTCTGTGTCAGTGAAGGCTACGGGTCTTGTATCATTCAGATCATCATCTACTTTTGTCGATAAGTTGGTGAACTCATCCGAAAGTTCGGCTACTTTCTCCGATAGTGAATACATTTCCTCACTGAGTTTTTCTGAACCAAGTTTCAGACTGTCCATTTGTGTTGAAATCGAATCTACTGTGTCCTTTAAGTTTTCCTGAGTTCTTGCAAGTTGCGTAACCGAATCGGTGGATGCAACTGAGTCCATTTTAGCTTGCAAGGTGTCGTGATTTTCACGAACAGCAGTTTGCAGTTCTTTTATGACTGCTTCGTGATTCTGTAATACATTTTCATGCCGCGAAAAAATAGGTTGAAAATGGTCACAAATTTGTGTTTTTACGTCATTACAGATTTTTTGACATTTTGATTCAGTGTTATGTAACTCAGTAGTTAAATCTTCACGTGTTTGTTCAAGTGTGTTGCCGACAGATCGATCGATAATGCTTCCTTGTTCACTAATTGTTTCACTGCCTACACCATTTTGTTACATTATGTAACTTTTGAAGCTTTTGCTGTGTTTACCTCTGATTTTGTTCCAAGGTGTCTAACGTTTGAAGGTTTTGTTCCATTGTGTCTAACTTTTGAAGATTTTGTTCCATTGTGTCTAACTGTTGTTGCGCTTGTCTCTGATTTTGTTCCATTTGTTGCATTAATTGCAATAATAATGTATTAGTGTCTGGAATCTGTTCCTCTGTGCTTTTCAGCAGTGCATTTCCACCGGCAACATTCACATTTTGACAAGCATAAAATGTGTCTTGACTTATTTGAGAAAACGGTGAGGACGCAAAACCTGAATGTACAGTATTTGCAAGATTGTGTCCTGTCATTTCGGATTCCTGACGCGAGGTGTTGCTGACCGATCGATCGATAATGCTTCCCTGTTCACTAATTGTTTCAATGCCTACACCATTATTTGCAGCCCGCTCCATTTCCCTATGCACTATTACCAGATTACTACTTTGAACGCTGGTTAATTCATTACATGGTGGCTCTAACACACTGCTTTCGTCTTCACTGTTTTTGACTAATAAACCTCGAACCTACTAACATCTAATTTCCTATACATTCCAAAGAAATTTCAATTCATCACATTATGACTTGGTGCCTGTGTGAAATACAAAACATCAGCCCTATAAATAATTCAACGACTTCGTACCACCAGCAGTTTATTCTGGGTAGACAAAGGGACTGTCCAAACGATCACGACAAAACTGGGAGTCATGCTATGCAATGGATACAATAATCACTAGCTAATACTGTGATTGTTCGTGTTGTCCATTTAAACTGACTATATTGTTACACACAAATACACTCTCCTATAAGAGAGTGCGAATCGACTGTTAATGAAATAAAGCTAATTAAACTGTAACAAAAGTGAAGATCCTAACACTTATTCAACGATCTCTGTATCGCTGTATTCTGGCTAGCGGGGGAGTCAGGTTTCCGTTCATGTTTGTTTATTAGTTGTTTCTCTCTCTCTCCCTCCCTCTCTCTCACTCCCTCACTCCCTGTCTCTCCCCCTCCCTCCCTCGCTTTCCCCCTTCCTCCCTCGCTCCCCCCTCTCTCTCTCTCTCTCTCTCTCTCTCTCTCTCTCTCTCTCTCTCTCTCTCTCTCCCCTCCCTCCTTCCTTGATGATGAATACATGGAGCCACATATCGCTGATGAAAATACTACCCCCTGCTACTGGTATCTGTGTCATTAGAGATCATATCACTTGCTTTCCCATGACCCTTTTTCTCCCTGCACTGTATTTATATCAAATGTTGGTACTGAAGTTTTATCACGTAATACGACTTGTCTGCTCCCACGTTCCCTTCAACTGCCTATTCTACGATCTGTTACTATTTTCAGGGAGTTAGGATAAGCAAGTTTTAAATTTCTGATAGTACAGCATAGTACGGAAAGCTGTTTCATGGTTTTCACTCTAAATGAATCATCGTTTGCGATTATTTTTATTGGGTAGGGAGTAAAGCTCCAATAGCTCGTAAATTTGTTAATTTTCTGTAAGATTATTCTAAAAGACAAGGTAAAAGTTATTTATAGAATGAAATTCAGTTAATATTCTGCATGAATGCAGTCGAAAAGGGTAGAATCACATTCATTTCAATCATATCCCCTTAGCTTTTTGCATCTGAAAATATACTGGTCACATTAAAACGAAACACATGAAGATCTACAATCTCACGTTGCCTCGACAAACAACTGCTTCATTCCCCCGTCCTGTCTTACGTACGTCTGCCAAGTCCTTCCATAATTCTGAAAGTCTCTGATCTTCATATTAACAATAACGACAGTCACTCTTTGTCTTTATATATCGCTATTATATACAGGGTGATTATAGTTCAAGTTAAACTTTCAAACCGCTGTAGAAATAGCAAGACTGATGAGAATGAGGTCAAATTGCAACGGAATACTATTGGAGAAGGGGGGCAACGCATGGCAGAAGAAAAATAGGTAGTTACAAAATGTAGGAATAAATGGCGCTGTAAGTATCATGATAGTGGTCGACGACTGCAAATGACATATGAATCATACAACAATGTGTAAGGTGTATGTTTGACGTGAAACAAAATGTACTACTCAGTGTGCATGGGTATACATATGTGATGCTGTTAGTTACGTAAGCCCATCCACCAAGACAAGGTCAAATCACATCGGATGGGAAAAATCGGTATTTAATGGCCCTGAGGCCAAAAACCGCACAAAAAGCGTCACTACCGTCGGTTTTTAATGGTCGTGAGGCCTAAAACCGCTTAAAAACATCAATCACCTCGGTTTTCAATTGTCATGAGTCCAAAAACCGCATGAAAAGTATCAATGAGAATTAAGTAGGGCTATTAATTTCCGACTGACTGGCGCAATACATGTTCAGTGTTGGATCTTGCCTACTCGTATAGGGTGCCGAAAGGATGCTGCATTCTCAGAATGCTATACAACAATTCAAACAAAAATTATTAACAGTTTTATTTCAATAAAGTAAATTTTGACAATACTTGAGAACATTCCTCTCCCCAAAGCAACGGATCGTCCTCGTGTAGGGAGTCCGCCAACGGCGAGGGATGCAGGAATGTGGGCGAAACTTCGGGCCGGAAGCTGTGGCATGAAGGGGACATTGAGCTTCCAGCAGTAACCCGCCATCCGACCTGCGTTCTGGCGGAAACGTCCCCGTAAAACGACCAGAAGGGTACACGTACACCACCTGCTGACATGTATCAGATGAAGAAGACAGCGACTGCTGCGATACGGGCGGATCCAGCTCCTTCGTCAGGACGAGAGGAGGAGTAGGAGAAGGAGGAGGAGAAGGAGGAGGCGAAGGCTCCGTCTCCATAGGGCCGTCCCGCGGTGTCACACCTTCCGGCGGCTGCTGGGACCACGCTGTCCGCTGGATTCGTGAATTTGGGGGAAGAGATACAGAAAGATCACCGTGCACATGACAGAGGCGAAGTTGATTTTGATGGTGACGCTGCAAGCCATCGGGACCTGAAAGAAGATGCGCCGACGGACGATCTCATCTCACGCCAACCGTCTGCTGTCGCTAAAACCCTGTAAAAGATAATATCATGCGGCACTAAGCGATACTAGCAGCCTTCCTTCGGCGCCGGATACTGAGGAGGGCGGAGCAGGTGGAGCAGCCGGCGGCCGTGTAACAATTCCGCCGGCGACGGTCCTTCTCGTGGTTGCGAACAATATGGGGCAAGAAACAGCTGGAATGCTTGATCCCTGTTGTGTGTTGAGCGAAGATTGGCCATCTACTGCTTGAATCTTGAGACAAAACCTCCCACCTAGCCATTTGACTGTGGTTGGAATGGTTCAATAGTTAGATGCTATGTGCCATTGTGGTCACAGAATGTTTCAAATTCATTTGACGTGAACTGGGGGCCGTTGTCTCACACTATCACTTCACGTAAACCTTCTAGGCAAAAACACGATGACAACACCTGAATTGTCCTACGTGATGTTGTGGAGTTCATTGGCACAGCAAAAGGAAACTTGCTATATGAGTCAACCACAACAAGCAGCGAGTGTTCCAAATAGGTCCTGCAAAGTCTAAGTCCGCACGTTGCCATGGCGATTGCGGCAGGCCAGGCAAAGAATTTTTGTGGCGGAGGGCACTGATTTTCCGCACATGCGTGACACTGTGACGTCATCTGTTCTATTTGGGCGTCCATATTCTGCCAAGTACAGTGTCGACGCGCTAACTGTTTCGTACTAACAATCCTCCAGTGTCCTTGGTGAAGTAATTGTAACACTTCTCTTTGAAAAGCTTCTGGGATCGGCACACTTCACTGTCGATTGTCATTTTGAAGGAGAATCACACCCTTCTGTACAGAGAGGCTATGCCGACCGGTAAAGAATCGGTGCAACTACACAGTTCTTTACGTCATGCAATGAGGAAGGCCAAGATGAGCGAATGTATTTCATCAAAGTTTTCAAATCTGAATCAGCTTCCATGGCCTGCGCAATTTTCCGATGATTAAGGCGAAAGGACTGAAGCAATACCGCATCCTGAGCATCAACGTGACAACAATATGCAGCATGGGTGGCGAAGTTTTATAAGGGCCAATCGGAATACGTGAAAAAACGTCCGCATTGCCATGTTGGGCTGTCGGACGACACACAGTCTCGTACTGGTATTGAGACAACAACAAAGCCCATCTTAGCAAGTTTTAGGCAGTTCGTACAGGAACTGGTTTCGTCGGATGAAACAACGGTTGCAACGGCTTATGATCCGTTGCTAAGAAGAATTTTCATCCATACCAGTAGTGGTGGAATTTGGTGACACCACACACAATAGCCAAAGCCTCTTTCTCAATTTGTGAATAGTTACACTGAGCTTTGGACAATACTTTTGATTGGAGAGCAATAGGTCAGACTTTACCACCAATTGTGTGCTTAAGTGCTGCACCGATTCCGTAAAAAGAAGAGTCAACTTGCAGTACAATTGGCTTGTCCGGATCAAAGAGAACTAAGCATCGATCACTAGCAATGTATCTTTGAGTTCTTGAAGAGCTACTTGCCACTCATCTGTCCAAACAAAGGGGACCTTCTTGCGACGCCAGCGATGCAACGGAGCTGTTATTTGTGCAGCATTCGGTATGAGCCGAATATAATCATTCATTTTCGCTAAACGTGACTGCAGTTCTGTGACATTGCGAGAAACTGGAAAATCTAACAAATGCGACTGAAGAGGATGTACACCTTGACTGTTTAAGACCTGACCAAGATACTGCAACTCAGGTTTAAGAAAATCACATTTCTCCAGTCTACACGTAAGTCCTGCGTCAGAAAACACACGAAACAAAGCACCTAAATTGGCAATATGTTCTTCAGGTGTAGGACCTGCTACAACAATATCGTCCAAATAGTTTAAACAGTTTGAGATTTGTGAAGTCAGCTGTTACAAATACCGTTGAAAAATGGCAGTTGCAGAAGCACTGCCAAAAGGCAATGGATAAGTATTAATGACAGATTGTGAGTTGCCTGTAGACTTAAATTCATCACAGAGGCGAATGGAACCTGAAGGTTTGGGGAGCTAAACCAGTGGACTTGCCCATTGACTTAAGGATATGGGGGCAATAACGGTTTTATCTTGCATTCATTAAGTTCAGCAGCGCCTTTGTCTCGTAATGCAATGGGAATAGTTCTGGCTCGGCAAAATTTCGGCTGAGCATTGTCTTTCAGAGAAATATGTGCAAAAAAATTGTGAGCTTTTCCTAAACTTTCCGATAAGAGTTCCAGGAACTGTTTTAGCAAACTAGCTACACTGTCTTTTCCTGTGAAGGCAGACTGACAACACATTTTCGTGAATGTTGAAGCCAAACAAATCGAAAGAATTAAGACAAAATACGTTCTCACAATCGAGTGATTGTAGCGAGCGGCACATGGCAGGTAACGTATATGTTCTGAGAATGAGGGGAATGTCTTGTCCATTAGAAGCCGTCAGTTGCGTGCTAGTTTCAGACAGCTCTGGGCAGCCCAGCAGTTCATAGGTGTGACTATTTAGCAACGTGACAGAGGCATCCCTGTTCAACTGAAATTTCACACATTTGCCACAAAGAAGTAAATGAACAAAAAGTTTGTTTGACTGACGTATCACTGACGAAACTGCCCGCTAGCTAGTTGAGGACTTGTAGTACACTGCATTAACGACATGGGCCTTACGACTAGACTTTTATGAGTGGACGGAATTCATTTGTTTGTTCTGTTGCAAACATACGGATTGCATATGTTCTTTCGCCGGCCGCAGTGGCAGAGCGGTTCTAGGCGCTTCAGTGCGGAACCGTGCGACTGCTACTGTCGCAGGTTCGAATTCTGCCTCCGGCATGGATGTGTGTGATGTCCTTAGGTTAGTTAGGTGTAAGTAGTTCTAAGTTCTAGGGGACTCATAACCTTAGATGTTAAGTCCCATAGTGCTCAGAGCCATTTTAACCACATGTTCTCTCCTACCATAAGCCTAACACTGAGCTTGTCGGGAGGGACAGTCCTGGCGTTCGTGCCGTGTACAACAGTGAGGAAAAGAGTTAATTCTGTTCGCCTGTGTAGCCGCCTGTTTAGCAAAGTGCTTACGCGGCGTGGAATGTTGTTTACTCGGCTTGGCTAGCGTAAACCGCCGGTGCGGAATAGGGAGATCACAACTAAGGGCGTCAACTCGTCAAATAGCTGGCTGATCAAATGTATGAGCCGCCAAGGTAATGGAATCGTACTGATCTAGTACCTGAACTACCTGTTGTAGTGATGGGTCGGATTGTTTCAAAATTTCTTCTCTGAGTTTGACATCAGGTACATTGTACAAGATCGAATCATGCAACATGACATCTGAATATAAAGCACCGCAAGCACATTTAAATTTGCATTTCCTGCTCATACCCTGCAAATGTGTTATCCACTTGTAACGCCAGTAATGCATATCCTCCTATTTTCATCTATTGTGCTATAATTTTTTTTCCTTATTTTGTTACCTGAAGATATGAAATTTCTGTTTCTTTATATATTCTAATTGTTTTACTATATAAATAATTGATTTGTTTTGTAAATACTATTTGTATTTTTACACTGGATTTGGGCTAAGGAAAACTATGCTGACGAACGATTACATCGATAGGTCGTTTGGAGAACCAAAGTGTTGAGGATCTTTGGTAGTGTTAACTCTGCCGCATGGAGCGCGGGCAGAGAGAGTATGGCTGGAGTAGGGCGGTGGAACAGGTGTTGTGTGACGCTCCCACGAGTTGCCGCGCTTTCGGGGTATGGCAGCATGTAATTGCGCTCGACTTGCTATGGTAGTTTCTGACACGGTGTTGCGGACAGGAAGCATTAGCCGGCGCACATCAAGAGCCCGTTTCGACTGGTGACCGTGTCGAGAAGAAGACGCGCTAACATCCATCTTCTGCAACGGCGACGGCCGACAATGAGTGACTGTCGCCACCTCCTCGACCGACGACTTCATACCTTCAATCAACCAACAAGGAAGAATGGTAGCACGTAAAGTTTTAGAACTGTATGGCAGACCTCAGCTTTTAAAATTGCTCCGTTTGCCTCACATAATTACAACAACTTAGTATGAACCTTGTTGCTCATTGTCCCAATTGAATTACCAAGCAGGGTCCCTTCCGTTTCCGGAATGAACCCGAGTGTCGTTGAAATTCAAACGCCAGCATTTAAGTAGTATCATTCGATTTCACTGCTTTAATTTCAAAGTTCAGATAAGGTATTCATAGCTGGCTACAATATTTAGATTACACAAGCACAAATTAAGAGTGCGAGTTTTGTTACCATATTTTAGCTTACCTGTGACTGCAGGTCAGCCTGGTAGTACTAAATTCTACTATTGTTAAATCTCTTAATCTAAATTGCGTAGATTCAAGTAGCTTTTGAGAGGATTGTTGAGGTAGCCCAGGGCGAACCTTATTTTACTGAATTTCGTAGTGCTTCAGAAACAAAGCTCACTAAAATAACTTTCAATTTTCCGGTTTTATTAATTCTTTTGCTAAATTACGTCAGAGAGTAGCGAAATTTATTACTTCTGACAAACATTCAGTTTTCACACAACACGTGTCAACCTTCAGTTGCCACGCTTTTAGTGGTAATTATATGTGCAATAACCTTTCTTTTTTAGTTATTATAGTAGATGTCAATAGGACTGGCGACAGTAATTTTCCCCAAAACTCAAATAGCTAATTAACGCCAATTAATTGTTAACGTAACGACTGCACATTTACTTTCTTTATTAATTTTACCCTTTTCTCAAAATTAATTTCCACCAATTTCATTTGCATTTTTCCTTTCATTTAGATGTAACCCTCTCCTCCCTCTTTACCGACAGATTAACTTCGGTGACGATTGCTTTTGGCAAATTTCCATTAGGTGCTCGGGGTTTTATTTTTAACTATCGATAAGGTCGTTAAGAGAGGGGAAGATTACACACTCCTGATAACAATTTTCTGACCGTTCTTTTTGCGATTAAAGAAATGTTTCCTAATTCATATTACTTTCACCTGTTGGTCATAATAGTTTGTTAGTGAATGTACAACATGGTCATAGTCAAGTTCACTTGAAGTGGCATTAGGAAAAAGTTTTTGAATAAGGCGAAGCACTATACTCCCTACCATCAATAAGAGAAAAGGAAGTTTCACAGTACCTAGTATATTGTGAGCTGGTAAATGTGCCTCTGTCGTAGCCACTCAAGCCCTTCCTCGTCTTGTTCACTAAAGTGTCGAAAAGGTGGTATAGCAGCTGTAGTAGGCAGTACTTGTCCCGTAGGGCGGGCAGTGTTGGCGAGTAGCTGCTGCAACGTGTTGAGTAGTGCTGAGATCTGCTGCGTCTGAAACTGAAATATCTGCTTTAGCTGTGTTTCATCTAACGCTTGCGGCTGTGGCGCCTGAGCAGGGTCGGGACAGGGGAGGTGGGCATGATGGAAGACACAAATGCAACAAAAAGAAAAAATATGTACAAAGAGATTTTCTGCTATGCCCACCTCAAAACGCTGATTAGCAAAAACGGCAAGAAACTGATAAAGCAATGAAGCATCCTTACAAGGTAGAGACAAGAGATAATTATGGCGCCAGCAATTGTCTTGCCCACTCGTCTCATGAAGGGTGCCAAAGGATGCTGCATTCTCGGAATGCTATATAACAAATCCAACGAATAACATTAATAGTTTTATTTCAATACAGCGGATCTGACAATACTTAACTTGAATGTACTGCAAGTGTTGTAAGCCATGGGCGACTTGCAAACAGTAATTGATCTCCGCTGCAGACAAAGTCCAATTAAGCACTTGATACGGACCAATACTAACAGGTCTCGTAGCACTCTCTTCTAGACAGTGCTAATACTCTGTGAATGCCCACTAATATCTGTACATGGAGCCGATCTGAGCGTCCGAGACAGGCAGGAGCGGCTCTTATATTCACTTCGGCTTGAGGGCGCTTCCGACGTAGTTCGGTTCTATACTGTACACCACTGGCCGGCGTCGCTTCACCGCCTTTTCTGCTCTTGCGTTCTTCGTCTTCGTTCCAGCGCTTGTGATTAACCAGGACATGCAATATGCTATCCACCGTTCTCTGAAACTAGTTGAAATGGAGAAACAGCATGTTAAACAACTGATCGAAGTGTTTCTGGAGTCATGTTCAAAATGTGTTGCGCAGTGAGTGTCTTCAGTGTAACTAAGTAAGAAATAGGAACACTGAACACAACATGTTTCAGATGGCCAGAACTCACACGGATTTAGATAAGGTGCTCGGGACAGCCAGGATGTAGGGACATGGCGGCTGATAGTTCTATCATTTCCGAAATGGCGCTTCAGCAGCTGCTTAACTGCATTTGTAATTCGCAGAGGTGCGCCATGTTGCATAAAAATGATCCCATCCACACATCCACGCTGCTGGAGAGCTGGAATGGCGTGTTTGCGCAATAGACATTCATAGCGCTTACCAGTGACGATACAGGCAACAGCACCGGAAGTGTCCTGTCTCTTCGAGAAAATAAGGAGCTATGATAAACGACGCCGTAAACCGGCACCACACAGTGACCTTTTCAGGATGAAGTGGTACGGGTTGATTTGCGTGTGGGTTTCCCATTGCCCGTATTTGATAATGCTGTGTATTGACATATCCTGTCAGATGGAAGTGGGCTTCGTCTGTCCACAAAATCTTCCATGACCAATCATTGTCCACTTCCATGCGGGCAACAAATTCTAAAGCAAAGGTCGCTCTTGCTGGCAGGTCAGCAGGAAACAACTCGTGCACATGGGTAACTTTGAATGGACAGAAAAGAAGGATGTTTCGTGAAATTTTACCCACCGTCCAATATTCGGGCAGTTCTCCATGCACCACACGTTTTCACTCCACTACTCGTCTCCTCCTGCATTGCTGTGGCCACTGCTTCCACTGACGTCGAATCAATTCGTTTCCTCCCTCTATCAGGTTGCACATCAAAAGAACCTGTCTTTTCGAAAATCCGAATCATTTGCTCCAGACCCACGGCAGTCATCGGATCAACGCCTTTTTTCAAACCCTTCAGTGCCCGGAACTTCTGAATAGAGACGTGTGCACAGTCATGATTCTAATAATACAGCTTTACCAGCAGAGCGCGACCCTGTATTGAGACAGTCATAGCGCACATCGCAGACGCGAAAGGAGGAAAAGCTGTGTACCCTGCGTATTTATGCTAACTACAATGGGACGTGCGCATGACAGGTGTTTTCATTTACGTATTTGACACATACAGCGCCATCTATTGATCAATTTGAGCACTATTTTTTCTTCTTTTGCCATACGTTTTCCCCTTCTCCGATAATATTCTGTTGCAATTTGACGTCATTCCTACCAGTGGTGTTATTTCTACAGCATTTTTGGAAGTTTAATTTTAATTATAATCACCCTATACACTGTTCATCGGAAAGTTTACATTTCAAATACATACACTCCTGGAAATGGAAAAATGAACACATTGACACCGGTGTGTCAGACCCACCATACTCGCTCCGGACACTGCGAGAGAGCTGTACAAGCAATGATCACACGCACGGCACAGCGGACACACCAGGAACCGCGGTGTTGGCCGTCGAATGGCGCTAGCTGCGCAGCATTTGTGCACCGCCGCCGTCAGTGTCAGCCAGTTTGCCGTGGCATACGGAGCTCCATCGCAGTCTTTAACACTGGTAGCATGCCGCGACAGCGTGGACGTGAACCGTATGTGCAGTTGACGGACTTTGAGCGAGGGCGTATAGTGGGCATGCGGGAGGCCGGGTGGACGTACCGCCGAATTGCTCAACACGTGGGCTGTGAGGTCTCTACAGTACATCGATGTTGTCGCCAGTGGTCGGCGGAAGGTGCACGTGCCCGTCGGCCTGGGACCGGACCGCAGCGACGCACGGATGCACGCCAAGACCGTAGGATCCTACGCAGTGCCGTAGGGGACCGCACCGCCACTTCCCAGCAAATTAGGGACACT
The DNA here is from genome assembly GCF_023897955.1 of Schistocerca gregaria. NCBI lineage: Eukaryota > Metazoa > Arthropoda > Insecta > Orthoptera > Acrididae > Schistocerca > Schistocerca gregaria. Next base: position 133,963,408 of record NC_064921.1, on the reverse strand, counting down.
GTTGCTCCTGGGGTGTCGGCGAGGACCATTCGCAACCGTCTCCATGAAGCTGGGCTACGGTCCCGCACACCGTTAGGCCGTCTTCCGCTCACGCCCCAACATCGTGCAGCCCGCCTCCAGTGGTGTCGCGACAGGCGTGAATGGAGCGACGAATGGAGACGTGTCGTCTTCAGCGATGAGAGTCGCTTCTGCCTTGGTGCCAATGATGGTCGTATGCGTGTTTGGCGCCGTGCAGCCACAATCAGGACTGCATACGACCGAGGCACACAGGGCCAACACCCGGCATCATGGTGTGGGGAGCGATCTCCTACACTGGCCATACACCTCTGGTGATCGTCGAGGGGACACTGAATAGTGCACGGTACATCCAAACCGTCATCGAACCCATCGTTCTACCATTCCTAGACCGGCAAGGGAACTTGCTGTTCCAACAGGACAGTGCACGTCCGCATGTATCCCGTGCCACCCAACGTGCTGTAGAAGGTGTAAGTCAACTACCCTGGCCAGCAAGATCTCCGGATCTGTCCTCCATTGAGCATGTTTGGGACTGGATGAAGCGTCGTCTCACCCGGTCTGCACGTCCAGCACGAACGCTGGTCCAACTGAGGCGCCAGGTGGAAATGGCATGGCAAGCCGTTCCACAGGACTACATCCAGCATCTCTACGATCGTCTCCATGGCAGAATAGCAGCCTGCATTGCTGCGAAAGGTGGATATACACTGTACTAGTGCCGACATTGTTCATGCTCTGTTGCTTGTATCTATGTGCCTGTGGTTTTGTCAGTGTGATCATGTGATGTATCTGACCCCAGGAATGTGTCAATTAAGTTTCCCCTTCCTGGGACAATGAATTCACGGTGTTCTTATTTCAATTTCCAGGAGTGTAAGTACTAACTAGGACAACATTTTTACTAATATCAGTAGCCGTCTCGTAACCACCATTATAATTGTTTTGCAAAAGGCTCATTTACGAATTGTAGCGTCTTTTGTTTGTGTCAGCTCGATGGTGATGGTTGTCCCAGTCTGGTTGACGTTGAACAGCGTCCGTTGATCGCGACGACTCCGATCTGTAGCTGTTAAAAACAAACTACTCGCTTGGTTGATTAGCTTCAGACACTACCTCCCTTAGACTGATATCAACGTGTCTATGGAGCAGCACGCCGGAAAGTGTAAGCAGCCCTTGTTTAAAATTGAAGCACTTGTGTTTGAAGTCTGTCGGTCTTCTTTACCTCTAACCCACAGCGACTCCACCGCTCGGTACCGCAACAACTCCTTTAATCTGAAACAATCAACCAAATATGCTTCTCGTGTTCGCGACAGGCTGATAAGCTTACGCGAACTTGATAACTTTAATTCTTGTGCCAGATTTGAGAATTACTGTTTAGACCCAGATAATACCATGTCTTGAATTATTAAGTCCATCACTCAATCCGAGGCCACGTCATAGTTTTTGCGAGGATGTTGATTTATTAATTAATATAGCGTCGCAAAGGCGTCGCTACGGTGCTAATTCAGCAACTAATACGACGTAATTCCAGAGATAAAATACTCTACTGACAACGTACAGAAAGCGTCGTATTTCGGTGTAAACTCGCTGTTCACTGTTAACAAAATCACTAAATCACCTTTAACTTCTGCGTTCTCTCAAGAAAAAGTTAATTTCACAATTACACAGTAAATTTCAATTAAATGACGTAGCCGACACGAAGCATTAAGTGTATATTGGAGTTTACTGAACTTCGTTATCATTTAAACTTGCACTTAAAACACACAGATCTGTCATTGAGTGTCTTGAATCCATTTTCATCAGCGATTCTGACGTTAACTACAGCTTACGACAACACGGCGTAACTGTTAAGTTCTTCGTGATCGCATGTAGCTGTTTCTACTCAAGGCTAATAATAGAGTTTATGTCGGCGGTTGGTGTACTGCTGTGTCCTTTGATGTTCGTGACGATCATAGATCACGAAGGCTAAGTCCCAACGTTAATCAGGTATCACACGATTTACTTTCCTGTCACATATGAAAACTGCTCCGTTGTCTAGTTAAGCCTTAAATGTTATTTCACTTTATAACACTACCGTCTGCTACTACTATACCATAACCTCCAAGCTGAAGGCAGTTCGTATAGTGAAATTATTCTTATTCAAGTAACTATAGTAAGAAGAAGCAGAGCAGTATTACACTCCGAGAGGAATTGTGTTATATTGACAGTGCAGTACCTAACGGAGGTGGCTTATCGGAAGTGAAAGTCAGAATTACGTAAACATTCAAACAGTAACAAACAATATTTTACCTAGCTACACTGTTTAAAGAATAAAGAAAACGCTCGCCAACCTAATTAGGCAAGAGAATGATTAACATTCTTGTTTAAGAAAACCGTTATTAGTAACTTTAACGGACAAACATAACCTACACCTTACCAAACGCAAGTGCAATGAACGCTGACACCTACATATGTCAACGTTAAGATTGGAGCTAACAGCTAGAGCAGCATAAACTATTTGCAAAAACGTAACAAATAACGGAGCACACTATTACTTTCAGGGCTTATTCAAACTGAATAAGTTTTATAACATTAGTATTAATATTCACTGCAGAATCATTAATAGCACATAGGTTAAGTATCAGTTTTCTAACATTTTCCTAGTTGACATAAATTTATAAATGTAGTTCACTGCAAAATTATCAACTGGTGACAGGTTAAGTCTCTGTTAGCTGAATACCTTCCTATTTAGAGTGAAAGTTAAATGGAATCCACTAACAGATTACTTTTCATAGTTTTTTTAATAAAGAAGTTATTTTATATCAATGGGGGCTGCACTGGGAAGAAGGTAGAGCTGGCAGAGGCTGCAAGTAAGATGGGGCTGGACGTCTTAGCTGTAAGTGACATTCGGGTAAGGGGTGAGAATGAAGAGGAAGTGGGAGAATACAAGGTCTACCTGTCAGAAGTCAAAGTAGGAATAGCACAATGGGGTGTAGGGCTGTACATCAGGAAAGAAATGGAACCCAGCGTAGTTACAATAAGGTATGTAAACGAACGACTGATGTGGATATATTTGACAATGTCTAGCAAGAAAATTAGGATTGTGTCAGTATATTCGCATTGTGAAGGGACAGATCAAGATAAGATGGATAGCTTTTATGAGGCACTCAGTGATGTAGTTGTTAGAGTGAAGGACAAGGACAGTGTTCTGCTCATGGGTGATTTTAACGCCAGGATTGGAAATCGAACAGAAGGGTATGAAAAAGTTATCGGTAAATTTGGAGAGGATATGGAGGCCAACAGGAACGGGAAACAACTCTTGGATTTCTGTGCCAGTATGGGCTTAGTAATCACAAACTCCTTTTTTAAACATAAGAACATTCACCGGTATACTTGGGAAGGCAAGGGAACCAGATCTGTCATTGACTATATAATAACAGATCAGGAATTCAGGAAGGCTGTGAGGGACACACTTGTATTCAGGGGAGTCTTTGATGACATTGATCATTGTTTAATCTCCAGTGAAATTGGGCTTGTGAGGCCGAAAGTGCAGGTGGTCAGGTCCATATGTAGGAGGATAAGAGTGGAGAAACTTCAGGATAAGGAAATCAGGCACAAGTACATAACAGCGATCTCAGAAAGGTACCAGTTAGTTGAATGTAGTCAATTACAGTCATTGGAAAAGGAATGGACAAGGTACAGGGACACAGTACTAGAAGTGGCTAAATAATGTCTTGGAACAGTAGTGTGTAAAAGTAGGAAGAAGCAAACAGCTGTAAAAGGAAAAACAAAGAGTATCAAAAATGGCTACATACTAGAACTTAGGTAGACAGAGAAAGTTATGTTGAAGAAAGAAACAAAGTCAAAGAGATAATTGCAGCATCCAAGAAGAAATCTTGGGAAGACTTTGGAAACAGGTTGGAGACTATGGGTCAAGATGCTGGAAAACCATTCTGGAGTGTAATTAGTAGTCTTCGAAAGGGAGGTAAGAAGGAAATGACAAGTATTTTGGACAGGTCAGGAAAACTGTTGGTGAATACTGTGGATGCCTTGGGCAGATGGAGGGAATATTTTGAAGAGTTGCTCAATGTAGGTGAAAATACGATCAGTAATGATTCAGATTTCGAGGTAGAATGGGATAGGAATGATGATAGAAATAGGATCATATTCCAGGAAGTGGAGAAAATGGTCAATAGATTGCAGTGCATTAAAGCAGCTGGGGTGAATGAAATTAACTCGGAACTCATCAAATACAGTGGAATGTCAGATCTTAAGTGGCTACACAGGATAATTGAAATGGCCTGGGAGTCGGGACACGTTCCATCAGACTGGACCAAGGCAGTAATCACACTAATCTTTAAAAATGTAAACAGAAAAGATTGTAACAACTACAGAGGCATCTCTTTAATCAGCGTTGTGGGTAAAATCTTCTCAGGTATTGTTGAAAGGAAAGTGCGAGTATTAGTTGAGGACCAATTGGATGAAAATCAGTGTGGGTTTAGGCCTCTTAGAGGTTGTCAAGACCAGATCTTTAGCTTACGGCAAATAATGGAGAATTGTTATGAATGGAACAGGGAATTGTATCTATGCTTTATAGATCTAGAAATGGCATATGACCGGGTTCCTAAGAGGAAGCTATTGTCTGTTCTACGAGATTATGGAATAGGAGGCAAAATTTTGCAAGCAATTAAAGGTCTTTACATGGATAGTCAGGCAGCAGTTATAGTTGATGGTCAATTGAGTTCATGGTTCAGAGTAGTTTCAGGGGTAAGACAAGGCTGCAACCTGTCTCCGTTGTTGTTCATATTATTTATGGATCATATGTTGAAAACAATAAACTGGCTGGGTGATATCAAGATATGTGAATACAAAATAAGCAGTCTTGCATGTGCGGATGACTTAGTTGTGATGGCAAATTCGATTGAAAGTTTGCAAAGTAATATTTCAGAGCTAGATCAGAAATGTAAGGACTATGGTATGAAGATTAGTATCTCCAAAACGAAATTAATGTCAGTGGGAAAGAAATATAAACGGATCGAGTGCCCAATAGGAGGAACAAAGTTAGAACAAGTGGACGGTTTCAAGTACTTAGGATGCATATTCTCACAGGATGGCAACATAGTGAAAGAACTGGAAGCGAGGTGTAGCAAAGCTAATGCAGTGAGCGCTCAGCTACGATCTACTCTCTTCTGCAAGAAGGAAGTCAGTACCAAGACTAAGTTATCTGTGCACCGGTCAATTTTTCGACCAACTTTGTTGTATGGGAATGAAAGCTGTGTGGATTCAGGTTACCTTATCAACAAGGTTGAGGTTACGGATATGAAAGTAGCTAGGATGATTGCAGGTACTAGTAGATGGGAACAATGGCAGGAGGGTGTCCACAATGAGGAAATCAAAGTAAAACTGGGAATGAACTCTATAGATGTAGCAGTCAGGACGAACAGGATTAGATGGTGGGGTCATGTTACACGCATGGGAGAAACAAGGTTACCCAAGAGACTCGTGGGTTGAGCAGTAGAGGGTAGGAGGAGTCGGGGCAGATCAAGGAGAAGGTACCTGGATTCGGAAAAGAATGAATTTGAAGTAATAGGTTTAACATCAGAAGAGGCACCAATGTTAGCACTAAATAGGGGATCGTGGAGGAATTTTATAAGGGGGCTATGCTCCAGACTGAAAGCTGAAAGTCATAATCAGTCTTATATGATGATGTTGATGACGATGATGTTGATGATAAGTTATTTTTTCATAGATAATTGCCTTTCTATAAGTCGTTATGCAGTATGAGCACAATACGCAAACTGTGGATCCTGTTACAATATTAATATGCACTTTCATTACACAAAAGAAACAAGTATTTAGCACGCATGAGCATATAACTTTCCACTATTACAGTTTTCCACTTTTACTACAGTGAGACACAATGTTGACAAATTTGTAAGAAACTGACTCACCTTTTAAAATTTACCACAGGCAGCAGTATGAACATTAACTAAACAAAACTCTATAAGCCTCAGTATTAAGAACCTTTCATCTTTAAAAGAAACGGCAAATTGTCTTTATTACCACAGTCTTCTACTTTCAAGTACATGATTAAATAGGTGACTTTGAAACTCCACAAAACAACAAATTGGACTGTTTTCATAACTGGGAGGCTTTCACAAGACTACATTTACTACCTCCCACAATTTAACTAAATCCACAGTAAATTTCAATACTCCCTTCTTACCAAAGATCAGACAACATTATTTAATTAACTAATTGGCTTTGAGGCTTTCATTTTTTCCACAAGCTAGGACACTCAGTAATTATAGTTCAAATGGACAGGAACATGATATGTGTTGTGGTAGGGAAAAAGTCAAGGTAGGTACATAAATTCGGTTATGTTACCTTATATTTTTGCTCACTAAAACATCCAATGAGCTGATCCTTCACTATACAGTACTATAGTGCTCCATTACAGTGATTGCGCAATGTGGTGGCGATTGCATGTTGGTAGGTGGAATTACAGGTAGAATTGATGGACTCTGTCATTACTTGGTGGCGATGATAGATACCAGTTTCAGAATAGTTCCAGCTCTTTATCCATCCATCCGAGGCATTGAAAGGCGTCAGGAAAAGCCTCTCTCGGAACCAGCACAATATACAACTTTTACATGGGCGGTTCACAGTTCGGTAGCTCGTTCCCTACTGACTCTTGTTCCACCTTTTCTTCCTAGGCCAATCACAATTTGCACGCGCTACACAGTTCCGTTCCCGAGGGGAACGACAACACCTTTTACATATAGCATAACTAAGAACCCTAAGTGAAGGTCAGCAGTTTACATAATAGCAAACAAATATTTTAAGTAAAACAGAATCTTTGCACATATTAACATTTCTATAAAAAATTATTTAAACAAAATTATTCATCCTCAAAGATAACCACACAGATTATGTAAGAAAGACAAAATATATCCTTTGCACATATTGTATATATTACAGGAATTACGCATCCTACACTCTAAAAGATGTCAAAGCATTTTACAAAGAAAAGAGTATACAACTTGGTGTTATCGATTCAATCATACACATTTACAGAAGCTCAACGATGTAACATTAAATAAATAAAAGGCAAAATAAATCAGTAGAGCATTAGAGCTGTGTTGTTACAATTTCAGTTCGAAATTCTATTACGTCAAGTCGATACTGGAAAACTTTTAAAACTTCAGATCGATTTGAAACAATCTAGCAGCGTTCTATAGACTTACTACTATTGCGGCGTCTATAAGAGAGAGAATGAATTAACAGCTCTACTGCAGTGTTACATTGTAGTCGCAGCGAACTTACAGCTCGATACGGCTACAACTCTCTTCTTGGATAAATGTTATCTCTCATCTCTTTATTGTCTGAGCTTTAACCTTCATAAAGAATATATTTTGAATTATTCATCTAAAGTTTCAGGCTTCGTATCATCTGATAATATATAAGAAACTACCAGTCTCGATTGCGGTAATGCAACCAACTATTACCTAGGTTTCATCCCAAATAATGGAGCCTTCTTCAGAAAATATACCTCAATCTATAATATTTCTAAGAGGGCATGGTCTAGAAATAAGACTAAAACAGCAGCTTTATTTCTAGACGATGCCGATGGTTTCTCATATATTAGATTATCACGATTGCTGATCGGGCTCCAATGTTGAAGGTACAAAAATCATATGATAGTCTTTCATTTAGCCCTTTCTTTATAATAAACGTTATTAGTTACATAACACTCCTGGTAGTCAAATTTACCATTTAATTTTGTTGTCAGTAACTCCTGTCAATGTCAGGATAACTAATTTTGCTATTTCTTTTGCTGCCAAAGGGCTATCATTAGGGTGTTTCAGAACCCACGTATAGTGGCACATTTTTGCTTTTGGCACCGTGTACATTTACCATTATCAGTTTCCACTGTTAGTCACAGCACATGTTGCGTAAGAAGTAGGCTCTCTCGTATAAGCTTTTGATTCTCTGGGCCTATTCGTGGAGAAAGAGGCTGTACGCAGGAATATCATATTATCGGGAAATAACTTATTTCGGTACACACAGTGGTGATCGCATTTCTGCATATACGTCTACGTAGATACTCCACAATCCGTCGTACGGGGCAAATGAAGGACGCCCTTTCCTATTCCACTCGCAGTCACAGCGAAGGAAAACGACTATCTATATGCCTCCGTACCCAACCTAATTTCTCGCATGTTATCATCATGGTCCTTACGTGCAATATGTGTTGGAGACAGTAGTATCGTTCTACACTCAGCTTGAAATGCTATTTCTCTAAATGTTCTCAATATTGCTCATCGTAAGGAATGTGGTCTTCGGTGCAGGGATTCCCATTTGATTCCTTGAAACTTGTCCGTAACGCTTGCTTGTTGTTCGAACCTGCCAGTAACAAATCTGGTACCTGCCTCTGGACTGCTTCGATGTCTTCCTTCAATCCGACCTGGTACGGATCCCAAACACTCGAGAAGTACTGAAGAGTAGATCGCCTTAGCATCCAACATGCGGTCTCCTTTACAGATGAATTTTCCCAATAAACCGAAGCATCGCCTACAACAGTCCTCTCATACTCGTTCCATTTCATATCGCATTTCGCTTTGCAGCGTTACGCCCAGATATTGAAATGATATGATAGGGTCAAGCAGGACACTACTAATACTGCATCCGAACATTTTCTGTTTTTCCTACTCATCTGCATTAACTTACATTTTTATACATTTCGTATTAGCACCCATTCATCACACCAACTAGATATTTGGTATAATTCATCTTGCAGCCTCCTATGGCCACTCAACTTCGACACCTAAACGTATACCACAGCATCATCATCACACAATTGAAGACTACTGCCCGCCCTGTCCGCCGAACCATTTTTGTATATGTAGAATAATCTCGGTCCAACACACTTCTTTGGGCACTCCTGATGATACGCTTGTCTCTGATAAACACTCACCATCGAGGACAACATGCTGGATTCTATAACTTAAGAAGCCTGCAGCCTGGAATGGGGAACCATGAGAAATGCTTCCTGGAAATCTAAAAATATGCAATCTGAACGTTTCCCGGCATCCACAGTTCACAGCATATCATGTGAGAAATGGGCAATCTAAGTTTCTGATGAGCGATACTTTGTAAAACCACGCTGATCCGTGCACCTAAGATTCTCAGACTCAAGGAAATTTATTATATTCGATCTAGGAATGTGCTCAAGTACGGTGCAGCAAATCGATATTAGGTATATTGCTCCATAATTTTGCAGATCCATTCTTTTGCCTAAGTCACCGGTGTCACTTTGCGAGGTGTCATGGTTCACAGGTGGCTATATCATCCAAATTCATTAAAGAAATCGGTATTAGTTAGGCTAATACACTCAACCGGCTGTAACTACCGCAGTTCTTATCACACAACAGATAATTTGTGGCGGAAATTATGATACGGCCCTGTTTGTGATCAGTTTGACACTTGAGCCTTTCTCATAATTCTATTTATGATAATTTAATAGCTGCTCACTTATATCTGCCAATGTGCCCTCATAATAAGAATGAAATTAAAGTACTAAATAATACCAAGATTTTGGTATCACAAAGTGATCAATTGCGACAATATGTAAAGTATTACGAGAGTCAAACATGAATGGAATATAAATAAGAACTACGAAAGTGGGGTAATGTGACATTGGCTGAATTCGTGTACATGAATGGATCTATCACATTATGGCGCCCTACAAACTTTGTGAGTGAAAATGTGGCTTTACACTTACCTCTCACTATTGCGAACAATATCGATCAACAATGAGAACCCCTGATCCAAATCAGACATGCAAGCCATGGTTGTGTGTGGCTACAAGGCAACAGCGTGAGCTGGCAGGGTTCAAATTAATTAGACTACTGCTCCGGTGCTGCAAATACATTACCACCCGCAAGACTGGCCATGCGCCGATAGCTCGGGGCACATGGGCGATGCTGCAGCTGCTCTCTGTGGCGATCCGCGCCCGTGGGTAAAGAACCGACAGAAAATAGTACAAGCGCCAAACATCAAACAAATCCGACTGTTGTCACCAAGTGTTAACAGACAGGCATTGAGAACATTACTGTGACAGTAATACATCTGAATCTGGCAATCACCTTCACCCCGGCTGACCAAATATGAGGAACTCCAACATTCGCTCTGGCCGTCTAGGATCAAACCATGACCGATCTCACCGACCGTCCAGGAGAGAATTCTCTGAACTCCTCACTTCCTTCACACCGAAAGATCAGCATCTTGCCCCACTGCACAGGAAAATCTCCAATCATGGGAGGACACAGAAACAGCTGCCAATCATACTCTTAGATTCTGCCACTCCTTTCCCCTCAAAACCATTACAACATTTTTTTCTCCTATCACAGGTCTTCCTGCCAAATACGGAGTGCACTCTTCTTCGTGAGCACACGTCATATTGGGCCACCAATGAGATATCGTTTTTCGGTCTACGCGTGGGGCAGTACAGGCCAGAAACTGCCTCCCGCCATTGAACAGTAGTGGTCTACATGGGCGCAGACATTAAAATTCTCCGAAGCGACGCAGACAATGCAGCCGCCCTACGTCCTCTGGTATTCGAGTGGCAGGCCCCAGTGCACTAAAACGAATTGCGAGTCACTAACCCCGATGCCGGCCACATCCCAGAGACCCGGTTCGCCTCGCTACAAAAGGCGAAAACGCCACGCGCCACCTGCAGTGTGACGAGCGGGGCGTATTCAGGTCTTGTCGCTCAGGTGGCCATGCTGCCACATGTCGTCCCAGTCCTATTAAAGTACCAGAGCCCTTTCATCTAATTACTATCTAAAGAAAAACCATAGCTCTCATTCCAGGTTTCATTACTCCAGTGACCTAAATTGGCCGTCACCTCTCGGAAGCTTAACAAGAAAAACTTGCATCAAGGCTAAAATATGGAAGGGGGCACGCCACAAGGGCTTGTTTTCTCTCAACCTGTTAACACTACAGTATTCCCCACACCTGTACAGAAGGACCTGCTACACCATCGTTTCCTACGATCATCAGGGAATGTCAAATCTGAAGAAGATCTCTTAGAAAATCAAAACCGGTCATCTGAAAACCAAAATAACCGGCGTAAATGTGATCACTACTGCGTGTTTTGAATTAAGTTATAATATTATATAGATCACCGTTTCTCCTACAACAATGTCCCAAAGAAAAGTTGTCTGATGACGATTATGAAAGATGATCAGCAATCAGTGCAACAACTGCCACATGGCACTTACAGTAGGTAAATGTAATGGAGTGCACGTAAATCGACAAAATGACGTGATGTCATTAGACTACTTATTCGACTGTACGTCACTGGATCATTCAAACGTGCAAATAGGGTGTATTGCAAGATGGCAAGAACTATGCCCCTTACATGAAGTCATTAAAGATCACCTAACTCACGTGGAGCGAACAGTAGGGCTGAACAAAAATAACTGACGCGGCACAATGCATCTTGTAGAGGGTATAGTATGGACGTATTGGAATAATTAATGTCGGCTGATGGTTTTAAACTAATTCACACCACATGAAAACTTTGTGGAAGAGAGTCAATTTACTGGAGGCTAGTTTATCCCAGGGAAATATTCGAGTGACTGTGGCCAGCTGGGGAGCGGCAAAGGGAAGCGACAATAGGCAGCTAGGGCGGCTCAATCTCCGAGAAAGCGGTAACGGGGCGCAGCCTCCAGCTGCCTTAAGATGAGTGACAGTGAGTGGGTCCTTGACCCCATGCTGGTGTAACAGGAAGCAGACGGAGAACTTGTACGCCTGTTGATAAATGTCCGTCGTCCCGTTTTCAGTGAAACATGCGAGAAAGTCGCGCAAAGCTACGGTGGTGCGGTCAACAGATGTCAAAATATGCGTGTTCGTGACTATAGCAACTTCACGCTGAATTCACGGTCCGCAGAGCCTGACTTAAATCAGGTGAAGAGCGACAGAATGAACTACGCCGGCCTCCGATGGGAACGTAGGACCAAGGAATTAGAAGTAGTCTCCTGTGAGTCAGAATTCCGGAAAAATTGGTGTTTGTGCAGACGCTAACCTTGATGGGTGGCCTGGGAGGAGCTAAATAGCAGAAGTTGAGAGGAAGAGAAATTTTGTGGGAATTTGTTCACTTCTCTGAGCAGGCACTGGTCGGCGCTGGGAAGCGACGCATAATTAACGTGACTTGCGCTGCAACTGGCGTAAGTGATTTTGCTGGAGAGGAAACCGAGGCGAAGAGCAGACTGTGAGCAGTCTCCGTAGTGGTCTGCCATTCCCAGCTTTCCTAGAGTGCGGACGTGGCGTTCTTTACTTAGCTTGCCTGGGAAAGAGTGAGCATCTCTGCAGTTTAGGACCTAGCAAACGGAACGATTGAGCTTGGAGATATGAAGTTTTGCTTCAGCTATGTACTGAGCAAGATGGCTAGGAGTGAATAGACGAGCGCAGCCTTGTATCACCGAGAGGTCGGCCGACGTCCACACAACGACGCCGCTCCGCCACGCTGTATTCGGTGATATTGCGCCCTCTCTGGCCACTGATTAATTTGTTGGATCACGTTGGCAAAGTTTCCACGAGGGTTTCATGGGACGTGTAGTGTAGAATTCTTCTCGCATTTCGCATTACGCCTGGGTCAGTCGATAGGAATTACTTTTGAGTTATCGCGCTTTACTCCACGCAAACGCAATTTATTACCACTGCCTATTAGGGGAGTCATGTAATGTGACGATTGAAGGTCGTGAGTTAAAAATAAATCTGTGCTAATCGACTGCATCTGTTTTCAATCAAGTAGTTGAAATCCCAAGTAACTTTCTTCATTAATTTTATGTTCAACATTAGCATCTGGTGTTCAATAGCTGAATATAACATCAACGTGCACCCCTTTTCATTAAAAGAGATCAATTCTGTATCAATTAATGTCAACACTACCACCGCAGTTCAATCAGGAGTCACAGGGACTTATTACTTTCTTTTCGTTATCTCACATTGCAGCAATTTTGCACTCTCTGTTGATCTGTTAGTCATTTACCTGGGGTGAACACACACCAAAACAAATAAGTGACGGGTGGGGTGTTACAGTATCTGCTCAAACCAAGTCAAGATGGAACCACCATTAACATCTTGTCATGGTACAGGTTGATGGCAGACCAAAATTTCTCAAAATAATCCAAAAGAAGAAGTGCAGATTAGTGACAAAAGAAGTTTCAACAGCCATAGCTCGATGAAGTGTTGCATATTATTTGTCTGTCAGCTCTTTCTTCTGTATATAATAGACGTTTACCATTTTAAGCTCGTAGGTTTCTAGATTTACATTCTACTTCTCCCAAGCTACATGTTATCTTGCTGTATGTTGTGTGGATTTTCCCTTCAATCACGTCTTTTCATCATCTTGACATATTTCTCTCACACAACCTGATTTATCTATTTCACATTAGTTTCAAATGTTTCAAATGGCTCTAAGCACTATGAGACCTAACACCGGAGGTCATCAGTCTCCTAGACTTAGATCTACTTGAACCTAACTAACCCAAGGACGTCACACACATCCATTTCCGAGGCAGGATTCGAATCTGTGACTATAGCGGCTGAACGGTTCCGGATTGCGTTAGTTTCATTCCTAAGCAACTTACGCTACTACGTTACTACCTCATTCGTAAGATTCTGCTTTTATCCACAAGCTAGACTAATTCATGCTCCTTCGCCTCTATTGTCGTTACACCTGTGGTGTGTCATATCCTTTAGTATACTGCTTCTCCCCTAGTAAACTACTTTTACATAGGCCAGCGGTTCTCAGACGTTTTTTGGCGGCAGAATCCCTTAGAGGCACTAAATAATTTACGGAGTTCTAAAACAAGATAAACCTGGTTTTATGTTCATTAATTAATTACAATCATTTAATGACAATCATAGAAAAACAGGTACCATATAAAGCTACTGACCTCTACAACAATATAGAAAAAAACACACAATAGTACAATATGCAAAATAACGCTGTAGTGATTCCGTGATAAACTGACAATTTTTTTCCATTTAAAGCGAGACATGAGGCTCTTTTTTTTGTTGACCAGCTGTTCACCGTGAAGCTTGACACATGGGAATTGAACACGCGTGTCAGCTTCAGCATACAGTCTACTTCAGTATTTTGTCTTTGTAGCTGCGAATGCTGAGAATCCCGTTTCACACAAATATGTCGTGGAGAACGTGGGAAGAACTGTCAGAGCTTGTGTGGCAAGTTATGAATATTCAACACAAACCCTGCACCAAGTGATATCATTTTGAACAATGATTTCGTGCTTCAATCTGACGTCATTTCTAAAAATGTTTCATGGGTTTCCTATGATATGCTTCGTAGTGCCTGCAAAATTGTTAGAAAAGGATTTCGAACTCATGAATTCATCCACAATTTTGTATTCTGCTCTTCAGAAAAATATACCTCAAAAATTGAGCAAATATCATTGACACATAGGACTAATTGTTAAAATATTTCATTTGGTAATTCTGCTGCCTCACAAACACACGCATTCAGTGTCAAAAGGCTTTCTAGTTCTCTCTTGCGAACACAGACAAACCAAAAATCTATTTTTAAAGGCAGTTATTTTGTTATTTGTACTGGAAACTTGTCTGTTTTTCTTGTAACGATAGACTTCGTTGGTTAATTTTTCCAAATATAACAGGGAATAAAGCTCGTCTGAACAGCCAAGTCACATAGATCCAAAGATTTTTTTAATTTAAAAGAAACGTCAGTCATAACAGCTTGTAATTCAGCTCTTCGTTCGAATAATCTTGTTAAGGTGTTGTAATATTGTTACTTTAATTTGTTATTAAAGCGGTGCTGATAGACAATAAGAGCGGTTTAAAAGCTGTGAGCTATCTGAGGAAGTTAACCTTGCATTACTGCGCAACTGTTTCACCAGGTATCCAGTTTAGCTTACCAAATTCCCAACCAGACTAACATTAATTATAATCATTTAATAATAATACGAAAACCGGTTATATATATAAAAAAGAGAATTTAAGTAAAAATAAATAAATCAGTTTATATTTGGAAATTTAACATTGATCATTGAAATTTCAGCATATTAAACTTGAGTCATAACTAAGCAGGTGCCTTATTTAGGATTGTGAAAATGTGAATTTGTAATCTTACGGATCACATCAAATATGGAGCCAAGATTGGGAGACTTCATACAACACTGCATTCATAAATTAACACACGAAGAATGTTGAAACGTATGCGAGAGGAAATTAACCACAACCAACCGATTCAATTTTCACCCAAAGAAGTTACGTTCGTAGCGCAATCCTGTTCGTCATGTAATTACCACGCACTGGTATACTACATTCATACTAACTCTATGTGAAATCTTCCCGAAAAGAATAGCTGAGGGCTACTTTCATGATTACACAGCATGCTTCACGTGGCCAACTAGGTTTACACAAATAGTGTAACTCCACAATAATTTCGATAACTAAAATAAATTAGATCGAAAAACAATTTACAAAAGAAAAACCTCGAACTGGTTACTATCGTCTTACTATTAACCTGATGGATCAAACAATTGTATAAGCACGTGGTACTGGTCTCACAAAGTACACCCCACGTGGGTTGAACATAAAGAAAAGTTGCTATATTGAAAAATATTGTTAAGGCGAGACGTTATAATGTCACGCACATTCGCATTTAATGATCTTAGAGTTACTGATCAACACGTGGTTCCACTTTACTCACAAAGTAGTGACAAAGCAACTACTGGAAAATATTCTGAAGTTCACACACGAAATACCATGCGTTGCAATTTAAGATAACATTAGATATTTTAGAGCTAAACCTGAAATAAAGGTGATTAAATTTTCAGTTAGGCTGAGCTTAAGAAATCAAGAAATCCATTGTCCTGCGGACTTAGCAGACACGCGCTTAGCCGGAGATCTTACCTCTTCAGACGCTCCCCGCGGACAGACTGACCTGCGCTCCTACCGAGCGTGCTTCCCATATACAAACGGAAGTGACCAGAGAGGCAGCTCCCTATACCAACATGACAAGGGACGGACAGGAAGATACTAAGAATGGGAAACCTCTCTGCTTCTAGAAAGCGTAGCTACCTGTTCTGACTTTGGTCCTACTGTTCTCTAGCAGACAGGCTTGTCTGCTACCCTCAAGCATGCAACTAGAAATACATTTGCTCATTCATCCTCTCACACAGAAGGGAAGGGGGATGACAGTATCTTATCATATACAGTATATAAAAGAAAACGGATGTAGGTTCCGTATGAGACTGTGTGACATGAATTACATATAAACTGTGTTTTAAAGTGTAGTAGTGTGACAGATCGTTCTTGTTTATGTGTAAAAGTAACACGTTTCACTGCTCAGTCTCCTCCCAGATAGAAACCCCACAGTAAATTTAGAAAAGGAATTTATGTTAACGGATTTAAGAAATTAACATGAAAGGAATCCAACAGAGACCTTTCAGTGTTACCCGAGATAACTATCTAGATTTAGTGTAGAGCAATGGTGTATTTTCTCTGCTCCCACAATCTTTACACTACACAGAAGACTACCAGAAATGAACGTGTTTTCACGTAATTGCTAATTTTTACAGTTTCATTGCGTACCAGTTTAAGATTTGGTGGCATCTTCTTTATCGCAAGTGCTTGTCTATGCAGATACGCAGAACCGAATAGATGGAATAATAGTTTTGCACTTTAGTTTTTATTTGTGAAACTGCTCCTGCTGTTTTATCACTCATTGACTTGACCCCATCTTAACAAATATAAAAACAGTCGCTTCAATCGAGATGGTTTATTTAAAAACAATTGTTAATAGTGTTACAAATTTCTTTTGCAGTGCTGTTTGTTGGAAGCGACGCGATCATTAGCAAGTCTTCTTAAGTCTTTCTATATATGTTGTATAATTATCATTAAGATAGCCCGTTCGGCAACATTAGTCGAATCGTACATTTGAAAGACGAATATTTTGTGTTGAAGGCGGCCAACTAGTTCTTATTTGATATAGCCTGCGAGATCGTTAATTCAACATGAAACATTACCGCTTGAAACTGTGGATAATGAAATAGTTACATCACCTTCTTCAGTCTCATTGCCTTGATCAGAAACCTGTGACGATGATGCTGCATCTTTTGGGCAGACTACCTTTGATCTTTCGATCCAGAATTTGTTGCCAAACCTTTAAGCCAACACTCCATTCTGTCTTTCAAAATCAGTAGTTTAATATTACAATATGACAAACATAAAATAATATCGCCACAAGATTCTGTGATCTACAACTGTAAACAATGATAAACATGAATCGAATATGCTGCTGTCCCAGAGCAGTGCGTGAATTCGCCGTGCCAATTGGGACTGTGCACTGCAGTCACATACTAGAGTAGGAACTGTACTCTGTGCTACCTGGTGCGGGTTTATACAGCCCCGGGCAGTTAAGCATACACAGCGAATTCGCCGAATACTTCGAATCAGTTCGGTGTGTTTGTGGATGAGAGGGAGATGGAAGAAGCTACTGGAATGGTCGCGACAGCGGAGAGGGAGAGGGAGAGAGGGAGATGGAGAGGGAGAGGGAGAGGGAGAGGGAGAGGGAGAGGGAACAAGTGTCATCACGGCCACTGCGTACAAGCGAAATTCTTCTGCTTGTATTTTTTGATTGTATCTTTATTGTAGATAAATTAGGCTGCTTGTTGCTTCACTTTCAGCTGTTAAGTACTGAGAGAAACCAATATTTTTTTTTTATAACACGTCCCCTACGCTCCTCGGAGTATGGGACCTCATCATCATCATCATCATCATCATCATCATCATCATCATCATCATCATGGTGTTTATAAGAGTTAAGTCCTTACACCTGGCTAAGCGGTGAGAGCATCTGACTGCCATGCAGCAGACTTGTATTCGACTCCCGGTTCAGTCGAAGATGTTCTCCGTTCGGGGACAGATTGTGTGTAATCCTCCTTCTCCTTCTCATCATCATCAATATTGACTTGCAAGTCGCCAAACTTGTATAAACTGAAAAGACCTGCAACTCTGCGGTCGAACTTCCTCTGCTGGGTACTTCCAGCCATCAATGTCATGCGATAATCTCGCATTTGTTGTAAGAGCAGTTTTTCTCAGAGTATGACAAGACGATGTGCTTTCTTCTTTAAGGTGATACTGATTTGGTGGAGACCTACAAGAGGCCTTTTGGAGCTCCAGGGCTCCACGGAGAACATTTTGAGTGTCACTGAAGTAGGCCATTGGTATCAGCCTGAGAACATCTCCATTTCACACTTCATGTTTTGACTTTTCAGTACTCCATTCCATCTTGGATTCTTTCTTCTTTACTTCATTCAGTTTCAGTCTATTGTTCCTGAGCGTCACTTCAGTATACATCTGCAGGTGGGTGTGAGCTGCAGTCCAGGATTTCACTCAAAACTTTTTTTTTCTAACAACGATGCAGTGCAGCTGATCTCTCCCCTTATACCACTTACGACCCATACAACTACAATGATGCGAACAAAAAGTCATGGGGTAGCGATATCCACATATACATATGACGATAATATCACGTACACAATGTGTAAAAGGTCATGCAGTGGTAGAGCTGTCATTTCTACTCATGTGATTCATATGGAAAGATTTCCGATGACACTATGGCCGCCGGACGGGAATTAACGAACTTTGAAGGCGGAATGGAAGCTGGAGTTAGATGCATGAGCATTCCATTTCGGGAATTCAGTATTTCGTTATCCTCAGTCTCAAGGTGTGCCGAAAATATCAACATTCAGGTGTTACCTGTCACCACGGACAACTCACTGGGCGATGGGCTTCACTTAACAACCGAGAGCAGTGGCGTTTGCGTAGTGTTGTCAGTGCTAACGTACAAGCGACGCTGCGTGATATAACCGGAGAAATCAATCTGGGACGTAGGAACTTAAATGGGCTATGGCAGCAGACGACCATCGCGAGTGCCTTTCCTAAATGTGTTGGCCCCTAGATGACTGAAAAACCGTAGCCTGGTCAGATGGGCCCCGATATCGGTTGGTAAGAGCTGTTGGTAGGGTTCGAGGGTGGCGCAGAACTCTCGAAGCCTTGGACCCAAGTTGTCAAGCTGGTGGTGCCTCCATAATGCTGCAGAATTTGTCTACATGAAATGGTCCCGCTAAATCGATAACCGGTCATTGACTGGAAATGGATGTTAGACTGCTTGCTGAACATTCGCAACGATGGAATTCTTATGAATGAAAATGAGCCGTGTCGCTGGTCCACAATTGCTCACGCTCTAGTTTGAAGAACGTTCTGGACAGTTCAAGCGAATGATTTACCAACTCACATTGCCCGACATAAATCCCATCGAACATTTATGAGACATAATCGAGAGGTCAGTTCGTGCACAAAATCCTGCATTGGCAACACCTTCGCAATTATAGACACAAGGAGGTTCGACAGGGTACTAGGAAGTAACCCATTAATTTCATCACTTCAGTGTATATATGATATATATTAAAATTATTCATAATGAATGTAGTAACCGGCATTGACATTTTCCACCATTGCCAAATAATTCAAATCCTCTCTGATGGCTCCGAAAATTCTGACCTTATTTGAGATGCGTTCTACAAATGAAATTTGTAGAAGTCCCGAGAAATTTGTCGGAAGCTCTCTCTTTAGTAACTACAAAGCAAAAGATGTACCAAAACGTATATAAAAGGATTTTGTCTTATTTGGGCTGCAGATCAGCCCCCACACTAGTAAAACATTTCTTGATTTAACGTGTACGTATCACACAGGTGCTAGTTCAAGAAAGCCGATTTTCGTATTTAGCTGCTCTGTGGATACAAAAACTAAAACCGAGGTTAAGGAAGTTTCCAGCATATGAGTGTACATTCCCAGTTGAAACAGTGGTGAGTATTCCGACAAATCACCTACAGCGAAGTGCTGCGTGAGCGTCATCAAATAAAATTAACTGTCGTTGTTTATTCTTTTTAAACACTGTATGTGGAATAAAAAGTGCAGATTAGCACAGGGAATCTAATTTTGCGAATATAAGTGGCAGTCTTTTAGAACAAGGAAACAAATGCAATAATATAAAAATTTGCCAGCATTTCAGTAATTGTCTATTCGACGAATCTCTCTCTCTTTCCCTCTCTTTGTCTCTCTCTCTCTCTCTCTCTCTCTCTTTCTCTCTCTCTCTCTCTCTCTCTCTCTCTCTCTCTCTCTCTCTCTCTCTCTCTCTCTCTCTCTCTACACTCTTCCCTTCTCCTACCCTTGCATATGCACACACTTTTGTTTATGCAGCCACAGTAATGGTTTTTCCTCCCTATATTTTGTCAATATTTCACATATAGGGTAAATAATGTTACTTCGTGGTGGTGATGCTATGTGTTTGATTTATCCTTAGAATTTGTTATTGAAGCTTTGGTTTGGTGAAAGCTCACAACTGAGACATTTTCTTTACATCAGCGTTTCATGTAACAAGGTGCTATTAAACACTTTTCTATTAATTTATGTTGCCCATTTATTCATTATTTCTTATGAACATGGTCATATCCCCCATTTAAATGTTAAACAATCGTGGAAAATGTGAATTACACAAGCTGATACGTTTGAAGTCTTCTATAATTTCCTTAAGCTTTAGGGCAGTACCGAGAAAAAGAGTTTTCTTATTAAAAGAATAAAAAAAATTCTTTGAGTCAAATCGAGAAAAAATAACACATTCATTTGGAAACATCATCAATGTAATTCCTTTGTCTCTGTAGTGTAGTTACAATATTGGTCATGCGCCAACCTATTTGTTAAAAATCAAATTTTTTTCTTTTTAGACAAGTTTCCATCACAGTAATGTGTGTATCCCCATAACTTCCCATAAACCATGAACATTGCCATTGTGGAGTCGCTTGCGTGCCTCAACTCAAGGATACAGGTTGCGATACTACAGTTGCAACCACAATGGAGGGGTACATGTTGTGTGACCAAACAAATAAGTGGTTCCTAAAAAGGAGCAGCAACTTTTTCAGTAGCTGCAGGGACAACTGATCTGACTGATCTGAAAACTGAGTGACTGATCTGGCTTTGTGACATCAACAGACATGGTCTCGCTTTGCTAACACTGCGAACAGCTGAAAAGAGGGGGAAAGTACGGCTGTTATTTTTGTGGTAGGCATGCATTTCTACCTTATCGTTAAATGATGATGGCTTCGCTTAGTGAAATATTCTGGAAATAAAACAGTAGTCCTTTCGGATTCTGGGCGAACTCTGCTCAGGTGTATGTCGTCATCGGAAAATACAAACCTGACAATCTGAAGGTCGAAGTGTGGAAGTTAGATCCAATAACCGGGCAGGAAAGTTGGAAAACTTGATACATAAATGGATAGTTTGAATTGAGGTATAGTGTGGATTATTGCAGTTCGGAGACAGGATAAACACGAGTTCCGGTCATGTGAGTACATGGTTATAAATGAATTATCAAATACACTCCTGGAAATGGAAAAAAGAACACATTGACACCGGTGTGTCAGACCCACCATACTTGCTCCGGACACTGCGAGAGGCCTGTACAAGCAATGATCACACGCGCGGCACAGCGGACACACCAGGAACCGCGGTGTTGGCCGTCGAATGGCGCTAGCTGCGCAACATTTGTGCACCGCCGCCGTCAGTGTCAGCCAGTTTGCCGTGGCATACGGAGCTCCATCGCAGTCTTTAACACTGGTAGCATGCCGCGACAGCGTGGACGTGAACCGTATGTGCAGTTGACGGACTTTGAGCGAGGGCGTATAGTGGGAATGCGGGAGGCCGGGTGGACGTACCGCCGAATTGCTCAACACGTGGGGCGTGAGGTCTCCACAGTACATCGATGTTGTCGCCAGTGGTCGGCGGAAGGTGCACGTGCCCGTCGACCTGGGACCGGACCGCAGCGACGCACCGGATGCACGCCAAGACCGTAGGATCCTACGCAGTGCCTTAGGGGACCGCACCGCCACTTCCCAGCAAATTAGGGACACTGTTGCTCCTGGGGTATCGGCGAGGACCATTCGCAACCGTCTCCTTGAAGCTGGGCTACGGTCCCGCACACCGTTAGGCCGTCTTCCGCTCACGCCCCAACATCGTGCAGCCCGCATCCAGTCGTGTCGCGACAGGCGTGAATGGAGGGACGAATGGAGACGTGTCGTCTTCAGCGATGAGAGTCGCTTCTGCCTTGGTGCCAATGATGGTCGTAAGCGTGTTTGGCGCCGTGCAGGTGAGCGCCACAATCAGGACTGCATACGACCGAGGCACACAGGGCCAACACCCGGCATCATGGTGTGGGGAGCGATCTCCTACACTGGCCGTACACCTCTGGTGATCGTCGAGGGGACACTGAATAGTGCACGGTACATCCAAACCGTCATCGAACCCATCGTTCTACCATTGCTAGACCGGCAAGGGAACTTGCTGTTCCAACAGGACAATGCACGTCCGCATGTATCCCGTGCCACCCAACGTGCTCTAGAAGGTGTAAGTCAACTACCCTGGCCAGCAAGATCTCCGGATCTGTCCCCCATTGAGCATGTTTGGGACTGGATGAAGCGTCGTCTCACGCGGTCTGCACGTCCAGCACGAACGCTGGTCCAACTGAGGCGCCAGGTGGAAATGGCATGGCAAGCCGTTCCACAGGACTACATCCAGCATCTCTACGATCGTCTCCATGGGAGAATAGCAGCCTGCATTGCTGCGAAAGGTGGATATACACTGTACTAGTGCCGACATTGTGCATGCTCTGTTGCCTGTGTCTATGTGCCTGTGGTTCTGTCAGTGTGATCATGTGATGTATCTGACCCCAGGAATGTGTCAATAAAGTTTCCCCTTCCTGGGACAATGAATTCACGGTGTTCTTATTTCAATTTCCAGGAGTGTAGAAATAATGAAGGAGTAGATATAAGGGTGAAAAAGAAAACAGGAATGATGGTAAGCTTCTAAGAACTGCATAAAGAACGTATTATCTTAGCCAAGACAGGCATGAAGCCAAGACCCATCACATTAGTACAAGTTCATATGACAACTAGCACCGCAGATGAAGAGATTGAAAGAATATATGGTGAAATAAAATAAATTATTCAAATAGTTAAGGCAGAGGAAAATTTAACTGTGATGGGGGACTGGAATTCGGTAGTAATAAGAGGGAAAGAGGGAGGAGTAGAAGGTGAATATGGACTGAGGGAGAGGAATGAAAGAGGAGTAGGTCTGATAGAATTTTACACTGGGCATAATTTTATAATCACAACACTTGGTTTAATAATCATAGAAATAAGTTGTATATATGGAAGAAACCAGGAGACTGCAGATGATTTCAGATAGATTATATAAATACGTGAGAGAGAAATCGAAACCAGATTTTAAAACTGTAACACATTTCCAGGAGCAGGCGTGGATTCTAACCTTGGGTCACTGGCTATGCGCTGTTTATAATAACATAATGAATAGCAAAAAGGTCGGAAAAGAAAGAGATGGAACCAGGATAAATTCAAAGAACCTGATATGTTCAAGTGTGTGTGCATTCCTAAGGGACCAAGCAGCTGCGGTCATCGGTCTCTAGACTTAAACATTACTTAAACTAAATTATGCTAAGAACAACAAACAGACCCATGCCCGATGGAGTACTCGAACTCGAGGGGCCACAAAATCCGCGACATGGTGCCTCATACCGGGCGGCCACTCCACGCGGCAAAGAACCAGAGATTGCTGAGAGTTTCACTAGGGGCATTAGGTAGTGATCGATTGAAACAGGGGAAGGGAATACAGTAGAAGACGAATGAGCAGATGAAGTAGTGAAGGAAAGAGAAGATGAAATAGATAAAAAGGCAAGGCATAATAGAAAACCCTGGCGATTACCGAAGGTAGTGGATCCAGTTGACGAGAGAAGACAATATACAATGAAGCGCCAAAGAAACTGGTATAAGCATGCATATTCAGAGAGATCTATATACAGGGAGAACGTGGCGCTACGGTCGGCAACTCCTATATAAGACAACAAGAGTCTGGGGCAGTGCTACAATCCAGTGTTTGTCTTCCTCTGCAGTTTTTACCTCCCTCTATTATCATGGAAGTTTTTCTCTGATGTCTTAACAAATGTCCCATTATCCTGTCCCTTCTTGTTGCCAGTGTTTTCCATATGTTTCTTCTCTCACCTATTCTGGGGAGAATCTCATCAGTCCATCTAATTTTCAGTATCCTTCTGTAGCACCACATTTCAGTCGCTTCGATTCTCTTCTGTTCCGGTCATTCCATAGCCATTTCTCACTACCATACAATGCTCTACTCCAAATGTATATTCTCAGAAATTTCTTCTTCAAATGAAGACCTATTTTTGATACTAGTAGTCTTCCCTTGACCAGGAATGCTCTTTTTGTCACTGCTAGTCTGCTTTTTATGTCCTCCTTGCTCCATCCGCCAAGTGTCATTTTGGTATGTAGGAAACAGAATTTCTTAATTTTATCTACTTTGCGAATTCCAAAATGGTTCAAATGGGTCTGAGCACTATGAGACTTAACTTCTGAGGTCATCAGTCCCCTAGAACTTACAAATACTTAAACCTAACTAACCTAAGGGCATCACACACATCCATGCCCGAGGCAGGGTTCGAACCTGCGTCCGTAGTGGTCGCAGGGTTTCAGACTGTAGCGCCTAGAATCGGTCGGCCACTCCGGCCGACTGCGAATACCATTTCTGATGTCATATTTCTTGGTATCCTCGTATTTGCTACTTCTTTCTACATTCGTGTTTCTTCGATTTACTCTCAATAAATATTCTGCGCGATTAGATTGTTCATTGTTTTCAGCTGGCGTGTAATTTTTCTTCACTTTTACTGAGGATAGCAACGTCATCAGCAAATCTAATCACTGAGTTTAATTCCCCTCTTGAACCTTTCCTTTATTTCCTTCATTGCATCTTTGACGTATAGATTGAATTGAATAAGGGCGAGAGACAACACCATTGTCGTACACCCTTTTTAACATAAGGACTTTGTTGTTGGATTCCCCAATCTTATTATTCCTTCTTGGCTCTTGCACGTGTTATATGTTACCCGTATTTCCATGCAGCACACCCCTGTTTTCCTCAGAATTTCGAGCATCTTCGTCCAATTGACATTGTCGAACACTTTTTCCAGAACGACATACCGAATGAACGTGTCTTGATTGTTCTTGGGTCTTGGTTCCATTATCAACGGCAACGGCAAAAATGCTTTTCTGGTGGCTTTACCTTTCCTAAGGTCAAACTGCTCGTCATATAACTGATCCTCAATTTTCCGTTCTGCTATATACTATTCTTGACAGCAGCTTGGTTGCATGAGCTGTTAAGCTGATTGTGAGGTAGTAGTCGCATTTGTTGTCTCGTGCTATCTTCTGATCTGTGTGGGTAATATAATTCCGGAAGTCCTGTGGTATATCGCCAGAATCATACAACGTGAACAGTCGTGTTGTTACTACTTCCCCCAATTATTTTGATATTTTTATGGAATTTTATCGATCCTCTTGCCTTATTTGATCTTAACTCATTCAAAGCTCTTAAATTCTGATAATGAATCAACTATCTTTTCTAAGTCGACTCCTGTTTCTTCTTCTATCACATCAGACAAATCTTCCCCTCATAAAGGCCTTCAATGAACTCTTTCCACCTATCCGCCCTTTCCTCTGCATTATAGGTTGGAATTCCCGTTGCACTCTTAATGTTAAAACCAATTCTTTTAATTTCACCGAAGGTTGCTTTGACTTTTCTTTATGCTGAGTCAGTCCTCCCTACAACACTTCTTTTCGATTTCTTCACACTGTTCATGCAACCATCTCGTCTTAGCTTCCCTGTTCTTTCCATATATTTCATTCCTTAGCGACTTGTATTTCTATGTTCCTGAATTTGCGTGAAGTTCTTGTTCTTTCTTTTGCCGATCAACTGAAGTATTTCTTCTGTTACCATGGTCTCTTCGCAGTTATCTTCTTTGTACCTGTGATTTTCTTTCCAACTCCTGTGATTGCCATTGTTAGAGATGTCCATTCCTCTTCAACTGTACTGCCCACTCAGTTACTCTTGGTGCTGTATTTATAGCCTTAGAGACCTTCAAGCGTATCTCTTCCATCCTCAGTACTCAGTACTTCCATATCCCACTTCTTTGCGTATTGATTCATCATGACTAAACTCTTAAACTTCAGCCTACACTTCATCACTGCGACATTGTGATCTGATCTCTGTCTGCTCCTAAGTACGTCCTACAATCCAGCATTGTATTTCCGAGTCTCTGCTTGACCATGATGTACCATAGGTGAAGTCTTCCAGTATCACCCAGCGTTTTTCAAGTATAACTCCTCGTCTTGTGATTCTTGAGCATAGTATTCGCTAGTATTACCTAAAATTTATTACAGAACTCGATTAGTCTTTCTTCTCTTTTTTTTCCTTGTCCCAATCCCATATTCTCCTGTAACTGTTTCTTCTACTCCTTGCCCTAAAACTGCATTCCATTCCCCCACGACTATTAGATTTTCATCTCTCTTTACCTACTGTATTACCCTTTCAATGTCCTCATGTACTATCTCTATGTCTTCAATTCCTGCTTCCGACCTTGGCATGTATACCTGAATTATCGTTGTCAGTGTTGGTTTGTTGTCGATTCTGAAAGAGTCACCCTATCACTGAACTGTTCACAGTAGCACACTCTCTGTTCTACCTTCCTATTCATAACGAATCCTATTTCCATTATACCATTTTCTGCTGCTGTCATCTGACCAGATATCCTTTTTATTTCACTTTGTAAGTAGGATGTTAGGTTTCTTTATTGGTAACGCCAACGCCACGTAGCGCCCTGTAAGAAAATCACTGGTTGTGCTGTGTGCAGTCTGTGGCTGGTTTGCGTTGTCTGCCATTGTAGTGTTGGGCAGCGTCAGCTGGATGTTAACAGCGCGTAGCGTTGCGCAGTTGGAGGTGAGCCGCCAGCAGTGGTTGACGTGGGGAGAGAGATGGCGGAGTTTTGAAATTTGTAAGAATTGGTGTCACGAACTGATATATATATTATGACTATTAAGGTACATACATTGTTTGTTCTGTATTAAAATCTTCTATTGCCAACTATGCCTATCAGTAGTTAGTGCCTTCAGTAGTTTAGATCTTTTATTTAGCTGGCAGTAGTGGCGCTCGCTGTATTGCAGTAGATTGAGTAACGAAGATTTTTGTGAGGTAAGTGACTTGTGAAACGTATAGGTTATTGTTAGTCAGGGCCATTCCTCCGTAGGGATTTTTGAAAGTCAGATTCCGTTGAATTTTTCTAAGGGGACGTTTCAACTTCACTGACCCCCTCTATGTCAGTCCTGAGACTTTGCATTTACCTTGCCAGGTTTTATAGCTTTCCTACCATGTTCAAGCTTCTGACATTCCACGATCCAACTCGTAGTACGTTATCGTTTAGGTGATTCATCTATCTTCATCTCATGGTCGCCTCCCCCTCGGCATTTCTCTCCCAGAGATCCGAATGGGGGACTGGTATGCATTGGGAAGTTCGGGGGAGATAAGGGCCGAGCATCATTCGTATGTTCTAATAACACTTAAAGTAAAATAATTGTATTACTTAGGGCAACAGGACTTGACATATTAAGACTGTTAATTTAAATAAAATTACTTAAAAAGAATTACTGAAAGTCGATCAACAATTTATCAAATATTTCAGTGACATCAGTAGCAAAAGGTGTAGAGTTCATTCAAACGCTCCATGTCAACTCTCCAGAAGTCATTCGTGGGAACATTAAGTATGAACATTTAAATTTAGAACAAATGTTATTCTCTTGCCAAAAATATGCAAATCTTTTGTGCCACTGCCTACTGTTGTTGAAATATTTACAGCAAATTTTAATAAGAAAAGTAAGATAATGTTTCAGCAGTTGAAATTACATAACAATTTCTTCAAAGGTTCTGAGAAAACAGCGTTCAGATAGTTAGGCCAAAAACATTTCTTTAATATGTTCAATTAAAGTACAACAAATAATTGATGTTTACGTAAAAGCAGTTCTTTAAAAGGTAATATAAACAATTAGAAATCCTTAATGCGAAATCACCATACGGACGAACGGACCCAAAATTACTTAGGGCAGGCCCGATACGTTGCTCACATCCCTCATTTTCTAAGCAACCAGCCGCAACAAGCCCCAAAGTACAAACATCCAATGATAGCCTGATGAACAGAGAAGTAATTTTTAAGCAAAACGAGTAAAAGATATAAGGCATCATGTTACATGTTGGCATTCAGACAAAACAGTTGTGAAAAGTTGCTAAAAGATAATAAAGTAACTTGCCAAGGCAACCACATCCCACTTACACCTGATTGTGAAGAAGTCCAGCAGCCAACCGACATTCTGGTTCAAATGACGCGACGAGGCCGAAACGGTAAAAACTTAACCGTCGCGCGGGACGAGAAACATGCAGGTAGATGATGGGGGAAAGGTGACAGAAACAGCAACACCAACAAAAGATTTAGAAACTAACACAAAGAGATACAGGTATATTCTGAAACTAGCACAGAAAAACATACATGGTTCCGAGGGGTGCCTCTACTGACATTGGTACATTCTCATAACGACACGTACAAATACTATTTAGCTACAACTACACAAGATTAACTGAGAACTGTTCGGAGAGACAGTACTGAACTATGAGAACTAGATTTCGGCAACAGAGAGAGGGGTGAATGACTACCGGGAAGCTTAGCGCACGGCTGCTCTCCCGTAGTATCGCGAAATACTGGCAATCGTCACATGACGGCAGCTAAAACCTGTTTACAGATGTAGGTTCCTCCGTATGTAGGTAATTATTACTACAGGTATCCTTTCGCTCTATAATTATTTAGGTGCTTTACTCAAGGTTGATTTTTAGCTACTTCGAAATAAAACTGATATGCAAATTACGGGTAGAGTAGCAGTTTGTTTGTCATCAAAAGGTTACGAATCTGTCACCTTATTTCACATTCTTTAATGACTTCTCGACTCCTCCTTTGTTTCCAGCCTTACGCAGCAGCCCACGCTCCTGTCACTACACGTGGCGTTTGCAACGGTTCGTAACACGATGTGTTGAAACTTGCCCTCCTCAAGAACCTCAGACAGGGCAACTGACTATGTTTCAGTCATCCCCTCCGTTTACAAAACTGCATTGTCCTTCGTAAAATTATGTAGGCCAAGATAGGAATGAGTCAATAGAACTAAGTGTGGAGAGTGCGTAGCACATATTCGATTCGTGAAGATCAGAAGGAGTTCCCCTCACACACACACACACACACACACACACACACACACACACACACTCACACACACACACAACCACACACAAAAGGTCCACTATCAACTTAACTCGTTAAAAGCAAAATAAAATGCCTCTTCACTAACACATCAATTGTGATTTAGCGCATGTGAGAGGGGAGGGAGCGCTAGAAATTGCTTTATGTGTTCACACAGACGGATGGCGCACTGTGGGCTAGAGATGCGTTCGGCATAGCACTAAGCAGACGACCAGAAGTGGGCGTGGCAGCTCCGTGCTTTGACAGCCGATAGGTGGGGCGATACACGGCACAGCGCTCTCTGCTGCGTGCCTCCTCCGTTCGGCAGAAATGCGAAGCCACCCAGTCTCACAGATGCAAACAGCAGACACCGCACAACAAGCGGTCTCTCCTAGCACCCTGCCTTGGATGTAGCTGCGCTTGCCAGGTGGCCATCCCTATCTGTTACTAGTCTGCAATTGGCGGGAGTAGTCATTCCGCAAATCGTGAATCACTAACAACTTTACTTAATCTCTCGCATGAATCTCAGATCCTCATTGACAATGGGGACTCGCTGACCGAAGCGTTATGTCTGCTCTAAGTAGAGGGTAATTTACAATTTATAATTTACACCACAGATTGTAGAGAGTTTCAGGGAGAGCATAAGGGAACGATAGACAAGAATGGGGGAGTGAAATACAGTATAAGAAGAATGGGTAGCTATGAGAGATGAAATAGTGAAGGCAGCAGAGGATCAAGGAGGTAAAAAGACGAAGGCTAATAGAAACCCTTGGGTAACAGAAGAGGTACTGAATTTAATTTATGAAAGGAGAAAATACAAAAATGCATTAATGAAGCAGCCAAAAAGGAATACAAACGTTTCAAAAATGAAATCTACAGGAAGTGCAAAATAGCTAAGCAGGGACGGCTAGAGGGCAAATGTAAGGATGTAGAGGCGTACATCACTAGGGGTAAGACAGATACTGCCTACAGAAAAATTAAAGAGACCTTTGGAGAAAAGAGAACCACTTGCATGAATATCAAGAGCTCAGATGGAAACCCAGTTATAAGCAAAGATGTTAAATCAGAAAGGTGGAAGGAGTATATAGAGGGCGATGTTCTTGGGGACAATACTATGGAAATGGACGAGGATGTAGATAAGATGAAATGGGAGATATTATACTGCGTGAAGAGTTTGACAGAGCACTGAAGTCGAAACAAGACTCTGGGAGTAGACAACATTCTATTAGAACTACTGATAGCCTTTGGAGAGCCAGCCCTGTCAAAACTCTACCATCTGGTGAGCAAGGTGTATGAGACAGGCCAAATACCCTCTGACTTCAAGAAGAATGTAATAATGCCAATCCCAAAGACAGCAGGTGTTGACAGCTGTGAAAATTACCGAACTATAGGTGTAATAAGTCACGGTTGCAAAATACTAACACGAATTCTTTACAGACGATTGGTAAAACTGATAGAAACCGACCTCGAGGAAGAACAGTTTGGATTCCGTAGAAATGTTGGAACCCGTGAGGCAATACTGACCCTAACACTTATGCTAGAAAAAAGTTAAGGAAAGACAAACCTACGTTTCTAGCGTTTCTGGCAAGGAAAGCGTTTCTGAAGAAGAGAAATTTGTTAACATCGAGTATAGACTTAAGAGTCTGGAAGTCGTTTGTGAAAGTATTTGTATGGAGTGTAGCAATGTATGGAAGTGAAACATGGACGATAAATAGTTAGGACAAGAAGAGAATAGAAGCTTTCTAAATGTGCTGATAGAGATGAATGCTGCAAATTAGATGGGTAGATCACATAACTAAGGAACAGGTATTGACTAGAATTGGGGAGAAGAGACGTTTGTGGCAGAACTTGGACAGGAGAAGGGATCGCTTGGTAGAACATATTTTGAGGCATCAAGGAATCACCAATTTAGTATTGGAGGACAGCGTGAAGCGTAAAATTAGTAGAGAGAGACCAGGAGATGAATACACTATTCATATTCAGAAGGATGTAGGTTGCAGTAGGCACTGGGAGATGAAGAAGCTTTCACAGGATAGAGTAGCATGGAGAGCTGCATCAAACATGTCTGTGGACTGAAGACCACAACAACAACAACAATTTACAGTCAAACTCCTGCTCGCTAGTTTCACACATTAATATAATTATACATATTTAAACAACCGAGGGTCGACCCGGTTCCTAAGGAACTCTTGCCTATTTTTGCTGGCCCATAGTTGTTTGACGTAATGGGAAAAAACATATAAAACACGTTAAATATTAAATTAATATTAAGCTCTAGTCTTGCACGACATGGTAAGGTTTACTGCTTCCCTCTTTTTGTCTTAGTGCTCAAAGTAATTTCTACAAATTAACCTAAAGTCTTACGCTTCTAAACCAATGTACACCCTCACAGCTTTCTAGACGGGAGACATCGCGTAAATTAGCACATAACTTATCAGTAAACGTTTTTTCTTCCGATTCATCAGTCTTCTGACTGGTTTAATGCGGGCCACCACAAATTCCTCTCCTGCGCCATCCTGTTGGTCTCAGAGTTGGACTTGCAACCTACGTCCTCAACAATAGCTGCATGCATTTTAGTCTCTCCTTTCCTCTACAGTTTTTACGCTCCACGGCTCCCTCTAGTACCATGGAAGTGACTCCCTGATGTCTCAACAGATGTCCTACTAGTCTGTCCCTTCTTCTTGTAAGCATTACCCATACATTCCTTTCCTCAACGACTCCGCGGACAACCTCCTCATGCCTTGCCTTAGCACTGCATCCAATTTTCAACAATATTTTGTAGTACCACATCACAAAAGCTTAGATTCTCTTGTGTTCCGGCTTTCACACAGTATGTGTCTCACTGCTGTACGACGCTGTGCTCCAGGCGCACATTTTTACAAATTTCTTCCTCAAGATCTACAGGGTGGTTCAAAAATGACCGGTATATTTGAAACGGCAATTAAAACTAAACGAGCAGCGATAGAAATACACCGTTTGTTGCAATATGCTTGGAACAACTGTACATTTTCAGGCGGACAAACTTTCGAAATTACAGTAGTTACAATTTTCAACAACAGATGGCGCTGCAAGTGATGTGAAAGATATAGAAGACAACGCAGTCTGTGGGTGCGCCATTCTGTACGTCGTCTTTCTGCTGTAAGCGTGTGCTGTTCACAACGTGCAAGTGTGCTGTGGACAACATGGTTTATTCCTTAGAACAGAGGATTTTTCTGGTGTTGGAATTCCACCGCCTAGAACACAGTGTTGTTGCAACAAGACGAAGTTTTCAACGGAGGTTTAATGTAACCAAAGGACCGAAAAGCGATACAATGAAGGATCTGTTTGAAAAATTTCAACGGACTGGGAACGTGACGGACTAACGTGCTGGAAAGGTAGGGCGACGGCGTATGGCAACCACAGAGGGCAACGCCCAGCTAGTGCAGCAGGTGATTCAACAGCGGCCTCGGGTTTCCGTTCGCCGTGTTGCAGCTGCAGTCCAAATGACGCTAACGTCCATGTATCGTCTCATGCGCCAGAGTTCACAAATCTATTCATACAAAATTCAAACGCGGCAACCCCTCAGCGCCGCTACCATTGCTGCACGAGAGACATTCGCTAACGATATAGTGCACAGGATTGATGACGGCGATATGCATGTGGCCAGCATTTGGTTTACTGACGAAGCTTATTTTTAACTGGATGGCTTCGTCAATAAACAGAACTGGCGCATATGGGGAACCGAAAAGCCCCATGTTGCAGTCCCATCGTCCCTGAATCCTCAAAAAGTACTGGTCTGGGCCGCCATTTCTTCCAAAGGAATCATTGGCTCATTTTTCAGATCCGAAACGATTACGGCATCACGCTGTCTGGACATTCTTCGTGAATTTGTGGCGGTACAAACTGCCATAGACGACACTGCGAACACCTCGTGGTTTTTGCAAGATGGTGCCCGGCCACATCGCACGGCCGACGTCTTTAATTTCCTGAATGAATATTTCGATGATCGTGTGATTGCTTTGGGCTATCCGAAACATACAGGAGGCGGCGTGGATTGGCCTCTCTATTCGCCAGACATGAACCCCTGTGATTTCTTTCTGTGGGGACACTTGAAACACCAGGTGTACCGCCAGAATCCAGAAACAATTGAAGCTGAAGCAATACATCTCATCTGCGTGTGAAGGCATTCCGCCAGACACGTTGTCAAAGGTTTCGGGTAATTTCATTCAGAGACTACGCCATATTATTGCTACGCATGGTGGATATGTGGAGAATATCGTACTATAGAGTTTCCCAGACCGCAGCGCCATCTGTTGTTGACAATTGTAACTACTGTAATTTCGAAAGTTTGTCTGCCTGAAAATGTACTGTTGTCCCAATCATATTGCAACAAACGGTGTATTTCTATCGCTGCTCGTTTAGTTTGTATTGCCGTTTCAAATATACCGGTCAGTTTTGAAACACCCTGTATGTTTTTTACCAGTAGATTTCTGTTGGCCAGGAATGGTCTTCTCGCTAGTGCTTGTCTGCTTTTATGTCCTCCTTGCTCCGTCCCTCATTGGTTATTTTGCTATCTAGGTAGAATAATTTCTTAACGTCATCTACTTCACGATCACCAATCCTGATACTAAGTTTCTCGTTTTGGTTTTTCTTCGGTTTACTCTCAATGCATATACTGTACTCATTAGACTGTTAATTACATTAAACAGATCGTGTAATTCTTCCTCATTTTCACTGAGGATAGCACTGTCCTCAGAAAATCTCACGATTGATATACTTTCATCTAGAATTTTAGTTCCACTCTTGAATCTTTCTTTTATTTCCGTCATCGCTTCTTCGATGTATAAATTGAACAGTAGGGGAGAAAAAGATTACACCCCCGTCTGAACCCCTTTTTATCCAGGTACTTCGTTCTTGATCTTTCACTCTTATTATTCCCTCTTCGTTCTTGTACATATTGTATAGCACCAGTCTATCTTTATAGCTTACCCATATTTTTCTTAGAATTTCGATCAACTTCCACGATTTGATATTGTCGAACGCTTTTACCAGGTCGAAAAATCCTTTGAACGTATCTTGATCCTTCTTTAGGCTTGCTTCCATTATCAATCGCAACGTCGGAACAGCTCATTTGGTGCCCTTACCTTCCCTAAAAACAAATTCGTGGTCCTCTAAGCGTTCCTCAACGCTCTCCTCCATTCTTCTGTACACTATTCTCATCACCGACTTGGCTGCATGAGCTGTTAAGCTGATGGTTGCGACAATTATCGAGTAGGGATCGCGTGGATGACGTTGCTTCGAAAGTCAAATGGTACATAGTGAGTCTTATACATTCGACACACCAATATGAATAGTCGTTTTATATCCTCTCTTCCCAATGAGTTTCGAACTTGCGATGGAATTCCACGTATCCATTCTGCCTTATTCGATTTTAAAAGTTCCAGAGCACTTTTAAATTCCGATTCTAATGCTAGATCCCTATATCCTCTATCATCTTCTATCACGTCATCAGACCGTTCTTACCCCTCACAGAGGCTTTCCACATATCCACTTTCTCCTCTGGATTTAACAGTGGGATTCGCATTTCACTCTTAACGTTACCTCTCTTGCTTTTAATTTGAGCGATGGCTGTTTCGACTTATGCAAAGGTCGAGTCTGTCCTTCCGGTAGTAATCTCTTTCTCG
The DNA here is from genome assembly GCF_023897955.1 of Schistocerca gregaria. Classification (NCBI taxonomy): domain Eukaryota; kingdom Metazoa; phylum Arthropoda; class Insecta; order Orthoptera; family Acrididae; genus Schistocerca; species Schistocerca gregaria. The sequence continues at coordinate 133,928,461 of NC_064921.1, read as the reverse complement.
ATTTTTTCACATTTTCATGCATCCATATAGCCTTAGTTTCCCTGCACTTCTGCTTATTTCATTCCTAAATTTCTCTGAAGGTTTTTATACTTCCATTTTTCATCGATCAACTGAAGTATTCCTTCTGTTAAGCACAATTGCTTCGCTGTTACGTTCTGGGTACCCACGATGTTCTTTCCTAAATCTATGATTACACTTTTTGGAGATGTCCATTCTCTTCAACTGAACTGCCTACCGAGCTATTACTTCTAGCAGTATCTATAGCCTCAGCGAACTTAAAACATATCTATTCATTCATTAGTACTTCCTTACCCCACTTCTTTGCGCATTGGCCTTTACTGACTCTCTTAAAATTCAGACTACTCTACATGGCGACTACATCGTGATTTGAGTCTATATCTGCCCCTGGGTACGCCTTACAATCCAGTACCTGATTTCGGAATCTCTGCCTGACCATGATGTAATCGAACAGATATCTTCCCGTATCTCTCGACGAAGTTACATTCTCGTCTTGTGGTTCTTGAACAGGGTATTCGCTACTACTAACTGAAGTTTACTGTAGAAGACGATTAGTCTTTCTCCCCTCTCATTCCTACCACCAAGCCCATCTTCTCCCAGACACCTTTTTCCTACTCTTTCCTCTACAACCGCAATCCAATTCACCATGATTATTAGATTGTCATCTCCCTTCACGCAATGAATTGCCCGTTCAGTATCCCCATATACTTTTTCTGTCTCTTCAAAAAATCATATTTTTTCGAAATTCCCTTCCCCCACTATTTTGTTTTTCATTTTGACATTTGACTAACTGCAAAACTTATAGAATTATGAAACGGTATTCCAAAGACGCATCAGTTAGAAACAAGCTAGAAATCTCTCTACATCTCAAATGTCTAGTTTTAATGCCAGTTGTCATGTTGTACTGTTTAGTAAGTCTTTCCTAGATAAATATATTTGAAATATGTATTCTACATACAATGTTCCATTAATTTTATGAAATATAAAATATCTTGTGTTGTATTTGTGTTTTCTTCCTGCATTTGTTTTTATTCTTATTTCCAAGTTGCAACCTTTGCAGATATAATTGTGTTTCCTTTAAAACTGTTTGTGCATTATTGTTGTAACAATATTGTAAATATTTACAATAATGAGAAAGGCCGAGAATTGTTCGGGTCAAATGAAATCCGAATGCATTTTGATACAGAGATAATTTTTTATTTATTTCTGATAAACGCATTTTTGGGATACCACGTCATCATATGTGATTGAAATTCATATTAGTTGTGCTATATGTTTCGCTATTAGTTAAATGTCGAAATGGAAAACGAAATAGATTGGGGATGGTGGATTTCTTAAGAAATAACTTTTTCGACAAATCTAGGTACTCTTTTGTAGTGCACACTAAAAAATTAGAAATTCTATTTGAACCCTTTTAATATGTTTTACCATTTCTGGGATATTATTAAAAATTATTGAACTGAATTTTATTCACGTGAGTGCTGCACCTTCTTAATGGCTGTATGGGCACATATTAAAGATAATGTATCTCTTATTTTACTCCACACTACAACTTATTCAAAGCCAATGAAATTCAAAGTGTATCACTTGGATAGGTTTTCTGTTAGAAATTATCAGAAGGAGAAGTCAACACTTCCATCCTTGTGAAGCAAATAGCGAAGCGATTTATGTGTAATATCATTACCAAATCAGCGACACGATAGCATGTAGATCATGTTTATGAGACATAAAAATGGCGGGGAATACCAGGAGATGTTCATATCAAAATGGTTCCAATGGCTCTGAGCACTATGGGACTTAACATCTGTGGTCATCAGTCCCCTAGAACTTAGGACTACTTAAACCTAATTAACCTAAGGACATCACACACATCCATGCCTGAGGCAGGATTCGAACCCGCGACCGTAGCAGCCCCGCGGTTCCGGACTGAGCGCCTGAACCTCTAGACCACCGCGGCCGGCGAAATGTTCATATCAGCTAGTTTTCAAAGATATGGTTCAAATGGCACTGAGCACTATGCGACTTAACTTCTGAGGTCATCAGTCGCCTAGAACTTAGAACTAATTAAACCTGACTAACCTAAGGACATCACACACATCCATGCTCGAGGTAGGATTCGAACGTGCGACCGCAGCGGTCGCGAGGTTTCAGGCTGAAGCGCCTAGAACCACACGGCCGGCTAGCTGGTTTTCCCGGCGTGCACTCAGCGACGGTCGATTCTATTACAGGGGGTACTGCAGTTCGCAGAGGATCTGTACGTTATTAGGGAGCGGCAACAAATGGATTATTGGTGGCAATGGGAGTCTCTTCTCTCTTAGACATTAACTCACGTAACAGGAGTCTCAGGTTCCTCGGATAGATCGGTCTGATAAAGCAGTCTTTCTTCTCAGGCGGGTCCTACCCGAACTGGTGCAGTCAGCTCTGATAGCGACTGACTACCTTTCCCTATATCAAATAATGTTGTCGCGATGGACAAGGTGGGAGGAGGGGGGGGGGGGGACCAACGGAATCAAAAACCCCGTAACCCACGAACAAGAGACTTGAAGGGCCAACACCATGAGAGGACTTCGGTGCTAAGCCAACTAACACTCAGAAAATATAAGAGTGGAATATTCGCCCTTACATGACCGGAAATCAATGAAACCAGTCTGAGTCTGTAGTATCACCAATGGCCTATCACTACGTAATGGCTGAATTTCAAGACACAGTCTCACAGCATCGTGCACCATCTCACTAGACTTCAATTTGGACAGGAGCAACTGAATTACTTAAGAGCGCTGTTAGAATAACACATAAATAACTGGACACTTCTTTCAATAATCTGTAATTTTCGTGTGATATGGTTAGGGAATGAATGGGGTTTCTTCATCAGAGGAGTCTTTGCCATCTGAGCTAAAAAATTATTCTTCTTACTGAGCTACTGAAAATGCTTTTCATTACCGTTCTCCGAATTTTCTGATAAGTGTGAGAAGGTATATGCGATTTTCTGTCCAATATCTCCCTCTCGATATACCGTTCCTACAGGGTTGTAGAAACTTGCTCGGTGTACTGCGACGTTGCGCCAGTCCAGGACAGAGAGGTGAACTGAATGAAACGCTTAGGCTTTTCTGGCACCACGGTAGCACTTTGTTCTGCAGGAGCGACCAATTCCATGGTTGTTCGGGGTTGAGTAAATCCTGTGCTGCCGGCTGCGCTTTGATCTGTCGGAGATGAAAGTTCCAAAATGGTTGGTTGAAATGGCTCTGAGCACTATGGTACTTAACATCTATGGTCATCAGCCCCTAGAACTTAGAACTACTTAAACCTAACTAACCTAAGGACATCACACAACACTCAGTCATCACGAGGCAGAGAAAATCCCTGACACCGCCAGTAATCGAACCTGGGAACTCTGGCACGGGAACCGTGAACGCTACGGCACGACCACGAGATGCGGACCCAAAATTGGTCCTGATGGTATTGTTGGCACCAGAGTAATACTAGTGTCGCCTTTCCGTCGCTCACTTCGCTTCCTGTAACTCTGTCCTGCGCCTATCACCATTATCTGGTTTCTTACTTTCAGGTGACAATTTGTTTTGTGCAGGTCGTGAAGAAGACTGTTGGGCGTTATTCCCGTGGTGGGTGAGCAACTCTTTAATCAATGCAAGAGAGCTGCTATCAGATCTGCCCATCACGTCGACTGAAAATGTTCCTTTGACTTATGGCCGTTGTCAAAATACTTACTTTTCTGTTGCTCTGATAGAGGGAAGGAATCGTACAGATCTCCGAAGTCACTGACAAAACTTACGAAGCGGATACTGGAATTTAGTACTTCAATTTTCTCTCAAGAATGCGTCGGAAGTTGGGAAGCTGCACCGGAAGCAGCGTGTGGAGGAGAGAAAAGCCTGAGGTCTGTCGTAGAAAAGTATCTGTGTCATTCGGGCGCGAAGGAACAGGGGCGGTAACTGAAAGGGATTGTCCCTCTGCCTGGCTTACCCTCTGGGGACCGGACCCTGTTAGCAGCGGAGGGCACTGCCCGATGGCGACTTGTACCTGCTCCAACGAGTTTGAGACACAACAGCTTGACCCTCTCCCTAGGGACAGCAGCGGCACCGAAAAACTGCCGCTTCTCTTCTTACAGCGCAATTTGCGATTTCCGTGGCGCGCGACTGCGAAAAAACAGCCTGCAGCACTCAGATTCAGCACCACAGTGTCGAACGACTGAGCAACTCCTCACTTAGAGACTGATAAAGGCTTTGGACTTTTTCATTTACCACTTTGAGATGCCCTGCTAAACCCGCAAGACAGGACAGTAGTTTAAATTGTGGAAAAGGGCCAAAATAAGCTGCTGTCAGTTACATTCGAACATACAGCTTTATTTATTTGACCATATATTACAAGAGATAAGAAATTTAAAAAAACCAAAGCATTAATTTTTGGAACTTAATAACCGGCTGAAAACACTATACAATCGCATGCCTTAAGGGCAAGACCATTTAAATTTAAAATCGGCCGAAAGCCAATAACGTAAGACTCAAACCAAAATCATAAATATAAAAGGCAGAAGGCCTTATCTTAAATCAGTTGTCCGCAGCTCGTGGTCGTACGGTAGCGTTCTCACTTCCCACGCCCGGGTTCCCGGGTTCGATTCCCGGCGGGGTTAGGGATTTTCTCTGCCTCGTGATGACTGTGTGTTGTGTGCTGTCCTTAGGTTAGTTAGGTTTAAGTAGTTGTACGTTCTAGGGGACTGATAACCATAGATGTTAAGTCCCATAGTGCTCAGAGCCATTTGAGCCATTAAATCAGTTCTTTCAATTAGGCTTAAGGCCCAAAAAATCTGACACCTTAAGAGCAAAACAACTTTAATTCCAAATCGTCTGAAGGCCAATCATTTAAGAATCAACAAAATTAAATTTTTAAAAAGGCCAAAGGCCTTATTTAAAACAGTTCTTTGAATTAGTCTGAAGGTCAAAACAATCTTACGCCTTAAGGGGGGTAGGTCATCAAATGGGCCGACTTGGAGCAGGAGAGGCATCACAGGACATTTTAATTTCCAGTGTGTATACTTTTACAAATAAAGTCATAAAACTTTGTCAGCATCACCGTGAAGGATTCAGGACTCACACGCATTTCAGTGGAAGTTCGAAAACATAACAAAATATTTTTTTTTACATGTGAATTTTCATCATTTTTTTCACTTATGTGTGCCTGCATTTGTTGCTATAGGTACACTTTTCTTCATAAGTTAGAAAGATTCTTCGATGAATTTTGCCCAGCATACATACCATACTTATAGATGTATGACACTCTAGAATTTATTTAATTTATGAAAAACGAATGAGCTGTTATATTTTAAGCTTCATGTCTAGAAAAACCACAAATTTTATAGTTAATTACTTCAATTTTTACCTCTGTTTTTAATAGATTTGGAATATTCTAGAGTTTTATACACCTTTACGTATGGTTTGTATGCTGTGCAAAATTCATCGAAGAATCTCTCTTACTTATGAAGAAAAGTGTACCTATAGCAACAAATGCTGCCATTAATAAGTGAAAAAAATGATGAAATTTCAGATGTAAAGAAAATTATTTCGTTATGTTTTCGAACTTCCACTGCTATGAATGTGAATTCTGAATCCTTCCTGGTCATGCTGACAAAGTTTTACGAATTTATTTGTAAAAGTATAAACAGTGGAAATTACAATGTCCTGTGGTGCCTCTACTGCTCCAGGTCGGCCCGTTTGACGTCCTACCCCCCTTAAGGATAAAACATCCTTAATATAAAAATCGGCTAGAAGCAATACAAATACGAGGGGCGTTTGAAAAGTCTGTGCAAAAATAAAAACTACTTACGTGTTCTGGGTAAACCTTTTTTTTAATTTTTCGACATAATCTTCTTTCAGACTTATACATTTCGTCCAACGCTGTTCTAATTTGTTGACCCTTTCCGAATAATAGGAATTGTCCAAGTCTGCAAAATAGCTATTAGTTCCTGCAATCACCTCATTTGAATAAAATATTAGTCCTGCCAGCCACTTCTTCAAATTGGGGAACAAATAATAGTCCAAGGGAGCCAAGTCTGGAGAATAGGGGGGATGTGAAACGAGTTGAAACCCTGCTTCCATTAATTTTGCCACCACAACCGCTGGGGAGCGTGCTGGTGCATTGTAATGATGGAAAAGGACTTTTATGCGGTCCAGTTACAGGTGTTTTTCTCGCGGCTTGGTTTTCAAACGGTCCAATAACGATGAATAATATGCACCTGTAGTAGTTTTAGCCTTTCCCAGATAGTCGATGAGGATTATCACTTGCGAATCCCAAAAGGCAGTCGCCATAACCTTTCCGGCCAAAGAAACTGTCTTGGTGCAGATTCTCCCATGGTAACCCATTGTTTATATTGTTGTTTGGTCTCAGGAGTATAGTAATGTATCCATGTTTCATACACAGTGATGAAACGAAGCTTAAAGTCTTGCGGATTCTTCCTGAACAGCTGCAACCCATCATTGCAACACTTCACAGGATTCCTTTTTTGATCAAGCGTGAGCACTTACCGAACACATCATGTGGATAGCTTTCTCATGTAAAAATGTTTATGCCAAATATTATGTACCCGTTCATTCGAGATGCCCACAGCACTAGAAATCTCACGCACCTTAACTCTTCTATCATACATCACCATATCATGGATTTTATCAATGATTTCTGGAGTCGTAACCTCCACACGGCGTCCAGAATGTTCAGCATCACTAATGCCCATATGGCCACCCCGAAAATTTTGGAACTACTTATAAACTGTTCTAGTCGAAGGTGCATAGTCGCCGTAATGTTTATCAAGCTTCTCTTTAGTCTCCTGAGGCGTTTTGCCTTTCCTAAAGTAACGTTTAATCACCACACGAAATTCTTTTTGTTCCATTTTTCCACAATCACTCGACTTCCTTGATTCACAGGAATTCCAGACACAAAGAAATAGACCAATATGGCTGAAATGTGGTGTGCGTTATTTCCATAGATGCTACCAACTAAACATGACGTCGATACTCGCCGGTGGTGCCATCTCTCGGACTTTGCATGGACTTTGCAAACTCCCTTCGTACAAACAACAAGAACAAATGAGAAAAGGCAGTACACCCAACGATGCTCAGAAGTTTCCGAGGGTCGGCCTGGAATTCAAATACTAACGCTCGCTTAGCTGAGACAGGCAGTCGGCCCAGCCATTCTCGATCTGATGACAACCCAACCGACAGACAGTCAACAAACCCACAGACAAGATAACTTCTGCTCCATCCGACCAGCACACAATAAGGAGTTCAATGGAACAGCGTAGAAGGTATTAGCGCCCACAACCAATTATACACTGAGCTGTCAAACTACACACCGTGCTGGACAGTAACAACACGATGAGGAAAATACTCTTCTCGAGTTTATGTCAACGGCCAGGGCAGGTAACCGGAACTTTAACAGCCACAAGGCAGAAGATTCCGTTGGTGCACTTCAATTCAAAATAACGAAATACAATTAACCTCCACTGGAGGGTGGCTAAAATTTGCCAACTTGAAAACACACGCTGTTACTCTCAGGAATGTCCCAACAGACGACAACGAAATCCAAACGACACAATATGAACAGTCGTGACTCGCTGGTAGATTAATTCAAAACTTCGTGTCCAGGACCGTTGAGCCATGGACCTCGTAGCAATGTGAAAGACACAACACACACTCCAACCGCGCGTGGACGCCACCAGCGACCTCGGACAAACTACGCGCCATGAAGATTTCCTCGCTGCTCCAAGCCAACTAGCCAACTGCCCAGGCACGGGAATGGTGAAAGAACCAAATATACGTCGGCCGATGAGACGACCAACCGAACGACCAACAAATACTTATCCCGCTCCAACCTCCCTCCATCGGACAGTTCATGTGTTCGCCAGTGGTGAGCACTGGTTGTCCGCACCTCACTGGCGCTCCGTCCCCGACTTCACAGCTGATGTGTGTCGACTGCACTGCTGGTCCATCTCCTACTGACTGCCAGATTCATGACGACCCGAAAATACTATCGGTCACTCCAAAGGTGGTGCGACAGTGCATTTATCAATATGCGCTGCTGCTGCTGCTCACATACAAAGATGGCAGGAAGTTAGTGACGCCAGTAAATGGAATAAGGAAACGAGGCAGCAGTACCATAATAGAAGATGACAAAAAATAAGCCTGGCTCACACCTCTGCTACAGGACCTAGTGTCAGCTAGCTCTCTTTCTGCGTGCCTCTGATCCCAGATCCCATAGACGTAAGCTGCTACATTTGTGCCGACTTGTGCGCCTGATCTTCGCTTATCAGTCCACGCAAGTAGTCAAGGTCACCTGCCTACCACGTCATGCTGCACTCGCTCAGTAACACAATCGACCCCAGTAATTAAATTTTGAGTCTTTAGTAACAACATTCCGTCCAAGAGCTGGCCATGGGCTTCTAGCTTCTCGTCTAAATTATTACTTAGTGAACTAATTATTTGACTGTGCATTTCTACTTTCTGTGAATCTAATTTCTAGGACTTCTTTTCAAAGGAGCTAGCCAACTGGGAGACGTTATCTCCAAGGGATCGAGGCTCCCGCTAGGAGGCTGCCTATGAAGAACAACTTGCCCGTGTCGGTGATACAGTGACGGGTGGCATCCCGATTGTGGGTCTTAAAACTTGTCTCGTGATTCTAGGTTAGTAACCTATAGACTGATGACTCTTTTCCGACTAGCCCCCTCTCTCCCTCCCTCCAAACTTTTTTAACGGCAGTACATGTGCATAAGTGCCAAACGCAGTTTAAAAACTTGTTTGTCCTGCGGGAAGCAATACAATTATGTGACCGAGGTTACATGCCCCAGATCTCAGGCAGAGCCGGAATTCTAGGCAACGCTTCGGTAGTGTGGCCATGAACTTCGCCCTTGCTGGATGTTCAGTGACAAGGAGACGGCCTGTGGTTAATGTGGGTCCAAAACATGCGCTACCACAAATGGTCTGTCACATTTTTCATATCCCAAGCGGCCCAGATGAGAGGAACTTTCGCCAGTTAGATGGCGAGATAAATACTGATAGCCCATAGGGATCTCATCTTATGATTCTATCCAGTATCAGACCATGGGAAGACATGGGCTACAGCCCTAATTGCAAGGAGCCACTGATTTGAATGGGTACTGGGAAAAAGGTGTTACAAATCACTAAAGAAATACAAGATTTAGAATCTAACACAAAATGTATATTCTGAAATTACACTTCACCGGAGCAGCCTCCATTGACACAAACTCATTCTCAGAATGACAGCAGCAGTCACTTGCAACTGCACAAGAGAGAATACTGAATCATGAGAACTAGGTTTGGTAACAGAATGGGGGTTGGCAGACTACGGTGAACTGTACCGCATGGCTGCTCTCCTTTAGTATCACGTAATACTCCCGATCGCCAAACGAGCGAAGCGGTGACCAGATTCGAGCATCATTAAGAGATTGTGCCCGAAATGACGACCTTTGAACTTTACCATAGCTTGGCGGTGTGTACCTATGGACAAAAAGCGGTCAAGGGTGAGACGGCAGCTGGTGGACCTTCCAAGAACAAGTTCCAGAATGTGCTGGAGCGGCGATGCTACGGGGTTTTGTTGGCTGGCCGGCCACCTCACACACTATGCCTGCGGCTCAATAAAGTAGTCCTGATGGGTAAAGTGGTTGGCATTCGCCTGCTGGATCACAGAACTCGCCACTTCTGTTTTGCACCCGAGGTTTCCTAACCTTGCACAGTCTCGGCCGTTGGGACGTTGAGCTTTTCAGTGTTTGTGTGCTCCTCAACACCAAAAAGACACTTCGTTTGAACTTGAATGTTCTTAATGGCCGCCTCCATATTGCACACTTTGTTAATTGCTCTCAGAATGATGGCAGCTGAAATCAGTTTACAGATGTCTCTTTCTCTGTAGGCACACATCAAAAAAAGTTTTGCATCACCCCGGTTCCCAGAACACCTGAAATAGACGTTGACTGTGGGTTTTGTATCACAGACACAGTCCCTTTGACTGTACAGAGATGTTACTAAACCAGCCCAAAGATGTAAACAACCGTGCATGGGCAGCGTCTATTAGATGGGAGGGGTCCTACAGCCGATCAGTGCCAGTCATTCCATCAGGAAGTACTTCAACAATGTCTAGACGGTCAATACCGCGGTTCGATCGCGTCCGCATTGTTACTTTGTGCCAGGAAGGGCTCTCAACAAGTGAAGTGTCCAGGCGTCTCTGAGTGAACCAGAGCCATGTAGTTCGGACATGGAGTAGATATAGAGAGACAGGAATGGTCGATGACTTGCCTCGCTCAGGCTGCCCAAGGGCTACTACTGCAGAGGATGACCGCTAACTGCGGATTATGGCCCTGCCAGCCGGGGTGGCCGATCGATTCTAGGCGCTTCGGTCTGGAACCGCGTGACCGCTGCGGTTGCAGGTTGGAATCCTGCCTCGGGCATGGCTGTGTGTGATGTCCTTAGGTTACTTAGGTTTAAGTAGTTCTAAGTTCTAGGGGATTGATGAACCCAAATGTTAAGTCCCATAGTGCTCAGAGCCATTTGAACCATTTTTGATTATAGCCCTGATGAACCTTGACAGCATCGCCACCATGTTGAATAATGCTTTCCCTGCAGCCGCAGGACTCGTGTTACGACTGAAACTGTGCGCAATATACTACATGATGCGCAACTTCACTACCGACGACCATGGCGAGGTCCATCATTGCAACAACGACACTATGCAGTGCGGTACAGGTGGGCCCAACAACATGCCGAATCGACCGCACACTATTGCAATCACGTTCTGTTAACAGATGAGTGTCGCATATGCCTTCAACCATACAATCGTCGGAGACATGTTTGGAGGCAACCCAGACAGTCTGAACGCCTTAGACACACTGTGGTCCAACGAGTGCACCAAGGTGGAGGTCTCTTTCTGTTTTGGGTGGCATTATGTGGGGCCGACATACGCCTCTGGTAGTCATGGAAAGTACCGTAAAGGCTGTACGATACCTGAATGCCATCCTCCGACCAATAGTACAACTGTGTCAGCAACATATTGTCGAGGCATTTGTCTTCATGGACGACAATTCGCGCCCCAATCGTGCACAGCTTATGAATGTCTTCCTTCAGGATAACGACAGCGCTCTGCTAGAGTGGCCAGCATGTTCCCCAGACATGAACCCTATCGAACGTGTATGGAACAGATTGCAGAGCGCTGTTTATGGACCCACTAACAACTCTGAGGATGGATCTATGCTGAATCGCCGTTGACGAGGGGGACAATCTGGACCAACAGTGCCTTGATGACCTTGTGGATAGTTTGCCACGACGAATACAGAGGTGCATCAATGCAAGAGGACGTGCTATAGGGTATTAGAGATACCGGTGTGTACAGCAATATGGACCTTCAACGCCGAAGGTCTTGCATTATGGTGGTACAACAAGCAATGTGTGGTTTTCATGAGCAATAAAAAGGGCGGAAATTATATTTATGTTGATCTCTATTCCAGTTTTCTATACAGGTTCCGGAACTCTCGGAACCGAGGTGATACAAAATATTTGTTGATGTGTTTATTATTATAATCTTTCATTCATTTCTGTAATTATTTAGGTGCTTTAATTGGCAGTTGAAACTTTTGATAAATAAAATTGATATGCAAATTGTGGATAGAGCAGCTGTTGGTTCGTTATCAAAAGGCCCGAATTTGACACCTGATTTCATATTCTTTAATGACTACTCGACTCATCTTTTGTTTCAGGCCTTGCACGGCTGTCCACGCATTCTTCACTGCATGTGGCGTTCTTCGGATATATATATAACTCGTACAGAAACAGGACCGCAGTTGTAATGGTCGAGGGGCCTGAACAGGGAATAGTGACTGAGAAACGATTGAGACAGGGCTGTAGACTATCCTCGACGTATTCAGTCTGTACACTGAGCAAGCGTTATACGAAACCAAAGGAAAATGGGAGAAGAAATTATAGTTCAGGGTAAAGAAATAAAATCTTCGAAGTTTGGCCATCATTTTGTAATTCTGTCAGACACAGTAGAGCAGTAAAGGACTTGGGAGACTTGTTGAACGGAGTGGGAAAGGTCTCGAAAGGAGGATATAAGATGAACATTAGCGAAAGTAAGACAAGGGTAATGAAATGTGGTCGAAATAAATCAGGCGATGCTGTGGGAATTAGATTAAGGTACGAGACAGCAAAGGTAGGAGATGTGTTTCGCTATTTGGCAGTAGAATAAGTAAAGGTGGCCAAACAGGTGGGATATAAAATGTAGACTGTCACGCAAGAACAGCCTTTCCGGAGGAGACAAATTTGTTAATACGGAATACAGATTTATCTGTTAGGAAATTTTTTCTGAAGGTAGTTCTCTGGAGCATATAGAAGTGAAACGTTAACGATAAACAGTTTAGACAAGAAGAGAATAGAAACTTTTGAAATGTGACGCTACAGAAGAAGGTTGGACGTTAGATGCGTAGATGATTTAACTAACGACGGGGTCCTGAACGAACTGGATCTAGAGAAAAGTAATTTGTGGCACAAGTTGGCAGGATACATTCTGGGATGTACGCCCCTGGTAGCTAAGTGGTCAGCGTGACGGAATGTCATACCTAACGGCCCAGGTTCGGTTCCTGGCTGGGTCGGAAATTTTCTCCGCTCAGAGACTGGGTGTTGTGTTGTCCTTATCATCATCATTATTTCATCTCCATCGACACGCAAGTCGCCGAGGTGGCTACAACTCGAAATTCTTGCACCAGGCGAACGGTCTACCCGACGAGAGGCCGTAGCCCCACGGCATTTCCATTCTGAGACATCAACGGTTCACCCGTTTATTTCTGGTGGGAAGTGTAGAGGGATAAAAGTTCTAGAGGGAGATCAAGAGAGGAATACAGTCAACAGCTTCAAAAGGATGCAGTTTGCCATTGTTGTTTGGAGATGAAGAGGCTTTCACATGACAGAGTAGCGTGGAGAGCTGCATCGAACCAGTCTTCGGCTTCAAGAACTCAAGAACAACAACAGATACGATATTGTGACAGTAAGTACTTCGGTACGTGCTACCAAATACAGTCAGATTGCTAATAGTGTACACTCCTGGAAATGGAAAAAAGAACACATTGACACCGGTGTGTCAGACCCACCATACTTGCTCCGGACACTGCGAGAGGGCTGTACAAGCAATGATCACACGCACGGCACAGCGGACACACCAGGAACCGCGGTGTTGGCCGTCGAATGGCGCTAACTGCGCAGCATTTGTGCACCGCCGCCGTCAGTGTCAGCCAGTTTGCCGTGGCATACGGAGCTCCATCGCAGTCTTTAACACTGGTAGCATGCCGCGACAGCGTGGACGTGAACCGTATGTGCAGTTGACGGACTTTGAGCGAGGGCGTATAGTGGGCATGCGGGAGGCCGGGTGGACGTACCGCCGAATTGCTCAACACGTGGGGCGTGAGGTCTCCACTGTACATCGATGTTGTCGCCAGTGGTCGGCGGAAGGTGCACGTGCCCGTCGACCTGGGACCGGACCGCAGCGACGGACGGATGCACGCCAAGACCGTAGGATCCTACGCAGTGCCGTAGGGGCCCGCACCGCCACTTCCCAGCACATTAGGGACACTGTTGCTCCTGGAGTATCGGCGAGGACCATTCGCAACCGTCTCCATGAAGCTGGGCTACGGTCCCACACACCGTTGGCCGTCTTCCGCTCACGCCCCAACATCGTGCAGCCCGCCTCCAGGGGTGTCGCGACAGGCGTGAATGGAGGGACGAATGGAGACGTGTCGTCTTCTGCGATGAGAGTCGCTTCTGCCTTGGTCCCAATGATGATCGTATGCGTGTTTGGCGCCGTGCAGGTGAGCACCACAATCAGGACTGCATACGACCGAGGCACACAGGGCCAACACCCGGCATCATGGTGTGGGGAGCGATCTCCTACACTGGCCGTACACCTCTGGTGATCGTCGAGGGGACACTGAATAGTGCACGGTACATCCAAACCGTCATCGAACCCATCGTTCTACCATTCCTAGACCGGCAAGGGAACTTGCTGTTCTAACAGGACAATGCACGTCCGCATGTATCCCGTGCCACCCAACGTGCTCTAGAAGGTGTAAGTCAACTACCCTGGCCAGCAAGATCTCCGGATCTGTCCCCCATTGAGCATGTTTGGGACTGGATGAAGCGTCGTCTCACGCGGTCTGCACGTCCAGCACGAACGCTGGTCCAACTGAGGCGCCAGGTGGAAATGGCATTGCAAGCCGTTCCACAGGACTACATCCAGCATCTCTACGATCGTCTCCATGGGAGAATAGAAGCCTGCATTGCTGCGAAAGGTGGATATACACTGTACTAGTGCCGACATTGTGCATGCTCTGTTGCCTGTGTCTATGTGCCTGTGGTTCTGTCAGTGTGATCATGTGGTTTATCTGACCCCAGGAATGTGTCAATAAAGTTTCCCCTTCCTGGGACAATGAATTCACGGTGTTCTTATTTCAATTTCCAGGAGTGTATAATAACAAACGAGTCCACTCAATTACATAACTAAATAACACCTCACTCTTCATAAATCTGACTGGAAGTTGTAATAGTTTAGTTATGTGTGAGTTTTCTATTCCCTGTAAAGTGTTAAAGTAAATCGAAAAAGGGTGTATGAAAAAATAATCCGTTGTTGACTGGTAGAAAACTGGAACACGTGAAAAAACCCTGTTATTAATGCGTGTGTGTTTAAAAGTGTTTCAATTGCTGACTGACGAAGTAAGTTTGAGCCACTTCATACCAGGGAAATGACTGCCTGGAAAACTGATACAAAGGCAATGGAAGTCACGAAGAATGGTCACATTACAGAGCAATATACGCATCCAGGGAGCAGACTACACACCCAGAAGATGTTATTTTGGAAAGGGACAAATTTCATTGTATTCGAGTCAGTTATTATATTCAAACTAGACTGATAACATTTTTGCACCAGCCTAGTGCAATATTTGATTTACTTGTTCATATTTCGGAGCTTAGCAACAGATAAGATATCGACGTACTTTGGCTGTAGGTGTGTACTAGAGCAGATCATACCAAATGGTTACCTTTCTTCGTTTTTTTGTGTATTTCATGGAATGTGTGTTAAGAGATGGGAAATATTTTTCTAGTGGATTTTTACATGGGTGTCTTAAAATCGGTGGCTCAACCAAGAATAATTATATAGGCAGAACTAAATTTCATTCTGAACATTAGCATTTGGGCTCAAGATATCCATTCTATTGGGAGAGACTTTGGGAGCAACCATTAAGTTAATTCTTTTACTGCTACATAGGTGCTCTGTGCATTCTTTATTCACAGTGACTCTGATGCCACCGCGCTGTTCACCTAATGCTGCTATCTGTGCTGATGAGGGACGGTTAGGTTGATTTGGTGGTAGAGACCAAACAGCGAGGTCATCGGTGTCATTGTATTAAGGAAGGAGGGGGAAGGAAGTTGGCTGTGCCTTTTCAAAGGAACCATCCCGGAATTTGCCTGAAGCGATTTAGGGAAATCATGGAAAAGCTGAATCAGAATGGCCGGACGCGGGATTGACGTGCCTTTTCAAAGGAACCATCCTGGTATTTGCCTGCAACGATTTAGGAAAATAATGTAAAAGCTGAATCAGAACAGCCTGACGCGGTATTGAACCGTCGTCCTCCCGAATGCACGTCCAGTGGGCTAACCACTGCGCCACCTCGCTCGGTGATGTTGGACGGTGTTCTGGCCAATACGAAATTCTTATCTGATTTTAGGAAAGCTGTTAGATGAAAAAATAATAATATTTTACATATTACAGTCGGATATATTCACTCAGTAAAGGATGGAATTTATTTCCGTTATTCATCGTAGTTACTATATTGTATCAAAATTAAGTTCATCATTGCACGAAATTTTAAAGAGTTTTCAGAGGTAAAAGCTCATTGCATATACTTTTCATCTGACTGATTTTAGCTCATGTGAAAAAAATGAAATGTCGTGCGACGAGGGCGTCCCGCCGGGTACACCGCTCGCCTTTCCATTTGACGCCACTACGGCACCTTGCGCGTCGATGGGGATGAATGAAAGATGATTAGGACAACACAACACCCAGTCCCTGAGCAGAGAAAATTTCCGACCCAGCCGGGAACCAAACTCGGGCTTTTATGATTGGCAGTCTGTCGCGCTGACCACTGAGCTCCCGGCGGCTGACAGCTCATATATCACAGTACGAAATGTGAGTGACGTATCGAGAAAAGAGTGATATCTCATTTTAAGCAGAATCCAGTTCGTACGTGGAAAACAGAGCTGTATTCCTCATTATTTGAGGAACTGAAGCATCAACTACACCTTTCAGCAATCGTGATGAGTTCTGACTGGCAGAGGTGGTAACACTAAAAAAATATTCCGCCAATGGCTGGGCGATTTCGCAGGTATGTCTGTAGACTTCGATTTTGTTTTACAGTAGACCTCTCGGACATCTCTCAGAAATCTTCCTGATGACCTCCCGTACCACCGTATTTTTCGTGGAACTGTTTATGGTGTTCAGGAGCTGTTGCCATGACTCATTCTTGCTCTCATCAATAATACAGCGACATTTCGGCTTCCATACCCGAAAGGCTGCGAGCTTTTCGGCACCTGGACGTCCCTAAATCGGCACACAGCCGCACATCTGAACCTGACTAGGGAGCACCTTTCGTTGCTCCACCAACCGACAGTCGGTCTTTTTTAGGTAGCCTGAGGATTGTGGAACAGGTGACTCAGTGGAGTGGTTTTGGTAATATGATCCATCCATTCCTTGACGCTATCGCGGTGTTCATAGACAACAAGTTGGCTGCAAAGCGTGCAGTTTCCGTTGCTGAGCATCCAGCGTGGCACTGCTCAGTCTGACAGGTAAATCCAAATCGGAAAATGACTAGCTGACTGCAAGCCTTTGACCACCTCCCACTGAGCAGTGTGTGCGAGGGCTGGAAATCAACAACAGTGAACGATACTGTTGCAGCGCTGAAGTGCCTGCTATGCTCTCTATTTAACAGATACGTTTACGATGACATTATGAGCACAGTGAAAAACTATTTGTCTAGAACCCCGGGCAGTTAAAGGGCAAATATTGTCAATTTATGAAGCGTATGCACTCATATAGCAACGGCTTGTAGCGAGGCAGTGACCGAGAGATGTCAGAAATAGAATACAAACTCCTACTTTAGCTGTCTCTTTACACTATGATCATCTTTTCGTAAATGCTGTATTCACACACACACTTGGGGCGTCAGGTCGCTTAAAATGTATTTCTGGGAGACGTACATACATGTGTCCTGTACTCATTATACTGTGTCCAGACTAAGCGCCTGCAAGTGTCGCTTCGCGTGAAGCAGACCGATACAGCGGGCCCCGGACAGAGTAGGAGTAAGCCAGGCCGGTCGTCCCGGGAACACAGACGCTTCCCAGACACCACTAGGAGGCGTCCACGGCGCCGCAAGAGGTCGCTACAGCCGCGTACCTCTTTCCTTCCACTCGACACGTGACTGCAAATAGAGCCAGCCATATTCATGCTCCGATCAGTATTTAGGCTGGCGCAGGAGCCTGGAGAGGTTCTTGGCCGCATAACGGTGGATGTCCTGGACCCTATTGGTAGCGACCATCTCCCTGTCCTCCTCACCGTTTCAGACGGTCATCGCCCCCGCCCCCGCCCCGGCCCTCGTATTGACCCTCCCCCAAAGTACATCCATGACTATTCCCGTGCCAACTGGAATGCCTACCAGGATACCCTCTCCACCCAGGTCGATAGCCACCCCTTCACCTACCGCCACCCTGACGATGTAACCCATGCCGCCTCCTTTCTCTAGCAGACCTTGCCTGAGGCCGTGGAGGCCCACGTCCCTACTGTCGCTATCCACCCCCACCGTCCTACCTTACCCCCACTGGCCGTCCTCCTCCTCCATGAATCCCGCCGTCTCTATCGTGCCTTCCTCCACACGCCTGACCCGGACCCACTGGACACACTACGACGTCACCGGCAACTCCAGCGACACATTCGTAATTTGCTCGCGGACAAGAAACGCCGGGACTGGCGACAGACATGCACCCGTTTAACTGCTACCCTCCCTATCAACTCGTCCAAGTTCTGGTCATCCTTCCGTCGCCTTACCGGAACTAAACCCTTCCGCTGCTATCCTCTTCTCCATGATGATCACCCCTTCCCTCACACCTTTAATACGCCCAATCATTTTGCGTCTTACCTCTCCGATGTCTTTTCCATCCCCGATAATCGCCAGTTCGATTACTCCCTCTTCCCAGATGTTCGTGATCGAACTGATACCTCTGTCCCTCCCCTTGCACCTGGTTTCCAGAACTCGGACAACATTGCACACACGGAACTCAATGCCCCTATCACTACACAGGATCTCATTGCTACACTCCGCACAAAACACAACACCGCTCCTGGTCACGATCGTGTCACCTACTGTCACCTTTGTGAAGCTCCTGTCTCTTTCCTCTCCACCTTGGCCAGGCTCTACAATGTAGTCCTGTCCACCAGTTACTACCCCGACCTGTGGAAAACCTCCCGTATCGTGATGTTCCTTAAACCTGGCACACCGCCGTCTGCCGTCTCTTCCTACCGTCCCATCAGCCTTAGCTCGGTCTTCAGCAGGTCCTGGAATCTATCCTCACCCGACGCATCCACCAGCATCTCCGCCAACACCGCCTCTTTCCCGTTACCCAGTGTGGCTTTAGGCCGTCCTTCTCTTCCGACGACCTTCTCCTTCACCTCACTCATCTCCTTTCCGACCAGCTTAATTCCCGTCGCTCAGCTATCTTCCTCTCCCTGGATCTCGAACGAGCTTATGACCACGAATGGCATTCTGGTCTCCTCTTCAAGCTCCAAACCTTCGCCCTCCTCATTACTACGTACTTCTGATCGGCTCCTTTCACTCCCACCGTCCTTCCTACGTCACCATCCATAACACTGATTCCTGCACCTTTTTTCCGTCCGCCGGTGTGCCCCAAGGCTCCGTCCTCTCCCCCCTTCTGTACATTTTGTATACGGCGGACATGCCGCCGTGGTCACCCCCCGTCCACCTTCTCCAGTTTGCCGATGACATCATTGTAGGCAAAACCACCCCTTCCTTCCGCCTCCTTGATTTCTATCCCACCGTCTACGGCCGTCCTATCGCCCTCACTCCCACCCTCAAGTACCTTGGCGTCACCCTTGACCGACGCCTCTCCTGGACCCCTCCCCCCCATATCTGGACAATCCAAGCCAAGACACACTCCCGACTCCGTCTCCTCAAGCTCCTTTCAGGCCGTACGTGAGGTCTGGACCTCTCCACCAGACTCCACACCTACAAATCCCTCATCCACCCTATCCTTTGCTACACCCATCCGGCCTGGATCTCCGCCGCTCCTACCATTTATAAATGTACACCCCTCTTCCCCTGGGATCCCCCCTTTTTTCCTCCCCTCCATCTCCCTTGCCCATGGCATCTGCTCTCCCCTCTCTCTGTCCCCTTCCTCCTCCCCCCTCCCTTGGCAGGTCCCCGGACTCGCACGCGCTCAGTGAACATTCAGGCGCTGGAGATCATTGCCATCAGTGTCTCGTGTGTGTGCCTTCGATATTTTTAGTGTTCTATCGCCGTCACACCACCACTGTTCATGTGTACCGTCGCCGTCATCCGTGTTATGTGCACCATGTCAACTAGTGTTTGTGATGTTTTTCGTCCAGCGTGAAGGTTTTTTGTTTTTTTGTGCCTTCATTTTTTGCCTGCCATTATGATTGTCTTCTCTGTGCCTCCTTTATGTAATACTTATTGTCAAACTCAAGGCTGAAGAGCGGCGCACTCTGCTGCTGACAGCCCGCTTTGTAATAAGGTGATCAAAATCTCAACAAAGAAAAAAAAACCTGGAGAGGCAGTCCACGCCGAGCAGGCCCACTGGTGTCATCGTAGCTGCCGTGTCATCGTCCACCACTGTCAGCATACCCGAGCAATCCCCACAGGGCCTCTACTCGTCCTCGGCCTCAGGTGATGGCAACGTGGACTCTGCGCCACTCTTCACGAGACGCCTAGGGCTTAGTTTGGTGAAGTTATATGCTTACTACAGACAGGTTATGTTTCCCTCCAGCTCAAATCCTGTCGCTCCGCCATTTTTGTTTCCCTTGACCTCCAAAATGCCTATGACCGTGCGTGGCATCCTGTTCTCCTCTTTAAACTCCAAACCTACGCCCTGCCTATCAATTTTTGCCGTCTGGTTGCTTCCTTCCTCTCGCACCGTCCTTCCTATGTCACCCTCCACAACACCAACTCCCGTATCTTTTATCCCACAGCTGGTATCCCCCAGACTTCTGTCCTCTCCCCTCTCCTTTATCTCTTGAATAGGGCTGATATGCCCAAGCCACCCCCACCAGTCCACCTTCTCCAGTATGCTGATGACACCGCCTTCCTGGCTCTCTATCCTACCCTTCAACGGTCTCAACTTACCCTTCAAACCCACCTTAACAAGTTCGCCACTTGGTGTAACCAGTGGTTCCTCAATCTCAACCCCTCCAAAACCCAGGCAATTATCATAGGCCACACCACTCGCTCATTTTGCCTCCATGATTTTTACCTCACCCTTTATGGTCGTCCCATCCAGTTCACCCCCATCCTAAAATACCTTGGCTTCACCCTCGACCGACATCTTACCTAGACCCCTCATCTCCAGACCATCCAGCAGAAAGCCCATTCCCACCTCTGCCTTCTGAAACTCTTGTCTGGCCGGACATGGGGATTGTATCCTTCTACCATCCTCCACACCTACAAATCCCTCATCCGTCCTGTTATACCAGTGTTGCCTGGATCTTCGCCTCCAATCCGCTTTTACAAGGCCCTCCAAATCCTTGAACGCCATGCACTCTGCCTTGCCTTCCGTATCCGCCTTCCTTCCCCCACACGGCTCCTGTATGAACTGATCCCCTTCCCCCACCTCCTCCTGTTCCTTCAACATCTCCGCATTCTTTACATTGTTCGCAGGCTTAATCCCCGCACCCTCTGGTTTCCTCTTTCCTCTCCACCCCCTGCCCATTGCTACGCCTCTATCGCTGTATCCCTCCCTATCTCCGCCTCCACACCCTCCATCAGGGCAATTTCCAACACCTCCCCCTCCCGGATGACGAACTTCGCCGTGACATCTACCCTTCCTTCCAACTATAACCTGGCCTTGTTCCCCCCCCCCCCTCCCCAGGGCCCCCTTTTTCCTCTCCGCACCTTCTCCCAGAGCGGGTTTTCCTCCTGCCCCCCACTGAGACCCAGCACCACATACTTGCCTCTTCCCTTCCCACATCCCACTCTACCTGGCCCTCTTCTGTGCGCCCCCCGCTCATCTCCCCCCACTCTCTTATGCTCCCTCCCTTCTTCCGGTATCCCTCATCTCGTTGCACCTGGCAGATCCTCCGTTTTGACCATCATCTGTGTGTCACATCAGTGTTGTGTTTAGTGCTGTTTCTCCTGTGCGTCAAGAGGTGTGTTTTAATTGTGTACTGCCTTGAGGTTCGCCGTCAGTGTTTGTTCTGTGCTACACCATCCATCGATACCTTTTATGCTCCAGTCATACTGTGCCTTATGTTCTTTTAACTGTCGTAGTGTGTGGCTTTTTGTGTGTGCTACTTTTAAACAGTTTTTTTATCTCAATTTTACTGTCACCACGTTTTTTGTCTATTGCCTTCCATGATGTTCCCTTCTTTTTTTATATCTATGTTCACCATATTCTCTCCTTTGTTATTTCTAAATGTCTTCTATTGTTTGTTCTATGTCTTTTGGCTGAAGAGCAGCGCATATGCTGCTGCCAGCCCGCCCCGATGGGGAATTGAAATACAATTTAAAAAAAAGTTTATGTTTTGGAAGAATCTCTGATTTAGTTATTGGTAAGCTTGGAGGATCAGTCCTACCTCACGAAAATTGTTTTGTAACTCTTGAAGAAACACTTTAGTTTAAATAAAACGCTATAACGCACACTCTGAGATTTTCCTGTCCGCGGCCAGTGGATATATTACATTATTTCACCATTATGCGGAAGCTATCTTAATATTAAGCAATTCCTCCGTCTTTTCTTCTGTCGTTGCTCGGTAATGGAGAGTTTCCAGCGCAGATGGAGGCAGTGGACTGGTTTGAGAGTCTTACTGATTCCATCAGGTAAAAATCAACGACCAAAACACTATCGCCGTCTCAGGGCCCACAGACAGAACGAATGTCGCAAGGCGTGATTGTTCTGGACCTAATCTATTTTCGTGAGTTTTTTTCGTCCATCGCTTGGACTTTGCGGATGGTGTTAATACTGTTTTAACAACAATTTTTCTTGATTCTGCTGTTTGTCTGCCATGAAGGGTATTACGCTTCCCGACAGTAGGTTCTGCTGCCATAATTATGTTATAAGCGAACTATCTGCTGTCCCAAGAACTTCCCCTTATCCAGGCTCTGCTGTTGGTACTGTAGCCAAGGCATAGATGCCAAGACGGGGAACCACATAAAGTGTGCCCCTCAGCAGAAAGGGTGGCAATTATTGAACTACATGAAAAATAAATATAATTTAGTTGCAAACTATGACGTGCACACACTTTATTCACCATGTAAATGTGGCTACAGGTATTCGGATTTAAGTTATGACATGTTCGATCGGATGATTGGAGCCGCCGATGGCTTCCTGAATGGCTGTTTTCAGTTCAGCAATGGTTTTGGGGTTATTGCTGTACACCTTGTGTTTAATATCAGTCTCGGCCGGGAGAGCGGTGAGCTCACCACATGCCCCTCCATATCCGTATCCAGTGATCCTAAGGGCTGAGAATGACACGGCGGCCGGTCTGTATCGGTGGGCCTTCATGGCCTGATCGGGAGGAGTTTAGTTTTGTCCTTAAAATAGCCTCACAAGAAGAAGTCGCATGAGTTCAGATTCCAGAGAATATGGAAGGCAACCGAGGCCCATGTCAGTGGCCTATGTGTACGCCAGAGCCCGAAGTGGTCCTCCAGGCCATTAACCATCTCCTGCTTCGATGGAGTCGAGTTCCCTCGTGCATGAACCACATCTTGTCGAAATCAGGGTCACTGTGGATAATAGGGATAAAATCATCTTTCAAAATCTCGATGTACCTTCCTGTAGCCACCGTGCCACCTAGGGATATCGCTCCGATTATTCCGTGACTGGACATTGCACACCTCACAGTCACCCGTTCAGGATGAAAAGACTTCCTAACATTGTTCAGCCACAGCGGACAGAAAATAAGAGGACCTCCTTCACTCTATTCAAATCCACCTTCCTTTGCAGACAGTCACGGACAGGTGATACTGCTTGGATGGGCTCCTCTTCGTTTGATTTTCGGCTCAAGTGTAGCAAATAACATTCTGTGGACCTAAGTTCCCTAGTGAAATTCAATTCACGATGAAGTCATATTTTCCTGACCTGATCAGGATCTTCTGGCAAGAAACGGTTTTTCTGGCACACATATATTTACGTTTTTGTTTCACTTTCATGAACTTTTATTTCTTCGTAGAAAACCTTTCACGTATTTGGAGAACCTTCAGTTCACTTTCCTTACCTCTCTTGCACTTGCACCGTTGCTAGACTTGCTTTCATTTTCTTAGGCTAACACAAATGGGGCAGGGACCGGTAGCTGGTGCATCAAACCCTATCTTGAAATTTGTATTGAAGATATGCCTAAAAATTGTTTGTTTCACCTTATTAGCAAATGATGCCTTCTCCTGGTATTATATTCAGACGCAATGAGAAATACTGACATTTGCTACCAGTGGAGCAATAAAGTATCACTGCAATAGACAAGTTTTTAAAGAAGTCAATGGCACTGTTCCTTTCTTCTGCGTATTTACCTGATCTCCTCCTGAAGTCTAAAAACGAAGATGGAAACAAACACCAACATCAAGGTTCAGTTCCCTCTCAATATCGACATTTTAAGACAAGTCAAATAATTTTTATACTGAGCCATAATGGCACTGAAATAAAAGAAATACAGTTATTTTGCTAATTTATATTGAAGTTCATTATAACCGCGCATATTTCATGAATGTTCCTCAAAATTATTTCCACCCTTGCGCTTTTCAACCCCACTGCTCTGAGAAATGTGCTTTGGCATACTGAGATGATTCATTGTTGTTGTCACCAGGTGAAACTACTTTCGTTCAGCCACAACAATTGGTTATTTGATTGCTCTGGGAGAAGACTCATCAAATTGGAACTCATGAAATATTATTAGTTAACGGAATAAAAGATTTACTTATCTTTGACACACAAGTACTGAATATTTTACAACTGCCACTGACTAGCAACGATTGCTTGATGCAACTTTTTGCCGAAGTCCATTTTATCAGAAACTTTAACTACTCGTTGGTCCTAGACGATGATGTTGACTGCCGTAGCTGAGGTTTCGAACTGGAGCAGAGCTATTGCTAGCTCGACAATATGTTAACCTCAGCATGAGTGCGATGCTATGCTCAGAAAGATGACGTGGTCTTCAGGAGCACCTCCCATAAGTTGTTACGCACTGCAGGAGTACGAGCTAATGTCAGTGGTATCAATACTCTGTCACCAACTTCGGTGTGACAATGCGATCTCTGTACGATACCACTAAGTAGTGTTTCGTTTCTGTTTTTCGATGATTTCAATTGGCTGCCAACAAGTGCACATGTTGATACTTGAATATTTTAGGGTAAACCTTTTTGCCCTTGCTTATGTGTTTATAGACGGTTTTGCTGAACACACGAACATCGGCTTACATCAAACATTTGAAATCAAAAGCTTTTGGTTTGTATTTGTGATAGCATTCTGGTGTTGAAAGTTGCTTCTTGCCGTAAACGAAAAGAAATCAAATTACTCGAATAATATTATAGAACAAGAGAAAGTTGATTAATAGGCTTGTCAAGTGTATTGACTATGATCCTACCTCTTTCTCAATGGCCTGCTTCTATTCATGTGGTTGTCGAGGGTTTTCCCTCGCTTCGCCTGGAATACGTTGATTAACATTTCGTGCACTCTCAGCTTGGCTTTCAACACAATCAGTAGTCACTACTGCAGCTCACAAGAGATTGACTGCTTCTCGCTCCAAAAATCTAGACGCAAGAACGCGAGAGTGGTGTGACCTGGGGTGAAGTATTACGATTAGTTGCAGGTTTTGAAGGGGAAAAATGAAATGTGTTCACTTCGCTGTTAGGACATTCACCCCAGTATTCGAAGCCTTATATTATAGCACATGGTTGACTTACGCAAGGTTACTTTCCAGTTAGTAGTAGAGCTTTATGAGGATAAGCGGATGGCATGCATAACTGAGTATGAGCGCAGTTGTCATGTGGCAGGTTTTGAAATTCACCATATAACGTAATACATACACACAACATTCGTGGTAAGTGCTATGCAATGTTATCAGTATACCAAAATGACCTGATTATAAACACTACATTCATAAGTATGTTTCTAACAATCTTAACAGCTGCATATTGTAGTCATCAACGGTTTCTCGCGTTGCTATGACATGACTAGGAAGCAGTCGTTTGAATGGGCTATGATCCTGTAGCTCAAATCAGTAGGCATAGCCTTTCCGAATAACACAAACGGTGAAATTTTTATGCTTTCTCAGTAATTTTAGCAATGCTTTATTTTCAATATAATCTGTTATGATAGTTATCCGACTGTAACTACATCATTTACAGTTTTCTCCACCCAAATAATGTTATACTGCATATTTTAAACTCATTCTTCCGGCTTACGACGTCTCCCAAGTCATTTCTTATACGTAATCTTCATCCATGTTACTGGCATTTACCATTATTTCGTCACTATTTTTATTCATGACATTTACATATAACCTTACACCACAATTCTGAATTTCATTCTCTCCCAATTGAGCGTCATAATGTGTGTGAATTGTTACGGGACCAAACTGCTGAAGTTATCTGTCGCTGTATTGTCATACTCCTGTTGTTCAGTTTCATTACCAATAATCTCTCCTAACATTTCCTGTACAGAATTTAATTCACCATTTTTAGTATCTAAATTCCAAGAAGTTAACCAATTTTTCAATCTATCAGTTCAGAGTTTATTTTGCCCATTCCTAGTTCATCGCAAGATTGCGTTATCTGATCAGTTGGCTCACAAATTTTGTTTGCTAGATCTTCCCTAGTCGATCCTATGATGAAAACTTGTATACCTGTATGGTGATCTTTGGCGATCGTTTGTAGCAAATTTTAAACCTGTGATTTGATCATCAATTTCCCACAGTCACATTAACTGAGCCCTCCTAATTGCTAGTAAATTAGCATACACAACTGTTCTCGCTTTTATTTCGACAAAATTGGTTTATATAACCGAAGATACATGTTTTGACGATGACTTTAGCAGGCTGCTGTGGCCATCCGGTTCTATGCGCTTCAGTCCGGAACAGCGCTGCTGCTGCTACGGTCACAGGTTCGAATCCTGCCTCGGGGATGGATGTGTGTGGTGTCCTTAGGTTAGTTAGGTTTAAGTAGTTCTAAGTTCTAGGGGACTGATGACCTCAGGTGTTAAGCCGATTAGTGCTTTGAGCCATTTGAACGATGAATTGGGCACTACTCAAGTCCAAACATTTGTACTACTTGTAACGATAATGGCCCAAGGACGAAATTTAAGTTGTGAATTAAAACCTGTTGTATAGTGAAATGGCGGTTATATCTTTCAGAAATGGAGAAGCATTAGTTAGATTGACTGGGAAAAAAGTTATGAGGCTTCGTGAACTTTAATTCATTGCAAATAGGAAATATTGTCCTTGAACATAGAGAGATACAAAAAATAACCAGAAGGTCCCCTGGAAATAGATCAATGTTTGATTATTTAACTGCAAATGAAAAAATGGTAAAATTATTCCAGGACATGAGAGCGATGGCAGGAATAGATATAAACTCTGATCGTTACCAAGGAAAAGGGAGAGCATAAGGAGTGATAAAAATTTTCAGTTCGATGGCCATACAGTCCAAAATGTGTATGCCAAACAGACAACATCGCCTTGAGTATCAAGGCAATGCTCTCACCGACTGGAGACGAACTCTGGTAACTACCTGCCGCACATCATCGTCCGAAAGGAAACATCGACAATTGAAGGCCTCTCTTAAGGGAGCTAAGGCGTGATGATCACATAACGAGAGATCATGGGGTAAATTCTGCGTTATATCTGTGATACAGGCACAAGCGTTAGGGCCCTGCCGCACTGGGTTGCCACGGCATCTCTGCTGGCAGAGACGCCCGATACAATACGTTGGGCTCAATGGGGCCTCCCGTACCTGGCATCCACCTGACATTGGCAGCGCTGCCACCACACCCGCCGCTCCAAGCCTCTGCCAATGAAACACGAGGCGGCATGTCGGAGCTCCCGCACACGGACGCCAGCACACCTGCCACGCGCTACCTGCCGCTCACCTCTGCTCAGTTTTGGATGTGTGAATAGTTTCCATACGGAAGCTTCTATATGTAAAATTCAGGCGAGACCAGTATATTGGGACACATCATCCGTGGATTATTCGAATCGCGAACTGAAAAAAAAAGTGTTGGGAATAAGTTATTGATATTTTCGGAGGAAAAGAATCGTCTTTGGAAGTGAAGAAAGAACTCGGTAAATGCTTCAAAAACATTTTATTTTTCACTACTAAAGTTTAGTGAACGTAAGCACTTTGCCACTTGAGGGGATCATGATTAACAAAATACTCTGAAAATTTGTCTCTCACTGCAAGTGCAGATCGACCGCTTCTGCCTGAACGGCCATTCATTGTTCTCAAAACCAATTACTTCGAGTGAGTCTTCATAGACGAATCCATCTCTTGTACGTACAAAATTATGCAAAGCACAACAAGGTTTAACCATATCTTGCGCAAAATCAATGCCCAAATTTATTGGACGATGAAAGATTCTCCACTTGTTGGAGAGGATACCAAAGGCACATTCAACATGACTCCTAGCCCTGGATAATCTGTAATTGAAGATCTTCTTCTTGTAACTAAGATTATTTCCACCGTATGGCCACATCAAACTTTCACTCATGCCAAAAGCCTCATCTGCTACCAACACATAAGGAAAAACAGATGAATGTTTTTCTGTCAGTGGTAAACCTAATGTTCTTTAGTTTCTTGTAGAACAAACTGTATTTGAAAATTTTTTCCCATAAGCTCTGGCGTGTACGAAAGTAAATTTATAGTTAGCATCGCACACAGCTAGCAAAACGGTGGAAAAGTAATTTTTGTAGTTGTAGTACAAGGAACCTGAGTTAATCAATCGTACATGTTTGCCATCAATTGCTCCAATGCAGTGAGGAAAGTTGGCATTCTTTTCGAAGGTATTTGCTATTTTCAACCATTCTTCTCTTGTCGGCATAGCTTTACTTGCATACAGTTTCTGCCATAACAGGATGCACACGTCTCGAACAATTTCTGTGATTGTTGTGTGCCCGAGACGGTATCCATAATGCAGTTCCATGAAAGAACAGCCAGTAATAACCTGTAATAAATTAGGCAACAATGAGTACGACAAGCGACTCGTATGACTTGTTTTCTTTTTATGTAAGTTTCCTGTCACCCTGTACCTGATGCTCCACTGCAGTTGCGAACTACTAACATAGTAAATTACTATCCACAACATGCACCTCCAGTACAAAATTACACAGTTACATCCCCAGCTGCAGCAAGTGATGTTAATGTGTCAGAGTCGTCAGACGTTGTTGAATTGTTTTAAGTTTTTTTTTGTAATATTGCTTTGTCTCATTTGTAGTATTGCTTTAAGTTTAATTGTAATGTTGGGCATGGGGACTTAATTAATAAAAAAATACAATAACAGTAATTTTAGTAGCTGTGTGTCCGGTTACGAAGTCTCGTAACCGGTTGGCCCTGACTAGTATTAGTACGCATAAAATAATAATAAAGAATGAAAGGAAATTTCCGTTAACACAATTCATTAATTAAGTCCCCTGCAACTATAAAAGCTACGAAACAATAAAGCACAAGTGTAATTGTTCTGTGTGTGGTAGTGTGACTCAACGTACATGTATCTGGCACGGTTCTTCCTCAATACGACAAGAAATTTTAAACGCCATTTAAAATGAACTAACTGAAAAACCAGAAATACTATAATTGCACATAGAAACCAGAATTACAAGTCTAATGCATGAACACGAGCCAGATGCTTTGTTGACTGAACCTGTGACCAAGAGGGATTACTATTAAGGAGATTTGATTTTTTTTTTAAAAATTGTTACCTGCATATATATTGACGAAAAATACACTGTAACCATTGCAACATCTTCCATATATACATTACACCAACCGAACAGCAATCTACTCTCTCGCTCAACAGAACAACAACTGCACACGACATGCTCTCAACTAGTACTGCTCTCGACATCCTCTCAACAAGCACTTCCCAGGGCAACCTCTGAACTAATACTGCCAGTGGAGGCGGCTGAATAATACTCTTTGGCGCAATCTCTGGCGCTGTGACTCAATGTAGCCACCTTTCAATTGTTTCAAGTTTTATTTGTAATATTGAATTTTATTTTGTAATAAAGTACTTTTCAGATTAAAACTGATAAAACGTTTCTATGTATGTGTTACAGTTACAACTCAAATTGCAAGTATCACTGCATAAAACAAGTAATTAGCTACTGAGTAGACAGGTAGTTAATTACCTTAATGTCACGAAAATCTTTTCTTCTGGTGTGATGGCTTTCCTTAAAACAGTGTCCTTTTTCTTCAGTTCATCTCGGCAGATCTCCACTAACTCGTCGAATGAACGTACTGACATTCTCACGTTATTAAAAAATTTATCACTGTAATTTTTTAAATCATTGTATAGTGTATGAAGTAATCCGTTTACATCACGATCAGCAATGAAGGGGTGTACCCAGAAATTATTCTTTCTCTGCATTCTCTTTCTCTGTCGACGACGCACAGAAAGCACAGCTACTAGCTCCTCTACGTCCATTTCGACACTGAGCGCAAACTGAGGGAGTCCCCCCTGTTGCGTCCCTGCTGGCAGCCGCACCGCAGACCGCGTGCTGCCAGCTGAGATGCCAGCAGAGATGCCGTGGCATTCCAGTGCGGCATGGCCCTTATCAGCAGAACTTCACGCACCATTGCAGAACGGTGGGTCTTACAGATCTGCTGCCCTACACACATTTTTCTTTCTGTGGAGGATTCTACCGTGTCTGTCCCTCGACGGCCAATAAAAGAATAACAGCACGTTGGTCCTTTTGGGACGCATTTGGTAGTAACGTCGTCATAGTTTACGTTTCCGCATTTAAAACACGCACATCGGAAGACCCAAATGCCACACTAATCCCTTGCCGCAGCCTTCTTGTAGTATGTTCTCATCCGAGTCGCGCTAGGTTCGAATACAATATATCATATCCCTAAATTAGCGTTTTTTGATTGCCCTTGTCGGAACCCGGAAGTAGCCAGTAATGTGTGCCTCGGGCATGGATGTGTGTTATGTCCTTAGGTTAGTTAGGTTTAAGTAGTTCTATGTTCTAGGAGACTGATGACCTCAGAAGTTAAGTCCCATAGTGCTCAGAGCCATTTGAACCATTTGAACTCTCATCCTCACACTGATAATGCGAGACACAATTTAACACTACAGGCTTCATGCCGACTTCTCTCCAAGAGACTAATGCTGCCATCAGAAGTTGCCTCACCAATAGATGGTTGCTGGTCTGTTTCATATGCTTTCAGGACACTGTTGTAGCCATTATTTCATTTTAGGTCTATGATGCTGGCGCGACTACGGTCTCCGAATGGAACATTTCCCAGGAGTCAAGTAGCCTGTAACCATTGCACCATTGCCCGTTTACTGTAATCCTCGCAAGCACATATTGACAATGCGACAGAGAAATTGCTCGGGATTGCATATTACCGGTTCCATGTCGACTTCTCCCCAAGAGACTAATGCCGCCGTCGGAACTTGTCTCGCTGTTAAGCGGGTGCTGGGAAACTGAATAAGCCCCGATGACAATATCGGAGTCATTCTGCTTGTGTACATATATGAGACTGGAGTGGCTACGGTTACCGCATGAAACCTGTCCTGGGAGTCGCGTATTTGTATCCGATGCGCCACCGCCTCATTTACTATATCCCTCACACTATCACACTGATGATGTGACACAGAAATTTCTTCGCTATCGGTTACTACACACTCCACGCCAACTTCTCTCCAAGAGACTAATGCCGTCCTGGCGAGCTGTCTCGCCGTTACGCTAGTGCTGCGCTATTTCATAAGCCTCGAGGACAATGGTTCAAAAGGCTCTGGGCACTATGGGACTTAAGTTCTGAGGTCATCAGTCCCCTAGAACTTAGAACTACTTAAACCTAACTAACGTAAGGACATCACACACATCCATGCCTCAGGCAGGATTCGAACCTGCGACCGTAGCGGTCGCGAGGGTCCAAACTGTAGCCCCTAGAACCGCTCGGCCACTCCGGCCGGCAGGATGCGAGTGTTACAGTAAACTGACAGTGGTGCATCGGATACAATCTACTTGACTACCACGAGAGTTTCCATGCCGTGAATGAGCCGCCACAGTATCATAGCTATACGCTAGCAGAATGTCTCTGATAATGCCCTTGAGACTTATGAAAGACACAGCACCCGCCAAATGGTGAGGCAACTCCTGAGGGCGGAGTAGTCTCTTGGGGATAAGTCGGCATGGGACTTGTAGCACGGTATACAATCGTGAAACAATTTCTTTGTCGCATCACCAATGTGAGGGTGCGAGGGTTATAGTTAATGGGCAGTAGTGTACCTGTTACATGCTACTGGATACCCAGGAGAGGTTCATTGAGCTGACCATAGCTGCGCCAGTATCATAGACATATAATACTGTAATGACTCCGACAATGTCCTTGAGTCTTAAGCTATACTAAGCACCAGTCTAATGGGAAGGCAAGTCCGGAGGACCACATTAGTCTCTTGAAAAAAACTCTGCATGGAGCCTGCAGTGTTCAATTGCGATGCAAAATCTGTGTCACATCTTTAAACCTGTTACTGTAAACGGGAGTCGGTGAATCAGTTACAAATTACTGGACCCCGAGGAGAGGTTCCATGCAGTGACCATAGCAGCGATAGTATCAGAGATGTATAATACCGTAATGACTCCGACAATGTCCTCGAGGCTTAAGATTTTGCTCAGGAGCAGCCTAATGGAAACATAACTCCTGAGGGCGGCGTTAGTATCTTGCACGCAAGTCAGCAGGGTGAGTGTAGTACACAATCGCGAAGCATTTTCTGTGTCGCAACGTCGATGTGATTCTGAGAGAGATACAATAAATGGGCAGCGGTGCTTCAGATACAAGCTACTGGACTCCCAGGATAAGTTCACTGTGGTGACTGTAGATGCCACAGGATCATATATATACAGTAGCAGAATGACTCTCACAGTGTCCTCGAGGCTTATGTAGTAGCCCAGCACCCTACTAATGGAGGAAAAACTTCTCAGTGCGGCTTTAGTCTCTTGCAGAAAAGTCGGCGTGGAGCTGGAGCAATTGCGAAGGAATTTATTTATCGCATCATTAATGTGAGGGTCTGAGAATTACAGTAAATGGGCATTGGAGATCGCATAAGAGGCACTGGACTCCAGGAGAGGATCCATGGGGTGATTGTAGACATGTCAGTATCACATATGCACAATAGCGGAATGTCTCCGACAATGTCTTTGAGGCTTATGCAATAGAAAAAGCATATACCTAATGGGGAGTAATCTCCTGAGGGCTATATCAGTCTCTTGGAAGAGAGTCGGCAAGCCGCCTGTAGTATGAAATCGTGAACCAAATTCCGTGTCGCATCGTCATCGTGATGGTGCGAGGGGCAGAGTAAATGGACAGTGGTGCATTGGATTCAAGCTACTGGACTTGCACGAAAAGTTCAATGCGGAGTCCGTAGCCGCGCCGGTATCATACATATGCACTAGCAGAACGACCCCGGCAATATCCTCGAGGCTTATGCAATAGCCCAGAACTGACGAATGGCAGGATAACTCCTAAAGCGGCATTAGTATCATTTACAGAAGTCTGCATGGGGCCTGTAGTATGCAGTTGCGAAGCTATTTCTGTATAGCATCGACCTTGTGACGGTATGAAAGTTGTAATTAATGGGCAGCGGTACATCAGATACAAGCCACTGGACACCCATGATAGGTTCTATGCAGTGACCAAAGACAAACCAGTATCATACATGTACACTAGAGGAAAATTTCCGACAATATCCTCGAACCTGATGCAATAATGGCGAGACAACTTCTGAGTAGGGCCTTAGTCTCCTGCAGAAAAGTCGGCTTGGAGCATGTAGTATGCAATGGCGAAAAATTTCTGTGTCGCTACGTCAATGGGATGGTGTAATTAGTACAGTAAATGGCCAGCAGAGCATTGGATACAAGCAAACAGGATAGGTTCCATGTGGTGACCATAGCAGCGCCCTTATCATAGACGTACACTAGGAGAATGACTCTGACAATATCTTTGAAGCTTATGCCATAGCCCAGCAACTGCCTAATGGCCAGACATCTCTGAGGGCGGCATTAGTCTGTTGGACGGACGTCGGCATGGGGCCTGTAGTATGCAAGCACGAAACAATTTCTGTGTCTCATCGTTAATGTGATAGGGCCAGTGTTACAGTAAACGGGTAGCGTCCATTAGAAGCTAATGGACTCACAAAAGAGGGTGTCTTGTAACGACCGTAGCCGCGATAGTATCATAGATGTACACTAGCACGAAGACTCTGACAATGTCCTCGAGGGTTTTGCCGTAGCCCACCACCCGCCTAATGGCGGTACAACTTCTGAGGGCGGCACTAGTCTCTTGCAGGGAAGTCGCCAGTGGGTCTGTAGTATGCAAACGCGAAGCAATTTCAGTGTCGCATGGTCAATGTGAGGGTGTGAGAGTTAGAGGCAGTGGGCAGCATGGCATCTGTTATAAGCTAATGGACTCCCACGAGAGGTTCCATGCGGTGACGGTAGCAACGTTAGTATCACAATGTCCTCGAGGCTTACGCCATAACCCAGCATATGCCTAATGGAAAGAAAACTTCTGAAGGTGGCATTAATATCTTGGAGGGAAGTGTGCAGGGAACCTGTAGTATGCAATCGAGAAGCAATTTCTGTGTCTCATCGTCAATGTATGCTGCGAGCGGCACAGTGAACGGTCAGCGGTGCATTGGATACAAGCTACTGGATTCCCTAGATAGGTTCCATATATTGACTGTAGAAGCGCCATATATCAAGGATGTTCAATAGCAGAATGACCCCGACAATGTCCTCAAGACTTACGCAATAGCCCAGCACCCACCTAATTGCAATATAACTCTTGAGGGTGACATTAGACTTTTGGAGAGAATTTTTCATGGAGCCTGTAGTATGCAATTGCAAAACATTCTCTGTGTCTCTTCGACAGTGTGTGAGTGCGAGTTTTACAGTAAACGGGCAAGATACATCACATACAAGCTACTCCCAGGATTGGTTCCTTGTGGTGACAGTAGCCGCGCCAGGATCATTGATGTACACTAGCAGAATGATTCAGATAAAGTCCTTGAGGCCTATGCAGTAGCTCACTTGGGGTTGGGAAAAGACCAAACAGCGAGGTCATCGATTTCATCGGTTTAGAGAAGGATGGGGAAGGAAGTCGATCATGCCCTTTCAAAGGAATCATCCCGGCATTTGCCTGGAGCGATTTAGGGAAATCACAGAAAACCTAAATCAGATTAGCCGGAAGTGGGACAGAACCATCGCCCTCCCGAATGGGAGTCCAGTGTGCTAAGCACTGTGCCACCTCGCTCCGTTATGCAGTAAGGCAGGACCCGTATAATCTCGAAACAACTCCGGAGGGCGGCATTCGTATCTTGGAGATAAGCAGTATTCAATCACGATGCAATATCTGTGTCGCATCGTTAGTATAAGGGTTTGAGAGGTACCTTAAACAGGCATCAGTGCATCAGATACAAGCTACTGCACTCCCAGGATAGGTTACATGCAGTGACTGTAGCCACGCCAGATCTTTGATGCATACACGCAGAATGACCGCGACTATGTCCTTCAGGCTCATGCAATAGCCAAGCAAATGCCTTAATGGCGAGAAAACGTCTGACGGCGGCATTAGTCTCTTGGGGTAAAGTCGGCAATGAGCCTTTAGTATGAAATCTCGAAGCAATTTCTGTGTCACATAGTTATCCTTATGGTGCGAGGTCACAGTAAACGGAGAGTGGTGCATCGGATACAAGCGACAGGATTTACAGCATAGATTCCATGTGGTGACTTTAGCCATGCCAGTATCATTGACGTACACTAGCAGAATGACTCTGACAATTTCCTCGAGGGTTATGCAATAGCCCAGCACCCATCTAATGGTGAGACAATTCGTTAGGGCAGCATTAGGCTCTTGGAGGGAAGTCGGCTGGGAGCCTGTAGTATTCAATCCCGATGAAACTATGTTAATGTTATGTTGCGAGGAGTACAGCAAAATGGGCAGCGGTACATCGGATACAAGCTACTGGACATCCAGGAAAGGTTCCATGCGGTGCCAGTAGCCGCGCAGGTAGTATAGATGTTGAGTAGCAGAATGACTCCAGCAATGTCCACGAGGCTTAGGCAGTAGACCAGCACTCGTCGAGACAACTCATGTGGGCTTCATTAATATCATGGAGATAAGTTGGCATGGAGCCCGTAGTATGCAATCGCAAAGCAATTATGTGTCGCATCGTCAATGAGAGGTTGCGAGGGACAGTACACGGGCAGCGGTACATTGTCTACAAGCCACTTGACTACCTGAATAGCTTCCATGCGGTGATCGTAGCCGCGCCAGGGTCATAGACGTACAGTAGCAGTATGACTCCGACCATGTTCTCGAGGCTTATGCAAAAGCTAAGCACCCGCCTCCTGAGAGCGGCATTCGACTGTTGGAGAGAAGTCGGCATGGAGTCTGTAGTACTGAATTGCGATGCAATTGCTGTGTTGCATCGTCAATGTGTGGGTTCGGCGGTTGCAGTAAACAGTCAGTGGAGGACAGCAGCAGTCTCTTGGAGAGAAGTCGACATGGAGCCTGAAGTATGCATTTGCGAAGTAATTTCTGGGTGCATTGCCAATGTGAGTCTGCGAAGGTTACAGTAAAGGGTCAGTGGTGCATGGCGAGATCAGGCGCTGTAGGCTCTGTAGGGGCCTACCACGGATTGCTGTACTCAGGAACGGTACCATAAACGAATCTACATCTACATCTACTTGATTACTCTGCTGTTGACAATCAAATGCCTCACAGAGGGTTCAATACACTACCTTGAAGTCTTCTATCTACAGTTCCACTCTCGAACGTCGCCCCGGAAAAACGAACAGTTAAATTTTTTTGTGCGAGCTCTTATTTCTCATATTTTATCGTGATGCCATTTTCCCTACGTAGGTGGATGCCAACAGAATGTTTTCGCAATCGGAGGAGAAAACTGGTGATTGGAATTTAATGAGAAGATCCCGTCGCAACGAAAAACGCATTTGTTTTCGTGATTACTACTCCAATTCACTTATCATGTCTCCCATATTTCGCGAAAATACAAAACGAGCTGGCATTCTTTGACCTTATCGATGTTATCCGACAACCACACCTGAAGCGGATCCAACACCGCACAGCAGTACTCCAGAATATGGCGGACATGCGTCATGTAAGCAGTCTCTTTAGTAGACCTGTTGCACCTTGTGAGTGTTCTACCAATGAATCGCAGTCTTTGGTTTGCTCAACCCAAAAGACTATCCATGTGATCGTACCATATTAGGTTATTTGAAATTGTAATCCCGAACTATTTGGTCGAATTTACAGCCTTCTGGTGTGAGAGACTTATTGCGTAATAGAAATTTAGCGGATTTCTTTCTCTACGCATGTGAATAAATTCACACTTTTCTTCATTCAGGGTCAATTGCCACTGTTCACACAATAGAGATATCGTATCTAAATCATTCTGCAATTTTTCCTGGTCATCTGATGACTTTACAAGAAGGTTAATCACAGAATCATGTGCAAAAAGTCTAAGAGGACTCGTCAGATTGTCTCCTATGTCGTTAATAGAGATGAGGAACAATAGAGGGCCTATAACGCTTCCTTGGGGAACGCCGTATATTACTCGATGACTTTCCGTCTATATCTACGAACTGTGACCTTTCTGACAGGAAATCACGAAACTATCGCACAAGTGAGGCGATTTTCCACAGGCACGCAGTTTGATTAGAAGACGCTTGTGAGAAACGGTGTCGAAAGCCTACTGGAAATCTAAAAATATGTAATCAATTTGACATCCCCTGTCGCTGGCACTCATTACTTTATGAGTATAAAGAGTGAGTTGTGTTTCACAAGAATAACTAAGCCATTGACTGTCATAGGCAGCAACACGCACAGAGCCAGGCCCACGGAAGCATGTTTTACACTATTCCTTTATGCCATTCTGTGTCATCTTGGATGAATAAGCTAACATCGTACAGCACCAACTTCCTGACAGACAGAGGTCTGGAAGTGAGTACCCTGCCGGACTCGAGCTTCTTTACGAACGACACGAACGAGCCTTTGAAATAGCTAGCAGTTAACAATTCAAGCACAAACAAGTACGGTAGTGAAGAGTTCATGATTGATATCGGTTTGTCTACCTCTTACAAGTGGAACTTCCTAGTGGCAGACATTTGACAGACTATCATAAGCGTAGATTACTTGCCTCATTTTCGCTCATCATGGACTTGGAAAATAACTGCCTCACTACCGGATCACCTATGGATATGGCAAAACGTCCTTGGTGCTGTGGAGCAGACGTAATAGCAATAATTAGTAGCTGAGGTATACAGATTCCTCAGCAAGAAGCCATAAGTCTCCAGTAGTGAAGCACAATACAGTGCACTATATGCGCACCACACGAGGCTCGCCAATATCAAGACGTGTCCACAGATTAGCTTCAGAGCGACTAGCGGAGGCGGAAGCGATTTTTGTGGAGATGCTCGAGTAATTAGATCAGATAGCCCCTGGACATCGCTTCTTCATCTATAACGTAATAAAGATGTCGCATGACGTCCTTCTGGCGACAACCGCTGATTGAAAACGAGAACTATCCCCTATAAGTACCCAATACTAAACATTCATCTGTTTACCTTCACTCTATCCAGTGTCGTAAAGCATACAGCCAGATACCGGTGGCTCTATGGATACGGTTACAAAGACAGCGTTGCTCCAGAGGTTGCTTTTCTGTTACACATACCTAGGTGACGCTTTTATGTTATCAGTGGATGAGCAGTCAGATGATAAACATATTCAAGAGGTGCGACAGGTGCTGGATACATGCGGTGTAGTTTGAAATGAACTCAAGTCTGGTTTGCGCAAAAGTCATGTAGCTTTTCTCGGCTATACATTCTGACCCGACGGTATACAGCCATTACTGGAGAAGACTGACACGCTGAGCAACCCACCCAAACCTACAAACAACTAGGTATGGTAAACTTTTACCGTCGTCATTTTACAATTACACCTGCAACACAGGCACCGCTTACGAACACGAAGGCTGGCGAGAATGCCAAAGGAAAACGAAAGTTGCCATGGACACCAGAAATGAGTGAGGCTTTTAGTGACTTACAAAGAAGCTTGTACATCCCACATCTGCAGCACCGTTGAGTATTGGCGCCAGCCAGGTCTCAACTGGAGCAGCCTTGTAATAGCAAGTAGATGATCAATGGCAGCCTCTTAGTTTCATCTCAAAGAAACTGTAATTTCGACAGACAAAGTTGTTGGCGATATATGAAAGTGTCAGATATTTTCTTCTGTATATTGCAGCTAGGCCAGTAATAATTTTCATCTGTCATAAACCTATAGCATCAGCATTTAAAAACGTCAGCGATAAGTTACTTACAACCCATATGGTACTTAACCCTAAACTGACAAGCACAGCACAAGAAAAACAAACTACAACGGTAACAATATGGAGATTTCAACGTTGATGTTCAAGGCAGCGTTCTTTCAAAGTACGTGTGGTCCGTCTTATGGAAACCATACCACATTGACAAATTATTTTAATGTACAGAAAGGTTTGGTTGAGAATTACGAATCGTTAAAGAGTAAAGGAGATTAGTCCCCGGAAAGCAGATGCTAAACATTTTCCCAGCATGTGGTTTTTATCTGCTCCCTGATTCATGGTTTTAACTGACAGTGACCTGTTAATCTGCCAGGTGGAATACTCATTTTTTCTGAACACAATTATATAGATACGAGACAGTGACTCGTTGTCTGTGGGCATGCATTGGCGTCTGATAGCTTCCAAGATGTGTTCCATCAGAGTCACATCAGGCGACTTAGTGGCAAAGATAGGAACTTGATGTTCACCCTCATGGTTCTCAAGCTACTGTGACACAATTGTAACCTTGTGACACTGACTGTTGACTTGCTGGAAGAAGCCGTCGCCGTAGAGAAGACACCAAACATAAATGAACGCAGGTGATCTGCAATGATCTCTACGCAGTTCACAGCTATCGTGGTGCCTTTGAGTACTTCCATAGAAGCCACAGAAGCACATGTGACTGTCGTTCATAGCGCTATACTGCCCCTACCGGCTTTTCTCCGTGGTGCGGTGCATATTTCGCGCAGCCGACCCAAGGATGCCGATTTATCGGGACACTACCATCGACTTTGTGTAAAGATAAACGCGACTGATCCAACCAGATGAAACATTTCATTTAATCTTTCATCCAGTCTTGATTGTCGTGTGTTCGCGCAGTTATAACTGGCAGTGTCGTTGGGTAGGCACAGGAACACGTAGGGGCATCTAGTGTGGGGTCTAATGTTCAACAATGGGCGCTGACCAGTGCTCTCGAAATGATTTGTGCCTGCCCGAACATTGCGTCTGATCTACCGAAGATGGTCGCCTATCCTACTTCACAGGTCGGGTTGCCTCCGACGGCACGTTCTGTGATGAGCGATGTCGCTAACCGGTGGTCTCGCAGTCGTTCAGCTACTTCCTATGTATGCTGATGACGGTAGAATGTGATCCGCAAATCGTTTACGCCATTTCCTATATGCCGGACCATAACAATGTGGCCGTTGTCACAGAACTTTACGTCAATGCATTTTCCATTTTTGTCCCGAATCGTCGCCAGAATGATTTTCCATTCGTCTCTACTGCAATTATATGCTACCTTACCGACAGCCTCCCTGCTCCCTCCTTGTGATAAGCAATGGTCATAATGTCTTGGCGCAGAGGAATACGGAACCACGAATGAGAGACGGACCAGTGTGGTGTTCCAGTCTTTGCACTAGTATTGAAAACGGGAAATTAGCATTTGTAGGCACCGAACTGTTACTTAATTTTATTTACCAGAAAATAAATTTATGTTTTCACGTTAAAATATGTATCAGATACGTCTCTAAACCGCTGCTCTATGTGTTTTTTCTCTCGTTGGATGTGGTACAAAAATATTTTGTTGCAAGTTTCGTAAAACCGCAGATTCCATGCTTTTCTGTCAGTGACTAGAGAACAACTACACACTAGATGAACAATTTTGTACTTAATGCTTTTTAATTAAATTTTTGTTCGACCCAATAGCTGAGTGGTCAGCGCGATGGATAGCTGTTCCACGAGCCTGAGTTCGATTCCTGGCTGGTTAGGTGATTATCTCCACTGAGGGACTAGGTCCTGTGCTGTCTTCATCATTTCATCTCCACCTGGCACCCAATGTGGCGTCGAATGTACGAGGGTCACTTCATAAGAAATGCACACAATTGTTTTAAAAATCCATCTTTTATTCTACATGTTTGGAAGTTTTACAGTGCGTAGATACATCCTTTAGGAACAATATTTTCATTTCTCCACATAATTTCCATCCCTCTCAACTGTCTTACGCTATCTTGGTACCAGCACCTGTATACGCGCACAGTAAAATTCTGGACCAACCCGAGGGAGCCACTGTTTGGCAGCACGCACAAGGGGGTCATCATCTTCAAACCTTGCTCCACGAAGAGAGTCTTTCAGTTTCCCAAAGAGATGATTGTCACATGGAGCCAGGTCAGGACTGTAAGGAAGGTGTTTCAGTGTTGTCCGTCCGAGTTTTGTGATCGCTTCCATGGTGTTTTGACTGACTTGTGGCCGTGCATTGTCGTGCAACAGCAAAACATCCTGCTTTTGCCGATATGGGCGAACACGACTCAGTCGAGCTTGAAGTTTCTTCAGTGTAGGCACATATGCATCAGAATTTATGGTGGTTCCACTTGACATGATGTCCACAAGCATGAGTACTTCAGAATCGAAAAACACTGTAGCTGTAACTTTTCCAGAGGAAGGTGTGGCTTTGAATCTTTTTTCTTGCGTGAATTTGCAGGATGCCACTCCAGTGATTGCCTCTTCGTCTCTCGTGAAAAATGATGGAGCCATGTTTCATCACCTGTCACAATTCTTCCAAGAAATTCATCTCCACCGTTCTCGTACTGTTCCAAAAGTTCGCTGCATACCGTTTTCCTTGTTTCCATTTGAGCCACTGTCAACATCCTGGGAACCCACCTGGCACAAACCTTTTTTAATGCCACCACTTTCAGTATTCGACAAACACGTCCTTCCGCTATCCCAAAGTAGCTTCACAATTCGTTGACTGTGATACGTCTGTCAGCAGTCACCAATTCGTTAACTCTCTGCACATTGTCTGGAGTGTGTGCAGTACGAGGCCTGCCGCTGCGAGGGCAATCCTCAATATTGCCATGCCCACTTTCATCACGTAACCTGTTTGCCCACCGACTAACTGTACTGCGATCGACAGCAGCATCTCCATACACCTTTTTCAACCTCTTGTGGATGTTTCCCACTGTCTCGTTTTCACAGCACAGGAATTATATGACAAACGTTGCTTCTGACGAACGTAAAGCGTAGCAGCCATCTTGAAGACATGCTGTGATGGCGCCACTCACGGGAACAGGTTGAACTAAGTTTGAAAACAAGCGGGAAGGCTGTATCTACACACTGTAAAACTTCCACACATGGAAATTAAAACTGTATTTTTAGAAAATAGTGTGCATTTCTTTTGGAGTGACCCTCGTAATAAGGCCTGCATGAAGGTGGCCGGACCTGCCCCGCAAGGGGCTTCGCCACCTATGACGCCAAACGCTCATGTCCATTTTTCAGTTATCAAAATGGCTCTGAGCACTATGGGACTCAACTGCTGAGGTCATAAGTCCCCTAGAGCGTAGAACTACTTAAACCTAACTAACCTAAGGACATCATACACGTCCATGCTCGAGGCAGGATTCGAACCTGCGACCGTAGCAGTCGCGCGGCTCAGGACTGTTCGCCTAGAACCGCTAGA
The DNA here is from genome assembly GCF_023897955.1 of Schistocerca gregaria. Lineage (NCBI taxonomy): Eukaryota > Metazoa > Arthropoda > Insecta > Orthoptera > Acrididae > Schistocerca > Schistocerca gregaria. The sequence continues at coordinate 133,886,119 of NC_064921.1, read as the reverse complement.
CCACCGCGGCCGGCTTTTTCAGTTATAATACACGCGATATTATCTTGGAGCGCCAGCTTACATTAGCAAATATATGATTGTATGCACACGTGAGAGGCGTTCAGTAAGTAATGCAACCAATTTTTTTTAAGAAAGCTGGTTGGTTTTATTCTGGGTTACAATTCATCATATTATTCCCCACTCTTCTGGCAAAAACTACCTATTTTTCAACACAGTTTCCGTTGGATGTTGCGGCTTTATGGCCAGCTTACTGGGAGGGCCTGTATGTCTGCATGGTACCACCCTACAGGTCGACGTCGGAGCCAACGCCATGCAGCATCAATAACATCCTCACCACCTATATACTGCTTCCAGTGGAGTGCATCCAGCACTGGACCAGACAGATGGAACTCTGTTGCTGTTTATGGTCTTACGTTAGATGGCTAGGAACCCAATGGGCACACACCTATGAGTACCCCAACTGGTGGACGTGCGTGTTAACACTAGCAGCAGAGACGTCCAGTTGTGCAGCGAGGTCTTTGATTGTGATCCTTCGATCACCTGGACTGAGAGTGTTCGCAAGTTCCAATACTGGAGGAGTCACAACTGTGTACGGCCGGCGGGCATGCGCGAGATAGGACAGGTTTGCGCTGCAATATTGCTGTGATGACTGACCCCTCGCCCAACGACTCATGGTGCTTTTGTTCACAGCCACGTCTCCATAGACATACTGCAAGCGCCTGTGCATCCCTGCGATGCTCTGGCTTTCCGCCAAAAGAAACTCAATGACAGCTCTCTGCCTGGAACGCACCTCCATCACGAACGCCATTTTGAAGACTACATATAGCGCCGACACCTGTAGTGACGTAATGAAACTATAGGGGTTGAAGCGGGAATATTCCATGACGTCGCACAACAAATTTTGCATTTGTAAATGCAACACAAGTTTTGAAAAGCGACCTGTGTACAGTATCAATATCCTTTTAGTGGACGCAAAGACTGACTTGGTTTCATCTCTTAGAGAAACAACAGAAAAAAGTCTTGGTGCTTCACGGTTGCTGACGAATGGGTTTTGACCCAATGGCCTTAGATAGTAACACCGAATTTGCATATACGTTCGTTGCTGGCATATTGCTGTGCTTGTTATCTTAACGGCAGCCGAACGAGTGTGGTGTTCCAGTGAGGGAAGGATCCACCTCTGAATGGAGTATCCGGAGCTCTTTTCATTTGTCCAACTGAATGAAAAATTCTAAAACTATCAGTGTCACTGCTTTATCACTCATACAGATTATCGTGCTTCTCTCTGCCCCTCTGACGAAATATCATTATCGTCCGTCAGAGCCCACCCGTGGAATTAACATGGATATTTCGACTACATTTTACGTACGTGATTACTTAACGTTCGCGTGGAATGGTCATGACCCGGCTTCTGCATCAACTGCGGGTTTTCCTGACGCTGAAAACTTTGTGTGAAGCCAACAGATACTGAATGGGATTTATGAGATGTTGTCCACTTACGATGCAAAATGCAGTTTAAAAAATATGAAAGATATTTTACATGTCGACTGATACACGGATGGTAAGAGTAAAATTCGCAAGTTAATCCTTTCACATAATGAGCCAAATCTTTTACCATACACGAATGTCCCACAGATTGAAACGAAGACTGAATGAAATTATACGAGAGTGACGTAGCCAATGAGACGCACTAATATTTATCAACGTTAGTGGTGTACTGTAATTGGTCTCTGCTACGAAAAATGAAGGCTGTACTTTATACTGAGCAAGCAGTAAAGGACATCAAAGAGAAACTTGCAATGGGAATTAAAATTCAGGAAGAATAAATACAAACTTTAAGGTTTACGGCAACATTGTAGCGTATCAAAGACAGAAAAGTGTAACTTCTGTCACGCTGTATTTCACTGATTCGTAATTAATCACTTTGCTTTGCGGCGATCCAACGTGGATTTACGGAGGGTTCACACTTCGTAGGAAAGCTGGCCGAATTGCTTAAAAGAAAACGTCGCCTCTTATCTTTACGAGAATTAAAATTCTAATTTCTTCAGTTAAATGAAGTTACACACTTCCTAACAATGGGTATACCCTACCATGCTCATATTAGTAGTGAAACTCAGTTACAGTTCCGTACTGATTTTCGTAATTACTTTACTGCATGTCCGTTAAACTATAACGTTATGAAAGTTCACGGTAGCCTTAGAAACTGTTCATGTAATAAAATATAGCCCGGCAATATATGCTACCGGCAAAAAATAACGAAACTCGTTGGCCTGCTGATTTTGCGTGAAAGTGCGAGCACCCTAAGCGAATGAACAGGTAGACCTCTCAGTGTTGTCCTATCATTCGACGGAAAAATTCCAAACTCATATCTCAGCAACATCTGCAAACTGACATGATTTTCTGGTACGATTCGACTGCATACGGACGTTCACGTGAACGCCGAACAAAGACTGCTTTCGCCTCGCACGAAGGCGCGCAAACTGTAGTGCTTCAACTGTGTTGAGCGACACAATGGGATGCTGGCGGATTAGGCGTGTTAAGGTCCGACTGTTTCTTGCAACCAGCGATGAATTGGGCGCACAACCGACTACGTTACATGGGCGTCCACAAGGTGTTGGGGAGGGGAGGGGTGGACGGGGGGGGGGGGGGGGAGAGGGGAGCCCGTAAGGCTGGGCCCATGCCCCTGGACTCTATAGAGAACAGAGATTCATGTACTTGTAGAAGTAATTTTCGTGATTCTGCAAAACGTCTCGTTAGCCACTTGTAGCATTATCTGAATGATCACAGTGAGGTAACACCGTGGCAACTACCATCTTCTCTTTACGAAATGTAACAACAGACATTCTGAAAATGGAGCGCTGGCTACATCTGGTTCGTAATTCGCTCTGCCTCCCATAACAATGAGCATGCTGCTGCAACGTACATCAAAGGAAGGCGTGAAAAAGCCGCTCTTGTGTACCGTGCCGATTGCCTTTATTGCCTTCTTCGAAGTATTATTGGCAGTTCGGCTACGAGGCTGTTGTGGAATGAAATTCCCCGTCACAGTCCTCTTAAATCGTAATCAACAATAGGTAAACGCAGCGCTTCATGGAGCATTGTTTGATTTCGGAGAATTCCACATGCGGTACCACGTGAACTCCGCTAGGCCTTAACAGTCCGTTACTCGTGCGATAATTCTTGACACGTTCACTCACCTATTAGGCAAGTGTCAACCTATACATAAACGATGTATCTGCCCACTTTGAACGGTGTAAATGAATGATTCTAGGGGTGTTTTATTTAAATATAATACGTTTAACCTACAAATACGGCTAGGTATTTTTGGCAATTGTTTGTAAATAGCTCCAATACCTCTCTGATAGGAGCCAACTTGTTATTCGATCTGCGAACACCACTGTCAAGAATACTGTCAAACAACAGACAGATCAAGTGCAATCTGAACCGCTTTTCATTCATGCATAAGTAGTACCATTGTCCTTTGAGCTATCTCACAAGTTTGCTAAACTCTTTCCAGAACGTCTCAGAGATACACACAGATATTATAAAGCTGTGAAAGCTCTGAGCTGTGTATCACCTGCTTCTGCAGCAGTCCTTCATCTAGAAACGTTACCACGAAATTCATTGAGGTAAATATTAGCACATATTGCCGTAACAGGTATTATATTTGCAACCAAAAATAGGTCCATAATATATATTTCTGTCTTTGTACTTTTATTTTTCCGTCCAGGTAAATGCGTAATAATCTAACAAGATTTTTTCTGAATTTCGTAGGACATTTACTTTCCATCTACTTAGCTATTCCATATTTTCCTAAAAGAAGCATGTCTTCTTCAATTACTTTTTCCAGTGTTTCATATTCATCGTTTTCTAACAGTTCATATTCGATTCCTGAATCATGACTATTTTCACGTAACCAAATTCGTCCTCTGAGTCACGATCTTCATAACTCAGGTCATGGAGCCAATTCAGCCATACATCAGGATCTCTGTTGAACGCTGTCCTAGGTTCTTTTAACTTTCACATTTATTCCAGAAACTAAAACTATAGAGCATATTTACTTTTCGTATGTAAGTGTTCTAGGTGTAAACCAACTAAATTGTAATTAGTTTTGTTGCACCTGAAATGACACACATGAAAGTTGGATTGCGCCTAGGAAAGCAGTAAAGTAACACACACTTACATCGTTTCAGATTTTAGCAGTAGTGTTGGCTCTGATGACCGGTGTCCACGAGGCTACAATATCGTTTCATAAACAGTGCAACCCTGAGTAACTGAAAGCCAATGACGGCTGAAGTTAACTGTTGGAGAGTTGACGGAAAAGTACCGAAAATGGCGCGAACTCGGTCCAGCTCAGTGAGACAAAATAGAGCAGGATATAGATGACGAGTGTTCAAAAAATGGTTCAAATGGCTCTGAGCACTATGGGACTCAACATCGTAGGTCATAAGTCCCCTAGAACTTAGAACTACTTAAACCTAACTAACCTAAGGACGTCACACACACACCCATGCCCGAGGCAGGATTCGAACCTGCCACCGTAGCAGTCCCTCGGTTCCGGAGTGCAGCGCCAGAACCGCACGGCCACCGCGGCCAGCGTGACGAGTGTTATCGGCGCGAGCGACGAAGGGTTGAAATTTGTTCTCTGCTTTCTGACTTCCAAGGAAGATTTCCAAAGGCTTTTAATGACTGGTTATCATTGTCTGTAACCGACAGTGTTTGCTTTCCTGATTATTTTGTGCTGCAGAAATTTCAGATTCAGTATCATTTTAATATCATTGGTATATGAATAAAAACACACTTTCTAAATATTTTACTGCTTTATTTCCCAACTTGCTCATCATCTTGTTTGAAACAAATCAAATTTAATCATGAAAGGATACAATCTTAGACCGTCAACTTATAAAATGTTTCACATTCAGATTTACTTTGAAGATAATCGTGATAATTGGAGGATAAGAGTACCGTAAAAACTGAACTAATCTCTGTCCAAACAGGCCACGAAAGACCTTAACGTTACTGACCGACCACTTTGTCACCCTCAGCCTATAGACGTCACTGGATGCGGATATGGAGGGGTGTGTGGTCAGCACACCGCTCTCCCGACCGTTGTCAGTTTTCGTGACCGCTGCCACAACTTCTCAGTCAAGTATCTTCTCAATTCGGTGATCTGACAGGAAGGCCCCTGATATAATAGTTCTCCACCTATTAGAAAAATAAATATTGAGTTGATAACCATCAGTATTCCTGGTTATGACTTTTTTTGTTGCCTGAAATATTTTGTTCTTTTGGTATGATGACACATCTCAAAACTGACCAAGTAATTTATACCAAAAATGGTAATTTTACACTCTTGCCACCGCCCCCCCCTTCCCCTGAAAAAAGTTTATTCAGACTTCCATGCTACATGATAACATCACCGCTAGTAGTTCCCTCTATAAAAGGATTTTTAGGACTTTTAAAATCTGTGGAAGAAAAATGGTTCAAATGGCTCTGAGCACTATGGAACTTAACTTCTAAGGTCATCAATCCCCTACAACTTAGAACTACTTAAACCTAACTAACCTAAGGACATCACACACATCCATGCCCGAGGCAGGATTCGAACTTGCGACCGTAGCGGTCGCGCGGTTCCAGACTGTAGCGCCTAGAACCGCTTGGCCACCCCGGCCGGCAAATATGTGGAAAGGAATCGACAGTATCTTGAAAAGAAGTTCTAATCGCCAAAATTAAATCAAGGACGACCGAGTCCAGTAAAGTTAAAACACGTGAAGCTTATGGACTTCGGCTCGGAAACGGGACACTAATAGTGGTAGATGAGTTTTCTTTTTAGGTAGCAAGTTAACAGGTCCTGGCCGAAGCAGTGACGATCTGAAAGGCCTATTTGCATCAGAAAGTGAATTACGTCTGAAAATGGAAGATTTTTATCGTTTAATAGGAACTAAAGAGATAAAACGTATTTTTTGAAAATATTTGCTGCATTATAGGATTACACTGAGGTGTCCAAAGTCATGGGATACCTCCTAAAATATTGTCTCGGACCTCCTTTGTGCCCAATGGAGTCCTGCAACTCGACATGGCGTGGACTCAAGAAGTCCTTGAATGTCCCCTGCATAAATGTTGAGCCATTATGCTTCTATAGCAGTCAATAATTGTGAAAGTGTCGCCGTTTCAGGATGTTTTGCACGGACTGCCTTCTCGTTTATCTCCCGCAAATCCTACCTGGGATTCATGTTGGGCCACTCATAGCTAAATCATTCACTCGAATTGTTCAGTATGTTCTTCAAACTTTGCCTCAAGTATGTAAATATTATGTAAAATTTTTCACCGTCTTTCACTTTTATCTGGTGATAAGTAACGAATGTATCTTAAGCAGAAAAAACTATATTTTAAATTTGGTTTTTGTGCTTTTAATGTGTCACAGAGTCTGACAATACGAGTACACTGATCAGTCAGACCAATATGACGACCGACTTACACACCATAGCACTGTCACCTGGCGAGGAATTACTGGAAGTGTCACACGCACGGTGCATGTAGTATCAGGGAGATCGCTGTCCGTGTGTAGAACGGGGAAGGCGGGCGATCTGTCTCAGTTTGACCGAGAGCACAATGCGATGGCTTGGAGGCTCGGCACGTGCATTTCGGAAACTACGTGACTTGACGGTTGTTGAGGCTTTGGTGGCGAAATCAAGGTGAAATCACATCCAGACGTCGTGGGGTTGGACGACCACAACTATATACAGATTTCGAATGTCGTAAGCCAGGCAGACTGGTAAAACAGTACAGGCGGCGAACTGTGGCGGAACTTACAGCAGGCTTTAATGCTGGGAAGAGTAGAAGTGTCTCTGGACACACGATAAATCGAACACCTTTAGCGATATGACTCCGCAGCCGACGACCCATGGGTGTGGCAATATTAACGCCAAACCATCGGAAACTACGACTCAAATGGGCACGTGACCATGGGCCAGTGGACTTGGCGTAATGGCAGATAGCTGCATGGGATGATGCAACCCGATACCATCATGCCGATGGAAGGGTGTCAATCCGTTTTCTTCAAGAGGAACAGCTCCTTGACACCTGTACTGCGGGACAGAGGCAAGCGGGTTCCATTAAGTTCTAGGGAACATTCACGTGGGCATTCATGAAAGCCAAGGAGAATCGTACACTGGTTTCAGACCACATACACCCCTTCATGGCAATCATATTTCCTGCCAGCAGTGGCATTTTTCGACAAGATAATGCGCCATGTCACGATTCCAGGAGTGTGTTTGAGTGGTTCGAGGAACACAGTGGTAATTTCCAATTAATATGCTGCGTTCCCTCCCCTCCGCCCCTTCCCCGCAAATCGCCAGATATGAACCCGTTCGAACAAATCTGGGATGTGGCTGCGCGTGGTGCAGAGATCATCGCCCCGCTCCCCGGAATTTGCAGGAGCTAGGTGACTTGTGCGTGCAGATGTGGCACTCCCTCCAGCGACTTAACAAGGCCTCATTGCTTTCATACCACAACGCGTCACCCCTGTTATCCGTGCCAAACGTGGAAATTCCGGCTACTATGTTGGTGGACATAATCTTCTGGCTGATCCGTGTGTACGATCTATCTGCAGCCATGTATGATTCATACAGGTGGGCTGTAGACTAAGACTGAAGTAAGTATTATTGTGTACTTAACCTTAAATACTTCATAAAGTCTGAGCAGTTAAGGGCAATGAACAATACGCTTCTGCGAAATGCAGGGTGTGCAGCAACGGCTGTGGGTGCTATGGTAGGCCATCTCACAGATGAAAACTGTCTTCGTTGTTTATCGTTAACCGCAACTGCTCACTGGAACGGAGGGCAATATTGACGGATATACACCCTGCAACGGACGGCGTAAGATTTACCTGGTTAAATGTGCCTCGTTCTCTTGGCCACAGGGCCGGCGCTCAAAGATGAGCACACCGTTGTTTGCACTTCTAGATAGTCACTAAAAATGTCGTGTGACTAGGACCTCCCATCGGGTAGACCGTTGGCCAGGTGCTAGTCTTTCGATTTGACGCTACTTCGGTGACTTGCGCGGCAATGGGGATGAAATGATTAGGACAACACAACACCCAGTCCCCGAGCGGAGAAAATCTCCGACCCAGCCGGGAATCGAACCCGGACCCTTATGATAGACATTCTGTTGCGCTGACCACTCGGCTACCGGGGACGGACAGATAGTCACTGATTTGGCATGAATATTACTCAGAGATGGTTCTCAATATGGCTTAGACAAATAGACAGAGCTAGAGAGCGAGAGAGAGAGAGAGAGAGAGAGAGAGAGAGAGAGAGAGAGAGAGAGAGGGATTACACAAAAAATTATCATGAAGCGTTGTGTGAGATTTGTAGCTGATTCATCTACGAAGAATCATCTAAACACATTCGCGGTAACATCGATATCAAGGCCTATTTCTACATTCATGAGTAAGGAAGAAACATAAGAAGAATTTATCGTTGCTGCTGAAGAACTAACAACAGCGTATAATATTGTCAAGCATCATCACTCGTTCAGTTCTCTGGACTGTACCATAAAACTAAATCCCGCAATGTATCCTGACTGCAAAGTCACCGCAAAGCAGTCTACACCCAGGATAAAACTTATAACGCACCACACTCCGTGTGCGAATGCACAAAACAACAACAGTCAACATAAAAGTTTTCTGGGTGAGGTACCGCGTCGTAATGTGTAAAACTACTGCTGCTGGAGAAGATGGTTCAAATGGCTCTGAGCACTATGGGACTCAACTGCTGTGGTCATCAGTCCCCTAGAACTTAGAACTACTTACACCTAACTGACCTAAGGACATCACACACATCCATGGCCGAGGCAGGATTCGAACCTGCGCCGCAGCAGTCGCACGGTTCCGGATTGCGCGTCTAGAACCGCGAGACCACCGCGGCCGGCGCTGGAGAAGAACCAACGCGGTACCACACTCAGAAAACTTTCATGTAGACTGACTCTGGCCACGTACCGTTAAGGAATTGTAACTGCAACTGTGTCATTTTGTAGCATAGGCACCGACGCATCGAACCACAAGGCTGGAAATATGTTTCCTTTAATTATTCAATACTCTACCGAAAGTGAGGGAATCCAACAGAAGCTGTTGAATTAAATTCGCTGAATAACGAAATATCGGAGACAACTGCAAAGGTTTGTCTAGACACTTTAAGGGAAATGCCAATCACATTACAGAAATTAATCACTTTTTGTGGAGATAATACAGATACCGCCTTCGGAGGGCTTCATCGACGCCTCCAGCGGAATGTGTTTCACCAAATTAAAGAAGAACTGGATGCCCTGCTCATATTATGCACATACTAGATCAAACGCTGCTATAGTCTTAACTGTCGACATTGAAATAATTGTCATGAAAATATTTAATTATTTTTCGATGTACACGGTAACGACAGAGAATCTGAAAGAGTTCTGTTTATGCATTGATGTCAGCCATCAGGCTATTCTATCTCATAATCTCACTAAGCCGGCCGGAGTGGCCGAGCGGTTCTAGGCGCTACAGTCTGGGAACGCGCGGCCACTACGCTCGCATGTTCGAATCCTGCCTCGGGCATGGATGTGTGTGATGTCTTTGGTTAGTTAGGTTTAAGTAGTTCTAAGGTTTAGGGGACTGATGGCCTCAGAAGTAAAGTCCCATAGTGCTCAGAGCCAATCTCACTCTGTAAGAAGACGTTTGTTGTTATTGCCCGCAGCTGAGAGAATTCTTAAGCTTTGAATTCCATTAAAATAATCTTTTGACCCCGAGGACACCCCACCTACACTAATTCAGATTTTGTCAGTAGGCTGATCAGTGAACTTTACATCACATTTCTGCAGTCAAATTTGGCCTGTCTGGAAAAAATGTAAAAAGTTTGGGGAAGAATAAGGTCTCGGAAATAAATACACTCCTGGAAATGGAAAAAGGAACACATTGACACCGGTGTGTCAGACCCACCATACTTGCTCCGGACACTGCGAGAGGGCTCTACAAGCAATGATCACACGAACGGCACAGCGGACACACCAGGAACCGCGGTGTTGGCCGTCGAATGGCGCTAGCTGCGCAGCATTTGTGCACCGCCGCCGTCAGTGTCAGCCAGTTTGCCGTGGCATACGGAGCTCCATCGCGGTCTTTAACACTGGTAGCATGCTGCGACAGCGTGGACGTGAACCGTATGTGCAGTTGACGGACTTTGAGCGAGGGCGTATAGTGGGCATGCGGGAGGCCGGGTGGACGTACCGCCGAATTGCTCAACACGTGGGGCGTGAGGTCTCCACAGTACATCGATGTTGTCGACAGTGGTCGGCGGAAGGTGCACGTTCCCGTCGACCTGGGACCGGACCGCAGCGACGCACGGATGCACGCCAAGACCGTAGGATCCTACGCAGTGCCGTAGGGGACCGCACCGCCACTTCCCAGCAAATTAGGGACACTGTTGCTCCTGGGGTATCGGCGAGGACCATTCGCAACTGTCTCCATGAAGCTGGGCTACGGTCCCGCACACCGTTTGGCCGTCTTCCGCTCACGCCCCAACATCGTGCAGCCCGCCTCCAGTGGTGTCGCGACAGGCGTGAATGGAGGGACAAATGGAGATGTGTCGTCTTCAGCGATGAGAGTCGCTTCTGCCTTGGTGCCAATGATGGTCGTATGCGTGTTTGGCGCCGTGCAGGTGAGCGCCACAATCAGGACTGCATACGACCGAGGCACACAGGGCCAACACCCGGCATCATGGTGTGGGGAGCGATCTCCTACACTGGCCGTACACCTCTGGTGATCGTCGAGGGGACACTGAATAGTGCACGGTACATCCAAACCGTCATCGAACCCATCGTTCTACCATTCCTAGACCGGCAAGGGAACTTGCTGTTCCAACAGGACAATGCACGTCCGCATGTATCCCGTGCCACCCAACGTGCTCTAGAAGGTGTAAGTCAACTACCCTGGCCAGCAAGATCTCCGGATCTGTCCCCCATTGAGCATGTTTGGGACTGGATGAAGCGTCGTCTCACGCGGTCTGCACGTCCAGCACAAACGCTGGTCCAACTGAGGCGCCAGGTGGAAATGGCATGGCAAGCCGTTCCACAGGACTACATCCAGCATCTCTACGATCGTCTCCATGGGAGAATAGCAGCCTGCATTGCTGCGAAAGGTGGATATACACTGTACTAGTGCCGACATTGTGCATGCTCTGTTGCCTGTGTCTATGTGCCCGTGGTTCTGTCAGTGTGATCATGTGATGTATCTGACCCCAGGAATGTGTCTATAAAGTTTCCCCTTCCTGGGACAATGAATTCATGGTGTTCTTATTTCAATTTCCAGGAGTGTATTTTAATAGACACTCAAAGATGTCTGAATGGAAGGAAGACTGCCAGTTTTATTGCAATGCAATGCAATAATGTCAGCAAATTAAGGAATGAGAACTCTAACTAAGACACAATTAACTTGATTTCACATTTTGAGGAACAGACAAGGGTTTTCTGTCCCTTAGCATTTGATTACTTGGAGAAATGGGCTATTTCTTTTAATGAATATCAAGTATTTGATTGGATGACGCTATCTGAAATCTTAGATTGGGTGATGACTGAAAACATTATATGTTCCTGACTAAAATGGTGGAAGATTTCAGATAAGAATTGTTTTCAGGAATTTATATTTATCTGAAGAGCGTTTTAAAACTAAGCGTGATTCGGAAGAATGGACGTCTAAACACTCCGTGTAAGAAAATTGGATTTACTTTCTTCAGGGAACCGAAAATCCTGAACGTAAATACCAGCTGCTAAAATTATGTGAATATTTGTTTCCTATTCTCGCACACAACGCCACTGTGGAAACAACATTGCCGTTGTGTTGGCCTAGTATACTGATGAAAGAAATCGACTACTGCCTGGGACCGTGGAATTAATCTTGCAGTGCCAGTTTGTAACCTCCCCACAATAAAATAATATGAATAATATTCACATTTAGTGTAACCTCAAAACAGAAAAATTCCTAAACCTCTCAACAGCAAAAAATATAATTATGTCGTTCACATTCAGTATAACATACCAACAGGAAAATTGCGTAACCTATCAATAAGAAAATGTGACTAATCTCTCAATAATAAAAAATGTGACTCACTTATAACCTTTCAATAATTGACTGTCAATTTAGCCTGGTAAATTTTGGACGTCAGCAGTGCTGCGTCATGGCCCAGAAAGACCATACTGAATAAATAGAAAATTCTTACCTCAGTCTAGTCGTCGGATAACGCATGTATATCTGCTCCTATAAGACATTTTTCTGGGGCAGCTCTGTGAAATGCTGCCGATAGGTTAGTCATGTATAAAAAGAAACAATTGATTTTTCCTTTCAATAATCGGGATGACGAAGGATTGGATAAATTAGTAAATTCTTTAAATTGAAATGAATCTTTGTCAAAAGTTACTTTTTATGAAAAAGATTATTATTAAGAAAATTTTAAAACATGTACATGGGACTTGATATAACAATACTACACATGCGTGAGGCCGCTTTTACCTTATACTTCAACGCTCAGGCTCCGCCATCGCTCCACCACGACCGGCCCAGCGAACACGATACAACGGACTGCTCGCTAGCAACTACTTACTCCTACTGCTACACAGTTTCTACTGCAGTCACACCGCTATTTGGTCTGAGATTCTCTTATAGCTCACATATCGTAGGGAGCGAGTGAGCAATCCACCGAAATTACATCTGCTCGAATGCGCTAACAACAAATTCCTTAATCATGGGCCTCTTACATAACCCTCCACTGTGGGGGGGGGGGGGGGGGGGGGGTGCAGGGAGGGCAAAAATTTGGCAGCGATGGTGAGTCAATTGGAGTTGCCATGAGCAACAAATTTTTCTATAATCTATTTAGTTTACTAAGACTACAGCACAGAGTACATACATTATTGATAAGTGCAGAACATATTAAGAAATTTAATAGAGTGCACATGCACTGAGTACAAAACATATTCAGAAATGACAAAGTATATACGCAATGAGTACAAAATATATTAACAAATGACATAAAGTGCACATGCACTGTATAAGTGTTTACCATTTTACAAGAATTTTAACAAATTGAGAAGTGAAATAAAGTGCAAACGTACTGTATAAATCTTTACATTTTTCAAGAATTTAAATATTATGAGAAATGAAATAAAGTGCACATGCACTGTATAAGTCTTTAGCATTTTTACAACAAATAAACATATCAAGGAGTGAAATAAAGTGCACACACTCTGTAGAAATCTTAAACATATTTAGGACAACTGATCTTGTTAACAAATGAAACGAAGTGTACACACACTGTATATGTCTCTATCGTTTTACAAGAATTTAAACGCACTATATAAGTCTTTACCATTTTAAAAGAACTAGGAAAGGAATAGGAAGGATTGCATCATGGTTGTAGCACAGTAGGTTGCACGTAGCTCCACTGAAAGTCCATATCTTTCTACAGAAGCACAACGCCAAGTGAGACAATCTGAATTTCTCTTCCCTGAAGTATTTTGTCAATGTAGCCAAGACACTGAAATGTTGTATTAATATTGTATGTTATCATTTTGGTAGTACATTAGGTACACCAAACAGTAGGACCATAATGACATATTCATCGTTCAAGGTGGTGGACAGCTTGATATGGCAACACCACATTCTTGTAGAATCCATACTCTCACATCAACAGAGAATTAGTGCAAGAACCAAATATAGTGCTCCATGATCACGAGGATGGACAGGACATACGGATTGTGCAGTAATTGCTGGTAATTAGGTCTGAAGGTGAAGGACATTAATTCTTATGCTAATCATGATTCAGAATTACACAAGTCTATCAACCGATTTGAATATTTATTGGCATTCATTGGCTATTTACACAGCATTTAAGTAGTATGCATGGAGTATTACAGAACATTATTCATAAGTCATCTCAATATGGTAATGAGTGGCATTCGTTGGCCAGTTACTAAACATGTAGCAAGTATTGGGTATTACAAAACACTATTCATAACTCATGTCATTACAGTAATTATTGGAATTCATTTATAGAGCATAACAGAATATTATTTACAGAAATTATTGGCATAGCATTTACGCATAAGTCATATTGTTACAGTAATCATTGGTTTGAAATTTATGCATAAGTCATCTCGCTACAGTAATCATTGGCATCATAAGACATTTCATTACAGTAATTATTACAGAACATTATTCATTAACTCATCTAATTACAGTAATTAATGGCATAGCATATTCATGATGCATCTCATTACAGTAATTATTGGCACTCATTGGCCAGTTACTAAGCATTTTTATGCATTATTCAGAAGTCACCATTCAAAACAAGAGCTAATTATTGGCATAGCATTTATGCATAAGCCTTCATATTTCAGTAATCATTGGCATCAGAAGTCATTTCATTACAGTAATTATTGGCATAGCATTTACAGAGTATAACAAAATATTAGTTACAGAAATTATTCACATAGCATTTATGCATAAGTCATCATGTTGCAGTAATCATTGATGTTATGCATAAGTCATCTCATTACTGTCATCGTTGGTATAGCATTTATACAGTATTACAAAACATCATTCATAATACATCTCATTACAGTAATCATTGGCATGGCATTTATGCATTTTTACAAAACATCATTCAGTATTACTCAGAACTCGTCATTCAAGTGACATAGGACATATTTAAAATGTAACACACTGTAACTACACTCCTGGAAATGGAAAAAAGAACACATTGACACCGGTGTGCCAGACCCACGATACTTGCTCCGGACACTGTGAGAGGGCTGTACAAGCAATGATCACATGCACGGCACAGCGGCCACACCAGGAACCGCGGTGTTGGCCGTCGAATGGCGCTAGCTGCGCAGCATTTGTGCACCGCCGCCGTCAGTGTCAGCCAGTTTGCCGTGGCATGCGGAGCTCCATCGCAGACTTTAACACTAGTAGCATGCCGCGACAGCGTGGACGTGCACCATATGTGCAGTTGACGGACTTTGAGCGAGGGCGTATAGTGGGCATGCGGGAGGCCGGGTGGATGTACCGCCGAATTGCTCAACACGTGGGGCGTGAGGTCTCCACAGTACATCGATGTTGTCGCCAGTGGTCGGCGGAAGGTGCACGTGCCCGTCGACCTGGGATCGGACCACAACGACGCACGGATGTACGCCAAGACCGTAGGATCCTACGCAGTGCCGTAGGGGACCGCACCGCCACTTCCCAGCAAATTAGGGTCACTGTTGATCCTGGGCTATCGGCGAGGACCATTCGTAACCGTCTCCATGAAGCTGGGCTGCGGTCCCGCACACCGTTAGGCCGTCTTCCGCTCACGCCCCAACATCGTGCAGCCCGCCTCCAGTGGTGTCGCGACAGGCGTGAATGGAGGGACGAATGGAGATGTGTCGTCTTCAGCGATGAGAGTCGCTTCTGCCTTGGTGCCAATGATGGTCGTATGCGTGTTTGGCGCCGTGCAGGTGAGCGCCACAATCAGGACTGCATACGACCGAGGCACACAGGGCCAATACCCGGCATCATGGTGTGGGGAGCGATCTCCTACACTGGCCGTACACCTCTGGTGATCGTCGAGGGGACACTGAATAGTGCACGGTACATCCAAACCGTCATCGAACCCATCGTTCTACCATTCCTAGACCGGCAAGGGAACTTGCTGTTCCAACAGGACAATGCACGTCCGTATGTATCCCGTGCCACCCAACGTGCTCTAGAAGGTGTAAGTCAACTACCCTGGCCAGCAAGATCTCCGGATCTGTCCCCCATTGAGCATGTTTGGGACTGGATGAAGCGTCGTCTCACGCGGTCTGCACGTCCAGCACGAACACTGGTCCAACTGAGGCGCCAGGTGGAAATGGCATGGCAATCCATTCCACAGGACTACATCTAGCATCTCTATGATCGTCTCCATGGGAGAATAGCAGCCTGCATTGCTGCGAAAGGTGGATATACACTGTACTAGTGCCGACATTGTGCATGCTCTGTTTGTCTATGTGCCGGTGGTTCTGTCAGTGTGATCATGTGATGTATCTGACACCAGGAATGTGTCAATAAAGTTTCCCCTTCCTGGGACAATGAATTCACGGTGTTCTTATTTCAATTTCCAGGAGTGTATTACTTAAGGTTTGTAGTCCAATAACACATAGATATAATGGAATCAATACACAGAAAAAATTGCATTATATTTAGGACTAAAAATATCTCTTCAACTGGTAGCATTATTTAGTTGTGTACCGGTAACAGTTGCAACTGGTAATAATTTTTTTCTTTTTTTTTCCTAGTAATGCATTGCGTTGGGATCGATAATTAATTGCTGGGGCATGGAAATATTTGCTTTTGACTTATTGCTGGAAATAAGGATTATTAACGTCATTCGTCATGAGTCAGCTGTAGCAAGGTTATGAAACAAGTAGAGTATATGTGATCACATTCATAAATGATAGACACAACTGGGTAAAAAAATGCAAGCACTAGAACAGGTTTAATAACTAACTGCTTATAGCACATTGCTTTCATGAATAGCTTCCCCTGGAAAAAATACGAAGTAGATTATTGAGCTGAAAGAAGAAATGCATATTATGCTGAAAAATAGTGAACTTCGAATTAACATGGAATGAAAGGTGTACTTAATGTTTATGTACTCTAGCTGTCTTTCCCAAAACATTCAGTCATTATACTATGTGACATAAGGCATACTGACAAAAGGAACTGCAACAAATACTCAAATAACTAATAGTAAATATATAAACTTCATCATTATTCTCATCTGCAAGGAAGAACTTCATTATTCATATTATGATAACTTCATCATTATCATCATCTGCAAAGAAAAACTTTATTATTAATATTACCATATTCTTCATATAATTATTCATCATCATTTATTATCATCTGCAAAAAATAGACACTTCGTTATTCATATTAATATTACCTTTTACTTCATACAGCTATTTATAGTATAGAGTTTCTAACTTCTATCACACATTACCACTAAAATTAATATCTGTAGTTCTGTCTGACAGCCTACATCAATCACCTCGTATTCTGAAAGAAGAGTAATTAGTCAAGACTGCTATCATACGATGTGTATAGTATATTCTGGTTAATGCTTGTTAATTCTGATCCATTTACTCTTCATGACAAGATATTGCATTTTCTTTCCTTCATTCTAGTTGTGAAATTTCCATTTCATAGTAAACCGCTGTGGTTGTTTAATATATTTCTTTTAAACGTTATTACTTTCTGAAAATGATGAATAAGGATTAATATCTTGCATTTAAATCATATACTCATAAAATAAAAACTTGTTTATAGTGATATAATTAAGCATACAGCATTGCATGACAGAAACCGTATTAGGTCAAAAACATAGACAGTTTTCAAGTGCAGAAATGCACACACAGCATCATAATGTAGTAGCAAAAAAATTTAAAATAGTCAAGACGTTGAGATATTGTAAGACAAAATGTCAATGTCAACTGGTGTTTATTACATTTTAAAGATTTGATAGTACATACAGAGAAGAATTCTACTTTCGATAGGAAAACAATCATCCATACACAAAAAATCGAAAATGTGCACTGTCTGATATATAACGACAAGAAAAGCCACATGCTAACTTCACCTTGCCGTGCACTTGCCAGGAAAAAATATAATAATCATCAATACGTGTTCATATCAATAACTAGAAAAGGCATTACAATGTGGTAAATCAGAAAGTATGTTCATTCAGTAAAGGGTTTAATATTGGAGACATGGTGATTGCCCTTGCTTTTCAAAGTTTCGACATGTACTACATTGGGGTGAGGAATGCTTCGTATTCCATATGGACCTGCGTATAGAAGCTCAAATTTCTACTCTTTCCTCTGTTGGATAAATAGTGTGTGCGTATTAATATCTTCTGTCCAATGTGAAAGTCACGGCGTGTACAAACCTGTTTTTGCAGTCTTCTCCGACGCTCTGCGGCACGTTTGATGTTGTTCAGCGCAATGTCAATTATTTCATGGTGGTGCAGTGGACGAGATGTAGGAAAGGATACTCATTCTTTAGTTTTGTTAGGTGGTTCAACATTTTTCAATATAACAGTCGGAGATAGCATAGTAGATTCATTTGGTATGGAGTTAATTATATCCTGGAATGAGAGTATGTGTGTATCCCAATCAATATGCTTTTTATGGAAGTAAATTCCACATAGTTTACCAATTTCTTTCTTCAGTCGTTCACAAGGGTTCGAAGAAGCGTGATACTTGGATATATAGATCGGATAAATGTTTCTAGCTCGTAACATACGGGTCCATATCGCAGATCGAAATTGTGGTCCATTGTCGGAAATTACTTTCAATACATGCCCTACATGATATAGAAAACATTTTACAAATGCATTCGAAACAGATTTAGCAGTAGCTCTGCGTAACGGAGTGAAGGTAACAAATTTCGAAGTGAGTTCAACAGCGACAAAAATGTAACAAAAACCTCTGTTAGATCTGGGAATCGGACCAAAAATGTCCTGTAAATAAAGTTTCCATCTGCTTAACCTGTCGTGTGTAAATTTTACTGAAAGTAAAAACTGTGCAGCTCTATGGTCTGTGTAAACGGTCATATGTCTTCCATAAAGAAAATGCCGAAAACTCGTAAATGCCCATACAACACATAATGTTTCAAGATCTGTGACAGAATAATTACATTCAGCAGGTGACAGAATGCGACTTGCAAAGGCGGTGTTTTTAATTTCTGTATTACCGTCTTCTTCAATTTCCTGAAAAATGTTTACGCCTAAAGCGGTGTTAGAACTGTCGGTGGCAATGGAAAAATTTCTAGTAAGATCTGGGTGTGATAAAAGAGGTGCATTCAACAAGGCATGTTTCAAATTAACAAATTCAGAATGTGCTTGGCTATCCCAGGACCAAATGGCGTTTTTATCCGTGAATTGGCATAATCTATGGTGTCTAAAGCAGAGTAATGAATAAATTTACGGAAAAAGTTAATTAATCCCAGAAAGCTGCGTAATTGTATGTTTGTCGTTGGAACAGCAATGTCACGTATAGCTTGAAGCTTTTCCGGATCAGGCGCAATGCCTTCTGCTAAAATAACATGTCCAATACATTTTATAGAAGTCTTGCCAAAGTGTGATTTGCTATGATTAACTGTCAGTCCTTGTGCACGAAAAGTTTGCAACAGTTGTTCAAAAATCAAATGGTGTTCAGACCAGTTAGCTTCTGCAATAAGGATGTCGTCTACATACGTTGTGATTTTGTCTTTAAGTTCCGTCGCAAGTATAGTGTTCATACCGCTAATAAATGCTGCTGAAGAAATTGTTAAACCGAACGGTAATTTGCAAAAAATTGATAACAATCACCAAAACAGAGAAATGCTGTGTACTTTCTGCAGTTCTGATGGAGCAGAATTTGCCAAATCCCGATTTAAAATCTAATGTGGAATAAATAGCAGTACCATGAAATTTCTGTATAAGTTCATCTAGTGTTTGTGGGCGATCTGTTTCATTAATAATAATGTTGTTGATATGACGCGAATCAGGTACAACGCGAAGTGATCCATCCTTTTTCTTAACAATATGGAGCGGGTTTATGTACGGACTAACTGCCGGTTCAGTAATTCCTTGGTCTAACATAGCTTGTAATTCTTTCTTAACTTGCTCTCTGTGAATATATGGAATGGGATACTGTTTGGCTTTAAACGTGTCGTGCTGTTTATCTTGAAATTCATACATGAAGCCGGACATAGTACCAGGAACGTTGTCAAAAACTGGAGCTTGCTGTGAAAGAATACTGCGTAGCTCTGTACGTTCGTCGTCTGTATTTGCACTGCTCTGTTTAACTTTATCAGAAATCATTTGCATAACATCATAGTCGGCTTCGTCTGGTGTGTTGTAGTTGTGAACATACGTATCTTTTAACAATGTGGAATGACAGTCTCTGTTACGTGATGCAGAAATGACCTCTGTCCGATTAATTGTTTGTCCTTCTGCAGATAAAGAATGCTGAAATTCTATTGCCAGTTGTACATTTTCATCCTTTAACATTAAATAGGAATTTTGAAAGTCAATAATTGCGTCGTGTTGTACCAAAAAACTCGTACCTTAAATAATGTCTGTTGTCAATAAGGGAACAATCCAAAAATTTGGGTGGAACGTATGACATGCAATACAAAATGATACGTGTGTCTGTAATTTTACATCTACTCCTTTACCAGATACTGCACCTTTTACTTTAGTTTTGCCTAATGGTAACGTAGTGTAGGTATTCTTTTTGTTACATTCGTTGAAAGTTTCCTTATTTATAACTGACATAGGTGATCCAGGATCGATTACTGCTGAAAATGTGTATGATCCAATCTTTACTTCAATAACAGGGTAAGAAATGGTTTTTTGAATAACTGTTTTTTCCTGCAAAAGAGTGTCTCGGATGTCGTCAAAAGTAATAACATTTTCGTGAACAAGATTCTCTGCGTCAAAAGTATTGCTTGCGTTGCTGGAGGATCCAACCTGTACTGTATCTAGTCAAGTTCTTTCTGACGTGCTGTTATTTGTGGGAGGATGCTGTGGAATTTCCACTATTTGTACTGTTCTGTTATTTCTCCCTGAAGTATTACGTTGGAGATGATATCTACTGTCTGGTTCATTCATGATAATCTGTTGTTGCCGATGATTCTGCTGCTGGTAAGACCGACTGTTACGTTGAAAACTGTGCTCATTACTTTTACGTCTGTCATAATAATCGTTGCTATACGGCGCATTGCGATATGAGTTGAAATGGTGTGTTCTCTGTACGTAGTGATTTCCTTGTTGCTGTGCGTTACTATTTGGTGTGGCCGACGCTATACGTGTAGGCGGCGAAACATTAAAGCTTGGTTGACCTTGCAGACTACATTGTTGGTTAGGTATGTTAACCGGCTGGTTTTGATGCTGTTGTGGGGAAAAGCCTCTATTGTTGCCAAAATGTGTTTGCTGTTGCTGATAATTATGAGGATACTGATGATTAAAATTTTGTCTGTTATTAAAGTTCCGGTGGTTGTCATTCATGGAGCGTCTAATGAAAATTGTCACTTTCGGGTAAAACGTGTCATATCAGGTTTTCTTTATCATTCCTAATTCTAGATAGATCGATAGTTGAAGACTTGTTTTGATAGGTATAAAGGATAGTAGAAGAGAAGGCAGCAGTGCAGAAAACTAAAGATGAAACAGCACCACTACGGCTCGGGGCCCTGTGCACGCTACGGCACATATTCATCGAAGTGTAATGAATCCCATGAGGTCACTTACCCACTTCAAATAAATTTTAGTTTCTGCGTTACAGGCGATGCTGGTGAATACTCAAAAGCAAATTGTTGTATCCAGTCAAAAGGGTGAATCTGTGTTCTGTCATTCTTAAATTTCCTAACGGATAGACAGTGCTTGTAATCAAAGTTATCGTCTCTACATGACTGAGCAGGTTCAGGTTTGTGTAACAATCTGGTTGTCTGCGACTGTTTGGAATCTTAAGACACGTACTCTCTCTAAATTACCTAAGTTACACTGGCTGTGTGAGTGTGACAAATGTTCAAGATGTGGCGTATGCTGTGCCGTGTTAGAGGCTGAAACATTTTTCATTTCTGTCACTTCTTGCTGTAAAGACGACAATTTTCTACACAATGTATTGTTGGACGAACCTATCTCATTGATTGTCTGCTGTAAATTTTAGAATTCGTATATTTGATTAAACGAAACTGGTGAAGTATCGTCTGATTTGGTGTCATTGTTATTTTCGATAACGTCAATGCGACTAGCCAATTCATCAATTTTTTCAGTCAGTGCTTTTACGTGATCGTCATTTTTAGTGTCACAAACATTAATTTGTTTTTGGATTTTACGGGTGGTTTTGTTCAATTTCTTAACGTCTGCTTTAATGGCATCGGGATCCTTATTAATTCCAATTGTTCAAGTCTGCTGGTCACTGTCTGAAAGTCTACTGTGTGTGTGTGTGTGTCTGTTTTTGTTTTAAGATAGGAGATTTCATCATGCAATTCGGTGTTCAACTGTTTGATTTCGTCTGATAATGTAGCAATGTTGTTGTCTACGTATGTTTTTGCTTTCGTAAATAACTTACGTGTATCTTCCTGTCTCTTGTTTCCATGACTTGTTTCTTTACTTTATTCTGTTCTTCTATAAATTTACGGTAACGCGTTTCACTGTTTTGTAGGTGGTGATTAAAACGTTCGTCAATTTGGCTATTCTGTTGGTCAAATTTCGTGTCTACTTTCGCATCCAGTGTGCGTGAAAGTTCTGATGACATTAATTTAAACTCGTCGCGTAACTGTATTGCGTTTTCAGAACATTATTTAGCGACTGCACTACTTTCATCTCTAAGTAATTTGGTTGTGGATGCATGTGTATTACTTAATTCTTGTGCAACGGATCTAATTTCTTCATTACTATTCCTAGCACAAGCCTTAATCTCCTCACGTAATTGTTCTTTAGTATCATGACCTAGCACGGCAACGGCTGTAATCTGTTCATTAATCTGTTTAAAGTTCTCATTTATTTGTTTCATCAACCTATCTTGTTTTTCACTAGACTGTTTGAAACGTTCATTAATTTGTTTGTTCGATTCATTAAGTCGTTTGAAATTGTCGTCTTGTTCTTTCTTCGACTGTTTGAGATTTTCATTAAGTTGTTTGTAATTGTTGTCTTGTTTTTCATTGAATTGTAGCAATAATGCTACAACTTCATCCAAGCCAAAATTACCGACTCTATTCTCTATACTGTGTGATAGTGTATCTGCATTTGTCACGTTTTGTGAAACCATTTGGTCATTGTCTGATTCACAAAGAGGTTTGCTAATTGGATGCGCACTGTGGGTCACTACCTCGGAATGAAATAAATCTGACGTATTTTGACAACATTGTTGATCTTCGTGGGAAAAATGTATCTGTTCACTGTGTAAAGTTTGCAAATCATGTGTGTTAAACAGGGCAGCGTTTATTGTAACGGAACGTGCCGCGTCATCAATTGTCGTTAAATTAACAGAGGACACAATTGAATTTGTTTGCTCATCATTAGCATTAAAATCATTACTAGTGATCGGCACACACTGATTATCTGTAATTAGAAGATTATCACTATTACACTGACTGTCGCTAGTATGACCGGTAAAATTATTCGAGTCAGCTTTTTCACTCATAGCACATCGCGACGTACTGTTAGCAGTTTTTCGCGGCATTTTCACAAATAAAAGTTAAGCACAAAATGAAACAAAGACAAAGCAAAAATGGAACAAATACAATTACAACAAAGAGCAATAAATTGCCGATGACGTGCGAAAGAAAGAGTGACAAGTTAGTAAATGCGTTGCGCCAGATGCAAACTACATTTAAAATTAAGTAAATAAGAGCAGATATATAACTGACTGCTTCTCAGAAATTCACAAAAATACGATCCTGCCCGGTTGTCGACAAGTGTAACTTCCCCTCAATAAAATAATATGAATAATATTCACATTTAGTGTAACCTCAAAACAGAAAAATTCATAAACCTCTCAACACCAAAAAATATAATTATGTTGTTCACATTCAGTATAACATACCAACAGGAAAATTGCGTAACCTATCAATAAGAAAATGTGACTAATCTCTCAGTAATAAAAAATGTGACCCACTTATAACCTTTCAATCACTGACTGTCAATTTAACCTGGTAAATTTTGGACGTCAGCAGTGCTGCGTCATGGCCCTGAAAGACCATACTGAATAAATTGAAAATTTTTACCTCAGTCTAGTCGCCGGATAACGAATATATATCTGCTCCTATAAGACAATTTTCTGGCGAAGCTCTGTGCAATGCTGGCCGTTAGATTTGTCTTTTATAAAAAGAAACAACTGATTTTTCCTTTCAATAATCTGGATGACCAAGGATTGGATAAATTAGTAAATTCATTTAATTGAAATGAATGGTTGTCAAAAGTTACATTTTATGAGAAAGATTATTATTAAAAGATTTTTAAACCATTTACATGGGACTTGATAGAACAATACTACATATGCGCGAGGCTGCTTTTACCTTATACTACAACGCTCAGGCTCCGCCATCGCTCCACCACGACCGGCCCAGCGAACACGATACACCAGACTGCTCCCTAGCAACTACTTATTCCTACTGCTACACAGTTTCTACTGCAGTCAATACAGCTCTTTGGTCTGAGATTTTCTTATAGCTCACACATCGTAGGCAGCGAGTGAGCAATACACCGAAATTACATCTGCTGGAATGCGCTAACAACAAATTCCTTAATCAAGGGCCTCTTACAAGTTTAACAACAAGGTGATTTTCATAGAGTTTCAAAGATATGTAAAAGAGAAAAAAGACGAGTTGAAGAAGGTGAAATCTTCCGAAAAATATCGTGTACCAACTATTTTACGGCAAGAAATTCTATACAACTGTGTTCTAAATATACTTATATTGAAGCAACTTTTTTATTCGTTTCTATACTTCTATCTAAGAGTGTCCCGACGAGGACCCAGCTGCATATGGTACCCCTAATCGAGAGGGTCGGTGAGATTTATGTAAAAACTTACTGTGTTTTCACGGCAACCGCTCTGTGTAAAACTACCCTAATCTTTCTGCTGATATGGAAACAATTACTTTCTCTACTGATACTGTAGCAAGTACTGTGATGTTATTAAGAGCAATATATGATTATCAATTTAGTATCGTATGTGAAAATCGCGTTTGTTGTCCAGAAATTACCAACAAAGTTTATTTGTTCATCCAGGGACCATCTCACAATTGTACTGGGTTTGTCTTCATAATACGACAATAAATAGCTCAAAACATACATAAACACAATACATATATGTTGTTTCACAAATACACTGACAAACTTAGTGGGTTTGTAGCAGGTGTTTTGAGGATAGGAACGAGTGTCCGGAAATGTCATCCAGTAACACTACAGAGCTTCGAAGTTATAGGCGCCTGCGCCAGCATATGTATGCATATGCAAAATGATTCCGTAGTGATGTTAGAAACTTTCAGAGATGATGGAGAGGGATAACTACACCAACTTGTGTTAAATCATTCTGATACCTCTCACAGTGGAATACATGTACCGGTACTATTGTTGCTAAGACTGTATGGTAAACAACTTTCAGAGAAGATAGTATGGACCAAGAAAAGAAAAGACTGTCCAATATGCATAGGATCTAAAATGCATACCTGAGGAACTATCAGCACTTATTCAATAGGGGAGATGTGTTTCACAATAGTGAAGGTGAGCAAGCAGTTATGCCCTTCAGAGCTCACGTTTACTAGACTTTCTCTTGTTTTCGAGCATACTATCACTTCTAAAGGTTGTCTACCATAAGATCTAAGTAACAACGGTCCCGGTACATGTATTCTAGCATCAGAGATATGACAACGGTTTTCGCTTATAACTTCCGACTAATTAGTTTCCGGACTATGGACCCTTGACTCAAACTGATACATTTATCCTTCTCTATCATTCCTCAATGTTTATACCATCATGGCGGAATTACCCTGTATATGTGTACAGATACAGGTGCCGGTACGTATGACTTTGATGCTGTGTAGATTCATTGTGTGACGTTTTCGGACACGTCTTACTATTCTCAATTTGTTCCTCAAGATGCGTCATTAATTCCTTCGAAGTTTGTAGGTGTGGTTCCTAACACACATTATAACCATATTATATGAAGACGGGAATCGTAATTGCCCATGGACTTGACGAACAAACCATTGTTGCAGTTGTCCGAAATGATTTCGAAAACCACGGAAAACCTAAATCACGAAGGCTGGGCAGAGCCAACTCCACCCTCCCGAATATAAGGTCTCTCTGATAACGACTGCACCGATTGATTCCTTTTGTAAATTGATTTTTGACATAAGCACAGCTCCATAGTTCTGCTGTGTCATCGCTGCATGCATCAGGACACCAGATACATGGTGACTCCAGAAAGAAGGGATTTCTGCTGTGCCCCTTGTACTAACTCCATTCCGTTCGGAAAGCTATCTCCAGCCCCTCACACACATTACTGTTCCTCATACAGGTCTTCACATCCCCACGTCAATCCACCTTAAAAACTGAGTCAGCATCGCTCTGTGATGAGTGAGATGGTGAACTCAGGAAATGACAAGATATTAGTATCATGCAGTACAGATCTTGGAAAATGTCTTGCAAGGACAGTACAGGGCTGTAATGTGACAAGGTATTGTACTTATCTTCTTCAGTTATTAACTACTAGTCTGCATCGTTTTAATAAACTTCGGTTGTGTGATGTGCATTACTTACGAAGTACGATTCAACTGCCTTCTTATAAGAATACATTTTAGTAATCGTCTTCATCTCCTTGGAAATTTATTATACAGTTTTATTCCTCATTTTGTCCATTATAAATGTTTTTTTAAAGCCTGCGATTGTGAAAACATTGGATTTGTTTATAAACAACTTTTCTGCTACCAGTCACGACTCTTTTCATTCATATTTTACACGAAGCGTGTCGGGAAATGATTTCTATTTCCAAGTGTGTTTCCTTTTTGTACTATACCATTTTACGTTATGTTTTCTACGTGTAAGGTACTCTTTTCTGTGTTAATTTTAGTTTAATATATAAAAAACGCAATTTTTAGTTAGTTATCGATTTTTGTGTGTAGTTGGAGGCGAAATTTGGAGGATGTTGTACTTACAGTTTTCTTATGGTCCATTTGTGCAAAGTCTCACTCAAGTTAAACATCACACACAAGCTTCAATGCGTGGTATGTATTGAGAGCAACTTACATTAACAAACAGTTGCAAAGATGTCTTTAGATGTAGTTGACGGAGATAATGTTACAGGTCTTCCACAGGGTATGTTATGCTTCTCTACAGACGGTACACATCTTAACAATATAGATTATAATTTGCTTATATCTGTTGTACAATGTTGTTAATTTCTATGAGTTACTATTTTTATTTAAGAATATTATCGGAGTATCCGAAGAACTTCACCGATTCACTTTCAAGTCTTTCCTTTAACGTTTTGTCTTTATATTTTCTATAACGTGAATATATCTCCAGTTGTTCTGACAAGCCCATTTTATGCTACTTATTTAGTCGAAGGATTATTTCTACATTTTCAGATGGATGATCTTGATTATGTATGTGTGTAGCTATTGGCAATGTGCGTCTTTTGTGTTTGTAGGCTTTATGTATTCTGTGTACCTGGTGCTCGTTAAAGCCAACATACGCAATTGACTAAAAATTGTGTGTTTTTTATGTCAAGAAAGCAAAGCAGAACCTTACACATCGAAAACATTATTTAAAAATGGCATAGTACAAAGAGAAAACCCACTTGCAAACTGGAATCATTTCACGGAACACGTCGTGTAACAAATGAATAAAAAATTGTGAGTGGTAGCCGAAAAGTTATCCATAAACAAACCCATTACTTTCATTCCCCCGACAGAAAAAGCTGTTTTGAGTTTTTTTCTAGGTAAATGTAAGTCCAAATTCGCTCTGGTCACCTGCTACGAATAGAACTATTAGTGCGATCCCTGACGTGCACAGTAGATCGGTAGAGGGACTCACATAGTGGAAGATACTTAGTTTTTTTTTAAAGTTCCTTGCGATATGCTCGACTACTACTTCTAGTTATTTGATTACTGTCCTTTACTGTAGTTTAAGTGTTGTGTCCGTGTTTTGTGTGGTCGATCCCCAGAAAACAATTCCATAGGTAAGAATTGAGTGTATGTACATAGGTTTAGTAGGTCACCGCAAGCCATTGGCTGTTACAGATTCATGATTAAACTCAAAACGTGCTTATGACATTCTTTTTGCCGCTATCTATGAGTGCTCATTTCTTTTCACTGACGGTCAAATTTCGTCCCTGAGCCCAGTGTCTAAGCTTAATGCAATATAATTTGTTCCCTATTTATTCTGAAGTACAAACTGTTTTCTTCTTTTTATGTCCAGTGTTAATTCATTGCACACTGCACAATCATAAACATCCTTGTCTGTTTCATTATTTCCCTCTAACGATTGCTTGTGTTCTGTCGGTAATGTTCCTGTCATGGAAAAAGAGAACTCTGTCTACGTGACTTATACTATGTGTAAAATCATTGTTATCTATGAAGAACGAAACTGGACACAATGCACTGCACTGAGTAACATGATTTTTTATAGGTTGCTTGACTGCCATTTGTCTTACTAAAACTTTGTTATTAGCAGATATACTGAAGAGAAAAAGAAGTTGGCACACCTGCCCAATATCGTGCAGGGCCCCCGCGAGCACGCAGAGATGCCTCAATACGACGTGACATGGACTCGACAAATGTCTGAAATGTGCTGGAGGGAACTGACACCATGATTACTGCACGTCTGTCCATGAATCCATTAGAGGAGGAGGGGGTGGAGAACTCTTCTGAACAGCACGTCGCAAGGCATCCCAGATATACTGAATAACGTTAATGTCTGGGGAGTTTGGTGGACAGCGGAAATGTTTAAAACAGAAGGGTGTTCCTGGATTCACTCTGTAGCAATTCTGGAAGTGTGAAGACTCGTATTGTCCTGCTGTCAGAATCCACAATGGACATGAATGGATGCAAGTGATCAGACAGGATTCTTAAGAGGACCACACTCTGCTTATCTAACCATGTTAATTTAGTCAAGTATTTGATCAATTTCTGAAAAAACTCTTTGATGCAGGGCCTTAATATTTTTACTGTATGTTACATGATGCTAGCAGAGTCAACTGCACTAAAATCTACTTTATCCATTTCATAGTTTTTAAGAAATACTTTTTTACATTTATTAGCAAAAAACATTAAGTTTTTTTCTGCAGAAAATATTTTTGTGAACTTCCTAATGGGGGAATTGTAACTGATGTAGTACGAGAGGTGGTTTTTTATGTTATTCAGAGTCACTGAAAATTTCATTCATTTATCTATGACAGTTTCTGATACAATGAGGCATATGTACTGAAAATTTTAGTTTGTGGGAAATTGACTTTAAGGAAAAAGCTTTTTAATTTTTTTTTACTTACAGTTCATTAAAACTGTCCTGCTGCATATAATGGCCGTTCTTTGGCCTCTAGCAGGTCTTCTAGCTTCTTCTTCACCTTCCTGGATGTTTGTCTTGCTCTCTTCGCAATATTAGATACAAGACCTGTCTGCAGCGGCTATCCTCATTTTATCGCAATATTGCAGCCCCGTGATCATATTTTCACCAGGATTAATTCCCAGCTTTTTCAGTACCCAACACTTTCCAATATATCCACAACTGAACGTAATAACAGCATCATGAACTCCTAGTTTCATTGTATGCATGCCTACAAATACAGTTTTAGGAAGGCGGTTTCCAAATTAGGCTGTTGACACATTCATTTGGGTTCTGTGTCCGCCCATGCAGACATTTCCTTACAAAGACAGGATGAACCAAGTCTCTGAAAATAGGTTTAATTGCTGAAATAACAGCAACAGGAAGAGGATGTTGGTGAGAGTAAGATTCTCCAGTTGCTTGAGCCCTATTGTATTTACACCGCTAATTTTCTCCTGATGGACACAATCCATGATATGGCTTATCATAAGTAGAGGACTTATGGAAGAATATGACTCAAACTCTCTCTTCCTTGTCTCTAGATTTTCTTTATTTCTCCTAATAGTATCCTTGCAAGTTTTCTATAACAACTACTCGTAATCACACTTGAACAAATCTAACAGCGTGTCTGAAAGCGTGTTGTTGACAAACAGCAGAAACAAAAGAATACCGTTGCACTACAAGGATAGCCAACACACTCGGAAGTAAAAAAGAAATCCTAACGTGCAATATAGGGGATATAAAGATCTAAAATATATGCATAAAAGTGGGTGACAGAAAGATGGACGTGGCACATAAATGCACGTGGTAGGAAAATACTCTTTAAATAGTCGAAAATTTTTTTTCAGCAAAATCCTTTTCAGAGTACTTAAATAAAACCTTAAATTATCGAAATATGCTGAAAACCGAAAATCGATTTTTTCCGACCTGAATCACGGTTGGTCCCCTTAAGCGTGCGCCACCGGTTAGAATCGTATCTGGACGTAGCAGGGCTCCCATTTCACTCCTCCCCTCACCACTACAGAGCCTCCATCAGCTTGAATAGTCCTTTTCTGACAAGCAGGGTCCATGGCTTCACGAGGTTGTGTCCATCCCCTCGACACAATTTGAAACGAGACTCGTCCGACCAGGCAACGTGTTTCCAGCCATCAACAGCTCAGTTTCGGCGTTGACGTACCTAGGCGAGGGGTAAAACTTTGCGTCGTACGGTCAGCAAGGGTACATGAGTGGTCCTTCGGCTCCGGAAGGTCATGACGTGTCGTTCAACGGTCTGCACGCTGACACTTGTCGATGGCCCAACATTGAAATCTACAGAAATTTGTGGGAGGGTTGCTCTTCTGTCACGTTGAAGGATTCTCGTCAGTCGTCGTTGTTTCCATTCTTGCAGGATCTTTTTCCGGCCGCAACGATGTCGGAGGTATGATGTTTTACCGGATTCCAGATATTCACGGTACACTCGTGAAGCTGTCAACGAGAAAATCCCGTCTTCATCTCTACCTAGGAGATTCTGTGGCCCATCGCTCGTGCGCCGACTATAACATCACGTTCAAACTCACTTAAATCTTGATAACCTGCTATTGTAGCAGCAAAGACTGATCTAACAACTGCTCCAGAAACTTGTCTTATGCCTACCGCAGCGCCATATTCTGCCTAATTACGTATAACTGTATGTGAATACGCATGCCTACACCAGATTCTTTGGCGCTTCAGTGTATAAGGTTCCAAGTATGACTGGGACGACGAAAGAAACCGACATAATAGAACTCCCCAAATACCACTAAACACAATATCATCTGGAATCGGACACTTCCCTTCACCTATATAGCTCAACAGCAGCTCCCGATCCCATAAATTAGGGTCAAAAACTCCCCTTGGCCTGTATAGCTCAAAAACGTCTCCCGATACCATTATCAACATACACAGCCACACATTGGCATCGAACATTTCCCATGACCTGCGCATTGTTAATTTTATCCGTCATATCCATTCCTGAACAAAAACAACAACCGATTAATTTTACTAAAATTACCACACGATGTACAGCGAACAACACTAAATTAACCTTCACATAAAATCGGTAACTCACTGAAACGAATTCCACTGCAAAACACAGCCGACACTCGAACAATTCTGGATAATAAGCAAAAGCAAACAGAGCCCATTACACCACACAAACGAATACCCTGAACATACCAAGAGAGCACAACAAACCACAACACGACATCTACAAACATGCAACACTAACAAACCAAACTCCGCGCCGTCATGACTTCACACACGACAACACCCTTACGTCACGGGTCAAAACCGACGCGTGGGATCGGACGCTTCTGTCGACCCGAATTTTGTTTTCGAACCATGAAGAGACCGTCTTTAGCCTAGAATCTCACTGACTGAGATCGAACACTCTTCAGTGATGATTTCGGCTTCGAACTGAGCTCCGATGGCCATTGAAGATGGGAGTGGCGACGCCCCAGACAACCAAGAGTGATGGTTTGGGATGCTGTTTCATTTCGTAACAGGATCTCTCTGGTTGTCAACCGCGACGCCCTTACAGCACTGTGCTACGTCTACGATATTCTACGCCCACTTTTGTTGCCCTTCACGGCATGTCTTCCTAGGCTTACATTTGCCCCTCCCGCCGGAGTTTCGAGTCCTCCCTTGGGCATGGATGTACTGTTCTTAGCAGAAGTTATTTTAAGTACTGTGTAACTCTAGGGACCGATGACCTCAGCAGTTTGGTCCCTTAGGAAAACACACACATTTGAACAATTTGAGCTTACGTTTCAGCAAGATAATGCTCACCCGCAGACTGTGATTGTCTCTACTGCTTGTTTTCATGTTTTCCAAACAATACCTAGGCCAGCAAGGTCGCCGTATCTTTCCCCTGTTGAGTACGGTTGGAGCATTATGGTTATGGCCCTGCAAAGCTCGTGATTTTGACGGTCTGAATCGTCAAACTGGCAGACTTTGACACGATATCCCTCAGGAGAACATCCAATAACTCTATCAGTCAATGCCAAGCCGAATAAGTGCTTGCGTAAGGCCCAGAAACATATCAATGTGTCGACTTGTACAATTTGTGAAGAGCTTTCTCTTTAATAAGTAATCAAATTTTTCTGAAATTGTAATCAGTCGTTTGCCTGTACACCACATCTACCGATTTCCGTCCCATTTGGATAATTCCTTCACGGTCCTCCGATTTTTTTTAAATCTTAAAATTGTAGTACGTCAATGGTAGTCATCTGCGCAACGGCTATCAAAGTTGATTGTCACACTTTCTATCACTGACAGGCAAAAAGCCTTCATCTAGACGCAACACAGTTGCCGACGAATTGTGAACGTAGCGAAAACTAGCCTCTTCTGCAACGCAAGGTAAATGCAAGTCACTTAGCATATGCAAATTCTTGCACTTACTAAAGCCTCTTTTACATGCATAGCGTCACGTTTACATTAATGAAAAACATTTCGTTATTCCGCTGCACGCCAAGCATGTTAATGTGTCCCACTGTACCATCGAACCTATTTTAGATCTGCACGTTCAGTGGTAATGTTCACACTAGATACTTAGTGTTCAGCGCTCAAGGATAACATCGTGTAAAGTTCTTCTTCTGCGGTTCTACAGTTCATTGTTAACCGTGATCTCTTCAGCAACTGTCCGCCATTTATCACGAACCAGCGCTCGAGTATTTCCTTCCGTACAGCCCTCTTACTGCAGGTCCTCAATGACTCAATCCCAGTGTTCATCGATTGAACCTCTGTTCTCTTTGAGCATCTTGATTTCCGTATCATTCATCCGTAACAAGGGTCGCGCTCACCCTAATCTAACTAATCTTCTAATAGGCGAATCTTTATATATGGCGTTCATCTCATGATTGAACCTAATTCCTCTCTCACACTGTGGTTTTCTCAATGGCATCTATCATTGCAATGTCTTTTGAAATTAAATATACAGTTTCGACGGTGTATGGTATTATAAATGTTTTATAAATCATTAATTTGGTAATTAGAGTTAAAATCATTGAGGAAAATAGTATTTTTAATGTAAAATAGGCTCTATTGATTGCTATTAATCATAGTTTAATTTCATTTGATTGAGTGACTATCGATGCCAACTGTTTAGATCTATCAAAAGCGTAATTGCCCAATATTACTGAAGATGATGCTGTCTCCCTGCATGCTTTCCAAGCAGTCATATATTCTGATTTATAAAATATTAGCAACACTGGCAGTGCTTTGTAATTGCTAAATATGTGAGGGAAATCGGTATATCTCCTAACCTCTTTCTCACCCTCTCTGTCCATCTTCTCCCCCTCTGTGTCAGCCACCTGTCCCCTCCCCTTCCTCTCTCTCACCTTGTGCTTTATTTATTTACTTTTACTGGCCATGAAACCTTGATTGAGAATTGATGTCACTTAAGATTAAGGGATAAATAAATTAGTATTTTCGGTAGAAGGGGCGTAAGAGACCTCATGTGCTGTTGGATCTGTGAGAATAGAAGCTTCAGTGACAGTATTTCTCACACGTTTAACCAGCAGACCGGTGGGATTACAAAGTTCCGGATGATTTGGATTCAGTAATAGTCTTTGAACCACAAGCCGATAAGCCATAAGGACAACTTCCTTTTTTCTGTTAAAACCGACCATGAGGAAGGGAAAAATGCAGCAAATAGTTATTATATAATTCTTATTTAATCTATATATTACACACGTTGTGTGTATAATTATTGTTATAATAATATAGGCAAGTATGTGCTGTTTTGTTTCTTCCTCAGGAGAATATATACACGAATTAATGCACAAGTATGTGCTATTTCTTTTCTTCCTCATTGTCGGTTTTAACACACAACAGGAAAGTCGTACTTCTGGCTTATCGGCTAATGATTCGAGTACGATTACGGAATCCAAATCATGCGGAACTCCATAAATATATTACGTTTAGTGGAGTATCGTGTAAGGATATGAAGTGAATAAGACAAGAACTTTTCGCGATTTTTATTAAAAACATTTCCCCTTCATATAGTACTTATGAAGTATATATTTAAAAATGTAACTTCTGTGCGTCGGACCGTTCATTAGAATGGCGTGTAAAAACTTGGAAGGAGTCGCTCAACAACTGTTCGACCTTTTGGTGACAACTTTAAACAACGACTTATCTTTATACAGGGTTTTCGGAAATCCCATTATAAACTACTAGGAGGGGAGTGAGCAGATAATATTTTGCATTTTAATGCAGGTCCGGAAACCTACTGTTCAAGTGCTACAACTATTTCAAACCATGTTGGTAACGCGACCACTTTTACAAGTAATTCATTAGGCTTTGTTTTACGGTTCCATTCATTAACAGCCAATAAATGCTCAATCTTTGGAAGCGGTGGTATCCTTCGAGTATGTGGGTGTGACTGTTCGAAACGATCTCAAATGGAACGATCAGATTACACAAGTAACGGGTAAGGCGAACTACAGATGGCGGTTTATTGGTAGAATCCTGAAGCGATGCAGTCCTTCAGCAAAGGAAATTCCTTACAATAGTTCGTCCAGTTTTAGAGTATTATTGTTCGTCTGTATGGGACCTTACCAGTTGGGTCCGATTCAAGAGATTGTTAAGGTCCAAAAAAGAGCGGCAAGATTCGTGACTGGTACATTTAGCCATCGCGAGAGCGTTAAAAATCTCAGAGAAAGTTTGAAGTGGGACACACTTCCAGACAGACGACGCGCTAAACGGAAGGGGCTGCTCACTTAATTCCAAAATCCGATCCTCACCGAGAATGTAGAGCATATATTATTGCCACCAACATTCATATCGCGCAATGATCACCATTCATAGATAAATGCAATTAGAGCTCGTACTGAGGCGTTGAGACAGTCGTTTTTCCTTCGTGCGATCCGCGAGTGGTAGAGAGGGGGGGGGGGGGGGATATGACTTTGGCGCCAATACTGCCCTCCGCTTGGTGGGTAGCGGAGTATATATGTAGATTAAGGCTTACAGATGATTACGTTTTCATATCTGTGATGATGGGGGAAGAAAGTTGCTCAACCGAAATTAGAATACATGAAACACTTCAAGATAGTGCCTTGTGTACTATTTACCGGAGAGTTCAAAAAATGGTTCAAATGGCTCTGAGCACGATGCGACTTAACATCTATGGTCATCAGTCCCCTAGAACTTAGAACTATTTAAACCTAACTAACCTAAGGACATCACACAACACTCAGCCATCACGAGGCAGAGAAAAACCCTAACCCCGCCGGGAATCGAACCCGGGAACCCGGGCGTGGGAAGCGAGAGCGCTACAGCACGACCACGAGATGTGGGCTACCGTAGAGTTGTCTAAATATTGTACTAATTACGTAATTTATTTATCATAGCTGAAACAGGAAATTTCAAAATTATTTACACAATACCATCCTCAATTGTATGATGTTGTTCTCGGAATATGATTTAAAGAATGGTACTTCTGAGAAAAATAAACACACTACAGTCAATTTTCGAAACATCTAGAATTTGTAGAAAATAGTAATCTAGTTTCGTAATAGATTTTTCAAAAAATGAATTTTACCACCCTTATTACCTATGGTCCTGAGCTCGAAGATATATACTTGTCTGAATTTAAGGAAATATTCCATATTTCAGTTATTACATCACGATTTGCAAGCATTAACACATAATATTTTCATTACATTCTGCACCAGTGCACTGTTTCAATGAATCCATTTTTTGTATTTCATGTGTCTCAACTTTTACTCCATTCGATCTTCCTTCCACAACTCGCAATATTATGCCTCTTTACCGCATTTGTGTTGCCGTACAGTACTACAAAATAATTATCTTAAGACAAGGAACGCATTAGAAAATTGCTCACATACTTTCTAAACACTATATTACTCCAGTAGTGCTAATCGCACTTTTAAAGCTCATTACACGTGCAAGTTCCTTAAAACTGTACAAGTACAATGTCAGAAACTTGTAGCGATTATATTATAGGTATCCTTGCCATAGTCTCTTTGCCAGTTTCCTACTTGCGAATCGCAACGTATACAGGTACGTCACTACCTGAAAAGCAAGGTTATTTCAGGCATATGCACCAATAAATAACACATGAATTTACTACTTGCCTTATAACAGTAATACTCTTCACCATGTTCATAAAACGTTAGATGAAAAATAAAACAAAATCACCACTATCTTCAGAAGATCTGTTCATCAACATACATTATTCGTAGCTGACGATATGATTATGAGAAACACATAGTCCACGCAGACCTCTATAAATGCCGAGTATCAGAAGAGGTACGCATTTTATAGTACTGGTACAGATTATGAGTCGGTGCAATACAGGCAACTCCCTCCTATCAGTCGAGTTGACTGAAAAAAATTTTGTTTGCTTGCAGCGGCAGTACATGTGGTACTAGTGCTGACATCAACTGGCAGCTACCAGTGTCCTTGTCTATCAGCCACGGGTAAGTACAACTCCGTATTATTCACTATATATTATTATTGTAATTTAGTTAACACTTAGTGTCAACAGAAATCGTACAGCATCCAGAACGTGGAGCACAACTAATGAGTACTACAGAGATCTTCGCTTGAAGATACAATTTCCACTTAGTAGTTCCTTGTTTCTTGTTCACTATAAAAATAACATAGGGTCAGATTACCGCTATTTTAAAAACTAAAATTTCTATCTTTGAACCTCGTTAAAACTGTCGATTCCGACCATAGGCCGTAACAGGTGAAGAAATTTGTTTTTCGACATAACTCACCAAAAAACAACGCAAAAGGCGCTCCAGTAAGGACACAGCATCATGTTACACGAAAATGTATACATCTGCATATCTTATTTTTAACATGAACCTGAAATGGCTTGGAAACCAATTGGTGGAAATAAAGAAGTATTTCAAAAGTAATTGTCACAGCCACCTGTATTTATATTTCATTTAATGTACTTATGGCTCTACACTGTTTGTAGTCTTCAGTCCAAAGACTGATTTGATGCAGCTCTCCATGCTACTCTATCCTCTGCAAGCATCTACATCCCCGAGTAACTCCTGCAACTTACATTCTACTGAATCTGCTTATTGTATTCATCTCTTGGCCTCCCTCTACGATTTTTACCCTCCACGCTCCCCTCCAATACTAAATTGGTGATCCCTTGATACCTCAGATCGTGTCTGCCCAAACGATCCCTGATTCTAGTCAAGTTGTGCGACAAATTCCTCTTCTCCCCAATTTTATTTAGTACCTCCTCATTAGTTACATGATCTGCCGGTCAAATCTTCAGCATTCTTCTGTAGTACCACATCTTAAAAGCTATTCTCTTCTTGTCCAAACTGTTTATCATCCATGTTTCATATCTGTACATGGCTGCACTCCGTGCACATACTTTCAGAAAATACTTATATATATTAACAAATTTCTCTTCTTAAGAAACGCTTTCCTTTCCATTGCCAGTCTACATTTTATGTCCTCTGTACTTCGGCCGTCGTCAGTTACTTTGCTTCCCAAATAGCAAAACCCATTTACCACTTTAAGTGTATCGCTTCATAGTCTCATTCCCACAGCATCACCCGGTTTAACTGACTGCATTCTATTATTCTCGATTTACTTTTGTTGATGTTCATCTTACATGCATCTTGCAAGTACTGGATGCGTTGGCGTCTGCTGGATGATACTCTAACATTCTGCGTGGTGTCTGTTTGTTCTAAGTCGTGTCTGCCTACCACTTTCGCGCAACGACGGTCTGAGCGTGTTTTGTAGGGAACTGACTAGTTTGAACCTGGGACCTGTTGCTGGTAAGGAGACGCCAGACCACACATGACATGTAGAGTTCAGAAGGGTTCAGTGAGACTAGCGATGATATAACAATATATTTAATGATTTCAGTGTCAGCTCCACTGCACTCCCTGTAAAAGAACCTTAATACTAACTAAATTTAGTGGAAGGTGTTCAAGGCTCTCCTATTTTTAGTTATTTGGTAAAGTAACGTCGAAAAAGCAGTTAAGTTTACCATTGGAAATTTTATTATACTCATAAAACATTGTTTATGTATTGCACTATGCTGCTTGGAGTGACGAGCGCTCTCTCGGACTGACCAGCACAGGAACTAAACGCGTCTTGGACTGACAAGCGGGCGAGGTTGAAGGATCTTTCGCGCCTAGGACGACGAGCAGTGGGGCCCGGTAGATTTTCATTCCACTGGCTCAAGTAACGGCCTCCTAGTGTTGTCTTATGGGTGTAGGGGCTGCTTGTTACTGATGCCATTGCGTGCCGTAAGTAGGGGTGACAGTGCAGTCCGGTGTTTCGCTGCGGAACAGCTGGACGACGGCAGTATGGCAGGGGACAGCCAGCGAGGAAGGAAACGAGAGGATCAGAGAAAGCAGTTACGGTAGTTGCGCAGCACGGACGGAGCTGCAAGTTGTGTGGCCAGCAGCGAGGCAACTTTGTGTAGAGGCGACGTGTGAACTAGAGGCTAGAGCCTACACGCTGACGTCGGTTCCTGAGGCCAGCAGGCAGACATTGCCAGAAGGCGTAGTTCTTGTGAAGACCGGAGTGGCCCTACACAATTCTACCAGTGGCGTGGGTCCTGCACGGTCGCACCCTGCGAGAGAGGCAGCGGGAGAAAGAAATATTGCCCACTGGTGTTCGAGAGAACTTCAGTAGTCCGCTTCTCTCAAACGTTGTCACAGCGAGTGTATCATCGAGTCTTGCTCTGTGTATAGCTGTGATATGAGCAGCGTCTGTGCAAGTTAGAGTACTGCTACCTTGAAATCCATGGGTGTTTTGTGTTAAACTAGTCGCCTTCGAGTGTTATTATATCACTGTGAGCTGTGGCTGGCTCACGTTATGCGTTGGAATAAACCTTGACTGCTATTCTGTGTTTAGTCTCTCGCGGCTATCGCGATTATACTGTTATCTCCGCGAGTATGTATCGATTTTCGCACCTTGTACTATCTTTGCCCTGGCGCTTATAGTTTCCGGCTGCTCTGAGTGCGGGGAGTTGCTCGTTTGGCGTGGAGTAGCGAGGAAATCCCCGCGGCGCGTAGTTTGGCCGAGGCCGCTGGCGACGTCCACGCGCTGTCGGACGTGTTGTGCTGTTCCCATTGCTACTAGGTCCGTGGCTCACCGATTTTGGACACTAAAGTCGATTTTTGACTTAACGTACCAGCAAGTCACGACTGTTCACATTGTGTCGTTTGGATTTCGTTATCGGCTGTTGGGACATTCCCTCGAGCAACAACGTGTGTTTACAAGTTGGCAAATTTAAGCCACCCTCCGGTGGTGTTTAACTGTACTTGGTTATTTTGAATTAAAGTGCATCAGCGGAATCTTGTGCCTTGTGGCCGTTAACGTTCCGGTTACCTGCCCTGGCATTTAACATAAATTTAGGAAGTGTATTTTCCTCATCGTGTTGTCGCTGCCCAGCACGATGTGTAGTTTGATTCTCCGTTGTTCCATTGAACTCCCTGTTGTGTGCTGTTCGGGTGGAGCGGAAGTTATCTTGTCGGTGTGTCCGTTGACTGTCTGTCTGTTGGGTTGTCGTCGGATCGAGAATGGTTGAGCCGACTGCCTGTCTCACCTAAGCGAGCGTTAGTGTTTGAATTCCAGGCCGACTCTCCGAAACTTCTAAGAGAGTTATCTCATTTGTTCCTGTTGGTGGTATTTGTATGGCTTCGAGCCGATTTTTACATTAGGTTCGTTTTGTCCTTAACGCGTAAGATTGTCTTGGCCTTCAGCCTAATTTAGAGAAATGTTTTAAGCTAAGGCCATTGGCCTTTTCAAAAATTTAATAGTGGTTGAGTCTTAAGTGATGGGCCTTCAGTCAATGTTGGTTCAAATGGTTCAAATGGTTCTGCGCACTATGGGACTCAACTGCTGTGGTCATTAGTCCCCTAGAACTTAGAACTACTTAAACCAAACTAACCTACGGACATCACACACATCCATGCCCGAGGCAGGATTCGAACCTGCGACCTTAGCAGTCGCACGGTTCCGGACTGCGCGCCTAGAACCGCGAGACCACCGCGGCCGGCAGTCAATGTTGGATTGAAGTTGTTTTGCTCTTAAGGTCAGATTGTTTCAGCCTTCAGACTAATTAAAGAACTGTTTTAAGATAAGGCCTTTGCCTTTAAAAATTTAATTATGGTTTGAGTCTTAAGAGATGGTCCTTCAGCCGTTTTTTTAAAAAAAAAAATGGTTCAAATGGCTCTGAGCACTATGGGACTCAACTGCTGTGGTCATCAGTCCCCTAGAACGTAGAACTACTTAAACCTAACTAACCTAAGGACATAACACACATCCATGCCCGAGGCAGGATTCGAACCTGCGACCGTAGCAGTCGCACAGTTCCGGACTGCGCGCCTAGAACCGCGAGACCACCACGGCCGGTGTTCTTTTTTTTTTTTTTTTAATTAAAGCTGTTTTGCTCTTAAGAAATGAGATTGTTTGGACCTTCAACCTGATTGAAAGAACTGATTTAAGATAAGGCCTTCTGCGTTTTAAATGTCTGATTTTGGTTTAGTCTTACATTATTGGCCTTCAGCCGATTTCAAATTAAAGTGGGCTTCCCCTTAAGGCATGAGATTGTATGGCGCATTCAGCCGGTAGTTAAGTTTCAAATATTAATATATTAATGCTGTGTTCCTCTTTTCTTAAATATCATGGCTCTTGTAATAGTAAAGAAAGTTGTATGTTCGAGCGTAACTGACAGTCGCTTATTTTGACCCCTTTCCACAATTGAAACTACCTGTCCTGTCCTGCGGGTTTAGCAGTGCGTCTCGCACTACTAAGCTTTGATTTATTGTACACTGACAGAAAGAAATCGCGAAAACAAGAAGGAGTGGTGTGTAATACACGAAAGTCTCTAGGCGAGTTTGTACAAATGAAAAATGATGTCTCTTCAAATTTCGCGCCAGTCGCATAACAGTGGCGCAGGTACTATGAGGATGCCAATCAGGTTTCCTTTAAATATACGCTGTAGTCTTAGGTGTATTTCAGAGCGGTTGAGATGTATTGGTGTTAGTCAAGAATGCTTTTAAGGTGTCAAGGATATAATTATCATCACCTCAGCGAGTTTGAACGAGGTCGTATAATAGACCTAAGCGAAACTGGATTTTCCTCCTCCGATATTGCGCAGCCGCTGTGGCCGAGCGGTTTATGGCAAGAAAAAAGGAATAAAAGTGAGATAGTGTTAATACTTTCATCATTCTTTACCTCCTCTGCATTACTGCAGATGACGTGTCACTGAGCACATTTGTTCTGTGGATGCAGTACACGTCAGTTGCCTAGTTGTTTCCAGTGCCCTGTGTGGAATACATAAGTTCTTGTACACTTCACTAACCCACTGTCTTCATGATGATGATGTCCCCAGGGCAGAAAACAGCACGCAGGTTGTGGATTCTTTTTCTTGAGGCTGAAATTAA
Source organism: Schistocerca gregaria (assembly GCF_023897955.1). NCBI lineage: Eukaryota > Metazoa > Arthropoda > Insecta > Orthoptera > Acrididae > Schistocerca > Schistocerca gregaria. The sequence goes on along the minus strand of NC_064921.1, from coordinate 133,844,571 downwards.
CTTCGCAAGGAACTACTGCTACGAATAAACTATAACTCATTTGGGATGCCACTCGCGTTTTTATTGCTATAGACACGAGAAACTATTCTTGATCACAAAGTACTGAACATATCTTGCCATAGTCATTATATCAGACTAAAATAACATGAAATACATCCTGCTGCAGTCGTCTGTCTACTGGAACCTTCAGAACTGGAGAATAAAATTACATGAATCAAATACTATTACTACAGACAACATGTCTGTACCTAGCGACGGTCGGAACTATAGGAAATACAATTTCATGAAACAAATACTGCTATAACAGACAACTTGTCTACCTACTGGAACGGTCAGAACTGGAGAGCCGGACCGCCCGAGACACTTCGCGCGCCAAGCCAGCAAGGCGTGACCCGAACGCCACCGAAGTGCATCGGTAGTAATATCGTCAGTCTTTTGTTTTAGTAATACTTTGATTTTAATAATTTTGAAATGACTGATTGATAGCTGGCTGTTGAGAGATGATTATTTAAAAAATAAAGTAATTCGGAAGACAGGTATAGTTAATAATAGCAACTAAATGATAACATTTTGGCGCCCTACCGCCGAACACAGTAGCCAGTCACAGAGCACCAGCATCATACAGGCGGTCTTTCTCACAGGAATGGTACCGAATCTAACATTTGTCACCGGTACCTCATCCCACATTGCGTCATCACTATGCTTCTTGCATCTCCACTGCCCTGGCAATAGTTTCCTGGAGCCTAATATGATGGCCGAATAAGTCAGAAATATTACAGGTTCTAGGCTCTTCAGTGCGGAACGGCGCTGCTGCTACAGTCGCAGGTTCGAATCCTGCCTCGGGCAGGAATGTGTGTGATTTTCTTAGGTTAGTTAAGTAGTTCTAAGTCTAGGGGACTGATGACCTCAGATTTTAAGTCCCATAGTGCTTAGAGCCATTTGAACGATTTTTTCTTCGATATTGCAGGAAGACTTGGCACGAAAGCAGCCACTGTAAATGGTTCCTGGCATCTGTGGTCACGGGAAAAGCAGGCGTAAGAAGACTTGGCTTCGGACGGCCACTTGCACTACCGAGAGGAACGACCATCGTGTCCCACATCTGCACCTACAGTATGAGCAGCAGTTGGCAACGCAGTGTAACAACCAACTGTTAGAAATTGGTTACTTCAAGGTGAGCTGCGAACCAGACGTTCTGTAGAGTACATTCCACTGACCACAAACTACCGCCATTTGCGACTTCACTGGTGCCAAGCGAGAACTCCTTGAAGGACGGGGTGGAGGTCAGTTGCCTTTTCCGATGAAAGCTGGTTCTGCCTCGGTTCCAGTGATGGCCGTGTGTTGGTTGAACGAGGCCAGTTGAGGACCTGCAGCCAACCTGTCTGCATTCTAGGCACACTGGACCTACATCTGGGGTTATGGTCTGCAGTGTGATTTTGTACCACATCAGGAAAACTCTTTTGGTTGTCCCACACACCTGGACTGCAAATTTGTACTTCAATCTGGTGATTCGCTTTGTTGTGTTGCCGTTTATGAACAACATACGAGGGAATGTTATCCAACAGGATAACACTCTCCCACATACCGCAGTTGCGATCCAGCAAGCTCTATAGTATTTCGACATGTTGCCTTGGCCTGCTTGATCAAAAGATGTGTCTGGATTTGGACATAAATGGGGCATCATCGACTACAACTCCAGCGTCATCTACAAAGAGCAGTAACCGTGTAGGTGGGCTGCTTCTGTGTTGGCAGCGCTGTGTAGCGCTTTACACTGGATCTCTGACTGCGGTTCCTTTGTGACAGACTGTGTGGCTGGTTGGAGTCGTTGTTGTAAGTTAATCGCCAGTAGTGTTGGCCAGTTGGAAGTTAGTCGCCAGCAGTGATGGAAGTACTGTTGGGCAATTGGAGGTGAACAGCCAGCAGTGATGGATGTTAAATGTGAGGACTTAGCATTGGTGGAAGGTAGAGGTCTGAAGTGTTACCGTAGGCTAACGATCTGGAAGTATCCGACTTGGAGATTGAAAATTATTCATGATTATATATCTTTGTACTGGATGTCACTGACGATTTATATTCGTGTCTCAACTAGATGTCACATTATTGAGGTAAAAAATACGTTATCTGGTTTTGCAACAAAATCTTTCCTTTGCTAACCACATACCTATCAGTAGTTAGTGCCTTCAGTAGTTAGAATCTTTTATTTAGCTGTTAGTACTGACGCTCGCTGTATTGCAGTAGTTCGCGTAATGAACATTTTTGTGAAGTAGTGAAATGTATAGGTTACTGTCGGGATTGCTTCTTATTCAGGGTCATTCTTTGTATTAATTATTTGAAGTGAGGCTATCATTTAATTTGAGAATTCAGATTGCGTTGAGCTAGGATATTGTGGGTCTCAGTCATTCAGCAGTTTAAGTACAGACTCACAAATGCAAATTAAGAAATTTCAGCCGTCAATGTACTGACCGATCAAGTGCAACAGACATGGAACTCCATCCCACAAATTGACATCCGACACCTGTACGACACAACACATGAACGTTTGCTTGGTTTCATTCAACATTCTGGCGGTTACATCGTTTGTTGATGTACCAGCATTTCATATTTGCAATGGCATCTCTCGCGCTTTCATTAATCTGTGATCTTGCAATGTTAGTCACTCAAATATGTCACCTAGAATAGTGTATTCCCGAAATTTCATTACTCTATATTATTTATTTTTTGGTGTTGCGATATTTTTTCTGTAAGTGTATATAGTCTGCGATCTAGTTATCTGCAGTTATTGAGCCCTTTCTGTCATGCTCATATTCCAGCTCCGTGTACACTACTTAAAATTACTATTTTTATTAAATTACATTTGCACTGCAGAATCAATTCAAGCTTTTGATTTTTGGGCATACAGCCCTTCTTAATTATTGTTCCTTAGAGCTGTGTATCAGTTAGTAATACCAGGTTCGCTGATTTATTCTGCGTATTCGTTTCATTTGAAGGAACGTTCAATGTGTTCTCATCACGAGGGCATTTAGGGTACGATACCTAGTCTCCTTTTGTAAAGTACTATTTGGTTTACTATTTTGTGAAGAGATGCTGGCGGCATTTGATCTCAAATAATTTTCTGTGTTATTTGTTTTGTGGCGTTCTGGTTTATGGTTGTGTCATAAATAAATTGATATAATGTCTGTAAGTATTTAGGGAGCCCCAAAAACTACCACACACCTACCACTTCCTCCCTTTGTTATGCCAAATTGAGTAGCAAAGCAATCACAGCAATCCGAAAGCAAAGTCACAAGAGCAAACCCGAATCCTGATGGTGTAACTCAATTATGTAAGTGATACTCTTCAATATAACGTTTTAGATCGGAAAAAATTGCTTCTAGGTCAGAGAAGACCTTAAAAAGTAAGCACTTCGGGGTAAAATGTTACAAAGCGGTGGGAGATGATGTGAACCTCTAAAGAAGGAACTGATGTTCGTCATGATGGAGAAAGAGATGAAGAAGAGCAAGTAAAAAATAATTTTCTTATAACCTTAGTCCAAGGCGGAAAAAATTCAGAGAAAGAAACTAATTCAGCTTCAGTTCGTTGCTGGTATGTTCAGATGATTTATTTACACTTTTAGTATATTTGTCGTGGATTAAACACAAATAACAGAACGATCGGCCTTTCAGAGAAAAATGTTGGCTAACCTGGAGCGTTTACCCTGTTCTGTTTTCAGAGTAAATAAGGTTCGAATTCAAAAGGACGCCTCACGTGCACTGTGCAGCACATGAATATTCAGCTGGAGCGCAAACGAAAACGAGCGCAAAAAGAAATCGAAGTGCGAGATATGTATTTGCATACGTTAACTCCACTGTCAGACTCCACCGCGCTTAGGACGTTAACAGTGCTCTGAACAGAAAACGCGAAATTCGGCACTGGTCAACGAAATAAATACTGCGGTAAACTTAGGTAACAAAGGAATACGTGGTCTCCTTATGTTTCTGAAATTTCGTGATTTTTCCCCCCGCGCTAATTGTTGTGTAAGATTGTCATGAGTCCGACAGAAACGTAAGGCGACGTTAAAAATGTTTTTTCTTTCATAGGGTACCAGTTACATCGTCTAAGAGATTTCCATGAGAATGTCCTTCAATTATGAACATATTGGAGTTAAGACTGCACATCATAACGTGATTGAGACGAGAAGCATTTTTACACTATGCATGTGTACGCACGTCCGACGTAAGAACACTCCAATATTGATAAATAAGATGAGACATAGGTAAGTAGATTCAAACCTTTTGTGGAAAGAAACATGTCTTCCAGTTTTGAACACAACTTGTTTTCAGTTGGGTGGAAATAACTTGAGTTATGGAATACTCATTAGAACTAGTTACACTGGTTGCCATATTTCACTATCTCTTCTTTTATTAATCCGGCTTATTTTCTTTCGACCTTTTTTATTCAGTATCCTTTCTCCTTCCGTATTGGCTTCCACGAGACTTTCGTGGTTTCTTTTCAGTGTCAATAAACTTCACCAACACCAATATACATTAAAATATTTTATTTTATTCTGTAAGCAATCAGCTCCGCAATTGATTTTACTATCTTTGCTATCATGTGCTTTTATCCAAATAAACGAACTTATCGTACAGCGCGATAAAACACTGGATATTGTGAATTCCAATCGTTATACAAATGCTTCATACGAAGACGTGACAGCAACTCGTATTAGTATGAAGCATTGGGATAACGATTGGAATTAACGATATCCGGTGTTTTATGGTGCTATACGATAAATTCGTTTATTTTGATTAAAGCGTATGGGGCCTGAAGATGGCAAAGTGAATTGCCGAAACTGCTTGCTTTCAGAATAAAATAAAATATCTTCAGGTATACGGCTGTTAGTGAAGTTTATTGACATTGAAAAGTACTTACCAGCCGATGTCGCCTGTCCACGATGGACCAACAGGGAGTTACTGGCGGAAGTAAAGCTGTGAGGACGGGGCGTGATTCGTGCTTTGGTAGCTCAGATAGTAGAGCACTTTCCCGCGAAAGTCTCGGTCCCGCACACAGTTTTAACCTGCCAGGAAATTTCATATCAGCGCACACTCCACTGCAGAGTGAAAATCTCATTCTGGAGATTTCCATTGATTCTTGTCGTCAAATTAGCTAGCGACCGTTCCTTCATTTTATGTTAGGGTAAAAAAGGTTTAAATGGCCATGATTTTTTCTAATGCTAATGCCACATCATGATACACGAGGCGCTAGAAAATTTCTAGATATTGCCGTATATATTCATAAAACACAAAATAAGGCTTCGTTCACGAACTCAGAAGAAAATTCAAACGAAATACGAATTGTTTTTGCATTTTATAACATTCGACCATTTTAGCCCTGTACCATGATTAGATGGCTAGACACGCAAGGAATAGACGATCAGCTGACAAAACATTTTAAAAAGAAAGAGAAGTCTTATTGAAATGGTATCCAATAATCTTAATATGTTTTCATTGAGTGCTTGTTACAAGTGAGTTGTGTAAAACAGAATTATTTCAGATTTGCGCACAGAAAGATCAGGATGTCTAGATAATAAAAATTGTAACCAGTGTTGACGTACTTTTCCTTTTTCAAAATTAAATTCATGATTTATGTGAAGCTTTACTGCAAAATTATCAGCTAAATTTCCTAGGCTCCCCATTGTGAAAAGAAACGTGGGCTTGCAATTCTTTTTTTTTTTTTTTTGTATGGCAGACTAGTCGTTTCTCATTGTCTAAGCCCAAACAGGAACCAGGACCCAATCACAAATGGTTTCTAGTTTTCGCTATAGGGTTTTGCTTAGACTATTAGACGCTACAATACCTTTTATGACTGAATAACTATCATTTTTTTCTTTAGTAATAGCAATTGGAAGTTCCTCTTCTATCTGCCTCTAGTAGATGCAATGTTGGGAATGTACTTCGTTGGCGTTTGTATAAAAAAGGAGTTCCCTTTAAAATGTTAAAACTAAAAAAACAAACAAAGTTTTAGGGGTGGCGAACTATGACGAAGATGGTATGACCATCTCGCACGATCGGTAGGGGCAGTTTGTCATATAGCGTCATGAAATATGGTAAACGCAAAGACATCCATACAGCCCTGAACTGTGAGTTTTCGTAACCTGCTCACAATCTAAGTTACGGAGAAATGGGAAAGTACTGACATGTCACATAGTATTATGTGTATTAAATAATAAAATCACAAAAATGCCTATTTTTTGTTCAAATAAAGAGTCAAGAGAAGCACCTAAGTGTCACTCGGCTACAAAGACTCACTATCAAGCGACTGGTAGCGCTTTAAAGAGGTACTTGGAGAACTAGAGCAGTATGACCATGTATCCCTGTTTCAACCTATAATTCACCAGAAGTCTATAAGCAATATTATAAAATTTCATTCGAAGCAAAATTAAAGATTTTTTAAATCTCACAGCTTACATTCTGTAAGTACATACAGGCTTCCACAATTTGTTGCACGGGGAAATCGAGCTTTTTAAGTAAAGTTTTAAAGTAGCTATAAGCAAAAAGGTACGCTTTTTCTAGTGTATTTATGTACCTATCTATCAAAAGAATCACATGTCCTAAAAAACCGAATTACAGTATTCCTTAAAGTGAAATCCTTAAGTCTCTTTCTTTTAATTCTAGGGCGTCCGATCCGATATCCTAAATTGCTGTGAATTAGCTGTCAGAGTAGCCAATGTTAACGATGCCCCGTCCAATTGCAAACCACCACGGTTGCCATAGTATAATTCCCACTGATTAGGTCGTACTTTAAACTCAGGTTCTCTTGACTTCCTTTTAATATTTACAACTGAATTTTTATAGAACTTGACAACAAAGTCTGTGCCTTTTTGTTCCTTTTAAGTACTGTTCTCGACTGAATTATGTTGTCTAGAGAAATCAGTATTCCCAATAATCAACAGTATTAAAATGAGAAATGCATATTCAATTACAGAAGACTAATTAAAATATTTGAAGATAAGAGTCATTCCGATGATTAAGAAACGTATAAATGTCTGTTCGTTCATGATAGTCAGCGATTTTCTTCAATTAAAAAAGAAAAAAGAAAGAACACAGGAGTTAAAACATTTTTTTATTCTGTGGCGAAGTACACAGTGCAGCTCGTTTTTGATAAGTGGACAGTAATTGGAACACGCAAAACAAACAGTGGTACGAATCACTATTTCTGAAGCTTCACGGCTTGATTTATCTCTTCAAGTTGGACTACGATACACTCTGTGATCAAAAGCATCCGGACACCTGGCTGAAAAAGAAAAAAATTCGTGGCGCCCTCCATCGGTAATGTTGGAATTCAGTATGGTGTTGGTACACCCTTAGCCTTCATGATAGCTTCCATTCTAGAAGGCATACGTTCAATCAGGTGCTGGAAGGTTTCTTGGGGAATGGCAGCCCATTCTTCATGGAGTGCTGCACTCAGGAGAGGTATCGATGTCGGTAGGTGAGGCCAGGCACGCAGTCGGTGTTTTAAAATATCCCAAAGGTGTTCCATAGGATTCAGATCAGGATTCTGTGCAGTCCAGTCTATTACAGGGATGTTATTGTCGTGTAAAGACTCCTTCACAGTCCGTGTATTACGAACAGGTGCTCGATCGTGTTTAAAGATGCAATCGCCATCCCTGAATTGCTCTTCAACAGTGGGAAGCAAGAAGGTGATTAAAACAAAAATGTAGGCCTGTGCAGTGATAGTGCTACGCAAAACGAGGGGTGCAACCTCTTTCAACGAAAAACACTATCACATCGTAACACCACCGCCTCCGAGGTTTACTGTTGGCACTACACACGCTGGTAAATTACGTTCACCGGGCCTCCGCCATACCCACACCCTGCCATCGGGTAGCCACACTGTGTCCGTGATTCGTCACTCCCCACAACATTTGTCCACTATTCCATCGTCCAATTTTTACGCTCCTTACACCAATCGAGGCTTCGTTTGGAATTTACCGGCGTGACGTGTGGCTTATGAGCAGCCGCTCGACCATGAAATCCAAGTATTCACAGTTCCCGCCTAACTGTCATAGTAATTGCAGTGGCTCCTGGTGCTGTTTGGAATTCCTCTGTGATGGTCTTGATTGATGTTTGCCTATTACACGTTACGACCCTCTTCAACTGTCGGCGGTCTCTGTCAGTTAACAGACGATGTCGGCCTGTACGCTTTTGTGCTGTACGTGTCCCTTCACGTTTCCACTTCAGTATCACATCGGAAACAGTGGACCTAGTGATTTTTAGGGGTGTGGAAATCTGGCGTATAGACATATGATACAAGTGACACTCAATCCCTTCACCACGTTCGAGGCCCGTTAGTTCCGCGGAGCGCCCCATTCTGCTCTCTCACGATGTCTAATGACTACTGAGGTCGGTGATATGGAGTACTTGGCAGTAGGTGGCAGCACAATGCACCTAATATGAAAAACGTATGTTTTTGGGGATGTCCGGATACTTTTGGTCACATAGTGTGTGTAGATATCCGGTGCAAGATTTGATCCTCAATAACTTATCACAAATTTTCAACAGCACGCAGGTTTTTATGAGGTTTCTCGTTGTCATCTTGTACAGGAGAATTCTTTGACCAACTGGAGAACCAGCGCGGGACCTTAAGTCTGATACTTGAGCACCCATAAGCGTGTATCACCAAAGGTACAAAATGTAGTGACTGGATTGCAGTAACCAGCCACTGAGATGTGTTGCTTTCGTGAGACACTTCAGCCGCTTAATTAACTAATCCATTTTCACGTAACATTGGGCACGATGTTCTGTTTAGCGCACCGATACATAAGAAATACGTTACTTGCTAGACGTAAGAAAATATATTACAAGCCAAAGAATGATTTCTGCTTTATCAAAAAGTTTAAAGAACCAAATCTTTTACAGTGTGCCGTCGTTGTTCAGTACGAGTAAGACCTGTAACGATAAATTAAAGTATAATACGGCTCGTATAGAGGCATACAGGCAATTTTTATCTCGCTCCATTTGTGAGGAGAATGGGGAACAAATGTCTTGCTGTGGCAAGCATATATCGTCCATCAGACAGTTGTTTATGACCTGGAAAAGCATTCACGAGGAAAGCGGTTCAAATCCTTGGCCCAACATCCTGATCCGGGTTTCCCATGATTTCCCTAAACTGCTCCAGGGAAATGCTGGCATGGTTTCCTTGAAGCGGCACGGCCGATTTCCTTCTCCTTTCTTGAAATATTCCGAGCTTGGGTTCTGTCTCTAATAACCTCGATTTCGACAGGACGTTAATCCCCAATCGTTCTTCCTTGCTCTTGATTGTAGTGATACATTCCAAAGAAACGTCATTCGGTAAACAGTAGACGAAAAAACTATTTGTACTTTCTTAAACATTGAACAGAGTGGTGTATACTATTCAGCACCTTACGTTTCAATAGGTTTGCAGCAGAACTGAAGAGAATTGACTGATAAATTTGTAGTCTTCTAAGTTGAAAGGTTCTCTTGAGGCACACTTCTATTCTGTCCGGCAATACCCGGCAGTAGTTGAAGCTCTTCTCTGTATCGTAATTTGTTCGTGTACCCTTTTTCGTGATTTATTGTTTGTTTATTTTAATTATAAATTTTCCAATTAACATGCTGTAAACTACGTAGGGGAACCCGTGGCAGGACGGTAACGCTAATGTTAAAATGGACACAGTTCAATTAAAATGGCAAAGAAAAAGGTCAAACAAATTGTGCGTGACATTTAATAATATATAAACTGATGGCAAAAAACAATCGCATTACCAAGTTTTGTATCTCGCCTGGAAGGCGGCGCGTGGGTCTGCTCCTGTGATCTGCAAAATAGGCCGAACAAAGGAAGCGAGTAGGAGCAGGTCAGGTAAAGCACTTCGGTACTGCGTTTATATTTAAAGATGTTTTCTACAGGAAAAAATAAGTTAATAAATTGTTACATAACTTTGCGATGATGAGCACGTTGGTGCGAAGCCGTATTCCCGTCGTAAGTAGTACAACGTCTCAATAGCGATCCAACACATTATGAAGTAGGAGCGATGTATCCAGGCCGCCTGCACTTGATGAAATGGGTAGAAAGTAGAGTGGCGCTCGTTGACTCCACAGCGTCAGCTAGAGGGCTCTGTGGTCGGCGTAGTTCATCCTGTCTCGTAGTGCCAACCTACAAGCATGCATCTACGCTGTGGCATTGTAACTATGGATACCACACCAAGAAAGAGTCGTGTGGCAAAGACGAAAGCTGGTAGACGTTGTATATCTTGTAAGTAGTCTGTTCAGGTTTTTATGTTAGTAACGTCACGAAGCGCTCTGTATGAAAATGACTGCCGTGTGCAGTCTGTGGCTGGTTTGCATTGATGGAATTTGCTATTGTAGTGTTGGGAAGTTGGCTGTTAACAGCGCGTAGTGTTGCGCAGTTGGAGGTGAGCCGCCAGCAGTGATGGATGTGGTGAGAGAGATGGCGGAGTTTTGAGAGCGGATGATCTGGACGTGTGTCCATCAGAGATAGTAAATTTGTAAGACTGGATGTATATATATACTATGATTTTTGAACACTATTAAGGTAAATACATTATTCTCTATCAAAATCTCTCATTTGCTAACTATCCCTATCAGTACTTAGTGCCTTCAGTAGTTAGAATCCTTTATTTAGCTGGTAGTATTGGCGCTCACTGTATTGCAGTAGTTCGAGTAAGAAAGATTTTTGTGAGGTAAGTGATTCATGAAATGTATACGTTATTGTTAGTCAGGGCCATTCTTTTGTACGAATTATTGAAAGTCAGATTGCGTTGCGCTAAAAATATTGTGTGTCAGTTTAGTGATGATCAGAATAAGTAAAGAGAGAATTGTCTGAGTATGTTCAGTTTTGCTCAGTTGTTTGAAAATCAAATAACGTGAGGGGTTTACCAGCACAGCAATTCACTAATTTTTCTAAGGGGACGTTTCAATGTGAAAGATGATGGCGCTTCAAATTTCGTGCCACTTGCGTAAGAGTGTCCTTGTAACTCCACCATGAGGATGTAAATCTGCTTTAATATACGCTTTAATGCTTTTGAGTGTTAGTTACGTTTGAGATTGGCCGCGGTGGGTTGATGTTAACCGATAATCCTTTTAAGACGACAAAGATACCATTGTCAGTACCTCACTAAGTTGGAACGAGGTCTTGTGTTAGGGCTACGAGAAGTTGGATGTGCCTCTGCAATACTGCAGAAAGATTTGGCAGAAACGTAGTCACTGGACCTGACTGCTAGCAACGGTTGTCACGAGAATGTACTGTCGCAAAAAGACAAGGCTCCTGAGGGCCAAGGGACGCTATCGACAGGGAAAACCACAGAGTTTAGTTTATGGCTCTGGCGCATAGTACTGTAACTGTGAGCGGCAATTTGGGCAGTAATTGACATCACAGGGACGCAAGGAACCGTTACAAATCAGTTACTTCAAGGACAGCTGCGAGCCAGACATCCTGTAACGTCTATTCCATTGACTCCAAAGCAGCTCCGTTTGCGACAACAGTGGTGTCAAGCGAGAGGAAAGCGGGAAGAAAGGGTGGAGGTGTGTTGTGGTTTTTGATATAAGCTGGTTCCACCTCGATACCAGTGATAATCGAGTGTTGGTTAGAAGGAGGGCAGATGACGACCTGCAACCAACCTGTCTGCCTGCTAGCCACAGTGCACCTACACCTTAGTTTACTGTCTGGAGTGCGACATCGTATGACATCTGGAGTACTCTTGTGGTTATCCCTCTCGCGCTCACTTCAAATCTGTACGTCCATCTGGTGATCCGAACTGTTGTGCTGCCATTCATGAACAGCATTTCATGGAGTGTCTTCCAACACGATAACGCCGGCCCATACACGGATGTTGTAGTCCAATATGCTCAGCCTAGTGTCGATATGTTGCCTCGGCCTGCTCGATCATAAGATCTGTCTCCAATCGAGCACATATTGGGACATCGTCGGGCAACACCTCCGTCGTATATCCTAAAATAGCGTTATGAAAATGGCATCCGCTCTTAACGGTCACGTCCGTAAGAACAGATGCCATATTCATATCGTTTAAGGCTAACCGGCTGATGACCTTTTTCAGTGCGGATACGCACAATTTGCCTGAACTCTTACGGGACTCGGTGGACTGTCTGCCGCGAGTAATGGGTATAATGGCAGGGGCACTACGAATGTAGTGTGTGGGCTATAAGTTGCCCTCGGTGGATGAGATGGATAAAGCTTCTGCCATATAAGCAGAAGATCCCGGGTTCGAGTCTCGGTAGCGGCACAAATTTTCAACCGTCCCCGTTGATGTATATCAACTCCCTTCAGCAGGTAATGGTGTTTATTTAATTGTAATTTCTAAAATAGCATTAACCATCCCACAAGCTGCCATCCTGCACCTGCGCAACAGAATGCATGCACGTTTGCGTTCTTGTATTCAACATTCTGGCGGCGACACTAGTTAGTAATGCACCAGGATTTCACATATGCGTGGATTATCTAGCACTTACAATAATCTGTGCTCTTACAAAGTTACTAATTTAAATATGTTTTCGAGGCAAATGTATTCCCGAAATTTCATTACTATACATTAATTATTTTTTGATGTTACGATGATTGTGTCCGGGCATGCCGTCATTCAGCCGAATGGCCCCTTGGAACATGCACTACTTGTAAGGTACCCCTTATTTGTGGATAAGAGCGCATTTTACTTTCTTTCCAGTTTTGCTACTTCGCATACGTGAATGTATCAGCGCTACAGTATGTACAGAGTAAGGAGCGAGCTATAGATTCCCACAGTGGCAAGCAGAGACAAATGGTCATCTGCCGCTTTCAGAGCCAGTGGTATGAGGTGCCGATACAGAAATATTTGGCGCGCAGTATGAGCCGAGTGGTCTAAGGCGCTGCAGTCATGGACTGTGCGGCTGGTCCCGGCGGAGATTCGAGTCCTCCCTCGAGCATGAGTGTGTGTGTTTGTCCTTAGGATGATTTAGGTTAAGTAGTGTGTAAACGTATAGGCTGACGACCTTAGCAATTAAGTCCAATAAGATTTCACACAAATTTGAACATTTGAACAGTGATCTTTCTTGACGTCAGTAAAGAGATACATAGGGAAAGTACATTTATTCTAGTGAGAATCAAACAATTGTTATTAATAAATATTTGCTAACAAAAGCTGCCTTTTGCAACACAGACATTATGAGGACTCTACGGATCATAAATACTATGAGTCTCTTTCTGTACCATCATCTATGGACTCACTGGCTAAACTAAGACATTTTTGGAGGTATCGTAATGGTTTCTTTTTGCCCTCATCACGCACGCAGGCTGGTAGAGGCACTATAAGCTAAGGGGGATTATGCGATTCTGTACGTTCTGTGGTAATAGCCGGAGGCACCAAGAGTGTTCTGGACTATACAAGGATTATTGCAGACCGCCTACATCCGTTCATATTTGATGACTTTCCCGAAGACGACGGCGACTTCCAGCAGCGCATCTGTTCATGACATAAGGCCAAAATCGTGGTGCAGTTGTTTCAGGAGCGTAGTAACGAGTTCTTGGCGATTTCTTGACCACCAGATCCGCCCTATTTGAACCCGACGACAAACATCTGGGACCCTATTTGGTACCAGTTACGCGCTAACAAACCACCGCCCTGTGATTCCGAGAGTTGCCTGACATGTGCTTAGACACGAGTACCTCACACATCCTAAAACATACCAAGGACTTATCGAATCCACTTCACGCATAGTCGGTGCTGTAATGCGTTCCAAAAGTAGATCGAGATGCTATTAAACACGTGGTCATCGTGCTTTGTGTTATCAGCATATGTAGGGCTCTTAACCATTTTTTTCAACAGAGGAAGGTTGATGAGAGTTTCGCGGTAGATTTGCTCGTGTGATGAAAACAAGAACATCACATAGCAAATGTGGTAAACTGGCAAGGAAATTTTGTGTTTTTGAAAATTACACGATGGAAATCTTAATTTTCGCTGAGACTTACTAAACACAACTGCCCCCAAGTGTATATTCGTTCGTTAAAACAAAGTAAAATTTTAAAGAAAGTAAGTCTATACAGGCTACGAAAAGACAACACGATACAATAATGGCGAAGAGTAGGGAACAAATATGTAAAGGCTATTCAGGTAAACAAATGCGTAAAAATAGCAGGTAATTTCGAGGTTCTGCATAAAAAAATGCTCAGTTTCAGACTTTTCTTGGAAAATTCCTTGTTCATTAGCAACTGTTAATAACTACTAGCACTTGGATTCTGGAGAGATATAAACTGTGGACAGGACTTAAATAAATTTCTACTTGTGAGTGACAGAAAATAATAGTCGGTACTGATGAAAGTTAATATACTTTGTTTCACAGTAACTTAGGGAACACTAGATGACTGCAAAAATTAATAAAAATAACGTAAATAAACTTATTTGTAAAAAAATTGATGTATTCTTCTGTCTCATTTGTACATTTTTAAATACATGACATGTTTGGATCTTTCTGGATCATCTTCAGATTTAAGAAGTTGCGTCGGCAACCAGTCTTGTCTGTGCCAGACACTCATATCAGAGTAATGTCAATACTTAGGTGTGAAAATTATCTAGAGATATCGAAATGTGTCATGTAATTAAAAATGAAGCAAAAGAGATTGAAGAATAAATGAGTTCTTTTTACAAATAAGTTTATTTACTGATACTTAAAAAACTGGGGCAACTATGGCTAAAAGAGTTTTACGTGACTGATTGACAATTCATACAGCAAACAGTTTCTTAACACAGGTGTTAAAATTATTAAATATAAAACTGCACGATAAGTTGAATAGCCCGCCGCAGATGTATTTATTTAAGTCAATTATTGACCCACACAATATGTTCAAGTTGCATCTTCTGGTATATATAACTGCTGTGTCGAATGGTATGGAGAGTACATACAGAATTCCACAGAGGAGCTGTTCGTGTGGCTAGGCAAAGTTCTCAGCCCCTCCTCAATTGACAAAAAGTCATCATCAATTGATAAAAAAAACATCATGTATGATGAACGCCATATCTGTGTTAAAATATCGAACTGTCGTCATTTTACTGGTTAAAATGTGTTCATGTCGCCCAATGTCCAGCGACAAACAATGCCCCTCACGACAAACAATGCCCCTCACAAATGTTATCCAGGAAAGTACTGGGCTCAAAAGCCGATACACTACGACGTGTTTGTCACTAACATAGCAACTGACAACATGCGCCACGAGAGTTCCGTGTGTTTCCAAAGCGTGTGCGGTGGCTGTCGTCCGGGTACTCTGCTGCCTGACACAGGCCGACAAGGACATAATTTAATCAAGTGGCGACACTTCGTAATTTTAAAACAGGCATGAAATTCATCGTAGATGATAGGTTTATTATCGATTCCTGATTTTGTATCGATTTAGGAGGGCTGAGAACTTTGCCTAGATACGCCGGCAATTACTCCGCGACATTCTGTAACTATTCCCCACACCATTTGACGTAGCATTTAAATACACTCCTGGAAATGGAAAAAAGAACAGATTGACACCGGTGTGTCAGACCCACCATACTTGCTGGGGACACTGCGAGAGGGCTGTACATGCAATGATCACACGCACGGCACAGCGGACACACCAGGAACCGCGGTGTTGGCCGTCGAATGGCGCTAGCTGCGCAGCATTTGTGCACCGCCGTCGTCAGTGTCAGCCAGTTTGCCGTGACATACAGAGCTCCATCGCAGTCTTTAACACTGGTAGCATGCCGCGACAGCGTGGACGTGAACCGTATGTGTAGTTGACGGACTTGGAGCGAGGGCGTATAGTGGGCATGCGGGAGGCCGGGTGGACGTACCGCCGAATTTCTCAACACGTGGGGCGTGAGGTCTCCACAGTACATCGATGTTGTCGCCAGTGGTAGGCGGAAGGTGCACGTGCCCGTCGACCTGGGACCGGACCGCAGCGACGCACGGATGCACGTCAACACCGTAGGATCCTACGCAGTGCCGTAGGAGACCACACCGCCACTTCCCAGCAAATTAGGGACATTGTTGCTCCTGGGGTATCGGCGAGGACCATTCGCAACCGTCTCCATGAAGCTGGGCTACGGTCCCGCACACCGTTAGGCTGTCTTCCGCTCACGCCCCAACATCGTGCAGCCCGCCTCCAGTGGTGTCGCGACAGGCGTGAATGGAGGGACGAATGGAGACGTGTCGTCTTCAGCGATGAGAGTCGCTTCTGCCTTGGTGCCAATGATGGTCGTATGCGCGTTTGGCGCCGTGCAGGTGAGCGCCACAATCAGGACTGCATACGACCGAGGCACACAGGGCCAACACCCGGCATCATGGTGTGGGGAGCGATCTCCTACACTGGCCGTACACCTCTGGTGATCGTCGAGGGGACACTGAATAGCGCACGGTACATCCAAACCGTCATCGAACCCATCGTTCTACCATTCCTAGACCGGCAAGGGAACTTGCTGTTCCAACAGGACAATGCAAGTCCGCATGTATCCCGTGCCACCCAACGTGCTCTAGAAGGTGTAAGTCAACCACCCTGACCAGCAAGATCTCCGGATCTGTCCCCCATTGAGCATGTTTGGGACTGGATGAAGCGTCGTCTCACCCAGTCTGCACGTCCAGCACGAACGCTGGTCCAACTGAGGCGCCAGGTGGAAATGGCATGGCAAGCCGTTCCACAGGACTACATCCAGCATCTCTACGATAGTCTCCATGGGAGAATAGCAGCCTGCATTGCTGCGAAATGTGGATATACACTGTACTAGTGCCGACATTGTGCATGCTCTGTTGCCCGTGTTATGTGCCTGCGGTTCTATCAGTGTGATCATGTGATGTATCTGACCCCAGGAATGTGTCAATAAAGTTTCCTCTTCCTGGGACAATGAATTCACTGTGTTCTTATTTCAATTTCCAGGAGTGTACATCGCAAGTTGGAATTTAAAAGTTGCGGAGTCGGTTGTGTGAGTCTATAATCGAGTTGAATAATCACCGCTACAGTGGATTGTTGGATTTTTCATTCAGTTTTGTATTTAAGAAATTTAACACCTGTATAAAGATCTGTTTACTGTATGAATTGTCAATCAGTCATGTATAAGTTTGCTGACATTACCTCTTGCTGTAGTATAGTGTTCAGTAAGTTACTGTGAAACAGAGCGTATTAATTTAATACGCATAGACTTTCAAAGACTAGCCTACACACAAAGCTTTCTTTATTACCTCGAGAAAGTAAAGCTGCCGAATTAACTTAATTAACGCTTTGCTTGTTTTAGATACATGTCTGTAGTCGTTGTACTTGTTTAAATCGGCGTGCCGTAATACCATATCATGACACTATTTGTCGAGAAAAAAATTGCGCCGTCCCAAAGACGTGATACAGCTCTTTGGCGCTGAAATTTCAGTGTGTACGGAACTGTATACATGTACAAGCAATCAACCCAAAAATTAGTAATGCAACTTTACCTTTTCGAGAAGATAATTAAAACTTTAAGAGTAGCCCTCGTTCGTAGCAGAACTGGTTGCTCAGTGTTGGTTGGCAAATGGATGGGTGATTTCCACATGTCCTTTCGTCGATACTTTTGAACGTGTTACAGAATGCACTACGAGCCAATACAGCACATTTAACTATGAAGTTTATTATCTAACTAGCCTTTCCACCAATGCTTCGTCGGTGTATACGATCGACATGTATACTGAACACACCTTCTGCAGCCCCTCTGTGTCCACTTCTCGCTCCCTCTCTCCACATTATTCCCCTCCCGGCTCACACTCACTGGTTATCTCCTTCTCAGCAGATGGCCGCATATTTGGCATGCAGGACCTGAAGACATTTGGATTCCAATGTAGGAAAGAGAATGTCTAAGAGTGACATCGGAACTGGGGAACATAAATGACGTAGTCGTGCTTCGCCTTGTTAAAGGAAGGGAATACAAACAGATTGGCGAGAGCGGAAAGGAACATTACATCTACATCTGCATCTACATACTTACTCCGCAATCCACCATACGGTCCGTAGCGGAGGGCACCTATTACCACAACTAGCATCTTCTTTCCCTGTTCCACTCCCAACGGAACGAGGGAAAAATGGCTGCCTATATGCCTCTGTACGAGCCCTAATCGCTCTTACCATATGTTTGTGGTCTTTCCGCGAAATATAAGTTAGCGGCAATAAATTGTACTGCAGTCAGCCTCAAATGCTGGTTGTCTAAATTTCTTCAGTAGCGGTTCATGAAAAGAACGCCTTCTTTCCTCCAGAGACTCCCACCCGAGTTCCTGAAGCATTTCCGCAACACTCGCGTGATGATCAAACCTACCAGTAACAAATCTAGCAGCCCTCCTCTGAATTACTTCTATGTCCTCCCTCAATCCGACCTGATAGGGATTCCAAATTCTCGAACAGTACTCAAGGACTCAAGGACCTAGGCATCTGGGCAAACTATAGGCTCTCGAATTCCATTCACTCTCTATGCTCCTCAGATTATTGTTCTGTTTGCTGCATCACATGTGGATTTGCTGTTAATGGTGGGCACACTGTGTTATGAATCGTCAATGTTGTTCAGGTGAAGTTTCCACGTTCTGCTGATGTAGTTTTTCCTGTTGTGCGAAAAATTTAACTACAGCCGAGATCACGTCGTCCGTCATTTTACACGCGCTTAAGTCAAAAACTGCCTTGCTCGCTCGGAAGCGCTTTGTTCGCACACTAACATGGTTTTAAGTAATCAATAACACAGTGATCGCCTCCAGCAGTCCAGGTCAACAATAAATACTCGAACACTCGAACACGCGAGCTGTTGATACAGGAGACAAACGGTGCGACAAAGTAAACAGCTGAATAAACTCCCGCCTCGGTTGGTTTATGAAGAGCCAGTGATCGATAGCTAAGCTGGGTGTCGAAATGCAGCTCTCTAAGCTTTGGCGACTAAAGATCGTCGTGTTTTATTTCTTACCTATCTACAACATGCGGCCCACGATGTGTCGCTAGACCACAAAATCAAGCCGGCCGGTGTGACCGAGCGGTTCTTAGGTTAGTTAGGTTAGGTTAGTTAGGTTCAAGTACTAAGTTCTAGGGGACTGATGACCTCATATGTTAAGTCCCATAGTGCTCAGAGCCATTTGAACCATTTGCCCCACAAAATCAAATACTCTTACCTATGGTCCTATTGCATTGAATGCGACATAGTTTTGGAGGAAAACAAAAAGGACTCCGTGAAAACTAATGCAGGGAGTGACCGAAGTTCTGCTGTATCATTTTAGAAGTCGAATGTGATCCAGAGTGTTTACAGACGTCAACGAGCTGATTAGGAAATTATTTCTGCATTAGTTAATTTGTGATTTACTAATGCGTTCCGTTATCATGCAAAGCAATGGCATGGGATATAGTAGAGATCCATAAATTAGGTGCTATATCAATATGAACCATGGACCTTGCCGTTGGTGGGGCGGCTTGCGTGCCTCAGCGATACAGATAGCCGTACCGTAGGTACAACAACAACGGAGGGGTATCAGTTGAGAAGCCAGACAAACGTGTGATTCCTGAGGAGGGGCAGCAGCCTTTTCAGTAGTTGCAAGGGCAACAGTCTGGATGATTGACTGATCTGGCCTTGAAACAATAACCAAAACGGCCTTGCTGTGCTGGTACTGCGAACGGCTGAAAGCAAAGGGAAACTACAGCCGTTATTTTTCCCTAGGGCATGCAGCTTTACTGTTTGATCAAATGATGATGGCGTCCTCTTGGGTAAAATACTCCGGAGGTAAAATATTCCCCCATTCGGATCTCCGGGCGGGAACTACTCAAGAGTATGTCGTTATCAGGAGAAAGAAAACTGGCTTTCTACCGATCGGAGCGTGGAATGTCAGATCCCTTAATCGGGCAGGTAGGTTAGAAAATTTAAAAAGGGAAATGGATAGGTTAAAGTTAGATATAGTGGGAATTAGTGAAGTTCGCTGGCAGGAGGAACAAGACTTCTGGTCAGGTGACTACAGGGTTATAAACACGAAATCAAATAGGGGTAATGCAGGAGTAGGTTTAATAATGAATAAGAAAATAGGAATGCGGGTAAGCTACTAAAGACAACATAGTGAACGCATTATTGTGGCCAAGATAGATACGAAGCCCACACCTACTACAGTAGTACAAGTTTATATGCCAACTAGCTCTGCAGATGACGAAGATATTGAAGAAATGTATGATGAAATAAAAGAAATTATTCAGATAGTGCAGGGAGATGAAAATTTAATGTCATGGGTGACTGGAATTCGAGTGTAGGAAAAGGGAGAGAAGGAAACGTAGTAGGTGGATATGGATTGGGGCTAAGAAATCAAAGAGGAAGCCGCCTGGTAGAATTTTGCACAGAGCACAACTTAGTCATAGGTAACACTTGGTTTAAGAATCATGAAAGAAGGTTGTATAAGTGGAAGAACCCTGGAGATACTAAAAGGTATCAGATAGATTATATAATGGGAAGACAGAGATTTAGGAACCATGTTTTAAATTGTAAGACATTTCCAGGGGCAGATATGGACTCTGACCAGAATCTGTTGGTTATGACCTGTAGATTAAAACTGAAGAATCTGCAAAAAGGTGGGAATTTAAGGAGATGGGACCTGGATAAACTAAAAGAACCAGAGGTTGTACAGAGTTTCAGGGAGAGCATAAGAGAACAATTGTCAGGAATGGGGGAAAGAAATACAGTAGAAGAAGAATGGGTAGCTTTGAGGGATGAAGTAGTGAAGGCAGCAGAGGATCAAGTAGGTAAAAAGACGAGGGCTAGTAGAAATCCTTGGGTAACAGAAGAAATATTGAATTTAATTGATGAAAGGAGAAAAGATAAAAATGCAATAAATGAAGCAGGCAAAAAGGAATACAAACGTCTCAAAAATGAGATCGACAGGAAGTGCATAATGGCTAAGCAGGGATGGCTAGAGCACAAATGTAAGGATGTAGAGGCTTATCTCACTAGGGGTAAGATATATACTGCCTACAGGAAAATTAAAGAGACCTTTGGAGAAAAGAGAACCACTTCTATGAACATCAAGAGCTCAAATGGAAACCCAGTTCTAAGCAAAGAAAGGAAAGCAGAAAGGTGGAAGGAGTATATAGGGGGTCTATACAAGGGCGATGTACTTGAGGACAATATTATGGAAATGGAAGAGGATGTAGATGAAGATGAAATGGGAGATACGATACTGCGTGAAGAGTTTGACAGAGCACTGAAAGACCTGAGTCGAAACAAGGCCCCCGGAGTGGACAACATTCCATTGGAACTACTGACGGCCTTGGGAGAGCCAGTCCTGACAAAACTCTACCATCTGGTGAGCAAGATGTATGAAACAGGCGAAATACCCTCAGACTTCAAGAAGAATATAATAATTCCAATCCCAAAGAAAGCATGTGTTGACAGATGTGAAAATTACCGAACAATCAGTTTAATAAGCCACAGCTGCAAAATACTAACACGAATTCTTTAGAGACGAACGGAAAAACTAGTAGAAGCCGACCTCGGGGAAGATCAGTTTGGATTCCGTAGAAATACTGGAACACGTGAGGCAATACTGGCCTTACGACTTATCTTAGAAGAAAGATTAAGGAAAGGCAAACCTACGTTTCTAGCATTTGTAGACTTAGAGAAAGCTTTCGACAATGTTGACTGGAATACTCTCTTTCAAATTCTAAAGGGAACGAAAGGCTATTTACAATTTGTACAGAAACCAGATGGCAGTTATAAGAGTCGAGGGGCATGAAAGGGAAGCAGTGGTTGGGAAGGGAGTGAGACAGCGTTGTAGCCTCTCCCCGATGTTATTCAATCTGTATATTGAGCAAGCAATAAAGGAAACAAAAGAAAAATTCGGAGTAGGTATTAAAATCCATGGAGAAGAAATAAAAACTTTGAGGTTCACCGATGACATTGTAATTCTGTCAGAAACAGCAAGGGACTTGGAAGAGCAGTTGAATGGATTGGACACTGTCTTGAGAGGAGTATATAAGATGAACATCAACAAAAGCAAAACGAGGATAATGGAATGTAGTAGAATTAAGTCGGGTAATGCTGAGGGAATTAGATTAGGATACGAGACACTTAAAGTAGTAAAGGAATTTTGCTATTTGGGGAGCAAAATAACTGATGATGGTCGAAGTAGAGAGGATATAAAATGTAGACTGGCAATGGCAAGGAAAGCGTTTCTGAAGAAGAGAAATTTGTTAACATCGAGTATAGATCTAAGTGTCAGGAAGTCTTTTCTGAAAGTATTTGTATGGGGTGTAGCTATGTATAGAAGTGAGACATTGACAATAAATAGTTTAGACAAGAAGAGAATAGAAGCTTTCGAAATGTGGTGCTACAGAAGAATGCTGAAGATTACATGGGTAGATCACATAACTAATGAGGAAGTATTGAATAGGATTGGGGAGAAGAGAAGTTTGTGGCACAACTTGACTAGAAAAAGGGATCGGTTGGTAGGACATGTTCTGAGGCACCAATTTAGTATTGGAGGGCAGCGTGGAGGGTAAAAATCGTAGAGGGAGACCAAGAGACGAATACACTAAGCAGATTCAGAAGGATGTAGGTTGCAGTAGGTACTGGGAGATGAAGAAGGTTGCACAGGATACAGTAGCGTGGAGAGCTGCATCAAACCAGTCTCAGACTGAAGACCACAACAACAACAATAACAATCAATAAATCTATATGTTTCGTAAAAGTCAATAAAATCAAACGTCGTACAAAACACAGACACCTCTTGGAAACTGTTAGAGCAGTCATGCCACTACCGATGATAGAAATTAGTAGAGAAGCATGTAATTAATCAGTGTCTGATATTAACATGTGCAAAGTCGCCTACTTATCTTTGGTGTCTAACGAAAACGACGTTCCACATCAGAGTACCTCACGGCGGAACCACAAATAAGGACCAATAATAAAATACCAATAGCTGTTTTTTTTGTTTTATTTGTTAGGTAACCACTTTCAGCACCACAGTATGCCTTCTTCAGGCCTATCAGTAAACGTTATAAAAGAGCAATAAACACAAAGTAAAAAGCCAGAAAGTATTATCTAAGTAAAGCAAATGTTGCATATTAATTTACATATAAAAACAGTCTTAATTAATATCTGTATGTTACAACGTAATATGTACTGTTAGGAATTAACTATTATTCTTGCATAATGTAAAAACCTCAGTAACCTAATGGAAGTAATCATAAAACAAAAGTGTCAAAGTAATGCAACCATCAGTCCAGTATACCATTGTCTACAAATATGTATGGGTATTCGTGACAAGACTCTACTGGTTTTTGTCAAAAAGTAAAGGAAGCGGGCAAAGGGACCGACACATCATATGTAAGGTAAGACAACAGGTGCCCACCCGGCTATCCACACCATCTAACGCGCTGCTTCGAATCCGCCCGGCGGATTAGTGACGAGGTCCGGTGTGCCGACCACGCTTTGGATTGTTTTAAGGCGGTTTCCCATGTACCTCGGCGAATGCGGCCTGGTTCCCCTACTTCCGCCTCAGTTACACTATGTCGGCGATTTCTGCACTAACACCGTCTCCACATACACGTACACAATCATTACTCTACCACGCAAACATTTGGGGTTACACTCATCTGGTGTGAGACGTTCCTAGGGCAGGGGGGAGGGGGTGGGAGTGGTGAGCACTGGGGGCCGAATCGTACACAATAACCCTGGGTTTGGACATTTCATTTTCATCCTTAGTACAGTTTTACATTAACTTTTAGTAGGTTTCTGGTCTCAGATTACTACAATATAGCACCTCCCGAGATTTTTTATACACTCCTGGAAATTGAAATAAGAACACCGTGAATTCATTGTCCCAGGAAGGGGAAACTTTATTGACACATTCCTGGGGTCAGATACATCACATGATCACACTGACAGAACCACAGGCACATAGACACAGGCAACAGAGCATCCACAATGTCGGCACTAGTACAGTGTATATCCACATTTCACAGCAATGCAGGCTGCCATTCTCCCATGGAGACGATCGTAGAGATGCTGGATGTAGTCCTGTGGAACGGCTTGCCATGCCATTTCCACCTGGCGCCTCAGTTGGACCAGCGTTCGTGCTGGAAGTGCAGACCGCGTGAGACGACGCTTCATCCAGTCCCAAACATGCTCAATGGGGGACAGATCCGGAGATCTTGCTGGTCAGGGTAGTTGACTTACACCTTCTAGAGCACGTTGGGTGGCACGGGATACATGCGGACATGCATTGTCCTGTTGGAACAGCAAGTTCCCTTGCCGGTCTATGAATGGTAGAACGATGGGTTCGATGACGGTTTGGATGTGCCGTGCACTATTCAGTGTCCCCTCGACGATCACCAGAGGTGTACGGCCAGTGTAGGAGCTCGCTCCCCACTCCATGATGCCGGGTGTTGGCCCTGTGTGCCTCGGTCGTATGCAGTTCTGATTGTGGTGCTCACCTGCACGGCACCAAACACGCATACGATCATCATTGGCACCAAGGCAGAAGCGACTCTCATCGCTGAAGACGACACGTCTCCATTCGTCCCTCCATTCACGCCTGTCGCGACACCACTGGAGGCGGGCTGCACGATGTTGGGGCGTGAGCGGAAGAGGCCTAACGGTGTGCGGGACCGTAGCCCAGCTTCATGGAGACGGTTGCGAATGGTCCTCGCCAATACCCCAGGAGTAACAGTGTCCCTAATTTGCTGGGAAGTGGCGGTGCGGTCCGGTCCCAAGTCGACGGGCACGTGCACCTTCCGCCGACCACTGGCGACAACATCGATGTACTGTGGAGACCTCACGCCCCACGTGTTGAGCAATTCGGCGGTACGTCCACCCGGCCTCCCGAATGCCCACTATACGCCCTCGCTCAAAGTCCGTCAACTGCACATACGGTTCACGTCCACGCTGTCGCCGCATGCTACCAGTGTTAAAGACTGCGATGGAGCTCCGTATGCCACGGCGAACTGGCTGACACTGACGGCGGGGGTGCACAAATGCTGCGCAGCTAGCGCCATTCGACGGCCAACACCGCGGTTCCTGGTGTGTCCGCTGTGCCGTGCGTGTGATCATTGCTTGTACAGCCCTTTTACAGTGTCCGGAAGAAGTATGGTGGGTCTGACACACCAGTGTCAATGTGTTCTTTTTTCCATTTCCAGGAGTGTATTTTCACCTAGTTACAATAGCATGTCTGCACACTCAGCATTGATTCTTATATGGGATCTTGTTTTACATTTTACAGTCACCCTTCTATAGTGTTTTTTGGTTCCTGCTTATAGAGTATTGTCTAATAACCATTGAGTACACATACGGTTTTTCAGTAGCTCTGATTCCTCTTTTTAATCTGTTGTCCTTTTTATGTACTTACTATACAGATTACCATAACTTATAGTAAACCCCTTTACTCTACGTTATGTAATGATCGTGTGATCTTAATTCACATATGATGTGTCGGTCCCTTTTCCCGCTTCTTTTACTTTTTGACAAAGACCAGTAGAGTCTGGTCACGAATACCCATACATATTTGCAGACAACTGTATACAGGACTGATGGTTGCATTATTTTGACACTTCTGTTTTATAATTACCTCCATTAGGTTACTGATGTTTTCACATTACGCATGAATATTGGTTAATGGAATGAGAATTTCACTCTGCAGCGGAGTGTGCGCTGATTTGAAACTTCCTGGCAAATTAAAACTGTGTGCCGGGCCGGGTCTCGAACTCGGGACCTTTGCCTTTCTGGGGCAAGTGCTCTAGCGGCTGATCTACTCAAGCATGACTCACGCCCCCTCCTCACAGCTTTACTTCTGCCAGTATCTCGTCTCCTACCTTCCAAACTTTACAGAATCTCTCCTGCGAACCTTGCTGAAGTAGCACTCCGGAAAGAAAGGGTATTACGGAGACATGGCTTAGCCACAGCCTGGGGGATGTTTCCAGAATGAGATTTTCAATCTGCAGCGGAGTGTGCGCTGATATGAAACTTCCTGGCAGATTAAAACTGTGTGCCGGGCCGGACTCGAACTCGGGACCGGCATACAGTTTTAATCTTCCAGGAAGTTTCAATGTTGGTTAATTCCTGATAGTACATATTACGTTGTAATATGTAGATTTTAATTCAGACTGTTTTCTTTTACTTATACATATTAATATGTAACACTTGCTTCATTTAGATTTACTTTCTAGCTTTTTACTATGTATCTGTAGCTCTTTTGTAACGTTTAATGTATAGGCGTGAAGATGGCATAATGCAATGCCGAAACTGATTGCCTAAGAAATAAAACCAAAATACTGGCTGTTGGTATTTTGTTGTTGGAAATCAACCAGCCGAAGTCCCGCACTCCGGACATAGAATGGAGTTACATTTATTTTACAAATGAGGACGGTCGCTGCCTAACGCAGCAACGGATGGGAAACCTCTGCGTAGTCACGCCCTCAAGAAGTTCCATACGCCACCGCTGCCGTAAGTTTACTTACGTCAGAGCGCAGCGCTCCTGGATCCGCTCTGTACTCACCGTCTACGGCGACAGCATCGTCCTGGAACAGGCCCGTCTGTGACGTAAAAGTACCATTAGTCAGGACTGTGGAACAGCGTTGATAGTTAACGGAACGCTGCTGCGTAACCACCTAACAGTTTCTGTCAGAGCTGCAGGTGGCCGTGTAGGACGTCAGACCCAGGTCAACAAAATTATAACTTACGTTGTCTCTTCTAAAGCTGAATCCTTCTCTCAGTATATCGTACACGATCTCGGTTCCGTTGATAATCTGCAAGGGATACCGGGGATTTATTCCACAGCTACACTACCTGACACAACACTTTTCACAATTACAGACACCATCAGCATTACCCTCTGTTACACAGTTCATAACAATTGCACAGTGTTATGTCCCCACGTAAATAAATGGTTCGTTCGATGTATCGAACTGAATTTAATATCTGACCAAAAATAATTAAAATAAATAACCTGAGTAGTAAATACAATTCAGTTCAATGCACGAACGCCAAGTAGACATCGTGTTCATTGGAGCCCCTGCACAAGTTCGGATTCTCGGATGACGAAAGGGGAAGGAAAGAGCCTGTTTCCGTTTCAGGGGAACCATCCTGGAATTTGTGTGAAGCGATGTTACCAGTTCACGAGAAACCTAACTCTTGACGCCCGGATGGGGATTTCAACCGTCGTCCACCCGAATGCGTGTCCAGTATTAACGGCGGCCCCGCACTCGGTACTTCCGGCTACGATTGCAACCCAACTCGCTAACAAGCTACGTGGACTATCTGTCCTTAATTCTGGCCAGAGGTAAAGAAAACCAAAGCTACCACGTGAAGCCATGCTGCAATCAACAAATGAGACGTGGAGACATAGTCTGCCTGTGGAAAGCCACGCCTCACCTCTAGACCACGACGCAGTGCGCAGTGTGCAGATTTGCACAACATTATGTGCTGCACCGGTTACACGCTGCTGAACTGATTGAGATGACGGAGTGCGGAAGGGCGAGAAAAATTTGAGGGAGCAATATGAGGGATATCAGCTTTCATAGATGGGTAATTTACTTATCAGTTATTTCTGATTCTATACATAGAATGATTTCGGTGATGTAACAGGGCAAGTACTTCATGATTTGACTCGTATGAGTTTTGGTATGAGGATGTTAAGAACATTGGTGGAATACAAGGACAGAGCTACAAAGTATTGGTACCTAGAGATTTTCCTTTACTGAATCTCGGTTTTTTATGAGTCATGGGTTGGAATTTACTGAGGACTGTCGCTTCTAACAACTTTTTGCAAGACTTCAACAAGTCGGTTTTAGGACTGTGCGTGGAAGCTTAGATATGTTCAGCGTCTTTTTGAAGGGAAACTGATGGAGGGGGGGGGGGGGGGTTGGGGGGGGACTGCTGGAGAAGGCGAGTTTACTACTGCACCCTGTGTTGATCTGTAAATGGCGCTTAATCTTATGGGAACGTCTGTAGTTCTGGTGCAGATGACGATGTCGTTGTAGCTGCTTGAGTGGTTGCTGATGGTGACCATTTTGAAAATATAGAAATACATAAAAATGAGAATAGTTGAATGCAATGATGAAGGTTGTGTTAGGTGTAGATGCAGTTGGTAGTAAGAAGGAGAGGATATGCGATGTGATGGAGTTTTTGCTTGTAGAGAGACGCAAATGCAGAAACCACACGCTTTTTACAAAGTGCGATAGGCAGATGTTGCCCGAAGCAGAGTGAGGAACAATTGTTTAGGAGTAACAAATTAAGACTGCTGATAGACGGTGAATACTTATGACTCCCAACAACCTCATAACAATGGCTTCATGGGCCGTAGGCCACTGTCTAAGATACGTGTCAGCGTCTAACGTTTTGCCCCTAATGCAAGAGACTCCTTCAACGCTATAAAGAATCATTTCATTGTCAAATGTAAAAGTATCTACTAGAAAATGTAGTTTTCTAAGAAAGTTTACGTTGGCAGATCAACAAGATTCAAACAACCTCTAAGAGTATCACCTGCTATAGATGATGAAATGTTAGCCACTGCAGCGTATCTTAGACGACGACCTGCTGCCCATAAAACCCATGCTATCGACGATATTAGGGCAAACCAACGTGTAATGAGTAAGACCATTGTTGTCTGTCTAAGTCCCATCCATGCCGCCGAGGATATAAAAGCAACTTGTCGTGTGACGAGTGAGACCATTGCACTGAAGAGCCGTCGACAGAAGGAGAAGTGAGATCGGCTGCCAGTATCCCATTGGACTTTGAAGAACGCATTATCAGAGTATACGCTCGAAACAGTCTGAATGGCCAATCTGAGACATTGGTTTATTATGGCCTGAGACTTCCACTGGTACAGGACGTGCTTGTATAGCAGTAGCGTGCGTGTGGAACAGCAAATCGCCAAAAGCCATTTAGTAACAAAATGCAAAGTTCACATATACATATAAAATCTTAGAGGGAAAGTAGGTTCAACTTGTAACTTCTGCCATGGATACCGCTGTGTTTCCTCTTTTCAGTGGGTCTACGGCACTGTGGCCTCCATTCTACTTCGCAACCACTGGTAGTAACTTACCGTCATCAGGCCCACACCTGGCTGTAACTTGTGCCCTCCAAAATATTGCACCAAAGCTAACCTTTCCCCATCTTAAACGGTGGTGCTGCTACAGTATATTTAGAACTGTGGTGAGGTATTTGCAGTTGGCACAACTTTTCTCAGTTCAGCATAATCGCTCTGTCAGTGCTGTTTACCCTTCACTATTACTTCATGGTACAAAAAAACTCACAGGTCCAGAGGGTGCTTCCACAAAAAGAGGCAGTCTGACGATCTGTCGTGACAAGGTGACAAGCCTTTAAAAATTAGGGGAACTACAGATGAGGAGAATGAGAATTTCAATATTTGTTATGTGCAGTCGCGTAATGAAAGGGTACCCTAAATCTGCTGGTTAAGAACAATACAACACAATGCAGAAAGCATTTAAAGACTTAGTGGACGATGAAAAAGTAAAAAATTGCAATAATCGACAAACGGAATTCATTGCTATGTACGTCAAGATGCATTTGGCGATCAATTTGCTGGCATGGAGCACATGATGAAACAGATGATACGAATAGTACATTTTCTGAAGTCGCGCGCTTTATTCCGCTGTCAGTTGCACCACTTTCCGATGGAGCTGAACGAAGAGTATGGAGACTTCATATACTGCTGCAAAATACGTTCGTTATGTTTAGGGGCATGCCAAGAACGGTTTTTCGATTTAATACCCCATTGTTGTCAACTTCACGAAGGAAAAAGGAGAGGAGGAACGAAACATCCATGGAAACAAATTATTTCTAATTTGATGTGGGTGCATTTAAAAAGAAAATTGCAGTGGATGGATATCGCAGTGTAGAAGGGAAAAAATATGGCAAACCCAAACCAGTTCCCGAAGGTCACTGGTGTTAAAGGAAATGCGATGTCTGAAGAATGTACTGTGGCCATGAAAGGGTTATGAGGATAGTTTTCATAACTTTTTGAAGACACTGCCAGTCTTTTATCTGTGTTGGAGATGTTTTCGAGACCATTTCCCATTTCAGCCAAAAGCGCCCATGTGCATGTGCGAACATAACTGATTGAAGTACAATGTAGTTTAGATTCTGCTTTGAGGATATATCCTTTTTACGTTCAAACTGTCCAGGAGGTCTGAATTGTTTTTCTCAGGTGGAATTTCTAGGTCTCTATAATGAAGTTGCAAAAGGGATAGAATATTTCGATCAACATGGGTGTGTGAAGGACCTATTTTCGATTATGTAAGTCAGCCAGGAAAGTCTGTGAAATTGTCAGCGTCTACCGATATGCTGACAGTTTGTACAAGGTAAAGAGTAGGTCCTCAGTGCGTCAAAATTAATTAAAAAGTACTGAAAATTTGTTCTGTTGGCAGTCTGTATTGTTGAGAAATATGAAATCAAGTCGTATGCAGTGTGACTGCTTAGCCGTCTGAATGCCTTACTTTCGCAGCTACCCCCTGTTCTCCCTCTCACTCATTTTCACACTCATATAGCATGGCAAGGTAGTGGGAGAAGAGTGCAGCGAGGCGGGAGAGCAGTGGCTCACCAGTACGAGCACAGCTTGTCAGCCGAATTCTTGCACGTCCCTGCTCAAGACGGTGTAGAACTGGTATTTGCTACCTCATGGCTGGGTGCCGTTCCAGTATGGAATCGGCGCCGATCAGATGGGTTGATGTGGATATGAGACAGAGTGACTTAAAGAATTAGGTATCGCATATTGACATGTCCACGACCACGCAATGAATCAAGTTGCCCAATGTGTTGGTGTGTCAGCTCGGACTGCCCAACTTGTTTACAGATAGTGATATAACCTGGGACTAGAGCAGCCAACAGTAGATGTAAACTATATGGAAAAATACTTTCGAAATACGTAAATATGGCACGGGAGAGATATTCCTAGCTTACATTGGACATGTTCAGTAGATATCAGATGCGTAATTAGTAAGACTGTCGGCTTTTCGGAGAGTGAATTTGTGAAGATGAAGCAGAGTGTTCTCAGATCACACCAGAACAGCGACAAGCTGTCAGTGCACGTATCTGCCTGACAGAGAATTGGTAACTGACAAAATGTGGAAACGTATGAATCCCGGCTAGAATATTTGTGAAAAATACCTGTAACTGGCTTTGTGACTGATCAAAGACGAGCAGAGAGGGGAGTTAGTACATGTGCGGTACCTAGGAACTGGCGATGTTTCGAATATCGTGGGAAACGTTTGGGCGGCTGGTCTCCGTCTTGGAGATCACTCGGAGAAAACCGGCGGGGGCCGCGAAGGTGTTACCACATACGCAGAACATTTTGGATAAGTGTGAATTTTCATAATCAGCAAAGGAACACCTGAGGCCGAACAAGCGGTATATGAACAATGATCATAAAGAGATCTCAGGCAGTAGTAACTGGAGAATGGTGCCAAGTTCTTTCACTGAAACTTATTGTCTTGATGAATGTTTATAGAATAGGAAGGTAACAGTAAGTGCTACCGCAAGTTCTTAGAAGAAAAGGCTACCTGCATTTCACTACACGCCAAGCCCGGGGCAACTCTTCTGCGGAACGTGGGAAGACGGACGACGCAGCTCGGGTCTACCTTCATGTTTAGGCAATTAGGAACGGTCTGACAATGGATGGAAGCGTTACTTTGCCACAAACTGCAGAGGGAGAGAAATTCTCCGCTAATTGCTAGCTTTTAAATGGAACGGGAGAAGGCTCCCTGATTACAATTACCTTAGTAGGAATGGGTAGAGGACACGGAAGCAATATGCAGGACGAGCACTCTCTCCTTTGCTCTTAACAATTTAGAAATGTTTTAAAATGTATTGCTAATAAACCATAAGCAGTGTTCAACAAGGCTGGTTTTAAACCCATAGTAGGTAACTAGGAATTCTTGTATTGCAAATGGTGTGCATTGCCCTGCTTCGCTCTTTGAACTGAATTATCCATCTAGTTACAGGAAGACTACAGTTTAACGTTGGTTCCGAGCCAAGATGCAGTTTTCATACAGACAAATCTAGCAATAAGGGACACAAAAAAACCAAGACTTCTATAGTAGTAATCTGACACTTACGTCCTTAGCTACATAGGCACCCTAAGTGTTTAATACAGAGTTGAAAATGGTCTTATTGTGGTGGATAAAACCTACTTCAGGAAATATAACGATGTATACTGACGTTAAAGAAACAATATTAGTCACTATACGTACGAAATGCACAGTACTCCGTCACGTTTTACTCGAGTGTCTAACATTGCGTCTTTCACATTCCTAGAGCAGTACTAAGTTTTCTTCTTTTCTTTCTTTTTTTTTCTGTACTCTTTTATAAACAATTCGTGGCAGTGGCGGTCCAGCAGGTAGTGACTACACTGCGCCCCTGGAGTTCCTGGGTTCGATCCCGGATGTTAGTGGGGAATTTTCCTCATTACAGTCTCTACAGGACGCCCACAGATTTTCTCACCCTGCTATCTCTGCGGTCAATGGCGGCCGAGGCGATTCTCACCCTCTCAGTGCCATGGAGAATGAGAGGCTGCACGAACTGCTCTCAGGCCTGGCACCCGTTCGCAGATTGAGAGCCACAGACTTCACCCTTTACTATTCTAAAGAATTTAAAAAAAAGATAGTCCATGTAAACTGGCTGATGCATAAGGAACGGTAGGCTAGAAGAATCTCAAGTGACACAAGGGACTTAGCATCCCAACTGTAATTTCATAGAATTGTAGCCTTGTCCTCACTTTCACTATATCGAACAGTGACTTGCAGCCTTAAAACTACAGGTAACTGTGAACAACGTTGGCGGAGTTAAAGTAATTTCCAATCTTTAAGGCATCTAAAGTCACACATCTCAAAAAGAAAGAAAGATTTTATCGGTGAAAGTTAAAAATCAAGAACATTGACTGTAGCATCGACAGACTTTACAAGGGGAGGAAAGTAGTTTGTTGAGTCTAACTCTCGTTTATCATTCACAGTAAACTTTTTTTCTTCTGGAGGCTTAGGTTAGTGGACGTAGCACAACTGGACTATTCTCCCACAAACTCGACCATCTCGGATGACGTCATGCGATGTTGCCAAGTCTACATGCCGCCATCTTGGATTACATCATCGCTGCCATCTTGAATAAATTTGGCTACAATGGAGAGTGGGGTGATGCGAAGGTTGTCCCCCTACTAACATTAAGGAGTAACTAATTTAACAGAGTAATATTATTCGTAGCAACCACTCCTAATTCTGGAACATCTCCATTTCGCAGTATTGTGGAGAAAAATGTCCTGGATTCAGAAAAATGAGTTACTCCAGATGTTCATTTGTGTAATATTTACCTAGTGTTTTTTGGAGTCAGTGTTAAAGATTTCCAAATAGCATATCAGCACCAGTCGCACGCTTTTTTATTTTAAAAACCACGACCGGTTTCAGCCCTGAAGATCATTATTATCTGTACAAACCAGACATCTTGAAGTCTCAGTATGTCTGACACGTATCAGTCAGCTGGGCAATCAGCTGGCAGTCCCTTAAGCATAATGTATGAAGACGGGCGTGAGCTCGTGAGTGAGTGTGTGTGCGTTTGTGCGTTTGGTTCTCCTGTTTTTCCTATAGCTAGAAAAAGGATCATTCCGAAAGCTAACCAAGCTCCCTACCTTTTGTTTGTATGACTATCGACGTAGCAGCACATTGCCTTCGGTGAGTAGTTTCCTTTACTCCAAAATAATTCGTAATTTTCAACCAGGACCTGGAGTATCTTATTCAAGCGAGTCTAAAGTTACGAAACGAAAACAAGGAGTATGAAGTGAAGTCAAAATAAACATCCATTCTGAGAGAGTTACATGAGCATATATATCCTAAAAGTAAGGAAAACATTTATAGAATGTGCAGATTGGCAATAGGAAGAAAAACTTTGTTGAAAAAGAGCAATAAAAATAATATAAATGTAAATATTATGAAGTATTTATCTGAACCTATGTTTCTGGAGTCTGTGCTTGTGGGAATGTGAAACAACGATGGAACACAATTCAGTCACCAATAGAATAGAAAGTTTTGGTATATGATAACAGAGACGAATAGTAAAGTTTGGATGGAAAATCGGATAACTAATGAAAGGGTGCTTAATAGAATTGGGAAGAAAAGAAATTGATGTCCCCGTTTGCCCTAAAAGCGACAGGTTGCTAGGGTATATCCTGAGACATCAAGGGATCATCAGTTTGCTAAAGGAGGGAAGTGTGGATGGGAAAACTTTAGAGGGAGACAAAGGCTTCATAGCAGCACACAGGTTCAAACGGATGTGGTTTGCTGTAATTTTGCAGATGTGAAGAGGCTAGCAGGAACAGAAATGTTGACAGCTTCACACTGAAGACAGCAACAATGATTTTAGTTTCTAAGAATAGCACACTATCCAAAAGAACATACGTATATTTTAATTGAAGGCAGGGAAAATTATTTCATCTCTACAAATACTAAACATCCATGAGGCATACAATATTAAGAAGCCTCTCCTTAAACATGCTCATATATTAAATTAACTGTGTTACTCAAATTACCAGTAAGGTGTAAAATTTCTTATTCAAATTGAAGAAATGGTTGTATTAATTGAAAAGGTCTGACGCTTTACTGTAGGGTCCAAGACCAAATATTTTAGAAGAACGACGTAATTTAAGAAACATATGAGAGTTTTGAAAGACATTATATAATTTTTGAATTTAATGAACACACAGTCTAATCGAGACAGTCACATGAATTAATAAAGATGTACAAGCTCACTCATCGTCTCGAACATACCGACACATGTAGAGAGCCACACTTAGCAGACTGAAAAGCTGTAAGTTTCAAATCCCTGGTGTATTCTGCGCATTCCACCAACGGTAGACAACACTTGCTGCACTCTGGTTGACTTAAATGCGTTACGTATCAGTCCACCTAATTTTCAACATTCTTCTTCACTCTCAACCGCTTCAGTTCCATTCTCTTCCGATTTCCGCACAGTACTTGATTCACTACCATACACTGATGTGCTCCAAACCTGTATTCTTATAAATTTCTTCCATAGGTTAGATTGGATGTTTAATACTAATAGACTTCCCTTCGTCAGAAATGTCTCCTTGACAGTGCTAGCCAGCGTTTCATGTCCTCGTTGCTTCGTGCGCCATGGGTTATTTCGCTTCCCAGGTAACAGAATTCCTAAACATCGCCTACTGTGTCACTACGAATTTTGATGTTAAGTTAATCATTGGTCTCATTTCTCCCACATGTCATTACTTGCGTCTTTTTCTGGTTTAATCCCGGTCCATATACTGTACTCATTAGATTATTCATTCGAATGAACAGAGTCTTCAACTCTTCTTCACTTTCACTGAGGACAGCAACATCACCGATGATTCTTATCAATTACAGCCTTTTACCTTGAATTTTAATCCATCTCTTGAATGTTTCTTCTAGTTGCATCACTGCTGCTTCATTAAATAGATTGAACAATTGGGGTGAAAGACAACATCCTTTTCTTTCATCCCATGTAATTCGAGCCCTTCGTTCTTCGTCTCCCATTCTTACTCTCACTTCACAGTTCTTATAAATATTGTACATTACCCGTCATCTCCTGTAGCTTACTTCCGTTTTTCTCATAATTCTCAACATACTGCAGCATTCTACATTGTTGAACGCATTTTTCCAGGTACACCAATCCATTGAACGTGTCTGATGTTTCATCAGCTTTGCTTTCATTACCTAGCGCAACTTCAGGACCGCCCATGGTGACCGTATCTTTCTGAAAGCCAAACGGATTGTCATTTAACAGATCCTCAGTTTCTTATTCCATCCTTCTGTATATTATTCTTATCAGCAACTCGGTTGCTTGAGCTGTTAGCTGATCGTGCGATAGTTCTTGTACTTACATAGCATCAGTATTTTCGGAATTGTGTGGATGACATTTTTCCAAAAGTCTGATATCTCCAAACTCATAGATTGTAGACACCAACTTGAACAGTCATTTGGCTGCCACTTAAGCGTAAAGACTACCGAAATTCCGAAGGAATATTTTCTATCCCTTCTGCCTCATTTAATTGCAGTACTTCCGAACTGAAATGATAGCTGATGGCCCAGGATAAAGGAGCAACTAAACCGGCTTGGAAAGCTGTAAGCCATTTATCACAAGCCATTTGTTACTTCACAAAAATTCAACGGTATTTTATTGCACAGAAAGATCTTATAATATATCTCCCTAACAAACACATTTCCACTGTATTCTCTTATTCCATCTTACCACTGTAAATATAGAGCACAATTCACACATACATTAAAAATGGAAACTATTCAATTTACATTTACATGTAAAACAAACAATAGATTCAGCATAAACAAATAAAATATAAATTTTGCTTACAACAGTAGCCAAAGCAGTCTCACAATTCTGAAAACACATTTCACCAATCACAGAAGGCTACCTGACAAAAACAGGTTTCTTCTGAATTATTTTACTCCATCTTACCACCATAAATGTAGAGCACTTTTCAAACATACATTAAAATATGGAAACGTTTCAATTCAGATTTACATAAACAATACACAAATGGGTTCAGTATAAATAAATAAATTAATTAACCTTTTGTACCCTGGTCAAAGTGAATGACATAATTCTGAAAAAATGTTTGTTAACTCAGGGAAGATACTTTGGCATATTCAGGATAATGGAGTGGAAAAATAATAAAATACCACTAAACAGTTGAGCATTACATCAATATTAAAACTTTTGTTGTTGTCGTCTTCAGTCCAGCGACTGGTTTGATGCAGTTCTCCATGCTACTCTATCCTGTGTGAGCTTCTTCGTCTCCCAGTACCTACTGCAACTTACATCCTTCTGAATATGCTTAGTGCATTCATCTCTTGGTCTCCCTCTACGATTTTTACCCTCCACACTGACCTCCAATTCTAATCTGGTGATCCGTTGATGCATCAGAACATGTCCTACCAACAGATCTCTTCTGATAGTCAAGTTATGCCACAAATTTCTCTTCCCCCCCCTTCCCCCCCCCCCCCCTCAATTCTATTCAGTACCTCCACATTAGTTCTGTGAGCTACCCATCTAATCTTCAGCATACTTCTGTAGCACTACGTTTCGAAAGCTTCTATTCTCTTCTTTCCTAAACTATTTGTCATACATGTTTCACTTCCATACATGGCTGCACTCCAGACAAATACTCTGTGAAAAGACTTCCTGACACTTCTTCGGAAACGCTTCTCTTGCCATTGCCAGTTTACATTCTATGTCCTCTCTACTTCGACCATTATCAGTTATTTTGCTCCTTAAATAGCAAAACGCATATACTATTTTAACTGTCTTATTTCCTAATCTAATTCCCTCAGCATCACCCGCTTTTATTCGAATACATTCCATTATCCTCGTCTTGCTTTTGTTCATGTTCACCTTACATCCTTCTTCCGAGACAGTGTGCATTACGTTGAACTCCAGGTCCTTTGCTGTCTCTGACAGAATTACAGTGTCATTGGCAAACTCAAAGTTTTTATTTCTTCTCCATGGATTTTAATTCCTACTCCGAACTTTTCTTTCGTTTACTTTATTGCTTGCTCAGTATACAGATTGATTAACATCGAGGATAGGCTACAACCCTGTCTCACTCTCTTCCCAACCACTGCTTCAATTTCATAGCCCTCGACTCTTATAACTGCCATCTGCTTTCTGTACAAATTGTAAATAGACTTGCGCTTCCTATACTTGACCCCTGCCACCTACAGACTTTGAAAGAGAGTATTCCAGTCATCATTGTCAAAAGCTTTCTCTAAGTCTATAAATCCTAGAAACGTAGGTTTGCATTTCTTTAATCTATTTTCTAAGGTAAGTCTTAGGGTCAGTATTGCCTCATGTGCTCTAACATTTCTACGGAATCCAAACTGATCTTCCCTGAGGTGGGCTTCTACCAGTTTTTCCATTCGTCTGTAAAGAGTTTGTGTTAGTATTTTGCAACCGTGACATATTAAACTGATAGTTCGGTCATTTTCACATCTGTCAACACCTGCTTTCTTTGGGATTGGAGTTATTATATTTTTCTTGAAGTCAGAGAGTATTTTGCCTGTCTCATACATCTTGTTCACCAGATGGTAGAGTTTTGTCAGGGCTGGCTCTCCCAATGCTATCAGTGGTTCTAAGGCTATCATTAGTTTTAATGGCTACAATAATGAGTTCATTATGCTGTTCATAATAGCTTATCCGCACTCCTATTTTTTATTCATTATTAAACCTACTCCTGCCTTACCCCTATCTGATTTTATATTTACAACCATGTATTCATCTGACCAGAAGTCTTGTTCCTTCTGTCAACGAATTTAAATAATTACCAATAAATCTAACTATATTTTTTCTCTTTTTATATTTTCTAACGTACTTGCCCAATTAAGGGATCTGACATTTAACACTCCGATACGGAGAACGACAAATTCTTTCTCCTGATAACGACGTCCTACTGAGTTGTCCCCGCCAGGAGATCCGAATGGGGGACTATTTTACTTCCGGAATATTTCATACAAGAGGACGCCATCATCGTTTAACCATAGAATAAGGCTGCATGCCCTCGGGAAAAATTGCGGCTGCAGTTTCCCCTTGCTTTCAGCCGTTGGTAGCATCAGCACGGCATGGCCGTTTTGGTTATTGTTACAAGGCAGGATCAGTCAATCATCCAGACTGTTGCCCCTGCAACTACTGAAAAGGGTGCTGCCCCTCTTCAGGAACCACACGTTTGTCACGCCTCTCAACAGATACCCCTTCGTTGTGGTTGCACCTAAGGTACGGCTATATGTGTCGCTGAGGCACGCAAGCCTGCCCACCAATGGCAAGGTCCATGGTTCACGGGGGATATTAAAACTATTACGTTAAAAACCAAACTTTAGACAGGGAAACCACGGAAGAGGCATGTAAGGCCGGCAAGTTCTTAGTAAGATGGAATGATAATGGGCACTGGGTAAATTAACACCCAACTGCTGCGGGACGGAAACTCATAAACGATGCTGTAGAAGACCAGGAGGCCGTAACGTCTAAGAGGCTACGGTGAGACGGGAAGCGGCGCGCCACCCCCGAACACGTACACAGCCGACGCGGACAGGCTACGCCCCGTGGATCGGCGGATAACAAATAACATCCCGGAGCAGCGCCTCCAATCGCTACGAACAGCCCGGAAGGCCGAGAGAAAACAAGCAGACATATCAATCATGCATGATAATCATTGAACATATGAACATTCTTAGAATAGGTCAAAAGCTCAACGTTAGAGTGGCCCTAAATACCGACCAAAACAAACGTATGACAATAAGAATATTATGACAAGAATTGCTAAGGATTAACAGGTTAATCGTACGGTAAAATATAGCAGTCTAATCTAATGATCAGACACAACTCTCAGACACATTACGTTTTGTGGCTTGGAAGGTAACAGGGAAATCTCGAGGGCTAACACACAACTACAATTATAATCACATTTGAAACAATAAATATTAATCCCTGAAAGGACAAAAATCACTTCGGAGTTATGGAACCCAATTACGCAATAGAGATGAGATTCACTGGGCCGCTAGCGTTTTCTTACCACAGCTGTAGGTAATTTTATAGTCGGTACATCTGTCTGAGAAGCAACATTTCCATTGCAAATTAGACTCAATTTCGACCTCAGTTGTCACTAACACACCTGGAGGCCTGGAACATATGACAATTGATGTCAGGCGCAGATGACAAACAAGCAGACATTAAACTATTTGTAGTCAAAAAAAGTTTTAAAACACACAAATGTGGCACTCAATAATATCAGAGGCACCAAAATGGAATATTCAGTTCTTGAAACAGAGTGATGGAGAACCAAAGGCAATCCAGCGTAGCAGGAGCAACCTTAACACGGCTGCACATGCGGCAATCTTCACTCATGCTTAAAAATTAAGGACACTTGCAGAATGTGGTGCCACACAACGTGACACTACATGAAACTGGCGCTAATAGCATAGGCACATAGAGAACACATACGACACAGATCTGTAAGTCCAAGCGATGAGTTATATGTTGAGAAAACCGTTCCGAAACATATGTGCTACAAAACGCCGCTGTTTCCTGCGCATGTACCCCAACATCAATACGTGATATGATCACCAGGTACACGTACACAGGCCGCACAACGGCTTGGCATGCTCTGGATCAGGTGGTCGAGCAGCTGCTGGGGTTTAGCCCTCCATTCTTGCAACAGTGCCTGTCTGAGCTCCTGAATTGTCGTAGAGGTTTGAAGACGTGCAGCGATACGTCGACCGAGAACATCCCAGACGTGCTCGATGGCGTCAGGAGAACAGGCAGGCCACTCCATTCGTCTGATATGTTCTGTTTCAAGCTACTCCTCCTCGACCGAGAACATCCCAGACGTGCTCGATGGGGTGAGGAGAACAGGCAGGCCACTCCATTCGCCTGATATCTTCTGTTTCAAGCTACTCCTCCACGATGGCAGCTCGGTGAAGCCGTGCGTTATCATCCACCAGGAGGAAGGTGGGACCCACTGCACATACATACGGACATACAGGTGCAAAATGACGTCTTGATACATCCGACCTGTTACAGTTCCTCTGTCAAAGACGTTCAGGGGTGTACGTGCACTAATCATAATCCAACCCCACACCATCAAACAACGACCTCCATGCATGTGCCTTTAAAGGACATTAAAGGGTCGGTATCTGGTTCCTGGTTCACCACAGATGAAAACCCAGCGAGAATTACTGTTTAGACTATACCTGGACTCGTCTGTGAACATAACCTGTGCTCACTGTTCCAATGACCATGTACTGTGTTCTTGACACCAGGCTTTACGGGATCTCCTGTGACTAGGAGTCAGTGGAATGCACCTTGCAGGTCTCTGGGTGAATAAACCATGTCTGTTCAGTTGTCTGTAGACTGTGTGTCTGGATACATCTGCTCCAGTGGCAGCGGTAAGGTCCCAAGCAAGGCTACCTGCACTATTCCGTGGCCGTCTGCGGGCACTTATGGTGAGATATCTGTATTCTTGTGGTGTTTTACACTGTGGACGTCCCGTACTGTAGCGCCTGGACATGTTTCCTGTCTGCTGCAATCGTTGCCATAATCTTGAGATCACACTTTGTCGTACAGGGAAGGCCCATGCAACGACCTGCTGTGTTTCTCCAGTCTCCAGTCGCCCTAGTATTCTATCCCTTATAACGGCATAAATAGGTTCTTTTCAACACAGTCACCATTAGCACGCCTGAAAACGTGTGCCAACTCACTCGCTGCACGGTACTCCTACATGCACCAACACACCTATGCATATGTGTACTGCTGCCAGCGCCTCCATGCGACGCCCGCAGGTCAAATGCACCGAATGGTCATAACCCGAGGTGATTTAAACCCGCATACAGCCCACCAGAGCGTTGTTTCACCATGTATCCGCATTATCCTTAATTTATGAGCATGAGTGTAGTAACGATTATCTTTCCCGCACTGGCAGTACAGACGGCATTACAAAATTAACAGCACTCCAAAAGCCATATTAATAACTATGCCTCCTTAATACGGGGTAAATCGGCTGCCTCGACATTAGGCCCAAGTACTGCCGACCAACACAAGCTTAGTAACGACCGGCTGCTTCGACAACCGTGCGCTCGTTAGTTCCGTGCATGGCCAGCCATATGTCACATGTGCCTCTTATCCTTCTCTCGCCCTGACTGCGATTGACTGATTGCCAATGTGGTCAACCAGGAACCCAAGGGACTGCAACCAGACTCTACTAAACGGCGACGAAGAGCCACCAGGCGACTAGACAGAGGTAGAGCGCGCCAGTAGGCAAAGATGTACAAACACAAAATCACCCAACACGGCTCACGAACCCTTCTTAAAATCCGGCTAATACTGAATCCCCTGTGTCCCCATGTCGACTCCCACTTCATTATCAGTCATACCATCAGACAAATCCTCCCCCTCACATTCGATGTTATCTTTCCACCTATCCGCACCCTCCTCTGCGTAGGGCTGTGGGATTCTCACTGCTCTCTTAATGTTGATGCCCTTGCTTTTACTTTCACCAATTGTTGTTTTGACTTTTCTGTGTCCTTCAGACGTCCATTTGTTTTTCGCTTTCTTCACACTTTTCCTGCAACAATTTTGCCTTTGCTTCTCTGCATTTCCAATTTGTTTTATTCCTAAGTGAATTTGTAACGTTCTTTAAGAAGGTGTAAAGTTCTTTAAAAAAATTATGTGATTGTTTGCCAATAAATATAAAATGCGTAATGTTTGTGTTATGCAAATTTACTGTGTGGTGAGTGGTTGAGCAAATGGTGTGCTTATTCAGTTTTACTGTAATCCAAAAAAATTAAAGAACGCAATCTGGAAAACCAATAAGCAGTGCCCATAATGAAATCAACCCCTCTGAAACATACCCAGTCTCGTGAGCACCGAGTTCTATGGCCCTGTGCAATAAACTGACAAAATTCCCTGTGCTAATAAACAAAGACATAAATTTTCCTTAGCTCTAGACTCGCAATCGCTGTAATCTTGGTTTTCTGTTCTCTCCATAACAGACACAGAAAATATTAAATCTCCAGCCGTAAAATAACATGATAGAAAGAATATCAGTAGAATGGCAGATAAATGAATAGCCTTGAAAATGTTCAATGAAAGTAGTGGATATTTGCTCAGCGTTGTGCAGTGCTGCCGTCATTGAAACTGTTACAAACATTAATACTTTTCTGATTCTGGCATATTAATATTTTTCTGATTCTGTTTGAAAAATGATTGTTGTTAGGTAGAAAAATATTCATTGGATTTAAATAAACACGACATGGAAGAGGAGGAAATACTGATAAGGAGACATGCTAAGTTTGAAAATTGTGTTCGAAATAAAGTTTCACCTTCACAAAATGTGATATGAAACAGTTTATATTAACTACACAATCAGTGAACTTCTCAACTGTCCTACAATTCCCACTTACTGTCGCAATTAAATTCACTTGGCTGTTACACGAAAAAAAGTCTGACATCATTTGACAAAATAGATTCCAAAATTTAACTTCTCTTTGCCAGTATTAAAAAACACACGAAATACTGCAAATTGGATACACTTAATCAATCTATACTTTAAATCTTATGGAAAATGCTAGGTTCCTACATTCAAAGGTCAGTATTGCAAAACTTAGCCAAATTCACACATCGCATTGCTGCACACTTAAATCTAAATATGTAAGGTGTCAGGCAAATCCAACACCTTACATGAAAACCCTGACATGATAAGCAAATCCAGTAGTATGTCACATAGCTCCGAATAAATCGTGACATTAAATGAACCAAAGTAATACGAGTAACGAGTGAGCAAATGGAATACCACAGACTAACACAAGAATGCCTAAATGCATGTCGTACCATCCCACCGTGAGGCAGACGCAGTTCCGAGTGGAGAAACGAGGACAGAAGCCGAGAGCAGAACCGTGTTAAGCTAGAAAAGATAGGGGCTGGGCACCCACGCAGCGAGCCTACCTGTACAACTATACAACCCGCACGTTTTAGCGTGAGGCTTTTTCGCGTGTCAGGTATGTCAAGGACAACCCCCAGCCCATGTTAAAAGCTAGAGCCCTCCAGAAAAGCAGTATAGATCTTACGATAACACAAAAAAGGGCCACTACCACCCGCAAGTTTCAGCGTGAGACTTTTTCGCGTGTCTGTTACGTTGCAAACTTTAAAAACATTGCCCCACCACGAAAAGTATAACGTTTCCCATTGGATAGACAGAATTTTTGTAGGCGGAGCGTAAGGTTAACATTGAGACCCTGACTGGTCATATGAAAACACAGCCAGATAGCTTTTTAAAACTAACTTCGGTAAATTGTAGTAAGGAGAAGTTCGAGAGTTAGTTCCGAGACGGCGGGCTGGATGGCTGCTGCGCCGGCCGCTGCCGCCCTGACGCTGCTTAGACACCGACAAGGTAATGAACGCACGCGATGCCGCATTTTTGAGCGCATAAGGCTTCACTGAGAACTGCAGAAGTCTCATCTCTTACACTCCTTTTTCCGTAAAACTAATGGTGATCGTTAATTAAAACTCATCGTGTTCACATTTGCCACTTGAAGAACAGATCTGAAACGCGATGATTTTTCTTTTATATAGTTATTGAGAAGCCATATCAGCCACTGTAATTTACGACAAGTTATATAAGTAATTAAAGATAATTGAGGGTCACTGTAGACCATTTTTATAGTTTTCTCTTTTGTGAAACTTAATTTAAACCGAGGTTATAGATGTGATATGGCATAGGTCATCCTTCGATCGATTGTAGAACTTGGAAACCCATTTAGGGAATATTCGTTCACATTTTTGTTGAACGCAGTTGGTTCTTACTATCCTGTATTAAAACATTTCCTTTTATCAATAGTGCAATTTATAAACGATGTTTTGTGATTAGAATAAATTTCCAGTGGTAAACTTAACTGCTTTTTCGACGTTATTTTACCAGCTAACTAAAAATAGGAAAGCCTTGAACCCTCTCCACTATATTTAGTTAGAATTAAGATTCTTTTACAGGGAGTGCAGTGGAGCTGACGCTGAGATCATTTAGTATTTGGTTATATCATCGCTACTCTCACTGAACTCTTCTGAATTCTACATGTCATGTGTGGTCTGGCGTCTTCTTACCAGCAACAGGTCCCAGGTTCAAACTAGTTCCCTAAAAAACACGCTCAGAGCTCCTACTTACAAAC
Organism: Schistocerca gregaria; assembly: GCF_023897955.1. NCBI lineage: Eukaryota > Metazoa > Arthropoda > Insecta > Orthoptera > Acrididae > Schistocerca > Schistocerca gregaria. The sequence continues at coordinate 133,799,871 of NC_064921.1, read as the reverse complement.
AATTCTGCCACTCAGGCAACGTCTTTGGTTCAGAGATGTCAAAGATAGAATCTCTTTTACACATGACAACAGTTTCAGGTCATTTTCCATTAATTATGTTACAAAATCGGGCTCCATATACAAGCGGATCCCTCATACAACCCTCCAGTAGGATTTGTTAAATTGGTCATACAGTTTGGATTTGCACTGGACACTAAATGTGGGGCAGTGTTTACAATATGAGTAATTGGTTCTACATAATAATTACAATGTCGTCAGAAAGGTCACAGAAAGAAATATGTCTTCATATGACCAAGTATAACAGTACATATCATTGAGCTCTTGCACAAACTGGTGCTCTGGTGCACAAATAGTAAACTTGAAGTTAGGTCGTGTCATATACAAAATGTTCTAAATTCAGGTTGCTAGAAGATTCATAAGAGTAGAGTGTGTCCCTACTTGTCATGAAAATAATGGGAAAATTGTTAAGGGAAGGGCGGTGCATCGCTGAAGCTTATAACTATGAAGAAGTGGCTGTATTATAATGTCCAATTCCTTGCAGTCTGATTTCTGAGCGTTAGCTGTAGTAGGTTGCTTCAGCGTTCAAGAACAGCTAAACACATCACCATCATAGTCTCATTCCAGCACAAAGCTACTGTTGATACCTGGCATCACATTTCCTATAAACGAAAGTTGGTTAATCTCACTACGTCAGTATTGTGATGATCATCATCATCACTACATTTGAAACTGAAGATTCGTCGTCGATCCATAGTGAGCATACTATAAATGCTGATATCCAATATGTCCATGCCTTAAGCAGAGGGAGGAAACTGGATAATGAAAAGTGGGGGGAAGCAAGACAGGTAAGGTAGTGGAACATATCCTAATAAATGTAGCAAAATCTCAACGTAAATTCTAAATCAGCCTATACTGAGTGTTGCATTACGACAACTTCTAGTAAATGTGGGACGAGTGAACAGTTAAGACACAATATCCCAATAAAATCATAAACTGAACTAAGCCATAGTGATGCTGAAAAAAACGTGAATATACATCAGTGCCAAGAAACAGTGAGGAAACTGTAAGTGATGTGCTTTCTCCTCATAGTCTGCATTCAAGAATTTTGTTAGGTAGACCCATTTTTTTCAACACAAGATTTGCTAAAGCAGGATGGAGTCGTTTGGTTTGGAATTGATGACGTCCTGAAAATCTTATTAATTGGTTCCAGTTGCTTTCCCTTTGAGTTATAGTATAAATTCATTACTCTTCTATAAATACAATGGACAGTGGTCAATATTTGTTAGCGACCAGTATCACTGCAATTCTTGATAATCTTATAGCCTCACAAATTATTAATACACACTTTATACTTTTATAGAAATAACTGCAACCTAGTATTTACTGGCTGTGTGTGAGCATAATCAATATTATTCATCTCTTCAATTTATAAAAACTGTATTATGCTGCATACATAGACCAACACCTAAATTCTCACATCTAGCCACTAACTTTTAGTCTTACATCCTACCTATGACAGATTTACAACAGATACTGTAACTGCACTCCGCGCGCTCCTACTTACAATCGATTCTGCCACACAGTCAACATCTTTGGTTTAGTGATATCAAAGATAGTCTCTTCTACATATGAAAACCGTGTCAGGTCATTTTTCATGAATTATGCTACAAAATCTGTTCCACGTACAAGTGGACACCTCACGACTTACCTAGTTCAGGTTGGAATATCAAGAGTATTGTAAAGAAAAGATGTCTATTACGTAAAAACGACACCTTGAGCTACAAACTGGCACAACAAAAAGAGACGTGTCTGCTTGTGTGAATGTGTGTGTATTTTCTTATATGAAGAAGGCTTTGGCTGAAAGCAGAACGTTTAACACTCTTTTGTTTCGTGCCTGTCTGTAACTCAACTTGTCGTCTTTATGGTGAGTAGCAATATATGCTTTTAAATATTATTGAATTACAGTATTTCTCTATACCTGAATTACGCTGAATGTGATTTACTGTATTTCTGCATACCTAAATTACGCTGAGAGTTTTTGTGCTTCATTCTTTCGCTGATCTATTGAAATATCTATTCTGTTACCCATGATTTCCTCGCATTAACCTTCCGTTGATAAGACACGCAAACTACAAGTTCAGTTTCCCAAAACAATTGTGCTAATGCTAGAAGTATCTCTCAAAACCGCTGTAGAGAGACATGATGACCGGAAAGAGTACAAAAATAATGACTGTAGATATCCGTAAGATACGACATTATGAATACTAATATGAAAAAATCATTCACACATCTCAATATGTGGTACATAAAAATTGACATTTAATTAACACATCTGATATAGGTCTGAAAATCTTAGTAATAAAAATGCTTATCGATTAATACTGATAATGAATACTAAAATATCAACTTCAAATTGCATGAAAATTTCATATTAGTAACAAAATTATTTGACAATCTTTTAGGGGGAGTGTTTCCTATCATATACAATTGTTACTGTTAAAGAATTAATGATATTTGATTCGTGATTGACAATTTCCTAAGTTGACGAGTCAGTGGACACAAAGCTTAAGTTTACAGCAATAGCTCTTGTTGCACGCACTTTTCAGCAGCAGGATGCGCTGTCTCGTTCACATTACTTGACTCATCTTCGTAGAACATAATAGAAGTGCTCGTGAACAGGTACTACCATAAGCGATCACTGTCCAAATAAACCGCAATCCTTCTTGAAACAACTGATTCCCTTCAACTTAGGGCGTTACAAAAAATTGCCACTGGAACATTAACAGTATCTTGCAAAAAGTCAGGTGTCACTGTATATTCATACTATGACGAGATCAAGGCACTCTAACTACAAATATATGTTCCTGTCTCTCTTTCCCTCAGCCATTAATCCATCTCTCACTCACTATAGCTCTATGTTAATCTGAGAATTTCGACATCCATATTTGCTCTCCCGTCGTAACAGTAACGTAATACTTTGCACGAGGAAACTGAGAAACCGAAATACTGTGCAAACGAGACGCTCAATAGTGAGGGAAGTGTTAAGTAAAAGAGATATATAAAATATCAATATGTGTCCTGTAGCGCAGATGCATAACAATACGAAAAGGATTATAACAGAGAAGTCATGTATTCAAAGAATGAAATAATTTTCTCATAGTTGTTTGTTCCATGTTAGATGTTATCCAACCAAACTGCAACCTTCCGCACTTGCTGTATGGTTCTAGCTCGAATGTAGATGGAGGGTATTATTTTTCGATCTAGAGAGAGAATAGCTCTGTATCGGTAAACATCATGATAGTAATTTTTTCTCTCCACGGCCATGATTTGCGGTATATAAAAAACATTCGTTATTTCACGCTCATAAATCTTCATCAACTACGGACATAAATATGACTGTATATTCATGAGCTCTCTCATGCACAGCAGTGTTGGAAACACCTCTACATCAGAATGACTTTTCAGTTTTGTTCATGTTTGCAACTGAAATGCGAACAGAGGGAATTATTTGTTTGTGTTTCTTCAGGTGAAATATTGCGGCAGCGGCTGTATCTCGCGGCAAACGGTCGATCGCTGCTGGTATGAACATCTTGATTAGCATAACCAGAACATATTGTCCCTTGTGCACGTCCTGTGTTGGAGTTCTAATGGAGCAGACAAAGGTGCAACCCAGAGGTTTCGCGTGGCACGAACATGCAGAAAATGCGAAGAGCACTCTATTATCTGTGGTATCACTAATTTCTTTAGATATTCTGCCTTCTATTGTAGGAGTATTAAGTGTAGAGCAGATACATTCAGAAAAACGCGAAAAGCACTGTATTATCTGCGGTAGCGCTAATTTCTTTAGATATTCTGCTATCTATTGAAGGAGTATTAACTACAAAGCAGATTCTCACATGACGTAGAGTTGTCTGGAAAACATTCTCTTCCTCCGTCAATTGCCGGCCGGAGTGGCCGAGCGGTTCTAGGCGTTTCAGCCTGGGATCGCGCCGCCGCTATGGTCACAGGTTCGAATCCTGCCTGTAGTTCTAAGTTCTAGGGGACTGATGACCTCAGCAGTAAGTGCCATAGTGCTCAGAACCATTTGAACCATTTGAACCTTCGTTCATTATTTTAGGTCTGAACATGTTATGTCAGTACTGTATCTCAAGGAGCAGTTGAGATGTTACAGGGTCTCGGAGGCAGAGTTAGCAGTTGTTTAATTTTTATTTGTTGAGAATGTAGAGAGTTATAGAAAGTGTATAACATCCGTTTTAACATGACGTATGCAGATGATATCAGTGGCGAGGAAGGGGCGATGTTGTTAGTGAAACTTTAATATTCAACACAAATAAGCAGTAATGGATAAATTTTGAAGTCCCGAGTGGACATAATGTAAAGTAAGGTCAGTCTAATGATGGCGAAATTATGCTGTCAAAACGGAAATTATGGTATCAAGAAGGGGATGCGTAGTTATAATGCCAGTTTTTTTAAAAACAGACCGGAAGAACGAAATCAAGAACCACGTTTATTGATCCGCAAAAGTCTTGGGAGACAGCATTAGTTGCAATCTGTGAAAGATAATAGGCGCGTTTCTACAAATGAAAGATGATGTCTATTTACAATTCGCGCCAGTCGCCTTACAGTAGTGCTAGCAGAGCCAATATAAGGATGCAAATCAGGTTTACCTTACATATACGCTGTAAGGATTATGAACATTAATTACCTTTGAGATTGGACGTGGTGAGTTGATGTTAGGCAAGGACGACTTTAAGGCGACAAAATCGTCTGTGTCAATAGCTCATAGAATTTGAATAAGGTCGTGTAATCGGGCTACGACAAGCTTGATTCCCTTTCTACGATACTGCAAAACGACTTGGCAGAAATGTAGTCGTTGTTCATGATTGCAGGAAGCGATGGTCATGAGGGCGTAAGGTCGCAAGAAGACCGGACTCCGGTTGGCCACGTGGCAATACCGAGACGAAAGAACGTCGTATACAGTGTATGGCTCTGGCGCATCGTACTGCATTTGCAGTAGCGATTTCAGCAGCAGCTGCCACCACAGTGACACAACGAACTGTTAAAATGTGTTTACTTCGTGGACAGCTCCGAACCAATCGCCCTGAATCTTGCATTTTAGTCGGGACGCAGCGCCAGTGAGTTTCGGACAGACAGTACTCGCCGACCGCTGGCAACACACATGCACTGTCCGACGGAAGGAGACTTGAGCGGCACTACCGTTGGTTGGTCGGTCGTCTCATCGGATGGCGTGAATACGGTCGCCGACCGCTTATAGGTTTTCTGTGTGTCGATTTGTGATTCGTCCTTGTTGTTCCACAGAGACTGGTTTTAGGATTTTTGGAGTTTTTGTGCAAGGGATTACGTGGAACTGTGTGTAGCTTGTGTGATTTCCACTGAGCAGTTACGAATACTGCCTGCGTACTGGAGTAGGCAGTCGGTCGGTTGGGACAGAGCAGCGAGTTTATGTTTCCTCGCCGTGTTGATGCTGTCAGGCACGGCGTGTTGTGCTATAGCGTTTGGTATTGTCTATATTTTTGAGTCGTTATTGTGCCTTGGCTGTTTTTAGACGCAAGTTTTGAAGACATAGTGCTGCTGGTATCTTCGTCCTCGGCTGATATTTTCCGTTGTCGTGCCTTCGGTCGGCGGAAGGGAATTGATTAGGTTGTTGGTCGGTCGCTCAGCCGTCCCTGGGTCGGGTTGCCAGCCGATTATTAAACCTGGCATAACGTTGGAGCTGCCTCCTCAGGCTGACCCTTGGAACACTTCTGAGCACCACTGTTCTATTGGCTTCAGATTGTGCGAGGCATTCAGCCGTCTATTAGTTTAGTTTGTTTTAATTTTAGCCGGCCGGGGTGGCCGAGCGGTTCTAGGCGCTACAGTCTGGAACCGCGCGACCGCTTCGGTCGCAGGTTCGAATCCTGCCTCGGGCATGGATGTGTGTGATGTCTTTAGGTTAGTTAGGTTTAAGTAGTTCTAAGTTCTAGGGGACTGATGACCTCAGAAGTTAAGTCCCATAGTGCTCAGAGCCATTTGCACAACTTTTTTAATTTTAAAATAAGGCCTTCAGATGACTTCAACTAAACTGATTTTAATAAACAGATATGGCTCCATTTGAAATCTTTGTTATCCAGGCCATAAGCCTTGACTTTTTCAATGTTCAGTATGTGGCCTTCAGCCGAACTTTAAGTGAAATATTTTAAGATAAGGCCTTCAGCCGTCTTAAATTAAAATTTTTAAAGTCACTTGTGTAAATCCTCTTAAAATTTTCTTCTATATCTGAAATCGTTGTTATCCAGGCCTTAAGCCTTCAGTGTTTCTATGTCCAGTGTGTGTGGCCTTCAGCCGAGTATTTATGTAAAATTTTTGTAATTAAGGCCTACAGCCGTGTGTATTCCTTAAGACAATTTAGTAACTTACGTTCTGGCCTTCAGCCACATTGTTTTTAAATGCCTTTAAGGGCATGTGTGATTAAGTGGTTTTAGCAAAATAAAGTTTGTATGTTTGTGCAACTAACAGCAACTGATTTGTGCCCTTTCCACAACCTGATCCGCTCTGTCCTACGAAACCAGATTTCAACTGGTGTCAAGCGTGAGCTCAATGGTAGATAGGGTGGAGGTCTGTTTTCTGATGAAAACTTTCTGCCTCGGTGCCAGTGATGGCTGTTTGTTGGTTAGGAGGAGATCTGTAACCAACCCCTCTGCTAAACGCGCTCAACCTACACCTTGAGTGGGGTGAAATTTTGTGTGACAGCAGGAGCGCTCTCTTGGTTGTCCCACGGACTCTGACTGTAAATTTGTACGTCAGCCTTGTGATTCGATATGCTGTGCTACCATTCACAATCAACATTCCAGGGGCTGTTTTCCAACAGGGTAACGCTCATCCACAGACCGCTATTGTAACGCACCATACTCTACAATGCTCAATCACCAGATCTGTCTCCAACCGAGCACATATGGGACATCATCAGACGACAATTTCTGCGTCATCCACGAACAGCATTAATCGTACCTGTATTGGTAAACCATGTGCAACAGGCATGGAACTTCATCACTAATGCCGAGCGGTTCTAGGCGCTTCAGTCTGGAACCGCGCGACCGCTGCCTCGGTTCGAATTCTACCTCGGACATGGATGTGTGTGTTGTCCTTAGGTTAGTAAGGTTTAAGTAGTTCTAAGTTCTAGGGGACTGATGACCTCAGACGTTAAGTCCCATAGTGCTCAGAGCCATTTGAACCTTTTTTTTTTCATCAGTAATGAAGCGGCACAGTGTTACGAGACATATTGCCAAGAAACGTGGAATCAGCCAGTTGAGTGTCATTCTCAGCCTGCATCAACAGAATTTTTATCCCCACCTGCCTTCACTGCATCAGACACTCGACGACCGTGATTTCGAAGTTTGTGCAGAATTTTGTCGTTTTGTCCTTCAGCAACTGAGAGACGACCCTACGTTCTTCCTACGTGTGCTCTTTACCGACGAAGCAATGTTTACTAACCACGCTAATGTAAATTTGCAAAACGTGCGTTACTGGGCAGACTAAAATCCATACTGCCTTTGTCAAGTGGAACATCAACGGCCGTGAAGCGTAAACGTATGATGCGGCATGGTAGGAAATTACATTTTTGAATCTCACTTCTTATCAGGCGTTCTAAATAGACGTTGGTACACACAATTTCTGACGAACATTCCGCCGATTGTTCTAGAAGAGGTGCCACTGGATGTTCTACAGTGAATGTGACTGCATTCAACACGACGGTTGTCCAGCTCACTCGTCCCACGTTGCAACACAAATACTGAATGAGAGCTTTCCTAGAAGTGGGATAGGACGAAATACTGTTGTCGAATGGCGCCGAGGTCCCCCGATTTGACTCCTCGCTATTTATCTGTTTGGGGAACACTCAAAGGTGCAATCTATGAGGAATCCCCAACTACGCCAGGCGATATGTGTCGTCGTATCGTCAGTGGATGCTCTACCATAACATCCACTGTAATTACATCTGTTCATCGTTCTTTCGAACGGCGAATGCAGATGTGCTTTTCAGTCCATGGTGATAAGTTTGAACACGTGCTTAAATATAGGATAAAGTTAGGTTTATAGAACACAAAATTTATGTTATATGACTTGGTTGGTTACCAATACATTGTTAGTAAACTGTTCACTTCACTTACGTTTGTTCGAAATTGCATCGCAACGTCAAGTAAGACGACAGGGTGTATTGCTCGCACTGGTCACACAGTCATTCTCCGCTTACGTTCAGCATGAAACGACGTTTCGTTAAGAAGAATATTCAATTTGCGGTACGCAGGTGCTCACCATTTCAATAAAACGTTTAGTTCAGCAAATGTATACCAAAAGATGTAATTTAGAGCAGTGTCGGTAGAGACAGTTGTCCGACAGTGTGTATTCGACCTCCAGGAAACACACAGCGACGTACAGGAAAAGAGAGGTCAAACTTTCCTTCTGAAATTTGGTTGTTTAAAACAGTAGTTGCTTTCTGCAGCATATGAGACCTCTTTATTTTTTAAGAACGAGCACGCCGCCCGCGGTGGTCTCGCGGTTCTAGGCGCGCAGTTCGGAACCTCGCGACTGCTACGGTCGCAGGTTCGAATCCGGCCTGGGGCATGGATGTGTGTGATGTCCTTAGGTTGGTTAGGTTTAAATAGTTCTAAGTTCTAGGGGACTGATGACCACAGATGTTAAGTCCCATAGTGCTCAGAGCCATTTGAACCATTTTTTAAGAACGAGAAGTTGTTTTATCTGTTATATAGTGGGTGGATCTCCGGCCACACATGGTCAAATACCTGTTGTCATAGGTAGGAAAAGTATGTCATTTTTAGGATAATTCCAGATAACAGGTTCCCCTGCCTAAAGAGTATCTGCAGCAGTCTAAAAAATACTGAAACAATCACTCACAAGACAAACTTTAACACCTCAAATATACCAGATGTCACAAAGAAAAACAAACCATCGGAAAGAGTAACATGGGGCATTTCACAGACTTAACAACCTCCATCAATACATTCAACCCATAAGAAATATATACAACTATTATAAGTTGAGCTCCAGTCTTTGAACTGCACAAGAGTTCGCATTACTGAGCGCTATGTAGAGACACGTAAATCCAGCATGTAGTATTTTCATTGTATGAAAAGGTTAACTCTTATTGCATAACTACTTCAAGGGGTGGAGGATGAGGCACTTATGTCAGAAAAGGAACACAGTTCAAATCAAGATATGACATCAGTACTGTAAGTGAAGACAAACACTTTGAAATATCAGCTATTTAATTAACAGGGCTTGATATAAGCAACAAATTAATCATTTTTTGTGTGTATAGAACTCCCAGTGCCACTGTGGACACTTTGTTCAATACGTTAACAGAAGTTCTAGATAAATTCTCAAGTACAAAGGTCTACATAATTCTGTGTGCGGACATTAACATCATAAAACATCATAAATGAATCCAGAAGCAACTTCATAAACATCCTTCAAAGATTTGGCATGTCCCAATTGGTCAATAGTGCAACAAGTATTACCACAACGACTTCATCAGTTACTGACCATGTGGCCACAAATGTGGATAGGGAAAAATGTGATGTACCTGTAAAAGATTTCGGACCATCAGACCATCTCTGTCAAATAACAACAGTAAAGTCAGGCATCGAATCATTCCCTAACCTACAGCCTACAACGACATCAATCAGAAATCAAACTAAAAGATTTTTCAAGGGAACTAGAAAAACAAAGCTGGGATGAAGTGTATAAGAAAACAATGTAAATATGAAATTCTCTCTATTCTCGACATTGTTTAGATTGAACTTTGAAAAGGCATTTCCAAAAGTATGCATGTCTGCATCTACATCGCACAAAAACAGATGGATAACAGCAGGTATTAAGAAGTCCTCCCAAACACTTAAGCACCTCAGTTCCATGAAAAAGATTCGCAATGATCTAGAATTCCTAAATTTCTATCACAGATACAAAAAGATCTGTAGGATGGTGATGACGCTGCAAAACAGTCATTTAATGACAAAATAATATATAATGCAGAGAATAAAAGCAAAGCACTCTGGGATGTTATAAAAAAGGAAACGGGGAGATGTAAACAAATGCAGAATAACATACTGCTAAGGGAGGGGGATAAAGTAATAAATGATCCACAGCACTTAGCAAGCTATGTACACGAGCATTTTTCAAGTATTCCAGAGACGTTACAGCAAAAATTCCCCCAAACAAATACAAATATAAATAATGTTGCACAAAATACAATGATGTTACTTACAACCACAGAGAATGATGTAAGTAAAACAATTAAAAAAAGTTAGTAGGTTTAGATGAAGTACAAATGTGTGTACTGAAACAATGCATAGGGATTATACAGAGACGTATTTTTGGATCTTTCTAAGGCGTTTGATACAGTCGACCACAAGATTATATTAAATAAATTAGGAATAAGAGGGGCAGCTAATGACTGGTTTCGATCATACCTAACAGATAGGGTACAAAGAGTAGAGATAACACATACATAAAATAGATGTAAACATTTAGTGAAACACTTATCAGAAACAAAATACATTAATATAGGGGTTGCACAAGGTGGCATATTAGGACAATACTGTTCCTGATATACATCAATGACTTTCCCAGTAGTGTTACTGATGGTGAAAAAATCCTCTTCGTTGATGACAGCAATATTATAGTCACTTAGAAAACAAGAGAACTCCATGCCGAGAAAACAAATGAAACTCTCAACGATGGTTATGATTGGTCAATAAGTAATAAAGTGACATTAAACACAAAGAAAACTAATGCCATGAATTTCAGTTTGAAGAGGAAAAATGATATTCTAAAATTAAATGTAGATGGCGCCTCTATAGACTGTGTAACAAATGCAAAATTTCTAAGAATGAATATTGATTCTCAGTTGAAGAGGTATGAACACAAAGGTACTTGCAAACAGAATGTCATCGATGTGTTATGCCCTTAGAATCCTATCTTCAGGGTGTAACATGCAGTGTCTTTTAGTTAGATATTATTCATATGTACACTCAATTCTTAGCTATGGCATTCTGTTTAGGGGAACAAATGCAGAAAATATGAACACAATTTTCAAACTCCAGCAAAGAGCCATAAGAATAACAACCAATAATACTAGTCGAGCTCATTATAATAATCTGTTCAAAACACTGGGGATTTTTAACTGCTTCATATGAATACATTTACCAGTCAGTTGTACACATGAAAAATAACATTGGTAATTACTGCACATACAGCTTTGTCCATGACCATGCGACAGGGGATAGACTCAACTTACATTTACCAAGAAAAAATAAACATAAAACTCAAAACAGCATTTTCTATCAAAAAATAAAACTGTACAATAAATTACGAAAAGAGATTGAAGAAATTCCAAAAATATACTTATTTAAAAAGGCACCTAAAAAGTACCTGTAACGCAGTACATTTTATACATTGAAGGATTACATACTAAAACAGAGTAGGGGTTTCGTAAAAAAATGTTTTTACAAATAATAATAATAATAATAATAATAATGGTTATAAAATATCCAACATTCCACGTAACACCTTCAATTTATGTTTCTGCCTTCTATTTTTTCCTTTCTAGAAATAATTATCCCCAAGCTATGCATGGCACAATACTAACACCTCTTCCTCTTTCTGAGCTCAACATCTCACTCATTATGTAGGGATGCTTAGTCAGTTTTTCAGGATAGTAAATAAGAAGTTGTGGTACAGAAAATGGCCCAGAGATCACCAGTGTGTGTGTGTGTGTGTGTGTGTGTGTGTGTGTGTGTGTGTGTGTGTAGTGAGTGAAGTGTTGTGAAACAAGTGTGTGCACTGACTGATAGTTAGATATGAGTGAACAATGTGGCATTATATTATTTAATAAGTTATTTGTAATAAAAAAGTATATTATACCAGGAGTAAATCTAATGACTGTTATCTAGAAGTCTGTAAATATATGTGTATACGAATTAGCTCGTTACAAATTGATCTAAATTTGTAGATACATTGACATATCCAATATCCTTGTAAAAAGAGATCTACGGGTGAATAAAGCTACTATCACTACTGCTACTACTACTACTACTGTTTCAGCTCACTTAAATATGGGCGGACACACGTATGTGCAAATAGTTTTCCTGCGCCCGTTTTGACACACTGGATTCCAGCCTATGTCGTATTTCCATATCAAACATTCGTAGGCGAACCTGTTTCTAGGTTGTAAATTGGTTCAAGGAAGTTTTATTTTCTTACCGCAGGTCTATCTTACGGTAAACAACTTTGCAGCCTGATTCGATGTGACTGCCTGGCAGTGTTTGCATCACAAAGGCCGTTTCCGTACTGTGCACTCAGATTCTAGGACATTTACAGAATTTTTTGTTACAGTTTCAGCGTCAGCATTAACAAAAGCTCTATCACTGTTTCTTCTCACGAGCTATTGAATGCTATTATAAAAAGTAAACGGTTCCATTTTAAAAAAAGTTTTTGCTTCAATATCTCGGTTGACACTAGCCCTAAAACCATTAACCAAACAAAAACGTACGTACCCCTTGACGCTCTAACAAATGCTGAAAACCACTTTTCGGTATGTGTAACCGTTCAAGAAAAAGCGGGTGTTAACGCCTTACGTGACTACCTGGATATCGTTGCTGACGGAAAACTCGGCAACGAAACGACTGAATGTTTCGTCTAACTATATGGTGTACTGCAGTTTCTCACATCCTTTCCATCAAAACCAAATCTTCAATTCGACCTGTACTCGGACAGCATGTGCAGCTGTCATACGTAACCTTACGTTTATCCACATTGAAGGGAGGCACAATTCATTATACCGCTTTAAATTTTATCGAAAACTTTCTGCATTTTGAAGCATTACATGCAAGCACAGCTAAACGCTGAGACGTCACAGAAAATCGCGCTTGGACGAGTTCTATTTCGGCTGGACACTTGACATGGCTCAGTACCCACGAGTTCGAACATAGACGATTATAAGCGACAACAAAGTGGCGAATGTAGCGGGCAACAGTTTCAGTATATGCAATTGGCAGACGCGAGAATGAAAGAAATAACACGGCTAACATGAGGGCAGCAGGACGATTGCAATGTTACTGGGAAAATAAAACATCTGGGTAGTTGGTTTCAGGACGCTAATGGTATGAGGTGCCGCCAAGTTCGAACTCAGAGGTCAAAAATTAATTTTACAGCCTCAAAACACATACAACCCAAACCACTATAATTACTAACAAAGCAATAACACCAATTCAAAAATAAAAAAGAGGAGACGACAATGTGCGTCTGAACCCAAACTCAAAAATCATCGTACATGAAAGATATGGAAATACATGTTGTCTTAAAAAATCAATAACATCTAAGGGCCTGAAGCAATTTTATTTGAAAAGAAAATGTGCTGACTTACAGCTCCTGAACAGATCTATCGAAAACTTTCCAGTATATTTGTATTAAGAAAACGTATTTAACGTAAAACATTTTGTAAATCAGTTTAAGTAGCGGCCTTATGAGAAAGTAGAATTCGGTGGGTATGTATAGTTATACTAATTTCACTACGTTTGATAGTAATTAATAGTAAACAAGGGTAAATGAACGATTTGACTGATTATAACATAAACAAAAGAAAAGCTAAGGATCCCAGATAAAGCGAAAGTTGAGGAAATTCTGCTCCTAACTGACATACTGTGTTTATAGTGGCAGCAAATGAATCTAAGTTTAAGGGATTCACATCTAAAGATCGCGTCTATATAAAGGCGGCGGCCGTACTGGGTCGCGAAAGTCAACTTTGCGAGCTGAACAAGGAGCGTTAGGTATGGTTTCATAACCGACGAATTTGTCGCAGACTTAAAATAAAAGAAATTTTTCATGCGACAGTTTCGTAAACTAATAAAATTTTGCACAGGAGGTCCGAGAAATTAAAAAAGTTTCCACACTTACTTCGTTGGCTCTATCTATGAGCAGAAACGTTTCGACCTGTAAAAATTTTACGTAAGTTAGCTGACGACCTTTGCCGTTCGAGCGGAAGGAGTGGTCCGTTAAAATTTTTCAGCATCTAGCCGAATGCACTTCAGCATTGAATAATATTTTCATGTGACATATTTAGCACTTTCGTAATGACGAGGGTCCCTGTCTGTCAGTGTGCAGCTTAACAAACATAAAGGTTTAATAAACATTGTAGATGTGAATTAGCTGGTGTTTGGAACATTATTATTTGATTTCACTGAGCACAAACATGCACGCAATTCACAATTATACAGAAGAAAACAAAATTAAGTACAAGGTGATGCCGTAATGTGCGTCCATCTCCTAGAAACTAATATAGCCAATCACCATTAAAGTAGGTTATGAATTTAAACCCTTGCCTTGCCAGAACTTTATAGTAGCTAGAAATGGCAAGAGCACCGCAATTTCCTCCGTCCGACTATGGTACTTCCCTACAATTAACAGCATCGCCAGTCAACAACCTTATAGTGCTGTTTGTCACGTTAAAATATAAGCCTGGTTTAATAGTGGCTACTTGGGCTTAGTGATGAGGAGTAGAAGATTGTAGTTTCAAGAAACATAAATGTTTGTTACCTGTGGAGTAGGAATTAATGAGACACATCTATCATTATTCAAGTTATACAAATGCACACATCAACAAAACTGTTCTTTGAGCCCAATATGTCGTGCAGATGTGTTACTATTCTAAATGTTCCTCTACCGATCTGAAGGTAACCCCTGATGTTTCCTACAAACGTGCACACAGTTACCACGAGCGCTGCCTAAGGGTAGAACGCCAAACTCGGATGGACTGCAGCACATGAGTTGAAAGTACCAACGGCTTTGCTACATTGGCAACACCGGTTCCCGTCAGATCACTCAAGTTAAGCACTGTCGGGCTGTGCTAGCACTTGGATGGGTGACCGTTCAGTCTACCGAGCACTGTTGGCAAGCGAAATGCACTCTGAGGAGCTACTTAACTGAGAAGTAGCGGCTCCAGTCACGAAAACTGACAACGGCCGGTAGAGCGGTGTGGTGACCACATGCCCCTCCGTATTCGTATCCAGTGACGCCCCTGGGCTGAGAGGATGACACGGCGGCCGGTCGGTACCGTTGGGCGTTCCAAGGTTTTTATATGAACTGAAAGTAACGCACAGATAAGGAAACATTATTGACAACTGTCGAACAGTTGAGTGAACGACTACTACAGCACGAAAGATAATCGCATCCATAGACTTGTTACACTCAGAAGACTTGTCAACGAGGAAAGTTGTTCGATGTGTGTAACTGAGTCAAAGTGATGTGGACCGGACATGGAATAGGCTCCAGTTGGCTGATAGTGTTGAGGACTTCACCATACAGGCAGTCAACTTTCGACAGGTGCACAAGACGATTGATATCTAAAAACCGTGAGTTGAGTGCTCCAGAACAGAATTTGGCGTTCGAATAGGCTACAGGGCATAACGTATAGCGTCAAACTGTTAGACGTTGTTTGCATGGTGCGAACCTCCATAACATCAGTTCCCTACTGCCTTGGTGATCACATCGTCGTACACCACAACAACGCTCTGGACTCCGCTATAGAAGGGCAGCAAAAAAACTTGCAGTATGGGCACACCAGGATTGGTGTCGGATGTGGTTGGGCAAAGCTGGGATGTGTTTGTACCCTGATAACCGCAGACAACGTGTCAGGAGAGAACTCGGTAATATCGAAAGCCTCCAACAACGCGTCCCATATGGGCAACAATTTGATGGTGAAATGACTGCATGGATCCATTGAGCTCTTCACCTGATCGTTGAGGGCAATCTCGCTGGGATGAGGTTCTGCAGTCAATAGTGTGACTGTATCGTCAACTACGTTTCGACAATTTCATCTTTATGGAGAAAAAGCCCCGTGCTCATCGTGCCACTCCAGTGACGACGTTCCTTCAGCATAATAGGAACACCAGAATCATCTGTTCGCCGGACAAGAACCCAACTGCACATGCTGGTGATCGCTTGAAACCAGCTGTTTTTGGCGTATCAGTAATCACTACATACTGTGCGCGACTCACGCAGAATCGCCATTGAAGAGGGGGACAGTTTGGACCAGGGGTGGCTTATTGATCTCACCGGCCGTGCGTCATCACGAGTTCGAGCCTGCATCCGAACAAAGAGACGTTCAACCACGTATATACATTGCTCGGGTATGCTATGAAATACCCGCTTGGGAAACAGACTATTTTATCGTTACACGGTGGATCGGTTTTCTTTTTTTATTAACTTTCTTCACCTCGTAATCTGAACACGGTGTAAATAAGTATAAACGCATATCTGTGAGCCAGTTCTTTCTGTGGGCAGCATTCTCGAAATAAAGGGATAATGGAAAAATTTTTTGATGAGTCTATTTGGCACACCACTGTGTTCTGAAACAAATGCCTACGGTGAGTTATAGGTAAAGCAAATGACAGCATACTAATCACTGGTAGGGTAATGGGAAACTTCTACTTGTCTACAAATGAGAAGGGAAACATTTGTGGGATCCGAATTTGACGATTGCTAACGTGTTTGTAACGCAGTTGGGAAGGACAGGAGGAAGGAGAATCCGAGTTTAAAGACTCGTCAACAACTAGGCGATTACAGATGAATGACAAACTAGTATTTGGGGAAGAATCGAGAAAGAAGTCCCACAGTAGGCACAAAAGTCGAAGAGGACACCTCTTAAAACAGCAATCACAGACTATTCTTCTAAGTTAAAATTATGGGTCGGACTTTAGTTATCCTGATTGACAATAACAGTCAAACAGCATTTTCGGTCAATATACTCAAAAAATATGTGCTACTTTTATGTAATCAAATTTCAAGAATTTGTCACGTGATCGATAACGCTCTGTTATTAGCTATCGTTTTAGGGACGTCGTAGGTTAATTGTAAGATATGCGGAAGGTATAGGTGTGTCAGAGTAGTGTTACTCGCAGTTGTTAATATTTTCCCATGTTTTTCTGCAAACGTCTGAGTTACTTACTGATGAAAGACGAATTTACTTCTGAGAAATAATGGAAAGGAATTTTGTGATGGCTAGGGGTAGAAACGTGGGATACGTTTGTAGTCACTTCGTTCTTCAGAAACAACTCAGAAGCTTACGTTCCGAAAATTAGAAACACGAAAACTGCATTGCACCGTCACTGGGTGTGGAGTACTGTGGCACAGCAATAAGCCGCAGAATTGTTTTAAAACCTGGAGAATAAGGAACTGGATTATTTTCTGGGACCACGTTGGGAAGGCTACCCGGAGCAACTTGTGAAAGCCTGATGGTAAAATACAGTGGAAACTTATTCATTCTTTAGTTGAGTCTGTTGCTGTGGTGTTTGCCTGAACTACTACTGTTTTCCAGATACTCTTTCTCAATTTTCAGATTTTCAGACAGCGTAATAACGCTTGTGAAGGACTGTAGAGCACCATCGGGTTTGCCTTCAACAGTTTTACACATTGCTGTTTTTCTGTTCTTCCAAGTCGTTAATGTCAACCAACGGGAAATTATGTCTACAAACTATACAGTTGAGGCAGCAGAACTTCAAGTTATATGTTCTCCTGCTACGTACTTAGCTGTTGCTAGAAAACTACGACTTAAAAATGCTCAAGCAAAACCATATTTCATTTGATCCCAATGCCCTGATCGTATTACATTCCCTTGTAGGTTCCAAGCAATGCTCAGTTTGTCTCTTTGTCAAAATCATACAGCTTTAAAACAGGCTCAATGCAGACTCTGGAGGCAGCAGATTACTGTCGTCAACAGCTTGTTCGGGAAGAAAAATGTGGTCGGAAATTGTTGAATGGTTTCTCATATTCTTCAAAATAACAGCTTACATCAGACATAAAATACAGTTTCCCAATGCCATCCTTGTGATTCATCTCAGTTGATCAGGTGGAAAATGTAGCTAATAAATGAGAATATACATTAAAATGTAATATCATAGAAAATGTAAAACGAAATATAAAGCTCTTACATTGTATTACGAATAAAAATATTAGGCGAAGAGAATAAGAGCGTAAGAGAAAAAACTTGCTCTTAAACAGTAGTATTCTAGCTACAATCGACAAAGTACACATATGGCAAGCTCCCTTTTGTCAAAACGAGCCTAGCGGAAATAAACACACGTAATGACCACTATGTCATTTGTATCTCCACGCTTTTTAGTCTTTGAAACACTCAAAAGGAATTTTTCATTTGTTTTATAGATGTATTTGTACAAGGTGGTAATACGCACTATGTGTAATTCATTTACCGAAACATAAGTTCCAAAAGAAGACATCACTGTGAATGAGCTTTACGACAGTACGAGCAGGATGCTGACCAGTGACGTCACAGGCATTAGACTCCAATGAAGCGTTTTAGAGAGCTGTCAAATTATTTGAATTTAATTTCTCCTTTTTTTTAAGTACAGAAATTCATGAGAGAAAAAAACATATTATGAGCATAAAGTGACGGAATTAATCATTTAAGACGATTTCCTGAAAAGAGTCAAATTGGACAGACAAATTAAGTTACAAGGAATGTAGGTCCAAAAATCCTTTTGTATCAGAGTAAACAGTGAAGTTCTTCTACGAAAGAAAGAAAGGAAAATGTTCAGGAAAAAAAGATTACAGCAATATAATTTACTTAGGAATGATATTAATTGTATGTACGGTGAAGCTAAGACTAAATGACTACAGGAAAAATACCAAGTAGCCGAAATAAAAATGATTGTCGGGTGCACACCCTTCAAACATAAAGAAGTTAGTGGATAGGTGGAAACATAAAATGAGGGTATCTATGGAACGGAGGAACTGTCTGCTGACGCGACGGAAAAGCAGCGTACGTCAGTTTGGAAGACAGACAGGATCTATTATTAAAGTCGCGGTTTGAAATAGGTCTGGAGGACTTGCGATCGGACAAGGGAGAAAAGCTAAGCTTAAGAAGAGCGTAATGCAGAGACGCGGCTTTCTCTCCTAACCCTTAGAGCAAAGAATCAATGACGGAAATAATAGAAAGCTTTGGGAGTGCGTTTTATTTTCAGGGTGAAGGCTAGCTATAAAAAGATCCACTGATGACATTGCTGTGCTCAGTTAATGTAAGAAAGAATTACCGCAAGACCTGTTGAATGGAATGAACAATCTAATTAGCAGAGTATATAGTTTGATAGTAAATCACAGAAAAATAAAAAGTGATTCTGAGTATCGCTTAAACTTACCATCAAAGTTGTGTCCAAGCGGTAAACAAAGTGAAGGAATTTTGATACCTCAGAAACAACATAACACGCGTGAAAACAAAGTCGATGTAGGATGAAGATTTGTGCGGGAAAGGAGGGCATTCATATCGAAAATAGCAAACATAAATCAACTACACTGATGCCCACAAATTAAGGATAATGCTGATACATGGTGAAACAAAGCTCTGGTGGGCGGTTTGCGGGTTTAAATCACCTCGGGGTATGACCATGCGGTGCATTTGACCTGCGGTTGTCGCACTGTCGCGCTGGCAGCAATCCACATACTCCTAGGTGTGTTGTTGCGTGTTAGAGTGCGAGGCAGCGAGTAAGTGTGCGGACGTTTTAGACGTGCTAATGGTGACTGCGTGTTGAAATAGGCTCAAAGAACACACAATGATGACATTATGAAGGCTAGAATACTAGGTTGATTGGACGCCGGGAAAACACAGCAGGTCGTAGCATGGGCCTTCCCTGTACGACAAACTGTGATCGCAAGATTATGACAACGATTCCAGCAGACAGGAAACGTGTCCAGGCGCTACAGCAACGGACGTCCACTTTGTAAAACACCACAAGAAGACCGATGTCTCACCATCAGTGCCCGCAGACGACCAAGAAGTACTGCAGGTAGCTTTGCTCGGGGCCTTACAGCAGCCACTGGAACAGTTGTCTCCAGACACACAGTCTACAGACGACTGAGCAGACATGATTTATTCGCCCGGAGATCTGCAAGGTGCATTCCACTGAACCCTGGTCACAAGAGGGCACGTAAAGCCTGGTGTCAAGAACACAGTACATGGCCACTGGAAGCCGGCCGGTGTGGACGAGCGGTTCTAGGTGCTTCAGTCTGGAACCGCGCGATCGCTACGGTCACAGGTTCGAATCTTGCCTTAGGCAAATGGGAGTGGCACCACATTCTGCAATTATCCTTAATTTATGAGCATGAGTGTGGTATCAAACCGAGACTATAATTTGAGGAAGATATTTAAAAGACAATATATCTGGAACACAGCACTGTGCAGAAGTAAATCACGACTATGAAAAACCGGAAAGGAGGTGAATCAAAGTGTTTCAGATGCGGTGTTACTGTAATGCTATGGACGAGTTCTAGAGTATAGTGGCGCATTCAGGGCGTGGGTGGCACCAACCGATAACCTTAACAGGCGCTTCCTAAATAGCGATCCAGTTTTCTGGACAACGACCAGCCTTCAGGAAGTTTCGACAGCACAAAAGTACACTGCCCGAAAAAAGTTGCTACACCCTTTTAGGAATTTCCAGTTCACTCAAGATTTGTTGTTGCAACAGTGGATACGGGGTACAGCAGATGTTTACTTGTACAGAGCAATAGCACAAGCGATTTTAAGGTACCAGGAACAGACCCTTACCGTAACACCCACATTAGTAACTGTGTAGCCTACACGGGCTGCAATGCAGGCGCTGTCTCTGGTATCCAGCCAGTCGTAAATTTAGATTGTCAATACTGTCCTGGGAGAAGTTATGGCAGCCTGTTCGACCTGTGCACGTAGTTCTGTATGAGTTTTAGGTTGATAAGTCGCACGACTCACTTCTCGTTCCCTCATAGCCCCCTCATATCCTACGTATATCGTGCAGAGCACGTTGGATTTGACAGTCAGGAAGTGGGTGAGCATTGTCCTGGTGGAAAAAATCACCTCCCTCCCGTTGAAAGAACGGCAAACGAACGCATATAGCAACATTTTACTCGTACCCAGCACTGCTTAACGTCCCCTTCAGTATCACCAATGGTGAACAAGAGTTGTAGCTTATCGCACCCCAAACCATGAGACATGGGGTGGAGCCCGTCGGTCTCAAACGAATGCACTTTACGAGATAGGGCTCACCAAGTCTACGTTGTACTTGCAAACGATCATCACTTGCATGCAGACATAATCTGCTTTCATGGCTGTAGAGTACGGAGCGCCATTCGATCTTTCAAGTGGTCGTCTGGCGGCGTGAGCACGTCGATTTTGTGGTGTGAGTGGAAGACGGCTAAAGGTGTGCATGCCCCACTGCTAATAATCAGTTCGAAAAAGTTAATGTCGACACTTTTGAGCTCACAAACCCTCTTTCTGTGCTTTGGTCTCTCTGCCATCTGCCACTATTGCCCTTACAATACGACGATCCTCGTGGGCAACTGTGCCGCGCGAACGTCCACTACCTAGCCTGTGGGTGTGAGAATGTTCACGTGGCCACCGATGCCAGCATCGTAGCACCACTGACGCAGCGCGTCCACGTTTTGTGGCTTAAACCCTTTTCAAACTCGCTCATTTGGCTGTAGGACGCACGAGTGCGTCTCCATGGCGTGGCTACCGGCTTACTTCACACGTGTTAACTAAAATGAGCCTTCGTGCTGTGAGCATTCCGTATTAAAATATAGACACAGTTGGCACTACGGTCGCTACGCCAATACGCTATCTGTTGGTGGACGAATTGAACCATTATCCCCTAGGTAGCATGTGCTATCATCGGGCCAAAATCCACGGCTTGTTTCCAGGTGTACTAATATTTTTCCGGCGGTTACGTGTAAGTACTCGTCTTCCGCACTAGAGTGCCAATTTTAGTCACATATATACTCCAAATTGTTCAAATGGCTCTGAGCACTAGACTTAACATCTGAGGTCATCAGTCCCCTAGAACTCATAACTACTTAAACCTAACTATCCTAAGGACATCACACACATTCATGCCCGAGGCAGGATTCGAATCTGCGACCGTAGCAGTCCCTCAGTCCCGGACTGAACGCCCTAGAACCGCTCGGTCACCGCGGCCGGCCTATATGCTCCAGGGCCAGCAGGTGATCGGCAAGGCTGGGTTGTGCATCGATGCCCGAGGAGTGGGGCAGAGTATCTCTCCAAAACGTCACCGCCGTCTTCCGCTAGGCTGCCCCGCCTCCTTCCAGCCAGTCGATCCAGAATCCTGTTGTGCAACTCTGACAAAGCAACGGCCAACCGCCGGAATGTTCCGAGAGCCAATGCCGCTCACCACTGAGCTGCTTCTTTGAGAACAGCTTAGATGGGTCTGTCGACATTGGCGCTCCTCGCACCAGGGCTGAACACCTGTAGCATGGCCGGCCGCGGTGGTCTCGTGGTTCTAGGCGCGCAGTCCGGAACCGTGTGACTGCTACGGTCGCAGGTTCGAATCCTGCCTCGGGCATGGATGTGTGTGATGTCCTTAGGTTAGTTAGGTTTAAGTAGTTCTAAGTTCTAGGGGACTAATGACCACAGCAGTTGAGTCCCATAGTGCTCAGAGCCATTTGAACCATTTTGAACCTGTAGCATGTCGTCTGCTGCAGACATGTCGCACTACTTTTATTTATGGTTAACAATAAAGCATTTTGACAGCTTTTGCAAGCCTACATCACCTACATCTCCACCCCACCTCCAGCACAGAACCACTCCGTAACTCCTTTCTCCCCAGCACCGCCATATTTTGGTGTCAGAAGTGGAATGGAGTGTTCTGACACAATTAAATTTTGTGCCTGAAAAAGAGCTGTTGGAGGTTGAATTACTTGACCAGTGTAGAGCAGCAATTGCGGTGTTTCAGCAGTCTTGTGTTCAGTGAAGTCAGACAACTGTGTGGTATCATTAAGTTTCAGAGGGCTGTACAACTGTATGTTGACTTTCTTTTCTGCTACGGTATATCTTGCACTTGTGGTGGTAGTAGATAAGTGACAGTTTCATCAGTGAAGCTGTTTCAAGCAAAGTGATGCAGCATTTGCTGGATCGGGTAGCTCAAGTGCGAGCTATTTTGCGGAATAGCTTAGGAAATTAGGACGGTTTGGGGAAGAACGAATGGAACAATCAATTCCTAGTTGTTCTCGCTGCTAGTTCTCCTTGTTTGGTGGCCCAGTTTTCTGGTATATTGCGGAATATAATTTGTATCTTTTATAATTTGCATACAGCTGCGAAGGAAAGAAATTTTAATACCACGCAGTTGTTAAGCTTAGCTCAGTTAAAATTAGCAGGGAATTCTAGGGCCTTTCTGATGTGGGATAAGGAGACCCAGAACGCTCAGTACTTCGACTTTTGGATAGGTTTAGTAGAGAGTAGAAGGAAATACAGATCTGGATATTATCGGGTAAGCTTACTGGCTTTGTTCAAAAACGAGAGGAATCATTATGAAGCTTCATAGATCGGACCATGAAGAGCCATATCAATACAAATGAGTTGACTGATGACGACAGTACCAATTAGGATATTGTCCCGAACGTGCAGCAAGAGATCATGATGCATTTTTGCAGGGTTTAACGGTGAAAACGTCGCATGGAGTGCGTATGGAGTTCCTGAAGACCTTCAACAAAACTGCAGCAGCTGCAGCAACTTTGGCTGAAACTGACCTGTGTATCAAATCTAGAGAGAGAAACGCAGCCTATTGTGAGATCATATTTTATAGCTGTGGCTGCCCGTGTGAGATTCAGCATTACTGTATGAAGCCACAATGTAACAGATACAAGCGCGTCGGACACTCCCATCGTGACCGAGGAAAGGGGACTCTGTTTGAAGCTCACACGAGATGGTATGAATATGAGAACTGGTCAAGGCTACCAGTAAATGTGAGCAAGAAATTACTTACGGTGACCTATTTCACAAGCTCGATGTGCATTATGAGTCTCAGATCCATGTAGCTGCAGCACGATTTAAATTCTTTTGTCTAAAGAAGCAGCGTGAACGTTTTTTTAAAAACACTGTGTTAGTAAACACAAAACGCAGGTTCCATGTTTTTGTGGACGAAGCTATAGTGATATTATGTTACGTGATGGAATCACACAAGACCTGTCAGAAGAACCTGTTCACGCTCCTGTTATAAATCTACCCGATCCGGAACAGAAAACTGTTTTGTCTAATGTAGAGTCTCAAAATATTGTGGACAAAACCCAAGTTGATTTTGAGTCTCCGCCTATTCCCTTTGTTCATTGTGCACAAAGCACACAGTCTAAGGTGAATGGAAAAGTAAAAATAGGGCTCAGCGAACTATAGAAGTGAAGGTAAATATTTTCAGTCTTGTAGTGCATGTGGTGTACTTCAGAATAGTGTGAGGAAATCTTCTACTTAGTGTTTTCCTAGGAATGATAAACAAGCTTGTCACTGTCGTAAATCAAAGTGTTTTAAGTGTGGTGAGCAAGGTGATATTCAGATCGTATTTTTAACATGCTATGCCACTAGTGTTTAAATTCTTTTGGGCCAGAATTAGAGTGCATGCTTACAAGAAGCAAGGCACGTTTGCTACAGAGTAGCGGAAGTAATTTTGTTTTGTCAACCAGGGATTCATGTCAGATTATTAGCGGTGATCAGGCTGATATTACGCAGGATTCTCAGGTTAATGCGCTTGCAGACCGGGCGGAAATGTAAAACGTAGAGCCTGGAGAGTATGACGTCTCAGTCAGGTCTCGAAAGTGAACGGAATTCCGCAACGGAACCAAATGTAGGCGCTGGTGGTGCGAGTCGCACCAAGAGTGACACTGGCAGGCTGGAATCACGAACGAAATGTCACAGAATGATGGAATCTAATTCATCTAGTCCTGGAGGAGTTCGCGTAGGATCTCAGTTTGGGGGTCTCATGCAATTCATGCAAGAGGCAGAAAGGAAGAGGCAAGAGACACAAAGGAAGAGACAAGAGCCAGAGAACAAGATAGTTGAGTAAGAGGAGGAAAGACATATATTAGTCATAAGAACGATCACAGGCGGTACAGATGGAATCAAGAAAGAGATCGCGTGAATCCAAGAAGAGCTAGAGAATGTCAAGAAAACGGCAGCAGAAACGCGTGAGGTCGCGGACCAGGCGAAGCACGGTGCCAAAACAGCGAGATTGGTAGCGCAAGTAGCACGAATTGATTCATCTTTGGCCAAAGAACATGTTAAACTGGCAAGAACTGAGGGGTGTAAGACAAAAAAAGGCACTAGCAACTCTCTAAAAGCAAGGCAAAAGAATTGTTCACGAAACGCAGGAAAAAATGAAGGAGGCTGCGAAGCGAATCGAGCAGACAGAAATCAAACAGGCCACAATCTCTGACAACACTAGGTAATACCATAACAGTGCACAAGGATCATTTGGGGTACGGATACATGGAATCACGCGCTGTAGACGAGAGGGAAAATTCGTACGGCGGATACGTCGAAGCTTTCGACCACAAACTTTACTTGACCATCCAGAGTTTTCAAGTCTACAAGGAGGTAACCAACGCATTACCACCAAAGACCTAGATGGCACAGTACGATCACGCGCTACCAGAACTTTGGCCACTGAAGTACATGCGTCAGTTTATTTGTGGTTGCTTAGAAAGGTCGATTGCAGAACATATGCGTCGAGTTGCGGAGAGAGCTCGCTCTTACCAAGAATTTAAGGACGCATTCCTTACAACATACTGGTCGCAAAACACAGGAAAGGATGAAACAGGAGATCTTGTTAGGAAAGGACTTAAAAGCGTGAGGATGCCTGAGTCCTGTCAAATTCTTCGAATACCTGATCAAGAAGAACCGAGTCTTAAATCAACCGTACAGTACCAAGAAAATTATAAGACACTGCTACATTAAATTACTTTTACGTTACCAGCAACTGCTCATCATTAGATGCAGCGATTCAATCGAAGCTTTCAAGAGAAAGAAGTGGAAATAATGACCGTAACTGGCCAGATTCGCCAGAGAGGAATGACGATGGACGAAATGGGGGGAAAACATCGATCGATTCGAAACCATAATTCATACTTCAGTGGGAATAACCATCCATCATGGGAAAACAGAAGAAGACTAGGAAATTATAATCATAACAACAACAAGAACTACCGACGAAACGGAAACTTGAGAGAGCAACAGAGCTCGAACCAGGATCAACAGGATTCTAGGGAATACGTAGAAAGAAGGATCCTTTATTGTATGATTATATGATAGCGGAACAAACACTGGTAGCAGTTACTTCTGTTAAATATCTGGGAGTATGCGTGCGAAACGATTTGAAATTGAATGATCATATTAAATTAATTGTTGGTAAGGCGGGTACCAGGTTGAGATTCATTGGGAGAGTCCTTAGAAAATGTAGTCCATCAACAAAGGAGGTGGCTTACAAAACACTCGTTCGATCTATACTTGAGTATTGCTCATCAGTGTGGGATCCGTACCAGATCGGGTTAACGGAGGAGATAGAGAAGATCCAAAGAAGAGCGGCCCGTTTCGTCACAGGGTTATTTCGTAACCGACATAGCGTTACGGAGATGTTTAGCAAACTCAAGTGGCAGACTCTGCAAGAGAGGCGCTCTGCATCGCGGTGTAGCTTGCTCGCCAGGTTTCGAGAGGGTGCGTTTCTGGATGAGGTATCGAATATACTGCTTCCCCCTACTTATACCTCCCGTGGAGATCACGAATGTAAAATTAGAGAGATTCGAGCGCGCACGGAAGCTTTCAGACAGTCGTTCTTCCCGCGAACCGTACGCGACTGGAACAGAAAAGGGAGGTAATGACGGTGGCACGCACCGTTGGGTGGCTTGCGGAGTATGAATGTAGATGTAGATGTAGACCTAGGATTCTAGGGACCCACAGCGAAGCAATAGCAGGACATACAACCGTCAAGGTAATGGAATAATCAACGTACCGAATATATGGAATTGAGGCCACGTAACCTATCGTAGGGGTCACGTAGAGAAAATTCAAGCAGGAATTGACACACAGCCTCTGCGGACTCAGCTCAAAACAATGGCGTAGAAATATCGGAACCAGCGATATTAACATGTTAGAGTAAACTTAAAAAAGCCATTAATTTGCGGATTCTTTTTTTCCAGAGATGCAGGTTTCTCAACACTTACCCTAGATCGACAAGAGTTTGTGCTGCCCGTGGGAGGGGAGATTCAGCGCCTCTAGAGCCCTGTGATTGGCTCAAGACGGAGTGAAGGCGGTGTCGTTTTTGCACTTTGTGAGAAAACGGTTTTTCTTTTCTGGAAAGGTACGAAGCACTCAGTTGCGGGACTGTGGTTTTCAAAGACCTTCTAATCGAGGTTCTGGCATGTTTCACTGGTACTTGGGACCTCTCCTGAGACTGACTTCGCTTGCGAGTAGTTTAGACTGGGGAGCCAGTGGTGAAGTTCTTACTGTACTGACAGTGTGACTTCAAACGACTCGGGCTGCTCGTTTGCTGAGGGCACACTTATTCGTTTTTGGTTTACCAGTCTTGACGTGTGGTGCCCTTGCGCTCTCTGTCGTAGTGAGCCAAATTGGTCCTTGGTATGCCCAGCAAACGTGTGTGTCACATACTGAAATCTACCACACATCTCGCCAGCTGCAATTTACATCGCCGCATAAAGCAAAAGGGTAACGTACTGCCGCTCCGTCACTGTCACGGCGTATAGATCTCAATCGCCACTTGCTCTCAGCTGCACCTATATGGAAAAACTTTAGTAGTTTGATCAATCAAAGTCTGCTCAGCGTCAAATCAATTCTGGTTCTGTTATTCACATTTTTAGGGCTATAGTTAAACCGTCTTTGCCAACCCAGGATCCTTGTCCAGTGTACTCTTAAACCACCTGTTAGCAGTTTACGGTATTCATTCAATAACTGGTTTAGCATAATTTAAGTATGTCTGTTTAAAAAAAATAAATGTTCTTAGGATACTAAAATTATGCCAACATATTCTCACTCATTTAAAGAGCCCCACTATGGTTGTCTTTCACCAGTACCTGTAATTTAGAAGTATTGACCCTGGCTGTTGAGATACTTGTCCCACTGCGACACAAGGCAGTGAATGGCTGTCTCATAAAATTCCCGGTTCTGCGATGTCAGCCATTTCCGATCGTACAACTGGACGTCCTCATCCGAGGTGAATCGTTTGCCCCTTGGAGGACCAGAGGTGGTGTAATCACAGGGAGAGAGGTCCGCACTGTATGGAGGTTGGCCGAGAACCTCATACTTGAATTTCTGCAGGAGTGCCGCGAATGTGTTGGCCGTTAGAGGTTTATCATCGTCGTTCAGCAGAATGACCCCACGGGTGAGATTGCCTGGTCATTTTGATTTGATCGCTTGGCGAAGGGTGGTCAAGTCTTGCCATTAATTATGAGCATGTTCTCCAGTGCCGCAGTAAGTGAATCAGAGGGAGGCGATCTTGGTCAAAAAAGAACGTCGCCACGGACGACGGAGTCCAGCTGTACTTGCGGAACTGGTTAACATAGCAGCCCCGGGAATTTAATGAGACAGCCAGTCACTGCACTGTGTCACAGAGGGAAAAGGTACTGTTTCTACACTCCTGGAAATTGAAATAAGAACACCGTGAATTCATTGTCCCAGGAAGGGGAAACTTTATTGACACATTCCTGGGGTCAGATACATCACATGATCACACTGACAGAACCACAGGCACATAGACACAGGCAACAGAGCGTGCACAATGTCGGCACTAGTACAGTGTATAGCCACCTTTCGCAGCAATGCAGGCTGCTATTCTCCCATGGAGACGATCGTAGAGATGCTGGATGTAGTCCTGTGGAACGGCTTGCCATGCCATTTCCACCTGGCGCCTCAGTTGGACCAGCGTTCGTGCTGGACGTGCAAACCGCGTGAGACGACGCTTCATCCAGTCCCAAACATGCTCAATGGGGGACAGATCCGGAGATCTTGCTGGCCAGGGTAGTTGACTTACACGTTCTAGAGCACGTTGGGTGACACGGGATACATGCGGACGTGCATTGTACTGTTGGAACAGCAAGTTCCCTTGCCGGTCTAGGAATGGTAGAACGATGGGTTCGATGACGTTTTGGATGTACCGTGCACTATTCAGTGTCCCCTCGACGATCACCAGAGGTGTTCGGCCAGTGTAGGAGATCGCTCCCCACACCATGATGCCGGGTGTTGGCCCTGTGTGCCTCGGTCGTATGCAGTCCTGATTGTGGCGCTCACCTGCACGGCGCCAAACACGCATACGACCATCATTGGCACCAAGGCAGAAGCGACTCTCATCGCTGAAGACGACACGTCTCCATTCGTCCCTCCATTCACGCCTGTCGCGACACAACTGGAGGCGGGCTGCACGATGTTGGGGCGTGAGCGGAAGACGGCGTAACGGTGTGCGGGACCGTAGCCCAGCTTCATGGAGACGGTTGCGAATGGTCCTCGCCGATACCCCAGGAGCAACAGTGTCCCTAATTTGCTGGAAAGTGGCGGTGCGGTTCCCTACGGCACTGCGTAGGATCCTACGGTCTTGGCGTGCATCCGTGCGTCGCTGCGGTCCGGTCCCAGGTCGACGGGCACGTGCACCTTCCGCCGACCACTGGCGACAACATCGATGTACTGTGGAGACCTCACGCCCCACGTGTTGAGCAATTCGGCGGTACGTCCATCCGGCCTCCCGCATGCCCACTATACGCCCTCGCTCAAAGTCCGTCAACTGCACATACGGTTCACGTCCACGCTGTCGCGGCATGCTACCAGTGTTAAAGACTACGATGGAGCTCCGTATGCCACGGCAAACTGGCTGACACAGACGGCGGCGGTGCACAAATGCTGCGCAGCTAGCGCCATTCGACGGCCAACACCGCGGTTCCTAGTGTGTCCGCTGTGGCGTGCGTGTGATCATTGCTTGTACAGCCCTCTCGCAGTGTCCGGAGCAAGTATGGTGGGTCTGACACACCGGTGTCAATGTGTTCTTTTTTCATTTCCAGGAGTGTATAATAATGCCTCAAGCTCGTTGAACGCTCCTTATATTTGATTTGCACCGTTCAGAGTTTTTTCTTTACTTTGTCTCCTGTGAACTGTTTCACAATTTATTTGATATGGAAGTGAAAAATCGACTATTTCCCGCCATTTCTGAAATCGCAATTATGATTTAGGAGAGGACTATCTTTCTCGCCCAAATAAAGAGAACTACAGCTCAGTATTCCCCACCAATTAAATTAATTAATTCGTATCATGAGATTCTCCCAGACCGACAGCTCAACCAAGACTCTTTTTACTCCCAATCATACAATCAGGACTACTAGAGAGAGAGGGAAAGGGGGAGAGAGAAAGAGATAAAGAGAGAGAGAGAGACATAGAGTGAGAGAAAGAGAGAGTAATCGAGTCTGGAACGTCCTGGTTAAAGGGATGTCACCACCTAGTGCTTTGTTTGGAGCCAGAAGAAAAAAATGTGAGTACGCATATCTGCTCGGACTGGCATAGTGGTGAACCCTGAATGCGCGCAGTGCGATCTCACAGTGAGCATCCGAACGCGCTGCACAGCCTACCGACAGCGGTGTAGCATGGAAGTGTGGAGGCTAGTGGAGGAGCACCCTCGATCCTACAATCAGTGCCCCCAGATGTTTCCTGCACTTTGTCTTGCGATTAAGTCTCCCTGGCGATCGCAAGAGGCAAACCCTCGACGTTGGTTGGTCTGCTCTGTCCCCAGGCAAGCAATCAGCGTCATCACTATCTACATCATAGGCATCCCACTCTACCTTCGAAGTTGGGTGGGGAGGGATGCGACATTAGACGCCATCCAGTCAGCCGCACTTTAAGATACGTCCGCCGCTAGTCACACTGCCGTGTTTCCTATGACCACCACTCCAGAATGGAGATGCGTTCAAGAACTCTTATACGCCAATGCCAATGATATGCAAGTGTCCTCTCTCCAGAACTCCAACAGCGGGTGTGCCTACGTCCAAATGTCGACGCACAGAGCCCATTTTTATGTATTTGCCATTTCATAACATATATAGACTTTCATAGCAGACAGGGCTCATCATCTAAGGATTAGTCATTATAATGAAGATTCACTGAACAAGAAACCTTTGTAACTGTATGAATTTCAACATTCCAATCTACTGTTAATAAGTGACATTGCAACTACAGCAGAAATGTTATGTATTGCTCTTAGTGTTTGATATAAATTAATTTCTTTGCCCATGATCTGCATCTGTTCCTTGCTCATGTATCCACCAAATAACCAT
Organism: Schistocerca gregaria; assembly: GCF_023897955.1. NCBI lineage: Eukaryota > Metazoa > Arthropoda > Insecta > Orthoptera > Acrididae > Schistocerca > Schistocerca gregaria. The sequence continues at coordinate 133,768,716 of NC_064921.1, read as the reverse complement.
AAAATGTGCAAAGGAATTTACAACTGCAACCAACCAACTAAAATATTTGGCCTTAGGACACAATCTGAGGAGCCATCCTATATTGTTTCCAGATAATGCTGCTATTCATCGTCTATAGTCCGTTTAAAATTGCTTGATAGTTGACGTCTGTCTTTTGCCGCTACGGTGTTGCTACATCGGCCGCCGGCTACCGCTCGGTTGTAGGTGGCACACAAGCGAGGCCCGTCACTTCAGAAATGCTGTCAACGTATCACGCAGATCAGTGTTGGAAGTGGCCCCCCGAAGCTGTCTCCGAAATGCAACGTGTTCTGTTGACAGCTGGTTTTAAATGACCAAAGACTGAACTGCGGCAGGAGACGAGTTTTGTAGCCCTGACTTTACACTCGCGTCCTTAGCTAATCACAACCTCGTGACGTGTAATGCATCCGAGAAAGCGGTAGTCAACAATTTGAGGCAGAACTGAAATCATGATGGCTTTGTTTACGGCTATTAAAGGTAACCTGTACGTGCGAAATGAAGATAAAAGTTCAGTTTCAGTGCTAAAAGCAAACTGTAAGTTCCTGGCGTAATTGGTTACCTGAATCTATTTTCTCATTTGCTACATGAGCTGCCATGTTACCAACCGACGAGCAGTTCTCGTTGCCACTTGGTAGTACATTATAGGCTACACAGGCAGATTCCAGATGAAAAAAGAATGATACGTAGTACAATAAGCACAAATGAAAAGTCAATATGATGATGAAAAGACGTGGCAAAGAATTAGGAAACAAAAAATTACTTTCAATGTAATTAATTAAATAAAAATGATAGTCAGAGTCTTTTGTTTAGATTTAGAAATAAAAAGTTTCACGGCTTGGTAACTGAGACCCCTAACATGGCAAGTTGTTATGCTAAGCGTTGCGCTCAAGTAAAACAGGGAGTCAAGGTTTTCTTTTCTTTTTTCTTTACTGTGGTGACCAATCCACAATAATAAATCGCACTCTTCAAAAACTCGGTTTCACGCAGTGTCGTGTGAAGCTTATCTAATGTAGGCCGAATTCTGTGATTAGGATATCTATACATGTGCGAAGTATCCAGTAGTGTTTACGTAGTGCTGTAATATGAGCATCGTTATGTGTGTACGTTGTGATGTGGTTATGTGTGATGAAATACGAAATAAAAACGCCAGTCTCACGATTTGGTGTCCAAACAAACCACGGACGAATGTCGAATAAGAAATTGGAAGTGCACTGAACAATTGTAGTGGCAGTTTGGCAATGAAGAATAGTTCGGACGTGGCGTTGAACGCTCTGACGGAAGGATACCTGCTCCAATGTGTGAAGCTGCTTTATTCAGACTATAGTAAAGTTGCCAGTAGATCAAAACCAATTGCACAGTAAGTTAGTCAAGATATCTGTATGGTTAGAAAATGGGCCGTTGTCATAAATAATGAAAAGTGTGAGGTCATCCACATGAGCACTAAAAGGAATCCCTTAACTTTCACTTGCACGATAAGTTACGCAAATCTGAAGGCTGTCAATTCAACTAAATACCTAGTAATTACATTCACGAACCATTTAAACTGGATCTATCCCATAGATAATGTTGTGGGGAATTTAAACCAAATACTGCCTTTGATTGGAAGACCACTTCGAGGATGCAGTATATCTATTAAGGAGACTATCTATACTACACTTATCCATCTTCTGCTACAGTACTACTGTGAAGTATGGGTTCCTTATCGAATACGACTGACAGAGCACATCGAACAAGTTCAAAGAGTGACACATCGTTTTGAGTTATCACGAAATACGCGATTTGGGTTGGCAATAGTTAAAACAAAGGTATTTTTCGATGCGTCGCGATCTCTTCACGATATTTCAATCTCCAACGTTCTCCTCTGAACTTGAAAATATTTTGTTGACATCCTCCTTCGTAGGGAGACATGATCATAATAAAGAAATAAGAGAAATCGTAGCTGACACGGAAGGGCTGAAGTTTACATTTTTCCTGCACGCAGTTCGAGAAAGGAAGTGGCTCGATGAACCATCTCCCAGGCACTCTAAGTGCGAATTCGAGAGCAGTCATGTGCATGTAGACGTAGATATCGCTTTAAACTCCTTACTTGTGTTATTTCCATTATATTTAAGACACGACTTATGAAACTACATGTTAGCCGCACAGACAGACTAGTTAAAACAAAGGTGTTTTTCGATGCGTCGAGATCTCTTCACGATATTTCAATCGCCAACGTTCTCCTCTGAACTTGAAAATATTTTGATGACATCCTCCTTCGTAGGGAGTCATGATCATAATAAAGAAATAAGAGAAATCGTAGCTCACCTAGTTAAGGATGTATCTCGTTCTCCGACACCCTCACTATTGTTTCGGCCCTCATAACTACTGTTTAACATTTATTCTGTAGAAATGTCACGTATTTAGTAACGTTACTGTTAGTGATAGCAACATTCTGATATAACTTTTTAAAGCTAATGTTTTAACGCCGTTTATTCTTACGCAGCGAAAATTTCTATTTCCTGCTGCTTAGATTCACATTACTTTCGCCTGTTCGTAACATCCCTTGACGCTCGCAGTATTGTTTCCTAGTGTTGTTACGCTGCCGATGTATTCACTGTCATGATAAGGCCTCCATAACACGTGGAAAAGTCAGGGATGATGGACTTACAAGTACTCCAATTTTTTTCCATGATTCGCTTTGTTCTTCCACATCTGCGCAGTTTTCGAAAATCGTTGGAAATGGATCAGTCCTTTATGAAGTGTGAAAGATGTGGCAGCGCTTCAGGTGGTGGCTGTGCAGAGTAGTAATTCAACAGGACGCTGGGGAATTTCAAGTGATCGATTTTCTGGTGGAATCTTCCGAAGCTGATATTTGCATGGGGAATGTGACTAGAATTCCCGTCACCCATGAAAAGAATTGTTTGGCAGTAAGAAAATATCGTTCCTCCAAGCTTCTCTTACGAAGCACCAAAATAATGGCGAGAAACTGGGGGCTGTTGTTTTTCTTTTTAAAAAAGGTCACAGGGCTAGACCGTTAGTGTATCACGGTTTATAAATCTGACGTAATACCTATAGACGTTGAAAAAATCAGTCCGCATCATCAACCGTTAAAGTTTCACTCCGTGTGACAAAAATGTTTGTAATTAGAACTGTGAAAGGATTAAAATTTGAATCACTGCTTTCGGTAAAAGCTGTTCCTGAAATAAAGCGAAAGATTAAATCGAGTATCATTTTAACGCAGCAGGGAAACTAAACAGCATGACGCGTACGAATGACTATGTTCTTTACGGCTGAGCTACGAGAGGATTCTGGGATGTTACTTAAAAAACGAACGAGATTATTACTGGTACACTCTGCTTCATAACATGTGCGACCGATCCCCTACGTGTTGTTTGATGTGGCACTCGGTTCCATCATATCTCATATTTTGCTGTAATGAAAAGATATCTTGGAAACAGAAGTTATGAAGGATAGTGCCAATTGTAGTAGCAGCTTTATTCATCCGTGGATCTCTTTTGACAAGGATATAGGACATATCAAAATATTTACAAATTTAGATCAATTTAAAATGAGCTAATTCGTATACACATATATTTACAGACTTCTAGTTAGAGACAATCATTATATTTACTCTTGGTATACAATACTTTTTTTACAAATAACTTATTAAATAATGTAATGCCACATTGTTAACTCATATCTCACTATCAGTCACTGCACACGCTGTACATACACTGTTTCATAACACTTCACTCAGTACACACACACACACACACACACACACACACACACACACACACACACACACACACACACACACAGGATGTAGATGAAACAAGAATGAATTTTAAAGGTGGTTCATTCCAGTTCATATGCACTTTGCCGAGCTTGATGGCCATTCCCAGTTTTACAAGTCACAGGTTATACTGGTAAAGTGAATCACGTCCCCTCTTTTCCAACATATACGAAAGATAACTCACACAGCCATTAATCAAAGACACAGTATTTGCTGCATTTCACAGTGGCAAGATGTACAGTGACAGAACCATGAAAGTGACATGGAATAACATCTAGTACTATCACCACCATTCACAAAGCTGCGCAGTAACTGGAGTTTGTAGATAATTATCACATTTAGGTTGCGTAATTAGTAGCTCGCCCGAGATTTTAAGACACGAAGACTATTATTCAGTTTCCCATTAGTCACTAACATGTTTGTTGCGCTAATTGTGTTTTACCGCAGAATGTCACTTTCGCCAAGACGAAGATGTTAGTATAAAGCTGTCTAGGCACAAACTTCCAGTCAAATGGAGATGATGATGTTATCCGACCGCTTGCCTATCGTGGTTTCTAACGTGATCCGCCATATAAATGTTATTTTTGTGCTGGACGGTCGCAGATTGTAAGCTGAATAGATGTTTAATGTTTATTTCTCGTCCTCAAACTTTCACTTCAAACGACACGAAGATGTTACTGAGTGCTTTCCGATCACGGACTGCCAATTTTGAACTAGGGATGGCTATTTAAATCCAAGTGTAAGATCATGATGTAATTCCTGAAACTCGTTAATGCATCGAAATGCGGCTAGATTAGATTGCACCACTCTGTAAGATCTGTAAGATTCGTAGTACACCATACCGTCGCTGTTCCGCCAGCTGCTTACCATGACCTTTTGACGATGCACCCAGGTCCCTGTAAGAGCAGTTGCAGGAGTTGCAGCTTTATTTGAACTCTGTTATTCATTACTTTGCCTTATGTTACCACAAAGACACCATTTGTCGTCACCAGTCACGGTACAGGATAGGAATGCTCGGTGGTGTTCACGAGCCAGCAACTAGAGGTATACAAATTCCCCTTGCAGCCTGCTTGCCCCTAGCTCCTCTGCAACCATTCATGCAGGTCAGCCTCCGGCGACGCAAACACAATAGTGCGCGTGTACTGAGGCATAGTGGATAATGCGGCCGACTTGGGCTCCCGCAAGCCCGGGCTACCTAAGTTCCCTAAGGCCTACCAAGCTTCACGGGACCCGCTCAACTTGCTGCGCCTGACAACGGGTTGCGCTGTCAAGCTACCGTGACTACAGTAGCCAGGTAGTTAGCCCGCAGTTCATTTATCGCAACGGTGGGGGCAGCACAATGAATAGGTCGAACTTTAGTGAGACTGAAAAAGAAATGACAACTGGCGAATACCTGCTGGTGACGAAACAGAGCACAAGTGCCGCATGGGAAACGTTTTCGTGCGTTTATGTTACGACATGTGTGCAAATTTGACGAGCAGTTCCCTCACTCCGTAAATATCTTGAAAGAGGACAAAGATTTAGTGGCCAGAAAGTGCGTCGAAATGCGTGCTAAGGACCTGAGACCATTTAGCAGTATATAGGGAGAAGGATTTCATGGTAAACCCTCAAATGATATCAAAATCTTTTGTAAGGTACTCTATTCCATGCACTGTCGGAAATATTATGTACACAGTGATGTTCCTCTTGATGGTCAAGTGTGCAAAATTTCTTCAAGATCGGAATAAAACTGTAGGTTGGTGTAGAATTGTGTAAGTAAAGTACCCTCCGCCCTGTACCATTCAGAATTTTAAGAAGACAGCGCCCTTCATCCTGCTTAGAATATCAAGTGTGCCAAATTTCATCAAGATCGGAATAAAAACGTACAATTTGTCGAATTCCGTTAGGTAAAGTAACCTCTGCCATGCACCCTAGGAAATTTTATATAGACTGTGACCTTTCTCTTGCTTTCAAGGTATAGTGTGCAAAATTTCATCAAGATTGTATGCAATACAAACACACGGACACAATGAAAACGCACGTACAGTTTTTCTCAAATTTTACAATTTTTCGGTCAATTTCCCAAAAATTTTATTTCAGAAAGACCTTGTCCTGGGAATTACGAAAACAGCAAAAAAAAAAAAAAAAAAAATGCTGAATTCGTTCAGCCGCTCTCGAGTTTTACGCTAATCAACACATTTGGCTATTCATTTTTATTTATATAGATATTAAGCCCGAAATATACGCGTAAAGGAAGAATGTACAAATAAAACCCAATATTTTTTGACCATGTTGGGGTTTGTCTTTTGGTGCTCAGGTAAAATAAAAACTTTTAATTAACGTTCATAATACGATAATGACGCGCGCAGACTAAACGGCTGCGTAGCGTAGCTCAGCAGTAATATGGGCAGGCAAGCAAGTTTCCCGCAACCTGCACAGGTTCGGTTCTGCTTGACTTGGCTGGGAGAGATGCAGCCTGCCAGTTCTGTTGACAACGTGCGGTGGCCTGCCTGCCTGGCCACCGGGCAAGCATGGGCGGGTTAAATGGTTCTGAGCACTATGGGACTCAACTGCTGTGGTCATCAGTCCCATAGAACATAGAACTACTTAAACCTAACTAACCTAAGGACATCACACACATCAATGCCCGAGGCAGGATTCGAACCTGCGACCGTAGCAGTCGCACGGTTCCGGACTGCGCGCATGGGCGGGTTAAAAGCGGAACACGTACACCACTGCCAGTAACTTTTCAGCATCAGGAGTGGGCACAAAATGTCCGAGTGACTGGAATAAACTCGAAAGGAGTAGAAGGGGGCGTAATTTCGACTCAGTTTGAAGGTAGGCCCTTTGGGATTGGCAGAGGTAGTTTCCGCAAGATGAAAGGAACGCTCCTATTGGTCTGAAAAATCCGTGACGTGAAACACAAAAGGACACAGGTGAGAGACAGTTCGATACGGAAGACACAAGCCCGAAAACTTAGGAGACTTTCCTCTGATCCAGCGTCAAGTGTAGAGAAGGACGCATTACGCTCTGTACGACGCCAAAAGAGGAATTTTGTGTGAACACAGCGTTCATTTCGGCTCACATTCAGCTAGAAATTAGCTGAAGAGTCGTTGAGCTCCGACAGCGAAGAAACGATACTGCCACGTGTTTAATTGCGAGACCTGAGTTTCTCCTGGCGCATACAACTTTCAAATAACTTCCGGGAATTCAGCTAGGTAACACTTTCAGCGGCAGCCGATATTTCGGTGGGAGAACACCCCGCCGTTTTCAAGACAGTCCGTTGCAGTTTGCCCTGAAAATGGGGGAGTGTTCTCCCGCCGAAATATCGGCAGTCGCTGAAAGTGTTACCTGGTTGAATTTGAAAAACGTAGTTAATTGCTCTTGCGAGAACTGAGAGGGCAGTGTAGTATACACGCTGCTGCATGTATGCACGTGTATATCGCCATATTTCCAGACTAGGGAAGAGTGCATTTCTCGTCTAACGAGAAACATAGGACAGTTTCTGCTGATGAAATCAGTAAAGAAAGTTCCTGGCAGATTAAAACTGTGTGCCCGACCGAGACTCGAACTCGGGACCTTTGCCTTTCGCGGGCAAGTGCTCTACCAGCTGAGCTACCGAAGCACGCCTCACGCCCGCTACTCACAGCTTTACTTCATGCAGTACCTCGTCTCCTACCTTCCAAACTTTACAGAAGCTGTTGGTAGAGCACTTGCCCGCGAAAGGCAAAGGTCCCGAGTTCGAGTCTCGGTCGGGCACACAGTTTTAATCTGCCAGGAAGTTTCATGTCAGCGCACACTCCGCTGCAGAGTGAAAATCTCATTCTGAAATAAGTAAAGGTTTTTATGAGCTTTCTATAGGATATTCAGAGGGCGAGAGCAGCCCAGCAGCCGACTGCTCATCGCAGCTAAGGTAAATGCCGCTAGCAGAGGCGTAAACTTGTTGGATCGGCAGCTTGCGTCCACTGTGGACTCGAACAATGTTGAGTAATCTTTTGCTCATCTTGTCACCTAAGCCTTCGTAGACTTGATTGTCATCCTAAATAGTACCGAATCTAGAACCGGAATCGCATGATTTCTCGTAATATTGGCCAACTTCAACTTGTAAAGAATCTTCTATCCAAATTTGATATTGTTATGTTCAGTGTCATTTCGGCTAAACAGGACGTTGAAACGCCCCTTAGAAAAATTATTGAATGACTGTGCTGTTAAACGTCTTACATTATTTGATCTTCAAACAGCTGAGCAGAACTGAACGTACTCAGACATTCCCATTTTTACCTAAACTGACACACAATATTTTTAGCGCAACGCAATCTGACTTTCAATAATCCCTACAAAAGAATGGCCCTGAGTAACATTAACCTACACCTTTCACAAATCACTTACCTCACAAAAATCTTCGTTACTCGAACTACTGCAATACAGCGAGCGCCACTACTGCCAGCTGAATAAAAGATTCAAACTACTCAACGCACTAACTACTGATAGGCATAGTTAGCAAATGAAAGAGATAGAGAACAAACAATGTATAATAGTGTTCAAAAGTCATTATATATCAGTTCATGACATCGAGTCTTACAAATTTACTGTCTCTGATGGACATACGTCCAGATCATCCGCTCTCAAAACTCCGCCATTTTTCTCCCCACATCCACCACTGCTGGCGGCTCACCTCCGACTGCGCAACGCTACGCGCTGTTAGCAGCCAACAGCCCAACAATACAATAGCGAATGCCAACTTGTCACAGACTGCACACAGCACATCCAGTGATTTTCATACAGAGCGCTACATGGCGTTACCAACATAAAAACCTAAACAGCCTACTTACATCGTAATGCGTTATCTTGGCAACTGTCCTAACTTTGTCATGTCACAAACTATGTAAATTTGTGTACTTCTTTGACAATAATTCTGAAATTAAACAAATCGTGTACAGCTAAACACCGATGAGCTCTGTCCTAGAAATGGGTCCACTCCTAACTCCAGTCACTAATTCTAGAGTCGCTAACACACTCACAGTGTGTTTTTTCTTATGTCTGACAGACGTGAAAAAAAGTGGAGTGTCAGAAATGACAATGTATAATGTCAAATGGCAACAGTGAGCTACTAATAAAAATTACAGTCGATAAATAAACCCACAGCAGCCGGAAGATCAACATGCAGAACAAAAACGCTACGAAACTATGCAGCAACTTAATAACGTCGATAGCTGTACGTTTTAATTACTCAGGCTTCCAGTAGCACCAAGTGCATTACTGTAATCAGGAAGGTAACTGTAAACAATGAGCAATGTGTTTAAAGGAGTTTTTGTTAAATGTCAGTTTGACATATATTAAATGAGATTTTGAATAAACTTCAATTTGACAATTCCTATACATATTACATATTACGTGTGCAACTGCACTAGTGTAGTACGAAAGAACGAAATATTTCAATTATTACTGGGAGCAGAAAAATAACAGATGGATTAGATTCCAGCTTGATATGTTTCAACTAGCTGATAAATTAATGTACATTATCCTTTGTAAGAATCAACATAGATATCGCAAGCAATATCCTCCGCAACTCAGCTCGCTCGGTTGACGAAACCCATAGGCAGCAGATGCCATCACCTAGGTCGATTCAGTGTTGCTTGACTTCCGCAAAGCGTCTGGTGCGGTTTAGTATGACCTGATGAATAAATTACTTGCGTGTGCATTATCAGACCACCGCGAAGAGTTCCTTGGGTATAGAATGCAACATGTCATTCTTCACAGGGAGAAATCTTCAGATGTATACCTAAATAGCTTTGGGCGTGCGTCATGGGAATATTAGAGGACCATCACTGCAATATATATGAACGACTAACTGGTTAATGCTGGGAGTGCAGTGGGACAGTTCGCGGTTGATGTGCATAGAGAGGCTGCAACATTAAATAAATTTGAGCAAAATGGAGAAAGACCTGCAGAGGATCGGCTAGTGGTGCAGAAATAGGCAGTTGACACACAAAATAAGCAAATGTAATCGACTGCAGGCACAGAAATCAGTTACTATATTACTAGAAGTTAGCAGAAAAATCACTGAAATCAGTCTCATCCATTAAATATCTGGGATCATGCGTGGGGAGCTACTTAACGATGAACGACCACATAAAACCTATCGTAAGTAAGGCGGTCGATAGACTAATTGAAAGAATCCTCAAAGAGTGTAGTCGTCCCACGAAAGGGGGAGGATGCGAGGTCACTAATGCTCTGTAGTTATAGTGAAGTCTACACCACTTACAGTGTATTTTGTCCTTTACTTGTAGTTTTCACATTTATTTCTAGCTGTGAGAAAATTAAATGGTACTACTCAAGCCGCGACCTATTTCAGCGATAGATTTTCTTCATCTCTGACTACGTTAGAAGCCTGTCGTTCATTAAATTATCTCTAAAATCCCGTTCGAGTTTCTTTGATGTGTGTCACCGTCAAGAGAAGCGAGAAAGGAACATAAAAATGACCAAAGCCGCAATGTACATACACCAGCCTCGCTTTCAGTGATCATGTTAACGAAGCTCTGCAGTTGGATAACTATCAAAAAAGAAATTTAGACTGTCATCGAGCAATACACGCAGAAAATCTTCTAAAATAGATAAGAGAAACACGGTTTTTCATCTATAACCTCAGCAGCCATGCCGTACTTATGCGACTAAAATTATTGTAAAACAAAGCATTGTCCGCCACTCGTGAATAGCAGCCAGTTTGGATGTTTGTCACTTGTAACTATGTACGTTTTTCCTAACGTAACACCAAACATTTTGTTGTTGTTCGGGGCGATCGATGAAAGGTAAAACGTAAGGATATTTTGTCCTGTTTGTGTGCGTTGTTAGCGTGAATAATGTACAGTGTTAGACGTGAGACGGATGTTCGGTATTTCTGCCGTAATCAGTTGCGTCCGGCTGTAATGGCTGCAGGTTCTAAAAAGAACTCTCTGTGTGAGAGGAAGGGATCAATCATGGCGGTGATGTGCCCGGAACGCCAAAATTAGTTTGAAAAGGTGAGAGCATGAAAAAGAAAGCTTGTTAGGGCAGCAGTATACCAATCAGGGCCACACTTACGCACAACCTATCTACGTTACAGCCTCGCACCAGGAAAATTTAAAATACATTTGTCTGTGTTTTAATATGTGGTGCGGGTCCTCTTAACAACATGAAAGGAGTAAATGTGACTGATTTTTATCAAATTATTTGACCGAGTTTTCAAGTGGTCAGCTGATATGAATTATTTCAATATTCACCTCACATAATTATGCACTCCCTTTCGTCAACTTCTCAGTTTGCACAACGCAATATCAAAAGATGGGAATAGGCCCTAACCAATGCTTCGGCTAGTATTTCGAGACCAGTAAACAAAACTAGTGTGACTCAGTGGGACCATGGACTGAATGTGAACACAGTTTCAGCTGTACTGTCACTGCCATGAAGTCTCACAGAAACACTAGTGGGTCAGCTTGAAGAATGTGAGGTTAACATCGTTGAGGCCGCTAACTTCAGAGTGTAAACATGAGAACCAAGGCAAGCCGAGTTAAAAGTAATGTACGTTTGACGTTTCATGTCTCTGAAAGCACCAGAAGAAGATCTTTAGCCATCAAATAAATTACTAACCAAAACAGTTTTTGATGTTGCTGAGCAAAAGTCATACAATAATTTTTAAAGGAACAAACTCCCATTTGATTGTCTTTATGTTTATTTAAGTACAACCCTGCTTTCGGCATTTTATGCCGTTTTCAAGTATTTGATTTTACGTCTTTAACAGATACTGCAGTACACCTAACATGTTGTCAAGCTCGAAGTCGGCCATTAGCGTCAAGTGTCATTCAAAATGTGTTAAAGACATAAAATGAAATATTTGAAAAGGCATAAAAGGCCGAAACCTGGGTTGTACTTAAATAAACAGTAGAACAGTGAAATGGTGGCGTGTTCCTTTAAAAAATACTAACCAAAAGTTTCTTTGCTGTCATAGATCAATTTATATCTCCACCAGTTAAGTACCTGACCATACACCGGTACGTACACTGACGGAAAGGAATTACAACACCAAGAAGGAGTTCTCCGACATAAATGAAAGTTGGTAGACGTGTTTCTATAAGTGAAAGATGGTGCCCGTTCAAATTTCAAGATAGTTGCAGAAGAGTGGCGCTGATACCGCCACTCTGAAGATGCAAATCAGGTTTGCTTAAAATACATTGTGTAACGGTCGTGAGTGTTAGTTCAAAAATGGCTCTGAGCACTATGAGACTTACCTTCTGAGGTTATCAGTCTCCTAGAACTTAGAACTACTGAAACCAACTAACCTAAAGACATTACACACATCCATGCCCGAGGCAGGATTCGAACCTGCGACCGTAGCGGTCGCGCGGTTCCAGAATGTAGCGCCTAGAACCGCTCGGCCACCCCGACCGGCGAGTGTTAGTCACCGTTGAGATTGGACGTGATGAGTTTCTGTTTGTCAAGAATGCTCTGAAGGCGACAAAATTGCCATTATCAACACTTCACTGAGTTCGAACAAGGACTACGAGAAGCCGCATGTTCCTTAGGCGATATTGCAGAAATTCTCGGCAGGAATGTAGGCACTGCTGGCAGCGGATGTCACGAGAATGTACAGGCACGAGAAGATCGGGCTCCGGATGGCCCTGTACCACTACCGAGAGGGAAGCCCATCGTGTTCGGCGTAATCATCGGTTACACCAAAAACAGCTCCGAGCCAGACGCCACGTGCTGTACATTCCAATGACCCCAAACGACAGCCATTTGCGACTTCAGTGGTATCAAGCGATAGCTCATTGGCGCGGCAGGACGAAGGTCTGTTGTATTTTCTGATGAAACTTTGCTCTGCCTCGGTACCAGTGATGGTGGTGTGGTTAGAAGCTTGCCAGCTGAGGGCCTGCAACTAACCTGTCTGCATCCTAGAAGCACTGGGCCTACACTAGCAGTTATAGTCACCAAATTTGTACGTCAGTCTCCTGTTTCTACCTGTTGAGCTGCCGTTCATGAGCAACATGCCAGGGGTGTTTTCAAGTATAATAACGCTCGCAGACTTACCGCTGTTTGTAACCCAACAAGCTCTGTACAGCGTGTCGACATGTTGCCTTGGCCTGTTCAATACCCAAATCTTTCTCCGATCGAGCACATGTGGCTCACTATCACACGACAACTCAACCGTAATCCACAAACATCAATAATCGTATTGACGACCAAGTGCAAGAGACATGGAACTCCATTCCACAACCTGACACCCAGCACATTTGCATGGGTGCATTCAATATTCTGACGGCTACACCGGTTATTAAATTACCAGCATTTCAGAGTTGCAGTGGCTTATCTCGTGCTTACATTAACTTGTAATATTGCAATGTCAATGACTTAAATATGTTACATAGACAGATATATTCGCGAAATCTCGTTATTCTATATTAATTAGATTTTGGTGTTGCAATTTTTTCCTTCGGTGTACCTTTTCCAGTCTTCTATTAGCCCATTTGCTCCTCCCTCATCTTTCTGTAGATCTCAACCTTCACCCCTCTCTGTCCATCTCCTTCTCTGCACTCTCCTTTTATCTTCTCCCCCCATCCTCATTCTGTTCCTGTGCACCTCTTTCCTTTCTCTCTCCACCACTTCCTCTCTCTGTCTCTGTCCATCTCCACCTCTTCCCTTTATATCTGCATTTCCTCCTCCCCTCTATCTCATCTTACTCTATCCATCTCTACCCCTTCCATTATCTCTGACCATCTCCTCCACCTCCTCTCTGTCTATGCGCATCTCCTCCTTCCTCCTCGCTGTCTGTTCATCTCCTCGTTCATCCTTCCCTCTCCATGTTATCACACTCACCCCAATCGGACACTGGCGCTTCTTATCACCATTGTATTTCTTGTTCTATCGTAATTAATATGTGTGCAAAATTTCGCTGAAATCCTTCCAAGGGTTTGAGAGGATCTTTTTATCCGTGACTTTGCCTGTGTCCTCACATGCCAAACATATTTCACAAACACTGGACATATTTCACACATATTTGTACACATATTACACCTGTTTCTCTAGCGAATTTCGGCCTGCAGTTTCATTTTCACGCATCTTATTGTTTATGACGTCGTAACTCCCAATCTATGTGCTGTAAAATGATATAAATTTGTAGGGGCATTATTAGTTATGACGGCTACTGTGGGAGTAATGACGTACATAAACAAGGAAGGAGAGAAGTTGTGATGGCCAGTTGCCAGAATCCAAAACGACGTGTAAGTTAAACTTACTAATTAATGGGACACTTTATTTCTAAAGAGAAAAGAAACTGAAATTTTTGTTATTAAGTGGTTTACTGTGCAACCTGATCTATTGCATGACACTCTGTTACTACTCGCAAAACGCATCGTCCTCCAATTACTCATTATTGATGGACTCGAAGTTTGGGGTCGACCAGCGATGCGCGGCTGGTTAAGTCAGCATTGACAGAGGGTGTTGAATACCGTCCTCCTGGAGGAGTGCCACTGTCTGCTCTTCCCATTGGCGCCTGGGTCAGCGCCTTCTCAATGACGTTTCGCGAAGCAGCGCTGGTCCGTTTGCAGTCGATGCGAACTGCAGTGGCATCCAGCGATATATGTGGTTACTGTCTGCGAAATGTGTTTCAAACACACGTAGTAGTAAAGAAGTAATATACTAAAATGTCAGGTATGATACATGATCTCATATTTCCTGAACTATGTCTTGTACAATGATATATTTGTGTTGTATATTAAGAGGTATTACGTTTACTGACCGTGAAAAGTGAATAGACTTAGTAGTTAGGAAACAATAAATTAAAACGTCAAGCAGGAGGTGTCAGTTTTTCACGCATCTCAGTACTTATGTCACAGCAAAATAACTGGGTCACGTTTTAGGTTTCTCAGCGAAATGGATACACTTACCATTGAACAGGTGGCTGCAATAGCCCAAACTTAGCTAAGACATACAGGTTCCTAAAACAAATGAGGCAAAAGAACAAGTAACTGGTCGGTACAGATGGATGTATAAAATCCTTCTTTAAAAAAAAAGTCAAATCTCTTTTTCTAACATTGCGGTCGCTCTAAGAATGAACCTGACATTTATGACCACAAACAGCAGTGGAGAAAAGATTTTGAAAACTCTAAACATTCATGTTGGTGTCTGTTTGTTCTATATCGTGTCGCAACGACGCTCTGAGCGTGTTTTTTAGGGAATTGACTAGTTCGAACCTGAGACCTGTTGCTGGTAAGGAGACGCCAGACCACACATGACATGCAGAATTCAGAAGAGTTCAGTGAGACTAGCGATGATATAACCAAATACTAAATGATCTCAGCGTCAGCTCCATTGCACTCCCTGTAAAAGAATCTTAATACTAACTAAATATAGTGGAAAGGGTTCAAGGCGTTCCTATTTTTAGTTAGCTGGTAAAATAACGTCGAAAAAGCAGTTAAGTTTACCATTGGAAATTTTATTCTACTCACAAAACATCATTTATAAATTGCATTATTGATAAAAGGAAATGTTTTAATACAGGATGGTAAAAACCAACTGCGTTCAACAAAAATGTAAACGAATATTCCCTGAATGGCTTTCCAAGTTCTACAATCGATCGAAGGATGACCTATGCCATATCACATCTATAATCTAGGTTTAAGTTTCACAAAAGAGGAAACTATCAAAATGGTCTACAGTGACCCTCAATTATCTTTAATTACTTATCTAACTTGTCGTAAATTACGGTGGCTGATGTGGCTTCTCAATAACTATATAAAAGAAAAATCATCGCGTTTCAGATCTGTTCTTCAAGTGGAAAATGTGAACACCATGAGTTTTAATTAACGATCGACACTAGTTTTACGCAAAAAGGGGCTGTAACAGATGAGACTTCTGCAGTTCGGAGTGAAGCCTTATGCACTCAAAAATGCGCCTTCGCGTGCGTTCATTACCTTGTCGGTGTTTAGGCAGCGTCAGGGCAGCGGCTCCGCTCACCTCGCCATTTCGGGACTAACTCTCCTCTAACTTCTCCTTACTACAATTTACCGAAGTTAGTTTTAAAAAAACTATCTGGCTATGTTTTCATCTGACCAATCAGGGTCTCAATGTTAACCTTAAGCTCCGCCTACAAAAATTTAGTCTATCCAATGAGAAACGTTATACTTTTGGTGGTGGGGCAATGTTTTTAAAGTTTGCAACGTAACAGAGACTCGAAAAAGTCTCACGCTAAAACCTGCAGCTGGTGTGGTCCTTTTAGCGTTATCGTAAGATCTATACTGTTCTTCTGGAGGGCTCTATCTTTTAACATGGGCTGGGAGGTGGTCTTATGGTAACAGACATGCGAAAAGGCTCACGCTAAAACTTGAAGGTGGTAGTGGCCCTTTTTGTGTTTTCGTATGATCTATACCGTTTTTCTGGAGGGCTCTAGCTTTTAACATGGGCTGGGGGGTGGTCCTTGACGTAACAGAGACGCGAAAAAAGTCTCACGTTAAAACGTGCGGGTTGTGTGGCTCTAGTGGTTAGCTGGCGACGTGGGTGTCCAGTCCGTCCCTTATCGTAGGGCCTTCTAGCTTACCACGGTTCTGCTATCGGCTTCTGTTCTCGTTTCTTCCCTCAGAACTGCGTCGGTCTCTCGGTGGGAAGGTGCGACATGCATTTAGGTATTCTTGTGTTAGTCTGTGGTATTCCATTTGCTCACTCGTTACTTGTATTACTTTGGTCAATTTAATGTCACGATATATTCGGAGCTATGTGACATACTACTAGATTTGCTTATTATGTCAGGGTTTTCATGGAATGTGTTGGATTTACCTGACACCTTACAAAACGATTGCTCAAAAATAGGATTAGAACATCTGTGTTAGAAGAGAAGCTCAATACTTTATCTTTGCTGTGTATCGGAAGCGCTACTTAAGACAAGTAAGTTAGGAAGATATTGTAATTAATTACATTAGTATGGAGACTACATGCAAAGCGAATAGCCAATAACACAATTTGAAATTTTCGTTTTAAGATCGACTGTTGAGGGTAGTGCTGTATTTGAATTAAAAATAATTAAAAATTAATTCATAGTTCCATTCCTTACGTTATTCTGCATTTTGGCGATAACAGTGTTTTTTAAAGTTCCTATGTACTATTTTTAAAAGTGAAATTATCGTTCCTCCTTAAAGGTAAATCATAATGTTTTGTTCTGTACCATAACACAATGTTTATAACTGATTTTAATAAATCGATATGAAAACTTGAATGATTTCGATTCTTTTCACTTTCTTAAACTCATCATCTCATTAAATCAGGTACTTAGCCTTAAGTGCTGCGTTATAGACCTTTAATCTAAAAATTATTGTTAAATGTTATTTTTGTGTGTTAGTTATCAGAACATTTTCCCAGGTGAGGCCTGTGGCAGAAGTTCAACATATGTGCATATAGGTGGTAAATATGGTCCTGCTGCCAATCTTTCGTCTGTCTTGGTTCTGTGGCTGCCCTTTACAGAACACAAGACCATTCTGCCCTCTTATGGCTGCTTTGTATTCTTGTAATAAAGGAGGAAACTAGTCCAGCTACAGAGTGAAGGAACTGAGGATGACTGTGGTAGATAGTAAACTGTGAATACAGCCAAAGCAGGAGAAAAGGAATTAAATTATTTTTCAAAAATAATTTGTTAGTAATAAATATAACCTCTTCCAACATAATACAGACATGAAGCTTCCTGGCAGATTAAAACTGTGTGCCGGACCGAGACTCGAACTCGGGACCTTTGCCTTTCCTGGGCAAGTGCTATACCAACTTTTTTTTTAAATCTCATTTTGTTCGTTTTCGTTCGTTGTATCTGCTCTGGGCGGACGTCGAAAGACACCCGTTTCAGTTCGTTGTTGATCCATTAACTCAGTTTTTTATTACAGAGAGCAGCTAGCCCTCTGACCGAACACGCTGAGCTAGCGTGCCGGCACCAACTGAGCCACCCAAGCACAACTCACAGCCTGTCGTCACAGCTTTAATTCTGCCAGTACGGAAATGTCCAATTCACTATCAAATGTTTTGTTTTGTTATCAGCACATCGTATTGTATGTTTCAGGTTATTTATCACAGCAACTAGCATTTCTTGCTTTTACAGGCTGCCATCTTCACTGACAGTTGTTTGGTCGTTACCATCTTCTTATTTTCCTTCTTCTTCTTCTTCTTCTTCTTCAAGTTATTATTATTATTATTATTGTTATTATTATTAACTTGGCCACTTCATTGCCCCGTTTGATTATGTCATCAGTTATGTACAGGGAGTGGACAAAAATGTAAACACGTAAACACAACACATTACAGTGCTTGATTAACTAAGCTCCGTCCGAACAGGTTTCAGAAGACCCAATGGTACTGACCGACCGCCGCGTCATCCTCAGACTATAGTCGTTACTGGATGCGAATATGAAGGGGCGTGAAATCAGCACATCTATCTCCATGCCGTTGTGTTTTCGTGACCGGAGCCGCCACTTCTCAGTCAAGTAGCTCCTCAAGGTGCCCCACAGAGGCTGAAGGCAGCCAACAGAGCTCGGCAGACTGGACGGTCGCCCATCCATATGCTAGCCCAGCCAGACAGCGCTTAACTTCGGTGATCTGACGGGAATCTGTGGTAGCACTTGCCAAGGCCGTTGTTGTACCCTGCGTAAACGGTTAGGAAATCCGTTGGCATCTCAAGCAGCTCGCAGTTCTCTCGGAAAAGACGAATATAGTTCTTGTTTAGCTTTCAAGGGACATCTTATTACATTTTCCTTGAAAAGAGAGGAAAGTTCACGTCAGGACGTAGAGGATGGAAATCGATGACGCACCCTTCTCTCCAGACTTGACTAAAAGATTTAGAAGTATTGAGATATGGGGAGTGTGGGGACCAGCAGAGATGCGAAAATTCAATCTTGTGTCCACAAAACTAGTTCGTAACGATGCGAGCCATGTGAACAGGGGCTCTGTCGCCTTGGAATACAGCATCACCATTGGGGAACGTCATGTGCAGCTGAAATTGTTACACAACCTTGGATGTAATGCGTCCTTCCTCTGCCCATGGAATACCGCGGTATGGCTGCCCAAATCCTCATCGAAGCCCCACCATATTTCACTCTAGGGACCTAAACTCGGCCTGAAGTTGGAAACAGTGTTACAAGCATTTGCTTCAATGATGAGTGGTTTTAGAATTCTAGGTCGCTTAGGAATTCGCTGCTTATGGAGTTCGCTTCCGTAACGTTTTAGTGCTGAAAGGTTTCAAGGCAGTGACATTCAGTTATTCAGTGATCTCTGCAGCTATCGTCACAATCTTCTTGAGTGACCGTCTGTCAAGACAACACAATAGACACTTACGTCCATGTCTGTGACACAACGGATGTTTTTTTTGTTTTTTTTTTATTTTTCGCTTTCCCTACACTTGGTACCTCCTGAAACACCAAAACTTTGGCTACGCAGGTTACAGAAGCACCCAGCACAAGAGCAGTAACACTTTGACCAGGTTCGAATCCTCTTAGCTCAGACGTAATGCACACACAACTATGCAGAACACTGTTCTGACCACGGTTGACAGTTACAAAGTGCTGAGGACATCGTACAGGTGCCGTTGGTGATCAAATACAACAGCACAACCAGTTTGCTTGGTTCGCATCTGCATTTCTCGCGGTGTTTCATGTAGAAATGATAAGGTTACTTGTTGTCCTCGTCCTTTCTCACGCAAATCAAAGAAAAACTATTGTTGCTTCAGGGTAAGAAATATTCTTTAGTTACTTGAGCTAAAAATATTACATACGTAATGGAAAGTTTTATGCTTGTGAGCGGTGCGTGGCTAATGTTTACGCCATCATGTATTTTACACCCTGTTTTTAACGTACATCCACCTCACGACATTAATAAAAATTACTACTGTCACTGAGTTTCTACTTTGCCTGACCGTGCGCAGCGCTAGCAACGCGTATCAATATATCCCTTCTCGTAATATCTTTACTCGACTGCTATTATTTCCCGGTCGTTATCTCTCGAAAGCCAGTTCGGGTCGCGAGTTCGGGCTGCCAGTCAGTTGGAACCCGCCTGGAGCGCAGTCCTGACCTGCTAGTTGGGGACTTGTACTGTGGCACTAGTGCAGTCGGTTTGGAGCTGTGAGGTCTGCGTCGACATGGCTCGCCCGACCATTGCCTCCACGAATCTCTTCAGCCGGGCCACGATCTTCGTGGATCGTCGGTCGGTCTTCCTACAGGACGACGCGCTTAGGCTCGCCGATCGTTCATGAGTCGGCTGTGTGTGTGTGTGTGTGTGTGTGTGCATCGACTCTCAGTTTGTCTTTGTGCATCCTTAGTTACTGTTGGGTATCGTTAAGGTCTTCGTGCAAGTGTTTGTCAGGTCGTGTGTATAGTTGGCATTATTTCGGTCGGTCCATGGCTCTCCCTTGGTTCGGTTACCACAGATCGAGTGCAGTTGAACTCACCATCTAAGTGAACGAGGGTAGACCGACCCCCTGGAGGCTTCTGAATGCCGTTGTTTTTACTGTCTTTCTCACCGGTGGTTAGTTGTCTGTTTGTAATATAACATAGCCAATGGTTTAAAATAAAACCTTGGTTTTCTGTGTTTTACGTTAATGAAAGCCCTTCAGCTGCATGTAAGTAAGTTTGAATTCCGGCAAGTGGATATTTGCTGAAAGCTTATTGTCGTTGTGTTGTCTTTTCCCTTAGTGCGGTTTCAGCCACTGAAAAATTAAGGCTTATGTTTATAGTTCATAAAATTTTGGAAAATTAATTGTGGGCCTTCAGCCGCTTGGAATCTTATTCTTAAAATTACCCTTTAAGCAAAAACATTGCAGCCTTCTGCCTTTGAAAGGTTATGGTAATTTATTTTTAAATCTTGGAAATTTTATTGTGGGCCTTCTGTAACTGCGTGTCTTCAGTCACTTGAAATTTACCTTGTTGATTTTTAATGATTCTTGTTTGGAGGCCTTCAATCGTGAAAGATTTGGAGTTTGAAACTCGTAGTTGCAAAAGTTCGTCTGTTTGCTGCTTTGGTTGTAAATGTGTCATTAAATTAGAATAAACTGCAATTTTAAGATGAAACTGACCCCAACCTTATTCGGCCCTTTCCACAATCCTAATCACCTGTTCTGCTCAGCGGGTTTAGCGGGCGTATCAGCCTGGTCTCTATTTTCCTGTAGACAGCTTTTAAAATGAAAAATGAAAATATTATTAAAGTATGCTTTGCGTAAGGATGCAGTCGGCAGTTTCAGCACTCATTATCACACGCCGCGCACTCATTTAGTGGACCTGCCACGTGGCCAAGGAAACACGGACTCTCCGTCACGGCGTAGCGACTCGAATGTATCTGACAAGCGTTGGAATGCATTTACAGACTTCCTTCTTAGCTGGCGATTTACCATTTCTCACCAGAGAACATGCACGATGTATGAGATGCACCAAGTATATCATACTGACTGAGTACATTGAGGTGAAAAAGGTCATGGGATATGGGATATCTCTTAATATCGTGTCGGACTTCCTTTTGCTAGACGCAGTGCAACAACTCGACGTGACATGGACTCAAAAAGTCGTTGGAAGTTCTCCACAGAAATATTGAGCCATTCTGCCTCCATAGCCGTCCATAATTGGGAAAGTGTCGCCAGTACAGATTATTGTGTACAGACTGACCTCTGGATCATGTCCGATAAATGAGAGTCACGTCGAGCGTTTTGGATGGTCAGATTATTCCCTCGAATTATCCAGAATGTTCTTCAAATCAATTGACAACAACTGTAACCCGGTAACGTGACATCGTTGTTTGGGAACATGCAGTCCATGGTGAATGGCTGAAAATGTTCTCCAAGTAGGAGAACAGATCCATTTCCAGTCAATGATTGGTTGAGCTGGACCATGTAAACACAGCCCACACTGTTATGCAGACACCACCAGCTTGCACAATATCTGGTTGAAAACTTGGATTCGTGCAGCAGCATATCCAGGCGCAGATACTGGATCAACACACAATCCTGTTATTGGTACCATAAAGATTAAATTTCAAAGTTCAAAGCTGAAATACAGCATGGAAGTAAGCTCTAATACTGAAAAACTAAAGATCCTAAAATTGAGAGAGGAAGTGGTACAAGAAATGGGAAACAACATGCCAACTATATACAAAATCCAAGAAGGAAGTACTAATGAATCCTGGGAAAAGGTACGCAATGCAGCCATCAAAATTGCTACACCCAAAATTGGTACATGTAAAAAAACAGAAGTCTATGCCCTGGACGACAGAAGATATTCTACTGGAAATGGAAGAACGTAGAATACAGGAGGTGCATCATAAAAATGTGGAATACCAACAGATTCATAAAGAAATAAAGAACGTGATTCGAGAAGCAAAAGCGAAGTGGATTGAGGAACAATGCACCGAAGCACAAGAAATGCTTAAGTTACATGACTCGTATAGTTTCCTTAAGAAAATCTGTGTTATAACTGGAAACTTTAAGAAGCAGAATCTAACTGCTTTAAGAGATGGGGATAATCGGATTATTCTCGAATCGGAAAGAAATGGCAAAACACTGGAAGAGTTACATATCATTTCTGTTTCGCGACAAAAGAGACACGGCAGTAAATCAAAATGAAGAAGAATCTGGAACACGTATCTTACAGTCAGAGGTAGAATAAGAACAGGAAAACGCCTGGTGGAGACAACTTACCGACAAGAATTTTAAAATGTTGACAGCCCTATTTAATGTAATTTACAGCTCAGGCCAGATCCCTGATGAATGGCTGAAATCAACCTGTGACCCATTACCGAAAAAAGCAAATGCAAAAACGTGCTAAGAATTTCGATTGATCTTGTTGATGAGTCATACTCTGAAAACTTTATAAGAATTTTACATAACCGAATTTATCAAAATGTGAGGAGCATTGTGGAGAAACCCAGTTTGGTTTTATGAAGGGAATGGAAGCCCGAGAAGCGTTATTTGACATGATGATACTTATGCAAAGATGCTACGACTGTCAGCAGGATGTCCATATATGCTTTATCGACTATGAGAAAGCATTTGACATGGTTAAGCATGACCCTCTTATCATAATCTTACGGGAAATAGGACTGGATGGTAAGGACATAAGAATCATTCAGCAATTACACTAGAATCGGAGAGCAGAGGTCAGAATTAACAAAACTTTAAAAACAGAATCTGTGCAGATACTGAAAGGTGTCCGTCAGGCTGTATACTATCCCCATTACTGTTCAATTTGTATCTGGACAAGATTTTTCGATCCTGTCAAGACTCAGAATTATTTGGCATAAAAGTAAATGGAGTGAAGATCTGGAACTTATGGTATGCTGACGACACAGCTTTGTTTGCGCCATCCGTAGCCGAGCTACAGAAAATACTTACAGAAATAGATAAAGATGGTCAGCATTTTGGTGACAAAATAAATTCCAATAAATCGAAATGGATGTCAGTTGAAGGAATCCCTGGTCAAAACGAGTTCCTAGTCATTAATGGTAGTAAAATCGAGAAAGTAACCAAATTTAAATATCCAGGATCTTTGATAAACTCTAAACTTGATTGTGATGAGGAAATTACGATTCGCTGTGGGATTGCCAAAGAAACGTTCCGAAAGCTACGAAATGTGCTGATATACACAGAAATGCCTCTCCATCTCAGAATGATGGTGGTACAATGGTATGTTATCCTCGTCCTATTTTATGGCGTGGAAACTTGGTTAATTAAAGCAGTTTCTGTAAAGAGATTGGAAGCAACAGAATAGTGGTTCTTGCATCGATTACCAAAAATACCATGGATTGAGGGAGTGAGCAATGCTGAAGTAATAAGTGATGCCTAGAGCCGGAGATAGAGAAGTAATAGGGGCAATTAAAAAAAGAAAAACATCGTACCTGGGGCACATTATGAGAGGAAAGAAATATGAACTTTTCCAGGTAGAAAGAAGCAGTCATGGTCACAGAATATCAAGACATGCGCTGGCATCAACACCTCTGAAGAACTGTTCAAGAAGCAGCGTAACGCCGCCTGTGAACAGCCACCGTACAACAGCTGTATGGCATCAAGAAGAAGCCTTTAGTTTACATGAAAGGGCTGAAAACCATTTTAACCTTTTAAAAGTAAATGAAATTATTACTAAATGTGATGTCGTATATTTAGTGAATGTCTTTGAAAGTGAACTATACACTTTTTACGCTGTTATTTACAATTATATTCGTTAAACTGGATAATCCAGTTTCACTGGTTAACTCAGGAAGAAGACCCAGAAAGCAAGTAGCAGAAGAAACTGTGTTATTTTTATGAGATTTTAATACTGTTCTTGATGACTCTGTACTTGTTAATGAAATAAGTGCTAAAAGAGCTTACGTCATGATAAGCTCTGCAACTTTGTTAGGGAAAAGTGTTGCTGAGAAATGGTACCACTACATAAGTAGTTGTGTTGACGGCACTGAATTGTTGAAAGTCATACAGTACTATTTCACCTAATCTGCACATAACGCAGTTTTAGAGAGAATATTTTCTCTGCTAAACATTCAGTGGACGGATCAGCAGAATAAGGTTACTGTTCAAAATGTAAAGCAGTTGTTGGTTGTTTTGTACAACACGATGTTGTACTTTGAAAGAATTATCTGTAAAAATATTGCCCAAGAAATGTCCATGGAAATGAAACAAGTGTTAAATGAATCACATTATCTGAACTACCCATGTTTTTGAATATTAAAATGTAGTAACCCAAACAGATGATGAATAATAAATAATGGTTCGAATAAATATTTTTATTTGTTATTCGCGAATAACGAATAATAATTTGTACAGCGTTTGTTATTCGTCATTCGAATAAATTTTGCCAGACTCTGTTGGCATGAGAAACGCGCCGCGCATGCTCGCACTCTGGGGAGAGCAAAGGCGTGGCATTCGCGTGGCCGCAGCTGTTATTCTATCGGTCATCTTCAGCAATCTCGACGAAGGCATACGAAATGTATTCGAGTTCTCACTCGCATACCTCAGGTGCGTGCAGACCACTGGGATGCGCCATACACCTGCGGCGATGTACCAAAAGCTTACCTTTCGCTTTCCGCCTTCCCTCTTCCCCCCTCACTCTTTTCACCTCTCTCTCTCTCTCTCTCTCTCTGTGGCGCTGTACCGAAAGCTTCCCTTTCGCTTTCCGCCTTCCCTCTCCCCCCCCCCCCCCCCCCACTCTTTTCACCTCTCTCTGCTCACACTCTAGGGAGCGCAAAGGCGTGGCATTCGCGTGGCCGCAGCTGTTATTCTATCGGTCATCTTCGGCAATCTCGACGAAGGCATACGAAATGTATTCGAGTTCTCACTCGCATACCTCAGGTGCGTGCAGACCACTGGGATGCGCCATACACCTGCGGCGCTGTACCGAAAGCTTACCTTTCGCTTTCCGCCTTCCCCCCTCTCTCTTTTCACCACTCTATCGCTCTCTTTCTCTCTCTCTGCGGCGCTGTACCGAAAGCTTCCCTTTCGCTTTCCGCCTTCCCTCTTCCCCCTCTCTCTTTTCACCTCTCTCTCTCTCTCTCTCTCTCTCTCTCTCTCTATTTCTCTCTCTGTCTCGCTCTCTGCGCAGTCTTTCGGACGTGACGTGCGCTATCGTTCCATTGACTGCCACAAGGCTAGCGCTCGTGTGGAAGTTATCGCTGCTGTATGGAAAAACAATATTGGTTTGGAGTAGGCGTGAGGTCGGGTTTGAGAAGAGGAATGTGTGTGGACTCGTACATAACTGTCATCGTGAAAAACAGTCGCGTGATAACATAATTACATGTTCCGTAAAGGCTGACATTTGACAAAGCTTTATGTTGCTGATGATGAGCGTCCTTAGAAATTTATCTGATAGAGGGGAAAGATTCCAAAAACCTGCTTTTTTATGTTATTGATTCCCTAAGAGTGAAAACTTGTGTCCGTAGAACAAGATCTTACAGGAGAAGCAGAAGCTTACTATATCTCACAGGAATGATGGTTATTCACTCAATAGTTTTCAAGGTGAACTTTGGTATCTAACACGTAACAGCAATTATTTCATTAGGTTATGTAAAGTATATCTTTTCATATTGTTAATGCGATTAGGAATGACATATATGTTTCCTAGGTGAATGATGCTAAGTTACATCCCTAAAGAATAAAATGCAAGGCATCTGTTCAAATGGTTCAAGTGGCTCTGAGCACTATGGGACTTGAAATCTGAGGTCATCAGTCCCCTAGAACAGAACTACTTAAACCTAAATAACCTGAGGACATCACACACATTCATGCCCGTGGTAGGATTCGAACCTGCGACCGTAGCGGTCGCGCGGTTCCAGACTGTAGCGCCTAGAACCGCTCGGCCACTGTGGCCGGCCAAGGCATCTGTCGAGCTGCGTAATAAGGCTAGGAAATATTTACAAAAATTACTTTTAATCGTTCACCAATAATTTTACCTTAACACTGAAACAGTAAAAAAATCAGGATGCCTGAGAAAATTCAGTTCCAAATGTATAAAAACAATTAGTGAAATGTCAGTAATGATCCTCAAAGTGGAGTAACATGGGATAATCTGTAAAACACTGTTTTTCAACTTTTCCCGTTTTTTTCGCTTATGATGTTCCACATCTAACGTATGTTAACTGATTTACTGTATTATTTTCATGCCTTGTATTTTTAATGATAATTGACATGACTAATGTTAAACCAAGTGTGTTTTGGAATCTACAACATTCGAACTCATGAACCTGGAAAAAAAAGTGGCCTTTAGAATCTATACTTAACAGCCCATGACTGAATGATAATTGTATAGTCGTACAAGTTAGACACATTACGTGGTCGTTCCAAGTGTGTTTCACAAACACGACATTGTCACTTCATACTTATATGGATATGGTGTCTGTTCTTTCGGACATAGTAAATAGTTCTGGCAATACCGGCCGTGACCTTCTTCTTCTATGCGGATGCACACATATTCCCCGAACTCTTATGCGACGTGGTAAGAATGTCTTCCACGAGTAATGAGTGTCTCGGGGTGTGACACTACGAATGTAATGTGTGGACATAGAAGGTGAGAATACGGGTCCCGCAGGAGGCGTACGCGAGATAGTCCCTGTAGTCGCGCTATCCTCTGTGCCCTCGGTGGCTCAGATGGATAGAGCGTCTGCCATGTAAGCAGGATTCCCCAGGTTCGAGTCCCGGTCGGGGCACACAGTCCCGTTGATATATATAACGCCCGTCAGCGGCTGAAGGTATTCAATTCATTCTAATTGTCACTTCATGTTTGCGGTATGTTGCTCTCCATAGGGATCCAGAAGGCGCCAACTTCTGAAGAGTGCATTTTTCTTATTCCTGTCATCGCATTTGGATCGACATATGAAGCATGGATAATGACACTTACAATAAGCCACGGCTATTCTCATTAGGGTCAAACACAATCATTCTGCCATGAGGAACTATGTGTCAAGTTTGCAAGCCGTCCGTCAGTGAACAAAAATATATATGTCGTGTGACTAGGGCCTCCCGTCGGGTAGACCGTTCTCGTGGAGCAAGTTTTTTGATTTGACCCCACTTCGGCGTCTTGCGGGTCGAAGGGGATGAAATGGTGATGGTTAGGACAACACAACACCCATTCCCTCAGCGAAGAAAATCTCCGACCCAGCCGGGAATCGAACCCGGGTCCTTAGTAGAATTTACACTCTGTCGCGCTGACCACTCAGCTACCGGGGCCGAACGTCCACGAACAAGTAAAATACTATTGTCGTTGTCGGAACTGGGAATGGATGCCGACGATATCTAATGGAACGGCAATGTTTATGCATCGCTCCTGATAGAGAGTAACATGTTGTAGCCACTGACGTCATAGGTCACTAATTTTATTGTTTCATTAAATTGCAAGATCCCCTACTTTCTAAACTGATACTGTTATTACTCAGCTTAGTCGCGAGTCCATAGAGGGTGGTATATGTGACGTACAGTATAACTGGTCAGCATTTCCAAACGGAATTTGCGAGAGTTAAGTCGGACCATCCTTGATCCGCCTTCGTGGGTCGTGTCGTCGGATTTCCTCCTACCTGTGCGCGGTGCAGCTCTCGTAAATGTCGTCCCATACATTTTCTTCATTGCCGCATTGGATGTCTCTGTCGATGCAAGCTAATTAACTGAAATTGCTGTCGATCGACTTTGGGGTCTCTGTTTGCTCGAAATTAACATTCAGATTGCCATAATATGACCTTTATTCCAATTAGATGAATAATGAAACACTCATGTCACAAACCACTCGTAACCGATAGCATGGCTACCATCGAGCAAGACAGGTAGAGCTCTTACCGCCGACTTCCGACTTTGGCGCGCAGTCCGTATCTCTTATTAGATTCGTCACAGTTCATGGATTTCCGATCAAGTTCGTACTTACTAAGATATGCATTTGTTAATGAACGGGTGTGAATTTTAACGAGGACAAAATTATGATAAATAGTTTTAAACATCCGGAGGCTCCTCCTAGTATTCATGTCGTCATAAATGACTTTAATTATTAAATGTAAATAAACAAAATCGGTGACTATGGCGCCAATATGGCGGTACTTCCCGTCATGTATATTTCCCAGGCTGACGCTTGTTGCTACGGTCCAGCGGCGAGCCCCACCCCACTGCGCGCGACATATGGTCGCTTCGTCACCTAGCAAACCAGCGTGGGAAATGCTCTCCGACTCATGGCCGGCTTCCGACTACAGCACTTCCTAATATATCAATAACAGACAATAATTTATTAAAACTAGCAAAAATGTCTTCCTCACGTAAGAGTCACCTTTATATTCCCCCCATTCTTTCTTTCCAGAATTGTGCCTGTTTCGTGATACAAAATCCCAATTTTAGAAATAACAAAATCGCATTATTGCAAAATTCTAGGAGTAGCCTTTACGTTTTGGTCATTTGCTTTCTATTGAGGTCTTTAACTTTTCCTTTAACTCAGTATTCCTTTTTTCTTTTAATTGGACGTAAAAAAACCTTTTTTTATAACTTTTATTACAAAATTACTAATCCTTGTGTATCATTGCTCTTCTATGTCACCATATTATTAGAATATTAATTCCCATGCTCTCGTTATGAACTCCTATACTTTTAGATAAAGCACATTATATAAATGAATAACTAAAATAGTGAAAGCATATTAACCAAAAAAATGGCTCAGAGCGCTAAGGGACTTAACATCTATGGTCATCAGTAACCTAGAACTACTTAAACCTAATTAACCTAAGAACATCACACATCACTCAGTCATCACGAGGCAGAGAAAATCCCTGACCCCGCCGGGAATCGAACCCGGGAACCCGGGCGCGGGAAGCAGAATGCTATCGCACGACCACGAGCTGCGGTTGAATATTAACATTTCCCAAATAACACCAATCAATAACCAAGATACAAGACAATTTTTTTACACAATTCAGTTTACAAAACATTAGATATAAATTTTATGTAGAGACTTTTTCAATAATTCATGACGCCTGTCGAAGAATACGTCACTTCAACACTAAACAAGACGCTCGACTGTCGTATCGGCTCGTCTGCCGTTTTTCATACAGTTACCAAGAGCTTTCTTTCTTTCATTCAAACAGACCACTATATACATCGATGATAAACTATATCTTTAGCACACTTAGCGACACAACAAATTTATATGCCCTATTTTACAGCACCAGGTCGCCCACTACACCACCGAACACTGGTGGCTCAAGGCAATTTTATTTATTTACTTTTTCGTACGCCACTGACAGCTCTTTCTTTCGAACCAGTATTCACTGTAACCCCGAAGTTAGGGTTCTTCGGTTGGCTGGTTCCGCTGGGATCCGGAAGCAACAGCCATTATCAGTTCTTGCCTTTTAATTGATATTGCTTTGGATAGGTTTCCCAAATTCCTTGGTAAGCTTACAAGGGCGTCCACACTACGTCTCATCATTCATCAGTTACATTAGAATGGCACATGAAGCGGAAAAAGACTACTTTAGAGAGAAGAATACAAAAATATTTCACAACAGTTCCGGGGGAATCAAATAACAAAGCTATAAAGCAATAATAAAACAAAGATGTATGTATCACATTTCATTACAGCTCATCCTGCTAAACACCACTGTGTCAGTATGTCAGCTTTCGTTTGTAAACAAAGTTGTAGACACACACTCATTACGTCACTCTCAGACGCTTGGGCACTGACCCGTCAGCTGGGCTGGTCAGAGAAAAGTTCATTAAGATCAACCGGTGCCTCGCGTGACTTAACACCCCGCCCATCCTTCATCGACACTGGGTTATCACCTACTGACCTGTTCTTAAAGTAAATATAGTGATTTCCTCATTCCACTTATGTTTATTACAGATTCTTTCCATATTAGCATGTCTTTCTGTATTTAATACACAAATAAGTTAGTTGCTACGGCGGATTAGAGTGTTTTTCATTGCAATTTTTTTACGGTAAAGGGATATATGTCTGCCAGCTACTATGCCTGCTCGTCAACCTAGGAGGCATCCCCGTAACTACCACGATATCGTTTTACATCCACTACGTTGCAAATTCCTCTGACTAATTTCAACTCAGGGTGAGCTACTTCAACGACATTAAGGAGTGGTACCCTACTTACCGCATTAGGACCTTAAAAAAATCTCATAAAATTTCATTATTTCATTGTCAATTTTGGACGATTTCCTGTGAGCACTAATCAGTACTACGTCTCCCACTACATATTCCTTGGGTATAATATTCCTATCATGCCTTGCCTTCCCATAAGCCCCTTTTGCTTTCATCCTGCTTAACTCCAGTTCCCGTTTTTCTTCTACAGTCATGTCTGATCTCTTTGGGAATTTCACTACATTCTCAATCATATTTCTAGGCTTTTTGACCGTTAGCACCTCATATGGAGATACCTCAGTTGTCGAATATGGCAGTTCGTTCAGTATCTCCTCAAACTCTTTAATATACATTCCCCAAGCCGTGTGATGGTCGTGGCAGTAAGCCCTACAAGCCGTCCCAGCTCTTTCATCACTCTCGCTACCGGGTTCGAAGCTGGGCGAAACGTTTTTATATACACTCCTGGAAATTGAAATAAGAACACCGTGAATTCATTGTCCCAGGAAGGGAAAACTTTATTGACACATTCCTGGGATCAGATACTTCACATGATCACACTGACAGAACCACAGGCACATAGACACAGGCAACAGAGCATGCACAATGTCGGCACTAGTACAGTGTATATCCACCTTTTGCAGCAATGCAGGCTGCTATTCTCCCATGGAGACGATCGTAGAGATGCTGGATGTAGTCCTGTGGAACGGCTTGCCATGCCATTTCCACCTGGCGCCTCAGTAGGACCAGCGTTCGTGCTGGACGTGCAGACCGCGTGAGACGACGCTTCATCCAGTCCCAAACATGCTCGTTGGGGGACATATCCGGAGATCTTGCTGGCCATGGTAGTTGACTTACACCTTCTAGAGCACGTTGGGTGGCACGCGATACATGCGGACGTGCATTGTCCTGTTGGAACAGCAAGTTCCCTTGCCGGTCTAGGAATGGTAGAACGATGGGTTCGATGACAGTTTGGATGTACCGTGCACTATTCAGTGTCCCCTCGACGATCACCAGAGGTGTACGGCCAGTGTAGGAGATCGCTCCCCACACGATGATGCCGGGTGTTGGCCCTGTGTGCCTCGGTCGTATGCAGTCCTGATTGTGGCGCTCACCTGCACGGCGCCAAACACGCATACGACCATCATTGGCACCAAGGCAGAAGCGACTCTCATCGATGAAGACGACATGTCTCCATTCGTCCCTCCATTCACGCCTGTCGCGACACCACTGGAGGCGGGCTGCACGATGTTGGGGCGTGAGCGGAAGACGGCCTAACGGTGTGCTGGACCGTAGCCCAGCTTCAGGGAGACGGTTGCGAATGGTCCTCGCCGATACCCCAGGAGCGACAGTGTCCCTAATTTGCTGGGAAGTGGCGGTGCGGTCCCCTACGGCAGTGCGTAGGATCCTACGGTCTTGGCGTGCATCCGTGCGTCGCTGCGGTCCGGTCCCAGGTCGACGGGCACGTGCACCTTCCGCCGACCACTGGCGACAACACCGATGTACTGTGGAGACCTCACGCTCCACGTGTTGAGCAATTCGGCAGTACGTCCACCCGGCCTCCCGCATGCCCACTATACGCCCTCGCTCAAAGTCCGTCAACTGCACATACGGTTCACGTCCACGCTGTCGCGGCATTCTACCAGTGTTAAAGACTACGATGGAGCTCTGTATGCCACGGCAAACTGGCTGACTCTGACGGCGGCGGTGCACAAATGCTGCGCAGCTAGCGCCATTCGACGGCCAACACCGCGGTTCCTGGTGTGTCCGCTGTGCCGTGTGTGTGATCATTGCTTGTACAGCCCTCTCGCAGTGTCCGGAGCAAGTATGGTCGGTCTGACACACCGGTGTCAATGTGTTCTTTTTTCCATTTCCAGGAGTGTATATTGCTTTGATGTGTAGCTTCTCCAACATCTTCTTCCATACTCTGGATACGAATTGAGACCCATTATCACTGAGCATTTTTCTTGGTTTACCCACGGTGCGAAAGTAATCCTTTTCTAACTTATTTGGCATTACTTTCCCTGTACATCACCTTAAGGGGTACAGCCTCAAAATTTCGAAAATACATCCATTATCACCAATACGTATTTAAACCCCCCTCTTCAAGTTGGTAGTTCCCCGAATACATCCGCCGATGGCATCTCTCCTGTTTTTTCAGGTATAATACAATATATCTAACCATTCCTACTAGTTGTAGGTGTCTTCGTTTTCTGACACTTCTCGCAGCTTTCCAGTATCTTTCTAGCCCTCTTCGCCATATAACTGAAGGTACACGTTTCTGCCAATTTTTCAGAACACTATTTAGGTCCGAAATGTCCATAGCTCATGTGCATATACCAGAGAAATTTCTTTATGGAATGTTCAGGCAAACACAACTTCCAGTTTTCCCATACAACCAGGTTAGTCCTGCAATATAGTATTCCCTTTTCTACAAGGTAATATTGCCTCACTTGTGGTTTTTGATTTTCTATCCATTTCTCCTTTGCCTTACGCAACCTTTCGTTCTTATTTTGTTCCTGTGATATATTCGTCAGATCCCCTTCAGTCTTATCCTCATATTACACTCCTTTCATATATAACAAATGAATTTCTCGAGAATCCGACAAATCTTGATTCTCCTGGTTCATCCCCAAGTGCAATCCGCTACTACGTTGTCTTTACCAGGTCTGTAACGTATCTCATATTGGTATTCCTGAAGAGCTGTAGTCCAACGAGTGAGTCTGCCATGTGTTAATCTGCAACTTTTCATAAAAGATAAAGGCTTTTGGTCTGTGCATACTTTTACTTTTCTACCCATTAAATAGTATCTGATCTTTTTGAAGGCCCATACTATGGCCAATGCCTCCTCGTCAGTAACGGTGAAGTTACGCTCGCATTTTGTCAACAACCCACTCGCGAATCCGATAGTTCGATGTTCTAACCCCTCTTCCGTCTCTATCATTTTGAATAGGTGGGCACCAATTCCAAAGTCCGAACTATCTGCCGAGAGACAAAATTCAGTGTCCAGTTTAGGATAGTAAAGTGTTCCCCCTTTATATAGAGCTTCTTATATGTCATCGAAATCGTTCTGACACTGCTCTGCCCACCCCCTAGGTACATTCCTTCCGGTTAAAATATGCAGTGACTGTGCATTTAATACCTGTTTATCCACGAATTTTCGGTAAAAATTACACAAACCGAGAAACGACTTTATTTCTTGGCTGTGGGAATTCTTTGATATACTCCATTTAGAATTCGGCTTAATACGCTCTGCTGATATAATATGCCCTAAAAATTGTATATCTCTCTTTCCGAATTCGGATTTAGTTTAATTCACGGTAATATTTCCCTCTTGAAACGCTTTCAACACGTCTTCCAGAATTCTACCATGTTCTTGCCAATCACTGGCAGCAATCAGGATGTCGTC
The DNA here is from genome assembly GCF_023897955.1 of Schistocerca gregaria. NCBI lineage: Eukaryota > Metazoa > Arthropoda > Insecta > Orthoptera > Acrididae > Schistocerca > Schistocerca gregaria. Next base: position 133,734,956 of record NC_064921.1, on the reverse strand, counting down.
CACATAAACGTTGATTCTAGACAATAATTCTTCTCCCAGTATGTTATCCAACATCCTTATGAACGCTGCTACCGATATATTCAATCCGAATGGCAGAACGTTGAAATGATAACATCTGCCTCTATATACAAAAGCTGTGTACTGTTTATATTACTCAGGCAGTTTTATTTGCCAGTACCCGGCATTCATATCGAGGCTAGACAATTTACTGGCCCGTTGGAACTTTTGCAACCATTCTTCAAGGGATTGTGGCCTCTCATTCTGAGGCTCTATTATCTTATTCAGTCCAAGGTTACTCTCACTGAACCATCTTTCTTTGTCACATATACCAACGGATTGCAATATTGACTCGTCCATATTTCGATAATTTGCAATTTTTGCATCCTTTGTAACTCTTTTTCTATTTCCTCCCATCTTGCCAAAGGTTGCACATGGGGCCTCAGTTTGCATGGTTGGTGCGTTTTGAATTTAAACTGATAAGGTTGTCCTTTAGTTAACCTAGGTCTATTTGAAAATACTTTCTGACACTTTACCAGCAACTCTCCTAGTTCTTTCTTTGCACCTTGGTCTATATTATCGATATTATTTAATTTAGCTTTGACATCTTCTAGTGACCAGTCTGCTTCAAATGGTTCTCGTCTGTCTTTCCTTCGAATCTACTTCCCGTTGGAAACACTCACGCATTATTTTCAGGTAGAATTTTCCCTGCGCCTTCTCTTTAGCTTGAATGGCCCTGCCAAACTGAAACTCGTTTCTAGTACCATTTACCGTCGGAATCACACTACCCCTTTCTAAATCTACAACAGCTGCATGGTCTACCAATAAATCCATCCCTAATATAAACCCTACGCAAAGGTCAGGTACCTCTACAGCCTTAACTTGCAATGCAATTCCTTAAAATCTCACTTCCAGTAACACTTTGTTTTTTTATTACCTTCCTTTTTCCTCCTACTGCACCCACGATTCTAGCTTCTTGTAACGGCAATGGGTACCTCTTCCTGGTCTCTTATTTGGTCATAAAGTCCCTCATGGCGCACAACTCACTACCTGCATCAATGACTGCTGCTGCTTCGATACCATTAATATCCACATCTATATCGGTTGATACTCTTCCTTAATCACCATTTCATCTTCCTCTAAAATAGTTTCTTTAATATCGCACCAATCCTCTTTTACTATCCCTATTGATCTGTATTGGTCCACTGTTCATTTGAGCTCGTGCTCGGACCGCACACGAACTCCCCTCTAGTTTTCCTGCTCGGTAATTTCTCTTTCGGGACCTCTTTCGGTCCTGACACCCTCGTATCTCTCTCCCTGTTCTTCGTACCATCGATTACCACGACCGTTGGAACCACCTGGGTTCCAGCCTCTTGTGCCACGTGTGTTATGCCCGTTATCACGCCTCCCGTTATCCCTCATGTTATTGTGATTCCTGTTTCGCTCTCTCCAGTTCTCATTTTCCCTTGACCTCCAATTTACACCTCTCCAGCCCTTACTGGAGGTTTCCACCCCTCATAAAGCATCTAATTGATCAAGTGATTGTAATATGTCCTCAGGTTTCTTTATAGGTATGCCTATCAGCTTTTCTTGCACAGATATCGGCAGTTTCACCAACACTACTGCAATAAGATCCTCCTTATCTAAATATAAATTTTTTACAGAAATTCTGGAAATAATCTTTGTAACTGCCGTACCCACTCCCAAGAAAATTTCTCGCTTGAAAGATACTATTACGTACATTACCTTGTGTACTATTAGACCAATATTTGTAAAAAAATTTATTAATAAATTCGTCATAAGTTTGGCATGCTTCTCCTGCTCTCATTCCCCACAACAGAGCGTCCCCTTCCATTCTGATAGTGACACAACCTATTTTTCTTCTGTCGTCCCAATTTTCTGGCAAAACCTCTTTAAATTGCTTTATAAATGCTTTGGGTTGTAACTTTCCTCTCGCATTGAAATTATAGAAAGTACACACCCTGAGATAGTGGTCATCAATATTAGTTTTTTACTATTATTACCTGTTTCCATTAGATTTTTAAATTTAGCATCTAATTTTTCAGCAAAGATATCAGTGCCTCTGTTTGTAACATCACTGACTTCTTACTGAATACAAGCTACCCTGTAAGATATCTCTTTACTATTATTCTCTACCAAATCCGACAATTCTGACTTTACTTCCTCCACGCTCTCGTTGACTTTGGATATTTCCCCTTTTAGCTTTTTAATCTCCTTAGTAACATTCTTATCGAAAGTTTTGATACTTTTTTTAAGTTCACTTATATCTCTACTGTGATGCACTATTGCAGTCTCACTTGTGGTTATCCTCTTTGACAAATCACTTGCTCCCGTTTCCTGCTCTTTTACTATTGTTGGTATCCTTCCCTCTATTTCGGTGATTTTATTGTCAGATTTTTTGATATACTCATTAGAGCCTATTAGTATTTTTCTTAATTTCCCCAGTGATTTCTTCCCTAGTCAACTGGCTAACTTCCTCCATTATCTTACTCAACGCTTTGTTACCATTCATTATAGCTATCAACATTTCCGTGATGCCCATTTCTTCACCTATACTCTGTATAGCCTCCGATACTGTGTTTTCACCCTTTCTAACGACGTTTCCATTGGGAGAAAAAGCGCCTGTTTCTGCCGTTCCTAAAGTTTGTACCATCTTTCCCTGCTCATCATTCCCTGCTAAATGAACCATTACACTTTCCGGTCGCTCTGTAGACCTACCAAGTGTTAACAATTCATCACTACTCTCCACTTAATTTGCGTTGGCCTGGACCATATTTTTCTCTATATATACCATTTCTCAACAACATACTCTTCTGCACTAGAATCTCGAATCTATCACCCCTAGAATGTGTAAAGTTCGTCTTACATTAGGTAAATTTCGTTGTTCTCCAGCCGTGGCATTAATCTGAGGCTGGCTGCACCGCTGCGCCGAGCGACGAACTTCGGACTGCCCCGAGCGCGCCGCCGGCGCACCCCTGCTATGCCGCTCCTTCGATCTGCCTGCCCGCCTCCCCTGTATATGTGGCGGTCCTTGCCACGTCCGTTGCTGCCGCGTCCTTTCCCTCGATCTCTTACCGACTACTACTACTTGCTGTTCGTTACACTTTTTTCAAGTCGGCACCCTCGAATGCAAGTTTGGTATCTTCAATAATAATCTTCTTGATAGTCTTCATTCGCCCACGCAGTTTTAACCGACGTCATGGACGCCAAGTGCAAACTTGGCAACTGTCTTCTTAATGCTCTTCCTCCCACTCACTTTTATTCCCCACCAGGGATGTCAAATGCAAGAACCCTTCCTTTCTAAACTGATAATGTTATCACTCTGCTTATCCACGAGGCCGTAGAGGGTTGTATGTGTGACGTACAGTATAACTGGTCAACATTTCCACCCGCAAATTTTCGAGTGCAAGTCGGACCTTCCTTGATCCGCCTTGGTGGGTCGTGTCGTCGGATTTCCTCCTACCTGTGCGCGGTGCAGCTCTCGTGAATGTCGTCCCGTGCAGATTCTTCATTGGCGCATTGGATGTCTCTGTCGGTGGATGCTAATTATCTGAAATTGCTGTCGATCGACTTTGGGGTATCTATTTACTCGAAATTAACATTCAGAATACCATAGTATCACCTTTATTCCTATTAGATGAATAATGAAACACTCGTGTCACAGACTACTCGTAACCGAGAGCATGGCTACCATCTAACAAGACAGGAAGAGCTCTTAACGCTGACTGCCGCCTTTTGCGCGCAGTCCGTATCTCTTACTGGTTTCGTCATAGTTCGTGGTTTTCCGATCAAGATCGTACTTACTAAGATATGCATTTGTTAATGAACGGGTGTGAATTTTAACGAGGCAAAATTATGATAAATAGTTTTAAACATCCAGAGGCTCCTCGTAATATTCATGTAGTCATAAATAACTTTAATTATTAAATATAAAGAAACAAAATCGGTGACTTTTGCGCCAAGATGGCGGTACTTCCCCTCATGTACATTTCCCAGGCTGACGCTTGTTGCTGCGGTCCAGCGCCGAGCCCCACCCCACTGCCCACGACATATGGTCGCTTCGTCACCTAGCGAGCCAGCGTGGGAAATGCTCTCCGACTCATGGCCGACTACGGAATGCAGCACTTCCTAACAATCGTGAATACATCAGTAAGAGACAATAATTTATTAAAACTGGTAAAAATGTCTTCTTCAATAGATTGGTTAAAAATGGCGCTGAGGACTACGGGACTTAACTGCTGAGGTCATCAGTCCTCTAGAACTTAGAACTACTTAAACATAACTAACCTATGGACATCACACACATCCATGCCCGAGGCAGGATTCGAACCTACGACCGTAGTTGTTTCGCGGTTTAAGACTGTAGCGCCTAGAACCGCTCGGGCCAGTACGGCCGGCTCCTCAATAGAAAGAGGCACCTTAGAAGATATCGCCATTACAATTTACATTTTGTCATGTTGCAAAATAGTCCCTCATCTGCCTACCGAACGTACCAGGTCTTATTTCTGTAGGCTCACAGAGCTGCAGAAGGCATTCATACGACTCGTCCTCGAATTGTACACCCTCATGTTATCTTACGAAATTGTTGTTGTTGTTGTGGTCTTCAGTCCTGAGTCTGGTTTGATGCAGCGCTTCATACTATTCTATCCTGTGCAAGCTTCTTTATTTCCCAGTACCTACTGCAGCCTTCATCCTTCTGAATCTGCTTAGTGTATGCATCTCTTGGTCTCCCTCTACGATTTTTACCCTCCACGCTGCCCTCCAATACTAAATTGGTGATCCCTTGATGTCTCACAACATGTCCTACCAACCGATCCTTTCTTCTAGTCAAGATGTGCCACAAATTCCTCTTCTCCCCAAATCTTACGAAATTACCTAGAATGACACATACTCTTATGTTTATGTCTGAAAAGCCGACATCCACATCGATCGGCCGATGAAATATTCTCAACTTATTAGCCAAAATCCCAAAAGTACAGAGCTATTCAAAAAGAAGGAATAGGTTTCAATTATTTATTGCTTCCTAACTACAAAAGACAGAAACACAATTCCAACGTTACTGGAATGAGAAAAGTTCAAATTTTTATTCACTGAAATGTGAACACCCTGTGTTGCACCACAAATATCAAAACGGTGGCTCATTTCCTGCCACACGCAAAGCAGCTGCTCTCTGGTTATAAAATTCACAGAGAGACCGTCAGGGAGGCGGGGTGTGGGGAGGGGGGATATAAACGCTGTCGTTTACTTAACTTCCAACCCCCCAGATCAAAGTTACGAGGTATGACGTCTGGAGACGTGGGAGGCCACTGGAGATGACGTTCATCCTCTGCTCTTCCTCTTCCAATTCAACCTTCTGTAAGGTGTCATGACACCATTCTTGGATGTTGCAAACACTGTTAACGGGGTTCTCCAGTGTTATGCGTTTTCCGTCCACAGCACCAATACAGTTTGTAAAGCCAGTTCTGTCTAAAAATTGTTTGGCAGTAATCATCTAGTCAGCTTGAGTTTTTTCTGCCATATGTAGAGGCTATAGACACTTCCACAACTGCTCGCGCGTACCCTACACAATTTCTCTGGTTGTATTGGATCGTAGCAGATATTCGTAGTGTAATGAACAAAAGCTATTTCAAGTTGCGAAGTATCTGGAAAGTACAAAATACAGTTAACAGCATCGATATTATATTCATAGGAATATAAGGCTGCGTACTTACCAAAATGAATAAACATTTTTAATTTCATTCATGACAGGCAAGTAAATTCAAAAGAAGTCGAGGAATCTGAAGGTCTGTTTAGTGAGAGAACTGGCGTCGCAAAAGTGTTTGTCTGTCGACGCTGCAAGAAAACGGGAAAATATGTGTACTTGGATGCAACGTTATTTGTGCACCATCAAATGGAAGACACGCTGACCACTAGCAGTATCGAAATTCTGACAAACAGCAGATTAAACAAGGAAGGACCTTCGCCCTCCCCCCTCCCCCACCACACCCCTCATCCTTCAGGTTATCTCAAAACAACAACGACGATACAGGACGAAGCACAAAAGTAAGACATCCAACTACGAGAGAAGCAAAGAACGTTACTTTATATGAGGAACCTGTCTTAAATGTATCAAAAGAGAAACAAACCGAATAGAGGACAAAAATTTTGTTTTAATACTTGTCCGATGACAGCGATGAATGTGAGGAGAAACACCGGAAGTTATCAGGTTCCACAAACTTTTCTACATATCCGAGAATGTGTCGTAACAATACCATTCAAGCAATGTATTCTCCAACAACTTCATTCGTTCAGCCGTATTCGCCAAACATCCCAACTGAAACAGATTTTCCACGCACTGTGTTTCTGTGCAAATCTGCTGACTACCGCAACAAGGACTCAAAATTTCAACTTGGTTTTGTTCACAGGAAGCAAATTCGAACATTTCGATTTGATTTTCTTGATGTATCTAATCAGTAATGCATATGGGCAATAAAAACTGTTGAATAAAATGATGTTTGCTTGCCTCAAGGTCACTGACAAGCGTTCATCAGGTGGCACAAAATTCCTCCCTGCCGTGTCTTGTTTTGGTCCTATTGCTCGAAGAAATATTGAAAGAATTGATTTGGGTGATTTTGTAACCCTTCATGAAATCCTTAACACTGGGCTTTCATTACTCTCTGTCTAACGATTGGATTTACCCGGTAACGATATTCGCGCTGTTTTCTCGCACTTATTAATGGTAAAATAGGCACCAAAAGAGCTGTTTCTATGAACTCCCTGGTGGTACTGAGACCAGCTGCGACCCTCCTGTCGCTGTGTTTGCACCATAATCTACTTCCACGAGAGCGGTTGTTTAACGGCGCCGCCTGGAAAATCGCATGAGCACGCCAAGCATTTCTTCGACACTGTATTGTTAATGTTTTTTTGTAATTTGTTAGCTTTCAGGACCTGCCCGTAAAGCCATCTCGATAGTGGAATATCAATTATGACGTTACGAACGTAAGTACAATACAATACCAAGTCCCCAAGCGGAGAAAATCGCTGACCCGGCGGCGAATCGAACCCAGGCCTCTCCGGTTAGCAATCCGCCGCTCTGACAGCTCAGCTACAGAAACGCATTTGTCTTTGGGACAGTGCTTATATCGCCGCCGTTACAAGCAAACTGCATAATTTCTAGTAAGCAGCATAATAACAATGAATCTCAAATCATGCAGCGATTTCTAAAGTCATAATGTTACCCCATCGAGCTCGCCTATGCTAAATCAACTGTTTTTGGAAAGTCTGAGTATTTCCAAGAAATGCCTCAGAATTGTAAAATGAATTAGAAATCTATTCCGTAGATTACAGGAGGGGGCAACTGGCACGTCTTGCAACCCCTGGTCCCCCCCCCCCCCCCCTCTCACCCATCCGCCCGTCCACCCGCCGGGAATCTCTATTAAGGATGCTTATGCTGTCGATGGTGTTAACTAGCAAGAGTTTGAGTTGTCACATCATTTTTTTTTTTTTGGTTCTGTGTTTTCATAAGCTGTTGCCAACACACCGCCCAGCAAAGATGAAGGGTGCCTATCATGAGAGAGGATGGAGGCACCTTCGCAAGCAACATACCGCCAACGCCCTCTCGACAGAATGTATTTAAGCTGCTGCTGCTGACCAGAGGGCCTCAATCACTGACTCACTCTTCCAGTTTGGCGTCTGACAGAATACTCGCTGAGTGGCTTAGTTCATATCACACTAAGACAGTATATTTAGATTAGTGACTACAGTGGAACTAGGAGAGAGACTAAAGTTTGTTATGGCAACATTACCGATATAGAGAGCGAGAGGACTATTATTCAGGAACTCGTACCACAACAATGAGAAGCTTGTACCACAAAACATGGGCCCTATTAAAGTTAAATAACAGCTTCGTGTTCATGTAAACAAAGAACCATAATAAAGAACATGCGCATTTGTGTTTTAGGAAGAGGATACCAGCCTACCATAACAACATCCTCTCCCTTTCAGTACAAGACTACAGTGACGACAGCGATTCTAAAGATTCAGTTAGTATTTTCGCAAAGGTGTGCGTTTGTAACGACAATAGGCAGGCTGGGAACTTTTAACATAAAATTTTGTGACAATGACTGACTTATTCACGACAGTGAAGTAAAGTAATTGATTTGAGAGAAATGATGAACAGATATAGTGGACTTGTTGACATTAAACTATTACTTCTAAAATGTATACTGTAAGTCTCACCACCTGATGGGATTAATAAACTGGTTTTTCAAAATAAATTAAAAGACATAGTGAAACCTAAATTCTTATTTCAAGGTTTCTTCTTGCTAATGACTTATTACTTTGGTAAAAAATGTAACAGTGAAATGTTTTTTAAGACACATCGGTATTGTTAGGGATAAATGAGATTAACAGACATTAATTAGGCCAGTTCCTAAATTTTGGTGAACTACCCTATAGGTGGCTTGCAGGTGAAAATTATACAAAATGTTAACAGCGATTTGTAAATTGTCAGTCATTTGGAGCTGAATAGGAAATAAACATCAGTTTCAAACATGTGTATTTAACAAACAATATAATGATGGCTACTGAAAGAGGCCAAATTTTGATTTTAATTTTTATTCGCTATGATAAACACAAAATTCTCATAAAATGTATGTTATTTCTCTCCTTGTTCCCAATACAAACCTCAATCAGTTTATTAACGATCAAATTTGACCTATCGCTATCATACATTTCGTATTCTCCTCATGTAACCCTGTATTACGGTTTAGATTTATGTCAAAGGTCTATTACAAGGTTTCTATTATCAGTTGCTCATCTTCAATCATGTCATCATATCTGTCTTTCTTGTCCAGGATTCCTTAGTGCATCTGACAGTCATTCGCCTGGCTAATCCATGCAAAATCAAAGGGGTTGGGGAGGTACTTTGTGCTTACCTTTAAAAACTGTTGTAATCAGGCCAGTAACCTTATATTTCAAAATTGAGGAAAAAATATTTATTTTTATAATTAATTCTTCTACATGGTTCCAAAAGCGTTTTAAAATTTTCATTTAAACTTAACCCAAAAGTTTAAGTATCAGCAGTATATGTTACTTTCCCCAATTAACGTCTTATGCAATATTTTCAGGTTCAAGAACTTACTTACTCATGGATGTATCTTTAAAAAGTATGTTGTGAGTAAAAGTCAACAACAGTTAACGAAATTTGTATTTTAAAAAAAATGTGTTTTTCAGGGTGAGCATAATATTCTCTCAACCACTTGGTAGTACACCTTACTGAAAATCTGTTGATACTGCTAAGAGTGTATTAAAAGATTATTCATGTTCTGAACCTTACAACAAATCTTTACCTCTTTAAAAAGAATGTTCTTAATATAACAACAATTAACAAATTTAGTTTTTTTTAATTTGTTTTGGATGGGCCTAAAGTACCCCCCCCCCCCCCATGGGCCTAAAGTACCCCCCCCCCCCAACCAACACACATGTAAATGGGCATTATGAAAAATGCGTTGGTAAGACTAGGTCTAAATGTCCCACCAATTGGTCGTTCCTGTGTACCCTGTCTGTGGCTACATTGATCACTGGTCGGTGCTGAATGTGAGGAAGAGGACCCAAAACTTTCTGCCTGCTGGGCGAAATGGTCACTAAGAAATAAGTTGTCTGGGGTATACTGTCAACGACTCTGTACGATTCTGATGGAATGATGTGTTCTACAGCCTGGAGTTTATGGGTCACTGTTAAGTTTCTTCAGCATCTTCCACGCCTAACGAATGTTCTGTTTTATGTCTAGTTATGTCTCTTTTTATTGTGGATATAGCATTCAATAGTTATTCGCCTGTATGAGTGGTTTCTTCAGAGAATGGGTCTGCTTCAAAAAGGTTTCCATATTTCCAGAGGAGAGATCCTGAATCTTATTCGAATCCTTGGATTTAAGATGTTCTGCATCCCCTAAGAATATATCTGCGAGAGATGATTGCAACTAACTTGATAAACCTATCATACATCTTTGGGTCTGACTCGAGCTTTTTGTTTTCTTTATCGAGTCCGTGACTGATCTTCTCCCACTGCGCTCGCTTAAAACTGAACTGTCTTTTAAACTGAGCAGTTTCTGGCTGCTGCCACATTGTAGATCAGTGGTCGGTGCTGAATGTGGGGAAGAGGCCCCAAAACTTCCTGCCTGCTGGGCAAAATGGTCACTACGAAATAAGTTGTCTGGGTTATACTGTCAACGCCATCTCCAACTGTTGAAGGACGGCACTTCGTCACGCTGACCATTCAGCTAACGGGGCGGAAAATGCGCTACAATTATGTTCCAAAGCGCCGCCCATGAAAACGGGATTATTCTGGGGCTCATTCCTTGTGTTCTATTGCAGGCGGAAAGGTAGCAGTAAGTGTTTTGGTAGCCCTTGTTCTTGGGGCTATTTGTATACCTAACAGAGGGATCGTCTTCCTGTAAATATTCTGTAGTACATGGTGACAATTTCAGTTCCACACACTTCTTATAGCTTAGGTGAATGGAACAAGTCGATTCGTTCTTTTAGCGTTCCTTAGATGTGGTCTACAGTGCGCCTTAAGGGGATTATGGAGTAAACAGTTTGTTTAGGCGCGGCTAATGAGAAAATCCGAAAAAGCATTTCTCACTATTTTTTTGCAGCGGATATCTAAATAACTAACCACAAGAAGTTGGTCAATCTTTCACGGTATACTTGTGCCATGTGCCCGCGTTTAATTTCGCGTAATTCTCTTGGATTTGGAATCGTCTGGCCGCAAGAGCGCATGGTGCGTTACTGTCGGCGGTAGAGGGCAAGTCGTAAGAGAAGGTACTTAAGGGCTGCGACGATGTAGAGAAAAGGAGATTTCCTCGAACAGATACGGATCCTCTACACCTCCCGTTAACTTGATCCCTCTCACTCGCTTGCCTCTCCCATCCTCTCCCACCCCTGTCTGCTGCCGTGCTTGTATTCCCACATCCCACCTGCTCTCCATCTCTCCACTCTCCATAACCTCTCCCAAGGTGGCTTCCACCAGCTCCCCCTCCCTGATGATGTCCTCATCCCCTCCACCCACCCCTCCTATCAACTTCGATCCTTCTCTTCCACTTCCTGTTTTTTTCCTTAGGGCTCCCTCTCTCCCTTCTCTCCCTTCCTCCCCCCTCCTCCCCCCAGCCTTCCCCTACCCCCATACCTTCTTTCCTCCCCCCATCTCCTCAGCCAATGGCATCTCTACTCTCCCCTCTCCCTCTTCCGCCACCTTTTCCCCCTTTTGGCATGTCCCCAGACTCGCACACGTCACGTGAACATTAGCGCGCCAGACACCATCGCCATCAGTTTTGTGTGTGTGCCGTCGTGTTTGTGCTTCAGTCTTTACGCCGCCCTCGCTCCCTCTTTCACGTATGTCATCTCAATCATTAGTGTTCGTATACAGTGCTGACAGTTTTTTGTTTTTCGATGTGTGTGAATGGCTTCGTGTTTTTTTAATTACTGTGTCTACTGTTATTTGTCAACCGTTATGTTATGTTCATTCTGTGCCTTCATTGTTTTCCCTTTGTAATGGCTGTGGCTGAAGAGCGGCGTACTGTTGCTGTTACTAGCCCACCTTTTGTATAACGTGTAAAATGACCATAAAGAAAAAAAATGCCAAAAGGAGAGTGTGACACGTGTGACGAGCAGTGCAAGTGTGGCGGCGTGTTGTTGTGGCCAAGCGTCTGCCATGGTCCGTTGGCAAGAGTGGTACAGGGTTGGTCACAGCCGTGAACATGGCACGTTAAAAGCCACTTCGACAGGACGCACATCTTTTTTTTGCCGTGCCCTCTGCTATTGAAGTTGCAAGCAGTTTGTGTCCATTGTAGTGCCGGGTTGGAGTCCAGTGGGATCTTTGAAAGTACTGGGCACAGTGGCGTCTGCGGGATGATTCCCATGGGTTTTCGACTACGATTTACCTTCGTTACACCCTTCTCTCCGTGCTATCTAAGCAAGCGTTTGTCAGTGGGCGCTGGATTTTATGAGAAATCACGGTGAGCATCTGATAAGCCTGCAAGTCTGCACGTCACTTGATGTCGCCTGGTGGCTGTTCTGACTCCACATCCATATTGCCCGTTGATATATATATATATATATATATATATATATATATATATATATATATATATATATATGTGTGTGTGTGTGTGTGTGTGTGTGTGTGTGTGTGTGTGTGTGTGTTTGTTATGTATAATGTTTTCTCTGTGTTACTACTTGAGTTCAGTACTGTCACTGAGTGTAGGATTGTGGCTGTCACTGTTCCAAATTGATTTTAGAATCTAGGGGTACAGAATGCAGACGCAATTCTTCTGATTTGCGAATTGTACTTTATAGTCAGTGAAAATCGTTGAATCTGGCTAAATTATTTCTGAGGCATGTCTATAGTTATGTTGGTATCACGAGCTCGAATTGTTTACTACATTGTAAAAAATGGTTCCAATGGCTCTGAGCACTATGAGACTTAACTTCTGAGTTCATCAGTCCCCTAGAGCGTAGAACTACTTAAACCTAACTAACCCAAGTACATCACACACATCCATGCCCAAGACAGGATTCGAACCTGCAACTGTAGCGGTGACGTGGTTCCAGACTGTAGCTCCTAGAACCGCATGGCCATCCGGGCTGGCTCTGCATTTGTAGTATGTTTAATTTGTACTAAATAATTAACGAGTTGTCTCTGTGTTGGAGGATAGCTGATTGTACCTTTTGCTTGACTACCATGATCGAAAATTTTAATCAAGGATTCTAGGACTGTGGTAGCGCCAACAGCCGTTCTATGTTAGTAGAGATGCGCTGCAGTCGTGGACTGTGCGGCTGGTCCCAGCGGAGGTCCCTCAGGCATGGGTGTGTGTGTTTGTCCTTAGTATAGTTTAGGTTAAGTAGTGTGTAAGGTTAGGGACTGATGACCTTAGCAGTTAAGTCCCATAAGATTTTCACACACATTTGAACATTTGTTAGTAGAGAAGGAGGAATTACTACTACTGGGGTCGCCTCTATCACCGCCTCTATCATCATGAATGGCGTTTTGATAATTACTGGGAATAGCCAATGGTTGATATTTGTGACATAATCATTTGAACATATGTATGCTGTTTGTAATGTAAATGTATTTAATATACTTTACTAAAAGGAAGTGATTTTATACTGTTGTCTTTTCAGGTGTTTGCCATCAGTTGTTTATTGGAATTTAGTCTTTTCAGTTAATGGTTTTCTTGGATGTTGCCTTTCAAAAATAAATTTATTAGTATTCGTAGAAACATTAATAAAGTCATTATGGCTCACTACCTTCCCACTCAACACCAGCTCCCTATCGCATTTGAGTACCGTCCAGGCATTTACCTAGAAGTTCCATCTTCCAGTTTTCAAATTTCTTACTCCTTTTTGGTGAAACTCCCCAGTAACATAGATTCTGTGTACGAAAACCGAACCGTGGAGTCCAAGATAGCTATGCAAAGTAAATGCCTGAATGTCTTTAATTTTTAACATATATAATTCTAAGATCCCGATCTCATACACCTTCTTAAATTTTCTAGATACCTTCATCCGTTTCCGAGATACAGAGGTTCAAAGTTACCATACCTGTACAAGTGAAACACGCATTAAAAATCCGGCGTGCGGCAAAAAACGTAGTATATACAGTGACAAATTACCGATAAATATCCTGTAAAGCGTCTCCGTTATCATCAGACAGTAGTATTGAAGCACATGCAAAATTTCTGTGAATGTAAAATCCAGTCCGATGTGTAATATTAGTTTTGCTTATTTAAATTTCACATAAGTTAACTATCGAGATTTTCCTGACCCACTACGTTATTTTCGTATGAATCACATGCCCTGCTGTAGCAGAGAAAATAAGTGGACGAGAGGAAATGCTCCTACCAGAGCAGAAAAAAGGCTAATATGGTCTAGTGTAATTAAAAGTCTCTTACTGAAAAGTGAAGTACCAGCTACATCATCCTCAGAAACTTCAAATATTTTCTCATAAATTTGTGCACAATTTCACGATTTGCTGAGACAGAAGAGGACAGAGGCAGTGGGAATGAGACAGAAAATGAATAAACCCTGGAAGACAGTAAACAGTGGTTGTCACATAGAAAGAGGAAAGCCGACAATGACAATGAGAGAAAAAGCGAGGCACACTGTGGAAGTGGAACGTAGTTGACAGTGACAAAGCAGTGCTAAGAAAAAGAGTAAAGGAGATAGTATCAATGGCAGAACGAATAAAGAGGGGGAAAAACTGGAATTTGATGAGAGCCAGTGACAATGAGAGACGGATTCTGTGACAACGAGGAAGACAGAGATAATGAAAGCGAGAAGAGACAGCAGCAGTGTGAAGGAGTAAAGTAGATAGTAGCAATTAGAGACGGCAAGAATGTGACAGTTACGATGAGCGGAGACATTAGTAGCAGGACGACACTATGGTGTATACTGTGGGTGTCGGACAGGAGACAGTGACAGTTGGAGAGACGTAAAGAGATAACGAAAATGAGTAGGACTGAGTGAGTGAGTAGGAATGAGCAAGTAGGAGTAGATGGAAATGAGCGAGTGTCACCGGCAGATTACTGGATGTGAATGAGTTGTAAGTAGGAAGCTTGTGGGAGTGATAGCTGAACTGTATGTTAAAAAGAGCGCGAATATGTTTGCATACCAGAATTTTTAAAGGTGCTGAGGAAGGTGAGGCAGTTGGTACCCCACTTATCTTTTATGAACGGGACCATACTCGCCTTTTTGTGCTATGATAGGAAAGTTTTTCAGCTGATTCTGTTAGGAATTAGAACATCCTGTCATGTCCCGGCACAGCCTCACTATACCAGAATGAAGTAGCTCATTCTGGACGATGACAACAATGGATTAGTTATAAATTGCTGTCAACCTTTATATTGGAGATGAGAGGGGGAGAACCTCCTTGCTTTGAATCAAATAAGTTTCCTGAAAATAGGTTACAGAATTGCAATAGGCAGAAAAGATTGGTTAGTTTCTATCAAGTTTATTCTCACATATACTTATATGAGGTGTTGGACCGTCAACCCCTCAGTAAGATTCAGTCTATTTATTAGGACTTGCTACTTCAAAGCTAATTGCCGGTACATATAAGAAACAAGTACAAAGCCATCACTTGTTCTTGGTGAGCACTGAAATCTCTCTAAGTAATTGAGACAAAGACTGACAGTCTCTCTTCAACACTATTCCAATGAGACTCTAAAAGTCCTACTTGACCTGCAATTCGTGAGTGTCCACCAGAGTCTATCACCGTCTTCTCATAGTTGAAGTCTTTATCAGTTGTATCGGCTGCTATGGGCCTACTCGGTCCCACTGGCGTCTCGCTGCAGACTCTCCAAACTGCCGGCACTGGCTCTGAATCAGCATCTGAATCTCGGCCTGTAGCTAGTCAGCTGCCTGGCCTTTCATTTCGTTTCTCATGTACTTGGGTGCACACAAGTTCATTTGTTTCATACGACCGTTTCATTTCTAAGTGATCGGATTGCACAAGAATGCCTATGTTTGCACACGACACTCTCGTTTCTAACTGGTCGGCTTGCGCAAGAATGCCTTCGGTTCCGCAAGACACTTTCGTTTCTAGCTGCACACAACTTAATTTGGTTCCACACGAGTGTTTTCTGCACATGACTGACACCCTCTGTTGCTTTATTATCGCCCTGGTGTTTCCATCTTCCATTCCGCAGGTTTGTTTTATGCTGCTTCCTCTGACAGACAGTCAAACACTAAGTTATTTGATCAACAAGCCATACTTGGCAGCCTCCTTCGCTTATCTTTATGTCCTGGTGGACTATTTCTTAAGGTCGACTGGCTGTTTGCCTATGGAGCCTGGACTCGTATTATGGTCACAAAATCAAGAATAAAAATTAAAATTTTCTTTGGTCACAACAATATTAATAGAAAAACTTGAGTTACTCGTATTTAAGGTTAAAGGTTTTTTTAGAATGAGGTTATTTAACGAAGTTTAATGTGATTGTAAAAATGTGACAGATTTCTGAATTAAATTTACTACAAAAGGACAGCTAAGTGCCGGCCGGGGTTGCCGAGCGGTTGTAGGCATTCCAGTCTGGAACCGCGCGACCGCTACGGTCGCAGGTTCGAATCCTGCCTCGGGCATGGATGTTTTTAATGTGCTTAGGTTAGTTAGGTTTAAGTAGTTCTAAGCTCTTGGGGTCTGATTACCTCAGAAGTTGAGTCCCATAGTGCTCAGAGCCATTTGAACCTTTTTTTTTTTTTTTTTTTTGACAACTAAGTCTTCTGAAAAATAGTAAGAACTCCAAGACTACGTTTGCGTTTTCTTGAAACCTGCTGTGTCAAGGAAAGAGCACGAAAGATCACGTCAGTTTTAAATATGCGTTTTGACCTTGAAGCATCTTGTAAGGCCTTGTATTCACTGAGCGCGGCAGCAACCCTCAACAGCATCCGCAGCTTTGCCTTGTGCAATAGGTACCAAGCTGCAGTCCGCGGTTGCTGCGGTCGAACTTCCCGCGCAGTGATCTGAGGCGGAGCGGTGTGCTATTCCACAACAAAGAGATTTCAGTATGCTCTGCGCGTGCAGATGAGACGGAGGTTCTGTTATTCATTCGTAGCAGAAGTGAACAGCGAGGCGTGTCTTTCCCTGACAGCACTCTAGGAAAAAAAAAAGTTTTATAGAACTCAGAGAACAGGGCCTACTACAATAAAAATGTGGGCGAAGACACATGGAAGGACGTAAGTAGCAAAATGAAGATGCAGTTCTGAAACTTGAAAATGAAACTTATATCCTTATCGGCTTCCTACAGTGGAGACAAGAACTTCTCACTCACAGTAATCAGGAAACTCGGTGTCTATTTTCCTTATTTTTGGGTCGATCATCGCATTTAATTGTTCAAAATCATGTAACTACAACTGAGTAAAATTTTTAATTGTATCTCCACCATTTAGAAATTTATATCTTGCATATATGTGTTACCGTTTTCAATGTTTTATGTACGAAAACACTGAGGAACTGAAACTGGAAATGCGATGTTGGATGAGAGAATTGTATTGTGAAAGAATGGAGAATGGATACAGACATGCAAGCTACAAATTTCGAAATGGTGGAAGATACAACTAAAAATTGTACTGGACTGTCATACACACGCGCGCGCACAATCACACGCACATACTACTAGAATATCCTTCCCGATACAGAGCTGGGACTACGGCACATTTGCCAATTCCAATCTCCTGCTTCCACCCTATTAGGATGTAATATAGTATGAACCAAATCAGGTATACGACGAACTGCTACATACACATAAAGCACTGTTAACTAAAGCGAAATGATTGCTATTGATTGCTGAAGGAATAGGCCTATTCGAATGGACCGTCTTACGTAAAGACACGTCAGTGTTTCTGTTGAGATTCATCCGCGCCCCTCCACGCAAACAATCAGGCAAATACACAACCAAGGGGCTTAGTGTTTTATATGTTCATACTTACTGTTGGAAATGGGATGAGATTAAATTTTCAAACCGAAATCTCTGTTTTAACCAGGTATCTATAGTTGTGACAGGTGATCGAAAACTTCTGATCCGTAATGTAAATAAATTATTGCCATTGACACTGTTACTCTATAAATCTGTACAAAAGGTCCCAGATCAGTGAAATCTACAGCTATAGCCACATATATACTAAAGGTGATATCTTTCGTCGCGCATCGGAGTGTAAGTCGAGCACTTGAGTTATCCACCTTTCATGTTCTATTGTCGAATAGTGTGCGGGAAGCCCGACTGTTGTCTACACGCCATATTAGCTTGAATTACTTTAGTACACTAATGTAATCGTTTCGCGAAATTCATGGGAGAGGAAGTTTTATGTTAGGTGACCTTTCCTATAAAATTCGTCTTATATTTAACAGTATACCTCCCCCTGGTTGCATAACGTTTCTCTCGTAAGTCGAAATGGAAGAGCATTTCCTTGACGCTCTAGCGCTTATTTGATAACCTCGTAACAAGTGGTACCGCCTTACCTTGAATCTTCTCTACGTCCTCCATTAATACTACCTGATATGGGTGTCATCCCACTGGACAATACTCAACTCTCGTTCGGAACAGTTTTCAGTAAAGTACGTCTTTGGTGCGTCAATTCCTTTTTAATGAAATTCCTCCAATAGATCGCCGTCTGCCAACTTTCTTTATTATAGTTTTCGCTAATGAAACAATAGTCTATGTTTCCACTGCTTTATGTGTAATGCAACATGTTGAGGATCAATTCCCATCCCCTGCGCCATCTGTCCTTCTCAGATCTTCCAGCATTTGTCTATAGCTTTCTGACGCTGCAACGGCATCCGCAAACAGCCTCACGAAACCTCCTCTTACCCACGAGATCATTTCTACAGTGATGTCAGGATGAATAGCTTGTGTGTTGCAAGGTCGGCTGTGCTGAGAACTAATTGCTAAAAAAAAAATGTATACGTTGCGCCGTATCCGTGTTAATTAGAATCGAAGTTAGCCAATCAGGCTGCTGAGCGCGCAAATTGAAGTGGTCAGCCAGAGATGGAGTCGCCAAACTTGTTCTTCTTATGATTTCCTAAAACCGAGCAAGAGAACTAAACAAAAATTGGATATTGAACAGTAGTATGGATTGAAACGGAACCAAAAACGTGTTGGTATAGCAGCGAAAATACAACAAGAAAAATATCCATTGCTAACATGGCATGGCACAAACTGCACTTAACATTTGTAAAACCGGTCTTATTGACCCCTTTGTACTGCTGTGTTCTAGCCAACATTCAGGTTGATCACAGATTTCCTATCTCTTTATAGGAGGAGAATCTGTAGCCATTCTCAGATCCAAATTCTGAGTATTGACTTAGGCAATACGGAAAGCATGAACATCAGGTATATAATAAAATTTTTTGGATAAAAACACTGGTTGGTAAAACCTTTCCACGGAAAAAGGTTTCACTTCTAAGAGATCCGTCCAACTCACGTAGTTTTGGACCATATCCCTAATAGTAATTAGTAATTCTAAAGTTGACCTCTTTTCCGCGTTTCCCAGCATATTCCAGCCAACTTTAGGTTCAACATTTCGTTTGTCCTTGCAGGTTACCATTGTCCAGTAGGCTGGTGTTGAATTGAAGCACCTGTGCACACTGTATCGGAACAGATGAAGCAACGCTATCGGAAGGTATGATCGACAGTGCAAATCAGAGATCATTTTGTGGAATCCCACTCAAAAAATAAAACTTTATTGATCTTCATGGAGCTGGTTTCAGTTTACTGTGCCGACTGGTGTGGCCGTGCGGTTCTAGACCCTTCAGGCTGGAACCGCGTGACCACTACGGTCGCAGGTTCGAATCCTGTCTCGAGCATGGATGTGTGTGATGTCCTTAGGTTAGTTAGGTTTAAGTAGTCTTACGTTCTAGGGGACTGATGACCACAGATGTTACGTCCCATAGTGCTCAGAGTCATCTGAACCATTTTTTTCAGTTCACTGCAGTTAAATGTAGTTAGACATAACTGACATCTCTGATTTGAGCAGAAAGGTAAATAAAATTGCATGTCTTTGTTTCTTAAACGAACTGATGTGTTATGGAGACTTTCAAAACAGTAACGGATGCTTTTGAAATATGATAGGAGTATATAGTTCTGAAAGAAAAAATAAATTCTCCGAATTTTTATTGTTAAAAATGGCAGAATTTGAGCAAAAGAGTCGAAATGGACTTTAAATGGGCAACGTTGACCGAAACTGTTCCTACGATTTGAAAACATAATTTGTAACTTGGTTGTATTCAGGAAGTATGGAACACGCTAAGAGAAATTGTTATGAGGGAATGGAAGGTATAAGAAGAGCAATATTCAACAAAGGAAGGTAGTAATCTGCATCACGCGGGGAATTACAGTAATTCGTTCTGTAGCTACAAGAAAGACCGCTAAAGATATTCATTGCCGTTGCCTATTGATGATGAGCTGATAGTAAGTGAGAAGTGGGTAGCGGTTCCATAAATATTTAATGTTAAAGAGCTCAAATTCCTTAACTACCTAATATTAAACAGCTCAACTCCCTAATGATATGTTCTTTTCACTATCTTCGTAATTAACGTCAGAAATTAAGCGACGCCATCATATCTTCAGACATCTGTAACATTAGAAGTTTTCAGTAATAAAAAGTTGGCCTTCCAACTCCCATTTATTTCTGCAGCGCTTGTTACGGGAGAGAAAGAAGGAAGAAACGTATCCGCGGTAGCGTTTTACATATTGCGACACATGGCGTTTTTATTAAATTTCGAACTGACACTCAGACTGCCAGACTGTGATCGTTTCATTGATTTTGAGCGAATAAGGTTTCACAACAGAAGGTCTTCCACTAACAACGGACAGAGCTGTTTGCGAACTTTCGGGAGTCAAGAACACTGCGTTGCAGCAAGGTCTGGAAACCTTTCAGAGGGACGAATCGCTGAACCTATGGCAGCGAGGAAAAATAGTATTGAGAGACCATACGAGCTTTGCAGCTACTTTCAGCACTGCGTTCTTAGTTCTCCGAGACGAATTTTCTCAAAGTAACATTAATGAGCCGCGCGGCGAAAAGCTTTCTTAGAAAAGTGACGCTTTTCAACGCTAAAAGTCTCTTGTACTAAGAATCCGATTATTTTTAACAAAGGACACAGTGCTTCTGAAACTTCACAGGGCTCGTCCATTGAGCCAAAAATGTTCTATAAAGTCTGCTTTGTACTGAAACTCTCATTTGAAAGTGCTCATATAGAAAAGATCTATTTCAAGTGGTTTCTGAGAGAAACGTTTACTAATTTGTATGTCACAGTTCAATGTTATTCTTATGTAATTTTCCGTGCTTTGATAGTTGTTATTAATTATGGTTAAATTACCAATTTGTTGGTGTACATGAGAGAGTCGCATTAATACTGGAACTATATTGCATTCTGTACGGATATCGAAAAGTTCAGTCCATGTATCTTCTAAGAACTTCACGTCATTGCGCTCTGGCATAAATCTCTAGAAAAGTTGATAAGTATGTTCTTATTCGCTACTGTGAAAGACATCTCTTCTATTGGCCAAGTGCTCATAGCTCTTAAGGGACGTATTTTAAAGCCCATGTTTATTGGACTTATTTTTTTCTTGTTTTGGTCTATACTACCACCTCTGAAAGTTTCCTCCCCTACAGTCTTAGCGACAGACTGGAAGATTACACTGTGAGAGGTATCAGAACGATTTTCACTTATAGCTTTCTGGACCACGGTGCCTTACCTCAAACTGATGGATTTATTCCTTTTCTTCATCCGTGAAAGTTTGTGACATCACCACCAAATCACCCTGTACATACACACACATACAGGAGGTGGCGTCTGTAACTTCGACGCTCTACAGCATCGTTGGAAGCGTTTCCTATCTTCGTTTTGTTAATCAGGACATAGTCTATCTATCCTCGAAGTTCATAAATCTAATTCTGAAACACTCTGCGCCATGTGCTGGTACATCCTTGATCGGCACATCTCTAATTTCTAGATTCTTTGCATTCACACAGCATTTATCGCAGTTTGATGTCAGAGTTCACTACAGACGCCCACTAAAAATCACCCTACAGCCCAGTTAACCGAAGCTAATACACGCAATCACAGCTGATAGAAAAAAATGCATCACAGTTCTAATTACACTTCGAAATTGTCGTTAAAAAACCGGCACTTCTAACGACAGGTCATAATGAAACACATGTACTGGAGAAAATCGTCGTCCTAAAAGCCTGCAGTACAACTTGCGGCGCCGGCCGGTGTGGCCGAGCGGTTCTAGGCGCTACAGTCTGGAACCGCTTAACAGCTACGGTCGCAGGTTCGAATCCTGCCTCGGGCATGGATGTGTGTGATGTGCTTAGGTGAGATAGCTTTAAGTAGTTCTAAGTTCAAGGGGACTGATGACCTCAGACGTTAAGTCCCATAGTGCTCAGAGCCATTTGAACCATTTTTTGAACTTGCAGCCTCCTCAATGTACAATCACAAACTGCCGAAAATCCAACTACAGGATGTAAGGACCGAGGGAGCTACTACACCAGCAGCCAACACAAAAGAAGGTATAGTTAACGAGGAGATAAATGGGCGGCTTTCCCAAATGCATCTTGGTGGTCCAAAGTATAGTAGCGCAGCCGCCACTATTGGCTAGGAGGCGCCGCTGTCACAGACTAGACGGGTCCGCAGAGCGTCTTTTTGTGGGATGGAAAATACTTTTGTTTACCGTCACGTAGGATGCTCCAGCAGGGACCAGAGCCGAACCGCGCTCTCCTAAATAACTCGCCTACTGTTCTGTGCTCGATTATTTAACATCAACTTTACATGTATAACAAAGTAATTATTAAATTAATAAATCTCGTCTTTTGGCGAAAATTCCAAGTCATAGTTACTTACGTTCGACTTCACTCGCATCTCATTTTTTTGTGACGTCTAGCGAAGTGTACCGACATCGATCACAAATGATGAGCAGAGAGAAACCTATCCCATCTACGAAGACCTATAGGTGGAAACTCGAAAGAAGGAAAAGAGGAAACGGATAGTTCCACTCGCGAATACCAATGTCGGTTATATAACAGATTGCAAATCACCACCATTGTTTACAAAGTCATACAAGGTGTTTCACATGTCTAGGGAACCACAAAACGTGTCTTCCATCTGCTAGATGAACATACCACAATCGATGTTCTTTCATATAAATAAAGGCACGAAGTGTGAAGAAGCAGTCAACTGAACAATTTACATTGGAGGATATAATGGCCAAGCGCAAACACAAGTCAGTATTGAATCTTCTCAAATTTCCACTTGATCACGAAACCTATCCAACGCATACTAAGTACTAGTACGCTATTTGCCTGTCTAGAGAACTACACGGTTAAGTCAACTACATTCCTCCATTGCAAAAGGCCTCTCCATTTGGACAGATCCCGCCGTTAATGGGGAACGTGAATCATTTTCTCCACAGGCCAACGTCACGCCAGGCACGCTTTGACAGAATAATCCTACTAAATCGTTCACATCTATATTTGATCGCTATACTTACAGTTAAATATTAAGATTGCGATTTCAGTTGACGACATTCGACAATGAGCGAAGTATCGGAAATACACCCTGCAGCGGCTGTGGTTCTGGATAAAGAAATATCTGTATTATTCTTACGACTTAACATACTCCTCCCTCTGATATCACAGTATTCCACGTTTAATCGATACCTTCCTTACGACTGGACATAATGTCGGAACACAAACACATTCTTTATAAACCTGATGCTCAAGGCGACTCTATCTCACATTCCCTACTAATAATACTTCGTCAATAACTGATTGCTGGCGATACAAAATAATACTGACCGTAAATCAACGGTGGGTGGACATGTGTCATACGTTTTCTTGCGAGCGATATCACTATGTTCTCGAAAGAACGGCGTAATCGCCTTACAAACAGCAAGATGTTAAGAAACACAAACATATTACCATCACAAGCGGTCTTGGTTCTACAGGTACATACAAGCATCCATGTTAAAAGCTCTACACGCATTTTAAATCCAGTTTATACCATTACCTCTAAAAGAACTTTTTTTCAGATGAATACCTTGACACTGAATATAGACGTTGATCTCCAGAGTGTATAGTATCAGGCCAACAGTGCGGTTACACGTCGCCGATGGTGCAACCTCGTAATAAAATTACCGAATTTTGAAAGTGATTCGGCTAATGGGTGTGGTATGAAAGCGGTATTTTCAGTTCCCTCACGCCGCCGCCACTAGATATTTTTCCCGTATTTGTAAGGCATTCTGTCTCAATGCCATGTCAGAGTTTCGGTGATATATCGACTGGGTTATAGGCGATGGTTGATTGAGAAGGATGACAAACTGTAGATCATTGGATGATTGAGGTCGCAAGAAATGTACACTAGCGTTTCACATATCTAATGCTACGGTGTCCGCGACACATGCATATACACATACAGAAAACAGAGCAAACGTTCTCCAAATGTGGAATGTGTGGGGTGGAGGCGACTGGATACAATCGAGTACAGTGCTACACTACGCCTCCCATTCAGTGCATCTGGGCTAGTTGTTGGCAGCTGTGCTACATTTACAAGCAATTTTAGAACACAGAACGAGAGGTTATGTCATAATCTCAGGGATAGAACTAACATAAAATCGATAGAATTGAGAAAAATGACGGGAGAATACACACAAATTGAACGAATATACACCGAAATGCTTGGAAATTGTCGATGTACTTGGGTATCTTCTGGTTGGCGCAGAAGAATTTGTACTTAGGAACAAGTATGCGACAGCAAGAGGAATCCGAGAAAACGTCGACATGGAAGCAATGGGAACCAGGGAAGCAGTCACTATTTTTCCGTCATGTCAGCATTGTACTGCATGTCTATTGAAGTAACAGTGATACACGCGAGTTGACTACTGCATTTGACGCTTTTTAGGAAGACGGAAAACCATCCGCCTCTAAACGTAAATGCAATTGCTTTAAAGGATAACAGAAAGTGGACGGGGTGATCGATTGAGACGGAGCTGTAACGAGGTACGATTTAATGATAGACTGATGATGCATTTAGAGAGGCAGAAATTGCCGCAGGCCATTTTTCCGCTGTTCAATCAGGGTGCATCAGTCACGTGACATAGCATGCGTTCAACTCATATATAACCACGTGTTCTGTATGTGATTTAGAGCTCTGTCTACTTGCGATCGTTAAAGGCAAACCGGTCGGTCATTGGAGGACTTCCATCTTGGTTCAAATGGCTCTGAGCACTATGGGACTTAACATCTGTAGTCATCAGTCCCGTAGAACTTAGAACTACTTAAACCTAACTAACCTAAGCACATCACACACATGCATGCCCGAGGCAGGATTCGAACCTGCGACCGTAGCGGTCACGCGGTTCCAGACTGAAGCGCCTAGAACCGTACGGCCACACGGGCCGGCCGGACTTCCATCTCATGTGTGATGAAACGTGAAACATTCCTCTAAAAAGACTATGATTTATGCGATGTACTCCATCTTCCTGTCGCATCTTGTGTGTAAAACTGAGACTTAAGCTTCATAACTAAGAAGATTCTAAGTCAGCGATAGGTGTTTGTGAGGCACTGTAATCAACGTGTATACATTTGCCTGACAGATGTGGTGTTTACAGATGTAGTGGTGGAATAACTTGGAATTTCACATGTCGGACGCTTCTGCTATGCACTTATCTGTTTCCTTGTAAGAGTTATTCCCCGTTACTAGCGATCATTTTGTATAGGACTGATGAGGGCATAGTATAAATTCTGAACAGAGATCGGATGTGAACAGTGGACGCTATACATCTCTGGAAAGCTATATTGTGCTCGTATCACACGGAGCCTATGTATTAAGCAAGTAGTTCTTTGGTTTTACAGTTCGATACCATAGTTTATGGTAGAGAAACCGGGAAGAGGGATGTATGTTATTCCCTTGAAATATATTTCTTACATTGGAATATTAACAGCGCTGCATTCCATACTGCTGATAGGTCGGAAACACAAGCGATATAACATCATAACCTGTTTTAAGAGGAGAACGTCATAGCCTTAGGAGTGCGTTTGTTTGGTTTCTCATACCAATACCTTCCTGGTACTGATCCTAGACTCTAGAACAATACTTTAAAATTGATAGCGTGGTTGATATACGTAAAAATACTTCGAACTCCATCCATCTGGAGCTCCATCATGCATATAAATTACCTGTTTCTTGTTCTTCTTAATTGTCTGCTATTACAACACTTTTAAATCTATTACTGTACATTGATAAGGAGTGCTAACCTCATCGACATGGGCACATCTCGAGAAATCTTATGCAGTTGGATGGCGAGGACTCGGCAAGCTCCATTCCTTCACGAGACACGGAATCTAGCAGTCTACTTCTGGTCGGTTGCAGATTAATTCGCTTACTGTGCTGCAAGGTGGGTTGGTCAATAACAGTGTGAGGGGGTCTTTCAGTCTCTAATTTTATCCTAAGACTGCGAGAATGCTCTGTGACTCCCATCTGCATAGAGATAGATCGTAAATTAAGCTCTATGCTCGAGGTGTTAGAAATATGTAGAGCACTGTCTGGTATACTTTGAAACGTCCCCTTAAAAAAATTTATACAAGACTGTGCAACGCAATCTGACTTTCAATAATCCCGACAAAAGAATGGCCCTGACTAACATTAACCTATACCTTTCAGAAATCACTTACCTCACCAAAAATCTTCGTTACTCGAACTACTGCAATACAGCGAGCACCACTACTGCCAGCTAAATAAAAGATTCAAACTACGGAAGTCACTAACTACTCATAGGTATAGTTAGCAAATGAAAGATTTTAATAGAGAACAAACAATGTATCATAATATACATATCAGTTCATGACATCAATTCTTACAGATTTCAAAACTCTGCCATCTCTCTCCCCACGTCCACCACTGCTGGCGGCTCACCTCCAACTGCGCAACGCTACTCGCTGTTAGCATCCAGCTGCCGCTGCCCAAGACTACAGTGGCAGACAACAATGCAAACCAGCCACAGACTGCACACGGCACAGCCAGTAACAATGCAAACCAGCCACAGACTGCACACGGCACAGCCAGTGATTTTCATACAGAGCGCTACGTGGCGGCGGCGTTACCAATAAAAAAAACCTAAACAGCCTACTTACAACTTTGTTGATGTATGTGTTCCAGAATCAACAATGGATGCACAGTCATCTTTCTACATTTGCAATGTCACAAAGTGGAGACGGGATGGTTTAGCTATGATGCTGAAATTGGGAAATATCCTGTCACATCATTTTTCAGTGTTAAAGTAACTGTAAAATTGGTAAAATTGTTCGCACTATCAACTGTGATGCTTACTATTTCAGTACGTTGAAGGCGTCTTTTCCATCCCTTCTGTCCACTGACACGCTGTTGATTACCAATTAATGATTTACTGACAACGCTTGTTTGAGTTTGGAGAAAGAGTTTTGTGGAGGAGCAACACCTTCTGGGGCTTTCTAGCATCGAAACAATGATCACGTACATGATAGCAATTTGAGGGATCAGTCGGAACGCAGAGCCATCAGCTATTCCATCACTGTGACAGATGAGTTTAAATGTAGACGTCGTCAGTCACCTTCGGACTGTAGTTTGGAAACTCTCCACAATGCCGCAAAACTCTTCCAGTTTCCTTATGCTGTAACTGACTTTTACTGAAAATCATCCAGTGAGTTGTGTTACGGTAGTAGCAGTAACAACATGATTTACACCAGGGGACGTCTAGTTTTCTGCGAGAGGCCATGGATCAGAACGAGTTAATGGCAGTTTGGAACCGCACATACATCTTGAAGTCGTGGCGGAAAAACAAAATGTAAGGCGGTGTACAAAGCGTGTTCAAGCAGAAAAATCAGTGTTTCAAATAACGAGACAGGGTCACAGGGAGCGTCTCTTGCGACTTACATTATAGTCCTAGGGATACGATAATTGTCCTAAAGTACAGGTGATGAAACTTTAAGCTGGTCTGTGCAGTTTCTCCATACCAGCATATTTAATATGTCGTCACATGTGCTCGATGCCGGCATGCATGCGGTATTTGTTTTCGATATATGGTAGGAGAAGGATGCGGTAAAAATCTTATCGAGTTCTCTATCAGATGAAGTTAGTGGAGCTTTTATAGTTGGTAGTCTTGCTTTGTTGGATCATACAGAATAACGACGATAACATATTGGGATGGTAGATGTGAATGGGCCCTGAGGGACTGGGACCTGTAGTACTTGTGTCTAGTTTGGGAAAGCACCAAAGAGCAATGGCTAAAATCCTATTCCTTCTCCCAGTTCCAGTTTCCATTGAATGGTCAAAACACAGACTCGTCGCAGTAACACAGCATAGCCCGTTTGTACACTGGGTGAAGAAGGTGGCAGATATAGTTTTCTCTGACCTACTCAGTTCGGACTTACACTGGAACGACCAAATGTGCAATGCTGCAGGGATGGTAGTTGCAGGATGCATAAGGGCTACCTAAAACGAGGTTGGAATTTTACTGTAGCAGATACGTTAAAAGAAAAGTGACTCGATTCGGGGAATGAAAGTGCCAGAAATATGATTCACTGGTGGCTGTAATCATTAAAGGACTGCTCCACAGAATCCAACGCAGGTATGTGGTTGTATAGAAAGACTTGATTCCAAATCCCTAACAGCATTTCTACCGAAAGCGTAGCACAAGAGATCTGAAACGATACTGTATATTTCTTACGACTTCAATCAGCACATCATCTACTACTATTTGATATTCTTCTCAATCAGTCATCGGCTATAACACAGTCGATATATCACAGAACCTCTGAGTTACATTGAGACACAATGCGTTACAAATTCTGGAAAAATATCTAGCAGCGGCGGCGTGAGGGAATTGCAAATACCGGTTCCATACCACACCCATTAGCTGGATCACTTTCAAAATTCGGTAATTTTATCATGAGGTTGCACCGTAGGCGACGTGTATTGGCACTGTCGGTCTGATATTATACACTCCACCGATGACCGCCTCTCTTTCACTGCCCTTGTCTGGAACCAACATTTCCTCATGCTCCTTCCCAACTGATCCAAACTGACAACTGATATCTGAGCCTCTTGTGGTGCTAACATCAAACTAAGCCAATAATGGTGTAGGTGGATAGTAAATTTAAACAATTTCTATTCGAATTTGATGACGTCAGGAGCAGACTCTGGTGGGGGCAACGCCATACTAACTCCCCTCAGCTGCAGGAGTAAGCTCTTAAAGCAAAATTCAAGATTTGAAATTCCCGTCCATTTTCCAAGAGGATGGCACAATATCCTGCAAAAAAGTCGGAAACAAGAGGCGGGAGACCCGTAGAAGCACATAATTCTATGTTGTTGTTTTTGTGGTCTTCAATCCTGAGACTGGTTTGATGCAGCTCTCCATGCTACTCAATCCTGTGCAAGCTGCTTCATCTCCCAGTACATACTGCAGCCTACATGCTTCTGAAACAGCTTAGTGTATTCATCTCTTGGTATCCCTCTACGATTTTTATCCTCCACATTGCCCTCCAATACTAAATTGGTGGTCCTTTGATCCCTCAGAACATGTCCTACCAACCTATTTCTTCTTCTAGTCAAGTTCTGCAACAAATGTCTCTTCTTACGAATTCTATTAAGTACCTCCTCATTAGTTCTGTGATCTACCTATCTAATCTTCAGCATTCTCCTGTAGCACCACGTTTCGAAAACTTCTATTCTCTTCTTGTCTAAACTATTTATCGTCAATGTTTCACTTTCACACGTGGCTACACTCCACACAAACACTCTCGGAAACGTCTTCCTGACATTAAATCTTTACTCGATGTTGACAAATTTCTCTTCTGAAGAAACGCTTTCCTTGGCATTGCCAGTTTGCATTTATATTCTCTCTACTTCGACCATCATCAGTTATTTCGCTCCTCAAATAGCAAAAATCATCTACTACTTTAAATGTCTCATTTCCTAATCTAATTCCCTCAGCATCACCCGATATAATTCGAGTACATTCCATTATGCTCGTTTTGCTTTTGTTGAAGTTTATCTTATATTCTCGTTTCAAGACACTATCCATTCCGTTCAACTTCTCTTCCAGGTCCTTTGCTGTCTCTGACAGAATTACAACGTGGTCGGCCAACCTCAAAGATTTTATTTCTTCTCTATGGATTTTAATTCCTACTCCGAATTTTTCTTTAGTTTCCTTTACTGATTGCTCAATATACAGATTGTCTCACTCCCCTCCCAACCACTGCTACCCTCAACTCTTATAACTGCCATCTGGTTTCTGTACAAATTGTAAATAGACTTTCGCTCCCTCTATTTTACTCCCGACACCTCTAGAATTTGAAAGAGAGCATTCCAGTCAACATTGTCAAAAGTTTTCTCTAAGTCTACAAATGCTCCTTTATTTAATGTAGCTTCTGAGGTAAGTCGTAGGGTCAGTATTGCCTCACTAGTTCCAGTATTTCTACGGAATCCAATCTGATCTTCCCCGTGGTCGGTTGCTATCAGTTTTTCCATTCGTCTGTAAAGAATTTACGTTAGTTTTTGCAGCCGTGACTTATTACACTGATAGTTCAGTAATTTTCACATCTGTCAACACCTGCTCTCTTTGGGAATGGAATTATTATATTCTTCTTCAAGTCTGAGGGTATTCTCCTGTCCCTTACAATTTGCTCACGAGATGGTAGAGTTTTGTCAGGACTGGCTTTCCCAAGGCTGTCAGTAGTTTTAATGGAATGTTGTCTACTCCCGGGGCTTTGTTTCGACTTTTGTCTTTGTCAAACTCTTCACGCAGTATCATATCTCCCATTTCATCTTATCTACATCCTCTTCCATTTCGATAATATGGCCCTCAAGTACATTGCCCTTGTATGGACCCTCTATATACTCCTTCCACCTCTCTGCTTTCCCGTCTTTGCTTAGAACTGGGTTTCTATCTGAGCTCTTGATATTCATAAAAGTGGTTCTCTTTTCTCCAAAGGTCTCTTTAATTTTCCTGTAGGCTGTATCTATCTTACCCCTAGTGAGGTAAGCCTCTGCATCTTTAGATTTGTCCTCTAGCCATGCCTGCTTAACCATTTTACACTTCCTATTGATCTCTTTGCCTGCTTCATTTACTGCATTTGTATATTGTCTCCTTTCATCAATTAAATTCAATATTTCTTGTGTTACTCAACGATTTCTACTGTCTCTCGTCTTTTTACCCACTTGATCCTCTGCTGCCTTCACCACTTCATCTCTCAGAGTTACCCATTCTGTTTCTACTGTATTTCTTTCCCCCATTCCTGTCAATTGTTTCCTTATGCTCTCCCTGAAACTCTGTACAACCTCTGGTTTAGTCAGTTTATCCAGGTCCCATCTCCTTAAATTCCCACCTTTTTGCAGTTTCTTCAATTTCAATCTACAGTTCATAACCAATAGATTGTGGTCATAGTCCACATCTGCACCTGGAAATGTCATACAATTTAATATCTGGTTTCTAAATCTCTGTCTTACCATTATATAATCTATCTGAAACCTGTCAGTATCTCCAGGCTTCTTCCATGTATACAACCTTCTTTTATAATTCTTGGACCAAGTGTTAGCTATGATTAAGTTATGCTCTGTAAAAATTCTATCAGGCGGCTTCCTCTTTCATTCCTTACCCCCAATCCATATTCACCTACTACCTTTCCTTCTCTTCCTTTTCCTACTATCGAATTCCAGTCACCCATGACTATTAAATTTTCGTCTCCCTTCAGTTTCTGAATAAATTCTTTTATCCCATCACATATTTCTTCAATTTCTTCGTCATCTGCAGAGCTAGTTGTCATATAAACTTGTACTACTGTAGTAGGTGTCGGCATCGTGTCTATCCTGGCCACAATAAGGCGTTCACTACGCTGTTTGTAGTAGCTTACCCACACTCATATTTTTTGTTCATTATTAAACCTAATCCAGCATTACCCCAGTTTCAAAAAATGGTTCAAATGGCTCTGTTCACTATGGGACTTAACTTATGAAGTCATCAGTCCCCTAGAACGTAGAACTACTGGAACCTAACTAACCTAATGACGTCACACACACCCATGCCCAAGGCGTAATTCTAACCTGCGACCATAGCAGTCGAGCGGTTACAGACTGTAACGCCTAGAACCGCTCGGCCACTAAGGCCGGCTACCACTCTTTGATTTTGTATTTGTAACCCTGTCTTTACCTGACCAAAAGTCTTGTTCCTCCTGCCACCGAACATTGCTAAGTCTCACTATACCTAACACTAACCTATCCATTTCCTTTGTTTAAATTTTGTAACCTACCTTCCTGATTAAAGAATCCGACGTTCCACACTCCGATCCGTAGAACGCCAGTTTCCTTCTCCTGATAACGACATCCTCATGAGTAGCCCCCTTCCGGAGATCCAAATAGGGGACTATTTTACCTCCTAAAAATTTTACCCAAGAGGACGCCATCATCATTTAACCATACAGTAAAGCTGTATGTCCTCTGGAAAAATTATGGCAGTAGTTTCCCCTTGCTTTCAGCCGTTCGCAGTACCAGCACGGCAAGGCCGTTTTGGTTAGTGCTACAAGGCCACATCAGTCAGTCATCCAGACTGTTGCCCCAACAAATACTGAAAAGGCTGCTATCCCTCTTCAGGAACCACACGTTTATCTGGCCTCTCAACAGATACCGCTCTGTTGTGTTTGCACCTATGGTACGGCTATCTGTATCACTGAGGCACGCAAGCCTCCCCACCAATGGCAAGGTCTATGGTTCATTGGGGGCCATAATTCAATATCCCATCATGATTCAAATTTCCCTCCAGGGCTGGTGGGGGCAACATCATATTAACCCCCCTCAGTTGCAGGAGTAAGCTCTTACAACAAAATTCACTCCAAAATCCGAAATTCCCGCTCATTTTCCAAGAGGATGACGCACCATCATGCAGAAATTCGGAGAGGGGGATCTGTAGAGACACATAATACAATTTGCTGCCATAATTCAAACTTCCCACCAGGAGGTGTGGTAGTTTCACGGAAAAGCCGCCATCTTGGATAATCGTACTGCGTCTACAGCTGTCATCACGGCCATCATCTTGGATAACAGTATTCGTATCAGCTGGATGACGTCACTGGTGTGGCACTAGCCTAGTCCACCTACTCAGATGCCTTTACCTACATCAGAGCCCTGCAGGTATACCTGGAGATACCGACCAAGACGCGGTTGCACAACATTTTGCTGAGCATTATGCTTGAACCTCAGCCTCTGGTAATTACCACCCCACCTTTTGTAGACAAAAACAGTGTCTTTTACTACAAGCTACCCTGAGCTCCATTCAGTGACAGCGAATTTCTGAGTGCCGTTTGCTTATTGTCTCGGCACAACACCTGGACCAGATCATTTTCATGACCAAGTGATTAAGCATTTATCAATGGATTACCAGTGCCGCCTCCTTGCTGTCTTCAATCACATCTGGAGTGGTGGCTAGTTGCCATTGGAGTAGCGAGAAAGAATCATCGTTCCAGTGCTAAAACCTGGTAACAAACCCGCTAAATGTGGATAGCTATCCATTTGCTAGCCTTAACAACGTTCTGTGGAAGCTGCTTGAATGTACGGTGAGCCAACGATTGTGATGGGTCCTTCAGTCTCGGGGTCTCCTGGCTCCAGCCCAGAACGGTTCTCGCCAAGGTGCCTCCACCACTGACAACTTGGTATACCTGGGGTCCGTCATCCGAATGGTATTCTCCGGAGTCATCACCTTGTTGCATTCTTTTTGACTTGACGAAAGCCTATGACACCACAAGACGAAACCACATCCTCGCTACACTGCAGTAGTGGGGTCCCCAGGACGCGCTCTCGATTCTTATATGGCACCTATTGCTGCTCTGTACCTTCAGAGTTTGAGTGGGTGCTTCGCACAATTCCAACACATATCCGAGAAAGTTGGGTCCTGCAGGGCTCTGTACTGAGAGTCCCTCTCTTTTTAGTGGCCATTAATGGCCTTGCAGCAGCTGT
Source organism: Schistocerca gregaria (assembly GCF_023897955.1). Classification (NCBI taxonomy): domain Eukaryota; kingdom Metazoa; phylum Arthropoda; class Insecta; order Orthoptera; family Acrididae; genus Schistocerca; species Schistocerca gregaria. The sequence goes on along the minus strand of NC_064921.1, from coordinate 133,701,431 downwards.
GGGGTCCTCAGAATCACCCTTCTTATGTGCTGATGACTTTTGCATTTCCTTTTGCTGATTTACTATTAATGTGACCGAACGTCGACTACAGCAAGGAGCCACATGACCCCAGCCAAGTCTTTCAATTATTAGCTGTCATGCATTTCTGTCGCCATCGTACAGTCCTTCTGCACCCACAATTTTATCTTTATCTCCTTAATGTGGCGGACTATTATCGCTTTGTAGGACTGATTTTCGACGGCTGTATAACTTGGCTTTCCTATATTCGTCAGCTTAAGCAAAAGTGCTGACGGCATCTTAGCATTCTGCGATGCCCCCTGTGCTCAGATCACCATACAATGTTGCAGTTGCATAGAGGCAATGCACAGTCACAGTTTGACTATGGAAGATTGGCATATGATTCAGCATTTCCCTCAGCATTGAGGATGCTGTGCCCTATACACAACTGCTGAGTTCGAATTGCAACAGATTCTTTCCGAACAAGCCCTCTGAACAGGATCTCCTTTTCTCTAACATGACGATTCATCTCCTGCAACAGTGTCCTAGGTCGGGGATTACAACTGCGATCCATGTTCCATGTCTTCTCAGTGAAATTGAGTCTTTCCCACTTCCACCTCTGCTTTGGGTCTACTCACGTACATCTCCATGGTGTATACCTCCCCCAAAGCTTCATCTGGACCTAACACAAGTCCAAAAGTTCAGTTCATCCTGTGACCCTCTGATGCCTGTTTCCCTCTTTTCTTGGCCAGGCCCAGATTCAGACGTAGTTTATAAGGAGGACTCGATGCTTGATGGTCAAATTGGATTCGCCTATGTTCCTGCAGGACCTAGCGAGGAGCGCTTCTTCGCAGATGATTGATGTGTTTCCACTGCACAGGTGATAGTCTCTCTTGAGCATATCCGTTGCTGTGTAGGGGAGTCCTTTTTTATTTGTAGCGTCTGCTTCAGTGCTTTACAAGTTCCTCAGCAGTGCTGTTCTCGCCATCGTTTGGTAACGGGCATCCCAGAGCCCGTTTATGTCCTTCAAAATGGCTCTGAGTACTATGGGACTTAACATCTGAGGTCATTAGTCCCCTAGAACTTAGAACTACGTAAACCTAACTAATCTAAGGACATCACACACATCCATGCCCAAGGCAGGATTCGAACCTCCGACCATATCAGTCGCGCGGTTCCGGACTGAACCATCTATAGCCGCTCTGCCATCACGGCAGGCTTTTAGGTCCTGGAACAACGTGGACGGTCAGTGGTCTTCGTATGGAGAACTGGACAGTTTGGAATCTCGGGAAATGGAATTGCCGACACGCTAGCCAAAGAAGCTACTTGTAAACGGAGTCCGGAGATCGGCATGCTGGGATCTGCTCTTCTATCAGTATTACGACGCAAAAGTTTTGGGCTCTGAAATTCAGAGTGGAGCCCCTAGACTTTGCTGAATAAGTTACGTGTGGTAAAGAAGACAACGAATGTGTGGCGGTCCTCCACGCGAGCCTCTCACGAAGACTCAAATGTCCGGTGCTGTTTCCGCCCTGCGGCGGACTTTTAATCTCCCTGTGGGCTTCCTTGGACTAACATTGTTTTTACGTTTTATCCTTGAGGGTGTTTTTTTTCATTCTATTTAATGGGGATGCCTTAGCCTCATCTTTTATGCCCTCACTCGAACTGCATTTTACTTCCTTGCTCCCTTTGCTGCTGATTGTTCGACTTGCTGTTCGTCTTTTCACTATCTATGTTTCTGTTACCTTGTGGTTTTAGGTTGGGAGGTTTAGTAAGTTGCAGAGTGGCTGGCTTATTCTTTTCTATTCCTGCTTTCAGCCAGCGAAGGCCGTCTGCTATAACGCTTTAACGCCTTCTAGTGCTTTTTGCCTTTTAGTAAATGTTATCACCTTTTACTTCATGCTTTCATTTTCTACTCCGTGCGGTTCTAGGCGCTTCAGTCTGGAACCGCGTGACCGCTACGGTCGCAGGTTCGAATCCTGCCTCGGGCATGGATGTGTGTGATGTCCTTAGGTTAGTCAGGTTTAAGTAGTTCTAAGTTCTATGGGACTGATGACCACAGATGTTAAGTCCCATAGTGCTCAGAGCCATTGGAAGTATTTTCTACTTCAGTATGGTTATACACTTAGTTTTACTTTATTTCTTCTCCGGAGATCAGATGATAGGATTCTTTTGGGTTGAGGTTTTAATCCCAGACCTGTGTGACTAAGGAAAAAGGAACTGGTAACCTTCCAGTTCTGTCCCTATAATTCTCAGACCAACCAACAAACCAACCAATCAAACAGCAACAAGTTGCAGGAAGCACGCGTAAGTTTAGAGCTGCACAGACCACAAGGACTACATGTAGTGCAAACGGTATTCGCGACATTTACTTGTAACAGCAACAAGAAGCGCCATTCTTGGCCGCACAACAATCACAATTTCTGTGGAAAAGATGTTACTCTGTGGTGCAACATGGTGCTAATCAACAATTTGATGCTTCCTGACATCTCTCCAATACACTTTTCTCTGCTCTCAACACAGAGATTGCCAATCACCCAGGATGCCACCGTGCAAAGTGTGAATTTCTTTTTACACACCACTTCGCAGTGAATGCCGCCTACATTTTCCTGTTCTCGCCTGTTGTATAGCCGTAGACTAACCATAAGTTGGCAATAGGCGGTGGTTTCGTCCCTGCACAATTGCCGTGCAAAAAGTCGCTCGTTTCCCAGGCTATGTGCGAAAATATGGCCCTCTGTTATGCTTCCAGACAACACCCAATTGCATTTCTCCAGGTATTCAGGAGCCACCCGAAGAACATCCCAGCACACAGTAGAAATGTGGGTAGCTGTACTGCCATCCATAAAATATCTGTCTCGTGTGGCTTACAACACCCATGAGAAAATTTCTGGGAACATCTCGAGACGCCGCTATTCAATCACAGGAAGCCTCAAGCGAGTGGGTGGTCACGTGGTTCCCGTCCCACCAGAGGGGAGTTTTAGTGAACACATAATTTAGTCTACAAATGCTCTGTCCTGCTCCCAGATAATCCCGTCAATGTACGACGCAATCCTATCGCATAGCGACATGGGACGAATCAGTATCGTTACACAACCCCCTGGTCTCCCTGAAACTCTATGGGAGGAAATATCCTTATAATTTATTCCCGATCGCAATTGGTGAGCGACAAGATAGGTAATATGGTACTGACCAGCAAATTACGTGCTCCCTGCCTTCTCTCCTACTCACTTTTCTCTGCTCTCATACACGGAAAATGAAAATCCACCGTGACGCCACCGTGATAATGTGCAGAGTACTAAAAAAACTCTTAGCAGTTTTCCACCAAACGAAAATAATTAACTTAAATAGTAGGACGCAGTCATAAGCGTAACGAAGTATATTTATTAACTGATATTTTTAATTTGTTAGTGGTTAGATGAATCGAACGAAACAAAATGAAACATTGGAACAGCTGGCGAGAACAAAGAAAAAAGAAATAAATCCTCTTTCCTCCAAAGCCTTAGATCCAACCAAAATATTAGGTGACCTTCTTTCTACTTAAGCTTAATCAGTCTATGTTCTTGACCGAAAAATCATTAAAGCAGAATTTCCAAAATTCAGGGCTAGGGTAGCTTTGCCTTCAACACAGTTAATTGTTTAGCTTACGGCGAACAATGCTGCGAGTGTAAGGACTCCAAAACATCTTCCTGAACAACAGTTACGCTAGTCCTAACTTTTCCCACAATTCTCATAAAATGTGCCTAAGAAGACATCTAAGAAGACATGTCTTCCGCAAAAGTAGGACAAATCCTACAGTTTCGCTATCTATAATTGATTCAAAGCACAACATGATCTGAAAGACATATATATGCTCGAAAAGGAGTATGAAATTACAATGAAATCCAGACCATTAGATGCTTACAGACGTTGATAAATATCAACGGGGACAGTTGGAAACATGTGCCCCGACCGGGATCTGCTGTTTACATTTCAGAAGCTCTCTCCGACTGAGTCATATTTTTTTTTCAAATTTAACGAGAAAGAAAGATGACGCAGCGATGATTCGAAACTACGCACAAATAACCGCGTTGGATTCACATGCCGCTGCGCTTTTTTTCTTTAGAAATAAATTATAATCTGTACCATAGCCAGGACTCGAAACCTGGTCACCTCGTTCTTTCCTTTTTTTTTGCAAGCTTTCTAATGCCACTGAAGAACAATATCCGAAAATTGCTGATTTCTAATTATATCAAATAAAAATATTTTTGCCGTTGCAAACTTCCATTCCGTTCTTATTCCGTCAAAAATCTCAGGAACTGCCGTTGGCATTTAGATCTGGTTTTAAGTAATAAGTTTTTTTCGTTTTTCTTTTTTTTCTCCCTCCAAAGCAATTATTTATGGCATTCAATTAAAAATAATACAAAAGCGTTAAATCAGAAAAACGTTTATGATGGAATTTTAACCTGTCCACACCATTTTCCCTCCGTCACGTCTACATTGTGTAACATTTAAATCCAAACAAGACTGTCCACAAAATAAGGGTATTTCAACTCATCCAACTCTTTGTCGATGAAAAACAAAATACAGCATATTAGAAAAAATCTCTCGATAACATGGCATCTTGGGTCACGTCCAATGGGCTGTGGCCATATATTGGGAAAAGGCACACGGATCTGCATCTTATACACTCACCGTCACGTAGTGGACATAATGTCCAACAAGACACATTATGGCATTGTTATTCGATCGGGGAAAGAAGGTTGAATCGAAATGCCCGAGAATCTCGCCCGAGATAGCCGCATCCGACGTCCTGAGGAGAAAAGCCAGTTGTCAGAGAAGCCATCTCCAATGGCCATGACCGCAGGAGATCAACCAATGATATAATGTATCAGTTTCATGGCAACGATTACAGCGATCCGTCACACTGAGGCCAATACGAAAAAGTCGCACCTTGGTAAGTATAATATTATGAACAACTTGGTAGCACGAGGACGCCACTTCCATCGGGAAAATCGGGAGGCTAACGTTAGATCTAGCAATCATCCAATTCTCTTCTGACGACAGGGCTTCCACAGAGGGAATACTATGAGCAAATGGCCAGCGGCATAACAGCATTTTTAGGGAGAGATTCGCTTGGGAAAGGACATTTGCTCCTAAATGACTGACTTCAAGAAAAAATTCCTTAACGTCACTTATTTTATAACTAATCCTACCAATATGTACTGGAGGTGTTAAACTCGCCGTGGACATAGTCATGAAGGCGAGCATTAAGTGACTGGGGGGGGGGGGGGGAACTCGAACGTCAGGGAGACCCAAACCTCCCAACAGACGAGTGCACGCAATTACCCCGTAACCCACGTGAAATGTAGAGTTGTGCCAGATAAACCTGCCAATTAAACTTTTCAACTTGCATCATTGCAGGAAGTGGAAAGATTTGTGCAATAAAATAAGCCTTACTTAACACGTACTTTTCTATGGCCCGGATCTTATGAAGAAGAGAGGGAGCGACGCTCGTGTTCAGTGATTGCTCCCTGAATCTCATCCGTGACAGACAAAAATGGCTCTGAGCACAATGGGACTTAACAGCTATGGTCATCAGTCACCTAGAACTTAGAACTACTTAAACCTAACTAACCTAAGGACATCACACAACACCCAGTTATCACGAGGCAGAGAAAATCCCCGACCCCACCGGGAATCGAACCCGTGAACCAAGGCGTGGGAAGCGAGAACGCTACCGCACGACCACGGGCTGCGGACCCGTGACAGACTTCCAGTTTATCGTAGCCATCTTTAGCGGACAACTTCCAATTATAACACCTAACGAATGATATAGAATGACCTTAAAAGCCGATCGAATTTCAACAGCGCCAAATCCTCACAAACTAAGTAAGCGACATTTCTGGTCATTGACCCACGCTTCCGTAAGACGACAAAAAGTGTCCTAAACTTCCAGCAGTGGTATATCATCATGGGTACGGAGAAGAACTATAACGTCATCAGCATATGCACTAACGGTAAAACTTTCTCCCAACAGTGACCAGCCACGCAAACGTGCAGCTATAGATCGCAACAAGGGTGCCAGAAACAGAACGTAGAGCGACATAGATAATGGACTCCCTTGATGGACGACCTGACACACCGAGATGGGGGAAGTAAGACGGCCATTTACGTCAGTGGACGCCCGAATACCACTGGTATTTCAGACTGGGAGGACCACTCACGCCCATCTAGACAACGAAAGGTAGTAAGAGACATCCTTTGACATCGCTTGTGAAGCCGAAGAAGATGATAGAGAGAGGCAACTCATCTTGTACGATTGAAAGAGACGGGAAACGCAATCGGAGACCATACATTTGCCTGCGTTTGAGTTGTAGAAGTTTTTCCTTCATACGGTGGACGTCTACGACTCTCAAGGGGGCATCACGACCATTATCGTAAAGATCGTGAAGCAGAGCACAATAAAATTCCCTAGTTCGTCTTATTTCAGCCGCTTTTTCAGTGCTAAAACGCTTGAGTGTATTTCGAATCCGAGGTTTAGCATTATAGAATTGAAGGATAACGGCCCTGGGACTGGATTGTCCGTCGCCATACGTCTGCGATGATGTCTTCCAGAGAGGGGTCCGTGAGATGTAGAGTGTTTCGCTTCCTTGACGGGTGCGAAAGATGACCCGCTGAGGGACATGGTTAAAAGTCATTGAAACAGGACAGTAATCAGTGAAACTGGCAGAAATTACATGAATCGATAGAAGATGATTACAGATGGGGCACATAAATAAACGCGGTCCAATCGGCTACTTGAAGTAGCTGTAAAAAAAAAAAAAAAAAAAAACGTAAACCGCACCAATGTAGGATATCTGCAAATCCAAGCAATTTGGAGATGCAAAGACGTCATCATAATCATATCATTAAGTTCACGACAATATGTATAATTGGGGGTCTGATCTACACGACGTAAGACGCAGTTAAATCGCCGCCCGTCGGAGTAAATAAATAACTTCCTCCTTATAAAACCGCGCGCGGTCGGATGAACGACCGGATCCAAACAGAGCGTGAAGAAAAATTAAGTTGAGGTCATAAAAATGACAGCCTATACCGCGACCATCATCTAACGTTTCAAAGTCCGTCTGAGGGATTCCATTTCGATAAAGCAAAGCGATACCGCTAGAATTTTCAGGCGCGACATTGAAAAACATGAAGTAACTAGCAAGTCAAAATACATCAGATAATACCTTTTGTAAACACACAATATCAGCTTGGGAATCGTAAATAAACTGGCGTAACGCAGCAAGCCGTAATAGTGAACATATCCTATAAACATTTATGGTTAGAAATGTATATGCCTGCATCCGTTAGCACATGTGAGGTTAATTACACAACACTAAGGAAAATTCACTCATCATGCTCTTCACTAAACATCCGGAGGTGGTGGAAAGAAAGTATAATTCTAATGCTCCCCACCAGAAGCCGAGGAATACTCGTTTTTTTTTTACAACACACCACTGCACGTGCAGGTCGAAAACGCTGTTTCACACCCCTCCGTGTAAACAAACATACACTCTTGATGTGGAAGGGTTGGGGGCACGTCAAGCTCCGATTTGATAGAGAAGCCATCTCCACTGCACTCATCGGAAATCGGGGAGCACAACTCAGAACGACTTACGGCAACATCAGGTACAGAGGAGACAGGTAATGCAGTGCCGATGTCGGATTGCATCACCTGATCATCAGGATGAGAACCCGTAGAATCCTGTTGCCCCACCGTCTCAGCGTGGAGGAGGGGTGGTATTTCAGTGGAACAATATAGAAACTTGCCAGTAGGCAACGTCTCTGAGGGAACATCAGAACTCGCGTCTACAGGTGAAGTGGGGGACGCAGATACAACACACATTTCAACATGAACAAAAGCAGCTATATCATCTCTGGTAAAACTGGAATCACAATTAACGTCAGTAGACAACTCATTACCACCAGAAGGTGCACCCTCTGTCAACGTCATATCAGAAATAGGAGACTGGAGAGAAGCTGCACCGTTCTCAGTCCGCCGTCATTTGACTTGGGCTGCAGGAGCCGTCGTCCGCTCATGGACTGAAGTCGCACTGGGAAGGGCCGGTAGCGGTGGAAATTCGTGAGGAGTAGGGAGTAATGGTGCCACTATATCGCTTAAAGCTGGAGATTGACTGTCAGTAGACTGCGAAGACACTATGTCTGCTAAAGGAAGAAGTTTTTGATTAGACGACGTCAGAACAGCAGTACGGCGCGTACAATCGCATCTGAGGTGACCGCTTTCGTTACAGAGAAACAAGTTCCATCTTGCCCTGGATACGTAACATGGATCCGGTCACCAATAACAGTTAAGTGAGAAGGAATATTCTTTTTAACGCACATGTCCACAGTCCGGGTACCATTATAACACTGGAAGCGATTTTGTGCTGACCAGCGGATGTTAACTATGACCTGCTCGCTCGACGCGCAAGGCGACACTTCAAGAAACAAAGCAGAGTTTCCAAAACTCAGAACCGGTGAGGGTAACTTGGCCTTCAACACAGTTAATTGTTGACCTTACTGCGAGCAGTGCTGCTAGTTTAAGGACTCGAAAACATCCTCCTGAACAACAGTTACACTAATCCAAACGTTTCCCACAATTCTCATAAAATGTGGCTGAGAACGCATCTCTTCCGCAAAAGAACGGACAAATCCTGCAGATTCACTATCTGTAAAGGATTCAAAGCACAAGAAGATCTGAAAGACATAGATGTACTCAAGTAGGAGGCACCGTTTTCAGAGTGTATAATTACAATGAAATCCAGACCATTAGCTGCTTATAGGCGTTGATAAATATCAACGGGGACAGTTGGAAATATGTGCCCCGACCGGGATCTCCTGTTCACATATCAGACGCTCTCTCCGACTGAGCCATCGAGGACAAAGTGGACAATGTGACTGCAGGGACGTATCTCTGGCACGTTCCCTGTGAGCCCCACATCTCCAACTTGCTGTCCACACACTACACTTGTAGCGCCCCTGCCCACAATACTCATTACTCGTGGCAGTCGATCCATCGAGTCCCGTAAGAGTTCAACACCATCTTCATATAGATAAAGCTAACTGACCAGTGATCTTCTTCAGTCCAGATGCACTCACATTGCTCAAACTCTTAGTGGGACTCGGTAGATTGACTGCCGCGAGTGACGACAATAGTGGACAGGGCCACTACAAATGTAGTGAATGGACAGTAAGTTGGAAGTGTGGGTCTCACGGGGAGCGTGACAGAGATAAGTCGCTGCAGTCCCAACATCATGCGTGTCCACGATGCTCAGTTGGACAGAATATGTGCTCTCTAAGCAGGGAATCGTGGGTTCATGTCCCGGTCTAGGCACACATTTACTACTGTTCCCGTTGATATTTATCTACGCCTGTGCGCAGCTAATGGCCTGGCTTTCATTGTAATTTGATTCTTCGTGAGTTGCAGGATCATCAATGGTATCTGTTCTTTCGGACATCGGGAATGTCCGAAAGAACAGATATCGTCTTCGTATGGTTTTCAGAGCAGGTCCACTGCAGTTTCTAGTGCCACTGCAACAAAATCACTACTCATGCATCAGCAGTGCTGTCAAGTCACCCTTTTTTGCCAGTACTTCTCGTGGCTTGTTGCTTCAACTTACCTCTACAACAGTCGAAAAACAAGGATTAGCATATTGTAGAGAGCAAAACTTCCACTGCATAGGTGTCGGAAATTACAGAACATCATGTGTGTACAACGACACAGGTGCCTCCCCAAAGCTACACACAAATCATCACAAAACTCCCACAAAAAACTATACTCCCAGAGCAACTACACACGAAAGCTAAAAGGCTGCAGGAACAGAACATGTAGAACACAAAACAACAACAAGAATGAAAACTATATCTACTGATTTGTACTACTTTTGGCCAAACAAAAGTACATATTTATGTCTCATTCTGAAGGTAAATTAATTCCACTGTACGTAAGGCTTCATATTTGAGTAGCGATGTGAACTGATATTTTTTTCTCTCCTTAGAGCTTCCAATATGGCTGCATTTCTGAAGACCACTTGCTTCATGTGGTGTGACCATCGTACAGCGCGGTTCATATTCTTCGCTTTGCAAGATGAGCGGTGATTCCTCACCAGGCGTTGTGTCCAAAAAGAAGGAACTCCGTTCTCGACTGTCGTTGCAGCACACCTTTCTTAATTTTCGCAATGGTTTCCTGCAAAATACAATTATTCCGTGCTGGCACCTGCAGCGGAAAGGGAACTAGAGGAAAGAAGGATAAAGCGGCCAGGTTGGGAAAAGTGGGCACTTCTTATTTGATGTCTTAACCAAAAACCTTGTTTTTCGACTGTTGTAGAGGTAACTTGAATCAACAAGCCACGAGAAATACTGGCAAAAAGGATGACTCGACAGCACTGCTGATGCATGAGTAGTGATTTTGTTGCAGTGGTACTAGAAACTGCAGCGGACCTGCTCTGAAAACTATACGAAGATGATATCTATTCTTTCGGACATTCCCGATGTCCGAAAGAACAGATATCATTGGTGATCTTGCAACTCTCGAAGAGTTCCTATGGGACCAGACTGCAGAGGTCATCCCTCCCTAGGCTTACACACTACGTAATCTAACTTAAAACTACTTACGCTAAGCGCAACACGGACAACAAGGCTCCAGGGAGGAGTCCAATCTCCGAATGCAGGAGCCGCGTGAACCATGGCAAAGCGCACTAGATCACGCAGCTACGCCGCGCGGCATTTGATGTCTTCAGCAGTGCTGATTTCTACCGAGAAGTGGCCAAACTACATGTAATAGACACCATTAGTGTCGATGACACCTAGTGTTGTCAGTAACATTGACGAAGGAAACTTACTACGTTATGTTTCTGTGAAAACGGTTAGGGTTTTCGATTGTTTGATGTAGGACAAGTCACTCATATTACTTCAGTTGCTTCACTTTTAGGTAAAGAAATAGGCTTTTGCGATATCACGGTTCACGCAATGCCTTTTGGCTTACAAATATAAGTTACTGTCGTTTCCTTCGGGTGATCCGTTTCGCATGTGAACCACTGATACAGACATTGCCTCCGATCGGCAGAACTGGCCACGCTACTCGAATAGCCACTCTTTCCGACAGTTCATTTTAATTCTATTGATCCCAACGAGAATTAGTTAATTCCATATTTTATACATAGTATAACAATTAAAATAGAAACATTACAATTCGTTTTATAAACAAAACAAATATCAGTTACTCTGCAGTTCTGCAAAAGTTTGCAAGAGCTTCAAGACGCCAACAAAATACATCCGGAGAACATAGCAACAAACATGAAGTACTGTTGCGATGCAAAAGACAACTGAAGCATTAATGAACGGCTTTTTCAGCAGCAGCAAAACAATTCACTATTCTACGTAATACGCTAAAAGAAGAGTTTTAGAGAGAAACAGAAACACAGTTGGCAGTAAAAAGGTTATGGGTAGCTTAAGGGCAGTATTCAGCGAAGAACAAGAGCAAGAAATCCTTAGTTCCCTTTTTGAAATGGAAAAGCGATTTTATAGAATTACTGTGTTTGATGTGCGGCGATTGGCATTCCAGTTTGCAGAGCCTAACAAAATGCCACTCCGCTTCAACAAAGAGTCTAAAAAGGCACGCTAAGACTTGGCGACATGCTTTAGAGAATGGTATCCTAATTTTAGTCTGAGGAAGCCAGAATCTCCCTCTATGACTAGAGCACAAGCGTTTAACAAGGTGAACGTAGACAAAGTTTTGATGTCCTTAAAACATTATAGAATAAACGGTTTCACCCGGCTCCTCGTAGTTATAATACAGATGAGTCCGGTCTCTGACAGTTGAGTCCAAGAACAGCAAAGCGTTTGCACTCAAAGCAACACAAGTAAGAGCCGCTACATCAGCTGACAGAGGTTTGCTGTCGATATTTGTAGTGTGCACGTCTGCATGAGGAAATTTCATTCCCCATTTTGTAATCTTCCCTAGGCGAAGGATGAGGCTTGAATTTAATAATGGGGCTCCGCCAGGAACCGGATTTGCGTGCCACAGTAGTGAGTGGATGCAGAGTGAGGGCTTTGTGGATTGGTTTGAGCATTTTTTTAAACATCTGCTCAAGATCTAGTTCTGCTAATCTCAGATTGTCACTCCACCCATAATGATAACATAGTTCTCTCATCAACAAGGCCAGAGAAAATCATGCAACTGCTGCGTGATTGCCTTCCACTGTGGCCACAAGCTCCAAACTTTGGATGTGGCATTCATGTCACCTTTTAAAACCTTCTCACATAAACTTGAGAAAAATTTCTTCGCAATAATCCAGGAAGAACTATTACACAATTTCAAATAAGTGCACTCTTGGGTTAGAAAGTGTGGAATTTTTCCTCTAGACCTTAACGTGTTTACCGATGAAGATTATACTGCAGCTGACGTTACTGACATTCCTTTCGATACGGACACTAATTCAGTTTGGATTCCGTAGAAATACTGGAACATGTGAGGCAATACTGACCTTACGACTTATCTTAGAAGAAAGATTAAGGAAAGGCAAACCTATGTTTCTAGCATTTGTAGACTTAGAGAAAGCTTTTGACAATGTTGACTGGCATACACTCTTTCAAATTCTAAAGGTGGCAGGGGTAAAATACAGGGAGCGAAAGGCTATTTACAATTTGTACAGAAACCAGATGGCAGTTATAAGAGTCGAGGGACATGAAAGGGGGGCAGTGGTTGGGAAGGGAGTAAGACAGGGTTGTAGCCTCTCCCAGATATTATTCAATTTGTATATTGAGCAAGCAGTAAAGGAAACAAAAGAAAAATTCGGAGTAGGTATTAAAATCCACGGAGAAGAAATAAAAATTTTGAGGTTCGCCTATGACATTGTAATTCTGTCAGAGACAGCAAAGGACTTGGAAGAGCAGTTGAATGGAATGGACAGTGTCTTGAGAGGAGTATATAAGATGAACATCAACAAAAGCAAAACGAGGATAATGGAATGTAGTCGAATTAAGTCGGGTGATGCTGAGGGAATTAGATTAGCAAATGAGACACTTAAAGTAGTAAAGGAGTTTTGCTATTTGAGGAGTAAAATAACTGATGATGGTCGAAGTAGAGAGGATATAAAATGTAGACTGGCAGTGGCAAGGAAAGCGTTTCTGAAGAAGAGAAATTTGTTAACATCGAGTATAGATTTAAGTGTCAGGAAGTCTTTCTGAAATTATTTGTATGGAGTGTAGCCATGTATGGAAGTGAAACATGGACGATAAGTAGTTTAGACAAGAAGAGAATAGACGCTTTCGAAATGTGGTGCTACAGAAGGATGCTGAAGATTAGATGGGTAGATCACTTAACTAATGAGGAAGTATTGCATAGGATTGGCGAGAAGAGAAGTTTGTGGCACAACTTGATCAGCAGAAGGGATCGGTTGGTAGGACATGTTCTGAGGCATCAAGGGATCACCAATTTAGTATTGGAGGGCAGCATGGAGGGTAAAAAGCGTAGAGGGAGACCAAGAGATGAATACGCTAAGCAGATTCAGAAGGATGTGGGTTGCAGTAGATACTGGGAGATGAAGAAGCTTGCACAGGATAGAGTAGCATGGAGAGTTGCATCAACAACAACGAACATCAATATTGTGTCTTATTCAAATGTTGGTTCTTCTCATTGCGAAACTTCTGAGTCTTCTGCAAGGGCTGGTCTGTCTCTCTGGACGGTAAAGTCTTCTTCAATAGGCCTACTGATTCATTTCCGGAATCAACTTACGAGCTGTTTTCAAGTAGAGGTGGCCTTCAGATTGCAGGTCATAAGCCTTCTCCAAGACAAGATAGAAAGATGGTCAACTTTTGCGAAGAAAAACAAACATAAGGCCAATACTGTATAATGTAAGACAGCACAAAATAAAGGTAAAAATGTAAAAGTGGGAAAAACCCTAAGAGACTTTCTGCTAATAAGAAACTTTTTAAAGAATAAATGGAAGAAAAAAATTCTCTGATAAGGAAATGACACAGCTCTTAGTGCGAGAAATCGCTTTCTAGATCTAAAGAAAGTCAAGGATGGATATGACGTCGGAGTGTTTGCTGGATGTGACGAGGACGATGACAACATCAAGTGGGAATTTTGTACATGACTTAATATTGCTTGTGAATGGATAAATTGTGAATGAATTTGACTGAAACAGTGACGCATAGTGGATAAATTGTGAATGAATTTGACTGAAACAGTGACGCATAGGCAGTCGCTGATTTCTCTGTTTACATCATTTGCTGACCTTTTTGTGCCAACAGTGTATTGCAACAAGATTTTTTCTCATTTGTGTTATTGTCCTCCTTGTAATAGTCAGTGGTGAAATAGAAACTACAAGCCTACCCATTTTTAAGCTATTGGGGAATGGTGGCAAAAGAATGGCAACTTTACCCCCTTAGGCAGGGATAAGTGTCTACTGAATAAGCATTCAGAGAAACATTTACATGCCCAATCTTTTACCTTAGCTGTAAATGTATGGTGTGGTACCTTAAGTTTGCAATTTCAAGATTTATATGCCACAAGCTTCACTTAATAGAAATGGTTTCATGAAATTCAATTTCACTTAGAGTGACCACTTAACTCCATCTCTTGCCTGGTCCTCTGAGTTGACCGAGAGAACATGTTTCAGATCACACCTAAGACGTCTCTTGTGAAAGCCTTAGCGACAGGCATCCCTGTCGCCGTTTTACCGGTTTGAGGGTTATGTACTTTGACACGATTTCAACAGTTTCTGGAATATACCTATATCCCCTGTTCGTCCTCACAATCGGGACCCATGGTTCTATGCCAATATATTCCCTTAAATTCCTCGGCATTAGCGACATTTTATACAGGATGCCAACACCTTCTTCACCCGCCTATCTATACTATTGAATTAAATGAATTTCTTTAATTTGCTGGAACATTTTCCAAGTCCATAGTGCATATAACAGAGGTGGATGTACTGAATCAGTTAGTTTATTACATCTTCTGATATACATACCACTAAGGTCAAGTCATTTCAGTTGCTCCTGCGGAAGAGATAAAATTGCCTATTTTCCTAAAAATCTTTGTAATTTATTTTTTTCGTATGTTCCTCAGAATTTCATCCTTATCTTGCCCCTCTTTAATGTTCTGAAGGGTGATATTCAAATGGAACAGCCTTGATATGTAGGGTATAGAACCTGTTCTCATGGGTATCCTCATCATGACCTTTGGTTACGCCAATGGGTGAGCGAGATAAAGCGTTGCTCACAATATTATCTATACCCGGAATGTACCTTATCTCAAAATAGAACTATTGCAGTTACAGCGCGTGGTGAGAGACCCTGTCATGTTTCAGTTTGGCTGTCGTAACGAACTGTATAGGGCCTTGTGATTAGTGTACACTGTCGTAGTTCTCCCACAAAGGTTGTACCTAAGTTTTGCGAAAGCGTGTGCGGTCACCAGCGCCTCAAGTTCTGTAACACGTTAGTTCCGTTCGCTCTTATCGAGCGCTGTATTTCCAGATGCAATTGTTCTGTGATCGACTGCATGTTAGACCTCGACCTCCTGAAAGATTTCTACACCTACTGCTGGTCTGTTGCTGCAAAGGAAGGTACAATCAAATCAAGGTGGCTAGAATGGGCACATTCAAGAGCGCTCGCTTGGAGAGAAACATTCTGTCTTCGCTTCCTCGTCTCATTGCCAGGGTGTATTCTTACCCATGCTAGCGCGTAGTCTAGCTGAGGATAGAACTCCACTACTTAGAAATCTACGGTAAAACTTTACAATACCTGGTTCTTAGTCGATGGCGTGGAAAACTTACTGCCTGCCTTCGTTTTATCTTCATTTTGACGTATATCAACTCTCGATATTCGATCAAATACGCAATCTATTTCTGACTTCCCAGAAATGGATTTCTCCAAATCTACTTTGAGACCGGCAATATGTATAACTCGTAAAAGTTGTCTGAAATAGCGGTTATGTTCGTTCCAAGACTGCGGCAGCAAAAAACATATCATAGATATATTTTGCGACGGTGCAACTGCTACGGTCGCAGGTTCGAATCGTGCCTCGGGCATGGATGTGTGTGATGTCCTTAGGTTAGTTAGGTTTAAGTAGTTCTAAGTTCTAGGGGACTGATAACCGCAGCAGTTGAGTCCCATAGTGCTCAAAGCCATTTGAACCATTTGAACCATTTTGCGACGAATTCTATGATTTCATCATTGAGAGATGCATTGAGTGGACGTATATAGTCCGAACGGAACTTTGTTATAGTAATAACACCTCCCGCAACACAAGAAGGTGCTGTACTGCCGGAATATCGGGTCTAATTCACCCTGCCAAAGAAGTAATTTGTTAAGCCACCGAAGAGGAGATTTAATTTTTATGGAATCGCTGCATTAATTCTATGAGACTTGCGAGACCGACTCGGCCAAAATAATTTTATTTCTTTTCCTTGTGTCAGTTACCAGCCGAATCGACCTTTCCCTTTTTTAACGACATGCAGAAAGCTGCAATAAATACTGCTAGCACGCTTAATCTCTTGGTTACCATCTGCCTAATTTGTTTTTCCACCTGTTTTTTGGTGTAAATTAGTGGAGGACAGTACGTTTGTCTGAAATATGCAAGATACTTCATCGCACTATACTTAAAATTCTTAAATGTGACGGTCGTAACCTTAAACACTTCCACATCTCCTATTAAAACCCGCCTTAATTCTTCCCTCCTTTCTGACGAGGTATCCCGTGTTTCACCAACATCGTCGTCAATGACACGGAGGATTGCCTCGTGCTACAGGGGTTAAATTTTGTGCTATCCTGCATGACCGCGGGGGAGAGATGTTTGGACACCGCGATAATTATTAGAAGATGTAACAGAAATTGTGAGATAGCAAAGCATGCTGCAGCTATCTTCACGACCACTCAAATGCAAAGTGGTCTGTTGTCTCCTGTAGCGAGCGTAATTGCGCCTCGATTCATGCGTATCTTCATGGCACGAACTCTACACCGAATATGCCGTCAGTTGTCAAATGTGGGGTGATTAATGCGATGGCGACAACTGTTATACCGTCGCAACTGAGAGCGAACCTCACCCACTTCTTTATTTCTATGGCTTTACCTTGAAAGCACCGCTCTACGCCGGTCGAATTGGCCGAGCGGTTCTAGGCGCTACAGTCTGGAACCGTGCGACCGCTACTGTCGCAGGTTCGAATCCTGCCTCGGGCATGGATGTGTGTGATGTCCTTAGGTTAGTTAGTTTTAAGTAGTTCTAAGTTCTAGGGGACTGATGACCTCAGATGTTAAGTCCCATAGTGCTCAGAGCCATTTTGAGCACCGCTCTCAAGGGTTCTCTGTAAAGGCAGCCCACTGTCCCGTTTCTTGGCATTCTTGAAACAAAGTTTCTGATACTCTGCTTACGACACCACCAGTGTCCAGTATAGCAGATACTTTCTTTTTTCCTATGTTAGTAACTAAAGTGTGACACACCGGTTATTCAGCGTTGTCCATCTCTGTCAGTAACTCGTATATAGATTCATCTTGTATTAGACTTGGCCCTCGTCTACACCTGCTTGCTGTTCCATATGTAGTCAGGCCTGATGACTTCCCCCTGGATCAGGGTGGCAAGTATTCACTACTTAACGCGAAACTATTCGTCGCCCCGTTGTTTGTGACGGCATTCAATTCTGTTCAATCGAATCCTTAACCAACAAACGAGTCTTGTTACTCTGCCGTTTGGATTTCAGGTTATGGTCGTTATTATCATTATCATACTTCCCTTGTTTCGTGCTAACTTGCAATTATTATCAATATTATATTGTGTCCATTCACATCCCACCGTGGAATTGTGATTTCCTCGCTCATATTCGTCGAGCAAACAAAATCAGCCTAAACGCCTCTAGGTCTTAATTCTCTGCAAAAGTTAGTGACCACTTGTGGTCTGTGGGCATCAGACTGATGAAAAATTGTGTCAGTTCCCCAATCAGCACAGGGCGTGAAACGCGTCGCTGGCAGGGGCCAAGCTTTAATTATGCTTAGACCCACTCTCTTCTGCTCGTACGCAGACCAATAAACTTTGATTAATTCACCTTCGAATTCTTGAACGAAACTGCATCTCGGCACGGCTGGTCCAACCTCGAAAAATGCTTCACCTCTCAGGTGACTGCACATCAGTTTGCGGTGAAAGGGCAAATGACTCGGCAAATAGTTTTGGAACTGAGCTAACCATATTTTCACATGGACATCTCCGTTCACATTAAACGTTAAGAATTTTCTCAATAAGAAGAACTGTTTCTCATCGAAAGCACGATCCGCTTTGTGTTCGTGAACGGAGGCTAGCGAGTATTCTCTACCTATATTATACGGCGGTGGGCCTTTTGAATTTCAAGGACCACACGGCACATTGGATTTACTAACATTTATGTTACTACTATCCAGTTCTGACATGAGCAGTTCTGACACTAGCAAACGCCTCGCTTCTTTCTTCAAAGCCTCAACATCTTGTTTCAGTGAGGCAAAATCTTCTGACTCTGACAAGGGAATCAGCTCCATTGACTCTGAATCCAGAGCTCTTCCAGAGTCTTTATTCTCTGCACGAGTTCTGAGTTGGAGCTCCCTATCTTTCTTATCTCCTTCGCCAGTGAACAGTCATCTTTCTATACGTTCTTCACTTTATCTTCTACCTGGCAAAGTCTATCTACTCCACTCTGAACCCATCTATACGTTTATACATTTTGGAATGCGAAATTTAATTCATTCCACTTCTCCAATTTTTTTTTTCAACCTATCTCATTTCAGCCCTGTCTGCATTTGCGTTTTTACTATCGGTTTCTGCATTATCGAACATTAAATTCTGAGCGGCTTCCTCTTTTTTCTGTATCCACGTTTCCTTTTATTCTACCCGCTTCTGCTTTCTTTCTGTCGGCTTATGGTCTTTCCATCCGTTATTTAACCAGCGGCATAATTGTTTCACGTACCTCTAGACATAGAATTATTGGTGCATGATTATACTCGTTATTGTTGGACAGTTCGTCAGTATAATTTTCTCCAGCGTTTCAAGTTCGATTTCTCTTTGTCCTACACTTTCCATTGGAGGTTCTGTGACAGTGCATTCAGATTCTAACAGACTCTCATTCGACGTAATATTTCTCGCTTCCCGAGATCGGGCCCTACTTGTGCGGTCCATCCTTCACCAAACAGTAATGGCCGTTCACTCACTAAAATCTCTATAACAAAAGGAAATAATCTAAATGTAAACAAGGTTCCCACACAATGAATACTCGCTCATCCTCATCACACAGAACGTGAACAATATCAGCCAAAAATAACACACAACAAAATAATACAAGCAAATTACAGTCAACAAAACTGCTGTTGTTAAAAGAGAGTCGATTACTAAGGAGAACGAAAAGTACAAAGCGATTACTACAACTAAGTTCTACTAGCTCAGCTTTGGCTCACTGTGTCGCTCTGACAATATCACAAAGGGAAAAACGAAAGGAACGACTCCTGGATCAGGACGTTATGAGAATTGTTGCATAGTTTTTTGTCTTTCCGTTTTCATTTCTTCCTTTTTTTGCGCGTTCGCGGTTGCTCGGGTTTTAGCAGAGGTCAGTGCAGTTTGCTTGTCGCTCTTGAGAAATCAAAGGAAAATTAAATTTACAAGTAAATTCACACTAGTAAGCTAAACAGTGGAACGTAATTACTATTGTCTGCCTGCACACTCACGAACCCGGAACACAACTATTTCCGTCAGAAAATTAATACCTAGTGAAATTATCACACCACAGAACGAAACTGAAAAGACAGGACAATCTCTCTGGTACGTCCAAAAGCAGGAGAACTTCAAATCAAAAAGTAAAATTAAGAAAAATACTTATATGAACAGGAAATGAAGTAATAATCTTCCCTCAGTTAACCAGTATTGCTCCAGATAGTGGCACCTGTTCAACTCAGGAACACTGTTTCAGACTGAGAGAGGGTCACCTAATAAAAGTAGTTATAGGACAGTTCGAATGAAAATAATCATTAAAATCAACGTGAATTTATTGACTGAAATTAGTTTGATTCACACATGTGTTGTCAAGTAATATCATTTCTTAACCAGTTAAAATCACTGGCTGGCAACCACAGTTATGAGTTGTCTTGGGTACTAGTAAACCGCTTCAGTTGCATTTAGTGCTTTTATTTACCAGTTTCGTGGCACTAAAAGCAACATCACCAGGTGAACATCTGCACAGCAGTAGATCCAGAAGGAATACTAACGTTGGTATGGTAAATTACAGTAGCACATAAAATTTTTTAAAAAACTATCGAAAACTTTTACATGAGAATATTAAAACGTTAGAACTCACATAACTAAAACAATAGGGCTGAAGGTACATTGTACCCAATATTCGTTGTCCATCACAACAAAACACCGCTAAAAGGCCGTACGTCATAGAATAAAGCAACTGGAATCCAATATAATGGAGAGATCCTAAACAAATCATACCATAACGATCCTTTGGTAAGGTAAAAATCTATTAAAAACTGTTAAGATCTAATTTTTATCCAGAATGAAAAATTAAGAACGAATTGCCACTACATGGAGGGATATTCTACCTGGAACAAACTCGTCAAGTAAACAGTTATTGATGGAAAAGCTGAACATTAAAACCGCGCTTACCGCTTCTCTGGTCTATACGCAATAGCGAACAGGGGACGCGGCCACGTGCTCTGTCATATTGACGACCGGAAAATAAACAACTTGCCTATAGACGGCTCGCCCGTGCACTGATGGTAATCTCTGGGACATACACGAATGATTAATGACAACAAGGTATATTGGGCTGTAAAGTAGAAAAATCTGTAGAATTTGACAGAGACCTATGATTAAGATTTTCGTTAACAGCGCCCATAAGTTACGCTAAAATTGAGCGTGTAATGACGTAAAATAGGAACATCATATGCGTGTATTATGCCGACGAAACAGATCTGCCTTGTCTACGGAACAAATCTTAAAACTTTAAAAACCTTTAAGCACTTTAAAATTATAAAATTATTGTTTCGTAAAATCCAATGATAAAGGACTAAATATAGCTGAACCGATTTACTAATACTCAAGATAAAATCACTGAGCATTAAGTAGAATGGTGAATGCCAATGATGTGGGAAAATTAATGATAAACTGACTTGAGATATACACACATCAAAAAAGTTTTGCGTCACCCTGGTTCCTAGAACTTCTGAAGATAGACGTTGACTGTGGATAATGTATCACATACCAGTCGCTCTGACTGTTCAGAGATATCACTAAACCCGCCCAAAGATGTAAACAACCATGCATGAGCAGCGCCTATTAGCCAGAGGGGCTCAAACAGCTCATCAGTTTCAACCATTCCACAAGGAAGGAGGTACACAACTGGTGTTGTCTGAAGTTTAACAATGCCTAGATGGTCAATACCGCTGTTCGATCGCGTCCGGAATGTTACTTTGTACCTGGAATGGCTCTTAACAAGGAAAGTGTCCAGGCGTCTCGGTGTGAACGAAAGCGACGTTGTTCGCATATGCAGAAGATACAGAGAGACAGGAAATGTCAATGACATGCCTCGCTCAGGCCGCCCAAGTTCTACTACTGCAATTGATGACCGCTACCTACAGATTATGGCTCGATGGAACCCTGATAGCAACGCCACTGCAATGAATAATGCTTTTCGTGTAGCTACAGGAGGTCCTGTTACCACTCAAACTGTGCGCAATAGACTGCAACTTCATCCCCGACGTCCATGGCGAGGTTCATCTTTGCAACCACGACACCATGTGGTACGGTTCAGATGGACCCAACAACATGGACCGCTCAGGACCGGCAAGACGTTCTCTTCCACGATGAGTGTCGCATAGGCCTTCAACGAAAAAATTGTCGGAGACGTGTTTAAAGACAACCCAGTGAGACTGAACGCCTTAGACACAATTACCACCGAGTGCAGCAAGGTGGAGGTCCCCTGATGTTTTGGGATGGCATTATGTGGGGCTGACGCACGCCGCTACTGGTCATGGAAGGCGCCGTAATGGCTGTACGATACGTGAATGCCATCCTGCGACCGATAGTGCAACCATATAGTCAGCATACTGTCTAGGCATTCGTCGTCATGGACGACAATTTGCACCCCCATCGTGCACATCTTGTGAATGACTTCCTTCAGGATAACGATATCGCTCGACTAGAGTGGCAAGCATGTTTTCCCGGCATGAACCCTATCGAACTACCTGGCATAGATTGAAAAGGGCTGTTTATGGACGACATGACCCACCGACCACTCTGAGGGATCTACGCCGAATCGCCGTTGAGTAGTGGGACAATCTGGACCAACAGTACCTTGATGAACTTGTGGAGAGTATGCCACTACGAATACAAACATGGATCAATGCAATAGTACGTGCTACTGGGTATTAGAGGTACCGTTATGCACAGCAATGTGGACCACCACCTCTGAAGGTCTCACTGTTTGTTCACTTCTTGGCCAAACTACTTGTCAGAGCCCAGAGAGCTCACAAATATAGCAATACTGGCAAAGCGCGGAACACGGTCTTCGTAGATACTTGCCTGCTCCCCGATTTCTCTCCAACACCTTTTCTCTGCTCTCACAAGTGGAGACAGCCAATCCCCCGGGTTCCTCACCATCTTGAGTGTGAGTTTCTTTTTCCACGACTTTTTGCAGGGAATGCCTGCCTAAATTTTCTGGTTAGATCCTATTGTATTGCTGAGTCTAACCATAACTTGGCAGTAGGCGGTGCTCTCTTTCCATATTGGCTACACATTTGCTGTGCAAAAAGTCGCTCGCTTTCCACGCTGTGTGCGGAAATATGTTGGAGGCTTCCCCTCTGTTATGCTTCCAGGAAACACGCAGCTTCATTTATCGAGATATGAAGGAGCCACTCGAGGAAGAGCCGAGCTCACAGCAGAAATGTGGGTAGCGGTACTGCCAGGCAGAGAATAGCATTCTCGGATGGCTGTCTCATGCGGATTAGCCCGCCCATGCGAAAAATTCTGGGAACATCTCGAGACGCCGCTATTCAAACGCAGGAAGCCGCAAGCGCGTGGGTGGCCACATGCCCCTCGTCCCACCAGCGAGAAACCTTAGCGGCCACAGAATTTCGCCTTCACCTGCCTTGCCTTCCTCCCAGATAGCCCCGGTCGATACAGCACATAATGCAATTATTCGAGGTCTCATAGCCATATGTGACTAATCGGCACCATCACACATTAGTGGTTTTACGCTAAAGTAACTGTAACGAACATGGCAAATAATCACACACAAAACACGTATATAAATTCTGCGCTACAGAAGGAAGAGTTGGCCTTTACATCGAAGTATGAAAATCCCACGGAAAAAATGGAATAAGTCAAGTTTTGAACATTTCTCAGAAATACACTTCAAAACTTTCAAGATTACAAAAAAAAGCTGCACTCCAGTTGAGTGAGACTAATACAATATATAATTTTGATGCCAAATTTAATGATTATAGAGGACATCCGTTAGAAAAAATTATATGATGAAAAAAGACAATAAATGCAAATTAAGTACATCTTACCTCGAAAAGAGCGCGGTGAATCAATCACTTTTAGGTAAGCTTTCGTCCCTTCATTGTGTTGTTTAGCATTGGAAGTTTCTTTTTGTTGGTCTTTGATTTTAGTTCGTTATTTGGTAGACAGGAATAGAAATTTGTTACGCCTTGATCAAAAAATTATTCAAGTTCTTGCAAGTCTACAAATTTTTCATATGGTATTGGCTGGAGAGCTGAAAACATACCTCCTGAATTAGTTATTTAAAAATGATCTTGATTTACGTTTCAAAAAGTTTCATATAACGAAACACTTGCTGTCATATGCTCGACGAGGCCTTAATAACTTGTCAGGAACCTGTAATTGATACTCAAGCTCGATATTAACTAGTAGTCCAATAGAATGTTCCATACATACTATTGTTCAGGCTCCATTGTAAGTAATCTTCCTTGACAACCAGAGCTTTTGTGACCTGTCTTGTCTCGAAAGTTAAAAAAGAGATCGTTCTCTCTCGTATACTTCCTTGTTGAGCAAGGATGACTTTGTAGGCCTTAGATTCACTCTTGTGGTTTCAGAAGCGTGAATTCCTGTCTTTTGGTAACCCTCCGAAACCTTTCTCTTTATGAGATTGAAGTTTCAATTACATTCCGTGCAAGAGCGTCCTCTTATTGGAAATATCCTCTTATTGGAAATACTACTTTGTCACTAGCTAATTTCTTCGCGGTACGAACGACATAGTGACAGTATATAAGCACAGCATAGTTCTTACGCTTTACTGAGCACGAATCACAGAATATTACAAGAAAACTATCTTTTCTATCAAGGATGTCACAGGTCTAAGTATTTGGCCATAGTTGGAATTGGACGGTGGCGCTATGGCGCATTGAAGTCATACACCCCTACTCTGGACATTAATACTATCAAGTTTAGAACTCGTACGATAATTAGTTTTCGTGTTCCAGCGTGTTAAATAGGGAAAGTTTAGTTATAACCACCCGGTATATACAGTGAGCAAAACACACTTTCCCGCGTTGCCGAGATGGTGCCGCAGTGTATGAATCTCGGAAGTCACGCAGAAAAGAGAGAATATTTCGCCCATTCTTCGAAAGGCTGGGAGGCGATCGCGGCGCACATTGGCCCCAGGGCTGCGAGCACCAGTTCGCTTTTCAGCAGCAGCGGACGTGGGTTTTTGCACAAGTTCCGAGAACTGCCCAAAGTAGACCCGCTGTTTCTAACGAGTTCCAGTGACTGTATTTTACTGACAACAAAGTGGTCTATAGAGATGCTTTCTGCGGTACAGAACACACAGTGGCGAGCGCAGACACACTGCTACACTATACTAAGTAGATAACTGTGAGGTAACTGCAAAAAAATGAGATAATATTGCATAGTGAGATGTGACAGGAAAGTCACACGATGATACCAATGTCACATCCGAATGCACACACTGTTTTATTTCGATGATCTATTACTTCCAGTTTTGCACAATCATGAGCTCATGATACTGCACAGTATTACTATTCGCAATTTAAAATTATTACCAAAATACTAGGCAGTTCCGCAGGTTGCGGCGTTGAAACCTGGATAAAGAATTTTTTTTAAATTTTTTTTTCCGAAATTAAACGAGAACATTCATTCTCTTACACAATCCGAAACTGGAAATAAAATAATTAGTACAATTATTCAAATACCTCTCTTCCATGCTTGAACATTGAGTCAGACGCACTGAGGGCACGTCTGCTCAAGTACCCGTCTTCTGTAACTTTCCTAGAATATGGCGGGCACCCGGAGGTCTTCCTGGGCCCCGGCGGAGGGGGTGGTCGAACCACTTGGCCTTGACCAACCTCCCCACCCCAAATCTTGTGACACTGGAAAGTCTTGGACTTTTACCTGCCTGTGCTGTCTCTCTGAACCTACCCAGGAGTAAGGTTGGCACTACTATACTACAGAACTACTTCCCAACAAAGATTTGGTCACGCGTCAGGGAAAGGTATGAGGAGGATTAGGAAAGTTCATGTGCATATTCACATTCAGGTACAAGAAATGCATAATACACGACACATATAAATACGTATTATGAAGCCTGACACATTTCTTTCACCCGTCCACATGGGTTCTGTTGCACCCGCGGCCGGCCGCGTCGTGTAATAAAATTGGCTGCGGAGCAGCCTCTGTTTCAATTTCCCGGTGCGACCGAGCAGCGAAACCTGCTTCTAATAGAGCGGAAACTGCTATACCGTTTCAGTACATTGTTTAATGGTCTTACAGCGTTTTTTAAACCAGACCTTTAAACATTTTGCAAACGTTTCTGTCTTACGTTCTAAAATGAGGAAAAAAGAGGTTGGTATAAGAAGTCTATCTTCTAATACATCAAATCTTTCTGCTTTCGTACTTACCTGTAACGCAGAATTAAGAGCAAATACGTCGTAGAACATTCTCTGCTGGTATATGAAAATTCGTAACCGCTTGAGCATTTCTTGCAACGCCAGGATTGTTCTCATATGTTAGTTCTTAAATGTTTCGTAATATCTGTAGGGCTATCTGTCGATTAAATTTAACGTAAAAATACGCTGTGTGAAATTTGAGGTCAGTAGGATAATGAAAATGCGTGCCCCTTTATCATCAAAAGTAAAACTAAAAAATTGAAAACCTTGAACGTCGCAAAATATTACTACTGCACAACAAATTTATCACTTACTGGCAGGTCGTTTATTTCGTTCTCCGTAACTTTCGTGGTTGCAGTACAGAAGTGACACTTGCCATGCGACGTGACGGGTCAGTGACAGCTGGTAGCGGTAATGGTGTGTTGACGACGACTCGAAACTGCTCGATCACTGTACAGAAAGGTGGAAGAATCTTGGTTTCTGCTTAGTATTTCGAACGCCCCGTTACCTAGCGTCTTCTCTATGGCGCGTCTTATCAGTTTTAATATACTATGGTTTAAAATAATGAAAATTACTGCTTAATAACGACTATAATATATTCTAGTATGCAGGTCATACGTAAGAACAGGAACTAATAAATAAATAAGAGATTACAATAACGATTCAGACAAATATCGAACTTTAGCATGTCCCTCGATCTACTGACATTTGTTGCTATTATCTCTGGAATAGTTCTGTCTGCTGTAATTCAATCTGGAGACAGCAATTACTGTCTGTTTAATGTGATTCATTTCGTTTATTAAGCACTTAATTAATTGTTTAATCTAAATCTTGTTGTCTGGTTTCGAAGCTGATTAAAAGCTGGTGTAGTTTCCACTCGTCTTTCTAAGAAATGAACATGGATTGAAATGCCACACGCTGCGTAATCATTCCCGTTTCTCAGAATCAAATAAAATACTGTGGTAGCGTCGGAGTCAAGTGCTGTTTTTTGAAGGACGACATTTTCACCTTTACTTAAAAATCAGCGTGTTTGTTTGAATATCCATTGATACCGATACTGGACGAGAATTCTTACTGGAAACTTTTTGAGTTGAATAGGAGTTTGTACGATCGTAAGATTTAGTACTATTTGTTACTGTGTTTTAAGCAGAGCAGTAGCCTGTTGTTGGGAACAGTTCGTAGCGTCTTTGTATGTCCCTTTAGCAAAAAAAAAACTTTTCTGTGCAAAAGAGGCAGATTTGATTCATACATGGTGTTTATCTAAGGTGTTCCAGCAGAAATCTCTTCTGTAAATTACAAGTATTAACAACCAAAACTCCATAAGTATTTCCTTTGATTTTTGTCTGTAACAATCTTCCTCTTCTATACATCTAAGAGAACATACCATTAGCACAATACAAAAGATCAAATATGTTTTGTTTAGGTATTTAATACATCCAAGACTTGCGTAAAAAGGTATTCATTTTCCTACTACAAATATTTAACTCTTTTTCTTCAGGTATTACACTTCAAGCTAATGTATTGCCTACATTTAAATCTAATTAAGAAAGTACCTTATGGAAAATCCTATTCTCTTGATGAGAATAAATCAATTATTGTTTTTATACATTTGTATTCTCATTTGGATTTTATGTTCTGAGACTTCCTGTTTTTAATGTGTCAGCCAAAATTGGTCTTATTTGTTTAGAATGAGCATTGTTATGAACTCTTTTTTTTATGCAACATGATTTGTTTTCAGTAATTACGTCACATTGCTGGAACTAGAACTTTTTAATTTTACTTCGACTTTTACGCTTATTCAGTTTTGTTATTGTACAGGGCTATTAAAAAAAGGGACGGATTTCAAATATTTATTGCTTTCAAACTACAAAAGAAAGAGACACAATTCCAACGTTCTTGGAAAGAGAAAAGCTCAAATTTTTATGTATTTGACATGAGCACTATGAGTTGCACGAGAAATATCAAAACAGTGGATCATTTCCTGCCACAAGTGAAGCAGATGGTTTCTGTTATCGAATTCAGAGCTTCAACAAAGCCATGTTGCAGACTTTTAAGAGTGTTAGGCATAGGGGGGAGCAAAATTCTCTAAGTACCTCCGACGGTACCAGGATGTTGGATTGCAAGAAGAGGAGCAGAAGATGAACTTCATCGACGGTGGCATCCCAGGTCTCCAGACGCCAAACGTTGTACCTTTTATCTTAAGGGTTATTTAAAAGACCTCGTTTTTATTCCCTAAGGCTGACACTCTTGAAAGTCTGCGACATCGCGTTCTTGAAGCTGTGAATTCGATGACGAGAGATCAGCTGCTTCGTGTTTGACAGGATATGAGCCATCGTTTTGATATTTGTCAAGTAATACATTGTACTCACATTAAATGCACAAAAATTTGAATTTTTCTCCTTCCAGGAACTTTGGAATTGTGTTTGTGTCATTTGTAATTGGAAGCAATCAATGTTAGAAATCTGTTCCTTGTTTTAAACAGCCCTGTTACTGTTTCTTTAACCTTCTGATTTACCACAATATGCCTTCATGAAACTCTAATCGTTAAATTAAAACAAATAAATAAATGCCATGTGATTATTCGAGCAGGCACGATACTGCATTGAGCCCTGCACTCTACTGAGAAATCTCGAGTCCCTTCGAAAGTGAGTATCATTTTTACAGCCCTGTGCCACGTAGCCCGAAGGAAAGAGCAGTTGAGTTTGCTTATGGGAGAAATATAATTTGTTCCTGTGCAGCTCGTATGAAATAACTGGAAGCAAAATCTCATACATCAAACTTTGATAGT
Source organism: Schistocerca gregaria (assembly GCF_023897955.1). Taxonomy (NCBI): domain Eukaryota; kingdom Metazoa; phylum Arthropoda; class Insecta; order Orthoptera; family Acrididae; genus Schistocerca; species Schistocerca gregaria. The sequence goes on along the minus strand of NC_064921.1, from coordinate 133,672,741 downwards.
TGTCTTTTCACTTAATGGTGTGTAACTTAATTGTGGGTTAAACTGTCACACTAAGAATGCAGGCAGTAATAATTTGTTGGGAAAAAGCACAAATAACTGAACAGGAGCTAAGAAAGTGCATAGCAATATTATGAGACATCAATCAACAACTGAAGAGAAATTTTTAAAATAAATTGTGAACTTCGTTGAACGAGCACGACATGTGTTCAGCCATCAGGGAATAACTGTCATGATACTGAAAAGAAATGTAGAGCACAAAAACTGTAGGGGAAGACAGAGATTGAAATACACCCAAGAAATAATTAAGGAAGTAACTGAGTTTATGGGTACAAGTGCTTCTCTGAGAAGAGAAGGTTGACAGAGAAAAAGAATTCGTGGTGGGCTACAAGAAAGCAATTAGAGAACTGATGACTCCCACAAAGAAAAAGAATAAAAATACTGGTGGGCCACAAGAAAGCAGTTAGAGAACTGATGACTCCCACAAAAAAAGAAAAAAAATTACATGAGCAGTGTCTTAGAACAAAAAGCTTGAAGAGAAAGTGACAAGTTTTTTTTTTCTTTTTTGTAAATCAACGGGCTGCAGCATAGATATGAGGAATATTGAGAAATAAATATTTTACTTTGTTTAAAAGCAGATCGTGTGTTGCAGTTGTAGTCTGCGTTCCTCAAGTGTCTCTGCAAATGTTAACATTTTGATATCCATAATAGTTGATTATTCCAGTAGTGTTTCTGGTTAATATTTAGAACTTTGAAACGTTTCAGTCAGGTACAGCCTGAAACGTTTGATATATCATTGGCATAACACCAATTTATTTAAACCCACATAATGTTGGTACTGACTGAAAAATATTTGTGTTCGTATGGTGGAGTATGTTAGTGTTTTCGAAGATCAAGCCGCTAGCACATATCCTATTTCGTTACGTATACATAGTGGCATGAGCCATATTGAATTACCTGCATGAATATGGAGTAATGGGTGAGCCATGTCAGCAAGAGGGGAAGCTAGATGCGAGCACAGATCGAGGATAAAGACGACCTCTAAAGGAAGGACAACTATAAACAGGGGGCATTGGTCTGACCATTTTCCATCAAGTTAACTGCGTCTAATGTGTGGTATTGTCTGCTCTGGTGCCAGCAAGATACGTGCACACAAAATTCTTCAGATCTTTATACCGCCACCCCCTCCCAGTATGTTCTCAGAGATTTCTTCCAAAAACGGTGGTCTAAGGGACAACGACGAGTATCCATACTAATGCAAAATAGTTGTTTTTACGAATCGGAATCTGTGCTCAAATAAGATTCTGGTGCAATTTTTTTCACCGACCAGCCTTTCGAGAAGACCTTGGGAGATTGTGCTGGTCGAGAGACAGCAGTCTCGTGGCCTTCATTCGGGAAGATATGCAGCAGTCATTAATAAAAAATTTCTTCTCCTACTTGTGTGGGACCTTTGGTAACATCTGGACACTACTCCACATGGAGTGAAAGTTTCTCTTGCAAAACTCAGGAAGGCAGCTAAATGGTCATCAAATATCAGATGATGGGGTGGGAGGAGGGAGAGGAATTTTGGAACTCTGGATCCCAGAATTCCAAGTGAAGAAAGGCAGCCCATGGTACAAGTAACGAAATATCAGCTATGTGTGGTTTTGGGGCACAGTATAAAATACCTAAAGGCATCACACTGGTGAAGCTGACTTGCATGGATTCTGGGTGGCAGAAACATTTCGTGGGACCAAACTGCTTAGGTCATCGGTCCCTGGGATTCTGGGCAGAGCAGAGATGGAGAGTAGTTTATGTAGGTGGAAGAGGACACTCTGGCTGAGGCAGGGAAACTTGGGGTGGAGATGCTGAAAATCACACATTTGACTGAAACATACAGCCAGAGCCACAGCCTGCTTCCTCGAGAATCACTTCACTATCCAATCTCAAACGTAATGCCGCCAACGGAAGGTCACTGTTGAATCAGGTCTGGACTCACTAAGTCTTCGAATCTGGTGAGAGAAACCTGCAGCGTGGGTCAACAAGGGAGAGTCATCAATGGATGCTTTTAATCTGTTTTGCACTGCACATCGTTAGGAGCGAGAGTCTCACATTACCGAGAGTAGGCAGCATTGCAGATTATGGCTCAGATAATGAGCTTACCTCGAGGTCACTGACAGGACTATGGAGTTATCACGTTACACGTCAGGTATCACGTCATACTCGAGGCCACTGCATGAGGTTTATTCAAAGCCGCCACCCCACCCCCTCCTCCTCCAGGCCCAAGCAATCCTCCCAGCCAATCCAAATATAACTCGTTTAATCAACTGATAAGGCTCCCAGTGTCAGGTTAGAACTGAGGCAATAATTCTGGTTATAGTGTGAAGTTCACTTACTACAGCCCAGAGAACCCTTCGCTTCCCATTCACTCCCTTCCCCTTCCTTTGCACTCCCCTATGCCTCCCCCCCCCCCTTTCCTCTCAGCAGACTGCGTTTCGATATCACCATGCATTACCTTTTCTTTTTTATCAGTTTGATGAGGCCTACCATGAACCCCATCTGTGTACTGGCATCTTCATCTCAGAATTGCACCAGCAACCTACGTCGAATCTCAGTCTTACTGTATAGTTTTTATCCTATACACCCCCCTCTAGTACAAGGAACTTATTCCGTGATATCTTAACAGATATACTACCACCCTGATCCATTCTTCTTGTCGGCGTTTTCCGTACAGTCTTTTCTTCTCCGGTTTTCCGGAGAACCTCCGCATTCCTCACCTTATCAGTCACCTAATTTTCAACATTCTTCTGTATCACCACATCTCAAATTCTTCTATTCTGTTCTGTTCCGTTGTTCGCATAGTCCATGTTTCAATACCATGCAATGCTGTGCACCAAAAGTACATTCTCAGAAATTTATTCCTCGCAGTAATGCCTGTGTTTGATAGTGCGAGACTTCTCTTGGTCTGAAGTGACCATTTGACAGTGCTAGTCTGCTTTTCATGTCCTCCTTGCTCCATCCGTCATGGCTACTTAGCTACCAAGCTAGCGGAATTTCTTAACTTCGTGACCAGTGGTCCCGATGTTTTATCCTGTTCTCATTCCGGCTATTTCTCGTTACTTTCGTCTTTCTTCGATTTACTCCTCATTCGTCTTCTGTGCTCAGTACACTGTTATCACTGATATTCTTTCACTTTCAATAATTTCATTATTGACTCTTTACTTCCGTCTTTCTTCTTTGATGTACAGATTGAAAATTAGGGTCGAAACATTACATCCCTCTTTCACACCTTTTTTTTCTTGGTCTTTCAATCTGATTGATCCCTCTTGGTTGTTGTACATACTGTATATTACCCACTTTTCCCTACAGCCTACTAGTATATTTCTTAGAATTTCGAGCAACTTGCACCACTTTATATTGTGGAACGCTTTTTCCAAGTCGATATATCCTATGAACGTGTCTTGATTTTTCTATATTCTTGCTTCCGTTACCACACGCAAGGTCAGAATCGCGTATCCTTTGCCATTCCTAAACTCAAACTGATCGTCATCTAATACATCCTCAGTTTTCTTTCCCATTCTTATATATATTATTCTTGACAGCAACTTCGATGCATGAAGTGTTAAGACGACTGTGCGATAATTCTTGCTCTTGTCGGGTCATGAAATCTTCACAATAACGTGTATAATTTATTTCCGAAAGTCAGATAGTATATCACCAGAGTGATACATTCTACACGCCAAAGTGAATAGTCAGTTTGTTGCCACTTCCCCAAAGGTTTCAGAAACTCTGACGGAATGTTAACTATTCCTTCTGCCTTATTCAATCTTAAGATTTTCAAATCACTTTTAAATTCTGATTCTAAAAAAAATGGCTCTGACCACTATGGGACTTAACATCTTAGGTCATCAGTCCCCTAGAACTTACAACTACTTAAACCTAACTAACCTAAGGACATCACACAACACCCAGCCATCACGAGGCAGAGAAAATCCCAGACCCTGCCAGGAGTCGAACCCGGGAACCCGGGCGTGGGAAGCGAGAACGCTACCGCATGACCACGAGATGCGGGCAATTCTGATTCTAGTACTGAATTACGTATCTGTTCTATATCGACCTCAGTGTCTTCTTGTGTCACGTCATCAGACAAATCTTCCCCTTATCCTTAAATATGCTCTTTCCACAGATTTGTTCTCACTTCTTCGTTAAACAGTGGAATTACCATTGCGCTTTTAATGTTACCACCCATGCTTTTAATCTCTCTGTAGGTTGTTTTGACTTTTCTATGTGCTGAGTCATTCCTTCAGAGAATCATTTGTTTTTCGATTTCTTCATATTTTTCCTGAAGCCATTTCTCCTTTGTTTCCGTTCACTTCCTATTTGTTTCATTCCTGAGTGACTTTATTTCTCTGCTTCTGAATTTCCCTGAACATTTTTGTACTTCCTTGTTTCATCGATCAGCTGAAATATTTCTTCTCTTACACATGGTTTCTTCTCAGTTAACTTCTTCGTACGTATCTTTTTTTCCAACTACTGTGATTACCCTTTTCCATTCCTCCTCAACTGAATTGCCTACTGACCTATTTCTTATCGGAGTATCTATAGCTTCAGAGAACTTCAAGCATATCCCTTTTTTCGTTTCTACTTCTATATCCCACTTCTTTGCGTATTGATTCTTCCTGAATAGTCTCTTAAACTTCAGACTGCTCTTCATCACTACTAAATTGTGATATGAGTCGCCGACCGGAGTGACCTTGCGGTTCTAGCCGCTACAGTCTGGAACCGAGCAACCGATACGGTCACAGGTTCTAATCCTGCCTCGGGCATGGATATGTGTGATGTCCTTAGGTTAGTTAAGTTTAATTAGTTCTAAGTTCTAGGTGACTGATGACCTCAGAAGTTAAGTCGCATAGTGCTCAGATCCATTTGAACTATTTGATATGAGTTTATATCTGCTCCTACATACATCTGACAATCCAGTGTCAAATTTCGAATCTCTGTCTGACCATGACGTAGTCTACAGAGGTCTTCCATATGTACAGTGAAGGGGCGTGTGATAATTTGTACTGAGCCCAGGAATCGAACCCGGATCTTCTTCCTACTAGGCAGATGCCTTAACCACCCTGACATGCCTCCCTACTTGATCCAAATTCTGACTGCCACCCCAGCCTACTTCAGATTTCCCCTTACACAAGAACCGTATTACTGAGGCAGTTCAGCGGAATTTAAAGTAGACTGGGGCAGCAGTGAGAATTAGGGCCGAGGAGGGAGGCATGCCAGGATGATGCGTGCAGTTGTGTGAACAGCTGTGCCAAGGTGGTTTAGTGGCTAACGCACCTGCCTAATAAACAAGAAACTCAGGTTTGATTCCCGAGCTTCATATTTATAAGAGACCAGTGAAATCCCGGAAATTGTGTCACTTCATTTGTACAAGTATCTTCATCTGGGTTTCAGGCTGGATCCCCCAAATACGTTCGATGTTGAGGTGCTGTTCCAGAACTTGAAGAGACTTGGCAATTTTGTTCACGTGTGAGGGGTGATTCTAAGTATACCGGGGCGGCAGGGAGATTTGGCTGGAGGAGGGAGGTGTCATGGGGTAGCCTGTGCAGCTGTCTGTACTGCTGTGCCAAAGTGGCTTAGTGGCTAATGTACGTTCCTAGTAAGAAAACATAAAATCATATACGTATGAAACCAATAAAGTCTCAGGAATCGTGTCATTTCATCTAACTGAAATCTTCCTGTATCTCCTGATCTTTTCCAAGTACACCTCTTCCTCTTGGGATTTTTGAACAAGGCATTTCCTTTATCGTTTGAAATTTATTGCAGAACTCAAATAGTCTTTCTCCTCTCTTATTTCTAGTACCAAACCCATATCGTCCCATGACCCTTTCTTCCCCTTATTCCCCTACGAATGCATTCCAATCCATCTACAAACTGAACCACCCATTCAACATTTTCATATACCTACTCTATCTGTTCATCTTCGGCTTCTGATGTTGGTGCGTATACCTGGACTCTCATTGTCTGTGTTGCTTTGCTGCTGCCCAACAAATGCCTCACACAGAACGTGTACAAAGCCAAACAGAGACAAATGTGTACGGTATATAAGTGAAATATGAGTTTCCAGAATGATATCATACAACATAAAACAGTACAAGAATAATGCTATAGCTCCACACAGTTACTCATTCATATACTTCGTAAAGGGAACAGAAATTTTAGTGTGATAAATTTCTGTGTATTTCAGGCTTTTAAGCACTTAGTGGTTTCTAGCAAACGTTTACCATTATTTCAAGCCTTCTTCAAGCTTTTTCTCACTTAAATGCTTAAAGTCAAATATTTAACGTATTAACTCATTTGTTGAGTAATCAGACGGTTAAATCTGTTCTATACGTGAGTTATATTCTGTAAAGTATCGTGGTTTTATTAGTTGCACGAGCTGTATAAGAACGCGGTCGCAGGCATCGCTAACTCGACTTCATACAGCAGCAGCGCGAACACACACACACACACACACACACACACACACACACACACACAGTCACGCACTCATGCACGCACGCATGCACACCACGGCCCGCTATTGGTCTGGTTGGTCGGATGGCTGCCGACGCCTCACGTTTCAACCGGTATTTTTTTTTTTTTTCGTTCTCCTTGCTCTCCCGAAAAGGAGAGCACGGGCTCTTGTAAAACAAATGAGTTTTGAGGGTAAAATATTGAAACTATGTTTGTTTGTAAAGTGAATATTAGTCTAACATTTCTCTCTCCTCTTACCGCCCTTTACGTAGTCACAGTGAGGGATTTGCGGCTCGGGGTACACCTCCGCTAGACAGTATACGGCCACGCCGTTCGCCTGATACCTGATATCGAGGGCTTCCAGCACGCCTCGGTAGCTTCTCTCTCTCTTCTCTCGCTCTCTCTCTCTGTCTCTCTCTCTCTTGACAGCGTTCAAAGCTACCACCGGCTGCGAGATCTTTCGAGGAGCCCCCCCCCCCCCCCCCCCCCCTCGACGATGCTTAGCTGTTTCCACCTAAGTGCACGTAGTGAATCGCTGATAATGGAAAAACCGTTTTTCATGGACACATGCGTGGTTTTAATAGATTTGGTGACCCGTAAGATATAAGTACACAGATTATTTCAAATCTTTCAAGTTACCGCTTCTTTCACTTGGCTGGATGTTATCCTTAAGCTTTTACAGTTTTAATGCAAATTTCTCAATCGAAAAACCTATAACAGATAGTAGGCAAATGTGATGAAAGTGTAGAAGACATTTTCTCACCTTTAAAACTAAAACCCGTCCCAAAAGGTGTTGGAAGGCATGGTGCTAACTGACACCGTGTCTCCCGCATGCCTATAGGTATCACTAAATGCGGATATGGAGGAGCTTGTGTTCAGCACATCGTTCTTCCTGCCGTTGTCAGTTTACGAGCCCGGAGCTGCCGCCTTTAAATCAAGTAGCTGCTCAAGTTGCCTCACGCGGCCGAGTGCACCCCGCTTGCCAACGGAGCTCTGCAGATTGGACAGTAACCCCTCTAAGTGCTAGCCCAGCCCAACAGTACTTAATCTTCGGTGATCTCTCAGGATAAGCGGTATTATCACTGTGGCAACGCAATTGGCACTGTCTGCTCTAATGCCAACTATGTATAGCTTGATGGAGCTGAAACTGAGAGGAAGGCGAGTCCAAGCATTGGAATAAGCTACGTAATCTGGGCCGACGTGTTGTACGCATTCGTAAGTAGAAATTAATAATTATACATAACTCTACGTTTCTGAAATGAAGAGAGGATTAAGGCAAATTCGTTATGGACGGATAGTTGTAACGTAACAGTTAATAGTATGAAAGAAAAGGATTCTGTGACCAGTTGTTAACAAACTAACTTTTGGCTACTGCCTCAGGTTCTTGGACCGACGTCCGTCTGATGATTATTCTGATGTATGGCCAGCACGAGTAGCTGGCATTGTCAAAGTTTCACCCTCCAACTCTGGTAGTGGACTGCAGCCTAGCTCACGGCCGCAGACAGTATGTATTTGGCGCATCAACGTCCAAGGACTTTTCCGCGGTCATTTCCGCTGCGGCTCTCTTGCTACCTACGTCAGTCGTTCGCTACAGCACGGCAAGCTAGAAAGTGTTTACCTTGAGGATTTCTCTTTCTTGTTGGAGCTAAAATAGTTCTTCTCTACAGCCAGAACCTGCGTCTTGCATTGTCGGGAATATATCGCATACCAAGCTCATGAGGAAAAGTTTATGTCGGAATATCTGGACGATCGGTCAACACCAGTATCACGGAACATATGTGACATGGCAGATTGGGGCAGGTGGAGAAATAAACCGTGGCAGAGCACGCGCTGTGTGAGACTGAACACGTAGTAAAATTCGCCGATACGTAAGTTCTGGCAGTAGAGAAAAACTATCACACACGCTAGTTCAGAGAAGCTACAGAGATTCACAAAACGAGAATAACTTTAACAAGAAAGAAGAAAGCCTCAAGGTAAACGGATGCTTCCTCCTCGTGCTGCGCCGAACGACAGTCACAGATAGCAAGAGAACTGCACCGGAAATGACCGCGGAGAAGCCCCTGGACGTTGGCGCGGCAGGTATATATAGCCTGCGATCCCAAGAACGGCTCCCACGGAGTTCGGCCTCAGCCAGCGAGGTTGGGCATCGTCGCCGCAGCTCGCTATGCTTTCTCGTCGGAGGAGTGCTCTAGAAGAAGTTCTGTGCTGTGGGAACCGCGAGAAACAAATTGTCGTATGTTGTTTTCACAACGCCAGCAAAATGTCGTGATCTGCGCCCCACAGCATGGGAAAGAAGAACCTGCAGAAGAAACCTGCTGCCACGAGGGGGCCTTCGGTTGTGCGACTCACTGAGTCTGCCGACCAAGTAAGGAAGACCTGAGAAGACGAATTGTAGCCTGTCCTCCCTTTTTACAAGTCCAGAGGCGGGTGGACAGGGCTGTTTGACTTGATGACGACCTGCGCCAAGAAATAGGCGGTCTACGACTCTGTCGACACAGACTCGCTGATGTGCGTTTTGGCGGAAAACCTGGCCGATCACAGGGCGTACAAAAGAGCTGTGGCGGCCCAAATCGTCGAATAGCCGCCGTCGCGGAGGAAGACACCTTCCGCAGGGAAGAAGAAGAAGAAGATGACGACGTCACTCCCAAGGGGGTTGCCTTGGTGTTGTGACGAGGCAGCGGTCCGGGATAGGCTGCTGCGCGCCGGGTTCGGTAATGCAATCACAACGTTGCACAACCAGACGAACAAGATGAGGGCGCCGCTCTATGCCGTGACCGAGCTAACGGCCGACGGCGAGAAACTGCTGGGCTTCTCTGTCATAACGAGGCCCCCACAACCGCACGAGTGGTCGACTGTGAAGAGCGGACAAATTGAATAGCTGGGCGGCGGCCATTAGTGTGGTAAACTGACGCGTGGATTTCGATTGTTTATACATCGCTTTTGGTTATAAAATTGAGTTAGGTCGCAAACGTAATGCCTCATTTAAATACGATACTACAATATAGTATCTAATTTATGAACAAACACTATTCACTGTTTACGAATTTATCTTACGTACTATATGGAATCTGCCGTAGCTAAAAGTTATGTACTGGACGCCTAGCATTTATCGTAGCTCATGTACGATAGATGTACGCAAAATGCTACAAAATACTTAAACATTCGCCCACTATATTAATAGATATTTTCTGACTCTACCTTGCTTTAGATTTTATGACAAGAAGTGCGTTATATATGCCATAGTGCTTTGGTAACTCACGACCAAATTATCAAGTTTCAACCTGACCTAGATCATGAAAACACTAACGATCAGCCAACTTTCCTCAAAATGATCAGAACATATAAAATGGTGTTCTGTCGGTCGGCAATCTTGCCTCCTGACAGGGTGTAACCATTTTTATAAGAGCTGTGGTTTTGAGAAAGGGTCAAATGGCTCTGAACACTATGGGACTCAACTGCTGTGGTCATTAGTCCCTTAGAACTACTTAAACCTAACTAACCTAAGGAAATCACACACATCCATACCCGAGGCAGGATTCAAACCTGCGACCGTAGCAGTCGCACGGTTCCGGACTGGGCGCCTAGAACCGCGAGACCACCGCGGCCGGCTTTGAGAAAGGAAACCTGCAAATAGATGCACAGACATTATGCTAATACCGTGTTACAAAAACATTTATTAAGCAAGTGCGCTGACATACAATACAACTTAAAATATTGACATACCTGTGAAATGTAAATTCGTTCCTTTCTCGAATTTATTTGTACAATTAATCGCTGCACAACTCTTCAGCACTGTACTTCTTTTGTTTGGAACGAACAGACAGTAGAATTACTCTATGTACGCCCCAACAAATATACAACGTTGAATCTGGGGCATCATAAACAACAATACTAGACAACACATCAGACTACAACCACTATAATGGCGTCCAGACGAAGGTTCAAATTATCCCGCGACTGCAGCACCATTAGTGAGTCTAGTTATTTTTTACAAGCTCTTTGGTCATGGCAGAAGCTCTCCCGATCGCCATGGACCCCCAGCCCCAGGGCTTCAAGTGCCAACGCGGGGGCCATATCGCGAAGTACGGCCGTAACGCGATACGGTGGGTCAAATTCACCCGCGAGCACGACAGCCGCGCCTGCGACCGGGTCAGAGAAGCTTTGCCGACCTGCGCCCGGTGTGGCGGCCTGCACGTCGCCAGCTGGAGTGCTGCCCGGCTTTTTCAAGCCACAGTCGTACCGAAGGCGGCGAGGAGGCCACGGCCACACTGACGCAGCGGAAGAGACGACGACATCGGCCGACGACAACGGGCGCAGACCAGCCCGGTCCTGGATGAGGGACATTGCAGTAACAGCTCCCCACACCAGCAGCGGGGACGACCGCCCACAGGTGGACGGTAGGGTTGCAGCTCTCTCCCCCGAGACGAGCAGAGGCATTGACCTCAGCACCGCCGTGGAGGAGGCCACGGCAGCTCTCAAACGCGTCATAGCGACAGAGAGGGCAGCCTTTGCAGCCGCCATGGCTGCAGAGAAGGAAGAGGCCTTGAGGCAGCTGCGTGCAGTCCTTGCCCAAGGCTTGCGTCCAGCAAAAGAGGTTCGAACACCTGCGAACGCTCCTGCAACCTCGCAGAAGGGCGTTCGGATGCCTGCCACAACGGCCGCTTCAGCAGAGCTTTAGGGGAAGGGCGCGAAGGAGACAGCCGCCGCCCCAACCGTAACAGCAGCGACGCCGACCACCGCGGGGGCAAAGGAACAACAAGTCAAACTAGCATGTGAGAGAGAACGGCCTGCAGCTCTCCGATGATTCTGCGGTGCAGTACGCCGAGCGAGCAGACTTGCTCGAGGAGCTGCTGCGGTAGAACAGCGCCTCGTAGTAACAGGGGACGCTGACCAGCAGCGACTTGCAGCCGTTCAGCACCAGCCTGATGATGATGTGCCAAGTCACTGACGAGACGGCACAAAATGGAACAAATGGCTCTGAGCGCTATGTGACTTAACATAGATCTTAGAACCTAAGGACATCACACACATCCATGCCCAAGGCAAGATTCGAATGTGCGACCATAGCAGTCACGCGGTTGCGGACTGAAGTACCTAGAACTGCTCGGTCGCCGCGGCCGGCCCCATGGCACAGCAGAGGGCGCAAGGAAATGCACTTCGTTGCCGCACCGGACTCCTTTACTATAATGACCAATGGCACTGATACGGTATCCTCTTGCACGATACCCACTGTTAACATAACCTATGTAAGTATGCTGTTTAGGTTCACTTATTGGTAACGCCACTTAGCGCTCTGTATGAAGATCACTGGCTGTGCTGTGTGCAGTCTGTGGCTGGTTTGCATTGTTGTCTGCCATTGTAGTGTTGGGCAGCTGGATGTTAATAGCGCGTAGCGTTGAGCAGTTGGAGGTGAGCCGCCAGCAGTGGTGGATGTGGGGAGAGAGATGGCGGAGTTATGAAATTTGTAAGACTGGATGTCATGAACTGCTATATACATAATGACTTTTGAATACTATTAAGGTAAATACATTGTTTGTTCTCTATCAAAGTCTTACCTTTCCTAACTGTGCCTATCAGTAGTTAGTGCCTTCAGTTGTTTGAATCTTTTATTTAGCTGGCAGTAGTGGCGCTCGCTGTATTGCAGTAGTTCGAGTAACGAAGATTTTTGTGAGGTAAGTGATTTGTGCAAAGTATAGGTTAATGTTAGTCAGGGCCATTCTTTTGTAGGGATTTTTGGAAGTCAGATTGCGTTGCGCTAAAAATACTGTGCGTCAGTTTAAGCACAGTCCTGTATAATTTTTCTAAGGCGACGTTTCATTTGTCGACCCTTAGCCGAGGATACCTCACTGTAATCTTCTGATTTTTTCTTGTAGTTTGTGTAATTAGTGTAGAATTTGTTTATAGCTAGCGCGTAATTGTAGAGAGAATCTCCTTTGTAGTTGCAGTCTTTCATTGTTGTACAGTAAAACAGGTGTGGCATGGATGTAGATTTGTACCAAGTATTTCGCAGCTGCGCTTGCAATTAAATAGATATTATTTTCAGTGCTATGTTAATGTGTTCTCTTATTTTTGCTCTTCCAATTGTGTTTTACTGTGTTGTCGTGTGAAATATTGTGACAATAATGGCGTGTGAAAAACGTAATACTAGGCTCCAAAGTAAACTGAGAAATGACAGTGAAGACGAAAGAAGTGTGTTAACGCCCCCATGTAATGAATTAACTAATGTTCAAAGTAGTAATTTGGTAATTTTGCATAGGGAAATTGAGCGGGCTGCAAATAATGGTGTAGACAATGAAACAAGTAGTGAACAGGGAAGCATTATCGATCGATCGGTCGGCAACAGCTCTTCTCAGGATTTCGAAATGACGGGACACAATGTTGCAAATACTGTAGATTCAGTTTTTGGGTCCTCACCGTTTTCTTAAATAAGTCAAGACACATTTTCTGCTGGTCAAAATGTGTATGTTGGTGGTGCAAATGCACTGCCGTAAAGCATAGAGGAATAGATTCCAGACACTAATACATTATTATTGCAATTAATGCAACAAATGAAACAAAGTCAGAGACAAACAGAGCAACAGTTACACAAAATGGAACAAAATCTTCAAAAGTTAGACTGAATGGAACAAAATCTTCAAAAGTTAGACACAATGAAACAAAAGCTTCAAAAGTTAGACTCAGTTGAACATACAACCGAACAAACACGTGGAGATTTAACTACTGAGTTGCATAAAATCGAATCGAATTGTCAAAAAGTCTGTAATGACGTAAACACACAAATTTGTGAGCATTTCCAACCTATTTTTTCGCGGTATGCAAATACATTACAGAATCACGAATCAGCCATAAAAGAACTGTAAAGACACAACATTGAGAAAAATTCCAGTGTTCCTTACCGACGTAACCACATGATAATTGCGTTGAAACTGAAACTCTGCGTACTAGGAAGAGTAAAGGCTTGCGCCACATTTCACATGCAAAACCGTTTATTGAAAGATAATCTGCTTTTTAACTTAGTCTTTGCCATAAAATTTTTCACTTCACGCTACTAGTACGCGTTGTCACACTTAGAAACTGTTAACATGTAACTGTGTTTTAAAATAAACTATCCATTCTATAACCTAGGGAACATATTGAGACAGTAATTACGAATGCATTGTTATAGTGAACAGACGACACAGTGTTATTGTGTGTGTACATTCTTGCTCGTTAGTGTCACGATTACATAACGACTATAAGGCTTACATACTTGGAACGTATACCAATACTGCTAATGAGATATTACTGCAACATTTTGTTTTACATGAAAATACATTATGGATTTAAAGGGCATTCTGCGATATACCAGATGACACAGTGGTTAGTTTATTGGACAGCTACACGATTATGTCACGACGCTACTAATGAGTGACACAATTTATATTATTGCTTTTGCGCTGTATGTGTTTTATATCTGTACAGTTTTTCTGAATTCTTGTGGAAAGTAAAACATGTTTTCGTAGTAACTTTTGTGGTATACGCGCGACTGCTACGGTCGCAGGTTCGAATCCTGCCTCGGGCATGGATGCGTGTGATGTCCTTAGGTTAGTTAGGTTTAAGTAGTTCTCAGTTCAAGGGGACTGATGACCACAGATGATAAGTCCCATAGTGCTCAGAGCCATTTTGTTGTATAGCTACAAGGAGACAGCCTTTTTGTCGTAGCACAACAATACGTTACAGCACAGTACTTTCTTCATCATGGCAATAAGCGTCATAACTACGATATCTATACGCAAAGCATTTCACTTTTGTTTATCTTGAGGTAAGTACGTTGACAGAACTTAGCTCTCCGAGGACGATAACTACGACAGTTCCACAGAGATTATCTTACAAGACTCACAGTTTAGCGCTACGGTACACGTATTTGAGTGATTAATTATTTATTTATTATTATTAATTTATTTTTAAAGATTTTTCAATTACAATGATACAAAGGTTTTCCGTGATACATTTCATTCCATTGCTGTAATCTGTAACACCTGAGGGTATAATTACATTAATCCTCAGGGGGGGTACACGCTTACTTTGTGTACCACATGTTTGGCAAGCACAAGGAGCCCTAGCTAATATGGCATTTGCTTATACAACTTTACACATCAGTAGCATATTTCTCTAACACATTACACAGCTATCTGGTCATCTAACTGGGAGAGACAAACATTGTGATACTGTGAGAGCTTTGAATGATGTATTTGGTATGAGATCATGATTTTTAAAGTATGTTTGAGGTAGATGACACTATTGAAATGAGCAGAGTATTTATTTATTTATTTATTTATTTAGGTTTCGACATTATTGCAGAAAGCTACAGTGTTTTAGAGATTTGACTTAGGTGTTATGATGTTATTTTTACGACAACGATGTGTATTATGCTGTTGAGGTATGTTTATGATAAATAAGATGATGCTACTGTATATGAGGAATTTGATTATGCTACGTATTTCTTATGATTAAATATTGAAGAAGTGTCGACGAATATGTATGTGTAGAATAAGGTAAGGAATAATGAGTAGTGGTTAGGGACTCTGGTCTGTGAAAAAGGATGTTGGAAACCGAGAATCGTACTTTAAGAGTTATGAAATGTGTGTATATGCGTGAATGTATCACTATGCTGGCGAAAATTTTTTGGACAATATTATATTTAAAGGATTTTGCTTCTACAGATTTGTAACGCAAATTCTTGACCTGTGAATTTTTTTATATAAGACTGCCAGTGTAGTGGAAACTGCTGTCATAAATATTTCAGTAAGGAAGGTAAGTGACTTTGACATTATGCCTTTTGGACGCCCAGCTGAGAGGTAGTCGTCTAACAAAAGAAAGCTATTAGGTAAAAAAAGAGGCCATTATCCTTGACTTTCCTTTGTAGAAAGCACCACAAATACGACACGCTCAAACTTGAAAAGATATGATTATACTGTGGAGCTCTTAATTTATTATATTTACTAAAATGCCTAATGAAACAATGAGAAATATTTCATGGCTATTGTCATGCTAGTTGAGAGAAATGTCATATGGCTTGCTTTATGTATTTACTTACTCATTTTGTTTAATATGTAGTTTCTACCTGCACTGCAGCATTGGTTAAAATGAAATTTAATAGATGTACTAATATAGTTATTTTATGCCTACAGATCCAGTCAATAATAAATAATGATCTACTTCCAAGAAAACGAGGACACATAAATAGACATTTCCATTCACAGGAATTGCATAAATAATTTTTTTACGATTTGGTAACTTATCTGCTAGCCTAAGTTATTGCGATGCATCACTCTAGTGTTAAGATGTGACATAGGTATTAAACATGGCCATTTTTACTGTAATATTTTTTCTGCTTGAGCTTTGTCATGTTTAGGTATAAGTTATAGCGTTTGCTGCTGCTGTTTACCAGGCATAGTGCTACCGAATTTCACTTTGTATTACTCTGTTATGCCAGGTTTAATACTGATTTATTTTTCTTGTTTGCTGCACATTGCCTTATATTAGTTGTAATATTGCAATTGCTTTGATAATTTATATACTGCTGCTTGCTTTGGCAATTTGCATTTTTTTGTCACTGCTGTTTGTGTTAATTGTTTTGTGCTGCTGCATTGCCTCGACCCTTAGTTTAGCATCTGAGCTCAGTAGATTTAAGTTAGCTTAAGAGGGGTAGACTATGTAAGAAAATGAGTTGCGATGAATTGGAAGAAATGCATTGAGAAGGCATACGAAAAAAGTACATAAAGCAGGTATAGATAGGACTTTTTGGAAATAATGAAGAACAAAGGGAGATCTCTGAGATGTAAAGAATGTTTTGTTTGCAAAATACTGCAGTAAAAGAAACCTTGTCCTTTCCTTGTCTTATCCCACTATGTGTTTGTGTACCCTTGGGTATTTGTGTCCTTCCTGTCTTTATGTGTTTATCTGATGAGAGTTATGTTGTAGAATTTTTCTGATAATATGTTATTTAATTTGTAAAGATGTTTAGTCATTATTCATTATGTTCTGTTTCTATGCTCATGTGTGAAATTAATGTTTGAAAAACTATTCTCTTTATTTTATATATTTACTTATGTCATAATTCCTGTAACACTGATGTATATGTCTTTTTCTGTTCCTTTGTAAAGTCTGTATTACTACAAATGTTATGTGGATTATTATGTTTTTATGATGTTCTGTATCTCTGTAATTATATTCTCATGTTATAAGATTGTAATGGACATCAGTTCATCAAATTAAGTACCTTGTAAGCATTCATTTCACTGCACATATTTCTGTTGGTCATAGTATATACACAATATGGGAAAAAAGAGGAGTGTTAGTGTTTGCACATTTATGAAGAATTCAGCAAGGGACTGGTTAACAGTATTTCTGGTTCTAAGGACATTTAAAAAAAAATTTGTGAGTGCTCAAGTGGTGGTTCATGGACTTGCTATATTGTCCGCAAGACTCTTTGATGGTGATTGTGCACCTGCACAGTCGCATTAGATGGCTGCTGCCCATTTCTATCAGGACTATGGTGGGTCTGCATCTTTGATGGCCCACCAATACCATTATTTCTACAAGGACTACAGTGGGTCTGCACCTTTGTTGACTCACCAATACCATTATTTCTACAAGGACTGCAGTGGGTCTGCACCTCTGGTGTCCCTCCAGTACCATACTCTCCACCTGGACTACAGTTGGTCTGCTCTGTGATGACCTACCTACCAATATCCTTCAAATTCGACTGACTCTGCTGTGAGTTTGCTCTGTTGTGGCCCATTACCTGTCTGCATGTCAAGAATCAGCACTGTCTTTCTGTTGGAAGGACAACACTACTTCTACAAGACTGCATGGAAATCCACTACTTCTGTGTGCATTTTCTATTACTGCTCAGACATTGAGAAAAACACTGCTATTGTACTGTGATGAACGATCAGGACTGTCTTTATGGACTGTGAGAAAATTTTAGCTTTGACCAACATTGTATCAATAAGTGTGTGCATTTGATTTCTTTGTTATTCTAATTATAATTATGAAAAATTCTTCAAATATGTATTGCCCCGTGCCCAAAACAATTTGTACAATTTTTTGTGGGGAGCGTGGGGGCTATGTAAGTAAACTGTTTAGTTTTTCTTATTGGTAACGCCACGTAGCGCTCTGTATGATCACTGGCTGTGCTGTGTGCAGTCTGTGGCTAGCTTGCATTGTTGTCTGCCATTGTAGTGTTGGGCAGCTGGATGTTAATAGCGCGTAGCGTTGCGCAGTTGGAGGTGAGCCGCCAGCAGTGGTGGATGTGTGGAGAGAGATGGCGGAGTTTTGAAATTTGTAAGACTGGATGTCATGAACTGCTATATACATTATGACTTTTTAACACTATTTAGGAAAATACATTGTTTGTTCTCTATCAAATTCTTTCCTTTGCTAACTATGCCTATCAGTAGTTAGTGCCTTCAGTAGTTTGAGTCTTTTATTTAGCTGGCAGTAGTGGCGCTCGCTGCATTGCAGTAGTTCGATTAACAAAGATTTTTGGTGAGGTAATTGATTTGTGCAAGGTATAGGTTAATGTGAGTCAGGGCCATTCTATTGTAGAAATTTTTGAAAGTCAGATTGCGTTGCGCTAAAAATACTGTGTGGCAGTTTAAGCACAGTCCTGTACAATTTTTCTATGGGGACGTTTCACCCACCCTTGCATGAACTGTCGCACTCATCAAGACATCCGCTACTGCTCTTACTAACCGACCTAATTATCGCAGAGGTTTTTTCCCCTTGGCGCTTGCCTTGCACTTTTATCACTCTGCCCTTAGACCGCTACACTTCGTTCGACTTTCGTTCCAATCTATCTCCAGATGAGTGCGTTTTAATGGTTAACCTTAACCAGACGTACCAGACATAGCAGTACCCTCATCTTGCGGCACCTCACTTTTGTGAAAACTAACCCTTATGCAGAGATGTCAATAGACCTTTTCAGTTGGCCATCATGCCGGTGTGGGCTCGACATCTTAAAAGAAAAAAGCACGCTTCCAGTCCACCACGAGCAATGGAGGGTGAAACTTTAAGAATGCCAGCCAGTTGTGATGCCGAAACGTCAGAAAAATCATCACTTGAACGTCGGTCGAAGAACCCTAGACAGAAGCCATCAAGCAGTTTGTCAAACAAAAAAGGTTTTTAACGTAAAACATCTTATGCGTGCCACAGTTAATTATATTTTCAAAGATTTGCCAAGGTCTACGGTCTTCATTTCATGATAAAGAACTTTTCATTTAAAAGAAAGTACACGTTCTCAAATACGAGTTTGGCATCTGCTTTCTGTGCAACATTTTATCGGTGTTATTCCCAAATGGTTTTTTGTTTACCTTAATACATTCTTGTTTTCTTTTATATTTTGATGTTTACAGTTAATATGAATTTCTAATACAAGACAAATCATACTGAGGACACTGTTATGTTTCACCATCAAATATTTAATAGAAAGTGATAGCACTGTCGTATTTGAGCTATGGACTTATCGTCACCCTTGCTGTCTTGTGATAGAGAAGCGATGCAACCGCGCTGGCAGCAAATACATTATGTCTCGTACTTTTATATCCGAACACGCTACGCCTGTACTCCCTAGAAACGACGGTTAGACCGTTTCAATCAATGCCCTGACATGATAAACTATGTGGTCTGAACTTGGAAAGAGACAGTGTTTTTATTTTTATTTTTTGTTTTCTTGTGTTTTTTTAAGTGCCGCTAGATGAGCCGATGGCTGCAGTTTTGAACTTTATTCACTCCCTCGAAATTTTACTAGTCGACTTTGATCCTAATTGACAGTGAAAATTCGCGATTAACGTTTATACAACATCGCTTCCAAATTTCGTTTCTTCTGCACGTGTGCTTCACCCTACCGCCCACTTAGTGTTTGAGGGTGCAGTAAACATACAGAATCGCTGCTCACCGCGGTCCGTCCCAACCCAGCAGCGATCGAGATCAGGGCGGGTTGCCCAAACAACTCTGCCATCACCGGCCACCGTCAAGGCCACTGGTCGCGCCGCCTCACCGCCAAGCAGATTGGCTGGTTGGCTACGGCTCGCTTCTCAGTTTCTCTGCCACGTTACGCCTACAGTAGCGCATATGGTGAGCACTAGAGACAATCGCAGGTGGCGAGCAATGGGTGACGATTTTGAATACGAACTTATTACAGCCGTATTTTTGACATAAAGCTGTCTGGGATCAGAGTCATGCTGAGCATTACAACTACATCCTGTTCTGTGACTAAGGATGTAATGGTTCTTGGAAACTGGGAGCATTGTTTCAGCAGAAATTTATTCTCTTTGTGTCAGGGTAGCACATTTAGCAAATGAAGTAGATGAGAAATAACGAAATGCCTGAGTACCAACTTCCTCACCACAGAAAATGTGTTAGTTGTGTTTTGTCAAATCTAACTATTTATAATTCACTGAGATTGATATACAGTGAATTCTTTTGTGTAACTCTCATGTTTGAGAAGGGGCTCTAAGTAATTTACTCGCTCCCGAGGTTGAAAATACCGCTACAGTTGTGAAGTTCTTTTACTATCACACGAACGGTTACGGGCTCTTAAACGCCCACCTTCAGGTTCGTAAATTGGTGATGCAATCCCCGAGCGCCGCGGTGGACGTTTACAAGGCGCGGTGTGCTACCTACGAGCGCAAAGAAATTTATTAGCTGTTGACAACGTGCGTCACTTTCTGTAGCGTAGACGTTCAGTTTTCAAAACGAGCACTACTTGTTATTTTCTTGTTCTACTAGCCTAGAACTGAGATTTTTAACAAAGAAAAATCACCAAACAGCCCTATGTTTTGATTAGTTGTTTTATTGAGACGTTCGGTTTTGGCATCCCATTAATGCCATATTCAGGCTTCTATGCACTTCATGTATAGAAAATCAGATGTATCGATATAGTTTTCTATAATGGAGTAAATAGGGGCCTCAAGATGGCATTAATGCTGTTTTCTGAACATACCTCGTACCCGACAGCAAGTAGACGTTTTAGTGTACAGCTGGCTACGTTCTGTGAAAAAAGTGTAAGATACGGGACAATCAGCCAGGAAAAAGAGAAACAGTCAACTTTCAATGGCGACTGATTATGACTCAACTAAGCTGCGCACAGATTTCCCCACATCCTCAAACTACGTTAATCTGCTATGGTTTGGCTGTTTGCGTTTTTAAAGAATCTCACAAATTGTTACTAAATTCTTGTGGCATTCGTAACTGTAATCTAAAGCACTGAAATGGGACACTGGATTTTTGTTATGTGGAGTGCCTCTGTTATGCATCACCTAAGTACCTACTAAACCGTTTTTTTTAGGCTGCTGGGAAGTGCTTCCGCCTTTGGCGACTGGACGTCCTTGATTTATAGTTGTTAACAAAGTTTTACTTCATTTCGCTTTATTAGGTAATTTCGGCTTTAAGCCTAACATGGTGGTTGCTACTGGTTTTTCTTCAGTCTAATTCCTTATTTATTTATGACAACTTTCACTCTGTGCCATTGTCGAGTTTCGACTGTCCCAGCACACTCTAGATGTCTGATTGTATTTCTGAATAGGTCCATTTTGTCCAACAGTTTTCGAGTGTGTGAAAGATAATGGTGTGGTGCGTGTGCAGTTGGATTGATATGGGACCCCTGATACGTGTGGATACAACTCGTGACAGGTGACACATACCGAAACATCCTGTCTGATCACCTGCATCCATTCATGTCCACTGTGCATTCCGATGGATTTTGGCAATTCCAGCAGGACAATACGACACCCCACAGGTCCTGATTTGTTACAGAGTGGCTCTAGGAATGTTCTTCTAAAACACTTCCGCTGGCCACCAAATTTCCCAGACGTGAACATTATTGAGCATATCTTTGATGTCTTGCGACGTGCTGTTCAGAAGTGATCTCCACTCCCTAGTACTCTTACGGATTGATGGACAACCCTGCAAGGATTCATGGTGTTAATTCCCTCCAGCACTACTTCAGACATTAGTCGAGTCCATGGTACGTCATGTTGCGACACTTCCGTGTGTCGTGGGACCCTACACAATATTAGGCACATGTACCAGTTTATTTGGCTCTTCAGTGCAGCTTATGTTGGAGTTTAATGAGATTCATTTTCATTATTTAAAATTCATCATTTCACTAACAGTAACGTTTCGTTTCACGACACTCTTCACATGTTGAACAGAGGACCAACCAATGGTCAGTAAGGGCAGCAGTTGAGTAGATTATCTAAATCATACGTTACAACAAAGAGAAAGTTTCTGAAGAAAGAATATTCATTATCTCGGATATAGATAAATTGCAGAGACAGGTTACAGCGTCTCTACCTGCCGATGTCAGAGAACACTAGCTACGAGTACTGTTTGGCTGGTTAACTTCGGCCAAGAAGAAAGTGAAGCAGAGTCAGTGAGTGCTGAGGTTGGAAACCAGTCTACCTGCGAACGAGGCAGCACACCCCAGATCATAAGTTCCATCTTTGGTATTATAAAATCTCTTATGTTTGGTAAAGCAGTGGCATCAATGACAGTCCTTCGTTTAACTATATTGACATGGTGTTTCAAATGACCCTTTGCTTTACGTGTACCAGGAAATTCTCCAGTACCTAGTGAGCACTAAACAAGTTCATTGTTACTGTCATCACAGAATTTCTAAAAACTGTGTTCCTGTGTGTGTTTCCATTGCCCATCGCAAAACGCAGAAAAAAACGGACATCAAATAACCAAAAACGTGTAGAAGAGTTACTTAACACTTTAAAATAACTTAAACCCATTGCTCCCATTGAATTACCAGATGATTAACTGTAAGTGGAGAGTTGTGGCGAAACTGGAAGCCGCACCTCCACATTGACATTGTTGTGAGACTGTTGTGTGACTTTGGGTCATAAGCCCCGTGTTTTATTTAGCTAATGAAGAAAGTTTGTGTGTGTGTGTGTGTGTGTGTGTATGTGTGTGTGTGTGTGTGTGTGTGTGTGTGTGAGAGAGAGAGAGAGAGAGAGAGAGAGAGAGAGATCAGGCAGCTGAGAAGAGAATCGGGGAGGGGTTAGCAAACAGCTCCTCCCGTCGCCACCTTCCGCACTGACCAGACCTGTATCATTGGCAGTCCGAAAAGTATTGTACCTTCCTAGCAGGTTAGTATGTAAGGGGCCCCACACACGGAGTCACGGAGAAGCGCTTCTCTGTGGCAGGAGACCTTTCGCACTGCATGGTCCTTGCACGCCACGCCTCGACTCTTGGAAGGCGCATCGGCTGTTGCGAGCTGCTTTTATGCTGCCGCTGCTGCTGCTGCCGCTACTCCGGCTACTGCGCCGTTGCGTGGGTGTGAGTTCCTCATTGAGTCAGACGAGGACGACACCTTTTCTTTTACTTCTCTTACTGAACAAAAAATCCTAAAAGAGGAAATTTAAAAGGAAATTCTGCATGCATCCATTTCTGGAAAGAAGAGCTGCTGAGGCTTTCACTTAAAACTTCCGGGCTATTAGGCCGTGGTCGATGTATGAAACGTTGGAGATGTCTCCCGCAGTCAGAGAGGAAACGTTAGGAGAAAGTTTTGTACATCGAATACGGCCTTTTAACCAGGAAGTTTTTAAGTGTCAGTACCAGCTGTGGAAGCTTACACTGCATGAGCAAAAGGTTTGTTTCACACATTGTATGACGACCTTCAAAAGGGCGACGGGAAATTTTTTCTGAAGTACCGAATGCCGCGGGGATCCCTCAACGGACTTTTTTCCATCGTTCAGCCGGTTATACAGAGAATAAGTGCCAATATGAGACCTTGCACTCCTGCAAATGAGAAGTTTGAACGCACATTAAGAAAAAAGACTTTATTCTCGTATGCAAAATACCCTACACTGGTGTCCAAAATAAAAGCTCGAAACCGCTGTGTCTAATTCACGATACAATCATACAAACTGCCAACAGACGGCCGTACGATTGTGTTCTGCATGGAAGTTTGCA
Organism: Schistocerca gregaria; assembly: GCF_023897955.1. Taxonomy (NCBI): domain Eukaryota; kingdom Metazoa; phylum Arthropoda; class Insecta; order Orthoptera; family Acrididae; genus Schistocerca; species Schistocerca gregaria. The sequence continues at coordinate 133,649,284 of NC_064921.1, read as the reverse complement.
TTCAATGGACAACCACGCCAGCGACTACGTCAGGACACGTATCACACGGGATAGTGTTTGCCGGGCAGACCCACATCCACAATCGCTGTCTACACACCCACAGACGGTGCTGTATGGCAGAGATAAGACGCCTACCAGGTTCTTTGTGGTGGACTGAAGCAGGACAGTCGCTAACGGATGTGACCCAATGCCTTACTGTGCACAGTTCTGTTATTTTTTGGGACAGGATCGACCACTTGTAACATCAGAAAGAGAGAACTGTTATTTGGGTGTAAGGGCACAACGGTACCGCATTAATACCGCACAGCAACTCGCATCTGACCTTGCTGCACCCCTGGACGTTTTGTAGCAAGGCAACCAGTGTACAGAAGGATTCGGCGAGGTGGCCTTCATTTCCGAGACCTGCTGTACGTGTACCCCTGACGCGTCTTCACAGAAGCGAAAGTCTAGAGTTAAGCCATCAACTTGTCACCCGGACGGTCGAACAGTGGGTCAATATTCCTTTCACAGGTAAGTCCCGATTTGATCAGGACAGTAATTCTCTATGGATTCGCATCTGGAGGAAACGTGGAACACGATTTCGGGACCCAAACAACGTGGAAAGAGACTGACAAAGTTTCTACCTTATCATCACCTGATTGTACTGTTTTGTGGCAAAGTAAAGGCAACCATGCAAAATTTCGGTTTGTTGCTTTAACTTTCGGTATACGTGTATTTTCTTACAAATTACAGATCATTCAAAATTTATTTCTGAAGACATATCTGAATGTGATGTACGAGTATTGGATTCCAGTCTGTATCGTTGCCGACATCTTACCTTCACATCAGTCCTTGTGCTGTAAGGAGTCACTGAATTAGTCCGAAGAAAACGTGGGAAGTTTCCATGTTGCACATGACGCTGCATATAGTGCCATTCAGGCTGAAAATATGGGACTGAGCAATGTGAGGTGTAAGACGTACAGCTACAAACTAATGTGACACTTTGGGTTCTTGCTTTTCTTAAAATAATTAAAATTTACGCCATTGTGTCTAATTTTACGAGTTCCGGAAGCTTTTTTTTTAAGTTCTCACAGTAAAGATAACATAATGTATCTTCACTTTTCCGCTCACTTGATGTTTCACGGCTCTAGAATTCAGGTTTAAGAGCTTCCATAAGTTCATCTGTTTTTGTAGGCGCCTTTATAAGTTTGTTCTCTTTATTATTAATGGGACCCACCTCTTCAGTTGCTTCGACTTCCGATTCACCGTTCTGAGAGTAATCCTCAGCATCTTGTTCAATGCTGCCAAAAGTAACTTTAACTGACGTTTAAAGAAAATGTAAATTCGCAAAGAAAATCTACTGTTTTCTCCCAGAAGCTGCAGAACGAGATTGCTCTTCTTCTTTTTCCTGCTCTGTGGTGTGAGAAACTCGTAAGCTTTTCCACCTTCTTTGAGAAGTGGACGCTGAAAAGAAAACGAAGTGACTTATGTAGTATCTTTTACCATTGTATTCCGAGTGTTTCTATGTAATGATAAGCTTGGAAAAGCAAGGAAAATGCTTCTTCTGCATAGAAAGCATTTGTCATTTTCGCCGGTCGTTGCGGCCGAGCGGTTCTAGGCGCTTCAGTCCGGAACCGCACTGCTGCTACGGTCGCAGGTTCGAATCCTGCCTCGGGCATGGATGTGTGTGATGTCCTTAGGTTAGTTAGGTTTAAGTAGTTCTAAGTCTAGGGGACTGATGACCTCAGATGTTAAGTCCCATAGTACTTAGAGACATTTGAACCATTTGTCGTTTTCAGTTATCTTGGAGCCGCAAATGTTCAAATGTGTGTGAAATCGTATGGGACTTAACTTCTAAGGACATCAGTGGGACTTAACTTCTAAGGACATCAGTCCCTAAGCTTAGACACTATTTAACCTAAATTATCCTAAGGACAAACGCACACCCCCATGCGCGAGGGGGGGGGGGGGGGGGGGGACTGGAACGTCCGCCAGGATCGGCCATACAGTCCATGACTGCAGCGCCCTAGACCCCTCGGCTAATCCTGCGGAGCCGCATATATAATGACAGATCTTCGCCTACAACATCGACTTGGGCTGTCAACTACATATGGTACAATACGACTAGTGAGTCAGGCTATATGGCAGTGTCTGAGACGGGTCTGCTCACACCTCCCCCCCCCCCCCCCCCCCCCACCCCACCTCCTCTGATAGTAAAAAGAGTTATTGAAAGTTTCACAGTGTTTGCAAGAACAGCTAATTTCCCCAAATGTGTGGCAGCTCTAGACGGTAAACATATACGTGTCATCAAACGGGCTGACTGCGGGTCGTTTAATTACAACTACAAAAACTTTTTGTCCATACTTTTGCTTGCCTTGTGTGATTCCAACAAAAGATTCATGTACTTGGAGAAATTATTGAACTATACGAAAAACAATTAAATTAGTTACAAACTACAGCGTGCACACACTTTATTCCACATGTAAACGTCACTACAGATATTCGGATTTACGATATAACATGTTCGATGTGACTGCAATCTTTATCGATGATGTGTCACAGACGAATATCGAAAGACCCGGTGAAGTGTCGGAACATCGCTGCTGTCGATGACCTCCTGAATAGCTGTTTCAGCTCAAGTGTAGTTTTGAGGTTATTGTTGTACACCTTGTCTATTATAGCCCCATAAATAGGAGTCGCCTGTGATCAGATCCGGATAATATTGTGGCCAATCGAAGCTCATGCCAGTGGCCTCTGGTTACCCCAGAGCCAGAGTGGGGTCCCCAAAGTGCTGCTTCAGCACTTCACTCTCCATTCTTCGATGCGTTCGATCTCCGTCTAGCGTGAACCACATCTCGTCGAAATCTCATTGACAATTTGGACAATAGGGATGAAATCGTCTTCCAGAACCTTCACTTACCATTCCATAGTCGCGGTGCCATCAAGGAATATCGCACCGATTATTCCCTGATTATTCCGTAACTGGACTTTGCACACCTCACCCGTCACCGGCTGGGGTTTAAGAGACTTCTCGATCGTGAAACGAGGTTTTTCTGTACCCCGAATGCGCCAATTTCGCTTATTGACGCACCCGTTCAAATCAAAGTGGGATTCGTCCCCAGACCAAACCATACATGCGCATACTAATTCCCATCATGCCCCGCGGCCAACAGTGCAGTTTGAACGTCCTAATATAAACCGTTTAGAAGTTATGACGTTTTCATATAGTTTAGTAACTATAACCCTGAAACTTCCTGGCAGATTAAAACTGTGTGCCCGACCGAGACTCGAACTCGGGACCTTTGCCTTTCGCGGGCAAGTGCTCTACCATCTGAGCTACCGAAGCACGACTCACGTCCGGTACTCACAGCTTTACTTCTGCCAGTTTGGAAGGTAGGAGACGGATACTGGCAGAAGTAAAGCTGTGAGTACCGGACGTGAGTCGTGCTTCGGTAGCTCAGATGGTAGAGCACTTGCCCGCGAAAGGCAAAGGTCCCGAGTTCGAGTCTCGGTCGGGCACACAGTTTTAATCTGCCAGGAAGTTTCATATCAGCGCACACTCCGCTGCAGAGTGAAAATCTCATTCTGGAAACTATAACCCTGTACAGTGACGTTGGTGCACCGGAGCATCGTCAGATTCTACAGTGTCCAACAACTCATTGCTTTATAAGGTTTTAACTGAGGAAGACATTAAATTTGCTCAAAGCACGCAGTTGTATAAATTTTCTTTTCTACGAGTTAGTCAGTTATCACACGGTAAGAGCTTTCTTTCTCGAATTCCTTTGTTATGTCCTAGGGTCCTTCGCGCCGATGTCAGAACTGTAAAACACAAAGACAAAGAGGAGTTAAATATGACTACATGTCAACCAGGATCGACGTAAGAGAAGACAGCTGAAAACAGGTTCAAAGTTGGCTCTGAGCACTATGGAACTAAACTTCTAACGTCATCAGTCCCCTTGAACTTAGAAATACTTAAACCTAACTAACCTAAGGACATCACACACATTCATGCCCGAGGCAGGATTCGAACCTGCGACGTAGCGGTCGCGTGGTTCCAGACTGTAGCGCCTAGAACGGTTCGGCCACCTCGGCCGAGCCTTAGAACAGGGACGTGGAGAAAGGTTTATAAAATACACCATAAAGAAACAGATGTCAAGAATTAAAAGTTGAATGGCGTTCGCCATATTGCTACGACACATAAAATTGTAAAACGTGGTCGACAGACCGCGCGTCGTTCGCTAAAATGGCCGATAACACAAAACGATATCGTAAGTGGTTACATAAAGGTAGTACGCCAGGAAAAGCGAATCGTAAAATGTTATCGCAATGTGCACAAAGTGCCGGCAGAGGACCCCTTAAGAAATGGCGCTGGCTGAAAAGACAGTGTCCAATACGCAACGTAGTTAAAATGATCTCCTCGGGGCGAGAGAGCCGAGAGGGAGTCGTGAAAGCCGCTGGGAGGATCTACATAACACCGAACTTGTTCCCATGAAGGGAGTTTCAGTGGTGATTCCAAAGTGACACCACCTGCTGACATGTGTCAACACAGAGATCATCGGAGGCAATGCAGCATCGAAAGGGCTGAGGTACGAGGAATGCAGCAGCGTCGGCGGCCTCGTTTACTGACAAACCGACATAACCGGGAACCAACATGAAGATCACAGTGGCTCTATCAAGAGTGATAAGTGACAGCTTTCCGGGACCTGTTGCACTAAGGTATAGATGGTGTGCAGCACAGGAGACTGTGAAAGGCACTGAGAAAGTCTGAACAGATGCAACTGAAAAGCTTGTGTCGCCGAATGTACTGTGTGGCCTGATACAGGGCGAAGAGCTCTGCTGTAAATACTGAACATTGTTTCGAAGCCGATACCGAAAAACGTCGACACCAATGACAAAGGCACACCCAACACCACGCTGCGTCCGAGAGCAATCAGTGTTCACAAAGCTATTATCATGAAGTTCCATGCGAGACGCCCGGCGGTTGACAGGCTATTACAGGGTTAATGTCGACACCAAAGAGGACGACGCTCAGGACGGAATCCTGTGGCACACCGTTTTCCTGGATAAATGATGTGTGCGACAAGGCAGAATAAAAATTCTTGAAGGAAACGGGCCAGGAGGCTACGGAAGTCCCACGTGAAGAGAGTGCGGAGGGTACCAACCCTCCAGCAGGTGTCGCAGGGTGTCTCCAAATCGAAAGACACGGCCACAGTCTAGCATTTCCGCAGAAAATTATTCATGATGCAATATTTCCGGCCTTACAGCCGTCGTATTGAGGTACAAGAACTTCTTCTTAGAGTAGCTAAGAAGATGGAAGTGGCAAAATGACGTAATGTGGTGTGAGGACCACCTAAACGGAAGTCCTCCTTGATCGACTTGTGCATTCGGAAGTTGCGCGCCAAAATGATAATCTTCTGTTATTAATATTAGAAATAACGAAACAGCACTGAGCCGTGCTGTGGCTCGAGTTGGTGCCGCATGTAGGTTTCTGCCACACTGTATCGTTTAGTTGGCATGGCTGTAGTGTTTTCTTCTCTTGTTCACTGGCATCATGCAATTTCCTAAGCATTGCTTGTTCGCTAGTGGTAGCAGCGGTGCTTATCGATATGTAGTTGTGCTGCCCTATCTTTGGTGATACCTCATGCTTCTTCTGTGTGGCGTGAGTGTGGAGAGCTCACTTGGGGACGAGGAGCAGTAAGGTCCGCGTAGAGCAAAAAACACGCCAGGACTGCTGGCGGCGTGTATGGACTGCCGGATCGAAGGGCAGTGCTCACGAGGGTGCACGACCTCATCGAAACCGGATACTGCATGTTTAAGTTGAGTGCATAGAAATTCGTCTAGAGAAACCTCCACCACTGTGAAATCTCGCGATTCTCCTGTGACTTCGTTTCGTGTGGCCACTCATAGTGTCGCCGAGGCGGAAAGCAGCGAAAGGATTACCTGGGGAACGCGTATCTGTTTAGCCATCCTGAGCTTCTGATCACTTGAGCCGTAGCTGGCTCGTGTTATGCTTTGCATTAAACCTTGGTTGCTATTCTGTGATTAAACTCCAGCGGTTATTGCGATTATGCTGTTATCCTCTCTCTCTCCGCGAATGGCAGCAGCAACGTGTGTCGATATTCGCTCCCTTGCACTATCTTTGGCCTCGCGCTTATGGTTTCCGGCTATGCCGTGGGTGGGCTGTTGGTCGGTTGGCGTGGAGCAGCGAGGAAGTCTCCGTGGCGCCTATTTGGCCGGCCCCGCTGGCGAGATCCAGTCGGAATGTGAGGGGCTGTTCCCATTGCTACGAGGTTCGTGGATCACCGATCCCGGACACCGAAGTTAAATCTTTACTTAATCTACCAGCCAGCCCCAACTGTTCACATTGTGTCGTTTGCATTTCGTTGTGGGCTGTTGGGACATTCCCGCGAGCAGCAACGTGTGGTGATGGCTGGGTGTTGTGTGTTGTCCTTGGGTTAGTTAGTTTTAAGTAGTTCTAAGTTCTAGGGGACTGATGACCATAGATGTTAAGCCCCATAGTGCTAAGAGTCATTTGAACCATTTTTTGAACAACGTGTGTTTTCAAGTTGGCGAAATTCTAGCCGCCCTCCTGTGGAGTTTAGCTTAACTTTATTGTATTGAATTGAAGTGCACCAGCGGAATCTTCTGCCTTGTGGCCGTTAACGTTCCGGTTGCCTGCCCTGGCTGTTGACGTAAATTCAGGCAGCGTATGTTACTCGTCGTGTTGTGGCTGTCCAGCACGTGGTGTAGTTTAACAGCCGAATGTGTAATTCGTTGTGGGCGCCGATACCTTCTCCGTTTTTCCACTGAACTCCTTGTTGTGTGCTGGTCGGGTGCAGCGGAAGTTATCCTGTCGCTTAGTCCGCTGACTGCCTGTCGGTAGGTTTCCTGTTGGATTAAGAATTGTTGGGCTGACTGCCTGTCTCACCTAAGCGAGAGTGAATAATTGAATTCCAGGCCGACCCTTGGAAACTTCTGAGTGCCTTTTTATGTGCTGCATTTTTTTATTTGTCCTAGTTGTTTGTTTATGTATGGCTTCCAGCCGATTTTAAATTAAAGTTGTTTTGCCCTTAAGGCGTGAGATTCTTTGGGCCTTCAGCCTAATTTAGAGAAATGTTTTAAGATGAGACCTTCTGCCTTTGGAAATTCAAATTCTTATTTTTGAGTGATTGACCTTGAGCCTGTTTTAACTAAAGTTGTATTGCTCTTGAGGCGTGACATTGAATGGCGCATGTATCCGGGAATTAGGTTCTGAAATTAATGTTTGGCTTGCTCTGTTTTAATATTTTCTTTACTCTTGTAATGTTTGTCAAATGAATAAAGTAGTATGTTCGATTGCAACTGACGGCCCCTCATTTTGGCCCCTTTCAACAAATCAAACCTTGTATCCTGTCCTGCGGGTATAGCAGGGGATCTCATTACTATTTACTATTTTCAGCTTCTTACATTGTTAAGTCCAACCAGCAGTATTTTTCTGTCCTGAGGCCGCTATCGCCTTGCCACCGCTGTCCGGTGAGGCGCTTGTTTGACAAATTCTTGATTAAGATGGGTGGCGTTCTTCTACCTCCTTGGTCATGGCGCTCTAAGCACAGTATTCAGCCGGCGGAACTCAAACTGTCGGTTCCGGCTTTGGCGTAATTTTACATCTTTATTTGTTTTGTTGGATGACAGGTAGCCTCACCTAGATTATTATTAGTCGCTCGTTAGACTGCCACTAGTCCGAGTTACCATCTTGTGATCTGAATCTAGCGCTTGGCTGCATTTCTCTTCGCTCGTGAAAATGTTTTTGGTGTCATTTACTCAGAGGTCGATTCCTGGAGCACCGTCTGTCACTGGCCCTTGTGTTTTAAAATGGTTCCAATGGCTCTGAGCGCTATGGGACTTAACATCTGTGGTCATCAGTCCCCTAGACTTAGAACTACTTAAACCTAACTAACCTAAGGTCATCACGCACATCCACGACCGAGTCAGGATTCGAACCTGCAACCATATCAGTCACGTGGTTCCGGACTGAAGCGCCTAGAACCACTCGGACGGCCCTTGTGGTTTATTTTAGTATTGTCTTATTAAGTTACCATCATTTATTTCACCTGTTTGGTGATCTGTTGTTTTTTTTTATTTTTTTAAATAACTTTTGTTATACCATTCTCCGTTTGACAGTATATTTGTTAAATTTTTCGTAGTTGCCATTTTTGCGTTAAAGGCCTTCAACCATGATTGCGGTTACTTGCTTTAAAATACTGATTGCGACCACATTGGCTTGTTTTCTAAAATTATTGGTTGTCTGCATTTTATGTATTTGTTAAATTTTAAATAATTACCATTCTTCACGTTCAAGGCCTTCAGCCGTGGTTGTGATTACGTGCGTTAAAAGTCTGATTGCGACCTCATTGGCTTTTCAAAAATTATTTACTAAATTAAATTGGTGAAATTGCAAAGCAAACTAATAGTAATTGGTTCAGGCCCTGTCCACAATCGTAACCCAAACCTGACATCCTTAATTAACAGGTTTCAAGCATATTTACTTCCATTTCAAATTAAAGCCTCCCTCAATAGCGTGCTATCATTGCATTATTTCACAGATATTAACAACCAGAAGAATAATAAAAAACAGCTAAACGAAAAGGCAGACCAACCTCTTTAGTGATTTTCTGGTAGCGCCTAACTTGGAAGGCGCGTGAAGTGGTTCGATTGTAAGATCTAAGCTGTTTCGGCAGTCTCTATGGACAGACATGTTTGCCGCGGTTGGTGTTGGTGAAGACTTCATTAGTAATGTATGGTTATTTGGACATGTAGTTGAGTACGGTGTGATACTAATTGTGGAAATACGCAGTTCATTAATTTGTTGTGACCGTAAGTGGAATGTAATTGTGCAGTTTCTCGTGTTCTGCTAATAGAAAAGCAAAAACAACTTACATTATTACGTAATTACAGAATCGAGGAAGTGCAATACAAAAATTTAATTTGGACCTTTGTCCCTTTTTTCTTTTTTATCTGTTACAACCTACAAATTTATTTTTCACTGACTGGATTATTAAACACAATTAAGATTTTAAATAAACAATTTGAAGACACAACCATAATCAGCGATGGTAGAAAATGTCAATTAAAATTCGCACGCAATCATTCTTTGCAAGACACAAGATAAGATACTAATGATACAACCTTCAAGCCAATTTTAGTCAGCCATAAAATTACCAAAACTTCGTGGGCACAAGACAGAATAAAAATTTAATAAAACTGTACCGGCTACATAATATTCCACAGGGCAAAAATTCTTATACTAGAACACAAGGTGACCAAAGAAGGAGAACCCGGAGTTGAAAACCTCACCAAACAGGAATGACAGCAAGGGTTACAGCGTTCGCCAACAGTGTGCAAATAAGTAAAATTTACATAAAATAAGAATGACGTTTGTTATCTCAACCACTTGTATAATGTTTAAATAACTTCCAGAAGCAGTAAGGTTATAAAAGGGCAGCCCCTATTAAATTAACAAATGGAATAATTCAAAATCGTTCTAAATTTGCAACTTAACTTGGAACAATAGTATTAACGGCCATAGCGACGCTTGGAAAGTTAACACTGCGGAAGACAAACAGCGCGAGATTTCGCTGCCCAAAACTTTTGTACAGGATCGCATAAACTGGCGGATGTGTAATCCGACTGAGCCCAACATAAGTAGCCCTGACAAGGATTTGTAAACAGCACCGACCGTGGAACACAAGAAGTCTAAACAAAATTTCCTGCAGCGCAAATAAATTCCAATATGTGCAAGCTCCGGTCACAGCCAAGATCATAATTAATAGTAATAACGCTCCCAAGAGTTAATGCAAATTGTCACGGAGCGATCCTGGAAAACTGACAGTCTTCTAAGACGTTAACTATAATTTAAGACACCACTTACAGTAGGCTTAAGGAAATTCCCGCATTAAATTAGTGTACCAAATCCTGCTGGAACAAGTGATTAAACCATACCCGAGCCAATTGTGTTGAAATATACGTCTGCTGGAGACGTACACCGTCCCGTCCAAGCACAGACCGGACAGTGTGTCCTAAAGCAGACCAAAATTTCCATATAAACCACTCAAAATAACACACACTGCACATGCCCTGAAGCAGAATAAGCAGTATATTGGCCTCGATGAATAAGACACAGTGAAACCAATTTCTGTCTTACAAGTGTTCACCGGTTAACATCAAAATATGAATCATACATAACTTAATGCTTTCAGTTACGCTATGAGAAGATGTCCAGCATGAAACGACGAACCCGCCACCGTTTCGCACGCAAAGGCCCGCGACTAATCAGCACCGACAAGGAATGCGATAACGGCGAGACCCAAGCACCGCGGATAGAGACGGATGCTTCCTTTCAAAGCAATGTTGCCTCGTCGAACGCCGACCGGAGAGAAACCCGGCCCACACGCCAAGGCGGAAAACCAAAGGCGGAACAGTCAGAGATACAAGACCAGACGAGTGTCGATATTAGCGACACAAGTGAAACTAGCGCCAGTCGCCACGGCTCATATGGTGTCACCAAATTCCACCACTATTATTATGGCAGAAAATTCCTTTTAGTAAGGGCGATCACAAGCCATTGCAGTCCTTTTTCCTTCCGACGAAGCCGGTTCCTGTACGAACTGCCCAAAAATAGCAAACATGGGCTTTGTTCTTGTCTCAATACCAATATATCGTCCAACAGCTCAACATGGTAATGCGGATACACTTTCACGTCTTTCCATTGGCCTTGATTCAAACTTTGACGCTCGCTTCTGCTGCATCTTGTCGTCACATCGATGCTCAGTATTCGGAATTGCTTCAATCTTTCATCTGAACTATCGGAAAATTGCACAGGCCACGGAAGCTGATTCAGATTTGAACATTCTGCTCAAATACATTCGCACATCTTGGCCTCCCTCATTGCGTAACGTATAGAACTCAGTAGTGCGCCCGTCGGCAAAGCCTCGCTGTACAGAATTGTGTGATTCTTCTTCAAAATGACAGTGGGCAGCCAAGTGTGCTGATCTCAAAAGCTTTGCAAAGAGAAGTGCTGCAGTTACTTCACCAAGGACGCTGGGGCATTGTTCGCACGAAACAGTCGCAAGCCTTTATTATAGCCCATCCACAAAAAAGTCTTACCGTAGATCAATTTATTTCTCTCTACTAGTTGCAATTACGAAATGTAGATTCCACTAAGTGTGGCCCATTATAAACCAAAACTAGTGTAACTGGAAGTCGCCAGGGGAAAATTCATTATACTTGTAGATTTCTGGACATGGATCATTAAAACAACACGATGCACGATACTAGGTTTGAAGTCAAGTGATCTCCAGTAATTCGTTGTTTGTATCCTGTAGTGTTTCACACTATGCTAGCCACGCGACACTGACGCGACTTAAGAACTCGCATTGGCTTGTGATCGAACATTCCAAAAACCTTTATGTAGGTTTCCTACCATTCTCTCTGAACAATATAAGGTCCAAAACGTATCTAATATAAAATTTGTAAATCAAGTGCACAATGTTTGACAGGTAGCGTCATTCCACGATGGAAGTTAGAAATTATGTAAAAGTAAATGTTTTAGTAAGAAGCTAAGGCGCTGCAATACCACAAGTACAAAAATTCGATTTTTTTCAACGGCACACTTTGTTCAAAATCGGATGACAAACCAGACGGAACTAAAAACTGGCCCGAAATGAAAAGTATGCAGTTTTTATTTTGACAAGAAAAATAAAGTTTTTAAAGAAAATATAAAGTCATAAAACAATACTGCATAGTCTTATATACCGCCAAGAGTTTTTACAACCTGTAAAATCGAGAAGTGGATTTTCCCCTTTTCACGGTGCCACTCCGATCCGCAGTGCCAACGCAGAATTAGGAAGAAATGGAAGAATACTGTCTCAAGACTGGAAGACGACAGAGTACCAAAATTAATGATGAATTTTTACCCAGTGGGCAGAAGACCTAAAGCAAAGCGGAGGGAAATTTGGGATGATCAATAATCTCAACGAAGAGGGCGCAACAGGAAAATGCTAAATACGTGCAGAAAGATTTTAGAACTTGATTCTCCGAAATTGAAACCATGTAAAAGCAACAATGACGCTGGACATTTCGTCATTACTACAAAACGGATCAGGGACATCAACGTTCCTCACTTCTGTACCTACGATTTCGTAACATACTAGTATCCATCACGCAACCAGTAGGAAAGCAGCGTCTACGAAAGATAAGCAACGTCGAAAAAGAAATAGATGTGGAGCCAAGTGCCAGAATCCTCTACCCATCTCGAAGTAGCTGCGTCGTAACTAAAGAATGAGAACTAACGCCATCCTCAACTTCGGCACAGTTAAAAAATCCCTCATCCATAACACAGAAGTCAGTGTCTGATCGACACACAGCTGACTTGTATTTTCGCAGATTCAAATCCTGCTGCGGTTCAGAACCAGTTCGGAACACTCGGCAAAGAGCCCGAACTTCGTTAGAAGTTATAAAAGCTCATTACTAGCACTGAGGTTAGTATTTTACCGAGCGTTAACTGACACGTCCATACATTATGTGAGTACTGAACATCTCACCAAAGCATTTGCACCATCCGTATGACTCCAACAGGTTATGTATACTTGTCAGGTTTAAATCTATTAAGTAATGCTTAGATATTGGCCGTATAAATGCAGTCTGAATACTGAGGCCCCATTCCACACTTACTCCTTTATTCACATTTAGCATATTATTTCGTGAAGTCATCCATATCTCGAGATCTTGCTCGGAATATCTCCAGAGGGAACTTCCCTACCGTTGTGCCATTCCAAGCATCTCTCATCCGCTACGGAACTTTAGACGAGTCGAGGAGGGTACGATTTTCCCGCACACCGATTTACTCAATTCCTTTAAGCAAAGTGCAGTTACGATCGCGCTTCCATACAGCAGCGACGTCCCTCTTGGCTGCATAAAATTTTGTGCATTTCAGCACCACACTACTACCTGCGTTCTATGAACTATAGTAGTGAAAATTTAAGGAATTTATTAACTGGCAGAAATAATGTTCACAATTCTATCAGTTCGGCTTAGGGAAGGTGTCATCATTTCTGTATTGACTTGCGACGAAGCCTGTGTAAAATCTATTATTAATATGAATCGAATAAATAAAATTATTACAGCACCCATTGGCCGACGAAAAACATTTACACAGCGACTTTGCGTCGTTTAGTTACTAAGCTAGAAGTCGTATACTCTTTAGAACTGAGTTTCCTGGTCATTTAGGGGAGGTAAGGGGGGCGGGGGTGGCTCCAACACTTTAATATGAGCTTCAAAGCATGGTCCAGCACAACTATTTCATTTAACGTGAAATCTAGAAGTAGGTGAACATTGTTGGCGATAAAAATTCAACTGCGAGAATATATACGTATATATAATTGCGAGAATCTTAAGAAAATCATAACCTATGAGAATGATAGACAATTAAAAGAAAACTGTTTACTTTGAAACTAAAGTTGGTCTGTGAGATTTAACTAAAGGAAGAATCTGTTCTCTACACAACTTGTCTTCCCTGGGTGCAAACTGCTCTCGTAGCTACAGCGCCTCTGGATAACAGAGCTACGAATTCTAACTACAGACACATGCAGAGGTGAAATGTGTACTCTAAAACCTTTGCTATCATTCTTGGTTAATTACTTTTTTGATAATGGTTTTTAAATAATTGAAAATTAATTGGACAATTGGACAATGACTCTAGTTTAAATTAACTCAGCTACAATTTAAGTTCCTTACACTTAAAATAACATTTAACGAAACTTCAGAAACACTTATGCTTTTTCCTGAAATATTTAACAATAATACAAAAATTTCAAAAACTGAACTTCACTTCTACTATCTCTCATTAACCAAAATCAGAATCAAATTCTTAAATCCATTTCTCTCTCAGTGATTGATAAGTCCTAACAAAAAAAATGAAAAACAAAAAGATTCCTGGTGTGGATGTATGACGAATCAAGAATGCTGCATTATCAAACCGCTGCAGCAGGTATACAAAAATTAATCGTTACCTATAATTATTCTTCACAAACACTATCATACCTATGTCAAAACCAATTATTCTCTCCGGAATAAGTCTTCTACCGATTCATATTATACACTCCTGCAAATGGAAAAAAGAACACATTGACACCGGTGTGTCAGACCCACCATACTTGCTCCGAACACAGCGATGGGCTGTACAAGCAATGATCACACGCACGGCACAGCGGACACACCAGGAACCGCGGTGTTGGCCGTCGAATGGCGCTAGCTGCGCAGCATTTGTGCACCGCCGCCGTCAGTGTCAGCCAGTTTGGCGTGGCATACGGAGCTCCATCGCAGTCTTTAACACTGGTAGCATGCCGCGACAGCGTGGACGTGAACAGTATGTGCAGTTGACGGACTTTGAACGAGGGCGTATAGTGGGCATGCGGGAGGCCTGGTGGACGTACCGCCGAATTGCTCAACACGTGGGGCGTGAGGTCTCCACAGTACATCGATGTTGTCGCCAGTGGTCGGCGGAAGGTGCACGTGTCCGTCGACCTGGGACCGGACCGCAGCGACGCACGGATGCACGCCAAGACCGTAGGATCCTACGCAGTGCCGTAGGGGACCGCACCGCCACTTTCCAGCAAATTAGGGACACTGTTGCTCCTGGGGTATCGGCGAGGACCATTCGCAACCGTCTCCATGAAGCTGGGCTACGGTCCCGCACACCGTTAGGCCGTCTTCCGCTCACGCCCCAACATCGTGCAGCCCGCCTCGAGTGGTGTCGCGACAGGCGTGAATGGAGGGACGAATGGAGACGTGTCGTCTTCAGCGATGAGAGTCGTTTCTGCCTTGGTGCCAATGATGGTCGTATGCGTGTTTGGCGCCGTGCACGTGAGCGCCACAATCAGGACTGCATACGACCGAGGCACACAGGGCCAACACCCGGCATCATGGTGTGGGGAGCGATCTCCTATACTGGCTGTACACCTCTGAATAGTGCACGGTACATCCAAACCGTCATCGAACCCATCGTTCTACCATTCCTAGACCGGCAAGGGAACTTGCTGTTCCAACAGGACAATGCACGTCCGCATGTATCCCGTGCCACGCAACGTGCTCTAGAAGGTGTAAGTCAACTACCGTGGCCAGCAAGATCTCTGGATCTGTCCCCCATTGAGCATGTTTGGGACTGGATGAAGCGTCGTCTCACGCGGTCTGCACGTCCAGCACGAACGCTGGTCCAACTGAGGCGCCAGGTGGAAATGGCATGACAAGCCGTTCCACAGGACTACATCCAGCATCTCTACGATCGTCTCCATGGGAGAATAGCAGCCTGCATTGCTGCGAAAGGTGGATATACACTGTACTAGTGCCGACATTGTGCATGCTCTGTTGCCTGTGTCTATGTGCCTGTGGTTCTGTCAGTGTGATCATGTGATGTATCTGACCCCAGGAATGTGTCAATAAAGTTTCCCCTTCCTGGGACAATGAATTCACGGTGTTCTTATTTCAATTTCCAGGAGTGTACTTTCAAAAATCTCCCTTGCTTGCCCCCCTGCTGCTGTTAAATGAAAACTCGACTGTTCACATGTAACACCAAAACTCAGCCAACTGTCTCCCCCTCCTCTCTTAGCGATTAACAAATAAAGTTAGCGCGAATTTTGGCAGAGAAAAGATCACCTCTGAGTCATCTCTGCGCAGCGCTGCATCTGTGTTGAGGCTGCGCGCGCATGTCTGAGCAGTTCAAACATTACGTGCGCGGTTTCAGACATCCAAAACCAGAAGAAGTCCTACAAAAATTAACACACACACCTTTCAACACTACCTGATCAAATGTGTCCGGATACCCCAATATAATGGGCAAGTTATCTCTGGAGATCACGATAGGCGGACCCGACTGAATAAGAGGAGGCGAATATCGTGTTGTCAGTAGAGAAGCTGTAACAGTATAGCGAGTCTACCAGGAGCGCCCAGTTACTCCGAGGGTGGACTAGTCTTTGGATGTCATCTGACTATCAAGTGCCGGCCGCGGTGGTCTCGCGGTTCTAGGCGCGCAGTCCGGAACCGTGCGACTGCTACGGTCGCAGGTTCGAATCCTGCCTCGGGCATGGATGTGTGTGATGTCCTTAGGTTAGTTAGGTTTAAGTAGTTCTAAGTTCTAGGGGACTAATGACCACAGCAGTTGAGTCCCATAGTGCTCAGAGCCATTTTTTTTGACTATCAAGTCAACAGTTAGTGAAATGGGAACGCGAAGAAACAACCACTGCTAAATCGAGAATAGGTGTACCTGATGTACCGTCGAGCATTGACAAGGTAGATTGTAAAAAGTGGAATGAAATCAGCGAAAGGAAACATTTGTAAGCACCAAAGTGTTGCTAGCATTCCAGATAGCGTAATAACTGTGTGTGGAGTACAATGGTAGAACCGTTCCTCAGGAGATACATATTTCTGTAGTCATTCTATGCGATGCTTGAGGTGGTGTAAAGAGCGGACGCACTGGGTAATGAATGACTGGAAATGAGTGCTTTGGAGTGATGAAGTACGGTACACCCTGTGGCAGTTCAAGTGTTTTAGTTTTGCGGGAACCTGGAGAACTTCACATTATCTCATGTGTAGTACCAATAGTGAAACACCGGGTGGGTCATATTACGGTACAGGTTTTTTTATGGTTGAGGTGTGGTCTCCTTATTGAGTTTAAGAAAACGCTAGATGATGAAAGATATGAACGAATTTTATTGCATAAAGGAACAGGTAGAGAAACAATTCGGAGACGATGATTCTTTGTATCACGATGACAATGCACTCTGTCATAAAGCAGTGTCTATGAGGGTTTGTAGACAATACCGATTCCTGAAATGGATTGCCTGGCCGGGAGTCCAGACTAAACCTTTGAGATGAGTTGGAACATTGACTTTGCTGGGTCACATTGTTTCATTCTGCGGAATTAGCATTCGTCTCTCAATACCGTAGAGGTACGCATTTCGAAACACTACAATTTCAGATTTCAAATTTCTGTTTCCCTGAAATTAACTCTTAGTTCAGCGCAAATTCTTTGACCAACGGGCAGCGATCTACGCAACTTTGATGTACGACGGTCATTCGGGAAGTAAACAGGTTTCTTTTTTTTTTAACGACATTTGTATTTGATGTAATCAGTACTGTTTTGCTGGGGGAACGCTGAGGGATGCGTACACCTAAATTTTTTCGTCACACAATGTAATTTTTTACGATGTTGAGGACTTGGAAGGGTGCAAAAGTTTTATATCACGGACGTAAATTTTTTATTTCATTTTTTCGCGTTGGTACTACAATACGAATGATACCAGTGCAGTTTCTGGTGGGAAGCTGACGCAATCATTCTCGACAACTGAATCGCTGGCAGCCAGTTCGACAAACATGTAATGCCCTCGCCTACTAATAGAGGTCGATGGTAGTGATAAACGGATATGCGTACGCTCAATCCCCGAGCTACGGATGTCTCTACGGACTCGCTACCATGATACTTCGCGATTCATTGCCATTTGTTTTGTTGTTTAATATTCGTTTGCGTTTTCTGTTCCGGTCTTGTCGGTTGTGCGAAGGTTTACAGTGTGTCCTGTCTTTCGTTGCAACTTGTAATTTAAGTTGGAGGTGAGAGATGAGCAGAAAACTAACAAAATATTTTACTTGTTCTCCTGCATCTAACATTTTGATGACGTCATGGCTAAAAGCAGACGGGTGGTATCACATTTTTCAGTTATACGTAATTTTCGCTGCCTTAATATCCAATGTCGGAGTACGCTTAAACTTTTTTTTTTTTGGAAAACAAGCACTACATAATTCAACGTAACTGTATTTTACATACTATTTGATTCCCAAGATACTTTTCTGATAGTCGCAGTTCAAATTTAGACTCTTGGCGTACCGTTTTACCAGATTTTCTATGCCTCCTGCGTACTTAGTTGCCGCAAATTTGTTGAACCACTCATTAACGGCTTCTTAAGTTCATCATCACTTCCGTAGCGATGTCCATCCAAAAGTCTTTCTATTGGGGGACTAAATGATAATTAATTGGAATTACCTCCGGACTATACGGCGGACTTGAAACATTTCCCACAGAAACCACTGAAGAAAGTCCTGTGTCGCTCCCCGTTGCATTTGGACGCGTAATATTGTGAAGGAAGGTAACATCACTGGTTAGCATTCCGCGGCGCTTCTTTTTTAAAGATGCTTCTTGCAGTAGGCCGCTGCATCTGTAGTCTCATCTCTAGGCATGTGGCAGATGATCAGGACACCGTTACGATCCCAAAACACCGTACCCATAATATTTCAGATGTTCAAAATTTGTTTTGCTTCTTTCGGATTCACTGGAGATTTCGAAAGTGCCGTTCCACTGGCTGACGCTTTGTTTCTGGCGTGAAGTGTGATATAGAAGTATCGTAATCAGTGACAACGTGATTCAGAAATTCATCACCGTCCTTCTTATAGCGACTGAGAAATGTCAAACCAGCTGCTGTTGGTTTGGTTACACGTTCGTCGACAACATTTGTGGAAACCGCCTGGCACACAGTTTGTACAGCCTAGATTTGCACTAACAATGTCGCACAACACAATTCTTGAAATGTATGTAAAGAATGAGTGCAGTTCACTAATTGGGAAAAACCAACTTCTTGGGTTCTTGTTTCACTCCTTGCTCTGAGTCCGTCAGTTACCACTGAGGGTCGTTCCGAGCGATCTCCGGCGTGAACATTCTTCGGTCGGCCATCAAACGTGATAACACAACTTCCGAACTGACGCTTCGTTAATCACATTACCGTAAACCACAGTAATCTGGCTTGGAAAATTTGCGCGTTGAAGAAGCGGATAACGCCGAGCACTTCATACTTGGCAGGATCCTCAGTTTTGTCACACGTTTTAAAGCCCTACAGCTAAGCAGTAAGCAATCGTTTTGGATAGTACCAGCCGACACACTGACATGGGTAAGTTCCAAGGTCACTGGCTGTTCTGTTGTGTTTTACTTTCTAAATGACCCTCGTATCATAAAGTATGTGACCTATAATGAAAACACAACCATCTCGTCTTTAGTGTGTGATGTCCTAACTAGAATATGAAACAACCATATATTTTAAGTAACAATTTTCTTCCAGAAGTTTGAGAAAAAACGCATAGAGAAAAAACATGTGAACCCAAAATATGTGGTGCTTTTTTTATGCTACAACTAAAACATTTTCCGATAAACTGCTCCAGCAACTTTGCCTCGTTTACACACAGTGTGTTTTGTTAGCAGCGCAACAGATGACTCAACTTTCAGCTTTGTGCCTTCCTTGAATCAAACCCGTTAGTTCCGCTGTAGCGGTTATGGGACCCCCTAGATAAAAATACAAACTGCTCCCCCCTGCCTCCCCCCACCCCCACCCCATATACATGTTGTTGTTGTTGTGGTCTTCAGTCCTGAGACTGGTTTAATGCAGCTTTCCATGCTACTCTATCCTGTGCAAGCTTCTTCATGTCCCAGTACCTACTGCAACCTACATCCTTCTGAATCTGCTTAGTGTATTCATCTCTTGGTCTACCTCTACGATTTTTACCCTCCACACTGCCCTCCAATACTAAATTGGTTATCCCTCGATGCCTCAGAACATGTCGTACCAACCGATCCCTTCTTCTAGTTAAGTTGTGCCTCAAGCTCCTCTTCTCCGCAATTCTACTCAATACCTCCTCATTAGTTATGTGATCTACCCATCTAATCTTCAGCATTCTTCTGTAGCACCACATTTCGAAAGCTTCTATTCTCTTCTTGTCTAAACTATTTATCGTCCATTTTTTACTTTTATACATGGCTACACTCCATACAAATACTTTCAGAGAAGACTTCCTGACACTTAAATCTATACTCGATGTTAACAAATTTCTCTTCTTCAGAAACGGTTTCCTTGCCATTGCCAGTCTACATTTTATATCGTCTCTACTTCGACCATCATCAGTTATTTGGTCCCCAAATAGCAAAACTCCTTTTCTACTTTAAGTGTCTCATTTCCTAATCTAATTCCCTCAGCATCACCCGACTTAATTCGACTACATTCCATTATCCTCGTTTTGCTTTTGTTGATGTTCATCTTATATACTCCTCTCAAGACACTGTCCATTTCATTCAACTACTCTTCCAAGTCCATTACTGTCTCTGACAGAATTACAATGTCATCGGCGAACCTCAAAATTTTTATTTCTTCTCCATGGATTTTAATACCTACTCCTAATTTTTCTTTTGTTTCCTTTACTGCTTGCTCAATGTACAGATTGAATAACATCGGGGAGAGGCTACAACCCTGTCTTACTCCCTTCCCAACTACTGCTTCCCTTTCATGCCCCTCGACTCTTATAACTGCCATCTGGTATCTGTACAAATTGTAAATAGCCTTTCGCTCCCTGTATTTTACCCTGCCACCTTTAGAATTTGAAAGAGAGTATTCCAGTCAACATTGTCAAAAGCTTTCTCTAAGTCTAAAAATGCTAGAAACGTAGGTTTGCCTTTCCTTAATCTTTCTTCTAAGATAAGTCTTAAGGTCAGTATTGCCTCACGTGTTCCAGTATTTCTACGGAATCCAAACTGATCTTTCCCGAGGTCGGCTCTACTAGTTTTTCCATTCGTCTGTAAAGAATTCGTGTTAGTATTTTGCAGCTGTGGCTTATTATTCTGATTGTTCGGTAATTTTCACATCTGTCAACACCTGCTTTCTTTGGGATTGGAATTATTATATTCTTCTAGAAGTCTGAGGGTATTTCGCCTGTTTCATACATCTTGCTCACCAGATGGTAGAGTTTTGTCAGGACTGCCTCTCCCAAGGCCGTCAGTAGTTCCAATGGAATGTTGTCCACTCCGGGGGCCTTGTTTCTACTCAGGTCTTTCAGTGCTCTGTCAAACTCTTCGCGCAGTATCGTATCTCCCATTTCATCTTCATCTACATCCTCTTCCATTTCCATAATCTTGTCCTCAAGTACATCACCCTTGTATAGACCCCCTATATACTCCTTCCACGTTTCTGCTTTCCCTTCTTTGGAAGGCAATTTCTCCAGTCATACTATTTTACTTACACTTAAATACTAATAAAAATATACTTTTAGGAAGAAACATATAACATAACATTCATAATTAAGCAGTACACAACAGTAGAAAGGAGTTAACCCATTCGCTCCTACAGACATGTTCTCAGCATTCCGTGTTAAGGGATCTTTTACTGTGACTGTACTGGTCACCAAATGGTTGTATCTGTACTGAAGAGCGGCGTTCCGCCGAAATGACATTCTTATCATCCGAGTTTTCAAAAACTGTTTGGTGGAAAAATTTTAAATTTGCACGTCTTACAATTTTATATCTTCACTAGAAAAAGAACTGTATTTCTTTTCGTTACCTATGGTGCTGCACCAAATCAACTGAACGAATTGTTAAAGTGTTTGCTGAAGTATAAAATATTGCATAAACTTTGCGTATGATTGATTTTAGCTTATACATTGTAATGAATGAAATCCAGATACGATATTTAAATTTTTCTTAAAACTGAGAGGACAGCGATGTTTTATTTCATTCTAGAATTATTGGCTTTTGTAGCCAAAACACTGTCGCTGGCGACAATCCTATTCAAGTCATTGCGTTTCGCGATTCATGTGCTGATAACCACCACCCGTAATTTTCACATATTTAAATGCCTTGATTTTGAAAATGAAATAAGATAATAAAAAAACGTTTTTTTTCTTACTTTCAGTCCTGCAGGCTTCCTTATTACATCTTTTATATTTCTGTGATCAGCACTTTCATGCTCAGCTGCCAGACTGGCCAAACTATTAAGACGATTTTCTGTAGTCGAACATCAAGTTTTATAAAGATTGAAATTCGTTACTATGATTACTGTTGTGGTTGTTGCTGTGGTTTTCAGTCCTGAGACTGGTTTGATGCAGTTCTCCATGCTACTCCATCCTGTGTAAGCTTTTTCGTGACCAAGTAACTATTGTACCCCACATCCTTCAGAATCTGCTTAGTGTATTCATCTCTTGGCCTCCCTCTACGATTTTTACCCTCCACTCTGTCCTCCAATACTTAACTGGTGATCACTTGATGGTGATCGCTTGATGTCTCTTAACATGTCCTACCAACCACTCCTTTCTTCTTGTCAAGTTGTGCCACAAATTTCTCTTCTCCCCAATTCAGTGCAGTACCTCCTAATTAGTTACTTGATCTATCCATCTAATCTTCAGCACTTTTCTGTAGCACCACATTGCGAAAGCTTCTATTCTCTTATTGTATAAACTATTTATCGTGCATATTTCACATCCATACATAGATACACTTCACACAAATACTTTTAGAAAAGACTTCCTGACACTTAAATGTCTACTCGATGTTAACAGATTTCTCTTTCTCAGAAACGATTTTCTTGCCATTGTCAGTCTACATTTTATATCATTTCTACTTCGACCATCATCACCTATTTGGCTCCTCATATAGCAGAACTCATCTATTCCTTTAAGTGTCTGATTTTGTAACCTAACTTCAGCAGCATGAGCTGATTTAATTCGACTACATTCATTTATCCTCGTTTTGTTTCTGTTAACGTTCATCTTATACCCTCCTTTCAAAACACGGTCCATTCCGTTCAGCTGCTCTTCCAGGTCCTTCGCTGTCTGTGACAGAATTACAATGTCATCGGCGAATCTCAAAGTTTTTATTTCGTCTCTATAGATTTTAATTCCATCTCAGAATTTTTCTTTTGTTTCCTTTATTGCTTGCTCAACAGACAGATTGAATAACATCGGGGGTAGGCTACAGCCCTGTCTCACTCCCTTGCCAACCACTGCTTCCCGTTCGTGCCCCTCGACTATTATAACTGCCATGTGGTTTCAGCACAAATTGTAAATAGCCTTTCGCTCCCTATATTTGACCTTTGCCACCTTCAGAATTTGAAAGAGAGTGTTCCAGGCAACATTGTCAAAAGCTTTCTCTAAATCTACAAATGCTAGCGAAGTAGGTTTACCTTTTCTTAATCTACTTTCTAAGATAAGTCGTAGGGTCAGTATTGCCTCACTTGTCCCATCATTTCTATGGAATCCGAACTGATCTTCCCCAAGGTCGGCTTCTAGCAGTTTTTCCATTCGTCTGTACATAATTCTGTCAGTATCTTGCAGCCATGACTTATTAAACTGATAGTTCGGTAATTTTCACACCTGTCAACACCTGCTTTCTTTGGGATTGGATTTATTAAATTCTTCTTGAAGTCTGAGGGTATTTTGCCTGTCTCATGCATCTTGCTCACCAGATGGTAGAGGCTATCAGTAGTTCTAACGGAGTGTTGTCTATTCCCGGGGCCATGTTTCGACTTCGGTCTTTCATGCTATGTCAAATTCTGCAAGCAGTATTATATCTCCCATTTAATATTGACCTACGTCGAGCCAAGAGGACGCGCAGCAGAGCAGCAGCAGCAGTACTTGTGAGATAAACTGTAAATTAATTTAGTATTCGTTTTTTGTTCACGTGCTTCTGCAAAGAAGTTAACTGTACGTGTGTATTTTACTGTGTGGCCAGAAGCTTTTTTATTTTGTTTTTGCGTAGGTCTTGTGAATAACCTTGTGTAGGGCGGCTTCCTAGTGAAGATTTTCCCTCAGCCAGACCGCCACGTCACCCGTCGCGTGACTCAGTTGAGTAAGTGACCGTTGAATACTCTGTCTAGAGGCAGCCGCCAAGTCCAGAGGACGCTCAGCAGAGCAGTCTTGGTTTTTTGCTCATGTGCTTCTGCAACGAAGTGAGCTGTACTTTTGTACTTTACTGTGTAGATAAGAGGTTAGAAAGTTACTCGTACTTAAAGTTTTTGCCTAAGTGTTGTGAATATCGTTGTGTAGGGCGACTTCCTTGTGTAAATTTTCCGTGCAGATAAATTTATTTCTGTTTAATACCTTGCGGTCTCAGAGCTCAGTGAGAAATATGCACACCAACCTTTATCGTTGCTTTGTTCTCTTTTGGTATATTTTCAAACTTAGTAGCGCCATTTGAAACCTCATATCTATATTATAAAAAATGGTTCAAATGGCTCTGAGCACTATGGGACTTAACTTCTGAGGTCATCAGTCCGCTAGAACTTAGAAGTACTTAAACCTAACTAACCTAAGGACATCACACGCATCCATGCCGGAGGCTGGATTAGAAACCGGCGACCGTAGCGGTCGTGCGGTTCCAGACTGTAGCACCTAGAACCGCTCGGCCACCCCTATCTATTTTATACACAGTACGATATGGCTGGGGACTGTGCTTGTTGTGAGCGGACACATGGAGAGTTGGTTGCTGTCCGTAAACATTTGGAAACTGCGAGCTGCGTTGACTACCGTCGACAAGCTTCTAGCTAATGCTCGAAGTTGCGGTGACGCCGGGGCGCCAGTGACGAGACCTGTGCCATCTTTGAAGTCACTGGAATACCTTGTTGGCCCGGACGTTACTGCGACTTCCCATACTCAACATCTGATCGGTCCATCCTCACTCCAGATTGGGTGGCAGACAGTGGTGGGTTGGCGTGGTACTGGGATAAGGAGAAAGAGCGAGCAGGCCGTGCTGCTGGCCTCCTACGTCATAGCAACAGGTACGACGTGTTTACCAGTGTTGATGATAAGTCTGAGACAGCACTGGATGCTTCTCCTGTTGGGTTAGCGGTTGATTTTCCTGCCGAGTCCGGACAAGTACAGTGGGTGGGTATGCTATACATTGGGAGCTCCAATGTTAGGCGAGTGATGGAGACCCTTAGGGAGATAGCAGGCAAGGGGAGAAATAATACCGGTGTGCATTCAGTATGTTTTGCGGGAGGTCTCATCCGTGACGTGGAGGAGGCCCTGCCGGCGGCTATCGAGCGCACTGGGTGCAACCGGCTGCATGTAGTGGCACATGTCGGCACGAATGACGCCTGCCGCTTGGGTTCTGAGGCCAACCTCGGCTCCTTTCGGTGGATGGCTGATTTGGTGAAGGCAACTACCAACGCACGTGGGGTGCAGGCTGAGCTGTCTATTAGTAGCATCCTACCCAGGGTTGATCGCAGTTCTCTAGTTTGGACCACAGTGGAAGGTCTAAACCAGAGGCTCAGACGGCTCCGCCACGGTATCGGATGCGAATTTCCCGACCTTCGCTATCGGGTGCAGAATTGTAGGGTTCCCCTTGATAGGTGAGGCGTGAACTACACGCAGGAAGCGTCTGCTAGGGTAGCCGAGTACGCATGGCGTGCTCACGGGGCTCTTCTACGTTAGCGGACCCCTCCCTTTGGGAGCAAACTCCATTTGCTTGTTAAATCAGCCACACCAACCTCAGAGAATTTTCTTCCTCGCAGATCAGAGATAGAAAAAATTAATATTATTTTAGTACACTGCAGGAGCATCCAAGGAAAGGTTCCAGAAGTAGTATCGCTTATTGAAGGTGATAATGCACAGACAGTATTGGGAACAGAAAGTTGGTTGAAGCCAGACGTCAATGACAGAGAAATCCTAAGTTCAGACCGGAATGTTTATCGTAAGGATAGGTTAGTCTCCAATGGTGGTGGCGTGTCTATTGCAGTAAAAAATTCGATAAAATCGAGCGTGGTTCTCACGGATTCGGAATGTGAATTAATCTGAGCGATCAAAGAACCGTCATCTATGATCGGATGCTCTTATAGACCAACTGGGTCAGGATCTGTAATTGTAGAGCGCTTTAGATCAAGTTTGCTGAATATAATTAGTAAATTTCTTAATCATGCCGTTGTAATAGGGGGTGACCCTTCAAATTGCCAGGTATAGATTGGGAGTGTTATGCCATCAAAACTGGTGCCGGAGACAGGGCCTCGTGTGGCATTGTTCGAGATGTGTTGTCCGAAAATTACCTTGAGCAGATAGTTAGAGAACCAACTAGTGAGGGTAACGTCTTAGACCTCCTGGCAACAAACAGACCTGGATTTATCCAATCTGTTAACTTAGAGGAAGGTATCAGTGATCATAAGTCTGTGACAGCGTCTATGACGACGTGTCCTACAAGGAATGTTAAGAAAGGTAGGAAGGCATATTTGCTCAGCAAGGGTGACAGGATACAAATTTCAGATTGTCTCAGCAGTCAGCACCAAATATTCGGTATTGAGGACGAAGATGTGGAGAACAAATTGGAAAAATTGAAATCCATCGTTCAATATGACTCAGACAAGTATGTTCAGAGTAAGGTTTTCAGGGATGGGAAATATCCACCATCGTTTAATAGCCATGTTATGAAAGCGCTACGTAAACAATGAGAACTTTATCTCAGATTCAAGAGAAGTATAAATGTAGCTGACAAAGAAAAGCTGAATGAAGTGAAAATGAGCGTAAGGAGAGCAGTGAGAGAAGTGTTCAATTATTTTGAAAGAAAGACGTTCTCAACCGATCTGAGTAAAGACCCTAAGAGATTTTGGTCGTATTTAAAATCAGTTAGTGGGTCAAAATCATCTATTCATTCTTTCAGCGACCACACACGCAGCGAAACGGAAGATAACAGGGAGAAAGCCGAAATACTAAATTCGGTCTTCCAAAGGTGTTCCACAGCGGAAGATGGTAACACTGTCTCCCCTTTCAATCGTTGTGCGAACGTCGAAATGGCAGATATTGAGATAACCGGTCGCGGAACTGAAAAGCAGCTACAATCACTCAGTAGTGGAAAGGCTTCATGACCAGATGAGATACCTACAAGGTTCAACAAAGATTATGAGAAAGAACTTGGTCCCGTTCAAACAGTACTTTATCGTAGACAGCTTGAGCAACGAAACGTACCTAACGAGCAGATCATACCTGTTTTTAAGAAAGACCGTAAGACAGATCCACACAATTATAGACCTGTGTTGTTGTCGTTAATCTGTTGTAGAATTATGGAACATGCTTTATGCTTAAGAATTATGACGTTCTTGGAAAATGAACAGCTCCTCTATAAAAATCAACTAGGATTCCGCAAACAGAGAACCTGCGAATCTCAGCTCGCTCTGTTCCTCCATGAGATCCACAGCGTAGTGGACAACGGCGCTCAGGCTGACGCCGTGTGCCTTGATTTCAGTCAGGCATTTTACACCGTCCCGCATTGCCATTAAATGAAAATATACGAGCTTACGGAGTATCGGAGCAGACCTGCGTTTACATTCAAGACTTTCTTGCATACAGAACTCAACACGTCGCTCTTAACGGAACTAAATCGACAGATGTAAAGGTAATATCCGGCGTACCACCGAGAAGTGTGATAGGATCGTCGCTGTTGACGATATTTAGGCCTATAAATGATATACAGAAAGCGTTGGATGCTCTTTAAGGTTATTCACCAATGACGCATTTGTCTATACCACAGTAACAACGCCAGAAAATAGTATGAATTTGCAGAACGACCTGCAGAAAATTGATGAATATTGCATACTCTGGCAGTTGACCCTGAACGTAAATAAATGTAACATATTACGCGTAAATAGGAAAAGAAATCCACTACTGTACAGCTACACTATTGATGACAAACAGCTGGGGACAGCGTCTGCCGTAAAATATCTAGGCCTAACTATCCAGTGCGACTTGAAGTGGAATGACCATATAAAACAGATAGTGGGAAAAGCAGGCACAAGACTCAGATTCATCGGAAGAATCTTAGAGAAAAGCAACTTATCCACGAAAGAAGTGGCTTATAAGGCGCTTGTTCGCCCGATTCTTGAGTATTGTTCATCTACCTGGAATTCCTGTCAGGTAGGACTGACAGAGCAGATAGAGAAGATCCAAAGAAGAGCGGCGCATTTCGTCCCCGGATCGTTTAGCTTGCGAGAGAGCGTTACGGAGACGTTAAACAAACTCCACTGACAGACGTTACGAGAGAGACGTTGTGTATCACTGAGAGAGTTACTATTGAAATTTCGGGACAGCACTTTTCAGGAGGAGTCAGACAACATTTTACTTCCATTCACATACATCTCGCGTATTGACTATGAGGCGAAAATTCGAGAAATTAGGAACAATACAGAGGCTTACCGACAATCAATCTTCCCACGCACTATTCTCGTGTGGAACAGGGTTGGATCGATCAGGTAGTGGCACCGGAAGTACCCTCCGCCACACACCGTTAGGTGGCTTGCGGAGTATGCTGTAGATGTAGATATCCTCTTCCATTTCCATAATTTTGCCTTCTAGTACATCGTCCTTGTATAGAACCTATGTATACTCCTCCCACCTTTCTGCTTTCCCTTCTTTGCTTTGAACTGGGTTTCCATCTGAGCCCTTGATATTCATACAAGTGGTTCTCTTGTCTCCAAAGGTCTCTCTAATTTTCCTGTAGGCAGTATCTATCTAGTGATATATGCAACTACATCTTTACATTTGTCCTGTAGCCATCCCTGCTTAGTCATTTTGCACTTTCTGGCGATCTCGTGTTCGAGATGTATGTATTTATGCCTGCTTCTTTTACTGCATTTTTATATTTTCTCCTTTCATCAGTTACATTCAATATCTTTTCTGTTACCAAAGGATTTCTACTAGATCTCGTCTTTTTGCCTACTTGATCCTCTGCTGCCTTCACTATTTCATCTCTCAAAGCTACCCATTCTTCTTCTACTGTATTTCTTTGCTCCTGTCAATCGTTCCCTAATTCTGTCTCTGAAACTCTCTAGGACCTCTGGTTCTTTCAGTTTATCCAGGTCCCATCTCCTTAAATTCCTAGCTTTTTGCAGTTTCTTCAGTCGTAATCTACAGTTCATAACCAATAGATTGTGGTCGGAGTCCACATTTGCACCTGAAGATGTCTTACAATTTAAAACCTGGTTCCTAGATCTCTGTCTTACCATTATATAATGTATTTGAAACCTTCCAGTGCCGCAGTGTCTCCAGGCCTCTTCCATGTACACAACCTTCCTTCATGATTCTTAAAACCAAATGTCAGAAATGATTAAGTTATGCTCTGTGCAAAATTCTACCAGGCGACTTCCTACTTCATTCGTTACCCCCATTCCATATTCATCTTCTAGTTTTCCTTCTCTTCCTTTTCCTACTATCGAATTCCAGTCTTCCATGCCTATTAAATCTTCTTCTCCCTTTACTATATGAATAATTTTTTTATCATAATACATTTCTTCAATCTATTCGTCATCTGCGGAGCTAGTTAGCATATAAACTTGTACTACTGCGGTAGGGACAGGTTCTGTGTCTATTTTGGCTACAATAATGCGTTCACTATACTGCTCATAGGAGCTTACCAGCGCTCCTATTTTTTTATTGATTATTAAACGTGCTCCTGTGGTACCCGCTTTTGATCTTGAACTTATAACCCTGTATTCACCTGGATAGAAGTCTTGTTCCTCCTGCCACCTAACTTCAGTAATTACTCCTGTATCTAATTTTAACTTATCCATTTCGCTTCTTAAATTTTCTAACCCACCTCTCCGATTAAAAGATCTGACATTGCACACTCCGATCCGTAGAATGATAACGACGTCCGCTTGAGTAGTTCCCGCCCGGAGATCCGAATGGGGGACTATTTTACCTCCGGAATATTTCACCCAAGAGGACGCAATCAGCCGGCCGGAGTGGCCGAGCGGTTCTAGACGCTACAGTCTGGAACCGCGTGACTGCTACGGTCGCAGGTTCGAATCCTGCCTCGGGAATGGATGTATGTGATGTCCTTAGGTTAGTTAGGTTTCAGTAGTTCTAAGTTCAATGGGCTTCATGACCTCAGAAGTTAAATCCCACAGTGCTCAGAGCCATTTGAACCATTTTTGGCCACCATCATCAATTGACGATACAGTAGAGCTGCATGTCCTCGGGAAAAATTATGGCTTTAGTTTCCCCTTGCTTTCAGCCTTTCGCAATACCGGCACAGGAATGTCGTTAATGTTACAAGGCCAGATCAGGCAATCACCCAGACCGTTGCCCTGCAACTACTGAAAAGGCTGCTGCCCCTCTTCAGGAACCACGGGTTTGTCTATCCCCTCAACAGATACCCCTTCAGTGTGGTTGCACCAGCAGTACGGCAATCTGTATCGCTGAGGCACACAAGCGTCTCCATCAACGGCACTAAATCCCTCTATTGGATTTAGTACTTGATCGATAGTAAAATTTGAAAACAACATATTGTACAGAGTCCGCCAGAAAAATGTAAACACACTTTAAGAAAAGAAAAGTATTACTTATGTGTTTATTTTTCATTTAATAATTGATCACAGATGTTGTTCAACCTTCAGTTTAGCACATGGTTACTTCAAATGTTCAAAATATTCACCGTTGGCGGCTACACACATAACAGAACGACGAGCGGTCGCCACAACTACGTCAGACAATATTACAGTGGAGATAGCTGCACACGTCCCTGTAATCTCCTGGCGAATCTCCTCCAGCGTGTGGCTTACGTCGACAGACGTTATCTTTCCCAGTTTCCCACGAGTAAAAGTCCATAGGCGTTAGATGTGACCGTGGAGGCAACTCAACGGCCCCTCTTCGTCCAGTCCAATGCCACGGAAAATTGTCATCCGGGAACACTCGTACGGCTAGGTGGTAGTGTGGTGGCGCCCCGTCCTGTTGGTAGAAGACCTCTTCATCAGCTCCATAAAGCGCACGTATACCCGGCAAAATTGATGTGCGTAACATTTCCAGGTACACTTCTCCAAAGACAGTAGCATCAAAGAAAAAGGAACCTACTAAGCCCCTAGATGATAGTCCGCACCACACATGTACCCCTGGTAGATTGACAAGTTTATCCATGGAAACGAGCGGATTTTCTGGTGCCCAGTACACATTTTTATGCCGATTCGCGGTTCCATTAAGCATAAATTGTGGCTCATCACTCCGCACTACCTTCGTCACAAATAGTTCGTCATCAGTTGCATCGGCTATCAGGATCGTAGGTCGTTAATCGCGTGCAGTAATCATGGAATATAAGTTTTCCATTTTGCAGCTTTCAAAAGTCTTCGTAGACTTGTACTGCTAAAACCCACTTCATGTGCGCGTAGCATAGCAGACTTCTGTGGAGAATTAACAAACGTTTCCAAGCAGGACTTGTATCTGTATGCTGTCTTCCTGATCTTCCTTTGTGAATATCACAAATCGTTCCACGCTATTCAAAATTGTTAGTGTTGCGTTTAATTGATAGGCGGATTGGTGGTTCTGCTTCAAACTCCCGACTCCACTGACTTTGCACTTCAACGGCATTATTAAACTTGAAAAAAACGGCCCATAGTACATTTTCGTTGCACGAATGTCAAGCGTGCTCCAGCCATTTAGTTTTCTCAATACCGAGATTAAAGTACTAGCATCTGTTGAGCCAATGATCGTACTACAACACACTCATAACTCAAATTGAACGACAACATAGATATCTCGAAAGAGCCTGACAAAGTGTGTAAACATTTTTCTGGCGGACTCTGTATATTATTCCTTTGGATCTTTGGTGGGCTGATCTCGTGCTTGGTATGAGAACTACCTTTTGTTCTTACGGCTAATTCTTCTGCGAATGGTGCCCGGCTGCCACTCACTTTACTGCTATCCACGTAACAGTAGGTCACGCAACCGCAGCGATGGTGTCTCGGAGAGCGGTTGAACAAGCTGCGCAGCCAAAGACGTCATAATAATAACCAAAATTTAGATAACCACCACGACGGAAACCACACGCATGACGGCAACTTACATTTTATGTTTACATGCAGTAATCTTTTTATGTTGCTGAATATTTAACACACCAATGTTCTTCTCACATCTATTGTCATAAAGGAGCCCATAAATTTGACAACCCGGACAAATACACGGGTTGTTCGCCCCTAGAGCGGGCGCCGAACCTTGATTTGGTCGTCTTTCTCCTTGTGGGACTGGGAAGAATCCTGCCGTAAAGAGTTGCGACAAAAATTTTGGCTACCAGTCTAAACCGTCCATCACAGTGCAGAAAGCAGGGCTGCAACACGAGCTAAACATGATCATCATGCGTGTTTATTCTTATTGTTTTCTTTTGTTTGTGCCTCCTCAGCCAGCCCCCGCTCACACTGAACCACTCAAACACAGATACACCCATGATATACATACAATATTTACATTTGTTATAAACATATTAGTTATATCACGATGTGTTCCCATCATTGCCATGAGACGTCGCTCCCAACATCAATTCATTATGGAACACAAAACATTCATCCCTGCAGACGACTTTCGTGCTGTGCGCAGCTTCCATCGCACAAGTTATAGGAGAGTGATGATATTCAGTTTCTTAACGTTTTTCTCGTAAATTTATTCATAGCTCTTTGCAGTGGCCATCAAACAAAATACGCTACGTCTGCCCATACATACTTAATGCTACCAGTGTGAAGCAGGTCCGTGTCGTTAGTTTCACTTATGAATGGTACTGAAAGAAATATAGCAGAAGGTAAACACCAACATTAACATTAAAATAATAGTAACAGTATAATAATGATAGAAGTAATACTAAAGTAATAACGATGATGATGAGATCATAGAAATATTTTTCCCAAACCTAATTTGAGAAAGGCTCAGAATCGAAGTATGTTCAGTATCGATGGAAAATTGTGATAGTATTACGGCAATAACTTGGATTTATATGTTTCTTCTTGATCTTTGCTTTCCCTTCTCTTTAGGCTCCCCAGACCAATTATTCCCTTCAGTAACTATCATTTTAACGATTTTCTTCCGTTATTAGTACCGATACGGAAACGAGATCCGCATCGTAAAGCAAATAGCAACGGACGCAAGAGAGCTGCAGTGGACATTTGCTGCCACCCAACTTTCTTTTCGTTGATCTGTGGCTACAAGAGAAATCCAGAATGTTTTCTGAAGGAAGCTAAAGCACCATTTCCAGCTGAAGTCGTTGCGTCGTTAGGCTCGTACTCTGCCTTTGTCGACATTACTGTCCACATAACGTTAAGCTCTTAAGATTTATTTACTTCACAACCTCGAGTGTTTAACTTGAAATAACACGGATTGCACAAAAGCAGAAATTCTCTCCAACAGTACAAACATTGTTGTCTGTGTTTTACTGACACTCTCAGAGAACAGTACCAGCCAAGTTTCATTTCACTTGCTGCAGCAGTCATTTTGTGTAACTTTCGGTCGTTGAACCTGGAAAATTTGTAAGTCGGTATTCAGATATTCGAAAATATCACTTGTTTACTTAAAGCATATTTATAAAAAGGAAAATTCTCGCATTCTGTGTATGGTCGCATTTTTTCCTAGCGTGTGCTGAAACTGGTTCTGTTGTGAGGGATGTGCGTCCAACCGTTTCGCATGTTTCAGAGATGAATGTTTCTGAATCGTGATATATCACACTGGGATATAGGTGCCACATTTAAACAGTCACTTTCCTAATTGAAGTTTCTCATTTTGAGAGACTGAAGGCGATCAGTTTCATTGTTAAAAACCACTCAACAGCCAATGTCGCATAAAATATTCTTTTTAATTGAAGACAGCCTTCATGTCCTAATCTGTGCCGTTGTAATACATGTTCGTCCTACGCTGACCTCACGTGCACAAACATTTTATAGTGTGCCATTTTCATCCACTTGACATCTTGTGCGCATGAGAACAGTGTAAAACGCTGATAAGCGTAAGCCTGATAATGACAACACAGTCTGTTGAAAACGATTGGCTTGGATAAAAAATATGTTATGCGATATTGGCCGTTGAATGGCTTTTTGAACAATTCAGATTCCTTGTTCATGTATTTTTGTTCCATACAAAGAAGTGAAGTGGTCAGTCCACAGTCTGGAATACGCGAATTCACTCCCAGGTAGGTAAGGACTAAAGCATTTACTAATATCAACACAAAATCACAACTTGCAGTTCTGTAGTTAACAGCTATTTGCGTTAACACAAAGTCACAACAAATGCTGCTAGTGAAGATACTACCTCTCGTAATGTACTTATACAGTCTGATAAGGGAATGTAAATATTCGTTGTAGTTGGTAATGTAAGTAGCCTGTTTAGGTTTTCATATTGGTAACGCCATGTAGCGCTGTGTATGAATATCACTGGCTGTGCAGTGTGCAGTCTGAGGCTAGTTTGCATTGTTGTCTGCCATTGTAGTGTTGGGCAGGTGGATGTGAACAGCGCGTAGCGTTGCGCAGTTGGAGGTGAGCCGCCAGCAGTGGTGGATGTGGGGAGAGAAATGGCGGAGTTTTGAAATTTGTAAGACTGGATGTTATGAACTGCTATAAATATTATGACTTTTGATGATATTAAGGTAAATACATTGTTTGTTCTCTATTAAAATCCTCCCTTTCCTAACTATCCCTACCAGTAGTTAGTGCCTTCCGTAGTTTGAATCTTTTATATAGCTGGCAGTAGTGGCGCTCCCTGTATTGCAGTAGTTCGAGTAAAGAAGATTTTTGGTGAGGTAAGTGATTTGTGAAACGTATAGGTTAATGTTAGTCAGGACCATTCTTTTGTAGGGATTTTTGAAAGTCAGATTGGGTTGCGCTAAAAAATGTTGTGTGTCAGTTTAAGCAGTCTTGTATAATTTTTCTAAGGGGACGTTTCATATGGCGACCCTGCCAGGATACCTCACTGGAATCTTCTGATTTTTTCCTTGTAGTTTGTGTAATTAGTGTAGCTTTTGTTTAATGCTAGCACGTAATTGTAGAGAGAATCTTCTTTGCAGTTGCAGTCTTTCATTGTCGTACAGTAAAACAGTTGTGGCATGCATGTAGATTTGCAGCAAGTATTTCTCAGCTGCACTTGCAATTAACTAGATATCATTTTCAGTACTACGTTAATGTGTTCTCTTACTTTTGTTCTTCAAATTGTGTTTTTCTGTGTTATCGTGTGAAATATTGTGACAATAATGGCGTGTGAAAAACGTAACACTAGGCTCCACAGTAAACTGAGAAATAATAGTGACGACTAGCGTAGCTTATCAGCACCACTGTGTAGTGAATTAACAGACATTTGAAGTAGTAATTTGGTAATTGTGCATAGGGAAATGGCGCGGGTGGCAAATAATGGCGTAGACAATGAAACAAGTAGTGAACAGGAACCATTATCTATAGATCGGTCGGCAACAGCTCGCCTCAGGAATCCGAAATTACAGAACACAATATTGCAAATACTGTAGACTTAGGTTTTTGGGTCCTCACCGTTTTTTCAAATGAGTCAAGACACATTTTCTGCTTGTCAAAATGTGAATGTTGACGGTGAAAATGCACTGCCAAAAAGTATAGAGAAACAGATTCCAGACACTAATACATTATTATTGCAATTAATGAAACAAATGTAACAAAATCAGAAACAAATGGGACAAAATCTTCAAACGTTAGACACAATGGAACAGAAGCTTCAAAAGATAGACACAATAGTACAAAAGCTTCAAAAGTTAGACTCAGTGGAACATACACTTGAACAAACACGTGAAGATTTAACTGCTGACTTACATAAAATCGAATCGAAATGTCAAAAAATCTGTAATGACATACAAACACAAATTTGTGAGAATTTCCAACCTATTTTTTCGCGGCATGAAAATACATTACAGAATCACGAATCAGCCATAAAATAACTGCAAACTATTGCTCATGAAAATTATGAGACCTTGCAAGCTAAAATTGACTCAGTTGCATCTACCGATTCGGTTACGCAACTTGCAAAATCTCAGGAAAACTTAAAGGACACTGTAGATACGATTACAACACAAATGGGCACTCTGAAATTTGGTTCAGAAAAACACACTGAGGAAATAAGTACACTATCGGAGAAAATAGCCTAACTTTCAGATCAGATCATTAACTTACTGCAAAGGTAGATGATGATCTGAATGACACAGAAGAGTGCGAACAAATGAGGAAATTCAAACAAAATCAGAATCAAATTAATACGCAACACCAAAGAGAAATCCGGGAAGTACAAGATCAGCTGACACAGGTAATACAAGATTTACGTACTTCAGAGGACACTCGCGCTCCAACGGGGGAAGAAGGACTTCGAAATACGGAACAACCACAAAATAATAACACAGGACATTTCGGAAATTATGAAAGAAACTTGCAAGGTGCACAGAATTTTGAGATGGAACTGCCGAAACGACGTAACAAAGACCGATATGCTACTCGCCGATACGATGATTTTGACTATAAGCTGTTCATTACTAAACGTAAATTCAAAATATTTAAGAATTCTGTCAACGATGTACATCCACAAGCATGGCTTTATCAATTCTCTCATTGTTTTAATCACAACTGGTCATTGGAGCACAGATTAGAATTTATGTGTGGCTACTTAGAGAATGAACCAGCTGTAAGAATGCGATCGGTCATTCACGATTGTCACAGTGAAGGAGAATTTTATCATGCTTTCCTCTCAGCATATTGGTCTCAAGCTACACAAGACCGAGTAAAACATAGCATCATAATGATGAAACATTTCGAACAATCTGAATTCTTCAGTCTTGTGAAATATTTTGAAGACATGTTGCAGAAGAATCAGTACCTGTCAAACCCATACAGCCCCTCAGAACTCATCCGCATTTGCTTAATAAAATTACCTGAACATTTACGACATATTATCTTGGCAGGACGTTGCAAAGACGACATTGAAGATTTTCAGGGACTCTTACAAGAATTAGAAATTGACACTGACAATCGCGGAACGCGAAAACAGAAACACAACAATTACCAGTCACATCCGTCACAGTTCCGCGATGAAAGAAATAATAACTGGACACGACAAGGCAATTCTTACAACACAAATCGTGACCAAAACCGACACCACCCGTATGACAACCATTGGCACAGTAGTAAGAGCTACAGAGAAAGATCGCATTTCCGAAGTAAGGAATATAACAGAGTCAATCATAGAAACATACAATATGTGAACCAAAAAATGATTATCAAGGGAGACAGAATAACTTCAGACGCAACGGTCCACCGCGCAGTTACAATTCATGGAGAAATTCTCCACCACGTGACCGACAAGAAATTAATTACAGAAATTACCGATATGACGACAGAAGATATAATCGTAACGACAGACCTGAATTGCATCAGATCTGGCGAGATTCAAACAGAGCAGGGCATTTGTACAAGTTAGGTCTCCTAATCCCAATAACGACGCGCGCCAACAAAGAGACAAGACAATGACTCGCACCGCAGGCAGCCACTTGCGCCCGCTGGCTCCGAGAAAAACAACATACGACGCCAGCCTTGAGAAAAATTTTAGCAGTCTTACCGACGTATACAACATGATAACAGCTTTGAAGTTGAAAATCTGCGCACTAGGGAGTAAAGGATTGCACCACATTTCACATGTAAAACCATTTATTGAGAGATAATCTGCTTTTTAACTTAGTGTTTGCCATAAAAATTTTCATTTCACGTTACTAGTATGCTTTGGCAGACTTAGAATCTGTTAACATGGAACAATGTATGAAGTTAAATATCCAGTCAAGAACCAAGAGAACTTATTTAGGCAGTATTTACAAATGTCTTGTTATAGTGAACAGACGACACAGTGTTATTGTGTGTGTACATTCTTGCTTGTTAGTTGCACAATTACGTAACGACTATAAGGCTGACGTACTTAGAACATGTACCCGGTACTGCTAATGAGATTTTAATGCAACATTTTGGTTTACTTGAAAATACATTCTAGATTTAAAGTACTTTCTGGGAGATACCAGATGTCACAGTGGTTAGTTTATTTGAGAGCTACATGATTATATCACGGTGCTACTAATATGTGACACAATTTACAGTGTTGCTGTTGCTGTGTATCTGTTTTATATCTGCACAGTTTATCTGTATTATTTTGTAAAGTAAAACATGTTTTAGTACTAAGTTTTGTGGTATAGCTACAATGAGACAGCCTTTTCTGTAGCACAACAATACGTTAAAGTACAGTACTTACTTCATCACGGCAATAAGCGTAGTAACTACGATATCTATACGCAAAGGATTTCGCTTTTGTTTATCATGAGGTAAGTACATTGACTTCTGCAGAACTTAGCTTTCGCAGGACGATTCCACAGAGATTATCTTACGCCCAGTTTAGCGCTACAGTACACGTATTTGAGTGATTAATTTTGTACTTAAAACATTTATTTTTAAAGATTTTAGAATTACAATGATACAAAGGTTTTCCGTGATATATTTCATTCCATTGCTGTAATCTGTAACACCTGAGGGTATAATTACATTAATCCTCAGGGGGGTACACGCTTACTTTGTGTACCAAGTGTTTGGTAAGCACAAGGAGCCCTAGCTAATATGGTATTTGCTTATACAACTTTACACTTCGGTACCATATTTCTCTAACACATAAAATACACAGCTATCTGATCATTTAACTGAGAGAGACAAACATTTATTTTACTACATCAGTGACAGATGTTAACATACATGTATATTCATTTTCCTAACAATACTAGTACTCACAGTTTTGCCCACTACGTATTGTGCCTGTCACTTGTCGCCACTTTATAATATAATAAAATGATAATATAATAGGATAGGGAATGAATGATAATAAAATTTTGGAATGTGAGGCTTTTTTAAAATGGATGAATTAAAGAGATTAATTCTTTGGCATGAAGGACAAGCACAATAAGCTAGGCATTGCCTGCAACGGGAAAGGAATCATTTTAGTTTATATTTATATAAATAAATCGTCTTCATAGTATTTTATGCGTACCAATTATTAATATTATGTCCGATCGCTGTCTCCTTGACTGTGGCCGTGTTGTTATATTCGGATCTTCGTAAATTTTCCGAAGTACACAGGTGGGCTTCCGTTCTTCTTATTGCATTACTACTTGAAATAATAATAACTCTCACAAATATTCTGTTAATAAAACACTACTATATTTCTGTTCGATGCACATAGAAAATACACACAATGGCGGTCTGCAATTACTCGCTAAAAATGGCGGTTCTCACTCGTTCACTCACTGAGCGAAACCTTCCTTCCAACAACTCGTACAAGAACAAAAAACTGCTCTGTCTTTTAACATCTGAAAGTCAAAAATACTTGACGGTAGGCACAGGCTCTACGCTGGGCTACTACCACCTCATCTTTTCTCTTTGCTTTTAAAGAGGATGAAAACATAAAAGTAAGAAATGCAAAAGGTATATCACATATGGTACTTGCTTAGACAACTTTTCACATCGATACTATTTTTCTCTAACACATAAATTACACAACTATCTGGTCATCTAACTGGGAGAGGCAAACATTTATTTTACTACTTCAGTGACAGATGTTTATGTAATTACACAGTTGGATAACTTCACACTTATGAAACTGTATTTTGTCTGTACTTTGTGAACTGTTCATATTTTTTGGAACCATTGTGATACTATGAGAGCTTTGAATGATGTGTTTGGTATGAGATCATGACTTTTAAAGTACGTTTGAGGTAGATGACACTATTGAAATAAGCAGAGATTTTTTTTTAGGTTTTGAAATTACTGGAGGAATATACGACGATTTTGAGAATTGGCTGAGGTTTTATGATGTTATGAAGATGATGTGTATTACGCTGTTGCGGTATGTTTATGATCAATAAGCTGATGCTACCGTATATGAGGAATTTGATTATGCTACATGTTTCTTATGATGAAATATTGAAGAAGTGTCGACGAATATGCATGTGTAGAATAAGGTAAGGAATAATGAGTAGTGGTTAGGGACTCTGATTTGTGAAAAGGATGTTGGAATCCAAGAATCGTACTTTCAGAATAATGACATGTATGTATATGCGTAAATGTATCACAACGCTGACAAAACTTTTGGACACCGTTATATTTATAGGATTTTGTTTCTACACATTTGTAACGCAAATTCTCGACCTGTGCGATTTTTTATATTAGACTGTCACTTTAGTGCAAACTGGTGTAGTAAATATTTCGGTGAGAGAGTTAAGTGAGCACCTTCACGTGATGCGTCGTGGGCACACAGCTTCGCGACAGTCGCCTGGAAAAAAGCCATTAGTGTGTGCTTTTCAGAGGCACAGGTGAAAAAAAAAGAAGGTCATTAGATATATTTCGTAGAAAGCGTCGCAAATACGACACGCTCAAACTTGAAAACATATGATTACACTGTGGAGCTTTTAATTTATGATATTTACCAAAATGCCCAATGAAACGATGAGAAACGTTTCACAGCTATTGTCTTGCTAGTTGAGAGAAATGCCATATGGCTTGCCTTATGTATTTTGTTTAATATCTAGTTTCTAGCTGCACTGCAGCATTGGTTACAATAAAATTTAATGGATGTACTAACATAAATATTTCATGCCTACTGAGCCAGTAAATAATAACTTTATGATGTACTTTAAAAAAACGAAGGAGCACAAAAAGACATTTCCCTTCACAGGAATTACATACAGAATTTTCTTTTCAAGTACATGGTAATATTTTGTTTTAAATTAGTTTTTGTGGTGCACCACTTTAATTATATAGACGTTAAGATGTGAATAGACATTTCCCTTATCTGCATTCTTGTTTTTACTGTAATACTTTTTCTGCTTGAGCTTTGTCATGTTTAGATATAAGTTTTGCATTTGCCGCTGCTGTTTGCCAGGCATAATGTTACTGAATTTGACTTTGAATTTACTCTGTTAAGCCAGTTTTACTACAGATTTATTTTTCTTGTTTGCTGCGTATTGCCTTATATTAGTTGTAGTATTGCATTTGCTTTGCTAATTTATGTTGTTTGCTTTGACATTTTCCATTATTTTGTCATTGCTGTTTGTGTTAATTGTTTTGTGCTGCTGCATTGCCTCGTCCCTAAGTTTAGCATCTGAGCTCAATAGATTTAAGTTACCTTAAGAGAGGGTAGACTATACAAGAGACTAACTATGATAAATTGAAAGAAATGCATTGAGAAGCTATAAGAAAATGGTTTGGCCAAAAAAGTAGCGTACTGTACAGAAAAACTATTTTTGAACGAGGATGTGAACAGAATAGAGAAAGCATGCTTGGATAGGATTTTTTTGGTGGAAACAACTGTTGAAATAAGAGGAAAGATCTATGGAATGAAGTTTTGGGTAGGACTGCAGTACGAAAGGTCACACTGAAAACAAACCCTGTCCTGTACCTTTGTGTTATTATGCTATGTGAATTTGTATTTTTCCTGTCTTTATGTGTTTAGCTGATGTTGTTGTGTTGTAGAATTTTTCAAATACTATGTTAT
Organism: Schistocerca gregaria; assembly: GCF_023897955.1. Taxonomy (NCBI): domain Eukaryota; kingdom Metazoa; phylum Arthropoda; class Insecta; order Orthoptera; family Acrididae; genus Schistocerca; species Schistocerca gregaria. The sequence goes on along the minus strand of NC_064921.1, from coordinate 133,608,166 downwards.
TTTCTTTGTAAAGATGTTTAAACATTATTTATTCTGTTCTGTTTTAATGCTAATGAGTGAAATTAATGTTTCGAAAACTATTCTCATTATTTTATATATTTACTTATGTCATAATTCCTGTAACACTGATGTTCATGTTTATTTCTATTCTTTTGTAAAGTCTGTATTACTACAAATGTTATCTATATTGTTATGCTCTTTAATGTTGTATTCTGTACTTTGTTATTGTATTCTTATGTTATAAAATTGTAATTGACACCAGTTCATCAAATTAAGTGACTTGTAAGCATTCATTTCACTGCACAATATTTCTGTTGGTCATAGTATGTGCACAATATGTGAAGAAAAGAGGACTGTTAGTGTTAGGACATGTGTTAATAATTCAGCAAGGGACTGATTAACAGCATTGCTGGTTCTAAGAACAATTCCAAAAACTTTGTGATTGTGCACCTGCACAGTCGCAACAAATGGCTGCTGGCCATCTCTACAGTCGGTCTGAATCTTTGAACGCCCACCAATACCCTTATTTCTACGAGGACTGCAGAGTGTCTGCACCTCTGGTGGCCCACCAATACCATAATCTCTACTAGGACTACAGTGGGTCTGCTCTGTGATGACCTACCTACCAATATTCTTCAAAACGTCGGCTGACTCTACTGTAGGTTTGCTCTGTCGTGGCCCATTACCTGTCTGCATGTCGAGAGTCAGCACTGCCTTTCCGTTGGAGGGACAGCTCTACTTCTTCAAGACTGCATGGAAATCCACTACTTCCGTGTGCATTTTCTTTTACTGCTCAGAATTTGAGAAAAAAAAACCACTGCAATTTTACTGTGATGAATGATCACGTATGGACTATGAGAAAATTTTAGCTTTTGACCAAGATTGAATCAATAAGTGTGTGCAATTGATTTCTTTGTTATTGTAATTGTGAAAAACATTTTGACAAATATATATTGGCCAGTGCCCAAAACAATTTGTAAAATTTTTGTGGGGAGCATGGGGGCTATGTAAAAATAGGGTGTTTAGATTTTCTTATTGGTAAAGCCACATAGCGCTCTGTATGAAAATCACTGGCTGTGCTGTGGGCAGTCAATGGCTAGTTTACATTGTTGTTCGCCATTTTAGTGTTGGGCAGTTGGCTGTAAACAGTGCGTAGCGCTGGCAGTTGGAGGCGAGCCGCGAGCAGTGGTGGATGTGGGGAAGTGAGATGGCGAATTTTTGAGAATGGATAATCTGGAGGTGTGTCCACCAGAAACAGTACATTTGTAAGAATGGATGCCATGAACTGCTATATATAATTATGACTTTTGATGATATTAAGGTAAATAAATTGTTAGTTCTCTATTAAAATCTTTCATTTGCTAACTATCCCTATCAGTAGTTAGTGCTTTCCGTTGTTTGAATCTTTTATTTAGCTGGCAGTAGTGGCGCTCGCTGTATTGCAGTAGTTCCAGTGAACAAGATTTTTGTGAGTTAAGTGATTTGTGAAACGGAAAGGTTAATGTTAGTCAGGGCCATTCTGTTGTAGGGATTATTGAAAGTCAGATTGCGTTGCGCTAAAAAAAATATTGTGTGTCAGCTTAAGCACAATCATATATAATTGTTCAAAGGCGACGTCTCATATAGTAGTTGCAATGTGCTTAGTAACTCTAAACATCTCGCTTGCTTCGCGAAGGACTAACCTCGGCTACTCTCAAAGCAGTGGGTATCGCTAGCCACCAAATGTACAGTGAACCTGACGATGTTGACACCAGTAGGAACTGCATCGCAGAGCGCTGAAGAACTGCTCCCCTGATTATCTAAAGACTCAATCGATGAGCGGTAGTGCACCTCAGCTGTGCATGGAAAGGTCATTGTAGCCAATCCCACTGGGGTGAGAGGTGGAACAGCTCCTGTTTCCTGGTGTCCAGGAATGGCCGACTTCCGGCCCTCAACGTGGGTGACTTGAACTGGCGTGAATTCTCCGAACGCGATGTGCCTCCGCCATCGCGTGGCTTCTACGACGATTCAAAGTAATTGCCAGAAAAACAAGACAGATTTCTCAATCTTGGGGAATTTCGATGTTAATTAAAAGAGGTATACTGTATTATTGCTGTTCCCTCCACGTTATTGTCCTCTATGTAGGTAATACCTCGGTGGTGTCTGCGAACTTGGGAAAATTAATTTAGCAACATCAACCAGTAATTACATTTGATTAATTGTTGATTAATTAATAGACTCGTCTGAGTTAGGTGAGGTTTACATGGAATTTATTTGGAGTTGGACTCTGTGATCAGAATTGAACATTTAATTTTATATCTCTTTCTTCCTTCGTGATGAAAACAGGTCTGGACAGATGCTCTCGCTTTGCCACGTTAGTTTTACGCTGGACTAAGTTACTATGGTACAACTGCCCCATCAAGATCCTGATTTGGGAAATACATCACTTGACAGTAAACAGAGACCCCTCTGACTCCAGTACATAACAACATCAAGACACTCAGAAGTAACACAATTAAGGCATTTTGTATTGAAAATAATTTAATGATTAGTACCTAGCTGGACAACCTGTGTACAAGATACACTTCTGGCCATTAAAATTGCTGCACCAGGAAGATGACGTGCGACAGACGCGAAATTGAACCGATAGGAAGAAGATGCTGTGATATGCAAATTATTAGCTTTTCAGAGCATTCGCACAAGGTTGGCGCCGGTGGCGACACCTACAACGTACAGAAATGTGGAAAGTTTGCAACCTATTTCTAAGACAAAAACAGCTATTGACCGTCGTTGCCTGGTAAAACGTTGTTGTGATGCGACGTGTAAGGAGGAGAAATGCGTACTATCACGTTTCCGACTTTGATTAATGTCGGATTGTAGCCTATCGGGATTGCGTTTATCGTATCGAGACATTGCTGGTCGCGTTGGTCGAGACCCAATGACTGTTAGCAAATAGGGAATCGGTGGGTTCAGGAGAGTAATACGGAATGCCGTGCTGGATCTCAATGGCCTCTATCACAATCCGCACGAACACTTCGACAACGATTGCAGCAGCATGGGCTATCAACTCGGAGACTATGGCTGTGGTTACCCTTGACGCTGCATCGCAGACAGGAGCGCCTGCGATGGTGTACTCAACGACGAACCTGGGTGCATAAATGACAAAACGTAATCTTTTCTGATGAATCTAGGTTCTGTTTCCAGCATCATGACAATCGCATCCGGTTTTGGCGACATTGCGGTGAACGCACATTAGAAGCGTGTATTCGTCATCGACATGCTGGCATATCCACTGGCGTGATCGTATTGGGTGCCATTGGTTACGCATCTCGGTCACCTCTTGTTCGCATTGACTGCACTTTGAACAGTGGACGTTACATTTCAGATGTGTTACTACCTGTGGCTTTGCCCTTCATTCGATCCCTGCGAAACCCTACATTTCAGCAGGATAATCCACGACCGCATGTTGCAGTTCCTGTACGGGCTTTTCTGGATACAGGAAATGTTCGACTGCTGCTCTGGCCAGCACGTTCTGCAGACCTCTCACCAATTGAAAACGTCCGGTCAATAGTGGCCGAGCAACTGGCTCGTCACAAATAGCCAGTCAATACTCTTGAACTGTGGTATCGTTTTGAAGTGGCATGGGCAGCAGCTGTACCTGTACACGCCATCCAAGCTCTGTTTGACTCAATGCCCAGGCGTATCAAGGCCGTTATTACGGCGAGAGGTGGTTGTTCTGGATACTGATTTCATAGGATCTATGCACCCAAGGTGCGAGAAAATATAATCACATATCACTTGTAGTATAATATATTTGTACAATGAATACCCGTTTATCATCTGCATTTCTTCATGGGGTAGCAATTTTAATGGCCAATAGTGTATTTTGCAAAATAATTCCTTTGGCTACATTCAATTTCTTCTCAGTATTGTTTTCGTATTTTCATTTCATTGTCGAGGGTGGGGGGGGGGGGGGGTTCAGTGTAACTAATAAGAGCGACGCTTCGCATGACTGTACTTATGAGCGCTTTAACTACCAACCCAGACGTGTATATTAAGTTAAAGCGTGTATTACTGGCCGAATCACTGGCCCTTTAATCTTACACTAAACATTTTCGTTACAATACCCGGTCAGGAACACAGGGAAGCATGCTGCTGTTGACTCCGGCTGCACATGCAGTTTGGGATAGGTGAGCTCTTTAATTGGCCCAAGAAGCGGTCACTGCCCTTGGCTTCGCGGCTGGACTGACCACTCACCATTGACTTCAGCCGCAGTATTTCGTCCGTGGCCCTCAACACCACTCCAGCGCCTCACCCCATTGTTCCCCACTGCCCCGCAGCCTTGAGGTGGGTGCGTTTGCATCCACTAATCGTCGCTTTGTAGTACACCCTCTGGTTAAAGTTTAAACACGCGGGCGATTTGGTTTTTCGGCGATCTCTGCGTGTGTAACCGGTGACAGACTTGCTACAGTAGCCCAGTTGCGGGACCTGCTGTCATAGACATGGGACGACACACTTAAGCATCTCAGTTAACATAGTGGTATACATATTGTGTACAAATTGGCCACATCATTTTCCTATCCACTGAACATATCTAATCGAACATGGGGTCTTATGTGATGTCACTTCATCTTTCCAGGCCCCAGAACTCTTACACTACCTTACGGAAACATAATTATTTTGTTAGATAGACGAACTCTTTGGGCTGTCTATTCTCTAGCGATTCCTCTACGTTGACAGTCTGACCCTTAATTTTCTTCTCAGTTACGTCTCTTAAATTACTATACAATTATTGTAATATTCCCTTTTACACTACATTTATTGTTTTGCTCTTCTCTCCATCGTTCGATTTTCCATCGAAATCACTGTCGCTGGGGAAGGTTGCTAGATCGATACTAGCCTCAACACAAGACAACATTTTCTCCACAGCTCAGGGTTTTCCTTGCTTTCTATATTCTGGGATTTCCGAACGAACTGTTCGTCGAGACAAACACGGTAATAATGGTATCCTGATTGTTCACTCCGGCTATCCCTTTCTCTTCCCCACATTAAACTTTACCCCTCTTGCAGTGCGTTTTCCGCAGTGTATTCTTACAGTTGCCTCATGCAACTACGATTCGACACCCTCTGAAATAAAAGCAAAATACAGGAATTCGACGTTTGATGAGTCCTTCATTGAATTTTCCTAGCATACCGATAACATTACGTAAATTTTGAGTTGCATCTGTGGTCTAGAGGACGCCGACACGGTAGCTCAGCGTGTTTGGTGGAAGCGTTAGCTGCACTCTGTTACTAAAAACTAAGTGAACGGATCAACCAAGAGTCTGAACGGGTGTCATCGAACGACCACCCAGAACGAATTCAACGATCAATATAGAACAAAATGAGAGCAACCGGAAAGAAATAAAAAAAGAGGTAGCGTCTTTGATTAGTAATTCAGGACTCTGGAGCGAATCTCGCTGCTGCTAGTGATTTTTTTTCTCTGTTCTAATGTAATGCTTATAACAGGTTTATTAGCACTGTGCAAATTATCAGTATCTAAGTTCTCATTTAATGTTAATGTTATCTTCACCTTGAAAATTTGTGTAAAAAAATCGAAATGCCGATGGCTCGTTTCTCGCCACGTCCCAAGTTTTTTCCCTAACATTCACCTAAAATTAAAAAAAGGCTCAGTCGGGTAGAGGTCTGCGCTGTAAGTAGGGGATCCCGGGTTCGAATCCCCCCCCCCTCAAAAAGTTGGAATCGTAAAGAAAAAGTTGCGTCGTGACCTCTGAAGGTGACTGGCAGAACGTTCGTGTCCACCTTATTTTAACTACTTTTCCTTTTTCAGCTTTTGATTTCTGAAAGATTTTGAGTCTTTCTTGTTCATTTAATGCAAGTATTACGATATGTCGAAAGTCGATATTATTTGTTATAAACAATGTATCCACAAAACCTCATGGTGCAAAGACCAACGTGTGGAATGTTTCCCCAGTAGACAGAAATCTTGACTGGCACTCATTTCCGAAAGTAAACACATGTTACATACTGGATGTTTTTGCTTTTATGAAGCTTTCTGTTAAGTATATACGAGGCGTAAGGTTGGATTAGGTGCGGAATGCAAACCACTGTCATAATCCGTTGGAACTTTTCTCAGTGTCTTTAGTGTGCCTGTCGCTCTTTTTAGTTCAGAGCACAAAGCATTTAATATACAAAAAAATCGAAAACGTCCATGGTCCCAGGTTCAAATCCCGCAACAGCTTAGATATTAATTAATAATCAGCTTCGGCGGCCGAAAGCTCCAGGGCATTAGATGTCAGCCTCATTCTGAAAAAGACCATGTCAAAAAGAGCGGACGAGCGGACAAAGGTTCAGAGCACCCTCTTGTCCTTGGCATGACAAGCTGCCACCAAAGGCGGAAGAATCAGCAACGATAAAACGCTTGTGGGTGCAAAAGGCAATGGAAACCACTGTATTAAAGTCACATAACGTTTAGCCACAGGATATGTAGAGTGTAATTGAAAAAGTGTCATGGTGATCTCTCCATTGGCAAAAGATTCGGGAATAGTACCCCATCAGGATCTCCAGGTGTGCACTTGAAAATTTTGGAAATTTGTGGTTATTTCCTATAGGACCAAACTGCTGAGGTTATCGATCCCTAGGCCTACAGACTACTTCATCTAACACAAACAAACTTATGCTGAGGACAACACACACGCGCATGCCCGAGGGAGGGCCCGAACCTCCGACGAGGGCAGCATCGCGAACCGTGGCAAGGCGCCACAGACCGCACGGCCACCCGGCGCTGCGAGGTGGTAACTGCCAAGCAGCAGATAACCATGAGAAAAAGATTGAATAATCGACGAAAGGATAACGTGCTTCGAGTCGGGACTTGGAATGTCAGAAACGTGAACAAGGCAGAGAAACTAGATAATCTGAAACGGGAAATGCAAAGGATTAATCTAGATATAGTAGGGGTCAGTGAAGTAAAATGGAAGAACACAAAGATTTCTGGAAGATGAGTACAGGGTAATATCAACAACAGCCGAAAATGGTATAATGGGAGTAGGATGCGTTAGAAATAAGAAGACAGAGAGTGTGTTACTATGAACTGTTCAGTGATAGGGTTATTCTTATCAGAATCGATAGCAAACCAACACCGACAACAATTATTCAGGTATATATGCCGACGTCGCAAGCTGAAGATGAAGAGATTGAGAAAGTAAATGAGGATATTGAAAGCGTAATACAGTACGTAATGGGAGACCAAAATGTAATAGTCATGGAGGACTAGATTGCAGTTGTAGGGAAAGGAAGAGAAGAAATGGTTATAGGAGAAAATGGAGTTGGAAAAGGGAAAGCGAAAGGAGAAAGACTAATTGAGTGCTGTAATAAATTTCAGATAGCAATAACGAACATTCTGTTCATATATCACAAGAGGAGGAGGTATACTTGAAAAAGGCCGGGTGATACAGTAAGATTTCAGTTAGATTCCGAAGTCAGATACCAGATTGTAAGGCGTACTCAGGAACAGATATAGACCCAGGTCACAATATAATAATGGTAAAGAGTAGGCTAAAATTTAAGACATTAGTCGGGAAGAGCTACACCCAAAGAATTACGATACGAAACTAGTAAGAAACGACGAGATACGCTTGAAGTTCTCTAAGGCTATAGATACAGCAACAAGGAGTATCACTATAGGCAGTACAGAGGAGAGGAATGGACATCTCTAAAAAGTGCCATCACAGAAGTTGTAAACAAATCATAGGTACAAAAAAGGGAACTGTGAAGAAACCGTGGGTAACAGAAAAAATACTTTAGTTGATTGGTGAAAGAAAAAAGTACAAAATTTTACGGGAAACTGAGGAATACAGAAATACCAGTCGCTGAGGAATGAAATGAATAGGAAGTGCATGGAAGCTAAGACGAAAGGGCTGAATGAAAAATGTTAAGAAGTCTAAAAAGAAATGACAGTCGGAAGGACAGACTCAGCATACAGGAAATACAAAATAAGCTTCCGTGAAATTAAAAGCAAGGATAGGATAGTAACATCAAGATTGCAACTGTTAAATGCAGAGGAGAGATCGGATAGGTGCAAAGAGTACGTTGAAGGCCTCTATGGGGGGGGGGGGGGGGAGATTTGTCTAATGTGACAGAAGAAGAAACTGGAGCCGATTAAGAAGAGATGGGGGATCCAGTATTGGAATCAGAATTTAAAAGAGCTTTGGAGGACTTACGATCAGATAAGGCAGAAGGGATAGATAACATTCTATCAGAATTTTTAAGATCATTGGGGGATGTGGCAACAAAACGTCTATTCAAGTTGGCGTGTAGAAGTATGAGTCTGCTGACGTACCATCGGAATTTCGGAAAAACATCATCCACACAATTCCGAAGACGGCAGGAGCTGATAAGTGCGAGAAATGTCGCACAATCAGTTTGACAGCTCATACATACTCGTTGTTGAGAAGAATAATGTACAGAGGGATGGAAAAGAGAATTGAGGATGTGCTGGATGACGACGACTTTGGCTTTAGAAAAGGTAAAGTCACAAGAGAGGCAAATTTGACGTTGCGGTACATAACGAAAGCAAGACTAAAATAGGCTCACGTTCATAGGAAGCAGTCGACAGTGTAAATGTTACAAGATGTTAGAAATTGTGAGAGACATAGCGATAAGCTATAAGGGGTAAAATACAGTACGTACAAGAGCTAAGAGGGATTAAGAAGAGTCGACGACCAAGAACGAAGTGCTTAGATTACAAAGGGTGTAAGACAGAAATGCAGTCTTTCTCCCCTCCTTTTCAATCTGTACATCTAAAAAGCAATAATTGGAAATAAAAGAAAGGTTCAGGAGTGGATCTGGAAATTCAAGGTGAAAGGATATCAATGATACAAATCGCTGATGACATTGCTATCCTGAGTGAAAGTGAGGAAGGATTACATGATCTGCTGAATGGAATGAATAATCTAATGAGTAACGAATATCGCTTGAGGGTAAATCGAAGAAAGACGAAACTAATGTGAAGTAGCAGAAATGAGAACAGCGAGAAGCTAAACCTCAGGACTGATGGTCATGAAATAGATGAGTTAAGGAATTCTGCTACCTAGGCTGTAAAATAAAATGGAAGGAGCGAGGGGGATATCAAAAGCAAACTAGAAATGGCAAAAATGGTATTCCTGACTAAGAGAAGTCTGTTGAAACGCAAGCATTACTTTGAGGAAGAAATTTCTGAGTATGTAGGAATACGTCTGGAGTAGAGAAGTACTGAAACATGGACGTTGCGAAAACCGGAACAGAAGATAAACGAAGCATTTGAGATGTCGCGCAACACACGAATGTTGAAAATTAAATGGACTGGTAAGGTAAGCAATGAGGAGGTCCTATACAGAATCGGAAGAGAAAGGGATATGTGGAAAACACTAATAAGGAGAAGGAGCATGGTGGTAGGACATCTGTTAAGACATGTGGGAATTACTTCCATGTTACTAGAGGGAGCTGTAGAGGGCAAAAACTGTAAAGAAAAACAGGGACTGGAATACATCTAGCAAATTGAAACGTCCCCTTTGAACAATTGTACAAGACTGTGCTTAAACTGAAACACAATATTTTTGGCGCAACGCAATCTGACTTCCAAAAATCCCTTCGAAAGAATGGTCCTGACTAACATTAACCTATACGTTTCACAAATCACTTTCCTCACAAAAATCTTCGTTACTCAAGCTACTACTGCCAGCTAAACAAAAGATTCAAACTACTGAAGGCACTAACTACTGATAGGCATAATTAGCAAATGAGAGATTTTAATACAGAACAAACTATATATTTACCTTGATAGTCATAATATATATATCAGTTCATGACACCAGTTCTTACAAATTTCAAAACTCCGCCATCTCTCTCCCCACGTCCACCACTGCTGGCGGCTCACCTCCGACTGCGCAACGCTACATGCTGTTAGCATCCAGCTGTAGCTGCCCAACACTACAATGGCAGACAACAATGGAAACCAGCCACAGACTGCACACAGCACAGCCAGTGATTTTCTTACAGAGCGCTACGTGGCGTTGGCGTTACCAATAAAAAAACCTAAACAGCCTTCTTACAAAGCCCCCATGCTCCCCACAAAAAATTTTAAAAATTGTTTCAGGCAGCGGCCAATAATGATTTGATAAAATTTTTCATAATTACTATAACAAAGATTGATACAATATTGGTCAGAAGCTAAAATTTTCTCACAGTCCATAAAGACAGTCCTGATCGTTCATCACAGTAAAAATGCAGTGGTTTTTTTTTTCAATGTCTGTGCATTAAAAGAAATTGCACTTGGAAGTAGTGGATATCTAAGCAGTCTTGAAGAAGTAGTGTAGTTCTTCCAACGAAAGACAGTGCTGACTCTTGACATGCAGACAGGTAATGGGCCACAGCAGAGTCAGTCGACGTTGAAGACTATCGGTAGGTAGGTCATCACAGAGCTGACCCACTGTAGTCCTGGTAGAGATTAGTATTGGTGGGCCACCAGAGGTGCAGACCCACTGCAGTCCTTGTAGAAATAATGGTATTGGTGGGTCATCAAAGGTGTAGACCAACTGTAGTCCTTGTAGAGATGGCCAGCAGCCATCTGTTTGACTGTGCAGGCGCACTATCACCATTGAAGAGTCTTGCGGATAATATAGCAAGTCCATAACCACCACTTGTGCACTCAAAAAAATTGTTTTTGAAATGTCCTTACAACCAGTAATGCTTTTATCCAGCCCCTTACTGAATTATTAACACACGTGCAAACACTATCAGTCCCTACTTCTCACATATTGTCCATATACTATGACCAACAGAAACGTGTGCAGTGAAATGTAATTTACAAGTTACTTAATTTGATGAACTGGTGTCATTTACAATTTTATAACATAAGAATACAATAACAAAGGTACAAAATACATAATTAAAGAACATAACAATACAGATAACATTTGTAGTAATACAGGCTTTACAAAAGAATAGAAAAAAACATATACATCAGTGTTACAGGAATTATGACATAAGTACATACATAAAAAATCAGAATAACTTTTGAAACACTTCACACATGAGCATTAGAACAAATCAGAGTAAATATGTTAAACATTTTAAAAAAGTAAATAACATGTTATTAATGCAAATTACATTTTAGGTTAACAGTATTCCTCATCATAGTGAATATAGCTCAGTATTAGCAGAGAAAAAATTCTATGAAACAGTACACAGAGACAGGAAGAAAATAAATACACAAGGATATCCAAACACATAGTGGGATACACAAAAGGAAAGGACAGGGTTTGTTTTCAGGGTAACATTTGGTACTGGAGTCCAACCCATAACTTCATTTCATAGATCGCCCCTCTTATTTCCACATTTGCTCCAGCCAAAAAAAAAAAAAATCCTATCCAAGCATGCTTTCTGTATTTATATGTTCACATATTTCTTACCTCATCATTTATTTTCCAGTATCTTACCTCATCTTTTATTTCCAAGAGAATCCTACCTATACCTGATTTCTGTACATTTTTCGTATAACCTCTCAGTGCATTTCTTCCAATTCATCGCAACTCATTCTTTTATATAGGCTAGCCCGTCTTAAGCTAACTTAAAACTACTGAGCTCAGATGCTAAACTAAGGGACGAGGCAATGCAGTAGCACAAAACAATTAACACAAACAGCAATGATAAAAAATGGAAATTGGCAAAAAAAGGCAGCAATATTACAACTAATATAAGGCAATGTGCAGCAAACAAGAAAAAATTAATCCGTAGTAAAACTGGATTAACAGAGTAATACAAAGTGAAATTCAGTTACATTATGCCTGGTAAACAGCAGCACCAAATGCAATAACTTTTACCTAAACATGACAAAGCTGAAGCAGAAAAAAAAATATTACAGTAAAAATGTTTAATACCTATATCACATCTTAACACTAGAGTGATGCATCACGAGAACATACGCTAGCAGACAAGTTACCAAATTGTAAAAAAAACTATTTATGCAGTTCCTGTGTAGTGAAATGCCTATTTATGTTCCCTCGTTTTCTTGGAAGTAGATCATAATTTTTTTTACTGGGTCCGTAGGCATAAAATAACTATATTAGTACATCTATTAAATTTTATTTTAACCAATGCTGTAGTGGAGCTAGAAACTAGATATTAAAGAAAATAGGCAAAGCAAGGCGTGAAACGTCATTCAGTAGCCATATGGCGTTTCATAATGCAGTAAACAATCTTTCAACTAGCAAGACAATAGACGTGAAATGTTTCTCGTCGTTTCATTAGGCATTTTAATAAATATCATCAATTAAGAGCTCCACAGTATAATCATATGTTTTCAAGTTTGAGCGTGTCGTATTTGCGATGCTTTCTACAAAGGAATGAATGTCAATAGCGAGGATAATGGCCTCTTTTTTTCTCTGAAAGGCACACACTAATGGCTTTCTTTTGTCAGGTGGTTGTCGCACAGCTGGGTGCCCACGACGCATTACGTGCAGGTGGTCACTTAACTGTCTTATCGAAATATTTACGATACCAGTTTCCGCTACAGCGGCAGTCTCATATAAGAAAAATTCATAGGTCAAGAATTTGCGTTACAAATCTGTAGAAACAAAATCCTTTAAATATAATAGTGTCGAAAAAAATTTTCGTTGGCATTGTAATACATTCACGCATTTACATACATTTCATAACTCTTAAAGTACGATTCTTGGTTTCCAACAACCTTTTTCACAAACCAGAGTCCCTAACCACTACTCATTATTCCTTACCTTATTCGTCGACACTTCTTCAATATTTCATCATAACAGATGCATAGCATAATCAAATAACTCATATAGCATCAGCTTATTGATCATAAACATACCGCAACAGCATAATACACATAGTCATCGTAGTAATAACATCATAACACCTCAGTCAACTCTCAAACTCGTCGTAGCTTTCTGTAATAATGTCAAAACCTAAAAAAAATTCTCTGCTCATGTCAAAAGTGTCATCTACCTCAAACGTACTTTAAAAATCAAGATCTCATACCAAATACGTCATTCAAAGCTCTCATAGTATCACAATGGTTCTGCAAAAATGTGAACAGTTCACAAAGTACAGACAAAATACAATTTCATAAGTGTGAAGTTATCCAACGGTGCAATTACGTAAACATCTGTCACTGATGTAGTAAAATAAATGTTTGTCTCTCTCAGTTAAATGATCAGATAGCTGTGTAATTTATGTGTGAGAGAAATATGGTACCGAAGTGTAAAGTTGTATAAGCAAATACTATATTAGCTAGGGCTCCTTGTGCTTGCCATACACATGGTACACAAAGTAAGCGTGTACCCCCCTGTATATATTCAGGTGTTACAGATTACAGCAATGGAATGAAATGTATCACGGAAAACCTTTGTATCATTCTACTTCAAATATCCTTAAAAATAAATGTTTTCAGTACAAAATTAATCACTCAACTACACGTACTGTAGCGCTAAACTGTACGTCGTGTTGTAAGATAATCTCTGGGGAAGTGTCGTAGTTATCGTCCTACGAAAGCTAATTTCTACAGAAGTCAATGTACTTACCTCATGATAAACAAAAGTGAAATGCTTTGCGTATAGATATCGTAGTTACTACGCTTATTGCCGTGATGAAGTAAGTACTGTACTGTAACGTATTGTTGTGCTACAGAAAAGGCTGTCTCATTGTAGCTATACCACAAAGTTACTACTAAAACATGTTTTACTTTCCAGAATAATACAGAAAAACTGTGCAGATATAAAACAGATACAGTGCAAAAGCAACATTGTAAATTGTCACTCATTAGTAGAGTCGTGATAAAATCGTGCAGCTCTCACATAAACTAACCACTGAGTCATCTGGTATCTCACAGAAAGTACTTGAAATCCAGAATTTATTTTCAAGTAAACCAAAATGTTGCATTAAAATCTCATTAGCAGTACTGGTAAATGTTCTAAGTATGTGAGCCTTATAGTCGTTACGTAATCGTGCAATTAACAAGCAAGAATGTACACGCACAATAACACTTTGACGTCTGTTCACTATAACAATGCATTCGTAATTTCTGTTTAAATAAGTTCTCTTGGTTCTTGACTGGATATTTAACTTCAAACATGGTTGCATGTTAACAGATTCTAAGTCTGACAAATTGTACTAGTAGCGTGAAGTGAAAAATTTTATGGCGAAGACAAAGTTAAAAAGCAGATTATCTTTCAATAAGCGGTTTTACATGTGAAATGTGGTGTAAACCTTTACTCTTCCTAGTACGCAGAGTTTCCACTTCAATGCAATTATCAAGTGGTATACGTCGAATTCTGTAAGTTCCATTGTAATCTAGACAGAATTTGTGACTCAAGTGTTTCTTCTTATGTGACAATGAATGAGCTTTAATGAGAACTTTCTGACCAATATATAATTTCTTTGCATTTGCTCAACCGTGTAATTTTCTCCTTTTGTCTGCACCAGAATTTATATTTTTAATAGTCAAATCAATTATGTCTTTGTGTCGAAGTTTACGTGTATTCGGAAAAGGTACAAGCTCTCTGATTCTGTTCGGTGGTTCTTTATTCTTCAGTACAAGAAGAGGTGGTAAAGCAGTGGAGTCATGAGGCATTTCATTCAGCACATTTTGAAATAAGGGTAAATATCTGTCCCAATGCTGATGCTTTCTGTGAGAATAAAGTCTGCAAAGCTTATTGATTTCTTTCATAATCCGTTCAGACGGGTTACAATGTGGTGAGTACAATGAAATAAAAACAGATTTGATTTTATGGTTACGAAGCATGCGTGACCAAACAGCAGATCTGAATTGCGGTCTGTTATCTGAAATTACTTTACTAACGTGTCCAACTTCACGTAAGAAATTTTTAACAAAGGCGTTGGATATAGACCGTCCAGTCGCTTTACGTAACGGAGTGAAAGAAACAAATTTTGAAGTAAGTTCAACAGCGATCTAGAACGTACGAAAATCCATTAGATGTTCTAATAAGCGGTCCCAAGAGATCAACAGCAGCAAATTCTTTTAATTTAGAAGGAATGATAGGAAACAATGGAGCACGATGCGAGACAGTAGATGGTTTCGCCTTTTGACAAAGTTTACAAATAGACAAGAGTCTTCGAATTCTCTTTTCCATATTGTTAAAATAACAAGTCGTTCGAAGAATATGATAACATTTTCGTGGACCAAAATGTGCATAGCTGAAATGAATGTACCAAATGAGCTTATTGAAGAAATCGTCTGGAATGCAAAGTACCCATAGCTTGTCATCAACAGTGCAGCGTTTGAACAGTATGTTGTTCCTAACCATGCCATTTACTTTTGATGTCTTCCCAAATCGGATCTTTATCTTGTTCATGAGCAATGTCCTTTAAAGATGTGGTGATGAAGCTTTCAAAGGCGACTTTCTGAATGTAAAGAATACTGAAATTTTTATCGAGGTTGCTTTGTGTGTTACTTTTCTCGAGCCCAGCCGGTGCGCGTGACAGTGCGTCCGCAACAATGTCCTCCTTGCCGGGAATGTAGACTATTGTGAATTGGAATTCTAGCAGAAACAATGCCCAACGTTTTAACCTGTCATGATTTAATTTTGAAGACATAAGAAATTGTAATGCACGATGGTCACTGTATACTTTTACGTGCTTACCATAAAGAAAGAAACGGAATTTGTTAAATGCCCAAACGATAGCTAAAGCTTCTAATTCAGTAACGGAATAATTTTTTTTAGATTTTGTTAGCACGCGGCTAGCAAAAGCAATGGTTTTCTGAACAGTAATGTCATTTTCTGTGGCTTCTTGAAATAAGTGGGCACCAAGACCGACTTTAGAAGAATCCGTGCTAAGGCAAAAATCTTGTGAGAGATCTGGATGAGCTAGTATTGGCGCGTTAAGTAGCGATTCTTTCAAAGAATTGAATTCCAACTGTGCTTGTGCGTCCCAGTTCCAAATAGTACTTTCCCAGTGAGAGAACAAAGTTTTGGTGTAACTAGAATTTGCATATTCAGAAAACGACGGTAAAAATTTACGAGGCCTAGAAAACTGCGGACTTGTTTTTTTGTGGATGGAACTGGAATGGCTCTGATTGCTTCTAACTTTTCAGGATCCGTCTGAATGCCTTCAGAAGAAATAATATGTCCCAAAAACTTCACCTTTGTCCTACCGAATTCATACTTTTCCACGTTAACTGTAATTCCAGATTCTGCAAAAATATGTAACACGCTGTTGAGGATGCGATTATGTTGTTCCCATGAGGCTTCTGCTATCAGAATATCGTCCACATATAAGGTGATGTGACGTTTTAAGAACTCAGGTAGTATGGAATTTAGCCCGCGAATGAATGCTGCCGAAGAAATGTTCAAGTCAAAAGGAAGTTTCCGAAAATGATAACAAACGCCGAAACAAAGGAAAGCTGTGTATTTTCCACATTCTGGATGAAGTTCGATCTGATAAAAGCTGGATCTGAGATCAATGGAAGACAACACTTTTACACCATTAAAATTTTGAAGAAGTTCTTCCAACGTTTGCGGCCTGTCTGTTTCAGGAATAATGATAGTATTGATTTGTTTCGAATCTAAGACAAGCCTGATCGACCCATTTTTCTTCTCAACAACATGTAATGGATTATTGTATGAGCTTACTGCAGGCTCAATAATGCCCTCGTCAAGCATAGATTGTATTTCTGTTCTAACACGGTCCCTATAATGTGCTGGAATTACGTATGGTCTAACACAAAATTTAGTATGCTCACGAACACGAAATTGGTATTGAAATCCCTTGATTGTTCCTGTATTGTGTGTCAAAACTGTGGAATGTGCTTGTAAAATCTCAAAAAGGTCCTGCCTATCAGTGTCATTACAATTCTCAATTGTTTGAATTTTATTCTGAATTAACTCATTAGTTTCAAATATGCCGTCGATATCATCTCTGTCAGTACTTGCAGAGTGATTGTTAGTGTCTAGTTCCGTAGAAAATTCCGAACTGTTGTCTAACAGAAGGTAAAGCCGATTAATTTCCTCGTCATGGTTTGAGAGCCAATCTTCAAATTTCAAAGTTATTGACTTACCTTCTTTCTCTAAACTTATTTCAGCATCCTGAAAGTTTAAGATTGCTTTGTATTCATTCAAAAAGTCTACTCCCAGTATAATTTCCGTCGACAATAATGGAACAATAAGAAAGTTCATAGAGAAGCTGTGGCTTTGACAAAATAATTTTAAGTTGGTTTGTTGACGTACATCTACACTTTTTACAATGACTGCACCTTGTAATTTAATCTTGCGTAACGGAAGCGTGGGGCAATCGTGCCATTTGTTGCATTTGCTAAAAGCTGTTTCACTAATTACTGAAATGGGACTGCCTGAGTCAAGTACTGCCGTAAATTTTACGTCATTTACAGTAATGTGAATCACAGGATATGCAATGTTGTTATGTTTTACGTCGTGTTCCTGGAGTAAGATGTCCCTAATGTCTTCCATTTTTACGTAATTACTAGCTACGGCAGCTGAGTCGTTAGTTTCATGGGTACGTTTTGTGGCTGCCAGCGCTATGAGTCATTGCCTATTGTGTCTTTATTGGCGCGCGTAGTTATTGGGATTTGGAGACCTAACTTCTACAAATTCACCTTGTCGAGAGGTCCCTGCTCTGTTTGAATCCCGCCTGTTCTGCTGCAATTCAGGTCTGTCGTTAAGATCATATCGTCTGTCGTCATGTCGGTAGATTCCATAGTTTCTTTCTTGTCGGTCATGTGGTGGAGAATTTCTCCCTGAATCGTAACTGCGCGCTGGGCCGTTGCGCCTTAAGTTATTTTGTCTCCCTTGATAGTAATTATTTTGATTTCCATATTGTCTGTTTCTCTGATTGTCTCTGTGGTAGTCATTACTACGGAAATGCGATCTTTCTCTGTAACTATTATTACTCCGCCAGTGGTTGTCATATGGGTGGTGTCTGTTTTGTTCACGATTTGCGTTGTTAGAATAGACTTGTCGTGTCCAGTTATTGTTTCTGTCGTCACGGAATTGTGACGGATGTGAACTGTAGTGATTATTTTCCTGTTTTCGCATTCCGCGACTGTCTGTGTCAATTTTTAATTCTTGTAAGAGTCCCTGAAAAGCTTCAATGTCGTCTTTGCAACGCCCTGCTAAAATAACATTCCTTAAATGTTGAGGAAATTTCATTATGCAAATGCGGATGAGTTCTGAAGGGCTATATGGGTTTGAAAGATATTGATTCTTATGTAATATATCTTCAAAATATTTGACGAGACTGGAAAATTCAGATTGTTCAAAGAGTTTCATCATCATGATGCTATGTTTTACTCGGTCTTGTGTAGCTTGAGACCAATGTGCTGAGAGGAAGACATGATAAAATTCTCCTTCACTGTGACAATCGTGAATGTCCGATCGCATTCTTACAGCTGGTTCATTCTCCAAGTAGCCACAAATAAATTCTAATCTGTGCTCTAATGAGCAGTTGGGAGGAAAGCAATGAGAGAATTGATGGAGCCACACTTGTGGATGAATGTCGTTGCCAGAATTCTTAAATGTTTTGAATTTACGTGCAGTAATGAACAGCTTATAGTCAAAATCATCGTGTCTGCGAGTAGCATATCGGTCATTGTTACGTCGTATCGGCGGTTCCATCTCAAAATTCGGTGCACCTTGCCAATTTCTTTCATGATTTCCGAAATGCCCTGTGTTATTATTTTGTGGCTTTTCAGTATTTCTAAGTTCCTCTTCCCTTGTTGGAGCGCGAGTGTCCTCTGAAATATGTAATTTTTGTATTACCTGCGTCAACTGATCTTGTACTTCCCGGATTTCTCTTTTGTATTGCGTATTAATTTGATTCTGATTTTGTTTGAATTTCTTAATTTGTTCATACCCTTCTGTGTCAGTGAAGGCTACAGGTTTTGTGTCATTCAGATCACCATCTACCTTTGTAGACAAGTTAGTGAACTGATCTGAAAGTTCGGCTACTTTATCCGATAGTGAAATTATTTCCTCTGTGTGTTTTTCTGAACCAAGTTTCAGAGTGTCCATTTGTGTTGAAATCGAATCTACTGTGTCCTTTAAGTTTTCTTGAGTTCTTGCAAGTTGCCTAACCGAATCGGTGGATGCAACTGAGTTCATTTTCGCTTGCAAGGTGTCGTGATTTTCACGAACAATAGTTCGCCATTCTTTAATGGCTGCTTCGTGATTCTGTAATGCGTTTTCTTGCCCTGAAAAAATAGGTTGAAAATGCTCACAAGTTTGTGTTTTTACATCATTGCAGATTTTTTGACATTTCGATTCAATGTCATGTAACTCAGTAGTTAAATCTTCACGTGTTTGTTCAAGTGTGGTGTCTAACTTTCGAAGATTTTGTTCCATTGTGTCTAACGTTTGAAAATTTTGTTCCATTTTGTCTAACTTTTGAAGCATTTGTCCCATTTGTTGCATTATTTGTAATAACAATGCACTGGTGTCTGAAACATGTTTCTTAGTGCTATTCGGCAATGCATTTGAACTGGCAACATTCGCAGTTTGAAAAACAGAAAATGTGTCTTGACTTATTTGAGAAAACGGTAAGGACGCAAAATCTGAATCTACAGTATTTCCAATAATGTGTCCTGTCATTTCGGAATCCTGAGGCAAGCCGTTGCCGACCGCTCGATCGATAGATAATGCTTCCCTCTTCACTAATTGTTTCACTGCCTACACCATTATTTGCAGCCCGCTCCATTTCCCTATACACAATTACCAAATTACTACTTTGAACATTAGTTAATTCATCACATGGTGGCGCTAACACACTGCTTTCGTCTTCACTGTCATTTCTCAGTTTACTTTGGAGCCTAGTATTACGTTTTTCACACGACATTATAGTCACAATATTTCACACGACATCACAGAAAAGCACAATTTGAAGAGCAAAATAAGAGAACACATTAACGTAGCACTAAAAATAATATCTAGTTAATTGCAAGCGCAGCTGCGAAATACTTCGTGCAAAACTACATGCATGCCACAACTATTTTACTGTACAACAATGAAAGACTGCAACTACAGAGGAAATTCTCTCTACAAATACGCGCTAGCAATAAACAAAATCTACACTAATTACACAAACTACAAGGAAAAAATCAGAAGATTCCAGTGAGGTATCCTCGGCTAAGGGTCGACATATGAAACGTGCCCTTTGAACAATCGTACAAGACTGTGCTTAAACTGAAACACAATATTTTTGGCGCAACGCAATCTGACTTCCAAAAATCCCTTCGAAAGAATGGTCCTGACTAACATTAACCTATACGTTTCACAAATCACTTTCCTCACAAAAATCTTCGTTACTCAAGCTACTACTGCCAGCTAAATAAAAGATTCAAACTACTGAAGGCACTAACTACTGATAGGCATAGTTAGCAAATGAAAGATTTTAATGCAGAACAAACTATATATTTACCTTGATAGTCATAATATATATATCAGTTCATGACACCAATTCTTACAAATTTCAAAACTCCGCCATCTCTCTCCCCACGTCCACCACTGCTGGCGGCTCACCTCCCACTGCGCAACGCTACGCGCTGTTAGCATCCAGCTGTCGCTGCCCAACACTACAATGGCAGACAACAATGCAAACCAGCCACAGACTGCACACAGCAATTTTCTTACAGAGCGCTACGTGGCGTTGGCGTTACCAATAAAAAAACCTAAACAGCCTACTTACAAAATTATTGAGGATGTAGGTTGCAAGTGCTACTCCGAGATGAAGAGGTTGGCACAGGAGAGGAATTCGTGGTGGGCCACATCAAACCATTCAGAAAACTGATGACCCAAAAACAAAAAGTTTTACATTCAAGATAATGGGCTCTGTGCGTGATATCTCTCTCTCTCTCTCTCTCTCTCTCTCTCTCTGTTTCTGTCTCTCTCACTCTCTCCTCTCTCTCTATCTCTCTCTGTATGTGTGACTGTGTGTGTGGCTGGGGAGGGAGGGTGGGACGTGAAAGTGGTTCCGTCCGACTTCTCGACACTCTTGTGAAGGCGTTGGCGTTATAGATACATTCTCAAACCTCATCTCTCTCTGGTAAATTTTAGTGGGGAGTGGTTCATGCTTACGCATGTGATGCCTGTCACACACCGCAGTCACTTTCCCTTTGTCACCTGCCTCAAGAAGAACTAAATCCACTTTATTGCAACACTTGTCACCTATCCCCACTGCGAGACATGAGCTCTATACTTCCAGTTTCCACTCTTGCACTTCAGCGGAAGCCTTTTCCAATGGTATCAGCCATTTGTGCTTATTGAATTCAGTAAGTTTTTCCTCAGTTTCCTTCTTAGTACTTGCTAACCGAAAGACAGCTACGAAAATCACAACTCATAACTAGGTGCACATTACCTCAGGATTACAAAGCATAAAGGATAATTGTATTAGTGTCACCTCGTTTCCCTAAGCAAAAGAAAGTTAAGTGAACTACACTATCATCACAAAATCACGCTCGAGAATGCTAAAGTGGAGTCTGAATTAATCCAGTGGAATGGAGGGATAATGAACGGCTTTATATTTGCAATATTCTGTATGCCTTCCACGGCATCGGTTTCTGTGTCGACGACTAGGTAGCTATGGTCGCCCAGAACTTATACGACTCTGTGTGGACCGTCATACAGGGGACATACCTCGACCACTTTCTTTCCTGAGAGATCAGATCGGTGATGGTTTCGGACTAGAATCAAGTCGCCTTCCTTAAACGTAGGATTCTCGGCTATGTGATGGTGCTGCACCTTCTGATCAGCTTCCTTTTTCCTCAGTATTGTTAGTGTGTTCCACAATTTTGTTTGGAATACCTCTTCTGTGGAAGGAGGTAATTACACCGCGACAATGACAGGCGCAATTACTGGTCTCTGGAGCATAGGCTCGGTAGGGGAATAAACAGTAGAGTCGTGGATTAAACTGTAAAATGACCTCTTCGACCTGCGCAATTCGACCCATTTGGTTTGTTGAGCTGAAGAGTGAATCCGTGTGAGTTTCCCCACTTCGAGGAAACACCGTTCAAATGTGTCTGCGGCAGCATGGTAAAGGCTTGTCGGGAGGACAGTGACTCCTCACTCCTGTATTTCGACGACCCAGGCGCGAGATGTAAACTATGGGCTACCTTTAGGTTTGCCGACCCTGTGAGTGAAACAACGAACAACTCAACAACTCAACTAGATAGGTGCACATCTGAAGGGCTTATTTCAATAGTGGTACAAGTGCATTACCTCCACATTTCTGCCTATAATGCTTCTGAAAGCAATGATCCAAACAAACAGAAAGAAAGGTTCGTCTCTAGCAAGAAGCTTGAATATTTATGGTATCTCAACTGCAGATTTTTCAGCGCTCATTTGACTTTAGGACTCCGTATCGTAAAATGAAGAAAAATGGACTTGTACCACTATTGAAATGAGCCTTTCATGTGTCAACGAACATCTTCCAAGTGGATCCAGAACAGTAGCTAGCTATGCATGGAGTTTGATACGCCTTTCAGCCATTATGGTTCATTTTGGCAGTTTAAACTGCGTTTAATTGGCTGTCATGTTATGCAAATCGGTATTTCATTCACCGCATACGATTTGCATCTCCTATTCTTTTCAGACCTTTGTGAAAGGACTGGTCTTTGTAAGCTGTGCTGATAAGGAATTGTTCCAGCTAAACTTAATTAGATTAGTCTAAGCTAAACAATGCCCATTGTTTAAAAAGTACTGATATCGTCAAAATTTTTATAACTGAGTATAGTGTGGGACGATCTTTCGGCATGTAAGGTCGACATTTTTGAAGTTTTGTGTTTCCTTTTGCTCAAACAATGTTTATCGTTTTCTAACACCCAATGCGCCAAAATGTCTGAAGTTACACGAAACGTTTAATGAATCTGAATCTGGCACTAATTTGTTTTTTAATTATTATTATTAAAGCGCACAACGGGAATTCTAACTCAAATTTCACAAATGGCGATGAGGGGATAAAATTTAAACATTTGTCTTGTCATACATTTTCATTAGAGGACAGTTGGTGTTAATGACACAGAAATACTGACAGTGTGTTGGAATGGACGTTAGGGAGAAGTCTGGCTTAGTAGTTCATTCCAAGTTACATTTATTCACAAAATGTAGTGAAATACTCAACTGCAATAAACACTTATTATGGACAAAATCCTTTCACTATGGATCCATGAGGGATAAAGGATTTAACAAATTTAGTCACCAATATTCAGTAAGGATTCAGTTAAAAGAAAATTTTAAAATGGACACTCACGTGATACAAAAATCCGGACACTAAAAGAGCAGGACAAAAAGTTCGCCATCTCTAGGGCAGACGACGTGTGAAACCTGGCTTGCAGCCCACAATGGAAAGACATCAAAAAACTTAATCAGGATCGCCATGCATGAAGCAAATCAATACTGGGTGAGGTACAAGTCATTCCGTAATTGAATCTAGTTAAACGACAAGATATTTATCATTCACAAAGTACACAAAAAATGTTCCCGACAACTGAATTAGCTATCATAGATAATTCGTAACATGGAAATAGTATCTCACACCCAAAATCACATTTCATGTGAGCACAGCGATAGCAGTCACACTCAACAGACCCTGGTCAGCGTCTGCTGACTCTGAACAAATGTCAGCCTGTAGCAACTCCGTGGACAGATACAGATAAAAACTTGGGGGTGGCGAACTGACCAGTCGACAAAGCGACTTTGCAGTGGTATCGAGTGTCTCTCCCGATCAGAAGGTAACAGAGACAACACCTCGTTTTCTTTTCAGTGTTTCCTATTGACTTAGCGTCAAAAATCAAAACAAGGATATTCAACTAATCAATCGCAAAGCCACTCGTTAAGAATGAACTAGCGGACAGACATCCCTCCCCCTCTTCCAAAGTACAATATTTGTATTCCCAAGATACAAGAATAATTATAAAGATCAATGGAAATCTCGAATCGTTATTTCTGGTTCGCAAGTTTCATAAATTAAATTAAGTCCCAATTTTGTAGTTTACCAGAAGTGAATAACCCTGAGACTTAGCACCAAGTAATGAAACAAAATATTGTCATTGTAGTATATACTTAAATACTTTTCGTATACTTGATGCGCCAAAGATAACGATTAGTGTCTTGTCTTTGAGCATGCATAATGAATCTAAGTCACACTCCACCAGCCACCAAACGGCGTTTTGTGGAGCGTAATTCTGGTACCACTAAAACATCAGCCACTTCCTGTTACACTTGTGAATATTGTGTGTGTCTGCTACTTCAAGTTTATAAATACAAGCTAATTTCTTATCCTTCCATGTGTCACAGAATTTGGGCGAACTGTTATGTGTTGTATGACACTTGTAACTTCATCTGCTCTCATTGAATAGAACAATGACCAATTCTCTGTCACTGTGGACAACCTTGATTAATTAATGCTCTCACATACTGAGACTTCGTAATTTATCTTATAAATTCTGTAAATATCAGCGTATAACAATATTTTCTTATGCCACCTGAGGCAATCTTTTGTATCATTAGGCTATACTGGAACCCACTTCATAATCCTTTGCAATAATATCGTTGGTGTGATAAATAATCGGGTATCAACTATAATGGTATGTTTGTTCTTTTGTATATAGATGATCTCCATCAACATAGTGACTTAACACGTTCAGTGTGTCCCTCCCGTGACCCTGATGAAGTTAGAAAAACAATAATGTGCTGTTCTACGCCTAAGAGATTGGTGCTCAGATTTATAAAACAGTTAAGGATCTGCACGTAAATTACATAGGTTTAAGTTAGTTGTTGAGAATAACCATAAGCGTGAGCTTTTTAGAACAATCGTATTGATATGCTAGCTATGAATATTTCGTTAACATCACATCCACAGCGAGGCCATATTTTGAGTTAACACTTTACACTATTTAAGCACATATTGGCTGTTGATGTTCATTTACATCACGACCGCAGTGAGGCTATATCTTTGACTTATTTAATGTCCATTTTAATTTTTGTGAGGATTTACATTTGCCTGTTAAGTATGAGCTTGTTCAGTGTAAGTATTTTGCAGAACTTCTATTATGTATCGTCAATAATATAAATATTATTACAATCCTGTCTTAAGTATGTGTAACATCCTTCAAATATCATTCCTAGATACTTCTCACATTTTACTAGTTCAGTATTACATGTATAAAAGTATTACTAATGTTATTACTCAACACCGTAGAATACAATTAATCTCACACAGATGGCTGATGATTTTAGGAGGAATTTGTTGAAATTTTTCAGGGCCATCTATCAAAGTACTTTTGTACTATTTAGTGAATCATTATATCCATTAACTGCGATTGTACTTGCTGAGTGAGTACGATGTCCTAGCAGTAAGGATACTGAAAAGCGATCAGCTTGTAATATGTTCTGCTGTTTACTTCACAAATACGTTTGAAGCCTGCTGTCCAGTTTTAAGAGAGTCTGATGAAAGTTGTTCTTCATATTTTGATATTTGCCAAATTCTATAGATTCGCTTTGTTCTATCTCAGTTATCTGTAGGGGACTTTTTCTCTTATCTTCAAACCCACAGATTAACTTTCGTTATGTGGTTTGCTGTGATAGTGTACGTAATAAGACCAGCAATCACTGGCCATATGAAAGCAGGACAATAATGAATGCTTCTTATTGATCTGTCCATGACTAATGTATGGATAAGAGTTTCTTTCTTATAGTGTCAAATATGTATTGCTGAATGTGGCTGTATTTACACATGCTGAGGAGTATATAAATGACACATAGAAACTATTGCTGCTTTCACAAGTGTTTGTGTGTCTGTGTGTGTTTATGTGTGTGTGTGTGTGTGTGTGTGTGTGTGTGTGTGTGTGTGTGTGTGTGTGTGTGTGTCAGCAATAGGTTGTAGGTATCAGACACTTTATTAAAAACAAAGCTCCCCTCATCTGACGAATCCAGGCAAAGCTATCCGTTATGCACTTCTCATGTTTCTGATGTCTTGATTTTTCTTTTCTGCTGCATTGATTAACTGTCAAATTTTACTGTCTTCAACCGCCTTTCTTGATATTCTTTGTTAGTATCTTTTCCCCTGAAATCTTCTTGTCTTACATCTCGTCTGCTTGATCGATAACATTAAGACATGTGGCTCGTCTTAAAACTGTGCTAGCATGGTCTTACTGCATACTTCTAGCTGTTAAGATAATTTTCTGTTCTACACAAAATCTTGTCATTTTTGTCACAAAGAAACTCCCTAACTTTCCTCGAAATGATTACTCTTTCTCACTGTTTAAACGACTTGGCCTGTCTGTTCGTCATTAGGATACCATGCACTATCATCGACTGACACCTATCAGTCTTCGATTCTTCCTTAACAAAATTTCGCACAGATTAAGGTTTTCCTACTAGACGAAAGCGATTTCTATACATATGAACTGCATACATTCCACAGTTTATTATAATATCTAAAATACTTCATCTTTCATTTGCACTTAAATACAAAATAACGAAAAAGCTTGTGGTAGAACTTATATCCAATTATCATTATCTACTTATTTAACGACTAAAAATGCACTGTTGTATGTGGCGGATGAAATGTCCATTACAGTGTCATCACAGAATAAGGAAAGAAGCAATCAGCGAGCATTTCCAGTAAACAGAGGAGACATAAAGCAAACAGAAAAATATACAATCCCAATTGACTAGCAAAGATTTCCTTACGCATTGCCTTGCTTCCAGAACGTATTTTAGACAAGAACAATGTATTTGATGATTTATGGAAGAGAAGTCTGCCACGATAACGGTTTGCTACCTTACTATACTCACATTCACTTTCAGAGTTTGAAGTTACTTTTTCAGTTTGTTCCTGTAAACATCAATCGCATCACCAAGTATTCGAATCTATTGATATTTGATGCATTACATTTAATTAAAATTTCGTGCATGCAACAATCTGGATTGCTTGTAATGTTTGTAAAATCGTGTCGATGATTCGGTTCCGATATTACAGCTAATTTTAGGCATATTGTCTTT
The DNA here is from genome assembly GCF_023897955.1 of Schistocerca gregaria. Taxonomy (NCBI): domain Eukaryota; kingdom Metazoa; phylum Arthropoda; class Insecta; order Orthoptera; family Acrididae; genus Schistocerca; species Schistocerca gregaria. Next base: position 133,581,164 of record NC_064921.1, on the reverse strand, counting down.
AGTCAGTTGCTGAAGCACAGCTCACTGTAAGTCAAACAGTCAGTCCCATGACATACTGCAGCTATTGGGTTTTTTCCTGAAGTAAGACATTGACATATACTGTGGGTCAGAGACTGTTTTCTTGTCAAATTTGTTCTTTTATTCCGTTATTGTGGTTAGTTAAACATTACTGAGCTTGCTAATCGTTGAGTTACTCAAGAATGTCATTCAGCTTGAATCGATGAATGACTTCACGACTGCTTACAGTTTTATCTTATCTAAGGTATTTCTTTCTTTCTTCCATTCGACGTTGAAAACATTTCTTACGTCACTTGGCTATGGAGTCTGTGTTCTTGCTAGCTAAGTTTTTGTCTCCTGGATTAGCTTCACATTAGAAACATATTGGTGCCTAAATGGTTGTTGCTTTCACTGTAATCATTCCGTATATTTTGATTAGCAAAAGTAAGTCGTGTTAGTAGTTTGGAAACGAAGCAATAGTTAAAAGAACGTTTAATACAGCCTTTCTCAGAATTTTGTTTTCTGTTTTTATTTAAGTGACTGAGACACTTTTGTGAACTTTGCTCTCTGCTGTTGCCTATTCATACGTTCCAGCGCAGTTTGGACGAAACGTATATGCCCAAGTGGCGTTAGTCTTTGCATCTCTCGATTATGCTCTATTAGGTTGCCAGTTTTCGGATGTCATCTATGCTAAGTGATATAACTTTTACTCCGAAGGTTCTGGTCGCATTCAATGGATGCTGTAGGGTGAAGATAGCTTAACAGGTAAACGCAAATCACCTCACTCTAAGTTAAAAAAAACAAGGTGAGATTAGTACAGCTGACGTACTCAGCGAATAACAAAGACCCAGCAGAGCCAGGATTAACAGAGATATAATTATTTTGCAACGACCTATAACCCAGTTCTGTATTACGGCGAAATCCATGGCTGCATACAGAGGATAAAATAACAATTTCGGTGATCTTGGAATGAGGCAATACAGTCAACAAACCGACATTTCACAACCAACACGTTCCATGTCTGTAAGGAATAGAAATTGTACATTTACATTAACGGATATGTATTATGTAGACTGAACCATACAGCTATCTATACCTGACAATAATGCAGGACAAAACTCTTCTTTGACAACTTGCCCTTCATTGACAATTTAATTTGATCTAACTACCTTTCATGAAGTAGCTACCCTGTGTATCAATGGAAGATGGAGGTGACAAATTCGTACAGATAGTGAATACAATATTCCTAAAAAAATTAGAAAGGTGCTCAAGGACGGCGTAAAGAGCATCAAAGAAAATATGTTGCAAATCTCTCAATCATCATATTTAAGACGGAGATTTATATCGGTACAAACGCTCAGTCTACAGATATGTACGCATCTGGTACACAGAAGTTAGCTTCGTAGGAGAAGGGAGATTACGGGAGGCCTACGCAAAGTTTCATCAATATTTTATCCAACGGACTCCTAAGCAACTTATGGCTGGTATATACCTCCATATAAATTGTTAGCAAATGTGGACAAATTCCCAGGGCATGATTTTATCCATAATCATTGGAGATATGGGTTACACCTCATTACACACACTATCTACTCACTCGAAGAACTATTAAACTAAATTGAGCTTCTCAGCGTTAAATGAAGTGTGTAATTGTGAAGCGAATTTGATATTGTAAAATGAGCTGGAATATGTGTCACATTACCGTCTCTATGGCGCAGTAATGAGGTTTACAAGTGCCTTAGACAATCTTGAATACACATCGTAGTGGATTACGTTGACGCAGCTGCATATGGTTGAGCAATTACAAATAATGTTTCCTGTGGCTGCAAAGATAGTTATATACTGCTCTACATGATCGATTTTTGGACTGCTAATAACATCCTCACATTGGCCTCAAGTACACATCGAATCGATGTTGTGTCTGTGAATACTATTTTTCTGAGTGGCATTTGGCTGTCAACCAAATGAAAAATGTGCTAGACCCAAGTCTACAGCACCACATAAAATGGCCAGCAGTGTAGTGACATCGTGTGTGGTGCTGTGGACGTGGGGCTTGCGTGTTTGTCATTCGGTTGTCAGCCACCTGCGATGTGAAAGAATAATGGCTAACATCGATTAGATCTTTATTTAAGGTATGCCTCAAGACGGGACTAGGAGTTTCGAAATCGATCATGTAATGAGCATATGAGTCATAAAACCATCCTTGTGTCCAAAGGCTGGTTTTGGTATAAATGCTATCTAGGACTAATTTTCGGAATGCGAAGAGTCTATTATTGATTGCTACTAAGGGCAGGAAACTGAACTTCTTGGAAAGTACGTTCTTCAACCATCATAATTACAGTAACACTGTTAAAAAACGAGACAATATTTGACGAAAAACAAAAGATTTATTTTTATTTATAATTGAGGCAAAGGTTGTTAATGAAAATTCAAAACTGAACAAAACTCAACTCGATCACAAGAACAAATAAGTAAACTAAACAAATAACTTGAAGATAACAAAAAAATCGGAACATACAAGAACTATTGGAACAAATAAATCTCTTCGTCAGTTGGTAGAAGCAGCAACCGAAGCATGGCTGCTGACATCCTTGGCTGCCGTTCCTCCACATCTTCACTTGGTGTTTCCTTACCAGCTGCGTCCACCTACGAAAACATGATTGCTATAGTTGCGACAAAAACATTCTTTATCTAGAACTTACATAAAAAAATGAGAGTGACGAAAAAGAGTTAATAGGAACTACCATTCTCATTATTAAGTGTGTGGTGCAAAAACGAGAAAAAAGAAAATGAAGCTTTAACGATATTCATAATAGCTGAAAGCTAATAAATAAATACACGTTTACGTGGCCTCTAAGGCCTGTTAGAAATTGTAAACTCGTAAGCTGCGGTATTAAGCAAACGATGTTGAAGCAGAGTGGATGCCTTCAGAGGTATCTAACTGTTAAAGAGCAGTGGACAGTTCACGGCAAAGAAGACCAGACCTGAGGGGCAGACTGAAAATCAATTACAGACAGATATAATAGACCAAGCAAGTCAGATACCTAAGTGTCTTATTAGACAATAAACTTATATTCAAGCTACACATACAAGCGAAGAAAGAGAAGACGATCACACTAATTCATGTCCTAGATCCATTAATAGAAAGCGGAAAACTCGAATATCAAAAATAAGACGTTATATAGCGCTCACAATTAAAGCCATGACATACAGAAGTTTCTATTGGGGCAGAATACACTAGACAAATATAACAACTCTTCAATTCATATGAAAGAGATGCATGTCACAAAATGTCAAAGAGCCCAGATAGTCCTTAACCAGCGACCTGCAAACGAAATTAATGAAGTCATGATAACCGAATTGGTTGAACAAAATAGCAGAAAACAGCTTGAGAAATCTGTAAATCTTAGACCGGCCTTATAGAATTTAAGAACATACGAGCACAGTCAGTCGCCAAAGATGGATTCGCATAAGAGACCGCGAGCAATGATAGAAGTATAACAAGATCCAGTACAGGAGCACAATTTAAATCCTTCCTTGAAGGTCAGTCTGATGTGAGTGTTGTTATTGTTACGGGGTTTCTCTGTTCTGAATTTGATGACGTTAATCTACAACGAATAGCTCAAATTCTTCTAACAGTCTTGTAACTGGGAATTACCCAACTCGATGGTGTACTGCTGCTGATTGAAGAACGGTGTGTCAGTTGTAAGCATTAAGCGATTTCACCTCTTAAGAGGCCTCCAAAATTATCCATTTCCTCTCATTCCCACAGAGCACATCTAATTATTCAATGCACTTTGGGCATTCTGGACAACCAATATCGTTTAAAATAAATATGGAAATATGTTGTATTATGCTGGGCTTCTGCGTATGAGGGCTTCTGTTGCAATGCAATTATGGACGTGGAATCCCAGAAAGATGCACACTGCATAGTGTGAAGTGTCACTGTATCCAACTGCTTCACTCCTGAGCTACAGAGGCCCGTGTCACTGGCATGACAAGCTTTTCGTGGCTGGTGAAGTCTCATACGTGAATGAGGCGTGCCTCATTCCAGCCAGCGAGGCGAGGTGAGGTCCTTGTTTGCGTCCTGATTGGGCACATTCCTCTAACACACGTATTCCTGCTCAAATGAGTTAATTTGGTCAGTGGGGGGGGATTTTTGTCCGTTGGATGCTTCCAACTGCTGGAAGCAAGAGGAAATTTCTCAGCAGGTGAATTAATTATGAACAAGAAAGTAGCAATGCGGCCGAAGAACTTGGTGAACGTAATACCGTAGCCAAATAGACATGAATCACACACCCACATGATGGTAGTATAATAGGCTGCTAGCTCTGAAGATCATTAGGAGGAAATTATAAAAGTTGAGATAGAAAAAATTATTCAGTGGATAAAACAAGACAAAAATGTAATTGTGATGCAAGGCAGGAATTCGACAGTAGGACAAGGACGAGAAGGAAATATAGTAGAACACCATGAGCTATGTGAAAGAATTTATAGAGAAAGTAGCGTGGCAAAAAAAATTTAGTAGAAATAAGTTGAATTTGGGTCTTTAAAAAAAGAGAAGGGAGATTGTGCATGTTTTAGGAACCTGGAGATACCAGAAGACTTGAGAAGGCTATCGATTGTTTCAAAGGGAACTTTAGACAACCACTGACTGAGAAAGGGAGTGCAAAAGAACGGTTGGTTTCGGGAGATGAGATAATGAGAGCAGCATAGGATCAAATGGAGGAAAAGACACAGTGCCCACAACAAACGTTTTGACCAGTCGTCAGTAATGAACTCTATTCACGAAAGCAGAAAATACCTAAATACTGAAGATTGAACCAGCAGATGTGAATACACAAGTCTAAAAATAATGGAGAAGAAACTCTAAACCTGACTGTGGGAGTTATAAACACCCCACACAGGAAAATGTAAGAAAACTTTGGAGAAAACTGAATTCATATGAATGAATACCCAGGGCTGGAGCTGGGATTCAGTGTATAGATGGGTTCAACAAAGGGTACCAGTTTGAAATATTATCGAAAGGTAAGAAGGGACACGTTATACTTTTAAAGAAATTTCACAGAGCACTGAAGGACATATGTCGAAGAACGTCACGTGCGGTACATCGTTCTTTTCTATTAGGTTGTATTACAGGATTGTAACATAGTGAATCCCTCGTTTACTCCTTTATGTAAACGAGACAGACGACTACATTTTACAGTCGTGGAAAATAATCAGATTGTGAGAGGTTTTCGAAAATTATTGACCGGCAGATTGGCTGTTCCTGCAATAGAGACGGTCTGAGATGTAGTTGTCTGTTCCTCGCTCCAAACAGAGTGGCCATTTATTCCTACTAACTGGTCATTGTACCAATAATACTAACGTACCTCAGAGAGGTTCTCTTGCGACGGATCAACGATTTCCGCCTCTGGTTTTTTGGAATAGTCTCGGTGATCACGGTCGGTTTACAGGCGTCGTCCGGAAACGGTGGAATTTCTTCCAGCACATCTGTCACGCTGAAGCGCCCAATGACACGGACCTGTGGGTGGTTTGACTTCATTATCACTGACTCAGCTGTAACGGCTATTGTCTAACACATAGAGAACCTCAGACACTGACTTAACTTTCTTAAACGGATTATATGTTAAGTATGCATTCGTATGTGTAGGTTGTAATAACGGTGAAGAACAGTGCTACAGACTTACCTCAGTACGGCCTTTCTGCGGAGCATGGAACAATTCCATCTCTCGTTTCTGCGGTAAAATTTCAGGTTGAGCACTCATTTCGAAAGTATCGTCCTCAAAACGTGGAATCTCTCCAGCCACCTCTTCCTCGCCAAAGTCCCAAGTAAAATTGAGCTGTGGGAGGTTCAAGTTTATCATCAGTAACTCAGCTAGAATACCATGTGTCTGAAATATAGAAATCTTTAGAGATGTCTCTCAGCATTCGTAAATGAAATACATATTAAGTAACCAAACCTTTACTGTAGACTATAATGAACGTGAAACACAGTGTCTTTAATGTACGTTAAAATTGTGAAGATATGGGCGAGTTAGAAAAAAAGAAGCAGATCATTGTCCAGGTGAGTGATGATATAAAATGATTAGATCATGCACAAGGGTGAAACCAAGCAAGACTATGAAGATCTAAAAATAAGACGCATGGTTCGTGAGCCGTATGATATGTGACCTTTTTGATGGTTTTTGGTTACTATTTGCGAACTTACAGCAACTACGCCGGTATATTTTAATATAGAAATACTCCTAACGGAAATATAAATATGTTTTGACATTGATACTCTTTATCTTTTGCCAAGATTAAATATGAAGCTTAATTAACAATATACCATGTAGAGTTATTAACTATATGTATGTCAGTGCCCTAATATATCTTTTTACAATAAAAGTAAATAGTAACATATTGTAAGTTCATAGTCTTTTTACGCTGTCCGATGTTTATTATAAGAAAATGTATAATTTCTCTAAACTTATCAATATCGTATTTTTTGATCAAGTTACACCGATTGTACTAGAGCCACGTCTCCCTATGTATATTGTTCTTCATGTTCCTTCTTGTTCAGTTTCATAGCTAGCTTTCCTTTCCACAGTAATATCCTTGCGTGTGATCTTAGATTTCCCTTAGGGTCTTGTAATCAGTTGAGGATAATATTACTGGTCTTCAGTAGAGTGAATCCATCTCATTGTTCTTTCTTGTAAATCTGAGTGATGACTTGAAAGCATCTATGGAGTTTGAGCGGCTCTCAGTAATACACTGAAGCTCCAAAGAAACTGGTATAGGCACGTGTATTCACATACAGAGATAAGAAAACAGACAGAATACTGCGCTGTGGTCCGCAACGCCTGTATAAGACAATAAGTATCTGGGGCAGTTGTTAGATCCGTTACTGCTGCTACAATAGCAGGTTACCAAGATTCTAGTGAGTTTGAACGTGGTTTTATAGCTGGCACACGAGCAATTGGATACAGCATCTCTGAGTTAGCGATGAAGTGAGGAATTTTTCGTATGGCCAATTCACTCGTGAAAATCAGGAGTTCGGTAAAATATCAGATCAATAGGATGGGATAATTAAAGAGACTATATATTCCATATGCAGCCCGTAATTGCAGCTGTTAAAGATTTTGAATGTGGTGCTGTTGATGTATGCTGGAAGATAAGATGTCGGATAAGGTAGAGAACTATGAGGTACGGGAGTGAAAATGCAAGGAAAGATGTTTATCGAGCAACCTTAGTAAATTAAGTCTAGTTTGGTGCGACCAATGCTGAGGCGTCGAATAACAGTTAACCAAGCACTTCAAAGGTGAAACTCAGAAAGTATGCAAAGCTTGAATAGAAGAAGCAGATTATTGTTGATGTTGTGCGAAGCATGACATCATTGAACAAGGGAGAACAACGAAAACTGTCAAGAAATTTATGATGTAAAAACGCGATGAGCTGTCTCTGGTCCCTTTCGGCTGAATTTTTTGTGATCTTTTTGTCTTGTATTTAGTTACAACATTACAGCAAATAAATCTGAAGTAAGAGTACATAATAAAACGTGCAGGAAATTGCAATTGAGAGTGTTTACTAATGAAAGTGTAAATTTATGTTTATAATTATCTTTGTTCCCATACTAATTACTCCAACACCCACTCCAACACCTCTGTGTTCTGTGTTCCAGCTATTTATTTTCTAATCTCCAAGTTTCTAAGCTTTCTCTTGCATGGGTTCTTTGCAAGCTTCACAGACACTGGAACTGCAACATACGTTATATCGTTCTGACAGTGTGTACTTTTTTCTACAGCGGTTTCGTACTACTTCCGATTTCTTTTTAAACTGATGGCATACGCTTATAGCAGTTTATGGAAGTGCTTAGCTTTATGCACAGGTAGTCAAACATATACTCCGTATGGCCGTATCTTCTAACCAGTACACGATACTATTACTGGATTGTAATAAAATTCATTTCTTATTTAGCCCTTCATGCACAAATGAAAGAGTTATCCGGCAGAGTAACTGATTCAGGAAAGCGTACAATTTGCTATTTCATTTGGTCTTTCTTCGCTCTCGTTCTTTCTTACCCTTTCTTCGTGTTTACTTCACACGGTTGTACTGCTGTTGACTTACCTCTGCACAGCCGTCCTTCAACGTACAGCCCACGCTGTCCTCCCAATTCTTGATGCGACTGGCTGACTCTGGGGTCCACTGGCAGGGAAATATCTCAAAGACAGAAGGCACATGTGTCACCCACCTCCTTCGCAAGCGGGCAAAAACCTGCAAGAGGGGGTTGCACATTTCTAACAGATACCAATACTCTGTACAGTTGACTTACAATGATGGAACAGTTTTTAGACAACGTCAGCAGTTCACAGCTGTAGCTTTCAAAGCGTGTGAAGTATGGTGCTAAAGATTATCAGTTAAGACATCAAATAAGGCATTGAACTGAGAGCTAAAAGAATCAAAACGTGCGGTAAGATTTTTATAGAAAACGCTAAACAAAATTATAGTACATTAATGTGGCTGCAGCTAAGGCATCCTGTAATAGTTAACCTAGCACATGGAAGGAAAAAATTGTATGTGTATACAGAATGTTTAGAACATTTGGAGCAAATGTGGATAAATATATGTAATAAACACGTAGTGAAGTATGAAGCCATAAAATGCTGGACCGAGACTCGAGTACGAGACCTTTGCCTATCTGTCAGCTATTGGCGGAAGTACAGTTGTGAGGAAAGGTCGTGTGTCGTACTTAGTGCAGTCGATAGATCACGTGCCCGCGAAAGGCAAATTCATTCTGCTGCCATTGTCCCACTGTGGTCTCTGTGCTACTGTCGATTGAGATGAATCTGAGGACTCGTTAAGAAGATAAACATTTCCAGCCAGTCTAGGTTGCAGAAAAAGCCTGCTACATCAAATATAATTTAAGCAGCACACATCTGTGTACAGTAAACACATATCCTTATTGAAGGTGTCATGAAAATAATGCTTTGTCATATAGCTCTGGTTAAGGTAATGATGTTACAAATGGCGAAACAAGTGACACTCCTCACACATGCAAGCTGGGAAGAGTACTGGTGCCGTAAATAATTGTAGACGTATTACAATCTGCTGTGCCCTACTTTATTACCGCGTAGTCTGCAAGGTGTGGCATGTCTGGGTTACATCTACTAAGGGAAATGAACTTATGCATTAAAAGATGTATGCTGTTGTTGTTGTGGTCTTCAGTCCTGAGACTGGTTTGATGTAGCTCTCGATGCTACTCTATCCTGTGCAAGCTGCTTCATCTCCCAGTACCTAATGCAATCTACATCCTTCTGAATCTGTTTAGTGTAGTCATCTCTTGGTTTCCCTCTTCGATTTTTAACCTCCACGCTGCCCTCCAGTACTAAATTGGTGATCCCTTGATGCCTCAGAACATGTGCTACCAACCGATCCCTTCTCCTAGTCAATTTGTGCCACAAATTTCTCTTCTTCCCCATTCTGTTCAATACCTCCTCATCAGTTAACTACCCATGTAATCTTCAGCATTATCCTGTAGCATTACATTTCGAAAGATTCTATTCTCTTCTTGTCGAAACTATTTATCGTCCATGTTTCACTTCCATACATGGCTACACTCAATACAAATATTTTCAGAAACGACTTCCTAATACTTCAATCTATACTCGATCTCATCGTCGAAACTCAAAGTTTTTATTTCTGCTCCATGGGTTTTAATACCTACTCCGAATTTTTCTTTTGTTTCCTTTACTGCTTGCTGAATATACAGATTGAATAATATTGGGGAGAGGCTACAACCCTGTCTCACCCCCTTCCCAACCACTGTTTCCCTTTCATGTCCCTCGACTCTTATAACTGCCATCTGGGTTCTGTACAAGTTGTAAATAACCTTTAACTTCCTGCATTTTGCCCCAGCCATCTTTAGAATTTGAAAGAGAGTATTCCAGTCAACATTGTCAAAAGCTTTCACAAAGTCTATAAATGCTAGAAACGTAGGTTTGCCTTTCCTTAATCTTCCTTCTAAAGTTTTTCTAAATAACTGAGCCGTTAACAATTGTTACTTTTTAATATTCTCAAAAGGAACAGTGTTTAATCATACCAGTCATGTTTTGACGGTTTGACCCAAATATCTGTCATAATATTGGCTCAAAGTAATTTTCGGTTGCCTTCATACGTACCTTGTTTCACTGCTATCCGCAGCGCTGAAACTGTTTGTTACATTATGCATATAAATTGCCTCCTAGTACAACGAACGTTAGGACATGGTCGTCTTTCCTCAAACCATTAATGTCTACATGGCTGTCTGCAGCAAACTGTAATGCAATACACAGACACCGTATAAACGCAGATTGTGTAAATGATTATTATATTTACGTCGATGAGCTTAAACGACGCTTCTAATAATATTTTTGTACCTCTGCGTAAACAACAAAATGCGAAAATAGTAAATATGGACAATATGTGACATTTGGAAGTTTTAGTCGGTGCGGGATGCGTACAGTTATAGCTGTAATGATTACGTCGGCCACTCGCGATAAGCGATAAATCTAGGATCGCGCGCCTTTCGGTTACGGATTTTCATGTGTCACAAATAAAATCTAGATGTGAATGCAAATAGTACTGGAAATTTGACTATCTAGTTTGCAATTTTAACAGTATGCCTTCTTCGGTTTAGTTTAGTAGCTTACTTCCAACCATTAGCGTTGTTAGCGTTCGTTACCAATAATTAATATGAGTTCTTATGTAAGCAGGTATAATAAGGCAAACGAATGGAAAAACTGATAGAAGTTGACCTCGGGGAAGATCAGTTCGGATTCCGTAGAAATGTTGGAACACGTGAGACAATACTGACCCTACGACTTATCTTAGAAGAAAGATTAAGGAAAGGCAAACCTACGTTTCTAGTATCTGTAGACTTAGAGAAAAATTTTGACAATGTTGAAGGGAATACTCTCTTTCAAATTCTGAAGGTGGCAGGGGTAAAATACAGAGAGCGAAAAGGTATTTACAATTTGTACAGAAACAAGATGGCAGTTATAAGAGTCGAGGGGCATGAAAGGAAAGCAGTGGTTGGGAAGGGTGTGAGACAGGGTTTTAGCCTCTCCCCGGTGTTATTCAATTTGTATATTGAGCAAGCAATAAAGGAAACAAAAGAAAAGTTCGGGGTAGGTATTAAAATCCATGGAGAAGAAATAAAAACTTTGAGGTTCGCCGATGACATTGTAATTCTGTCAGTGACAGCAAAGGACTTGGAAGAGCAGTTGAACGAAATGGACAGTGTCTTTAAAGGAGGGTATAAGATGAACATCAACAAAAGCAAAACGAGGATAATGGAATGTAGTCGAAGTAAGTAGGGTAATATTGAGGGAATTAGATTAGGAAATGATACACTTAAAGCAGGAAAGGAGTTTTGCAATTTGGGGAGCATAATAACTGATGACGGTCTAAGTAGAGAGGATATAAAATGTAGACTGGCAATGGCAAGGAAAGCGTTTCTTAAGAATAGACATTTGTTAACATCGAGTATTGATTTCAGTGTCAGGAAGTCGTTTCTCAAAGTATTTGTATGGAGCGTAGCCATGTATGGGAGTGAAACGTGGACGATAAATAGCTTAGGGAAGAAGAGAATAGAAGCTTTCGAAATGTGGTGCTACAGAAGAATGCTGAAGATTAGATGGGTTGATCACATAACTAATGAGGAGGTATTGAGTAGAATTGGGGAGAAGAGGAGCTTGAGGCACAACTTAACTAGAAGAAGGGATCGGTTGGTAGAACATGTTCTCAGACATCGAGGGATAACCAATTTAGTATTGGAGGGCAGCGTGGAGGGTAAAAATCGAAGAGGGAGACCAAGAGATGAATACACTAAACAGATTCAGTAGGATGTAGGTTGCAGTAGGTACTGGGAGATGAAGAAGCTTGCACAGGATAGAGTAGCATGGAGAGTTGCCTCAAACCAGTCTCAGGACTGAAGACCACAACAACAACACCATTTAAGCAGGTATAGCTATGACGGTGATCAGAAGATCACAGGAAAGTGAGCGGCCAGCCTTATGGGGTTGATGGATACGAAGGCGTATGTGCGAAATACAGCAGGAGCTGTAGTTTGATAATGGCTTGTTTAGGAGAGCAAGTAGTTAAGACAGGTTTGCCAAGTCTAGAAGCTGATACAGTGAGAGTCAGTATGGCGTTATGGCAGTGACAATGTCAAGTTTAATATAGCTGGTCGTTGGCCTCAATGTGGAATTTTTCATACACCTTGGAGTTATTCACTGCTCACCTTCTCCATATCCACTTCTCTGTAATCATAGACTCCTGTCGAACGTGCTTTCTTTGATTTCTCCCCCAAACCACGTGTCTTCTTCCTGCAGGGAAGACACAGGCAGCATACTATGCTGCATAACACCTGCGAAGGCAAAAGAGCATTACAACACGTGTGATTGAGAGTTTATACATTAAGACAGTTAAATGACGCCACCTCTATCTCTTACTGCAGAGCAGTAATCAAGTTGTGAATTTTTTGTGGTCTAGCTCTCACAATGTCTTCCGATGTGTGGAATACAGTATGAAAACGCAGAAATCGTAACTATAGCCCAGACCAGACGTTAGATGTTATGCTTGACAACAAATTTTTTCTTACTAGTGCAATCCCATAATTCTACCAGTAACCATAGTATCAGACCATTTCCTGTGATCACCTTTTCAGCTAAAAGAGCTGAAGGAAATGCCGAAGTCCTCGACGAACTCTGTCCTTGGAGCTGATCATGTTCTCTATCCTACTCTGTGTAGCCCGCCAAATCATTCATTGACAAAGTTTCTACTAAATTTCAACGGTATTTGGAGGAGACTCTTCTCCTCACTAAACAATTTAAATAATTATTCCAGCTCCGTTAACTAAAGCAATGCCTGGGACTAACACTTCGTCTTCAGGCAGAAGGACCCTTGGATGGTTTATTAAGAACCACTGAGAGTAGTACTTGTGATAGAAGTATTTGGTTTCAGAAAATCAGTTTGGTTTTACAAAGGGTATCGGACACTAGACATTCTTCGTATTATACGGTCTGAAATTTTTCGAGCGTTCAGCAGTAGGCAACATTTTTGCATCAGCTGTTATCGACATTAAAACTGCACAAGGCAATGCTTAAATTCCACTTCTGCTTCAAAAATTAAGCTATATATGTATTCCAAAGACATTTTTGTTTGATATTCAAACCGCCCTCAAAATACAGTACTATGGGTCCAAAACGAACTGCTCGTACAACCTCAAGAGGAATTGCTCAATGCTCCATGCCCAGCGTTTATATTGTTTAAACGTACACAAGAGATACAGACCACGGTAATGTTGGTTTCGACTGTCTAAATCACCCACTTTATTACAGGGTCTCTCCTTACCATAGGTATCTGAAGCGAAATCTGTTTGTGTGGTATTTGGAATACCCTTAAAATCTCTTGTGATCAGGAAACAGCGTTAACACTATGATATCTATAGCTGGACCTCGGAAGTGTGTGGAGCCCACCATTCTCTTGAACAGGGCCTAGTGCCTCCTCCGCCGTCATCGATTCTGGATACTTCTTGTATCACTTTATAAACTTGAGCAGTAGAGTTCTGTTCCCTGCCACATTGCCTTGGAACAATGCTATCAACTTAGACGAGTGCCTTAGTAGTAGAAACGCTTGAATCTCCGCTGTGTAAACTACCTTTCCGCCTCAGACCATGTTACACATACGTATCTTTCTTGTTGAAGTAGGGTAATTTTCGACCTCTGTCTCACGGAAACGGATAAAGATATGAAAATAAATTTCAAGGTTATCTGGGATTGGTATCTTAGGGACATATCGTAGCAAATCCAGTCATATTCTACGCATATTCGTCTTGGAATCTGCTGCTCGGTTTTGGTACAAAGAGTACATGATAAAACACTCTTGTGTGGTTTTCTGACAAATTTATGGTGTCTCCACTAGTCTCTTAAGGCACACCATACAGCACGTAAAACACAATAGGCGCCAAAGTATTTGGTCCGTTTGCTTCGGCAAGAGGAAGTGTGAAATATTCGTGTTTTGACCCTGCGCTGTAGTATAGTGACACTAAAACGATGCTCCTGTTGGTTATACAATATATAAGACCATAGCACTTAACGAGCAAATCTTTTCGTTAACTGCCATGTTCTATATTTATCCAAACTTGAAGTGTGATATTTCCTCTTATCAAGACTTTAATATTTGTACGGAATATGGTCACTCAGTGACTACAATCGATTTACTGTAATAAATGCTTTCAAAGCCCTTATGACCGATGAGGCCGAGTTTGTTGTTTGCATATGCCCGCATCTCGTGGTCGTGCGGTAGCGTTCTCGCTACCGGCGACTGGAAAGCTGCTCCAAAGTTGAGCTGCGCGGCGCAGTCCGATTCCTGTGTTCAAAACGTTTGAATTGCATCCAGACTGTGCGAGAAATCGGACTGTGTGTGGACAAATGCGATGTCCGTCCCACTGTATTGAAGTGGTGTCATCGATTTAACCCATGCTGAACAGACGTGGATGACTCTGACAGGAGACAAAGGCCATCGATATCGACATCGACCACAGACATCGACGTCCAGACCATCGAGGAACTGAGGCAAAGAGTTAGGAGTATTCCAGCGATGAAGACATCCACATAACGGTTCAAGAATGGCTCCATGTCGAACGAGTGGATTTCTATAATCGAGTAATTGAACGACTGATAGAAGGCTCCGAGGGTAGATTACAGGTATTTTGTAACTATGCTGCTAAATTGTCGCATGTTTCTGTGTCAGTTTGAAGTGTAGGACAGCACTCAATAAAAGTTACTTGTCCTGTCTTGATAACGTCTACCTCACTTTTCGAGAGCTCCTCGTACGTAAAATATTCTCATTGTATCTTCAGATATAACAATATAGTAATATTTTGTGCTACTTACGGAAGTGCGTATATACAATCCTGGCCGTTAAAATGGCTACACCAAGATGAAATGAAGATGGTGAACGGGTATTCATTGAACAAAGATATTATACTAGAACTGATATGTGATTTCATTTTCACGCAATTTGGGTGCATAGATCCCGAGAAATCAGTACGCAGACCAACCACATCTGGCCGTAATAACGGCCTTGATACGCCTGGGCATTGAGTCAAACAGAGCTTCGATGGCGTGTACAGGTACAGCTGCCCGTGCAGCTTCAACACAATACCACAGTTCATCAAGAGTAGTGACTGGCGTATTGTGACGAGCCAGTTGCTCGTCCACCAATTGACCAGATGTTATCAATTGGTGAGAGATCTGGAGAATGTGCTGGCCAGGACAGCAGTCGAAGATATTCTGCTAACAGTCATTGGATCTCGACCAACGTGAGCAGCAGTGTCCCGATACCATAGGCTACAATCCGACCTTTATCAAAGTCGGAAACGTGATGCTACGCATTTCTCTTCCTTACACGAGGCATCACAAGAATGTTTCACCAGGCAACGCTGGTATGAGAAATCGGTTGGAAACTTTCCTCATGTCAGAACGATGTAGGTGTCGCTATCGGCGCCAACCTTTTGTGAATGATGTGAAAAGCTAATCATTTGCATATCACATCATCTTCGTGATGTAGCTATTTTATTCAGTCATCAGCTTATTAATAAACGTCAGCAAATTAATCCGCAGAAATAATTCATTACTAGCATTTAAAAGGTGTGTGAGTACTAATGTAGACTATAAGCTGCGTGTCCTAATATTTTGGTGAATTACAATTATTTTTGTAATTTAGCATTCAGTCTTATTTGGTCCCAGGACAAAACACTGACCACGAGCTTAAAATTTTCATTCACGAAATCTAAGTTCAAAACTGAGCAGGATACACAAAATTTTTTTATTTACACGAGGTAAGAACACGATTATATGAAAGTTGTTTTATTATCTGTGGTTACATAAACGTGATAATGTTGATGTTTTTGCTTCTCATTCTGTCCTTGTTTGTCTTCGGTATATTCTGTCTATAGTTGATATTTGATTATTTCTTAGCCATAAAAACTGTCCCTTCCAGGGAATTGTACAATAATTTGAAATCATTGTATCCTCTACTTCATATATTACTTTGCAATTGTACCAAGCGTTTTGCAGCATGGCTAAGTAAACCAAAGCGAAATAATAGTAGCAATAAAACTTCTACGAAGTACAGCCACAATAGGTGTTGCCCATTCTATTTATACCTGTTTCGGATAAGTCCACATTTTGTCTACTCTGTGACCCAATTGGTTTCAGCCCCATTTCGCAGCTTAATATACGAGTGCTGTTGTTTTATAAAGATCCGATCGTTCGCAAAATGAAAATCACGGTGCTAGTCAAAAATGATTTATTTGAAAGAGTTGGTTGGTTTGGGGGATGGGACGAAACAGCGAAGGCTTCGGACCCTTCGGATTTTCGAAGGATGGGGAAGAGAGACGACGGTACCCTTTCATAGGAATCATCTCAGCATTTGCCTGAAACGATTTAGGGAAATCACGGAAATCAGGATGGCCGGAGCAGGATTTCAACTGTCGTCCTCGCGCTTGTGTGTCGTTCTCGTTCAGCGTTCAGCAAATGTCGTATCGTTGTGTGCAATGTGCTGGTCTGCAGTCTTGTCTAGTAGAGATTGTATGGTGGATGATACATCACAGTTAACACAACGCGACGGTTTGTTGCAGAACGTCGCAGCGCTCGTCTCTGTTCCTTGTGAAACCAACTCTTCCTTATGGAGAGCGGTTCACATGGGTAGACATGAAACTCAGAGGCAGCCATTTCGAGCTGCAGGGCAGGTGATCAAACGCTTCCCATGGAAAACGCTGCAGGAGCGTCTTCATTTCCGCTGCAGTGTGTGGCCAGAAATGTCCTGAAGAAAGAAACATCTGGCAGTTACGTAACGTGAGGTGCATGTAATGAGGCGAGATCTTTCGGCAGGCGTTTATTCTTGGCGAATGTTACTGTTTTCTGTGCATTTTTACCTGCAATCCGTGCTCTAAGGTCTGAAACGAGTGGCATAACGCGATCGATGGGCATATATGGGACACTGCCAGAGACATCTGTGCTAGGTTTCATCGTTTTTTTCTGTGATTTAAACTTCGTTACACAGCAGACCTTAATAATGGAATAGCCTTCGTATGAGAGGACTACCAGTAATTTTCTGAGATTAACGAAGCAAAAAGAGGAAGGGAACAGGTTTCGCAAATGCGTCTATTGCACAGTGGCGCATACCAGTCTTCTTAATCAGTTACAACGTATAATTTGAATGTGGACGAGTAGGAAGAGCAGCACACTTTGGCGGAGAGCTGAAATTTATTTCATTTCCTTAAGGCACTGCATGCAGATGCCAGATTGGTCCACATGAGAATAAATTATCCTTATGGTGGTGTTGGATCCGAACGTCACCCAGCTGCCAAAACCATGTTTTCCTTTCGGATATTTTGTGATTCACGGCATAAGCTACAGATCCAACACAGCTCTAGATATCCTTTTAATCTGTTGGCAGATATTACAATAGTTAAACAACAGTTTGATTATTACTAATTATGTTTCCTTCTTCCTAATTAGTAGATGCAACTAAAAAAAATCACTCCCTGTTTTGATTAGAAAATTAGTTACTTATCACACAACAAATGGTTCACAGGTAAAATACATGTCCACACGTCTATAACGAGTTTGTGATGTTTCCCTAAGTAGTGGACGTATTCTATTATCAACAACGCTAAACAATTGCCTTCACTACATTAGTCATAAATCTCGGTAAATGTTTCAGCGACAAATACATAGTGAACAACCCTTTGTGATTCGAAAAATAACTGGTTGTAGCGTCTACTATTAGTCGTTGCGTCGTCAGTGTACACCTCAGAAGGAAATGCAGCCATAGCAAGATGATAAAATAGGATGGTATTGCCACGCGTTTTTTTGTGGTAGTTGATCCTTTCATATATATGCACAACAGACTTAGGGGCGTTTGACCAATTATACTCCATATAGACTTTTTTGTGGCTGGCATATAGTTTTGTCCGAATAAAACTTTAATGTTCAAGATTTCAGGAACATGCAATTTAAAAAAAACTTATGTTTTCTTTTTATTTATAGTAGTTAGCTAGAAAATTTTCTGACAGGAAGGAAAATTATTATGTACTGTTGGCGCTACATAGTACGTGCAATGTACTGGACCTTGACTTATTGACAGCTAAAAAGGACATTTAACATATTTTTCTGAACATGTCAACATGTAAAAAATATTTCGAATCACTTTCAGTAAACAACAGTGTTATTGCTAAGCTGATCATAATTTGCTGTATGAACGTAGTTACTTCGCAATGCTTCGGCTCCGTCTCCACTATATGTGATTCTAAGCAGTCGGAAAACTAAATTCTGATATTGTGAGGATAGAGTGGTAATGATTTAATACTGGAATATCTTTTACTTTCCATTCAATCCCACATTCTTGACGATTTAACGCAATTTATTGGTGGTAATCGGACATACAGGCTTTACTTAACGAAAAGAAGCTTAATTGGGATGCTCGTTTTACTACTACAGTGCTACATGCGCATTACATGTGATACCGGAATCTTTGGAACGCATTCAGACAGAACGGGTTATCAACAGGTTTAATTTTGTTGACACCGGATGTGAGGCGATCTATCTGCGTAGCAAATACGGTAAAGAACTTATCTGTGATAGCAGTAGGTCGGAGAATAGTTGATGAACCATTACATTGGACGGAGACCTACTAGAGTTGAGAGGAACGTGAACACACCAGAGACAGAGACGTAAGAGTTAAACTTAGCAACTTCTATTCCCGATACTGCATCTGCTCTGTGGACTGGTAATGTTAGTTCCACGTGAATTAGGACAAGCAGTATACGTTTCTCACATCGGCAGTTTGACGGACTCCCTTAAGTGTTAATCCTTTGAAGAGTTATCAGTCTCTCGAAAACCAATTTAAACAACCGAGATGGTCTTTCGATTGACCATATTGGCACCGAAATAGTGGATCATAAGGAGAAAACCAAAATAATGAATTTGATTTTCAGAAAATCTCCCACCACGGATGATCGCAGTACGTACAGGACCTCCTTTCAGTCACTAGACAAACCCCGAAAACGAAAAACAGAATCCACTAAAATAGCTCACCAGAGGAAACACATCGAGACTGGACGAGATACTGGGACGTTGTATAGAGATTACTCTAAGAACTTATGACCCTTCAAGTAACACTTTCTCGTAGGTCGTCAGCGCAGCTAAGGATAAAAAGGATTGGAAAAGAAGCGCAGAAGGATCGTCAGATAGATGCACGTAATTATATAAGAATATTGCAAAGAAAATTTGCTGGAGGACACTGGAACAGTTTTATGTGCACCCAGTACAAAGCTTTTGGAGAAAGGAAATACAAAAAGAGTCTTCTGAAAACATAGGTCTAGATTAAATTAGTGATTAACGTCGAAAGTTCCTTGGGGTACACGGAGGCGAATCTTTTGTCTACGGAACGGTTGCAGTGCCAAAGTATCGTAAGCGAAATGGAAACATTTCTGCCGTGAGTCGATTAGTGCCACAGGAACAGGTAGTACCATTAAAATTCTTTTAATTATAACACATTTAGTGTAAACATTTCAAGTACGTCATTGTTAGATTGCGGTATTGACGATAAATCAATGGAAACTGAAACAAATACAAAATATCTGGCCTTAACAGTCAGAAGCCACCTGAAGTCGAATGACTTCGTAAAAATCATTATAAGAATTGTGGATGCCAAGCTGAGACTCACTAGAAGAGTCTTGAGAAAACGCAATTCATCCATGAATTAATAAACTTACAAAAAAACTTTGCTCAACCAATTCTTCGATACTACTGATTGCTCTGGGTCCTTTACCAGCTTGGCGTAGTAGAAGCGTTGGAAGAGAGCGATAGGCGTCCTCACAGGATTGTATAGTATGCGCGATAGCGTTAAGGAAATGCTCATCTCCAGTGGAAGACGATTCAAGAGTTGATGTGCACTCTGGAGAAGGCACTGTTGAAATTGCGAGATAGTAAGTCCCGAAAAGAAACGGTTTTCTCCCTTACAGCTCTCACGAAATGATAACGATGCGAAACCATGAGTGATTAAAGACCTTACGGCAGCGTATTATTACGCGATCTTCTGAAGCGCCTCTCGCCAATACAACAGGAAAGTTGGGAATTCAGAAGCACTCTCGGCCACACGCCCTAAGGTGGCTTGCGGAGTATAGATTTCTTTGTAAAGTTGTAGGCGATTCACAACCGAGACTGTGAGTTCCACATTCGAAGCACTCAGGAAATATCTGCAACCACCCCCCGAAGTTACATTGATTGCTCTCGGATTCAAGCACTGTATTATTCTGATTATAACGTATGATATCATAGCATTCAACAGCAGCGGTTTTCATAGCTGATGCACACAGTCGGGGGTTTCTGCGTCAATATTGATGACGGCTGAAAGTAGACAATTATTGGTCACTTACCTCCACTGGCTTCATAGTTTTCTCTGATATCTGCCTGTTTTCAACAATTAACCTTGTTTCGGTGTCGACGTAAGCTCCTTCTAGAAGTGATATACAGCTCACTTCACTTTTCACAAGTTTCTCTTTCTAGAAACACTGACACGCACGCAAACAGTTTCAGTTCACCAGGCAGACGAATGCTAGGCAACGCACACATCAGATTCTGTGATATTTCATTGTTGTGAGGCTCGCTTGGGACCAATTCTAAAGAGTTATCATCGCTTATGGGTCTAGAATACTATCTGGCCATTTGCGATTTGTTTGTAACTGTCGTACTTATCCATTACAACAATCCTCGTAAGGAAAGATAAACAATTTATTTTTTCATCATCAAAAATCCGGAATCTAATTTAAAATTCTCCTGAAGGAGCAATATAAAGGGTAAAAGAAACACTCAGCAGTTACAACATTTTTCGCAGTTACTTTGACTAGAACCGTTCCTCGGTTTATTTTATTGTGATGGGATCGAAAGGTTTGCATATTGCGATATTCTGGCAAAATGGGCACGAAGTATGATTGTAGGAGACATTTCCCGTGAAATTCGTAAATTTATGCATTAAAGCAACGCAGCAATCTACATAGGTCGGTCAAGGTGTTGAAATTTATTTCTGATTTTGAAAAAAAAAATGACACTGAATAGCGTGAGCCCCAAAATCGACAGATCGTGAGGCGTAAACGTTGTGTAATGAAGAGAGAACGGCAGTGCACAATGGTACAAATGGCTCTGAGCACTATGGGACTTATTTTCTGAGGTCATCAGTCCCCTAGAACTTAGAACTACTTAAACCTAACTAACCTAAGGACATCATACACATCCATGTCCGCGCAGGATTCGAACATACCAACGTAGCGGTCGCGCCTTTCCAGGCTGCAGCACCTAGTATCGCTCGATCACTCCGGCCGGCTGCAATGGACAATGACTATACCTACAACGTGTTAATGAATTAACGAGGGAGTAAAGCATACAGTGGTTTCTACATCAAGTTGGCCAGCACAGGTTGGGCGTATGATGTACTAAATGGTAGAGTTCCCTGTGAAATACCCTCACTGAATATAGCATGTACACATACGACTGAAGGATTTACATGTGAAACGTGAGATACCATTTCTAGAACAGTGCAGTGCGTGAAAGGTACGGGAAAAATGAGAAGGAAAGAAGGAAAAAAGACTGGGATTAAAGTCCCAGATAAAAAGGCTGAGAACTGAGTAACTGAATGAAGAAGGACATTCATAGTAGGAGAAAAGAACGTACCAGGGCGAACGATGCAGGTACGTTTCATATTAGAAAAAACACGTGTACCCAAAAGATGACAGTAATCAAGGAATGACAAAACGCTTTCAACTGGATAAGCGAAGAGCTACAGATTAGAATGACTTAAATCGTGTGATGTTTATGTTACAAATATAACCAAAACCTGTAATCCAACACGTTCATAATTGGCAAATATGCATCTAAAAGAATGAAGTACGAATAGAGAATTTCTCCCCTTGAGGACGTTATAATTAATATGATGCGTGGTTATCCTTCTCGGCTTTCTAGTGGCGTGTCACGCTGCCGGTCAATACATTTATGATTCAGAGACCTAGTTGTTATTTCAGTTTGTGAATATTTTCCATCACGTAAAACTTACGTCACGACGCAGTTCGATGTGAGCACTTATTACCACAATGAGAAGGAACTATGAAAAATGCGCAGGAAGTGTGGTCAACTCTAAGAAGGAAAAATTGTGCTTATTCTTGGAGTATCTGAAATCCGTAGACACCTTCAGCCGTTAGCTTATCTCTGCGGCTAACCAATAAAGATCCAAGGCCACGGAGGATAATCCCTTCCAATACCCGGACCCAGTAACAGCAACCGTTTGTCTTGATATCAACGTAGACGGTAAGGAAATATTAAATGCACAAATATAGTAATAATCTACTGCCAGAGAAAAAGCAGCAATTGGCCAAAGAAGTTTTCCACGCTGACTATGACCAGTGAGAATGTACTGCAATGCAACCTCAAACCTTATTGTGGGCTACAGGTCGAGCGTTTGTGCTCATAGAGCCAGGAAGGTTAGGACACCACAGGGTCTACGAGGACCACAGAGAAGTGTACTACAGCTCCTGACAAGCGCGAGTAGATCAACACTGTCTGAGGCGCTGTGGTGATACTAGACTTGCTACTTCTTGACTTAACCTTAAGAAAGACAGGTCTACAATTTTGGCTGCCAAATGGCGAACACGATAAGCTAAAGAAGATAAGCGTAAGAGCCACATCGAATAAGGGAATGATGGCATGCACTGATAAAGAATAACATGAAATCTGGGTCAGGGCCGAAACAGGAAGGAGAGCTAAGCAGTTGCTTCCTCACACGAAAAGAACGACCATAGCGTCATACTCCCTTCCAACCACAGCAGCTATACACTACATGTAGGGACATTGACCATACCTACTTGCTTACTGAGTGCATTTATGAGTATGGAGCAATCGGCACTCCGGCATCATCGGCTAAGAATGTGCAATCAGCTTAGGCGTTACAGAGAACGAAAGGAACGCCTTTGGTAATACGAGGCGTGTTTTTTTAGTAAGTCACGTTTTGAAATTTAAAAAAAAGACATGCAAACATATCTCAATAATTTTATTTTTACATAAAAGCCTGTACCTTAACCTACTTTTCTACATAATTTCCGTCAATATTGAGGCACTTGTCATAACGTTGTACCAATTTTGAATACCTTCCTCATAGAAGTCTGCCGTCTGACTTGTTAACCACTGAATCACCACTCTTTTGACTTTGTCATCGTCTTGAAGACACTCAGCGCTGAGCTGTTTCTTGAAATGCAAGAACAGATGGTAGTCACTGGGCTTAAGATCGGAGCTGTGCGGAGGACGGTCTAGACTCTCGAGTTTCCCATTGAAACGATGTGATGATAACTTTGGTCTGATTCACCACATGCGGACGGGCATAGCCTTGCAGCAAAACGATGCCTCGTAACGAGACAGTCAGTGCAGCAGATTCCTGTGAGACATTGTACAATCTGAGACTTTCAATTTAGAACTAAAGACGTGGCAAGCTGAGCAAGGGCAAGGGCAGGATTCGAACCTGCGACCGTAGCGGTCGCGCAGTTCCAGACTGAAGCGCCGAGAAGCTCTCGGCCACACGACTGGCTGCTTCAGTATCTTGCATCACAGGAATAGCCGTTGTACAGCCGCAAGCATTTTTATTGCAATGTGCTTAGGAATTCTAAACATCTCGAGTGCTTCGCGGAGGACTAACCTAGGCTATTCCCAAAGCAGTCGGTATCACTAGCCACCAAACGTCGGTAACTGCCGAACAGTGAATCTGACGATGTTGACACCACTAGAATCTGCAACGCAGAGCGCTGAAGAACTGCTCCCCTGATTATCTAAAGATCAATCGAAGAGCTGCAGTGCACCTCAGCTGTGCACGGAAAAGTCATTGTAACCAATCCAACTGGGGTGAGAGGTGGAACGGCTCCTGTTGTTCTGGCCCTCAGGAATGGCCGACTTCCGGCGCTCCTACTTGGGTGACTTGAACTATCGTGAATTCTCAGAACGCGATTCGAAGTAATTGCCAGAAAAACAAGACCGATATCTCCATCTTGGGGAATTTCTATGTTAATTAAACGAGGTATACTGTATTCATGCTGTTCCCTCCACTTTATTGTCCTCTATGTAGGTAATACCTCGGTGGTGTCAGCGAACTATGGAAAATTAATTTATCAACATCAACCAGTAATTACGTTTGATTAATTGTTAATTAATTAATCGACTCGTCTTAGTTAGGTGAGGTTTACTTGGAATTTATTTGGAGTTGGAATCTGTGATAAGAATTAAACATTAAAAATTTATTGCTCTTTCTTCCTTTGTGATGAAGACAGGTCTGGACAGATACTGTCACTTTGCCACGTTCGTTTTATGCTGGACAAAGTTACTATGGTACAACTGCTCCATCAAGATCCTGATTTGGGAAATACATCACCTCAAAATAAACAGAGACCCCTCTGACTCCAATACATAACAACATCAAGACACTCAGAAGTAACACAATTAAGGCATTTTGTATTGATAGTAATTTAATGATTAGTACCCAGCTCGGCAACATGTGTACAATATATACTACTGGCCATTAAAGTGCTACACCAGGGAGATGACGTGCCACAGACGCGAAATTGAACCGAAAGGAAGAAGATGCTGTGATATGCAAATGATTAGCTTTTCAGAGCATTAACACAAGGTTGGCGCCAGTGGCGACACCTACAACGTACTGAAATGAGGAAAGTTTCCATCCTATTTCTCAGACAAAAACAGCAGTTGACCTGGGTTGCCTGGTAAAACGTTGTTGTGATGCCTCGTGTAAGGAGGACAAATGCGTACTATCACGTTTCCGACATTGATTAATGTCGGATTGAAGACTATCGGGATTGCGGTTTACCGTATCGAGACGTTGCTGGTCGGCGGGTTCAGGAGAGTAATACGGAATGCCGTGTTGGACCCCAACGGCCTCTTATCACCATCTGCACCAACGCTTCGACGACGTTTGCAGCAGCACGGGTTATAAGCCCGTAGACTATGGCTGTCGTTACCCTTGGCGGTGAATCAAAGACAGGAACGCCTGCGATGGTCTCCACATCGACGAACCTGGGTGCACGAATGACAAAACGTCATTTTTTCGGATGAATCCAGGTTCTGCTTACAGCATCATGACGGTCACATCCGGTTTTGGCGACATTGCCGTGAACGCACATTAGAAGCGTGTATTCGTCATCGACATACTGGCATATCCACTGGCGTGATCGTATTGGGTGCTATTGGTTACACATCTCGGTCACCTCTTGATCGCATTGACTGCACTTTGAACAGTGGACGTTACATTTCAGATGTGTTACAACCTGTGGCTTTACCCTTCATTCGATCCCTGCGAAAGCCTACATTTCAGCAGGATAATGCACGACCGCATGTTGCAGTTCCTTTACAGGCCTTTCTGAATATAGAAAATGTTCGACTGCTGCTCTGGTCAGCACGTTCTCCAGACCTCTAACCAATTGAAAATGTCCGGTCAATAGTGGGCGAGCAACTGGCTCGTGACAATACGCCAGTCACTACTCTTGATGAACTGTGGTATTCTGTTGAAGTGGCATGGGCAGCTGTACCTGTACACGCCATCCAAGCAATAATCTGGCGTATCAAGTCCGTTATTATGGCCAGAGGTGGTTGTTCTGGATACTGATTTCTCAGGATCTATGCACCCAAGTCGCGTGAAAATGTAATCAAATATCAGTTGTAGTATAATATATTTGTACAATGAATACCCGTTTATCATCTGCATTTCTTCTTGGTGTAGCAATTTTAATGTCCAGTAACGTATTTTGCGATAACTTCCTTTGGCTACATTTTTCTCCCGCTTTTTCATTTCATTGTCAGGGAGGGGGGGGGGGGGGGGGGGGGGCAGCGGAACTAAAGAGCGACGCTTCGCATCACTGTATTTATCAGCGCTTTATCTACTGTGATTAACGCAACCCAGACGAGTGTATTAGGTTAAAGCGTCTGTTTTCTGGCCGAATCACTGGCCCTTTAATCTTACACTGAACATTTTCGTTACAACACCTGGTCAGGCAAACACAGAGAAGCATGCTGCTCTTGACTCCGGCTGCGCCCGCAGTTTGGGATAGGTGAGCTCTTTAATTGGCCCAAGAAGCGGTCACTGCCCTATGCTTCGTGGCTGCACTGACCACTCACCATTGACATTAGCCGCAGTCTTTTGTCCGTGGGACTCAACACCAGCCCATTGTTGCCCACTGCCCTGCAGCCTTGAGGTGCGAGCGCTTGCAGCCGCTGGTCGTCGCTTTGTAATACGACGTCTGGCTAAAGTTTCAACACGCCGGCGATTTGGTCCTTCGGCGTTCTCTGCATGTGTAACCGGTGACAGACTTACTACGGTGGCCCAGTTGTGGAACCTTCTGTCATAGACATGGGACAACACACTTAAACATCTCAGTTAACATAGTGGTATACATATTGTATACAAATTGGCCACATCATTTTCCTATCTACTGAATATATCTAATCGGACGTAGGGTCTTCTGTGATGTCACTTCAACTTTCCAGGCCCCAGAACTTGTACACTACTTTAAGGAAACATAATTCTTTTGTTAGATAGACGAACTCCTTGGGCTGTCTATGATCTAGCGATTCCGCTACGTTATCAGTCTCACCCTTCATTTTCTTCTCAGTTATGTCTCTTAAATTACTATACAATTATTGTAATATTCCCTTTTACACTGCATTTATTATTTTGCTCTTCTCTCCAACGTTCGTTTTTCCACCGAAATCACTGTCCCTGGGGAAGGTTGCTAGATCGATACTAGCCTCAACACAAGGCAACATTTTTTCCACAGATCGGGGTTTTCCTTGCTTTCTATATTCTGGGATTTCCGAACGAACTGTTCGTCGAGACAAACACGGTAAGAATGGTATCCTGATTGTTCACTCCGGCTATCCCTTTCTCTTTCCCACATGTAACTTTACCCCTCTTGCAGTGCGTTTTCCGCAGTGTATTTTTACAGTTGCTTCATGCAACTACGATTCGACACCATATGAAATAAAAGCAAAATATAGGAATTCAACGTTTGATGAGTCATTCATTGTATTTTCCTAGCATACCGATAACATTACATAAAATTTGAGTTGCATCCGTGGTCTAGAGCACGCCGACACGGTATCTCAGCGTGTCTGGTGGGACGGTTAGCTGCACTCTGTAATTAAAAAACTAAGTGAACGGATCAACCAAGTGTCTGAACGGGTGTCATCGAACGAACACCCTGAACGAATTCAACGATCAGTATAGAACAAAATGAGAGCAACCGGAAAGAAATAAAAGAAGAGGTAGCGTCTTTGATTAGTAATCGAGGACTCTGGATTAAATCTCGCTGCTGCTAGTGATTTTTTTCTCTGTTCTCATGTAATGCTTATAACAGGTTTATTAGCACTGTGCAAATTATCAGTATCTAAGTTCTCATTTAATGTTAACGTTATCTTCACTTTGAAAATTTGTGTAAAAAATTCGAAATGCCGATGGTTCGTTTCTCGCCATGTCCGAACATTTTTCCATAACATTCACCTAAAATAAAAAAAAGCTCAGTCGAGTAGAGGTCTGCGCTGTAAGTAGGGGATCCCGGGTTCGAATCCCCGCCCCCCCCCCCCAAAAAAGTGGGAACCTTAAAAAAAAAAGTTGCTTCGTCAGCTCTGGTTCTATAAGGTGACTGGCAGTACGTTCGCGTCCACCTTATTGTAACTACTTTTTCATTTTCACCTTTTGATTTCTCAAAGATTCTGAGTCTTTCTTGTTCATTTAATACAAATATTACGATGTATCGAAAGTCGATATTATTTGTTATAAACAATGTATCCACAAAACTTCAAGGTGCAAAGACCAACGTGTGGAATGTTTCCCCAGTAGGCAGAAATCTTGACTGGCACTCATTTGCGAAAGTAAACACACTGGAAGTTTTTGCTTTTATGAAGCTTTCTGTTAAGTTTATACGAGGCGTAAGGTTGGATTAGGTGCGGAATGCGGACCACTGTCATAATCCATTGGAACTTTTCTCAGTGTCTTTAGTGTGCCTGTCGCTCTTTTCAGTTCAGAGCACAAAGCATTTAATATAACAAAAAATCGAAAACGTCCGCGGTCCCAGGTTGTAATCCCGCCACTGCTTAGATATTAATTAATAATCAGCTTCGGCGGCCGAAAGCTACCGGCATAGGATGTCAGCCTCATTTTGACAAAGAACATGTCAAATAGAGCGAACGAGCGGACAAAGGTTCAGAGCACCCTCTTGTCCCTGGGATGACAAGTTGCCACTAAAGGTGGAAGAATCAGCAACGATAAAAGGCTTGTGGGTGCAAAAGGCAATGGAAACCACTGAATTAAAGTCACATAACGTTTAGCCACAGGATATGTAGAGTGTTATTGAAAAAGTGTCATGATGATCTCTCCATTGGCAAAAGATTCTAGAACAGTACCCCATCAGGATCTCCAGGTGCGCACTTGAAAATTTTGGAAATTTGTGGTTATTTCCTATAGGACCAAACTGCTGAGGTTATCGATCCCTAGGCCTACAGACTACTCAATCTAACGCGAACGAACGTACGCTGAGGACAACACACACACGCATGCCCGAGGGAGGGCCCGAACCTCGGACGGGGGCAGCCTCGCGAACCGTGGCAAGACGCCTCAGACCGCACGGCCACCCGGCGCTGCGAGGTGGTAACTGCCAAGCACCAGATAACCGTGAGAAAATGATTGAATAATCGAAGAAAGGATAACGTTCTTCGAGTCGAGACTTGGAATGTCAGAAACTTGAACATGACAGAGAAACTAGATAATCTGAAACGGGAAACGCAAAGGATTAATCTAGATTTAATAGGGGTCAGTGAAGTAAAATGGGAAGAACACAAAGATTTATGGTAGATGAGTGTAGGGTAATATCAAAAACAGCAGAAAATGGTATAACGGGAGTAGGATTTGTTATGAATAGGAAGGCAGAGAGTGTGTTACTATGAACAGTTCAGTGATAGGGTTATTCTTATCAGAATCGATAGCAAACCAACTCCGACAACGACAATTCATGTACATATGCCGACGTCGCAAGCTGAAGATGAAGAGATTGAGAAAGTAAATGAGGATATTGAAAGCGTAATACAGTACGTAAAGGGAGACGAAAATCTAATTGTCATGGAGGACTAGCTTGCAGTTGTACGGAAAGGAACAGAAGAAATGGTTATAGGAGAAAATTGCCTTGGAAAAGGGAAAGCGAGAGGAGAAAGACTAATTGAGTGCTGTAATAAATTTCAGTTAGCAATAACGAAATTCTGTTCATGAATCACAAGAGGAGGAGGTATACTTTGAAAAGGCCGGTTGATACAGTAAGATTTCAGTTAGATTCCGAAATCAGATACCAGATTGTAAGGCGTACTCAGGAGCAGATATAGACCCAGGTCACAATATAGTAGTGCTAAAGAGTAGGATAAAATTTAATGATAGTCGGAAGGACAGACTCAGCATACAGGAAAAAAAATAACCTTCCGTGAAATTAAAAGCAAAGATGGTAACATTAAGAATGCAACGAGAATTCCACTGTTAAATACAGAGGAGAGAGCGGATAGGTGGAAAGAGTACGTTGATGGCCTCAATTTGGGGGGGGGGGGGGGGGAAGATTTGTCTATTGTGAAGGAAGAAGAAACTGGAGTCGATTAAGAAGAGATAGGGGATCCAGTATTGGAATCAGAATTTAAAAGAGCTTTGCAGGACTTACGATCAGATGAGGCAGAAGGGATAGATAACATCCTATCAGAATTTCTAATATCGTTGGGACATATGGCAACAAAACGTCTATTCACGTTGGTGTGTAGAAGTATAAGTCTGACGACGTACCATCTGAATTTCGGAAAAACATCATCCACACAATTCCGAAGACGGCAGGAGCTGATAAGTGCGAGAAACGTTGCACAATCAGTTTGACAGCTCATACAAACTAATTGTTGACAAGAATAATGTACAGAGGAATGGAAAAGAGAATTGAGGATGTGCTGGATGACGATCACTTTGGCTCTACAAAAGGTAAAGCCACGAGAGAGGCAAATCTGACGTTGCGGTAGATAACGGAAGCAAGACTAAAATCACCTCACGTTCATAGATTTTGTCGACCTGGAAAAAGCAGTCGGCAGTGTAAAAGTTAGAAGATGTTAGAAATTGTGAGAGACATAGGGATAAGCTATAAGGGGTAAAATACAGTACGTACAAGAGCTAAGATGGAGTAAGAAGGGTCGACGATCAAGAACGAAGTGCTCGGATTAAAAAGGGTGAAAGACAGGAATGCAGTCTTTCGCCCCTCCTTTTCAATCTGTAAATCTAAAAAGCAATAAATGGAAATAAAAGAAAGGTTCAGGAGTGGAACTGAAAATTCAAGGTGAAAGGATATAGATGATACGATTCGCTGATGACATTGCTATCCTGAGTGAAGGTGAGGAAGAATTACATGATCTGCTGAATGGAATGAATAATCTAATGAGTAACGAATATGGCTTGAGGGTAAATCGAATAAAGATGAAAGTAATGTGAAGTAGCAGAAATGAGAACAGCGAGAAGCTAAACCTTAGGATTGATGGTCATGAAATAGATGAGTTAGGAAATTCTGCTACCAAGGCTGTAAAATAACCAATAATGGCAAAAATGGTATTTCTGTCTAAGAGAAGTCTGTTCATACACGAGCATTAGTTTGAGAAAGAAATTTCTATGTACACCTACGTCTGGAGCACAGCAGTAGTGAAACATGGACTTTGCGAAACCCGGAACAGAAGATAATCGAAGCATTTGAGATGTCGCGCAACACACGAATGTTGAAAATTAAATGGACTGGTAAGGTAAGCAATGAGGAGGTCCTACACAGAATCGGAAAGGAAAGGGTTATTTGGAAAACACTAAAAAGGAGAAAGGACATGGTGGTAGGACATCTGTTAAGAAATGTGGGATTGACTTCCATGTTACTAGAGGGAGCTGTAGAGGGCAAAAACTGTAAAGAAAGACAGAGACTGTAATACATCCAGCAAATAATTGAGGACATAGGTTGCAAGTGCTACTCCGAGATGAAGAGGTTGACACAGGAGAGGAATTGGTGGTGGGCCACATCAAACCAGTCACAAGACTGATGACACAAAAAACAAAAAGTATTACATTGTAGATAATGGGTTCAGTGGGTGGTATCCCTCTCTCTCTCTCTCTCTCTCTCTCTCTCTCTCTCTCTCTCTCTTTTTCTGTCGACACTCTTGTGAAGGCTTTGGCGTTACAGATAGATTCTCAAACCTCATGTCTCTGGTAAATGTTAGTGGGGGAGTGGTTCATGCTAACGCATGTGATGCCTGTCACACACCGCAGCCACTTTCCCTTTGTCACCTGCCTCAAGAAGAACTAAATCCATTTTATTGCAACACTTGTCACCTATCCCCACTGCGAGACATGAGCCATTTGAACTTAAGGAACTACGTAATTTTTTCCTCAGTTTCCTTCTTAGTACTTGCTAACCGAAAGACAGCTACGCAAATCACAACTTATAACAAGGTGCACATTACCTCAGGAATACACTGCATAAAGAATAATTGTAATATTCTCACCTCGTTTCCCTAAGAAAAGAAAGGTAAGTGAACTACACAAAATCACGCTCGAGAATGCTAAAGTGGAGTCTGAATTAATCCAGTGGCATGAAGGGATAATGAACTGCTTGATATTTGCAATATTCTGTACGCCTTCCACGGCATCGGTTTCTGTGTCGACGACTAGGTAGCTATGGTCGCCCAGAACTTATACGACTCTGTGTGGACCGTCATACAGGGGACAGATCTCGAACCACTTTCTTTTCTGAGAGATCAGATCGGTGATGGTTTCGGACTAGAATCAAGTCGCCTTCCTTAAACGTAGGATTCTCGGCTATGTAATGATGTTGCACCTTCTGATCAGCTTCCTTTTTCCTCGGTATTGTTAGTGTTTTCCACAATTTTGTTTGGAATACCTCTTGTGGGGAAGGAGGTAATTGCACTGCGGCAATGACAGGCGCAATTACTGGTCTCTGGAGCATAAGCTCGGTAGGGGAATAAACGGTAGAGTCGTGGATTAACCTGTTAAGTGGCCTCTTCGAGCTGTGCAATATACTGTACCCAATTGGTTTGTCGAGCTGAAGAGTGAATCCGTGTCAGTTTCCCCACTTCGAGGGAACTCCGTTCAGATGTGTCTGCGGCAGCATGGAAAAGGCTTGTCCGGCGAACAGTGTCTCCTCACTGCTGTATTTCGACGACCCAGGAGCGAGATGTAAACTATGGGCGACCTTTGGGTTAGCCGACACGGTGAGTGAAACATAGCGAACAACTCAAGAGATCGACTAGATAGGTGCACATGTGACGGGGTTATTTCAATAGTGGTACTAGTGCATTACCTCCATTTTTCTGCAGATAATGCTTCTGAAATAAACTATCCAAACAAAAGAAATAAAGGTTCATCTCTAGCAAGAAGCTTTCATATTTATGGTATCTCAACTGCAGATATTTCATTTGACTTTAGGACTCTGTATCGCAAAATGAACAAAAATGGACATGTACTACTATTGAAATGAGCCTTTCATGTGTCGCCGAACATCTTCCAAGTGGATCCAGAACAGTGGCTCTCTATGCATGGACTTTGATACGCCTGATCTGATGCCAGAAATTCTTCCGCCAGTAAGTTTTCTGAAGGATTTTACGGGCAGCTCTGCTCCAATCCCAAATCACTACAGACCGTCAGCGACAGTAGACTGATTGTCCTCATTATCTTTCCTATGCAACGTCTGAATTAAAATACCGAATGGCACCGGGAATCAAGTCATGTTCCTGTCAATGCTATTACGCAGTCAAGGGCGGCCAACAACAGCAGCAGCGTTTGAAACTCGTGACTGGAACAAACACAGAATATGGTGGCTGAGACATCTAGTCGAACCTGTCACCTCAACACGTCTGTAGTCTTTGGTTGTTGGTGGATGTAACCGTAGAAGATTAGTACAGAACCACAGACTAACATTTTTCTGTAGCAGATCGCTAACCAGTCGATCGTCTGTTCCAGGAGTTGGACTTCATTTCTTACAGCACATGTTTCATCGCCTAGTAAGGAACTGATTTACGAAGAGGCATTAGCGAAGCCACAGACAGTGAAATTCGATATAATTTGAAGAAACATATACTCAAAAATCAACACATACATGAGAGGAAGCACTATACAAGCGTTTATATGTTATTACACACGGAATACAGCCGCTGGGAGGACAAATACATTTGCTAAAGGATAAGTTGAAAGTGTACAACTTCACACAACAAAACCGTCTTCAGAACACAGACCACTCTCCGGAGAGAGCACGGAAATGAAATGAAGGGGATAAATCGCTATACCAGAAAAAGAAATTATGCGTCACAGTTACGGTAACAGTAACAACTGTCGGCCAAAACAGTGCCAGTTCGGCAATTATTTTTTATGAATTGTGATGTAATAATCGACTCAGCTAAGTATAGTCCATTCGAATCTTTCTCTTTTTTCTCAGTAATATAAACGGCAGTATTAATTTTATTACTCTCTCTTCCTCTGTGGTGAGGAATGGTCTGGACAAATGTTGTGTCCCCAGTACATGAGTTTTTTGCTTGACAAAACCACTGTACTACAAGCTGAAACGAAATTCAGACTTATTTTTTGTTATCCACGTGATGTCTTTTCATACGAGCCCGCCCCTAAAACACCAAGAAACGGACGCATGTTGCGGGCCGCCTGATGAATAATACACAACTGTACAGGTGTTATATCTCATCAAATTTAAGGTCCCCAGAAAGCTGTCTTCTGGACGTTTTTGGCCTTCGGTTTTGCATTAATCCTAGATATTGCTCCGGTTGCGGCGATGCTGGTGTAGGTAGAACTTATGATATACCTTGTGCCTCGCAACGGTCATCGAACCTCTCAAATGACACTTGGTGGTACCTTCTACTTCGCTGAGATTGATGTCACTGTCTCATTCGTAGTGAAGTTTCCGAGGATTCTGTAACAGAGAGGAAATGGCATTAACCGACGGGTACAGCACACAGATACTCGATAGATTCATCTGACACTCTTGTTCCAAGCCTGGAGTTCTCCTATGAAGTGCTGTTTTAACATTAGCGGTTTTTTCCAAAATCTTGACTGCTCACATTTTCTTGTTATATTTCTCTTAATTGGCAGCCAGCTTCTTGCCACTAATGTACTACATAGGTTGAACGCTGACACGGTCTGCCACAGCTTTGGATAACGAAATCCAGCAGCAAAACTTGTCGTTACTGCTAACGTGGAAAGTAAACAGACCGTGAAAATAATTGAAAAAAACTCATAGTCACAACCGAGATGAAGGTAAAACTACGGGCGCTAACTGCCCTATTCTTCATGGAAGCTGTGACACTAGAGTCCGCAAGTGTGTCCTACACTGAAAATGGGAGTCCAGTCTATAGCAAAGAAAAGCATTTTGCATCAGTGCAATTTTCATCAGGTGGTCAGGACAATCGGATGAAAGTCACACGCAATCAGTACAGACAGGTTGCAACAAGGTCGTAAAAGGTGTTGAATCATCAGACGAACACATGTCACCTAGACAGTGTCGTTATTCATTGTGAGGCATCGCCAAAAGGTAGGGTAGGTATTTCTGTTATGTGAGACAGCGCGCTGTTGTTCTCAGTATACAGTAGTATCGGTACACTCCACTGTCATGCGGAATTGACGATTAGATGTCACAAGAGGCGGACTTGGCAATATATACCGAGATGGAGAGTTGTGGAGAGTCAGCAGAACACGTAGTAACTGTAGTCTGAGTCCGTTAGGAGAACTCAGCAACTTTGAACGTGAAGGAGTCGCTGGATGTCAACTGAGTGCAAAGGAAATGGTGGTACGGTATGAGGGTGCTTACTATAGGTAAGTGGGGTCCTGTTACTACTCTTAAGACATTGCTAAAAGCTCAAGGATATGAACTCATATAACAGAACTGAGGGTTATTTTGGAGGCGATGATTATTTATTATAGTGTCACAATACACCCTATCATTAAGCAGCATTTTTGAGCCAATGGCTACTAACTACAACACATCTGAAATGGAATAGGTTCCCCAGAGTACTGACCTGAATCCATCGCAGTGCTCCTGGGATTAGTTAGAACGCTGACTTCACTCCACATTCCACCGTATAAACTTACCACATTCTCTTGAAGGTAATCGTCAATTTCGTCTCGTACTTACTGAGAAAACTAAACAGCTACAAAATGATTTTCAATATTTGACGGTGGTATATGAAAGGACCAAAAGAGGCTTCTTAAAAAACTTTAGAAGGCGTCTGACCAGGAAGTGGTAACTCTAATTCAAGACCTAATTTCGAATCATGCTGCAGTACTACAGCTTAGGAGAAAATTCTGAAGAACTGTGTGTCAGTACGGTGAAGAGATTGTCACCGGTTAATGAATAAGCGACACAAACATCCAAGAAGGCTAATGGTTGAGTTTTCTGCAGTTGTAACGAATTATCTGGCTTTGATTAAAAGCATTTCCTATCAATTAAAAAATTTATGTACTTAGAATTTCAGTAACTGTCATCATCTTTATGCTTGCTTGGCGCAGTTTGATTTTTCACACCCATCATCCCGGCCTGGCAGGGGTAATATTGAATTTGTATGTGGTTATTTGGTGGGTAACTGCAGTGTAGATGGTGCCTTAGAGCACAAGTGCGAATAATATGAAGAATTTCGATGTTTCATTCCTACATACTGGTCTTAGGAAGCACAAGACAGAGTAAAGCACGGTACACTAATGATGAAAAACATTTACAGTCTGACTTTAAAACTCCCTCTTGGTTCCTTGTGAGTGTATAGTCACGCAATCAGTTTTTGCAAAGTTCCTATAGTACTGCTGAACAAACGTGCTTTTGGACTATGAAATTTCTCTCACAGCTCCACCGAATCGTTCTGCCAGTGTAAATATAATTTCCAAAGAGTTCTAAGGTTTACTTCAAGAGGTATGGTCGTGGTGAAGAGAATAATGGTGGCCAGAATGATAATGTTTTCTCCGTTTAAACCGAGGTCACGGGGAAACGGAAGATATGATTGTAAGTGACATACTTGGCTTAAACGTCGACGAGGGGTTGGCGGTTGAAGTCGTTGCGTGGTACTCCCTGATGGAAATGAGGAGGATCATTTTAACAAAGACTGAAGTCACTGGAAAGTTAGGGATGTGTGGCAAAAGTAATCTTCAATTGCTATAACACTGTTGTGGTTATCTTATTTTTATATTGGTTACCATGTTTTATTTGTGTGCAACGAAGTAACGAATGTGTATTGTTTTAAGGAGTATTTCGAGTGCCATGATGCATTCCCTTGATGAGTTTTTCTACGTGCTATTGCTTTTTTGGCAACTGTGTGTGACATTACATGAAAATGGAGTCATGTTTTCGGAGTGATAATGTGGATGGATCACCGTAGAATACATCTTTGTATGCCACATTTTATTAATTTTTATTATGATGCTGATGTGGAATCTAATGTTATGGGAGCTTCAGTCGGTGAAAAAACATTTGCAGCGACTGAAAACACATAAATATACACATGCCATGTTACAAAGCACACAGAATATCACGTCATACAATAGATTCATTACCACCAGCAGAGCCTCAGTAACGTGGTCTGATAAGTGAATTTGAACGAAATGTATTTCTGACCCTAGGTGGCGCCAACCTAAGTTATACATCTGAAGTCTGCAACCATTAAGGTTACCTATGAGAGTCATTACACCTAAAATCTCTGTGTGAAAAAAAAATGCTGCGTCAGTGGTCAAGAAAATCTGTTATGAACAAACAAATCGTTGCAAAATGGGCTTCAGAATGCAGTCCCACAAGTTGCTGTCAGAGGAAAGTTGGAAAGTTACACGGATAGCAATGCTGTCACGTTGTTACTGTATGCTCCATAATATGCACTGGAAACCAAAACATCACGGCCACTGTCTTAACAGCGTGTTGGCCCACACTGGAGCGAATTACAGCCGCTCCTCTGATTGCAAAGACATAATATTCGCGTAGATCACAGCTGCCTAGGTGATTTTATTTAGCACCATAAATCACATGGGATCTCAGATGAATTTCCCCCAGAGAATAATCCTGACCCAGGGGCCTACGTCTCTGGGGCAGTGCATGGTGTTAGCATCCGTTGACCTCGATGACAGCCTATCCAGAAATGTCCATCGACCTAGGGTAACAATAAAAATAATAAACGTGAATTATCCAACGAACTGACACAATCCCACTGGTCGTGAAGGGAATCTCAAAGCTCCGATGTCCTATACAAATGGAAATGATAAAGTCGTTGAATCAACATGGGAATACGTAAGGGTCTGTTCAAGAGGTCAAGTGTTCAATAGTGTGGGATTAAAGATATACTCCGAAACGTGCCTGCACCAGTACTCTACTGAATCTTCAGCACTCCCACACTCACCCAAATATACTGCTATGCAGAGCAGCAAATCCCCTGTACTCTACATTCTGTAATGATGCTTACTCGTGGCTACAATTTGTGTCTAGGGGACCTGCTAGTAAAAAATTACCAACAAAAATAATCTTGTTCTGCAGAAAAGAGCAATTCTTGGTAAATTACAAAAATGTGTAATTTATGGACTTATAGTTTGAACGTTATGTTGCACAGGTGGTACACTCATGTGTCGTTTTAAAGTGCGTTAGAATACGCGACGTAGCCTTCTTTTCCTTCTTCTGGCTAGTAGTCACGGATCGTAAACACATATGTATTCTAGAAGGCTCTGACTGCGGGAACCTAAGTACAGGTGCATCTAGAAGGCTGTGTCCCACCTGCATCTAAATATCCAGATACATTTGTTTAGTTCTTCCTTTCAGAATTTCAAACACGTGTACTTCGAAGTTACTGCCTCGTTGTTCTATTGCAGTGTATGGTTTTCTGTGCTAGAATTGCCGAGACTAGAGAACTTTAACACTAAACATAGAGGTTTCGAGGCAATCAGTTCAAAGCAACATGAATAATAAGCTGCACACTATTTGGGGTCAATGTTCACTTGCAGAAATGGGGTGAAAGCATATAATACCCTCATACGTACACCGTTCTGTAATACAGGCAATTACATAAGGGGGATCAGACAAATACAAATTTTCGTAAGAGATATTGGTCTCTCATAGAATGCCAACGAAAGTACATACAATTCCATAGAGGAATTTGTCGGGCTGACAGTGTCGAAGACAGGTGTAATGGAAGGAGCGATAACTTTCAGTGATAGTGCAGTTTCTAGGATTCACGTCCCGAAAACGTTAGGTATCCAGATTGGAGGGGATACAGTTTAACGTCTAACGGTTACTGATCAGTTGAAAGTAATCGAAGTGAAGAGAGTAGTAGCAGGTGTTACTCAGGAGGCTAGCACAATTCCGAGCGTGAAGCGAAAGGATAAGGACGATAAAGAAGAAAGTGAGCAACAGGAATACGCAGGTTCGAAGTTCTGAAGCGGCATACTTATTATTATTCTGATAATTAATTTACATTTTTAAGCATGTTTCGGCGTGCTCCCCAACAGAGACGTGCTCTCACATATTTTCAAAGTTCGAGCGTAATTGTCGATTGCTGCATTCACTATGATATTGCCCCATGATCCAAGAACAGTACTCATCTTCTTTACTAGTGGAATCAGGATACATTTCAGTTTCACAATCATCTTCATCTCAATAAAATTGTTGGTATGTTTAATAACCTCTATGATCTCTCTGCATGTCGTTGCATAAAATCCGAACGTGACATTTGGAAGAAGAGTTTTACCAAATAGAATGCGATGCTCTCCTGATTGCAGAACATGTTTCGCAACAGCCTATATATGCGAGTTTCCCCACATTTAAAGTTGGGTTTCTTAAAAAGATTCATGTAACAACGCCGGTAATGACGCAGAATATTTTAACGAGTGTTATATTTTCAACCATGGAGCGTAAATTTTGCACCAACAAACTGGTCACCAAAGACAGGAAGCTCATTAATAAAGCGTAGCGAGTATATCTATTGAGCAAAAATAGAAAACAGTCCCTTTCATCCTGGTACTAGTTATATCCTCGGTCTCTGATGAAAGCTATGGAAATTCAAGTATCGGTGAGAAAAACAATACAACAGCCTTCAATAAGAGATCATATCGAAAGATATATCAAGAAATCTTAGGACATAGAGATCAGATGAGGTTCAGACCCACAGTTCTTACAACATTATCCGTGGATGGTCTTGCGTTGAAATTCAGTGAAGCAACAAGTAAGCCATAACATCAACGGTTATCCAAATATTTGCTTCAACTACTGAGGACAACAGAGCAATGAAAGGGTGAAGACTTGATTTCTGCTGCATTTTACGAAGAATGCTTTTCTCAACCATCGGATTTCCTAGCTGATTAGCATCTGTAAATAATTTAGCGTTACACACGTCTATGTAGTTGTGGAGATCAGTCGAAGACTGCTTTGCGCAGTTCTCTGCACTAGTCTAATCTGTGTAAAACTCTTCAGCTCTGCGTAACTAGATCAATTTACAAAAATTTGAACCTCAGCTTCCATTAATTTGAACCTGATTACTGCAATCCCGCCCTGGTCTTCTGGTATACTTTTAAGCCTCTACACTTCCTCCATTTCGAAACTGGTATTCCACGATTCCTTTTGATGTGTCACATCAAAATGAAAGTTATCTGTTATTTGCACATTGCTAATCTTCAGTTAATTACTTGTCGACTATTCGCGACGAACTTCTATTGTTATCTCAGATCCCACTGATTGACTTTCATCCCAGCGTGTGGTACGGTAGTTATTGTACTTGAGTTCTTTTGGACGTGAATAACCTAAGGCAGCCACGAGAAGGAGAGCGAAGACGTTAGGCATGCTTTCACAAATTCCGAAGGAAAACAGGGTCTGCGTATTATTTCTATGCTGTACGAGGCTGTGATAGAGGAAGGTGTCCTTTCTTATGATGTAAAATGATATACCATTGAAACCGACTGTATATACAAGCAGTCGTTCAATAAAGTGACACAATTATTTTTTTCCTGAAAGCGTGTTGGTGTTGCTAAGGATTTTAATACTTCACACTATATTATTGGCCACAGTTTTGGGTATAAAATGCTGTTTTTTAACATCATCTCCGTTCAGTACGACAGCCTTATGCTACCTCACTGGCAGGGCCTGTAGGCTCGCATGATACCATTCTACAGGCCAACGTCGGAACCATCGTCTTGCTATATCAGTAAGCTCTCCATCACCCACGTACAGCTTCCCGCAAAGTTCATCCTTCGTCGGACAAACAACTGGAGCAGGACGGTACGAAAGCTCAGCACGCAACTCTGAGTGAATCAGCACGACCAACGGAGAAATACAGTTGTGGACAATGTTGTTTGATTATGATTCATCGATCACTTCGACAGAGACAGCCCACACGTTTTAACATTGCAGGAGTGACGGCTGTGTGCCGGCGGCCGGCAAGCGGGTTATCAGACAGATTTACGTGACCTTGTTGCGATGATGACAGACACCTCGCCCAATGCCTCACCGTGATTTTGTTCACTGCCAGGTCTCTGTTAACTTTCTGCAAGCGGCTTTAATAACTGCGATACTCTAGTTTTCTGCCAAAACACTCTCGATGACAGCTCTCTGCTATTAACGCATCTCCGTTGAGGCGCCGTATTTCTATCGACACAACCTATCGGAATTTCAGTGAACTACAGGCTAGGAAGCAGGAATATACCACGATGACTCACAACAAATTATGCATTTTAACCAAAATGGTGGGGGAACAAAATTCATTTCATTACTTGTCGACCGCCCCTCATACATGATTAGAGGACTGTGAGAGTGAGCAATATATGAAAGCAGCAGTGGGTTTGTAAGTGTGAAATACATATGTGAAATCAAAGATCCTCTTATACATCTGTTCTGCATCAGAGATTACCGTTTTTTCGTTACTGCGTATCGGTCGAGCAATGTTGGCCTGTCGACATTTATCTAGATTAGACACAAAATGCCATGGGACAGTGCCTTTCTGCCATTACGGTTCATTTTGGCAGTTTAAACTGCATTTAGTAGGCTGTCAGGTTATGCAAGTCGGTATTTCATTCACCGCATACGATTTGCATCTTCTATTCTTTTCAGACCTTTGTGAAAGAACTGGTCTTTGTAAGCTGTGCTGATAAGGTATTGTTCCAGCTAACCTTAATTAGATTCGTCTAAGCTAAAAAATGTCCATTGCTTAAAAAGTGCTGATATGGTCAAAATTTTTATAACTGAGTATAGTGTGGGACGATTTTTTGGCATGTAAGGTGGACATTTTTGAAGTTTTGTGTTTCCTTTTGCTCAAACAATGTCTATCCTTTTCTAACACCCACTACTCCAAAATGTCTGAAGTTACACGAAACGTTTATTGAATGTGAATCTGGCACTAATATGATATTTTTAATTATTATTATTAAAGCACACAACGGGAATACTAACTCAAACTTCAAAGATGGCGATGAGGGGATAAAATTTAAACATTTGTCTTCTCATTCATTTTCATTACAGGGCAGTTGGTGGGTGTTAATGACACAGGAATACTGATTGTGTGTTGGAATGGACGTTAGGGAGAAGTCTGGCTTAGTAGTTCGTTCCAAGTTACATTTATTCACAAAATGTAGTGAAATACTCAACTGCTATAAACACATATTATGGTCAAAATCCTTTCACTATGGATCCGTGAGGGATAACGGCTTTAACAATTTTAGTCACCAATATTCAGTAAGGATTCAGTTAAGAGAAAAATTTAAAATGGACACTCACGTGATACAAAAATCCAGACACTAGGAGAGCAGAACAATAAGTTTGCCATCTCTAGGGCAAACGAGGTGTGAAACATGGCTTGCAGCCCACAATGGAAAGACATCAAAAAACCTAATCAGGATCGCGATGCATGAAGCAAATCATAACTGGGTGAGGTACAAGTGATTCCCTAATTGAATCTAGTTAAACAACAAGATATTTATCATTCACGAAGTACACAAAAAATGTTCCCGACAAATGAATTACGTATCATAGATACTTCCTAACATGTAAATAGTATCTCACACCCAAAATCACATTTCATGTGAGCACAGCGATAGCAGTCACACTCAACAGACCCTGGTCAGTGTCTGCTGACTCTGGACAAATTTTAGCCTGTAGCAACTCTGTGGACAGATATAGATAAAAACTTGGATGTGGCGAACTGACCAGTCGACACAGCGACTTCGCAGTGGTATCGAGTGTCTCTTCCAATCAGGAGATAACAGAGACAACACCTGGTTTTCTTTTCAGTATTTCCGATTGACTTAGCGTCAAAAATCAAAACAAGGATCTTCAACTAATCAATCGCGAAGTCACTCGTTAACAATGAACCAGTGGACAGACCTCCCCCCCC
This sequence comes from Schistocerca gregaria, assembly GCF_023897955.1. Taxonomy (NCBI): domain Eukaryota; kingdom Metazoa; phylum Arthropoda; class Insecta; order Orthoptera; family Acrididae; genus Schistocerca; species Schistocerca gregaria. The sequence goes on along the minus strand of NC_064921.1, from coordinate 133,538,631 downwards.
CCCCTGTTCCAACGTAAAATGTTTGTTTTCCCAAGATACAAGAATAATTATAAAGATCAATGGGAATCTCGGATCGTTATTTCTGGTTCGCAACTTTCATAAATTAAATTAAGTACCAATTTTGTAGTTTGCCAGAAGCGAAAAACCCTGAGACTTATCACCAAGTTATGAAACAAAATATTGTCATTGTGGTATATACTTAAATACTTTTCGTATACTTGATGCGCCAAAGATAACGATTATTGTCTTGTCTTTGAGCATGCATAATAAACCTAAATCATACTCCACAAGCCACCAAACGGCATTTTGTGGAGAGTAATTCTGGTACCACTAAAACATCAGCCATTTCCTGTTACACTAGTGAATAACGTATGTGTCTGCTACTTCATGTTTATAAATACAAGCTAATTTCTTATGCTTCCATGTGTCACAGAATTCGGGCGAACTGTTATGTGTTGCATGACACTTGTAACTTTATCTGCTCTCATTGAATAGGACAATGACCAATTCTCTGTCACTGTGGACAACCTTGATTAATTAATGCTGTCACATTTTGAGACTTTGTAATTTATCTTACAAATTCTGTAAATATCAGCGTATAACAATATTTTCTTATGCCACCTGAGGCAATCTTTTGTATCATTAGGCTATACTGGAACCCATTTTATAATCCTTTGCAATAATATCGTTGGTGTGATAAATAATCGGGTGTCAACTATTATGGTATGTTTGTTCTTTTGTATCTAGATAATCTCCATCAACTTAGTGACTTAACACGTTCAGTATGTCCCTTACATGACCCTGATAAAGTTAGAAAAAAAATAAACTTCTATTTTTTTGTATGTGCTGTTCTACGCCTAAGAGATTGGTGCTCATATTTATAAAACAGTGAAGGCTATGCACGTAAATTACATACGTTTAAGTTAGTAATTGAGAATAGCCATAAGTTTGAGCTTTTTAGAACAATCATATTGATATGCTAGCTATGAATGTTTCGTTTACATCACATCCACATCGAGGCCATATTTTGAGTTAACATTTTACACTATTTAAGCACATATTTTTGTATTACTTCACATATTAGCTGTTAATGTTCACTTACATCACGACCGCAGTGAGGCTATATCTTTGACTTATTTCATGTACATTTTCATTTTTGTGAGGATTTACTTTTGCCTGTTAAGCATGAGCTTGTTCAGTGCAAGTATTTTGCAGAACTTCTATTATAAATCGTCAATAATATAAATATTATTACAATCCTGTCTTAAGTATGTGTAACATCCTTCAAATATCATTCCTAGAAACTTCTCAAATTTTACTAGTTCAGTATTACATGTATAAAACTATTGCTAATGTTGTGACTACAGATAAACAGATCCGTCGTGCTTTCCAGTTTGGACCTTCGTCAGAACCACCAGAAGATTCCTGCAAATCGGTAGCTTTTCTGCCTTTTGCTGGGATCATTTCCTCGAAGATAGGAAGGATTCTGAAAAGATATCACATCAAAAGTATTTTTCGTCCACCAGACAAGATTAGAGCGCTCCTTGGCTCTGTTAAGGATGGCTTGGGTTTGAGGAAGCCCGGTGTGTACAAGATCCCTTTCACTGTGGAAAGATGTACATTGGTCAGACAATCCGGACCATTCAGGAGCGATGTGTTGAGCATCAGCGGCACACAAGGCTGCTTCAACCTGAGAAGTCTGCAGTGGCGGAACACTGTCTCACCGAGGGACACAGAATACTATATGACGAGACACAAATGGTTGCCCCTGCATCTCGCTATTGGCACTGTATTTTAAAAGAATCCATAGAGATTCGGTTATCTGACAATCTTATTAATAGAGACAAAGGTTTTCTTTTAAGTAAGACTTGGGACCCAGTGTTATCTGACATTAAAAAACAACGGTCTGTGGTTCTACCGTCGGAATAAAATTTTTATTTATTTTTATTTTTAAATTTTTGACAGCGATATCTCGATTTCGCCTCTTTCCATCACTGGCGGCGGGGTATGTCTACTGCGCTAGAGGGCGGTTACGGCACCTTCTCGCGCACGCGTTGTGGGTCTTCTGCGGCCTATATAGGGGCCGCCGCTTGCGCTGGGAAGTCAGTTCCGGCGAGATCGTGCACCAGCACTCTCACCTGAAGATGGCGGCCAGTTGGACCGCGGAAATATTGTGTCATGAAGACGTTATGATCCGGCTGCATATCCGAGAAGAATATTATTAATATTATCTATTGCTAATGTTATTACTCAACGCTGTAGAATACAATTAATCTCACAGACATTGCTGATGATTTTAGGAAGACTGTTGAAATTTTTCAAGGCCATCTATCAAAGTAATTTTGTACTATTTAGTGGATAATTATATACTTTAACTGCCATTGTACTTGCTGAATGAGTACGATTTCCTAGCAGTAAGGATACTGAAAAGCGATCAGCTTGTAATATGTTCTGCTGTTTACTTCGCAAATAAGTTTGAAGCCTGCTGTCCAGCTTTAAGAGAGTCTGATGAAAGTTGTTCTTCATATTTTGATATTTGCCAAATTCTATAGATTCGCTTTGTTCCATCTCAGTTATCTGTAGGGGACTTTTTCTCTAATCCTCAAACCCACAGATAACATTCGTTATGTGGTTTGCTGTGATAGTGTACGTAATAAGACTAGCAGTCACTGGCCAAATCAAAGCAGGACAATAATGAATGCTTCTTATTGATCTCTCCATGACTAATGTATGGATAAGACTTTCTTTCTTATAGTGTCAAATACGTATTGCTGAATGTGGCTGAATTTACACATGCTGAGGAGTATATAAATAACACATAGAAACTATTGCTGCTTTCACAAGTGTATTTGTGTGTATGTATGTGTGTGTGTGTGTGTGTGTGTGTGTGTGTGTGTGTGTGTGTGTGTGTGTGTGTGTGTGTGTGTCAGCAATAGTTTGTAGGTATCAGACACATTATTAAAAACAAAGTTCCCCTCATCTGACGAATCCAGACAAAGCTATCCGTTACGCACTTATCAAGTTTCTGATGTCTTGATTTTTCTTTTCTCCTGCATTGATTAACTGTCAAATTTTACAGTCTTCAACCACCTTTCTTTATATTCTTTCTTAGTATTTTTTCCCCTCAAATGTTCTTGTCTTACATCTCGTCTGCTTGATTGATAACATTAAGACATATGTCTCGTCTTAAAACTGTGCTAGCATGGTCTAACTGCATTCTTCTAGCTGTTACGATAATTCCGTGTTCTACACAAAATTTTGTCATTTTTGTCACAAAGAAACTCTCTAACTTTCCCCGAAATGATTATTCTTTCTCACTGATTAAACGACTTGGCCTGTCTGTTCGTCATTAGGATACCAGGCACTATCATTGTCTGATACCTATCATTCTTCGATTCTTCCTTAACAAAATTTTGCACAGGTAAAGGTATTCCTACTAGACGAAAGCGATTTCTATACACATTAGCTGCATACATTCCAAACTTTTTTTATAATGTCTACAATACTTCATCCTTCATTTACACTTAAATACAAAATAACGAAAAATCTTGTGGTACAACTTATATCACATTATCATTATATATTTATTTAACGACTGAAAATGCACTACTTTATGTGGCGGAGGAAATGTCCATTGCAGTGTCACCACAGAATAAGGAAAGAAGAAATCAGCGGGCATTTGCAGTAAAAAGAGGAGACATAAAGAAAACATAAAAATATACAATCCCAACTGACTAGCAAAGATTTCTTTACGCATTGCCTTGCTTCCTGTACCTATTTTGGACAAGAACAATGTATTTGATGATTTCTGTAATAGATGTCTGCCACGATAACGGTTTGCAACCTTACTATACTAACATTCACTGTCCGAGTTTGAAGTGACTTTTTCAGTTTGTTCCTGTAAACATCATTCGCATCACCAAGTATTCGAATCTATTGATATTTGATGCATTACATTTAATTAAAATTTCGCACATGCAAGAACCTGTATTTCTTGTAATGTTTGTAAAATCGTGTCGATGTTTCGGTTCCGATAATACAGCTAATTTTAGGCATTTTTTCTTTAGTCAGTTGCAAAAGCACAGCTCACTGGAAGACAAACAGTGAGGACCATGGCATACTGCAGCTATTGGTTTTTTTTTCTGAAGTAAGACATTGACATATACTGTGGGACAGAGACTATTTTCTTGTCAAATTTGTTCTTTTATTCCGTTATTGCGGTCCGTTAAACATTACTTAGCTTGCTGTTCGTTGAGTTACTCAAGAATATCATTCAACTTGAATCGATGAATGACTTCATGACTGCTTACAGTTTTATCTTATCTAAGGTATTTCTTTCTTTCTTCCATTCGACGTTGAAAACAATTCTTACAGCGCTTGGCTATGGACTCTGTGTTCTTGCTAGCTAAGTTTTTGTCTCCTGGATTAGTTTCACATTAGAAACGTATTGGTGCCGAAATGGCTTTTGCTTTCACCGTAATCATTCCGTGTATTTTCACTAGCAAAAGTAAGTCGTGTTAGTAGTTTGGCAACGAACCAATAGTTCAAAGAACCTTTAATGCAGTCTTTCTCAGAATTTTATTTTCTGCTTTTATTTAAGTGACTGAGACAGTTTTGTGAACTTTCCTCTCTGCTATGGTCCATTCATACGTTCCAGCGCAGTTTGGACGAAACGTATCTGCCCAAGTGGCGTTAGTCTTAGATTACGGGAGGCCTACGCAAAGTTCCATCAATGTTTTATCCAACAGAGTCCTCAGCAACTTATGGCCGGTATATACCCACATATAAATTGTTCGCAAGTGTGGACAAACTTCCATGGCATGATTTTATCCATAATCATTGGAGATATGGGTTACACCTCATTACACACACTATCTACACACTCGAAGAACTATAAAACTAAGTTGAGCTTCTCAGCGTTAAATGAAGTGTGTAATTGTGAAGCGAATGTGATATTGTAAAATGACCTGAAATATGTGTCACATTACCCTACTTATGGCGCAGTAATGAGGTTTACAAGTGCCTTAGACAATCTTGAATACACATCATAGTGGATTATGTTGACGCAGCTGCATGTGGTTGAGCAATTACAAATAATGTTTCCTGTGGCTGCAAAGAAAGTTATATGCTGCTCTACATGATCGATTGTTGGACTACTCATAACATCATCACATTGGCCTCAAGTACACATCGAATCGATGTTGTGTCTCTGAATACTATTTTTCTGAATGGCATTTGGCTTTCAACCAAATGAGAAGTGTGCTAGACCCACGTCTACAACACCACATTAAATGGCCAGCAGTGTGGTGACATCGTGTGTGGAGCTATGGACGTGGGGCTTGTGCGGTTGTCATTTGGTAGTCAGCCAACTGTGATGTGAAAGAATAATGGCTAACATCGATTAGATCTTTATTGAAGGTATGCCTCAAGACAGGACAAGGAGTTTCGAAATCGATCATGTAAAGAGTGTATGAGTCATAAAACCATCCTTGTGTCCAAAGTCTGTTTTTGGTATAAATGCTATCTAGAACTAATTTTCTGAATGCGAAGAGTCTATTATTGATTGCTACTAAGGTCAGGAAACTGAACTTCTTGGAAAGTACGTTCTTCAACCATCATAATTACAGTAACACTGTAAGGTGTCAGGCAAATCCAACACCTTCCATGAAAACCCTGACATAATAAGCAAATCTACTAGTATGTCACATAGCTCTGAATAAATCGCGACATTAAATTAATCAAAGAAATACGAGTAACGAGTGAGCAAATGGAATACCACAAAATAACACAAGAATGCCTACATGCATGTCGTACCTTCCCACCGTGAGGCAGACGCAGTTCCGAGGGGAGAAACACAGACAGAAGCCGAGAGCAGAACCGTGTTAAGCTAGAAGGCCCTACGATAAGGGACGGACACCCACGTCTCAAGCTAACCACTAGGGCTCACCACCAGAACGTTTTAGCGTGAGACTTTTTCGTGTCTCAGGTACTTCAAGGACCACCCCCAGCCCATGTTAAAAGATAGAGCCATCCAGAAGAACAGTATAGATCTTACGATAACGCTAAAAGGACCACACTAGCCGCACGTTTTAGCGTGAGACATTTTAGCGTCTCTGCTACGTTGCAAACTTTAAAAACAGTGCCCCACCACGAAAAGTATAACGTTTCTCATTGGATAGACAGAATTTTTGTAGGCGGAGCTTAAGGTTATCATTGAGACCCTGATTGGTCAGATGAAAACATAGCCAGATAGTATTTTTTGAACCAACTTCAGTGAATTGTAGTAAGGAGAAGTTAGGAATGAGTTGGTTCCGAGACGGCGAGCTGGATGGCTGCTGCCCCGGACGCTGCCACCCTGACGCTGCCACCCTGACGCTGCCTAAACACCGACAAGGTAATGAACGCACGCGATGCCGCATTTTTGAGCGCATAAGGCTTCACTCAGAACTGCAGAAGTCTCGTCTGTTACACCCCCTTTTTGCGTAATACTAATGGTGATCGTTAATTAAAACTCAAGGTGTTCACATTTGCCACTTGGAGTAAAGATCTGAAACGCGATGATTTTTCTATTTTATAGTTATTGAGAAGCCACATCAGCCACTTTAATTTAGGACAGGTTAGATAAGTAATTAAAGATAATTGATTGTCACTATAGACCATTTTGATAGTTTTCTCTTTTGTGAAACTTAATTTAAACCTAAATTATAGATGTGATATGGCATAGGTCATCCTTCGATCGATTGTTGAACTTGGAAACCCATTTAGGGAATATTCGTTCACATTTTTGTTGAACGCAGTTGGTTTTTACCATCCTGTATGGAAACATTTCCTTTTATTAATATTGCAATTTATAAACGATGTTTTGTGAGTAGAATAAAATTATCAGTGGTAAACTTAACTGCTTTTTCTTCGTTATTTTACCAGCTAACTAAAAATAGGAAAGCCTTGAACCCTTTCCACTATATTTAGTTAGTATTAAGATTCTTTTACAGGGAGTGGAGTGGAGCTGACGATGAGATCATTTAGTACTTGGTTATATCATCGCTAGTCTCACTGAACTCTTCTGAATTGTACATGTCATGTGTGGTCTGGCGTCTCCTTACCAGCAACAGGTCCCAGGTTCAAACTAGTTAATTCCCTAACAAACACGCTCAGAGCGTCGTTGCGCGAAAGTGGTAGGGAGACACGATATAGTCCAAACAGACACCACCATGAATGTTTAGAACACTCTTAAAAAACGAGACAATATTCGGCGAAAAACAAAAGATTTATTTTTTATTTATAATTGAGACAAAGGTTGTTTATGAAAACTCAAAACTGAACAAAACTCAAGTCGAACCCAAGAACATGTAAGTAAACTGAACAAATAACTTGAAGATAACAGAAAAATCGGAACATACTAGAACTATTTGAACAAATAAATCTTATCGTCAGTTGGTAGAACCAGCAACCGAAGGATGGCTGTTGAGATACTAGGCTGCCGCTCCTCCACATCTTCACTTGGTGTTTCCTTACCAGCTGCGTCCACCTACGAAAACATGATTGCTATAGTTGCGACAAAAACATTCTTTATCTACAGCGTACATAAAAAAATGAGTGTGATGGATTAATAGAGACTACCATTCTCATTATTAAGTGTGTGGTGCAAAAACGAGAAAAAAGAAAATGAAGCTTTAACGATATTCATAATAGCTGAAAGCTAATAAATAAAAACACGTTTACGTGGCCTCTGAGGCCTGTTACAAATTATAAACTTGTAAGCTGCGGTAATAAGCAAACGATGTTGAAGCAGAGTGGATGCCTTCAGAGGTATCTAGCTGTTACAGAGCAGTGGACAGTTCATGGCAAAGAAGACCAGACCTGAGGGGCAGACTGAAAATCAATTACAGACAGATATAAGAGACCAACCAGGTCAGATAATTAAGTGTCTTATTAGACAATAAACTTATATTCAAGCTACACATACAAGCGAAGAAAGAGAAGATGATCAGACTAATTTATGTCCTACATCCATTAATAGAAAGCGAAAAACTCGAATATCAAAAATAAGACGTTATATGGCGCTCACGATTAAGGCCATGACATACAGAAGCTTCTATTGGGGCAGAATATACTAGACAAATATAACAACTCTTCAATTCATATAAAAGAGATGCTTGTCACGAAATGTCAAAGGAGCCAGATAGTCCTTTACCAGCAACCTGCAAATGAAATTAATGAAGTCATGATAACCGAATTGGTTGAACAAAATAGCAGAAAACAGCTTGAAAAAGCTGTAAATCTTAGACCAGCCTGATAGCATTTAAGAATATAAGAGCACAGTCAATCGCCAAAGGTGGTTTCGCATAAGAGTCCACGAGCAATGATAGAAGTATAACAAGATCCAGTACAGGAGCACAATTTAAATCCTACCTTGAAGGTCAGTCTGATTTGAGTGTTGTTACTGTCATGGGTTTCTCTGTTCTGAATTTGATGACGTTAATCTAAAACGGATAGCTCAAATTCTTTCTAACAGTCTTGTAACTGGGAATTACCCAACTCGATGGTGTACTGTTGCTCAATGAAGAACGATGTATCAGTTGTAAGCATTAAGCGATTTCAGCTCTTAAGAGTCCTCCAAAATTACCCATTTCCTCTCATTCCCTCATAGTACATCTACTTATTCAATGCACTTTGGGCATTCTGGACACCCAATATCGTTTAAAATAAATACACAAATGTGGTATTATGCTGGGTTTTTGCGTATGAGGGCTTCTGTTGCAATGCAATTATGGACGTGGAATCCTAGAAAGATGCACACTGCATAGTGTGAAGTGTCACTGTATCCAACTGCTTCGCTCCTGAGCTATAGAGCCCTGTGTCACTGGCATGTCAAGCTTTTCGTGGCTGGTGAAGTCTAATACCTGCATGAGGCGTGCCTCATTCCAGCCAGCGAGGCGAGGTGAGGTACTTGTTTGCGTCCTGATTGGGCACATTCCTCTGACACACGTATTCCTGCTTAAATGAGTTAATTTGGTCAGTGGGTGGGGTTTTTTGTCTGTTGGATGCTTCCAACTGCTGGAAGCAAGAGGAAGTATCTCAGCAGGTGAATTAATTATGAACAAGAAAATAGCAAAGCGGCCGAATAACTTGGTGAACGTAATACCGAAGCCAAATAGACATGAATCACACACCCACATGATGGTAGTATAATAGGCTGCTAGCTCTGAAGATCATTAGAAGGAAATTATAAAACTTGAGATAGAAAAAATTATTCAGTGGATGAAACAAGACAAAAATGTAATTGTGTTGCAAGGCAGGAATTCGACAGTAGGACAAGGACGAAAAGGAAATATAGTAGAACACCATGAGCTATGTGAAAGCATTTATAGAGAAAGTAGCGTGGCAAAAAAACTTTCGTAGAAATAAGTTGAATTTGGGTCTTTCAAAAAAGAGAAGGGAGATTGTGCATGTTTTAGGAACCTGGAGATACCAGAAGACTTGAGAAGGCTATCGATTGTTTCAAAGGGAACTTTAGGCAACCACTGACTGAGAAAGGGAGTGCAAAAGAATGGTTGGTTTCGGGAGATGAGACAATGAGAGCAGCGTATGATCAAATGGAGGAAAAGACACAGTGCCCACAACAAACGTTTTTACCACTCGTCAGTAATGAACTTTATTCACGAAAGCAGAAAATACCTAAATACTTAAGATTGAACCAGCAGATGTGAATACACAAGTCTAAAAATAATGGAGAAGAAACTCTAAACCTGACTGTGGGAGTGATAAACGCCCCACACACGAAAATGTAAGAAAACTTTGGAGAAAACTGAATTCGTATGAATGAATACCCAGGGCTGAAGCTGGGATTCAGTGTATAGATAGGTTCAACAAAGGGTACCAGTTTGAAATATTATCGAAAGGTAAGAAGGGACACGTTATACTTTTAAAGAAATTTCACAGAGCACTGAAGGACATATGTCGAAGAAGGTCTCGTGCGGTACATCGTTCTTTTCTATTAGGTTGTATTACAGGATTGTAACATAGTGAATCCTTCGTTTACTCCTTTATGTAAACGAGACAGACGACAACATTTTACAGTCGTGGAAAATAATCAGATTGTGAGAGGTTTTCGAAAATTATTGACCGGCAGAGTGGCTGTTCCTGCAATACAGACGGTCTGAGATGTATTTGTCTGTTCGTCGCTCCAAACAGAGTGGCCATTTATTCCTACTAACTGGTCATTGTACCAATAATACTAACTTACCTCAGAGGGGTTCTCTTGCGGCGGATCAACGATTTCCGCCTCTGGTTTTTTGAAATAGTCTCGGTGATCACAGTCGGTTTACAGGCGTCGTCCGGAAACGGTGGAATTTCTCCAGCACATCTGTCACGCTGAAGCGCCCAATGACACGAACCTGTGGGTGGTTTGACTTCATTATCACTGACTCAGCTGTAACGGCTATTGTCTAACACACAGAGAACCTCAGACACTGACTTAACTTTCTTAAACGGATTATATGATAAGTATGCATTCGTATGTGTAGGTCGTAATAACGGTCAAGAACAGTGCTACACACTTAACCTCAGTACGGCCTTTCTGCGGAGCATGGAATAATTCCATCTCTCGTTTCTGCGGTAAAATTTCAGGTTGAGCACTCATTTCGAAAGTATCGTCCTCAAAACGTGGAATCTCTCCAGCCACCTCTTCCTCGCCAAAGTCCCAATTAAAATTGAGCTGTGGGAGGTTTAAGTTTATCATCAGTAACTCAGCTAGAATAGCATGTGTCTGAAATATAGAAACTTTTAGAGATGTCTCTCAGCATTCCTAAATGAAATACATATTAAGTAACCAAACCTTTACTGTGGACTATAATGAGCGTGAAACACAGTGCCTTTAATGTACGTTAAAATTGTGAAGATATGGGCGAGTTAGAAAAAAAGAAGCAGATCATTGTCCAGGTGAGTGATGATATAAAATGATTAGATCATGCACAAGGGTGAAACCAAGCAAGACTATGGAGATCTAAAAATAAGACGCATGGTTCGTGAGCCGTATGATATGTGACCTTTTTGATGGTTTTTGGTTACTATTTGCGAACTTACAGCAACTACGCCAGTATATTTTAATAAAGAAATGCTCCTAACGGAAATATAAATGTGTTTTGACATTGCTACTCTTTATGTTTTGCCAAGATCAAATATGAAGCCTAATTAACAATATATCATGTAGAGTTTTTAACTATATGTATGTCAGTGCCCTATATATCTTTTTACAATAAAAGTAAATAGTAACATATTGTAAGTTCATAGTCTTTTTACGTTGTCCGACTTTATTATAAGAAAATGTATAATTTCTCTAAACTTATCAATATCGTATTTTTTGATCAATTTACACCGATTGTACTAGAGCCACGTCTCCCTATGTATATTGTTCTTCCTGTTCCTTGGTGTTCAGTTTCATAGTTAGCTTTCCTTTCCACAGTAATATCCTTGCGTGTGATCTCAGATTTCCCTTAGGGTCATGTAACCAGTTGAGGATAATGTTACTGGTCTTCAGTAGAGTGAATCCATCTCATTGTTCTTTCTTGTAAATCTGAGTGATGACTTGAAAGCATCTATGGAGCTTGAGCGGCTCTCAGTAATACACTGAAGCTCCAAAGAAACTGGTATAGACACGTGTATTCACATACAGAGATAACAAAACAGACAGAATACTGCCATGCGATCCGCAACGCCTGTATAAGACAATAAGTATCTGGCGCAGTTGTTAGATCCGTTACTGCTGCTACAATAGCAGGTTATCAAGATTCGAGTGAGTTTGAACGTGGTGTTATAGCTGGCACACGAGCGATTGGATACAGCATCTCTGAGGTAGCGATGAAGTGAGGATTTTTTCGTATGGCTCATTCACTCGTGAAAATCAGTAGTTCAGTAAAATATCAGATCAATAGGATGGGATAATTAAAGAGACTATATATTCAATATGCAGCACGTAACTGCAGCTGTTAAAGATTTTGAATGCGGTGCTGTTGATGTATGCTGGAAGTTAAGATGTCGGATAAGGTAGAGAAAATGCAAGGAAAGATGTTTATGGAGCAACCTTAGTAAATTATGTCTAATTTGGTGCGACCAATGCTGAGTCGTCGAATAACAGTTAACCAAGCACTTCAAAGGTGAAACTCAGAAAGTATGCAAAGCTTGAATAGAAGAAGCAGATTACAGTCGATGTTGTGCGAAGCATGACATCATTGAACAAGGGAGAATAACGAAAATAGTCAAGAAACTTGTGATGTAAAAACGCGATGAGCTGTCTCTGGTCCCTTTGGGCTGTATTTTTTGTGATGTTTTTATCTTGCATTTAATTACAACATTACAGCAAATAAATCTGAAGTAAGAGTACATAATAAAATGTGCAGGGAATTCCAATTAAGAGTGTTTACTAATGAAAGTGTAAATTTATGTTTATAATTATCTTTGTTCCCATACTAATTACTCCAACACCCTCTCCAACACCTCTGTGTTTTGTGTTCGAGTTATTTATTTTCTAATCTCCAAGTTTCTAAGCTTTCTCTTGCATGGGTTCTTTGCAAGCTTCATAGACACTGGAACTGCAACATACGTTATATCGTTCTGACATTGTGTACTTTTTTCTACAGCGGTTTCGTTCTACTTCTGCAAACTACTGCACACAAATTAAAGTCTTCTTTCGATTTCTTTTTAAACTGATGGCATACGCATATACCAGTTTATGGAAGTGCTTAGTTTTATGCACAGGTAGTCAAACTTATACTCCCTATGGCCGTATCTTGTCTACTGGAGAATGAGGTAGCACGTCGAATGACCTTGACGGACTTTGGAGCACCGGGTCCACTACTAACTTTCGTTTTCACTCCGTGAAAGTCGAGCGCTGAAGAACAGTATTGTGTGCCAAACGAATGATATATTCTGAACCCCCAGGAGCTTCACAAAGGAAACTTTGTGCACGAGTTCTATAACTGTTTTTCACCTTAGATTTACCTTCGGTTCTTCTAACCAGTACACGATACTATTACTGGATTGTAATAAAATGCATTTCTTATTTAGTCCTTCATGCACAAATGAAAGAGTTATCCGGCAGAGTAACTGATTCTGGAAAGCGTACAATTTGCTATTTCATTTGGTCTTTCTTCGCTCTCGTTCTTTCTTACCCTTTCTTCGTGTTTACTTCCCACGCTTGTACTGCTGATGACTTACCTCTGCACAGCCGTCCTCCAGAGTGCAGTCCACACTGTCTTCCCCATTCTTGATGCGACTGGCGGGCTCTGGGGTCCACTGGCAGGGAAATATCTCAAAGACAAAAGGCACTTGTGTCATCCTCCTTCTTCGCAAGCGCGAAAAAACCTGCAAGAGGGGGTTGCACATTTCTAACAGATACCAATACTCTGTGCAGTTGACTTACAATGCTGGAACAGTTTTTAGACAACGTCAGCAGTTCACAGCTGTAGCTTTCAAAGCGTGTGAAGTATGGTGCTAAGGATGGCGATTATCAATTAAGACATCAAATAAGGCATTGAACTGAGAGCTAAAAGAATCAAAACGTGCGGTAAGGTTTTTATAGAAAACGCTAAACAAAATTATAGTACATTAATGTGGCTACAGCTAAGGCATCCTGTAATAGTTAACCTAGCACATGGAAGGAAAAAATTGTATGTGTATACAGAATGTTTAGAACATTTGGAGCAAATGTGGATAAATATATGTAATAAACACGTAGTGAAGTATGAAGCCATAAAATGCTGGACCGAGACTCGAATACGAGACCTTTGCCTATCTGTCAGCTATTGGCGGAAGTACAGTTGTGAGGAAAGGTCGTGTGTCGTACTTAGTGTAGTCGATAGATCACGTGCCCGCGAAAGGCAAATTCATTCTGCTGCCATTGTCCCACTGTGGTGTCTGTGCTACTGTCGAATGAGATGAATCTGAAGACTCGTTAAGAACATAAACATTTCCAGCCAGTTTAGGTTGCAGAAAAAGCCTGCTACATCAAATATAATTTAAGCAGCACACATCGGTGTACACTAAACACATATCCTTATTGAAGGTGTCATGAAAATAATGCTTTGTCATATAGCTCTGGTTAAGGTAATGATGTCACAAATGGCGAAACAAGTGACGCTCCTCACACATGCAAGCTGGGAGGAGTACTGGTGACGCAAACAATTGTAGAAGTATTACAATCTGCTGTGCCCTACTTTATTACCGCGTAGGCTGCGAGGTGTGACATGTCTGGGTTACATCTACTAAGGGAAATGAACATATGCATTAAAAGATATATGCTGTTGTTGTTGTGGTCTTCAGTCCTGAGACTGGTTTGATGCAGCTCTCGATGCTACTCTATCCTGTGCAAGCTGCTTCATCTCCCAGTACCTACTGCAACCTACATTCGTCTGAATCTGCTTGGCGTATTCATCTCTTGGTCTCCCTCTACGATTTTTCCCTCCACGCTGCCCTCCAATACTAAATTGGTGATCCTTTGATCCATCAGAACATGTGCTACCAACCGATCCCTTCTTCTAGTCAAGTTGTGCCACAAATTTCTCTTCTCCCCCATTCTGTTCAATACCTCCTCATTAGTTAACTACCCATGTAATCTTCAGCATTATTCTGTAGCATTACATTTCGAAAGATTCTATTCTCTTCTTGTCCAAACTATTTATCGTCTATGTTTCACTTCCATACATGGCTACACTCCATACAAATACTTTCAGAAACGACTCCCTGACACTTAAATCTATACTCGATGTCATCGGCGAACCTCAAAGTTTTTATTTCTGTTCCATGGGTTTTAATACCTACTCAGAATTTTTCTTTTGTTTCCTTTACTGCTTGCTCAATATACAGATCGAATAACATGGGCGCGCAGTCCGGAACCGTGCGACTGCTACTGTCGCAGGTTCGAATCCTGTCTCGGGCATGGATGTGTGTGATGTCCTTAGGTTAGTTAGGTTTAAGTAGTTGTACGTTTTAGGGGACTGATGACCACAGCTGTTAAGTCCCATAGTGCTCAGAGCCATTTGAACCATTTTTGAAAACTTTGGGGAGAGGCTACAACCCTGTCTCACCCCCTTCCTAACCACTGCTTCGCTTTCATGTCCCTCCACTCTTATAACTGCGATCTGGGTTCTGTACAAGTTGTAAATAACCTTTCACTTCCTGCCTTTTGCCCCAGTCACCTTTAGAATTTGAAAGAGAGTATTCCAGTCAACATTGTCAAAAGCTTTCTCTAAGTCTATAAATGCTAGAAACGTAGATTTGCCTTTCCTTATGCATTCTTCTAAAATTCTCCTAAATAACTGAGCCATTAATCAATTGCTACTCCTTAATATTCTCAAAAGGAACGGTTTTTAATCATACCAGTCATGTTTTGACGCTTTGACCCACATATCTGTTACAATATTGGCTGAATGTAATTTTCGGATGCCTTCATACGTTTCACTGTTTATTAAAGACAGCATGCTGCTATCCGCAGCGCTGAAACTAATTGTTACATTATGTACATAAATTGCTTCCAAGTCCATGGTCGTCTTTCCTCAAATCATTAATGTCTACATCGCTGTCTGCAGCAACTTGTAATGCAATACACAGACACCGTATAAACGCAGATTGTGTAAATGATTATTATATTTACTTCGATGAGCTTAAATGACGCTTCTAATAATATTTATCTACCTCTGCGTGAACAACAAAATGCGAACATAGAAATTTTGGACAATATGTGACATTTGGAAGTTTCAGTCGGTCCGGGATGCGTACAGCTATAGCCGTAATGATTACGTCGGCCACTCGCGATAAGCGATAAATCTAGGATCGCGCGCCTTCGGTTACCGATTTTCATGTGTCACAAATAAAATCTAGATGTGAATGCAAATAGTACTGGAAATTTGACTATCTAGCTCGCAATTTTAACAGTCTGCCTTTTCGGTTTAGTTTACTAGCTTACTTCCAACCATTAGCGTTGTTACCGTTCGTTACCAACAATTAATATGAGTTCTTATGTAAGCAGGTATAATAACGCGAATTCTTTACAGAAGAATGGAAAAACTGATAGAAGCCGATCTCGGGGAAGATCAGTTTATTCCGTAGAAATGTTGGAACAGGTGAGGCAATACGGACCCTACGACTTATCTTAGAAGAAAGATTAAGGAAAGGCAAACCTACGTTTCTAGTATTTGTAGACTTAGAGAAAGCTTTTGACAATGGTGATTGGAATATTGTCTTTAAAATTCTGAAGGTGGCAGGGGTACAATACAGACAGCGAAAGGCTATTTACTATTTGTACAGAAACCAGATGGCAGTTATAAGAGTCGAGGGGCAGGAAAGGAAGGCAGTGGTTGGGAAGGGAGTGAGACAGTGTTGTAGCCTCTCCCCGATGTTATTCAATCTGTACATTGAGCAAGCACTAAAGGAAACAAAAGAAAAGTTCGGAGTAGGTATTAAAATCTATGGAGAAGAAATAAAAACTTTGAGGTTCGCCAATGACATTGTAATTCTGTCAGGGACAGCAAAGGACTTGGAAGAGCAGTTGAACGGAATGGACAGTGTCTTTAAAGGAGGGTGTAAGATGAACATCAACAACAGCAAAACGAGGATAATGGAATGTAGTCGAATTAAGTCGGGTGATGCTGAGGGAATTAGATTAGGAAATGAGACACTTAAAGTAGAAAAGGAGTTTTGCTATTTGGGGAGCAAAAATAACTGATGACAGTCGAAGTAGAGAGGATATAAAATGTAGACTGGCAATTGCAAGGAAAGCGTTTCTTAAGAAGAGAAATTTGTTAACATCGAGTATTGATTTAAGTGCCAGAAAGTCGTTTCCGAAAGTTTTTGTATGGAGTGTAGCCATGTATGGCAGTGAAACGTGGACGATAAATAGCTTATACAAGAAGAGAATATAAGCTTTCGAAATGTGGTGCTACAGAAGAATGCTGAAGATTAGATGGGTTGATCACATAACTAATGAGGAGGTATGGAGTAGAATTGGGGAGAAGAGGAGCTTGTGTCACAACTTGGACTAGAAGAAGGGATCGGTTGGTAGGACATGTTCTGACACATCGAGGGATCACCAATGTAGTATTGGAGGGCAGGGTGGAGGGTAAATATCGAAGAGGGAGACCAAGAGGTGAATACACTAAACAGATTCAGAAGGATGTATATTGCAGTAGTTACTGGGAGATGAAGAAGCTTGCAGAGGATAGAGTAGCATGGAGAGCTGCATCAAACCAGTCTCAGGACTGAAGACCACAACAACAGCAACATGTAAGCAGACATAGCTACGACGGTGATACGAAGATCACAGGAAAGTGAGCGGCCAGTCTTATGGGGTTGATGGATACGAAGGCCTGTGTGTGAACTACAGGAGGAGCTGTAGTTCGATGATGGCTTGTATAGGACAGCAAGTACTTAAGACAGGTTTGCCAAGTCTAGAAGCTGATACAGTGAGAGTCAGTATGGCGTTATGGCAGTGACAAGGTCAAGTTTAATATAGCTGGTCGTTGGCCTCACTGTGGAATTTTTCATACACCTTGGAGTTATTCAGTGCTCACCTTCTCCATATCCACTTCTGTGTAATCATAGACTCCCGTCGAACGTCCTTTCTTCGATTTCTCCCCAAAACTACGCGTCTTCTTCCTACAGGGAAGACACAGGCAGCATACTATGCTGCATAGCACCTGCGAAGGCAAAAGCACATAACAACACGTGTGATTCAGAGTTTATACATTAACACAGTTAAATGACGCCACCTCAATTTCTTAATGCAGAGCAGTTATCAAGTTGTGAATTTTTGTGGACTTTCTCTCAGAATATTTTCCGATGTGTGGAGTACAGAATGAAAACTCAGAAATCGTAACTGGAGCCCAGATCAGATGTTAGATGCTATGCTTGACAGCTATTTTTTTCTTACTAGTGCAATCCCATAATTCTACCAGTAGCCATAGCATCAGACCATATCCTGTGATTACCTTTTCAGCTAAAAGAGCTGAAGGAAATGCCGAAGTCCTCGACGAACTCTGTCCTAGGAGCTGATAATGTTCTCTATCCCACTCTGTGTAGCCCGCCAAATCGTTCATTGACAAAGTTTCTACGAAATTTCAACGGTATTTGGATGAGACTCACTGAACAATTTAAATAATTATTCCTGCTCCGTTAACAAAAGCAATGCTTGGGAGTACAGCTTCGTCTTCAGCCAGAAGGACCCTTGGATGGTTTATTAAGAAGCACTCAGAGTGTAGTTGTGATAGAAGAATTTTCTTTCAGAAAAACAATTTGGATTTCCAAAGGGTAACAGAACACTATACATTCTTCGTATTATACGGTCTGAAATTTTTCGAGCGTTTAGCAGTAGCCAACATTTTTGCATCAGCTTTTATAGGCATTAAAAGTGCATACGGCAATGGTTAAATTCCACTTCTGCTTCAAAAATTAAGCTATATATGTATTCCAAAGACATTTTGGTTTGATATTCAAACCGCCCTAAAATACAGTACTTTGAGCTCAGAACAAACTGCTCGTACAACCTCAAGAGGAATTCCTCAATGCTCCACACCCAGCCTTTATATGTTTTAAACGTACACACGAGATACAGACTACAGTCATGTTGGTTTCGACGGTCTCTCCTTACCATAGGTATCTGAAGCGAAATCTGTTTGTGTGGTATTTGGAATGCCCTTAAAATCTCTTGTAATCAGGAAACAGCATTAACGCTATGATATCTGTAGCTGGACCTTGGAAGGGTGTGGAGCCCACCATTCTCTTGAACAGGGCCTAATGCCTCCTCCACCGTTAATGATTCTCGACACTTCTTATATCACGAATTTTCCAAAGGTGCACTTTATAAACTTGAAGCAGTACAGTTCTGTTCCATGCGACATTGCCTTGGAACAATGCTATCAACTTCGACGAGTGCCTTACTAGTAGAAACGCTTGAATCCCCGTTGTATAAACTACTTTTTCGCCTCAGACCACGTTACACATACGTATCTTTCTTGTAGAAGTAGAGTAATTTTCGACCTCTATCTCAAGGAAATGGATAAAGATATGAAAATAAATTTCAAGGTTTTCTGGGATTGGTATCTTAGGGGTATATCGTAGGAAATCCAGTCATATGCTACGCATATTCGTATTGGAATCTGCTGCTCGGTTTTGGTACAAAGAGTACATGATAAAACACTTTTGTGTAGTTTTCTGACAAAAATAAATGGTGCCTCCACTAGCCTCTTAAGGCACACCTTACAGCACGTCAAACGTAAAAGGCGCCAAAGAATTTGGTCCGCTTGCGTCGGCAAAAGAAAGTGTGAAATATTCGTGTTTTGACCATGCACTGTAGTATAGTGACACTAAAACGATGTTCCTGTTAGTTATACAATATAGAAGACCATAGCACTTAACGAGCAAATCTTTTCGTTAACTGCCATGTTCTATATTGATCCAAACTTAAAGTGTGATATTTCCTCTTATTACATGGGTCTTCGAGACTTTAATATTTGCACGGAAGATGTTCACTCAGTGACTAAAATCGATTTGCTGTAATAAATGCTTTCAAAGCCCTTATGACCGATGAGGTCGATTTTGTTGTTTGCATATTCTTAATTGCCAACGACGGCTGTCCTCTCTTGATGTCTCATCCCCAAAATGTTATCTCTGTGGAGGATCTCACGTTATGTTCGTTTCCAGATGATAAGGTTCCTACTTAATATGGCATGACTCATTAGAATCAGATCATTTCCCTAATGTACTGATGAGTATCCGACAGCAAGGGCATGCATGGTATTTTTCCTAATAGCCCTCGGAACGTCAATAAAGCAAATTGGTACTCTTTCAAATAATGGTAGAAAATACAGAAGCTCTTGTGCCAGAAATGGATCCAGCCCACGTATCCAAATACTCAGTGTACTAAATGTGAGAGATTTCTCTATCCCAAAAACGACATGCTAGTTCGTTACAGTCCGCAGCTCGTGGTCGTGCGGTAGCGTTCTCGCTTCCCGCGCCCGGGTTCCCGGGTTTGATTCCCGGCGGCGTGTGGGATTTTCTCGGCCTCGTGATGACTGTGTGTTGTGTAGTGTCCTTAGGTTAGTTAGATTTAAGTAGTTCTACGTGCTAGGGACTGATGACCATTGATGTTAATTCCCATAGTGCTGAGAGCCATTTGAACTATTTGAACTTCGTTACAGAGT
This sequence comes from Schistocerca gregaria, assembly GCF_023897955.1. Taxonomy (NCBI): domain Eukaryota; kingdom Metazoa; phylum Arthropoda; class Insecta; order Orthoptera; family Acrididae; genus Schistocerca; species Schistocerca gregaria. The sequence goes on along the minus strand of NC_064921.1, from coordinate 133,518,439 downwards.
AACAGATCTCTGACCTGGAATACGAAATCCTCACAATTATTGAACAATATAAGGTCTGGTCGTCACATGGTGCTCCAGAACGTTCCGTAGCGCAACAATCCAAAACTGTATACGAATGTATTCAGCACTGACTACGGATCAGTAAAATCGATATTCGGGTACTGCAAACAGGCGAAGAGGTACGAGAATTTCCTTTCCGTGGAACCGAGGTCACTTGGGATTAGTTTACAATGACAAGAACGAACGGATGGTGAACAAGGTCGGTGTTATTCGCAGTGTAATTAATGTCATTCTACCATCCTCAGATTTCAGGTTACGGATGAGGAAACTGGCCAAGGAAGAATGGGCAGAGAATATGGACGTTTTAGTATACCACGGAAGTCAATACGACACTCCAGCACAAGCACTTATTAGTTGCCCCACCAGATTTTGAACATTTCAGGAGAGGAGGTGGTTGGTAACTGTAGCAGTATAGTTCAACTACTTCCAAAGTACGTCGAGTAGGTATCGTGTATACCCCTTCCAGTGACTGTCACAAGATAGAAGCGGGAGATATAAGCGAACTGCTGTTTTCCTACAATTACACCGAAACGCAGCCAAACTATTTACCGCAAAATCTTGAAGATATCCCTCTGGTCAAGTGATTCTATTTTATTGTGTGATGATGAATCACAAATATCCTTCTTAATCCTCATGAAGCAAATACTCTGCACCCAAATTCTGTTTATTTCGTCCTAGGTCAGGTAATAAACTGAACTTGCTATGCTTGATTGTAGGTTGTACTTAGCACCATGTGTTTTTGATCATCACTTGTTTCCTTTTCTGCAATCTCCCAGTGAGTTTCAGTATCTGACTGAAGACAGCTGTTTATCACAGTGTTAGCATGGTTTGGAGAAATAAAGGTAAATACAGGTTGTATGTGTGTATACAGTCTCCGCTGTAAAATGAGAGATCGTTTATTCGCTGAAAACAGTGCAGAGATAAACTTTTTAGTTGTACAGGAGTGTGCTGAAAAGTAATGCCTACGAATTTTTTATTCTTATCTCAATATCGACTGAGGTATTACTTGTCATTCAAATTAGTCGGTTGACATTTCCGTTTCGCGGACGCAAGCTGAAGCAAACTGGCGCTAAGTAGTGGACGTATTCTATTATCAACAACGCTAAACAATTGCCTTCAATACATTAGTCATAAATTTCTGTAAATGTTTCTGTGACAAATACATAGTAAACAAACATTTGAGATTCGAAAAATAACTGGTAATAGCGTCTACTATGAGTCGTTGCGTCGTCAGTGTACACCTCCGAACAAAATGTAGCCATAGCAAGATGATAAAGTACGGTGGCATTGCCACGCGTTTTTTGTGGTAGCTGATCCTTTCATATATATATATATATATATATATATATATATATATATATATATATATATATATATATATATATATATATATATATATATATGCACAACGGACGTAGGGGCGTTTGACTAATTGTATTCCATATATACTTTTTTTGTCTGGTATATTGTTGTGTCCGAATAAAACACTATTATTTTACTGAACATGTCAACATGTACAAAATATTTCGAATCACTTTCAGTAAACAACAGTGTTATTGCTAAGGTGATCATAATTTGCTGTATGAACGTAGTTACTTCGCAATGCTTCGGCTCCGTCTCCACTATATGTGATACTAAGCAGTGGGAAAACTAAATTCTGATATTGTGAGGATAGAGTGATAATGATTTAATACTATAATATCTTTTACTTTCCATTCAATCCCACATTCTAGACGATTTAACGCAATTTATTGGTGGTAATCGGACATACAGGCTTTACTTAAAGAAAAGAAGCTTAATTGGGATGCTCGTTTTACTACTACAGTGCTACATTCGCATTACATGTGATACCGGAATCTTTGGAACGCATTCAGACAGAACTGGTTATCAACAGGTGTAATTTTGTTGACACCGGATGTAAGGCGATCTATCTGCGTAGCAAATACGGTAAAGAACTTATCCGTGATGGCGGTAGGTCGGAGAATAACTGATGAACCATTACATCGGACGGAGACTCACTAGAGTTGAGAGGAACGTGAACACACCAGAGACCGAGACGTAAAAGCTAAAACTTAACAACTTCTATTCCCGATACTGCATCTGCTTTGTGGACTGGTGATGTTAGTTCCACGTGAATTAGGACAAGCAGTATACGTTGCTCACATCGGCAGTTTGACGGACTGCCTTAAGTTTTAATCCTTTGAAGAGTTATCAGTCCCTCAAAAACCAATTTAAACAACCGAAATGGTCTTTCGATAGACCATATTGGCACCGAAATAGTGGATCATAAGGAGAAAACCAAAATAATGAATTTGATTTTCAGAAAATCTCCCACCACGGATGATGGCAATACGTACGGTACCTCCTTTCATTCACTAGACAAACCCCGAAAACGAAAAACAAAATCAACTAAAATATCTCACCAGAGGAAACACATCGGGCCTGGACGAGATACTAGGACGTTGTATAGAGATTAGTCTAAGAACGTAAGACCCTTCAAGTAACACTTTCTCGTAGGTCGTCAGAGCAGCTAAGGATAAAAAGGATTGGAAAAGAAGCACAGAAGGATCGTCAGATAGATGCACGTAATTACATCTACATCTACATCCATACTCCGCAAGCCACCTGACGGTGTGTGGCGGAGGGTACCCTGAGTACCTCTATCGGTTCCCCCTTCTATTCCAGTCTCGTATTGTACGTGGAAAGAAGGATTGTCGGTATGCTTCTGTGTGGGCTCTAATCTCTCTGATTTTATCCTCATGGTCTCTTCGCGAGATATACGTAGGAGGGAGCAATATACTGCTTGACTCTTCGGTGAAGGTATGTTCTCGAAACTTTAACAAAAGCCCGTACCGAGCTACTGAGCGTCTCTCCTGCAGAGTCTTCCACTGGAGTTTATCTATCATCTCCGTAACGCTTTCGCAATTGCTAAATGATCCTGTAACGAGGCGCGCTGCTCTCCGTTGGATCTTCTCTATCTCTTCTATCAACCCTCCCTGGTTGCGAAGAAAGTTTGTTGGAGGACATTGGAACATTTTTATGTGCACCCAGTACAAAGTTTTAGGAGAAAGGAAATACAAAAAGTGTCTTGTGAAAACACTGGTCTTCATCACCTTAGTGATTAACGTCGAAGTTCCTTGGAGTACACGGAGGTGAATCTTTTGTCTACGGAACGGTTGCAGTGCCAAAGTATCGTAAGCGAAATGGAAAAATCGCTGTGGAGAGTCTATTGGTGGCACAGGAACAGGTAGTACCATTAAAATTCTTTTAATTATAACACACTTAGCGTAAACAGTTCAAGTACGTTATTGTTAGATTGCGGTATTGACGACAAATCAATGGAAACTGAAACAAATACAAAATATCTGGCCTTAACAGTCAGAAGCCACCTGAAGTCGAATGACGTCGTAAAAATCATTATAAGAATGGCAGATGCCAAGCTGAGAGTCACTAGAAAAGTCTTGAGAAAACGCAATTCATCCATGAATTAATAAACTTACAAAAAAACTTTGCTCAACCAATTCTTTAATTCCACTTATTACTCTGGGTCCTTTAACAGCTTGGCGTACTAGAAGTGTTGGAAGAGAGCGATAGGCGTCCTCACAGGATTGTATAGTATGCGCGAGAGCGTTAAGGAAATGCTCAACTCCAGTGGAAGACGATTCAAGAGTTGATGTGCACTCTGGAGAAGCCAATGTTGAAATTGCGAGAGGGTAAGTCCCGAAGAGAATAGGTTTTCTCCCTTACAGCTCTCACGAAATGATAACGATGCGAAACCATGAGTGATTACAGACCTTACGGCAGCGTATTATTACGCGATCTTCTGAAGCGCCTCTCGCCAATACAACAGGAAAGTTGGGAATTCAGAAGCACTCTCGGCCACACGCCCTAAGGTGGCTTGCGGAGTATAGTTTTCTTTGTAAAGTTTTAGGCGATTCACAACCGAGACTGTGAGTTCCACATTCGAAGCACTCAGGAAATATCTGCAACCACCCTACGAAAGTACATTGAAGGCTTTCAGATTCAAGCTCTGTATTATTCTGATTATGACGTATGAGACCATAGCATTCAACAGCATCGGTTCTTATAGCTGATGCACACAGTCGGGGGTTTCTGCGTCAATGTTGATGATGGCTGAGGGTACTTACCTCCACTGGCTTCATAGTTTTCTCTGATATCTGCCTGTCTTCAACAATTAACCTTGTTTCGGTGTCGATCTAAGCTCCTTCTAGCAGTGATATACAGCTCACTTCACTTTTCACAAGCTCCTCTTTCTAGAAACACTAACACGCACGCAAACAGTTTCAGTTCACCAGGCAGACTAATGCTAGGCAACGCACACATCAGATTCTGTGACGTTTCATTGTTGTGAGGCTCTCTTGGGAACAATGCTAAAGAGTTATCATCGCTTATAGGTCTAGAATACTTTCTGGCCACTTGCGATTTGTTTGTAACTGTCGTACATATCTATTACAACAGTACTCGTAAGGAAAGATAAGCAATTTATTTTTTCACCATCAAAAATCCGGAATCTAATTTAAAATTCTCCTGAAGGAGCAATATAAAGGGTAAAAGAAACACTCAGCAGTTCCCACATTTTTCGCAGTTACTTTGACTAGAACCGTTCGTCGGTTTATTTTATTGTGATGGGATCGAAAGGTTTGCATATTGTGATATTCTGGCAAAAATGGGCACGAAATATGATTGCAGGAGGCAAATTCGTAAATTTATGCATTAAAGCAACGCGGCAATCAGGGGACTGAAATTTATTTCTGATTTTGGAAAAAACACCGACACTGAATAGCGTGAGCCTCAAAATCGACAGATCTTGAGGCGTAAACGATGTGTAATGAAGAGAGAACGGCAGTGCACATGGTTCAAATGGCTCTGAGCACTATGGGACTTATTTTCTGAGGTCATCAGTCCCCTCGATCTTAGAACTACTTAAACCTAACTAACCTAAGGACATCATACACATCCATGTCCGCTCAGGATTCGAACATGCCACCGTAGCCATCGAGCGATTCTAGACTGCAGCACCTAGAACCGCTCGGTTACTCGGCTGGCTGCAATGCACAATGACGATACCTTCAACGTGTTAACGAATTAACGAAGGAGTAAAGCATACAGTTGTTTCTATATGAAGTTGGCCGTCACAGGTTGGGCGTATGATGTACTAAATGGTAGAGTTTCCTGTGAAATGCCCTCACTGAATATAGCATGCACACATACGATTGAAGGCTTTACATGTGAAACGTGCGATACCCTCTATAGAAAAGCGCTGTGCGTGAGAGGTATGAAAAAATGAGAAGGAAACAAGGAAAAAGACCGAGTTTAATGTCACAGATAAAAAGGCTGAGAACTGAGTAACTGAATGAAGCAGGACGTTTATAGTAGGGGAAAAGAATGTTCTAGGGCGAACGATGCAGGTACGTTTCATATTAGAAATTACACGTGTACCCAAAAGATGACAGTAATCAAGAAATGACAAAACGCTTTCAACTGGATAAGTGAAGAGCTACAGATTAAAATGAACTAAATCATGTGATGTGTATGTTGCAAATATAACCAAAACCTGTAATCCAACACGTTCATAATTCGCAAATATGCATCTAAAAGAAAGAAGTATGTATAAGAATTTTCTCCCCTTAAGGACGTTATAATTAATATGATGCGTGGTTATCCCTCTCGGCTTTCTAGCGGCGTTTCACGTTTCCGGTCAATACATTTCAGATTAAGAGACCTAGTTGTTATTTCAGATTGTGAATATTTTCCATCACGTAAAACTTACGTCACGACGCAGTTCGATGTGAGCGCTTATTACCACAAAGAGAAGCAACTATAAAAAAATTAGCAGGAAGTGTGGTCAACTCTAAGAAGGAAAAATTGTGCTTATTATTGGAGTATCTCAAATCTGTAGACACCTTCAGCCGTTAGCTTGTCTTTGCGGCTAACCAATAAAGGTCCAAGGCAACGGAGGATAATCCCTTCCAATACACGATCCAATAACAGCAACCGTTTGTCTTGATATCAACATAAACGGTAAGGAAATATTTGATGCACAAATGTAATAATAATCTACTGCCAGAGAAAAAGCAGCAATTGGCCAAAGAAGTTTTCCACGCTGACTACGACAGTAAGAATGTACTGCAATGCAACCTCGAACGCTATTGTGGGCTACAGGTCGAGCGTTTGAGCTCACAGAGCCAGGAAGGTTAGGACACCACAGGGTCTACGGCGAGCACAGAGAAGTGTACTACAGCTCTTGACAAGCGCGCGTAGGTCAACACTGTCTGAGGCGCTGTGGTGATACCAGGCTTGGTACTTCTTGACTTAACCTTAAGAAAGACAGGTCTACAATTTTGGCTGCCAAATGGCGAACACGATATGCTAAAGGAGATAAGCGTAAGAGCCACATCGAATAAGGGAATGATGGCATGCTCTGATAAAGAATAATATGAAATCTGGGTCAGGGGCGAAACAGGAAGGAGAGCTTAGCAGTTGCTTCCTCACACGAAAAGAAGGACCATAGCGTCATACTCCCTTCCAACCACAGAAGCTATACACTACATGTAGGGACATTGTCCATACCTACTTGGTTACTGAGTGCATTTATTAATATGGAGCAATCGCCACCCCGGCATCATCGTCTAAGAAACTGCAATCAGCTTAGATGTTACAGAGAAAGAAAGGAACGCCTTTGGTAATATGAGGCGTGTTTTTTAAGTAAGTACCTTTTTGAAATTAAAAAGAAATGTGCTAACATATCTCAATAATTTTATTTTTTCATAAAAGCCTGTACCTTAATCTGCTTTCTACATAATTTTCCGTCAATATTGAGGCACTTGTCATAACGTTATACCAATTTTGAATACCCTCCTCATAGAAGTCTGCCGTCTGACTTGTTAACCACTGTAGCACCACGGTTTTGACTTTGTCATCTTCTTGAAGACACTGACCGCCCAGTTGTTTCTTGAAATTCAGGAACAGATGGTAGTCACTGGGCTTAAGATCGGAGCTGTGCGGAAGATGATCTAGACTCTCGAGTTTCCCATCGAAACGATGTGATGATATCTTTGGTCTGATTCACCACATGCGGACGGGCATCGTCTTGCAGCAAAACGATGCCTCGTAATGAGACAATCAGTGCAGCAGCTTCCTGTGAGAGATTGCACAATCTGAGACTTTCAATTTAGAACAAAAGACGTGGCAAGCTGAGTAAGGGCAAGGGCAGGATTCGAACCTGCGACCGTAGCGGTCGGGCAGTTCCAGACTGAAGCGCCGAGAACAGCTCGGCCACAACGGCAGGCTGCGTCAGTATCTTGCAAGCACAGGAATAGCAGTTGTACAGCCGCAAGCATTGTAATTGCAATGTGCTTAGTAACTCTAAACATCTCGAGTGGTTCGCGAAGGACTAACCTAGGCTATTCCCAAAGCAGTCGGTATCCCTAGCCAGCAAATGTCGGTAGCATCCGTACAGTGAACCTGACGATGTTGACACCACTAGACACTGCAACACAGAGCGCTGAAGAAATGCTCCCCTGATTATCTAAAGACTCAATCGATGAGAGGCAGTGCACCTCAGCTTTGCACGGAAAGGTCATTGTAACCAATCCAACTGGAGTGAGAGGTGGAACGGCTCCTCTTGTTCTGGCATCCAGGAATGGCCGACTTCCGGCCCTCAACTTGGGTGACTTGAACTGGCGTGAATTCTCAGAACGCGACGTGCCTCCGCCATCACGTGGCTTCTACGACGATTCGAAGTAATTGCCAGAAAAACAAGACAGATTTCACCATCTTGAAGAATTTCTATGTTAATGAAACGAGGTATACTGTATTCATGCTGTTTCCTCCACGTTATTGTCCTCTATGTAGGTAATACCTCTGTGGTGTCTGCGAACTTGGGAAAATTAATTTAGCAACATCAGCTCAGCAATTACGTTTGATGATCAACCAGTAATTAAATTTGATTAATTGTTAATTAATTAATCGACTCGTCTGAGTTAGGTGAGGTTTACTTGGAATTTATTTGGAGTTGGAATATGTGATCAGAATTAAACATTTAATTTTATTGCTCTTTCTTCCTTTGTGATGGAAACAGGTCTGGACAGATACTGTCGCTTTGCCACATTCGTTTTATGCTGGACAAAGTTACTATGGTACAACTGCCCCATCAAGATCCCGATTTGAGAAATACATCACCTCAAAGTAAACAGAGACCCCTCTGACTCCTATACATAACAACATCAAGACACTCAGAAGTAACACAATTAAGGCATTTTGTATTGAAAATAATTTAATGATTATTACCTAGCTGGACAATATGTGTACAATATACACTACTGGCCATTAAAATTGCTACACCAGGAAAATGACGAGCCACAGGCGCGAAATTTACCCGACAGGAAGAGGATGCTGTGATATGCAAATGAATAGCATTTCAGAGAATTAACACAAGGTTGGCGCCGGTGGTGACACCTACAACGTGCTGAAATGAGGAAAGTTTGCAACCTATTTCTGAGACAAAAACAGCAATTGACCGTCGTTGCCTGGTAAAACGTAGTTGTGATGCGACGTGTAAGGGGGAGAAATGCGTACTATCACGTTTCCGACTTTGATTAATGTCGGATTGTAGCCTATCGGGATTGCGTTTATCGTATCGAGACATTACTGGTCGCGTTGGTCGAGATACAACGACTGTTAGCAGAATACGGAATCGGTGGGTTCAGGCGAGTAATACGGAATGCCGTGCTGTATCCCAACGGCCTCGTATCACCATCTGCTCGAACACGTCGACGACGTCTGCAACATAATGGGCTATAAGCTTGGAGACTATGGCTGTGGTTACCCTTGACGCTGCATCACAGACAAGAGCGCATGCGATGGTGTACTCAACGGCGAACCTGGGTGCACGAATGACAAAACGTCATTTTTTCGGATGAATCCAGGTTCTGTTTACAGCATCATGATGGTCACATCCAGTTTTGGCGACATTGCGGTGAACGCACATTAGAAGCGTGTATTCGTCATCGACATACTGGCGTATCAACCAGCGTGATGGTATTGGGTGCCGTTGGTTACACGTCCCGGTCACCTCTTGTTCGCATTGACGGCACTTTGAACAGTGGACGTTACATCTCAGATGTGTTACGACCTGTGGCTTTACCCTTCATTCGATCCCTGCGAAACTCTACATTTCATCAGGATAATGAACAACCGCATGTTGCAGTTCCTCTACGGGCCTTTCTGGATATAGAAAATGTTCGACTGCTGCTCTGGCCAGCACGTTCTCCAGACCTCTTACCAATTGAAAACGTCCGGTGAATAGTGGCTGAGCAACTGGCACTTCACAATTCGCCAGTCACTATTCTTGATGAACTGTGGTATCGTGTTGAAGCTGCATGGGCAGCTGTACCTGTACACGCCATCCAAGCCATACTCATGCGTATCAAGGCCGTTACTATGACGAGAGGTGGTTGTTCTGGATGCTGATTTCTCATGTCTATGCACCCAAGTTGCGTGAAATTTAATCACATATCAGTTGTACTAAAATATATTTGTACAATGAATACCCGTTTATCATCTGCAATTATTCTTGGTGTAGTAATTTTAATGGCCAGTAGTGTATTTTGCGAAATAATTCATTTGCCTACATACAATTTGTTCTCAGTACTGTCTCCATTTTTTTTCGTATTTGCATTTCATTGTCGGTGTGGGGGGGGGGGGGGGGTCAGTGTAACTAATAAGAGCGACGCTTCGCATGACTGTATTTATCAGCGCTTTATCTACTGTGATTAACGCAACCCAGACAAGTGTATTAGGTTAAAGCGTCTGTTTTCTGGCCGAATCACTGGCCCTTTAATCTTACACTAAACATTTTCGTTACAACACCTGGTCAGGCAAACACAGAGAAGCATGCTGCTGTTGACTCCGGCTGCGCCCGCAGTTTGGGATAGGTGAGCTCTTTAATTGGCCCAAGAAGCGGTCACTGCCCTATGCTTCGTGGCTGCACTGACCACTCACCATTGACATCAGCCGCAGTCTTTTGTCCGTGGGACTCAACACCAGCTCATTGTTCCCGACTGCCCCGCAGTCTTGAGGTGCGACCGCTTCCAGCCGCTGGTGGTCGCTTTGTAATACGTCGTCCGACTAAAGTTTCAACACGCCTTAGATTTGGCTCTTAGGCGTTCTCTGCATGTGTAACCGGTGACAGGCTTGCTACAGTGGCTCAGTTGCGGAACCTGCTGTCATAGACATGGGACGACACACTTATACATCTCAGTTAACATAGTGGTATACATATTGTGTACAAATTGGCCTCATCATTTTCCTATCTACTGAACATGTCTAATCGGATGTAGGGTCTTCTGTGATGTCTCTTCAACCTTCCAGCCCCAGAACTCGTACACTACTTTAAGGAAACATAATTCTTTTGTTAGGTAGACGAACTCCTTGGGCTGTCTATGATGTAGCAATTCCGCTACGTTAACAGCCTGACCCTTCATTTTCTTCTCAGTTACGTCTCTTAAATTACTATACAATTATTGTAATATTCCCTTTTACACTACATTTATTATTTTGCTCTTTTCTCCAACGTTCGTTTTTCCATCGAAATCACTGTCCCTGGGGAAGGTTGCTGGACCGATACTAGCCTCAACAAAAGGCAACATTTTCTCCACAGATCAGGGTTTTCCTTGCTTTATGTATTCTGGGATTTCCGAACGAACTGTTCGTCGAGACAAACACGGTAGTAATGGTATCCTGATTGTTCACTCCGGCTATCCCTTTCTCATCAAACTTTACCCCTCTTGCAGTGCGTTTTCCACGGTGTATTTTTACAGTTGCTTCATGCAAGTACGATTCGACACCCTCTGAATAAAAGCAAAATACAGGAATTCGATGTTTGATGAGTCCTTCATCGTATTTTCCTAGCATACCGATAACATTACATAAATTTTGCGTTGGATCCGTGGTCTAGAGCACGCCGACACGGCAGCTCAGCGTGTTCGGTGGGAGTGTTAGCTGCACTCTGTAATTAAAAACTGAATGAACGGATCAACCAAGAGTCTGAACGGGTGTCATCGAACGACCGCCCTGAACGAAATCAACGATTAGTATAGAACAAAATTAGAGCAACCGAAAATAAAGAAAAAAAGAGGTAGCGTCTTTGATTAGTAATCGAGGACTCTGGATTGAATCTCACTGCTACTAGTGATTTTTTTTCTCTGTTCTCATGTAATGCTTATAACAGGTTTATTAGCACTGTGCAAATTATCAGTATCTAAGTTCTCATTCAATGTTAACGTTATCTTCACCTTGAAAATTTGTGTAAAAATATCGAAATGCCGATGGCTCGTTTCTCGCCACGTCCCAAGTTTTTTTCCCTAACATTCACCTAAAATAAAAAAAAGGCTCAGTCGGGTAGAGGTCTGTGCTGTAAGTAGGGGATCCCGGGTTCGAATCCCCGCGATCTCCCGCTGCGCCCTTAAAAGTTTTGGAAATTTGTTGTTATTTCCTATAGGACCAAACTGCTGAGGTTATCGATCTCTAGGCCTAGAGAATACTTAATCTAACACAAACAAACTTAAGCTGAGGACAACACACACACGCATGCCCGAGGGAGGGCTCGAACCTTCGATGGGGTAAGCCTCGCGAACTGTGGCAAGACGCCGTAGACCGCACGGCCACCCGGCACTGCGAGGTGGTAACTGCCAAGCAGAAAATAACCATAAGAAAAAGATTGAATAATCGACGAAAGGATAACTTTCTTCGAGTCGGGTCTTGGAATGTCAGAAACTTGAACATGGCAGAGAAACTAGATAACCTGAAACGGGAAATGCAAAGGATTAATCTAGATGTAATAGGGGTCAGTGAAGTAAAATGGGAAGAACACAAAGATTTCTGGTAGGTGAGTACAGGGTGATATCAACAACAGCACAAAATGGTATAACGGGATTAGGATTCGTTATGAATAGGAAGACAGAGAGTGTGTTACTATGAAAAATTCAGTGATAGGGTTATTCTTATCAGAATCGATAGCAAACCAACACCTACAACGATAGTGCAGGTATATATGCCGACGTCGCAAGCTGAAGATGAAGAGATTGAGAAAGTAAATGAGGATATTGAAAGCGTAATACAGTACGTAATGGGAGACGAAAATGTAATAGTCATGGAGGACTAGATTGCAGTTGTAGGGAAAGGAACAGAAGAAGTGGTTATAGGACAAAATGGACTTGGAAAAGGGAAAGCAAGAGGAGAAAGACTAATTGAGGGCGCTAATAAACTTCAATTAGCAATAACGAATATTCTGTTCATGAATCACAAGAGGAGGAGGTATACTTGGAAAAGGCCGGGTGATACAGTAAGATTTCAGTTAGATTCCGAATTCAGATACGAGATTGTAAGGCGTACTCAGGAGCAGATATAGACCCTGGTCACAATACAGTAGTGCTAAAGAGTAGGCTAAAATGGAAGACATTAGTCGGGAAGATCAACACCCAAAGAATTACGATACGAAACTAGTAAGAAACGACGAGATACGCTTGAGTTCTCTAAGGCTATAGACAGAGCAATAAGGAGTAGCACTATAGGCAGTACAGAGGAGAGGAATAGACATCTCTAAAAAGTGCCATCACAAAAATTGTAAAGAAACCATAGGTACAAAAAAGGGAACTGCGAAGAAACCGTGGGTAAGAGAAGAAATACTTTAGGTGATCGGTGAAAGGTAAAAGTACAAAATATTACGGAAACTGAGGAATACAGAAATACCAGTCGCTGAGGAATGAAATGAATAGAAAGTGCATGGAAGCTAAGACGAAAAGGCTGAATGAAAAATATTAAGAAGTCTAAAAAACAATGATAGTCGGAAGGACAGACTCAGCATACAGGAAATACAAAATAACCTTCCGCCAAATTAAAAGCATGTATGCAACGAGAATTCCACTGTCAAATGCAGAGGAGAGGGCGGATAGGTGGAAAGAATACGTTGAAGGCCTCTATTTGGAGGAAGATTTGTCTAATGTGACAGAAGAAGAAACTGGAGTCGATTAAGAAGAGATAGGGGATCCAGTATTGGAATGAGAATTGAAAAGAGCTTGGGAGGACTTACGATCAGATAAGGCATAAGGGATAGATAACATCCTATCAGATTTTCTAAGATCATTGGGGGATGTGCAACAAAACGTCTATTCACGTTGGTGTGTAGAAGTATGAGTCTGACGACATACCGTCTGAATTTCGGAAAAACATCATCCACATAATTCCGAAGACCGCAGGAGCTGATCAGTGCGAGAAATGTTGCACAATCAGTTTGACAGCTCATACATACTAGTTGTTGACAAGAATAATGTACAGAGATATGGAAAAGAGAACTGAGGATGTGCTGGATGACGATCACTTTGGCTCTAGAAAAGGTAAAGCCACGAGAGAGGCAACACTGACGTTGCGGTAGATAACGGAAGCAAGACTAAAATCAGCGCACGTTCATAGGATTGGTCGACCTGGAAAAAGCAGTCGACAGTGTAAATGTGTCAAGATGTTAGAAATTGTGAGAGACATAGGGATAAGCTATAAGGGGTAAAATACAGTACGTACAAAAGCTAAGAGGGAGTAAAAAGAGTCGACGGTCAAGAATGAAGTGCTCAGATTAAAAAGGGTGTAAGACAGGAATGCAGTCTTACATGATCTGCTGAATGGAATGAATAATCTAATGAGTAACGAATATGACTTGATTGTAAATCGAAGAAAGACGAAAGTAATGTGAAGTAGCAGAAATGAGAACAGCGAGAAGCTAAACCTCAGGATTGATGGTCATGAAATAGATGAGTTAAGGGATTCTGCTACCTAGGCTGTAAAATAACCAATAATGGAAGGAGCGAGGGGGATATCAAAAGCAAACTAGAAATGGCAAAAATGGTATTTCTGACTAAGAGAAGTCTGTTCAAACACAAGCATTACTTTGAGGAAGAAATTTCTGAGTATGTACGTCTACGTCTGGAGTACAGCTGTAGTGAAACATGGACGTTGCGAAAACCGGAAGAGAAGATAATTGAAGCATTTGGGATGTCGCACAACACACGAATGTTGAAAATTAAATGGACTGGTAAGGTAAGCAATGAGGTGGTCCTACACAGAATCGGAAAGGAAAGGAATATGTGGAAAACACTAATAAGGAGAAGAGACATGGTATAGAACATCTGCTAAGACATGTGGGAATGACTTCCATGTTACTAGAGGGAGCTGTGGAGGGCCAAAACTGTTAAGTAAGACAGAGACAGGAATACATCCATCAAATAATTGAGGACGTAAGTTGCATGTGCTACTGCGAGATGAATAGGTTGGCACAGGAGAGGAATTCGTGGTGGGCCACATCAAACCAGTCAGAAGACTGATGACCCAAAAAACAAAAAGTTTCACATTCTACATAATGGGCTCAGTGGGTGGTATCTCTCTCTCTCTCTGTTTCTGTCTCTCTCACTCCCTCCTCTCTCTCTCTCTGTCTCTCTCTGTATGTGTGACTGTGTGTGTGGCTGGATAGGGAGGGTGGGACGTGGAAAGTGGTTCCGCACGACTTCTCGACATTATTGTGGAGGCATTGGAGTTACAGATAGCTTCTCAAACCTCATCTCTCTCTGGTAAATGTTAGTAGGGGAGTGATTCAAGCTTACGCATGTAATGCCTGTCACACACCGCAACACCGCAGTCACTTTCCCTTTGTCACCTGCCTCACGAAGAACGAAATCCACTTTATTGCAACACTGCGAGACATGAGCTCTATGCTTCCAGTTTCCACTCTTGCACTTCATCGGAAGCCTTTTCCAATGGTATAAGCCATTTGAGCTTAGTGAACTCCATAAGTTTTTCCTCAGTTTCCTTCTTAGTACTTGCTAACCGAAAGACAGCTACGCAAATCACAACTTATAACTAGGTGCACATTACCTCAGGAATACACAGCATAAAGGATAATTGTAATAATCTCACCTCATTTCCCTAAGCAAAGGAAAGTTAAGTGAACTACACTATCATCACAAAATCACGCTCGAGAATGTTAAAGTGGAGTCTGAATTAATCCAGTGGCATGAAGGGATGATGAACGGCTTGATATTTCCAATATTCTGTACGCCTTCCACAACATCGGTTTCTGTGTCGACGACTAGGTAGCTATGGTCGCCCAGAACTTATACGACTCAGTGTGGACCGTCATACAGGGGACAGACCTCGACCACTTTCTTTTCTGAGAGATCAGATCGGTGATGGTTTCGGACTAGAATCAAGTCGCCTTCCTTAAACGTAGGATGCTCGGCTATGTAATGATGTTGCACCTTCTGATCAGCTTCCTTTTTCCTCAGCACTGTTAGTGTGTTCCACAATTTTGTTTGGAATACCTCTTCTGGGGAAGGAGGTAATTGCACCACGGCAATGACAGGCGCAATTACTGGTCTCTGGAGCATAAGCTCGGTTGGGGAATAAACAGTAGAGTCGTGGATTAACCTGTTAAATGACCTCTTCGAACTGCCCAATATACTGTACCCATATGGTTTGTCGAGCTGAAGAAAGAATCCGTGTCAGTTTAGAGGGAACACCGTTCAAACGTGTCTGCGGCACCATGGTAAAGGCTTGTCCGGCAAACAGTGACTCCTCACTGCTGTATTTCGACGACCCAGACGCGAGATGTAAACTACGGGCTAATTTTGGGTTTGCCGACCCTGTGAGTGAAACAGCGAACAACTCAAGAGATCGACTAGTTAGGTGCACATGTGAAGGGTTTATTTCAATAGTGGTACAAGTGCATTACCTACACTTTTCTGCCTATAATGCTTCTGAAATAAATGATCCAAACAAACAGAAAGAAAGGTTCATCCTTAGCAAGAAGCGTGCACATTTATGGTATCCCAAGTGCAGATTTGTCAGCGCTCATTTGACTTTAGGACTCTGTATTGCAAAATTAACAAAAATGGACTTTTACCACTATTGAAATGAGCCTTTCATGTGTCAACGAACATCTTCCAAGTGGATCCAGAACTGTGGCTAGCTATGCGTGGACTCTGATACGCCTAATCTGATACGAGAAATTCTTCCGCCAGTAAGTTTTCTGAAGGATTTTGCGGGCAGCTCTGCTCCAATCCCAAATCACTACACACAGTCAGCGGCAGTAGACTGACTGTACTCGTTAGCTTTCCTAAGCAACGTCTGTAACGGAAGCGGCTGCTATTCGTTGGGTACGACCATTATCGTTCTGAGACGAGACATAGTGTGAAGTTTTCTTGCTTTCCCTTCTCACTGCATTAAATTAGTGAAGGGCAGCGGGAATCAAGTCATGTTCCTGTCAACGCTATGACTCAGTCAAGGGCGGCTAACAACAGTAGCTGAACTGAGCGTTTGAAACTCGTGACTGGGACAAACACAGAATATGGTGGCTGAGACATCTGGTCGATCCTGTCACCTCAACACGTCTGAAGCCTTCGGTTGTTGGTGGATGTATCCGTAGCAGATTAGTAAAGAACCACAGACTAATATTGTTGTGTAGCAGATCGCTAACCAGTCGATCGTCTGTTCCAGGAGTTGGACTTCATTTCTTACAGCACATGTTTCATCGCCTAGTAAGGAACTGATTTACAAAACGAGCATTAGCGAAGCAACTGACAGTGAAATTCGATATAATTTGCAGAAACATATATCCAAAAATCAACACATACATGATAGGAAGCACTATACAAGTCTTTATATGTTATTACACACGGAATACAGCCACTGGGAGGACAAATACATTTGCTAAAGGATAAGTTGAAAGTGTACAACTTCACACAACAAAACCGTCTTCAGAACACAGACCACTCTCCGGAGAGAGCACGGAAATGAAATAAAGGGGATAAATCGCTATACCAGAAAAAGAAATTATGCGACACACTTACGGTAACAGTAACAACTGTCGGCCAAAACAGTGCCAGTTTGGCAATTATTTTTGATGAATTGTGAAGTAATAATCGACTCAGCTAAGTATAGTCCATTCAGATCTTTCTCTTTTTTCTCAGTAATATAAACGGCAGTATTAATTTTATTACTCTCTCTTCCTCTGTGGTGAGGAATGGTCTGGACAAATGTTGTGGCCCCAGTACATGAGTTTTTTGCTTGACAAAACCACTGTACTACAAATTTAAACGAAATTCAGACTTCTTTTTTGTTATCCACGTGATGTCTTTTTATACTAACCCTCTCCTAAAACACCAAGAAGCGGACGCATGTTGCGGGCCGTATGATAAGTAATACACAACTGTACAGGTCTTATATCTCATCAAATTTAAGCTCTCCAGGAAGCTGTCTTCTGGAATTTTTTTGCCTTCTATTTTGCATTAATCCTAGATATTGCTCCTGTTGTGGCGTTGCTGGTGTAGGTAGAACTTATGATATCCCTTGTGCCTCGTAACGGTCACCGAACCTCTCAAATGACACTTGGTGGTACCTTCCACTTCTCTGAGACTAATGTCACTGTCTCATTCGTATTGAAGTTTCCGAGGATTCTGTAACGGAGAGGAAAGGCCATTAACTGACGGGTCCAGCACACAGACACTCGATAGATTCATCTGACACTCTTGTTCCAAGCCTGGAGTTCTCCTATGTAGTGCTGTTGTAACATTAGCGGTTTTTTCCAAAATCTTGACTGACAGCACGCGACTGCTCACATTTTCTTGTTATATTTCTCTTATTTGGCAGCCAGCTTCTTGCCACTAATGTACTACATAGGTGGAATGCTGACACAGTCTGCTACAGCTTTAGATAACGAAATCCAGCAGCAAAACTTGTCGTTACTGCTAACGTGGAAAGTAAACAGACCAAAAAAAATAATTGAAAAAACTCATAGTCACAACCGAGATGAAGGTAAAACTACGGGCACTAACTGCCCTATTCTTCAGTGAAGCTGTGACACTGGAGTCCGCATGTGTGTCCTCCACTGAAAATGGGTGTCCAGTCTATAGCAACGAAAAGCAATTTTCATCAGGAGGTCAGGACAATCGGATGGAAGCCACACGCAATCAGTACAGACAGGTTGCAAGAAGGTCGTAAAAAGTGTTGAATCATCAGACAAACACGTGTCACCTAGACAGTGTCGTTATTCATTGTGAAGCATCGCCAGAAGGTAGGGTAGGTATTTCTGTTAAGTGAGACAGCGCGCTATTGTTCTCAGTATACAGTAGTATCGGTACACTCCACTGTCATGCGGAATTGACGATTAGATGTCACAAGAGGTCGACTCGGCAGTATATACCGAGATGGAGAGTTGTGGAGAGTCAGCAGAACACGTAGTAATTGTAGACTGTGTCTGTTAGGAGAACTCAGCAACTTTGAACGTGAAGAAGTCGCTGGATGTCAACTGAGTTTAAAGGAAATGGTGGTACGGTATGGGGGTGCTTACTATAGCTATGTGTGGTCCTGTTACTACGCTTAAGACAACGCTAAAAGCTCAAGGATATGAACTCATATAACAGTACTGAGGGTTATTTTGTAGGCGGTGATTGTTCATTATAGTGGCACAATACACCTTATCATTAAGCAGCATTTTTGAGCCACTGGCTACTAACTACAACATAACTGAAATGGTGTAGGTTCCCCAGAGTACTGACCTGAATCGATCGCAGTGCTCCTGGGATTAGTTAGAACGCTAACTTCACTCCAGATTCCACCGTATAACCTTACCACCTTCTCTTGAAGGTAATCGCCAATTTCGTGTCGTTCTAGCTACAAAATGATTTTCAATATTTGACGGTGGTATATGAAAGGACCAAAAGAGGCTTCTTAAAAAACTTCAGAAGGCGTCTGACCAGGAAGTGATAACTCAAATTCAAGACCTAATTTCGAATCATGCTGCAGTACTACAGCTTAGGAGAAAATTCTGAACAACTGGGTGTCAGTACGGTGAAGGGATTGTCACCGGTTAATGAAGAAGCGACACAAACAGCCAAGAAGGCAAATGGTTGGGTTTCGTGCAGTTGTGACGAATGATCTGGCTTTGATTAAAAGCATTTCCTATCAATTAAAAAAAAATTATGTACTTAGAATTTCTGTAAATGACATCATCCTCATGCTTGCTTGGCGCAGTTTGATTTTACACCCCCTCCACCCCGGCCTGGCAATCGTAAGATTGAATTTGTGTGTGGTTATTTGGTGGGTAACTGCAGTGTAGATAGTGTCTTAGAGTACAGTTGCGAAAAATATGAAAAATTTCGGTGTTTCATTCCTACATACTGGTCTCAGGAAGCACAAGACAGAGTAAAGCACGGTACACTAATGATGAAAAATATTTACAGTCTGACTTCAAAACTCCCCCTTGATTCCTTGTGAGTGTATAGTCATGCAATCAGTTTTTGCAAAATTCCTGCAGTGCTGCTGAACGAACTTGCCTTTAGATTATGAAATTTCCCTCACAGCTCCACCAAATCGTTCTGCCAGTGTGAATATAATTTCCAAAGAGTTCTAAAGTTTACTTCAAGAGGTATGGTCGTGGTGAAGAGGATAATGGTGGCCGGAATGATAACGTATTCTCCGTTTAAGCCGAGGTCACGGGGAAACGGAAGATAAGATTGCAAGTGACAGACTTCGCAGAAGGGTCGACAAGGCGTTGGCGGTTGAAGTCGTTGCGTGTAACTCTCTGATGGAAATGAGGAGGATAATTTTAACAAAGACTCAAGTCACTGAAAAGTTAGGGATGTGTGGCAAAAGTAATCTTCAATTGCTATAACGCTGCTGTGGACATCTTATTTTTATATTGGTTAACATGTTTTATTTGTGTGCAACAAAGTAACGAATGTGTATTGTTTTAAAGAGTATTTCGAGTTCCATGATTCATTGCCTTGATGAGTTCTTCTATGTGCTATTGCTTTTTAGGCAACTATGTGTGACATTACATGAAGACGGAGTCACGTTTTTAGAGTGATAATATGGATGGATCACCATATAATACATCTTTGTATGAAACATTTTATTAATTTTTGTTATGATGCTGATGTGGAATGAAATGTTATGCGAGCTTCAGTCGGTGAAAAAATAATTGCAACGACTGAAAACACATAAGTATAGACACGCCATGTTACAAAGCACACAGAATATTACGTCATACAAAAGATGCTGTACCACCAGCAGTGCGTCAGTAACGTGGTGTGATAAGTGAATGTGAACGAAACGTTTTGCTGCCTCTAGGCGCCGTCAAACTAAATTGTACATCTGAAGTCTGCAACCATTAAAGTTACCTATGAGAGTCATTAAAACTAAAATCTCTGTGTGAAAAAAAATGGTGTGTCAGTGGTCAAGAATATCTGTTATGAGCAAACAAAACGCTGCAAAATGGGCTTCAGAATGCAGTCCCACAACTTGCTGTCAGAGGAAAGCTGTCACGTTGTTACTGTATATAATAAAATATGCTTAATAATATGCACTGGAAACCAAAACATCAGGCCACTGTCTTAACAGCGTGTTGGCCCACACTGGTAGTGCATGGTGTTAGCATCCATTGCCCTCGATGACAGCTTATCCAGAAATGACCATTGACCGAGTGTAACAATAAAAATAATAAACGTGATTCATCCAACGAACTGACACAATCCCACTGATCATGAAGGGAGTCTCTAAGCTCCTATGCCCTATCCAAATAGAAATGATAATGTCGTTGGATCAACATGGGAATACGGAAGGGTCTGTTCAAGAGGTCCAATGTTCACTAGTATGGGATTAAAGATATACACCGAAACGTGCCTGCACCAGTACTCTACTGAATCTTGAGCACTCCCACACTCACCCAAATGTACTGCTATGCAGAGCAGCAAATCCCCTGCACTCTACATTCTGTGACGATGCTTAGTGGTTACTACACTTTGTGTCTAGGGGACCTGCTAGTAAAAATGACCAACAATTTAAAATAATCTTGTTCTGTAGAAGAGAGTAATTCTTGGTAAATTACAAAAATGTGTAATTTATCGACTTATAGTTTGAACGTTATGTTGCACAGGTGGTACACTCATCTGTCGTTTCAAAGTCCGTTAGAATACGCGAAGTAGCCTTCTTTTCCTTCTTCTGGCTTGTAGTCACGGATCGTAAACACAGATGTATTCTAGAAGGCTCTAACTGCGGGAACCTAAGTACAGGTGCATCTAGAAGGTTGTGTCCTAACTGTATCTAAAGATCTAGACACATTTGTTTAGTTCTTCCTTTCAGAATTTGAAACACGTGTATATCGTAGTTACTGCCGTGTTGTTCTATTTCAGTGTATGCGGAGGCTAAAGAACTTTAACACTAAACAGAGGTTTCGAGGCAATCGGTTCAAAGCAACATTAATAATAAGCTGCACACTATTTGGGGTCAATGTTCACTTGCAGATATGGGGTGAAAGCATATAATACCCTCATACGTATTCCATTCTGTAATACAGGCAATTACATAAGGGGGATCAGACAAATACAAATTTTCTCTAACAGAATGCCAACGAAAGTAACAACAATTGCATGGAGGAGTAAATACGGAAAACAGTATCTGCCGGGCTGACAGTGTCGAAGACAGGTGTAATGGATGGAGCAATAACTTTCAGCGATAGTGCAGTTTCTAGCATTCACGTCCCGAAAACGTTAGGTATCCAGATTGGAGGGAATACAGTTTAAGGTGTAACTGTTACCGATCAGTTGAAAGTAATCGAAGTGAAGAGAATAGGAGAAATTGTTACTCAGGGGGCTAGCATAATTCAGAGAGTGAAGGGAAAGGATAAGGACGATAAAGAAGAAAGTGAGCAACAGTAATACGCAGGTTCGAATTTCTAAAACGGCATACTTATTATTATTCTGATAATTAATCTACATTTTTAAGCATGTTTCGGCGTGATCCCCAACAGAGATGTGCTTTCACATATTTTCAAAGTTCGAGCGTAATTGTCGATTGCTGCATTCACTATGATATCGCCCCATGATCCAAGAACAGTACTCATGTTCTTTACTAGTGGAATCAGGATACATTTCAGTTTCACAATCATCTTCATCTCATTAAAATTGTTGGTATGTTTAATAACCTCTATGATCTCTCTCCATGTCGTTGCATAAAATCCGAACGTGACATCTGGAAGAAGAGTTTTACCAAATAGAATGTGATGCTCTCCTGATTGCAGAACATGTTTCGCAACAGCCTATATATGCGAGTTTCCCCCCTTTTAAAGTTGGGTTTCTTAAAATGATTCATGTAACAACGCCAGTAATGACGTAGAATATTTAACGAGTGTGATATTTTCGACAATGGAGCGTACATTTTGCACCCACAAACTGGTCACCAGAGACAGGAAGCTCATTAAGAAAGCATAGCGAGTATATCTATTGAGCAAAAATAGAAAACAGTCACTTTCATCCTGGTACAAGTTATATCCTCGGACACTGATGAAAACTATGGCAATTCAAGTATCGGTGAGAAAAACAATACAACAGCCTTCAATAAGAGATCATATCGAAAGATATATCAAGAAATCTTAGGACATACAGATCAGATGAGGTTCAGATCCACAGTTGTTACATCATCATCCGTGGATGGTCTTGCCTTGAAATTCAGTGAAGCAACAAGTAAGCCATAACATCAACGGTTATCCAAATATTTGCTTCAAGTACTGAGGACAATAGAGCAAAGAAAAGGTGAAGACTTGATTTCTGCTACATTTTACGAAGAATACTTTTCTCAACCATCGGCTTTCCTAGCTGATTACCATCTGTAAATAACTTAGCATTTTACATGTCTATGTCGTTGTGGAGATCAGTCGAAGACAGCTTCGCGCAGTTCTCCGCACTAGTCTAATCTGTGTAAAGCTCTTCAGCTCTGCGTAACTATTGCAATTTACAAAAATTTGAACCTCAGTTTCCATTAATTTGAACCTGATGACTGCAATCCAGCCCTGGTCTTCTACTATACATTTAAGCCTCTACACTTCCTCCATTTCTAAACTGGAACTCCACGATTCCTTTTGATGTGTCACATCAAAATGAAAGTTTTCTGTTATATTTGCACATTGCTATTCTTCAGTTACTTACTTGTCGACGATTCGCGACGAACTTTTATTGTTATCTCGGAACCTACTGATAGACTTTCATCCCAGCGTGTGGTATGGTAGTTATTCTACTTGAGTTCTTTTGGACGTGAATAATCTAAGCCTGCCACGAAAAGGAGAGCGCAGACGTTAGGCATGCTTTTACAAATTCCGAAGGAAAACAGGGTCTGGGTATTATTTCTATGCTGTACGAGGCTGTGATAGAAGAAGGTGTCCTTTCTTATGATGTAAAATGATATACCATTGAAACCGACTGTATATACAAGCGGTCGTTCAATAAAGTGACACAATCATTTTTTTCTTGAAAGCGTGTTGGTATTGCTACGGATTTAAATACGCCACACTATATTATTCGCCACAGTTTTGGGTATAAAATGCTGTTTTTTAACATCACCTCCGTTCAGTACGACAGCGTTATGCTACCTCACTGGCACGGCCTGTAGGCTCGCATGATACCGTTCTACAGGCCAACGTCGGAACCATCGTCTTGCTATATCAGTAAGCTCTCCATCACCCACGTACAGCTTCCCGCAAAGTGCATCCTTCATTGGACAAACAGCTGGAAGCAGGACGGTGCGAAAGCTCAGAACGCAACTCTGACTGAATCAGCACGATCAACGGAGAAATACAGTTGTGCACCATGTTGTTTGATTACGATTCATCGATCACTTCGACAGAGACAGCCCAGACGTTTTAACATTGCAGGAGTGACGACTGTGTGCGGGCGACCGGCAATCGGCTTATCAGACAGATTTACACGACCTTGTTGCAATGATGACAGACACCTCGCCCAATGACTTACCGTGATTTTGTTCACTGCCAGGTCTCTGTTAACATTCTGCAAGCGGCTTTAATACCTACGATACTCCAGTTTTCTGCCAAAACACTCTCGATGACAGCTCTCTGCTTTCAAGGCATCTCCGTTGAGGCGCCATTTTGAAGGCTATTTATAGTGACATAACCTATCGGAATTTCAGTGAACTACAGGGTAGGAAGCAGCAATATACGACGATGACTCACAACAAATTATGCATTTTAACCAAAATGGCGGAGGAAAAAATTCATTTCATTACTTATTGACCGCCCTCATACATGATTAGTGGACCGTGAGAGTGAGCAATATATGAAAGCAGCAGTGGGTGTGTAAGTGTGAAATACATGTGTGAAATCAAAGATCCTCTTATACGACTATTCTGCATCAGAGATTACCATTTTTT
Organism: Schistocerca gregaria; assembly: GCF_023897955.1. Taxonomy (NCBI): domain Eukaryota; kingdom Metazoa; phylum Arthropoda; class Insecta; order Orthoptera; family Acrididae; genus Schistocerca; species Schistocerca gregaria. Next base: position 133,494,100 of record NC_064921.1, on the reverse strand, counting down.
CGTTATTGCGTATCGGTCGAGCAATGTTAGCCTGTCGACATTTATCTAGATTAGACATATAATGCCATTGAAGAGTGCCTTTCTGCCATTACGGTTCATGTTGGCAGTTTAAACAGCATTTAACTGGCTGTCAGGTTATGCAAGTCGGTATTTCATTCACCGCATACGATTTGCATCTTCTATTCTTTTCAGACCTTTGTGAAAGAACTGGTCTTTGTAAGCTGTGCTGATAAGCAATTGTTCCAGCTAACCTTAAATAGATTCGTCTAAGCTAAAAAATGCCCATTGCTTAAAAAGTACTGATATCGTCTAAATTTTTATAACTGAGTATACTGTGGGACGATTTTTCGGCATGTAAGGTGGACATTTTTGAAGTTTTGTGTTTCCTTTTGCTCAAACAATGTCTATCGTTTTCTAACACCCACTGCGCCAAAATGTCTGAAGTTACACGAAACGTTTATTGAATCTGAATCTGGCACTAATTTGTCTTTTTTAATTATTATTATTAAAGTACACAACGGGAATTCTAACTCAAACTTCAGAAATGCCGATGGAGGGATAAAATTTAAACATGTGTGTTCTCATACATTTTCATTACAGGGCAGTTGGTGTTAATGACACAGGAATACTGACAGTGTGTTGGAATGGACATTCTCGAGAAGTCTGGCTTGGTAGTTCATTCCAAGTTACATTTATTCACAAAATGTAGTCAAATACTCAACTGCTATAAATACTTATTATGGACAAAATCTTTTCACTATGGATCCATGAGGGATAACGGCTTTAACAATTTTAGTCACCAATATTCAGTAAGGATTCAGTTAAGAGAAAAATTTAAAATGGACACTCACGTGATACAAAAATCCGGACACTAAGAGAGCAGAACAAAAAATTCGCCATCTCTAGGGCAGACGAGGTGTGAAACCTGGCGTGCAGCCTACAATGGAAAGACATCAAGAAACTTAATCAGGATCGCGATGGATGAAGCAAATCATAACTGGGTGAGGTACAAGTCATTTCCTAATTGAATCGAGTTAAACGACAAGATATTTATCATTCACAAAGTACACAAAAAATGTTCCCGACAAATGAATTAGCTATCATAGGTACTTCCTAACATGGAAATACTATCACACACCCAAAATCACATTTCATGTGAGCACAGCGATAGCAGTCACACTCAACAGACCCCAGTCAGCGTCTGCTGACTCGAACCAATTTCAGCCTGTAGCAACTCCGTGGACAGATACAGATAAAAACTTGGAGGTGGCGAATGACCAGTCGACAAAGCAACTTTGCACTGGTATCAAGTGTCTCTTCCAATCAGGAGATAACAGAGACAACACCTGGTTTTCTTTCGAGTATTTCCTGTTGACTTAGGGTCAAAAATCAAAACAAGGATCTTCAACGAATGAACCGCGAAGCCACTCGTTAAGAATGAACTAGCGGACGGACCTCCCCCTCCCCTCCTCCAACGTAAAATATTTGTATTCCCAAGATACAAGAATAATTATAAAGATCAATGGAAATCTCGAATCGTTATTTCTGGTTCGCAACTTTTATAAGATAAATTAAGTACCAATTGTGTAGTTTACCAAAAGTGAATAACCCTGAGACTTAGCACCAAGTAATGAAACAAAATATTGTCATTGTAGTATATACTTAAATCCTTTTCGTATACTTGATGCGCCAAAGATAACGATTAGTGTCTTGTCTTTGAGCATGCATAATAAACCTAAATCATACTCCATAAGCCACCAAACGGCGTTTTGTGGAGGGTAATTCTGGTACCACTAAAACATCAGCCAATTCCTATTACACAGTGAATAACGTGTGTGTCTGCTACTTAAAGTTTATAAATACAAGCTAATTTCTTATCCTTCCATGTGTCACAGAACTCGGGCGAACTGTTATGTGTTGCATGACACTTGTAACTTCATCTGCTCTCATTGAATAGGACAATGACCAATTCTCTGTCACTGTGGACAACCTTGATTAATTAATGCTCTCACATACTGAGACTTTGTAATTTATCTTATAAATTCTGTAAATATCAGCGTATAACAATATTTTCTTATGCCACCTGAGGCAATCTTTTGTATCATTAGGCTATACTGGAACCCACATCATAATCCTTTGCAATAATATCGTTGGTGTGATAAATAATCGGGTATCAACTATTATGGCATGTTTGTTCTCTTGTATCTAGACGATCTCCATCAACTTAGTGACTTAACACATTCAGTGTGTCCCTCCCGTGACCCTGATGAAGTTAGAAAAGCCATAAACTACTATTTTTCGGTACGTGCTGTTCTACGCCTAAGAGATTGGTGCTCATATTTATAAAACAGTTAAGGCTGTGCACGTAAATTACATATGTTTTATGTTATTTATTAAGAATATTCATAAGCTTGAGCTTTTTAGAACAATCATATTGATATGCTAGCTATGAATGATTCGTTTACATCACATCCACAGCGAGGCCATATTTTGAGTTAACATTTTACACTATTTAAGCACATATTTTTGTACTACTTCACATAGTAGCTGTTAATGCTCACTTACATTACGACCGCAGTGAGGCTATATCTTTTACTTATTTCATGTACATGTTCATTTTTGTGTGGATTTACATGTGCTTGCTAAGCATGAACTTGTTCAATGTAAGTATTTTGCAGAACTTCTATTATTAATCGTCAATAATATAAATATTATTACTGTCCTGTCTTAAGTATGTGTAAAATCCTTCAAATATCATTCCTAGAAAAGTCTCACATTTTACTAGTTCAGTATTACATGTATAAAACTATTACTAATGTTATTACTCAACACCGTAGAATACAATTAATCTCACACAGATTGCTGATGATTTTAGGAGGATTTTTTGAAATTTTTCAGGGCCATGTATCAAAGTAATTTTGTACTATTTAGTGGATAATTATATACTTCAACTGCGATTGTACTTGCTGAATGAGTACGATTTCCTAGCAGTAAGGATACTGAAAAGCGATCAGCTTGTAATATGTTCTGCTGTTTACTCCACGAAAAACTTTGAAGCGTGCTGTCCAGTTTTAAGAGAGTCTGAAGAAAGTTGTTCTTCATATTTTGATATTTGCCAAATTCTATAGATTCGCTTTGTTCCATCTCAGTTATCTGTAGGGGACATTTTCTCGTATCTTCAATCCCACAGATTAACTTTCGTTATGTGGTTTGCTGTGATAGTGTACGTATTACGACCAGCAGTCACTGGCCATATCAAAGCAGGACAATAATGAATGCTCCTTATTGATCTGTCCATGACTAATGTATGGATAATAGTTTCTTTCTTATAGTGTCAAATATGTATTGCTGATTGTGGCTGTATTTACAGATGCTGAGTAGTATATAAATGACACATAGAAACTATTGCTGCTTTCACAAGTGTATTTGTGTGTGTGTGTGTGTGTGTGTGTGTGTGTGTGTGTGTGTCAGCCATAGTTTGTAGGTATCAGACACTTTATTAAAAACAAAGCTCCCCTCATCTGACGAATCCAGACAAAGCTATCCGTTATGCACTTCTCATGTTTCTGATGTCTTGATTTTTCTTTTCTCCTGCAGTGATTAACTGTCAAATTTTACAATTTTCACCCGCCTTTCTTAATATTCTCTCTTAGTATCTTTTGCCCCGAAATCTTCTTGTCTTACATCTCTTGATTGATAACATCAAGACATGTGTCTCGTCTTAAAACTCTGCTTGCATGGTATAATATAACAAAATGATAATATAATAGGATAGGGAATGAATGATAATAAAATGTTGGAATGTGTGGCGTTTTTTAAAATGGATGAATTAAAGAGATTAATTCTTTGGCATGAAGGACAAGCACAATAAGCTAGGCATTGCCTGTAACGGGAAAGGAATCATTTTAGTTTATATTTATATAAATAAATCGTCTTCATAGTATTTTATGCGTACCGATTATTAATATTATGTCCGATCGCCGTCCCCTTGACTGTGGCCGTGTTGTTATATTCGGATCTTCGTAAATTTTCCGAAGTACACAGGTGGGCTTCCGTTCTTCTTATTGCATTACTACTTGAAATAATAATAACTCTCACAAATGTTCTCTTAATAAAACACTACTATATTTCTGTTCGATGCACATAGAAAATACACACAATTGCGGTCTGCAATTACTCGCTAAAAAATGGCGGTTCTCACTCGTTCACTCACTGAGCAAAATCTTCCTTCCAACAACTCGTACAAGAACAAAAAACTGCTCTGTCTTTTAACATCTGAAAGTCAAAAATACCGGACGGTAGGCACAGGCTCTACGCTGGGCTACTACCACCTCATCTTTTCTCTTTGCTTTTAAAGAGGATGAAAACATAAAAGTAAGAAATGCAAAAGGTATATCACAATGGTCTAACTGCATTCTTCTAGCTGTTAGGATAATTCCCTGTTCTACACAAAATCTTGTCATTTTTGTCACAAAGGAACTTCCTAACTTTCCTCGAAATGATTACTCTTACTCACTGATTAAACGACTTGGCCTGTCTGTTCGTCATTAGGATACCAGGCACTATCATCGACTGACACCTATCATTCTTCGATTCTTCCTTAACAAAATTTTGCGCGTATAAAGTGTTTCCTACAAGACGAAGGCGATTTCTATACATATGAACTGCATACATTCCACAGTTTGTTATAATATCTAAAATACGTCATCTCTCATTTACACTTAAATACAGTATATCGAAAAATCTTGTGGTACGACTTATATCACATTATCATTATATACTTATTTAACGACTAAAAATGCACTGTGTTATGTGGCGGACGAAATGTCCATTACAGTGTCACCACAGAATAAGGAAAGAAGCAATCAGCGGGCATTTGCAGTAAACAGAGGGGACATAAAGCAAACAGAAAAATACACAATCCCAATTGACTAGCAAAGATTTCTTTACGCATTGCCTTGCTTCCTGTATTTTAGACAAGAACAATGTATTTGATGATTTCTGTAAGAGAAGTCTGCCACGATAACGGTTTGCTACCTTACTATACTCACATTCACGGTCAGAGTTTGAAGTGACTTTTACAGTTTGTTCCTGTAAACATCAATCGCATCACCAAGTATTCGAATCTATTCATATTTGATGCATTACATGTAATTAAAATTTCGCGCATGCAACAACCTGAATTGCTTGTAATGTTTGTAAAAACGTGTCATCGTTTCGGTTCCGATATTACAGATAATTTTAGGCATATTGTCTTCAGTCAGTTGCTGAAGCACAGCTCACTGTAAGTCAAACAGTCAGTCCCATGACATACTGCAGCTATTGGTTTTTTTTCTGAAGTAAGACATTGACATATACTGTGGGTCAGAGACTGTTTTCTTGTCAAATTCGTTATTTTATTCCGTTATTGTGGTTAGTTAAACATTACTAAGCTTGCTAATCGTTGAGTTACTCAAGAATGTCATTCAGCTTGAATCGATGAATGACTTCACGACTGCTTACAGTTTTATCTTATCTAAGGTATTTCTTTCTTTCTTCCATTCGACGTTGAAAACAATTCTTACATCACTTGGCTATGGAGTGTGTGTTCTTGCTAGCTAAGTTTTTGTCTCCTGGATTAGCTTCACATTAGAGACATATTGGTGCCTAAATTGTTGTTGCTTTCACCGTAATCATTCCGTATATTTTGATTAGCAAAAGTAAGTCGTGTTAGTAGTTTGGAAACGATCCAATAGTTTTTTATTTAAGTGACTGAGACACTTTTGTGAACTTTGCTCTCTGTTATGGCCTATTCATACGTTCCAGCGCAGTTTGGACGAAACGTATATGCCCAAGTGGCGTTAGTCTTTGCATCTCTCGATTATGCTCTATTAGGTTGCCAGTTTTCGGATGCCATCTATGCTAAGTGATATATCTTCTACTCCGAAGGTTCTGATCGCATTCAATGGATGCTGTATCTGTAAGGTGAAGATAGCTTAACATGTAAACGCAATTCACCTCACTCTAAGTTATAAAAACAAGGTGAGACTAGTACAGCTGACGTACTAAGAGAATACCAAAGAACCAGCAGAGCCAGGATTAACAGAGATATAATTATTTTGCAACGACCTATAACCCAGTTCTGTATTACGGCGAAATCCATGGCTGCATACAGAGGATAAAATCACAATTTCGGTGATCTTGGAAAGAGGCAGTACAATCAACAAACTGACGATACACAACCAACACTTTCCATGTATGTGTGGAATAGACATTGTACATTTACATTAACGGATATGTATTATGTACACTGAATCATACAGCTATCCATACCTGACAACAATGCAGGACAAAACTCTTCTTTGACAGCTTGCCTTTCATTGACAATTTAACTTGTTCTAACTACCTTTCATGAAGTAGCTACCATCAATGGAAGATGGAGGTGACAAATTCGTACAGATAAAGAATACAATTTTCCTAAACAAATTAGAAAGGTGCTGAAGAACGGCGTAAGGAGCATCAAAGAAAAAATGCTGCAAATCTCTCAATCATCATATTTAAGGCGGAGATTTATATCGGTACAAACGCTCAGTCTACAGATATTATGAATATGGTATATGGAAATAAGCTTCGTAGGAGAAGGGAGATAACGGGAGGCCTACGCAAAGTTCCATCAATGTTTTATCCAACGGAGTCCTAAGCAACTTATGTCCGGTATATACCCCCATATAAATTGTTAGCAAATGTGGACAAATTTCCAGGGCATGATTTTATCCATAATCATTGGAGATAAGTATTACACCTCATTACACACACTATCTACACACTCGAAGAGCTATAAAACTAAATTGAGCTTCTCAGCGTTAAATGAAGTGTGTAATTGTGAAGCGAATGTGATATTGTAAAATGAGCTGGAATATGTGTCACATTACCCTGTCTATGGCGCAGTAATGAGGTTTACAAGTGCCTTAGACAATCTTGAATACACATCGTAGTGGATTATGTTGACGCAGCTGCATATGGTTGAGCAATTACAAATAATGTTTCCCGTGGCTGCAAAGATATATACTGCTCTACATGATCGATTTTTGGACTACTAATAACATCCTCACATCGGGCTCAAGAACACATCGAATCGATGTTGTGTCTCTGAATACTATTTTTCTGAATGGCATTTGGCGGTCAACCAAATGAAAAATGTGCTAGACCCACGTCTACAACACCACATAAAATGGCCAGCAGTGTGGTGACATCGTGTGTGGTGCTGTGGACGTGGGGCTTGTGCGGTAGTCATTCGGTTGTCAGCCACCTGTGATGTGAAAGAATAATGGCTAACATCGATTAGATCTTCATTGAAGGTATGCCTCAAGACAGGACTAGGAGTTTCGAAATCGATCATGTAATGAGCGTATCAGTCATAAAACAATCCTTGTGTCCAAAGGCTGTTTTTGGTATAAATGCTATCTAGGACTAATTTTCGGAATGCGAAGAGTCTATTATTGATTGCTACTAAGGGCAGGAACCTGAACTTCTTGGAAAGTACGTTCTTCAACCATCATAATTACAGTAACACTCTTAAAAAACGAAATAATATTTGACGAAAAACAAAAATTTATTTTTATTTACAATTGAGACAAAGGTTGTTTATGAAAACTCAAAACAGAACAAAAGTCAACTCGAAAGCAAGAACAAGTAAGTAAACTGAACAAATAACTTGAAGATAACAAAAAAATCGGAACATACAAGAACTATTTGAACAAATAAATCTCTTCGTCAGTTGGTAGAAGCAGCAACCGAAGCATGGCTGGTGAGATCCTAGGCTGCCGCTCCTCCACATCTTCGCTTGGTATTTCCTTACCAGCTGCGTCCACCTACGAAAATATGATTGCTATAGTTGCGACAAAAACATTCTTTATCTAGAACATATATAAAAAATGAGAGTGACAAATTAATACGGACTACCATACTCTTAATTACACACAGATATAATAGACCAACCAGGTCAGATACCTAAGTATCTTATTAGACAATAAACTTATATTCAAGCTACACATACAAGCAAAGAAAGAGAAGATGATCAGACTAATTCATGCCCTACATCCATTAATAGAAAACGAAAAACTCGAATATCAAAAATAAGACGTTATATGGAGCTCACGATTAAGGCCATGACATACAAAATTTTCTATTTGGGGCAGAATGTACTAGACAAAGATAACAACTCTTCAATTCATATGAAAGAGAAGCTTGTCACGAAATGTCAAAGAAGCTAGATAGTCCTTAACCAGCGACCTGCAAATGAAATTAATGAAGTCATGAAAACCGAATTTGTTGAACAAAATAGCAGAAAACAGCTTGAAAAAGCTGTAAAACTTAGACCAGCCTCATAGCATTTAAGAATATACGAGCACAGTCAGTCACCAAAGGTTGTTTCGCATAAGAGTCCACGAGCAATGATACAAGTATAACAAGATCCAGTTCAGGAGCACAATTTAAATCCTTCCTTGAAGGTCAGTCTGATGTGAGTGTTGTTACTGTCATGGGTTTCTCTGTTCTGAATTTGATGACGTTAATCTAAAACGGATAGCTCAAATACTTTCTAACAGTCTTGTAACTGGGAATTACCCAACTCGATGGTGTACTGCTGCTCAATGAAGAACGATGTGTCAGTTGTAAGCATTAAGCGATTTCAGCTCTTAAGAGGCCTCCAAAATTACCCATTTCCTCTCATTCCCTCAGAGCACATCTAGTTATTCAATGCACTTTGGGCATTCTGGACAACCAATATCGTTTAAAATAAATATGGAAATATGTTGTATTATGCTGGGCTTCTGCGTATGTGGGCTTCTGTGGCAATGAAACTTGGACGTGGAATCCCAGAAAGAAGCACACTGCGTGCCGCGGCATAGTGTGAAGTGTCATTCTATGCAACTGCCTCGCTCCTGAGCTACAGAGCCCCGTGTCACTGGCAGGACAAGCTTTGCGTGGCTGGTGAAGCCTAATACCTCCATGAGGCGTGCCTCATTCCAGCCAGCGAGGCGAGGTGAGATCCTTGTTTGCGTCCTGATTGGGCACATTTCTTTGACACACGTATTCCTGCTCAAATGAGTTAATTTGGTCAGTGGGTGGTGTTTCTTGTGTGTTGGATGCTTCCAACTGCTGGAAGCAAGAGGAAATTTCTCAGCAGGTGAATTAATTATGAACAAGAAAATAGCAATGCGGCCGAAGAACTTGGTGAACGTAATACCGTAGCCAAATAGACATGAATCACACACCCACTTGCTGGTAGTATAATAGGGTGCTAGCTCTGAAGATCATTAGGAGGAGGAAATTATAAAACTTGAGATAGAAAAAATTATTCATTGGATGAATGAAGACAAAAATGTAATTCTGATGCAAGGCAGGATTTCGACAGTAGGACAAGGATGAGAAGGAAATAGTAGAACACCATGAGCTATGTGAAAGCATTTATAGAGGAAGTCATGTGGCAAAAATTTTTTCCTAGAAATATGTTGAATTTGGTTTTTTTAAAAAAGAGAAAGTAGGTTGTGCATGTTTTAGAAACTAGGAGATACAAGAAAACTTGAGAAGGCTATCGATTGTTTCAAAGGTAACTTTAGGCAACCACTGACTCGGAAAGGGAGTGCAAAAGAACGGTTGGTTTCGGGAGATGAGATAATAAAGCAGCGTAGGATCAAATTGAGGAAAAGACAAAGTGCCCACAACAAACGTTTAGACAACTCGTCAGTAATGAACTTTATTCACGAAAGCAGAAAATACCTAAATACCGAAGATTGAACCAGCAGATGTGAATACACAAGTCTAAAAATAATGAAGAAGAAACTCTAAACCTGACTGTGGGAGTGATAAACGCCCCACACAGGAAAATGTAAGAAAACTGAATTCACATGAATGAATAACTAGGGTTCAGATTGCAAGACAGTATGAAGCAAGGAAGGGTAGACTCAAGCTAGGATTCACTGTATAGATAGGTTCAACAAAAGGTACCAGTTTGAAATATTATCGAAAGGTAAGAAGGGACACGTTAAACTTTTAAAAAAATTTCACAGAGCACTGAAGGACATATGTCGAAGAAGGTCACGTGCGGTACATCGTTCTTTTCTATTAGGTTGTATTACAGGATTGTAACATAGTGAATCCTTCGTTTACTCCTTTATGTAAACGAGACAGACGACTACATTTTACAGTCGTGGAAAATAATCAGATTGTGTGAGGTATTCGAAAATTATTGTCCGGCAGAGTGGCTGTTCCTGCGATACAGACGGTCTGACATGTATTGGTCTTTTCCTCGCTCCAAACTGAGTAGCCATTTATTCCTACTATCTGGCCATTGTACCAATAATACTAACTTACCTCAGAGGGGTTCTCTTGCGGCGGATCAACGATTTCCGCCTCTGGGTTTTTGGAATAGTCTCGGTGTTCACAGTCGGTTTACAGGCGCCGTCCGGAAACGGTGGAATTTCTTCCAGCACATCTGTCACGCTGAAGCGCCCAATGACACGGACCTGTGGGTGGTTTGACTTCATTATCACTGACTCAGCTGTAACGGCATTTGTCTAACCCACAGAGAACCTCAGACACGGACTTAACTTTCTTAAACGGATTATATGTTAAGTATGCATTCGTATGTGTAGGTTGTAATAACGGTGAAGAACAGTGCTACAGACTTACCTCAGTACGGCCTTTCTGTGTAGCATGGAACAATTCCATCTCTCGTTTCTGCGGTAAAATTTCAGGTTGAGCACTCATTTCGAATGTATCGTCCTCAAAACGTGGAATCTCTCCAGCCACCTCTTCCTCGCCAAAGTCCCAAGTAAAATTGAGCTGTGGAAGGTTTATGTTTATCATCAGTGACTCAGCTAGAATAGCATGTGTCTGAAATATAGAAATCTTTAGAGATGTCTCTCAGCATTCGTAAATGAAATACATATTAAGTAACCAAACCTTTACTGTAGACTATAATGAACGTGAAACACAGTGCCTTTAATGTACGTTAAAATTGTGAAGATATGGGCGAGTTAGAGAAAAAGAAGCATATCATTGTCCAGGTGAGTGATGATATAAAATGATTAGACCATGCACAAGGGTGAAACCAAGCAAGATTATGAAGATCTAAAATAAGGCGCATGGTTCGTGAGCCGTATGATATGTGACCTTTTTGATGGTTTTTGGTTAGTATTTGCGAACTTGCAGCAACTACGCAGGTATATTTAAATAAAGAAATGCTCGTAACGGAAATATAAATATGTTTTGACATTGCTACTCTTTATCTTTTGCCAAGATTAAATATAATGCCTAATTAACAATATATCATGTAGAGTTATTAACTATATGTGTGTCAGTGTCCTAACATATCTTTTTACAATAAAAGTAAACAGTAACATATTGTAAGTTCATAGTGTTTTTACCCTGTCCAACTTTATCATAAGAAAATGTATAATTTCTCTAAACTTATCAATATCGTATTTCTTTATCAATTTACAGCGATTGTACTACAGCCACGTCTCCCTATGTATATTGTTCTTCAAGTTCCTTGTTGTTCAGTTTCATAGCTAGCTATCCTTTCCACAGTAATATCCTTGCGTCCGATCTTAGATTTCCCTTAGGGTCTTGTAAGCAGTTGAGGATAATAATACTGGTCTGCAGTAGAGTGAATGCATCTCATTGTTCTTTCTTGTAAATCTGAGTGATGACTTGAAAGCATGTATGGAGCTTGAGCGGCTCTCAGTAATACACTGAAGCTCCAAAGAAACTGGAATAGGCACGCCTATTCAAATACAGAGATAAGAAAACAGTAGAATACTGCGCTGCGGTCCGCAACGCCTGTATAAGACAATAAGTGTCTGGCGCAGTTGTTAGATCCGTTACTGCTGCTACAATATCAAGATTCAAGTGAGTTTGAACGTGGTGTTATAGCTGGCGCACGAGCGATTGGATACAGCATCTCTGAGGTAGCGATGAAGTGAGGATTTTTTCGTATGGCCAATTCACTCGTGAAAATCAGGAGTTCGGTAAAATATCAGATCCCTAGGATGGGATAATTAAACAGACTATATATTCCTTATGCAGGGCGTAATTGCAGCTGTTAAAGATTTTGAATGCGGTGCTGTTGATGTATGCTGGAAGTGAAGATGTCGGATAAGGTAGAGAACTATGAGGTACGGGAGTGAAAATGCAAGGAAAGATGTTTATGGAGCTCACTTAGTAAATTAAGTCTAGTTTGGTGCGACCAATGTTGAGGCGTCGAAGAACAGTTAACCAAGCACTTCAAAGGTGAAACTCAGAAAGTATGCAAAGCTTGAATAGAAGGAGCTGATTACTGTCGATGTTGTGCGTAACATGACATCATTGAACTAGGGAGAATAACGAAAACAGTCAAGAAACTTGTGAAGTAAAAACGCGATGAGCTGTCTCTGGTCCCTCTCGTCTGTATTTTTTGTGATGTTTTTGTCTTGTATTTAGTTACAACATTACAGAAAATAAATCTGAAGTAAGAGTACATAATAAAATGTGCAGGGAATTCCAATTAAGAGTGTTTACTAATGAAAGTGTAGATTTATGTCTATAATTATCATTGTTCCCATACTAATTACTCTTGGCTTAACCTCCCAAACGTCACGTGAATTTATGTTTAAAGCTCCTTGACGCCTCCTAATGAACCTCGAATTCCGATTCTGGAAGGTTACAGGGTGATTGTTCGACAGCACTCTTATACTTTAAGAATCCCTGAGCTCTAACACCCACTCCAACACCTCTGTGTTTTGTGTTCCAGTTATTTATTTCCTATTCTCGAAGTCTCTAACCTTTCTTTTGCATGGGTTATTGCTAAGCTTCACAGACACTGGAACTGCAACATACGTTATATCGTTCTGACATTGTGTACTTTTTTCTACAGCGGTTTCGTACTCCTTACGCAAGCTACTGCACTCAAATTAAAGTCTTCTTTCGTCTTCTTTTTAAACTGATGGCATACGCTTATACCAGTTTATGACAGTGCTTAATTTTATACACAGGTAGTCAAATTTAGACTCCCTATGGCCGTATCTTGTCTACTGGAGACTGAGGTAGCACGTCGAATGACCTTGCCGGATTTTGGATCACTGGGTCCACTATTATATTTCGTTTTCACTACGTGAAAGTCGAGCGCTGAAGAACAGTATTGTGTGTCAAACGAATGATATATTCTGAACCTCCAGCAGCTTTACAAAGGAAGTTTAGAGCACGATATCTATAACTGTTCTTCACCTTAGATTTACGTTAGATTCTTCTAACCAGTGCACGATACTATTACTGGATTGTAATAAAATGCATTTCTTATTTTGTCCATCATCTAAAAATGAAAGAGTTATCCGACAGAGTAACAGATTCTGGAAAGCATACAATTTACTATTTCATTTGGTCTTTCTTCGCTCTCGTTCTTTCTTACCCTTTCTTCGTGTTTACTTCACACGGTTGTACTGCTGTTGACTTACCTCTGCACTGCCGTCCTCCAACGTACAGCCCACGCTGTCCTCCCAATTCTTGATGCGACTGGCTGACTCTGGGGTCCACTGGCAGGGAAATATCTCAAAGACAGAAGGCACTTGTGTCACCCTCCTCCTTCTCAAGCGGGCAAAAACCTGCAAGAGGGGGTTGCACATTTCTAACAGATACCAATACTCTGTACAGTTGACTTACAATGCTGGAACAGTTTTTAGACAACGTCAGCAGTTCACAGCTGTAGCTTTCAAAGCGTGTGAAGTATGGTGCTAAAGATGGCGATTATCAATTAAGACATTAAATAAGTCATTGAACTGAGAGTTAAAAGAATCAAACGTGCGGTAAGATTTTTATAGAAAACGCTAAACAAAATTATAGTTCTTTAATGTGGCTACAGCTAAGGCATCCTGTAATAGTGAACCTAGCACGTGGAAGGAAAAAACTGTGTGTATACAAAATGTTTAGAATATTTGGAGGAAATGTGGATAAATATATGCAATAAACACGTAGTGAAGCATGAAGCCATAAAATGCGGGACCGAGACTCGAGTACGAGCCCTTTGGCTATCTGTCAGCTACTGGCGGGAAGAACAGTTGTGAGGATAGGTCGTGTGACGTACTTAGTGTAGTCGATAGATCACGTGCCCGCGAAAGGCAAATCCATTCTGCTGCCATTGCCCCACTGTGGTCTCTGTGCTACTAACGAATGAGATAAATCTGAAGACTCGTTAAGAACATAAACATTTACAGCCACTCTAGGTTGCAGAAAAAGCCTGCTACAGTAAATATCATTTAAGCAGCACACATCTGTGTACACTAAACGCATATCCTTACTGAAAGTGTCATGAAAATAATGCTCTGTCATATAACTCTGGTTAAGGTCATGATGTCACAAATGGCGAAACAAGTGACGCTCCTCACACATGCAAGCTGGGAGGACTACTGGTGACGCAAATAATTGTAGAAGTATTACAATCTGCTGTGCCCTACTTTATTACCGCGTAGTCTACGAGGTGTGACAAGTCTGGGTTACATCTACTAAGGGAAATGAACTTATGCATTAAAAGATATATGCTGTTGTTGTTGTGGCCTTTAGTTCTGAGAAAGGTTTGATGCAGTTCTCCATGCTACTCTATCCTGTGCAAGCTGCTTCATCTCCCAGTACCTACTGCAACCTACATTCTTCAGTATCTGCTTGGTGTATTCATCTCTTGGTCTCCCTCTACGATTTTTACCCTCCACGCTGCCCTCCAATACTAAATTGGTGATCCTTTGATACATCAGAACATGTGCTACCAACCGATCCCTTCTTCTAGTCAAGTTATGCCACAAATTTCTCTTCTCCCCCATTCTGTTCAATACCTACTCAGTAGTTAAATACCCCTCTAATCTTCAGCATTATTCTGTAGCATTACATTTCGAAAGACTCTATTCTCTTCTTGTCCAAACTATTTATCATACATGTTCCATTTCCATACATGACTACACTCCATACAGGTACTTTGAGAAACGACTTCCTGACACATAAATCTATACTCGATGTCATCGGCGAATCTCGAAGTTTTTATTTCTGCTCCATAGGTTTTAATATCTACTGCGAGTTTTTTTTGTTTCCTTTACTGCTTGCCCAATATATAGATTGAATAACATTTGGGAGAGGCTACAACCCTGTCTCACCCCCTTCCCAACTACTGCTTCCCTTCATGTCCCTCGACTCTTATAACTGAGATCTGGGTTCTGTACAAGTTGTAAATAACCTTTCACTTCCTGCATTTTGCCCCAGCCACCTTTAGAATTTGAGAGAGAGTATTCCAGTCAACATTGTCAAAAGCTTTCTCTAAGTCTATAAATGGTAGAAACGTAGATTTGCCTTCCCTTAAACTTTCTTCTAAAGTTTTCCTAAATAACTGAGCCATTAATCAATTGCTACTCCTTAATATTCACAAGAGGAACGGTTTTTAATCATACCAGTCATGTTTTGACGGTTTGGCCCACATATCTGTCACAATATTGGCTGAATGTAATTTTCGGTTGCCTTCATACGTACCTTGTTTCACTGTTTTATAAAGACAGGATGCTGCTATCCGCAGCGCTGAAACTGATTGTTACATTATGTATATAAATTGCCTCCAAGTCCATGGTCGTCTTTCCTCAAACCATTAACGTCTACATCGCTGTCTGCAGCAAACTGTAGTGCAATACACTGACACCGTATAAACGCAGATTGTGTAAATGATTATTATATTTATGTCGATGATCGTAAATGACGCTTCTAATAATATTTATCTACCTCTGCGTGAACAACAAAATGCGAACATAGAAAATATGGACAATATGTGACATTTGGAAGTTTTAGTCGGTCTGGGATGCGTACAGCTATAGCCGTAATGATTACGTCGGCCACTCACGATAAGCGATAAATCTAGGATCGCGCGCCTTTCGGTTACCGATTTTCATGTGTCACAAATAAAATCTAGATGTGAATGCAAATAGTACTGGAAATTTGACTATCTAGCTCGCAATTTTAACAGTCTGCCTTTTCGGTTTAGTTTACTAGCTTACTTCCAACCATTAGCGTTGTTACCGTTCGTTACCAACAATTAATATGAGTTCTTATGTAAGCAGGTATAATAACGCGAATTCTTTACAGAAGAATGGAAAAACTGATAGAAGCCGATCTCGGGGAAGATCAGTTTATTCCGTAGAAATGTTGGAACACGTGAGGCAATATGGACCCTACGACTTATCTTAGAAGAAAGATTAAGGAAAGGCAAACCTACGTTTCTAGTATTTGTAGACTTAGAGGAAGCTTTTGACAATTTAGATTGGAATACTCTCTTTCAAATTCTGAAGGTGGCAGGGGTAAAATACAGAGAGCGAAAGGCTATTTACTATTTGTACAGAAACCAGATGGCAGTTATAAGAGTCGAGGGGCATGAAAGGGAAGTAGTGGTTGGGAAGGGAGTGAGACAGGGTTGTAGCCTCTCCCCGATGTTATTCAATCTGTACATTGAGCAAGCAATAAAGGAAACAAAAGAAAAGTTTGGAGTAGGTATTAAAATCCATGGAGAAGAAATAAAAACTTTGAGGTTCGCCAATGACATTGTAATTCTGTCAGAGACAGCAAAGGAATTGGAAGAGCAGTTGAACGGAATGGACAGTGTCTTTAAAGGAGGGTGTAAGATGAACATCAACAAAAGCAAAACGAGGATAATGGAATGTAGTCGAATTAAGTCGGGTGATACTGAGGGAATTAGATTAGGGAATGAGACACTTAAAGTAGAAAAGGAGTTTTGCTATTTGGGGAGCAAAATAACTGATGACGGTCGAAGTAGAGAGGATATAAAATGTAGACTGACAATTGCAAGGAAAGCGTTTCTTAAGAAGAGAAATTTGTTAACATCGAGTATTGATTTAAGTGACAGAATGTCGTTTCTGAAAGTATTTGTATGAAGTGTAGCCATGTATGGAAGTGAAACGTGGACGATAAATAGCTTAGACAAGAAGAGAATAGAAGCTTTCGAAATGTGGTGTACAGAAGAATGCTGAAGATTAGATGGGATGATCACATAACTAATGAGGAAGTATTGAGTAGAATTGGGGAGAAGAGGAGCTTTTGGCACAACTTGGACTAGAAGAAGGGATCGGTTGGTAGGACATGTTTTGAGACATAGAGGGATTACCAATTTAGTATTGGAGGGCAGCGTGGAGGGTAAATATCGAAGAGGGAGACCAAGAGGTGAATACACTGAACAGATTCAGAAGGATGTAGGTTGCAGTACGTACTGGGAGATGAAGAAGCTTGCAGAGGATAGAGTAGCATGGAGAGCTGCATCAAACCAGTCTCAGGACTGAAGACCACAACAACAACAACATGTAAGCAGGTATAGCTATGACGGTGATACGAAGATCACAGGAAAGTGAGCGGCCAGTCTTATGGGGTTGATGGATACGTTGCCTGTGTGTCAACTACAGGAGGAGCTGTAGTTCGATGATGGCTTGTTTAGGACAGCAGGTAGTTAAGACAGGTTTGCCAAGTCTAGAAGCTGATACAGTGAGAGTCAGTATGGCGTTATGGCAGCGACAATGTCAAGTTTAATATAGCTGGTCGTTGGCCTCACTGTGGAATTTTTCATACACCTTAGGGTTATTCAGTGCTCACCTTCTCCATATCCACTTCTCTGTAATCATAGACTCCCGTCGAACGTCCTTTCTTAGATTTCTCCCCAAAACCACGTGTCTTCTTCCTACAGGGAAGACACAGGCAGCATACTATGCTGCATAGCACCTGCGAAGGCAAAAGCACATTACAACACGTGTGATTCAGAGTTTATACATTAACACAGTCAAATGACGCCACCTCAATTTCTTACTGCAGAGAAGTCATCAAGTTGTGAATTTTTGTGTACTTTCTCTCACAATGTTTTCCGATGTGTGGAGTACAGAATAAAAACTCAGAAATCGTAACTGGAGCCCAGACCAGACGTTAGCTGCTATTCTTGACAACTATTTTTTTTCTTACTAGTGCAATCCCATAATTCTACCAGTAGCCATAGTATCAGACCATATCCTGTGATCACCTTTTCAGCTAAAAGAGCTGAAGGAAATGCCCAAGTCCTCGACGAACTCTGTCCTTGGAGCTGATAATGTTCACTATCCCACTCTATGTAGCCCGCCAAATCGTTCATTGACAAGGTTTCTACGAAATTTCAACGGTATTTGAATGAGACTCACTGAACAATTTAAATAATTATTCCAGATGCGTTAACTAAAGCAATGCCTGGGAGTACAGCTTCGTCTTCTGCCAGAAGGACCCTTGGATGGTTTATTAAGAACCACTGACAGTGGTAGTTGTGATAGAAGTATTTGCTTTCAGAAAATCAATTTGGATTTCCAAAGGGTAAAGGAACACTACACATTCTTCGTATTATATATTCTGAAATTTTTCGAGCGATCAGCAGTAGGCAACTTTTTTGCATCAGCTTCTATCGACATTAAAAGTACATAGGGCAATGCTTAAATTCTACTTCTGCTTCAAAAATTAAGCGATATATGTACTACAAAGACATTTTTGTTTGATATTCAAACCGCCCTAAAATACAATACTATGAGTCCAGAACAAACTGCTCGTACAACCTCAAGAGGAATTCCTCAAAGCTCCACATCCAGCCTTTATATGTTTTAAACCTACACAATAGACCCAGACTACGGTCAGGTTGGTTACGACGGTCTAAATCACCCACTTTATTACAGAGTCTCTCCTTATCATAGGTATCTGAAGCGAAATCTGTTTGTGTGCTATTTGGAATGCCCTTAAAATCTCTTGTAATCAGGTAACAGCATTAACACTATGATATCTGTAGGTGGACCTTGGAAGGGTGTGGAGCCCACCATTCTCTTGAACAGGGCCTAGGGCCTCCTCCGCTGTCATCGATTCTGGATACTTCTTATATCACGAATCTTCCATAGGTGCACTTTATAAACTTGAAGCAGTAGAGTTCTGTTTCTTGCGACATTGCCTTGGAACAATGCTATCAACTTCGACGACTGCCTTACTAGTAGAAACGCTTGAATCCCCGTTGTATAAACTACTTTTTCGCCTCAGACCATGTTACACATACGTATCTTTCTTTTAGTAGTAGAGTAATTTTCGACCTCTATCTCAAGGAAATGGATAAAGATATGAAAATAAATTTCAAGGTTTTCTGGGATTGGTATCTTGGGGGTATATCGTAGGAAATCCAGTCATATGCTACGCATATTCGTCTTGGAATCTGCTGCTCGGTTTTGGTACAAAGAGTACATGGTAAAAGACTTTTGTGTAGTTTTCTGACAAAAATAAATGGTGCCTCCACTAGCCTCTTAAGGCACACCTTACAGCACGTAAAACATAAAAGGCGCCAAAGGATTTGGTCCGCTTGCGTCGGCAAAAGAAAGTGTGAAATATTCGTGTTTTGACCCTGCACTGTAGTATAGTAACACTAAAACGATGTTCCTGTTGGTTATACAATATAGAAGACCATAGCACTTAACGAGCAAATCTTTTCGTTAACTGCCATGTTCTATATTGATCCAAACTTAAAGTGTGATATTTCCTCTTATTACATGGGTCTTCAAGACATCAATATTTGCACGGAAGATGGTCACTCAGTGACTAAAATCGATTTGCGGTAATAAATGCTTTCAAAGCCCTTATGACCGATGAGGTCGATTTTGTTGTTTGCATATTCTTAATTGCCAACGACGGCTGTCCTCTCTTGATGTCTCATCCCCAAAATGTTATCTCTGTGGAGGATCTCACGTTATGTTCGTTTCCAGATGATAAGGTTCCTACTTAATATGGCATGACTCATTAGAATCAGATCATTTCCCTAATGTACTGATGAGTATCCGACAGCAAGGGCATGCATGGTATTTTTCCTAATAGCCCTCGGAACGTCAATAAAGCAAATTGGTACTCTTTCAAATAATGGTAGAAAATACAGAAGCTCTTGTGCCAGAAATGGATCCAGCCCACGTATCCAAATACTCAGTGTACTAAATGTGAGAGATTTCTCTATCCCAAAAACGACATGCTAGTTCGTTACAGTCCGCAGCTCGTGGTCGTGCGGTAGCGTTCTTGCTTCCCGCGCCCGGGTTCCCGGGTTCGATTCCCGGCGGGGTGAGGGATTTTCTCGGCCTCGTGATGACTTTGTGTTGTGTAGTGTCCTTAGGTTAGTTAGATGTAAGTAGTTCTACGTGCTAGGGACTGATGACCATAGATGTTAATTCCCATAGTGCTGAGAGCCATTTGAACCATTTGAACTTCGTTACAGATTAACAGATCTCTGACCTGGAATACGAAATCCTCACAATTATTGAACAATATAAGGTCTGGTCGTCACATGGTGCTCCAGAACGTTCCGTAGCGCAACAATCCAAAACTGTATACGAATGTATTCAGCACTGACTACGGATCAGTAAAATCGATATTCGGGTACTGCAAACAGGCGAAGAGGTACGAGAATTTCCTTTCCGAGGAACCGAGGTCACTTGGGATTTGTTTACAATGACAAGAACGAACGGATGGGGAACAAGGTCGGTGTTATTCGCAGTGTAATTAATGTCATTCTACCATCCTCTGATTTCAGGTTACGGATGAGGAAACTGGCCAAGGAAGAATGGGCAGAGAATATGGACGTTTTAGTGTACCACGGAAGTCAATACGACACTCCACCACAAGCACTTATTAGATGCCCCAACAGATTTTGAACATTTCAGGTGAGGAGGTGGTTGGTAACTGTAGCAGTATAGTTCAACTACTTCCAAAGTACGTCGAGTAGGTATCGTGTACAGCGCTTCCAGTGACTGTCACAAGATAGAAGCGGGAGATATAAGCGAACTGCTGTTTTCCTACAATTACACAGAAACGCAGCCAAACTATTTACCGCAAAATCTTGAAGATATCCCTCTGATCAAGTGATTCTATTTTATTGTGTCATGATGAAGCACAAATATCCTTCTTAATCCTCATGAAGCAAATACTCTGCACCCAAATTCTATTTATCCTAGGTCAGGTAATAAACTGAACTTGCTATGCTTGATTGTAGGTTGTACTTAGCACCATGTGTTTCTGATCATCACTTGTTTCCTTTTCTGCAATCTCCCAGTGAGTTTCAGTATCTGACTGAAGACAGCTGTTTATCACAGTGTTAGCATGGTTTGGAGAAATAAAGGTAAATACAGGTTGTATGTGTGTATACAGTCTCCGCTGTAGAATAAGAGATCGTTTATTCGCTGAAAACAATGCAGAGATAAACTTTTTAGTTGTACAGGAGTGTGCTGAAAAGTAATGCCTACGAATTTTTTATTCTTATCTCAATATCGATTGAGGTATTACTTGTCATTCAAATTAGTCGGTTGACATTTCCGTTTCGCGGACGCAAGCTGAAGCAAACTGGCGCTAAGTAGTGGACGTATTCTATTATCAACAACGCTAAACAATTGCCTTCAATACATTAGTCATAAATTTCTGTAACTGTTTCAGTGACAAATACATAGTAAACAAACATTTGAGATTCGAAAAATAACTGGTAATAGCATCTACTATGAGTCGTTGCGTCGTCAGTGTACACCTCAGAACAAAATGTAGCCATAGCAAGATGATAAAGTACGGTGGCATTGCCACGCGTTTTTTGTGGTAGCTGATCCTTTCATATATATATGCACAACGGACGTAGGGGCGTTTGACTAATTATATTCCATATATACTTTTTTTGTCTGGTATATTGTTGTGTCCGAATAAAACACTATTATTTTTCTGAACATGTCAACATGTACAAAATATTTCGAATCACTTTCAGTAAACAACAGTGTTATTGCTAAGCTGATCATAATTTGCTGTATGAACGTAGTTACTTCGCAATGCTTCGGCTCCGTCTCCACTATATGTGATTCTAAGCAGTGGGAAAACTAAATTCTGATATTGTGAGGATAGAGTGGTAATGATTTAATACTGGAATATCTTTTACTTTCCATTCAATCCCACATTCTTGACGATTTAACGCAATTTATTGGTGGTAATCGGACATACAGGCTTTACTTAACGAAAAGAAGCTTAATTGGGATGCTCGTTTTACTACTACAGTGCTACATGCGCATTAAATGTGATACCGGAATCTTTGGAACGCATTCAGACAGAACGGGTTATCAACATGTTTAATTTTGTTGACACCGGATGTGAGGCGATCTATCTGCGTAGCAAATACGGTAAAGAACTTATCTGTGATAGCAGTAGGTCGGAGAATAATTGATGAACCATTACATTGGACGGAGACCTACTAGAGTTGAGAGGAACGTGAACACACCAGAGACAGAGACGTAAGAGTTAAACTTAGCAACTTCTATTCCCGATACTGCATCTGCTCTGTGGACTGGTAATGTTAGTTCCACGTGAATTAGGACAAGCAGTATACGTTTCTCACATCGGCAGTTTGACGGACTGCCTTAAGTGTTAATCCTTTGAAGAGTTATCAGTCTCTCGAAAACCAATTTAAATAACCGAAATGGTCTTTCGATTGACCATATTGGCACCGAAATAGTGGATCATAAGGAGAAAACCAAAATAATGAATTTGATTTTCAGAAAATCTCCCACCACGGATGATCGCAGTACGTACAGGACCTCCTTTCAGTCACTAGACAAACCCCGAAAACGAAAAACAGAATCAACTAAAATAGCTCACCAGAGGAAACACATCGAGACTGGACGAGATACTGGGACGTTGTATAGAGATGACTCTAAGAACTTATGACCCTTCAAGTAACTCTTTCTCGTAGGTCGTCAGAGCAGCTAAGGATAAAAAGGATTGGAAAAGAAGCACAGAAGGATCGTCAGATAGATGCACGTAATTACATCTACATCTACATCCATACTCCGCAAGCCACCTGACGGTGTGTGGCGGAGGGTACCCTGAGTACCTCTATCGGTTCCCCCTTCTATTCCAGTCTCGTATTGTACGTGGAAAGAAGGATTGTCGGTATGCTTCTGTGTGGGCTCTAATCTCTCTGATTTTATCCTCATGGTCTCTTCGCGAGATATACGTAGGAGGGAGCAATATACTGCTTGACTCTTCGGTGAAGGTATGTTCTCGAAACTTTAACAAAAGCCCGTACCGAGCTACTGAGCGTCTCTCCTGCAGAGTCTTCCACTGGAGTTTATATATCATCTCCGTAACGCTTTCGCAATTACTAAATGATCCTGTAATGAGGCGCGCTGCTCTCCGTTGGATCTTCTCTATCTCTTCTATCAACCCTCCCTGGTTGCGAAGAAAGTTTGTTGGAGGACATTGGAACATTTTTATGTGCACCCAGTACAAAGTTTTAGGAGAAAGGAAATACAAGAAGAGTCTTCTGAAAACACAGGTCTTGATTAACTTAGTGATTAGCGTCGAAAGTTCCTTGGGGTACACGGAGGCGAATCTTTTGTCTACGGAACGGTTACAGTGCCAAAGTATCGTAAGCGAAATGGAAAAATCGCTGTGGAGAGTCGATTAATGGCACAGGAACAGGTAGTACCATTAAAAGTCTTTTAATTATAACACACTTAGCGTAAACAGTTCAAGTACGTTATTGTTAGATTGCGGTATTGAGGATAAATCAATGGAAACTGAAACAAACACAAAATATTTGGCCTTAACAGTCAGAAGCCACCTGAAGTCGAATGACGTCGTAAAAATCATTATAAGAATGGCAGATGCCAAGCTGAGATTCACTAGAAAAGTCTTGAGAAAACGCAATTCATCCATGAATTAATAAATTTACAAAAAATCTTTGCTCAACCAATTCTTCAATACCACTGATTACTCTGGGTCCTTTACCAGCTTGGCGTACTAGAAGTGTTGGAAGAGAGCGATAGGCGTCCTCACAGGATTGTATAGTATGCGCGAGAGCGTTAAGGAAATGCTCAACTCCAGTGGAAGACGATTCAAGAGTTGATGTGCACTCTGGAGAAGCCAATGTTGAAATTGCGAGAGGGTAAGTCCCGAAGAGAAACGGTTTTCTCCCTTACAGCTCTCACGAAATGATAACGATGCGAAACCATGAGTGATTACAGACCTTACGGCAGCGTATTATTACGCGATCTTCTGAAGCGCCTCTCGCCAATACAACAGGAAAGTTGGGAATTCAGAAGCACTCTCGGCCACACGCTCTAAGGTGGCTTGCGGAGTATAGTTTTCTTTGTAAAGTTTTAGGCGATTCACAACCGAGACTGTGAGTTCCACATTCGAAGCACTCAGGAAATATCTGCAACCACCCTCCGAAATTACATTGAAGGCTTTCGGATTCAAGCTCTGTATTATTCTGATTATGACGTATGAGACCATAGCATTCAACAGCATCGGTTCTTATAGCTCATTCACACAGTCGGGGGTTTCTGCGTCAGTGTTGATGATGGCTGAGGGTACTTACCTCCACTGGCTTCATAGTTTTCTCTGATATCTGCCTGTCTTCAACAATTAACCTTGTTTCGGTGTCGATCTAAGCTCCTTCTATCAGTGATATACAGCTCACTTCACTTTTCACAAGCTTCTCTTTCTAGAAACACTGACACGCACGCAAACAGTTTCAGTTCACCAGGCAGACGAATGCTAGGCAACGCACACATCAGATTCTGTGACGTTTCATTGTTGTGAGGCTCTCTTGGGAACAATGCTAAAGAGTTATCATCGCTTATAGGTCTAGAATACTTTCTGGCCATTTGCGATTTGTTTGTAACTGTCGTACATATCCATTACAACAGTACTCGTAAGGAAAGATAAGCAATTTATTTTTTCACCATCAAAAATCCGGAATCTAATTTAAAATTCTCCTGAAGGAGCAATATAAAGGGTAAAAGAAACATTCAGCAGTTCCCACATTTTTCGCAGTTACTTTGACTAGAACCGTTCCTCGGTTTATTTTATTGTGATGGGATCGAAAGGTTTCCATATTGTGATATTGTGGCTAAAATGGGCACGAAATATGATTGCAGGAGGCAAATTCGTAAATTTATGCATTAAAGCAACGCGGCAATCAGGGGACTGAAATTTATTTCTGATTTTGGAAAAAACACCGACACTGAATAGCGTGAGCCTCAAAATCGACAGATCTTGAGGCGTAAACGATGTGTAATGAAGAGAGAACGGCAGTGCACATGGTTCAAATGGCTCTGAGCACTATGGGACTTATTTTCTGAGGTCATCAGTCCCCTCGATCTTAGAACTACTTAAACCTAACTAACCTAAGGACATCATACACATCCATGTCCGCTCAGGATTCGAACATGCCACCGTAGCCGTCGAGCGATTCTAGACTGCAGCACCTAGAACCGCTCGGTCACTAAGGTTGGCTGCAACGCACAATGACGATACCTTCAACGTGTTAACGAATTAACGAAGGAGTAAAGTATACAGTTGTTTCTATATGAAGTTGGCCGTCACAGGTTGGGCGTATGATATACTAAATGGTAGAGTTTCCTGTGAAATACCCTCACTGAATATAGCATGCACACATACGAGTGAAGGCCTTACATGTGAAACGTGCGATACCCTCTATAGAAAAGCGCAGTGCGTGAGAGGTACGAAAAAAATGAGAAGGAAACAAGGAAAAAAGACTGGGTTTAATGTCCCAGATAAAAAGGCTGAGAACTGAGTAACTGAATGAAGAAGGACGTTTATACACTCCTGGAAATGGAAAAAAGAACAGATTGACACCGGTGTGTCAGACCCACCATACTTGCTCCGGACACTGCCAGAGGGCTGTAGAACCAATGGTCACACGCACGGCACAGCGGACACACCAGGAACCGCGGTGTTGGCCGTCGAATGGCGCTAGAAGCGCAGCATTTGTGCACCGCCGCCGTCAGTGTCAGCCAGTTTGCCGTGTCATAGGAGCTCCATCGCAGCAAATTAGGTACACTGTTGCTCCTGGGGTATCGGCGAGGACCATTCGCAACCGTCTCCATGAAGCTGGGCTACGGTTCCGCACACCGTTAGGCCGTCTTCCGCCCACGCCCCAACATCGTGCAGCCCGCCTCCAGTGGTGTCGCGACAGGCGTGAATGGAGGGACGAATGGAGACGTGTCATCTTCAGCGATGAGAGTCGCTTCTGCCTTGGTGCCAATGATGGTCGTATGCGTGTTTGGCGCCGTGCAGGTGAGCGCCACAATCAGGACTGCCTACGACCGAGGCACACAGGGCCAACACCCGGCATCATGGTGTGGGGAGCGATCTCCTACACTGGCCGTACACCTCTGGTGATCGTCGAGGGGACACTGAATAGTGCACGGTACATCCAAACCGTCATCGAACCCATCGTTCTACCATTCCTAGACCGGCAAGGGAACTTGCTGTTCCAACAGCACAATGCACGTCCGCATGTATCCCGTGCCACCCAACGTGCTCCAGAAGGTGTAAGTCAACTACCCTGGCCAGCAAGATCTCCGGATCTGTCCCCCATTGAGCATGTTTGGGACTGGATGAAGCGTCGTCTCACGCGGTCTGCACGTCCAGTACGAACGCTGGTCCAACTGAGGCGCCAGGTGGAAATGGCATGGCAAGCTGTTCCACAGGACTACATCCAGCATCTCTACGATAGTCTCCATGGGAGAATAGCAGCCTGCATTGCTGCGAAAGGTGGATATACACTGTACTAGTGCCAACATTGTGCATGCTCTGTTGCCTGTGTCTATGTGCCGGTGGTTCTGTCAGTGTGATCACGTGATGTATCTGACCCCAGGAATGTGTCAATAAAGTTTCCCCTTCCTGGGACAATGAATTCACGGTGTTCTTATTTCAATTTCCAGGAGTGTAGTAGGGGAAAAGAATGTTCCAGGGCGAACGATGCAGGTTTGTTTCATATTAGAAATTACACGCGTACCCAAAAGATGACAGTAATCAAGAAATGACAAAACGCTTTCAACTGGATAAGTGAAGAGCTACAGATTAAAATGAACTAAGTCATGTGATGTGTATGTTGCAAATATAACCAAAACCTGTAATCCAACACGTTCATAATTCGCAAATATGCATCTAAAAGAAAGAAGAATGTATAAGAAATTTCTCCCCTTAAGGACGTTATAATTAATATGATGCGTGGTTATCCCTCTCGGCTTTGTAGCTGCGTTTCACGTTTCCGGTCAATACATTTCAGAGTAAGAGACCTAGTTGTTATTTCTGATTGTGAATATTTTCCATCACGTAAAACTTACGTCACGACGCAGTTTGATGTGAGCGCTTATTACCACAATGAGAAGCAACTATGAAAAAATGCGCAGGAAGTGTGGTCAACTCTAAGAAGGAAAAATTGTGCTTATTATTGGAGTATCTCAAATCTGTAGACACCTTCAGCCGTTAGCTTATCTTTGCGGCTAACCAATAAAGATCCAAGGCCACG
This sequence comes from Schistocerca gregaria, assembly GCF_023897955.1. Taxonomy (NCBI): domain Eukaryota; kingdom Metazoa; phylum Arthropoda; class Insecta; order Orthoptera; family Acrididae; genus Schistocerca; species Schistocerca gregaria. The sequence goes on along the minus strand of NC_064921.1, from coordinate 133,466,709 downwards.
GAGGATAATCCCTTCCAATACACGGTCCCAGTAACAGCAACCGTTTGTCTTGATATCAACATAAACGGTAAGGAAATATTTGATGCACAAATGTAATAATAATCTACTGCCAGAGAAAAAGCAGCAATTGGCCAAAGAACTTTTCCACGCTGACTACGACCAGTAAGAATGTTCTGCAATGCAACCTCAAACGCTATTGTGGGCTACAGGTCGAGCGTTTGAGCTCACAGAACCAGGAAGGTTAGGACACAACAGGGTCTACGGCGAGCACAGAGAAGTGTACTACAGCTCTTGACAAGCGCGCATAGGTCAACACTGTCTGAGGCGCTGTGGTGATACCAAGCTTGGTACTTCTTGACTTAACCTTAAGAAAGACAGGTCTACAATTTTGGCTGCCAAATGGCGAACACGATAAGCTAAAGAAGATAAGCGTAAGAGCCACATCGAATAAGGGAATGATGGCACGCTCTGAAAAGAATAACATGAAATCTGGGTCAGGGGCGAAACAGGAAGGAGAGCTTAGCAGTTGCTTCCTCACACGAAAAGAAGGACCATAGCGTCATACTCTCTTCCAACCACAGAAGCTGTACATTACATGTAGGGACATTGTCCATACATACTTGGTTACTGAGTGCATTTATTAATATGGAGCAATCGCCACCCCGGCATCATCGTCTAAGAAACTGCAATCAGCTTAGATGTTACAGAGAAAGAAAGGAACGCCTTTGGTAATATGAGGCGTGTTTTTCAAGTAAGTACCGTTTTGAAATTAAAATGAAATGTGCTAACATATCTCAATAATTTTATTTTTTCATAAAAGCCTGTACCTTAATCTGCTTTATACATAATTTTCCGTCAATATTGAGGCACTTGTCATAACGTTATACCAATTTTGAATACCCTCCTCATAGAAGTCTGCCGTCTGACTTGTTAACCACTGCAGCACCACGGTTTTGACTTTGTCATCTTCTTGAAGACACTGACCGCCCAGTTGTTTCTTGAAATTCAGGAACAGATGGTAGTCACTGGGCTTAAGATCGGAGCTGTGCGGAAGATGATCTAGACTCTCGAGTTTCCCATCGAAACGATGTGATGATATCTTTGGTCTGATTCACCACATGCGGACGGGCATCGTCTTGCAGCAAAACGATGCCTCGTAATGAGACAATCAGTGCAGCAGCTTCCTGTGAGAGATTGCACAACCTGGTACGTTCAATTAAGAGCAAAAGACGTGGCAATATGAGCAAGGGCAAGGACAGGATTCGAACCTGCGACCGTAGCGGTCGGGCAGTTCCAGACTGAAGCCCCTACAACCACTCGGCCACAAAGGCTGGCTGCGTCAGTATCTTGCAGCACAGGAATAGCCGTTGTACAGTCGCAAGCACTGTAACTGCAATGTGCTTAGTAACTCTAAACATCTCGAGTGCTTTGCGAAGGACTAACCTAGGCTATTCCCAAAGCAGTCGGTATCACTAGCCACCAAACGTCGGTAACTGCCGTACAGTGAACCTGATGATGTTGACACCAGTAGAAACTGCAACGCAGAGCGCTGAAGAACTGCTCCCCTGATTATCTAAAGACTCAATCGATGAGCGGCAGTGCAACTCAGCTGTGTACGGATAGGTCATTGTAACCAATCCAACTGGGGTGAGAGGTGGAACGGCTCCTCTTGTTCTGGCCTCCAGGAATGACCCAGTTCCTGCCCTCAACTTGGGTGACTTAAATTGGCGTGAATTCTCAGAACGCGATGTGCCTCCACCATCACGTGGCTTCTACGGCGATTCGAAGTAATTGCCAGAAAAACAAGACAGATTTCTCCATCTTTTTCTATGTTAATTAAACGAGATATACTGTATTCATGCTGTTCCTTCCACGTTATTGTCCTATATTTAGGTAATACCTCGGTGGTGTCTGCGAACTTGGGAAAATTAATTTAGCAACACCAACCAGTAATTACGTTTTATTAATTGTTGATTAATTAATCGACTCGTCTGAGTTAGATGAGGTTTACTTGGAATTTATTTGGAGTTGGACTCTGTGATCAGAATTGAACATTTAATTTTATTGCTCTTTCTTCCTTTGTGATGAAGACAGGTCTGGACAAATGCTGTCGCTTTGCCACGTTCGTTTTACGCTGGACTAAGTTACTATGGTACAACTGCCCCATCAAGATCCCGATTTGGAAAATAGATCACCTCAAAGTTAAGAGAGTCCTCTCTGACCCCAGTACATAACAACATCAAGACACTCAGAAGTAACACAATTAAGGCATTTTGTATTGAAAATAATTTAATGATTAGTACCTAGCTGGACAACTTGTGTAGTATATACACTACTGGCCATTAATATTGCTGCACCAGGAAGATGACGTGCCACAGGCGCGAAATTTAATCGACAGGAAGAAGATGCTGTGATATGCAAATGATTAGCTTTTCAGAGCATTCACACAAGGTTGGCGCCGGTGGTGACACCTACAACGTGCTGAAATGAGGAAAGTTTCCAACCTTTTTGTCAGACAAAAACAGCAATTGACCGGCGTTGCCTGGTAAAACGTTGTTGCGTTGCTTCGTGTAAGGAGGAGAAATGCGCACTATCACATTTCCGACTTTGATTAATGTCGGATTGTAGCCTATCGGGAATGCGTTTATCGTATGGAGACATTGCTGGTCGCGTTGGTCGAGATCCAATGACTGTTAGCAGAATAGGGAATCGGTGGGTTCAGGAGGGTAATACGGAATGCCATGCTGGATCCCAACGGCCTTGTATCACCATCTGCATGAACACTTCGACGACGTTTGCAGCAGCATTGGGCTATCAGCTCGGAGACTATGGCTGTGGTTACCCTTGACGCTGCATCACAGACAGGAGCGCCTGCGATGATGTACTCAACGATGAACCTGGGTGCACGAATGACAAAACGTCATTTTTTCGGATAGATCCACGTTCTGATTACAGCGTCATGACGGTCACAACCGGTTTTGGCGACACTGCGGTGAACGCACATTAGTTGCGTGTATTCGTCATTGACATACTGGCGTATCAACCGGCGTGGTGCTATTGGGTGCCATTGGTTCCACGTCTTGGTCACCTCTTGTTCGCATGGACTACACTTTGAACAGTTGACGTTACATTTCAGATGTGTTTCGACGTGTGGCTTTACCCTTCATTCCGTTCCTGCGAAACCCTACATTTCAGCAGGATAACGCACGATCGCATGTTGCCATTCCTGTAAGGGCCTTTCTGGTGGCCGAGCAACTTGCTCGTCACAATACGCCAGTCACTACTCTTGATGAACTGTGGTATTGTGTTGAAGCTCCATGGGCAGCTTTACATGTACACGCCATCCAAGCCATACTCAGGTGCATCAAGGCCGTTATTAAGGCCAGAGCTGGTTGTTCTGGATACTGATTTCTCAGGATCTATGCACCCAAGTTGCGTGAAAATGTTATCACATATCAGGTGTAGTATAATATATTTGTACAATAAATAACCGTTTATCATCTGCATTTCTTCTTGGTGTAGCAATCTTAATGGCCAGTAGTGTATTTTGCAAAATAATTCCTTAGCCTAAATACAATTTGTTCTCAGTACCGTCTACATTTTTTTCCGTATTTTCATTTCATTGTCGGGAGGGGGGGGGGGCAGCGTAACTAAAGAGCGACGCTTCGCATGACTGTATTTATGAGCGCTTTAACTACTGTGATTAACGCTTAGTAATACACCGTCTGGTTAAAGTTTAAACACGCCGGAGATTTGGTTTTTCGGCGATCTCTGCGTTTGTAACCGGTGACAGACTTGCTACGGTGGCCCAGTTGCGGAACCTGCTGTCATAGACGTGGGACGACACACTTAAACATCTCAATATTCGCTTTTACACTAATTTTATTGTCCTGCTCTTCTCTCCAACGTTCGTTTTTCCATCGAAATCACTGTCAGTGGGGAAGGTTGCTAGATCGATACTAGCCTCAACACAAGGCAACATTTTCTCCATAAATCAGGGTTTTCCTTGCTTTTTGTATTCTGGGATTTCCAAACGAACTGTTCGTCGAGACAAACACGGTAGTAATGGTATCCTGATAGTTCACTCCATCTATCCGTTTCTATTACCCACATTAAACTTTACCCCTCTTGCAGTGTGTTTTCCGCAGTGTACCCTTACAGTTACCTCATGCAAGTACGATTCGACACCCTCTGAAATAAAAGAAAAATACAGGAATTCGACGTTTGATGAGTCCTTCATCGTATTTTCCTAGCATACCGATAACATTACATAAATTTTGGGTTGTATCCGTGGTCTAGAGCACGTCGACATAGTAGCTCATCGTGTTCCGTCGAAGGGTTGGCTGCAATCTGTAATTAAAAAATTGAGTGAACGGATCAACCAAGAGTCTGAACGGGTGTCATCGAACGACCGCCCTGAACGAATTCAACGATCAGTATAGAACAAACTGAGAGCAACCGAAAACAAAGAAAAAAAGAGGTAGCGTCTTTCATTAGTAATCGAGGACTCTGGATTGAATCTCAATGCTGCTAGTGACTTTTTTTCTCTGTTCTCATGTAATGCTTATAAGAGGTTTATTAGCACTGTGCAAATTATCAGTATCTATGTTCTCATTTAATTTTAACGTTATCTTGACCTTGAAAACTGCCCTCCACCACACACCGTTGGGTAGCTTGCGGAGTATGAATGTAGATGTAGATGTAAAATTTGTGTAAAAAAATCGAAACGCCGATGGTTCGTTTCTCGCCACGTGCCAACTTCTCTCCCTATCATTCACCTAAAATAAAAAAAGGCTCAGTTGGGTAGACGTCTGCGCTGTAAGTAGGGGATCCCGGGTTCGAACCCCCGCCCCCCCCCCAAAAAAAAGTGTTAATCGTAAAAAAAAAGTGGCGTCGTGACCTCTGGTTCTATAAGGTGACTGGCAGTATGTTCGCGTCCACTTTTAACTACTTTCTCATTTTCAGCTTTTGATTTCTGAAAGATTCTGAGTGTTTCTTGTTCATTTAATACAAGTTCTACGATATGTCGAAAGTCGATATTATTTGTTATAAACAATGTATCCCCAAAACATCATGGTGCAAAGACGAACGTGTGGAATGTTTCCCCAGTAGATAGAAATCTGGACTGGCACTCATTTGCGAATGTAAACACATGTTACACACTGGAAGTTTTTGCTTTTATGAAGCTTTCTGTTAAGTATATACGAGGCGTGAGGTTGGATTAGGTGCGGAATGGGAACCACTGTCAAAATCCAATGGAACTTTTCGCAGTGTCTTTAGTGTGCCCGTCGCTCTTTTCAGTTCAGAGCACAAAGCATGTAAAAAAAAAATAAAATAAAAAAAAACAAACGGAAACGTCCGCGGTCCCAGGTTCAAATCCCGCCACTGCTTAGATATTAATTAATAATCAGCTTCGGCGGCCGTAAGCTGCCGGCATAAGAAGTCAGCCTCAGTTGGGATGACAAGCTGTCACTAAAGGTGGAAGAATCAGCAACGATAAAACGCTTCTGGGTGCAAAAGGCAATAGAAACCACTGTATTAAAGTCACATAACGTTCAGCCACAGGATATGTAGAGTGTAATTTGAAAAGTCTCATGATGATCTCTCCACTGGCAAAAGATTCGGGAATAGTACCCCATCAGGATCTCCAGGTGTGCACTTAGAAATTTTGGAAATTTGTGGTTATTTCCTATAGGACCAAACTGCTGAGGTTATCGATCCCTAGGCCTACAGACTACTTCATCTAACACAAACAAACTTACGCTGAGGACAACACACACACGCATGCCCGAGGGAGGGCCCGAAACTCGGACGGGGGCAGCCTCGCGAACCGTGGCAAGACGCCACAGACCGCACGGCCACCCGGCGCTGCGAGGTGGTAACTACCAAGCAGCAGATACCCATGAGACAATGATTGAATAATCGACGAAAGGATAACTTTCTTCGAGTCAGGACTTCGAATGTCAGAAACGTGAACATGGCAGAAGAACTAGATAATCTGAAACGGGAAATGCAAATGATTAATCTAGATATAATAGGGGTCAGTGAAGTAAAATGGGAAGAACACAAAGGTTTCTGGAGATGAGTACAGGGTAATATCAACAACAGCAGAAAATGGTATAACGGGAGTAGGATTCGTTATGAATAGGAAGACAGAGAGTGTGTTACCATGAACAGTTCAGTGATAGGTTTATTCATATCAGAATCGATAGCAAACCAACATCGACAACGACAGTTCAGGTATATATGCTGACGTCGCAAGCTGAAGATGAAGAGATTGAGAAAGTAAATGAGGATATTGAAAGCGTAATACAGTACGTAATGGGAGACGAAAATCTAATAGTCATGGAGGACTAGATTGCAGTTGTAGGGAAAGGAACAAAAGAAATGGTCATAGGAGGAAATGGACTTGGAAAAGGGAAAGCGAGAGGAGAAAGACTAATTGAGTTCTGTAATAAATTTCAGTTAGCAATGACAAACATTCTGTTCATGAATCACAAGAGGAGGAGGTATACTTGGAAAAGCCCGGGTGATACAGTAAGATTTCAGTTAGATTCCGAAATCAGATACCAGATTGTAAGGCGTACGCAGGAGCAGATATAGTGCTATAGTGCTAAGGAGTAGGCTAAAATTTACGACATTAGTCGGGAAGATCAACACCCAAAGAATTACGATACGAAACTAGTAAGAAACGACGAGATACGCTTAATGATCTCTAAGGCGAGAGATACAGCAATAAGGAATAGCACTATAGGCAGTACAGAGGAGAGGAATGGACATCTCGAAATAGTGTCATCACAGAAGTTGCAAAGAAATCATAGGTACAGAAAAGGGAACTGCGAAGAAACCGTGGGTAACAGAAGAAGTACTTTAGTTGATCAGTGAAAGGAAAAAGTTCAAAACTTTACGGGAAAATGAGGAATACAGAAATACCAGTCAGTGAAGAATGAAATGAATAGAAGTGCATGGTAGCTAAGCGAAAGGGCTGAATGAAAAATGTTAAGAAGTCTAAAATGAAATGATAGTCGGAAGGACAGACTCAGCATACAGGAAATACAAAATAACCTTCCGTGTAATTAAAAGCAAGGATGGAAACATTAAGAATGCAACGAGAATTCCACTGTTAAATGCAGAGGAGAGATCGGATTTGTGGAAAGAGTACGTTGAAGGCCTTAATGGGGGGGGGGGGGGGGAGAGATTTGTTTAATGTGACAGAAGAAAAAATTGGAGTCGATTAAGAGGAGATAGGGGATCCAGAGTAAAAGGTAAAGTCACGAGAGAGGCAATTCTGACGTTGCGGTAGATAACGGAAGCAAGACTAAAATCAGCGCACGTTCATAGAATTTGTCGACCTGGAAAAAGCAGTCGACAGTGTAAATGTTAGAAGATGTTAGAAATTGTGAGAGACATAGGGATAAGCTATAAGGGGTAAAATACAGTACGTACAAGAGCTAAGAGGGATTAAGAAGAGTCGACGATCAAGAACGAAGTGCAAAGATTAAAAAGGGTGTAAGACAGGAATGCAGACTTTCGCCCCTCCTTTTCAATCTGTACATCTAAAAAGGAATAAAGGGAAATAAAAAAAAGGTTCAGGAGTGGAACTGGAAATTCAAGGTGAAAGAATATCAATAATACGATTCGCTGATGACATTGCTATCCTGAGTGAAAGTGAGGAAGGATTACATGATCTGCTGAATGGAATGAATAATCTAGTGAGTCACGACTGTGGCTTCAATGTAAATCGAAGAGAGACGAAAGTAATTTGAAGTTGAAGAAACGTCAGGACTGATGGTCATGAAATAGATGAGTTAAGGAATTCTGGTACCCAGTCTGTAAAAAACCAATAATGGCAAAAATGGTATTTCTGACTAAGGGAAGTTTGTTCAAACACAAGCATTAGTTTGAGGAAGAAATTTCTGAGTATGTACGCCTACGTCTGGAGTATAGCAGTAGTGAAACATGGACGTTGCGAAAACCGGAACAGAAGATAATCTTAGCATTGGAGATGTCGCGCAACACACGAATGTTGAAAATGAAATGGATTTGTAAGGTAAGCAATGGGGAGGTCCTACACAGAACCGGATAGGGAAGGGATATGTGGAAAACACTATTATGGAGAAGGGACATGGTGGTAGCACATGTATTCCGTCCGACTTCTCGACATTATTGTGAAGCCGTTGGCGTTACAGATAGATTCTCAAACCTCATCTCTCTCTGGTAAATGTTAGTGGGGCAGTGGTTCACGCTTACGCATGTCATGCCTGTCACACACCGCAGTCACTTTCCCTTTGTCAGCTCCTCAAGGAGAACTAAATCCACTTTATTGCAACACTTGTCACCTATCCCCACTGCGAGACATGACCTCTATACTTCCAGTTTCCACTCTTGCACTTCATCGCAAGCATTTTCCAATGGTATCAATCATTTGTGCTTAGTGAACTGCGTAAGTTTTTCCTTAGTTTCCTTCTTAGTACTTGCTAACCGAAAGACAGCTACGAAAATCACACCTTATAACTAGGTGCAAAATACCTCAGGAATACACAGCATAAAGGATAATTGTAATAATCCCCCTCGTTTCCCTAAGCATAAGAAAGTTAAGTGAACTACACTGTCTTCACAAAATCACGCTCGAGAATGTTAAAGTGGAGTCTGAATTAATCCAGGGGCATGAAGGGATAATGAATGGCTTGATGTTTGCAATATTCTGTATGCCTTCCACGGCATCGGTTTCTGTGTCCTCGACTAGGTAGCTATGGTCGCCCAGAGCTTATACGACTCTGTGTGAACCGTCATACAGGGGACAGATCTCGACTACCTTCCTTTCTAAGAGATCAGATCGGTGATGGTTTCGGACTAGAATCTAATCGCCTTCCTTCAACGTAGGATTCTCGGCTATGTGATGATGCTGCACCTTCTGATCAGCTTCCTTTTTCCTCAGTATTGTTAGTGTGTTCCACAATTTTGTTTGGAATACCTCTTCTGGGGAAGGAGGTAATTGCACCGCGGCAATGATAGGCGCAATTTATGGCTCTGGAGCATAACCTCGGTAGGGGAATAAACAGTAGAGTCGTGGATTAAACTGTTAAATGACCTCTTCGAGCTGCGCAATATACTGTACCCATTTGGTTTGTCGAGCTGAAGAGTGAATCCGTGTCAGTTTCCCCACTTCGAGGAAACTCCGTTCAAATGTGTCTGCGGCAGCATGGTAAAGGCTTGTCCGGCGAAGAGTGACTCCTCACTGCTGTATTTGGACGACCCAGGCGCGAGATGTAAACTACGGGCTACCTTCGGGTTTTGCCGACCCTGTGAGTGAAACACACGGAACAACTCAAGATATTGACTAGGCGCACATGTGAAGGGCTTATTTCAATAGTGGTACAAGTGCATTACCTCCACATTTTTGCCTATAATGCTTCTGAAATAAATGAGCCACACAAACAGAAAGAAAGATTCATCTCTAGCAAGAAGCCATATGCTTGAATATTTCTGGTATTTCAACAGCAGGTTTTTCAACGCTCATTTAGGTCTCTGTATCGCAAAATGAACAAAAATGGACTTGTACCACTATTGAAATAAGCCTTTCATGTGTCAACGACTGTCTTCCAAATGTGTGCAACAGATGGATGCTGGCCATCTCTACAAAGACTCCAGTGGGTCTGCACGTCTGGTGGCCCACCAATACCATAACCTCTACCAAAACTACAGTGGGTCTACTCTGTGATGACCTACCTACCAGTATTCTTCAAAACCTCGACCGATTCTGCCGTAGGTTTGCTCTGTCGTGGCACATTTCCTGTCTGCATTTCGAGAGTCAGCACTATCTTTCCGTTGGAAGGACAACTTTACTTCTACAAGACTGCATGGAAATGCACTAATTCCATGTGCCTTTTCTTTTACTGCTCAGACTTTGAGAAAAAAAATGCAATCTTACTATGACGGATGATCAGGACTGTCTTTAAGGACTGTGAGAAAATTTTAGCTTTTGACCAACGTTGTATCAATACGTATGTGCATTTGATTTCTTTGTTATTGTAATTATAATTATGAAAATTTTTTTAGTATCTGTATTGGCCTATGCCCAAAAAAATTTTTAACATTTTTTGTGATGAGCATCGGGGGCTAGGCTGTTTAGGTTTTCATATTGGTAACGCCACGTAGCACTCTGTATGAAAGTCACTGGCTGTGCTGTGTGCAGTCTGAGGCTAGTTTGCATTGTTGTCTGCCATTGTAGTGTTGGGCAGATGGATGTGAACAGCGCGTAGCGTTGCGCAGTTGGAGGTGACCGCCAGCAGTGGTGGATGTGGGGAGAGAAATGGCGGAGTTTTGAAATTTGTAAGACTGGATGTCATGAACTGCTATATATATTATGACTTTTGATGATATTAACGTAAATACATTGTTTGTTCTCTATTAAAATCCTTCGTTTGCTAACTATCCCTATCAGTAGTTAGTGCCTTCCGTAGTTTGAATCCTTTATTTAGCTAGCAGTAGTGGCGCTCGCTCTATAGCAGTAGTTCGAGTAACCAAGATTTTTGTGAGGTAAGTGATTTGTTAAACATGTAGGTTAATGTTAGTCAGGGCCATTCTTTTGTGGGGATTTTTGGAAGTCAGATTGCGTTGCGCTAAAAAATATTGTGTGTCAGTTTAAGCACAGTCTTGTATAATTTTTCTAAGGGGACGTTTTAGTAAGGTCACCGACTCTGTGCAGGCAAAGTCTGCGTCCGTAAGGACTTCAGTCAAGGACTGTAGTCCAGGAAGACAGCACAGGAACAACACACAGATTACTTAAGTCCTGGGGCCTCGCTGAGTAGCAGCACGATAAGAGTCGCCTTGGCACTGTTTGCACGTCTCCCCCTTTTCGAGCTTCGAGTCCTCCCTCGGGCGTGGGTGTGTGTGTTTCCTTAGCGAAAGATCGTATACGTTAGATTACGTAGTGTGTAAGCCTAGGGACCGATGACCTCAGCAGTTTGGTCCCGTAGGAACTTAGCACTACCGCCACCATCAACTAAAGTCCTGGTGTCAAAGTTACGTGACGCCATGCCGCACTAGCTTAGACGTGGAGGGCTGGCGGCTTGAGAAACGCTCCACAGGCGGCATTCTCAAGGACGGCGAGCAGGCTTCAACTGCCGGACACTGGGTGTGCGGCGCAATAAGTGTAGTATCGGCGGTACAACGTCTTGCGGACTATTTGCAACCTCGTATCAGGGTGGAAGCTAATACACGACTGGCCATTACTATTGCTACAAGAAGAAGAAATGCAGATAATAAACGGGTATTCAGTGGACAAATATATTATACTAGAATTGACATGTGATTACATTCTCAAGCAATTTGGGTGCATAAATCCTGAGATATCAATACCCAGATCAACCACCTCTGGCCGTAATAACTTCCTTGATACGCCTGAGCATTGAGTGAAACAGATCTTGGATGGCGTGTACAGGTACAGCTCCCCATGCAGCTTCAACACGATACCACAGTTCATCAAGAGTAGTGACAGGCATATTGTGACGAGCCAGTAGTTCGGCCACCATTGACCAGACGTCTTTAATTGGTGAGAGATCTGCTGAATGTGTTGGCCAGGGCAGCAGTCGAACATTTTCCTTATCCAGAAAGGCCCGTACAAGACCTGCAACATGCAGTCGTGCATTATCCTGCTGAAATGTTGGGCTTCGCAGGGGTCGAAAGAGGGGTAGAGCCACGGGTCGTAACACATCTGAAATGTAGCGTCCGCTGCTCAAAGTGCAATCAATGCGAACAACAGGTGATCGAGATGTGCAACCAATGGCACCCCATACCATCATGCCGGGTGATACGCCAGTAAGGTGATGACAAATAGACGCTTCCAATGTGCGTTCACCGCGATATCGCCAAACACGGATGCGACCATCATGATGCTGTAAACAGAAACTGGATTCATCGGAAAAAATGATGTTTTGCCATTCGTGCACCCAGGTTCGTCGTTGAGTACACCATCGTAGGCGCTCCTGTCTGTGATGCAGCGTCAGGGGTAACCGCAGCCATCATCTCTGAGTTCATAGTCCATGGTGCTGCAAACGTCGTCGAACTGTTCGTGCAGATGCTTGTAGCCTTGCATACGTCCCCATCTGTTGACTCAGGGACCGAGACGTGGCTTCACAATCTGTTACAGCCATGTGGATAAGATGCCTTTCATCTCGACTGCTAGTTGTTCAAATGGCTTTCGGCACTATGGTCATCTGTCCCCTGGAACTTAGAACTACTTAAATCTAACTAAACTAAGGACATTACACAACACCCAGTATTCACTAAGCAGAGAAAATCCCTGACCCTGCCGGGAACCGAACCCGGGCGCGGGAAGCGAGAACACTACCGTACGACCACGAGCTGCGGACTCGACTGCTAGTGATACGAGGCCGTTGGGATCCAGCACGGCGTTCCGTATTACTCTCCTGAACCCACCGATTCCATATTCTGCTAACAGTAATTGAATCTCGACCAACGCGAGCAGCATTGTCGCGATACTATAAACCGCAATCGCTATAGGCTACAATCCGACCATGATCAAAGTCGGAAACGTGATGTTACGCATTTCTCCTCCTTACGCGAGGCATCAGAAAAACGTTTCACCAGGCAACACCGGTCAACTGCTGTTTGTGTGTGAGAAATTGGTTGGAAACTTTCATCATGTCACCACGTTGTAGGTGTCGCCACCGGCGCCAACCTCGTGTGAATGCTCTGAAAAGTTAAAAATTTGCATATCACAGCATCTTCTTCCAGTCGGTTACATTTCACGTCTGTAGCACGTCATCTAAATGGTGTAGCAATTTTAATGGCCAGTAGTGTAGTTCCGCGCGAGCTGAACGCCATGTGCGATGTGGCGGCCACCTGTGGGCAGGCGAGTGCCAAGAGTCGTAATGGTGGCATTCTGAGTTTCGCTTGACAACACACCTTGATTGTTGTTGAGACTCGTAACCCTTGATGATTTGGCTCTCGTTTCTGTGGATATCTGGCTATCTGTGGTGCTGTCCTGCTATATCCGTTGGCTATATGCCCGCGCACTACATCCCTCCAACCCCTCCAACCCACTGTTTCTTAAGAGGTGGTGAGTAGTCTCGACGTCCAGAGGTTGAAGTCGCAGTCGTAAGTGTCCAGAAGGATTACAGATCTGTAGCCCTCGCCCTAGATGACCGTGCAAATTGGAGCGTCATCTGCCAAACATGTGGGGTTGGGGTAGCTGGTGTCGAAATCTCCAGCAGGTGCATTTTTCTGAGGTTGTTGAAGAGGCTGGTGGAGAACGGAGCTGTTGTACACCAGACAGAGAAGATCTGTAAGAGAAGTAGTGGAGCAATCTTCTGCTGAGATGCCGTGAGTCCTGCAAGTGTGCGTACGATTTAGGTGTTTGTGATACTGGGACTGATCCAGCAATGGGACTCCGATCTTGCCTCTGCTGAGGAGATGGTTGACGCATGTCGGAATCCAATGGTGCCTACCCCAGGAGAACACCCTTCTCTTTTCCCCCTCCCCCCCAGAAAGTTATCCTATACATAACAGCGACGGCGTTGGGCGTTGAGGTCTCAGGAAAGAAGGATCGCGAGTTAAGGCTTTCGCAACAGATTACTGGGAGAATTACTGTAGGCCATGCGACTTTTGCGTTGAGCTCGCCCCAGCCTGTGGCATACAAATGGCCACTGGCGACTGCAGTGACTTAATACTTATTGCCCCAGTGTGCAGCCTCAAATCCGCGATCGTCTCCATCGATTTCGGTCAGGTCTTTGATAAGGTGCACCATAGATTTCTCCTGGTGGTGATGGACTGTGTGTGATTCCCCCTGAACCTCACCGACACCCTGCAACATCTTTTGGCAGCAGCTAGCTCTCATATCCAGGTCCATGTTGGGTCCACCACCCATTAAGAGGTCTCTACGACAAGGCTGCCCCCTTTCTACCCACCTTTATACAACAGCGCTTGAGCCGCTCCTCCGTGAGGGGCGGGGGGTGGGGGGGAGGAGGAGGAGGCCTCACCCAAAAAATCTCTGGAATCACCCTGCAGGACACGACCTTATGCAATAGGGCATGTGCTGACGAACTCCTACTGCTGGTTCGCTCCACTAGTGAAGTCCACAGCTTACTAAGCTGGATCAAGAGATATGGACCGGCCGAGGGCAGTCTTCTGAACATCAACAATTTAGCAATGTAGTGTGAACTGGGCCGCAGTACTAGAGGAGTCAAAATGTGAACAGTGCTACTGTTCACAGCACACATTTAATTTTATAATAAAGGCCAACTCTTTAGCCCTGCAATGTTAAGCAATGTGTCAATTGTGTTTTTTCAGTTATCTTCTACATCCTGGTCATAAGCAAAGCATAATGTCAAAATAAGATTCGGGTGGACAAATGAGGAACCGAATGAATGCTCATAACCAGTGATATGTAAGCTCACTGGATAAAATATTAGTCACCCCTTAAAAGAGCACATTTGTCAATTTGTGGTGCTGTAGATGTTATAAAACTTCTACTAGGTTGTCCAGTGACTTTCCACAGTTGACATAAGTCGTGGCAAGGGTATTGGTGGTCACGTGATTAGACAATGTGACACTTCTGTTCAGTGAGCGAGGTGGCGCAGTGTTTTGCACACAGGACTCGCATTCGATAGGATGACGGTTCAATCCCGCGTCTGGCCATCCTGATTTAGGTTTTCCGTGATTTCTCTAAATCGCTCCAGGCAAATGCCTGGATGGTTCCTTTGAAAGGGCACGACTAACTTCCTTCCCCGTCCTTCCCTAATCTGATGAGACCGATGACCTTGCTGTTTGGTCTCTCCCCCCAAACAACCCAACCAAACACTTCAGTTCAGAATAATGTCTGTTACTACCTAACAGTACAAGCTCAGAAAATGAGTATGGAGAGTGGCTTCATGGCAGCTGTGGTGGTTTGCTGTTGTAACTAAAGTTGTTGTGGATGAGGAGGAGAAATAGATGACAAGGTGGTGGAAAAGGTGGTGCACTGTGCAAATAAAGTGTTAAAGCCAAGTGAGCTGATGCTGTGCAAATTAAGCCAGAGGGACGTAATGTGAAGATAAGTGAAACTGAACTGTTTAGCCCAAAAGGAAAGTAGCAAAGAGCATACAATAAAAATCTCATTGACATTATGGATAAATATGTTATTAGTCAGCAATTTTGGCTGTATAATCAATCATACAAGGAAGTACTAACATTGTGAGAATGTACAACTTACGTCACACAGAATTCTCAGAAAAAATTGTTCTGTATGTAGAATTTGTTTCTAAAAGGTGCCAGAATGAATGAGTTATCATGTATGAACAAGATAAAATAGTGTCAAAAAGAGAATGTTAATTACGAGGGTGATTCCAAAAGTAAGGTCTCCAGTTCTTTAAAAAGTATAAACATTTATTTAAAATAAATTGTACATAGTTTTCAAGATTGAACATTTTTCTATATTTCCACATAATTGCCATTTCAGTCGATACATTTTTGTAAATGCTGTAACATCTTTTGCATGCCTATGTCGTACCAGCCTGCCACCATGACATTGTTGTGGGGGCGGTTGATGCTCTTGCTCAACGTTCCTCTTCTTTGGTTCCGAATGACCTGTCTGGCCATACCTGTTGGCATTTTTTACTGTCCCAAGAACCGTGAAGTCAACCAACAGTATGCCATTTGTGATCTTCTGTCAGAGTTCTTGGGACTTATCTTGCACACAGCTTCCAAAATTTCAACACTTTAGTCAGAGGCTGCTGAATGGTGCTTCTAGAAACCTCAGGATTAATATTGCAGAGCTCATTGAGACAGACCTGCCAATCTTGAAGCACAATTTGTTCAACCTTTGCTATTGTCTCTTTGAGAATTGGTGATCTCTCTTTTCCTTTCTCGTCATGAATTTCAGTATGATCCCCTGCAGACACTCTACATCAGTTGTGGTCATTTTTGACATTCATACATGACTCTCCATACACTTCCATCAAGTGTCAATGAATGTTGGGTGGTTAAATGCCTTTTGCGCTCAAAAACCAAATAACTTTGCATCTTGTGGTAGTGACTAACACGAGGTCCATTACAACTGGCTGCCAAGCCAAACCCGAAAGCTAAAGAGTTGGTTTCTAAAAATGAGGAAATGAAGGATAATAATTAAAGTGCTGAACAGTTTATTTACAGAAAATATGAATACATACATATTATACTGCCAGTAAATTGTGGTAATTATAGTATCTGACGAGTCTTGTAATTCAAAAGTGCCAGTCTATTGTAGTGCTATGCAGAGCATTGGCATATAAATGTGTAGCATATAGTGCTCAACTTTCAAGAGTACCAAGGTGTATGCTATTACTTACTTACTCATCTCCTTTCTTCGGAGTGTAAAGGCACTGGCCAAGTCTTCAGTTTAGTTTGGCAGATAATGCAGGGAATGACATACCACTCACACCTGTGTAACCTGACATAAGGACTAATCCTAATGAACACTAGAAATTGGTGTCATGTCTTGACAACAACAATAGGTTCCAAACTTGACAGGAATTGCTGCTGTCAGTGAATGCAGGTCTTTCTCAACCACATCCTATATGAATATTGCTAACACAACTTTGTGCATTGGACATTTGGAGCCTAGTACCTTATATCAGTGGTGTTAAGAAACAGCTGAAATCATTAAAACTGATCGAAGCTCCAGGGCCCGATGGAATCCTTATAAGATTCTGTACTGAATTTGTGGGAGAGTTAGCCCCTTTTCTAATTATAATCTATCGTAGACCCCTCGAACAGAAAACCATGCCCAGCAGATGGAAGAAAACACAGGTCACACCCTTCTACAAGAAGGGTAGTAGAAGTGACCCACAAAACTACTGCCCAATATCCTTGACTTTGACTTGTAGTAGAATCTTAACACACATTATAGGCTCGAACAAATGAGGTATCTTGAACGGAATGACCTCCTGCGTACCAATGAGTGCAGGTTCTAAAACATCATTCATGTGAAACCAAACTCACTCTTTTCTCATGACATACTGAAAGTGTGGATCAAGGCAGGCAGGTAGATGCAGTATTTCTTGATTTCTGAAAATAATTTGACTCAGTGCCATATCTAAGCCTATTGTTAAAGTTTGATCAGATGGAGTATCAATTGAAATTTCTGACTGGATTGAGGACTGTTTGGTAGGGAGAATGCATCGTGTTATCTTGGATGGAGAGTCATGGTCAAATGTAGAAGTAACTTTGAGTGTGCCCCAGGGAAGTATGTTTTACATTAATGACCTTGTGGGAAATATCAGTAGTAACCTCAGACTTTTCACAGATGATGCAGTTATCTGTAATGAAGTACTGTCTGAAAGGAGCTGGATAAATATTCAGTCAGATCTTGATAAGATTTCAAAATGGTGCAAAGATTGGTAACTTGCTTTAAATGTTTAAAAATGTAAAATTGTGCACTTTACCACACACACACACACACACACACACACACACACACACACACACACACACAAAGTGGTATCCTGTGACTATAATATTGGCGAGTTGGCCAGCTTATACAAATACTTGGTTGTAATATGTTGTAGAGATACGAAATGGAATAATTACATAGGCTCAGTTGTGGGTAAAGCAGGCAGTAGATTTCGGTTTATCGGTAAAATACTGGAGAACTGCAATCAGTCTAGAAAGGATATTGAAGATAGGCATAAACTATCCCAAGAAAGTCTAGAGGCAAAGTTTCAAGAAGCAGCTTTAAATGAATACTCAGGGAATATACAACAACCCCTATGGATCCTTGACATAGGGATTGCGAGGACAAGATTAGAATAATAGAATAGCATGCACAGAGGCATTCAGACAATCATTCTTCCCTTGCTCTGTAGCTGAATTTAACGGGAAGAAATCCTAATAACTGGTACAATCTGATGTACCTTGTGCCATGCTCTTTGTGGTAGTTTGCAGAATATGGATGTGGATGTAGATAGCAGCGCATAAAGCTGCAAGGCTTCAGTGTGCCAAACAACACAGAAACTGGTCATTAGCTGATTGGAGGTGCGTTGTCTCCCAAAGAATTGTGATTTTGCCTCTTTCCAATTTCTGGATGGTATCAAATGTGCCAATGTTCCAGTGAGATATTTAACCCACATTATGTGGATGGTGGATTCTGGTGGTGACTCTGCGATGTTTCAGGGTATTTTACGTACACTTGGGATGACAACAGCCTTGTTCACAGTCTCCATGCGTATTTAACAGGTTTGCTGAACAATCGGGCACCCTGTTGTATCTTTACTGACCCACTGAATCACCCCGTTCTTATCGCACAGAAAGGTATCAGGTGCGATGCTATTGCCCCGCTTCCGCCCGTCACTAAACTGAGTTACTTGAGAGTCATGTTTATGAGGGATGAGTGAAGAATGGCCCCGGAAAACTATCGATGGCGATCGTATGCGTGGAGTACTTGAAACTCTATGTGCTGTCAAAACTCAGTCACGTCTCACATGTCCTTCCCCTACCACCGGTAATAGATTGCAGACTTCAGGAGTCCTTTGGTTACTTCCTGTCCACGGAACATTTTTTTTTAAATTGCATTCTGACACCATCACTCTCCCCCTGCGTGATGTAGAGCTGGGTGTGGTTAACGTCTGGGAAAAAACATATGGCCTTTACGTGAGCAATATGTGGAAGAAATGGACCAGTCAACTCGCCTCTCTCATACGCTGTCTATAGGAGGTTGTTTTCTGGTCTCTAACGTCCTACTGCTATGGGTGGCATACGTCACAGAACAACTCTTCCATGTATCTACATTTACTCTCGAGTACAGCTACGTGGTCTCAGATGTCCCCACAATGCGAAAGTTAAAGGTAAAAGATTTTTACACCACTCTTCTGCGGGCGGTTCTGTGATGGAAACCGAGTTTCCAAATGCCCATTGGCCACAAATGTGGGAAACGATACACCATCATTATCTGCCTACCACAATACGCGCGAGATGGTATCAACCCGCCAACAAAAAACGTGCGACAAGACAAAGACCCCAATGAATGTGGCTTCAAGTACGTGTCGTCGTCCGGCATTTGTCGATGGACAAGAGGATCTTAGGTAGTTATCTCCGTATTACATTATCTCCGTATTACACCTAACGTTACCGAACGTCAGACGCTCGTTTGTCCAAATGAATCTTATTTCCACAGGCAAAATATTATGTGCATATATATTTCAAGGGAATGACCATCAACAACTTCTTCAGCGAATGGGAGAAAATGGAGCTTGAATAGTGGTGGTATCTGAACAGCTCACTATGCCCTCGAATGAACACCGAGTTACTGTACACCCTTCACAAATTATTTGCACGGTGTTTTCGTTAGCCCGCACTCCTCCCTCTAGCTGGGGTTTACTAGGCTCAGTTTAACATCCCACACAGCCTTACACTGAAGACAGAACTTCCTGAATTCTAAGCAGTGAGGAAGGGAAGAGACTGATGGTTTCAAGGCAAGTTGCATTCATTGAGGCATTAACTAAGCAGAATGAATCTCTTGTAAATATTTTTACACGACACTATTGCAGATAGAAAACGTCAATGGCAGTGGACAAGAAAAACTCAGTTGCACCGTTTCATGAAGAAAGATTATATTAGCTGAAGTGCAAAAAGTAATATACAAATGTTATTTTTCTTATCCTTTGAATAACGTATTTTTGGAACATTATGTTTTATAGAATTTTCGTTAGTACACATTTACTAATTGTAATCACGTAACTAAAAAAAGAATTATAGCACTGTGGAACCTATCGCCTTGGGAACATTTTTCGGGATGGTTACATCCAACGCCTAAAAAGGCATAGCTTATATTTTTGTGGTAGTGTAAAAGTGGCGGTGCCAAGTAGGTGTAGCTCAAGGAAAAAAGGGATAGAATTTTCGTCCTGTAATCAAACAGTTCTCGGTTACGGGTTCGAACATTGTCATTGCTTGTATTTTGAATGAAAATCATCAGGAATGGAGGCGGCCAAAGACTTACAGCATAAGAAGTCACCCTCATTCTGCCAACGTCCTTGTCAGAGACGGCGGAGGAGTCGACAGAGGTTCAGGGCACTCTCTTGCCCTTAGAGTGGGAAAATACCCTAACAAGGCTGAAGAATCAGCAACGATCAACGGCAAGTGGCTGCAGAAGGCAATGGAAACCACTACATTAAAGATGCACAGTTCGTATCCGCAGGATATGTGGCCTGTAATAGGGAAACTGTCATGATGATCTTTCCAGTAGCAAAAGATTCCGGACTAGCCCCATTTGGATCTCCAGGAGGAGACTGCAAGGGGGAAGTGACCATAAGAAAAAGATTGGATAATCAGTGAAAGGATAACATTCTACGAGTCGGGACGAGCATTGTCAGAAGCTTGAATGTTGTGGGGAATCCAGAAAACCTGGAAAGGGAAATACTGAGGCTCAATCTAGATATAGTGGAGTTCAGTGATGCGAAATGGAATCAAGGATTTCTTGTTAAATGAGTATGTGGTAATATCAACAGCAGCAGAAAAAAGCATAACTGGAGTAGCATTCCTTATGAATAGGAAGGTAGGTCAGAGAGTAAGTTACTGTGAACAGTTCGGTGCTAGGGTAGTTCTCGTCAGAATCAACAGCAGACTAACACCAACAACAATAGTTCAAGTATACATGCCAAACGTCGAAAGCCGAAGATAAAGACATAGAGAGAGTATACGTGTATATTGAACAGGTAACTCATTTAAAGGGTGATGGAACTCTAACAGTCAAGGATGATAGGTATGTAGTTATTCTAGAATATTAGCTGGATAGTAGGAATGAGACAGGAGAGAGAGTAACTGTCTTCTGCAATAAATTTCAGCTAGCAGCGAATACACTTATCAAGTGTCAGGTACTAGGAAAAAGCCGGGAGATACGCGAGGATTCCAGTTAGACTATATCCATAATGGTCATGCAGATATTCCGAAATCCCATATTGGTTTCTAAAGCGTACACAGGAGTAGATATTATGAAGAGTATAATGAAGTTCAAGAGACTAGTCAGGATGAAACACTTCGGAAAGAAGTTGGATACGGAAATACTAAGGAATGAAGAGACACGTTTCAGTTTCTCTGGGGCTGTAGATACTGCGGTAATGAATAGCTCACTAAGGAGTTCAGTTGGAGAGGAATGGATATAACTAAGAAGGAAAATCGTAGAAGTTGAAAATAAAAATATATATATACAAGGAAGGTAACTGCGAAGGAGCCATGGGTAGCAAAAGAAGTAGTTCAGCTGATTGACGAAAGAAGGAGGTACAAAAATGTCCAACGAAATTCAGCAATACAGAAATACAAGTCACTTAGGAATGAAATGAATAGGAAGTGCAGAGAAGCTGAGGCGAAATGGCTGCAAAAAACAACGTGATGAAATCAAAAAAGATATAATTGCCAAAAGGGCTGATTCAACACGTAGAAAGTTAAATTAAAGTGAAGAGCGCGAAGATTAAGAGCGCAGTGTTAAATGCAGGGGAGAAAGCGGATAGGTGGAAAGAGTACACTAAAGGCCTTTGTGGGGGGGGGGCGATTTGTCTGGTGATGTGATAGAAGAAGAAACAGAAGTCGATAGGGAGAAGATAGAGTATCCAGTATTAGAATTTGAAAGAGCTTTGGATGACTTAAGATCAAATAAGGATGGAGGTATAGCTGACACTCCATCAGAATTTCCAAAATCCTTATGAGAAGGGGCAACGAAACGATTGTTCACTTTAGTGTGTAGTATGTATTAGACTGGCTATATACCATCAGAATTTCGGAGAAAAATCATCCATACAGTTCCGAAGATAGCAAGAGCCGACAAGTGCGAAAATTATCCCACAATCCACTTAACAGCTGCTGATAAGAATAATTTACAAGAGAATTCAAAAGAAAATTGGTGATATGTTAGGTAACGATGATTTTAGGTTTAGAAAAGATAAAGGCACCGGAGAGGCATTTAGGTTGGCAGTGGGAGTAAGACTAAAGAAAAATCAAGACACGCTCGTAGGATTTAGCACTTGGAAAAAGCATTCTACAGTTTAATGGTGCTATATGTTTGCAATTCTTAGAAAAATGGTGGTACGCTTTAGTGAAAGACAGGTAACATACAATGTGTACAAGAACAAAGCGGAAACAATAGCACTGGAAGACCAAGTGCGAATAGCTCGCATCAAAAGGGTGTAAGATAACGATGTAGAGTTATGCTCTTACTGTTCAACCCATACATCGAAGAAGCAATGGCGGAAATAAAAGAAAGGTTCAAGAGTAAAATTAAATTCAAGGTGAAAGGATATTAATGTTATGATTTACTGATTACATTGGTATCATCAGTAAGAGTGAAGAAGAATTACAGGACCTGCTGGATGAATAAATGGTTTATTGAGTACAGAATATAGATTGAGAGTAAATCGAAGAAAGACGAAAGTAATGAGAGGTAATATAAATGAGAACAGTAAGAAACTTGACTTCAGGATAGGCAATTACGGAGTAATTGAAGTTCAGGAATTCTGCTACCAAGGCTGAAAAGTATCCCACGACGGACGGAGCAAGGAAGACATAAAAAGCAAAAACGATATTCCTGGCCAAGAGAAGTCTGATAGTATCAAACACTGACTTTAATTTGAGGAAAAAATTTATGAAGATATACATTTAGAGCGCAGTATTGTATTGTAGTGAAACGCGGACTGTGGGAAAATCCGAACAAAACGAATGCTGAAAATTAAGTGGACCGTTAAGTTAAGGAATAAGGAGATTCACCTCAGAATTGACGAGGAAAGGAATATACAGAAAAAGCTCACAAGAAGAAGCGAAAGGTTGATAGGAGATCTCTTACAACATTTACGAGTATCTTCCATGGCACTAAATGGAGCTGTAGAGGATAACAACTGTAGAGGAAGACAGAGATTGGAACACATCCAGCAAATAATTGAGGGCATAGGTCGCAGTTTCTACTTTGAAATGGAAAGGTTGGCACAGGAGTGGAATTCTTAGCTGGCAGCATCAAACCAGCTAGAGGACTGATGACTGAAATATTGAAACCTTCCCTCAGAAAAATTAATGAACTACTGTGCTGATAAACCTCTTACGTTATTTGGTCTTCAAGCAGCTGAGCAAAATTGAACGTACTCAGACATTTCTCTCTTTACTTATTCTAATCATCATTAAACTGACACATAATATTTTTTAGCGCGCAACGCACTCTGACTTTAAGAATGACCCTGACTAACAGTAACCTATATCTTTCATGAATCACTTACCTCACAAAAGTCTTCGTTACTCAAACTACTGCCATACAGGGTGCTCCAATATTGCCAACAGAATAAAAGATTCTAACTACTGAAGGCACTAACTACTGATAGACATAGTTAACAAATGGTATATATATATATATAGTTCATGATATCCAATATTACAAATTTACTCTTTCTGATGGACACACGCCCAGATCGTCCGCTCTCAAAATTCTGCCATCTCTCTATCCACATCCACCACTGCTGGCGGCTCACCTCCAACTGCGCAACGATACGCGCTGTTTCCATCCAACTGCCCAACACTACAATAGCGAATATTCCAACGATGCCACAGACTGCACACAGCACAGCCAGTGATTTTCATACAGAGCGCTACGTGACGTCACCATCATAAAAACCTAAGCAGCCTACTTAAAATATAAAACTGAGTGCCTGATATAGCAGTGCAGCATTACCATTGTGTCATTCCTCTTCATTCACAGAAATGCCGTTAGGAGGGGTAATTACTGGCAAAAATTTAAAATGTATATTACAGGAATAAAGCCTTCTTTATTCATCGCTGTACGTGTACTTAGTGAGCGTACGTATGTTTCAGGTGCCACGCGATAATGTTGCGTCCACCGATAACAAAATTTTTAAATAGTTACGCCCTTGTTATAGCAGGTTCACACTTACTGTTATGTGCTAACGAAATTTGAACTTGAAAATAAAACATAATTCCTCCTAGCGTAAATATTATGCATGTAACTGCTGTTTTCGTAAATTATTTACGTATCTTTGATCGAATCTGATTTTTCTGCTGGAGAGTGAATCCAGCAGGAGTGTTTTCACCAAAGATTATCTTAATCATGAAAAGCAAGCTGATCATTTAATTAACAAAGCTTTAAAATTTAATCCTCATATATGGATAACCAATTGTTTTTTTCCTTGTTATTGAAATCAGAGCTTAGTCGGCAAAGAAACCTCTTTCCTTTAATATTCGGTTACTATATCGACGCCAAATTTAATGAGGTAAAACAATCTTTTGTTTACTTTCCAGTAAGAGTTTTTATGAGCCAAACTAAAACAAACTATTAGTCCATCAATTATATGCTTACAAGGTTGATAACTACTTTGTTAAAATTATTCGCTTAGTTTCAAACACTAATAACTAATTAATTACTTCGTTTTCATATACTCGTGATAATGTGTTCTGAGCGACTTAAATAATTTATTCTCGTGTGAACTAACAGCATTCGCCTAGGGGTTATGTCACAAAATAATGGCAAAAAAAACACTTCAACTGGAAACTTCAATCTGCGGTAATGCATAATGTTATGGTAGTGTAATTTGCGAAGGTTCTATCACTGCTTCCGTTTAAATAAGAATACAGAGGCGCCATATGCATACGAGATTTGTAAGACCCTTGCCGCAATCCTCATTCGATTCACTGGAATGAAGAATTAATAAAAGTGTTATTCATACATTAAAAGAAACAATTTGGCGCTATAATTCGAGCTGACTGGTAATTTGAAAGGTTCTAGCGCCTTTTAGAGAACATTAAATTTTAGCTGCCGCATATTGGATAAAGTAAAGAGCATGCAGTTTTCTTCTAAACCAGGATAGCATGGACTTCGGCGGGAAAAAACTAACCATTAAAGTTAAAACCAATAGCACACAGAGTGTTGACCGAGGATCTTCGGTGGAGCAGCGGACACTAGTTACATTTTCTGATGTGTCGTAATGACTCAATTTACCAAGTAGTGTATAAAAATACCTCTGAATTCAGAACCGTAGTTTTTGGTAGTATGCAGTCATTTCAGGAGTAGTCGGAAAGGTTAATCTGTGTGTCACTTTTTTGTTTAACGATAGTAATGAGTGGTACAGTAAGGAAAAGAGCACAGACTTATGAATCGAACCTGAAGTGTAAGGTAATTCGGCTCAGGCTAATCAGTCGTCAGATCCATTAGCTGCGACATTTGGAAAATTGGGTATTGTGTCTTCGACGTCATCTGTGACATTAAGTCATGTAGGTGAGTCAAGATGACGACGTGTCTACAGAACATGAGACGATGTCTAAAACCCAGGACCTGATGTCTACAGAATTTTCTAGAATTTATGAATTATCGAAGAACCAGGGCACGATCCCTCCAAAAGAGGACGTTATTGCGTTAGAGATTACCGAACTTTCGACGAAGAACGATGATTTGACGAAGGACTTATCTGATGGTATATCAGCATTAAGATGAGGATACACAGGCGTATCTGTGGCTGTGCAAAAACTATTAGAGGTAACAGTTCAAATGCACGCAGTCTAATTTATCTGAAACTGCTCAGAAACTCCCAAATAAAATGAACAATTGTGTGCAATAAAAAGAGAGAACAATTAACGACCAATTTCAATTACGAAAACAGAACTACCTGATGAACTTTTCTTTGTACGTCTGAGAAAGACGATCATATCTTTCAGTTAGCTGATAAGAAATTCCAAGAAGCTATAAGATCAATCTCTAGTGAAACGTTGCAGGGATATATTTGTTCAATAGTTCAGATGGAAACAGAATTGTGGAAAGCAACCGAAAAACTGGGTCAAGGCCGCTTCTCCTGTGCCAAACTTTTCATCTCAGAGTAGCAGTTAGAGCACGTAGCCTCAATTATTGATTGGATATATTCCACTCACTATCTTTCCCTACAGTTTTTACGCTCAACAACTCCTTAACAGCTGTGATCTCATATCGTCCCGCCTTGTTGTCAGTGTTGTCCATATATTCCGTTTTTCGCCAATTCTGCGAGAAGCTCCTCATTCATATTCCTCATAACTTTTGTCTTTCTGCGATTTACTCTCAATCCACATCCTGTAGTTATTAAACTGTTCATTCCATTCAACAGATCCTGTAATTCTTTTTCACTTACCGAGCGAGTTCCCTAACTCTTTCGGTCACGAATTATTTTTTCCCTGAAAAAAATAAAAAATCACGGCACTGCCATCCAGTCCTACGAATTAAATAATGATTTTTAAGATGCGTAAAATATTCAGAGGTGAGCCCGTAGGGGGGATACAACGCGTTTCCAACTGAGGACATTGTATTGAAGTGAGTGCTGTCCAAATGGCTCTGAGCACTATGAGGTCATTAGTACCCTCGACTTAGAAGGACATCACTCACATCCATGCCCGAGGCAGGATTCGAAACTGCGACCGTAGCGGTCGCGAGGCTCCAAACTGAGGCTCCTAGAACCGCTCGGCCACAGCGGCCGGTGTAGGTGCGGTATAAGTCGAAAACTCAAAGTATTTTATTTCATCAGAATACGTAAATTACACAAAGGTTACTTAATTATTATATACTTAAGCCATGGTTTTACCCTTGTGAAGAATGATAATGAAAGAAACAATTTTTTTCTATCCAGACATAGGTGAATGTTACATTTTACACAATAAATTTGGTTTAGCCTTTTGCAACCCGGTTTCTTCCATCTGTCAAACGATTTTTTGTTACTGACCACTGAAAGGTGATCAGCGTTGCCCCAAAGGACATCAGCTTCGGGACGAGCTTCTACATTTTGAAATACTTGTACTCTCACAAGTGGGACGCCCCCTTTTCCAGGCAGCTGTCAGTTCTTCGAACACACTTGGCTTAAAGTGAAGAAAATCAAGTGTCTTATTTTTAGGAACACCTAATTCTGATACCTTATTCTTCTACTCAGTCCACGCATTTACACATACAATATCAACTGCATGAACAAATATGGCTGTTGAAAATCATGTTCGGTTTCAAAAGCAGCTAACTGCACCTTGTCTTCGAGAGCAAAGCTCCCTAAATCCTCAATAGGCGTGGCTGTCACCATGCCGTATGCGGACGCAAACCCCGTGAACAGACATCAGACTTAGCAATGAGGACATTCAAAGCTACCTTTCAGGCTGTTACGATTAGAATGGGTATTTCTCTCATTCAGCTTTAGATTGGCTGTTCTGTAACAAATTCGTACGCAACAATAACATTCTCGCTGCCAATGTATTGTCGTTTGGATAGGACGAGTGTTTCGTGATTATCTCAGTGTCACTTACCATGCAGTTAGCTTACAGTATACCGTATGGTATAAAACTTCCAATATTACTTCCGTCGTTGTCCTCTTTTTCAAAATTATCTCCATGATCATTGGATAGATCATCAATTTCAGATGAATGAAGGAGCTCTATAACTTCTTCCTCTGTAAGTGGCCTTCGTCTATCTTAGACACGGGTCATAGTGAAACAACCGCAAGATTACTAAAAGGACAGCGATATAACGTCCTAAATTTCTATGCTATTACAACCTTTCAATCACAATGTCCTCATTGGGAGACATGTATAAAGTTATGAATATGTAACTTACCTTTTGTTCTGAAGGACACCTTTAGTTTTTACCTTCAACAGTGCACTTCTATGCGCACAAATAGTTTTTTTACCTAAGCTCAGAAGATATTAACAAGCTGATAGAAGTTACAAAGATTACTGGGAAGCGTCCATGTGACTGTGCACATTCAGTTTTGTTGTATGGTATCACAGATTGACAGAATATGTCTACATCGTTCTCAAATAAATTCTCTTCATTTGACATTATGAGGACAACAATCACAAATGGTAAAATTTAACGAATTTTATTATACTAAGCATTTATGTAGTATGTCCTTATATGAGCCGACCGTGGTGGCTGAGCGGTTCTAGGCGTTCCAGTCCGGAACCGCGCGACTGCTACGGTCTCACCTTCGAATCTTGGCTTTGGCATGGATGTGTGTGATGTCCTTAGGTTAGTTAGGTTTAAGTTATTCTAAGTTCTAGGGAACTGATGACCTCAGATGTTAAGTCACATAGTGCTCAGAGCTATTTTTGTCCTTATATTAGGACGCCATGACCGAAAGGGCTAAATCGCTTGAAACGGCACGTCCGTTTTCCTTCCCCATCCTTCCCTAATCCATTGGTGATCACCTCCCTGTTTGTTCCCCTCCCCACAAATCAACAGACCAATCAACTTCGTCACGTTCACTCTGTAAGGCAATAACATCACCGAATCTTAGTTTTGATATCGATTCATCTTAAATGTTAATCCCACTCTTCAATCATTCTTTTATTTCCGCCATTGTTTCATCGATATGTAGACTGAACATGGGTGAAAGACTACATCCCTTTCTTAAGGGCGGCCGTTGGGGCCGAGAGGCTCTAGGCGCTTCAGTCCGTAACTGCGCGACTGCTACGGTCGCTGGTTAGAATCCTGCCTCGGGCATGGATATGTGTGATGTCCTTAGGTTGGTTAGGTTTAAGCAGTTCTAAGTTCTAGGGAACTGATGACGTCAGATGTTAAGTCCCATAGTGCTGAGAGCCATTTGAGCCATTTGAGCCTCTCTTACTCTATTTTTAAATCGAGCACATCGTTCTTGGTCTTCCAGGCTTATCGTACCCTACTGGATCTTGTAAATATTGTGTGTTACCTGCCTTTCCCAGTAGCTAACTCCCATTTTTCTCAGACGTTCAAAAATCTTGCACCATTTGACCAAATCGAACGCTTTTTCCAGGTCCTTAAATCCTGTGAACGTGTCTTGATTTTTCTTCAGTCTTGCTTTCATTATCAACCGCAACGTCAAGACTGCCTCTCCGGTGTCTTTACCTTCCCTAAACTGACCGTCATCTAACAGATCCTCAATTTTCTTTTGAATCCTTCTATACATTACTCTCGTAAGCAACATTGTGCATCGTCTGTTGAGCTCATCGTGGGGTAATTCTTTCACTTGTAGGCTCCTGCTATCTTTGGAACACTGTGGATGATGTTTCTCCGACAGTCTGACACTATATCGCCAGTCTCATACATTCTACGCACCAACGTGAAGTATTTTTTTTTTTTTTTTTTTTTTTTTTTTTTGCCACTTCCTCCCATGATTTTAGAGATTCTGATAGAGTGTTAGCTATACCTTCAGCCTTATTTGATCTTTAATCTTCCAAAGCCCTTTTAAATTCTGATTCAAATACTGCACCCTCTGTCTCTTCAGCTCCGACTCCTATTACTCCCATCATCATGTCGTCAGATAATTCCTCTCCCTCATAGAGGACTTCAGTGTACTATTCCACATATCCACTCTTCCCTCTGCAATTAATAGTGGAACTCCCACTGTACCGACCTTGCTTTTAATCTCACCAAAGACTTTTTGACTTTTCTTTATGCTGACTCGGTCTTTTCGACAACAACTTCATTTTCGGTTTCTTCATTTGCAGCCATTTCATCTGTTTCCCAGTACTTCTGGTTTTTTCATTCCTAAGTGACTTTTATTTCTGTTTTCCTAAGTTTCCCTGAACATTTGTTCCCAGCTTCTTTGATTCCGCTTTTTAGATATGTTCATTCCCTTTCAGCTGATCTGCTTACCGAGGAACCCACTATCGCAATATCCTCAACCTCAGAGAACTTCATGCCTCTTTCTTCATTCTTTTATACTTCCATGCTCCCCCTTCTTTGCACATTGATTCTTCCTTACTAGTCCCTTAAACTTTAACCTAAACTTCAGTATTATTTAATTGTGATATGATTCTGTATCTGCTGCTGGACATGACTTACAATCCAAAATCTAATTTGGGAATCTCTGTCTGACACTGAAGTAATGTAACTGTAATCTTCCCATATCTCCTGCCCGTATCCATGCATACTTCCTCCTATTGAGATAACTGAACAGATTATTCGCTATTACTAGCAGCAATGTATTGCAAAACTCTATCAGTCTTTCTCCTCTCTCATTCCTACTACCTAGCCCATATACCCAAGTAACCCTGTCTCCTACTCCTTCTCCTACAACCGCATTCCGATTCCCCTTGACTATTAAATTTTCGTCTCCATTTTCGTAATGAATTACTCCTTTAATATTCTCATATTCTATATCTTTTCCCTTTCTGCTTGTAACATCGGCAAGTATACCTGAACTATGTTTGTGGCATAGGTTTAGTGTCAGTTCTAATGAGAACGGCCGTATCACTGCTTTGTTCACAATAATTCTCTCTCAGCCGTAGTTTCCTAATCCTAACGAATTGTACTCCCGTTATATCATTGAATACTGTAGAAAATATGGTGTGGTATAAAAGGTTTTCATTGTCAAATACTGGTGTGCTGGGGTGCAGAAACGGTTACATACAAAAGTTTTTAACCTTAAACCGTTCCAGATACGTCACTGTAATCATAGAACAAATTTTGAGGAGTACTTGAACAAGAGAAAATATTGCGACACTCTTACGTTTTACTGTGATTTGATGAGGTTACTGAAGGCTAAGTTTCCCATACACAACGAAGGAAAACTGATCAGTGCTCAGAATGATATATCGAGTATATCATGTCCAGTTTAGATTCTATAGACTTGGTCGACGAAGACAGAATGCGGAGTGGAAGATATAATAAATAATAGCTATTATAAAGAGAAAAAGTACCGCCCAATCATATAGATCAGCTGGATACTCGACGAGAGCGGCGGTGTAATAATCATAGCAATAAACGACAGAACGCAATAATCATTTCAGTTATGTCTGAGATTTTTAGAAATAGAGAAGGCGACCTTTTTATGGTTTATTAAAATGCCTAGACCACATTTACATAAAGCATTGGAAATATGATGCCTTGCTAGATTCATTTGCAAGTAAAAACCATCTTCGGATGACGCCTACATAAAATGCAGTTCGAACATGAACGTGGTTAAACCAATAGTAGTCAACAGGCTGTCCCATGTGCTCGTTAAGAAAGCAAGTTGAATAAGAAAATTTTCCTGAACAGCAACAACGTGAACTAGGTTGTACACCGTATTCTTACGAGATACGAGTTGAAGAAACTGGCTGTATCAGTAAAAACCACATCTATTGTTCATTTGCAACTTTGTGAAAGGCAAATTCAGGGGAAAAATGCTTGTATGCAACGACACACGATTTGAGAAAGGTTCAACACCTTGGTAAATAAAGTAATAGTCAATCATAAAATATAAAATGGCCATCGTTATATTACGCTGCTCATCAGTACTAAATGAACCGTCAATATGTCCAGTTGGATTGACTTGATAAACCATATTCTAAGGGAAAAGATAACTGAAAATTGATCTGGCACTAAAGGAAACAATGGGGAAATTTCGAAAGAGAATTAAAATTCTAGGAAAAGAAATAAAACTACAAAAGTTTGCCGATTGTATTATAATTCAGTCATAGATGGGAAAGGACTTGGAAGAGAATTTTTACGGAGTGTATGGTCTTTCTGCAATAGGTTATAAGGTGGACAAGAAGAAAAGTAGAACAAGCGTAACGGAATACAGAGTAATGAAATCAGGCGATACTAGGGGAATCAGATCAAAAGCGAGATGCAAAAAGTATTCAACATGTATTACGATTTGGGCAGCAAAATAACTAATGATGGCAGCAGGCGAAAGGGTCTAAAATGCGAAATGGTAATAGCAAGCAAAACATTTCTGAAAAAAGAGAAATTTCTCATCACATGTAAATCTAAGTGTTTGGAAGCCTTCTCTGAAGGTATGAAGTGCTACAGAAGAATGTGGCAAATTAGATGGATAGATCGAGTAAGTTATGACAAGATATTCAACAGAATTGAAGAAAAAATAAATTTATTGTCCAACATTATTAAAAAGGCATCGGTTAATGGCGAATGTCTTGAGGCATCGAGGCATCCTAAGTTTGGTAACAGAGTGAAATTTGGGGGAGGGGGGAGAGTGGGGTAAAAATTGTAGAGAGAGATCAAGGACTGAATCCAGTAGAAGGTTCAAAAGGATATAGTTACTCGGAGATGAAGAGGTTCTCATAGGATAGATTAGCGTGGAATGTTACGTCAGACCAGGTTGCTGCAGTCAACTATTAGCTTGACCAAAATTTGTGGTGAATCAGTGTAGTCTTAGGTACGATTAGAATAGCTTTGAAATTAGGAAATAGTGTACACATAAATTAATTCCATTTAAAAGTACTGTAAACTTCCTCATCTCCTACTGCTTTTTCTGAAAATAATTTATAGGGACACATCACATTAAACATAGAACCTAATACACATTCTGTAACAAATTTTTAACGAAAATTTCTCAAAATATCCTGAAATATCCCTAAAATTTAAGAAAAATTATGCTTCCGTTATTAATGCACGTAACTACAGCGTGTACATTTACAACTTCTGTTGAACCAAAACATGACGTACATGAACAGGAACTGAACGTTTGTTTTTCGTAAAAAGGAAGCAAGATCATATCTAAAGATGGCCAGCGTCAGCTCTGGGTGAAACGTCAGGAGCGTAATGGTTTCATGGACCATGACCTCACAATAAGGAAGATTCAGCAGCAACTAAGCCAATCGAGCCAGAAAGCTTTCATGTCCTCGTATTATCGTAATTTTATCCATTTTCCGTGGTTCTTTACTTGCTCTAAAATTCATGGAGGCGTATTCGATCTCTGTAATTAAACGAGAGACAGTTTGCTTCTTGCCATACGCGCTTCGATTCTTTTATTTGTGAAACATCCAGTAGTACGTGCTCGCTGTATGTATATAACGACTACGTTATAATGTAGTTACAAACATGTTACTATATTTCACTTGATTTTGTTTTCAGGTTAGAAGTAACTTTTGGAGCACAGGGTTCGAGACAGCAAATTATCATTTGGTGTAACTTACAGTTTCTGATGTTAAGCTATGTGTGTCTTCCTGGAGATGTACCGGGTGATCAAAAAGTCAGTATGAATTTGAAAACTGAATAAATCACGGAATAATGTAGACAGAGAGGTACAAAATGACACACATGCTTGGAATTATATGGGGTTTTATTAGAACAAAAAAAAATACAAAAGTTCCAAAAATTCCCGACAGATGGCGCCCCATCTGATCAGAATATCAATAGTTAGCATAACAAAGTAAGATGATGTTCTTTACAGGAAATGCTCAATATGTCCACCATTATTCCTCAATAATAGCTGTAGTCGAGGAATAATGTTGTGACCAACACTGTAAAGCATGTCCGGAGTTATGGTGAGGCATTGGCGTCGGATGTTGTCTTTCAGTATCCCTAGAGATGTCGGTCGATCAAGATACACTTGCGACTTCAGGTTACCGCAAAGCCAATAATTGCACGGTCTGAGGTCTGGGGACCTGGGAGGCCAAGTATGACGAAAGTGGTGGCTGAGAACACGATCATCACCAAACGACGCGCGCAAGAGATCTTTCAGGAGTCTAGCAATATGGGATGGAGTGCCATCCTGCATAAACATCGTACGTTTCAGCAGGTATTTATCAGCCAGCCTGGGGTTGATGCGATTCTGTAACATATGGGCGTACCTCTCACCCGTCACAGTAGCTATCCAGAGCCATCCGTCGGACATTTTCTGAACGTTGTTTTTTTTTTTTTGTTCTAATAAAATTCCATGTCATTCCAAGGATGTGTGTCAATTGTTACCTCTCTATTGATTTCGTGATTTATTAAGTTTTCAAATTTATACTGACTTTTTGATCACCTGGTATTTAGTCGGTCTGCATATTCCAGATGGCAGATTTTCGGAGTTTCTTCGAGCACATTTATTTCAACACTTCACCTACACTTTTCACTATGTATTGAATGTATGTGTTCACAATGTGTACTGCTGCCGGCTGGTGTTGTGTTTATCTTTCATCTTTGGTTTTTGTTGTGGAGTCTATGTGTACTGTGTGTGTGTGTGTGTGTGTGTGTGTGTGTGTGTGTGTGTGTGTTGTTATGGGTCTCAGTGTGCTGTTCTTCATGTGAATGGACTGAATTTGCGTATATAAATGTGAAAGGGAGAGAAAGAGAGAGAGTGAGAGAGAGAAGATATATATATATGGAGAGAGAGAGAGAGACAGAGAGACATTAATTTATTATTTAGTCTGGATGTGTTTGGCATCACTGGCTAACACGATAAGTGAGATATTGCTTGTATTGACGGTATTGAGTTGAAAATTAATTACTTTCCTGTTCCCAAGGGCTCATTATTTATGAATGTTGTACAGTAATGTTAGGTGTTTTCTTCTGTAATTGTTCACGATAATAATTTTCGTTTTCAGTTACCCGTTAGATAATTCATGTCTGTGTTATATCAGGTGTTCGGCAAAAGGCGAAAATAAAACACATTCGGCAAAAGGCAAAGTGCCTTTCATTTAGTTGGAAAGCCGGAATACACTTCCATGAATTTCATTGTATTGTTTGACACAGTTGCGTATGTCTTACGCTCTCCAGCAACTATCTGTGAAATAAATTGTTTCTCAGCGTCACATTTTCTGAACATCCCCGAAGAATTTGATACCACTTTCTACACGCAACTGCCTCCTGATTTTTTTGATTTTGTATTTCTACCTTTATATTGAGAATCACCGTTCCATGTTTAAGGGTCTGTGTCTAGGAACAAACTGCTGTTAGAGAATCACCGAAATAATGTTCTAGTACTTCGTTACCAAGGACGAGAAATCTATATTTGTAAAGGAAGAGGAACCATATGCTCACAGAATAACTTACGCCATATTTGTCTTAGCCGCTTTTCGAGCATCATCATCAAATAAAGGAGCACCTCAGTAAATAAGTACCATATCTGTTTGGGATTTTTTACAGCTTCATTGATTGTGGATCAATAATCAGTTCACTTATGAATAAGAAATCACGACAATGTGCTTTCTTTGCTTCTAATAACAGAAGTTCGGTTCCTACTTGCAAACTAGTAAAACTATATGTATTGTTCTTAAAGAGGTATTCTAGCCGTGAGATAATTGAAGTTGATGTTAAAAGATACAGATTTTGAGGCAAAAATTGTGTTTGTCATCCATCAAGCATGACTAATAGCTCCTGGTAAACAAAAAGATATCCAGGTCTTCTGAATGCCGCTAGCTACAACCAAAACGTCTATGGAAATACTCGCTTTTGGTTTTTTGTGTAACGCTAGTGTTCATGCAATCCAAGAATGGCAAAAAGGACGGCATAATGCACTTTATTACTATAATCATATGAACCATCTTGTCGAGCTTCTCCAGATGTCAATAAATCTTTTGCAAAATGTCATGTAAGGACTGGGTGTTCCGCTGTATTTTGTCGAAACAGTTCCGCAAAACTAATTGTAAAATGTGATGCTGCCATGAAGGTACAATAGACCCCGATTAAGCTATTTTCCTAAATTTATACAATCACCATTTAATTAACCTATGTTTCTTGTTAACGAAACGCAAGGACATGTGTGAACTTGGCGGTTGTAGACCACTTGTTTTCTATTTCATTATAAACTACGGCTTCCTCTCCTCGTAAATATCTTAGGATTTCACAGACTCCCCAGAAGTATTCCTTGGCTTGAAATATTACTATTGTTGCCAGTTCCCCAACACATATGTATGCTGGGGGCCCTTTTTCTGTCCCAGTGAAACAGTAATTGTTGGTAATCACTGTGGCTAAACTTGTGCCTTATATTTCTGTGTGTCGCATCACTAAAACTGAGGTTTCGAAAAGTAGAACGATTTATTATCAGATGTTCAGTAAAATGCCTGAAACGTCGTGTAGGAACCGTTATATAAAACCCATTCTTCTCATTGATCTTGCACGTGTTAACAACATCGGTGAGTCTGGGAGTAAAAATTGGGAGATACCTCGACTTCCGGACCCTTTGCTGCCGCTGCTGGTGCCATTATTGCAGTTGCTGTTCTTTGCTGAACGACGACAGAGTCCTGACTGTCGTCACTAGTACCGCACTTTGATACGTTGATGCTGAATCATTTGTTTTTGATGCTAGAAGTCGATGAGTGGTGAAAAGTAACCCAAAATGTTCTTATGTCCTTTTGCTCCTGGTAGTCTCCATTGGAGCGGGCTTCCGTGATCTCTCGCATTTGTGTTCAAGTTTTGTTTGCACCTTTGATGGCGGCAAGTGTTCACTTTCGGCACTGAGGCTTAGACAATTCTTCTACTTGCCTTTTCTCATCTGTCTCGAAGATTTGAATGCACTATGTCAGAGAAATCATCTATCATTTCCACAAAGTACATGTATCTCACACTTTTCGTTGTCTATCGTTTCTGTAAAACTTTCATCTTTTTTTGAAGTGACTTACCGACAACGTGGATAATTCTTGTCATACGAGCACATGGTTTTTACCAAGAAATGAAAACTGTTGTATTATCAATGGTTTGCTTTTTTTCTCGTAAGCTTTACGATACTTAAATTGTAGAAGTAAACGTTAAAACTTACTGGTTCAACATAATTTGATTCCTCTGATTAGTGTGAAAACGTAAAAGAATTTTTTTGATTTATGTGGTGAGCTACTGTAAGTAGCTACTGCCATTTTATATGTTTAGGAATGAAGCGTACAGAACCCTTATCGAACCAGCAACATAGATTGTTTGAAACAATAACTAAAAACCCAAACAAATTACGCAAAAAATACAGAGATTACAAAGTAATTGTAAGAAACAACAATACTTAATTAAATAATAACAATGAAGTGTAGCTAATACTATTAATGGTTAGTTGTGTAACACAACAACAGAGAGCAAAATTAAAATGTTTTTTCGTACCTACCAATTTGGCAATAGCAAATTGCGTGCTACCGAAAAAAAGAGAGCACGTGCTAGCTTAGTTAACGACAATTTGTAGTTATTTCTGTTACTAGTGTTTGCAAGTGACTGTTAACTAAATAAACATAAAAAATAATTTGAGAAATACATCTTACGGATGAAAACTCCAGAACATTATACTTATTCGCGTTCGCCTTGCAGTTGTTTGATTGAACAGAAATTTTGCAAACATCATTATGGGAAGTACACTTTTAGAAAGTTGAATAATTAGGATCGCTGTAATTCACAACTACCACAAATTTTCTGAATGATAACAGTCTGCCACATTGTTTGTCACTGGATGCATTAAAGATTCTTTTATTTTTCATTTATTACTGTGCAGTTTTGACTGAGTGGCATTTTGAAATAAATATACAGTGTAGCCCATAAAATGGATGTTCCTCGATTCTGCTTTGACTGAACTTCATGACTAAAGAAATGTGACGTATTTTGTTACACACGCAAGTGCTAAGCTGCATCACTGCTGTTCAACAAGCACATTCAGCTTTTGTTTATTTATTTTTTTACTATTTTGTGACTTGATGGATAATGCGCTAAACCTGAAGTATGTCCATTCAATGGGTTTTACTGTATAATTACTTGAAAAAAGCTGTACAGCTGAAACTGCGCTGTAGTGATGGCAACATAATAATACGATGTTTTATTCCTAACAACAGCAGCCAGCGTTGCAGATTGGTACCATTCAGACAATACTTGTACGCATAGTCGACATTTCTGGCGACAGGCATATTATTCGAAAATTGAAATTTAGTGATTTATTATCAGCAAACGATATTGGCAGCATTGGTACTGGGGACTGTAGAGTAATTACGTATGTCTATCATATACACAGACAGGTAATTGATGTTATATATGGCGAGGCCTACTATGTTTCCAAATTAGTTAAGGAAGTTTGACGGTAATCCGATAACTTCGTCGTGAGCTTATTTCAGCTGACTAATAACTGAAGAGCTAACTTAACCACAACCTCGTGATCCGCAATTTATGCAACAAAATGGGGGCAACAGCTTGCGGCAAAATTATTCATCACTCTCGCTTTATTAACGGCGATTAGAGTTGACCCTTACGAACAAACTCAAGATAGAAATCAGTGATAAAAGCATGGAACTATCCCCGTACTGCCTTCAGAAGCTGGCGCGTTACAGGTTACAGCTTATAGGCAACGCAGGCAAGGCACACAGAAATAATGTATATTGTTTAAACGGAAATGAAGTTCATTTTGGGTTGAAAATTTACACTAATTCCTAGATACAGACAGCTGCGTTTACCGAAAGAGGATAGATACTCATGTGAGAGTCACTGGAACTGTCCGAAGTAGATGAGCAGCTAAAACCAGCAATAAGATGTGCAGTCCAAGACTTTCATTAGTCCACACTTCGTAAGATCCGCAAAAGAGGTCCTATTGATTTTGGTGACATTACCCAGGCAATTAATAGTCAGTTTCTCGAATTCACTTCGCGAGAAACGCACCCTTTCACTTGCGCCCAAATGAGTTCAACTGTATTATAGTGGCTGTGATAGCGCTGTGACATTATGACTATGCCTGTGTTTCTAAGCTACGTAGTGGATAACTTATGCAGACAGTGACACGAGATCCAATAATTATACTTTTTTCAGTTTATCAATTTCAGTCTAACTTTGTGCTATCGTAAGCACTGAATAACGTCTGTGAGAGAACAATATTGGAGACTTATCCTTTAAAACTGAGTGGTACGGAGCATTGTCGAGACTAATTTTACTCATGGCTTTTCTAAATTTTATGACAACGTACGAGGGTGAGTCAAATGAAAACCTTAATTATTTTTTAAAATATTATTTATTGTGCGTAAGTGGTACAAACATTTATCACTCTTCAACATAATCTCCCCCACGCTCAATGCAAGTCCTCCAGCGCCTACAAAGTGCATAAATTCCTTTCGGAAAAGTTCTTTTGCTAGTCCGCGCAACCACTCATGCAACCCGTGGCGTACCTCTTCATCAGAACGGAACTTCTTTCTTCCCACTGCGTCTTGGAGTGGTCCAGACATATGGAAATGCAGGTCTGTCATTGTTGCAACTGATATAAGGGCAGTGTGGGGCCTTGCATTGTCATGCTGCAAAAGGACAACTGTTGACAACAATTCACGTCGCTTTGATTTGATTGCTGGTCGCAGATGATTTTTTATGAGATTTGTGTATGATGCACTGGTGACATTGGTCCCTCTAGGCATGTAATGATCCAAAATGACGCCTTTTTCGCCCAAAAAGAGAGTCAGCATAACCTTCCCTGCTGATGGCTCTGTTCGAAACTTCTTTGCTTTTGGTGATGAACGATGGCGCCATTCCTTGCTCGCTCTCTTCGTTTTCGGTTGGTGGAAGGGAACCCAGGTTTCGCCCCCAGTAACAATCCTTGCAAGGAAGGCATCACCTTCTCGTTCAAAGAGCCGAAGATGTTCTTCATAAGCATCAACACATCGCTCCCTCATTTCAGGAGTCTGCTGCCGTGGCACCCATCTTGCACACACTTTGTGAAACTGGAGCACATCATGCACAATGTGGTGTGCTCACCCATGACTGATCTGTAAGCATGCTGTAATGTCATTCAGTGTCACTCGGCGGTTTTCATTCACTACGGCTTCAACAGCTGCAATGTTCTGTAGGGTCACAACTCGTTGTGCCTGACCTGGAAGAGGAGCATCTTCCAATGAAGTCACACCATTTGCGAACTTCGTACTCCACTCGTAGACTTTCTAGTGTGACAAACATGCCTCACCGTACTGAACCTTCTTCATTCGTCGATGAATTTCAGTAGGTTTCACACCTTCACTACGCAAAAAACGAATAACAGATCACTGTTCTTCTCTGGTGCAAGTCGCAAGTGGGGCGGCCATCTTTATATTGATACTGCGACGGTATGTGTGCAGCTGCACTAATCTGCCACCTACAGGCCATTCTGCACGCTTTTTGTAGCACGATTAGCAACTTACGGGATAATGGCGCGAAATTTCGATTTGTTATTACAAATTTAAGTTTTTCATTTGACTCACCCTCGTACTTTTGAATCAGTTTTAAAATGTTTTATGATTCATTTCCTCGTGCCACTCACGTTTTCTTCTGTCCGATAAGTAGTTGGCAGCCGGGAATGAAGAAAATGTAGGTATCAGCATACAAGAAAATAAACTTATTATCGTTGCCAAAGGAGAGTGCTATGTTCTCCTTTACCGTCATACGCCCTCTCGTTACAGTATGACCTGGTTTAGCAATACAAACAATGTTCTCGAAACTAATGTCTTTCATTTCAAACAAAAATCTGATAGCCCAGCTACTATTTCTGCTCATTTCATCAATATTTTCTGGGCATAATATTTTTGTATTTAAAAAAGCTTATTGCTTTAAAAGTTAAAGAAAAGAAAGCAACAAAGAAAAATTTTATCAGGCTGGTTCGTAGCTACCGTTTGCAGACTGAAATTCAAGAACGGCTACTTCACTAACAACGAATTTATGTCTACCACACCCTGTCTGTAGTAAGTTTAAGGAAAAGCACATACACTTCCTGAGCCTTATAACGCAGAGTGGAATACTAGTGGCTAATCAAGGAAACACCTAAACTACAACTACCTTCGAATGTGTCTATATCCTTGACAATTATGTATATCAACATTTACAAATTACTGGACGGACTCTTTTTAAAGTACGCATTAAATTGTAGTCAATCAGTTTCTGTTTGCCTGTGTGTGTGTGTGTGTTTGTGTGTGTGTGTGTGTGGGGATGTGTGGGTGGGTGGGTGCGTGGGTGGGTAGGTGTGTTTTACGCAGCGGCGTCTACATATGGATTTAGTTTGTTTACTTACAAACTACTTTTAGAACCCAGGAAGCGGACACTATTGGCCGTTGTAGTCATTTAAGTGTTGTAGTTAATGTCAATGAATTTCGAGTTTTAAATTGCTCAGCAGTTTTCTGAAGAGAAACGTTGATGCTTTTAGCAGAAACGAAGACCGGTATGATTTAACTGGCTTCATTGCTGTACTATAGGGGCCAATAAAACAAAATTATTTAGATCTAACTTGTAACACGACACCGCAGTATGTGACAATTTAGTACACCATTGCGACTGAAATGTTTAACTTCATTCATATTCACGAAGGAGTTTTTAAATTTTTGTTATGTATGGTGAGTTTTACAGCTGTGTAAAAGTTATAGACTGAATATGATAAGTGCATTTCTTATAAATGAAATATTACCTGAAACAGCTGAAAAAGATTTTTTTTTTAATCTGTACAAGACACACATTGGAAAAGACAGGGATTTCGTGTTGTATAGAGCCACTGGGGGAATGGCAGCGACAGATACCAAGGAGAAGTGGCATAGCCCCTAGTACGGAATGAGATGAGTGTGTGGTTGTGTCTGAGGACCTGTCGCAGCCAATATGTGCAGAGCAACTGTTTGGGGCTGTGAGGGGCACTGCACATTGCAAGGGCCTCAGTACAACGGTTACTTACTATTACACTTCAACAAGAATAACGGGAATATCCTCGTTTAGAGAAGAGATATTGTGTGTGCAAGTTTAATGTTAACAAACATTGGTAGCACAAGTTGCTACTTCACACATGCAGCATCTAGAAATGTAAGGTTGGATCACTTCCGACTTTCAGCTTTGAGTGATTTGGACAACATATGTTTCTTTATAAACATCAGTCATAAGTTCATAATCATAATTAACAAAACGTAATTATTAGCTGGAATTGGATGCTTCCACTAGTCTCATATTTCAACTACTACATTATAATACTAAATTTAATTAATGTTGAGAATAATAATTTTACAAAGAAGGAAACAATATTTTTTTAGTTTCAGAGATCGTATTGTTACTAAATAATTGATCATCAACTGAGGATTGAGCAGTTACGATAAGGAATAAATTTGGAAGGTAAAATTTAATAGAATTGCGGAAACCATTTAATCTGGCAAACCAAACAAATTTTTTTTCTTCTTTTTCTCCTGCCTCTGGCCGCCATCGGCGTAGGAGTAGGTATGTTTACTAACGGATTTGGCACGGTTAGTTTAACGGGTCACCCGTTAACCTTTGAGACGGAATACAATTACCTCAACTCCCTGCATTTAGTGTTATTCACGTGAAAGTGATTGAATGTTTTCTGAATGTTTGCGAATCGTGTTACTGAGGTAGGACTTGCGTACCAGGTAGGTATTCATTTAATGGGATGTTGGAAACTGCCTTCCCGGCATACCGATCCCTGTCGTCAATCCTCTAGGCGGACGCGATCGGGGTCGGTTTACATCCCCTGCTCGAAATCTGCGCTTTAACGTGCGCAGCTGTCCAGACAGGCAGCAAATCAACTGAACTACTTTTTTCCTATGTAGCTATACTTCGTTTTTTTCTGTATCAATGTCATGATTTTCCTTTAAATGAAATATGACTTAGAGTGAATTTTAGTATTTGGAAAATTTTCTGCATCAGAATTCATGGCAGTAAAAATTATGACAACTCATTATAATCGCGAGGGCTATTACTGTTACTTAAGGCAGTTGTAATGTCCGAACTGTGAGACAATCGGAAAAGAAGAGAATCGAAGCGTTTGAGATACAGTACTGTTGAAGGATGTTGGGGACTGAGTGCCCTGAGTGCCCTGATAATGTAAAGAATGAGAAAGCTGTCCACAACACCGACGAAGAAAGGAACATACCGAAAAAACGTACAAGAAGGAGGGATAAGATGACAGGACGAGCGTGAAACAATATCAGGAAACAATTTCCGTAGTACTGCAGCGAGCTGTAGAGGGTAAAAACTGTAGGGGAAAGCTGAGATTGGTATACTTCCAAAAACTAATTAAGGGCGTCGGGTGCTGGTGCTACCCTGAGACGAAGAGGGTGGAACAAGAGGGGAATTTGTGGCGGGTCAAACCTGTCACAGGAAGAATTCTAACTTTACATTTCTTGATCCATTTGATGTGAGGGTTTACTCCTGCTTAACTAAAGAACGTCTTCATGAATACACGTGAAACTTACTGTAACGTTACATGTGATTCAGACGAATAAGTTACAGAAACAAAATGTCTCCTGATAACTGGAGACCAGATTATTTATTCCATGACTGGATTTATTGACATGGTTCATCGTCCGTTATGCAACCCAAACCAATAAATTTTTACGAAATATTAATATAACATTCACTTAGAAAAATATCTTTGTAGTTCATAGGTGAGAGAGTCAATCTAAGTTATTGCTTTTCTAATTTAGATCATCTACTGTTTTAACTTGATGTGCGCATATATTTTGACTTCTGTCTTCATTGATTCCTGCGGGGGCACTCGAACGAACGACAGCCATTTATTAACTTCTCTGTGTGGCTTTCACTGTATTGCATGTATACGCCTATTTAATTTTCTTCTACGTCAGGGCACAGGCTCTTCTGTAAAAAGTTACTATAAAGGAAAGTGACGAAAGAAGTAGTTGAAAACTAGGTAAAACTAATATTTTTAGTTACTTCATCATCTTGATCCAATTATGAATGCATTCATGATTAAATGTTATTTTCTGCGTTAGAGTCAGGCTATTATTAATTAAAACATTTCTGGTTGTTCTATTGTGTAAGTGAATGCGCTCATGATTATTTTCTGTGGTAGAGCGTTAGAGAGTTAGGATATTCTTTATTAACATTATCAATATATGTATTTGTAGCTGACCACTGACTCTGTCGCGTCCGTGGGTAAACGTCTATATATGAAATGTAAAGTCATATTCTTCTTGTGACAGGTTTGATGCGACCCGCTACGAATTCCTCTCTTGTGCCAGCCCCTTCGTCTCAGGGTTGCACTACGCCCCCAATTATTTTTTGCAAATATTCCAATCTCAGCTTTCCCCTACAGTTTTTCCCCTCTACAGCTCTCTGCAGTACTACGGAAGTTATTTCCTGGTAGCTTACGTCGTTTATTCACGGACGCGACAATCATATCCGATGTTTTTTCAACAAATTACCTAAATGTAATCAATATCGATTATATAGTATACTGACAAAGTGACACGATTACGAACACATTTATTGTTTACAGAGTTCTTTCGATTCTAGATTGTACTTTATCTTCTCGGCCATCGTTTGCCTAACGTCACCGAACTGCCAAACCTGCTCAATGCCTCTTGTCGCGACGTACACAAGCGAGTTCGCTGATAACCTCTTTTCATCTTCGGGCAGCGAAGGGTCTCAGATTGTACCGCATTCTGCGCTGACGAGCCTGAAATCGTAATAGCGACTTCTTGACCAATTATATATTTCGACTCCCGTCTTTCATCCGGAAGCGGAGGGATTTAGGAGCCCTTTCGCCTGCCGTTTCATTCCGAAAATCTGTTCCCTGTCCATTAGAAGCGGACGTCACAATTACTGAGACGCGCCTTGTGTGCCACTAATGCTTACCGTGGCAGCTTTTAATCCATCCCCACTCCAATTTCCGATGAAACGCGTTCCGCTTGCAGGAGTTCCTGTTAAGAAGCAGTCAGCCGGAGGGCAGAAAATCTTAAATTGGAAATTAGTTCCGCTCCCATTATCACATTTCTCCATTAGTGTATCCGAAGACCTTTCAGAATGGACTCAGCCGATTAGTTAGTTAATGTTCGATTGATTACTCATGTGGAACAAATCAGTTTACAGGATACTTGTACATAATTAGTGTTAACATTTATAAACAAATTTTTTTTGGTCCTACACCTAAAA
Source organism: Schistocerca gregaria (assembly GCF_023897955.1). Taxonomy (NCBI): domain Eukaryota; kingdom Metazoa; phylum Arthropoda; class Insecta; order Orthoptera; family Acrididae; genus Schistocerca; species Schistocerca gregaria. The sequence continues at coordinate 133,422,218 of NC_064921.1, read as the reverse complement.
CTACGCCAAAAGGGAAGTACTATTTTTAAAATTTTCCAGGCCACCAAAAAATTCTACCATGCAATAGAAGTCGTCAAGGATAAATTATTTTACATTACATTTAAAACTTACCTTGGTACATCTTAGACATTTTATTAGGCAAATGGTGAAAAGTTTTTATTGCTGTCTATTGAACTCCTTTCTGAGGCACTTGATAATTTGCTTTGAGGCTTTGATAATTTGTAATTTAGTGTTATAAATACGGACATCACTGTTGGCCTCAAATTTTGATGCAGTATTTATCACGAATGTCATTTGCGAATATATGTCTTGTAACGGTAGAATCAAAATGTCTAACTGATTCAAGCGTTTCTGACATCACGATGCCACGTGAGTACTACATATGTCACTCACTGTCCGCTTTTGTGGAATCAATAAGTTATGTATGAGTGATCAGCTACTTCAGAAAGTTATTTGATAGAATATTTTTTTTTTTTTTTTTTGGTCATCAGTCTACTGACTGGTTTGATGCGGCCCGCCACGATTTCCTTTCCTGTGCTAACCTCTTCATCTCAGAGCAGCACTTGCAACCTACGTCCTCAATTATTTGCTTGACGTATTCCAATCTCTGTTTTCCTCTACAGTTTTTGCCCTCTACAGTTCCCTCTAGTACCATGGAAGTCATTCCCTCATGTCTTAGCAGATGTCCTACATCCTGTCCCTTCTCCTTATCAGTGTTTTCCACATATTCCTTTCCTCTCCGATTGTGCGTAGAACCTACTCGTTCGTTACCTTATCAGTCCACCTAGTTTTCAACATTAGTCTATAGCACCACATCTCATTCTCTTCTGTTCCGGTTTTTCCACAGTCCATGTTACACTACCATACAATGCTGTACTCCAGACGTACAACCTGAGAAATTTCTTCCTCAAATTAAGGCCGGTATTTGCTATTAGTAGACTTCTCTTGGCCAGAAATGCCTTTTTTGCCATAGCGAGTCTGCTTTTGATGTCCTCCTTGCTCCGTCCGTCATTGGTTATTTTACTACCTATGTAGCAGAATTCCTTAACTTTATTTACTTCGTGACCATCAATCCTGATGTTAAGTTTCACGATGTTCTCATTTCTACTACTTCTCATTACCTTCGTCTTTCGCCGATTTACTCTCAAACCATACTGTGTACTCATTAGACTGTTCATTCCCTTCAGCAGATCATTTAATTCTTCTTCACTTTCACTCAGGATAGCAATGTCATCAGCGAATCGAATCATTGTTATCCTTTCACCTTGTATTTTAATTCCACTCCTGAACCTTTCTTTTATTTCCAACATTGTTTCCTCGATGTACAGATTGATGAGTAGGGGCGAAAGGCTACAGCGTTGTCTTACTCCCTTCCTAATACGAGCACTTGGTTCTTGATCGTCCACTCTTATTATTCCCTCTTGGTTGTTGTACATATTGTATATGACCCGTCTCTCCCTATAGCTTACCCTTACTTTTTTCAGTATCTCGACCAGCTTGCACCATTTTATATTGTCGAACGCTTTTTCCAGGTCGACAAATCCTATGAACGTGTCTCGATTTTTCTTCAGCCTTGCTTCCGTTATTAGCCGTAACGTCAGAATTGCCTCTCCCGTGCCTTTACTTTTCCTAAAGCCAAACTGATCGTCTCCTCTGCATTTAATAGTGGAATTCCCGTTGCACTCTTAATGTTACCACCGTTGCTTTTAATGTCACCAAAGGTTGTTTTGACTTTCCTGTATGCTGAGTCTGTCTTTCCGACAATCATATCTTTTTCGATGTCTTCACATTTTTTCTGCAGCCATTTCGCCTTAGCTTCCCTGCACTTCCTACTTATTTCATTCCTCAGCAACTTGTATTTCTGTATTCCTGATTTTCCCGGAACATGTTTGTACTTCCTCCTTTCATCAATAAACTGAAGTATTTCTTTTGTTACCCAAGGTTTCTTCGCAGCTACCTTCTTTGTACCTAGGTTTTCCTTCCCAACTTCTGTGATGGCCCTTTTTAGAGATGTCCATTCCTCTTCAACTGTACTGCTTACTGCGCTATTCCTTATTGCTGTATCTATAGAGTTAGAGAACTTCAAACGTATCTCGTCATTCCTTAAGACTTCCGTATCCTACTTCTTTGCGAATTGATTCTTCCTGACTAATGTCTTGAACTTCAGCCTACTCTTCATCACTACTATATTGTGATCTGAGTCTATATCTGCTCCTGGGTACGCCTTACAATCCAATATCTGATTTCGGAATCTCTGTCTGACCATGATGTAATCTAATTGAAATCTTCCCGTATCTCCCGGCCTTTTCCAAGTATACTTCCTCCTCTTGTGATTCTTGAACAGGGTATTCGCTATTACTTGCTGAAACTTGTTACAGAACTCAATTAGCCTTTCTCCTCTTGCATTCCTTGTCCCAAGCCCAAATTCTCCTGTAACCTTTTCTTCTACTCCTTCCCCTACAACTGCATTCCAGTCGCCCATGACTATTAGATTTTCGTCCCCCTTTACATACTGCATTACCCTTTCAATATCCTCATACACTTTCTCTATCTGTTCATCTTCAGCTTGCGACGTCGGCATGATTACCTGAACTATCGTTGTCGGTGTTGGTCTGCTGTCGATTCTGATTAGAGCAACCCGATCACTGAACTGTTCACAGTAACACACCATCTGCCCTACCTTCCTATTCATAACGAATCCTACACCTGTTTTACCATTATCTGCTGCTGTTGCCGGACGCGGTGGTCTAGCGGTTCTAGGCGCTCAGTCCTCATGCCTCGGGCATGGCTTTGTGTGATATCCTTAGGTTAGTTAGGTTTACGTAGTTCTAAGTTCTAGGGGACTGATGACCACAGATGTTAAGTCCCATAGTGCTCAGAGCCATCTGAACCATTTTTCTGCTGCTTTTGATATTACCCGATACTCATCTGACCAGAAATCCTTGTCTTCCTTCCACTTCACATCACTGACCCCAAATATATGTAGATTGAGCCTTTGCATTTCCCTTTTCAGATTTTCTACTTTCCCTACCACGTTCAAGCTTCTGACATTCCACGCCACGGCTCGTAGAACGTTATCCTTTCGTTGATTACTCAATCTTTTATTCATGGTAACCTCCCCCTTGGCAGTCCCCTCGCGGAGATCCGAATGGGGGACTATTCCGGAATCTTTTGCCAATGGATAGATCATCATGACACTTCTTCATCTACAGGCCACATGTCCTGTGGATAGACGTTACGTGTCTTTAATGCAGTGGTTTCCATTGACTTCTGCATCCTCATGTCGTTGATCACTGCTGATTATTCCGCCTTTAGGGGCAATTTCCCACCCCTAGGACAAGAGAGTGCCCTGAACCTCTATCCGCTCCTCCGTCCTCTTTGCAAGGCCTTATCAGAATGAGGCTGACTTTTTATGCCGGAAGTCTTCGGCCGCCAATGCTGATTATTTATCAAAATTTAGGCAGTGGTGGAGATCGAAACCGGGACCTAAGACGTTTTGATTATGAATCAAAGACGCTACCCCTAGACCACGGGTACGTAAAATATTATTGAGTGTAAACACGCAAAACATGTAGGGAGGTTCAAAATGGCTTTGAGCACTATGGGACTTAACATGTATGGTCATCAGTCCCCTAGAACGTAGAGCTACTTAAACCTAACTCACCAAAGGACATCACACAACACCAAGTCATCAAGAGGCACAGAAAATCCCTGACTCCGCCGGGAATCGAACCCGGGAACCCGGGCGTGGGAAGCGAGGACGCTACCGCACGACCCCGAGATGCGGACCATGTAGGGAGGAACATTCGTTTGTTTCCAATAGTAATTATACGTAGAGCAAAGGTAGCTGAACTTAACTGTTTAAAAAGCTCAGTAACATGCTTTTTTCAGTTGAAGTTTTCATCAGTATGTACATCCAAAACTTTGGAGCGTTTTATCACATTTACTCACTTCTGTTCATATGCTATATAAATTATTGGTAAGACTGTTTTTATAAAAATACGACATTTCATTCGTTGATCGCTATTTCTCATTTCCAATGATCGGTTTCGGGCTAGCTGCCCATCTTCAGATCATATATTGCTGTTACAGAGTAACTTGTCAGTGGAGAAGAATCGGTTCGCTGTCATGTCTAGTTTTGAAGACTGTTTTTGTGTTACGCAAGTGAATAAAGTGTGTTTTCTAAAAATTTTAGGAGAGTCCATTTCTAGAGAATAATCCTCTGAAAAGTATAATGAACAATGCCTTCTGAGGCTGTCGGACTAATGGGATGTCAACATAATTCTACTTCTACTTATTTGTGGCTGACAGTTCATAAGTAAGATGTAGCTGTTTCCTACCTATAACCAAATTAATGCATTTATTTCGATAATTGGTATCGGAATATGGAAATAAGGTATTTTCTGGCATTTGACGATGTGTTTTCGGCGGTTCTCAACATACGTATTGCAAGAGGACACCCCAACTGCACAGACACCCCTCTGTCTTACGGAACTGACCAGTAGAGGCTGCGGACAGGCAAGTGAAAAAGGAGGCTGGAACTATTGTCAGAAGAGAAGCAGTAATAGCAGAATGATCCGTTAAGAGGTCTCGATGTCTTCGAACACGGACTATTCACTGGATGACCCCTGGGTAAAAAATCCATCACGGACATTTCAACGCATCTAGGGCTGCCTAGCTGGACTGTTGGTGATGCGACTGTAAAGTGAAAACACGGGGGAATAATCTAACAGAAATCAAGACCAGGCGGACCTCACGTACTGCTGACACGGATAGTCGAACATTGCGGATGGTGGCTGTAAAATATCGCATCATATCAGCGGAAGGAAAAACTCGTCATTGATTGAATGTGGGAGTTATCGGACTAAAGAGCGAGGTCATCAGATCCGCAGTTCAAAAGGTACGTGCATGAGATACAGGCGACCGCGGAAAGTGGGCGTATCCAGTCAGAGGAGTCAAATCATAAAAAGCTATGAACACACATAGTAGAAGGCAAAAAAACCAGGTCAAATCTAAAAATAGGAGAAACAGAGGAATAAAAGAGGGGTCTTTGCACGGGAGAGTGGTCGTAAGTACCACACCATGAAAACATGAGGAGAGCCCAAAACCACAACCACCCTGTCCCTTCTCCAGGAGGAAAGCAAAACCTTGTAACTGAAAATGAAGAAACCACATTCACAAAGGAAACTGAGGACCAGTTGCCAACCTGTGAATCGTTCACTCATATTAAAGAGAAGGAATTTGGAAGGCTATACTTGGTACGAGGCTACGGCCTTGCCGCAGTGGATACACCGGTTTCCGTGAGATCACCGCAGTTATGCGCTGTCGGGAGTGGTCGGTACTTGGATGGGTGACCATCCTGGCCGCCATAAGCTGTTGCCATTTTTAGGGGTGCACTAAGCCTCCTGATGCCAATTCAGGCGCTACTAGACCGAATAGTAGCGGCTTCGGTAGAGAATACCATCATAACGGCCAGGAGAACGGTGTGCTGACCCCACGACCGTCCTATGAGCATCCTCCACTGAGGATGACACGGCGGTCGGATGATCCCAGTAGCCCACTTGTGGCCTGATGACGGAGTGCGTTTTATGCTAAGTACGAAGGGCCTAAAGAAAGGGACATTCCATCAATGTATGGATACCGTCAGTCTGGCCCCACAACCACTGTGGGGGTGGTCCATTACGCAGGAGAGAGCAATGGGTGAGGCTAGTATGACCGATGCGTAGACGGCATAAGACACAAATTGGCAACCATATCCCGTCGTTTGCATTCTCCACGAGAGGGACTATCGCAAGTAGTGGTGACTTCAATGTAACCATAGTATTTGAATAAAAATGTAATTTTGGTTCATCTCATTACGTACACTACTGGCCATTTAATTGCTACACCACAAAGATGGCGTGCTAGAGACTCGAAATTTAACCGACAGGAAGAAGATGCTGTGACATTGAAATTATTAGCTTTTCAGAGCATTCACACAAGACTGGCGCCGGTGGTGGCACCCACAACGTGCTGATATGAGGAAAGTTTCCAACCGGTTTCCCATACACAAACAGCAGTTGTCCTTCGTTGCCTCGTGTAAGGAGGAGAAATGCGTACCATCACGTTTCCGACTTTGATAAAGGTCGGATAGTAACCGACCGCGATTTCGGTTTAGCGTATCGCGACATTGCTGATCGCGTTGATCGAGATCCAATGACTGTTAGCACAATACGGAATTGGTGGATTCAAGAGGGTAATACGGAACGTGTTGGTGGATCCCAAAGGCCTCGTATCACTAGCAGACGAGATGAGAGGCTTCTTATCTTCATGGCTGTAACGGATCGTGAGGCCACGTCTCGATCTCCGAGTCAACACATGGGGACGTTTGCAAGACAACAACCATCTGCACGAACTGTTCGACGACGTTTGCAGCAGCATGGACTATCAGCTCGGAGACCTTGGCTGCCGTTACCCTTCACGCTGCATCACAGACAGGAGCGCCTGCGATGGTGTACTCAACGACGAATGTGCGTGCACGAATGGCAAAACGTCATTTTTTCGGATGAATCCAGGTTCAGTTTATAGCATCATGATGGTCACATCCGTGTTTGGCGACATGGCGGTGACCGCAAATTGGAAGAGTGTATTCGTCATCGCCATACTGGTGTATCACCTGGCGTGATGGTATGGGATGCCATTGGTTACACGTCTCGGTCACCTCTTGTTCGCATTGACGGCACTTTGAACAGTGGACTTAACATTTCAGTTGTGTAACGACCCATCGCTCTACCCTTCATTCGAGCCATGCGAAACGCTACATTTCAGCAGGATAATGCACGACCGCATGTTGCAGGTCCTGTACGGGCCTTTCTGGATACAGAAAAAGGTCGGCTGCTGGCCAGCACATTCTCCAGATCTCTCACCAGCTGAAAAGGTCTGTTCAATGGTGGCCGAGCAACTGGCTCGTCACAATACGCCTGTCACTACTCTTGATCAACTGTGGTCTCGTGTTGAAGCTACATGGGCAGCTGTACCTGTACACGCCATCCAAGCCTTGTTTGATTCAATGCCCAGGCGTATCAAGGCCGTTATTACGGCTAGAGGTGGTTGTTCTGGGTTCTGATTTCCCAGTATCTATGCACCCAAATTGCGTGAAAATGTAATCACATATCAGTTCTAGTACAATATATTTGTCCAATTAATACCCGTTTAGCATCTGAATTTCTTCTTGATGCAGCAATTTTAATGGCCAGTAGTGTATATCTTTCAATTGCCTTCTGTACTGTACTGCAGCAGTTCTTTTGATGCATGGTCCTATTTCCGTCGGACTGTGTGATTTGGCAGTGACTCATAATGTGAAAGTCATTTTCAACACCAGTGTACATAAAAACTGCCACTTCTACGTTATCGTTTATATGTCCAATGGCACTTTGGCTACAATTAGGTAGCAATTTTCGAATTGTGGGCATCCGACGCTGTGGAATTTTGCAATTATGAACCAGAATGCTCCAGCTGTGTGATAAATGCCGGCCGGAGTGGCCGAGTGATTCTAGGCGCTACAGTCTGTAACCACGCGACCGCTATGGTCGCAGGTTCGAACCCTGCCTCGGGCATAGATGTGGGTGGAGTACTTAGGTTAGTTAGGTTTAAGGAGTTCTAAGTTCTAGTGGACTGATGACCTAGAAGTTAAGTCCCATAGTGCTCAGAGCCATTTGAACTATTTTTTGGGTGTAAAATATTTATGATCCAAGTAGTTTCCCGGATTTAGAGCCACATCTCCTGATATACATACTTATTTTATAATTTATTTCAAACCAGCACATCACCCAGCATTCTATGTCTGATTGTGATAAAAATGTTTGATCGTCAAGACGCTGGTAGTCCAATTTAAAATAGGGCATTGTGCACGAAACTTCACCCCGATACAGGAAAGCTAAAGCTTAACATCGTCTTGACAAAATGGTGTCCTCAGTGACCACGTAGACGAACTTAACTGAACCGGTGCCAGCCCCGATCACGCTCTCTTACGTGCATGCGAGTGTCTCATTATAGTCACAGGCACCGGTTCAGTTAAGTCCGTGTACGTGGTCACTGAGACATCATGTTGTCACGACGATGTTACGCCTCCTGTATCGGATAGATGTTCCCCGCAGTCTTCCCTATTTTAAATTGGACTACCGACCTCTCAATGGTTAAACATTTTTGTTACAACTGAACAAAGACTATTGGGTCCTCTACTGGTTATCGTTTGAAGTAAATTATGAAATAAATGTGTATTCCTGAAGATGTGGCTCTAAAGCCGCGAAACTAGTTGGTATTCCTGAAGATGTGGCTCTAAAGCCGCGAAACTAGTTGGTATTCCTGAAGATGTGGCTCTAAAGCCGCGAAACTAGTTGGGTCATAAATGAAGATTTATCATAAAGCCGAAGTCATCTTTCTATCGTGGTATTATTACGTAAGCTGAGGCCTAGATTCAGACATCAATAAATATTCTTGGAATTGAGTATCAACACCAGTTGTACTTTTATTTTCGAACATCTCGACTGGTCTCGGCCATCAACGCCATTTACCAATGGTTATATGCCTAGATTCGCGGAAGTACATACATAGACTATTTGTTGTACATGCTGGCGTCGTGGAGTGGCCTCCTGGTTTGAGGCGCCATGTCACTGAGTGCGCGGCCCCTCCCACCGGAGGTTCGAGTCTTCCCTCGGGCATGGGCTTGTGTTGTTCTTAGCATAACTTTGTTTAAGTAGTGTGTAAGCTTCGGGAGTGATAACCTCAGCAGTTTGGTTCCTTAAGAATTCACACACATTTGGATATATTTTTTATACATACTGCAAAACAAATTAATAAATAGCAGGATTACAGTTTTAAGTTGTGTCCCTAAAGCAGTGAGAATTCCTTTAGTATGAAGTGATTATTTATCTTCATTTTATTAAATGTTATTTGCGGAACTAGTTGGGTCATAAATGAAGATTTATCATACAGCCGAAGTCGTCTTTTTATCGTGGTCTCATTACGCGATAAAGATAGCAACAGTAACTTTTTCTACAAAATTTTAAAATTATCGTGATTATTTGATGCAGGGTATCCACTTTCACTGTAAATGCATAGGTAGTTCCAGGGATTCAGATCTTTGAGTGATGACTGTTTGTAAGGTAACTATTGTTTTGTTGTAGCTATTAATGATTAATATTTACTTCACGCTCGATTGCTTGTACCGAGGTAGGTTTAGAGTCTGCGTTATCCCCTATAAAGTAGTGAAACCGACGTAATATAGGCTATGCACATATCGCGTGCGATGAATCAGCTAAATGAAGCTGTCCTTTACATAGCCCATTACGTAACTACGTGTACTCTGGTTTTCCAGTCAACGTTGGTACAGCCTGACGGTGCAGAAAACATAACACTGTGCATGTCGGAATACACTGCAACTACATGAGTAAAGGTTCTTAATGTGTTTGATGTCAAACAAAACAGATAACAGGACAAACTTCATCTGCTTTCAGAGCTGCATGAGGTGTGTAATCGAGATTTAACAGAAATATTATGCAGATATATCTTTTAACCGAAAGATATTCTAGTGTGTAGCAATCAGTCAGTTGTCGACATTCTCATGAATATCCTTCTGGGTGTACTGCCGCTTCATAATACTAAAATTTTAGAACTTAAACATCTGAGTATTTTATAACACGGAGCGGCGTTATACCTAGAACGATTTTGGTGGGATTCTCACTGCCCTGGAAACATAAATTTTTGCTTTACTTATTGACATTGTTTCGTTGCATATTCTCTGTTGTTTATCAGCAGCTATTTCTGATAATTTGCCGGTCTTACAAGGCTGCCCATGCGGCGCCCGGTTGGAGTTGCTCAAATTTCTACCCCTTCATTCGAAAACAGTGCACATACCAGTATGATAGATGTACATCTGAATGAGAACAGAGTTTAACTTCGACCGGAACGGCGTTCCGGCACTTTTTTAATTCATTTTATTTTTTAGACTCACTGGAACAAGTCTGCACAGGAGATTTAAAATAGTATACTTTTATTAAATGGCAACGTAACTGTAATTGCCGCTGTGGCGGCACCAGCTGAAGTAACAATGGGTAACTAACGTGATGCGATAGGCAGGGACGTGGGTGAGGTACTGTGTACGTATGTGTGTGTGTTTGTGTGTGTGTGTGTGTGGGGGGGGGGGGGTGGATGGGTTTGTGTACGTACGGTGTATGCAAGATAAGCTGAGCGTCGTTTTGAAGTCGTACGTGGACCCAGTGGGCCAGACATATGATCATCGCTAAATGCTTTATTAATTAGTACTGGACACACGTTCTCCAAATAGCTACGAGGCAACCGTTTGAATGCTGCAGATGATAGCAGTTGAAAAACAGTCACGAAGACTACGAACTTGTGCCGATATGTATCCAGCGCATCTAGGGAACAAAGTGAAACTGTTACGGCGAAATACGTTGGCACGTGTTGCTTATTTCAAATCTTATCTTCTTATTGTTTTGATTATAAGAAATCATGGCTTAAAAACAGGAATTTCAGAACAGATTTTGTAAATAATTGTTTCTCACCGTAAGTTTTATCACAAGTTTTCAAAAGTAGAAATCTGGGATTATCAACAATGCAGAAAAAGAGATTGCTACTTGCTGAAAAGCAGAAACGTTAAGTTGCAGACAAGTAAAAGGCACATGCATAAAGCTTTCGGCCATTGATTTCATCAGCAAATGACATACTCTAAGCAAGCACATCTCACGCGCACATGACCGTCAACTTAGGCAGTTCATATGTCCATGAGTGTGTTTGCTTTTGTGTATGAAAAGCGTGTGTTTTTCTTTTGCTGATGAAAGCTGTAGTGAAAGATTTATGTAAGGGTTTTTTAATTGTGCATGTCCGCAACTTAACGTGTCTTCTCTACGGTAAGTAGCAATCTATCTTTTCATACATTGTTGATATTCCTACATGGAGTTTCCATCGTTTAAACTTGGGATTATTGTGCCTAGTGGCTGGGGGGAGGGGAGTATCCTATGATTGAAGAGGCGCATTGTATAAACTAAACAATGAATAATATTTTTTTCGTTACTGAAGTTCGATTTCCCCAGAAGGGGGCGGGCTGGCAACAGCTTAGTATGCCGCCCTTCAGCCTACAGACTTTGTTAAAAAGAGGAAGCGAAGAAATAATAAAAGCAGGCGATAAAATCGGAGACTTAAAGAGTAACATGGCGAAAAAAAACGTGGAACTTAAAACATAGAACAGAGGGATGAGGATGCTAATAAAATACACAGAAAACAGACAGGTAAAACCATAGACAGACAATTAAAAAACACGGCTACAGTCTGGTTTCTGTGCGCAAAGACATAAAATTCACACCAAGCGACAGCATGGATACTGTTCACAATACGAGAAAGACGAACAACACTGAACAGTCACTGGAACACTGCACTAAATTGTTGGCAAATGTGACATACCACAGCCGAGAGCTGGTGGGGGGGGGGGGGGGGAACTGGACAGATGATGGGACAATAAAAAAGGGGAGAAGGAGAGGAAAAGCGAGGGGTGGGGGGGAGGCGGGAAAGGAGCCGATGGAGGATGAGGACCCATAAGAGGGGTGGGGGGGGGGGCGGTGCTGGGCAGATCGTGTCACTAGCAGTCGAGATGACAAGCATTTCATCCGCAAGGCTATAACGGATCGTGCAGCCACGTCTCGATCCCTGAGTCAACAGATGGGGACGTTTTGCAAGACAACAACCATCTGCACGAACATTTCGACGACGTTTCCAGCAATATGGACTGTCAGCTTGGAGACCATGGCTGCGGTTACCCATGACGATGCATCTAAGACAGGAGTCCCTGCAATGGCGTACTCAACGACGAACCTGGGTGCACGAATGGCAAAACGTCATTTTTTCGGACGAATTCAGATTCTGTTTACAGCAACATGTTGGTCGCATCCGTGTTTGGTGACACCGCGGTGAACGCACATTGGAAGTGTGTATTCGTCTTCTCCATACTGGCGTATCAACCCGCGTGATGGTATTGGGTGCCATTGATTACATGTCTCGGTCACCTCTTGTTCGCATTGACGGCACTTTGAACAGTGGGCGTTACATTTCAGATGTGTTACGACCCATGGCTTTACTCTTCATTCGATCCCTGCGAAACCTTACATTTCAGCAGGATAATGCACGTCCGCATGTTGCAGGTCCTGTACGGGCCTTTCTGGATACAGAAAATGTTCGACCGCTGCCCTGGACAGCACATTCGCTAGATCTCTCAACAACTGAAAATGTATGGTCAATGGTAACTGAGCAACTGGCTTGTCATAATACGCCAGTCAGATGAACTGTGGTATCGTGTTAAAGCTGCATGAGCAGCTGTACCTGTACACGCCATCCAAGCTCTGTTTCACTCAACGCCCAGGCGTATCAAGGCCATTATTACGGCGAGAGGTGGTTGTTCCGGCTACTGATTTCTCGGGATCTATGCAGCCAAATTTCGTGAAAATGTAATCACATACCAGTTCTAGTATAATATATTTGTCCTGTGAATGCCCGTTTATCATCTGTTTTTCTTCTTGGAGTAGCTATTTAAATCGCCAGTAGTGTAGCTTTACTCGTGTAGTCACGCGAACCACCTGGAGTCTCCGTCGGGTGGCAGACGTTTTCGATGTCGCCGCGATGTGGTAAGAACGCTGGAATGATCATTCACACCAGAACTCAACGACGAAGGTTGCAGGATCTGATATTCTCCTTCGCGAATATCGATACTCGACCGCATTTAAATGGAGACAAGGGAAATGTGGGCACATCTTCATGAAGTGGGATTATTGCGAAAGAGCTGCGTGTGTCTGTGGTGCGGAGGATCACACAATAAGACGCTTTTGAAGATGGCTTGAAAGGCTTGCATGAGCTGGCACCGAGTGCTGAGATCTGGTTCTATAACTGAAACATTAACTTGCAAATTGATTGTTTATGTACTTCTATACTGATCATCCAGAACATTTTGAACAAGGACCTACTATTGATATAAACCCACTCTGGAGATAGTAGCACACCTGCCAAGGAATGACTGCTAGTCAGACACGCAGTTACATGTAGTGTCAGCGATAGTGCTCTCGCTGAGTAGAATGGGGAAAGTGCGCGATCTATCGGAGTTTGAACGAAGCACTTTGTGATGACCCGTAGCCCGGCACGAGTATTTCGGAAACTGCAACACTTGACGGGTGTTTGAGGAGTGCTATGGTGGGCGCCTTCAACAAGTGGTGAAATCAAGGAGAAACCACGTAAAGACGTTGTGGAGTTAGGCGGCCACCCCTCAATACAGATGTCGGGCGTCGTATGCTGGGCGGACTACTAAAACAGAATAGACGGCGAACTGTGGTGGATCTAACATTACACTTTAGTACTGCGCAGAGTATAAATGTGTCTGGATACACAGTGCACCGAAAAACTCCTAACGGTTGACCTCTGCAGCCGAGGACCCATACATCTTCCAATGCTAACACAACGAAATTGCCAACTACGATTGATGTTGGCACACGACCATCGGCACTGTACGTTCGCGCAGTGGCAGAGCGTTTCATGGTCTGATGAATTTCGATACCTTTTACATCATGCCGAAGGAAGGGCGCAAATCCTTCGTTTCCCAGAGGAATAGCTTCTCGAGACCTTTACTGCGGGACAGCGGTGGCTGCATTACGCACCGGGGAACATAACATTCACAAGGGCAACCATCCCACGTACTATGACCTCCGAGGAGTAATGTACACTGGTTTCAAACCACGTACACCCCTTCATGACGATCATATTTCCCGACGGCAGTGGTATTTTAAACAAGATAATACTCCATGTCACATGGCCAGGTGTGTGATGGAGTTGTTCGAGGAACACAGTGGCGAGTTACAATTGATGTGTTGCCCCCCCCCCCCCCCCTCCAACTCCAACACCTAAACACAACGGGACGTATCTGTGCTGTGATTGCTCGTGGCGTGAGCGCTCATCACCCTCTACAGAATTTAGGGGAATTAGGTGCCTTGTGTGTGCAGATGTGCCAGTTCCCTCCAGCTACCTAACAAGGTCTCATTGCTTCCATGCCACGACGCATGGATGCTGTTACCCGTGCCAGATGTGGAAATACCGGCTGTTAGGTGGGTGGCAATAATGTTCGGTCTGCTCAGTGTATATTTTCTATAATCATCGACCTTGATCATTACTTTGATGTAAAAGAGGTAGATAACTGCAAGTGCATCAAAAAATGAGCGATTATAGTATTTGTTGTCGGATGGTAGTACCAAACTGTTTTCGACTTTAAACTTTGTCCTTTGCCCTTGCGCTCTATCAAGTATAAGACGATTATCCCATTTGGTACTTTACAAAACATCTGTTGCAGTGCTCCTTGGTAATGTTAGCAACGCGGTGTTACCACACCAACTCATGGAAAACGTCATCCTTTTCAGCTGTCGAAGAAACCACAGATGTGAGTTGTCTCAAATCGGCCCTACTTTGATGGTGGCAGACAGTAATCGACCATATTTAATACGTGAACACATTTGCAACATCAGTGTTATACCATTCGTGACCTTCTCGTATAGCCTTCAGCGTCGTGTTTCATAAAATATGCAATAAAAACTATGTCTAAGTAGCATAACCGGTTTAAAGAAATGGTTTCTTTGTTCTTGTCAGTAAGACTTAATTTTCTTTAGAGTGAGTCTACGGTATTCACCAAGCATGTTGAAGGTTACTACTACCAATCAAAAACTACTACCAATGGCCTAGATAACTTTTCACATATGCATAAACGATACTTAAAATTCATTCACTAACATAAATATCTAGTTTTATGCCGAATGTGACACATAGCTGAAGTTTAAAATATTTCATCGCATTTATTACATTGCTCTCTCGGTAAATATCGTGTGCATTAAATAAAGTAAACTGAAAAAATAAAATAAATAAAAAAAATAAAAATGTACAATACATCTTTCATGGTGCTCTACAAGCGAAGTTAGCATTTAGAGACGAATATTTAGATCAGAAAGGCTTTTATTTGTATTGATAGCTGTCTGTGTGTGTAGAGATGTAATGAATACTTCCGTAATTAGTGAATATCAAATCCTGCTGTCCGCAGCTCGTGTTCTTGTGGCAAGCGTTGCTATCTCTGGATCACGGGGTCCTGGGTTCCATTTCCGGTCGCGCCGTCATCTTTCATGAAAACTGGCGTGACTGGGCTGTTTTCAGATTGGGAAAGTGTACGGGTGCTGATGACCGCGCAGTTGAGCGCCCCACAAACGAAACATCTTGGCCAAAACCAGTTAACTTCCAGCTAGGCAAATGCTTTTTCTCATGCCCTAGAAAACGGTCTGGAAAACAACTTGTCACACATACACACACATTCCTGTGTATAGCCTTATGTTGCCCCAAATGGTTCAAATGGCTCTGAGTGCTACGGGACTACTAAAACCTAACTAATCTAAGGACATCACACACATCCATGCCCGAGGCAGGATTCGAACATGCGACC
Organism: Schistocerca gregaria; assembly: GCF_023897955.1. NCBI lineage: Eukaryota > Metazoa > Arthropoda > Insecta > Orthoptera > Acrididae > Schistocerca > Schistocerca gregaria. The sequence goes on along the minus strand of NC_064921.1, from coordinate 133,406,710 downwards.
GTAGCGGTCGCGCGGTTCCAGACTGAAGCGCTTAGAACCGCTAGGCCACAGTGAGCGGCTATGTCGCCTCAATTCTGTCAATAATTCAGATAATAAACTATTCATTTTCTGATCGCAGACGTTGACAGACTGGGAAGGAATACTCCTCTCTTTAGGTAGAATATTATAAGCATCACAAGTTTCGGAACCGCCTCCTGAAACATTATAACAACTAGTCGACGTAAGTCACTGAGCCACATTAGAAACAACATATCCTCATTCATAATAACATAATTGACTTACTGATCCACAACACTAACACAATCGTCCCACTATTCTCTGATTCATCCACAGACGTATTAATTGAATCACTCTTGGCCCCCATATCATTTTCCTATCAAACGACACTGCACAAATTACTAGAATCAGAATGTTCCATCACCTTTACTTTGTCACTTCTCGACTGACTTTTTCCAAATGTGCCTTTCTCATCTCCCTTTAATTGTAGGCTTCTCCATCCTAGACAGAAAAACAATATCAACGATAGTCACACCAGAGCCTTTGGAATAACCTCATTATGCAAATCCAACAAAAAATTTCACTAATTCCACTTCAGTTCAGAAATATGAAAAATCATCCACTAAACATTGAACAACTTACAAGGCACCTGATTATCAAGGTATGGAATATCAATGTCCAAACTTTTGTCTTGGCACCACAGACTTACATGAAAATCAGAAACGAAAACAAAAAATATCTCAGAGGAAAGAAACAAACTGAACAAAACGCCACTGTATAAATTAAATATTTAAAACCAAAATGCAAAATATGCATCAGAAGCATTACCTGGCAGTCCATAAAAGTCGAAGTAGTTTTAACATTCCTTCAGTACACCCAGCACTACTGCAGATACTAAGTTACATACAAAATTGTCAAGTTCTGCTGGACTATCTTAGCACCCTCTGATCATCCAGAAACGCCTCCTGGATGCTGCGCCAAGCCATCGGAGTTTCTCCAAGAAAGATTGCATTCCAAACTGACTCATAATACTATTCATTTTTTAAGAAAGCCATTGAGTTACATACAATCTTTCCCTTATTAACATCTGATCCGTGAAACCGAATGAAGTAGACAGCATTTCCAACATTTTCTCATTCAACAAAATGTAATGGTGATATACTAGCATCCTGACGCGAAAATAAATATGTCAAAGTGAACTAAAAAAAGAAACTAATCTTACGAGGTCATCTATAATATGAATAGCGATACTTTTATTACTAAAAATGTAAATGACGGTAAATGTAAAATGGAATAGTCCGTTACAACTTCTGCATTTATGAGTTCAATAGAAGAGCAGAAGGCGAGTCCAAGGTAGATGCGACGGTACCTGCTGGTGCTGGTGTGCAGTTTCAATTCCAAATAGCAGTCCTAACGAGCAAACCAACTGCATCTTTACCTGTGGTTACTGCCACTTTAGGTACTGGGGCTAGGCAGGGCTCTATTTAACAAAGAACAGCTCGATGTAATCATAAGGTCGAGCCTGGCACGTCTACTTTCATGCGTCGCAGGTAATTCGTTGCCAAACAATAACCTGTAACTGTGATCCTGCAGTCAAGTAGTTTATGTGTTGACTAGAATTGTGAGTCAATAAAACACACAGAAGCATAAAATAAAAGATAAATGAGTAATTTACTAAAACGTGTTCTATTCTAAAGTCTGTAACTGGTGAAGACGACAGAAATTTATGTTGAATAATGTTAATTGAAAAGAGGATGTATCAAATAAACGGGAAGTGGTCATACAACATTCACTTAAAACACAGACAGAAAATACCCTTATCAAATGCAGCGAAGTTGATAACGTTGTGAGAATGGTAGCAAAATCCCCATACTAAATAGCCATCAAAGGTAAGAGAAAACTAGGCCCTTTTCGTAATCACAATAGACGAACACTCACCAGCTAAAAACATTTCAGAGTGTAACATGATAATTCAGACATTAACACACGCGACAAGAAGGGCACTAACTTACAGTCTGTTTATTCTCTAGTCAATAAATCAATCGGCAAATGTTAGAGTCCTACTCTAGACTACATTCAGACGTCTTGCATTAGAGTACTGTAGCCTCCGTTTGCCGCCCAGAAAAATGACCTATACGACTGACTCTCGCACGTTACTCTAGACAGGCCTGCCTTCGTCCAGAACCCGACGTCAACTGTCACTTTAAAGATATAGGCGAAAAATCTCATAGCGGCTGTTCACAGACGTCAATCAAACAAGTTACCACAGGTAGATCTCTATTCTTCCAACTCAAATGTAAAAGTGTACAAAATTGCCGCCGTAAGATCTTCACTTGAAAAGTTCCAGTCACCACATGACTCCCGTAGTGTTCTGCTACCTCTGCTTTCCCACTGGTTGAAGCCTATCTCCACCAAAAATACATCGTTCTTAAACGCTGTAAAGTTGATTTGACTCATTTACTAATATATAACAACAGCATTTAAATAAATAAATGTTATAAACACTATATCACATGCATATAATTTACAATAATTGTAAGTAAATGTTTTTTCATAAATATATAAACCAGTGTTCTTGTGCAGGTGCGCTCGCGATAAATAACTACGGATTGTCGCTAATATTATTTAAACTACTATTTACGCATTCTTGACGGAGGCGTCTTTTGGTTCTCTTTTCAACTCTTGTGTCAGCTAACACAAGGCGACTGATCACTTTTAAATTACCACATTTAAATAAAATTGTTTTCTACGTAGTGAACTACTCTATCAATAAAAATACAAGTATGACAAAATATGAAATGATCGTACAGTATCCATTTACTGCGTAAATGCGGAGAATATGATGCTCTGACAAACATTTGAGCAATGAAAAGGATGTGAAAGACGTCGTAAATCGATAAATAAGTTCTATGAAGATACGTAGTTTTCAGACATAATAGCTATCATCTAACGTTCGTTGAATTCGCATGGAGCGATTAGAAGTTTTTACTTCAGAGGGTCATAGTGAAAATCTTTATTCACTTTGAGATATTAACTTCCGCAGTCTTAAAGATATTGAAGTATTATTGTAATCTTGGATACGCCACATTTGTCTGAGACCTCAAATGTAATCGCATTTGCATTAAAATTTGATGTGAGTTATTCTCGAATCTCAAACAGCTGTAACTTGGCCACTTCAGAGTGTCTGACACTCCGCCAATTCCTGGAACATATTCTGCACAAAAGCAATGAGAATATCAGCAGTTCGCATTCCCAGCTGTGGGATTTACCCGTCTCCGGCGATTGTCTCTGCACCTGGCTGGCCGGAAACGGCACTCCCTGAGCCCTGGGCCCGCTACATCCAGCCATACATTAAATTCGCCTCACCTCGTAGCAGTTCTACGTGGCCGAAACTTTTTATTTGCTGCCACATCTGTGCTTCGCAGGAAAATATTCAGTTTCCAACCTCGAAATATTTTAAGCTACAGATCAACTTAAAATATTCAAAGTTCACAAATTTGCATAATTCTATGTTCGACGAACGTTTTAAATAATTCAGAGGCCAGTGACAGTCCACAAATTTTGAAGTCCAGCAGCAATCGAATAACTTAGCAAACTAGTTTTCGTTTATTTATTTATCTTTTTAAACTTACATGATTAGGATGCATCTCCTAGACCAGACCAGGGTTTAACACATACGGTTCCTGTTCTGCATCATAGTTACCTAAGAAATGACAGTTTTAATGTGACAAATAGCATTAAAATTATCTCAACGTCTATAGTGACAATGTGAGTAAATAATACTAAGTATGAACTAATAATGTTAACACTGGTGGCACTTGTACTACTGCAGTTGCTTCTGCCATAAAAGTGACAATAATACTAATGATAACAATAATAATTGTAATGATTGTGGAAGGTATAAGAAGAATAGACAGGTGTACAAAGTAGATGTTATCTGATATAGCGAAGTGTGGGGGAAGGAAATGTAAGAATGCATCAACTAGGATCACAGGAAAATAGGGACGAATCGGTTGGAAAGAACGATGTGGAAGGCTAACGGCTGCGTACGGGGGCAATGTTAATCATTATTTTTGGTTAACCAGATATGAAATTAACTGCCTTCTGAATCTTCAGTTACTATTCAGATTTCTAATATTATGTGGGACTTTATTCCAGAGTCAGGTTCCTGCCAGTGATAAAGAGTGCGAGAAAGTTGGTGAACGATGGAGTGGGGGCGAAATAATTCTGCTTTCATGGGAACGGATGTTTCTGCACTGTTGTTGAGAAAAGAGGGTTAAGGTCGAGAAGATATTAGAGGGGTAGTGTACGTTAATAAGAAAATAGAGATGACAGAGTGTATGGAAATCTCTGCTGTTGTCTGCACGTAGCCAGGGTAGATGTGCATATCATGGTGATATATGATTAAAGAGGTGAACATCACAGATATAACCAGCAGTTTCTAAGTCCCACTTTGACGTGTCGTTGCTTATTTTACCACACTTACTAGCTTCATCGTCCACAGCTGTTCCGGACTGCCTGAACAGATGCTTCTCACCCCCTATTAGTTTGGAGTAATTATTTTACCACTTGTGGACGAACGAAAAATTATCTCTTTTTACATGGTGAGTGTTACTGAGAATGGGTAGTATTTTTCGGTCCTTTTTTGGTGCCCGCAAATTGCGATCGCTTTTTTTGATTCCACTTAAAGTCGTTTTTCTCGATTCAGTTTAAGTACACCACTGGTTGCGGCATCCAGATCTACTCGTCTTTATCTCCACTTTATCCTGTTTCATAGGTTACCTAATTTCTAGCTAATGTTGTAAATATTTTTAAAATCAGATGCAAAAATAAGAAAACATGAACAAAGATCAAAGTACTTATAAATTCATAACTTTCGGTATCAGACTAATTTGCATTATGTTTCTTATGAGGCACTTTCCAGCTCTTTGCCTTTCATACAGTCATAATTATAAATTCAGCAATACAGTAGGTGTGCATGTTTATAACTCTGTAACTACTAAAAAACTGTGGAACGGGGTGAAACGTAGACCTGTTTTGTTCCACCTCGTCGATACCTTTAGTTTGGTATGCTCAACTTTTTAGTAGTTACCGTGTTTCATGCGCTTCCCGTTCTGACCGGAATTCTGCATTGTCCATGGGACAGGTACATGCTTTCGCAGCGGACACAAAGGACAGCCCCGTGACAAACACTGTCGTCTGCAAGCCGAGCAGTGGGCTAAATCCTCGCTTCCGGTATCTGACGGTTTGGCTATGCCTAGCGTGCGTTGGTGACCACAAGCCATCAGCTGTCAGTGCATTCGCGCAGTTATTTTTCGATATCGTGACAACTGCTAAGGCATGAAATTTAAAATTTCGAACGTCCCAAAACATAATTCCTCTCATTACAATTTTCGCACCATACAGATATCTTATCTAAATCAGCTGATGACTTTACAAGGCGGTAAATGACAGCATCATCTGCAAACAATCAAAGACGGCTACTAAGATTGTCTCCTATGTCGTTAACATAGATCAGGAACAATAGAAGGCCTATAACACTTCCTTGCGGAACGCCGGATATTACTTCTGTTTTTCTCGATGACTTTCCGTCTATTACACGAACTGTGACCTTTCTGACAGGAAATCACGAATCCAATGGCACAACTGAGGCGATATTCCGTAGGCACGCAGTTTGCTTAAAAGACGCTTGTGAGCAACAGTGTCGAAAGCCTTCTGGAAATCTAAAAATATGTAACCAATTTGACATCTCCTGTCGATAGCACTTATAACTTCATGAGTGTAAAGAGCTAGTTGTGTTTCACAAGAACGACATTTTCTGAAAGGTGCTGACTATGTGTCAATAAATCGTTTTCTTCGAGGTACTTCATAATGTTCGAATACAGTATATGTTCCAAAACACTAGTGCAAAAGGCGTTAGTGATGTAGGCCCATAATTCAGCGGATTACTCATACTTCTTTTTTGGGTATTGGTGTGGCATGAGCAATTTTCCAGTCTTGAGGTACGGATCTTTCTGTGAGCTAGTGGTTGCATCTACCTGCCGCTAGAGTGCTCTGAATTGTAGCAGATAACACGGCGGTGTGTAACTTAGCTATGTCGGTGTACTGTGACACTGCCGAAAACTGAAAGCAGTAATTCGAAGAGTGTCCACACATGGAGCACCCTCTGCTTCAGCATAACAGTGCCAGATCAGACACGAACGCTGCTACATCTGCAATAGTCCGACGCCTTGGGTTCGCTGTCGTTGATCATTCCCTACACAGTAATGGCTTGGACTCGTCGGATTTCTATTTCCAGAACTTAAGGACTGCTTTTGAGGACTTCACTTTGATAGTAATGCACGATGCAAGAGGAGATGAGGTTGTAGCTTCGTCGACAAAATTAAATATTGGACAATGGCAGTATCAACAAACTGGTATCTTGTTGGGAGAAATGTGTTCGTTACCAGAGTGACTATGTTGAGATATCAATGTGTAGAAGTGAAGAATAAATGTGAACGATGTTAATAACGTTTGTTTCATTTAAAAAGCTTTAAGCGTCTTCACATAAAAAATTAGGAGGTGTTAGTGTTCAGCATGCCCTTGTAAGCTGCATTACTCTATTTTCTGAAAAAAATTCTTTTCATGTTAAAACTGCTATGTTCCTGGCGTAGAACGTTTTAAATATTCATTAGTCGACTGTGCCGAACGCTTGGTTTTATTTACAGTGTTGGTTTCCGATTTCACAACAAAATGCATCAGTACAGAAACAGAAATCGGTCGTATGGTAAAATGAACTTTCAGCAACTGGAAGAGCTATTCATTAAGGAAGGCGTTAATGTAGCCTAATAAATTGAAACGATAAGCAAGAGGTAAATGTTTCTCGTAAATACTGTTGAAATTATCACTATTTGTTGTACGTTAAGATCATTGTATAAGACCTCTCTGGCCAGTCATGAAAAGTATTTGACGCTGAAGTCAAACAAAGCTTTATTAAATTGCAGAAGATAACAGAGTACCTAAAGTGTAACAAACAATATAGAACCAATGATGTAACTCCAAAATGTAGACTGAGACACGAAAACGGCATTTGTACACGTCAGATTCTTAATGGTTGATATGTACTAAACTACAGCCTTTTGCAGTACACCACTTGATTATTGCCTTAAGGCCTGAACTACAATAATGAAAATAAATGATTTATACAGCCAACGCCGGTTATAATGTCTTTTTAGTGTCTTTTTAATAAGTTTCAAAACTTTTCATCCTCAAAAGTTCGTCACTGTCTGTAGCTACGACACACCAGAAATGCAGTCCTCCGTAGCCGTATTGGCTCTCGACTGGGAGGTAATTAAACAGCCGGTATTTACAGGGAAGAGAAAGAGAGATGCCAGTGTGAAGTTCCCGATCTTCGGAGTTTGCGTTATTGTCCTGGATTGGTTTCGGACGTCTCTACAGGGAGCGAGGGTATGTGCCAGTATTGATGCAGAGCACTTGGGAAAATTAAGTCCCATGGACTCCTTGATAGACGAAGTAGGTTATGTGCCAGCATCAGGTTTAGCCCGCGCAATACCAAGGGTGTGAGGGTGGGGGAGGAGGGGGGAAATACTTTATGTCCGCCCTTTGAAAATATTCTAATTTGGTAAGTTACTTTATGTTTTAAAATTTGAAAAAAATTGTTTTCAATGAATTCCACTACCATATTCCATAATATTTTAAAATTCTTCAGTTAACCCAAAACTTTAAGTTTTCGTAGTAGATATGATTTCCGCAATGAGTATCATATTCAGTATTTTAACGTTCAGGATCTTACTTAGACATCACTATTTCTCTAAAACTTAAATTGTGAGAAAAAATTGGGAAGAACTAACGAAATTTGTCTTTTTATATTTTCATAGTGGGCATAAAGTAAACCCCTTCCGTTCGGTCCACCCTACCCCCTTAGTTATGCTCATTAGGGCAAATGCGCTACTATTGCTAAGGTTAACCTTCTCTCTTCTCTCATTATAAAGTAATTCAAAGACCACACTAGACACACATCTACTACTGTCAGTAATACTCAGCAAAATACTCGAGGCACAAGTCTCACACAGTAGAAGGAAAGAGACGATTGTGCGCAGAAGGCGGAATTCCTTCTCAATTAGTAAGCTGAACTTACCCTTGGGGCTCTCCCGGCCAACAAGAACATTTGACTTTTCCTATACAATGCCGTTAGGTCTAGGATCATTTCCATAATTGGCTTTTATGCGCTGAAAGAGAGTTCAGGACACGGTTCTTCAGAAAATGACTGTGAGAGTATGAACGTTAATTTTAGAAAATAATGGTACAACACATTTCCTGCAACAGACCAGGAACATGGATTGTTCATGTATCCTAAGGCTCAAATGACATGTTAACGAATTTTGTGGTTTATAACACAATAATATAAAGACGTGGACTTGAAATAGTCAAACGTTTTTTAACATTTGTTAACAGTTATTCGGTCATGTTCATGCGTCACTGAGTTGGAGGCACTACAAGCCAAAAAAAAGAAGAAACGGGACAAATTAATTGCGCAGCATTTATAATGAGACTGTGTCAAAACAGACATTTGCATTTACAGTCAAGCATGGAAGCTGAATTTAATAGATGGAAGCCAGTATTGAATAATAGTAAAAAACTTTCAATGCACTTGTTGGAAATGCACGAATATGCACGTAACGCCGCGTTCGGAGAACAGAAATATATCATCACCTGACGCAGAGCCGGAGTCAGGTCACGCGCCATTGCAGTATTATATGGTTTCATCTCGAAATACTTTGCTTCGGACTGGGTCCGCGACATTTAAAACATCATTGAAATACAGGAGTTACTTCGTCGATGAAGAGATGGCTTGAGATTTAATTTGACACAGGACCCTGCCACTGGCGTTGAGTAGTGTAACGATGGGTGTGTTAAAACTTACTGGGAATTCGAAACTACACTGAAGCGCCAAATGAACTGGTATAGGCATGCATATTCAAATACAAAGATACGTGAACAGGCAGAATATGGCACTGTGGTCATCAACGCCTATATAAGACAACAAGATTCTGGCGTAGTTGTTAGATCGGTTACTGCTCCTACAATGGCAGGTTATCAAGATTTAAGTCAGTTTGAACGTCGTGTTATAGTCAGCGCACGAGCCAGGCGACCCAGCATCTCTGAGGTAGCGAAGCGGGGATTTTCTCGTACGACCACTTCACGACTGTACCGTAAATGCCAGGAATCCGGTGCAACATGAAATCTCCCACATCGCTGAGGCCGGAAAAAGATCCTGCAAGAAAGGGACCAACGACGACTGAAGTTCAACCCTTCCACACATTGCTGCATATTTCAGTGAAGAGCCATCAACAAGAGTCAGAGTGCGAATTATTCAGCGAAACATCTTCGATATGGGCTTTCGGAGCCGGAGGCCCATTCGTGTGCCTTTGACTACTGCAAGACACAAAACTTTACGTCTCGCCTGGACCCGTCATCACCGACACTGGACTGCTGTTGACTGGAAACACGTTGCCTGGTCGGACGAGTCTGCTTTCAAATTTTATCGAGCGGATGGACGTGTACGGGTATGGAGTCAACCTCATGAATCCATGGATCCAGCGTCTCAGCAGGGGACTGTTCAGGTTGGTGAGACTCTATAATGGTGTGGGGTGTGTGCAGTTGGAGTTATATGGGACCCCTAATACGTCTAGATAAAAATCTGGCAGGGAACAGATGGTACCTAAGCATCCTGTTTGATCACCTACACCCATTCACGCCCATTGTGCATTCCGTCGGATTCCAGTAAGACACTGCGACACCCTAATTTAGAAATAGAAAGCAGGTGCTTAGATTAGCGGTGGGCGACCCATTGACGACGAGGTCATTAGAGACAGAGCACAAGCCCCTACAGGACATGGATGAGGAAGTCGGTCGTGTCAGTTTGAAAGGAAATTTTTCGGCATTTACCTAAACCGATTCAAAGAATCAACAAGAAAACTAAATCAGGACATTTTAAACACATGCACTTAACAGCGAGAATAAATTCTCGAAACACGTTGCATTAATCATGAAACATTTCGTAAGCAGTGAAGTGTTTAGTTATTTGCATCATGAATGATAGAATTGCAGGCTTTCCAGAAACATCGGTTACGATGCCTGCAATGAAGTTATTAGTCTCTAATCAGAGAGTGCAATATAATACAAGTTTAAGAACATGTAAAAGAAAGATTTCTAAGCACACGGAATATTCTGTTAGGACTGTTTCCATTCAGAGAACTAACTGTATTTCCCCACGTTTGGAACCAAAAGTGTAGTAAATAAGGAAAATTTGATCTCTTGCTTAAACTGACGTGCAGCGTACTATGATATTGCCCCGTGCTGGGAGCCAAAGACGTCGTCAGTCGAGAAGTCCTTCTCTCTCACGTGAAATGGCCTGTAGATGAAGAATGAGGTTACCTCAAGCTCGGAGCCAACAGTTAAGTGGCATCAATAATTAGGTTAAATAAAAAAAAGCAAAATGTTTTGGTATTAAGCGATTGATACCTTAATGGAACACAGTGGTAAGATGAATAAAATATGAGATGCCTCCATATTTTTTCAGTACCTTTTACACACAAGACAAAACAAAACAAATTACAAATCTCTGGGCCCATTTGATTGGGAGGTGGACATGACGTAGTTATTAACGGGTAGAAGGGGGAGTAAATCATGTCACTTTTCTGATAGTCATTTCTCTTGTGGCGTTTACGGTGGCAGATGCTGGGACGGGTCGCCGCGTCGCCTCGGAGTTGTGCAGTGTTGAGTGGATGTTACTTTCCATGTCCTCCTTTACGGAGACCCCCAGACCTATCTCACTCCTTGTTGTGGTTTGCGTGGCGAGATCTCCTATATATATGTATCGGTAGACAGATGTAGGCAGTGGACGGAAGAGCCCCCATGTCCTCTTGCTTCCGTAGTGTCTCACTGACTGCCCCCTTCCATTCTCACCCATTTTTAAGCCCAACGACTCCTCGAAATTTTCCTCCTCTCGACGGTGTCATTGGTGGACTAAATTTGCATTGCCGCCCAGTGGCTGATCGTCTTTTCGTGACCAAGCCTCGCAGTAGGAGTGAAAACTTTCTACCTTATGTGGACTGGTGTGTGACTCGAGAATAGCTGTCTTTCCCAGGGTTTTACTCTCAAGGCTGGTCCCAGAGTTTGTCGCAGATTGTTTCAATGTTCTTCAGAATTCCGAAGTTACCATGGCAGCAGCCACCAAACACTGTAACGGCTTTCGATGCAAGAGGCCTGGATCGCCTAATGTTTCTCCTTCACCTATCAATCTGCTGGTGGTCGCGATTTACAACCAACCCCCCTCCTGTCCAGAAAACATATTGTTAAGCAGGTCGACTTCTTATATACTTGTTTAGTCTGACACATCCATGTGAGAATTCTTGGCGCTTAGTGTTTACACTCCCTCCCTGTGCCTGTGGGGTCCTTGAATTCCACACATGTTCTCGCTTTTTACGGTAACTGAAAATGGCTGCTCTCAACCAGAAGATTCATACTCCTTCGCGTGTTCATTATTGACTCTTCTGTGTCAATGATCTGTCCTAGTGGCTGCAGTGTTCATCAGTGTTTCGCATATTTCTCATTGTCCACCAATCGCAAGGCCTCCATTCGTAATCAAGGCGAGGGCATCCTCCCGCCTACCCCCTGTGTGGTTGCAGAATGTCTCTAATGTCCGCGTCTCTGGCGCTCACCACATGAGGTATACGTTCCTCCTCGTCCTGGGCCACTTGCACATTGAGGTCGCGAATGTGGACACAAGGGTAGGTATCGTATTATGGAACTACATTGTTCTGAAGAAATAATACCATACTTGTCACTAGGCATCGCCAACATATTTTCCAGTAGCCAATATTGCTGTAAAAGTAGCCATTGTAATAACAGTTATTTAATAAAGCACAAAAGGTGTTTGCAAATTGAAATTATTAAATGTATAGAGTTTCAAGAAATAATCCTCACCTATAGTTGCTTGCATTCAGTGGTAATATTTCTCAACAATGAGATGGGCTTGTCATGGGCTTACGCATGACACTATAGCAGATATTTTCATAAGCCGCCCACTAATTCGTTTACTGTAAACGATACGTAGGAAATACCTTAATTATAGGCAAACTTGACCCCAAGCACATCAGTTACATCATCAATTCGTTTAATATTGTACACAAGAAAATAAATTTCACAACTGAATAACAAAAAAATTAGGTCATTTATTTTCTAGATTTTCGCATAGGAAATCACAGCGACAGGCACAATTTCAAGCAATACAGAAAAGAGCCAACTTCCAACAACGCAGTTCCTGCCACATCGTGCCACTTTCATGTATATAAGAAAGCTACATACAAATGGTGGCACATAGACCAAACAAAATTCCGTGTAACAACGATGAGTGTGGGAAGGAATTAGACATCACTAAGCAAATTCCAATGGCCATTTACCTCCATATCTCAGTTGCAGACAAAAATAGCAAAAAATAATAAAGGAAGCCCTGACTTTTTACAAGGAATCAATAATACAGTGGAATATACGGCCAATATACCTTATGTGAGCAACATTTCTCAAAAAATTAGGTCACGTAAAGTGGAAGCAGCTTTCTCCACAAACACGAAAGTAAAACAGCAACTAGTGTACATACTTAACAATAATCAAGATAATTTCTCACACTTACGAGGTTACAGAATTACACGTACAACTTCCTCAAGCTATTACATAGACCAGTCTGGCAGCAACATTCATACTCGACAGGCTAAACACATCAGCTATTTAATACATAAAACAATCCAGAATTCAAATCAGCCGCAGCAGCACATGTAAAAAATATTGGACAACAGTTTAATAAGGCAGAAGAAAATCTTAAGATACCCCACAGCTTCCGGAAACCGCATGGATGTAATGGAGAAGCTGAAAATTTTTGTATGCCACAAAAAGCGAGGGGAAAAATTTCTCAGTGATGAACTAGATAGCAAATATTTCTCCTCTATATAATAACTGTGATAAATTCCATAAATGTCTTGAGTTCTTCATAAACTCTATTCAGCATATACAGAAATGAAACGTAATCTATTATTCAAAAGTCAGTAGTAGTCAGTAAAGGCAACATAAATTTATAACAAACGACATTATGTAAGTAATGTAATCCATAGAAAATGTAATACCTTTGTATCCAAACTCGTTTTTAAACCATATTGTCATAATTTTCAATGCGATAGGGTCCGGACCTGCGATGAATTTTTTGAATTATTTCTTGAAGCCTTCAGCTGCCATTTCTTTTATTTCCTGTACGATTGTACAATTTTGGCCTTAGGCCACTTTCAAGTATTTTTGGGATGATTTTTGGTAACAGATTCTAAGATTAATATATTTAAAAAAAGATTTATTTTGCTCCAACTCCTGATTGCAGAGTAACCTCAAACACTGTACAAGAAAGGTAGAAACACACATGCAAAAATCACACAGAACACTTACGTAAACAAATGCACTTCACAGTGAGACTTAATTCTCCGAACGCGTCGTTCTAAGTATTAAAAATTGTGTAACATGGCGCAGTGTTTCATTATTTAAATCATGACTGACAGAGCTGCAGGCATTCCAAAAATGTCGATTACATCAATTGAACGAAAGCAGGATGGCGGGAAGGGCACCAGGACTGCCGTGCTACGAAATTCTAATGCGGTATGTTTCCGATGTGTCACCTCGCTTGGTGCTGAGATGAATGTAAGAAAACTTATGTCAAGTCGCTTCTCGCAAAAGTTCTCGAAGCGGTCGTCAAAGGTTAAGTCTGTTAATGACATGGCATTATTATGTAGCCACTGAACAATGTCATGTGGACTGAATTAAATTAAATCACGTTGAAAGGGTATATACAGAAATTTGTTTGCAAGCATTCCTTCGCAAAAAAACTCAGTAAGTGTTTGCACTGTCTAATTGTCAGTGCAAGGTTGAATCAAAAAAATTACTATTTAGTAGTAGTAAGGATGGTATAAAAGCTGTGAAACTGTTACAGCTTAACAGAACGCCGTGTATCAGATTCGCGAAGGAATTTGATAAATTAAATAAATTATTACAGGCTCATTTACTAGAGAAAAGTTATTAGTAACTGAAAGTGACGACATATGATAGTCATGAACATATAGAACAGGAATAATTTCCAGTCTCTATCACTGCCTCTGTATCACTATCTCTCTGTCACTATATAAGGAGTTTCACTGTTGTTGGTGGAAATGAAAGTGGCGAGTAGAAATGAAAAAAAAGATACAAATATTTGTAACAAACATAGGTCCGAAAACCCAAGATTTTTCCAGACCATGTAATACGACTGATTACACAAATACCTTATAACAGAGTCCCCTAGAATCCAAACTGCAGATATGCACTTGAAGGCAAACACATTACAACCAGTGCTGTACAAGGCCAGCGCTTCTATGAAGGTAGGCTTCAGCATGTCTTCTCGTCGATGCTCATAGACGCTGAAAGATCTAGGTCATTTCATTCCGAGAGCATTAGAAACCACCCACAGTTCCTTCCTAGATTTGATGGATACTAACAGCATTGATGGAATACATGAAAGCTTTTAAATATCAAACCACAAAACAATACAAAGAGTTCACATCGAGGGAGCTGTGTGGCCACGGCACAGTCCGCAGAGAATACGGTGGCCGATGCGCACTGATCAGTTTTCGTCCAAAGCGCTGTGCGGCTTCATTTGTTTGTTCGGAAAGGGAGGGCGTCAAGTGTTTGTCACTTTTCGGTCGGTCGTCGATGACAGAATCGAGGCGCACGCCCTGCAATCTTTCTAAAACATTTTCCATAAACTATTCGGAAATTAATTTCATTTAAGCTTTATATATAGCTCTATATGTCAGTTTCATGATGATGCGCAGATCAAATGGTTCAAATGGCTCTGAGCACTATGGGACTCAACTGCTGTGGTCATTAGTCCCCTAGAACTTAGAACTACTTAAACCTAACTAACCTAGGGACATCACATACATCCATGCCCGAGGCAAGATTCGAACCTGCGACCGTAGCAGTCGCACGGTTCCGGACTGCGCGCCTAGAACCGCGAGACCACCGCGGCCGGCGATGTGCAGATCATTTAGTTAATGGTGTAGTTATTGCGCTATTTATGTGGAAGTAAGACACTGCGCAAAATTTGGTAAAGTTTACTATGAAAATGAAATGGTTCAAACGGGTCTAAGCACACTTAACATCTGAGTCACCAGTCCCCTAGACTTAGAACTTTTTAAACCTAACTAACCAAAGGACATCACACACATCCATGCCCGAGGCAAGATTCGAACCTGCGACCGCAGCAGCAGCGTGGTCCCGGACTGAAGCGCCTAGAAACTTTCGGCCACAGCGGCCGGCTATGAAACACAGGTGCTGTGATTTTGCGTTTGGTGCACTTTACATTATCTATGTTGCTGCGTATTAAATTTAGCTAACATGTTCAACTTTTCTTCAGACTTGCATAAAGATTTCAATCTTTCGCTAATCTCGAGAAAACTGATCTGATGTAGGACACTCATTTGCAATCGCACCGCGCCAGCGATAAAGCCAGAGTGAAATATCCACAACAATCCTCATTTTTCATAAACTGTTTCAGATATCGAAGTGAGATTTTGTCAGTTGATAGCATACGAAGAGGAGAGCATTTTGCCATATTGTTATTGCGTAAAATTTAATTATCTAATCTGTTATTCCAGTAACTACGGCGTTTGTCGACGAAAGAAAGTAACTTTAAGGGCCATCGATAGGTGGTAAAATGAGAAATGCTACGGGGTTTGGAACCAGTGAAGACTTTACAGATTTTCGTGCCGAGGATGTGCTTTTTCATAAGCTACTGGCCTTACTTTTCCCCAGTTCCTCGCTGTTTCACAATCCTCTCGCAACTGTGTCTGCGCAACTTGTTAGTGAGATTAGACTCTTTAAACTCCGATGTGTTTCAGCAAAAGAATGAAATTTTTACACAGTGACCAGAGAAATGTGTAGGTTTTACTCAAAATTCCTCACTCATGTCGCTTCCCTGAAAGTTACAAATGGTTAACAAGCCAGGCGAAAATAAATCGCCGCATTTACGGCGGAATTCTTTTTAGATATTAACCAAAACAGAGATTAATTATCTTTTTGAATGGGCAGAATGTAAATGTGGGCGTGGAGGGGCACCACTTAACATTTACAACAAATGTGAGCTTAGGCCTGAGTTCTGATCGTCACTTCACTTCCAGTGCTCCGCGTTTCGCCAGCCCGTAATCCCCACGTGTTCCCTTTCATGAGCGCATCTACTGGCTACGGTAACCTGCGCGGAAATGGCGAGCCACAAACCATGATCTCAGTTCTCGAGTAATCGTGTTATTTATTCAGGCACAGTTACATGGAAGTGTACCATTTCAGTATCACGCTTGTGCCACATACACTCCCACTCACTGTAACAAACACCGTATGATTAGCTTGAGCTGCAGGAAATGATGATATCACAAACCAGTAAGGTCCTATGAACCAGTCACCAACCGATACGAGCCAAAAAATTAAGCAAAATTTCCACTGATGTGCCATCTTAGTGGTAGCAAGTGGATACTTCTTTAATTTGTATCTAGAAACGTCAACCATCATACACGTTGCGGAGTGTCTGAATATATTCCATTTTAATATTTATATAAAACGTGCTCCCCGACGGCCTAAATACTAGATTCCAGATTTCCTGATTCGGTACCGTACTGATATCATCTAAATTAGATTTTATAGTTTAAAGAATTAGATTTTTGACTCAGTTGACACTACGTGATAAGCAAAGCACAGCAATTTCCTTGATGGTGACCAATTAAAACTGAGGTTATTTGATGTGTACTACGAGACAGAATGATAGATCTCTATAACATTTTTAGAATCGTCAGTGATTCACGCTGTACTAGATACTACGCTATCATCTGCTTACGGAACTCGTCACATTCACAACACCGACGCGACGCCATGGCAGGTGGAACTGCAATCGTCATACACAAAGACATTGAGCACTCAAACATAGAGCTCCCTGAACTGGAAAAAATAAAGGATACGGCCCTCAGAGTCAAGTTCAACGGAGCCT
This sequence comes from Schistocerca gregaria, assembly GCF_023897955.1. Lineage (NCBI taxonomy): Eukaryota > Metazoa > Arthropoda > Insecta > Orthoptera > Acrididae > Schistocerca > Schistocerca gregaria. The sequence continues at coordinate 133,389,603 of NC_064921.1, read as the reverse complement.
ACACCACACTGATATCGGTATACAACAGCCCTGTAGGCATTTCAACACGCGATATCAGCACATAACTCAACATTTCACCGCGAGTAATAGTCACTGGAGATCTGAACGCAAAACACCCAGAATGGAATTCACGCATACGAAATCCCAACGGCAAAAAACTGTATGAACATTCACTAGGCAGGAACTACATTATACTAGCGCCGACTGAACCGACGCACATTCCCTATCAGAGGGGACACGGGCCAGACGTGATAGACATGGCCCTCATCAAGGGCATTACATCGACACTCAACGTTGCCGTTGAAAACGATCTGCCCTCAAACCACCAACCTGTAATAATATACATCGAGAAAACACTGCAGCGCATGGAACAACGCAAGATGTTGGACTACAGGCGTGCGAATTGGATATTGTTCAAGCAAACGCTCGATAGCCACATCCCACCTATACCCGAAATTTATGAAACAGCATGAATTGACGAGGCAGTAGAAACCCTCACAAACGCCTTCCAGGACGCAATGGCAGGCACCACACCTGATCGCACCTGACAACAACGCAGTGCGGCCCTGCCCCAGGGAATCCTGGGCCTAATCTCAATGAGGAATAGCCTCAGGAGACAATGGCAGCGCACCAGGCGTCCGTACTTCAAATGGCACATTAACAGGCTACAGGGCATCATGCACGATAAAATACAAACACATAGAACACAACAGTGGAACCAAAAACTCGAAGGGCTGGACACCACACGACCTGGCGTGTGGCAACTAGCCCGATACTTCACCTGGGAGAAAATATACGCCCCCACGCTTCAAGGGCCTGACGGACCTGCATACTCAGCGGAAGAGAAAGTAGAGCTAATGGCCCGAACACTCGCAGCGTCATTCACACCGAACCTGGTAGCATCAGATCCAGTGTTCAAACTTGCTACTGACCAAGAGGTTACACGCATTCTAGCCCAACCATCGAGCGACGACATTAGACATGCCATCATAGCCGAAGTCTCCTGGGCTATAATGCATTCCGCTGCTAGGAAAGCCCCTGGTAATGATGGCATTCAAAACCGTGTCCTCCAGGAGTTCACGGATAAAGCAACTGAGTACCTAACACACATAACGAATGCCATAATAAAACACCAACACTTCCCCGCCTTTTGGAAGACGGCCAAGGCCCTGTTGTTCAGGAAGCCGGGGAAAGACCACAGCCTCCCACAAAATTACCGACCCATCAGCCTTCTGAGCTCGCTCAGTAAGATTGTTGAGAAGGTGATTCTCAAACGCATCACTGGGCACTGCATAACAAATGACATCCTGACACCGGAGCAATTCGGCTTCAGGAATCACCACTCCATAACACAACAACACCTACAGGTCGTTGAACACATAACATATGGCTTCAACATAAACAAAGCTACAGGGGCGGTGTTCGTGGACATCGAAAAGGCTTTTGACCGTCTATGGCACAATGGCCTCATCCGCAAACTCAGCGACACGGGATTCCCCGACGGGCTCCTGCGTCTAATACACTCATACCTCACAGACAAGAGTTTCAATGCTGCAGGGAAAACAATCAACACGACACGGTATACACTTGGGAGTACCCCAGGGAAGCGTCCTAGGGCCCCTACTGTTTAACCTCTACATAAACGATCTCCCAACCACACAAAACACAACGATGGCAATCTGTTCGGATGACACAGCCATCCTTGTGCAAGATTGGAAACGATCAAACATTACGTCACGCCTACAGACTGCACTCAGAGTGGCTGAGCCTTGGTTGAGAAATGGCGTGTTAAACGTCGACAAGTGCGAAGCCGTTGTGTTCACTAGAAGACCGAAGCAACTACGGAAACAGCGCTACTGCAGACCAATAACTCTACATGCACGTCCAATATGTTTCCGCGAGAAAGTCAAATACCTCGATGTCTGGCTGGATCGGAAATTACTCTGGGGGGACCACATACAACACATGACCAACCGATCCAGCGCGAGGCTCAAACAGCTCTATCCTGTGCTCAACAGGCGTAGCACACTGAACAGAAGGGTGTCGAGATCCATGTACATGACACTTATCCGACCCCTGATGACGTACGCAGCTCCTGTCTGGGGATACGCTGCGCCTACATGCCTGCGGCGTCTGCAGCTCATACAAAACAAAGTACTCAAAATCATAAGCAATGCTCCACGATACACACGCATCGCGGACCTTCACCAAGAATATCGACTTGAGACTCTCAAGGAGGTAATCCAGAAACTCACCACAAGACTATATAGAAACTCCAGACATTCGCAGAACCCGTTTATTCTGAATTACGACCACAACCATAGACGGAAACATAAAAGACCAAAAAACATACTTGTAATGACCTAACATCTATGGCCAAGCACAAGCAAACACAATGGTACAGGTGAGCACCTGTTAATCAGACGCCATTACTGGATATCCTGCTGGAATACACTGCCGAATAACTGGCACCACACAGGGAAGCCGTGCCGTACACTGCATTCTGACAAGTTCCACACATCCCCCACACAGTGAGATGATCTATGGCCGATCTCCCACTACTGTATAACGATCTTGATTGCTCCAGGAATGTAGCAGCTGCAGCAACTGGGACACATCGCCATCGCCTGTCACGGTAATGATGCATGATACCTATACTAACAAATCCAACTTTGCATGAACTATTGCAGCTAGTAAGACACTACTGCTCTTACTACCCATCCCATTGTCGCAGAGGTTTTTTTTAGCCATGGCACTGTTTTCCCTCTGCTCTTCAAATCTCTACCCTCACTCGCGTTTCGTCCACTGTCTATCACCTGATGGACCGTGTTAATGCGTAGTCTTACCCAGACGCACGGATAACATCACAGCCCAGCACCCTGTGATCCACTTACTAGGTAACTAACATGTTTACGGAGGTGACAGTAGAACTTTTGGTTTGGCCACCACGTTGGTGCGGGCGTGGAGGGGCCCCATCTCTTATAACCGAGGGCACGCACTTGGGGATATCAAATGTTTCGAGGCTAGCTTTGTAATGTGCCAGCAGATGCCTGTTGTGCATGAGGATCGTTGGAGAACAATACACATTTCTGCCACTTACAATGTGTCGTAAGGAACAGTGCAGGCAATTCTCACGCTTGATTTCAACAAGCGACGTGTTTCTGCGAACATCTTGAACTGGCTGCTGGCGCGCAGAAGGAACTTCGCATTGAGAGAATGTTTATGATAGAGGCAGGTTCATTGTGTCCAAGTACAAGTTCATCGCCCGTTTCCAAATTCGCGGCGTTGCGCGTGACGAGTTCATCGCCATCTCCTCGAAGATGATGATGCAGCTCCGTTATGGCACCACTGCGGAGACTCAGCACAAGTCACAGGGGGGGCACTGACACACTTCGAAAAGTCAACATTGTGAAGAGGACGGACTGCTACCATATAGTGGAGATGTTGAGTCTCAGAAAATCACAACGGAAAGACACATAAACAAGGAAGGCTTCGGTCGAAAGGCCTTCAGATAAAGTTTGCGTAAACATACACTACTGGCCATTAAAATTGCTACACCAAGAAGATGGCGTGTTACAGACGCAAAATTTAACCGACAGGGAGAAGATGCTGTGATATGCAAATGATTAGCTTTTCAGAGCATTCATACAAGATTGGCGCCGGTGGCGACTCCTACAACGTGCTGACATGAGGAAAGTTTCTAACCGATTTCTCATAGACAAAGAGCAGTTAACCGGTGTTGCCTGGTGGAATGTTATTGTCATGGCTCGTGTAAGGACGAGAAATGCGTACCATCACGTTTCCGACTTTGATAAAGGTCGGATTGTAGCCTATCGCGATTGCGGTTTATCGTATCGAAACATTGCTGCTCGCATTGGTCGAGATCCAATGACTGTTAGTAGAATATGAATTCGGTGGGTTCAGGAGGGTAATACGGAACGCCATGTTGGATCCCAGCGGCCTCGTATCACTAGCAGTCGAGATGACAGACATCTTATCCGCATGGCTGTAACGGAGGCGTCTTATGCCCATGGCGGTGACCGATTATGCAGCCACGTCTCGATCCCTGAGTCAACAGAAGGGGACATTTGCAAGAGAACAACCATCTGCACGAATAGTTCGACGACGTTTGCAGCACCATGGACTATCAGCTCGGAGACCATGGCTGCTCTTACCCTTGACGCTGCATCACAGAGGGGAGCGCCTGCGATGGTGTACTCAACGATGAATGGCAAAACGTCATATTTCCGGATGAATCCAGGTTCTGTGTACAGCATCATGATGGTCGCATCCGTGATTGGCGACATCGCGGTGAACGCACATTGGAAGCGTGTATTAGTCATCGCCATACTGGCGTATTACCCGGCGTGATGGCTATTTTGCTGAGTAAGGTGACTGTATTGGAGGCGGTAATGTTTAAACGTTTATATGTAAAATACGTAGCTATTCTTGAAATTTATCATACCCCCTCGTACATATAGACTAGTAATTTTCTTTCTTTGGCTTTCAATCTTAAAATTGTTCTGTTGCTAAGTCTTTCATGTATAAATGCCGGTTGTACCCAACATCTTCAATTACTTGTATCACGAAGTCAAGTCTCTGTCGCCTGCTATTATTTTTCGCACGTACCATTGCACCCAGCGCCAAGGTAATACTCCTTGTGTGTCGCAGCTGATGTCGCTGTCACCTACGTTTGCTTCTTGTAAGCCCGTGCTGTAAACACTTTCTGCCACCTATTGCTTATAATACTGATATGAATTAATACTACGATATTGTAAAATTCAGCAAATGTATTATAAAAGATGTAACTGCCCTTACGGCTAATAAACACAATTTTGTCGCAATTAGTGATATTTCAGCATGGTAATATTTTCATTAGGACTTGTTGAAATGTGTGAGAGAGGTGATAACTGTAATTCTATCACATAATTTGTCTCTCACAAGGCGATTCAGTTCCATTACTTTGTTAATTTCACCAAAATTTCGAAGTCCACTGAATCTCTACGGTTTCCGATCTGGTGATCAAATTTTCATTACTTCATTAGAAGTCTTACCATCCACACAGCCAACTAATGGTGAAAAGAGTTCTATTTTTAACGTCTTCTTGTGTGGAGTCAAACATGAAGACGTGTGCTGGATTCGATTCCCAGTCACACGCAAAAATAGACGCATAAAAATACGTTTTGCATCAGCCTTTCCCAGAACTCCTGAAGATAGTGTTAACAATGGATATTGTATCACAGACACAGTCCCTTTGACGGTTCAGAGATGTCACTAAACCTGGACAAGGACGTAAATAACCAGGCATGAGCAGTGCCTATTAGACGGACGTGGCCGACAGCCGATCGGTTCCAGTCATTCCACCAGGAAGGAGGTACACGGCTCGTGTTGTCTGTGGTTCACCCATGCCTAGACGGTCAATACCTCGGTTCGATCGCGTCCGAATTGCTACTTTGTGCCAGGAAGGGCTCTCATCAAGGGAGGCGTCCAGGCGTCTCGGAGTTAACCAAAGCGATGTTGTTCTGACATGGAGGAGATGCAGAGAGACAGGAACCGTCGATGACATGCCTTACTCAGGCCGCCCAAGGGCTACTATTGCAGAGGATGTCCGCTACCTACGGATTATGGCAGGAGGAACCCTGACAGCAACGCAACCGTGTTGAATAATGCTTTTCGTGCAGCCACAAGACGTCGTGTTAGTACTCAAACTGTGCGCAGTAGGATCCATGATGCGCATCTTAACGCCCGAAGTCCATGGCGAGGTCCATCTGTGCAACCAGGACGCCATGCAGCGCGGTATAGGTGGGCCCAACCAGTGGACCCATATTTTGTGGAGCCTAACACCTGACTTGCGTGTCGGCCTGAATTGCAAAGATCCAATTCTACGGAGTGAACCTCCACAGTTCCTTGTTTGTCACCTACCTTGGTTATTGTTCAAGAATCGCCTACGCCCCCGACAATCGATGCTGTATTGCCTCGTAGTAGCGGTAGACAACGCTTCCAACGTGAGCGGTCTGTGGGTCGTTAAGAGAATAAACATAAAAGATTCCAGAAGCGGGGTGTTGGAACCCACCACCCTCTGACTCGTTAGTGGACTTGGCAGTGGATCTTGACTCTCAATGATTATGTAATTCAGTTAATTGGCACTTTGAATTTCGTTTCCTTTTGTTAAAGTACGTAAGTTTATAAGATTCTTTCTTGAATGTTAATAGGGATGTCGTACGTAATTACTTGTACGTTGTTACGCTTAAGCCTGTTTGGAGACATCACGGGCACTCAAAGATAGCAAATCAAAGATATAAGGCAGAGAATGAGCAAAGATGGTAACTTTTAGGTTAAGAATAACAGTAACAATAGAGCTAAACAGTAACACCAGAGTCCCGCAAATCGCAGACACTCCGGGAAGCTGCCCCAGGGGAGAAGTTCCACTTCAGAGAATTAACTGGTAAGTCCATCCACCGCCTAGCCGTTGGTTTAGACGTCACAGTAGAAGATGGCCGGAAAAGGCAAAAAAAGGCACGTCTTAGCATAGTCAGCAAGGTTGATAATTTCTCCTGAGAACTGCAAGATCAGTGGGTTTACATAAGTTAGAGTGCTACTACATGAGTCTCCACTCACAAAAGAATTGACGATGGGACCAAGTGATGTAAAACACTGTTGTTGCTTCCCATAATAGGAGTGGCAGTAACGTTTAGCTTTCAGCTGAACGCTGGTGCTACCGAACTTGGAGTTTGTTAATGTAAAGTCCGGAAGTATCCTTACCTATTGGATAGGAAAAGGGGAAAAACCTAAATGTTGAAACGTCCTGGCAGATTAAAACTGTGTACCGGACCGAGACTCGAACTCGGGACCTTTGCCTTTCGCGGGCAAGTGCTCTATCATCTGTGCTACCCAAGCACGACTCACGCCCCGTCCTCACAGCTCTACTTCCGCCAGTACCTCGTCTCCTATATTCCTTACCTTACAGAAGCTCCTGCGAACCTAGCAGGACCAGCACAGATTTGTCAGGAAGTTTCATATCAGCGCATTTTCCGCTGCAAAGTGAAAATCTCATTCTGGAATCTAAATGTTGTTGGCCAGAGGCGCCCTGGAGGTACAGAGCGACTTGTCAGATTGGCCGAAGTTTGTTAAGTGCCGGCAGATTGGTTGGTCGACTGTAGGAAGCGAGAAATAGTGCGCCGCCATGATTCTTTAAAAACCAATGTTTTTTGTACTCAGAGAGAGTTCTCAGTCAGATCGTTAGGGGGCTGACTCCGTATCGCTCGTGGCCACCATCGGTAATCTCCGGCACGTCTGTTTCTCACACTTGGAGTGCTGCGCTCGAGTTTGTACTTAACAAGCTGCTCGTGTTCGCTACTTCTGTTAGCGCCCATCCTCTTGGATTCAGACACTGACTTCTGTTGTGCGAACAATTGCCTCCTTTGCTTTTCCTGATGTTTAGAATTAGCCTTCAGTTTAGTAGTCTAATCGCGAATAACTAGTGTTAATCAGACACATGACTTCCATGTGTCTCCTGCTGCCAGAACCCTGTCGAGTCCCAGAAGCCGCGCCTCTCATACGTGCCCTGTGACTGTGTTTGATGCTGATCCCAGTCATCAACCTGCCTTCACTGGGAATCTGTCTTTCTGCATTTGTTTCTCACCCTAGTCCGCCCCGATAGCTGAGTGGTCAGCGCGGCAGTCTGTCTTGCCAAAGGGCCCGGGTTCTATTCGGGCTGCGTCGGAGATTTTCTCCGTTCAGGGACTGGGTGTTGTGTTGTCGTCATTATCATTCCGTCATTATCAGTGGAAGGCAACGGGAAACCACCACTGGAATCACTTCCCTAGACTCTCATGCGGTGGTGGACCTCTCTGAGGAGCTGACTTCCTTATATCATCTCACTCGATATCATATTCCTCGACGTGCGTGTATCACGCCTCTCAAATAGCAGTGTTCTGATGGCACAAAAGGACATACTGCATACTCAGCATCAGTTATATCTTGGGCTGTATGAGGTACATGCTGCTACTGAAACGTCGTCCGATTTATTTATTCAGGCTCTGGATCGTAGACACACCTGCTCGTCATGTTACGGTTTTTGAAGCTTTTCAATGTAACGATGTCGCCGGATTTGGATGGTCTGCCTAACGAGTTTTATGTAGGTGTTCAGCCTTTTTTGGGTACTACTTTTACATTACTTTCAAACGAAGTGTTGAGAGGAGGGTCTGTGCGAGACTCGTTTATGGCTGTCAAAATTGTGTTAATTCCTACAAGTTCTGGTCGGGCAGCACTGACGTATTTCGCAGACTACATAATTAAATATTGATTATCAGACTGTGGCGATGGCGGTGAATAGACGGCTGTCGGCGTTGCTGGGGAAACTTGTTGGTGATCATCATTCCTGGTCGTACTATTCAGACTGCAGTAACAGAGTGTCGTAATATTGTATCAGCGGCTACAGTTAGTTCCGTTCCTGGTGCCCTCGCATTTTTTAATTTTGACGCAATGTTCGGCCGGGTCATCCATGGCTTCCTGTTGCAGGCACTAGAAGCCGATGGTTTTACAACTGACGCGTACAGGGTCTTGTGTAATTCGTTTATGGGCATTCAAGCATCGGTGGCCGTCAACGGCATACTGAGACTCGAATCCTGTCTCGGGCATGGATGTGTGTGATATCCTTAGATTAGATAGGTTTAAGTAGTTCTAAGTTCTAGGGGACTGATGACTTCAGATGTTGAGTCCCATAGTGCTCAGAGCCATTTGAACCATTTGAGTCCGCTTTCTGTGTAATTTTTTCTTCTACAACTTAATCCCCTTCTTCAAACAGTCGTCGCTCAGTCACAAGGATGGACACTAGGGTGAGACGATCTCAATGCAGGCGTATCCAGATGATGCGATGCTGTTACTCTGTTCTCCCGCCAACATTCCATTGCTCAATGCTGCGTTATATATCTTTCTCCTTGTATCTGTTGCCCGCATAACGACCGCAAATGTCCGTCGATGAAATTTCGGGGTTTTGATAATACAGTCATTTCGTGGGCGACGAATATAGTCATAATTGACAGTTCTCCACTTCAAATGGCTACATTTCATTGGAAGTCGGTAATGAAGAAGATAAAAGGAGAAGTCCTGGAACATCAATGGTTTCCGATAACTTGCTTCAGAAAGTTAGGATTCTTGAATGGTTCAAATGGCTCTGAGCACTATGGGACTTAACACCTGAGGTCATCAGTCCCCTAAGACTCAGAACTGTAATGCATATATGCATTCCCTTCGTGTGTTTAAGCCAAGTATTATGCATATTTATGCAATCGGAAATGCTGAGTAGCAGCCAGGCTACACGTATATTTAACAATTGAGCGTCAGCAGGGAGCATTAGTGATGAAATCATAGGAGGCAATGTTGTGCAACCTTAGTAAGGACAGGATACGACTATTCGGGAGTAGGATCTTACAATCTGAGACAGTGTTCCGAGACAAACTTCCATCATAATGTCCGCAAACGTGACTTCAGATCTGCCTAGCAACAGCGATCTGAACGCCCATTGGCTGAAGGTTTGGATATAAAGGAAACGAGAGAAGTGTTCTTACTGGCTGAGGGAGAAGGGTGGGGTGGTCTCTCTAATCCTTCGGAAGACAGGGCGAGTTAGTGGCAAAGAGCCACTCAAAACGGTCGAGTAACCGGGGCGGCTCTAAAAGAAGGGTTGCGAGTGCGTATATCAGATGTTAAACAAGATAGAAAGTGAAGTTATTAGTTATCAGAACGCCGCCTGTCGTGCGCAGTGTTTATCATTATGTAAAGTCAGAAGACTGTGTTAATGTGTGTAAAGGGTTGAATATAAAGGCGTAGTCCAGAGCCGCCATATTGCAAATAGTGATTCTGTGACCTGTGTGACAAAGCAATTTCTGCACTAAAAGAAGTATAGTTCAGTCGTTGTTGACAATTAACATCTGGCAGCCCTATACACTCCACTTCAGCAGGATCACCACCCACATGGAACCTGGCGACTGAGCACTACTACTGTGCTACGAGGGACTTACCAAAGCAGCAGGATACCAGGTTAGTGATACCGCTCAGAGAAGTACTTCCTTCTCGCTACAATGTCACCGAGGGTGTTGTACCCGCATAACAATGGCAAATGTTGGTTGACGAAATTACGGGGTTTTGATAATACTGTCATTTCGTGGGCGACAATGATAGTCATAACTAACTGTTCTCTACTTCAAATGGCTACGTTTCATTGGAAGTCGGTTATGGAGAAGATAAAAGGAGCAGTCCTCGTTTCCGATAACTTGCTTCAGAAAGTTTGGATACTTGAGTGTTTCAAATGGCTCTGAGCAATATGTCCCCTACAACTCAGAACTACCTAAACCTAACTAACCTAAGGACATCACACACACACACACACACACACACACACACACACACACACACACAGCCACGCGAGAAGCAGGCTTCGAACCTGCGACCGAAGCGGTTGGGCGGTTCCTGACTGAAGCGCCTAGAACCGGTCGGAGACAGCGGCTGGCTCGGATTCTTGACGCCTATGTCTTGTGAAAAGCATATTACTTCGCTCAGTAGCTTCATCTTCCCGCGATGACGACGAGGAAACTAAAACAGCTGTACAGCCCTTTTTTTAATGGAGATATGACATTTTTCGATTATGATACGGGTGGTTGCGCGAGCGTGTTCTCTCTGGGATTTGGGACATTATATGTCCAAAGGGAAACGTGGTCTAAGAATTTGTTCGGCACACCCTACTGAATGTCTCTCACCCAATCCACCCATTGACGGCTCAGCTACCTTACTGTCTGCAGCCAGGCAGTCTTGATCCCCTGTCGATGTTGGTCATGTGTATTTCCAGTTGAAACATATCCACGAATTTTATATTGCTGTCACTTATTGAGGGCTGAAATTCTACAGAGGTAGCATCTCACTTGTAATACCTCCGCCGGATGTCACCTTCGGCGAATCACACCACCAGTGGACCACCAGTGGCCCAGGTGAAAGCCCGTCGGATCCCACGCGGTGAACCCCGAAACACGGACACTGAAAACTGATGGACCCCTGCAGAAACTAGGATGGAACTAAAGAAAGAACTCGAGAAAGCAGTCGTTTTAGCTGCCTTAGATAGCTAGAAAGTGTCGATGATTCCAGCAACCCACAGGCACTGATAAGAGAGCACACAGTGCGCAAAGAATTTTCACAGGCAGGCGTATCAAATAAAGTCGCCATTCTTAAAAAGATACTTTCTATATACACCACTGGCCATTGAAATTGCTACACCAAGAAGAAATGCAGATGACAAACGGGTATTCATTGGACAAATATGTTATACTAGAAATGACACGTGATTACATTTTCATGCAATTTGGGTGCATAGATCCTGAGAAATGAGTACCCAGAACAACTACCTCTGGCCGTAATAACGTCCTTGATACGCCTGGGCTTGAGTCAAACAGAGCTAGGATGGCGTGTACAGGTACAGTTGCCCATACAGCTTCAACACGATACCATAGTTCATCAAGAGTAGTGACTGGCGTATTGTGACGAGACAGTTGCTCGGCCACCATTGACCAGACGCTATAAATTGGCGAGATCTGGAGAAGTTGCTGGCCAGGGCAGCAGTCTAACAGCCTCTGTATCTAGAAAGGCCCGTACAGGACCTGCAACATGCGGTCGTGCTTTATCCTGCTGAAATGTTGGGTTTCGCAGAGATCGAATGAAGGGTAGAGCCACGGGTCATAACACATCTGAAAAGTAACGTCCACTGTTCAGTGCGAACAAGAAGTGACCGAGACGTGTAATCAATGGCACCCCATACCATCACGGCAGGTGATACGCCAGTATGGCGATGACGAATACACGCTTCGAACGTCCGTTCACTACGATGTCGAAAACACAGATGCAACCATCACGATGCTGTAAAGAGAACCTGGATTCATCCGAAAATAATGACGTTTTGTCATTAGTGCACCCAGGTTCGCCGTTGAGTACACCATCGCAGGCGCTCCTGTCTGTGATGCAGCGTCAAGGGTAACCGCAGCCATGGTCTCCGAGCTGATGGTCCATGCTGCTGCAAACGTCGTCGAACTGTTCGTGCAGATGGTTGTTGTCTTGCAAACGTCCCCATCTGTTGACTCCGGGATCTAGACGTGGCTGTACGATCCGTTACAGCCATTCGGATAAGATGCCTGTCATCTCGACTGCTAGTGCCGTTGGGATATAGCACAGAGTTACGTATTACTCTCCTGAACCAACCGATTCCGTTTTCTAATAACAGTCATTGGATTCGACCAACGCTAGGAGCAATGTCGTGATAGGGTAAACCGCAATCGCGATAGGCTACAATCCTACCTTTATCAAATTTGGGAACGTGATGGTAAGCATTTCTCCTCCTTACACGAGCCATCACAGCAACTTTTCACCAGGCAACGCCGGACAACTTCTGTTTTTGTATAAGGAATCGGTTGGAAATTTTCCTCATGTTAGCACGTTGTGTGAATGCTCTAAAAAACTAATCATTTGCATATCTCAGCATCTTCTTCCTATTGTTTAAATTTCGCTTCTACAGGGCGTCATCTTTGTGGTGTAGCAATTTTAATGGCCACATTGAAAACAAAATCACAGATGCCAAGTCTCTGAGATAAAGCACGTACGTGACTCTGTCCTGGCCTTAGCGGTTGCAAAGAAGCATCGGTTGGCTGCTTTCGCAACTTCGGGCGCATAAAATCATCAGATGAATGTGCCACCAACGCTGGTGAAATCGTGAGAAAGACGTCAGTTCACTAGCCACACACAAACGACGCAAAATAGGAAGTTCACACCCTACTCGAAGAGGCGTGGTCATGAAAATTCATGACAACGCAGCGACAGGGGAAAATTTCGGGGAAACTTTAATCTGAGAAATGAATGAGGTGGGAAAAGGAAGTCGGTGAGATAGTAAGAGGAGATGGGAGCTGTTTCATCCATGGCCAACGTCCGCCTACGACACCTGCTTTGCGACTTTGGTCACTCGATCCACAACTGACAAACAACGCGGAAATCGTTCCTGGACTTCGCCGTAAAAAGCCCGGCGTGGTTCGTCCCTCACTTTTCCCCCTTAATTAGTAATTTACATGATACGTGACGTCACAAACAATTGCTCGTGTTCACCACTCACTACCACGTTTTTCATCAATACGCGTTAGAGGGACTGACTGTGCCGTGCTTGATGAGCGGGCGTCTTCTTGGAAGACGGTGTGTTTCCATCTTAGCCTTCTTGTTTTACTAATGGCGGTGGCGTTCACGTGGTGTCACGTGGTACACAATCTATTATCCCATTCCGTTTTGCACTAGGGTTCTCGGATCAGTGTAGTCGCTGTACTGTTATAGACACGCTACAATATAGATTTACCTGTCACGTTCACGAAGCGAACTGGAACTGGCTCAGAAATAGTTGGCCTCTGTAACTCGGTCCGTAGTGACTGCCGTTTCAGCTGATATCCTAATGCTCCGAGACCCGTCCCACTTTCCGGGAGCGAAGTCAGGTTGCATAGTTGGTAGGCCACTATATTCATTACATTGTAGATGTAGCAGGGGGGGGGGGGGGTATAGGGACCCACTCACACTCCAACAATATGTGGCCATTTTGTATTGGAGGAGTTTGCCCTGCCACGGTGTCGCGACTTTACCGCCAGCAATGTTGAACCTTTTATTTCGTCGTTAAGGTATTAGTTACGTTAACCGGTCCTTGTGATATTCTCGTCATGGTCCCGTTCAGGAATATTGTTACGCAGCCTTAATTCATTTTCGTGACTCTGCTTGTCTTGTTTTTCTTCTTTAATTAATAAAAAACAGAATTAGTTGCAGGCAGCGACTGGAAAATAATTCCTTTTTCTTTTTAAGTGTCGAAAGCCATATAGGATGAACTTGCTTGTGTTTGCGTGCGTGTGAATATGTGTGTGTGTGTGTGTGTGTGTGTGTGTGTGTGTGTGTGTGTGTGTATGTGAGTAGCAAATTGTAAGGATTAAAAAAAATAAAAACCAAAATAAAAAAAAAACAATATTATGTGAGGGACTATCACGGTGAAACGTGGGGAAGAGGCATGAGGGCCAGGCCTCGGCATTTAACCCCTGTTCACTTTGTCTCCAACCTGCCTGAAGCTGATTGTATCCTTTCTTTCCTACCGAAACAAGCATTTTCTGTGTCATAAAAGAAGCGGTAAAGCGAAATAAGAACAAAAGAGGTAATGTGCTCCCCTGTGATGCGAAGGAAAAACAAAACAAAAAAACCGTAATGCGTGTGACTGGGAATAGAGAGGTCTCGGGATCGATTCTTAGTCGGATCACCTAATTTTTAGACTTCGTTGTAACCCAGACTCAAAAAAAAAGAGAAGAAATGTAATGTCCCATGATGTGGAAATGACGTCCGAGTTGGAGACCCCTCAATACCTTTTTTTCCTTTTTAATCGTACTTTCGGTGTCTGCTAGAGTTCTGTTTGATGCAACCTCAAGGATGGTACGCTTCACTGCCAAGCACACCGGTGGAGGTGGGGAATTCTAGGAGCGGCTCCGACAAGCGGTTCATGGTGGGTGTGTCGGGTTCGGAGCAATTCACATTAGGGACAAAAAAGGATTTACATTAGATGATGGTGTAGAAATTTGAAGAAAATCGGCCAATAACTTTTTGAGATTTTTGGTAACTACCTTTCCCCTTTATATACTACCTACATATATGCTTGAAGTCAGATTTGAATGGTCTAATTATAAAGGGCATAAGACAGGGTAACTGTCACTAGTACCGTCTGTTCAATTTAAACATCAAAGACACAATGGTGGAAATATAAGAAAGGTTCAAAAGTGGCATTTAAATTCAGTACTAACCGATATGAATTATAAGATTTGCTTATGACCTTCCTGTCATCAGTGATAGTGAATAAGAATTACATGATTTGTTGAATGGAACTATCAGTCTAATGAATACAGAATATGGATTGCGAGCAAACCGAAAAAACACAAAAGTAATGAGTAGTAGCAGAGACGAGAACATCGAGAAACTCAGCCTCATAATTGGTGATCAGAAAGGAGACGAAATTAAGGAATTCTGATACTTTGGAATCAAAATATGCCATGAACTAAAAAGCAAGGAGAACGTAGAAAGCAGAGTAGTACTGACAGAGAGTGCATTACTGCCCAAGGAAAGTCTACTGGTGTCAAACATCAGCCTTAATATGAAAAAAATTTGATAATGGACCCTTGGAGCATAGCATTGTATGGTAGCGAATCATGAACTGTAGAAAAACCGGAACAAAAGCGAGTCTAAGCGTCTAAGACGTGGCGCTACAGAAGAATGTATTCAACATTCTGCTGTAGTAACACGTCTCAAACGCTACGATACAATAAGAGAACAAACTGAGGAGGGTCTACGGAGAATCGGCGAAGAAAGGAACATTCGGAAAACATTTACATGAAGAACATAATGACACGGAATGTGTGAAGACCTTGGTACTAGAGGCAGATATGGAGGGCAAAAGTGGTAGGGGAATGTAGGGATTGGAATACATCCAACAAATGATTGAGGACGTAGGGTGCCAGTACTACTCTGAGATTAAGAAGTTAGCGCAGGAGAGTACTTCATGGCAGGTCGCATCAAAGCGGTCAGAAAAAAGGCAAAAAAAAAAAAAAAGATGATACGGACTCGGTATAAGAAATTCTTGTTACTAACTTTCGTGATCGATTTACACCGAGATGACTTAACAAGTGGCAATTCGATACGTGAAGTTTCACTGAATATGGGATAGTGTGAGAGTAATAATCTAAGTGTACTACAGTCCAAATGTAGGTCTATAAATTAGACATTTTGTTCTTGAGACTTGTGGCCACTCTTATCTAAACCATAAAATTTATTAAAACTTTGGATTTGCATTAATTTCCTGCCCTCAACTTAGAAACTGATCTTCCTTAAATCCTTAGTTCCTAGAAACTTCCTTATTTGTCCTTCCTGGGAACAAAATGTTGTCGTAGATACAGCGCATCTCGATAACAGAGCTGCAAAATCTATCTCCAGAGATGTGTAGAGAATGGCAATGTGCCAATTCCTGTACGTTCAATTTTTGTAATTCTTGGATTATTGTTACCAGATTTTTGAGAAAGTTTAAAATCATACCCTGTCTGAAACTAATTAATATCATAAAATTGGTCTACGAATTTCGATATAGGAAAACTTATAACTCTGAAAGTAAATATGGTCGCCGTGAAATTTAATTAAAGAAAGAATCTGTTCTCTACACAATTTGTCTTAGCTGGATGCAAACTAATCTCTCTCAGCTATAACAGAGAAGCAAAATCTAACTATTTAGATATGCAGAGGTGCAACAGAAACAGAAAAACATTGCTATCATTCTGGGTTCATAATTTTTTGATAATTCTTTTTAAATATGTGAAAATTAGTTGACGCTTCGAATGTGGACAGTGACTTTGGTTTTAATGAACTCAATTCTAAATTCATTTCCTTGGACATAATAACATTTAATGAAACATCAAAAATGCTTAATCTTTCTCTGAAATCACGTAGCAATAATCCAAGAACTGCAGAAATTGAAATTTGCATGTATAATCTCTCCGTAAACAAAATTTGAAAAAAAAAAAAACCTGATCTGTATGTCTAGCGAACCAAGAATGCTGCATTATCAAACTGCTGCCACAAATAAAATTAACTTAATCGTTATCTGTAATCCCTTCTTCAGAAATATTAAATCCATTCTTTTTCTCTCCAGAATAAGTCTTCTAGTGATTCATAATAGTAATTCCAGAAATCTCCAATGTTTGTCCCTTGCCGCGACTAAACTAAAACTCGGCTGTTCACATCTAACACCAAATCTCAACTGACAGTCTCCTCTACTCTGCTTGCGATCGACAGATAAATCTGGCAAGCATCTACACAGAGCAAAGATCACCTCTGACTCATCTCTGTGCACCGCAGAATCTCTGTCAACGCTGCGCACCCATGTCTAAGCAATTGATACCTTACAGCGCAATTTCAGACATCCAAAACAAGAAAAGTTCCTACAAAAACTAACACACTTAGCACTCGGGAAGATATTCTACTCGTGCGAAGAGTATCTACTAGCTCTTAATTTTGAGATATTCTTAAACACTTCGTAGCCTCTGATAATACCATAGATAGATTCAGTCTCTATATAGGGGTAAATTCAAGTAATAATGGACACAAATATAAACTAGAACGATGGGTGGATTTTTGTGTAAAGGAAATCCCAGGTTTTGTCTTGAGACAAGCATATATGTTTATCTTCTCTGCTGTAACAGTAAATTCATACGTGGCTGTATTGCATTCTCTATACTTTCCTCTTGTGCTCCAACACGTTTGTTTCTCTATGTGACGAAATGACCCTGGTATTTTTGATTATTGATACCGGCGGGATTTGACCTTTCATCTATCAATAGTTCCATTTTAAACCTTCCTTATCTAGGAGTATATAGAGTCGTTGCGTATCCTAAAGAACATTTAATTTTTTACTGGAAGTTCCTTTCCTGTTGGAGTTAGCAGACGGATGTATGTCCCTGGTCTTTGCGTATCTGTCGTAACACCGCTCCTTCATTAGAGAAAGAATATCCGCTCTTTAGCAAAGAGCTACCGAGATATTTGGTTTGTTCTTAAGACAACACTGTTTCACAGATTTTCCTCACGGTCGTCGGTAACGTTTTTACACCATTACGCCAACGTGAGCAGTTTTTTAGCTGTGATAACATCCTTTCTATTTTAGGGCACGTCTCATTTCCTTGCAAAAACCCTGGAGAGATATGTCGTCTGTTCTCCAAGCCAAGCCCGTTCACCTACTCCCCTCGTTCTGTTTGCTTGTGATGTTCACAGCAGTGTGAATTTCGGTGCTATAAACGGTTATGTATACTCAGTGGTAGAAGGAAACGTCTCCTTTGTAGAAGAGAACCTGTTAACGAAGTATATTGTGCAGCCTCTTGAGTACAGTTTTCGAGCTACAGTTATTCAGAAATTCGTGAAAAAGAACTATATCATTACTCCCATTTCTTTACGATATGATAATACTGTCCGCCTAACGAAACGAGGCAGTTAACTATTAATTAAATATTCAAGTCGAGAAAGTTTCCATTTTACAAGAAAAGTAATTGTAGTTGAGAGCATTAAAAATATCTAGGACTAATAGTTGACGCTAGAAACGCAGCTTCAGAAACAGAAAGAAATTAGTTAGAAATAGGCGTTGCTGATTGTTCTGAAGAACTATGATTCTGCACTCATTCAATAAGGAAAACACTTTTTCTGATGAAATTTAAGATTTACTCTGCCACGCAAAAACTTTTTCGTTTTGTGTGCTTCCAGTATTACGTGGTACTTACAGTGAGAACGATGTAACGATTTCGTACGTGTTAACGTTGTTCTGTAGTAGCAGTTAAAGGGAACTATCAATACACCGTAACGTTTGATGAAAGAGACATAAAATGAGAGATAGAGATATACAGCCAGACCGATAGAGATAATTCATTTGTATGTCAATATTTGCCAAATTGCAATATTTGTCTACTGCTGTATATGTTGACATTAATAAAAAAAAATAGTTCAAGTGGCTCTGAGCACTATGGGACTTAGCTTCTGAGGTCATCAGTCCCCTAGAACGTAGAACTACTTAAACCTAACTAACCTAAGGACATCACACACATCCATGCCCGAGGCAGGATTCGAGCATGCGACCATAGCAGTCGCAAGGTTCCGAGACCACCGCGGCCGGCAATTAGTAAATTATTCAATCTCAATTCTAAACTGTAATATACTAGTTTTATTCAATGTGAACATTCCACCAGCAAAACCGCTAGCAAATACTGCTAGTATCAGCGTAATATGAGTTGGGTCTGCGGTACAGTGGAAAGCTCGGAATCGAATCGCTGTTTGACGACCGAAATTTTCAGTCTGCCTTTTTATCTAACTTTCATCATGATGTGTAGATTCACTAGGTGGCTCGGATTCCCCGTTAAGCTTTAGGTCATCTGTGATCATTTGGATAACTGATATTGATCAGGGACAGACAGGTTCCCAAAGTGGCCTCCAGCCGGAAGATTTGCAACCGGCCATTGTGCCAAACTGTTATTAGCGTAACCAAACGGAGATTTTGCAAGGTTGCGTTTGTTTTGGAACGAAGTAGTATAAACAGCTGATAGTAAAATAGAAACAATGTGAAGAATACAGGACGTAAACAACTGCAAAGTGCGTAACGGTGAATAAAAATTTCGTTTTTTTCCAACTAATCGGATTTGCACACTCACTCCGACAACTGATTAATGTGCTCAGTACGGTGTGTGATTACCTCTCGCAGCAATACAGGCCTGACAACGGCTGGGCATGTTGTGAATGATGCCATTAATCTCATAGCAATAACGCCCATTCTTCCTGCAGTGCTGCTCGCAGACTTGAGGAGCGGTTGGTGGATGCTGACGTGATGTAACCCGTCTACGTAGTGATCCCAGACAAGCCCTATAGGATTCAAATCAGCAGAGCGAGCAAGTCACGTCATGTGTGCAGTATCCTCTGTTTCCATGAAAATCTCAACCACCCCTGCTCTGTGAAGTGGAGCATTATTGTCCTTCGATACGAAGCCCAGGCCAACAGCTCCTTGCAGCAACTGCACACGAGATCTCAAGTTATCGTCACAATACCCGACAGCAGTTAAATCTTTCCGATTCACCCGTCCAATTTCACGAAGTTCTGTTCGAATGGTTAACATAATCCCTGCCAACACCGTGTAAGTAGCCTGTTTGTATGTTGGCAGCGCTATAGAGTGTGTTAATGTCGCTGGCACCGCTCCGCGCCCTCGGCAAGAGATTCTGTAGTTGAACGGACTAGCAGTTAGCGAGTGGATAGGGAAGTGTATGGACATGATTTTCTTAGTGGACATTCTCTGCTGGTAGGACACGCAATGTAAAGTTAGATGAAATGATGTGTTTATAAGAAAATATGCAAGGAAATGTATGATGATAGATGCTGTTAATAATGTTTTGGTTGTGGAATTACTAAGAACTATATAATTTTGGGATCTGGAAGTCACATGAATAAGGTAAAATTTTCTAAATACAGTATTTGCTCTACAACAAAATCTTTCTTTCGCTAACCATATGCCTCCTAGTACTTCGAGTACATAATAGAATCCTTTTATTTAGTTGGCCGTTGTTGCTACTTGCTGTAATTGCAGTAGTTCATGTATTGAGGATTTTCTGTGAGGTGAGTGACTTATGATAGAATGGGATTTCCACTATCGGGATTCGTGACTCAAACGAGTTTAGGCAATTAACAGAGTTGGAGGTTTGCAGGTAGTTTCATATTTCTGTAATTCATTTTTTTGGACTTGTACTATTGTTAGGATTTCTTGCACTTCAGGGCTAATCTTTTGTGTTAATTATTGGAAGTCATGTTGTCAATGTATAGCAGTCACACTGCGTTGGGCTTCTACATTGTGGGTAACAAATGAATAGGTTACGTTTGAGTTGTCTTTGCCAGGGAAAATTCTGTTGGTCAGTCTTTCATAATAAATAAAATTAAAGACTTAGTTTCAACCGTTAAGGCGGCGCGGAATAGCTGCGTGACCTAAGGCGCCTTGGACGGTTAACGCGGCCCCTCCCGTAGGAGGTTCGAATCCTCCCTCGGGCATGTGTGTGTGTGTGTGTGTTGCCCTCAGCGTAAGTTTGATTATGTAGTATGTAAGCCTAGGGACAGATGGCCTCAGCATCCCAGAGGAACTTACCACTAATTACCAATTTTTTTTCCACGGTGTTTGGATCTCTTAAACGTGTTCCACGTTCCCTCCAGATGCGAATCTGTCGAGACTCACTCTTCAGACCAATTCGGTACTCACCTGTGAGAAGAACATTGACCCAGTTTTTGAGCATCCAGGTGGCATGCTGACGACTCCACTTTATACGTTCCCGTCTGTGCTGGCACGCCATAGTTACACATACATCAAGTCGCCGACAATAAAAGGCCACCCTTCCGAAGCCTCCTGTGCACTTTTTGCTTCGATACAACACGTCCAGTGGATGCTACGAGGTCAGATGCCAGTTGCCTTACAGTACCAAGGCTGTTTCACCTGCCTTTACAGCCAAATAACGGTCTTCTGTTTTTAATGTCACACTTGGTCGGCCATGCCCTGCTCTTTGGAATACGGTTTCGATGTCTATCAACTGTCACCACATTCGAGAAACAACAGAACGATTCACTTTAAGCCACCGGGCCACATCATTTTGCCATTGTCCAGCTTCCGTTCTTCCTATGGCTCTCCACTGCAGAGACCATGGTAGCCGCCTTCTCTGTGCCATAATGCACCGTCTGTGACTGTGTACACAGCGACTGTGGATGTGGGACTAACCGACAAATACACTCCTGGAAATGGAAAAAAGAACACATTGACACCGGTGTGTCAGACCCACCATACTTGCTCCGGACACTGTGAGAGGCCTGTACAAGCAATGATCACACGCACGGCACAGCGGACACACCAGGAACCGCGGTGTTGGCCGTCGAATGGCGCTAGCTGCGCAGCATTTGTGCACCGCCGCCGTCAGTGTCAGCCAGTTTGCCGTGGCATACGGAGCTCCATCGCAGTCTTTAACACTGGTAGCATGCCGCGACAGCGTGGACGTGAATCGTATGTGCAGTTGACGGACTTTGAGCGAGAGCGTATAGTGGGCATGCGGGAGGCCGGGTGGACGTACCGCCGAATTGCTCAACACGTGGGGCGTGAGGTCTCCACAGTACATCGATGTTGTCGCCAGTGGTCGGCGGAAGGTGCACGTGCCCGTCGACCTGGGACCGGACCGCAGCGACGCACGGATGCACGCCAAGACCGTAGGATCCTACGCAGTGCCGTACGGGACCGCACCGCCACTTCCCAGCAAATTAGGGACACTGTTGCTCCTGGGGTATCGGCGAGGACCATTCGCAACCGTCTCCATGAAGCTGGGCTACGGTCCCGCACACCGTTAGGCCGTCTTCCGCTCACGCCCCAACATCGTGCAGCCCGTCTCCAGTGGTGTCGCCACAGGCGTGAATGGAAGGACGAATGGAGGCGTGTCGTCTTCAGCGATGACAGTCGCTTCTGTCTTGGTGCCAATGATGGTCGTATGCGTGTTTGGCGCCGTGCAGGTGAGCGCCACAATCAGGACTGCATACGACCAAGGCACACAGGGGCAACACCCGGCATCATGGTGTGGGGAGCGATCTCCTACACTGGCCGTACACCTCTAGTGATAGTCGAGGGGACACTGAATAGTGCACGGTACTTCCAAACCGTCATCGAACCCATCGTTCTACCATTCCTAGACCGGCAAGGGAACTTGCTGTTCCAACAGGACAATGCACGTCCGCATGTATCCCGTGCCACCCAACGTGCTCTAGAAGGTGTAAGTCAACTACCCTGGCCAGCAAGATCTCCGGATCTGTCCCCCATTGAGCATGTTTGGGACTGGATGAAGCGTCGTCTCACGTGGTCTGCACGTCCAGCACGAACGCTGGTCCAACTGAGGCGCCAGGTGGAAATGGCATGGCAAGCCGTTCCACAGGACTACATCCAGCACCTCTACGATCGTCTCCATGGGAGAATAGCAGCCTGCATTGCTGCGAAAGGTGGATATACACAGTACTAGTGCCGACATTGTGCATGCTCTGTTGCCTGTGTCTATGTGCCTGTGGTTCTGTCAGTGTGATCATGTGATGTATCTGACCCCAGGAATGTGTCAATAAAGTTTCCCCTTCGTGGGACAATGAATTCACGGTGTTCTTATTTCAATTTCCAGGAGTGTATTATCCTGTCTGATGAGTGCCCTGACGCCTTCGCTGGCGTGGTTGTCCGTTGACCGGAATGCCACCTCCCGTGCGGAACAGGATCGTACGGATCTGTTGACAGTTTGTACGATTATATCGATACTTTGACAGAGGACGGAGAAATAGAGGTTTGTTGCTTTAATTTTGGACACCGGTGTATACTAGTTGTAGTTCATGTCAGCATAATAATCTACCTACGCTCACAAAAGTTGCAAATAGTATTTATTAAACATTCAATGAATGGTTCAGATCTCATCCGCATTTGACATCAGGAAAGATTAAATTCCGTTCTGTAGCGTTTACGTGGCGTAGCTCCTTCTGACTCCAGTTCTGCGTGTGCGTGGTGGATTTCTGCAGACCGGAAACAGAAGCCTCTCATTCGACGGTGAGGTATACTATCATTGTACACATTTTCTTTCTTTATTTGGTTGAAAGACCATCGATTGTCCTCCAGTATTGTCGACGCAAGAATTACGAGTGAATAGCCGTTTGTACTTTATTTCGTTCGTCATATTCGATGCTTTAGGAAAGCCAACTATTGTGTCGTTCATGATTAAATAACGAAACATTTTTCATGCTTACTACGACGCGTTTTGACAATTTATTGTCATCTGATAGTGCATTTGTTTACATGACTATTGTTGGTGGCGTTCGCACGACTGATTTTCTGCCTCTCTTGCACTGTAAATGCTTTTATGAGTTTGTACTGCAATTTGAAAATCGGAAAAAATGAATATTGGTGTGTTTTTATATGCAAATGTTAGAAATGGTATTTTTGTATTTCTACTTGAGGGTATTGTGCCACTTCCATTACAGAAAATGTCTCACAAAGGCAAATCATGGTTTACACTGTTTGTTTTAGTAATCAAAACATACTACAAAGATATTACGGCACTATGGTTTCACAAAGAGACTGTACACAGAGGTGTTACAGACATAAAACCAGCAAAAGTAACATACATAAAAGACACTGGATATCCATTCGAAAACATATAAGAAGATTTTAAGATACTCCACCATTTTAAAAATCAGATACGTTGTATTTAATGGAGGAGCACAAAATTTCTGTACACCACAAAAAGCAAGGAGAAAAAATTCTTAATTACAAACTAGACAGTGAATCAGTTAACTTTTGCAAAAGTTTCTCCTTCAAGTGATAACTGTAGTAATTTTCAAAAATATATACATATCCTCATTACAAATATGTAATCGATACTCGAGATGTCAAAAGTGTTAAAAATATATTTCATAACTGGTAACTTTTTATACTTAATATAATCCAGAAGCACTGTATTACCTTTGACTGTCTACAAATTCTCTGTGAAAGAATAGTGTTGTAATATCTTTGTATCATCTTTTGATTACATCTACATGGATACTCTGCAAATCACATTCAAGTGCCTGGCAGATGGTTCATTGAACCACCTTCACAATTCTCTATTATTCCAATCTCGTATAGCGCGCTGGAAGAATGATCACCTATATCTCTCCGTACGAGTTCTCATTTCCCTTATTTTTCGTGGTGATCGTTCCTCAGTATGTAGGTCGGTCTCAACAAAACATTTTTTCGTTCGGAGGAGAAAGTTGATGATTAGAATTTCGTGAGAATATTCCGTCGCAACGAAAAACGCCTTTCTTTTAATGATTTCCAGCCCGAATTCTTATCATTTCTGTGACATTCTCTCCCATATTTCGCGATAATACAAAACGTGCTGCCTTTCTTTCAACTTTTTCGATGTACTCCGTCAACCCTATCTGGTAATGATCCCACACCGCGCAGCAGTATTCTAAAAAGAGGACGGACAAGCGTAGTACAGACGTTAGTAGGTCTGTTACATTTTCTAAGTGTCCTGCCAAAAAATAAACGGTGTAACTGATGATTTACGTCTGTGGGGCATTCTGTGCATGGAAGAGGCACAGTATCTGAAGATAAACAAACAAAAATGCCATTTATAATGTTTGCATATAAAAACACTCCCATATTCATTTTGTCCGACTTTGAAGTTGCAGTGCAAGAGAGGCAGAAAATCATACATGCGAACTTCAGCAAAATTTTTATGCAAACGAATACACTTGAAAATGAGAATAAATTCTCGAGTGGCATTGTGCTAAGCATAAAAAGTAAGTAACTGTTCAGTTGTACATTAATTAAATCATGAAATTTGTACTTTGTTAACTGGCAAATGACCCCATACAACTGTGAAGTGGTACTTAGTGCGGTGCAGTCGGTTTATGATAGACGGTATGTGCCGTCCTCGTGATAGATTTCTGATTATGCTGGCAAGTCCTGTTGACGTCGACGTCCTTGATTACCACTTAGTGTATCCGCTCTGGAGCCGCAACGCATGTCTATTGCTGCATGCCAGAGAGCCGTGACGGATGGCGGAAAAAGTGTAGAAGCTCCCAGTTAATACCAAGACCCCCGGAGACTCTCTGGTGCGTCAGGCGGTGGCGGCCGCAATAGCATAGTTCTGGAACATCTTGTTCACTGTCCGGAATCGTTAGGGCAGACTGTCGTCTTGTAGATCATCGACTTCGCCTAGAAGACAGGGCGCCTACAAAGGGCCGACGTCTAGACAGAAGACGGCGCCCCTCGAATTTGGTACACATATAGATTTTCCCGGCTGAACAATGTATTCCAGGCAGATTTCTTGTCGCAGAAGGGAGACCGCTGTCACACGCTCTACTGTGGAACCGCTACGTTGTGTTGCACTACTCTGCAACACGGCCACCCATTGGCGACATAATGCAGCGCGTCTGATGTGACGACAGCTTGCGCTCACAATATTGCAGCTCCCAGCTGCTGAAATGTGGCTCCGGCTGGCTTGCAATATTATTCGGCTGGATACAAAAGCCCCGCTTGCAGCTAAGAATGAGTCCCCGTATTGTGCCCCAAACAACGTGTTTGAGTTTGCTATACATATAGTCGCTGCTAGGCCATGTCTAACAAAAAAAATTCTACTACAGTACGTCCGTCAATTTTCGAAGCCGATACATTTAATAGCTATGAAGGAGAAATATTTCTTATTTGGCCGTACTTGCTTAAAAATGACCTGGGGGTCACAAAGATTAACTTATGCTCTCTGTAACATTCAACTACCCTGCTGATGGACGTACCACTCTCACCATATTGAATGACGTTTTTGATTATCGAAGTTACTCAGGCATTCGTGATAAAATGTTTTACTAGTGCTACTCTCAGGAAATTACTTTGCTCATCGTACAGGTATGTGAATTGGCGTTACCGAACCAACATTATATCTTAGTGTAAGCCCTAGTTAATTTAGTGATCAAGACGCGACAGATAGAAAGCTTGGGATTCTGTTAGACCATACAGTGGCTACCATTACTCTGTGAATTCATCTCTCATACCAAGGAAGATGTATTACTCGGACTCGGATACTCTTGTTTCTTACTATAAGATGGATGGCTGAATGGAGAGGGTTGTATGGGCGCACGACAGCAAGGTCTTCAGCGCCCGCTCAGTAACAGATTGAGACGGGTGTCAAGGAAATACTCAGAACAGTAAGGTAAAACTAAACGTGAAACAAAGGTAACAAGGTTGGAAAAATATGTGCCTACCCACACCGAAACGTAGGACGAGGCATGCCGTCAGCAGTAAAACATGGACAGCACAAGACGAAAGTGGTAGTGGGAGCTAAAACAATATATGAGGGCTATCCAGAAAGTACATTACGTTGTGGAATTAAAAATAAATAAAGTATTGGAATTTTTTTATTATATCCAGATGAAAGCCACACTTAAATACTACTTTTCTACATAGTTGCCATTTAAATTAAGGCACTTATCGTAGCGATGGACGAGCTTGGAAATTCCTTCGTCTTAAAATTCGGCCG
Source organism: Schistocerca gregaria (assembly GCF_023897955.1). Taxonomy (NCBI): domain Eukaryota; kingdom Metazoa; phylum Arthropoda; class Insecta; order Orthoptera; family Acrididae; genus Schistocerca; species Schistocerca gregaria. The sequence goes on along the minus strand of NC_064921.1, from coordinate 133,362,928 downwards.
CCTGCGCCATCAACCACGTGGTTACCTCTTCTTGAAGCTGTGCGTCTTCATCAAAACGCTGCATAGCCAACCACTTCCTCATTGGTGGGAATAAGTGGAAGTCACTCGGTGCCAGGTCGGGACTGTACGGCGGATGAGGAAACAACACCCACTTAAAAGATTCGAGAACTTCACGGGTGGCATTTGCCGTGTGGGCCCGGGCGTTGTCGTGAATCATCAAGACCTTTGAGCCCAACTTTCCCATGAGGTTGTTTTGTATTGCTCTTCAGAGGTTGTGCAGAGTTTGGCAATACGTTTGAGAGTTTATTGTAGTGCCTGCTTCCAGGAAATCCACAAAAATCACACATTTTCTGTCCCAAAATAGGTAACCACGTGGTTGAAGGCGCAGGCGGCCGAATTTTACGACGAAGGAATTTCCAAGGTCGTCCATCGCTACTATAAGTGCCGTAATTTAAATGGCAACTATGTAGAAAAGTAGTATTTAAGTGTGGCTTTCATCTGTATATAAAATAAAATTTCAAATACTTTATTTATTTTTAATTCCAAAACGTAATGTACTTTGTGGATAGCCCTCGTAGCAGATGGAAGTGGACAGCTGACCGCAAGGAAAAAAGGGAGGAGCTAGCCACTTTGCAATACACTAAAAGCTCTAGCCTAAAAGCTTAGGCCAGAGGCCAGACACCTTCAAAACATTAAAACCCTAGACACACACACGTCTTATCATTAGCTAAAACACAGGGCAGATCACCATCAACTTGTGCTTCTGCCCTTGCATCACGGTATAAAATGCAGTCTGTTAAAATGTGCCGGACAGAGATGCGCACAACACAAGCATCACAAAACGGGGGGTCCTCCCGCCGTAATAGAAAGCTTTGTGTGAGAGGACAGCGCCTAATCCGAAGACGCGTGAGGGTCACTTCCTCCCGCCGGAGTTTAACTTAATAGTCATTTAACACATCAGACCAATATTAACAAGAGTGGAGAGTGTGAAGGAGGTGAATCAACAGGGACTCATTTCCAGTAATTCATCATTAATTGTGTAGAGTTTCCTCTCCACTTCGAGAAGATCCATTACGTCACGAACAAACAGAAGTTCAGTGAGGTCCCTTACACTACGACCTATTTATGTGATTAATTATACGATCAGCAAGTACTGAGGGATTTGATGCTTTGGAGGTTAATAAATGGAATAGTGGTTAATTAATCCTGAGTGACAGTTTCACAAAGGGAGCAGAAATGCTAAGTTCTCTCACACCCAGTAAAATCCGCTTATTTCAATAAAATGTTTTACTCAGTGTGATTAGCACTACGTAATTAAAGAGGAGGTCTATGGACGCAAAATGGAACGACAGAGCCATTCCACGAAGTAAAACACATTAATTACCATAAAATCACTTTACTGAAAATCGTAAGCCTACATACAGGCATTCATTACACTCAGCGCACTGTCTCATACAAAACATTATTAACTGTAAAATTCGGTTTCAAAAAGATGTGTGGATAGCGTCACACAGATGTTGGGTTCAAACTATCTGATATATAATGTGGAAACAAGAATCCAAGAGGACCACACTTGAATGTAACGAGCGAAGGTCTCCTTATATGAAACAACAATAAGTGGAAAATTGGACAATAAGTGGAGAATTGGACTGCGAGAGGACACGTAGGTAAACCACCATTCAGTGATGCACACAAAAAATCGACTACCTCAGAACAAATCCATTCATGTTGCACGCCTCCGCATATTAACAATCCACTAAGATACTGGCACTGAACAGTCATATTGTCACATGAAATAATAATCTTTGCAACTACTAATATACCAGGCTCACATGATTGGTAACGCATGTTTCCAACGTCGTACGTAAAATGCGAATTTAATTAGATTGGATGTGCGAGCCTTACAAAAAATATTAATAATTACTAACTGCCATCGACTACATCGTGTTCCAGAGGAACCAGCATACTCAAACCAGGACAACCGCTGAAGAGTGGCGAAAAAAACGTTCCAGTTGCGAGTAGGCCGTACTCGCTGGGGATTCCGTACAAACGTAATTATGTATACAGGCAGTTTGTCCGTTCAAAGAAACGACGATTTCGACCATTTTTGCATGTTTTCGACTTGATACTGGCATGATAACCCAGGGATACCAAGACTTTCAAGAATGTTTTAATTTCATGTCTGAAGTCGAATAACGAATGAGGAAAGAAAAATTCTTTTTATGTGATATTACTACAAATTAATAGTATTCTGATTCCTCCCTGTACTGTGCTATGAAAACTTTCTTCTGCCCAAATTTAATGATTTTATGTTAAGGGGAAGTGCGCTTTAGGCTTTAATGAGAGCGTTTGCGAATATAAAAATATGTGTCATAAATGGTCGTGTCTTTCAATTGAATTGACTTAGCAGCTTACATTTGTTACATCGTCAAATAAGTACAGACCGTAGTATGTGACACAAATTTCAAATCTATACGGCTGTCATAGAAAAAGAGGGCTTAATAGAGGAACAGATAGTCTGGAAACAGATAACCACTTTTTCGTGTGATATAATTACAAATTAAAGATTTTAGGATTTTTCTTTTGTTTGTAGTTCGAAACTTGTCTTCTTGGAAAATTTGATGGTTCTAGGTCATCGGGAAGTAGCTCATAGGTTTTGATGAGCGAGTTTGCGAGAGTCAAAATATGTGACATAATTAGTGGTATCTAATGATTGCACTGACTTAGAAACTTCACTTTTTCTGTCGCCAAGGGACTGTAGACCTTAATAGGTGACATATATTTCTACTTGATGCGTCCTCCCGTTCCTGAGAAAAACTGTTTTTAACAGTCCTACAGACAGATGGACTGACAAGATAATGACCATATAAGAGTTCAACCTTTACAAGATTCAAAAGCGAAACGCTAAAAACCACGGTCCAGGTATCCGTTGAAGTCTTTTTTATTCAGGGAGGGGTGTGGGAAGACTCTGGATTTGCAGCGTTCTACGTTAGAGGACATCTACGGCATGAAAATATTCAGTTTGGTATTGCTAAGCTCCGAAGCAAGGGGACTTGTCATGTCCACCACATTTGAGGAACAGCCACCTGCACATACATATCGTACGGACAGATATTCCACGTGTGGCAACGGACACAGAAAGCAGTTTCTCATCTCAGACGAAACAAAGCAGAACCGCTCTACTGTATCCAGTTCCCAAGTATTGGTACTACCGCAAACAGACTGCAGTAACAGCAAAAACTTACGACACTAGCACTCTATGAAATCTCAAATTATGAAAATGGTGGAAAGATATACCCCCTTCATTATGACTGTTGGCTCATCCAAATAAAGCAGGTTTCTATATGAATACAGCAATGTTTCATCTCAACCCATAGTCGCTAGCCAATCACTGCTTTAGCGTTTTTTCATTAGTTCGAAAATTTCCGAGCGCTCTTAGATACACTCTTTGACCATCATACTAAACTCGTCATTATCGGCGAGTTTCCTACTGCGACACGAACTCAGTGTCGTTAAGGATGACAATGATTAGCAACCCTGTCATTTTCAAATGCACTTGCTCGACACTTGCCTTAAAGCAATTAGGAAGGAGGTTCTTCGTGACCTGAAGAACCGCTTTAGCACAGTGGAAGGTATTCTCTGATACTGTAACACAAGTCCTGGCATTCTCTTCCTCCTCCTTGTCAATTTTTACACATATTTCTTTCTTCTGGGAATCTGGGGAGAACTACCTCATTTCTTATCTTACCAGTCCTCCTGATTTTCAACATCTTCCCACAGATCAGCAGCTCAAACGCTTTTATTCTCTTCTTTTCTGCTTTACATTTTCTTCTTTTTTCATTAATCTATGATTCGCCTCCATATAGTTCTGTGCACCAGACTACGCTCTCACACATTTCTTCCACAAGTTGAGACCCACGTTCCACAGTGGTTGGCTCTTCGGGCCACGAATGTCTTCTTAGTTTTTCATAATCAGCTTTTTATCTCCTCTTTGCTTTGCAATGTGTTATTTTGCTTCTACGGTAACAGAATTAATTTACTTCATCTACTTTGTGGTACCCAGTTTTAATAAAAATAATGATAATAACAAAAACAATTATTGTTATTATTATTATTATGAGTAGTACTAGCAGTAGTTTTATTCATCCACAGAATAACAGAACAAGGATACTGGAAATGCTATTACAACTTAAGAATAACAAAAATTACGTACTTCAATTCGGATATAGTTGCTTTTATACTTAAAGGCCTAGTTTGACTAGGATGGGGCAGGTTTTCGGCTGTAATCTTGTAGTAGGATACATCCTGAAATTTGCCTTAAGTAATTTAAGGAAACCATGTAAAATCAGAATGGCCAGATGAAGATTGGAGCCACACCTGAATACCAGGCCACTCTGTTTAAAACAGTGATACTTTATTTACTTTATCCCTAGTGTAGAATATTGCGTTGCAAAAACGTTAGTTTAAAATACAAGAAACTAGTATCGCACCATTCATTTATTTCTCATTCCCTGTCACTCTCCGCATCATACATTATCATACATTATATACACAAACTGTTTAATTACGCAATACAGCACACAGTATTAGCTGATGTCAGGATTATAGTGATGATGTTCAGTTTCCATTTTGTCTGTTAAACTTCCCATTTACTTGCCCAAAAACTGAGTCTGCGTCTCTGTATAATTTTGAGCTCAGAGAAAATATAATGTGTTGTTAGTACACATTGCACAGCCTTGGGAATAATTTCTTCCAGAAAAGATCAAGAAGGAATAAACGTTTGAAGCGTTGTGCTAGAGTGTAGATGATTTATTATCATTGTTATTTACTTATGTTACGTTTTTGCCGAACTGCTAGTTTGTGTTATCTATGTAATCTTTGACTGTACACAATTATTTAAGAGATACTTTTTTACGGATACCTCTTTAAAAGCTTTGTTTTAGTAAACACTTTGAGCTCCTTGGGTACTTTATTTTACGGATTTATTCCATACTAGATAAAGCTGTTTTGAGTTTGATGTTTATTCCTTCTCAGTCTTGTTCCATGGTCATTGGCTAAGCTATTTATCAATGTTTATTAGTGTTATTCTTGATAGTTATGGTATTAGTGAACATTTCAATAACAAGTAATAAAAACCCTAAAGATTGGATTCTAAGGGCATTACATGCTGATGACATTCTGTCAGGATGTAGCGTTGTTTATTCACACCACATCACCTGAGAATCGGTTTTCATTCCTAGAAGTTTCGTAATCCTCATGCAGATTACAGAGGTACTAACTAGATTTAATTTTGAATTGTCAACTTCCGTTAAAGTAAAAATAATGTATTGGTTTTCTGGATGTTCAATTTCACTTTACTGTATATTCAAAAATGGTTCAAATGGCTCTGAGCACTATGGGACTTAACATCTGACGTCATCAGTCCCCTATAAATTAAAACTACTTAAACCTAACTAATCTAAGGATATTACACACATCCATGCCCGAGGCAGGATTCCAAACTGCGACCGTAGCAGTCACGCAGTTCCAGGCTGAAGCGCCTAGAACCGCTCGCCCACAACGGCCAGCGTTACTGTATACTGATAATTTGTAAATTTCCTTAAGGGTTTCATTTGGTTTCACTGGAAGGGGTTCTGATGTTTCCTCAGTGACTATAATGTAGCTGCCATCAGCAAAGAGAATTTTTTTCCCCATGACTAACATTACTGTGAAAGTCATTGATGTGTATCAGGAACAGTACTGCTCCCAATACCCTACCTTGACGAACACCTTTGTTACGTATTTTGATTCTGAAAAGAGTTTTTCTAAAATATTACTCTTATTTGAGGCATTTATATCTACTCTTTGCACCTTTTCATCTAGGTATGATCAGAACAGGTCTTTGGCTGCGCCTCTTATCCTTAATGTTTCAGCTTCATTATTATAATATTCTCCACATAGTATTGAAAAACGCTCATTCATATAATTTGTTACGTGGTGATGATCATTTATTACTTTATTTCCCTCCGTTAATAGTCGATATTACTCCTTTGTTTGTTTCTTCCTGTTTCCTTATTAGTGACATCACAGACTGCTTTGCATTTGATACCAGCATTGTGTATTATTTCGTCATTAAATGACATTTGCAGAAATTAGCAACTTGATATAAATATTTTTGTATGTACGATAGACATTTAGAAACTCTGGTTCATTGTGGCTCTCTTTCATGTAACTGAGTTACTTAAACGTTTCGGAGGACATCCTAATATCTGCTGTTATCCATTTGTCTTTTTTGAAACATTGATACAGGTGTGGATATTTTTCGAAACATCTTTCCAATGTTCATTTTAAATAATGTTTTCCACTAATCCCGTTTCTCCTGCTCCTCATTATTTTCGTCTTTCTTCACTTCTCTCTCAGTCCATAGAGTGCTGTCAGTAGACTGATTCCATTTAAAAGACCCTATTTCTCACTTTCAACAAGGAGAACAATATCATTAGGGAAAGTTATCAGTCTAAACCGCAATTCCACCCACGAATTGTTCTTTAATGTACGACATTGCGTGGTAGAAGGGTAAACTGAAAAGCAGAGACAAAAGGCTTATACATTTTCTTATTTGAGCACTCCTTTTTCAGTCTTCTTATTTTTCCGACTTTGAGCTGCGCGCGTCTCCCACCAGGGGTCACGCTCACGCTCTGCAGCGCCGGTTAACCGGATCAAGTCGGCCAGAATTGCTGCTGACCGTTAAAGGAGGATGGGGTCCAACGACAGGAGCTAGCGGTCATGTGGGGCATGGACGCTGCAACCATCTGGCGGAACTGAATAGCACTTTAAGCGAAAGTCTGCATTGTTAATCTGTCAATTTACAGGAATAAAATAATAATTGTATTCCTTCACCAACCTCCCACTTCAGATGATACAGTTGCTGAAAAGTTAAAAAAAATTGAATTGATTTCAAACACGTACACGACTCATACGATAATAGTTGATGGTGACTCTAATTTATCCTCTATATGTTGGCGAAAATACGTGTTTACTTCCGGAGGTACGGATAAAATATCATCCGAAACTGTGCTAAACGTATTCCCTAAAATTATTTCGAGCAGTTAGTTCACGAGCCCACGCGAATAGTAAACGGTTGTGAAAACACACTTGCCCTCTTAGCAAAAATAATCCTGAGTTAATAACGAGCATCAAAATCGATTCAGGGATTAGTAAACACAGGGTTGTCGTAGTGATAATGAATATTGTAATCCCCAAATCCTCGAATAATAAGCGAAAAATTTACTATTCAAAAAAGCGGGTAAAAATTGACTTCCTGAGAAACAGTCTCTACTGATCCCAAATTAATAATATAAGTGTAGACCAGATGTGGCTTAAATCCAAAGAAACAGTATCGACAGCAATTGAAAGATTTATACTAAATGAATTTAGAAACGACGGAGCTGATCCTTCTTGGTACACAAAACGGGTTAGAGCACTGTTGCAGAAACAACGAAAAAACATGCCAAATTTAAACGGACGCAAAATCCCCAAGATTCTCGATCTCTTACAGAAGCTCTAAATTTAGCGTGGACTTCAGTGCGAGATGCTTATAAGTTTCCACAACGAAACTTTGCCTCCAAACAGGGCATAAAATCCAAAGGGATTCTGGTCGTATGTGAAGTATGTTAGCGGCAAGAAACAATAAATGGCTTCTCTGCGCGACAGCAATGGGGGTACTATCGAAGACAGTGCTGCCAAAGCAGAGTTACGAAACACAGCCTTTCTAAATGCCTTCACAACAGAAGACGAAGTAAATATTCCACAATTCGACTCGAGAACAGCTTCCAAAATGAGTAACGTAGAAGGAAGTATCCTCGGAGTAGTGATGAAACTTAAATCTCTTAATAAAAGCAAGTCTTCTGGTCCAGACTCTATGCCAATTACGTTTCTTTCGGAGTCATCTGATGCATTAGCTCCATACTTAACCATCATATACAACCGTTCGCTCGACGAAAGATCTGTACCCAAAGACTGGAAAGTTGCACAGGTCACACCAATATTCAAGAAAGGTAGTAAGAGCAATCGACTAAATTACAGACCCGTATCGTTAACATCGATATGCAGCAGGATTATAGAAAATATATTGTGTTGGAACGTTTTTAATTACCTCGAAGGAAACGGTCTATTGACGTTCTATTGACACACAGTCAACATGGGTTTAGAAAACGCCGTTCTTATGAAACACAACTAGTTCTTTATTCATATGAAGTGTTGAGTGCTATTGACAAGGGATTTCAGATCGATTCGGTATTTCTGGATTTCCGCAAGGCTTTTGACACTGTACTACACAAGCGGCTTATAGTGAAATCGCGTGATTATGGAATATCGTCTCAGTTATGTGACTGGATTCGTAATTTTTTATCAGGGAGGTCACAGTTCGTAGTTATTGACGGAAAGTCATCGAGTAGAACAGAATGAGTGGTGGCGTTCCCCAAGGTATTGTTATAGGCACTTTACTGTTCCTTATTTATAAAAACGATTTGAGAGAAAATCTGAGCAGCCGTCTTCGGTTGTATGCAGATGACGCTGTCATTTATCGACTAATAAAATCATTAGAAGAGCAAAACAAACTACAAATCGATTTGGAAAGGTATCTGAATTGTGCATAATGTGGCTGTTGGCCCTAAATAACGAAAAGTGTGAGGTCATCAACATGAGTGCTAAAAGGAACTCGCTAAACTTCGGTTACACGATAAATCAATCTAATCTAAAAGCCGTAACTTCAACTAAATACCTGGGTATTACCATTACGGATAACTTAAATTGGAAGGAACACATAGAAACTGTTGTGGGGAAGGCTAACCAAAGACTGCCTTTTATTGGCAGGTCACTTAGAAAATGTAACAGACCCACCAAGGAGACTGCCTACACTACGGTTGTCTGTCCTCTTTTAGAATACTGCTGCGCAGTGTGGGATCATTACCAGACAGGACTGACGGAGTACATCGAATAAGTTCAAAGAAAGCCTGCACATTTTGTATTATCACGAAATATGGGAGAGAGTGTCACAGAAATGATACAGGATTTGGGCTGGACATCATTAAAGGAAAGGCGTTTTTCGTTGCGGCGGAATCTTCTCACGAAATTCCAATCACCAACTTTCTCTTCCGAATACGAAAATATTTAGTTGACGCCGACATACATAGGGAGGAAAGATCACCACGATAAAATAAAAGAAATCAGAGGTGTTTATTCTTTCAGCGCGCTATACGAGATTGTAATAATAGAGAATTGTGAAGATGGTTCGATGAACCCTCTGGCATTCACTTAAATGAGATTGGCAGAGTATCCATGTAGATGTAGATGAGAAGCAAGATGCTTTCATCTGTTGGAAGATGGTCTTGGTATTACGTCTGCTGTTTAGTATCTATGGAAACTGCAGGCAAAGTTAAATGACTCAGCCATATAGACTTCCTTGTCGACAATTGTAATGTGCTGACTGTACGATAAGCTAGTAGAGAGTTACGTGCTGTGCTGTTCTAATACTCCGCTTTTTATGTTTCTGTTAACGCCAGTATTTGCTGAAAGGCGTTTGCCGGTAGTTACATTAGGAAATTTGTATTTCTTCACGCTTATGGCAGTTTGTTGCCTCTTTGCTCTGTGGATGAGTCATGAATGGTAACAGTTGTGCCTATAGTGTACACAGGATAAATGAAAGATCAATTTTCCTCTCTTAATGGAATCCGTGTGCGCGTTTTGCGTCAAATTACATTTATATATTTTTATTCAAATTTAAAAAGACAAGCCACTTATTGTTCTGACGGTTTCCATCTGTTTATGTTGCCAATATTTCTGTATACTCTATTCGTGCCCGAATTGTAATTTAGGAGTGTTATATAGGCTGGTTTGAGTAAGCTGGGGCTAAGTACATTATTGTTAGTTGAAGCCAGCTAGTCGTTCTTTATTAAATGTATTTGTACACCTTTCATTGTAGCGTCTTTGTTTTATTGTGTTTTTTAATAGTGGATCAATGACAGCTCAGAGCTGATAACTGAACATATAGATGCTCTTTCGTGCTAGTTTATTGGTATGCAAGTTCTGCTAACGGAAATGTTTTTCTATCTGTTTTAATTAATACTGTGCTTGTTAACCTACGTTGAAACAGAACAATCGGGACACGCAAAAGAGGCGGAAATAAATTTGTGGATCTTCCTGGGTCTTATTATCATTCACTGTGTGAGTTATGTAGAGCGAAGCCGTGATGAAGTTAATTTTAAACACCTGGAAGAGAGCCTAATAGCCTAACAAGAATGTTTTGTAAGTTTGGTGCTGTATAATTTGTAGAAAGTAATGTGTCATATTATCAATTAACTGTTAGACAAAAACTGCTTTGCGGTTGCATTTTATTTTACCTTTGCCTACCATTAACAGTATCTGTTTGCCACGTGCCATGTGGATGTGGTATGGCATACATCAGCCAGACGACCAGGACCGTTGACATCAGGTGCAAAGAGCACCAAAGGCACACCAGACTGAGACAGTCAACCAAGTCAGCGATTGCCGAACATTGTTTAGAAATCAACCATTCTATGAAGTGTAATGATGCCAAGAGTTCAACACAAACATCGAGATACTGGGAAAGCATCATCAAAGAATCTATTGTGATAAAGGTCGCGGAGGATCTCATCAATCGGAACACTGGTTTCCAGTTGTGGTGGGCTTGGAACTCAGTACTCGATAATCTGAAGACGCAATGTAGGCAACATCCAAGCCCTAAGCGAACTGGAGATAACTGACCAGTATATATAAGAAAGGACGTGCGTGAAATGGTACCTCAGACAACAGACACAATCTCTGAGTTCGTTCTTCCGAGACTTGAGCGACAATTTGAGCACAATCTGCCTGAAAATAGCACTGCAGCCATTCCTGATGGGCAAGAACCTCTGACGGAACGCCTAACACAGCACGCAACGGTAAGTGAACGTCCTAATTAACAGAAAGGCTCAAATGAGGACAATCGGAGGGTAAAACGTCTAGCACAGCTTGGACGTCATTCAGTACTTAATGCAGCTATATTGAGAACGGGTAATAACCACAAAATACGCGCACAACGTTTGGAGCAGCCGCGGCTAGAAGAAAACGCTTCAGCCGTCGCTACTGGTCGACGGACAACAGGGACAGAGCGCCAGGCGCGGTGCGGATCGCAGAGGTATCGCCTAGCACAACGTAGGCATAAATGCTAGACTCGTTCCACCCTGGAATCAGTATCAGACAACACCTGAAGAAGCCTGCGAGTCACGCAGTTAAAATATTGTGCAGGAAAGACAGGAATAGCCGGCAGAAACCCGATTAATCAACATGAGAACGCCTCGCTGGGGAAAGGCTGAAGAATCAACTTGCCTTTTTTATGATGTTGTCTAGCGTATCGCAGATACAAACTCGACGAAACTTCAAAGCGAGATTTATAGAACATCTAAACCCTAGTAACACAAACGTGTCTTCAAATGGTTCAAAAGGCCCTAAGCGCTATGGGACTAAACATCTGAGGTCATCAGTCCCTTGGACCTAGAACTACTTAAACCTAACAAACCTAAGGACATCACACACATCCATGCCCGAGGCGGGATTCCAAACTGCGACCGTAGCGCTCACGCAGTTCCAGACTGCAGCGCCTAGAACCGCTCGGCCACAACGGCCAGCGTTACTATGTACTGATCATTTGTAAATTTCCTTGAGGGTTTCATTTGGTTTCACTGCAAGGAGTTCTGATGTTTCCTCAGTGACTATAATGTAGCTGCCATCAGCAAAGAGAATTTTTTTCCCCATGACTAACATTACTGTGAAAGTCATTGATGCATATCAGGAACAGTGCTGCTCCCAATACCCTACCCTGACGAACACCTTTGTTATGTATTTTGATTCTGAAAAGAGTTTTACTAAAATATTACTTTGCACCTTTTCATTTAGGTATGACCAGAACCGGTCTTTGGCTGAGCCTCTTATCCTTAATGTTTCAGCTTCTTTATTATAAAATTCTCCACGTAGTATTGCAAAACGCTCATTCATATAATTTGTTATGTGGTGATGATCATTTATTACTTTATTTCCCTCCGTTAATAGTCGATATTACGCCTTTGTTTGATTCTTCCTGTTTCCTTATTAGTGACATCCCAGACTGCTTTGCATTTGATACCAGCATTGTGTATTACTTCGTCATTAAATGACTTTTGCAGATATTAGCAACTTGCTATAAATATTTTTGTATGTACGATAAACATTTAGAAACTCTGGCTCATTGTGGCTCTCTTTCATGTAACTGAGTTACTTAAACGTTTCGGAGGACATCCTAATATCTGCTGTTATCCATTTGTCTTTTGTGAAACATTCATACAGGTATGGATATTTTCTGAAACATCTTTCCAAAGTTCATTTTAAACAATGTTTTCCACTAATCCCGTTTCTCCTGCTCCTCATTATTTTCGTCTTTCTTCACTTCTCTCTCAGTCCATAGGGTGCGGTCAGTAGACAAAAGGCCCTACAGGTATTTATTACTTTCAATATGGAGAACAATATCATTAGGGAAAGTTATCAGTCTGAACCGCAATTACACCCACGAACCGTTCTTTAATGTACGGCACTGCGACCGTAGAAGCAGCGTGGTTCCGCACTGAAGTGCCGAGAACAGCTCAGCCACAGCGGCCGGCAACCTCTCTTCGTCTACTGCACACTTAAAGAACGAAACTACACAGCCAGTGATATGACACAACGCCTATGAATCCTACATATTGGCAAAAATGGTAGCTTAATAAATATTTTTGAACAAATAGACATTTTCGTATATATAATGAATCAGCTCGGTATTGTTTTAAACAAACAGAATAGTTTAAATAATATTCTTCGAAAATTTCGCTTGTTTTGGCGAACAATTCATTAATAATACGAAAGCCTATTATTTAAAATTCGCAACTGAAATCGCTATGGTTTCGGCACGAGTACACAGTGATTACTGGTTCATTAGGGTTCACGAAACACAGTAGAAGAATTACACCTTTAGGTTTCTATGTGAGTCGAATAAATTTTCGGTGTTTTGTGGCTCTGATCACTCAATTTTAAGAAACTGAAAGGGAAAGTGGATCGTGTGGCTAACAGTACAATGATTGCTTCCATACAGAACACAGTTAGTTAATATTAAATCTGTAGGGTCTATTACACACGCACACACACACACACACATACACACACACACACACACACACACACACACATACACACACACGCGCGCGGAACTATCAAGGGAAATCCCTAGAACAGTCATCATCAAGGAAGGCGCCTTACGGGAGGACTAAGACACAACGTGTGGGAATTGTTGAGGACTGTATGTTCCTGTACCACACATGGAGCAATCACTCACACAGCACGAAACTATGGGACATTACCACACACTGGTTTTTTTCTTATTAATCATACTCTAATGATAGGGCACAGGAGGTGAACCCTGGCTCTTGGGTAGCTTGGTCATACTACATTTTTGAAGACAAATTATCAGGTAGATTATCTCTTCCATCTAATAATCTTTGAGCTCTTTATGAGAATTCTAGATGAATTAATGAGTTACTTCTCAGACAAGAAGAAATAGTTAGTCTTTTGTGGATATTTGAATGCAGATTTATTAATAGATACGGACATAAAAAGGTGACCTAGATTTATTGTTTGGGTGTATCAATATAATTTAGGTAGTCAATTTTCCAACTCGTCTGCAACTAAATATTGATAGCATTTTTACAGACAGTACTGTTTTAGTCTGAAACAATTGAATGTGCTCACCAATTTTTAATGCACTATCTAATTATGAGGCACAGTGTGACACCATAGAACCCAGGGATAGGGTCATAGAAAGCAGTGGGGCTTGTTAATGAGGACAGGATAGTTACTTAAGAGTAAGCTGAGAGGGGTGGTATAAGATAAGGTATATGTAGAAAGAGCTAATAACGTCAGGGTCAATTCATCCCATAAAAAAAATTTTGTCAGTAGTTTATAGCTCTGTTGCTAAGAAGTTATCCAGAAGATCCATTAAAAAAGCAAGTAAGCCACAGATAATTAAGGAAATTAAAATCTCTTGTATGACTTAGAGGGAAATTTATGTGAAGTAAGTAAGTCAAGAACTGACATTACAAGCCTCTACAAAAGAAAGGTCATAAAAATATCAAGAAATATACATATACTGTCAGAAATAAGTAATGCAGATAATAAGGTTCAAACTATGTTGAACATTGTCAAATTGGAGACAGAACCCAACAGCCAGTCAGTGTGCAATACCATAAAAGTTAAGCTAGATGACAGTGTTGTGACTGATAATTCACAAGCTGTAAGTACTTTTAACAATCATTTTCTGAAAGTAGCAGCAAAAATAGGATTAAATGGTTCAGCCGAAGAGGCAAGAGAATATATTAAAAATGTCATTTCACAAAACTTGAAGCAACTAGAAATAGCACCAGCATCCTTCACTAAAGTTAGTATAATTACAAAATTTCTGAGAAACGAGAAGTTCTTCTGTGGGAGGTGGGGGGGATGAAATTTCAAGCAGAAGTCTGTAAAGTTTGTCCAGGTTATAAGTGATGTCCTTAGTAATGTATTGAAGAGAAGATGCACACTTAAGTGGAAACAATTTACTTAGCACGCTACAATATGGATTCCAGAAAGGTTGCTCATCTGAGAATACTATTTACACATTCACTCATCAGATAGTACAAAAATTAAATAATAATACATTGAAATTGATGTTTTGTTATTTCTCCAAAGCTTTCCACTGTGCAGATTACGTTACTCTCTTAGAAAACCTCAAACTTTATGGAACTGATACCTTTGCACACAGCTGGTTTGAACTATACTTCACAAACAGCATGCAAAAAGTTTTGCTGAATAGTTGCGACAATTTCAGAAAGATAGAAAATTTCAGTGACTCGATTAAATTACATAGCAAGTTCCTCAGGGTTCAATTCTGAGTCCACTGCTATTCCATGTATTTGTGAATGATTTTTCCATTTAAAGTTGAACAATCAAAATGATTACTTTTTGCAGACAATACTAGCGTTGCATTAAATCCCATTAGAGAGAAAGGAACAGAAGAGATAGTAAATAACATTTTCCAAGAATTATTAAGTGGTTCTCAGACAATGCATTCTCTCAAAATTTTGAAAGAAACACAGTGGATACAGTATTCTGTTCAAATAGAGTCATACCAACAACTGATGTAGAACATGAGCACAAGACAGTAATTAGAGTAGAATGCTCCAGATTTCTGGATGAAGATGTAGACGAAATCTTTGCTGACAAAAATATAGTACTCAGTTTCTCAAACAAGCAAGTTCAGCTGCTTTTCCTCCTCGTATAACTGCTAATTTTGGAAACAAACGTACCTACCTCCTGACATTTTTTGCATATTTTCACTCAATAAACCTATACATAATAATTTTCTGGCGTAAATCATCACTTAGAAAGAAAATATTGATTGCAAAAAAGCAGCATAAGAATAATAAGAGGTGCATTCAAGTTCTAAGGCCTCCGATTTTTTTTCCGGACTGGATAGAGATAGCAACATGCGCATTGTTTTAAAATGAGGCCGCGTTCATTGTCAATAAGTCTCAGAGATGGCAGCACCGTATGGCAGATGAAATTTTACCGCCAGCGGCGAGAATGTGAACAGTTTTAAATACTTACATACTTATTTTAACAGCGTGCAATCATTCGTTTTCTGAATTTGCGTGGTGTGAAACCAATTGAAATTCATCGACAGTTGAAGGAGACATGTGGTGATGGAGTTATGGATGTGTCGAAAGTGCGTTCGTGGGTGCGACAGTTTAATGAAGACAGAACATCGTGTGACAACAAACCGAAGCAACCTCGTGCTCGCACAAGCGGGGGTCTGACGACATAATGGAGAAAGTGGAGAGAATTGTTTTGGGGGATCGCCGAATGACTGTTGAACAAATCGCCTCCAGAGCTGGCATTTCTGTGGGTTCTGTGCACACAATCCTGCATGAAGACCTGAAAATGCGAAAAATGTCATCCAGGTGGGTGCCACGAATGCTGACAGACGACCACAAGGCTGCCCGTGTGGCATGTTGCCAAGCAATGTTGCCGAGCAACGAGAGCATGAATGGGACTTTCTTTTCGTCGGTAGTGACAATGGATGAGATGTGGATGCTATTTTTCAATCCAAAAACAAAGCGCCAGTCAGCTCAATGGAAGCGCACTGATTCATCGCCACCAAAAAAATTTCGGGTAACCGCCAGTGCTGAAAAAATGATGGTGTCTATGTTCTGGGACAGAGAGGGCGTAATCCTTAACCATTGGGTTCCAAAGGGCACTACGGTAACAGGTGCATCCTACCAAAATGTTTTGAAGAACAAATTCCTTCCTGCACTGCAACAAAAACGTCCGGGAAGGGCTGCACGTGTGCTGTTTCGCCAAGATAACGCACCCGCACATCGAGCTAACGTTAGGCAACAGTTTCTTCGTGATAACAACTTTGAAGTGATTGCTCATGCTCCCTACTTACCTGACCTGTCTCCTAGAGACTTTTGGCTTTTTCCAACAATGAAAGACACTCTCCGTGGCCGCACATTCACCACCCGCTTTGGTATGGCCTCAGCGATTTTCCAGTGGTCAAAACAGTCTCCTAAAGAAGTCTTCGCCGCTGCCATGGAATCATGGCGTCAGCGTTGTGAAAAATGTGTACGTCTGCAGGGCGATTACGTCGAGAGGTAACGCCAGTTTCATCGATTTTGGGTGAGTAGTTAATTAGAAAAAAAAAGTCGGAGGCCTTAGAACTTGAATGCACCTCGTATACGATGCTCAGCCACAGAGATGATGTCCTCTTCAAGGAGCTTGGCATTTTAACTGTACCACCACAATACATATTTCCACTAATGATATTCTTTGTAAATCACTCATAACATTAAGAAGAAGAGTGTGTTCGTACTTACAATATCACAGCGAAAAATTACATTTATAGTCCATCGTTAAAGCTGACAGCGGATTAGAGAGGAGATTATTATGCAGCAATAAAAACGTTTGATCCTTTTCCCAATGACATAGAATGTCTGACAGGTAGGAATGCGAGTTTTAAATACAATTTAAGAACAATTCTCCTGAACAACTCCTTGTATTTGAACGTCCAATTTCTGCTTACGAACTGGTAGCCTGTAAAAACAACACATGTTTTTAAGTGTAGCTGCATGAGCTGCAATAAAACGATAATGTGTTTATTTTTGTTAACAGTAACCATGTATATGTACCCTATAAATTGACCCGTTTCACATCATTTCGGTGAAAGGACCGTTCAAATGATCTATGGTACATCCAAATAAATAACAAACTAATCCGTCTTTGTTTGGCAAACAAAGACATTTACATATTACAGGTACAGCAAAGAGGAAATTAAACATATAGCTATCGCCCAACTGGCCCACAAAGTAATTGTAAAATGGAGTAAAATTTCAGAGGAATTTTGCAGTTCATGATGATCCACACTAAATCAAGTTGGTATACAAGTCATGAAGCAAACATAGGAAAATTGTAAATACTGACAAATGAAGTGGTAATTGGCAATCTAAATGTTTTTTAATCTATAAAGAACTAAATTTCCGTCACTGAAATACATGAATCCTAAATATCATATCAGATAGGTATCTGTTCGACTACCAATAAAGAACATAAACATGCATACTTAGCATCACAGTCACATACAAATCAACAATGTTAATAGTAATTACCAGTTTAAGTCACATTTTGAATTTTATACTAGTCTTTACAGATAGCGGGCGGTAACAGAATTAGGAAGAAAGGACAATCACTCAACTTTGTTTCCCATCATCAGTGATCTGAGTGCTTTGATGGGACCAGTACGAATTCCTCTCGTGCGTCGACCTTTTATTCTCGGAGTAGCACCTGCAACCTACGCCCTCAATAACTTGCTGCATGAATCCCAATCTCCGTCTTCTTCTACAGTTTTCACCCTTAAACCTCCGTCTAGTATCATGGAAGTAATTCCCTGATGTCCTGACAGATGTCCTATCATCCTGTCCCTTCTCCTCGTCAGCGATTTCCACATACTCCTTTCCACTCCGATTCTGCGCACATCCTCCTCATTCCTTAACTTATTAGTCCACCTAATTTTTAACTTTCGTCCGTAGCACCACATCTCAAATGCTTCGATTCTCTTGTTTCGGTTTTCCCGCAGTCCATGTTTCATAACCACACAATGCTGTGCTCCAAACGTACATTGTCAGAAATTTCTTCCTGAAATTAAAGCCTACTTTTCGCACGGGCAGACTTCTCTTGGCCTGGAGTGCACTTTGTTTGCTAGTTCTAGACGGCTGTTGATGTCCTTCTTGCTCCGTCCGTCATACGTTATTTTGCTGCATGGGTGGCAGACTCCTTAATTTCATCCATTTCGTGATCACCAGTTATGATGTTAACTTTCTTGCTTTCTCTTCTCTGCTACTTTTCATTGCTTTTGCCTTCTTTCGATTTATACTCAATCGTTATTCTGCACTCATTCGACTGTTCATTCCATTCAAAAGGTCTTGTAATTCTAATTCACTTTCATTCAGAATAGCAATGTTGTCAGCGAATCTTAGCATTGATATGCTTTCACTTTGAATTTTAATCCCACTCCTGAAACTTCATTTATTTCCGCCATATGCTTGTTCGATGTATAGATCGAACGTTCCTTCTTGGTTCTTGTATATTTTGGATATTCCCCGTCTATCCCTATAGTTTATCTCTATTCCTCAGAATTTCGGACACTTTGCACCAGTAACATTGTCGAATGCTTTGTCTGTTTCGACAAATCCAATGATGTGTCCAGATTTTTTTCAGTCCAGCTTCCATTATCAAACTCAACCTCAGAAATGCGTCTCTAGTGCGTTTTTATTTCCTAAGCCAGACTGATTCCCATTTGACAGATTGTCATTAGTCTTTTCCATTCTTCTGGGTATTATTATTGTCACCAACTTGGATGCATGAGCTGTTAATCTGGTTGTGCGATGATTCTCATATTGATCGGTTCTGGCAATCTTGGGAATTATGTGGATTATGATTTCCCAAAAGAATGATGGTATATCGCTAGTCTCATACATTCTACACGCAAAAAACGATAGTAGTTTTGTTGACACTTCCCGCAATGATTTTGGAAATATGGTATTATATCTATCCCTTCTGTCTTATTGCTCTTAAGTCTTCCAAGGCTCTTCTAGTACTAGATCCCCTATCTCCTCTATATAGACTCAAGGAGGTCTTCATTGTACTCTTTCCACCTATACGCTCTATCCTCTGCTTTTAACAGTGAAATTATCATTGCCCTTTTTATGTTACTGACCTTGCTTTTATTATCACCGAGGATTATTTTGACTTTACTTGCGACAGTTATCTCTTTCTCGATTGCTTCACATTATTCATGGAATTATTTCGCTTTCACTTACTATCTATTTCATTCCTAGGGGACTTTGGTGTTCCTAACGTTCACTAAATATTTTTCACTTGTTATTTTCACGGTCAACTGAAGTACTTATTCTGTTCTCGTGGTTTCTTTGAAGTTAACTTCTTTGTACCTATTTCTCTCTATGCAACTGTTGTGATTGCCCTCTTCAGAGACATCCATTAAACTGAAATGCCTGCTGAGCTATTCATGATCATAGTATCTATAACCTCAGAGAACGTCAAGCGTATCTCTTAATCCCTTAGCACTTCTGTATCCCACTTCTTTATGCATTGGTTCTTCGTGAGTAGTCTCGCCTTTCCCAAGTATATCTCCTCCTCTTGTAATTCGTGAATAAATTATTGATTGTTACTAGCACAAATTTGTTAGAGAAAGTTAGTCTTTTCACTCACTCATTCCTACTACGAAGCCCATATTCTCCCGTAACGCTTTCTTCTACTCCTTCCCCTAAACAGCATTCCTTTCCCCGTGATAATTATATTTTCATCTCCCTTTACGCACTGAATTACCTTTTTAGTATTCTCATTTACTTTAAAACTTCCTGGCAGATGAAAACTGTGTGCCGGACAGAGACTCGAACTCAGATGGTGGAGCACTTGCCAGCGAAAGGCAAAGGTCCCATGTTGGAGTCTCGGCCCGGCAGACAGTTTTAATCTTCCAGGAATTCTCTGCCTCGTGATGACTGGGTGTTGTGTGATGTCCTTAGGTTAGTTACGTTTAAGTAGTTCTAAGTTGTATGGGACTGATGACCATAGATGTTAAGTCTTATAGTGTTCAGAGCCATTTGAACCATTTTTAATCTGTCAGGAAGTTTCATATCAGCGCACACTCCGCTGCAGAGTGAAAATCTCATTCTCATTTACTTTGTCTACTTCTTCACCGTCTGCTTTCGATGTCGGAATGTTTACTAGAACCATTGCTGCCTGTATTGTCTTGTTGTCGATTCCAAACAGAACAACCCTGTCAGTGAAATATTCACGGTACTCACTTTTCGTTCTATCTTCCTTTCCATAACCAGTCCTGTTCCCGTTACGCAATTCTCTGTTGTTGTTGGTATTACCCCATATTCGTCTGACCAGAAACTCTTGTCTTCTTTCCATTTCGCTTCACTGACACAAATGATGAATGGACTGAGCCTTAGCATTCCATTTTCACATTTATAGCTTCCCTACCATGTTCAAACTTCTAATTCGTAGAACATTAACATCGGTTGTTCAGTCTTTGTCTCATGATCACCTCCCGCTTACCAGTCTTCACCCGAAGATCAAAATGAGGAAATAGGCTGGAATCTTTTGTCAGTTGAGAGACTCTCTTTTAACTACAGGCCATATGCCCTGCGGTTGCACGTTATGTGTGTTCAATGCAGTGGTTCTCATTGCCTTCTGCATCCTCATGCCGCTGATTGCTGTTTCTTCTACCTTTAGGGGTCGTTCCCCATTCCAAGAACAAAATTCTCTCTTATGGTCTCTTTGACAAGGCCTTGGCTGAATCAGAATGACTCCCTAAGCCGGAAGACTTCGGCCGTCATTGCTGATGATTTTCATTCAAAATTTATACAATGGCGAGTTTAGAACCTTGGACTCATGACTATTTTATAGTTAATCAAAAACGCAACCTTAGACCACGTGTGCTTTGCACATCATATGTGAGGTTAAGGTGACCGTTGAGGATGAGAGGAAGAAAAACGAAAAAAGCTATTAATTCACCTCACGATCAAGGAACACATAGTAACGGAAGAGAGAGTGGTCCTTTGGTCATCAGAAATTGCATTAACAAAAAGCATAGAACTAAAAAGCTTCTTCATTTGCAATAAACTAAATACAAAATGTACATAATATACATGGTACCACGATTGAGGCATATCACGAGTACTCTTAAGACCGCACTTCACTCAAGCATAGCACACCCAGAGGTACAAAGAGCAGCTGTATGGATAATTGTCGAGAAGCGTGTCTCTTCTAGAATCGAATTGTGGAGTAGACGTGGGCTGCTGATGCACCTCAATTGAAGGTATCGTATGTCAGTCGAAACAAAAGCCACTCACGCACACCAGAAAAAATGCCACTCCACTTTCTTTCACCTTTCTGTCGATCAGTTTCTGTCGGTGACCATTTATCTAGATTACTTTTGCTATTATTAGGGATAGCTCATTATTAGCCTCTATGATCACGTACTGAATTCAGTGGTAAGTAATAATTAAAGAACCAAATGATGTAATTTCCTTTGTGATTCATACTAAAGGAGCTAGAGCACCCATGACCAAGGTTAATGCTTTCCAATAACAGAGGAATTTTATAGTTGCCTAATGATAATCCGCTCCTGAGAACATCCAGTCCTTTCTTCATGATGCAAAGTTTATTTTGAGCCATTAAGGATTAATGCGAGGGATATCTAAATGGCAGCCAATAATGAACATGGTGCTTTCGTTGTCAATGCACTGAAAGAGATAAAGATGCCATAGGCCGGCGACATACCTTCCCAACTGATAATCTTGACCCAGTGGATAGAGGGTAAGCCCGCATCTCGTGGTCGTGCGGTAGCGCTCTCGCTTCCCACGCCCGGGTTCCCGGGTTCGATTCCCGGCGGGGTCAGGGATTTTCTCTGCCTCGTGATGGCTGGGTGTTGTGTGATGTCCTTAGGTTGGTTAGGTTTAAGTAGCTCTGAGTTCTGGGGGACTGATAACCTAAGATGTTAAGTCCCATAGTGTTCAGAGCCATTTGATAGAGAGCAAGTCTTTTAGTTCGTTCTACCGTCGGAACAACCCGTGGTCGACAGGACTCCAAAGTCCCTCCACGTGGTGCCCTTCACCAATGCCTCTGGGCAACAGCGAGGCCACGCGACCTCAACGCTCAACCTCAGAACTGAGGCATTTTTGGCCATACAAATGGTCACCATGCGTGAATATTGCTGCGCGGTGTGGGATCCTTACCAGATGGGATTGACGGAGGACATCGAAAGGGTGCAAAAAAGGGCAGCTCGTTTTGTATTATCGCGTTATAGGGGAGAGAGTGTGGCAGATATGATACACGAGTTGGGATGGAAGTCATTACAGCATAGACGTTTTTCGTCGCGGCGAGACCTTTTTACGAAATTTCAGTCACCAACTTTCTGTTCCGAATGCGAAAATATTTTGTTGAGCCCAACCTGCATAGGTAGGAATGATCATCAAAATAAAATAAGAGAAATCAGAGCTCGAACAGAAAGGTTTAGGTGTTCGTTTTTCCCGCTCGCTGTTCGGGAGTGGAATAGTAGAGAGATAGTATGATTGTGGTTCGATGAACCCTCTGCCAAGCACTTAAATGTGAATTGCAGAGTAGTCATGTAGATGTAGATGTAGATGTAGATGTAGATGTAGATACCTGGAATGTACTGCTTGTGCCCAATCTATTTGGGTGGCTCCTCATCGAGATGGGCCGAGAGCCAGTGGCGGCATATGCAGTGGTCAGCTGTCACCCCAGGTAGTCTCCCCGTCGGCGACGTTCAGGCGGAGCTTGGCGTAACTCAAGTTGGGATTCCTTCGTCTTGCAGGTTCAGTGGCGGCTGTGTCCCATTATGTCTAGCTTCACAGGGGAGCGAGACACTGCCAAAGGGAGCATTGGCCGGTCTTCAGCCATGAACCATGCGCTGTCTCCCCAACGCACCACGAATAGCCTCACAAACATAAGAACAGCATCCTCAGATTACAGGAATAACAGATTAAAAAACTGGTTCTATGTGTATCAAATGGTTTCATATTACTTGACAATATGCTGAGCAGCAAAATTTTCGAATGAGACAAAGATAGTCATTATTAATGTAATCATTCCAAATAACTATCACTCTATTTACGTAATGAACTCGTAGTGGCAGATTTGGGGATAAAGGCCTTAAACAAGATAGCAAGGATAAGGACTCACACGAGACTACTGATCACCTTGAACAATGATGTTTGCATGTTAAGGTTCGTAATCATCATAATTTCCCTTAACGACAACAGTTGGTACGGATGCGTGTCACTTGCCTTACCAGCCTACCAATTAAACTAATGGAGGCGCTCTACTAAACTACACTACCCAGAGTTTCTCTTACCCTCCATTCAATAAGAATACATCTACGCCTAACATACTCCTATGTACTAAAAAATTATGAAGCCAATTCTATGAGTAATATTCACATAAATCATTTCCCACAAAATTGCGGACCTTCCCTTCGTCGTCGTGGCCCTTTCACCAGACGACATTCTGAAGACATATCTGCGAAAGCTACAGTGATGAAGCATACGCCGGCCGCTGTGGCCGAGTGCTTCTAGGTGCTTCAGTCCGGAACCGCGCTGCTGCTACGGGCGCACGTTCGAAAGCTGCTTCAGGAAATGATGTGTGTGATGTCCTTAGGTTAGTTAGGTTGAAGTAGTTCTAAGTATAGCGGATTGATGACCTCAGATAAAGCATACTATGTAATGGGTACAAAAACAAAATATTACATTGTATCCCATATAGAGGATCTCCAGTGGTCAAATATCCGTCATGTGTACATCTTCACTCACGTCAGGAGTCTTTTTACCTTCTTCTCGATACCACTTGTCCAAACTTCACTTTTGAAACTGGAAGACTTTAAAACAGTCCCCCCCTCCCCCCCCCCCCCCACCACTACCAATAATAATGAAACAAAATCAGCATTGAGTGATGGGTGTCAGTGTATCATTCTTCCCTCAATACTCGTACATACATCTGTTTTATTGTAGAATTACTTATGGGGGATCTGGCTGGTCTCTTTTTTTCTGACGTTCCTCAATGTTTCACGTGTTTGTAAATCTCACAGTAACAGATTGTACCTTTTGTCGTTATGCGCTGCAATTTGGGGAATCTTCCATGACTGTAATGACCCAAGTAAATTTCTTTACTTCTGAAAAGAAGATAAACATCACAACGAACTCTCATTCTCCCAAAGTTCTGTGACTCTTTTATATCCCTTCTCTGGCAGGCAATTTCCTGTGATTAATATCGTAATAACCACGGCACAGCACTTACCCCATGAATGGCAATGCAAAACCTCTCTCTATATCTATGCCTTCAACACCCATCATCTTTGCTGAATACACCCTTCGTCGTTCTTGCAGTCCTCTCATACAAAAAATGGCTCTGAGCACTATGGGACTTGACTTCTGAGGTCATTAGTCCCCTAGAACTTAGAATTAATTAAACCTAACTAACCTAAAGACATCACACACATCCATGCCCCAGGCAGGGTTCGAAACCGTAGCCGCAGCGGTCGCGCGGTTCCAGACTGTAGCGCCTAGAACCGCTCGGCCACATCAGCCGGCAGTCCTCCAATAAATCCTTCTTATTGTACCCGTGGTCTAGGGGTAGCGTCTTTGATTCATAATCAAAACGTCTTCGGTCCCCGGTTCTATCCCCGCCACTGCCTGAATTTTGATAAATAATCATCAATGGCGACCGAAGACTTCCGGCATAAGAAGTCAGCCTCATTCTGCCAACGGCCTTGTCAAAGAGGGCGGAGGAGCGGATAGGGGTTCAGGGCACTCTGTTGTCCTAGAGGTGGGAAATTGACCCTAAAGGCGGAAGAATCAGCAATGATCAACGAATGAGGATGCAGAAGGCAATGGAAACCACTGCATTAAAGACACGTAACGTCTATCCACAGGACATGTGGCCTGTAGTTGAAGAAGTGTCATGATGATCTCTCCATTGGCAAAAAATTCCGGAATAGTCCCCCATTCGGATCTCCGGTAGGGGACTGCCAATGGGGAGGTTACCATGAGAAAAAGATTGAATAATCAACGAAAGGACAATGTTCTACGAGTCGGGGCGTGGAATGTCAGAAGCTTGAACGTGGTAGGGAAACTAGAAGATCTGAAAAGGGAAATGCAAAGACTCAATCTAGATACAGTAGGGGACAGTGAAGTGAAGTGGAAGGAAAGGAAGACAAGGATTTCTGGTCAGATGAGTATCGGGTAATATCAACAGCTGCAGAAAATGATATAACAGGTGTAGGATCCGCTATGAATAGGAAGGAAGGGCAGAGGGTGTGTTACTGTGAACAGTTCAGTGACCGGGTTGTTCTAATCAGAATCGACAGCAGACCAACACCGACAACGATAGTTCAGGTATACATGCCGACGTTGAAAGCTGAAGATGAACAGATAGAGAAAGTGTATGAGGATATTGAAAGGGTAATGCAGTATGCAAAGGGGGACGAAAATCTAATAGTCATGGGCGACTGGAATGCTGTTGTAGGGGAAGGAGTAGAAGAAAAGGTTACAGGAGAGATATGGGCTCGGGACAAGGAATAGCGGATACCCTGTTCAAGAATCACAAGAGGAGGAGGTATACTTGGAAAAGGCCGGGAGATACGGAAAGATTTCAATTACATTACATCATGGTCAGACAGTGATTCCGAAATCAGATATTGGATTGTAAGGCGTACCCAGGAGCAGATATAGACTCAGATCACAATATAGTAGTGATGAAGAGTAGGCTGAAGTTCAAGACATTAGTCAGGAAGAATCAATACGCAAAGAAGTGGGATACGGAAGTTTTAAGGAATGACGAGATACGTTTGAAGTTCTCTAACGCTATAGATACAGCAAAAAGGAATAGCGCAGTAGGCAACACAGTTGAAGAAGAATGGACGTCTCTAAAAAGGCCCATCACAGAAGTTGGGAAGGAAAACATAGGTACAAAGAAGGTAGCTGCGAAGAAACCATGGGTAACAGAAGAAATACTTCAGTTGATTGATGAAAGGAGGAAGTACAAACAAGTTCCGGGAAAATCAGGAATACAGAAATACAAGTCGCTGAGGAATGAAATAAGTAGGAATTGCAGGGAAGCTAAGACGACATGGCTGCAGGAAAAATGTGAAGACATCGAAAAAGGTATGATTGTCGGAAGGACAGACTCAGCATACAGGAAAGTCAAAACAACCTTTGGTGACATTAAAACAACGGTGGTAACATTAAGAGTGCAACAGGACTCCCACTGTCAAATGCAGAGGAGAGAGCAGATAGGTGGAAAGAATACATTGAAAGCCTCTATGAGGGTGAAGATTTGTCTGATGTGATAGAAGAAGAAACAGGAGTCGATTTAGAAGAGATAAGGGATCCAGTATTAGAATCGGAATTTAAAAGAGCTTTGGAGGACTCACGGTCAAATAAGGCAGAAGGGATAGATAACATTCCATCAGAATTTTTAAAATCATTACGGGAAGTGGTAACAAAACGACTATTCACGTTGGTGTGTAGAATATATGAGTCTGGCGACATACCATCTGACTTTCGGAAAAGCATCATCCACACAATTCCGAAGACGTCAAGAGCTGACAAGTGCGAGAATTATCGCACAATCAGCTGCATCGAAACTGCTTACAAGAATAATATACAGAAGAATGGAAAAGAAAATTGAGAATGAGCTAGGTGACGATCAGTTCGGCTTTAGGAAAAGTAAAGGCACGAGAGAGGCAATTCTGACATTACGGCTTATAATGGAAGAAAGGCTAAAGAAAAATCAAGACACGTTCATAGGATTTGTCGACCTGGAAAAAGCGTTCGACAATATAAAATGGTGCAAGCTGTTCAAGATTCTGAAAAAGTAGGGGTAAGCTATAGGGAGAGACGGGTCATATACAATATGTACAACAACCAAGAGGGAATAATAAGAGTGGACGATCAAGAACGAAGTGCTCGTATTAAGAAGGGAGTAAGACAAGGATGTAGCCTTTCGCCCGTACTCTTCAATCTGTACATCGAGGAAACAATGATGGAAATAAAAGAAAGGGTCAGGAGTGGAATTAAAATACAATGCGAAAGGATATCAATGATACGATTCGCTGAAGACATTGCTATCCTGAGTGAAAGTGAAGAAGAATAAAATGATCTGCTGAACGGAGTGAACAGTCTAATGAGTACACAGTATGGTTTGAGAGTAAATCGGAGAAAGAGGAAGGTAATGAGAAGTAGTAGAAATGAGAACAGCGAGAAACTTAACATCAGGATTGATGGTCTCGAAGTCAATGAAATTAAGGAATTCTGCTACCTAGGCAGTAAAATAACCAATGACGGACGGAGCAAGGAGGACATCAAAAGCAGACTCGCTATGGCAAAAAAGGCATTTCTGGCCAAGAGAAGTCTACTAATATCAAATACCGGCCTTAATTTGAGAAAGAAATTTCTGAGGATGTACGTCTGGAGTACAGCATTGTATGGTAGTGAAACATGGACTGTGGGAAAACCAGAACAGTTGTGAATCGAAGCATTTGAGATGTGTTGCTATAGACGAATTTTGAAAATAAGGTGTACTGATAAGGTAAGGAATGAGGAAGTTCTACGCAGAATCGGAGAGGAAAGGAATATGTGGAAAACACTGATAAGGAGAAGGGACAGGATGATACGGCATCTGCTAAGACATGAGGGAATGACTTCCATGGTACTAGAGGGAGCTGTAGAGGGCAAAACAGTAGAGGAAGACATGGATTGGAATACGTCAAGCAAATAATTGAGGATGCAGGTTGCAAGTGCAACTCTGAAATGAAGAGGTTAGCACAGGAAAGGAATTCATGGCGGGCCGCATCAAACCAGTCAGTAGACTTATGACCAAAAAAAAATTGTTTTATTAAAGCCTTCCCATATGTGGCTCGATCACTCTGTCTTCCTAAAGAAAAGATAACAGATCACAGTGTGTCTCAGATATCAACACAAGAATCTAAATAGTTGATAGTGATGATAAGACAACACATACAAATGAACTTGAAATATAGTCACGTTGAAAGAAAACAAATTTCTGAGATTAAACGGAATTAGCTAACGTTGTACCGTGAGTATTCTGACAAGAGTGTTCACTACCAATCTGCAGGGTGCTTTCATTGATCCCTCCATGAACTTCTTAAGATTTCATAAAAGTTGTACCTTAAACGACTTCCTCGTTCGCAACATTTCTACTTAAACAACATTTGGATGTACGATTCTTCATACCGGAAGCGAGCCAAGGAACACTTTAAGAAACATTACAGGGGAACATGCAGCTCATTGACAGCTACTGGGATTTTACCAAAACTTTCGTAACGACTTCCAGACTCATTTCACATGGAGCGCTGTTTTGTCTATCTGTTCTTTAATGTGCTTCTCTTTGTATTCGTTGCACTGCTAATCACACCGTCTCCGAGTGCCTGCTTGCTCCAACAGGGAGAAAGCTAATGAAATCCCTAACCCTGTCAGTAGACCAATGGTTCCTCAAAACAAGAATAGTGGACTATCCCTGTACATCCATGTGCAACATCATTAATCACATCCCATAAAGCTTCCAGTAACGTGTCTCAGTTCTGAGAGAGTTCTGAGACATTTCTCTACTTCCTTCATTATTACTTCATGCAGACTGAAGACAGGGTAGTAGCCGTCTATGTAAAGTAATTTTATGTTTCTTTCTTACAAGAAACTTACCATCTAGGTGACTGGATCTGGGACACATAATCCGAAATAGTCTTGCACACTTTCCCTACTTTCTTTAACAGTTTATCCACAAGTACCTCGGTCGCAGTCTTAACTGTAGTGCTGTGTATGAGAGTAAAGGCTTCATACAGCTAAAGGACTCATAAAGTACGCATTAATGGCGATACAAGTTAGTTGCACCCAATTAGCGTAGCGTCATAGTCAAAATAAGAATTCAGGGACTCCTGTACGTAACAACTGGTGGTTTAGCTTTCTGACAGGCCTTACAGGTCACAAGCACTCTTGTGATCAGTTACTCCGTATTCTTAAAGAACATGGATTCTCATAAACTGATGCAGCACATTCTTGGACCAACGAATATGTAGCTCAAATGTTTTGTCACTGTAGCAGAATGCAGGGTGGCGTCTCGTAGAAGAGCATCGCTTCCCACAGTCTCCCTGGTCACCTGGTCATTGTATTGGACTGCATCTGCAGGAGGTCACCGTTGTTGTCAGTAGATGTCAACAGTGGCGGCTACACCTTGTGGAAGCATATACATCTACATCTACATGATTACTCTGCAATTCACATTTAAGTGTTCGGCAGATGGTTCATCGAACCACAATCATATTATCTCTCTACCATTCCACCTCCCGAAGAGCGCGGGAAAACCGAAACCTTTCTGTTGGAGCTCTGATTTCTCTTATTTTATTTTGATGATCATTCCTACCTATGTAGGTTGTGCTCAACAAAATATTTTCGCATTCGGAAGAGGAAGTTGGTGACTGAAATTTCGTAAATAGATCTCGCCGCGACGAAAAACGTCTTTGCTTTAATTACTTCCATCCCAACTCGCTTATCATATCTGCCACACTCTCTCCCCTATTACGTGATAATACAAAACGAGCTGCCCTTTTTTGAACCCTTTCGAGGTCCTCGGTCAATCCCACCTGGTAAGGATCCCACACCGGGCACCAATATTCTAACAGAGGACGAACGAATGTAGTGTAAGCTGTCTATTTAGTGGACTTGTAGCATCTTCCAAGTGTCCTGCTAATGAAACGCGACCTTTGGCTCGCCTTCCCCACAATATTATCTATGTGGTCATTCCAACTGAAGTTGTTCGTAATTTTAACACCCAGGTACTTAGTTGAATTGACAGCCTTGAGAATTGTATTATTTATCGTGTAATCGAATTCCAACGGATTTCTTTTGGAACTCATGTGGATCACCTCACACTCAGATTGTCACCCAGGTCATTTATATAGATCAGGAACAGCAGAGGTCCCAGGACGCTTCCCTAGGGAACACCTGATATCACTTCAGTTTTACTCGATGATTTGCCGTCTATTACTACGAACTGCGACCTTCCTGACAGGAAATCACGAATCAAGACGCACAACTGAGACGATACCACATAGGCCCGCAGCGTGATTAGAAGTCGCTTGTGAGGAACGGTGACAAAAGCTTTCCGGAAATCTAGAAATACGGAATCAACTTGAGATCCCCGTGTGTTGCACAAGAAAGATGTTTTCTGAAACCATGCTGATTACGTATCAATAGATCGTTCCCTTGGAGGTGATTCATAATGTTTGAATACAGTATGTGCTCCAAAACCGACGTCAATGATATAGGTCTGTAGTTCGATGGATTACTCCTAATACCCTTCTTATACACTGGTGCGACCTGCGCAGTTTTCCAATCTGTAGGTAAAGATCTATCGGTGAGCGAGCGGTTGTATATGATTGCTAAGTAGGGAGCTATTGTATCAGCGTAATCTGAAAGGAACCTAATCGGTGTACAATCTGGACCTGAAGACTTGCCCGTATCAAACGATTTGAGTTGTTTCGCAACCCCTAAGGTATCTACTTCTAAGAAACTCATGCTAGCAGCTGTTCGTGTTTCAAATTCTGGAATATTCCATTCGTCTTCCCTGGTGAAGGAATTTCGGAAAACTGCATTCAATAACTCCGCTTTAGCGGCACAGTCGTCGGTAACAGTACCAACGGCATTGCTCAGCGAAGGTATTGACCGCGTCTTGCCGCTTGTGTACTTTACATACGACCAGAATTTCTTCGGATTTTCTACCAAATTTCGAGACAATGTTTCGTTGTGTAACGTATTAAAGGCAACTCGCATTTAAGTCTGTGCCATTTTTCACGCGTCTGTAAATTTGAGCCAATCTTCTGGATTTCGCGTTCTTCTGAACTGCGCATGCTTTTTCTGTTGCCTCTGCAACAGCGTTCGGACCTGTTCTGTGTACCACGGGGGATCAGTTCCATCTCTTACCAATTTATGAGGTATGAATCTCTCAATTGCTGTTGCTACTATAGATTTGAATTTGAGCCACATCTCGTCTACATTTGCATAGTCAGTTAGGAAGGAATGGAGGTTGTCTCTTAGGAAGACTTCGAGAGACACTGTATCCTCTTTTTTAAATAAAATTATTTTGCGTTTGTTTCTGGTGGATTTGGAAGAAACAGTATTGAGCCTAGCTACAACAACCTAGTGATCACTAATCCCTGTATCAGTCATGATGCTCTCTATCAGCTCTGGATTGTTTGTGGCTAAGAGGTCAAGTGTGTTTTCGCAACCATTTACAATTCTCGTGGTTTCTTGGACCAACTGCTCGAAACAATTTTCGGAGAAAGCATTTAGGACAATCTCGAAAGATGTTTTCTGCCTACCACCGGTTTTGAACAAGTATTTTAGCCAACATATCGAGGGAAGGTTGAAGTCCCCACCAACTATAACCGTATGAGTGGGGTATTTATTTGTTACGAGACTCAAATTTTCTCTGAACTGTTCAGCAACTATATCATCGGAGTCTGGGGGTCGGTGGAAGGAGCCAATTATTAACTTAGGCTGTTAAGTATAACCTCCACCCATACCAATTCGCACGGAGTATCTACTTCGACTTAGCTACTGACAGACACAAACACTCCACCACCAATTCTGCCTAATCTATCTTTCCTGAACATCGTCTGAGACTTCGTAAAAATTTTTGCAGAACTTATTTCAGGCTTTAGCCAGCTTTCTGTACCTATAACGATTTCAGCTTCTGTGCTTTCTATTAGCGCTTGAAGCTCAGGGACTTTCCCAGGACAGCTACAACAATTTACAACTACAATTCCGACTCTTCCTTGATCCAAGCACGTCCTGTACTTCCCATGCACCCTTTCAGATTGCAGCCCACCCGCTACTTTCCTGAGGCCTTCTAACCTAAAAAACCGCCCAGTCCACGCCACACAGCCTCCGGTACCCGTGTAGCCGCCAGCTGAGTGTAGTGAACTCCTGACCTATTCAGCGGAACCCGAAACCCCACCACCCTATGGCGGAAGTGAAGGAATCTGCACCCAACACGGTCTCAAAACCGCCTGAGCCTCTGATTCAGACCCTCCACCCGGCTCTGCACCAAAGGTCCGCAGCCGGTTGTGTCAACGATGTTGCACATGGTGAGCTCTGCCTTCATCTCGTAAGCAAGACCGGCAGCCTTCACCAAACCAGGTAGCCGCTGGAATCCAGAGAGAATTTCCTCAGATCCAAAGCGACACACGCCATTAGTGCCGACATGTGCCACCACCTGCAGCTGGATGCACCCTGTGCTCTTCATGGCATCCGGTAGGACCCTTCCCACATCAGGAATGACTCTATCTGGAATGCACGCGGTGTGAACACTGGATTTCTTCCCCTCCTCAGCCGCCATATCCCTAAGGGGCCCCATTACGCGCCTAACATTGATTCGTAGTACATTACATAATCGCTCGTCCACCATATGAATAACATTATCTTTTTGGATATAGGCAGGCCTGCGTTGGGGGAGTTCCTGCTTTGTGTTGGCTCCACCATTCCTTTCTTTTCCTTATGTTAACATAAAAACACTTTTTCTCGAAACCAGTAACAATACAAAATAGAAATGGTCGGCGATGCTCAGAAGCGAATTCATGCCAACTACGCAGAATTACACATAGGCCTCCCACAGATATTTGTGATTGTGGCTCGCGGTAACCATACTTCCAATTTTCGAACCTTCCCCATTGCATGAAAATGTCACGTGATGATGCAATGGTTGCAGTTCATCACATCTGCCAGTTCTCGATTACACTGACGTGGATCATTGAGAATTAATGCTTTTAAACGATCTTCATCAAACACTACAGACCTTCCTAAACTTGGTGATTTACTAACATGAAAACGATCGTCCTTAGAACTAGCAAATCATTTCCTTGCTGTGCTTTGTTCAGCGGCATAATCCCCGTACTCCGCGCAAATGTTTCTGGCTTTCTTCGCTGATGTCACCCTTCTGTCGAACTCAAACAGATGTGTACTCCGGAAATGATCTGCCATCTCAACTTGGCTTTCGATTTTCTAGTATCCACAGCTCCACTCATTATCTCTAAACGGCAATACGTAAACTCAAAGTGGACGTTACATTTCAGATGTATTACGACCCGTGGCTTTATCCTTCATTCGATCTTTGCGACACCCTAAATTTCAGCAGGATAATGCACGACCGCATGTTGCAGGTCTTGTACAGTCCTTTCTGGATACAGAAAATTTTCATCTGTTGTCCTAGCCAGATCTCTCACCTATTGAAAACGTCTTGTCAATGGTGGACGAGCAACTGGCTCGTCACAATACGCCAGTCCCTCCTCTTGATGAACTGTGGTATCGTGTTGAAGCTGCATGGGCAGCTGTACCTGTACACGCCACCAAAGCTCTGTTTGACTCATTGCCCAGTCGGATGAAGGTCGTTATTACGGCCAGAGGTGGTTGTTCTGGGTACTGATTTCACAGGATCTACGCACCCAAATTGTGTGAAAATGTAATCACACGTCAGTTCTTGCATAATATATTTGTTCAATGAATACCCGTTTATCATCTGCATTTCTTCTTCGTGTAGCAGTTTTAACGGCCAGTGTGCTATTACTAATTACCGAATCCTATCTTTTGGTATATACAGTGCACGATACATGGTTATTACTAACATTTACATTACCACCTGGATGGCAAAGATCGGTCTTGTCATACAATGAC
Source organism: Schistocerca gregaria (assembly GCF_023897955.1). Classification (NCBI taxonomy): domain Eukaryota; kingdom Metazoa; phylum Arthropoda; class Insecta; order Orthoptera; family Acrididae; genus Schistocerca; species Schistocerca gregaria. Next base: position 133,329,011 of record NC_064921.1, on the reverse strand, counting down.
ATGAGCTCCGTTTCACAAGCTGTGGCATCACACGCTGCATTCAGTTAGTCGATTTATCGAGTTTTAGGTTTCTCGTTTATTCGGCACACTGTTCCTGGGGTCTGCAGTCTGCACCTCATCAAATCTTTGTGATGTCCCCTGAATCTGCACCCCGCTCGCCAATCGTTAAATCTCTTTCATGGATTCCAGTGACCTCTCTGTGAGCCACAGTTCCACAGAAAATTATCTTGCCTGTGGAGCTTTTGTAGCTGCCAGTCTCTCTGCCCCACAATATGACAGACCTCGGCTTTTCGTCATCACTCTGTGTTAGTGGACATCTTTGGAAGGATTCCATTAAGGTTGGTACTTCTCTGAGTAAATGAAAAGCTTCTCACCTTCAGTGGTACATCTAAAATCACACACCCGCACTTTCACATATCACAGAAATAACTCATGGAGTGGCAGGAAGAAAGGAAGATGCTGGGGATTTGAAAAGAAATTAAAAAAGGTGGCGCCATCGTATTATTTCACCAAGTACACGCCAAATGTTTGTCTACACAGCAGGGACATCATCTGTCGGACGTCAAACAAGAGATAAGCGTGGTTGAGACTAGAAATAATATGACCGGGGAAACTCCATTCGCAATCTTTGCCTCGCAATCCAGGAGAAAGGAATAAGGCACAAACACGATAATACTGGTGCGAAGTATCCTCTTCGGTGCGTAATAGAATAGCTGATGTAGTATATATGTGGATGCAATATTACAGTGGCTACAAAACGAATACACTGAATTAGCTGTCCTGTCCTTTTGTGCTATGTAATCACTTGTACTGACGTATATGTATTTTAAACGCTTCACGGAACTGGACTGTGTCAGCGATGTTGGGATGCTGGCGTAAGGATTTTCGTGTCGCTGATTTTGGCGACCATGGGAAACAAACAGTCTGTGTTTTGAAGCAGACATGCAGACATGACGTCAACGGGTAGCGGAACCCTCGAAATCAAACCACCACGGCGTAGGGTACACAGCTCTCTGCTTTCAGAACACACATTTCAACAGTTGTTGCATTATCGATTGCGCAGTAACCCTAGTGCGCCATTACGCTTCAGAAAATATGTTGCTGATCATTAGAGATTCGCCATCCATTACAGGATACTACATTAAACAAAAGATTATTGAATGAATACCTTCTTCTGAAACATTTTTGAGATAACTATCTCTGTCGTTCAAGCAGAGCGAACAAGAAATTATGTTGGTTTCGTTGCAGAGTAGTATTATCGTAAGACTGCACTTAGGTTGAGTCACACAATTTTAAAACTCATTATGTCATTTAGTACGAATTAATGTGCTCTATTGACTGCTGTGATAGTGGAGAAAACTTCAGTTACAATACTGTGCGTAATCAACATTGATGTAACTGACGTATGTAGATAAAGTCAAAATATTCTTTCAGAGCAGCTTTACGGTTTTATGTTTCACTACGTTCATAGTTTCTACGGACATCTGTTCTCTTAAACCACCAACCGATGTACTTGTGGTACTTGCGTAATATCATTACAAAACTGCAAGCACGTTTCTTTGAGTGTGTCACCAAGTAAGCGTCAAGGATAATTACAAAAGAAAAAGAAAATTTATTATAACAAACAGAAGTTACAGAAGTTAGACTATATGCTAAAAGAATTTTAAGTGAATTGTTGAAATAAAAATACAGCTGTGTTCAGTCTAATATCTGAATGCAACGCAACCAATGAGATAATTATACCATTATAGTGCAACACATCGTTTTCAGAATATCAGAAACAATTAGACGATGTTGTTGTTGTTGTGTTCTTCAGTCCTAAGACTGGTTTGATGCAGCTCTCCATGCTACTCTATCCTGTGCCAGCCCCTTCATCTCCCAGTACCTGCTGAAACCTACATCCTTCTGAATCTGCTTGGTGTATTCATCTCTAGGTCTCCCTTTACGATTTGTACCCTCCAAGCTGCCCTCCAGGACTAAATTGGCGATCCCTTGATGCCTCAGAACATGTCCTGCCAACCGTCAAGTTTTGCCACAAACTCCTCTTCTCCCCAATTCTATTCAATACATCATTAGTTAAGTGATCTACCCATCGAATCTTCAGCATTCTTCTGTAGCACCACATTTCGAAAGCTTCTACTCTCTTCTTGTCTAAACTATTTATCGTCCATGTTTCACTTCCATACATGGCTACACTCCATACAAATACTTTCAGAAACGACTTCCTGATAGTTAAATCAATACTCGACGTTAACAAATTTCTCTTCTTCAGAAACGCTTTCCTTCCCATTGCCAGTCTACATTTTATATCTTCACTACTTCGACCATCATCAGTTATTTTGCTCCACAAATAGCAAAACTAGTTTACTATTTTAAGTGTCTCATTTCCTAATCTAATTCTCTCAGCAACACCCGACTTAATTTGATTACATTCCATTATCCTCGTTTTGCATTTGTTGATGTTCATCTTATACCCTCCTTTCAAGTCACTGTCCATTCCGGTCAACTGTTCTTCCAAGTCCTTTGCTGTCTCTGACAGAATTACAATGTCATCAGCGAATCTAAACGTGTTTATTTCTTCTCCATACCTACTGCGAACATTTCTTTCGCTTCCTTTACTGCCTGCTCAATATAAAGATTGAATAGCATCGGGGATAGGCTACAACCCTGTCTTACTCCCTTCCCAACCACTGCTTTCCTTTCATGTCCCTCGATTCTTATAACTGCCATCTGGTTTCCGTACAGATTGTAAATAGCCTTTCGCTCCCTCCATTTTAGCCCTGCCATCTTCAGAATTTGAAAGAGAGTATTCCATTCAACATTGTCAAAAGCTTTCTCTAAGTCTACAAATGCTAGTGCCTTTCCTTAATCTTTCTTCTAAGATAGGTCGTAAGGTCAGTATTGACTCACGTGTTCCAACATTTCTACGGAATTCAAACTGATCTTCCCCGAGGTCGGCTTCTATCAGTTTTTCCATTCGTCTGTAGAGAATTCGCGTTAGTATTTTGCCGCTGTGACTTATTAAACTGATAGTTCTGTAATTTTCGCATCTGTCAACACCTGCTTTTTTGGGATTAGAATTATTATCTTCTTCTTGAAGTCTAAGGGAAATTCGCCTGTCTCATACATCTTGCTCACCAGATGGTAGAGATTTGTCAGGACTGGCTCTCCCAAGGCTGTCAGTAGTTCTAATAGAATGTTTTCTATTCTCGGAGCCTTGTTTCGTCTTAGATCATTCAGTGCTCTGTCAAACTCTTCACGCAGTATCATATCTATCATTTCATCTTCATCTACCTCCTCTTCCATTTCCATAATATTGTCCTCAAGAACATCGCCTCTGTATAGAACCTCCATATACTCCTTCCACCTTTCTGCTTTCCCTTCTTTGCTTAGAACTGGGTTTCCATCAGAGCTCTTGATATTCATGCAAGTGCTTCTCTTTTCTCCAAATGTATCTTTAATTTTCCTGTAGGCTGTATATATCTTACCCCTCGTGAGATAAGACTCTACCACCTTACATTTACCTTCTAGTCATCCCAGCTTAGCCATTTTGCACTTCCTGTGGATCTCATTTTTGAGACGTTTGTATTCCTTTTCGCCTGCTTCATTTACTGCATTTTTGTATTTTCTCCTTTCATCAGTTAAATTCAGTATCTCTTCTGTTACCCAAGGATTTCTACTAGCCCTCGTCTTTTTACCTACTTGATCCTCTGCTGCCTTCACTATTTCATTCCTCAAAGCTACCCAATCTTCTTCTACTATATTTCTTCCCCCATTCCTGTCAATTGTTCCCTTATGCTCTCCCTGAAACTCTGTACAACCTCTGGTTCTTTCAGTTTATCCAGGTCCCATCTCCTTAGATGTGAAATCGTATATCTGGGCTACCTGTGTTCTACAATAACCTTTTTTATAGCGGTATCGGGTATGAAGTTATTTTTCTCCTAAGTAGTCGCGACAGAATGCCCCTCCGAACATTTATTTTAACTATTTTGTCAAAAATGTCTGCCGCATGCTTCTGTTACACATGTGAAGGATGGGGAAATCTTACAGTTTTCTCACAATCGATTCGTTGCGGTCGCGCGTTTGAGTGTTAAATGTGGTGTGAAAAACAAGCAGCGTCCTCACTTTGATTATATTTACGTTTGTTTAAGGTGTCAAGAGCGTGATGTTCGGTAAGGATGTAGAATATGTCAATAAACAAGATTACCTGTTCAATATTCAAAAATAAATGTTGTGCAGATTGCAAGTGGAATAAAATTAGAATATTATTAATACGGGCGTTGCTATATATCAACGGGGACAGGTGAAAATGTGTGCCCCGACCGGGACTTGTACCCGGAATGTGCCGCTTATTTGACAGACACTCTGTCCATCTGAGCCACCGAGGGCGCAGAGAACATCGCGACTGCAGGGAGTATCTCGCGCAGGCCTCCCGCGAGACCCACATTCTCACCTTGCATGTCCACACACTACATTCGTAGTGTCCCACCCCAACATAGTCATTACTCGTGGAAGGCATTCTTTCCAAGACCCATAAGAGTTCGGAGAATATGTGTGCATCCGCACAGAAGAAGAAGGTCATGGCTGGTGTTGTCAGAACTGTATCCATGTATGGATATGGTGTCTGTTCTTCCAGACATGTCAGAAAGAACAGACACCATATACATATAAGTGCAAGTGGAATGGTCGATACTGAATTAGAATAAATGCTTCTCTCCATGCTAGTCTACCTCGTATAGTCTCCTTCCTCTGCACCTAACTACCGCCTCATACACCTATTTGAATGTGCTTTCTTTATTCAAGTCGTAACTGCCTTCTACGATTTTACTGTCCTTCCGTTACCAAACTTACAGTTCCCTGACGCCTAAAGCTGTTTCCTATCGACCGATTCCTTCTTTTAGTCTAATACATATATTTCTTTTTCCTGCAGTTCGATTCACTACCTTTTGGATTTGTCTCTTGTCTGGACACTTTACCGCTCGCGCTCCATTTCCATATAAGATTACCTTCACATAATACTTCTTAAACTATTATCAAATGTTAACTAAAACTTTTTTCAGAAATGCTTTTCATGTTACTGCTACTCTTCATTTTATATCCTTTCTACTTTGTTGATCAAGCGACGTTCAGTAAGTAACGCAACATAATTTGGTTTCATTCAGGACTCCAATACACCTCGTTATTCCCCACTCCTTTAGCTATAAAACACTTCTTTCAACGTAGTCTCCATTCAGTGCGAAGGCCCTACGCTAAATTACTGGGAGGTCATGAATGTCTGCACCACTCCATGGGCCAATATCGGAGCCAATGTGTTGCTGCATCGTTAACTTTCGCATCATCCACGTACTTCTTCCCGCTAAGTGCATCCCACATTGGACCTGACAGATGGATGTAGGAAGGTGCGAAATCCAGGCTGTGGAGTGGATGAGGAAGAACAGTCCCATGGAGAAGGAGACGTTCGCTTGCATTTTTGTGGTGACGAACTCGTCAAAGTCGCTTGTTCAATTCCCGGGGGTAGCAAAATGCACTTCACAGTTGATCATTGCCCCATTATGAGGGGCCATCAAACAGAGTAACACATTCAGAGTGCCAGAAGACCGACGCCGTGACTTTATCGACTGAGGGTGCGGCTTTGAAGGTGTTCTTCGGAGACGAGGTGGTGTGGCGTCAAAGAGGCCCGTACCGCTCCGGCAGTTCCGCACAGATTGTCCTTTTTTTGCTCATTATCGTCTTCTGCGGAGAGGAACCCATCGGGACCACATCTTTGAACACCTCGACTTGTTGACAAGTGTGTCAGCACTACCAACAGAGAAGTCCATTTGTGCAGTGAGGTGTTTGTGAGCCGTCGGTCAACTCGAATGAGAGTGTCCGCACGTCTCAACGTTTCAGGAGTCACAGCTTCGTGCAGCCGACCGGCACGCGAGAGAACGGGCACGGTCCGAAACCTTGTTGCGGTGATGATACACGCCTCGCTCAACGGCTCACCGTGCTTCTGTTGACTGCCATGTCTCCGTAGACATTACGCAACGGCCTATGAATAAATGCGATGCTTTTTATTCCACCAAAAGAAACTCAGTGACAGCTCTCTGCTTGGAACATACCTCCGGTACACATACCATTTTGAAGGCTCCGTGTAATGCCGACATCTACCCGAACGTCATAAAATTATAGGTGCTGAAGAAACTATAGGTCCTGAAGCGCGAATATTTCACGATATCCCTCTCCAAGTTCCAAATTTTGTAATCCGAAAATGGCCGAGAAAAAAAAAGTGTTACATTACTTATTGAACGCCCCGCATATTTTGCCGCCCAAATAGAAAAAAATAGCCCAGTTTACTCATATCAGTAGCTCAGTTACTAATCTAACTATATACACTCCTGGAAATGGAAAAAAGAACACATTGACACCGGTGTGCAGAACCACCATACTTGCTCCGGACACTGTGAGAGGGCTGTACAAGCAATGATCACACCCACGGCATAGCCGACACACCAGGAACCGCGTTGTTGGCCGTCGAATGGCGCTAGCTGCGCACCATTTGTGCACCGCCGCCGTCAGTGTCAGCCAGTTTGCCGTGGCATACGGAGCTCCATCGCAGTCTTTAACACTGGTAGCATGCCGCGACAGCGTGGACGTGAACCGTATGTGCAGTTGACGGACTTTGAGCGAGGGCGTATAGTGGGCATGCGGGAGGCCGGGTGGACGTACCGCCGAATTGCTCAACACGTGGGGCGTGAGGTCTCCACAGTACATCGATGTTGTCGCCAGTGGTCGGCGGAAGGTGCACGTGCCCGTCGACCTGGGACCGGACCGCAGCGACGCACGGATGCACGCCAAGACCGTAGGATCCTACGCAGTGCCGTAGGGGACCGCACCGCCACTTCCCAGCAAACTAGGGACACTGTTGCTCCTGGGGTATCGGCGAGGACCATTCGCAACCGTCTCCATGAACCTGGGTTACCGTCCCGCACACCGTTAGGCCGTCTTCCGTTCACGCCCCAACATCGTGCAGCCCGCCTCCAGTAGTGTCGCGACAGGCGTGAATGGAGAGACGAATGGAGACGTGTTGTGTTCAGCGATGAGAGTCGCTTCTGCCTTGGTGCCAATGATGGTCGTATGCGTGTTTGGCGCCGTGCAGGTGAGCGCCACAATCAGGACTGCATACGACCGAGGCACACAGGGCCAACACCCGGCATCATGGTGTGGGTAGCGATCTCCTACACTGGCCGTACACCTCTGGTGATCGTCGAGGGGACACTGAATAATGCACGGTACATCCAAACCGTCATCTAACCCATCGTTCTACCATTCCTAGACCGGCAAGGGAACTTGCTGTTCCAACAGGACAATGCACGTCCGCATGTATCCCGTGCCACCCAACGTGCTCTAGAAGGTGTAAGTCAACTACCCTGGCCAGCAAGATCTCCGGATCTGTCCCCCATTGAGCATGTTTGGGACTGAATGAAGCGTCGTCTCACGCGGTCTGCACGTCCAGCACGAACGCTGGTCCAACTGAGGCGCCAGGTGGAAATGGCATGGCAAGCCGTTCCACAGGACTACATCCAGCATCTCTACGATCGTCTCCATGGGAGAATAGCAGCCCGCATTGCTGCGAAAGGTGGATATACACTGTACTAGTGCCGACATTGTGCATGCTCTGTTGCCTGTGTCTATGTGCCTGTGGTTCTGTCAGTGTGGTCATGTGATGTATCTGACCCCAGGAATGTGTCAATAAAGTTTCCCCTTCCTGGGACAATGAATTCACGGTGTTCTTATTTCAAATTCCAGGAGTGTATATACTAAGATGGTATCTGTTCTTTCGGACATGTCCGAAAGAACGGATACCATCTTAGTATACATATAGTTAAGGCTCACAAGCCAGTTGATCATCTTCTTCTTCTGTGCGAATGCACAAACAGTGCCCGAACTCTTACGGGATTCGGCAGCGCACCGCGAGTAATGAGTAGAATGGGTGGGGGCACTACGAATATAGTGCGGGACAATACGTTGAGAAAGCGGGTTTCGAAGTAGGCGGGCCAGAGATAAATCCCTGCAATCGCTCTGTCCTCTGTGTCCTCGCTGGCTCAGATGGATAGAGCGTCTGACACGTAAGCAGGCGATCCCAGGTTCGAGTCCCGGTCAAGGCGCAGATATTCATATGTCCCCGTTGACGTGTTCCAACGCCTGTAAGCAGATAAGCGTGTTCATTTCATTGTAATTTCACTAATGTAACTTTCTTACAATCGCCTGATTTAATATCGCTATTTTCGATTTCCCTCGTTTGTTAATGTTGTTTGGCTCTTAGCGCTATGGGAATAAACATGTGAGGTCATCAGCCCCCTAGACTCAGAACTACTTAAACCTAACTAATCTAAGGACGTCACACACATCCATACCAGAGGCAGGATTCAAACATGCGACGTTAGCAGCAGCGCGGTTCCGGACCCAAGCGCTTAGAACCGGTCGGGCACAGCGGCCTGCGTTTATTTATGTTTATCATATAATCTAATTTTAAGGCACTATCCATTTCGTTCAACTGTACTTCCATGTCCTTTGCCGACTCTTAAATAATCACAATGTCATCAGCAAACCCCCAATTTTGTTTTGTTTCCTCACTAAACTTTATACCCTTCCAAACTTTCACCTTGGTTTGTTCACAGTTTGTTCAACGAACAAGTTGAATATCATCGGGGCGACGCTACATCTTTGTCTTAATTCCCTCTCAACTAACGCTTTCCCTTCCAATTCCTTCAACAATTTCACCCGAGAAACTTTTCTGCTTTCTGACGTAATGTATACCTTCTGAGACAATCACGACGCCGTAAAAGGTGACAATCTAGTGCGGGCAACGTACAGCCTAAAACTGTTAGCGTTACTCGGTGTCGTCAAGGGTGGGGGTGGCCGTACACAGTTGCTCTAAAGACCAAACATTCAACACAGCTTTCACAGAAAATCTTATTATAGTAACGAGACCAATTAAACAAATAAATATTGAGGAGCGTTTGAGCTAAGACTGGTACTGTTAGTCAAAATCGCGAAGGATACTAATATTACCTAGCTGAGATTGTTTCATATCTTTTTCTAGACATCTCTCTCAGAAGAGCACAAGGTACGTGAATAGTGACCGCATATAAACAAAACTCAGTGAATAATTACTCAATGTTTAAACATCAGACAAAACTCGTAATCCTTCAGGCAAACAGAGAATGTACGACCAACAGCTATCTGTGAATAAATACACATATTAGTGCAGTTAGCTCGCGGGGAGTGTAAAGATGTTAACACGAACTCCCACAATCATCTCCAGAAAATACAAATTTCATAACCATGAATGCTATCCCTACTACTTCTGTCCAAATCAATAAAATAAATCAGTCAAAAGAAACAAATATTTACGAGTTCACCGCTGCAAGAGTAAAATAAAGAAAATAGACTTGGTGTATTTTAGAGTTCGTCATTTACTAAACGGCTCTAGAGGTTATAACTCCTGACTGAAACCACAGGCCCGAAATTTACAAGTTACCACACATTTCGAAAATTATTCTCAGTCGACTTTGTCACAGGCAAAACATTCGCGGCACACAGGCCGCTAAGGATCCGAAAAGACCTCAGCCGGCGCAATGAAGACGAAAGACCCATGATGAACGGCGGAAGGCAAAACACCCTGTGGTCTTATGTGCACATTTATTTAAAGCGCGGAGGGGACATAACCGAAAATTTAAACATTTATTTAAAAACACATTATAGCCATAGCTATTACTGTACGAATCTAAAATTTTGCGCATGTGAAGAAAAGGAGCTGTATTTTAACAGAAGAGTGTAACAAAACACGCAGGATTAATCTACGTCTACATGAATACTCTGCAAATCACATTTAAGTGCATGTCAGAGGTTTCATCGAACTACCTTCACAGTAATTCTCTATTATTCCAATCCCGTACAGCACGCGGGAAAACGAACACCTGTATCTTTCCGAGAGAGCTCTGATTTCCTTTATTTTATTATGATTATCGTTGCTCCTTAAACAGGCCGACGTAAACAAAATATATTCGCATTCGGAGAGGAGAGGTGGTAACTGAAATTTAGTGACAAGATTCGCCGCAACAAAAAACGCGTTCTGTCCACCCCACATTCTGTATCATTTCAGTGACACCCTCTAACCTAGGTCACGATACTACAAAACGTGTTGTGCTTCTTTGAAAGTTATCGATACACTCTGCTAATCCTATCTAGTATATAGCCCACACCGCGCAGCAGTATTCTAAAAGAGGACGGGCAAGCATAATGTGGGCAGTCTATTTAGTACATCTGTTATACTTTATAAGTGAGCTGCCAATAAAACGCCGTGTTTGGTTAGCTTTCCCCACAACATTTTCTGGGTGTTCCTTCCAATTTGAATTGTTCATAATTGTAATTTCTAGGTATTTCTTTGAATTTACGGTATTTAGATTTTCCTGACTTATCGTGTAACCGAAGTTTAACCGATTCCTTTTCGCACTCATGTGGATGACCTCACACTTTTCGTTATTTAGGGTCAATTGCCAATTTTTGCACCATACAGATATCGTTTCTAAATCGTTCTTCTAATTGTTTTGATTTCTTGTGACTTTACTATTCGATAAATGACAGTATCATCTGCAAACATCCTAAGAAGGCTGCTCAGATTGTCTCCTAAATCATTTATATAGGTAAGGAAAAGCTACGAGCCTATAACACTAGCTTGGGGAACGCCACAAATCTCCACTGTTTTACTCGATGACTTTCCGTTAGTTACTACGAACTGTGATCTGTGTGACAGGAAATCACATATCCAATCACATAACTGAGACTAAATTCCATAAGCACGCAATTTCACTACAATCAGCTTGTGTGGTACAATGTCAAAATGCTTTTAGAAATCTAGAAATACGGAATCAATTTGTATTCCCTTCTCAATAGCACTAAACAGTTCGTGTAAATTAAGAGCTAGTTTTATTTCACGAGAAAGATGTTTTCTAAATACATGTTGACAGTGTGTCAATAGACCGTTCTTTTCGAGGGAATTCATAATGTTCGAAAGCAAAATATGTTCCAAAAGCCTGATGCATATCGACGTTAATGATATGGGCCTGTAATTTAGTAGATTACTCCTACTATCTTTCTTGAATGTTGGTGTGACCTGTGCATGGATCTTTCGTCGAGTGAACTGTTGTATTTGATTGTGAAGTATGGAGCTATTGTATGAGCACGCTCTGAAAGGAACGTAACTAGTATGCAATCTGGACCGGAAGACTTGTTTTTGTTAAGTGATTAAGTTGTTTCACTACTCCGAAGATATCTACTTCTACGTTACTCACGTTGGCAGCTCTACTTGATTCGAATTATGGAATATTCACTTCGTCTTCTTTGGTGAAGAAATTTCGGAAGGTTCTGTTCAGTAACTCTGCTTTGGCGGCACTATCGTCGATAGTATGTCCATTGCTGTCGCGCAGAGAAGGATTGATTGTGTTTTGCCGCAAGCATACTTCCCCTATGATCAGAATCTATTTGTATTTTGTGTCTTTTTCGAATCAAAGTTTTCTTGTGGAAACTGTTACAAGCATCTCGCCTTGCAAGTCCGTGCTAAATTGCGATCTTCTGTAAGAGACTGGCAGTCTTGGAGATATTGCGTCCGTTTAAATTTGGCGTGTTCTTTTCGTTGTTTTTGCAACAGTATTCTGACCCCTTTTGTGTACCATTGAAGATCAGCTCCGTCGTTCCTTAATCTGCTGCCGATTCTATTTCTTTGAATTCAAGCCACATGTGGTCTACACTTACATTATTGATTTTGAAGGAGTGGAGATTGCCTTTCAGGAAGGCGTCAAGTGAATTTTTATTTACTGTTTTAAATAGGTAAATAAAGAGCCAGAATTTGAACTTTAAATTTTTTTATTGTCTTTTTTACAAAAATCCATAATTCAAACAATAATCATACAATAAATTTGAAAATGTTATTCTATGGCTAAGAAGATGATAGGACCACTGATTAAGTTACGGTTCAAATTCTACTATTAACAGAGTTTTGAATGTTTCACATCCAACATTAATGTTTCAGAATGTAATCACAGGACGACGTATTTTTAGTTCCAGTGAAATAGCAACCTGTTTCGATCGTCTCCCGAACATTTCATAGGATTAGCGCAAATACCTTTTGAGAAAATGCTTCTAATAATGCAAAAACGTAAAACCGAGACGATTAGGATCAAAGATTTTGTTCTCACACTTCTACATGAATAAGTTTACCTTCTAATAACCCTACCACAACAAAGGTAAAAAATTAATTATGATTGTAGTGTTGCTCACGCTGCTAAATATTGCATTTTCGGGCAACAACAAGGTTATATTATGTGGCAGGTGTTATTAGAGCACAGTTAATAAAGTCATTTCTTGAAATAATGGATAAACTAGGCACTCATCTTTTCGTGTTTCCCACACTGGTCTCGTTGTGAACTCATGGCTCAATCGTCGAAAATCTAGATAGTGATGATTCCAAGCTCGGATGCAAAGAGGACTAGGTGTTCTTCTGCGATATTCAAAAGATTTATAGATGTGTTTCATAAACCATTCTTGGAGGTTAAACTTTTGCAAGTTATCAGCACTCCGAATTTAAGTTAAACTTTTTTTATTACTTTTGTTGCGATATCACGTAACTTGTACCAAAACATACTTGAAAATATCTTCCTCACTGTTAACGTTCACATTTCATAAACTGACTACAATTTGCGTCTTTTTAACGTGACGACCAAAGCTTGACTCTCTAATAATCGCTTACGAGCCCAAAAATCCGAGTTACAAGTACGTCAAAGATGATAGTGACAAAAAAAGAAAACACATAAGAATAATATCATTGCAATCTATACATATCGATGTGTCGAAGTACGTCTACATTAATAAAGTATAATCTGAATGTTGTCACAGTAATGTTAACTATTTTACAGAAACAAAGTAGAATACTGCTGGTATCAAGAGGTTGTGGTGAGGTGCCGTAATTGTTACGTAATTTAGGTACCATGACAACCTCAATTTTAAAACACTCCATACTGATAATCTTCATCCTCCAGGTTTCTCGTCACCCCCCTTCGAGTTTTCTTGGCTTGTGTTTATAGGATAAGACAGTGGTCAGCGAGCTTTCTTTACCCTGCTTTCATAGATTGAGTAAAATGCTCTAGTCGTAAACACACCTGTGTCTATACCAATTTTCTTTAGCGCTTCAATTTTGCCATTATATCCGTCATTAAAACATAAAACTGCACCATAGAGACCTATTTTGAGTACTTCAAGTCCACAGAATGTCGTCTTAGAGCCTCTAATCCAAATTAAATTACTGAGGCTTTCATTTGCGATTTGTGTCTTCCCATGAAGACATTTTCTCAGGCCGCTTGAAGTGGCCGTGCGATTCTAGGCGCTGCAGCCTGGAGCTGAGCGAATCCTGCCTCGGGCATGGGTGTGTGTGGTGTCCTTAGGTTAGTTAGGTTTAATTAGTTCTAAGTTATAGGCGACTGATGACCTCAGAAGTTAAGTCGCATAGTGCTCAGAGCCGTTTGAACCATTTTTTGAACATTTTCTCAGTAGATCAGGATTTGCAAGAAACGTGAATGTGGATATAATTGCATTCGTTACAGTGTATGGTAATGAGTGTTTATGTGAGTACGTCTCATTTCTTCTGTTGTACTTACACCAATCGACTTTCGGACACAGATCATGAACTGGCATATGGTCAGTGGATAATTTGTGGGGAAAAAACTGCACACACAGCACGCTTCATTGCCTCAACATTGTTTGTGTTTTTCCTGATAGCTCTCCCATAGAATGACTGAGGAAAAACAGTTCGTTTCAGAGTAATCCTACCATGTCCTCCTAGTGATTTTCCAGCCTCTACTACTACAAAACGTAAATAAACGACAGAATTGAAATTTTCAACCAAACCCATAGATGACAGCCAGAGATTTAGAAGTCAGAATGAGATAACGAAAGAAAATAGCTTTTAGATTCATAAAAATTCCGCTGAAGCAAGCAGTTTCCTGAAAGTATGGAAAGGTAGTGTAGCTGTCATTGCACAGATTACCAGTTTCATATTTTAAAGGCATTTTAATGCTGCCATCATGATGTAATTCACACACAACAGAGATTAAACTCTGTAGATTAAGATGATATTTTTGACTCAACCCCATTGCATTCCCCCTTAAAATGTCGGTCACGTAATCACTACTGGACACGATGTAGGCACTTCCGTCCTGATCAACATTCTGAATTTATGCAATAACTAGTTGACATACCCAGCATTGCCTGGGTATAAAGACTGCCAATTTTCTGTCAGAAACGAAGACAAAAAATGAACGGCGGTTGTAATTTAATATCGAAGAAAACGTTGGAGTAATTAAACACTCATACAAAGAAATACATACAATGTTCACAAGTAAAAGCACAGTATCCCAAATAAGAAACACAGTAAGCAAAATAGAAATGTATTTTGCTTATTTAACTTACAACTTGACTATAAACAACACTCCTAGTTATACGTCCAGGGAACTGGGGGCAGATTCTTCGCGCGCCTATAAAACGAGTTTGTAAACGTCTCGGTGGACATTCGTCTTCTTAGCTCTTTTCTTCTTTTTTTGTCATCATTCTACTGGCTGGTTTGATGCGGCCCGCCACGTATTCCTTCCCTGTGCTAACGTCTTCATCTCAGAGTAGCACTTGCAATCTACGTCCTCAATTATTTGCTTGACGTATTCCAATCTCTGTCTTCCTCTACAGTTTTTGCCCTCTACAGCTCCCTCTAGTACCATGGAAGTCATTCCCTCATGTCTTAGCAGATGTCCTATCATCCTGTCCCTTCTTCTTATCAGTGTCTTCCACATATTCCTTTCCTCTCCGATTCTGCGTAGAACCTACTCATTCCTTATCTTTTCAGTCCACCTAATTTTCAATATTCGTCTAAAGCTGCACATCTCAAATGCTTCTCTTCTGTTCCGGTTTTCCCACAGTCCATGTTTTTAGCTCTACAGACGGCTATTGTTTACGCCTACAGCCATTTGAGTTTTGTGGTCGAAAGCTGTCAAAAGCGCTGCCAAGCGTCAGAGATTTTGCTATATTGGATAGACTGTAGGAGTGTCTTAGCAGTAAAGGACAAACATAGTAAAACCTCATGCATGATTCGGCAATTTTTTCACACACCTCAGTGTTTATGAGGTCATATCTCTTGACCTATATGTCGTACAATGATATATTTGTATAGGTACATTCAGCGCGATATGTGGATACTATCAGCGAAATATGTTGCGAATAGAGTTAGAAGCAAAGATGTAATAAATTAAACGTCATGGATGGTGCGGCAGTTTTTCACGCACTTCACTGTTTATAACGTCATATTTCCGGATGTGTGTGTCACATAATGATATAATTTTGTAGATACACTCTACAGCATGTGAATACCGTATGCATATTGTGTTGTGAATAGGGCCAGTAGTAGAGAATGAATCTAAACGCCATGAGCAATGTCGCAGTTTTTCACCCATTTCATTGTTTATGATGTCATATCTGTGTGGTTTTCATCTTCACAGCGATTGTTGCCTGGTAGTTAGGGATATGTGTACCAAGTTTGGTTGAAATCGGTCCAATGATCAAGGAGGAGATGAGGAAAAGAAACATATATATGGATTTCACGTAAATGCTAACGATAGAACATTCGTTAAATCTCTATAGTCAGTGTGCTACTTCTGAATGAAATATTTATGCATTATTTGAATAATATTTATTGAATATATATTTCGCCATATCCAGCATTCCCTTCAAAATTGTAACTTCACACATTTTATAACTGCAGGTGGTGACTGTTGGGAGGCGTGGCAGATGGGTGGTGTGTCAGGAGGCACTCTTCAAGTCTGTCACTTGCCGATTCCTCAGGGAAGAGGAGGTGGTTGTAACCTGTGTTCGTCTGTGGGCACAGTATCAGAAGAGTGGCTTTTCACCATTTAGTTCTGCAAATATATCTCTCCTACAGCGATGCCACAGTGATCCTCCGCCGCTGCTTGTCCGAGTGCGCCTCGACCGCCCGGCAGTTACTCAGGAAGTGGATGCTGCGTCTCCACCCAGAGCATTCAAAGAAGGTGGCGCGTGCGTATATGGCTTACACACGCCGGCGTAGGAGCTCCTCCATCCCCTCCCGTAACCGTGGCTCATCTCTGCTCTCTGAACCGCGATGACGGTTTTCGTGTGGTCGTGATGTGCAGGCAGGCCTCGTGGCTCTGCTGAAGTGTCAGGAACGCTCGTGTCCTGGCCCAAGTCAAGCCGACAGATCTCCCAGGCCTTCCCATCTGCGTTGGAAGCTGTCAGCAACGGCGAACTCGTGACTGGTGCTTACCGAGAGGAAGACATCTCTCCGGCGGCTGTTGGCGGTGTTGAGTACGAAAAAGGAAACCTACAACACACTTATACCCAGCGTTAATACCGTGTCAGGGAATCGATTAAGCGCGTCCTGTACGCCATCGAACCTTCTGACCACCTCTTTTCTGAACTCCAATGCTGGAGTATTTACAGTCCAAAATATGGGCTGGTGTTGACCCAGCGTCACTCGTAATGACCGCATAGGCTTTCCTAATACGTATGGTCCACAGCTCGTGGTCGTGCGGTAGCGTTCTCGCTTCCCACGCCCGGGTTCCCGGGTTCGATTCCCGGCGGGGTCAGGGATTTTCTCTGCCTCCTGATGACTAGGTGTTGCGTGATGTCCTTAGGTTAGTTAGGTTTAAGTAGTTCTAAGTTCTAGGGTACTGATGACCATAGATGTTAAGTCCCGTAGTGCTCAGACCCATTTGAACCATAATACGAATGTATCAGTGATTCGTATCGTGCCCTATTTAGTTAGCGCGTTTGTTATACCAAGACAATGGTCCGTAAGAAGATTCAGTACGTCTTCTTGAATTAGCGATGTAGCTTCTTACTTCACGTAACAAGGTGGCGTGGAACTTCTCAGTCGTATTGCTTTACTAAGCTCCTGCTGATGCTAGCAACCCGGTTCGCATAGTGTTGATGCCCTGCTTTCCGCCTGACCTGCTAACGTGATGAAAGGCTGCCGTTCCGTGTCACGCTTGTTGACACTGCCGCAAGGAACACAAAGTGAATGAGGTCTCGCAATTATGAAATCCTGCAGCCATCTGCCTGATACAAGATGGGTACGTAACATAACATACGAATGTAAATAAATTTACTTTGAAAACAATTGGACTATTACACGAGATACTCATGCTGATAATATCATTTGTGTATCTGTGGAGGATTTCATAGTTGTGGTACTATACACGTAAAACTAACAAAATCGTTTATAACATTTATTACATTAGTTTAATTATAAATTTGACCCGTTCATATTAGTGTTGGTACCATCCAGTTTTATTACACGTATTACAAGCGTAAATTTTATGAATGATAGTAGAACTAAAATGACTATAACATTTTAATTGTTGATGTAAAAAACGTGGTTTAATTTAATACAGGCTCATTACACTGCCTCAGTTGTAAAGGTGTCCTTAGTTTTGTCCAACATGTCTGTAAGGCAATTGATATATTTTCAGTTATGTTACAATTAATATCAATACGTGAAGCCACAGCACTCCTCCGTCTTAGCTTATTTCACGACTATTCCAATTCAGTTTTACTGAGAGTACTCTACTCTACTGGCTCCTTACATAGCTTGCATTTATCGCGAATCTCTTGCCCAACGTAAGGTCCCGAGCGACTAGAAAAATGCGCAGGTGACGCCTGTATATAAGAAGTGTAAAAAAACGGATCCTCAAAATTACAAAACAATATCTTTAACATCGGTTTATTGCAGGATTCTCGAACATACTCTCAGTTCGAATATAATGAATTTCCTTGAGACAGAGAAGTTGCTGTTCATGCATCTGCACGGCTTTAGAAATCTTCGGTCCTGCGAAACGCAACTCGTCTGTAGACTGTGTGACTGGAGACAATTGTTAAAATGGCTGCGGTAAGGTCCCGGGAAAGGCTACCTGCAGTACTCTGTGGCAGTCTACGGGCACTAATGGTGAGATATCGGTCTTCTTTTGGTGTTGTACACTGTGGACGTCCTGTACTGTACCGCCTGGACACGTTTCCTGTATGGTGTAATCGTTGACATAATCTTGAGATCACACTTTGTGGCACACGGAGGGCCCTTGCTACTACGACCTGCTGTGTTTGACCAGCGTGCAGTCGCCCTATAACGTCATCAATATGTTTTATTTGAGACATTTTCGACACACATTATTAGTACGTCTGAAAAAGTCTGCACACTTACTCGCTGCAGCGTACTCTGACATGTACCAACACACCTCTACGTATGTGGACTGCTACCAGCGCCACTGTGTGACGACTGCAGGTCAAATGCATCGAATGGTCACACGCCGAGGTGATTTAAACCCGCAATCCGCGCACCTGAGCGTTGTTTCACCAAGTATCAGCATTATCCTTAATTTATGAGCATGAGTGTCGGTAGTTCAGTTGCAGTAATGCACACACTTGCTTGTATGTATCAAAAATAAGTAAAATATAGTATTGCGCTGGAACTGGGTAATATTGGTTCTTACAAATTTCGTCATACATGTATGCTAGTCTTAGGCATTGTCTTCCAGCCCAGTTTATGAAGTATTGGTGCCCTCTAAGATTAGCTCTCTACCAACACATCAAATAGCTTATAATTGATGGTAGGATATGCATAAAGGGGAGGGGTACAGTCTGTATTATTGCCAAATTTAATCAAGGTAGCAGCACTAAATGTGGCAACATAGTAATCATGACATCATCTGATGATGTCATGGGTTTTTCCGCCTTCCCCCTCTACTTCAATACGCGATAGTCACCGATCCAACAGGTAAGTAAAATTATTCTTAGGTACTACATTGTATGGTGGTAGCACGTCAAGAATGTATTGTACATGTCAAACTCTTATCTTTCTCTCCCTCCTTTGGACCTTCTAGATGACCTCCATTAGTTCTATCTGATAAGGATATCATTCCACGCAGACGTACACCAGAAGAGAACGGACAAGTACAGTGTAGGCAGTTACTTTAGTAGATTTGTTGCATATTCTAAGTTCTTAGAAAAAAACGCAGTCTTTGGTACGTCTTCCTCACAACGCAAGCCGTATGGTGGTTCCAGTTTAAGTTGTTCGTAATTGTAATCGCTAAATGTTTCACTGAATCAAGACTATCTAATTTACGTGGTTTATCATGTAACCGAAGTTTATTAGATTCCTTTTGGTATTAATGTCGAGAATCTCACACATCGCATTGTTTACAGTCAGTTGCCACTTTCGCACTGTACAGCTTACTTGTCTATATCATTTTGCGTTTGGAACTAGTATTCTGATTACTATAGTAAATGATAAACAGCACCATGTACAAAAAGTCTAAGACTGCTCCTTAATTGGTCTTCTGCGTCATTTATACAGGATGTTCCAGAAATTTTGCGACAAACTTCGAGGGGTTTTTAGGGCGTGTCTTGAGGAACACATCGAGGATAGTATCCCAGGTAGGCAATTTCATCCAACAACGCTAGAGAGTGTCGAATTTACAGGCGCCACTGCCTGCCAGTAAGCCAACTGTGACTATGTACGCTGACGGACCTTAGCCACAGGTGGAATGTCTCACAATGTTGTTTCTTATTCATTGATCGCAGCTGATTACCACTATCGTCAGCGCAAAAGATGGAACTATCTCCTGCGTAGAAAGGCCTTGTCACCAATGTATGCGATGCTCTGTTTCCTCAGTGGATGATGGTTTTGGTCACGGGCTTCCGTCTGCATTTTATTGTTCTACTGAAACAGTCTAAAATATGGAAAGTTTTTCGGTATACAGGAAAAAAGTAAACTGCAGATGGAAATATGTGCGTGAAACTGTGATCTACTAAGGCAGCAGAGCATTGCATTCATAGAAGATGAGGCCCGTCTGCGCAGCAGCTACATACATCTTCTCCACTGCCGGTAGCGGCAATCAGTCGTGATCACTGAATAGATATCACTTTTCTTTCACCCTATTACGTTCCGTTAGTTGCTAAGAACTGTGATATTTGCAATCGGATAGTAGGAATCCAGTAGCTCAATTACTCCTGTGACGATATTCCACAGGAACACAAATTGATTAGAGTCCATTTATGAGGAATGATATCGAAACCCTTCTGAAAATCTAGAAATGTGGAATATTTTGAGATCCTCTGTCTATAGCACTCATTACTCCGCGTGAATAAAGAGCCTGTTGCTTTACACAAAAAATGTATTTTCTGAATCCGCGCTCACTGTGTGTCAGTACAGCAGAACTCCTATTATCCGAATTAATTGGGGCCAGATCCATTTGGATGATAAAAAATTCGGATAATTAGGTGTTCTTTGAAAAAAACGTACGTATTTTAATTACAATAATTACGTACCATATGTACAGTACTGTATGTTGAAAATTGGAGAAAAAGAGTTTTTAATTAATTAAAATGAAAATGCAACACTTTAACGTACATGTTATATTGTGATCTGTACAGTGCATGTGCTGAAAATTGTTGCTTGCTCAACATCTCTGTCAAAGTAAGCTGTTTGACTGTCTTCATCCGTTTTCGGGCATCCAGGTCGCGCTTTCGCTTGACAATGAGAATTGGCATGTAGTCACACTCAGGCTGACTCTCTATCCACTTAAATGCAGTTTCAAGGATGGCAAATGCTTCACTAGATGATGGCCACGCGTCTGCTTCAAATTCGACGTTAAGGTCGAAGCATTCTTCTCCCACAATTTCAATTAGTTACCATAATTCAGGATTTGAAATGTAGGATCTGACGAATGACAAACAATCCATTCAGCACTGACATCTGAACATCCAGGAATTGTCACAAGAATGGTACTTAATTCCTCAAGTGTCACGTCATCCTCATCTTCTCCGGTCTCTTCCATTTCCTTTTCTTGAGATTGTTTCTCCTTTTCGTTCTCTTCTTCGGTTGATACGCCTTTCAACTTGTTCCACGCGCGTTTTAATGTGACTACCTTAAGCAACCACCAAGCTTCCGTAACCATGTAAGCACAATCTTTCAAATTTAATTTTTATGGTTACCCAGTACACCGTCTTCGCTCTCTACCAAAAGTTTTCTTAAAAGTTGTCTTCTGTAATGGGGTTTCATCGTTTCACTAACAGACTGGTCCAGTGGTTGCAACTAGCTTTTGACGTTTGGCAGTAAAAAGGTTGTTGTAAACTCACGATTCCATCTTCCCAACGATTCTACGTCAAAAGAATTTACAGTCAAAAGAAATTAATACTTTGTTTTCCCTGAGATTTTTGCTGATCTTCCATTTCAGGGATGAAAATTTTGTCGTACCACTCGGTAAATAATATCCAAGCCGTGGGTTGGTTCTTATAAACGAGGGGAAGCTTTTTCACGTTTTGTAAAGCTCTTGGACTTTTTGACTTCCCTATCAAAAGAAGGAGTATTTTATGGCTTCCAGTAGAGTTTGCACAGGTAAGCATTCTAACACAGTCTTTACTAACTTCAAGTCACAGAACAGAGCTTTCCAAACAAAGCCAGTTTATCAGCGTTGTACAAAAAATCTGGATCGTAAGAGTCTGCTTCAACTTTAAATTTTCCAATACAATCTTCTGCAGCTCTGGATTCTGCTGATAAGCTCTCCCCATTTAAATCTAATTCAGGGACATTGTGCCGGCACTTAAAATTTCTTAGCCAGCTATTACTTGCATTAATGGATGAATAACCAAGTTTCTGAGCTAAAATCTTAGCTTTTTCACAACGAATCGGACCCGAAATTGGGTTTCCCATAGAACTTTTCTGCAAAAACTACTTGAGAACGGCATCATCTAAATTTTTGATTGTAGCTGCCTTCATTGCTTTTCTTGAAGAACTACATCTTCATGTTCATGCACTGACGCAAAGTTTAAAAGTGTAGGTTTGTTCCTTTTAATGTCCGAAATCGTTGCGTTTAACGCCGTACGTCTCAGCCAACTTTTTGCCCATAGCTCCTTTACCCGCTCCACATTTTTTAGTTTATTCCCTAACGATAACACAGCACATTTTCTTTTGCAGGCCAAGGTAAGTGACGAGACGCACGCACAAAAAAGACAAAGTGTAAAGTCATCGGGTCCACGGCGCACAGACTGAACAGTAATCAAAAGGAACAGCAACAGGCGGGCCGGCTGAGCTACCTGGCGATGGTGACTCATCATGCCAATACCGCTCGCGCTGCGCCTACAGTAGCTTCACGGAGAGAAGTGCAATAGCGCGCATATATACAGAATCATCATCAGCGATTCGAATAGTCGGAGTTCGGATAATTGGAGTTTTACTGTACTTCGTTTCCTTCTACGTATTTCTCGATTTTCGAACACAGTATGTGCTACAAAATCCTACTGCAAATTCATGTCAGGCATGTGAGTCTGTAATATAGCAGATCACTTCCATTTCCTTTCTTGTAAATTCGTGATTATATGATTACTAAAAGGGGGCTGTTTCATCACACTACTCCATAAGGAACCTAATCGATATACAATCTGGACCGGTTGTGTCACAAGTTGCTTCGCTGCACCGAGAGCATGTACTTCAACGTTGCTGATGTTGGCAGTTTTTCTAGATGCGAACTCAGGAAAATTTACTTCTCATCTTTCGTGAAGGAACATCGCAAAACAGTGTTTACTCAGTCCGCGTTAAGTGGCACTGTAATATTATCATAGCTGCCCCACAATGAAGGTACTGATAGTGTCGTACTGCAGGTTTACTTTTTCTGCTGCCAGAATTTCTGAATTTTCTGCCAGATTTCGGAAGAGTTTCATTGTTGTCACTATTAAAGGTATCTCGTATGAAAGTCAGCGCTAAATATCGAGTTTCTGAAAAACGTCACCAGCCCTGGAGATTTTACGTTCTTTCAAATAAGAGTTTTTCGTTGTTTCTGCAACAGAGTTGTGAACTGTTTTGTATCCAAATAAAAGTTGCCAAAAAAAAAGTGTTCAAATGGCTCTGAGCACTATGGGACTTAACTGCTGAGGTCATCAGTCCCCTAGAACGTAGAACTAATTAAACCTACCTAACCTAAGGACATCACACACATCCAAGCCCGAGGCAGGATTCGAACCTGTGACCGTAGCGGTCGCCGTGGTTCAAGACTGTAGCGCCTAGCACCGCTCGGCCACTCTGGCCGGGCAAGGGTTCCCATTCTGGCTGTTAGCTGAAAGACAGATATGAAGTTGTCGTCACTCTTATCTAAATTATTAGTGCCCTGTAGCAATACAGTTCTTTCAGACGACTCTGATCCGACCACTAGGTTGGGAAACGAGGACCGTAAAATGTGATTAAACCTTCTCAAACTGCTGTCAAGCAAATCCGGCAAAAACAACGTATGATAACAGTGTAAAGTGAAAATGAAGAGAGTCAAAGACACCACACTTCAGGCTTTCAACGCAATGTAAAAAATTGTCTTCTATTGTATCTCATCAATCTCATCTGGTTCGTTAAACACGACCTCTAGTTAGTTAAAGGCTCCACGACCTGCTATGCGACCTCTTCCTACCCAGTTCGTGTATGCCCACTATAGTTGCAGCATTCAGCTTTCAAATCAGCTGAGGACTAAGCCGGTTGGCTCGCCTCAGAACTTGATCACTTACAAGCGACCTTCGTCCGAAGGACTCAAAACTTCCCATCTGCACGTAACAAGTAATGCTGATTGACATTTTATTTCTAACTCAAAGCACATGGGTGAATTTGTTTCGTCATTTAGCCTTTTCAGCCAGTCTGCCTCAGTGGAAGAAATGAGGCATTCCCACTGGAACTTACGTTCTGACATCGTTTGCACCTGCTGTAACATGCAGCTTCCTATCAGCAGTTAATTTGCTGAAAGGTGCTGGGAATCGCATGGAATGCTGGAAACATAATGCGCACTCAAGCCAGTCACACAGGCTCCATCACAGCTCATTTGTGAGGGTCAGGGAAAAACTCCACTCCTGACTGCGAATTCAGTACCTAAACGGCTGCGCCACTTCATTATGGGGGGCGATGCTATTTCTCTACTTGGTGCCACTGTACGCCCTGTAGGAACACGGAACCAGGTTTTCCACGCTCTAGCTCTTGGATAAGCTTAACACTGAGTGACAGAGTGTTTAATATCTTTATATTCATGAAAATAAACTGTATGGATGTCAATTTAAAAAAACACACACAATGAAGGTTCAATTGAATTTTGTTTTGTGTTTCAGATATATGTATTGGTTGTTTTGGTCATTTCCCGAACCCTTTTGAAATTAAATGAATAATTAAAATAACTGAAAGTCAGCGCCTTCCTGACAGATTGTCTTATTGATCTCCCAACAAACAGGAAAAAGGCGATACTCTGATGTACTCTACCTTGTAAATTTGTTTTATCAATACTTACCTTTAAACCTACGACTGAAGGATTTAACCACATTAAGAGTATTCATGTATCCAGAATGCTTCGAGAAAATTAAGTAGATGTAGCTCTACGCTGTTTAATGTTTAGGTAAGACTGTTAATCGCCTTTGCTATTGAATTTTTACCATAGTTTTAACCACACACGTTTCACCTTTCTTAAGCAATCTCCAAAGCAGACGCGGCTGCACTGACTGATATAGAAGGCCTTATAGCATGAAACAATAGTCAAATGTTTATCAGATGTTTTGCAGATGTTCGTCATACAGCAATTCTCCAATGACAAAACTTTCATTTCGTTCTCAACTAATGTCTATCATCATCATCATCATCAGTGTCATATGTAATCTACATGGACAAAAACAAATGTTGAATTTCTTCTGGCACAAAAGTAAACTGTGTTCGAATGATATTTTGAGGACTTTCCCGCCATTTCTGAAACACATTCTCAGTCGTTGATGTGGATACCTGGCAGTAGGGCAATAAAGGGGAGTAGGGGTTGGTCCAGATTTATTCAAGGTGTTGGCTCTCCATGAGAGGCCCCCCACCTCATCTCCATGGAGGGTTGATGTGAGGACGTTGCACTGTTGTCACCACCCCTCCTTCTCCACGGCTTTCTCTCCTCTCTCTCACTTCCCTATTCCCACCTCTACATCTCATCCCCTCGTCTCCTCTCATCCCCTCCGTCCCCACTTGTAAATTGTGAGGAGAAGTCTCAGTTTGTGGTACTCGAGAGGAAGCACGAAATGTGCTGTGTTCTTTTAATTATATGTGTGTTATTCTGGTGGAAGAAATTCCAAAATATTTGCGGGTAAGCCGAACTGGCAATTACCTTACAGTCTTGTGGGTGA
Source organism: Schistocerca gregaria (assembly GCF_023897955.1). Lineage (NCBI taxonomy): Eukaryota > Metazoa > Arthropoda > Insecta > Orthoptera > Acrididae > Schistocerca > Schistocerca gregaria. The sequence continues at coordinate 133,303,724 of NC_064921.1, read as the reverse complement.
AATTCAAATAAACAGAACTGCTTAAAATTAGCGAGATGATTGCTGTCATGGAAAAAACAGATCTCAAGACACGAAATGAGTGGTGCATTAGATCAATGTAGTGTTTTTTAATTTAAACATTAATTAAATTAATTGGTTGGATTGGTAGGAAATGTGTTCAATTGATGAAGTGGCTGTGTTTGACAGAGAGGACCTATAAAAGTGTATTCCCTGGGGGAGATAATAAATATGCGTTGGGGAATAATTTTCAGCAAATAATGGTGATGCAGCAGGGCGAACTGAGGATGCATTTCGCAACTCAGACACTACTGCCTGGGCTGATATTGTTCGTGTTGTTTGAAATGGTCGATCAGTCCACAGTGCAGGACGCAACTTCGTCCTATTCCTCTACCCTGGACTGAATGAACGAGAGGTGCCCATCTTGCTGTATGGGCTCGACTGATGAAACTTGAGACGGGTTATATTCCACTTTCTGATTGAATGTAAGCTACTGGACATTAAAATTGCTACAACACGAAGATGACGTGCTACAGACGTGAAATTTAACCGACAGGAAGAAGACGCTGTGATATGCAAATGATTAGCTTTACAGAGCATTCACACAATGTTGGCGCGGGTGGCGACACATACAACGTGCTGACATGATCAAAGTTTCCAGCCGATTTCTCATACACAAACAGCAGTTGACCGGGCTTTCTTGGTGAAACGTTGTTGTGATTCATCGTGTAAGGAGGAGAAATGTGTACCATCATGTTTCCGGCTTTGCTAAAGGTTGGATTGTAGCCTATCGCGATTGCAGTTTATCGTGTCGCTACACTGCTGCTCTCGTTGGTCGAGAACCAATGACTGTTAGCAGATTATGGAATCGGTGGGTTCATAAGGGTAATACGGAACGCCGTGATGGATCCCAACGCCCTCGTATCACTAGCAGTCGAGATGACAAGCATCTTATCCGCATTGCTGTACGAATAGTGCAGCCACGTCTCGATCCCTGAGTCAACAGATGGGGATGTTTTCAAGGTAACAACCATCTGCACGAAAAGTTCGACGATGTTTGCAGCAGCATGGACTATCAGCTCGGAGACCATGGCTGCGGTTATCCTTGACGCTGCATCACAGACAGGAGCGCCTAAGATGGTGCACTCAACGACGAATCTGGGTGCACGAATGGCAAAACGTCATTTATTCGGATGAATTCAGGTTCTGTTTTCAGCATCATGATGGTCGCATCCGTGTTTGGCGACATCGCGGTGAACGCTCATAGGAAGCGTGTATTCGTCATCGCCATACTGTCGTATCACTCGGCGTGAAGGTATGGGGTGCCATTGGTTACACGTCTCGGTCACCTGTTGTTCACATTGACGTCACTTTGAACAGTGGACGTTACAATTCAGATGTGTTACGACCCGTGCTCTACTCTTCATTCGATCCCTGCGAAACCCTACATTTCAGCAGGATAATGCACGACCGCATGTTGCAGGTCCTGTACGGGCCTTTCTGCATACAGAAAATATTCTACTGCTGTCCTGGCCAGGACATTATCCAGATCTCTCACCAATTGAAAACGTCTGGTCAATGGTGGCTGGGAAACTGGCTCGTTACAATACGCCAGTCACTACTCTTGATGAACTGTGGTATCGTGTTAAAGCTGCATGGGCATCTGTACCTGTACAAGCCATCCAAGCTCTGTTTGACTCAATGCTCAGGCGTATCAAGGCCGTTATTACGGCCAGAGGTGGTTGTTCTGGGTACTGACTTCTCGGGAACTATGCACCCACATTGCGTGAAAATGTACTCACATGTCAGTTCCAGTATAATATAATTGTCCAATGAATATCCGTTTATCATCTGCATTTCTTCTTCGTGTAGCAGTTTTAATGGCCAGTAGTGTATGTATATTTTCATCTTGCTCTGTACTCTAGTGCACAATACCATTCTACATTGGTGTGGAACTGTCCTATAGCCGATGCTGGAAGAATTGCTGAGGATTTTGTACACAAGAGCATGGGTAGAAGGGATACGATAGCATATTACCACTGTAGTGCAGGGAGACATATGATAAGAAGGAATTGAGCATCAAACTATCAACAAGTGTAGGAAGGCCAATACATGCTACCATATCTGACAGAAAATGCTTCACTGCTCTACCACCATATGTATGTTACGGATCATAATGCACACGCACACTGAGAATTGAGAAAAATCATTGTAATAACACAACTACCACAAAAACTGACCCCAAAATAGCTCACCAGGAGAGAGTGGCGGCAGCTACACGTGTGTTCACTTCAATGTGTGGATAAAGACGAAGCAGTTTTGAACCAGTCTTACTTCCCCTCCTAAAGGCGATCCAGGTTCATGTGTTTTATCGACATATTGTAGATACGCCCGCTTGGTTGGGAGCATGTCTCGAAGTTGGCTGGTATAAACAGAAATAGCAGACCACAGCTGTTAAGCAATAAGAGCATATTGAAAAGCGAGGCAGCAGGAGCAGCAGCAGGAGAAATCAGCACCGTGCACAGGTTAATTCCGTGTTGCAGGTCCCTGCACTTTGGAGTGGTAATCAAGTTCACGTGCGGAACTGTTCTCATATTGAGTTTCCATCAATATCACGACTACATGAGTCTGAAGAGACGCTCTCTGATACATCAGAGTAGGACACTGAATTGTTTCCAGACATGGAGCTTCAACTATATCTTCCACGTGCAGCACTTGTTGAGTCTCATACAGCGACGATGCAGTTCTATTACTTTCAAGCTTGTCCCATTCAAAATGCTTACATGTAGATCAGAAAGAAGGAAATTCTCAGAACGTTTTAATAGGTTCACGAATATTACCCATATAAAATCAAGCTGCAACTGGTTTTGTAGATACATATCGAGAAAATGACAAAATTCGTAAAATTACAAAAACTGACGGAAAATAATTATAAATTGAGGGAGAATATGGGAAAATTCTGGAAAATTCAGGGAGAATGAGAGAGTACATACACATCTGCTTGATGCAGGAAAATTGTACGAGGGAACGAGTATGTAATATCAAGAAGAATAGGAGGAAAAGACGACATGGAAACGCTGGGAACCAGTAAAACAGTAATTGATCTTGGAAGAAGATAAGACAGCTGGAAGAGGCTATTTAACTGTATTTACAATGTTCTGTGCTGTACTCTCTACAAATCACAAGAATGCCGTCTCATCTAGCAAGACCATACAGAAAATGTTCTGCATGGTTTTTAGCAATATTCTATAAGTCTACTGTGGTAACAGAAAGTGATGCAAGCTGACTGTTGTCATTGATGCTTTCATATAAAGGAGAACCACGTATGTTCAGAGAAAAACAGGACATGTACGTTAGTATATTCGGCAGACATGATTAGCATTTGAGACATGTCGGCCTGCTGGTTCAAGGTCAAAATAGATATCGCGACGTAACACCACCAACGGGTTAAGTGTGCCTGGGCTCTCGTTGTCGCTATAACCAGAACGTAACTGATCAGTGAGAGCACATGTGCAGGATGCCTCTCAGACAAATGCGCGAACTGTAACATCAAATCAGTGAGTTTGAAAGAGGGCGAATAATTGTGATGAGAGAATATGATGCATCCATCTGGGAAATTATTGCTCATTTGGGACGAAGTGTTTTGGAAGTGCTACAGGTGTGAGTCTACAGAGAGCTGTAGAGAACGACGAGATGGGTCAGGTCGCACCACCCAGACCAGACTCCGAGAAGATCGACACCTCATCCGAATGACAATCCAGAACAGACGCGCGTCCTCCTTGTTTGATAGCAGTGGAACAGTGTAAAGCATCGTACTCTATAATGGGTGACAGTCCGTCGCCGTTTATTAAGCACTCCGTCTTCAGGCCCCAAGTGGCTCACCGGGACCATCCGACCGCCGTGTCATCCTTAGATGAGGATGCAGTAGGAGGGCTGTGTGGTCAGCACACCGCACTCCCAGTCGTTATGATGGTTTTCGGTGACCGAAGCCGCTACTATTCAGTCGAGTAACTCCTCAATTGGCAACACGAGGCTGAGTGCACTCCGAAAATTGGCAACAGCACATGGCGGCTCGGATGGTCACCGATCCAAGTGCCTGCCACGGCTGACAGCCCTTTACTTCAGTGATCTGACAGTAACCGGTGTATCCACTGCGGCAAGGACGTTGCCTGCCGCTTATTAAGGCAGGAGTTATATGGACATTGCCCACTCCTCTGGCCGCACCTGTTGAATGTGCAGAAACATGCTACAAGGCATGGAAAGACTACACTGAGGGCTGGAATTGCACTACACAGCGGTTTCCGACGAATTCCACTTCTGTTTGTTTGAAAATGATAGTTGCTTCTATGTTCGCCACAGACACGGGGGCCAGCATCACAGTTACTGCAGTTGCACAACACATACAGCACCAACGCAAAAATTTATGGTTCGCACTTCTATTGGGTATGACCACAGATCAAAGTTGGTGCCTGTCCAGAGCACTGCGAACGGTGTGACCCACGTGAATGACATCCAGTGGCTCGTATCTATACCCTTCTGCACAACACTCTGGACATAATTTTTCAGCAGGGTAATGCACGCCAACATTTTCTGTGTGAACATATCACTTCTTGGTGTCACAGGATGTCAGCCTTTGGCCGTGGCCCACCAGACCAAAACACTTGGCGCCAATCGGAAATGTGTAGCATAAGTGTAACGACGGGTGCAGTGACGCAGTGCCATCTACCTTAGATGACCTTTGGAACTAGGTGAATGGAACATGGTTCGATATACTACAGGACACCATTCGCGCCTTAGACACGTCGATGTCATTACGCGTAGAACAAGTTATGAGGGCCCATGGCAGACCTTGTGCCTACCAGGTAAGAGGATAGGTGCTGCTTTCTGCAGCTGTCCTGTGAATATCCACGAGCTATCTCTAGTCGTTCAAAGTGTTATGGTTTTTTTTTCTGAACGTGAGTGTATCTGCCTCTGAATTCACATACAACTGCATTAAAGGATTGTAGAAAGTAGATGGACTAACTGGCTGAGAGGGAAAGTAATGAGGTATAAAGCATGATATATTAGAGAGAGAGAGAGAGAGAGAGAGAGAGAGAGAGAGAGAGAGAGAGCGAGCGAGCGAGAGAGAGAGAGAGAGGGGGGGGGGGACAGGGAGACAGAGAGAGAGAGAATTGAAATATATACAATACCGACAAACATGACAATCTATTTACAAGACTTTCACAGACACTAATTCTGTGTGTTCTGAGGCTAGGAGAGGGCTGGGCTACGGGAGACAGCTGAAAGTGAAAGTGGTCGGTGGCAGAGGGGGTGGGGGGGGGGGGGGGTGTTCGGCGCCGGAGTATTGAATAGCGACCAACCACAGCAGCCTCAATGGCTGCTGGTCACGCCTCTACCATTCTGGCCCCCAGCTACCTCTTCCCACTGCAAGAAGTATAATAGGGCTGAGGCATGATGCTGGCCATTCTTCTCCCAGAGAGTTGTTTTTGCCCCACCCGTGACGAACAGTCAAGTATTTCATTACTGTTCCAGGGGTCGGCATTTCCCAGAAATATGTTAGATTTCTGAAAAAGTATATCATTGTCAACCAAATAGCGACCAAAGCACAGCATCATCAACAGATAGTTCAGAATCATGGCCGGGATGCTCTTATAGAGAAACATGATCATTGCTATTGTGTTTTTTCCATAGTTACTTGCTTATAACAGAATTACATCTGTCCACTCCTAAGACGTACTGGTACCATGCACAAGAGAAACATGTCTATCCAATTCCGGAATGTTCGCTCAATATCAGTTCTCATGTTGTTGTTTTATTGGTGAAATCGTCTACTCGCCACAGTGTATGGAAATCGGAAGCTGAATGTATTTTTAAAGACTGTTGGATGATGTTATCTGCCTATTGTGTACTGTATTCAGATTCAATGTTCTCAGTTTAGTATTCACTGTCGAAAGCTAATGTTCATAAAACGCGAATGAGTTTATGCTTATCTGGCTGGGGATTTAATTGCTTTTAGTGATATACCTGCTATTTGCACTGTCGCAGTATTCGTTTTAAAATGCGCAAGAGTGTATCCTTTACGTGATGTGAGGTGCAGTCTGTCGTTGCGATATTCGTTGAAGCAACCATATGAATCACACGATAGTAATACCTCAAGCAACAAATGAATGTTCATGTATATTCAGTTTCCTTTTGAAATAAATGAGGTGAAATGACAGCAGTAGAGCTGCTCAGAATGGCAACACTTTAGGCAGAAACTCAGTGTGTCACTCCATGAGGAGCGAGTGACCTTTCTAAAATTTCTCCACCGTCTAGTCTTGCGCTACCTGTACAGCAGGAATCTTATCCTTGGACAGTACATGCGAACACACACACACACACACACACACACACACACACACACACACACACACACACATAAACATAAACCTTTCATTTGGCACAGAAGAGCGTCGGGAACCTCTATCAGACAGCATTTCAAAAGTGTACCTCAAGAATTAGGACAAACACAAGCGATGAAAGGTTATAACCACATGCAACGGTGTAGGCTATCGAGTGCGGTCACCTCCTACACCTGTCATGAGCACAGAGCAGGCAGAAAAGCACCCAGTGAGAGTTCCATGTGTATCTCATTTATGTGGGACGTTTTGTTTCAACGTTTTTCCTACATGGAACCGATGAGAACAACTGTCAGACAGTGCTGGCACATACAGAATTTTTAAATGCGTACCGCCGTTTACCATTCAGTTCATCCATGGCGAACAGTCAGGTATTTCGCTATTGTTCCAGCGGCGTAACAGCTAGGACTAAGCGTCCTATTCTTGAGTCTTTCGTCCGTGTGTGACTGACTTCTGAAGACTGAAAACTGAATGTCATTCCCAGCAGATGGGTCCCTTTGTGTACCAATAGTGGAAGATTACAGCAGGTCTGGAAAACTAATATCCCTCCCTACCTACAGGGGGGGGGGGAGGGGAGAGGGGGGAGGGATCGAAGATTGGAGGGGAAATAAGACTGGTTGTAAGGAGCTTAGTCCATCCACACATCTAAGTGAACACTTGTGCAGCTGCCACCACTCTCTCCTGGGGGTTGGTTTTTGTGGTAGATGTGTTATTACATGATTTTTCTCAATTTCATGTGCATGTGTTGCATTAAGATTCGTTATTAACGAGTGTTTTTCGTTTCACGACAATTTCGATGTGTGATTAGAGCAGTGAAGCATTTTCCATTGGTTGTACTAGTATTGGCCTTCCTAGAGTCCAGTGAGGGTTTACTGCCCTATGCCTTCTTACCATGTATTTGTGTACAAGCTCCTCAGTAGCTATTCACTTGTAGATCAGTAGGATGGAATTCTTTCAGCAGAGACTGGAGGATAGTGGACTAGGGAACATAGCAAGGTGTCCTTATACTCACATGCGATCGGAAAGGGTAACAAAACTCGTTTCAAGCGTCCTGATTCGCGTCCCATACAGCAAGGTGAGCACCTCTGGTTCGTTCAGTACGGGTAGTGGAACAAGACGAAGGAGCCTCTTGCACTGTCCATTGATTGGCCATTAGAAAACATGAACAGATCCATGACTGGCAGTAGTCACTATGAGCTATGAAATGAATCCACAGTCCAATCTGCTGCGTCACCATTATCTGCTGAAAAGCATTCCCTCTATGCTCATCCATTATCGCCTCGTATCATTTCCTCATGTAGAAGGCTGTGGACACAATCCTTAGCTCTATGCCAACAAGTGATACATTTATTAAGCTCCTCTTGTCCAACACCAACATCTCCTCAACTGAACATTTTTCCAAGCAATCAAATTAACTTCATTAACGTTTAAAAAATAACAATATATTACTGGAATTTTGCGTCATGAGATATGTTTTTCCATGATAACATTTTTCTGTATCCTACTAATATTAAGCAGATGGGTTTATTTGAAATTTAAGCAGCAAGACTGTAAGGTAATTGTCAGATCGGTTTCCCTGAAAAAAAATTATAATAATTTTTCAGTCTGATAATTCTCATAAATGAATGAATGCGTTTGACAATACAGCATCCTTCTTCTTCACAATCTCAACAGATAAATGAGTCCTTTCCTGCCCATTCAAAAGTGGGTGATGAGAGTGTAAGTGGGAGAGGGGAGGTTGTGATGGGGAGGGTAGGTGAAGTAGGAGTGAGGTTTGAGGAGTGGCGGTGGTGATATCAAAATGCGACGTTCCCTAATCTACCTCTCCCCTCTCCCCCCTAGGGAGAGATGGTATGGGAAGTCCTGGGGAGAGCCGCCATCTTGAATAAATTAAAACTGCACCAACAGCTCCCCACCCCGCCACCCCCTTATTTCCCAGTCAGGCTGGACGCTAGTAAGATAGTCCACATTGCTGAAAAGGACCACTGAGTGCGAAATGGTGAAAAGAAAATGATAATATTACATAAAATTCGAAACCGATACAGTACTTTTTGAATGAAGTAACCTGAAACCGGTTTTCGGCTGGTTGCGGTACAGCATCAATAGTTTATAGGGTACTTCATTCTTGTCGCACACCATCGAGCGTTCAGCTTCCCTTGAGTAATTCTAAAATGTTCTGTTATCTTTATATATTATCTCTATATGCAAAAGGAAATGTTTGGACTGACTGAGTAACTGACACATTAACGGCCAGCACGGATCACTAAGAACAGAATCTTGAAATTTGTACCTTAGTCATCGTTTAAGAAAGGATTTTTCGAAATTCCACTCCTAAGGGGGTGAAATAGACTACGAAAGATGTTTTGAAACTATTTTGCTATTACGACAGTTTTGTAGCTAGAACTACAGAAATCGCTACTTTGTTTCTCAGACGGTAATGAAGAATTACGAATTCCAGCAGTTTTAGATATTTTACCCCTGTGGGAATCAAATAGCGTGTGAAATATTTTTTGAAAACAAATCGCTATTTAAGAGCTACTAAAGCTTTATTAACCATACATCAATGAAAACTGGTACTTGACGTCTCACTTAGTAACAAAAAAATATGTTTCACTGTTTTCGGAAATTCAACCGTTAAGATAGTTAAATAGCGAGTGGAAGTTTTATGAGAATATTTCATTATGAAAACATTTTTTAAGCTAAATCTACGAAAGATTTGGCTAAGGCGGTGAAATATGTCCTGACTGATTCACTAACTCATCATCGCATAGCCCAAATGGCTAAGCATGCAAACTAGAAATTTGGAGAGGATGTTGATCTTATAATACAGGCATCATTCAGTAGGGAACTATGGTGCTGAAATAGAGGATGAAATGTTTTCTGAAAATATTTCGCTATTAACGCACTTTTGAAGACTATGCAAATTGATATTAGATCTCTTTATCATAAATAAGAAAAAAATACTTGCTTCATCAATTTTTGAAATTAATCCACTAGATGCGTAAAATGGTGAATTTTTTTGAAAATGAATCAACATTTAATACTAGTAAAGCAATTTTAGACCTACAGCTATGACAGTTGCAGTTTGACATCTCAGTTAAAAATTAATGAAAATAAGTGTTTCATTATTTTTGGAAATTCAGACCCCAAGAGGGTGAAAGAGGAGATGTAAACTTTTATAAAGATGTGTTTTGTATTAAAATAACTATTAAACCTGGTACTGAACTTTCCGATTGCAAATAAAAAATATGCGCTAGGGTATGGAAGTTTCTGTTGCAATATTACCACAAGAGCTCAAAAGACAGGATTAATAAAGATCTGTCTCCAGTTACAAGAACCGCTTTTTGCTCTGAAGTATATTCGAAAATGAATATGGTTCTATGCCTTAATTTAAGTGAAAAGTTTATAAGATATTGTAATTTGTGATCAATATAACAAGTCGATTGAAGGAAAACAACAATAAAAAGGTACAGGCCATACAGTGTACACGAGCATAGCAGCAGACGCTACGTTAGTCATATACAGTGGCTCTCCACAACATGAAGCCAAGAGTGGAGGAAGTGTGGGTCTCGAAAGTCGCTGTTCCGTGTGGCCGTTCGCCAGGTCGCTTACGAACACGTTGGTGTCGTTCTGATCGCCACAAACAGAAGCGAGACTCATTACTGAACACTACGAAATGCCACTCAGTGTCCTAGTTTACTCTCGCTCTACATTACACAAGTCTCTGTAGCCTATGGTGTGGTGTTAATGGCGAACGAAGCGCGTTAAAGCGAGATGAGTGCAGCTTCAAGCAATCCGTTACAGACGTTTCATGGCGATAGACTGCCGATAAGCTCTGTCCGGATTTCAGCTGCTATTGTATATTCTCCAGAGCCTAACGAATAACCCTACTTCTCCTAGTGTACTCCGTCAGGTAAAAGCCATGTCTAATTTCATTGCCACACTGTGGTCTTGAGTGCATCTAGTCACCAACAGTTCAGCAGTCATTCCAATTCAGCCAACTAAGAAGTTCAATATTCCTCAGAATTCTTCATGGTACTTATAAAATAACAGTTAAATGAAACCATTAAAGTCGGAGTACTTTGGGGACTTTTTTTTATTATTGTTTGTATTCTTCGCAAAATGCATTGGATCTTAAAAGAGAAACATGGGATTAAAAAGAAAAAAGACAACATCTGTGACAAATGGCGAGGTGGGCATTTAAACATTGGTAAGCTCTTTGGGGTACGAGAACGTTTTTTAAAAGATAGGTAAAATATAGAGATGAGGAGCTGGTAGGTGGTGAAAACTGGTAGAAGACCTATCCTTTCATATCAACTAGCAGATAAACCTGTGAAACATTCTGATACGAAGACAGAATGATGCAACGCTCAGAAATGCAACAACACACACAGCATGGCCTTCCAGTTAACTCTCAGCAATAGGCGGAAGAACCCTCTGAATTCAGAAATTTCTTCATCAGCAAAGAACGGACTGAGATATTTCCTAGAAATCAGTCCCATTCTACCACAAACGACTCCTCATGCTTCCCCAGCGGCAAGGGTCAAAGTTCTTTGGCCTATGACATGTGAAATTTTTTTTTATATGCACTGATTTGTGCTGTCTAAAGCAACCAAAACACACATCAAATCCTCAGTTGTGACTAAATCTGGGTAATGCATGCCTAGGAAAAATATATGTAATAAGATTACTGTAGTGAAAGTGAAGAGACAAGATGCTGGCCCTACCTCATCAAAAGGGAAAAAGTCATTACAGTTTTGTCTAGTGAGAGCGCAGGTAGCAGTTACGTTCCACCGGTAATCACAAAGACTTAATATTACCTTCGAATATTAGAAGACATTTACCACATGTCCATTAAATGCCTTATTTGTAAAGATTTAATAATTGCTTTGAAGGTTTATCTATCATTAAAAATTAGTTAATGTGTGGTAAAATAAAATTATGGTACGTTTTCTTAATATGACAAATATATGTATAATATCATTTAGCTTTCGCTTTTAAGATAAGTGTGGACACAGATAGGAATATTTTGGTGGGAATCTGCAAGACAGTAACGAAACGGATTTGTTTTAAGACATACGACACCTCGGTCACGTCTCGGTAGCTTCAGAAATTCCACTGTTTCGTATAAAGACTTATTCGGCGTAAATCTGGTGCTGCTCCGTTGACTCCGCCGTGGTGCTATGTTTCCTGTTCTGGACCTTTCTTAGATGTCTTCCTGTTGAAAAAAGTCTGTCCTAAAATGCTTACTGTATCTTCTTCAGCTACCAATAAAACATACAGTTTGTTACGTAGCAGCTTCAGAATATTGGTGTCAGCAAGAAGGAGAAATTTAGTGACCCGACATTAGCGTATTACACAGAAACTTAATGAGTCGACGGCAGTAAGAAAAGTAGGATCACATTAAAAGCAGCCATGAAATGGAAGACTTTTCCATGGAATTTAATATCAGAGTCTGCGGCAGATGCACGACAAAAGAGCCAAATAAATCAGTGACGCGCTAGATTAAATGCTACTTGCATTTGATGTCGTTGCATTGCAGCGAAAACAGAATCCTTTGACGAGAAAATACAACCATACTCCTGACGTTGACAGATTGTAGCGTTTCCCTGTAATGCACTAAATCTGTAAATTCCCTTGCGTTTCTATGAACCGACGGATAAATTAATGCAGATGCGGGAGCAGACTTTCAGATAATACGGTGAAATGGATTAATGCGAGTGTTCAACACTCACGGCATATTGCAACAAAATGAGCATGCTTTGTTATCCTCACTTCCTGTAAACGATATACCAAACCAGTTATCAGCAGGTGGTCTCTGTGACAACTTCCTGATGAGGAAATTGCATCGTGGTAATTGAGGAAAAAATCGGTATGGATTGACTTTAAAGAAAAAATTCGGAATCAGTATTGTCCTGGAGATCGAGGATGCAGCAACGGAAAATCATCATATACAAAGTCTCTTGGAGTTTGATAAGATCTTCATTTAAATTTGGAGAAACATGTTGAACTACTGAACAAAATATTTTATATGCATTGCCTGCTGAAACAAAGAATATAAAAACATTCTGTATATTTAAGAAAGAGATGGAAAATATGGTAACATGTTGCCCTTTTTTAGCATTGAGGAATACATGAACTATGGACATTGGCACAGGCTTGCTACTTGAAAAATGCGTGGGATGTGTTTTACACACAAAATGTTTCTACTGATTCCCTGTTTTGACAGTTTCATGAGATTACAAGTGATAAAAAGATACGAATTAAAACATAAGAGTTTTCAAGGTTTTTGTACACAATTAAGACAAATTTGTATCAGTCTTATGCTATGTACATACTGTATATCTCTTTGTAGGTGACCTATAATGACTATACAAAAAGATCCAAGTATGATTAAATGTTATTGATCCTGTTCTTATATTATCATTAGTATTATGATGCAAAAATTGCATTTTGTGAATATTTTACATGATTTCTGTAAAACACAATCGAGTACGTGGCGCATTTAAATTCGTAATTCAGCTTGTGAGGTAACGTATTTTTCTGGCTATTAATTTCCACATCAGAAAATTATTTGAATGCCATCGCAGGTGGGAAAACATTATCGAGGTATGAAGGTTTATTTTCCGGCACAGACATGATTTTCATCGTAATCATAAAAGAAAGTTTTCGCAGGAAGTACTTTTCTTTCTCTAGCGATGATTGATAGCAACAACATAATGGGGCGTTTGCCTCGAATAATTGTTACTTGCAGCACATGGTTAGTTCACGTGCAAGCTCATACACATGAGCTTTCAGATTTCAGCATTTGTGGCTCAATTAATATCATGCTCTGCTACGGTTAGTCCCATTTAAACAGTTTCGTCAGTGAATATGAAGAAAACTGTAACTGCCTGCAAATATCTCTATTTAGCTCACTGTAAGCAGCTCTGTGCGTTGAAGTGACACCGGACTTCGTATATGCGTGACGCTATTTTGAAAATTCCTTCTGAATGAGTTATTCTGATGTCAGCTCACGGTGAGGGTCTCGAAAATACTGGAAGACCTGAAATGGTAGCTGCCTGAAAATATATGTCAACTACCCAGTGAATAACAGCATACAAAGTTTCGGGAACCAGAATTAACAGAGGAACCTTGCAATATACTACAAGTCTTGATGTATCGCTCCCGTACGGTCGGTAAAGAGAATATTAGACTATATCCAAACACGTCTGCACGCAGTTTGTAAGCAATCCATATGTGAGTCTTACTCCTCACAGTGTTTTGGAGAAAACATGAGGAGATGCAGAATCTCCGAGAAATCATGACATCGGTAGGTCAATATGGCTTATCGTATATTATATAGTGGAGCATTTACATATACAATAAATGTATCCATTGGATCTCTATTCGCAGCTTCATATCCAACACAGTTTATTCGTCTCAACGTCGGACTTGACATCTTGAGATGCTTCTCGAGAATTACGCTGCAAAGAGCTCCTTCAACACTTTTGAGAACGTCTTTATCAATGTTTTAGCGACGTTGGGTCGAGTGGGATTTGTTTATTGCCTAGAATGAGTTGGCTGTCGTGGTAAGGTCCGGGATCATGATGGCTATTTGAAAGGGGCTGGAGATGTTGCTGGACCAAAAGCATCTGATATCTCAGAGGTTGCTAAGGCGTGATTCTCAGATCGTTCGGTGGGAGCGTAGGTACTCGTCAAAGACGCGGTTTGCAACCATCCCAAGCATCCTACATTTGGGCAGGACCAAAATCACGGTCTGTGTTTGACTAGAGCTACTACTGTTCACATATACTGAGGAAAGTGGGGGTTCGCAATCAGAAGAAAGAAAATAGGCTGATTACGACTTTCGGTAAGTTTCCCTTGGGATATAATGAACGGCTTTCTGGCGCATAATAGAGGACATTGACTAATACCTTTATTTTTTACACACGGTAGTTATTATATAATGAACAAGTTTCGTTTGTGACCTAGTTAAAATTATCTGCGATATATAGGTGCTGCGTAAACTAATGTTGAGGATGCTTAACATCGAAGAGACTGTCAATAAAAGATTACATTCGCGTAAGCTATCTATAATGTACGTACATTAGTTATATTTTACATCGTGTTCTGTTCCGATAAATCTCAATGACTTGGCGACTGGAAATGCGGAAGACAGTTTTCACTTGACTTTACGTGAAAAACGATCTTATTTGCAACACTGTATCAGTTATTGGTCTGAGCACCAATAGCAAGGGAGAGACGGTTTCACACGGTTAGTATGTGGTTAGGATTGACAAGCACTTTCCAGTTCCATGAATTTCACTGAAACTCTGCCGCTAACGAGTGGAGTGTTAGTTAATTTTCTATTAACTATGAAAACTTTATCGTTCACACAATGAATAATTCATTGTTGCTTTTAGCGAATAAACGAAAATCTAAGCGAAAGCGATAGAAAGGCAACTCTCTCTCTCTCTCTCTCTCTCTCTCTCTCTCTCTCTCTCTCTCTCTCTCTCTGTGTGTGTGTGTGTGTGTGTGTGTGTGTGTGTGTGTATAGAGAGAGAGGGAGAGAGAGAGAGAGAGACAGACAGAGAGAAGATGGGGACTTATAAAGGGCAGGACCAGCATTGTTTTAACGTGTATCGTCCTCTAAATCTCGTCCCTGCACTAGGGACCAAAATAAGTTCTTAATTTAATAGGACACTAAGCAGACGATTTATTTACTCCACGCCATATTTTGTAAATCCTCTCTAGTAAGACGCATGTGCTTTTTATTTTTCTTCCTGTACCATGAAATCTATATTCCTAACAATATACCCAAATCATTGTCTCTGGCTGTCAGTTTCAAGCTCAAGTAACCATGTAGTCCGACCTATTGCCTTGGCATTTTCGTACAACAAAGAAAATAAAAAGAATTCTTTAAGATACTTCGAATTTAATAACGAAATACTACCAATCTTCGGTAATGTACTAACACTTTCTTCTCTTCCCAGAGGATCTTTGGATGCAATAAGTAGAAGGGTGCTGGGGCTCTTGAATCAATTTTGGTATAAAATTGATGTCAAAATGATATACAAATTAATTAAAACGTTGAGTTGTCCCCCCATGTATATTCCTACTACTGACTCGAGACAGTGGAATAATACTTAGCCGGACGGTGTTTCCGAGCGGTTCTAGGCGCTTCTGTCCGGAACCGCACTTCTGCTACAGTCGCAGGTTCGAATCCTGCCTCGGACATGGATGTGTGTGATGCCCTTAGATTAGTTAGGTTTAAGTAGTTCTAAGTCTAGGGGACTGATGACCTCAGATGTTAAGTCCCATAGTGCTTAGAGCCATTTGAACCATTTTGAATAATACTTCAGAATTTATAGCACAGTTGATTTACATAAAATGGTTCAAACTTCATCCAACTGGCGTTCTATCATGTACAATTCACACCTTTTTCCTAACCATCTGTTGTGGCACACAACACTATTATGTCAACAATCTACCGATACGGGGTGCTTCCCTCCTCGAGATGCATGCATCTGGAGAGATCTTGTACACTTGGACTATAGCCATGGATAAGACTGGGGTGGAACAGTCTTTGCTAAACAGCAGTTATGGACATAGCTCTCTCTGTTCCTTCAGAAGAAGTATGCGTGAAGGACAGAGGGTGGGGGGCTGGGTAAGGGGGGGTGGGTAACCAGTATATGATCGATGTGCTGGAAATAGATAGATAACCTAACTGCATCGTTACAGGATGCTGGATTGTATACTTTGGTGTATATGACCATATGGACATACTTCACAGTCATGTGTCTGCATTCACAAACTAGTATACCGACTTCCAAACTAGTGGAGGTACAGAAATTGGGAAGCATTCTGCCATGTCATTGACTGGCGTGGAGATTAGGGAACAACTGATAAAATTGCTAAAATTGATCACACTATCAACTACAGTGCATTGTCCTACATCAACGGTGTCTTTCGCACCCCATCTGTCCGCTAGATGATATTGATTACCGCATAATGCCTGACTGACACCACTTGGTTGAGGCAGAGATAGCCTTGGCGGAACACTGGATATCTGCTGCTTGTTACTGTGGAGCATGGGATTACATGTAGAGGTCATACATAACCTTCAGACAGTTTGGAAACATTCCTCAGTTGTGCAGACTCATGCTATTTCCATATGGTGTGATGCCCTCCCGATTTTTTTTCACCTATAAAATAACACTACAATACCTCTTTTTGTTTCCACTACCTCACACAAGTTGTGAACATCGCCTTCTGGCGGTGGTCAACACTGGTACAATAATCATGTACATGACTCCGAAATGAGGAAACAATGCTCTTCGAAATGCAACACTAAGACATCTGCTACCCCGTCACTGTGGAAAATGAGATTAACTGTATAGGTCATCACCTTCGGATAGCTGTTGGAAGCGCTCTTAAATGCCGAAAACTCTTCCAGTTTCGGTACATTGTGATATCTTCCACATTTCTGTCTATGAGGAACATCGTCTTTGTTTTTTATTTCTACCATCGTGTGTGTTAAGGGAGCTGCGTAGTTTATACCATGTGATGTTCAGCTTTCTGCGAGAGTGAATGGATAGAAACATATTAATGTCAGTTTAGCACCTGACACAGACCTCGAAGTCATGGATAAAAACAAAGTGAAGGACGGTGTACAAAGCTGTAGTCATACATTATTTGGTTGTGTTACAGCTGAAAAAATGGTGTATTAAACTACTTATGAAAGAACAATACAGATAACTATCTCTTGTGATCGGTAATCTGTTATATATGGTCTTTCTCCACTACAGTCGATAAAACATTGCCTATGTCTCAGCAAGTGACCTTGACCACTGGGCACCTGCAATGAAGCGAAGCATGTTTATGTAAGATGTCTACACGCAGATGGCTTTTTAACGATGTATCAGAGGAGAGAGATGTTTTAAAACATTATAGGATATTCCATTACAAAGGATGGTATAGCTGGTTAAAATTTGGATGGAGATAATTCTCTTAAACTACACCAATTTTCCTCATAAAACTAATAGAAATCAGCTATATCTATTCTCTTGCAATCACCACTGTTTTTATTATTATTGGGGCAACTGTGTGTGTAATAACAATAGCTACTTCGTGTAATGTGTTATTTCATACTTCATAACCTCTAATTATAAAGTAGACACCACTTGAAATATAACTCATTGTGGAATCTTGAAATGATAGTTTTTTCCCGACATGTGAGTAGATTGCGTGAAACAGGTTGTGATGACGAAATTGTTTAAATAACTAGATCATATAAATCTGCTGCCATTGCGATTGATTGGCTGCTGGATGACAGAAACTTTACAGGCAGGTCGGTAGAGTTATAGAGCAAAAATATCGAATGTAAGTATGCAGATGGTATTTTGTTATGTATTGGAAGAGAGAACAACAGTAAAATATTATGGGATGTTGTATTACAAGACAGGCTCTCACGATTTGCTTGTTAAACGCCAGCGTGACGTAGCATCGCATTGGTAAAACAGGACCTGCCATAGTGTACAAATCAGCAGTGTCATCTCGAATTGCACTCCTGGAAATGGAAAAAAGAACACATTGACACCGGTGTGTCAGACCCACCATACTTGCTCCGAACACTGCGAGAGGGCTGTACAAGCAATGATCACACGCACGGCACAGCGGACACACCAGGAACCGCGGTGTTGGCCGTCGAATGGCGCTAGCTGCGCAGCATTTGTGCACCGCCGCCGTCAGTGTCAGCCAGTTTGCCGTGGCATACGCAGCTCCATCGCAGTCTTTAACACTGGTAGCATGCCGCGACAGCGTGGACGTGAACCGTATGTGCAGTTGACGGACTTTGAGCGAGAGCGTATAGTGGGCATGCGGGAGGCCGGGTGGACGTACCGCCGAATTGCTCAACACGTAGGGCGTGAGGTCTCCACAGTACATCGATGTTGTCGCCAGTGGTCGGCGGAAGGTGCACGTGCCCGTCGACCTGGGACCGGACCGCAGCGACGCACGGATGCACGCCAAGACCGTAGGATCCTACGCAGTGCCGTAGGGGACCGCACCGCCACTTCCCAGCAAATTAGGGACACTGTTGCTCCTGGGGTATCGGCGAGGACCATTCGCAACCGTCTCCATGAAGCTGGGCTACGGTCCCGCACACGGTTAGGCCGTCTTCCGCTCACGCCCCAACATCGTGCAGCCCGCCTCCAGTGGTGCCGCGACAGGCGTGAATGGAGGGACGAATGGAGACGTGTCGTCTTCAGCGATGAGAGTCGCTTCTGCCTTGGTGCCAATGATGGTCGTATGCGTGTTTGGCGGCGTGCAGGTGAGCGCCACAATCAGGACTGCATACGACCTAGGCACACAGGGCCAACACCCGGCATCATGGTGTGGGGAGCGATCTCCTACACTGGCCGTACACCTCTGGTGATCGTCGAGTCGACACTGAATAGTGCACGATACATCCAAATCGTCATCGATCCCATCGTTCTACCATTCCTAGACCGGCAAAGGAACTTGCTGTTCCAAGAGGACATTGCACGTCCTCATGTATCACGTGCCACCCAACGTGCTCTAGAAGGTGTAAGTCAACTACCCTGGCCAGCAAGATCTCCGGATCTGTCCCCCATTGAGCATGTTTTGGACTGGATGAAGCGTCGTCTCACGCGGTCTGCACGTCCAGCACGAACGCTGGTTCAACTGAGGCGCCAGGTGGAAATGGCATGGCAAGCCGTTCCACAGGACTACATCCAGCATCTCTACTATCGTCTCCATGGGAGAATAGCAGCCTGCATTGCTGCGAAAGGTGGATATACACTGTACTAGTGCCGACATTGTGCATGCTCTGTTGCCTGTGTCTATGTGCCTGTGGTTCTGCCAGTGTGATCATGTGATGTATCTGACCCCAGGAATGTGTCAATATAGTTTCCCCTTCCTGGGGCAATGAATTCAAGGTGTTCGTATTTCAATTTCCAGGAGTGTATTTCTGACATGTGAGCAATTAGCGTGAGAAGCTGTATTCTGTTGTAATGTTATTTCACGTGCATTAACTGTTTATAATACACAAATCCATGACAATATGTTACAGACACTGATTTGAGTGCAAGAGATGCTCTGAAATCATTAAATTTGTCCATGAAGATGGAAGAAAAAGGCTTAACACAGATGTTCTCCCTTTGGAGTTTAAATTCTCGATTTTTCTTTAGCCTGATGCCCATTTCGAAATAACGAGGACATTCTGGACTGATCGGCAGTTTTCGCAGCAAAATAGTGGAAGCTGTATCCGATTTTACACAGGGTGGAAGCATAAGTGGGTGTGTAGCAGTTTGACCATATGTAATCGGCGGCACTGCAATAGCCGTTCACTTCGTTGGATGCCGCAAAATAATGGAAGAAGGGGGAGAGGAAGATCCGAATTATATTCTGCAGTTGAACGTAAGAGAACCATTGTACAGGTGCCGTTCTATATTGATGATGCAACCAAGTGAAAGGATATGTAATGCCCTTGTGCACGACAAGCTATAATTTGACCACCATGAATGCTCTCGAACTATAGCGATTTCGCACATAAAACTAAATTTCCGTGGAAAGAGGACATTTGCTATCGGCGCGGTTGTTTTTTTTTTTTTTTTTAATACCCACGCTCTTATAAGAGTTGTGGTGACATTAAATACAATTGTTACAGTGAAATGTTTTTGTGATGCACAGACGGTAGCAGAGCCAGGATGGGGAAGGTGTAGGAACATTTATTTGGTTCAAGCCCCGTTGACTCAAATTTATTATTTAACAATGATTAGTTATACATCCAAGTTAATACAATTAACAGTTGAAAAGGAAATTTTAGCAATAATTTTTTTTATTAAAACCTTCTCTAGAAGAACATGCTACCCCACTCTGAAACGTGGCATGAAGGCACTGTTAGTAAGAGGTACATTATATCGTACAATAGTGTAACATGTACAAATATTAACAGTTACACCATAAAAATATTGATCTTGTGATTTGTACTACATGTAAATCAAACCTTTAAAAAAATCCAATATGGAATGAGTGCAACAAATTCCCTACTGCCTGCTAAAAAAAAGTGGCAATGATAATAAGTGTTTTTTTTCTGCTGATTTCACTTAAGTTTACGTATAGTCAATATCAAGTGACATCAGTTCACGTTTCGTTACAAATTCGTAAATTATTTCATATCAGTTAAGTAAGCTACATGACAGGAAAAACATTAACGACTGGTGACATGTGTAAACACTGTCAAGTTTTCAATTTCACGACGGTTGTGTTTCCTAGCTAATTTTCATTTAAATCCCCCCCCCCCCCCCCCCCCACCACTCGTTCCAAAATCTATTCAGTCAGTCTCGAGAAGAAACGCAACTTAATACACAAATATGGCAATATCAAGGAATAGATGGGTTTATCCCAAGCAATATTAGTAGAATTAGGAAATTTGCAATTTAAACGCACCAGTTATAACAAAGTCTAATGTAATGTTAACTTGGACAGAACTTTCATAAAATGATCGACGATAGTGGATACCGTGCCATACACTATTAATCAAATTAAGAATTATTCACTGTAGACACCTGGCACATGATGGTATTCTCTGAAGCATTTCAAATCACTAAATATTCGCTACAAGTACCAACACCATAATAATGTAATTATCATGAAATATAATAAAAGTATATGAAAATTTCGACCTTAGCCAGGTAACGAGAACCACACCAATGCAGTTTCCTGTTACACTCGAGTGCTAGGCCCAACAAGCAACAGCTGGTCATGGAGAACCACGCTAAGCAAGAGCGAGCATACCGTCCTCCGCACACGTTCACAAACAGCCACACTCATCGCAGTCCTTAGTCGGTAGGCACCAGGCCATATATCGACCGAGCCGTGCTCCAAAAACTGTTGCTTGGAGCACCAGAGCCAATAGCGCTCAGCGATCACGCCCCCTATTGCTGAGGCGAAAACAAGTGAAATAATCTGGTGGGTAAATCAAAAATGCTGAGCCATGACACGGCTCAGTTTTCCTCGCAGAAAGGCGGGCTGGTGGAGGCAGTGGGGTTTGGCCTGCTGAGTGTGGTCGCCTGCCACAGCTGTGTTCTGTCATTTTAATTTCATTTATCTCGCATTGTTTATAGGTGTTACATCCTTTTGTGTAGGCAAAGAGCCAATGCTGGGACTGTCGCCCCAAGGGGGGGACGGGTGCTCCCAAGGACCTCACGCTCATCCGCCACCAGGAGGTCAGTATGCAGCAAAGAAATGTATGGTGCGTGGTTTGAAAGCGCCTATACCCTCACCTTAGGTGGCGGGACGGAGGCAGAAGGAGAGATAGAGGGTAAGAGTGCCTGTAGTGTCACTAGTTCCTGACTGTACACTGAGGAGAGTGCGCACTGAACTACCACTCCTCTCTCCTGTTGCAATCTTTTGCGATAACGATTATCCCTAGTCCCCAGTTCAGGTGCTGGTCATTTTCATAATGTGTAATTACAACAGTGAAGCACTTTCCATCAGTTGTGGTAGTGTGTATCGACTTCGACTACCTAGGCGATAGGGTGATTGGCCAGCAGTATAGTGAACTATGGCGTCAGACGGAGGAAGATACAGTCATCTGTATGATTACAGATTAACACACGTATTAAACTCCCCTCTTTCCAATATCAGCATCTCATCACTCGAACTTGCCGTTGGTGGGGAGGCTTGCGTGCCTCAGCGATACAGATGGCCGAACCGTAGGTGCAACCACAACGGAGGGGTATCTGTTGAGAGGCGAGACAAACATGTGTTTCCTGAAGAGGGGCAGCAGCCTTTTCAGTAGTTGCAGGGGCAACAGTCTGGATGATTGACTGATCTGGCCTTGCAGCATTAACCAAAACGGCCTTGCTGTGCTGGTACTGCGAACAGCTGAAAGCAAGGGGAAACTACAGCCGTAATTTTTCCCGAGGACATGCAGCTTTACTGTATGATTAAATGATGATGGCGTCCTCTTGGGTAAAATATTCCGGAGGTAAAATAGTCCCCCATTCGGATCTCCGGGCGGGGACTACTCAGGAGGACGTCGTTATCAGGAGAAAGAAAACTGGCGTTCTACGGATCGGAGCGTGGAATGTCAGATCCCTTAATCGGGCAGGTAGGTTAGAAAATTTAAAAAGGGAAATGGATAGGTTAAAGTTAGATATAGTGGGAATTAGTGAAGTTCGGTGGCAGGAGGAACAAGACTTTTGGTCAGGTGAATACAGGGTTATAAATACAAAATCAAGTAGGGATAATGAAGGAGTAGGTTTAATAATGAATAAAAAAATAGGAGTGCGGGTAAGCTACTACAAACAGCATAGTGAACGCATTATTGTGGCCACGTTAGACACGAAGACCGCGCTTACCACAATAGTACAAGTTTATATGCCAACTAGCTCTGCAGATGATGAAGAAATTGATGAAATGTATGATGAGATAAAAGAAATTATTCAGGTAGTGAAGGGAGACGAAAATTTAATAGTCATGGGTGACTGGAATTCGAGTGTAGGAAAAGGGAGAGAAGGAAACATAGTAGGTGATTATGGATTGGGGCTAAGAAATGAAAGAGGAAGCCGTCTGATAGAATTTTGCACAGAGCATAACTTAATCATAGCTAACGCTTGGTTCAAGAATCATAAAAGAAGGTTGTATACATGGAAGAATTCTGGAGATACTAAAAGGTATCAGATAGATTATATAATGGTAAGATCGAGATTTAGGAATCAGGTTTTAAATTGTAGCACATTTCCAGGGCAGATGTGGACTCTGACCACAATCTATTGGTTATGACCTGTAGGTTAAAACTGAAGAAACTGCAAAAAGGTGGAAATTTAAGGACATGGGATCTGGATAAGCTGAAAGAACCAGAGTTTGTATAGAGTTTCAAGAAGAGAATAAGGGAACAATTGACAGGAATGGGGGAAAGAAACACAGTAGAAGAAGAATGGGTAGCTCTGAGAGATGAAGTTGTGAAGGCAGCAGAGGATAAAGTAGGTAAAAAGACGAGGGCTGCTAGAAATCCTTGGGTAACAGAAGAAATATTGAATTTAATTGATGAAAGGAGAAAACATAAAAATGCAGTAAATGAAGCAGGCAAAAAGGAATACAAACGTCTCAAAAATGAGATCGACAGGAAGTGAAAAATGGCTAAGCAGAGATGGCTAGAGTACAAATGTAAGGATGTAAAAGCTTATCTCACTAGCGGTAAGGTAGATACTGCCTACAGGAAAATTAAGGAGACGTTTGGAGAGAAGAGAACCACCTGTATGAATATCAAGAGCTCAGATGGCAACCCAGTTTTAAGCAAAGAAGGGAAAGCAGAAAGGTGGAATGAGTATATAGAAGGTTTATACAAGGGCGATGTACTTGAGGACAATATTATGGAAATGGAAGAGGATGTAGATGTAGACGAAATGGGAGATATGGTACTGCGTAGAGAGATTGACAGAGCACTGAAAGACCTGAGTCGAAACAAGGCCACAGGAGTAGACAACATTCCATTAGAACTACTGACAGCCTTGGGAGAGCCAGTCCTAACAAAACTCTACCATCTGGTGAGCAATATGTGTGAGACAGGCGAAATACCCTCAGACTTCAAGAAGAATATAATAATTCCAATCCCAAAGAAAGCAGGTGCTGACAGATGTGAAAATTACCGAACTATCAGTTTAATAAGTCACAGCTGCACAATACTGACGCGAATTCTTTACAGACGAATTGAAAAACTGGTAGATGCGGACCTCGGGGAGGATCAGTTTGGATTCCGTAGAAATGTTGGAACACGTGAGGCTATACTGACCTTACGACTTATCTTAGAAGAAAGATTAAGGAAGGGCAAACCTACGTTTCTAGCATTTGTAGACTTAGAGAAAGCTTTTGACAATGTTGACTGGAATACTCTCTTTCAAATTCTGAAAGTGGCAGGGGTAAAATACAGGGAGCGAAAGGCTATTTACAATTTGTACAGAAACCAGATGGCAGTTATTAGAGTCGAGGGGCATGAAAGGGAAGCAGTGGTTGGGAAAGAAGTGAGACACGGTTGTAGGCTCTCCCCGATGTTATTCTATCTGTATATTGAGCAAGCAGTAAAGGAAACAAAAGAAAAATTTGGAGTAGGTATTAAAGCCCATGGAGAAGAAATAAAACTTTGAGGTTCGCCGATGACATTGTAATTCTGTCAAAGACAGCAAAGGACTTGAAAGAGCAGTTGAACGGAATGGACAGTGTCTTGAAAGGAGGACATAATATGAACATCAACAAAAGCAAAACGAGGATAATGGAATGTAGTCAAATTAAATCGGGTGATGCTGAGGGAATTAGATTAGGAAATGAGACACTTAAAGTAGTAAATGAGTTTTGCTATTTAGGAAGTAAGATAACTGATCTTGGTCGAAGTAGAGAGGATATAAAATGTAGACTGGCAATGGCCAGGAAAACGTTTCTGAAGAAGAGAAATTTGTTAACATCGAATATAGATTTATGTATCAGAAAGTTGTTTCTGAAAGTATTTGTTTGGAGTGTAGCCATGTATGGAAGTGAAACATGGACGATAACTAGTTTGGACAAGAAGAGAATACAAGCTTTCGCAATGTGGCGCTACAGAAGAATGCTGAAGATAAGGTGGATAGTTCACGTAAGTAATGAGGAGGTATTGAAGAGGATTGGGGAGAAGAGAAGTTTGTGGCACAACTTGACTAGAAGAAGGGATCAGTTAGTAGGACATGTTCTGAGGTATCAAGGGATCACAAATTTAGCATTGGAGGGCAGTGTGGAGGGTAAAAATCGTAGAGGGAGACCAGGAGATGAATACACAATTCAGATTCAGAAGGATGTAGGTTGCAGTAGGTACTGAGAGATGAAGAAGCTTGCACAGGATAGAGTAGCATGGAGAGCTGCATCAAACCAGTCTCAGGACTGAAGACAACAACAACATCACTTGAACAAACTTCCCGACAAAAAATAGAGATAGTACCTTCCACACCAGCCTTTTCCACATCAGAGTGTAGGTGAGGACTAGAGTTTCGATACGTCTGGCACTAGATACGAGTTCTATTGTGTTTTTTTCCCTATCAGGATGAAAACATCACATATATGGCGCTGTCAATTTTTGAGCTACAGTGCGATTTTAGCCGCTGCTTGTGTATCACTATGCATACAGTGATGTAATTAGACCCAATGTTTATGATTCATTACGTAACTAGGACCGATCTTTACTTCAGTTTACCATTCAAAATAAATGAAGTGCACTAACCTTACCTTCCTCTCCTGAATCTGGGCTGTCCAGAAGCATGAAAATTCGAGTCCTGGAAAGGACGCTGGTGGCATTTTTAATTTCCCTTCAGTTTCCTGGTTGATGTGGGTGGGACGTCAGCTGATTCTAGGATTAACGAGAACCAGAACGAGAAATTTCTGCCCAAATTCGAATTTACTGCAAAATTCGAGATTTTCACTTACAGATTAAGTGGGGGAGGTAGGGGTGTGGAGGCGGCGTGAGCACAGTACGGGCTGAGGAAAATGCGTGACGCCATCTTGGGGTGGGGTGTCGGACGATGTGGGTAATTAATTGATCAATTTAAGTAATTTGCATATCTATTTTATATTAAATTACACCCTGAGTCCCAGTACCCTACTCTTCGATTACATTAAACGCAAAACCCATTCCCAGCACCCAATACCCCACTATCTATCACCAATCTACGTACCCTGCTGCTGCACTACAGCCATGTTCCACCTTCCAACCTACGTACCCTATCCCTCCTCTCCAACCAGAATTTCTAGCAACTCCAACTCCCCAATGATCAAATCCATCAAAAGGTACTGTACATCCAAACATAGTCCCAACACTCTGCCTCACGTCATCCTTTCATTTTATTTCAAGCCCCCCCCCCCCTCCCGCTCCACAACTTCATCCCACCTTCCTCCACCGCGCTGCCTTTTAGTCGCTAACTGCAGATCAACAGGGCCCCATATTCATATTCATGATTCCACCTTCATCATGACCATTATCATTTCCATGTATTACACACATCATCTTTATACTATTGCTTCATTCATGTTATCATCAGTGGCCACATTTTAACTGTAACTAAAATCGTCAACAATTTCCCGTGGGAAGCGATGTAGGATGAATGTTGGACGAGGCAGATAGATACAGAAGGGGGACAGAACGCATCTGTTTCCGAGATTTGTAGAATTAGGAGGCTGGAGACCCAGGCAACATTGGCACAGGTAAGGATGCAGTTTCGTGCTTTGTGTATAGGATTGTAAGGGAATGCGTATTACACGTTACTTTTATGTCGATGATTGCTCCTAAATACTTTGCTGTCAGAGGAATGGGCTGGAGAGTTGGAAATCTGGAAGATGGAATAACCTAGTGGTGCGACTAATTGTGGCGGCTTGGTTTTTCTGTTCACTTACTTGAAATTTCCACCTTCTATCCCACTCGACCTGGAGATCTAAATAGCTTTGCAGGGAGATACGGGACAGTTGGAGGGTGTGGTGAGTGACTAAGTAAGCAGTGTCGACAGCGTATTATAGGAGGCAGGTTAGGGGATTTTCTTTAGGAATGGCCGCATTGTACATAATAAAAAGTAGAGAGGACAGGACCGAACCCTGAGGCACGGTGCAGTGGGGTGAAACACGCGGGAGAGGGTGTGGTTGACTGTGACGTATGTAGAGCGCTACTGAGAGAAGGCTGCTATAAAGCAGATAATTACCTGCGAGTGCAATGGTTTGTAGCTTGAAGAGCATACCCGATCAAAGACTTTTAGGGGACCACAGGAGACTAATGTAGCGGATTTTAGTAGATGGGAGATAAGGTGAGTCTACATCTACATGCAGACTTATCAAGCCACCACACAGTGCATGTCCGACTGCTAGTCATTTCCTTTCCTGTTCCTCTCGTATGGGACATATCAGCCCTAATTTCTCGTTGTTTATCTTTGTGGTCTTTACGCGAAGTGTATGTTCGCGGCAGTGGAATTATCCTGCAATCCGCTTCAACTGCTCTAAATTTCCTTAACAGTCCTCCTGGAGAGGAATTTCACCTTCCCTCCAGGAACTTCCTGTTGAGTTCCCCATGCATCTGTGTAATTCTCCAACATCCCCATATTGTTCGAACAACGGGTAAGAAATCTAGGAGCCTGCATCCGAATTGGTTCATGGCGTCCTTTCATTCGAGCTCTTATGGATCCAAAACACTCGATCAGCAGTCGAGAAAGGGTCAGACTAGTGTTCAGTATGTGGTCTCCTTTGCAGATGAGCCACATTTTCCCAAAATTTTCCCAAGAACCCGATGTCGAACAATCGCATTCGCAATCGCAATCCTCACATGCTCGTTTCATTTCACATCGCTTTGAAAAATTACGTACAGATATTTAAATAACGTGACTATGTCAAGGACACTACTAATGCTGTATCCAAACATTACAGTTTTGTTTCCCTACGCATTCGGATTAACTTACGCTTTTCTACATTTAGGGCTAGCTGCCATTAACCACACCAACAATAAACTTTGTCTAAGTCATCTTGTATTCTCTTGTAGTCACTCAACTTACACACCATCCCTTATACTTCACTGTCATCATCAAACAACCACAGACTGCTGCCCATCCCGTTCCCCAGATCATTTATGTGTACAGAAAACAATAACGGTCCTATCGCCCTTCCCTGGGACACTCCTCACGATACCCTTGCCTCTGATGAACATTCGCCGTTGAGGAGAAAATCCTGGGTTCTATTACTAAAGGGATCTTCGAGCCACTCACGCATCTGGAAACCTATTCCATAAATTCTTACCTTTGATGACAGTCTGCAGTGGAGCACTGTGTCAAATATTTTCCTAAAATCTAGGAATATTGAATCTACCTGTAACCCTTCCTCCATAGCTCGCACTATGTGGTGTGAGAAGAGGGGAAGCTGAACTCTCGAGTGATGCTTCATCAAACCATGTTGATTAATACACTTAAGCTTCTTAGCTTCAAGAGAATTATATTCGAACAGAGAATGTGTTCAACGATTATGCAGCAATCATAAGTTACAGATACTGATCTGTAATTTTGCGGGGCCGTTCTTTCACTTTTCTTCTATACTGGAGTTACCTGCTTTTTTGTTTCTAATCGCTTACGACTTTGAGATGGGCGAGAGTTTCGAGATAAATGCAAGGTACGTAAAAGGTAAGTAATGGACACATGCCATAGAGTACTCTTTGCAAAACCAAACCGACGTTCGATCCTGACCTGTCACCAGTCTTGTTTTCAACTCTTTCAGTTGTTTCCCTACGCCAGGCACGTTTATTGCTATGTCGTCCATACGGGAGTTTGTTAGATCGTCAAGCGAAAATAAATTTGTTCGATTATCCTACTTGAAGGCATACTTACATGCGCAATTTAAAACTTCTGTTTTCGTTTTGCTAGCTTCAACTGTCACACCAGCCTGATGAACGCAGAACTGGATGGAAGCCTTAGGGTCCCTTAGTGGTTTTACGTAAGACCAGTCACTTCTCGGGTTCTATGGTCAGGTTGTAAGTAGGCTGTTTACGTTTTTATGTTGGTAACGCCACGTAGCGCTCTGTATGAAAATCACTGACTGTGCTGTGTGCAGTCTGTAGCTGGTTGGCATTGTTGGAATATTTTCTATGGTAGTGTTGGGCAATTGTATGTGAACAGCGCCGGCCGGAGTGGCCGTGCGGTTCTAGGTGCTACATCCTGGATCCGAGCGACCGCTACGGTCGCAGGTTCGAATCCTGCCTCGGGCATGGATGTATGTGATGTCCTTAGGTTAGTTATGTTTAATTAGTTCTAAGTTGTAGGCGACTGATGACCTCAGAAGTTAAGTCGCATAGTGCTCCGAGCCATTTGAACCATTTGTGAACAGCGCATAGCGTTGCGCAGTTGGAGGTGAGCCGCCAGCAGTGGTGGATGCGGAGAGAGAGATGGCAGAATTTTGGGAGCGGACGATCTGGACGTGTGCCCATCAAAAAGAGTAAATTTGTAATATTCGATATCATGAACTGATATATATATATATATTACATCATTAAGGTAAATACATTGTTTCATTTGCCAACTATGCCTATCAGTAGTTAGTGCCTTCAGTATTTAGAATCTTTAATCTTTTATTGAGCTGGGAGTATTGGCGCACGCTGTATTGCAGTAATTTGAGTAATGAAGATTTTTGTGTGGTAAGTGATTCATGAAAGGTATAGGTTATTCTTAGTCAGGGCCATTGTTTTGTAGAGAGTATTGAAAGTCAGAATGCGATGCGCTAAAAAAATATTGTGTGTCTGTTTAGAAATAGAATAGGTAAAGAGAAAACTGTCTGAGTGCGTTCGGTTCTGATCAGCTGTTTGAAAATCAAATAACGTGGAGCTTTTCCAGCACGGTCATTTATAAAATTTTTCTAACGGCATGTGTCAAGGTCCTTTGGGAAGGTCTGGCTGTGGAAATTGTTGTATACTTCGCGCAATGATCTTTTCACAGATGCACGAATCTCTGCTAGCCTTTGTTTGTCGCCATTTGCGCATTCTCTTTTGAACCAAGATTGCAAAAGCCTTTGCTTATTCAGCACTTTCCGAATTTCATTGTAAAACCATGGTGCATCCTTCCATCCTTAGTTCAATTTCTATGAACATACTTCTAGAGACCACAATTCACAGTATGTTTAAGCTTTCCACAGCATTCCTTTGTGGCATCTTATTGGTATTAAGTGCCGTCAGTTCACTGTCTATGTGAGGTGCTAACAACTTCTGAACTGCTGTTTGTAGCAGAAAGACTCTCCGACCCTCTTGACTGATGTATTAACTTTCGTTCTCATAGCTGCTATAATGACGTGATAACTATTCACCGTCTCTTCATTGTCTTCATTGATGCTGCCAATAGGTCCGGCCTATTTATAGCTACAAGGTCTAAGATATTTCCATTGCGTTTGGGCTGACGAACTACCAGCTCAAGACAGTTGCCAGAAAAGTGTGCGAAAGTACCTCGCCATGTTGTATGTATGTACACTGACAATGAATCTATGTACGTCCTAGTCTATACTCGGTAGGTTAAAGAAGCCCCCAACTAATATTGCATACTATTCGTATTTGGGCGTTATTGACTGCAGAATTTCTTTGAATGACTATGATACTGCCACAGCGGAATTGGGCGGCCGGTAAAAACGTTTAACAATTTACAAGGTTTCACCTAGACCCGTTATTTGTGAGCAGAAACTTCACTGTCGCACTCAACTTCGCCCTCAGTAGAGCCTAAACTTCTGTCAACTGCAATGAACACTCAGCCTTCCACAGCGCATAACCTGTCTTTCCGATATATATTTCATGAGCCACTAAATATCTCAGAACTTTGTACAGCCAAGTGACAGCCAGCTCTCGGTCCACAGAATAATTTAGGCGCGAGAACTTTCCTCGAGTGTATAATATCCGGGAACATCGTTACGAATACTCGACAATTTACAGATAAAACTTTGACAGTCGAAGTATCTTTACTCTGAACTTGGTCTGACTTCCCATTGCGCGTAACGACTGGTGGGTTATGAAACGTCCCTTAGAACAATTATACACGAATGTGCTTAAAGTGACACACAATATTTTTAGCGCAACGCAATCTGACTTTCAAAATCCCCTACAAAAAAATGGCCCTGACTAACATTAACCTATACGTTTCACAAACCGCTTACCTCAGAAAAATCTTGTTTACTCGAACTACTACAATAGAGGGAGCGCCGCTACAATATATATATATATATATATATATATATATATATATATATATATATATATATATATCAGTTCATGACATCCATTCTTACAAATTTCTAAACTCCGCCATCTCTCTCCCACTGCTGGCGGCTCACCTCCAACTGCGCAACGCTATGCGCCGCTAACAGCGAACTGCCAAACACTACAATGGCAGATAACAATGCAAACCAGACACAGACTGCACACAGCACAGCCAGTGATCTTCATACTGAGCGCTACGTGTCGTTACCAACATAAAAAAGTAAACAGCCTACTTACAACTTGACCATAGAACCCGAGAAAAACCCACACAGCCTACTTACAGGTGTTCAAAAGAGTACCTCAAACTACTGCCCAGCCTAAAAAACCACGTAGTGGACTCCACGCGTTCTCTGTTACCCAATGAGTGATTCCTTTGTTTAGTGGGCCCTTGCCGTATCAAGTCGAGTCCTTGAAATTCCTACCTGATAACGCAGATCTAGAAACCTACATTCACGACTGTCACACAGTGAATGGAGCCTTTAGATGAGACCTTCCAGTCGGTTGCAGATCAAAGGACTCCGATCAACTTTGTGAACAATGTTGATAACTGGTGCTCTCGCGAGGCCAGTAGTCTTCCGCCAGCCTTCTAGATGAATTGAGGACGGTTTCAGAACCAGTGCGTCTATCGGAACTGCCGAATGGAACGGTGCAATGATATAACTACACTACTGACCATTAAAATTGCTACACCAAGAAGAAATGCAGATGCTAAACGGATATCCCTGGACAAATATATTATATTATATCTGCCATGTGATTACATTTTCACGTAATTTGGGTCCATAGATCATGAGACATCAGTACCCAGATAAACCACCTCTGGCCGTAATAACGGCCTTGATACTCCTGGGCATTGAGTCAAACAGAGCTTGGAAGATGTGTCCAGGTACAACTGCCCATGCAGCTTCAACAAGATACCACAGTTCATCAAGCCAGTTGCTCGGCCACCATTGACCAGACGTTTTCAATTTATGAGAGATATGGAGAATGTGCTGTACAGGGCAACAGTCGAATATTTTCTGTATCGATGAAGGCCCGTACTGGACCTGCAGTCGTGCATTATCCTGTTAAATGTAGGTTTTCGCAGGGATCGACTGAAAGGTAGAGCCACGGGTCGTAAGACATCTGAAATGTAACGTCCACTGTTCTTGTTTATGGGATCCAGCACCGCTTTCCATTTTACCCTCCTGAACCCACCGATTCCGTATTCTGCTAACAGTCATTGGATCTCTACCAACACAAGCAACAATGTCGCGATATGGTAAACCGCAATTGCGATACACTACAATCCGACCTTTATCAAAGTCGGAAACGTGATGTTACGCATTTCTCCTCCTTACATGAGGTGTCACAACAACGTTTCACCAGGCAACGCCAGTCAACTGCTGTTTGTATGAGAAATCGGCTGGAAACTTTCCTCGTGTCAACACGTTGTAGGAGTCCAACCTTGTGTGAATACTGTGAAAAGCTAATCATTTGCATATCAGAGCATCTTCTGACTGTCGGTTAAAATTCGCATCTATAGCACGTCATCTTCGTGGTGTAGCAATTTTAATGGCCAGTAGTGTATCACTAATTGATGTAGGAAATTTTAAGAATAAATAACTCACGAATCTTGAATTGTATCATAGTAGCACCTCACATTACAGATAGATATTCTTGAGTAATAACGCATCCACACAAAATAAATTCATCAAGTGTCGTATGTGTATCGTGGAATCAAATTCCATGGCGTTAAAATAAAACAAAGTAAATTATTGTGTATGAACTTGGTGACTGCTGTTTTGTTCAGGTGCTCAAGCACAGCTATTGAGGCGCGCGTTTCAGCAAAGCTGAGTACCGGGACCGTATCAGCTGTTGTCGCGGTTGTCTAACAGGATTGGCAAAAGTGCGCAGCGCAGCCGACCGCGCGCATGCGCACAACAGCGTTCGCGTTTGACTCACTCCAACACCCTGCTGCTCCGGCGAGCGCTCTGTGCTGATTGGCGCAAGCACGAGGGATCATCGTATTTCGGCTCGGGTTTAGGAGGTGCCTGGACTGCAGAGCACGTGGGCGATGCAGGCATTACCTGGGGTGTCCGATGCATCGCGCCAAATTCTCCGCCACCGCTACACGCAGAGGTAGAAGCCTGAAGACAGGAGGCCGTAGCCAAGGGCTCATTCAGCCGCTCTAGAACATCATCCAGCCCCTCCTATGTCCCCACACAGAATGCACACGTCCAAACCATCCCAGTAAAACTAACTGAAGAAGATAACAATAAAAGCAGACAAGCCTACGTATTCAACTTGCTAGCTGTTCAGAAGAAATAAAAAACTGCCGTACAGATTGCCTGATTTTACACTTACAATTAAAAACAAGAAATGTGTTACAAACACATTAACGAGAATTTTTTGCGAAAGTAATTAAAAACAAATTGGGAAAATATTTCGAACCCAAGAAGAACAAGGTGGTTTTCACAGCTGGGAGATCATGTGTACACCAGATTTTCACATTACGACAAATTTAGGAGAAACATGGGGAAAAAATTCAAAAAAAATATTAGGATTAAATTTCATAGATCTAAAAAGGAGTGTGATAATGTTCCAAGAAAATTAGTTTGGTCATCACTACATATGGCAAACTTAACCCTCATTTGATTTAAATAATACAACAGATGTATAAAGATAACATTGCCAAGTTGGTAATAAATTTTCACAGAAATTTAGAACAAGCAAAGGCCTTTTGCACGGCTGTTCCATGTCATCATCATTATTTAAAACCTATATAGATATTAACCTTAGAACATGGTCTCATAAATGTAGTAGTATGGGATTAGAAATAAGAGAGGAAGTTTACCTGCATCATTTATTGTTTGCTGATGGTCAAGTAGTCATAGTACAAGATGGGGAGGATGTTAACTATATGTGCAATCAACTTGCAGTAGCATATGAAATTTTGGGTTTGAAGGCTAATTGCCAAAAAACAGAATACTTGACTAGTGATTGAGATGAGCTATACACTGAAGGAAAGAAAATCAAAAAGATAAACACTTTCTGTTATTTGGGATCCATTTTAGAAATCGAGGGAAAATCAGTCAGAATTCAATAAAAGAGTTAGTAGGGGACGGAAGGTCATTGGGATGCTTAACTCAGTCTTATGGAGCAGGAAAGTAATGAGTGTAACTACAAAATTACTACACAAATCTATAATAGAGAGTGTGGTTCTGTATGGAACGGAGACCTGGTCAATTAACCTGAAGCACATTATAACATTACAAGCTCTAGAGATGGACTTCTGGAGAAGATGGGCCAGACTCTCCAGGAAATAGAAGATAATGAATACCGAAATAAAAAGGACGGAAATAAAAGGAAAATTATTTGATGTAGTGGATAAGAAAAAATTACAGTGGTACGGGCATGTACGACGAATGGAGGAAGCCAGAATATCAAAATTGATACTGGAGTGAGAACCGGAGGGAAGAAGATGACCTAGGACCACCTGGCTCCAAAACGTACAGCACACAATGAGGAGAATGGGCGCAGAGGAAGAGGACGCACAAGATCGAAACACATGGAGGAATATTTTGAAAATATAGTTTAAGAACCTTTATTCTTTTATAGTAATTTCCGAGCAAATTATTATGTTGGAGAAAAGCCTCTGTAATGAGGAAATGCTCAAAAAATAATAAACCGAATTTAAAACGCGAGAGTAAACCTCTTAAATGGAAGGACGAGCTCGCAATTTAAGAAATGTACGATGTGGAAATCACAGAGAAAGATAAATACGTAACTTGGTGCTCTGGAAATAGCAACAGGCGACAGCTGTCAGCTGAGGCATGACTGACTGGCATACTAAACGAAACGATGCTCGTCTTTAAAACAAGACAAAGAAAGCGAAAGGTAAAGAAGTTGGTCCTCTATGGAACAGTTTGCACGGAAGCACATTGGGTGTTGGGGATGGGTAGATGGGTTCCAAAATGTTGATAGATTCGTTGGATAAGCACAGTTTCAAGGATTTTGCTGAAAATTGAGTTTGTCCTGACAGCACAATAGGATGAGGTCTGTCACGATTTATTTATCAGGTTTCATAAAGAGGAGGTCTTGGTTTTTTTCTCTGTCTATAGTAACATGTGGAGAGCATGGTATTGTAAAGGAAGATGAGGGATTCGTGATAGACTATGGGAAGTAAAGGAAAGAAAGAAGATGATTTGAAATAGGAGTTGGAAAAGTTTTGGTTGTAGTTATCCTAAACAAATAATTACACAGAGAAAAGTGGAGGGATTGAGAAGAACAGGTATGAACAGAGCAAAAATGATAGATGACATTAGAAGAGCACAACATACAAACAAATGCAGAAAGACGCTTAGGACAGGACACGATAGGAAGCCTCCAGTAGAAAAAGGACCTTAAGACAAATATACAAAAGAAAAAAAAAGATGAAGAAGAAGAAGAAGAAGAAGAAGAAGAAGAATAGTGCTTTCCTTGAAGTGTTGTCAAGTTATGGTATCGGGACCACGTGCAGGGTTCCGCTTTTTAGCGAATGCTTGTGTAATGTCTTCGTCTGGTATTGGTGTGTTTACTTCTTTTGTTCAAATGCTGTGGAAGTACTGGGAGAATGGTGCGAGAGACGTGATAGCTACGTTTGAATATTCATACACATAAGGATCCATTCAGTAGTGAGAGTGGGTACAAAGAACAATTTTTGCAGAAACGATTACGTGTTGAAATACTTTCAGTCCTTAATGATCGGTTTCGAGATTCTAGACTCTGTGAAAAAATTCTTATTCATTACCAAATATCACATCCCGCCCAGAAATATGTGGGAATCATGTACGAAGGCGAATGTGTTACAGGTCCGACGAGGGGTGGTGACTGTGGTGAATTTATTCGGAAGTAATCTTTTTGAGGGAGGCGGGATACATGGGAGTTGGGTTGTTTCCTGAGAGCCTATGGAATACTTTGTAGAGTTTATAGATGTTTCGCTCAGTTGAGCGCAGGAGTCTCCAAAATATGGCTTGCCGTCCGTGTCCGGCAGCGGAGGAATTTAATATGGCCCGCCCATGAAAGAAAGTTTTTTAAGTAGCGCGATTCTTCTCGCTCGTTTAACTCTGAGGCCAGGCCACTAGGAGCACTGCACCACATCACCTCAAAATCGCCTTCACTTGTTCACAAATAACGCAGATGTGAGCAGCAGCGCTCTGCTTGGAACTTACCTTCAATACAACGAAGGCGGCCAAATATTTCGTTATAGAGAAAGGTAACAAATTAGTTTATGTTGCCTCTAACGAAGTTATTGGTGTTCTTGAGGCATACAGAATTCATCGGCACTACAAAATAAAGGATGGTGGACAGTATCCTAAATTCCAGGACAAGGTGTGTTAACGTAAGTTCGAAATATCGAAACGTGGACTCCCTTTCCTAAATTACATTTACAGGAAACTTATTCAGGAAAGTGAAGCCATTACGAAAGTGGGTTTACGAACTGCCAACGAAATCGTCAACCAAGGTAAGCCATTTTCTGATGGTGATTACTTCAAGAGGTGCATTTTAATTGTAATTGTAATTGAATATTGCAAAGTAGTTACTCTTTCAGCAAATACAGTAGACCGTCATTTTGAAGATGTAATTGCACCAGAACGCTGGCCGGGGTGGCCGAACGGTTCTAGGCGCTACAGTCTGGAACGGCACGACCGCTCTGGTCGCAGGTTCGAATCCTGCCTCGGGCATGGATGCGTGTGTTGTTCTTAGGTTAGTTAGGTTTAAGTAGTTCTAAGTTATGGGGGACTGATCACCTCAGATGTTAAGTCCCATAGTGCTCAGAACCATTTGAAAACCAGATTTGTTAATGGAAAGCTATCCAAGTTGGCCTGCAACTCAATAGCCCTGAACGTATCCTCACTGCTCAAATCCTATTGTTTTTCAGAGGGTACTAAAGAACTAGCAGATTTAATTTCCTTGCACAGTACAACAGGTGAGGACATCTTTCAAGGGATAGAGTTAACTTTACCTGAAAAGTAAAACCTTTCTCTTTCTCGGCCGGGACGTGTTACAACAGATAGGGGAGACAAATTAGTAGCAAATGTGCAGGCTTCGTAGGAAGATAAAGCACAGGATGAGCTATGTGACTGCTCAAGTTGCATGCTAGAAAAATCCAAATTGAAATTTAACCAAAGCTGCTCAGAGGAGTTTGGATGGCTCAAATGGCCCTGAGCACTATGGGACTTAACTTCGAAGGTCATCAGTCCCCTAGAACTTAGAATTAATTAAACCTAACTAACTTAAGGACATCACACACATCCATGACAGAGGCAGGATTCGAACCTGCGACCGTAGCGGTCGCGCGGTTCCAGACTATAGCGCCTAGTAACCGCTCGGCCACTCCGGTCGGCGGAGTTTGGAAGCTAGGGATCTTTGCTGATGGACAAACTTGTGACTGGCACATAATTTCATTATTACAGAGTTACAAAATTAGATTAAGAACAAAAAATTATATTAGGACCTTTGCCCTCTTAAGAGAATATACAACTGACTTTAACGATCTGCCATGAATTAATATAACAAACAGTATTGTAAAGATAATAATTAGATCTGATTGCAGTAGGATCACAGACAGTCAGCACTATAAGCCCACTGTTCATTCTATTGCTTAAGTAACCAAGATTTACGCAACACTAATGATTAACTTTGAGTTACCTATAAAAAGATCTCGTCCGTCCCGGCGGACAAGCTGGTTACTTAACTAAAGCTGGGGAGCACGGCTTATACACGATGGTACTCGGAACCAACGAGTAAAAAGCAACCGCCAAGAAGTTTCGAAGATCATCAGGCTGCAAACCAGAGCAGAAAATGCACCGCACACACACACACACACACGATCTCAGCCTGCCCGCCAAGGCGACGAAGCCCATCTGCCGCACATACCAGATCATTTCTGCAAAAGCAAATAATTCAAGGGTCAGACAAATTCAACTCGTGATTCAGCTTTTTCAAGACCATGCACGGCTTGCTAACTACACGACTATCTATAACAGACCTGACAACGGAACTGAGACATTTACCAAATAAAAGAACAGTAAGAATTACAATGACCTACAAAGCTCTGCCCTTCATATTAAAATAAATTTTAAAACCAAAACTGGGCGAGGAGCACTCTAATTAACATACTCCATCACATTAACACTGCAAGGAACCTTTAAAACAAGCAGTAAACAACACTTGGAAGCCTTAGACTTCATAAGTTCAGTATAACACTCTCTTATTCAGAATCATCCTCAAACGATCACCGGCAGATAGAACATGCCGCCGTAAGTTTCACAAATCTTCACAGGTTAACAGCAGAATATGAATCATACGCAACTCCATGCTTCCAGTTACGCGATGAGAAGACGTCCAGCCTGAGATGACGGATCCGCCACCGTTTCGCACGCAAACGCGTGGACTCATCAGCACCGTGCACCCGGCGCGCGGCAAAACGACGAGGTCGGAGAAAACAGCGGGTCCTAGGCACAGTGGATAGAGACCAGGGCTTGCCTTCAAAACACGTTGGCTCGTTCAAGGCCGACCAGCGAGAGAGAGAGCGCGGCCACACGCCAAGCCGTAAAACCAAAGGCGGAACTGTCAGAGATATAAGACCAAACGAGTGTCGATATCAGCGACTCAAGTGGAGCATAACTAGCGCCAGTCGCCACGGCTTACAGGACCTAAAGTCAGTGACATTCCCAAACCGCTGACGATACAGTGCATTGTCCATCACGAAGCATTCTGCGCAAAGTCAGTGGATATGTCGTGTTTGATGAATCCTATACTTTCTGTTGACAATTTTATTCAATGTCATG
Source organism: Schistocerca gregaria (assembly GCF_023897955.1). Classification (NCBI taxonomy): domain Eukaryota; kingdom Metazoa; phylum Arthropoda; class Insecta; order Orthoptera; family Acrididae; genus Schistocerca; species Schistocerca gregaria. The sequence continues at coordinate 133,264,731 of NC_064921.1, read as the reverse complement.
GACTTGAACACTGTCTATTCAAGTCCTCCCTCCAAGAGGCAGAATATTCAGCAAGTGATTTCCCATATCACACGCTTTAAAGTCTATAATTCCGTCAAGGTTACCTTCTTTGAAAACAGTGTAAGTAAGCTCTTTAGGTTTTTATATTGGTAACGCCACGTAGCGCTCTGTTGAAAATCACTGTCTGTTCTGTGTGCACTCTGTGGCTGGTTGACATTGTTGGAATTTGCTATTGTAGTGTTGGGCAGTTGGCTGTTAACAGCGCGTAGCGTTGCGCAGTTGGAGGTGAGCCGCCAGCAGTGGTGGATGTGGAGAGTGAGATGGCGGAGTTTTGAGAGCGGATGATCTGGACGTGTGTCCGACAGAAAGAGTAAATTTGTCATGTCATGAACTGGTATATATATATTATGACTTTTGAACGCTACTGAGGTAAATACATTGTTCGTTCTTTATCAAAATCTTTCATTTGCTAACTATGCCTATCAGTAGGTAATGACTTCAGTAGTTAGAATCATTTATTCAGCTGGCAGTAGTGGCGCTCGCTGTATTGCAGAAGTTCGAGTAACGAAGATTTTTGTGAGGTAAGTGATTGATGAAAGCTATAGGTTATTGTCAGTAAGGGCCATTCTTTTGTAGGGATTTTTGAAAGTCAGATTGCGTTGCGGTAAAAATATTGTGTGTCAGTTTAGTGTTGATCAGGGTAAGTAAAGGGAGAAATGTCTGAGTACGTTCAGTTTTGCTCAGCTGTTTGAAAATCAAATAATGTAAGAGGTTTATCAGCACAAATATCTAAGGGGGCATTTCAACAGTGGGAAATAACCCTTTGTAAGTCCTGGCAGATAAAGAAACTCTATGGAAACCAGCTTTCTTAGCTGGCGTTGCTCTCCATTTGAATGAACTGAATAAAAAGCAGCTTGGGTACGACAAATTCCTTGTGACTTTCAAACACATGTTAAAGCTTTGAGACAGGCACTGTTACTTTTTGAACATAACGTCAGATGAAGAATTTTCTGACACTAGAAAAACTGTGTGTCGCTCTAGGGCGAACCTGGGGCGGGGGTGGGTAGAGAGTAGTAGAAAGCATGGCATAGTCCGAAGATGGGCGATGTCTACTCTGCCCTGGGCGATAGGAGCGAGATTATCAGTTCCAGAATGTACTGAGAGATGCGTCTCGAATGATTGGGTTGCAGGAAGGTTTACTGTAGGAGGACGGCACGGATTTCATGTTTTCTGAGGGTATGAGTGAGAATAAGTTTATTAGAGAATAGAGAAGGGGTTTTTCTGTTTAGGATACTCTCTGCTACAATATTTTCACTCAAACAGTTTGTTTATGGGTTAGGTCTCAACAAGTGTTTCAAGGCAATCAAGCATGAGATGTGTTTGGTTTTGGGAATAGATGACGTATGTATTCAGATGCAATATGATGTCTGTGGGGTGGGTTACTTGCAATAGCATGTGGTTTTTTTTAAAACAATGAATATTTTGGATGACTACGTTTATGAAGCAGATGATATGATCAATGCTGGTTGGAGAATAGAATATGGAGTAAACCCATCTTTACGTTTTTAGTTATTGTTGTTTCATCTCCCTCTCCCAATATGGATTTGGGGAGGGCTGTCACCAGGCAAAATTCAGAATAACATTATTAAAACTTTAAAACATAGTAAAAATTTACATGGTGCTAGAATGAATGATTTCATAAAATAATCACAAATGGTTAGTTACATAAACTACTAACAATTAAAAGTGCTACACCACGAAGATAACGTGCTACAAAACGCGAAATTTAACCGACTGGAAGAAGATGCTGTGATATACAAAAGAGTGGCTTTACAGAGCATTCACACAACGTGCTGACATGAGGAAAGTTTCCATACACAAACAGCAGATGACCGGCGTTGCCTTGTGAAACGTTGTTGTGATGCCTCGTGTAAGGATCAGAAATGCGTACCATCACATTTTCGACTTTCATAAAGGTCGGATTGTAGCCTATCGCGATTGCGGTTTATCGTATCGCGACATTGCTGCTCTCGTTGGTCGAGATCCAGTGACTGTCAGCAGAATATGGAATCGGTGGGTTCAGGAGGGTAATACGGAACGCCGTGCTGGATCGCAACGGCTACGCATCACTAGCACTCGAGATGACAAGCTTCTTACCGCATGGCTGTAACGGATGGTGCAGCCACGTCTCGATCCGTGAGTCAACAGATGGAAACCTTTGCAAAACAAAATCTATTTGCCCGAACAGTTCGATGACGTTTGCAGCAGCATGGACTATCAGCTTGGAGATCATGGTTGCGGTTACCCTTGACGCTGCATCACAGACAGGAGCGCCTGCGATGGTGTACTCAACGACGAACCTGGGTGCATGAATGACAAAACGTCATTTTTTCGGGAGAATCCAGGTTCTGTTTACAGCATCATGTTGGTCGCAACCGTGTTTAGCGACATCCCGGTGAACGCACATTGGAAGCGTGTATCTGTCATCGCCATACTGGCGTATCACCGGTCGTGATGGTATGGGGTGCCATTGGTTACTCGTCTCGGTCACCTCTTGTTCGCGTAGACGGCACTTTGATCAGTGGACACTACATTTCAGATGTCTTACGACCCGTGGCTCTACCCTTCATTTGATTCCTGCGAAACCCTACACTTCAGCAGGACAATGCACTAGCGCATGTTGTAAGCCCTGTACAGGGATTTTCTGGATACAGAAATTGTTCGACGGCTGCATTGTTCAGCACATTCTCCAGGACTCTCACTAAATGAAAACGTCTGGTAAATTGTGGCCGAGTAACTGGCTCGTCACAATACGCCAGTCACTACTCTTGATGAGTTGTGTTATTGTGTTGAAGCTGCATGAGTAACTGTACCTGTACACGTCATCCAAGCTCTGTTTGACCCAATGCCCAGGCGTATCAAGGCCGTTATTACGGCCAGAGGTAGTTGTTCTTGCTACTGATTTCTCACGATCTATGCACCCAAATTGCGTGAAAATGTAACCACATGTCAGTTGTAGTATAATATATTTGTCCAATGAATACCCATTTATCATCTGCATTTCTTCTTGATGTGGCAATTTTAATTTCCAGTAGTGTAAATTAAAAGATAAAAAGCTGATTTGTTGATTCATTCATATATACAGAGATATATGGTTTATCTAGACTGCCAGTGGTAGAGGTATAATGGGATTTGAAGCATTTGTGGTTGTGCATTTGAAGGGGTTTTTGTGAGCAGATGTTTAGTGAAGAGACTGGGGAGTGTGAAGATAGATGCATTAGGCTGTGGATGGAGGGAGTGGTGAAGAAGGGAGTCTTCACAAGGGGAGTAGCGGAGGTTTCTCCTAGATTTGTTGGGATCCATGCGTTTTTTTGTCGGGTAAGAGAAGATGCTTAAAGTTTCGTATTGTGAGTATGTGGAGAGGAAGATTGGGATCTCTACATCTCTACGTTCGGTCTGTTAGTATTTTTAGTTTTTATAGTGTGCTGTGGGCTCGGCGTTGAACAGGTGCTCATGGCGTTTCCATGTGAGTTAGGGTTCAAGTGTTAGTCTGAGGAATTTCAGTATGTTACTTAATTGGAGAGAACAGTCATCCATGGTCAGGCAGAAGTTGTGAGGGCAGAAGCCGTGGGTGGTTAGCCTCATTATTATTGCCTATGTTTGCTGGTGTTAAGTTTAAAGAACTACAGGCTGCAACAAAATGTGAACTGATGGAGACGTCTGTGGGGCGATCGTTGCGATTTCTTGAGAGTAGGACAGAGGGCTAGCGAGGCAGTGATATTGATATACTGGATGACCTATACAGCATCATGTGGCTTTGTCACATCAGTCATATAGAGAACATAAAGATGTGAAGAGAGGATAGATCCTTGGAGCACACTGGTAGAAGGATGGAGCCAACAGTAGTCTGTGTTTTCGATGGTGGTATAAGATGGGTGGATGGATGAAAAGGATGCAGTAAGGTGGACATAATTTATTGGAATTGCCTAACGTAAAGAGACGGTCAGAATGCCATCTATGATCCTATTCGTTTTCAATATCAAGGAAGACAAAAATATCAATTTTCAGTTGTTGATTTGATGGGAGAGGAAGTTATGATACAGGAAACGTTGGGATGGAGGCCATATTGATGGTCGGAAAAGGGTGCAGGTGTTGGTGAGTCTATTTTCAGGATGGACTCAAAAGCTTTGTTAAACACTGAGGTGAGGGTGATGGGATGGTGGGAGAAGATGTCACTGACAGGTTAGGTTTTAGGAAGAATAGGATTGCAGAGGTTTTCCACAGCTCCAGATAGAATCCTGGGTCAGTGGCTAGGATGTCCAAGAAGGAAAGTTGGCACTCTTTCAGGTGGCTGTAGGTTATGCATTTGTGACGAGAGGTGGAGTGGCAGTTTTTATGGAGTATCTGTTGAATGTCTTTTGTTGCAAATGGAGCTATATGTTTTGTCTCTGGGATGATGCTGCGGCACTGCAAGCTAGGAGCCAGAGGTGGGAGGAAGGTATTAGGGTGCTTGTGGAGTGTAGGGAATATGAAGGAATAGAACTGAGGGTCATCAGGGAGAGGCAGGATGCCTGACTTTTATTGGGTTGTGAGTTAGGGGTGATTATGGTGCAGGAGTGAGGATTGTGGTCTCTGGTAACATGGTGAAATGTTTTATAGACCTGGGAAGAGTTAATGGGCAGTATGGAGTTCATAATGGTTCATGTTTTGAACAAAATCCAGGGTTTCTTTGCATTTAGGAAATCTCTTATTTGCCTTTATAGCTGTCAGTGCTATTTCACAGATCTCCAGGAAAGTTTGACATGTATGATGGGATACATTGAGGAGGAGGAGAGATCTTTATGGAAGTGTGGGACAGTGGACATATGGGTTTGAACGGAATGTGGTGAGTTACAGCATTTGACAGGGACTGTTGGAGGAAGGTGGCAGCATGGTTGATGTCATTAGGGCGTCAGAAGAATTACTGATGGCTTCCAATGTGGGTGGCAGTAGATTCCTTGTAGGCATCCCAGTTTGTATGAGATTAGTCCTGGATGTGTCTGGGAAAGGCAGGAGGAGTGGGTGCACAAGGAGAATGAGTTGTGTAGGTGGTAGTGAGTACGAAAGGAAGATTGTCCCATTTTGGTCAAGGACTTCCGTGGTAATGCACCTAAGGAGGTTAGGGATGCGAAAATGACATCAGGAACGGAACTGATTTTACGCCATGGAAGAGGAACTGTTTCACTTTGAAGGGTGCCAGAAAGCCGATGTCACCACTAGAGTTCACCATGGGAGTGGCTATGGGTGTCAATAATATATGTTGTGAAAGTGTAGTCTTTGTAGATAGGAAATCATTTGCGACGTATATTGTTGGCACAGATAAGAGTTACGGTTTTGTACAATTTCTCCTCGGTGAACTCGGGTTAAAAAAAGGTAAACTAAATATTACGATAAATTTTATAAATAATCGACAAGTACGCCAAAAAAGAAGAGAGAACTATATGGTCTCTTGCGCTTATATGCATGAAATTTCTTTCCTTTGTCATTCATTATCTTATCTGCTTGGATTCGGACCTAAGAGGACGTTCTTGTGTAAAGCTCATCTTGCTGTACCAGCTGATAATGTAGGTTGTACTAAAAACCCGAAAAATATCATGGTTATTTTGTCAAAAGAATTTGTGTATATGGTCAATCAATTGGTAGTCTGATACCTGGATTGTATTAAGTAGATATGGGCCTTGACAAAAAGAAATTCATTGTTTGGCACCATCTTATAAAAATCTTCACATTTTTCTTTGAGCTCATATACGAGACGTGCCGTCGGTTGGGACAATTACGCTTATTTCAAATCCCACGAGACCGGAGGCAGCTACTAATAATTTAACAGTTTTACTTACAGATTTTCTTTATATAACGAGATAACATCCCAGGCAGAAAAGGTTTGGACACAGGATTCCAGTTCCATTATAGGATTTCGTTTGTAGATGCTTCTCTTGGTATCTTATATTGGGGAATCGAGACGAAACAACGACGTGAAGTTACGCGTTGCAGTAGTGTACATCGAACAGACTTGCCAACTATTCTCTGGTGCAATAAGTGCACGACTTCTCACGATCCTGGAATAATATCTGGAGTGTTGGGTAAATAAGAAGAGGACAATAAATTGAAGACGATCACGTAACTTCCCTGAGAACTGAGCTAGTTTAATGAATGCTTTTACACGTCGGGCTAAATTAGACAACATATTACAATGTTAATAATATTCCTACATCAGTTACTTCTCTTTTATGCTGAGCCATTTTATTAATGTGTGTTTCTTTTTTATATAATTCACTGCTCATATTCATTCTATTACATTACACTGATAGCAAAGAAAAGAAGTCACAAATAATTTTTGTTTTATTACATTACACTTGGCTCCGGTGGTAAGTGTTTTGCAGCATCTATGATTGAATATCTCAACAGTTCTTATCAGTATATATTTCTGTGTTTAAACAGCTCGGTGCATGTCCACCAATAACTGAATTCACTGAAAATTTACTAGTGGCGCCGAAATCGAAACTGGGATCCTACGACCTATTTCCATTGTTGTAATTGATTACCTGCATGTGTACCAGAAATAGTGAACTGTAATTAATGCATAAAACGTTTCCGTTTCATGTACCATACGCACGGGAACTACGGCAAGATGATAGAAAACTGGATGAGTGACTGCAGACCGGACCGTTTCTTACATCTGACATAGACCCTAAAGTAAGGAAGCGAATACACGCGACCAGGTTTCTAATTAAAGCTAGTCACTAGCACCTGGGCGCATGCAATTAAAACAATCTGTACACATAGCTTTCTTCTAGTTTTTCAATAGTGGCTATTAGTGTAGGAAGTGTTGGGTAGCTATAGTTTGATTTTTTTGTGTGAACTCATTAGTATCATGAGGAGGTTGAGAATTATGAAAGTAATGACCAATTCGAGAATATTCCTGGATCATTGGTAATAGGGTCGGGAGCTAATGAAAATGGACAAGCTACGATCCCTCACAACAGTGTAGTATCGCAGATTGACATTTCTCAACCGATTATGCAATCGCTGAGCAGACAAGAGAAAGTCGAGACCGCGAGAGAAATCAACTGCGAGAAACCAGACGAAAGTGTCCGCGTGCAGGTCGACTTTGCAAATCCAAGTGATATGCGTGCACAGCTGTTCCGGAAATTAGAATTATTGGAACAGCAGAGGAAAAGAGAGCGCGAGGAGGATATCGAACGCCAGAATGAGTTTTTCGAAAAAGTTGAGACTAGCCTAATCGCCACAGTGGACGAGCAGTTAGTCAATCAGAACAAGCGTTGATACAAAAACTGAATCGTGCTCTTAACGATAGGAATCAACGCATATTAGAACATGTTAACAGCGAGATAGAAAAGGTGGAATCTGAGGTATCGGAAGGGAAGAAAAATTTACAGGAATTACCAGATAAAGTAAATGCTTTGGCTGGAGAGGTATGAAGGTCAAAGAGGTGTAGGAATCCCTCGATGCCAAAGTTAAGCAATTAACCAAAAGTATTGAGGAAATCTCTTTAACTATTCAGCGAAAGGTAGAAGCTGAAGTGAAGCTTGTAAATCTTGACCATGTTGAACACAAATCAGCAAGGTACCTCCATGAACCACAAATCCATAAGACCTGAGATTACCGAAAAGCCAGTGAATGAGTATGGTAATAGAGTAATGAACTGTGCCGCACCTAGTACCTGTTGCAGTCGTTCATGTAAAGCACAGCAGAGCGAAAATTATGCTTCCAATCGAGGCGCGTGCGGAAACCCACTAGAAAACAGTGTAACGGTCAGTCCATATGTAGCGAATGCAAGTAAAAATAACCCGATAATTGTTCGCAATGAAGCATACACTCTGACCACACTGGAAAAGGAAGAGTCATTACTGAAACATAGACAAGTTCAGGTATTTTGGGAAGAGAGAAAAATCCTGTCATCCAGTAATATTTATAAAAAGTTTTAAGAATGTGTTACCTGCATCGAGGCAGGAAAGGCAAAAGATACAGTTTGTTATCTCATATATTACCGGAGATGCCGCATTATGGGCATCTGAAGTTACAGAGAAATGTCATTGTTTTTGTGAGTTCGAGCAACGATTTTAAGCCAAATTTTTGTCAGCAAGTATACAAGAGAGATTGCGAAAACAGGTATACAATCCGGAGATGTACAATTTCAAACAAGGAACACATAGAAAATACTTTGAAAAGTATATTAACAAAACAAGGTACTGGTCCGAGCCGATCATTACATGCGACGTGCTTAGGATATTGAAATCTAAGTTGCTGATCTCAATAAGGAGAGCATTGGTAAACGTACCTAATAACGATTTAGAGACTTTCATGTCGGTTTTGGATTCTCTAGATTTGGTACAAGAAGATGCCGGACAGCAAAGTAATAACGGCGAGGGGATAAATAATAATCATAAACCTAGAAATAACGGTTATGGAAATCAAAACCGAAATAATAATTGGGGACATGTATGTGGCGGCAATAGTTATGAGAGAGTGAATGGACAAAAAAAGGAGGTAATGGGAATAGAGGAAGTCGTATGTCGAGGGTAACTGCCCGTCCAATAAGGATAGAAATGACACGATGAATCGAAAAAGGAGAAACGATGAGAATTACGGAAGTAATTTTCAACCTAAAAACATGAAACAAAGTGGCCAGTGTCGTTAGAATGTGACTGCTAACTGCTCGGCGCAGTCAAATTGACAGGAGCAGGGAGTCCCGATTAATAGTGTCGAGGCTCTTTCCATGTCGGGGAATACTGCGACGCCGACATGGGTTAATAAACCAAGTACCTCACAAAATAGTGCGAACAGACAGCACAATGGGCAAATAGTAGATGGTACCGAGGAGCATCAGCCAACAAACTACAGTGGGTCGATGTAAGCCTTAGGCACTCGACTACCAGGAATAGACGCGCAGACTCGAAAATATCAATAATCGGATTGCTATGCTGCGCTATAATGACGGCCAGAATTTGCGGGAGAAATTAATCACCGAACCGCGTAAATGTTCTGACCAGCAAACGGAGATTGTGCAGGCCACAGCACACGTGAAAGTAAAGGGTGTACTTGCTAAGGTTTTGATTGACACAGGAACGGCTCTGTCAGTCATGTCTGAAGATTTCTTTAACGTTATTAACGACAGTAAAAGACTGCCTACGGTGCCGGTTCAGAACTGTAAAATTACGAGGGCGCTAAAGGTAAAACCACAAAGTGTTGACGCCCAGGTGCAGGCAGCAATAGAAATAGAAAATGAAGCGATATTATGCACGTTCCTTATTGTTATAAATTTAACTGCAACTTGCACCCTGGGATGGGACATCCTGAGGGAAATGAGTGCTATAATCGACATCCCTTAGGACTGGTGCTTACTGGGAACACCTACCAAGGATTTCCAATTACCATTGATTAAAACAATGGCGAGGTACAATAGATATTGTCAGTGGTTCGAAAAGATAGTAGAACCCTTTATACTCAATATTCAGGATAATGAACCACTAAAGGCGTATACTGAAACAAATGAGCAATATGACGAAGAAATCATTCAGATACAACAGGAGATTCAAAAATGGTTCAAATGGCTCTGAGCACTATGAGACTTAACATCGGAGGTCGTCAGTCTCCTAGAGCTACGTAAACCTAACTACCCTAAGGACAGGTTCCAGAATGAAGCGCCTAGAACCGCTCGGCCACCTCGTCCGGGTGACAGGAGATTCAGTCCAAGGTTAAGGGGTCAGGATATTTAACCGATGAGCAGCAGCGTGAGCTCTCTAAATTATTGAGTGATTACGCAGGTACATCCGCATCAGACGTTTTGTCATGCTTCTTATTCCGTGCAGTGGAGTAAACGTGCAGCTGTGTGGAAGGAAATAAAGAAAGTGTTGGATTGGGGTTATCACTGTCCCGTCCTTGTCTTCCTATAGAAGTGCCTGTGATGCTAGAGACATCAACAAAATTATAATAGCAGTAAGGACAAGGCCAGAAAACCTGGACGAACAAATACAGAAGTTTTATGGAGTAAAATTTCTATCAAGTATCGATTTGAGAATGTCATATTGGCAGGTCCCTTTAACAGAACAATGTAGGAAATATACTGCCTTTATTTTTGGTGGGAGGACGTACCAATTTCGAGTGCTTCCATTCGGCCTGAATGTCAGCGCGGGTGTATTTATCTCTGCATTACACACTGTGCTAGGACCAGAATTGTTAGATCTAGTAACACTCTTTGTGGACGATTTATTGATCGCCACAAATACGTGGGAGGCGCACGTGGAACTCATAAAGCGAGTGTTAGGTAAATTCTCACAGGCTGGTGTTACAGTTAATTTTAAGAAATCGAAATTTGAGTGGCACCAATTTAAGTACCTGGGACACATAATATGATCCAAGGGTATTTCTCCAGAAACAAGAAAAATTGACGCAATAAAGAATATGCCGTACCCTATTAAACGTAAACAACTAAACGCGTGTCTGGGGTTAGCTTCCTTTTTCAGATGCTTTATACCAGCACAGTTGATGAACTGTACAGCTTTATTGTCACTATTCAAAAAGAATAGTCAGTGTATGTTTACTGATCAATGCAAGCACGACTTTAATTAAATTAGATAGGCCTTGTTAAATTCTATAGTACTTCACCATCCTGATATGTCGAGGGATTTTTGCATTGCTTTGCTTCAACTACAGGCCTGGGGGCGTGCTCATTCGAAGTGGATGACAGCTCAGGGACTAACGAGATGCAGATTATTGGTTTCGCTAGTCGTGATTTGTCACCCTGTGAAGGAGCCCACTCCGCCACGGAGCTAGAAGCTCTAGCTGTGGTCTGGGCTTTCCGTAAGTATTACTACTATGTATACGGAAAGAAGACAATAGTGTTTTGTGAACACCAAGCACTTAGTTTCTTACTATTATGTAAGTTGCTACTTGTTCGATTAGCTCGGTGGATTTTGGCCTTACAGGAGTACTTATTTGAAATACGACATGTAAAGGGAAGTCAAGATGTGATGGCAGATGCATTATCGAGTTTACCACAGGCGTTTATACTCATCCGAGTATAAAGTAAAGCTGTTACAGGCTGGAGCTATACGACAGAAATATTTGTCCATGTTTAAGAATTTGCAAGAGGCAGATCCGCTGTGGCGAACTGTGCGAGAGACAATTAACAGTGGGGAGAATAGTGAATTACAGAGGCACTATAAAATCAAGGACAATGTTTTGTTCTTCGGAAAGAAATGTAATTGTGAACAATGGTTCAAATGGCTCTGAGCACTATGGGACTTAACATCTATGGTCATCAGTCCCCTAGAACTTAGAACTACTTAAACCTAACTAACCTAAGGACAGCACACAACACCCAGCCATCACGAGGCAGAGAAAGTCCCTGACCCCGCCGGGAATCGAACCCGGGAACCCGGGCGTGGGAAGCGAGAACGCTACCGCACTACCACGAGATGCGGGCTATTGTGAACAATGGTTTGTTTCATTACAGGAGGGGGTTTGGAAAATCTAATCTGGTATACACACCATTGTTGGGGACATTTCGGTATAAAAAAGTGTACAAGAAAGATCGATACCTATTGCTATTATCCAAACCAACAAAAACAAGTGATTGCACCCTATTATACCGAATAGACCACTAAGACTAGTATCAGTCGATATCACAAGACCTTTACCCACTGCTTGCGGAGGTGTAAGGTATATCTTGGTGATAGATGACTTGTTCACAAAGCATGTGAAGTTATATGCTATAAAACGTGCCACATCTATCCCTATTATTAAGCGGATAGCAATGGAATTTGTTCCGTCAATGGGCAAGCCTATTACTATCTTGTCATATAATGCTTCGTATTTTAAGAGTACGAATTGGAAAGAATTTTTAAGGGATCAGGGGATCAAGCACATATTGATATCCCGCTTTAAACCAAAAGCAATCCCTTTTTTCGGGAGTACAATAGATTCATGAGGACACATGCTGCAACTAAGCATACGAAGTGGAGTGAGTACCTCAACATCTGTGAGTAAATATATAACAACTTGCCTCATAAAGCCTCAGGTTTTACACGAGCGGAATTAATATTTGACCATCCGGAGAGAAATGAGTGGCTTGAAGCCCTACCTCACCTATCCAGAACAAAAAGTCACGAGAAAAAAAATGAAACGGGCGCTGCGAGCTTTGACTCAACAGGCGGCTCCCGGGAAACGACGATAAGACCGACAATTAAAAAAGGTGCAACAGTACCGCGAAGAAGACCTCGTATTGTTAAAGGAGCACCCAAAGGCATCGGAAATAAAGCAAGTAAACCGAAAATGGCAAATAATTTACACAAAACCGTACAAAATATGAAGAATTCCAAATGAAAGATGCTATATTCTGGGGTATCCCGACTCAGGAAAAATACGCCAGTTATACCCACACCATGACTTAAAATTGTGCAGTCGTGCACCAAACGAGCGAGACCCCACGCCTTTTCGTTATGCTGATCCGCACAGCTTTAAAGTCTGCTACACAGCATAACAGCTAAGGCGACGAAGTGCTGCCAACATACTATGCAAGTTCGCTCAGCTGATGTGCTGAGATAACTAGCACAGGAGAAACTCGCGCTTCGAAGACGGCACAGCATCGTCTGCCACCACTTCGTGGGAAAGGAAATACCTCAAGTATAAGTCAGTGTGTTGTATTCGCATATCTGTGACTATGACTTGGACCTAAAGTGTGGTTATGGATAGTACGTATTCTCAGATTGCGAATCTAACATCATGAATAAAGGGGAAATGAATTAGACTCCTTCCTCTTCCGTAACGTCAAATATATTTTAGTTATTCTTTTTTTTTCTCATTCACCAGAAGTGACTAACTTTTCAGTAACACCAGATGATATTAACAGCTTGTCGACGGGGGTTAGCCTTGAGCTCAACGACGTCATATAGCGGACCGCGCCGTCAGTTCGAATCCTTCCCCGGGCATGGATGTGTGTTAGGCTAGGTAGGTTGAAGTAGTTCTAGATCTAGCGGACTGATGACCTAAGCAGTATGGTGGTATATTTGACCTCTCACGTAAATTTTCTTTACATAAACGGCCGTATCTTTAGATTACGTTGACATAGTTCACTTTTATACACCACCAGGGGATCGTACACCGCAGGAAGTGCGTTACATTTCCGCTTATTATGTCCACGTGCTCGAGGTAAACGGGTTTTAAGGATTGGGTACACAGACAGACGGTCAAGAATGTGAGACTAGTAGGGTTCCATGTTTACTGATTTACGTGACGAAATCCTTACAACGACAAGTTATTGAAGATGAGTGCCGCATAATAATTTCGTCTACTCTTTATTTGAAATGTTCCAATTGCAGTCGATACATCAGCATATTAATCGTAGATACGCTTTCGATCCAAATCACGTTTACAGGAATGCAAATAAAATCCATTTGCCTATACACGTGGTAATCCAGTTCCCACTATTAATGCCACCGCGTTTTAGATGTGCGAGCATTCCCAATACTAACTACCTTTAGGAAAACTTCGGCTAATGAACGTTTTCTGGCTGTGGAACGTCTAATAGAGAACTCGAAACATTGTAGAATACGTTTGGCAGCTACGTCGCCGTTTATTTCCTGGGGTGGTGCAGAATTATCCTACTAAATTTACTCACTAATAACAGTTTTTTGTTATTTCCATAAACATCCCGAATGATTGTCACATAAGCGGTAACATAAAGGTAGACAATTCATGTTTTTGAGTCCAAAAAGCTCTAAGCAACAGAATCTGCAGATCATTTTGCCATTTTCACTGCGAAATTGCCTGCTAACTCACGTCTGGGGTAATAATGGAGGGCTGTTTGCCTGGGTTGTCTACCAGCGTAACGAAAGGTGCTTGCTACTGCAAAGGAGGTCTGGTTTTTTCGGTTCTAATCTCGATGGAGGCAGATGCACATTCAGTAAAGGAATTTTAAGCAATTCTCGCGCCCTCAATACGTTTAATTGCTACCTTTATTCTGTACTGGCGCCCTGTGGATATCGATATGAAACTCTTGTAGAATTTCATACTTGTTACTGCTTACTTTTTCCGCTTCTGTCAATAACTGAATTGACTTAAGTGTGGCACTGAATGATTTTTAACTGCATTTCATCATGAACCTTCACGCATTGCTAAATTTGCACATTTTCATGGTAGGTCAGCAATGGTAATCCAGTATGACTCGTCGGAACGTCGACACAGACAATTTCGCGGGCGAATGCTCATTATAATTTGCTAATTCGTAAAGATATGGGGTACTTAGTCTTACTAAAACAGTTATGTTAGCTCGATAAGCTGAAATTCATATTTATTAGTACAGCTCATATTAATTAACGTTTCTTCTTTCATTTATATCTTATATTTAGTTGTTAGGATTAACGCACTAATCACCATTAATATAGTCTTACACATGCTTGAAAACAATCTGACGAATTTCGAATAGTTTTTCAATTTCACGCCTGTGCATAGTATGTTGGTAGCACTTCGTCGCCTTGCCTGTTATGCTGTACAGCAGACTTTAAAGCTGTGCGGATCAGCATAACAAATAGGGGAGGGGTCTCGCTCGTTTTGTCCAAGACTCTACATCCAGACAAAGATAGACAATTGAGAAAGAGAACACGTTTGCTCTTGACTTGTAATGTACATAGTAAAATACTTGAGTAAGTAAAAAATTTTATGTTCACGTGTCAATATCATTGATATTTTTGTAGTTTTAGGATATGATATGGTGGTAATAGGACCTTCAGTCTGAAGTATGAACTTGATTTCGAAACAAAAAGAAGTAGAAAGGAATAAATTGCATTGAAGGTAGAATTAAAAGAGAGTTGTGAGTTTTGTGTGTATATACTAAGATAAGAATTTCTTGTGCATTTTCTGTGAGTAACCAATTTTAGTAAATAAAATGTGATTTAATACTATGTGATCACGAACTTGCCAGGGTACACGAGAAATAATAATGTGTAATAGTGACTAATAATTGATTTCTCGGTGTGTGAATATAAACAAGCATATTATGATTACTTAAGAACCCTATTGAGACCAAATGATAGTTTGTTTCCTCCAGAAATGGCCTTCAGCCATGTAATTGCATGCGTCCGAGGGGCACTATTGAGAACTAAAGAGAGCGTCTCATGTAGAGAAAGTAACTCCATGACACCAAGTTTAACGTTCAGGTGCATCAGGAAATGACGCGTATGAAAACATGGATTGTATCCATGAAATTGAGACCTGGTCTTCGAACAAACGGTTCCTCACTTAACATTTATAATAGTTAAGGATGTGGATCTGTGATGAATGGCTCATAACACACATGTAACAGCCTGATGATCGGTAGTCCAGATGGCCCAAGATCTACCTTCGGCACGAAATGTTGAGGACAGTTGATGACAAAATCTTATAATTAACATCAAATCCTAATGTTGACAAAATGTTAGTGTCATGACTAGTCAAACTGAAAATATAATGTCAATCTTAAAAGGATAAATAATGTTTCAATAGAAACTATATGTGAAACAATGTCAGTTGTAGAAGCATCAAGGTGTGCTATGTAAGGAAAAAAAATACTAGCAAACGCATCAAGACTGTGCCAATGTGCATTTTGTTTATTAGTTAACAATTTAAAGAGGAAAAGACCCTACAACTGAAGTTTGACGACTGACATAGTAATTTATTCTGTTCTGATATAAAAAAGTGGTTTTAAATAGTTAATATGGGAAGACTACAGCTGTGTAGCAAAGATGACTTCATGAAATAATATAAATGGTTTTACATGGGGAACTCGATAGTAAGTGTGAACCGAAGTGAATCTAACCATTGTGACAATGTAGAAATCTTAGTGTGTGTTACACAACTCTGTACGTGCGTGTTGTGGACGACGGTATAGAGTTGGAGTTTATGTAAAGTGACTACAAAAGTTCACATCACATTTGTCCTGTAGGTTTTCAGCCACAGTTGATGTACCATTATACTACCTGCAATGCTAAATATAGCACTGAATTTAGTATTACTATACACAAGCATAGGATGCTTCTTTTTAAGTTTATTTTTTTATTTTCAATGCTGGCACAGACCAACTACCGTGCAACTGTGGTTATGTGTCTCAAAAATTGTCTCATAACTGTGCACACCTTGATGTCTGTATACAATGGCATGCCGGTCACTGGGATATGGTTACGGCACTTCTACGTAAACAGGCCCACTCTGTCTGTAGTTCTCCAGAGGACAGTTAAGGTAGACAGTGGAGCTTTACCGCCACAAGTACAGAATGAACACCATAGAGTGCTGTGGTACCATGGCGTGTCTACTATTCTATACAGTATGCTGCTTCGTCCCACATGTCACGGTATAGATGCACGACGCTCTGCAACTGAGAGATATCTGCGCAACAAACCTGAAAGTCGATACTTTTGCCTTGTTACAGCTCGCACATCGGTTGATATTGTACTCTTTGATGTTGTCGAGGACTACTGGGACTTCCTTTCACGTATCCAATTTGTTTGATGGCTCTTCAGTGCATGTCCTTCACTTGTCACTGACTTTTCCAATTAGAAGAGAGAGGGTTCAGATGGCTCCACCTGTGCGTCATCTCACAACAGTACAAATTACTGATTGCTCCTAAAAGGTCGTATATATCCTCCCTATTTTAATTAATGGAAGCAAATTTTTGGTGGAATCTTTCACCGACTTCAGCGCACTAACTTGCTGTGGCGGGAGCTTTGGTGCCGTCATAGCTTGTCACATCGTTGTTAGAAGCATTGTATACTATACAAATTACACGTATGCTAACGTGTACAGTGTTTTAACGACCCTTTTCGGGGCGCTTCAGAATGAAAATTCGTTCCGGAAACAATCTCACAGGCCGCTAGTGAGCCATCTCTCCGCTATATCCTTTCTTCCAGAAGTGCTAGTTTTGCAAGGTCTGCAGAAGAGCTTGTGTGAAGTTTGGAAGGTGGGAGACTAGAAAATGGCAAAATTAAAGCTGTAAGGAGGGGCTGTAAATCGTACTTGGGTTGCTCAGTCGGTGGAGCACTTGCTCGCGTAAGGGAAAGGTCCCGATTTCGAGTCCCGGTCATGTACACAGTTTTAATATGTCAGGAAGTTTCATATCATCGCACAATCCGCTCCAGAATGAAAAATCATTCTGGAAACATCTCCTAGGCTGTGACTAACAAGGAGAGTACGTCTTCTATTAACCAGCGATTTCTTCAAAATTTACTGCATATGTCAGGCTTGGACCTAAATGAAAGTGACTGAATTGGGAGCTCAAGATAGCAAAGCATTTAGAAGAAACAGCATTTTTGGAGCGAGTCTAGAGAGACATGACACCATTTGGTACAACGAAAAGCGGGTTTGACGCATTACACTGCTTACGGTTTTAATTTTTTTATGCTATTTGTAGTTCGAATTTCAAGGAATAAATTTGGGATAATAATCTCAATTATATTTACTATCAAATAAGCAAATAAGAATAATTAGTAAATTTTCCATTATTTCTGCCACCGTTTCTCATTAATGTTAGGGTATTTTACAGGAAGGGCCAATGGGCTTGCCGCAGTGGTAACACCGGTTCCCGCCAGTTCACCGAAGTTAAGCGCTGTCGGTCTGGGCTAGCACTTGGATGGGTGACCATCCGGTCTGCGAACGCTCTTGGGAAGCGGTGTTCACTCAGCCCTTGTGACGAAAACTGAGGAGCTACTTGATTGAGAAGTAGCGGCTCTGGTCTCGTAAATTGAAATGCGGCCGGGAGAACGATGTGCTGACCAGATACCCCTCCACATCCAGTGACTCCTGTGGGCTGAGTATGATACGGCGGCTGGTCGGTACAGCTGGGCCTTCCAAAGCCTGTTCAGACGGAGAATTATACGAAGGGTTTCGCGCACCGGAAAGAGTACTGAGCTGTTATCCGATGATCGTGGGGTCGAGTCTATAAGTGGAAAAGTTATTTTTTAAATTTCTACGTTCCATATACTGCAAACAGACCGAAAAAAGGCTTGAAAAGAATAGACAAATAAAATCAGTGATTGAAAATAATTTTCCACACAGGGTTTGTAAGGCTTTCACAGAAGCTTCGTATATGAAATTAGATTCGTTTATTATTTTATAGTGGATGGATTTCCCGTGCTGAGGCGATATTCGGCTAAAAATAGGACAATCCATTCTTCACATGCAGTTGCCAAAGGTTGCTCGAAGGTCAAAGTGTAATTAACGGAAGTTAATTACAATCTTCTTGGAAGGTTATTTGCAGAATTCTCGTGGCTGCTGTAAATACAGCCCTTCCTGGAAATTATTTTCAGTCCCAGATTGTATTTTGCCTTTCTTTTTCATACCTTTTATGAAGATGTTGATAACTATGTCGGCTTCTGAAAAAGAAAGACTAATATGTTGAAATCGAGACAGCGAAATAGATATAATTCTGCGACTGATGACTGATTCTTATTCTGAGATATTAATAAATAAAATATATTAGCTATTATTTTGGTTTATCTACAGCTTTACTAACTCAAAATAGAAAAGAAATAATGGTTCCCGCACAGAGACACGGCTTCATGATCCTTGTATTACCGTTCTGTACTCTTTCTGCTGAATGGCCCATTGTCTGGCAACTACATGGCATAAATAGCTGACGTCTCGTCAGAACCACGGCAAAAATGGCTTTTTTTCTAAACGCTTGGGTATTTGCCCATTTGGAGCTCCCTTTTCTGTTACTTTCATTTCTGGCCAAGACCTGCATATGCCATTAATTTAGTCGAGATTAGTAATGATGAGTGGAAGCTGTCATTTCGTGAGTCATGTCTCCGTAATATCCGTTTTTCCAAGAGTGCTAGTCACGCAAGTTTCGCAGGGAAGCTTCTTTGAAGTTTGGAAGGTAAGAGACGAGGTACTGGCGAAAGCAAAGCTATGAGGAGGGATAGCCAGTCCTGCTTGGGCAGCTTAGTGAGTAGAGCAGTTGCCTGCTAAAGGTAAAAAGGTCTTTGGTACGACTTCCGATGTGGTACGCACTTTTCATTCACCAGGAGACTTCGTACCAGCACACTGTCCGTTGCAGAGTGAAAATTCATAGCCGGCCGCGGTGGTCTAGCGGTTCTAGGCGCGCAGTCCGGAACCGCGCGACTGCTACGGTCGCAGGTTCGAATCCTGCCTCGGGAATGGATGTGTGTGATGTCCTTAGATTAGTTAGGTTTAAGTAGTTCTAAGTTCTAGGAGACTGATGACCACAGCAGTTGAGTCCCATAGTGCTCAGAGCCATTTGAACCATTTTTGAAAATTCATTCTCATCAGAAACTTCTAATTACGCAGTTCCTTCTATCCTCAACGTGAATAGAAAAATTAGTCTTGCAGTATTAATAGACGGTAACAGATGCAGTGATGAACTATAACATAATCTAAAACATAATGACCCGATGCTTGATAGCTTGTTTGTCCGTCGTTGGAGGGAAATACATCACTGATTCAGAGATCCGACAGTTTGTTGGTAGGTTTTTGGGGGTATGTGGCATCACATGTCTACCCCCAAGTAATGTAATTCGCGTAAATAATGGGCCGCTGATTTGCGTACGTGGTGGTGGCGCCCGACAGCGACACAGATGTTTCCATAGGATTTACACCAGGCGAAATCGGTCGACGAGACATCAACGTGAGTTCACTACAATGCTCGTCAAACCACTGTAGCACGACTGTGGCTCCGAGACAGGGACAATTAAACTGATGAAAGATGACATCGCAGTCGCGGAAAGCATCTAGCATGACGTGATGCAAGTGGATCGCCTCTGTCAGCGTGTCTTCGATTACTACCAAGCGCAGGAGAATGTCTCGATAGCATTATACTGCCCCCACAATCCTGCGTCCCTGTCGCGCTGCTTGTTTCGGGCCGCTACACTTCGATGACGGCGTTTGTGGAGACGACCAGTAACCTAGAGCACCATGTGATTCACCCGGAGAACCGACAGGTTTCCATCGATAGAAGGTCGAATCCCGATGGTCCCATGCCTATAGCAATCGAAACTGACGATGTTGTTGGATTAACATGTGAACAAAAAAATTGTTCAAATGGCTCTGAGCACTATGGGACTTACCTTCTAAGGTCATCAGTCCCTTAGAACTTAGAAATAATCACACACATTCATGCCCTAGGCAGGATTCGAACCTGTAGCGCCTAGAACCGCTCGGCCACCCCGGCCGGCAACATGTGAACACGTAGGGGGGATCTTCTGCGGTGCTCCTTTTCAAAACGTACGAGTACGATGAACGGTGTGCTCCGAAAAGTGAATGCACCAGCATTGCTCTTTAGGCAGAGATGCTACAGATCACCATCTATCCCGTCTTACAGAAAAGACGACCTTACGAACCCCTAGTACTATGAAGAGTCGTGGAAGTCCAGCCCTTTAGCGCGTGGTGGTAGTTTCACTGTCTTACGTATTTCCGTAGGTGCTCACGACAGTAACACGTGAACATTCCACCAGCTTCGCCGCTTTCGAGATACTGTTCACAGGCTCTACTTATTAATAATCTTTCCTCTGTCAAAGTGGCTTATGTAAATGGATTACCCCATTTTCATCCCATATCTTCTGTAGCGTGATACCCCGCCCGTGTCTGCTCCGCTTCCATGTTTTTGTTACCGCTTCAAGTGCCCACAACGCTGGTGAAGGAATCCTAAGTAGTGGTGGGCAGTCATATCTTATCTGTATTGTTGTATGACAGAAGTGCTGCTGCCTGTGTTCTCAATTTCAAAATTAATAAAGGTAAGGAAACATTTATGGTAATATTAATTCGTTTTGAGCCACTTATTGCTTAGTAGTTTTTTCTTTAATTTGGTCGATTTCAAGATTAAGTTTCAACTCTTGTTTGTGTCCAATGTTCGATTTCAGCACTGGCGTAAAAGGACGTCATCCAATATGTTTCCCTTAAATCTGTTCACATTTTTAACAATTTTTGTTATTTGCCGGCACACATCAGTATTGTCTGTCGATTCTTTCAGTTCGATGAATTAAAAAAAATGTATCGTACACAAAATAACTATGTCTTACAATACCAGAAACATTCTATCTATTCGTGAATTTCAATAATTAAAATTTTTGTGCATTATACTGTATCCCTTCAACAGATAAAGCTCTGCAATCCAATTAAGAACCCACAAACGTAAATCAAAAAAAGTATCTGTAACGTATCCATTTCACAGTCGACACAAAATGATGTTAATTAGAGATCAGATATTACATTTTGTCGTCTAACCGTTAATGAACAATATGAATCGTCACCGGAGTCGACAGAAGTCAGTCCTCTAGCAACTGCAGACCCTTACCAGGGTAAATCTAACGTCCAGCTCCTCCGACCGTTTGTGATTTGCTTCTGATCGATTACAGTAGGCTGCATCGTTTGGTGAAACATGAAGCACAGAAAAACTCAAAGTAAAGGAATAAGTTGCTAGTCCGTGAAAATTAGTATAATACAACAAACGTATCCTTCGCTCTAATTACGTATTGAAGAAGTGGTAAATACTTGTGTTTTACCTCACTGACGCGATAAATTTCACTGTCAACAACCCAAAGAATCGAGCAACGTGCGGCAGTGGTCAGTCGCAGTGGAGCAGCGACCTGGAGGAAGGCCGTTGAAATCCTCCTCCACTCATGAACATTGAAGCACCGAAGCAAACCGTATTCAAATACAGAGATGTGAAAACAGGCAGAATACGACGGTGCGGTCGGCAACGCCTATATAAGGCAACGAGTGTCTGACGCTGTTGATAGATTGATTGCTGCTGCTACAATGGCAGGTTGTCAAGATATAAGTGAGCTTGAACGTGGTGCTACAGTCGGCGCTCGAGCTATCTGTCACAGCATCTCCGAGGTAGCGGTAAAGTGGGAATTTTCCCGTATGAGCATTTCAGGAGTGTACCGTGAGTATCAGTAATCCGGTTAAACATCAAATCTAAGATACCGCTGCGGCCGGAAAAAAAGATCCTGTAAGTACGGGAGCAACGACAATTGAAGAGAATCGTTTAACGTGACACAAGTGTAACCCTTCGGCAAATTACTGCAGATTTCAATGCTGGACCATCAACAAGTGACAGCGTGCGAACCATTCAACGAAACATCATTCACATTGGCTTTCCGAGCCTAAGGCCCACTCGTGTATCCTTTAATCCTGCATGACACAAAATTTTAAGCCTCGCCTGGGCCCGTCAATACCAACATTTTTCCTGGTCGGACGAGTATCGTTCCAAAATGTTCAAATGTGTTTGAACTCCTAAGGGACAAAACTGCTAAGGTCATCGATCTCTAGACTTACACACTACTTAAACTGACCAAACTAAACTGAGAAACTATCTTAAGGTATCAACACACACAGCCATGCCCGAGGGAGGACTCGAACCTCCGACGGGTGGGGCAGCGAGACACGTGACATGGCGCCTCAAAGTCACTCGGCGACTCTGCGCGGCTCTCGTTTCAAATTGTATCGAGCGGATGGACGTGCACGGGTACAGAGAAAACCTCATGAAACCATGGACTCTGGATGTCAGCGGGGAACTACTCAAGCTGGTGGAGGCTCTGTAATGGTGTGGTGAGTGATATGACACCCCTGTTACGTTTAAATCCGACTGTGACAAGGGACACATATGTAAGCATCCTGTCTGATCATCTACATCCATTCATGGCCATTTTGCATTCCGACACACTTGGGCAATTTCAGCAGGACAATGCTATACCCAACACATCCAGAGTCGCTACAGAGTGGCTCTAGGAACAGTCCTCAGATTTTAAACAATTCCGCTGGCCACCAAACACGCCAGACATGAACATTATTGAACATGTCTGGGATGCCTTGCAACATGCTGTTCAGAAGAGATCGCTACCCCCTCGTACTCTTACGGATTTACGGACAGCCTTGCAGGATTCATTTCGTCAGTCCCTCCAGCACTACTTCAGCCATTAGTCGAATCCCTGCCGAGTCATGTTACGGCACTTCTGCGTGCTCATGGGGGGCCGTACACGATATTAGACTGGTGTAACAGTTTGTTTGGCTCTTCAGTGTACTTTTAGGCTGTCCGAGGTTTTCCTACGTAGCTTAATTCAAATACCAGGATGGTTCTTTTTAAAAGAGCGCTACCGAGTACTTCACCATTCTCTAACGGCCTCGCAACGCACAGGACATTAAAACCTAATCCTTATTTTGTATCACTCCACGTTAATTATGGCTATGGTATATGAGAACTGCTTGTTTATGCCTTACGGGCACATACTTCGTTATCAGAACTGTGGTTATATCAGAGTCCGAGCAATGAAACAATTTTTTTAATGTGGCTATGTATCACAAAAGAATTGAATATCACTTGTCTGTTACCCATGTATCGAGGATTACATTTATGAAACGTCCCCTTAGAAAAATTATACAAGACTGTGCTTAAACTGACACACAATAGTTTTTAGCGCAACGCAATCTGACTTTCAATAATCCCTACAAAAGAATGGCCCTGACTAACATTAACCTATACCTTTCACAAATCACTTACCTCACAAAAAATCTTCGTTACTCGAACTACTGCAATACAGCGAGCACCACTACTGCTAGCTAAATAAAAGATTCAAACTACTGAAGGCACTAACTACTGATAGGCATAGTTAGCGAATGAAAGATTTTAATAGAGAACAAACAATGTATTTACCTTAATAGTCATAATATATATATATATATCATTTCATGACACCAATTCTTACAAATTTCAAAACTCCGCCATCTCTCTCCCCACGTCCACCACTGCTGGCGGCTCACCTCCAACTGCGCAACGCTACGGGCTGTTAGCATCCAGCCAGTGATTTTTCATACCGAGCGCTAAGCGGCGTTACCAATAAGAAAACCTAAACAGCCTACTTACACGTTGGCATGTTACAACCGCGTCCAGACCCTGTGCCCCACGCCATCGTTATCTAACAGTATTTGTCGCTAGCTCGCAATCGTCAATCTACAGCTTATTTTTTCATATGGGAAGCGATTTCGTTTCTGTATTTGTTCTGAAAAAATTTTAATAAAATGTTGGTAAACGAAGAGTCGAAATCACAAAGTGACATTAAAGTAGAGCATCGTATGTTTGTACCAAGTGGGAAAACATTATATGAATGGTTCAAAATGGTTCAAATGGCTCTGAGCACTATGGGACTTAACTACTGTGCTCATCAGTCCGCTAGAACTTAGAACTACTTCAACCTAACTAACCTAAGGACATCACACACATCCATGCCCGAGGCAGGATTCGAACCTGCGACTGTAGCAGTCGTGCGGTTCCGGACTGCGCGCCTAGAACCGCTAGACCACCGCGGCCGGCTATATGAATAGGACGGAGCATATTAGGCCACTATAAATCGCTTGGATGGCAAATTGTAGCAAGTTCCCGCGCAGTCTACAATATCATTGATATCTACTCCGTTTGTTACTAGTGGTATAATCCCACAAAGTATTACATTATGGCAAACATCAAGCAATATGGTGTGTGGCGGAGGGGGGGGGGGGGGAGGTGAATTGAATTATTTCACGGTAAAAGTGGTTCTATTTGGTCTGTCTGAAGATATACGAGATCGACGTTTTGACAATGCACTAGCAGAATGGTTGAAATATTCTTTTTTATGTTTTCTTCAGTGGGATAACGTGTCTTCGATGTATACTGCTGCTAAAGAACAAACATATCAGACCGCTGCGGTGCTATGAACTTCGAGAAGAAAGCGTTGTGCTGCAGAAATATTTTGCATAGGAATCACTGAATTGAAAAAGCAACAATTTGTGAACGTGCACGTTATTGGTGTATAGAATGTAGACAATACAATTTGCCTTTGATGACCCTGTTGCTGATAAATATTTTTGCTTTTAAACATGGCTGCAAAAAAATGGCTCTGAGCACTATGCGACTTAATTTCTGAGGTCATCAGTCGCCTAGAACTTAGAACTAATTAAACCTAACTAACCTAAGGACATCACACACATCCATGTCCGAGGCAGGATTCGAACCTGTGACAGTAGCGGTCGCTCGGCTGCAGACTGTAGCGCCTAGAACCGCACGGCCACTCCGGCCGGCAAACATTGATGCACAACTCAGTAGTCCGGGCCCATAACAAACTAGAATCTAAAATGCGCGCCACAGTACTCTTCTTGGTAAATTCTGTTGACTTTAATGTTTAAAATTAATAACAATTTAATTGCGAACTATTTGCTGCAAACAGAACAAAGTACTTTACAGTTGTATAGTATAAAAAAGTGCTTATACGCCATTCTAAATAGTCTGCGTTGAGAGACAATTTTTTGCTTGCGGTTGTTGTCACCCGTTCTTTCTATGCATCTCGAAATGAACATTAATAATTGAAAGCAGAGGACTCATGTTAACTGACAGACTGTAGGTAAAGTGGTATCTTCGTCTCAAGAGATCTGAATTTGAGCTTCTGACCAATGACAACAATTTTTTTCTTTAATTAAAGGTATGTCAGCAACATCCATTCGACAAGAGTACAGTAAATGTATAAGCTTATGTGTGACTCAGTTCTAACGGTAATTTATAAATACTCGTCAGAAATTAAGTTCAAATATTGTGAGACGACCAGACCACAGTACACAGACGCTATAGTACAGTACCTTGGCAGTTATTTTCCCTTTCAACAACTTCTAAGTACTGGATACACTTCACAAGCCGCTTGAAACGCAACAGTCACAAGCATTGCGCATGTGTGTGTGTGTGTGTGTGTGGAATAACTGTCGTACAAGTGCAACTTCTTCCATGTGGGATAGCAGCAGATGAAACAGCTTCCCCCACCCTAAATCACCATCTGTGCACCGCTTAACTGGTGTGCACAACACCTGTTTAGTGCAGCGCATGAACAATGCTCTTTTGTTCCTACTGCCTTGGCACCACTGGATTCAAGCGCAACAGAGTTGTCTTGTCGCAAGCACTTCCATTACTGATAAGTTTAATAATGTAAACCTGTCTTAACCCAGCTGCCGCAGAGATCGCATCTGCTAATAAGTCAAAGAATTTTTAAGCGATATTTAGACTTATTATCATAATAGATCCATCTAAACATTTAATAGAATTATATCAAAAATATCGGACTGATTACACTTCGAAGATTCTCCCGTGGGCCATAGCGAGAGACGTAACGGGCCGCATAAGGCCCGCAAGGCTACATGTTCACGTTGTTGTTGTTGTTGTTTTTGTTCTTGTGGTCTTCAGCCCTGAGACTGGTTTGATGCAGCTCTCCATGCGACTCTATCCTGTGAAAGCTTCTTCATCTCCCAGTACTTAGTGCAACCTACATCCTTCTGAATCTGCTTAGTGTATTCATCTCTTGGTCTCCCTCTACGATTTTTACCCTCTACGCTGCCCTCCAATGTTAAATTTGTTACCCTTTGACGCGTCAGAATATGTCCTACCAACCGGTCCCTTCTTCTTGTCAAGTTGTGCCACAAACTCTTCTTCTCCCCAATTTTATTCAACACCTCCTCATTAGGTATGTGATTTACCCATCTAATCTTCAGCATTCTTCTGTAGCACCACATTTCGAAAGCTTCTATTTTCTTCTTGTCCAAACTATTTATCATCCACGTTTCACTTCCACACATGGCTACACTCCATACAAATACTTTCAGAAACGACTTCCTGACACTTAAATCTATACTCGATGTTAACAAAATTCTCTTCTTCAGAAACGCTTTCCTTCCCATTGCCAGTCTACATTTTATATCCTCTCTACTTCGGTCATCATCAGTTATTTCGCTCCCCAAATAGCAAAACTCCTTTACTACTTCATGTGTCTCATTTCCTAATATAATTCCCTCAGCATCACCTGACTTAATTCGACTACATTCCATTATCTTCGTTTTGCTTTTGTTGATGTTCATCTTATATCCTCCTTTCAAGACACTATCCATTCCATTCAACTGCTCTTCCAATTCCGTTGCTGTCTCTGACGGAAATACAATGTCATCGGCGCATCTCGAAGTTTTTATTTCTTGTCCATGGATTTTAATACCTAAACCGAATTTTTCTATTGTTTCGGCTTGCCCAATATACAGATTGAATAACATCTGGGATAGGCTACAACCCTGTCTCACTCCCTTCCCAACCACTGCTTCCCTTTCATGCCCCTCTACTCCTATAAAGCCCATCTGGTTTCTGTACAAATTGTAAATAGCCTTTCGCTCCCTGTATTTTACCCCTGTCACCTTTAGAATTTAAAAGAGATTATTCCAGTCAACATTGACAAAAGCTTTCTCTAATATTATAAATGCTAGAAACGTAGGATTGCCTTTCCTTAATCTTTCTTCTAAGATTAGTCGTAAGGTCAGTATTGCCTCACGTGTTCCAATATTTCGACTGAATCCAAACTGATATTCCCCGAGGTCGGCTTCTACCAGCTTTTCCATTCGTCTGTATAGAATTCGTGTTAGTATTTTGCAGCTGTGACGTATTAAACTGATTGTTCGGTAATTTTCACATCTGTCAACACCTGCTTTCTTTGGGGTTGGAATTATTATATTCTTCTTTAATTCTGAGGGTATTTCGCCTGTATAATACGTTTTGCTCAGCTCACCAGATTGTACAGTTTTGTCAGGACTGCCTCTCCCAAGGCCGTCAGTAGTTCTAATCTACATCTACATCTACATGACTACTCTGCAATTCACATTTAAGTGCTTGGCAAAGGGTTCATCGAACCACAATCATACTATCTCTCTACTATTCCACTCCCGAACAGCGAGCGGGAAAAACGAACACCTAAACCTTTCTGTTCGAGCTCTGATTTCTCTTATTTTATTTTGATGATCATTCCTACCTATGTAGGTTGGGCTCAACAAAATATTTTCGCATTCGGAAGAGAAAGTTGGTGACTGAAATTTCGTAAAAAGCTCTCGCCGCGACGAAAAACGTCTATGCTGTAATGACTTCCATCCCAACTCGTGTATCATATCTGTCACACTCTCTCCCCTATAACGCGATAATACAAAACGAGCTGCCCTTCTTTGCACCCTCTCGATGTCCTCCGTCAATCCCACCTGGTAAGGATCCCACACCGCGCAGCAATATTCTAACAGAGGACGAACGAGTGTAGTGTAAGCTGTCTCTTTAGTGGACTTGTTGCATCTTCTAAGTGTCCTGCCAATGAAACGCAACCTTTGGCTTGCCTTCCCGACAATATTATCTATGTGGTCCTTCCAACTGAAGTTGTTCGTAATTTTAACACCCAGGTACTTAGTTGAATTGACAGCCTTGAGAATTGTACTATTTATCGAGTAATCGAATTCCAACGGATTTCTTTTGGAACTCATGTGGATCATCTCACACTTTTCGTTATTTAGCGTCAACTGCCACCTGACACACCATACAGCAATCTTTTCTAAATCGCTTTGCAGCTGATACTGGAATGCTGTCTACTCCTGTGGCCTTGTTTCGACTCAGGTCACACTGCATGTTCACACCTGCTTTTAAATACACTCCTGGAAATTGAAATAAGAACACCGTGAATTCATTGTCCCAGGAAGGGGAAACTTTATTGACACATTCCTGGGGTCAGATACATCACCTGATCACACTGACAGAACCACAGGCACATAGACACAGGCAACAGAGCATGCACAATGTCGGCACTAGTACAGTGTATACCCACCTTTCGCAGCAATGCAGGCTGCTATTCTCCCATGGAGACGATCCTAGAGATGCTGGATGTAGTCCTGTGGAACGGCTTGCCATGCCATTTCCACCTGGCGCCTCAGTTGGACCAGCGTTCGTGCTGGACGTGCAGACCGAGTGAGACGACGCTTCATCCAGTCCCAAACATGCTCAATGGGGGACAGATCCGGAGATCTTGCTGGCCAGGGTAGTTGACTTACACCTTCTAGAGCACGTTGGGTGGCACGGGATACATGCGGACGTGCATTGTCCTGTTGGAACAGCAAGTTCCCTTGCCGGTCTAGGAATGGTAGAACGATGGGTTCGATAACGGTTTGGAAGTACCGTGCACTATTCAGTGTCCCCTCGACGATCACCAGAGGTGTACGGCCAGTGTAGGAGATCGCTCCCCACACCATGATGCCGGGTGTTGGCCCTGTGTGCCTCGGTCGTATGCAGTCCTGATTGTGGCGCTCACCTGCACGGCGCCGAACACGCATACGACCATCATTGGCACCAAGGCAGAAGCGACTCTCATCGCTGAAGACGACACGTCTCCATTCGTCCCTCCATTAACGCCTGTCGCGACACCACTGGAGGCGGGCAGCACGATGTTGGGGCGTGAGCGGAAGACGGCCTAACGGTGTGCGGGACCGTAGCCCAGCTTCATGGAGACGGTTGCGAATGGTCCTCGCCGATACCCCAGGAGCAACAGTGTCCCTAATTTGCTGGGAAGTGGCGGTGCGGTCCCCTACGGCACTGCGTAGGATCCTACGGCCTTGGCGTGCATCCGTGCGTCGCTGCGGTCCGGTCCCAGGTCGACGGCACGTGCACCTTCCGCCGACCACTGGCGACAACATCGATGTACTGTGGAGACCTCACGCCCCACGTGTTGAGCAATTCGGCGGTACGTCCACCCGGCCTCCCGCATGCCCACTATACGCCCTCGCTCAAAGTCCGTCAACTGCGCATACGGTTCGCGTCCACGCTGTCGCGGCATGCTACCAGTGTTAAAGACTGCGATGGAGCTCCGTATGCCACGGCAAACTGGCTGACACTGACGGCGGCGGTGCACAAATGCTGCGCAGCTAGCGCCATTCGACGGCCAACACCGCTGTTCCTGGTGTGTCCGCTGTGCCGTGCGTGTGATCATTGCTTGTACAGCCCTCTCGCAGTGTCCGGAGCAAGTATGGTGGGTCTGACACACCGGTGTCAATGTGTTCTTTTTTCCATTTCCAGGAGTGTATAAAACAACCCAACCTCAAAGCCGCCATATGTCAGCGACCAAAGAAATGTGAGAGTCATCATTTTTATATCATTGTTAGCAGAGTACTGTTACACAGCGGATCCAAAGAAGTATTACTTCGTAAAGACGGGAAAGAATCGGATTTCGTTCACACCGTTTTTCACACTCAGTATCTGGGACACGCAAAGGGTGACAGTGTTCCAGAAGGCAGTGTGTCACATTTCCACAGTGAGTCGAGGCGTTGTCGAGGAATGCAAATTGCGCAGCATGACAACACCCAATACGTCACACTGCGAGCCCTGCAAATACAGTCCATAACACGTTACACGCGAGCTCAGCCGCACCACGCCGTCCTGGCGCTGATGGAAAGTGCGAACGCAAGGGGAACTGACAATAACTGGCACACAATGGTGGGGACACCGCCGCTGAAACCTCATGATAATACGGATAAAAGACCACCGCGCTGGCCGTGATGACGTTGCGTCAATTTCAGAAACCTCAGACTCAGTGTCTGTTCATCCCGTCTGCATGTCCGATTCTGACGGGACGACAGCCTCGCTAGTTAGAGGGACAGCTTGGTTGGCTAGTCATGTTGTGCTACATGCTGCAGAGAGAACCCTTCGCCTCTCAGACATCAGCCAGCTGGCTGTAGTGGCCATTCAGGAGCCGCAAAATACCACCGCTGTCGGGTCACAACTAGGACTCTTGATACTTTTAAAAACATGGAGGATCCGATATAAGGGTAATTAAAAAGGTATATCATTATGGGCTCTCGATAAAAAGGTATCGGTGCGTCGACATGTGGCCATAAAAAATATCAAAGTACCTGTCCACAAAAAAAATCGGCTGCACATTCTAAATACACTGCCGGTTTTAGAGTTGTATATTTAACTATTGATTTATTAATAGGTATTCTGTACATTGTCCGCTGCTTGTGGTCTCGCGGTAGCGTTCTCGCTTCCCGAGCACGGGGTCCCGGCGGGGTCAGGGATTTTTCCTGCCTCGAGATGACTGGCTGTTGTTGTGTCGTTTTCATCAACATCATTCATCCCGAATGAGATTTTCACTCTGCAGCGGAGTGTGCGCTGATATGAAACTTCCTGGCAGATTAAAACTGTGTGCCCGACCGAGACTCGAACTCGGGACCTTTGCCTTTCGCGGGCAAGTGCTCTACCATCTGAGCTACCGAAGCGCGACTCACGCCCGGTACTCACAGCTTTACTTCTGCCAGTATCTCGTCTCCTACCTTCCAAACTTTACAGAAGCTCTCCTGCGAACCTTGCAGAAATAGCACTCCTAAAAGAAAGGATGGTAGAGCACTTGCCCGCGAAAGGCAAAGGTCCCGAGTTCGAGTCTCGGTCGGGCACACAGTTTTAATCTGCCAGGAAGTTTCATCATTCATCCCCATTACGGTCGGAGGAAGGCAATGGCAAACCTCCTCCACTAGGACCTTGCCTAGTACAGCGGTGCGGGTCTCCCGCGTCGTTCCCCTACGCTCCGTCACGGAGTATGGGACTTCATCATCATCACCATTTTGTACATTAACAAGCTAGCAGCATCCCTATCCCTATTGGACCAAGAATTGCAATAAAAACTATGCACGTTCATGCTTGGCGTAACCACCTCGCTAAGTATGGTAACTGCATGTAAGTGGCACAATCAAATGTCCGATGGCTCCGTCGTTCGGTCTCGTCACATATCGGATTTGTTTAGAACACTTCATGTAGACTTCCCTGTTTTTTCCATTATTGCCAACGCCAGCGAACCAGCAGTTGTAGTGTCAAAATTGCGAGGTGAAGATGAATGTTGAAGTTTTTGTTGGTAGCGCCGATAACATCATTTCTCGCGACACGTCTCCGCCCACGACAAACGCCGGTCTTGTTATTTAGATTTTTGTTCATCATTTTCAGCAACCATTTTTAAACACAGTTGGTGTGCTGTGTCTTCACATTGGACATCATGTTATACCATTCACACCACCATTCCACAGTGCAGTCGGACTACTACTTTTGAGCTACGTGTACTTGCTTCACACTGTCAAGAGCAAGATTGAACATGATGACAGCTCAAAAAGCAGTAAGACTTCTTCACCTAATGAAAGTAAAATTATGTTCTACTACAACTTCAAAAGAGTAACTTCAAATATTTGCCGAAAATTCTAAACAAATATGTAATATAAAATAAAAATATCGGCACTCGATATTACCATTTTCATATCGATATATCGGAGGAGCTCATGTCGCCTGTATATATCGATATATTTTTGAAAAGAAAAGCCGGTATAATAATGTATCGATATTTTATCAACATCCCTAGTCTCCACCGTGACTCTACTATATGCAGACGAGTATGGGCCTTCCGCAGGTGAAGGGCTGTATCAAGTGCCTGCAAACTACCGCCTTCAACTTGTTTGGCGGGGCACCTAAGTATCTCCATGGCTGAAAGTCGTACCGCCTGGCTGTACGCTGCTATTTTGATTGTGCTCCTGCGCTTCCACCTTCACGACACCAAGTGTCCATGATACGCTGTTGACACTGAGGCAGGACACACCAGCTGCTGTTGAGGCATGGCAGCCTTCCACCTACCCAGACTCCTGTTCAGCCTATCTGCACGGCACTGCCGATGCGTCCTTACCTACACCGATCAGGTGACAAAGCGCTACGTCGATATTCCCTGTCGCTCTCGTGTGGGCGATTCAGCGCTCCTTCCGCCACGCCAGAGACGCCAATCCTTACTGTAAAAACCACAAGCAAAAAATACTTTCCAGAAGGGAGTTACCCTGGCGCCTTAGGGCGTATAAACAGCAACCTACCCCAACTCCTGAGCTCACCTGCCCAGCCTCCAAGCCCACTATAAATTCTCACCCAAGATGTGACCGTTACAACTGGTGACCTGAAGTGAGTCTCAAGACGATGCTGCTACGAATGGCGTAAGAAGTGGCCGATCACCGTGACAAAAAGTGGGCCTCACGCTCCCCTTGGCACACCTGACTGGGCCTGTTTCTGATGTCTCAATCGTCACCTGCCTGGGACAACTTACTATGCCACAATACTCGAATCTTTGAGTTATAATATTGACTGTTTAGTACAAGAATAAACTGCAATTCACTATTAGAGCTCTAAGCAATTTTTTGTTCAATACATTTGAGAAGTGTCAAAGCAAGTTTAAGCAAAAGTTCGTGATTACAATGAGTTCTGCAGCTTTTGAACGTGTCAGTTAAAAGTGTTATATGAGTGGCTGTGTTTCATGTACTGCTTCAGTGTCATTTCATTGCCCTTATATCAGTTCTTTTAATGTGATATTACTACCTCACATTCACAGTAATGCTTTGTAGTGTAATGATGGTCGAAAGTAATATCCTTTAACACGAGAACGAAATTTTAGTTATAGATTTAATTACTGTTGACAGTGCTTCTCCGAGCATTCTCGGTGAAGTTAACCACTGTAATTGTTAGACTATTTCCATTCATGGTCATTTGAAAAGATTTGTTAAAGCTATAGTGAAAGATGGCAATTTTGTAATAACGCTAAGTAATTAATTAGCGGAACTGCATATCTACTTGGAATGATGACCTTTTATTAAATTTGTTACAATTTAATAGCTGTGGTAGAAATACGGGATTTAACATCATGTTTGCACTATTCTGTATTCATAACCGTGTAGTACATAAAATTGTGCTTTCCATACTGAAAATCAGGGGAATAGTTTTGGGAACTGTTCATTTCAGTCTCTGTTAAAAGACGTGCATAACGTATCCAAAATGTAGGTAAAACTTCCATTCTCAAAATTATTTCAAAAGCAGTGAAATAGATATGTACAGTTCTGAGCTAACACAACTAGATTGGTATTATGTTCGTATTCCTCGAGAAAGGACATTATATCAACGTTCGAAGCAGTAGTATTACAACATGTATGTACCGCAAGGAAATTTTCCAACTCAGATTTGAAACCCTGGAATTTAAAAATTTCGTTACTGCGGGACACATCCATGCGTTCAACTGCAGTTTAGAGACAGCACTCAGTATAAAGAGGTTAGGAGTGCATGTTGCTCCAAGTCTGGTTCGCAATTCGGGATTTGTCGTTTTACTTCTTAATTACAAATAGACTTTCCTGTCTACACGTGTAGCTTAATCTCACCAGCCAGTATAGATCTAAGGAATGTGTGTTGTTGAAAGATCATAACATCCTACTAAACTGTATTGTAATTTCACTACCTACACATACCTGTGTACAGTTGAATGCGTTTTTAACTGAACTAAATTCTCATGCATAATGGGAAATAATATATTTTTAATGTTATTGAAGAAGACAAAAAGCTGTTCATTCTAATAACGAATGTTAGTTACGTCTGAAAATAAAGTGTGGCAACTGTTGTGAACACCACAACACACACAGTTGATAGTTCTTTAGAATAAGATGATATGCGGATCACTCGTCAGGTTTTGACGTTATTTCTGGCGCAAAACTCGCGATGACAATCGAGTGTTATATACATACGCAAACACACTGTAGATTTCCGTTCATCTGAGATACAAACGGAATGCTAGCACTAATCCACTAATTATCGACTTTTAACTCCCAGAGAATGGGAGAAAGGACTAGGCAAATTGTAGACAGGAGATCTGCCGAAGGCGTCTGACAAAGATTGTATCCCCGAAGTTACCTGAGATGAAATATGAAACAAAGGATAAATGTTTACTAAATATCCGATAGCATTTCTTCCTCGCAGTAAAACATGAGCATCCTACGGCACAGTGCACCCCAAACGCAAATATTGGTAAAAATTTCAGTAGAACACTTTAGGTTCCATTTTTTAAATTTTTTTCAAAAATCGCCAAACTCTGCACAGGTAATCCAAACATGGATAATTTGGAGCTTGTTGTAGTTCACCCAGAACTACGTATTTGTAAATAATGCGGCAATGATGAAACCAACAGAAGCTGCCTGTCACAATGTTACAGCTTCATCTGTAGAGAAGGCTATGCCTGCATCTTCCAAAGGTTTCTGTCCTGTCGAGAGGAAACCCTGCCGTTTGCCGCTGAGATTTCGTGGCGTGGTTAGCCTCCTACCCTAGGGAGAATTCCGAGGCAATCGGCCTAAAAGCGGCGCAAAGGCCCATGGCGGGGCCGTTGTTGCCTTTCAGACGACCAACACTTTCTCCTGCAAAACCCTTATTTTGAATCTCCTCCAGACTGTCAACGCACACACACACACACACACACACATACACACACACACACACACAAACACACCTTCCAACATTCGGTTTTCTGATGTGTTGTGTGTTTTCTTCACTTTTTTTCGCTTTGAATGACAGTATTGAGAATATACAGGGTGGTCCATTGATAATGACCGGGCCAAATATTTCACGAAATGAGCATCAAACGAAAAAACTACAAAGAACGAAACTCGTCTAGCTTTAAGGGGAAACCAGATGGCGCTATGATAGGCCTGCTAGATGGCGCTGCCATAGGTCAAACGAATATCAACTGCGTTTTTTAATAGTAACCCCCATTTTTTTAATTATATGTTCGTGTAGTGCTTAAAGAAATATGTATCTCTTAGTAGGACCACGACGAACAGTTGGTAACAGCTAGGTTTTTTAAATTAAAATACAGAACGTAGGTACGTTTGAACATTTTATTTCGGTTGTCGCAATGTGATACATGTACCTTTGTGAACTTCTTATTTCTGAGAACGCATGCTGTTACAGCGTCATTACCTATAACTGCCATGGTAATGCAATAAATGCTCAAAATGATGTCCGTTAGTTTTAGTGCATTTGACAATACGTGTAACGACATTCCTCTCAACAGCGAGTAGTTCGCTTCCTTAATGTTCGCACATGCATTCACAACGCCCTGACGCATGTTGTCAGGCGTTGTCGGTGGATCACGACAGCAAATATCCTTCAACTTTCCCCACAGAAAGAAAACCGGGGACGTCAGATCCGGTGAACGTGCGGGCCATGGTACGGTGCTTCGACGACTAATCCACCTGTCATGAAGTATGCTATACAATATTGCTTTAACCGCATGCGAGCTATGTGCCGGACATCTATCATGTTGGAAGTACATCGCCATTATGTCAAGGAGAAACATCTTGTAGTAATATCGGTAGAACATTACGTAGGAAATCAGCATACATTGCACCATTTAGATGGGCATCGACAAAATAAGGGCCAATTATCCTTCCTCCCATAATGCCACACCATACATTAACCCCTCAACATCGCTGATGTTCCACTTGTCACAGCCATCGTGGATTTTACGTTGCCCAATAGTGCATATTATGCCGGTTTACGTTAATGCTGTTGGTGAATAACGCTTCGTCGCTAAAAAGAACGCGCGCAAAAAAATATGTCATCGTCCCGTAATTTCTCTTGTGCCCAGTGGCACAACTGTACACGACGTTCAAAGTCGTCGCCAAGCAATTCCTGGTGCAGGGAAATGTGGTACGGGTGCAATCGATGTTGATGTAGCATTCTCAACACCGACGTTTTTGAGATTCCTAATTCTCGCGCAATTTGTCTGCTACTGATGTGCGGATTATCTGCGACAGCAGCTAAAATTTCTACTTGGGCATCATCAATTTTTGCAGGTCGTGGGTGAAGTTTCACATGTGGCTGAAAACTTCCTGTTTGCTTAAGCGACGTAAATATACGGCGAACGGTCCGACACTTGGATGATGTCGTCCAAGATACCGAGCAGCATACATAGCACACTCCCGTTGGGTATTCTGATCACAATAGCCATACATCAACACGGTATCGACCTTATCCGCAATTGGTAAACGGTCCATTTTAACACGGGTATCCCGGGTTCGATTCCCTGCCTCGTGATGACTGGGTGTTGTGTGGTGTCGTTAGGTTAGTTACGTTTAAGTAGTTCTAAGTTCTAGGGGACTGATGACCGTAGATGTTATGTCCCAAAGTGCTCAGAGCCGTTTGAACAATTTTCTTAACACGGGTAATATATCAGGAAGCAAATACGGTCCCCACTGGCGGAATGTTTCCTGATACCACGTACTTATACGTTTGTGACTACCGCTTCTCGCCATCCATCACAAAGCGAAAAAGGTGGTCGCTCTAATCCATTCATATTTCTTTACATACTACACGAATATGTAATAAAAATGGGGGTTTATATTTTTAAAAAAACGCTGTTGATATCCGTTTGACCTTTTCCAGCGCTATCTAGCGGGCCAACCATAGCGCCACCTGTTTTCCCCCTTCAAGTTTGTAGTTTTTTCGTTTGACGCTTATTTCGTGAGATATTTGCCTGGACCACCCTGTATACAAAAATGTTACACTCTACAAGGACATATCGCCCTAAAGAGAAATTAATGCCATTAACTGGACTGAGCAAATGATACTCCAGTTTAATCGGGCTCGAGATTTCGCGATGAGCCTCAGAACACGGTATGGTGAAATCTCAAAGGCGGGATTGCTGTCCATCACTTGACTCTGAATTCCATACGGTATTTTATTTGGTTGTGACATTCTGCAAGCCTTTACCAAGTGGCATGCAAATAAGCATTTCTCTCCCATTTCAGAAAATTGTAAATCACATCCACATCTACAACTACATATAAATCTACGGTACATGGCGGAGGGTATCCTGCACCCCTACTAGTCGTTTCCACTCATGTTCCACTCGCAAATAGAGCGAGAGAAGAACGGCTATTTGCATGCCTCTACACGAGTCGTCATTCCTCTAATCTTATCTGTGTAGTCCTTACGCGTACATTGGAGGCAGAAGAACCGTTCTGCAGTCAGGCTCAGAAACCGGTTTTCTACATTTTTCACTAGTATTCCTCGAGGAGAACATCGACTTCCGTCCTAATATTCTCATTTGAGCTCCCGAACCATCTCCGCAAAACTTGCTTGTTATTCTAACTACCGGTAACAAATCTAGTAGCCCGAATCCGAATTGCTTTGATGCCTCCCTTTAAAATGACCTGGTTGGATCCCAAACATTCGAACAGTATTCAAGAACAGGTCGCACTTGCATCGTGTATGATGTTTCCTTACAGATGAACCACACGTTCTTAAATTTCTTCTAGTAAACCCCGAAGTTGGCCATTCTCCTTTTCTACCATAGTCCTCACATGTTCGTTCAATTTTGCGGTGCGTTGCAACGTTACGCCCAGAAATAATTATGAAATCCTCCTCCATTGCTCAAACTACTTGGTGCTTACCTAGGTTTCAGCGTGGGTAACCACTCCTTCTCCAGAACAAATATAAAACAGCTTCCCTAAATAGGCACAGTCAAAGGCTAAAATCAACACCTACTGCGGCAAGACCCCATAATAATTTTTATTAATATATGGTGCACATGTACCAAGTCAATAATATTATTTATTTCAACCGTGTGTGTGCTGCCTCGCCCCAGCCAACGTACGATGGTCACAGGCACTCCACTGAACTGAGGCACCGCAGGCTGTTCACATGCGCGGCTATCGAAATCACTGCGCATGCGCGCGGCCAGGAAACGCTCTTCTTATGCATGGGAGCGCCGACCGGAGTGGCAGTGCGGTTCTAGGCGCTACAGTCTGGAGCCGAGCGACCGCTACGGTTGCAGGTTCGAATCCTGCCTCGGGCATGGATGTGTGTGATGTCCTTAGGTTAGTTAGGTTTAAGTAGTTCTACGTTCTAGGCGACTGATGACCTCAGAAGTTAAGTCGCATAGTGCTCAGAGCCATTTGAACCATCCATGGGAGCGAGATAACAAAATTAACATGGATCGGGACCTAATTGATTGCCAAAAGTTGTCGCACAAATAGAAAATTGAGCAAATGATAAAAGCAATGATGCGGGAATTAAGACATATTTAATAACAACGCTAGACAAACCTTGTGCACGGATGGTAAATGAGCCACAAGCTAATCGGGAGACCCTAGAATTAGGTAGAAGTTACAACTAAAAATGTAGCTATGCTAAGCTCGTTATTGTTAACGGATGAAACTGCACTAATATCTGCAGCAGAAACAACCATAGTCGTTACATCGCCATAATACTAACCGGCCTAAGAGGGCGTAATCAGAAGACTTTAAAGATTTGTAACATACCTTGGCTCCGTGATATTATAATTACAGAGAAGCCAACGAAGATACATAAAATACCTCCTAAAAGCGCGCAGAAATAAGAAAATGCAAATTATGTTCTTTTCTAATCAAACCCTCAACACAGTAGGAGGTAAAAAGTACCAAAATTGAAGAGAGGAGGGGCGTTGTTACCATCTGTGAACAATCAACATCGTGTGCGTGCATCAACCAACTGCCACATCATGCAAGTTAATGCGAAGGATTAAGTGGTTACCAACGCTGAAATCTAGGTAAACACCATGTAGTCTGTGCAATCGACGCGGATTTTTCATAATTATTGCGATACTTACGATTGCTGACGCGCTGCAGTGCTGAAAGTTCTTAAGTTACACCCAGACATTCAACCGAAGTCACCTTGTCGAGTGGCACACTACTAATGCTGTATTCAGATATTATGGGTTTGTTTTTGCTAATAATCTGCGTTAAGTTACGTTTTTCTGCATTTAAATGTAGCTTCATTCATCATACCAGGCTGAAATTTTGTCCACGTCATCTTCTGTCCTCCAACCGCAGATTGTTGATCACCCTATCCACGAGATGATTTTCGTATATACACTCCTGGAAATGGAAAAAAGAACACATTGACACCGGTGTGTCAGACCCACCATACTTGCTTCGGACACTGCGAGAGGGCCGTACAAGCAATATCACACGCACGGCACAGCGGATACACCAGGAACCGCGGTGTTGGCCGTCGTATGGCGCTAGCTGCGCAGCATTTGTGCACCGCCGCCGTCAGTGTCAGCCAGTTTGCCGTAGCATACGGAGCTCCATCGCAGTCTTTAACACTGGTAGCATGCCGCGACAGCGTGGACGTGAACCGTATGTGCAGTTGACGGACTTTGAGCGAGGGCGTATAGTGGGCATGCGGGAGGCCGGGTGGACGCACCGCCGAATTGCTCAACACGTGGGGCGTGAGGTCTCCACAGTACATCGATGTTGTCGCCAGTGGTCGGCGGAAGGTGCACGTGACCGTCGACCTGGGACCGGACCGCAGCGACGCACGGATGCACGCCAAGACCGTAGGATCCTACGCAGTGCCGTAGGGGACCGCACCGCCACTTCCCAGCAAATTAGGGACGCTGTTGCTCCTGGGGTATCGGCAAGGACCATTCG
Organism: Schistocerca gregaria; assembly: GCF_023897955.1. Lineage (NCBI taxonomy): Eukaryota > Metazoa > Arthropoda > Insecta > Orthoptera > Acrididae > Schistocerca > Schistocerca gregaria. The sequence goes on along the minus strand of NC_064921.1, from coordinate 133,224,582 downwards.
CAACCGTCTCCATGAAGCTGGGCTGCGGTCCCGCACACCGTTAGGCCGTCTTCCGCTCACGCCCCACAATCGTGCAGCCCGCCTCCAGTGGTGTCGCGACAGGCGTGAATGGAGGGACGAATGGAGACGTGTCGTCTTCAGCGATGAGAGTCGCTTCTGCCTTGGTGCCAATGATGGTCGTATGCGTGTTTGGCGCCGTGCAGGCGAGCTCCACAATCAGGACTGCATACGACCGAGGCACACAGGGCCAACACCCGACATCATGGTGTGGGGAGCGATCTCCTACACTGGCCGTACACCTCTGGTGATCGTCGAGGGGACACTGAATAGTGCACGGTACATCCAAACCGTCATCGAACCCATCGTTCTACCATTCCTAGACCGGCAAGGGAACTTGCTGTTCCAACAGGACAATGCATGTCCGCATGTATCCCGTGCCACCCAACGTGCTCTAGAAGGTGTAAGTCAACTACCCTGGCCAGCAAGATCTCCGGATCTGTCCCCCATTGAGCATGTTTGGGACTGGATGAAGCGTCGTCTCACGCGGTCTGCACGTCCAGCACGAACGCTGGTCCAACTGAGGCGCCAGGTGGAAATGGCATGGCAAGCCGTTCCACAGGACTACATCCAGCATCTCTACAATCGTCTCCATGGGAGAATAGCAGCCTGCATTGCTGCGAAAGGTGGATACACACTGTACTAGTGCCGACATTGTGCATGCTCTGTTGCCTGTGTCTATGTGCCTGTGGTTCTGTCAGTGTGATCATGTGATGTATCTGACCCCAGGAATGTGTCAATAAAGTTTCCCCTTCCTCTGACAATGAATTCACGGTGTTCTTATTTCAATTTCCAGGAGTGTAGTAAATAATAGCGGCCCTATAACGCTTCTCTGGTTCACTCGTGACGATACCAAGTAAAGCTAATGGCACAAGCCCGTGACCGAGGTATTGCTTTGACTACAATACGTAAAGTACCCCTTATTTGCAGAGAAGAGCGTGTGTTACTTTACTTACAGTTTCACTATTTCACATACGTGAAGTGAATGTATCAGCGCTGCAGCTGCCTGTGGTAGGTTCCCACGCTGGTTAGCAGAGGCGGTTGGCCACCTGCCGCTTTCAGAGCCAGTGGGATGCGGTGGGCGATGTATAACTCGCTCGTGACGTCTGCAAATAAAGACATAGGGAAGGTACATTTAATCTGGCTCGAAACAAGTAATTGTTGTTAATAAATAATTGTTAACAAATGTTGCCTTTTGCCACTCAGACACTAGGAGGAATCTACAGTCTTAAATACTATCTTTCAGTAATTTAACAATGCCGAAAAACGTTGATATTAATAAATAAATGTATAACTTTTGCATAACCAATTATGTGCGATGTTATACGAACTATGCCGGTTGTACGCTCCAGTTACAGACTGTGTGCCATAGTTGGCAGCCATCGACAGGACAGCTTTCGATCTATTCGTCAGGTAGACTTGTGCCATTACTAATTAGATTATAATCACTACGCACAAGTTCATTTTATCGTGTCCATTAATGGGGTGGCTTTGGTTACACGTCTCGGTCACCCCTTGTTCGCATTGACAGCACTTTGAACAGTGGACGTTACATTTCAGATGTGATACGACCCGTGGCTCTACCCTTCATTCGATCCCTGCGAAACCCTACATTTCAGCAGCATAATGCACCACCACTTGTTGCAGGGCCTTTTTGGATACAGAAAATGTTCGACGTCTGCCCTGGTCAGCACATTCTGCAGATTTCTTACCTATTGAAAACGTCTGGTCAATGGTGGCTGGGAAACTGGCTCGTCACAATTCTCCAGTCACTACTCTCGATGAACTGTGGTATCGTGTTGAAGCCGCATGGGCAGTTGTAGCTGTACACGCCATCCCAGCTCTGTTTGACTCAATGTCCAGGCGTATCAAGGCCGTTATTACGCCAGAATTCGTAGTTCTGGGTACTGATTTGCCAGTATCTATGCACCCAATTTGTGTGAAAATGTAATTACGTCAGTTCTAGTATAACATCTTTTTCCAATGAATACCCGTTTATCATCTGCATTTCTTCTTGGTGTAGCAGTTTTAATGGCCAGTAGTGTATATGCACTAACATTTGGAGCATTATCTGTTGAAAGGGTACAGTATAATGCACAAAAATTTTAATTATTGAAATTCACGAATAGAGACAATGTTTCTGGTATTGTAAGACATAGTTATTTTGTGTACGATACATTTTTTTTAATTCATCGAACTGAAAGAATCGTCAGACAATACGGATGTGTGCCGGTAGTTTTAATGGCCAGTAGTGTATTTACACAAAAACACCTCTTTCCGCTTCGTTACGTAAAACATTGTCAGTAGCATTGGACTTTCAGATTCCGACGATACCGCTGCGACTCTGCAAAGTGATACACTATGTCATCAAAAGTATCCTGGCTGAAAATGACCTTCAGGTTCCTGTCGCCCTCCATCGGTAATGCTGGTATTCAGTATGGTGTTGGGTCACCCTTAGCCTTGATGACAGCTTCCACTCCCGTAAGCATACGTTCAATTATGTGCTATGACTTTTCGTGGGGAATGGCAGCCCATTCTTCACGATGTGCTGCGCTGAAGAGAGGTATCGATCTCAGTCGGGAACTTCTGGCACGAAGTCGGCGTTTCAAATCATCCCAAACATGTTCTACAGGATTCAGGTCAGGACTCTGTGCAGGTCAGTGCATTAAAGGGTTGCTACTGGCGTGTAACCACTCAGCCACAGGCTGTGCATTATGAACAAGTGCTCGACCGTGTTGAAAAATGCTATCGCCTTCCCCGAATTTCTCAACAGTGATAAGCAAGAAGGTGCTTAGAACATTAATATAGGCCTGTGACGTGATAGTGCCACGCAAAACAAAAAGAGGTGGAACCCCCCTCCATGACAAACACGACCTCACCATAAAACAACCGCCTCCGAAATTTGCTGTTAGCACTACATGCGCTGTCAGATGACGCTCACCGGGCATTCGCCATACCCACACCCTGCCATCGGATCGCCGCAGTGTGTACCGTGATTCGTCAGTCCACACAACCTTTTTACACTGTTCAATTGTCCAATGTTTACGCTAATGACACCAAGCGAGGCGTCGTTGGGCATTTACCGATGAGATGTGTTGCTTATGAACAACTGCTCGCCCATGAAATCCAAGATTTCTCACCTTCCGCCTAACTGTCATTGTACTTGCAGTGGATCCAGATGCAGTTTGGAATTCCTGTGTGAATGTCTGGATACATGTCTGCCTATTACACAGTACGACCAACCTCAACTGCCGGCGGTGTCTGTGGGTAAACAGACGAGGTCGGCACGTACGCTTTTGCGCTATACGTGCCACTTCACGTTTACACTTCACCATCGCATCGACCTTCGAAGTCCGTGAGTTCCGTGGAGCTCTCCATTCCGCTCTCTCACGATGTCTAATGACTACCGAGGTCGCTGATACGGATTACCTGGCAACAGGTGGCACCACAGTACACCTAATAAAAACGTATGTTTTTGGGGTGTCCGGATACTTTTGATCACATAATAAAACTATGAAAACATCTCCACGTAGGAACAATTCCTACGTGGGTGCTAACTAAGTCATTTCAAGGACGGACTGGCTTAATTATCACGAAACTCGTATGCGAAAGCGTGTCCCATTGTATTATACGCCCCTTGTACCACCATTTACGAACTCACCGGCTTAATTGGGACATTTTTGGAGGTTAGCACGAGTGTGTGTGTGTGTGTGTGTGTGTGTGTGTGTGTGTGTGTGTGTGTGTGTGTATGAGGTGGGAAAGCGGGTGTTCTTGCGAGTTAGAGTACAGTCTTCCTTTGCTGCTGCCCTAGCAGGGGGAGGGCCTGGAGCGACTAGAACGAGTAAACATCTCCGCTTCTGTCCGCCAATGAACCCAGAACCAGCAGGGCTGCATTCTAATGCTCTACACACAAGGTCACCACAGTCATCATATATTAGAAAAGCATATGATAACGAAACCAACAGTTTGGTGGTTTGACAAGAAGGTGGTAAGATTCAAATGAAACAAGGAACATACAGATTAGGAGAAATGCAGAAATAAATCACATGAAACTGGGTGCAATTGCGATAGTGAAAGAATTTACTCAGGGAATATCCGTCATACCAAAAGACGTCGTTATATCGCAGAACAAACGAAAGTTCAGAAATTAGTGAAGATTATGAATCCCGTTTTTCATAATTTTGAGCCGATTAGTCGTCATTTCTAGCCATGAACTTCATCCTAGAATATACGTGACTTTGTAAGTAAATCATTCTCGGTATTCGTGCCGCGTCAGTTCTGGATAAAATCTCGAGCTTTCGACGGTTACCTCCATCGTCATCGTCAAGAGCTGACTGTCTTCACTGCTGCTGTGGTAACCTTATTTATAGCCCGTGGACGGCTTCTGATTGGTCGGCTTATGACTGGTCGGCGATTACGTGCTGCTGTCGCAGACGATGTCACTGTGTGCGCCACCGCTTCCGTTGGAACGTAAACCTTGGAAGGACCGTCTCTGCTGCTTCTCTGCATCAAGCGCTCGTTTCCATGCACAGCTCAGATGGTATCCGCTGTCGCGGTTAAAGTTATTTTGGCTCATTCTTATTTCAACAGCCTCCTTAATAACAGAATCCGAGTACGTGGAGGCATGGGACAGAATTGTTGTTTCATCCAACAAAATTTTATGTTTGTTCGTGACGCTGTGCTCCGGAATTGCCGATTTCTCCAGTTCCCTATTATTAATATGGCGTTCGTGTTCTGCACAGCGGTTCGGAAACGGTACTAGTCGTCTGACCTATATAATTACTTCCACACTCACGGGGTATATTATAAACTCCAGAGACCCTGAGGTCGAGACTGTCCTTAACAGGGGCAATCATCTCCTTAATTTTCTTAGGAGGACGAAAAATCGATTTTATACCTCGTCTACGTAGGAAACTTCCTATTTTTCTGGATTTCGCGCCAAAAATGAAAGAACCGCAATCGGTGTGTCATCCTGTAAGTGTGCAGCATTTCCACGTTTCCTTTTTTTATTTTATTTTTATTTACTTTTTTTTTGGGGGGGGGGGGGGGGGAACGCTGCCTTAATGTCGCGTGCACCACAGCACTTCTTTCGGAAGACGTACTTCAGATGGTTAAGCTCGGACCTTACGCGCTCCTCGTCATAAACAGTTTTTGCTCTATATACAAACGTGTTCAAAACCGCTCTCTTCTGAGCAGGATGATGGAAACTCTGTGCATTCAGGTATAAATCGGTATGCGTCGGCTTACGGTATACAGAGTGGCCAAGACGCCCGTCCGCCTGTCGTTGTACTAAAACGTCTAAGAAAGGCAGCCTCCCTTCCTTCTCCATCTCGACAGTGAACTGGATGTTCGAATGTATGCTGTTCATATGTTCCATGAATTGTTCGAGAGCTTCTGCACCGTGCGGCCAGGTCATAAATGTATCATCAACGTAATGATAAAATAAGGAAGGACGGAGGGGAGCCGAATTTAATGCACGTTCTTCAAAATTCTCCATAAAAATGTTTGCCCGTGATGGAGACAACGGAGAGCCCAATGTCATACTGTCCGTCATTTCATAAAATTTCTTACCATACAAAAAGTAGGTGGTCGTCATCACGTGCCGGAAAAATGTTATAGTTTCAGGAGGATAAAGATCTGCCAGCATTTTCAAAGTGCCCTCCACAGGAACATTTGTGAACAGCGATACTGCATCCACGCTGACTAAAATGTCATTTGGACCATGATATGTCTGCGTAAACAGAAGAAACTAACGATCAAAGTGCGAAAACAATTTATTGGACTGTTCAATTAACAAAAACAAATTCTGCAAGTATAACACAAACACAAAACAGTGATCCATCTTCGAATCACAACTACATACAAGAATAACATAGAAACAACTGAAATAAATTCCTACTAGTCTCCGCCAGAGACTTCTCCGATATACCAAGCCCAATCCAGAGATCAGAGAGAAGATCCAAGCCCGGCTGCCGGGGCGGTAGCTATCCACGTCTGTTGGCCGTTTATGAGCTGCCGAGGTGCGGCCGAGCGCCGGCCTTTGTAGCGCTTCGGCGGGTGAGTACCTCAGAACTATTTTCAATCACGTGGGTTGATGTGTGAAAATAGTTCCAGGATCTGGAGCGACCTCTTCCTTATGTTTATGTGGGCCGGTAGTGCCCCCTGGTGGCCGCTGGTGTCTTTGCTGGGGTGTTGTTGTTGTTGTGGCCGTTCATCAAAATTGCCTGTCGGTTGTGTAGTGCTTTGGTGTGCCTGCGAAGTGGGCAACCCGCGGCTGCAGGCTGTCAGTTTGGTTACCGATCCTCTAGGCGCCGTGATGTCTGTTGGAGAAAGCCACAGCAGACCAACTCTAATCTGTTTAATTTTGTCAGTGAACATATGGGAGTTTTTGATGTAATGTTCACATTCATAGACCATTAACCCATACACACAGACCAGTCGCATTAATGTGACCACTGCCTAGTTCCGACGTCAACGTGTAACAAGCACTCACAGATGGCAGGTGGCAGCGCTAGCAATGGAGACTATATAAAGTGTGTCGGCGGCAATCGGAAAACATTGCAGTCGTGGTCGTAATGCGAAAATGAGGCGATTTATCTGACGTCAAGTAGGGTGCCATCATTGGATCTAAAGTCTCTAAAAAGATCGCGTGCCGCCGTGATTAAAGTACGCCGTGCTTCGGAAAGTGGCGCTAACCAAAGTCGGCGACTAGGCGACTGTTGTGCCCCACAGGACATAGATGTATTTATTTAATCGTATGGCTAGAGCCTCCCGTCGGGCAGACCGTTCGCCGGGTGCCAGTCTTTCAATTTGACGTGTCTTCGGCGACCTGCAGTCGATGAGGATGATAGGATGATGATGAGGACGGCACAACACCCAGTCCCTGGGCCGAGAAAATTCCCCGACCCAGCTGGGAATCGAACCCGGACCCAGAGGATTGACAATCCGTCACGCTGACCATTCAGCTACCGGGAGCGGACAGGACCTAGATGACAGGTGTGAACGACGGCTGCAGAGATGTGTACGGGCGAATACCTGTGCAACTGTTTAGTGGCTGCCTGCCCAGATGAACCAAGGGTTTCACAGGGATCGAACGAAGGGTAGAGCCACGGGTCGTAACACAGTGTCTTCTCAGCAACCATTCAGCGAACGTCCCTGTGTATCGTCGTGTGCTGCAAGCATTTGTTCATGCACTCATGCTGACCACTGTTTATCGGCGACAAGGGCTAGAATTTGTGCACAAGCACCACACTAGACGGAGTGGTGACTGGTGACCTTTCCAGATGAATGTTTTAGGATCCATCGGACAGATGGCATTTGAATTATATGGCACTGCAACAATGGACGGGATGCTGCAGGCCGTTGGGAGTATTATGGTCTGGAGAACGTTTCAGTGGTCTTCCCTGGTTGATTTCGTAATTGTCGTTAGTACAATGCATCAAGACAACTATGCATCTATAAGTGAGGATCATGTTTCCATCCCTACATGCAGATTGTTTTTCCTTGGCACAGTGACTACCAGCAGAACAACGCAACGTGTTCGAAGAGCATCGGGATGGGTTTACCATTATCCTCTGACCACTAACCCCACCGCATTGAAAGCCAATCGAAAATATGTGAGACCACTTCGATCGGGCTGCACGGGCCATGGATCCTCAACCGAGAAAGCTAACGTAGCTGCCTACGACACTGGAGTTAGCATGACTCCACCTCCCTGTCGGTACATTCCAGAACCACAATGACGCTCTTCCTGCACGTCACGGGCTCAAAAGGTACACTACTGGCCATTGAAACTGCTACACCAAGAAGAAATGCAGATGATAAACGTGTATTCATTGGGCGAATATATTATACTAGAACTGACATATACAAGCAATTAGGATGCATAGATCCTGAGAAATCAGTACCCAGAACAAACATCTCTGAACGTACTAACGGCCTTGATACGCCTGGGCATTGAGTCAAACAGAGCTTGGATGGCGTGTACATGTACAGCAGCCCATGCAGCTTCAACACGATACCACAGTTCATCAAGAGTAGTGACTGGCGTATTGTGACGAGCCAGTTGCTCGGCCACCATTGACCAGAAGTTTTCAATTGGTGAGAGATCTGGAGAATGTGTTGGCCAGGGCAACAGTCGAACATTTTCTGTATCCAGAAAGGCCCGTACAGGACCTGCAGCATGCGGTCGTGTATTATCCTGCTGAAATGTATGGTTTCACAGGGATCGAACGAAGGTTAGAGCCACGGGTCGTAACACATATGAAATGTAACGTTCATTGTTCAAAATGCCGTCAGTGCGAACAAGAGGTGATCAAGACGTGTAACCAATGGCAACCCATACCATCAAGCTGGGTGATACGCCAGTGTGGCGATGACGAATACTTGCTTCCAATGTGCGTTCACGGCGACGTCGCCAAACACGGATGCGGCCATGATGATGCTGTAAACAGAACCTGAATTCATCCGAAAAAATGACGTTTTGTCACTCGTGCATCCAGCGTCTTCTTTGAGTACACCATCGCAGGCGCTCCTATCTGTGATGCAGCGTCAAGGGTAACCGCAACCATGGACTCCGAGCTGATAGTCCATGCTGCTGCAAAAGCCGTCGAACTGTTCGTGCAGATGGTTGTTGTCTTGCAAACGTCCCCATCTGTTGACCCAGGGATTGAGAATTGGCTACACGATCCTTTACAGCCATGCGGATAAGATGCCTGTCATCTCGACTGCTAGTGATACGAGGCCGGTGGGATCCAGCACGGCGTTTACCATCCTGAACCCACCGATTCCATATTCTGCTAACAGTCATTGGATCCCGACCAACGCGAGCAGCAATGTCGCGATACGATAAACCGCAATAGTGATAGGCTACAATCCGACCTTTATCAAAGTCCGAAACGTGATGGTACGCATTTCTCCTCCTTAGACGAGACATCACAACAGCGTTTCACCAGGTAACGTTGAACTGCTGTTTGTGTATGAGAAATCTTTCTTCATGTTCACATTGTAGGTGTCTCCAACGGCGCCAACCTTGTGTGAATGGTCTGAAAAGCTAATAATTTGCATGTCACAGCATCTTCTTTCTGTCGGTTAAATTTTGCGTCTGTAGCACGTCATCTTGGTTAGTGTAGCAGTTTTAATGGCCAGTTGTGTAATTATTGAAGTTCTGAACAGGTGGTCGCATTAAAGAGACTGAGCGGTTTTGTGACCAAGTAGCGAAATCAAAGCAGATGTGATCTGACAAGATCACCTGCACGCACTAATGTTGTCGTTAATATTTACTAATATACTATAAACATGGAACGCATGAAATGAAAAGTACCTACATCAAATAATGAAGGGAAATTCCATCAAATGACTTGTAGGTGGAGGTAAATGAGTAGAGGAAACGATTATAAGTTTATTGTACAGGTTATTTCTCTCACTAGTACCATTTTACGGGCTGGACTATGGTTAGTAACTGTAACTTGTACTGTAAACGTTGAAAAAGATAATCATTCTTATACTGATAATGAACTTCAAGCTTTTACGTAATTTCTCAAGAGGATTTCTATTTATTGACTACTAAATGTGTCACTACATAGCTTTCTTGTCTTCTTTTAATTAGTTAAAGGACGTCCACTGCAAGAAACTTTTAGTGCCACATGCACACATTATGCAAGTAACTGTTATTAATCATTCCACTGTATAGTCGATCTTAGGTTTTAGGGGAAAGTTATTTGATTTCTTCTTAAGTGGCACATACTTCAAGCGCAAACAAAGCTGACACTCGGTGCGATGGCTGATGGAAGCGACTGCAAAGGAATTTCCCATTTACAGTCGGTCCCATCAGCCAGCTTTGTTTGCGCGTTTAATACGTTATCTTCTTTCACAAACAGTACAATCCGGTTATTACAGAATGTAGCTCAACACAGGAAGAAATGGTATTACGTGAGGGGCACTGTCAAAATTTTTCCTTGTTTGTACACATGTCTTGAAGTGATCACAGTGTGACCCAACTAATGTTTTCATCGCGTCAATTCTCTCATTTACATGGCTGTGTTGACGTCTCGTCGTCAGGTGTAGGATAGCGAGAGATAAAACAGCCTCAAAGAGGAATTCGAGGAGATCTGGAACCGACGAGAGCATTCATAACGATATGTGCAGTTTAAGATACAGGCACACGAAACGAATGAAATCAGTCCAAAAACGATTCACGATTTCGGCAGAGACAAAGCACGCATCAGATACGGTCTGACGTCTATCAGAGTCTTCGCTTTGGAGACATCAGACGAAATCGTAATCGACATACTAAAGCTGCTTATTATTCTGGTGATGTATACCGAAAATGAAAAAAACGTAGTGTCTGATGCATTCCGAATCAGCTACATATGCGGTGCTAAGTCGAGTAACAGAATACCAGTTGTGGCTGCGTGGTTTCTTTTCGTCCTTTTCCTGCACCTACCTGTGAACCCGTTGCAGCAGATCGCCGGTAGGAAAACCGAGCAGAAACCTACCTCACTGCAACTCCCACCAGGCTTCATACAACGTAACTATTCCAAGAATCGGGAAAAGCTTTTAATTTTGAATGAAAGATGGAAATACTCACTAAACTTCGGTATATTCTGAACCTTCATACTGTACACGTTCTTGCCAGGCTCGTACTAATCTCAACACAGTCATGAACAAAAGTTTTCATTCGCGTTAGCAAGTTTATATCAACGAAATGTGAACAGCTATTAGGCACGGATTATTCTTAGTTGAAAATGTTCGCCATACTATTACGATTACTGGTGTCTATTTACCGATCTGTTCAATTTGCCACGGGGAATTACTGTCCTTTCTCATACACAAAAGTTGTTAATATCCGTACTTTCTAAAAGCACACCGCAATAAATATGCCTTCACTTTAAAACAATTTTGAAGCTTGTAGCGCAACTAAAACGGGCAAACTATATCTTCTTTCGGAGCTCATACTACACACGACTGCACTATTGAAAAGCTGTGCTGAGATTCCTTAGACTGCAGGAAGCATTCCCTATCTCCAAGAGAAAAGATGCACGAAGAATACTGAGTCCTGATTGGTTAGTTTTCCTTAAGACCAATAGAAAAACGTTATTTTCCCGCGTTAGTCCGCACTTTTCTTAACTACCCAATCAACATATAACACTTTCGAACTGATATTTTGTTTGTACTTGACCTTATTAACTATTTTCGTTTTCACTCGAATTTGCTTTCCTTTTATCATAAACTTACTTAACATATTATGGTACAAAATTCCTCGTCGTCTGCATTCACACTGTTTTAAAACTTTCCCACACTAGTTCCGTACAGCGTTCATTAGTAGAACAATGATCTACATATTTACTTTAGACCACATTCACGCATCATTCACACTGCTAAAAGCATATACATAACTGTACTAATACAAATAAACAAAAAAATCAAGAAACAAACAGAACAATTCACAAAAAAAAAAATTCTTGACCGGTTTCTTAAATGTATCTGTGTAATAATGTCATCTGGCAGATAAAAATTAGAACTACGTACTCAACTCAATCCGCTTCAGACCATCTGTCACTGTGCCCGCATGAGTCTGATACACAGACTCTAGACAGGAGTGATATAAGGCGCCACGCCTCATACTCAACAACGTTCGGTTACAAAGTATGGTGTACTTTGTCACGCCGTGGCTTGTGACTCTGAAAATAAGATCGGTTTCTGGCCTTTAGGCTTATTTACCTTGTGTCCTCTGTCTGTTGAAATCCTTGAAAATGCTACCTATACGCTACTCTTCAATGTCTTTCCTTAAACATTCTGACGATTTTTTTACCAAAAAATAATCGGCGTACATACAAGGAATTACTAAGCATTACACTTAGTTCAAAAGTTAATCTCCAGGAAATGAAAGTATTTAGGCAAAATTGCCTATGGGCGATGCTCGAACACATGCAATCAGGATGCCTTTAACGCCATTTGCATCGCAGTACTGGAAGTTCTGACAGTTGTTGGAAGTTATTGATTTTTGTTCCTCGCGCCGGCCGCGATTACCGAGCGGCTCTACGCGCTTCAGTCCGGAACCGCGCTACTGCTACGGTCGCAGGTTCGAATACTGCCCCGAACATGGATGTGTGTTATGTCTTTAGGTTAGTTAGGTTTAAGTAGTTCTATGATCTAGGGGACTGATGAACTCAGATGCTACGTCAGATAGTGCTCAGTCATTGAACCATTGTTCTTCGCTCTTGGATGTTTGTAGTTTCTGCTGTGTAAAAATTCAGAAGAAAAGGTGTCTTGTACGTAAGTAAATAACTCGAATTCTTTTTGTTATGTCTGTGGAATGTTTTCTATGAAATCCCGGAAATCGAAAATTAATATAATTGGAATAAAGTTTTACGATGTTTATATTGAGTGTAAGATTGGCGACAAGAATAAAAACTGATCCCCCCAGTCGCCTTCCACACACACTGTACTAGACTTCTGACTGCCTTGTTGAAACAGTAATGGCACACTTTCTTTTCCATCGCAATAGACCACGCAGCAGATTGAAGTAGTGTCCCCAAAATAAATGGAATCATCTCTTTACCAAGGAAAACTGAGCAATATCCAAATTAATCATTTGCTTTAGTCCTGTATATCAGAGTGAAGAATCGCCAATACCACTGCATCCTGAGAGTGTGACAGTGATTGAAGACGATCACAATGACGAACAAGCAAATGACAGAGAAGGAGATACGCATACCGACCCAGTATTCCAAGGCCACTGCAGACCAAATCAGCCACTTATTTTGAGTCAAAGGGATCTCTGCAACCCTGTTCTGATGTAAAACATGTTGTCCAATAAGAGTTTGATGTTGTAGCTTCGTCATTTGAAGGATGTAGTCGTCTCCTTCGTGATAAAAAAGTAAGTTTTTATCGTAACCGCCACGCTGTTATTTCCGAATATTTCCCCAAGGAAGGTTCAAATGGCTCTGAGCACTATGGGACTTAACATCTATGGTCATCAGTCCCCTAGAACTTAGAACTACTTAAACCTAGCTAACCTAAGGACATCACACAGCACCCAGCCATCACGAGGCAAAGAAAATACCTGCCCCGCCGGGAATCGAACCCGGGAACCCGGGCGTGGGAAGCGAGGACGCTACCGCACGACCACGAGATGCGGGCTCCAAGGAAGGTGTCATGGTATTTTGTAATGATGTCTAGTCCGTTTTGTAGACTTTTGGCTATGATTTCACCCTGAATAAGTGGCACTTGTTCACAGCTTTCAGCAAAGTTTGTCCCCAAGCATTACTCGTCCACAATGATAACAGGTTTCGTTCTGCATTTAATCTACAGGATGAATGTGGGAAATTATAAACTGCTACTCAAAATTTTCCAGTATGAGATGCAGCTTGGGTACATAAAGCACTACGAGTTTCTATGCAAGTGGGACAGCAGACACAGAAGAAAAGACATGTGGGGTAAAATATAACACTTGCCTCAACAAAGGAATGTGGTGCACACTCCTATAGAAACAAAAATAAATTTATACCCGGCTCCACTGCACACAAAACTGTGTCTGGTCAAAAACTTGGTCTATACAGGCTAAAATTTTGTATGAATACACGTAACTGCAATAAAAAGTTACAAGGAACATTGAAGCAAAAATAAGTTGAATGAATATCTGAAACACTATAAATTAGAGAATTGGTCTCTCCTGAAAATTTCCTTTATTTGCTGAGCAATATTGAAATCATAGCACAGCTGACTTTCACAAGTGTCAAAAAAATATTTTTGTAACAATGTGGTAGACACTGTAAAATTAATGAGGTCATACTTTCTTATAGCGTGTAAAATTTCACTTACACTACATTCACGAAACGAAAAAAAAACATTGCCAGAGCAAATGGAGTATTGTACTGTTATCCAACTACTCCTGGGCCTTGTGAACCGACGTTCTTTATACAAAATATCTCAGAAAATCGTGAACGAAATTGTTTTATGTATGATTCTTCACTTTTGTTTACTGTTATATCAGTGATTTGTTTGATTACTTTGTGTGCATATGTTTTAGAACTTGAGCATTACATTATTTTACTGACAAAATCTGTAGTTACTTATGTATCACAGTAGCTATGAAAGTATCACAATACGAATATACTCTCGTCTTTATGTGATGTCATTAGCTGAAAGCTCGTTTCGATATTTCAAATTGTTTATCAGATACAAGGGATGTTACAAAAAGTTCAGTAACTCTGCAATGTTCATGTGCATGGGTGAAACTGAATCCATTTTCTCATGACTGGAGTAGCTTAATGGCTATCACTGAATACCACTATGTCGGGTGCTGAAAATGAGCTTCTAGTGTCAAGAAGCGTTGGATGGGGTACCAGTGGAGCAGTGTGTCGTTGCCTAAGTATTAGCAAGAAAAAATCATTGTTAGATCATTTACTTATTTTTTATATAAATAAATGTGTATGTCTGGCGTCTCCTCACAAACTCCTTGACTGATTTCAACAAAATTTGGTCCAGAAATACAGTCTCCAAGACTATAAGCACTGTGTTCTTTATAGCTTCATAGCTCCTACAGGAACAGAGATATGTGCAAATACATGTTTTTCCAGCACCTGGTGCATAGACTGCCCTGCACATCAGGCTTAATGTGCAGAAACAGAATCGGTATGCCTAATCAACCTGCTTTGCAGACAAGAGAAATGGTTTTCCAGGCCATAGCATGTAGGCTGCCCTGCATGACACTTGTGTTGTTTTGGAGTAGTATAGGGCTGCTTTATCGACCTGAGGTAAAATGGAGAAGTGCAAATGGAAAGAGACAGTTGGAGGAGGAAACGGTCAGAAGGAGGGTGAGGGAGGTATTATCAGAGATAGTGTGTGGAGAAAATGGAGGAAGAGATAGGGAGAGGATGACGAAAAGACAGAGTGGTGGGGAGGAGATTAATAGAGATGGAGGATGAGGTGGATGGAGAAAAGGAGGAAGAGGTGGACAAAGAAAGAGGGAGAAGGACTGTGTTCAATATATGTGTTGCACACACAAAAGGATGAAGCTATGGGGAAAAGCCTAATTACTCAGTAAACTGCACCAACTGCATTGCTGCACAGAGAAATATATTTCCCCAGGACATAAGTGATACATGGACTTCTGGAAGGTGCAGCCTTTAGTATGTGGCGGTATAGCTTGCACCGTTATCCAGTTGGTAGGCTCTGAAAGGACACTGATCCCAGCAGCGACTGGGAAGAACTTTGTGCAGTCCTCAGACTAATGGTTGCGCTGATGCAATGGACAAGATGCAGTGAAGTGCAACTAAAAACAACGACTCAAAGTTATTGCGACAATTCATAGCAGCATGTATGGCTGCCAAACATGAGCAAAGGCAGGATTTCGGCAGCTGAACAGCTGCATACCATCAGGCTTAAACGATAGACTGCCTCATGGTATGAGGCCAGCAGCAGCTGAAGTAGGCCCCAAAGTGCCCTGGCAGTTGGAGGGTGTTAATTCCACAGCATCAGACTTAGCGCAAGCAACAGGTCTACAGCTAGCAGTTCAAATATAAGAGATAGTGACTTGTTCATCCATGTAGGCATGTAGGCCCATAGATCATTGTACATCCCCTATTGAGACAGGTGTTTGGTAGTCTTTGATACTTTTTACCAAAAATTACTAGAATCAATGAAACTTGGATGATACTTTTGTGTACAACTTTGATTCTCATCACATAAACCACATCAAGCTCTGTCTTGGATGTAAAGCAACTAGGTGACCTATGCCTCAGTGGCTCTGCCTTTCTGCCGTGTCACTGCTATCATCCCTCTGGTGCCACATTTAGAAATCATCTTGATGCTGTGGAGCCAGTACTTGATATAGTGATGTAGCTGCATGTGGCCACTCCTATGTGACATCTGACACACATACATGGTCTCTTGCATTAGCTGTGGCAGTAGCATTTACACAGCCATGCTAAAAACAGTGGTGGTGCTACAACAGAACTCCTTCCATGCTTAGAGGAAACAGCAATATGTTAACTAAATTTCATACACGTCAATCAGTGTATGATCTAACACGCACCGAAGGTAAACCTATAGCAACTCTTATTTTTTATTGCAAACTATTGGAATTTCGTGCCATGAGTTATTTACTTAAAATTTCCGGGCTAATAGGCTGTTGTCGAGGTAAAATGATGAACTGTTCGCTTTACCTCGGAGGATGTCTCCCGCAGCCGGAGACGAAACGTCAGGGGAGAGTTTTATGCATCGACTACGGTCTATAAGCCCGGAAGTCTTAAGTGAAGACGATATCGACCGTGAAAGCCTATATTGTATGATCAATGAGTTATTTAATTTCGAAATGTGACAACTACTCTGTGCAATAACGAAAATACAGAAACTCCGACATGAAGCTGATGAAGAGGCTGTAAGTTGCGAGAGAATCAATTTTTCTGTCAAAGAGTTTCGATAAATTAGTTTGAGAAACATTGCGGAATGGGCAGCGAGGCAAACTTTCTAAGTTCTAGGGGACTGATGACCTCAGAAGTCCCATAATGCCCACAGCCATTTTAACCATTTTGTATTGATGCTCGCTGTATTGTAGTAGTTCGCGAAATGAAGATTTTTGTGACGTAACAGCTTAACAAAATGTATAGGTTATTTTTAAGATTTCTTTTTAGTCAGGGAACAGCACAAAGGAACATGTTCCATACACTAATATATTGTTATTACAGTTAATGCAACAAATAGGAGAAAAGCTTCAGAAGTTATACACTATGGAACAAAATCAGGAACGAAAACAGTAACAGATACGAAAGTTTGACACAATGCTTGAAGAAACACGTGTAGGTTTAACTTGCTGATATATTTAAAATCTGAACCACGCTGCTGCTGCGGTCGCAGATTTGAATCCTGCCCCGGGCATGGATGTGTGTGATGTCCTTAAGTTAGTTAGGTTTAAGTAGATATAAGTCTAGGGAACTGATGACCTCAGATGTTAAGTCCCATAGTGCTAAGAGCCATTTGAGCCATATTGAACTTAAAATCGAATTTAAATGTCAAGAAGTTTGTAAAGACATAAAAAAAACAAATTTGTGAGCATTTTCAGCCTATTTTTTCGCGACCTGAAAACGTGTTACAGAATCGTGAATCAGCCATGGAAGAACTATTGTTCACGAAAATCAAGACACCTTGCAGGCTAATACTGATTCAGTTGCGTCACAAAGTAACAAGTCACAAAGGAAACACTCACAAAGCAACAACACAGGGTATTTTGGAGTTTTTGAAAGGAGTTGGCAACGTGCACCGAACCTTGAAACGGAACCACCGACACTACGTAACAGTGAGCGATCTGCAACTCGGCGACTCGATGAGTTTGACTTTAAGTTCATCATCACTACGCGAAAATTCAGGACATTCAAGAATTTTAGTAATGATATATATCCACAGGCTTGATTTTGTCAATTTGCTTACTGATATCCTCATAATTGGTCATTAAAGCGCAAAAAAGAAAGATTCCACCACATTTCTCGTGTAAAACCGATTATTGAGAAATAAATTACTTACTGACTTAGTCTTTGCCATTAGATTTTTCACTTGAGGTTACTATTACGCTTTGTCACATTTCGCATGCAGCGATATTTTAAAGTCAACTATCGAGTCAACAACCTATGGAATTTATTAAGACAGTATTTTTACGAGTGCACTTTTATAGGGAACAGACGACACAGTCTCATTGTGTGTACATGTTTGTTCGTTGGTTGCAGGATTACGTAACGATTGCAAGGCTTATATACTTGGAGCATATACTGATATTGAGATTTTACCATAGTATATTGGTTTACTTGAAAAGACAAATTTTATTTAAAGTACTTTCTGAGAGGTTACAGTCGACACAGTATTTGGTTTGTTTGATGGCTACACGGTTATACTATGATGCTACTAATGAGTGACACAGTTTTCATTATTATTTTTGGGCTGTATTTGTTTTACGTCTGCACAGTTTTTCTGCTTTCTTCTGAAAAGTAAAACATATTTTTCTAATGGCTTGTGACATAGCTACAATGAGATAGGTATTTTTCGTAACACAACAATACGTTATGGTACAGTACTTTCTTGGTCACAGTAATGTACCGAATAACCACGAGAGCTATACGCATATAATTTTTTCTTTTGTATATGACAAGGTAAGTACATTGACTACTGGAGATATTTGCTTATGAACGACGTTAACTACGACACTTGGCACATTTTTACCGTTAGCCAACGACAGAAATTATCTTACAACAACATGCACGGTTTAGAGCTACACGAAACGCATTTGAGTGATTATCTATCATACTTATGAATATTTTTAGAAATGTTTTAGAGCTACTATGATACAGAGAAGATTTTCGGCGATACATTTCATTCTGGTGTTGTTATCTGTAACATGTGAGGGTATAATGACACTAACCCTCTGGGGGGGTAAACGTTTACTTTGTGTACCATGCGTGTGGCAAGCGCTAGGAGCCCTAGCTAAAATGGTATTTGCTTATACAACTTGACACATAGGTTCCACATTTCTCGAACACAGAACCACACCTCTATCTGATCATTTAACTGAGAGAGACAAACATTTTTTTCACTATGTCAGTGACACATATTTACGTAATTATTTAGATTACTTTGCACTTGTAAAATTGTACTTTGTCTGCATTTTGGGAGCGTTTCACATTTACTTTCGGAAACACTGTGATACTACGAGAGATTTGAGTGATGTACATTGTATGGGATTATGATTTTTGAAGTACGTTTGAGGTAGATGACTCTATTGAAGTGAGCAGAGGTTTTGAGATTATTCAAGGAAGCTACGACGATTTGGAGATGTGATTGATATGTTATGAGATGTTACGATACAATCTTACTTGGAGAGTTTTGAGATGTGAATATATATGTGAATGTCTGTACCAAAACGCCGATGGATATTTTTGGACACTAGTATTCTTGAAATTTCGGTTCTAAACACTTCTAATGTAAATTTTCGAACTGTGACACTTTTTATTGGTATCAAGCTGTCATTGTAGCGAGAGACTGCTGTCGTAAATATTTTGGTGAGACGTGTATGTGACCTTGATGTAATTCTGCGCTAGACTGCGCGCTACTTGTTTTGAAGTATACTTATTGTGGTGTGGAATTTTAATTTTCCTTGCGCTGCTTTAGCCGCTTTGAAGCTACCCATACTTTCGCAAGAGTTCGCATGGTTGTAGAAAAGAGAGGCCGTTGACTTCGTTATTGACATTTATTTTGCAGAACGCATCACAAATAGAACACGCTATTACTTGGAAACGTATGATAACACTGTGGAGCTCGTACTTTGTGCTACGTACAGAAATGTTTATGAAGTGATGAGAATTATTTTTATGTCTACTTACTTGATTACGAGCGTTCAGAGAATTTTTACTGACTTAAGGAACGCCATATAGCTAGTGGATATTTTTTTGCTTTGCCTTGTACATATTTGTATATTTTATTTGATATCTAGTTTCTAGTTGCGCTGTAGCATTGGTTTTATAAAATAAAATATACTAATGTACACACTTTCTGTCTACAGATATAGTAATTAATAATTTTATGATGTTGTTGTTGTTGTCTTCAGTCCTGAGACTGGTTTGATGCAGCTCTCCATGCTACTCTATCCTGTGCAAGCTGCTTCATCTCCCAGTACCTACTGCAACCTACATCCTTCTGAATCTGCTTAGTGTACTCATCTCTCGGTCTCCCTCTACGATTTTTACCCTCCACGCTGCCCTCCAATGCTAAATTGGTGATCCCTTGATGCCTCAAAACATGTCCTACCAACCGATCCCTTCTTCTAGTCAAGTTGTGCCACAAACTTCTCTTCTCCCCAATCCTATTCAATACCTCCTCATTAGTTACGTGATCTATCCACCTTATCTTCAGTATTCTTCTGTAGCAGCACATTTCGAAAGCTTCTATTCTATTCTTGTCCAAACTAGTTATCGTCCATGTTTCACTTCCATACATGGCTACACTCCAAACAAATACTTTCAGAAACGACTTCCTGATACATAAATCTATATTCGATGTTAACAAATTTCTCTTCTTCAGAAACGCTTTCCTTGCCATTGCCAGTCTACATTTTATATCCTCTCTACTTCGACCATCATCAGTTATTTTGCTCCCCAAATAGCAAAACTCCTTTACTACTTTAAGCGTCTCATTTCCTAATCTAATTCCCTCAGCATCACCCGATTTAATTTGACTACATTCCATTATCCTCGTTTTGCTTTTGTTGATGTTCATCTTATATCCTCCTTTCAAGACACTGTCCATTCCGTTCAACTGCTCTTCCAAGTCCTTTGCCGTCTCTGAAAGAATTACAATGTCATCCGCAAACCTCAAAGTTTTTACTTCTTCTCCATGAATTTTAATACCTACTCCAAATTTTTCTTTTGTTTCCTTTACAGCTTGCTCAATATACAGATTGAATAACATCGGGGAGAGGCTACAACCCTGTCTCACTCCTTTCCCAACCACTGCTTCCCTTTCATGCCCCTCGACTCTTATGACTGCCATCTGGTTTCTGTACAAATTGTAAATAGTCTTTCGCTCCCTGTATTTTACCCCTGCCACCTTTAGAATTAGAAAGAGAGTATTCCAGCCAACATTGTCAAAAGCTTTCTCTAAGTCTACAAATGCTAGAAACGTAGGTTTGCCTTTTCTTAATCTTTCTTCTAAGATAAGTCGTAAGGTCAGTATTGCCTCACGTGTTCCTACATTTCTACGAAATCCAAACTGATCCTCCCCAAGGTCCGTATCTACCAGTTTTTCCATTCGTCTGTAAAGAATTCGCGTTAGTATTTTGCAGCTGTGACTTATTAAACTGATAGTTCGGTAATTTTCACATCTGTCAACACCTGCTTTCTTTGGGATGGGAATTATTATATTCTTCTTGAAGTCTGAGGGTATTTCGCCTGTCTCATACATCTTGCTCACCAGCTGGTAGAGTTTTGTCATGACTGGCTCTCACAAGGCCGTCAGTAGTTCTAATGCGATGTTGTCTACACCGGGGGCCTTGTTTCGACTCAGGTCTTTCAGTGCTCTGTCAAACTCTTCACGCAGTATCGTATCTCCCATTTCGTCTTCATCTACATCCTCTTCCATTTCCATAATATTGTCCTCAAGTACATCGCCCTTGTATAAACCTTCTATATACTCCTTCCACCTTTCTGCCTTCCCTTCTTTGCTTAGAACTGGGTTGCCATCTGAGCTCTTGATATTCATACACGTGGTTCTCTTCTCTCCAAAGGTCTCTTTAATTTTCTTGTAGGCAGTATCTATCTTACCCCTAGTGAGATAAGCTTTTACATCCTTACATTTGTCCTCTAGCCATCTCTGCTTAGCCATTTTGCACTTCCTGTCGACCTCATTTTTGAGACGTTTGTATTCCTTTTTGCCTGCTTCATTTACTGCATTTTTATATTTTCTCCTTTCATCAATTAAATTCAATATTTCTTCTGTTACCCAAGGATTTCTAGCAGCCCTCGTCTTTTTACCTACTTTATCCTCTGCTGCCTTCACTACTTCATTCCTCAGAGCTATCCATTCTTCTTCTACTGTATTTCTTTCCCCTATTCCTGTCAATTGTTCCCTTATGCTGTCCCTGAAACTCTGTACAACTTCTGGTTCTTTCAGTTTATCCAGGTCCCATCTCCTTAATTTCCCACATTTTTGCAGTTTCTTCAGTTTTAATCTACAGGTCATAACCAATAGATTGTGGTCAGAGTCCACATCTGCCCCTGGAAATGTCTTACAACTTAAAACCTGGTTCCTAAATCTCTGTCTTACCATTATATAATCTATCTGATACCTTTTAGTATCTCCAGTGTTCTTCCATGTATACACCCTTCTTTCATGATTCTTAAACCAAGTGTTAGCTATGATTAAGTTGTGCTCTGTGCAAAATTCTACCAGGCGGGTTCCTCTTTCATTTCTTAGCCCCAATCCATATTCACCTACTATGTTTCCTTCTCTCCCTTTTCCTACACTCGAATTTCAGTCACCCATTACTATTAAATTTTTGTCTCCCTTCACTATCTGAATAATTTCTTTTATTTCATCGTACATTTCTTTAATTTCTTCGTCATATGCAGAGCTAGTTGGCATATAAACTTATACTACTGTAGTAGGTGTGGGCTTCGTATCTATCTTGGCCACAATAATGCGTTCACTATGCTGTTTGTAGTAGCTTACTCGTATTCCTATTTTCCTATTCATTACTAAACCTACTCTTGCAATACCCCTATTTGATTTTGTGTTTATAACCCTGTAGTCACCTGACCAGAAGTCCTGTTCTTCCTGCCACCAAACTTCACTTATTCCCACTCTATCTAACTTTAACCTATCCATTTTCCTTTTTAAATTTTCTAACCTACCTGCCCAATTAAGGGATGTGACATTCCCCGCTCCGATCCGTGGAACGCCAGTTTTCTTTCTCCTGATAACGACATCTTCTTGAGTAGTCCCCGCCCGGAGGTCCGAATGGGGGACTATTTTACCTCCGGAATATTTTACCCAAGAGGACGCCATCATCATTTAATCATACAGTAAAGCTGCATATCCTCGGGAAAAATTACGGCTGTAGTTTCCCCTTGCTTTCAGCCGTTCGCAGTACCAGCACAGCAAGGCCGTTTTGGTTAATGTTGCAAGGCCAGATCAGTCAATCATCCAGACTGTTGCCCCTGCAACTACTGAAAAGGCTGCTGCCCCTCTTCAGGAACCACATGTTTGTCTGGCCTCTCAATAGATACCCCTCCGTTGTGGTTGCACCTACGGTACGGCCATCTGTATCGCTGAGGCACGCAAGCCTCCCCACCAACGACAAGGTCCATGGTTCATGGGGGTCTACATTCTTAAAAAAGGAGCACTAGGAAACGAAAGAAGCATAAGAAAGAGAAGTGATTCATAACAGGAACTGTATACGTAATTTCCTTTTCAAGGACTTTGTAATATTTTGGTAGAATAGGTTGTTGTTGTGCATCGCTTTAGTGTTAAGTGTGACATAGGCATTAAGATGTAAATAGACATTCCCTTATATGCAATGCTATGTTTACTGTAACGTTTTTTCTGCTTGTGCATTGTCATGTTTAGGTAGTAGTTATTGCATTTGCTGCTGGTATTTGCCAGGCATTGTCCAACTGAATTTTACTTTGTACTGCTCCTATAACCGAGTTTCACCACATATTTAATTTTCTTGTTTGCTTCATATTGCCTTATATTAGATGTAATGTTGCTAATTTGGATATACTGCTGCTTGCTTTGCCAATTTTCATTTTTTTGTCATTGCTGTTTCTTATTTAAAAATCGCAGTTGATATCCGTTTGACCTGTGGTATCACCATCTAGCGGGCCAACCATAGCGCCATCTCGTTTCCGCCTTCAAGCTAGACGTTTCATTCTTTGTAGTTCTTTCGTTTGACGCTTATTTCATGAGGTATTTGGCCCGGTCACGATCAATGGACCACCCTATATATATGCGCATTTTACAGCTACAGCCACTCATCACAGGTTTACAATGACTGGTTCATTACCATACGTGGCTACTCTCCAGATATATACTTTCAGAAAAGACTTAGAAACACTTAGATTTTTATTCTAAGTAAAATTCTTTTCTTTAGAAACGCTTTCCTTGTGACTGCCAATCTACGTTTTATGTCCTCCCTACTTCTGCCATCATCAATTATTTTGGTGCCCAAATAGCAAAACTCATCAACTACTTTAAGTGCCTTGTTTCCTAATCTAATTCCACCAGCACCACGTGCTTTAATTCTGCTACATTCCATTATCCTTGTTTTCCTTCCGTTGGTATTCATCTTCTACCCTCCTTTCCAGACACTATCACCTCCATTCAGCTGCTCCTCCAAGTCCCCTGCTGTCTATGACAGAGTTGTAATGTCAACGGCAAACCAAGTCTTCATTTCTTCTCCTAGAACTTTAATTCCTACTCCAAACTTTTCTTTTGTTTCCTTTACTATTTATTCAATGTACAGATTGAATAATATAAGGGACACACAACAAACCTGTCTCAATCCCTTCTCAATAACTGCTTCCCATTCATGTCCTTCGAATATTATAAATGTCGTCTGATTTCTGTACAAGTTGTAAATAACCTTTCGGTCCCTGTCACTCACTCCTCCTACCCTCAGTGATCAAAGAGAGTATTTGAGCCAACATTGTCAAAAGCTTTCTCTAAGAGTCCTTAGGTTTGCCTTTCCTTAACCTATGTTCTATGATAGTCGTTAGGTCATTATCAGCTCGCTTGCTCCTACATTTCTCTGGAATCCCAACAGATCTTGCCCGACGTCAACTTCTACCAGAAATTCCATGATTCCATGAAGAATTCGTATTAGTATTTCGCAGCCATGAATTGTTAAACTGATGATTAGATAATTTTCACACCTGTCAACAACTGCTTTCTTTGGAATTGGAATTATTACATTCTTCTTGAAGTCTTAGGGGATTTCCCCTGTGTCACACATCTTACACAACAGATGGAAGATTTTCGTCGTGGCTGACTCTCCCAAGACCATCAGTAGTTCTGAAGCAACATCGTTTTGTTTCGCATTAGATCTTTCAGAGCTGAGTCAAATTCTTCTCGTAGTATCATATCTCGCATCTCCCATCTTGATCTATGCCCACTTCTCTTTCTGTAATATTGCCTTCCAGGAAACCTCCCTTGTATAGACCCTCTATATACTCCTTCCATTTTTCAGCTTTCTCTTCATTGCTTAGGACTGGTTTTCCATCTGAGCTCTTGTTACCCATAAATCTGCTTTTTTCTCCAAAGGTATCTTTAATTTTCTTGTAGGCGGTATCTATCGTTCCCCTAATGAAATATGCTTCGTAACCCTTACTTTCGTCCTCTAGCAATTACTGCTTATTGCTGGCGTTTTTTCCGCGATGATCTACACTATGTGATCAAAAGTATCCGGGCAACACAAAAACACACGTTCTTCTTATGAAGTGCATTGTGCTGCCACCTACTGCCAGGTACTCCATATCAGCGACTTCAGTAGTCATTAGATATCGAAAGAGAGCAGAATGGAGCCAGTGTCCGTATACATTTGATCACATAACGTACATAGATGGCGTCACGGTGTCAGAATGAGTACACGTTTAGCTTTGTAATACATATGGAAGAGTGCTTTGTCTTTGGCGTTGTAAGAGGGAAGATTATCTCGGTGCCATATTCACATCGAACTGAATGGTTTTTTGGAAGTCAACAATCCGTATTTTAAAGACAAAACTGTATTAGTTTATTTTATTTTTCAGCCTTTCCTGGAGATCTATTGCAAATACACTTCTCCGGTTTGCCTCTGGATTACGTGTAAGTAACAGAACATAATGAAATGTTCGCATCATAATTTTGCTACAGACGACTGAATATATTGCTGCGGTAGCGTCCATACGTACCGAGGATACGAACAGAAATCGTAATCTCTCACAGTTGGACGAAAACACAGTGCCGCCTGAGTGGAGAAAGGGAGACTCTGCCCGTGGCTAAACAGTGGGTGAATGAGTGTGCTCCCCGGCATTGCTGTGGCTAAAAGCTGAATTAATTCTCTGGCTTTCGCTGTGCCGGGTCTCTAACAGAAAGTTAAATGTTTCTCTGGTCGCTATTTAATGGCAGCTACCGCTGGATTCCGAGCAGTGCTTAGTTGAAATTTGTGACAGCTTTTGGCATGCGAATGTTACTCTGTGCGAATAGATTTGCGGTAGACTTGGTCTCCCAACGGTCAAGCGGTTTAACTATTACGCCCAAAAACGGTAATATGCCATCTTTCGCCACCACATCATAAACTGAAACTCGCGTGGTCCGAGTTGAAATGCTGAGAAACTTACATCGTGATTCAGTTGCGTGTGGCACTACACCACAAAAGTCCTTCGAAGTCTTACAAAAAATAATCTTCAACGTCGGAGACAAGAGATACACCTCAATACCGCCAACGTGTTCCAAGTATTGGTTTTTAAATAAAAATTCCGCACATTTTTAAAATTACCACAGTCTCGTTCTCAAACTGATGGTAACGTCTAAAGAGTCCAATACAGTGTAGGTATGTAAATTAGGATACAAGGTCAATGCTAATCAAAAGCTCCAATTATTTTAATCCAAGAACTTTGAAATCGTCTGAATTCCGTATATGACGGTCATAAATGCCTATGAGATGCTCCAACAGCTACTTCAGACCAGCAGCAGAGGGAATTATCCGAGCAGAACAGTCAGCTTTACCACTCATATATTCGCCGAACTCAAGGTTGTCTGAATAACGGAAAACGTAACAAAAAATTTAAAGTTCACACTATCAACATTAGTAGTTTTCTAAGACCTATAACACCCATACGACAAAATATTACATAAAAACGCCAATACCTGATATATAAACGAAAATAATACATGTTTTCTTACGAAACAGAATTATCCAGGTGGCCTAAAGATGAAAATACTTATTTCTAAACACTGTTTAAGCCAGAACACCACATGGCTCACTGCAATTGCCCATTTTATTTAAAACTGCCACCTAGCACAATTTTCAGATTATAGGGTGATATTTAAATCGGAACGTAACCACCAACACAATGTAAATCACCTGCAAAGATGAATTAACGGCACTGTCAAGTGGTGTAGGTCGAACAAAATCCCATTAAACACAGAAAAAACAAATGCATTACATTTTACAAAGAAGAGAGCCATTCTACGAGGCAGTACCATAAACAATGTAAGTATATCATGGATACCAGATCTAAAATTCGTCTAATAACAATGGATCACATTTCGAATGTACCTCTTCTTCATAAGTAAATATCTACGCCCGGAACGAAAACTGCGATACTACGGATCGATCATCCTACCACACTTACACATGTTTGCAGCACATGGCCAACTATCGCCAAATTGCAACCACTATTGAGATTACAAAAAAAAAAGAGTCATACGATGGCATGTACGAGCGCACTCAGTAACCAGAACTGTGACATTTGCATGAAGAATTCGACTTGCCACTGCTAGAAACTACTATCAGGGGAAGAGTTCAGTGATTGTATCACAAAAATGACTCACTATGTGACACCGAAAACAATCTCCAAAACCTCTTAGCAAAGAGACTTCAAGACTGACTTGGGTACACAATACCACTATAACGGTACACAAAAACGACCGTTATGAAGCAGCGATGACGCAAAACTACAGATTTTTGTGCTGGGAAAAACAACTAAAGACCACAAGAGAATAAACTATCACCTTCGAAGGAGGCACTGAGCATAAAAATCCGTACGTCACACCTCCAAAGTGTATTGAAAGCCTACCATCGTACTGAAAAATGCTGCTAAGGGTTTATTTAAAATTTTGAACCAAATTTTAACCTGAATTTAGCCTATTTTTAGGCATCATTTCCTTATAAATTAATCTGTCTCGTAAATTCTAATGGCAATGGTAGTACTTGTTCAACGAAGAAATATTTCATTTAAAATTTCTGTGATACTCGTTTTCATAGGACTGGACCAGCAGTATATTAATGTGTTTCATATTTCCAGGAATTTTTTTGTCATCTGTATAGTATGAAATTAATCACTCAGAATATAACTTATAAGTCTTGACAAACAATGAAGAAACATAAGTTGAAGGGACTGATGTGGCAATGTTTGTTCCTCCAAGCTGCATATATCAGCTAACTCCGAGTCGGTGACATGTTCAATAGCAGTACATACTATGAAAAGGGCAGGATATTGTGTCGAAGAGGAAACAGAGAGCGTTTTTAATGTGGCAAAAAAATCAAAAAAAATCATCCCTCTACTCTAAGGAACCGCAGTACTAGTGTATATAAAGCCACGTGGTTGCAAGTTCGGAGAAGGGAAACCATTAATCGAATGAAAAGGCGAACGCTAACGTTTTCTAGGAAGAGATTTCAATGTTCAGAGATGCTGTAAATGATAGGAAAACCTCATGTAGGTGATTACACATAGTTCATCAAAATCATTAATAATGACTGTATTTAAGCTGAACAGAAACTAATAAAGTCGTTCACCGTGTCGTAAGTACAGACTATTCCATATGGATACTATTGTGCACGTCATGAGGTTACCTTATATTGCTGGAATTTATTTAACACCTTTACGGCGTGGCTTGGGTGGTTGTGTAAAACTTTCCTTACTGCAATTTAGTGCAACGTATGGAGGAACCTTTTAAAAAAATAAGGTCGTCTATTTTTAATTGTCCTTTTTGTTAACTCGTTACTTCCTTTCTTATGAAAGATCCCCAATATTTAGTTATCTACGAACCATAGCTAATCAAATTATAGTTATTGGCGTCTGACGAACAACTAAGCAGATTAAACTTAGTTATCACCGACCCGCAGCTAAGTAAATTAAAGTTCAAGAAGAACATGAAATCTTTTGTGAGCCAGACCACAGAACGTACGTATTCTTGTCTTGGCTGCGAGAATTGAGATGTCTGATCGAATAATATTTCGTTATTTTCTGCACTTCAGTGAAATGGTTCCCACAGTATCACTGATACTCGTATTTAGGGTTTCAAATGTCACCACTTTTTACTAAATGGAAAGATTAATTAATTTATTCCTTTAAAAATGTCGTAGTAATTTCAGTCTCCTTCTCCATACGCCACGATAAAGATATTCAGCGTTAAGTGCATGAAGAAAAGAGTACGACAGGATCATGCGTAGGTGATTGATTCATATAAAGGAATAATACAAATGTACTCTGCACGTGAGCTGCATATTTCGTCTCAACAATGGGTATCTGGTAGGTCGTGGGCAGTATACAATGGAAAATTCTGTCCATTCTACAAACATCGATACCTGGTCTCCACCATCACACCATAGTGTCGCGAGAATAAAAATTCACATACTTGTGGAAATTCTTGTGGATAAAATACGACATGTGCGAGTATATGATAAATGTTATCAACCTGCTGCATCATTTAAATACTGGTTTCTGAGTTATTTTTCACTATCTCCAAAGTGTAGCGCTTACTCATCATCATCTTGAACAGTTTCCAGCCCACCTGGATCTGAGAAGACCAAATCCTCGTCCAAGTCATGGGATGCAGCCAACGTTGCAATGTAGGGAATGGCCTACAGTGGTATTGTACAGTGTGGTCTTCGATATGGTAGCTGTAAAGGCCCTGTAGGAACTACGAAAAGTGGTGGGCAACATGAGGTTCAGCTGTGATAGCAAGAAATTATTAAATGAGCCAGTAATGCATTAACAGACAGCTTTCAACAAGGGAACTAGCTCAAAGCGTCTAAATACTTCTCGTATATACACCTAAATTGCGGACAGATTACCTGACTTGTTTTTCCTTATGTTTTCAGACTCTGGAATAAATGCACAATTCGCTGTGATTGACGTCGCTTTAGTGAAAATCCGACCACTCTCTTCACCTAAATGCCAAATTAATGTGAATCACTTCGCTTTGGGGTAAGTCTTAAGTAAACACAGCGCTGTTTCAACGAAACTTGTTTACACACATTAGGGGAAGGCTGGGTTCGTGAGCTGTCCAGGAGGCTGCCGGCGGGCGCAGTGGGTATGTTCAAACGTGTGTGAATTCCTAAGGAACCAAACTGTTGAGGTCATCAGTCCCTACACTTACACACTACTTAAACTAACTTACGCTAAGAACAACTCTCACACCCATGCCCGAGGGAGGACTCGAACCTCCTGCGGGAGGGGCCGCGCATTCCGTCACATGACACCTCAAATCTCGCGGCCACTCCTCGCAGCTTGTGGGTATTTGTACCGCAGTGCTGGCACGATGCCAGCGCAGCTCTTATTATCATGGAGTCAATGCAGGATCCCGTGGTCAGTGCACAGTGACCAAAGTTCTGGGGAAGTTCATTTATGTTTTCGGAAGGGGAGGCCGACGCTCTGTGTCGTCTTTCGGCTGGTCGGCCATGACCGAATAGAGGGGCGCAGCCTGCAGTCTTCCTCAAACGATTTTACAGAATCTTTTCGGTAAAAAAAATATTTTTTATTTAATTGTAGCTTTATATGTCAGGTCCATGATGATGTGCCCATAATTTTGTTAATGGTCATAGTTATTGTGATATTCACATGGAAGTAAGATACTGCGCGAAATTCGAAAAAGTTTGCAATGAAAAGTAGGGGTCGCTGTGATTTTGCGTTCGGTGATTATTACATAATATGTTACTGCGCATGAAATTTAGCTAAAATACTGAAGTTTTCTTCAGAGTGTCACCAATCTTGAGTAAACAGATCTGACGTAGCGTGCCTATTTGCGATCGCACAGTGCCAGTGGTAAAGCCACAGTGAAAATGCCCACAATATTCCTCATATTTCATAGACGGTTTGAGCTACCGAAATGTGACTTAGGCAAATGGCAGCACACATAGAGGGGAGTATTTTGCCGTATGTCTACTATCGAAAACTTCATTAACTACTGGGGTATTTCACTAACTACAGACCTTTTCGGTGAAAGAAAGTAATTATAAAATAACATTAGCTAGTGAAACGAGAAATTCTATGGGTTTTGAAACTACGTAAGTGGAGACTTTACACGTATATTGTGTACCAAGGATGTGATTTTTTATGAGATACTAACCTTACTTTTCTCCGGTTACTCACTTCCAGTTACTCACTACTCAGAATGCTGAAGATTAGATGGGTAGATCATATAACTAATGAGGAGGTATTGAATATGATTGGGGAGAAGAGAAGTTTGTGGCACAACTTGACGAGAAGAAGGGATCGGTTGGTAGGACATGTTCTGAGGCATCAAGGGATCAGCAATTTAGTATTCGATGGCAGCGTGGAAGGCAATAATTGTAGAGGGAGACCACTAGATGAATACACTGAGCAGATTCAGAAGAATGTAGGTTGCAGTAGGTACTGGGAGATGAATAAGCTTGCACAGGATAGCGTAGCATGGAGAGCTGCATCAAACCAGTCTCAGGACTGAAGACCACAACAACAACAACAACAACAACAACAACAACACTCACTTCCTAAACGTAGTGAACTACTGATTCAGGATTCTCTCGCAGTTGCTTCTGCACAACATGTTACTGAGGTGAGACTGTAAACTGCGCTGTTTTTTGGCAAAAGAAGTAACTTTTAACATGGGAACAAGACAAATGTGGACGTTTTACTCAAAATTCTCCGCTTGACACGCTTCTCTGAAAGTTAAAAATGAATTACAAGCTAGGCGAAAATAAATCGCTGCATTTTCGGCGGAAATCGTTTTAGGTGCTAACGAAAGCGGAGGTTGTAGATCTTTTCTAATAGTCAACCCACAGCATCTCTCGTTTCACTAGTTAGCGATGGCCCATAGAAATTAGATTCTTTCACCGAAAAAATCTGTACTCATTGCAATAACACGGTAGATAATGAAGTTTTACATAACAGCGATATGGTAAAATACTTTTCTGTTTACGCGCTATGGCATGCCAAAATCCCGTTTCGATATCTGAAACTGTTTATGAAATATGAGGAATGTTGTGGATATTTCACTCTGGCTTTACCGCTGGCTAGTGGCGATCGCATATGAGTGTGCTACATCGGATCAATTTCCTCGAGATTGGTGACAGGCAGATACTCCATCCAAGTCTAAAGAAAAATTCAGTATGTTAGCCAAATTTCATAAGCAGCAACATGTTATGTAATATACACCAAACGCATAATCATAGCGACCTTTAATTCTCATTGTATAATTTTGCGAATTTCACACGTAAATATGACAATAACTATGACCATTAACGAAATGATGGATCATCATCATGAACTTGACATATAAACCTGTAAGTGACGAAAAAAGCTATAACTAATGAAAATTTTTTACCGAATGGTTTCTGTAAAATCTTTTGAGAAATACTGCACGGTGCCCGCCTCGATTCTGTCACCACTGACCGCCGAAAGTGGAAAACACTTATCTGCCTCCCCTTCCGATCAAACAAACGAACTCGTCCAGGGCTTTGGAAGAAAACTAGTCATTGACCATCGGTCACCGTATCCTGTGCGAGCTATAGCTGCCCTCTCATTGATCGAAGAGCTGTTTGGGTAGTTACGTCCACACTTATTCTGATTTTTTTTTGTCCTGATGCACTTTTGCTTCCGATTCGGAAAGTGTTGCCAGAGATTGCCATTACCATTTCCGTTATTCATTGTCTATTCATTTGATACATTTACGTTGTGGGTACTGCCACTGTAGACATTGTTTCGTGTATTGTGTGATTACACTGCTTATTTTTACCATTACTATTACTACTGTTACTCCTGCAGTATGTGACGCGGTGATTATTCGCGTACTCTTGATAAAATGACTCTGAGCATTATGGGACTTAACATATGAGGTCATCATTCCCCTAGAACTTAGAACTACTTAAACCTAAATAACCTAAGGACATCACACACATCCATGCCCGAGGCAGGATTCGAACCTGCGACTGTAGCAGCCACGCGGTTGCAGACTTAAGCGCCTAGAATCGCTCGGCCACTACGGCCGGCGCATACTCTTGAAACCCTTTGGTATATTCCTCTGTGATACCTAGTGAATCTATAACAAACAGAAGTTGTTCCAAATCATAGCCTGGGATACGGATTAATTCTTCCCCCAGACGTATTGGTAGCCTTGCTTTCAGTATACAGAGCACTTCCTTATGAGAAATCGGTTCGCTCTAGAGAAACCAGTTTTTTTATATATTTCTCAGGGTACTTCCTGAGACTACCTTTTTAGAGCTGTATATCTCAGGACTGTGTACCTGTTTATACGACGAGACGAGCACTTTTCAAACAATGCTTTTTCAAACTATATGCATGTAAAAGAAGTTTTCAAAAACGCTTTTCCAAACTCTTTGCATGTACAGGGTGACAGTTATTGAACTATATGAAATAAAATCGTCATAACGTCTGCACAGTTTGCGTTAGGATGTTCTAACTGCTCGTTTTGACGCGGGGCATGATGGGAATTAGTATGTGCATGCATGCATGTTTTTGCGATTAAACACACATTCGTTTGGATTGGCTCGTCAGTAAGCAAAATTTGCGTATTTGGAGGACTGAGGTGAGACATTCCTTGACGGCACAGTGACCACCGAACGGTACGTGAAGGTTTAGGAAGCTGATTTCATCCCCATTACCCAAACTGACCCTGATTTCCACGCGGTTCGCGCACGACGGATATCTCACTCCATCGGAGCAGGGGAGTGTTTGATGTCCTGGAGCAGTACTTTGGGGACCACATTCTGGCTCTGGCGTACCCAGAGGCCACTGGAATGAGCCTGGATTGGCTGCCATATTCTCCGGATCTGAGCACATGCGACTCCTTTTTGTGGGGCTGTATTAAAGACAATGTGTACAGCAGTAACCCCAAAACCATTGCTCAGCTGATAACAGCATTTCAGGATATCATCCACAGTATCGACGTTCCGCCTATTCAGTGGGTCATGGGGAATATCGTTATTGGTCTGCATCACATCATCGCCAATGATGTCAGGCATACTGAACATGTCATAAATCCGAATATCTGTAGTGACGTTTGCACTTTGTATAAAGTGTGTGCACCCCGTAGTTCTTTTTCATATAGTTCAATAATTGTCACCCTGTATGGCAGCTTTCGGCAGATTGAGGCCCATAACGCAACGTCACCTACAACTTGAGAAGTTATAAACTGTGTCATATGATACTGAGACCAGCACCATGGTAGTGCGTTGCGGAATCCTTTTACAAAAAATCACCGGATACGGCGTAGTCTTTGTGTCGTCTTGAAATGTTTGGAGCCGACTGTGTTTCGTTAAGCCCTTCTGTATTTTAAGACTAGACAGTGGTGGGATAGAATTGTTGAAACTCTCCATTCTGTTCGTTTGTGGTTCATAATAGTTCGGTTCATTACCAAACGTTGGTGCAAACACATTAATTTTGGTGAACTACCTCTGATTTACGGTCAGTCGATACTTATTTTTCAAACGTACGTCGACTTCCGTTTCCTATCGTGGAAACTCTTAAGTTACTACATTAAGTTCAGTCTTGATCACAAGACCTATGTCTCAATAATATAGGTGACATAAGTGTTGTGATCAAGATAGAACTTTAGTTAAAATATAATACTTTATTGATAACTGTTCCAAAATTGTACTGCATTTTTTTTATCTATTGACATATGCTTTTAATAACCTTTGCAGTATCGCCACTACCAAACGTGACATCTGAGGTCGCGCGTTGGGTAGCGGCCGAAATTTCATTTGACGCATGTTCGTTAATTTCTTTATCGTTTTCCCAAACCCAGTTGTCTCTAACTTCTTCTAAATTATGTACCTCAAAGTACTCGTCCAAATACTGCTTAGTTTCGAGATTTAAGTTGTTGATTTGTTGACTCAGCGGTTTTCTGTGCAGTCTGTAACGCTTGAAATTCTGTGTGCAATTTAGTTATCTGCTCAAGTAAACCTCGATACGCATCGTCTAAGCTTCAGAGCTCTAATTGTACTTGACCTAATTCTAACTGTAATTTGTGTTCTCCTTCTCTCTGCTTCCGATCCCTTTCTTCCTGCTTGCGATCGCTCTCCTCATTACACGCCACAAATTTTCTAAAAAATGCCGCTGATGTGTCTACTCCTGGAAAAACTGAGAATCTCTGTTCAATTACAGTATTGTGTTCATCAGTGTCCTCAAACGTCGGGGCTACATTTCGGTCTGTCTCCGCAGCGGTGTCTTAAAAACAACAGTATCTGAAAGAGGAAAGATAGAAAAGGAACAATAGGAAACATAGAGGCTTATGGATTTGGACGCTAGAGGTAGAAACAGCAATTAAAGAGAAGCAAGAAGGTTTCAAGACCTGTGTAAATAATACCACTGATGAAAATTATAATGAATATAAAGAGAAGAGAAATGCGAAATATATAACTCAGAAAGCGCACGCAAAATCATGGGAACGCTTTGTTAGAATTATAGAGCATGATTTACACTGTTGACGAACTATCTCTTAGAGTGTGATGACGTCTCTCAGCAGACAAGAAAACTATAGTATACATGTTTATAATAGAAGAGAGAACGAATAAGTAACTCGTTATACAAAATTGTGGTATGATGGTTTTTTAATTCAGACGTTACATGAACTGAATGACAGAAATGGCCTGAACGACACTGATATAAGAGAACTGTCGGAAGCTCTGAAAGCAATCAATAATGGGAAAGCCACTGGTTTCGACGGTATGTTTGCAGTCACAGTACGATTTATTTCAAGTCAACTTGTCTGAAGTTTTACGAACTCTAGAAGTGCAAAAGAATGGAATGTAGCTAAAGGAGGAGTGAGTTCCTAAACGACTAAAAAAGAGAACATTGAGAGTGAATTCAAGATTTTTCGATTTGTACGTCTTCGCTGATAGGTGGGAAAGACAGTTGTCTTCACTATATGTAAAAAGTAGAAATAAACGCACTTTCAACAAAAGCAAACACACTTGGAGGAAAACTCTCGTAAATTACTTATCACTTAAGACATGAAAAAAGATAATAACAAGTTTTGTATGAATTTTACAGTACTGTTTGGAAAAAGCGAAACATCATGACCGAAAGATGTTATCAGAACGAAATTTATTCCATCAATAAGGAACGTGAAAGCACACAACTTATTAGCGTTACAGACCTGTATATGCATTGTCACCGTAGGTACTCAGTATAGAGTAGTGCCCCAACGTGTTGTGGTCCAAACCGCTAGACGTCGTGGTAGAGAATCAAATACTGCTGGAGAATATTCTGCCATGCGGTTTGTAGGCACGTCCGCAAAGCATCAACTGTTGCTGTTGGACGACCTGAACGAACAAGCTGCCGACCGACAATATACCTGACATATCAGGTTCTCGGACAGGCCAGGGAAACAGATACCCGACGTTCTTCGAAGAAGGGTTGCACTTTCCTCGTCACATCCGACCGGACGTTGTTC
Organism: Schistocerca gregaria; assembly: GCF_023897955.1. NCBI lineage: Eukaryota > Metazoa > Arthropoda > Insecta > Orthoptera > Acrididae > Schistocerca > Schistocerca gregaria. The sequence goes on along the minus strand of NC_064921.1, from coordinate 133,188,603 downwards.
TGCTGTAATAGGGGATGTGGAATGGCCTCCGTGACAGGCGGAGCCTCGGGATGTAAAACATCCCTGATATAGTGGCAGCTGTTCAGATTACTCTCAATAAGTAGAAGGCGAGGTCCGGGATTATAAACATTATCGCTCCAACAATCACACTTGGCGTTTGTCCGCTATGCCTCTCAATAATACAGTCGGCTAGACTGCATTCACCATGGCAGCGTCCAACGCGTATGTGACGGTCACTGTAGGACACATTGAATCGGAATTCATGCGAAAGCACTACATTTTGTCATCGTCAGTGTCAGCTGCACGTGACCATTTCAGTCTGAGTTGGTGGGTTTGGTCAATGGAAGCCGACGAATGACATGCATGGCACCAGTCCAGCTCGCAAAATGGGGTGTCGACCCGTCGACGCAGTGCTCCAACGTCGCGCCAACACAGTGAACGCGTCTGCTCTGTTCGTTACCTTCAAGCGGACAAAATGGCAGTCAGTTTGCTGTGTTCGCATTGTGTCGTGCAGTACCATGTCGGCGCTGTACATGAAACCTGTTCTCTCTACTGGTTCCACATACGCTTCACTGTTGAAGCAGCGTGCCCTCCGGCAGCCGCAATGACACGGGACGACACACCCGCCTCCCAGTCATTCTGTTCCGTTTGAACGCACTAACGTGCAGATATTGATGTCGGCGAGGCGCAGTGGCACTTGGTTACACGTTTCCATTTCGTATGACAGCGCCGCATCGACTGAGCGTTGCGGTACACTGACCTGTCCGCTAACACAAAAGATAGCGAAGTCGAGCGTACGTGCACACCACGTCTCTGCGATTTAAATCACTTATTACGGTTTCGCTATTTTCCTCGCCCCCTTACCGTGGCTCGTTCCGGACCGTTTCTTCTGAGTATCCCACTTTTTACAAACAGTAGTTTATCTGGATTTAGTTCTAGAACATACTGCAGAGACATATTAAGAAAAACTGATATTTTGACTTTTATTTTATCTTTACTTCCCTTTGCCTATACCAACATTTCTCTTTTGTAAAAGAAAAGCATAAAGCATGAATAATACTGAAATCAGCAACAACCACTACAAACCGTTAGGGATTTAGCATTAGCACAGAAAAGGCTTTAGTACAGAAAGTGGTCAATTATCTGGGTAAAACATGGAAGACGATGTCCCAAGCCTCGTGAGTGATAATAGTGGAGTTTAAAACTAAAGAAACGAACTTCGTATTGGCGAGCTTCAGTTTCTTTGAAAAACTGCTTCTCAAAAACTCTCAAATTTAATGTTCTATCTTATTTTATAATTTAGCACTAAAATGCAATAATATTTCTGATGGTTAAGTCATTTCATTCCATTGAACAAAAATAAAATGTGCATCTTTCCACATCTCAAACAACCTATGCCATCCGTGAAATACGACTGTTGCAAGATATCTCTCCAGAAGCAGCAAACCAGTTCGTCTCCGAAATTCAGACGTGTTGAAATTAGTAGCTTCGTTGTGCTGTCTGTGAGTCATTGGAACCTGCATGGGAAATTCACTAACTGGAACAGTTATCGAAGATTGATTTAAGAAATGAATCAGTTTCTGTAAAGTGTAACACACTTATACAGTAATTCCGCGTCAGCAGTGATCCTCATGTATATACGATTAATTAGATTCATTCCTCCTTTTCCCCTCCTCATGTGGTTAAAAAACAGAAAAAAATGTGTCACACGTATTTCACAAAATTACGGACGTCTGACCTCGGGCAATGTCTGTTAATGCGAAAAATGCGAAGTTGTACCGTCGTTCTGAATCTGCTTTTACTGTTTGTCCCCGTGTGGCTGGCTGGGTGCCGGAAGGTAGTTCAAAGGTAGGAAATGTGACACCATGTCCAATAGGACCATGCCTAGTGAAGTACTGCGGTGTTGAGAACAATCTACCCGTTGATGATAGCTTTGCCTTAACATTGGTCTCCGCAGGTGAAATGTCAAATGGCTTCAGTAACATGAATTTATAAATAATAAGAGGAATGGACATTTCCAAAAAGTTCAACCACAGATGATCGAAAGAAAAACATAGATAAAAAGAAGGCAACTGCGAAGACACCGTGGGTAATGGAAGAAATACTTCAGTTAGCACATGAAAGAAGTAGTACAAAAATGTAAACGAAAATTCAGAAATACAGAAATACAAGAAGATGATGAATGAAATAAATAGGAAGCGAAATGGCTGCATGAAAAATGTGAAGAAATCGAAAAAGAAATGATTGTCGGAAGGACATACAGAAAAATCAAAACATCCTTCGGTAAAATTAAAAGCAAGGGTGGTAAGATTAAAAGTGCAACCAATGGGAAATCCACTGTTAAATGCAGAGGAGAGAACAGACAGTTGGAAATAGTGCATTGAAGACCTCTATAAGGTGGGAGATTTATCCAATTTGATAGAAGAAGAAACACGAGTTGATTTAGAAGTAATAGGGGACCACCTATTACAATCAGAATTTAAAAGAGCTTCCGAGGGCTTAAGATCAAATAAGGCAGAACGGATTGATAGCCTTCCATCAGAATTCTGAAAATCATAGGGGAAACGGCAACGAAACGACTATTCACGTTGGTGTGTAGAATGTATGAGTCTGGTGACATACCATCTGACTTTCGGAAAAATATTATCCACACAAATCCGAAGACTACAACAGCTGACAAAAGCGAGAATTATCGGACAATAAGCTGAACAGCTCACGCATCCCAGTTGCTTACAAGGAAATATATAGATGAACGGGAAAGCAAATTGAGGACGTGTTAGATTACGATTAGTTTGGCTTTAAGAAAGGTAAAGACACCAGAGAGGCAATTCTGACGTTTCCCTTGATAATGGAAGCAAGACCAAAGAAAAATCAAGACATGTTCTTAGGATTTATCGACCTGGTAAAAGCATTCGACAATTTAAAATGGTGAAAGATGTTTGAAATTCTGAGAAAAATGGGAGTAAGAGATAGGGAGAGATGGGTACCATGCAATACGTACAAGAGCAAAGAGGGAATAATAAAAGAGGACGACTAAGAACGAAGTGCTCAGAGTAGAAAGGGTGTAAGACATGGATGTAGTCTTTTGCCCGTACTGTTCAGTCTGTACATCCAAGAAGTAATGATGGAAATAAAAGAAAGGTACAAGATTGGAATTAAAATTCAAGGTGCAAGGATACCAATGGTACGATTCGCTGTTGACATTGCTATCCTGATTGAAAGTGAAAGAGACTTACATTGTCTGCTGAATGAAATGAACAGTGTAATGAGAACAGAATAAGTCTGAGAGGACACCGAAAAAGATGAAACTAATGAGAAGTAGCAGAAATGAGAACTGTGAGAAACTGAACATCACAATTGATGTACAAAGAAGTAGATGAAGTTAAGGAATTCTGCTGCTTTGGCAGCAAAATAACCAGTGATGGAAGGAGCAAGGAGGGCATCAAAGGCAGACTAGCACTGGCAGAAAGGGCATTTCTGGTCAAGAGACGTCTACTAATATCACACATAGGCCCTAATTTCAGAAAGAAATTTTTGAGAATGTATGTTTCGAGCAGAGCATCGTATGGTAGTCAAAGATGGAAGGTGGGAAAATCGAACAGAAGAGAATCCAAAGATTTTAGATGTGGTACGAAATGTTGAAAATTAGGTGGACTGATCAGGTTACGAATGAAGATGTTCTGCGTAGAATCAGAGAGGAAACGAATATGTGAAAAACACCGACAAGCGGAAGGGATAGGATGTTATGACATCTGTTACGGACAACACTGACTTCTGTGGCACTAGATGGAGCTGTAGAGGGCAAAAACTGTACAGGATGACAGAGATTGGAATACGTTCAGCACCCTCGCACATTCCAGTAGAAATGGAGAGAGTTTTAGGTTATTCGTGGTAGCAAGGATGAAGATAAGCAAAAAAAGAATTTGTTGTGGTTAGCAGGAGAGCCAACCGTGTTTTTCTAACGGAGGCCGAAATGCACGCGACTCAGCTGACGCACGCTGGCGTGAGGTCAGGAACATGACAAGGGAATTAGAACTGAGAAAAACGGCCGTAGCTGGTGGAATACATAACATTAATCATGGGGAACGTCGCTCTTTATGGTACATGATTCACAATGTCAATAGTACGAATACTGGCGCCTTGCTAGGTCGTAGCAAATAACGTAGCTGAAGGCTATGCTAACCATCGTCTCGGCAAATGAGAGCGTAGAAGTCAGTGAACCATCGCTAGCAAAGTCGGCTGTACAACTGGGCCGAGTGCTAGGAAGTGTCTCCAGACCTGCCGTGTGGCGGTGCTCGGTCCGCAATCACTGATAGTGGCGACAAGCGGGTCCGACGTATACTACCGGACCGCGGCCGGTTTAAAAGCTACCACCTAGCAAGCGTGGTGTCCGGTGACACCACAGAATTAACGTCTGAATGAACTGTTGAGTTGGACACAAAGTAAAAATCTTCATTTACCGAACTTATCTGAGTTAACATTTTGCCGGCGGTCACTCAATGAAACTTCTCATTTCCATGTGTAGTCATTTCTGGCTCCAGCCCCCCCCCCACCCACCCCCCTATCACCCTTTGCCTTTCATAACACCATACATCCCATCACCGGTGGAATATCCTTGAAGGTTTTTTTTATAATGTTTTGTCCAAGAAGTGAGGCACTAAACGTTAATACATTTAAGAGTCAAAGAAACTGCTACACCAGCCTAACATTGTGTAGGGCCTCCGAGAGTTCATAGAAGTGCCACAACATGACGTGGCATGGATTCGACTAATGTCTGAAGTAGTGCTAGAGGAAAGTGACACCATGAATCCTGCAGGGCGGTCCATAAACCCGTAACAATACTTGGGGTTGTGAATCTCTTCTGAACAGCACATTGCAAGGCATTCCAAAGCGGGATACCTATTGTGCGTCGTAAATTGTGAAAGAAACAATTGGTAACACATTTCGTGCGCCACTCTGTATGCTCAATAATGTTTATGTCTGAGGAGTCTAGTAGGAAGTGTAAGTGTTTAACCTCAGAAGAGTGTTCCTGGAGCCATTCTGTAGCAACTGTGGACATGTGAGGTGTCACGTTGTCCTGCCGGAATGCCTAAGTCTGTCGGAGGGCACAATGGACATGAATGGATGCAGGTGATGAGGTTGGATGCTTACGTACGTGTCACCTGTCAGGTCGTATCTAGGCGTGTCAAGGTTCCGTGTCACTCCAACTCCATCCGCTCGATACAATTCGAAACAAGACTCGTCCGATCAGTTTCCAGTCATCAACAGTCCAATGTCGGTGTTGACGGTCCCAGACGAAGCGTAAAACTTTATGTCGGGCAGTCATTAAGGGTACAATACAGGGCCTTCGGATCCACAAGCCCGTATCGATAATGTTTCGTTGAATGGTTCACACAGTGGCACTTGTTGATGGCCCAGCACTGAAATCTGCAGCAATTTGCGTAAGGGTTGCACTTTTGTCACCTTGAATGATTTTCTTCACCAGTCGTTGGTCCCGTTCTTGCAGGATCTTTTTTCAGACCGCAGCGATGTCGGAGATCTGATGTTGTATCGGTTTCGCGATGTTCACTGTACACCCGTGAAATGTTCGTACGGGAAAATCCCCATTTCATCAATACTTGGGCGGTGCTGTGTCCCATCGCTCGTGCGACGACTGTAACACCACGTACAAACTCAGTTGATAACCTGCCATTGTGACAGCAGTAACCGATTTAAAAACAGCGCCAGACACTTGTTGTTTTACATAGGCGTTGCCCACCGCAGCGTCTTATTCTGCCTGTTTACATACCTCTACATTTCAATACGCATGCTTCTACCATTTCCTTTGGCGCATCAGTGTAGTAGTTATTCCTGCGAACTATCGAAACGACAACAGTAAACAGTGTTACGACTGTTTGATGCGTTATACTGATATTTTAAGTGCGATTAAATTATGCTTGAACTGTGTCCGAACTGCGAGAAATTATTAGTTGCGTAATATTGAGTACACTGTATGAGTTGAGCTAAGTGCTGAATTTATAGGAGTGTATACAAAGCACCGTTAAACGAAACTCGTGTGCGCTCTCCTTGGATTACGTGAGCGCTCGTACTGATTTCATCGGGCTGTGAGACGACGTGACGCAAGAGATACGCGCAGTGGAGCTACATGCGAAGCTGCCGACCCCAACAGGTGCGAAATCGAGCAGCTTGGCCGCAGCGAACTGGGCAAACAGCGTTAGCAGAGACGCAGGAACGTCCTTTGGGCAGTAGGTCATGCCAGATTCAGCAACGGTAGCGAGCCGTTATTCTTGGTGGCAGTATACAGAATAAACCAAATTAATGTCACGCCTACTCAGCGTAGTTTAATGTATACAATGGTTTGTGAAAGGGTCTGTGTAATCCGAAAGCCGTTGCAATGAACAGTGTAATAACTGAAGTAGTGAGAAGCGCTTATATAAAATTTGTAAATTTTCTAAACTGTAAAACAGGTAGCGAAGGAAGGAGGAGGTATTCTCTTAGAAGTGGGGAAGGATCGCAAATTAATCACAGTAGTGACTATCTTTTAGATCAGCTACAATAATAACTGCAAATTGAGGACGTCGGCTGTGATCCTTCAGATCAGCTACAAATGACAATGATCTTGGAAATAATATTCCTGAAAACGTAGGTTCATTTTTAAATAATTGTACGGAAAAGAAGGATTATATCGGGCCTGACCACAGTGACGAGGTAGAATCGAACGAAGATTCCAGAGTAGCAGAATCTGACATCGGCATTTCAAATGAGCTGACAGTGGAACCCCATAGATTAAACCATTGTTCTGCATTTGCTGTTACCTTGCCAAATGAGAAACGTAGTGAACAAGAGCATTAGAAACAGAGTCAGATGCAAGCGGTGAAGGAGATGCTAAATGAGCCGTGCACAGCTCGCGTTTATCTCTTTTATTGTTTGTCATCTTCTATTACGGTACTGCCGCCTCGTTTTCTTATTCCATTTACTGGTATCACTAGCTTCCTGCCTTACTTGGCAGTGAGCGGCAGCAGCAGTGCGTATCGATAAGTGCACTGTCGTACCATCTCTGAAGCCACCGATAGTATTTATGGGTTGTTGTGTGTCTGGTAGTCAGTTGGAGACGGACCAGCAGTGCAGTCGGGACGCAGCAGCAATGAAGTCGTGGACGGAGCGTCAGGCAGGCGCCGACAGCCAGTGATCGCCGACTGCTGGCGACACACATGAACTGTCCGACGCAGGCAGATTGGAGCGGGACGACCGTTGGCTAGTCGTTCGGTTGGTCGTCTCATCGGCCGACGTATATTTGGTCCTTTCACCGTTTCCGTACCTGGGCAGTTGGTCGGCTCGCGTAGAGCAGAGAGGAAATCTCCGCGGCGCGTAGATTGGCCAGGCCTGCTGGAGGCCTCTATGTGGTGTCGGAGTGTATGGTGCTGTTGTCATTGCTACAAGGTTCGTGGCTCACCGATCCTGGACGTGAAAGTTGAGTTTTGACTTAATCTACCAGCAAGTCATGACTGTTCACATTGTGCTGTTTGGAGTTCGTTGTTGGGATATTCCCACGAGCAACAACGTGTGTTTGCAACTTGGCAAATTTTAGCCACCGTCTGGTGGAGTTTAACTGTACCTGGTTATTTGAAGTGAAGTGAAGTGCACGAGCGGAATCTTCTGCCTTGTGGGCGTTGACGTTCGGTTACCTACCCTGGCTGCTGACGTAAATTCAGGCAATGGTTTTTCGCCATTGTGTTGTCTCTGTCCAGCAGGGTGTGTAATTTGACAACTCAATATATAATTGATTGTGGGCGCCAATACCTTCTAAGTTGTTCCATTGACCTCCCTGTTGTTTACTGGTCGGATGAAGCGAAGGTTATTTTGTCGGTGGGTCTGACTGTCTGCCGGTTGGGTTGTCGAATCGTCAATGGTTGGGCCTGTCTCACCTAAGCAAGCGTTAGTGTTTGAGTTCCAGGCCGACCCTGCAAACTTCTGAGCGCCCTTGGGTGTAGTGCCTTTTCTTGTTTGTTCTTGTTGTTTATACTTGAATGGCTTCTAGCCGATTTTTAGATTAAGATTGTTTTGCCATTAAGGCGTCAGATGGTTCGGGCCTTCAACTTAATATAAGAACTGTTTTACGTAAAGTCTTTGGCATTTTTAAAGTTAATGTTGTTGAGTCTTAAGTGCTGGGCCTTCAGTCGATTTAGAATTTAAATTGTTACTCTCTTAAGCTTTCAGACTGTTTGGGCCTTTAGCCTATTTAACAACCGTTTTATGTTAAGCCTTTGGCATTTTTAAAATTAATGTTATTGAGTCTTAAGTGATGGACCTTCAGCAGGTTTTGAATTTAAGTTGTTTTGCTCTTAAAGTGTCAGATTCTTGGGGCCTTCAGACTTATTAAGGAACTGTTTTAAGGTATGGCTTTGCCTTTTGAATTTCTGATTTTGGTTGAGCTTTAAGTAACAGGCTTTCAGCCGTTTTTAAATTGAAGTGGTCTTGCCCTTAAGGCATGATTTTGTACTGTACATTCAGTTGCTAATTAAGTTCCAAAACTAAAGCTGTGTGTGTGTGGGTTTTTTAATTTTTTTAAAATTTTCGTGGCGTGTAATGTTTCATCAAATAAAAGGTTGTTTGTTCGAGTGTAACAGACAGCCGCTTAATATGGCCCCTTTCCACTACTTAAACTACCTATTCCGTCCTGCGGGTTTAGCAGGGCGTCTCACTAAATTCATTAGTTCAGGGGCAAAAAGAGACGAAGTGTGGGTTGAAAAATAAAATACAAAATGTTAACCCAGGCAAAGAAAACTGAAGGAGTGTCAAGATTATCTGAATACTAAGCTCAAGGCATAAAAGGTCACCAAGCTTGAAGCCAAAAATGACAACATTATCAAGGGCATTCATGAAAAAACGAAATAATTATTTAAGAATTTAAGTGAGCTTGAACATGAAATGAACGACAGGATATATGCACAAGCTGAAAATCGTAATGAAGTAGTTAATGTACAGAGCAATTTTCATGAAACTTCTGAAAGAAATGATCAAAGCCAGCATTCTGCTACTGTGTCAGTGCGTGACGAACTAGTTAAACTTAATAGTGAGAATGTTAATGTAGTATCTTTGGATATAGCTGAGAAAAAACATGGGTGAGATTTGCACTGCAACATTTAACGATGAAATTAGCGAAGCTGTCAAGTAAAAATTGTGGTCTCAGCAGTACTGAACATTCACCTCAGATTTTGCATATTAATTCAATGTCTGAAAAAATACGTGAACGTAGTAGTGATATCTGTAGTATAGAATCCATTAGTTACGATAGTGCAAGTGTCATTCACATAAATTAGAGAGGAGTCGCAAAAACTAAGGCGTTTTGACGAAGTAATTAACGCAACTGTGATTATCAGTGGCACGAAATTTAACCAGAGGATTAAACCCAACGTTAAACTTCACCGTGACTGGAAAAAAGGAGAGTACGTAGAATTTGTGAAGTGACGCAAACTGTTCCCTCACAGCAAACAAAGTCTGCGTGGTATCAACAGAAACAGAAATAACTGTCACTGACTCTCATGCTTCAGTTGGAGGTAAACATTCCGATTATGTGGGCAGTATAAAACCATACCAGTGAGTTGCATCTAAATTTAAATGCACTCAGATTAGAACAGTAGCTGACAAAAATACACCCAGTGTAGCTCACTTGCCTGTGAAAGCAGCAGGTGGCAAAACAAAAAGCGATGTTGTAGCGTTGCAGGAAGTGAAATATGAACACTGACTTGAGAGGGCATTGCACCCTTTGAAATGATAGGTGACTAACGACCACCAGGCATTCGAGTTACTGGCAATATTATTTAACTTTATTTTTGTAGTACCTATCTTCCTCTTCATTGATTCGGAACTGCATATATCATATTTATCATTCTTCAGTAAGTAGGGAAGGAGAGACGAATTAAGTACAGAGTAAAGCATACGTGCTATTTCTTAGACGGGAGACATTAGGTGAACATCAAATGAGAATACTGATAAATGGCGGTACTATGACTGAAAGCGGCACTGATCGACAACGAAAAAGATACACTAAGAATTGAAACAATTTGTGTAGCCCAACTATGTGTAACTGAAGAAAACGAGCAATGGCAATTATAAGTCACACTTTATCGTTTGGCATTAACAATAAACATTCGACAGATGATGGAAATAATGTTAATGTGTCAATACTTAAGCCTATAGAATACTGCGGAACTACTTTTTTCTTATTTAATAAAGAAATATACGAAGGATACAGTTCTGTAATAAGGTTAGTGAAGAAACGTTGCAAATGAATACATATAGGTTAATAAACTGAGTTGGCAGTCACGATGGCACTAATGAAAGAATGAAACAGAAAACACTTTATTCTGTAATGCATAAGATCGCCGCTGAAGTGGAAAAGGATTAAGAAAGACAACGTACGTTATTATAATGAGATAACAGTTGTAATTGGCAGTTGGTAACATAAGCTGGTATCAAATAGTTCACAGTCTCTTGATCACGACAGGATGAAGCTTGCTGTGAGTCCAAACAATGGTACGCTTGCATAAAAGAGTTAATTGGGTAACACGCGTTTCCGGCACGGTTGATAATGTTGAATGCATATATAGGCAATGGATTGTCCCGCCAATGAAGCGGATTTACGTATTCATTCTTTATTAAAAGCAGGATACAAAAACGATGTTTTTTGTTTATATTTTATTCCGAATGGTTTCGGTCGTGCGCCATGTTTATGGTCCTATGCGAAATACAAAACAAAAATCACGTCATATGCAGAAAGTAGATGACCTACAAGGTCAGGAGATTATTTCAAATGTACCAACATAAAAATTACTTACGTTGAAAAATTTATATTCAGCCAAATTTTCGTGTCAAAACTATCATTAATTTCGAACCTCAGAAATGATATTTGTGTGAAGAGCAGCTAATTGAAGAGAACCACAACAAGACATAAACCGACATTGCGGGTCAATGCTCATAGTAAATAATTCAATGATTAAGAACTACAAAGGTATGACATTCGTAGCCAAGATGAAGATAACACTAATCACACATCGCGAAACTAAATTGCATTCCAACAAAACGTTTAAGAAGACGAAGTAACATTAATTTTTTTAAAAAATTTGGGTTACGTAAAGCTATTTAATGCACTTACAGTGACAGCATTCTTTATCGTCATATATACATTAAACTAAAATATTTATAATAAAAGGTAACGAAGTTGTCAGAACGGTGTAAATACTGTATTGCAGGTATCTAGTTCACGCTAACATAAAAAGCTAAATATATTACCTCAATCTACAGATTCCTTTAGGAAGAAATACCGTGCAGTAACACAATAATTTCAAACACAATATTCGAAACATCTACAGCAAAGTCAGGGCATTAGCCAAGACTAGGCGGCCGCTTAGGGCGGCAAAGAAGAGAAAAAAATTAATGTCAACTAAAACAGCGAAAAACTGAGCAAATGCGAAGACAAAATTAAAATGAGGAATAATTAAATGAGCGTATTGTTTTCAAAAGCTAATGGAACAATTAATTATTTTGATAAAAGGAAGAACATTGCCTCTACCTACTTGAAAAGTGAAGCAGCAGCGCTAAGGACGAAACTTAAACAAGCCTTTACTAGTAAATTTAATTGCAACTGAATAAAAGAAGTCATTGATGCTTAATTGGATTCCACTTGTATAATCAGTTGAGTTATAGTTTACAATCTTCAGTACATTTTCCCTACTTCAACTGTTTTGGGTAATTTAAAAACTGAGGACAAAAATAAGAAACTTAGAACATCAGTCAAAGGAATGGGGAACACAGCATGAAAACTGAGGACTGATCCCAGAAAATAGGAGGTCTGGTCACCCTAGTTTAATGAATGAAAGCGTAATAAGAGAAATGTATTGTAATGCCGTTGGATGCTGGTGGTGATGGTGGTGGGGTGGGGTGGGGGGTATACCGAGGAGACCAATGATAGTAAAAAAGGAAAAGGCGTAATTTTTCAATTAGTCCGCCTCCGTAGCGCAGCCGTAGCTTTACAGTCTACCACGCAAGGGGACCCGGGTTCGATTCCCAGCAGGGGACTGGGTATTCTGTGTCCATCATCATTGACACGCAAGTCGCCGAAGTTGCTTCAACTAAAAAGACTTGCAATACAGTGGCAGAAACATGAAGGGGATATCCCGGCCAATAAATGTCATACGATCATTTCATTTTTGCCTAGGGCGGCAAAACACCTAGCAACTGCACTGAGCAAAGGTAATCAGAAACTGTCGCAGTTAGAATCCTGTGAAACTATAAGAATGTGCATGACCAGTGAGTGGGCTATTCTATGGCATAATCAGGATCACGATCCTCCAGAAGTGATTTACTATACCACATTAAAAAAGATATACATTCACAAAATCATAAGTAAGAAATTTGAAAGACACATACATCTTTTATAATTTTTATGTCAGCAGTACCTTAAAAAACTGCCTTTTGTTACCAGAAACGTTTGGTTTGAATACAGTTTTCTTACGAGATATAGTATCATGATCTTCCTGGCTGTGAGTGTAATATCTTTGTAGCCGTTATTATTTGAATTATTTACTGTGAGTTTTGGCTCTGTAATGCCAGTGTGTGAAGCGTGGTGGTTCTCTTCAGTTAGTCGCTCTTCACACAGGTATCACAATTGTAATGTTAGAAATGAACGATACTTTTAGTTTTCACATGTAATATTAGCTGCAGATTAATTTTTGAAGTCAGTTATTTTTCTGTTTTACATTTTAAATATTCTTCTGAATCTGTAGGACTTTTCCTTTCTGCATTTGACATTATTTTTGTTTTGCCTTCTGTAATAATAGTAATAATAATAATAAAAATAATGCTGATTGATATTAATGATGCTAATAAAAACTGACAATAATACTAGTGAAGATAATAGTTGATACTAATAATTATCATTATTATAATAGTAAAGGGCATTAAAACGATACATGTTAGTACATAACATTTGAATACATGTTTAGTGTTATAGAAACGAAAGGGATAAAGAAAGAGGAATTTTGGCAACATGAGTGAGGGAAATGTTAAGGGGGGGGGGGGGGGAAGGGTGGTTGACGAGAGTGGGCTGCAAACTAGTATGTGGGAGAGATGGCTATCGTGATAGAAAGTGGTCCGTTAACTGTCTTTTGAATTTTTGAAGGAATTTAATTTCTCTGATTTTCTACATCTACATTTATACTTCGCAAGCCACCCAACCCACCCAACGGTGTGTGGCGGAGGGTACTTTACGTGCCACTGTCATTACCTCCCTTTCCTGTTCCAGTCGCGTATAGTTCGCGGGAAGTTCGACTGCCGCAAAGTCTCCGCGCGCGCTCGAATCTCTCTAATTTTACATTCGTGATCTCCTCAGGAGGTATAAGTAGGGGGAAGCAATATATTCGATACCTCATCCCGAAACGCACCCTCTCATAACCTGGACAGCAAGCTACACCGCGATGCAGAGTGCCTCCCTTGCAGAGTCTGCCACATGAATTTGCTAAACATCTCTGTAACGCTATCACGCTTACCAAATAACCCTTTGACAAAACGTGGTGCTCTTCTTTGGATCTTCTCTATTTCCTCTTTCAACCTGAACTGGTACGGATCCCACAAAGGTGAGCAATACTCAAGTAGAACAAGTGTTTCGTGAGCCACCACCTTTGTTGATGGACTACATTTTCTAAGGACTCTCCCAATGAATCTCAACCTGGTAGCCGCCTTCCCAACAACTAATTTTATATGATCATTCCACTTCAAATCGTTCCGCAAGCGTACTCCCAGATGTTTTACGCAAATAACAGCTACCAATGTTTGTTCCTCTATCACATAATCATACAATAAAGGATCCTTCTTTCTATCTATTCGCGATTTTCTGTGGAAGATGGTTCCAGAATCTGGTTCATGATAAAGCAAATGATTTAGAGACCATGGCAGTTTTGCTACAGTGGATACACCGGTTCCCAAACCTTCATAACGACTGGGAGAGCGGTGTGCTGACCACAGGAACCTCCTATCCACATCCCCACTGAGGGCGACACGGCGTTCGGATAGTCCCGATGGGCCACTTGTGGCGTGAAGACTGAGTGCTTTTTTAGTTCAGTGTCATATAATAGTACCGACAAAACTGTTGAGAATGAGTATTTCTGTTGTGCTGTTCCGATAGTGACATAAGAATTGATGTTAATTAAGAAGGAGTGCAATGATTAAGAAGACGATAGAACAGACAAGGAGTACGATAGTCACTACGCGTATAGGCACTCAAACATGATAATTTTTCGTAGTCGAAACTGTGTATGTCACAAATGTACCACACACAAGCTTTCATGGCCCGTTGTAGCCTGCAAGAGCTTTTGTACGAATGTCCTTGAACAGTGGGATCACGGTAGTCAAATATGGGATTTACTAGTAACTTTAAAAGTTTTTCAGTCAATGAAGTGACACTGACACCTTCTTACTGACTGCAGTAGTGTTTTCAGTCCCTACTAAGTGATGGTGTAAAGGTGAAATAGAATCTCTGATCTGCATCGTAATAAGTCTTTTGTAAGTCACTGAGATTCCTTGCGTCTTAAATGGGTAGAATTTCAAACCTATTGTTTGCGCCCACTCAAATAAGGCATGTAAATCATTGTTTACTTCCTGGATGGTTGTGCACCAATTTACTGGTCTTGCACTTAGATATAATTGTAGGTCGTCATCGTGATATTTGCAGTGGGAGAAAGTAGTTGACACATCATTCATATATAGTGAGAAAAGTAGTGGGCTCATTACTGATCCTTGTGGAACACTCCTACACCTCGTCATCGTGATCTTTTCGTTCCAATTATTACTCACTGTTGCCAGAATGTGAGTTAAAATTTGAGCAATTGTACAGAATTTGAAGAAAAATTTGTCAAAAGAGACGAAAGCTTTGCTGAAATCCAGAAAGCATATAACCGTCGCCCATGTTTGTTCATGGCCTTTTTCAGTTGGCCAGGCAATTTTATGAGAGCAGTCGTTGTGCTGCTATGTAGCTGGCAAAGGGAACACTATTCATCTAGAAGGTTATTTCATGGTAAGTAATTGATAAGACTATATTGTAAAGCCTTGGATAATGATGGCAGAATGCTAATAGAGCTCTAGTCGGAAAGCTGTTTACCAGATTCCTTCTTGGGTATTAGTTTCATGAGTCCCTTCATCCATGGCTTTGGGAAAATCCTGGGTATTAGGAAATGGCCATTACTTTGAGCAGCATAGGTTCGACGACAGAATAGTTATTTGCACTGTTATATTGCCATGTCATACGGCTGCCGAACGATTACGGACAATGGACTCTGTGACCGTGTTAGGGCTACTAGCTAAAAAAAAAAATCCTTTGTATCAACCACTGATACTTTAAACGACTCGCTGGTTTGCGCTCTCATGCGTTCGTCAAGGAAAGATATAGCCGTAGCTACATAGTTTTTTTAGATCCTCAATAGGCACTAGTGGTTCAGCTGTGGAATTAAGGACGGCATGTGCTCAGTTAGCGAGTGAGCATACCTGTGTTTTGCATGGTTCACAGGTTGACTAAAACAGTTCGTAGTTGCTTCTAGATGAGATGATTATGTGAGCTCGTGGGCCGTTTGTATGTTCTGTGTGCTGCGCCTCTGTCCTCCTTATGTATCTAAGGTAGACAGTAAACCATAGTGCAGGTTTTCTCCTTAGTCTATTTTTGGTGACCTTGTTTATAGTATAAATTATGGTGTGGATATGTACTGCACTTAAGAAAGCTCAGATTTTCTCAACAAACCGATTAACTCTGCGACAAATAATTCATGTATCCTCACGAGAAATATCACACATTTACAAACCCTGAAAATAATACAACATGGAGAAATGGTTTGAGAAACTAGACCACGTGACACGCCGGAAATATACATAATTTATAAACTCACTCCCACAACTTTCGAAGTAAGGTAAACCAATAAATACATAACAGATGTAGGGGAACTAGACGCGACAGGTAATGACGACGTAACGAATGAAGTTCTAAATGTCAAGTGAAAGCAATAACAAACTAGTAACAAATTTTTCATTGCATTAGATCATTAACAATTTCATCGTGAATAATATTACGTGGAGAATAATGTGTTTCTTCAGAATAACTAAGAATCACAAATGAATGTCTAAATAACTCGTGAGACAAAATACCGACTAAGATGTATGATACGATGTAAAAAATTTAAGATAGGCCCTAGGGGAAGTTTGTAATTATCTGTAATGCGATCAGTGTAACTCGAAGAGAGTATTAATATTATGTTTGGTTGTATGAAATAAATGGAGCAGATAGTGTAAGCTGCATAATGTGCGGAAAGCTGACTACTGCCACAGGTCGTAAGCCGATTTTAAAGCGTACCCTTACTGTAGGTAAACAGTGAACTCGAATGACTTGTAAGAAGACCTAGCCAGTAGAGTGAAACAAAAGTTTACGATACAAATTTATATTGCACGGTTACAATGTAGACAATAGAACTGAAAGGAACTATATCGGTTTATGTCACTGAATAATGGACAGATTTTGTCGTAATTTATTTGTTGCTCATAATTTTTTCCGTAATGTCAACTAATAATTGATACTACGAGGATTGGAACTTTAATAGTGGCAACTATTTATTTACAGCTCGCGCATAATAGATACGTGTTTCAACAATGACCGCTTCATCTTGGTGGGGAACCTAAATGCAAGAATAGGTAAAGGCCCCGTCCACCAGGCGATGGGAAACAAAGGAGAAGATACCATTAATAACAATGCAACAAAATTGAAAGTGTTTGTCGCCTTTAATGAACTGAAAGTAACCAATACATTTTTAAGACGAAGAACATATAAATACGCATGGTCTCGGTACGACGTCAAAGATCTCTCATTGAGTACGTAATAGTAAATAAAATTCTAGCTTCAGGGGCGATATACACACATTCATTTAGGGATAGAAACGCGAATACGGACCACTATTTTGTTACATCAATGGTCTTGGTGTGGGAAAGATGGACGAAACGTAACAATAGGGAAACGGACACTGTGGCAGATGATGTCGCTGGTCTCCAGCCGCAGAAGAATCTGCCGCTTTGACAGTTGTAGCGGAAGCAGAAATCGGTCCCATATTGCGAACGCCATCCAGGCCGAAACAGGTTGATTGGAACTCTGTCTCGCACGACCACTGGTGTACCTGAATGGTGGGAATCGCTGGTGCATAGCGCTGTATACCACAGTCTGGAGGCACAGCACTAGAAACTGACTCAGTTGTTAATTTTGAGAACAGTGCTCCAGTTCCAACCAGGTAACAGACTTCAGAAACGTACTGACTAGCGAAATGCTGCGACAGACTGTTGTACTTTTCAGAATTTTGATTTAGTCAGCGCTGTAATAGTCATTTAATGTGTTTACTTATTCCATTAATAAAAGTTAGGGTTAGCATTCACAGACTGCTGCACATTTCTTTCTGAAAAAGTAAAAGTAAAGAGCTTCGAAATATATTTATGTAAAGAGTGTTGCAATATACACCTCGGAACAAAACTTCTATTGGAATTTAAAAGTATTGCAGTTAGGAAGATCTTGTCGATACTTTATTTAATATTGTCTTTGTTGCATTATTAATGTAGTACCAGTGAGCAAAATCAAGTTAAGTAGCAGCATTTTCAAAAACGTGTTACAAGTTAAGTAGGTTTCGATGTAGAAGCCGTTGGAAGGTAACAAAAATTTCCTTTTACAACAGTGATAAAAAGAATACGTTAAAAACTCAGCTCATTTCCAAATGTCACATGTTCGATGGTACGAGTGGAAAGACCCTATCCTGTTACGAGACATGGCCGTGCGGTTCTAGGTGCTGCAGTCCGGAACCGCAGGACTGCTACGGTCGCAGGTTAGAATCCTGCCACGGGCATGGATGTGTGTGATGT
The DNA here is from genome assembly GCF_023897955.1 of Schistocerca gregaria. Classification (NCBI taxonomy): domain Eukaryota; kingdom Metazoa; phylum Arthropoda; class Insecta; order Orthoptera; family Acrididae; genus Schistocerca; species Schistocerca gregaria. Next base: position 133,170,669 of record NC_064921.1, on the reverse strand, counting down.
CCTTAGGTTAGTTAGGTTTAAGTAGTTCTAAGTTCTAGGGCACTGATGACCTAAGGTGTTAAGTCCCATAGTGCTCAGAGCCATTTGAACCATTTGTTACGAGATACAACATGGTGAACGACCAACTGTTCAAGAGTTACAATCGCATTAATGTGACCACCGTCTATGTTCGACGGCAACTCACAGGCGGCATGTGGTAGTACAAGCAGTGGAGTGTATACAAAGAATCTCGGGAGACATGTACAGTACTGTTGTCGTTGTAATGTGGGAGCGGAGCGATCTATTTGACGTCCTAAGGGGTGACGTATGATCATTGGCTTTCGAGCCCAGTGTGGTGGCAGCATTTCCAAAACGGCCAAGTTCGTATACGTGTGGCTCCGAGGTTAAAGTATAGCGTGCACGACCAATTAGGGCTATCCAAAACCGGCGCTGAGGCAACTGCGGTGCATAATGTGCCATGGATGTGGTGGTTCGTACGGGCGATAAGGCGTGCAACTGTTGAGCTACTGACTGCCCAACAACGTCTCCTCAATAACCAATCAGCGAGCGTTTCTGTGCATAGGCCTCCGCAGCAGACGTCTCATTCATGCGCCCACGCTGAGCAACAGAGGATGGAACTTCACCAACAATACTGTAGCTAGACGTGGTCGACAGGTGGCCTTTTCAGATGAATCAAGTTTTATGGGTCACCGGGCAGATGGCCATTGCCATGTACGACTTGAAGCGTCTGAAAATATACACCTTGTAACAATGGTCGGAATGATGGAGTAGGAAGCGTATGCTGGTTTGGTGATTATTTTCGTGGCATATTCCGGGTGATCTCGTCATCCTGGAAGGCACTACAGATTGTGGTGTCACCGTCAAACACCACACTTGCTAGGTGGTAGCCTTTAAATCGGCCGCGGTCCGGTAGTATACGTCAGACCCGCGTGTCGCCACTATCAGTGATTGCAGACTGAGCGCCGCCACACGGCAGGTCTAGAGAGATTTCCTAGCACTCGCCCCAGTTGTACAGCCGACTTTGGTAGCGATGGTTCACTGACTTTTACGCTGTCATTTGCCGAGACGATAGCCTTGAGCTACGTCATTTGCTACGACCTAGCAAGGCGCCACGATCAGTTTCTATTGATATTGTAAATCATGTACCGTCAAGAGCGACGTTCTCCATTAATGGATTAAAGTTAAGTATTCCACCAGCTACGTCCGTTTTTCTCAGTTCTAATTCCCTTGCCATGTTCCAGACCTCACGCCAGTCTGCGTGAGTTAAAACGCGTGCCTTTCGGCCTCCTCTAGTAACACGGTGTTGGCTCTCCTGCCAACCACAACACAGATAAACACAAGTACATAGCTATCCTTGGAGATCATGTCATATCCTACATGCTGTTTATTCTTCCTCAGTACGATGGCATCTACCACCAGGAAAATGCAACCTGTCACATAGCTCGCAGTGTACGTGCGTGGTTGAAGAGCAACAGGATGAGTTCACTATACTCCCCTGGCCACCAGACTCCCCCTGATTTACACTCAGTCGAGAAGCTCCGTTCACGCAGTTGTTGCACTCAAGTTTTCGAAGGAAGACGTTCAGAAACATATCGCTACAGTGTGCCAGTATGGATTATTTTTAAAAGGTGTATACGATGCCAAAAAGATGCCAAAAAGAACTGCGGAAACTGGTACCGAAAGTAAAATAACATCTCAATAGTACGGTTTTTTGGCATATTTCATTGCTAAATCATAGTTAAAGAAGTCGAGAATCCGCCGGACGACTTAGATCGGACTGTTGCCTCCATGGATCCTCAACGACAAACCTAGCCTCAGCTGGCCACGGCAGTATAGTCGGCATGTCTCCATGTCCTGACCTTAATTGATTCTCTTTCTGCATGTCACGTGCTGCAAAAGTGGTAAGTCAGGCTTTTCACAGGTGGTTACATTAACGTGAATGGACGGTTTTCTATTCGTTTGAAAAATATACGTAACTTTACTCACCATGAAATTATGTAACAGAAGGAAGAGGACGTAAATGTTGTGCCGATTTGTCGGTCCATCTCGGCGTTTCAATCCCCGCCACGTAGACTCTTAGACTGCGTGCACAGTGGTCCCGACACCGGTTGCCAGAAGCCCTCGCCAGAGTCGCCCGATGAGATTGGACGACGGCTTGGTCACGGTGCATCCGATATCAGTCAACAGTTTTTGGCAGCGTCGAGCATGTTAGGTTGGGTTAGAATGTAGTTGCCATGAGTGGGATGGATACCACAACGCCTCTGTGTTTACAGACGAGTGCTGCAATGCAGCGTTTGCTATTAAAAAGATGCCGAATATGTGTCCCGAAAAGTACGTTTCGAGTTCTGTACGCTTTCTTCACTTATTGTAATCGCCAGACAAGTTTTACGAACACCCAAGCATTACGAAAATATGTAGTTTCAACGATACACCAGACTAAGGATCTCGCCAAACCATGTTGTTCAGAGCATGGTTTATTATGCTAGAGTGGCTACTTCGGTGTATAAATGTTTTGCCAATGAGGTTATGAACACGTAATGGTTAATTTACGTGGTGAAAATAGATGTCTCTGTTGTATGATGAATGGACAAAGTTTTGATGTGAGTAAGCAATATTATTTATTTAATTAAAAGCTCATTTTATTCTAAAAATAGTGTATGTTAGTGCAATACTGGCGCTAGATATATTCCGATAATCAGACTCTATTGCATGAAACTTCATTGCTCTTTGAACAAGTGCCCCAGTGGATTTGAGAGTCAGTGTAGCTTTTAATAAGGAAAATCAACTATATTACGGTGCCCTTTAGGGTACCTTCACGAAGCATGGCTCCAAAATTGAATACAGAATAAATTAAAAATGAAATAGTATTTGGGGTGCAAGAGTGAAAATCTTAACTTTTAGCTTAATGTTTAGGACATCGTAAATAACATCCAAAATATCACACAAAAACACCGAAAAATACTTTTCAGAACCCCGTACAGGCCTAATTATTGGAAAGATGTAATCGCCAGTTGCCAAATATCGAAGTGTCACTTCTAGTTTTACCGGTAATTGTGTCAGAATTCCATCTTTAATGTAAGTATCGGATTTTCTAAAATATAACTCAAATCACACCTCTAGGCAAGCACTAGACATCTGTTTTTCTGAATTATTTTGAAGTTATGCAGACATATGTCAGTTAACCGTCAATGAATTTTGTAATACAGCTATCGTGTGAAAGACAATCACGAGGTCTGGAATAAGATGCTCTGAACATCTAAAGCACTGTGATGTGGAAAAACATGCGTGCTCGACATTTGAAAACCATTTCATTGAATGCAATAACAGTAATTTTTAGACAGCTAATGTCGACCTACCATAACCCAAAAACGTCCACTACAATGACTTTAATCATAACATACACCGTCTTTTTCACTTGAACGAATTATTTTTTGGGCTTGTAATATATACCTAAAATTTACCATAAAGTTTTTGCCTGTTTTTGGTTTCTGATAAACCTGCGATTTCAGTCCACAGATTCCGAGCTACGTCCGATCATATTTTTTATCCTCAGGCTGCCAAAAACTACTCCTTCTACTAAACGCATCTCTTGCCCACAACCCATCGTATCGGCTATTACGACCAGAAAAAAAAAAAAAAACTGATTTGTATTTCACCGATCGTCTTTCGAAATCTGTACGTTAGGGCGATGAGGTCGGCTACATTGTTACCTGCCACGTAGTGACGTGCTGATTTCATATAATTCTAAATTTAACTTCTCATTTCGATTTTATGTACATAGTAGGTGCCAGACGTTTGCTGAAAATAGGTGAGGAAAGAGTTATTTTTCCAAAATACATGTCTCAAGTGACTGTACTGAGCTGAAAATATTTGCAGGTGGTTCTTTATGTCAGTGAAATGCAACATTGTGTTAACATTACTTATTTGACACTTACAACACATTTTAAAAGTTTCAGGGCCGGTTGGTGCGGTTGAGCCGTTCTAGGTTCTTCGGTGTGAAACCGCGCGACCACTACGATCGCAGGTTCGAATCCTGCCTCGGGTATGTGTGTGATGTCCTTAGGTTAGTTAGGTTTAAGTAGTTCTAAGTTCTTGGGGCTGATGACCTCAGATGTTAAGTCCCATAGTAGTCAGATTCATTTATTTAAAAGTTTCACGAAGACTTTCATTGTAGTTTCCAAATGAAGATGAATACTGCACTGAACTATTCTATTTTCGAATACATTGGGGTGAAGATATTAAACTACCTGGGAAAATTATCTATGGCATGCTATGCCTTTTTGTATCTATGTTTCCTGTGACAGGGAGGACTACTTTTCTTTCATACATTGTCATTAGTCATGTCCTAAGCTTTTAGGATTGTGATGTATAATGTTAACAAAACTCCGCATTTCACTGATGTGATGTGCGTAACTGGTTGACAATATGGAGGATATGCTTTGGCGTGAGACATTTGAAACATTGCGTCGAGTTTAAGGTGAACTCCGTGCCACGCCGAAATATGGAGGAAATTTTCGCAATTAAAAAAAAGTCCTCCCCAGTTTCGATCCATGGATCTCTGTCACTGCATAATTGTATTTAACTAACTGAGCCTCTGTAACATGATATTTTGATTTCTAAATTTACCTTTCACAAATCGCTTGTGAGCTCATTTTTGTTTCCGGAAGTTGACAGGCTGACATTTTCGAAGATTATGAAGAAATTAATAACTTCCAAAATTGAAGTGAATGTACCAACTGCAAAAATAATGAGCTGCTCCTTTAATTCGTCTGCAAAAATGACTAGCGAAATTCAGCGTCTCTACTGATCACACCGGTCGATGTGCTGCACACGTGATTTTACCACTTTGTGTTAAAACTCACCCGTGTTGGTAGACAATAGTAGTGAGTGCGTTTTGGACTTTGATTTCGGAGTCACGCAGAGACTGTTGCTGTGACTCCAACTGTACACCAACATTATATAAGACTGTTGGAACTTAAACAATGGTATTTTCACAACCGATACCAAAGAGTTACATGTTTGCACCTGTTACTGTCCTTCAAAGTAGTCACCAGCGTTGTGTAGAACCCGTTGCCAGCGATGTGGTAGGCGTAGTATACGGTTAGCAGAACCTGCTCTGTTGATGGTGGGAATGGAGTGGTCTGAAGTTATGGTGATTCTCGTGTACGACTGTGACGGTGTTATCCTAATGCATTACGTTCCTCCACGGTAGACCGTCAATGCAAGTATTACTGTTCGTTTTTGGAGCACCACCTGCGACCAGCTTTGCGAAAGAAGCGGCGACACTTTCTGCGCAACCCACCCACTATTTTGCACGACAATACGCGGGCGCATACAGCGCAACCTGTGGCTGCTCTGTTCGGTCGATGGGACTGGGAAGTGCTGTACCATCCACAATACTCTCCGGACTTAAGTCATTGTGACTTTCATTTTACTGGTAAGAATAAGGAACCAATTCGTGGCATTCGCTTCAGAACTGTTCGAGAGATTCGACAGGCAACAGACCGCTCCATTCACACCATCAACAGAACAGGCTCTGCTAACGGCATACTACGCCTTCCACATTGCTGGCAACGGATTCTACACAACTTTGGTGACTACTATGAAGGAAAGTAACAGGTGCAAAGATGTAACTCTTTTGTATCGGTTGTGAATAAATTGTTGCCACTATTTAAATTCGAACCCTCATATTTTCAATAGCTCGTTCCGGTATTGTGTCGACTCTACAGTGATTGCTCCTTTACTACGAGTAGTGACCAGCTAAGGTAGTAATAATAGCTCGTGGCGGAACTTCTGGCTAGCCTATTGTGGGTGTTCCATTATTACAGAGTGTTCGTCAAAGTTGTGTGGTTTTTGTTATCTCGTTATTGCAGGTTGTGGTCAGCCAACGTAGTTTGATGTTTTTGGTTTGTGCCACCGGACACGGCAGAACTTAGTGGAAGTACTAGCCCCTCATATTCGGGTGTGTTGGTTGTTGCGTGGTGCACATATGCTGTGACGTTATAGTATGTCGAGGTCGTTGGGGCAGCCTTTCGATCGCACCGTTGGTTAGAGGTGGATGTGCTTAGTTTGTTGGCTCAAGGCGTTTGGCGGTGGTCGTTCAGACTTTATATGGTTTCGTATGTTTGTAGCATGTGCTCCCTAGCAGCTGATGATGCGGATGGGAAACTGAATTCGGATTACATAAGCCTGCTTCCGATACTATTTTAGGTGGTTGGTTCACTGATGTTGCAAATGACTGGCGCTTGACTGTGGGCACACCACCTAAGATTTGGTTGTCCTGTCGTCAAACCTTCCTTGTTGTAATGCTCGGTAACGTGAGCTGTGACTGAATCCTAACGAGCTTCCAGGGGCACTGTTATCTGATCTTGTATTACTTCAATAAGGCTAAGCACGCATTGTCGGAGCGCCTAGTGATATTGTTGTCGCTATCTGTGCTGTGTTGGCTTTGTGTTTCGGTGTGAATGACTGAGGAAAAAAGGCTTTTTTACCTCAGTGGGCTTGATCGCATAGAAGGGTTTTCCTGTACTAAACGATAGCTGGATGAGTGGAACGCTGCAATTGAGTTCTGTTGTTTTATGTTTTGCTAACATGTGATATCGATGTTCACCGCCTTGTCCAGTGTATGCCTCAGTGCAGATTAACAGTCAGTGATGAATTGCGCTTGTTTTCCTGCATGTAGGCAAGCTGTTGCTTCAAGTAGTGACTAACATGTGTTACCTGGGTAAGAGTCTGCATAGTGATAAGAGTCTAAGCCCTGACAAGTACTAGAATATAAAGTAATCCGCGGCTAGTGCCAGCAGAAATAAAGGGTTAGTCCCGCTAGTTGTAAATTGTAAGAACTAAGCGAATTTAATGCCATGGCTTGCTGTTATATTTATTAAGACTAAGCTGTTGTAAGGGGGGCCAAGGTGGGCATAGTTTATGTATAGTGGAATGGGTGGCCACTAGACTGGAAGCCTTAGGAATTACTGTGGTTAACTTGAGGTTTGATGATGTGTGGTCTGTGTGTAACTGTCTCAAAAAGCTTCTATATATGGTGTGTGTGAACTCTGTGAAATGTAATGCCCTTGGATAGTGAAGTCTGGTATTTTGGGGTTCACATATTGAAAGGTTTTTGAACATGATGCCACATGATATGTTTAAGTGGGTTTATAATCATTACAGAAAGAACACTTTTCACATTATAACTGTTAAAATTGCATACTTGTGGCTTTTTACCAGAGCTTTATGATGTTAAGTAGCTTGGAGGTCCAGATTTTGCACCAGTCGATGTTTTTTCATTCTGTTTTCAAGTCTTAGTTATTTTATGGTTTTACGGTTGTATTCCTATAAAGGAGCCGATCTGATTACTATAGGCACAAATGGATTAGTTATTTAGGTTTCTGTAACAGAGCGAGATTCTGCCCCCAGCTGCTTCCCCCATAGAGACCCTCAAAAACGTCCTGTTAAAGCTACCTATGTTGAGTGCCCTAGCGGCGTGTAGCTAAGGTGCCTGCTGTTCAACATCGCATTGTTGGGCCTAGACGCGAGTCTCGGTAACCTGTTGAATTGGAATTTTGAAGGTATAAATATAAAGGAGCAAGGCTAATAAAACAAATCTGAATGAGCAAGACCTACCCTCGGTTAAATACTCAGCGCTCCCCTCCCAGCTTCCTTGATATTAAGTGGTGGCACAATAAATGGAGCAAACTAAGCACATCCACTAACAATCAACCGCAAGATAGAAAGGCCGCCCAGACGACCTCCGCATATAATGACGTCACGCCACAACAAACACAGCTGAACACCAGTGGCCAGTGTTTCCAGTAAGCTCCGCACTGTTCGACAATACAGACCAAAAGTACGAAACCACCTTGGCTAATCACAACGCGCAGTAGGAGAGCTGCCAGCAACAACACAACTTTGGCGAACACGTTTATAATGACGGAACTTTCACAACAGAGCAGACAGAAATATCGCAACGAGCTGTCTAAAGTACCTAGGCTGATCGCGGCTCATAGTAACGGAACACACACAGTGTACTTTCCCGTTATGTCTTTGTGTACGAAATTACCTCCCATTCTCTACGTATTACCAAAATTATGTACCCAAAAATTGATATCCAACTTAAACTCGTGTGCCAACCCATGCATGACTAAACATACCTATTTTGAACTACAACTGGTATGAATATAACTTGTCTGTACATTAAATGCGCAACTGAAGTAAAACAATTATATGGGTCTAATTAAAATTTCTACTTACCTCGCATCTTGACAACACCTGCAGATTTCTCGAAATCAGGCAGTGGCTAAGACAGATTAATATTTTAACAAAAATAAAATCCAAACAATATTGAAACTGTTGCACAACATATGGTGTAAAGTGGTAATGCGTAACAATAAACCTTTTTCAAACAGTGGAATGGGGAGAGCAACTATTATCGGTGATGCTGCTTATTGTCAACAAATCCTCTTACGTATCGCTGCCAACCTGATGGTGCTCCATCGTGCTGGAAAAATTACGTTTTCGGCACGTTGTCGTAGTTATTGTGGAAACAACTAGATCCAACACATTCGCATGCCTGATTCTTGTACACATATTTTTCACAAAACAGGTGGATCAGTTGATAATTTTTCTGTTAACAGCACAATGCTCACGAAGCTTTCAAAAGTATCGGCAATAGTTTGCGGTTACTGTAATGCATACAGTATTAAGTAGCGGCGAATCAGTTTTCTTCTTTAATGTGACACAACATTGATTCCATATTTCATAGTTCTGTATTTCAGGGGGCTTTTGAAGCCATGGCTCAGAAAGAGCTTCAAATCATTGCGTGTCTATGGAGCATCGCTCCAGCTGTGCTAACGAATTTGTGGTTTCCTGTCACAAAGGTCACAGTTCGCACTAAGTGGCGGAAAGCTATCGAGTAATACAAAGGTGATGTCTGGCGTTCCCCAAGGACATGTTATAGCCCCGCTGACTAATCTAAGTAAATGATTTAGGATACAATGTGAGGAGCAATATTCTATTGTTTATAGATGATACTGTCACCTACCGTATAGTAATATCACCAGGAGATAAAAACCAATTACAAAATGATTTAGCCAAGATACGTGTATGGCTCGAAAAGTCGAATTGACTCCAAATAATGGAACGTGTGATGTTATCCACATGAGTACTAAATGAAATTCGTTAAATTTCGGTTACAGAATAGAAAACAAAAATGTAACGACTGTTAATTCAGCTAAATGTCTTGGTATTACAATTACATCTTAAATTGGAACGATGACGTAGATGATGTCGTGGGGAAGGAGAACCAGATTATGCGTTCTATTGGCAGAACATTTAGAAGATGCAACAAATCCACAAAGGAGACGCTCGAATATAGCTTGTACGGTATGAGATCCGCACCACACAGGACTGAAGGAGGACACCGAAAAAGTACTATTGTGAAATAAGGAACAGAGTGTTATGGAAATCATACACAAGTTAAGGTAACAGTCATTAAAGAAACGGCGGTTTTCCATTGCAGTCTCCGTCTTTCTACTCTGAACGCAAAAATATTTCCTTGACGCTCACATACACAGGGAGAAATGACCATAGCAATAAAACAAGAGAAATCAGAACATGCAGGGGAGATTTAAATGTTCTTTTTTCTGCTCGCTGAGCGAGAGTGGAATGGCAGAGAAATAGTGTGAATGTGGCCTAATGATGCAGGAACGTATGAATTGGCATAGTAGTCATGTAGATGGAAAATAACTGAAGGTTAATAGCGAAGGAAAGTTCTCATTGCTCGGAATGTATTCGCACATGAAGAAGTCTATAGTGGGAACTGAATCAAATAAGTACTGATCACTAACTTCCCCCAAAATAAACCAGCCAAACACATGGGCAACGGCTGACTTTTACCTGGAATTATGAATTGGTAATACATGGACTACGTACAAATCTCCATTGAATGCGTCTTACGAGAAAACACAAAAGCTAGCTGTAGATTTCGCCATACGCTGATATACAGTCACGAAACTGCTGGTACCAGTGACGAATGCTTTTAAACAATCGAAGATACAAAGCCGTACTGTCGAAAACAGTCACGCCTCGTACTTTTAATTGAAGTGCCCCTTATGAAACGGAGAACGCAAACACCCCTCGTTACTGTGATATCGCCGCTTGACGCGCGTCGTGTAATGAAAGAGCGAGCAAGCAAGAGAGCACGTCCCACCGGGCAGGCTCCACCAGGCGGAACCAAATAGGCAATTTTCTTTTAATTTTTATTCATTGGCTTTTAGCTCCTACCCATACAGCGATCGACGTACAATATCTAGCCATGAGTACTTAACTTTTGCAATTTCTCGACCTGTTTCTAACGAGTTTACGTTGGCGGTAGACCTTACTATTAGTCGAATCCATGGAGAGATATAATTACTTAGAAACGAACGTTCAGAATCAAACAGTATGTGGTAGAGCTTTAGATAGGTCAGTGATGTATATATCTCGAAAGAAAGAGAGAGAGAGAGAGAGAGAGAGAGAGAGAGAGAGAGAAAGTAGAGGAAGAGGTAAAATCATGATGGAAGTTACACATTCTACAACTAGATATTTGATACATTTTCATTACTGTTGGAAGTAACTGCCAATAAAAGCCTATTTGTTGCATGGGTCTTACAAGAATTAGTTGTTGTTAACTGTATTTTCTCGTCTAAATTAACAGGTATATTCAAACATACAAGATTCTTCTATCTCATTTTAACAATGACACATCTGACTGCATACATCTAATTAAATGTTTAAAATTACTATATATAGAAAGTGAGAGAGTTACTTGAATGCTATAGAATCTCTTTTCGGCAGGAACGAGAGCACAGATGCGGAAGAGAACATTTTAACGCCACCACATGTAGAGTCAATTTTTGTGTTGTTGTCTTCGATTAATACGTCCAAATAGCAAGTATTTCACATTCTTCGCGATTCCACATTCACTTAGAAATGAGTCCTCAGCACGATTGCGGTAGATCTTGTTGGAAGTACACTGAAGCGCCGAGGAAACTGGTATAGGCATGCGTATTCAAATACAGAGATACGTAAACAGGCAGAATACGGCGCTGCGATCCGCAGTGAGTGTATAACGAGAGTCTGGCGCAGTTGTTAGATTGGTTACTGCTACAATGGCAATGAGTTTGAACGTGGTGTTATAGTCGGCGCATGAGCGATGGGCACATCGTATCCGAGTTAGCGATGAAGTGGGGATTATCCGTTACGACCATTTCACAAGAGTAGCGTGAATATCAGGAATCCGGTACAACATCACACATCCGACGTCGCTGTTCCTGGAAAAAACATCCTGCAAGAACGGGACCAACGATGACTGAAGAGAATCGTTCAACATGGCGGAGGGGCAACCCTTTCGCAAATTACTGTAGATTACGTTGTTCGGCCGTCAACAAGTGTCAGCGTTCGAACCATTCAACGAAATATCACCGATATGGGTTTTCGGATCCGAAGACCCTTTCGTGTACCCTTGATGGTTTCACGATGCAAAGCTTAACGCCTCGCCTGGACCCGTTAATACTGATGTTCGACTGTTGATGACTGGAAACATGTTTTCTCGTCGGGCGAGTCTCGTTTCAAATTGTATCGAGCGGCTGGACGTGTACGGGTATGGAGACAACCTCACGTATAAATGGATCTTATCTGATCACCTACATCCATTCATGTCCATTGTGCATTCCAGCAGGACAATGCGACACCCCATACGTCCAGAACTGCTACAGAATGGCTCCAGGATCCTCTTCTGAGTTTAAACGTTTCCATTGGCCACCAGACTCCCAAGACACGAACGTTATTAAGCATATCTGGGATGCCTTGCAACGTGCTGTTCAGAAGAGATCTCCACCCCGTCGTACACTTACGGATTTATCGACACCCCTCCAGAATTCATGGTGTCAGTCCCTCCAGCACTACCTCAGTCGTTAGTTGAGTCCATGCCACGTCATTTTGCGTCACTTCTGCATGCTTGCGGTGGCCCTGCACGATGTTAGGCACGCGTACCAGTTTATTTGGCACTTCAGTTTATGTATGATTGCAGCTCAGTCGTACTAACAATCTTTCTGTCGAAACAGCTTCAAGCTTTCCTTGGTATTACTCGTGATATACTCGTACTGCCGTAATGTCGGCCACTTGACTTTGAAGGCTGCAATTAATATTTACCGTTTATTTCTTGTGAGTCAACAGTGTGTCGTCTCAGGAGAAACGATCAATATTCAGGGTTTCAACATGGGCTCTACAATACAAACCTTAAGATCTATAAGCACTTATTCATCTGCGATACCGTGAAAAAAATCTCTTCTACTGCATGCTTTTTGCTTTCCGTATTTCGAAGACAGCGATATGCACCAGAAAGAAGGAAAAAATTTCCAGTCAACGTGATCTCTAAAGTGCATTCTTGAGCAGCTATGACCACTTGTTCATCTTTGTTACAGTGAAACACTTCTCCTCTGCTGAACAAGTGTCACACCTCTTAAGCTATGGACTTCAGACCCCAATCTTACTATGCAGATGTTTCTTATTTTGTTCAATACTACCTCCTTCCAAAAACATGGAAAGCAAAGAGATTTCAATAGAAGAGATTTGTTTCACACTTTCGAAGATGAAAAACTGCTCATTGATCTTAAAGTATGCATTTTAGAGCCCATGTTTACTTAAAATTTTTGCGTCGAATAAACTATTTCTCGTAGAAAGTCTTCTTCCGGTTCATTAGGATGTTTTTCTTCGCCGTCACATACTGCCTGTTTGGCCAGACTATCTCCAATTACGTTTTCTTTTATTCCACAGTGAATTTAGTTGCAGTACATTTTGACAGGCAGCTGCCTGTTATAGATTTCTCTCAATATGTCTGCAACTCTGTGTGCGTTTTTATCCTCTAGCGGGACAAGAGCTATTTTGGTATCTGATGGAATAAATTTATTTCTTTCGGTAGCGTACTACAGTTAATTATTACTGGCTTGTCTGGGAACTATGTAGCAAGAGGCCTACATTGCTGGTACTTTTATCAGTAATGTAAATCTATTTATTATCTATTTATCTAGGATTAGTTATGAATAGACAAGAACGGTAAAAACTGAGCTACCTTAAACAATTCAGTGATAGAAAGGTACTCATCAGATTCGAGATCAACCAACAAGCGGGAACTGTACTTGACCAAATACATGCCGACGTCCTAAGCCGAAGATGAAGAGATGAATAAACTATACGAGGATATGGAACTGGTGATTCATTGTGTAAAGTGAGATGGAAATCTAAGCATCATGGGTGACAGAAAGGCATTTATAGAGGAAGCAATAGAAGAAAGCGTTAAGGGAGGATAAATGACTTGGCAGTAGGAATGATAGAGTGGAAACACTAATTTCGTTCTGCAATAAGTTTCAGCTCGTAATAGCGATTACTCTGTTCAATAATCAAAAGAGGAGACATGGGAAGATTACAGCTGGATTACGTCATGGTCAGGCAGAGATTACGAAATCAGATATTGGATAAGGCATACGCAGAAGCCGCCCGCATCTCGTGGTCGTGCGGTAGCGTTCTCGCTTCCCACGCCCGGGTTCCCGGGTTCGATTCCCTGCGGGGTCAGTGATTTTTTCTGCCTCGTGATGGCTGGGTGTTGTGTGACGTCCTTAGGTTAGGTTTAAGTAGTTCTAAGTTCTAGGGGACTGATGACCTAAGATGTTAAGTACCATAGTGCTCAGAGCCATTTGAACCAGGAGCATATATAGGCTCAGATAAAACTTAGTAATGATGAAGAGTGAATTAAAGTCTAAGCGAATCGTTCAGATAAATCACTCAAAAGGGGAGTGGAATACTGAAGTATTGAAGTGTGATGAGACGTGTTTGACGTTCGCTAAATATGTGGATTCTGCTATCAGGAATACTGCAGTAGGCATTACAGTTCAATAGCAGTGGACGTCTCTAAAAAGAGCACTCACAAGTGTTCAACAGAAAACACAGATACAAGGAAAATAACTACAAGGAATCCTTGGGTAAGAGGAGAAATATTTATGTTGATCTACGAAAGTACAAAAACGTTAAGAGATAAACAGGACTACAGGGGCATGACTCACTTAAGAATGAAATAAATAAGAAGGACAGGGAAACCACGCCGAAATTCCTGAAAAAAGATGCAAGGTAATCAAAAAATAATTATCATCAGAAGGACTGATTTAGCTTTTAGAAAAGTCAAAACGGGTTTGGATGAGATGAAAAGCAAATGTGGCAATTTTAAAAGTGTTCTGCTAATATGTACTGTTATTAGACGCAGAAGAGAGAGCGGAGAGGCGGGATGAGTATGTTGATGACCTATTTGATGGAGAGAAATTCTCCGAGAACGTGATATAAGAAGAAATAGGAGTCAATATAGAACAGACAGGGGATCCAGTATTAGAGTCAGAAATAAAAAACGTTATGGAAGATATGAGATAAAGTAAGGCAGAGGGGCTAGATAAAAATCCATCGGACTTCTAAAATCACTGACGAAAGTTACAACCAAACATCTATTCACGCTGGTGTGTAGACTTACTGAAAGTGGCGTTATAACATCAGATTTTCGGGAAAACGTCATCCACACAATACCTAAGATTAGAAGGGCCGACAAGTGGGAGAATTATCACACAGTCAGCTTAACAGGCCACACATCCATGTAGCTAACACGAACAAAAAAGTGAATGAATAGAAAAGAAAACTGATGATCTGTCTGATTAGCAGCAGTTTGGTTTCACGAAATATAAAGGCACCAGAGAGGTAGTTCAGACATTAATCATCAACATCTACATCTACATCCATACTCCGCAAGCCGCCTGTCGGTGTGTGGCGGAGGGGTACCCTGAGTACCTCTATCGGTTCTCCCTTCTACTCCAGTCTCGTATTGTTCTTGGAAAGAAGGATTGTCGGTATGCTTCTGTGTGGGCTCTAATCTCTCTAATTTTATCCTCATGGCCTCTTCGCGAGATATACGTAGGAGGGAGCAATATACTGCTTGACTCTTCGGTGAAGGTATGTTCTCGAAACTTTAACAAAAGCCCGTACCGAGCTACTGAGCGTCTCTCCTGCAGAGTCTTCCACTGGAGTTTATCATCTCCGTAACGCTTTCGCGATTACTAAATAATCCGGTAACGAAGCGCGCTGCTCTCTGTTGGATCTTCTCTATCTCTTCTATCAACTCTATCTGGTACGGATCCCACACTGCTGAGCGGTATTCAAGCAGCGAGCGAACAAGCGTACTGTAACCTCCTTCCTTTGTTTTCGGATTGCATTTACTTAGGATTCTTCCAATGAATCTCAGTCTGGCATCTGCTTTACCGACGATCAACTTTATATGATCATTCCATTTTAAATCACTCCTAAAGCGTGCTCCCAGATAATAATAGAATTAACTACTTCCAGTTGCTGACCTGCTATATTGTGGCTAAATGACACAGGATCTATCTTTCCACTGGATAGTGGAAGGAAAACAAGAAAAAGTCAATACACATTCATAGGCGTTGTCGACATGGGAAGAGCTTTCGTCAATGTAAAATGATACAGTATGTTCGGAATTATGAGTAATATAGAATGTATAATGATACAGCATGTTCTAAATTATGAGTAAAATAGGAATAAACTATAGGAAACAACGGGTAATACACGGCACGTACAAGAATCAAGAGCCGACAGTAAGACTGGAGGGCTAAGAACGAATGCTCGGATTAAAAAGTGTCCACTACAGCAGTGTAGTCCTTCATCCGTACTATTTAATCTGTACGTTGAAGAAGCAATGATAGAAATAAAAGAACAGATCAAGAGTGGAATTAAAATGTAGGGTGAAGGGATATCAATGATAAGATTCGCTGATGACACTGCTAGCTTCAGTGAAAGCGAAAAAGAATTACAGGATCTGCTGAGAGGGATGAACAGCCTAATGAATACAGAATGTGGATTGAATTGAAGAAAAATGAAAGCAATGAGAAACAGCAGATATAAGAATACCAAGAAACTTAAATTATGAATTATCATTCGCAAAGTAGCTGGAGTTAAGGAACCCATGACGGACAGAGCAAGGAGGACGTAAAAAGCAGGATAGCACTGGCAAAAAGGACATTCCAGACAGGAGAACTTTACTAGCGTCAGACATAGGTCTTCATGTGAGGAAGGAATTTATGAGAAATTACGTTTGTAACAGAGCATTGTATAGCGGTGGCTGTGGGAGAACCAGACAACCAGAACAGAAGAGAATTGAAGCAATTCAGATGTGGTCTGACACAAGAATATTGAAAATTGGGTGAACTGGAAAGGAAAGGAATGAGGAGGTTCTGCACAGAATAGTTGAGGAAAGCACCATATGGCATATGGAAAACAATGACAAGAAGAAGGGACAGCTGCCTTTCAACCCTATTGTTCGATCAGTACATAGAAGAAGCAATAAAAGAAAGTTTAAGGAGTGGGACTAAAATTTCGGGTGAATGGAAACGATAAGATTCGCTGAGGACATTGCCATCGCCAGTAAAGGTGTAAAAGAAGTTGAGGAATCTGTTCAATGGAGTGAATAGCCTAATGAGTACAGAATACCAATTGACAGTAAATCGAAGAAAGACGAAAGTATGAGAATTAGTACAAAGGGAAGTAGCGAGAAACTTAACATTAAAATTCCTGACTACGAATCAGAAGAAGTTAAGAAATTCTGTTGCCTTGAATCAGGAATTTCGGGCAGAATCGGTGAAGGAAGGTGCGTATGGCAGATACTGAGAAGAGAAAGGGACGGGCTGACACGAGATTTGGTGAGATGCAAGAAATCAGTTCCGTGATACTAGAGGGATCTAAAGAGGGTAAAACTTCTGGAAGAAGACAGAGGTAGGAATATATCCAACAAATAACTGTGGACGTTAGGTGCAAAAGCTACTCTGACATGGAGAAGTTGGCACAGAACAGAAATTCGTGGCGGGCCCAACAAACCCGTCAGAAAACTGATGTCTCAAATAAAAGAAAAAGCATATTGAATAGGAAGATCAACTGCCTGGGCTACATAGTAATATCGGTGAACACTGTAGCCACAGACATACTCATAATCGGAGACGAGTTTCACTTTAGTCTGGATTCTTGTTGTGCATCGAGTGGAGTGCACACTGAACATTTGTAGGAGATGAATTAAAAATTTAAACCTAAACTTTATTGTAAAAAGTAGCCCATGAATGTATTTGCATGCATGTAAAAGAATACCATAGTAAAATCGGATGGTTCTTTTGGAAATAAAAACTTCGCAGTCCCATGCGTAAGTTAAAATTAACCCATAGTTTCTGTCTTCATATTATCTTCCGAAATCAGATGGATCTTTTTTAAACATCGTCTCTGATTATACAGCCTGTCCCAGCTATCTTGTCGACCCACAATATCTCTGGAACAATATCAGCTATTAGTAAACGACTTTCACCGGTATCAATGTAGGGATGGGGCCCATGAATATACATATTTGGAAACATTCTAAAACAAATGCATATGTGTCTTTTAAAACAAACTTATGTTTTTTTAAATGAACCTCCTATATTTTTCTTCCGCAATCCATAGCATGACAAAGCACATACACAATGGCGTTGATTGCATCGCAATATTCCCATTACATCCCGAGATATTGAGACGCAAAGTTGACGCTTGAAACACCCGACATGCGCTGCTAGCGATCGTCCTGAGGCTCAGGCGTGAACCCCATGCTGCCCGTAATCGCTGTGAGATTGACATGTATAATCACACCTCCATACTTATCAAGAGGTACGAAACGAATAATACGGTGTGCTGCCATCAACTCTCATAAGCACATAATGGTTTCCCTCTTGCACGTTTTACGTATCTACGTACACAATATGAACCAGTACCGATCAGTGTACACCCGTCAGGCTGTCATATTTATCCTGCACACTCAAAATAAGGTTTATCTAATGCGTTATATGACCCATTGTGCATGTCGCGCAGGGCCTGGCTCTACCTAGTCAAGTATCCAACGTAGTTCCCACTACTACCACAGTTATCACTTCGCCTTGTTTATGATTTGCGACCCATGCTATCTCCTGTACTCCAAAACCCTCCGAGCATCCCATTTGTTGTTGCTTTGGTGTGCAGTACACCGCTTTCCAGCGTAGTCGTGCATCAGAGTAATCTAGTGACGGCACGGAGGTAGTACACATTGTGAATAAACGTTGTGTTGTGGTACTTATACTGTACAGTATAATGTACACACATGAAGATATGGTAGAAATGCTGCTGATCTATGGAGAATGTACGTTGACGGGAAATACTTTTTGTGATTGCTTGTTTGTTGATAGTACTGTTAGTGACCATTATGATTATTGAGATGTCTGTTTTCTACCCTACTCTACATACCTGTACTTTACCCTGTTGAAGGCAGACGAAATGCTGTTCTGGCAGAACGACTGTACAGAATACGATTCCCTGACAAGCCATCGCCTTCGCGCCGGATGTTTGGTCGTCTCACATCTAGTCTACGTGAAACGGGAAGCTTAAATCCAAGACCTCGACATCGTCCTAGAACACGCACAGATGAACATGCTGAAGTTGCTGTGCTCGCTACCATAGCTGCGAATCCTCAAATCAGCACACGTCAAATTCAACGTGAAGTTGGTGTGTCAAAATCAGGTTCACAGTGTATTCTTCAACGTCACAAATTTCATCCTTACCACGTTCATTTACAACAGGATCTTCATGGAAATGACTTCCGAAATAGGATAACATTTTGTCGGTGGGCTCAGCAAGAACTTCTGACTAATCCAAATTTTTTTGCAGATGTTCTCTTTACCGACGAGGCATTATTCTCGAACAAAGGAGTTGTCGATATGAGGAATATGCATTGTTGGTCCCAGACAATCCAAAATGGCTCCGTCAGGTAGAGCATCAATGTCCGTGGAAAGTTAATGTTTGGTGTGGGATTATTGGAGATACCATTATCGGACCTTTCTTTATAAATGCCATCCAAAATGGCAGACAATACTCCAGATTTATACGACACAATCTTCCTGTTCTCTTGGACACCGTACCTCTGAACCGGAGAATAGTCATGCGGTATCAGCATGACGGATGCCCTGCACATAACGCCTTACGAGCACGACGACTTCTGAACCGTAAGTTCCCTGGTAAGTGGATTGAACGAGGTGGCCCAGTTAGGTGGCCTGCCCGACCTCCGGACCTTACGCCGCTGGATTATTTTCTTGGGGCAGCAGTGAAGGATTCTGTTTACCAACATGAACCAACAACACCAGCGGACATGAGGCAACGCATTATTGATGCTTGTACAGCCATCAAAGAGGAAACAGTAGCACGAAGTAGGCCATCCTTCATCCGCAGAGTGACCCTATGTATGCAATCCAATGGGCATCACTTTGAGCATGAGATGTGACCGCTATGTTTAGTATGTAGTGCTGGTATCACAGTGGAAGTTTCTAGAAAGGGCTATTTTACTCAGTGATGTTAAGAAACATTTATTTGCAACAATTTGTCATTTAACGCATTAGATAAACATAACATTGATAATTATGTGATAATGAAACTAACTGGTTAAACATGTTCACATTCATCTTCTATGTCCTACCTGAACTTCCCAAATCAAAACATTTTTTCCTAAACAATGGTAAAACTTTTAGTTCACTTGCTCGTCTCACTAAAACAATCAACATGAATTTTACTATTACGAGTGAATGATTAACTGTCACTTGCGCTAGATCTACAGTAAAGTAAAGTTTTAACATTGAACGGCATTGACTTTTTAGTAACGGATTAACGAGAAATGAAGTCAACTTTGTGACTAAAATTGCGGTACACAGATATGTTACAGAACCGCATCACCCCTAGCCTATGGGATAAATACCTGCTGGAATGTACGACGTTAATGCAGGATGGCAGCAGACCGTATTATTCGTTTCGGACCTCTTGATAAGTATGGAAGTGTGATTACGTATGTGAATCACATCGCGATTACGAGCAGCATGGGGTTCACGCCAGAGCCTCAGGACGTGCGCTAGCAGAGCATGTCGGGTGTTTCAAGCGTCAACTTCGCGTCTTAATATCTCTGGAAGTAATGGGAATATTGCGATGCAATCAACGCCATTGTGTATGTGCTTTGTCATACTATGCATTTCTGAAGAAAAAATATAGGAGGTCCATTTAAAAAGCATAAGTTTGGGTTATAAAACACATATGCTTTCGTTTTAGAATGTTTCCAAATATTTACATTCATCGGCCCCAGCCCTACATTGATACCGGTGAAAGTCGTTTTCCAATAGCTGTTATTGTTCCAGAGATATTTTGGGTGGACAAGATAGCTGGGACACCCTGTATAATATGATGCGCTGTTCTTGTTCAAGAGAGTGGTAGCAAATTGCACTAGTTGAAAACAAATCGATGAATAAGTCAAAATTTTAACAAAAACAGGTCAATTTATCTGTACGTCACTTGGAAAATGTTTCGAACGACTGCACTTACTGAAATGACTCTTGCTTCGTTTGAAACGGTGGTTAATTTCTGGAAACACCACTTACTAACACTAACTTGTTGTAGCTACTTTCTCCAGTAATTAGAGGGAAGAGCGCCTGTCACTGTTGTAAAATAATGATGTTTTTCATTGCATATCTCCTGTGTAAAAAATGGCTCGGCCCGTGAAGCTGCAACATGTAATTTCCGGGCCGTGCCAGTCGGCTTAACGCCGGTCGCTGTTGTGAAAGCTACCGAGAGTTTTCCAGTTCCCGGGGACATGGGAAGTTCTCCAGCCTGGAGATAATGCGTCGGCCTCCCTTTAATCCGGCTACGTGCTGGCGGCCTGGGGTGCCTCTACTGTTTTCAGAGACGAGTGATTTCCCTAGTGCCCATTGAAAATTTACTTCTCAAAGGGTTTGCAGGAAGCAGCATCTAACAGCAAATACTCTGAGGGATAGCAGGAAACGGCTTACTGATATGCCTACATCTCGCTGTGAAGGCTGATGCCATGAAAGGTCGTCAAGTTAAAACAAATTCGACGAACGATTTTTGTAGTTAGAGAAATCGTGGTAGGCCTTCGCAAGGGGTAAGAACGGAGTTGAAAGTTCTGTTCGCTGGGACTGAAGTTTTAAGAAGTATGAAGTAGGGAGTGAACAATCCTCAGGGATTAGTAAAAATATTTTTGTTTGCTTTTTTTCTTTTGGGCGGGAAAGGAAGCGACATAACGAACGAGCATTTGTTAGTTTCTCAGATGTCTCGTAGTAGACCTTGGTGACGTGACCTAGCTGCAGGTAGTGTCTGATAAACACGAGGCGGCTTTGGCGCGATGGCATAAAAGGTTACAAATTCTATTTGAAAAAGAGTGGAAACCTGCACTGTAAGTCTGTGTGTATCCTCCTCCCCTCTAATTTTGTAAATTGCTTGCTAAATGGCAACTTCCTATTTTTGTGTAAGTTTCCTTAACTAACCCGCTAAAGCATTTTTGCTGATAATTTGCAAAGATGTTTCAGTAACCAATATTGATATTTGCAAAGTGTATCCTTCGGGTCGTTCCTCTGAGACGGAAACGAGGGGGAGGGAGGACAAAAATTATCAGGGGATTGGCACAAGACAGGACTTGGGCTTGAGACACCATGCTTGTGAATACGTTTAATAATACGAGTAGCCGGCCGCGGTGGCCGAGCGGTTCTAGGCGCTCAGTCCGGAACCGCACGACTGCTGCGGTCGCAGGTTCGAATCCTGCCTCGGGCATGGATGTGTGTGATGTCCTTAGGTTAGTTAGGTTTAAGTAGTTCTAAGTTCTAGGGGACTGATGACCACAGATGTTAAGTCCCATAGTGCTCAGAGCCATTTGAACTGTTTGATTTACTACGAGTATACGTTTGTTGGCAGACGTTGGGTGCGACGTGACGCTTTGACTGATTTTCGGTGCGGTGATAGCTAGACTGCAATGGTAGATGTGCTTGCTCATAGTAAGGATACCTATTCATTCATCTGTAAGGTGGTCGCATTTCATGGGTGCTTCTCATTAACTTCGTGTGCTAAACGTGCTATGAAGCTGGTACATTTGCGCGAGATGTCACTAAAATTCAATGTCTTTGTTAATTTCAATAGGCTTGCGGCGCCATCATAATGTAGTCAGTTCTGTCACTCTCTCCTTCAATTTAGTTCATCCTTTGATTTTCTTGCTGTTACTTTTAAATATTTATTTTGTTGGCACTTCCGAGTCACGTGCACGTGTCTTTCTGATGCCTAGTGGTTTGTGAGTACGTTCACTAAATTTGCGATATAGTTGCACAATTTTGTTTTCATTTCTAACTTCCTGAGCTATTTATTAGTTATTGACGCACATACTGTGATGTGCTTTTTCTATGGTCGTTTCGGGTTCATGTATTGCAAGCTACCACCCGTGTATAATTAATTCAAAAGTTAACGAAGTATTGCTGTTCTCAGATAGTTCGCGCTTAAGAACAGAACATACCCCGTTCTTTTACATAGTAGGCCTTAACGGCGGTCGCCGAACGGACATTCAGTGACTGATTGTGCAGGGTGTCTCATACTTGATGTCATAAATGTATAGAGTTGAATGTACACAAAACAAGTAGCACAAATGTCTCTGTAAACAAGGGCTCTAAAAATCATACCTTAATAGCAATGAGCACTTCATTTTCAATACTGTGAAACAAAGCTCTGCTATTGCAACCTCTTTCTCTTTATATTTTGTGACGAGATAATATGGACCAAAACAAGAAATATTGTCCATTGATCTCGGGCTCTAAAGAGCATACCTCAACAACTATGAGCGCATATTCAGTAGATGTGTTTCACGGTCGCGATCTAGACTCATAGCTTTTAGCGTATGTGTTTTAGAACCCGTGTTTTTCTTCCTTTTGTCTGTACTCTCACCGCTCAAAATATGGAAGAAGAAAGCTTCCAGTACAAGGGACTTATTTCACGATATCGAAGACGAAGAAGTACTCATAGCTCTTAAGGTATACTTCTTAGAGCCTAAGTTTGCTGAGCCTTTTTTGTTTCTGGTATTGTGTAATTTGCACTGTATGCGTTTACGTCATTCATTATGATATACCACAGATGAAGCGTATTTGGGGATGTTGCAGAAATTAATTGTATAGATTATTACCTCAATGTGGCTAGCAGTATCTTACAATATATGTCTATTTTAATTTTTCGAACGGCAGCCTCATTCAAACGAATCTTTGTCTAATTGCAACCAATTATTTCTTTTTATATCCAAATACTGTGAACACATTAAGGGGCGTCAATCCCCATTCCCCAGGTTAGACCGCACGTGGACCTCTATCCCACTTCAGCGGTTTCTATCGGATCTTTCGAGCGAATTTTCATGTTCTTCGAGGTGCAGTTATTCTTATTGTTCCTGCCATTTATTAAGTTAGGTAATGAGGGGTCTATTTATACATGAGGCTATATTTTGCAAAATAATTCATGAAAAATTACCTGAAACGGTTGTCATATGTAGAAGAGATTACATCTTTGACGGCACTGAACAAAAGACGTTGCCTGAGTGGCAGAATCAATTGTAAGTCGGAGCGCGCAAAGAGCAGTAGCTGTTCCAGTTGCACTATATTGTATGTAGGATGTAAGACTTAACGCTTGTGGCTAGATGTGAGAATTTACTAACTGGTTTATGGCTGCAGCATAATACAGTTTTTTACAAAATGAATTGATGTATGATATTATTTATGCTCACACAGAGCAAGTAAATGTTAGATCCTAGATATATCTATAGAAGTGTAAAGGGCGTGTTATTAATTTTGAATTATTAGACTATCAAGAATTGCAGTGATACTGATCGTTAGCAAAATTCACAATTTGCCTTGGAAGTTATAGAAGAGTGATGAATTTATACTGCAACTCAAAGAGAAAGCAACTAGAACAAATTTTTAAGGCAATGAAATTTGGTATATTTAGTTTTAAGTATGTAGCAACGCGGTATGTCGATTTGGCTGAATTTTACAATAGTGACCCATGAATATAGGAGCCAATTACTTTCCGTCAGATTTAATGTGTAGACTGATCTGTATATTCGGATCGTAATATTTTGTGGGCTTTGTAATCCTAATACAGAGAAGTTAAATTTTGGAATCTATTTTGTCGAACGATGTCAGACGTTTTCTCACGTAACACTCTGTAAGGTGTCAGGCAAATTCAACACCTTCCATGAAAACCCTGACATGATAACCAAATCCGTCAGTATGTCACATAGCTCCAAATAAATACTGACATTAAATAAACCAAAGTAAAACGATCAACGAGTGAAAAAATGGAATACCACAGACTAACACAAGAACGCCTAAATGCGTGTCATATCTTCCCACCGTGAAACAGACGCAGTTCCGAGGGGAGAAACGAGAACGGAAGCCGAGAGCAGAATCGTGTAGGCTAGGAGGCCCTGCGATAAGGGACGGACATCCACATCACCAGCTGACCCCCAAAAACAGATGGAGCCCTCCATAAAACAGTATAGATCTTACGATAACACTAAAAGGGCCACACCAGCTGCAAGTTTTAGCGTGAGACATTTTCGCGTCTCTGTTACGTTGCAAACGTTAAAACATTGCCCCACCACGAAAAGTATAACGTTTCTCATTGGATAGACAGAATTTTAGTAGGCGGAGCTTAAGGTTGACATTGAGACCCTGATTGGTCAGTTCAAAACAGAGCCAGATAGCTGTTTTTAAACCAACTTCGGTAAATTGAAGTAAGCAGAAGTTAGGGGAGAGTTGCTTCCAAGATGGCGAGATGTGAGGAGCTGTGCCACCCGCCGCCCCCTGATGCTGCCTAAACATCGACTAGGTAATGAACGCACGCGATGCCCCATTTTTGAGCGCATAAGGCTTCACTCAGAACTGCAGAAGTCTCATCTGTTACATCCCCTTTTTGCGTAATACTAGTGTCGATCGTCAAATAAAGCTCATCGTATTCACATTTGCTATGTAATTTAAAATCTGAAACCAGTTGATTTTTTTGTTATATAATTACTGAGAAGCCACATCAG
The DNA here is from genome assembly GCF_023897955.1 of Schistocerca gregaria. Lineage (NCBI taxonomy): Eukaryota > Metazoa > Arthropoda > Insecta > Orthoptera > Acrididae > Schistocerca > Schistocerca gregaria. Next base: position 133,145,654 of record NC_064921.1, on the reverse strand, counting down.
CCACTGTAATTTACGACAAGTTAAATAAGTAATTAAAGATAATTGAGGGTCACTGTAGACCATTTTGATAGTTTTCTCTTTTATGAAACTTAACTTAAATCTAGATTATAGATGTGATACGGCATAGGTCATCCTTAGATCTATTGTAGAACTTGGAAACCCATTCAGGGAATATTCGTTCACATTTTTCTTGAACGCAGTTGGTTTTTATCATCTTGCATTAAAATATTTCCTTTTATCAATAGTGCAATTTATAAACAATGTTTTGTGAGTAGAATAAAATTTCCCATGGTAAACTTAACTGCTTTTTCGACGTTATTTTACCAGCTAACTAAGAATAGGAAATCCTTGAACCCCTTCCACTAAATTTAGTTAATATTAAGATTCTTTTACAGGGAGTGCAGTGGAGCTGACGCTGAAATAATTAAGTATTTGGACCGATGACCATAGTAGTCTGGTCCCCTTAATCCCACATTAAGTATTTGATTATATCATCGCTAGTCTCACTGAACTCTTCTGAACTTTACATGCCATGTGTGGTCTGGCGTCTCCTTACCAGCAACAGGTCCCAGGTTCAAACTACTCAATTCCCTAAAAAACACGCTCAGAGGGTCGTTGCGCAAAAGTGGTAGGGAGACATGACTTAGAACAAACAGAAACGACGCAGAAAGTTAAAGAATAGTGACCCTGCCAGGATGGTAAAATACCATGGTTGAAGGTCGACCACATGCCCAACTAGGTCAGAAAAATATCCGTTAAAAAAATTTTCATAATAAAATTTTTTGAAAGGCATAAATAATAGAAAACAGTAGGTGCAGCGATAGATAGTAAGAAAGTATTCAATAGAAAGTGAGACATTCTACCACAGACAATAGCATAATTATGAATTTTAATATTGTTAGAATTAAGTTTTCTCTCCAATGCAAGCGCACAGGTGGCGGATACATCGTTGACAAGTTGGCTCTAGCCCAACAAGTAAGTGAATGGATTACTAGTCTTGGGCATAATAAGTGTCAAGTCGTGTGAAGAAAAAGTTTATGAAACGCGTGAGATCGTATGAGCGCATGTTGACGCGAACTAGGGCGCATGAATTGCTTTTAAAACAGAAAATAATGGATTCGGAAAGATAAGCAATAGCGGATCGAGACACTAACCGAATTGAGGTAGAGGCCTAGCATGAAGGTTGACAGAGAATAGAGGACTGTACAAAAGACGATGCAGTGTCGCGAGAAATAAGACAGATAAGGCGCCATAACGAGGAAAATACACGCCAAGGCATAGAAAACGTAGGTCAGCATACGACAGAGGAGCAGGAAACTAGAGAGACAGTCGATGAGGATTCTAACTTGCGTCTTGAATACGAAGAACCCATAGTGCAACTAATCAGAGTCCCCTCGCCACAGAGTACAAGGAATGTGAGCAGAAACGTATCACCGCACAGTTCCATGCAATCGGTTGCAAACCAACATTTGGGCGAAAACACAGAGCGTAGGACGTCGGAAGAAAACGCAATAGGACCCACCAATCTGGCAGAATTATTACAACAAATTACGGAAACCTTGACAAGGCAAAATAAAGAAATAGCGAACCAAATCCAAATTCAGATGCAGAAACCACGAGACAAATGCGTGAGATTAAAGAACAAAACAAACAAATTCATTTACACCTAAGTCATATTGAAGACGAGGCAAAAGAATCTCGAGAAGTGATAGGAAACTTAATAACAGGTCACAATCAATTGAGAACAGACATTGACAAAGTACAATCAGACGTACAAACATTGCGTAATGAGACTCAGGGCGAGATCAAAACATTACGTAACAACACTCAGGGAGAAGTCGAGAAAGTAGACAAACAGAGAAAGGTAATTACTAGACAAGCAGGAGGTACAGGGCGTGAAATTGTTGAAATCATTGTGTTACAAAACGTATCACAAAAGCAGCGCTGAAAAGATATGATAGCCGCATAGTCAAAATAGAAGCGGGAACGAAGCAACAATTTCAGAAATTGCGAGCAGAGTTGTTGCAAACCATTGAAGAGCGTAGTGAACAAGATCGATCAAACACTGAGTATGCAACCACATCCGTCGGGGGGGGGGGGGGGGGGGCGGGGAGGGGGGGGGGGGAGCAGCGGGGACAGTGACAAGACGCCCTAGACCGTGCGGCTACACCGAGTGGCTATCCTGAATTTTCACTGAACTTTTGCAAGGTTATTCATTTATCAGCTAATCAACTGATGTTATTTGTATGAGGCTATTTTACGGCCGGCATTGCACTTCGCTGCGCCAAAATGGAATTCTTTCTGTTCCTGCTAAGGAGAGAACAGAATATCAAGATTACATCTGTTGCGAGTCTAGAGGTAAAGAAAATTTATTTCATTATTTACGCAGGGAATTTTGTCAGTTTATTGTACAGGGCCATAGAACTCGGTACTCACGACATTGGGAAAAATTCAGAGGGATTGATTTCAATATGGGCATTGCTTTATATTTTTCTAGATTACGTTGTTTAATTTTTTTGGCTTACGCTGAAACTGATTAATCACACCATTTGCTGAACAACACTCCACACAGTAAATTTGCATAACACAAACATTACGTATTTCATATTCATTGGCAAACAAACACATAAATTTTCGAAATGCCGTTACACCTTTATAAACAACGTGACAGCGTGAGCGGCTCCTTTAAGTTTGTTTTAAGTACGGTTGTCAGGTAGCGTTCCATTGTTTCATTATTGAGTCAGAATTTAGTTTATAATAAAATATAGTATCACTAGATCCGGGCTTTATGATTCTACTTGTTGCTAAAAAGAGCTGCCGTCTTACAACTTTATACTTATATCCAGTTTTGTTTACGAAGGAGATTCCATGTACAGTTTGGACAAGGTGCAGTGTCTGTTTTAAGGCGTTCGTTTTGAAATCCAGTGGTCAGATCTGAGAGTCTTCTGATAGTGCTTGGGCAGCTATAGCACAATGATTAGCGGCAGAGGCGAAGTGACTTAATTAACGTTGTCTCGCATATCAAAGCGGGGCTGTCTATCCGTATTTAGCATTACATTCTACGTGTGGCAGTGCATAGAAATAGTTGTACACTCGTAACAAACGTTTCGGAGGAAGTAGACGGAGCAGTATTTCGCCTGATTGGTCTCACGCACCGCACAATGCAAAAAGTGCATGGACGCTGGCCGCAACCGATGGTGGTCCGTCGTCCGACACTACGGGTAGCTCTGATAATACGGACGAGAAGAAAAATTTCAAAGCCCTTATCCTTTCTCTTCCCTGAAAGCCAAATAAATCCCTCAGTCGTCTCAGTTCCACGTAACTCATGTAGCCACTGACCGCCCAACCAATAGCCGTTATCAGTCAGCCTCGTCTGATCGATATTGCCACCTGCATTAAGCCGCGAAAGCGGGCCTTCTCGATAAGAGCTATCGCTGCATCAGATCGACGGTCTCCGGGATTCGCGTCGACCTGAAACCGTCCACGTGACTGCTCCCTGTGAAAACAGACTCAATGATTCGGGTCATCCCCTACATCGAGTGTGTTTGGATGCCTCTGGATTGATCGTAGATTCGCGTGTCATCTTCTGCATCAAATTTCCAAGTATTACGTGATGGCTACTCTGCTGAAATAGTTGGAAAAGGAAAACTGTAGTTATACTTGACCCAGAAGAACCGTAGTGTAATTTTCATGGAATTGAAGAGCTTAAGAAACGATAGCACACAATCGTGAAGATTGCAACAGCCGACAAGTGCGACAATTATCGCACAAGCAGCTTAACAGCTCATGTACCGAAATTACTGACCAGAATTGTATACAAAATAATGGAAAACGGAATTGAGGATGTGTTAGATGACGATCAGTTCGGCTTTAGAAAAGGTAAAGGCACCAGAGAGGCAATTCTGATTGATTGTGGTTGATTACGGAAGCAAGACTAAAGAGAAATCAAGAAATTTTTATAGGATTTGTCGACCTGGAAAAGCGTTCCATTATGTAAAATGGTGCAAGATGTTCAAAATTCTGAGAAAAATAGGGGTAATATACATTATGTGCAAGAACTAAGAGGTAATAATAATAATGAAAGATGAGGAACGAAGTATTCGGATTAAGAAGTGTGGAAGACAGGGATGTAGTCTTTCGCCTGTACTCTTCAGTCTATATGTCAAAGAACCAAAGATAGAATTAAAAAGGAAGTTCAAGAGAAGAACTAAAATTCAAGCTGAAGGGATATCAGTGGTTAGATTCATTGATGACACTGCTTTCCTCAGTGAAAGTGAAGAAGGAACACAAGACCAGTAAATGGAATAAACAGTCACATGAGTACAAAATATAGACTCAGAGTAAATTAAGGACAGACTAAAGTAATGCGTAGCAGCAGAAATGAGAACAGCGAGAAACTAAACATTATAATTGATGTTCACATAGAAGATGTAGTTGAGGAATTATTCTACCTAGGTAGCAAAATAACCCATGGCGAACGGAGTAAGGAGGACATGAAAAGCAGACTGCCACTAAAAAAAAGGTCATTCCTGGCCAAGAGATATGTACTAGTATGAAACATAGGCTTTAATGTACGGAAGAAATTTCTGAGAACGTACGTTTGGAGGACAGTATTGTGTGGTAAAGAAAGACAGACTGTGAGAAAAGCAGAAAAGAAGCTAGTTGAAGCATTTGAGGTGTTGTGCAACCGAAAACTACTGAAAAGTAGTTGGGCTGGGAAGGTAAGGAAGAACGAGGTTCTCCGCAGAGAAAGGAATACTTGGAAAAAACTGATAAAAATAAGGAACAAGATAGTAGGATGTCAGTTAAGACATCAGGGAGTAATTTCCAAGGTACTAGGAAGGAGATGCAGTGGATAAAAACTGTAGAACAAGACAGAGATTGGAACACAGTCAGCAAATAAATGAGGATATAGGTTGCAAATGATTCCCCAAGGTGGAGGAGATGGTATGCGAGAGGAATTCGTGGGGGGTCGCATCAAACCAGTCAGAAAATTAATAACTCAATAAAAAGTACTTATGGTACAAGAAACGCTAGAACATGTATTAGAGTTCCACATTTTTTAAAGTATTATGTGTACAAATATGACTGGTGCATGAATAGAAGCAGAAATTCTTCGAGCTGGCATTGAGCCAACCACTTGGCGTTAAGAGTGCACTGTCTTGACAAAATGGCGACAACGCAAGAAAAGGTTTATCGTGGGTTCGAATAAATGGAAACATTAATCGAGACAGCGTGAGACGGTGGGGTGCTGAAAATCCTCAAGAAATACAAACCTAGCCAGACGAAAGTGTGTGGGATATTTTCGTTCTGTGAGAAGACCGTGGTGGGTACTTCTTACCTTGGTATGTTGTCATACATTTCACAACTAACTGCTCTGAAGACCACTGACAAGGCGTTCATAAGGTAATGAACGTACTTAACTACCGCTTGGACGTGTTTCGTGTGATGCAGAGAAGCACTCATAGAACATTTGTAGAATGCAAAATGAACTCTTACGGTGCTAGTCATGCATCAATCGTGTTTGTACGTGAAATACTATGGAAAATGAAGAGCGTTGAAAACTAATGAATCGTATATAGTAGCCCCATATTGACGTTGCACGGTTAATGTAAGCAAAAGGACACACTATTATCGGAACAGATTAAGAGGAACCGGTTGTACAGTTTGCGCAGTGTCCGAATTCTGTAGTCGTATAACTGCAACTGGTGCAGTTATTATCTCTGTTTCGTCCCTTGAAGTTTGTTGGTAGCTGGTGGAATACTTAACTTTAATCCATTAATGACGAACGTCACTCTTGACGGTACATAATTCATCACTGATAGTGGCGACACGCGGGTCCGACGTATGCTACCGGACCGCGGCCGGTTTAAAAGCTACCACCTAGTAAGTGTGGTGTCTGGCGGTGACACCACAGTTAGGTATTGGAATAATAATGATGCGTTGAAGCCTATAACAATATGTTTCTTTTGTGCATTAACATACAGCTATAATCGGCGGTGGAAATATATTTGCAGAGAAAAGCACATAATGATATATATTGTATTTCAGACCAATAGACATAACTATTTATTGTAGTGGTTTTGAATACCTTTACTGGGCAGGAGTTTTACGCCGACTGTGTGCGGCTGTTTCTTGTTGAATCGTGGGAACATGCAGAGGTTGCTTTGCAGAGGAGGGTAAATTACTATTGAAAATATAATCGTTTTGGATAGCTCAACATGAATTTCTTAAGGGACAGATATTTATCATGCATTTACCAGTAAAATAATTTGCGGAGAAAATATTTCGCCGTATGCAACTTCCGCCTGATTTCGACGAAACAGTTCGTGACTGGAGCATCAAACTTCGCAGAAACATAAAAGAAAATCAGATACATATGGGCATGAAGTAGTGAGACATAGGCTCTATACTAAATAAATAGTCCATACACAAGTTCCATTTAACTTTTAATTTATGGCAATCAATAGATAACGAACTTACAGTGCTTTGAAGGATTTAACATGGATGCCGTTTTCACTGGCACTTCTCTAATCATAATGAAAATAAATCCTTTTGCATTTCCAGATACACGTCGCACACTACGTATAGCTTCTCACACAAATCTACTGCTATGCGGTACGGCACTTTGACATTACACTAAACTGCTGTTTTTAATCAATAATAACATGGTGGCAAGACACGTGTGCCCTACACAAATTAAAAGAGACAGAAGAGTGAGTAACTGTTCCTCGAGAATATCTCGTGCATAAAAAGCATGTGTAAAAGTGTTCTTTTGTCCGCCTTTCGCGCAGTGGATTTCAAAGTCAATAGCTCATTGGATCTCTGAAGGCGCTTCCACAATAAACACGTCACGTCACAGGACGTTCGTTCTTTGCATTATCGTAACGTTTTTTGTTAACTGTAGCTGTCGCCGTTAACATTACGGGATTGAGTACTTTACGGGTTTAAATGGATCAATCACAGTAGTTTTGTCATTTGACTATTAGGATTACACAGTTATGGTGATCTCTCATCCTGGGACAAAAGACAATTCTTAAGGTAAAGATACACAGGAAAAAAAAATTAAAAATCAAGACAAATATTACATTGGACAAAAGACAATTCTTAAGGTAAAGATACACAGGAAAAAAAATTAAAAATCAAGACAAATATTACATTGGAGATTATACATTACGCTCATTGTATTCCTTTTACAGAGTTCATAAGGACCATCTTTGTGGTCTCAAGTTATTGTCCGGAGCACATAGGCTCTTTGCTCCTGAAAGAAAACACATAAACATTCATCTTTTTATACAGAACGGTTCAAATGGCTCTGAGCACTGTGGGACTTAACATCTCGTGTCATCAGTCCGCTAGAACTTAGAACTACTTAAACCTAAGTAACCTAAGGACATCACACACATCCATGCCTGAGGCAGGATTCGAACCTGCGACCGTACCAGTCCCGCGGTTCCGGACTACAGCGCCTATAACCGCACGACCACCGCGGCCGGCTAAAATTCCTTATCGCGATCGCGGTATTCGTCTCGGATTGACTTCAAAAGAAAAAGTAAAGACATTTCAAAATTAGCTTCTCCCGGTTTCGTACACACGTTTCTTTTTGAAAATCGTTTGCCAAACCAGCCTTTCACGTCAACCGATTTTCTCAATCTGTGACGTCACGTCTACGGGACGGTTTTAGGCGGGTTAGGATATTTACACTAATTCGGAAGAAAGACATAAATATAATAGTACATAGAAGAAGAAATATAGCAAACAATTCCTTGTTCCTTATGGCTTATAAATTAATTTGTCTTTCCGTCGTTCGTCTGCGTACGAGCTGTAATTAAGAATTACCTGCTTTGTTTTACTGGCGGTTTCATTGTCATTTTATTCTCGCTTTGACGCCTGCTTGCGTTGCGCTGTAGTGACAAAAAAAAGTCATCATTGCTTTCTCCTTGTCACTTAAGCTCTTATGCTTGGTATTTTATTTTACTTACGGCTTTAAATGTATGTGACCTGCTTATTGCAATTAAAATTGATGCTAGTCTTTTTATCTAGCTGGAGGATAGTGCTTTCGTTGTCATGTTTGTACTTACAAGTAACCCACATCCTTCGTAAACATTACGTTAGTTTAATGCAGAGATGAAACTGTTCCCGATTTCTATGCACATTAGAACTTAATCTAAACATCGTTGGCTTAGAAACTAGTTACTTATTTTCCTTTTTAATGGCATGATGGACCATTAATTGTCAACCGACCCTTGCCCTTGACGAAAATAGATTTCCATTTTCGATCATTGCTCCTTGAAGTTAAAAAATTTCTTGCATGCTACGTTTTGTTTTCATTTCTTTACAATTTTCATATTGCAGAAGCCGGCTTGTTAGGCACATCGTTAGCTTTATATTTCATTTTCTCTCATAAATAATAAACGCTTAAAACTGAATCTTAAAACCATACTTCTCGGAGTTGATCACTTTCTTTGTTAACCAAGAATATCTCATCAGCTTTTCTATACATAAATATCGGCTCAAGATAACATATTGTAAATTCTCTGCTGTATAGCAAGACAGGCTCACTGTCGTGTAGTTTATTCTAAGCATTTTTAACGAAGTCCGTTTTCACTTAGTTACTAGCGGCTAACCGTCTCTTGACAATAAAAGCTTTCTCTTGATTTATTTTGTAGCATGATACTTTTTAAGAACAGACGGATGGTACAATTCTTTTATCTTTCCATTTGTGGGATCAGAAATCAGGTAACAGCCTGTGTGCTGTATACGAAGGATATCGTAATGTCCCTCAGAAATAGCTTAACATTTTCAATTTTTGCATGAGAGCAACGATGGTTTAAAGTGCGTTTTTAGCAAGACCCTTTTCGCCTACTTTACAAATTAATACCTTATTAATATGTTTGTCTTACGCCTTTTTGAGAAAATTGCGTAGGGTGGTCAATGTTGTTAGAGCTTGTCTTATTCTGACGTGTAAACTAGGGCCTGTGTTGTTACTGAACTGAATTGATCCATTCATTTTTCTCTTGGTCAGAAGACATCACCTCACTCGGAGTGGAACAAGTAGAAAGGTGCGGTAGATTATTCACAGTTTCCTCCAAAGGCAACACAAAGTCGACCCTGTGAGTCTACTGATTTGGTACATATGTACGAATGAAATGATTAAACTCCTTGAAGACTCGTACAGTTGGGTTCGACTGGGGTCTAAATTTTGACATAAGGATTTGCCTAATTTGATGACTAGCAAGGAAAAGTCTCCATCTTTTGCAAACACAGTTAGACCCATTGTCTGAGAGAATTGATTCAGGTCTTTCGAATCTAGGAAATTAGTCACTTTGGAAGCGATTGATGATTGGTTGAGTGTTTGCAGATCTCATGGCGTACAATCTCAAATGTTTGGTAAATAAATCGATGACAGCTACAAGATACCTTAGCCCTCCATGACCTTGTGGGAGAGGTCCTGCCAAGTCTATACCTAGGATTTGTCTAGGTTTCTCTGTGATGATAGGATTCAATGGCAGTATATTCGAAAGACTAAAAGGTTTTGACTTTTGACAAATGACAGTCTTTCAAGAGCTTGTGAATTCTGCTATGAAGGTTACGGATGTAGCAGTACTTTGCTATTTTACACTTACACTTATACTTTTCTGGACTAAAGTGTCCCCATGAAATATGTGTATACCAGAGTAAGTGTTCTACATATTCCTGCAGACCATGTTATAAGCCTTTTAGTGAACTTCATGCCTACAGTGTACAAGTACAGTGAATGCACAAAAGGAAGGCAGACAATAAGCCCGTATAATTGAAGTGAGGACAGACCTAGTTACCAGTGAAAGTCCACAAACTAGAAGACTCGAATATATGAAAAGAAATGTTCACTGACGGATATAACGTCCGTCAAGTACGAGGACTTCAACGGCTGGTTGACACAGGAACCGATTCGAAGTAGTATAAACAAACTGTTATTGCCCAGGACAAACACTATTGTTACTGAGAGCAACATGTGTTCTATCTGTCTCCTATTATTGGGCTGAGCAGCAGGAAGCTTAAAAAGCTACTTGACCGTTTTAGTTTGAGAAGTATACAGAAGCTGTTCCGTAACTGGAAGGCCATATCATGGCTGTTTTGTGAACTGGAGGAATCTCCATGTCCTACAAAAAATGTGTTTGTGGGTGTGGTATGTATACTGCTTTATGTGTTTCAAACAGACTTTCTGCACATATCACTAACTATGTGGAAAGAAGTAGTGGGTTGGAGGGGGCTGAGTGTGGGGGTTGAGAACCACTTACGTCTCTAAGCAGTCGGGATGGAAGTGAAAAATGTGCGTAATATACCGTGCTCAAATACTATGATTAAATTCAGCAAGTACGTGAAAACGAGAGCATTTAAAAACTAGCAATAGACATAAGATATGATATCTGACGCTTACGAATTTTTTCCTCATTGAAACCCCCACAAAATAGCTTGCTCTATGTTACCTATTATGCAGTAAAACTGATGCTTCAGGCATGATGTTTTAATTTATTACTTCTTTACTAGTAACTCTTTTCAGTACAACTTTGCAGGCAGTATCCACATATACCGCTAAATGTGCTTGCAAAACAATATCACTGTACGGCTCATTGTTCAGGACGTATGATATCGTAAACATAGAGGTAAATGATAAGGCTATTCAATGATGACTTTAATTTTTTACTTTTTTACTACTGAGTGTATTCGCAACAAATGTCTCAAATCGTACGCACGTATTCAACTGACTGGATGGGCGAAATTATATCATTGTACGATAAACAGGGTTAAATGATGATGGCGTCCTCTTGGGTAAGATAGTCCACCAGTCTGACCTCCGGCCGGGGACTACTCAGGTGGACGTTGTGATCATGAGAAAGAAAACTGGCGTTCAACAATCGGAGCGTGGATTGTCAGATCCCTTAATCGGGCAGGTAGGTTAGAAAATTAAAAAAGTTAAGTGGATAGGTTAAAGGTACATATAGTGGGAATTAGTGAAGTTCTGTGGCAAGAGGAACAACACTTCTGGTCAGGTGAATAAAGAGTTCTAACACTAAATCAAATAGGGGTAATGCAGGAGGAGGTTTAATAATGAATAGGAAAACAGAAATGCGGGTAAGCTACTACAAACAGCATAGCGAAAGCATTATTGTGCCCAAGACAGATAGGAAGCCCACGTCTACCACAGTAGTACAAGTTTATATGCCAACTAGCTCCGCAGATGACGCAGAGATTGACGGAATGCATGATGAGATAAAAGAAATTATTCAGATAGTGAAGGGGGACGAAACTTTAAGAGTCATGGGTGACTTCAACTCGATAGTATGAAAAGGAATAGAAGGAAACTTAGTAGGAGAATATGGAATGGTAGTAACAAATAAAAAAAAAAGCCGCCTAGTGAAATTTTGCACACACCATAACTTAATCATAGCTAACTCTTGGTTCAAGAATAATAATAGAAGGTTGTATACATGAAAGAAGCCTAGAGATAATGGAAGGTCTCAGATAGATTATATAATTGTAAGACAGAGATTCAGCAACCAATTTTTTAAATTGTAAGACATTTTCAGGGCAGATGTGGTCTCGGACCACAATCTATTGGTTATGAACTGTAGATTAAAACTGAAGAAACTTCAAAAAAGTGGGAATTTGAGGAGATGGATCTTGGATAAACTGAAAGAACCAGAGGTTGTAGAGGGCTTCAGGGAGAGCATTAGGGAACGGTTGACAAGAATGGAGCAAAGCAATACAGTAGAAGAAGAATGAGTAGCATTCAGAGATGAAATAGTGAAGGTGGCAGAGGATCAAGTAAGTAAAAAGGCGAGGGCTAATAGAAATCTTTGTTGTAACAGAAGATATATTGAATGTAATTGATGAAAGGAGAAAATATAAAACTGCAGTAAAAGAAGCAGGCAAAAAGGAATACAAACGTCTCAAAAATGAGATCGACAGGAAGTGCAAAATGGCTAAGCAGAGATGCCTAGAGGACAGATGTAAGGATGTAGAGGCGCATATTGCTAGGGGTGAGATTTATACTGCCTACAGGAAAATTAAAGAGACCTTTGGAGAAAAGAGAACCACGTGTATGAATATCAAGAGCTAAGATGGAAACCAGTTCTAAGCAAAGAAGGGAAAGCAGAAAGAAGTGGAAGGAGTATATAGAGGGTCTCTACAAGGGCGGTGTTCTTGAGGACAGTAATATAGAAAATGGAAGAGAATGTAGACGTTGATGAAATAGGAGAAATGATACTGCGTGAAGAGTTTGAGAGAGCACTGAAAAACCAAGTCGAAACGAGGCCCCGGGACTAGACAAAATTCCATTAGAACTACTGGCAGCCTTGGGAGAGCTACTTCTGCTAAAACTCTACCATCTGGTGATCACGAAGTATGAGACAGGCAAATACCCTCAGCCTTCAAGATGAAAATAATTCCAATCCCAAAGAAAGCTGTGAAAATTACCGAACTACCAGTTTAATAGGTCACGGCTGCAAAATACTAACATGAATTCTTTACAGACGAATGGAAAAACTGGTAGAAGCCGACCTCGATGAACATCAGCTTTGATTCCGTAGAAATGTGGAACACGTGAGGCAATACTGACCCTGGGACTTATCTTATAAAATTGATTAAGGGGGAGGTAATCCTACGTTTCTAGCATTTGTAGAATTAGAGAAAGTTTTTGACAAGTTTGACTGGAATATTGTCTTTCAAATTATGATGGTCGCAGGGGTACAATACAGGGGCGAAACGCTATTAGCAATTTGTAAAGAAACCAAATGACAGTTACAATAGTCGACGGGCTTCAAAGGGAAGCAGTGGTTAGGAAGGGAGTGAGATAGGGTTGCAGCCTATCCCCGATGATATTCACTGTATATTGAGCAAGCAGTAAAGGAAACAAAAGAAAAAATCGGAATAGGAATTAAAATCCATGGAGAAGAAATAAAAACTTTGAGGTTCGCCTATGACATTGTAATTCCGTCAGAGACAGAAAGTGACCTGGAAGAGCAGCTGAACGGAATTGACAGTGTTTTGAAAGGAGGATATAAGATGAACATCAACGAAATCAAAACGAGGATAATGGAATGTATTCGAATTAAATCGTGTGATGCTGCTGGAATTAGATTAGGAAAAGGGAGGCTTAAAGTAGTAAATGAGTTTTGCTATTTGGGGAGAAAAATAACTGCTGAGGGTCGAAGTAGAGAGGATATAAAATGTAAACTGGCAGTGGCCAGGAAAGCTTTTCTGAAGAAGAGAAATTTGTTAACATCGAGTGTAGACTTAAGTGTCAGTAAGTCGTTTCTGGGAGTGCTTGTGTCGACTGTAGCCATGTGTGAAAGTGAAACATGGACGATAAAAAGTTTAGACAAGAAGATAATAGAAGCTTTCGAAATGTGATGCTACAGAAGAATGCTGAAGATTAAGTGGGTAGATCACAGAACTAAAAAAGAGGTATTGAATAGAATTGGAGAGAAGAGAAATTTGTGGCACAACTTGACTAGAGGAAGCGATCGGTTGGTAGGGCATATTCTGAGGCATCAAGCGGTAAGCAATTCAGTACTGGGGGACAGCGTGGAGGGTAAAAGTCGTAGAGGGAATCCAAGAGATGAATACACTAAACAGATTCAGAAGGATGTAAGTTGCAGTAGGTGGGAGATGAAGAAGCTTGCACAGGACAGAGTAGCATGGAGAACTGCATCAAACCAGTCTCTGGACTGAAGACCATAACAACAACAACGATAAACAGTTGAGGAGATGTGACGTCACGAACATTAAGGTGCGCAAAAAACTACCGCATCATGCACGACGTTTCAGTTTACTACTTCTTTACCACTAACGTTACTCGTAACACTTAACGCATGCAGTATCCACATATACCAGTGAATGTACCTGCAAAATTATAGCATTGCACAATGCATGGTTCAGGAGGTATGACGTCGTAGACATTCAGATGCTTGAAAAACTATCTTTTTCTTAAAACGGAGGCAAATTACCCAGACTATCCTTATCCATTGTTTGATATTGAGTGCACTTTAAGTCTTGCAATGAACTTTAAACATAATTCCGATATTTTCTAAACTTTTTCTTGCTTACATGCTTCATATCAAATATTTGACACGTTAAGTCATTTGTGATGTAACCAGAAGTTTGAAACTGTTTATGCAGGTCAGTTGGAGTCTCTAAAAAATTGAGGGTTTACTGCTTAGTTACTTTCTGGAAAGCAGCATTGGGAGGTTAAGGACCACTTACGTGCCAGGGGGTTGGGAAGCAATAGGGAACGACATTGAAGCATAAATTAGGAATACGTGGATCAATTTAGATCAAATTTGCTAGGTACATAAGTTATTATTTGTATAAACGTATGATGGGAGTAAGATGCCCCGTCACTACTAAGGCTGGGAGTGTAGGTGAGAAGGGGGTGATGTCAAAATGCTCAAAACGACCTTTTGATATATATTTCCCGTATTTAGTTGACCTGGAATACCTTTAAAAGTATGAAGTGTAATCCGTCACTTACTTGCGCTGTTCATTGTGTCGCGAGACTGAGGACTGCAGTGATCCAAATTCAGGAACAGCCTCATATGTATACAGGGTGTTACAAAAAGGTACGGCCAAACGTTCAGGAAACATTCCTCACACACAAAGAAAGAAAATATGTTATGTGGACATGTGTCCGGAAACGCTTACTTTGCATGTTAGAGCTCATTTTATTACTTCTCTTCAAATCACACTAATCATGGAATGGAAACGCACAGCAACAGAACGTACCAGCGTGACTTCAAACACTTTGTTACAGGAAATGTTCAAAATGTCCTCCGTTACCTAGGATACATGCATCCACCCTCCGTCGCATGGAATCCCTGATGTGCTGATACAGCCCTGGAAAATGGCGTATTGTATCACAGCCGTCCACAATACGAGCACGAAGAGTCTCGACATCTGGTACCGGGGTTGTGTAGCCAAAGGCTTTCAAATGCCCCCTAAATGAAAGTCAAGAGGGTTGAGGTCAGGAGAGCGTGGAGGCCATGGAATTGGTCAGCCTCTACCAATCCATCGCTCACCGAATCTGTAGTTGAGAAGCTTACGGACACTTCGACTGAAATGTGCAGGAGCTCCATCGTGCATGAACCACATGCTGTGTCGTACTTGTAAAAGCACATGTTCTAGCAGCACAGGTAGAGTATCCCGTATGAAATCATGATAACCTGCTCCATTGAGCGTGGGTGAAAGAAACTAAAATGAGCTCTAACATGGAAATTAAGCGTTTCCGGACACATGTCCACTTAACATCTTTTCTTTATTTGTGTGTCAGGAATGTTTCCTGAAAGTATGGCCGTAACTTTTTGTAACACTCTGTATACAGGAGGCTGACAGAAGTATGGAAAATCCGCATGAAATGCATACTTGAAGACGCTAGCGAAGCCTGCAGTTGGAGCAGTTATATTTAACGACGAACGAGGCCTGTACAATGACCTCAGTACGTTGCAAACATAAAAGTGCTCTGTGTAGTTGAGAGTGCATGATGTGGAAGCTAAGAGAATGTGAATAAATTGTTGGTTCTCGTATGGTGGGAGCTTCCGTAACCAAGGGAGTCGAAGTGTTTGGTGTTTCAAAAGGCACTGTTTAGAATAAGATTTAAATCGCGTACAGGGAAAGCAGAAAAACATGATCCGCTAAGTCACAATGCGGACAAATATGTGTATGAGTGACCCTAACTGACGGTCATGGAAGAGGATTGTGGCGAAAAAATAATATGACGATAACTGCAGACGTCACTGCAGAGCTGAATGTAGCACTCGCAAACCCTGTTAGCACTGAAACAACACAAAGACAGCCTCATTGGGGACGAATTGCAGAGCGAACTGGAATTCCAGAGGTGCTCATCAGTGATTCAAATGCCCGTAACAGGAAAGCGTGGTGCCGAAGACATTAATGCGTGGCTTATGGATCAATGGAGGAAGGTCATATGATCGAAAGGGCGTAGTTTTTACATTGTTTCCAACTTCTGCCCGAGTTTACGGCTGAAGATTGAACAATGGTGGGATTCGGTAATGACATTCTCATCCATATCATGGGTACCATGTTTATTGTGCTATGTCCCATTTCTGCCAAGGATTATATGACTCTTTTGGCAGGCCAGGTCCAACGTATTGTACATTGTTTGTTCGCAATGGTGATGCTGTATTCCAAGACGTACGGACCTTTCTTCACATAACTCGCATCGTCCAGAACTGGACCTGTGTGCACGGGGATGAATTGCCGCATCTTCCTTGGCCACCACAATCATCGGATCTCAGTACTATTAAACCACTGGCCATTAAAATTGCTACACCAAGAAGAAATGCAGATGAATAACGGGTATTCTTTGGATAAATATATTACACTAGATCTGACATGTGATTACATTTTTAGGCAATTTGGGTGCATAGATCTTGAGAAATCAGTTCCCAGAACAACCACCTCTGGCCGTAATAACGGCCTTGGTACGCCTGGGCATTGAGTCAAACAGAGCTTGGATGGTGTGTACAGGTACAGCTGCCCATGCACCATCACCCCGATACCACAGGTCATCAACAGTAGTGACTGGCGTATTGTGATGAGCCAGTTGCTCTGCCACCATTGACCAGACGTTTTCAATTGGTGAGAGATCTGGAGAATGTGCTAGCCAGGGTAGAAGTCAAACATTTTCTGTATCCAGAAAGGCCCGTACAGGACTTGCAACATACGGTCATGCATTTTTCTGTTCATATGTAGGGTTTATCAGGGATCATCCTAGGGTTTATCAGGGATCGGATGAAGGGTAGAGCCACGGTTCGTAACACATCTGAAATGTAACGTGCACTGTTCAAAGTGCCGTCAGCGCGAACAAGAGCTGACCGAGACGCGTAACCAAAGCCACCCCATACCACCACGCCATGTGATACGCCAGTATGGCGATGACGAATACACCCTTTCACCGCCATGTCGCAAAACACGGATGCGACCATCATGATGCTATAAGCAGAACCTGGATTCGTCGGAAAAAATGACGTTTTGCCATTCGTGCACCGAGGTTCGTCGTTTAGTACACCATCGTAGTCGCTCCTGTCTGTGACGCAGCGTCAAGGGTAACCGCAGCCATGGTCTCCGAGCTGATAGTCCATGCTGCTGCAAACGTCGTCGAACTCTTCGTGCAGATGGTTGTTGTCTTGCAAACGTTCCCAACTGTTGACTCAGGGATCGAGACGTGGCTGCACGATCCGTGAAGCAGTGCGGATAAGATGCCTGTCATCTCGACTGCTAGTGATACGAGGCCGTTGGGATCCAGCACGGCGTCTCGTATTACTCTCCTGAACCTACCGATTCCATATTCTGCTAACAGTTATTGGATCTCGACAAACGCGAGCACCAATGTCGCGATACGATAAACCTCAATCGCTATAGGCTACAGCCCTACCTTTACCAAAGTCGGAAACGTGATACTGCGCATTTCTCCTCTTTACACGAGGCGTCACAACAGCGTTTTACCAGGCAACGCCGGTCAACTGCTGTCTGTGTATGAGAGATCGGTTGGAAACTTTTCTCATGTCAGCATGTTGTAGGTGTCGCCATCGGGGCCAGCCTTGTGTGAATGCTCTGAAAAGCTAATCATTTGCATATCACAGCATCTTCTTCCTGTCGGTTAAATTTCGCGTTTGTAGCACGTCATCTTCGTGCTGTATCAATTTTAATGGCAAGTAGTGTAAGTATATGTTGTCTTTTGAAGAGAAGGGTGCGTGATCGCTATCCACCTCCGTCATCGTCACCTGAACGTGACTGTATTATCCAGTAAGAACGGCACAAATCGGTGTAATTATCCATTCGGAGATGACAGGAAGCTGTTGTGTATACCAACGAGTTTCCTACATCGTCTTAGGCATGTTAATGTGTCGCTTTTATGATGTTTCCAAATTTTGGTCCAACTGCTGTTTAAGGGAGTTTTGGATGTCAGAGAAACTCATCAATCTGATAAAGAACTGCCTGAGTGAAGCACGTGCAAAGGTGAAGGTAGGAAACTGCGTAACTGAGGAATTTGAAACTGTGACAGGTCTCAGGCAAGGAGGTGGTTTGTCCACTATCCTTTCAACTTTGCCTTCGAGCAGATCGTATGCGAGACCTTTCAAGAGAACCAAGTGACTGAAATCGAAGGAAAGAGATTGGCATATTTAGCCTAAGCAGACGTAGAAGGGCAGTGAAATTACCACAAGGCGCTGAATCGTTGGATGTCCACGAATTTTCACAGAACGTGAGCTTCGGAGGCTTGCTTGCTGTGTAAACTAGGATAGATGGTGATCTGTGCCATCTCTGCAGAAAGAGCACAATGTTGGTTCATGCACAAGTGTTTCGGAGCACACGGTTCATCGTGCATAGGTGAATACGGAGTTCCGCTGCAGACCACCCCTATGTGTTCACATGTTGACCCAACGACATCGTCCCGTCCATTGCGATAGCAGTGGACGCGGGACCACAGGGATTCGACCGTCAATCTTCAGGAGTTGAATCACATTTTGGCTACACTAGGTCGATGGTCGTCACCACAAACGCCGTCATCGAGGTAAATGTAAATGTCGTGTGACTAGGGCCTCCCATAGGGTAACCGTTCGCTGGGTGCAAGTCTATCGATTTGACGCCACTTCGGCGATTTGCGCTTCGATGGGGATCAAATGATGATGATTAGGACAACACAACACCTAGTCCCTGAGCGGAGAAAGTCTCCGACCCAACCGGGAATCGAAAACGGGCTTTTGGGATTGACATTCTGTCTCGCTGACCATTCTGCTATCGGGGGCGGATGTCATAGAAGTGAATAGCGGCTCGACACGTGCAGCGCGCTACGGACGCAGGTTGGTAGGAGCAGTAATATGCTATGCGCTTTCATGCAACCTGTGGTACTAATCGAACACACGCTGACAGCTGCGAACCATCTCCATCCCTTCATGCTTCCCGACGGCGATTTCATCTTTCAGCAATATAGCTGTCAGTGGGTCGGAGCCAGAATGATCCTACAGTAGTTTGAGAGCATTATGGTGAACTCACGTTCGTGTCTCGGCAACGACATTAACGTCATATAAGTCCCATGGAACCCATCTGGGCCGAGCGGAGTGACCCTGCGGTTTGAGGCGTCATGGACTGCGCGGCCCTCCCGCCGGAGGTCGAGTCCTACCCCGGGCATGGGTGTTCAAAAATGTTCAAATGTGTGTGAAATCTCATGGTGCTCAACTGCTAAGGTCATCAGTCCGTAAGCTTACACACTACTCAACCTAAATTATCCTAAGGACAAGCAAACACACCCATGCCTGAGGGAGGACTCGAGCATCCGCCGGGACCAGCCGCACAGTCCACGACTGCAGCGCCTAGACCGCTCGGCTAATCCCGCGCGGCGGCATGGGTGTGTTGTTGTTCTTAGCATATGCTAGTTTAAGTAGTGTGTAAGTCTACGGACCAATGACTTAAGCAGTTTGGCCCGTTAGGAATTCACACACATTTGAACCCATCTTTGAACCCATCTGGGTCACTATCGGGCGCTTTCACCGCGTACGCAAATTAGCGGCACGTTATTTTCTCAAATTGCGTGACCTGTGCGTAGACGTGTAATGTCACATGACTTCTCAATCCTTCCAACAACGGTCGGATTCCTGTCACGTGGAATCAGTTATGTATTTCGTTCCAAAGACAAACACACAAGCTATTAAGCAGGTGGTCATAATGGTGTGGTTAATCAGTGTAACTTTACAGCAGTGAAAAAAAGATAGCAATATTCAGTAACCAAAACGGAAAACACAAAACAGGGTAATAGAACAACTCACAGATGAGAAACTTGAACGTTTTTATCAGAGTGTGATTAGTCTGTGTTCAAAATGTCAACCATGATGATCACGTCGGACTGTAGAGCGACATTCACGTCAGAGCCTACAGCGACGTAATATAGACTGTTTTACACTTTCAGTAATCCCAGAAATTTGGTGTACCGTAGCTGCTCGTGGAAAGCAAAGTGGTTTCAGCAGTTCTTTTCACAGCTTTATTATTAATTCACATTGATCCGGATGTCAGATTAATGCTCTTAGTAAGCTTTTACACAGTAGCGCGATAACGCACACGTCGACGTCTCGCGTAACGCGTAGTGGTTCAAATGATCGTATGAAGCACAGTCTTCTCCTTCGAATTTCGAAGCTTAAGCTTCGGATTTTATGAATAAAATGTGAAGCAAGTGCTTTAGCTTGTGGGGACAAATTGGAGAAGAAAGCTTTCCGTTCTACTTGAGCCCTGGCTTCGGCATTAGGTAAACTATATGAAAAGGGAAGATATCTGACTTCATTCTTGAAGCAATAGCTTCTAAAATATCAAGGCTGGTCAGCAGTAGAGTTACGTTTGCAGAGTGTCGATATGGATCAGTTACCATCATAAGTATGCGGTGGAAGAAGCTACAGACCATGTCGGTGCCCACTTGGAGCATGTTATAAAACACTATATCGTTTTAACGAAGAGAATGTCAAATGGATTGGGACTATTTTTCTGCCAGACGCAGGGTGAAAAAGAGGCGGAGCACTATCATCAGAACTGAGGATGAGGATGCAACTGATTTAGACTTTAATTCTGGCATAGCAGCTGAAATGGGGATTCATCAAATTACAGTGAGTAAAATAGTTAGTAGAGCCTCTAAGAATATAGTGGAGAAAGCTGACTTACGGATAAAATCTCCGTAGTCGCCACATGATGTGATAACGGCAAAAAATGATTAGTTAGAAAAATGTAAATTTCCAAGCACAATAGGCGCAGTTGACA
Source organism: Schistocerca gregaria (assembly GCF_023897955.1). Lineage (NCBI taxonomy): Eukaryota > Metazoa > Arthropoda > Insecta > Orthoptera > Acrididae > Schistocerca > Schistocerca gregaria. Next base: position 133,124,855 of record NC_064921.1, on the reverse strand, counting down.
ACGTGGGTGAGTCTCGTATATGAATTTCAAGCGTAACACTAGTATAAATGTGCAGGCTACGCGCATTGTTCACTAGCATTAAGGTTAACTGGTCCGGGGCATCATAGTCGAATAGGGAGAAATTCAAGTGTTGGAGAAGTTCCAATTGAATTTAAGAACACCATTCTTTTGGGTGATGAGGGCCATGGCCAAGAGGCAACAAAGTAGAGTCAGAATTTATTGGCAGGCTTTTCTTTTTTTTTAAAAAAAAAAAAAAGGCCTTGGCAGAGCGTCGTTTCGTTCAGCCACAGAGGCGGTTTTCTATTTTGCAGTCTTTATTGATAGTTTATGCTTATTCAATGTTCCGATGGTTGTAACTTGATTCTTTATACTGCATAATGTTGTGAAACATCTACAGGATGAAAATTTTGAGAATACTGCACAGGTTTATTGTGACGAAGGCGATGATGAAGTGCAGCCTGTGACTGAGAGGTAAGTTCTCGGGAGAGGTCGTGAAGAAAGACAACAAACTGCAATTCTAATACAAAATGAAGGATTTCGAATGATTTTATTTATGAAAACCTACAAGACTGCTCATTACCTACACAAGCTATTAATAAAACAGTCTAACGAACAGTATTTATATATATATTACAACTGTTTTCGTTTTCCTGCTCTTGAGCATTGTTTTCACTGTTCACTTATGTATTAAGAAAGTTCATTATCATAATTTTATTTCCATTTGCATCCTTGTCAGGTTCAATTACTCCGGTTGTACCAACCAGTGTTCAGTACCAGTACTGAACATCTTTGTCTCATTTGTTTCTAAAAATATTTAACGTTCTTCAACGGGGAGTTGCTTTCAGTTTTCTTCTTTCTGCTTCTGGAAGATGTGATTTCCCTAAGAATTCGCGATACTTTTCTAAAGCCTTGGTTCAAAACACTATTGCATTTTCTACACATACCGAGCTTTTATCTCAATTAAATGAGGGCATCTGTAATTCACAAGTAACTCCTATTCATTTTGAACAAATAAAGCGAAAGGAAATATTATCTCCTTCTTCCTCTACGTGATCAGCCCCAGTGGACCGCACGCTGCTTCAAGTTTCCTCCTCCATTGTATTCTGTCCATTGCTTCTATCAGCCATCCGTTCACATCTATTGACACTTGGTTTAAATCTTCATGAAGTCCATCCCTCCAACGCTTCAGGTGTCTCCCTGGGGGTCTCTTTCCTGTAGGAGTGAAATCCAGGAGCTTCGGAGGCCAGCTGTGATCTTCCATCCGCGCCACATGGTCGGTCCACTGCATTCGTTTGGCTTTGACAGTTCCTGCTATGTTGAGCTGTCCTCAAGCTCTTGGTTGTATCTGATCCTCTATTCCCCTGTGTCTGCAGCCAGCACTGGACAGAAGATCTTCTGAAGCACTTTTCTCTCAAAAACAAGGAGCTTACGGAAGCTCTGCTTCCAGATACTCCACGTCTCACAGCCATATAGAACAACAGGCTGTATCAAGTTTTTGTATAGTCTAATCTTGTACTGTCTGGAGAGATATCTGGACCGAAGCAGTTGTGCTATGCCGTGGTAAGATCGGTTTCCTGCTTGCATTCTATCATTGACCTCTGCTTCACATGACGAGTTCTCAGTCAAAAGTGCCCCTAGGTATTTAAATTCATGCACTTTCTTGCAGGACTGGTCTCCCACCTGCAGTGATTGTAGATGACCAGCAATCTGACTTTGACTACAAGCCATAACGAGGTACTCTGTCTTGGCTTCGTTTATGTTTAGCTCAAATTTGATGGCAGCCTCCTTTAGTGCTCTGGCGCTCTGGTCATTTGCTCCAATTCACACCTAGAAGGTAAAGAGATGTCGTCTACGTGAAGCTCATGACAGTAGCACGAGAGCATTCGGTCAGCTTTGCCGTTTTCGAGGTACTCGTAGACAGGCCCTGCGTATTAATAATCTGTCCTTTGTCTAAGTGGGTTAACCCAATGGATTTCTCCATTTGCTGGCCATATCTTCGCTAGAATGATTCTCCGGCCGTGTTTGCTACACTTACATGCTTTTGTTAGCATCACGTGCCCGCAAAGCCACCAGGCGAAATCCAACGTCGCTGTGGGCAGTGGTAATAACATTTTGGCATATCAGTGTGTTTTACAGAGGCAAAGATATCTGCGGAAAAATGAATCATAATTACTGTTGTGAATGTAGTAATCAAACGTCTCCGTCACTTTAGCCCAAATACCAATCGTAGTAGAATACTGTTTCCCTGCTGTTATTCTTAAGCGATATCTGATTTGTACACTTGCAAATAAGCATTTACTGATAGCATTCTGCTGTTGCATGACAGGGACGTATGAGCCTCTGTTTTTCTATGGAGTCCAAGCGGGAGAGCTATTCCCCCAAGGTGGCGATTGTTCGTACTTTGTCCTGACTTCATGACGATGGTCTTGCAGTCGGCTGGGACGGGGTCTTCTTGGCGCATTTGCGACTTACTGGCCGCGAAGCAGGTGGGCCATTTGGTTGCATTAAGTCGCTGCACCCGGTGACCCAGTGCTCGGAGGAGCGGATTTGTATACTGAGCGAAGATCCGTGCAGGCTGGCGGAACCTATCACGGACAGTAGGTATGTTTGAGACCCAGTTGAGGTTGGCTGACGGGAAGTCCCGAGGCAGGGCAGGTGTAGAGCCAGTCGCAGGATTCGTTTCGGTAGCCGTTGTATTCGTCCGACGCGGGTTACTGCAGCATTGCCCCAAATCACAGGGGCGTAGTCGAAGAGCGGGCGTATAAGAGTGATGTAAAGCGCATCTCCCGAGTCAGGTGGTAGCGCAGTCGACGGATTTAGGAAGGGCTATAGTTGTTTCATTCTACCCCTGACCTTTCTGACGACGCCGTCAATATACTCTCGCCATGTTAGTCCTCTGTCCAGCGTCACACCCAGGTGCTTAGCTGTAATGCCCCCAAGGTACGGCGGTTCCCCTGATGGCGATCTGCGGGAGGTCTGCTGGGACGTGTTTACCGATAGGACAGAAACGTTAAATCACTGTCTGATGCGTTGCACTTCATGACCTTTACCTAACACAACAATATCTAACTTTGCTGTCTCTTCGCAGTGTATAGTCTGTCACTATAGCTGAATGAATTTAAGCAACCTCTATAATAGTTGTCATAGTTCTCCACAAATAGCGACTGCTACGTTGGAAGGTAGTGTTCAGCGTACGCTACTCTACTGAACCAATTTAAGTCGCAGATGTGGACTGTCTGAATGCTGGTTCATAATTGTGTGTGTCCACCGTTCGTCGTATTTTGACGCAGTCGGTGGAAGGATTCGCCTGTCCGCCAGTAGAAGGCAGAAGGGAAGCAGTCTGCCGTTGACAGCGCTCACTATTGACTGTTGTCCACTCTATCGGCACCGCTGGAAGAAGTGGGGCGAAACCGGGAAGCGATGCGGTATTGTGTGCTTCACGAACCTGAGAGACGCTAGGAGATTACTTGTGGCTCTGCGGTGAAGTTCTGTCTGAGTATTTGTTGCCTATCTCGCTTGGTACACAAAAACTACGATATTACTCTGTAACAACTCACCGGAGACTACGCTTTCCTTATAATAAAATACTCAGGTGACATCTCTGAACGATTTCCGAAATATTGTGTGCAGTGATATGGGTTGCAACGTACTCTGTGGAATAGAAGTAATGTACTGTACTCTAGTTACATGTCTGCAGCCGGAACATTCATTCTATTATTTATTAGCAATTGCAAGTATCAGGCTAATTTCAAATTATATATGCTCATAATTAGTAGTAACGATTAATGTAAACTAGCATCACAAAATGCCTCCGCCAAATAATTAGTGTGAACATAAAATTAGACTAACAAAAATTGGATAGTGCAGTTCATAACGCACCAGTGAACCATTTTCATAATTATCGCTTCTTTTCCTTAATTTACTAACTTGAAGCACAGTTTGGGCAATACTAGGAAGGAAGGAGGTTTAGGGTTTAGCGTCCCATCGACGATGATGTTTCGAAGGTTGGAATCCTATCTCGGGCATGGATGTGTGTGATGTCCTTAGGTTAGTTAGGTTTAAGTAGTCCTAAGTTCTAGGGGACTGATGACCTCAAATATTGAGTCCCAAAGTGCTCAGAGCCATTTTAACCATTTGAACTTTGCTGGTGTTGGACATAATCTTTTTCTGCAGGAATTTAAATTTAACCTTAAGTTTTTAGTTATTTTTTTAAAAAAATTATGGTTATGAAAACCTTTTATTCTAATAATTATTCCTTTGTTACATATTTCTGTATAATATTTGACCTTTTGCATGGTTGTCTTATCAGTTAACTTTACCTACATCACGCCACCATAGTTTGTCAAGAAATCGAATCAATGCTAAAAATAGTGAACGTCTCACCTTCCGAGCCTCATTGAGATGTAAAATTCATTGCGAAAATGATCAATGTAAGATATCTTATGCAGAGTCGTTAATCAATAACACGCTTATCTTGCATTCCTATGACAATAAATTAAAGAAAGGTCTGCTTGGTCTAACGTGTTTATAAAATTGTTTGAGATTGTTTTGGGCTTGCAAAGAAATGTATGTATGTACTGATGCAATATAGTATGAAGATGCTAAGGTGGACATTACACGTCAACAGCTGACACGGCCAAACAAATGGCAAGGACGCAGTCGAAATCACGGGGCAATGCTGCAGGACGTGGTAAGAGATCCAAGGAAAGTTTTCTAAATGCCACCTCTGAAAGCTACTTAGGGCAGATAGATGATGGATATAGAGTGATATTTTCACTCTGCAGCGGAGTGTGCGCTGATATGAAACTTCCTGGCAGATTAAAAATGTGTGGAGCGGAGATACCGGCAGAAGTAAAGCTGTGAGGACGGGGCGTGAGTCGTGCTTGGGTAGCTCAGATGGTAGAGAACTTGCCCGCGAAAGGCAAAGGTCCCGAGCTCGAATCTCGGTCCAGCACACAGTTTTAATCTGCCAGGAAGTTTCGTATCAGCGCACAATCCACTGCAGAGTGAAAATCTCATTCTGGAAACATCTCCCATGCTGTGGCTAAGCCATGTCTCCGCAATATCCTTTCTTTCAGGAGTGCTAGTTCTGCATTGGTTCGCAGGAGAGCTTCTGTAAAGTTTGGAAGGTAGGAGACGAGATACTGGCAGAAATAAAGCTGTGAGGACGGGGCATGAGTTTTGCTTGGGTAGCTCAGTTGGTAAAGCACTTGCCCGCGAAAGGCAAAGGTCCCGAGCTCGAGTCTCGGTCCAGCACACAGTTTTAATCTGCTAGGAAGTTTCATGATGGAAATATATTAGGTTTAATGGCAACAAATTAACCTGAGCGCTTTGAGAATGTCCACGTCGTAACTGGTATCGGTGACAACAAAACCAAGCAGAAATATATATTTTGTCAGAAAAATACGAAGTCAGTATTGTTATATCTCAATGAGGAACTAGAAACTTTCATCACAGGGCTGTTGCATACAGGGGAACTTTGAATCAAGGGTAAGAGGGTAGTTGACCATTCACAGGACAGAAATGCTGCCGGTAGAACAGTTCATAATGGGAGGGAACCTCCTTACTATACAGTCACTATAAAGAAGCTTCTAAAGAAGCAGACCTTACTTCACAGTACGTTTAAAACAAAGCTAGGGCTGTACACAGAGAGAGACTGAATGAAACGCATTTGACTGTCAAGAGAGCAATTCGACATGCCGTTAGTGACTACCGTAGCAAAATATAGTCAAGTGATCTTTCACTGAACCTAAAGAAATTCTTGTCGAATGTAAAGGATGTTAGTGGTACCAAAGTTACGGTCCAGTTCGTAGTGAATGAGACAGTAAATGAAATTGACGGTGAAACGTCGCCTTAGAATAATTGTACACGACTGTGCTTAAAGTGACACACAATATCTTTAGCGCAACGCAATCTGACTTCCAAAAATCCCTACGAACGAATGGCCCTGACTAGCATTAACCTATACGTTTCACAAATCACTTACCTCATAAAAAAATCTTAGTTACTCAAGCTACTGCAATACAGCAAGCGCCACTACTGCCAGCTAAATAAAAGATTCAAACTACTGAAGGCACTAACTACTGATAGGCATAGTTAACAAATGAAAGATTTTAATAGAGAACAAACAATGTATTTACCTCACTAGTCATAATATAAATAGCAGTTCATGACACCAATTCTTACAAATTTCAAAACTCCGCCATCTCTCTCCCCACGTCCACCACTGCCGGCGGCTCACCTCCAACTGCCCAACGCTACACGCTGTTAGCATCCAGCTGCCGCTGCCCGACACTACAATGGCAGACAACAATGCAAACTAGCCACAGATGGCGCACAGCACAGCCAGTGATTTTTCCTACAGAGCGCTACGTGGCGTTACCAATAAGAAAACGTAAACAGCCTACTTACATAGCCCCCATGCTCCCCACAAAAAAATTTACAAATTGTTTTGGGCAGTGGCCAATACTGATTTGAACAATTTTTTTATAATTACAATAACAAAGAAATTAAATGCACACACTTATCGATACAATGTTGGTCAAAAGCTAAAATTCTCTCACAGTCCATAAAGACAGTCCTGATCGTTCATCATAGTAAAATTGCAGTATTTTTTTCAAAGTCTGAGCAATAAAAGAAATTGCACTTGGAAGTAGTGGATTTCTAAGCAGTCTTGAAGAAGTAGTGTTGTCCTTCCAACGAAAGACAGTGCTGACTCTTGACATGCAGACAGGTAATAGGCCACAGCAGAGTCAGTCGACGTTGAAGACTATCGGTAGGTAGGTCATTACAGAGCAGACCCACTGTAGTCCTGGTAGAGATTACTATTGGTGGGCCACCAGAGGTGCAGACCCTTTGCAGTCCTTGTAGAAATTATGGTATTGGTGGGACATCAAAGGTGTAGACCCACTGTAGTCCTTGTAGAGATGGTCAGCAGCCATCTGTTTGACTGTGCAGGCGCACAATCACCATTGAAGAGTCTTGCGGATAATATAACAAGTCCATAACCACCACTTGTGCACTCACAAAAATAGTTTTTGAAATGTCCTTAGAAACAACAATGCTGTTATCCAGTCCCTTACTGAATTATTAACACATGTGCAAACACTATCAGTCCCTACTTCTCACATATTGTCCATATACTATGACCAACAGAAACGTGTGCAGTGAAATGTAATTTACAAGTTACTTAATTTGATGAACTGGTGTTAGTTACAATTTTATAACATAAGAATACAATAACAAAGGTACAAAACATATCATTAAAGAACATGATAGTACAGATAACATTTGCAGTAGTACAGGCTTTACAAAAGAATCGAAATAGCAAATACATCAGTGTTACAAAAATTACGACATAAGTACATACATAAAAGATCAGAATAACTTTTGAAACATCAACTTCACACATGAGCATTAGAACAAAGTAGAATAATTAATGTCTAAACATCTTTATGAAGTAAATACCATGTTGTTAATGCAAATTATATTTGAGGATAACAGTATTCCTCATCATAGTGAATGTAGCTTAGTATTAGAAGAGAAAAAATTCTATGAAACAGCACACAGAGACAGGAAGAAAACAAATACACAAGGGTACACAAACACATAGTGGGATAACACAAAAGGAAAGGACAGGGTTTGTTTTACTGCAGTATTTTGCAAACAAAACTTTCTTTACTTCTCGGAGATCTCCCTTCGTTCTTCATTATTTCAAAAAGTGCTATCTATACCTGATTTCTGTATTCTGTTCATATCCTCTTTCAAAAATAGTTTTTCTCCACTGTACACTACTTTTTTTGGCCAAACCATTTCCTTAAAGCTTCTCGATGCTTTTCTTCCAATTCATCGTAGTTAGTTTCTCATATAGTCTACCCCCTCTTAAGCTAACTTCAAGCTACTGAGCTCAGGTGCTAAACCAAGGGACGAGGCAATGCAGCAGCGCAAAACAATTTATACAAACAACAATGAAATAAAATGGAAGTTGTCAAAGAAACAGCAATATTAAAACTAATATAAGGCAATGCACAGCAAACAATAAAAGTAGATCCGTAGTAAAACTGGCTTAACAGAGTAATACAAAGTGAAATTCAGTAGCACTATGCCTGGCACACAGTAGAAGCAAATGCAACAGCTTATAACTAAACATGACAAAGCTCAAGCAGAAAAAATATTACAGTAAAGACAACAATGCAGAAAAGGGAGATGTTGATTCATATCTTAATGTCTATATAATTAAAGTGGTGCACCACAAAAATTTATTGTAAAAAAATATTACCATGTACATGAAAAGACAATTCTGTATGCAATTTCTGTGAAGGGAAATATCTTTTTGTGCTACTTCGTTTGTTTTAAGTACATCATAAAGGTATTATTTACTGGATCTGTAGGCATAAAATATTTATATTAGTACATCCATAAAATTTATTTTAACCACTGCTTCAGTGCAGTTAGAAACTAGATATTAAACAAAATGAGTGAATAAATGCATTAAGCAAGCCACATGGCATTTCTCTCAACTAGCAGGACAATAGCCATGAAATGTTTCTCGTCGTTTCATTAGGCATTTTAGTAAATATCATAAATTAAGAGCTCCACAGTGTAATCATATGTTTTCAAGTTGGGGCGTGTAGTATTTGTATTTGCGATGCTTTCTATAAAGGAATCTCAATAGCGAGGATAATGGCCTCTTTTTTTTTCTCCACCTGTGCCTGTGACAGACACACACTAATAGCTTTCTTTTGTCAGGTGGTTGTCGCGCAGCTGGGTGCCCACGATGCATTACGTGCAGGTGGTCACTTAACTGTCTTATCGAAATATTTACGACACCAGTTTCCGCTACAGTGGCAGTCTCATATAAAAAAAAATTCACAGGTCAAGAATTTGCGTTACAAATCTGTAGAAATAAAATCATTTAAATATAATTGTGTCCAAAAAATTTTCGCCAGCATAGTGATACATTCACGCATATACACTCATTTCATAACTCTTAAAGTACGATTCTCGGTTTCCAACATCCTTTTTCACAAATCAGAGTCCCTAACCACTACTCATTATTTCTTACCTTATTACACATATATATATTGGTCGACACTTCTTCAATATTTCATCATAACAGATACGTAGCATAACCAAATAACTCATATAGCATCAGCTTATTGACCATAAACATACCACAACAGCATAATACACATAGTTATAGTTATAATAACATCATAACACCTCAGTCAAATCCCAAAATCGTCGTAGCTTCCTCCAATAATTTCAAAAACTAAAAAAAGTTCTCTGCTCATGTCAAAAGTGTCATCTGCCTCAAACGTACTTTAAAAATCGTGATCCCATACCAAATATGTCATTCAAAGCTCTCATAGTATCATAATGGTGCCGAAAAAATATGAACAGTTCACAAAGTACAGACAAAATACAACTTCATAAGTGTGAAGTTATCCAATGGTGTAATTATGTAAACATCTGTCACTGATGTAGTAAAGTAAATGTTTGTCTCTCTCAGTTAAATGATCAGATAGCTGTGTAATTTATGTGTTAGAGAAACATGGTACCGATGTGCAAAGTTGTATAAACAAATACCATATTAGCTAGTGCTCCTTGTGCTAGCCAAACACATGGTACACAAAGTAAGCGTGTACCCCCCTGAGGAATAATGTAATTATATCCTCAGGTGTTACAGATTACAGCAATGGAATGAAATGTATCACGGAAAACTTTCTTTGTAATTCAAATATGTTGAAAAATAAATAGTTTAATGCGTGTCCTGTAGCGCTAAATGTGCGTCTTGCTGTAAGACAATCTCTGTGGAAGTGTCGCAGTTATTGTCCTCCGAAAGCTAAGTTCTGCAGAAGTCAATGTACTTACCTCATGATAAACGAAAATGAAATGCTTTGCGTATAGATATCTTAGTTATTACGCTTACTGCCGTGATGAAGTAAGTACTGTACTGTATGTATTGTTGTGCTACAGAAAAGGCTGTCTCATTGTAGCTATACCACAAACGTTACTACTAAAACATGTTTTACTTTCCAGAAAAATTCAGAAAAAGTGTGCAGATATAAAACAGATAAACTGCAAAAGCAACATTGTAAATTGTCACTCATTAGTAGCGTCGTGATAAAATCGTGTAGCTGTCACATAAACTAACCACTGTATCATCTGGTATCTCACAGAAAGTACTTTAAATCCAGAATGTATTTTCAAGTAAACCAAAATGTTGCATTAAAATCTCATTAGCAATACTGGTAAATGTTCTAAGTATGAGAGCCTTATAGTCATTACGTAATCGTGCAACTAACAAGCAAGAATGTACACACGAAATAACACAGTGATGTCTGTTCACTATAACAATGCACTCGTAAATACTGTCTAAATATGTTCCGTAGGTTCTAGACTGGATAGTGAACTTCAAAACATTGTTGCATGTTAACAGTTTCTAAGTGTGTCAAAGCATACTAGAAATGTGAAGTGAAACGTTTTATGGCAAAGACAAAGTTAAAAAGCAGATTATCTTTCAATAAACGGTTTTACATGTGAAATGTGGTGTAAACCTTTACTCTTCCTAGTACGCAGAGTTTCAACTTCAACGCAATTATCATGTGGTATACGTCGGATTCTGTAAGGTCCATTGTAAACTAGAAAGAATTTGTGACTCAAGTGTTTCTTCTTATGTGACAATGGATGAGCTTTAATGAGAACTTTCTGACCAATATATAATTTCTTTGCATTTGCTTTACCGTGTAATTTTTTCCTTTTGTCTGCAGCAGAATTTATATTTTTAATAGCCAAATCAATTATGTCTTTGTGCCGAGGTTTACGTGTATTCGGAAAAGGTACAAGCTCTCTGATTCTGTTCGGTGGTTCTTTATTCTTCAGTACAAGAACAGGTGGTAAAGCAGTGGAGTCATGAGGCATTTCATTCAGCACGATTTGAAATAAGTGTAAATATCTGTCCCAATGCTGATGCTTTCTTTGACAATAAAGTCTGCAAAGCTTATTGATTTCTTTCATAATCCGTTCAGACGGGTTACAATGTGGTGAGTACAATGAAATAAAAACAGATTTGATTTTATGGTTACGAAGCATGCGTGAAAAAACAGCAGATCTGAATTGCGGTCCGTTATCTGAAATTACTTTACTAACGTGTCCAACTTCACGTAAGAAATTTCTAACAAAGGCGTTGGATACAGACCGTCCAGTGGCTTTACGTAACGCAGTGAAAGAAACAAATTTTGAAGTAAGTTCAATAGCGACTAGAACGTACGAAAATCCATTAGATGTTCTGACAAGCGGTCCCAAGAGATTAACAGCAGCAAATTCTTTTAATTTAGAAGGAATGATAGGAAACAATGGAGCACGATGTGAGACAGTAGATGGTTTCGCCTTCTGACAAAGTTTACAAATAGACAAGACTCTTCGAATTCTCTTTTCCATATTGTTAAAATAACAAGTCGTTCGAAGAATATGATAACATTTTCGTGAACCAAAATGTGCATAGCTGAAATGAATGTACCAAATGAGCTTATTAACAAAATCGTCTGGAATGCAAAGTACCCTTAGCTTGTCATCAACAGTGCATCGTTTGAACAGTATGTTGTTTCTAACCAGATAATAATGCCGAATCTGTGTGTGTGTCTTTTCATGCCATTTACTTTTGATGTCTTTCCAAATCGGATCTTTATCTTGTTCATGAGCAATGTCCTTTAAAGATGTGGTGATGAAGTTTTCAAAGGCGACTTTCTGGGTGTAAAGAATACTGAAATTTCTCTCGAGGTTGCTTTCTGTGTTACTTTTCTCAAGCCCAGCCGGTGCGCGTGACAGTGCGTCCGCAACGATGTTCTCCTTGTCGGGAATGTAGACTATTGTGAAGTGGAATTCTTGCAGAAACAATGCCCAACGTTTTAACCTGTCATGATTTAATTTTGAAGACATAAGAAATTGTAGTGCACGATGGTCACTGTATAATTTTACGTGCTTACTATAAGGAAAGAAACGGAATTTGTTAAATGCCCAAACGATAGCTAAAGCTTCTAATTCAGTAACGGAATAATTTTTTTCAGATTTTGTTAGCACTCGGCTAGCAAAAGCAATGGTTTTCTGAACAGTAATGTCATTTTCTGTGGCTTCTTGAAATAAATGTGCACCAAGACCGACTTTAGAAGAAGCCGTGCTAAGGCAAAAATCTTGTGAGAGATCTGGATGAGCTAGTATCGGCGCGTTAAGTAACGATTCTTTCAAAGAATTGAATTCCAACTGTGCTTGTTCGTCCCAGTTTCAAATAGTATTTTTTCCAGTGAGAGAACAAAGTTTTGGTGTAACTAGAATTTGCATATTCAGAAAACGACGGTAAAAATTTACGAGACCTAGAAAACTGCGGACTTGTTTTTTTGTGGATGGAACTGGAATGGCTCTGATTGCTTCTAACTTTTCAGGATCCGGCTGGATGCCTTCAGAAGAAATAATATGTCCCAAAAACTTCACTTTTGTCCTACCGAATTCAGATTTTTCCAAGTTAACTGTAATTCCAGATTCTTCAAAAATATGTAACACGCTGTTGAGGATGCGATTATGTTGTTCCCATGAGGCTTCTGCTATCAGAATATCGTCCACATATAAGGTGATGTGACGTTTTAAGAGCTCAGGTAATATGGAATTTAGCCCGCGAATGAATGCTGCCGAGGAAATGTTCAAACCAAAAGGAAGTTTCCGAAACTGATAACAAACGCCGAAACAAAGGAAAGCTGTGTATTTTCTACATTCTGGATGAAGTTCGATCTGATAAAAGCTGGATCTGAGATCAATCGAAGACAACACTTTTACACCAATAATATTTTGAAGAAGTTCTTCCAACGTTTGCGGCCTGTCTGTTTCAGGATTAATGATAGTATTGATTTGTCTCGAATCCAAGACAAGCCTGATCGATCCATTTTTCTTCTCAACAACATGTAATGGATTGTTGTATGAGCTTACTGCAGGCTCAATAATGCCGTCGTCAAGCATAGATTGTATTTCTGTTCTAACACGGTCCCTATAATGTGCTGGAATTACGTATGGTCTAACACAAAATTTAGTATGCTCACGAACACGAAATTGGAATTGAAATCCCTTGATTGTTCCTGTTTTGTGAGTAAAAACTGTGGAATGTGCTTGTAAAATCTCAAAAAGGTCCTGCCTATCAGTGTCATTACAATTCTCAATTGTTTGAATTTTATTCTGAATTAACTCATTAGTTTCAATTATGCCGTCGATATCATCCCTGTCAGTACTTGCAGAGCGACTGCTAGTGTCTAGTTCCGAAGAAAATTCCGAACTGTTGTCTAACAGAAGGTAAAGCCGATTAATTTCCTCGTCATGGTTTGAGAGCCAATCTTCAAATTTCAAAGCTATTGACTTACCTTCTTTCTCTAAACTTATTTCAGCATCGTAAAACTTTAAGATTGCTTTGTATTTATTCAAAAAGTCTACTCCCAGTATAATTTCCGTCGACAACAATGGAACAATAAGAAAGTTCATAGAGAAGCTGTGGCTCTGACAAAAGAATTCTAAGTTGGTTTGTTGGCGTACATCTACACTTTTTCCAATGACTGCACCTTGTAATTTAATCTTGCGTAACGGAAGTGTGGGGCAATCGTTCCATTTGTTGCATTTGCTAAAAGCTGTTTCACTAATTACTGAAATGGGACTGCCTGAGTCAAGTACTGCCGTAAATTTTACGTCATTTACAGTAATGTGAATCACAGGATATGCAATGTTGTTAATTTTTACGTCGTGTTCCTGGAGTAATATGTCCCTAATGTCTTCCATTTTAACGTAATTACTAGCTACGGCAGCTGCGTCGTCAGTTTCATAAGTACGTTTTGAGGCTGCCAGCGGTATGAGTCATTGCCTATTGTGTCTTTGTTGGCGCGCGTCGTTATTGGGATTTGGAGACCTAACCTCTATTAATTCACCTTGTCGAGAGGGCCCTGCTCTGTTTGAATCCCGCCAGTTCTGCTGCAATTCAGGTCTGTCGTTACGATCATATCGTCTGTCGTCATGTCGGTAGATTCCATAGTTTATTTCTTGTCGGTCACGTGGTGGAGAATTTCTCTCTGAATCGTAACTGCGCGCTGGACCGTTGCGTCTAAAGTTATTCTGTCTCCCTTGATAGTAATTATTTTGGTTCCCATATTGTCTGTTTCTCTGATTGTCTCTGTGATAGTCATTACCGCGGAGAGGTGACCTTTCCCTGTAATTATTACTACTCTGTCAACGGTTGTCATACGGGTGGTGTCTGTTTTGGTCACGATTTGTATTGTGAGAATAGCCTTGTCGTGTCCAGTTATTATTTCTTTCATCGCGGAATTGCGACGGATGTGACCTGTAATTGTTGTGTTCCTGTTTTCGCGTTCCGCGATTGTCAGTGTCAATTTCTAATTCTTGTAAGAGTCCCTGAAAAGCTTCAATGTTATCTTTGCAACGGCCTGCCAAAATAATATGCCGTAAATGTTCAGGCAATTTGATTAAGCAAATGTGGATGTGATCTGACGGGCTGTATGGGTTTGACAGGTACTGATTCTTGTGCAACATGTCTTCAAAATATTTCACAAGACTGGAAAATTCAGATTGTTCGAAATGTTTCATCATCATGATGCTTTGTTTTACTCGGTCTTGTGTAGCTTGAGACCAATATGCTGAGAGGAAGGCATGATAAAATTCTCCTTCACTGTGACAATCGTGAATGACCGATCGCATTCTTACAGCTGGTTCATTCTCCAAGTAGCCACACATAAATTCTAATCTGTGCTCTAGTGACCAGTTGGGAGGAAAACAATGAGAGAATTGATGGAGCCACGCTTGTGGATGAATGTCGTTGCCAGAATTCTTAAATGTTTTGAATTTACGTGTAGTAATGAACAGCTTATAGTCAAAATCATCGTGTCGGCGGGTCGCATATCGGCCATTGTTACGTCGTTTCGGCGGTTCCATCTCAAAATTCGGTGTACTCTGCCAATTTCTTTCATAATCTCCAAAGTGCCCTGTGTGGTTATTTTGGGGCAGTTCCGTATTTTTATGTCCCTCTTCCCGTATTGGAGTGCGAGTGTCCTTTGAAATACGTAATTCTTGTATTATCCGTGTCAACTGATCTTGCACTTCCCGGATTTCTCTTTGGTGTTGCGTATTAATTTGATTCTGATTTTGTTTGAATTTCCTAATTTGTTCGAACTCTTCTGTGTCATTAAAGACTACCGGTTTTGTGTCATTCAGATTATCATCTACCTTCATAGATAAATTAGTGAACTGATCCGAAAGTTCGGCTACTTTCTCCGATAGTGAACACATTTCCTCAGTGTGTTTTTCTGAACCAAGTTTCAGAGTGTCCATTTGTGTTGAAATCGAATCTACTGTGTCCTTTAATTTTTCCTGAGTTCTTGCAAGTTGCGTAACGGAATCGGTAGATGCAACTGAGTCCATTTTAGCTTGCAAGGTGTCGTGATTTTCACGAACAACAGTTTGCAATTCTTTTATAGCTGCTTCGTGATTCTGTAATGAGTTTTCATGCCACGAAAAAATAGGTTGAAAATGCTCACAAATTTGTGTTTTTACGTCATTACAGATTTTTTGACATTTCGATTCAATGTTATGTAACTCAGTAGTTAAATCTTCACGTGTTTGTTCAAGTGTGGTGTCTAACTTCCGAAGATTATGTTCCATTGTGTCCAACTGTTGCTGTGTTTGTCTCTGATTTTGTTCCATTGTGTCTAACTTTTGAAGATTATGTTCCATTGTGTCCAACTGTTGCTGTGTTTGTCTCTGATTTTGTTCCATTGTGTCTAACTTTTGAAGCTTTTGTTGTGTTTGTCTCTGATTTTGTTCCATTGTGTCTAACTTTTGAAGATTTTGTCCCATTTGTTTCTGATTTTGTTCAAGCGCTGTGTCTAACTTTTGTAGCCTTTGTCCCATTTGTTGCATTAACTGTAATAACAGTGCACTGGTGTCTGAAACATGTTCCTCAGTGCTTTTCGGCAGTGCATTTGAACCGGCAATATTCGCATTTTGAAAAGCAGAAAATGTGTCTTGATTTATTTGAGAAAACGGTGAGGACGCAAAATCTGAATCTACAGTATTTGCAAGATTGTGTCCTGTCATTTCGGAATCCTGAGGCGATCTGTTGCCGACCGATCGATCGATAACGCTTCCCTGTTCACTAATTGTTTCACTGCCTACACCATTATTTGTAACCCGCTCCATTTCCCTAAACACAATTACCAAATTACTACTTTGAACATTAGTTAATTCATTACATGGTGGCGCTAACACACTGCTTTCGTCTTCACTGTCATTTCTCAGTTTACTTTGGAGCCTAGTATTACGTTTTTCACACGCCATTATTGTCACAATTTTTCACACGACAACACAGAAAAACACAATTTGAAAAACAAAAATAAGAGAACACATTAACATAGCACTGAAAATAATATGTAGTCAATTGCAAGCGCAGCTGCGAAATACTTGGTGCAAATCTACATGCATGCCACAACTGTTGTACTGTACCACAATGAAAGGCTACAACTAATAAGGAAATTCTCTCTATGATTACGCGCTAGCAATAAAAAAAATATACATTAATTACACAAACTACAAGAAAAAATCAGAAGATTCCAGTGAGGTATCCTCGGCTAAGGGTCAACATATGAAACGTCCCCTTAGAAAAATTGTACACGACTGTGCTTAATCTGACACACAATATCTTTAGCGCAACGCAATCTGACTTCCAAAAATCCCTACGAACGAATGGCCCTGGCTAGCATTAACCTATACGTTTCACAAATCACTTATCTCACAAAAATCTTCGTTACTCAAGCTACTGCAATACAGCGAGCGCCACTACTGCCAGCTAAATAAAAGATTCAAACTACTGAAGGCACTAACTACTGATAGGCATAGTTAGAAAATGAAAGATTTTAATAGAGAACAAACAATGTATTTACCTCACTAGTCATAATATATATAGCAGTTCATGACACCAATTCTTACAAATTTCAAAACTCCCCCATCTCTCTCCCCACGTCCACCACTGCTGGCGGCTCACCTCCAACTGCCCAACGCTACACGCTGTTAGCATCCAGCTGCCGCTGCCCGACACTACAATGGCAGACAACAATGCAAACTAGCCACAGACTGCGCACAGCACAAATTTCAAAACTCCGCCATCTCTCTCCCCACGCCCACCACTGCTGGCGGCTCACCTCCAACTGCCCAACGCTACACGCTGTTAGCATCCAGCTGCCGCTGCCCGACACTACAATGGCAGACAACAATGCAAACTAGCCACAGACTGCGCACAGCACAGCCAGTGATTTTTCCTACAGAGCGCTATGTGGCGTTACCAATAAGAAAACGTAAACAGCCTACTTACAACGGAAGCAAAAGAGAAAGCTGAAATGCTTAACAAAGGAAAGCCAAGGACAATTTCCACGATTAAATGTCGTATCACTGGAAAGCTGAATGAAATAAGTATTAGTGTCAGTGGTGTGGAACAGCTCAAGTCGTTAAAACTGAAATAAACTCCAGGGCGCGATGGAATTCCTGTCAGTTTACATACTGATTATTCGGCTGAGTTAGCCTCTCTTTTAACTGTAATCTACTACAGATCCTTCGAACAAAACACTGTGCCCAATACTTGGAAAAAGATACAGGACATACCCGTCTACAAGAAGGGTAGTAGAAGTGATCCACAACACCACCATCCAGTATCCTGGACATAGATTTCTGGTAGACTCTTAGAGCATAGTCTGAACTCAGACACATTGAATTATCCTGAACATAATGACCTCAGCAATGCCAGCCGGCATGGATTTCGAAAACGGCGATCATGTGAAACTCAAATCACTTTTATCACATGAAATACTTAAAGCTCTGGATCAAGGTAATGAGGTAGACGCTGTATTTCATGATCTCCGAAAAGCATTTGACTGAGTACCACACCTTCGCTTACTGTCAAAGGCCATGGGGTTTCAAGTGAAATTTGTGATGGGATTGAGGACTTTTTGATAGGGGGAAGTAGCATGTTATTTTGGATGAAGAGTCATCGTCAGATGTAGAAGTAAATTCGGATGTGCCCCAGGGAAGGGTGTTGGAACATTTGCGGTTCGTGTTGTAAATTAATGACCTTGGAGGCAATATTAATAGTAAAATGAGGCTTTCTGCAGATAATGTAGTTGTCTATAATGAAGTAGTATCTGAAAGAAGTTGCATAAAAATTCTGTCAGATCTTGATAAGATTTCAACATGATGCAAAGATAGGCAACTTCCATTAAATGTTCAAAAATGTAAAATTTTACCTTACACAAAACGAAAAAACTTAGTATTTTATGATTGTAATAGCAATGAGTTGCTGTTGAAATCGGCCAACTCATAAAAATACATGGGTGTAACACTGCATGATAATATGACAAGGAATGATCACATAAAGTTGAGTCGTGATTAAAGCAGGTGAGAGACTTCGTTTTATTGGTGGAATACTGGAAAACTACACTCAGTGTAGAAAGGAGATTGCTTAAAAATCACTTGCGCAACCGTTTCTAGAATATTGCTCAAGTCTGTGGGACCTGTACCAGAGAGGACTATAAAGGGACTTTGAAAGTACACAGAGAAGGGCAGCACAGTTGGTGACAGGTTTGTTTAATCCGTGGGAGAGTGTCCAGAGATACCAAAGGAACTTCACTGAAAAGGTCTTGAAGGTAGACGTAAACTATTCTAGAAAGTCTACTAACAAAGTTTCAAGAACAGGCTTGAAATTATTGCTCTGTGAATATACTATAACCACCTAGGTATTGCTAGCATAGGTACGTGGGGTAAGATTAGAAAAATTACTGCACTCACAGACGCATTCAAACAATCGTTTCTCCCTCGCTTCATACGTGAATGGAACAGGAAGAAACCCTTATAATTGCTACAATGCGACATATTCTCTGCCATGCATCTCACAGTGGTTTCCAGTGTATAGATGTAGACGTAGGTGTAGATGTTGATTAATATAGTCGGTAAAAGAGATTTGCAAATACTAAATTACAGTCTTGTCCACGATTTGGTGTAAACCACAAAAGAGACCATCCTTTCTATCGCAACACAAATTGTAATTACTGTAAAAATACCAGAAATACCTCCCCCCATGAACCATGGACCTTGCCGTTGGTGGGGAGGCTTGCGTGCCTCAGCGATACAGATAGCCATACCGTAGGTGCAACCACAACGGAGGGGTATCTGTTGAGAGCCCAGACAAACATGTGGTTCCTGAAGAGCGGCAGCAGCTTTTTCAGTAGTTGCAGGGGCAACAGTCTGGATGATTGACTGATCTGGCCTTGCAACATTAACCAAAACGGCCTTGCTGTGCTGGAACTGCGAACGGCTGAAAGCAAGGGGGGAAACTACGGCAGTAATTTTTCCTGAGAGCATGCAGCTTTACTGTATGATTAAATGATGATGGCGTCCTCTCGGGTAAAATATTCCATAGGTAAAATAGTCCTCCATTCGGATCTCTGGGCGGGGACTACTCAAGAGGATGTCGTTATCAGGAGAAAGAAAACTGGCGTTCTACGGATCGGAGCGTGGAATGTCACATCCCTTAATTGGGCAGGTAGGTTAGAAAATTTAAAAAGGAAAATGGATAGGTTAAAGTTAGATAGAGTGGGAATAAGTGAAGTTTGGTGGCAGGAAGAACAGGACTTCTGGTCAGGTGACTACAGGGTTATAAACACAAAATCAAATAGGGGTATTGCAAGAGTAGGTTTAGTCATAAATAGGAAAATAGGAATACGAGTAAGCTACTACAAACAGCATAGTGAACGCATTATTGTGGCCAAGATAAATACGAAGCCCACACCTACTACAGTAGTACAAGTTTATATGCCTACTAGCTCTGCAGATGACGAAGAAATTGAAGAAATGTATGATCAAATAAAAGAAATTATTCAGATAGTGAAGGGAGATGAAAATTTAACTGTCATGTGTGACTGAAATTCGGTAGTAGGAAAAGGGAGAGAAGGAAACGTAGTAGGTGAATATGGACTGGGGCAAAGAAATGAAAGAGGAAGCCGCCTGGTAGAATTTTGCACAGAGCACAACTTAATCATAGGTAACACTTGGTTCAAGAATCATAAAAGAAGGCTGTATACATGGAAGAACCCTGGAGATACTAAAAGGTATCAGATAGATTATATAATGGTAAGACAGAGATTTAGGAACCAGGT
Source organism: Schistocerca gregaria (assembly GCF_023897955.1). Taxonomy (NCBI): domain Eukaryota; kingdom Metazoa; phylum Arthropoda; class Insecta; order Orthoptera; family Acrididae; genus Schistocerca; species Schistocerca gregaria. Next base: position 133,104,615 of record NC_064921.1, on the reverse strand, counting down.
TTTAAATTGTAAGGCATTTCCAGGGGCAGATGCGCACTCTGACCACAATCTATTGGTTATGACCTGTAGGTTGAAACTGAAGAAACTGCAAAAAGGTGGGAATTTAAGAAGATGGGACCTGGATAAGCTGAAAGAACCAGAGGTTATACAGAGTTTCAGGGAGAGCATAAGGGAGAAATTGACAGGAATGGGGGAAAGAAATACAGTAGAAGAAGAATGGGTAGCTTTGAGGGATGAAGTAGTGAAGGCAGCAGAGGATCAAGTAGGTAAAAAGACGAGGGCTAGTAGAAATCCTTGGGTGACAGAAGAAATATTGAATTTAATTGATGAAAGGAGAAAAAATAAAAATGCAGTAAATGAAGCAGGCAAAAAGGAATACAGACGTCTCAAAAATGAGATCGACAGGAAGTGCAAAATGGCTAAGCAGGGATGGCTAGAGGACAAATGTGAGGATGTAGAGGCTTATCTCACTAGGGGTAAGATAGATACTGCATACAGGAAAATTAAAGAGATAGGAGAACCACTTGTATGAACATCAAGAGCTCATACGGAAACCCAGTTCTAAGCAAAGAAGATAAAGCATAAAGGTGGAAGGAGTATATAGAGGGTCTATACAAGGGCGATATACTTGAGGACAATATTATGGAATTGGAAGAGGATGTAGATGAAGACGAAATGGGAGATACGATACTGCGTGTAGAGTTTGACAGAGCACTGAAAGATCTGAGTCGAAACAAGGCCCCCGGAGTAGACAACATTCCATTGGAACTACTGACGGCATCGGGAGAGCCAGTCCTTACAAAACTCTACCATCTGGTGAGCAAGATGTATGAGACAGGCGAAATACCCTAAGACTTCAAGAAGAATATAATAATTCCAATCCCAAAGAAAGCCGGTGTTGACAGATGTGAAAATTACCGCACTATCAGTTTAATAAGTCACAGCTGCAAAATACTAACACGAATTCCTTACAGACGAATGGAAAAACTAGTAGAAGCTGACCTCGGGGAAGATCAGTTTGGCTTCCGTAGAAATGTTGGAACACGTGAGGCAATACTGACCCTACGACTTATCTTAGAAGAAAGATTAAGGAAGGGCAAACCTACGTTTCTAGCATTTGTAGACTTAGAGAAAGCTTTTGACAATGTTGACTGGAATACTCTCCTTCAAATTCTGAAGGTGGCAGGGGTAAAATACAGGGAGCGAAAGGCTATTTGCAATTTGTACAGAAACCAGATGGCAGTTATAAGAGTCGAGGGGCATGAAAGGGAAGCAGTGGTTGGGAAGGGAGTGAGACAGGGTTGTAGTCTCTCCCCGATGTTATTCAATCTGTATATTGAGCAAGCAGTAAAGGAAACAAAAGAAAAAGTTGGAGTAGGTATTAAAATCCATGGAGAAGAAATAAAAACTTTGAGGTTCGCCGATGACATCGTAATTCTGTCAGAGACAGCAAAGGACTTGGAAGAGGAGTTGAACGGAATGGACAATGTCTTGAAAGGAGGATATAAAATGAACATCAATAAAAGCAAAACGAGGATAATGGAATGTAGGCGAATGAAGTCGGGTGATGTTGAGGGTATTAGATTAGGAAATGAGTCACTTAAAGTAGTAAAGGAGTTTTGCTATTTGGGGAGCAAAATAACTGATGATGGTCGAAGTAGAGAGGATATAAAATGTAGACTGGCAATGGCAAGGAAAGCGTTTCTGAAGAAGAGAAATTTGTTTACATCGAGTATAGATTTAAGTGTTAGGAAGTCATTTCTGAAAGTATTTGAATGGAGTGTAGCCATGTATGGAAGTGAAACATGGACGATAAATAGTTTGGACAAGAAGAGAATAGAAGCTTTCGAAATGTGGTGCTACAGAAGAATGCTGAAGATTAGATGGGTAGATCACATAACTAATGAGGAAGTATGGAATAGGATTGGGGAGAAGAGAAATTTGTGGCACAACTTGACCAGAAGGAGGGATCGGTTGGTAGGAGATGTTCTGAGGCATCAAGGGATCTGCAATTTAGTATTGGAGGGCACAGTGGAGGGTAAAAATCGTAGAGGGAGACCAAGAGATGAATACAGTAAGCAGATTCAGAAGGACGTAGGTTGCAGTAGGTACTGGGAGATGAAGAAGCTTGCACAGGATAGAGTAGCGTGGAGAGCTGCATCTGCAGTCTCAGGACTGAAAACCACAACGACAACAACCAGAAATAGGCCTGAAGTATGCAAAACTAAGCCCAACAGATAAAAACAGCAGAAAAGCAGCCATATTGCAATGGTTAAAAATTATACGCACATGTGCAAATTCAAAATCTTTGCCGATGAAAAGTAACGTTATTTACTTTCTAGCTGACAATAACAAGTTGTTAGCTGTAACTCTTCGAATTAACAAAGTGCGAATCAATTTTGGAATTGACATTTAGTCATTAATTTCAATCGTTAACCTCCAGATGTACCGAATGTTAGGACTGACAAAGTCAACAGACTTTCAAAGTACACTGTTCAGTTACTGCTGTCAGAAGATTCCAGTAAAAAGACTATAATTTTTAACAGATGTGACATATAAACAATTTAGGGAACAGTCTACATTCGAATCTGCAAATTCATGTAAAGTAACGGATTTACTCGGATTGGATCACTTCAATATATTGAGCTTTACCGCTTATGAGGAAGCGAATCAGATTCGAATTGACATTTTGACGAAAATTCAGTTAGCTGTTGCAAAAGTCTTGTGACGTCTCTTTCCCGAAGCAACGACCAATATCAAAGCTAACAAGGCAAACATTATATTGAAGCCGAATGCGATGTCGAAATTTAACAAAGCACCCAACATTCCGTTTGGATTAAAAGATAAAGTAAAGCACAAGGACAACAATCTTGAACAGAATCAGATATTGAGGCCATAACCAGTGACCCATGGACAACGGCGACTGTAGTTGTACAGAAACCGAGCGGTTCACTTCGCATCTGTATGGATCTCAGGGATACGGTTAACTGTCAGAATGTTATCGGTTGATGTCGGTCCCAGCGTAAAGTCAATCACTGGCACTCCAGAAGGGAACGTTAGAGCAGAGAGGGCTGCGAGTTGACGTCATTAGTCAGCCAATTGCACGCTGACTGACTCCTCTCCAGGAAGTCAACACGATGGCAGCGCCCTCTACACGAAGACCGTCTGACCGCGGCCCATTTCTGTGAGTTCTACAGAAGCGTCAAGACCAGCGACCTGAATCGATGCATCTGTAGTTGAAATGTTTACTGGTAGTGACACACCAAAATCACAATATTAATCCGTTGCAGTTGCTCCATATTTTATTACAATCAAAAGCATTATAAAAATCACGATCACAATAATACAGGCGACTGCCTTACAAGGCCAGATCACTTGGACAAATAACAAATAAATTTCTTTAACCGGGACAATACCCATAAAACTTGAAATTTGTACATGACTAGCTAAACATACTCCAGTAAAGCTTTATTTAAATAGCACAAATTTTCATACAATTCCCATCAGAACTCTGATTATTTCCAATCAGCTGAGGAACCGATTAAGGGTAAGAACACAGATCTTTTAAGGTTTGGCTAGCCAACTTTCCTAAACAAAACTATATACAAATGGCTAAAAAAATTAAGGAGGTGCTTTAATTTTGATCAAACCAAATTTCAAATTCAGTTACTGAGTTGATTAATCAATAATATTCTCAGAATGATTACAACTAGAACATGACCATATGACCATACCCCTAAAATGACGTTGCTTCAGTATTGCGTGTGAATTAGCGATAGTTGGGAGCAGACCAAGGATTCAAATGAATACGAGAGGTCCACGAGACAGGAAATGACATGGAAGTACACTCATGTACTCAACTTTGAACTGCAATTGAACTTCAGGTGCTATAAGTTTCCACCGGAAAGATGGAATCACGCATCAGTGACAAAATAAACCAAGATATTTGGGAGAGAACACGGCCTTAAATACCTCTCTGCTCCGTGATGCTCTGCTCCCAGTATGCTCGCGTTGACCGCTGCCAATTATCTGTAACACAACACACATCAATGGCAGATAATATTCTGAGACACATACTACACAATCTTATCTAGAGAACAGGTGGCCAATACAACTTAATAGAAACAAATTGGCCTCCGTGAGTTACTTGGCTTGTGACAACCCCTAAAACTTTGATTAATAAGTTCGCTAAAAATCTACCCTAAAGTTAAGATGACAAGGATTATCTCGGCGCACATTTACATGCCAAACTACCAAATGAACAACAATGTAGAATAGAGGACGTATCTCGGCGTCTCTTGGAACGCCAGAGGCGAACTTACTTACAATTGGCTGCACTTCTAGCTACGTCTATAACCACGCCTCATGTCGGTTGGTTGGGCATAGTCACACTTCTTCAACTGCCGTCAAGATAGTTAGCCACGACACCGCGATAAGTGTAGAACATTCCAAAGGATTTTTAATACACTCGCTTATTCAATTAAGCTGCACGTAATCCACCGAGGCATCTCGGCGACTCCAGTTAAATATGCCGGCGTAACTACTAACAGACTCGAAGAGCTTGTCCTTCGGACCTCTACGGAAACCAAATCACCATGGGCGGTATATCTGCCCTCACCACTCAACACGCCGTGGCCACTGGCCTCGCTCCTTCGTTGTCCGACTCGTCCTCTTGCCGTCCCGCCTACGTACACAGTCCCACGTGACTCTCACTCACCGCCGATGCCGACACACGTCCCCAGCAGAGCGCACGCTCTGCTGTTAAATCCGAGGCGCCAAAGATGAGCAAAAGACAAATAAGTATCGAAGTCGACTCAAAGATCAAAATGATGATCGATGGAAACTGGCTCCAGAAACGCACCAGCTCAAATGTCACTTATTTCCTGTAATAAAACCTCATTCATACAATTTGCTTGAATTTTTTTCTAGCGATCCGAGAAAGCAGGTTTTCTAGGCAGCCCACAGTCGACAAGTAGGAAGGATACAACAACATCCTGTTCCGAAGCCGGACGAATTGATGTCAAAATTAGCCGTAGGTGTGTACGTTACGAAGCTCGATCTTAAAGAAGCATATTTGCGAATTCCTTTAGACGAAGACCTATAGGGATTTATAGCTGTAGACACTCTGTTAGGACTTTGCCGTTACAAAAGGGTTGAGAAATGTTTCGAATGGCTCTGAGCCCTAGGAGACTTAACATCTAAGGTCATCAGTCCCCTAGAACTTATAGCTACGTAAACCTAACTAACCTAAGGACACCATACACATCCATGTCCGAGGCAGGACTCGAACCTGCGGCCGTAGTGGTCGCGCGGTTCCAGACTGAAGCTCCTAGAACCGCAGGGTACACCGGCCGGCTACAAAACGATACCCTTCAGAATAACCAGCGCAACCGAGTTCATTCCAACAGTATTTAGAACAATGAAAGTAATTTGCAAAGCTCCGAACGGTGTGAAGTGTCTTGACAACATATTTGTCTCTGGCACAACTCCAAAGAAACTCTTACAGAATTTGGAATCTGTTTTCAAAATTCTGCAAGGGGCAAATTTGAAATGGAACCAAAATAAATGCATCCTTTTTCAACGTGAAATGCAATGCTTGGGACACATTCCATCTGCAGATGGCATCATTCTGAATCCCAAACACATTTTCGTCATCAAAAATCCGTCCCATTCCCAAGGAAATCAAGCAGTTATGTTTCGTATTACGACAAGTAATTTATCTTAGAAAGTTTCTTCCTTATGCAGCTTCCATCACTGAAACACTGCACAACTTGTTCGGTAAAGGCGTCAAATGGAACTGAACATCGAACGCCGACATGCACTTACCAAATTAAAACTATATTAGCTTGACGCCAAATGCTTTTGCTGCTCACAGTTGCTGAAGATGCTTCAGACTATGACATAGGTGCCATTCGGTCGCATTGATTTCATGGTTCTGAGGGCCCAGTCCCGTTCGTTTCAAGAACTCTGAGAATGGCGCGAAGATATCACAATCAGATGGGGAAGAAGGCCCTTGCAACTGTATCTGTGGTGTCACCGCCAGACACCACACTTGCTAGGTGGTAGCCTTTAAATCGGCCGCGGTCCGGTAGTATACGTCGGACCCGCTTGTCGCCACTATCAGTGATTGCAGACCGAGCGCCGCCACACGGCAGGTCTAGAGAGACTTCCTAGCACTCACCCCAATTGTACAGCCGACTTTGCTAGCTATGGTTCACTGACGTCTACGCTCTCATTTGCCGAGACGATAATTAGCATAGCCTTCAGCTACGTTAATTGCTACGACCTAGCAAGGCGCCATTATCTGTTGCTATTGATGCTGTGAATCATGTACCATAAAGAGCGACGTTCTCCATTAATGGATTAAAGTTAAGTATTCCACCAGCTACGTCCGTTTTTCTCAATTCTAATTCCCTTGTCATGTTCCAGACCTCACGCCAGCCTGCATGAGCTAAAACGCGTGCATTTCGGCCTCCTTTAAGGAACACGATTGGCTCTCCTGCCAACCACAACAGTATCTGCAGTCGAATAATTTTATGATTACATTTACGAATGTAGGTTTTCCTTCAGAGACTACCACCGTCTAGTGGCTATACTTGGAAAGAACATTCCTGTTCCTAGACCGACTTCTCAATGTCTGCAGCGCTGGCCGCTACTTCTGTCGAGTTACAACTCTTAAATTGTATTCAAGTCCACAGCGCAACACATGAAAGTAAATTTACTTTCAGTATGCTAATGAGACAAGACAAAATGCTTGACTCATCAACTGACGTTTGTCTTTCAGTGGATCTCAGTACTCAATAAACTACTTAAAATTTCTCTTTAATCTTATATTTATTCGCTAAATTTGCCCTTAAAGATCATACTTTATCTACACTTAAACAGTATATTCAAACGGAGAGATCCACTGATAAGAAGCTACTCAATCAACCAGAGATTAAGTCCTACTTAAAGATGAGGCACACAGTTACAGCTTTAATGTTTGTACAATCCGAGCAAGGCAAGACATGAGTAGTTCTTTCTGCAGTGCTTAAATGTAATGTATTAGAGTTGCTACGTCAATGCCATTGGTGTATATTTAGTACCAAACGCATTGCCAGAGAGCGTTGCTAATGGATGGATATTGACCAAGTCACTGTAACGATGGGTAAATGCCGCTTATGTCAGAAATACCAGTTAGTTCCGCCCCGACATTATTTTACGTGACCACAGGCACCAGAACCCTGGTCATGTCGGGTTAACGATTGTGTATGACCATTTTTCTAAACCTACTGGCTCAACCTCATCAAAGCTTTCTGCAAATTTCCATGTGTGATGTAGATGTCATCGATGTCGCCATAGACTATTCAGGGTTAGTTAAACGTCTTCTATACCGAAGGACTGTCGCCGTCTATTGTCACTGAAAACAGCTCACAATTTTCTTCTCAGTAATTTAAACTTTTTTTTGTGAATCCAACGGCATTTCACACCTTTAGGACTATACCGTTTCACCACGTGGTCAATGGACTTGCTAAAAGGTTCGAACAAACTTTCAAGTCGCACATGACGCAGCTGGCTCAACTCTAAAATGATTTATAGATGTTAATATCTCAGTACAGAGCCACGCTATGTGACCCACAATCTGCAGTCGAATAACTACATGAAAGACTGCATCGAATATTAACATAAATTTTAAATCTAGACGAGCATCCAAAAGTTGACTCTCAACAACAGTCGAAACAAAATTTTTTAAACAGAATGATGCAGCAGTCATTTCAATGTAAAAGATTGAGAAAATACGTGATCACAGAGCAAGTCAGCAATATTATGTTCAAGTTTAAATATTCACATGGAGTCACAACACACCGTAAGAGTCAGATCAGGCCACACTGCACTCTAACGCATGTGCTTAGAGCTCCTAGGCTGTTCTCTGTTACAGAATCAGAAGACCGATTCCCAGCCAGCCACCTGAGAGAGCTTCGGATGCAGCTGTCAGTCAACTCCGGCGACACTTCCAGCACCAGGCCACAGCTGCATCTAGCGTGCATGGAATGGATGAATGCGGACGTCGCACATCCCACCTCAGACCAGCCTCTGGACGTCCAAAAGGTGAATGCCTGACAGGCCACCCCCGTCAACACGGTTTTGCGTGAGATTCCTACAGTGCCACAAGTTAATGCCAGGGGGAGCAACATACATGCATCCAGCAAACACACGTTGGCAAGCATGGGAGCGGGACGATAACGAAGCCAGCTCCCTCCACCTCCCTTCCATTCCACGGGAGAGATATTACATACCAGGCAAGAGGTACGCAACTAATACCACGCAGGCACAATCACTCGCCTGGCGTCTTTCAGGTCGGTGAAGTAGCCTCCAGATGTCGCTGACAAACACTGAACCTCTTCCTGCTTTTACGCCACTTAATCCAACAAGTCATATGCCTGTCTAAAGGAAACGCTTTCAACTCCGAATTACTTCACCTCTGCGCAGCTCTGATGGATATGGGAAACCTTCCTCTGACCGTCTCAAACCGTGGCCCACTGCGGATGATCACATATTTAGGAACCAACAGTCACACAGTTCGCTTCAGTGCCAGCAGTTTGTACAGTTCGCTGAAGACTACCCTCCTATTTAGCTGTCGCTGTTTATGGAGAACTGCGACCATTGACAGAGTGTTTGCATAATTCTATTCCATTATCGTGAAAAATCAACAATGACCAGCGGCATGACGATGCAGAAAGCAATGAGAACCACTCCATTACAGACACGTAGTGGCCCGTAATTTAAAAAAAAAATGTGATGATGAATTCACCATTGGCATAAGATTGCAGAATAGTCCCACTCACGATCTCTGGGAGGGTACCATCCAGGGGAGGTGACAATGAGAAAAATATTAAATGACTAACGAAAGGATAACGTTCTATTAGTCATGGAGCGGAATGTCAGAAATCTGAACATGATAGAAAAACTAGAAATTCTGAAAAGCGTCTTTCTATGACTCAGTCTAGATATAGTGGAGGTTAATGAAGTGAAGTGGAAAGAAGAGAAGGATTTCTGGTCGAATGAATATAGGATAATATCAGCCCCAGCACTAAACGGTGAAATGGTAGTAGGATTTATTATGAATGGGAAAGTTCTATTAGAATATGATGCAGTGAACTATTCAGTGATAGTTTCATTCTTATATCAATCGACAGCAAACTAACTGCGACAACGATAGTTCTGGTATACATGCCTACGTCTCAAGCAGAAAATCAATAGATAGAAAAGGTATATGAAGCCATACTGAATGGGTAATAAAGTACGTAAAAGAAGATGGAAGTCTGATAATCATGGGAGACCGTAATGCGGCGGTATGGCAAGGAGCAGAATAACCGGTTGCGGGAGATTATGGTCTTGGTCGGGTTCCCGGGTTCGATTCCCGGCGGGATCAGGAATTTTCTCTGCCTCGTGATGGCTGGGTTTTGCGTATTGTCCTTAGGTTACTTAGGTTTAAGTAGTTCTAAGTTCTAGGGGACTGATGACCATAGATGTTAAGTCCCATAGTGCTCAGAGCCATTTGAACCATATGATATTGGTACAAGGAAATAGGGAGGAAAAGGCTAATTCAGTTCTGCTATACATTTCACGTAATAAGAGCGAATAATCTGTTACAGAATCACAAAAGGAGGAGGTATACTCGGAAAAGGATGGGAGATACAGTCATATTTCAGTTAGATTGCACTGTGCGGCTGATCCCGGTGGAGGTTCGAGTTCTCCCTGGGGCATGGGTGTGGGTGTGTGTCCTTAGGATAATTTAGGTTAAGTAGTTTGTAAGCTTAGGGACTGAAGACCTTAGCAGTCAAGTCCCATAAGATTTCACACACATTTGAACATTTTTGAAGTAAGATTACAAAATGGTCCGGCAGAGATTTCGAGATCAGATATTATATTGTAAGGAGCAGACAGAGATTCATATCACAATTTAGTAGTGATGAAGATTAGTTGGGAAGAATCAATACCCAAAGAAGTGGGATATTGTAGAACTAAGAAATGAAGAGACTTCCTTGAAGTTCTCCAAGGCTATAGTTACTGCCATAAGAAATGGCTCAGTAGGCAGTTTACTGAGGAAGAATGGACAATCACAGAAACTGGAAAGGAAAACATAGGTACAAAGAAGATAACTGCCAAGAAACCATCGGCAGCAGAAGATATACTTCAGCTGACCGATGAAAGAAGAAAGTCAAAAAGTATTCCGGAAATTCAGGAACACACAAAAAAAGTCACTTAGGAATGAAATAAACAGGAAATCCTGGGAAGTTATGGTGAAATGGCTGCATGAAAAATGTGAAGAAATAGAAAAAGAAATGAAATTTGGAAGGTCTGACTCAACATATAGGAAAGTCGAAACAATATTCGGTGAAATTAAAAGCAAGGGTGGTAACATTAAGAGCGTAATGAAAATTCCACTCCAGAGGAGAGGGTAGATAGATGGAAAGAGTACACTGAAGGCTTGTATGATCGGGGAGACTTCTTTGATAACGTGACACGAGAAGAAACAGGAGTCGATATAGAAGAAATAGTATATCTTGCCTTAGAGTCAGCATTTAAGAAAGATATGGAAGACTTGAGATAGAAAAAGGCAGAAGGAATATTTAACACTACATCACAATTTTTAAAAACGTGAGGGGAAGTGGAAACAAAACGACTATTCACGTTGGTGTGTAGAATATATGAGTGGCGATATATCATACGACTTTCGGAAAAACATCATCCCCACGATTCCGAAGACTCCAATAGCTGACAAGTGCGAGAATTATGGTACAATCAGCTTAACAGCTCAGGCATCCAAGTTGCTGACGAGAATAATATACACAAGAATGAAAAAGAAAATAGATAATCCGTTAAGTCACGAACGGTAAGGGTCGGAAGCACCAGAGACGCAGTAAAGTCAAGATACATTCACAGGCTCTGTTGAGCTAGAAAAAGCGTTCGACAGTACCATGCGGTGCAAGAAGTTCGAAATTCGGAGAAACGCACGGTTAAGGCATACGGAAAGATGGGTAGTATACAATAAATACAAAAGCCAAGACAGATCATTAGCAGCGGAATGCCGAGAACGAGGTGCTCCAATTAAAAAGGATGTAGGAATGGGTTATACACTCCTGGAAATGGAAAAAAGAACACATTGACACCCGTGTCAGACCCACCATACTTGCTCCGGACACTGCGAGAGGGCTGTAAAAGCAATGATCACACGCACGGCACAGCGGACACACCAGGAACCGCGGTGTTGGCCGTCGAATGGCGCTAGATGCGCAGCATTTGTGCACCGCCGCCGTCAGTGTCAGCCAGTTTGCCGTGGCATACGGAGCTCCATCGCAGTCTTTAGCACTGGTAGCATGCCGCGACAGCGTGGACGTGAACCGTATGTGCAGTTGACGGACTTTGAGCGAGGGCGTATAGTGGGCATGCGGGAGAACGGGTGGACGTACCGCCGAATTGCTCAACACGTGGGGCGTGAGGTCTCCACAGTACATAGATGTTGTCGCCAGTGGTCAGCGGAAGGTGCACGTGCCCGTCGACCTGGGACCGGACCGCAGCGACGCACGGATGCACGCCAAGACCGTAGGATCCTACGCAGTGCACTTCCCAGCAAATTAGGGACACTGTTGCTCCTGGGGTATCGGCGAGGACCATTCGCAACCGTCTCCATGAAGCTGGGTTACGGTGCTGCACACCGTTAGGCCGTCTTCCGCTCACGCCCCAACATCGTGCAGCCCGCCTCCAGTGGTGTCGCGACAGGCGTGAATGGAGTGACGAAGGGAGACGTGTCATCTTAGGCGATGAGAGTCGCTTTTGCCTTGGTGCCAATGATGGTCGTATGCGTGTTTGGCGCCGTGCAGGTGAGCGCCACAATCAGGACTGCATACGACCGAGGCACACAGGGCCAACACCCGGTATCACCTCTGGTGATCGTCGAGAGGACACTGAATAGTGCACGGTACATCCAAACCGTCATCGAACCCATAGTTCTACCATTCCTAGACCGGCAAGGGAACTTGCTGTTCCAACTGGACAATGCACGTCCGCATGTATCCCGTGCCACCCAACGTGCTCTAGAAGGTGTAAGTCAACTACCCTGGCCAGCACGATCTCCGGATCTGTCCCCCATTGAGCATGTTTGGGACAGGATGAAGCGTCGTCTCACGCGGTCTGCACGTCCAGCACGAACGCTGGTCCAACTGAGGCGCCAGGTGGAAATGGCATGGCAAGCCGTTCCACAGGACTACATCCAGCATCTCTACGATCGTCTCCATGGGAGAATAGCAGCCTGCATTTCAGCGAAAGGTGGATATACACTGTACTAGTGCCGACATTGTGCATGCTCTGTTGCCTGTGTCTATGTGCCTGTGGTTCTGTCAGTGTGATCATGTGATGTATCTGACCCCAGGAATGTGTCAATAAAGTTTGCCCTTCCTGGGACAATGACTTCACGGTGTTCTTATTTCAATTTCCAGGAGTGTAGTTTTCGCCCCTACTGTTCGATCTAAACATCGAAGACGCAGTGAAAAAATTAAGGGAAACTATCAAGAATGGAATTAAAACTCAAACTAAAATGATATCAGTGAATGTGAAGAATAATTGCAGGACCTAGTGAATGAATTGAACATTCTAACGAGTAGATAATATGGACTGAGAGTAGACTGAACAACGATGAAGGTAATGAGAAATAGCAAAAATGAGAACAGTAAGAAACTTAACATCATATTTGCTGATCTACATCTACATTTACATCTACATCCATGCTTCACAAGCCACCTGACGGTGTGTGGCGGAGGGTACCCTGAGTACCTGTATCGGTTCTCCGTTGAAGTTAAGGTATTCTGCTACCATGGCAGCTAAATAACCTTCGAAGAACGGTGCAAGCAGGACATAAAAAAGCAGTCTAGTACTGGCAAAAACGGCATTCCTAACGAAGAAAACTGTATTAGTATATAATAGAGACCTTAATTTTAGGAATCAATTATTAAAATGTGTATCTGGAACATAGCGTTGTATGGTAGTGAAACATCGAACGTGGGAGAACTGGAAAAGAAGAGAAACGAGGCATTTGAGATCTCGAAAATTATGTGACAGCTAAGGTAGGGAATGAGGAGGTTCTCCTCAGAATCGGCGAGGAAAGGAATATGTGGAAAACACAGAGGAGAAAAAGGGACATGATGGTAGGACATCTGTCAAGACATCGTGGAATCACGTGTAGCGGGCGCTGTATAGGGTAAATACCGTAAAGGAAGACAAAGAATGGAACACATCAAGAAAATAATTGACGACGTAGGTTGCAAGTGTTACTCTGAGATGAAGAGGTTGGCACAGAAGAGGAATTCGTGGCTGGCCGCATCAAACCAGTCAGAAGACTGATGACAAAAAAAAGGGACAAACATAGTCTGCCAAGAGACAGGAAGGACACAAGACCCTTACATATTATTGTGTCAGGTTTAGACGTGCCACATAGCAAAATTTTGCCAAACAAACGGACCATTTTGTAACAGGCGCTTACTAAATGTAGTTTGTTATTTTTATAATGTTTACACACCTTTGTTATAATGCCGCCCTATTAAATAAGTGCCAGCCGCCGTGGCCGAGCGGTTCTAGGTGCTTCAGTCTGGAACCGCGCGTCCGCTACGGTCGCAGGTTCGAATCCTGCCTCGAGCAGGATGTCCATAGGTTAGTTAGGTTTACGTAGTTCTAAGTTCTAGAGGACTGATGACCTCCGATGTTAAGTCCCATAGTGCTCAGAGCCATTTGAACCAATTTTATTAAAGAAGTGCTTCTTTGCAAGTGGGCGAATCAGCCACTATTAATGAACCATGAGAAGGAAACAGTTTTCTGCAAGTGTAGATGTATGGGATGAAACATTTGTAGCATCTAGTTACTACATTCATGACAGTAATTATGATTCATTGTTATTTTAGTTATCTTTACTTATGTCAAAATACGTTCACAACAGCGAAATAGTCCGTAATATACAAAAATGATAAGATAAAGCACTAGAAAAGCGTGAATTAACAACCCACAGACGAAGCAGGTACATTTTAATCGCAGTGTGTTCAGTCTGTGTTCCAAAAATATTGACCTCAGTGATTACGTCAGAAAGTACGAGCACTGCGACGTAACACAGATTGCTGTACATGTCCAACAGTCCCAGAAGATCGGCGTACTACTTCCGCAGCTGCGATGATCATGCAAGGGAAACGCCCCACAGCACCGCAATCAGATTTACTGGTAAACTGGTGAAGAAAGAAGCAGAAAAAAGAAGCAGAATATAAACAGCGAACGTTCCAAGGTCCAGACGTGCAACATGGAGCGAACTACAGCAACGACACCTTCGCCCTGTTTTCATGCTTGACGTATGTTCTTACCACTAAATATGAAGGGGGGGGGGGTGGTTAAGGAGTTTTTCTTATTAGTAGGCTGGCTCACTAGAATATCGACCAGAGTCTCGTATGCTGGGCTCTTGTCATGCCGCAAGAAGTCCATTGGTATCATACCTGGCGACCGTGTTGGCCTTGAAACAAAACCAAAATGTCTAACTTGTCGTTGTCAAGTGTAGTTCTTAACGTCGTTAAAATTGTTCCCACTCCTATTCATGTAAAACCATATAAGTTAATGAACTTTAGGCGGCACAGCTTCTAGGAACAGCGGAAGGACATCTTAAAAGTTCTTTTTGAATACAACTCTGTTCACTTTATCAGGACAACCGTTGACAATATTATCCTGTTCGTTCATTGCAATCTCGTGTAGACAGAAATTCTTAATTTTGCTTTTCTAAATTTCACCTGCCAACATCGCAGCTGATTCTTAAAAATTACTGTGCACTGGCAGTGTCGATGTGATGGTTTAGCTACTTGACAATCACCACATACTCTATATGATCAAAATTTTCAGAACACGCCCAGAAACGTATTTTTTCCATATTAGGTTCATTGTACTGTCACCTACTGCCAGTTACTCCATATCAACGACCTCATTATAAATCGTCAGAGAACATAATGGCGGCTTCACGGAACTTACGTACTTCGAACGTGGTCAGGGTATTGGATGTCACATGTGTAATACGTCTGTACGCGAGATTACCTCACTCCCAAACATCTATAGGTCCACTGTTTCCGATATGAAAGTGAAGTGGAAACGTGAAGGGACACGAACAGCACAAAAGCGTACAGGCCGACCTCGTCTTTTGACTGACAGAGGCCGCCGGCAGTTGAAGATGGTCGTAAAGTGTAACAGGCAGACATCTGTCCAAACCGTCATACAGACATTCCCAATTGCATCAGGATCCACTGCAAGTACTATGAAAGTTAGGCTGGAGGTGAGAAAACTTTAATTTCATGGTCGGCTGCTGCTCATAAGCTACACATAACGCCGGTAAATGCCAAACGAAGCCCCGCTTGGTGTAAGGAATGTAAAGACTGGATGACTGAACAGTGGAAAAACGTTGTGCGGAGTGACGAATCACGGTACAGAATGTGGCGATCCGATGGCAGAGTGTGGGTATGGCGAACACCCAGTGAACGGCATTTGCCAGGGTGTTTAGTGCCAACAGTAAAATTCGGAGGCGCTGTTATTATGGTGTGGTGGTGTTTTCGTGGAGGTTTGTGGTTTTGCATGGCAGTATCACAGAAGAGGCCTACGCTGATGTTTTAAGCACCTTCTTGCTTCCCACAGTTGAAGAGCAATTCTGGGATGGCGATTGCATCTTTCAGCACGATCGAGCACCTGTTCATATTGCATTGCATGTGTGGAAGTAGTCACACGACAATAACATCCTTGTAATGGACTGGTCTGCACAGATACTCTTGACCTGAATCCTATAGAGCACCTCTGGAACGTTTTGGAAAGCCGACTTCGTGCCAGGCCTCACCGACCGACATTGAAACCTCCCTCCAGTCCGTGAAGAATGGGCTGCCGTTCCCCAGGAAACCTTCCAGCACCTGATTGAACGTATGCCTGAGAGAGTGGAACCTGTCATCAAGGCTAAGTGTGGGCCAACACCATACTAAATTCCAGCATAACCGATGTAGGGCGCCACGATCTTCTAAGTCATTTTCAGCCAGGTGTTCAGATACTCTGATACAGTTAGCACCGATGGTCATGCATCATACCGATGTCTTGGACATAGCGTAATTGACAAGAACAGATTTTTTTAATAATGTGCCAAACAAATTCAGGGCTATAATTTTCCTTTTAATATGCGCAACGGAATGAATACTGTAAACACTATCCTCGAGACACAGCCTCTCATGACATCACTGCTGTACTGCGACAGCTCTAATCAAGCACAGCTAGAAATTATAACTCCACGGTTTCGTCATACTACAGAGTACATGTGACTAGTGCATATCACTAGCTTATGGATGAATAAGGTAGGCGTGATCGCATAGGGAAAGAAAATGGCTAATGGCTACAGTTGGCAGGGGCCATCATATAAGTTCATTCATTTACATTTATTATTTCCACACTTCGCACATGCATAAATCAACGTACTTTATTCATTATTTATTTAACCCAGCGAACTAAATTGTTCGCTAACATTACCGTTCTACTTTAACAGTCCTAATACATTAAGGTCTCGTACAATCAAATCTTACAATGAACAGTTACGGATTGGTTTGCGATATCTCCCATACAACATGTGCTCTATTACCCTATTTGTTGAAACACACATTCTCTCAGCATTCATAGTCAGCATCGAAACAATCTCATTCTCATCAGCTGCCTAACGAGAAAACTATACTTTTGTACCTTACATGGGAAACACGTCTGAAGACACATAATCAATGGAAATTATTCTGAAGTTATTTACTTTACTGCTGCGTACGTGACCAAAATGTTAAATTATCTGCCAGTAGTTTTTCCCCTCAATTAATTTTAATCCCAATCCACACATCACTTTTCTGACTATCTGGTTATCATAGTAACTTATTTATGCACAGTATCTCCTTCTGCTATTTTCTATGCAATTCTTTCTACTCACCATTACCATGACCAGATTTCCTGTACACGATATTTTTGCAGACAAAGTTAAGCTTAATCTCCTGAGTATCATGCGCATTTCCCATTGCAATGTGGCCCTCCTGGAGGAGGTGGGCAAATGGCTTAAGTACTCACTCTCACTTTCCTCGCGGAGTACAAAACAAAAAGCATCACACAATATTCCATATATAAGCTAGCTTAACCAAGCGAATTCTCTTACTCAAGCAATTAGCGATGGTGACAGTCCGTACTGAACTGACCACATGCGTGGCGAAGACAAAGCTCATCTCGTATAGTTTAAGTGTATCAAAAAATTTAATTTAATGCAACTGAATTTCACACATAACTGTATATAGCATATACGCAGTCGCAAAATTAAGAATGGTCCAAGCACTTCTAGTTTCCTTTGTCTATACAGCTCATTGTGACAAAAGCTGTACGTAAATGTACTCACCATTGAGGAAGTGCTTGACCTAACCAAAAATTTTCCATGGCTTTCTTGAACAATCTCCCTAGATGTATTTCAGCTTACATCTAATACGCGCAGCTGCATTATTTTCTTATGACGACCAACAAAGATGCACCGTTGGTCTGAAACAAAGAATCCTGAGTGTGTTCTAGCAGTAGTGGACACAGTAACGTCCTGAATAAGATCCCAGCAGAAGGGTCGAAACGTTGATTATTTTAGAAGGAAATATGACGTGGCCTAACAACCCTGGAGATTTTAACTTAAATCCTAATATACCTAGATGTAATGTAGTTTTGTTGTATATAGATATAGCTATAGACCGTGACTGTCATATAAAATAAATTGTTGATGGTATACAGTGTTGACGAAAGGGTGAAGAAAACGTCTGGCAATGAATTGTAAAAAATTCGAAACCGACAACGGTACGTTTTGAATAAAGTAACCTAAAACCAATTTATGGCTGGTTGTTGTACACTATCAACAATTGATACCTAGATTTACCTGCCTAAAAATGCATCAAACTTTCGAAAATCTCCCCTCATCTGTTTGTAATAGTTGTTATTCTAGAGATAAGAAACATTGTTTCTAATTCGAATATTAATTGCTTCACAGTCATATCCACCTGCATAAAAATATTCGTAGCACACAACAAAGTCAACCGTTGAGATCGGGAGTCAGCTATAGAGTGCCGGAATATAGCTGCCCACAAAGGAGACCTCCGTCTGGTTAGTGGTGGAGCATCATTTTGCTACATTGGAAGACCATAGTCCCTACTCTACACTACTTTTAAATATCTGCCTTCCTTGATATACATTAGGGGAGCAAGAGACTGGTCAAAGATTACCAGTGACTGCATATGCACTGTCCATGGTCTCTTGCACCTGTCTCCATGAAGACGACTCACACACAAACACAAACGTACAGACACACACACCCACCCACCCACCCACCCACCCCCCCACACACACACACACACACACACACACACACATACACACACACACATAAGTGCGCGGGTCCTCCGATCATAAGGAAATCATAAAACGTACGAGTGAGGACGTAAGTATCAATTAGGTTAGGATGTGCACACTTAAAACATCACGATCCTTACGTACTTCGACCACCGGCAACAAAGTTTTACATAAACATGCCAAAATCGTGTTCTAACAAGAACAACGGTGGTAATAAGGGTGGTGAAGGGTGAAACTATACCCTCTCATGTCAAAATCACCAAAATACTCACCCATCCTTACATTCACAACCGCCCTTGCCAGCAACCCAAGCAATGAGTCACTTTATCAACACTGTCTGTTAATAGTGCACCTTTTGCTCACATCTTTACCTTTTCCACTGCCTTTGGCTGCAGACGCCATATGACTCCGTCTACTCCCGAGGGTTTCAACTCTTCACGGCCCAGGAAAACCGAGCTACCTTGTATGGTCTAGTTTTGCTTAGCCAATAGCAAGTAAGGATGTTGTTTTTAGGCCAATTGTGGCACCGCAACTCGTCACTAAAACACCACTATTTCCTCTACCACACAGCATATCTTGTACCATACTGCGGAATATTACCAACTAAATACACTCCTGGAAAAAAGAACACATTGACACCGGTGTGTCAGACCCACCATACTTGCTCCGGACACTGCGATAGGGCTATACAAGCAATGATCACACGCACGGCACAGCGGACACACCAGGAACCGCGGTGTTGGCCGTCGAATGGCGCTAGCTGCGCAGCATTTGTGCACCGCCGCCGTCAGTGTCAGCCAGTTTGCCGTGGCATACGGAGCTCCATCGCAGTCTTTAACACTGGTAGCATGCCGCGACAGCGTAGACGTGAACCATATGTGCAGTTGACGGACTTTGAGCGAGGTCGTATAGTGGGCATGCGGGAGGCCGGGTGGACGTACCGCCGAATTGCTCAACACGTGGGGCGTGAGGTCTCCACAGTACATCGATGTTGTCGCCAGTGGTCGGCGGAAGGTGCACGTGCCCGTCGACCTGGGACCGGACCGCAGCGACGCACGGATGCACGCCAAGACCGTAGGATCCTACGCAGTGCCGTAGGGGACCGCACCGCCACTTCCCAGCAAATTAGGGACACTGTTGCTCCTGGGGTATCGGCGAGGACCATTCGCAACCGTCTCCATGAAGCTGGGCTACGGTCCCGCACACCGTTAGGCCGTCTTCCGCTCACGCCCCAACATCGTGCAGCCCGCCTCCAGTGGTGTCGCGACAGGCGTGAATGGCGGGACGAATGGAGACGTGTCGTCTTCAGCGATGAGAGTCGCTTCTGCCTTGGTGCCAATGATGGTCGTATGCGTGTTTGGCGCCGTGCAGGTGAGCGCCACAATCAGGACTGCATACGACCGAGGCACACAGGGCCAACACCCGGCATCATGGTGGGGGGAGCGATCTCCTACACTGGCCGTACACCTCTGGTGATCGTCGAGGGGACACTGAATAGTGCACGGTACATCCAAACCGTCATCGAACCCATCGTTCTACCATTCCTAGACCTGCAAGGGAACTTGCTGTTCCAACAGAACAATGCACGTCCGCGTGTATCCCGTGCCACCCAACGTGTTCTAGAAGGTGTAAGTCAACTACCCTGGCCAGCAAGATCTCCGGATCTGTCCCCCATTGAGCATGTTTGGGACTGGATGAAGCGTCGTCTCACGCGGTCTGCACGTCCAGCACGAACGCTGGTCCAACTGAGGCGCCAGGTGGAAATGGCATGGCAAGCCGTTCCACAGGACTACATCCAGCATCTCTACGATCGTCTCCATGGGAGAATAGCAGCCTGCATTGCTGCGAAAGGTGGATATACACTGTACTCGTGCCGACATTGTGCGTGCTCTGTTGCCTGTGTCTATGTGCCTGTGTTTCTGTCAGTGTGATCATGTGATGTATCTGACCCCAGGAATGTGTCAATAAAGTTTCCCCTTCCTGGGACAATGACTTCACGGTGTTCTTATTTCAATTTCCAGGAGTGTATAAGTGTTATACGCTTGTTTCATGTCTGTCACTGCTCATTACTTTCGTTTCTCATTGGTTTATCCTCAGTCCATATTCTGAACTTATTATACTGTTACTTGCATTCAACCGGTCCTCAAATTCCTCTTTGTTTTCACTGATCATCGCAAAGTCATCGCAAAACATAATTATTTGTATCTTTTCACCCTGAATTTAATCCCACTCCTGAACCAATGTTTCATTTGCGCTATTGCTCCTTTTATAGACTAAACGTTATGGGTGGAAGACCACATTACTGTTTCTTAAAATTTCCAATCCGAGAACTTCATTCTTGGCACACCATCCTCATTTTTCAATCTTCGTTCTTTTGCGTACGTTGTTTTAACCACTTTTCCGTATAAATGACACATATTTTCGAGAAAAAGTAGAATATTTTGCACCATTTTACGTCGCCGAATGCTTTTTCTGGTTGAGAGATCCTATGAACCTTTCTTGATTTTTTGTTATGTTATATGTTTATCCGCGACTTTGAAATGAAACTGCAGAAATGGTTGATTATCGCTTGAAGCTGTCCACCTCTTCTTTCTCAGTGGGATGAGACATTTTGTTGTCTTGTTCCGTCATAGAGTGTTATGATCTTGGGATAGCAGGCAAACAAAATTATTATGTAACATTATTTTATAACATAAATTAAAACATTATTACATCATGTTTCAGTTTTTCTTACACCTGATAATTATATCGTTCTTCTCGTCTTGGAAGATCCGTCCACAAAACAATCTGGAAGGAATTCAACAAGTATGTTGTGAATTACTTTATCTTCAGCCTTAGCCACTTATACTGTTACATCGCAATATACAGGAGCTAATTATCTCAGTAAATCCAAACTGCTTTGTACACCTGGTATGGAATTTTGTCTGAACTTCCTTCAATTCTTTTGTTATCACTTACGTGTTATATTCCTCTTTCGAATGATGTAAACATTTACAGTAACTTGGTACATTGTAGAACGTACACTGTGTTGCCAATTTTTGTCATCTTAATTGTTGCCAAGTGCTGTCTTCCCGAAAAAAATGCAATGTGCAATCATAATCATACGCGAGAAACGTAGAACAGTAAGTAAAGATTCAGAAGTTGAACCTTAAGGAAATATTTTTGAAATTAAGGAATACAAGTATGATACTTATTCTGCCAGAGGGGTTTGCAATATAATTTCATCTTTTGTCTCAATTTTTACTGTGTTATCGTAGCTTCTGAGCAGCTTTAAGGAATTTCTACACGCAGTAATGCTTTTTCCGTGGATTCCAGAACTGGTTATGGTCTCATTTTTTATGTGTGCATCATTATCCTAGTAGTTCAGCAGAAAACGATTGTTTTGGATTATGATAATTAGATGGTACTGATGTGGAGATATTCCACGCATAATTAGTAGTATCATCGTGACATTATGGGTATTGACAATATAAATTTCCAACCCTGAATCTACGCCCACACTTGTTTAAAACTTTAATGAGAATCTCTGGTAAGAAATATAGACAGAGAATACTGTAGAGAATATTGTACCAGAGGGTGTAAATCGAAAAATTCAATGTATTATACTACTCTTTAGTTGTAGTAGGTCCAAGAAAAATGATCTATTGAGCTTGTATTTAGAAGTTCATTACAGTTCCATGGGAGACTAATAACTCAGCAGTTTTAATACTCATCTGTGATAAAGTTCTTCATGCGACTTCTTCTGTATTTAAAATTGTTTCTAACAGTATTACGACTATTAACTGATATTTCTGCCAGCTACATTACAAGTATGGATTCTGTATTCGCAAATGGAGAACATTCATAGATACCGAAGTTAGCAGCTCTCTGTGAAACAGCACTGACACAGAACATCGAATATGCGCTGTGTGCACATTGTTTACGTGTGACAGATATCCTAACGGACATAACGGCGCTCAGTCAAACACTGCTGCATTGGAATAGATCATCTGGGCTCTTCGGTCGCTGAGGGAGCGATTTCAACGTTGTTTCTGTGTACCGTAATCCTGTTCGCTTAACAAAGCTGATGGACAACACGTCCGATCCTATAGCGGTTGGAAATAATTCAAAGCCCAACAAATCACTCTCTGCATAGATCGTAGAACAGAACTCAGCTGCGTCAATGGTGTTCATGTCGCCCAGAGATACGTGAGAGGTTTCACGACATTCGGGAAGAACTGGCTAATATCGGCAGCTTGCCGCCATGTTATTTTTATTTATTTCTTTTATTTACAAGTAAAGTTCCGTAGGATCAAATTGAGGAGCAAATCTCCAAGGTCATGGAACGTGTCACTACATGAAATTACAACATGAAAGTAATAACAGATCAATATAAAACGCTTATGAACCCGAAAAAAGGCAGTCCATAAGTTTAAATAAACACAATCAACACTACAACAAGAACCAGCTTAATTTTTCAAGGAACTCCTCGACAGAATAGAAGGAGTGACCCATGAGAAAACTCTTCAGTTTCGATTTGGAAGCTCGTGGATTACTGCTATGATTTTTTAATTCGAGTGGTAGGCTACTGAGAATGACTGCAGCTGTATACTGCACATCTTTCTGCACAAGAGTTAAGGATGTCCGATCCTAATGGAGGTATTAACTGAGTGAAAGCTTCTTATTCTAGGGAATAAGCTAATATTGTTAAGAAGAAATGACAGTAAAGATTGTATATACATTGAGAGGCCAATGTCAAAATGCCCAGACTCTTGAATAGGGGTCGCGAACTTACACCACTTATTGCCCGAACTGCCCGTTTCTGAGCCAAACATATCGTTTGAGACTGAGAAGAGTTGACCCAAAATGTAATACCATACGACATAAGCGAATAAAAATACGCAAAGTAGACTAATTTTCGTGTTGAACGATCTCTCACATCAGATACCGTTCTATTAGTAAAAATGACAGCATTAAGTCTTCGAACAAGATCCTGAACGTGGACTTTCCAAGACAGTTTGCTATCTATTTGAACACCTAGAAATTTGAAGTTTTCAGTTTCACTAATCTTATGTCCATTATGTGAAACTAAAACGTCAGGCTCTGATGAATTGTGTGTTAGAAACTGTAAAAACTGAGTCTCACTGTGATTTAGCATTAGTTTATTTTCTAGAAGCCATGAACTTAGGCCATGAAGTGCACTATTTGAAACATAGCCAATTTTGCACACAACATCCTTTACTACCAAGGTAGTGTCATCAGCAAACAGAAATATTTTAGACTTACCCGTAATACTAGAGGGCATATCACTTATATAAATAAGGAACAGGAGTGGCCTCAACACTGATCCCTGGGGCACCCCCCCCCCCTCCCTCCCACTTGACACAGAATCGTCTGAACATCTCCGCGTGTGCACCAATTGAAGTGAGCTTATTTCTTCCATTCCTTATTTTGTGATAAATGTTTTCATTAGAGGAGTAGGGTAGAGATCAGTACATTTTCGCTAGTATCCATCTAAACGTTGCTGAGAAGATTCTGTAATTAAATATTGGGATTTAATGTATACAGACCGATGATATTGTAATATATGAGGCTATTTCCCGCTAACCACCAAGAGGCGATCCTCGTCGCAAGGAAAAAAAATGGGGAAAAGAGATGTAGGGTGTTCACAGCCGTCCGAAGCGCTGTGTATGCCGTTGCGCAGGAAAAAATACAGGGTAGGGAGGTAGCCACCTGTCGCCACATAAGCTCTAGGTGGTCATCCGGACTGTGTCAGGTGGCACACCTGATTTAAACGGGTTAAGATGATGCTATGGAAAGATGATCGAGAAGTCGTTAGCGCCATTCAGCCCCTCAAACTGATGTTTTTCGTTATAAGAACTATACTCTTTAATCTGCTAGAGACACAATGTCCTGTGTGAAGTAACCATGGGTGTCTTAATTAATTTTACTTCTCTGGATAAAAATGCTGTATATCGTTCATAAACTTAACGAAAGCTATGGTGTGTCGAAAACTATACATCGAATTCAGAGCGGCGTTGCTAACCCGTCCTCTCATCGGACGTGAAAAGGCTCGGATCTGGTGACGTCACAGTGTGAACCTCGAGGCCCACGAGAAAGACAGTCCACGGCGCTTACGTCACAGCACGTGACACTGCAGGTCTTACGAGTGACAGCAGCCGTGTCCGGCGGGTAGCGAATAACTATTACAGGCGATGAGTTTCGTAATTCTTGACTGCAAGTTTAATTGCATGCAAATACTCCATTACATACGACAAAATTTAAGGCTTTTAAAGGGTATCTTTCAAATTACATACTTGCAACTCACTGTAAAGTATCAGTTCGGACATCTGGCATCTCATATTATTACCTCGGCCACAGATACGTGGTCGTTGAGATGCGACGTCGTCTCATGTCATAAGCAGACGTAGGAGCCGCCATATTGTATGGACATAAGTTCTGTATTTAGTGTCTTTTATTTATTGTTATTATTATAGAGTATGTGGTATGAAAATGGCTCTGAATGCTATGGGAATTAACATCTGAGGTCATCAGTCCGCTAGACTTAGAAAGTGGTATGAAAATAACCTGTCTAAAATCACCAGCAAACTGTCGTTTTAGGTATTATCTGTTATAACAAAGTAACAGGAAACTACATGTCGGTAGTTAAGGGCTTATCATATTTGATGCTTTAGTGTTAGAGCTTTTGTGCTATGAAATCATTCCGTTTTCTGTTGTGAGACTATGTTGACCTATCAAGAGCGAGTCGGTTTGGCAAACTTTGTCATGCTTAAATAATGACATTTGTCGATAAAAGAATGAATAACGTGTACCTTATAAGGAGATTCAGCAGCAATTTCTCTTGTGTATCTTGTATATTAGCTGCCTTTCCCTGCAGTCCCTAGAGGTTACCCTATTTTTCTCAGAACTTGGAACTTCTTACACCATTGGATATTGTGTAACGCTTTATCCAGATCTAAAAATCCTATGAACGTGTCTTAACCTTTCTTTAGTCTTGCCTCCGTTATCAATCGCAACGAGAAAATTGCCTATCTGTTGCTTTTACGTTTCCTAAGGCCAAACTAATCGTCATCTAACATATCCTCAGTTACCTTTTCCCATTTTTTTACATATTATACTTGTCACAATCTTGGATGCGTGAATTGTTACACTAATTGTGCTATATTCTCGCTCTTTTCGGCCCTTGCAATTTTCGGATGTGTGTGGGTTATGTTTTCCTACCTTACAACCCTGTATCTGATTTCGAAATATATTATATAATCTAACTGAAATATTCCCGTATGTTCCGACCCTTTCCAAGTGCACCTCCTCATCCTGTGCTTCTTGAACGGACGATTCACTATTACTAGTTGAATTTTTTTGCAACACTCAATTAATCTTTCTCCTTTTCGTATTCCTAGTACCAAGTCAACATTGCACCGTAAACAATTTAGCCATTTAGTATCCTCGTATACTTTGTCTATCTCTTTATCGTCTGTTAGCGACGGCGGTATGTATGTCTGAACTATGGTTACCTGTGTTGGTTTTGCTGTCGATTCTGATGAGAATAACCCTATCACTGAACTATTGGCAGTAACTAACTCTTTGGCCTGTCTTCCTATTCATAACGAATTTTCTGTTGCTGTCGATATTACCCTAAATTTATCCTACCAGAAATCCCTTCTTCTTTCCATTTATATTCACTGGCCATCACTATATCTAGCTCGCGGTTCCAGGCGTGCAGTCCGGAACCGTGCGACTGCTATAGTCGCAGGTTCGAATCCTGCCTCGGGCATGGATATGTGTGATTTCCTTAGGTTTGTTAGGTTTAAGTAGTTCTAAGTTCTACGGGACTGATGACCACCGCAGTTGAGTCCCATAGTTCTCAGGGCCATTGGAACCATTTGAACTATATCTAGAGTGAGACTTCCCTTTTCTCTCTTCAGATTTCTTGGCTTCCTTCTGTGTTCAAATTCCTGATATTGGACTCCCCGATTCGTAGATCGTTATCCTTTCGTTGGTTATTAAATCTTTCTCTCACGGTCACCTCCCTCTTTGGAGTCCCCTCCCGCATATCCGAATGGGGGACTAGTCCTGTATCTTTTACCAATGGAAACACCATCATGACACTTTTTAATTACACGCCACATGTAAGGTGTATACATATTATGTGTCTTTAACGCAGTGGTTTCCATTTCCGTCTGCATTCTCATGCTATGGCGTTGATCATCGCTCATTTTTCCGTCTTTAGGAGTACTTTTTCCACCCCAAGGCAACATAGTGCTCTGATCTTCTGTCTGCTCCTCCGCGCCCTTGGACAATGCCGTTGGCATAACGGGGGTGACTCCTTATGCTGGAAGTCTTTGGCCTCCCTTACTGACGATTTTTATTCAAAATTTAATTAGGGACCGATTTTTTTTTCAAGATGGTGTGGTTAAGATTGTCTTAGTGTTTCTACATCTGGAAGCTTATAGCCCGGTAAGAGAAGACGTGAAAAGGAGACGAAACTTTTAGGCCTCTTGCGAGGTTAGAAAGTAGGGCTAAGATACGTCTCTCTTTAAATATCGACCACGTTACCACTATTTTACATTATTTAAAAACAAACTTAGCTTTTTTCTTTTCTATCCTTCCCTGGGGAGTAAAAAATGAATAAAAAATGAAGGGAAAATTTCCACCACCAATTCTGCCCTAAGTAAAAAAAGGGCTATCAGTTTCTTTTTTTATGTTTTTTTGATAGTCTTGCTAATTCCTATATCCTAGAACTGACTTATTGCCAGGATTAAAAACATGACGGACCGTGTGGCCATAGAGTGAGTTTTGGTGGTGGGGTAAAAAGTCCTCTCCGGGAATAAAAGTATGTCACGTCCAGACATCGGATGCTGGACCACAGTGGAACCATTGGTCGTCTGTGCCGTCCATTTCACAGTGGGAGCAGAGGAGCGAATCGGCTAGATGGATGCGACGCAGTCGATGTCTGTTAACGTGTTTGCCATTCACTGTGACATACAACACTGACTGAGATACTTGACTTCGATGGATTCGGGCGGACGACACTGATCTAACACATTGTAAGCTGTTGTCGTCTGGTACAAAGGCGTAGTTGGTAAAGACTGGTCGACATAACTGAAGATCAGGGAAGATTGTCGGCAGACCAAGAAAGTGGCGTAAATTCTTGCAATTGGGGTCCAGTGAGGCTCTGCAGGCAATGATGCCAGAGTTATAGTTGGGAGCTGACGTACAGCGCTGTGACGCTGATCGGAACTTATATTAGTCCCACCCCACTACGGTTTTTGGGACTGCAAACGCGTTCCACTTGGAATAACGTCCCTGAGTTGTATGAGCAAAAGGCTATCAAGAGACGTCTGGCGAGGACATTTGGGAGCGGTAGTACCTGAGCCACGTATGGTAAAAGGGAGGCCTGATAGATGTTCACATATGTTCATATGTTGCGAGCGTTGGATAATATCGAGGGCTAGTAGCCAGTGATTTGCAAGTTTTGCTCTGTTTGTAGCAAACTCCTACCATTGGTAACCAGTGACCGACGGAGATCGGCTGTGAATTCAATGTCAAGACATCGAACGATGGCCGCGTCGCTAAGGGGGATGACGTCGATCTCCAATAGACGAATGAGCAAAAACTTGGATTTGGACAAGTTGAGAGAGCTGGCCGATGCTTCGCCATAGTTCGCCATCCCATGTCGGGTTTGATCAAACTTTATCCTTACTGCGCAGATAAAGGACTAACTCGTCGGCTTAGGTCATGCAACAGAAACGGTACCAGAGCAATATCATAGTTTCCCAACGTTGGCGCAGTCCCTGGAGCAGGAGTTCCAAAGCGAAAGCGTACGAAATCATCCAGAGGGGGCAGCCTAGTTGGACAGATCGCGCTATGACCAGGGACCGCGTGAATGGATGTCACTCATGATGGCGGTTAGGGTCACATGATGCGTAGATATTTATGACACACACCAAATAGGGTTAGGGCTACATCCCGATCTTCGACGTCCTCTGCAAGGAGCCCATCCCATAGAAGGATGGTGACACCGCTAGCAGTTAGAAAGGCATGAGAAACGTGAGTGGTGTACCGAGTGATCAATGGGAAGTCAGCGATGAACATCTTCTGTAGAAGTACAGTATCGACATCTGTGGAGTAGGTGGTGTCAGTTCGTGAGGGGCTCAGACTGTGGCAAGATTCATTGTGGTGCCATGATATTCCTGGGTGCGGTCACATTCGGTCGATGCGTAATGCGTGACTGAAAGCAGCAGGCAGGTGTAGACCTGCCGTGTGTGCCACAGTGGCCGTGATTACTGACAGGGTATCAGCTCAGGTATGCATCAGCTCGAACACGTTAACGTCTGATCCGCTCCTTCTGCAACATCGTCGGCCCAGGATGCTGACGTTGAAGACAGGTGGTGGTAGTGTACTCTCGGAACAGGTGAAGCGAATGCTGTGACAAAAAATCTGGGGGGGGGGGGGGGGGGAATGCGTCGTCCTCAGGCTGTTACAACATGGAAAATATGTTATGGACTGAGACAAGCAGTGTCACAGGAGGGGGCCTGTGGCGACTGCACCAAGTGACTAGACGCAATATGAGAGGTCACCGTCAGACAACCAGCTGTCACCTCACAATGCTGTCTCAAGGAGGAAGTCGTCAGAGCTTTTCTCGCTGTGCTGGGCCGACCGCTGTTTCCTGATGTGTTGTTCTGAAACAGAATATTGTCTCCCATCGTCTGCTGCCGTATTCGTCTGGATAAAGGCATAAGTATGCGCGACATCGAGTTCTACATCTGTGGTTCGTACATGGTGTTCGGTAACGATTCTGAGATGACATACTCCTGGTGCGATGACTGAAGGTGATCCCGTCCGCACCTTGTGCTGCGTTGGATGGCTTTGACGAGGCTTCAGGCGTATCCTGGAATGGCGTGGCAGGGTTCTGTGCTACCGTCGCGGTACGGGTAGGGACCTGAGTGTCGATGGCAAGGTCACATCACCCAGTAATGTCTCTGTCTAACTTCAGTGTAAAAATTCGTAACAGACGTGTCGTTCCTTACCACATCCTGGGCACGTTCGTGGCTGGCCATCGTACGTGACGACGATGGCCACATGACCACCCCCTTCCCCACCAATCATCAGATACGATGAAACGTGTTTTGTCAGCTCAATTTTGATTTGCCGGACGCCATTTAGTACCAGTTCTCCGCAAGGCGACCCAAACCCTTGCCACATGGTTCAAAAGCGGCAGTAACCACTGCTTGAGGTACTTCGAATGGGAGATCAAACACTCGCAAGATCTGGAGAACGAATCCATCATGGTACAACACCACACCTACATGTCCATTAGAGTGTTTAAATTTTAGTCCAGTGGCATGTCGGACATCTTCAGTGAGTAGCTACATCTTGACGTATACAACACTTCCTGTGATGGAAAACTGTATTCCGATCACGTCCAGGGGCTTAAATGCAGAGCGCCTCGGGTGAACTTTTCAACTTCAGAGGCTCTTGGTCGTGGATGTTCGGCCTGAAATGTCACTCTGATCGTCGCACGGCGGTAAGAGTGCTCCTGATGTGAATTATTAGGGTACTCTAGACACAGAAATATCGCGACGTGAAAATAAGTCCGACAGCGTAGCGCTGGCTGGCGTGCGGAGTGGTTCCGCACGCTATAACACTTAGAGTGTACTCTGATATGAAACGGGGATTGAGGACATTTTGATTACTATTCAAAGACGGTACCACTAGATCAGGGGTGTGTTCTACAAGAAAGTTAATTAAATCAAAAATTGATCAAAAATATAGCGAAAATCTAGTCTTAGCTGAGGTTAATGGTGAATCCTAAGCGATGCCTCGAATTGGTAGGTCGCGTTTCGCTCTCAGGTGAGTTTATCTTTGACCAGCGAGCGTCACTCGTAGCCTAGATCAGGCGTGCACGGGGCTCGCTCTTTTGACATTCGGCATAGAGGTTCGCCGAGGAGCAGAGCCGGGAGTGGGTCACAGTTTTGCTCTACTTGAATGTCTCGTATTTTGTGCCCTTGCTTCATAGCCAAAGTCCTTTTTGGTGCATTAGAAGTTGTAACACCCCACCCGTCACTTACCTGGTTTTGGCATGTGTTCACCCCAGCTAATTGACTAACAGATCAACAGAGAGTGCAAAACTGTCTCAATATCAGATAATGCAAAGAAAGTAATCAGGCCCTGTGACTACTGATTGAACTGCGTTGGCAGCATTGGCATTAATTGATTCAGAATTTATCCCTTTTAATTAAAAAGGGGTGCAAATTGTTGTTATATTTAGCTATTGAACACCAGATGCAAATCTGAACATAAAATTAATTAAGAAAATAACTAGGGATTTGAACTACTTGATTGAAAACAGATGCAGTCGATTTGCACAGATTTATTTTAACTCACGACTGTCAATCATAACATTACGGGGCTCTCCTAACAGGCAGTGGTAATAAATTGCGTTTGCATGGAGCGAAGCTTGATACATTCAAAGTAATTCCTATCGACTGACCCAGGCGTAATGCGAAGTGCAAGAAGAATTCTACAATACACGGCCCATGAAACCCTCGTGGAAACTTTGCCGATGTGATCCAACAAATTAATCAGTGGGGGAGCGGACGCACTATCACCGAATTCAGTGTGGCGGTGCGTCGTCATTATGCGGACGTCAGCCGACTTCATGGTGCTGCAAGGCTGCACTCGTCTATTCGCTTCTAGCTATCTTGCTCAGTACAAAGCTGAACGAAAACTTTCTATCTCCAAGCTCAACCGTTCCATTTGCCAAGTCCTAAATTGCAGAGATGCTCACTCTCTCTCAGGCAAGGTGAGTAAAGAATGCCACGTCTGCACTCTAGCCCAGGTGGGAACGGAGACTTCTCCCAGTCTGTTCATAGCATCGGTTTCCACTTCAGCAAAATCACTTACCCCAATTGCAGAGCAAGTCCTGTTAATTATAAGTCGCTTCCACGCGTCGACCAATGCCCGCTCTGGGAAGTGAGCAATTCCCATAAAATTTCCCATCCTCTCAACTTCTGCTATTTAGCTGTTCCCAGGCCACCCATCAAGGTTAGAAGGTTAGCGTCTGTACAAACACCAATTTTTCCGGGAATTCTGACTCCCAGATGAGTACATCAAATTCCTTGGTCCTACAATCTCATCGGAGGCCGGCGTGTTTCATTCTGTCGATCTTCACCTGATTCACTTTAGACCCTGCTGACCGTGAATTCTGCGTGAAGTTGCTACAGTCACGAACACGCATATTTTGACCTCTTTTGACCGCTCCACTGTAGCTTTGCGTGCTTTCTTGCATGTTTCACTGAAAATGGGACGACGGTCATTTATCAACAGGCGTACAAGTTCTCCATCTGCTTCCCGGTACACCAGCATGGGGTCAACCACCCACTCACTGTCACTCCTCTTAAGGCAGCTGGAGGCCCTGCCCCGTTACCACTTTCTCAGAGCTTTAGCTGCGCTAAGCTGCCTATTGTCGCCTCCCTTTGCCGCTCCCTAGCCAGCCACGGTCACTCGAATATTTCCCTGGGATAAACTAGCCTCCAGTAAATCGATGCGTTTCCACAAAGTTTTCATGTTGTGTGAATTACATTAAAACCTTCACCCAACATTAATTATTCCAATACGTCCATACTATACTCTCTACTAGATGCATTGTGCCTTGTCAGTCATTTTTGTTCAGCCCTACTGTTTGCTCAACGTGACTTAGGTGATCTTTAATGACTTCATGTTTGGGGCATAGTTCTTGACCTCTTACAAAGTGATAGGGTCATTCATATTAGAATCGACAGCAAACTAGCACCAACCACGATAGTTTATGTATATATACCAATGTCGCATGTGGAGGATGTACAAAAAATATATGAGGATGTTGAAAGAAAAATTCAGTACCTAAAGGGAGATGAAAATCCAATAGTCATGGAGGACTGAAATACTGTTGCAGGGGAAAGAGTAAAAGAAAGGTCGTGGAACAAAATTGGTTTTCTAATAGCAATGAGAGGGGAGAAATATTAATTTAGCTCTGCAATGAACTTCAGTTTGCTACGAGGCTGATTTTTTAATCTCTTCAGTGGCTTCAAGCGATGGTGCTATGTGTTCTGCTGCTCGTGGCACTAACTGTTGTAGACTTGGTTTTACAGAGCCAGACAAGATGGATTTAAATTGTTAAATTTGTATGCAGTGCAACCCAGCACCTAGTAAACTATATTTTTCGTTTCTGTAATTATTAATTTTTTTGAGAACCGCTCCCCTTGAAATTTTGTGGTTTATTAAAGAATTCTGTAATGCACTACCAGCTTGTGCTTGGTCTGAATGGACTATTTAGTCACGGTAACTTGTAAAAATTGGGTGTATAAACTCTGCTTCCCTTTCTGTGTACTGACGGAACTGCCAATCTTACTTGGTACAGGAACTCCCTGTGCTATAGGCCTCAATTGTTGTTAATACGAAGAATCGGGTGCGAGTATATAATTTCTTGTTAAATGGCTGTCTCTTGATTTAGCCCTGCCGTTAAAAGACCTTGATCCTTATTTCATTCAACGTACTCTATTGGCCGTTAAAATTGCTACACGAAGAAGAAACTCAGATGATAAGAAATGCAGGTGATACGCCATTATGGCGATGACGAATATACGCTTCCAATAAGCATTTACCGAGATGTCGCCAAACAGTGATGCGACCATCATGATGCTGTAAACAGAACCTGGATTCATCCGAAAAAAAGACGTTTTGCCATTCGTGCACGCACGTTCGTCGTTGAATACACTATGACAGGCGCTCCTGTCTGTGATGCAGCGTCAAGGGTAACCGCAGCCATGGTCTCCGAGCTGATAGTCCTTGCTGCTGCAAACGTCATCGAACTCTTCGTGCAGATGGTTGTTGTCTTGCAAACGTCCCCGTCTGTAGACTCAGGGATCGAGACATGGCTGCACGATCCGTCACAGTCATGTGGATAAGATACCTGCATCTTGACTGTTAGTGATACGAGGCCGTTGGGATCCAGCACGGCGTTCCGTATTACTCTTCAAGACCCACCGATTCCATATTCTGCTAACAGTCATTGGATCTCGACCAACGCGAGCAGCGATGTCGCGATACGATAAACCGCAATCGCGATAGGCTACAATCCGACCTTTATCAAAGTCGGAAACGTGATAGTACGCATTTCTCCTCCTTGCACGAGGCATCTCAACAACGTTTCACCAGGCATCGCCGGTCAACTGCTGTTTGTGTTTGAGAAATCGGTTGGAAACTTTCCTAATGTCAGCACGGTGCAGGTTTCCCCACCGGCGCCAATTATGTGTGAATGCTATGAAAAGCTAATCATTTGCATATCACAGTATCTTCTTCCTGTCGGTTATATGTAGCACGTCATCTTTGTGGTGTAGCAATTTTAATGGCCAGTAGTGTATTTATTCGAATCGTTGCTTGGGCACCTGCGTTTTCTAGACTCCTGTTTTAAACTAATTCAAACTGCGCATTTTATTTCTAGTGTACGCGCTTCTGTGTTCAATAAAATTACTTGGATTTTACAAAAATTTCAAATATGTATTTCATTTGTCAGTCAAACTTGAAGCTTAATCTGAAATGAGCATTCTAATTCTTGTTGGAGCCAATCCGCGACTGCGAAATGTTTGAGAGCATTGCTATAA
Source organism: Schistocerca gregaria (assembly GCF_023897955.1). Taxonomy (NCBI): domain Eukaryota; kingdom Metazoa; phylum Arthropoda; class Insecta; order Orthoptera; family Acrididae; genus Schistocerca; species Schistocerca gregaria. Next base: position 133,070,536 of record NC_064921.1, on the reverse strand, counting down.
ATTTTTGTGCGTATTCAATTTTCATTCTTAGCCTGTTGGTAATTGTTCTGAGGTGTGTATCCTGCTCTCCGTTTTGAACGAACGTGTGTTGTTGTAGATGTAGATGTTAAAATTCTTTGGCTTTGATTACATTCAAAGATAAATTTGTTTATAATGAGACACACTTCCGGCAAATTACAGTGTGTAACGTGTTACCTTGATCCATTGTTTTTGTATGCATTTTAAGATTGTATTATCTGTATGTTTTAGAGTGAAATAGCGCCAGAATTCCTTGATAAGCCGAACCTGGAAACCCTCCCGGTTACCTGGAGGCGTCAGGGTTTAATCTTATTCTCTCTCACTTCAGCTGACACTATTTATTTACGCTGTTAACTTTACATTGGCAAGGAATTTAATTATTATAGTGAAGTGTGTTTAAAATTTATTTATGAAACGAATGGTATTCAGTCTCTGTTTTCCCACTCCATCCATCCCTAAGTCAACTAAGCAGCTAGTTGCGTTTCAAGCCCAGTAGCTTTAAGACAAGTTTGTCGGAAATGTTGTGGACGGATTTGTGTCAAACGGCATCTGTAAAATCACAGGAGGAGGAGGAATCATATAACTGGTTTCGTGAATGTGGAGATTACTTCTACAATACTGCAGTGTAATAGACAACAAGTGACAAATTAGACTCTGGTGTTTCAGAGTTAAGAGTTAAGTTAGATTCTAATACTGTTAAATTAGATGATAATAATGGCGTGGTGAAAAGTGATGACTCTGGTGTATAACACTTCTGTCTGCTACTGTTATACTGTAGCCTCAAAGCTGGAAGCAGATCGTATAATGAAACTATCCTGTTGAAACAGTTATGGTATAAAGCAACAATGCAGTGTTACCCTGAAGTACCTAACGGAGGTGGCTTATCGGAAGTGAAAGTCAGAATTACGTAAATATGTAAACATTAACAAACCAATATTTTACCTATCCACACTGTTCAAAGAATAAAGAAAACAGTCACCAGCCTAGTTAGCTATGAGAATGATTAACATCCTTCTTCAAGAACATAGATATGATTAACGTTAATGGACTGACACAGCCTATACTTTATCACACGAGAGTGCAATGAACTCGATCACTAGCAGATGTTGACGCTGAAGTGCTGCCAGTTATAGGAGAGCAAGGCTACTTTCCTAAGTACAACAGATAATGACATCATCTTTTGCCTTCAAGTCTTGATCAAACTGAATGGTTTCAATAATATTACTGTTAAAGCGTACTTTAGGAATATACAATGAAGCATAGATTTAGTCTCTCTTTTCTAATACTTTCCTATCAGACATGAAATGTGAATATGGTTCACTGCAAACTTATGTATTGTGCATATATTAAGTCTCTCTCTACTAAATATTTTTCTACTTAGAATGACAGTTGTGTGTATTTCACTAACAAACACTTTCTCACTGACCTTTGAATAAAACAAGTTACTGTTTTCATAGATAGTGGTCTTTCCATTAATCGTTATTTATCTTGAGCGCAATAGACAAACTGTAGGCCCTGTTACTCTATTAATAAGCACTTTCAATACACAAGAGGAACCCACTATTGTACAGAACTTGACAGTAATAGCAGGAGCAATTGGAACCTTCTTTATTAACTTTGTGCATTTGGACTACTTTCAATTTAGGGGGGGGGGCGCTTAATCCTGATCACTGTAGTACAGCAAAATAAACGTACTTTTATTACTTTAGTGAAATAATCACTTAGCAAGCACGAACAACTCTCAACACTTGCAGTTCTGAAGTTTTACTGCAGTGAAACACAAAATTGAGATATTTGTAAGATGCTTTCAACAAACAATATTAATTTAAGCACACTCTTTTGCGACATTAACTTTAATATTCTTTCAATAAAGGACACTCGGTAAGCACTTTAGCATGAGAGGGACCCTAAGTGGATATGTGACTGAGAATAAAACACGGCAGGTAGAAGAATTCAAGTATAATTTACGTTATATTTGAGCACACTATATCATCGAGTGAGCTGGTCCTTCACTGTACATTACTATAGTTCTTCTGTGCCATTACAGAGATTGGGCAATGTCGTGGCGAGTGCATATTGGTTGGTGGATTTGCAGGTAGAATTTCTGGATTCTGTTATTTCTTGGTTGCGATGATAGATATCAATTACAACATAATTCCGGCTAGTTTCTGCATCCATCCGAGGCTTTGGCACATTGGAAAACGACACAAAATGCCCCACTCGGCACCAGAATAATTCACAACATTTTCGTGAGCTGTTGTTGGGCGGTAGATCATCCTCAACTAACTCTTCCGTCCACCTTTCTATCAATGCCAACCACATTTTGCGAGCGTTAAATCGTTCCGTTCCGGAGGGGAACCACAACACCTTTTATACATATAAAGAACTTAAAGCCATTAGTGAGGATCGGTCTTTATATAACAGCAATCATTCACTTTACATAAAACATATCATTTTTACGTACTAATAATTTTACATAAAATTATTCAGACAGAATTATTCAAATTTAAAGACAGCCAAAGAGATTTTGTGAGAAAGACATTTGCTCATATTGTAAATATTACAGGGATTACACATCACTACAGTATCGAATTAATCATACAGTAATTACAGAAGTTCAACGATGGGACGTTTAACGAAACAGAAAGATAAATACATCAGCAAAAAAGGTGGATAGATTCTGAGCTGTGGCGTTACAGGTGTTTCAGAGCTAAGTTAGATTCTAATACTGTTAAATTAGATGCTAATAAGGGCGTGGTGAAAGGTGATGTCTCCGAGTTTTTTATTCTGTTCTCAATAGTACTACTACTCGTAGGTCACTGACGCAACATGCCTCCCTCTGCCGCTAGAGCGCTCTCAATTACAGCTTATTACACGGCGGTGTGTATCGTAACTAGGTCGGAGCGTGAGGAACTGCGTGCTGTAATTGAGTTTCGAATTAGATGAGTTTGTCCGCTCACGGAGCATCCTCTCCTTCAACGTGATAGTGCCGGATCACACAAGAGCGCTGCGACATTTGCAACAATCCGACACCTCGGTTTCACTGTTACCGACCCTTGTCCACAAAGCCCCAACTTGGCCTCATCTGTTTTTCGTTTCTTGCCAAACCATAAAGAACACCTTCAAAGACCTCACTTTACAGCGATGAAATATGCAAGCAGAGCTGTGTTTGTGGTTCTGTAAAAATAGTCAAATATTCTATAGTGACCGTATCAACAAACTAGTCTCTTGTGTGGAGAGGTGAGTTTCTCACCAGGGCCACAATGTTTAGAAATATACTACTGCCCATTAAAATTCCTACAGCAGGAAGATGCCGTGCTACAGACGCGAAATAAAATCGACAGGAAGACGATGCTGTGACATGCAAAGGTTGGCGCCGGTGGCGACACCTAAAACGTGCTAACATGAGGGAAGTCTCCAAGAGATTTCTCATACACAAATAGCAGTTACCGACGTTGCCTGGTGAAACGTTGTTCTGATGCCTCGTGTAAGGAGGATAAATGAGTACCATCACGTTTCCGACTTTGATAAAGGACGAACTGTAGCCTATCGCGATTCCGGTTATCGTATCGCGACATTGCTGCCCGCGTTGGTCCAGATCCAATGACTGTTAACAGAATATGGAATCGGTGGGTTCAGGAGGGTAATACGAGGGCTGCTATATATATATCTGGCCTAATAATGAAAATACGAATATTTATCAACGAAAATGGTTTATTGTTTTTCAAAATATTCTCCATCAAGATTTATACACTTTTGCATGCGCTCAAACCAATTTTCGAAGCACTTTTTCCACTCCGATTGAGACACCTCCAAAACATGGTTTTTGAATGCTGCAACAGCATCTTCTGGCGACTAAAATCGTTGACCACGCATTTTTTTCTTGATGTGTGGGAATAAAAAGAAGTCATTGGGTGCCAAGTCAGGGCTGTACGGCGGATGACCCATCACTTCGACGTTTTGGCCAGTCAAAAAAGGCGCTGGTTTGAGCCGATGTGTGACAGCTCGCATTGTCATGGTGCACAATGATTCGTCTCCTCTTGTTCATTTTTCGAATTTCTTCGAAGACTTCAGGCAAACAAATGGTGGTGTACCACTCAGAATTGCCCGTCCTAAGTTGCTCAAGCGGAACAGTCGCCACATGACCAGTTTTGCAGAAGAAACAGGCGACCATTTGCTTCGAAGTGCTTCTTCCACGAACAACTTTCGTTGGATTTGGCTCGTCTTGGAAGACCCACACGGTCGATTGCTGTTTTGTTTCTTGCTCATACCCATAGATCCATGATTCGTCACCTGTGACGATCTTATAAACGTCTTTTGAAGCACCGCGATCGTATTTTTTCAGCATTTCTTTACACCAATCCACACGAGCTTTCTTTTGAGTGATTGTCAAATTGTGCGGGATCCAACGAGAACAAACCTTTTTTACGGCCAGGTGTTCATGCAATATCGAATGTATGCTGGTGGGAGAAATGCCTAGGCATGCCTCTATCTCACGGTATGTCACATGAGGGTCTTGCATTATCAGTTCACGTACGGCATCGATGTTTTCTGGCACAACGGCTGTTTTTGGACGACCTTCACGGAATTCGTCTTTGAGCGAGCGTCGGCCACGATTGAATTCGTTGTACCAGTTTTTCACAGTGCTATAGGATGGTGCTACGTCGCCATACAAAGATTTAAGTTCATCGATGCACTCTTGTCGTGATAATCCACGTCGAAAGTTGTGAAAAATGATCGCACGAAAATGTTCACGAGTTAATTCCATTTTTGTGCCAAATTGATTTCTTCAAGTCCCTGTAAAAGAAAAAAGAATTGTCGTAAGTCAAAAAGTTCTGAGTACATTTATGCTAAAAAATGTCAAACTTTCCAAAGGAAATGTCAGATTGCACCTGACAACACTTAGTGTTGCCTAGGCCAGAAATATATATAGTAGCCCTCGTACCGAACGCCGTGCTGGATCTCAACGGCCTCGTATCAATAGCAGTCTAGATAACAGGTATCTTATCCGCACGGCTGTAACGGATCGTTCAGCCACGTCTCGATCCCTGAGTCAACAGTTGGGGACGTTTGCAAGACAACAAACATGTGCACGAACAGTTCTATGACGTTTGCAGCAGGATGGACTCGCAGCTCGGAGACCATGGCTGCGGTTACCCTTGACGCTGCATCACATCCAGGAGTGCCTGCGATGGTGTACTCAACGACGAACCTGTGTGCACAAATGGTAAAACGTCATTTTTTCGGGTGAATCCAGGTTCTGTTTACAGCATCATGATGGTCGCATCCGTGCTTGGCGACATCGCGGTGAACGCACATTAGAAGCGTGTATTTGTCATCTCCATACTGGCGTATCACCCGGCGTCATGGTATTGAGTGCCACTGGTTACTCGTCTCGGTCACCTCTTGTTCGCATTGACGGCACTTTGAACAGTGGACGTTACATTTCAGCAGGACCGCATGTTGCAGGTCCTGTACGGGCCTTTCTGGATACAGAAAATGTTCGACTGCTGCCATGGCCAGCACAATCTCCAGATCTCTCACCAATTGAAAACGTCAGGTCGATGGTGACCGAGCAACTGTCTCGTCACAATACGCCAGTCACTACTCTTGATGAACTGTGGCATCGGGTTGAAGCTGCATGGGCAGCTGTACCTGTACACGCCATCCAAGCTCTGTTTGACTCAACGCCCAGGCGTATCAAGGCCGTTACTACGGCCAGAAGTGTTTGTTGTGGGTACTGATTTCTCAGGATCTATGCACCAAAACTGTATGAAAATGTAATCACATCTCATTTCTAGTATAATATATTTTTCCAATATATACCCGTTTATCATTTGCATTTCCTCTTGGTGTAGCAATTTTAATAGCCATTAGTGTAAAGAGGTAGATACGAACAAGACTGTACCATGTTAATGAAGTTTATTTTACTTAAAAATGTTTAGGAGTTCCCACATAAATTTGGCGACATTACTCTCCATCAGTCAGCTGAGAGCAGTCTCATTTGAGATTTTAAGCAGAAACCGCACTCTTGATAAAGGTATATTCAAGATGCTTACGAGAAGTAATAAAGGAATATGAAGTTAGCTGCACAAGAAAGGAACGTGGAGGTCTATAGTAGAACCTAAGCGTAAAGATGACTTACGTATTAGATGTGCATTGTCTGTCAATCAGGAGTACCTAACGAAGTGGATAACGTAAGTAAAAAACTTTGACTGTAGTTATGGTGGTTAAAACAGAATGGGAAAATATGCGGAATTAGTATTACTCAAGCTAGCTTCACACTATATCGAGGACTTTGTAGGCCTGGTTATGTTTTTAAAGTAATTTAATACAGTTTTCCCCAAAGGCTGGTCCGAGAAAGTTGCAGAAGTGGGGTGCTAAAAACCTACATAGCTTTACGACTTTCGCCAACCTTAAGTTAGCTTTTAAGAGAGATTTCCTGTGTCCGGATGAATTCACTGAAGTGTATGATGCTCATAAACCGAAGCACAACAATTATGTAAGTTGCAAAGGATATGCAGACGAGAAACTGAGTTCAGTGCATGTCGAGGAACTGCATGGAGCAGGTGATTAGTAAGTACTAGGGTGCAGTAGTTAAGTTCTGCTAAAATTATTGCCTTTATTTTCTAGGTTTCTTCAGGAAGGAAATTTATCACAATCATTAAGAAAAGCATATTCCAGTTAACTACGATTTTAACAAGAGGCTGAACAGTCAAATTAAAAATAACTAAAATTCTTTTTCTTTTAGAGCTCTCAATAAGACATTAAAATTAAAGAAAGAATTATTTTAAATACTCAGCCATACAGGTTACAGCATTCAGTATACAAATGATGTTATCATCGCAATTTTAAAATCAGTGAAAGAACAAAGTAACACCTTTCAGTTAAATCTTCAAATATTGTGTTAGTAGCAAGGGTGATAGACAAAGAGTCTTCAAATCAAATGAAATTCATCAGCAGATCTTGTGAAGCAATCAACACCCTGTATATGTGAGCAGTAGGATAATAGGGTTACAACTCCAATTTTGATATCAAATTGATATGCAAATTAATTAAATTGATCAATTAATTCCCCTCGAGATCACTCCCATCCCACTCCCCGAACACGCCCACCCCCACCCCCACCCCAGGATGATGTCATGGGTGTTTCTGTGCCTGAATGTTGGCGCCAGACTCCTCCCCCTCTGGCGGTCGGTGTGGCCGAGTGGTTCTAGGCGCTGCAGTCTGGAACCGCGCGACCGCTACGGTCGCAGGTTCGAATCCTGCCTCAGGGATGGATGTGTGTGTTGTCCTTAGGTTAGTTAGGTTTAAGTAGTTCTTCGTTCTAGGGGACTGATGACCTCAGAAGTTGTGTTCCATAGTGCTCAGAGCCATTTGAACCATTTGAAACACTCCCCATCTCCACTCTCATCCACACCCTCCCCGACCTACTCTATTGGCAGGGATTTCGAATTTTGGAGGGAATTTCTTTGTCACAGGACTGTGGTGACGTCCCACCCCACCCACAACCCAGGAACTGGCGGGAAATTAAAAATGGTGGTACCCTTTCCAGGACTCGAACGCTGGTTCTCCTGAATGGAAAGAGCACTTGAATCCCACCAACACGTGGAACCTATCCAGATGCAGGAGAGGAAGGTTATGGTAGTATTTTAGTTGAGAAACTGATGTAAAGATAGGTCCTAATTACATGATTAATCATAAACTTTAAGTCTAATTACACCACTATACGAATAGCGCTCCACACGGACGGACTAAAATTGCAATACAGCTCAAAAACTGGCGATACCATACATCTGGTGTTATCTAGCGAGGGAAAAATTTCACAAAACTTCTCAAAAGTAGTGACAAACACACTCAAACTTTGCCAACTACCCACAAGTTGACGGGAAAAACGCTGGGGCATAAGGTACATTTTTTGCGGGGTATATGTTAAGCTGATGTGATGCTGCTGTTGGACAGAGAGGCGTTTAATAAGTATATTACCTATAGACATACAGCTGAGAACAATGCCTGTAGTTGTTTGACATCAGAGCTTCTCTACAGACGCTTGCTCAAAACCCACCGTGCCGCCCGAAGCCAGTACACGCTTCCACAACAGATGGAAAAAATGCATTGCAGTTCAAACTACACTTCTAAATGTAATGAAGGAACCAGCACTCATAATCAGCAGGTTGTAATTGCATGTGGGGAAAATCTTCATCTCCAAATTCTGCAATTTAGTTGACAGTGCTTTCTTCGCGACAGCCGTTCACAAACTGCCGAAAATTGAGGTCCTCCTACCCCCCCCCCCCCCCCACTCCTCATACCTACCCACTCTCCCTCCCTCCATCCATCCACCTATGGGGTGGAGATAGTCCTTTTCAAACGGTCAGCTGCTACGACCGATCAACCCGCCCCAGGCCATTCCCCATAGCTTCTCGGACACTGCATTCCTTGAGGTGATGGTCCTTCGACAACACAAAAGCAGGTATAGTTAACTAAACATCTGGAGGAAAAAAAAGGACGGCCACCAAAAGTGCAACTAGTTCATCTAAAATATAGCGACACAGCCCCCACACGCCTCCTCCTGGTCATAGCATGGCTGTGTCCGGGACAATCGAAACTAGACACACTCCCGGCGACCCGAGCAGGATGGAGAACAATGATGATGGAGAACAATTGTACACTCCTGGAAATGGAAAAAAGAACACATTGCACCGGTGTGTCAGACCCACCATACTTGCTCCGGACACTGCGAGAGGGCTGTACAAGCAATGATCACACGCACGGCACAGCGGACACACCAGGAACCGCGGTGTTGGCCGTCGAATGGCGCTAGCTGCGCAGCATTTGTGCACCGCCGCCGTCAGTGTCAGACAGTTTGCCGTGGCATACGGAGTTCCATCGCAGTCTTTAACACTGGTAGCATGCCGCGACAGCGTGGACGTGAACCGTATGTGCAGTTGACGGACTTTGAGCGAGAGCGTATAGTGGGCATGCGGGAGGCCGGGTGGACGTACCGCCGAATTGCTCAACACGTGGGTCGTGAGGTCTCCACAGTACATCGATGTTGTAGCCAGTCGTCGGCGAAAGGTGCACGTGCCCGTCGACCTGGGACCGGACCGCAGCGACGCACGGATGCACGTCAAGACCGTAGGATCCTACGCAGTGCCGTAGGGGACCGCACCGCCACTTCCCAGCAAATTAGGGATACTGTTGCTCCTGGGGTATCGGCGAGGACCATTCGCAACCGTCTCCATGAAGCTGGGCTACGGTCCCGCACACCGTTAGGCCGTCTTTGGCTCACGCCCCAACATCGTGCAGACCGCCTCCTGTGGTGTCGCGACAGGCGTGAATGGAGGGACGAATGGAGACGTGTCGTCTTCAGCGATGAGAGTCGCTTCTGCCTTGGTGCCAATGATGGTCGTATGCGTGTTTGGCGCCGTGCAGGTGAGCGCCACAATCAGGAGTGCATACGACCGAGGCACACAGGGCCAACACCCGGCATCATGGTGTGGGGAGCGATCTCCTACACTGGCCGTACACCTCTGGTGATCGTCGAGGGGACACTGAATAGTGCACGGTACATCCAAACCGTCATCGAACCCATCGTTCTACCATTCCTAGACCGGCAAGGGAACATGCTGTTCCAACAGGACAATGCACGTCCGCATGTATCCCGTGCCACCCAACGTGCTCTAGAAGGTGTAAGTCAACTACCCTGGCCAGCAAGATCTCCGGATCTGTCCCCCATTGAGAATGTTTGGGACTGGATGAAGCATCGTCTCACACTGTCCGCACGTCCAGCACGAACGCTGGTCCAACTGAGGCGCCAGGTGGAAGTGGCATGGCAAGCCGTTCCACAGGACTACATCCAGCATCTCTACGATCGTCTCCATGGGAGAATAGCACCCTGCATTGCTGCGAAAGGTGGATATACACTGTACTTGTGCCGACATTGTGCATGCTTGTTGCCTGTGTCTATGTGCCTGCGGTTCTGCCAGTGTGATCATGTGATGTATCTGACCCCAGGAATGTGTCAATAAAGTTTCCCCTTCCTGGGACAATGTATTCACGGTGTTCTTATTTCAATTTCCAGGAGTGTATATAACGTAAGTGCAACTCTTTCTTGCAATCTGTTAAATGTCTTTTTCAGTAAGCCTGGACCTTTCTGGAACAACAACCTAATTCCGGAGAACGCTCCAGACGGCTTTTTCAGAAGGGAGCTGTTTGGGAAAGTGGAAGGAAGCCTTGTGCCTGAAGCGACCCCAGCGTCAAACCGCAGGGTCTTCAGTACAATGTTGCCCCTTGAGCACATTGCTGGGCAGTCAGTGTTTTCGACGCTGACAAAAGTTACGCATACAACAGAGCTTGATGCATGCATCCATTAAAGCAAAACCGTGTTAATGAGGGCAATGCTGACGGTGGGTTGTTTGTTTAAAGGAACAGCCCGTCCTCTTACGGAACTTGGCCACAATGCCGTTCACAGCAGTGGAGTGTAACATTTGTATTTAACAGCAACACGTCTCATGTAATAAAGCATCTATAAAAAAAAGGAAAACAACACAATAGTGACGATAATAAATGTCCTCTTTTCACGAAAACAGGAACAATCCATTTTCTTCTGGTTTTATGAGCAAAATTTTTTATGTTCAACTGCAGGATACAATTCGCAACTCATTATTGTGCAACATCCAGAGAAGTACACGACCGCCGATCACAGATGATTATCAGAGAATCGTAAAAATCGGGGAAAAAGATTCCACTATTTTGATGCGAAAATAACCGATTACTTCAGAATGTCCTTGTTATTTCAAAACCGTCCTCAGAGTACATAAAAAGCGAGAATGTAAACTCTGAAGAGAAAACATCTGTGTTAAGCAAGTTCTTTGGGCTTGATGGACAAATTATACGACGTGAGAGTGTCTCTTGCGTTCAAATCCGTGTCTGTAAATAAACAGTCAGGAGTGTGTGTATTAAAAACATTTCAGACACGTGAAATAACATTATAGAATACAATATTTCATGCCATTAGCTCACATGGCGGAAGAAATGCATTTTACATTTGACAGCAAGAAGTGGACGTAGCTGTTTTGTACACTACGGCAGGACTCGTTTTCCCAATGCGATGCTGTATCATACTGGCGTTTATGAAACAAATCGTGAGACTCATTCTTGTAATAGCATCTCCTATAAGATTTTACCACGCGTCTTTTTCTTCCATTACGTCGATCGAAATGCTTACATTTGACATTTTTGATACATAGCTCACCTCTACCGACATATCTGGAAAGTTTCTGTCATACAGCAGCAGATTCTAGCGTTCTAGTTTTGTAAGAAATTTGATCATTACAACCTGTTTCACGCAATTTACTCACGTGTCGGAAGATTCAACAACGGGAACTCAAGTGGTGTCTACTTTGCAAATAGAGGTGATGAAGTATGGAATAACACAGGATGTGCGATTACATGTATTTTTTAAACACGCAATCATGACGATAGTAATAAAAACAGTCATGGTTGCATGAGATTGGATGCAATCGACTCCTGTCAGTTTTATGAGCAAAATCTGTGTCGTTTTGAGAGAACTATCTGCATCCAAACTTTAACCAGCTAGAGCACCCCTTGTAAGAGAACCTTCTATAAGATTTTACCACGTCTCTTCCTTCTGATATGTTGAAAAACAATTACCGTCTGCGTGTTGTCATTGAGCATATTCAAAAATCTTTCAAATGGCTCTGAGCACTATGGGACTTAACTTCTGAGGTCATCAGTCCCCTATAACTTGGAACTAATTACACCTAACTAATCTAAGGACATCACACACATTCATGCCCGAGGCAGGATTCGAACCTGCGACCGTAGCGGCCGCGCGGTTCCAGACAGTAGCGCCTAGAACCGCTCGGCCACTCCGTCCGGCCATCGAGCGAATTACACTTACACTTGTCGCTCTTTTGGAACTTGAGGCCAGTGCTCGAAGTCGTTCGCACAGATCGGCTCAAAGTTTTGCCGTCTGTACTAGAGGAAGACGATATTCAACAGGCTGACAATCACACAAGAGCGTTTTTGTGTTGTTTCTTCATAAGCAGTTTAATACATTGTTTTTTAGATTGTAACACGTCCAGTCCGTGTAGACCGCCATACAATTTGTGTCGAATCCTGTCTCATCGTCAAAGATGGGCTGACTAGGAAACGTGCTTTTGCGGATCTCTAGACAACCGTTCAAGCAAGTCGTATTAATGAGTTTTATCACGGAAAATAAATGACAACTTTGACAGTAACAAAGAAGTGTCGCAAGTAAATTGCGACATGCAAATTAAGCCTGGTTCTTCAGTATGTACATTTCCTAATACAAGTGAAATAATGAATTGACTCTTGTATTCCGCTCCCTTGATTTCAGGCTTCTGTAGAACTAGGCATTGCGCACTCTTCACATAGAGGCCGCTGCTGTCACATTGTCATCCTGGAGAGGGGTCGGTCAGCGTGCAATTGACCGACGCCTTCTTTACAGCCCTCTCTGCTCTCTCGTTCCCGAATGTCGCGCCGGCGCTTGGCTTTACGCCTTAACACTTTGATTTTTCTACCACGACTTAGCGGTCTGTGTCAGCTGCTGCTAAATTGGCATTAACACATTTCGATCCTTTATCTCTCACAGAAGCTGAACATCACATGTAAAGTATACAGCTACGACAAGACAAATGTTGGTTGAAATAAAACACAGAGGCGATGTTTCTCATTGACAAAAATGTGGAAGACATCGCAACATATGGAAACGGGAAGAGTTTGCGGTGTTGTAGAGCGCTTACCAACACCTATCCGAAAGCGATGACCTGTACATTTACTCGTCTTCCCCGGTGGCAGTGTAGCGAATTCTCAGTGTTCCATTTCGAAGAGCATTGCTCCCTCATTTCGCAGTGACGCTGATGAACATAGTCTCTATACGTATGTGTGTAGTGCTGTCAGCGGTGGGCGGTTGTGGTTCGAATGCATAACTTTGCTATCTGTTCGTCTACAAATTACACTGCCTGTGGTGCGCTCTCTGTAGCTACGAGTAAGGGAAACTCTCACAGTGCAAGAAGCTATGTCCAGTCGACACACTGTCAACTACAGAATAACTCATAACTTGGATAAAAAAATTCCTGAAACCTACAGTTTTCAAATGTTCTGACATGGTTGTGTGGGTGTATCAGAATTAGGCGATGTAAGCAAAACTAGCGAAGCTCAACTGTTAAACGATAAGAGTTCATACTTACGGGGAAAAAGAATATCAGAGCTGCAGCAGAAATCACTTCTGTACACATGTCAGTTCCCTCTTGTGAATCCCTACACGGTAGAGTGGAAGTGAGATGTATGTGTAGAACTGTGTCGGACTATGAGTTTCCATCAAGTGCGTGGCTACCCATAAGTCTGCAGACAAGCTCGCTGATGTGCCGTATCAGTTAACGGAATAGTTTTCAGACTAAGTGTTTCAAACCTCCACCACTCGCTGAGGCTCATCAAGCTATGAGGCAAGTATCACGATACTTTTCATGTCCTTTTTAAGCAAAATGCGCGCATTTAGATCTTCAGGAAGAGGGGAATTCTTAGAGGTTTTAGAAGGCAGATGTGAAGGACATTTAAATATCCTCGTATAAAATCAAACAAAGTATGGGCATGCATGCAATATAAACATATACCAGCGAAAAAATATAAAAAAAGATGAAAGAAATAAAAAACCCATAAAAATCGACGAACAATTGGTACAGGTGATGAGAAATACGTAACTTTCAGAGAAATACGACGGAAAATGTAAAACTGCGAAAAAATCTAGCAACATTACGCTACTGGCCATTAAAATTGCTACACCTAGAAGAAATGCAGATGATAAACGGGTATTCATTGGACAAATATATCATACTATTGACAAATATATTATACTAGAACTGACATGTGGTTACATTTTCACGCAATTTGAGTGTATACATCCTGAGAAATCAGCACCCAGAACAACCACCTCTTGCCGTAATAACGGCCTTGATACGCCTAGGCATTGACACAGACAGAGCTTGGAATGTGTGTACAGGTACAGCTGCCCTTGCAGCTTCAACACGATACCACCGGTCACCAAGAGTAGTGACTGGCGTATTGTGACAAGACAGTTGCTCGGCCACCATCGACCAGACGTTTTCAGTTGCTGAGAGATCTGGAGAATGTGCTGGCCAGGGCAGCAGTCGAACATTATCTGTATCCAGAAGGCCCGTACAGGACCTGCAACACGCGGTCGTGCATTATCCTACTGAAATGTGGGGTTTCGCAGGGATCGAATGAAAAGTAGAGCCACGGGTCGTAACACATCTGAAATGTAACGTCCACTGTTGAAAGTGCCGTAAATGCGAACAAGAGGTGACCGAGACGTGTAACCGATGGCACCCCATACCATCACCCCGGGTGATCGGCAGTACGACTATGACGAATACACGCTTCCAATGTGCATTTACCTAGATGTGGCCAAACACAGATGTGACCATCATGATCCTGTAAACAGAACGTGGATTCATCCGAAAAAATGACGTTTTACCATTCGTGCACTCAGGTTCGTCGTTGAGTAAAACATCGCAGGCGCTCCTGTCTGTGATGCAGTGTCAAGGGTAACTGCAGCCATGGTCTCCGAACTGATAGTCCACGCTGCTGCAAACGTCGTCGAAATGTTAGTGCAGATGGTTGTTGTCTTGCAGACGTTCCGATCTGTTCACTAAGGGATCGAGACGTGACTGCACGATCCGTTACATCCATGCGGATAAGATGCCTGTCATCTCGACTGCTAGCGATACGAGGCAGTTGGGAACCAGCACGGCGTTCCGTATTACCCTCCTGTACCCACCGATTCTATATTCTGCTAACAGTCATTGGATCTCGACAACGCGAGCAGCAATGTCGCGATACGGTAAACCGCAATCGCGATAGGCTACAATGGACCTTTATCAGAGTCGCAACCGTGATGGTACGTATTTCTCCTCCTTACACGAGGCATCCCAACAACGTTTCACCAGGCAAAGCCGTTTAACTGCTGTTTGTGTACGAGAAATCGGTTGGAAACCTTCCTCATGTCAGCACGATGTAGGTGTCGCCACCGGCTCCAACATTGTGTGAATGCTCTGAGCAGCAAATCATTTGCATATCACAGCATCGTCTTCCTGTCGGTTAAATTTCGTGTCCGCAGCACGTTATTTTCGTGGTGTAGCAATTTTAATGGCCAGTAGCACATGTAAAATAGTGAGAAAGTACCACGAAATGCAGGGAATTGAGGAGGGTTGGGAGGTATCAAGTCACTGAAGACCTAGAAAAGCTTAAAAATTATGCCCTGGCTGCTCCCTCGTAAGAAGTTGCTGCTTCTCCGTGTGCATTCTCCTGCAGCAGTGTGTTTATGGTACCTCAAACTATCAGCTATAGAAAATATTCAAGTCGGTTTGTCTTCAGTCTATTTCCTAGTGGGACAGAGCCGTATTCATAAAAACCGATACTGCAACTATTGCTAATGTTATGAATAACTGTCATGGGAAGTGTGATCGAGGACAATTGAGTTTCCTACTTAAAAAGAAGTATAAAATCCATTAATTGCCTAAGAGATTGTAAAACAGTCTCCTGACTTCGTCTAAGTTGGTTTATATGCATCTCGAGCTGTGGATACACACTGACGATGCCTTCCTGGGATATCAGAATAGTGCAGAAGGAAATAGTTTTAAAAATTGTCACAATTGTGTATGTGATAATATACTTGCAGGAAGTTTGTGTGTCTGATTTGGGACAAATACAGTATTAAGAGCGTTGCGTTCTACAAGATTAATACTTCGGATGCCATGTGGCTTTAACAATACAGCATTTTTAGATGGAGAACCGTGTAATCTTCGAAGTGTGCGTTTATGCGCTATGGTCATCTCATGCCGTTACTGACTCCGGACAATGGAATAATGCTTCAATTTTGATTGCACAGTTAATTTATGTGAAATCTTTCTAACTCCATATGTCTGGACCACGGCGCTACAGTCTGGAGCCGAGCGACCGCTACGGTCGCAGGTTCGAATCCTGCCTCGGGTATGGATGTGTGTGATGTCCTTAGATTAGTTAGGTTTAACTAGTTCTAAGTTCTAGGGGACTGATGACCTCAGAAGTTAAGCCGCATAGTTCTCAGAGCCATTTGAACCATTTTTGTAAACCATACATTTCTCCTTAACCGTCAGTTATGGCAAAGCAGTACTCTAATATCTAGTACACACCGATAAGAAGTGCAAACCTCCTCGAGACGCTCGCATCTGGAGAGATTTTGTGCTTTTTGATAGGTGCCGTGTGTAAGATTAGCACTGGAGGAAGGATTAGGTCAAGGACAATATGGGAGGTATATGCCAATCTCCAACTTTATCCAACGAATGAGAAAATACTCTGTGGCGTCCATCCACACGGGGAAAAATGGCCAGTGGTTATCACAAATTCTGCAGTATGATCGATGAGCTGGAAATATGTAGATAACTTCTTTGCATAGGAATAGGACGCTGTCTCATACACTATGGTGTATGTGGTGGAATGAATGTAGTTCACAGTCATCTCGTTGCATTCGCAATCTAGTACGAGGGTAATCCCAAAAGTAAGGTCTCCTATTTTTTATAAGTACACTCCTGGAAACTGAAATAAGAACACCGTGAATTCATTGTCCCAGGACGGGGAAACTTTATTGACACATTCCTGGGGTCAGATACATCACATGATCACACTGACAGAACCACAGGCACATAGACACAGGCAACAGAGCATGCACAATGTCGGCACTAGTACAGTGTATATCCACCTTTCGCAGCAATGCAGGCTGCTATTCTCCCATGGAGACGATCGTAGAGATGCAGGATGTAGTCCTGTGGAACGGCTTGCCATGCCATTTCCACCTGGCGCCTCAGTTGGACCAGCGTTCGTGCTGGACATGCAGACTGCGTGAGACGACGCTTCATCCAGTCCCAAACATTCTCAATGGGGGACAGATCCGGAGATCTTGCTGGCCAGGGTAGTTGACTTACACCTTCTAGAGCACGTTGGGTGGCACGGGATACATGCGGACGTGCATTGTCCTGTTAGAACAGCAAGTTCCCTTGCCGGTCTAGGAATGGTAGAACGATGGGTTCGATGACGGTTTGGATGTAACGTGCACTATTCAGTGTCCCCTCGACGATCACCAGAGGTGTACGGCCAGTGTAGGAGATCGCTCCCCACACCATGATGCCGGGTGTTGGCCCTGTGTGCCTCGGTCGTATGCACTCCTGATTGTGGCGCTCACCTGCACGGCGCCTAACACGCATACGACCATCATTGGCACCAAGACAGAAGCGACTCTCATCGCTGAAGACGACACGTCTCCATTCGTCCCTCCATTCACGCCTGTCGCGACACCACTGGAGGCGGGCTGCACGATGTTGGCGCGTGAGCGGAAGACGGCCTAACGGTGTGCGGGACCGTAGCCCAGCTTCATGGAGACGGTTGCGAATGGTCCTCGCCGATACCCCAGGAGCAACTGTGTCCCTAATTTGCTGGGAAGTGGCGGTGCGGTCCCCTACGGCAATGCGTAGAATCCTACGGTCTTGGCGTGCATCCGTGCGTCGCTGCGGTCCGGTCCCAGGTCGACGGGCACGTACACCTTCCGCCGACGACTGGCTACAACATCGATGTACTGTGGAGACCTCACGCCCCATGTGTTGAGCATTTCGGCGGTACGTCCACCCTGCCTCCCGCATGCCCGCTATACGCCCTCGCTCAAAGTCCGGCAACTGCACATACGGTTCACGTCCACGCTGTCGCGGCATGCTACCAGTGTTAAAGACTGCGATGGAGCTCCGTATGCCACGGCAAACTGTCTGACACTGACGGCGGTGGTGCACAAATGCTGCGCAGCTAGCGCCATTCGACGCCAACACCGCGGTTCCTGGTGTGTCCGCTGTGCCGTGCGTGTGATCATTGCTTGTACAGCCCTCTCGCGGTGTCCGGAGCAAGTATGGTGGGTCTGACACACCGGTGTCAATGTGTTCTTTTTTCCATTTCCAGGAGTGTACATAGACCTGTTTATTTCTACAATGATTTACATCAGTTAACAGCTAGAACATTTAGCTATTTTCGACATAATCACCATTTCTGTCGATGCATTTTTGTAGACGCTGTGGCAGTTTTTGTATACCCATGTCATACCAGCTCGCCGCCATGCTGTTCAGAAAGTTGTGAACCTCTTTTTTCACCTCGTCGTCGGAGCTGAGTCGCCCGGAACCACAATTAACACTGACAGGTACTGTGAGACTCTGGAAAACTCAAACGGGCAATTCAGAACCGGATAAGAGGAATGTTGAGCAAGGGCATACACGTTCTCCATGACAACTCTCGCGCACGCATCGCTCCGGAAACCGTTGCTCTCCTGCAACATTTTCAGTGGAACGTAATCACCCCCCCCCCCCCACCCTATAGTCCTGACATCTCACGCAGTGACTATCACCTGTTCCCTAGGTTAGAAGAATATTTGTCCGAAAAACGATTCAGCTCCTACGACGAGGGTCATAGCTTTCTGCACAGCATGGAGGTGAGCTGGTATGACATGGGCATACAAAAACTGCTACAGCGTCTACAAAAAGGAATCGACAGAAATGGTGATTATGTCGAAATACAGGTAAATGTTCAACCTGTAAACTGATTTAATTGGTATACAATGTGGACCAGAAGACTTGCTTTTATTAAGTGATTTAAGTAGCTTCACTACTCCGAGGATATCCACTTCCAAGTTACTCCTCTTGGCAGCTGTTCTTCATTCGAATTCCGGAATATTTACTCCGTCGTCTCCCGTGAAGAAATTTAGAAAGGCTTTGTTTCGTAACTCAGCTTTCCCACCTGTGTCGTTGATAGTATTTCCATGGCTATCGCGCAGAGAAGGCGCTGATTGCGTCTTGACTCTAGCGTACTTTACATACGACTAGAAACTCTATGGATTTTCTGCCAGGTTTCGAGACAAATTTCGTTCGCGCTAAATTTCGAGCTTCTGTAAAATATTGCCAATCTTGGAGGTCTTGCGTTCGTTTGAATTTGGCATGCTTTTTTCTCATTCTTTCTGCAACAGTGTTGTGAAGAAGTCCGAGGTCTCGCGACGGTGGCTCCAGCCAGGTTCTGATTGCAGCGCCAGCATTAGCCGGCACATGAGATAGTCCAGTGCGTCGGCGGGGAGGAGCCGATGAGTGAAGATATGCCGCTGTAAACAGCTGATGCGCGGAGACATACTTGTGCATCTACTTGCGGGCACGTAACTCTGTGGAGGGAAGAACAACACAAGTGAGGAGGAGCACAGGAACTTCCCCGCCATCTATCGGTTGCGATTTGACACTCGTTGGCCGCCGAAACCCTGGGAGGGGACGCCTTGGAGCTATACATAATGCGATGCGTTGCCGTCCGCTGGGTTGCCGGTCTATCAGGCTTATTGCTGTGGTGTGGCAGAAGCATTCGCAGATTCCGAGAAACTGCAAAACTACATGTCAGACCAAAAACATAATTTCACAGTTTTAAAGCATGTCATCAACGAACTATAAAGTTTCCACCTAACTGACAAATGGGTGTGACAAGTGTGGCCAGTTGCTCCATCTTACTCAAATCAATATTCAGTTCACCTACAGTAACATTTCTCTCTGCAGAAATTAAGTTTAAATGAAAAATGAGTTTAGTTGATTTGTGAAAAGTCTAATAACAAATTTGAAATCACTGTAGATAAGTACTTCAGCAACATTAACATTTACGGAAACGTCAAAATCATCATTTCTTTTGTGGTTATTTTTTTGGTTTTTACTTAAGTTCCATGCTTGCTGAACTTCCAGCAGGTGTATGAGGGTGATCTCTAACTCTAAACGCCACGAACCCTCATAGAAGGAGACTTGCCAGGGCTTATCATCTATCGAATATGACATGATGTGGGCCCACGTTGTGTAGTAGCTTTAAGCCAGCCAGGTTCTGGAAGGCAATAATGTGGATTGCCGTTTTATCTGGAAGTGTAATAAAAACAGCAGAGGCGCCACAAGGCGGGAAATAAATGGCCGGGAAACAAACAAAACTACGCGAAAGAAACATCACGTCGTTCTCGCATATAACTGTTGGGCATATTCAGCTGTGTTCTGTTTGCCAAAAACTCCTAAATCCAGCCACACAGCTGGTCTGATATTCCGTAGGCTCTCACTTTCTTTTTCAGTCTACAGTGCGGAACTGTATCGAACGCCTTCCGGAAGTCAAGGAAAATGGCATCTACCTGGGGGCCTGTATCTAATATTTTCTGGGTCTCATGCACAAATAAAGCGATATGGGTCTCACACGATCGCTGTTTCCGGAATCCATGTTGATTCCTACAGAGTAGATTCCGGGTTCCCAGAAATGACATGATACGAGAGCAAAAAACATGATCCAAAATTCTACAACGGATCGATGTCAGAGATATAGGCCTATAGTTTTGTGTATTTGTTCGACGATCCTTCTTGAAAACTGGGACTACCTGTGCTCTTTTCCAATCTTTAAACACCAAAGCACCGCTTGACGGCGCCA
The DNA here is from genome assembly GCF_023897955.1 of Schistocerca gregaria. Classification (NCBI taxonomy): domain Eukaryota; kingdom Metazoa; phylum Arthropoda; class Insecta; order Orthoptera; family Acrididae; genus Schistocerca; species Schistocerca gregaria. The sequence continues at coordinate 133,049,962 of NC_064921.1, read as the reverse complement.
AATTATTATAGTTGCCAACAACAAGGAAGTTGTCAATTCCAATTTAAAAATGCGGCTAAAATTTCATAAAGAGAATGAACTTTGATTCATAAAATTGACCACTTAACGTATTAACAATAATAATAAAAAAAGGAATCACCAAACATCGCGCTCATTTGTAATGCAACAGAACCTGGGCGCAGCGCAGTTACATGGACCTGCATTACCAAGTATCCCGGACCCACATCCAAGTGTTTAAAGGATTTACTAGCGAAAATCGTCGTTATCAGGAGAAGGAAAACTGGTGTTCTACGGATCGGAATGTCAGATCCCTTAATCGGGCAGGTAGGTTAGAAAATTTAAAAAGGGAAATGGGTAGATTAAAGTTAGATATAGTGGGAATTAGTGACGTTCGGTGGCAGGAGGAACAAGACTTTTGGTCAGGTGATTACAGGGTTAGAAATACAAAATCAAAAAGGGCTAATGCAGGAGTAGGTTTAATAATGAATAAAAAATAGGAGTACGGGTAAGCTACTATAAACGGCATAGTGAACGCATTATTGTGTCCAAGATAGATACGAAGCCCACGCCTACTACAGTAATACAAGTTTATATGCCAACTAGCTCTTCAGATGATGAAGGAATTGATGAAATGTATGATAAGATAAACGAAATTATTCAGGTAGAGAAGGGAGACGAAAATTTAATAGTCATGGGTAACTGCAATTCGAGAGTAGTAAAAGGGAGAGAAGGAAACATAGTAAGTGAATATGGACTGGGGCTAAGAAATGAAAGAGGAAGCCGCCTGGTAGAATTTTGTGCAGAGCAAAACTTAATCATAGCCAACACTTGGTTCAAGATCAAGAAAGAAGGCTGTATACATGGAAGAACCCTGGAAATACTAAAAGGTATCAGACAGATTATATAATGGTAACACAGAGATTTAGGAACCAGGTTTTAAATTTTAAGACATTTCCAGGTACAGATGTGGACTGACCACAATCTATTAGTTCTGAACTGTAGATTAAAGCTGAAGAAATTGCAAAAAGGTGGCAATTTAAGGAATTGGGACCTGGATAAACTGAAAGAACCAGAGGTTGTAGCGTTTCAGGGAGAGCGTAAGGGAACAATTGACAGGAATGGGGGAAAGAAGTACAGTATCTAGCGTTAAAAGGTTTTGCTTTTCACATTTAACCAAATATAGCATTGATGATGATAATTTATGGCAATGTTTGCTGACAAGGTAAAGAAGGCAACCTTTAACACTAGATTGCGTACTCACGGCAGTTCTCCTTGGCCGTTTTTTGGTACGACTTGGAAAGCGAGAAAAATTAATGAATGACCGCCGATGCGTCGGTTCTCGATTGTGTTCAGTAGACGTACAGATTGATTGCGCGAAAATAGTTTCTCAAATAACCTCTTAACCCGGATTGCTTCCACGCAATCAGACTCTTCAATGAAATTACCTAAGGGACCTATTTGAATAATTAAAAAAAATTGGAAGTGAATGCGAAACAGTGAAATTTTGTAAAAATAGTTGTCATATCGGAAATTGAACACATTAATGGTCTCCCAAATACAATCGAAACACCGCGATAAGCAGCGAACCTGTACCAAAGTTCATTTAAACATAAACATTATTTGTGGTTAATTTAAAGAAAACTATAAACATTAACAAATTTACAATGAATACAAAACTTACATTTTTATGTTTTTCTCATACATGGAGCAGTCCAACAATCGCTGTTTTTGTATGTGTGACATTTTGTAAAAATTAAATGTCCTGGTGTGCGCGTAAGTATTTTTTATCGTCACAAGGTTTACAAAAGCATTTTTTTTCTTGATGATAGCGTGGTTTTTCTCACTAAATTAAATATAACTTCTAGCGGTGCTACAAAACACATCTTAACAAGTCGGCGACCAAACATTAAAGGTAACGAAGTACATGTTAACATATCGGCGACCAGAAGTACAACTAACTATAAATGCTCCAGAATTTTCCTAACAAATGATAAATTGTTCTTTCTTCTGCTTCGCAGCTTCTTGCTATCAAGAGCTGCGGCAATGATTTTAAATATCTGCGCCCAGCGAATCATAGTGTTTAAAAGTACCTTTTAAACGCTGGCATCGCGTCTTGGTATGAGCGCCCGTTATAAACAGATTTCGTTTCCTTACTCTCGCGTTGTCATGCTTAGTATCATTACGAACTACAGCTCGATAGCTGTCCTTTTCTCACGTGCAAAATGTCTGAAATCCAATAATATCACAAGTAGAAGAAGAATAGGTAGCTTTGAGGGATGAAATAGTGAAGGCAGCAGAGGATCAAATAGGTAATAAGATGAGTGCTAGTAGAAACCCCTGGGTAACAGAAGAAATAATGAATTTGACTGATGAAAAGAGAAAATATAAAAATGCAGTAAATGAAGCAGGCAAAAAGGAATACAGACGTCTCGAAAAGGTGGGAATTGGAGGAGATGGATGTTGGATAAACTGAAAGAGCCAGAGGTTGTAGAGGGCTTCAGGGAGAGCGTTAGGGAACGATTGACAAGAATGTGGGAAAGCAATACAGTAGGAGAAGAATGGGTAGCATTCAGAGATGAAATAGTGAAGGTAGCAGAGGATCAAGTAAGTAAAAAGACGAGGGCTAATAGAAATCTTTGGGTAACAGAAGATATATAGAATTTAATTGATGAAAGGAGGAAATATAAAACTGCAATAAAAGAAGCAGGCAAAAAGGGATACAGACGTCTCAAAAATGAGATAGACAGGAAGTGCAAAATGGCTAGGCAGGGATGGCTAGATGACAAATGTAAGGAAGTAGAGGCTTATCTCACTAGGGGTAATATAGATACTGCCTACATGAAAATTAAAGAGACCTTTGGAGAAAAGAGAACCACTTGTATCAGTATCAAGAGATCAGATGGAAACCCAGTTCTAAGCAAAGAAGGGAAAGCAGGAAGGTGGAAGGAGTATAGAGGGCGATGAACTTGAGGACAATATTATGGAAATGTAAGAGGATGTAGATGATGAAATGGGAGATATGATAATGCGTGTAGAGTTTGACAGAGCACTGAAAGTCCTGAGTCGAAACAAAGCCCCAGAAGTAGAAAACATTCCATTAGAACTACTGTCAGCCTTGGGAGAGCCAGTCCTGATAAAACTCTACCGTCTGGTGAGCAAGATGTATGAGACAGGCGAAGTGCCCTCAGACTTCAAGAAGAATATAATGATTCCAATCCCAAAGAAAGCAGGTGTTGAAAGATGTGAAAATTACCGACCTATCAGTTTAATAAGTCACAGCTGCAAAATACTAACGCGAATTCTTTACAGGCGAATGGAAAAATTGGGAGAAGCCAACCTCGGGGAAGATCAGTTTGGATTCCGTAGAAATGTTGGAGCACGTGAGGCAATACGAACCCTACGACTTATCTTAGAAGAAAGATTGAGAAAAGATTGGTTCAAATGGCTCTGAGCACTATGGGACTTAACTTATGAGATCATCAGTCCCCTAGAATTTAGAAGTAGTTAAACCTAACTAACCTCAGGACATCACACACATTCACGCCCGAGGCGGGATTCGAACCTGCGACCGTAGCGTTCGCGCGGTTCAAGACTGTAGCGCCTAGAACCGCTCGGCCACTCTGGCCGGCGATTAAGGAAAGGCCAACCTACATTTCTAGCATTTGTAGACTTAGAGAAAGCTTTTGACAATGTTTATTGGAATACTTTCTTTCAAATTCTGAAGGGCAGGGGTAAAATACAGTGAGCGAAAGGCTATTTACAATTTGTACCGAAAACAGATGGCAGTTATAAGAGTCGATGGGTATGAGGGGGAAGCAATGGTTGGGAAGGGAGTGAGACAGGGTTATAGCCTATCCCCGATGTTATTCGATCTGTATATTGAGAAAGCAATAAAGGAAACAAAAGAAAATTTCGGAGTCGGTATTAAAATCCATGGAGAAGAAATAAAAACTTTGAGGTTCGCTAATGACATTGTAATTCTGTCAGACACAGCACGGGACTTGGAAGTGCAGTTGAACGGAATGGACATTGTCTTGAAAGGCGGGTATTAGATGAACATCAACAAAAGCAAGACAAGGATAATGGAATGTAGTCGAATTAAATCGTGTGATGCTGATGGAATTAGATTAGGAAATGAGACACTTAAAGAAGTAAAGGAGTTTTGCTATTTGGGGAGCAAAATAACTGATGATGGTCGAAGTAGAGAAGATATAAAATGTAGACTGGCAATGGCAAGGAAAGCGTTTCTGAAGAAGAGAAATTTGTTAACATCGTGTATAGATTAAAGTGTCAGGAAGTCGTTTCTGAAAGTATTTGGCTGGAGTGTGGGCACGTATGGAAGTGAAATATTGACAATAAATAGTTTGGACAGGAAGAGAATAGAAGCTCTCGAAATGTGGTGCTACAGAAGAATGCTGAAGATTAGATGGGTAGATGACATAACTAATGTGGAGGTATTGAATAGAATGGGGGAGAAGAGGAGTTTGTGGCACAACTTGACGAGAAGAAGGGATCGGTTTGGTTGGACATGTTCTGAGGCATCAAGGGATCACAAATTTAGCATTGGAGGGCAGCGTGGAGGGTAAAAATCGTGGAGGGAGACCAAGAGATGAATACACTAAGCAGATTCAGAAGAATGTAGGGTGCCGTAGGTACTGGGTGATAAAGAAGCTTGCACAGGATAGAGTAGCATGGAGAGCTGCATCAAACTAGTCTCAGGACTGAAGACCACAACAACAACAACAACAACAACAACAACAACAACAACAACAGCGAAAATGAAAGTGGGTACCAGGAGGAATGACATCACGACATGCAAAAGTTGCACCACAAGACGATTCACCATTTAAGCTCGCTGTTCACAATCACATTACGGTAAACTCCCGCGCTCTCCTCAGGATTCGAAATAGACACGATTCTTGTATAGAGCCTGTTGACCGGTGACTGCTTCCGCACTCCAGTTCCGTTGGCCGCCAGATCCAGGCGCCGAGGTGGCAACACCATGCGTCCTCGCAGTAGAGTCTGCACAGGATAACGTGGCCGATGCGCAGACACGAGTTTCCGCCCGCAGTGCTGGGCGAGTCCATTCCGTCGTTCAGGAGGGGAGGCCATCTCATTGTACTTCTGCCTTTCGGCTGTAGCACGTCGAGTGAGCGCAGCGTTATACACAGCCTGGCATCACAGTCTGCAATCACTACAGGGGCAGGAAGAGTTTTGCATAGCCATGCAAGAGAGATTAATTTCAATGTAATTGCATTTATGTGAGACGAGGCAAAAGAGGGGAGACAAATCCTAGTAAAAAGTGTTCTAGAAAGAGTACAGGCTGCTACTGGTATGTCACTTCGAACATAACCGAGAATAAAGAAAGAGGGAGAAACAGTAGTTGCCAGCAGTTCCGAGGGTTTCTCTACTTCTGGAATAAAGAAGAATAAAGAGAAAATGATTTTACATTTAGATGATTTTGATGAACAAGTTGTGCAGAGACTGATACATAATTTCCACGTGACAAACAAACAGCGTCCCACAATAAAGGCACTTTATGCCGTAGTAAGAGAAAATACGTCTTTTACGGGGAGTATTTCTTCATTACAGCACCCACTTCAATCTTTAGGCTTCAAAATGATTCAAATGGCTCTGAGCGCTGTGGGACCTAACATCTGAGGTCGTCACCCCCCTAGAACTTAGAACTACTTAAACCCAACTAACCTAAGGACATCACACACATGCATGCCCGAGGCGACCGTAGCGGTCGCGTGGATCCAGTCTGAAGCGTCTACAACCGCTCGACCACACCGGCCGGCTCTTTAGGCCTCAGGTATGTTAGTTTTTTAATGTCAATCTATTATTTATATGCGTCAGTTTTTGTGCAATTAACGTGCTTAATATCTATCAGGTGGCGCAAAACAACAGATAACAGGAAGGTGCTTGTGGAACGTTTAGAAATACGCAGTAAACGTGTTGAATATATAAAGAAAATAAAAAAGTATCTTGAAGATGGCAGACCTATCATATGTGTCGATGAAACCTGTATTCGCAGTTCGCATACTACGCCCAAAGAGTGGACAGATGGCTCGAGTAAGGGAGTAAAGGCGCCACTTTCAAAAGGACAACGTCTGATTATAGTACACGCAGGTAAGAAACATATGTGATAACGACAAGTAGTTCTGTAGACTGTAACGTATTAATGTGTCTAAATGCCAAAGGAAACATTCGCATTCTTCTGGTCTACAATACTGTAGATCAAGAGATAGTGACCATTCCTTTAAAATTTCAACATGTTCTTCAAAACAGCGACAGAAATAACGTCGGTGTTATTAACGTGTTTATGTCATTTTCCTGACCACAGGAGGCAAATCAGGATTTGTGCCAAATGCACTTTTAATTTTCAAATCCGACACTAAAACAGGAGATTATCATGCAGACATGAATGATGAAAATTTTTCAAGGTATTTGTTTTATCTTTTACTATCTGATTGTGGTACACATGTGAAGTAGTGTCATAATAAGGCTGAACGACTATATTAGTTATCAGGCGGCTGGAAAACTAACTAATACCGAATGTGCCGCAAAACTCCGTTGTTGTGCTTGACTATGTTAGTTATCACAAAGTTCTGCATGAAAAACCAACAACAATGCATAACAGGAAAGCTGACATGGCATATTGGCTAATATACGAAACATTCGATTTGACCAGGGAAACACAAAGGTCGGACTGCTTGCCTTAATAGAAAGCCACAAACCCACAAAGATTTGCACTGTTCATAAACTTCTGGCACATTATGGTCATTCTGTTCTGCGTTTACCTCCTCATCATCCTAAACTAAATCCTATAGAAATGGTATGGGGTACAGTAAAGAACTGTGTGGCTACAAAGAATGTTACATTCAAGCTGGATGTGTGGAAGCTATCTGAAGAAACATTTTCCTACATTGCTGTACACGAATGGGAGGCAGTTTGCAGACGTGAGGGAGATGTGGAAGAAACATACGAAAATCAGGAAAAATTGACAGACGTGCTGGAAGAAATGTTTATTTATATAAGTGGCAGCGATACTGATGACACTAGCGATGTTTATGATGATGATGATTATTATTTCCAACCTTTCCAGTCTGAGGACGATGAATAAATAAAAAGTCAGCTGACAAAAAACAGATGTTGTTCATTCCCTTTGTTTTACAGTCTGAACATGGTACGGATCTACCAGCCAATTTATCCTGCGTGCATTCTACACCAAGCGCCGACTGACTACTCGCGATACTTCACGCGCTGTCTTCCCTCCGTCACTGCCGCCAACCGAGTCTCCGTCATTGTCCAGACCGAGTCTCCTCGCGTCCTAATTAGAGGGCGCTAGCCAACCAGGACGCCGCAAAGCGCGTAGCCTCGGCAGAGAAACTATCCCGCCAAGAGCATCACAGGAAGTCACGGCTCAGAGGTGATAAATCACACGGCTTTGGAGAACTTAAAAAATTTACTGTGTTCAACAGAATGTTCTTTATTTCTTAAATTGGGACAGAATCGGATCTGAGGCAAACAATTGCCTCTTCACATAACAAAGTGGAACTGGTCTATTCATCAACTGTTTTACAATCATAATTTTTTTGACGTACAGTCGCCGTTGACTAGAATTGCAAAACACTTTGTCTATTGATTTCTGTGGCGTTAAATATGGTGGTAATAAAGCTATCGTAATTATAATAACAGTGTTTAATGATTTTGATGCAGATTAATGGTTTTGAGGTTAGAAGAAATATAACCTAACATGCAATAGCTCTAAAGCAATGATGAATTTAAAGGTAAATAAATTAAGTTATAAAAATAAACGGTACTTGCCTGTAATGAACGTTGATGTGCTTCAATTTATGTGCACAGTACACAAGGCTTGTTTGAAGAAAGTAAATAATTCCAACCACTGTTGTGCTTAATGGTAAAATTATCCTGTTAGTACACGGCGTGTACAAAATTTTTTGCATCTACCTGTATGACAGAAATCATGTGATAGACTACGGTTGCGTAAAGAATCTAAACAACAGGAACAACTGTCGTGCATGTTAGTTAAAAAGATCGTCAGTAGATAGTACCTTTCACACTGCACTAATAAAATGTCTTAAAAATGAAGTTTTTCATAACGAAACCAATAACTTTAAACTAATTGTGTATTTATCTTTACTACTGGTGAACTAAATCTTGAAAATGGCGTCTGAATCATTAATTTCGATTAAGAAGCGGGAGATGTGGCGGACCGACGAAAAAAGACCTTTGACAAATTATGTATAATACATAATATCAACCATATCGACTAGGGAGGAGTTTCTTCAGAATTGTATCCTGCAGGGCGTGAGAGGCAAGCATTTAGGAGGCGAATATCAGCGCTTCTGGACCTCCATACAGTTGTTTTACAAGGACTGGATTCATTGCCAACCAAGCTTTAGAACGGCACCTCTCCCGGCTGCCATAAAAAAAGTGGCAAGGTTACGTGAAACTTTTTTGTCGCTGTAGAGTTTTTCTACCCGTTTACTTAAGGTTTTGCATTAGGTTCATGAATTTGCTTCTTACGCGTTTTGAAAACATTTTTATGTTAAATGTATCACCATTAAGGAGCATCTAACGCTGTATAACGCCGAAATTTGCTGTCATTGTTTGATTATGCTTATTTTATAGTTTCTTCCTTAGGTGCGCTAATCTAGGAAGTGACATACGTTCCATTACAGTCGAAAGCAATTAAAAAAGTTTTATTAGCAGCGAGCATGTCCTAATATTACACTTTCTACCATAACACTTAATATATGAGGAAAACGTAGGTCGTATCTTCATAAATACATAGATCAGTTTATAGCAGAAGGGGACTTTTGGAATGTAGCCTGCAAAACGTGGCGGTGTATCCTGACTATTAACCTTCTGCTTCTTCTCAGCACGCAACCTGTCTGCGTCCAGAGAGTTTCAGTTTGCCATAAAATTAAAGCGTGAGTTACCTGTAATAATTAACGTGCAACTAATAATAGAAACGATTAATACTACCTAATTGTTTTCTGACACATCTGCTCCAGGGTATTACGTTACACATGTGGTAATTTGTATATGCATTTGCCATCTGTATTTTACTTATTCTCTCATTCCCTTGTCTAGCTGGCTATTCCGCTATCGGCCGTTAGTGTTTCAGCAATGTAGCCGATGTAAGAATAGGGCGCAGTGTGTCCTTGCTCAGCGACAGTGGGTAGTGGGAAAGCGATTACAGCTGCATGCGCGATGAATCATTGTGTAATGGTAAAAGATATCGATGTGAGATACTGTTTGCAGTCTACGAGTATTGGTAATTTTGAGTTCAGAACACTATCTCAGAGTGCTAACATTGCTCAACCGCATCAGAAGATATAAAAAGCTGAAGGATTCAGTGTAAAGCGTATACGAGAACCTAGTAACAAGAAGAAATACGAAAAATGAGCGAAATTTATTCAAACTTCCTTGAGTAATTATTTCACTGCGAACGTTACAGTAATTACAAAGATTCTGCCTGAGTTATCGCTGTTATCTTCTAAAGGATTTTGCTTGCTTCATTTTTGTTCGTTTCTGACTGAAAACTCGGTCACGATTCTAAAGGAGAGAAACGTTGTAGTATTCACAGTACTGTTTAATTATTACGTTCGAGAGTTAAGTACTAGGAGAGAGACAGTAAGTTATATACAACTTTAACGAACGAGGCGAGGAAGACACAAAAAAGAGTCTCACCAAAATATTTGAGGAACCGGTAGATTAGTAGCACTCAAAATCTCCAAACGCTCAGCCCAGGCAAATTTCCATAGTCCCATCGCCACTTAGCCAATCCAAACACTGTCTTCGCGGGATGAGGTCTATGCTCCTAAAAGCTGTTTACTATCGGCTCCAGACAGCGGAATTAAGCCGGCCTCGCGCCATGCAAATGCTCCTTCCAATTCGGCCCGCAAATTCTGTCAACCTTCGTGCCGGTCAATGCTCCTCCCATGTAGAACCGCCAAAGTTCGTGCCCCGCTACCGCGATCTAGCTATGGATTGATCGATGCGAGCCGGCACTGCTACATATTGCATATTACCAGTGTTACCCTATAGCTTACCCCTATTTTCTGAGAATATTAAATATTTTGCACTATTCTCCAGGCCGACAAATCCTATGACTGTGTCTTGATGTTACTTCAGTCTTGCTTCCATTATCAACAGCAACCGCAACATTTGAATCTCCTCTCTGGCGTCTTTGCCATTCGTAAGGCCAACAGATTATCATATAACTGAAGTTTCATTTTCCATTCGTGTGTATATTATTCTGGTCAACAACTTGGATTCATGAGATGTTTAGCTGATTGTGCGATAATTCTCGTGCTTACCAGCTCTTGCAGTCTTCGTAATTGCGTGGATGATGTTTCTCTGAAAGCCATATGGTATGTCGCCAGACTCATACATTGCACACACCAACGTGAATAGTCGTTTTGTTGCCAATTTCTCTTACCATTTTAGAAATTCTGATGGAATATTGCCTATCCCTTCTGCCTTATACGATCGTAAGGCTAACAATGCTTTTTTAAATTCTGATCCTAATACAGAATCACCTATCTCGACTACTGTTTCCTCTTCTATCACGTCTTCCCCAGCATAGAGGCCTTGAATGAGCTCGTTCCAGCTACCTGCTCTCTATTCTGCGTTTAGCAATAGAATTCCCATTGTACTCTTAATGTTACCACAGGTGCTTTCAATTTCACCAAAGGTTCTTTTGACTTTTATATATGCTGAGTCAGTCCTTACAACAATCATTTAATTTTCGACGTCTTCAGACCATGCAACCATTTCACCTAGGCTTCCCTCCACTTCCTGTTCATTTCATTTCTAAATGGCTTGTATTTCTGTACTCCTGAATTTCCCTGAACATGTTTGTACTTCCTCCTTTCACCGATCAGCTGAAGTATATCTTGTATTACCTACAGCTTCTTAGCAGTTACCTTCTTTGTACCTGTGTTTCTCTCTCTTAATTTTGTGAATGCTCTTTTTAGAGACGTCCACTCCTCTTAAACTGAACTGCCTACTGAGCTATTCCTCAACACAGTATCTACAGTCGCTTATCTTGTCTCAGCATTTCTGTATCGCATTTCTTTGTGCATAGATCTTTCCTGACTAATCTCTTGAACTTCAGACAACTCTTCATTACCAGTAAATTGTATCTGGATCTGTACCTCCTACTATGTATTCCTTACAGTACAATATCTGTTTACGGCACATTAATTTTCGCACAGTTTGCTAGGGCTTTACACCTGAACGTATTTCTGAGGGCATATAGAAGTCTGAAGTCAGCAGAAATTCGTACGTTTTTAAACGTCCCCTTAGAAAACTTAATGAATTACTATGCAGATAAACTTCTTACATTATTTGACTTTCAGACAGCTGAGCAAAACTGAACGTACTCAGGCATTTCGCTCTTTACCTATTCTGGTCAACACTAAACTGACACACAATATTTTGTAGCGCAACGCAATCTGACTTTCTATAATCCCTACAAGAGAATGGCCCTGACTAAATTAACCTATATGTTTCAGAAATATGCTATCCAACTTTACAAATTTACTGCCTCTGATTGACACACGTCCAGATCATCCGCTCTCCAAATTCCGCCATCTCTCTCCGCACATCCACCACTGCTGGCGGCTCACCTCCAACTGCGCAACGCTACGCGCTGTTAACAGCCAACAGCCCAACACTACAATAGACAACAACAATGCAAACCAGTCACAGACTGCACACATTACAGCCAGTGATTTCCATACAGAGCGCTACGTGGCGTTACCAATAAGAAAACCTATACAGCCTTCTTACAGTTTACATGTATGGATGTTTGATTTCAACAATTGCACCAGCTTCCCTAGTAGCTGAACTGATCAAGAGACCTGAAATTGTCTCCACCAGTTGTGCTCCTGTGCACATTTTATTCTACTGTTTTAATATGTTCTGTTTTTTATTTGTTGATAAGTAGTTCTCTTTTACTTACTGCTATGGTGGTCTTTTTATGCATGTCCCCAAGATATTGTTCACTCTCACTAACTAACGCTATGTCGTCTGTGTAAGAAATTATCTAAAACCTTCCATTCGTAGTTCACTGAAGTCTTATATGAAGGACGTTCAGTAATTAATGCATCATATTTTTTCCGTTAAAAACATTCAACAGCAGAGATGCATAAAATGTTTGTTTACTTAAGGTAGCTGGTTTCAAAAGAATTTTCTATCATCTTCATTTCTTAAAAATATTCCTTTTACGCTGAATTTTCACTCACAAGACGTCACGTGGATAAGTGTGCTGATTTTTATCCACTTGACATCTCGTGGGTGGGGTTCATTGTAAAATGAATGCGTTTTACAATAAAAAGGTGTTTAAGACTTGAAGATAACAGCAAAGCCTGTTGAAACCGGTTGTTCAAATTCAAATGGCTCTGAGCACCATGGGACTTAGCTTCTGAGGCCATCGGTCGCCTAGAACGTAGCACTACTTAAACCTAACTAACCTAAGGACTTCACATATATCGATGCCCGAGGCAGGAGTGGAACCTGCGACCGTAGCGGGTGCGTGGTTCCAGACTGTAGCGCCTAGAACCACTCGGTCACCCCACCCGGCCGAAACCGGTTGTCTTAAATAAATAAATATTTTATACGATCTTGGCTACTTAATGGTTTTTAACAATTAAAACAGACCGCTTCTCAGTAGTTTCAAAATGAGAAAAATTCAAACATATTTTTTCCTTGGCCAATTTCGGTGGAGGAAAATCAAGGAAGGCCCGGCACTAGCTCTTATACTTTCATTAAGTTCCGGTTGGCTATATGCAGCCTTCAAAGTGGATTCTGTAATGGAGGTGGGCTTCAACCAGAAAGCTACGCTGAGGTTCTTTTGGCGGAAAACTGAAGCGGCCCATATATTCACAGGCGCTTGTGGAATGTAAACGGAGACCTGGAGTGAACAAAGGCACGGTGAGTCTTTGGGTGAGGCGTCTGTCATCATCTCAACAACGTCACAAGAAACTATCAGATCTCTCACGTGCCGGCCGCCGCACAGAATTTTGACTCTTGAAATGTTGGAACGTGCGGCCACTTTCATTCGACGTGATCGAAGAGTAACAATCGAGCATCTTGCAGTAGAAGTTGACATCTATGTTGGTATTGTTGACACACTCGTGCACCAGTTGCGGTATTCATCAGTTCGTACTGGGTCCCTCGCCGCCTAACAGCAGGCCATAAAGAGCAAAGGGGAACCACCTGTGTGGAGTTGCCTGGGTATTGCGAGATAGATGTGACAATTTTTTGTCTGCCATCGTAACAGGTGATCAAAAATGGTTTCATCACCTCCAACCGGAAACAGAACGGCAATCTATGAAGTGGCGGCACACCACCTCACCTATGAAGAAAATGTTCAAAACCGCACCCTCCGGTGGTAAAGCCATGGCGACGGTCTTTTGGAACTCTGAAGGAGTTATTCTGTTTGAGGTCCTTCCCAAAGGTGCACGGCTCAACTCTGAAGCGTATTTTACCATCACCAGGAAACTGAAAAACGACTTAAGCATGTTCGTCCCCACAAAAATTCAAAAGACCTTCTCCTTCTTCATGACAACCAAACACTCGTTCAACCTATACTGAAGTACTGCTCATCAGTGTGGCATCCGTACCAGGTCGGGTTGACAGAGGAGATAGAGAAGATCCAAAGAAGAGCGCAGCGTTTCGTCACAGGGTTATTTGGTAAGCGTGATAGCGTTACGGAGATGTTTAGCAAACTCAAGTGGCATACTGCAAGCGAGACGCTCTGCATCGCGGTGTAGCTTGCTGTCCAGGTGCGTTTCTGGATGAGGTATCGAATATATTGCTTCCTCCTACTTATTCCTCCCGAGGAGATCACGAGATTCGAGAGCGCATGGAGGCTTTCCGGCAGTCGTTCTTCCCGCGAACCATACGCGACTGGAACAGGAAAGGGAGGTAATGACAGTGGCACGTAAAGTGCCCTCCGCCACACACCGTTGGGTGGCTTGTGGAGTATAAATGTAGATGTAGACGTAGATGTAGGTCTCACACAAGTCCACGCAACCCTTCAGAGCTCACAAATACTCTATGGACAGTTCCTTGTCATCCACCCTAAAGCCTGGACCTCGCACGTTCCAATTTTCGTGTCTTTCGCCCAGTGAATATTGCGGGAAGCAGTATGGGGAAGACGGGAAGGTTAGTGATGCAGCAAGACGTTGGCTCCGATGTTGATCAGTAGAGTGGTACCATGCGGGCATACAGTCCCTCCCAGTAGGCTGACTGTGTTGAAAAATGGGGTTTTGTAACCAAAACAGTGGGAAATAATGTAGTGTATTGGAATCCGTAATAAAAGTAACGTGCATTCAGAAACAAAATGCGTGCATTATTTACTGAACGCCCTCGTACTCATACGACTATCTTCATGGTGAGATTGAGTAGTACACATGACAGTGCATCTCTCTGTCTTAATACAGTCATTAAGGGAAAATGTTGAGTATGCTTCTCCATTTCTTCAAAACCGTCAGAGATTGTCTTGCACATTATCGTGCATAGGTTATACGATACTGCAGTACCTATGTGGTTCAAAAGTACGATGCAATGAATATGGTCAGTCATCAGGTGTATAATGGGAAGAGGACAATGAAAATTCGTGCCGGATCGGTACTCAAACCCGTACTAAAGGTTTATCGTGAAAGGTCACCAAGCATTAGGCTATCCGTGCACGATTCATAGACAGACGCAAAGCTCCATATGTCGTCAATCATTCATCTACACTCGGCACTCGTATATCGACTACGTATATTCCCGTACAACGGAAACAAGTTAATTGAAAAGCGCTTTCCCGCTATCTGCGGATAAATACGACATTGCAGTGCCTATGTGCTTCAGAATTACGATGCAACTTTCCTTGGAAGAAGTAAGCTTGCCCGAAGGTACAGACACTGAAACGAGTTCGGTCGTAAGAAACACGTGAAATTTATTGTCGGTTGTGAATGTAGGCAACCATTAGCTGTATAACAGAATGCATGCATGTCCGAAAAAACACTGCATCGTGCTTCTGAACAGCACAGGCACTGCATATTGTATTTATCCGCTGACACCGAGTAAGTGACTTTTGACTTTTAATTAAAATGTATCCGCCGTATGCTAATATAGATATTGGATGTATGAGTGCCGGCATATGGAAGTTTCGGTCTAGCCGTGAATCGTCCACAGAGACCCAAACTGTGAGGTGAGCGAACGCGGGGAACGTGAAATCCCGGTTCGAGTCTCGGTCCGGCACAAATTTTCGTTTCTGTCATTCCATTTTACGGCTTGATGGTTGTCCATATTCGCAATTGCGAACTCATTTCATGTATAGAAGATTATAGCGTTCCTATCTGCTTCGTATACCCTTTCGCCTATCCGTCTGGTTTCCTGTGATGCCGCTACATCTATCTTATAAAGTGTTACAGCGTGTTATCTCTGATGCTGATATCGAAGCGGGCTGTGGACGGTTGACGCTTTGGACCTTCCACGTAACTACACTCAAATCGTTTATCCGTCTTCGTTGCCGCGTTTGTCTTGCAATTAATCTATACTGGTGGCTGATTCGTTGATTTTTTTTTAACCTGATTAACTTTTTCTGTTGAAGCTTTGTTATACTGGGGGCCAAACCTCAACTTGGAGGACCAGGGACTGTTTTGGCGCGGTTGCCATACTCTAGTCTAAAAGACCACTTTCAAGGAGCCAGTCATGCGCCCTCACCATTCCTGAAAACAGATAGAATTTACTCGCTTTCCACACAGATGTAATGTCTGCCGAATACTTCACTCGGGTTTTAGCGGATAGTCCTATTCAGCATCAGTATAACCCACAAAACTTAGCATCCAGTCGTGTACTCTGCATCTTTCTCGAACGGGTTTCGGACTGGCTCTGGACATCCGCTGATCCAACGCTATGGACGCAGTCTGCCTTTGTACATCGACGTTGCCCGCCTCCCACACCGGTGAAGTACATGGTGGAAGGGAAATCAGGAGATGGAAGGGAACAGGAAGGGAGAGGAAACTGAAGAGAGACGGAAAGTTGTGAGGCACACTTTGTCAGTTAAATAAGAACTTACATTTACTTTCTTGTCTCAAGTAAATTCAGACCAATTACTTCTTTACTGAAAGCATTTTGTCCACTATTTCCAGAGGGAAGTATCACTTATGTCTCCACTATGGGACTCAACTGCTGAGGTCATCAGTCCCCTAGAACTTAGAACTACTTAAACCTAACTAACCTAAGGACATCACACACATCCGTGCCCTAAGCAGAATTCGAACTTGCTACCGTAGCGGTTGCGCGGTTCCAAACTGAAGCGCCTAGAACCACTCGGCCACACCGGCCAGCTGTTGGAGTTGGTTATGATGACAGTCGTCTGACTGATTTGAAGCTGCCACGAATTTCACAGCTGCCAACCTCTTCCTCTCAGTGTAGAACTTGCAACCTACGTCCTCAATGATTTGTTGGATGTCTTCCTCAACAGTTTTTATCCTACATAGCTCCATGTAGTACCATGAAAGTTCTCTGATGTCTTAAAAGATTCCATATCATCCTGCCTCTTCTTCTTGTCATTGTTTTCCATACATTCCTTTCCTCTCTGATTTTGCGCAGAACTTATTCATTACCTACCTTATCAGTCAACGTAATATTCAACTTTCCTGTGTAGTACCAAATGTCAGTTGCTTCGATTTTGTTCTGATCCGGTTTTCCCACAGTCCGTTTGTGACTATGACACAATGTTGTGCTCTAAACGTACATTCTCAGAAATTTTGTTCCTCAGATTAAGACAAATGTTAGTGATTAGTAGAATTCTCTTCGCCACGAATGCTCTTTTCGTCAGTGCTAGTCAGTTTCTGACGTCATCCTTGCTCCGTCTATCATTCGTTATTTTGCTGCCTATGTAATCGAATTCCTTAACTTGGTCTACTTCGTGACCATCAAACCTGATGTTAAGTTTCCCGCAGTTCACATTTCTGCTACTGCTCATCAATTTCGTATTCCTTCAAGATACTCTCAGACCATATTCTGCCTCATTAGATTGTTCATTCCGTTCAGCAGATCATGTAATTCTTCTTCACTTTCACTGACGATAGCAATGTCATCAGCGAATCGTATCATTGATACCCTTTCACATTGAATTTTAGTTCTACTCCCGGCCCTAACTTTTTTTTCATCATTACTACTTCGACATATAGATACAACAGAATGGGCGAAAGACTACATCCCTGTCTTACACCCTTGTTAATCTTCCACTGTTATTATTCCTTTTGGTCTTGCACATGTTGTATATTACCCGTCTCTGCCAAAAGCTTCCTCCATTTTTCTCTGAATTTTGAGTAGCTTGCATCATTTTACATTGTCCAAGGCTTTTTCCATGTCGAAAAATACATTGAACATGTCTTGATTTTTTTTAGTCTTTATTCCATTACCAACGACAACGTCAGAACTGCCTCTCTGGTACCTTTACCTTACCTAAGCCCAAAATGGTTATCGTCTAACACATCCTCAGTTTGCTTTTTCCTTATTCTCTATATTATTGTTGTCAGGGAACTGGATGCATGAGCTGTTACGCTGTGCGATAATTCTCAGACTCATCTGCTCTTCCAATCTTTGGCAATTGTATAGACGATATTTTTACGAAAGTCAGATGGAATATCGCCAGACTCATAGAGTCTACTCACTAAGAGGAGTAGTCATTCTGTTGCCACTTCCCCCAATGATTATAGTTATTCTGACGGAATGTTATCTGTCCATTGTGGCCTATTTGGTCTTAGGTCTTACAAAGTTCGTTTAAATTTTGAATGTAATAAATGAGCCCTATCTCTTTTAAATCGAATCTTGCTTCTTCTTCTGTCACATTACAATAATATTCCTCCTCATACAGGCTGTCAGAGTACTCTTTGCACCTATCCACTCTCTCCTCTGCATTTAAAAGTGTAATTACCTTGCAGACGTAATGTTACCACCGTTCCTTTTAATTTTACTGATGGTTGTATTGACTTTCCTATATGCTGGGTCAGTCGTTCCGACAATCATTTATTCGTTGATTTTGTCACGTTTTTCATGCAGTCATTTCGTCAGGCTCCCTAAACTTCCTATTATTTCATTTCTCAACGACTTGTGTTTCTAAATTCCTGAATTTCCATGAACATTTTTGTATCTTCTTCTTTAGTCGATCAGCTGAAGCATGTCCTATGTTGCCCATGGTATATTCGCACTTATCTTCTTTGTACCTACATTTTTCTTTCCAACGTCTGTGTTTGCCCTTTTCAGAGCTGTCCATTCCTCGTACTGGATACTGAGCTATTCCTTATTGCAGTGTCTGTAGTCTCAGAAAGCATCAAGTGTGTCTCTTTATTTATTAGTACCTCTTTGCATTCTGATTCTTCCTGAGTAATCTCTTAATCTTCAGGCTACTTTTCATCACTACTACATTGTGGTCTGAGTTTATATCTGCTCATAGTATGCCCTACAATCCTGTATCTGATTTCGGAATCTCTGACATGAAATGATCGTATGGCATTTTTGGCCGGGAGTCCCCATGTGAGGAAGTTCAGCTGCCGCCACTTCGGCGACTTGCGAGTCAATGATGATGAAATGATGAAGAACACACAACACCCAGTCATCACGAGGCTGCGAAAATCCCTGACCCAGCCGGGAATCGTACCTGGGACCCCGTGTGCGGGAAGCGAGAATGCTACCGCAAGACCACGGGATGTGGAG
Organism: Schistocerca gregaria; assembly: GCF_023897955.1. NCBI lineage: Eukaryota > Metazoa > Arthropoda > Insecta > Orthoptera > Acrididae > Schistocerca > Schistocerca gregaria. Next base: position 133,031,200 of record NC_064921.1, on the reverse strand, counting down.
TTCAGAATCTCTAAGTGACCACGATTTAATCTAACTGATATCTTCCCTTATGCACTAACCAAAAGTGACTAGTGATGGGCTAACGAACATGAGTGTCTACAGACTATGTTGTTTTATGACATATGGATATGTGAGCTCGCAGTATGTAACAGCGTCATGAATGTATTTAATAGTAATGACAACGACATAAAATGTGTCAGCTCATTTTAAGTTGACATGGCGTAAAGCCACAAAAGTCTGAACTTGATAATAGCCTAAGGCCTAAATTGCAATCGTGAAATAAAGAAGTGTTAGAGCCACTGGCGTGAATATGAGGTCTTTTATAAACCATGGATGAGGTTTACGCTCAGTTTTAGTCATTTACTGTGACACAGTAGCAAGACCATGAACACTGATGGAACAAAGGCACAACACCAAGAAGTAACTGTGCGACGTAAAAGGAAGGTGGTAGTCGAGTTTTAACATCTGAAAGTTGATGTCTGTTCAAATTTCACGACAGCTGCGTCAGAGTCGCGCTACAAGCGCCGCTATGACCATCAAAATCAAGTATTATTCAAATACATGTAACGGTGGTGACGTTAGTTAGCTTTGAAGCTGGGCGTATTGAGCTGATGTTAGTCAAGAAAGCATTTAAGGCCATAAAGTCGCCATTATCAACACTGCAGTGAGGCTGAACGACTCGTATAGTAGGGCTCGGAGAAGCAGGACATTCCTTCTGCGATATTGCAGGAAAACTTGATATGTAGCCACTGTACATGACTCTTGGCAGTGGTGGCCACGAGACTGAGTGGTGCGCGAAGACAGGCACCGGACGGCCAAGTGGCCCAACTGACCAGGAGGACCATCACGTTCGCCGTGTTGCTGTGGCGCATCGTAAGGCCGGTTCCCACTAGAGCTGACGCCCGTCAAACCCGCGCGGCAGCGGCGTGGTTGCCATGGAAACGCCGTCAGCGGCGCGGCGCGGTCTGCGTCGCGGTATGCCCATGTCGATCTGCTGTTGCTGCCGCGTGCCGCGCTCCAGGTGCGCGCCGCCAATTACAGAAAGCGCTGAGCGTGTCGTCTGGTGCGGAACCCTGGGCGACACGAACTTTCACCAAACCGCTGGCGCGGACGAGGCAGGAATTACAATCATCCCATTCCAAGGAAACTATTCGGTATAAAAATTTGATTCTTCTGCGTGTTACAGCCTAATATCTTCTCTCGATAAAGGACCGAATTTCTTTTCGTTATTCCTCGTGGTTACTTGCTGTATCTCATTTACATAAATCTTTACACGAAATCTTAATTAGAAGTAAAAACGCCTTGCTTGGACTTTGCGTACAGTTTATTTTAGGTAATACATTATTGCATATGAAATTTAGTCAACATATCGAAATTGTTTTTAAAGTTGAGAGCAGAGCGATAGGTATCACCGTTCTCGAAATATTAAATGATATGTCGGCGGACGAGCTGTGCAGTGGCGGCGAGCGGGTCGCTCGCGATGCGAACGATACTTTGTCATGCTCGTCATAAATCATGTGCTTGTATCAACCGCAAATTTCGTAAGCGGTTCAAGAAATCGAAACTTGTTTTTTTGCAAACGATAAGTTGTAAAAAGTCATGTATTTCGTCGCATGATAAATATCGAAAATCTATTTATCTAACGAGACATGAGAGTAATTGCAGTTTTTCTGAAGTGATAAACGAATTTTTTTTGAACGGCATTTAATAGCATATGAAATGAGAAGTTAAACCGGAACTAATTTGCTGGTATGTATTAGGACGTAATTTGCTTAATATCTACAGCTATTGATTATTTCCTTTGGTAAGTAACAAACGTTCTTTTTTTCTTTTAAGGTATCTTCGGTGGAATCTAGAATGATTCAGTTTTGTTTTGATATGTGATAGTTGCAGATTATAAAACAGTTCAAATGTTTTTTACATGAATAACGGATTACTTACAGTGAATCGAGTTTTTGGCAGACATCTCCGTTTCCTCTCACCTGGACACATTCTGCAGAGTGAACCAAAACTTAGATTATGGAACATAAGCACATTTTCATGTTCGCTCTTTTTTCTTCTGTCACTAGCTGTAGACATTTTACCGAAAACTCTGACTTGAAGTCATAACTAAAGTGTGTTCACCTCATGTCCCTTCCTGGTTGATTTGTTTATGTACATGTTGCCAACCTTTGAATTATATGCTGAAAACTAATGTTTGTTTAGTTCTGTTCTCCTTATATCTGTATGTGTGTGTGGGTAGCCAGTGATAGTTATAGAAAGTTGAATGTGAATGCAGTAGTTGTCAGACAGTGGTTGAAAGATTTGGTGTTCAGCTGGTTTCAGTTTTGGTTTAAATGTTTTGTGGAGAAGTGCATGGAACAGTAAATTCACTGCATACATTAATAGATAAAATAGTAGAATAGCATTTCAGCAGATGATTACTATCACAATACTATCACCCAACCCCTTTCACCTCACTCTTTGATGCCACATAATATATCCTGTCAACTATCCCTTCTTGTAGTCAGAGTTGTGCAGTAATTTCCTCTTCCTACTCTATTTAATTCTGTACCTCATCTTTAGTTACACGATCCTTGTATCTAATCATCAGCAATCTTATTGATCACCACGTTTTGAAAGCGTCCATTGTCTTCTTGACAGAACTGTTCATCGTCCACGTTTCACTTACATACAAGGCTGCACTCCACACAAATACCTTTTTTAAATAGTACCCAACAATCAGAATTTATATTCGATGTGAACAAATTTTCTTTTTGAGAACGCTTTTCTTGCTGTTGACAGTCTTCATTTTATATCCTCTCTACGTCTGCCTTCTCAATTACCGCTTACCTTTCAAGTCATTGAATTCTTAGAAATGCAGTTTGTTTTCTGTACAAGTTGTAGATAATTTTGTGTCCCTGTGTTTTATCGATGACATCTCCAGAGCTTCAAAGAATGTTTTAATTAAGTTTGTCAAAACCTTTTTCTAAACATCTAAATGCTGTAAACACAGTTTCGCAATTCTTCAGTCTGTCTACTTAGCCAAGTGGTAGGATCAGTATTGCCTTGCGTGTTCAGATATTTCACAGGAATCTAACATTGTGCTTATGTTCATTTGTACAACCCCTCCCGCTCTAGTCTCTAAATGTTCGTTTCAACTTCTAGCCTTCTCTTATTTGCTTAGTTCTGGCATGCGACATGAGTTCTTGACAGCTGCTTCTCCTTTGAGCAAAGTTTCCTTCCTTCTTTCTCATTTTCATTCTCCTATGTTGTCCTATGCATTTTTATATTTTTCCCTCCTGTCAAATTTAATATATCACGTTTTATCTAACGATTTCCACCGTACCTTTTTCCCGTTCACATACCCTGCTGCATTCACCACTTCTTCTCTCAAATACATCCATTCATATTCTAGCGTATTCCATCCCCTGTTTCAGTAAGTGGTTGCATTACGGTAACTATAACATTATCGAAAAACTGTGGGTCTTGACTTATTCGAGTTAGATCTACTTGCTTTGCTATCGTTTACTGTCTCTTTAGTTGTAAACTACAACTCGTAACCAATAAATTATTGTAGGTTTGCGTCTGCACCGGTAAATGTCTTATAATTTAAAATCTGGTTTCGAAAACTCTGTTCCAAGTACATATTATTCTTTCGTGATTCTTAAGCAAGGTGCTGGCGATGATTACATTATGCTCTGTGGGCAATTCTATCAGGTGGCTTCCACTTTCATCCCTTCCCCCTTGCATTTGTGTTCTTACTGTTTTCGTGTAGCTGCTACCGTATCACATCTTAAATTTTTGTCTCGCTTAACTATCTGAATAATTTCTTTTATCGTACATTGTTTCAGTGTGTTAGGAGATGGTGAACGATCATGAACGGTAGTCATGACATCTGTTTATGATGAAATGAGAAAACAAGAATAATGAAATGTGTGAAAGAGTACGTGGTACAGAAAATGAAAAATTGGTAGGTATTCACCCAAATTCGTCTTTCCTTCATGTAGGTGTAAGATATAGGTAATAAAACGCACCGGTCGTTTCGCTGGGTCCCGCCCCGTACCTCAGTGGCTGTCCGCCATTGGCTACCGCTAGCGTCTGCCGCTTCCAGATGGGAACGCCAATTCCGCGAGCCGCCGCGTCAAAGCGGAAAACGCTTGCCGCTGCCGTTGCCGAACGCCGCGCTGCCGCTCTCTAGTGGCCTCTGAACACTACAGGACTTAACTTCTAACAGTCTCCTAGAACTTAACTACTTAAATCTAACTAACCTAAGGACATTACACACATCCATCCCCGAGGCAGGATTCGAACCTGCCACCGTAACGATCGCGCGGATCCAGACTGTAGCGCCTAGAACCGCTCGGCCACACTGGCCGGCGCTGTAGTGGGAACAAGCCTGTAGTGCATCCGCAACAGTAGTCTGAGCAGCAGTTGCACCATAGTGACAAAACGAACTGTTACCAGTCGGTTACTTCAAGGAGAGCTCATAGCCAAACGCCCTGCAGTTGTGCCAACCGAGAGCTCATTGGAGGACAGAATGAAGGTCTGTTGTGCTTTTTGATAAAAGCTGGTTCTGCCTCTGTGCCAGTAATGGTCGTGTGTTGGTTAGAATGAGACCAATTGAGGTCATGCAACCAACCTGTCTATGCGCTAGACACGCTGGACGTACACCTGCAGTTATAGTCTGGGATGCGATTTCGTATGACAGCAGGAGCACTGAGTCGGAAGGTGACGGTTGAAGTGGTCACTGCTACAAACATCTGCTCAAAATGGTTCTAATGGCTCTAAGAACGATGGGACTTAACATCTGAGGTCATCAGTCCCATAGACAGAACTACTTAAACCTACCTAACCTAAGGACATCACACACATCCATGCACGAGGCAGGATACGAACCTGCGACCGCAGCAGCATCGCCGTTCCCGGCTGAAGAGCCTAGAACCCCTCGGCCACAGCGTCCGGCTAAATATCTAATAATATCAGTACTACTATCCCCTGTTTTGATCGTAAACGTCGGTCAAGGGCCTGAAGATGGCGTATTAAAACGCTGAAACTAGTTGCCCACTAAAATGAGGTTGAAAACCGACTGCTGAAGGGCGTTTACTTTGACGTCCTGAGTCGTTAGTTCCATAGGTGGTGTTACTGATTCGGTTGTGCTCTCGAGGTGTACGAAACTCAAACTTGTTAAAACTGAACCGAATTTATGGTAGGAGAAAGTATAATCTACAAATTTATAAACAATTGCAGCATTGTACACTACTAGCCATTAAAATTATTACACCAAGAAGAAATGCAGATGATAAACGGGTATTCATTGGACAAATATATTATACTAGAACTGACATGTGATTACATTTTCACGCAATTTCGGAGCACAGATCCTGAGAAATCAGTACCCAGAACAACCACGTGTGGCCGTAATAATGGCCTTGATACGCCTGGGCATTGAGTCAAACAGAGCTTGGATGGCGTGTACAGGTACAGCTGCCCATGCAGCTTCAACCCGATGCCACAGTTCATCAAGAGTAGTGACTGGCGAATTGTGACTAGCCAGTTGCACGGCCACCATTGACCAGACGTTTTCAATTGGTGAGAGATCTCGCCAGGGCAGCAGTCGAACATTTTGTGTATCCATAAAGTATCCCGTGGTGTAGGGGTAGCGTCTTTGATTCGTAATGAAAACGTCTTTGGTCCCGGGTTCGATACCCGCCACTGCCTAAATTTTAGTAAATAATCAGCATTGGCAGCCGAAGAGTTCCGGCATAAGAAGTCAGCCTCATTCTGCAAACAGCCTTGTCAAAGAGGGCGGAGGAGCGGATAGAGGTTCAGGGCACTCTCTTGTCCTAGGGGTGGGAAATTGCCCCTAAAGGCCGAAGAATCAGCAATGATCAACGACATGAGGACGTAGAAGGCAATGGAAAGCACTGCATTAAAGACACGTAATGTGTATCCACAGGACATGTGGCCTGTAGTTGAAGAAGTGCATGATGATCTCTCCATTGGCAAAAGATTCCGGAATAGTCCCCTATTCGGATCTCCGGGAGGGGACTGCCAAGGGGGGGGGGGGGGTTACAGTGACATAAAGATTGAATAATCAACGAAAGGATAATGTTCTACGAGTCGGGGCGTGGAATGTCAGAAGCTTGAACGTGGTAGGCAAACTAGAAAATCTGAAAAAGGGAAATGCAAAGGCTCAATCTAGATATAGTAGGGGTCAGTGAAGTGAAGTGGAAGGAAGACAAGGATTTCTGGTCAGATGAGTATCGGGTAATATCAACAGCAGCAGAAAATGGTATAACAGGTGTACGATTCGTTATGAATAGGAAGGTAGGGTAGAGGGTGTGTTACTGTGAACAGTTCAGTGACCAGGTTGTTCTAATCAGAATCGACAGTACACCAACACCGACAACGATAGTTCAGGTATACATGCCGACGTCGCAAGCTGAAGATGAACAGATAGAGAAAGTGTATGAGGATATTGAAAGGGTAATGCAGTATGCAAAGGGGGACGAAAATCTAATAGTCATGGGCGACTGGAATGCAGTTGTAGGGTAGGAGTAGAAGAAAAGGTTACAAGAGAATATGGGCTTGGGACAAGGAATGCAAGAGGAGAAAGACTAATTGAGTTCTGTAACAAGTTTCAGCTAGTAATAGCGAATACCCTGTTCAAGAATCACAAGAGGGGGAGGTATACTTGAAAAAGGCGTGGAGATAAGGGAAGATTTCAATTAGATTACATCATGGTCAGACAGAGATTCCAAAATCAGATACTAGATTGTAAGGCGTACCCAGGAGCAGATATAGACTCAGGTCACAATATAGTAGTGATGAAGACTAGGCTGAAGTTCAAGACATTAGTCTGGAAGAATCAATACGCTAAGAAGTGGGATACGGAAGTTCTAAGGAATGACGAGATACGTTTGAATTTCTCTAACACTATAGATACAGCAAAAAGGAATAGTGCAGTAGGCAACACAGTTGAAGAGGAAAGGACGTCTCTAAAAAGGGCCATCACAGAAGTTGGGAAGGAAAACATAGGTACAAAGAAGGTAGCTGCGAAGAAACCATGGGTAACAGAAGAAATACTTCAGTTGATTGATGAAAGGAGGAAGTACAAACATGTTCCGGGAAAATCAGGAATACAGAAATATAAGTCGCTGAGGAATGAAATAAATAGGAAGTGCAGGGAAGCTAAGGCGAAATGGCTGCAGGAAAAATGTGAAGACATCGAAAAAGAATTGATTGTCAGAAGGACAGACTTAGCATACAGGAAAGTCTAAACAACTTTTTGTGACATTAAAAGCAACGGTGGTAACATTAAGAGCGCAACGGGAATTCCACTGTTAAATGCAGAGAACAGAGCAGATAGGTGGAAAGAATACATTGAAAGCCTCTACGAGGGTGAAGATTTGTTTGATGTGATAGAAGAAGAAACAGGAGTCGATTTAGAAGAGATGGGGGATCCAGTATTAGAATCGGAATTTAAAAGAGCTTTGGAGGACTTACGGTCAAATAAGGCAGAAGGGATAGATAACATTCCATCAGAATTTCTAAAATCATTAGGGGAAGTGGCAACAAAACGACTATTCACGTTGGTGTGTAGAATATACGAGTCTGGCGACATACCATCTGACTTTCGGAAAAGCATCATCCACACAATTCCGAAGACGGAAAGAGCTGACAAGTGCGAGAATTATCGCACAATCAGCTTAACAGCTAATGCATCGAAGCTGCTTACAAGAATAATATACAGAAAAATGGAAAAGAAAATTGAGAGTGCGCTAGGTGACGATCAGTTTGGCTTTAGGAAATGTAAAGGCACGAGAGAGGAAATTCTGACGTTACGGCTAATAATGGGAGCAAGGCTAAAGAAAAATCAAGACACGTTCATAGGATTTGTCGACCTGGAAAAAGCGTTCGACAATATAAAATAGTGCAAGCTGTTCAAGATTCTGAAAAAAGTAGGGGTAAGCTATAGGGAGAGACGGGTCATATACAATATGTACAACAACCAAGAGGGAATAATAAGAGTAGACGATCAAGAACGAAGTGCTAGCCTTTCGCCCCTACTCTTCAATCTGTACATCGAGGAAGCAATGTTGGAAATAAAAGAAAGGTTCAGGAGTGGAATTAAAATACAAGGTGAAAGGATATCAATGATACGATTCGCTGATGACATTGCTATCCTGAGTGAAAGTGAAGAAGAATTAAATGCTGCTGAACGGAGTGAAAAGTCTAATGAGTACACAGTATGGTTTGAGAGTAAATCGGAGAAAGACGAAGGTAATGAGAAGTAGTAGAAATGAGAACAGCGAGAAACTTAACATCAGGATTGATGGTCACGAAGTCAATGAAGTTAAGGAATTCTGCTACCTAGGCAGTAAAATAACCAATGACGGACGGAGCAAGGAGGACATCAAAAGCAGACTCGCTATGGCAAAAAAGGTATTTCTGGCCAAGAGAAGTCTACTAATATCAAATAGCGGCCTTAATTTGAGGAAGAAATTTCTGAGGATGTACGTCTGGAGTACAGCATTGTATGGTAGTGAAACATGGACTGTGGGAAAACCGGAACAGATGAGAATCGAAGCATTTGAGATGTGGTGCTATAGACGAATGTTGAAAGTTAGGTGGATTTATAAGGTAAGGAATGAGCAGGTTCTACGCATAATCTTAGAGGAAAGGAATATGTGGAAAACACTGATAAGGAGAAGGGACAGGATGATAGGACATCTGCTAAGACATGAGGGAATGACTTCCATGGTACTAGAGGGAGCTGTAGAGGGCAAAAACTGTAGAGGAAGACAGAGATTGGAATACGTCAAGCAAATAATTGAGGACGTAGGTTGCAAGTGCTACTCTGAGATGAAGAGGTTGGCACAGGAAAGGAATTCGTGGCGGGCTGCATCAAACCAGTCAGTAGACTGATGGCCAAAAAAACAAAAGGCCCATGCAGGACTTGCAACATGTGGTCGTGCGTTGTCCTGCTGTAATGTAGTGTTTCGCAGGGATCGAATGAAGGGTAGAACCACGGGGAGTAATAGATATGAAATTGAACGTCCGAGTTTCACAGTCCCGTCGGCGCGAATAAAAGGTGGCCGAGACGTGGAACCAATGGCATCCCATACGATCACGTGGGGTGATACGCCAGTATGTCGATGACGAATACTCGCTTCCAATGTGCGTTCACCGCGATGTCGCCAAACACGGATGAGACCATCATGATACCGTAAACAGAACCTGGATTCACCCGAAAAATTTACGTTTTGCCATTCGTGCACCCAGGTTTATTGTTGAGTACACCATCGTAAGCGCTCCTGTCTGTGATGCAGCGTCAAGGATACCCGCAGCCATGGTCTCCTAGCTGATAGTCCATCCTGCTCCAAACGTCGTCGAACTGTTCGTGCAGATGGTGGTTGTCTTGAAATTTTCCCGATCTGTTTACTCAGGGATCGAGACGTGACAGCACGATCTGTTACAGCTATGCTCATAAGATGCCTGTCATCTCGACTGCTAGTGATATGAGTCCGTTGGGTTCCGGCATGGCGTTCCGTATTACCCTCCTGAACCCAACGACTCCATGTTCTGCTAACAGTCACTGATAGTGATTGGCTACAGTCCGACCATTATCAAAGTCGGAAACGTGATGGTACGCATTTCTCCTCCTTACACGAGGCATCACAGTATCGATTCACCAGGCAACGCCGGTGAATTGCTGTTTGTGTAATTTCGCGTCTGTGGCACGTCATCTTCGAATCGTGGTAATTTTAATGGCCAGTAGTGTATCTACAAAAACCATTGTTTTTGTCCCCTGTCTTGATCACAAGTGAGGTAGATTAGTTCTAAACGTCGGTCTGGGCTTAAAGATGGCGTATTAAAACGCTGAAACTGGTTGCCCAATAAGGCTGAAAATTTACTGCTGAAGGGGTATTTACTTTGACGTCCTGAAGCGTTAGTAGTTCCTTAGGTGGTGTTACTGTTTCGGTTATGTTCTCGAGGTGTACGAGTATCAAACTTGTTAAAACTGAACCGAATTTATGTCAGGAGAAAGTATAATCTACAAATTTATAAACAACCGCGCTTACGTGCAGCATTGTATCATTACAACTGTCGATAATTCCATCACGAGATTTCCAAGGACAATATCAGATGTAAATGCTGAGGCTGTGGTAGAATTACCCTACATTCTTTATCTTTCTATTTCACATCTGTTTCTCCATCCTTTCTTTCACAGGTTTGCACTTGTGATGTACAGAAATTCGCTGCCTACCTGGGAATGTAATACTGTGTTCTGCAATGCTTACTTCTCAAGCACCTTTCATCATATCCATAAGTGAAAAAACGTGTACTTCCCTTGAGGCAGAGCTTCGTTAATTTTCATTCAATCGATATTCCATAGGCTGTCAGCATATTTAATAGCACGGCGGTAGCAAATATTATTCGAGTGAGAATGTCAATTTTCCTTCTAAGAGCCACGGCTTTGGGTCACAGTTATGCCCGTCAGAGTTTTGCTTCCCGGTTCTCCCTGACAGGCAAAACGCCTACGTTTCCGTATGATAAGCGGTATTTTCGCTTCCGGTGCAGGAAATTTACTGTTGAGGCTGGCGGCAAAGTATCGGCTTTTCTACACATCACGTTTTGCGGTACACGTGAAGAGGCCGACAAATAACTTCAGCGTTTGTGTCACCAAGACTCGTTGCTCAGGCGCGCATGTTTTTGAAGTTAAACGTAGCTTAATAATTTTACGTTGGTCCCAGTTTTCTTCTGATGCAGCACTGTGTACGGTCAGTGTGCATTCCGCGAAACCACAGCTTTCGGTTTTAAGGATTATTATTGTTTTAGTCATGCTGCACGGACCAAAAGTTCCAGATATTTTGTATGTTTTCTGTGCAAATACATTTTCAAACACCTCTTCACAAACAGTAGCGAAATATTTCTTGTGTGAAAAATTACTCTGCCTTCGTCAACACAGCGTCTCTTTACTTCCATCTATGAGAGTCAGTTCAAAACTTCTGCACACTGTGAAACTACTGTTCAGTTTAGTTTTTATTTAGTTCCGTGACTTCACTGGAATTTGGTATAATCTCCATTCTTCACAGAAGCAGTAGCCTAGCGTTTCGACAAGTCTTCCGTTAGGACGCCATTTTCGTTGATGTCGTATTACTGCATCAGAAGCCTTCTCAATGCAAATCCTTTCACTCTGAGTGACTTTTTGAGCTTTGGCTTAGGTTAGGGTCTGAGACAGGATGGAGAAGGGTTTCTCAGCCTCAATTTTTCCAGAGCTCTGCGTACATGTTCAGTGGTATGCGGTCGTGCGGTATAGAAGCAACTGCTAAAATGACGGACCTCCTTTGACGACTAGATGTCCGATAAGCGTTCCGTAGGAAGTGCATATAGCATCTCCCTGTTAAAGTGGCTCCTTAGGGCACTCTGTTGCTCTTACACCATTCTTGTCGTAAGCCATAATCATCATCAATTTGACTTTGTACTGATGACGAGGACAATGATTTTCCCGAGGCGAATCAGCGTGTCTCCACTGGAGGAATTAGATTTGAATTCTCGCTCGAAACCTTGCATCTATGCTTCATGTACGGTAACAACGCTGCTTTAAAACAGATCTTATTCTGTCTCGTAGCGTTGAAGAAATTGTTGTGTAGCTCTCCTTTGATTTCACTTTTTTCTCTTAACTCGGACGGCGAGGAAGCAGTTTTCTAGCGACATTAGTTTTCTTTCATTTCCAGGCTATGATTCCGAACCACAAAGAGACAGGTAATTTCGTTTTTATCGTACTTCCTTCGCATGTTTTGAGCTTATCGTCTTGCAAAATGTTGTCATCAATGACAGCGGACAATGTGCTGGAGGTAATGGTCGCCCACTCGTTGGGTTGTGCTCAGTTCTTGTCCGACCTTCGCAGAAACAGGAAATGTACCTTCACACTGTGCTTCGATCCAGTACACTACCCCTATAAACTTCAACCTGTGATTTTCGTTAGGTGTTTTCCAGACATACTTTCAGTGTTGACGTAAGACTGGTAACTACATGAAACTTGATCCAAGTCCCTTTCTCCGTCCAGAATACATCTCGCAAAACACAAATCATCATAATATTGAAAAAATGATGTAATAGCTGGAAGTCTGGCTCACAAGTTGTGCTTAGCGGGCGGGAATCTTCCTACTGTTACGGACGCGCATGCGCTCTGTGCAGTTTTAAAATGGCTCCAGTATTTTTCACGCATCACTTGCGTACGTGGTCAAAATTTTGTCCTCCGTTACGAGAATATTAAACATGTGTGCAAATTCCTTATTATTTAGATAATTTTCGCAGGTGTAATTTATATACACTGTCGGATCATATCGAATCAGTCTATTACTTTACAGTTTTATTTAAATGATTCTGAACTATTTCCTGGTCGACGTTTGGTTCTTTAGAGATATCATTGCTGCTGGGATTCTGGGATTCGTCGTTGATAACTGTTTAGTTTGATTTCATTGACTGTTCCTGTGCTTTCTTGAGACTGAGGTATATCTTTTCCAGAAAGAAAACGCCTACATTAGCTCAATGCCGCGTGTAACTCACATACACGAACATCAAATAAAGTCTATGGCAGGAGAACCGTATTCATTACTCTATATAGACGAATTTCAAATTGCATGGATTTACCTTTAAATGTTCACTGAGGTCCAGAATAAATACCGTAGTGTAGGCTGTACCATTCTCCGGTAGTTTCAAATCTTAGTAATTTTTCCAGAGATTTGTGATCGGTGAGCAATCTACAGCTAGATACGAATTTTCCCTCCAGTCCTCTATGGTGATTTTTTTCTTACACAGCAATAATATTGACATTAAGCTGTACGTTCCCTCTCTCCTACATACGTACAAACACCGGGTGATCAAGAAGTCAGTATACATTTGAAAACTTAATAAACCACGGAATAATGTACATAGAGAGGTAAAAAATGACACACATGATTGGAATGACATGGGGTTTTATTATAAGCAACTAAAAAAATATTGCTAGACGCATGAAAGATCTCTTGCGCGCGTCGTTTGGTGATGTGCTCAGCCGCCACTTACGTCATGATTGGCCTCCCAGGTCCCCAGACCTCAGTCCGCGCGATTATTGGCTTTGGGTTACCTGAAGTCGCAAGTGTATAGTGATCGACCGATATCTCTAGGGTTGCTGAAAGACAACATCCGACGCCAATGCCTCACCATAACTCCGGACATGCTTTACAGTGCTGTTCACAACATTATTCCTCGGCTACAGCTATTGATGAGGAATGATGGTGGACATATTTAGCATTTCCTGTACAGAACATGATCTTTGATTTGTCTTACTTTGTTATGGTAATTATTTCTATTCTGATCAGGTGAAGCGCCATCTGTCGGACATTTTATAAACTTATGTATTATTTTGTTCTAATAAAACCCCATGTTATTCCAAGCATGTGTGTGAATTTGTACCTCTCTGTCTACATTATTCCGTGATTTATTCAGTTTTCAAATTTGTACTGACTTTTTGATCTCCAAGTATTTTCTACGTTATTCTCTTTTTCTTAGTTTCCTAAATGAAAATGTACTTTAAAAGCATTCGTTGTGTTTGTTTCATAAAATTATTGTTCGAGCTTCATTTTAAGCGAATAGCTAACAATGATATCAGCAAAGCAAACACTGCTCAGTTTCTCTTATTATTTATTCAACACCCTCAATATATGAATTCAGAAACATGTACGGCCTAAAAGGCATCCAGCCAACACCCTCAATATATGAATTGAGAAACATGTACGGCCTAAAAGACATCCAGTTTGAACAGTGAGACCTGTGGGTGGTGGTAGTTGTCCAACCCTTGTACTACAGCTAACGGCAAAATGTGTTGACAGAACTCAGTCTAAACTTTGAGTTAGTGGAGGAAGGCTTACTGGGCGACCATAAGGGTTATGAACTGTGCAACTGATATAAGATTAACAACTGCAGCTGTCGGCAGAACAAAGTGCTGAATCTCAATTTAGTGCAAGTTAGCCTCATCACGCTAAACTTTTACGTTCCAACAGCACTACAGGTCGGTCACAAGTAGTTCCATTTGAACCGCAAAAATTGTTTCTTGCTTTAATCTTTGTCTTTTCATGCCATATTTATTTTCTTGTCTTTGGACGAAAAGAGGGCGAGCAGGGGAGGGAGAGGGGAGGGGGTGAATTCATCAATTTACCTCTGCCACAGATTCCATTACAAAAGTGAGTTTCAGTTCTAATCTATATGTAGTCAGCTATCCTTACTCACCCTAAACATTTCTGAGGAGCATCTACTATGAAGAGAGTCCTTGAAACAAGTAAGCATGTAAACGTGTATACAGTTTAGGGTCTTAAGCGATTTTTGACACAACTAGACGCTCCTAATGGTGCTCATTTCAAACGTGTTATTTAAAGTAAAATTGGTAACTACTTGGGACAACGCAATGGAATTTCGCAGATGTTCACAAGACACGTTGTCTCACAAAACGGCTTTATACAAACTGTGCAACGTCAAGCATTAAGGAGTATTTCCCACCCCAAAGCGGCTTAGAACTTCCAGAAAGCTTAAGAGATTTATGACGTGTTAGAAAGCAACATACTTAATCAGATAAAACTTGACCACCAAAGCGGTAATCATTAAACCTCTTAGTTAACGTAGAAGCAATTCAGAGGAGGGCTGATAGATTTGTTACCGGTAGTTCGAACAAAATTTAGGTGTTACGGAGATGCTTCGGGAACTGAAATGGGAATCTCTGGAGGGGACACGGCGTTCTTTTCGTCGATTTTTGACAGAACTAGACGCTCCTAATGGTGCTCATTTCAAACGTGTTATTTAAAGAAAAATTGGTAACTGCTTGGGACAACGCAATGGAATTTCGCAGATGTTCACAAGACATGTTGTCTCACAAAACGGCTTTTTACAAACTGTGCAACGTCAAGCATTAAGGAGTATTTCCCACCCCAATTGAGAAAATTTAGAGAACCACCATTTGAAGCTGCCTGCTGAACGATTCTGCTCCCGCCGATATCCCACGAAAGGACCGCTAAAATAAGATACGAAAATTAGGGCTCATATGGAGGCGTACACAGTCGTTTTTCCATCACTTTATTTGCGAGTGTAACTGGAGAGAAAATGACAACTAATGGCACAGGGTACCCTCCGCCAAGCACCTTACGGCGTGTTGCGGAGAAACTATGTAGATTTAGATGTATATAAATTTTTTTAGAGGGAAAGCTAGTCGGTGGTTACACAAGACGCAACCCATGTTGCTACCATTCATGTCTTACAGCTTCGTTCGATTTCGTAAAAATGTAACAAAATTTTGACAATGATATTATTGTTTCATCTAATGTTCGTACACTGAATAATGTCTACAACAACACTACAGATTCCATCAAGCTTCACAAGGATGGTAAGATACACAGAATTGAAAATGGTGCGGGTTTGGAGATTTCGCATTACTGAAACTGCGGAATTTTATATTCTTAAACCAGGAACATCAAGGAGGAATGTGAGCTGAAGGATTGTATAACAGTCACCTTCGCTTTACTGATTAAATGGCGCTTATTATCACTACTGCTGGTAATCTTCAATTGTAACTGGAAGAATTCAACAAAGGAAGTCTTTTAAGTAGGTCATAAAATAAACTGCTGTAAGACTAAAGCAATGTAGGGCGCGAAAAGCGGGTAACTCATTGAAACAGACTTCCATTCTACGATCCGTGAAACATGTTTTTTTTTCACTCGAGACTACAGTTTTATATTCGATAGGATCATATAAGCAGCCTCTGTCTGACGATAAACAGCCCTCATCAAAATAATTAACCATTCTGATGATCCATTTGCATTTCTATGTACCATTTATCTAGTATGCGTTGTGTGATGGCTGTATGATGATATATCAAACAGCCATTGTCAATTAATCCTATAATCTGACAAGCTACTCTTCTATTCAATGGCTTATGATCAAATACGCGTCACACATCAGAAAAGGATAAGGGGCACATGCAGTAAACATCCTAGCCCCACATGTGTAACGACATTAATATCTATTTAGTCACATATATAAACCAGTTAGAAGAAAAATGTTGATACATTGGATTTAATAACCTATAGCTGGTAAGTTTGATTTTATACGTATAGTAGTGTTTCTGCATGTGACTGATAGAACTGTCCATATGTATATTTTACTAAAAAAATCTGTTTGAAAAATGTCGTTTAGGGGTAAGTTTGAGACATTTATGTGACTTCAATAGTCAATGCAATGTCATTTCCTGAGGGTTGAAACATTGCTTCTGAAGTTCACTGACGACACACTGAATGTTGTGAGACGTACTGTCAGGAGTTGGTTTACTACATTCGAGTGCAGAACTTGTTTGCTTTTAGGCATTTCGTGCATTCCACATATATTTGAATGGCAGAAGTAGGGATCAGCCATATGCTACTAGAGCACGCATAGTGGGCATATCTCATTCACATTTGTTTTCATTAATCTGCGTATTAGCATTTTTAATATATGAAAAGTATCAAATAAACTGGCACCAAAGGTGTGATACTCTCACCTAATGAAGGAGCAGACGACATGTTGCTGAGGACATTTCCCACATAATAAAAGGAATAACAGCCAACTGTACATGGACATAGTTTGCTGTAGCTGGTAAAGTCCGCACATTAACGCTTTTTTAAAATTTTCAACTACTGGCAGTTGCTGTTACAAATTAACACTTACAAAAACATTAACTCGCGACATGATTCTCTGTTCTTCAGAGTAGGAAAGAAATGATGAAGGTGGTTCAGTATCTCCACGGCACTGGGTTCTGTGAATTCCAGGAAGCATCTCAACTGGAGAGCTTAGCTCCACAACAGTGTGTACGCTTAGATAGAGCTTCGCAGCATCTCGAGCACTTTATATGAACATAGCGTCAGTTTCCCTTGTTATTGTTGTCTCTGACTCCGTACGTCGAGCCGTTGCGTCTCCATGGTGACAATCCGTTATGCAAGCCGAAGCGGCGGATTCAGTTTCACTAACTCGCAACTGTTTATTCATGCATGTAATCCCCTTTGTGCACTCTAACAAGCCTTCAGGAGTTGTAGTTTCCACTACATATGTTTTTCTGGGTCAGCTGACACAGCAGTAGTGACCATATCTACGTTTTAAAAGTATTAAATAGCTATATATAACTGAAGATATGAAAATGTGGTTTACTTTCAGGCGTACTTTTATTATGGAGACGTTGAAGCAATTATGGACGTACCAAAGCAAAGAGAAATAGTCGTTTATCGAAATACCAGAACACAATAACCGTGATAAAACACAGAAAGACTTATAGGTATTCGCTGAAAATGGAACACCTTGGGAAATAATCCGATTATTTGGTAAAGTGTTGGGTTGTATCACCAGTAAGGGCACCCAGCACAGAATGGGCATATTCACTCCACAGTTACCGTCCAACAAGCTATCTCCTGCGAACGTTCTCTTGCCTTAGTACAAGTTGTTTTCTGGACCGTGTAGCAGGAATTGCTTTTTACACCCATTGTTATCCAAATAACCTGCACATTGGTATTCAGAACGTGTTTCAAGTTTCTTTACAGCATTTTATCTACCCCCCCCCCCCCCCCCCCTCCGATTCCATTCGGGTATGGACATATGATTAAACCTCTCCAAATGTCTCAATCGCTATAGCAGGCTGGAAATCCCATAGCAAAATATATAATGGAGTATTTCCATTACCATTCACGAAATTTACCGAACAGTATTTACCCTTTCCTATTGCTACCACCGACGTACCAACTTTTCGTGATACAATTCCTTCGACTCTGTTAGCATTACTTCACAAGGACAACAAAAAGCTGGAACATAATTCCATAATAACTGATATGTTCCTTGCCTGTCAGTGCCAAATATTTATTAGATGGCATCATCCCTGCACATCCGCTACTGTTTAGTTATTTATACTACAAAGTAAATGGAATGGTTTAGAGAATTTGCGTCGGTTCATAGTCTCCACTGCAAAAGTAGAAATGTCGATTGCTCCACTTATTGCATGGCTGCGGTAACGTAGAACAAAAACTATGGAAGCAGATACGTACTGAGTAACAGTGACAAACGACCGTTAAAGATGATTGTCGCGAAAAATAGGAACACGACAGCAGCAATAGTAACTGTGGAACTGAGTGTCGCAGTCGTGAGCCCTGTCACCTACAAAACAACGCGAAGGGAGCTCTATAAGCAGGATATTTTAGGACGAGATGAAACTGAAAAACCGCTCACTTCTGATGCAAATGGCCGCAACAGTAAAACGTGCTGCCGAAGCCATGAAACCTGGACTATGGATCAATGGAAGAAAGTCATTTAGTCGGATAAATCTTACTTTACACTGTTTCCAACTTCTACCCGAGATTGGTTCCCGAGAGCTAAAAATGGAGGAGGTTCGGCGATGATTTGGGCAGCAATATTGTGGTATTCCATGGGCCCAGAGGTAACTGTAGGACCTCATTACTGGCAAGTATATTGTGCCCTTTTCGGCTGATCAGATCCATCTCATGGTACAATATTAATCTCATGTGGTGGTGCTGTGTTCCAGAATGAGAGGCCCCTATTGATACAGCTCGCTGGTACGGTTTTGTAAGCACGAATGTATATTGTCACATTTTTCTTGGCCACTACGGTCACCAGATCACAATATTATTGACCCTTTTCGATCTACTTTCGAGAGAAGCGTATGTTATTGCTATACACCTCCATTGTCGTTTCCTGAAGTGGCACAGTTTTGCAGGAGGAATTGTGTAACATCGTATTCAAATCCAAACAGGACCCCTGTTTATCCCATCTGCGACGTCTGAAAGTTGTTTTGAATGCCAATGTATTACGCATGCTAACGAGTTGTGTTTTTTGATGTTTCAATATTTTTGTCCTCCTCAAGTATATGAGTAGATACCCGTAGCGTAATTTAGGGTCCCGTTAACGTAACTCAAACGTACACTTCCTCTCTGGTTGAGGACCGTGTAATGTACCGTAGTGATTAGCGTCGCCTGATGCTGTGCTGCTGGTCGGCAATTCGAACCCGGGGACGAGTCATTATTTGTTATTTAGTGTCTACCATATCCGAAAAGTTCTTGAAATATCTTATGTTTATCATCTTCGTATGTTGTGAAATATATGGTGTTTGTGTACATACCAGCCGTCTGATATATTCGAAGTTTGTATAAATAGAAACACTTTCTGTCGAAGATACCATTTATCTTATGTTGTTCTTAAAAAACATGCTCTCGTTTCTACGTGATAATACGATGGAATTCAGAACAGATTCCAGACATCGTAGAGGGGATAAACGCGTGTACTGTTTGGTTTTGAAGACGGTCTTACACCATTGTACCTGCAAGATCGTGCCAATTCAGGAAACGACAATGTTGGTGGATAGGAATATCATAAGTTTCTCTCGAAAGCAGATGAAAAAGGGTCAATAATATCGAGATCTGATGACCGTAGCAGGCCAGACAAATGTGAAATTGAATACCTTGCTTTCGAATTTGGACTTTAGAGTGGTTAGCACGTGGCATTGCTTGATTGAATTGTCTTGTTCTTGAACTCAGTTATCTACATCACCTTGGCTCAAATTAGGCAACGTTGACTAGTGGTAGTCGTTATACATCAGTTTTCTGATGCTTCCGTATCTGGAGCGGTAACAACACAGAGAGTGATTCACCAACTAGCCAGCGCTCGTACAGAATGTTGCAGGCTGAACGATGGATAATCGTGTAGGAAGCGGGTAAGATGCTCCAACAAGACATAATTGAACCTTCAGAGATTCTTTGAATCCCACTTGAAGTCTTTGTGACGACGAAGGACAGCAGGCGACGTTTCTGTGACGACTGAAGACGACTGAACAAAATTACGAAAGAAGATATCTGTCCATATAGGGTGTTATTGACACCACAGAACGCTTGAAAGGAGCAAAGTATTTGTCAAGTACTGACATCGAGATTGACGAGGCAAATTTGAAAAAGACAGCCTTCATAACATGACGGCCTCTATGACTGCTAAGTTGTGTCATTTGGATTATGTATCGCTCCATTTTTCGTAGTTGCTGCGACAACATACGTGGACGACTGGTCTTTGCCATATGAATGAGATTATCGTCTTTTCAAAGCCTTTTAAAGAACATCTAAATCGCCTGACAACAGTACTGAAGTGCAGTGAGACTGCGGGCCACACAGTGAACCCGAAAATGTGCCGCTTCCTCACTGAAGAAATAAAAATCTTGGGGCATCAAGTAAATGGTGGTGGTGTCCATTCCGATCCAGACAAAATAAGAACTGCCAAAGAGTTTCCCACTCCTCGGCACATTCAGCAACTGAGATGATCTCTAGATATGTGCTTGTACTGAAGGCAATTTATAAAAGACCTCTGTACCACAATGCTAGAAAGATTTATTGAATCTTTAAGGGAGCGCTAACATCTTTTCCAGGTCTAGCATTGGATGACAAAAATCCCGAGGAAGGATTTCGCATTAACGTTAGCGGCTCTAGTAGAGGGACAGTTCCAGTGCAAACTTAGGAAAACGCTGAAAATGTGTTATAACTTGTGCTTCTACAGTGCTCTCCGAGTTTTAGAGCAAGGACTCTACAAGTGAGAAGGTGTCGTATAATCGTTTGGACCATGAATAACTTGATGGACCAATCGGCTGACGAGATGAGCACTAAGGGATCAGGAGTACGCCGTCACAGTGGTATACAAGAAAACCAACGCCTTTCAAGGAATCCTCTGGCAGAAAACAAGAGCGTGAACGAAATATCAGTCATAGTTGCATTAAGAGACATTGCTCTTTAATAGAGGAGAGATCCATCATTGCTGAAACCCAAAGAAGTCTGAAAGAGTGAGGATTCTCATTAATAAATGGAACACTGTAAAAGAGAAATTGTGGTCAGATGGGGAGGAAGTGGTTGCTCGTCATCCCAGCTCATCTGCAACCAGGCATCCTCAAGTACTTCTACGATGACCGACACATGGTCACCGGAGATTCGTGAAGCCTCCGAATCAGACGCAGGTGTCATTGACCAGATCTCTACCAATCCTTAGGACACAATGTGAGCCACTGTAAGGAATGTTTTAGACGGAAACAAGTGCCGCAGCTACTCTCGGGGCATCTGGTTCCAATCCAACCTACAGCAGCGCTATTCCACCCAGATGCAAGCAGCATATTGGAGAGGATCTCGAAATCAACAAACGGGAATCGATGGTCAAGAGTCTGCATTGACTACTTCACCAGCTACGGTGTGACCACAGCTGTGCCAAAACGCCGTAGTTCCAGAAATTCTGAAGGTCCTTGTGAAGTCATAATCCTGAGGCATGGAGCACGTCTAACGATGATCTACTGCGGTAAGTTTTTGCAATCGAGACAACAAGGAAAGAACATTTTGCGACATCAGCCGTAGGATAGCAGCTGCTTCACATCTATAGACGTTGGCAGATACGTTCTCAATGTACGTTGATGTCGAGCATTCATATACAATTCAGCGAACCAAGACACTACTTTGTTTACACCGTTGTTTTGGCTATATGGTAGAGAAGCCAAAACGACAACCGGACGATATTCAGCATGACTACTTGAAAAACCTCATCACTAGGACCGAAGAAGCAGGCTCGTGTACGGAGGAAGGACTCCCACGAAAGAGAATGACATGGAATCGCGCGTTCAATCTTTAAGCTTCATATCAAGGTGTAGTGTTAACAATTATCACAGGAAAAGTATTAGCAGCTAATGACTCATCATATGCATCATGAGGGCGAGAAAATGAGTGTCCGGGAGATGCTGAGATCAACCTTGTACGGGCTGTATGTATCACATTTCAAAACGGACATCGTCTATGTTCAAGAAACGTTCAAAGGAAACAACTAACTTGAACTATGAACACCGAATGAAAAAAGGGAAGACACAGTTACAGCAATGATTTGCACCATTAAGGTTGAAGGCGAACGCCTTGGGAGTTACAAACCTTGATGGACGTTCAGCTAGCTCTCCATTCATAAAGAACACGTGGAGAATTATATTGGTGTAAGGGGGTAATGAGACGTGATGGATTTTGGTGGCATACAACCAAATCCGAAAGAGTCTGTCGTGGAGCTTGTCGTGAAAGTGCATAGGTGCAGATAGTTCAATAATAAGTTTTATAGGCAGGGAGAAAGCAAACCTCCAGAGGCTGAATTTGTCCTGCGGTTCCTGTTAGTATCTCCAGATGCATAGAATTGGTAGACGTAAATAACAAAATTTCGAACTAAGCGTCAATTTTCCAATGCGCAGTGAACTCCAGGATCGATCAGAAGAATTTGTAAATGAGGCAAACAAACATATGCCATCGTTCAGTAAGGAATTTTGTTTTTCAACTACGATCATCTGGGATGTGAAGAGGAAATTCACATGAAAGAAATTCTGGAAATTACAGGTACCATGAGAGTTGTATCAAGCTCAGTTAACATACACCTTAACGCATTCGTCTACAGTTTTGACGACTGTTAATCTGAATGATAAATTGCCTTGGGAAATTATTTAATGTGCTGCAAGAAGTTGAAGGTCCTCTGTCCCACATGAATCTCTCTCGTGTGCGTGACCTTGCAAGGGTAGTAGGGAATATTTACAGCAAGCAAACAGAGGTGGAAAAATGGACGTAAGAGAACGACAACTACGGCACGAGCTCTGCTTTTGGCCATCAGCTGGTCAAAAGAACTTGCTTTTGCTTGCTTCCTGGTCTGCGTTGTTCTTTTGAGTCACCAGTCTTCTGACTGTTTTGATGCGGACCGGCACGAATTACTCTTCTTTGCCAACTCCTTCATCGCAGAGTAGCAGTGGCAGCCAAAGTCCTCATGAATTCCAATCACTGTCTTCTTCTACAGATTTTATCCTGTGCAGCTCCCTCTAGTATTATAAAAGTTATTCCCTCATGTCCTAATAAATGTTCTACCATCCTGTCCCTTCTTCTTATCAGTGTTTTCCGTATATTCCTTTCATCGTAGATTCTGCAGAGAATCTCCTAATTCTAGACCTTACATAATTTCCAACTTTCACCTCTAGCACCAAACCTCAAATACATCGATTGTCTTCTTCTCCGGTTCTCCAACAGTCCATGTTTCACTACCATACAATGCTGTGATGCAAACGTACAATCTCAGGACTTCCTCCCTGAAATTACGGCCTATGTTTGATACTAGTAGACTTCTGTCGGCCAGAAATGACCTTTTCACCAGTGCTAGTCTGCTTTTTTTGTCCTCGTTCCTGCGCCTGACATATGTCGTTTTACTGGCTAGACAGCAGAATTCCTAACTTGATCTACTTCGGGAACACTGATCCTTGCTTTTAATTTTACCAAAGAATATTTTGATTCTTCTTGCTGTTCTCATTTCTACTAGTCCTTTCATCGATGTACTTTCAGTCCATATTCTGTGATCATGAGAGTGCTGGTCCTTTAATTCGTCTTCATTTTCACTGAGAATAGTAAGGTCATCATTGATATCTTTTTACCTTGAATTTTAATTCCACTCTTGAACCTCTCTTTTACTTCCATCATTGCTTGTTCGATGTATGGATTGAACAGTAGGGGCGAAAGACTACATTCCTGTCTTACACCCTTTTTTAATACGAGGACTTCGTTCTTGGTCTTCCATTTTAACTCTTCCCTTTTGGCTCTTGTAAATATTGTGTATTACCTTTCTTTCCCTGTAGTTTACCAGTATCTTTCTAAAAATTTGGAACATCGTACACTATTTGACATTCTTGCAAGCTTTTTCCAGGTCGATACATCCTATGAATGTGCCTTGATTTGTTCTTTAGTCTCGCTTGCATTATTAATTGCAACGCCATATCTGCTTTTCTAGTGCCTTTACATTTCCTAAACTCAAAGTGCTCGTCATCCAACACGTCCTCAGTTTTCATTTCCATATTCTGTATATCATTCTTGTCAGCAAATTGAATGCATGAGCTGTTAATCTGAGAGTG
Source organism: Schistocerca gregaria (assembly GCF_023897955.1). Classification (NCBI taxonomy): domain Eukaryota; kingdom Metazoa; phylum Arthropoda; class Insecta; order Orthoptera; family Acrididae; genus Schistocerca; species Schistocerca gregaria. Next base: position 133,007,220 of record NC_064921.1, on the reverse strand, counting down.
CGATAATTTTCGCCCTTGCGGCTCTTCCAGTCATCGGAATTGTCTGGATGATGTTCTTCCGAAAGTCGTAAGGTATGTCGCCAGACTCATACATAGTCCACAGCAAAGTGAAATGTAATTCTGTTGGCACTCCCCCCAATGATTTTAGAAATTCTGGTACAATGTTATCTATCTTTTCTCCTTATTTGATATTAAGTCCTCCAAAACTCTTTTATTGTTCGGTTCTAATACTCGATATCCTGTTGAGACCTGGTGGTCAAGGAAGGCAGGATTCGGTTAAGATTGTGGACGGGGTCGTAATCAGTTACTACTGGTTGGGGTTTCTTTTAATCATACACAATTTATTTAAAGTAAACAACAAATTTAGAAATGGCAATAATTTAAGAATTGTTTCACGGCTGAACGCCTTAATGGCAGTAAATTAAGAACTGATTAAACATACTGCAACTTACAATTACAGTTGTTAAAATATAAAAGACAAGCGACCAAGGTCTTAAAGCTCTTTGCAAAAATACAATTGCAAAATTAAAATTGTAAGTAAAGTAACGACACTCACGGCTGAAGGTCTTAATGGCAATAAATTAAGAATTGTTTAAATTGAAACTTAGAGTTATTAATATATTGAAAACAAAACACCAAGGTCTTAAAGGTTAACTGCTAAAATACAATTGCCCCATTAGAATTTTAAGACAAGTAGCGACAGTCACGGCTGAAAGCCTTTAATGCCAAGAATGGCAATTATTAAAAAAATTAACAAACATACGGTCAAACAGCAAAGCAATAACAAAAGTTAATTTAAAAGACAGGCAACGGATCACCAAACAGGTGAGAAAAAACGATAGTAAGCTTGGTAGCACAACCGTTAAAATTTGCTGTAACGCTAAGAACGGCAATTGTATTAAAAAAAATTAGATACATACAATAAAACTGCAGATATAATAACAAGGTTAATTCAAATGGACAAGCAACTGATCATCAAACAGGTGAGACAAATAATGATAATTTGCTAATACAGTAATAAAATAATAACACCATAATAAAACACAAGGGCTAGTCACCGACGGTGCTCCTGGAATCGTCCTCTGAGTACGTCAGGGCAAAAACACTTTCGCGAGCACTGAGAAAGGCAGCCAAGAGCTACATTCACTTCACAAGATGGTAACTCAGACTAGTGGCAGTCTAACAACGAATCACTAATGATAGTCTGCTGGCGCTACCTAACGCCCGATAACCAATGCAACGATAGAACACCACGTCAAAGCCGGAACCATCGGTCAGCACTAAATCCTCAGAATGCTGTGTTTAGAGCACCCGAAAGGAGAAAGGAACCACTACTACCACAGTAGAAGAAACACCAACCGACCTACGAATCTAGGAAATTGTCAAAACTACACGCCTTACCGGACAGCAGAGGCAAGGCGAGGAAACATACACTGCCGATAGATACACTAAGCTCCAGGAGAGGTCACTGGGGCGTTAGCGGTCACCAGGCAGGAAAAATACCGCTGGTTGAACTTAACAAATAGTAACACATAGAATGCAGCAATTAGTAACAGGAAGTCAAGGAAACCTAATTAGATCCGCGTTTCCCAAGCACTTCACTCGCTGCTCTTCGTCTCGGCGACAGTGTGAGCAACAGGGAATACTTGCGTCACAGCAAGCAAGAGCGGGAAAATGGGCGTATGAAGACTACAACGATGGAATGAGCACTGCTTTTGACCAATAGTTGGTAAAAATAATTTGCTGTTGCTTGATTGATGGTCTGCGAATAAAAATCATATTCCTTTCGAGCAAACTGTGGTCCTGAAAAGCGTGTGACCAATTTAGCTTCTTTATGTTTGTTTTGTTCTGTGCCCATAAAACGTATTATTCCGCTATCTGCGGCTACGCCTGAGTGAGTAGCCGTTATATCTAGCTGAATGTCCTGTACGGTTTGTATCTCCTGAGGAGTTCGCCTTGTATCTTGATGGTGCGAGCGTGTATCATCACTGTGGCTCGCCATTTTTCATGGCGCGAGTTGAATGTCGACTATATCCATTATGTGGTGCGTAATACATACATCCCACGCAAGGTTGTGCTCTGCACCTCGGGACACTCATTTTGTGTTATTCTCCTGATGCACATGTTGACCCATTAGCATCTAATATTTTGTCTGTCACAACTGTTAACACAACTCTTTCAATGACCTTTTCTCAAGATTGATCTTGCAATCTTGCAGACAAGGGGTTCCTTGTAAGTTCTTCTGCCTCAGCAAGGCACTTGCACCATGACTAACTGTTCCAGCGAAACAAAAGCGTCTTGACTGCGGAAGAAGTCCGGTCCCAGTGAGGAAGAGCTCTTACTAGATTAGAATAGATTAGATTAGATTAGATTAATACTTGTTCCATAGATCATGAACACGACACTTCGTAATGATGTGGAACGCGTCAGGTTAATGAAAGATGTCTGTACAAGATATTACATTACACAAAATATTGCATGACGCTAATGCTTAAGTTAGTTTTTTTTTCCTCCCTTAGTTTATATCTACAAATTCAGCCAATGAGTAGCAGGAGTTGTCATCTAGAAATTCTTTTAATTTATTTTTAAATGTTGGTTGACTATCTGTCAGGCTTTTGATGCTGTTTTGAGGTGACCAAAGACTTTTGTGGCAGCATAATTTACCCCCTTGTGTGCCAAAGTCAGATTTAACCCTGCATAGTGAAGATCATCCTTTCTCCTGGTGTTATAACTATGCACACTGCTATTACTTTTGAACTGGGCTGGATTATTAACAACAAATTTCATAAGTGAATATATATACTGTGAGGTTACTGTGAGGATCCCTAGATCTTTAAATAGATGTCTGCAGGATGACCGTGGGTGGGCTCCAGCAATTATTCTGATTACACGTTTTTGAGCAATGAATACTTTTCTACTCAACGATGCATTACCCCAGAACATGATACCATACGAAAGCAGTGAATGAAAGTAGGCATAGTAAGCTAATTTACTGAGATTCTTATCACCAAAATTTGCAATAACCTTAATAGCATACGTAGCCGAACTCAGACGTTTCAGCAGACCATCAATGTGTTGCTTTCAGTTTAACCTCTCATCCATGGACACACCTAAAAATTTTGAAAATTCTGCCTTAGCTACAGACTTCTGTTCAAAGTCTATATTTATTACTGGAGTTGTGCCATTTACTGTACGGAATTGTATATTCTGAGTTTTATCAAAATTTAAAGAGAGTCCGTTTGCTGAGAAACACCTAATAATTTTGTGAAAAACATCATTTACAATTACATCACTTAGTTCTTGGTTTTTGGATATTATTGCTGTACTTATATCATCAGCGGTAATCAGCATCTTCTTAATTATTCGCAATTAAGATCGCAAAATTTATAGAAAATACCTCTATACCGTGGTCTATCTGGCATCTCTAGTTCTCTCTCGCCGCACACGTAATATCAATAAGCAGATTATGGACGAAATTAATTAGCATCATAACTAGCCTCAAAGGCTTGTTAATCTCTGATTACCCTCATTTATGATGTGCCGATAAAATCTTGCAGCCCCTGGGGAGCGCTGCGTCACAACGGCTAATTCCATATTACTCAAATAGCAAGAGAATTCACAAAGAAAAAGTCTACATGGCAATACCTAACGCAAGAATATTATCTGCTGGCAATGCGACAGTTACGTAAGGCCGGCACGCCATATTACTCAAATAGCAAGAGAATTCACAAAGAAAAAGTCTATATGGCAATACCCAACGCGAGAGTATTATCTACTGGCAATGGGACATTTACGTAAGGCCGGCACGCCGACACAAGGTAACGTTGTCGCGACAAGAGGGATTAAGCCAAAAATTACTAGCTAGACAATGAATCATACGAAATGTTATCGCATTAGGGCCACGAACGGGACTTATGCACGACACAAAGTAACAATGACACACCACCACGTTCGAGAACTGAAAATAGATCGCTAGTATCTAATAGGAATTTTACGGACGGATGAGGATTTTATTATGACAGAACGGAATATCAATCAACCTATTGCAGCAGATTTGGCCTCCTCGTATCCTACAGAACGAATGGCATCCGCACTTCTAGATTTCCCAAAAACGTATTTACAGACCACAATTTGACCTGGAATTATAGACAGAATGGGATTTGATATGAAATTCGACGTTATCATCAATGTATGAGTGGAAATTACGGATACACGAATAAACATTAATTAGCATCTACTTGATCAAATATCAGATTTGCCACTTGTCCACTTCCTCTATGTAGTAGCAACGGAGCAAGTGTTGCACACTTTTCGCTGAAGAAGACGAATTACGCTGTAGAGCCAAAGAGACTGGTATAGGCATGCTATCAAATACAGAGATATGTAAAGAGGCAGAATACTGCGCTGCGATCGGCAACACCTATGTACGATAACACGTGTCTACCGAGGTTATTACATCGGTTACTGCTGCTACAATAGCAGGTTATCCAGATTTAAGTGAGTATTATTGTCGGCGCACGAGCAATGGGACACAGCGTCTCCAAGGTAGCGATGAGGTGGGTATCTTCCCGTAGTCACATTTCACGAGTGCTCCGTGAATATCAGGAATCCGGTAAAACATCAAATCTCAGACATCGTTACTGCCCGAAAAAGATCATGCAAGAACAGGATCAACGACGACTGTTGAGAATCGTAAACGTGATAGGAGTGCAACCCTTCAGAAAATTGCTGCTGATTTCAATGGTGGGCCATCCCCAACCCTTCAGAAAATTGCTACTGATTTCAATGGTGGGCCATCAACAAGTGTCAGCCTGAGAAACACCCAACGAAACATCATCGATATGGGCTTTCAGAGCCGAAGGCCCACACGTGTACCCTTTATGACTGCACAACACAAAGCTCTATTCCTCACGTGGGCCCGTCAACAGCGACATTTGACTTTTGATGACTAGAAACATGTTGCCTGGTCGGACAAGTCTTATTTCAACTTGTATCGAGCGGATGGACGTGTACGGGTATGGAGACAACCTCATGAACCCGTGGACCCGGTTGTCATCAGGGGCTGACAAAGCTGATGGAGATTCTGTAATGGTGTGGGGCGTGTGCATTTAGAGTGGTATGGAACTCCTGATACGTCTAGATACGTACTTAAGCATCATATCAGATCACCTGCATCCATTCATGTCCCTTGTGCATTCCTTGTGCATTCCGAAAGACTAGGGCAATTCCAACACGACAATGCGACATCCCACACGTCCAGAATTGCTACAGAGTGGCTCCAGGTTCACTCCATGGAGTTTAAGCACTTGCGCTGGCCACCAAACTCCCCAGGCATGAACATTATCTAGCATCTCTGGGAAGCCCTGAAACGTGCTGTTCAGAAGAGTTCTCCCTCGTACTCTTGCGGATTTATGGACAGCCACGCTGGATTCATGGGGTCAGTTCAATAATACTTCAGACACGTCGTGTTACGGCACGTCTGCGTGCTCGCGGCGGCCCTACACGATATAGGCAGGTGTACCAGTTTACTTGGGTCTTCAGTGTATATTTAGTGCGGCCGATCTAGTACTTGCAATTAGCAGAACTGCAGTATGATGTGCATTAGTTAGAGCGGTTCTTCACGGAGATTAGTTTACCTTCATTAAAGAGAAGAATTTGTCACACAGATACGTTGAGCCGTACACTGATAGCAGTTGGTCCACCGTTTTGTGCATATTTGGGAAGTCTACTTTCTAGAAACGTTCATAAAAGTGTGATAGGCTTGTTCGTGATTAATACTTAGCCTTTAATTCACTATCACATCGAACTGTGAGCAACTCACACTGTAGAGAAGACTGAAGGGCATCAATTATTATAGTAGCAAAAAGAGAGCAGCAAACGCTTTCAGACCCATCGACAAGTCTTGCGGATATCTAAATAGGATGGAAAAATCATTCACAACACTCGCAAGAGTACCTGAAAATGTCTGCAAGTGATCTTGTTAAAATAGATATCCACATTGACAATTTGGGAAAAAGGGCTAACTCACCTTTCAACATCTGATGTTGAAAAAGCTTCATTTGCTTGTAAGCAGTAATGCTGTATACAAAATGAGTAATAAGTATGTCTTTTACTTGCCTCTCACGATTAAGTTTTTTCATGTGGGGTGTGGTGTAGTTGAGAAATGCTAACTCATTAATCCATTTAGGGTTTGTGAATTGATGCACGATTCGCCCGCTCATTTCCATGAATGAAACTATTTAGTGGAACAAATCAAAAAAGACATTCAACATATTACCTCTATTGAGCCAACTAGCTTCACAACAGTACTCAATATCTTCAAATTCACACTCAGTATTCCTCAGTAGAACTTTTAAATTCTCTGTGATTCAGTCCGTGACTCATAATAAAGTTAACTGTTCTCGCTACTTCGGTCACTACATTTAACATTGTGAAATTTTCTGCGCACAGGTTTTGTTGATGAATCACACAATGCACAGATATGAAATGGCTCTGAGCGCTATGGGACTTAACAGCTGTGGTCATCAGTCCCCTAGAACTTAGAACTACTTAAACCCAACTAACCTAGGGACATCACACACATCCATGCCCGAGGCAGGATTCCAATCTGCGACCGTAGCAGTCGCGCGGTTTCGGTCTGGGCACCTAGAACCGCCCGGCCACCACGGCCGGCTGCACAGGTATGAACCTCACTTCGTGATGTAGTAGTTTGCTTCTCAGGCGGCCTGTAAGCCCTGCTCTACAACCTATCATCCAAGGTGTGCCATTCGTGACAAATGGAAAGTGGGTTTTCCACGGTAGACCAAACCTGATAAATACTCGTATATCTTCCACTCACTGCAATATGTCACAACCGATCGTGGTGTCTTCGAGAGGACATAAACCAAGGAGTTCCTGTCTTACTAATAAGTTTGTATCAATACCTCTAATAAATATTGCCAACTCGGCTGTGTCTTATAAGTCGATACTCTCATCTATGCAATAGAAAACAACACGACGTTCGAAATCACATCCATTAATTATTACACGATATCACCTGACAAATATTCGATACGTTAAGTTATAGTGCGCCGCTGCAGACTATGATCTGCAAAAGAGCGTGATAATTGTGGACACAGTTCGTCTGCTACGACTTCAAAACTCTGTTTCACAAACTCGCCGTTACAAAATGGTCGGTAAGAACGGGCGATCAGCAAAGGTGTTCCGTGACTAGCACGAACAGCAGTATCGGAAGAGGAGGCACCACATTCCTGTTTAAGAAATGAACGGATATCTCGTTTCAAAGGAAAATTTTATTTGGCAGAGACATTAAGTTATATCGTATATAGGTACAACATTATAATACAGACCTCTACTTCAGTTCCTTCCTCGCATGGATTATTAAGAAGATTAAGTCGTATTTCACGATCTACTCTTCCATACTCGCTGTAGTGACGTTTCTTGTAGTGAACTTCTAAATGGCTCTGAGCACTATGGGAATTAACTTGTGGGGTCATCAGTCCCCTAGAACGTAGAACTACATAAACGTAACTAACGTAAGGACATCACATACATCCATGCCCAAGGCAGGATTCGAACCTGCGACCGTAGCGGTCGCGCGGTTCCACACGGTAGAGCCTAGAACCGCTCGGCCACACTGGCCGGCAGTGACCTTCTAAACTGTACTTTTTCACCCCTAATACTTTACACATGTCAGACATTGTGCTCCTCCTTCGGTTTCGCCGAACAAGCAATCTGAGTAGTAAAATACATCGCCGCTTTACCACACTGATTTGACTAGCCATTTCAAATACACAACGCACTGCACCATAACGTAATATACTCGGCCACGTTCATTGCTGCGGCTATGCTTGCGCCTTGTTTGCGCACATCTCTATCTAGTCATTACAGCACAAAGTATGAAAAAGACGTCAGCTGCCCTCATCTCCTTAGCTCTACACGTGCTCATGCCGGTGGCTCCAGAAGCGCGGCTCTCTCATTACCTACCTATATGATTCAGGCAAATCCCGTGCAAAAATTACAACTAAATTTGGAGGATGTTGTGCATTCAGTCGGAGCAATAAAGAGCCGAAACCTCCAAAATACGACCAGGGGGGAAATGACGTATTACATCTATGCTTGTGTATTGTTCAAGCTCATTCATGGAGCTACACACCTACCTTGCACCTAAAAGATGTGCGATACAAATATTTTCAGAGAGCGGCCTGATGTCCTCGGATGTTGAATTAGTCCAGATTTTTCGCCATCGCAACCACCCCATGTAGCAACGGTGAATTGGGACTGGGAAATCCGCACCAGCATTACATGTCAATATTCGTCTAACAAACTAGCAAGATACATTGGAAAACCAGTAAAAGCAATACAAAAAAGCTCTTCTAAAAGAGTTGTCCTTCTAAATTGAGGCCGCCAGTTTTATCGAAACAGAACGCAACATTTACAGACATGTCTGCAACTATTACATATAATTAAGCTGCACTTACACGGTTCTCAACAAGAATCAGTTCACAGTTAATCCAATGTGCTCTTAAGCATCATGCGGCAATGAAATATCCCCACACAAACTGGTCATGAAGTTGGAGAAATGTCCAGGTAAAATGTTAAAACTATGCGCCTACACGTCCTCACCGAAGCCCACCCAATCCTAAAAAACGAATACGAATCAAACAGACCCTCTTAGCTTTACACTAATTGAGTAGCGTTAAGCGAACATGGAACACCTACATCAATGAAGACAATGATGAATAACTGGCAGTTGGCGAGAAAAACGCTAGATCTCGTCAAGAGAAACACCTTAAATTTGAGCAGAATAAGAAATGCTCTTATTAGAGCACAAAAAAGGCGAACACGTCGTGGGCAGCGTTCGGGATGGAATAGAAGGAATTAGATTTCCGACTTATTTGGCAGCTTCAAAGACATTTAAATCCAAAAGTTTTGGCATAATCGCTTTTGTTTTACTATTTAGTAAAAACGGAAAAAAAATCATAATCTCATGGCTAATGCAATACCGTTTTCAGTTTAGAAATGTAATGTATTTTACACCGAGGTGGCAGAAGTAATGCGCAACCTCCTAGTGTCATGCCAGACTTTCTTTTGCATGGCGTAGTGCAGAAACTCGACGTGACATTGACTCAAGTCGTTGGAAATCCCCTACCGAAATACTGAACCATGCTGCCTCTATAGCTGTCCATAGTTGTGAAAGCTTTGCCGGTGCAAGGTTTTGAGCACAAACTAACTTCTTGATTATGTCCCACAAATGTTCGATGGGATTCATGTCAGACGACCTGGGTGACCAAATCACTCGCACAAATTATCCAGAGTCTTGTTCGAACCAATCGCCCAGTGCAATGGCGCATTGTCATCCATATAAATTCCATCGTTGGTGGGGTAACATGAAGTCTATCAATGGCTGCAAACGGTCTCCAAATAGGAAAAAGTATGTACACATATCCCACACCATCACTGAGTCACCTCCGGCATTGTGGACAATCTGGCCCCATGGCTTGATGGGTTCTGCGCCCCACTCGAACTTTACCATCAGCTCTTACCAAATGATATCTTGACTCATCCGCCCAGGCTACGGTTTTCCAGTTGTCTTAGAGTCCAACCGGTGCGGTCACGAGACCAGGAGAGGCGCTGCAGGCGATGCCGTGCTCTTTGCATAGGCACTGGCGTCGGTCGTCTACTGTCATAATCCATCATCGCCAAATTCCTCCGCTCTGTCCTACCAGATAAGTTCATCGTACGTCTGAAATTGATTTCTGCAATTATTTCACTCTGTGTTGCTTGCCTTATAGAATTGCAAGCTCTACGCCAACGCCGCTGCTCTCAGTCACTAAGCGAAGGTCATCGCCACTGAGTTGTCCCTTGTGAGAGGTAATGCCAAAACTGAATAGGGCGGTGCAGAAAGTGAGCCTAGTTGTGAACGTGGTGATCTCAATCCACCTCAGAGAGAGTGTCAGGTATTTTGCCATCTTCGTATACGGGTGAGTCAGTATTGTTTATCTACATCTACATCTACTTCCATACTCCGCAAGCCTCCTGACAGTGTTTGGCCGATGGTACCCTGAATACCTCTATCGGTTCTCCCTTCTATTCCAGTCTCGTATTGTTCGTGGAAAGAAACATTGTTGGTATACTTCTGTGTGGGCTCTAATCTCTCTGATTTTATCCTCATGGTCTCTTCGCGAGATATACGTTGGAGGGAGCAATATACTGCTTTACTCCTCGGTGATGGTATGTTCTCGAGACTTTAACAAAAGCCCGTACCGAGCTACTGAGCGTCTCTCCTGTACAGTCTTCCACTGGAGTTTATCTATCATCTCCGTAACGCTTTCGCGATTACTAAACGACCCTGTAACTAAGCGTGCTGCTCTCCGTTGGATCTTCTCTATCTCTTTTATCAACCCTATCTGGTACGGATCCCACACTGCTGAGCAGTATTCAAGCAGTGGGCGAACAAGCGTACTGTAATCTACTTCCTTTATTTTCGGATTGCATTTCCTTAGGATTCTTCCAATGAATCTCAGTCTGGCATCTGCTTTACCGACGATCGACTTTATATGATCATTCCATTTTAATTCCATTTTAAATCACTCCTAATGCGTACTCCCAGATAATTTGTGGAATTAACTGCTTCCAGTTGCTGACCTGCTATTTTGTAGCTAAATGATAAGGTATCTATCTTTCTATGTATTCGCAGCACGTTACACTTGTCTACAATGAGATTGAATTGCCATACCCTGCACCATGCGTCAATTCGCTGCAGATCCTCCTGCATATCAGTACAATTTTCCATTGTTACAACCTCTCGATACACCACAGCATCATCTGCAAAAAGCCTCAGTGAACTTCCGATGTCATCCACTAGGTCATTTATGTATATTGTGAATAGCGACAGTCCTGTGACGCTCACCTGCGGCACACCTGAAATCACTCTTACTTCGGAAGACTTCTCTCCATTGAGAATGACATTCTGCGTTCAGTTATCTAGGAACTCTCCAATCCAATCACACAATTGGTCTAATAGTCCATATGCTCTTACTTTGTTCATTAAACGACCGTGGGGAACTGTATCGAACGCTTTGCGGAAGTCAAGAAACACGGCAACTACCTGGGAACCCGTGTCTATAGCCCTCTGAGTCTCGTGGACGAATACGGCGAGCTGGGTTTCACACGACCGTCTTTTTCGAAACCCATGTTGATTGCTATAGAGTAGATCTCCAGAAAAGTCATTATACTTGAACATAATACGTGTTCCAAAATTCTACAACCGATCGACGTTAGAGATATAGGTCTATAGCTCTGCACATCTGTTCGACAGCCCTTCTTGAAAACGGAGATTACCTGTGCCCTTTTCCAATCCTTTGGAACGCTACGCTCTTCTAGAGACCTACGGTACACCGCTGCAAGAAGGGGGCCACGTTCCTTCGCGTACTCTGTGTAAAACTGAACTGGTATCCCATCTGGTCCAGCGGCCTTTCCTCTTTTGAGCGGTTTTAGTTGTTTCTCTACCCCTGTGTCGTCTATTTCGATATCTACCATTTTGTCATCTGTGATACGATCTAGAGAGGAATTACAGTGCAGTCTTCCTCTGTGAAACAGCTTTGGAAATAAAATTTAGTATTTCGGCCTTTAGTCTGTCATCCTCTGTTTCAGTACCATTTTGGTCACAGAATGTCTGGACATTTTGTTTTGATCCACCTACCGCTTTGACATAAGACCAAAATTTCTTGGGATTTTCTGCCAAGTCAGTACATAGAACTTTACTTTCGAATTCATTGAAAGCCTCTCGCATAGCCCTCCTCACACTACATTTTGCTTCGCGTAATTTTTGTTTGTCTGCAAGGCTTTGACTATGTTTATGTTTGTGTGAAGTTCCCTTTCCTTCCGCAGCAATTTTATAACTCGGTTGTCGTGCCACGGTGGCTCTTTTCCATCTCTTACGATCTTGCTTGGCACATACTCATCTAACACAAATTGTACGATGGTTTTTAACTTAAAACTATCTGTGCTTGAGACAAAACATTTTTGTTGAGCCGTCAGGTACTCTGTAACCTGCTTTTCGTCAGTTTTGCTAAACAGAAAAATCTTTCTACCTGTTTTAATATTTCTATTTACGGCTGAAATCATCGATGCAGTAACCGCTTTATTATCGCTGATTCCCTGTTCTGCGTTAACTGTTTCAAATAGTTCGGGTCTGTTTGTCACTTGAAGGTCTAATATGTTATTGCCACGAGTCGGTTCTCTGTTTAACTGCTCAAGGTAGTTTTCAGATAAAGCACTTAAAAATATTTCACTGGATTCTTTGTCCCTGCCACCCGTTATGAACGTTTGAGTCTCCCAGTCTATATCCGGCAAGTTAAATTTTCACCCAGAACTACAACATGGTGGGGAAATCTACTCGAAATAGTTTCCAAATTATCCTTCACGTGCTCAGCCACAACACCTGCTGAGCCAGGGGGCCTATAGAGACATCCAATTACCATGTCTGAGCCTGCTTCAACCGTGTCCTTTACCCAAATTATTTCACATTTCGGATCTCCGTCAATTTCCTTTGATACTATTGCACTTCTTGTCGCTATAAACACGCCTCCCCCTTCACTGTCCAGCCTGTCTCTGCAGTATACATTCCAAACTGAGTTTAGGATTTCATTACTGTTTACGTCTGGTTTCAGCCAACTTTCTGTTCCTAGTACTATATGGGAGTTGTGACCGTTTATTAATGAGAGCAATTCTGGGACCTTTCTACAGACGCTTCTGCAGTTTACTATTAGCACATTAATATTGTTATTCCCTGTTGCATTTTGCCTATTCCTACCTTGCCGCGTCTCAGGATTCGTCTTGTCGGGCCTAGGAAGGGAATTCTCTAACCTAAAAAAGCCCCATGTGTACTCCACACGTACTTGGCCGCTTCCGGCGTGTAGTGCAAGCCTGACCTATTCAGAGGGACCCTACATTTCTCCACCGGATAGCGGAGGTCGAGAAATTTGCACCCCAGATGTCCGCAGAATCGTCTGAGCCTCTGGTTTAAGCCTTCCACTCGGCTCCAAACCAGAGGATCGCGATCGGTTCTGGGAACGATACTACAAATAGTTAGCTCTGATTCCACCCCTCGAGCGAGGCTTTCCGCCTTCACCAATTCCGTCAACCGCCTGTACGTTCCTCTGAACCCAGGCGGCAGGCGTCATTGGTGCCGACATGAGCAACAATTTGCAGACGGGTGCACCCAGTGCTTTCTATCGCCGCCGGCAGGGCCTCCTCCACATCTCGGATGAGACCCCCCGGCAAGCAGACAGAGTGAACACTGGCCTTTTTCCCCGACCTTTCCGCTATTTCCCTAAGGGGCTCCATCACCCGCCTAACGTTGCAGCTCCCAATAACTAATAAACCCATCCCCCGTGTGCCTGCTCGGAATTTGCTGAAGCAGCGGCCACATGTCCACTCACAGGCAGAGCGAGCGATAGCACACGACCAGCCTCCATATTTACCCTCCTTCTCGTGCGCCGCGAACACCGCTGAACCCGCCACTCCCCTTACGGAGAGGGTGGCCCAACCGCGCCCGGTACCCGCGAAGATGTCTCGACAGCAGGGACACCTGGGGTGGTACCATGCGACGCTCCAGACTCCCCACTGCCGCTACACTCCGATGCAGCAGCCTGAGGACGGCTGACCACGGCCATCAAGACCTTCAGTTGTTCGCGAACAGTGGCCAGCTCCTTCCACGTCCGTACACAGCAGTCACACATCCTGTCCATCCTAAAAAATCAATTTACTGTAGAGAGTTAATCAACTTTTAACTAGACTGCTAATTCACTAAAGGCGGCTGATTGTTGACTAAACTGTGGTTGCTAGCCACTTCTTGTAGAAAACAATGAAAATAGCACTACCTGTCTCTGACGTGTACTGAAAAACACTAGCACTACTGGCACTATGGTTGACTAAAGGGACTCTCTCTGACTGTATTCAAAACAAACACGAAATCTATGGAACACTATTAATAGCACTCGACAATTAAGGCTTCCTAAAAACAAAAACACACGGAAGAAGAAGTGACAAGTAAGAAAAATACAGGTAAATACTTAAATTAAGGTAGCTCGCTGCACAGCAGACGTGAAGCAGACGGCAGTTACTGGTCTTTTGACAGATCCTTAATTCATAGCGTGAGGCAACCTGAGAGATTGAATTCCAATGGTCCTCTTACGTGAAAGAAAACCTTCGTAGTTCAAAACTGCGAAAGGACGTAGTTACCATTGCAGTTCTGTATCACTGATATTCGTAGTTCCATTGTACTCACTGTAGTGCAGTAAGGCACCGTACTGCATTTTTCCACAGCCAGGGCGATGAAAATGTAGGTGTGGCCGAGCGGTTCTAGGCGTTTCAGTCTGGAACCGTGCGACCGCTACGGTCTTGGGTTCGAATTTTGCCTCGGTCATGGATGTGTTTGATGCCCTTAGGTTAGTTAGATTTAAGTAGTTCTAAGTTCTCGGGGACTGATGACCTCAGATGTTAAGTCCCATAGTGCTCAGAGCCATTTGAACCATTTTTGAAAACCATTGCCCTCTGTTATTGGAACTATATTCTGTGCTGACAACTCGCTACTATTTTACTATGGTACCATCATAGTATTCATTGCTGAGAGATGAATGATTTTATAGAAATGAATGTGCCTGCGATGACTACTTACTTTTCAGACACAATACGTCTGTGTTTGCATTTTGTTGGATGACAAAATTTTCACCAGCTGATTTAGGGATTAATAATAGTAATAACAATAATAAATTATAATACACATGGATTCTACAAGACCTTCGCAAACGAAATTAAAGGATATAACCATCAAAATGTTTACTTTTGAAAACCATATTGGAGTTTTGCACTAAGAGATGAAGAAAATTGCGAAGTACTGGCCGAATATTCTGAAAAACTTCTAAATTCTCCAGAACCAACAGAACCTCTCCCAATATCGAACACCATAGCCGCGCAACAAAAGGTTTCTGCACCGCCAACACAAGAAGAAATTATCAAACATGTAAAGAAACTCTAAAATAACAAAACCCTTGAGGAGGATGGAATTGTAGCCGAATTTCTGAAAAGTCTAGGGCCTAATTCAAGAAAGAAGCCACTAAAAATTGTTCAAAATATATTGGTCACCGAAGAAATCCCATAACATTGGAAGTGTGCCTTAATACACCCATTACATAACAAAGCGGACAAACATGATGTGAATAATTACTCCCCGTCGCATGTAATATATATTAGCTTGTATTCATGGAAGAGGACAACAACTGCTAGAACCCTATATCTCAGATTTCCAAGCTGGTTTCAGGCCAATCGGATCTTGCCCAGAGCAAATTTTAAATCTAAAATTAATCGCAAGAATAAGGAACATGCGAGGCAGGCCTAAAGTATATGTCTTTGTCGACTTCAGAAAGGCCTGTGACTGAATCCGCAGACCCACACTATCTAGGATTCTTGAAGAAAAAGGAACGGATCGGAAAATACAGAAAATAATTCAGCAGGCATTAACCAATGCAACATCCGAAGTGAAATATATGGGCAAACTTTCAAAACCATTCGAGATAAAACTGGAGTTACACAAGCTGATGGGTTATGGCCTTTGTTGTTCAATGTAGTTCTAGATAGAGTCATGGAAGAATGGGAAAATAAAACTTCTGGAAACCGGCTTCATTAAGAACGAAAAGAAAAAAAACACCTACGAATCCCCTACTTATCCTTTACGGACGATCTCATAATAATGGCAGATTTTTGTGAGATGGCTATAAAACAGATAGAAACTCTAAAAG
This sequence comes from Schistocerca gregaria, assembly GCF_023897955.1. Taxonomy (NCBI): domain Eukaryota; kingdom Metazoa; phylum Arthropoda; class Insecta; order Orthoptera; family Acrididae; genus Schistocerca; species Schistocerca gregaria. The sequence continues at coordinate 132,991,417 of NC_064921.1, read as the reverse complement.
AATGCACAGAGAAAATGGGCCTGCACATATTACTTGCGAAAGACTATGTTTTCGCCAACAAATTTAGAAATTTTCAAATTACAAACCAAATGTGGCGGAATTAACTGAGTATCACACTTTAAATACCTGGGAGAAATTATCTCTGAGAAATATGCACAACAGGAAACATTACAAAAAGATCTTAAAGGTTTAGGATTACTGCGAAACCTCAATGATAAAAAAGGTTATCTTTAACTGCCAAAATTAGACATTACGAAACAGTAATTATAACATCGGTGATATATGCCAGTGAAACCTTCACAATAAGCAGGAAAACTGATATAGAAAAGCTGAAGGAAGAAGAATGAAAAATAATTACGAAAGCTGGGACCAAGATGGACCGAGAATGGATATAGACTACAGAAAACGTCCAAAATTGAAGAATATTTTAATATAGAGATAGAAATGAGGAAAACACACCTAAAATTCTATGGCACCAAAGAAGAAATAGGCGTAAGGAACAATTTTAGAATAAAAGTAGAAAAACTGGAGATTAAACCAGAGACGAAGGCCTGAAGAACCGTACAAAATTTGCACGAAGAGAGGAGAGCTTAATTCTCGCAAACAATGAAAAACTGGTGGGCAAATAAAAATAACCAGAAGAACAAGCAGAATGGAAAATTAACCATATTTACTTAGCGTCTTCTGTTCTAGGAGGTTCAAGACTAATAATAATAATAATAATAATAAAGTGCCTGACATTTCCATACCGGCAGATCGGATTACGTAAATCCGTTGATCTTGTTATCAGACTTAAATCTGTTACAAGCGTAATTAAACAGTTGAAGAACGTTACTAGTACTGTAGGTCTTCAATGAATAATAACTTGGTACTATTTTAAATATGACACAGTAATTGAGACGATGAATGCGAAATAATGGAAATGAGAACAATGGGAGGTTTAACATCTAAACTGGTGATCAGGAACGAGACGATTTAAGTAATTCATTTAACTTGGAAGAAAAATATCCCATGACGGACGAAACAAGGAGGACATTAAAAGCAGAATAATACAGGCCAAAAGAGCATATGTGGCCATTGAAAGTCTGTTAGTCTCAAACATAGGTCTTAATTTAGAGAATCAATTTCTGAGAGTAAACATATTGGGCACAGCATTTGTGGTAGTGAATCATGGACTGTGGGAAAGACGTAATAGAAGAAACCGAAACGTTTGAGGTGTGGTGCTAAAGACGAATGTTGAAAGTTAGAAGGACTGACAAGCGAAGGAATGAAGAGGTTCACCTCAGAATCGGAGAAAAAAGAAGCGTATGGGAAAAACCAACAGCAAACATGTACAGGACAATAGGACTCGTGTTAAGAGATGGAGAAACTGCAGTTGAAGCCAGAGGCTCGAATACATCCTACAAGTAACTGTGGATGTATGTTGCAAGTGCTGCTCTGTGAGGAACAAGTTGGTACAGGTGAGGTTTTAGAGGCGGGCTGCAACAGATGAGTCAGAACACTGAAAAGAAATGTGTGCGGATCACTTGAGACGTAATAAACGAGAGCAACAGTGCATTTAAAGAAAATAAGTTTCTCAGGATCGCCCTACACGGAATAGCAGCGACAAGCGTAATTTTTTGTAAGTTCACGTCCGCTGGCAGACTCTTGCTCAGTGAATTATTCAACACCACGACAGCACCACCACATTACTGGTCGTACACGTTTGAAACTAGAATGTTAGAGATCTTGCCTTGTTGGTAATGAATTGCATATTCCTGAACGAAGAAGTACTGATGAATTTCTGTAATACTGACTTGTTTATTTGCAAATTTCTTGTTCTGGAAGACGGTGGGTCTATACGAACGTTCACTGGTGTATTCCTTTCCAAATAGGGAATGGTACCAATAGTAATAAGACTTTAGGATAATCTTTGTTGTTTTCAGGAAAGTAAAAAGTTGTTGGACAATGTGACTGTTTCCGTAAGTGAAGGCTGAGAGCAATAAACTTTAGTGAGCTGAAATGTGGCACGTGGCAGCTGGTGTGACGTAAGCCGGAAAATGAGAGGACTTCAATTCTATGAGAAGTGCCTGTGACGTCTTCTGTCGGGTTCTTACCCGTCCACGTCGTTTTCCGCTGGCTATAAACTGTCCTGGGAGTGCGGTGGGCGGTAGATGGCGATGGAGCTCACTCGGAGAGAAGCTGATCAGGAGAGTAAGGGCGACCTTTTGTCGTGTGTCGTTTTCCCAGTCTCGATATTCTACAGCAAAGCGGAGAGAAAAGTCAGTACGTTGAAAATTCAGAATAAAGCACAGTATCAAAACGACAAGGTAGTTAAAATTGTGTTATATCAATAGGGGACACTTGTCAATTTTGAATAACATTGATTTGTAAAGATTGTGCAGATATGAAAGAGACTGTGGTGCAGATAACGAAAAAGGAATGAAGAAATATAGGAGGCTGGATAGACCTATAGAGCGGAACACCACATTGTGTAAAAATAGTTCCGCTATAGTCTGCAGTGATTGCAAAAATATAATGAAGCTATGTGCGTTCGAGAACACCTAGTACTTGGCCATGTAAACTCCCGTCAGGGCAGGTTGCATTACCTAATGGTGCAAGGCCTATGCTAAATTTACGTCTACGGGTTTAACACGAAGAGGAATTACCTCTGTCAGGGCTTACCTGCCTGTAATGGAATTAGGGGCACAACAGAGACTAACCAACCGCTATACGAAATTATAATAAATAACGAATGGTGGGAATAATAAACGATGTTGCTATCAGTATTTCCAGGATGAAAAAGAAAAATTTGCCCTGGTTCGGCAATTATAATATCCCTCCCATCCTACAGACCATCACTATAGAAGCACCAACATGAATAACGAAGTGCAAGCGAGCGCAACAATTGTTGTGGAAGATGTGAACGCGTGTACTGCCTTACAGGATGTGTGTGTGTGTGTGTGTGTGTGTGTGTGTGTGTGTGTGTGTGTAGCAAAAATCACAGTGACCCACGAGCTGGAACTCCTCTATCACTTTAGTCCTACGTCGATGCAGTTTCCTTCTCCCTCTAGGCGATGAGTATGAGGAGACGAGTATCGAAGGCAGGTGCGTAACTGATAAAGTGCCCTAACTAGCCCCCATATTTCCCGACACTGTTGTCCAACATTAAAAGGAAATAATAACAAAACTAAAATGTGATTGCTGCGGCAGAGATAAAACGGAAGCGAGCTATGATGGCGTTCCAGAGCGTATTCGCTTTTATACACAAATACACTAATATTATTTTATAAGCAGATAGTATTCACTCTAACTGTCTATCTCTGCCCATAACCCTTGTCTTTAGAGCCTAGAGTTTATTGGCTCCTACTGTTATCGTCTGTCCAGTATTCATTCTCCTTACTAAACTTCCATGTCATTCCTTTAGTCAGTACAAATGCACGTAGTCTCTCAACTGATAATGGTGATGATACGCAATACGTTAATGAATTGTATGCAGGGTTGCAGAATGCTGTAGAAGAAGGAACCACTGCTCTGAATGACGTCAAATTTGAAAGGAATATTATAGAAAAATGGAAAAAAATTACGAATATTTTACCACATTGTAAGGAGCAGAATATGCAAACCAAAAGACCTGCGGTATACGGCTGTCCCCCAGTTTGCGTCCGAGGTACCCCACAGGTCTGTCTCCATGAAGGATCGCGCACTGCTAGTAAAACTCTTTCACAAGAGCGATGACTGTGTGCCAGTAGTTCTGTAGAAATTCCGTACACTCAAGAGAATGAAAAAATCCGTTATCCGATGTGTGACATTGGTCCGTAGAAAATGATTACGAAATTCGAAAGGCATGTTCTTCAGCAGTACAGTGTGGCAGAAGGTGGATAACAATTGATCCGCCGTCAACAGCAGATGCGGCCACAGCACTCTAGGAGGGGTCAAGCGGTGGTGTGCAAATATGCAGTGCACATTGAATTACCCGAACTTTGGCCACGCCTTTGAAAATGGCGCGTAAATGTCTACGAAACATCCTGCATTACGAGCGGTACGAAACTACCCTTACTGAGAAATTGCTTCATGCTGGCATCGTATGGATAAAGTTTGTTTTAGATCTTCTTGCTTGCTATAAAATGGGCATCGAACAGTCACAGAAAATTTTGAGGACAGACGAAGCCCATTTCTAAGGACACGTCAACACGCAGAATTGCAGACTATGAGCAACGGAAAATTCGTTTGCACATCAACTGGTGCCGCGTAATTTTGCTAATGTAGCTGAGTGGTGCATGTAAAATAAACGTAAATGTCGTGTGACTAGGGCCTCTCGTTGGGTAAACCGTTCGCCGGGTGCAAGTCTTTCGATTTGACGCCATTGCGGTGACTTGCGCGTCAATGGGGATGAAATCATGATGATGAGGACAACACAACCCCCAGTCACTGAGCGGAGAAAATCTGCGACCCAGCCGGGAATCGAACCCGGTTCCTTAGCAGAGACAATCTGTCGCACTGACCACTCAGCTACCTTGTACCGTGGGCGGACGTGGCACATTTCGACGGCATCGTTTATCTTAGGGTCATTTCTTTTCAATAGGGGGGGGGGGGGGGGTACGGTAGGCAATGTCGCTGGTGAATGCTATGGTGGTCCTTCGCACGCCAACTGGATTCCAACCCTTCAACAGCTTGGAAGTCTTGATAGGATCAGCTTTATGGAAGGTGGTGCTCCACTGCACATTGCACAGCCACTTAAGATGCTGCTGCAGAGGCATTTTGCAAATGCTATTATTAACACGCGACATTTCCCAACAGCCTGGCTGACTAGATCGCCTTATCTTCATCTATGTAGCTTCTAGCTGTGGAGTTATCTCAAGACACTGTGTTCAGTTCTCCGATTACAAATGTAGATGAACTGAAGGCACGAATTGTGCAACGAATTGTGAATGCGAACCCTGATACAATCCGATCTATTGTTGAACATAGTGTTTCTCTACTTCAGCTTGTGGCAGATAACGGTGGACAGCGTATCAAAAAGCCTTGGCCCGTTCTTTGTTGTTGTAGCGATCTTCAGTCCTGAGACTGGTTTGATGCAGCTCTCCATGCTACTCTATCCTGTGCAAGTCTCTTCATCTCCCAATACCTACTGCAGCCTACATCCTCCTGAATTTGCTTAGTGTATTCATCTCTTGGCCTCCCTCTACGATTTTTACCTTCCACGCGGCCCTCCAATACTAAATTGATGATCCCTTGGTGCCTCAGAACATGTCCTACCAACCCATCTCTTCTTCTAGTCAAGTTGTGCCACAAACTCCTCTTCTCCCCAATTCTATTCAGCACTTCCTCATTAGTTATGTGATCTGCCCATCTAATCTTCAGCATTCTTCTGAAGCACCACATTTCGAAAGCTTCTATTCTCTTCTTGTCCCAGCTATTTATCGTCCATGTTTCACTTCCATTCTTACTACGGTTAAAAACGGATTGAATCTTTGCTTTTTATGCATGTTTATTTCTCAGGGCATTTAACAAACAATTTCATTTTTAGTTTTCATGTGCTTTTGTGCTGAGAACAGTTAAAAACAAGTGTCATTACTGCTTTTAACGTGGTTTCACGGCCTCAGGAACAATTAAAATGCGATATCATATTTGTTTTCTAGGCGGTTTTTGGCCTCAGGGCAATTAAAAACCGATTTTCCACATCTGGTATAGTATGGTCTTTCAGTGGTAGATGTGCCTAGCTAATTAACAACGGCACAGCTGCTGAATGTCAGACATGTGCTGTAATGCACACTTGACAACATAAAAAGGAGGCCAACCATGGATTCCAATGTGTAGGTCGCACCTGACTGTATGTAACCAACATAGTACAATTGTGTTGTAGATTCTCTAAACCCTCTCCAGTACAGTCATTTGAATACACAATTGTTACCACAAGAGACTACTAGAGCAATCTGCTATTTATGGCAGTCAGTCCAAAAGTAAACCAGTACCGTTATACAACAAACATTAGAAACACGTTATTAGAGATTAGACGCTCCTTAACGCTTGTAAATTATACTTCATTAAAATAACACTCCAGAAGTTTTATCACACTCATAAAGTGACATGACGAGTGTTCCTTTGTGATCTTAACTTGAACCCACTATTAACCAAACAAATCTTGAGTGGCTGATCGAGACTCGACTAGGCATAAAGCGACGTAAAAACTACGAAATCTTTACCAGAATCAGTTTACAAGGAGAATGTGGAAATAAATGACGATATATTTAGCACTGCACTAGGAACCCCATTAACCTTACATTGCCGCTGAGAACAATCACGAAAGGTATGTAATTAAGTGCAAGGCACAAGTGTGAAACGCGATGAATTTAACAAGTTGTCTTGAAGGATGGGGAGTAGAACCTAGACCTAACTAAATGAATTGTTTACTAAGCACAATCAGATGTCAGAATTTAAATACACTCCTGGAGATTGAAATAAGAACACCGTGAATTCATTGTCCCAGGAAGGGGAAACTTTATTGACACATTCCTGGGGTCAGATACATCACATGATCACACTGACAGAACCACAGGCACATAGACACAGGCAACAGAGCATGCACAATGTCGGCACTAGTACAGTGTATATCCACCTTTCGCAGCAATGCAGGCTGCTATTCTCCCATGGAGACGATCGTAGAGATGCTGGATGTAGTCCTGTGGAATGGCTTGCCATGCCATTTCCACCTGGCGCCTCAGTTGGACCAGCGTTCGTGCTGGACGTGCAGACCGCGTGAGACGACGCTTCATCCAGTCCCAAACATGCTCAATGGGGGACAGATCCGGAGATCTTGCTGGCCAGGGTAGTTGACTTACACCTTCTAGAGCACGTTGGGTGGCACGGGATACATGCGGACGTGCATTCTCCTGTTGGAACAGCAAGTTCCCTTGCCGGTCTAGGAATGGTAGAACGATGGGTTTGATGACGGTTTGGATGTACCGTGCACTATTCAGTGTCCCCTCGACGATCACCAGAGGTGTACGGCCAGTGTAGGAGATCGCTCCCCACACCATGATGCCGGGTGTTGGCCCTGTGTGCCTCGGTCGTATGCAGTCATGATTGTGGCGCTCACCTGCACGGCGCCAAACACGCATACGACCATCATTGGCACCAAGGCAGAAGCGACTCTCATCGCTGAAGACGACACGTCTCCATTCGTCCCTCCATTCACGCCTGTCGCGACACCACTGGAGGCGGGCTGCACGATGTTGGGGCGTGAGCGGAAGACGGCCTAACGGTGTGCGGGACCGTAGGCCAGCTTCATGGAGACGGTTGCGAATGGTCCTCGCCGATACTCCAGGAGCAACAGTGTCCCTAATTTGCTGGGAAGTGGCGGTGCGGTCCCCTACGGCACTGCGTAGGATCCTACGGTCTTGGCGTGCATCCGTGCATCGCTGCGGTCCGGTCCCAGGTCGACGGTAACGTGCACCTTCCGCCGACCACTGGCGACAACATCGATGTACTGCGGAGACTTCACGCCCCACGTGTTGAGCAATTCGGCGGTACGTCCACCCGGCTTCCCACATGGCCACTATACGCCCTCGCTCAAAGTCCGTCAACTGCACATACGGTTCACGTCCACGCTGTCACGGCATGCTACTAGTGTTAAAGACTGCGATGGAGCTCCGTATGCCACGGCAAACTGGCTGACACTGACGGCGGCGGTGCACAAATGGTGCGCAGTTAGCGCCATTCGACGGCCAACACCGCGGTTCCTGGTGTGTCCGCTGTGCCGTGCGTGTGATCATTGCTTGTACAGCCCTCTCGCAGTGTCCGGAGCAAGTATGGTGGGTCTGACACACCGGTGTCAATGTGTTCTTTTTTCCATTTCCAGGAGTGTATGTTCACCAGTAGCGTGGTACTGGAAACTTGATCGACGATATAAATAATTTTTGACTGGAATGGGACTCGAACCCAGCACCTTCCGCTATTGTCTCGAAGTTGCGAATAGACATGGAATATTTATCGTTTCTTCATCTGTAGCGTGACGTGCACATGTTGGGCTAGAGTAATGCGACTTTCAGTTCCGTGCTTCCGCCTCTGACAGGAAAAAACAATCCAACTCTGTTCCAGTCAGTAGCAAAAGGACATTTTCTGTATCTATTCGGAAACATGACACACGCCTACGTTCTTGGCTTGGCGTTACTTGCCCGATGCGTCGCAATCACTTGGGCAGACGCTGGTCTGTATCAAGCGGCCGCTGGCTGGACGCCAACGAGCCCTTTCACAAACATGTTTCCTCGATATTGTTCTATTACTGGCTGATTAAAAAATGAACGAAACTGTCTCTATCCTTCTGTCAGAGTGATGCTCTTAGCAGACAGACTGAATACAGCTTAAAAAAATGGGTTTGATTTCATGTCTTTGCGTTCGCACGGCATAACGTTGACTACCAGACCACAAACGGGTAATTCACAACAACAGATCTCGTGAAAGTCATACCTTTTTATACGGTGTGCTGCGTACCACATAATGAGAAAAACATGATGCCGCAATCAGATGCTGCTTGTAGAAATTCTGTCTGTACTAAACTTTTTTACTCTAGTAATGTTATTTTAATTCACGAACCAATCGTCATGTAATTCATAGTACCTTCATTTCTTATCTTAAGTGACCCTGAGATTTAGAAAACATTGGCACTGGACTGGGATTCGAGCTTCGATACCAATTTTTATCTGGATTTGAAGCTTTCAAGGTTATACTGTGCCACTATTTCGTAATTTTCCTCACGACGCCGATCTCCTCCATGTTTCTATGATCCAAGCTATTAGTGAAAGGGACATTCATAGTTGACACCCCCAGCGTGGGGTCGACAATGACAATAAGCGCGAGTTTGTATTCCCAGGAAGCATTTCTTCTGGCCGAACATGTGTACATCTCGATGCTGATGAAGAAACGCTAAATATTCCATGTCTGTTTGCAACTATAAGACAATAGCGGGAGGTGCCGTGTTCGGATGCCTGCCAAGCAAAAATTGATTGTATCGTCGTTTCAAGTATCAGTATCACGCTATTGATGAACATAATTAAATTCTGAAATCTGACTGTACTTAGGTAACAATTCATTTATGTAGGTACTGCGTTCTACTCCCCATGCATCAAGACAACTTCTTTAATTACAGCATTTCACACTTGTGCGTTGCACTTTATTGCAAGCCTTTCGTGATTATTTCTCAGAGGCAATATAAGCTTCATGTGCTTCCTGGCTCAGTGCTAAACGTATCGTCATTTATTTCCAAGTTCGAACATTCGGCCTTCTAAACTTATTCCGGCAAAAACTCCGATGTCTTGCGTCCTTTTATGTCTAGTCGAGTCTCGATCAGCCACGCAAGCTTTATTTGGTTAACAGTGAATTCAAGTTCAGATCACGAAGAGAAACTCATCATGTAATTTAATGGGTGTCATTAAGGCTTCTGGAGTGTTACATATTGCAATGAAGTTTAACTTGCAAACGTTAAGGATTATCTCATCACCAAGGACGCGTTTGCTAATAGTTGTTTTACCGTGGCATTTATTTACATCTGAATTGACTGCCACAATGAGCAGTGTTCTGTAGTGGTCACTTTTAGTAACCTTTGTATATAGTCAAACAACGGGTCTTCTAAGGGTTTCGGCGTTTACAGAACCTGCGACACAGCTGCGTATGTTCGCTGCATTCTACCATAGCCCGCTTGTTCTTGCTGTCAATGCATAGTACAGTTGGTTTAGTGAGCAAGTCATGCCATAGGCAAAGTATTGCAAACCATCTGTCATTTGTAGCAGAGCTTGTTCTCTTAACGATACTTAAAGCGCCATGTAGTGGCAAAAAATTTCGTAATTTTGCTATTTGCATGATGTTTCCCTCATCTTCGACGATATTAGGTTCAAATATGACGTCGCACTGAGCAGCGGCTCTCTGAGTCAACAGTGACTGAATACACCCCAGCTTTCATATACCTCCAGAAAAAGAAGTCTAATGGGGTGGGGATCAGGGATCGCACAGGTCACTGTACAGATCCTCCTTGGCGAATCCACTGATTGCCAAAAGTACTGGGTATTACTTCTCGGACTGGTTCTGCAAAGTTTGTTTAGGGTCATATCATGCTAAAACCACATGACGTCACAACATACTACTATCTCAAACTAAAATTTGGTTTTCCAACGTTAGACACAACGGCTTTTATCTCTGCACCCATGTATTACCTATGCATGCCCAGTGCTCAAACAGGGTGAGTTTCCGACGCATGATTGATTTACGAAATAGTTTGCTTTTTGTCTCCCATATCATTCCTGTTAGTTTCGGCACTGAATCTTTGAACATTCTTTTTCCTAACTTATCCTTTATTATTATTGTTATTGTCGTTAATGTTATCATCCCCATTTTTATTATTATCATTACTATCGCTATTGATATTATTACTCCTCTTATTACTTAATTGTGTGATCAGTCGAAACAGGTAAAATATTTAAAAAATTTAAAATGATGACCTGTTATACAAATAGAGAGAGTAGGTCTCAAGAAAGTCATAAAGTAATAAATAAAAGTAAAGAAAGTTTGAAATTCCTTGCAGTGTGATTTCGCTTGTTGAAACAGGCCAGAGCTTTTTCTGACTTGTCTGAGAAAGACATACTTGCATTTTTATCGAGTCGACGATATATAAAATGCATGCAGATTGCAAAAGTGTAGACTAGGTCACAAAGCGAAAAAATAAGTTCGCATTAGGATAGGTAAGTCGTGTGCTTTGTGCATGTGTTACTGAGAGATTTGGAGCATTGTAATAGTGTGATATCTTAATTTTTCAGCTGGCGAAGAAGATGAGCTTTCTAGAATACTACTTTTGCAATCTCTTGGTGAAGAAGATGCCTACTGCAGACAGTTCAGTGTCTAAGTAACGCAATATAGTCATATGTAATGTGTGAGTCATTCATAGAGTGTGTTGAAATAAGTGATAATAGTCTAGAATGGGTTTTAAGAGTCGAGTATGTGCTGTCGTAATATCCAGTAATTACTCGTTTTAATAATATAATGCACTGTTGTATGGACCGCAGAAAGCAACATGCATTGCGGAAAATCATCAATAGTTAACTTCTTAACAGAAGATTGTTTCACATCTTTGCTCTGCGCGTTAGACGTCCAGATTCAGTCTCGAGATCAACGTAATACGAGATGTGATCAAAGCATTCGGCGAATGATTTTTGTAACCAGCGACTGCTGGTGCTACACCCATGAGTTGTATTTTTTTCCGATAGCCTGATCTGTTGAGACAGGGACAGTCTAGTTGGAACCTGTTCTGTCTTGTTCATCAGAGTGCAGAGACGCAAGAGTAAGGGTGTGTTTATCGTGTTTGTCGCGCATCATGTATTTCCGACAACTCGTCAAATTAAAGTTATGATTAAAGTTGAAAAAAAAAGGGCCAAAGAAAATCAAAGAATCTTGAAATTAGTTTCTGGGTGTAATGTTGTAACTCTGAAGACTGTTGACATGTGATATGAGCGATTTAAAAGCCGAAATTAGTCGGTAGAAGACGAGATACGTCCAGGATGCCCATTAAACTCAAAGACAGAACAAAACGTACAGAAAGTACAAAAACTCTTCGTTCGGATACTATTCGAGAGCTTCCCAAAGAAAGTAGCATTTTGTACGTGTCCGTGCAAATCACTGTAATATACAGGGTGAGTCACCTAACATTACCGCTGGATATATTTCGTAAACCACATCAAATACTGACGAATCCATTCCACAGACCGAACGTGAGGAGAGGGGTTAATGTAATTGGTTAATACAAACCATAAGAAAATGCACGGGAATACGTTTTAAAACACAAACCTACGTTTTTTTTTTTAAATGGAACCCCGTTAGTTTTGTCAGTACACCTGAACATATAAACAAATACGTAATCTGTGCCGTTTGTTGCATTGTAAAATGTTAACTACGTCCGGAGATATTGTAACCTGAAGTTGACGCTTGTGCACCGCTCCTCCCCTATTCGATCGTGTGTATCGGAGAGCACCGAATTACGTAGGGATCCAAAGGGAACGGTGATTGACCTTCGGTACAGAAGAGACTGGAATAGCACATTACGTCCACATGCTAACACCTTTTAATTGGTCTTTTTCACTGACGCACATGTGCACTCATAGAAATTGAAATAAGAACGCCGTGAATTCATTGTCCCAGGAAGGGGAAACTTTATTGACACATTCCTGGGGTCAGATACATCACATGATCACACTGACAGAACCACAGGCACATAGACACAGGCAACAGAGCATGCACAATGTCGGCACTAGTGCAGTGTATATCCACCTTACGCAGCAATGCAGGCTGCTATTCTCCCATGGAGACGATCGTAGAGATGCTGGATGTAGTCCTGTGGAACGGCTTGCCATGCCATTTCCACCTGGCGCCTCAGTTGGACCAGCGTTAGTGCTAGACGTGCAGACCGCGTGAGACGACGCTTCATCCAGTCCCAAACACGCTCAATGGGGGACAGAACCGGAGATGTTGATGGCCAGGGTAGTTGACTTACACCTTCTAGAGCACGTTGGGTGGCACGGGACACAAGCGGACGTGCATTGTCCTGTTGGAACAGCAAGTTCCCTTGCCGGTCTAGGAATGGTAGAACGATGGGTTCGATGATGGTTTGGATGTACCGTGCACTATTCAGTGTCCCCTCGACGATCACCAGAGGTGTACGGTAAGTGTAGGAGATCGCTCCCCACACCATGATGCCGGGTGTTGGCCCTGTGTGCCTCGGTCGTATGCAGTCCTGATTGTGGCGCTCACCTGGACGGCGCCAAACACGCATACGACCATCATTGGCACCAAGGCAGAAGCGACTCTCATCGCTGAAGACGACACGTCTCCATTCGTCCCTCCATTCACGCCTGTCGCGACACCACTGGAGGCGGGCTGCACGATGTTGGGGCGTGAGCGGAAGACGGCCTAACGGTGTGCGGGACCGTAGGCCAGCTTCATGGAGACGGTTGCGAATGGTCCTCGCCGATACCCCAGGAGTAACAGTTTTATATAGGATGGGGCCCCTCCACGCCCGCACCAACGTGGTGACCAAACCAAAAGTTCTACTGTCACCTCCGTATAACATGTTAGTTTTTAGAATCAGGAGTCACAGGATGCAGGCTGTGATGTTATCCATGCGTCTGGGTAAGATTACTCATTTACATGGTCCATCAGGAGATAGAAGTGGTCGAAAGCGATTGAAGGGTAGCGGTTTTAAGGGCAGAGGGAAAAAAATGCCAAGGCAAGCGCCAAGGGAAAAAAACCTCTGCGATAGTAGGACGGGTAGTAAGGGCAGTAGCGGATTACTAGCTGCGACAGCGCATGCAAGGTGTGGTTATGTTAGTGCGAGGTACCGTGCATCGTTACCGTTGTCGTTGCTGGCGCTCGTTCCAGGATCTGCTGCTGCTGCGTCCCTGAAACATTACATTGTCATCATATATTAGTGGGCGATCGGTCATAGATCAGCTCACAGTGTGGGGTGTGTGTGTGGCTGGTTTGCGTGCTGTGTGCAGTACGGTTTCCCTGCGATTGCCGGTATTTCGGCGGGTTAAGCATCTGGGGTTGCCAGTAGTAGCTGAGTTGCAGGGGCTCGCCAGTACTGTCATGTTAGCGTGCTATGGACCATAGATGTTTAGTTTCGTGCTAATAGTGTTTTTGGTCTATTATGTTTCCATCTATGGTTGTGGTCGTAGTTACCCAGAGAAAGAATAAACGGGTTACGCGACTGTCTCGTGTTTCTGTACAGTCGTGTGGAGAGTTTTTGGAATACCTGCAAGATGGTATCTAGCCGATATTCCCGGTGAAGGTCCGCGGTGCGCGTGTAGCGCGGAGCGTTGCTTATGATTCTGAGTACTTTGTTCTGTATGAGCTGCAGACGGCGCACACGTGTGGGCGCAGCGTATCCCCAGACGGGAGCAGCATACGTCATCAGAGGTCTGATAAGTGTGGTGTACATGGACCTGGACACCCTCCTATTCAGTGTGCTACGCCTGTTAAGCATAGGGTAGAGTTGTTTGAGCCTCGCGTTTGCTTTGTTGGTCACGTGTTGGATGTGGTCCCCCCAGAGTAGTTTCCGGTCCAGCCAGACACCGAGGTATTTGACCTTCTCTCGGAAACGTATTGGGCGTGCGTGTAGTGTTATTTGATTGCAGTGTTGATGTTTGCGCAGTTGTTTCGGTCTTCTGGTGAACAGAACGGCTTCGCACTTGTTGACGTTTACTCTAACACGCCACTTCACCAACCAGGGCTCTGCCGTTCTGAGTGCGGTCTGTAGTCGTGAGTTAATGTTAGACGGCTTCCAATCTTGCGCTAGGATGGCAGTGTCATCCGCGTAGATTGCCATCGTCGTGTTATGTGTTTCTGGGAGGTCGTTAATGTAGAGGTTAACCAGTAAGGGCCCTAGGATGCTTCCTTGGGGTACCCCTGCCTGTATACCGTGTCGTGTTGATTGTTTGCCCTGCACGTCAGTGTTGAAACTCCTGTCCGTGAGATATGAGTGTATGAGACGCACGAGCCCGTCGGGGAACCCTGCGTCGTTTAGTTTGCGTATGAGGCCGTTGTGCCATAGACGATCGAAAGCCTTCTCGATGTCCAGGAACACCGCACCAGTTGCTTTGTTCATGTTGTATCCGTGTGTGATGTATTCGACGACGCGGAGGAGTTGTTGTGTTGTCGAGTGGTGATTCCTGAAGCCGAATTGCTCCGGCCTCAGGGTGTCATTTGTGATGCAGTGCCTAGTGAGTCGTTTTAGTATTACCTTCTCAACAATCTTGCTGAGCGCGCTCAGCAGGCTGATGGGTCGGTAATTTTGTGGGAGGGAGTGGTCTTTCCCCGGCTTCCTGAACATCAGGACCTTGGCCGTCTTCCAAAAGGCGGGGAAGTGTTGGTGTTTGAGTATGGCATTCGTTATGTGCGTGAGATAGTCTATTGCTTTATCCGTGAACTCCTGGAGGACACGGTTTTGAATGCCATCGTGACCAGGGGCCTTCCTAGCAGTGGTATGCATGATGGCCCATTTCACTTCAGCTGTGCTAGCCTGGCGGATGTTGTTGCGCGCTGGTTGGGCCAGGATGCGAGTGACCTCCTGGTCTGTTGCAAGTGTGAACACTGGATCTGACGGATCCATGTTCGGTGTGAATGACGCTGCAAGTGTGAGGGCCATCAGTTCAGCTTTTTCTTCCGCAGAATATGCCGGTCCGTCGGGCCCTTGTAGTGTGGGTGTGTAGTGTTTCTCCCTGGTGAAGTGTCGGGCCATCTGCCACACGCCAGGTCGCGTGGTGTCTAGCCCTGCGAGTTTTTGGTCCCACTGTTGTGTTTTAAATGTTTGTATTTTGTCCCGGATTATTCCCTGGAGCCTGTTAATGTGCCGTTTGAAGTGCTGGCGCCTGGTACGCTGCCAATACCTCCTGAGGCGGTTCCTCATTGAGATAAGGCCCAGGATCTCCTGGGGCAGGGCAGCACTGTAATGTTGTGGTGTGCGGATTGGTATGGTGCCGGCTATTGCGTCTTGGACGGCGTTTGTAAGGGTTTCAACAGCATCATCTATTTGGGCTGTCTCATTAATTGCGTGGGTAGGTGGGATGTGACTGTCGAGCGTTTCCTTGAACGATGTCCAATTCGCGCGCTTGTAGTCGAGCATCCTGCGTTGGTCAATGTGCTGCAGTGTTTCTTCAATGTATAGCATAACAGGTTGGTGATTTGAGGGCAGATCGTTTTCAACAGCAACGTTGAGTGTCGTTGTTATGCCCTTGATGAGGGCCATGTCTAATACGTCTGGCCTGTGTCCCCTCCGGTAGGGAATGTGCGTCGGTTCGGTCGGCGCTAGTGTAATGTAGTTTCGTCCTAGCGCGTGTTCATATAGTTTTTTGCCGTTGGAGTTTCGTATACGTGAATTCCAGTCTGGGTGTTTCGCGTTAAGATCTCCAGCGGCTATTACGCGCGGTGATATGTTGAGTATAGTGCTGATGTCGCGTGTCACTATGTTCTTAGGACTGTTGTATACTGACACCAGTGTGGTATAGGCTCCGTTGAACTTGACCCTGACGGCGGTTGCCTCTAATTTTTCAAGTTCAGGGAGCACTATGTTTGTGTGTTCAATGTCTTTGTGTATAATGATGGCCGTTCCACCAAAACCAGAGCCGTCTGGTCGGTCGGTACGATAGACGCAGTAGCCGGTAAAGTTTAGGTGGTTGTGCGGTTTGAGTTTAGTTTCGCTCAGTAGTGCGATAAGGATGCCCTTACGCTCCATGAACGCGGCAAGTTCCGCCCTTTTGTTGTTGATCCCGTCTGCATTCCAGAACAGGATCTGTGATAGTGTCTGGTTGTTTGCGAAGGGGGCCGGGTGTGGCGTATTATCCATGTAGGGATGTGGACAGTGTGGTGAGAGATGTTTGCATGGCAGCCAAGTACTGCCCGGGTTGGGCATCCAAGAGCTGTGAGATCAGTGTGGTGACGACCGAGAGGATCCTGAGAAGGATCTCTCTGGTCGTATGCTGGGGGAATAGTGTTTCCATTATTCCCCCTTGTGTTGTGTTTGTGTTGTGCGTGTCGGCCTGTGGCTTGTTTGTGGTGTTAGCGGCCGCTGGTGCGGGTGTTGGCGTTGTGTGCGGGCTGGCGCTTGTGTTGCTGCTGTGTGCTGCAGTCTGTAGTGCCTGTGTTACAGGTGTGGTGACGGGTGGAGTAGTGTGTGTGCTGGTGTCGCTGGCTTGCTGACTGTGTGTCTGCGTTTCCGTGTTCTGTTGTTGCCGAGTGGTTTGTTGTGGCGATCTTGTGTACCCGCTCCTGTTCCCTTGAGGTCGCCTACGCCTTCTCTGGGTTTTCGGTTCTGGGGATCCTTGTGTGGGTGCGTCTTCCTGTGCGGTCTGCGTGGTTTCGCATGCCGTGGCCTCAGGGAGTGGGGTCGTGTTTTTTTGGGGAGCTGGTGTTGGAACCGGTGTGGTTGATGTGTTTTTTGTTGGCTGAGACGGTTGTATTGTTGTCGCAGCGGTTGTGTTTTGTGCGTGTGATGGGCGCGGAGGTTCCGCCGCCCGCACCGCTCCTCCAGGGCTCGTAGCCATGGCGAACGTTACACCGTTCCTGACAGGGTTTGGTGCGGGCCTTGGACGTGGTATGGCGCTGAGTCCTCTAGCTTGTTGTATTTTACGCCTCTGCGCCTCTCTGTATACGTCGCAGCCCCTGTAGTTGGCCGCATGGCCTTGACCACAGTTGGCGCAACGGCGTGCGTTTTGTTGTGCTTGTGTACAAGCGTTGGATGCGTGTTTGCCAGCGCATCCGCGGCAACGGGGTGCCAGGCGACAGCGAAGGGCCGAATGACCGAATCGCTGGCAGTTGTTGCATTGTTGGGGGACGAGTGGTGGTTCATATAATTCTACCCTTACGTCCATCCGCAGAAGGCTTTTTATCTGCAGAAGGCCGCGGGAGGCAGCCGTATCGGCCATCTCGACCAGGTAGTGTGGTAGGCGGGTGTGTGTGCGGAAGCCCGTCATCCGGTTAGCACTTCGGCAGTCGTAACCAAGGAAGTTGAGCGCCGCTTGAACTGTTTTGTTTGGTGTGCTGGGGTCCACTCCCTTCACCACGTACTGCTGTGTCCGCTCTTCAGCCGTTCTGTACGTGTAGTGCTCGATCCCCTGTTCTTTGAGGAAGAACAGGAGATCTTTGTACTCTGTGTTAGTAGCCACGTACAGTGAGGCCCTATCCCCAGAGTATTTAGTGTGGAGCGTGCAAGGTGTGTGCCTCGCTTCGAATGTGGTGTTGAGGACGCTAAGGTCCCCATAGTTCTGTATTACGACTGGGGGAAAACCAGTCTTTTGTTGTGTGGGCGTAGCTGCGGTTTGTGTATTTGTGTTATTACTGACCGCAGGTCGGTTCGTGTTGGCTTGAGAGTTTGTGTTCCTAGCCGGAAGTGTTTGTTTCGGTGTAGGCAGCAACGCCTTTCGGCTGCCTAGCGAGTTTTGTTGCTCGCATGTACCTCTTGTGTTTCTGCGTTTGTGTGATGGGCCCTCCACCTGCCAGGGCCCGGTGTAGTGTTGTTCTGTGTCCTCGTCCGCCGCCGCTGATTCCGCCACTGGAGTCAGCAGCGACAGCGGGACGGTCGTGCAGGAGTCACCAGTAGCAGGCGAGTGAAGCGTGATGTGTAACGTGGTGCGCTTCGGTGTGTCGTTTGCGCCGCAAAGGTCGGTTATCAGCCGACGTTGGTCCAGCAGTTCCTGCGCTTGCTGCGCGATCTGCCGATCCTTGTCGGCCAATACCTCCCCCACGGCGGCAAGCGGGACGCTGGCGTCGACGGGGTCAGTCGACCCGAGCGCCTCTTTCGCTGCAGCTTTGCTGCGGGTTATGGCGGGAGAAACACCGGCGGAATCTGCCATCTTGGTGTTCTGGGAGGGACGAGAAAGGGGAACAACAATTTTGCTCTTTCTGAGAAGAAAAAGCCCTAACTGTTTTACCCTACGGAAGTGGGGGGAGTGCCCTACGGCCTAGCGTGCGCCGTTAGTGCAGTGGCGCGGCACCTAAAGGAGGTGCGGAAGAAGAGAATCGGCCTACAGTACGCGGAGTGATCCGACGTGAACAGGCCCCTGGCACTGATTAACCCTACAAAGAACGAGATAGCCTCGCTGGGGAGTTTGTAACAAACGTTACGGGGTTGCTGTGAGTCTAGGACTCTTCACGACAATTCTGCTTTCCGCAACTACGCGGTTTCTCGACGAAAGGGAGCAAGCTCAACCCTCCGCCGATCCACCGGGCGCTACTGTCGCGCTTCGGAAGAACACTCTCTGTAGAGCAGAGCGGTCAGCGAGGCTTAAGCCCCAATAGCTACCGATGCACCGGCCATCACCGGCTGAGAGCTCCTTCCGCCACGACGGCCAGAGCGAGGAGCAACAGTGTCCCTAATTTGCTGGGAAGTGGCGGTGCGGTCCCCTACGGCACTGCGTAGGATCCTACGGTCTTGGCGTGCATCCGTGCATCGCTGCGGTCCGGTCCCAGGTCGACGGTAACGTGCACCTTCCGCCGACCACTGGCGACAAAATCGATGTACTGCGGAGACTTCACGCCCCACGTGTTGAGCAATTCGGCGGTACGTCCACCCGGCTTCCCACATGCCCACTATACGCCCTCGCTCAAAGTCCGTCAACTGCACATACGGTTCACGTCCACGCTGTCACGGCATGCTACCAGTGTTAAAGACTGCGATGGAGCTCCGTATGCCACGGCAAACTGGCTGACACTGACGGCGGCGGTGCACAAACGCTGCGCAGCTAGCGCCATTCGACGGCCAACACCGCTGTTCCTGGTGTGTCCGCTGTGCCGTGCGTGTGATCATTGCTTGTACAGCCCTCTCGCAGTGTCCGGAGCAAGTATGGTGGGTCTGACACACCGGTGTCAATGTGTTCTTTTTTCCATTTCCAGGAGTGTATGTTCACCAGTAGCGTGGTACTGGAAACTTGATCGACGATATAAATAATTTTTGACTGGAATGGGACTCGAACCCAGCACCTTCCGCTATTGTCTCGAAGTTGCGAATAGACATGGAATATTTATCGTTTCTTCATCTGTAGCGAGACGTGCACATGTTGGGCTAGAGTAATGGGACTTTCAGTTCCGTGCTTCCGCCTCTGACAGGAAAAACAATTCCAACTCTGTTCCAGTCAGTAGCAAAATTACATTATCTGTATCTATTCGGAAACATGACACACGCCTACGTTCTTGGCTTGGCGTTACTTGCCCGATGCGTCGCAATCACTTGGGCAGGCGCTGGTCTGTATCAAGCGGCCGCTGGCTGGACGCCAACGAGCCCTTTCACAAACATGTTTCCTCGATATTGTTCTATTACTGGCTGATTAAAAAATGAACGAAACTGTCTCTATCCTTCTGTCAGAGTGATGCTCTTAGCTGACAGACTGAATACAACTTAAAAAAATGGGTTTGATTTCATGTCTCTGCGTTCGCACGGCATAACGTTGACTACCAGACCACAAACGGGTAATTCACAACAACAGATCTCGTGAAAGTCATACCTTTTTATACGGTGTGCTGCGTACCACATAATGAGAAAAACATGATGCCGCAATCAGATGCTGCTTGCAGAAATTCTGTCTGTACTAAACTTTTTTACTCTAGTAATGTTATTTTAATTCACGAACCAATCGTCATGTAATTCATAGTACCTTCATTTCTTATCTTAAGTGACCCTGAGATTTAGAAAACATTGGCACTGGACTGGGATTCGAGCTTCGATACCAATTTTTATCTGGATTTGAAGCTTTCAAGGTTATACTGTGCCACCATTTCGTAATTTTCCTCACGACGCCGATCTCCTCCATGTTTCTATGATCCAAGCTATTAGTGAAAGGGACATTCATAGTTGACACCCCCAGCGTGGGGTCGACAATGACAATAAGCGCGAGTTTGTATTCCCAGGAAGCATTTCTTCTGGCCAAACATGTGTACATCTCGATGCTGATGAAGAAACGCTAAATATTCCATGTCTGTTTGCAACTATAAGACAATAGCGGGAGGTGCCGTGTTCGGATGCCTGCCAAGCAAAAACTGATTGTATCGTCGTTTCAAGTATCAGTATCACGCTATTGATGAACATAATTAAATTCTGAAATCTGACTGTACTTAGGTAACAATTCATTTATGTAGGTACTGCGTTCTACTCCCCATGCATCAAGACAACTTCTTTAATTACAGCATTTCACACTTGTGCGTTGCACTTTATTGCATGCCTTTCGTGATTATTTCTCAGAGGCAATATAAGCTTCATGTGCTTCCTGGCTCAGTGCTAAACGTATCGTCATTTATTTCCAAGTTCGAACATTCGGCCTTCTAAACTTATTCCGGCAAAAACTCCGATGTCTTGCGTCCTTTTATGTCTAGTCGAGTCTCGATCAGCCACGAAAGCTTTATTTGGTTAACAGTGAATTCAAGTTCAGATCACGAAGAAAAACTCATCATGTAATTTAATGGGTGTCATTAAGGCTTCTGGAGTGTTACATATTGCAATGAAGTTTAACTTGCAAACGTTAAGGATTATCTCATCACCAAGGACGCGTTTGCTAATAGTTGTTTTACCGTGGCATTTATTTACATCTGAATTGACTGCCACAATGAGCAGTGTTCTGTAGTGGTCACTTTTAGTAACCTTTGTATATAGTCAAACAACTGGTCTTCTAAGGGTTTCGGCGTTTACAGAACCTGCGACACAGCTGCGTATGTTCGCTGCATTCTACCATAGCCCGCTTGTTCTTGCTGTCAATGCATAGTACAGTTGGTTTAGTGAGCAAGTCATGCCATAGGCAAAGTATTGCAAACCATCTGTCATTTGTAGCAGAGCTTGTTCTCTTAACGATACTTAAAGCGCCATGTAGTGGCAAAAAATTTCGTAGTTTTGCTATTTGCATGATGTTTCCCTCATCTTCTACGATATTAGGTTCAAATAAGACGTCGCACTGAGCAGCGGCTCTCTGAGTCAACAGTGACTGAATACACCCCAGCTTTCATATACCTCCAGAAAAAGAAGTCTAATGGGGTGGGGATCAGGGATCGTACAGGTCACTGTACAGATCCTCCTTGGCGAATCCACTGATTGCCAAAAGTACTGGGTATTACTTCTCGGACTGGTTCTGCAAAGTTTGTTTAGGGTCATATCATGCTAAAACCACATGACGTCACAACATACTACTATCTCAAACTAAAATTTCCAACGTTAGACACAACGGCTTTTATCTCTGCACCCATGTATTACCTATGCATGCCCAGTGCTCAAACAGGGTGAGTTTCCGACGCATGATTGATTTACGAAATAGTTTGCTTTTTGTCTCCCATATCATTCCTGTTAGTTTCGGCACTGAATCTTTGAACATTCTTTTTCCTAACTTATCCTTTATTATTATTGTTATTGTCGTTAATGTTATCACCCCCATTTTTATTATTATCATTACTATCGCTATTGATATTATAACTCCGCATATTACTTAATTGTGTGATCAGTCGAAACAGGTAAAAGATTTAAAAAATTTAAAATGGTGTCCTGTTATACAAATAGAGAGAGTAGGTCTCAAGAAAGTCATAAAGTAATAAATAAAAGTAAAGAAAGTTTGAAATTCCTTGCAGTGTGATTTCGCTTGTTGAAACAGGCCAGAGCTTTTTCTGACTTGTCTGAGAAAGACATACTTGCATTTTTATCGAGTCGACGATATATAAAATGCATGCAGATTGCAAAAGTGGACACTAGGTTACAAAGCGAAAAAATAAGTTCGCATTAGGATAAGTAAGTCGTGTGCTTTGTGCATGTGTTACTGAGAGATTTGGAGCATTGTAATAGTGTGATATCTTAATTTTTCAGCTGGCGAAGAAGATGAGCTTTCTAGAATACTACTTTTGCAATCTCTTGGTGAAGAAGATGCCTACTGCAGACAGTTCAGTGTCTAAGTAACGCAATATAGTCATATGTAATGTGTGAGTCATTCACAGAGTGTGTTGAAATAAGTGATAATAGTCTAGAATGGGTTTTAAGAGTCGAGTATGTGCTGTCGTAATATCCAGTAATTATTCGTTTTAATAATATAATGCACTGTTGTATGGACCGCAGAAAGCAACATGCATTGCGGAAAATCATCAATAGTTAACTTCTTAACAGAAGATTGTTTCACATCTTTGCTCTGCGCGTTAGACGTCCAGATTCAGTCTCGAGATCAACGTAATACGAGATGTGATCAAAGCATTCGGCGAATGATTTTTGTAACCAGCGACTGCTGGTGCTACACCCATGAGTTGTATTTTTTTCCGATAGCCTGATCTGTTGAGACAGGGACAGTCTAGTTGGAACCTGTTCTGTCTTGTTCATCAGAGTGCAGAGACGCAAGAGTAAGGGTGTGTTTATCGTGTTTGTCGCGCATCATGTATTTCCGACAACTCGTCAAATTAAAGTTATGATTAAAGTTGAAAAAAAAGGGCCAAAGAAAATCAAAGAATCTTGAAATTAGTTTCTGGGTGTAATGTTGTAACTCTGAAGACTGTTGACATGTGATATGAGCGATTTAAAAGCCGAAATTAGTCCGGTAGAAGACGAGATACGTCCAGGATGCCCATTAAACTCAAAGACAGAACAAAACGTACAGAAAGTACAAAAACTCTTCGTTCGGATACTATTCGAGAGCTTCCCAAAGAAAGTAGCATTTTGTATGTGTCCGTGCAAATCACTGCAATATACAGGGTGAGTCACCTAACATTACCGCTGGATATATTTCGTAAACCACATCAAATACTGACGAATCTATTCCACAGACCGAACGTGAGGAGAGGGGTTAATGTAATTGGTTAATACAAACCATAAGAAAATGCACGGGAATACGTTTTAAAACACAAACCTACGTTTTTTTTTTAAATGGAACCCCGTTAGTTTTGTCAGTACACCTGAACATTTAAACAAATACGTAATCTGTGCCGTTTGTTGCATTGTAAAATGTTAACTACGTCCGGAGATATTGTAACCTGAAGTTGACGCTTGTGCACCGCTCCTCCCCTATTCGATCGTGTGTATCGGAGAGCACCGAATTACGTAGGGATCCAAAGGGAACGGTGATTGACCTTCGGTACAGAAGAGACTGGAATAGCACATTACGTCCACATGCTAACACCTATTAATTGGTCTTTTTCACTGACGCACATGTGCACTCATAGAAATTGAAATAAGAACGCCGTGAATTCATTGTCCCAGGAAGGGGAAACTTTATTGACACATTCCTGGGGTCAGATACATCACATGATCACACTGACAGAACCACAGGCACATAGACACAGGCAACAGAGCATGCACAATGTCGGCGCTAGTGCAGTGTATATCCACCTTACGCAGCAATGCAGGCTGCTATTCTCCCATGAAGACGATCGTAGAGATGCTGGATGTAGTCCTGTGGAACGGCTTGCCATGCCATTTCCACCTGGCGCCTCAGTTGGACCAGCGTTCGTGCTAGACGTGCAGACCGCGTGAGACGACGCTTCATCCAGTCCCAAACACGCTCAATGGGGGACAGAACCGGAGATGTTGATGGCCAGGGTAGTTGACTTACACCTTCTAGAGCACGTTGGGTGGCACGGGACACAAGCGGACGTGCATTGTCCTGTTGGAACAGCAAGTTCCCTTGCCGGTCTAGGAATGGTAGAACGATTGGTTCGTTGATGGTTTGGATGTACCGTGCACTATTCAGTGTCCCCTCGACGATCACCAGAGGTGTACGGCCAGTCTAGGAGATCGCTCCCCACACCATGATGCCAGGTGTTGACCCTGTGTGCCTCGGTCGTATGCAGTCCTGATTGTGGCGCTCACCTGCACGGCGCCAAACACGCATACGACCATCATTGGCACCAAGGCAGAAGCGACTCTCATCGCTGAAGACGACACGTCTCCATTCGTCCCTCCATTCACGCCTGTCGCGACACCACTGGAGGCGGGCTGCACGATGTTGGGACGTGAGCTGAAGACGGCCTAACGGTGTGCGGGACCGTAGGCCAGCTTCATGGAGACGGTTGCGAATGGTCCTCGCCGATACCCCAGGAGCAACAGTGTCCCTAATTTGCTGGGAAGTGGCGGTGCGGTCCCCTACGGCACTGCGTAGGATCCCACGGTCTTGGCGTGCATCAGTGCGTCGCTGCGGTCCGGTCCCAGGTCGACGGGCGCGTGCACCTTCC
Organism: Schistocerca gregaria; assembly: GCF_023897955.1. Taxonomy (NCBI): domain Eukaryota; kingdom Metazoa; phylum Arthropoda; class Insecta; order Orthoptera; family Acrididae; genus Schistocerca; species Schistocerca gregaria. The sequence goes on along the minus strand of NC_064921.1, from coordinate 132,966,724 downwards.
GCCGACCACTGGCGACAATATCGATGTACGGTGGAGACCTCACGCCCCACGTGTTGAGCAATTCGGCGGTACGTCCACCCGGCCTCCCGCATGCCCACTGTACGCCCTTGCTCAAAGTCCGTCAACTGCACATACGGTTCACGTCCACGCTGTCGCGGCATGCTACCAGTGTTAAAGACTGCGATGGAGCTCCGTATGCCACGGCAAACTGGCTGACACTGACGGCGGCGGTGCACAAATGGTGCGCAGCTAGCGCCATTCGACGGCCAACACCGCGATTCCTGGTGTGTCCGCTGTGCCGTGCGTGTGATCATTGCTTGTACAGCCCTCTCGCAGTGTCCGGAGCAAGTATGGTGGGTCTGACATGTTCCGTAGATTCACTGCCCCTTGGTTTGTGAAACGCGCTTCATCGGTAAACAGGTAGAACTGCAACGCATTCTCTGTTAATGTCCATTGACAGAATTGCATTCGATGATTAAAGTCATCACCATGTATTTGCTGATGTAGCGACACATGAAATGGGTGAAAGCGGTGACGATGCAGTATGCGCATGACACTACTTTGACTCAGTCCACCGGCTCTCGCAATGTCCCGTGTACTCATGTGTGGGTTCATGGCAATAGCAGCTAACACACCAACTGCACCCGCTTCTCCTGTGACGGGCCTGTTACGGACCCGTTTGCGTGCTACGACCATACTTGTTGCATACAGTTGGCGGTAGATGTTTTGCAATGTGCGGCACTTTGGATGCTCTCTGTCCGGGTACCGTTCTGCATACACCCTGCAGGATTCAGCTGCATTTCGTCGACACTCGCCATAGTTGAGTATCATCTACGCCTTTTCAGAGTTCGAATACAACATGGTCACAGTTCCTACAACACTACACTATCACAGACGTCTGATAACACGGTGTACTACAGTTGGTCTGCGTGCGGAGACGAATGCAGAATAACAATAGCAGCAAGCGCTACATGCGGACACTGCGACAGCTAGATAAACCACAACAGTGGACTACAACCGCACTCGTAAACACGGTCGTCATCGTAAACATGTCCCTGCAGATGCTGCTCGCCGACCGTGGCTCGTGTTTGTTACAACACGCAACTGAACGTCGGAGGTGTCAAGCGTCAACTTCAGGTTACAATATCTCCGGATGTAATTAACATTTTACAATGCAAAAAACGGCACTGATTACGTATTTGTTTATATGTTCAGATGTGCTAACAAAACTAGCGTGGTTACATTTAAAAAAACCTAGGTTTCTGTTAAAAAACATACTTCCGTGCATTTTTGTATGGTTTGTATTAAACAATTACACTAGCCCCTCTCCTCACGTTCGGTCTGTGGAATCGGTTCGTCAGTAATTGATGTGGTTTTACGAAATATATCCCTCGGTTACGTTAGGTGACTCACCCTGTGTAATTTTCAAATGAGCCTCGTGAGTACAAAGTTATTTTTCAGAGTTTTGAGTGATGAACGGATGGAAAATTGTGTTTTAGTTTTCTCAGAATTGAAGGATCGTCTTCATTCAGATCCGGATTTGATATCCAACATTGTAACTGTAGACGTAACATGGGTCTATGTGTATGACTCTGTGACCAAAGTTCGGAGTTCTCAATGGAAATCCAGAGAATCTCCTCACCCTCAAGAGGCGGGTGAGTGAAAATCGAATATCAGAGTCACGCTCAATTCTTTTTTCGAAGTTGAGGGCGCAGTGCGATCAGACTTCGTTCCAAGGAGGGCACCTGTAGACGTCGACTTTTTCTACGGCGTGCTGAAAATGTTGCAAAACGATTTAAGAAGAAAGAGAACAGCAGAAAGGGCTAGTGGCTACCTTTGCCATCACGACAAGGCACCGTGCAGCACCTCGCTCTTGATTCGCTATTCTTAGCCGAAAAAAATGTTCCTCTCTCCCACATCAACCTTATTCACCAGATTTAGCACCATGCGATTTCTGGCTTCTTCCAAAGATAAAAAATTTTCTTAAATGAAAACGTTTTGGCACCATCCATGACAGTGAGAGGACAACGACACAGCAGCTGGACGCCCGTAAAAAAGAAGTCTTTCAGAAATGCTTCCAGTCATGGAATCAATGGTGGGATGACTGCATTGCTAGCCAACGACAGTACATCGAAGGAAATTAAATCAAATTCCATGTAACATTATTAATCTTTTCTAATCAAATTATTCACCGTAGTTTTTGATCACATCTCATACTTTCACCATTCAGATCGTCTTTTAATAATACAACTTCCTTTTCATTTACAAGTAGAATTGATAAACGTTATTTACAAGGAAATCTGAAGTATTGAATCATCCAGTATCCTCGTAACACAGTTTTACATGCTTTGCTGAAGACTTGTTTATTTAAGACACCGTCCGCAAAACTGAAGCACGCTCAAAGACAACGCCAGTTTATTTACATGTGAGGGGACAGATAATTCAGCATTAGAACTGTTCAAGCGCCGGCACGACGGGAATGAACATTGGAGCAGAGAGGGCTGTGAGACGACGTCAGCAGATAGTATACTGACCGACCCCTCTCTAGGGCGACAACCGGACAGGAGCGCCAAATACTCGAAAAGGACAACCCAGTTGAAGACGAGCCCTTAAACGAACGCTACAGCAATGACTTACGAACTGTATTGTTTCACTTGTATTAAGAGTTGTATGCACTGAAGAGACTTCTTGTCTGTCTGTCGGCCATTGCTTGCCACACTTCTGTATTTGAAAGTTAAGTATTGTCATTTAATTTTCGTACTGCAATAAAAATTCATTAATACGATTTTCCTTAATTGTTGTCTAGCGATCATAGAAAGTAGTTTTTCTAGGCTCACTGTGTGAGACGCTCGGCAGGACACAACAAGAACAGTGTATGGTAGCACATTCAGACTGAATGAAACACACATATCACAATAATGTGTGCCCAGACACACCCATCAACTCACAGTGTATCCCCCCCCCCTCTCTCTCTTGCTTCAAAGCAGTCACATATTCTCGCATTCCAACGATCATAATTATGCCGAATGGGATCCTATGAGTGTATGTCCCAAGTATCTAGCACCTTTTCTTGCAATTCGGCAATTGTTCTTGCAGGCCCTGGGGAATGAGTACGATAGCACTCCATTGTGACCCATACGTGTTAAATTGGTGAGAGACCTCGCGTTGTTGTTCGTCAGGGCAGTTGTTAAATGCCGCGAAGAGTACTTTGCGTTTTCGCAGCCGTACATGGATGCAAATTATCCTACTGAAAAAGCACGTTACGTCCTTGTCGGTGAAATGACAGCAGTCCGTATGTAACACCGTGTGCAACGTAGCTGGCGGGCTCTGTACTTCACAGAAACACCGTATGTGACCGTAAGTTGTAACTGATGGTTCCCACTTCATAAACTCAAGAATGGTAAGCTGTGTGTGGCGGGTGAATGCACTATGGAACAGACATCTCACCAGGTCAACGCCGAACACTTGTTGCTCGCATGCAGACGGAATCTACTCTCATCACTTATTACTAAAGAGCGTCATTCCAGTCTTCTGTGGACTCTTTCACAACGCCACAGTAGCCATGCTTGGTGATATCGTGGTGTCAGTGGTAGGATGGCAAAAGTCACAGGTGGTCTTCATAATGCTACAGTCATCCGGCTGGCAATGGTCCCTGATGGCACAGCAAGCACACGTGCTGGCTGATGTTCTGCCGGCCATCACTGTTCCCACAATGAAATGATCTTGAAGTGCGTTTGTACTACATGGACGTCCAAAATCTAATCTGCAGTTGTGAGGAAGTTTCACAGAGCACTGTAGAAAGCAGCGCTCCACCACAGAGACACTGTGCACAACTTGCGCACCACCTGTCGATACGTCTCTGCAGTTCCCACTCGTCCTCAATATAACCCTCTTCAGATGGCTACAGTTGCTCACCAAGAGTGCGTACTTGTCGACGGGGTGTCCGTGTTCCGTAGAATGATTGTTGCAAACACTGTTCACCTCTAAACTCAGCACGGTTACTGTCCGCAGAGCCAAAAGAGATAGTGAACTTTTAGGACTCCTGGACGCCGCCCGATCGGCAATGATCTTGACGAATGCATCACTACAACCCCTGCACAAGTTATACCCCAGTGCTATTGACAGTAGTCCTTGGGGCTACTGTAGTTTTTTCCTGGCTTATCCATAACATACAGGGTGATTGAAATTAGTCAAACTTTCAAAACGCTGTAGAATTAACACCACTGGTCAGAATGACGTCAGATTGCTACGAAATATTGTTGGAGAAGGGGGAAAACATACGGCAGAAGAAAAAAATAATGTCAAAATTGATCAATAGATGTCATGCGGACGACCCACTGACGTTGTTATAAACACGCCGGGTACACGGCTTTTCCTCCTTTTTGCCTCTGCAACGTTCGCCATGACTGTCTCAATGCAGGATCGCACTCTGCTTGTAAAGCTGTATTACAAGAATGATGACTGTACGACCGACTCTCTAGAAGTTCCGGACACTGAAGGATTTGAAAACAGGCGTTGGTCCGATGACTGCCTTGGGTCTAGAAAAAATGACTCGGAAATTCGAAAAGACGGGTTCTTTTGGTGTGCAACTTGATAGAGGGAGGAAACGAATTGAATTGATCAATACATGTGTCAGAATACTTAAATGAAAACACCTGTCATGCCCACGACCCACTGAATTTGGTTTAAACACACCGGGTGCACGGCTTTTCCTCCTTTCGCGTCTGCAACGTTCGCCATGACTGTCTCAATGCAGGATCGCACTCTGATTGTACAGCTGTATTACAAGAATGATGACTGAGTACACGTCGCTCTGCAGAAGTTCCGGACACTGAAGGATTTGAAAACAGGCGCTGGTCCGATGACTGCTTTGGGTCAGGAGGAAATGATTCGGAAGTTCGAAAAGACGGGTTCTTTCGGTGTGCAAGTTGACAGAGGGAGGAAACGAATTGAATCGACGTCAATGGAAGCAGTGGCCACAGAAATGCAGGAGCAGAAGGGTGGTAGTGTGCAAACGTGTAGTGCACGGAGAATTGTCCGAACATTGGACATACCAGCGAGCACGGTGCGTAAATTTCTACGAAAGATCCTTCTTTGCTATCCGTTCAAAATTACCCATGTGCAAGAGTTGCTTCCTGCTGACGTGTCAGCAAGAGTGACCTTTACTTTAGAATTTCATGTTCGCATGAAAGTGGGCAGTGATTGGAAATGGAGGATTTTGTGGATAGACAAAGCCCACTTCCATCTGACAGGATATGTCAATACACAGAATTCTCGAATATGGGCAACGAAAAGTCCACACGCAAATCGACTAGTACCATATCATCCTGAAAAAGTCGCTGTGTGGTGCTTGTTTACGGCATCATTTATCACAGGGTAATATTTTTTTTTCTCGAAGACTCGAAGACACCGGTGCTTCCGGTCCTGTTACCTGTACCGTCACTGGTAAGCGCTATGAGTGTCTTTTTCGCGTTACAGTCTGGAACCGAGCGACGGCTATGTTCCCAAGTTCGAATCCTGCCTCGGCATATATGTGTGTATGGTGTACTTAGGTTAGTTGGGTTTAAGTAGTTCTACGTTCTAGTGGACAGATGATCTCAGAAGTTGAGTCCCATAGTGCTCAGAGCCATTTATTGTCTTTTTCGCAACCACGTCATTCCAGCTCTCCAACAGCGTGGATGTGTGGTTGGGATAATTTTTGTGCAAGATGATGCACCTCTGCAAATTGCAAATCCAGTTAAGCAGCTGCTGGAGTGCCAATTCGGAAATTCTAGAATTATCAGCGGCCATTTTCCTACAGCCTGTCCATCCCGATCACCTGATCTTAATCTCTGTTACATCTGGCTATAGGGCTATCTGAAAGACGTTGTGTTCAGTGTTCAAACTACAACCTTAGTCGCATTGAAAGCAAGTATTGCTGAACGTGACCTCGGAAACACTTCGATCAGTTGTGGAACATACTGTTTCCGATTTCAGATTGTTGCAGAAAACTGTGGACAGCATATTGAGCATGTTTTGCGCAAGTCATATGGAAATTAATAATTCGATTTGATTTTGATACCTGAGCTTCTCATGCCTTTTGCCCTACATAGGAAGCACTTCAAACAAGATAGGTCGTATTTTACGGAAATACAATGTGAAATGTGTTTTCCGACCTCAATCTAAGATTAAAGCGCTTTTGGGGTCTGTTAAGGATGATCTTGGTTTCCGTAAGGCAGGTGTTTATCGCATTCCTTGTAGCTGTGGCATGGCATACATTGGTCAGACCATCAGGACCGTGGAGGACCGGTGTATTGAACATAAACGGCACACGCGACTACAGCAGCCTAGCAAATCTGCTATTGCCGAACATTGTTTGGACACTGGTCACCCCATGTGGTATAATAATACCGAGATATTAGCATGCACGTCCGGCTATGGGGATAGTGTGATTAAGGAGTCTGTTGAAATTAAATTGGCTAGCAACCTTGTGAATAGGGATGGAGGCTTTTGTTTAAACTCGGCCTGGAATCCTGCTCTTTCACTTGTTAAAAAACATAGGGACAGAGTTAACGTTTCCTCAACTACCAGTCCATAGTTTCTTACTATCGATAGCTCTGACTTCGTTCATCTTTGGTGGCTTTTGTTTAGGTGTGTGTTATCTTTTCTGTTAGACTCGCAGAACCGAGCTCTCGTGTTTTCTGCACTTCGTCTGGTCGTTGCAGTTAAGCCTTGAAAATGGCGGAGTGTGCATCCGCCGAAATATCGGCAGTTGTCGAAAATTGAACCTGGCTGAATGCCCGTAAGTACTTTGAACGATTTGATTTTGATTGATGCTTTTTAAACGATTTTTGTCATCAGGACTGTTAAAAATCTATGTGATTGACGCTTTTTATGTGGTTTTCGGCCCCAGGACAATTAAAAACCAATGTGAGTGCTACTTTTTGACGCGGGTTTAGGCCTCAGGACAACTAAAAACCGACTTTTCCCATCCAATGTGATATGACCTCGCGGTGGTGGATGGGCTTACATAACTAACACTACCCCCCTGTACACCCGTGCACACTGAGCGGTAAAGTTTCTTTAACTTCAAACGTACACCTTAAGGATTTTTGTATGATTTATGTGTCATTTGTAGTCGACCACCCGTAAATTGTGATGCTTACGGCACCATCTATTGCTACATTTTCTAATTATTTATTTTTCTTCTGCCATACGCTTTCCTCCTCCTCCGATAATATTCAGTTGCAATTTGACGTGGTGTTATTTATACAGAGGTTTGAAAGTTTAACTTTAGTTATAATCACCCTGTATATCCAAACATCTAGATAATCAGTATTCTAATATATCCATAATGAACGTCTAGCCGATGGTTCATCTCAAATATCTAAAATAGCCATTCCTACTGTTGTTGGCTTATCACACGCTACATTGTGGTGAACATAACGGTCCTTTGAAAATTAAGGCTTGAAATGCATGCATCTGCTCCGTATCTATCTTCCGAGGATGCCGCTAGCTTCAAGTCTGTTACTTTTCGTACACTTTGCGTAGTTTTACCAAATACACCGTTATTCATAAGTTTGAAAAAAATTCTTCCTTTCAGCTAAATAGGATAAGTGTTTCATGCCAGCTGAAAAAGTGGGTATTGTTGCGTAAGGTCGTTGCTACGAGCGCTGTAGTTGATTAAGCAGTAGCTTAGTCGCGTAACGTAAAAAGAAGTTTATTTGTTAGAATGCTCATATGCACTCCATAAACGTTTTGCTGTACACTGTCCCTCTCGTTCCACTCAACCACTATCAGACATGATTTGTGTTTTTCAACCCAAGTGTCACGTAGTTCCCACAGCTGTAGTTTCCACAATTTAACAGCGCAAGCTAGACTTATCAGCATAAGATGATAAATGTACTATATATCCAGATAATGTGCATATCTCAGCTCAGGGTTACTAGCACGTAAAGGCTGTTGGCTGAGTCTGTTGTGTACGTATGAAAATATAAAACTAAATTTGTTCAGCAAGAGAAAGATAAATGTGATTTTTGTGTTTGTGCTAAACGATAAAAAAAAATGTGATTTGTGACTGGCCTGTTTCGTGCAAAATATAAAAAAGAAACATATATTACATCAGTTTTACTTCATACACAAGTGGCTTCACTTTAATAGGAGGTAGACAGTTAATGTGACATACTTAATCTTAGCCAACGACGTTACCGCAATGGTAACACCGGTTCCATTATATCACCGAAGTTAAGCACTATCGGGCTTGGCTAACACTTTCATGGGTGACCGTCCTGTCTACAAGCGCTGTTGGCAAGCAGGATGCACGTAACTGTTTTGCGGCAACTTGAGTAGCTACTTGATTTAGATATAGCGGCTCCGGTCCGAAATACGACAACGGCGAGGAGAGGTGTGGTGACCCCATGCCCCTCCATATGCCATGCTCTCTCCAATCAGCAGTAAAAGTTAATGGAATTTGCACATTAAAAGCTCGAGACGAGCAGATAATCTTGTTACCGGTGAATAATTTACTGATTAAGCAGTTCAGATGACATTTCATATACTACCGAACGGCTTTTAAAATAATTATACTCCACACGCAGGTATACGTAGCTTATGACATCACTGCAAACAACCCTCTGCGTTTGCGTAATGTGTTATGTTTAGTAAGTTATGTGTTATGCGTATAGTTTTACCTTTGAAGTTTTACTGAGAGGAAAACATAAAACACGCAGCTCGGTTTATGATTTTTATTCTATATGATGCAGTAAATAAAATTCCAGTTAACCTCTAGCATTCCATAACATAAATTTGTCTCAGCAGCATTCGATACCTAAGTTTTTGTTTTCGTTTTGCCATTATACATCACATTATGCTTAGCTTTAAGTGTCATTAATCCCTATTCTGTGCAAGTCAGTCTAACCACTGAGATCAAAACGTCATGTAGGTGCTGCCCACTATCATTTAGAAATGCAGAAAAATAATATTATTTGGTTATAAATACGTCGATAGGCCATCTTCAGCAATAAAAAAAATCTCTGTAATGTTGTATAATGTCGTTTAGAGCTAAATCGTCACAGGGAGTTACATGTGCTTCAGTCTGTCAACCAGTAGTATTACAACAACACAGTCGTTAATTTTGCGTGTCAAACTTACATTTTACTTCCAATTGACATCCTCTTTTCTTTTTCCTTTTTGCAGACGTACCACTGTTAGAATGTAGTCCACCAAATGTTCACAGACGGCAGTAAACGATGGCACATGATTAACAGCAAAATCTTTCATAAATGCAAACTTTTACTTCCCTGCACACCGAATTCAAGTTGATTACACTACATGTAGCTCTTCTGAGTTTGTCTTGGCTTTCGTTTACGAGGGAAGCACCAATCATAATCCAAACGGTCAATAACTCTCCTGTGTCAACTTTTTATTAGTAGACGTCACCTTTCAACCATCAAATGGTTCAAATGGATTTGAGCACTATGGGAGTTAACATCTGTGGTCATCAGTTCCCTAGAACTTAGAACTACTTAAACCTAACTAACCTACGGAGCCAGGATTCGAACCTGCGACCGTAGCGGTCACGCGCTTCCAGACTGAAGCGCCTAGAACCGCACGGCCACACCGACCGTCTTTCAACCATCCCCACTGGCTGATATGTAAAGAGGTATGTTCTGAGGGCGTTGGTGGGCTAGAAATGTCGACACGTCTGCTGATCCAGTTAGCGGGAGATATAAGGTTTTTGTAATGTATCACCTGACTACTCGAAAGAGCCGGGAGAGCTCTTGTGCTAAAGAAAGGTCCCTGTTTATGACGCCAAAAGAAACGCTTCCAATAATGGTGGAAGCTAGTTTCCATGAAAGACCATATAAAGGTACCCTGTAAGACGATGTGATAACACAACAGACAAATTAAAATAATGGTCCATAATTCCACACTGCACATTTGCACACAGAAGCTTTCTTGAAAATATGTCTCCACTAAGACATGCGGGCTTACGTTAGGTCAGAAATCTGAGTTAGTAGTGTCATTGATACCTTTACGTTAAGCACTAGAAATGCGATCTGCACTAAGACAGCGATGAAGCAGCAATGGTGTAACTTCAGTTCCTTCTAGAAGGTGTTGGCCAGCAGTAAGTAATGTGAATAGCAGTCGTACATACATAATGATCACCATATTCTGGTACGGGGAACACTGACATCCTTTCTGTCATTGCCGAACCACTATGTTCTAGCAACTGCATAATGTCTTCTACTTCATCCACCCTATTTTTACTTTAACGTTCAGATGAAACAGGACTGCCAAACACTTCGTCATTTCCATGCAGTTTAACGAAAACACGAGTAAACACTGGTTAGAAAACCTTTTACTATACCTACGAACAGCAACTGCAACTGTTCCATTAAAAAATCCGCACTTGTAAATACCTGCAGGATACTTAAACTATGTAGTACAATTGGTCAACTGGCCACAGTCATAACCACCACTGAGTAATTCAGTCACCTAAACCCAAGCACAGCTTCAGAACTTTGACTTCAATAAGATAATCGATAAATAAAACTGTATAAATATGAAAATGGTATGTGTTCTTACGGACATGTCCGAAAGAAGAGATACCATCTTCATGTACATAAAGTTAAGGCTCACCGGCCATTTGACCATCTTCTTCTGTGCTGATGCACAAGCAGTGCCCGAACTCTTTCGGGAATCAGCAGTAGAGCCGCGAGTAATGTGTATAATGGGCAGGGGAACTATGAATATAGGGCGGGACAATAAGTTGCGAATGTGGGTCTCACGGGAGGCGTGCCAGAGATAAGTCCCTGCTGTCGCACTATCCTCTGTGTCCCCGGTGGCTCAGATGAACAGAGGGGCTGCCATGTAAGCAAGAGATCCCGGGTTCGAGTCCCGGTCAGCGCACACGTTTTCAATTGTCCCCGTTGACATATATCAACGCCTGTATGCAGCTAAGGGTATTCATTTCAATGTAAATAAAACTATACCAACTGAGGTACAAAAATGCGATATAAATTCTCTGTCATCAGCCAGATGTCTGTAACTAATAAAAACTATACTCAAGTTACGTGGAAGATTTTTTTTTTCGAGATAGTCTACACCGTCATCTCCTAAAATAATTTCTGTTTGTACTGAAAAAGCCGTTCTACATACTCATTACAATATTAAATTGTAGACAGGGACAAAAACTGGTGCTGAAGAACGGATGTACAAGAGGCAAGCAATAGCTTTTAAAATGTTGAACGAGCTTACAGACTTAGCTTTTCGCGCGTCACCTGTGTGTCTCTGTATTATTAGAAGCGAAACACGTGCAGGCTTGATAACGTTAGCATATTCGGCCATTTCGCTGCTTGTTTCTGTCACTGATGGCTCAAGTGGAAGAGAGAGAGAAAAAAATCACTGACTGGGCCAATAGCCAAACGATTGTTCGCAACCGCTGTTTGGTCGCCTGCTCCATGACTGTATTCTAAAATCATCACTGACATTTGTAAAAAAAAAAACGGCGGTCCCTGACATGATTATTATCGCGAGATACTCCGTCGACACACAACTCTCTTCACTCTTACCGTATTGGAAGATAAATAAGGGGGGATGTTATTAGAAATAACCTACCGCGTTGTTTTCGTAGTTTAAGAGGTTGTTCCAAGATGTAGAAATTCTGCAAAACACAACAGAATAATGTAGCCATTTTGTAAGAAATAAAAAGAAATTCAACGACTAACACTACTACTAATACTAAACATAAGGTCTCACCGAAAATCGAACCTCAAAGCAAGAGGTGGACAGTTGCAAAGATGCTGTAAAGGTAAGAACGGCGGGGCCAATCCGAACGGGTCCAAGGTGACACCGCCACAAGGGCTTGTGGTAAGAACGGCCGCAGCATGCACTTAGTTACTTACCTTCTTTCTTTCTCTTGCGTCATAGTCATGCAGCGATCGCAGGATCGGCGTGCTTACAACGGATTTGGCAGTGTTAGTGTCAGGGATGGCCGGATGCCCTTCCTGCCGCCATCCCGTACCCCCCAGGACGGAATCAGTGTACTCCAACTGTCTGCAACTAGCGTAAACCGTGAAATAGTGTGGACGTGTTTCAAATGTCGGCGACGCGTGTAACGGAGGCGGCACGAGGGGACCAGCCCGGTATTCACCTAGCGGGATGTGGAAAACCGCCTAGAAACCACATCCAGGCTGGCCGGCACACGGGCCCTTGTCGGTAATCCGCCGGGCTGATTCGATCTGGGGACGGCGCGCCTACTCGAGTCCAGAAAGCAGCGCATTAGCGCGCTCGGCTACCCTGGCGGGTGATATACTTAGTTACTGTGTAACATAAATTATCCTCGCTATGATATAGTATATTCGCTACTACAGCGTGATCCGAGAGTTAAAAAACGGTTACCGTCATCGAGACGGCTTCAGAGTACTGTCGTCAGGCTGACGAGTGGTGTAAGTTCTTTTTATGCACTGTATAGTATTACTGTATGTTACAGTGCTGCATTCAAAGTATTTGTGACTACCGAATCTCAACAATTTATCTACTCATACGCAGTAGTGGGGTTGAGTGATCTCACAACTGTTATGAGACCACTGTTGCATCGCAGCACAGTTATCGTTTGGTCGCTATGTACAGACATCAAAAACAGTTTTGCATCATCCCAGTTACCAGAACTCCTGAAGACAGATCTTGACTGAGAATATTGTATCACACACACAGTCCATTTGAATCTTCAGAGATGTCACTAAACCCGGCAAAAGATGTAAACAACCATGCATGAGAGGCACCTATTAGACGGAGGGGGTCCGACAGCGGATCATTTCAAGTCTCTCCACCACCAGGAAGAAGGTATACGGCTCGTGTTGTCTGTAGTTCAACCATGTTGTCCAACCATGTCTAGACGGTCAATACCGTGCTTCAAGTGGCAATAAGCACTATTGGACTTAACACCTGAGGTCATCAGTCTCCTAGACTTACAACTACTTAAACCTAAGTAACCTAATGACGTCACACACATCCATGCCCGAGGCACAATTCGAACCTGCGATCGTATTAGCAGCGCGGTTCCAACAGAATCTTATTGCACCGCTCGGTCACAGCGGCCGGCTACCGCAGTTTGATCGCGTCTGCATTGTTACTTTGTGCCAGGAATGAATCTCAAAAAGGGAAGTGTCCAGGCGTCTCGGTGTGACCCAAAGCGATGTTACTCGGACACAATGCCGAGCGAGTGCAGCTATGTGAAGGTTACCTGATGTTTTTCTTTTGGGGGGGGGGGGGGGTCATTACGTGTGCCTGACTTACACCCCTGGTGGTCATGGAAGCCGCCGTAAGGGCTGTACGATACATGAATGCCATCCTCCAACCGATAGTGCAACCATATCGGCAACATACTGGCGAGGCATTCGTCATCATGGTCGACAATTCATGACCCCACCGTGCACATCTTGTGAATGACTTCCTTCAGGATAACGACATCACTCGACTAGTGTGGCCAGCATGTTCTCCAGACATGAACCCTATCGAAGATGCCTGGGATAGACTGAAAAGGACTGTTTATGGGCGACTTGACTCACCAGCCACTCTGAGCGATCTACGACGAATCGCCATTGAGGGTTGGGACAATTTGGACCAACAGTGCATTGACGAATTTGTGGGTAGTATGTTACGACGAATACAGGCATACATCAATGCAAGATGCCGTGCTGCTTGGTATCAGAGGTACCGGTGTGTACAGCAATCTGAACCACCTCCTCTGAAGGTTTCGCTGTATGGCTGTACAACATGCAATGTGTGGTTTTCACGAACACTATAAATGGCGAAAATAATGTTTATGTTTATGTGTATTCCAGTTTTCTGTACAGGTTCAGAAATTCTCATAACAGTGGTGATGCAAACCTTTTTTGATGCGTGTATTTGAAACATGTCAGGTGCCAAAGTATCAAACAGAACCACTCACTTCTGTAGACTAGGGTGATTAAGGAAAGTTAACTTGAACATTAATTAATGAATGGTTTGTGTGGTAACTGTGTACTCGTGTTTCCCTCCTTAGTGTGTACACATCACCTGTCATGATCTGTAATCCGTCGATGATGCAGAAGAACTACTTTTTCTAAAGGTTAGGCTTATACATATTTCTAGTAGTTAGAAATCGGTGACTGTCTGGTAAGCAGTTTTAATCAATGATAATACGCTGAATGGTTTTACACATATTCTGAAAGTGAAAATCAGATATGTGCTAGCGTAATACTTAGTCGTGTTAATTTTAAGGAGCCTAAACGATTTTTGGTGTTTGGTTCAAATGGCTCTGAGCTCTACGAGACTTAACTACTAAGGTCATCAGTCCCCTAGATCTTAGAACTACTTAAACCTAACTAACCTCAGGACATCACACACATCCATGCCCTAGACAGGATTCGAACCTGCAACCGTAGCGGTCGCACGGTTCCAGACTGTAGCGCGTAGAACCGCTCTGCCACACTGACCGGCTTTTGGTGTTTGTCTTCTAGTTTCCAAAAATAGAGCTCACCCTAAATCACATGATATAGTATCTCACTATTTTGTCGTATGCACTACTGACGTAAGATTGCCTGGATGTGGAAGGACCGGGAAAAATATGGATTCAAAATGTTTCGTATCAACATTTTTATTAAGCCTCCCAAGTGAAAATACCATTTAGGCTAAAAGGATCGTGACATATTGAGACAGACTCAACAAATTAAAAAGAACAACTAGAAATCATTGATAAAATAATCTCTTGGCATATTAAGTACATAACTTAAGAACACGTCAAATAGCAGTGTCTTATAACAGGCCCTAATTATCACATCCAACGACTTGTTGCGATCATGCCACGTCGAGTTGATGGACTGCACCTGGCAAACAGAGGTTTCACACGATACTGGGAGGTATCCCATAACTTTTGTAACGTCAGTGTAAATCTTTTCTACTGAATAAGAGCTCATAGGTCTTAAGAAAATCATCGCAGATCCATGTTTATTGGACGCTGTTTCCTAGCTTTTGTTCGATACTGCAATCACTAAAAATGGGGAATACTTGTGAACGTGTTGCAAAACAACCGTGAACGTTGGCCCATGGGAAATATAGGGTCAAACGCTTCAAGCTACGGTGAAACGGTGCTTCTGTGACATTTGTGTTATTAGACGGAAGTGATTGTTTTCATCTCCGCAAATAACTCTGACGACCCTTCTAACAGTCGTCCAGTGAAATTTACTTGGTATTTCGCTAAATACACACATTCAAAAACCTTCCGGAACCTGTTCAGAAAATTGGAATATAGATCAATGTAAACAGCATTTCCGCCCTTTTTATCATTCATGAAAACCACACATTGCATGCTGTTCCACCACTCAGCGAGACCTTCAGAGGTGGTGATATAGACTGCTGTACACACCGATACCTCTAACAACCAGCAGGAGGCCACTTGCACTGATGCATGCCTGTGTTTGTCGTGGCATACCATCCACAAGTTCATCAAGGCACTGTTGGTCCAGATTGTCCCAATCCTCAATGGCGATTCGGCGTAGAACCATCAGAGTGATTAGTAGGTCACGTCTCCCATAAACATTCCTTTTCAATCTATCCCAGGCATGTTCGATAGGGTTCATGTATGGAGAATATGCTGGCCACACTAGTCGAGCGATGTCGTTATCCTGAAAGAAATCATTGAAAAGATGTGCACGATGGGGGCAAGAATTGTCGTCCATGAAGACGAACGTCTCGCTAATATGTTGCCGGTGAGGCTGTGCTAACGGTCCAAGGATGGCATTCACATATCTTACAGCCGTTACGGCGCCTTCCATGACCACCAGCGGCGTACGTCGGCCCCAAATAATGCCACCCCTAAACAGCAGGGAATCTCCACATTCCAGCACTCACTGGACAGTGTGTCTACGGCGTTCAGCCTGATCGGATTGTCTCCAAACACGTCTCCGAGGATTGTCTGGTTGAAGCCATATGCAAAACTCATATGATGCCAAACCTGAGCTGTCCATTCGGCGTGTTGTCGGACCCATTTGTACAGCGCTGCATGGTGTCGCAGTTGCAAAGGTGGACCTCGCCATGGACGTCGGAAGTGAAGTTGCTCTTCATGCATCCTATTGCACACAGTCTGAATCGTAACTCGACGTCTTGTGGCTGCATGAGAAATATTATTCAACATGGTGGCGTTGCTGTCAGAGTTCCTCCGAGCCATAATCCGTAGGTAGTGGTCATCCACTGCAATAGTAGCCCTTGGGCGGCCTGAGCGAGGCATGTCATCGCCATTTCCGGTCTCTCTGTATCTCCTCCATGTCCGAAAATCATCGCTGTGATTCCCTCCGAGACGCCTGGACACTTCCCTTCTTGAGAGCCCTTTCTGGCACAAAGTAAGAATGCGGACGCGATCGAACTTCGGTATTGACCCTCTAGGCACGTTTGAACTATAGACAGCACGAGCCTTGTACCTTCTTCCTGGTGGAATGACTGGAAGTGATAGCTGTCGGACCCCTCCCCTCCCCCCCCCCTCCCCCCACCGTCTGATAGGTGCTGCTCATGCATGGATGCTTACATCATTGGACAGGTTGATTGACATCTCTGAACAGTCAGAGGGTTTGTTAATGTGATGCAATATCCACAGTCAACGTTTATCTTCAGGAGTTCTGGGAAGCGGGGTGCTGAAAATCTTTCTTGGTGTGAGTATTTGCAATTTAGTTTTTGCAGTGTGTTACTGGAGTCATCCCAACTGCAGCCCATTTCGTCGCTGAGTTTTTCTCGAGACCAATTTATTTATATCTCAGTACATTACAAAAGACCTTTGGCGCATTTTTACGCGCTGTGGTAGGAGTGGAAGGGCAGTATGTAGCACAAGGAAGTGAGCAGGTGTGGCACCGGTCTGCTAGTAAACTATTGGAGCTGATGGATGAAGTTAGCAGCATATTTGTTGGTGGTGTCGCTGATAAAGAAAGGAAAGCTGATGAATTTGTTACGGAAGTAACATTAGAATTACAATTCGAAACATCCCCTTAGAAAAATTAGGAATGACAGTGCTTGTTACCCTCCTACGTTATTTGATTTTCAAACAGCTGAGCAAAACTGAACGTACTAAGACTTTTCTCTCTTTACTTATTCTGATCAAAAGTAAACTGACACACAATACTTTTTTTTTTTTGCAACGTAATCTGGCTTTCAATAATCGCTACAAAAGAATGGCCCTGACTCACAGTAACCTATACCTTTCATGAATCACTTACCGTACAAAAATCATCGTTACTCAAACTACTGCAATACAGCGAGCGCCGATACTACCAGCTAAATAAAAGATTGTAACTACTGAATGCACTAACTACTGATAGGCATAGTTAGCAAATGAAAGACATTGATGAAGAAAACAAAAATAGTGTTCAAAGATCATAATGTATATATCAGTTCATGACATCCAGTCTTTACAAATTTTCTTTTTCTGACGGACACACATCCAGGTCGTCCGCTCTCAAAACTCAGCCATCTCTCTCCCCACATCCTCCACTGCTGTCAGCTCACCTCCAACTGCACAACGCCACGCACTGTTCACATTCAACTGCCCAACACTACAATAGCAAATATTCCAACAATGCTAACCAGCCAAAGACTGTACACAGCACAGTCAGTGATTTTCATACAGAGCGCTACGTGGCGTTACCAACATAAGAACATAAACAGTCTACTCACAAATTTAGAAGGGCTTTGGAAGACTTAAGATCAAATAAGGCTATGGGATAGATAATATTCCGGAATTTCTAAACTCATTGGGAGAAGTGGCAACAAAACGAATATTCATGTTGGTGAGTAGAATGTATGAGTGTGGCGGGAAAATATCATCCTCACAGTACCGAAGACTGCTAGAGCTGACAAGTGCGAGAACTATTCCACAACAGATCATTCATTCAAGTTACTGACAAGAATAATATAAAGAAGAATTTAAAAGAAAATCGAGGATATGCTAGATGACCATCAGTTTGGCTTTAAGAAAGGTAAAGGCACCAGAGAGGCAATTCTGATGTTGCGGTAGAAAATGACAGATTGACTAAAGAAAAATCAAGACAAATTCATAGGTCTGTCGACCTGGAAAAAGCGTTCGACAATGTAAAGAGAGGTTCGAAATTCTCAAAAAGACAGGTGTAAGCTATAGGGAAAGAAGTGTTATATGCAATATATACAACAATCAAGAATGAACAGTAAAAGTAAAAGAGCAAGAACGAAGTGCTCGGATTAAAAACGTTGTAATTCAAGGATCCAGTCTTTCTGCCCTATTGTTCACTCTGTACAGTGAAGAAGCAATGATGGAAATAAAAGAAATCTTCAGGAGTGGAATTACAATTCAAGATGAAAGGATATCAATGATACGATTCGCTGATGACATTGCTGTCCTGGGTGAAAGTGAATTAAATGATGTGCTGAATGGAATGAACAGTGTAATTAATACAGAATACAGACTGAGAGTAAATGTAAGAAAGATGAAAGTAATGAGAAGAAGCAGAAATGAGAACAACGAAGAACTTAGCATCAGGATTGATGGTCACGAAGTAGATGAAATTAAGGGTTTCTGCTACGTGGACAGCAAAATAGCCATTCACGGATGGAGGAAGGAGGACATCAAAAGAAGACTATCACTGGCCCAAAGGGAATTTCTGGTTAAGAGAAGTCTACTAGTAGCCTAAGTTTGAGGACTAAATTTCTGAGAATGGTAATGAAGCATGGTTTGTGGGAAAACCGAAACACAAGAGAATCTAAGCATTTAAGATGGGGTGCTACAGACGAATGTCGAAAATTTGGTGGACTGATAACGTAACGGATGATAAGGTTCTGCGCAGAGTCGGAGAGGAAAGGAATATGTGGAAAACAGTGACGAGGAGAAGGGACAAAGTGATAGGACATCTTAAGACGTCAGGGAGTGACTTCCATTGTACTAGAGGAAGTCATAGACGGCAAAAACTGTAGAGGAAGGTAGAACTACTCGTGCCCTTAACAAAGCAAAGACAGTTCATGGTGCTGTGGGTTCAGCTGCAGCACCTATCGATTCGTAGGTGACAATGCCTGTTATTGCAATGGAGAGAACCCTTCTTCCACACACATATATGTTCTTGTCCCGGAATTGCCAGCAAGCATTACACAAGAATTACCCAAAGTGACAGCATATGCTAGCAAATGATTAAACATAATGAAAAGGGGTTTGAAAGTGTGCCAGGAACAGTCGTTACAGCCGGATGCATGTAGCACATAAGAAATTCTTCTTTTGGTTGGTTCTTGGACGCCAAATACAGATGACGGTCTATACAATGGTACAGTTCCGGCAGATGTTAAATTTCACAAGAAACCGATTTCTGCAAATTGTACTGTACATTGGGGCAACCAGTGGACATTTTCTTTTTCCTTCCTTTCAGAAGTATGGTGCAGCTCGTAATAGGTCCAATGGTGTTAGCTTCCACAGTTAAATTATGGAAAAGACAACAATTTCTTCGCATTTAGTCGTTAGTGCATTTTCACTTTTCAGCAAACAGATTGAAAAAAAAAAATGAATGGATTTGCTTTCTTCAAATGTGGTTACACTGATGAACATACAAGATCATTCCATACTATTTCCGGATGCTGTATCGAGAGTGGTTTAGAAGAAGAATATTTCAAAGATATCTACTTGCATTCGTTATGCTCTCTATGTCTCGTCTAGACCACAGATTACTTATCCAACTGTCACTTGGGGTGCGTAGTGCAGTTTATTAATTCCACTATTCAAACACGACTAAAGGCTTCTCTAACTGCAATATTCTGCCAAATTTTGACGAATATACACAAGGATTCCCATCTTTATCTTTACTCAAAGCCTGTATTTGGCAACTCGTAACTCTTATTTATCATGCCCATAGCTGCTGTAAATTGCATGGCACGCATATTTCGATATTGGTTATTCAACACACCCTATTGACTCAAAATATGCGCAACAACAGTTGGGCACACTTCCTCGTCAGTCACTGCTGGAATATCGGTTATTCTTCGCGTTGCACTGTCACTGTTATTTCACTGTCACTGTTAATAAATATCGCTAAACCGACTATTGCAATAGAGTACTTTGGGACAGCCCTATCGAAAAGGCACGAAAACTACCATTTTAAAAATATTTTTTTTGGTTTTAACTGGATCAATCTGACGCTTTCCATCGACACTGGACGTCACATTAAAGACGTGATGAGCAGTATTTGTTGTGAATGGCGCCAGCTATACATTGTAAAAACAAAATAATATACCACAAAGGCTTTCATTTTACCAACAGAACAGAATACAATTAAACGGCGAAATGTTTAGGATAAAATGGCATACCTGCGGTCTTTCCTTGCACTTTACTTGCACCACAAGAAACAAAATTTCTGTTCTCTATGGAGCAGTGGGAACGTGTAGGACAGGAATAAATATATGATATTCTCATTTATATTTAAAAAGACAGTCTGCTTTAGTTAGATTGATAGGATTGACTGAGAAACGATAGACCATTACAATAAGTGGAAGGATGGCAGTTATTTCACTGTAATGGTTGACTGATCCCCACTGCCTTGCACTGAATTATACTCTTCCGAAAATTTCAAGAGTGGTGTACAATGCCTCTCTAGCAGCGTCTGCCACTGGACCATCTCCGCGACACTTTCGCGTTTGCTAAAGGAAGGCGTGACGAAACGACCTGCTCTTCTTTAGATTTCCTTTGTTCCACAATCAGCATTACCTGGTAATGGTCTCAGATTGAGGACCGACACCCATCTATCCGTCATCAGCTTTTTGTAAACCACCTCCTTCGTGGGTATTCTTTCGGTCAGTTTGACGTCTATTAGTTTTATGTGGTGTCTTCCACTTTAAATCCTTCCATGCACATACTCCCTGTTATTTAGTGGATCAGGATAGTTCCATTCACGAAGCTGAATATTTCCATAATAAGATTGTCATACGATGCTCTCTTTTCCAGAAATTCTTCATTCCAGTCACACGGCTGGTCTGGAGTTCCGTACGCTTGTATATTTACCACGAGGGGTCCAGTCGAGCAGGTAGTGAACACCTTCAGTACAGCAAAGAACACGGCATCAACCCAGTCGTCAATATCTACTGTCTTGTGTGTCTCGTGTACGACAAGAGTGAGCTGGTTTTCACGCGATTGTTATATGCAGGGTTCATATTGATATCTACAGATTTCCAGTCACCAGAAAGTACTATACTTCAGCATTAAGCGTGCTCTAAAATAATATAGACCCATCTTTCGATACGTTTGTTCGAGGACCCTTCTGGGAATGTGAGAATGACTTTCGCTTTTTTCCACACACTTGGAGTGCTTCGTTCCTCCAGGGATCTACAGTAGTCCGCTGCATTAAGGGTACCAAGTTTCCTTGAATTATCTGAACAGTCGTATAGGTATCTTGTTACATCCCAATTGCTCCCTAGGGTAAAGTCCTCAGCGCACACTAAAAATTCGTCCAAGATTTACCTTCGCAACTCCCAGAAGCCGAACTGTTTGTATTTACGGGCAGCAGATTGCCACCTAGGGGGAAATTATGGGTTGCAGCAAACATGGAAGCTGTTGAAGCACCAGGGAACCACCGAACGCACAAGTCTTCAAGTGATGCATAATGTCATCTCGGTAGCCGAGAGACACTGCCATACTACTGACGAAGTAGTATGAAGCAATGAAAGCCCTGATACAATGCAGCTTTAAGTATTAAGGTGCTGAACTACCAGAAAGGAGCCTCCGAAAGGTGAAATTGCGAAAGTTTGAAACCAGTAGGAAACCTGACAATGAGGACAAACCAGGACAAATGATGTCATTGCCATCCCCGCCAACACAGAGATCATGGAAAAGGCCGATATAAATACCTCACTATTACCAATAAATTTCTCACTTGCTGAGTGCTGAATGGTGATTGCCTGGTGTCTAGTCTCAGTCTGTTCAGTGAGAGGCGAGGCTTTGGGAGTGAATTTGCCTGCCGTGTACAATGTATTAGCGATCACGACAGACTGCCACTGGCATCCGTATGTCAGGCCTGCATCCTATGACTTTGTAGGCCAGTGTCAATGTGAGTCAGTTAGAACAATATATAAATTCCTGTCATCATCGTGTGACAAACTATGCCACTGTTGCCCCCGTAAACATAAAATCCGTAGAATCGGAATTTTAGAAACGGCATATCCACCTATTTTGTTGCCTCTATATAGTTTATTACAATACAGGGTATATTTAAGGAATTTAGAAAACAGTTGCATGAAAAATTATTGGAGAACAAGACGAATAAATGTAATTTTGTGATGACTGACAATGTATGTATGTATATATAATGAATACTTTTTTCTACAAACTTGTTTTTCTTTTTTTATACCAAATACCGCCATTCAAATGTTCTATAAAGATGTGTAGCCAACGCACAGAGGAGTGGATTGAGTGTGTGTGTGTGTGTGTGTGTGTGTGTGTGTGTGTGTGTGTGTGTGTGTGTGTGTGTGTGTGTGAGAGAGAGAGAGAGAGAGAGAGAGAGAAAGAAGTGGTTGCCCACATGTCAGAAACAATGCCACTTCCACTGCTACTTCTAGCGTGGTTCCCAATCATCTCCAAATGCCCACTCTAAAGACGCACATAAATACTTCAATGTTCTATCAGCACACAAATTGCTGCTACATACAGAACCTATGAGGCCATGCGTAACTCTGCAGAGCCTCTGCTGCTGTCTCGCACGTGTGTACTACAGCACCCTGCAGGAGCGACAGGTATAGCAGCAGTAATCACGCCTAATTCAGGGAGTACAAGTATCAATTAACCGGCAGGTGTCGCGAGCCGACGCGGCTCGCGTATCCATATCTTTCCTACAGTAAGGACCATCCAGTGCTTCTCAGAGAAGGAGAATCCACGCTATGTGTAGCTCCTGCTAATGGCCAATTAGATATCACTCCTGCTGGTCGCCCTGCAGGCTATTCCCAGCGCTTACACACACGTATCTTAGAGAAGGGCTGGCTGGCCACAGCGAGTCATATATAAGGCGCGATGGATATTGGGGCCATGGTTCTTTCTGTGTCGATCTTTCTCCAAATATCCGGTACAGCGTGACATATCATTTAGTACTGCGATGTGATATTTTTTGCTCGGCATAACTCTTTTCAGATCAGTAGAATAATGGAGTCAGCGCTGTATCTCCTCCTCTATTTGCTCCTAAAGGGCGTTTACAGGTTATGTGACATTTTGCACAAAAAGAATCAGTTTAGCGGCCAGATTTACAAGTTAATGGAATGACAGAAGAGTGGGAGCAGGATTCTCAGTATCTTTTGCGCAGTCGCATAATCAAAGTGTACTTCGCGTTTGCTATGAAATGACATTGAAGTACCGTTTACTTGAGAAGGAAAGAGTAAAAAACTACTGGAAAGGATTCACTGTTCTGTATATCAACAAGCACCTTGCGCTAAATTTGCAGGCGATGAGCTCACTGTGGAATTCATGCCACGAATAGTAAAAAAATTCTGAAGTCGCATGCATTATATCACTGTCATTTGCAAACGATGTTGAAGGAAAAGAACGAAGATTATAGAGACAATATATTACTGCAGAGTACGTTGATTAAGATGAAAGGGCATACCTCAAACAATTATTCGACTTAAAAGCGGCTGTTATTGTATTTACAACGGAAAATGGGTTTTGGAACGAAAATTAGACCATCCAGAATGATTGCTGACCTCGCATTTCAAGTGGACTTGATTGCACACTGTCCACAGTGTGATAGAGTATGCATTTTGTGAAACAACGTATTTCTGAAGAAGTTGGGAAGCCGTTAAAAAGAAAATCGCACTGCACAAGGAAAAATTATGACAAACACAGTCGGTAGCTTAACCCCACTCACGTTAAATAAAACGCAAGGTTTGTAGAACTCGTTGCGGCCTTGGAAGGATCACAAAGATAGATTCCTAAACGTCAGAAAACACTTATACTTGAGAAGTTTTTGGGCCACTCGTATACCTGGAGAAGTATTCCGTATGTTGGTACCTTACTAACAGTATGCAGCGCGGCACACTGTTTAATGCTCTTCGGAAATATAAGAATATGGGAACTGCCTGTTGTCCTTTAGCCATGGTTCACAGGATATCACTTGAGAAAAGGTCAACATGAGTTTCACACGTACGATACTTTCTAAAGCCGAGCTGACTGGTGGAGAGAAATTTTCCGTATGTAGGAAATTTATTATATTCGTACTCAGAGTATGACCAAGAATTCTTCAGCAAATCGATGTAAATGATAATCGCCCGTAATTTTTCGCGACCGTTCTTTTACGCTTCTTATAATTATGAGTCACCTGCGCATTTTTCCACTCGCTTGGGAGTTGGTGCTCGGCGAGAGATTCACGATAAATGTAAGCTCTGTAAGGGACCGCTTCCGTGTAGTAGTCCTTGATTTATTTGCTTTAAATCTTTACGTGTCTCACTAAGCTAGGGATGCTTATTACTGTACGCTACATAACGGAGTCGCCGCGATGTTCAAACGACGGTATGTCCGTACGTTTCTCCTTCGTGAATAATTTCTTATAGCCAAAATTTAAAACTTCCTCTTTCCTTTTGTAACCTTCTACTGCTACGCCAGACTGGTTAACGAGTGACTGGATACAAATCCTAGACCCACTTTACGGTTTTATATACGACCAGAATTTTCTAGGGTTCTCGTCAAGACCTTTCGCTAAAGTGTGACGGTGGCAGCTATTGTATGCTACCCACATCGATCTTTTTTACAGACGTACGAATTTCTACTAGCTTTTGCCTGTCATTTTTGGCGCTTTCTCTTTTGAACTGAGAGTATAACAGCCTTTGTTTCTGCATACTTCCCCGAATGCAGTTGTTAAGGACGGTGAATGTTTTCGTCCCTTCTTCTCTTACTGCGCAATCCGTTCAGTCTTTGCCCATAATTCCTCTATGTCCCTCAAATTGAAGTTAAATTATGTCAATTCATAGTCTATTGGTTTTCTAACAACTACTTATATAATTTTTCTGGGAGAAATACTCTCCTAGCCTTCTTGATTCATTTATTAACATTAGTAACCATAATCTCTGTGATAACACCAGGGTCACTAATCCCTGTTTCAATACAGACGCCGGCGGTAAGATCAAATCTGTTTGCAGCTAAAAGCTCTAAAATATTTCCACTGCGTGTCAGCTGTCTAACTAGCTGCTCAACACAGTTTTCGAAAATGTCTTCAAAATTACTTCGTAAGACTGTCTATACTTCCAGCAATAAATCCATAGTCCCAGTCTATACTCGGTATGTTAAAATCACTGTAACTAAAATTCCATGGTTTGGGTACTTCCATGCTGCTGACCAGACTTTCTTTGCATGACTGAAACAATCACAGCGGAATCGGGTGTCCGGCAAAAACATCAAAAAATTAACTTGATTTCACGTAGGCCATTTTAGACGCGACTAGATAATCTCATTGCCACAATCAAATTATACCTCAAAAGAGGCAATATTTTAGTCAGCAGCAATGAACACTCCAACTTCTATGGCGGTTCCCTTACAGCATAGAGGCACGTCGGCGATATTCTAAGACACGTTTTGTTGCCCTTCATGACAAGCCATCCTGGCCTTACATTTCAGCAAAGTACTGCCCGCCCGCACATTTGCTATAACCTTTCAACCAAATTTCAAACTTCTGCTCCTCAATGGGAGACAATTACTTTATTCCGAGAAAGTAACCATTTAATTTTTTCCCGCATTATATATGTAATACAATTGGAGTAGGCCAATATTAAACACATGTTACAATGAAGGGGTCTGGACAGTTGCATCACATTTTAATTTTATGGATGAGGATATAAAGCAAAAATCTGGTGTGCTTTTTAGGAAAATGGAGCTGTCGAGTACCTAACATCATATCACGAATTCTGTCTGCAAGAGGAAGACTACCTCAGAGTTGGTAAAGGTGATTATAATTTTTATGTATGTTAGAGTATATAATGATAAGCTTTGACGGCTAGCATTGTGTCTTGATGGTTGACTTTTTCGTTGACTTTTTTTGGAGGAAGAAATAAGAAGTGTTGCAGACGTTTTGGAAATTTGAGCAAGAGGTTTTGCATACACTTTGTAGATTCTCTCTGGCCTCATGACGGGAATCCAAAAAATTGATAGATACTAAAGAAACATGGGGTAAACAATAAGAGCACAAATATTCTTGTAATTTTACGCAAAGAATATGGAAGGAGTGTGGAAAGTATAAACAAATATTAATTTTATGAGCCTGCCGGAGTGGCTGTTCGGTTCTAGGCGCTGCAGTCTGGAGCCGAGCGACCGCTACGGTCGCAGGTTCGAATCCTGCCTCAGGCATGGATGTGTGTGATGTCCTTAGGATAGTTAGGTTCAATTAGTTCTAAGTTCTAGGCGACTGATGACCTCAAAAGTAAAGTCGCATAGTGCTCAGAGCCATTCGAACCATTTTAATAATATGAATAAATTGGAAAAATTAGGAAAATTTCTAAGGATGTGGAACAAATAAGGAAAATATGGAAAAAATGGGAAATGCGAAAGAAAATGGAAACATATAGAAAATATGATTAATTAATGAATGATGAACCTTGGCGCTGATAACTGATTGTAGTCACCTCTCTCTTATGCTACTACTGACATGTGGAAGGAAAGACCGTATTCTTAAGTGTTATAAATATGTGTGGAACTTCTATCTCAATGTAAGGTGTTAGATTATAAGGCAAAAATAGGTTGCCTCCATAAGAACACAATTGATGATGTGTTCAAATTGCTTTAGACAAAAAATAGCTCATAATCCCCCTAAAGTACTAGGTTGTAATGATCTCTGACCTAGCGAGGTGGCGCAGTGTTTAAGTCGTATTACTGTTCGTTTTTGGAGCATCACGTACGACCAGCTTTGAGGAAGAAGCGGCGACGCTTTCTGCGCATCGGACCCATAATTTTGCACGACGGTGTGCGGGAGCATACAGCACAAGCTGTGGCTGCTTTGTTCAGTAATGGGACTGGGAAGTACTCCATCATCGATCATACTCACCTGACTTAAGTTCTTGTGACTTTGATTTACTGCCGAATATGAAGGAACTATTTAGTGGTATTCGCTTCAGAACAGTTCCAGACATTCGACAGGCAGTAAATTTCTCCGTTCGCACCATCAATAGAACATGCTCTGCTAACGGTATACTACGCCTTCCACATCGGTGGCAACGGGTTCTACACAACGCTGGTGATTACTTTGAAGGACAGGAACAGGTGCAAACATGCAACTCTTTTGTATCGGTTGTGAATAAATAGTTGCCATTATTTAAGTTCCAACCTTCGTACTAGGGATTACAGAGGCTCCAGTTCTATTTGCGGTTAGAGAGCCAGTTAATTGGGATCGGATCCTTGAAAAGTTGCAGGCTGCGCCAAAACTGAGTGAGATGATGCTACTGGGAAAGATGTTTATTAGTAGCTATACATTAGCAACTATGGCTTGCAACAGTTCCACCTTCCTAGCTGGTCTTTGCTACTGTATGCAAATTCGTCTTAGAGAACATTCATTTGCTGCTCGTAGACGTCCTGATCATTTTGCTATGATAAATACAGGGGGTCTCAAAATAATGTATACACTCTTTTAAGCGGAACATCTCTTTTATGAAAGGGGTTGATATACAATTTTAGTGGTGCCTCATGGTCCGACGGATGGTGGTAAATATACAAACTGGTGCCCATACATCCCAATACACCGTCGAAAATGACTTTCGACTGAGCGACATGCCAACTTTATTGTTTCCAACGGATGCACAGTGTGTGCGGTCTCAAACGTAAACTGTGTTCTTGAGAGTACGAGAGAGATAGACGTCTAGACAAGTCTATAGATCGACAGGGATATTCCACACTTTCTCTTCGTCATATCCATCTGGCATGGAATATACCATTGAGAGAGGTCCTGCACATCCAGGTGAAGGTGAGGCAGCGCCCCATCCTGTTGAAAGTAATTATCTTCATTTCCAAACACAATTCTAAGAGATATCATTTCCAACCTATCCAAGTACGAGTCGCCCGTGACAATGTTGTCAAAGAGATACGGCCCGATTAACCCTCTAGATGACTACACCAGCCTGTTACTCCTGGTAGATTAACATGCCTTTGCTCGGTTACGTACTGATCCTCCCTCACCCAGCCCACGCAATTATGACGGTTAATTGTTCCATAAAGCTTAAACGTCACTTCATCTGAACAAAGAATTCGATCTCTGACACGTTCTTCTTCACATCTGTTAATGAACCACTCACAAAATTCGCTTCGCCTATCAGGATCATCCTCGTTAAAAGCATGGAGAAGTCTTGGAATGTACGGTTAAAGTTCTGAGACTGCAATATTCTGTGAGCGTTTCTGCAGATTCCAGTCTCACGAGGGCATTGCCTCACTGATTCTTCGGGGATCGTTTGTATGCCTGGATTGCTACATCAACGCTGTTATGTTATGTCTGTTGAATTTTTCTTTTGACCGATATGTACCTTCTCCATATCGTGCACCGTTCCTCCGACTTCAAACTTATCTGATTCTTGGAATTGTTACTCTCGTCTGTGGTGGTGTTCCAAATTCAACTCTCCAACGTCAGCGTACCGCACTCCTTTCTGTTTTCCAGTAACACTTTAGCACCCATTTCCGACGTTCAAAGAGTAACGCCATATTTGCTGACAATCCTGAAACAAAAGAAAACGTTTTTTTCACCACCTTCTATTTTATTATCCCTAAAAATTGTATTTATGTCTCCTTTAATTAAAGAAGTATTCTGTTTCAAAGAGTGTATACAGTATTTTGTGACACCCTTACAATTCAATGACGGTAAATGTGTGGGTGAATGGTGAACTAACTGAAACTGCGTTTTGAAAAAGGTGAATTATGTGGGCATATTCTTCCCAATCAGGAATCAGTAGTCCCATAGTGGGATCACAATCATCGAAAATGTATCAGATAGATTTGGGTTTTTCTGTATGTATCGCGTTAGTGCGCAAAGGTACAATGCGTAGCTGAAGCCATGATATAATCGATAGGTTGCACAGCTCTAAACTTCTTCTGTGGGTGGCGGCCACTGCGTTAGAGTCTATGTATATATTATTGAGGGGTTTTCTGTTGCAAAAGTATATTACCCTCCCCCCAGTTGTCTAGCGAAGTAGCCTCAACAGATTTATGAATGTTCACTGACAGCCATTGTTTTCACGTGAATGGAGCAGGATCGGCCGTTAATGAAAATCTCTGCCACCCGCCATAAGGTGGCATACGGTGTTACATATCTGATTTTTCCCTGTACCAGCACTGTATGTACACTAGGCTCGTTTGAGATAGCTGTTATGTTATGTTTCGAATGGCTTTAATTTCCTGAAAAACACATATAGGTCACACAGTGTACTAGCAGCCAAGTAAAGGGGATGAGTTTATGCAATGGCCATGTGAGAGATTGGATATACTCCACTCTTGTCGAAATCTGGTACCACGCAGAGATCATACTAAACACAACGGAACTACAACAATGTTTCCTTTGATCATTGCACTGGGGAACTATAAACAAACTTCCGTCTACATTCTCACCCTCGAAAAACTATTGTCCTTCAGATATACGCAAAAGAAGATATTCGCATGCAGACATCTTATTGATGATAGCAATTCAATTTCTTAAATTGTTACATCACGATTTGGGAATCGTTCAACAAGGCAGTGGGTACGTGCTACAGATTTTCTATAGATGATATTGCGGAACATTTGTTTGGCTGTACTTAAAGTGGATAATTTCGTTGCCTCGAAATGGCCGTCTTGTTATTCCATAGATCTTAGCGAAATAGTGTGATGTATCGAGTAGACTGAGGTAGATTCTTATTAGAAAAATTACCTTGAGGCTACGGCTGAAGAAGGAAGAGATATGTGCCACGCTACCCTAAATCGAATATGGATATCATTGTATTTTCGAATATCGTTTGGGAAAAACGAACAATGCCCTAGTACTAAGGATATCTGTTCTATGTGTAATAATGTTAATTGATGCAGGTCTCGAATTATCAAATCCACTTTCCGCCTCACCTGTAGTATTTCCCTTATCTTACTCCTACAGCCTGTAAGCGAGATATATGATGACTAGGTAGAATTATCGTGCAGCCTGCCTCAAACGCACTTTTCCTAAAATTACCTAGCGGATCGTCGTGAGAACTGGAAAACACGACGTTATTTTGATCAAATGAGGGCATATTCCAAAAAATGGCTCTGAGCCCTATGGGACTTAACATCTGTGGTCATCAGTCACCTACACTTAGAACTACTTAAACTTAACTAACCTAATGACATCACACACATCCATGCCCGAG
This sequence comes from Schistocerca gregaria, assembly GCF_023897955.1. NCBI lineage: Eukaryota > Metazoa > Arthropoda > Insecta > Orthoptera > Acrididae > Schistocerca > Schistocerca gregaria. The sequence continues at coordinate 132,936,394 of NC_064921.1, read as the reverse complement.
GCAGGATTCGAACCTGCGACTGGAGCGGTCACGCGGTTCCAGACTAAAGCGCCTAGAACCGCACGGCCACACCGGCCGGCTGGCATATACCACCTGGAGGATATCAGACGTATTGATCGTGGTTTCAACATGGTCCGCCAACAGAGAGCGCACAGGTGTAGCTTCCAGGGAGCCATTTGTATCTACCTTCTAAGAGCAAATTCTGACAGCTAGAAAGATCAGGGTGGTGCAAACGTGTGGGGACAGCACGCAACGATGACACGGGGACGTACTCGTATTTGCTATAGCCAACTTAGCGAGTCTGGAAGGGGTCAGATAGAGGCCAACCGAATGGCAGGAAGGTCCTTTCTGAGAATCCCACACACGTTAGACGTGATAAGTAGTTGTACAACGATGACGGTATGAGTGGTCAGGTGTTTATTGTCAAAGGTGCAGACGAGCTTCTGGACATCAACGCAACACAGACGCCCACCAGGATCGTCATATTATACGGGCAGAAGTGGCAGATCGACCAGCTATCACAGCGGAGGTAAGAGGGCTTAAGAGCCAAGGCGTGTCAACACGCAGTTGCGAACTTATTATTAGTAGTGGGACTACGGGCACACTAATCTCTAGCCCGTGTCCCACTCACGTCACAACATCGACGTGCGCGGCTTCACTGGTGTCATCAGATGATCTCGTGGAAGATGGAATGTCATGCCGTGGTCTTCAGCGACTAGAGTAGATTCTGCCTGCACAGTAAGATGGTCATTTGCGCAATCGACGTAGACCTGGTGGGCACTATCTCATAGTGTGCATTCGTCCTAGATGCACTGGCCCCACTTCGGACCTTATGTTCTGGCGTGCGATAAGTTACAACTCTCGTTCAACTTCATTGCTTCTTAAGGGAACGCTAACCAGCACTCGATACTTGGCCAATGTCGTTCCACCCGTTTTTTGCCGTCCTCGCAACGGGAGGATGGTGTGTTGTTCCAACAGGACAATGCTCGCCAATACACTCCTCGTGAAACTCAATGTGCCGTGCAAGACTTGTAGAAGCTTCCCTGCCAGCGCGATCTCGGCTCATCTCCAATCGAGCATGTGGGTGATGTGATGGGACGAGAAGTTACTCGTGCGATTCGTCAACCAACAACTCATACAGAACTACGTAAACAGGTGAAATAGGCTTGGCGTAACGTATCCCAAGGCAGTAGTCGCTCTCTGTGCGATCGACTGGATGCCTGAGTCAATGCCTGTATTGCTGCCCTTGGAGGCTAGATCACATATTAATACGGGTATTTCAGCATGAGTCGAGGTCTGGCACCTAAGAACCGATTGTGCCATTGATCTGTCAATGTACTCTCTTCATGCCATCCGTATGCACTCTTGCCACAATAAATCTTAAGTCAAATGAAAACTTCTAAAAGTTGTATTAATTTTTTTTCCATTAAGTCCATAGAACCATCTTCTCCTGTGGAAAGGCGAAATCAGCCCAGCGACTGCATATGCACATACTCGCAAAACCTGCACAGATATCTCGGTCTTGTCAGTCACGATTCTTTTTCCTTTTTTATATATTTTCTTTGTCTGGAAGGCAATCAAAATATTTATATCGTCTACTCGACTAATACGGGTCTAGAAACTGGCGTGAAACATTGTACCGTGTTATGCTAACAAATGTTAAAAATATAAACGAGGAATGCTTGTACGACAAAAAGTATCACCATACCTGTAACTTGTGAACGTCTTTATTACCTCACACGACTAGTTTCGGCGGCACGTTACCACCACCCTCAGTCCCCACTATTGCCAAAAGTATGTATTGAGGACTACACGTGGGCTAGCTCCCCTCACGAGTCTCTACTCGACACCGTGTTGTCGGGTAAAGACTCCTGAGGAGAGCTAGCAGCAAGGAAGCGGTGGAAGATAGTACAGCTACCACAGCAGACATAAGGAGGCTTCTGAGCCCAGTTGTCAACACGAACTGTTGCGACCTGATTATTAGCAGTGGGTCAAATGACTGTCGAGCTAGTCAAATTTGGGACTGTTGTATCAAATTACAGTAACAATTTCTCTCTTAATAATTTTGTTTGTAAGGATAGGATCATAAAATTTCACTATTTATTTTGGCTTTCGTTTTTCTTTATAGAGAACTATCATAGGTAACAACATTTGACAGTACATCTCGAAAACAATATGTGGACATGTGTTGATAATAAGAGGAGGCATATGGTCAGTGACAATATCACTGGGCAGTTCATTATAGACATCGTTCATAGTTTACCACTGAATAAGAAATGAAAGATGCTAATTAAATGATTTCCTTACTACCACTTGTAAATTGTAAGAATTCACCAATATCGTAATTCCAGAACACGTCTAAGGAAATGAACGATGAAATAGAGCGCAGTGTACTGTAGGATGATTATCCACTGTGGTGTAATGACTTTGATTTCGACTCATTGAAGGAAATGTTGTCAGGAATGAGAAATGTAATAAAAATTTTGTATCATTTCTTACGACATCTCTGCTGCCTGCTTCATGTATCTGTATGTAACAGTCAGTCTGTGTTATCGTGGTCTACTGCTTCCGCCGCCGTGAATTTGGAAACATACTCACATGCGCTGCCATGTTTGAGTGTAGTTTGTACATTCCTGGAACCCACTTATTTCAGCAGGCGTGCAGCAATCAGCTCTCTGTCCACCCCTCTCTCCTTCTCTCTCTCTCTCTCTCTCTCTCTCTCTCTCTCTCACGGACTCTCTCTCTCTCTCTCTCTCTCTCTCTCTCTCTCTCACTCTCTCTCTCTCTCTCTCTACTGAACTGTAGCTAAACATTTTTTAACGAACATATAAATGATGAGGTGGTGCGTGTGATGGAAAATAGAAACAATTTTTTAGGAAAGGATATTGTTTATCTTTATTACATGTGCATTGTCAGATTACATTCATTGATTTTGTTCTGCAAAATTATGCAAATAATTGTTTCATAAATGCCATAAATTCAACCTGTACTGCACTCATCCCTATATGAGTAACAAAGCACAATGGTATTTCGTCTATAAATCCTTCTTCTATGGATTTTATAGTTATAAGGACAACAGCTGCATACTTTGCCACTGTATGAACACAGAAATTCGTATGTTATTTGCACTGGCTCATACTTACTTCGTAAATCATATTATGTAGCTTTAACATGCATTCACCAGCGACTCTGTCAGTCGCGACCGCAAACGCATTGTCCAGGTCACACAAATTCACAACACTGTAATGTTTATTGTAAACGCACATATCTTCAGGAATTAATCCTAGCTTTGCCGGTCACTGCATATCAACTATGGGCAGTCCCCTTCCGTACATGGACAAGACAAACTGACAGGCTGTATTCGATTATCATCTTCCTCTCAGTATACTACATCGTGTTACTTACAGAAAACAGCGTTTCAGCTATCGCCACATCAGGGTTCCGATGCAGTGTTGGAAACAAACCATTACTATAAAAGAACATTGTCTTTTAATAATAATAATAATAATACAAAGGGATGGACAAATACTTACTTACGAATGTGACAGATTTTTGCTCCTTTTTATTCTGGCTGGAGGCAGTGTCTCATCTCTGTTGCTGCTGCTGCTGCTGTTGGGGCTTCATTTTGATCTTTTCACTTTCATTTTTATTTCACGCGGTTGGTCAAGATGCATAGGCCGGATAACAGGTTACATTCTGACCTTGAATATACCACACATAACAGCCTCAGAGCCGTAGACGGTAGAAGGGAGGCGGGAGGTGGTTCCTCCGAACGTGAATACAACTCACGCAGTTGGGCACGACTTTGAGGAAGACCTTTATCTGTGTTCAAATCGGCTTCATTCCACCACTAAAAAAATCAGTATTAATGACACCCTCAATATACCGTGTATTCTATTCCTTCGAACCACTGTCCTTGCTGCAGCCGTTGTGGCTTACGCGTCTCAACGCTGGAGACAGACGCACAGTAGCTGCTACCAGTGTGTAATGATCACAGTACAGGGCTATTACAAATTATTGAAGCGATTTCATAAATTCACTGTAGCTCCATTCATTGACATATGGTCACGACACACTACAGATACGTAGAAAAAGTCATAAAGTTTTGTTCGGCTGAAGCCGCACTTCAGGTTTCTGCCGCCAGAGCGCTCGAGAGCACAGTGAGACAAAATGGCGACAGGAGCCGAGAAAGCGTATGTCGTGCTTGAAATGCACTCCCATCAGTCAGTCATAACAGTGCAGCGACACTTCAGGACGAAGTTCAACAAAGATCCACCAACTGCTAACTCCATTCGGCGATGTTATGCGCAGTTTAAAGCTTCTGGATGCCTCTGTAAGGGGAAATCAACGGGTCGGCCTGCAGTGGGCGAAGAAACAGTTGAACGCGTGCGGGCAAGTTTCACGCGTAGCCCGCGGAAGTCGACGAATAAAGCAAGCAGGGAGCTAAACGTATCACAGCCGACGGTTTGGAAAATCTTACGGTAAAGGCTAAAGCAGAAGTCTTACCGTTTACAATTGCTACAAGTCCTGACACCCGATGACAAAGTCAAACGCTTTGAATTTTCGGCGCGGTTGCAACAGCTCATGGAAGAGGATGCTTTCAGTGCGAAACTTGTTTTCAGTGATGAAGCAACGTTTTTTTCTTAATGGTGAAGTGAACAGACACAATGTGCGAATCTGGGCGGTAGAGAATCCTCACGCATTCGTGCAGCAAATTCGCAATTCACCAAAAGTTAACGTGTTTTGTGCAATCTCACGGTTTAAAGTTTACGGCCCCTTTTTCTTCTGCGAAACAAACGTTACAGGACACGTGTATCTGGACAAGCTGGAAAATTGGCTCATGCCACAACTGGAGACCGACAGCGCCGATTTCATCTTTCAACAGGATGGTGCTCCACCGCACTTCCATCATGATGTTCGGCATTTCCTAAACAGGAGATTGGAAAACCGATGGATCGGTCGTGGTGGAGAATATGGTCAGCAATTCATGGCATGGCCTCCACGCTCTCCCGACATAACCCGATGCGATTTCTTTCAGTGGGGTTATGTGAAAGATTCACTGTTTAAGCCTCCTCTACCAAGAAACGTGCCAGAACTGCGAACTCGCATTAACGATGCTTTCGAACTCATTGATGGGTACACGCTGCGCCGAGTGTGGGAGGAACTTCATTATCGGCTTGATGTCTGCCGAATCACTAAAGGGGCACATATCGAACATTTGTGAATGCCTAAAAAAAGTTTTTGAGATTTTGTATTTGTGTGCAAAGCATTGAGAAAATATCTCAAATAATAAAGTCATTGTAGAGCTGTGAAATCGCTTCAATCATTTGTAATAACGCTGTATTTTTCCAAGAAGGCACAGTCAGGCCACTGAAAATATTTTAATTTCACAAAATGAAAATGCTTTGATTTACCATGATATGTGACGCATACCTTCTGTGTTAACATTGCATATCTGTACCTCCAAAGCGAATTCTTTAATGACAATAATTCTCTGTGCAGAAACTGCATGAAAATAATCGGTCTTACGTGATAAAGCATGCGGTATATGTTGAATCATACTAGATCATTTTATGAATGATACATTAGGCTCGATGTGGTATCGAAAAAATTAAATTTATGCATAACTGTGCACTCTTAATCTCTCGTTAGATTTTGGTATTTAGATCTTCATACTGGAAATTATATATAATTTCATGGTAATCAGTACTGACATAGGAGTAACGGAAATGGATTCGTTATGACATGAGAGAGTGTAAAAGAAATGTCTATTTGATTTTTTTGAGAGCTAGTGGCCTCTTTCCTTGCGAAGGGGAACGTGGCATCTGGTGAACGTATTCCGTTCCAAAAATCCTGCAATGGAGAAGCGACCTTTCATCATCATGCAAATAGCTCCATTTGGCAGAGTCTGGCATTAAATTTGTAACTTGCACTGTGTGCGACACCAGAAAGAGCACTGTTTATTCCGTACATGGTAGACCGTTTAAAGCTGCTAACAAAATACATATTTGCAATCTCCTCTCTGCACCCACAAAAACGTATTACTATCAGCGCAAATGGAAAAAAAAGAGAGGAAATTCCTTTAACATTTACTTTTAACGGTCATTTTATTATCTATTTTTAAAACACTATCCATTCCTTTCATCTGAACGCCCAAGTAATTTTCCATCTCTAACAGAATTAAAACATAATTTTCAAATTTCAAAGATTTTGCATCTTCGATCTAACATTAATTTCCTGTCAAAATTTCTGCTTTGGTCTCTTTACTGCATGCTTCTCAGTTACTGCTTCCTTATCATGTTTTTCGATTCTAATAACTGGTCTGGTTTCTGTACAAGCTGTATTTTATCTCTGCTACCTTCGTAATTTCAAAGCGTATTCCCATGAACACTGTCCAAAACATTTTCAAAATTTTCAAAGATTGTAACCAAGTGTTTGGACCTCTTCTGTATATCATCTAAGATAACTCGTAGGGTAAATTCTGCCCACGTTTTCTAACATTTCTCCGTAATTCAGCCTGATATTCCCAGAGGTAGACATCTGCCAGTATTTCTATTCTTCTGTGACAAATTCGTGAAATTAATTTGCAAACCAGATTTATTAAATTGATTATTTGGTAATATTCAAAACAGTTATCGCCTGTCTACTTTGGAATTGGAATTATTACTTGCTTCCTCCTCTCTGAGGGTACCTCAGTCGTCTGTTATATTTTTCACAAAAGGTAGAATAATTTTGCCATAGCACCTATCAAGCACCTCAATAATTTTGAGGGAATGTCATCTCCACCAGGAGCCATGATTCAAAAAGAGTCTTTCAGAATTAATGTTAGATTCTTCTCGAAGTAACCACCTTCTCATGTTGATCAACTTTCTCTTCCCTCTACTTCATATGCTATTCGGTTTATTTCCTTTGTGTAGCCTTTCTACATATCCTTTCTACCTTTATGTTTCTGCTCTTTGCTGATTACAGTCTTAAACATGGCTGTCTGTCAGCAACTGCATATGTATCATTGTAGGAACCACACAGTAAACCGTTTGCAAAAACGTGTTTGTTACAATGAGCTAGGTTTCGACACCTTTATGGATGTTTTCATCAGAACGAAATTTTAAGAAACCGTAAAATTACATTGCGAGGAAGCAATGGTCAAAGTTTCAGCACATATGATCAAGTCGAGAATTAAAATTAAACGAGTTCTGATGTTGTTCCTAGCAAGGGGTGCATGCCAAAGGCTTGAACGTGTTTTATTTTTGACTTGAGCATATCTGCGCAGAACTTCGACCACTGGTCACTCGTAATGTAATTTCACGATTTCTTAAAATTTCTTTGTGATGGATGTATCCTTATAGGTGTCGAAACCCTGGCCAATGAACCAGTTATTTGAAACCGATTGGCTGCGTGATTCCTGTGCTGAACCTTCACTAATCGCTATGCTTTGTATCTGAGCTCTGAGAATTCAGATCGTTGTTCCTCATTTCTCTAAAGGTTAGCTTTCATTATTTTTCAAAATCTGCCCACTATCTTTCACATGGCCATGCATAATTCAATAGAGTTGCATTTTTCCTCTATCTATCCCTACACTGGCAATTTTGCACTTTCTGTTAATTTTATTTTTAGAAGTCTGTTTTCCATATAGCATCTTGTTATGCACTCCCCTTTCGTAATATTAACTTTTTATCTGATGTGTTAACCAAGGATTTCTGCCCCTTGTCCCTTTATATTGTTGTACCTCTCCTGCCATCACATTTAATGTCTCAGATTAACCATTAATCGTCTGTTTTGTTTCTTTGCTCTGTTTCCTTCACTACTTTCCCACTGCTGTCTTTGAAACTGCTATCAAACCAGTCAATCTTACTCTGTATCCGTTCCCATCTCGCAGATTTCTCACCTGTGTGCAAGATTTTCAGTTATAATGTGCAGGTCGTAATAAATAATATGCGGTAATATTTCATATCTGCAACCACCAATACTTTGAAGATCAACATCTGGTTTCGAAAGTTCAGTCGTTCGGTGTCTCTAGGCCACTTCCCCGCATTTATCATTTTTCACGGTTCGTTGACTAATTCTTAGCAAGAATTAAATTGTGGTCTATGGTAAACTGTACCAGGTAGTACCCCTTTATTTACTTTCTACCACGTAATTTTCTCCTACCACGGTTTCTTTCTGTTTTGTGCCCTATTATTTAACGTCCCATAACAAATTTTCCTCATCCTGTACTTCAATAATTTCTTTTCTGTCATATATTCTTTCAATCTATCCATAAAGTACGAAGTTAATGAACTTACGTTACTGTGCCATGCACTGGCTTTGTGTGTGTTTAGACTATGATAATGCATTCTCTATTCTGTCCGTAGTATTCCATTATAACTGATTTTCTGTAATCCATATTAGACCTACTCCTACACTATCCATATTTGATTTTCTTTTGATAAATTTGTACTGAAACGATCGGAATCCCTGTCTACTCTGCAACTGCACTCCACTAAGTTCCACTAAATCTAATTCAAACTATTCATTTCTCTTTACTATTCTTGTCAAATTGTGATGTATTGTTTGCACCGAATTTCGTTAGTGAATACATTTTAAGCGCGGAGCAGTCAAAAAGTGCAATATTTTGTAGAGATACGTGCACGAAGACTGTGGATGAACACAACATATTTTTCTCTCACTCACTTTTTTGTGCGATCTGTATTTATAAGTGATGAGTTGCCCCAGAAAATTGTTGCATATGATATTATTGAGTCTATATATGTGCAACATATGGTAGTAGATTGGTTCATTTGTTTCTATGACTAGCAATTATATGAAGTACAGCTAAGTAGCTGAATATTGTTTATGCAGGTCATTAATATGATTCCTCCCGTTAAATTTTTCATCACCATGTGCATCCAAAACTTTGTAGCATTCTGAACTGTTTACTGACTCATTGTTGTAATGAAGTGCCTACAGTGTACCTTCACAAAATGTAGGGAACGTTCATTTCCAGAGAACCACTTACTAATTGTTTGAAAGACATCATTAACAACCCTCGTCTGTTACTTTGTCTGTAATAATATCTTTTGTAACAATAGTACCATGTGTTAGAAGCACCAGTTCTGCTTGATAAATGTCAAGTCGAATTTCTTTCAGATATACACAGTTCAGTCACATTAATGTTGTAAGTAGGCTGTTTAGGTTTTGATGTTGTTAACGCCACGTAGCGCTCTGTATGGAAATCACTGACTGTGCTGTGGTTGCTCCGTATTTCCGTGTCCCTCTTCCCACATTGGAGAGCGAGTGTCCTATGAAATATGTAATTCTTGTATTACTTGCGCCAACTGATGTTATACTTCCCGGATTTCCCTTTTTTGTTGCGTATTAATTTGATCCTGATTTTGTTTAAATTTTCTAATTTGTTCATTCTCTTCTGTGTCAGTGAAGGCTACTGGTTTTCTGTCATTCAGATCATCATCTATCTTTGTAGATAAGTTACTGAACTGATCTGAAAGTTCAGCTACTTTCTCCGATAATGAACTGATTTTCTTTGTGTGTTTTTCTGAACCAAGTTTCAGAGTGTCCATTTGTGTTGAAACCGTATCTACAGTGTCCTTTAAGTTTCCTTGTGGTTTTGCAAGTTGCTTAACCGAATCGGTAGATGCAACTGAGTGAGATTCAGCTTGCAAGGTGTCGTGATTTTCATGAACAAAAGTTTGCAGTTTTTTATGGCTGCTTCATGATTCTGTAATGCATTTTCATGACGCCAAAAAAATAGGTTGGAAATGCTCACAAATATGTGTTTTTACATCATTACAGACTTTTTGACATTTCGATTCGATTTTAAGTAACTCAGCAGTTAAATCTTCACGTGTTTGTTCATGCGTTTGCTCAATTGCGTTTAACTTTTGAAGATTTTGTTCCATTGTGTCTAACTTTAGTAGCTGTTACTGTGTTCGTTCCTGATTTTTTTTTTACATTGTGTCTAAGTTTTGAGTCTGTCGTTGTGTTCGTCTCTGACTTTGATCCATTTGTTTTTGATTTTGTTTCATTTGCAGCATTAATTGCAATAATAATGTATTAGTGTCTGGAATCTCTTCCTCTATGCTTTTCGGCAGTACACTTGCACCGGCGACATTCACATTTTGAAAAGCAGGAAATGTGTCTTGACTTAAATGAAAAAAAAAATGTGAGGACGCAAAACCTGAATCTACGGTATTTGCAAGATTGTGTCCTGTCATTTCGGCTTCCTGTGGCGAGCTGTTGCTGATCGATCGATCGATAATACCGCCCTCTTCACTAACTGTTTCACTGTCTACACCATTATTTATTGCCTGGTCCATTCCCGTATCCACTATTACCAAATTACTATGTTGAACATTAGTTAATTCATTACACGGTGACGCTAACACACTACTCTCGTCTTCACTGTCCTTTCTCAGTTTATTTTGGAGCCTAGTATTACGTTTTTCACACGCCATAATTGCCACAATATTTCACACGATAACAGACAAAATCACAATTTGAAGAGCAAAATAAGAAAACACATTAAAATAGCACTGAAAATAACATCCAATTATTCGAAGCGCGGCTGCGAAATACTTGGTAAAAATCTACATGCATGCCACAAATGTTTGACAGTGGAACAATGAAAAATTACAACTACAAAGGTGATTTTCTCTACAATTACGCGCTAGCAATAAACAAGAAAAAATCAGAAGATTCCAGTGAGGTATCCTAGGCTAAGGGTCGACATATGTAACGTTCCCTTAGAAAAATTATAAATGACTGTTCTGATAAACCTCTTATGATATTTGTTTTTCAAACAGCTGAGAAAACCTGAACGTACTCAGACATTTCTCTCTTTACTTATGCTGATCATCACTAAACTGACACACAATATTCTTTTTAGCGCAACGCAATCGGACTTTCAGTAATCCCTAAAAAAGAATGGCCCTGACTAACAATAACCTATACCTTTCATGAATCACTTACCTCACAAAAATCTTCGTTACTCGAACTACTGCAATACAGCTAGCGCCAATACTTTCAGCTAAATGATAGATTCTATCTACTGCAGGCACTAACTACTGATAGGCATAGTTAGCAAATGAAAGAGTTTGATAGAGAACAAACAATGTATTTACCTTAATAGTGTTCAAAAGTCATTATATTCATGACATCCAGTCTTACAAATTTACTCTTTCTGTTGAACACACGTGAAGATCGTCCGCAATCAAAATTCTGCCATCTCTCTCCCCACATCCACCACTGCCAACGGCTCACCTCCAACTGCGCAACGCTACGCGCTGTTCACATCCAACTGTCCCACACAACAATAGCAAAAATTCCAACACTGCCAACCAGCCACAGACTGCACAGGCAGTGATTTTCATACAGAGCGCTACGTGGCGGTACCAACATAAAAACCTAAACAGCCCACAATGCTTACAATGTGACCACTCCATACAATCATTGTCAACCTGCGTCAACCACTCTTCGACGGAATGTGGCAGCACTAGCAGGGGAAGCTACAAAGGGTGAAGCTGCTGCCCCTGCTGCTATCTTTTATGCAACCCACACAACGGTGCATTAGATTTTTCATCTTCTTCCACTCTGTACAAGTGAACCATAAGTCGTACAGAAAAAGGATTAACAGGACCTTCTTGTAGGAAATTTAATGTAGTTAAATTTCTTACTGGGACTTGTTTTCGCTGGGAGCCATGCGTTCTGGGTTATTCAAGAAAAACGAATCTGAAGGTCACTTAAGTACTTTCTGTTCAATAATGCGAGTACTATGTCCTCTAACGAAAACATATCCCATAAGAAATTTTACATTAAATAAAACAGCCATGTTAATTTTTTTATGTAGGCCTGTTAATTTGCGTGTACCGAGAGAACATGAAAATATCGTGTGAGGTATTTGAAGGCGTTGTGGGTTGCATAAAATCCCTGTTCTGGAGCTGCGAAATTACCCTGTTCAAAGCGTGTACGGTGGACCTGGGCACGAATGCAGTTTAAAAGAAGTTCAAATGTGTGTGAAATCTTATGGGACTTAACTGCTAAGGTCATCAGTCCCTAAGCTTACACACTACTTAACTTAAATTATCCTAAGGACAAATAATTACACCCATGCCAGAGGGAGGACTCGAACCTCCGCCGGGACCAGCTGCACAGTCCATGACTGCAGCGCCCGAGACCGCTCGCCTGATCCCGCGCGTCACCAATGCACTGGTTGCCATAGTGCAGAAATGGAGTGATTTGTCTCATATCCAAACAGGTATTATCACTGGCATTCGGGCCAAGAACAAAAACATTTCCAAAACAGTTAAGTTTGTAAACTGTTCTCGTGGTGCCATGGTGAAAGTATACCATGCATGGCAAAATGGCGCTACACAACAAACATTGCTTCATATGGGCCACCACAGACGGCCGCTGGCTCATGCACGCATGCAGAATGCTGTTCATTGGCGAAAAAGGCTGCAAATAATTGTCGACAGGTATCCTTTTCAACTGAATCCCGTTTTATGCAATATCAGAGAGGTGGCCGTTGGCATGCATCGAGTGAACTTCCTGGAAGGAAGGACCCTGTAACAACTGTCGGAAATGTCCAAGTGGGAGAAAGGTGCATTATTGCCTGAAGCATTGTTTCTTGGCATTCCCTAGGTTGTCTCGTCATTCTGGAAAGCACAATGGATGGACATAATTATGCATATATCCTTGGCGAGCACATCCACACCTACATACAGCTTATTTTTACTCCACCAGCACCGAATGCAGTGGTTAGCAGCCTGGACTCGTAATCGGGAGGACGACGCTTCAAATCCACCTCCGACCATCCTGCTATTATAAACATATCTTCCTATAATTTATTCATTGACTATCTATTAGAGGCATTCTTGTAGCCGCTAACGAATTGTGTGGATCGAAGTAGTTTATTAAGATTAAATTATAATTTCATGCCATTCTCTGCATCAGCTGGCTCTTTTATTTACAAAAAAGATTGGAGGGAAGAACAAATCACAACAATAATCACGAGCTCGTACACTCTTGTAGTCTAACATCATGTAAATTATTATTGACTTCACTTACGGGTTGCATGGGTAGATAGTAAATATTTTCGTTTTGCTTCCAGTCTCCCGTTCGGTGACTACAATCGTTTTCCTGTGCACCTTTCCTGAATGGACCTCGACAGCCGGTAAATGGTAATGGTTTGTAAACAACAGAATTTGACTATAAGTTCATTCCTAATTGATTTCTCCAGATTTTTGGTACTGTCTTCTTTCTTTGGTTTACTGTAAATTCATATTCTGGTGCTCAATAAATCGTTCGAACCATAAAGCAGGCCTTGTAATTCTTCAAAGTGGATAGTGGTACCAACATCGAGTCTCAGCATCGATGTACTTTGAATGTTGTTCGTTAAAACGTCAACTTTCAAGTTATTCATTCTCGCGCGCGTTCTGAGTCGCGAATCTGTTGGAAAGACATTCTGCCCGCTGGTTATCGGTTGCTAAACGTAATAAATTCTTCAACTGATGAAGTGAAGACATATATGTCCGCTAGCCAATACTTGTGACGCATAAAATTCGGCCTTGCGTGTGCCCGCTCGTGTGTTAGAGTAGTCTGTTCAACGGTAAACAAGAGCACTTTTGCGTGTTCTCGGTTATTCTGTTTTGTTCCTACATCCACCGTGACAACCGTCTGGTGTTGGAACTTTGATATGGACGCCGTATATTTGAGTTGCAGTTATTTGCTATTGATATTTCTCATGTTATAGGCCACTAGAATTACGGTGAGGTTGGAACACGCACTTGCAGACTGGCGAAATATATTGCTAGCAACGTTCTCATGTCAATATATGTGCTTTCACACGTCTTCATATTTAACTTCCGTTGTTCCAATAGTTAGATTGTACGCCTTGATCCTGATACAGTCTCGGTATTTAACTTATTCCTATGTGAGGTTGGTGTGGGAACGACATCATGTTTCCACTGATTTAATGTTTCTCAGACTAGTCTGGCGTGTTCGAAGTTTTCTGTTGTTCTGATTTTCATACATCGTAGACACCACATGGTTTATCGTGGGACAGTTGAAAAGCCAGTATTTGTTACTACTTCTGAAGTACGCATTAATAATCAGGAATCTCGCTGTAACATATAAGACTTATTTCCTCCACAACAATTTATGAAATCGTTGCTGTACTTGGTTTGCATACGTGCTGTTATGTAGATTCTAGTGCCTATATTTGACTGGAGCACGAACTTCACTACAAAATGTGCCATCAGTAGAATTATTAGTCGCAGTAAAGCCAAAATCGGTCACAGCAAAGCCAAACGACCATAAGCACAAGTATTTTGAACACTACACATGCCCTCACAGTTCTCAAGCTAAGTAGTGCTACCGAGACTCAGAGTGAGCGTGATATAAGCCCGTTATGTTTCGACGGGACTGTTACGTTTCATGTTCTTGAATGGCTTTTAGTATGAAGTTCACATCCGCATTTCACGTGGTTTGCCTATGAGGGACATCATATACACATTCACAAAATATTTTGATAATCTTTGAGAAGAAATTGTGATCTTCATTTTGTGCAAATAGTCATTCATCAGCCAACTTTTTTGGTTTAATTGTCTTGACTGCATAGTTGTTTTGACTGACATGCCGGTTTCGGTTATATAATAGCCACGAAAATCATTTACAATAGAAGTAAAAGGAAAGCCATTGCGATCGACTGCAATATGAGATTAAAAGGACATCTCAGAAAATATAAACAAACCACCGGCCGGTGTGGCCGAGAGGTTCTAGGCGCTTCAGTCTGGAACCGCGCGACCGCTACGGTCGCAGGTTCGAATCCTGCCTCGGACATGGATGTGTGTGTTGTCCTTAGGTTAGTTAAGTTTAAGTAGTTCTAAGTTCTAGGGGAATGATGACCTCAGATGTTAAGTCCCATAGTGCTCAGAGTCATTTGAACTATTTATCAACAAACTATAGCCTACCTCTCGTTCTGCTGCACTGACACAGGTCATCATCATGTTATATAATATGAGTCAAATCTGCAATGCATGCCTCAACCAGATCAACCAGAACAAATATATCATAGAGGTCGATAACGCATGCATTTCGGAGAGGTATTCTAAAATGCATTTTAGTCAGCAAGTTGATTTTTTATATTTAACTGTCTGAAAAGCTTATTTGTCTTCCTACAGTTTGAAGTTGGTCAGCAGTTAAGAAAACGCTTAACAATAGAAACTGAATGCTGAAATAATGCTAAACCTGAATACATTGCCTTGGCTTTAGAGTTAATGTTACAAAGGAATAGATAGTAAACGTCAAGAACATGTATCTTGGTCTGTCTCTCGTATTTTAAGGTACAGGGCGTTTGTGTTCAGTTGAGACAACTAAATATTTCGAACATGATACATTGCACGAAAAAAATACTGTGAGTGAAAAGTTTATGTTAGTACTGGGGCCAACTGTCTTTGCTACATTGGCCACGTCCTACCCATCCCCCCTGTGTGGGTGAGGTCAGCCCCGTATATTGAAACGATTATTTAAACCACTGTTACCGCGCGGAGTGACCGCGCGGTTAGAGGTGCCATGTCTGGAATCGAGCCGCCACTCCCCCACCCCCCGCCCCCCTCCGAAGGTTCAAGTCCTCCCTCGGACATGGATGTGAGTTTTGTCTTTAGCGTAAGTTAGTTTAGATGTGTGTGTTGTCTTTATCGTAATTTAGTTTAGTCAGTGTGTAAGTCTAGGGACCGTTGATCTCAGCAGTTTGAACCCATAGGAATTCACACACATTTGAACATTTTTAAACCACTGTTTTCTGTCCGTAGTAGATGGCTCTGTAACAGGTAAATATCAAGTATATCTCTCTTTGCACTCAAGAATCGAAGCATTTGATTCCACATTTCATTTACGACCTAATTGTAAACCTTTGTGTTATAAAGGATGAGATTTTTGTTCGAATTTTACTTCAGTGTTGTAAATCTGATTATACACTCCTGGAAATGGAAAAAAGAACACATTGACACCGGTGTGTCAGACCCACCATACTTGCTCCGGACACTGTGAGAGGGCTGTACAAGCAATGATCACACGCACGGCACAGCGGACACACCAAGAACCGCGGTGTTGGCCGTCGAATGGCGCTAGCTTCGCAGCATTTGTGCACCGCCGCCGTCAGTGTCAGCCAGGCATACGGAGCTCCATCGCAGTCTTTAACACTGGTAGCATGCCGCGGCAGCGTGGACGTGAACCGTATGTGCAGTTGACGGACTTGGAGCGAGGGCGTATAGTGGGCATGCGGGAGGCCGGCTGGACGTACCGCCGAATTGCTCAACACGTGGGGCGTGAGGTCTCCACAGTACATCGATGTTGTCGCCAGTGGTCGGTGGAAGGTGCACTTGCCCGTCGACCTGGGACCGGACAGCAGCGACGCACGGATGCACGCCAAGACCGTAAGATCCTACGCAGTGCCGTAGGAGACCGCACCGCCACTTCCCAGCAAATTAGGGACACTGTTGCTCCTGGGGTATCGGCGAGGACCATTCGCAACCGTCTCCATGAAGCTGGGCTACGGTCCCGCACACCGTTAGGCCACTTCCGCTCACGCCCCAACATCGTGCAGCCCGCCTCCAGTGGTGTCGCGACAGGCGTGAATGGAGGGACAAATGGAGACGTGTCGTCTTCAGCGATGAGAGTCGCTTCTGCCTTGGTGACATTGATGGTCGTATGCGTGTTTGGCACCGTGCAGGTGAGCGCCACAATCAGGACTGCATACGACCGAGGCACACAGGGCCAACACCCGGCATCTCCTACACTGGCCGTACACCTCTGGTGATCGTCGAGAGGTCACTGAATAGTGCACGGTACATCCAAACCGTCATCGAACCCATCGTTCTACCATTCCTAGACCGGCAAGGGAACTTGCTGTTCCTACAGGACAATGCACGTCCGCGTGTATCCCGTGCCACCCAACGTGCTCTAGAAGGTGTAAGTCAACTACCCTGGCCAGTAAGATCTTCGGATCTGTCCCCCATTGAGCATGTTTGGGACTGGATGAAGCGTCGTCTCACGCGGTCTGCACGTCCATCACGAACGCTGGTCCACCTGAGGCGCCAGGTGGAAATGGCATGGCAAGCCGTTCCACAGGACTACATCCAGCATCTCTACGATCGTCTCCATGGGAGAATAGCAGCCCGCATTGCTGCGAAAGGTGGATATACACTGTACTAGTGCCGACATTGTGCATGGTGTGTTGCCTGTGTCTATGTGCCTGTGGTTTTGTCAGTGTGATCATGTGATGCATCTGATCCCAGGAATTTGTCAATAAAGTTTCCCCTTCCTGGGACAATGAATTCACGGTGTTCTTATTTCAATTTCCAGGAGTGTATGTGTTGTGCGTCAAACAGTTTTAGGAGTTTTCTCGCACTTTTCGGAGCAGTTATGTTTCGTGGAATGCATCGTTGAGTTCCTTTGCCCTTATTCTCAAGTGTGCTCTGGAGGCCCATCGGAGACATTTGTTTTGTATGACTTGGATCTTCTTGAAATTGGTACCGCATGTTGTTCTCACCAAGTCTCTCCACAGTGCTGTGTGGGCTCTACGGTAGCTCGCCATAATCTCATCTGCGTGGCAACATTCAGATCCTTAGTCTTGAAGAAGAGAATGAGAGATCCCAACAAATCTTAGTCCGGCTTTCTTCTTTTCTGCGACTTCATAGGTGAAGAGTAATTTCGTGTCCAGGCAGATCAGCTAGCAGCACGGGAAGTCTGGTTTGTGAAGGCAAGCGCATATCTATGACATAGGCAATATCGATCGTGCATGCACTGGACAAGGAGAACGTGTGTCCGATTTATTCACCAAACTGCCAAACCATCTCACAGGTTTAGTGAGTGAGGCTATTGTTCCGTCTGTCAGGAGCATTCAGGACATTGAATGTGCCTTACAGTTCTTCGTAGATTTGCAAGTCAAGGGGGAGTTAGTGGGCTTGAGCAATTTTCAGTATTATCAGTTGTTGATACAATGGTATCGGTGTTTTACGGGGGCTAAGGAAACGAAGCTACTGTTTAGCGATTTTCGTCAGCTGATCTGCAGCCCGTTCCCTCCCAGTAGAAATCGTCGTGGGTTAATGAGTAAGTTGTATTTGGAATTACAGTACTTTGGTGAATCCTTAGAGGATTATGTGTGTAGAAGAAAAGAGGCTCTCTCTCTCTCTCTCTCTCTGTCTCTGAAAAACAGATTGTGAATAATATTTAAGAGCAGATCTGACCTGAGAACTGGAAGCGAGTGATGTTCAGTACACGTCCCAGTAATTGCACTCAACTGGAGCAACTCAGATTTATGCTATCAGGGATGGCGATAAGAAGCGCTCCGGAGGGAGCAAGGCAAGATTGTAATGCAAAAATAATAAAGAGATCATGAGTGACCCATATATGAGGGGAGAAAGGAAATGTAATCGTTCGGGACATTTGGCACGGAACTGTACTAGTAAGTAGGGGGAAGTTAATAGATGACTCCAGAGGAAAGGGTGGGTTATAAAACAAAACTGTGTTTTGCTAAAGGCGGACCCTATCCAAAAACATATATATTGTTAAAGCAAACACGGAAAAAAGAGCTTCAATACCAAGATGATTAAAGGGTACCGCGGTTGGTCCCGCACTGGAATAAGATTATTATGGGATCTACAACTCGACTGCCCTTTGTCTGAGCGGAGATTAATGGGATAGCTGTTTGGGCCATTTAGAATACGGCTAATACTAATAGAGATATGTATTAAGTTTAAGCTAGTAATAGCGAATACTCTGTTCAAGAATCACAAGAGGAGGCTATATATTTGGAACACACTAGAGGATGCGCGAAGATTTCAGTAAGATAACATCATAGTAAGGCACGAATTGCAAAATCAGATACTTGAATGTAAGACGCAACCGGGAGTAGAGGCAGACTCAGACCACAATGTCGTAGTGATGAAGAATAGGCTGAAGTTCAAGAGACTACTCAGGATGAATCAATATGCAAAGAACTGGAAGTACTAAGGGATGACTAGAAGTTCCCTAAGGCTATAGGTACAGCAATGAGGAATAGCTCAATTGGTAGTATGGACATCTCTAATAATGCCAATCACATAAGCTGGAAACGAAAAAATATTTACAAAGAAAGTGCGAAGAAACCATGGGTAACAGAAGCAATACGTTAGTTAGCTAACACATAGTTTAAGAACCATGAAAGAAGCTTGTATACATGGATGAACCCTGGAGATACTAAAAGGTATCAGATAGATTATATAATGGTAAGACAGAGATTTGGGAACCAGGTTGTAAATAGTAACACATTTCCAGGGGCAGATGTGGACTCTGACCACAATCCATTGGTTATGACCTGTAGATTAAAACTGAAGAAACTGCAAAAAGGTGGGAATTTAACGAGATGGGACCTGGATAAACTGAAAGAACCAGTGGTTGTACAGAGTTTCAGGGACAGCATAAGGGAACAATTGACAGGAATGGGGGAAAGAAATACAGTAGAAGAAGAAAGGGTAGCTTTGAGGGATGAAGTAGTGAAGGCAGCAGAGGATGAAGTGGGTAAAAAGACGAGGGCTAGTAGAAATCCTTGGGTAACAGAAGAAATATTGGATTTAACTGATGAAAGGAGAAAATATAAAAATGCAGTAAATGAAGCAGGCAAAAAGGACTACAAACGTCTCAAAAATGAGATCGACAGGAAGTGCAAAATGGCTAAGCAGGGAAGGCTAGAGGACAAATGTAAGGATATAGAGGCTTATCTCACTAGGGTAAGATAGATACTGCCTACAGGAAAATTAAAGAGACCTTTGGAGAAAAGAGAACCACTTGTATGAATATCAAGAGCTCAGATGGAAACCCAGTTCTAAGCAAAGAAGGGAAAGCAGAAAGGTGGAAGGAGTATATAGAGGGTCTATAATGGGAAAATGTTCTCGAGGACAATATTATGGAAATGGAAGAGGATGTAGATGAAGATGAAATGGGAGATACGATACTGCGTGAAGAGTTTGACAGAGCACCGCAGGACCTGAGTGGAAACAAGGCCCCCGGAGTAGACAACATTCCATTAGAACTACTGACGGCCTTGGCAGAGCCAGTCCTGACAAAACTCTACCATCTGGTGAGCAAGATGTATGAGACAGGCGAAATACCCTCAGACTTCAAGAAGAATATAATAATTCCAATCCCAAAGAAAGCAGGTGTTAACAGATGTGAAAACTACCGAACAATCAGATTAATAAGCCACAGCTGCAAAATACTAACGCGAATTCTTTACAGACGAATGGAATAACTAGTAAAGCCGACCTCGGAGAAGATCAGTTTGGATTCCGTAGAAATACTGGAACACGTGAGGCAATACTGACCTTACGACTTATCTTAGAAGCTAGATTAAGGAAAGGCAAACCTACGTTTCTAGCATTTGTAGACTTGGAGAAAGGTTTTGACAATGTTGACTGGAATACACTCTTTCAAATTCTAAAGGTGGCAGGGGTAAAATACAGAGAGCGAAAGGCTATTTACAATTTTTACAGAAACCAGATGGCAGTTATAAGAGTCGAGGGACATGAAAGAGAAGCAGTGGTTGGGAGGGGAGAAAGAAAGGGTTGCAGCCTCTCCCCGATGTTATTCAATGTGTATATTTAGCAAGCAGTAAAGGAAACAAAAGAAAAATTTGGAGTAGGTATTAAAATCCATGGAGAAGAAATAAAAACTTTGAGGTTCGCTGATGACATTGTAATTCTGTCAGAGACAGCAAAGGGCTTGGAAGAGCTGTTGAATGGAATGGACAGTGTCTTGAAAGGAGGATATAAGATGAACATCAACAAAAGCGAAACGAGGATAATGGAATGTAATCGAATTAAGTCGGGTGATGCTGAGGGAATTAGATTAGGAAATGAGACACTTAAAGTAGTAAATGAGTTTTGCTATTTGTGGAGCAAAATAACTGATGATGGTCGAAGTAGAGAGGATATAAAATGTAGATTGGCCATGGCAAGGAAAGCGTTTCTGAATAAGAGAAATTCGTTAACATAGAGTACAGATTTAGGTCTCAGGAAGTCATTTCTGAAAGTGTTTGTATGGAGTGTAGCCATGTATGGAAGTGAAACATGGACGATAAATAGTTTAGACAAGAAGAGGGTAGAAGCTTTCGAAATGTGGTGCTACAGAAGAATGCTGAAGATTAGATGGGTTGATCACATAACTAATGACGAAGTATGGAATAGGATTAGGGAGAAGAGAAATTTGTGGCACAACTTGACTAGAAGAAGGGATCGGTTAGTAGGACATGTTTTGAGGCATCAAGGGATCAAAAATTTACCATTGGAGGGCAGCGTGGAGGGTAAAAATCGTAGAGGGAGACCAAGAGATGAATACACTGAGCAGATTCAGAAGGATGTAGGTTGCAGTAGGCACTGGGAGATGAAGAAGCTTGCACAGGATACAGTAGTATGGAGAGCTGCATCAAACCATCTCAGGACTGAAGACCACAACAACAACACGTTATTTTGTCGATGTAAGAAGGAAGTACAAGAATGTTCAGGGAAATGCAGGAGTAAAGAAATTCAAGTCGCTGAGGAATAAGATAAATAGGAAGTTAAGACAAAATAGCTGCAGGAGAAATGTGAAGAAACAGAAAAATGAATGATTGTCGGAAGGATTGACCTAACACACAGGAAAGACGAAACAACATTCAGTGACGTTAAGAGCACAGGTTGTAACTTTAAGAGAGCAACAGGAATACCACTGTTAAATGAAGACGAGAGAGCGGATAGGTGGAAAGAGTACATTGAAGGAATTTATATGAGGGAAGAGTTGTCTGTGATAGAAGAAGAAACAGGAGTTGTGTTGGAAGAGATAGGGGATCCAGTAGTAGAATTAGAATTTAAGAGAGCTTTGGAGGATTTAAATAAAGCAGAATGTATAGATAACATTCCATTACACTTTCTGAAATCGTTGGGGGAAGTGGCACCAAAACGACTATTCACCTTGTTGTGTAGAATGTATGAGTCTTCTGAGATACCAACTGACTTTAGGAAAAATATCATCCACACAACTCCGGACTGCAAGAGCTGACAAGTGCGAGAATTATGAGCATAACAGCTCATGCAGGCATCCAAGTCGCTGACAAGATTAATACACAGAAGAATGGAAAAGAAAACTGAGGATGTGTTGATGACGATCAGTTTCCATTTAGAAAAGGTAAAGGCACTCGAGAGTAAATTGTGACGCTGTGGTTGATGATGGAAGTCAGAGTAAAAAAAAATAAAAAAAAACCTCAAGAAACGTTCATAGGATTTGTCGACCTAGAATGAGGATTCGAAAGTGTAAAAAGTTGCTACATGTTCGCAATTCTGAGAAAATAGGGAGTAAGCTATATAGAGAGTTGGGTAATATACTATATGTAAAAGATCCATGAAGGAATAATAAGCGTGGAGTACGAAGAACGAAGCTCTCGGGTTAATAAGTGTGTATGACAAGGATGTAGTCTTTCCCCCTAGTGTTCAATCTATACGTAGAACAAGCAGTGATGGAAATATAAGATTGAATGAGGAGTTGGTTTAAAATTCAAGGTCTAAGGATATTAATATTGCCATTCGCTGATGACATTGTTATCCTGAGTATAAATGAAGAAGCATTATGTGACCTGTTGAATGGAATGAACAGTCTAATGAGTACAGAATATGTATTGAGAGGATACCGAAGAAAGACGAAAGTTATGAGAAGTAACAGAAATGAGAGCAGCGAGAACTTAACATCAAGACTGTTGGTCACGAAGTAGATGAAGTTAAGGAATTCTGCCACCTAGGCAGCAAAATAAGCATTGACGCACAGAGCAAGGAGGACATCACAAGCAGACTAGCACTTTCAAAAAGAGCAGTTCTGGCCAAGAGAAGTCTACTAGTATCAAACGTAGGCCTTAATTTGAGAAAGAAATTTCTGAGAACGTACGTGTGGAGCACAACACTGGATGGTAGTGAAACATGGACTGTGGGAAAACTGGAACAGAAGAAAATCGAAGCATTGAGATGTGATGCTACAGGCGATTCTTGAAACTTATGTAGACTGAGAAGGTATGGAATGAGGAAGTTCGGTGCAGAATCGGAGAGAAAAGGAATATCTTGAATGCAATGACAGGGAGAAGATACAGGATGATAAGACATCTGTAAAGATATCAGAGCATGGCTTCCATGGTACTAGAGGCAGCTGTAGAGGGCAAAAACTGTAGAGGAAGACTGAGATGGGAATACATCCACAAAATAATTGAGGACACAGGTTGCAAGTGCTACTCTGAAACGAAGAGGATGCCACAGAGAGAAATTCTGAACTGTTCTGATTGGACGACGTTGTCCAGTACCCAAAGTATATTCTAGTCTTTTGAGTAATACCCAGTCGAGCGGCTTTCCCAGTTTAAGTAGACGATTGATTGAGCGTTAATTGTTGGAAAGCAAGACATCCTTCCAGGGCCTTGGTAATGGGACCATACACGTTATCTTCCACGCAGCAGAAGTATCTGTGGTGGAGACAACTGTAGACAATTCTTGTGATTAGTACCACAGGCTTTCAAGGAAGATCTCTGAAGTCGTCATTGGTAAAGAGGCCATGTCCCAGCAAGTTGTTAGCTATTTTACGGATGACTTGTTTAATTTCCGCTGGAATGGCAAGCAGTGGCTGGAATTTGCATTGATGCTTTGTGGAACATCATATGTGTGGACCTACTCCGCTTAGCTCAGGACTTCATCATCTTGTAAAGGTGAAGGTGGAGCTGTTATTTTCTAGTGATATGCATTGGTATAGACTTCCGCTTGCACCAATGTGTCGTATGTCCGACCGTCTACTCGACGTACTGCTAGTTTTGGTGGTTTTTCGTGAGTAGCACAGACAGATGTCCATTTAATAAATTATTGTTATTTTATCCCCCTATCCCTGCGTAGGCGGGGGAGGGGATGGTCTGGCATCAGTAGAAATAACACTTTTCAGCGGCTAGAACTTAACGCTAACATATATACTAAAACGATAGAAAGATATATGTAACATTAATTTTAAATTATTTGAAAAGGTGACATGATTGGGAGAAATATGAATAATGTAATGGCGTATTCATGAACTGTTTCAAAACGGTGATAAAAATAGGACAGACAGCACAGTGAAAGACTTCAGGAAACCCACCCCTATCAAGCCATCTCCTTCAGTATGCCAGTTACACCACATTCCTCACCCTGTAACCTACATTTCAGAAATCCCAAATCCCTCCAAATTCACTTCAGCCAGTTTACCTACCAATGCAATCAATGGCTCCTCAGAATCAACCATTCTAAAACCAAGGCAATAATTATAGTACGAATCACCTGCACCTTCCAGCTGCATGACTTCTGCCTCTTACCATTTACAACCGTCCTGTCCAGCTTACCAACATACTAAAACGTCATGGAATTATCCTCGAATGGCAACTAACATGGAAACCTCACGTACTAACCGTCCTAAAGAAAGCCCACAATAGACTAGAGCTATCAGAATTACTAACTGGTCTAACTTGGTGATTACACCTTTCCACTATTCTTCACACCTACAAAATCCTGATCCCACCCATCGTCTGCTATGCAAATGTTGCATGGATCTGAACCCTGCCATACTTCTGTAAGTACCTTCAAATCCTTGAATGCCATGAACTCCATCTCAATTTCCGTTTCCATTTACGACCACCTTTATCCTGTACCATCTTGTCAATTTGCCGCCCCGCCTCACCCTCATGGAATACCGCATCTCCTATACTGTCCACAGACTAGATTCTAATCACGGCATTGTCTCCCCTCTGATCACCAACCTGATATGCTGCTGCACCATCCTCCATCCCTACACTTACACTCAGTCCACATCCTATCAGAGCGAAACTTCAACTAACTCCCTCTCTGAGACAGTGAGATCCACCCTGATATTTATCCCTCCTTTCAACTTTAACCATTCCCCGCCTATCCCACTCCACGTAACGGCCTCTCTCTCCTTTATCGCTCCTTCATCCCTACCCCTTTCCCATTGAAACCACTGCTCTACCGATACAACACACTACTCCTCGCCCTTTGTCTTTCCCACCGACTGTGTTTCTCACTATCCACATCAGTTCCCACCTCTCATCTCCATAGTTTTTCCTTTCTAATAGACCCCTATCTTTCTACCGACACCCCTCAACGCTAGGGAACATAATTTCTCTGGCAATACCTATCACCCTTGTGCAGGTCCTTCAGTTTTGACATGAAGGTGCAGTGCTTCAGTGTTTTTATGAGAAGAATTTCACCTTTCTGCGATGTGTTTTTAAGTTGTATATATTTCCGTCTTTTAACCCTGTCTTTGATTTTTAATTTCAGATAGAAAAAACACAACTTTTGTTTCTATTTCTGATTGAAAAACCTTGTTTTATTCACTTATGTTAAGAGGGAGAAATGTACTGCTGCCAGCCCTTCCACTGCCCATATGCGGCGATGGGAGTGACAACAATAAAGGAAAAAAATCATCACAATCATCTACCCTTAGTGGATCTGCTTATCGTTAGGCACACACATACTCTACCAACTTATAAAATTCATCTAGTTGCTGTTGATTGAAGTAGGCTTGAAAATTTGGATTTATATTATCTTCACTTGTTGATGACTTGTGCCAGTGCAGCTAAATGAGAGGTGTAGCATGTATATTATATCGTCTCACCTTTGCTTTTTTTCTATTATTGTTGTAAACAGAACCTTTTTTCCTTTTACTTTTATTGTAGTTTCTGAAGATGGTTGCCGTATAGCCGAAATCAATAATTACATTCCAAAAACATTGGAATCAAGACTATTAAATAAAAGATTATTTCGTCATGTGATTATTCACCAAATTGTAATTTCCTTTCATATCCCTCTTATTTCAGCCATTGTGCAATTTAAGCACCGCCTTGTACTTAATATGTTTAGAAAATAGATAGTGGTGAGCTATTTCTAGGGACTAGGGACAAAATTCTGTATTAAAAAGGATATCTTTTTCAAAATATTTTGCTGAAGTCACGTGTTGTCATCTACTCATTTCAAAAATGAGAGGAGGCTTTCAATTCTCATAGTGACCTTTAATCCCACTATCGAACATAACTTTTATTTTGATCATCTGCTGCTTACAAATACTGCCTGAAGAGTAAGAGAGGAAATTATATCCCCGCCTCAGCCCTCCTCAGTAACTCCTCTCTCCCTCTCTCTCTATCTCTCACTTAGTCTTCTGCTCTCATTGCTCTTTGTTATCTATCGCATACATTTTATATTAACCATCATTCCCTTAAAAGTTTACAAACTCTATTTTTTGGAGGCTCTTAAACAAGTTGCTCCTCTAATGCAAACCTTCATCATTTTTTGGGGATTTCAAACAGTCTGTCTCATTATAAGCAATCAAACGCATATTCGTGGCCGACAGCGTGCGAAGTTTAATTACTCTTAAGTTATTCTTACATTACTAAGCGTCAGATATTGAAATATATGACAAATTTACCAAAAGTGAAGAAGTGATATTGCTTAGTTCCAAATTCCGCTGATTTCCTTCTCACTTATTAAATGGAATACAAATAGGGACTTCCGACACAAGTGAGAATGCGACACTTTTCTTCCGGTACTGTGCTTTTAGAATCGAATCATACTTTCGCTGCTTATTCGATCGAACTGATTTTACGCGCACATTCGAAAAGTGACTGCGTGGTAGTTTGTTTCTACCTGTAGTACTGTAGTAGGTGCTGCAACACAGGCATGTAACTTTCGAAAACATCATAAAAAACTTGTGCACTACCGCAAAAAGGAGAAAAAAATATTTGAAAGTGGCGAAGTATCTCTTTATCTGTCAAACCTTTTAATATAATTTAAGAGCAGTCCATTTGCAGAATGGAAAGGCACGAAAATAATTTTCCTGTGTCTGTACAAATATGCTCAACAATATCTTTTCGCCGTTGCGACATCCGTGTCTAGTGAGTGTTTATTTTCGAAAACTGGTGCAGCTGTGACTTAGGCTGGAAATAACTTTTTTCAGAAATAAACCGCTTGCAGCAATATGAACATTCCTGTAAAGTTCTTTCAGCTGAAAACGGTTTATTTCAGAAACATGGATTACTTCAGCTGCTGTTGCACTTAAGAGAACTTTTTGAAAAAAGCTTGCCTCTTAAATAACTGAAGTAAATGCTCGTTTTGGAAACCCAATCCGAAAGGTGAATTTTTTGTTTCAGAATTATAATTAACAACGAAATAAAAATATGTAATACGTTCTATTAGACCACATTAAATAAGAAATCAATAAAATATAATATAGACTCAGTTTTACTTAATTTTCACAAAAAAGTGAAAAGTATCGATAGAAGTAGATATCAATGATTTTAGAGTACTCATATCAGTAGTATCGCAAGAAGAGTCGAGTACTAGTTATCTGAGCAGGTATCGATACTTTGCTGGAATCGAAACCTCTGTAAGTACAACACCAAAATTTAGTGAACTCATAATTATTTTCATTAAATGACTAAGTCTTCAGTGCTATGTGATACCTGTAAACTCTTGAAGAAGGTGCAGATTGTACTTTTTAGTACATTAAAGTACCCCTATATAGCACAGACTGGGTTAGCACAAATCGGGCCTTGTCACGTCAAGCTGTCAATTGCATTTAGTGTCGTTACCACTGTTAACAGCCCACCTTAGGCTACGGATTATACGCTCAGTGGATACAATAGATTCAATCTCTCACTGGGGCTAACAGCTAAGGCAATTAGCACCACCCGGTTAATTCGAGATACTGCAGATCCATTCCAGTCTGTTTACGTCAGGGAACAATTATTAACTTCAGCAATTAGTACTATCTTCTCTCGGCCAGGAAGCGACAGGCAACTCCTACCGCAGAGTCGAAAAGCCCATTTGTTTGTAATGCAACACTTCTTCCATTTGTACTGTGTTCAGCAAAGCGAGAAAAAACTAAAAACAAAATATCAAAGTAACTAACTGATTAGAATTTTTTTGGTACGAGCTTCATGGTGTATCTGAGTTGAGAAATTCATTTCAGTATAAGGCAATGTTTTCATTCTAATTCGAAAAGAGTGAGTCTACTGGCCTAAGAGAATGGCATACTAAACGAAAATACACACAATTTCATATCCGAGGCGGCTTTATTTAGACAGCCAGTGTGTTTAGGTAAGTAGTAAAATCATTCGACACAGACATTGGAGTAAAAACTTTTGCTGGCAGTTTGTGCCAATTAATCATCGTAATCCTATTTTAGTGGCTATAAAAAGTGCAATATTTGTTTTATGAAAAGAGAGAAAAGTTGAACCGAATGTAAACGGAATATTTCCCAATAAATCTAATCCTCACGAGAAAATGATTTATTTGTACTAAAGCTGGAACCCTAATACACCTACTGCTTTCACTATATGACCTATCAACTATTTACTAATGGATAAGAACAGTTTCATATAAGAGAATTGAAAAGTGTATTGACCGAGCACCAAAAACTTATTCCCATAATGTGTCTATTTTCACGAGACCAGTGTAGAGTAATAAATCGCTATAGTGGAAAAGAATAATGTAAGAATTTAGCACCTTCTTTCTGTTGAGGAATAACATTTGAAAATCTGACAAGCGGTGAGAACAATCACACTGATGTCCGTGGTAACTGCAGCAGTAGGAAGTATTCTTACAATGGGAATAAATTTATACAGCAATTTAGATAATTCACAATATAGGGTTACATAAATGATGCTACACTTTGCGAATTGACTTTGGTATTGTACTCCTGAGAGCTGAAAACTAAACAGTCCATTGTGAAATCTCAGACACTGTCGATAGGTTCCCACGGAATCACCCTACATGAGGTTGTGTATGTGAATCCACGAAACGTCAACAGTGATTTCTGGAGAAGCATGACAAAAAATTTATCGATTAATGGTATCCCAGACAAAGGTAATGATGCTTTTCCGACTTACTGAATGGTTTCAGAATAACCTCCAAGTAATGTACTTCGACAGGACACATGTCATTGATCGTCATGTTTGTCGATATAGAATGAAATAGGTTTCCCATGTCAAACTATTTACTAGCGCGCTGTAGACACTTCGCACATTTTCGAATGTTATTATTATTTATTTCATTTTAATCAGGTTTTAGTTAGAGCAATAATTGGTTATACGTTGAAAAATGAAAGAAACTTTTGCCACTGCTTTTGAGTATGTTAGGCAAAGAGTTTAAATTATTTCAGAAAGAAACCACAAGTAAAATACGATGTTCTAATGTCAGCGTAAATGAACTACTGGAGGAAATATACAGGGTGTTTCAAAAATGACCGGTATATTTGAAACGGCAATAAAAACTAAACGCGCAGCCATAGAAATACAACGTTTGTTGCAACATGCTTGGGACAACAGTACATTTTCAGGCGGACAAACTTTCGAAATTACAGTAGTTACAATTTTCAACAACAGATGGCGCTGCAAGTGATGTGAAAGATATAGAAGAAAACGCAGTCTGTGGATGCGCCATTCGGTACGTCGTCTTTCTGCTATAAGCGTGTGCTGTTCACAACGTGCCAGTGTGCCGTGGACAACATGGTTTATTCCTTGGAACTGAGGATTTTTCTGATGTTGGAATTCCACCGCCTAGAACACAGTGTTGTTGCAACAAGACGAAGTTTTCAATGAAGGTTTAATGTAACCAAAGGACCGAAAAGCGATACAATAAAGGATCTGTTTGAAAAATTTTCAACGGACTGGGAACGTGACGGATGAAAGTGCTGGAAAGGTAGGGCGACCGCGTACGGCAACCACAGAGGGCAACGCGCAGCTAGTGCAACAGGTGATCCAACAGCAGCCTCGGGTTTCCGTTCACCGTGTTGCAGTTGCGGTCCAAATGACGCCAACGTCCATGTATCGTCTCATGCGCCAGAGTTTACACCTCTATCCATACAAAATTCAAACGCGGCAACCCCTCAGCGCCGCTACCATTGCTGCACGAGAGACATTCGCTAACGATATAGTGCACAGGATTAATGACGGCGATATGCATGTGGGCAGCATTTGGTTTACTGACGAAGTTTATATTTCCTGGACGGCTTCGTCAATAAACAGAACTGGCGCATATGGGGAGCCGAAAAGCCCCATGTTGCAGTCCCATCGTCCCTGCATCCTCAAAAAGTACTGGTCTGGACCGCCATTTCTTCCAAAGGAATCATTGGCCCATTTTTCAGATCCGAAACGATTACTGCGTCACGTTATCTGGACATTCTTCGTGAATTTGTGACGGTACAAACTGCCTTAGACGACACTGCGAACACCTCGTGGTTTATGCAAGATGGTGCCCGGCCACATGGCACGGCCGACGTCTTTAGTTTCCTGAATGAATATTTCGATGATCGTGTGACTGCTTAGGGCTATCCTAAACATACAGGAGGTGGCATGGATTGGCCTCCCTATTCGCCAGACATGAACCCCTGTGACTTCTTTCTGTGGGGACACTTGAAAGACCAGGTGTACCGCCAGAATCCAGAAACAATTGAACAGCTGAAGCAGTACATCTCATCTGCATGTGAAGCCATTCCGCCAGACACGTTGTCAAAGGTTTCGGGTAATTTCATTCAGAGACTACGCCATATTATTGCTACGCATGGTGAATATGTGAAAAATATCGTACTATAGAGTTTCCCAGACCGCAGCACCATCTGTTGTTGACAATTGTAACTACTGTAATTTCGAAAGTTTGCCTGCCTGAAAATGTACTGTTGTCCCAAGGATATTGCAACAAACGGTGTATCTCTATCGCTGTTCGTTTAGTTTGTATTGCCGTTTCAAATATACCGGTCATTTTTTAAACTCCCTGCATCTCCAACCAACTGATTTGTGCCATTGCTGGGGTGGCTTCCGTACCATACCTGCTCGAGTAGCTACATAAATTGATCGGTTTAGTCTTGTAATGTTCAGTTGCTTTTCTATTTATTCGTCTCGACGTATTTTGCTACCGATTTGGAACATTCTTGAATATTTATCTCTCTAAATTCATAATAGATACATTTGTCATTAAATTATGAAAATGTATGTAGGCAATCTAAAACGTGCGATTGTTCCTTTTGTTAGGTGTAAGACTTCCAACAGACTTTCGCAATAGTTTGTTTAGTATTTACATGGACAACAGTAAAGCAGCAAACAGAAGTGTGAGTTAACAAATTGTCATCCACTTGGCTCATTTGTTTCGTGGCCATATTTAATATTTCACTCCACAATTACTAGATTCAAATTCGATATATCATCAAGGATAAGTTAACATAAAAAATAATTTACGATAATTAGCGCCACGGTCACTCAAAGGAAGCTCCAAACATTACAGGTATCTCACTTCAGTCCTTCGCTATGCACCACATGACAGACGGCACACCTGTCACATTCTGCCAGTCATGGTTTCGTCTGCGTCAGAGTAAAATGTATTAAATACTCTGGGAACTACCATGAGAGTTACTGCCAACAAAGTTTGGGTCGAAAAGGCACAAAAGGTCTATAATTTTTATTTCTTCTTTCTTTTTCATTCCTTTGCTTCAAATTCGGACAGGAAGGACGAGAGATGGACCATCCTTCGTCTTTACATCTTTGAAGATCAATGGAAACTAATGATAAAAGCTACAGCGCCCTACGTCACCTTCCCGCTCAGTATCATGACATGTCGTTCCGGCGTTAAGTCAAGCGCGGCACGCCAGTCGGGAACGTTAGGGCAGAGAGGGCTGTGAAGAAGACGTCAGCCCATTACAAGCGGACTGACCCCTCTCTAGGACGACAACACGACGGCAGCGCCCTCTAGGGGAATAGAATATTAGCGCTACTCCCGACTGGTCGGGGCCCAGTTCTGCCAGTTTTACAGAAGCGTCGAAAACTATTTCAGACCCTAATCGAGTCCATCCACGTCGTGTTGCGAAACTTCTACGGGGAAGCGGGGACCCGACAAGATGTTAGGCAGGTGTACCAGTTTCTCTTCCGTGTATTAACCAGTTACCTTGAAATGTCATTCAGCTTCGTATCCTATCTAGAAAAACGTACTTCTGAGATTTCATTACTCTACATTAATTATTATTTGGTGATGCGATTTTTTACGTCATTGTATTTACTATGTTTATGTTGTGGATACAGTTGTCTTTCAAGTTGGCAATAGTCACGTTCAGGCGACTAAACGGATACGCTACTTGCCTGATAAACAGACAGGTCCCTTATAGCACTACTAATGGTCCGCTATAGCGCCCGATCTTAATAGCATGACAAATGTCTGGGACTCAATGGAATGAGAGAAACGTAGCAACGGGCATCCCCGCAGTTTTGTAGCTCTACAGGTCCCAATGGTAAGTGAGTGATGTAAGAGAGAAAGGAGGCAATCAAATTAGGAAACGGACAGACTACATTTCATTTTTTATTAATTAATTTATTTAACTTAAAATATCTGTGCAACATGTTACACATCCGCATGTCCAAAATTTCTCTCATACCAGAACAACTGTGTGAGTAATGGGGCTGAGTTCCTCTGAGAAAATCAGGGATCAAGATGTAAGTTCAAGGCCAGAGGTCAATGTTCATTATCCTGAGGCAGTCGTACATACCTTCAAGGTGTGTTACCGTACCACCTTGGATGAAGAATTAGATGAACAGTAAATAGCTTAGTGCGTAACCTAAAACTAAAGTGAGCATTATAAAACTACACTGTGTGTAAATGCACATGCTACGACTAACAAAGTTTCAGTGCCAGAATATTTGTTTCCTTCTTTGTTACCACGCAAAAACCAAACTAAACTCAACTTTTATTCGGTTTCAGAATTATTGGGAAGGAGTTTCAAGCAACTTTTTTGATGTTTCTGAGCTGAAATGATTTTAGCAATTTATTGGCTGGCTATGCAAAGTGTAATTATTGGTTTCTAAATTGAATTTGTCAGAATAGGCTATTTTACAGGAGTATTGGAAGTAGTCTTTGTTGAAATTGAAAGTGAAAATGGTCAGATATTCAAGTCATTATGGATTGAAAAATATATTGAAAATAATGGTTAGTTAAACATTATATGTGTGAGGTACATAGGCTGTGTAGGGAGTATTGCCACCTCCATTATTTGGCCAGGAACGGGCTTATCTCAGATTTTGCGGTTAGTATGAATGTATTGAAATATAAGTCAACAGGAATTACACCAGAAGATATGCTATTCAGAATTGAAGTCAATGTCTAATAGAAGATCTATAATATTTTCAATCTTGTATACACTAAAAAGAATTAAACTCCATCTGAACAGGCCATAAAGGCCTATTGGTACCATCGAGTCGCCATCCCACAATAACATGTGCTGTGTGCTGTACCAAAAATCAAGAAAAAATTAGGGATTTGCAAAGTGCTGTATGAAATACGAGGGCAATCCACAAATTACATTACGTTTAGGTATTAAAAATAAATAAATTATTGGAATTTTTTATTATGTACAGATTAAAGGCACACTTAAATATTACTTTTCTATATAGTTGCCATTTAAATTAAGACACTTGACGTAGCGATGGACGAGCTTGGAAATTCCTTCGTCGTAAAATTCGGCCGCCTGCGCCATCAACCACGTGGTTATCTCTTCTTGAAGCTGTACGTCGTCATCAAAACGCTGCATAGCCGACCACTTCTTCATTGCTGGATGTAAGTGGAGGTCGCTCGGTGCCAGGTCGGGACTGTACGGCGGATGAGGAAACAACTCCCACTTACAAGATTCAAGAACTTCACGAGTGACATTTGCCGTGTGGGCCTGGCATTGTCGTGAATCAGCAAGATCTTTGAGCCCAACTTTCCCCTGCGCTTGTTTTGTATTGCTCTTCTGAGGTTGTGCATAGTTTAGCAATACTTTTGAGAGTTTATTGTAGTGCCTCTTTCCAGGAAATCCCCAAAAATCACAACTTTTCTGTCCCAAAAGACAGTCGCCACGTGGTTGAAGGCGCAGGCGGCCGAATTTTACGACGAAGGAATTTCCAATATCGTCCATCGCTACGATAAGTGCCTTAATTTAAATGACAACTATGTAGAAAAGTAGTTTTTAAGTGTGGCTTTCATCTGCATATAATAAAATAAATTCCAATACTTTATTTATTTTTAATTTCAAAACGTAATGTACTTTGTGGATAGCCCTCTTATCTATACATGTAATCCATGTTTTTGTGATCTTAACTTTTTTACAGTTATGACTAAGTATCCATGACATATGTACTAAAATTTGTTTGTATGTTTCAGATTCTGAAAAATTAGTATACACATATCAGCAGATTTTGGTTTTCGAAATTGTAATGAAACTATGAGAAAAAGGAACAGATTATCCCAACGACTACATCAAATAATAAACTGAGCAGAATGTGAATGATTGGCAGCAAATTATTCTGATGAATGAAAATGGTTTGTAATAGTTTTCGTGTGGAGTGCTTGAGATTCTATTTACTGTAAATAGTATAGATAATAATATTTTTATAGAGTGTGTAAGTTAATAATTAGCAGGAAAAGTATACTTATGGTAAAAATAAGTAATTTAATGCAGTTATTCAGATACTTTGAAAAATGTTTCATTAGTGTTTCTCAATTTTAAATAATTGTAAACTTGAGTAATTTGAGTATTGTAAATCGTATGCACTGCATAAATTTACAACCAAAAATGTTGCTATATAATGAAAGTAGTCTGTAGACAGTATTTCATATAATGGACAACTTAATATTATATTTATTTTTCACTGTGTGTTTCTTGTAAATTATATATCATTTTCTTATCTACTGCTGCACTAAATAATTACAACGATATGAAATCACTTTTCTATTAATGTATCCGTTAAATGCAAAGTATGGTATTGTTTTAAAAGTTTATTGAAATGGTATTCAATGTTGTAGAAGCCATGTAAGAATTAAGTGTATTTAGAAACAAGTGTAAGTAATTACACCTACCTCCTTGTGTGTTATGGCATGTTTCACTTACAGTATCCTTGTTGGGAAATATTACTGAAACATGGGGCTTGTGTAACATATATACAATATTTCGAGTGTGCCATATATGTAACCATTAACTTCACTGAATTAAAGATGGGTGTCAAAATTTTTCTAAGCATAATACAATTCCACACTGTATCACCTCTAAGAATATCATCTGCACATACACCTTCAGGCGAAGTAATATGCTTTCAGGCATTGACTGGTGTTTCCTGATGTTTCTGCAACGTAACTGCTAAAGTGCAGCAGCACATTATTTAATTTGTTTGTCCTGGAATACTAACCTTGTTAGGCTTCTATTCTGTATTTTCTGTTAACATCATTTTAAAATCTATATCCCTTTGTATAATCTAGATGCCAAATACTGGTTAACGTATCTGCCTCATACTCAGCGACTATAGTGTTCTAAATAGTAAGAACAGACAGAGGGCAGCCCTTTCACAGCAGACACATTAGCATGCAAAACGAAAAACTGGAGACACATGAAGTTAGTGTGCCAAGTATTCTGTCAGCACCATTCAGTGGCTAGACTTTTTCAGTGTGAGCATCAGTGAGACTAAACTATTACACAAATAGAGTAATATGCCGCAAATGGTATTAGCTATTAGCAGCAGTAAGAAGAGATTTATGATTATGATGCCAACATGAAAAGTATAGAGCACCTTACATCAAGGGCCATGACTGAGCCATACCACACTGTATCATCTCTAAGAATATCACCTGCACATACAACTTCAGAGGAAATAATATTTTAGTTTTGTACTTTCAGACATGGACTGGTGTTCCTGATGTTTCTGCAACATAACTGTTAAGGTGCAGCAATACGTTATTTACTTTGTTGGTCCTGGGATACTAACGTTGTTGGGCTTCCACTCTGATTCCATGAAAAGTCCATGCATTGATTTAAAATGAAAGTGATGAAATAAGTGACAAAAATATTTAAAAGGAAGTTTGATAGTAATTAAAGCCATTTTATTGATTTGAAAATTGACATTAATTTAAAGTGACTCAAGTGTTAGTTACATAATAGGAGGTGCATACATACTGAAAATATAATACTAACAAGTGATATTAATGTTTCAAACGATATAGGAGTTCTAAGTCGAAACACTGATTACAAGGCAGGTTATTGGTTATAACTGATAAAGAGAATAGTCCTATTATACATGTCCAGCAGATCTGTATGTAGCACAGTTTGTCTACTTACACTGATGTGTGTATGCGGGTAATATTTAATCTTGAATGTGTTGGTTAAAGAGAAAGTTGCAAGACAGAGTAGCATAAGATATATATATATATATATATATATATATATATATATATATATATATATATATATATATATATATATATATATATATATATGATGTAAATATCGTGTAGCAGTAAATTATCAGTAAAGATTCACTGGAAGTTCATGTATTTATTTTTTAGGTTTATAAGCTAAACTGAAATGTTAGATCAAATTCTGAGCTCTCATGTGCAAACATGTAACTGCGAAATAGAAAGATTAGCAATATGTACTGACCATGTTCATGGTAGATGAAGTAATTGCTTTATTACTAATTCAAAAGTACTTTTGTGCTTACCCTAGTTAGGTTAGTACTGCAACTAACATTATCATTACATAACGTAATGGTTAGCGTACATTTTATTGACACGCTGCAGTTTATTACGTGATCAACTTTGTGCAACAATATCGCAATGGAAACAGAAAGAAAAGCTTGGAACGATAAGGAAAGCACATTTTAGCTCCAGCATTAATAGTTGCTGTCGAAGGAGGTATGATCCGATGGGAAGCCAAGGAGACACAAACGAAAGTTAAAACGCTTACCACCGTCACCTCATTTCACGGCGACACTCACTGTTGTTTTTAATAATAAAGGAATCAATAATAGCCAAAAAGGCAGAAAATGGAATGTGTTACAGTAATAACTTATTTCAATAATAAAAAAAAAACAGGAAAAGGTACTGAACTGGGGAGTTTCATCCATAGGGTTGATGAAGCAGGAGCCTGTAGGTAATATCTTCACATTCGTAACTGTTCTTATCTCATTGGCTCTTCAGGCAAAGGAATTCGCAAACACAGAAAAATTTCACTTTCTGAACTGGTTGCTTAGCATAACGCTCAGTGGGCTAGAAAGACATGGTGATCGGTTAGAACCGGATCCAATTAGCGGATTAACGACCGTGGTCTGGCAAACCGGTCATTCTCAGTGTGATTTTAGGCTGCTTCCCACGCTCGTGTAGGCAAGTGGCGGACTGGTCTTTAAAGTCCGCAACAGAGAATACGACGTACAAACAGATGAAATACGACATGGGACAGCTTGGAGCTTGGCTCTCACGACTCCCCTCCCATAGGTTACTTAAAACTATGACGTCAGAGAGAGTGTCCGGACCCACATTTACATATTATTAAATAAAACTTTTCAGCTACCGGTAATGTGAATCCCTTATTAGACAGGATATACGCTACGACAAAAAACGAACAGAATAAAAGAGGTCACCTTCTCATCTATATTACTCTTATGACTTGCAGTGACATTGGTCTTATGGCAGATTCAGACTATAATGATGCTTGCTGCTGTTCCGGCCAAAACTGTAACTGCTGTAAGACAAATAAAAACGTTGTAGTTGATCGTGAGAGAATTTTTATGTCAAGAGACGGTTGTATGCAAAATTTTCGTAGATATTTTAGGTTGGTACGTAAGTTCGTAGCGTCTTTCCCGAACATAAAGTTTAATCGGCAATTGTTCTTCACTTTCTACACCACTCTGCCAACGCTGGGGTAACACGACTGTAGATATCACGTGGCTTTAAAGAAATCGTCGATCCATTTTCGGAGCGTATTTTCAGCCCGAGTGGTCACTGAAGGGTGTTCGGCAGGGAGTGGAAAAGATGATAATCTGAGGAAGTACGATAAGGTGAATAAATGGGGTGCAGAATTACTTCCAAACCCAAATGCTGTATAGTTTCTTTGTCAGTGAAACAGAATGCAAGCGAGCGTTATCGTGGAGTAGCATCAGTTCACTCCCCTGGCTTGTGAGAAATTAATTTTAGCCAAGAGATCTTTCAGATTTTCTGGCTGCATCTCTTCTTGGCTTCAGATATTTGCCTTGAAGTGGCTGTTCTTTAGCACCACCCAGAGCACACGTGCGACGTATGGTATGTCACGGACACAGACAGTCCTCTCTGACCTAATGGTCCACACGTAAGAATGATAGACAAACAACTTGACGAGGCCGTGCGCATTGTTAGTGGGCCAATACGATCTACTCCCATATACTGGCTGTCTATCTTGAACCACTTTACACCTTCTGATGGCAGACGGAATAGTTCGCTACTGCGTGAATACCTCAAGATGGCTAATAACACCGACCTTCTAATATGCATTTCGTACTTCTTGCGTAGCGCAAAAGACTACGATCAAGACAACGCACTCTCATCACAGCCAGGATTCCCATGGAAACTGAATACAATCCTATCGATCAATCCCCTGCGTTCGACCAGCATCGGGCAATTTGGACTACTTTTAACTGCATTCGAACGGGCCACGGACGATGTACGGCATGTTCCAGCACGTGCCTACAAGAATCCTTTCGAAGATTTCCACGCAGTGCCGAGTGACGTTAGAAATAACATATATAGCTGCTGTCATTTGTATTACTTTAAGCTGGCGAGCTGTGCTTAAAAGTTGACATGTGGCTGTTTTGTAATTTTTATA
Organism: Schistocerca gregaria; assembly: GCF_023897955.1. NCBI lineage: Eukaryota > Metazoa > Arthropoda > Insecta > Orthoptera > Acrididae > Schistocerca > Schistocerca gregaria. The sequence continues at coordinate 132,897,682 of NC_064921.1, read as the reverse complement.
TATGTATTGCCATATGATAAATAAAATAAATAAACCACGTAACGAAATCTTTCCGACTGTAGTCCTTGGATTACATCTGCAAGACGTCAGCAGTGATGGCAACACCTTGGGAAAGCAATTTGTAGTACGTCGCACCATCGCTATTCCACCAGATGCATAACATCATCTTTTGTGGACGCGTCCTTGTACGGGAAGTTATTGCTTTGTTTGGGCTAAACCATTTATTTCTTTTCCTAGCACAGAGACACCATTCCTCGTCAACAGTAACGATACAGGATAGAAGTGGTCGGTGTTGTCCACGAGTCATTTCATGACTTGTAAGTTCATTTTTGTGATTTTGGTTGAAGTGGCTCTGAGCACTATGGGACTTAACATCTAAGGTCATCAGTCCCCTAGAACTTAGAACTCCTTAAACCCAACTAACCTAAGGACATCACACACATCCATGCCCGGGGCAGGATTCGAACCGGTTACCCTAGCGGTCGCGCGGTTCCAAACTGGAGCGCCTACAGCCACTCGGCCACACCGGCCGGCGATAAACGTGTAGCAAAAGGAATACCAACAAGCGAAAAAAAAATGTCTACCAACTTATGCACCAATGTACACCAATGTGTGAATACCATCAATCGTTTTAAGTTCGAAAGAAGTTTCCTGCATTAGTAGGAAATTCTGTGTGTTAATTTTCATTTTCAGTGTTAAACTGTTATTCGAAGCACGTAGTATTCACATTAGCATAGCTGCACACATCAAACAGTTTATCAATATTTCTGATGAAAGTAGAAGTAGCAGAGACATCGTGAAAATGCGGATAACACACTAAAAATTCAGTGGCATCAGGAATATTGGAGCTTATTTTTTGAGCTTTTAAGAAGGCATTTCTTTTATTATGAACGAAATTCACAAATGAAGCAGAAAGTGAATTGACATAATTTATAGACATTCCTCCTGACACTACCACTTAAAAGTGAGGTCCAACTTCACATACTAAGCTTTAGACATAATAATTCCCGTCTGAGCTTAAACGTTGTGAACGAGTTTCAGCACATGACATGGATAGAAGATATAATGCGTACTACTTTCATTAGGAAGATGCTTGAAACGAGGGGAAACTTTATCAGGATACAATGAGAAACCATTGTTTTTTAGTGACTGAATTTTGACGGGACATAAAGAGGAAAGAGTTTCGTATACTTCAAGAATTCATTCATTGTATGTGATGACGGTTTATTTTGTGGGAAATAAGGATACTGGGTATTTTAACTTTTCAGTGTATGATACTGTTTGAGAAACTAAGGCTTCACCAGTCAGTTGTTCAGGAACAACATTCACTATGATATTGAAAACAACGTAGCCTGAATACACCTTTTTTGTTAGTGTTCCATACAAACTATTTCAAATACTATGAAAAATAAATTTCACTCATAAGGTCACTGTTTTTCATGGTATTTTGTTTTAAATAGTCGAATATCTTTTTTTAGATAGGCAGCTTCACAGATTACAGACGATACCCAACCACGAAGAGCACTGGGGTGCGTCAAAACAAACATCGAATGGGTTCTCTACGGAAAGTTTCATCAAAATGCTAAGTGATTGTCACATTGTTTATTTAATTCATTATATTGTCTGGAAAGCTTTGTACCACCACTGTTTTTCAATTTATGAGGAAATAAATCGAAAAGAGAACTACTGAAATGTTGCTCTAACACAGTTTCGAGAGTGAAGTTTAGAAAGCTTCCTCTGTTGTACAGTGGAATCAGTGCTGCCATAGTTTGCGCGTCTTTTCGCACCGCTCAAGTTTTATCTGCACTAATCTCCTTTATTTCCTACAGACTACAGTGCTGTGAGATAATTCACTCTGTACACTCGCATAATTCATCAGCTGTATATCATCTCTTGGTCGAAACATGTAGCCATGTTTTGTAATACGATCGCTGACAAGGTACTGGAGTACAGCAGGCACTCATTTCTTTAGAGGTTGTGGATAAGTGAGGAAATGTGACAATATTTTCATGTCTTCAAGCCAGTATCTACGTTTCTGGGTCGTTTTATTTGCAATATACTGAAGTATACTTAGCTTACTTAAGGGACAGAATGTCACTTCCTATCGTCCATCGATTACTGATCGATAAGGAACACAAATTTTAACCAGTTTTGATAAAAAAAATGAGAAATCGCTGTTAAGTTGCGAGCTGAGACACTACATACTACGCGTATTATGAATGCTGCTCTCTAATTTCGTCGTTCCACCAAAGGCTGTGAAGCTTATCTAGGCAAATACGTGATTGTGCAATCTCCCTAGCTTCGTGCTGAACTCATTGGCAGCATCTAATTGTGCCAGTGCTTGCTCATATTACAAAGCACTATCTGGTTCGCCGCTATGGTCTGAGTTGTGCATCAACTGAGAACCTATTATTAATTTGGCCCCTTGTGATTAACCACATCTTAGGCACTGAATTTGCCTGCCCTTGGGTGCCTTCGCCCTTACTTGAGTATCAGAATAACTAGAACTGAGGCGGTGCAAAAATATTCTCGACAATGGCGGTAGGTTGTGCCGAGGAACTTCGCGCACATTTTTCAACCAATAATGTAAAAGCGGCTGGGCAAACGTTTGTACGGCAACGCCGCACTGTTTTCACCTGGTGCTGTTACTGCTACGTAGCTGAAAGCTGGCAACAGTGCTCCTAGCTGTTAGGGATCTTCTTACGCCGACTTCGATATAGTTATTTCACACAGCACTATAACAATGTTAAGAACGTAGTAGTCATATCAATGGCAACAATGATGCTACATTAATCCGAATTTCAGTGATAATCTGAAATGGCGTGACAGCGATATAATGCACAATGTAGTGTACTGTTATTCTAATTCTTCAAATGACTTTCGTAAGTAATAAGCAGGTTGTAGGAGTTCCAGTGAGACCCTATAACTCCTAATGAACTGATATAGGAGTGCAAGTGACCTTGATACTTCCAGAGCCTCCAACCATCTATTGCCATTCCTGTCAGTATCAACCAACGTTTGAGGAATGGTACTAGAGGACACACTACCTTAGTAGTACAGTGATCAGTCATTTCCACTAAATTCTTTGTGGATTTAAAAATCGGCAATGGAATTTTGAAGAAGCTGTTAAGTGATAAAGCTGTGTCACATGTGATAGTTTTCCAGTAACACAGGTTCTTTTCTGAGATTCGGAGAGACGTCAAGAGTGATGAGCGACATGGTCGGCAGCTGACTGCAACAGTTGAAAGAAACTTTCAAAATGTTAATGAACTTGTGCAGAAAGATCGACTTCTCAACATTCGAATATTCACATTTACGGTCAACATTAACGAAGAGATAGTGAGGCCAATTGTTTTTGCTGCAATATGCCTGTTAAACATTTGAGCAAAAATTGTTCCCAAAACCTTCCTCATAAAAAAAATAAAAAAAACGGGGGAATATTTTCAGTGACGTCAAGGAAGAACTACAGAAAAGAGTACCTACGTGCATACTCACAAATGTCATCACAGAAATGGAACCTTGACTTTTCCTGGACGCAGGTCGTCAGTTAATCCACTGAAAGCGCCACAGTCGTCAAGAACGAATAAAGCGCGACTAAGCAAGTCAAAGCAAAGCAATATCAAGAAAGTTATCAAGACGAAATGTAGGTGCCTGAATGTCCAACTGTTTATCAGAAATACAAAGAAGCACGTCGTAATCAATCTCAGGGAAAGAGTGATGAAAAAACGATCGGATACTAGAAAAATTCATACATTCTGCAACAGAACAATGCTCAAGGTCACGTTGCACTACCACGAAAAATCTAGTGGCACGCTCTTTCTATCTGCTTGCTTCTATCTGTTTCCCACAGGTCAAAAATTCATTGAAGGGGACATATTCCTAGTCGACGTCACAGGCAAAAACAAAACTAATAGGGTTGCTGAAAAGGGTGACAAATGATTAGCTACAGAATTGCTCTGATTAGCTACAGAATTGCTCTGAACAATTGAAGGTACGGTCACAACTGTGTTTCGGTAGGAGAGGAGTATGCTGGGAAGGAGATAAAAGTTTGTTACAACTGTGTAAGCAATAGATTATATTTTTCAGATCAATATATATATTTAACTCCATACATGAAATTCCAAAATTTGCGCCGTCCCCCATGGTTCATCAGCGCTTTAAACTTTAGTGCCACTAATACCTAAGAAACAGCTAAGATCAGACGCGAGGCAATGACCCCAACGGGGGCTATTTCTTCCTGTTATTTACTTTCATCTATGTGCAGAATGTAAATACTGACAGAAATTCTGGCAGATAGAAATATTTAGCATGCCCACAGCCCAGTCGCTAAACCCCAGCAGAGGTCGGGGCTTCAACTTCGTGTCTCAGTCTGAGAGAATTTTAATCCTTTTGGATGTTTCTCAACAGCCTTCGCTCTACTGTCATTCGACTCTGAATTACTAATATTCCTTTTATTTTAAATTATTAAATCAGATTAATTTAGCTGAGCTGGTTTGCTAACAAAGAAGAAAGTAGTTGTTGGTAAAGTGTAAGGTGGCTAAACAAATTATTAGAAACGTAGGAACATTGACTAAAATACATCTCTAATACTGTACGGGCCGATATAGGGGGTGAAATGCTACTTAAAAAGTATTAGAATACTGTGACAGTCATGTAAGAGGAATAGCATCGATGAAAATAATACAGACAGAACAGTGTGTAGACCACAATATGAATCGGTGGTTGAGTAGAGAGGAAAACGAAGAAGAAAAATACATAGAAAATAAAATATACATTGCTCTTGAAACCTCAAGGAAGAGCATGGTAAACTAACATGACATTATTAACTAATCGGTGGAAATGAATGTAAGTGTGGGAGAATGTTGCCAGAGATCTCCGAGTCGTGTACAGAAAGTTGGACGTCAGATGGCTTGAGATCAGCGTGAAAATAGCGCCAAGTTGAGCTGTCACAGCAACACGAGGCATTTCAAGGAGTTGGAAAAGCCAGTGTGCTTTCAATCAGTGAGCAGCTACGATGCCTTGTGGTCGCGTTCCGCGTTACGACATGGTCCGGAGAAACGTTTGCATGACTTCACACGGGGAAGAGTCATGGGGGAAGTGGAACAAGGACGACGTGTGATCAGTGAAGCCCAGGAGTTTGATATTGCTCATGGAATTGTTTTACGTGCCATCCGAAACATATATGCTGCTTCCCGAATAACCACTGTCGGCTACAGCACCACATGATCTCTACCTTGTCCAGAAGGCAAGGAGTGGTTCTCGTCACAAATATGGCGCAATTGCAACCACATTAAATTGCAGGACTGCAGGAAATGCTATCTTATGCTCGTCAGTGACACAGTATAGGTGTGGTCACTTTGTCCGTTGATGCCTCTATGTCGCCCGCACCCATTGCGATGGGATCAAGAGTGTAGAGACTGGACCAGCGAGGGGTACTCTTCTCAGATGAGAGCAGATTGCTTCTCAACAGTGATTCTGGACGTACCCTCATGTGGTGAGGTGGAGACTCCTAACGCACGTAGAAACATTGTTGAAATTGATTGTTTTGGTGGTTCGTGCACTATGGTGTGGGAAGGCATAATGTCACATGGGCATACTGACATCCAAATGTTTGGAAATGGTCTGCTAACTAGTCAATGTTATTGCGATACTGTACTTCCTTCCAGGGCTGTATCCTCTCGTTATTAAAGGTCCAGTTATGTAGTCATTCCGTCTGTCTCCAACGACACTGCCTCTCCAATACGTGTCCAGTTTCTCCATGAGATGAGCCTGTCTCAACATTAAATTTTCTTGCAGCATGCTCCTATATATGTGTTTGTGTGTGTGTGGAGGCTTGGGAGGTGTCGGTGAATATATATATATATATATATATATATATATATATATATATATATATATATATATATATATATATATATGTGTGTGTGTGTGTGTGTGTGTGTGTGTGTGTGTGGATGTGTTTGGTTTACAGTGCACTGCTCCACAAAATTTCAATGTAGCCTTAGTCCACAGTATGTGCCAACATGAACACAACGAACAAGTCCTGTAGGAAAAAATCAACTCTGTCGTGTTGTTGAAGAGATTAATAGATTCCTTTTACTTGTGTTTCTCTTGTAAATAAAACTTTTTATTTTATTCGGAACTGCAAGAGTAAGGAGATCTCTTATTCCTTGGAAGACACTGCAAGCAGGAAATCTAATATCTGCGAAATTACAGGACACAAATTCTCCCGCAGTTACGCAAGGAATCCCGCATGGCTTTTGTGAATGGTAAATGATATAATCAGCCTCATTGCGAGTGACAAAGTTTCACGCGCACAAAAGTATCTCTCTGAAAGATAATCCTCGTTCCCCTTCCTCTTATTAAACTTAAAACGACTGACGAATAAAGAAACTACTCTAACAATTGTGCATAAAGTACTACTGGAAATGATAAAAATGTGGACTGCATCGTGGTTGAGACATATACTGCGAGGAAAATGTGTGTGTAGAACAACAACTGAAGAAAAGACAGCGGGGAATAAAGGAAGAGGACATTAAAAAATGAACGAAGTCAGCTGCAGGTTAAGGAAAAAACCCAGAGCAGAGGGAAGTGGAAAATCTAGGAAACTGAATTAATATGAAAGGAACTGTAGACTGACAAAAGAAGATTCCACAACTGCTGAATATGACCTGTAAAAATGTCATTCATACGATACTAAGGGTGATAGTCTCCGCATAACAAATAAAAGCAGAAAACACACTTTTCTTGAAATTCTAGCTATCAATAAACATCAATCTCCGACTCCTGACTTCAACCGTAATGGTCAAAAACGATTCCATTATTTGTCCTTCCTAAGCACCAACAGCCAATGCACATTTTGCCCGCCATAAAATAATACGATTTTTGTAAGTATTAAAACTGTTGACTTCTCTGTCCTTACCTTTTGGTATTCATTTATTTCGTTTCCGGCTGTTGATCACATTAACCTGTTGTTATAGTCACATAACGTAGTTGTCTGTTCCAGCACTCATTTGGCTGCTGCTTTGGCCTGTAGATTCTTACACTTGGATATAAAATAATGTAACGTTATTTGGTCATACCTTCTATGCCTGTTTCATTATTGTGCACCGCCTTGGGTAGCCGTGCGGTCTAGGCGCCTTGCCACGGATCAAGTGGCTACCCCGTTGGGGGTTCGAGTCCTCCCTCGGGCATGGGTGTGTGTGTTGTCCTTAGCCCAAGTTGGTTTAAGTCAGATGAAATAGAGTGTAACCATAGGGACCGATGACCTTAGCAGTTTGGTCCCATAGGAACTTCCCACAAATTTCCATTATTGTCGTCTTCGTATAGTCCGTCCCAACAGTCGTCAAGCGCATTTTCTCTGATATTTCGGCAGAAAATTGCAATTTTCTTTTTTCAACGTTTAGCTGGAGTTAGCCCAAGCAGATACCGGTCGTTTCATCTTGCAAGCGACACCCAGTATCGACGGAAAGCACCTGTTTATATCCCATTAGAAACACAATGATTTCAGAAGCGGATTTTTACTTGCCCATTTGATAGAGCAGTTCCAAACTGGTCCAGTGCTACATTCGTTGTATCGGTAAACGATAACAGGGCCAATAAAACACGAAGGATCACTAGTAGTGGGCCTGTGTGGCCGAGCGGTTCAAGGCGCTTCAGTGTGGAACCACTCGACCGCTACGGTCTCAGTTTCAAATCCAGCCTCGGGCATGGATGTGTGTGATGTTCTTAGGTTGGTTATGTTTAAGTGGTTCTAAGTTCTAGGGGACTGATGACCTCAGATGTTAAGTCCCATAGTGCTCGGAGAGATTTTAAGCATTTTTTGATGACTAGTGCTACAGCGGCGACCGCACCGTCATGGCCCGCTGTGGTTGCTGCCGCCTTGCAGTAGCACTGGACGGTAGCTTTTGGAGTACTGGTTATTTATAAAATTTCAATGTTCATGTTTAAAAATATTGACAAAACGAATATCGCAGTAGACTAATTTCGCACCGTCCTATCGAATGGACACATGTACTTCAATTTAAAAAAATGTTTGTAATGGGAAACAAACCTTCGACACTGCGCGCCGCATGGAAGAATTGAGGATCAGAATTTGTTTTGGCTGATGGCAGGTAAACATTGGAAAAGTATTACTGCAAATACCGGCCGATACATCGGAAAAACTGCGTCTGAAGACTCTTTGGAGGGACACCCTGTATAGTCGCAGAAGGTCACTGTCTTCGTACAGCTATAAAGAATCGTTGATATTGTATGGACTATCTACTTCGTCTTAAGTTGCCTGAGGATGCCCAAAAACACCGAAATCCGTTTCACAGCGAGCCGTAAAATAAATATTGAGGAACAAAATGTTTCAAATGGCTCTAAACACTATGGGACTTAACATCTGAGGTCATCAGACCCCTAGACTTCGTACTAATTAAACCTAACTAACCTAAGAGCATCACACACATCCATGCCCGTAGTAGGATTCGAACCTGCGACAGTAGCAGCAGAGTGGTTCCGGAATGAAGAGCCCAGAACCGCTCGGCCACAGCGGCAGGCATTGAGGAACATCTGTACTTATATAAGTTCTTATTATTACATTATTATTATTATTATTAATATTATTATTATTATTATCAGTCCTTATCATTATTATTTCTTGAAACAATCACACCAAACCTATGTCTGAATTCGAAGCCGATCCCTTCTCCTGCCGATATCCGTGCCTATTAAAGCGCTGCTTTCGGGACGGAGAGATGCACCGGTCCTGGGACGAATCCGCTAAACGGATTAACGACGAGGGTTGGTGTGCCGGCCAGGCTGAATGTGATTTTTGGGCGGTTTCCCAGTCCCCATTAGGTGAATACTGGGCTGGTACCCGAGTCCCGCTTCACGATTAGCAAACATTTAGAAAAACTTCCGCACACTTTCACATGAACACCACTGTACACAGACATCTGAGATACACAACATTCTGTCTCGGAATGAGGTGACGGCATGGCGAAAAGAAGAGCATTTGGGAACCCGTAAATTAAGCACTCCAGATTAATTAATAAGTACGTTGACCCTGCGCAGATGCGGGGCAAAGGCACAAGTAAAGTAAGATAGGCTAATTTGAATCACACTTGTACAAACGTACACATCACTTGCTTGTCTCGCTCTACTAATGGAAGGAACGAACAGGAAAGAATGTTAGCATAAAACAAAAAACTACAAGAAAAGCGTGGTGTTTATTGTTTTCCCTCTGTGAATCCAGTCAGTGCACGCTCTTCTTTTGCAGTGCTCGCTTTGTGCCACGGACGACAGCGTTCTTGGTTTTACTGCTACTAGTAGCCCGTGCAGGGGAGGGAATGTTTCGTACTGCTGGAATCCCTGCGGGCGGCGTAGCGCCTGCTTTTTCTCCTTGCATGGATGGATCCACAGTGTACGCTTCACGTGCTACGCCATTTTCCCTAGGGAAAATTAGCAGCAGCTACGAGATAAGGTTCTTTGCCGACGGTAGTTTCGAGACGTAAACTCGCTGCATAGGTCAATAACACTTCGTTTTTACATGTATCTTTTAGTAACGAGGTTCGATATCCCCGTTTAGAACGTGTAGAAAACACAATAAAAAACTTACGATTGACACACGTCGTTACATAATCTCATAAGAACCCTGAACATCTAACTTGTCAATGATTTATGTACTATAATAATGTATATACATACATCTCAGCACGTTACTGATGGCCGCATATTAGTACGTATGTGGCTGTAGTCGTTCAGACATGCTAATCAGTCATTGCCCAGATTCTGCTTATTGGAAACATGATTGCCTACAATTAGAGGTAAAGTTATTTTGCTGCCTTTCCTTTAAGTAGTTTATTTTGGCTGTTATGTATCTGTGAAATACAGAGTCGACGTGATATTGCTGCATTTTCTTTAAGTTTTTTGTTTGCCACCACGTCCCTGTGAAATACGGAGCAACATAACAAATGACGGACATTAAAGTTACCGTCTCAGATGTTGGATGTAGGATCTTCCTATGGTGCACTGCGGAATTTCAGAGCAATTGTTTTATACATACTTTACAGTACTGACAGTTTTTATTTATACTATCCCGAAAATCGGTGACTCTGCAGTACCTATTATATGAAATGTGTATTTCAACTAAGTTTGAAATACGTTAGATTTTAATCAGGTCACGTTCTGTACGATATTGTTTTCCCCTTAGAAAATATTTTTTGAAGTCCTTAGCTTATTTCTTTCCATAACTCTAAATTAAGTCATATCCTTGTTCCATGGTCACTGATAAATAATGGCTAATATTTGCACTGACCTGCGTAACGTGCAAAATTGGTAGATGTACTAACAGAGAAAAAAAGGAAAATCAGCTTTAGAGCCAGCTCAGATGGTATTTCTGCTTAAAGTTCTTTTCTGTAATTAGTAGTTATTGTTCTTGTTCCGCTTCTCTTATTCACAAAAGCAACGCCATAGCTATTGATTTAACGTCGGATAGTGCTCGCTAGTGTCCTTAACTATCTGGCTCTGAATCAGGCATGGAAGTATCGACTGACATCCTGTCAACATCCACTGTGCATCAGTCATTACCAATTTCTCACAGATTCCGTCAACATTCTCTATTAAAAGTGCTATTTGTTCTAAATACATTATAAAAAGATCGATTTGCCTACCTTCTCTTTTATACTTGTTCCACTGCTGTGAGAACAGAAAAGAGCTCGGTACTAGGGATTGATGTCTCAGTGTTAAACACATGGCATGTAAACGACTCAATGACGGGCTTCGTGATGATTCTGTGAACTGAAGAACGTGTGCAATTTGTAGCCCACCAAAGGATATCATTCTCTATAAAATTCATATTTTTCATTGCGCGGCACAAAAGATTGCTTCAGAGCAATTGTGCTATGCTTTCGTTTTGTGTGACTCTTCTAATTATAATAGTGAATTAGAGGAAAACAACTGTCTAAACCGAAGTATGCACTGGAAGTACATCCGTTTTTACCATAATGATCACTTCGGGAGATACACGAGGCTGGATTGTAATGTTAGATACTCCTTGGACCGTGTAGTCTTTGAATTAAAATAGCAGACCTACACGAGATTAAAACATCTTTCTTGTAATGTTTGGAACCATATGTGGGTTACTTGAACCCAGATCATTTCACTGTAATGAAACTGTAAGTGTAGCCTTATACAGTGTGTACGGAGATAATAGTGTCCACGAAGATAATCAGAACAAGCGCACACTACTACCACGTGTGGGGCCACGAAGAAGCGCCGAATATAAACATTACCGTTATGGAGACACAATAGGATTAATTCTTTACTTTCCTGCTTAAATGAAATTTTTATTTTTAGAACGTATATATTAGTATGACTGTACAACGGTTATCTATAATAAGGAGGGAACTTACGGGTTCAAAACGTAAAATCGTAAAAATGGTATCAGCCAAATTTCGGAAGAATAGGGCGAGGGACGGGAAAACCTTTGAAAAATTAATATTCCTCTTTTGCCTGACATCTTTGACCTGTTGCTTTCCTGTTCACCTTTCCTCTTAGTGGCCTTATACGGTTAAGATGTTTGTGTTAATTAAGTCCGCATGAACACTAATAATCACTAAATTTGTTTCCTGCATTGTGTAATACTTTATTATTTCATGCTGATAACATCATTTTTATATGTTGCTAACAGGTTTGGCGCAATGCGGGTCTCACTGTATAAACGGTAACAAACGGCTATGACGAAGTTTGCTTGGTCAGCATTACGGCTGTCTCACTGAGATAGCAACTAATTGGAGTAATTATTCATGACCTGTTTGCTATTTTATGTATGAAGTCTGATTTGTTAGTGCGAACAGCATTGGCGCACTTAAGATATCCGAAGCTGACACTGTCGATAAAATAAAAAGAATAGCCAGTTATTCCGGAAACATATAGGGTATAGCAAATATGTACGGCACAATTTGCAGGACACATTAGACGCACAGAGACGATGAAATTATGTAATGCTTACATGGGTCTGGAAACGCTTTGCTTCCATGTTACAACTCATTTTCTCCAACTCATTAATCATGGGAAACAAACAAGAACAGAGCGCCCCACTATATCACATGCAATTCCTTCTCACAGGAGATGTTCAATAAGCCCTCCGTGGGCACTGCTGACACATGCATCAACCCGCCGTCGAAGTGAATCTGGGATGCATTGATGTATCGCTGTAATATTGGGTATGGTTTCGCAACCATCCACAATGCGAGCACTGACACTTGTGTGAGGTTATCTCTAGCCGGCGGTTCTAAAATTTTAATTTTGCAGTCATACGGCAAAAGCTTGTACTCTCATTAGATGGTTCTAATTCTCTTTAATTATGGTACTGTGCTACCATGTGCCTCTCGTACCATATACTGAGGCTACGGGTACAAGGCAATTCATATCAACCCCAAATCAATCTGATAACTTTTAAAGGAAACAATGACTGCAAAGGATAACTATCATTGCACACCAACAAACGCATACGGGGTCGATGTGAAGGGGGGGGGGGGGGGTAGCCGTAACCGTATGTTATAAGCATTCATCAGCTAGGGATATAAATACTGTCTGAACCTGATAAGAATACTGCCTATGACAATTAGTATGACTGAATATCTTTTATGGGGGCATTAATTATCTTTCATTGCTTAGTGTTGGTTGTTGAGTAGAACTGGTTAGGAATGTGGTATCATTTTTCATTACATCTTCATAATTTTGACTGTGACAGATCTGACTTTTATTCTTTAAACAAATCTCTCGTTCATTTGATTCTACACACATCTGACTCTACACACAAATTGAAATTAACTCTACAAATAGTCTTTTATTTCATATTACTGTCAGCCACGCTATGCGCAATTTGGGAGGATGGATTCTGCTATCTCTCTAACCAACTCGACAGCTAAACAATTAAACACACACACACACACACACACACACACACACACACGCAAGCACACACAAACAAACAAACAAACAAACATAAATTTACTCAAAGTGCCGGTATTCTATTCGCTAGGCAAAGCGCAAAAGCGAAAAATCAGGTAGGATAAGAAGTGAGCTGCAAGTTTTGAGTTCCATAAGCAAAATCAAAGACGGGACGAAAAGAATGAGACATTATCCAATTTATTATTAGTAAACCGAATTAAAGTGCGTTTCTGCAGCAACTCGTGATCTGTGCCGCACCATCACACAGCATTCCAGTGCAAGTGGGAAGAAGCGAGCAAAGACACGTCTCTCATTGTAAATATTACGGAAAAGCTTTGGTTTTAACACGACAGGGACACCTGAAGGCCATGGTCACTTGAAATAATTGAGTGTTTCTCAAAACAAAGCACAAACTGAACACGTGGTCCAGTATCGTAAACCTGGCGGGCTCGGACACAAAACTATCACAAAATTTACGAAATTTACTAGAGATGATGAAATGGTTTCGCTAAGAACTGCACTAATGAGTTCTCGGGATGGTTAAGTACAGTGCCTATCTCACTACTAAGCCAGAAGCCACATACACGTGCCACATCGTGTGAGCAATAACTGTCAAATTTCATACAAATAAAACTACCAGCAAATTTAGAAACTTGCAGAAAACTCGCCCTTCTCGTTTCATAAAATTTATCTTATTGTTTTATCATGAAAGAACATTACTAAAGCGAAATGCTCTTACTACTATCCCATTTTGTCTTACTGTTCCTCATGCTCTTACTACTGTCCCGCTCATTCCCATCTGCACGACACATGGCGGGATCACAACATATAAATAAATACTTCAAAGTGCACAAAATAATTACGTAAAACTTACAGCAACAGAATTCCTGTCATTAATCTCCACCACTTGATATTTTTATTTCCTCTCAGTATGCATTCCTCTGGACAGTGAAGATGTTACATGGAGAAGCCTGTCAACATGCGCCCTGATACACTTCACTGCTGGTGGCGAAAAAATAAAAATAACCCTACACACATGGGAAGACAGCAATACAGTCAAAACACTTTCACCAACAAAAACATACCCCACTACACGTTCCCCACAGCAAAAACACTGCCCAGGGATTCGACGTCAAGGGTGCACAGAAGATGGACAAAGTTGAAAGCAAAAGGCCTTTATTACAGGTCACATTGCCAGATATCACCCAGAAGAAAGGGAAGATAAAAATGTTTCTGGCTGTGCCTGTCACCACCGAGCCACTGCGCTGCAAAAACAATTCAGTGCAGTGCTTCAGGTGTCAGGGACTGAGCCATATCGCCGCACACTGCACCATGGCAGTAAGATGCAGGAAGTGCGCCAAGGTTCACGACACAAGGTCCTGTAAACTGAAACCCATGGAGCCCCAAATAAGGCGCGCACTGTACATCAAAACCCAGACAGCGAGTTATCAAGATTGTGAAGTCCCTAAACGACACACACAGCAGGCAAATGGCGCGAAGGCCGACCCTCCACATAAAAAAAACAGAACACTACCACCATCTCCAGTCACACAAAGCAATCAAACGCATCAACACACACAGACAAATCTTGGGTTAAACCGAGACCCGGCACTCTGAGGGCAGCATATGCTGAAGTGGTTTCTCCTCAAAGAAGCCACGAAAGTGTAGCCCTCTCACCAGAGCATCAACAACAAGCACAAAAACAACACCGGGTAAGACAAAACAACAACGACCAGTTCCCTAAAAGAGAAAGTTCTAGGGAACGTGTGACACAACCTGCAATGGAGAGTGCAAACCTCTCCCTAGCAGCTCTCCTACAGCCTCCCACCCCCCCCCCCACCCCCATCGGAACAGCTCTTAGGCATGACGGTCCAGACCATGATCTTCGTCATGGAGATGATGGAGTTCAGGGAGGCCCAGAGGCAAAACACGCAGATCCTCATTGCCCTTCAGGCAGAAGCCCAGCAGTCGCTCCCTTGTGCGACTTCACCAGTAACAGCAAAATCCATAATGGATAGACGGGCCTGACAATGTGCATCTTTAACGCAGATGGCATTGTTAATCGAGTGATCGAATTTACAGTTTTCGTGTCAAATTCTCAATCGACATATACATGATGGCGGAAATCCACCTCAAGCTGGGAATCAAAGAACGTTCCCAGTTACAATAGTTACCATGTAGACAGGCCAACCCAGGGTGGAGGAGGGGCAATATACGTAAAAAGAGGGATCCCCAACCACCAAACCACCTGGTATGCATACCAGCTACCAATAAAATTGAAGCAGCGGCAACAGAAGTAACCACTTCCACTGGACCCCTAACAGTAGTTGCAATCTACCGACCTCCAAATGACGAGACCGTTGAGGGAGGTACAGCAGCCTTAGGCCAAATTGAGGGCAAACTCCTAATCAGGGGTGACTTCAATGCCAAGAACCCAGACTGGACCTCTACAATAACGGCCAGAGCAGGCTCCCAACTGCAACAGGTAGTGCACAACAACCACTTCGAAACATAGGATCCAGTCGAGCCCACTTACTTTCCTAAAAATGGCGGTAGGCCCGACGTATTAGACATAGATCTCACTAGGAGGATCACGGGGTTTGTGGCTGTGAGGACAGTTAACGGAATGTCCTCCAACCACAATCATGTCATCCTCGAGGTCGATGTGGGAGAATGGGTAGCACTCCCACGGTACCAGTCTTCCAACAGACCCACTGACTGGGAGCGATACCAAGATACTGTCACCTCAGATATCGTTCGTGCTCCGCCACCTAATGCCGAAACAGCAGAACAAGCGCTGCAAGACCCAACAGGCACCATTCTGCAGGCAGTGGAAGAGGCCACGCTCCACAAAGGGACGTGACGCCCCCACAAATACAGCTCACGGAGCATTTGCTAGCTCAAATTCGACACAAGATGAGAGTGGCAAAAGAGTGGAAGATCATCGGAAATCAGGCCATCAGGAGGCTGAAGGCAGCGCGCAATGAGCACAGAAACCAGCAATGTCTAAAATGCCTCACAGCTCTCTAAGTAAGCGATCAAACATTATGGCAAGCAACTAAGCAATACACAAAAAGACGTGCGAGGATGCCGCCACTGCAGGGCGAGCGGTGTCTGGCCTACAACCATGCTGAAAATGCCAATGCCGTCGCCGACTCCTTAGAGATGCAGTTTCAAGTGGCTGAACCCCAGATTGAAGAACATGCCAATCGTCAATTTGCTGTCTTCCTCAATGCTGAGGAGGACCCACAAGACGAATCCTCACTTTTCACCTCTGAAGACGTGACAAGAGTAATGAAATCCCTCCCCACAAAAAAGGTGCCAGTCAGTTAGTTAAAAACTTCTCACCCTCGGCGATCACGCACCTCGCGAACGTCTTCAACGAGATTACTCGCTCCCGCGAGATCCGCGATATCCCAGCTTGCTGTAATCGCGCGGAAGTGGTCGCGACACACAAACCAGGGAAAGACCCTCCATTTCCGCAGCATTACAGGCAGATTAAACTATTGCCAGCTCTCTGCAAGATCTATGAGCACCTCCTGATAATACCCACACAGGAACATATTACCAGAGATCAACTTCTACCGGATTTCCAGTTGGGATTCCGGCAGAACTACTCTGCCCCACAACAGGTCATGAGAGTGGTCGAAGCAGCCACAAAGGGCTTCAACCCCAGAGGCTACGGCGTTATAGTGCCACCTAGACATAGCCAAAGCCTTCGACTCAGTATGGCATAGAGAGCTACTCTACAAACGGCACGCACAAGGGTTCCCTCGGAGCGTAGTTAAGTAGATTAAAAGCTATTTCACGTATAGAACTTTCTCTGTCAAAGTAGAAAACGCCACCTCCACCAGAAGTCATATCCGTGCTGGGGTGCCACAGGGATCGGTCCTCGGACCCGTTTTGTACAGTCTGTACACTGCGGACACACCAACGCCCCTCTGGTTCACACCGCACGATATGCAGACGACACAGCATTCTACACACCTAATGCGAACAAGGGACTGGTCATCCGTAGGCTAAAAATGGTTTTAGATGATACAGAAAATTGGGTCTGTCACTGGCGCATCACCGTCAACTCTGAAAAGACGCAAGCTATGCTGATCATCTGGAGGCTCGGAAGGGGCGGACCTCCTCAAAACGCCCCCCACTTCCATCTTCACCTAAACGAATCCAACTCTCCTGGCACAGAACCGCCAAGTGTCTTGGCGTAGCCTTGGACTGTCGTGGAAACCCCACATAGACGCGGTCCACAGGAAGGTCTGTGCCAGATTGTCCATCCTATATCAGTTATCAACACTACCAGTTCCCTTCCATGCTCTGTAGCAGTGAATGCTTATCAGGCCCTTATACTGCCAGTAACGGAGTACGCATGCCCTGTCTGGAGATACGCGGCGAAGCTGAACCTGGACGAGCACCGGAGGCTGCAGAACTGCGCCCATAGAAGAGCAATGCGTCCACCCCTGGGATTCTCCACAGACGATCTGCACGCCGTAGCTGAAATCTCACTCGTGGAAGAGAGTTTCCGAGATCTGGCAAGGGCCTTCTATCAAAGCTCTTTGAGATCAGGAAACGTCCTCATCCATTTCCTAGGTCAGTATTTTGACATGGCCCGCGACAAGCACAAACGCCCAATGAGGATCTTCGATGACTAAGTCAAAGAGAAAATCCCTATATCCAATCCCTAATACTCTTCCCTCCCCCATAATATCATTCATCTCGCCAACCTCAGGCAAGTACCAGGCACAAACAAAACATTCTTCACATTAAGCAGACACCCAAAAATCACAGAAATAATCACACACACAAGTAAACAAGTGGAGTAAAAGCTGAAAGCCTGCACACTTCCCCAAAGAGGGGAAAGCGTCAGATGAGACTGAGTGAGACACACCACAAAGAAAATACCATAAAATATTAATTTCTTGACAGAAGTCTTATACCACGATTTGAAATCTTTTATAGTATAACGAAAACTCCCGTACTGCTATCTGCTGTTCGTCTTAACGCCCCAAGAGCTACTTGCCCGTACTAGTACAAAGCCGTTTTGACTATGATTCAGAAAAGCATTCAGTCTACCAAAATTAGAACAATTATAGACTCGTTCATTTCTTCTACACCTAGACTGAAATTAACTGCAGCAACCAGAAACTTAACAAGTTGACTATAGCATTCTTACCACAACAGCCACAGCATCTCCGCGGCTTCCCCTGTCTCCAGTGCGCTCCAGTTAATTGTCACCCCTGAGAGCTCCTGGCCGGAACCAGCGTCTTTGTTCTAATCTCTCTCTCTCAGTGGCTGAGGGCCGACTGCTACCTTCTCTAATCTAACTAAACCGATCTTCTTCAAGCGTCGCATGCCATTTCCACTTTGAGCCTAGTTAGTGTCTGCACTGAGAAGCCTACTGCCCTACTACTTGTTTTTGGAGCTCCATACACCCTCATAGTTCTTATTTCTCCCACACATCATTACTCTCTCACACATAGAAGGTGGGACATGGATCAGGAAGGGTGACCCAGAATGGCGTTTATTGAAATAAAACACTGGTTTGTTTCCTCTTATGCCCAAGGTTTGGGATATGCAAATAAAGAAATAAAAATAAAGACTAATATTAACTTGTAATTAAATACGCAAATAAAGAAATAAAAATAAAGACTTGAATACTAAAATGCAAATAATGAAATAAAAATAAAGACATTAATACTAACTTGTAATTAGGTAAATAATTTATTATCTATCAGCAACTGTCATTCACGTTGCTCAAAAATGGGTTTAGTCAATGAAGAGTACTAGCAGTACCGCTTCACTTGTAGTGGGTTTCCATATGCAAGACCTTTAAAATACTCGCATAAATAAAAGTCCAGTTGGTCTGGAGAGTTTGGAGACCGTCTGGAGGGCTTGGAGACCCGACAATTAGTCTCTATCTGCCTACCCATCTGTCACCGGATCTGTTATTTAGAAGCCGATGGATATTAAGACTTACATGATGAGCTGCTCCATCGTGCGTAAAGTTCATGTATTATCGCATAGCTAAAGGCACATCTGCTATCAGATCAGGTACAACTTTCTCTAAGAAATTAAGATAGCTTTGTCCTTTGAGTATTGATGGAAGAAAGTGAGGTCCAACCTGTCGCCAACAATACTGGACTGTGTTGAAGTCTTGCTTCCACAATTGCAGGAGGATTGATGTCTGCCCATACATGCCGATTGTGCAGATTTGCAGTCTGATCTCCTTAAAACCACGCCTCATCTGTGAACAGCACCATTGCACTAATGGTAGGGTTGACACATTGTTGAATAAGCCCTTTACAGAAGAGTACCTGTGCAGGAGAATCAGCTGCTGACAGTGACCGCACACGCTGCAAATAGAATGGATACAGTTGGTCCTCGTGTAACACTCGCCAGACAGTCATGTGGTCAACATTCAGTGCTACAGCTACATGTAGGCCAACGACGCTGCAGTGAAGTGTGCCGAGCACTGGAGAGAGATATGAGCCTAGCTCAGACACGATTAAATAAATGAATATCTTGTACTGACACTATGGTCTTCGTCAACTGCATGAAGAACTACCGCCTCCTTTTGCGGTGAATTTCGCTCAAATGTCCCATGTTCACCAAGACAACGATCAATGTCCTGAAACATTCTCTTGCCTGGAAACCTTCGTATTGGAACTCTTCCAGTTTAAACGTTGAGCTAGAGCGCCATTGCCGTCAGCTAATTCATACATTAAACGGAAATTCGCCTTCTCTGCCTTTGCGTACACGGCCATCCCACGAGCCAAGTCTGTGGTTAACCGTACGTAGTAATCCGTGTACTTGCAAAGTTCGTAATTATCGCTGGAGTAGTTGATGTTACCTGCAAACAAGCAATGACGAACGCCTCGTGGCAACAGGGACATGTAAAAACAAATCTCTGGCGGTCACCAACAGTGCGTGTGCCCCATGAATCTATCTTTCTGTTCTTGTGTGTTTCCCATGATTAATTAGTTGGATAAAATGAGTTGTAACACGGAAACAAAGCCTTTCCAGACCCATTTTTTTATGCCGGATCTCCACACGATTACATTCTACCACACACACAAGAAGAACCTATAGATTGTCCGTAGAGTTCAGCAATGTCGTAGTCACCTCCGTGTATAAAACCACCAGATGCAGAAATCTTTTCTAGTCCAGCCATGAACTTCAACGAAAAGTAAGGGTCAATTGTGATAGGTGATTTTAATATACACAATCATGTACTGGGCCACCTGCAAGATGACAAAAGTGGTGGACCGGTAACATCTTGTGGAGAAGCTCACGAACTTTCACTTTTTCACGACAGCAACCTTCCCGACTCCATTAATTGCAAAAGATGGCAACGTGGACGCTACTCAGACCTGTTGTTTGTTTGCTGCTGCATTGTGTAACAGCGCACAAAACCTGCGTGTAAAGGTCACCCAACAGTTAAACCGCAAGAGGTAGCTTTCATAAGCGGATTACCACTTTAGAAATGCAGTCTGGGCTTAATCCTCTGATATGCAGGATAAGAAGATCAGCACACTTGCAACATTCCATTGAAACCTTCCCGTCTAATATTGGATGAACGTTTGCTTGCTGACTGAACGCTGCGTCTCTTAAAATCTTTTAACTGCTGCTCTGACAAGACTACCTGCTGATTATTACGACGAAACATAAAATGTGTTGTCGCCGTGGCCCTCAGTCGTTACCTGAAATTATTAAGACTGATTCTTACCTTTAATTATTTATACTGGATCGCCATCTGACTGCTACAGCAAACTGTGGAATGAATATACTTACTTCTCTTTAACATAATTATAAGCTGCTGGTGGAGTTTCATAATACTTTGTGACTGGAATTCTTTAAGTTGAAGTTAATTTAGATTTGATAAAAGCTGAAGCTCAGTTTAGACTTTTCTTTTAAGATAACAATAAATTCCGTAAAGCATTTACGTGAATGATTTTGGGATAGAAAATTCTTAATGCATTTAATCTGGTAGAAGTTAACTATATTCTGAGAACGATCTTGACAAACAATTACAAGGGGTATAGTTCTTTACAAAAATTCTTAAAAAGTAGCGTTGCGCTACATACCTAATTTTCCATCAAAATTACATAACTATATTCTGAGAACGATCTTGACAAACAATTACAAGGGGCATAGTTCTTTACAAAAATTCTTAAAAACTAGCATTGCGCTACATATAGCGAGTGGCTGGCGAGCACACCGCTTCTTTCAAAGTGTTAATTCATACCTCGCTTACAGCGACCTCCTCTCATGTCTCGCTAGCTACGACTGCCTCGTCTCACATCTTACTCGCAACTGCTCGCTTCCAACGCTCAATGCTACAAAAGTGCGGTCTCGCCGCCAACAATGGTTTTTGGTGCAGACAATCCCTGCTACCATTACAGATGTATTACTGCGCGCTGTTTCCCGCTCTTTCTCAAAATGTATCTATGCGCGGTTTCCCGCTCTTTCTCAATAATACACAATGCAATTTAATTAACAAAACAATTTAAATAAGAAACAGTTCAGATAATTACATGCTAAAACAGTTTAAATACGCCTATTACATAATTACATATGCCGCTACTCGGCTTTCTTAAAATTTTACTACGTTGTTGAGTCATATGGACTCAACATAAGTATAAAATTTGATTATAGAAAATAGTTTGAACAAAGTGTATACACAAATGCTGTCATACGAAATGATTTGTCTATCTCTAATAAAGAGAATATGTAAATAGAAAGGGTTTTAGTAGGAATTGTACATCAAGTAAAATTTGGTTCCCTTAAATTTAACAACAAGAATAAGAGTAAATGTGAAAATCAATATACAGATCATATGAAGCAATTGAAAGTTTACATTATGAAACATTTAATTCAAATTGGCATCTCTTAGTACTACAATTAAGGAAGGTACAAAAGGAATTGGATAGCATGGTCAAAGCACTGGCAACTGTCTGTGAATGCACTCAAAAGTCTGTTCCTTTCCCTCACATAGCACAACACCAGGTTTCGCCATGTGGTTCCATCATCGCCTTGCTCCATAGTTTTAGTGTACCCAAACACTAAGTACGTCGTCGAATAGCCTGAGTTGCCGCAGCCACATCAGGATTAAGTTCCATCTGCAGTGGTCCATTAAGATTGGTGGTGTGCATCTTGGTATGCAAACACCTATTGTCGTACAGCATACTGTGGTGTGTATCTAGGTATGCAGGCACCAATTGACATACATCGGGCTGTGGTGTGCATCTAGGTATGCAAACACCTCGTCGAGAACATCATTGGTTGAAGTCACGTGTTTCACAATTCACTGATTCTGTGCTCAATAACCATGGGGATGCACAGGAATTAAGGTACGGGTAAAATTGTTTTGGCAATGGGTTCACGGACATTGTTGGTACCATAATTTGACTACCAAATAATTTTCCCTATGACAAAATATGTTGTGTCGTAATTTGTAACAATATGTAGTTTTAATTTAAGAATTCTTCCAGAAAATTATTCGTGAAACCTTCCCGTCTAATATTGGATGAACGTTTGCTTGCTGACTGAACGCTGCGTCTCTTAAAATCTTTTAACTGCTGCTCTGTCAAGACTACCTGCTGATTATTACGACGAAACATAAAATGTGTTGTCGCCGTGGCCCTCAGTCGTTACCTGAAATTATTAAGACTGATTCTTACCTTTAATTATTTATACTGGATCGCCATCTGACTGCTACAGCAAACTGTGGAATGAATATACTTACTTCTCTTTAACATAATTATAAGCTGCTGGTGGAGTTTCATAATACTTTGTGACTGGAATTCTTTAAGTTGAAGTTAATTTAGATTTGATAAAAGCTGAAGCTCAGTTTAGACTTTTCTTTTAAGATAACAATAAATTCCGTAAAGCATTTACGTGAATGATTTTGGGATAGAAAATTCTAAATGCATTTAATTTGGTAGAAATTAACTATATTCTGAGAACGATCTTGACAAACAATTACAAGGGGCATAGTTCTTTACAAAAATTCTTAAAAACTAGCATTGCGCTACATATAGCGAGTGGCTGGCGAGCACACCGCTTCTTTCAAAGTGTTAATTCATACCTCGCTTACAGCGACCTCCTCTCATGTCTCGCTAGCTACGACTGCCTCGTCTCACATCTTACTCGCAACTGCTCGCTTCCAACGCTCAATGCTACAAAAGTGCGGTCTCGCCGCCAACAATGGTTTTTGGTGCAGACAATCCCTGCTACCATTACAGATGTATTACTGCGCGCTGTTTCCCGCTCTTTCTCAAAATGTATCTATGCGCGGTTTCCCGCTCTTTCTCAATAATACACAATGCAATTTAATTAACAAAACAATTTAAATAAGAAACAGTTCAGATAATTACATGCTAAAACAGTTTAAATAAGCCTATTACATAATTACACCATCAAGAGTACGAACACTTCGCAGAGTTAGTGAGATAATTCTTTCGACTGTACATTATCAGAGGCTACAGGAGGTTCTATTTTTCAGGTATAACAGAAGAAACAGATGTACTACGGAAAGAATACTACAGACTCCAGGAAGAACGCCCTTTTAGTGAATACCCTCTACATTCTGCAATAAGCTACCTTACGGATAGCTTATTTTGTGTCGGAAGGCTAATCAAACAGCTTAGCATACCCTGTTAAACAGAAATCCAAGCACAACCATAAAAGTATGAAAGGGAACCTTCATTAGGCAGCAAACCAACGAAACCAGGGAGCTGTGTCACCCTTTCACTATAGCTGATCTGGAAACTGCCTGCGACAAATGCAAGAAGGCGGTCTACGAATGGAGCATATACAGAAGTTTGGCCCTGAAGCCAAGAGATGGCTTCTCCAAATGATGAAGAATAGCGTTCAGTCTTACAGAATTTAGAAAAATGTGGAGGGAAGCTAGGGTCGTAGCTATCCCGAAACCAGGCAAAGACTGGAATCAACCAAAGAAGCACAGGCCTATCTCTCAGTTGTGCTTTCTTTACAAAGTGCAGGAGAGACTACTCGGACAGAGACTGATGAAGAAGATTGATACTATCTTGATCCCAGAGCAACCTGGATTCATAGAAGGAAAGAACTGCACATCCAAAACAATGAAACTGAATTAGAACATGGAAAACTGGTTTTAATGACAAGAGATTACAGAGGGGTATCCTGATCCCACAGCTGGCTGGATTTAGAGAAGAAAACAGTTGTGCCTCCAAAATAATGAAACTGAATCACAACATAGAAGATTGATTTGAAAGCCAAGAGACTACAGAGTCGTGTATATGGACTTCTGCTTAGAACGATCTACATCACAGAATATAATGTTTTCACGGAGACCAACAGGAACCTCCCCCAGAAACGAAGTTTCACCGTCCAGTTAGTTGGATATAGGAGCAAGTGGAGAAGAGAGAGATATGGGAAGAGTGCTGGCACCAACAAAAGACCAGCCCCTACCGGATGGAAAACAATGCTTCATTTACACAGATGATTGTCACAGTTCGGGGAAAAAGCATCGAACGAAAGCCTAAAAGCCCTATATCTACTGTTCACCTACTATAAGACGAACCAACTGAAGCCAGATCAGATGCGGACGTGAGTATTGTATTTGAAATAAAAGCGCGTCTAGAAGCCTTCAAATTACCTGTGTAGGAATTCTACTGGATGACTGTACAGCTTTGAACCGAGCGCTAAACTTAAGACATTGCGTAAATGCCAAGCAGAGAGTGGTCGCAAGAAACAATACAGTACGGAAGATCACAGGAACAACTGAAGGCTCGCAGCCACAGAAAATGTCACCCATACCAACCGTGTGCTTTCTGGGACAGATTATGCCAGTCCAGTGTGGTATCAGTCATGCAATTCTAGAACTGTGGCTGTAGCTCTTAACTTAACATGCCTCAGTGTCACAGACTGGCTCCGTCCCACACCTCCGGAGAATCTGCAAGGCCTTGCTATAGTACCACCTGTTGAGATACGAAATCTTTCGGCAGCCAGGAAAGAGAGGACGAACCCTGTAACACTTATATCTACATCTAAGTGCTTACTATGCAAATCATAATGAAATGCTTGGCAGAGGGTTTATCTAATCACTTTCACAATATTTCTCTATTACTCCGCTCTCGAACAGTGAGCAGGAAAAGCGAACTCATATGTCTTTCTGTGCGACCTCCGATTTCTGTTATTTTATCACGACGATCATTTCTTCCTATGTAGTCGCCGTCAACAAAATATTTTCGCATTCGGAGGAAATGTTGGTGAATGAAATTTCTTGAGAAGATACCGGTGCGCAAGCCGTAGTGGCCGAGTGGTTCTAGGCGCGTCAGTCCACAACTGCGCAACTGCTACGGTCGCAAAATCGAATCGTGCCTCGGGCATGGATGTGTGTGATGTCCTTAGGTTAGTTAGGTTTAAGTAGTTCTAAGTTGG
This sequence comes from Schistocerca gregaria, assembly GCF_023897955.1. Lineage (NCBI taxonomy): Eukaryota > Metazoa > Arthropoda > Insecta > Orthoptera > Acrididae > Schistocerca > Schistocerca gregaria. The sequence continues at coordinate 132,872,314 of NC_064921.1, read as the reverse complement.
GACTGATCACCTCAGATGTTAAGTCCCATAGCGCTTAGAGCCATTTGAACCATTTTGATCCCCGTGCGACGAGAAACGCCTTTGTTTTAATAATCTCCAACTCAAATCCTGTGTCATGTCCGTGACACTCTCTCCACTAATTCTCGATAATAAAAAACGAGCTGCCCTTCTTCGACCTTACTCGATGTAATCCTTTAATCCCACCCGGTAAGGATCCCAAACTGTGCAGCAGTACTCCACAAGAGGACGGACAAGCGTAGTGTAGGCAGCGTCCTTAGTACATCTGCATCCTATTCTAAGTGTTTTCCCAATAAACATCAGAGTTTGGTTTGCATTCCTCAGAAATTTTCCTATGCGCTGTATCCAATTTACATTGTTGGTAATTGTAACTCCTAGGTATTTAGTGTAACGGAAGCTAAACGGATTTCTTATAGCACTCATGTAGATGGCCACACTTTTTATTATTTAGGATCAACTGATAATGTCCGTATCATACAGATATATTTCCTAAATCGTTTTGTAATTTGTACTGACCTTCTGATGAATTTACTAACGATAAATGACAGTACCATCTGCAAACAACCTAAGACGGATGCTCGGATTATCTCCTAAATGGTTTAACCTGATAACGAATACCAGACGGCCTGTAACACTACCTTGGGGAACACCAGAAATAACTTCTGTTTTACTCGGTGACTTACCGTTTGTTACTACGAACTGTGACATCTCAGACAGGAAATTAAGAATCAATTCGCAAAACTCAATTTGATTACAAGCCGCCTTTGAGGTACAGTATCAAAAATCTTCTGGAAATCCATAAATACGGAATCAATTTGAAAACCCATGTCAGTAGAACTGAACACCCTAAGTACAGGGTGAGTTAATTTCGGATAATTTAAAGTAGTGTGTAAGTCTAGAGACCGATGTCCTCAGCAGTTTCGTTCCTTAGGAATTCAGAAACGTTTGAATATTTTTTTGGGTACTGAGCTAGTTGTGTTTCACAAGGAAGACGATTACTAAATCTGTGTTCAATAGACCGTTCCCTTCGAGATAATGCACAATATTTTAACACAATATACGTCTCAATACCCTGTTGAATATCGACATTAATGGTACGGGCTTATAACATGGTGGTTTGCTCCTTCAGTACTCGACGATATCTACTTCTAAGTTACTTATGTTGGCATCTGTTCTTGATTCTAATCCTGGAATATTTACTTCGTCTTCTTTGGTGAAGGAATTTGGGATGGCTGTGTTTAGTAAATCTGATTTCTCAGCGCCGTCGTCGATAATAGTTGCATTGCTATAGCGCAGAGAAGGCATTGACAGTACTTTTCCGCTAGTATACTTCACATATGATCAAAATCTTTCTGAATTTTCTACCATGTTTCGAAGAAAAGTTTCGTTTGGGAAATTTATAAACGTATCGCATTAGTGTCCACCGTAAATTTCGAGCTTCTGTAAAAGACGCCAATCTTGGGCATTTTACATTCGTTTAAATTTGGTTTGCTTTTCTTGTTGCATCAACTTTCTGACGCGTTTTGTGTACCAGGGAGGATCAAATCCGTCGTATTTATTGGATATCAATCTCTGAACTTTTGTCGATATTATTTCTTTGAATTCAAGCTATGTCTGGTTTGCACATACATTGTTAATTTGGAAGGAGTGGTCACTGCCTCTCAGGAAGGATTCAAGCGATTTTTTTTCGTTTTTTTTAGGAATAGGTATATTGTTCGTCTATTTTTGGGAGATTTCGAAATTACGGCATTAAGTCAAGCCACGTCAACGCTACTTTCACTAATCTCTGTATCCGTTTTGATGCTCGTTATTAGCTAAGCATTATTTGTTGCTAAGAGATCAAGTGTGTTAACTCAACTGTTTAATATTCGAGTGGGTTCATGAAAACACAGCTCGATATAATTTTCGAACAATTTTGGTTGATGCTTTATGCTTACGTCTAGATTTAAACATGTATTTTCGCCAGCTTATCGAGGATAAATTGAAGTCCCCACGAACTGCAAATATATGAGTCTTGTACGTGTTTGAAATCAGACTCAAGTTTCTTTTTACCCTTCCAGCAATTTTATCATCTGAGTTGGGTGGTCGGGAAAATTGTTATTTTATTCCGGTTCCCAACAATGACGTCTACGAATACTAACTCACAGGAACTACCCACTTCAAATTCGCTACAAGGTAAACTACTTCTCCAAGTAACAAAACACGCCACCGCCAACTGTGCTTAGCCCATCGTTTCTGAACACCGTTAAGTCCTTTAAAAAAATTTCGGCTTAACTGATCTCTCGTTTTATCCAGTTTTTAGTGTCTATAACGATTTAAGCATCAGCGGTTTCTATAAGCACTTGGAACTCTGATACTTTCCGAACACAACTATGACAGTTTACAGCTGTTATATCAGTGACTCCTAGATCTGCCTTCTACCTGTGTTCGACCTGCACCCTTTGAGGCTGAACCCCTTTTTGTGTTTCTCCCTGTAACCGAAGAAAACGTTCAGTCCACGCCACACCGCCCCTGTTATCCGTTTAGCCGCCTCGTGCATGTAATGGCCTTCCGACCTATTTAACGGAACCCCAAACCCCACCGCAATATGGCGCCAGTCGAGGAATCTGCAGCAAACACGGTCGCAGAACCGTTTGAGCTTCTGATTCATACCCTCCACTCGGCTCTATACCAGACTTTCTCAGTCGGTCCTGTTGACGAGGCTGCAAATGGTGAGCTCATCTATCAAACAAGACTAGCAGCCTTTAGCGCTACTGATAGCCGCTCAAAACCACAGAGAGGTCCAAAGCGACACATTGGTACCGACGTGAGGCATCACCTGCGTTTTGGTGCACTCTGTGCTCTTCATAGCAACTGGATAGACCCGTTCAATGTCTGGAATTACTCCAAGCGGTACGCAGACGGAGTCCACATTAGCTTTCTTCCCCTCCTTGGCAGGAATGTCGGTTAGTTGCCCCATAAGACGCCTAAACTCTTGTGATCTGCCACTGTACGCACACCAGCCAGCCAAACGTGAAGTCAAGGAAGTGCTTCCTGGAACAGCCAGGGCACTTGAAGAACCACTTAAGCAACCAAGAGTGGCGCACCAGGAGCGAGCGCATCAGCGGCTAGTTGGTAACAGAGGAGATAACGTCTCCCAACTTGACAGAAGACTGGGCAACTTGGGACGAAATCAGCGGACTTTGAAGTGGTATCACAAGGTGCACATCACACCTATGCAGATGAGGCCACACCGTTGAGACAACGCTGTGCGATTGCGATGTTCAAAACATTACAGACCACCAGTTGCAATGCAGTCCGTGCCCCGCTTCACGCACAACCGAAGTTCTAGCCAAAGCTTCAGTCAACACACTGTTGCGACCCTTGTAGCTGGTGTCGCTTTATGTGAAGGACAGTGGGCACAGCGTGTGGTCCAGCGGTATTTGTTATAACAGTTATTTTCCAGGATGAGTTTACAGAGCTACGAAGTTTCTCAGTGCCTCAGACGACAGCCAGGGCTTAGATGGAGTGCTGAAATGTTCCGTCAGCATGTCGTGACACTGGAACCGCAGATCAGTGAGTTGCGACCGTTTATTGTGCTGGCGGTGCAGTGGAGGCTGGCAGAAGCCACTTGCCTCGTATTTTACGGCAGTCATGTGTGGCCTTTACGTCTCAGAACTCTCGTAGACGGCCCATCGTGCACTTAGCTGAGGGGAGCTGACTATGTGGTGCAGGATGTCGGTAGCTGAGGAAGACCAGCTCGAGTCATTCACCAAGACTGCAGCACAGGCTGGGGGCTGTGCAAACATGACACGCCTGGATGGTGCGGAGACAACGACTTTCATAGCAGCTGTCATTGACCCTCAATGTTCTTCCTCCCATCCACGATGTCCGAGTAGGTTTCCACAACATACCATAGTAGTTGGTTGCATCACAATGACTGCGACGAGGCGATGGAGTCACCACACAGATACCATGCGACCATCATCGATTAGCCTGTTAAGGTTTCACTGAGAGTCAATAGACTGACTCTTTCAGATTCTAACAGCATGGACAGAATGGTGGCATGAGTGTATGTGTGTCCGGGCTCCGAAATCCTTGTTGTTTAAAGACCCTAGCTTGAGCGTATGACGCAGTGCCTGTAGGTGCAAGATCGAATTTACCCTCTTTTACTGGTCTTGTCAGCGCTCCTTGCCTCACTATGGCAACTCAGTAATTATTCTGGGCTACTGATCTCAGGTCTTTCTGATACGTTTGACTGTAGCAGTGGCGGTCTGGCGCCGACGACAGTGAGTGTCGCTTCATACTGCCTTGATGCTATGCATTCAAATACATAGGCGGCACGTCTAGTCCACATTCTGACTGGCAAAGCAGCAGCAAACTAGCCTCCTTGGCTTTAAGCTCGCGATGTAGATATCTAAAAATTTTAAGAATGTACAACGAAACTATTCTGTTCCGTAACGGCAGCACATTATGCCGGCCAATATTGGTCAATGAAAATCTGATACACATCAAATAGCTGCTTCCAATTATCGTTACACATATACAGAAGTTATTGTGTACTTATGTTTTATTATTACGACACATGTAAGTAAGGTGCAAGTGCTATTGTGAGATGAAGAGTTTGGCAGAGGAGAGGAATTCGTGGAGGGCCGCATCAAATCAGTCAGAAGACTGATGAAAAAAAAAAGTAATATATAGCTGTCTGCTGTATGAATGCTTCTGACATGAGAAATAAATAGCAAACAGAAGCCAAATGCGTATCTTCCGTGTGAGCCACATTCTGGATATGACAAATGTGGCATGTCTATATTTTACGACTTTCTAATTGTATCACACAGCATTAGCCTGGATATATTCTTATATAGGTGATAACTGAAATATAATTCTTCATTAGTACATTGTATATGAGTTAAAATTGTATTTCATGAGCGTGACTTACTCACTGTCTAGTCTCAAAGAAGATACTGAAACCGAAGTATTCAGCAAAACAATTGCTGTCACCGCATTGTGAGAGTAGGAGGTACGTTTAATAACCCGCGGTTTAGCACACAAGCCTTTGTTTTACCTCCAGTATCTCAACAAATGTTAGTCTCAAAGATATGAGAAATACTGGAGACATTGAGGATTTTGTACCTCTTTAATCGCGATTTTCTACAACTACGCCAGTTTCACTTTACATCGGTCCAGACGCATAATCGTAGATATATCGATAAGCCAAAACATTATGACACTGCCCATCACGAGATAGGTTGTCTCCCTCTGGCTTCGGGAGCACATGATGCTGTAAGGAAATTATATAAGCGGAAAATCAAGGTATCTGCAATCATTGTGCAGCCCCTTCGAGCTACATATGGGCAAATCCACTAATATAAGCGACTGTAACAAAAGGCAGATTGCAATGCCCCGGTGCCTGCCTCGGTACGTACTTCTCGGTAATGGTGAAACTGATCGGTTATTAGCTTGCTGCTGTCGCGAGTACCTATGGAAAATGGCTGAGGAACGGCGAATTAATGAGTAGAAGACAACGTGTTTGACATGGCCCTTTGTCGCTGAACATGGACGCCACAAGCTTGCTTTTTCTATAAATTAGGATAGGCGGTGGTCTGTGACTGATCTGACGAAAGGGTTCCAATGCTTTCTCAATTCAATAGAAATACTTCACAGTTGCTTTATTGTTCGCTAAATGAGAACCGAGCTGCTGATAAATCCATGATTTTATCTGACGCTTTTCGGATACAGCGTATCTCAAGATTGTCTGAGAACCGGGTGTAATACATAGCAAATAACAGAAAATGTAAATATAAAAAGAAAATGTAACACACTGAAATTACCAATAACGTCAAAATGAAACAGCTGAAATACACAACATGAACATCTTGGCCAACAGATATATTAGGTTGGAGCGTTAGTTGGTATCGTTTTTGTTTTACACGTTGTTATTTCGGTCGTTATTGGTTCATTTATCCAGTTTATTTATCGATTGTCACTTTTAATTTTTAGTTCGCTGTGGTTATTTGGCTTTACATATTGTCATTTTGCCATTTCGAGATACAAAGTGGAATTGTGGACGCTAGAAACTGGAGTGCCAAATGCAGAAATCGGAACACATTCTTCTGTCTGAGTTTAAGAGCGGGATGAGAGAAGCGGAGGCATGCAGAAACGTTTGAACCGTGTATGGCAATAATGCCACTGGACATAGCATGGTAAGGAAATGGTCTATTTTTAAGGTTGATTGTCTTAACTTCAGTGACTCTACACGTGCAGGGGGACCTTCGGGGTCAAAAGGAGATGGTTAGATCACTTGAACGCGTTACTCCACAATGATCTACATCAGTATACTCACAAGCTGGCAACTGTGTGGAACTGTGAGCATTCCATCATCGTGCGACATTTGCATGCTACTTATAATCCGTCGTGACTGCTAAATGTTTAGTCATACATAAATAAACAGTTTTGTAATCAAGACGGATTATAAGTAACATTGAAAAACCACTGATTGTGGATATCTCATCAGACATTATGTTTGTTTTAGCACACATTTGCAAGCAATGGGGAAGGTTCAAGAAACGGGTTTATGGGTACAGCATGCTGTAAGCTGAAATCAAAAATATGAGAGAGTAGCTATATGTGCGTCTCTGCTTGCTCGTCATCAATTGGCTCGTAAGCATCACCGATAATTTCTATTCTTCATCGTTGCTGTTGACGAAAAATGTGTCTTTATGGTAACATAAGCAATAGATGATGATGTTGGTTTGTGGGACGTGCAACATCGATGTCATCAGCACTCGCACCAGTTCCCAATCTTTTCAGTTCCAATCTCGTCTTTCCCGTATGATTATGGTATGAAGAGGACAACGCAAACATCCAGTCCCCTGGCGGAGAAAATCCACGACCCAGCAGGGAATCGAGCCCGGGACCCCGTGGTCCAGAGGTAGCAATCCTAGCCACTAGACCACGAATTTCGGACCGGAAAACAAAGGAATGAATGTTTAGTAACCATAACCGGACACGACCAGCAGATACCGGCCGACCGGCTTCGGTGAGCTGCCGAAAATCACGGAATGAGACAACAGCGACGGACAGACAACGAAGAAAACACGGCAGAATGAAAAGTCTGGAGAGTCAACCAATCCGAGAACATAGACGAAGAAATATCAGGAACTAAACAACGATTAGTTCAACAACGAACTCATGTGGCGGCGGGCGGGGGGCGGAGGGGGGGGGGGGAGGGTAATTCGTGTATTTGTCTGGGAAGTGATAGGTGGCATGAATAATGTTTTATTTAACAAGAACATCAGGTTTTATTGATAATTGCCTTGTGATTACAGATTAAGATCTTAATCCAGAAGATTACGAACTAAAATGGTTACCGTTTGACAGTGGAATGTAGCACAGCCCCTAAACGACAATAAATTTAATAAAATTTCTTTAAGTTCAAGTTAAACAGTATTTCGACAGCCTCAGCAGTGACTTCTCAGCTTAAATATTAATAAGTGGCTCCCGTTAGAGTACAAGATAGCAGCAAGATGATAAAAATAAATTACTTAAGGATCCCTCCTCCATAAAGTACAGATCCCTTCCGTTCCCGCAGCAAGGACTCTAACATTTCATATATACTGCCGCCACGCACCCCTTCCTTCCTCGTTCAAGCCGTACCGCCAAAACGATGAAAAGGGCCCAAGTTGCTGTAACGCCTTCATCCTATCTTTCTGACGGCAACCCACCTTTCAAAACCGTTCGCTGTGCTGCGTTTCACCAGGCCACAGAAATTCCCTATATTAGTCGCCAAGTATAGGGTGTTACAAAAAGGTACGGCCAAACTTTCAGGCCGGCTGCGGTGGTCTCGCGGTTCTAGGCGTGCAGTCCGGAACCTTGCGACTGACTGCTACTGTCGCAGGTTCGAATCCTGCCTCGGGAATGGATGTGTGTGATGTCCTTAGGTTAGTTATTTTTAAGTAGTTCTAAGTTCTAGGGACTGATGACCACAGCAGTTGAATCCCATAGTGCTCAGAGCCATTTGAACCATTTGAACCAAACTTTCAGGAAACATTCCTCACACACAAATAAAGAAAAGATGTTATGTGGACATGTGTCCAGAAACGCTTGATTTCCATGTTAGAGCTCATTTTAGTTTCGTCCACCTACGCTCAATGGAGCACGTTATCGTGATTTCATACGTGATACTCTACCTGTGCTGCTAGAACATGTGCCTTCAAAAGTACGACACAACATGTGGTTCATGTACGATGGAGCTCCTGCACATTTCAGGACATTTTGAACATTTCCTGTAACAAAGATTCTGAAGTCACGCTGGTACGTTCTGTTGCTGATTAATGTGATTTGAAGAGAAGTAGTAAAATGAGCTCTGACATGGAAAGTAAGCGTTTCCGGACACATGTCCATATAACATATTTTCTTTCTTTGTGTGTGAGGAATGTTTCCTGAAAGTTTGGCCGTACCTTTTTGTAACACCCTGTATATGCCGAGAGTTAATAAAGTGAGGTAACGAATCACTCTTGTTAATCTTCCTTGTCTTATATAGAATGGTGGGGTGTCACAATTAAGGCTAAACAGTGATGGACCCTCTAGTTAATCCCAGTTTTAACTTGGCACAAATGGATCCTGTGTGTATTTCCAATTTTTTACTAGCAGACTCACTGGACTGAAATCTCAAAAATCTTACATGGACCTAACGCGGCAGCAACTTGTCTGAGATATTCTTGTCTCCCTTGCTGTGTTTCCATTAATTCTTAACAAAAACACGGTCCTCTAATCGTAACGCAGTTGTCCACCTCCCTTGGCCGTATCTTCGAGTCTCTCGCCGGTGTGCTGAGCGGATATTATTAATAGCTTTTTTCCCAGTTACGTTGAATAGTGACGGCATTCAGTTTTTCCCAGCAGCAGCTCAGTAATAAAGACTGAACAGACGTTACGAAACCATACATTTTGCTGGAGTAGTTTTGTGAGACTCATAGACAGTGGAACTGAAAAATTCAGCCACTCAGTAGAACTTTCCCAATTACCCTGAACCTGATTATGATAAATAATAAGGGCTGATATTACGAGTCTGGCGAAGGAGGGCTGAGGCTAGGAACAAGTCTCAATACAATGATCATAGTTCTGACAGGCCAAAGGTGAGAATTTTCTCGTTGTAGAAGGCATTAATAAACTCAATTTACGTATATTTCTCTCATAAGAATAAGTTTTTATTACATTTAATAATGGCAAGACTTGGAAGAGGCTGCAAATAGGAAATCCAGCATCAGCAAAATTCCAGAATTCGGATCTCCCGTACTAGAAGGCATGAAGTTGTTTCTGGGACGGATAAATTATGTAATCAACCTTGCAGTCTGTGAATTAATTTCACGCGCACGGCAACAGCTTTCCGATATACTATCCTCCTTCTTACTCTCCAACGTCACACCTGAATTCTCCTTTCCAGTTATCACCACACAATCGCCTCCTCAGTCCCGCCTTACCACAATGCTCTGTCACGAATTATTTATCATGGACGGTCGAAAACACAAAGGACACATTTTTGGATAGTTTTGAAATGACGTTTTGGGGAAAAATGATAAACGTGAGAGAAAGAAGAACGAAGACTATAAACAGGATATAAAATAAAATTATAGGAAATGATAAAAATGAGGAGCAAATTGTGGCTGGGGCATATGCTGCGAAGAAGAAATTTTCGTGGAAGAGCTATTAGAGGGACGATTGAGGGTGGAAAAAGAAATACTGGAATGATATGTGACACCAAAATTGGACGAAGTTAGTATAAGATTAAGGAAGAAATTCGAAACAGTGAAAAGTCCAAATCTACCAGACCGAAAGAACACGATATGTGTTGGAAACAGACAAAGAAAGAGTCCACCTTTCTTGGACATGCTATGAATGAAAGTCACTCTTATGATACTAAATTTATTGTTCTCCAGATAGAAAATAAAAGCAAAAACTATTCTGGCTATTAATAAACAACACGCAGAGAATCTCGAATCATTTGTAACGATATTCTGCTCCATTATTCATACCGGTATACCGTTTTTCTCACCATAAGACAACATGCTTCTTGTAAGTGGTATAGTTATTAATTCCTTCCTCTCCTATACCCTTTTTTCCCTGTTCATCACATTAACCATTTTATTTCGTCATATAACATAGTAGCCTGAGCCAGTGCACTTTTTCGCGCTGCTCTGGCTTATACATATTTATTCTTTGGAGTAAAATAATGTACAGTTTATTTGTTTACATCTTCTTTGCGTATTCGATTATACTTTTGTTCTTCCAATAGATAGACACAGTGTCCCTTCTAAGAGTCGTCAGTAGCATTTTCTGTAGTGTTTCAACAGACATTTGCAACTTCGTGTTTGTGATGTGTAGCTGGCGTCACGCCAAACAAACGTTGCTCATGACGTCCTTCATCCGACGCCCAGTGGCAACGGGCGCGCCCGTTTCTTACTAGGAAAAAAAAAAGTGTCTTCAAGCGGGCTTTTATGTGCTCATTCGCTAGAGCGGCGACTTCTTTTAGCGATATGTATAACCAGGAACAGTAAATCACGATGAATATCCAGTGCCCTAGTACCATCTTGCCCCACTGTGACTTCTACCGCCATACAAGAGCGCTGCTCAGCCGCTGCTGGACTACTGGTTATTCATCATAATTTAATGTTCTGGTAAAAATATATCCCTTGAAAAATTGTTTCCTAGCTACCTCATATGGAATGGAGACAGAAATCTGTGAACTCAAAGGTAGTAAATTTCTTAAACTTTTATTTCCCCAAGATAGGAATATATACAACATTGATTGCAAGTTCCAGACGGTTAAAGAGCCACCTTGAGAACAGGATACAGACAGGTTAGAAATCAGATTAATAATGTTCCTCACGCAGTATATGTTCGCTTTATCGGGCAACAACAAAGCTATTGACTGTGGATGGTATCGTCAGAATGGAAATAATGAAGCCACTGTAAAAAAGTGATTAATTTTGGCTCTTATCTTGAATGGATTCTCACGTAGATTTCGCCGAAGTTGTTATGACTCATCTTGTTGATTCTAGGGTGATTCCACTATGACTGCTAGAAGGTCCAGATCTGTATTTTAGCAATATTTGAAGACCTAACAAATGCGTTTTTCAGGAAATTTTTAGTGATCAAACAATCCCAGATCAGAACAATGGTATGGTGGAAATAATTATTGAGTTGGTGTTCACGATATACATTTTTATTAAATTTCTGGTAAATTCATATATACTTCTTCTTATTTGTCACATTATCAAGAAAACAGTTTTGTATCAGTCGTCATATATTTAATTTCCATTTTAACCAAACACAAGACTTGACTGTTCTTTTACAAAGCGAAGTAAGAACTTAACTTGTGCAAAGTGAAACAAAGACTGCTCTGTGCACATTCGCGCCAAAACGGTTACACGTAAGTCAAAGATTATACCAGTCTCACAGGAATGAATACACACAAGACCCATATCACTGTAATATATCGGTACATCGGAGTACCTATACATTAATAAAACCAAATGTATTGTCACAAAAATATGTCTGTTTCTTCGCAGAAAAGTAGTACGATATTACTGGTATCGAGAACTGGGGTTGTAGTGCCGTAATGGTCACGCACATAAAGAACTATTAGAAGTTCTTACTATTGTTTGTTATTTATTGAAATACAAGCACCGAATTTATGTTTGAAATAGAAACAAATCCTTTTTCGGATAATGGAAATAAACTACTGGGCAGCCATAAGTGTTAAAGCGCCGCTTCCGAGAAGGGAGGTGGGTGCGCCGCGAATCGAATCCAACCAGCAGATTAACGATGAGGCTCGATGTGTCGGCCAGGCTGGATGTGATTTGTAGGCCGTTTCCCGCACCCCACTAGGTGAATACTGGTCTGGCATTCAAGACCCGCTGCGCGACTCGTAAACATTTAGAAAAACTTCCGCACACTTTCGCATGGGCAGCTGGGGTACGCAGCGTTCCATCTCTGTGTGGGTTGAGAGAGTGGCAACAGGAAGGTCTTCCTGAACTCCTTACTCTAACCACGCCAGATCCATAAATTACGGTGCCGACTCTGTAGAAATTCGGAACAATGACAGAACAAACGAAGATCGCGTATTGGAAATCACACTTGCACAAACGTAGTTTGCTTTTTTATATCTCTATACTGGTGACAGGAACCAGAGGGAAAGTATGTCAGCGTGCTGCAAAAACCTATAAGAAAATCATGGAATTTATTGTTTCCTCCCCTTTACAATCAAAGCACGCTCATCTTTTACACTGGCCTCTTTGCATGGCGGACGACTGCAGCCCAGGATTCACAGATGCTAGGCGCATATGTGGGGGAGGGGGTAACGTATTGTATTCCCGGAATCCCTGTGCCGTCCTAGCTCCTGCTATTTCTGCTCCCATATATGGCCCTATACTGCACGCTAGACTTGGTACGGCATTTTTGCCCGGGGAAAAGTTGCAGCACACCCGAGATGAGGTTCTCTACCGTAAGTTTTTTCGAGGCGTGAAGTAGTACTGTAGGCGAGTAACACTGTGTATTTTCACGTGTCATTTTGCATTGAGGTTAGATATTTCCTATCAAAACTAGGAGGAATCTCATAAAAAAGTAGTTTACACACGTCGAAGCGTATTTTCATATAAATCATAACGATCTAACTTGACAGTGATGTATACATACTTCTCAACAAGTTAGTGATGGTGACATTCTAGATCCTAAAACGTATGTGGCAGTAGTCGTCCAAATAACCATTCATTCCTCAGATTCTGCATATCAGATACATGGCTGAGGCCACAACGGGTATTATTTTCCTCCATCTCCGTTATGTAGACCTCAGATCGTGGTCTAGCGGTTAGCGCTGACGCCTCTGGATCACGGGGACACGGGTTCGATTCCCTACAGGGTTGGGGTTTTCCTCTTCCCGAGGACTGTGTGTTTAAATTGTTCTAATCATTTCATAATTAGCGAGAGTGGTGAGATTGGGCTGTGTAAAGATTGAGACTTTGTACGGGAGGTGATAACCGCGTAGTTGAGCAACCCACAAACCAAATACACTCCTGGAAATGGAAAAAAAGAACACATTGACACCGGCGTGTCAGACCCACCATACTTGCTCCAGACACTGCGAGAGGGCTGTACAAGCAATGATCACACGCACGGCACAGCGGACACACCAGGAACCGCGGTGTTGGCCGTCGAATGGCGCTAGCTGCGCAGCATTTGTGCACCGCCGCCGTCAGTGTCAGCCAGTTTGCCGTGGCATATGGAGCTCCATCGCAGTCTTTAACACTGGTAGCATGCCGCGACAGCGTGGACGTGAACCGTATGTGCAGTTGACGGACTTTGAGCGAGGGCGTATAGTGGGCATGCGGGAGGCCGGGTGGACGTACCGCCGAATTGCTCAACACGTGGGGCGTGAGGTCTCCACAGTACATCGATGTTGTCGCCAGTGGTCGGCGGAAGGTGCACGTGCCCGTCGACCTGGACCGGACCGCAGCGACGCACGGATGCACGCCAAGACCGTAGGATCCTACGCAGTGCCGTAGGGGACCGCACCGCCACTTCCCAGCAAATTAGGAACACTGTTGCTCCTGGGGTATCGGCGAGGACCATTCGCTACCGTCTCCATGAAGCTGGGCTACGGTCCCGCACACCGTTAGGCCGTCTTCCGCTCACGCCCCAACATCGTGCAGCCCGCCTCCAGTGGTGTCGCAACAGGCGTGAATGGAGGGACGAATGGAGACGTGTCGTCCTCAACAATGAGAGTCGCTTCTGCCTTGGTGCCAATGATGGTCGTATGCGTGTTTGGCGCCGTGCAGGTGAGCGCCACAATCAGGACTGCATACGACCGAGGTACACAGGGCCAACACCCGGCATCATGGTGTGAGGAGCGATCTCCTACACTGGCCGTACACCTCTGTTGATCGTCGAGGGGACACTGAATAGTGCACGGGACATCCAAACCGTCATCGAACCCATCGTTCTACCATTCCTAGACCGGCAAGGGAACTTGCTGTTCCAACAGGACAATGCATGTCCGCATGTATCCCGTGCCACCCAACGTGCTCTAGAAAGGTGTAAGTCAACTACCCTGTCCAGCAAGATCTCCGGATCTGTCGCCCATTGAGCATGTTTGGGAGTGGATGAAGCGTCGTCTCACGCGGTCTGCACGTCCAGCACGAACGCTGGTCCAACTGAGGCGCCAGCTGGAAATGGCATGGCAAGCCGTTCCACAGGACTACAACCAGCATCTCTACGATCGTCTCCATGGGAGAATAGCAGCCTGCATTGCTGCGAAAGGTGGATATACACTGTACTAGTGCCGACATTGTGCATGCTCTGTTGCCTGTGTCTATGTGCCTGTGGTTCTGTCAGTGTGATCATGTGATGTATCTGACCCCAGGAATGTGTCAATAAAGTTTCCCCTTCCTGGGACAATGAATTCACGGTGTTCTTCTTTCAATTTCCAGGAGTGTATTATCATCATCCTTTATATAATTTATTCTTTCCAATCACGTATTTATGAAGTACGTGAATTTTGAATAAATCGAAGAAAAACGAAAGTAATGAGAAGTAGCAGAAATGAGAAGAGACACAAAATTAACATCAGGATTGCTCGTCACGAAGTGGATGAAGTTAAGAAATTTTGCAACCTAGGCAGTAAAATAAAGAATGACGGATGGAGCAAGGTGGATATCAAAAGCCGACCAGCAATATCAAAGAGGGCATTCCGGGGCAAGGGTAGTCTACTAATATCAAATATCGGCTTTAATTATAGGAAGAAATTTCTGAGAATGTATGTCTGGAGTACAGCATTGTATGTTGGTAAAACATGGACTGTGGGAAAACCGGAACGGAAGAGTATTGCAGCATTGGAGATGTGGTGCTGCAAACGAATGTTGAAAATTATGTCGAATGATAAGGTAAAGAATGAGGAGGTTTTGCGCAGAATCGGAGAGGAAAGGAATGTGTGGAAAACAGTGATAAGGAGAAGGGATAGAATGATAGGACAACTTTTAAGACATGAGGGAATGATTTCCATGGTACCAGAGGGAACAGCAGAGGCCAGAAACTGTAGAGGAAGGCAGAGATTGGAGTATATCCAGCAAATGATTGAGGACGTAGGTTGCAAGTGCTACTCTGAAATGAAGAGGTTGGCACAGGAGAGAAATTCGTGGCGGGCCGAATCAAACCAGAGGACTCTCGACCCGGAAAGAAAAAAAAAATGTGAAGTAAGAAGCAACACCCTGAGCTCAAGAAGATGAAAGCCTGAGCTCAAGAAGATGAAAGGGCGCCTTAGATGTTGGGTGTAAGACCTTTCAGTTGCGTGCTTTCGAATTTCAGTGTAATTTTTTAAATTATTTTACAGTCCTGCCACTTTTTATCCCGGCTGTCTTGAAAATCCTTGACCACACATGTCTATTATTTAAAAGTATGTTTCAACTGACGTTTGCAAAAGGTTGGTTTTTAATCAGGCCGACTCTTGTGCGGTATTGGTTTCTTGTTGAAAATAATGTTTGCAGTTGTTCACTTATTTTTCTCGACAACTGCTGGACCCTCGTTGTCAACAAAGCATTATGCAAGCTGGCTCTATAGTAGTGTGGGCTGTGTTTGTACAGAATGGACCTGGTCCTCTCGTCCGACTGAACCTATCACTGGCTGTAAATTTTTATGTTTGTCTACTTGGAGCCCATTTGTAGCCTTTTATGGACTGCATGTTCTGAAACTATGATGGAATTTTTACGAAGGACAACGCGCTATGTTACCAGGCTACAACTGCCACAACTGTTCGTGACTGGTTTGAAGAACATTGTGGAGAATGGCGAGAGAGATATTTGACCACCCACGCTGACCAACATGAATCACATCAAACATGTATGGGACTTTACAGAGAGGTCAGTTAGTGCAGAATATTCGCAATTATGCTCGGCAGTAGAGCGGCATAGTTCAATATTTCTTCAGGGGACAACCAACAACTTGCTGAATACAAAAAAATTGGAAATTTGTGGCAAGCACTATGGCACCAAACTGCTGAGGTCATCGGTCCCTAAGCTTACGTACTACACACACATCCATGCCCGAGGGAGAAATTGAACCCTCGAACCTCCGAGGGAGGGAGCTGGAGGGGTGGGGGGAGGGGGAGGGGGGGGCGAAGCCGCGCGAACCGTGACAAGACGCCCATGACCGCAATCCTACCCCGCGCAGCTGTTGAATACATGCCACGTCGAGTTGCTGCATGAAGCTGGCAAAAAGGAGGTCCTACAAAATATTGGGAGGTATCTCCCACTTTTTTCATTTCAATGTAGATTTGACAGCATATAGTGATATTTAGTATCCTCAAGAACCTCGTTGTTAATCATAAATGAAGGTATCTACTGACATGCTAGTAGCAACCACTGTGCATCAATGCGTACATTTGTCATGGCTAATACCTGACGAACTTCGTTATCATTCTCTATTAAAAAGACAATAGTTCCTGAATACATTAAAAGAGAGATGAAATACAGAACTTCCCTGTCTTACTTGAATGTGATGTGTGCATAGTAAACTCGGTCCTGGGATTTATTTCTTGTTCAAAATAGGACATGTGAACGACTTATAAAATTCTTTTGTAATGTACAATACGACAGAATTCATCAGAGAAATATTGTGATATGCTTTGGTATATTCGGGTGAGGGTCCCAAACAGCGAGATTATCGCTCCCATCGGCTTAGTGAAGGATGGAGAAAGGAGTTGGCCGTGTCATTTCAAAGGAACCATCTCGGCATTTGCCTGAAGCGATTCAGGAAAATCACGGAAAACCTAAATCACCAAGGCTGGACGTAGGTTTGAACCGTCATCTTTCCGAATGCGAGTCCAGTGTGCTAATTACTTTGACACCTCGCTCGTTTGCTAAGCTTTCATTTTATTGGGTCTTCTAATAATGAACGATGTGACAGAAAAAGAACTGTCTTTAAACCAACATATACACGAAATGTATGTGGCTTTTTACCGCAATAACCATTTTCGGAAATATAGCTTGGACGCTGGATTGCAATACTAGATCTTCATTGGACCGTGTGGTCTATGAATTTCAACAAGAAGCCTACCCGAGATTAAAACTTCTCTCTCTTCTAGTGTTTGCCTCCAAATTTGCGTTACTGTAACCCAGATTAAAAGGTCTCTCTCTCTCGTAGGGTTTGCCTCCTAATTACTGTAACCCTGACGCTGTGACTAATGAACCTGTAAGCGTATTTGCTATACCTTTGTACCAAGGTGTTAAGGTCCACTACGATGCTGGGACGAGCGCGCTATACCACGTTGTGTGGCGCCCGTGAAGAAACACCGAGCGAAATTCTCATTGGTGGTCAGAGAGTCCAAAGGCATTGGGAAGTTAAACACGGAATGCAAGCGACCGTACGCCAAGTAAACATGACTACGGGACTGTGCTAGCGTACGACGTCTGAGGCCTCGTCACAGCACCAGAAAATTTGTGACACAAAGGCTCTGCCTAAAGTACGCAACATTGGCTCCACTACTAGTGCATTCTTGGATCACTCGGACTTTCGACTGAGAACGATTTCTCGTCCGACATTCAGAAGTATAACGGAAATAATAAAGATATAGCATCTTTACACATAATAATGTTTACCCAGTATATGAGTGCCGCACATCGAGAGCGCGCATAATAACGTGGCGGGTAGACGTCCAATCGTTAGGCCTTGTGTGGGAAGAGCTGTAATGGTGGGCGTTACGTCAGGCTCTATAGGATAAATGCCGAGCGCTGCAGCGGAAGTGCCGTTCGAATCTGAAGCCTACGCTCAGATATTTTGTAAAAATGAAGCGGAGCCCGTCCACGCCAACATCTGCATTGAGACCATTCAGAAAGGTCTGTCACCTCCACTTTGGTAAGCACCTAAAAGGAATTCCGCTGAAAATGCAAACAAAAGCAGCTATTTATTTTCGCCTGGCTTCTTAAGCATTTCTTTCAAAGAAGCATCATGATTGACGAAAATGGAGTCAAACCTACACATTTATATTGGTGCCATATTAAAATTAGCTTCTTTTGCCAAAACAAAGTGTCGCTGAAAATGAAACAAAAGCAGACATTTATTTTTGCCTGGCTTGTTAAGCATTTGTATCTTTCAAGGAAACATCATGAGTGACGAATTTTGAGTAAACCCTACGCATATGTATTGTTGCCATATCAAAATTAGTTTATTTTGCCAAAAAAAAGTGTCACCTCACTAACATGTTGTGCAAATACAACTGAGAGAGAATCCTGAAACCTTTCACCGAAGTAGCCTGTGGTTAGTGGAATAACACGGTAGATAACTAAGCTTTGAATGATAACAATATGGAAAAACACTCTCCTCTGTACTTGCTATGATTTGTCAAAGTCTCATTTCGATATCTCAAATAGTTTATGAAATGTTAAGAATGTTGTGGATATTTTACTCTGGCTTTATCGCTGGAATGCGCGTTCGCCAATCAGTGTGCTACATCATGCCAATTTTCTCGAGATTAGTGACAGATTGATACCTTTAGCCAAGTCTAAAGAAAAGTTACGTATGTTAACTAAATTTTCTCACGGAGCAACATATTACGGAATATGTACCATATGCAAAATCATAGCGACCCCATTTTTTCAGTTCAAACGTTAAAAAGTTTCGACAGTGTCCTACTTAAATGAAAATATCGCAGTAACTATGACCAGTAACGAAATGAGGGGCACATCATCAGGAAGCTGACATCTGAAGATACAAATGACGCAAAAATAAACCTTTTTTACCGAATTGTTTCTGGAAAATCGTTTGAGAAATGTTGATAGGCGTGCTTCTTGAATCACTCATCGCCGACCAGCAGGAAAGTGACAAACGCTGCCGGCTTTCCATTCCAAACAAACGAATGAAATCGCCCAGCGCTATGGACGAAAACTGGTCACTGTGTATCGGCCACCTTATCTTGAGCGAGCTATACTCTAATAATATAAAGTTTATCACCGATGACAGGAATGCTTTTCAGAAAGTGCAGCGAACTAAAGGGAAACAGAAGGTACCTGAACGAGAAGAATGTTAGTATGACTTTAGGCGTCGTTGGAAACAGATGAGACAAAACAGAGGGCTTTTTTCAGAGACGACATTAACCGTCATTTCCATAAAAACTGAAGGCATATATCTGCCAAAGACGAACGATGGCACAATTTGTGCAAAAGCAACGTAATATGCATCCAAGAAACACAAAGAGACAATCCGGCAAGACAATCAAAAGTGCCAGGCAGCACACTGGAAAAGGAATTGCCATCTTTGTGAGGCCGTATCTCCGGGTAATCAGCATTTATCACACAGGCGAGAACAACGTCTAGATCATCTCTGTGGAGCTCTGCAATTTGATGGTCACCTCCGTGTGTAAACCCCCATATGCAGAGTTCTGCCTCTGTCCTCCCAGGAACTTCCACAAAAGGAAACGATCAGCTGTGACAGGTTATTTTAATAGCAACAATCATGCACGGGGCTATCTGGGCTGAGTAAACAAGAGTATGGGTTAGTGCTATGACAGAAAGCTTCAGCCTCCTTTTACAGCGGAAGATGGCAACGTGGATATAACACAGACCTGCTGTTTGGGACCAGCTGCACCTTATAGCAGGTACAAACTCAATATGTACACTAATACCAAGCACACAGCACTGATCGATCATTTGTCAGGTCTACAAGCATTAAAACCACAGGAGGTAGCCTTCAGACGGAGATTACAACTTTAGATACGCAGACTGAGATAAGTTCTTTGCAATGCTGGATGAGAACATCACCACAGTAACACCAACCCTGGAGAATACGTATTACTCACCGAGGTAGGGAAACACCTCTCTCGGCTCTCTTTTACTAGAGGCTGCAGGACCCAGCATCTTACAGGTATAACACCGGAAACTACTCGACGAATGCACAAACTCTTTCGAAGAAGAACTTTTTAGTCTAACTTTTCAGACTACGAAGCGTCTTTACCTGTATCCTCAATATTCAGAAGGACCCGTGGAGGAAAGTGATAATAGAATTGGACATGACCAGGAGCACCCAGAAAGAAAGGAGGATTCCAAGACGCCTCAGCAATGAACCTTCCCAAACGAACTCACTTTCTAACGAAATATCAAACAATTAGCCCATGATCTTCTGTTAAATGGAAAGCGAACTATAACTGCAAAAATAAGAAAGGAAACCATAACCATCTAGATCATACTCCGCAAGCCACCTTACGATGTGTGATGGGAGGGTATCTCTAGTCCACTAACGGATCACCCAACATAGTTCAACTAGGGGATTTCGCGTGGGAAGAGTGATACTCGTTAAGCCTCTGTATTAGCTCTAATTTCTCGAATCCTCTCATCCTGGTATGTTCGAGGTACGTATGTGGGAGAAAGTAATATGTTGTTCGACATTTCACAGAAAATGTTCTCTCTAATTTTCAATAGCTAACCTCTCCGTGATGCTCAACGCCTCTCCAGTAACGTCTCCCCATGGAGCTTGTGGTGTCACCGCCAGACACCACACTTGCTAGATGGTAGCCTTTAAATCGGCCGCGGTCCGTTAGTATACGTCGGACCCGCGTGGCGCCACTATCGGTGATTGCAGACCGAGCACCGCCACGCGGCAGGTCTAGAGAGACTTCCTAGCACTCGCGCCAGTTGTACAACCGACTTAGCTAGCGATGGTTCACTGACAAAATATGCTCTCATTTGCCGGGACGATAGCTTAGCATAGCCTACAGCTACGTCATTTGCTACGACCTAACAGGGCGCCATATTCAGTTACTATTGATATTGTGAATCATGTGGCGTCAAGAGCGACGTTCATCATTAATGGATTAAAGTTAAGTATTCCACCAGAATTTCTAAATTCTAATGTCCTTGTCCTGTTCCAGACCTCACGCCAGCCTGCGTGAGTTAAAACGCGTGCATTTCGGCCTCCTCTAGTAACACGGTGTTGGCTCTCCTGCCAACCACAACAGAGTTTGTTGAGCATCTATTTCGTATCATCGCCCCTAGTAAACAATCCCCTGACTAAATGTGGTAAGAATTTCATACTGATGAACAACACTCAAGAATCGGTCAACCAAGCACCTTGTAAGCTGTTTCTGTCGTGGATGAGTTACGTTACCTTAAGAGTGTTCCTATAAATCTATGTCTGGCATCTGCTTTTCCAACTTTTCCAACTTTTTTGTGGTAATTCCACTTAAGGTCACGCTCGATAGTTACGCCTGGATAATTTACTGAAGATACTGCTTCCAGCAACCTGTCGTCAATAGTGCAGTTGTGCAGTAGCGAATTACTCTTCCTATGTATGCCAATATGTTACGTTTATTCACGTTCAGATTCAACTGCTAGAGGCTGCACAATTCATCAGTCCTCTGCCGGTCTTCCACAAATCGATACAATCTTCTCGCATTGCTAGTTCCTTATAGACAACCATATTATCTGTCGGCAGTCTTAAAGACCTTCCGACGCTTTCTACTGGATCATTTGTATACAGCACATTGTAAACAGCAACGGTCTTGTCACACTTTCTTCGGGTGTGTTGGATATTACCTTCACATCTGTCCATTTCTTTCTGTTAAGGGCAGCGTGTTGAGTTCTGTCTGTAAGGAACTCTTGAATCCAGTGGCAAATCTGATCCGATACTCGATAAACTCGTTTCTTTTGTCTAACCGATAGTGCCGAAAGGTGTCAAATGTCTTTTTGAGGTCACGTAACACGGCATCAAACTGACTGCCGTTATCTACAGCATTATCGATGTCAATGATAAACGTAGATTTTTACAGAGGAGAATTTCGTTCTCCAAAATCGCATTAGCTCTTGAGCATAAAACACGTTCCATACTTCTGCAAAGGATGGGCGTCAACAATATACGTCTATCGTTATATGCAGCTGTTCTACGGCAGTTCTTGACCCGCGCTTTTTTTCAGTCACTAGGTACCCTTCGTTGTTCAAAGTACTGTAAACTGCTGCTACAAGACATGCAAGTTCTTTTACATGGTCTTTTTAGAATTTTACAGGTGTTGCATCTAGTCGTGATGCCTTTCCACTACTAAGCCACTATAGTAGTAGTGTGGTATTCTGCCTTACAACAGGTCTTGTCTTGGGTTAAGGCTCTTCCACTTTTGTCTGTCCACAGCCAGTCTTTTCATTTCTGAATATTTGTCTCCTTTGATATTGTTCAGCATTTTATATCTTCTTTTTCCTCTTCCCCCTTTCCCCTCCAGCATTCCTTCTATTCTTTCCTTCAATAAACAGTCCCTCCGCAAACAATGTCGATGCAGTTCTGTTTTCTCTTTCTGGTGACTTTCAGCATGTTTCTTTCTTCTCCAGCTCTTCTTAATACTTTTTCATTCCCTACTCGGTCTTCTCATTTCACTTTTTCCATTATGGAGAAGAATGGAAGCGATTATAGTTGTTTCAATATTCCGCTATCGGTTGTCTCAATATCTGCCATTTCGACATTCGTACAATGATTGGAAAGAGAGACCGTGTCACGATTTTTCTGCGATGAAAAAATTTTGGAAGACCGAATTCAGTATTTTAGCGTTCTCTGTGTTATTTTCCGTTTCAGTGCCAGTATGTTCACTGTTTGAATGAAAAGAGGATTTAGAATCGCTTACTGATTTCACATGGGCCAAAACCGTTTAGTAGCGCTAATATTGTATTCCCCTAGAGGGCGCTGCCGTCGTGTTGTCGTCCTAGAGAGGGGTCTGTCCGCTTGTAATGGGCTGACGTCTTCTTCACAGCCCTCTCTGCCCTAACGTTCCTTACTGGCGTGCCGCGCTTGACTTAACGCCGGAACGACATGTCATTATACTGAGCGAGAAGGTGACGTAGGGCGCTTGATCGTGGATGTGGGACTCGTCAGATATTTACCGAAGAAAAATCACCAAACGGCCGTACGTTTTCAGAAATTGTCATTGTATCTACACGACCAGTTTCGACATTAATACCATCTTCAGGCCCGTATGCACAACATCTATAAAGAAGAAGCAGATGCGTGGACGCATGCATAACTGGAGTCATCATTACCTGGATTCCGTGAATTTTTTGTGGACTGTTGTACTTCGACGACTTCACAAGTTAATGTGGGATATAGTCTGCTTAAAACGTAAAAGTACTTTCTCGCTACTTTAAGAATTTCTGAGGCTAATTATGTCACGTAGTATTAGTAAAGATGTATTCTTATATACGTGATGACTAAAATAACATTCTTCATTAATAAGCAATATTTAAGTTAGAACTGTATTTTATGAATGTAACTAAGCACACACCACTTCGTTCTACCTCCCACCTCTATTTCAGTGTCTTAGAGCTATAAGCAACAATGAAAAACCAGTAGAGTGAGGATTTTGTACCTCCTGAATCTAGGTTTCCCACAGCTGTGTTATAGCTTTACACATCGTTCCAGGCGCATAGCTCTCGATATGCTGACAGAAAAAACATTTTGACCACTGCCCAATGCGGGATACGACGTCTCCAGTTGTTCTTGAGCCCGAGTGGCGCTAAAAGGAAATTGCATAAGCGGAAAAGAGACGAATGTGAAAACACTGACGAGACTCTTCGAGCCACAAATGGGCAAATGCACTGACATAAACGACTTTGACAAAGGACAAGTTGTTATAGCCACGGTCCTTGGTTCGTCATTCTCTGGAACGGCGAAGCTGGTCCTTCGCTCATGTGCTGCTGTGGTGAGCAAGCTGTGACAAATCTGACGACGACGTTTAAAACCATTGCGGGGACAAGCGCTTAGTAGCACAGGGATCAGCGCACCTTGTTGAGCATAGTCCTGACCAGCAGGCGATAGCTAGGATTTTCTGGGTTGACACAACGACGTCATCAATTACAACTGCAGTGGACAGGGGGTCATCGAGATTGGAAACGTGTCGCCTTGTTGGATAATTCTAGTACCTTGTACATCTTGTCTGTGGTCATATGTAGGTACCACATCGGCCAGGTGAATGGCTTCTCATAACACGCACCGCGTCAGGACACAGTTCTTTGGGGGAAAGGGGGGGGGGGGGCAGGGGGAGTGCTATGATACAGAGCGTTTTCCTCTGGACTTCCGTGGGATCTGTGGTAATAAAGGTACCTTAGGAGCTATGGACTACGAGGGCATTGTTGCAGACCACTTGCGTCACTTCATGCTTAATGACTTCTCCGATGGCGATACCATCTTCCAGCACGAAAACTACCCTTGTAAGAAGGACAGATGAATGTTTGGAGGAACATGAAACTGATATTGATGTCTTGAGCATCAAATGCACCAGGTCTTAGTCCCACGGAAAATGTGTGTAAAAAACCGCAAACTACCGATTTGTAATTTATGCTAATTGTGTGACACGTGCTTAGACGTCTGGTGCCACGTACCCCCAGAAAGCTACCAAAGACTTGCTGAATCCATGTCACGCATAATCACTGGTTCCAAAACTGGAACAACGCGCTATGAAGGAGTTGATCAGAATGTTTTTCCTCATCAGTCAGTTCACTTCTCCGGTGGTTGATCTCCATTAGGATAATTCTGCCATTTTGTTATATGATAACATTGTTGGAGACCGTGCCTTTTATTTGAAGACAAATGCTGATGGTGTTGAGACAGCAACCAGCAACAAATTTATTTTCAGTACCATTACTCAAAAGGTACTTTTACCGGTTTCGAATAGTTATGAGTCAACTTCAGGCCGTTTTTGTGCTCTCATTACAACACTTGGTGCGTTTTTTTCTTTTTTACAGATTAATTGTCATAAAATATAAATATTACATAATTATATTTCAGGACAATTAATCTGTAAAAAGCCCCCCACATGTTCTAGTGAAAGCGTGAAACCGTCTGAAGATGAATCATAATGATTCTAAACCTGTAACGGTACCTTTTGAATAATGGAACTGAAAATAAATTTGTTGCTGGTTGCTGTCTCAACACCATCAACATTTGAATTCTGCTATTATCTAGATGCACTTAACTGAAAACAATACCAGCACATCAAATGATATATTTTGATTTCTTGTAAGTCTTACTCCAAAACGTCTAGGACTCAAATAACAAATGTGTGACAGAGGTGGTAAGAGTTAACTTAACGATTGAGTAAACAGACTCAGAGGAAATGCAAGCGATTAACTAGCCGGTCAGTCCGATAACTACCGTCATTTTACGGTCTTGTGAAGAAACGCCTTAGGTATACGTCAGTAGTTTTAATTGCCTCGTTTTATAATGGGTACTATAATTATAGTCTGTAAGAGAGGTCTGTCGTTCAATGTGTCTTAACTCGCACTTGTTGTCTGTAAGTGAAACTAACAGAGGTGACCTAAATGCTGTCTCTGGAGAATTACAGAATCTAAAATTTTAACTGTTGGAGATTCTTACTTAGAAAAAGCCTCACACTCGTGCTGAATACGTGTGATCAAGAAACATATGCATTCGTCGATAGTTCGTCAACCATTAATTCGCTGATTACCCTTAATCGACGTAACCGCGACTTCTCACTGATACTATATCTTTTCACACAGTAAAAACATTCACCAACTCTTCCTCCACTAAATCAGCCACTAGAACCCGCACCCCAACTATTTATGCCTGAATCCTAATCTAAACCGATTTTTTGGGGAAATATCACGTTTTTAGTTCTCTCGATTCATTAAATACAAAAGAGATTTCACTCAAGTTCAAATAAGAAAGATATCTTCAGTTCTTAACTCTAAACATGTGCTTATTCTTATCCATCATCGTCCATTACCCTTTTCTCACATTTGCATTCTTATATACCACCTGTCACGAGTCCCTCCCATTTTCTTCAAGCCTGATGTTGTGATAGCCCACAATTTGAATTTAAGCATCCTGCCACAATTATTATTAAATTGTAGCATACGCTTTCAAAGTTACTTTTTTGATGAAGTGATATATACTCTAAGGAAAAAACCTACTCACCACAAAGATATTATTTAAATGAGACAGAAATAGGTGAATGCGACGTATATGTACAGACAAAAAACGATTACACTTTCACACAAATTGGATGGTTTAGTCAAGAGAAAGAGCTTGAAAAATTGGGCAAGCCAATAACGCGTTGGTGCACCTCTGGTCCTTAAGGAAGCAAGCGGACTGGCACTGATTGATAGAGTTTTCGATGTCCTCTTGAGGTCTAATTGGCGCGTCTCTTGAAGTCTAATTGGCGCCTCTCTTTTTTGTGTCATCAGTCTTCTGACTGTTTTGCTGCGGCCGGCCACGAATTCCTCTCCTGTGCCAATCTCTTCTTCTCAGAGTAGTACTTGCAACCTACGTCCTTAACTATTTTCTTGATGTATTTCAATCTCTGTCTTCCTCTACAGTTCGTGCCGTCTACAACTCTCTGTATTATCATGGAAGTCATTTCCTGGTGTCTTAACGAATGTCGTATCATCCGGCCCTTCTCCCTATCAGTGTTTTCCACATATTCCCTTCCTCACCGATTCTGCGCAGAACGCCCTCTATCCTTACCTTACCAGCCTACCAAATTTTCAACATTCGTCAGTAGCACCACATGTCAAATGTTTCGATTCTCTTCTGTTCCACTAACATTAATGCTAGCTCTAGAAGTACATTATTACGAATTGCTTCCTCAAATAAAGGCCGATATTTGAGACTGATAGAATTCTGATGGCCGGGAATGCCCTTATTTCCAGTGGTAGTCTGCTTTTGAG
This sequence comes from Schistocerca gregaria, assembly GCF_023897955.1. Taxonomy (NCBI): domain Eukaryota; kingdom Metazoa; phylum Arthropoda; class Insecta; order Orthoptera; family Acrididae; genus Schistocerca; species Schistocerca gregaria. The sequence continues at coordinate 132,845,615 of NC_064921.1, read as the reverse complement.
GTCCTCCTTGCTCCGTCCGTCACTGGTTAGTTTACTACACAGGTAGCAGAATTACTTAATTTCATCTTCTTTGTGACCATCGATTCTGATCTTAAATTTCTGGCTGTTGTCATGTCTGATACTTCTCATTACTTTCGTCTTTCTTCGATTTCCTCTCAGTCCATACTATCTGCTCATTAGACAGTTCATTCCGTTCAGCAGATTATGTAATTCTTCTTCACTTTCACACAGAATAGCAATGTCATCAGCGATTAGTATCATAATATTCTTCCACTCCTGAACCTTCCTTTTATTCCCATCACTGCTTCTTCAATGAACAGATTGAGCATTAGGGGCGAAAGACCACATCCCTGTCTTACACCGTTTTTCATCCGTGCACTTCGTTCTTGATCGTCCATTCTTATTATTCCCTTATGGCTTATTTACATGTTGTAGATTACTCGTCTCTTCCTATAGCTTACCTCTAATTTTCTTAGAACTTGATCTTAAGTCCTCCAATGCTCTTTTAAATTCTAATACTAGAACCCCTCCCTCTTACAAATCGATCCCTGTTTCTTCTTCCATCGAAACAGACAAATCTTCCCCCTCACAGATGATCAATTTATTCTTTCCAACTATCCTCCCCGTAATCTGCATTTAAAAGTGGGATTCCCGTTGCACACTTAATGTTACCACCCTTGCTTTTAATGTCACCGAAGGTTGTTTTGACTTTTCTGTATGCTGATTCGGTCCTTCCGACAGTTATTTCTCTTTCGATTTCTTCACATTTTTCATGTAGCAATTTCGTCTTATCGCCCCTGCATTTCCTATTTATTTCATTCCTTAGCAACTTCTATATTCCTGAGTTTCCCGGAACATTGTTATACTTCCTCCTTTGATCGATCAACTGAGGTCGACATGTATTCCAGAACTACCGTAGTTGGTGATGGTTTGCAGTCCTTTCTGATAAGAACAATTCTGTCACTGAACTGTTAATAGCAACTCACTCTCTGCCCTACCTTACAATTCATAATGCATCCTACTCCCGTTATAACATCTTCTGCTGCTGTTGATATTACCCTACACTCATCTGACCTAAAATCCTTATCTTCTTTGCACTTCACTTCACTGACCACTACGACATCTATATTTATAGTCGCCTTTGCATTTCCGTTTTCCGATTTTCTAGTTTCCCTACCACGATCAAGCCCCAGTCCATAGAACGTTAGCCTTTCATTAATTATTCAATCTTTTTCTCATCCTCACCTCCACCTTGGCAGTCCTATCCCTGAGCTCCGAGTGGGGGATTATTCTGAAACCTTTTACGAATAGGGAGATAATCATGACACTTTTTCAATTAAAGGCCACATATCCTGTGGACATACGTTGCGTGATTTTTTTAATGTAGTGGTTTACATTGCTTTCTCCATCGTCATACCGTTGATTATTGCTGATTCTTCCTCCTTTAGGGGCAGTTTCCCAACCATAGAACAAGAGTGTGCCCTGAAGCTCTGTTCGCTCATCCGACCTCTTGGACAATGGTGTTGGCAGAATGAGGGTGACTTCTTATGCCGGAATTATGCAGCCACCAATGCTGATTATTAAACAAAATTTAAACACTAGCGGGATTCGAACTCCAGGCCGAGGACGTTTTTGATGCTTAACCGACAGGTATATCCCTAGGTCACCGATGCATTATGACGCAAAAATCCCGACCTTGTTGGAGTACCGGACCCTAGGTAGAGTCTTGCAAGCATGAATTCAAGCAGTAGCAACTGTTATTGAGTGTGGCTGGGCATTATGTTGCTGAAACGTACGTAAGCTCAGAATGGCTCGCTATTAAGGGCTATAAAACGGGGCGTAGAAACGTCGTTGACGTACGGCTGTGATGTAAGGGTGCCGCGGATGACAAACAAAGCGGTCATGCTACGAAAAGAAATTGCATCCCATACCCTCATTCCTCGTTGTTTGGCCATACGTCAGGCGATAGTCAGGTTGATATCACACCGCTTCCCAGGAAGTCTATGGACACTTCTTTGGCGTTGACTCTCATTGACTGTAATAAAACTGTACTCAATGAAGGGCACCACTTCTAATGGAGACACCACAACCAGAGAAAAAGCGACGATATCATCCTAACTGTCACCAGTTATACTGCCCGATAACCAGGAGTTCTGATCTGGAGTGTGATTTAATTCCATGGTAGGACTCTTTTTGTGACATCCTTGGAGCACTGCGGTACGTTGACGAAATACTACGTCCTGATTTGCTGCCTTTCATGGCAAACCATCCTGGGCTTATATTTCTGCAAGATAATGGCCTCCTGTACACAGCACAGCGACAGTTTCTACTGCTTATCTACTTGGTTGCCAAATCCTGACTTGGGCAGCAAGCTCTTCGGATCTCTCCCCACTGAGAAAGTTTGTTTATGCGCATTGCCGTCCAATCACCTCGGTATTTTGACGATCTAATGCACCTGATCTAATTTGGTATGTCATTTCTTAGGAGGACATCGAACAACTCTCTCAGTGTCAAGCCAAATAACTGCTTACAGAAGGCCCAGATGTGGATCAACAAGTATTTAGTCCTCAATTTGTGAAGCTCATTCTCCTTAACAAATCATGAAAATTTCTGAAATATTTATCGTTTGTTTTTCTGTGCACTTACATCACATCTACCAGTTTCCGTCTCATTCGGATAATTCCTTCACTTTACGGCCTTATTTCGGGTATTTATTTCCGTAGTTATTATAAGAAACTGGAAAAACTTAATATATCAAGAGCAAGTGGTGATGTCTTTGGTATGTCTTCGTGAGAGTAAAGCCTTTCGGAATCCACATGGTATCAGTCACAAACGACTGCAAGAGAGGGAAAATATTTTGATGGCCTCCTCATCAAGGAGTGCTATTGGATTCGCTGTGGACACAATTTCGCAAACCTCTCTCGTAAATGTAGTGCCTTTCAAATGCATTCACACTATTTCACAGAATTATATCTTCAACGTGAATGAAGACAATAATGTCGAACTCATTTTAACTTACACTTCAAAACATAGTATTCGTGTTTGGTGCCCGTAGTTACCGGGTCACCTGTTTGCTGTTGGGGGTTACCCTGGGAGAGGTATCTCGCTCGCACGTGCAATATGCATTGTGGGTCAGGTCGAGTTGCTGGTCACATAGCAAATTTTGTATTTTTCAACAGGTTCAATTTAGGTACAACAGCACAGCAGTATTTGAGACGAAACTGCTGCAATACATCTGTCACAGCTCAAAGGGTTCACATCGGCGCCACAAGTTTCAGCCCAATCAACAGAGTTTTGCACATAGTTTAATTGCAATGCTAACCTATGGTTTTCCATTCTTGGTGAGTCTGTCCCGAGTATTTTGCTGTGAAGCTGTAGCAGTTAAAGGTAGCCTGGATGGCTGAGTAGTGGGATAATGCTATCATATAGAACAATGCGGGAATTATATCCAAATGTTAGAAGTAGTCACAATCAAGCTACAGTACCTCTTTACAAACAGTACTGTAAGGTGCTTAAAAATGTTAGGAAGGCAAAGAGTATGTGGTATGCAAATAGAATAGCTAATTCACAGCATAAACTTAAAACTATATGGTCAGTGGTGAAGGAAGTGTCTGGTCATAGCACAAGGTGACGATATAATGTCAGTTCGTAGTAGAAATATTGCTGTTACTGCCCAATCAGATGTCTGCACAGTATTTAACAACCATTTTCTGAGAATTACTGGCTCATTAAATAAAAATTTAGTTCCTACAGGGATTCATATAACTCTTTTGGCAAATGCCTTTCCGAGATTGATGTCTGAAATACTCCTCTGTGATACAGACAAAGGGGAGATTAAGCAATAATTAAATCACTGAAAACTAACGACTCTCATGGATATTATGGAGTGCCTGGCAGAATATTAAAGTACTTTACTGTACATGTTAGCCCTGTATTTTGCCGTAATTGTAATTTTTCCTTTAGGAATGGTTAGTTTCCTGGAAGATTTAAGTACTCAATAGCAAAGCCGCCTTATAAAAAGGGAAAAAAATGTAATGTAGGCCATTTTAGAACTATTTTTGTGCTAAGGGTACTGAAAAGGCTATGTATGAAAGAATAAGTGATCATCTTATATCTCACGGTTTGTTGTCAAACGTACAATTAGGCATTAGTAGTCGTTTATCAGCGAAATGCTACATTCTCTTTTCTGTGTGAGGTAGTGCATGGGTAAACAAAAGGTTTCGAACGATAGGCCTATTTTTCATTTAATTAGAGCGTTTGATTATATTAGTCACAGAATATCGCTCCAGAAGTGAAACTGAACAGAGGTGTTCAGACAGATAGTAAACTTTCGTGAAAGCCCACGTTCAGGTTCTTGTTCAAAGACGTAATGCTGCCATTTTTACTATTCGAACGGTATCTGAAGTGAGTGATCGTTCGACACGAAAATTAGTCTACTTCGCTTAGTTTCATTCACTTACGTTGTATGGTATTGTATTTTGGGGTCACTCTTCCCATTCTAAAAGGATAGTTGGGGCTCAGAAACGGGCAGGTCGGGCAATAAGTGGTGTGGTGTAAGTTCACGCACCTGTAGAAGCCCCTGTTCAACCGTTTGGGTATTTTGAGATTAGCCTCTGAGTATATATACTCTGTAACGTCTCCTAGCAAATCACATATTATATGTGGTAAAAAAGGAGAAAAGAATAATTGAACTGGATGATTGTAATTGTGTGGACAACGATTGTGTGAACTTTATGTAATAAAGAGAAACCATTATGTGCCACGTTTTATACTTGTATAGAGTTATGTACCGATTTTTTTTCAAGATAGTATCTGTGTCGGCGAGTATTAAAACCGCCACAGACGATACTTATTAGATAACAAACAAAGATGAGAATATGTCACAACGAGTATAAATAATAGTGACCGAGCATTAATTTCTCTGTCATCTTCTTGGAGTTACGTGAGTAGGAAGAGCCTGTGACGTTATATTGTACCCTTGCGTAGCATTCTTTTGTCAAGATTGAGAGAAGGACGCCGTTAGACATTGATTTGTAAAGGTGTGTAATAATTTAATCTGTTGAAATGTTTTGAATAGAGTTACTTAGTGAAAACTTGCATTATGATTTGTAATTAGCTTGCTTGGTATTTTGTTCAATCCTTTTAAGACATTTTCAGCTATTTAAATATCATTCGTGGTGCAGAGCTGCGCTACGAACGAACGAGCCGCTGCCGCGGCGCATTCAAACTGCATTAAATGAAACCAATCATACCACAAAGAAGCGGACAGTTAATAGTGAACTAAAATTATTTCCTTCAGCTTTCTGAATTGCAGGGCAGAGCAGCAGATTTTATGATGTGTTTTACAGGTGGACACGGGCTGCGAGTGATACATTATTAAAGACGCAAAATGTTAATTTACCTTCATAACATAAAAGAAATCTTGATGTGCGTAGTTCTCGTGTGGCAAACATCATAGTAAAAACATATTTTTCCCTGATGATAGTCTCATGTTCTCGTGTTAGTCGTGGTACTTGTTGTTGTTTTACTGTTAACAAAAATCCAGTGCAAGATTTGGATATTGAACAATCATTGCGTACTGTAACATCAGTATTGATAACGGAATAATTTTCAGTAACCTTTTCAATAACTGTAAAGTAAGAAAGATATGTTGAACTTTATAGCGCGTTACAGTAATGAAACAATGTTCCTTTAGTAGAAAGCCAGATCCAGAATAATAAGAACACAATATATTCCGTTTTGTTGAAAATTAATGATCCAAAGAAAGTCACAGCACAGCATCCCTAAAAAGTATTTCAGCGCTCTTTTAGTAGCAACATATTTTATATCATATATTAGTTGTTACGCGAGCAATAACAAAACAGAGAGAAAGAAAAAAACTCCTTACTTTCATTTCTTGTTAACAATGTCACCTTATTCCCAAGAATAAGCAGCTTTCGCTCAGTTAATACTCGGCAGACATCATACCTGGGTTTGGATTGGACTTCCTTAACTCTTGTGCACGAAAGTGTGCAGTATTCTGCTGCACCCATTATCAAAAATGCTACCACTAGAATTTTAAAATCTTAGCAGTTATCAGCACATGACTCGCTCCTTCTGTCTAGTCGAGGAGTTCCTTGAAAAATGAAGCTGATTTTTGCATCGTTGACTGCATTTACTTAAACATGTGACTTGATTTTTTCGGATTCATAGACATTTCATTTTTATCCCTTATTACGTTTATGTTGTAATTTTAAGTACTGACATTTTCCAAGATTTTAGAGATTTTCTCCTCAATTTGGTGCTACGGATCATGACGTGTAAATAACTAAATGGTACTTGGATGTTTGTGTTTCAAACGGTACAGGATTCAGTAGTCACAAGCCTTTCATGATGGCGGTAACGAATTCATACTGAGCATGAAGCAAACTACCTTCCCCATGGGTGCCCAACCAGGCAACTGCATGTAACGGCAACAGCTGGCACCAAGGTAAGCCATTAGTTTCTACATGCAAGTTAAAATTCACCCCAACTTTCTCTCTTCGTTCATGTAGATGACAATATAGTATCTTGAAGTCCGTTGAATCTTTTTGAAACACCTTGGGTATTAGAGATGACAAAATGACTGACAGTTTAATAATGTTGCTGAGTGGTGTCATGAGAAAGCTGCTGACAAGTGATCTGTACGTGAGTTTTTATTGTCGGTCTGCGCGGTTTGAGGCACCATGTCACGGACTCCAGCCCCCCTCCCCCGCCAGAGGTTCGAATCCTCCCACGGGCAGGGGTGTGTGTGTTGTTCTGAGCATAAGTTAATTTAAATAGTGTGTAAGGCTAGGTACCGACGACCTCAGCTGTTTATTCCCTTAGGAATTCACACACGTTTGAACATTTCTGGTGTTGGTGTTCAGCTCTGAGACTCACTAGGAAACAATGGCAATTGGAAATTATAATATTTTTTGTATTTACGGTACGTGAAGTTAAAATTCAAATATCAGTCTCACAGAACAGCTCTAGGTAGCTTCCACAAATTCCCGATAAAATCGGCTTTCGAACCACTTTCAAATCAAAAGTTGTTTTCCTCAGCGTGCTGTGGATTGCCTACCTACAACAAACATCCTTCAATACAGTACACCTGTCATTTGGAAACTGTTTTTGTCCCTGACACGTAGGCTGCCCCACGAAACAGGTTTAATTGGTAGGCCTATACTGTTCCCAAACAACATGCGTGTCTTGAAGGCAGCCTATAAGCGAAGGCTGGGAAAACAAGTTTCTGCCTATATGTACAATCCCAACGGAACGCTGACAGTTGTGAGGCATGTTGTTTATGTGCCAGATTTGGTCTGATATCGATCCAGCGTGGTCACAAACAGACTGAAAAGCTTGTAAGGGAGTTACAGGATATCTTGAATTAAGAAACGATTGTTTCTTAGTTTATTAGATTGACATCAACCAGTCAGGTCAAATTCAAGCGCCATCCCTGAAGCAGTTAGTGTCAGTTGTTCTCCCAGTATAGCCGGCCGTGGTGATCTCGCGGTTCTAGGCGCGCAGTCCGGAACCGTGCGACTGCTACGGTCGCAGGTTCGAATCCTGCCTCGGGCAGGGATGTGTGTGATGTCCTTAGGTTAGTTAGGTTTAAGTAGTTGTAAGTTCTAGGGGACTAATGACCACAGCAGTTCAGTCCCATAGTGCTCAGAGCCATTTGAGAGTTTCCCAGTATACATGATAGTGTACAGGACTGGTCAGCCTTTGACTCAAGTTCGATTCTTCATGTCATCACATGTCCAATTTCTGTATTGCTCTCTTGTTCGGTTTTACGACACCAAGCGAAGTACGAATTTGGTAACACAGTCTTTTGTACGCCACTTCAATTTACACATTCTCTTCCCAGATTAGCTACCTTCAATGCTAATTATCTCAATAACGGTGCTACATATGGAATTTTTAATTTCTCATCACTGCCGGTACAAGGATTTCAGACAGTTTCTGATCACCCTGTATATATTAAAAGATGAGAGAAAACATTATGAGCACTATGTACCGTGAGAGCAAATGGTGCCTTAGGCGTTGCTTGCTTAACATACAGCAGTAAGAAAGTATGTAAGGGGAGCATAAATGAATGGGTGCTAATTCCAGCAGCGATATGGACCATAAATTCGATAATTCACTGACGTTAAGATAAATTGTTAATGGCGGCCTCTGCAACAAACGTCTCGGAAATGGTGAAACTGTTCGCTGTTCTCTTGTCACTGTTATGTGTGTAACTTTGGTGAAGGCCAGTGCAATCACAAAGAGTGAAAAGGTTTTGGATATCCGAGTCTCATCACAGAAGATGGCTATCAGTTCCTTGCCCGTTGTGTAAAGCAGCATAGGCGGCGATCTGTGTTTAGTGGTGGTGCAGGGAGAAGTGTTCCGACCGATCAATGAACTTCATTGAACATGAGGCATCGCAGCACACGACACTACGTATCCCTACGTTCACTTAACGACATCGTGGATTATGGTTACAGTGGGCACAAAACGTCCATCAGTGGAAACGTGTCGCGGGGTTTAATGAAACAAGTTTCTCTCTACAGTAGGTGTTCGTATATGGATATGCTGTCAACAAGGCTAACGGCTACTCGAAATAGTCGACGGTGGGGATGACATAATGCTATGTAGTTCACCTGTATTTCCACGGCAGTCGTGTTAATTGTAGAAGGCACTTTGACACCTTTAGACTAGTTGAACATTATTGGTGTCCATTAAATGTCGGGCATGCAGCCGCGCAAATAAAATTTTCTCTACTGATATTTCAGCCGCGTATCATCCGGCCATCTCCAGAGCGAGTCACAAGACTGACGACAAAGTTTTTTTTATTGATTTTCAATTCCCCCCGAAGGGGGGTGGGCTGGAAGCAGCTTAGTACGCTGCTCTACAGCCTACAGACTTTTTGGTAAGAAAAGGAAGAAGAAAGAAACAAGGAAAAACAGGCGATAAAATGATGACTTACAATGTAAAACGGCGAAAAATGCGGAAAATTAAAACAGAGAGCAAAAGGGGTTGGCAATGTCGATAAAATACACTGGAATTGGACAAGTAACATAGCAGACACACAATTAAAAACATGGCAACAGTCTGGTTTCTGTTGGCAAGAGATAAAAAATCACACCCAGCTTTTCGCTACACGCCCCTAAAGACACACCACGCAACGCTCACTGGAAAACACACTGTAAAACACTGCACGAAAACGGTGGCACAAAGATGACACTCCCGAGCCAAAGGCAGATGGGGGCCGGGACCTGGAGGAGGGAAAAAAAAGAAAAACAAGGAGGGAGGAGAGGAGAAAACGAAAGGGGAGAAACCAAGAAGGGAGAGGACGCATAAGGGGGGAGAGGGGCAGGGCAGACGCGAGAGGGAATAAGAAGAGGCAGAGGAGGGAAATGCAAAAGGAGTCGGGGAGAGAAGGGGGCAGTGAGAGGAGAGGTGGGGTAAAGAGAGGAAAGAAGGGGGGGGCGGGAGAGGAAGCACAGGAAAAGGAAAGAGGAAAGGAGGGGCAGTGCGGATCAGAGTTGATAAATGGTGGAAGAGAGGGCATCATCCGGGAGGGAGAGTTGATGAAAGCCACCTTGTGAAAGGAGATTTAGGGTGTAGGGATGGAGGGTAGGGGGGATACAACATTGAAGACGTGGTAGGGGGCGGGGATGGGAGAGGAGAGGAGCCACCAGGGGGTGAGGGGGTTCACGGCGGCGGGAGGTGTAGAGGATGCGGATATGTTCGAGGAATAGGAGCAGATGGGGGAAAGGAATGAGGTCATAGACGATCCGCGTGGGGGATGGGAGGCGTATATGGAAGGCGAGGCGAAGGGCATGACGCTCAAGGATCTGGAGGGACTTATAGAATTTGGGGACGACAAGGTGCCAAGCACGGCCTTATATGCTCCACCGCGGCGGTACCGCGCATGCGGGTGACAGATGTTGGTCGGCGGCAGAGACATACGCCTCCACATGCGCCGCCTATGGCGAAGGCCTACAGACATTCGATTTGATTATCGATTTTTGATCGGCGGCGGTGACACGATGACGACTTCCCTGCAATTTAATTACAGCAAGGGCCGGATTCCATGCTTTGTCCAAATTAAAACCATTATCTCTGTTTATTAAATTGTTGACTAATCGAACTTCTATAGCTTCCTTGAATATAGATTGCCAAAAAGAAGAGGTAGATGTTAAAATTTTCACCTCACTGTAATTCATGGAATTCATGGAATGTTCGGCCACAGCTAACTTGTCAGGTTGTAATAAGCGTGTGTATCTTCGGTGCTCCACACACCTCTCATGAACGGTGCGTGTTGCTTGACCTATGTATGACTGCTCACAATTTCCGCAAGGAATCTGGTACACACCCGCCTTACGAAGCGGTAAATCGTCCTTCACATAGCCGAATGAAGGAGCAATCTTCGTGGGGGCCCGGAAGATCACCTTAACACAGTGTTTCTCAAGCATACGGCCTATCTCTGAAGAAAGAGCACCCACATAGGGCAAAAACGCCCTATATCTGAAGAAATTACTATCTTCTGGAAGTTACGGGGCGTCATCGCTGGTCCCACGAATACCGGCCGGTGATACACTGAAACTGTGTGACCTGAACGTAGACATCTAGTGGCAGATACTTCTGGAAATATACCAAAGGCTTTCGAATGCCAGTCAAGCAATATCACTCACGTACTGCGTTTATAGCGTGCTCGCCCCCAATAAGCAGGTGCTCATAATGCTTTTAAATGGCCTGAAAATTGTCCTTGGTTCCGAAACAGGTGGTATTTAGACGAATGTGCGACTACTAAACAAATATTTTTTCTAAACCTAATAGTTCCTGCTCTAACCGCCACTATGTCGGGAATATCTCAACCCTTCCGATAAGCAGCATTCCTGAATAATCAGCTCCTACTGCCAGCTGACATCTCCTGAATCGTCTCCCTCAGTTTGAAACACAAGACTGTTGGGAGTAGTGGGCGGAGAATTCACAAATGGCTTGTGAGGTTTGGACACGCCGTCCTGCTACGAAGCCGAGACGTTTTCGTAGAAACTTTGAATGACTACATAATATCATGTGTATGAAAAAACAGTTGTTTCTACTTCATGATCTCTGAATAACAACAACATTGCGAAAATTTCCACCAACAGTCCGCCAGCGTATAAAGTCACGTTTACTACCTAGTGACAAGCGTCTGAAACTTCGCAACCCTGTAGAGTCGCTCGATGACGTTTCCGTACACGAGCACCTATCCTCATTTTATTTTCTGAAGACACTGTCTACAGTCCCTCGAAGTGTATCTCCACATTTCTGAGACAAACGTAATAGTGCCCAAAAGTCCTTGTATAACCTAGGTTTTTTGTTTTCTTTTGTTATGAGCTATCATCGTTTCATGTGAGTTTAAGTTTTTATGGCTCTTGATCACTTGTGTCATGGTTGTGATGATGAAGAATAAGGGAAAGGAATTCAGTATTCGATTGCATATCCAATCTATATTTTTACAGCAGATCTAGATTTCCGCTATTGGATAGCTATAGTAAGACCTACAGCACAAACGGAAATTGTACGTAAATCAGTATTAAAAGGCCTAATTTAAAACCACGTTGTACATTAAAATCGACAAAGTTAGGTAACGCACCATTTCAATCGAGTCACATAGGCTTATCAAGCTTTTGATCACACACGTCATTATACGACCTCAGGAAGTACATCGCAAGATTCTAACTGGGGCTATTGTTCACAGAACAGTACAAGCAGCCTCAGTTTATCTCATATGTATAGACCAGAGACCTTTGACTTTAACTACAACAATTTTACCATAAAACTGATATTAAATTAAAAAGAAATTAGAGCCAAGTAACCCCTAATAAAATTAAAAATTTTGTCATAAAGCAAAATTTGATATTTTAAAAATTACAAAACTCTATGTTTCTGGAAATGTCACCACTATATAAATGTGGCGAAACTTTGGAATGTTGTAATACTTTTTTTTAAATTATGTAATGCTAAATGTCTACCTACATCAGTCATAATAATAACCATTAACTATGTGTTAACATAATATTAATTTATGTAAAAGTGTCGTTTGTATTCGACTACCTTAGCTGTCGAGGAGGATAATGTATACAAACTGTTTTATACTTTAAATACCACGCACGGACATAATATCATGTCCCCAGCAGTGAGATGGTCAGCGAAGTTAGATTTATTATTTCATGGGTCTCCTTGGGGACATCAAGGATTTTTACCACCTGAGGTCTTCTGACATACGCCTGCTGAATCAATAAGTACTGACAAAAGGCAACTATTTTTGGGAGCTTTTCGAAGAACACCTACTTGGGGGTAGAAGACGTCCAAACCAAGGAGGGACGTGGCATACCTAACTTGCTCTTTATATAACAACACTTGGCCACTCACTACGTGAGAAAAACTTTTATTACTACTTGTGGTCTTCACTGTCTTCAAAATTTTCGGATTTATCATGTTTGTTAATGTTTTCTGCGCCAATTACACGCAGTTTATGTCAACTGATATGCTAGTAGTCAAAGTTAAGGCAATTTCTGTACATCATTTCTTCTCGACAGCTAAGATTATCACATTATAATAAAATATAGCAATCTTATAATAATTATTGAGTGAGACTGCATACTTTAGGCTTTTATCAATATATAATTTTGTAAAAAAAGTTTTTACAGTATTCTAAAGTTTGTTCCAGATGTATGTAGTGATTAATTTTTCACAAACTTAATGGTTTGCAAAGTTTCTAAAATGATAATTTGCTTTAGGCCGAAACTGTTAATTTTAATAAAGTGTGCCGGAGTTTATTTCTTTTTTTTAATTTAATGCTAGTTTTATTAAATGAATTGTCGTGGTTACTCTGTATGGATGTTACTTTTATAGAGGACGTTGCTCTATAAATATGATGTTAGCTGAGGCTGATTCTTCTGCTGTTAAATTACAGTCTCAATTAGAACGCACATCTTACAGTCGTATAATAGCATGTGTGCTCAAGTGCTTCGTGAATCTATATGAGTCGATTTACTGCTATGTTGCCTAACTTTGCTAGTAGTGTTGTACAACGTGGCTTTAATTTTTTTTAAAGTACTCATTCCTATTTAACATTGAAGATAGAATATTTGGCTGCTGAAACGTAGATCTGCAATAAAATACAGTTTGGATTTGCGACTGATTACTGATCCCCTTTTCCTGTAGGTTCTTATTTAACGGTAGGGCTTGTGTACGTTTGAGAACAGTGATAAAAAATTGATAAATTCGGATTATTATCGGGAATTGTTTTGCTTAGTTAGTGATGTGTGCATAGTCACTGTTGATATCAGAGGAAGCATACGATTTAATTATTCAAGAATTTTTGTTTACTGGTGAATCCATTAACATTTTGTGTATTTAAGAAGCTCTAATTACAAGCTAGTAGTCTACGGTTTACAGTATGTAGACCTAAAGGGAGAAAGCAACCTACTAATTTCTGATTATCTTTCCTGGGTGGTTTAGTGCATTTTAGTAGAATATCCGTCGGTTAGAGATGAGTCAACATCGCTTACACAGTACTGCCTCCTACGTTCTAGGAGCTTATTACAATATCTGAGTATAGTTGTTCGTAACGTTACTTGAAGAGAAAGAAAGGACTATGGGGCGGCATAATCTTGCTTTGCACATAAGTGTATAGGATTGGGAAATACGCACTCATTGTATACGCAAAATAATTTTGCCAAAGCTTGTGTCGCGACTGTCTCCAATTACAGAACTCAGTAGTAACGCGACAGCAATTGTGTGTTCAAAAATGGTTCAAATGGCTCTGAGCACTATGGGACTCAACTGCTGTGGTCATCAGTCCCCTAGAACTTAGAACTACCTAAACCTAACTAACCTAAGGACATCACACACATCCATGCCCGAGGCAGGATTCGAACCTGCGACCATAGCAGTCGCACGATTCCGAACTGTGCGCCTAGAACCGCGAGACCACCGAGGCCGGCTAATTGTGTGTTCTTGCGGCGTAGTGCAATATTGTCGACCCTATCATGTAAACATATACTGAGAGGAGCGTTAGAACGTTCTACAAAAAAAAAGAGTAACTTCGGTAGCACTGTGCAATTGAATAGAGAAGTGAAGCTGTTCCTAGAGCACCACTGAAGAAATTGGTACTGAGCTTTAAGAAAGAAAAGAATACTTTGTTCCAGACCTAGAGATTCCGCCTACTTGCTAGTCACGGTTCGTAACACGTGCTGTTACACTCTACAGACATGAGGAACTAGAGAATTGTAACATCGTTCCCGCACATAAAAAAATTGTTTAGGAATTTGAAAGACTCCTGGTGTGGAGTATAGTCATCAAACTGACCATGTATTGGAGACTTCAAAGCAGTACGAGGAGCAGAACTGGAAAACCACAACGTGCTGCCAATCAAAATGTACTAAATTATATTGAGAGAAAAGATCATAAGAACTAGTCATTCGTCTACTGAGCCAAGGAAGAACAGAAAATCACCTGATGCAACATAAGCGATTTTAAATTCTTTAATAACTTCAAACCAAAACGAAAAGATGAAAGACATGAGTGCCTAAGGTAAACCATCAGATGAATGGTGATTTAGGTAGTAAAGGAACACTTAAATAAGAAGGAAAGGTTAAGGGAAGGATAAGGTATGGTTCTTTGGAGATGCGAAGAGGCGATAAACCTGAGGGTCGATAGCAACAACCCACAATATAAAGTAGAATTCTAAAAGCAACAAGGAATGTCAAATAAATACTACGAGGATAGAAAGGACCATTTAATCAACACGCCACTACAAAGTACTGCGAACACACAAGTATGAAAAACATTACAGATTATAGATGTATAAAGTCGGTCATAACAGGATACAGATCAATAATGACAATAATTGAATATAATGAAACTGACCTGGTGGCCAGCAAAAAAAGTCTGAAATTATGCAAGGAGTTTTTTTTAAGTTATCAAATGTTATCGCAGGAAACACAGTAACCGAGGAAAGTAGTATTTACGGAGGATCCCTACCAAAGGTTGAGGAGGGTAAAATTACACTAGCGGACGCAGACCTACCAAAAATGAAGGACAATAAATTAACAGGAACTGATGGCGTGGCTTCGGGACTAGTAAAAGAAGATGATAGAGCGAGCACAAAAGCTGTATGTGAATCAGTTCTTCATTTTCAGAGGAAAGAAAGATTTATGCGAAAAGCAATAAAACGCCCAGTACTTATGAAAAGGCTTAAGTGCCAGACTATGAAGCTAGGGTCATCGGGAACAGATCCCTTGTCAGTCCTAGAATCGAAACCTCTACCTCTGTCGTAGTTTGATAATGTGCACTGAGATTCGGAGTGCACGTTAAACGGTGGGTCCCCATGTAACTGACTGTTGACGGCTGTTCAGAGTTCGGAGGAAGACTACGGCATACCACCTCCGATGGGACGAACTGACAGCCGATGGAAGATGCACAGAAGGGAACAAGTGTCTAACTTCAACGGAACTAGAAGATTAGGACGAGAACTGAATGTAAAATGGAGAGTGGTTAGTCTGATTGTTTTATTGTATCTTATGTTCGTAACATTAATGTTTTGAAAGATTCGAGTACGTTTCAGCTGAAGATGAAAGCCTGCTCCCAAAACGCGTCGTTTGATTTGGATTTAGCTTCACAGTCTGGCACTTAAACCAATTTTTAACGTTGTCGTTGTTGTTGTTGTTTTGGTGGTGGTGGTGGTGGTAGTTCTCAGTCTGAAGACTGGTTTGATGCAACTCTCTACGTCGTTCTTTCCATACCATTTAGATTCCGGGAGGCACTGTATGCTGCTTGCCTCCTGGAGCAGACACTTGTGCGATAAACTTTCGTGGAAGTGAACATTATTTATCACGAAAAACTTCGTTACGTGTTACAAAGTGTCAAAAACTGATAATGGCGAACTTTCTTTATACAGATATTGCAAAAATAGTAATTAAATGTGTCATGACTTACAAAGAACTGTTATATGGGAAGATAATGTCTGTGATTATTGTAATTCTCAGAATACAGATTTTTTTGTTCTGAGTTCTTCATCTTCGATTTCTGATGTTGTATCTTGAGCGTGCTGGAGACCAGATGTGATTGCTGTAAGGGTAAATTGCTAATTTCAAGGAAAAGGTGAAAGTTTGCCTAATTTTTAACTCTCTTATTGTAGTATTTGCTAACACCAGCAGCTTACGCTTTAAGAAGTGGAATAATTTAAATAACGCGCGTGAGGCGCATAAGGTTATTTCACTATATTTCTGAACTGATAAACCATATTCAACTCAGACTTGTTTTGAAAAGTAGTACTAATAATACTCCAGAGTCGAGAGGTACCTTGATTAAGCTGAAGGAATTTTACGAAAAAAACTTCGTGCTTCTGTGTGCTGATAGAATCTGCAGAAAAGAAAACGCGTCATCAATGCTTAAAGAAAGCAAATATTTATTCAGAGGAGTTTCAAATATTACGAGATGGTACATAAAGTTGTTCATGCTAGGACGTGACCCATGATACCTGGACATTTTGTTAAAGAACTATATTTGTTATTTAATAAAAAGACAGCCCTGTGATATTACTAACAGCAACTTATAGCTCTACCCACCAAAGACAGTTTACTATCGTGTGGTTGTAGTTTGTCCTTGTAGGTGAGATACATTTTCTGATAAAATATATGCACAATTAATAGAGTCTTACTACCAAAGAGAACTGCTATTACATATTTGCAAGCTTCCTCTATTTAAAGGAAGTTTCTGAGATAAAGCTGCCTACCTGCAAGATCCTCGCAAATTGTTTTCATTGTTTATTTTTAAAGTTTCATGTAACATATTACGCGGAGAAGAAATGAAATAAAAACTTTAAGGGTCGCCGATGACATTGTAATTCTATCAGAGTCAGCAAAGGGCTTGGAAGAGCAGCTGAGCGGAATGGCCAGTGTCTTGAAGGGAGGATATAAGATGAACATCTACAAAAGCAAAACGAGAGTAATGGAATGTAGTCGAATTAAGTCGGGCGATGCTGAGGGAATTAGATTAGGAAATGTGACACTTAAAGTAGTAAAGGATTTTTGCTATTTGGGGAGCAAAGTAACTGATGATGGTCGAAGAAGAGAGGTTATAACATGTAGACTGGCAATGGCAAGAAAAGCGCTTTTGAAGAAGAGAAATTTGTTAACATCGAGTATAGAGTTAAATGTCAGGAAGTCGTTTCTGAAAGTATTTCTATGGAGTGTAGTCATGTGTGGAAGTGAAACATGGACGATAAATAGTTGGGACAAGAAGAGAATAGAAGCCTCTGAAATGTGGTGCTACAGAAGAATGCTAAGATTAGATGGGTAGATCGCGTAACTAATGAGGAGGTATTGAATAGAATTGGGGAGAAGAGAAGTTTATGGCACAACTTGACTAGAAGAAGGGATCGGTTGGTAGGACATGTTTTGAGTCATCAAGGGATCACCAATTTAGTATTGGAGGGCAGCGTGGAGGGTAAAAATCGTAGAAGGAGACCTAGAGATGAATACACTAAAGAGATTCAGAAGGATGTAGGCTGCAGCACGTATTGGGAGATGAAGAAGTTTGCACAGGATAGAGTAGCATGGAGAGCTGCATCAAACCAGTCTCAGGACTGCAGACCACAACAACATAAACAACATATTACGCAGAACAATATTAAATGAGGCTCACATCCGAAGATTTACTGTACACAAACAAGCTTTACCAGATTTGTATGATACATTTCACAGTGTGTGCATGTCTTTTCACTACTTTGATACAATAACACGATTCATACGACAGACATTCTACACGCCACGACACGATGTACACCACAACTGCAATCTACAACGAACTGAATCTGCGTACCGTACTCAAGCCATAGCTTCCCTCTATATTTTTCAACCGTCTCACTCCTTTAAATTAGCAAACTGACGATTGATTAATGCCTCAAATCGTTTCCTGTCAAAGCGTATCTTCATTTATTCAAACTGTATCGCAAGTATCTTTGCTCCCCAGTTTGATTCAGTATCTACTAATTAGTTATTGTATCTACCCAGCTTCTCTTCAGCATTCGTATCTAGCAACACACTTCAAAAGCTTCTTTTCTTATTTTTCCTGAACTGCTAATTTTTCACGTCTCATTTCCGTACAAAAAGCCACGCTTTTTGCGACGCGCAACAAAAATTTATACAAATAACTAAAGTAAAATTATAATCTATAATATGAAATTTCTTTCTTTTTCTATAGAAACGCTTTTCTTCCGGTTGCCGGTTTGCATTTTATGTCCTCTCCAATTCGTCTACAGTCAGTTTTTAGCAGCCCTAAAAGGAAATGAAATCGACAACTTTAAATGCCGCGTTTCCTAATCAGATTCTTTTTGCATCGCTTGCTTTAACATTATATTACATTCCTTTACCCCGGTTTTACATTTATTGATGTTTACTTTAGATCTCTGGGCAAGACATTGCCCATTGTGTTCAATTGACCTTTCAAGTTCTTAGCCGTTCCTGACAGAGTTATCAGTGTCGTCGACAACCTCAAAGAATTTATCCCTTCTCTGTTTCTAATATTTCAGTAATATGTCATAACCACGATCTCAGCCCCATGTAAAATGGAGAATTCTAAAGCAGCAATTATTTTTCCTAATTTCCATTTTAGATCAGAGCTCACTCTAAACCGAAATAGAGTTTTCGTCGTTAGCCGTATTGTCGTAGCCTATATTGTAGTTCTAGACACGTGATTGTGAGAAACCGCTCGTCTCTGGCCGTCTCATCGATCGGAGTCTGTAGCATCTGACCCTTCTAGGATAGCCGACACCGGCGGTGGTGTTCCTGTCGTAGTTAAACAGATTCCGCCGGACGCATCTGTGTCTCCTTGATTGCCTCTGGAGACACCGCTGAATTGCTGCCCTAATTATTGCTCCGTCGCCGCATCCCCTTCCGCTGTCGATGTCGTACTGACCTGCCTCCTCTATCCACGGCTGTTCGACGTACCTCACTGGTTTCTCT
Organism: Schistocerca gregaria; assembly: GCF_023897955.1. Lineage (NCBI taxonomy): Eukaryota > Metazoa > Arthropoda > Insecta > Orthoptera > Acrididae > Schistocerca > Schistocerca gregaria. The sequence goes on along the minus strand of NC_064921.1, from coordinate 132,826,611 downwards.
ATCTCGGCTGCTATTTTGGCCATCCGGTTCCTTGTTTTTAACGCAACGCCGTTGTACTTTGAGAAAGATAATTTTCAATAAATCATGAGAGATAAATTGAATACAACTGCCGACACACGAGCCCATGTAATTGCAGCGTCATATTATTTTTAAAAATCTTAATATTCCGACATACTCGATCAGGAACAAAACCGAAAAAAACACACTGGAGTTTAAATAATATCAGAGACGCAACAAACTTAGACTTTTCCGGACTTTTGACAATAGAAGAGGTTATACAATGGGTGTCAAATTGTACCTCTCCATCTACATTGTTCCATGATTTATTCAGTTTTCAAACTTATACTGAGGTTTCGATCACCCGGCATATGATATTTATATTTATTTTCGTCCACTGTGCTGCAGTATATTAGAAATGACAACATTTTTCACCTGGACTGTTCTTTTAGATGTGCTCATTTATTTACGATCACGATTAAGACTATTGTTAAGTAAGAGCTGTAAGAATATACACTCCTGGAAATGGAAAAAAGAACACATTGACACCGGTGTGTCAGACCCACCATACTTGCTCCGGACACTGCGAGAGGGCTGTACAAGCAATGATCACACGCACGGCACAGCGGACACACCAGCAACCGCGGTGTTGGCCGTCGAATGGCGCTAGCTGCGCAGCATTTGTGCACCGCCGCCGTCAGTGTCAGCCAGTTTGCCGTGGCATACGGACCTCCATCGCAGTCTTTAACACTGGTAGCATGCCGCGACAGCGTCGACGTGAACCGTATGTGCAGTTGACGGACTTTGAGCGAGGGCGTATAGTGGGCATGCGGGAGGCCAGGTGGACGTACCGCCGAATTGCTCAACACGTGGGGCGTGAGGTCTCCACATTACATCGATGTTGTCGCCAGTGGTCAGCGGAAGGTGCACGTGCCCGTCGATCTGGGACCGGACCGCAGCGACGCACGGATACACGCCAAGACCGTAGGATCCTACGCAGTGCCGTAGGCGACCGCACCACCACTTCCCAGCAAATTAGGGACACTGTTGCTTCTCGGGTATCGGCGAGGACCATTCGCAATCGTCTCCATGAAGCTGGGCTACGGTCCCGCACACCGTTAGGCCGTCTTCCGCTCACGCCCCAATATCGTGCAGCCCGCCTCCAGTGGTGTCGCGACAGGCGTGAATGGAGGGACGAATGGAGACGTGTCGTCTTCAGCGATGAGAGTCGCTTCTGCCTTGGTGCCAATGATCGTCGTATGCGTGTTTGGCGCCGTGCAGGTGAGCGCCACAATCAGGACTGCATACGACCGAGGCACACAGGACCAACACCCGGCATCATGGTGTGGGGAGCGATCTCCTACACTGGCCGTACACCTCTGGTGATCGTCGAGGGGACACTGAATAGTGCACGGTACATCCGAACCGTCATTGAACCCATCGTTCTACCATTCCTAGACCGGCAGGGGAACTTGCTGTGCCAACAGGACAATGCACGTCCGCAAGTATCCCGTGCCACCCAACGTGCTCTAGAAGGTGTAAGTCAACTACCCTGGCCAGCAAGATCTCCGGATCTGTCCCCCACTGAGCATTTTTGGGACTGCATGAAGCGTCGTCTCATGCGTCTGCACGTCCAGCACGAACGCTGGTCCAACTGAGGCGCCAGATGGAAATGGCATGGCAAGCCGTTCCACAGGACTACATCCAGCATCTCTACGATCGTCTCCATGGGAGAATAGCAGCCTGCATTGCTGCGAAAGGTGGATATACACTGTACTAGTGCCGACAATGTGCATGCTCTGTTGCCTGTGTGTATGTGCCTGTGGTTCTGTCAAGTGTGATCATGTGATGTATCTGACCCCAGGAATGTGTCAATAAAGTTTCCTCTGCCTGGGTCAATGAATTCACGATGTTCTTATTTCAATTTCTAGGAGTGTAAATTACTAAGAGATCACATCATCATGGTAACCTACTCTCTACTCGAAAATTTATGCAAGAGTAATTATTGTGTAAACGTTCAAAGGCCTTCTATGTTACTATGAGCCGCGTCACTGTAGAACAATCGTTTTCCTGGGGTGTGAGGCCAACTCACCTCCAGGTGGTGCATCCCAGGTAACGCTAAAGAGCTGAAAATATTGGTTGTTAATCTGCGGATCTCCTGGTCAAAACATTGAAACAAATGATACCTGACAACCACAGGAGATGCAATGGCCCTTCCCAAGACCTTTTCGTAAGAAATGCTGAGCCATGTATCACGTTCTGCCGACTCAACATGGAAGGGATAAGCCGGGCCGAATGCCACGTGCTGCATGGCATTCTGGTAGATAACATTACTGGCGCCTTAGCCATTCAGAAGACGCCTACAGACACGAAGACGAGATAACAAAAATAGGGAAAATACCAGTATTCGACTTGTTAGGAGCCACATATCATCATATATACGGAGTTTCTACATGTGTTTGCTTTTACATGGAACTTGAAAGGCGTACGTCATGAGAAATGGGAGTTTTTTTTTTGAATGTTTGCGATTATGAGAGTCTGTGGATACCTGAACGACTCCGTGATACGTTACTCTTTCGCTACACAGGTTGTGTTGGGAGTGTTTGTAGTTACAGTCTGCTGCGAGAGAGCTTCGAATGGTCGGTGAGTTAGGGCGTCGGAGGGGTACTGTACTGTAAAGAGTTCATTCCGGTCAACAGTATGTACATTTTGTATCCACGGCGAATTATCGGTCATGATTTCAGAGCTTTAATAACTATTCTTCACCATCAACTCAGTTAAAGGTACTTTATAAGAAAATAGTGTTTAAATTAGTTACTGGTTATTCGAATAAGCGTTCATTATTCATCACAATGGAAAGGGTCGTCGTAATTGTTACGGCGTAAAGTCAGCACCGGCACGCCAGTAGGGAACGACAGAGAAGAGAAGGCTGTGAGAATAGATCAGCCAAAGTGACAGCAGCGGCCCCTAGGTGAAGGCGACGTAAGCGCCACGCCACACTGATGGCAACCACTTCGATAGCAGCTTCAACGTTAACTACTCCGTTAGCCTACGATCGTAGTCTCTTCATTATCAATCTTCGCAGAGGACTGTTAGAAGTCAGAAGGCACTGAAGTTCAGCTGAGAGACTTTTGCTAGCAGCGGTCGCTAGGACCAGAAGTGTGACATGTGTTGGTCTGTTCTGAAGGAACCTGTTTACTTCGTATGCGAAATATGTGTGTAATTGCACTTGGGGATAATCATGTGTAAAGGACTACAAGAATTCTGAGACCAAAGTTAAGTATTTGTACTTGGCTTGTTGCAATAAAACTCACTATTACGAGTTGTCTGATTGTTTGTTTAGCGAACCGAGTGCGCAGGATTCCTAGACACAAAACGTGGCAAGGGGATGTACAAATAACACAGGGGCAATAGCATAGCGAAAACCTTTTAACGTTTAGAGCCCGGAGCCAACAGCTGCCACAGATTGTCCCTATTTTGTTTTGTCGTGGGCTATTGTGTTTTGCTTGTCCCTTAATTCTACCTTGTCTTTTCTTTGCAAGGGTGTGTTTACTTGTTTTAGTAGTGTCACATCATTTTTTTATGTTCATTGTTTTCAATTAGGCGCTGTGGTAATTTTTTTTTGCTTCCATTTGTCTGTTTATAGCATCTGGGTATTCCAAAATGAGCCACCCACCTCTCCCATCCCCTGCTTAGGCACCGCAGCTGCAAGTGATGGATGCAGGGCACCCAACACAGCTGTTCAGGGTGTGCACGCAGCAGAGTGCAACCCTTCTAAACACGGTACAGCAGTTACTGGCCAACCTAAGAACGCCTACCGACCAACAAGCAACTGCAGCTTCAACTGTCATACCGCCTTTTCATGTTTCAAGAAAAAAAAAGAGGAACAGCTTGAGTGGTTGCAACACTATGAAGCCCAGATTATTGCTCACAAAGAATCGGGTACCGTGAAACTACATTACTTTTTGTCCATTGTAGGAAGCGCAGCCTTTCGCCTCATTCAGATATTGTTCCCTAAAGCCAGTTCGAGTGGTCTTTCCTATGATGAGGTTGTAGCTTCTCTAACTATTATAAAAAGTGATTGTGGTAGCAGGCAGATATCAGTTCTTTTACTGCAAGAATAGGTCAGAACAAAAGTATCGCGAGTGGATAACAGATTTGCGTGGGTTGACGAGGAAGTTAAAATTCAAATGTGTACGGGGTGGCTTTATATTCAGATGTTGTGTGATGTGATAGTGTACAATGCACCTGATGTGAAACTTAGGGAATGGATTTTTGCAAAAGTCACATCCATTATTTCATCACATAGTGCTAATTCTAGATCAGTGTGATTCAGGTGCTGCAGCGGTAGTAAATATAGCAGCCACCAGTCGTCCCCTGTGCAAGGGCCATCCAGTAGACAGCAACAGTACGCACGCCAAGCCATGTAAACAGTTCTCTATACTGGCGGTTACATGAGTGGACAGAATTAAGTCATGCCCTCGGCTCTATTCATGGCACAAACGCCAGGATTGTCCATCCAGACAATCGAAAGGCTACGCTTGTGGCAAGAAAGGTCGCGTACAATCCATGTTTGCTACGGAATAAACAGAAGAATTCTGCCCCGTCACAAAAATCTAGTCACACGTAGCACTGCATAAATACACCCACTTGATTTTACAAATTTATTTAATAGCTTCAATAGTAGTTTTGATATTAATAATAACGTAAGGGCTTCACCCAGATTAAAACCAAAGTAATTCACGACACCCTTGAGGTGACGTGAATTAATACGAGTATATTTTCGTAATTAAAGGAAATGTAAAGGGAGAGTATGCAGAAGGCAGTAGGCAGGCATACATCGAACAATCGGCATAAGAGGCTTGAAGGCTTGAGTGGGAAGGCGTACTCGTCGACGTTGTCGGATGTAGACGGTAGTCCCAGTTGTGATTGCAGGATTGTGAATGCTGAGGGGACCCTCCCCCCCCCCCCCCCCCTGTAAAACTTCGATGGAGATCCAGAATGAGATTTTCACTCTGCAGAGGAGTGTGCGCTGATATGAAACTTCCTGTAAGATTAAAACTGTGTGCCGGACCGAGACTCGAGCTCGGGACCTTTATCTTTCACGGGCAAGTGCTCTACCTGCTCTACCATCTGAGCTACCCAAAAACGACTCACGCCCAGTCCTCACAACTTTGGAAAGTAGGAGACGAGGTACTGGAGGAAGTAAAGCTGTGAGAACGGGGTGTGAGTCATGCTTGGGTAGCTCAGATGGTAGAGCACTTGCCCACGAAAGGCACAGGACCCGACTTCGAGTTTCGGTCTGGCACACAGTTTTATTCTGCCAGAAGGTTTCGATGTCGATATTGGGAGATATCGGTGTCGAGGGAAAGTAGTCTCACTTCTTCTTAACTCTTCAGTTTAAGAAAGATGTATTTTAAATATAATCTAATTCACGTAATTTAGGACAGGCTTTAAGAAAAGGATCTCTGGTATTACATGCTATTTTCTTTCATTACTTTATAAAATTAGCAACGATGTGATTACTCATCGGCGCAGATGTACTAATAAATAGGAGTGGAGCGCGAGTTTTGGCTTTGCTGTTTTCGCTCTAGAGAACCGCTCTGGTACCTTTATGACGGACTGACCCAAATCTGACCGCTCACATGAAATGATATCTTTATTCCATCAGTAAGTAGTTTTAAAATACAAATTGCGTTCTAAGCAGTGCTCAGTGTCTGAGACTTCATTTGAGAAGCGACAGTTTATTCGGCAATTTAATACGCCAGTAAAGGCGTATGCGAGATTTGATTGTGATTTGATTGTGTGATACCAAGTCTCATTGGAACTGTGATGAACTATAGAATGGTAGAACCGCATATCACAGTCAAGATGCAGCCTCATCGTCATGAGCAAGTGATTTTTTGCAAGGCTCGGCGCTGGTGGGATTTTCCGAAAAGTCTTCAAGGTCTTAGTGTACGCATGGTGGCCGTAGACTTGAGTACAGATCAACAAATCTAAATTCATTTTATGATGTGGTAAAGTTTGTTGTAGTTGCATTATAGTCCTAGGTGGCAGAGCAAAATTCTTTCGCTTTGAGTGAAAACGGAAACTAAATTTTAATACGTAAAGAGAAGATTGATTGATCTTGAGAGCTACCGTAAATTGCATTGTTCTGCAGGACAGAGCCTGATTTATTGTGAAGATAATTTATAAACATAAATCAGAGAAGTCATGATAAGGCGCGTTTGGGAAGCAGCTAGCTTGACAATCTGATGTTGGTGTGGTCTTGGATTGACTACAGGTGCCAAATGTGACTGTAATAGCAATCCCTTGCAGTTATAACATTTGCTGTATTGGATGACTCTGCACCTGTGAATTATATTTTATTTCGGCAGACCCGTGTTCTTATTTGCTGCAACAACCTTTTTCGTTACAATATTACTTGGTTGAATTGTTGCTTCACAAGATTGCTTACAGTCAGTATAACCAACAGGGGCAGAGCAGACTATCTTTGAGAGTCAAACATCTTCGAGAAACATAAACGTTGTGGTTCTCTGGTGCTTACGACACATGGCACGCCTTAGGTGGACGTTGGCCCGCGGCGCGCCCAATTTAATACAATATGTTGCACCAAGGCACTCACCGATACCTTAATAGTAATATAAAATTCTTGTTATATCATGTTCTAGTATTCGGTTTAGTTATAATGGTAGGCAGGTGGAATAAATCTGAGTAGTAAACTGCTCCTAACTTCCAAGTGTGTACAAAGCCTGCTGCAGGCATTAGCAAAACTAGCAAGCAAACAGTTTCTTCAGTCCTACGCCAGTCAAAAAAACGGTTTTTTTATTTGCATCTTAGTGACAAACATGTAAAATTTCAGATGGACACGGCTGCCTCTGTTACAGTGCTGAATTGTAACACACATGACTTTTAGGCTCCCTACACTTGTCTAAAACTACAAGTATCTTGACGGATTTAATTAGAAAAGACATTCCCGTTCTGAGAAAATCTACATAGCCTGCAATGTATTGCTAGCATACGCGAACTGTGACTTTCACTGTGCTACAGTCACGCGATTCTGAGAACATATTTGGCCTTGATTCGTTCGGCTTTCAATTTCGCGATATTGTGTTGCCAGTGACTGCATTTAACGCCACAGAAAGTGTAGCTCGCTTTTCGGAAGAATTCCCCGACCTCTTTTCTGAAGGTTTAACAATATTGTTGCACTTACCGCTATGAAAGACAATGCTAAGCCGAAATTTTTCCGGGCCAGACCTGTTGCATGGCCCCATTGCATTACGAGACAAAGTCGCAGCTCAACTTAAAGAATTGCTTGGTGTCGGAGCTATTGGGCCCGTACAAGGCCACTGATTAGCAGGCAAGTCCACTCGTTTTGCTCCCCAAACCTTCAGGTAGCATTCGCCTCTACGTTGACTTTAGGTCTACAGTCAACCCCCAAATCAGTGATTGATACTTATCCATTTCCACGCTCAGAGTATCTCGTGGACAGATTAGGCGCTGGTTGCTACTTTTCAAAAATTGAATTACGCGACGCCTATCTTCATATACTACTATATGAAGAATTCCAAACTGCGTATGTTGTGAACACTGATTTGATCATGTTTAAATATTTGCATTTCCTTTTGGCGGTGCTTCCGCACCCGCCATTTTCCAACGATGTTTGGAAAAGCTCGTTGCTCAAGTACCGAACTGTTCAAACTATTTGGACCATATTGTCGTAGCAGGTCGTTCACATGAAAAACACATTGCAGATTTCCGTGGTTGGTTTTGTGTTACATGATGCGGGACTATAGTATAGAATGGAAAAGTGTGATTTTTCTTAAGTCTGAATTGCAGAATCTTCCTCATGTCATCAACAGTCAAGGTGTACATCCTCTTCAATCACAGTTGTTAACCATACTTGACGCGCCAGCTCGTCGCAATGTCACAGAACTACAGTCAGACTTAGGGAAAATGCACTATTATATACCGTTCATTCCGAATGCTGCACAAATCGCAGTTCCTTTGCAACACTTGTCGCAAGGGCGTCCCCTTCCTTTGGAGACATGAGTGTCAACAATCTTTTCAAAATCTTCAACACGCATTGCTCAGTGATCGATGCTTGGTTCACTTTGTTCCTGACAAACCAGTTGCGTTGCAAAATGAAGCTTCCTCTTAACGGAATCGCAGTGCTTTCGCACAGATTTGGTGATTTGGTGTATCGGAAGTCTCTAGAGAAACGGAAGGTTCCAAATGGTTGGAAAAGAGCACAGGTAGTCCCAGTCTTCAAAAAGGGTCGTCGAGCAGACGCGCAAAACTATAGACCTATATCTCTGACGTCGATCTGTTGTAGAATTTTAGAACATGTTTTTTGCTCGAGTATCATGTCGTTTTCGGAAACCCAGAATCTACTCTGTAGGAATCAACATGGATTCCGGAAACAGCGATTGTGAGGGACCAAACTCGCTTTATTTGTTCATGAGACCCAGAAAAGATTAGATACAGGCTCCCAGGTAGATGCTATTTTCCTTTACTTCCGGAAGGCGTTCGATACAGTTCCGCACTGTCGCCTGATAAAGTAAGAGCCTACGGAGTATCAGACCAGCTGTGTGGCTGGATTGAAGAGTTTTTAGCAAACAGAACACAGCGTGTTGTTATCAATGGAGAGACGTCTACAGACGTTAAAGTAACCTCCGGCGTGCCACAGGGGAATGTTATGAGACCATTGCTTTTCACAATATACATAAATGACCTAGTAGATACTGTCAGAAGTTCCATGCGGCTTTTCGCGGATGATGCTGTAGTATACAGAGAAGTTGCAGCATTAGAAAATTGTAGCGAAATGCAGGAAGATCTGCAGTGGATAGGCACTTGGTGCAGGGAGTGGCAACTGACACTTACATAGACAAATGTAATGTATTGCGAATACATAGAAAGAAGGGTCATTTATTGTATTATTATATGATTGAGGAACAAACACTGGTAGCAGTTACTTCTGTAAAATATCTGGGAGTATGCGTGCGGAACGATTTGAAGTGGAATGATCATATAAAATTAATTGTTGGTAAGGCGGGTACCAGGTTGAGATTCATTGGGGGAGTCCTTAGAAAATGTTGTCCATCAACAGAGGAGGTAAGATCCAAAGAAGAGCGGCGCGTTTCGTCAGTGTTATTTGGTAACCGTGATAGCGTTACGGAGATGTTTAGCAAACTCAAGTGGCAGACTCTGCCAGAGAGGCGCTGTGCATCGCGGTGTAGCTTGCTCGCCAGGTTTCGAGAGGTGGATGAGGTATCTACTTCTACCTCTCGAGGAGATCACGAATGTAAAATTAGAGAGATTCGAGCGCGCACGGAGGCTTTCAGACAGTCGTTCTTCCCGCGAACCATACGCGACTGGAACAGAAAAGGGAGGTAATAACAGTGGCACGTAAAGTGCCCTCCGCCACACACCGTTGGGTGGCTTGCGGAGTATAAATGTAGATGTAGATGTAGATAGACAGGCCTATTGCTTTCGCATCAAAAGTGCTGTCCAGAGCTCAGTGTAACCATTCGCAAATAGAGAAAGAGGCACTGGCTATTGTGATTGTGTTACCAAATTCCACCACTATTTGTACGGGAGAAAATTCTACGTAGTAACGGATCACAAGCCATAGCAGTCCTTATTTCATCCGATGAGACCGGTTCCTGTACGGACTGCCCAAAAATTGCAACGATTGGCTTTGTTGTAGTCTCAATACCAGTGCGAGACTGTGTATCGTCTGACAGCTCATCATGGTAATACGGACTCACTTTCACGTGTTCCGATTAGCCCTGATACAGACGTTGACGCTTCTACTGCATCTCGTCACATCGATGCTAACGATTCTGGAATGCTTCAATCTTGTCCTCTGAACTATACAAAAATTGCACAGGCAACTGAAGCTGATACAGATTTGAATATTTTTCTGAAATACATTGGCATGTCTTGGCCTGGCTCATTGCATAGCATAAAGAACTCTGTAGTGCGCTCGTACTTTGCACGTTGGCAGAGCCTCGCTACACAGCAAGGTGTGGTGCTTGTTCAGAACTACAGTTGACGTTCACTTGTGTCGATTCCCAAAACTTTGCAACAAGTGTAGCAGTTACTTCATGATGTACACTGTGGGTTTGTTCGTAAGAAACAGTTAGCGCATTGACACTATACCTGGCTGGCTATGGACACCCAAATACAGCACATGACGCCAGTGTCACGTATGTGCGGAAAATCAGTCCCCTCCGCCACAAATTCATAGCTTGGCCAAGGTCGTAATCACCATGGCAACATGTGCGCGTAGACTATGCGGGTTCTTTTTGGAACATTTGTCCGTTGATTGTGGTAGACTCTTATAGCAGGTTTCCTTTTATTGTGTCAAAGAACTCGACAACGTCCTGTAACAGTTCAGGCATTGTCCTCTAATTTTTGCCTCGTAGGTTTGCCTGAAGTCACATTGTCGGACAACGGCCCTCAGTTCACTTCAAATAAATTTGAAACACACTGTGAATGCAATTACGTACAGGATCTAAGTAGTGCACTGTTCCATCCACAGTCCAACGGCAAAGCGGAACGTTTTATCAGGGCCCACAAACAGCAGATAGCCAATTTTCGCACTGCACAGGACAGGGATCAAGAATTGCAACTGTTTCTCGCCTCCTGTCATTGGCATCCAAGAGATGCTGGAGGAATTTCTTCACGGTCGCAAGCATCGGACACTGCTCCGCTCCTCAGCATCCGGCGAAGAAGAAAGGCCGCAAGTATCGCTTCACGCTGCTTGATATTGTGTTTTCAGGGTCTTTAGCGGTAGCAGTTGGGGTGAGGCGAGAACCTTCGTCGACTTGGCGCATGAATGTATTTCATTTCAGGCCCTGACGGATTGCAGCGCCGACGTTAGTCGAATTCGCCACTGTCATGAGCACGGTGGCCCTTCTGTACCTTTTCCTCCAGATTCACCCGTCCGGAAGACAGCGTGGCCACAGCTGCCGCCAGAGGGTGTCACCACGTACCGTGGAACGACCCCATGGAGACGGAGCCTTCGCCTCCTCCGCCTCCTTTAGTACTGCCAATGGGGCTGGACCAGCCCACACCGCAGCAGCCGACGCCTTCTAAATCTTGGTATGGGCCTCAGGAGCGGGATACGTACCCTTCTGGGCGTTTTCCAGGGGACGTTTCCACCAGAGAGAAGGCTGGATGGCAGGGTACGACAGGAATTCTGACGTTCCCTGCAGCTGCAGCGTCCGGTCCATCAGCGCGTCCACACTGGATCCCAATTCCACCACCCCTCGCTCCCTATACGACGACGGTCTGTATCTTTGGGAGAGAAGAATGTTGTGGCGTAAAATCAGAGCTGGCATGCCAGTCGGTAACGACTGGGAAGAGAAGGCTGTGAGAAGAAGTTAACCAATCGCATGCTGACCGACCTCCGTCCAGGACGACAAAGCGATAGCAGCGGCCACCAGGTGAAGGCGACATAAGCGCAGCGCCCAACTGGTGGCAACGGCTTCGATAATAGCTTCAACGTTAGCCACTTTGTTAGCCGACGCATCGTAGCCTCTTCGTTAGCCAGTTGGAGATCGGCAGTCACTACAGTAGACAAACTTTTCTTAGTAGCGCTCGCTAGGATCAGAAGTGTTACTTGTGTTTGTCTATTCTGGAGGAGACTGAATATTTTGTATGTCGCCCTTTGCTTGTGACACATGTGTAATTGCAGATGTGGATAGTGTATACAGGACTAGAACAATTCTAAGATCAGGGTTAAGTATTTGTAGCCGGCCGTTGTGGCAGAGCGGTTCTAGGCGCTTCAGTCTGGTACCGAGCTGCTGCTATGGTCGCAGGTCCGAATCCTGCCTCGGGCATGGATGTGTATGATGTCCTTATGTTAGTTAGATTTAAGTAGTCCCAAGTCTAGGGGACTGATGACCTCAGATGTTAAGTCCCATAGTGCTCAGAACCATTTGATCCATTTAGGTGTTTCTACTTGTATTGTTGTAATAAAACTCTTTAGTACGAGTTGTTTGTATAGCGAACAGAGTATGCAGGATTCCTAGACACAACAGTAATTTCATGGTAATACGATTCATTTCTGTGTCATTAATATCATAAGACAATTTCAGCTTAAAGTAATCCATTCATTCATTTAACAATATTTTAATGAATTTTTCCCCACAGTTTGAAAGCAAATCTTGTCAAAAACCTATTGTCAGTCCTTGCACTATTCCGTGGACAGCTAGCTACATTTTTGGAAAGATAGCAGAATTTTAATTGAAATAGCCCAGAGCAAATAAGGCAGTTTACCTGCACAGTGATTTCATTCAGGAACTTGCAGTACGATACTTCATATTATGTACTAAGGCAAAACACAATAGTGCTGAATTAGTCATAGGGCCAAATAGAAATTTCTGAGATGGAATTACTGAAGTATACTCATTAGTAAACCTTTCACATAATTCTTTAGATGCGTTGTCTAACAGAGCACATATTCAGTAGGCGACAGTTAGCCAGTGTTTTTCGATTGCTTGAGGAAGACAATCTCTGTAATATTGCTTTCCATTCTTCGTATTCAATTTCATTTATAGATTCAGCTTAGAATAATTACTATCACATACATCTAACTCGACGTACATAGTTACGCTAGTATTGAAACGTACTGTAGCAATGGCTGGTCTAGATTAGATTCCATGGGCGACACTTTAATAAAATTTTAGAGAGATTGCTTTAGCATTGCTAGTATCACATTGAGACACAATATTGTAGAAACACAAAATTAAAGTTCACACTATTGGTAAAGTGCACTAGATATACAGTAATGGTGATAAGAAACATTCTTATGAAAGTGTTTAGTTACGAACAGCTACCATCTTTCAGCACAAGAGTTTGACATACTCGTCTGGTTAAGACTTCCATCACTGACGACACTCTTGACGTGATCATAAGATTGGGAGAAATAACTAGCAGCAATATATGAAGGGTGTCCCACCTGAGTTTGCCGTCTCGTTTGTTTCCGAAACGAAAAAAAAAATTTGAAAAATAGAATTGGCCAGAGAAGCACCTTCGTCAGGGGCTCACACGATGGGTAGGAATGCACAACCTCTACAAGTAAACAATCATCACTTTCAACACACTTACTTCTTTCTTCTATTTTTTTAAGGAACATGTATGTTTTTTCTACCGAAATGAAAACTAGACGCATAATTAGTGATGGCAGATAAGGTTCCACTACTCTACATCTTGTAAGTGCTGGAAGACTTTGATTTTAAATTATGGAGACAGTGCCACAGTTTCTGCCGCAATGCAATAATGCCGCAATGCGGGTTGCCTACGCTGTCCTAAAGCCTGTTATAGGCAACTCACGCTCCGCGCATTACGGCAGAATCTGTTTCACAGTTGCCATTCTTTGAAGTCTGTGTTTCATAAGGCATGAAATTAAGAACGGTGTTAACAAGTCTGCCATCACTAACTGTAGCTCTAGTACTTATTTCCATCAAAAAGTGATATTTTTTTTATATTTTTGGATCGCGAATTCCTGCCCAATGAGTGAGCCCCTGACATAGGTGCGCTCCCAGCCACTTCATATTCTCTTTCTTTTCAAAAATATATGAGGTGACAGGGTTAGGTGGTATACCCCTTGTGAACCTCTTCAAGATCGGTTGGACAAGTGAAATCCTAACCCTACTGCCCCACCTTGTTGCCTATGAGTAGACAGGAAGTGGCACTACGCCCTCCATGTTTGTTCCTTTCCTCCCAGGTGTAATTTTAAGGAAGCAGACTACAACAATTTCTCCAACCACTTTGAAAAATGTCTGAATTGGATGCCATCCACTATTGAAATCTGCCAACAGTTCACAAAATGCGGTAACTGAATCAGCAAAGAAGACCATCCGTATAAGATTATGCATGGAGTACATACAATGATTGAGTCCTGAGTGCGTTCGAACTAGACAAAGATTTCTTCCAGGAGGTGGAGAATTTATCTGATGATCTGCTACACACACTGTACGTGCATCGACGCGAGACATAGGCAGCAACAATCGGAAACCTGGACAACACAAGATTTACCGGAGAGCGCTGGTCACTCTTAAAGAAATGATACGTGAGTCCTTACGATGGAGGAAATGAGATGGCCCTGCAAGTAGAGGAATTGCACGTTGTGACTACAGCAATATCTGCACCGGACAAAGCACACAAGACCCGTATGACACATGAACTCATCTGGCTTCTAAGATACCGTATTTTACCACGCGTTCAGTGGTAAAGCGGCTAGAAAGTTCTTTACGGTTATCATGATTAGAGGGAGAATGCCGAACTAATTGAAAATGTCTAACGGCATCGGTATCCTTAAACCAGGAAAACTAAGCAACGAGCCAAAAAGCTATCTTCCAATAGCCCTTCTTACCTGAATATATTAGCCTGCTCATAAACAAGAAAACATCTCGGCTATAATACGTGAGAAAATTCCGAATGAATAAGCTGTTTTCTCCCAGGAACGATCTGTGCAGACCAAAATGGACAGAGACGCGTGTTTACAAAAGAGCTTAAAAACGTCAATTGCTTTTCTGGATCTCTCAGCAGCATACGACGCTGTGTGAAGACACGAACTTCTTTACAAACTCTTTCAAGTACCCCCTCGCAGAAAAACAGTCCACCTTATAAATAGCAATCTTGATGGTGGGTCATTTCGGGTCGTACTACGCAACTGGACAAGTTCGGCAAATACACTATAGAATAGACTCTGCCCTCGTCCCACTGCTCTTTAACTCGTGTTGTTGTTGTTGTTGTGGTCTTCAGTCCTGAGACTGGTTCGATGTAGCTCTCCATGCTACTCTATCCTGTGCAAGCTTCATCGCCCAGTACCTACTGCAACCTACATCTTTTTGAATCTGCTTAGTGTATTCATCTCTTGGATTCCGTCTACGATTTTTACCCTCCACGCTGCCCTCCATTGCTAAATTTGTGATCCCTTGATGCCTCAAAACATGTCCTACCAACCGGTCCGTTCTTTTCGTCAAGTTGGGCCACAAACTCCTCCCCAATTCTATTCTATACCTCCTCATTAGGCATGCGATCTACCCATCTAAACTTCAGCATTCTTCTGTAGCACCACATTTCGAACGCTTCTATTCTCCTCTTGTCCAAACTATTTATCGTCCATGTTTCAGTTCCATACATGGCTACACTCCATAGAAATACTTTCAGAAACGACTTCCTGGTACTTAAATCTGTACTCGATGTTAACTAATTTTTCTTCTTCAGAAACGCTTTCCTTCCCATTGCCAGTCTACATTTTATATCCTCTCTACTTCGACCATCATCAGTTATTTTACTCCCTAAATAGCAAAACTCCTTTACTACTTTAAGTGTCTCATTTCCTAATCTAATTCCCTCAGCAACACCCGACTTAATTCGACTACATTCCATTATCCTCGTTCCGCTTTCGTTCATGTTCATCTTATATCCTCCTTTCAAGACACTGTCCATTCCGATCAACTGCTCTTCCAAGTCATTTGCTGTCTCTGACAGAATTACAATGTCATCGGCGAACCTCAAAGTTTTTATTTCTTCTCCATGAATTTTAATACCTACTCCGAATTTTTCTTTTGTTTCCTTTACTGCTTGCTCAATATACAGATTGAATAACATCGGGGAGAGTCTACAACCCTGTCTGACTCCCTTCCCAACACCTGCTTCTCTTTCATGTCCCTCGATGCGTATAACTGCCATCTGGTTTCTGTACAAATTGTGAATAGCCTTTCGCTCCCTGTATTTTACCCCTGCCACCTTCAGAATTTGACAGAGCGTATTCCAGTCAACATTGACAAAAGCTTTTTAACTCGTAACTCTCCGATATCCCTGACACTAGATCTCGTAAGTTTGGACACGCTGTTGACTGGATGCTGGCAGTGTGACACCGAATTTTTGAAGGAAGCCGTCTGAAGAGATGATATGGCAATAATGGCACAGGCTGACCCAAACCCTACCAAGACAGAGAAGGCTTGGTTTATCTTATGTAACAGAGTGACGAACTGACAGCTCCAGGTGCATTTTGGTAACATACTGCTTCACCAAAATGAGCACAAAAAAATCTAGAGTTTACGCTGGACCGCACAATCTGATTGCTCAAAGAAGCAGCTGAAGAACTACCCAGCGGATGTGATCCAGGAACAACGTAGGATCACTTTTTCTAGTTCCCGTGACTGAACACAAATGTATTTCATTTATTTTCTATACATATAAATGTGTGTTTCCAGGAGTAACTTATTGATTAGTGAAGGGCGTACCGCAGTTGCTGAATCCCGGTTACCTTAATGTTTGTCTGAGTTTGAATCCTCGTCCTTGTCCAAATACATTGGTTGTATTATTTCACCTAAATATTTAATTTTTTTAGTCTTTTTATTATGTTTCCGTGTACATCGGTACTTTCTTCACCTCTTTTATATACTCTGTTCGTTAACAGACACATATAGGGCAGTATTTGAAGCTATCTCCTCTAGGAGATTTATCTGCATTGTTGCATCTTCTAGAGATTTAGCGGAGATGTCATGACAATTAGAACTCGGATTATCTATTTTTCTTCCAATTTTGATTGTTCGAAATTCTTCTTCTTCAGTTGATGAACTTTGATTCCTGATAATCTTTCCTAGTACACAGCTGAACAACAGTGGTGAGCTTCATCTCCTTGTCTTATCCAAGCTATGGTCTCAAAAGCGTTAGAGGTTTCATCTAACAATTTAATTTTCGATTTTATATTTATTAGTGTACCTTTTACGATTGCCACTAACTTGTTGTTGAATAAGGGATTGGGTGTTGCGTTCGTCCTCATCATTATTTCATCATCATCGATATGCCAGTCGCCGGATGTGGTGTCAACTGAAAAGTCACCAGTGGCATACGATTATTTCATTTCAGTAAGCCTATTGTCACACGAGCATTAAATACTACTCGTACATGCGATAATAATGTACATGGCCTTAGGTATAATGAACACAGAAAATACAAACGTACTGGTATAAAACATATTTCTTTAATTTGAAGTGTGTTTAGTTTCGCCTTTTTGCCTGTATGTTGTTTTTTTTTTTTGTCTTAATCGTTTGAGCGTCGTTCTGAAGCGTCCCTCAATAGTCAGTCAACACCGTAGCACCTCCATCGACTCGACAACGTGACTCTGTCACGAAGAGTACCTCTTGATGCAAAAGTTCAGAGCATTCTCCACTAACTGAACTTAACTTCTGTGCAACATTCACACGGTGTTATAACATTTACAATCTCCAAGAACTTATCAACGACTACACGTATCTCAGCACCACTCAGTAATCCTTGGAAATGTCGGTCATCTTCAATAATCCTTATTTATGGATCTCTAAACGCATTTTCTTTCTTTCACTTTGATATACATACTACATGTTGTGTCCGTTCCGAAATGCGTATGTATTTCTTCATGAGTTTCAATGTCTTATGAAGCGGAGTCATTGTAAAGTTGTCATTCGCAACTAACAGCATTCGAAGGACACTTTTATCTTCTGGTTGTTTCTCCGATCTGCCATATTATTTCCTCCTTTTTTTTTTGTGAATCCTACATTTCTGCTGTCCCATTTGCAGATAAAACAGCAGCACTTGATGCACCCTGCCTTCGTTCCGAAGAGAACACTAACCAGTTTTAAATCATGACAGAGTGCACTTGCGAAAGCGAATATTTTCAGGAAGAAGAGGCATGTTCCCCCACGAACCATGTGACTTGCCAAGCTAATATGCCTTGCGTTCTACAACGATACGAGCAGTCATGCCGAATGCCCGACTACATTCTGAGAGGAATTAACTAAGAAAACTTCGAGAACAAACCAGACACTAGGTTAAATTTACGAAGCATAAGTATTATAAACAGCAAAGCAAGCCGGCTAAAGGATATAGAGGCATAAAAAAGTGAGGCTGACTGGAAATGCAAACTCTCAAAGCAGGCCATCTTTTACAGAAGCTCGGAATTTTACGCGGTCTTCAATGCGAGACGCTTATAATAGTTTCCATAACGGGACTGTCTCGAACTGTCACTGAATTGATACAGGATTTGCGGCGGACATCGTTAAAACAAAAGCTTTTTTTGTTGGGGCGGAATCTCCTCAGGAAATTCCAATATCTACTTTCTCCTCCGAATGCGGAAATATTATGTTGATGCTGACCTGCATAGGGAGAAACGATCACCATAATAAAGTAAGGGAAATCAGAGCTCCCACGAAAACATACAAGTATTCGTCTTTATCGCACGCTGTATGATGTTGGAATAACAGAGAATTGTGAAGGTGGTTCGATGAATCCTCTGCCAGGCACTTAAATGCGTTTTGCAGAGTATACATATAGATGTAGATTCAAATGGCGTGAAAAGAAGCAGGCTTGCATTTGCAACCGGTGTAAATTTGGAGGAACGTTTTGACAATGTTAGCTGGGATTCTGTCTGGAATTCTGAAGGTAAAAACGTTAAAGTACAAGGAGCGGATGGTTGCCCGTAGCTTATAGAAGAAAAAATTCGGCAGTTATAAACCATGAAAGGAAAATAGTAGTTGAAAAAGGAACGAGACAGGGTTGTAGATTATCCCCGATATTATTCAATCCGTCTATTGAGAAAGCTAAACAGGAAGCCAAGGAGACATGTAAAATATGTCGTTGTTATTCTGTATGATACAGCAACGACCTTGGAAGAACAGTTAAATGTAATTAAACTAAGAAATAAAACGCGAAAAATAGATGTTTTTGCTAATTGGACAGTTAAATAACGACGGTCGAAGGAGCAATGGTATAATTAGTGCGCAGCAACAGCAGCATCGCATTTTCAAAATGAGAAGTATGTTATGACGTAGTATAAAATTGTCAGAATGTCGTTTCTGAATATACACTACCAGTCATTAAAATGGCTACACCACGAAGATGACGTGCTACACACATGAATTTTAACCGACAGGAAGAAGATGCTGTGAAATGCAAATGATTAGCTTTTCAGAAACTTAAGACACATCGCCGTTTCCCTTCTCATGACTCCCTCCATCGGATGTGTGCACAGGATGACGGCCCTCATACTGACGATGAGCTGCCCTTCGGAGCCGTGGCTCATACGATGCGACGTCTCCCGCTGGCAGCATCTGCAGTCAGCACGACATCTGACGGTCCTGGCTACACGCTGTTTGCTCAGGAATATAAGGTGAAATTTGCCCTGAAATGCACTACTGGCCATTAAAATTGCTACACCCCGAAGATGACGCGCTATAGACGCGAAATTTAACCGACAGGAAGACGATGCTGTGTTATACAAATGATTAGCTTTTCAGAGCATTCACACAAGGTTGGCGCCGGTGGCGACACCTACAACGTGCTGACATGAGGAAAGTTTCAAACCGATTTCTCATACACAAACAGCAGTTGACCAGCGTTGCCTGGTGAAACGTAGTTGTGATCCCTCGTGTAAGGAGGAGAAATGCGTACCATCACCTTTCCGACTTTGACAGAGGTCGGATTGTAGCCTATCGCGATTGCGGTTTACCGTATCGCGACATTGCCGCTCGCGTTGATCGAGATCCAATGACTGGTAGCAAAATATGGAATCGGTGGGTTCAGGAGGGTCATACGGAACGCCGTGCTTGATCCCGAGGGCCTCGTATCACTAGCAGTCGAGATGACAGGCATCTTACCCCGATGGCTGTAACGGATCGTGCACCCACGTCTCGATCCCTGAGTCAAGAGGTGTGGAGGTTTGCGAGACAACCACCATCTGCACGAATAGTTCGACGACGTTTGCAGCAGCATGGCGTATCAGCTCGTAGGCCATGGCTGTGGTTACCCTTGACTCTGCATCACAGACAGGAGCACCTGTGATGGTGTACTCAACGACGAACCTGGGTGCACGAATGGCAAAACGTCAAATTTTCAGATGAATGCAGGTTCTGTTTGCAGCATGATGATGGCCGCATTAGGGTTTGGCGACATCGCGGTGAACGCACATTGGAAGCATGTATTCGTCATCGCCATAGCATGTATTCGTCATCGCCATACTGGCGTATCACCCGACGTCATAGTATGGGGTGCCATTGGTTGCACGTCTCGGTCACCTCTTATTCGCATTGACGGCACTTTGAACAGAGGACGTTACATAGCAGATGTGTTATGACACGTGGATCTACCAGTCAATCGATCCCTGTGAAACCCTACATTTCAGCAGGATAATGCACGACCGCATGTTGCAGGCACTGTACGGGTCTTTCTGGATACAGAAAGTGTTCGACTGCTGTCCTGGCAAGTACATTCTCCAGATCTCTCACCAACTGAAAACGTCTGGTAAATGGTGGCAGTGCAACTGGCTCGTCACAATGCGCCAGTCACTACTCTTGATGAACTGTGGTATAGTGTTGAAGCTGCATGGGCAGCTGAACCTGTACACGCCATCCAAGCTCTGTTTGACTCAATGCCCAGGCGTATTAAGGCTGTTGTTACCTCCAGAGGTGGTTGTTCTGGGTACTGATTTCTCAGGATCTGTGCACCCAAATTGCGTGAAAATGTAATCACATGTCAGTTCTAGTATAATATATTTGTCCATTGAATACCCGTTTTTCATCTACTTTAATCCTTGGTGTATCAATTTTAATGGCCAGTAGTATATTTGTTTGGGGTGGAGGTAGTACAGAAAGTGAACGTGGACAATGAGAAGTATGGACAGGAAAATAATACGAGCTTTTGACGTGTGGTGCTGGCCGGTGTGGCCGAGCAGTTCTAGGCGCTTCAGTCTGGAACCGCGCGATCGCTACGCCTCGGGCATGGAAATGTGTGATGTCCTGAAGTTAGTTAGGTTTAAGTAGTACTCAGTTCTAGAGGACTGATGACCTCAGATGTTATGTCCCATAGTGCTCAGAGCCATGTGAACCATTTTGACACATGGTCCTATTGAAAATGCTCTACGTTAGATAATCTAATTAATGAAGAGGTACTATAACAGACTTTACGAATAGAGTGCATCGATTGACAGGCATATCCTGAGGCATCAAGGTAACGGATGGAAAGTTGGAAGGTTTGCCATTTGGGGGGGAGTGAAAATTGTTGAGGGAGACAAAGACTTTACTACAGCAATCATAATGGTGTGGATGTACGTAGCAGCAGCTACACAAAGATGAAGAAATAGTTTCAAGGAAATCTGCGTGATGCCAGTGGTCGAAATGGAGACGAAAACAATAAGAACAGTTATAAATGTCCGTATGAATATTTCACGTGAGTATAATATGAGCCATAGCGCCTTTTGTTCATCTTCGGCTCTTCTTTTTGGCTGTCTGGCTGTTTGGCGTGTTTGGCTGGGCAAAGCTTTGAAGGAACTTGTGAGGAGAGCTCTGTGGTCGGTCGGTTTGTAGCGAGGTTGGAGAGCGAGTTCGGGTACGACCGGCCCGTGTGCCGGGCGGTGAGGCGGTTGTGGTAGGGGCCGGCAACCAGTGCTGGAGCAGCGCTCGGGCGATGTTGGCTCGCACGTCGCGACGCAAATGGGCTGCACTGCCGAGTGGACTGCGCGGCGCACGGCCTCCTTGGCGTAGCGGGACTGGGGTTGACACTGACCCCTGTGGAAGCCTTTGATGTCCGAAGGCGGGCTACACCTGGGCGCGGCCGTGTCATGTCCTGAGGCACAGCGCTGTGTCTTCTGTCGTCTCACTGCTGCTGCGCACTGGACCCCTACTTGCGATTGAACTGTTTGCTGTTACTATTACTGTGCTGCTTATTTGTTGTTAGAAACAGTGCCGTGCTGTGATCGCACAATTTTACAGTTATGGTCCAGAAGCGTCCGAATTCTGTCCCTCCTATAGTGTTTGAACCAGTTGGTAGTGCCAGTTGATGAGGTCAGCCTTAACGGCTGTGTCTTTGACGTGGTTTGGCAATAGATGTTGAAGCAATGTGCTACTTAAGGTGTTCTTTAGTGACACCACTAAAAGTTCAAACGACCACTAATTCTGCTGCTACTCCTAAATTGCTTTTAATTTGGAAGTGCCGTTATAATCACTGTAAGATTCCAAAGCTGTCTGCCTCACCTTACAGCAAATTGGTGTTGCTAATGCTAGTTTTTTTAAAGATGCCTTATGCTTCCTGGAGTGGTCTTACGTAATTAAGTACTTTTCCGCTGCTGCTTTGGTTGTATTTATGTAAAAAAATGTGGAGTAATGGTTTCATTAATTTTCACTTTCTTGGGTTACAGTGGAAGATGTTGGTCATATGAACCGCAACAGCTACCACTGCTGACTGTTGATTAATTTAAATGTTCTTTATCTTATATTGTTGCTTCCTACAGCTTGGCTGCGAAATATATATTACACATTATAGAGTGGGACTTAATGTGCTTGGCTGTGTCATGCCTCAGACGTTCTCGCCGATCAGTGCGATCAGGCGGCCCTATGCTCTCTGATGGGTGCCATAGCAGAATGACACCATAAGTGATGTACTCAATGAAACCAAGAAAGCGCTTTCTTTTTAAATTATAGTTTGTAAGACTATTTTAAGTTAGAAGTAAATAGTTGTGATTCTAGTGGGTCCATCCGGACGGAGGTTTGGTAAAATAAAGTGATGTGTAAAATATGTTTTCCGCAGCAATTGTCATTGAATTTTTGGAATTATGTTTTGCTTGAACTTCCCGTTTTCGGAGGGGTTGGTTGAACACTACCTGTTCATTTTACTTATGATTCATGAAATATGAATATGATTCTACTGACACATTCCCCCCTCCCGCCACCTGACAAATTTGCATTATAATTGTTCTGCAGAGATTACTACCTTGTTTTGAACTGAGACATGGGTACACATATATTCTAAACTCAAGGTTGTTACGCGCTGTATTTTTTTTTTTTTTAATTTATGGGCTACACACCAGCTGCTGTAATCTGGATGTCGTTGCTTTTTACGTGTAGAATACCGTGTGTTTTGGTAAATAAACTATAATGTTACATTTTATCCTCCACTGTGTTTGGAAATTCCACTCCAGTGGCCCTGTACTCTCCTATAACTTATCATAAAATCCAAATGGCACTCATACCTGTTTCTTCACTGGAATAAAACTGTCTAATAATTTGTGTTACATACACGCATCAAAAAAAGTTTTCCATCAACCCAGTTTCCAAAACTCCTGAAGACAGGCGTTGACTGTGGATATTGTATCACAGACACTGTCCCTCTGATTGTTCAGAGATGTCACTAATCCGCCCAAAAATGTAAACAACCATGCATGACCAGCGCCTATTAGAAAGAGGGTGTCTGACAACCGATCAGTTCCAGTGATTCCATCAGGAAGGTGGTACACATCTCGTGTTGTCTGTAGTTCAACCATGTATAGACGGTCAATACCGCGGTTCGATGGTATCCGCATTGTCACTTTGTGCCAGGAAGGTCTCTCAACAAGGGAACAAGGGAAGTGTCCAGGCATCTCGGAGTGAACAAAAGCGATGTTGTTCCGACATGGAGGAGACACTGAGAGAAAGAGAGAGAGAGAGAGAGAGAGAGAGAGAAAGAGAGAGAGAGAGAGAGAGAGAAAGTGAGAGGAACTGTCGGTGGTATGCCTCGCTGAGGCCGCCCTAGGACTACTACTGCAGCAGATGACCTTTACCTACGGATTATGGCTCGGAGGAATCCTGATAGAACCCCCACCATTTTGAATAATGCTTTTCGTGCAGCCATAGGAACTCGTATTACTACACTAACTGTGCTCATTATGCTGCATGATCGACAACTTCATTCCCGACGTTCATTGAGAGGCCATCTTTGTAGCTATGACACCATGTAGCGCGGTACAGATGGTCCCAATAACATGCCGAATGAACAGCCCAGGGTTGGCATGAAGTTTTCTTCACCGATGAGTGTCGAATATGCCTCCAACAATACAATCGTCGGAGACGTGTTTGGAGGCAACCCGGTCAGGCTGAACGCCTTAGACACACCGTCCAGCGAGTGCAGCAAATTGGAGGTTCCCTGCTGTTTTGGGGTGGCATTATGTGGGGACGTCGTACGCCGCTGGTCGTCATGGAAGGCACTGTAACGGCTGTACGACACGTGAACGTCATCCTCCGATCGATAGTGCAACCATATTGGCAGAATATTGGCCAGGCATTCGTCTTCATGGACGATAATTCGCGCCCTCATCGTGCACATCTTATAGATGACTTGCTTCAGTATGGCAACATCGATCGACTAGAGTTGCCAGCGTGTGATCTAGACAAGAACCCTACCTAAAATGCCTGGGATGGATTGAAAAGCGGTGTTTATGGACGACGTGACCCACCAAACTACTTTGAGGAACCCACACCGAATCGCCGTTGAGGAGTGGGACAATCTGAGCCAACACTGCTTTGATGAACTTGTGGAGAGTATGCCACGACGAATACAGCATGCATCAATGCAAGAGGACGTGTACTGGTATTAGAGGTACCGGTGCGTACAGCAATCTGCACCACCACCTCTGAAGGTCTCGCTGTGTGGTGGTACAACACACAACGTGTGATTTTCATTAGCAGTAGAAAGTGCGGAAATGATGTTTATGTTGATCTCTATTCCAATTTTTTGTACAGGTTTCGGAGCTCTCGGAACCGAGGTGATGCCAAACTTTCTTTGATATGTGTGGCCTCTGTGTCGACGGAACTTGAAACATAACCTCCCTTCTTTATTTTAATATTATACACTGGAACACAGTTTTTCTTATCAATGGTTCCATGGCACCACCTGTAATACATAGTAACACAAGTGAAAAGACACTGTAGCACTGCTTGTGGATGTTAGCTGCTTGTAATTAATTTCCGTAGGCTGCGAATAATATGTAGTTTCAAATCAAAATAGTAAATCGTGTAAGGAAATTTTTTGAAATGAACGAAAGTTATGACCCAAAAGCTATAAATATATCTACACAAGTGAAGCATTTTAGTCCACATCCGACTTCAGCTAATATGAAACAAGGAACAAAAATGACTTTAGTAACGAGCCAAATAAGTAACTCTTAAGCAAAATTTTGCTTCATTCTATAAAAAGCAAAGGGACGAGGAAAATCTAATTCTTACAATTTAACTGCTGCTGATACTTTATTGATAACAACGAAAAGCGCCTTTTAGATACAGACAGCTTAAGACCAAAAACAAGTAACAAGAGTGGATTGGCCTATTTGAAAATGAGAGGGAATTTCTGACTCGCCATTTTCCCATGTTGCTCGGTGTTTATTTTTCAGCGGCCTCACAGTAACTATGCTGCTATCGTAGTACTCTTATATGAATGATGGAGTGTAATTGTTAAAACAGGAAGCTATTTTCAATATTACGGCACTTCTGCCCGGATCTGAGTCAATGGACAACGATAACTGTAATTCCGTTTCATAGTGTAGACTGCTGAAAAGGCTTAATAATGCTCTCTATATAGTCACTGCAGGGACAGCTTATCTAATGAGACAGTTGGTCATTGGATGTTGCTTAGCTAAATAGTACTTCAATAGTGTAAACTCAGGCTGATATACATCCACGGACACAAGACATCTCACTCTTTAAATCAGCTTGGAATAACTTGAAAGAGTTAAGCATTGGTAAGGCAACGAATTTAGGTGAAATGAGGCTGATCAAATAACTTAAAAATTTCGATACGAAAGATAAATCGTATGTTCTAGAAGTATTTCAATTTTGAAATCGCTCTTACACAGGTAACAAACGCTAAATAAGTGTAACTGATTATATCTCTCCTCGGTTTGAAATATTTTGGTAAATCGAGTTTGCAATGGGAGTGTCCGCTTCCCGATACTAACATCACCCCAGTACCGATGCCATACAATTCCCAACTGCCATCCTACAACTACTTCAAAAGCTCAGCAATCATATAGTTTCAGAGAGTGTGTCAAGTACGAATGAAAGCTTAACCCTCCTTATACGATGGCCTGGTTGTCGGTGAAATCTAAATACCATTGCGCACATTGAAAGTATTTCCGCTGTAGTGTGCCATTCTGTCAATCCTACGACATATACTTTTCTGACACATGAAGAATTACATTTACCCGTTATAAAAGTGCCCTATTCTCATTGAACAGCAAACATAAATAGCAAGTAGGAGTAATGAATGCAGAAGATTTATGGTTTTGAGTCCACGAAGCTCGTTCAACACAAAATGCAGCTTACTTCGCTATTTATGCTGCGAATACTCTGTCTTGGCCTCACTGGGAGCTTAGTCATCATCCTGACAAGGGAGCACTGGTTATTGCAGTATTATGCTAAACAGCGATAAAATATTCTCCCATTAAGAGCAAGAGTATGTTAGCTTTCGGTTCTAAATTCGCTGGAGGAAAGTTTTTACCTCTTCCGTAGAAGAGCCACAGGTAGGCAGGTCGACAATCAGTCAAGAAATTCCCCCCCCCCCCCCCCCCCATAACTCTTGTTGCTACCTTCATTCTGGACCATGTAGAACTAAAGCTCTCGCTGAACTGCATACCTGATAGTGCCTATTTCTTCTGCTTTTGTCAATTGTATTGACTTAATTGTGGAACTGAATGATTTGTTAACATTTGTATGTACACCTCCTGCTACATTTCCATAATTATCTGGTAGTCTTGTAATGCTACTGTTTCGAAGTTGAAAACGTGTATTGGCCCGCTAATTCGTAACTATTCGGTGTACTTCGCTTTATAAACAAGGACTACTTTTGTTACGACTTCGTGATAAGTTGTAATTCGTTTGTATCAATAGCGCATACCAAATAGCCTTTCTTCGTTAGTTTATTGATCACAGTATTTAGAGGTAAGAGATAAAACAATTATTGGCAATGTAGTCTCAAATATTATCTAAAGCAGTGTGACAATATTGTGATACTATCAATTCTATAGATTATATGTTGTAGCGTTAACAATGAGCCGAGGAGCATCGCAAAGTCGGTATCAACGGTACGTACTTACGTGATTGTGCTTGTGTGTGTGCGTGTGTGTGTGTGTGTGTGTGTGTGTGTGTGTGTGTGTGTGTGTGTGTGTGTGTGTTTGTGTGTGTACGTGTGGCTCTGTGTGGGTTTTATTATTATTATTATTATTATTATTATTATTATTATTTTGTGAGTCCATCCTGTTATGGCGATGATTCTAAGAAGTCCTTATGATCTAAAACTAGACGTTTTCGTGTGTTAAAATTGGTTCAAATGGGTCTAAGCACTATTGGACTTAACATCTGAGATCATCAGTCCCCTAGACTTAGAACTACTTAAACCTAACTAACCTAAGGACATCACTCACATCCATGTCCGAGGCAGGATTCGAACCTCCGACCGTAGCGGTTGCGCGGTTCCAGACTGAAGCGCCTAGAACGGCTCGCGCCACGCCAGCTGGCTTTTAAAATTGAGTTTTGCTGGATTTGTATCATTATATTTCTGCGAAAGGTGAAAGAAAACTGCTAGTTAATTATTTATGGTACTGTTACAAATATCCAGCACAAATTTAAAACTTTGATTGATGTTTAGGCTGTTAATTAGCCCACAGAATCTAGGTACAAAACCAAACACCGTTTACTGGGCCTATCATCAGAATGCAACGCTCGACATTTCAATTGTAACGACGGAAAGAGTAGTAAATAATGGTATAGTACGTATTGTGCATCGTTGTGTAGGAATAGTACGTGGTGAACACCATAGGTGATATGGTGGGTAAACAAGCTGCGGGATACAACACGCTGCGTAGAAACCTCTGGCAGCAACCACGGCTCTAATCACGCTTGGCAAATAGTCCAGCTGACTGATCTTGGATGACCGATACGGGTACACTTTATTGCAGCCTCTTCCTGTGCCAGACTCACAGTATGTGTGCCAATATATGATGTTGACGAAAGCCGTGACATATGGAATTCTGCGTAGGTCTCGAGAGCGTGCTCGGGTGGCTGAAGCGGTCAAGGCGATCACTTGCGTTAAGCGGAATATCCAGGTTCGAGGCCCCCGCCCGTTAAAAAATTGACATTGCCACCAATATAGAACGCAGCCAAAGATTAGCTGCATTCGCAAATGCGAGTACGTTTCTCGTATATAGATACTGGTGCGTTAGTCCCTGCTCTTCCATGTCTTTACCAGAGCTGATTAGTGGTACTGGCTGGCGAATGGTGGCGTTTAGCTTCTCGGCGAACCATGACCAGATATTTAGAATGGGTGATAGATTTTATGAACGAGCGGAGCAGGTCAGCAGTCGAACAAACTCTGTATCAGCCTAAGTCATGACAGCTCAGGCAACAAGCATGAAATGCCCCAGGGTACGGAACGAGAAGGGTACTGGTTAAACGTGAAATGGCTGGATTCCAATTTGATATCATCGATTCCTTCAACAACAATTACTGTATTTACTATCAGTTACTGCAATGTTAGCAATCTGATATCTTAGCTTATTGACACATATCCGAAAACTTGCTTTAAGGCAGAGAAGCAACCTTTTAACAATCAGTAAAAAGAATGAATAAATCTTGTTACAAGGCAATACAGCTACACAAGCAAAACATGATAACCATAGCAGGATAGTACTAGCAAAGAGATTTAATAAATATTAAAGTGCTCAATGCTTTTACTACGCGGCCAATAGAATGCCCATAAAATGTGATAAACAATAAATGGCTAAATCCCCAGAACAGATACAGATTAATTATTCAGACGCAAATTGTTTAAGGCCGAAAGAGCAGTTACTGGCAGTTATAAGAACTCAAATGAATAATTCAGCTTATTCTGACAGTGAAATAATTCGCAAGTAAGCGCAATCAATTACAATAAGTTACCAGCTTAAGCTGACTGACAATACAAAAACAGTTACAATGCAATAAGAACCTTTTCAAGACATAAACATAAAACATTCTCACTTAAAACCCAGACTTGCTCTGATGGTAGTTGCCGAACTGCTCAGAGAAGAAGAGTCACTCCCCGCCACCGAATTAACCGAAATAATGATCGCACTGAAAAATAATTTACCGATTTAGGCAGGAATGAGACAATAAACTCCGCTTCGATATCTCGGCAGAGAACTGGCAAAGACACAGGAAGGGAGACAGGAATCAGACCGCTACAACACGTGCTGGAGCCATGCCACAGTGAGTCAGCATAAGCTGCTCTTAACTATCGCTGACTCCCGGCTCCCGGCTCGCACAAACACACAACGGGCAGCGCCGCCAGTAGAGACAGGAAGCCACAATGAGTTCCACTAAAGTTTTGCACCGACGATACAAGCAAGACAGCAAGAACAGGTCACATAAGCAAAGCGGGAATAGCCCTCGAAAGGTACGCAGCCGATTAACCCACCAACTGTCCCCGGACAGGAAACAGCAAGACACAGAGTGCATCAAGTGCTGAACGCTGGTCGCTCACCCGAACGCTCTGTCTCCGTCCCGGAAGGCTGCCCAACATCCAGTCACTTCTCTGCCTCCCGCTATGGCTTATCGCCGACAGCCGACGAGCCACGAAAGGTTGCGCCAGCAAGGCGAAAGAGGAATCGTGGCGAGCCAACACAACTTAATGCAGTATTGTATTAACTTGTTGAAAGATAACATCAACGACATCTTGATGTCAGATATGCAATCACTTTCATCTGACGTGTAGTGGCTCTTTAACTAATTACCACCTATGCGAACGAAAGGTGAGCCTCCTGCGTACACAGTGGCATACCATACAATCGCTCCAGGTGCTGTGTCCGTTTGACGATGACAAATCCAACTTGGTAACCTTCATTGTTCTGGGAACTCAACACAGGGGTAAGTCATCATGCTGATGGTAAGATAACCGGGACACTCAAGGAAAGACGACGTGGTGGCACTTAGGTGTGTCCACTGTTGCCTTGGGCGCGCCCATGTCGGTGCCCCCTTCTGTGCTGCCACACCGGGGGGAAGCCGTGCTGAGACACAGTAATGATCCTGACGTCATCGCACTGTTTATGTGGATGTTTGTCATGCTGCAAAGAAGCACACTTCCTGACGTGACGTGGCTGCGCCAACCTGTACCGCCGAGGGAATAATGCACTGGTGTGAAAATCTTAAGGCCAAAAGTAAGTTCCGTGTAATGTGTCACTACCAAGCTACTTCACTCAATGAAACTTGGACAGTTCATAGTAATTCTTACAGTACAGTACTGAAGGGAATTGGATGAAACGGCCGTTGAGACGAACAGTCTTGAGATTTTTATTCAAAGACAATGATTACGCTGAAGTCACCAAGGCTTGTAATGGTCCTGCGGACATTACAAATGGCGGTCATTGTTCTTAACAGGGTATGTGACTTTCAGGAACAGCTGCACTTGCTCTGCAACGTATTCCCTTGCTGATCACAAGTTTCGCAAGGAGTTCTTGTTATACTGCGTTCCATTCCTCGACCAGCTCGATAACAACTGCTGAAGAGTCGTTGGTGCACATGGAGGAGCTGCAATATATCTCCCCAACGCATGCCACACGTGTCCGACGGAATTAAAGTCGGCAAAGCGGCGGACCACTCCATTAACCGAATATGCTTTCGTTTCAAGATTTCCGTCCCCTGCACTTTCGATGTGGTCGTATGGTGTCACTCATTATTATTTATTTAGAAACGTTTTGATGTTACACGTTCTTATAACAGAATAAAAAGTATAAAACGATTTCTTCAAGGACCATACAGATTTGTAACGTCACACAGGTGACCTGAACGTGTCTGCCTGTGAATTTTTAACAGCAATGGAAATATTTGTAGAATTTAAAACGAAAAACGTGGGACACATACAACAGGTAACAGTAAGGAGGTGAAGTAATCACTCATGAATTACATGCGCCAAACGTTTCTCGTTTTAAATTCTACACACATCTTCATAGCAATTAAAAATTCACAAGCCAAAATTTTCTGCACCATTTGCATGAGGACACAAACCTATATGGAACTAAATAAATTTCTACCCGTTTCAGCCAGTTTTAAAAACGTAATACAACGTATATTAAAAATACTTTTCATTTAAATAATTATTTCCTGCTTTTTAATCTGATTTCTGACAAATTTTTCAATAGATTTCAAATATTTTTATGACATCACAACAGAAATATGTGGTAAATTTCAGCTTTACTGCAGTTTCCGTTCACCTAAGTCAATCAATGCATTGCTTCCTCCTACTATTACCTCACGATAAGACCTCGAAAGTAAAAATGAGAGAGAATGGAGCCAGCACAAGGACTTACCACCAACCACCCCTGCCACGAAACAATCGCAAGTGAAACAGCAGGAGGTTGGAGGAAGAGCTGTCTGCAAAATATCCCTCACCGAGCACCAGAAACGATAGCGGGTTAATGTTACCTTGTCATCAAGTTCTGAAAGATACTAATAGTTTCCCGTCTCTGACTATTTGAGAAAGTACTGCTTAAACCGTCCGGTGACACAAGACGAGTAAGCGAATTAACTGTGCAGTGTTATTCAGTGCTGAACTACTTTGAATGTACAACTCTCTAGCTCGTCAGGAAATGATAATCATAATCAAAGTATCCTCCACCATACACCAGATAACATAGCGTGTTAATACTGCATCATCATCAAGTTAGAAGCTATGTTCAAAGTTTGAAGTCTCTTGATCGTAAGGACGTTAGCTTAAAATCAATAGCAATATATGTACTGAACAAACAGATGACGAAGCGACTCAAAAAAAAGGTATTAAAATGACGTCAGTGCCTGAAGAATCCATGAAGACATGTACTTAGGGATGATGTAGAGTGTCACAATGAGTGTACTGTGTTCAAAATTCTGGAGGTCAGTTCGCCAGTGCAACATTTCTGTCTCCCCACACAATAACACATGGACCAACACAATAATAACGATAGACGATTTCCTGGCTGCATTGTATGTTCCCACGTCCCGGTATATGAAGGTATGTCCAGAATCCTTACTCAGACTGCATCTGCTCTCATCCGAGAAGATCACGCCGTCCCACTATTCGTTGATCCAGCACCAATGGTCTTGGTACCATCGTAGACAGTGCCACCGACGTACGGGTATCAAGGGAACGCAACGTACCGGTCGTTGCGCAAAGAGACCACGACCCCACTTCCATCCCACCAAAGCAGTCGCCTTACCACTGTGGAGCGTGCATTGCGTGCCTTGCAGTCCTGTTAAACATGGTTGCAGTTGCAACTGCAGTTTAATAAAAGGCTGTTGTTGACTGCTGCACAATGCAGCGTCATCTGCTCATGCAGTTGCTCGTGATCTAGGTCCTTCTCTCCTTCGGGCAGCAGAGCTTGTGGGTGAGAACGCTCCTTAGGCACGTGGAAGAGTGCAGTGTGCGGTACGAAACTCGTGGGCTACGCTCGTCCCATTTCGCTCTTCTTCCAGTTTCCCGACGATTGCTCCCTGTGGGAAATCATCCAAATGTTGTTTACGGGCCATGCTGCAATGAAGATTTCCACCACAGTGTGCTCTAACTGCTCGCTGGTTTCTCTCGTTCATCTGCTTCGTGTTTCGAGGCCGATCCCAATTTATCACGACTGTCACGCCGACCTCACAGCATACGACATCCAACTTTCTATTCACGACTCGGAGGCTTCTGGCAACATACTCCGCCACTTTCACTGAATAGTTAAAATGTTATTCTCTCTATATGTAAAAGGCAATTTCGTGTCTAACTCACCCACTCAACATTGGCCAGCCCAAACCGTATAGGACAGAAACTTGAAGTTTAGAGAGTGCGTGGATCTTGTACTGTAGACATCGATTAGGAAGGGATTGTCAGAAATTCCACTCATAAGGGGGTGCAATGGGGGTAAAAGGCTTTTTGATAGTATGTCACTATTAAGGGAACTTAGAAGCTAGAACTACGATAGTTGGTATTTGGTTTCTCAGTCATAAAATGGAAATACGGGTGTCACCATTTTTCGAAATTCAACCACTAAGTGCATAAAACAGTGGGAGAGTGTTTTTGAAAGTAAATGACAAGGCAACATCTACGACAGTTGGTATTTTACTTCTGCGTAACAAAAAAAAAAAAAATGTGTTTCAGTTTTTCTGGAACCTCAGCCCGTAAGGGAGTGCAGTAGGGGATAGAAACTATTTAAAACATTTTCGTTACATTAAAGTATTTTTAAATCTGAATTGATGAAACTTGGTATATCACTTATCGGTTAGATTTAAAGAAATGTTTGTTAGAGGATGGAAGGCGCTATGGAAATATCTGCATAACAACGCAAAAGGCGTGATAAGAAAAAGTTTTTACTCTAGATACCAGAATCGCTTTTTGGCCACAAATACATTCAGAAAGGACAGTGCTAATAGGAATTAATTAGCGTGAACAAGTTGGAAGGTCTTCTAATTCCTGAAGAACTTAACAACTCGATAAAATAAAATAAATTTCTCTGAAGGCTACACAGTCTACGCGAACGAAGCAGCGAACTCTATGCTTGTGTTATTATATCTAGTAGCTAGTCCCTTAGTTTTACACAGCTGTGTATCACACATAGCATGGCACAATACACAGTATGTCTCTACCCTACCCTCGGGCGGTAAACGCTGTTGCCTGAGGGACGGGGGGGGGGGGGGGGGGGGCCTTGAGTTTCAGAGGTTCAGCGTAGCATGAAGGCGATGGTGCACGAGACATCCATCCACCTGTATGAGGTCGCTGACTCTATAGAGCTCCCGTGGCCTGCAGCTACACAGAGCTGCGAGAGAGAGCTACTGTTATTGCGACAGGACTGCTGCTATTGCCCCAGTCGGAGCCGACCACTGTGCGGCCAGATAAAACTTTCTTAATTTCGCCTCTGACACGGATGGGATTCCAAAAAGTTTTAAAACAGATTTAAACAGTACTCTATTTTTCCTTGTGATGAGATGCTAAAGGCTTTATTTGCTACTACGTCTGGTAGGCGACTGCCCTGACTGAGCGTAGGTTGTACATCGTATCTTGACGAGAAAGCAGCAAATAAAAACGACAAGTATTCTTCCTTCAGTGGAGCTCGATAATTCACTGTGGGATACAGCGATATTAATCGTGCTACACGTAATGCGAAATATTTATGACTAAACTGGACTCCATTCTATGCCTGTCTCCGCAGTAACCGTCGAATATTCCGATTCTAAGAACAGTAGTCAGCTGCCAAAATCCATAATTTCTAGCAGATCTAGATTTCGACTCTTCTCGCAATGCACTGGTGATGGTTCTTTTATAGTTGAAATGTAGATCTGCAATAAATTACGGATTTTTGGGACCGACTGCTGTACATCTTTAAAATTAACTTGTTTAAGTATCAGATACAAAACAAATTTCCATTTAATGAAGATTTCCTTTTTTTGTTGAGATTCACTGCTCTAAATCTAAGTGCGTTACCTTAGATTCATGGGATTTTAAAGATATGCATTAGTATCTCTATGGTTCAATTTCCACCTATGAATAAGAGGGAAGCGACGGAACATACGTTTGAGACATTCTTCAGAAAGTTGAGGTACTTGGGAAAATTAAGTTATAACTTTCCTTTTCGAGGTCATTACAGATAAAAATTGAGATATTGTATTCACTATTTTCTCTTATGTTTGGTACCCCATAATGACATGTCTTACAATTCTGGATATTCAGTTCTTACTTTACTTTATGTTTATCCCACCCTCTGTTTTTCCCAACACTGCCCGTTTCAATTCATTCAAAATTTAAGATTGAAAACGTTCTCTGCAGCAAATAATCCTACTGCCTGATATTGCCGATTTGGACAACCTACCTTTTCTCTAGTTTCGTGCTTAAGAAGATAATGACACGAGCAGCTATGAAATGCAACTGATCTGCACTATGAGATCAAAAGTATTGGACAGCCCGCCCATCCCCCCTCCCCAAAACGTATGTTTTTCAAATTAGTGCATTGTGGTGACACCTAATGCCAGGTACTCCATATCAGTGACCTCAATAGTCATTAGACATCGTGAGAGAGCAGAATGGGGTACTCCGCGGAACTCACGGACTTCGAACGTGGTAAGGTGACTGGCCTCCCCGCCATGAACCATGGACCTTGCCGTTGGTGGGGAGGCTTGCGTGCCTCAGCGATACAGATGGCCGTACCGTAGGTGCAACCACAACGGAAGGGTATCTGTTGAGAGGCCAGACAAACATGTGGTTCCTGAAGAGGGGCAGCAGCCTTTTCACTACTTGCAGGGGCAACAGTCTGGATGATTGACTGATCTGGGCTTGTAACAATAACCAAAACGGCCTTGCCGTGCTGGTACTGCGAACGGCTGAAAGCAAGCGGAAACTACGCCCGTAATTTTTCCCGAGGGCATGCAGCTTTACTGTATGATTAAATGATGATGGCGTCCTCTTGGGTAAAATATTCCGGAGGTAAAATAGTCCCCCATTCGGATCACCGGGCGGCGACTACTCAGGAGGACGTCGTTATCAGGAGAAAAAAAAAAAAAAACTAGCGTTCTACGGATCGGAGCGTGGAATGTCAGATCTCTTAATCGGGCAGGTAGGTTAGAAAATTTAAAAAGGGAAATGGATAGGTTAAAGTTAGATATACTGGGAATTAGTGACGTTCGGTGGCAGGAGGAACAAGACTTTTGGTCAGGTAAATACAGGGTTATAAATACAAAATCAAATAGCGGTAATGCACGAGTAGGTTTAATAATGAATAAAAATATTGGAGTGCGGGTAAGCTAGTACAAACAGCATAGTGAACGCATTATTGTGGCCAAGATAGACACAAAGCCCATGCCTACTACAGTAGTACAAGTTTATATGCCAACTAGCTCTGCAGATGACGAAGAAATTGAGGAAATGTATAATGAGATAAAAGAAATTATTCAGGTAGTGAACGGTGACGAAAATTTAATAGTCATGGGTGACTGGAATTCGTCAGTAGCAAAAGAGAGAGAAGGAAACATAGTGGGTGAATATGGATTGGGGCCAAGAAATGAAAGAGGAAGCCGTCTGGTAGAATTTTGCACAGAGCATAACTTAATCATAGCTAACACTTGGTTCAAGAATCATAAAAGAAGGTTATATACATGGAAGAATCCTGGAGATACTAAAAGGTATCAGATAGATAATATAATGGTAAGACAGAAATTTAGGAATCAGGTTTTAAATTGTAGGACATTTCCAGGGGCAGATGTGGACTCTGACGACAATCTATTGGTTATGACCTGTAGATAAAAACTGAAGAAACTGCAAAAAGGGGGGGAATTTAAGGACATGGGACCTGGATAAACTGAAAGAACCAGTGGTTGTACAGAGTTTCAGGGAGAGCATAAGGGAACAATTGACAAGAATGGGGGAAAGAAATACAGTAGAAGAAGAATGGGTAGCTTTGAAGGATGAAGTAGTGAAGGCAGCAGAGGATAAAGTAGGTAAAAAGATGAGCGCTAATAGAAATCCTTGGCTAACAGAAGAAATATTGAATTTAATTAATGAAAGGAGAAAATATAAAAATGCAGTAAATGAAGCAGGCAAAAAGGAATACAAACGTCTCAAAAATGAGATCGACAGGAAGTGCAAAATGGCTAAGCAGGGATGGCTAGAGTACAAATGTAAGGATATAGAAGCTTATCTCACTCGGGGTAAGATAGATCCTGCCTACAGGAAAATTAAAAAGACCCCATGGAGAGAACAGAACCACTTGTATGAATATCAAGAGCTCAGATGACAACCCAGTTCTAAGCAAAGAAGGGAAAGCAGAAAGGTGGAAGGAGTATATAGAGGGTTTATACAAGGGCGGTGTACTTGAGGACAATATTATTGAAAGGGAAGAAAATGTAGATGAAGATGAAATGGGAGATATGATACTGCGTGAAGAGTTTGACAGAGCACTGAAAGACCTGAGTCGAAACAAGGCCCCCGGAGTAGACAACATTCCATTGGAACTACTGACGGCCTTGGGAGAGTCAGTCATGACAAAACTCTACCATCTGGTGAGCAAGATGCACGAGACAGGCGAAATACCCTCAGACTTCAAGAAGAATATAATAATTCCAATCCCAAAGAAAGCAGGTGCTGACAGATGTGAAAATTACCGAACTATCAGTTTAATAAGTCACAGCTGCAAAATACTAACGCGAATTCTTTACAGACGAATGGAAAAACTGGTAGATGCGGACCTCTGGGAGGATCAGTTTGGATTCCGTAGAAATGTTGGAACACGTGAGGCAATACTGACCTTACGACTTATCTTAGAAGAAAGATTAAGAAAGGGCAAACCTACGTTTCTAGCATTTGTAGACTTGGAGAAAGCATTTGACAATGTTGACTGGAATACTCTCTTTCAAATTTTGAAGGTGGCAGGGGTAAAGTACAGTGAGCGAAAGGCTATTTACAATTTGTACAGAAACCAGATGGCAGTCATAAGAGTCGACGGGCATGAAAGGGAAGCAGTGGTTGGGAAAGGAGTGAGACAGGGTTGTAGCCTCTCCCCCATGTTATTCAATCTGTATATTGAGCAAGCAGTAAAGGAAATAAAAGAAAAATTCGGAGTAGGTATTAAAATTCATGGAGAAGAAGTAAAGACTGGGTGTCACTTGTGTCATGCGTCTCTACGCGAGATACCCATTCTCCTGAACATC
The DNA here is from genome assembly GCF_023897955.1 of Schistocerca gregaria. NCBI lineage: Eukaryota > Metazoa > Arthropoda > Insecta > Orthoptera > Acrididae > Schistocerca > Schistocerca gregaria. Next base: position 132,789,130 of record NC_064921.1, on the reverse strand, counting down.
CCTAGGTCCACTGTTTTGGATGTCGTAGTGAAGTGGAAACGTGAAGGCAGGGACAAAGGATCCAGTGAAATATTTTTAAGTGCTTTATCTGAAAACTACCTTGAGCAGAGAACAGACTCGTGGCGATAACATATTAGACCTTCTGGTGACAAACAGACCCGAACTATTTGAATCAGTTAATGCAGAACAGGGAATCAGCGATCATAAAGCGGTTACTGCATCGATGATTTCAGCCGTAAATAGAAATATTAAAAAAGGTAGGAAGATTTTTCTGTTTAGCAAAAGTCACAAAAAGCAGATTACAGAGTACTTGACGGCTCAACACAAAAGTTTTGTCTCAAGTACAGATAGTGTTCAGTTCAAAACCTTGCTACAATATGCGTTAGATGAGTATATGCCAAGCAAGATCGTAAGAGATGGGAAAGAGCCACCGTGGTACAACAACCGTGTTAGAAAACTGCTGCGGAAGCAAAGGGAACTTCACAGCAAACATAAACATAGCCAAAGCCTTGCAGACAAACAAAAATTGCGCGAAGCGAAATGCAGTGTGAGGAGGGTTATGCGAGAGGCTTTCAATGAATTCGAAAGTAAACTTCTATGTACTGACTTGGCAGAAAATCCTCAGAAATTTTGGTCCTATGTCAAAGCGGTAGGTGGATCAAAACAAAATGTCCAGACACTCTGTGACCAAAATGGTACTGAAACAGAGGATGACAGACTAAAGGCCGAAATACTAAATGTCTTCTTCCAAAGCTGTTTCACAGAGGAAGACTGCACTGTGCTTCCTTCTCTAGATTGTCGCACAGTTGACAAAATGGTAGATATCGAAATAGACGACAGAGGGATAGAGAAACAATTAAAATCGCTCAAAAGAGGAAAGGCCGCTGGTCCTGATGGGATACCAGTTCGATTTTACACAGAGTACGCGAAGGAACTTGCCCCCCTTCTTGCAGCGGTTTACCGTAGGTCTCTAGACGAGCGAAGCGTTCCAAAGGATTGGAAAAGGGCACAGGTCAACCCCGTTTTCAAGAAGGGACGTCGAACAGGTGTTCAGAACTATAGACTTATATCTCTAACGTCGATCAGTTGTAGAATTTTGGAACACGTATTAAGTTCGAGTATTGGAGACTAGAAATCTAGTCTGTAGGAATCAGCATGGGTTTCGTAAAAGACGGTCGTGTGAAACCCAGCTCGCGCTATTCGTCCACGAGACTCAGAGGGCCTTAGACACAGGTTCACAGGTAGATGCCGTGTTCCTTGACTTCCGCAAGGCGTTTGACACAGTTCCCCACAGTCGTTTAATGAACAAAGTAAGAGCATACGGACTATCAGATCAATTGTGTGATTGGATTGAGGAGTTCCTAGATAACAGAACGCAGCATGTCATTCTCAATGGAGAGAAGTCTTCCGAAGTAAGAGTGATTTCAGGTGTGCCGCAGGGGAGTGTCATAGGACCGTTGCTATTCACAATATACATAAATGACCTGGTGGATGACATCGGAAGTTCACTGAGGCTTTTTGCCGATGATGCTGTGGTGTATCGAGAGGTCGCAACAATGGAAAATTGTACTGAAATGCAGGAGGATCTGCAGCGAATTTTCGCATGGTGCACGGAATGGCAATTGAATCTCAATGTAGACAAGTGTAATGTGATGCGAATACATAGAAAGATAGGTCCCTTATCATTTAGCTACAAAATAGCAGGTCAGCAACTGGAAGCAGTTAATTCCATAAATTATCTGGGAGTACGCATTAGCAGTGATTTAAAATGGAATGATCATATAAAGTTGATCGTCGGTAAAGCAGATGCCAGACTGAGATTCATTGGAAGAATCCTAAGGAAATGCAATCCGACAACAAAGGAAGTAGGTTACAGTACGCTTGTTCGCCCAATGCTTGAATACTGCTCAGCAGTGTGGGATTCGCACCAGATAAGGTTGATAGAAGATAACGCTCAGTAGCTCGGTACGGGCTTTTGTTAAAGCTTCGAGAACATACCTTCACGGAAGAGTCAAGCAGTATATTGCTCCCTCCTATGTATATCTCGCGAAGAGACCATGAGGATAAAATCAGAGGGATTAGAGCCCACACAGAAGCATACCGACAATCCTTATTTCCACGTACAATACGAGACTGGAATAGAAGGGAGAACCGATAGAGGTACTCAGGGTACCCTCCGCCACACACCGTCAGGTGGCTTGCAGAGTATGGATGTAGATGTAGATGTAGATGTAGATGTAGAACAAGTACAGCACAAAAGCATACACGCCGTCCTCGTCTGTTGAATGACAGAGACCGCCGACTGTTGGAGGGTCTTAATGAGTAATCGTCAGACATCTATCCTGACCATCACACAAGAATTCCATTCTGCATCAGCATCCACAGAAAGTACTGTGACAGACGGGAGGTGAGACAACTTGGATTTCATGGTCGATCTGCTGCTCATAAGCCACACATGACGGTGGTAAATGCCAAGCGACGCCTCACTTGATGTAAGGCGCGTAAACATTGGATGACTGAACAGTGGAAAAACTTGTGTGGAGTGGCAAATCACGGAACACAATATGGCGATCCGATGGCAGGTTATGGGTATGGCGAATACCCAGTGAACATCATCTGCCTGCGTGTGTGGTGCCAACAGTAAAATTCGAATGCGGTGGTGTTATATTGTCTCGTTTTTCATGGAGGGCGCTTGCACCGCTTATTGTTTTGGGTGACACTATCACAGCTCGAAATTACATTGATGTTTTAAGCACCTTCTTGCTTCTTACTGTTGAAGAGCAATTCAGGGTTGGCGATTGCATCTTTCAACACGATCGAGTAACTGTTCGTAATACACGGCCTGTGGTGGAGTGGTTACACGACAATAACTTCCCTGTAATGGACTGGACTACACAGATCCCTCACCCGAATCATATAGAATACCTTTGGGATGTTTTGGAACGCCGACTTCGTATCAAGCCTCGCCGATCGACATCGATACCTCTGCTCAGTGTAGCACTTCTTTAAGAATGGGCTGCCATTCCCCCAAGAAACCTTCCAGCACCTCATTGAAAGCATGAGTGCCAGAGTGGAAGCTGCCATCAAGGCTAAGGGTGGGCCAACACCATATTGAATTCCAGCATTGTCGATGGAGGGCGCCACGAACTTGTAAGTCATTTTCAGCCAGGTGTTGGGATACTTTTGATCACATAGTGTATTACCTACTTTCGGCTATTTCATCATCCACTATACGTTTATCCGTTAACGTTTCCCTGTAGAAATGCATGAAAATTGTGTTTAAGAGGCATTTATCCTGTCGATAAAGTAAAAGAGTCTTTTCAGGCAGTTAAATGATAGTAATATGCTTCAAAGGAACAAAAGAAGAACAGAGAGAGAGAGAGAGAGAGAGAGAGAGAGAGAGAGAGAGAGAGAGAGAGAAGGACAAAGTGGAAGGAAGATGCCTGTTACTCCATGAGTGACCTGTGATATCAGTAATAGATTATACAGGATGGTCAGTAACAGAAATCCTTTAAAGGTGTTGCAGAGAAATAACTGCCAGGTAAAAAAAAAGGAATAGATACGTTTAGATACGTTAGGGTTTCTTCAAGTTAATCAGCACTGTATCTGAGAGCATTTCGAAACTACTTGGCCTTTGGCTCGGTTTCAATCCTTACTAGTTGCTACCGTATCCTGTCAAGCTTTGTATTGGTCTCAAGTGAGAAATACGTTTGGTGACACCATCTCTCGGGGCCTCTTGAAGTTGCACACAGAACAGTCTGATTGGCTAACTTCGATTGTAATTAAATCGGAAATGTGCAGCGTATAGAACTTTTTTCGTAACAATAATTGCTCATCACAACCTACCTTGCAACACCCTTACAAGCTTTTGAGACGGTTTCTGACAATCTTGTATATACGGCCTTCGATCAGAGATCGCCCATCGCTTGTTCGGGACACGCATCATTACGTTGCGCCTCTACTGCTTGTATCAAGCCATTAATTTGATGGAAACACAGTATGAGAGCAGCTGGAGGAAAGGTGTATTATGTGAACATGCAGAAGTAAAAAATGCAATCTTAAATTCTGTAAGGAAAAGAGAAAAATGAAATATACATCTTTAATGTGTATTCTCTATGCAATTAATTTTATTTCAGGTTTGAACATTAAATTAAACCTTTCCCCAGATTTCAAAATTAAATTTTCGACCTATTTGTTTTGATGTAAGTTCTGCCTTACGATGAAGTCACATTGCGAGATATATGCGATGGAAAGAATAAGCCAGTTATGATGATGATGATTACGTTTGTAGGGCGGTCAACTGCGCGGTCATCAGCGCCCGTACAGAGTCTCGATTTTTACACAGTCCAATTTAATTTATATATATACTCCTGGAAATGGAAAAAAGAACACATTGACACCGGTGTGTCAGACCCACCATACTTGCTCCGGACACTGCGAGAGGGCTGTACAAGCAATGATCACACGCACGGCACAGCGGACACACCAGGAACCGCGGTGTTGGCCGTCGAATGGCGCTAGCTGCGCAACATTTGTGCACCGCCGCCGTCAGTGCCAGCCAGTTTGCCGTGGCATACGGAGCTCCATCGCAATCTTTAACACTGGTAGCATGCCGCGACAGCGTGGACGTGAACCGTATGTGCAGTTGACGGACTTTGAGCGAGGGCGTATAGTGGACATGCGAGAGGCCGGGTGGACGTACCGCCGAATTGCTCAACACGTGGGGCGTGAGGTCTCCACAGTACATCGATGTTGTCGCCAGTGGTCGGCGCAAGGTGCACGTGCCCTTCGACCTGGGACCGGACCGCAGCGACGCAAGGATGCACGCCAAGACCGTAGGATCCTACGCAGTGCCGTAGGGGACCGCACCGCCACTTCCCAGCAAATTAGGGACACTGTTGCTCCTGGGGTATCGGCGAGGACCATTCGCAACCGTCTCCATGAAGCTGGGCTACGGTCCCGCACACCGTTAGGCCGTCTTCCGCTCACACCCCAATATCGTGCAGCCCGCCTCCAGTGGTGTCGCGACAGGCGTAAATGGAGGGACGAATGGAGACGTGTCTTCAGCGATGAGAGTCGCTTCTGCCTTGGTGCCAATAATGGTCGTATGCGTGTTTGGCGCCGTGCAGGTGAGCGCCACAATCAGGACTACACTGGCCGTACACCTCTGGTGATCGTCGAGGGGACACTGAATAGTGCACGGTACATCCAAACCGTCATCGAACCCATCTTTCTACCATTCTTAGACCGGCAAGGGAACTTGCTGTTCCAACAGGACAATGCACGTCTGCATGTATCCCGTGCCACCCAACGTGCTCTAGAAGGTGTAAGTCAACTACCCTGGCCACCAAGATCTCCGGATCTGTCCCCCATTGAGCATGTTTGGGACTGGATGAAGCGTCGTCTCACGCGGTCTGCACGTCCAGCACGAACGCTGGTCCAACTGAGGCGCCAGGTGGAAATGGCATGGCAAGCCGTTCCACAGGACTACATCCAGCATCTCTACGATCGTCTCCATGGGAGAATAGCAGCCTGCATTGCTGCGAAAGGTGGGTATACACTGTACTAGTGCCGAAATTGTGCATGCTCTGTTGCCTGTTTCTATGTGCCTGTGGTTCTGTCAGTGTGATCATGTGATGCATCTGACCCCAGGAATGTGTCAATAAAGTTTCCCCTTCCTGGGACTATGAATTCACGGTGTTCTTATTTCAATTTCCAGGAGTATATATATATATATATATATATATATACGCACAATCCAGTCCATCCACTGGCACTAACGATGATGATGATGAAATGTTGAGGACAACACGAACACACAGGCCACTGGCAGAGAACTCTAGCCACTAGACTACGAGCTGCGGACGTAAGACAGTTATGAAATCAGTGCCCAGAACACTGAAAAATCAAAACATAATAGAAAATATGTATTACTTTTCTGTGTGAAATTAATATTAAACATCATAACAATAATCCATATAAATTATAAAAACATAGATATGCTTGTTCCCCGTGTCCTCCTAAACCACCGGACCGGTTTCTACCAAACTTAATATACATATCGTTTAATGTCTGGAAAGAATCACTGTGGATATAATAAACACATACCTTTCAAAGAGTGAAGGTGGTTGTGAAAAGACAGTGTAGCCCACAGCACGATAATACCCGACTTTTGTTATCCAGTATGTGAACTGAGGCTGCTTAGAGACTTGGAACACATTTTACACATAATTTCAGACCCTTACAAAACTTCTTCTTGCTGACGGAACCCACAAAATTCGTGACGCCTGTTGCAGACAGTATTCACATGTACCTTTCAATATACCAGAAAAATTACATCACAGTATAGTCTTAGTTCAAGAGATTCGACGTCATAAATACTGACTCGTAAAAAAACTACATCATCATGCTAGTCGTTTAAATTTATTACTTCATTGCTACCAAAGTCTATTAGCAACACTTCTGTCAGACAGTATCCGTCTTTGCTACTAAATGTACCTTCCAAAACTTATCGTTGCTGGACAGACAGTTCAGGAGTTATGACGACAAATAGTGAGGCACGAGAAAAAGTTGCCGTATTATGCATGACGTTTTAATTTACTATTTTTTTGCTACGTACTCTATTCGCAATGTATGTCACAGACAGGGTACACATATGCCACTGAATCTACGTAGAAATATATATCGCTGTAGGAATTCAAGAACTATGAAGTCATAAACATTGAGATGGACATCATACATGACTTCGTTTTATTACGCTTTACTTCTAACTTTCTTCACAACACATTTTACAAACAGTAGGCACATACAGCACTGCATGTACCTGCACATTGTGCTGCATAACGATCAGCAGAGGAGATACGACTTGATAAACATTAAACTGCGTGAAAACAAAATTTTAGCTCGTAATTTGTAGACGCGTAGATGAATTATGTCTAAAAATATGCGTGAAATACTTTAAATATGTGGGATGTATATCAGACATACGTGTATGCGAGAGAAACAACTGGTAAAAACTTCATTCTGTAAACCTGCAACGAAATTTGGTGCACATATTTGTCACACTCTGGAAAAAGATACGGTAGGTGTAAGAACCGGCAACCTCCTATTGGGGAGAGTGTGATGTGTGATAACGTGGGGAGAGGGGAGAGGACGAGGATATGGACAGACTATGAGGGAAAACAAGGAGACGGGCACAGAAAGGTTGAGGAGGAGATGGACAGAAATAGGGGCAGGGGAAATGCACAGATTTAGTGGAGTGCAGGAGATGAACAGTAAAGAGGTGGAGATGGACAGAACTAGGGGAAGGAACAGATTTATAGGAGAGGAAGAAATGAACCGAGAAAGGGAAGAATTGTAGGTTGACAGAGAGAAAGGGAAGAGGAGGAAATGGACACAGAAAGGAAAGGGGAGTGCGACGAACAATGGCAGGGAGAGGGGGATATAGAGACAGGGGGTAGGAGTAAATAGACAGAGAGAGGGGAGGAAAAGATGGAGTTATAGGGGGCATGAGAATGAGGACAGAGGAACAGGTGGACAGACGGGAACAAGCATATTGACAGAGAGGAGGAGGTAGATCGAAAGGAAGAAGGAGGAGATGGACAGGGATTGAGGGGGATGAAGGAGACAGTGGGCGAGAGGAGAAGATGGACAGAGACAGGAGCGAGGAGAAGACGGACTGATAGAGAACTGGAATATACAAGTACCTGGGCAAGGCTGGTTTACCCAGCTAGTAGGCAATATATATTTTCGAAAGACCGCAAATCGCCAAAGACTACAATAAACTTTTCAGTTCTGTTCTTAAGATCTGCCGCCATTCTGATGAGGAAATCTTATAAGATTATTGTACGTAATTCACCTTCACTGTCATGGAACAAAGATGAATGAGCACACTGTAAGAGTAGCGAACAAGATCTTAGATTCTGTGTTTAGTTTTCTCGGTGGTTGCCTCGCTAGTCTGCCTGTTTTTCAGCGCTGGGACACACTTATTTGAGACAATGTAGCTTACAGTTGAGTTTTTCAGAGAATGAGAGCTGTTAATGTGAATCTGGAAGAAGTTATTTGGAATAATTTGTTTTGGACATGGAAATACATTTAACAGTTTCTCATTATTTCTTGTTCTTCTTCTTCTCCTTCTTGCATTACTGCCTCTGTAGGACCAGCGGCAGCCCTTTATGGACTGCACTACCCTCTTCTTTTCCCAGAACCTCTTCATTCTTTCTCTTCTTCTCTTCCGCTCTTCTTCCGAGATCTTCAGTTTTCGTTTCTCCTGTCTGCTCCACTGGTGACACACTAATATTTTCCTGTATTCTTCTCTGTCATTGATCTCCAGCATATTGGTCGGTGTATATTTGTTCCTCCAATTTTCCTTTCCTTCGACCTTGATCCCTAATTCCAACCAGTCCTTCCGAAGTTCAACAACCCACTTGGTTCCTGTCTTTCCCCTTGTCCTCCCTGTAGCTCCCCACATTCTGTTTGTCATCCTAACTACATGTCCAGCAAACCTTGCCCTTTTGAGTCTGATTTCCCCCGATATTGTTCTCATGTTCCGACACAATTCTTCCCTAGGTCTTTGCATCCTACTCTCTCCACCACTTTTGGGGCCTAGTACTTTTCTCAGTATTTTTCTCTCTTCTTTCTCTAGTTGTTCTGCCCCATTTCTTCCTAGTGTCATAGTCTCAGCAGCATATAATACTGTATTCCTCACCATTGATTTGTAGTGGCTTATCTTTGTCTCTGTGGATATATTCTTTTTATTGTACATCTCTCTCGTCAGGCTTACCTCATCTTCTTTATCCTCTCTGTTATTCTCTCCTTGCTCCTGTTCCTTCCTGTTATAAATTCTCGAAGATACTTAAATTTGTCCACCATTTGCACACTGCCTTCCAGCGTTTCCCAATCTGCAGTGGTATTTAATGTCTTTGTCTTGTTATAGGCGATCCTCAGTCCCACCTTTCTGGTTACCTTACTTAAGTTGTCGAGTTGTGTCTTTGCGTCTTCTTCCGTCTCACTTACTATTGCTATGTCATCTGCAAAGGCTAGGCAGTCCACTTGGGCCCTGTTGTCCTTTTTGTCCCCCACATGGGACTTTGGTATTCCCATTTCCTCGATTGTTGCTCTCCACTGCCTGATTACTTCGTCCAGTGCTATAGTGAACAACAATGGTGACAATCCAGCTCCCTGTTTAATACCAGTCTTGATCTCAAATTCTTCTGACAGTGCTCCTCTGAATCTCACCCTTGCTTTTGTGTCTGTCAGAATTTGTATTATGAGTTCTTGTATAGTTCCATCAAGTCCTGTGTACATGAGGATCTCTCGATGAATCATGTGCCTTTGTGAAGCCCACGAGAGTTATTACTGTCTCTTTGTTTTTTAAGGCTCTGTTCTATCAGTTGCTTGAGGATAAATATCTGTTCTATTCGCCTCTCTCCTTCCTGAATCCCGCTTGGTAGTCGCCAACTGTACTTTCTACCTGTTCTTCTACTCTCTGGATCAATAGTTTTGACAGCACCTTGTATTCGACCTCTAGTAGCGATATTCCTCTAGTTTGCATCTCTCTTGTCCTCCTACTCGTTATTTGTATTAATAGGGAGGATTTTGGAAGAATTTTGATGTTTCTAATTTCTTGGTAATGAGAGAATTTTGTAATTGCTAGAGTATTCTATACTGTGCTGCCTTTTCTCTCCGGAATCAGAGTTTTATTTCTTAAAATCGATTATATTTAATGTAAAACCTACCTCCACCAGTCGGAGTATAGTTTTGAATTTTATGGCTCGTGTAAAACACCTTACACCACTCGAAGCAACAGGCTGTTGGTGAAAAACAGAATTTAGAGTAGAGTATTTATCGTTAGCCGCTGCATCTGCTGTCTCATATTTGATTTCAGGGACGTCAGTACTCCAGACACTGAAACAGCATTATGAGCAAGAGGTAAGTCACTTTTACACTACTGGGCATTAAAATTGCTACACCAAGAAGAAATGCAGATGATAATCGGGTATTCATTGGAGAAATATATTATACTATAACTGACATGTGATTACATTTTCAAGCAGTTTGGGCGAATCGATCCTGAGAAATCAGTACCCAGAACAACCATCACTGGCCATAATAACGTCCTTTATAGGCCTGGGCATTGAGTCAAACAGAGCTTGGATGGCGTGTACACAAACAGCTGCCCATGCAGCTTCAACACAGTTCATCAAGAGTTGTGACTGGCGTCTTGTGACGAGCCATCTGCTCAGCCACCATTGACCAGACGTTTTCAATTGGTGAGAGATCTGAAGAATGTGCTGGCCGTGGCAGCAGTCGAACATTTTCTGTATCCAGAAAGACCCGTCCAGGGCTTGCAACATGCGGTCGTGCATTATTCTGCTGACACGTAGGGTTTCGCAGGGATAGAATGACGGGTTGAGCCACGAGTCGTAACACATCTGAAATGTAGCGTCCACTGTTCAAAGTGCCGTCAATGCGAACAAGAAGTGACCGAGACGAGCAACCAATGGCACCCCGTACCATGACGCCGGGTAATACGCCAGTATGGCGTTGACGTCTACAGGCTTCTAATGTGCGTTCACCGCGAAGTCGCCAAACACGGATGCGACCATCATGATGCTGTAAACAGAACCTACAATCATGCGAAAAAATTACATTTTGCCATTCGTGCACCCAGGTACGTCGTTTAGTACACCATCGCAGGCACTCCAGTCTGTGATACGGCGTCAAGGTCAACCGCAGCCACGGTCTCCGAGATGATAGTCCATCCTGCTGCAAACGTCGTCGAACTGTTCATGCAGATGTTTGTTGTGTTGCTAACATCAGTTGGCTCAGGGATCGAGACGTGGCTGCACGATCCGTTACGCCATGCGGATAAGATGCCTGTCATCTCGCCTGCTACTGATGGGATCCAGCACGGCGTCCCGTATTACCCTCCTGAACCCACCGATTCCATATTATGCTAACAGTCATTGGATCTCGACAAAGGCGAGTAGCAATGTCGCGATACGCTAAACCGCAATCGAGATAGGCTACAATCCGACCTTTATCAAATTCGGAAAGGTGATGGTACGCATTTCTCCTCCTTACACGAGGGATCACAACAACGTTTCAGCAGGTAACGCCAGTCAACTACTGTGTGTGTATGAGAAATCGGTTGGAGACTTTGCTCATGTCAGCACGTTGTATGTGTCACCACCGGCGCCACCCTTGTGTGAATGCTCTGACAAGCTAATTATTTGCATAACACAGCGTCGTCTTCCTGTCGGTTAAATTTCGCGTCTGTAGCAAATCATCTTTGTGGTGTAGCAATTTTAATGGCCAGTAGTGTATTTCAGGGCAAATCTCACCTTACATTCCCGTGCAAACACCGTGTAGCCAGGACTGTCAGATGTCGTACTGACTGCAGATACTGGCAGGGAGAGACGTCGCGTTGTATGGTATTACGGCTTCGAAGGGCAGCGCATCGTCAGCAGGAGGATCGTCATCCTGTGCACATATCCGATGGAGGGAGTCATGATAAGGGGTATGTGTCTTCAGTTTCTTCCACAGCTGTTGTCCGACATGTGGCCAGACGGCAGAAAAGCGGAGGTAGGTACAGTTCCACGATCAACATCTACGGGGTTCTGGATGAATGGCTTGCTTCTGCTGACGGCCATCGGTACAGCCTCCGGTGGCAGTAGAGGAGAGACAGGCTAAACGTCAATCACGTCATCGAGAGGAGTCGACGTCGGTAGCGACTGACTCAGATGGGGCGCATTAGGCAGCGCCGCCACAGACCCGTAAGATATAACACAGTGGACGGCTCAGGAACAGCGATGTCTCCGACTGGCGTTTGAGCCAGCCTGCGTCTGAGACATTCAGAACGGTCGTACCCTTCCCGGCCACTACGCAAACAGATGCGCTTCTGGCCATCGTACAAGACGACAGCCCTGAAGCCGCAATAATGAATTAAGAGGGCACGTGATATTGCAGTTCAACTTTTACTTCACGGGCGCCGTTGAAAACACAGTAGGTTTCGAATGTGTCCCATGTTGCATCAACGTGACTGGCGACGTTGCCACAAGGTTTAAAGGCGGTCACTACGACGTCTGACGGCACCTAAAATGGGATTTCGGTAACACTCAACGTTCGGAGGTCGAAACCACCGTAACAAACCACGACGGGCCCTATATGGACGTCAAAGTATCGGAAATTGTGATCGTTAGTGTTGTGGTTGGCAGGAGAGCCAACACCGTATAGCTAAAGGACGCAGAAATGCACGCGTCTCAGCTCACGGAGGCTGGCGTGAGGTCTGGAACATGACAAGGGAATTACAATTGAGAAAAACGGACGTAGCTGGTGGAATACTTAACTTTAATCCATTAATGACGAACGTCGCTCTTGACGGTACATGATTTATAATATCAATAGAAACTGATCATGGCGCCTTGCTAGGTTGTAGCACATAACGTAGCTGAAGGCTATGCTAACTATCGACTCGGCGAATGAGAGAGTATTTAGTCAGTGAACCATCGCTAGCAAAGCCGGCTGTACAACTGGGGCGAGTGCTAGGAAGTCTCTCTAGACATGCTCGGTCTGCAATCACTCATAGTGGCGACACGTATACTACCGGACCGCGGCCGATTTAAAGGCTACCACCTAGCAAGTGTGGTGTCTGGCGGTGACACAACAGTTAGAATGGCAACGCACAACGTCAACGCTAAGCCCTTCATTCCCCAGCTTCATGTGCACAGTGTTACTAGGAATCGAACAATGAATTCCGAGAACATCTTGCGAATGGGACGCATTTCGTCCCGTGCAAACCGTTCTACTTCATACACTTTAGGTCGTTTCCTACACAAATGAAAAGCTAATTTAATAGTGGCTTGCCGATGGGAAAACGCCATGATGTTCTATGAATGTGGACGTGAAGAAAGAACCAAACAAACGCTCGCTCGCTCGTCAGCAGCACAATGGGCGAGACGAAAATGAGGCGCGCTCGCCTCAACACTGCCGAAGGCAGACTGTCCCTCAGTTATGGAAGCGGACATCAGCGTCTAAGGAATACTGAGAAATCCTCATTCCATACCGGAGCTGAAGAACATGATTCGGATGTTGTAATTAACTGACGATCTGAGAATTCTTCCTGGGAGAGGCCGATAACGAACTGAGTCACAAAGTGTTGAAATGGTTAGTGTTGTTGCTGAGAGTGCTGGATGTAATGAGTGATCTTCAAGCAGTGCACGAACTGACTCTTGACAGTTAGTCATTACTTGGTCCACCGTTCTTTCGGGTAGCGGTAGAGCAATCTCTAGTGCGATACGAGATGGCCGTCACATTGCACACCGTTTTGTTAGCTGGAACCTAAATATGGTACGCAATTAAGAAATGTTTCCCTGTAATAAAAAATTAAAAAGTGTTTCTTTCAGCGGCTTATTCGTCTTTTCCGTGTATCCTTACAAATGTTTGCACAAAATCTCGTTCTCCGATGGTCAGCCGTTTTTCAAGGGTGGGGAGGTTGGGGGGAGGGGACTATTATGAAGAAGCGGAAGTTCAGTTCTAACCACCCTCTTCATGTATACTCATAAAATGAGCGTAAGGTGCGTGGCAGAATGTACTTGACATTCTGCTATACATTACAGTTGCTTCGCTTTACATGCAAGTGTGGTGCTCTGGAATAATATTTATATATTTCTGTGCGTCTAATTGATGTGACCGTATCTATGCTGTTCCTACAGGGGAGCTACGTAGAGGGCTGTTGCACATTCCTAGACCTCTCACATAATACTGGTTCTCGAAATTACTCAAATAGCCTTTGGCGGCACAGTTGACGTCGACCTTCGAGCTTCTGTCTGTCGACGTTTTCAAACGCTTTCGTTGCTCTTTTCCTCGAATCAAGCAGGCCAGTAATAATTCATACTGCCGTTATTGCATTTCACATTCCCAGAAACTGTTATTGCTAAGGTTGCATGACTTGCTTAGTCCCACCTGCAGCTTACTAAATTTACAATAAAAGTATTCCACGTTTTTGAATTTTCTAAAGTGCACAATTTTACTTATATGGACATTTCAAGCAAGTTTCCTATCTCTTCAGCATTGTGTAGACCAGGCTTGGTATTTTTTTATCAGATATTACATCTTACTAGATAACTGCATCATCCATAAAATTCTGATAAGCTTTACGACTGATAAAATGTGAAACTGATTAGTTGTGATGAAAGGACTTAACCAGTCTTGTAGTTAAAAATGCCTCTTCCGATGATGGTGACTACTAGAGTTGCAGTAAGTCTCCATTCATTAACCCTTGAAGTTGACTCGGTGTCTCTACGTGTCGGAATAGTCGATTACATGCTACACACGTCTATAGATAAGCAACGTACAAAATATTGCTACATTTTAGTGTGTCACGAAAGTGATTAATGGAAGTTTTTGATGTCGTTAGCGTGAAAATAGGCTCACCAGTCACCCATGTTTATTGAATTAATCATCGATTAGCAATTACTCATCGTCTAGTTTGCAATAATCGAGCTTCAGGGTCTCCTAGACAGATTCTACCAGCACAGATTAAAGAGTTACGAGCAAGGTAAACACATACATCATTGTATTTTGGTACACAGAACAGAAACACAGTTTTAAATTACGTGTATTTTGGAAGTTCCTGAACGAATAAATCTGTCTGCTTGACCGGGAATAGGAGACATGCCCTTGTCTTTGGCGATTAGTGACCTTGAGTTACATCAGTCGACTCTTCCTCTTGGCAATGTTATTTTTCTTATATAATAAACTCATTCAATATTCTTCATTTGGTTGTTGTGTGATTAACTTTCCACTGGCTGAGAGGTTGGTATACGCCAGCAATATTGTATTTTGGGTTCTCACTTATTATCTTTGGTACTAACACTGCCAGACATGGTACTCTGTGATTAGAAAGCAGTCTTGATATACACCAAAAGTATTCAGTTTCCACATTCCATCAATATATCAGCGAATTCATTACATACAAATACGTGTGACGTTTTCTTGAAGTATAATCGCAGAAAGATTGAAACGATAGTCTCCTTCGATTTAGACATCGAGACCGATATACCTCGTCTCTGTGTGTGTCAATCCGCAATAATGTTAACACATGTATGTGTGACATTCAAAACCCTTTCACATCTAAGAAATTTTGTTTGAAAATTTGCAGACCCCATATCACTGTAAGATACATTGGACTCATTCTTGAACGCATAGTCAGTCAGTTTTGTGATTTTCTCCGAGCGTTTAGAACTTTATAATTATTTTTTGTGGGACATATATGTCTTGTTTCACTCAAGATGGAATTAATTTAGAGGAGTATCTTACGACAAGAGTTAGTACAAAATGTAAAAAGAAGAGAATGTTTACGTATTTAGAAGCTCAGATGTATGAAATTTTTCAAAGGCAAGATATATACACAAAGGAATTTTTCAAGGACTACAAGTTTCATTACGTTTGGCTCGTTGTTGTCGTGAGATGGATTACCTGTATCGCTTTCTTAACCTCAACAATGTAAGGTGTTTCCTTACCGCTCGTAGCAGCACCTCGGAATGTAGTCACTTGCATTTTATTTAGCTGCTAACGGATGGATGGTGAAATAACATTCACATAGGCCAATATTTTTGCAGTCTCTCTTGATGATACTGTTTATGATTGAAATGTCTAAGAGAAAATTAAAAAAAAAATAAAAAAAGGCAGGGCTACAATATCGTGAGTTCAGTGCACATTATCATCAGGAAAAAAGAAAATGTCTCGTACATACAAAACGACAATGATATGTGAAGACACTTATATTCAAATTCTAACAAATGGCTAAATTGGAAACCCCTATGCACTGGTCCACAAGGTGAAGCCATACAATTACTTCAGTTGTAATATTTATCATTGATCATATATTCTGAACGATAATACATGTAAAAATACCTACACTGGTCTTCGCTCTCAAAAGAACCAACGAAGAAACTCTGTAATAGCTTTTACATAACGTACTTGATCAGCTAAGTAATAACAAAGGCTTCAGACGCAACAAAGGACAGTGCCGCACAAACGTGGGTCTCCTGCGAGCTATAACGATACGGTCCTCCAGTAAAAGCTGTTAAAAATAAAGATTCAAGGGACTCCTGTCTACATGTCGGGCTCTCTTGCGCTGAGGAGAGAGGAAAGCCCTTCATAGCGGTATAAGCTTACGGGTCAAAGCCAAAGCGCGTTTTCTCGGAAGCTGCCCTCAACAAACTGGAATATTTTCTAATTTACGGTACGTCTCAGGAAGCCACGATCTCCGTTGGTATAATGAAAGAAAAACACCAACTGGGTCACTATATTTTATCTAACGATCATCGATTTCTGTCTGATACAAGCAGGGAAGAGGGCAAATCAGACGAGACAATATAAAAAATTACGTAAATGTAACACTGTATATTATATTGACAATGGTAATACAAATAACATTAAATATCATGAACTAATTCAATGTTCAGCTTGTCAGTAATGTAACATAAAGTTACGTAAAAATGTACAGAGGACGCAGTGAGAAATTCTGCTGGTCAGTCACCTCACAGGGGCACAAGTCAGGACCAGCACATTGATGCAGAGTAAACGAGATTCTGAATGAAACCTCGGTTTACATGGCGCGTCACTTAGGATGAAACACTAGAACTTTCAACGACTGTCTCCGCCACTGTCATCAAGAGTCAAAATCACTGTTTTTCCGTTTGTACAAGTCGTCCCAGAAGGAATCATCATCATTCATCATTATAGCAGGAGCGATTATTCGAAATAAAATATGTCTAGGGAACATGGGATCTAACATAACTACCTTAGGAAAGATAAGCACTTTTTCATCTTAGATACAGTGAAGCACATCCCTTTTGTTATAAGCTCTTTGCATTCAATATTTTGAGAGGGGGTACCAGGTGGTAATAATTCAAGTGCGGCTACTCACACAGATCCTGTGTAGGCTGTAATTATCGTTTAGCAAAAAAACTTGATAGATATGCTAATGCCCAAATCGAATTTCGAGGAAAAAAATTGGTTCCAATTTTGGCCACCAGGTACAAATCTGGCGCTGTTAATGCAAGAAAGCAGTATAGAAATATTTCCATGTGTGATGGATTAGGAATGGGACGTGGACAGAATAGCTCAAACATGTGAGTTTATCATTAACCAATGCTTACATTAGTTGTTCAGTATAAGCACCAGAGACGTTGACGAGATGCTGCGTCCGTAAAGGAACATGATCAACAGTTGCTCGTAGCAATTCTAGTGGAATATGATCAACATATTCCTGTATATTGACCTTCAGGCAGGTAGAGACCGAACGTCTTTCTGGTAAACATGTTCTTTTAGATATCCGCAGTGCCAAAAGTCACAAGAGTTCAGATCTGCAGATAACACGTTCGTGGGAGGTTCCATTAAGCGAATCTTTCACCGGGTGAGCGACATGAGGCGTTGCCTCATTTTGGACCAAAACAATGGTTTCCACACTGCTGTGTTTTTCCGAAGCACGTGGTGTACAAGGAGGTCTCGATAACGTGCAGAGGTCACGGCACACCCGACAGGCCCTCTGGGTGTTTTCTCCCAACGAGAAAGGAATGAAAACAAAAGGTTCTTGTGAGCGCACACCACAGAGTCGCATACGGTGAGTGCAGTGCTTCTTCGTGCACAACAAGCGGTTTAACAGTAACCGAGATTCGTCAGTTCTGTGTATTCACTGCACATGTAATGAAAAATGTGCCCCGTCATTCCACATGTCATCAGCTTCATTCGGTGCCAGAAACCGAAGAGTAAATTCAGAACGTTGCTGCCGAGAATGAGGTTTCGGTTGCTGCACCGTCTGGATCTTGTACGTGTACCACTGTAAAACAGACCGCAATACATTCCTTATTGTTGACCATGGGCTGATCAATTCTCGTGACACTGAAGGAGCAGTAGCACTACTAAGGCAAGTGCTGCATGGTCAGTTGCAGCTTACAGCAATACTAGCAATAATCTCCACTGGAATACGACGCCTCCGTCTTCCATGTGCCACACCAAGCACTGATATGATGATAAACTGTTTAATGACAACAGGACTCTCCTCCGACCACTGTCAGCGATGCTCTCTCAGTGCAGTTTCTCTCTTCTCGATAGGCATACTGTTCACTGAGGCTATGGCTTGTCGAATAACAGTGTTCTGTGCCAGATTTGTACCTGGTGATTACAATTGGAACTGAAGTTTTTCCCAGCACAAACCGGTTCCGCATTAAATCAAGTCATGTCGCGCTGCCATCCGATAATACACTCCAGCGTTTGCTTACTGGACCTGTTTCTTGTTTATGTCCATATTACCAAAAATGGTTCAAATGGCTATGAGAACTATAGGACTTAACATCTGAGGTCATCAGTCCCCTAAAACGTAGAACTACTTAAACATAACTAACCTAAGGACATCACACACATCCATGCCAGAGGCACTATTCGAACCTGCGACCGTAGCAGTCTCACGGTTCCGGACTGAAGCGCCTAGAACCGCACTGCCACTGAGGCCGTCGTCCATATTACCAGCTCGCAACATACAGAAAGCAAAGCTCTTGTCGAAGAAGAGATTTGTTTATCAGTATCGAGGAAAAAGAAGTGCCCAGCCCTTAAGGTGCGCATTTTGTAGCCCATTTTTACTAGACTCTCTTCCTTCGAATGGTAATTTCTGTCGAAGGAAAACATGCGCAAAAAGGGAAGTTGGGCAGCTCGCAGCAGCTTCGGTCCGCTGCTGGATCGATGATATGAGTTAGCCAGTATCCGTCTTTGCTTTCGCTCGATATGCAAAACTCACCCACATGCCCCAAGAGTGTGCCCCCGGGCCTCTATTAAAACAGTTGTGGTTTAATTTCATCTCGGTCGCCTTATTTACATTTGAAACACAATATGATGATAAACCTCTGCCAGAAGAGGCCATGAAGGCCCAAAGGTACTGACCGGCCGCCGTGTCATCCTCAGCCCACAGGCGCCACCAGATGTGAATACGGAAAGGTATGTGGTCAGCGCAATTCTCTGAGGGTGTATGTCAGTTTCCGGGACCTTAGCTGCTATTTCTCTTTCAAGTAGCTGAGTACGGGCTTGGCAACCCCGGGGTTCCCTAGCTGGTGACTGGTAAGGGCCGCCAGTCACCTGTCACCGTAAGCTCTGGGCATACATCAATGACCACCGAGCGGCGTGGCGGTGGAACGTTGTGTGGCTTGACCGTCCGGATCGCGAGGATGGAATAAATCTATATAAAAAAAACCTCAATATCAAGGTATGCTGCTCCCTGATGATATGCGTGCCTGCTGAGGTGGAACAGTCAACAGTCATTAGCGGTCAACCTCTGGGGAACCTGCCGCACCTCAGTTGTATAAGGCTTGCCTAGGCATGCAGCCTCTGTCCAGGTGGACGTATAGTTCCCTAGCTGCTCGTGGGTCTGAGGTGGAACCTCGAACTTTTTTTCTTCTCCTCCCAGCGGAAAGAGTGAGCCGCTGGTAGGTTCCAACACCCAGTCTAACAAGAGGGCTCGTCTAGACAGTCCTTCTGATTCCAGTTGTAACAGAACGCATGCTGCTTCGCAGAATGTGTTTCTTCTAGTTAAAATAAAAGAGGGAAGTTTTGATAAAGTTTCACCATTTTATATCCAGAATGGCTCAGAAGGCATTGATGGCACCTTAAAACCTGTGAATCGCTTGCGAAATGGGACCTTGTTGGTTGCCGCGCGGGATT
Source organism: Schistocerca gregaria (assembly GCF_023897955.1). Lineage (NCBI taxonomy): Eukaryota > Metazoa > Arthropoda > Insecta > Orthoptera > Acrididae > Schistocerca > Schistocerca gregaria. Next base: position 132,769,411 of record NC_064921.1, on the reverse strand, counting down.
AGCCGAGCGGTTTGAGGCGCTGCAGTCATGCACTGTGTGGCTGATTCCGGCAGAGGTTCGAGTCCTTCCTCGGGCATAGGTGTGTGTGTTTGTCCTTAGGATAATTTAGTTTAAGTAGTGTGTCAGCTTAGGGACTGATGACCGTAGCAGTTAAGCCCCATAAGATTTCACACACATTTGAACAGTTTTTGTTGGTTGAAACATCTAGCTTCCATCAAGCCAAGAACCTACAGAAGGAAGGATTCCTTGGGGAGTTTGCCATAGACACTGAATCTCACAACATCTTGAACTACAGCAAAGGTGTTGTGACTTGCAGGGATCTCGTTGACATTCCCCAAAAAGAACTGAAAGCTGAATGGTCCCAGGAAGGAATTGTCGACGTCCAACAAGTTATGAAATGGGTGGATGGCGCTCTCGTGAAGCCTGACTCGTTTATTCTTACTTTAAACACCACCAAACTACCGGAGCATGTGAGGGCAGGTTTCCTAAGTCTCTGTGTCCGACCTTATTTCCCCAATCGAATGCGGTGATTTAAATGCCAGCACTTGGGCACACTACTCTCGGCTGTAGATGGGAAGACACTTGCGGGACACTCGGTAAAGCTGCACATGAGAGAGTTGGTTGCTCCTCTCTTCCCAAGTGTGTCTACTGCTCTGGGGATCACTGCACAGTTTTTGAGGAACGGAAGATCCAGGAACTTAAAACCACCAAACGCATCCCGTATGGCGAAGCGAAGAAAATATACAAGTCCATGCAGCCGCCCACTTTCGCTCCTCCTTTTCTTCCGTTCTGAAACTGCCAGTCCTAAAAACTGATGCCGCTACACAAACAGAGGTTGCTACTGTCAGCACTAGCACCTGCGTTTGTCAGTGCACGTGTGATGCTACAGTTATTAGGAAACACAGGACCGTCCATAGCAATAAACTTAATTCACTACTAAGTATTGGACAAATACTTCTATTAATCGTAGAATCAGCAGTGGCCATAATTCAAGCTTACGTTTTTTACAATTTTAAGAATTTTACATTCTACAGTAGTATATTAAACCTACGTTAACAATTCACTGAAATCACCCATTCCACTGCTGTCCCCCCCCCCCCCCCCCCCCGAACTTCAGAAATGGCCGTGGTGGCTGACATCATGGACTTTCCTGCCCCTCCCCAGGTCAAGTCTTGTGCAATGCCCTGCGCTGCTACACCCCCTCCCGCTAATAGGTTGTGGCTCCAACGCCACCTCAGACCACGAAATTGAAAACCAAAGCCTAAGGCAAAGACTCACCCGCTGAAGGAGACTGAAGGTATATAGTCAGCTGATGCTGGTGTCATTCTCCCTGACGTCTCTCTCGACTACTCTTCAGAGGCGATGGAGGTTGATGTCATACTGAGGCAAACCTCTCGCCCCAAAACTGAGCCTCCACCCGTTGTGGGCTCTCCTCCCTGACAGAAAGTCAGGATGAAGGTACTCCCAACCTGATAGATGGGTCCCATTACACAGTGGACCATGAATGGATTCTGGACACATGTGGAGGAACTGAAACTCCTAGCACAGCAACACCCTCTGTTCTTCTGTTTACAGGAAACTCATTTAAAAACCTCTGATGCTCCTGTACTAAGGGGATATACGTTATATCACAAGGATGACCTGACTGGGGAAAGGGCCAGAGCCGGGGGTCACCGTGTTTGTCAAAAATGGCCACCACTCCTCTGCTCTCCCCCTTGATACTGACCTGAAAGCGGTTGCAGTTGAAATTCATTCAAGTCAGAGGCTTGCCATTTGCTCCCTTTACATACCTCCTCTGGATGCAATGGACTTAGAGCCTCTCACAAATCTTATCGAACAACTTCCCCGCCCATTTCTCCTCCTGATCTACTTCAATACCCATCATGTCCCGTGGGGCTCAATTTCCATTTATGGTCGGGGTCGAGTTTTGAAGAGGCTCCTGAAATCTCAAGTGTTGTGCATCCTCAACACTGGTACTCCGACTCATTTCCCTGCTGTTACTGGGTCATTTACAGCCACTGACCTATCTTTCTGCTCTCCGACCCTCACTGACTCTGTTCACTGGGAGGTCATTGACGACCTTCATCCACCGATCAGTTCCCTGTGCGCATTCATCTCCTGGATGGTGTATTGCTGGAACAGAAGCCGCCAACATGGATGATTGGCAGGCCTAACTGGCCGCTGTTCAGTCAGTTGGCTACCTTTGCACGCCATAACAGCATCCAGGAATGGGTAGATCACATCAAATTTGTGATCCATCATGCTGCTGACTTGTCCATACCAAAGTCTTTTGGCCCTCTTAAGTGGCGAACTGTACCCTGGTGGACAGAAGAGTGACATTCAGCCATCCAGGACAGGCGTTCGGCTCGTCAGCGACTTAAATGCAGCACAACAGTCTCAATTCTACCCCCATTTGAATCGCGAGAGCCAGGGCACACCATGTCATTGAAGAGAGCAAAACAGGTCATGACAGGAGTTTCTGGATTCAATCAACGGTTCCACTTGTTCCAGAAATGTATGGAAAGCCATTGGAGGATTTCCGCTACACACAGCCGTTTACCGATTGCAGCAGTACTGAAACAGGGGTTCCTCCAAACGGGGCACAGAGACAATGCTCAGACGCTGGCCGAGCATTTTGCGCAAACTACTGCCAATGCAAGACAGGATCCCGCGTTTTATCGCTACCGTGCAACTATAGAGAGGGAAAAGTTGGGCTTCAGGCCCAATAGTTCTGAGGCTTACAACTCCCCTTTCTCGATGTGGGAGCTCGAATCGGCACTGGCCTAGACTGCTGACACTGCACGCAGTCACGACCACATCCGGCATTGCATGCTTTGTCATTTGCCAGCAGTGTCCTAGGAAATCCTCCTCGATTGTTTTAATCTAATATGGCAGACAGGTAACGTCCCTAACTCGTGGAGGGAGGCAACTCTGGTCCCTCTGCTCAAACCAGGAAAGAACCGCAAGTCTCCAAGTAGTTATCGGAGCATCGCCCTAACGATCTGTAGAGGGAAGAAACTGAAACGGATGTTTAACCGGCGTCTGGTCTGGCTTTTGGAGACCAGGCAACTTCTTAGCCTCTCCAGTGTGAATTCTGCAAATATCAGTCCACGGTCGACAGCCTGGCCCTCTTAGAGGCGGCTATTCATCACGCATTCCTACGTCAGCATCACTGTATCGGCATATTCTTTGATATCAGTTATCGCTAAGGCATATGATACTTCTTGGAGACACTGTATTCTTGCACAACTGCATGAACGGGGCTATCGTGTGCACCTCCCAATTTTCAATCCGTCTTTCCTGTCTCAGTGGCTATTTTGGAGCCGAGTTGGTAACACACGATCTGATAAATTTGAGCAGGAGAATGGTGTCCCCCAGGGCAGTATTTTAAGTGTTACCCTCTTTGCCATAGCCAACAACAGTATAACGTCTAGAGTGAGGAGTCCAGTACAGTGCTCCTTATTTGTGGACGACTTTGCTGTTTTCTGTTCCTCCTCCAGAGTTGCAACAGTGAGCCGTCAGTTGCAACTAACAGTGTGGCGGTTAGAGGAGTGGGCTGGAAAGATGGGTTTTCAGTTTTCTGCCGATAAGCGTGTTTGCGTTAATTTTAATCGTTCTCGTCGACCTCTTATTTTGCCTGTCTTGCATATAGGGGATACTGTCCTACATTTTAGAGCACATTGCGGTTTCTGGGCTTAATTCGTGACTCCAGGTTGTCATGGCTACCGCACCTACGAGACTTGAAAGCCAGATCCCTGAAGGCACTGAACATCCTCAAGTACTTCAGCCACAGGTCTTGGGGAGCGGACAGGGCGAGTCTCCTCCAGTTTTATCGGGATTTTGTGCGTCCATGGCTGGACTACAGGTGCACAGTGTATGAGTCAGCGTGGCAGTCTTGCTTGCGGATCCTTGATGCTGTCCCCCATGCAGGAATTCGACTGGCCACCTGGCCACAGGTGCCTATCGGACCAGTCCCATTCCAAGCCTCCGTGCTGAGGCTGGGGAACCGACACTTACCATTTGGCGGCAGCTCCTACTGCTGCGTCAGGCTTGTTAGTTTCTTGCAGCTCTAACTTCGCCTGCTCGCCATATTGTTGCTCATCCACCTCTGGACCGCCTTTTCTCCCACCGTCCCCAGGCTACGTTGCCGTTTAGGATCCGTGTGCAACGTCTGCTAGAGTCCCTCGGGGTGGAGTCTGTACGACCCCAAGTCCAGGGTTTTAACCGCCTGACACCCTGGTTACTGGAGAGACCCAGAGTGATTTTAGATTTAGTGCGTTCAGGAAAGATGGTACTCCTGCTTCCGTTTTTAATCGGGTCTTTTCTTCCGCTTTATCTGAGCACCATGACCATGTAGCTGTTTTTATGGCTGGGTCTAAGCAGGGTGACTCTGTTGGCTGCTCTGTCATCTTCCCGGATCGTGTCCTCAAGGTAAGGCTACCTCCTGAGTTTTCCATCTTTGTCGCAGAAGTATATGCCACCTTGCGAGCACTGGAGCAGATGAGACGTTCTCCCAGTGTTAAATTCCTCGTCTGTTCAGATTCTTTGAGCGCGCTTTACTCTCTCCACCTTGCGGGCACTGGGGCAGATGAGGCTTTCTCCCAGTGTTAAATTTCTCGTCTGTTCAGATTCTTTGCGCATGCTTTACTCTGTCCAGCGTTTGTACGCAGCAGATAAAGGAACCTAGACTGTCGACGACGCCCTCCTTCAACTACAGCTACTGGGGAAGCAGGTGTCTTTCTGCTGGGCACCAGAGCACGCGGGAGTTAGGGGGAATGAAAGGGCTGCTTTAGCAGCCAAGGAGGCTTGTCGTGACCGTCAGGTCTTTCAGTGTGCTATCCCACTGCATGCCCTCACCTCGCTGTTGAGGTATAAAGTCCTGTGTCGATGGGAACATGAGTGGTTAGAAGTGACCGACAACAAGCTCAGTGAGATCAAGCCCACAACTCGGCCTTAGCGTACTTCCTTCCAGCCCCGTCGACGGGACGAGGTCATCCCTACTCGTCTTCGCATCGGCAACAGCCCTATGGCGCATGGATGTTTACCCCGGCGACAGGACCCTCCGATGCGTAGTGCTTGTGGCGTGCAGATCACGGCGCGCCACCTTTTATTGGACTGCATTTTATTTGCTCACCAGCGGACTGCAGCCGATTTGCTAGCGGATCTGCAGTATATTTTATGCAGAGCTCAAAGGAAGCAAATGAATGTGGTTCGGGTTTTAAAGCTCTGTGAATGCAGCAGCTTTGACTGGCGTTCCTCTTGTGACAAATTTTCGACATGATCTTTGTAACAGGTATTAAAGTGCAATTCAATCGAGCACTTTTTTTTTTTAAATACATGAGGCTCCGATGACATAAACGTTTGGCATGATTGTCGACAGTTGCACAAAGGAAATTAATTTCCCACTCGGGTTGAAATAGTACGGACGCTCAGCTCCTCTTGCTTTTTGTGTGCTGCTGTTGAACATCCATCTCGATATACTGTAGCCTTACATCTGTTGATTAAAAGCTTTGTGTCGTATCAGTGCTTTTGGCCGCCGATGGCATTTCGGTCTGTCTTCCGTACGAAGCGCGCGTGTAGCGGCGGGCTTACTGTACGGTCAGCTACGCGACACGGTTCGGCCTCTGCAACAACGTACGAATTCGCTCTGAGCTCTAGCTCGGGCGATAGCGGGCACCAGGTTCCCAGGGGCAAAGTTTGGACGAGCCTGCACTAGTGTGTTTACACATGTCGCAGTGATAGTCTCTGCCACCAACCGTTCATCTACGATCAATTGATATGATAAACACATGTTAACAGAACGAGACAGTATATGATGTAATGTACTGTTACCGGCGAACATCACTGTCAAAATGAAAAAGCCAAACTGTTAACTACGATTTTTGTTAGGTATTTTCTTTCGGTGGTGCAAATTTCCAGCTCATCAACAACATAAAGATACCTCTACTGTATGTAAAATCTTCATATTACTGTCGAAATCAGTGATTTTGTGGTTATGTGTCCATAAATGTTCACCGAGTGCAGCGTTACCTTTGTAAGAGGAGGAGGAGGAGATTAGTGTTTAACGTCCCGTCGACAACGAGGTCATTAGAGACGGAGCGCAAGCTCGGGTGAGGGAAGGATGGGAAGGAAATCGGCAGTGTCCTTTCAAAGGAACCATCCCGGCATTTGCCTGAAGCGATTTAGGGAAATCACGGAAAACCTAAATCAAGATGGTCGGAGACGGGATTGAACCGTCGTCCTCCCAAATGCGAGTCCAGTGTGCTAACCACTGCGCCACCTCGCTCGGTAACTTTTTAAGAGTAATTTCATAGAAGTGGGTATTAAATGTTCTTCCTGTCTGTCCAAAATTATTGTTTCGTAGTAATCGCATACTATTGTATGAACTCTGGACAATAATCTTAATGCATTAACTGAAATAATGTAAATAGTGGTGCAAACAGTGCATTTTCAAATGGCTCTGAGCACTATGGGACTTAACATCTGAGGTCATCAGTACCCTAGAAATTAGTACTTACACCTAACTAACCTAAGGACATCACACACATCCATTCCCCAGGCAGGATTCGAATCTGCGACCTTAGCGGTCACGCGGTTCCAGACTGAAGCGTCTAGAACCGCACGGCCACGCCGGCCGGCAGTGCATTTTCAGTCAGAATATTTATGCCAGTAGGCAGCAGCGAGCGATTAGTATTCGTAATGGCTCTCCACTTGGTGGCTAGCTTAGAACGTGTCCCAAATACTCTCTTTCCTCGTGCCTCCATCCCACAGTTCCGCACGGTCGGAATGGTTATGTTTGATTTGGCAAGGGGTGGGCCGGATGCCCTTCCTGTCGCCACCCCGAGGGATGAGAAGATGACGAATACACCGCCACACGATGAGGGGGACGAGGACAACACAACGGGCAGTCCCTGAACGGAGAAAAACCCCCGACCCAACCGGAAATCGAACCCGGGCCCCTTCGCGCTGCATTCCGTCGCGCTGACCACTCAGCTATCGGGATGGACAACGTGTCCCAAATACTGTTCCACAAAATCATGAAATAGAGATACCCATATACCAAACATTACAGTTTGAGTTTATACTTCTCAATTACTAGGATAACATCAGAAAAAGTTTGAATGATACCAGAAAACAGAGAGTAGTGAAAGGAGTCGAAAAGATCAACATAAGCACAACTCGTGCGATAACGTGTTGACAGCGACTAGTTCCGCTTCCCGTCTGAAGATCCAATACCTCATCAGTCGCATAACCACCAGCAAATGAGAATATGTCTTTTTTGTGCTGTCCGCTTTCCTCCACATTTTTTTTCTGTGTTTGTGTGCGTCTGTGTGTGTGTGTGTGTGTGTGTGTGTGTGTGTGTGTGTGTTTGTCTGTGTGTAACTGGAAGGATATGAGGAATCTAAAACACGCATGAATGTGTTTAGAAATCCTCGTGGAGTCGTAAGCTCGTAGTGCCAACCCAACCTCTGGACAGAATGAGCTAAAACCGCAAAACAAAAACTGGGAGTTTGTGGTAAGGTCTTATGGGACCGAACTACTAAGGTCACCGGTCCTAAGCTTACTCACTACTTAATCTAACTTACGCTAAGGGCAACACACACACACACACACACACACACACACACACACACACACACACACACACACACACACGTGTCCGTGTGAGGACTCTAACCACCAACCCTCCGAGGGGGTGGGGTGGGGGAGGGGGGGGCGGCGCGCGTACCGTGACAAAACGCTCCTGACCGCGCGGCTATTCCGCGCGGCCTAATACCGCAGAAGCTAGTCAGTCACAGTGGGCGAATATCCCGTTCTTTGGGGTACATTTACCAAGATTGGCAACGGATATCTCCCCTTCGCTCAGTGTCAACCCGCTATCCGAACAAGAAAGTGACCACTTTTCGGCAAGGCTTCGTAAGTGACCAACACGTTCTGAGAGCATTGCTGTGCCATCATGGTCAAACATTCAATTACAATCTGTCAAAAAAAAAACAGTTAGTAGAATACAAGTAATTGATTTAATTGTCCAGTAACATTTTTGCCCATTAGCTAAGGCTGTCCCAGAAAAAAATACAGTTCGTCTCGGAACAATATTTTTGGAAAAATACACACTGGGCAGCGCACATGAATTAGACGAGACTTGTGGAAACATTACGCAAAGTAGACTGGAAGAATTCGTTAAACAGGGTCAAAACACTAAGGAGTGACTGCCCCATCCGGCCCCCAACACAGATACGCTCATGTACGCGATCGGTTCGTGTTATTTACTGCTGCGCATATTGACATTGCGAGCGTGAGTCAAAACTACATAGGAAACTTCGGCCTGCATGGCTGAGTCACTGTAATACGCCGATCGTCAGCAGTCGTTGAGTTACCTGTGCAGACGTTGTTGCAACTCTGTTAAACGTTAGGATGGAAGAGAGATATGCTATCACTAAAACTATGAGATATTTGACTAATAGCGGGACAAAAGGTATTGCGAGAGCAGCTGTGACAATTTATCGAGGACTCATCCCACAACGAAGACTTCCTGCACGATCGACATTTGTTGCTGTTCACCAAAGGTTTTGTATCGTCTTAATTATCTAATTTTACTCTAGTAACATAACAAAGTTCAGTAGTTATCTTCACCTTTTTACATTTAATTCTCAATCGGAAACGTATAGACTGTTCTGGTATGCTTCCATTTCATTATTAGATTAATCATTACATAATACAGGTTTCGAGTACCTATTTAATTTGCATGGACTGAGAGATACTGGCTCGCAGAATACACAGGCCCACAACGCGAAGAACGTACATTGGAAGCGGAGGAACAAATTCTTGACCGGATTCACCCAAATCCTACTTAGAGTACTAGAAGCATCGCCCGCCAAGTGGGTGTATCGTACACTGTCGTTCATTGCAAAGGCCTTACCACTTCGAATGCCTGCAAAAATTGGAAGAGAAAGATTTCCCTCAGCGACGTGAATTCTCAGACTGGTTTTTGTTACAGTGTGTACAGCACAAATTTTCTAAACAAAGTACGCGTCACAGATGAAGCGTGTTTCACTCGCGACGGACTAACCAATTTCCATAACATACACACGTGGTGTGTACACAATTCGAGCGAAATAGTAGCAACACATTTTCATCGCTAGTTATCAGCAAATTTATGGGTGCGTATAAGCGATGATTACATTGTGAGGCCTTATGTTTTACTTGCACAATTGACCAGTAAGAATTATCGAACCTCTATGGAGGAGACATTGCTACCAACATTATCAGAAGACCTTCCGTTAGCCGTACGTCGTTACATGTGGTTCCTCGACGATGGTGCTCCACTCCACATTGGTCACACTGTACGAAGGTTCCTGAATAGTAGATTTCCAGGACGATGGATAGAACGATTTTGTCCACATGGAGGGCAAGATCCTATTCCTGATTTAAATCCACTGGATTTTTAATTTTCGGGTCATATGTAGGTATTTATAATGCCGACAAACGTACGCAGAGGACTGCCATAAAGCCAAATGTGCATGCGCGTCAAGGAGAGGGATTAAACTGGGTTACTGAATAAAACATATATCGACTCTAATGGTGGGCTTTTTGAACACTTATTGTTGTACTGATGTAACAGGAAACACAGTACTGTGCCTTTAGTTTTCGTTACGATACTGTTGTATAAAAGGAAAATAATCTGAATATAATTCTCGTTCGGTATTGTTGTAAAAAGAGGAAACATTTGACTGTAATTACTGCACAACTTCGGCCTGAATTGCTGAGACACTGTAATACATTCTATTTGATGTTAGCTTTTCTTTACTATCACGACCTTCGCGACGGTGATGTTGTAAAAGAGAAAGTGTCTGGTTGTACTTAATTTATTGTTTACGAATTACCCCGCGTTCTTGAAACCAAATAACTCTTTAAATTGATGTTACGGTAAGCCCTAGCCGCCGCGCTGCGTCGTTGTACACGTCCAATGTTTACATTGCTCTGCTTCGTCCGTTGCTTTCTCTGACCACCGCCTCGATGTAGTGTGCTGCCAGTTGACAATGCAAACAGAAATGCGTCTACTATCAAACCTACAAAACCTGCCTTATAGGAACACAAAAATAAAAAAAACGTCATACAACGATACTTCATTTGACTCTTTTGTTGAGCACACCGACATGTACCGTCTCTATAATTTTGGCAGCGTATACCGTTTGTACCCTGTATTAATTATATTAACACTTGCACTTAAATTAGAACAGTTCTTTGGGCAGATAAAGTATATTTTTCCCGAATTTTGTTATCTATGTGCTTTTCTTTGGTAAACTCATGTTTGTCAAGCATTTCAAGTCTTTCTTTGTTTTGCTATTATGTTCGTTAAAGTGCAATGTTGTGATGAACTTTGTAGTGGATAGATGGAAACTATTACATGACATCTATTTCCAAATTCTAGTTATGTGCGAACAGAATTCTTCCTATTCATTTTTCCCTATTTTTTCAGCGTTCCCTTTGTGTAAAACTGATTTTTGGCCATCAGCTAACCACGTGGCCTCTGGTTCTAAGCTGTCTTCTCGTGGACTAATCAGTAAAGCCTCTGCCCTGAACTTACCGAATATCCAAACGCATGCATAAATCTGAATTATTTTGCTGTTTCTGAATTCGCGAATTTTCGTCTCCTGTGTAACCACGTTCTTGGAATGCTACGCTAACAGCCACATGTGCTTGCTCTTGTATAAATGGATGGTTACGTATATTTGCAAAACGTTTCCGTCAGTAAATATTTTTTATACTGTTATGCCCTTGTGTTGGTAATCGATTCCACTAGGCCACCTGAAAGTACCCCAATGCCAGTCTACAGTGCTCTCTAGATCTTGCCTAGCATTTACACAGCTATATTAGAATGGTCGAATTCGTGCCAGAGTCAATGTATGGCTGATTCGCGCACACACACTCTCTGGTACCTATTTTATTCGTTCTATCCTTCCAAGGTGGACTGCGCTTTTTGGGTTTTACCTTTCTGTTTTCGTAGCTCCGTATGAAACCTTGTCTATTACTGGATCATAAAATAGCGTGAAACGTCAGATAATTATGCGCATTACAGCGCTGCTTTCGGAACGGGGAGATGCACCAGCTCCGGGTCGAATCTGTCTAGTGGTTTAACGACGAGGGTCGCTGTCCCGGCCATCCTGGAGATGGTTTCCAGATGGTTGCCACATCGGTCTAGGTAAATACCGGGCTGGTACCTAGGTCCTTCCTCAGTTACAAGAACTCCAAACATCGAGAAAAAAAATTTCACGCACTTTCACATGAATAAGACTACACTCATACAATTGGGGTACATGCAATCCATCCTTAGGGTAACTGAATGGTGATAGGAGGGGCATCTGTCCATCCCTTAAATTAACCGTTCCAAACCCGTTACAGCATATGAAACAGTTTTTACCATTTCTTTACGAGCGACCCTACAGCATAGAAAGACTGTAATTTTATGTGTTAACAAACATATCTATGTTGTCATCAGCAGACTTTGAGATGAAAAATCACGACCCACCATGTCACCCATGCTTCCCCAGGCAGTCACTTCGATGCACTCCGAAACGGAGCACAGTTTGTATAAGGGGCCATCAGAAAGTTTCAGTTTTAGCTCGTTGATGCAACGTATATGCAAGGTAGCGCGACTCTGATGTGGGTGTATAAACACCGGAAGGTAAACAAGCGATTAGTGTGGCATTTGTGTATCTTTGACGTGCGTGCGCTACAAGTGGAAACGTAAACTGTGGCAAGCTATTATTCTTTTCTTGGCTTCCGGAGGACAAACACGAATAGATATGTATCGGAGGATGAAGAATGTGTGTGGGATTGTATGTCTGCCGAAAACCGAACTGGGGCGAAGTTCCGTGCTGTTCGCTACTGACCTCAAGACGCCGATCGATCTGAGAAGCCAGTGTACTCAAATAAGAGACAATCCAGCACGCCCTATAGCCCAGGTCTCTTCCTACGCGATTGCCACGCCTTCGGTCCCTTAAAGAAGAGCCTGAACGGTCAAAAGCTACTGTTTGATGTGGCAGTTACAGATCTATCCACACAGCAGGGCACGATGTTTTACAAAATGGGCATCTTCAAACTGTGCATTTGTGAGATGGTTGCCTCAATGCTCGTGGCAATTTTGTCTGATTGGCACACTGATTCTGGGCAGTAAGGCCTTCGAACGAAACTTTTTAACGTCTTTGTATATGAGTATTCAGTACATCGAACATTAAAAGCAATCTGGGCCTTGTGCGAGGTATATCGCCAAATTCACTGCTCATGTGAATTTCCCTACAGCCTGTACGCCCATCGTGTGTTCAGTAGAGTCGTATCAGCGTTTTTCGTTGGGAATCAAAAGCAAATTGATTGTTTAACGCCCTACCAGGCAGATTACGCCCTATATTACGTAATTCTCTCGACTAACATACTAGGTGTGCATGTCTGAGACCTTATTACCAGAAACTGTCGTAGATGGTCAAAACTGAATTTAAAGAGCGCACAGCCAACTTTTAGTAGGCGTAGGAAAATTGTCTTCCTTTAATTTTCTGGCTGTTCTCAGGGAGTGCTTATCTAGGATAACATGCTACCTTCCCCTCATTTGTACTTCCTTCCTGTAGAGTCGTGGTGAAGCTAAATTCACATTTAGGCGCTACCACGTCACCATGCAGAACGGTACAGATAGGCCCAACAACATGCCGAATGGACCGCCCAGGATTGGTATCACGTTCTCTTCAGCGATGGGTGTCTCATATGCCTTCAACCAGACAATCACCGGAGGCATATTGTATGAGGCAGGCGAGGCACAGGCGCAGAGATATGGCGAAATGGCATGGTCGATTAGAAGTAATCTTCCCCCTCAGGTAACAGACACACAGATCATCGCGGTTCCCAGAACCCCTGAAGATAAACGTTGCCTGTGGATATTCTATCACAGACACAATACCTCCGACTGTCCAGAGATGTCACTAAACCCACCCAAAGATGTAAACAACCATGCATGAGCAGCGCTAATTACACGGGAGGGGTCTGACAGCCGATCAATTCCAGTGACTCCACCAGGAAAGAGATACACGGCTCGTGTTGACTGTAGTTCAACCATGCCTAAACGGTCAATACCCTGGCTTGATCGCGTCCGCATTGTTGCTTTGTGCCAGGAAGGGCTCTCAACAAGGGAAATGTCCAGGCATCTATGAGTGAACCAAAGCGCTGTTGTTTTGAGGTAGAGGAGATACAGAGAGACAGGAACTGTCAAAGACATGCCTCGCTCAGGCCGCCCGAGGGCTACTACTGCAGTGGATGACCGCTATCTACGGATTATGGCTCGGAGGAACCCTAACAGCAACGCCACTATGTGGAATAATGCTTTTCGCTTAGCCACAGGATGTCGTGTTACGAATCAAACTGTGCACAGTAGGCTGCATGTTGCGCTGCTTCACTCCTGACGTCTATGGCGAGTTCCACCTTTGCAATCACGATAACATGAACCGTGGAATAGATGGGTCCCACAACATGCCGAATGGACCGCCCAGGCTTGGCATCACGTTCTCTTTACCGATGAGTGTCACATGCCTTCAACCAGACAATCGTCGGAGACGCCTTTGGAGGCAACCCGGTCATGCTGAACGCCTCAGACAAACTGTTCATTGAGTGCGGCAAGGTGGAAGTTCCCTGCTGTTTTGGGGTGGCCTTATGTGGGGACGAGATACGCCTCTGATGGTCACGGAAGGCGCCGTAACGGCTGTAAGATAATTTAGTGCCATCCTCTGACCGATAGTGCAACCATACTGGCAGCATACTGGCGAGGCATTCGCCTTCATGGACGACAATTCACGCCCCAATCGTGCACAAATTGTGAATGACTTCCTTCAGGATAACAGCATCACTGTTAGAGTCGCTAGCATGTTCTCCAGACATGAACCCTATGGAACATGGCTGGGACAGATTGAAAAGTGCTGTCTATGGACGACATGACCCACCAACCACTCTGAGGGATCTACGCCAAATCGCCGTTGAGGAGTCGGGCAATCTGGACCAACAGTGCCTTAATGAACTTGTGGATAGTTTTCCATGACAAATACAGGCATGCATCAGTGCAAGAGGACGTGCTGCTGAGCATCAGAGGTATAGGTGTGTACAGTAGTGTAGACAAACACCTCTGAAAGTCTATCTGTATGCTGATACAACATGTAATTTGTGGCTTTCATGAGCAATAAAAAGGAGCGGAAATGATGTTAATGTTAATCTCTATTCAAATTTTCTGTACAGGTTCAGGAACTCTCGGAACCGACATCATGCAAAACGTTATTTCATGTGTGTCATTTGCGACCACTCTCCCTGGTTTTCGTCTGAAGTAAGTTGCATTGTCGTACGCTTTTGATAAGGTCCTTAAGAATAAATCTAAAACTAGTGAACGTGACAGTGGCTTGTAAATCATTCTGCTCGTAAATTAAGTACGACATAGATGTTTCTCTGTAACAAAAATAAATTTCTAAATATAATTCCTGTGATAATTACTAACAGAAAAAAGATTAATTTCTATTTTAGATGATTCTTGAGATCCTTAAAGCTCTTCATCACGGTAAGAGAAGCACAAACGTTCTTCATAAAATTCGGATCCGCAAACAAGTCATTAGCTAGATAATTGAGAATATGTCGTTGAAAGCCGCTACTGACTTCACTGTGATATATTGTCGAAATTAATAGTAATGTGAAATATAAATTTTTCACAAGCAATCCTAGTGTAGGGTATCCATAGCTAAAAGAATTATACGTACTGAACGGAACACTCGAACAAATTATAATATATCGAGATGTTGAAATGCAGGTAAAATTGATTGCGAGTCCGGTTTGTCACGTTAACTGTGTTATTGTAGTCGCTCAGAGACTGGCACCGGTTTAGTATCATGGAGGTACATCCTTGAGCTTATTTTAGGTCTATAGTCCCATGTTTTCTGCTGGACTCAACGTGTGTGTGCACTGAGGAGCGCGTAGTGACGCAGCCAGCAATAGTAGTGAAACTCAATAAAGCCCTTTGTCAGTGATAAACTGCGTTCGGAGAGCGCCAGACGTCCAAATAGTAACACGAAACCGTCTGGACTGCTGGATATCTGAATTTTGAGATGACAGCGGTGAATACACCTGGGGCCACTGCTCCCATTTTGGCACCACACAAACACACGCACACACACACACACACACACACACACACACACACACACACATATATATATATATATATATATATATATATATATATATATATATATATATATATATATATATAGAAGGTAGGTAGAGAGATACATACAGGGTGTTTCAAAAATGACCGTTATATTTGAAACGACAATAAAAACTAAACGAGCAGCGATAGAAATACACCGTTTGTTGCAATATGTTTGGGACAACAGTACATTTTCAGGCAGGCAAACTTTCGAAATTACAGTAGTTACAATTGTCAACAACAGATGGCGCTGCGGTCTGGGAAACTCTATAGTACGATATTTTCCACAGATCCACCATGCATAGCAATAATATGGCGTAGTCTCTGCATGAAATTACCCGAGACCTTTGACAACGTGTCTGGCGGAATGGCTTCACATGCAGATGAGATGTACAGCTTCAGCTGTTCAACTGTTTCTGGATTCTGGCGGTACACCTGGTCTTTCCAGTGTCCCCACAGAAAGAAGTCACAGGGGTTCATGTCTGGCGAATAGGGAGGCCAATCCACGCCGCCTCCTGTATGTTTGGGATAGCCCAAAGCAGTCACACGATCATCGAAATATTCATTCAGGAAATTAAAGGCGTCTGCCGTGCGATGTGGCCGGGCACCATCTTGCATAAACCACGAGGTGTTTGCAGTATCGTCTAAGGCAGTTTGTACCGGCACAAATTCACGAAGGATGTCCAGATAGCGTGATGCAGTAATCGTTTCGGATCTGAAAAATGGGCCAATGATTCCTTTGGAAGAAATGGCGGCCCAGACCGGTACTTTTTGAGGATGCAGGGACGATGGGACTGCAACATGGGGCTTTTGGGTTCCCCATATGCGCCAGTTCTGTTTACTGACGAAGCCGTCCAGGTAAAAATAAGGTTCGTCAGTAAACCAAATGCTGCCCACATGCATATCGCCGTCACCAATCCTGTGCACTATATCGTTAGCGAATGTCTCTCGTGCAGCAATGGTAACGGCGCTGAGGGGTTGCTGCGTTTGAATTTTGTATGGATAGAGGTGTAAACTCTGGCGCATGAGACGATACGTGGACGTTGGCGTCATTTGGACCGCAGCTGCAACACGGCGAACGGAAACTCGAGGCCGCTGTTGGATCACCTGCTGCACTAGTTGCGCGTTGCCCTCTGTGGTTGCCGTACACGGTCGCCCTACCTTTCCAGCACGTTCATCCATCACGTTCCCAGTCCGTTGAAATTTTTCAAACAGATCCTTTATTGTATCGCTTTTCGGTCCTTTGGTTGCATTAAACCTCCGCTGAAAACTTCATCTTGTTTCAACAACACTGTGTTCTAGGCGGTGGAATTCCAACACCAGAAAAATCCTCTGTTCTAAGGAATAAACGATGTTGTCCACTGCACACTTGAACGTTGTGAACAGCACACGCTTACAGCAGAAAGACGACGTACAGAATGGCGCACCCACAGACTGCGTTGTCTTCTATATCTTTCACATCACTTGCAGCGCCATCTGTTGTTGAAAATTGTAACTACTGTAATTTCGAAAGTTTGTCCGCCTGAAAATGTACTGTTGTCCCAAGCATATTGCCACAAACGGTGTATTTTTATCGCTGCTCGTTTAGTTTGTATTGCCGTTTGAAATATACCCGTCATTTTTGAAACACTCTATATTTGGCGTAAAATGACATAACGTTGCAATTTTACACGGTATCGTAGTCAATAGTTATCTCAACAGACGTTAGCAAGCGTTTTTCAGCAGATGACAGTTCACGAATGAATGAAGTGAGATTGTCGTTTGAGCAACGCAAGACCATACTGAAGTGGTACTGGAAGTATGGTAAAGTGATGGAGGTACAACGTCAATCAATGGCGAAATGTGTTCGAAACTGAGTCACCAACGCGTACATAAATGTATCGTAATGGGGATAAATTTGAAGCCGAAGGTACTGTTTAGGAAGTGCATAAGATAAGGTCTGTCCGACCAAGATCATCAGCCAAGTCCAGCTTCCAACGCTATTGCTTTGCAACGTTTTACTAGGTCACCTCAAAAATCTTTGAAGTAGAGTGCACGTGAAAGAGGGCTAGGCCGATCAAGCGTAAGACGAATTCTGTAAGTTACTAAGAGTAAAGGGTACACTCCCAGGTCGCTGCACGCTAAGAACGACGACTATCCGGACCGAAGGATGGAATATTGCGAGTGGTTACAAGGCATACATCGCGAGGATGAACTGTTTTGGAGGGATGGTTATTTGGTCTAACGAGACGAAATTCAAACTGAACGGTACTACACTCCTGGAAATGGAAAAAAGAACACATTGACACCCGTGTGTCAGACCCACCATACTTGCTCCTGACACTGCGAGAGGGCTGTACAAGCAATGATCACACGCACGGCACAGCGGACACACCAGGAACCGCGGTGTTGGCCGTCGAATGGCGCTAGCTGCGCAGCATTTGTGCACCGCCGCCGTCGGTGTCAGCCAGTTTGCCGTGGCATACGGAGCTCCATCGCAGTCTTTAACACTGGTAGCATGCCGCGACAGCGTGGACGTGAACCGTATGTGCAGTTGACGGACTTTGAGCGAGGGCGTATAGTGGGCATGCGGGAGGCCGGGTGGACGTACCGCCGAATTGCTCAACACGTGGGGCGTGAGGTCTCCACAGTGCATCGATGTTGTCGCCAGTGGTCGGCGGAAGGTGCACGTGCCCGTCGACCTGGGACCGGACCGCAGCGACGCACGGATGCACGCCAAGACCGTAGGATCCTACGCAGTGCCGTAGGGGACCGCACCGCCACTTCCCAGCAAATTAGGGACACTGTTGCTCATGGGGTATCGGCGAGGACCATTCGCAACCGTCTCCATGAAGCTGGGCTACGGTCCCGCACAACGTTAGACCGTCTTCCGCTCACGCCCCAACATCGTGCAGCCCGCATCCAGTGGTGTCGCGACAGGCGTGAATGCAGGGACGAATGGAGACGTGTCGTCTTCAGCGATGAGAGTCCCTTCTGCCTTGGTGCCAATGATGGTCGTATGCGTGTTTGGCACCGTGCAGGTGAGCGCCACAATCAGGACTGCATACGACCGAGGCACACAGGGCCAACACCCGGCATCATGGTGTGGGGAGCGATCTCCTACACTGGCCGTACACCTCTGGTGATCGTCGAGGGTTCACTGAATAGTGCACGGTACATCCAAACCGTCATCGAACCCATCGTTCTACCATTCCTAGACCGGCAAGGTAACTTGCTGTTCCAACAGGACAATGCACGTCCGCATGTATCCCGTGCCACCCAACGTGCTCTAGAAGGTGTAAGTCAACTACCCTGGCCAGCAAGATCTCCGGATCTGTCCCCCATTGAGCATGTTTGGGACTGGATGAAGCGTCGTCTCACGCGGTCTACACGTCCAGGACGAACGCTGGTCCTACTGAGGCGCCAGGTGGAATTGGCATGGCAAGCCGTTCCACAGGACTACATCCAGCATCTCTACGATCGTCTCCATGGGAGAATAGCAGCCTGCATTGCTGCGAAAGGTGGATATACACTGTACTAGTGCCGACATTGTGCATGCTCTGTTGCCTGTGTCTATGTGCCTGTGGTTCTGTCAGTGTGATCATGTGATGTACCTGACCCCAGGAATGTGTCAATAAAGTTTCCCCTTCCTGGTACAATGAATTCACGGTGTTCTTATTTCAATTTCCAGGAGTGTATTAACCGCAACAACTGCGTGTACTCGGTTCCTGAAAATCCTCACGTTCACGTGAATAAAAATGTTAAACTACCAGGTGATAGTGTGTGGTTTGGTGTGCCATCGCGTGGTTTAATTGGCCACCCATCTTTGAAGGTACCATAACTAGTGAGGTGTACCTTCATATGTTGCAAACATCGATTTTACTTGCCATACGAGAGGTGAGTGGAAACGAAAGAATTTTACTTACAACAAGATGGCTCTCCGCCTCACAGCCACATGGATGCCACTTCCTGCTTGAATGCAAATCTACCAGGGCGATGGATAGGTCGAAGAGAAGCTGTTGAATATCCACCACTGTCTCCAAACCTTACACTTCTACCGGTGGAGGACGTCAAGAAATGACGTTTATCAACAAAGGCCACCTGCTCTGAACGAGCTACGAGAAACTATCGAAGCATCCTGTACAGCTATCATACCGGCAGCAGCGACAGATGTAGTTCGGTCAACAGCTTTGCGTCATCGACGTTGTTTGGCTGTTAATGGGGGTCACGTTGTACACATAAAATAACCTTCTCCCCCCTCCCCCCCCCCCAACCGGGCAAGAATTATAACGGTACGTAATTTTATTCCATTAATAAGACTATCACAGTGTGTCTACGTATTTCTGGATCTGTTCGTATGCAACAAATTTAACGTCTGTCAATGTAGCTATACAGGGCAGACACGAAGGGTCGCATGTTCGCCACGCAGGCTACTCCTCCTTTAACGAAGTAAGCCAATTCCCACGGCCTTACTACTATGCGGAATGAATGTTAATTCTGCCCACACATGTACAATTTTACTTTCTAGAACACACCAACCATCTCTAACGATTTTTTGTTTAATTCCCTAAATAATTAGATGGTTTATATCTATATCTCCATCACCTACATCGTACTCCGCAAGCCACATGACGTGTGTGGCGCAGGGAACTTCTCGTAGCATTAACTGATCCCATCTTTCCTGATCCACTTGCGAATGCCACGTGGGATGAATAATTGTCATTAAGAATCTGTACTATCTCTAGTTTCTCTGTCGACAGTAACGGTCCTATGACACTTTCTTGGGATGCTTCAGAAATTACCATCATTTCTGTCAACTTTTTTCCGTTAAGAGAGACGTATTGAATCCAGTTACAAATATGGTCCGATACTAGGTAAGGTCGTATTTTTTTCGCCAAACGGCAGTGCGTGACCGTGTCAGATACCTCCCTGAAGTCAAGCTAAGGAGGAACTTCGAACGTTTGATTTTATCGTAATTTCGGACACCTAAGTGTTAGTAAACAGCGATTCGGCAACCGTGTATCGGTCACGGCTCGTGAATACCATGACATCACGTTTCTGTTATTTAAACGTTTTGGTGTATTCTACCTCTGTTAATAGACTCGATGAACTGAGGTAACGCATTGTGGATGGATGTCAATAAAATCGGAACACGCCGGGGATTTATGAATAAGTAAAGGCGTCGATGAGGAAGTGTGCTGAAATCTGCCTTAACATGAATGGTAGCCATGTGGAACACTTGAAAAGTACTTTCTCTCAAGTGTATACCTGCTGTTTCGATTGTTGGGGATTGAAGGTATTCATGCACTCAGGTGCACCTTTATGTTTCCGGCGCAAAGTGCTGCACCGCAGGACCTCCGTTAGCGGAATCTTTTTGCAGAGGAGGTTTACGTTCAAAAAGTACGTCATAATTCTAGAGCTTAAAACATTTTCCATAATTCTACAACAGATTGACTTCAACAATATAGGCCTATTATAACGTACTTCTGTCCTAAGACCGTTCCTGGAAACGATAATGATCTCCACATTTGTCCACCGAGCGAGGTGACGCAGTGGTAGGACACTGGACTCGCATTCGGTTCAATCCCGTGTCCGGCCATCCTGATTTAGGTTTTCCGTGATTTCCCTAGATCACTGTAGGCAAATGCCGGGATGGTTCCTTTGAAAGGGTACGGCCGACTTCTTTCCCCATCCTTCCCTAATCCGAGCTTGTGCTCCGTCTCTAATGACCACGTTGTCGACGGGACGTTAAACACCAATATCCTCCTCCTCCACATTTGTCCAGTCGCTAAGAATCTTTGGTGCTCGAGCAACGATAGGACGTGTTACGTTCATGGTGTCAAAGCATCTTTTGGTCGTGACAGGCGAGAAAAGCAACTTCAGCGCCAAGATGGACCTCCTTTTACAGACAAACAAGCGTCGTTCAATAAATAATGACCCACATTTTTTCCCCAGAATATATATATTGTCAGAATTTCATGACAATGTACATCAACATGTCCATATCCTATTTTTGGTACACGTTCTTTGGCCGTACGCCCACGTTGTGGAAGAGCATCATGTATTCCCCGCTGGTAAAGGCTCTTGTCCTGTAAGCACAGCCATGTTGTCACTACATGACTGACACTCTCGTCATCTTCAAAGTGTGTTCCCCGTAGATAATCTTTCAGCGGCCCAAAGAGATGGAGGTCCGAGGGTGCTAGGTCTGGAGTGTAGGGTAGGTGAGGCAATGATGTCCAACCTGTTTGGCGATGTGTTCCCGGGTTCTCAGACTTGTGTGTGAGTGTGAAGATTTCTGCTGGATACTTGTCCGATGTAACACGTCTTGAGTTTATTCGGAGTCTCCTTGTATGCCTCTGAATTGATGGTTGAGCCTCTTGGCATCACATCCGCGAGAATGACGGCATCAAAATCCCAGAACTCTGTCACCATGACCTTTCCGACTCAATGGGTTATCTTGAATTTCTTCTTTTGTGGTGAATGAAGATGATGCCACTACATGGACCACCTTTATCTTTACGGCGCAAAGTGGTGCGCCGAGTTTTCGTTCCCCGTAACGATCCGTGACAGAAAGGGTTCTTCAACCGGCTCAAAACGGTCTATCGATTCAGGTGAAGTGGCCTTTATTAGAATTTTGTGGTCCGCTGTGAGCATTCGTGGAACACATAGTCGGCACCTCTTCGAATATCCGAGAGTCTCGAACATTGCAGAAGCACTTCCAGTGCTACCCGAGGTGTGATGCACCAGTCGTCACGAATAATAACATTCACAGGATTCAGCATGTCTGGACCAGTGGCTGTGACAGGACGTCCCGAGCGTGGCTGATCATGGAGTTCTGTTACTGCATTTCCTTCACCCAACTGTGCTCCTGTTAACTGCGACATCGCCATACACTGCACACAAACGTTTCTGCACACAAGAATTCAATAACAGAACGCTGCTTGTAACGTGAGTCATATCTAGACGCCATTTTGAGACTTTACTACAGCTCTTTCATCCTCCAGAACGGCTCTAGACTTCGCCAGGGCACAGAACAAACATATAATGTGAAGCACCAACAAGGACGTTAGTCTATATGTATCAAGGGCGCTTAAAAAAAGTTGGATGATTACTTACCGAGTGACCGTCGTATAATATACTGAAGTAGTATTGTATTACATGACAATGTCGCCCCGGTAAAATTTCAACCCAATTAAATGGGGACTTAATCGAAAAGTTAAAATTTTAAATAACATTGCTTTAACCAGGAGAGTGTTTTATATTGGCGTCCGTGCAGAGGGCCGGCCTGAGTGGCGAAGCGGTTCTATGCGCTTCAGTCCGGAACCGCGCGACCGCTACGGTCGCAGGTTCGAATCCAGCCTCGGGCATGGATGTGTGTGCTGTCCTTAGGTTAGTTAGGTTTAAGTAGTTCTAAAATCTAGGGGACTGATGACCTCAGATGTTAAGTGCCATAGTGCTCAGAGCCATTTGAACCATTTTTTCAATAATTTGCCTCTGTTCATCGAGACTATCAACAGAGATGGAATACACCAATACGTTTAAACAACTGAACATAAAATATTCAAGTGGTCGAAGTCGAAGGACACGTGATGGTATTCACGAACAGTGACCGATACTCTTGTTGTCGAATCGCTGTTTACTACTACTTAGGTACCCGGAATTGCGATACAATCAAACAATAATAGATTATCACTTCTTAATTTTGTGTCTCACTTGAGATGGTTCGAAATTCCGTAGCCTTAGGCATTAAAAGTGTTGTCATATTGGTAAGAGAGAGAGATAGTGCCTACATCGCAACGGGAAAACCACTATATTCCGCACCTATTCGACTTAGGATTATTCGCATGTTTCATTGTCCGCTGTTCGCCCGTGTAGTTTGTCAAATAACCTGCATTTTCTGGCAGTAGACTTTTCTGTAGAGTTCTGTAGAGCACTGAGAAACAAATGTAGTGGGGCACATATTCATACAGGTTGGCTGTTTCTTAACTGAAACAATTATCTTCGCAGCTATCGGACGTGGGTAAGGAATGTTTACCAGGGAGCACACGCTTCCTACGGAACCTAACCGTATTGCCTAAAGTGAAAACATCACCTTTCTTTCCGAATAAAAAGTCTTCATTTTTAAGTGAAAAAGGTCGTTGGCAGAGTGTGCCATTTAGTTCGTTTGTTAAGTTCATTAATAATGCATTTCCTAACAATGGCTAGACCAAAGGGTGCTCATATTGCCAGTTAAATTTAGTTCCACACAGCTATAGTAATGGATTTGTCTAATAAATTGATTAGTTCAGGTATATGCAACCAATATTTCTCAGTGGTTTTATCAAGCTGTAAAACATCGCCTCCTCAAAGTAATGTAACTTTAGTTTTGCTTTTACACGGAAAATTTCCATAGCTGCATTGCTATTTCAAATTAAACTATAACGCTGTAAAGGATCGGTATAGCCACAATTGTTAATATTAATCCCGTCAGTTTATGACACTGATTAACAATGACAACACTTATTTGCCCAGTGAAGGCGTCTGTACTCACGCCCTCACTTGGCAAATATGTAGATTGTCCTACAATTCAACGGAGAACTTCCAAACCCCTTTTATCAAATGTTCGATGCGAACAATGAAAAATGATGCCCTCCTGGCAGACGGGCACGTGACCATTAGAGCTTGGACATTGTTGAACTATAGTTCAAGATAATGCCACCTGCGCGAAAGGGGCACTTATCTTCGAATGTTGCAGAGAACCAAGGATACAGCTGAGTACGTCACACCACTAAGTTCAGGTTGCAGATTAAATTACCGTTATTTACGTACTCACATCCTGAAGTACTACTCCTTGAGGAAAGTCTTCTACGTTCATGAGTCGATATACAGGCAACGATAATTCCTTGTCACTGCAGCAGCTGATACCATGCTTTTATTGAGTGGTAGCTATATGTATTCTGTGAACTTGATGATGTTAAAAAGTCATGTACGTAAAATATTTGTCATCAGATGTCGACCAAGTGTATGTGCTAGGCATTTTAAAGTAGTTTATTATGATTTGAAGTAAGGGTATATTTATTTTCTAACTAAAAATGTGGTTATGTTCCCATTTTTATGTAACTGGTTAATACCGCGGTAGATGTGACGACTCTGAAGAGCAAGTTATGTCGAGTGTCTAGTCACGAGTCGCAATCCGTCGAAGGCTATCTCTCCTCAGACAAGCGATCGCGTATTGACCTCGGAAGTTCCGTTCGCTGTTGAAACTTCATATATTTTATTTATTTTAACGAAGTTATGTTCTGTCTTTATTGCTGGTATATGCAGCGGATGTCGTGGAGTCATGAATGAATAAAATGTGACGGTTGGTCGCAGGCTGACGAAACCTTTTTCTGTGCAGCCAAATATCATCTCAGACATCGGACAGTTTATTAACGTTACACAGAATAATTTTTAGAAATCATTTATTTTTATGTTTCATTCCCGCGACGTTAGAGGAAAACGAATAGAATATTTCAACTGTGAGTGATGTTTAACTTGGTGAAGAGTTTGACAATATTTACACTTTGGGAAGGATTTTGCTATAGCGAATTTTCGGAAGGTTTCAGATATTTACACGTTTTGCGGATCCCTTCTTTCCTACAACCAACATTTCTCTCTCATGTTGATGAAACGTGGGACGTATGGAAAGCAGGAAAAGGTGTGAATTGGGCCTAAGCAGTTATCGTTGGTTGCATAGTAAACACATACACTTTATTTAAGGAAATAATTTTTTAAACAATCATTTTAAAAAAAGTGACTGTAACACAAGCTTCACTGACGGCTGGAAGCCTTGTTAAGAAAGAACTGAAAATTATTTGTCTGCTGAAGACTACAAGCAATACTTCATAACGATTAGCGGCAGAATGCCTGAATTACAAGTGAGGAAGACAGCTACACGTTGAAAATACCAAAGCTAATTTTTAAAACAATAATTTTTTAAAAAACTGATTATAATACAAGCTACACTGATGGCTGAAGGCCAATTTTTTTGTCGGCTGAAGGCCGCGAGCAGTACTTCGGGACAATTAATGGTTGAAGGTCTGAATTACAATGAGGAAAACAATTACACATTAAAATTATCAAAATAATTTTTAAACGATCTTAAAAAATTGACTTTAATACAAGCTACACTGACGTCTGAAGATCTTATTAAGAACGAACTGAAATTATTTGTCAGCTGAAGGTCAGAAGGAATAGGAATAATTTAAACAAATTTTATTTTTAAACAATTGACACAATCAGACTAAATACAGAAGGAGGTGATCCACAGACAAAGCTATAAGGATGGACCTGAGAAATCCTGCTACAGCTGCGTAAGCGGTGAGACAGACAGGCAAGAGTTCTGCTCACATAAAAGGATGGCAACTCAAACTAGGGACAGCTTAAACGCCGACCAGCACACTCGCAAACTCCACCTAATATGCGCAGCCAATACCACGACAGAATAACTGTTAACATCGTCAAATGACAAGCATTTAATTACCCAAGTTGGCTCCACCAAATCCTAGTACGCAGACAAGGTTAAGACCAAACAGCCTATTCAAAATCTTATTAGATGCACAAGGAACCGCAAAAGACAATTCCACAGACAACTCAAACAATGCTAAAACAGTCACTATACAGCAGTAAGACGAATGGCACGCACACATGAACGTTAAGAACACAGAAGCGGTCGAAAGACCAGATACACGTCGTCCACTGAGACGACCGACCGAACGACCAACCATTGGTCGTTGACAATCAAGTCAGACAAGGGAAACGTCCGAGTATAAAACAGCCAACTGACAGCTTGATGACATGAGGTCACTTCGACGGACGGATGGACGGACACACAAGTGAAAGTTGCACTACTCGAATATGACGATTCATTCAACTTAAACTCACTGAATCCGGAGCTCGAGGTGGCCGTGCACTCTCGCGACCACATCCTGCTATCGGGCAGTGCATATATCGCCAGCTGACCTCGGCGGGTACTGGCGCTGTCGGACCTCACTGCTGCTCCGTCCCCACGGAACTCCCGACACACGATGAACCGGAAATACTAGAGTTCGCTCCAAAGATAGTACGACAGTACTCGCTACGGATAAACGCCGCTGCTGCCACTCACGGACAGACAAAGCGAGCAAACGTAGTGGCGCCAGTGAACGCACTAGGAAAACGAGAGGTCACAATCAGAGTACACGATGCCAACCAGTCAACGGCACAAACGCTAGCCGGAGCACGGCTCAGTTGACAAAAGAACATGTATCTGCATTTTAAAATGAATTCATAAGTCAGCGAAGAGAAACGAGGTTTGATAGAAGCAGAGAGTGTGTACATTGTGCTGAATATCCTTGCAGAGGGAGATTTGCTTTACGTGGACTAGAAAACACGGTTTATCTAAATCCAGAATTCGTATTCGTCACGGTCATGGACTGTGCGGCTGGTCCCGGCGGAGGTTCGAGTCCTGCCTCGGGCATGGCTGTGTGTGTGTTTCTCCTTATCATAATTTAAGTTAAAAAGTGTGTAAGCTTAGGGACTGATGGCCTTATCAGTTAAGTCCCATAAGATTTCACACACATTAGAAAATTTTAATATTCGACAGCAAACAATTAAATGAACGTAGAACGTGAATATAGCTTCTCGTTGTTCACCCAAGTCCTGAACAGTGAGAGTACAGGTGTACGGAGCCGTTACTAACGATCGTGCGTGTTGGGTAAATACATAACAACGTGCTTTATTTTGTAATGTGAAAACAGGGAAATTTATCTGACAGCCAAATGAGTGTGATCATTCTCTCTGGAAACATTCCCATCAGTGTAGGCTAAGACATTTCTTAGCTGTATCCTTACCTGCACCTGGACTACTCAAGTGATGTGATCATCAACAACGAAAGGCTAGATTACAGATAAGAGTGAACGTTAGGCACAAAGTCTACATCTACATCTACATCCATACTCCGCAAGCCACGTGACGGTGTGTGGCGGAGGGTACCCTGAGTGCCTCTATCGGTTATCGCTTCTATTCCAGTCTCGTATTGTACGTGGAAATAAGGATTGTCGGTATGCTTCTGTGTGAGCTCTAAACTCTCTGATTTTATCCTCATGGTCTCTTCGCGAGATATACGTAGGAGGGAGCAATATACTGCTTGACTCTTCGGTGAAGGTATGTTCTCGAAACTTTAACAAAAGCCCGTACCGAGCTACTGAGCGTTATCTTCTATCAACCCTATCTGGTGCGGATCCCACACTGCTGAGCAGTATTCAAGCAGTGGGCGAACAAGCGTACTGTAACCTACTTCCTTTGTTGTCGGATTGCGTTTCCTTAGGATTCTTCCAATGAATCTCAGTTTGGCAACTGCTTTACGACGATCAACTTTATATTATCATTCCATTTTAAATCACTCCTAATGCGTACTCCCAGATAATTTTGGAATTAACTGCTTCCAGTTGCTGTACTGCTATTTTGTAGCTAAATGATAAGGGACCTATCTTTCTATGTATTCGCATCACATTACACTTGTCTACATTGAGATTCAGTTGCCATTCCGTGCACCATGCGTCAATTCGCTGCACATCCTCCTGCATTTCAGTACAATTTTCCATTGTTGCAACCTCTCGATACACCACAGCATCATCTGCAAAAAGCCTCAGTGAACTTCCGATGTCATCTACTAGGTCATTTATGTATATTGTGAATAGTAACGGTCGTATGACACTCCCTGCGGCACACCAGAAATCATTCTTACTTCGGAAGACTTCTCTCCATTGAGAATGACATGCTGCGTTCTGTTATCTAGGAACTCCTCAATCCAATCACACAATTGATCTGATAGTCCGTATGCTCTTACTTTGTTGGTTAAACTACTGTTGGGAACTGTGTCAAACGCCTTGCGGAAGTCAAGAAACACGGCATCTACCTGTGAAACCTTGAGTGTCGTGGACGAATAGCGCGAGCTGGGTTTCACACGACCGTCTTTTTCAAAACCCATGCTGATTCCTACAGACTAGATTTCTAGTCTCCAGAAAAGACATTATACTCGAACTTAATACGTGTTCCAAAATTCTACAACTGATCGACGTTAGAGATATAGGTCTACAGTTCTGCACATCTGTTCGACGTCCCTTCTTGAAAACGGAGATGACCTGTGCCCTTTTCCAATCCTCTGGAACGCTTCGCTCTTCTAGAGACCTACGGTACACCGCTGCAAGAAGGGGGGCAAGTTCCTTCGCGTACTCTGTGTAAAATCGAATTGGTATCCCATCAGGACCAGCGGCCTTTCCTCTTTTGAGCGATTTTAATTGTTTTTCTATCCCTCTGTCATCTATTTCGATATCTACCATTTTGTCATGTGTGCGTCAATCTAGAGAAGGAAGCACAGTGCAGTCTTCCTCTGTGAAACAGCTTTGGAAGAAGACATTTAGTGTTTCGGCCTTTAGTCTGTCATCCTCTGTTTCAGTACCATTTTGGTCACAGAGTGTCTGGACATTTTGTTTTGATCCACCTACCGCTTTGACATAGGACCAAAATTTCTGAGGATTTTCTGCCAAGTCAGTACATAGAACTTTACTTTCGAATTCATTGAAAGCCTCTCGCATAGTCCTCTTCACACTACATTTCGCTTCGCGTAATTTTTGTTTGTCTGCAAGGCTTTGGCTACGTTTATGTTTTAATCTCTAGAAATTTTCGCTACACCAACTATTTATAAAAGGCAGGAGGTTTTCGCCTTCTCCTCTACTGCTCAGTTTCTTTCCAGTATTCAAACAAAAAAATAAAAATTTTTCGCCATCGCAGCATTTAATTGAATCACTTCTGAAGAAATTTTCAGTTAACAATTTTTCCAGTTTGTGTTCACATGTGCAGACTTCTTCTGTAAGTAGGCTGTTTAGGTTTTCTTATTGGTAACGCCGCTTAGCGCTCGGTATGAAAAATCACTGGGTGTGCTGTGTGCAGTCTGTGTTTAGTTTGCATTGTTGTCTGCCATTGTAGTGTTGGGCAGCGGCAGCTGGATGCTAACGGCGCGTAGCGTTGCGCAGTTGGAGGTGAGCCGCCACCAGTGGTGGACGTGGGGAGAGAGATGGCGGAGTTTTGTAATTTGTAAGACTGGATGTCATGAACTACCATATATATTTTGACTATTAAGGTAAATACACTGTTTGTTCTCTATTAAAATCTTTCATTTGCTAACTATACCTATCAGTAGTTAGTACCTTCCGTAGTTTGAATCTTTTATTTAGCAGGCAGTAGTGGCGCTCGCTGTATTGCAGTAGTTCGAGTAACGAAGATTTTTGTGAGGTAAGTGATTTGTGAAAGGTATAGATTAATGTTAGTCAGGGCCATTCTTTTGTAGGGATTTTTGAAAGTGAGATTGCGTTGCGCTAAAAAAATGTTGTGTGTCAGTTTAATCACAGTCTTGTATAATTTTTCTACGGGGACGTTTCACTTCTTTGTCTAGGTCTACTCTTGTAAAGCTTAAGTCACATTTCGCTTTCACTAATAGCGTTTTTGTGTATGTACGTACACTTGAAGAAACAATATCAAGTATTCATACAGCCTCAACAATATGTCAGTTAAACATAGCAAGCCAAAGAATAACATTGAGAAGGCAGAAAATTAAAAAAAACCTAGTGTCATAACAAGAGTGAACGTGGTGGGGATGAGATACTTTCCGATGTAAGCGGACGCCGGGACCGTCTGAACAAACGACCTGGTAATGCGGAGCAGCCAACTAGCCACTCTGACGAGATTCTCAGAGAGATTTTAAGTGTAGTTGCTTGCGTAGGACTAAGCAAATATTTTCGTTTATCTTACTGCTATTCATATATAAAATTTCAGTAAACTCACTCGTTTCACTTTTTTTTTTTTCATCAGTCTACTGACTGGTTTGATGCGGCCCGCCACGAATTCCTTTCCTGTGCTAACCTCTTCATCTCAGAGTAGCACTTCCAACCTACGTCCTCAATTATTTGCTTGACGTATTCCAATCTCTGCCTTCCTCTACAGTTTTTGCCCTCGACAGCTCCTTCTAGTCCCATGGAAGTCATTCCCTCATGTCTTAGCAGATGTCCTATGATCCTGTCTCTTCTTCTTATCAGTGTTTTCCACATATTCCTTTCCTCTCCGATTCTGCGTAGAACATCCTCATTCATTACCTTATCAGTCCACCTAATTTTCAACATTCGTCTATAGCACAACATCTCAAATGCTTCGATTCTCTTCTGTTCCGATTTTCCCACAGTCCATGTTTCACTACCATACAATGCTGTACTCTAGACGTACATCCTCAGAAATTTCTTCCTCAAATTAGGGCCGGTATTAGATATTAGTAGACTTCTCTTGGCCAGAAGTGCCTTTTTTGCCATAGCGAGTCTGCTTTTGATGTCCTCCTTGCTCCGTCCGTCATTGGTTATTTTACTGCCTAGGTAGCAGAATTCTTTAACTTCATTGACTTCGTGACCATCAATACTGATGTTAAGTTTCTCGCTGTTCTCATTTCTACTACTTCTCATTACCTTCGTCTTTCTCCGATTTACTCTCAAACCATACTGTGTACTCATTAGACTGTTCATTACGTTCAGCTGATCATTTAATTCTTCTTCACTTTCATTGCTTCCTCGATGTACAGATTGAAGAGTAGGGGCGAAAGGCTACAGCCTTGTCTTACTCCCTTCTTAATACGGGCAATTCGTTCTTGGTCGTTCACAATGTAGCGGCACTACTGCATGGGATAGGAAAAGTCAGTTCTGGCGCAATTTTTCTGAGCCCGCAAGTTATTATTCCCTCTTGGTTGTTGTACATATTGTATATGACCCGTCTCTCCCTATAGCTTACCCCCACATTTTTCAGAATCTTGAACAGCTTGCACCATTTTATATTGTCGAACGCTTTTTCCAGGTCGACGAATCCTATGAACGTGTCTTGATTTTTCTTTAGCCTTGCTTCCATTATTAGCCGTAACGTCAGAATTGCCTCTCTCGTGCCTTTACATTTCCTAAAGCCAAACTGATCGTCACCTAGCTCACTCTCAATTTTCTTTTCCATTCTTCTGTATATTATTCTTGTAAGCAGCTTCTATGCATTAGCTGTTAAGCTGATTGTGCGATAATTCTCGCACTTGTCAGCTCTTGTCGTCTTCGGAATTGTGTGGATGATGCTTTTCCGAAAGTCAGATGGTAAGTCGCCAGACTCCTATATTCTACACACCAACGTGAATAGTCGTTTTGTTGCCACTTCCCCTAATGATCTTAGAAATTCTGATGGAATGTTATCTATCCCTTCTGCCTTATTTGACCGTAAGTCCTCCAAAGCTCTTTTAAATTCCGATTCTAATACTGGATCTCCTATCTCTTCTAAATCGACTCCTGTTTTTTCTTCTATCACATCAGACAAATCTTCACCCTCATAGAGATTTTCAATGTATTCTTTCCACCTACCTGCTCTCTCCTCTGCATTTAACAATGGAATTTCCGTTGCACTCTTAATGTTACCACCTTTCCTTTTTTTAATGTCACATCTGCAAATGAGAGGCATGATTAATTAATTTAATGATATCTGCTTAAGTGTTACTAATTAATTATTAAAACCATTTGAATAAATATATAATTACCACTAAAGCAGACGTCTTCAGATTAATTAATTCTGGAAATGCCTCAACGATCGGCGTTTACGTATCAGAACTTCTCAGTGTCCTGTAAAGCTGAGAAGTTAAGACACAATTTCAACGTAGTTTTAAGAATTTGTGTTTTAGGAAGTGTAAAAATTAGAGCTCATCCTCCTGTTAACGACGAAGTCATTAAAGACTGAGGACAATTTCGTATTAGCGGAAGGAAGAGGCAGCATTCTGCCGTCTTTTTAAAGGAGTTATCCTGTCTCTGCCTTGAACTGCTGAGAGAAACCACAGAGGTACATCTGTTGTGTCCCTCTGGTGCAGTGGACAAAAAACCTACACGTATATGTGGTACGACAAAATTTAATTAAAAAGAGACAATACGTCTTCTGCAATGTGTATTTAAGTATATCAGAATTATTCTGTTGACAATGACAATTACTTCTTCATAAGGGATAAGCAGTAATGAAAAGAAAATCTCATGACAAGCAGCGAAACAACAGTAATATATTAGTGAGACCAAAGACCTGAACGGACGTCTTGGAAGAACGAGTAAGCATCAATGTTGTCTGAAGGCTGAAATCGTTTGGGAAGAAAACATACACATTTAGAAAATATCATATACTAGTAAATACACGGTTTGCTACACTACCTATGTTTCAAGTCCTGATGGGACAGTATAAAAGTTAAAGTTTTGTACACTTAGATAGAGAATGTGTTGAAGTCCCAGAAGTACATTTCAGTTTAACAGTTCCAGTACAATAAAACACAGTCAAGTCCAGGGTAGAAACAAAGACAAGAAATCTTACAAGTTCACTAGCTGATCACGGACACGAAACATGGCTTCACCATTGTGGTGACTTCTGAATGAAGGACTACGTCTGCATTTAGTGCCAATCCCAGGACTCCAGCTCGGAATGAACTGCTCACTGTGGCTCCAGGGCCGACAGATATATAGGCGTGCTGCTAGTTTACTATAGTAGTTATTTTCAGTCATATCACTCACAGGTGAGAAAAGGTCCATGGGGCCAGTGACCTCTTTTGGCACCTGGAATGCCTTCTGGTGGCTGGTAGGGTCGTGGCCGAACTACGTCTCTGCAGGTAGGCTGCCCCTATTAGTTATGTAACCTTTTTCCACTGATGTAGTGTTGCTTGCGGGCAGGTTAGGCGCAAGGCCTACCTATACCCTATCTCCTCACCCCCTCTCCCCTTCCTATAAAGGGAGGAGTGGTGGTGGCCCATCTTGACGACTGTGGAGAAGGCTGGATCACAGCAGGTGACTTCTAGAGCTGCTGGCAGTGCCCCAGTATACTCAGCAGCAGATGGGAGCCAAGGCAGGCTTGCAGCATATGGGTTATTCAGTCGCCGATGTTGTGCAGGTGGTTAGGGAGGGACTGGACAGACAACAAAATTGATAGCTGGTGAGGAACTGGCCACCCGTTGCTAGTCTGCGAAGGGACCATACAACGTCTGCAACACATGGGAAATAGAAAATTGAAAACTGCTTGAGAAATCGTGGAATAGGATACAACGTATGCATCACATGGGAAATAGAAAATTGAAAACTACTTGAGAAATCGTGGAATAGGAGATGGAAGCGCTAGTAACGAAGATTTCTCTTGTGAAAACACTCGGGATGAACGTTTGTTGTTCACAAGCATGTAGCGTACTACTTGGTCATGAGGATAAACATAGAATAGAATGTTGTTGTTCAGAAGCACTTGGGATAAAATTTTATTGTACAGAAGCACCTGGCAGGGAAATGTGTCATGTGGAATCACTTGGGAGGGAAATACGTCTTTGAGAATACCTCGTTCAGAACACTGGAGGTGGAAGGATGTGCAAAAACACTTGCGACAAGATTTTGTTGTATGGACGAACGTGAAATACATTACGACATTGAATGCATGAAAGAGGTATGGGTACGGAAATCAGAAAACATGTTCAAGGGTTAGGCACCAAAAGTACCAGAAAGTGTTTACATGGAATAAGTAGGGGCTGAAAGATACGGGAAAGCGGAGGCACTTGTCAGAGGTAATATGGATGTATTACTTTAGAATAAGGAGTAATCAGTAATGACAAGAAAATATAATCTCAGGTAGTGAAACAGCAGTAATGTCATTAGAGAGCGCACTTCTTGAAAGAATCAATAAACATCAGTGTTGTCTGAGAGCCTAAGGCCATTAGGAAGAAAACAAATACTTTTAAGAAATATCACAAACTAGTAGATACACAGTGCACCACACCAACCAAATTTCAAATCCTGATGTGACAGTCCGAAGTTAAAGTTGTGTACACAAATGTGCTGTTCAGTTTCAAAGCTACAGTATGATGAAGTATAGTCCGGTCAGGGGTAGAAACGTAAAAGTCTTAAAAAGTAACTAGCTACTCATCCACAAGAAAGAAGGTGTCAGTGTTGCAATGGATCCAATGTGAGTTCGTCACAGAAGGAATGCGACTGCAATCGGCCCCTGGCCCAGGAAACCCACTGGAAGGTAACCGTTCATCGTGGCATGAGCGCCGACCAAAATTCCCTAGGCACTACTTCCGATCACGTGGCCCACAGAGGAAAATAGGTCCGTGTAGTCAGGAACTTCTATCGGTGCCTGGGATGCCATCTAGTGACCAGCAGATCATAGGCGAGTTGCATGCCTCAGTGGAAATGTGTATTACGTAGATGCTTCACTGGGATGTAATGTTGATGGCTGTCTGGTCGGAAGCATGGCCTCACACTGCGTGT
Source organism: Schistocerca gregaria (assembly GCF_023897955.1). Taxonomy (NCBI): domain Eukaryota; kingdom Metazoa; phylum Arthropoda; class Insecta; order Orthoptera; family Acrididae; genus Schistocerca; species Schistocerca gregaria. Next base: position 132,734,863 of record NC_064921.1, on the reverse strand, counting down.
TCATCAGAATGTGAGCACAGTGTATTGGCCACTGTGCCATTCGGAATAAGCTTGAAGCAACTCTGCTCAAAAGTACGTAACCATACTATGGCTCCTTAACGTCTGCTTGTAGCATCTACAAGATTAACAGCAGTTTCATTTACTGTTAACTGAAGTACATCCACATGACATCAGTACCATTGCCCTCCAATTCACACTTAAATGCGTGACAGAAGGTTCATCGATCCACTTTCAGACTGTTTCAGAACCTCTCCACTCTCGAACGACTTGGGGGAAAACCAATGTTTGGATCACTCTTTGCGAGCTCAGATGTCTCTTGCTTTATTCCGTATGATTATTCCTCTTAATGTAGATGGGTGTCAAAAAAATATTTTAACATTCGCAGGAGGAAGCTGGAAACTGATATTTCGTGAAAAGATCTCGCAGGATCGAATTGATGGCCACCCTATCCGTGTGTCATATCCGTGACATTCTCTCCCATATTTCGTGATAGTACAAAATGCGATACCCATATTTGAACTTCTTCACCATCTTCCGTCAATCCTACACGGATAAGGATCCCATATCAGACAGCAGTGCTCTAACAGAGCACGGAGAAGCATAGAGCAGACACAGTTTTTAGGGGATTCATAAACTTGTTGTAGCTGGGATTCATCTTTTAAACCTTCTTTCAATAAAACGCAGTCTGGTGTCGCTTTTCCCAACATTGTGTATGCGATCGTTCCAATTTAACTTGTTCGTAGTTGTAATCCCTGGGTATTTAATTGAATTAACAGGCTTTAGATTTGTATGATTTATCGAGAACCGAAATTTAATTGAATGATTTTAGCATTTATGTGGATGAATTCACACTTGCCATTATTCGGTTGACTGATATTTCTCGCGCCACACAGATATCTTGGCAACTGGTCACCTTCTGATGCCCTTACTAGACGGTCAATGACAGCCTCATATGCAATCAATCTAAGAGTGATGCACAGATTGTCTCCTAAATCATTTATTTAGATTATTGACACCGGAGGGCTTGTAACAGGAGGGCCTGTAACACCTCGTTGGGGAACGCCATATATAGCCTCAGCTTCGATGACTTTCATTCAGTTAGTATGAACTCTGAACTTAATGACAAGAAATCACGAATCTTGTCACACAACAGAGACGAAACTCCTTAGACATGCAAATGGGTTAGAAGCCTCCTGTGAGTATCAGTATGAAATAATTTTGGGAAGTCGAGAAACAGGGAATGTACTTGAAAGCCCTGTCCATAACACTCATTACTGCACACAAATAAAGAGCTATTTGTGTTCCACCAGAAACATGTAATGTCCATAAATTACTGAACCACAAATAACCAAAAGAAAGAAGTAGTCTATTTTGTACTTCCATCCGGCCTCTGGGCTGAGACGAAGTCGCCTTCTGTTTGATATGGATCTATTCCGCATGCTCAAAAATTAGAAAACTTGAGCTCTAGGTGTCAGGCTCCATAATTAAGTGCTTTTCTGTGTACTTATGATGTAATGAAGTATACGTAGGTAGTTCAACGACTAGGGTCACCTCCTGACCAAATAAACCGCTCTGTCTCTAAAAGTTGTCCATACAAAAAACTAGTCAGCGAAGTTCATCGGGGCGCAATGATAACTAAAAAGCCCCAAAGTTCTTTGTTAGAAGCCAGACAGATGAAACTGCTCTCCATCTTTTTCTGCTGGCCCTCGTGGATTCATCTTAGCTATTTCCCACTTAATGCGGTAGACCACCATTACCGTGAAGTCCATTTAGTAAAATAATCCCACTAGGATGGTAGTAGTCAAAGTAGGAGGACGGAATACATGTAACGGGACACTTTGGATGAAAGTTGTGTGAAGAAATTTTTGTGGGGTGGAAGGTAATAGACGTTCTTCGTTCAGAGGCTAGTACAAGTTGATAACCGTTGGCTCTTTAAAATGTGTTTTCGCTAATGATTTATAACACTAGCTACTCGTTTGCTATGACACAAACTAGAGATACCCTTTGGGAGGATTTTGCGTTTTGACCGTATGTTTGTCTAATGGAAAAAGGATATCGGACAGTAATTTTGTATATGTATCGCAATTAATAGAAAAACCAAACCAAGTTTTACTTTGGGAATAATGAAAGTAGAAAAAGTCATACAAATGAAACAATAAACGGTCGCCAGCCTAATTAGGCGTACTAATTTGAAACACTATTTCAAGGAAATCGAACTTTAGTAGTTGTAGTGACGTTCATTTGGATTCCCCTTGAGAAGTACTCTGGATACACACGAGTACAAGGCGATCTAAGATGTGGGTAGCAGTAGTTACAATTAAAGCACAAATCAGTATTCAGAGAAAGCAAATAGTACTCGAATTACGAAGCACACGTCATCTGCCGACTGGAAGAGTGCCAGCAGTTGCGTGTCCATCTCACAGTATCCTCATGTAGTCTGTACCACATGATGCTCAGAGGCCAGAGAGACTATCACCATGACCGCTCAGACATTAGCCGATCAATTTACATGGGTGTTTGGCGGGGGGGGGGGGGGGGGGGGCGGGTAATAATCGTCCAGATCAAACACTCACCATACTGCATCTGCTCAAATTTCCATCTCAGATAATACTCGCCATACATGCCCCTGCTGCTGTTGGGGCTCAACTAGCTTACTGGTCAGTTCTCTTTCAGCCATCCAAAGGCCTGCACAAACACCTCAAAATAATAAGTCACGATCACAATAATTATGCAGCTCAGTACTGAGGCGTCACTGCAGGAAACACTGAACTAAAGTTGGGCGTGAAAAGATTTTTGACTTAAGTGACATATAAATACCAAAAATAAAATTTGAATTATGGTACCGATAGTTCCGATGCTACAGTGTAGGTGTACGTTCGTAGGTTGGCAGTACGAGAGTGGACGAACTACGCTGAACACAGCGCCCCCTGGCGGACGCTGTGCTGCTCAACGAGCGCCGCTCTGCTTTCTCCCTATTTCATCAAGAGCTGACGGCCAGGATACATCGCTTCCACTTCAGAATGTGTTGGCTGGCTATTGAGACTTTGTACTACTTACGACGGGAATACAGCTTCGCACCTACGTGCTCGTCATCGCAAAGTTATGTAGCCACTTATTAACTTGTTTTTGCCTATAGTAAATGTGCTTTTACTTTACATGCAGTACCGAAGTGCTTTACCTCACCTGCTACTACTCGCTTCCTTCATTCGGCCTATTTTGCGTATCGCACGAACAAACCCACGCGCCGCCTTCTAGGCGGGACACAAAATAAATAATACTACATTTACACTTTCTTATACTCCCATTTAAAGAAATGTGTCAGATTTCTTTAGTAGCAATTACCTTTCTAATGTGAAAAGAATACAGTCCACACTCAGATTTATACCGTCTCACTAGGATAAAGTCTATGATTATTTCATAAGGAAAGTTCAATTCAACCTAAATTAATTTTTCATCCTTTTTAAGGAAATTACTCAACATTGAGATCGATTACCCGCAAAAAATCATTCACGATAGCAATCAAGGCTAAATTACGTATCAAATAAGTTTAATTTATACACCTTTTTCATCACCTGTGAAGCAGGTATTTTAGACAGTAACATTTGCACACTCTGACACAGATTTTTTTGGACATTTAACACACAGAAACAAATCACTAGTTGGTTAGAAACAGCATACTCGGTCTTCTGCACACTTAGGAGGGGACCCTGCATTGGTCCATGATTTGGATAAAGCTAGGGTCCAAAACAGGGGATTATAGCACTTGGATTATTATTGCAAACACTCACACAAAGTAACTGGTCCATGCTGTAATACATGTCTGTGTGTCTGAAGTTACTCGAGCAGTGGCGCAATAGTGGTGGAAAAGCGACGTGGCGGCTGACAGTACTCACCGCTCTTGATGCTGAATGATCTTTATAATTTTTTCTTGGCGATGGATTTGTATAGTATTAGAGCTATTCCTTATTGCCGAGAGCACCATGCAATAGCCAAATCCATATCAGAGGCAAAATTCCATACAAAACGCCTTCGAAATGTCTCACTCGGCACCCTCGATGTATACTGTACAACGGCTAGCCACTGACTGCGTACCGTTCCCACCAAGGAGCCGCCCAGATCGGCTGTTAAAACCACCTTTTACATCGCGCCAAGCCACTTCCGTTGCGGAGGGCCTTCCCTACAGCTTTTACATTTCATAAGTTCCCTAAGCATGAACCACCTTCCAATATACAAATTTTTCTTTATGAACATACATATACACTCCTGGAAATGGAAAAAAGAACACATTGACACCGGTGTGTCACACCCACCATACTTGCTCCGGACACTGCGAGAGGGCTGTACAAGCAATGATCACACGCACGGCACAGCGGACACACCAGGAACCGCGGTGTTGGCCGTCGAATGGCGCTAGCTGCACAGCATTTGTGCACCGCCGCCGTCAGTGTCAGCCAGTTTGCCGTGGCATACTGAGCTCCATCGCAGTCTTTAACACTAGTAGCATGCCGCGACAGCGTGGACGTGAACCGTATGTGCAGTTGACGGACTTTGAGCGAGGGCGTATAGTGGGCATGCGGGAGGCCGGGTGGACGTACCGCCGAATTGCTCAACACGTGGGGCGTGAGGTCTCCACAGTACATTGATGTTGTCGGCAGTGGTCGGCGGAAGGTGCACGTGCCCGTCGACCTGGGACCGGACCGCAGCGACGCACGGATGCACGCCAAGACCGTAGGATCCTACGCAGTGCCGTAGGGGACCGCACCGCCACTTCCCAGCAAATTAGGGACACTGTTGCTCCTGGGGTATCGGCGAGGACCATTCACAACCGTCTCCATGATGCTGGGCTACGGTCCCGCACACCGTTAGGCCGTCTTTCGCTCACGCCCCAACATCGTGCAGCCCGCCTCCAGTGTTGTCGCGACAGGCGTGAATTGAGGGACGAATGGAGACGTGTCGTCTTCAGCGATGAGAGTCCCTTCTGCCTTGGTGCCAACGATGGCCGTATGCGTGTTTGGCGCCGTGCAGATGAGCGCCACAATCAGGACTCCATACGACCGAGGCACACAGGGCCAACACCCGGCATCATGGTGTGGGGAGCGATCTCCTACACTGGCCGTACACCTCTGGTGATCGTCGAGGGGACACTGAATAGTGCACGGTACATCCAAACCGTCATCGAACCCATCGTTCTACCATTCCTAGACCGGCAAGGGAACTTGCTGTTCCAACAGGACAATGCACGTCCGCATGTATCCCGTACCACCCAACGTGCTCTAGAAGGTGTAAGTCAACTACCCTGGCCAGCAAAATCTCCGGATCTGTCCCCCATTGAGCATGTTTGGGACTGGATGAAGCGTCGTCTCACGCGGTCTGCACGTCCAGCACGAACGCTGGTCCAACTGAGGCGCCAGGTGGAAATGGCATGGCAAGCCGTTCCACCGGACTACATCCAGCATCTCTACGATCGTCTTCATGGGAGAATAGCAGCCTGCATTGCTGCGAAAGGTGGATATACACTGTACTAGTGCCGACATTGTGCATGCTCTGTTGCCTGTGTCTATGTGCCTGTGGTTCTGTCAAATGTGATCATGTGATGTATCTGACCCCAGGAATGTGTCAATAAAGTTTCCCCTTCCTGGGACAATGAATTCACGGTTTTCTTATTTCAATTTCCAGAAGTGTATTTCAAAATTTCATCATTTTTAAACATCATTTAACTTTTTTATACATACATATCAAACTTTAACGTTCTTCTCACAAGTCACTGACCTCAATTAACAAGGAACAAACACTTCATAATCATAGATACACATTTACATAGTATAAACTTAGTTCCAATCGATATTCACTTAGTATACACCTACTTATAATCGATATCGGTGTTACAAGTTGTCTAACAATTTGAAATGGTTTGAGTCAACATCGTAGAGATTACAGGTGCATTAGCTGGCGAATGTGGGAAGTGCGTCTAAGGAATCGCAATTGATGTCTTTTCGAGTACTTACTTTTCTTAGTTGAACAACGTTTACCAATCATAAAAGCCATGCTACAACTTTAGCCTCTTCCTGAATAGACAGAGCTCTTCCATTTCTATCGTCGGTCTTTTATGATTTCATACATCGATCGCTTCACGGTTCTTCCAAGTAGACGACTTCCTTCTGGTCTTCTCACCAAATTTTTTTCGGTTATGAGAGCAACAGATGCTGTCCATCAGTCTTACTGCCATCATTCTCACGGGAGTGTTTTGTTGGAGATCGGAAAGAGAAAATGATATTAGCAAACTGGCTACAACCAGTAAAGTGAATGACAACATAACCCTAAAGTCGGATTGGAATGTACGGGATGTCCCTCGTAAGAGCCGTCAATTATATTTTCTCTGGTGTCTCGGCAGACATCCGCAACTTCGTTTTTGCAGTGTGTAGGTGCTACAGTCGCCACAACCAAGTACTGTTCATCATGTCTTTCATGCGACGCCCCATAACGAGGCAAAGCGTCGATTTGTTTCCCGTTACGAACAAATGATTTCAAAGCGTAGTTTCACGTGTCTATTCAATAGAGCGGTCTCAAAATAATCTAATGCGATGTTCGTTTTATCGATACGCATTAACAGGGACTGGGTCACAATACATTACACTGTACATCACCAGCTATTATTTGTGAATACCGGGCGCAATGATGCGTTACGCCCGGTTTCCTGCCAAACTGTGCGATAGTACAGAACCTTTTGTGAATGTAAACCAAGTTTGTCTATCTATAGAGGCTTTAAAGCAACCACGTAATTGAAAAAACGCGGCGTATATAACATGTGAAGAATGCCGAGAGAATTAATGCTTACCCTGGTTTTACTATGGGAATCACCCCAGCACGAGTAAACGATCAACTATAAAATAACAAATGTATCTCATTTTATAGACGGAGTTGTGTAGGCCATCCCTCCAGGGACAATTATTTCCAATCCCAAATTTTGCTATTCCCTTCTTTTCACGCCATTTACCAAAATATGGGTAAATTCAATACTTGAGCTTCATTGTTGTTCGTCTCCAGTGTAAATAACGTAAAAATCTAAAATTTACAAAAAAAAAAATTAAAAATTATTTCCGCATAGTAACTCGATCTAACAACCCTTTATTTATTTATTTATTTATTTATTTATTTATTTAACCTGGCAAGATTAGGGCCATCAGGCCCTCTCTTACATCTAACCAGGCATTCTACTTATTTTACAGTCATATGTTTCAGTAGGCATGTTAAACTACATCTAATACAAAAAGTGAGATAAACAATTAGAAAGGTACACCTCGAAAAATACATTATTGAAGAGAAAGATTTAAGATAGGAGTGCTGGCAGCAGGGAGTATGAGGGAGACTCATGGTGAAGGGAGGAGAAGAATAGAGAGACATGATGAAACATAATTAAGGAAAATATAAAGGAAAAGGAGACTGCGTGGCTAATAGAGATAGATGAAGAGGAAGGCATCTCAGGAGCAAGATAGGAGACGCTGGCTTTGCTATTTGACAGATGAGAGGATTGGCCTTGCACATTAATTTTGTGGAGAATTTTATGCGGATGATAGTAGGAAATGCTTCAACTTCTTCTTAAAAGCAACAGGAGATTGAATTTTCCTCAAGGTAAGGGGCAGTTTGTTCCAGAGGCGGACAGCGGCAACTGAGAAGGAGTTTGCAAAAGTTTTTGTTTTGTGAGTGGGCACAGTTAGGATACCAGATAAGAGTGACCTCGTGTTTCGATTATGATGGCATGACAGGTTTTTAATCTCTGAAGCTAGGTACTGGGGTGCTTGCGCGATGAGGAGTCGGTGAAGTAGACATAGAGTGTGGTAGTCACGCAGTTTGTCCGGCCGCAGCCACCCTAGCTCGGAGTATGAAGCACTAACATGATCATATCGGCGAATGTTGCAGGTGTAACGCACACAGGCATTCATGGTTAGCTCTAGCCGTCTTTTGTTTTCACTACTCATGCCTTGTTGAATCACATCACAATAGTGGAGGTTCGGTAGAATGAGTGCTTGCACGAGCTGGCGTTTCAAGTCCTGTGGGAATATGTTCCGAAACTTTTTGAGAGCATAGAGACAAGCAGACGTCTTTCGGCAGACTGCGACTGTATTCTCCGCCCATTTGAGATGCTCGTCCAAAGTTACACCCAAGTTCTTCACTGTTTTCTGATATGGTATTGGAGTACCTTCGAGCAGAATAGGAGGTAGCCGTTCGCGGAAATCTGAACTTATTAATTTCTGATGGGCTATTAAGATTACTTGCGTCTTTTTTGCATTTAATTTAAGCCCCAGGTTTCTCGCCCATGTCACTACTGAAGACAGATCATCATTCATCAGAGCGATTGCAGTGTTTACGTCTTCAGGTCTGACGCTTAGGTAGAGCTGGAGGTCGTCGGCATAGAAATGATGTTTACAGGAGGACAAAACCGACGAAATATCGTTGACATATAAAGAAAACAAAAGTGGTCCTAAGACTGATTCTTGTGGCACTCCCGAAGAAACATGTTTCCAGGAAGATTTTTCATTTGCGCAGACAACACATTGCTGTCTGTCTTTTAAGTAGCTTTCAAACCATCTCATTGCACAATCAGAGAAATTAAGCTGTTGCATTTTTCTGAGTAATATGTCAAAGTTAACAGTGTCAAAAGCTTTGCTGAAGTCCAGTAGCGTCAATATTGTTGCCTTTTGATTGTCGATGGCATATTTCAGGTCATCAGTTACTTTAATTAGAGCAGTGTTTGTGCTGTGATGTTTACGGAAACCGGATTGAAATTTGTCATATAGACTGAATTCATGCAAGTGTTCAGTGATTTGGTCATGAACAATATATTCCAGTGCTTTGGAAACCGCAGGCAGTATGCTAATTGGTCAGTAATCACTAGGCAGTTGCGGGTTTTCGACCTTAGGGATGGGTCGAATTATGCTTCTTTTCCATGCAGTGGGGTATATTCCGTTCACGAGGGAAAAATTAAATATGTCAGTTAAGACAGGTACTAAGATATCGGCAACATTCTTAATCATGGTTATACCGATACTGTCGTTTCCTATTGCATCAGAAGAGATTCTCATTATTGCTTTTCTTGCCGTATTTGTTGTTACATGTTTTAGATGGAAGCTATCGTTGTTAGTTACCCTGTTTGGGGATTCTTGTGGACGGTAATTATCAGCCGTGCTGGTATTCAGAGGTGCAGAGAAGAATTCATTTAATTCGTTAGCTGACACATGAAAAGTAGTTTCCGATTTTGGCTTTCCGACCCCCAAGCTACGGAGATTCTTCCATAGAGTCGTGGGTGTCAGATCGCTGCATACAAGGGAGCGAGCGTGCCTGATTTTGGCATTGCGAATGCATTGTTTCACTCTGTTCCGTAGCTTTCTATATTCTTCAAAACGTTCGGGTTTCGGATCTGCCTTGAAACGCCTGTGGGCAGCATCCCTATTAGTCATCATTTGACGTAATTCAGCTGTCAGCCATGGAGCAGGAGATTTTCTTACACGGACTGTGCGCACAGGTGCATGTTTGTCATAGAGGGCAGTGAGTTTATCACCAAGTTCATTAATTTTGCCGTCGATTGTAGGTTCTCTGATTATTTGATGCCATGAGATTTCTGAGCAATCGGCTGTTAGAGCGTCAAGGTCAATACGTTTCATGTTCCTACAAGTTATGTAACGCGATTTGATCCTTGGGGGCTGCACAGAGTAGGCCAGGAATATTACATCATGTGCTGAGAGGCCAGAGGCCGATGATTGACCAACATCTCTTACTTTGTCTGTCTGTTTCGTTGCGATCACGTCTATAAGAGTATGACTGTGCGCCGTATGGTGTGTAGGTTGTAATGGAAGTATGTTCATGCTATTGCAACTGAACAATCTTCTTAGGTTTATTGCGGAGGGAGTGTCTCTTAGCAGGTCTATGTTCAAGTCACCCATTACGATGACATGTTCGTATTGACACTGAAGTGAATGTAATTCCGACTGGAAGGAACTCATTGAGCTTATTTTTGGCGGCTTGTACACGACGCCAGTCAAGAATTTCCGACTTTGTATATTTATTTCAATGAACATGAATTCAGCCTCTTTTTCTTCAGCAGGATTTGAAGTAGATAAGACTTTCGCTTTGAGATCTGTTCGTATATATGCGCCGACCCCGCCACCTCGCTTTTTTGATCTGTCTGCCCTAAGAAATGTGTACCCTGGGAGATGAATAGATGCAGAGGATATGTGTGGTTTCAACCACGTTTCGGATAAGAGGATTACGTGGTAGTTTAGTTGGTGGAAGAGGAGGCTAAGTTCTTCGTAATGCGCAGGTAAAGACTGAATGTTGCAGTGAGCTGCTAAAAGCTCGCACGCGTTCCGCTGAGCAGCCTGGAGTAGGGTGGCAGACTGGTTTGTCCCTTTGTTAGGCACTACCTGCCGCGAGGGGCACTGACCGGTGTTTCCGCCAAGTGACATATTACAGGGGTGTCCGAGATTTTGCGCGCCCTGTTTGTGACTCCACGAGAGCCGAAAGAAAAGCGACTGCAAGAGATTTCCTGAGGTTGCGGGAGTATAGAAAATGGATTAGTGGTATTCGGTGCAGGGAGAATATGACCAAAATGGTGACAGCTGTGTGTCACTGAGTATCCTATGTAGTAAGAGGAATAATGTAATTAGAGTATTTGAAACAGCTTAGGGTGGAAATAAGGGAAAGAGGAGTGATTTAAGAGGCCGATGCTGCCAGCAGAGAGCAGTAAGCTTAATATTTAATAGAGTATTGTAGGAAGCTAGAATTAAATTGAAATTTGCTAAAGTGATACTGATAGTGATTTTTGTTATGAACAATTTAAACCGAAAAGATGGTTGACTAATGAACTAAAGGAGAGACTAATAATTGCAATAGAACTATTACAGAATGGAAGAGAATAAACTGAGAAAATGAAAAATTATTAGCAGTAACTAAAACTAAGCAATGGCTACAGCTAAAGACACAAAAAAATAGTAAAAAGTTAATACAGTTACAAAAACAATTAGTTGAAGGTACAAATAATTAAAAAGTTAATACAGTTACAAAAACAATTAGTTGAAGGTACAAATAATTAAAAAGTTAATACAATTACAAGACTATATCTGAGTATAGGACTGTTAAAATTTTCAAATGGTGTTAAGTTTGACTTTTGGCTCGAGTAGGTTCACTTAATACAATTTAGTTCTGTCATGTTTGTGACTGTCTTCTTTCCAGCTGCAGTCTTAATGATTACTCTGCCATCCTGAGTCCACACATTCTGAGGACCGAAATGGGATATGGCACTGTTTAAAATCTTTAGCCGCTCGTGTGTCAGATCTTCCCTTATTGTAATCCCTGTCCTTGCTAACTTCTTCTTCTGGGTAAAGATCTCAGCCCTTTTTCGGTACGACACAAATTTAATTATTATTGGACGAGGTTTGGTAGCACCTGGTAGTTTTCGTCCCACCCGGTGGCTCCTGTCAATGTCTGCCTTGGTCACTTCGACGCCTAATTTTTCACGCGCAACCTGTATAAGCAGGTTGTCCGTGTCTTCTTCTTTATTTTCTGCTACTCCAAACAGTCGTAGACTATTTCGCCTTTGGTACTGTTCTAGCTCGTCTGTGGCGGCAGATAGTTTCACTTCCAACTCTCGTGCCTTTTTCTCGTATTCAGACACAGACTTTTTTAGTGCTGTAATTTCGGCAGTATTGGCCTCAACAGTTTCACGCATTTTGGCCAATACTGCTGCCGTTACAGTATCTGATATGGTGCCTGCTATCAGATCGAGATTGGTTTTATCGCGAAGCGCAGCGTTTACCTCAGAGCGAACCAGCTCCGCTATACCGGGAGCCGCGGCCGCACCTTCCGCCAGGAGCAGACCCGCCGCACCTGCTGCTTCCCCGCTGCTGGACGCGCTGTTGTTGATTCTTCTGTTTACCATTTTGTCGCAGATATTGGCGGAGCACAGAAAAAAAATAGCACTACTGCACAGAACACTGTTGTTTACACGATTTCCACTTGTACTAGACAACACCACCTGCGAGAACACCTTCGAATTCGACTAAATTAGTTACAGTTGTGTACGTTTCCTGCTAACCCATCTGCTGCTTGAAAACTGGTTAACGAAAACTGCTCGTGTCTAGCCCAATACACGCCAAAAACGATATTTTTCTCCAAACGCTTGGCCATCTACAACTCTCACTCCTGTCACATTCATTTCTGGCCAAACCATTCATCTATCCCAAATCTGGACGAAATCTGTGATGAGGAACAGGCGCGGTCCTCTTCTCAGTGCAAAATGCTGCCTGCGTCTTGAACGAGCGCGAGGGGTCCACCTACTAGTCTCCCATTACATCAACAACTTGTTTCGTGGGTGTCTGGTGCCATTATCAAACGCAATAAGGTTTAAGAAGCGCCGTTCCGAAAGTATCACCACACAGTTGTAACTGAAATGCAGGTGCTGAAACGGAGAACGCAAAACGACTTTTCTCGCTGTGTTATCGATGTCTCCACTTTCGAATATTGGGTAATGAAGGACAGAGACAGTTAACTGCTTCAGCCACCAGATAAATCGGCATCCTAATACTGACCCTTAACTTTTTCTGAACTTCGACGCTTAAGTTAAAGTGTACCCTAACTTTCTGTCTTCCTTCATGCTGGTGTTACAGTCTTGTAAAATCTGAAAATTCTCTTTCAGAGACATGTTACACTTACTGAATCGACCAGTGATTATCCCTGATAAAGATGAATGTAATAAGGCTTAGCACCGGAACAGCATGGTGCTCTAAAGGTGGAGACAGTGATGAAGACTAGTTGGAACTTCATGATGACGGCTCATTACAAACGCACAATTCTCCCGCTATAGCACATGTTTCAGTAGGTGGAGTTTCATAATACGCATATCACGATAGCGCATCAGACGAAAATTTGTAAACTGTAAGCCAAAGAAGTCACAGACCTGTGCTTGCTGACACTGCTGCTGCGCTTAGTAACAATGAAACGGCAGATCAAAGTATTTGTTATTAAGAGTAACAAAACTTCATCGTTTATCTGGTGCGGTTTGTAAGAGATATCCAAAATAACATTTACAAATCGACTCAGACTTCCAAAACGGTACGCAAAAGAATTAATAATAAATTACCTTAAATAACCTATTCATAAAACTAAAGAAAGTATTTAACGTACTAATTGAAAAACCCTCCCCCCATGAACCATGGACCTTGCCGTTGGTGGGGAGGCTTGCGTGCCTCAGTGATACAGATGGCCGTACCGTAGGTGCAACCACAACGGAGGGGTATCTGTTGAGAGGCCAGACAAACGTGTGGTTCCTGAAGAGGGGCAGCAGCCTTTTCAGTAGTTGCAGGGGCAACAGTCTGGATGATTGACTGATCTGGCCTTGCAACATTAACCAAAACGGCCTTGCTGTGCTGGTACTGCGAACGGCTGAAAGCAAGGGGAAACTACAGCCGTAATTTTTCCCGAGGACATGCAGCTTTACTGTATGATTAAATGATGATGGCATCCTCTTGGGTAAAATATTCCGGAGGTAAAATAGTCCCCCATTCGGATCTCCGGGCGGGGACTACTCAGGAGGATGTCGTTATCAGGAGAAAGAAAACTGGCGTTCTACGGATCGGAGCGTGGAATGTCAGATCCCTTAATCGGGCAGGTAGGTTAGAAAATTTAAAAAGGGAAATGGATAGGTTAAAGTTAGATATAGTGGGAATTAGTGAAGTTCGGTGGCAGGAGGAACAAGACTTCTGGTCAGGTGACTACAGGGTTATAAACACAAAATCAAATAGGGGTAATGCAGGAGTAGGTTTAATAATGAATAGGAAAATAGGAATGCGGGTAAGCTACTACAAACAGCATAGTGAACGCATTATTGTGGCCAAGATAGATACGAAGCCCACACCTACTACAGTAGTACAAGTTTATATGCCAACTAGCTCTGCAGATGATGAAGAAATTGAAGAAATGTACGATGAAATAAAAGAAATTATTCAGATAGTGAAGGGAGACGAAAATTTAATAGTAATGGGTGACTGGAATTCGAGTGTAGGAAAAGGGAGAGAAGGAAACATAGTAGGTGAATATGGATTGGGGCTAAGAAATGAAAGAGGAAGCCGCCTAGTAGAATTTTGCACAGAGCACAACTTAATCATAGCTAACACTTGGTTTAAGAATCATGAAAGAAGGTTGTATACGTGGAAGAACCCTGGAGATACTAAAAGGTATCAGATAGATTATATAATGGTAAGACAGAGATTTAGGAACCAGGTTTTAAGTTGTAAGACATTTCCAGGGGCAGATGTGGACTCTGACCACAATCTATTGGTTATGACCTGTAGATTAAAACTGAAGAAACTGCAAAAATGTGGGAAATTAAGGAGATGGGACCTGGATAAACTGAAAGAACCAGAGGTTGTAGAGAGTTTCAGGGAGAGCATAAGGGAACAATTGACAGGAATGGAGGAAAGAAAAACAGTAGAAGAAGAATGGGGAGCTCTGAGGGATGTAGTAGTGAAGGCAGCAGAGGATAAAGTAGGTACAAAGACGAGGGCTGCTAGAAATCCTTGGGTAACAGAAGAAATATTGAATCTAATTGATGAAAGGAGAAAATATAAAAATGCAGTAAATGAAGCAGGCAAAAAGGAATACAAACGTCTCAAAAATGAGATCGACAGGAAGTGCAAAATGGCTAAACAGGGATGGCTAGAGGACAAATGTAAGGATGTAGAAGCTTATCTCACTAGGGGTAAGATAGATACTGCCTACAGGAAAATTAAAGAGACCTTTGGAGAGAAGAGAACCACGTGTATGAATATCAAGAGCTCAGATGGCAGCCCAGTTCTAAGCAAAGAAGGGAAGGCAGAAAGGTGGAAGGAGTATATAGAAGGTTTATACAAGGGCGATGTACTTGAGGACAATATTATGGAAATAGAAGAGGATGTAGATGAAGACGAAATGGGAGATACGATACTGCGTGAAGAGTTTGACAGAGCACTGAAAGACCTGAGTCGAAACAAGGCCCCCGGAGTAGACAACATTCCATTAGAACTACTGACGGCCTTGGGAGAGCCAGTCATGACAAAACTCTACCAGCTGGTGAACAAGATGTATGAGACAGGCGAAATACCCTCAGACTTCAAGAAGAATATAATAATTCCAATCCCAAAGAAAGCAGGTGCTGACAGATGTGAAAATTACCGAACTATCAGTTTAATAAGCCACGGCTGCAAAATACTAACGCGAATTCTTTACAGACGAATGGAAAAACTGGTAGATGCAGACCTCGGGGAGGATCAGTTTGGATTCCGTCGAAATGTTGGAACACGTGAGGCAATACTGACCTTACGACTTATCTTAGAAGAAAGATTAAGAAAAGGCAAACCTACGTTTCTAGCATTTGTAGACTTAGAGAAAGCTTTTGACAATGTTGACTGGAATACTCTTTTTCAAATTCTAAAGGTGGCAGGGGTAAAATACAGGGAGCGAAAGGCTATTTATAATTTGTACAGAAACCAGATGGCAGTCATAAGAGTCGAGGGGCATGAAAGGGAAGCAGTGGTTGGGAAAGGAGTGAGACAGGGTTGTAGCCTCTCCCCGATGTTATTCAATCTGTATATTGAGCAAGCAGTAAAGGAAATAAAAGAAAAATTTGGAGTAGGTATTAAAATTCATGGAGATGAAGTAAAAACTTTGAGGTTCGCCGATGACATTGTAATTCTGTCAGAGACGGCAAAGGACTTGGAAGAGCAGTTGAACGGAATGGACAGTGTCTTGAAAGGAGGATATAAGATGAACATTAACAAAAGCAAAACGAGGATAATGGAATGTAGTCAAATTAAATCGGGTGATGCTGAGGGAATTAGATTAGGAAATGAGACACTTAAAGTAGTAAAGGAGTTTTGCTATTTAGGAAGTAAAATAACTGATGATGGTCGAAGTAGAGAGGATATAAAATGTAGACTGGCAATGGCAAGGAAAGCGTTTCTGAAGAAGAGAAATTTGTTAACATCGAATATAGATTTATGTATCAGGAAGTCGTTTCTGAAAGTATTTGTTTGGAGTGTAGCCATGTATGGAAGTGAAACATGGACGATAACTAGTTTGGACAAGAAGAGAATAGAAGCTTTCGAAATGTGGTGCTACAGAAGAATACTGAAGATAAGGTGGATAGATCACGTAACTAATGAGGAGGTATTGAATAGGATTGGGGAGAAGAGAAGTTTGTGGCACAACTTGACTAGAAGAAGGGATCGGTTGGTAGGACATGTTTTGAGGCATCAAGGGATCACAAATTTAGCATTGGAGGGCAGCGTGGAGGGTAAAAATCGTAGAGGGAGACCGAGAGATGAGTACACTAAGCAGATTCAGAAGGATGTAGGTTGCAGTAGGTACTGGGAGATGAAGCAGCTTGCACAGGATAGAGTAGCATGGAGAGCTGCATCAAACCAGTCTCAGGACTGAAGACAACAACAACAACAATTGAAAAACACATGAACGGAAATAAAAAATCAATATAGAAACCACAAATCTCAAACGATTCCAGATAAGGTATACGTTATTTAATATGCTTGATCATAGTGTCATGCAACTAAGGAACTGGGAACCTTACGAACTTAAAATTATTTGTATATAATCTAATTCTGCCCAAGTGGCAGAATAAGGAACATAAGAAGCAGGAGTTAATGTTGGAGTGGTCCCAAAGTCATAAAATGACTTGCTTACTGAAGTAGCCCAGTCAGTATCTAATGAAAACGCCGGCGACATTTATCTGTAGTTGAAAGATTTTCTCTAGGAAACCGAAAACTAATCAAACTGATCTTCACAAAGTAGCTAATTACGCGAATCATTTGAAATTAAACAATATGTTCAATTTGGGCTTGCTCAGGAAAGGCACAAACGCAGTTTCAGAAACCTTGAAATTCCTGATGTTAAGTAAGTAAGGGTTTGCGAATTTCATATCTTCTCGACCAGTGGCAATTTCGGAGCATTGTGTAGGAGCAGTGTGAGTTTGAGAAACGCATTGGTTTCTTAATAAGTAGACCAGAAAGAGGTAAGCCATAATAGTGGATGAGAGCAGACCCTGAATGTGCCACTTAGGCTACTGCTTGAGTATGTCGCCGCGTCCTTAAATCAGTTCTGGTCGAGCAATCCACAGAACAGCGCGAGAAGAAATATTTCAAATATCATCGTTCGTTTTTCCCGTGCGCTGTTCGCGAGCGGAAAGGCAGAAGTTTTCTAATGAGCTCTACCAGGCACATAAGTGTAAATTGCAGGGTACTTGTGTTGATGTGTATGCAGATGTATACTAAGACACATCCATCACTAAAAGCCTCACAACGTTCGGATGAACTCCAATCGTGAGTGGACCAATAAAGCTAAATTGTCTAGGATACAGTGCAAGGTAATGTATCAGAGAGGCACTCATGCAGGTTACAGGAATTATCTATCGGAAAGCTACCAGTTAAGAGTGAGGCAGGGATACTTAACGTGAACTTAACTATAGAAGTAGAGTCTGGACCGGACACCAGGACATAATGCCAAAGCATGTTTAACGTCATTCAGGAAACTTAGGTGAAATCAAATACGCTATTCATTGTCTCTGGTGGTTAGTGTAAGCTGATTTAAAAGCCAATGTTTTTAGAATTCGAACAGCAAGACACTAAGAGTGCTGTCAGCGCAATAGTACTAATCACTAAGTGAAGGAAGATTTTTCCGAGGAATTTCCAAATGGGGAAGAAGGGTCAGTTTGCCTAAAGGGATATACAGTCCCAGAAAAAACAAGCTCGGCATGAAAATAAAAGCTATGATGGGAAATTTTGCATTGGTGGTAGGAGAAGGACTAACTCTTTTTAAGCATAATAACCATTTACCAGCGGGAAAGCTCAAACAACTGAAGCAGCCGAGAAAACAAGTAACAATTGCCTGAGATACAGGACGGGGACGAATAAGAAGAAAACTAATTACAAAGAGTCATAAGAATAAACACTGATGAGACAAAACATTACGACCACCTGCTTTAGAGCTTGTTCGTCCGTCTACAGGACGAAATAAATTACTGATTCTGAGTATCAGCGATCCGACAGTTTGTTGGTGGTTTTGTGGAGGTATGTTGCATTAGATGACTACACACAAGTCACGTAATTCGCTTAAATAACGGGCCGCTGATTTGCGTACTCGGTGATAACGCCAGATACATCTAGCGTGAAAGGGAAGCAGGTTGTTCGCAACTGTCAGCGTCTCTTCGATTACTATCACAGGTCCCAACCAAACACAGGAGAATGTCCTCCGTATCGTAATACTCCTCCAGCAGCCTGTAACCGTGGCCCGCTGCACGTTTCCAGCCGCTGTACATGTTGATGACAGAATTTGTTGAGACGACCATCGATCCCGTGTAGCAAAACTATGATTCACCCGAAGAACCGACACGTTTCCATTCATCAAAAATCGAATAACGATGGTCCCGCGCCCATTGCAATTGTAACTGAATATGTTGATGAATCAACATGTGAACACTTAGGGGAGGTCGACTGCGGAGCTCCGTGTTCAACAATACGATGAACGGTGTGCTCCGAAACGCTGGTCCGCGTACCATCATCGTGCTCTTTCAGTAGTGATGTCACACATCACTACCTGTCGTTCTTTGCAGAGCAGACAGCCCTCTGTACCCCAAATTCTGTGAAGAGTCGTTGACGTCCAACAATTTAGAGCCTAGTGGTAGTTTCGCTGTCGTTCTACCTCTTTCCGTAGATGCTACGTGAACATTCCACCAGCTTCGCCGTTTTCGAGATGCTCATGCATAGGCTCTGCGTAAAAATTTGCCACAAGACGCATTTAAAACACGCTATCAGTCACAAAAAACAACTGCGATATTCAAGGCAATCAAAATAATGCCAGATTGCTTTATAGCTGAAAGAGCTCAGTGTGACCATTCTAGCCTATTGTGAGCGCATTCAAGAAAGATGGCTCAGTAGGGGAAACTTCAGACCCGTGATATATCGACAGAATTATAATCTCTGATAGTGAGAGAAAGATAGCACATAACATTTAAAGGGCAAATTATTGTTGAAAGTTTAAGGTAATATGGCCATTCAAAAATTACTTGTAAATAGTTGATGTAATTTTCAATTGTTGTCAGTGTAGTGTTGATAGTATAGACTATTAATCTAATAATGTGTGATAAGACGGACCGAAGAACGCAATTTATTGGAGGAGCATTTAGTAGATGCAACAGGTCTACTAAGGAGACTGCCGGCACTTCCATTGTCCGTCCTCTTGCTGCAATGTATGGGAATGTTTCGCATAAAACATTCTACGGCTTCTGTTTGCAAAGTTCAAATGGCTCTGAGCACTATGGGACTTAACACCTATGGTCATCAGTCCCCTAGAACTTAGAACTACTTAAACCTAACTAACCTAAGGACAACACACAACACCCAGCCATCACGAGGCAGAGAAAATCCCTGACCCCGCCGGGAATCGAACCCGGGAACCCGGGCGCGGGAAGCGAGAACGCTACCGCACGACCACGAGATGCGGGCTGTTTGCAAATTTGAAGATATACAAATCCCACCCAGTTCTAAACTAGTATCGTCAGATGTCACTTGTCTGTTTACAAATGTTTCTACTGGTGAACCCACAAAAATACACTACTGGCTATTAAAATTGCTACAACAAGATGAAATGCAGATTATAAATGGGTATTAATTGGACAAATATATTATACTAGAACTGGCATGTGATTACATTTTCACGCAATTGAGGTGCATAGATCCTGAGAAATCAGTACCCAGAACAACCACCTCTGGCCGTAATAACGGCCTTGATACGCCTGGGCATTGAGTCAAACAGAGCTTCGATGGCGTGTACAGGACCTGCAACATGCGATCGTTCATTATCCTGCTGAAATGTAGGGTTTCGCAGGGATCGAATGAAGGGTAAAGCCACTGGTCGTAACACACCTGAAATGTAACGTCCACTGTTCAAAGTGCCGTCAATAAGAACAAGAGGTGACCGAGACGCGTAACCAATAGCACCCCATACCATCACGCGGGGTGATACGCCAGTATGGCGACGACGAATACATGCTTACGGAAGAGGTACTGAATTGTAAAATTAAATACTGGTTCAGATATATCGGCGATGTAATGTGTTTGTGGTCCGTTGCTACTAGATAGTTAGAGACATTGCTACAATATTTAAAATCATAACATAAGAAAATTCAGTTTGAAAAGGAGCTGCTAGGCTCTTCGATAAATTTCTTGCACCTCAGTATAGATATTAACACAAGAAACACGTATTTCTCACTTACACAAAAACCATAGTTATTGATACAGTAATCCCTGCAAACTCCCAGCATCCATACAGCGTGAAGCACGCTGGTGCGTCGCCTAACATCTGTTTCATTATCCAGCAAATCGCTTCCAGCAATTATTATAGCTCTACCCTGTTTTGCTATATGAGACTAAAAAGTAAAATTAACAAAATTATACTACTTCTGTACACTGGCCAACACTCGATAGTAATTTTAAAGAATGGTCCAAGATTCCGTATACTGACAACATTTCAGACAATCTAGCAAAAGAGTTAAAGTCTCGCCACTACAGACCAGCATATCAAAACTTTCATTCAATAGCAAGACAAAACGCAAATCTTGGCACAGAGTGGTATATTAAAGTCACTTGCAAGCAGTGTCAAAAAAAGTATGTTAGTAAGTCAGGCACAAAACTGCAGTTAGGTTACGCGAACATACGAGAATCTGGCGATTAAGGATGAACGATTCGACTTTTGCTGGTCATCTTCAGCCAACCGTCAGAAAACCATCCTCATGATATAGAATCCGAAGTGTTACATTCCGTCAAAGAATACACGATACGGAATGCCAGCATAGTATGAAGTAATTTGACTTAATGTTCATTCCCCCCTTTGTAAATTAAGATTTAGTTGGAGATACTAGACGAAACTGTATATTCAATTTCATTTCTCGTCATTTTTATATGTATCTCCATGTAAAAACTTTCTACACTTCCTTATTTAGTTAACGTAATTATTTTAATATTTTCCTATGTAAACACTTTGACATTTTTGTATCTTCCGTGCAAATAATATCTGTGTAAGTGGAAATTATGTTTATCTCTGTTTTCGACATGCAGTTATTATCTGAATATGGTCTGAGGAGCTAAAAGCTGGTTCACGACCAAATAAGTATATTTTCGCAGAATATTACGAAGTGTTTTTCCTTTTTAATATTATCATGATGTTCTGCCAAGCACCGAAGAAAAATTCAATTAAAGTTAGGAAACAGATAATGTCAGGAATTATCGCACAATCAAATAAGCAGCTGACACATCCACTACGCTGACAAGAGTAACACAAAAAGAGGAGTGGGAAAGAAAATTTTCGTTGAGATGACGATCAGTTTGGGTTTAAGAGAGACAGTCCTGACGTTAAGTTTGATGATGGGAGCAGGAATGAAAAAAAATCAAGATACGTTCGTAGAATATGTTGAACTGAAAAAAATGGTTCGACACTGTCAAATGGTGAAAGATGTTCAAAACTCTGAGAAAATAGAGGAAAGAGTGTTAATACAGAACACGCACAATGACCAAGAGCAAAAAATAAGACTGAAAGAGCAAGAACTAAGTGCTCGGATTAAGAAGGAGGTAAGGCACGAATGCAGACTTTCGCCCATTCTGTTCAGTCTATGCAGAGATTTTTTTTTCTTTTTTTTGGTCATCAGTCTTGCGTCTCGTTTGATACGGCTCACCACGAATTCCTCTCCTGTGGTAACCTCTTCATCTCAGTGTAGAACTTGCAACCTACATCCTCAATCATTTGCTGGATGTACTCCAATCTCTGCCTTCGTCTACAGGTTTTGCTCTCTACAGCTCCCTCTAGTACCATGGAAGTCATTCCCTGATGTCTTAACAGACGTCCTATCATCGTGCCCCTTTTCCTCGTCAGTGTTTTTCACATGTTCCTCCAATTCTGCACAGAACTTCCACAATCCTTTCCTTATCAGGTTACCTAATTTTCAACATTCGTCTGTAGCACCACATTTCAAATGTTTCGATTCTTTTCTGTTCTGGTTTTCCCACAACCCATGTTTCACATGTTGTACTCCAGATATACATTCTCAGAAATGGCTTCCTCAAATTAAGACAGATATTTTATATTAGTAGACTCTTCTTGGCACACAATGCCATTTTTGCCATTGCTAGTCTTCTGCTGATATCCTCGTTGTTCCGTCATCATTGGTTATTTTACTGCTTAGGTAGCAAAATTTCTTAACTTCATCTACTTCGTGACCATTGACCCTCTCTGTTCTCATTTTCACTGCTTCTCAAACCTTCATCTTTCTTCAATTTATTCTCAGCCCATACTCTGTACTCATTAGACTGTTCATTCCGTTCAGCAGATCATGTAATTCCTCTTCACTTTCACTCAAGATAGCAATGTCATCTGCGAATCATATCATTGATATCCTTCACCTTAAATTTTAATTCCACTCCTGAACCTTTCTTTCATTTCCATCATTGCTTCCTCAATGTACAGATTGAACAGTAGCGGCGAAATGCTGCATCCATGTCTTACGTTCTTTTTAATACTAGCACTTCGTTCGTGGTCGTTCACAATGTAGCGGCACTACTGTATGGCATAGGAAAAGTCAGTTCTGGCGCAGTTTTTCTGAGCCCGCAAGTTACAGCCAGGCAGAGGCCTGTTTACAGTGAGTTACGCTCACCAGCAATTGGGAAGTAAAATAGAGGCCACAGAGGCGTAGAACTGTTGGAAAAAGTCCTCGCAGCGGTTTTCATGGATCAAGTCACAGACAGAAGGGGCCTACTGGCCAACATAAGTATCACGAGTATGTGATGCAGAGCGGCGCGTTTAGCAAAACAGAGGTCATCAGTCCCCTAGAACTTAGAACTACTTAAACCTAATTAACCTAAGGACAACACACAAATCCATGACCGAGGCAGGTTTCGAACCTGCGACGTAGCGGTCGCGTGGTTCCAGACTGTAGCGCCTAGAACCGTTCAGCCACCCTAGCCGGCAGAGGAGCACAGCTGCATATAAATAGGTGCTGGTTCACTAGCAAAGCGTTCAAGTGTTACAGCTCTCCTGGATAGTGGGGCGTGTCACACCACCGGATACAAGCAAGAGCAGATGCGGCGCCAGTGCTCCAGTCCACAGCGGGTCACTGGTTCGACACTCAGAGGCCAATGTGGGATCTGTAGCCAGCCAGCAGTGGGCCACTCCATTGCTCGCTACTGCAGGCAGTCGTCTTGGCTCACAACACCCTCCGGAGACATCCAGGGCTAGGGCTGCAGATTCAGCTTGAGGATTGCTGGCGCTTCTCACTGCAACTCAAGCCATGCCAGTGGGGACGCACGGCGCAGGTCGCCTTCCAGGGGGCGGCACTGAGGCAGCAGAGGAAAAGGCCGCTGAGTCGGCCTCTGACATCGACGCAACATCGCTCCCGTACGAGATCAACACACAGCAGCGCATGCTGAGGCAGCCATTCCGCGCCAAGCCATTTTGCAGGCAGTGAAGTAGTGTCCTCAGCATTGTGGAACCCAGTGATGCAGACTGAGGGGAATGTGGCACTATAGTTGGAAAGAAAAAGTCTCTTGGGAAGCACGGACGAGTCTTAATTCGGTGCATTCTACTTCTGCCCACTACATTTGGTGTTGCTGTTGCATTCAGTGTCGTAATTTGGCACTCCAACACTTGTTATTCCCTCTTGGCTGTTGCACATATTGCATATGACCCATTCTCCCTGTAGCTTACCCTACTTTTTTCAGTATTTCGAAAATCTTGCTCTATTTTACATTGTCGAACGCATTTTCCAGGTCGACAATTCCTATGAGCATGTCTTCTGTCTAGTCTTGCTTCCATTATTAGCCGTAACGTCAGAATTGCCTCTCTCGTGCCTTTACTTTTCCTAAAACCAAACTGATAGCCATCTAGTGCATCATTAATTTTCTTTTCCATTGTTCTGTGTATTATTGTTGTAAGCAACTTGGTTGCATGAGCTCATAAGCTGATTGCACGATAGTTTTCGCACTTGCCAGCTCTTGCCGTCTTCGTAATTGTGTCGATGATGCTTTTCCGAAAGTCAGATGGTATGTCACCAGGCTTACACATTCTACACACCAACGTGTGTAGTCATTTTATTGCCTCTTCTACAAATTATTTTAGAAATTCTGATGGAATGTTATCTATCCCTTCAGCCTTATTTGATCTTAAGTACTCCAAAGCTCTTTTAATTTCTCATTATAATAGTGGATCCCCTGTTTCTTCTAAATCGACTCCTGTTTCTTCTTCTATCACCTCTGACATAAGTTCCCCCTCATAGAGGCTTTCAATGTATTCCTTCCACCTCTGCGCTCCCTCCTCTCCACTTAATAGTGGAATTACGGTTGCACTCTCAATGTTATCAGCCCTTCTTTTTAAGTCACCGATGGCTGTTTTTACTTTCCTGTATCTTAGGTCTCCCCTTTTTTTCGATGTCTTCCACCTGCAGCCATTTCATCTTAGCTCCTCCGCACTTACATTCACTTCATTCCTCAGCGACCTGTACTTCTATATTACGTAAAAAGGGGATGTAACAGATGAGACTTCTGCAGTTCTGAGTGAAGCCTTATGCGCTAAAAAATGCGGCATCGCATGTGTTCATTACCTTGTCGGTTTTTAGGCAGCGTCAGGGCGCAGAGGGCGGTGCAGCTCCACACCTCGCCATCTCGGAAGCAACTCCCTCCTAACTTCTACTTACTACAATTTACCGAATTTGGTTTAAAAACGTTATCTGGCTGTGTTTCAACTGACCAATCACGGCCTCAATGTTAACCTTAAGCTCCGCCTACAAAAATTCTTTCTATCCAATGCAAAACGTTATACTTTTCGTGGTGGGGCCGTGTTTTTAACGTTTGCAACATAACAGAGACGCGAAAAAGTCTCACGCTAAAATTTGCAGCTGGTGTGGCCCTTTTAGTGATATTGTAAGATCTACACTGTTCTTCTGGAGCGCTCTATCTTTTAATATGGGCTGGGGGTGGTTTTGGCGGTCGGCAGGGCGACGTGGGTGTCCGTTCCTTATCGTAGGGCCTTCTAGCCTACACGTTTCTGCTCTCGGCTTCTGTTCTCGTTTCTCCCCTCAGAACTGCGTCTGTTTCACGGTGGGAAGGTATGACATGCATTTTGGTGTTCTTGTGTTAGTCTGTGTTATTCCAATTTCTCACTCGCTGATCGTATTACTTTGGTTAATTTAGTGTCAGGATTTATTTGGAGCTATGTGACATACTGCCGGATTTGCTTATCATGTCAGGGTTTTCATGGAAGGTGTTGGATTTGCCTGACATCTTACATATCACCACCTTTCGAAATTAATTTTTGCACTGAAGTTAGGCAATAATTGAATGGTTGTCTAAGTCAGTAAAATACTATTCCTTTATCTACATTTTGTTGCCTACTGTTCAGCCACGTTATTCTGGTTCTATGCTAGTTTGTATTACAAATTTATATTTTTATATTCTTACACATTATTCTCAAAAATATGTTTATATTGACAAGAGAAGAATATTGTTATGCCATTATCATTATTAATTTTTAATTATGTTCTTTATTTATTTCAGTGTCAAGTTTGTTTTTTAAAAAGTTTGTTATCGAAAGTGAGAAGTCTCTCACATCGATTTTCTTAGAAATATTTTTTTTTATAAATGTAGTAAGTAAGTAAAATCTATTCCTAACACATTTTCTAAATATCATGTCCAAGTAAAATGTTTTTGTTTCTAGACACTCATTTCAACACTGTTGCGCTAACAAATCAGAATTATTTTCAAGAACTGCTTTGACAAAGATATATACACACTCAAGTACTAAGATATTATCCTAACAAATTGTACAAATGTAAAAAAAAGCGAAAACTTCCAACAAGATAATTGTTTTATTCTTTGTTTTGGTGAGGAGAAAACAAGTGAAATATAGTTATTATTTTATTTTTATGAGGGGAAAATAAGTAGCATATAGTTTTAGTGTTCATTATGCCTTGCTTTTGTTCTTTATATACTGTCCATTTTAGAACTAATGCCTTATTATAATCGATAGCATATTTTTACTTGAGTCTATAGTCAATCGCTGTTATTTTGTAGTTTATTAGCTTTTTGGTGTGCTTTACTTATTTAATTTTTGACACGTGTCTTTCGCACAATTCCTTCATCACCATTTTAATGATCCTATGAATGTTAATGCATGAGGTTGATGAATGTTTTTTCACGAAGTTGATTAACTTGAGGGAGATGGATGTGGGCAAGTATTTGATGTACAGCTTCATTCGTTGTTCCTTATTGGCTTTGCAGTGGTGTATTGCTGTTGTGGAGGTCCCATGAGGGAATGGATTTGGGATTGTTTGGGGGAAGGGACCAAACAGTGAGGTCATCGGTCTCATCAGATTAGGGAAGGACGGGGAAGGAAGTTGGTCATGCATGGAGCGATTTAGGGAAGTCACAGAAAACCTAAATCAGGATGGTCGGACGGGGGATAGAACCGTCGTCCTCCCGAATGCGAGTCCAGTGTGCTAACCACTGCGCAACCACGCTCGGTTATAATGGAATGGAGTTGAGAGTGTGGAATCTCAAGGTTTACTGGCTTTGTATGAGTGAAAGTCATCCTATGTGTCGCTGAAAGCGGTCGTTTTTCGTGGTAATACTTCACAGGCGACTAGTAGGATAGGAATTTGGGTAGGTATGTCGTCTATTCTTCACCAATGTTGATTCTTGGTTCTTCTCTAGGCAGGATATGGGAATATTTATTAATAATTATTAATAACTAGTCGCCTTGAACTTCTCATGTTAGTAACAGTTTGATAAATTGCTTACACATGTCATTTCTACTTTCTGGAAGTTTTCTTCAGTTATGTGCCTAAGCATACTGTTTAATAGCAGTAGTGTGACTTTTTGGCAAATATCTTTGCCAGTGGTGGCTTGCCCAAGTGGTCTTCTCGTTAGGTCGTTTTTTGCCCACTCCACTGAGTCAGGGCATCCCAGGGTTACGAGCGGTGAAAGTCTGGTGTTTGCTCGTCTGTCCCTGCACAGGTCCCTTTTAGCAACAGATTTACTGCCTACTTCGGATACAAGTGCCCTTTGTTAGCTTCGCTGTCCTTTCCCTTCTCTCAACGCTTCTGCCTTGTAGGAATAGTATCTTGTTAATTCTGTCCTTTTCTTTCTTGATACTTCTCTCGTTACAACTTGTTTGTCGCTGCTTCTGGTTCTTGCTGGAGTTTATTACAATGATTCTTACAGAAAGTTTTACTTATAATCATCTAACATATGTCTAGCACCTACATTGTTTTACGCCTTTTTAAAAAGCTCACTCATTGATCGTATTACTTTGGTTAATTTAGTGTCAGGATTTATTCGGAGCTATGTGAGATACTGCCGGATTTGCTTATCATGTCAGGGTTTTCATGGAAGGTATTGGATTTACCTGACATCTTACATATCACCACCTTTCGAAATTAATTTTTGCACTGAAGTTAGGCAATAATTGAATGGTTGTCTAAGTCAGTAAAATACTATTCCTTTATCTACATTTTGTTGCCTACTGTTCAGCCACGTTATTACCATGAGAAAAGATCGAATAATCATGTCAGGGTTTTCATGGAAGGTATTGGATTTACCTGACACCGGCGTGGGATATCAGAAGCTTGAAAGTGTTAGGGAAACTAGAAAATCTGAAACGGGAAATGCAAAGGCTCAATCTAGAATAGTATAAGTCTGGGACGTGAAGTGGAAGGAAGACAAGGATTTCTGGTCAGATGTGTATAGGGTAATATCAACAGTAGCAGAAAATGGTATAATGGCAGTAGGATTCGTTATGAATAAGAATGTAGGGCAGAGAATGTGTTATTGTGAACAGTTCAGCAGTGACTGGGCTGTTCTTATCAGAATCGACAGCAAACCAACACCGACAACGATAGTTCAGGTATACATGCCGACTTCGTAAGCTGAGGTTAAAGAGATAGGGGAAGTATGGCAATATATTGAAATGGTAATACAACATATAAAGTGGGAGGGAAATCTAATTGTCGTGGGGGACTGGAATGCACTTGTAGGGGAAGGAGTAGAAGAATAGGCTACAGGAGAACATGGACTAGGGACATGCAATGAGAGGGAGGAAAGGCTAATTGAGTTCTGTAACAGTTTCAGCTAGTAACAGCGGATACTCTGTTCAGTAGTCACAAGAGGAAGAGGTATACTTGGAAAAGGCAGGGTGACTCGGGAAGATTGCACACTACATCATGGTCAAAAAGAGATTCGGAAATCAGATACTGGACTGTAAGGTGTACCCAGGAGCAGATATAGACTCAGATTATAATATAGTAGCGATGAAGAGTAGGCTGAAACTTAAGACGTTATTGAGGAAGAACTGATACATAAGGAGTGGGATACGGAAGGACTATGATGAGATGCATTTGAAGTCCTCTAAAGCTGTAGATGCAGTAATAAGGAATAACTCAGTAGGCAGTACAGTTGAACAGGGATGGATATCTCTAAAAACGGTCATCACAGAAGTTGGGAAGGAAAATATAGGAACAAAGAAGGCAACTGCGAAGAAACCATGGGTAACAGAAGAAATACTTCAATTGATCCATGAAAGGATGATGTAAAAAAATAGATGAGTAATTAAAGATAATTCAGGGTCACTGTAGACCATTTTGACAGTTTTCTCTTTTATGAAACTTAACGTTAAATCTAGATTATAGATGTGATGTGGCATAGGTCATCCTTCGATCCATTGTAGAACTTGGAAACCCATTCAGGGAATATTCGTTCACATTTTTGTTGAACGCAGTTGGTTTTTATCATCCTGAATTAAAATATTTCCTTTTACCAATAGAGCAATTTATAAAGAATGTTTTGTGAGTAGAATAAAATTTCTAATGGTAAACTTAACTGCTTTTTCGTCGTTATTTTACCAGCTAACTAAAAATAGAAAAGCCTTCAACCCCTTCCACTAAATTTAGTAAGTATTAAGATTCTTTTACAGGGTGTGCAGTGGAACTGACACTGAAATCATTAATTATTTGATTATATCATCGCTAGTCTCACTGAACTCTTCTGAACTCTACGTGTCATGTGTGGTCGGGGGTCTCCTTAGCAGCACTCAGAGCGTAGTTGCGCAAAAGTGGTAGGGAGACACGACTTAGAACAGACACCATGGAGAATGGCGACCCTGCCAGTACGGTAAAATACCATGATTGAAGGTCGACCACATGCCCAAGTAAGTCAGAAAAATATCTTGTTGAAAAATATTCGTAATAAAATAATTTTTATTTTCGAAAATTCAAAATTGTCTAAAACAGTAGCTGCAGTGATAGATAGTAAGAAATTATTCAATAGAAAGTGAGACATTCTATCAGAGACAATAGCATAATTAAGCTATGAATTTGTTAGAATTAAGTTTTCTCTCCAATGCAAGCGCACAGGTGGCGGATACATTGTTGACAAGTTGGTTCTGACCCAACAAGTAAGTGAAGTAGGGCATGTGATTCGCTTTTAAGACAGAAAATAAGGGATTCGGAAAGATTAGCAATGGCAGGTCGAGACATTGACAGAATTGAGGTAGAGACCCAGCTTGAAGATGGACAGAGAATAGAGGCCAGTACAACAGACGATGCAGTGTCGCGCGAAATAGGACAGATAACGCACCGTAACGAGGATAATGTACGCCAAGGCATAGAAAACGTAGGTCAGCCTACGACAGACTAGCAGGAAAGTAAATAGACAGTTGATGAGTATTCTAACTTGCGTCTTGAATACGTAGAACCCATAGTACAAGTAATCAGAGCTCCCTCACCACAGAGTACAAGGAATGCGAGCAGAAACGTGTCACCGCACAGTTCAATGCAATCGGTTGCGAACCAACACTTGGGTGAAAACACAGAGCGTAGGATGTCGGAAGAAAACGCAATAGGACCCATCAATCTGGCAGAATTATTACAACAAATTACGGAAACCATGACAAGGCAAAATAAAGAAATAGCGAACCAAATTCAAGTTCAGAATGCAGTAACCACGAGACAAATGCGTGAGATTAAAGAACAAAACAAAACAAAAAATCAGTTACACCTAAGTCATATTGAATATGAGGCAAAAGAATCTCTATAAGTGATAGGAAACTTAGTAACAGGTCACAATCAATTGAGAACAGACATTGACAAGGTACAAGCGGGCGTACAAACATTGCATAATGGCAATCAGGACGAGATCAAAACATTACGTAACAACAACCAGGGAGAAGTCATGAAACTAGAGAAACAGATAAACGTAATTACGAGACAAGAAGCAGGTACAGCGCGTGAACTTGTTGAAAACAGTGTGTTACACAAACGTATCACAAAAGCAGTGCTGAAAAGATATGATAATCGCATAATCAAAACAGAAGCGCAAACGAAGCAACAATTTCAGAAATTGCGAGCAGAGTTGTTGCAAACCATTGAAGAGCGTAGTGAACAAGATCGAACAAGCACTGAGTCTGCAACCAGATCCGTATCTGTTACAGCACCGTAAAAACAAGCAATTAATGAAGATATCATGCATTTGCTATTCTAATCACAGGTGGAAAGTGACAGACGTGAAATCAGACAGCCTGCACCGCTACAAACACGTTTCGAAACTCTTGATGAACAAACGGCACCACAAACCCATGCAGAACCACAAATGTATGTTTCAAGACAGTTTGGATCGTGCAATGAAGCGGCAAGGTTAGCCAGACAAGATACCGAACCAATACGTGACAATGGAAAGCCAGGTTGCGAAGAGTACAGTGCAGTGCATTCAGCTATACGTTCACAACGGATAGAAGAAAATTATTGCGTACCACTCCAACGATATCAAGCAAAGATAGGCGAAAGTTACAGAGGACAATACCCAATGGATCTACTACAACCGGAAAGAACGACGGGAGAAATGATCAGAAACAAAAGTGGCGAAGAATCGCAAATTTCATATGGAACTATTACGAAGTATGACAACGATCATTTCCTCACAGTCAGAAAACTTAAACACTTTCAAGAAGGAAACTCATTACATCCGCGAACTTTTATTGATCAATTCGGAGTAGGATTACGAGAACACAGGACGCTAGCACACAAATTAGACTTTATATGTGCACACAAGTTAGGAACAGTCGCAGAAACCATGCAGAATGTTGCAGCGACATGCTGATCGTATGAAGATTTCACGATATTGGTCCAGCGAAGCACAGAACAGAGTGAAGTACGAATTATTAGAGAACCCACATTTTGAAAATTCAGGAGAGAAGAGTCCCGTGAAGTTTTTCGAAGTAATCGCAAAGAAAAATCAATGCTTAAATGTACCATACAGTGACCGAGAGTTCATTAAATTATGCGCTATGTAGTTACCATTGAAATACCAGCAATCATTAATAGGTTGCGGAGGCAATGACTTCGAAGCATTTGAAGGAACTAGAGTTCATATTTTCAGAAGATGACGCAAGAAAAAGACAAAGCGCACGTGAAAACGAAACCAAAAAGCAGTGGAATCCACAAGACACAGTACGAAGAAACAATAATTATGAAGCACTTGATAACTTCGCACCAAGAACCGATAACAGATTTCAACAAAGAAACGGTTATGGATTTAGAAGAGAATATGGCAACAACTATAATTCACCCAGGAACGGCAACAACTTATACAGAGAGAACAATGACAACTGGAACGGGTATTGGAGAACCAATAGACCGACAAATTATGAACAAAGAAACCAATATCAACAAGTGGAGCAACAAAAGAGAACACAGATAGAAGAGGTGTAGGTAAGACCACCAAACCCCGAAAAGCGTTCGAATTGACAGCTAAGCGCCCATGCCAAAGAGAATGAAGCACCGACTCTGGATAGCCGGCCGCGGTGGTCTAGCGGTTCAGGCACTCAGTCCGGAACCGCGCGACTGCTACGGTCGCAGGTTCGAATCCTGCCTCGGGCATGGATGTGTGTGATGTCCTTATGTTAGTTAGGTTTAAGTAGTTCTAAGTTCTAGGGGACTGATGACCACAGATGTTAAGTCCCATAGTGCTCAGAGCCATTTCAACCATTTTTTGAACCGACCCTGGATAATTGCAGCACCTTGAACAGAGAAGTTAATACCTTATGACGAGAAGAGAAGAAGGAAGAAACAAAACCGCAGGGACCAGATGAAAACGAAGAAAATAACAATATCGTGTTGGGACGAAATTAATGGGGAGAATACTGACGAGGAAAATGAATTACCAGAGGCATGCACAACAAATGTAGGAGCAAGTAATGAGCATTGCAGAGCTATTTCAGATGGAAACCAGGGAAAGCGAATTCATTGAGGATAATGCACAGCTGACAAAAGGTGAAAATAAGTTACTAGTGGGCACAACCCAACGTATATAATGAAGGAAGTTATCAAGCAAGAATTAGAGCATTTAAATGCGATTATGTGGAAGTAGCGACAAAGAAGTAGAGGATGTTGAAGAAACAGTAAATGAAGGAAGCAATAGAGAAGAGTAAATGAAAGGGAGAGAAGCAGCAGAAGAAGTTGATCCTACAGAAAATTCGAATTCACAAGGGAAATTCCTGAAGAGACTCATGTATGATTCAGTGGAGGATTCATTGATGCAAGAAGAAGAAGAGCAGAACCAACCTCTTCAAATTCAACCAGTTGTGAAGGACATGGTAAAACATATCCCAGTCAATATTGTAAATGATAGCGTACGTGAACTGACCACAATCTCACAAAATTTATTCATGCAGTGCAATGCCAGTGAGGAATTGCCAGTTTTGCAAACATGTAAGATTAAAGTAGGAGGTCCTATTAGAAACAATGCTGTGGAAGTTACGAGACAAACAAGGTCAACTCTTTCGTGCCAAGGTCCAAAGATCGAAGCCAACTTCGTGATTATACATAAGGTAACTGTAGATTTGATTATAGTTAGCAGATTTTTTAAATGAAGGATGAGCGAAAATAGGTATTGTCACATTCGGGAATGTCACACTTCTCTTTCAGCAAAAGCTAAAATTAGAAGAAATACCAGTAATAAACAACAATTAAGAATGATGTGAGATAAAGAGGATGGAGAATTAGAAAGGTATGCACAAAAGGGAGAATCGCCTCAGCTCATGTTAGAGGTCGATAAATAAATCGACGAAAAATTGCAAGAAGTTCAAGTAAATAATTAGCACAATATTTCAAGTTTATTTTGCAGATAGGATCGTCAGGAGAAAGAAGAAGGAAGACAGAGTAAGATGGGAAAAAGAAAGTAGTTTCAATAAAAACAAAAACAAAAATAACACCAATACTAGCATAGATTAAGGTGAAGGGATAAAGCATAGTCTTACAGCATGAAATACTAAAATGCTATACACATGGCAGTACACAAAAATAAAAAACCGATTTTAGGATTCTTGTAGAAGTTAAGACTCACTATATCTTAGAATTGTAATGTGGAAAGGGCTCTGAAATTTGTAAAGCTTTTTAAAAAGGCGTAAAACAATGTAGGCACTAGACATATATTAGATGATTATAAGTAAAACGTTTGGTAAGAATCATTGTAAAAAAAACTCCAGCAAGAACCAGAAGCAGCGACCCACAAGTTGAAACAAGAGAAGTATCAAGAAAGAAAAGGACATAATTAACAAGATACAATTCCTACAAGGTAGAAGCGTCGAGAGAAGGGAACGGACAGCAAAGCTAACAGAGGGCACTTGTATTCGAAGTTGGCCATAAATCTACTGCTAAAAGGGACCCGTGCAGGGACAGACGAGCAAACACCAGACTTTCACCGCTCGTAAACCCCGGGATGCCCCGACTCAGCGGAGTGGGCAAAATACGGCCTAACGAGAAGACCGCTTGGACAAGCTACCATTGGCAAAAAATATGTGTAAAAGTCACACTACTGCTATTAAACAGCATGCTTATGCACAAAACTTAAGAAAATTTCCACAAAGTAGAAATGACATGTGTAAACAATTTATCAAACTGTTACTAAGATGAGAAGTTCAAAGCGACTAGTTATTAATAAATATTCCCATATCCTGCCCAGAGAAGAACCAAGAATCAAGACTGGTGAAGAATAGACGACATACCATCCCAAATTACTATTCTACTGTAAACTAGTCGCCTGCGAATAATTACAACGAAGAACTACCGCTTTGAGCGACATATAAGGATGACTTTCACTCATACAAAGCCAGTAAACCATGAGATTCCACACTCACAGCTCCATTCCATTATAACCGAGCGAGGTGGTGCAGTGGTTGGCTCACTGGACTTGCATTCGGGAGGACGACGGTTCAATCCCATGTCCGGCCATCCTGATTTAGGTTTTCTGTGATTTACCTAAATCGCTCCAGGCAAATGGCGGGATGGTTCGTTTCAAAGGGCATGACCAACTTCCTTCCCCGTCCTTCCCTAATCTGATGAGACCGATCACCTCACTGTTTGGTCCCTTCCCCCAAACAATCAAAAATCCATTCCCTTATGGGACCTCTACAACAGCAATACACCACTGCAAAGCCAACAAGGAACAACGAACGAAGCTGTACATCAAATACTTGCCCACATCCATCTCGCTCAAGTTCATCAACTTCGTGCAAAAACATTCATCAACCTCATTCATTAACATTCATAGGATCATTAAAATGGTAATGAAGGAATTGTGCGAAACACACGTGTCAAAACTAAATAAGTAAAGCACACCAGAAAGCTGATAAACTACAAAATAACAGAGATTGACTATAGACTCTTGTAAAAATGTGCTATCGATTAAAATAAGGCATTAGTTCTGAAATGGACAGTATATAAAGAACAAAAGCAAGGCATAATGAACACTAAAACTATATGCTACTTATTTTCCCCTCATAAAAATAAAAGAATAACTATATTTCACTTGTTTTCTCCTCACGAAAACAAAGAATAAAACAATTATCTTGTTGGAAGTTTTCGCTTTTTTTACGTTTGTACCATTTGTTAGGATAATATCTTAGTACTTGAGTATGTATATATCTTTGTCAAAGCAGTTGTTGGAAATAATTCTGATTTGTTAGCGCAACAGTGTTGAAATGAGTGTCTAGAAACAAAAACATTTTACTTGGACATGATATTTAGAAAATGTGTTAGGAATAGATTTTACTTACTTACTACATTTATAAAAAAATATTTCTAAGAAAATCGATGTGAAAGACTCCTCACTTTCGATAACAAACTTTTTAAAAAACAAACTTGACACTGAAATAAATAACGAACATAATTAAAAATTAATAATGATAATGGCATAACAATATTCTTCTCTTGACAATATAAACATATTTTTGAGAATAATGTGTAAGAATATAAAAATATAAATTTGTAATACAAACTAGCATAGAACCAGAATAACGTGGCTGAACAGTAGGCAACAAAATGTAGATAAAGGAATAGTATTTTACTGACTTAGACAACCATTCAATTACTGCCTAACTTCAGTGCAAATATTAATTTCGAAGGGTGGTGATATGTAAGGTGTCAGGCAAATCCAACACCTTCCATGAAAACCCTGACATGATAAGCAAATCCGGCAGTATGTCACATAGCTCCAAATAAATCCTGACACTAAATTAACCAAAGTAATACGATCAGCGAGTGAGCAAATGGAATACCACAGACTAACACAAGAACGCCAAAATGCATGTCATACCTTCCCACCGTGAAACAGACGCAGTTCTGAGGGGAGAAACGAGAACAGAAGCCGAGAGCAGAAACGTGTAGGCTAGAAGGCCCTACGATAAGGAACTGACACCCACGTCGCCCTGCCGACCGCCAAAACCACCCCCCAGCTCATGTTAAAAGATAGAGCCCTCCAGAAGAACAGTATAGATGTTACGATAACACTAAAAGGGCCACACCAGCTGCAAGTTTTAGCGTAAGACTTTTTCGCGTTGGAAACGTTAAAAATATTGCCCCACCACTAAAAGTATAACGTTTCTCATTGGATAGACAGAATTTTTGTAGGCGGATCTCAAGGTTAACATTGAGGCCGTGATTGGTCAGTTGAAGACACAGCCAGGTAACGTATTTAAACCAACTTCGATAAACTGAAGTAAGGAGATTAGAGTAGAAGAGCAGGCTGAAACTTAAGACATTATTGAGGAAGAACCGACACATAATGTGTGATATGCGGAAGGACTATGATGAGATGCAGTTGAAGTCATCTAAAGCTGTAGATACAGTAACAAGGAATAACTCAGTAGGCAGTACAGTTGAAGAGGGATGGATATCTCTAAAAACGGTCATCACAGAAGTTGGGAAGGAAAACATAGGAACAAAGAAGGCAACTGCGAAGAAACCATGGGTAACAGAAGTAATACTTCAATTGATCGATGAAAAGATGAAGTGCAAAAATAGATAAGTAATTAAAGATAATTCAGGGTCACTGTAGACCATTTTGACAGTTTTCTCTTCTATGAAACTTAACCTTTAATCTAGATTATAGATGTGATATGGCATAGGTCAACAAACGGTGTATTTCAATCGCTGCTCGTTTGGTTTTTATTGCCGTTTCAAATATACCAGTCATTTCTGAAACACCGTATATATATATATATATATATATATATATATATATATATATATATATATATATATATATATATATATATATATATATATGCACACACCACTGCAGGCGGCTCACCTCCAATTGCGCAACGCTACGCGCTGTTCACATCCAACAGCCCAACACTACCATAGTAGTTAATATTCCAGCAATGCCAAACAGCCACAGACTGCACACAGTACAATCAGTGATTATCATACAGAGCGCTACGTGTGTTACCAACATACACTACTGTCCTTTAAAATTGCTACACCACGAAGATGACGTGCTACAGACGCGGAATTTAATCGACAGGAAGAAGGTGCTGTGATATGCGAATGATTAGCTTTTCAAGGCATTCACACAAGTTTGGCGCCGGTGGCGACATCCACAACGTGCTGACTTGAGGAAAGTTTCCAACCGATTTCTCAAACACAAACAGCAGTTGTCCGGCGTTGCCTGGTGAAACGTTGTTGTGATGCCTCGTGTAAGAAGGATAAATGCGTCCCATCACGTTTTCGACTTTGATAAAGGTCGGATTGTAGCCTATTGCGATGGCGGTTTATCCTATCGCGACATTGCTGCTCGCGTTGGTCGTGATCCAATGACTATTAGCAGAATATGGAGTCGGTGGGTTCACGATGGTAATACGGAACACCGTTCTGGATCCCAAAGGCTTCGTATCATTAGCAGTTGAGAAGACAGGCATCTTCTCTTCATGGCTGTAATGGATCGTGCAGCCACGTCTCGATCCCTGAGTCAACGAATGGGGACGTCTGCAAGACAACAGCCATCTGCACGAACAGTTCGACCACGATTACAGCAGCATAGACGATCAGCTCGGAGACCATCATCTCGGTTCCGAGTGTTCCGGAACCTGAACAGAAAATAGTACAGAGATCAACATAAATATCATTTTGCCCTTTTTATTGCTCATGAAAACAACACATTGCATGTTGTACCACCATTCAACGAGACCATCAGAGGTGGTGCTCCAGATTGCTGTACACACTGGTTCCTCTAATAGCCAGTAACACGTCCTTTTGCATTGATGCATGCCTGTATTCGTCGGCGCATACTATCCACAAGTTCATCAAGGCACTTCGGTCCAGATTCTCCCACTCCTCAAAGGGGATTGGGCGTAGATCCCTCAGATTGGTCGGTGGGTCGCGTCGTCCATATTCAGCCCTTCTCAAAATATCCCAGGCATGTTCGATAGGGTTCATGTCTGGAGAACGTGCTGGCCACTTGAATCCAGCGATGTCGTAATCCTGAAGGAAGTCATTCACAAGATGTGTAAGATGGGAGCGCGAATTGTCGTCCATGAAGACGAATGCCTCGCTAATATTCTGCCGATATGGTTGCACTATCGGTCGGAGGATGGCAACTCGCGTATCATACAGCCGTTACGGCGCCTTCCATGACCACCAGCGGCGTACGTCGGCCCCACATAAACCTACCTCAAAAGAGCAGGAAACCTCCCCGTTGCTGCACACGCTGAACAGTGTGTCTAAGGCGTGCAGCCTGACCAGGATGCCTCCAAACATGTCTCTGACAATTGTCTGGTTGAAGCATATGTGACATTGAACGGTGAAGATAACGTGATGCCAATCCTGAGCTGTCGATTAGGCCTGTTGTTGGGTCCATCTGTACAGCGTTGGGTGGTGTAGTGGTTGCAAAGATGGACCTCGCCATGGTCGTTGGGATTGAAGTTGCGCATCATGAAGCCTAATGCGCACTGTTTGTGACTTAACACGACGTTCTGTGGCTGCACGAAAAGCATTATTCAACATGGTGGCGTTGTTGTCAGGGTTCCTCCGAGCCATAATCCACAGGTAGCGGTCATCCACTGCAGTAGTAGCCCGTGGGCGGTCTGAGTGGAACATGTCATCGACAGTTCCTCCATGTCCGAACAAAATTGCTTTGGTTTACTCCGAGACGCCTGGAGACTATCCTCCTTGCGAGAAATTCCTGGCACAAATTAACAACAAGGAAGCGATCGAACCGCGTATTTACCATCTGGGTACGGTTGAACTACAGACAACACGAGCCGTGTACCTTCTTCCTGGTGGAATTACTGGAAACGATCGGTTGTCAGACCCTTTCCGTCTAACACGGGCACTGCTCATGCATGGTTCTTTACATCTTTGGCGGGTTTAGTGACATCTCTAACAGTTAAAGGGACTGTGTATCTGATACAATATCCTCAGTCAACGTCTATCTTTAGGAGTTCTGGGAACCGGGGTGACGCAAAACTTTTTTTATGTCCCTCGTGCCAATCCATTGTGTTCTGCTTAAAGAAAGCAAACGTAATTCTAAATTTTTGGGATGGCATTAATCTGTTAAACAGGCACACTCACGAGAATCCTTTTGCAATATCATTTTTATAGGAGAACTTTGATCGGTTAATGTAATGAATAAGTTATATGACAGACTACTCTCTCCATGTAGGTTTTATATCAGGACGATTATAAGTGTTGCATAATATCGTGATTCTGCCCACTATATTATTGTCAGTTAAGGGTCACAGAAAAGCAAACACGAGGCTATTTCCCGTAGAGTTGTCACGGACGGCAAGGTGGTTAGTACTGCTTGGATGACTCGGTCAGTACGGTAGTGCATCCGAAGAGGAACGGCGAGTTATCAAGTTTGTGTTCTGTTCCAGCACATAGTTTAATTCTGTCAGGAATTTTAAAAGTAGATGCTGGGCGTGAATGAGAACTGTATGGAGGGTGGTGGAGGTTGTCTGGTGGTGGTCTGGGGAACCTGGAGTTGGGCGCCCTGGACGTGATAGCAGCGTTGTTGTGGGTAGTATAGCGTCCCCAGTGAACTAATAAGAAAATACTTAAAAACAGTATTTATAAAGACGAGACATTTAAAATTTGAATAATATACATGATTCTCATGTATCCTTTTTATAATAATTTCTCTGTGTAAGTTTCGAGGGCAAAGAAATATAGCAAAATGATCTAAAGAGACAAGATACGCTCTTTTGTTGCTTTTTAGTCGTCTTCACTTCTTCTCTTGTCTTGGTTGTGTGTAGACGGACATCTTGCGAGTGCTGGCAAACGTGACTATATTTGTACTAATTAAGCAGACAATACATTGATTTAATATTATTGTTCACTTTTAGTTTGTATGAGGTGATCCCGATTTCATGTCCGCCTTCCTTGAATTAACCTGCATTCGAGTAAATTACAGTGCAACAATCGCAGCGGCCAATGCACCCAACGACGCCATTATGTGGCGATATTAACTTATAAAAATTAGCAGAAGGGAAAAACTCGCCCGCTATTAACATAATTACATTTTTCTCCACAGACGCCCGACGTTTTCGAAAATACGTAACTTCAAGATTCTTATTTTCAGTACAACAGCCGAGAGCCACAGCCAGGACTCCGACTACAATGCATTGGTTAACAGAGGTAGGAAAAAATACTCTCGCGCGTGTGTGGGCCGCAATTTTAATTAATAAATAAAGATTTTCTTGCTTTAAAGTGAACGGACTAGCCGAGGAAATTAATATGAAAAGTTAATCCCATTGTTCAACTTATATGCTCATGTTTTAAGATTCAGCGAGTCTAACGTTCATTAACGTAATAAATAATTTCCACTCAATTAATATTATTAAAAAAAGAGAACTTCACAAAAGCATTTAATTGTAAATCAAAATTGAATCAAATATCATTTTGATCAAGGGCCACCACGTAAGTCGCCAACAATCACCATTACCAATCAATTTCTGTAGTAAATAATAAATTAAATTGGAACGGGCGACGGACGCGAGAGTAGGTAACAGGTGGATGACCAATGTCCAGTCATGAAAACAGAGTGTAAATATAATCTGCTATTCCATGCCAGAATACAGATTTGCGATGGTGCTAGGCGGCGGACAGTGTCTCTAGCGCATAGGCAGTACTCAGATGGTGAGCGTGCTTGGATCAGAAGTGGCGTCTTGTCGAGACCAGTAGCAGCGTCGCCCCGGACGTTCGCAAGAGAACGTCTGTGAAGTTGGAAGGAAAGAGACGAAGTACTAGCGGACGTAAAGTTATGACGATGGGTCGTGAGTCATGCTTGGATAGCGCAATTGATAGAGCGCTAGCCCACGGAAGGCAAAGATCTCGAGTTAGAGTGTCGGTCTG
Organism: Schistocerca gregaria; assembly: GCF_023897955.1. NCBI lineage: Eukaryota > Metazoa > Arthropoda > Insecta > Orthoptera > Acrididae > Schistocerca > Schistocerca gregaria. The sequence continues at coordinate 132,694,104 of NC_064921.1, read as the reverse complement.
TCACATAGTTTTAAACTAACAGGAAGTTTCATATCAGCTCGTACTCCATTGCTGAGAGAAAGTGTCATTCTAGCAAAAATGTCTGTCCACACAATGGTGGCTGGACATCTAGGTTGTCCAGGGATGGTACATGGTACCCGAAATTCGGTGGCCTGTTGCAGTTAGAGGCTAACTAGCAGATGGCATGTCGGATGGTAATCAGATCCACATCATTCAGACTCATCGCTACTGCAGACAGCTTCTGATGGCCACAACTTGGTCCCGCTTTCTTGCCTATGTATGACAGTCTGTCATTTATAACTCGCTTCTTGTTTAACTGGATACTGCTTCTCTAAAGTGAGTGGTGTTTAAATAAACTCAGTCCGCTCTCTTTCGTGAATCATCAGTCTATTTACTTGTCGGTGAAGCCCATAAGTTCCATTCTACCTAGCTCTTCCAGCATAACATGAAATGTATTCCCCACAGGCTTGTGCGACGGGACTATTAATAAGTCGGTGAATGTAAAATACCTGCGCGTGAGATAGATACACTGTGGAATTTAAGCATCTACACGCAAACGTGATAACAAAGATATACAAACTGTATTAAGCTACGGCAAAGAGATACACTATTGGCCATTAAGATTGTTACACTAAGAAGAAATTCAGATAATAAACGGATATTCATTGGACAAATATATTATACTAGAACTGACATGTGATTACAATTTCACTCAATTTGCGTGCATAGTTCCTGAGAAACCACTACCCAGAACAACCACATCTCGCCGTAATAACTGCCTTGATACTGCTGTGAAACGCATTTGGTATTACCGTGATCTCTCACTTACGGAGAACAGTAAGCACTATAGATTTAATAACCACCGCGAAGATAATTAAAAGGACTCAACGTTAATAAAAGGAGCAAACATTAAAAAGGAATCGCTAAACCAAAGCGTAAATAAAAATTAGTTAATAATAACACACAATCGCATTAATAAAATGTTCATTAAATTAAAGAGAGAATAAAAATAAGAACTTTACACTCTTCATCTCAGAGTAGCACTTGCACCCTAGGTACTCAACCATTTGTTTTAAAATTGTTAATATTCATGGTGAAACGTTCAGGTGATTGTTATTTTGCACAATTCTCTATTAGTTCAGCCAATGACCATCACAAATTCAGCCTCCATAAACGGCTGAGAATTATACCATAATTAGAACAAAAGTAATTTGCTCTTTTCAGCCCAACATAGTACGTACAAAATTCACACAATAAGAACTGTGTACGATAATTTTCGTCAAGAAGCAAGTCCACATCGACAGCTAGTAGAACACTGTCAGATGTATGTCGAAAGAGCAAATTACATGTGCTCAAATTACGGTATACCTTTCCTGCATTTTTTGCCATTATTCTTGATAACGGTCATTCACCAAAACCAGTAGCGAATAATGCAAAATAAGGTTTCAGGCGGATTTTAACAGTTATCTGGCCGCTGAATATTCTAGCTGCGAACATAGATAAATTTGTTGTATATGTTAAAAAATCTCTCTTTCTCTATAGTTTTACCATCTACAGCTCCCTCTAATACCATGCAAGTAATTACCAGTTGTCATAACGCATTACCTCACTTTTCCTGGATAGAGTTATTAAGTCGGCTGTTTAGGTTTCTATGACTATGTAAGTAGGCTGTTTAGGTTTTTACACTACTGAACATTAAAGTTGCTACACCAAGAAGAATTGTAGATGATAAACGGGTATTCATTGGACAAATATATTATACTAGAACCGACATGTGATTACATTTTCACGCAATTTGTGTGCAAAGATCCTGGGAAATCAGCACCAAGAACAACCACCTCTGGCCGTAATAACGGCCTTGATATGCCTGGGCATTGAGTCAATCTGAGCTTGGGTGGCGTGCACAAGTACAGCTGCCCATGCAGCTTCAACACGATACCACAGTTCATCAAGAGTAGTGACTGGGGTATTGTGACGAGCCAGTTGCCCAGCCACGATTGACCAGACGTTTTTCAGTTGGTGAGAGATCTGGAGAATGTGCTGACCAGGGCAGCAGTCTAACGTTTTCATTATCCAGAAAGGCCCGTACAGGACCTGCAACATGCGGTCGTGCATTATCCTGCTGAAATGTAGCGTTTCGCAGAGATCGAATTAAGGGTAGAGCCACGGGTCCTAACACATTTGAAATGTAATGTCCACTGTTCAAAGTGCCGTCAATGCGAACAAGTGGTGACCGAGACGTGACCCCATTCCATCAAGCAGGGTGATATCATGATGCTGTAAACAGAACCTCGATTCATCCGAAGAAATGACGTTTTCTTATTCGTGCACCCAGGTTCGTCGTTGAGTACTCCATCGCAGGTGCTCCTGTCTGTGATGCAGCGTCAAGGGAAACACTGGGAACAGAGATGATGCAAACCATTCCTCTATGTGTGTGTATTAACGTAAACCAAACGTGTAAATAGTCCTCATGCGACAGAGGTGTTGGCAAGAATCTAGTACACAGGATACTGCGTAGAATCTGATGTGTTTCTCTACTATCAGAAGGGGAGGAAAGGGATTAGGTGAAATATTTATGTAAAACAGTTTTTAATTGTGTGCAGTACCCAGATATTACTTAAAGAGACAAATTAGTTGTACGGGTGCAACGGCTAAGTAACCTCACTTCGAATTCTGGGTGGCTGGAAAATCAACTGAATCCCTACAGGCCACAGAGCTACGTATATGACCTGAAGTACGGCCCAATGCTGATACTAGTAGTTGGCTCCACTGCATCGAGGTGGGCTCCCACGTAGGAGACGGATCGAAGCGCGGGCGTGAAATAAACTAAGAGTTTCACTGGGTGGCCGAAAACTAAAACTGAGAATAAAATTACTCTGCAGCAAGGGAGGAAAAGTTCTCGACCGACTCCTGCGCTGGCCAAGAACCAACTCTACCAATGCTCTTCCCACCGTGCCCGGAGAGCGACCGTTCTGTTTGTGCCAGAAACTCGCCAGTTGTTGCCGACAAACAAAGCTTTCATCAATTACGATCTTACAACAGTCTAAACTCTATGATACTCCATAAACCTAGGCACCACCTTCATTCCATCCCGTCAATCCCCGGCGGTGCCTGCAAAAGTGTATTGACGTAACAGTCGGGCAGCATATCACAGCCTCTGCCAGAACTCTGGCGCAGGAAGCTTTCTCCCGATGGGCTCCAATGGAATGTAACTGGGGTGTTGGGTGTGGCGTCGTTTGCCGGCTGCACCGTAGAGCGGCAGTTTCTCCAAGGCTTTCCAAACAATAGCACAACCGTGAGTCCGAGCTGGCGCGTTGCTGCCCAAAACATGAGGCTTTCTCGATAAAACTGCCCCCAGCCATTTTAAAAATACCTCTGTCCCCTGAGACCTGGCATCAAAGGAGGTAGCCGTCAGCTACTGGCAGGTCGAGACTCCATCAGCAATTTTCAGTGACCTGATGGTCAATTGACCCCCTCAGAGCCCGAAAGTTCCCTTTCGCCTCCAACGTGAAATGAACAAATTACTCTTACATGTGTGTGCATTCTACTCCCGATTGTGTACATGCTAGTAAAAAGCATCCGATTACCTATCTTGCGTGACAGTGTAATACAATGGCTGAATTACATTAAGATACTTGCACTTAATTTCAGATTATAGAAATGTAGCATTGGCTTCTTTAATGGCTCTTAATAAGTGTATGAGGAGACCAGAAAGCCTGCAGTCTTACACAACTTCTGCAGTACCTCGTCCCACCTTGCAAACTTCTCAGAAATTCTCCTGTATACCTTGTGAAACTAGTACTCCTAGAAGAAGGATGTGCTTCTCTGGAAGGTATGCAGGAGAACTGTAAAACGCGGGAGAGGTACTGGCGGATGTAAAGCTGTGAGGGGGGAGGGGGCGGGCGTGAGGTGCTGACAGCTGCGTTTGGATAGCTGAGTTGCTAGGATACTTCCCCACCAATAACAAAAACCAATGTTTGATTCTTTCTCTCAGAAACTGTCAAATCAGTTCAAACTACACTATGTACTGACATTTCCTTTTCTATTAGATTAAGTGCTTGTTTTGATTTTCACTTCAGACTTTACTAATTACAATAAAGAGTACCTACTAAACTTTAATAACATGTGATTCTGATATTTTGTTAATCGAACCATGTAGGAAATGCTCCCATTCCTGGATTTTTCAGGTGAGAACTCAGCTCTTAATTTATTCCAAATTCTAAATACAAAATGAATGAGATACAAATCCAAATAATTGCTTGCCACCTATAGAACCTCTCATCGTTTAGACGACAGCTCAGATTTGAAAACATTAAACAGTGGGGGGAACGGGTTAGTTTCATCGGTAATTAGCCTTAATAGTTTACTAGACCAGTCAAACTGTTTCGGTCGTAGGCTTCAGGACACAAGAGGTTCGGCAGCGGATTTAAAAATATATATATAAAAAATATCTCAGTCTATCACTTACTAATAGTAACGAGAAATCTGATAGTGCCTCGTAAGGAAACAACATATTTTCCTTATCTCAAACAGTTGGATAAACGTAAGCACACATATCGCATTACTTTGAAAGGAAAATTCGGTGCCAGCCGCAGTGACCAAGCGGTTCTAGGCGCTTCGGTCTTGAACCGCTCGACCCCTACGGTCACAGGTTTGAATCCTGCCTCGGGCATGGATGTGTTAGATGTCCTTGGTTTAGTTAGGTTTTAGTTCTAAGTTCTAGGGGACTGATGATCTCAGATGATAACTCCCATAGTGCTCAGAGCCATTTGAAAATTCGTTTTCTCATGAATTCAGATTAGCTAAGTCGGAAAAAGCACAAACTCTTCCTGAGCTCACGAAACGCTAGCCACACTTCAAGGAAGGCGCTCATAGGGTGTGGACGTGTTATACACGCTTTGTGCATCTGGGGAGAATGCAGATCATTGTAAACAGGAGTATTCATATTTTCTGTAACAGTATTGCATAATTTTCTATGAAGTGATTAATTACACATATAAAATTGCTTTGCAATGTAGGTGAATGGTTTTGGTCATGTCATCACCATAGACGTGATCCGCTGATACACTTTGTAAAAATAACGTTTTCCTTGTAATTGAGTAACCAATGTCACCTATCATCTAGGCCATTCCTGAGTAGCGTTAAGTGCGGCTTGGGAGGTCAGTTAGTTACAAGTACCATAGATCGTATCAACGCTTCTTTTATAGAAACGATGTCGAACGAGTCAGTTTACAGGATGTTTATACTAAATTGTTGTTAACAGTAATGAGCATATATTTAGTCCTAATCATGCAACTAACGTGCTTTTTTATGGCTCCAGTTTTTTAGTAGAAATTCACCAGTGCAATACAAGGAAATGTTGAGGAGAAATGACCATGAATAACATTTAAATCTTCCTGTCAGACACTTCGTGTTGTTGGGCAAATGACCAAACATTTTTGTTGCTACTCACTGAACTCCTTTCTGAGCCACTGACAGCTTTAACAGTAAGTAGTAAATGTCATTTTTCCCTCTATTGTTGTAGCAACGGACATAACTGTTCTTCTCATACTGTGTGGGGTGGTTATTGGCGAATTTCGTTAGCGAATATGTGTTTTGTCACGGTATAGTAAAAATGCGTACCAAAAAAAAGAAAAAGAAAATGGTTTAAATCGCTTTAAGCACTATATGACTTAACATTTGAGGTCATCAGTCCCCCACACTCAGAACTACTTAAACCTAACTGACCTAAGAACATCACACACGTCCATGCCCGAGGCAGGATTCGAACCTGCGACATAGCAGCACCGCGGTTCCGGACTGAAGTGCCTACCGCTCGGTCACAGAGGCCGGCAAATGTGTAGAACCTTCAAGAGATACCTACATGGCGATCGTTGGTTTACACAATATATTACTCTTACTGCTGCTTTTTAGAAAGAAAGTACTCACTGCACAAAATCGAGAGGTAAGAGTAATATGTTGGGTTTACCACGGACGTCATGTAGGTACGTACCTCTGCAAGTAACCAAGAAATTTAACTGCGCTTCCGTTGGGCTGATTTCACCAGGCATGACTTGTTAATGGGGTACTTTCAGCAGTGTACTCGCTACTGACATAAAAGCCGAAATGTAGATTCTACAGAAGAAAAATACAGTAATACGTATACAGCCAAATGGCGGCGCATTCTTCTTTTCTTCTGTATTCTTCTTCTATATTTGCTGTATCCATCCAGAGTCGAGATATTTTAGTATGGGCGCTGAAGATGAAAATATTAGGAGAAAAAAGCCGTCGTTCTAACACGAAATTGCAGAAATGAGAAGTAATCTCTAATTTCAAATGATCAGCAAAATACGTAATTGTTAACTACTTACTTGGACAATCAACCTGTCTAACCTTAAGTTTGAATAGTTTTTTGTGCTACCCGTTACTCTGGTTCCGTTACATGAAAAAAATTGAGTAGTGTGCAATTTCAGATCCATAGTAAAAATTGTAAGCTGTGCCTTAAATCCCCGCATTTGACAAAAACGAAAGGAAAAAATATAAAAATGTATTTTTCTCTTTATGTAAGAAAATATTACGAGGGGTGGAACTTTAATAGTGGCAACAATTTTGTTACAGCTCGTAAAAAATAGATGCGTGTTTCAAAGTCTTCCTGACCTTCAAAGTAGTCACCAGTATTGTGTATAACCCGTTGCCAGCGATGTGAAAGTCATAGGATACTCTTCGACGTACCAGGTGTGTTGACAGTTCCAGTTGCGCGGTCTATTGCCCGTCGAAGCGAATGCCGTAAAGTGTTTCCTTCAGTTTAGAAATCGAGTTGAACTCAGGAGGGCATAAGTCGGGGAATTGCAACAGGTGGTATAGCACTTAGCAGCCCCATCAGTCAAACAAATCAGTAACAGCTTGCACTGTACGTGCTTCAGAATTGTCCTGCCAAATGATGGTCAGGTCTTGTAGAAAGTGTCATCACTTCTGTCTCTATGCTGTTCATTTTTGGGACACAACCTACAACCAGCATAGAGACAGGCGAATGATTCAGGAGACAGGTATAGTAAATGAATTACATTTACGTTGTCTTGAGTGCAGAAAGTGCAGAAAGTCACTCATCGTCATACACACAGATATAAGAAAATCGTATTTTATTCTTGTGGTGATGACTCTGATTCATCAAGGGACACAAATATTTTCAAGCAGTAGATGGCTTTCCCCATTCAACTTGAGTGATAGTAGCCTACAGAGCACGAGAGATTGCCCCGAATCAAGGTGCTTCGCCAAGAAAAACTACAGTTATCTCTAACAAAATCCATGCAATTCCCTGTAGGTACGTGTTCCGGAAGGAAAGTAAGTAATAGGAACATGGAGACTAGATGCAAGAGTTCATTGATATATTCGTACTGAACTCCAGTTTACAATTTATTGACGTCAATAACAGGGCAAGTGTTTTGCGTGCGCTTATGACCTCGCCGTTGGGGAACGGTAGGTTTCAAACACTCTCTCTCTCTCTCTCTCTCTCTCTCTCTCTCTCTCTCTCACACACACACACACACACACACACACACACACACACAAGCGCTTTGCATTTTTGCAAACATTGCTACAGTCGCACCTTTAAGAAAGATGTCTGTGTTGAATGTGCAAGCTAAATACAAGTGGTCTTCAATAAGGTTTTGAATCAAAACTAACACGTCTCTAAAATTTCCAGTATTTGATGCCGTTGTTGCAAAACCTAACTGAATGAAAATCTAATTTATCGAGAGGTTCGTCAACAATTGTGGCCTGCTCTTTTCTATTCGCAGACCGCAATGCCTTAATTCAAAAGAATCACAGAAACATTTCTTACTGCATCGTCATTTGTCAGTGCTATCACGAATTGACCTTCGCAATGAATGGTAGCACCCTGAAAATTGTAATACTTAAATCTGTTGTTGACATCAGTAAATTTTTTCTCGCGGAATTTCTCTCAAGACTCGTGAGCGTACCTCTTGTCGATAGTAAAATGTCAATACCTTTATGTTGCTCTTCGTCTGTTTCTACCAGAATGTCAACTGCTTCCCTGTCAATGATTTTACATTTATCAAAGAGTTCGCTGTAAGTTCGGCAGTCACTATTGTTTGATGTCCTGTTTTCTTTTTCTAGTTGTGGTCACGAATTTTTTGAATTGTATTATCAGTCAGTGTTCTTGGAGCTTCCTCGTACTCAAATGATTTCGACTCGTCACTAATTGAACTTCATGCCACCAATACGGCAATTTTGTCTGAGAAAAAATTAGAAGAAATATCTGAATGACAGCAAATTAAAAGATCGAAATTTAAGTAATGTTACGAGCACTGAATTAGCAGTAGATTTTTAATTGATTTTATATTCAATGCATTTTTGCTGTTTATAAATAAATAAATGACTCACTGAAATCTCATATTTGCTTCGCTCGGGCCTCTTCCCTCTTTCCCAAGTAAGTGGTGAGCGATTCCCTGCGTGATTACTGGACTTCCTTTCAACCATTTCTTAAGCAAAGACTTATTTTCAAATTGTATTGAGATGAACATGTGTTGCGTCTAAATGACACGAAGATTTAGAAAAAGTGTTTCTTTTTGCTGATGAACTTCCGACAATGTTTCAGCACGTTTTCTTTAGTTGCCACCAGTGCTGATTTAAAGCTAAATTTGGTATGAAGTCTATGAGTTCATACGCTGGAATTCTTGCTTTTCCCATAGTGCTTTACTTCTTTGAAACACAGTTGATTTACGGAACCGCAAAGACTTAAAAAATATCGTTGCTGCCTTGCTTTGAAAATGAAACACTGGTAGGTTCGTTCAGGTTGGATGTTAATACGGAATGACGCGGTTGGCTTTACGCAGTTACTGGCTATTTTGGAGTCACTGACACGTCAGCTCACCAAACCAATGCAATATATGACATGAGTACACATTCAGCTAACAATACGGTGGTAACAAACTACATGTATTTTATACAGAATTAGTTTGTGTTGTATAAGAAATATTTTACGAATTTCATGGTATTTCTTCTTTGCATTTCCTATTTTTAATGTCCAGAGGCACCATTCGCCCTTAGGAAGTCCTAATTTCAAACATTTCGTTTCTATTTCGAATAGTATCAAACTGGAGATGGGCGAGTGAGGAAAAGTAAATAGCGCACGAAAATTTAAAAATAATTAAAGTGCCAAATAAGAGATCTATAATAAGAAAATTTCTATGACTTGTACTACAATTGCATGTGTGTTTGGAATGTAATGTTTTAACATGCATTTGTCAATGCACCCTCACCAACGTACCACGCTTCATGTCCCTCTATGAATAACACGTGTATCTACTTGAAATATCCTCATTGATAGGGAAAGTTCTACAAAGGGAGAAGCTGGCCGACGCTGCAGTCCGGAACCGCGGGACCGCTACGGTTGCAGGTTGGAATCCTGGCTCGGGCATGGGTGTGTGTGATGTCCTTAGGTTAGTTAGGTTTAAGTAGTTCTAAGTTCTAGGGGACTGAAGACCTCAGTAGTCAAGTCTCATAATGCTCTGAGCCATTCGAACCATTTGAACAAAGGGAGAATCCTGAGGCTAAACAACATTAAAAAAATGGGAATAATTCATATGGTCATTTTCTTTTTGGCTGTCTGCCATCATTGTTCAGTGACTCTCGGCCGTGATAGTTTCATCAAATTCCTACCCTGAAAAAGAAAGCAGAAATTTAGATAAATGCATTTCGATGTTCAAGAAGACAGTTTCTTCCTCTATTAAGAGAACGATTAACGAAAGAGTCGAAATGAAGGTCAAATCGTCTGGTCATTGAACAGTCCGGATCTAACCTTTTGAAGTTGGCCTCTGAAAATCGTAAGTAATACATGCAATCCTAGGAACGTATTGCAGATAAGGCAATATTTCGTGATACTCTGAAATGAAGTATAGCTAGGAAATTTAATATTTTCTTATTATTCCATAAACAGTCAGTACACGATACTTCAATGTTGCTTTTACCACGATCAGACGGTGAAAGACACGTAAGAACAGAAAAGACAATTGAAGGTAAAACATCAGCTGGACAGAAACACGATAATATAGAATTTGGGTACTGTTATAACTTTAAACATTGTGTCCGCAGAGAAAAGTTCAGTCTCATTATTTCGTTTGTGATTAAAAAAGTAATACTGTACATAGTTTTCTCAGATAGATTTAGCGTTCCAATCTGTTCTGACTTTTGATTTTGACTTCTTTGTTCTTTTTGGTTTCTTTTTCTTCCTATTACTGGTCGCTATTATCTTTACTTCACTGATTCTTTATTGTGGGGTTGAAGGCTGCCGTGCGCCCACTTGCAAAAATGTCGATGAACAGACAGATCTCGTTTAATGTTATGTCCCGACCTAAGAGAAATTGTTCAGCTGCGAGTTTCGCCAACGAACAATGAGTCTCTCCGGAATTTGCGCTCTTGTTCCTTCCGACCTTTCCACGTTCATTGTTAATATCTGCAAGAGCACATAGCTGCTTCCGTCGTGCCTTCGAATCTCAACATTCATACTTCATCGCCACCAAAAGAATAAGAGCGACTCGCTATGAAGGAATTCCGTACTTTAAAGGCGTTAATTGGATCTTAAAACAGAAATTTCTATGACGATTGAGTCTGTTGAATGTCTCGCCTCTTCTAACTCTGGTTGACATTATCGTCTTATTAAAAACTATGCTGACATGAATTAACAGAAACAAAATGATGCGTACAGATACAGAACTGATTTTATCTGTACACGCTTTTCACAAAACGAGTAGGGCATCAAGCGCTGCATCGTGTATATGCCGCGTACATTCGCAGCTGCCTCTGCCGCGAAGGATAGAAGGTTATATTTAGCTCATGCGAACGTTACATACACCTGAATGTGTTACTGGCCCTCACATTGAGATTTCAAACACACGTTGTTTGCATGTTCGCTGCAGCACAAACACTGCATTGCACACTGACATTTCAGACGCAGGTTTCCTGCACGTAAACCACAGTTCTTACTGCCCCTTTCCCTGTGTGATATCAACAGCTTTTCAGCACTGCCGGTCCGTTCACGTGTCAATACGTTACAAAAAGCCGGTCGCTAAAATATATTTTTCAAAGGGTCATATCTCAGGTGCTGTTGATGCCAGAGTATAGCAAATGGCCTAGCAATCATTTGTATACCTACCGGAAGAATAGGCATACTCTGCTTATACTACATTACATGGTAAAAATTTAAACATTCATGGCAAAAATTTAAACATTTTACACTTCTTCCAGCCCAGGAAAATTGAACAAATCGTTTGGTTCTTTCGCATTGGATGTGGTCTAGAGTAAGGCTTAGTCGTCTTATAAAAACAGCATTTTCTCTTGTGCGGTTCCTGAGAAAATCCGAAAAATCGGTTTTTAGCTGCTTTTTGGACTGTAGGTCGCAGTTATGTAAATAACTGACCGTAGCAAGTAGCTGAGATTTCAGCTTTGTGTTCTTTTGACATTTATCTAGAAACGCCATTTTCCGTTTTCCAAAAGTTCGTCCGCTGACACACATTCGAATAGCAATGAGTTTTAGGATCTAAAGAACCTGTTGTGGGGATGGCTACTCTCATCAATTCTATGCATGGCAAATCATCGAAATTTCCATCGCATGTTCTTCAGATGATGTTCACGGCGACCCTTGTAACTTTTTTCGATATTATTATGAGTTAGCGAGGTATATAGGTTTAAATACACGGTCGTAGATTGTGTTCCAGAAATGAACAGCACAGAGCCACATGTGGCCATCAATTTGCAGGACTATGCTCAAACATGTACAGTGCAAGCTGTTACTGATTTGTTTCACTGATGCGGCTGCAAAGTGCTGTACCACCTACCGCACGCTCCTGACTTAAGTCAACGCGATTTCTGAACTGAAGGAAGCACTTCACGCCATTCGCTTCAGAACTGCTACAAATTCGTCGGGCAATAGGCCGCACAGCTCGAACTGTCAACACAACTGGCACTACTAAAAGTATCCTTCGACTTCCACATCGCTGGCAACGGTTTATACACAATACTGGTGACTATTCTGAAGGTCAGTAAAACTTTGAAACACGTATCTATTTTCTACAAGCTGTAAATAAATAGTTGTCACTGTAAAAGTTCCAACTCTCTTATTAGACGTAGTGAACACACGGGAAAAGTTCTAGGATCATCGCAATGGTTCTGAGTGTGCTAAACTATATTGTCAGTCATAATTTTTTTTCGTACTTATAGCAGATATTCAAATATGCCCACAGCGATACCGGCATGATAAAAAAAAAGCGGCTCTTAACATTCATGAAAAGAACTTAAAATGACTGCCACATATTATGTAATACTGCAAACACTGAAAATACTGCAAATTCAGTAAAATATTTTCGATAACATTTTCTCTCTTTTAAGGTACAATTCTGAAGTCAGAAGATTTCCATTAATTGCATACCGGCGAGAAAAGTATCCAGAAAAAGTTCAACAGCTTTGTGTCAACCCCACATTATGAGTAGTTATTTGTTATTCACGTGTGTCAGAGTACATAAATTCCTCAAAGTATAAACTGTCGAAACTAAAATAACTTACATAACTCGTTTTATATAAGCAGGACACCACACCGTAGCAGGAAAAAGGAGGCAAAAATCGGAGAAATGCTCTTCTCTACGCACAAAAAAGGCCTATATGTTCCTCTTTAAAAGATTCTCAGAGAAAATACGGGAACCAGCTGCCTCAGTTTTCAGTCGGCCTTGCTCATAAAAAATTTTGGCATGTGTGCTTATTCGCGCTTTTTTGTGTTGAAAGCAAGTAGCAGAGAGGCAGTGAGAGTGGAAGAGAGAGGGGTCAGTGACAATGGGAGAAAAAGAGACAAAGGTGGAGGCAGAGAGAAAATGTCAGTGAAACAGAAAGAGAAGTGGTATCAAAAGAGCAAGGGGATACCAAGTTATTTACTGTCAGTGAGGGGCAATGGATGCAAAAGAGAAAGAACGATAGATGGTGTTAGAAGCAGTTGCAGTAAAAGAGAGCCGAGGCAGTAGAAATGTAAAATACAGATGAGTGGAAAACATACATAGGTATGGGGTGTCTGGACCCTCGAAGTACGGTGTACTTTTGTTACATAAGTATAGGGAAGAGCACATATTGGAGATAAATTTTAAGCACGTAGATATACGGGATCCCAACAGTTACTGAGCTAACGAGGTATGGTGCAGATAGTGCCAGCGGAAAAGAAAGACAAAAAGAGACGATGTATGTGAGAGAGGAGAAATTAGCTCTGGGATATACCATAAATTGCAGGAGACAGTGTAAATGAAAGATAGGAGTGTGTGACAGAGGGAGAGAAAGGCAGAAGGAGCCAATGTTGAAGGGGCCATCAAATGAAAATTGAACACTCGTCTCCGCAGCTGTTAAGACGTTATTTTACAAGGAATCGATCCAGTTAGTTCCTGTTTCTTAGAAACACAGATGGCCACTAACAGATTCACAATTTCACTCACTCTTGCACTTCCTTTCCGATTAAAACCGACCTCCATGCATGTCTTTCTGCAGATCGCCAAAGATATGAAAATCACACAGTGGATATCCGGGCTTTATGGAGGATGTTGCAATGTTTTGTGAACAAATTACTTAAATACAGGCTTCGTCCGATTGGCAGTGTGGGAGCGGACATTATCATTCAACAGGATAACTCCATCCACCAGCACTCTGACAGCCCTAGGACAAATGGCAAAGTCAACATGGCGCATCACTCCTGCCACAGAAATCCAAAGCTGTTCACAGAAGTTCTGGTGAGATCATGATGACTTTCTTCTTCGACTGGAGCGGTCCTCTGCTTGTAGAGTTCCTTTAGCGTGGATCCACAGTATATGTGCAGCACTATTAATTCATTTTGCAGAAACTGTCACGCGCCATTAAGTTAAAACTTCCAGGAATACTGTCCGACTAGACATCGTGTTGCACTATAATGCCCGTTCCCTCACCGGGATCTTTCATCATCTGATTTCCACATTTTTGGCGACTTGAAGAGAGACATGCATAGACGTTAGCTACATTCGGAAAAGGAAGTGCAAAAGTGAATGCGGTTGTGCATCCGTCTGCGGCCGACAGCGTTACACGAAACGGGAATTGACGTTTCGTATCCCAGTGGAATAAATGTCTCAATTCATGTAGTAATTGCTTTTGAATGGAAACATTCTGTGGTAACGTTTTGGCGGTTTTTCGATTTTTATTTGTGTGGCATACGTCAGCTTCATGAGAGAAAAAGAAACAATTGCGAAAAGTGGAAGCGAATGAGAAGTTCCTCGAAGTCCGACAGTGGCAATTTGGGGAAGGGGCGGACTTTGTGAGCTACAAAAATGGTTCAAATGGCTCTGAGCTCTATGGGACTTAACATCTGTGAACTTCAGTCCCCAGGAACAACTTAAACCTAACTAACCTAAGGACATCACACACATCCATGCCCGAGTCAGGATTAGAACCTGCGACCGTAGCGGTCACGTGGTTCCAGATTGTAGCGCCTAGAACCGCACGGCCATGCCGGTGGGCTTGTGAGTTACGCCCTATCGCCCCACATCCATGTGTTAAAAAAATTGCCCAATTTTACGTTCCCCTCACCCACGTGTAAAAGTTCCACGGTCTAGGCGTCAAAATCCCGAGCGAACACTTCCCACGGAAATGTGTGGAGACAATACGGCGTTGGTTGATTAGATAGACAGCAAACTGTAAGCGAGAAGGAAAGAGACAACGACAATAGAAGAAAACAGAATGACATGAAGATAATGGCAGTGGTACAGAAAGACAATGAAAGTGTCAGAGGAAGAGGCAGTGGAAAGGAAGTAGGAGAGAAAGGGACGACGGCAGTGATTGTGGGCAGCACGGCGGGTGCCATGGACCCGACACTCGCCTACACGTGTTGGCAACCCCTCAAACATTGAACCATCACGGCATTGCATATGTATAAAGCGTTGATTCCCTGGATTGCGTAGATCACAGAAAGGACGACAGATGGCAGCACAAGCGCCACCAGAGGTCCTCTGTGACAGGAACCCATTTCCTCCACCGTGTCCAGAGTGAACTAGATCGGCACTAATACCTCGACGCCCCGGCTATATAGGGCGGCGCAAGCCAACACGTCGGCAGTTAACTCCACCGAAATTCTGGGCCATTTCATGCGCCGGTCTTAGCAGTCCATCAGTCCCAGCCCGATCAGTAGCCGGCTCTGTGGGACCAACGACTTTCCAGCGAAATTCCGGGACGTATCTGTTGACCAACTACGTCGTACGCTCAACTTGTGTCTTAGCGGTTATCAATGGCATAGTCTCCACGTCCAACTACTTTCATACTCTGTGTGTTCCGGTCGTAAATCAGCTGTATTATCTTTTAGTGAGAGGCGTTGTTCCTTTGTTATTTGATCTCTCTACTGTGGTCGTAATAAACCCTTATTCCTGGTTACCTGTGTCTAATTATTGCTTATCAAGAGTCTCCCCGTGGGAGATCTAGAAGATCTATGAGATCATTATTTGTACCCCTGACCGTTCATTTCACATACCTCAGTAAGCTTCCTGAAGTCTGTCTCCTTCAGTCTGTGTTAGTAGATAGCGGTATAGCCGACAAAAGCTGCCTTGAAGAAAATTTGACTAGCTCCTACCATGCACAGGTCGCACAACTCAAACACGCAAGCAGTTCTGCAAGTTAGTAAAATATCGTATGGCGTGTGGGGTTGTAACTAACTTTCGTGAAATGCATCCAGTTCAATTAATTCGGCTTTCTTGCTTCCAAAACAAGTGTAAAATCGGTATTTGCTGCAGAAACTATAATCGGTTCAAGTTAATTCCTGTTTTTATCACAAGATTTTCACACGAGAGCAGTCAGAAATTCATCATTCTGATCCCAATTATTTTCACGTCCTACACATTCCATGCGTAGAAGAAAGGGTTACTCGAGAGTATGGCCTTAGTAGTGGAATGAGAGAGTAGAAAGACTATTTTGCTCTACAGTCAATTTCTGCTAGTAATAGAGGATGCACTGTTCAAGGCTCACAAGAGGAGGACATATAGTTAGAAAAGGCTGGCAAATATGGGATGATTTCAGTTAGATTACATCATGATTAGGCAGCAATTCGGAAATCAGATATTAGACAGTACGGAATACCCAGGAGCAGGTATAGACTCAGATCACAATTTAGTAATGGTGAAGAGTAGGATGAATTTTGTTAATATGCAGTAAGAATGAATGCGCAAAGAAGTGGGTTACGGAAATGCTAATGAATGAAGAGATACATTTGAAATTCATGAAGGCTATAGAAATTGAGGTAATGAATAGCTCAGTAGACAGTTAAGTTGAAGAGGAGTAGACATCTCTAAAAAGAGCACTCACAAAAGTTGCAAAGAAGAACGTAGATACAAGACTGGTGACTGTGAGGAAAACATAGATAACAGAAGAACACATTAATTGAGCAACAAAAGAAGAAATTAAAACATGTTCAGGGGAATTCAGGAAAAAAGAAATACATGACACACAGGAATGGAAGAAACAGGAAGTCCGGGGAAGCTATGGCGAAAGGGCTCAATAGAAAATATGAGGAAATCGAAAGAGAAATAATTACTGGAAAAACGAACTCAGTATATAGAAAAGTCAAACGCGGAAACATTAAGACTGCAATGGAAATTTCATTGTTAAAGGCTCAGGAGACAGCGGATGTATGGAAAGACTACACTGCAGGCGTCTATGAGTTTAAGTGACGGTAGAATAAACGGGAATGGATAGGGAAGAGATAATGGGTGCAGTATTAGATTCAGAATTGGAAGGCTTAATGTTAAATAGGGCAAAAGGGATTATTAACATTGCTTCGAAATCTTTAAAATGATTAGGAGAAGTGGAACAAAATGATTATTCACGTTGGTGTGTAGAATGTATGGGACTGGTGATATGCCACCACACTTCCGGAAAAATGCCATCCATACAGTTCCTACGATAGCAAGAGCCGACAACAGCGAAAGTTATCCCACAATCAGCTTAACAGTTCATGCATCGAAGTTGCTGATGAGAATAATATACAACAGAATGGAGAATTGACGATTTTTTAGATGACGATGAGTTTGGCTTTAGTAAAAGACGGCGGAGAGGCAGGTGAGACTTTGCGGCTGACAATGAAACCAAAATAGAAGAAAAATCAAGAGAAGCCCATAGGATTTGTCGACCTGAAAAAATAGCATCAAACCAAGCAGAATACGGTCGACTCAAGAAAAAAGTCTATCGTTGACACACAGGTATTCGCTACTTACTCCAGTGATCTTCGAAAGACGTGCTCGCAATAATGTTTTCAGGTTTTCACGAAACAACGGCGCTGAGTAGTCGCGCGGTCTAGGCACCTCGGCACGTTCCGCGCTGCTCCATCCGTCGGAGGTTCGAGTCCTACCTCGGGCATGGGTGTGTGTGTTGTCCTTAGCGTAAGTTAAAGTTAGATGAAGAATTTCGAAAACCTAGGGACTGATGACATCAGCAGTTTGGTCCCACAAGACATTACCACAAATATTCTCGAAACAAGAAAAGCAGTTTTATGAACGACAGGTAAATTCACACGCCAATAACTTCCAAACTAAGGTACTTAAAAGTTCCAAACGTTTAACTAAATTTGTTCTCGCTTCGTAATTACGAAAAACAACCGACGGAGCGTAAGAGTTTCCTCGTCTTAACAAAAATTTTGTGCGAGCGGTTCCACATTGACTTGTACCACAAGACAATACCCTAGGGACTTCTAGACACACAAAACTATAGCGCAAAACAATACACATATCACGCGACGTGCTTATTTCCTTTTGTCTGATCATTTAGGCAACCAGTCAGATATGCTACGGCATCCCAATAATCACGGTAATCAATAACCTATGCAACAGAATTCCGGACACAAATTTATAGAAGAAAGTCTGAATTTACGAACCCAAAAAAAAAAAATACGAATTATTCCCAGAAATGAGCTACTAATCGATTCCGCATCTAACTTTCCTTCTGGCACCTTTTATACAATAGCTTGCACACTTCGACGTACATCACACGATTGCTAAAAGCAGAAGAACTTCCCAACCACACGTT
Source organism: Schistocerca gregaria (assembly GCF_023897955.1). NCBI lineage: Eukaryota > Metazoa > Arthropoda > Insecta > Orthoptera > Acrididae > Schistocerca > Schistocerca gregaria. The sequence goes on along the minus strand of NC_064921.1, from coordinate 132,676,044 downwards.
TTACATACCTTTTAATCAAATAAATCACCCACCCTTTACACGTGTCCTCCACACACTCTCTCATGCTCTCCTCAACTTTCACAGCAGAAAACCATTAAATAATAATATTTTAAAAGCGGCTACTGTTACATCAGCAAGATATTTTAATGAAAGAAAGGAAAATTCTAGAAAACAACTTCTTTGAACGGAAACTGTTTTGTTACAGTTTTAGCTGATATTAGAAATGAATACGTAATAAGCTTTAGCTTTATTTTGTGATGCCAGAAAAGTTATTATGATTTTCAGGTAAAACTTTATTTCAAAAACTACTGAAATTAATGAATTGACATGTTTAGGGTACTGGTATAATATCAAAACTAGACTGTATACGGAGTATGAAACGGATCGAATAAAATTCTTAATTACTTCTTTAGATTCAAACTGTGTGTGAGCAATTAATCCATCGGACGCGGGGCCAGCATATTGCCACAAAATCCACAGCGTGAGGTGCATATATGTGAGGGGAAAAATAGTCGCTCTCTCTCTCCCTCCCACTCTCTCTCTCTCTCTCTCTCCTCTCCCCTAGCTACATAACCAGCAGGCTACAAGATCGCACACTTAATTGTAACTTGGGAAGACCCAGAATAAATTGCTGTGTACCACGGCTATTACGAGACTCCTTTTTTTAAATGAACTAAGCACAACCAGTTAGACACGGATTATTAACAAAATTTTAACTACCCAAACGCTTGTTTTAAATGAAATATTATCGAAACAGTACACTAGGTGTTAGTAGTGCATCGAATTAGTGCTACGTTGGACTTCATAGCAATATACCGAAACTATTTTACAAAAGTGTTAACGAAAATGTTTTTCGTACTGAGTTACCACTTTCAATTTATCTCCATAAATTAATGTTGATTAGACAGAATGTAATGTAATTGTTTTTTCTAAGTTTCCTCCATCTTAAATGTCCTCTATTATGCTTCTCAGCACAAAATTTCTGTCCTGTGGAAACATTTCCAGTTCAAAAAATTGCATTTATTTAGTAGCATGAGCTAATCAGTATACCGCTATGATGAGCACTCGTAAGAATTAGAGAAAAATACGTGAACTCTAATATGAAGAGGCACTGTGGCTTCTCACTACTAATTAATATACTATTTACAATAATTAGCTTTGTATAAAAATCGCTACGGTTAGGGTTCATAAAAATCTTTACAAGATATATTTTGTAACAAAATAATGTGGGAGCTCTTTCTCTTTCTCACTGCTGAACTAAACGCACTTATCATACAATATCGTTTCATAAAATTCACTTTACTGCTCGTCTATCAAAATTCTTACAACATTATAACATCTGCTTTATAATGAAGCACACTAGGGACAACCTATTTTTCTCACACTTATACATCATTTACACGAAGGACATTTCATTTTTACACCTTTCTGTCATTTTTTCTCAATCAGGTAACAGTGAGCCTCGTATCAGGTTTACATGAAAGGATCGTACCCGCAAAGTAAAGAACGTCTAAGCCAAAGAATCACAACTTTGCACCCAGTGAAGAAGAAATGTTACTGATGTTCCTTCAAATTACACATGCTGTTTTTTTATTATCTGTCATAGTTGGTATTTTTTCACAATAACAATTAGATTTCTCTGAAATCTATATTCAGTAGCACCCCACAAATGTATTGTTCTTTAGTAAAATGTGAACTAAATGCCACTAATAAAAGGAAAACATTACACTACCTGGCACTACTACTACTTGAACCAGCGTCCAAACAAATGCATAGCCATTATACGCACTTGAAACGCAAATTATTTTTTAGCAAGTTATAGCTGAAAGCAATTTCTTATTTACAAACAAGCAATTTTACTTTTCAAGACATTTCTTCACCTTTTCTTTCAAAGCCTTCAAACACTTTCTTCACTGCAGTAGAATGTAAATTCATACAATTGCTGTTTCTTGACCGATAGCCTTTAGATAGCGTATACAAATCCACAACGATTGCAAGATGCTGAAATCATTTACAACAGTTCTTTTTGTTTGCAACAAACATTCAATACTAAACCATATTTCCCTCATCTCTGTCCCTTTCTTTTGGCACCGTACACTGACAATCATACCAATATTGCACTTGTTCTTAAACTTACACATAATTATGCAATAGCATATTACTTGATATTCTCATTACAGACTATCTTTTTTGCATTACTTTATATATTTATTGCACCCCCATAACTCATATATTTGTTACTAGCTATGATGACATTTATACAGGATGGTCCATTGATCGTGAACGGGCCTAATATCTCACGATATAACGGTCAAACGAAAATACTACAAAGAACGAAACTTGTCTAGCTTGAAGGGGGAAACCAGATGGCTCTATGGTTGGCCTGCTAGATGCCACTGCCATAGGTCAAACGGATATCAACTGCGTTTTTAAAAAATAGGAAACCCCTTTTTTATTACATATTCGTGTAGTACGTAAAGAAATAAGAATGTTTTAGTTGGACCACATTCCTCTCAACAGCGAGTAGTTCGCCTTCTGTCGTCATAAATATTGCGCAATACTTGAAAATGAAGTAAATAACCTGAAACGTTTCTAGCATCTCAGGAGTAATACAAAATCAATATGTGTTGGATATCAGTTCAATAACTTTAACCATTTTCGAAACTTGGATGTTTTTCTGTAAAAATCATTGGTGCAACAGAAAGGAGCTAGAAACTTAAAAATTTATATTTAGATTCCTTTTGCATAATAATTTAGTAGAAACAGTATTCTGGATCTCACAAATTAAAATTTTAGTTGAAATTCATGATTTTCGGGTTTTTGTCTTAGAAATTATGGAAGTAAGATAGATTAAGTAGGCGAATAAATAAAGCTAGGATGTTTAAATTTAAGTAGAAGGGAGATCCGCTATAATCATAAAGACGTGAGAAGTTCCCACTCAATAACTATAGCGATAGCGTATCTCCAAAGGGCAAGTTGAGAGCTCCTCTACTGTGTGTAGTGTAATTAAATTAATTCTCTTGCCCAAACTATTTGACATAGCCACATCAGACATTTCTTATGATTACTTACTTGTGTGCTGATTGCACAATTAATTTGAAAGCTTCATCGGCCATCAGCAAAGGAAGCAATGATTTATTCGATAACTTAAAGTGGTGCATTACTAGCCCTGCGGCTAGTCGGGAAAGTAGATTTGATCAGGCGTTCCCTTAGCCGTCCGCACCGCGACTTTATATGTAAGAACGCTGCGCTAGAACAGGAAGGCCTCAGTTCTCTCCAGACGCTGATTTGCGCACCACCTGTGCCGGGAGTCGCGTCGCGTAGGTGTCATTGCTATAAACAGCCTCGAATGCCGTACTAAGTTACTCGGGATACGTGTAACCATGAAATCGTTTTGGAGTGAAGTGTTAATTCTGGGATGACATTAATGATCCATCTTCAGTTTGCGTATGTCGTATTTTCACGTGCCGCCGCAGGACAGACATTCTACCATTATTTAGCGTGGCGTTTGATGAACATTATCATCAAATTATGGCGAGCGTTCACTTAAACATTTAATTTGAACAGTTATAGTTGCAACAGCGCATTAGACTCTGAACTGTTCTGGTAGTTGGATTGTGGGGATTCTATTTGGTCTGTGACTTTCAGAATATAATGAACATTTTAGAGAGAATGGTTTTTTTATTATGAATCCCAGACAATCTCCTAATTCCTCAGAACTATAAGCTGTAGCTATAAATGTATTTTTCAGATGAAGTGGGCACTAGGAATTCTAATTACAGGCTTCCGTTTTGCTAATCACTTTCTGGTTGCCAATATTGCAGTTAGAGAGCCAGTGTTGAGAATGGCAAACAACAGCAATAAATAAATAATAGGAACATTTAACAATTATTCCACCCGCCGCCCCACATATGGTGCATCGGCCGGGAAAGAAACTGAGTAAAAGTGAAAGAGATTTTTAAATATTCAGATTCGGGAGCGAAATGCGACACGCAACTGAGTAATAGAATAGTGATAGTGTTACGTGTGCATGTGGACGACGCAATTGGATTAACAATATATCTGGATTGACGGAGCTGGCACTGAGTCTAGCGGCGCTGCCAGCATCGCGAAAAGCCAGTTTCGCCTCGCCAAAGTCGTCCGCCGGGCCACGCAAACACACAGCAGCTGTCGAAGTGCCGTCTGCAGTTCAACGCACCGTGGCGCCTCAGTAATCCTGGTACGCCGCGCCGGCAACGCCATACGTCGTGCAGAAGGAACTAAGTTAAGTGAAAAGCTCTTAAATTTTTTACTAACCTGCACTAAAATACTGTCGGCGATGGAACCGCCAGCAGAAACTGAGGTTAAACCTAAATCAGACCCTATATCTGTTGAGGGAACTGTAAATCCAGACAACGGTTCAAGTGTAAATATGCATGAAAATAGTAATGTTAAAATGAAATATGAAGTATTGTCTCTTGATAGTAGTGTGAAAAGGGGCAATGATTCAATAATAGAGACCCCTGCAGTAAAGCAGAAATCAGAAATTGTTAATTTATTGGATGATAGTTTATCTGATGAGTTAAAAACGAAACAGTCATCAGAGGTGGTAGGGTTTAAGTAGGATAAGTTAGATATGACTGTTCAATCAGATGTTACATTTCGTTTTGATGATTCTGAGAGTGATAAAAATCAGTTAGTGAGCAACCCAAAGATACTGGGGCTATTGATTTAAATGTTGTATTACAAGCAATAGCTACCAGTAATTCTGAATTAAAGTATGAGATTGTGGCCAGCCAAACTAATTTTAATAAACGATTGGAGATAAAAGACAATACCTTCAAGGCTGGTTGCAATAATTTGAAAGAGGATCTGGACAGTTTGAATTATAAAATTGATTACAATCATGAGGATATTAAGGAAAAGGTTGCTCAACAATTTTCTGAAATGTATAAAACAGTAAAATCCGAAGTTTCTGAGGTTCGCAAAGACTTCCAAATGGAAGATGCGAAGCTGGAGCACAGAAAAGATTCAGGCGGAATCTGAACTGTGCTCAGATAGGTTTAACGATGTTAATGTGAAAGTAAACATATGTCAAGCAGAACTAGATGCAATCAAAACTGATACTACTCATATTGTGCAAAGAGTAGATAATGTTGAAATGAGAGTAGAAAATATTAGTACTAACATTGCTAACATTTAGAGTAAAGTAGCTTCAGTAACTTCTGATAATGGTAGTATACAACAAGCTGTAGCTGCAAACGCCGCATTTATCGGATATTGGCAGTTCTTGCGGTTCGATCCAGATAAAAATATCCACCCGCTAGATTTCTGGAACGATTTTGAAGATGTGATTCCACCAACTTGGTCTGAACGAGAGAAAATCTCATTTATTAGAAGCCATTTAGCAGGTGACGCCATGCGTTAGTCAGCTGATGTTATGTTGAAGTGTAAAACATTAGCTGAATTTTAAAAAGCTTTCATTAATGAGTATTGGTCTATCAATAAGCCAAATGAAGTGTGAGAGAATTTTGGAGTGGAAAACGCTTCAATGCAGGCAAGGAATCTATTAAAGTGTTTGCCAGGTTATGGACTTCACGTTTGTCACATTTGGCAAAGGAAGCAATGATTTATTCGATAACTTAAAGTGGTGCATTACTAGCCCAGTGGCTAGTCAGGAGAGCAGATTTGATCAGGCATTCCCTTAGCCGCCCGCACCGCGGCTTTATATATAAGAACGCAGCACGAGGAGGAAGGCCCCAGTTCTCTCCAGACGCTGATTAGCGCACCACCTGTGCCAGGAGTTGCGTCGCTTTGGTATCATTGCAATAAACAGCCTCTGATGCCGTAATAAGTTACTCGGGATGCGCGTAACCATGAGATCGTTTTGGAGTGAAGTGTTAATTCTGGGACGACTTTAATCATCCATCTTCAGTTTGCGTATGTCGTATTTTCACGTTTCGCCGCAGGACAGACTTTCTACCATTATTTAGCGTGGCGTTTGATGAACATTATCATCAAATTATGGCGAGTATTCTCTTAAACATTTCATTTGAACAGTTATAGTTGGATCAGTGCATTAGACTCTGAACTGCTCTCGTAGTTGGATTGTGTGGATTCTGTTAGGTCTGTGACTTTCAGAATATAGTGAATATTTGAGAGAGAATGGTTTTTTGATTATGAATCCCAGACAGCCTCCTAATTCCTCAGAGCTTCAGAGCTATAAGCTGTAGCTATAAATGTATTTCTCAGATGAAGTGGGCACTAGGAATTCTAATAACAGGCTTCACGTTTTGCTAATCACTTTCTGGTTGCCAATATTGCAGTTAGAGAGCCAGTGTTGAGAACGGCAAACAACAGCATTAAATAAATAATAGGAACATTTAACAATTATTCCACCCACCGCCCTAGAGCATGTTGTCGGTCGATCAGTATAGCAAATATACTTCCACTTTTCCCACAGAAAGAAATCCGGGGACGTTAGATTTGGTGAATGTGCGGGCCATGGTATGGTGCTTCGACGACCAATCCACCTGTCATGAAGTATGCTATTCAGTACCGCTCCAACAGCACGTGAGCTATGTGCCGGACTTCCATCAGATTGGATGTACATCGCCATTCTGTCATGCAGTGAAACATCTTGTAGTAACATTGGTAGAACATTACGTAGGAAATCAGCATACATTGAACCATTTAGATTGATATCGATAAAATGGGGGCCAATTATCCTTCCTCCCATAATGCCGCATCATACATTATCCCTCCAAGGTCGCTGATGTTCCACCTGTAGCAGCCATCGTGGATTTTCCGTTGCCAATAGTGCATATTATGCCGGTTTAGTTACCGCTGTTGGTGAATGACGCTTTGTCACAAAATAGAACGCATGCAAAAAATCTGTCATCGTCCCGTAATTTCCCTTGGGCCCAGTGACAGAACTGTACACGACGACCAAAGTCGTCACCATGCAATTTCTGGTGCATGAGAATATGGTACGGGAGCAATCGATGTTGATGTAACATTCTCAACACCGACTTTTTTGAGATTCCTGATTCTCAGCGATTTGTCTGATACTGTTGTGCGGATTAGTCGCGTCAGCAGCTGAAACACCAACGTGGGCATCATTATATGTTGCAGGTCGTGGTTGACGTTTCACATGTGCCTGAATACTTCCCTTTACCTTAAATAACGTACTATCTGGCGAACGGTCCGGAAACTTCGATGATGTCATCCAGGATACCGAGAAGCATACATAGCACACTACCCGTTGGGGATTTTTAATCGCAACAGCCATACATCAACACGATATCGACCTTTTCCACAATTGGTAAACGGTCCATTTTACTTGGGTAATGTATCACGATGCAAATACAGTGCGCTCTGGCAGAATGTTACGTGGTACCACGTACTTACACGTTTGTGACAATTACAGCGCCATCTATCACAAAGCAAAAAAAGTGGTCCAACTAAATCATTCATATACATGTAATAAAAATGGGGGTTCCTATTTTAAAAAACGCAGTTGTTATCCGTTTGACCTATGGCAGCGCCATCTAGCAGGCCAACCATAGCGCCATCTTGTTTGAACCTTCAAGCTTGACGTGTTTCGTTCTTTGCAGTGTTTTCGTTTGATGCTTATTTCGTGAGATATTTGGCCTGGTCACTATCAATGGACCACTCTGTATAATGACTTCTATAAGCCCTTACTCTTTTTATAGCTCCTGTTTTCGCTTTAATTTATCCGCTAAGAAAATCCCGTGGCTATTATCTACTACCAGCACGATATAAACTGTTTTTAGAGGATAGTGAAGTTCTGGATGAAGTAATAGGATGACAGTACAAAACGAAAACGGAATTGATACTCTAACAACTAGCGTTGTTCTGTGTTTGTCAAACATCTGACATCATAAGGATCCTGAGCCGCCTCAGACCAGTTAGTTACCATTATCCCCACACACATTATACCAAGCTACGTATTTTTCTTTTGTACAGAATCGGATGGGTACGTCACATTTCTCCCCAGTTTGCTTTCTTCAAACAAAAGGCATGGTTAGAAAATATCGCGTCTACTATCTTGGTAACTTCTTTATTCGAAACTCCAACTTTGTGTTTTTGTTAAAGATATGCACCAACAAACATTTCCACTTTGAAGCTGAAGATGATAAGAAAACTGTGGTACAGTTGTACAACTTGGTGTCTTACAGATAGTATAATTTCATATGTAACTGCTTTCTTACTTTTACGTAACTAAAACAATGCTTATCCAGAAAACAGGCATACGAACCACCTATTTTCAATTAAAAATAGCATCCGCAATATTCTTTGACGCCAGAAACATCTCCGCACGATCATCTCGCCAAGAAGGAACATTTTCATCAAAAACTGCAACCTCAGTTAAGGACTGTACCGTTGTCTTTACAGTAATTTCAGGACCAGGATCATCTTATAAATCCTGCACTACTTCACATCGTTTGAATTTCATACCTTCTGTGGAGAAAACGCTCGCTTTAATGAGGTCATTTATCTCCTTATTTGTGGCACACTTTTTTAAACTGTCTGTTAGTGGTGAGTCGAAGAATTTCTCCAAAAATTCTCCTGCTCTTATCCTATCAGATTTTGTAACACTTTTTTTAAGTTATCAACATTTTCACAATACCCCCTGCTTCCTCTATTTTCTTTACTTTATCTTTATAAGATGAGCATTGGTTTTATATCTGTCATTTCTTCATCACTGTCAGACAACTTTTTTTTTAGTCATCAGTCTTCTGACTGGTTTGGTGCGGCCTGTGTAAACCTCTTTATCTCAGAGTAGTACTTGCAACCTATGTTCTCATTCACTTGCTGGCTGTATTCCAGTCTCTGTATTCCTCAACAGTTTTTACCCTCTACAGCTCTCTCAAGTACCATGGAGGTGACTCTGTGATGGCTTAAAAGGTGTCCTATCATCCTGTCTCTTCTGACGAAAATATGTCAATCCCTTTTGACTTATTCGATCAGAGCCTTCCAAAGATCTTCTAAATACTGATTTTCATACTGATTCCCCTATATCTTTTGTATCAACCGCGTTTTCCATCTATCCACTCTCTTCTCTCCATTTAATAGTGGAATTCCAAATGAAGTCCTAGTGTTGCCGACGTGGCGTTTAAGTTCACCGATGATTGGTTAGACTTTTGTATACGTTGAATCAGTGCTTCCCATAATCATCTATTTCTCGATTTTTCAGGGAGTCATCAGCTTCTCTGCACTTGGTGTTTATTTCATTTCTAATTGTCTTTTCTGCCCCCCACAATAGTGTAGCAGTAGCTTCTTTGATTCTTTTATTAGGTCCCACGTTCCAAATGCGCAGCACTTGTTCAGTGCACTCTTTTGTCTTACGGGTGGGGAACTGCCCTTATTGGCGGACGAATCAGAGATGATCAACGGAATGAGGATGCAGAAAGAATGCTAAACCACTGCATTAAAGATACATCATGTCTATTAATAGGACATGTTGCCAGTAGCTGAAAAAGTGTCATGATGACCTCTCCTTTAACAAAAATTCTGGAGTAGTCCGCCATTCAGATCTCCGGGAGATGGCTGTCAAGGAATAGGTCACTATGAGAAAAAGGCCGCATAACCATCGAAAGGAAAATGTTCTACCAGCCGGTGCGTGGAATATCAGAAGCTTGAACGTGGCAGGTATTCTAGAATATCTGAAAAGGGAAATGCAAACGCCCAATCTAGATGTAGTATGGGTCAATGAAGTGAAATGGAAAGAAGACAAGATTTCTGGTAGATGAGAATAGGGTAATATCAACAGCAGTTGGAAATGGTAAAATGGGCGTAAGATATGTTATGAATAGGAAAGTAGGGCAGAGAGTGCGTTACAGTGAACAGATCAATGATATGGTTGTTCTTATTAGAATCGATAGCAAACCAACTCCGACAACGATAGTTCACGTATACAAGGCGACGTCGCAAGCTGAAGATGAAGAGACAGAGAAAGTATCTGAGGATACTGAAAGGGTAATACATTGCGTAAAGGGAGATGAAAATGTACTAGTCATGGGGCACTGGAATGCAGTTGTAGGGGAAGGAGTAGATGAAACAGTTACAGGAGAATGTGGGTTTTGGAAAAGGAATGAGAGAGGATAAAGAGTAATTGAGTTCTGTAATAAATTTCGGCAAATTATAACGAATACTCTGTTCAAGAATCACAAAAGTAGGAGATATGCTTGGGAAAGGCCAGGTGCTAGTGGAAGATTTCAGTTAGACTACAACATGGTCAGACAGAGATTCTGAAATCACATACACAGCAGAGGATATGGACTCCGATTACAAGGTATTAGTCATAAAGAGTAGGCTGCAGTTTAAGAGATTAGTCTGGAAGAATCAATAGACAAGGAAGTGGGATACGAAAGCACTAAGGAATTATTACATAGACTTGAAGTTCTGTAAGGCTATAGTTAAAGGAATAAGGAGTAGCTCAGTAGGCAATACAGTTGAAGAGGAATGGAAATCTCTAAAAAGGGTCATCACAGAAGTTGGAAGGAAAAATAGAGATGCAAAGAAGGCAGCGGCGATGAAACCATGGGTAAGAGAACAAATGCTTCAATTGATCGATGAAAGAAGAAGGTAAGAAATGTTCTGGGAAATTCAGGATTACAGAAATACAGGCCCCTGAGGAATGAAACAAACAGAGAATGCAGGAAAGCTTAGACAAAATGGCTGCAAGAAAACTGTGAACAAATCAAAATGAAATGATTGTCAGAAGGACTGAGTCAGTGTAAAGGGGAAAAAAACCAAACAAAACAGGCTTCATCGAAATTAAATGCAAGGATAGTATCATTAAGAGTGCAACAGGAATGCCACTGTTAAATTCTGAGGAGGGAGGGAGCGGATAGATGAAAAGAGTAAATTGAAGGCCACTACGAGGGGGAAGATTTGTCTGTTGCGATAGCAGAAGAAGCAGGATTCGATTTAGAAGAGATAGGGGATCAAGCATTAGAATCAGATTTTAAGAGAACGTTTGAGGACTTAATATTAAATAAGAGGGAACGGATGGACAAGACTCTTATCAGAATTTCGAGGAGTGTAGGGGAAAGTGACAACAGATTTACTATTCACGTTGATGTGTAGGTTATAAGAGTCTGGCGACATGCCATTTGACTTTCGGAAAACATTCATCTACAATATTCCGCAAACTGCAAGAACTGGCAAGCCCGAGAATCATTTCACAATAAGGTTAACAGCTAATGCTTCCAAGTTGTAATATACAGGAGAATGCGAAAGAAAATTGAGGATGTCTTAGATGACGATCAGTTCTGCTTTAGGAAATGTAAATACAGCAGTGAGGCTATTGTGACGTTGCTGTTGATAATGGAAAGAAGACTAAAGAGAAATCAAGACACGTTTATAGAATTTGCTGACCTGCAAAAGCATTCGACTAGTCAAATGGTACAAAATGTCCAGAATTCCGAGAAAAATAGGGCTAAGCTATAGGAGAGACGGGTCATATACAATATGTATAAGAGCCAAGAGGGAAAAATGAGAGTGGACGACCAAGAAAGAAATGCTCGCATTGTAAAGAACTTAAGAGAGGTATGTAATATTCCGCCCCTACTGTTCAATCTGTACGTCGAACAAACAATGATGGAAATAAAAGAGAGATTCAGGATTGGAATTAAAATTCAAGATGAAAGGACATCTATGATACGATGCCTTAATGATGTAGCAATCGTGAGTGAAATTCAAAGAGAAATACATGATCTGTTTAATGGAATCAACAGCCTAATGAGTAGAAAATACTGACTTAGAGTACATCGAAGAAAGATGAAAGTAATGAGAATTAGCGGAAAAGAGAACAGCGAAAAACTTAACATCGGAATCTTGCCAGGTAAAATAAATGCATAAATAAATAAATAAATAAAGATGTACATGAATTCTGCTTCCTAGTCAGCGCAATACTCAATGTTAGACGGAGCAAGGACGACATCAGAAGGCGACTAGTAATGGCAAAAAGGGCATTCCTGGCCAAGAGAAGTCTAATAGTGTCAAACATAGGTCATAATTTGAGGAAGAAATTTCTGGGAATGTTCTTTTGGAGTACAGCATTGCATGGTAGTGAAACATGGACTGTGGAAAAACCGGATCAGATGAGAATTGAAACATTTGAGGTGTGTTGCTACACACGAGTGTTGAAACTTGAGTGGACTCATAACGGAAGGAATTAGAAGGTTCTGCGCAGAAACGGTGAGGAAAATAATATGTGGAAGGATAAATAGTGGGGACGGGATCATAGGGCATCTGTTAAAACATCAGGGAATGATCAGTATTGTACTAGAGGGTGCTGTGGAGAGCAAATACTGGAATATATCCAGCAAATAATTGAGGACATAGGTCGCTACTCTGAGATGAAGAGAATGGCACAGTAGAGAAAATTGTGGCGGGCCGCGTCAAACCAGCCAGGAAAGTGATTTAACAAAAACGAAAGAAGTGACTCGCATATCCGTGTTCCTAAATTTCCCTGAACATTATTTATTCTTTCTTCTTTTTTAGATCAACTGAAGTATTTCTTCTGGTACCCATGTTTCTTCGCTGTTGCCTTCTTTGTATCCAGTTCTACTTTCCATCTTCTTTCACTGCCCTTTTTAGATAAGTCCACCGGTCTTCAACTGAACTGCCTACTAAGCTGTTACTTATTGCCGTGTCTATAGCCTTAGAGAACTTCAAGCGTATCTCTTCATTTGTTACGTCTTTGCATGCTGATTCTTCCTGACTAGGCCTACTGTTCATCACTAGGAAACTGTGTTCTAGGTCCATATCTGTGGCTGGGTACACCTCACAATCCAGTATTTGATTTGGGAATCTCTGCCGGGCCATGATGTAATGTGATATCTTCCCGTGTCATCCGGAGTTTTCCTATTATACCTTCTGCTCTAGAGATTCTTGAACAGAATATCCGCTGTTTCTTGCTGAAATCTGTTGCAGAACTCAGTTTTCCTCCTCTTTCCATCACGCTACCAAATCCATATTTTCTCGTAACCTATTTTTTTATTGTTTTCCCTACAACTGCATTCCAATCCCCCATTGCTATTAGAATTTCTTCTCTCTTTACGTACTGACTTACCAGTTCACTACTCTTATATACCTAACTCTATTTTCGGATTGGGATGTCAGCATATATTCCTAAACTTCCGTTGTCGGTGTTCATTTGCTTCGCTTCTCTTGAGAACAGTTATATCACTGAACGGTTCACAGTGTATCATTCTGTGCCCTACCCTCACGTTCATATGAATGCTACTCCCGCTAGACCATTTTCTACTGCTACTGCTATTGTCCTATACTCGTCTGATGAGAAATCCTTGTCTTCTTTTTATTTCACTACACTGACTTCCACTATATCTACACTGAGGCTAGCTTCCCTAGCTCGTCCAAACTTCTGACAATCCACAGACAGACTCTTGGAACGTTATTCTTTCGCTGGTTATTCAGTCTTTTACTCGTGGTCACCTCTTCCTTTGCAGTCCTATCCCGGAAATCGGAATTGTGGGCTAGTCCGGAATCTTACATCAATGCAGAGGTCTTCAAGACACCTTTTCATTTACTGGTTACATGTCCTGTTCATACACAACAATTTGTCTTTAATGCAATGGTTTCTATGGAATTTTGCATCATCATGCCGTTGATCACCTCTGATTTTTCCGCCTCTAGTTCCTACCAAATGGGCAAGGCAGTGACGTGAAACTTTGCCAGTTCATGCACCCTCTTTGATAAGGCGGTTGAAAGACTGAAGGAAACTTTTTATCCCAGAAGGATTCGGCCCAGTTGCTGATGATTTTTATTCAAAATTTAAGCGATGGCGGTGTTCGAAGGCTTGACCTAAACCTTCTTCTGCCGGTGTATCTCCCTCCTCTAGTTCAGGTTTCCTTTTACAATGCTTTCTCCACATTTCTCTATAGGAATCTCTTAGATATGCAGTGCTCATTTACATCAGAATCCTGCGCAAAATTTTTATTATTTAACTTCTGTTTTTTGAAAACCTGGTTCCTAGAAGTACAGTTATCCTGCATTGTTTTCGTTGACAAAAAATCTACTACTCTTCCCTGAAATGGACATATTCCTACTTCCTCCTTTCCTCCTGATACACCTGTTGTTACTGTACTGTTATTAAATGTTTTCTTGGTTGTTAGCTAAAAAGGGTTCTGCTAGCGAGTTTAAACTACTTTTTGGCAATCTACCAAGCCTAGCACCCTTACAGAATGGTATTAGTTTTTCTCATTTCCTATTCTGTCATTCACCTTGACATTACGTTCATTGGCTATACAGAATGTTGTTCTGCCTATTCAACTGATTGCTGATATAGGTAATGGTCATTTCTTTCTCTCTCCCTGTTTTATAATACATACTTCCAGCAGAAACCCTTAGTCCTAGATATCTTCTTTTGAAATTATTGGCTGTCTGTACTCCTGTTCTGTTTATATAAGTCTCTACTATCCTTTTTCTAAGGGGAGGCCTATAATCTCAATTTTCATTCTCTTTCTATCATTCTCTACTCTCTGTAGATGAAGAATAAATCATCTCTAGCTGCAGACATTATTTTATTTCGTCAATAAGAGTTAACTTATTTCTGTACACAGAATAATCTCCTCAGTTTCCAACTTAGTGCTCATACATTCTGCATGAACCTTTTAATAGATTCTTTCTTTCTAGAGCTACGTTACCCCACATACGAACTTCTCTCTTTAAATTTGACACTACAAAGCTCTTTTTGATTATTGTCATTCCAAAACCTAGGCAATACGACTTGAAGGTTGCTCGAGAATTCCTTGAGGTGTACATGTTTATTGCAATTAAATGTCAGAAATTGTTTGTGGGTTTTTGTTACAGTTGTTGTGGTCTTGTGTCTCAAGACTAGTTTGATGCAGCTCTCCACACCACTCTATCCTGCGAAATCATCTCCATCTCCGAATATCTACTGCAAACTACAAGCTTCTGAATCTGCTCAACGTTTTCATGTCTTGGTCTCCCTGTACAATTTCCTCTCTCCCCTCCCCCCCCCCCCCACCACCACCCAAGTACATACACTTTTGTCTACAACTAATCTGATGATCCCTTAATGTCTCAGACTACATCCTATCAACCAATGTCTTCTTTTAGTCAGGCGGTGACACAAATTTCTTCTCTCCCCAATTCTATTCAGTATCTCCTAATTAGTTACATAATCTACCCATCTATTCTTCAGTATTCTTCTGTTGCACCATACTTCAACAGCTTCTATTCTCTAGTTGTCTTATCTATCATTCATGTTTCATTTCTGTACATGGCTACACTCCATGCAGATACTTTCCGGAAAGACTTCATGACACATAAATCTATGCTTGATGTTATTAAGTTTGTCTTTTTCAAAAACGCTTTCCTTGCTATTGTCAGCCTACATTTGATATCCTCCCTACATTGACCATCATCAGTTATTTATCTTCCCAAATTGCAAAACTCATCTACTATTTCGAGCTTCTTGTTTGCTAATCAAGTTTCCTCAATATCACTTGATTTAATTCAGCCACATTCCCCCCCCCCCCCCCCCCCCCATGAACCATGGACCTTGCCGTTGGTGGGGAGGCTTGCGTGACACAGCGATACAGATGGCCGTACCGTAGGTGCAACAACAACGGAGGGGTATCTGTCGAGAGGCCAGACAAACATATGGTTCCTGAAGAGGGGCAGCAGCCTTTTCAGTAGTTGCGGGGGCAACAGTCTGGATGATTGACTGATCTGGCCTTGCAACATTAACCAAAACGGCCTTGCTGTGCTGGAACTGCGAACGGCTGAAAGCAAGGGGAAACTACAGCCGTAATTTTTCCCGAGGACATGCAGCTTTACTGTATGATTAAATGATGATGGCATCCTCTTGGGTAAAATATTCCGGAGGTAAAATAGTCCCCCATTCGGATCTCCGGGCGGGGACTACTCAGGAGGATGTCGTTATCAGGAGGAAGAAAACTGGCGTTCTACGGATCGGAGCGTGGAATGTCAGATCCCTTAATCAGGCAGGTAGGTTAGAAAATTTAAAATGGGAAATGGATAGGTTAAAGTTAGATATAGTGGGGATTAGTAAAGTTCGGTGGCAGGAGGAACAAGACTTCTGGTCAGGTGACTACAGGGTTATAAACACAAAATCAAATAGGGGTAATGCAGGAGTAGGTTTACTAATGAATAGGAAAACAGGAATGCGGGTAAGCTACTACAAACAGCATAGTGAACGCATTATTGTGGTCAAGATAGGTACGAAGCCCACACCTACTACAGTAGTACACGTTTATATGCCAACTAGCTCTGCAGATGATGAAGAAATTGAAGAAATGTACGATGAAATAAAAGAAATTGTTCAGATAGTGAAGGGAGACGAAAATTTAATAGTCATGGGTGACTGGAATTCGAGTGTAGGAAAAGGGAGAGAAGGAAACATAGTAGGTGAATATGGATTGGGGCTAAGATATGAAAGAGGAAGCTGCCTAGTAGAATTTTGCACAGAGCACAACTTAATCATAGCTAACACTTGGTTTAAGAATCATGAAAGAAGGTTGTATACGTGGAAGAACCCTGGAGATACTAAAAGGTATCAGATAGATTATATAATGGTAAGATAGAGATTTAGGAACCAGGTTTTAAGTTGTAAGACATTTCCAGGGGCAGATGTGGACTCGGACCACAATCTATTGGTTATGACCTGTAGATTAAAGCTGAAGAAACTGCAAAAATGTGGGAAATTAAGGAGATGGGACCTGGATAAACTGAAAGAACCAGAGGTTGTATAGAGTTTCAGGGAAAGCATAAGGGGACAATTGACAGGAATAGGGGAAAGAAATACAGTAGAACAAGACTGGGTAGCTCTGAGGGATGAAGTAGTGAAGGCAGCAGAGGATAAAGTAGGTAAAAAGACGAGGGCTGCTAGAAATACTTGGGTAACAGAAGAAATATTGAATTTAATTGATGAAAGGAGAAAATATAAAAATGCAGTAAATGAAGCAGGCAAAAAGGAATACAGACGTCTCAAAAATGAGATCGACAGGAAGTGCAAAATGGCTAAACAGGGATGGCTAGAGGACAAATGTAAGGATGTAGAAGCTTATCTCCCTAGGGGTAATATAGATACTGCCTACAGAAAATTAAAGAGACCTTTGGAGAGAAGAGAACCACGTGTATGAATATCAAGAGCTCAGATGGCAACCCAGTTCTAAGCAACGAAGGGAAGGCAGAAAGGTGGAAGGAGTATATAGAAGGTTTATACAAGGGTGATGTACTTGAGGACAATATTATGGAAATGGAAGAGGATGTAGATGAAGACGAAATGGGAGATACGATACTGCGTGAAGAGTTTGACAGAGCACTGAAAGACCTGAGTCGAAACAAGGCCCCCAGAGTAGGCAACATTCCATTGGAACTACTGACGGCCTTGGGAGAGCCAGTCATGACAAAACTCTACCAGCTGGTGAGCAAGATGTATGAGACAGGCGAAATACCCTCAGACTTCAAGAAGAATATAATAATTCCAATCCCAAAGAAAGCAGGTGCAGACAGATGTGAAAATTACCGAACTATCAGTTTAATAAGTCACAGCTGCAAAATACTAACGCGAATTCTTTACAGACGAATGGAAAAACTGGTAGATGCGGACCTCGGGGAGGATCAGTTTGGATTCCGTCGAAATGTTGGAACACGTGAGGCAATACTGACCTTACGACTTATCATAGAAGAAAGATTAAGAAAAGGCAAACCTACGTTTCTAGCATTTGTAGACTTAGAGAAAGCTTTTGACAATGTTGACTGGAATACTCTTTTTCAAATTCTAAAGGTGGCAGGGGTAAAATACAGGGAGCGAAAGGCTATTTACAATTTGTACAGAAACCAGATGGCCGTCATAAGAGTCGAGGGGCATGAAAGGGAAGCAGTGGTTGGGAAAGGAGTGAGACCGGGTTGTAGCCTCTCCCCGATGTTATTCAATCTGTATATTGAGCAAGCAGTAAAGGAAACAAAAGAAAAATTTGGAGTAGGTATTAAAATTCATGGAGACGAATTAAAAACTTTGAGGTTCGCCGATGACATTGTAATTCTGTCAGAGACGGCAAAGGACTTGGAAGAGCAGTTGAACGGAATGGACAGTGTCTTGAAAGGAGGATATAAGATGAACATCAACAAAAGCAAAACGAGGATAATGGAATGTAGTCAAATTAAATCGGGTGATGGTGAGGGAATTAGATTAGGAAATGAGACACTTAAAGTAGTAAAGGAGTTTTGCTATTTAGGAAGTAAAATAACTGATGATGGTCGAAGTAGAGAGGATATAAAATGTAGACTGGCAATGGCAAGGAAGGCGTTTCTGAAGAAGAGAAATTTGTTAACATCGAATATAGATTTATGTATCAGGAAGTCGTTTCTGAAAGTGTTTGTTTGGAGTGTAGCCATGTATGGAAGTGAAACATGGACGATAACTAGTTTGGACAAGAAGAGAATAGAAGCTTTCGAAATGTGGTGCTACAGAAGAATACTGAAGATAAGGTGGATAGATCACGTAACTAATGAGGAGGTGTTGAACAGGATTGGGGAGAAGAGAAGTTTGTGGCACAACTTGACTAGAAGAAGGGATAGGTTGGTAGGACATGTTTTGAGGCATCAAGGGATCACAAATTTAGCGTTGGAGGGCAGCGTGGAGGGTAAAAATCGTAGAGGGAGACCGACAGATGAGTACACTAAGCAGATTCAGAAGGATGTAGGTTGCAGTGGGTACTGGGAGATGAAGCAGCTTGCACAGGATAGAGTAGCATGGAGAGCTGCATCAAACCAGTCTCAGGACTGAAGACAACAACAACAACACTCCATTATCCTTATTTTGCTTTTTGCTGTGGATTACACCTGCAATTTCCGATGATTTATGTCACCGCTACAGCAGAAGCTGTCTAAATTTGGGCTACCCGTTGCTATTTAAGAAATAAATGACCTTCTGTTAAAAATAAATTAATTAATGTTGCAGTAAAGAACATTTGAAGTGTCCTGCTTAATCCCTTATGGTTTCAGTATTGGTTGAGGCCCAGTGCACGCATTTGTGTACAAAATGTATTTTGAAAATGGGAGCATATATTTGCATAACTCCTATTTCTAAGTCATTAAAAAAAGTCTAAGAGCATTAGAGAATTAAAGAGTTTTAATTCATCCATAAAAATTGAGGCCTGGAAGGGTTAAAGTCCTACTTTGAAAGTATAAACGGACGAACGTGGAACTGCAAAGGTGTGCCACTGTTTGTTCATTTCCACACATTTTATGTCCTGTGATTTGAAACCGCAGAAGTAACTTTTAATTTTTGAAACCATTTCTAATGGAGAATATCAGCAGTATTGATTAAATATTTTAAAACTGCGTTAAAAGCAATCTTGACCATAATAAAATATTTATTAGCAATAGTAACAGTTTCGGTCGACATGTGACCATTTTCAGACCATATGACACAATGATTGTAGGTGGCAGGGGTGAACGGGCATTTGACTTTCGTGGATCCAAGATACATCTTCACTGAGACAATGATGGTGTAATTTGGTATGAAGGTGGTCACATTTTGACAAGACCGGTTACCATTGCAATATTTTATTCGGTTAAGATTGTTTTGTATTCAATGTTAAACCACAAGTAACTTCTTGACAGATTAAAACTGTTGCCGGGCTACGAGTCCAAACCGGAATCTATTACCTACATGGCTAGGTGCTCTACCGAATGAGCTACTCAAGGACGGCGTACGATTCATTCTCAAGGCTCCTCTTCCACCAGTACCTATGTCCTACCTTCCACAGCAGTAAGGACTAGACGTGAGACGTGCTTGGATATAGAAAACTTGCTCGTGAAACATCAGAGTCCCTGTCTGAAACACGTTTTAATCCACCATTCTTGAAACGCCATAGTTCAACGGAGGACTACGCCCTACCGACTTGTTAAGTTGCTAGAGGAGCTCCAAACATCCTACTTCTCGCTGTGAAAGCCCGGACTATGTTACCACCATCTCATCCAAACTTGTTGTATTCTATGGATTAACATCCAAAACGTCTGTCTGGAGGGACGTCCAAAGGTTCTTCCGTCCGAAAGAAATTTATTCCTAACTGTAGCCTAGGCTGAGGGTAATTCATGATGCCACAGAGGGTGAACTTCAAAGTTGTTATCCTGCAGTCGTTCATGATAGCCGTCAAGTTGTCGACGAATATTTTCAATTGATATAATCTACTTAACATGGGTGGATTTTGCACACACCATGATCAACCTACAACCTTCGTTCAGTGCGGGATCCACAGTTCTGGCATAAGTGATTTACACCAAACATGTGAGACGTACTCTGCAGAAGAACAACACAGGGCCAGAGCAGTTGGTCTCAGGTCTGGTGTCTTACCTCCCAGGTTATGTCTCTTGATTTTCTCAATATGTTATTCCGAGCGCTGAGTTTCTCTCTTTGACGTTGGAGAAGTGTTCTTTGGTATGGAGAGAGTGGTCGATTGTTCCTCCAAGGTTCTTTGGTGTGTTGATGTGAAGCGGTGTTCTAAGGACGTTCGAGGAGCTTCTCTTGAGGACTCCTCCGTGTCTCAGATAGAAAACCAGAACAAAATATTTGAGGGTAGGGATTTTAGGTGGTTAACCTTATAGTATATGTCTGGTTCTTACAGAGCTATGTCAAGAATGAGTCTATATCTTCAAATTTTTTCTCTCTGAGAGGCCAAGACAAGATCGTCGGCATAGATTAAAATTTTTCGTGTGGTAAGAAAGTCGCTGGTCACTTGTATAAACACAATGCATCTCAAAACGTAAGAACGAATGTAACGTTGGCCTTATGAATCGATGTCAGGTAACACAGATCTATGAAATTGGGACCATACATGCAAAGAAGTGTTGGAGTATATATCAAAAGGTAACTGATAGAAATAGGCGATGAGACCCACTGGACTGCACTTTGAAAAAGACAGTGACCACTCTGATGTCAACACCATTCACAATTTTCTACAGGACATTCCAAACGGCGGGACTTGGTTCTTAATAGGATGTAAGGCAACCACAGACGGAAATGCCAGCTCTTTAACGTGCTCCCATGCTGGCCAAAATGTTGGTACGGAGTTCTTGCCGTAGGGCGTTCCATTCCTCCGCCAGCGACGCTGTTGTAAGGTTCTGATATGTTTCCTACTATTGTATATAATTCGCCATTATTGTACTGGGACAAAGATGAATGAGCACACCATAGGCATAGTGACTAAGATCCTTGACTCTGTGTGTAATTTTATCTGTGATTGACTTGTTAGATAGTCTTTTGTGCAGCGCTGGACATTTTTATTTGGGGCATAGTAGCGTGCAGTTAAGTGTTCCACAGATTCAGATGTGTTTCCTGTGAATCTAGGAGAGGCTGTTTGGAATACTTTATTATGGAGGTCCAAATATTTACAGCATTTTCTTGTTATTTTTATTGTTGGAGAAGAGTTTCAAGGAATTTGAGAAGTACGTTTTTAATTTATTAATAATGAGAGAATTTTGTAAGTCTGATTTCTTATAAAAGATTTTATATAAAGTAAAACCTGCCTTCATGAGTTAAAGTAAAGTTTTCAATTTTTATCGTGTATGTTGTACTTTACGCCATATGAAGGAACAGATTTTCATGACAAAAAAAATATTCATCCTTAGCTCCTGCATCTACTGATTTATATTTGCTTTCGGGAACATCAGTACTCCAGACACAAATGCAGCATGCTGAGCAAGAAGAAAGTCACTTTTGTTTCGGGCAGATTTCACTTTGCATTGTTGTGCAAACAGCCAGGATTTTCAGGCGTCGTACTACCAAGTAAATTAATTTTAAATGAACAGTGTTTGTAATTTCAAACAGTTATTTTCTTCGTAGTAGATCAGTAACTTATTTTTGTGCATATTCTTAGTGTAAAGTTGCACTTAACACATCGTTTGTTATGTGCTTCAGTAATGAGTTTTAGTTATATTGTTTGCACTGAGCACACAGTTATTTTCTTTTGGTAGTCAGTTACATTTGTTTTCTTTATGTCAATTTTTTTAAAGTTTTAAACTTTTATCTTACCACGTTGTTCACATGCGCAATAGAGTCAGCTCAGCTTAGCAGTTGACTTTAATATCTGAAGTATACGTCACGTGAGGTGAAAGTTTCCGAAATCTATATATTAACTTTTCTCTTTGCGTTTTATAGAAAGCTTACAATGTCAGCTGCTGGATGTTCACTACTGCGTGTGGACGTGGTGAGATACATCTCTTCAACATCCCTAGCGTAGTCCATGGGATTTAAGTCAGAGGAACATGCAGCCCGATGCAATCACCTTAAATCTTCTCGTTCAAATGTTCAGGTGTGTGTGAATTCCAAACGGACCAAACTGCTGAGGTCATAGGTCGCTAGACTACTGAAACTAGCTTAAGCTAAGAAGAACACCTACACATCCATGCCCGAGGGGGGACTGGAACCTGCGACGGGAGGGGGCACGCAGTCCGTCACAGAGCGCTCCTGTCGTTCCAAACCTGCGCTAAGCTATCCGATGCTGCCGCAAATTCTCATCCATAAAACTGAAGCCGTCCGCGGAAAGAGTCACACTGAGAAGTTGTCCAGTGTCACAAAACCGTAGATCGGTTAGTGTACTATGATGAAAGATTTGGATGTCAGTGGACACATCCAACATTATGCCTCCCAGGACAACCTAAACAATTGTGTTCGACAATGTTCGCGGTTGCGTCACGTGTTTCCACCACTGTGCTTATGTTGATACAACCGGTATCGGTTTTGCGGTGCATGTCTTATACTGTAGGGACGTATGATATTGCATCTCTGCACTGGCCTCCAAGGTTTTGAACACGGTACGCCCACCAGTAAACGTTATTGTGACACCGTACTCTTCCCCACTGTGCGTCTCTCCAGGGTTGCATTTGGTCCAAAGTTCTTCCTTTTTCGGATGATAAAGCATGACCGCATTGAATTACAGAGGTGGTGGAGCTCTTGGAACGTAAGAATATTCTGGAAATGAACTGGCCTTCCAGTTCCGCCAACGTAATGGAGAACTCGTGCAATGTTGGGGAGACGTATGGCAGTATTTCCACATGCAACAACGACCATCCAGCACCTGTCAGCCGCAGTGGCGGTGGCCCGAGGGGGAGGGGGGAGGGGGGGTAATGGAAAGCAGAACGAAAGAAACTGCTTACCAATATTGTGGTCTGCGTGAGAGCAAGTTGGACAGCAAACTTAGCCGTCCTAGGTGTTCATACATTCTGTTAAGAAGCATGTCCCGTCATTCATAATGTCTAGAGACAAATCAAGAAAC
Organism: Schistocerca gregaria; assembly: GCF_023897955.1. Classification (NCBI taxonomy): domain Eukaryota; kingdom Metazoa; phylum Arthropoda; class Insecta; order Orthoptera; family Acrididae; genus Schistocerca; species Schistocerca gregaria. The sequence goes on along the minus strand of NC_064921.1, from coordinate 132,652,741 downwards.
GTGCAATTATCGGCTTTGCATAGAAGTGTCCTTTATGTTCGTCTCATTCTTTCAGTTACCTTCTGAACTATACCGAAGCAGTTTTTTCCACGTAAGTCTATGGACGAACTTTTATCAATCTTGGCACCGCCTCACCATGCAAAAGCTACTTTCGTTCTTACATTCTGCATACCAGTGTGTTAAGTAATTTTAAAAAATGTCGTGTTACTAGGGCCTCCCGTCGGGTAGACCGCCGGCTGCAAGTCTTTTGATTTGACAGCAGGTCGGCGACTTGGGTGTAGATGCGGGTGAAATGATGATGATTAGGACAATACAACACCCAATCCCTGAGCGGAGAAAAATTTCCGACCTAGCTGGTAATCGACCCGGGCCGTTAGGATTGACATTCTGTTGCGCTGACCCCTCAGCTACCGGGGCTGGACGTTCAATAATAACTTTCACCACATCAACATACTTTACGGTTACCTCAGAATCACGTCTACGTGTCGTCAAATCTCCCGCGATTATGTACATTGTCAAACAAGGAACCAGCACCACCGTACACGGAAGGACATCCTCATACACATGCCTCAGATAAACATAAATCGATATGATGCATACGTATTGCGTGCATCGGATGGTCGATTATGTTACAGTACAATAGATAATTTAACTGAAGTCGGAGGCATATTTTCTATTACTCTCAGTTTATCGTACGACTGCGTTCCCGCGATCCGTGAAAGATGCCTCAACTGAATTCAAGATAACTAATCTCCCTGTTGCAGATCGACGCGTAGCGCGACGCCTCGTAAAACAGTCAGGTGAGCCAATCGCTAATCGTATCCGAAGGCCAAATTGACGACAGCTAGTGTGGTACAATGTACAACCTGTGGGTGCTTCTTAGCTGGTTTTCAATGCTCATTTAGCCAATTACTCGGATGTACCTCCGTCCCAGCTTTAGAAAATATGGTACACTAAGAGCTGAAACACGATAACGCGCATAACACACTTTACACTATTTGCAGACAGACGGACAGAACGAACGTCCGTTGGTTTATGTGACGACTGTGTCGACAGCAAAGTTACTCGGCTTCAGATTTAAATGAAAATATATTTGCCAAGTCATGGAAACACCGAACACCCTACAATAGGAAAAAGGTTACTAAGGTGTGGTAAGGACATCTGAGATAAGAGCGAGACGGGTACACGATATTTTCAGACATCACAGAGAGTCAGAAAATTGGCCATGTTAATTCTAGAAAGGTTACATCGCGTATTCTACAACAGGAAACACGTCATGTCACAAACAATTGTACGGAATCGGAAAGTAACGTCAAAGATATAAAACTGTTGCACGCAATCCTCGGAACATATACTCGAAATGAGTTTCGTGGGCAGAATCGTCTAAGGGTTGATAAAACATATGAAATTCCGATACAAGGCGATTAGTAAATAGTTTCTCATGTAACCACAGACAAAATCTCTTGACACGTATCTACTATGGATATAAACTTGAATAAAATATCAACGTAAAAATACTCCTGTCTGAGCACAAAGAAGGAAAATATCTTCCTCTTTAAAAGTCTGTGGCATAAAATTTGGGCACCAGCTGTTTCAATCACCATTCCGGATTTCACACTAAACATTTCGGCTTGCCACTGGCTCATTCCCTTGATTGTCTTTCCACCTTGTAGCATAGCAAATGCTTAGGAACCGTTTCAGCTTGAAGTGAAGCATGCTATCTTGAAGCGTGTCTAGTTACATAGCTGTGAGAGAGAGTGAGATAAAGAATCAGAAAGAAATAGAGAGGCCGGAGGGAGAAAGAGTGGGTGAGGAAGAGGAAGCATTTTCCTGTTGTTCTCAAATACGTGCAGCTTACGCTGTGGTCGCTGGGGCAGTACCGGCCTTCCATGCGTCTGATTGTGTATACACTTTCCGTATAAGCTTAAAGAAGTTGTACTAAATGTTGTCCCATCTTTTTCATACTCCACATATAGACTAGTATTGATAACACAACCACACCGTAAAAATCTCAGTTTATTACCTCCAGTACATTCGAGTATATAATATTTTAACGTATAATAACAGAAGCAAAGATCGCATGACGTGAAACAGTCTTCCTGAGTTGCCGTCGTCTTTACAAATGAACCCCTTTCAGTTCCTATATTGCTTATTTTAGTGCGAATAAATGGTTCAAATGGCTCTGAGCACTATGAAACTCAACTGCTGTGGTCATTAGTCCCCTAGAACTTAGAACTACTTAAACCTAACTAACCTAAGGACATCACACACATCCATGCCCGAGGCAGGATTCGAACCTGCGACCGTAGCAGTCGCACGGTTCCGGACTGAGCGCCTAGAACCGCGAGACCACCGCGGCCGGTTTTGGTACAAATATTTTATTTAACATGTTTTATTTATTTGAGAAACGAATGTGGATCTGTGTTATTATAATTGGAGGATGTTCTCAATATGTCGAGGAGACTGAAATAGATCTGTAATTATATTTCCTGGAAATCTATCTGAGGGTGATAGTTAGTTACTGTTGAACAGGTTATGAAATATACTATAACAAAGGAAGCGATCGTGGCATCTATTATACTGACGGAAATAAATCGCAGCAACAAAAAATCATTAATGTAGAGTAATGAGCTTTCCGGAATACATTTGCGCAGGTAACATGCATCATTTTAGTCAGTGACACTGCAAGATCATAGGTTAATGTATGCGTAAGACAAGCCATTGTTAATGTCAAATGTTGCTTTATTAATAACCTGTATAATCGTCAGAATGTAGAATGCAAGCTTGCAGACATGCATGCATTGTGTTGTACAGACGCCGGATGTCAGTTTGTGGCATGCAGTTCCACGCCTGTGGCACTTCGCCGGTCCATACAGGAAAGGTTAATACTTTTTGTGGGTGACGCTGTAGTTGTCGTCGATGTCGTGACATATTTGCTCGATGGGAGACACTTTTGATGATAGAGCAGGCCAATGCAATTCTTTCTACTTGCTGCGTGCCAACCGTGGTTTGTGAGCGAGCGCTATCGTGTTGGGAAACACACCATGGAATGCTGCTCCTGAATGACAGCGCAACAGGACTGACTTACAAATTTGCAGTCAGGAAGGGTGGTGTTACCACGAGAGTGCTCCTGATGTGATAAGAAATTCCTCCCCCGCCTCCCCTCCCCCCGTAACTCTAGGTCTATGTCCAGTGTGTAAGCATATTGACCGGTTGGTTATAGGCCCTTAAATGACCTCCTTCTAATCAACACACGGTCATCATTACCACAGTGGCAGAACGACCTTTTATCAGAAACCTCCCACCTATCCTCCACTCGGCCCTCGCTTGACGCTACTGACGTTGGCAGTGGTCTGGGGTCAGTGAGTTTGTTATGTTGCTCCAGTGCCGACTACTGCTCAAATTGCTCCTGGAGGTGTAGTTCTATGCGCCAGAGCCATACACGACGGTCTTCCCTCAGGGTAGTTCACATCGTGTTCCGGAGCCCTGTCGTCGTATAACCACTTCTGCCAGCAGTCATGTAGAGTGTCATTTATTTAAAGCAAGTCTGATCTTATGCGACCGGCCCGAAACTGGAATATTCATCATCTTTTAGATGTAGTAACAAGTCTACCAGCTGTCGTTTATAACGTAGAACTCCATCTTGGTGTCTAGATTTTTTCCGTCAGTATATTACAAATGACAGAGTTATATCACTCCAATAACATATGTAAATTATATAAAATTTTACCCAAAAGCCATTATCAAAAGACAGATTAAGCATATTACGACTTAATTTAAAATATCTGTTGAAGTTACAACTAAAGAGATTGAGTTCATGAAAAATGTTTTTCTAGCATTTTCCTTCCTTTATTGTATTAACTTGGTGGCGAAATAGTAACTACTTTCAGAAAATATTTATTTAATAATGTTTTATGGTATGAATGTTGAGGAGGGAGACTAAAATAGTGAATAGAGGACATACATCAAGTGTGGTACTTTACTTTACAAAAAAACTATGTAAAATGTTTGCATTGGATACTTCGGCCCGCATCTCGTGGTCGTGCGGTAGCGTTCTCGCTTCCCACGCCCGGGTTCGGTTCCCGGCGGGGTCAGGGATTTTCTCTGCATCGTGATGGCTGGGTGTTGTGTGATGTCCTAAGGTTAGTTAGGTTTAAGTAGTTCTAAGTTCTAGGGGACTGATGACCATAGATGTTAAGTCCCATAGTGTTCAGAGCCATTTCATTTCATTTGCATACTTCTTCCGCAATCGGGAATCATATCGCGTTTGTTTAAGTGTACCTGCGATTGTATAAAAATAGCCAGAAGAAAACATTGGGGTCAAATCAATTATCAGCTTTTTCTAAGGATAGTTCCTATTTTTATTTTATCTAAACTAAAGTTAGTGTCGTAATTTCAGGATTTCTTTTTTACATTTATGACGGTGTTCTGTTGGATATGTTACGGACTACTGTGAGTATTCCGGTCCTCGAGCTTGTCTGATTGGCTTCGTAAATCTTCAGTCCATAGGAATTAATCTATTTCCGCGCTAGGCGTAGAGCTTTGCGCTAAAGTTCGTGCCTCTAGGAGTTCCTCGGGAACCTTGTTACTCATCAGGTCAATATGGAACGGCGCCGCACAAAATTTTGTTAAGATGAAGAAAATCTTATGTTATATCGGTCCTTTTATCGCCAGTGTGAAGCAGTTATAGTTTTAAACGTTTTACTGAGACTTTGGAGTTTCTTAGTAACTCAATTTGGAAGTTATTTGCATGTTAAATTTTTTGTCTTACGTAGAATTCCTCGTGGCGTGTTTCGTAAACTGGTCGAGACGTGTTTCTAGGAAGACTACAGAAAGAGTTGATGCAGTACTCACAAAGAGCTGTTGGTCCATGACTGTATAGGGCATGAAAATCATTCTAGCGGCACTGCTGAACTTGTGACTGCTTTCGTGTGAAAAAACTTGTAGCAACAACAATTATGAACTTGAACCAATAATAGTTTCGGCAGTAAATGTGTACGTGATACCAGTTTACCTCGTGGTTTGGAGCTAATAAAGCCTAGTTTACTGAACATAATCCAATTCAAGTTAATTAGATCTTTGCACGTCCGACATTAACATTGCTGCTTCCAAGCTTGTGTTATTCGGCATTTTCTTGTGAGGTATTTATTATTTCCTTCAAAGCTGCTTTTGTGAGCTGGACCAGCAGTTATCAATGCAGAAAGAAGCGGACAGACTAACAAGCTTACTGTGGTAGGTGAAATGAATTATGAGTGGTACAAAGAATGAAACCGCTTCACCACATATGATGCACTTAGCATCCAGAAAACGTAAAGGTGAAGTGAGTTGAACCTTAAAAGCATCAGTGCAAACACATGAAAATGAGTGACCCACACAAGTGCAGATATTTTCGAACATTAAAGACAAAATGGTTCAAATGGCTCTGAGCACTATGAGACTTAACATCGGAGGTCATCAGTCCCCTAGAACTTAGAACTACTTAAACCTAGCCGGCCGCGGTGGTCTCGCGGTTCTAGGCGCGCAGTCCGGAACCGTGCGACTGCTACGGTCGCAGGTTCGAATCCTGCCTCGGGCATGGATGTGTGTGATGTCCTTAGGTTAGTTAGGTTTAAGTAGTTCTAAGTTCTAGGGGACTAATGACCACAGCAGTTGAGTCCCATAGTGCTCAGAGCCATTTGAACCATTTTGAACTTAAACCTAACTAACCTAAGGACATAACACACATCCATGCCCGAGGCAGGATTCGAACCTGCGACCGTAGCGGTCGCGTGGTTCCGGACTGTAGAGCCTAGAACCGCTCGGCCACCAAGGCCGGCCATTAAAGACAGGTAAAGAATTTAAACTCTGTGCTCATACGGTGTACAGAGGAACATTGCTAGAGACGTGTCAAGATTCAGCTGGCTCAGAGGCAGCGAACTACCTCGGAAGCTCGGAATCAGTTTTCAGAGGCGAGGGATACTTTACTGGGAGCAGGGACAGTTGCCTACCGTGGAGGGCGCTACGGAGACCCAGATTCCACACTGGAACCGGTGGAGCTTGGCGGACGGATGCAGTGCTGCCAACGAGGACAAAAATCTAAGTAGCATTTAACTTCGCTTTGTGCGTTGAGTGCAGCAATAAATTTGTGAACATGAAGAAACAACACGAGTTTTGTATTAAGTGATGAGAAATAGAGGTAAATTTGGATGAGTAAGTACCTGCAGATGATAGTATGAAAGGTGAATTTAGTTTTGAAATATCAAAAGTCAATAATAGTTACTGTCCAAATTCAATGTCTGCTAAATATGGATCGATTAGTAAAGGAGATATTGTGGAAGCTGATGTTAAGTTGGCACCATTTGTTGTGAAGAAAATAAAAAGAGAGCCAGTGTCAGAGACTTGTGAGTAGAAAGACAGTACTTCAATGATGTTACAAAGACTTATGAAACAAACGGGCAAAAGTGATTCTAAGAACAATGAAGCGGATTCTGATATAAATAGATTGGGCAATGAAATGAATGAATGTGGAAGGAATAGGTTAGATTCGGCCTTTAACCAATGGTTTATTAAACAGTCAGCAGAATTAAATATCAAATTAAAGAGTTTTGGAAAGGAAATACAGAGGGAAATGGATTGTAAAACATCTAAAGTAAGAGACTCAAAGAAAATTGATATGTCACATCTTAATTATAGCTTGAACGGCCAAACTGTGAATTAAAAAACTGATTTAATGGTATTGTCATAACAGTGAAAAGTATGATAACTAATCTGATAAAGAGAACTTGCTGAAGGTAGCAAAGAGCTGGGCAAACAGCTACGAGCTGACATAAATAAAGTACGTGTAAACATAAATAATGTTGAAAAACTGGGTAATGATGACCATACATCTTTGGCAAATTAAATTATAGAATAAAAAGTATGAACTGTTTGGTATTCAAATGAGTGCAAAGGATACTAATTTGAAAACCAACCTCACACAATTTAGTACTGCTGTCAGTGGTAACGGGCGTGAACATGATTGTAGAGTAGAACAGTATATTACTAACTCTAGTGGTCATATAATGTAGAGAAAGGGATCCAAATTTTGGCTGTAGCAAAAATTTGGGCTATCTAGATACTTCGTAATAGGAGGTGTTGCAGCGTAAAGGAAATAATATAAAACAGCGCCTTAGGCCACGTTGGTTGTACTGCAAAACCGCCACGTCGGTTCCTTGTCGCATGTGATCAGAGTCAACTAAAATTCAATTTCGACCATCTTAAAAATTTTGCCGTTATTCATTCGTTATGTTTTCATACAGTATCAGTGCTTACAAACAGTCACGTCTGTAGCATGACGTGTTGAGGAAAATTGTAATAACTACTAATTTCATTGTTTTGTGATTAACTAAAAGTTATGTAGCAGTAATGGTCTAAATTCAGGCTATTGTTGTGTAGTCTTAATTTAGGCTCCAGTCATTTTTGGGCCATTTTGTCAATATGACTAAGCTGTGCGGTTTTGATTCAGAAATTTCAAACAGGTGAAGTTGCAATCAATAGTTTCGGAGTCACAGAGATGTCTCCTCTTAAGAGAAATATATTTAATGAAGTTGACTACTTTAAGTTCCAGAATGGAACAGCGAAAACCTGCTGATTGTCAATACCACAGCAAAACTATGAAGACCAACATTCTCAAGGCTTCTTATCTACTTGCAATAGTCCATCGCCGATAACATTTGACGTGTCAGATCCTTTAATTCAGGAGATTTAGCGAATCAAATCCGCCTGATTGGTTGTCAATCCGTACGACTTTGCTTTTGTTCCTGTGGGATACAAAGCAAAGAGCAACAAAAGGAGTAAAGCTATAGGATCTGCCCTGATGACTGTAACTCCTTACAAAACAAAAATTACAAAAAGGCTCTGTTGAAAAAAAATTCTGCCAATTTTCCCTAAAGAAACACTGCGAAAATAAAACTGACATTTGAGAAAGGAAGTGAAATGTCATCCAAAAAAGTAAAGGTTAAGGGTAATAAAAGAAACACAAAAAAGACAAGCAGAAACTGACGAAAAGGGCAAGAAGGTAGTTGAGATGTGTCACAGGAATGTAAGCAGGCCACCCCACTCGCTGATAACGAGTAATTTAGTCTTTCCTGCTGGAAAAAGAAATCAGACCAGACACTCGTGATACAAAATGAAATTTTATGGAGGAAATTTTTCTGTTGACATGCAAGGAGAATTGTGGATTATCAAATTCCGTGTTATATGTGCACAGAACGAATATGTATGGGAAGACATTCATATTTTTGACTTTTTCACTAGAATAGAATGTTTCACATTACATGAAAATTTTTCTAATGAACTAAAGTGCTGTAAAATTCATTTAGCTAAGCTGTTTTTAATGCTACCTCAATATTTTGTACCACACCTCTAAGCTTTGTCAACTTTCCAATATTTTCGTGCTTCTAAATGAGGAAAAAGTAGGACATTAACCCTTCCAGGCCTCAATTTTTATGGATTAATTAAAACTTTTTAATTCTCTAATGCTCTTAGACTTTTTTTATGATTTAGAAGTAAGAGTAATGCAAATATATGCACCCTTTTTCAAAAGACATTTTGTACACAGATGCGTGCTCTGGGCCTCAACCACTGAAATTACTGTACAATAAGAAAGCTTATTTACATCGTACAGTTCACCTCAGTTCAGCTATAAACCTTACTTTAATTTACGTAACCTTGTAGCACTGTTTCATACACCATGTAGGCATTTCCAATAGAGCTATTCATATTCCATTTTGATTTGCAGAGTTCGGAAAGGCGTGTAGGCTGTGCTGACATCAAGTTTAGGAAGCACAAACAGCATAGAATAGCACCTTTCTGTGTCTACACGTCTAACGAGCTGCTGAGTTACATAAATCCACACTGAATCTGCCGTGACTCTACAGTCCCGCCAGTTAGGGATGGGTTAATCTTGCAAAAGATAGTGTCCCAGGTGTGGCTAAATTTTGCCCAAATGTCATTCTTTTTGCAAATGTTGTCGGTGATATCTCTGAATCATCGCTTTTTGCAAATGTGTATATACTTTGTGTAGGTAGGCTCCTGACACTGGTTAGTTAATAAATTAGATACATCTGAAGACGGGTTTAGAAAACTCACAGTAGGACATGTGGCAAGAAAACTGAAGAATTTTAACTGCAGCCGAAAGTAAATTTATCGTAATTTTCAGTTTATCTTGGCTTGGGTTCTATTTACCAAACATTTGATTCCTATGACTGCGTTTATCGAACGTGCTTTGTGCTAATATAGGAATAACAATGTTGCAAAAGTTCCGTGTGTCTAACGAGCCATGCAGTTTTCTATGGTGCTAGTGGAGAGCAAAGTAGCTGGCAATCAACAGAGTAAACCGCGACAGTAAGCCTTCAATTTACCGGCAAGCAAAGAGCGTCCAGTTTCTTCTGCTGTAGAAAATGAAATTTCAATTTGTTAAATATAAAAAAAATCTGTTCTTGTTTGCGTGTAAACCGGTATGATTAATGCACCAGGTGGAACTTATACTTGAAGTAAAATGTTTTTAGTATTTAACTTAGAGTTAGTAATGGAAAATAACGGCGCATTGTCTGTAATGTTTTGTGGACAATACAGGGCGACTCTTCCTGACGTTTCAAAATAGCCGAAGCGACGCGGATGACGCTAAGACAAGTGAATTAATATAAGACACATGTAGTTGCAAATGTAGGGAATATCCCGAAAATGCACGAGAAATGTGTGAACGTGTGACGTCAGCAGATGACGTACCTAACCGAACGTGGTATGATTGAGCTATCTTGAGAAGGGATGACTGAGCGATGAACACTTGCATTCGAGCAAACGGTGGAAACTTCAAACACCTTTCGTAAATATCATCTGTTCTAAACGTAGAAGTTACACAATTATTGCCCTCGCTGTAACCAAGTTTCTTCTTTTTCTTCTTTTTTGTTTACAGACATTTAGTAAAAGAAACATAGGTAATTTACTGGCAACGCTGCTACTCGTAAGCTCACACTCACTTAGGTGTGACCCAGTACGGTAGGTTTTTCTTGTACTGTACCTTGCAGTAAACCAGCGGAGACCGCGAAGCCGGTAAACGAAACAACGTTACCTCAAAATAAATACACAGTTTCTGGCGCCATGAAACAAATACCCTTGCCAGACGCGAGACTCGAAACCTGATCCTGACGAGCTAAAATCTCGCAGGTAGGTCCGTAGCCGCACTGACATGAGCTCTGGACAAGTTTGGGGGATCAAGTGCGAAAGACCGACAGGCTCAACTGCGGCATTTCCGGTGAGGTACGTCATCTAATGACGTCACATTTTCTACATTTTTTATTCTCTTTTGGGCTGTATTAAATTAGTTGTCTCAGCGTCATCTTTGTCGATCCGGATGTTTCTAAACGCTAAAGCGAATCACCCTGTATATTCATTTTGAATTTTACATTTGTGTCATTCTTCTTCGTAGTTGGTTGGCGTATTCGCCTCCCGATATTCAAAGTGCAACAAATTACAAATAAAAACTATTTTTTAGCTATCCAAGCAAGATCCTTCATCTAATTCAAGCTACAACCTTCTGATTTCCCTGTTCTACGTACCGATCAGTTCAGAAGCTCTGGTGCCATCCTGTTGGGCTAGATGTACTTTCAACATTGAGATAAAGGATATGTCCTAAGACGGCTTAGCTAAACCCCGCAATTACAGAAAAAACGTGTCAATCTGCAGTCTGTAGTACTCTGTGAAGAGAAACACTCTGGCAGAGCAAAACTGGGAGGTTGATCTACATTCCAGTGCATCTATTTCCTTTATCACTAACAAGCTCGTGGCCTGCCAAAGGTATGGGTTTGGCATCTATTCGAGCTCAGAGTTTTAGTTTATCGGGAAATTTCGTAACATCCACGGAAAAGTGAAACGTTATCTTTAAGGTACGTCAGCAGGATAATGTCAGAGGTCACCGGTTGCACTATAAAAGGCTTTTGATACCGTAGTGTTTCGTACTTGAAACAGGGTCAGTTCATTACGAGAACCAGATAAATGTGAAATGATTGTGTAACGACGCTTCTGTTGATTGTGAACCTCGTTACGCTACTCTAAATGGCAAACCTTTCAAAACGTCTCTTTCTGTCACTCGTTAGTAACGGCTCTGTCACTCTAATAGGAGAAATGGTATTAATCAGGCTGCTGGACACGAAGCAACTATTGCCAGTTACTGCAGCAAACTCAGTTGTCAGTATGAACTGCAACAAACGTAAAATAACGTTTGTGAAAACTGAAGCATCAAGATGCATACATGTGCCTGAATTCCGTGGGATGCGATGGATTTGTGTGCGACGGTAAAGAAATTGTTAACATTACAGACATGTACACTATACCTTCGTTCCCCCAGAAAGGCTATACCCAGAGCCTCTGAGACTTATATCTACAAAGCTAATTGTACGGTCAGTCTGTCTTCCGCACTAACAAACATATTTAGATTTAATTAATTCAAATCTAGGCCTCAATTTTTGGGCTACTGATTCGCCTGGGTTTTACTTTATGTTGAAGAATTGTATTAAATTACTGACCTCGTTGCCAGTCTGTTTACTATAAGGCAATTAAAATTTGCTACACTGTACCAACAATCCTGAAAGAGATATTACGAACGTAGTGTATACATTTCTATTAACAGGCAATGAAACATCAACACGGATAAGTGCGCTTACTGAATGACCTCACAGAGACGTAGGCACCATTACAAAATCTAACAGTCAACTGAATGACTGAGGCAAACCAATGTTTAGTAGCTGATCATCTTTCCAGCTGGTATTTACTAGAAGACGGTAACTGTATGGGATCAAAAGTTCTTGGATTCGCCGAAAAGAGGATTCAGAAAAGCTTGAGGTTTACCGTTCCCCGAAGGAGATGATCCTCGTTGGTCGGTCTTCATATGGGCTCCCTTTACATGAGGCGATACTAGTGTTAAATATGAAATACACTGTGTCTCCTAACATTCTACCAGTGTATCGAAGCATTCCGTTTGTTTCACTTACTACAAAGATTACATTATTTGATCAAAAGTATCCGAATATGCCTGTCAACTGCGGAATGGACCGTTGCTTTTCAAAGAGTTGGACGCGCTAGTATAAAAGGAGGGAGAGTATCGTGCTGTCAGAAGAAAAGCAGGAACAGGGCAGTGGGTTGGACAGGAGAGCTCAGTGATTTCGAAACTTGATTAGTCATAGGATGTCGCCTGAGCGAAAGACACACCAGGTACACTTCAACTCTTCCTGAGCCGCCCAAATTGACTGATGGTGAGGAACAACCACAGTTACTCCAAGACTATGCAGACTTCATGTAGCCTTCCTGACAGGCAACAACTTTCTTCAGTTGCAGAAGTCGGTTGTATAGGAATCGTATGGATTCAGAGGAAGCAAACACTAATCAGTGAAAACACAAAAACGAATACGGCATCAGGCCACAAGTGGCCCATCGGGACCATCCGACCGCCGTGTTATCCTCAGTTGAGGATGCGGATTGGTGTGGTCAGCACACCGCTCTCCCGGTCGTTACGGTGGTTTTCTTTGACCGGAGCCGCTACTATTCGGTAAAGTAGCTCCTCAGTTCGAATCAAGAAGCTGAGTGCACCCCGAAAAATGGCAAGAGCACATGGCGGCCTGGATGGTCATCCATCCAAGTGCCGGCCACGCCCGACAGCGCTTAACTTCGGTGATCTGACAGGAACCGGTGTATCTACTGCGGCAAGCCGTTGCCGAGTGTAAACACGACGGGAGCGAATTACTCGGGAGTCCTACAACAAGACTGGAAACCGTCAAACATCATTTCACCATTACTAACAGCACTCACAACTGCCGAACCTTGGTTTGAACGATAGCGTGTTGAAGTATACGCGGAGAAGTGCGAGGCTGCTCTAATTACATGCAAACCGAAACACCTGCACAAACACCAATACCGTAGGCAAATAACACGATACACACGCCCAATACGTTTCTGTAAGAAAGACGGATACCTGGATATCTGGCTGGGCCAGAATACTGAATACGTAACAAACCGAGAAAATCTGATGATCAAACAGCTTTACCCCATGGTCAACAGGCAAAGAACACAGAATAGGAGGGTGTAGAGAAGCACGTACAAAACACAGACCTTTGATGATGTATGCAGCATCAGGTTGGGAATACGCTCCAGCACTCTCCGCCGACTGCAGATCATACAGAACAAACTGCTACGTCTCATAAGCAGCGCTACACGATAAACACGCACCACGGACTTTCGCAGAGAATACCACCTTGAAACTCTCACTGAGATATTAAAAAACTTGCCACACTACTGCACTAGAAAAGGAGACACTCGAAAAATCCTTTCATCCTGAACCTGGGTAACTACACCACGAAGATGACGTGCTACCGACGCGAAATATAACCGATAGGAAGACTATACCGTGATATGCAAACGATTAGCTTTTCAGAGCATTCACACAAGGTTGGCGCTGATGGCGACACCTCCAGCGTGCTGACATGAGGGAAGTTTCCAACCGATTTCTCGTACACAAACAGCAATTGACCAGCGTTGCCTGGTGAAACGATATTGTGATGCCTCGTGTAAGGCGGAGAAATGCGTACCACCAAGTTCCCGATTTTGACAAAGATCGGATTGTAGCCTCTCCGAGATTGGGGCTTATCGTATCGCGACATTGCTGCTCGCGTTCGTCGAGAACCAATGACTGTTTGCAGAATATTGAATCGGTGGGTCCAGGAGGGTAATACGGAATGCCGTGCTCGATCCTAATGGCCTCCTATCACTAGCAGTCAATATGACAGACATCTTATCCGCATGGCTGTAAAGGATCATGCAGCCACGTCACAATCCCTGAGTCAACAGATGGGGACGTTTGCAAGACAACAAACATCTGCACGAACAGTTCGACGACGTGCAGCATGAACTAGCTCGGAGACCATGGCTGCGGCTACCCTTGACACTGCATCACAGACAGGAGCGCCTGTGATGTTGCACTCAACGACGAACCAGAGTGTACGTCATTTTTTTCAGATGAAACCAGATTCTGTATACAGCATCATGATGGTCCCATCCGTGACTCCGGGATCGAGACGTGGCTGCATGATCCGTTACAGATAAGATGCCTGTAATATCGACTGCTAGTGATGCGAGGCCATTGAGATCCAGCACGGCATTCCGTATTACTCTTCTGGACCAACCGATTCCATATTCTGCAATTATCTCGACCAACGCGAGCAGCAGTGTCGCAATACGATAAACCCCAATCGCGGATAGGCTACAATCCGACCTTTATCAAAGTCGGAAACGTGATGGTACGCATTTCTCCTCCTTACACGAGGCATCACAACAACGCTTCACCAGGCAACGCCGGTCAACTGATGTTTGTGTATGAGAAATCGGTTGGAAACTATCCTCATGCCAGCACGTTGGAGGTGTCGCCACCGGCGCCAACATTGTCTGAATGCTCTGAAGAGATCTTGCTCCTGTCGGTTAAATTACCGCGTCTGTAGCCCGTCATTTTCGTGGTGTAGCAATTTTAATGGCAAATAGTTTACATTTAAAGTCTGTATTTCTTATTCCTATCTTCATCGCTTTTCTCGGTTTCGAGGTCTTTTTCTCATTCCTCACAGAAGCTACAGATCTTGTTATATAACAAAGTCCATTTCGAACTGCGTCGTAAAAACTTTTTAGTTGACATGGTACTTGAACATAGCTCCTCATCGTCCTTAAAATATTATAGAAAGATCATCTACATGACTCTAATGTTAGGATTTGAGGGGAACTATCTTCAGTGTACTAACTAAAATTGAACTAAAAATATAATAAAATCGATATACAATATTCCATTGAAATAAAAAATTACTGTACGTTCTATGACTCAATGCAGTTGTTGTTGTTGTTGTTGTTGTGGTCTTCAATCCTGAGACTGGTTTGATGCAGCTCTCCATGCTACTCTATCCTGTGCAAGCCTCTTCATCTCCCAGTACCCACTGCAACCTACATCCTTCTGAATCTGTTTTGTGTAGTCATCTCTTGCTCTCCCTCTACGATTTTTACCCTCCACGCTGCACTCCAATACAAGATTGGTGATCCCTTGATGCCTCAGAACATGTCCTACCAACCGATCCCTTCTTTTGGTCAAGTTGTGCCACATGCTTCTCTTCTCCCCAATCCTATTCAATACTTCCTCATTAGTTATGTGATCTACCCATCTAATCTTCAGCATTCTTCTGTAGCACCACATTTCGAAAGCTTCTATTCTCTTCTTGTCCAAACTATTTATCGTCCACGTTTCACTTCCATACATGGCTACACTCAATACAAATACTTTCAGAAATTACTTCCTGACACTTAAATCTATTCTCGATGTTAACAAAATTTTCTTCTTCAGAAACGCTTCCCTTGCCACTGCCAGTCTACATTTTATATCCTCTCTACTGTGACCATCATCAGTTATTTTGCTCCCCAAATAGCAAAACTCCTTTACTACTTCATGTGTCTCATTTCCTAATATAATTCCCACAGAATCACCCGACTTTAATTCGAATACATTCCATTATCCTCGATTTGCTTTTGTTGATGTTCATCTTATATCCTCCTTTCAAGATACTTCCCATTCCGTTCAACTGCTCTTCCATGGCCTTTGCTGTCTCTGACAGAATTACGATGTCATCGGCGAACCTCAAAGTTTTTGTTTCTTCTCCATGGATTTTAATATCTACTCTGAACTTTTCTTTTGTTTCCTTTATTGCTTGCTCAATATACAGATTGAATGACATCGGTGACAGGCTACAACCCTGTCTCACTCCCTTCCCAACTGCTGCTTCCCTTTCATGCCCCTCGACTTTTATAACTGCCATCTGGTTTCTGCACAAATTGTAAATAGCCTTTCGCTCCCTGTATTTTACCGCTGCCACCTTCAGAATTTCAAAGAGAGTAGTCCAGTCAACATTGTCAAAAGCTTTCTCTATGTCTACAAATGATGGAAACGTAGGTTTGCCCTTCCTTAATCAAGCATCTAAGGTAAGTCGTAGGGTCAGTATTGCCTCACATGTTCCAACATTTCTACGGAATCCAAACTGATCTTCCCCGAGGTCGACTTCTACTAGTTTTTCCATTCGTGTGTAAAGAATTAGCGTTAGTATTTTGCAGCTGTGACTTATTAATCTGATAGTTCGGTAACTTTCACATGTCAACACCTGCTTTCTTTGAGATTGGAATTATTATATTCTTCTTGAAGTCTGAGGGTATTTCGCCTGTCTCATACATCTTGCTCACCAGATGGTAGAGTTTTGTCAAGACTGGCTCTCCCCAGGCCGTCAGTAGTTCCAATGGAATGTTGTCTACGCCGGGGGCCTTGTTTCAACTCAAGGTCTTTCAGTGCTCTGTCAAACTCTTCATGCAGTATCGTATCTCCCATTTCATCATCATCTACATCCTCTTCCATTTCCATAATATTGTCCTGAAGTAGATCGCCCTTGTATACACCCTCTATATACTCCTTCCACCTTTCTGCTTTCCCTTCTTTGCTTAGAACTGGGTTTCCATCTGAGGTCTTGATATTCATACAAGTGGTTCTCTTATTTCCAAATGTCTCTTTAATTTTCCTGTAGGCAATATCTATCTTACCCCTAGTGAGATAAGCCTCTACATCCTTTCATTTGTCCTCTAGCCATCCAGGCTTAGCCATTTTGCACTTCCTGTGCATCTCATTTTTCAGACGTCTGTATTCCTTTTTGCCTGATTCAGTTACTGCATTTTTATATTTTCTCCTTTCATCAGTTAAATTCAATATTTCTTCTGTTACCCAAGGATTTCTAGTAGCCTTCATCTTTTTACCTACTTGATCCTCTGCTGCCTTCACTACTTCATCCCTCAAAGCTAACCATTCTTCATCTGCCGTATTTCCTTCCCCCATTCCTGTCAGTTGCTCCCTTATGCTCTCCCTGAAACTTTGTACAACCTCTGGTTCTTTTAGTTTATGCAGGTCCCAGCTCCTTAAATTCCCACCTTTTTGCAGTTTCTTTAGTTTTAATCTACAGGTCATAACCAATTTAAAAACTGGTTCCTAAATCCCTGTCCTACCATTATATAATCTGTCTGAAACCTGTCAGTATCTCCAGGCTTCTTCCATGTATACAGCTTCTTTTATGATTCTTGAACCAAGTGTTACCTATGATTAAGTTGTGCCCTGTGCAAAATTCTACCAGGCGGTTTCCTCTTTCATTTCTTTGCCCCGATCCATATTCATCTACTACATTTCCTTCTCTCCTTTTTCCTACTACCGAATTCCAGTCACCCATGACTATTAAATTTTCATCTCCCTTCACTATCTGAATAATTTCTTTTATTTCATCATACATTTCTTCAATTTCTTCGTCATCTGCAGAGCTAGTTGGCATATAAACTTGTACTACTGTAGTAAGTGTGGGCTTCATATCTATCTTGGCCACATGCTGTTTGTAGTAGCTTACCAGCATTCCTATTTTTTTATCATTCTTATTTTCCTATTAGTTATTAAACCTACTCCTGCCTTACCCCTATTTGAATTTGTGTTTAGAACCCTGTAGTCACCTAACCAGAAGTCTTGTTCCTGCTCCCACCGAACTTCACTAAGTCGCACTATATCTAACTTTAACCTATACATTTACCTCTTTAAATTTTCTAACCTACCTGATCGATTAAGGGATCTGACATTCCACGCTCCGATTCGTAGAACGCACAGTTTTCTTTCTCCTGATAACGACGTCCTCCTGATTAGTCCCCGCCCGGAGATCCGAATGGGGGACTATTTTACCTCCGGAATATTTTACCCAAGAGGACTCCAACATAATTTAATTATACAGTAAAGTTGCATGCCATCGGGAAAAATTACGGGCGTAGTTTCCCCTTGCTTTCAGCCGTTCGCAGTACCAGCACGGCAAGGCCGTTTTGGAATATTGTTACAAGGCCAGATCAGTCAGTCATCCAGAGTGTTGCTCCTGCAACTACTGAAAAGGCTGCTGGCCCTCTTCAGGAACCACACGTTTGTCTGGCCTCTCAACAGATACCCCTCCATTGTGGTTGAACCTACGGTACGGCTATCTGTATTGCTGAGTCACGCAAGCCTCCCCACCAACGGCAATGTCCATGGTTCATGGGGGGGGGGGGGGGGATATATTATGCGTTATAAAATACATTTGCATTATGCTATTAAAACGCAAAGGTAATGATAAAATCATTTGAACTAATAATAATTATAATAATCTGTACTACAATATCAAGATGAGGCGTTGTTTAACATTGTTATCAATAATATAGGAAAGTTCTTGAATGATTTACTTCATACTTTTACATGATACTCTAATAAACATTTGGACAGATGTACACAATTATATTACTTAGCAGGGAAACATTTTTGCAAAAAGTTCTTGACTGACTTACTTCAAATATTTACACAGTACTCTAATAGATGTTCATAGCACAGACCATACACTTTTAAATATACGTGTATACAGATAAAATAAACCTTTTTAGCAAAATTCTTGAACGTTTTTAACAGATTTACGTAAGACATTTACACAGTGCTCTAAAGTACGTTTGGAGAGATATACGCTACCCAAATACTTAAAGGAGAATCTTTGTGGAAATCTCGAATATTTATTGACTGGTTTGCTTCAGATTTTTATGGCGTAAAACAATACACGTATACATATACGTATGCAGGAGAAAATTTTTTACCATCAATCTCGGAAACTTCTCGACTGATTAACTTCAAATACTTACATGAAAATGCAATAAATGCACAGACGGACACGAGCGACAAATTTTTAACATTTGTGGTTTACGAATGTGTATAAGTACTTGAATGGGAAACGTTGTTAGCATGTTGAACAGTTCTTGAGTGACTGACTTCAGATTTCTTCGTGATACTGCAAAAAACATTCAAATTGATCTGGGATGTATAAAAGTTCTTATTTTTATGTTAGAAAACTACAAGAAGAAAATACTGTGCTGTGTTATGAAAAGGTGTTGTTTCGCTTCCCTTCTTACAGTCTGTATTTACCATAATAGCAGGGCCCTCCCCTATATATTCTTATTAGACTCATTCTTATCGCACTTATTAGTTAGGCTTCCATCTTCTGTGTGTCTGTTTATTGCCTGTAGCAATGTGTGTGTCTCTTTGGCTGGGTAATATTGTGATGCGTTGGTAAAGTTTATCGATAGTTGTACTGGGTACTTGTGAATTTTCAGCAATGGTTCCAGAGAGGGAGCCCCTGTCTGAAATCACTGCATAAGTACGCAAACCTAAGATCCCATTATGACAACTCATATTCTTTACCAATGCACCATCTTACTCCTTAGCCAAATAGACACGCACTTTACTAAGGCACACAGGAAACATAAGCCTGAAGTAGTCAAATGAATTAATAGAAAAAATGAGGAACGGAAACATACAAAAAGCAGCAGTATTAATTTCATTTGAAGTAATTCCACGTATAAACATTCAATCAGAAGGAAGTATCAACGTAACAGACCAAAGCACAACAAAGTAAAATACTGGTACAGATATTTAGGCGAACATCCTCTATTTTAAAATAGCTTTGTCCACCCACAAATACATTTCATCACTGAAACACAAACAGATGAAAAACTGAATGTCGTAGACATCACCAAACAAAAGTGAAACAACAAAGATGAGTTCACCATTTATAGGAAACGTACAGTCATCATGAAAATTCTTCATAACCAGCCCAATCACTCTGTAACCCATCAAGCAGCCAGTTTCAAACATTTTCTGGATATGAAACTTCCTGGCAGATTAAAACTGTGTGCCCGACCGAGACTCGAACTCGGGACCTTTGCCTTTCGCGGGCAAGAGCTCTACCATCTGAGCTACCGATGCACGACTCACGCCCGGTACTCACAGCTTTACTTCTGCCAGTACCTTTGCTAGACAAACTGAACAGAAGACTTCTGAAAAAAATTGATTACGCAGAAGAACTCAACACGATAAAAGAATCCGCACACGAGAACGGGTACAGCACAAAAACAGTAGATTAAATAAACAAGACAATACAAAAACATGTAAACATTTAATCAGGAAACACACATGCACAGAGACACAGCACAACTCACAGCAAATCAGCTCATAATGGCTTACAGACAACAAAGTTAAACGGAATGTGGGCAATACACTAAAGAGAATAGGCTGCAACATAGCAAACAAAACTTACAACACAGTACAGAACATATTAGATATATCACCAGCAAAATTTTATTGAGGCTGGTATATATCAATTAAATTGAAATTGTTGTGAATCTATATATGTAGGCCAAATAGGAATTTTAGAACCAGGTACTGAGATCACCTCAGAGCACTGAAATGTAATAAGTCCCACTCGACACTGCTTTCACCTGGTAGCATAGAATCTTCATCCAACGACCACAGAATCTGATTTAAGAATTAGTACAACTAATCCAACGAACACTGAAACTGATTTAAAAATTCCTTCAACTTCTCTTGTTCTCCATATTGCACACACACATACATACAAAAACACACACACACACACACACACACACACATACACACACACACACACACACACACACACACACACACACACACACACACAACCACAAATAAGTACTCGTAGGAGAGAACACATTCATAAACGAGACATCACAAACGCCCACATCAGTCCCAATTCGCGTACCACATCCCAAACAAACACGCCACGAAACAAAAGAGCATCACAAAGCCACAATGACACGTGAAGTGGCGACAGAAACTGTGCTTGGCTAACAGATGATACAAAATGCTTGTGTAACGGCAACAGCTGAATAAATAACGTGTTAACACCACACATGCAAGAGAGAAAGAAACACCATGACATCAGTAACCTAAGTAACACGTCAAATAACCCGACGCTTAGCGACTACTATTTGGAAATGAACAATAAACATATGACAAGGTGTAGACTGAACACTAGATTTATTGCTACCAGGACACAGAGCTAACAGCTTCATATGAAGTAAGTAAATAAATAAATGTATGTGTCCACATCATTTCCAAACTTATCAAAAGTCAAATTATTTAGACATATTGCAAATGAACAACATGTAATGCTGCAACTCAGTGATAAGTGTCTGAGCTCTGTACTGTATGGAAGCTAAAGTTAAATATTTGACACATAACAATCTCTCGCTTTGCAAATATAAATAATTTTTTACCTAAATTAATACAACCTACACAAGAGGTTAACATGTAAAACAGTTTATAGAAAAGAAAATGAACCACTAAACCCAATGAAGATATTCCTGTTTGACCTAAATACACTCCTGGAAATGGAAAAAAGAACACATTGACACCGGTGTATCAGACCCACCATACTTGCTCCGGATACTGCGAGAGGGCTCTACAAGCAATGATCACACGCACGGCACAGCGGACACACCAGGAACGGCGGTGTTGGCTGTCGAATGGCGCTAGCTGCGCAGCATTTGTGCACCGCCGCCGTCAGTGGCAGCCAGTTTGCCGTGGCATACGGAGCTCCATCGCAGTCTTTAACACTGGTAGCATGCCGCGCCAGCGTGGACGTGAACCGTATGTGCAGTTGACGGACTTTGAGCGAGGGCGTATAGTGGGCATGCGGGAGGCCGGGTGGACATACCGCCGAATTGCTCAACACGTGGGGCGTGAGGTCTCCACAGTACATCGATGTTGTCGCCAGTGGTCGGCGGAAGGTGCACGTGCCCGTCGACCTGGGATAGGACCGCAGCGACAAACGGATGCACGCCAAGACCCTAGGATCCTACGCAGTGCCGTAGGGGACCGCACCACCACTTCCCAGCAAATTAGGGACAGTGTTGCTCCTGGGGTATCGGAGAGGACCATTCGCAACCGTCTCCATAAAGCTGAGCTACGGTCCCGCACACCGTTAGGTCGTCTTCCGCTCACGCCCCAACATCGTGCAGCCCGCCTCCAGTGGTGTCGCGACAGGCGTGAATGAAGGGACGAATGGAGACGTGTCGTCTTCAGCGATGAGAGTCGCTTCTGCCTTGGTGCCAATGATGGTCGTATGCGTGTTTGGCGCCGTGCAGGTGAGCGCCACAATCAGGAATGCATACGACCGAGGCACACAGGGCCAGCACCCGGCATCATGGTGTGGGGAGCGATCTCCTACACTGGCCGTACACCTCTGGTGATCGTCGAGGGGACACTGAATAGTTCACGGTACATCCATACCCTCATCGAACCCATCTTTCTATCATTCCTAGACCGGCAAGGGAACTTGCTGTTCCAACAGGACAATGCACGTTCGCATGTATCCCGTGCCACCCAACGTGCTCTAGAAGGTGTAAGTCAACTACCCTGGCCAGCAAGATCTCCGGATCTGTCCCCCATTGAGCTTGTTTGGGACTGGATGAAGCGTCGTCTCACGCGGTCTGCACGTCCAGCACGAACGCTGGTCCAACTTAGGTGCCAGGTGGAAATGGCATGGCAAGCCGTTCCACAGGACTACATCCAGCATCTCTACGACCGTCTTCATGGGAGAATAGCAGCCTGCATTGCTGCGAAAGGTGGATGTACACTGTACTAGTGCCGACATTGTGCATGCTCTGTTGCCTGTGTCTATGTGCCTGTGGTTCTGTCAGTGTGATCATGTGATGTATCTGACCCCAGGAATGTGTCAATAAAGTTTCCCCTTCCTGGGACAATGAATTCACGGTGTTCGTATTTCAATTTCCAGGCGTGTATATAGAATCACAGCTACTTGTCTGAGTGGAAGCAAAACTATAAAACGGTGTCTCGCGTGAGACGGAATTCCTCCCCAGTAAGTTTTGGGGCCAGATGGAAATAACTTTATTGGGAAGTGAGTTTTTCTTATCGATGCCCAATTTATATTTGGCAAATTTTAATACTTTCTGCATATCTAAATTAAAAGCTAGATTCCACTATTAGTACCGCAATTATATTTCGGCGCTCTCTTACTGCATGTTACGAACATTTTTGTCATAACTGTCTCCTATATAGCTGCAGCGTAATCAGTCCTGGTTACATATCCGACAGGAGCGCATTTTGTTTAGCACGTATCAATGTGGTACAGAATGAAAGGCTGTAAAAGAAAAACCCAGTTAACTTGATTTTCTCTGTCTGTTGCCCGGATGGTATCGTGCGTGAGGGGCGCGAGTTAGGTTTCGCGTTATCGATATTTCTGTAACGCATGCTCATTTACACGTGTCACATTTTATTCCAGATTCGTCATAACGGTTACCCTTAAAAAGGCAGCACTGTGCATCACTTTCGATCACCAGGAACAATTCTCTATTCTACAAAAATGGAGATAAATTGCTAGCCAATTCGGAGTAAATCCTGACAAGAACTTCATCTGGCCCTGACGCTTCATTGAGTGTTTCAATGTAAGTTATTTTTTATAAAAAAATATGTATTTCCTATAGTTAAAAATAATTGTGTAAGACCTTTTCGGTTAGCTGCACATAGCTGGTAATGGCAATTACTGATTTCAAAGTGTGACAGTTAGCGGGGGAATAAACAAACAAGATGGCCCACAGTACGGTATTTTCTTTAATTGCATGTTAATTGTGGATGCTATCATTTGGAGAAGTCGTACCCAGCGGCAGTGCACTCAAAGAGCAACTTCAGTCACGTCCATCGTCCTGAGAATAAGATAGGAAGGAATAGCATCGAATCCTAGGATCAAAGGACATTAAAGAAATTCGGCCACACCCAACAGCACTTTTTATTTACAGAATATTTGCAAAAGGACATTTTACCAATACTGAAAATGGCCTCTGTTTATTTTGCATCACAAGAATATGGTAAAACACCCAGGCACAGAAAACTATTGGTCTATGAGCATAATGTCGGTAATGTTTCATAAATTAAAAAAAAAGTTATGTGGCAGTCAGGCATAAGAAGAAGCTAGCCTTAAAGTGTGTATAAAACAAAACCATTTGAAAGTCGTCTACGGCACTATAGAACGTTACAGATAATGTGAACTGGATGTCCCAGACTTTGAAAAACCTTTTGGTGCAGTTTCAGCTAAATCTATATTGACAGCCCTTGAAAGATACGAAATTGGTTCAACCTGTAACTGTACACTGAAGAATGTGCAAGTGAACTATCAAGTTCCCATCAGGATAGTGAGGTATTTAAAACTGGAAAAGGAGTCAGGAGAGAATATCACTTAGAAAAGTTTCGCCAACATGTACGCTTTTTCAAGCAATCCTAGAGGAAGTTTTCAGATAGTTACACTGGGGTAACGACGGAGAAATACGGTTTATGAATAGAAGATCCTAAACAGATCTGCTGTCACTTTAAAGGGTGTGCATACTGTGGTTATTAATGGTTTGGGGCGATGTTAGGTCAGAGAACTGTAACTTCACACCCCGTAGGCGAGGAAGATGAAGCAACGAATGCAAGTATCGTCACCTACGGCGTCGATTCACCCACAAATGATGTTCTCGTCCTCCTGTGGAGTCACCGAGGGCGTATGCTGCAAGAAAACTGTCACATGTGAGGACTGAGTATGCACATGAGACCAAGTTATTAACCACAGTTTAAAAGCACCGTTATTTGTTGTTTGAATAAATACAATTTATTTGGCTGTCTTTTCACAATTTAATAGACGGTTAATGTTGTTGATCATTGTTATGAGTCAATCTATGCAGGACACTATGTGGTACTGTCGGAACCGAGCAATTTTGGAGAATGATATGAAACACCAGATCTTTACTAAAATTCATTAAAGAGCCACTCAACACAATTAAACTCAGTTTCCAGTAAATTTACGGTCCGTGGCAACACCAATACCGCTATTTTAGTATAAATTCACTGTGCAGCGAATTGTTAAATTTAGTCATGTAGGTGCAGTTTCTTTCTCCACTAAATTTCATCTTAGTAAATTACTTAAGCGGCAATCCCCATGCACAAACATGATTATCATTTTAATATTTATTTCTGCGTGTCACTAAAAACAAAGCACACGTAATTATCGACCACCCACACGTTTAATCATGACGTTAGTTAGAATAGGTCGTTTCCATACTTTTTTTGGCACCAGCAAATAGTGGTTGACTCTGCCCACAGCAAAAAGCTACTTGTACAGCGAGCTGTCGACTCGCAAGAGGACAAAAGACTATATAGAGCATGATGTAATAACAATTACAACAGAACTAAAATAATACATAGAAAATAAATTGAAAAGGAAATAATACACACTAACAATAAAGTCACAGTTACATGCAGAGACCAGGTGAAGTTGACGATTCAGTGGACAGCAAAATAAAAACGAAGGGTATTCGGAAATTAAGGAAAGATCGATCGCGAAACGGAGACCACTGTGAAAATTTGATGAAGGTTTGCTTAGATATGTTGGACAATGTCTCTAGTATGCCTGTCAATTGCGGCATTTTGCTCTTCTGCGTTTTGATCGCACAGTGTGCACAGCAATATACATAGAAAATTGTATCTCCGGCTAAGTATGGGCGCCGGATTTTAAGCAGCCCACATAACTGTTATGCATTTCTTTCTTTGTGACAGTTCTCTTCCACACACTGAAGGGGCAATGAGGACCTTCCTGCAGCTTCTTCGATGAGAAGTGTTCCATCACCCACCATAAGCCCGACTTAGCTCCCTCTGGTTTTCGTGAGTTTTATTGGCAGGACACTTAGAAAATGTAACGAACCTACTAAGGAGACTGCCTACACTACGCTTGTTCGTCCTCCTTTAGAATACTGCTGCGCGGTGTGGCATCCTTACCAGATAGGACTGATGGAGTACATCGAAAAAGTTCAAAGAAAGGCAGCAAGTTTTGTATTATCGCGAAATATGGGAGAGAGTGTCACAGAAATAATACAGGATTTGGGCTGGAAATCATAAAAAGAAAGGAGTTTTTCGTTGCGACGGAATCTTCTCACGAAATTCCAATTACCTCCGAATGGGAAAATATTTTCTTGACACTGACCTACATAGGGACAAACGATCACCACGGCAAAATAAGTGAAATCAGGGCTCGTACGGATACATACAGATGTTCATTTTTCCGCCCGCTATACGGGATTGGAATAATAGAGAATAGTGAAGGTGGTTCGATGAACCCCTGCCAGACACTTGAATGTGATTTGCATAGTTGCCATGTAGATGTAGATGTAGATGTCTGTTCCATGAACGGCTGACTTTGAAGACAACATTTTGGCACAGACGACAAGCTACGATCATCGTAGAGAATTGGCAGAAAGCACAGGCGGCTGTCTTGTATGACGAGAATATTCGAATGCTGGTACAATGCTATGACGTGTATCTCAATCTGAGAGGTGATTATGTAGAGGAACAGCTGGAAAGTGTAGCTGACTGTTGCAAATAAAATGTTTTAATTTTCACTGTGGTTTCCATTTCGAGACAGACTCAACCTTATTTTCCGAATAGCCCTAGCAAACAGAACAGTCAAAGCAGTCTCGAGTGAATATGACAGAAAAATTTCGTTTTAGAAACTAAGCTTCCCAAAATGAAAATGTATAGCTAGTGTGTGTGTGTGTGTGTGTGTGTGTGTGTGTGTGTGTGTGTGTGTGTGTGTGTGTGTGTTTCTGTTTGTTTAGCAGTTTTGACTTCCGGCAGAGAGATAGGGACGATCAATTCAAAAATAGGTTAAAAATTAACGGTAGCATATCATTCAGTGTAGAGATGCTTGCGGAAAATAACTGGGAGAGAAAGGGAAGAAATTGGTTCTAGGAACATACTGGCGTATATAGTCTGAAAACTACTGTGACGTGCAGGGTAAAGGGTAATTTCTGTTATACCAAGTAATAGGTTTTCCTCTTATTCATTTCACGTACAGATCCTTGGGAAAGTGATTGCTGAAATGCCTATGTGGTCGCTGCTGTTTTTTAAATTTTTTTCTTCGCTGATCGTAAGAGAACTATAGGAAAGAAATTGCAGTGTATTCCTAGATTCCATATTTCATACCGGTTCTTGAAAAATTGCAAGAAAGGTTTGGGTTGGAAGCTGGTATCTTCATGTGTCTGGCAGTTCAAGTCTTGCACCATTTGTGTGACGTTATCATCGATCGAGGAAATCATTATCTACTCATGCTGTCCTTCTTCATATCCGTTCAAAATCTACTTATCGTCTGCGTTATGTTATCCACATAGCGAAGAAACATTGGAGGACCTATCACATGTGTGTTAGTAATGTTATTATCCAATCCTGCAGAAAATTTGTTTTTTGAAAAAAGCTTGAGTTCGTCAATTTTCATACAGCACCGAGAAGTTGATAGTATTTTGCAGCGAGTACATTCTTCGAAATTTCTTCCGCTTATTTCATCCACTCACACTCATTAGACGGGCTGTTGCAATACTTTGGGAAAAATTATTCATGTGTGTTTTTCTAATGGCGGTTTCTTAATTTTCTTATTTATTATCATTGAGTACTTTAAATAAACAAGAACAAGGTTTTTAAGATAATATATAATAACAAGAGGTATGCCTTTCAGTAGGTTGTTATTTGTCATAAAAATAATCAGCTTGTTATTTAGTAAGTTTCTAAGTAAATTTTTCTATTGTCATATGGACATATGTAAGGATTACCTACATAAAACAAACTATTTTTCATGCATTGTTCTCATATACTTCACACACCATTTAATATTTCGTTCAATATCTTATTTATGTCGGTTGTTATCTTGTGCACTGTATTAAGTTCTCGTATTTATGGTTATTTTTCATACTTTTACGTATACAGTCTAATGCATATGAATAAAATGTGTGTAACCATGAAACAAAAATATTAAAAATAAACATTTTAATAAAATATTAAACTATATAGTAAAAGTAATAATACATGAAAAATATGAAAAAATAATAAATAAAACAGTAAAAATAGCAGAGGCATGTGACCTTGATGTGGTGGTGAGGCTTGCCAGACCAGTGAACTCAAGCAATGTGGTTCAAAAGACAAAAGAAAGAGATCTATACCAGGTCAATCATCACAAAGTCAATTATATCAAAGTCGGCATGGAACTGTAAGTTTCTATCCAATGCTAACAGCAGTCGTGCGGGACCCACTGGAGCACACGTGCTGAGCCACACCTCCATCACCTCTGTAAAAAGCGCACCCTCTGCCACCGCTATATAAGAGGGCCAGCAGCAGTGAGATGGCCCAGTCTTGCTCAGAGCCGGTTCGCAATGTGATGCTACGCAGACACCACATGGTCAAAACTCCGTCTTCATCATTCGCTCTTTAGTACGGAGAGAATTTTCCTTGTCAATATTGTGACAGCTGGACTCTGTTCTCATTCTGCATTGCGTGTTCGCAAATCTTCTGTATGTTTTACTTGTTCACTAATCGTTTCTGCTCCTGTCCAGCTTTCCTATGACGACATTGGCCACATCACTCTGTAGCCCACCTCTTTCTGTTGTGTATGACGCCATACAGGACAGTGTCTTGTATTGCATTAGAGATGTAAAGGAAGACATCGAGCTCTTCAGTAGACCGAAATACCAGCCAAAGTTTCAAATATCACTCACTTTATTCACTCAATGACTAGTTTCGGGCTGAGACCGATTTTCAATCATCGTAATAGTCAAAATGATATTTCCAATAATGCAAAAACCATGTCAAAAATGTTTGCGGATTATGAAGGGCAAACGAACAGTTACACCGCTGTAACGGTCCATTTGTAAGTGTTTCGAATACGGGACACAAAAATAAGAAGCAGTGGCGCCAAGTACCGAGCCACCATATCCTACCATATAGCTCGGTAAATGCACATAGGGCACATGGAAAATCCTTCAAAAACTTTGACTGTCATGTTTTCAGAAACGGTCGAGTATCTACAGATAAGCTGAGGCACGTGTTCGCTTATTTAGACCCCTTTTTCACTCGGCGAAGTTTATTGGAAATCGGGTTGTGGCACATGAAGTATTCTCCCCCTGTGTTTCCACTTTCGCTAGTATTCCTTCAAGTGGTGGCATATAGCGCTGCAGACAAATCTATATGGAATTTTCCACAAATATAGGAGATTATTTTTATTCCACTCCTTTCGAAAGCAAGACCATTTCGCAAAAGTGTCCATCAGTGTCGTGCTCATAGATTGTTGATCTAAAGTTCCCGGACTTAAGCTTTCTGGCCACATAGAGAGAGATTTTTCCTAACTATGAAATCTTGTACTCTCTTTAGGTGTTGATAAAGAAGAAATGACACCAGTTGTTTTCGTTATTTCCATTATTTAATCCACCATGGCAGGATTGTAGACATTGTTTCATGCTACTCGTATTTGTTTAACTTTATCTTCACGGTCTTTTCGCGAGGGCAGTAAGTAATACAATTTTGATTCTTTTAGGAAGGTACAGTCTAGGCATGTCAAAGTAAAACACGTCGTGATGCACACCGCCACTTTTTATCCGTCTGCCACTACAATTGTAAGAGCATCTCCGCAACGGTTTCACTTTTATCAGAGGAATCTGTAATGAGACAGCTGATCTTATTTGGTTGTTCTCTATTTCCTCTATCTGTCCTGTCTGGTACGGATTCCCGAGTGACGAGCAACATTCGAGTGTTATTAGAAAGACATGTTTATAAACTACATCCTTTAAAACTTCGAATAGACTCACTATATGCAATTCAGAACCTGTAAGAGATTTCCACCCAGCATATGCATAAAGTACGAAGAAGAGCAGATAGAAGTTGTTGACAGTCTTAAATTCCTGGGATTACAACTTGATAATAAATTCAGTTGGGAGGAGCACACTACAGAACTGCAGAAACGCCTTAACAAATCTGTATTTGCAATTCGAGTGTTAGCAGACATAGGCGACATAAAAGTGAAAAAGCTTGCATACTTTGCCTACTTTCATTCCATAATGTCATATGGTATAATATTTTGGGGTAACTCTTCAAGTCAAACAAAAGTTTTCGGAGTCCAAAAGCGTGTAATACGTATTATTTGTGGAGTAAACTCACGGACGTCTTGTAGAAACCTCTTCAAAGAACTGGGTACATTAACAACTGCCTCTCAGTATATTTACTCATTAATGAAATTTGTCCTAAATAATATATCTCTTTTTCCAACAAACAGCTCAGTTCATACATACAATACCAGGAACAAAAATGATCTGCACAAGGACTTAAAAGCACTTACTTTAGTTCAAAAAGGGGTCCACTAATCAGGAACACTCATCTTCAATAATTTGCCAGCAAACATAAAAAAATTAGTTACAAATAGAGACCAGTTTAAAAGGAGCCTGAAAGACTTACTAGTGACCTACTCCTTCTACTCCATTGACGAATTTTTTAATAGAAACAAATGATGTGTTGTATATATTTATACTATTAGTGTTGTTATTTCAGCTTATAAAAAAATAAAAAAGGTGACTGGTTCCACATCCACGAGGATCTCCTCAACACGTATCTATGAAACGAAAACTAATCTAATCTAATCTAATCCTTCGGGAGTGTACTTCGCGAGGATTCTGCCAATTAATCTTTCCGTACGTATTTTCTCAGATATTTAATGGGTGCAGTTGCTTCCAGTAATAGTTCTACAATCTTGTTATCATACACTAGGGTGTGTTTCCTATGTGGAGGCAACGAAATGTCTCAAAAGCTTCATACCCGATTAAAAAAAGGAAAAAATCCGTGCGCAGTATTTTTAAAAATGCTATTCGGCAATGCCAATGATAACTCCCTACCAGACACCCATGGGGTTGGGCCGAGGATAACTTTGAGATATTGAATAGAAAAATCCCATTTTTATTGTAGAATCGAGTTATACGAGAAAAAATACGTAATTATATGTTTCAGATTTTCGTCGTTGTGGGACAGATGGCGGTGCAATCGGCATGTTGGGTCCCAAATCACTATAATCTCGAAAAAAATTCATTAGATCAAAGACACAGAAACAGACTACTGTAACAAACGACTCAATATTTTGCAATTTCCTCAATGTGGCGCCTTTGGAAACATTCATTCATTCATTCACTCATTATTTGACTGATACAGCGTGAACGTCATTTCTCATTTCTTAAATACGTTCCTTCGTAGCTTGACAGCCTTATTGGTTTGAAGGCAAGATATTTTGATGGAAGAGAAAATTAAAACGATTTATATTTATGGAGAAATTGTCAGGAATATCGATAATGCATTACTCCTTTATGTTGAACGTTTTCCAATCAGGGCGAGATCATGTGCTACTTTTTGTCGGGTTTTTCCACAGTTCTTCACTGAAGGAACTGTACAGCAACGAAAAAGAAACCATTGAAGACCAGTTTCTGTAGAGGATAATGAAATTATGATATTAGCTGCAGTGTATTGTATCTTCCACGTTAGCACTCTGCAGTTAGGTAGAGAATCGGATTTAGATTGCCAGTTACCGAATTTTGAAACGTATAAAACATAATTCGTTTCATACTTCTGTCCCTCAGGATGATTTACAGAACCTTGTAACACTGTGGCAGTGGTCGCTTCAGGAAATACAGGAAGACACCAGTTTGTCTGCTAGAGCATTGTTCTTTGACGAGTCGACTTTCACAAACCACGCCACAATCAAGCGACACGATATGCATTACTGGAATCTGGAAAACCCACACTGGTTACACCAATTTGAATGTTATAGATCGTGGAATGTGAATGTTTGGTATGGAGTAATTTGTGACGAACTAACTTCATCTATGGCACCTTGAATGTTGAAAAATATCCGACATTCTTGGATGGCGATTTTCCATTATTGCTAACAAACCTTCACTTGGACTAGCGCCAAATAGTGTGGCTTCAAAATGATAATTATCCAGCACATTGTTCGTAGCAGCATGCAGAGTATTAGATCGCATGTACAACTAACTGTTGGTGAATCGGTAGAGGTGGTGCAACGTCTTGGCCTGCAAGATCATTAGATCTTAGATCGCCTAAATTTTGTCTGTGGGATTGCTTGAAGAGTGAAGCTTATAATCAACTACCAACAACACTGAAACACAATTCAACGTATCATGAATACATCTCAGGAGACTACATCGGAAACACTTCTCATTTGTATCGATTCTTTCCACTGTATCGAAATCTGAGACGACACTTTCGAGCACTTACTGTGAAATAATTGTTACTAACAAGAGCAACGTTGGTGAGAGTTGAGGGGACACACATCACGCAAGAACGCTGTTGATGAGAGGTGAGAGGACACACATCCGAGAAACCCTTTGGTGAGAAGACACGCGTTGTAACACTTATATCGATTAGTAGTATATTTTATGTAACTGTGTACCTGCAATTTATGAAGTGTGCATTCTGTGATGTATGGCAAGAAAATTAGAGTTTTGTAATGTATATGTAAAAAAAAAGAATATGTTGAAATTTTAAATAATTATAATAAGAATATGTTTATGAAAAAAGTATGTTTCTTAAAAGATGGTTCAGGACTAGGGCACGTGTATTTGTAACATGTGAACGCTGTAGGAAAGTGGCATGGAGCGGTGTAAAAGGTGGGTCTGGCGGTCGAGCTGAGCGTCTCTTTGTGTGAACGGCACGCTGTATGAGGCTCGCCTTAGCACAGTAAACCTCGACGATCCTAAGAGAGGCAACTGGAAGCTGCATTAGAAGGGATTCGGATGTGGACCTGGCTATTATTTGGTATTCACGGAATAATGCAATGGCTCTAATATGTTGAAAGGATTCGCACATCAAGAGCCGTGTGTGCAGTAAGCCGCCATTTCGCCTGCCACCGAACTTCGTCACTGCTTCACAGACTTCATACGAGCAGTCAGTAAAGTAATGTACAAGAGAATGGATCAGTTAATTTGAACGTCAATTTGTGTTTAAAACCATAACTTCATCCTGATCACGAACCTACTCAGGTTCCTCACCTAAGTCCTAATAAAACGGAGTATCATGATTTAAATGAACAATTCTTGCATTCGTGTGTTTAAATGCGATTTTTTGTCTAAACTAAAAGGAGTAGCAAAAGTTAAAGCATGAGTAACATTTCGATGCTTTGTTAATGAACCACTCCAAGGGAAATTGTTAAGGTAGGAAGTTTAAGTACAAAAATTCAAAGCTCAATTAATAGGAAAGTGAAAACCTTAATGAATAAAAATCGAAAACCATAAAAGTGAAGTTGGATAGACTTTTGCTAAGTATCCCCAGTTTATTATAAAATATAGTTTCGTAGGTTTACAATGCAAGATTGTGTAAATATTATTGCCAAGAATACCTGCTTCACCCGTGATTAAGGTTCAAGTGTATATTAATCTTTAATCAACAGATTTACGGTAGTAGTTTTAGAAGTTAAGTTATGCACATTTTCAAAGACAGTGTAGTTTTCGTACCCATCATGAATGGTTGCTTTTGAAGTTTTTTACCCCAGTGATGTATTTTATTACCTTGCAAAGTAATTTAAGTGAATGATTAGGTTTTAGAGTTAGTTTTTACTATTGTAATTACCAAAGACCTTTGGATAACGAAACTATACTACTTTAATGGGTCCCTATCATACTCTCCATCTATTAAGAAAAAAAATAGCTATTACTGTTACTAAGGAAAACTGCTGTTTATCCAGAGGAGCCTACACAGCGCATTTAAGAAGTTATTCACCTTTATTTGTGTTTTTCATGCCAGTCAAAATAGAAGCCACTGATGTCCAAAATTAGTTCTGCATTTGATGCCGTGACGTTTCAGTATATGATTAAGTAATGCTCCTGATTAAGTAATGTGCATAATTAGGCTGGCGACCGTTAATTGTTTCATTCATTTTTCATTTTACCACTTCTGTTAACCCCTGAGGTTAAAGCCCGTTTAGTTTTTCTGTTAACTTCACAAAATTGGAAATTATAGTCCAACACCCTTTTCCATTAGACTCACGCACGGCCGTACTTTGCAATCCTCTCGGAGGGTAATATTTGCGTGTTTCATGGCCCGTTAGTGTTATAACTTCACGCGAGAACCCCGTTGATGTGACATGACAGGACACGCATCAGTGCTGTCATTTACTCCGTTGTAAAGTCATCAGAAGTTCAAAATCAATTGCAAAATGATACACTAGATACACTACTGGCCATTAAAATTGCTACACCACGAAGATGACGTGCTACAGACGCCAATTTAACCGACAGGAAGAAGATGCTGTGATATGCAAATGATTAGCTTTTCAGAGTATTCACACAAGGTTGGCGCCGGTGCCGACACCTACAATGTGCTGACATGAGGAAAGTTTCCAACCGATTTCTTATACACAAACAGCAGTTGACCAGCGTTGATTGGGGAAACGTTGTTGTGATGTCTCGTGCAAGGAGAAGACATTCGTACTATCACGTTTCCGACTTTGATAAAGTTGGGATTGTAGCCTATCGGGATTGCAGTTTATCGTATCGCGACATTGCTGGTCGCGCTGGTCGAGATCGAGTGACTGTTGACTGTTAGCAGAAAATGGAATCGGTGGGTTCAGGAGGGTAATACAGAACGCCGTGCTTGATCCCAACGGCCTTGTACCACTAGCAATCGAGATGACAGGCACCTTATCCGCATGGCTGTAACGGATCAGGCAGCCACGTCTCGATCCCCGAGTCAACAGATGGGGACATTTGCAAGACAACAACCATCTCCACGAACAGTTCGACGACGTTTGCAGCAGCCTGGACTATATGCTCGGAGACCATGGCAGTGGTTACCCTTGACGCTGCATCACAGACAAGAGCGCCTGCGATGGTGTACTCAACGACGAACCTGGGTGCACGAATGGCAAAACGTCATTTTTTCGGATGAATCCAGGTTCTGTTAACGGCATAATGATGGTCGCAACCGTGTTTGGCGACATCGCGGTGAATGCACATTGGAAGAGTGTATTCGTCGTCGACATATTGTCGTATCACCTGGCATGATGGTATGGGGTGGCTTTGGTTACAGTTCTCGGTCAGCTCTTGTTCGCACTGACGGCACTTTGAACAGTTGACGTTACATTTGAGATGTGTTATGACCCGTGGCTCTACCCTTCATTCGATCCCTGCGAAACCCTATCTTTCAGCAGGATAATACATGACCGCATGTTGCAGGTCATGTAAGGGCTTTTCTGGATACAGAAAATGTGCGGCTGCTGACGTGGCCAGCACATTCTCCAGATCTTTCATCAATTAATAACGTCTGTTCAATGGTGGAAGTGCAACTGGGACGTCACAATACGCCAGTCACTACTCTTGATGAACTGTGGTATCGTGTTGAAGCTGCATGGGCAGCTGTACCTGTACACGCCATCCAAGCTCTGTTTGACTCAATGCACAGGCGTATCAATGGTTGTTTTGGGTACTGATTTCTCAGGATCTATGCACCCAAACTGCGTGAAAATGTAATCACTTGTCAGTTCTAGTATAATACATTTGTCCAATGAATACCCGTTTATCATCTGCATATCTTCTTGGTATAGCAATTTTAATGGTGAATAGTGTATCTATATGGTGTGAAAAGTGACAACTGGATCCAAACAATTAAAAGTGTGAAAGTATCACCATGAGTAATAAAATAAATCCTCTAAATTTCGGTTACACAAAAAGTCACGCGGATCTAAAGCCTGTGAATTGAACTAAATACTTAGGAATTTTAGTTACGAAAAACTTAAATTAGATCGATAAAACTGAAAATGGTGTGGGCAAAGCAAGCCAATGGCTGCGATCTATTGGCAGAACACTTAGAAAATTCAACAGCTCTCCTAAAGAGACTATTTTCTACGCTTGTCCGGCCTCCTCTGGAGTACTGCTGTGACGTTTGGTGACTACATGACTTGTATTGACGGCGGACATTAAAAAAGTTAATAGAAGAGCAGCAGATTTTTTCCTGTCGGGAAATAGGGGACAGAGTGCCGCCCATGATACGCCAGTTGGTGTGGCAATCATTAAAAGAAAAGCATTTTCAGTTAGACATGATCTCATTAAATTTCAATCACCAACTTCCTCCTCAGAGAAATCAGAGCTCACAAGGAATAATTTAAGTATCCACTTTTGCTGAGCGCTGCTCGACAGTGAAAAGTTAGAGAAATACCCTAAAGGCGGTTGGATGAAACGTAAATTGCAGAGTAGTCAAGAAGTAGAAGCAGATGAAAGGAGTACACTCTTGGTGAGAGGCGATTTTTCCTTATTTATTGATCACGTTTGATTTTCTATTTTTGATCCTTTGCATTTTTCTCGAGATAAAAACATTTTGGAACTCATGTGGGTTATTCGTCGATTACAGCGCCATGTATCACTGAGCAACAGAATTGTTACATAGAAACGTTACGAATTTTTCTCCCGTAGAATCAGAATCCACTACAAAAATGGGAAGTTCTTGAGTCTAGGATATCAAAGTGGCTCCCCGCCTCACACAATCGGATAGCGGGTGGCGGTGGGATGGGGGTGGAAGGGGGTCAGCGTTGATATCGCCAGATAGCACGATGCGCGTAGTTTCTGAGGTAATTCATTCTCTCAAGATAACTCATTCTGTATATACTGTGAAAGTTAATTGCCCTACAATATTCCTTAGGGTACGATCGAAGTTAATTGTACATTTGTTCTGATCGTACACTTGTTGTTCACTACGGGACATTGGGTAACTGTATCGAATTCCTTCTGGAATTCAGGGAATCTGAAAGTGGAAGCCGGCACCTACCACCATCTAGGTCACGTTGCCGAAGAGAGCCAACTGGGTTTCACATTGTTTCACATTTGTTTCCGATAACCGTTGTGATTCTACAGGGGAGATTTTAGACCCTCAGTGAGGCGGGATGGCGTTCGGCTCTCTCCTCACTGTTACCACATTCACACAGTTCAATCCACCTACCTCGACAGGACTCTTGTCTGCTCGTTATCGCTCCACACTGGGGTAATAGGTACTAACTAAACACCTACTAGATACAGGTCACAAAACTCTGGTTAAAAATCTTTTCCTGAAAGCTCATGATAAATATCGTACGTGCGGATACTGCCTTCTTCCATCAAGATGTGTAAAGTTTTATTGACTATTTATTGCCAATAAGACTCATGAAATGACTACGAAGTCAGAATTTACATCTGCACTAATACTGCGTCAGCAAATTTACAGTTTTTAATACACATAGTCACACAAAAGTGTCCAGAATTTAACAAGCCCGATCCGAGAATTACGCACAGTGTAAACAGTCAGTGGGGCCCAGTTTATGCTAGTTAAATATCCGGTCGATTCAGTGGTCTTCCTTTATAGGAGTGCCCGCCGTAATAATCCGTCACGAATCACAAACATACCACGTGGCTTTTCCAAGTTCGACCAGAATATTTCACGCGCTGTTTTCAGTCACACAAAAGCACATTAAAGTACCAAAGATTCACTAAAATGCTTCTGACTCTAGTCTTTTCTGTTAGCGATTACGGAATCGAATTTGTGTTTCAATCGCTTAGTTTTACTTACAATTTGCGAAAAGATATCCGACATGATGTGTTCGATACAATGCTTCAGAAGCGATTCTCCTAGGCAATTTCATAGTACAGATAGTACCCCTTCATCCGCGTGGGAAGGTCTCGATTGTGATAGGCTATTAATCTGAATTACAATATTACAATAGCGGCAGAATCCTCTCTTATCCAACCACAATTTAAAAAGGATTTTAAGTAAGCAAACCTTTAATTCATTGCATTACATTGTATTATAAAATAAATAAAGTACGAAATAAGTCCAAAAGTAAATAACAAACATATTCCTTTCCTAACTTCTTTTCTGACTGCCTTTTAAAAAAGCATGCTCATTCAGACATATGTCGGATGACTCGTGGTTCTTCCCTGAAATTTTTCCCACTGTTTGGGTTTCATATAGATTTTCACAAAATAAAACATCCCAAATTTTCATGTGTCCGTCAGTCACTCTCCTCACCTAACAAAATATAACTGAATATAAATTTGAAAAGGTTCTCATGTTACGTCAAATAAAAATTACAAATGTTATAATTACTTTCCGTAATATGTCCATATGATGTTAAAAGTTAATCTGTTGCCGTTACTGCATCAGTTTTGAAATACCAGAATGGTTTCTTGTGATTTTTAAGTAAAACTTTGGCTTAGAAACTGTGACAAATAGCGAAATGAAATTAGGACAGAATCATTTTGTTGTGGTTGTTGTTGTTGTTTTCACTCCTGAGATTGGTTTTATGCAGCTCTCCATGCTACTCTATCCTGTGCAAGCTTCTTCATCTCCCAGTACCTACTGCAACCTACATCCTTCTGAATCTGCTTAGTGTATTCATTTCTTGGTCTCCCTCTACGATTTTTACCCTCCACGCTGCCCTCCAATACTAAATTGGTGATCCCATGATGCCTCAGAACATGTCCTACCAACCGATCCCTTCTTCTGGTCAAGTTGTGCCACAAACTTCTTTTCTCTCCAATCCTATTCAATACTTCCTCATTAGTTATGTGATCTACCCAACTAATCTTCAGCATTTTTCTGTCGCACCACATTTAGATAGCTTCTATTCTCTTCTTGTACAAACTATTTATCGTCCATGTTTCACTTCCATACATGGCTACACTCCAAACAAATACTTTCAGAAATGACTTCCTGACAGTTGAATCTATACTCGATGTTAACAAATTACTCTTCTTCAGAAACGCTTTCCTTGCCATTGCCAGTCTACATTTTATATCCTCTCTACTTCTACCATTATCAGTTATTTTGCTCCCCAAATAGCAAAACTCCTTTACTACTTTCAGTGTCTCATTTACTAATCTAATTCCCTCAGCATCTCCCTACTTAATTCGACTACATTCCATTATTCTCGTTTTGCGTTGATGTTCATCTTATATCCTCCTTTCAAGACACTGTCCATTCCATTCCGTTCAACTGCTCTTCCAAGTCCTTTCCTGTCTCCGAGAGAGCTACAATGTCATCGGCGATCCTCAAAGTTTTTATTTCTTCTCCATGGATCTTAATACCTACTCCGAATTTTTCTTTTGTTTCCTTTACTGCTTCCTCAATATACAGATTGAATGACATCGGGAAGAGGCTGCAACCCTGTCTTACTCCCTTCCCAACCACTGCTTCCCTTTCAAGTCCCTCGATGCTTATAACTGCCATCTGGTTTCTGTACAAATTGTAAATAGCCTTTCGCTCCCTGTATTTTACCTTTGCCACCTTTAGAATTTGAAAGAGAGTATTCCAGTCAACATTGTCAAAAGCTTTCTCTTAGTCTACAAATGCTAGAATCGTAGGTTTGCCTTTCCTTAATCTTTCTTCTAAGATAAGTCGTAGGGTCAGTATTGCCTCACGTGTTCCAGTATTTCTACGGAATCCAAACTGATCTTGCGCGAGGTCGGCTTCTACTAGTTTTTCTATTCGTCTGTAAATAATTCGAGTTAGTATTTTGCAGCTGATTGTTCGGTAATTTTCACATCTGTCAACACATGCTTTCCTTGGGGTTGGAATTATTATATTCTTCTTGAAGTCTCAGGGTGTTTCGCCTGTTTCGTACTTCTTGCTCAACAGAGGGTACAGTTTTGTCAGGACTGGCTCTCCCAAGGCCGTCAGTAGTTCCAATGGAATGTTGTCTGCTCCGGGGGCCTTGTTTCGACTCAGTTCTTTCAGTGCTCTGTCAAACTCTTCACGCAGTATCTTATGTCCCATTTCATCTTCATCTACATCCTCTTCCATTTCCATAATATTGTCTTGAAGTACATCGCCCTTGTATAAACCCTCTATATACTCCTTCCACCTTTCTGCTTTCCCTTCTTTGCTTAGAACTGGGTTTCCATCTGAGGTCTTGATATTCATACAAGTGGTTCTCTTATTTCCAAATGTCTCTTTAATTTTCCTGTAGGCAGTATTTATCTTACCCCTAGTGAGACAAGCCTCTACATCCTTACACTTGTCCTCTAGCCACCCCAGCTTAGCCATTTTGCACTTACTGTCGATCTCATTTTTGAGACGTTTGTATTCCTTTTTGCCTGCTTCATTTACTGCATTTTTATATTTTCTCCTTTCATCAATTAAATTCAATATTCCTTCTGTTACCCAAGGATTTCTACTAGCCTTCATCTTTTTACCTACTTGATCCTCTGCTGCCTTCACTACTTCATCCCTCAAAGCTGCCCATTCTTCATCTACTGTATTTCTTTCCCCCATTTCTGTCAATTGTTCCCTTATACTCTCCCTGAAACTCTGTACAACTTCTGGTTCTTTCAGTTTATCCAGGTCCCATCTCCTTAAATTCCCACCTTTTTGCAGTTTCTTCAGTTTTAATCTCCAGGTCATAACCAATAGATTATGGTCAGAGTCCACATCTGCTCCTGGGAATGTCTTAAAATTTAAAACCTGTTTCCTAAATCTCTGTCTTACCATTATATAATCTATCTGATACATTTTAGTATCTCCAGGGTAGTTCCATGTATACAACCTTCTTTCTTGATTCTTGAACCAAGTGTTAGTTATGAATAAGTTTAGCTCTGCACAAAATTCTACCACGCGGCTTCCTCTTTCATTTCTTAGCCCCAATCCATATTCACCTACTACGTTTCCTTCTCTCCCTTTTCCTACGCTCGAATTCCAATCGCCCATGACTATTAAATTTTCGTCTCCCTTTACTATGTGAATAATTTCTTTTATTTCATCATACATTTCTTCAATTTCTTCTTCGTCTGCAGAGCTAGTCGGCATATAAACTTGTACTACTGTAGTAGGTGTGGGCTTAGTATCTATCTTTCCCACAATAATGCGTTCACTATGCTGTTTGTAGTAGCTTACCCGCATTCCTATTTTCCTATTCATTATTAAACCTACTCCTGCATTACCCCTATTTGATTTTGTGTTTATAACCCTGTAGTCACCTGACCAGAAGTATTGTTCCTCCTGCCACCGAACTTCACTTAATCCCACTATATCTAACTTTAACCTATCCATTTCCCTTTTTAAATTTTCTAACCTACCTGCCCGATTAAGGGATCTGACATTCTACGCTCCGATCCGTAGAACGCCAGTTTTCTTTCTCCTGATAACGGCATCCTCTTGAGTAGTCCCCGCCCGGAGATCCGAATGGGAGACTATTTTACCTCCGGAATATTTTACCCAAGAGGACGCCATCATCATTTAATCATACAGTAAAGCTGCATGCCCTCGGGAAAAATTACGGCCGTAGTTTCCCCTCGCTTTCAGCCGTTCGCAGTACCAGCACAGCAAGGCCGTTTTGGTTATTGTTACAAGGCCAGATCAGTCAATCATCCAGACTGTTGTCCTTGCAACTACTGAAAAGGCTGCTGCCTCTCTTCAGGAACCACACGTTTGTCTGGCCTCTCAGCAGATACCCCTCCGTTGTGGTTGTACCTAAGGTACGGCTATCTGTATCGCTGTGTCACGCAAGCCTCCCCACCAACGACAAGGTCCATGCTTCATGGGGGGGGGGGGGGAGAATCATTTTAGCAATAATAAAAAGCAATGCGTAAAATTGAACAAAATAAGGGCGTCAACTGCGTTCTAACAAAAGAAAGAGCAAACGGCTCCATAGTTTACTGCACCTATGATACCAAGTAATAACTTGCCTATGTTACACCAAGAATTTCACAACATGTGATTATAAAACTTATTTAAAAACTCTACAAATTACTGATGCCAGCGACGTAGTCCCATAATTTCGTGTGTCTGTTCGACGACCCTTCTTGTAAACAGA
Organism: Schistocerca gregaria; assembly: GCF_023897955.1. NCBI lineage: Eukaryota > Metazoa > Arthropoda > Insecta > Orthoptera > Acrididae > Schistocerca > Schistocerca gregaria. Next base: position 132,611,111 of record NC_064921.1, on the reverse strand, counting down.
GAAAGAGGTCACTACGTTTGTATTGAGATGTCATTCTCTGGAAACCCACTTTCGCCATATACAATGGACTGCTTCATACATTATAGCTCTCGCAATCTGGGGAAGTCGCATTTCTCTGCTTGAGTTACAATGTGTGCAATGTCATGCTAAGATACGCTGAAATCTATTTTGTGTCCCTGCAGATTAATCTATTGCAGAAACTTTGGCATGACGTTACAGGTAGGATGCCTCGTTATATGGCTACCATATGTTTGCTAAGCGTAGTACTCCTCGTGTTAGTGATTTCGTAACGAACCCGGCGGACCATGAGTGAGGTTGAGAGCAAAAGTGTCTTATATACTATGAAATAATAGAAAAACTCCTCACTTTCCGAGCACTCATCGTGCGTCAAGGAAACAATATGATTCCTAAGATATTTTGGGTATTGCTACAAACACTCTTTAACATCAAAATGTGATCATCGTGGGAAGGAAATGGAAGTGAACATGGTGTAGGAAGCGAAACAGCTCCGAGACCTGCAAAACATAATTTTTCACGCTACTAAAAACTGGCGAAGGAATTCCACCACGTACTAATGTCAACAATATTATGATCATAGGACGGGAATTTTTTTTCAATTTCAAATGGCTCCAAGCACTATGGGGCTTAGCATCTGAGGTCATCAGTCCCCTAGACTTAGAACTACTTCAAGCTAACTAAACTAAGGACATCTCACACATCCATGCCCGAGGCAGGATTCGAACCTCCGACCGTAGCGGTTGCGCGGTTCCAGACTGAAGCGCCTAGAACATCTCGGCCACAGCGGCTGGCGGAGGGGATTTGATGGGACAGGAATTCTAGTCCGCTATATTTGGAAAGGGTCAATAATATTTATAAATCACAATCTGTAGAGGCATTCCAAGCCGTATAGGTACTCATTCTGCTTAGGGGTTGAGCGTGATGCAATCAGATAGAAATTCCACCACATACTAATGTCAATATGCACTATGATCAGAGGAGGGGATTTGATGGGACAGGAATCCTAATCACTACCGAGGGGTCCAAAAAAATTTATCCACTATTTTAAAAGTCCATAACTAGCAAACTAATTGACGGAGTTGTATCATCATTGGTAGTGTAACAGTTTGTAGTTCCGGCAATCGCCACACAAGCGTTGTATTGCGTTGTTTTGTTTTGTCAGATGACAGTCGCCAGATAGTCAGTGTTTTGTTATTAGTTGCACGTAGTTACTCGAGTAAACATGGCTGGCGCGAGGCTTACATTCGATGAAAGGATGTCAGTCCTGAAGTGGTATTTTAAGTACGAAAACATTAATGAGGTTCAACGACAATGGCGAAACGAGTATCAAACAGAGCCACCGACACGTTTAACGCTTCGTCGCATTCGAGACAAACTTGAAGCCGAAGGCTGTGTTAAAGATGTACACAAACAACGATCTGGACGACCTGTAACGGTAACGAGTCCAGCTAACTCCTGTCGTGTGTTACAACAATTCACTCGCTCACCACAGAAATCTGTGAGACAGTGTGCCCGTGAAACTAGAGTGAGTCGCTCAAGTTCGGTTAATTCTGAAGACAGCAAAGTGGAAGTGCTACATCTCACTACTGCTACACGCAATGAAAGAGGACGACCCAGATCGTAGAATGGAGTACTGCGAGTGGTTTATTAACATGGTGCGCAACGATGAAGAGTTTGCAGAGATGATTGTGTGGTCTGATGAGGCACATTTCAAACTCAATGGTACAGTAAATCCCCACAATTGCATCTACTGAGCCGCCAAAAATCCTAACATCCATGTTGACAAAGCCGTGAATTTGCCAGGAGTAAATGTGTGGTGTGGGTTGTCTTACTGGGGCTTGACAGGGCCATTCTTCTTTGACGGCACAGTTACTGGTGAAGTGTACCTTCAAAAGCTTCAGACATCCATGTTACCTGCCACCCGAGACTTGAATGACAACGGAAGAGTTTACTTTCAACAAGATGGAGCCCCAGCCCACTACCAAAATCGTCTAAGGGCGTATCTCGACGAAAATCTACTAGGAATATGGATAGGCCGTACAGGTGCTGAGGAGTATCCACCACATTCCCCAGACCTAACTCCTCTGGACTTTTACCTGTGGGGAACACTAAAGGACATTGTTTGTCGACAAAAGCCACGTACATTGGATGAACTTCGAGAATCCATCGTACATTCCTGTGCAAATATCGAATTGAACACGTTGCACTCTGTAGTTCGTGCTGCAGTTCGGCGGCATCGTTTCTGCGTGGATGTTAATGGTGACCATTTCGAACACTTACAGTGATGTCCTTAAGTTGAACTTTAAGCTACACTTTCACCAAAACTGAGACAACTGCGTCAATTACTTTGCAAGTTACGGACTTTTAAACAGTGGATACATTTGTTTGGATCCCTACAGAGGAGTCCAAAAAATATGGAAACGGTTAATAATATTAATAATTCCAAATCTGTCGATGCATTCCCAGCAGTATAGGTATTTATTCTGCTTATGGGTTGAGCGTCATGCAGTAAGGTAGGTCTAGAATGGATGGCCTGCAGATCCAGGCAAGGATATGCGGTAAAATCGATCAAGTTCAATAATAAATCTGGATATACCGTACATGAGTGAGTTCAAAACTATTCGCTCACCAGTCTCTTAACAGGAATTCCTTATTCAAATTCACGTGATGCTCAGTGCTCCACATAAATACAGTTTCAACCTGAATAGTCACACGCTAACCTGAATCACAGCTGGAATAATTAAAATCGAGACCTGAAATTACAGGTAATTATCTGAAGAGTATCTAAATCGAAAGACTTGAGAATTTCACGCAAAGGTGAATCGGTAAAAAAAAATTAAAAATTAAAAAAAATTACTGTGCACAGTGCAAGGGTGTGTCAAATAATTAATGATAGTCCTCAATTGAATTATGGGCTTGCTGACGGCACGTTTTCAGCATCACGCATTTGACAGAACACTAACACCGAACTCCATACTATACTGAAAAGCATTTACAGTATAAATGTAGGCGTTTCAGAATACAACTCTTTATCAATTTGAGAAAAGCGCGATAGTTACCTACTTTGCAAACTAATATTTAACTTACTGCGGACACCTGAAACACTTGATGCAAAGTGCTCTAAAGGTCACTAATATTCCTGGTCGCGTCCACAGGAACTGTGTCCAGAAAATTTCCTAAACGGCAAAAGTTAATGCCGGGACCTGCCTCTTTTTATTGTCATTGCCGGAGTCAGACAACGATACCGGGATGATCGCACTGGCGATGGCCGTCCAGAATTGTTTGCTTTCGCGGCCGCACCGAGAGACGCACTGACGCCTGGTGACTTGGCAACATGCTCTCGCGGAGTATCATTGAACGAAAGTGAGTGCCATAACGGTACTCGAACGTGGCACGTATGCCTTGCGCTGGAAAATGCCTTGCGAACAGACCGATCCGCGTGCGACCCACGACTGTTCCTCATAGCTTTACTTGAAGCAGCATCTCTTCCCCTGCCAAATTTCAAAGAAATTGGCCTGTATGTCATGCAGGGGTAGCACTCGTGTAGGAATGGATGTTGAAGATACATGGCTCAGCCAGTGTTCTTTCCGACAGTAAATTTACGCTGTGCAGTAGAGTGTCTGCTGGTATGAAACCGTGGTCCGGACCTGGACTAGACGCTGAGACCTTTGTCTTTCGCGGGCAAGTATTGAAGGAAAACTCCTGTGATGTTTTGATTGTATGACAGGAGGTATTGGTGGAGGTAATGCTGTGACTCGTGCTCGCATGGTTACGTTGGATGAGCGAAAGGCAAAGTTCCGAGTTTCGAGTTCCGGTCTGGCATACAACTGTTCTACAGTGTTCTCTTGTCTTGTCAGTCAGATAATGCTCGCCATCGTCACCCGATTCTTTTTTCTTTGCCACTTTCCATTTTCCATGAAATTGTTTAGGTGCACTCAGCACCAGGCTAGTGCTGTATTACATCTTTACCAGGTAAGGGAAGGGTGTACCAACCAAAGAACTTCTAAAAGAGCCCCCTCCCTCCTCCCCTTAAGTTGCCCAACCAGAATTCGAGGACGCCACGCCGTTGATATAGAAAAGATGAAAGAATGATATCGAACACCATTTTTCTGAGATACGCTCGTTTGCATGCATTCTCGTGTTACGGTAGGACTTTTTTTGGTATTCTTGATAAGTCAAACACGTTGGAAACGCTTCTTGAGATTATTCAGTCTTCTTAATTTATAATTGACGTTTCTGGCAACTCATTCACGAGAATGTCGCCATCCCTATGCGAAACGACTATCGTCATGACATCACCAGCAGAGAGAGCGGCCTTGAATTATTTCCTAGTTGGTGCCTGAGGCTGGCACCCCTCTCTTACACCAGATGTTTCATTAGTATTAATTGAAGTGTTCTCTGATTGTCTGTTATTGCTATCGCCAGGTCGCACCTGTTAAGCGCCGTGACCTTTCTATAAATTCGGATGATTATCGTAATGTACAGTTTTGGACTAGCCACTAAAAACTATAGTTTAAAAGCTAAAACTCAATGTTACAGTAAACTGAACTCTCTGTAAATGCTAACATTGTTTGCAGCTGTTTGAAAATTAATTAGGCTATCGTACTTCTTCCGTAGCGTTTAGTGGGAAAAATAGTGGGTCGTTGTTCCATGAAACAAAGTCTACACTTCACTGTAGCCTGGATTTTTCGTCCTGATAATTCATCCGTGTCACTGAATCGCAGCTATAGCATTCAGCACCAACGAGTGCTAGTTCATTTTGTGAGTTAATCCTGAAAATCATTTATTCTACTTGCTAGTACCGGTAGCCAAGACCGGAAGGGATGAACCTGAAACTAGTGTTCATCCAATTTAGTACAGATAATGATTTTAAAAATCCAGCAATGTAATTATAGTTTTTCAACAGAATGAAACTAACAAGATCTTAAATAACTTCCTTTTCGAACAGTACTATCTTTGCCAAGACAATAAGAAGTTAATAATTGTCTCTAGACTGAAGAGATTTTAATCAAGAGACTTTTAGTAGTGAATGTAAAAAAAACGAAATTTAAAGAAGAACGGTAAAAAAGCGACCAATCAGACCTCTGTGTTCCCAATTTGTTACTTTAATAAACCACACAAACATGGCATTCACTTTTGTTTCTTTGCCATACGACTTTACGGCGAAACTGAAGCAAAGCAATCCGCTCGAAACTGTTTGTCAGTATATTGAACTAAAAGCACTTTTCAATACAATTTGTGCCAAAGAGTCAGATTTTCCCGTAGATGAATATTAATGTGAATTCTCTGTAGCTTGCCTTGTCAGAAGCAGTTCAGTTAATAATGTGGAGCTAAAATACTCCCCCAAGTCCTGCACCAAACTCCATAACATTTACCTTCGAGAAATATTTTTGAAGTAAGATTGAGCAATTATTGTAACACCAAATTTTAATCTGGAGACGTCTTTTACAGTAGGCAACAATTTGCAAAAGATAACTTACTAAGAGCTAATAATCGGCTTCTTCCATAATTGGTGCTGATGTTAGCGAAACATTTAATGTCACAGTGCGCACCAAAATGTTACCTCAGCTTCGCACTGCTAGCTTCTCCCCATACTTGAGTCTGACTGCAGTATACCTCGAATGTTTGGAGGCCTTCAGGTCTCATGGCCTCCTGATTTTTGCACATTTTATTACTCTGAATAATAATAATTCATAAAATTGTAAGGAATAAATCAGACTTTACACTTTGGTTTGTTTGAGATATACAGACAGAACACCAAAAATAAATGTGCAGTACGTTATCGAACTTCACTATTACATTGATATGTTCATACCACTGACGATACAAGTAGCATTACAAAAAACTAATCAGTCAGTGCATATTTCGACAGGACACTACGGGATTGTAAACTAACACTGTTCCGTTATACAGTGAGTGCCCTTCTGTTTCTCGCTCAAAGTCATTCACCCACGTGTCGTTAGCTGCAGTGATCAAAGACAGACACGCCTCACCATTGGCTCTAAAGTGTTCAGCTACATTCAGAAGGCATGGCTTTTCTCTGAATCTTTTGCTCTATTCTGAACATTTTTGAACCCATCCTAAGCACACTGTTGAATATCAGAGAGTCCCAGACGTTGCAGTCTAACTTCCGATGCTCTCCGATAGCTGCAGAATGAATTGTCGAATAGCGATGCTCCTTATCCCACTCCAAACTGTACTCCTATCAACTTATCACTATCATTCACTGCACACAAACCTTTATGTATGTTCATAACTGTTTCCTTTTCCCCAATCAGGACTTCAATGACACATTACTCGTAATCAGTGTCTGGTGTGAATGCCATTATGATGGTTCACTACGCGACTGCCATGAGTCGGAACTCTTAGAGACTTGGCACACGTTCAGAAGAAATATGAAAATGGAAGCATCTAAGAGGAAATATACATCCGTAAATAGGAAAAATTAAAAAGTTTTAAAAATTGGGGCATAATTTGTTGAAAGACTCTATGATTTTAGCTAAATGAGTGATACAACACTCCTAGAAATTGAAATAAGAACACCGTGAATTCATTGTCCCAGGAAGGGGAAACTTTATTGACACATTCCTGGGGTCAGATACATCACATGATCACACTGACAGAACCACAGGCACATAGACACAGGCAACAGAGCATGCACAATGCCGGCACTAGTACAGTGTATATCCACCTTTCGCAGCAATGCAGGCTGCTATTCTCCCATGAAGACGATCGTAGAGATGCTGGATGTAGTCCTGTGGAATGGCTTGCCATGCCATTTCCTCCTGGCGCCTCAGTTGGACCAGCGCTCGTGCTGGACGTGCAGACCGCGTGAGACGACGCTTCATCCAGTCCCAAACATGCTCAATGGGGGACAGATCCGGAGATCTTGCTGCCCAGGGTAGTTGACTTACACCTTCTAGAGCACGTTGGGTGGCACGGGATACATGCGGACGTGCATTGTCCTGTTGGAACAGCAAGTTCCCTTGCCGGTCTAGGAATGGTAGAACGATGGGTTCGATGACGGTTTGGATGTACCGTGCACTATTCAGTGTACCCTCGACGATCACCAGAGGTGTACTGCCAGTGTAGGAGATCGCTCCCCACACCATGATGCCGGGTGTTGGCCCTGTGTGCCTCGGTTGTATGCAGTCCTGATTGGAGCGCTCACCTGCACGGCGCCAAACACGTATACGACCATCATTGGCACCAAGGCAGAAGCGACTCTCATCGCTGAAGACGACAAGTCTCCATTCGTCCCTCCATTTACGCCTGTCGCGACACCACTGGAGGCGGGCTGCACGATGTTGGGGCGTGAGCGGAAGACGGCCTAACGGTGTGCGGGACCGTAGCCCAGCTTCATGGAGACGGTTGCGAATGGTCCTCGCCGATACCCGAGAAGCAACAGTGTCCCTAATTTGCTGGGAAGTGGTGGTGCGGTCCCCTACGGCACTGCGTAGGATCCTACGGTCTTGGCGTGTATCCGTGCGTCGCTGCGGTCCGGTCCCAGGTCGACGGGCACGTGCACCTTCCGCCGACCACTGGCGACAACGTCGATGTACTGTGGAGACCTCACGCCCCACGTGTTGAGCAATTCGGCGGTACGTCCACCCGGCCTCCCGCATGCCCACTATACGCCCTCGCTCAAAGTCCGTCAACTGCACATACGGTTCACGTCCACGCTGTCGCGGCATGTTACTAGTGCTAAAGACTGCGAAGGAGCTCCGTATGCCACGGCAAACTGGCTGACACTGACGGCGGCGGTGCACAAATGCTGCGCAGCTAGCGCCATTCGACGGCCAACACCGCGGTTCCTGGTGTGTCCGCTGTGCCGTGCGTGTGATCATTGCTTGTACAGCCCTCTCGCAGTGTCAGGAGCAAGTATGGTGGGTCTGACACACCGGTGCAATGTGTTCTTTTTTCCATTTCCAGGAGTGTACAAACAGATTATTTTTCCTCATTGTCTGAGCTTGTAGTTTTCATGTTATAGTTGAATAATATTAAGCTGAAGATCAACAGTAAAATTTCAAGGTATCTATGAAGAAAAAAAAGCGTTAAGAAATGAATTTCCTAAAACACTAGCTGTTCCGTGGCTACTTTATGTATCTGAGTAGCAAACGAGGAGAAAATTAAAAGATGAAGCAAACAGTGATGACAGAAGAAGTTCCTTAGATCAATTAAGGGGTGTAAAGTAGAAGGTAGAATAAGAAACGAAGATATTAGAATTTAGCTTAAAATATTTGCAATAAGAGAAAAAATCGACACATGTAAGCAGAAATGGGATATAAATGTAGGCAGTATGCAACAACGAAGATATCCTAAAAAATTTGCAGTATATACCCAAAGTGGCTAGGTAGGTAGGTCGGCCCACGAAGCAATGGAGCTAAGACGCTGAAGCCTCAAATGTATCCATGATTGTTGTGGGCGACGAAATTTCGGTGGCATTGATTTCTCTGCTCATTATTTATCGTACGTGCTGCACTATATGGATAACGATTCAGATGTAAATAAGCACCACGATATTGCAAATACTAGTAAACATGGTATTAGGGATGAAGCAGCGCTTATCTGATTTAGTACAACAACGGACCTCTCAAAAATGCTCTCATTTCCCATTTGTGTCTGTGACAACTAATACCCTTTACGCTATCAAACGAATCATTCAGTAATCCTTAGTCAATACTGTATTATTTTGTGAATTGTAATTTTGCAAAACTATGTGGAACCTCAAAATTCTATGATAATTCGAAGTTTTCCTGCTCTCTATAAAGTGTTCCAAGCATCTTTTAACCATCGTTCACAAATCTAGTAGTTTGCATTAACTGGTTATTGAACTAAAAATTGCATTGAAGAGCGTAACCACTCTATTGGGACAACATAATCGACATCGTATCATTAGAAGTCTTACTTCGTTCGCTACGGCACGTGGACCTAAGTGGCGTTCGATAGTCGCTTATAGCACTTGATATCGGGAACACAATGGCATAAAATATCTAAATTACTCATTAGCAACTTGTTGTATATTTGTCTGGACGTCAGATGACATGAATAACTTGTTTGTTTTGATTATGGATTAAAACGTACCACACATAGAAAATGATAACTAAACAGTACTATGGCGTCTGAGAATCAAGAGCGAAAGCCACCGTCATTGCTGAGTGAGGAGAAAGAGACGTGAAATATCTAATTTTTAACCAGAATCTGATAGGAAGTCTGAACTTGAAGTTACATGACGAAAATGTTTGCATCTGATCGGGACTCTTACCCACAAACAATTGTCACTCTTAACGAACAACGAATAATGTTAAATACGATTTACACCGTAAGTACCAAAGTGTGCGCCTGTAAACACGTGAAGAGAAACGACAACATTAGAAGAGAGGTTAAAAATCAATATTACTTTGCCAGTAGTTTGTTGTGAGCATGTTACTGCTTGGAATTCAGACACTCCTTTCTTGGAGACCTTCAGGCTTCCGGACATCCTGATTCAGTTTCTCCGTGACGTCCCTAAATCGCTTCAGGCAAATGCCGGGATGGTTCCTTCCAAAGCGCAACGAGATTTCCTTCCCTGTTCTTCCCTAATCCGAGCTTGTGCTCCGTCTCTAATGACCTCGTTGTCTACGGGACGTTAAACACGAAACTCCTCCTTCTCCACGTTCAGGAGTAAGGAATGTTGGTGAAACTACAAAATGAACAAACTGTTCATTTTGTTGTTGACGTGTGCAAGGCGCGGTGTGCTACCTACGAGCGCAGAGCATGGAGTCGATTATATTACAATATCAAATATTTTCAAGAAACTTTTCTGAGTGTAGCCTATGTATTGTTTGAAGCAGCTGTTACCTGAATGATTTGGGCTGTGTTTATGATGAACGATTCCTAACTATTAAATACAGAAGCAAGTTCAACTTAATCAAACGTTCTCCATTGTATGAAGCGGCACGTAAGTATAAACCAATTTATCTGCTGTGTGTTGTAGTAGTACCAACTACTTCAAAACATGTGAACTCTCCAGCTGTATCCGGTACTTCAATTTAAATACGTAACAGAATTCATAATTTCCTATTTATTCAATTCTGAAAATGATGTCGTAAACGGAGTTCATATCGTGTAAAATCCTTGAGCATATTTTTTTTCGATTTATTACAATTTTGTCTAAAAAATATAATAAGCTACAGTAATTTTGTTTTGAGTCTGGAAGATTGGAACTCACTGACACAGTGTAGAAGTCTTTGCTAAATATGCTGTTTGAAGACAGTAGTTCTTCTCTAGTTTTTATACTCAATATTGGTTAATGTTCATTAATAACCACTTCTCTACGAGCATCGAGTTTCTTTATTTCGAACACAGAACTTTCATCGTTCTATAAAATAACACTCTCTCATCTGAAAATTAATCAGAATAAAATTCTGATACATAGCGACTGGTAGTACATTGAAAATTTTTTGAGTTTCACGTCTTATCAAGGCTTCACCGATCTTATGCTGTTATATGACGAGACGACAGAAATTATTTCATGGAGATTCTCAAGATAACCTTCCGCTTACTTACTTCACCCCATGAGCTACACGTTTAGACGCAGAAAAATACTCATTAGGAAGTCAGAGAGATAAATTAGAAATGGTATATGTTTTGTCATACAATGAAAAAATAAAAATGGTTTTTCATTTCAGAAATTCAGTAAAAAAAATTAAACCCTGTAAAACGCAGAATATGAGTTATACAAATGGAACACCGACGACGACCATGGAATTTCCTTAATTTATTCTGCGATTTCAAGATAAATGGCTACGCCGGGCGGGCATTTTCTTCATTTATTGGGGCTATTTTCGCCCCTTTTAGTTCCTCTTTAAACACGCCATTATGACGCCTTCGTCAGTCCGAGCCATTAGCTTACTTTTGAATGTCTCATCTCGGAAATCTTCCATGTAGGCCGTTGCTGAGAAGGAAACCAGCCGAAAACGAATGTATTTTCTCAGGGAAGAAAAACTTGCTAAAAAAACTGAAAGAGAGCATATTTTGTCCATAATTAAAAATTCTTCTTACAATGAGTTTTTTAGACAACGCTATAGGTTTATAAATTTTAACAGTCAATCACTGTAGAATATCTGCCGTCGGAAGCGATACATAACATTCCATTGCAATTTATAAAACCACTGTAGGCAGGGGCCAATAAACTACTGTTCAAGTTGATGTGCACAGTCAATGTGACCAGCTGACATAGGATTTGTCGACCTGGAAGAAGGCTCCGCCAATCTAAAATAGTGCAAGCTTTTTGAAATTATAAGAAAAATTGGAGTAATCTAAATGGAATGACGGTTAATATACAATAAATACAAGAAACATGAGGGAACAGTAAAACCTGGAAGACCAAGAACGAAGGGCTCTGGCTAAAAAAGGGGTAAGCCAGGGATGCAATATTTCTCCGCTACTGTTCGCTCTGTACATCTAAGAAGCAACGACGAATACAAAAGAAAGGATTAAGAGTGGAATTAAATTTATTAATGGTAAATGGATGTCAATGATTCCCTATAACTTTTCTACCCTTCGGGAATATGGAGAAGAATCGCAGGATGAACTGAATGGAAATAACACTATAATAAGTACAAAATATAGATTGAGATAGGACCAGAATAAGACGAAAATAATGTGAAAGGGCAAACATGAGAAGGGCGGGAGCATGAACATGAAAACTGGTGACGAAGAACTAGAAGAAGTTAAGGAATTCTGTGACCTTGGAAGAAAACTAGCATATGACGAAAGGAGGACATCAAAAGCACTGGCAAAGAGCGCATACCTAGCCACGAGATGTCTCAGATATGTGCTATGGTTTGAGAAAGAAATTTCTGATTATGTACCTTTTGGAGTGTAGCTCTGTATGATAGTGAATTATGGACAGCGAGAAAACCGGAACAGACGATAGTCGAATCGTTTGAGATGTGATACTTCAGAAGACTGTTGAGAATATGGGTTACTTATAGGTAACGAATGAGGAGGTTCTTCCGAGAATCGAAAAAGAAAGGAACATGCCCAAAACACTGATAATATGAAGGCACAAGATACAGGACATGTATTATCAGAGAATAACCTCCGTGGTATTAGTGGATACCGTAAAGGGTGAAAATCTTAGGGAAAGACAGAGATTGGAATATACGCAACAGGTAACTGAGAACGTGTGGTGCAAGTGAGATCAAAAGGTCAGGGCAGAAGAGGGATTCGTGGTGGGCTTTATCAGACCAGACAGAAGACTGTTCACTCAAAACGTACAGGAGTGTGAGATGTAGCGATAGCGCTGTCCGTGGGAAACGACTTTCCCTTCCAATCCAACGACGAGGCTACATTCTCAGGTGCTCGTGGACATTAACGTTGAAGGAAGCTGGTTCGCCATCGTCTTGAAGCCATATGCCCTTGCGGAGACAAGGGGTACAGCCTCCAAGAATTGTGGCAGTGCATGTCGCCGGAACACCAGGTAAAGTGGACCAATTAAATTGGGAAACAGCGATGATATATGCAGACATAGAAATGTTGCTGGTAGCCACAGATATAGGTGGCTGTTCAAAATACCATCATGGGTGAATGAGGCTGTAGGAAGGACAGCACTATAGCACTGCAGTGGATATCCCATTGATAGAAGTGTATGCTGGACTCAGGACCCGTCCGCACACGTTACTTATGACAGGGGTGTCATAGCGGTTCCTCCAGTACTCTCCATGCTCTATCCTTGAAGTGTACATTTCACAGGTAACTTCATGAGTGCTTATTGCCGGGTGCTCGGAAAACACGCTCCGGAAGCATCTCCTCAAAGTTTGGTTACAGACGTCTTTGGCGGGAATATGGCCGGCTCTCTGTGGCATGAACAACGTCGTCTCTCCTAAGCTTGAATCTATGAACATAAACATCATCCTCCTAGGATGACGCCTCAACAGGGATCTGGTATGAATTGATATTATGAAATAGTGCGTTGATAATGGCTAGTCATTAGCCGAAATCTAGATTTGCCAAACAAAAAATGCAAAAAAGGACGAGAGATTGCTGTGCTCTATTATTTGTAAATCATTTCACAGTCGCTGAGTGCGCCCATGATTCTAATGGGAGGTAACCTCATACACATCATTTACTATAGACAGTAACACACCTCACCATGGACACATCACAAGATGTCTATGTAATGGACAGCTGGTATCAGGGACAGTGGTGTGCATGTGGCACAGGGGAAACTGCCGGTGCAATGCATGTGATCGTCACATGACATTCGTGGTGTGAGATAGGTTGTGTACTGTATGTCTGTTAGATGTTCAGTGGCGCGCGCTGTTTATCAACTGCTGCCTGTTCCAGTATGAAAGACACTCAGGTTCTTTGCGATAGTGTGGCAGAGTTAGATGGGCTGTTGCAATATATGCAGTAAGACTGTGCCTTCATTTATCGGAGTTTTAGGGATGTTTCTTTCTTTGGCGATTCTTGAAAGAACCTCCTCATTCCTTACCTATTAGAAAGCCTAATTGCTAACATTCTTCTGAAGTATCACATCTCAAACGATTCGACTACCTTCTGTTCCGGTTTTCTCATTGTCCATGATTCACTATCATACAGAGCTGCACTCCATTTCGTTTTCAAATCAAGACACATATCACCAGTTACCAAATGACTTCAAAAGCGTGGCAAGAAAATTCATTTCACCTCCTTCTTCTAAATAACTTCGCCATGTCTACGTCCAGTCAAATAAGATCTGTAATTTTTTTGTAGAAAACGTACTACTCTAAAACCAAAAAGTCCTGTATTAGTTCTATAATTAATCTATTTCATCCATTTTCCAATTCTTCAATCAAAGAACATAATTTCTTTCATTACGGTTAATCGTTGATACACATAATTGTTGGGTCCAAGGGTGAAGCGGTCTCATTAGTTATCTGCATGTCATTTAGTGCCAGAGATAAGAAATGAGAGTTAACTACATCTTGGTCCTCGAAGTCGGACGATCTCGTTGGCAATTTGCACGCGATGCCGTATCACAGACAGTTTTGAAGGACTCACAATAATATGAATGAGGGAAGCTTAAATACAGTTGGCAATGTGACAGACGATAGGTAGAAGGAGGGTAGTTATGATACGGTTGGAAGGGAGCTACGCCGATGATAATATTCAATGTCTTAACCTGCTCTTGAATACGGAGTGGTCTCAGGTAAGAACTGTGTTACTGAGTAGTTTGTACCACAGTCGCGTGGTAGAATAGCAAAAGAGGGTGCAGAACGACTTACTGTTATGTATGTTGTTGTTGTTGTGGTCTTCAGTCCTGAGACTGGTTTGATGCAACTCACCATGCTACTCTATCCTGTGCAAGCTTCTTCATCTCCCGATACGTACTGCAGCCTACATTCTTCTGAATCTGTTTAGTGTATTCATCTCTTGGTGTCCCTCTACGATTTTTACCCTCCACGCTGCCCTCCAATACTAAATTGGTGACCCCTTGATGCCCCAGAACATGTCCTACCAATCGAGGCCTTCTTCTTGTCAAGTTGTGCCAAAAACTTCTCTTTTCCCCAATCCTATTAAATACTTCCTCATTAGTTGTGTGATCTAACCATCTAATCTTCAGCATTCTTCTGGAGCACCACGTTACGAAAGCTTCTATTCTCTCCTTATGTAAACTATTTATCGTCCATGTTTCACTTCCATACAAGGCTACACTCCATACAAATACTGTCAGAAATGACTTCCTGACGCTTAAACCTATACTCGATGTTAACAAATTTCTCTTCTTCAGAAACGCTTTCCTTCCAATTTCCTGTCTACATTTCATATCCTCTCTACTTCGACCATCATCAGTTATTTTGCTCCCCAAATAGCAAAACTCCTTCACTACTTAAAGAGTCTCATTTCCTAATCTAATTCCCTCAGCATCGCCCGACTTAATTCGACTACATTCCATTATCCTCGTTTTGCTTTTGTTGATGTTCTTCTTATATCCTCCCTTCAAGACACTGTCCATTCCGTTCAACTGTTCTTTCAAGTCCTTTGCTGTCTCTGACAGAATTACAATGTCATTGGCAAACCTTAAAGTTTTGATTTCTTCTCCATGCATTTTAATACCTACTGCAAATTTTTCTTTTGTTTCCTTTACTGCTTGCTCGATATACAGATTGAATAACATCGGGGAGAGGCTACAACCCTGTGTCACTTCCTTCCCAACCACTGCTTCCGTTTCATGTCCCTCGACTCTTATAACTGCCATCTGGTTAATGTACAAATTGTAAATAGCCTTTCGCTCCCTGTATTTTACCCCTGCCACCTTCAGAGTTTGAAAGAGAGTATTCCACTCAACACTGTTAAAAGCTTTTTCTAAGTCTACAAATGCTAGAAACGTAGGTTTGCCTTTTCTTAATCTAGCTTCTAAGATACGTCGTAGGGTCAGTATTGCCTCACGTGTTCCCATATTCCTACGGAATCCAAATTGATCTTCCCCGAGGTCGGCTTCAACCAGTTTTTCCATTCGTCTGTACAGAATTAGCGTTAGTATTTTGCAGCTGTGACTTATTAAACTGACAGTTCCGTAATTTTCACCTCTGTCAACGCCTGTTTTCTTTGGGATTGTAATTATTACATTCTTCTTGAAGTCTGAAGGAATTTCGCCTCTCTCATACATTTTGCTCACTAGATGGTAGAGTTCTGTCAGGACTGGCTCTCCCAAGGCTGTAAGTAGATCCAATGTAATGTTGTTTACTCCCGGAACCTTGTTTCGACTAAGGTCTTTCAGTGCTCTATCAAGTTCTTCACGCAGTATCATATCTCCTATTTCATCTTCATCTACATCCTCTTCCATTTCCTTAATATTGTCCTCAAGAACATCGCCCTTGTATAGTCCCTCTATATACTCCTTCCACCTCTCTGCTTTCCTTTCTTTGCTTAGAACTGGATTTCCATCTGAGCCCTGATATTCGTACAAGTGTTTCTATTTTCTCCAAAGGTCTCTTTAATTTTCCTGTAGGCCATATTTCTTTTACCCCTAGTGAGGTAAGCCTCTACATCCTTACATTTGTCCTCTAGCCATGCCTGTTTAGCCATTTTGCACTTGCTATCGATCTCATTTTTGAGACGTTTGTATTCCATTTTGCCTGCTTCATTTACTGCATTTTTATATTTTCTCCTTTCATCAATTAAATTCAGTATTTCATCTGTCACCCAAGGATTTCTACTAGCCCTCGTTTTTTTTACCTACTTGATCCTCTGCTGCCTTCACCACTTTATCCCTCAAAGCTATCCATTCTTCTTCTACTGTATTTCCTTCCCTCATTCTTGTCAATTGTTCCTTTATGCTCTTTTTGAAACTCTCTACAACCTCTGGTTCTTTCAGTTTATCCTGGTCCCATCTCCTCAAATTCCCAGCTTTTTGCAGTTTCTTCAGTTTTAGTCTACAGTTCATAACCAATAGATTGTGGTAAGAGTCCACATCTGCTCCTGGAAATGTCTTACAATTTAAAACGCGGTTCCTAAATCTCTGTCTTACCATTATATAATCTATCTGATATCTTGTAGTATGTAGTATATCTTCTAGTATGTATAATGATGGCAAAGGTGGTGTACGTATCCGACATGTCGTACGAAAGGTTACACGCTTGTAGTTCGCAAACATTAGTGGCTACCGCGTGTCTTCCAGAATCGTTAATAATGTTCCTCATGTAGTAAAAATTCGGCACGACTGAAGACTGGATCAGATTTTGTTTCGTATCTGTAGTTCTAGACTACCTCGAACCAACGCGTGGCAAAAAGTAGTTTGTTAGTACAATACGGTTTAGTACTAAAATTATCTGAAAAAGAAACATAAATTGTGCTCAGACTCTAACATACAAAGAGATCATTTTTATAAAAAATTAATTTGTTGCACTGTGCGTGTTTGAAAACATTCAAGCATCACTAGCTTGGCCAGCAAGTCGCCGGATCTCTCCCTAACTGAGAAAGTTTGGAACATTATCGGCAGGGTCCTCCGACCAGCTCGCGATTTTGACAAAACGCCATCTGGAAAGAATTTGGCACTATATCCTACAGGAGGTCATCCTACAACTCAGACAATACCAGCCGAATAACAGACTACCTAAGGGCCAGAGGAGGAGGAACGCATTATTGATTTGCTATAGTTATGAATCTACTTCTCTTGAATAAATAATCGAATTTTTCTGAAACAATAATAACTTCTTTGTCAATATCTGTACTTCACATCTACCGATGTGCGTCTCATTCGGATAATTTCTTCGTTGTCCGTCGTGTAATTTTTTCTTTGACTTAGACTGTATTTCTTACCAAAACACCGGCGCTAGTGCCTAAATGTATTTAGACCCAGTTATGCTGGCTGCTGCGTTCATGGGGCATCTTCCATAGTTTTGCTGCACTTTTCTGCACTCTTTTAATTGAAGTTTGTTACGCAGTCAAATTGTATAATTACATAATGTCTGAAGAATTGACCGAAAAAAGATTTTATAACTTAATCTTGCCTAGCACTCTTTCGGTGAGTTTCACTCCAGCTGCCCATTTCGGCCAATAACTGTATTTTCCCCTGTTGTTGCGTAACGTTGCAAAGTTATTCAAAAATTATTTTGCGGGAGTTGTTTGCTGGTCTTCTGATCTTGCAAAGCAGGGACTTTACAATCTGCAAATTATGGTAAGACAAGGCAGACGGCCTAGCTAACTATTACTCTGGTCGTGATGTTTTGTAGCATTGTTTTATACCTAACCTCTCTCTCGCTAGTTTCATGACAGAAATGCCGAATGGGATTCTGCCGACAGTGGCTCTTCGTACGACGAGAAATGCTGTCTAATGTGGTTCTGCTTTTTACACTACTCAGGGAAATAAACTTGAAACAATGGACGAAGAGAAGGCAGCAAACCTACTCTTCGCCCTTAATTCGTATCATCCACTTCAGGGCAAATGAGTTCGTCTTCATTGGGAACTCGCAACACGTACTCGTTTCATCGCCTCTTTCTCTTGAATTTTCCGTTCGTTTGCAAAGTTCGCCAACTGTTCTTCCACGCTGATCGAGTCTGCTAATATCGGCTTATTGCTTTCTTTCCGACCATCCACTTTGTTCTCTTAGTGGTCCTGGTAAGTTTTACGCGAGTGTCGTGTGTCAAGTGAGCTTACTAACAGCAACCTGTGAGGTTACTGTCGGCACTATCTGGAAGAGGATTTAAGTTAAAGCATCCGTCTAATTAATAATTAAAATTTTCCGAAAACCTTGCTGGAAAGTGTAGGATTTGAGCCATTTTTCATTTGGGATTAGGAATATATTTTCCTCTGAGTGCAAGAATGATCTTCAATTTCTTGCCGCGGCGGTAGTCGTGCTGTCTGTGGCGTCTTGTCACGGTTAGCGCGGCTCCCCCCGTCGGAGGTTCGAGTCCTCCCTCGAGCATGGGTGTGTGTATGTTATCCTTAGCACAAGTTAGCTTTGATTAAGTAGTACGTAAGCCTAGAGAACTATGTACCCATGGTCTAGGGGTAGCCGGCACGGTAGCTCAGCGTGTTCGGTCAGAGGGTTACGCGCCCTCTGTAATAAAAAAACTGAGTCAATCGATCAACAACGAACATAAATGGATGTCTTACGACGTCCGCCCCGAGCAGATGCAACGAACACATGCGAACAAAATGAGATAAAAAAAGGGGTTGCGTCTTTGATTCATAATCAAAACGTCTTCGGTACCGGGTTCGATCCGCGCCACTGCCTAAATTTTGATAAATAATCAGCACTGGCGGCCGAAGACTTCCGGCATAAGAAGTCAGCCTCAATCTGCCAACGGCCTTTTCAAAGAGGGCGGAGGAGCGGAAGGAGGTTCAAAGCTCTCTCTTATGCTAGGGGTGAGAAATTGCCCCTAAAGGCGGAAGAATCAGCAATGATCAACGACATGAGGATGCAGAAGGCAATGGAAACCACTGCATTAAGGACACGTAACGTGTATCCACAGGACATGTGGCGTGTAGTGGAAGAAGTGTCATGATGATCTCTGCTTTGGCAAAAGATTCCGGAATAGTTTCCCATTCGGATCTCCGGGAGGGGACTGCCAACGGGGAGGTTACCATGAGAAAAAGATTGAATAATCATCGAAAGGATAATGTTTTACGAGTCGGGGCGTGGAATGTCAGAAGCTTGAACGTGGTAGGGAAACTAGAAAATCTGAAAAGAGAAATGCAAAGGCTCAATCTAGATATAGTACGGGTCAGTAAAGTGAAGTGGAAGGAAGACAAGGATTTCTAGTCAGATGAGTATCGGGTAATATCAACAGCAGCAGAAAATGGTATAACAGGTGTAGGATGCATTATGAATCGGAAGGTAGGACAGCGTGTCTGTTACTGTGAACAGTTCAGTGACCGGGTTGTTCTAATCAGAATTGACAGCAGACCATCACCGACAACTATAGTTCAGGTATACATGCCGACGTTGCAAGCTGAAGATGAACAGATAGAGAAAGAGTATGAGGAAATTGAAAGGGTAATGCAGTATGTAAAGGGGGACGAAAATCTAATAGTCATGGGCGACTGGAATGCAGTTGTAGGGGAAGGAGAAGAATAAAAGGTTACAGGAGAATATGGACTTGGGACAACGAATGAAAGAGGAGAACGACTAATTGAGTTCTGTAACACTTTTCAGCTAGTAATAGCGAATACCCTGTTCAAGAAACACAAGAGCAGGAGGTATACTTGGAAAAGGCCGGGAGATACTGGAAGATTTCATTTAGATTACATCATGGTCAAACAGAGATTCCAAAATCAGATACTGGATTGTAAGGCGTACCAAGGAGCAGATATAGACTCAGATTACAATATAGTAGTGATGAAGAGTAGGCTGAAGTTCAAGACATTAGTCAGGAAGAATCAATACGCTAAGAAGTGGGATACGGAAGTTCTAAGGAATGACGAAATACGATTGAAGTTCTCTAGCGCTATTGATACAGCAATAAGGAATAGCGCAGTAGGCAACACAGTTGAAGAGGAATGGACGTCTCTGAAAAGGACCATTACAGAAGTTGGGAAGGAAAACATAGGTACAAAGAAGGTAGCTGCGAAGAAATCACGGGTAACAGAAGAAATACTTCAGTTGATTGATGAAAGGAGGAAGTACAAACATGTTCCGGGACAATCAGGAATACAGAAATACAAGTCGCTGAGGAATGAAATAAATAGGAAGTGCAGGGTAGCTAAGACGAAATGGCTGCAGGAAAAATGTGAAGACATCGAAAAAGATATGATTGTCGGAAGGACAGACTCAGCCTACAGGAGAGTCAAAACAACCTTTCGTGACATTAAAAGCAACGGTGGTAACATTAAGAGTGCAACGGGAATTCCACTGTTAAATGCAGAGGAGAGAGCAGATAGGTGGAAAGAAGACATTGAAAGCCCCTATGAGGGTGAAGATTTGTCTGATGTGATAGAAGAAGAAACAGGAGTCGATTTAGAAGAGGTAGGGGATCCAGTATTAGAATCGGAATTTAAAAGAGCTTTGGAGGACTTACGGTCAAATAATGCAGAATGGATAGATAACATTCCATCAGAATTTCTAAAATCATTAGGGGAAGTGGCAACAAAAGGATTATTCACGTTGGTGTGTAGAATATATATCTGGCGACATACCATCTGACTTTCGGAAAAGCATCATCCACACGATTCCGAAGACGGCAAGAGCTGACAAGTGCGAGAATTATCGCACAATCAGCTTAACAGCTCATGCATCGAAGCTGCTTACAAGAATGATATACAGAAGAATGGAAAAGAAAATTGAGAATGCGCTAGGTGACGATCAGTTTGGCTTTAGGAAAAGTAAAGGCACGAGAGAGGCAATTCTGACGTTACGGCTAATAATGGAAGCAAGGCTAAAGAAAAATCAAGACACTTTCATAGGATTTGTCGACCTGGAAAAAGCGTTCGACAATATAAAATGGTGCAAGCTGTTCGAGATTCTGAAAAAAGTAGGTGTAAGCTATAGGGAGAGACGGGTCATATACAATATGTACAACAACCAAGAGGGAATAATAAGAGTGGACGATCAAGAACGCAGTGCTCGTATTAAGAAGGAAGTAAGACAAGGCTGTAGCGTTTCGCCCCTACTCTTCAATCTGTACATCGAGGAAGAAATGATGGAAATAAAAGAAAGGATCAGGAGTGGAATTAAAATACAAGGTGAAAGGATATCAATGATACGATTTGCTGATGACATTGCTATCCTGAATGAAAGTGAAGAAGAATTAAATGATCTGCTGAACGGAGTGAACAGTCTAATGAGTACACAGTATGGTCTGAGAGTAAATTGGAGAAAGACGAAGGTAATGAGAAGTAGTAAAAATGAGAACAGCGAGAAACTTAACATCAGGATTGATGATCACGAAGTCAATGAAGTTAAGCAATTCTGCTACCTAGGCAGTAAAATAACCAATGACGGACGGGGCCAGGAAGACTTCAAAAGCAGACTCGCTATGGCAAAAAAGGCATTTCTGGCCAAGAGAAGTCTACTAATATCAAATACCAGCCTTAATTTGAGGAAGAAATTTCTGAAGATGTACGTCTGGATTACAGCATTGTATGGTAGTGAAACATGGACTGTGGGAAAACCGGAACAGAAGAGAATCGAAACATTTGAGACGTGGTGCTACAGACGAATGTTGAAAGTTAGGTGGACTGATAACGTAAGGAATGAGGAGGTTCTACGCAGAATCGGAGAAGAAAGGAATATGTGGAAAACACTGATAAGGAGAAGGGACAGGATGATAGGACATCTGCTAAGACATGAGGGAATGGCTTCCATGGTACTAGAGGGAGCTTTAGAGGGCAAAAACTGTAGAAGAAGACAGAGATTGGATTACGTCAAGCAAATAACTGAGGACGTAGGTTGCAAGTGCTACTCTGAGATGAAAGATGAAAAGGTTAGCACAAGAAAGGAATTCGTGACGGGCCGCATCAAACCAGTCAGTAGACTGATGCCCCCCCCCCCCCCCAAAAAAAAAAAAAATGTCTACAGACGGTGACCTCAGCAGTTTACCGAAACCACGTTTTCCATTCGCGGTAGATGGCACTGTAATAGGACAATGTGACGTACGCCTGGTTTCAGGCCGACGCAATTGACTCTGTATTTAATTTACGATGTAAATGGAAACCTTCGTGTTCTAATGGTTGACACTGATGTACAAACGTTACCTGAGAGCTTTAAATCTGACTGTACAGTACAGATAATGTGGCTAGCTTTTGATATTTCTGAGAAATAAGCCACTTGTATGGTAACGTAATTTTCAATTCCCTACTGGGCTCGTTGTGGTGTTTCCCTTAACCATCGGAATGCGTAAGTTCGGTGACCGCCCTCGAAACTTGCCATCAGGGTGACTAATCCAACCGCCGTAATCTTCGCACTTGGCCCCTGGGCGGCTACCGGCCCGGCGAAGCACAAGCCACAACTATTGTAGCAACATACAATGCCATGAAGTAACAGTGACAGGACCACACTCCCCCCCTCCCTCCCCCCACCACGGATAGTCACTAAAATCAAGCACCCTAAGGGTGAGAGGCTAGGAGACCCGAAATCAACCATCCTCATGGGAGCAGAAAACTATTACGTCCACGTCGTTGTTTCTGGATTCTGCTGAAGGTATTTTCTAATCAGACAGTGATACGGCTAACAATACTGTATCTCATAATCAGATTTGCAACACTAAAGTAAATTTCGAACACAAATATCAACCTTTACAACACAATGGCTTTCATGTACGTAGTAAAAAAAGTTCATAAACAAAGGCATCAAATATTAATTGCAAAAACAGGCACACTTGACATATTTCGATTGAGCGCCATCGACCAAGAATGGAAAAACGGTGGTTTGGGTAAACCGCAGATTTTTTTATCTAGAATTCAAATATGTAGTAAAAATAAGAAATTCCCATTTGCAAATACAACATCGACGCCGACGATGCAGGAGGGTCGATAAGCAGGTGGCCAGTTGTAGCACAGACGGATGTCCCGCTTAGTAATATTAACTTTTCACTTACGAGATTTCTTCGCACTATGTGGTGTTTTCGAAATACACTCCTGGAAACTGAAATAAGAACACCGTGAATTCATTGTCCCAGGAAGGGGAAACTTTATTGACACATTCCTGGGGTCAGATACATCACATGATCACACTGACAGAACCACAGGCACATAGACACAGGCAACAGAACATGCACAATGTCGGCACTAGTACAGTGTATATCCACCTTTCGCAGCAATGCAGGCTGCTATTCTCCCATGGAGACGATCGTAGAGATGCTGGATGTAGTCCTGTGGAACGGCTTGCCATGCCATTTCCACCTGGCGCCTCAGTTGGACCAGCGTTCGGGCTGGACGTGCAGACCGCGTGAGACGACGCTTCCTCCAGTCCCAAACATGCTCAATGGAGACAGATGCGGAGATCTTGCTGGCCAGGGTAGTTGACTTACACCTTCTAGAGCACGTTTGGTGGCACGGGATAAATGCGGAAGTGCACTGTCCTGTTGGAACAGCAAGTTCCCTTGCCGGTCTAGGAATGGTAGAACGATGGGTTCGATGACGGTTTGGATGTACCGTGCACTATTCAGTGAACCCTCGACGATCACCAGAGGTGTACGGCCAGTGTAGGAGATCGCTCCCCACACCATGATGGTGGGTGTTGGCCCTGTGTGCCTCGGTCGTATGCAGTCCTGATTGTGGCGCTCACCTGCACGGCGCCAACACGCATACGACCACCATTGGCACCAAGGCAGAAGCGACTCTCATCGCTGAAGACAACACGTCTCCATTCGTCCCTCCATTCACGCCTGTCGCGACACCACTGGAGGCGGGCTGCACGATGTTGGGGCGTGAGCGGAAGACGGCCTAACGGTGTGCTGGACCGTAGCCCAGCTTCATGGAGACGGTTGCGAATGGTCCTCGCCGATACCCCAGGAGCAACAGTGTCCCTAATTTGCTGGGAAGTGGCGGTGCGGTCCCCTACGGCACTGCGTAGGATCCTACGGTCTTGGCGTGCATCCGTGCGTCGCTGCGGTCCGGTCCCAGGTCGACGGGCACGTGCACCTTCCGCCGACCACTGGCGACAACATCGATATACTGTGGAGACCTCACGCCCCACGTATTGAGCAATTCGGCGGTACGTCCACCCAGCCTCCCGCATGCCCATTATACGCCCTCGCTCAAAGTCTGTCACTGCACATACGGTTCACGTCCACGCTGTGGCGGCTTGCTACCAGTGTTAAATACTGCGATGGAGCTCCGTATGCCACGGCAAACTGGCTGACACTGACGGCGGCGGTACACAAATGCTGCGCAGCTAGCGCCATTCGACGGCCAACACCGCGGTTCCTGGTGTGTCCGCTGTGCCGTGCGTGTGATCATTGCTTGTACAGCCCTCTCGCAGTGTCCGGAGCAAGTATGGTGGGTCTGACACACCGGTGTCAATGTGTTCTTTTTTCCATTTCCAGGAGTGTATTTAGCTATCTCACGATAAAGCAAACATTCCGTATATGCACCGACTGTCCAAAGAGTTCCGAGATTGACTTTATGCCTGTAATATAAGTGAAGCTAGCGCAGTAACTACGACGACAACTTGAACAAATAACTTTGAGCATTAGTTGTGAGCAAGCGGTGTTAAGTGGTCAACGTGCCGTAGTAGTGTGCCAACGTTGTTGTATCACATGTCGCAATGGAGCAATATCTCTAGATAATGTGTTCAAGACAGTCTCCAGTACGTTTTAAAGGAAAAATAAGTTCCAAGTCTGTCATGGATATTTCTATTTCCGAAGAAAATCAAACGGGGACAATACTTTTCTGGAAAAAATCATCAGGGAGCACCTGAAGTGATGCTGTCAGTACGAGCCTACCACAAAACATCAACTTGAGGAAATTCGCTTGGAGATTCAAGGTTTTGACGACATAGTTGAAAGCGAAGCTAATCTGAAGACTGAGCTGAATGACATTACAAAGAATAATTTTTCCGACAGTTTCTCACGGTTATATGAACGTACAGTATGTTGCACTCAAGTGGCGTGAGACTATGTAGAACACCCGAGGGACTAAAAATACTCTTTTTCTCTAATTTCTGCTAATCCAGTACTGTAACAGTTCGGACTGATGGGGTATCTCTAATCTGTATGAATATGTTTCTCCGTCACAAATGAAAGTTTAAAAGCATTTTTCATTTGATTGATTCTGGTACAATCAAATAATATATGAGATACAAGGGGAGAGAGAGAGAGAGAGAGAGAGAGAGAGAGAGAGAGAGAGAGAGAGGCCGATACAGGTAATAAAACATATATATATTTGCAACATCTATGGTTGCTTCTATGAGATCTGACCCTTTACACAAACCGGTCTTTTTCAAGCCACACGAGCTGGTGATGAGGCAATGGGATCCAGAAGAGGGCAGCCGCATTACAATATTTGGAATCGTGTTTCCAGTTTCGGCGTTTGCTTTCTGCCAAAGGAAACCTACCGGGACCATGGTTAGCACCGGGCATTGGAAAAATGTTTCATTTTGTGGCAAAGTTCAGTTTAAAAATATGAAAACCTGCTGCATATTAGTGTAAACGTGTGTGTGTGTGTGTGTGTGTGTGTGTGTGTGTGTGTGTGTGTGTGCTCGACAGCTGCGATGTACCTACCAGAAAATATTATATTTAAAATATTCTTCATTATCTCTCCCAATGGATATAGCCCGCCTTTCTACGTTTGACTCATTTTAGAACCAAGATGGATGGATCTATGTCTGTGTATACAGCACGTCTTCTCCCAAATCACTGGACTGATTTCAACCAAACTTTGTTCACATATCTCTTTGTGTCAGACAACATTCTCTTTAGGGGTAAGAATCTCTACCTACCATGGTTCAGGATATATGACGTCATAAAGGAGATGCGTGTGAAACTGCAGCATCATGCATGACGTTTAAGTTTACTTCTTCTGTGCTACGTGCCCTATTCCCAATAAATTTCACAGTCAGTACTTGTAAATGCCACAAAAAGCATCTACAAAGTTATAGCGTGGTATCACACATAGTTAGAGAAATATGACGTCATAAACACTGAGATTCGTCAAAAACTGCCCTACTTTGCATGACGTTTAAACTTGTTACTAACTCCATTCGCAACGAATTTGTAGACAATATCGACATATGTCGCTGACTGTACCTTATAGGTACATTTTATGACACATAGGTCATTAGACACGATATCATAAACACTAATAGTGTTGAAAAGCTGCCGCAGAGTATATGCCGCTTAGGGTATTTGCTTCTTTGGTACCAACTATATTCGCAACATATTTCGCAGACAGTATCCACGTACGCCATTGAATATAACTAAAAAAAACATATCATTCTACAACACATAGCTCGAATGATACGTCATAAACAGTGAAATGCGTCAAAAATGCCGCATCGTGCTTGAGGTTCTGACACATTTATTCTGTAGTAGTAGGGCACTCCTAGAGTCGAGCCAGCTTAAGGTAATACGACACCTGGCAGCGCGTTTGACAACTTACAGCTGCGATACGCAAAAGAGCTGTAGACGAAAACAATAGCCCTCTGTAGACATATGAAGAGCATTGCCATAGAGACGTTTACAAAATGTCGTTGTACACAAATGTAGCAGCTGTATCCAGCATACAAAAGCTGCCCGGGAAACTGCACTTACACACTTGTAAATTATGAAAATTTCTTTCTACGTCTGTTTCATAATTTCAAAGGCATTTTCTCAAATGCATACAAACGCAGTTAATTTTTTGTTTTCGCTTACTGTATAATAGAATATTATCTAATTGAATACCTAAGCAACGCTGGATTTGTAAGCTAGTTTATTATAAGAATTCTCCTCAGACAAATCAAAAGCCTGCTGTGACAGTTGAAGTTTCACACCCGCAACGTGGGCTTACGTCTGTCACAGACTGCTATACCTACAGCTCAAACCCACTGCTGATGCTATGATTATGGAAAACACGTGAATTAAGCCAGGAAACTGTAATGGCGGATTTGAGACGATGTTTGATTCCAGCACGGATGTTTACACTTCCTAATAGGCGATGGCCGTCGTAACGACAATATTCTCTGCTTTGCAGAATTTCGCCATTGATTGTGATGGCGGAAGAGATTGCTAGATTGCAGAGATTGCTAGATTGCAGATTAACACAGGCCATCAATTTCATAAGCGTTGTCTAATAGATACAGAATAATCAGCAAACAGTCTTCTGAATTGGCCAGAAACACATTGTGATAAGCGTCCTTGAGTTCAGTATTACTAGTTTAAGATCTCTTTTTCTTGGTCCATAGTCGTCTTAGGTCGAGTAATTCTGCCAGTTCTGCTACTGCGCGAATCCGTACTGAAAGTAATGTGTGCGCCTTTGACGACTATAAGCAGTTCCCGCTTCCATTGCACGAGACACCTTTAATGGCATCATGCAGCATTCAAAGAATCTTAATCTATGTTTGTAGCTGGCCAGTTTATTATAGTACTCTCCATAGTGCAGTTTGCTTAAGAGATTCGAAGGATTTAAAACGTCTATTAATGCCATATACAATGGGCTGCTTTGTTCTATGCCCATCTGCAGCACTTGTATGGGACTGAATGTCATGTCGATGGTTGTTCTGTTGCGTGTTAAACCGTACTGTGTTCGTTTGTTAAGACTCTAGCGAGAATTTTACCAGCAATTGAGAGCAAAGGAATTCGACAATAGTTTAATTTCGCTCTTATATTAGATGTTTCAGGAAAGTCTGCAACTTTGTCAATCATTATTTACATAATGAAAATTTCGCCAGTTACTGCCGGCCGCGGTGGTCTCGCGGTTCTTGGCGCGCAGTCCGGAACCGTGCGACTGCTACGGTCACAGGTTCGAATCCTGCCTCGGGCATGGATGTGTGTGATGTCCTTAGGTTAGTTAGGTTTAAGTAGTTCTAAGTTCTAGGGGACTAATGACCACAGCAGTTGAGTCCCATAGTGCTCAGAGCCAATCGCCAGTTACTTATGTTTTGATGGTCAGCACAACGAGTTTAGACAGCTTATTCTCAAGAGCATTTATTTACATGAATATGTTTGTTGATGTTTTCATGTGTGATTTTTTGCCTCTATTGCCTACTAATAGCAAAAGGACACAAGAAAGGCAGAAATATCTCACACACAAATATCACCAGACATGTTCATGTAAACAAATGCGCTAATGCACTTGAACATGAGAAATTCAAATGGCTCTGAGCACTATGGGACGTAACATCTGAGGTCATCAGTCCCATAAAACTTAGAACTACTTAAACCAAATTAACTAATGACATCACACAAATCCATGCTCGAGGCAGGATTCGAACCTGCACCGTAGCGGTCGCGCGGTTCCAGACTGAAGGGCCTAGAATGAAAATGAGAATACATTCTCGAATAGCATTGTGCAAAGCATTAAAACATAAGTAACTGGTACCCGTTTTCATTATTTATATTAAATCGACAGTAGTTACCCCAACGGTATCACCGAGCCAAAAGAAAGAATGCAGAGACATCCCCTTCAGGATAATGCAACTGTTCTGGACTCCACCTTAAAGGCACTGCGGCGATCGTGGAGTCGCAACAAAACCTGGATTGGTGGTATGAAAGGTCCTAGTGATGAAGCAACTTGTTGTAAGTGTATTCACCTTTTACTAGAGGACTGCGCACAATGCAACTCGTGCGCTCGTGACTGAAAAGGCCCATTAAGGAGCCAGTCTTCCCGCAAAGAATGGCGTGAAATTGTAAAAGGTGCCATTAATGTATTAAGTCCATTTTAATCAGACTGGTAGCTCGTGCCCGGAAGTTACACCATCTGCGGTTTAATTAAAAGAGAATGGATATTCTTATTTGGACCCTTCGTACTTTAGTGGACAATGACACACACACCCGACCTCAGAGAAGAATAGTAACTGTAAGTAGCGAGCTGTTGAAATTTTTATGTCTACGTAGCTTCAGTGCGTGAAACCAGGCGACCGGTGAAGGACAAATAAAGGAGCACGAATTCCGGTATACTCGTAAATGGAGGTGGCTTTACTATTCAGAACGAATTAGTTCAACGCCTCGATGAGCTTCCGTGTGGTGTAAACAAGCGCATGAACAGCGGATAATCAAGAGCATTATTTATCAGAACACACACTCCTACTCTCAGAAATGTGATCAGATATTAGTAAAAGCACTGAAATAATTTATCATTCTCCCTGAATGACTAAAATACTCGGCTTAGTGTGGACTCTGCACTGTGGTCTAGCGTGACGGGTAAAGATGATGTGTCATAAGAAGCCGATTTAAAAATAACACTCCTAATTATCAAGTGCTTGCTTCACAACTTCGTTATTACAAAACATGTTATAAGGGTAAAAGGGTGAGTATTAAAAGATTGAACGTCCTCAGGATGGCAGCGTCGAAAATATATTCCATGATATGTCAAAGAAAACGTCGAAGAGCACTGGTCAACTATATTAAACCGGTAGTTCCCGACCGCTTTTCCGGTTCCCTACAACTTTATATCGTTATGAGTACCTATTTATATCTTATGGTTCATTACACTGTCTATTCGCTATTTTCATTTGCTGGTGAATAAATCTGAGTTGAGACTCAACACCAATTTCATTATTTTATTTTGGCAATATCATAATAATCCGATCCTTATCTCAGCTGTTACGAAAAGTAGGGAGAACTTGTTCTCTCTTTTTTGTTACAAAATACCATTTTCATTACAAGCAATGAAAACACCTTTCTATGCTGGTGATTACGAAAGCGAAGTGGGAGACTCATAACTGCCACCATGCTGTGTTATGCACTATGTACTGAAAAGTATGAGAACACTCCCAAAAACATACGTTTTTATAACAGGTGCATTGTGCTGCCACCTACTGACAGGTACTCAATATCAGTGAATACAGTAGGCATTAGACATCGTAGGAGAGCAGAAAGAGGCGCTCCGTGGAATTCACTGACTTCGAACTTTGTCAGCTGGTTGGGTGTCACCTGTGTCATACGTCTCTATTCGAGCTTTCCACACTCCTAAACTTTCTTAGGTCCACTGTTCCTGATGTGATAGTGATGTGGAAACGTGAAGGGACACGTACAGCACGAAAGCATGCAGGCCGACCTCGTCTGTTGACTGACGGAGGCCGCCCACAGCTGAAGAGGTTCGTAATGTGTAATAGGCAGACATCTGTCCAGACTAACACACAGGAATTCCAAACTGCATCAGGATCCACTGCAAGTGCTATGACAGTTACGCGGGAGGTGAAAAAACTTGGATTTCATGGTCGATCGGCTGCTCATTAGCTACACATCACACTGGTAAATGCCAAGCGACGCCTCGCTTGGTGTAAGGAGCGTAAACATTGGACGATTGAACAGTGGAAAAACGTTGTGTGGAGTGACGAATCACGATACACAATGTGACGATCCGGTGGCACGGTGTGGGTATGACGAAAGCCCGGTGAACATCATATGCCAGCGCGTGTAGTGCCAACAGTAAAATTCGGAGACGGTGGTGTTGTGGTGTGGTCGTGTTTTTCATGGAGGGGGCTTGCATTCCTTTTGGTTTGCATGACACTATAACAGTACAGGCCAACATTGATGTTTTAAGCGCCTTCTTGCTTCCCACTGTTGAAGAGCAATTGGGGGATGGCGATTGCATCTATCAACACGATCGAGCACCTGTTCATAATGCACGGCCTGTGGCGGAGTCGTTACACGACAATAACATCCCTGTAACCCTGTAATGGACTAGCCTGCACAGAGCCCTGACATAAATCCTATAGATCATGTCTGGGATGTTTTGGAAAGCCGATTTCGTGCCACGCCTCATCGACCGACATCGACACCTCTCCTCAGTGCAGCAGTCCGTGAAGAATGGGCTCCAATTCCTTCCAACACCTGATGTTCAAATGTGTGTGAAATCTTATGGGACATAACTGATAAGGTCATCAGTCCTTAAGCTTACACACTAATTAACCTAAATTATCCGAAGGTCAAACACACACGCATGCCCGAGGGAGGACTCGAACCTCCGTCGGGACCAGCCGCACAATCCATGACTGTCCAACACCTGATTGAAGGTGTGCCTGAGAGAGCCGAAGCTGTCATCAAGACTAAGGGTGGGCCAACACCATATTAAATTCCAGCATTACCGATGGAGGGCGCGAAGTTATAAGTCATTTTCAGCCTTCTGTCCGGGAGCTTTTGGCATATAGTGTAATTCAGAGAGTTGACTCTGAAGGTAAAATGGAAATGAGCGTATGGCGTCATTGGCCAGGAGGCCCCTTACGGGGCAGGTCCGGCCACCTTCGTGCAGGTCTTACTACATTCGACGCCACATTGGGCGACCTGCGTGCCGGATGGGGATGAAATGACGATGAAGTCAACGCAACACCCAGTCCTTGAGGGGGGAAAATTCCCGACCCAGCCGGGAATCTAACTTGGGCCCCTTAGGACGGCAGTTCGTCAAGCTGAACATTCAGCTGTCGGGACAGACACTCTAAAGGAAAATCACATCCGGTGGGCAGAATGATTTATAAAAATTATTTCCTTACTAGAGATAAAATAAAGAGAGAGAGATTAGTGTAAACGGTCCAGTCACATCAAAGTGACCATAGCCCATATTCGACACCAACGTGCAACAACCACTCACAGACGACAGGTGGCAGCACCAGCCGTGGAGGGCATGTAAATCGTGTCGCGGTCACACTGAAAACAGTGCAGTAGTTGTCTTATGGCGGAAATGGTGTAGTGTCAGACGTCTAGAAGAACCTGACCATTTGTTTTCGGGCCAAGGGTGGAAACAGGTCCGAAACGGCTAAGCTTTCAAACTGTTCGCGTGTCACCGGGGTTAAAATATACCGTACACGGCATTATCCAAAAACGACGCCTGTGCAAATGTTGTGCACCACACGCCTTAGGTGACAGTGTGAACGATGGCTGCCAAGATGTGTACGGGCGAGTATACGTACAGCTGTTGAGCAACTGACCGGGCAGACAATTCAAGGGACCGCCACGGCCGTTCGCCAAAAGTTGCTGCACCTTGTTCTTGCATCCGTGCTGACTGCTGTTCTTCGTCAAGGAGCACTGGTATTTGCACTTCGATAACGCAACTGGATTCCTACTGAGTGACGACAGATTGCGTTTTCAGATGAATCATCTGACTGAACCCAAATATCTTGCAACAATCGTCGAAATGGTCCAGGCTGGAGGAGGGAGCATTACCGTCATGGGAAAGTTTTCATGGCATTCCCTGGGTCATCTCGTCATTCAGGAACGCACAATGCATCACCATAAGTATGAATCTCTCTTGGGGACCATGTCCTCCACTACAGGTAGCTTTTCTTGCATTTCTTTTCCACTTGAATTAACGTATGGTTTTTCCTTCAGATAAACTTCTTTTCTAACGTTTCCCCTACCTTTCCATTCTTCAGTCGTTTGATTGTCTGGTGAAACAGAATCGTGAGACACAAGATTGCGAAGATATGAATGCAAAAGAACCGTAACAGCAGTTGCTATTGTATTACATTGAAAATATACAGAGTTTGTGGTTATAATGTTAGTACGTCTTACTTCTTTGATTGATCAGTAAATGAAGCAGTAACGATTTTATTTCAGAGACAAAACATTAGCTTTGACTATACATTGGCATTGTAAATTCATATTCTGCCGAAGTGTAGTTACGATAATATTGCTCTGAACCGTCGATATTAATAGATTGTATTTCTTTCCGTATTTAACTTCTTTAATTTTTGGAAATTAAGTATTTTGAGCTCTTCTTATATTCCACTAAACGTTCGGTGCTAATTGTAGCAATAGCTATAGGTTTAAAGGAACAGAACATTACATTTACACAAATGAAAAGTAAACGTCTTTTATTATTATTTATTTTTATTTTAGTTTTCCTATTTTCATTTCAATTTGCATCCAAGACATTCACGAATGCTAAGTACAGCAAACTGGTACTTACCAGTGCAGAGATAATGCAATATTACGACTACAGGTATAGATCTGTGCAGTGAGTGAGAGACAATGCGAAATTCTCATTCTCCCAAGAATGTCTGGTTCATTTCAGCACAACGATTTTTATGGTGGAGGTAAGAGCGAACTGGGCGCTTCTCTACCTATTACTGTGCTTTTAAGCAAAACCTAAAGGGATAAAATGTTCTTGGCTCTGGTAGACATTCAACTGGATTGTACTTCATGTGACTAAAGCTACAAAAGTTTAATATTCCATACTTCATACATTTTCATTTATTTGTGAATAAAAGCCGATTCAATATTCCTTTTTTTAATGTATATTATTGATCTTATTCCAGATAAGAGAACAAGAGATTTGTGCCTTTCTTCCTATCTTTCTAAATTCAAATTACATCAAAGACTGTGGCCTTTGATTTCATTAAAAGCATCCCTAGAAAATCTCTGCCTGTGGATTCTATTACGTCTCAACGTCAATTTCTATTCGGCAATTTGGCGTCTGATATCACACGTTTTAGACGCTCATGGTGCTCGATTTCAACACATGGTGTAGCACACCATAACGTGATGCAGTATTCAGAATGCAAAGAGTCAGTGTAGCTTATTGCAAAATAAATCATCCTGCTGGTTCGATGGAAGTTATCAAGAAATTTGGGGTCAATAGACAACAAGAGAAGAGTTTTGAGAATGAATTTTCGCCCTGCGTTGATCTGAGTCTTCATGGTAGGTATAAAGTCTGTTCTGGACCCCGCACTCTAGCATGCGACCTCAGCGTCTCACGAGCAAGTGCTCTACAGTGTTTCCTTCCTTTCCGTCTCTTGGCCGTATACCTTTAACATTTCTATGTAGACGTCGCATAGGACCTCCCACTAATGGTAGCCAGTCCCCTGACAGCGCACACTGAGCTACCGTGCCGGCGCCAACTACGATACCCGAGAGTGAATCAAGACCCGCCCTCCAAAGCTATATCCCTGCCAGTACCTCATCTGGTACCTGCAAAATTTCATAGCGTACCCTCCGCTGCAGAATGAAAACTTGCTCTGGAAAACATAACCCAGGCTGTGGCTAATCCATGTCTCCGTAAAATCCTTTCTTCCAGGAGTGCTAGTCCTGCAACTTACGAAGGAGAACGTCGGTGAAGTTTGTAAGGTAGTAGACGAGTTGCCACCTGAAATAAACATGTGAGGGCGTGCTGTGAATCGTGCTTGATAGTTCAGTCGGTAGAGTCCTTGCATGCGAAAAGCAAAGGTAACAAGCTCAAGTACCGGTCCGGCACATGCTTTTAACCTTCTAGGAAGTTCCATCTAGAGAAGACCTTTTACTGCGTGAGCAAAGAAACACAGCCCTGCCGTCATGAAAGTGCGTTGTCAAGCACAGAGTTGAGCTCGAGAGATAAAGAATGAATGGTGCTTCCTCAAATCCACAGGTATACATCATTTGGTTGAAATAAACAGCACTCAAGCTTTCTGCACTGCTGCAAAGACGGAGTATGGCCCACGGACATACGCATGTGCACCGTATCAAACTCATGTTACCTGACACACGTTTTCGTTATTCTATTTGACTGGAAGTTTCCTTGGCGCGCATGTGTCTTTTACAATACTCTTCGACCAACGTCTTCTTCAATATTACTGACTCTTTACATTTGTAAACCGAACATGTGAACCTTCCTTCATTAGCATGATAAATGAATAGTTAGGGCCGGCCCTGGTGGTCTCGCGGTTCTAGGCGCGCAGTCCGGAACCGCGCGACTGCTACGGTCGCAGGTTCGAATCCTGCCTCGAGCATGGATGTGTGTGCTGTCCTTAGGTAAGTTAGGCTTAAGTAGTTCTAAGTTCTAGGGGACTGATGACCACAGATGTTAAGTCCCATAATGCTCAGAGCCATTAGAAGCATTTTTGAATGGTTAGGCACACCACTTTCATTGAGCAGGAGACTAATCCAAACAGTCGTATGTCCATCCTGATTTAGGATTGGAGTGAAGTCCGGTAGGATTCATAACACAAAGTAAGGTTGGACGTACTTCATAATCCATGCTTCATGCTTTCTATTCCTAGTGATTTGTGGATGGTACTTCTATTTATAACCGACCTTTCTTTCTTTGAAACGTCTTCTGAGCATCAATTTCCCGGATTGATCTGTATCTTCTGTACACGTCAATGACTTCCTGAAAGCATGAGTTTCAGACGTAACCCTGTATTAGTAAAGGATGAACCCGTTGTCGGTGTTTTAGCTATCTAACGGCTTCCAGGGGCAAAAAAAAATTATTTCACATAGTTACTGACCGAATTTAAAAAAATTAAAATGCTGTCATAATTTCATTAAAAGGTATAGCTTTTTTTTTAGTTTTAACACAGAAATGCAAGTACTACAGTTAGAAACTGCGTAAGCGTCTTGAGCAAGCGTAACAGACACAGGCTATATTCATCCGGTATTTGAGAATGAGAGGACTTTGCCACTTCCACAAACTTTATGCAAGTAATTTAAAACCGATACAAATTTTTCTCTCTGCTACG
Organism: Schistocerca gregaria; assembly: GCF_023897955.1. Classification (NCBI taxonomy): domain Eukaryota; kingdom Metazoa; phylum Arthropoda; class Insecta; order Orthoptera; family Acrididae; genus Schistocerca; species Schistocerca gregaria. Next base: position 132,575,613 of record NC_064921.1, on the reverse strand, counting down.
CCCTACAAAACGACGAAAGGAAAAAAAAATGCTTAATACTTTTTTGCAGTTGATGCAATAGTACTTCAATATCAGGCAAGACGTTTTCATGCATTACTTTTGCACTACAGAACCTCTTCGAAAAACGATTGCAGATAGCAGACAGATATACTACTCGGTGTACGACACATAGTTCTGGAAACATGACGTGAAAACACTGAAACGCGTAAAAAAAACTAGCCTTTGCTTGAAGAGGAGCGTAAATTACCCGCACTCTGCTAATCCGCTGTTGGATAATGAGAGCACTTAGCAACTTTCAACAGATTCTGAACATAATCTGAAACCTTTTCTTAACGTTCCCTCGATTACATGCTTAACGTCAAATATTAAAAACACTAGACACGGGAGCTCTATTCTTCGAAGAACTGGGTGGTGGTGGTGGTGGTAGGGAGCAGCGAGGCGTTACTGTGCTTTCTTATGCCACTACGTAGGATTAACGCATTTTCTACTCATCTTTACGTCACTCACACGGTAACAGTTTATAATCGCTTACCAGATTTTCATTTAATACTTTATATCTACTTTTCTTAACTCTCGACAAACTTCGACTCGAAGACAAATACCAAGGTATCATGTATTTTGTTTGTAATTCAGATTTTCGCTGCAGAAAAGTTACTTACAGTTTCATTAATTAATTAGTTAAGATTCATCTTCTACGAGACACAATTATTGTTTTCCTGTGTTATTTGAAACGTTTCAGTTGTTTTACAAACAACTGAAAGGTTTCAAAATGTGTTTCACAAATTTGTTTCATAACGAAAAGGCGCAGCTACATTGCATTTATGGGACAAACTTGAACTGGAGAAGAAAATGGGAATAAAATCAGTTCCATCCTTTTGAAAGCAAATATCTCGGCATTCGCCTCCAGGGGACACGAAAGACAATTTTTGTTCCTTTCCGCCAATGCTATTTCACCCATTCATAGGGTACACTTTTCAAAACAACTGTAACTAAAAACATTGAAACTTTTATTAAATGTATATAACATATATACCTCATCTACAAGTTAAATGAATTGAATACCTCTTATGGATTTGAAGAAATATTTGTATTCCTTCTTTCACTAGTAAAATTTCAGTTTTTTTAATACATTAGTTATTATAAAAGAGTTATGTTGCGTTGTTGCTTTTCAGTTTACTTGTAATAACTTATTACCACACAGAGTACAAATTGACCAAATTTCATACTTTTAAGTCAATTAGTTTAGAAAATAATGATACCTGAAAGTAAAAAAAAAAATGTTTTGAGAAAAATCTACTGAACTGTATAGTATTGCAATTTTAGTACAACTGTTAAAGAGAATTACTTACCACTAATACTTTCCTGCACCATACTGAGAATCATCTTAATCACACTGACTTCTTTCCTTCTGTTGGTCTTCTTTCCAGTCTAACTTCTATTGCGCGTTGTAAATTAGTTAAATTAGCAATACCAGTTCTGTGGATTGTCTCTTATCAATTTGTACCAAGGATTTTGCAGAATTTCCACAAGATATTAGGCCCAATAGTCCAAACGCATCGAGTTTTTTTGTTACACCACCATAAACTCCAAATTTGAGGTTGTAATCTGGTCCAGGTCCGGAAGACAGAATTCACACATTAATTTCAGTTTTACGTTTTCCTATGAAGACATTTCTTCAATAAAGTATCTGTACAAAGATCTCTACACATACGTTCAATGTCATTCATTACTGCTGCAGGTAAATAATGTTGGCGGTCACATGTTGCACTTCTCCTGCACTTGTACCAAGTGTAAAGATAATTTGGACAAACACAGTGCTGAGGATTTTCATGTGTGAAAAGTTTACAGAAAAAGACTATACCGCATTTTCATGTTATCTCACTTCTCAAATTTCTTCTTACTGTCAAGCCATAATAATTCTGTAATCTTTCCATTTCAACATTTGTCAGATAACCTATACCTATCTTCTTATCGTCTTCCAGTGCTATATTTGAGATTTCCTTCAATAATTTTTTCAACCTGGATCCCATTCTCTTCTTGACGAGCCCAACGCATTGAAATTTAGAAATAGGACTAGAAAATAAGGTACAAGGAACAAAAGAAGCTTGCGCACGATCTCTGTATGGAGCAAAAAACAAGGTGTGGCATTTAAATAACTTACAAAAAATATGAAACACAAACTGTTTTAGGCAGGCAACAGCGGGGCTATGAAATACTCAGAAATCTAAAACTCGACTTTTTTGAGCCCGTTTGTCTTCCGTTAGTACAAATCAACTTGAGAGACTTAAAAATGGGTGACCTACAGGGTTTAGAACACTGTCCTCTAGAAATCGTCTCTGGTGTCCTACCAATGGTCACATCGTGCGGTTCGGTTTTAAAAATCAGATTCATCTTCAGCTGTAGAAAATGACAGTGTTGTAGTAGCTCCCCTTTATAAACCTTTATACACAAAAATTCTGCCTTCTTTGTGCTCGCAAAAGCCTAAAAATAAGCAGTCGTTTGATATAATGTTGCTTGTGAATACGTGAGCGTCTTATACACCTATCTTTTTTTAATTATACAGGCTGTAACATGTATAAGTGGAGATATTTTTATTGGGGACTGAGGATGGTATACTGAAAAGCATTAAATCAGTATTTAAGTCATTTTCAGATTAATAATAGTAGCCATTACGACTCGTACTTTTTTTGGGTTGGTTAATACCTCCAGGTACATGTGGCAACAGCAAGCCAATAAAGCTTATCTATTCTCGGGAAGTAGGATAGTTGTAGAAGTGCGGACACAAAATATTTTAGCTATACTGATAGGTGTAGTTCACTTAGAGGTGCAGAAAACATAAGCGCGTAAAGTTTGTGCCATGTTTGTGAGTAGCCTGTTCAACGTAGAGAAAAAATAACCGACACACAGATGTGTATACATACAAGAGTTGGAACTTTAATGGTGGCAACTATTTATTTACAGCTCGTACAAAATTGATAAGTGTTTCAAAGTTTTACAGACCTTCAAAGTAATCACCAGCATTGAGTATCACCCGCCGCCAGCGATGTGGAAGTCGTAGGATGTTCGTAGCAGTGCCAGTAGTGTTGACAGTTCAAGTTGCGCGGTCTATTCGCGACGAATTTGTAGCATCTCTGAAGTGAATGCCGTGAAGTGTTTCCTTCAGAATAGAAATGGAGTTGAACTCACTATGGCTTAAGTCAGGGGAGTGCAGTAGGTGAAATAGCACTTAGCAGCCGCATCATTCAAACAAATCTGTAACAGCTTCGACTGTACGTGATTGAGCATTGTCCTGTAAAACGAAGGACAGGTCCTACAGAAAGTGTCGTCACTTCTGTCTCTATGCTGTTCACTTTTGGAACACAATCTACGACCGGCTTAGAGACTGAAGTTGTGAGGTAACGGGCGAGTTGTGGCGCCCTGAAAATAATCACAGTTTGGAGTTGGCGTTGCCGCACGAGCAGCGCGGCGGGCGCGGACAGCTCGGCAGGCCGACCACGTGGTACCGGACGTTGGCCGAAGCAAGAGGAGTCCAGCGGCTTCGTGGCTGGCTGGGAATTCCATGGTGACGCCGTATCAATGAAAAGGACTTGTACGGTGAGAGTGACGAAGATGGCAGACTTTGTGAAACCATCATGGCATACTTTTCACAGTTTATATAGAAATTTATAGAAGCCAGTTGAATCATGACACCTCAAAAAGAAACATATACATTACCACTATGGTGTAATCAGATTTTCACTATCTTTATTAGTTTAAAGATTAGTATCTGACGATAAATTACACAATTAACACCCAGCAACGAATTTCCAAAATCTGAACTGTTCATCTGATTTCGTCGATCGACGTATCTTTAGAAAGCTATTAGTGTAAACCTAAATTGGTATAAATCGCACGCATGTAGCTTGAATAGTACATGAGTTATTGGAGGTCAAAGTGGCCGATTAGTATTGGTCACGTCAGTCCGTAAGTACTCCACAGTTAGACGCAAAAACGGCAGCAGCACGCTTATAAATATATTTTTTTATCTATGTCTTTGTTTACAACCGATATATACTATCCATGAAGAAATTGGTCAAATATTAATTGTGTTTTAGAAACCACAGGGACATTAGGCTACTGGCCAACTTTTTCTTGGTGTTCCTTTGATATATGTTTATTTAATTTGTTCATGTATTTATTAATGTATATTAGAGCGTGTTTATGGTCCAGCTGTAGTAATATTTCATTAATTTCAGTTTATTTAAATGTAAATCCAGTATTTTGAAAGGGTTTCAATATGTTCGTGAGTGTGCGTTGGCTTGGAGACAGGGCGCGAGTGCTCTAGGAAATCACAGCGCTCGTGAATGTCGAGTTCTAGAGAGTGCGGCGCGAGAGACGGTCACACAGGACGGGTGGTCCTCGACATTACGGCGCGACGGACGCACGGTGTCGAGAGAGACTTGGACTGATGAGCGGTTTGCGCGTGGTCGCGAGAGATACAAATACTTTGGAGTGCCGACTTGTGCTCTTTTGTGATTTCCGAGGCTTCTGGAGTGAAGACGTAGTATGAGTTTAGAAGTGAATATCTCGCGCACTATGTTGTCATTCGTAACTAATTCCGTGCAGTACGAATGTATTGTTTCCCTGTTATTCAACTTATACTTTATTTAATTGCTGGACCATGGACACCTATAAATGTTTTGCAGAAATAGACCACATTCTCAAAAGTACTCCTATTATCGTACTCATACTTTAAAGTCGTTAAGATAGTAGCTGCAGATTTTATTTAATTGCAATCTTTCATTTATAAATTTATGTGTTGCATTCATAATTCGCAATTGCCGAGTCACAGGAACCTTCAACCATTCGATTCACGTGTGTATTCAAATTGGATACTGTAGACTAAGCTGTAATTGGCTTGTAATGTGGCACCTACGTGTCCCAGCCCCTAGACAACGAAACCCGACAAAACTTTTAATATTTCAGTTCTGAGTCAGAGGGTATGTAGTGGAGGGCCACCACCATCACTTCATCACTATTTGTGAAAGCCCACTAAGTGATGTCACTTTCTGCATGACTTGACTATTATTTTGCAGAAAATTGCTACAAATATAAACGACAAATGTCATCAAAACGTCGAAGAAACCTTCCACACATGGGTTGGTCAGCGTCTCCAGTATGCCCATAGATAACATCACGTCGCTCTTCTCAATTCTGAGGGCACAATAGGCGTGTAAATATGCATAGAAAATAATGTCTCCCTCTAAGTATGGTTGCCTTCCGAAGAAATTTTGCCTTATTTCTTTCGACCCCACATAACGTAACGGTTATGCAGTTCCGTCCTCACGATGATCTCGACCGGACACCTCAGGCAAAATGGGGATGCTCCTACAGTGTTTTCGATGAGGAAGTGTTTGATCACGCAGCATACATCCTGGTCTCAGCCCCCTCTCATTTTCATCTCTGTTCAAAGGAACCGGTGGCAATGGAGGTTTGGCACAGACAACGAACTGCAGTCCAAAATGGCTCTCAGCATTATGGGACTTAACATCTTAGGTCATCAGTCCCCTAGAACATAGAACTACTTAAACTTAACTAACCTAACGACATCACACGCCACCCAGCCATCGCGAGGCAGAGAAAAACCCTAACCCCGCCGGGAATCGAACCCGGGAACCCGGGCGTGGGAAACGAGAACTACAGTCCAGCGCAGAAAATTGTCAGAGGCTGCCTTCTATGACTAGGATGTTCGAAAGTTGTTACAACGCTACGACAAGAGTCTAAGGGGGAGTGACGACTATCTAGATTAAATGAAAGGGTAGCTACCCGTTGCAAATAAAAAGTTGATTTTCACTGTGGTTTCCAATTCGCAAGCGGTCTTGCCTTTTTTTGCGAATAGACACCGTATAAGGTTGAGAGATTCATTAAGCAGTTACTTTGTGCTTGAAATATTTTTTGTTATCGGTTGGGCTCTTTACATCACTCGATGAGTGGTTAAGCTTTTTTTAAGGTAGGATTCTCTATTCCACGATAACAATGAGTGAGGAAAATGTACTTTATCTCACTTTCTGTTATCATATATGTGAAACTTCCTGAAGGATTCAAACTGTGATTTATTACAGATCTAGCTCAAGTGTCACAGAAGACATGGTGCTCCGTTCAACAAGTACATTCGTGATTTCCGAGTTCTCCATTTTTCTATACAGCCATATCCCTCCTCTACTTATTTAAACTACAAAACTCTTGCTATGTGTTTTCTCGTAAATAAGAGAAACGTCATTTAGGTTATGAAGAGGAGAACGGTAAATGCGCAGGTGTTGGTGTTTAATGTGACCAGTAATAGCACCTCAAATGTGCTGGAAAATTCGAAGTATATAAGTCGGCTCAGGATAGAGAATAAGCTAGTAATACACTGATGAAACAAAGCATTATAACTACCTGCTTAATAGCTTGTTTGTTCGTGTTTGGAAAGAAATACACCACTGATCCCGCGTGTCAGGGATCCCACAGATTGTTGGTAGATTTATGGGGATATGTATCACCAGATGTCTACGCACAAGTAATTTAATTCGCGTAAATAACGGGCAGATGATTTGTATACGTGATGAAAGCACCCGATAGTGATTGCATCAAGCGAATTTGGTCGCCGACACATCAACGTGATTTTACTATAATCAAGCGTGAAGGGATGTTCTGATCTGTGAGAGTGTCTTCGATTACTATCACAGGTCCCATGTAAACGCAGGAGAATGTCTCACATAGCATAATAATGCTCTCACCATCCTGCGTCCGTGGCGCGCTGCACGTTTCGATCCACCGCTCACCACGATGAAGGCGTTTGTGGAGACAACCATCGACCTAGTGTAGCAAAAATGTGACATGGACGAAGAGCCGACACTGCAATCGTAACTAACGGTGTTGGTGGGTCAACAAGTGAACATGTAGGTGTGGTCTGCCTCACAGCTACATGTTCAACAGTGCAATATGAACGGCGTGCTCCCAAACAATTGTGCAGGCACCGGCTTTGTGCTTTTTCGGCAGAGGTGCCACAGATCACCATTTATACTGCTTTACATAGCAAACAAGCTTCTGAACCCCACGTTCTGTGAAGAGCCATGAATGTCGAATCATTTAGTGCCTAGTACAAGTTTCAGTGATCTTCTACCTCTTTCCGTGGATGCTCACTTTAGCGCGACGTGAACATTTGACCTGCTTCGCCGTGTTCGAGATACTCTTTCACAGGCTCTATGTAATAAAAATCTGCCCTTTGTCGAAGTCGCTTGTCTGAATGGATTTACCCATTTGCAGCCCATACCTTCGCTAGGGTGATGCCCTGCCGTATCTTCTCCGTTTAGATACTTTTATTACTGCTTCAGGTGCCCGCAACACCACCAGGCAATATCCAACGTCGCGGTCGTCACTGGCCTTAATGTGTTGGTTTATCAGTGTATACACTACACTGAAACACGGCGACTGAAATATCAGCTTAAGTAGAATAAACCAATTCGATAGTTGCGTCTTTAACATAACCTACCTAACTTTCAGTTCGAAGTTAAATGCCTTGCAATACATATATTAGATTGCCGCTTCGGGTCTTGTAATCAACTGTCCAGGTAAAACTTTATCATTTACTGTGATAGCTCTCTTTATGCAGTTCAAGTTGTTACTTACATTCACAACAGTGCAATCGTACGGGCAGTAACTCAACTGATTTGCACATTTATGGTACATTGATGTTCAGTCAGTGGTAGCTCCTGCAAGCTAGACTACCCTCAAATAAAGCGTGCTATATAGGTCGTCGACATACCAGGCGAATCGAGTAAGCCAGCGAAGTTTATCGCGCTGTACTGAAGATGTCGCTGGCAGAACAGAATTTTTTCTACGTCACGCGTTACGTAGAAGAACTAGTGTGCAGTTTGGTTTTATTACACACCGGTAATTTATTTATTAATTTTTGCAAAACAGGACACATCTAAATTCTCTGTCTATATTTCGTGAACAACATTAAGATGAATTTGGAGGGAGGTGCTTCTGGTGACACTATCTTTTGCCCTTTATCTGTTCCATTCGTGATAGGTGTGTGATACAAGGGGCTCAGTAAGAGCTCTAATTTCTCTGCGTTTCTCATTGTGGTCATTTTGCGAGACGCCTATGGAGGAACGAGCATATTCTTCAGTTCTTTTTGGAAGATTATGCTCTCAGAATTGCAACAGTAAACTTCTCCGAGAAACACAACTCCTGTCTTGGAGCGAGTGTTATTGGATTTCGTCGAACATCTACGTCGTTATATCTAGTCGACTAACCGTCCCCGTTACGAAAAGTGCAGCTCATGCTCAACCTTTTCTATCTGTCTGTTAATTGGAACTGTTAAGGATCCCAGAATTTGGTGCAATATCAAGAATCAAAATTAAACGTATTCTTTAAGCCATTTCTTTTTTGGGTGAATGACATTTCCTTAAGATTGTTCCACTGAATCTCGGTTTGGCATCAGTTTTTACTAAAATTAGTTTCCTATGGTCATTCAACATTAGGTCGAGGCGGACCGTTACTCCAAGGTATCCAGTGCTTGTTACTGCTTCTAGTGGTTTACCGCCAATTGCGCAATCGAACAGTAATTTATGTCCAATATTAGTGTGCAGTGTTGCATATTTTGAAGCAGATCTTCATGCTATTCTACCCTGTGAAATCCTCTTTATCTTCAAATAACTACTGCAAGCAAAGTCCTTTTGAATCTGCTTACCTTATTCGTCTCTTCGTCCCCCTCTACAAGTATTACCACTCACCCCCCTGTCTCCTCCCAACTGCAAGCTCACAATACCCTGCCACAGTAAATTTGATATTCTTTGATGTCTCAGAAACTGTCCTGTCAACCGATTCCTTTTTTAGTTGAGTTTTACCACAAATATCTTTTCTCCCCAAATCCATTCAGTAGCTCCTCATTAGTTACACATCTAACATCTAAGCTTCAGTATTCTTCTGTAGAATGACATTTCAAAAACTGCTGTTCTTTTCTTGTCGGAACTGTCTATCATCCACGTTTTACTCCCTTACAAGGGCACTTACTGTGTAGAAAAGTTATTCTGTCACTTAAATCTATATTCGATATTAACAAACGTCTCTTCTTCAGGAATGGTCTTGTTCCCATTGCGGCTGCTACGGTCACAGGTTCGAATCCTGCAGCATGGATGTGTGTGATGTCCTTAGGTTAGATAGGTTCAAGTAGTTCTACGTTCTAGGGCACTGATGACCACAGATGTTAAGTCCCATAGTGCTCAGAGCCATTTGAACCATTTTTTTTGGTTCCCATTGCCAGCTTACACTTTATATCCTTTATGTGGAATACGTTATAAGGTGCAATGCATTATATTCTTTTACCTTCAGGTCAAGTTGACAATTGCTGCTAAAATCATCGTTATAAGGTGCAATGCATTATATTCTTTTACCTTCAGGTCAAGTTGACAATTGCTGCTAAAATCATCGATCTCGCAGGTTTCTTGTGTTTTCCTACTGTCTTCTGGCCTTTCGTAAGTTTTTACATATAACTGGATCATCCGCGACCTGTCTTTCAGATTTGCCGACGCTATTGTTATAGTTGAACTTTGGTGCTTTGTTTTATGTTTCATGCACAAATTTATACACAGTTACGTGTAATGAGCTAATGAAAATACATTTATTACCGAAGAATGTAGTACTGATTTCCTGGAAAGTAACCTTTCATCTTATTTACTCGAAGGGAGTGGCTTCAGGAGAAAATATGTTGGGGAGAACGTTGTTCAAGTGGTTCAAATAGCTCTGAGCACTACGGGACTTAACATCTGAGGTCATCAGTCCCCTAGAACTTAGAACTACTTGAACCTCAATAACCTAAGGACACCACACACATACATGCCCGGGCATGATTCGAACCTGCTACCGTTGCGGTCGCGCGGTTCCAGACTGAAGCGCCTAGAACCGTTCGGCCACTGCGGCCGGCGAGGACGTTGTACATAGAGGATAGTGTAACTAGGAAAAATCTATTGTTTCCTGGTCGGTGTTTTAGTGCAGCGCCCGATTTAAAAATCACGTGAAGTAATACCTACTAGAGATTTCCGTCATCTTCTACTGTTTCTGTTGTTTTGAGATACGAGATTGTGTTTTAAACAGCATCTGTAAATATTAAAAGTTCCACGTTTTGTAGTTTTAAGAGATCTGCCCGTGATCCTAAGGTTGGCTATCAGACTGACTTACTTCAGCCACGATCGCACAGAAAACTAAACTGTAACCTCACGGCACTTGGCGTAACTGTATTTATTGACAGCAAAATTAACCATAAAAGCTGCTCAGGTTCTTGTGAAATAGAAAATGGCGTCCTTTAACTTGCTCTATTCATCTTTAAACGATGCAAAACTCGCCTGGCTAAACCACATTCATTTCTTTGACGATAATGACAAATTTTAAAGTTCATGCATTCTAAAAATACCAGGAACGATTTTACACTCCTCTTTGCAACGAAGCATTTTCCTCGATGCACTTCTAAACACCACATAATTCAGCTTTGTGCGTGCTAGACTCCAACTCTTTCATTATAAGTTCACTCGGGCAAGTCTCTTCCACTACTGCGTCACGCTCTGTTGTATATTGTCTGGCACTGTCGACGGAACACGACAGTGCCCTGTCTGTCGGAGAAGGCGGAAAGTCTCACAAGCTAAGGATCGCCGACTACCGCCTGCTGCTAAGGAATTTGCTGGCAAGGATATCGATCGCGGTAACAACGATACTAAAGTACTGTAATCTCTTTTGAAGGCATTGTTAATTCGTCACTAGAGAATTTTGTGGTCAGTTCGGTATATTTTTTTAAACTAGTAGCATACTGCAACGCACGGACAGTTACGTCATACTTCATCAGTCGTGCACCTACTTGCACCACGAAAAGGAAGGAGGTCTCCTACCATGGAACACATGATACATGCAAGTGAACTGAATTTGTTTGCCTTAAAATTTTACGTGTCTTCAGTATTTAAATTTGTCTTGTTTGCCAATTGTTTCCTTTTCAAAAACTACTGACCTTGTAACTGGAACTACTTATTCTTACTCTGATCTCATTTCCTAGTTATAATGTGTACGAGAATAAAAATGTAACACATAGACAAATACAGCAGTGAGAAGATTTTCTTGATTCCAACCATTTAAATTTTGGTGGATTATTTTTTCCTAGGCTCATGCCCATTTGTACCATGAAACAGTTTTCATCTTAGGGAAACAGGTACTTTTCAGCATTAATTTTCGTAATTTCAGGAAAAGACTGCATCATTTAAAAAGTGAGTGATATCATTTCCAAATGGTGTAAGAAAGTCTATCATCCTAGTATTACAGGGCTGGCTAGAGGCGAAAGTAAGAAAAGTGTTCGACTGTACAGCACTCTGCACTACATGGATCAGATTGACTGCACGTCTGAAGTGAAGTGGTATAGAACAGATTTTTACGTTGAATGTTATTACGTGACTGTTTTACATCAGGGATATGGATAGGCTGGGACGACGTTTCTACGCTGACCTTACCTCAGATGGAAAAAGTGTTGATTTATCAACCCTCGACATATCCACTGAATAAAAGCTTAAAACAATGTGGCAAGTACATCTGATATCAAAAAATTTAATAAAGTGAAAAATGTCTAAATTATAAAGAATATTTCGACGTTTCTGTGTAAGTAAGATCATTTCTGAATTTTATAATCGTTTTGAAATTTTATGATATACCACTCATTAAAGACTTTAGTGTTCATAGAATTCGTAAATGGACGGACATTTTTCATTGCCTTACGTTAACTTTACATTACGTCAGCACAAAATAATCAAAGCGTTTCTACAAATTTATCGCTAAAAGTGTGTGTTTATTTCGCGCATAAAACGGTGTAGCGCTACTTAAGAACCAAAGAAATGCTGCATTTAAAAATAAAAAATCGATACAGTGCCAATATTTCGACTGACTGTGTGAACTGATACAGATCTATAATAAAAGTCAACACTTCACGACCTTTCTTGAAAACCGGGCTCCTTCGTTGCCCTAACGAACTGTGAAAAATTGCTGAGTGAAGGGGAACAAATTCTTTCATAAAATAGCTGTAAAATCTCAAAAGTATCTCATCCGGTCTGATGTCTTTCCTCTGTTGATGAGTTTTAGTTGATTTTCTTTCCTACGATCACTTACCGTAATGTCTGCTATTTCGTCGTTCGTGCTGTGACTGAAAGGCAGAACGGTATTACGATCTTCCTAGGCGAAGCAATCTTAGAAGACCGAATACTCTAACTGGGTCTTGTCACTGTCATTTCTGTTTCGATCCCACTATCAACGCAGACATGCTGATTAGATTATTTCGATTCACTAACTGATTTAACGGAGCAAGATGGACGACGATCTACAAGAGCATGTCAATGAATGAATATTTTTTTCCTGACTTGTAAATTGGCAGCACGGTCTCAACAATGACATGACTCAAACTCTCTTTTATTCTTGTGCTGGTTCGGTGAAGTGTTTTATTGGTAGGGATTTCAGCGTGTTTTGCTCGTAGTTTGATTGCTCAGTTCTTTTTATGTACCAAGGAATGCGGGGAGTGATTCGTTTACTTTATTTTGGAGGGACAGAATTTGCGGAGATCATTCTCAGTATGCTACTGCAACATGGTCTTAATGAACGAAATATTGACGAGTGCATATCATTTGAAAAGTGCATATGTGTGTATCTGCAACGAACAGCGTGCAGCTGGCGAACTACTTTTAAAACCGACAAAAACGTCTAGGCAGCTGTGCAAACGATTCCTGATGGTCGTCGGGCCAGGAATGATGATATTTTGCGTGATTTGAATATTAAACACGATGCAATAACTGCAGTGTCTCAAAGTTTATGCTCATTGGATACCATGTCAGTTAAATGATAACCACAGACAAGAAAGTTTGAAAGTCTCGGAAATGGGCTACAGGTGCTGTGAAGAGGAAGGAGATAACTTTCTGAGTCGCATACTAACTGCTGATGAGACGTGGGTCGGTTACTACGAACTAAAGAGCAAGCGGGAGACTACAACACAAAATCATTTATGCAAAGCTTCTGTAGAACTGTTTCCGATGAGACGTTTTGGTGTATCAAAGGACCACAGGTGATTCGTTGCCCTCCTAAAGATCAAACAGTGCATGCTGACGGCTTCTATGAGCTATTGCAAGATATGAAACCAAAAATCAAAACGAAGAGGAGAGATAAGTTTTCTGGGTCTACGAAATAACTTTATGGCAATATTCGCCGCCCAACAATTGGAAAAAGTATTAATTTCATTCAAAATGTTTTATTTGAGCTGCTGGAGAACCCCCCCCTCCCCACCCCCCCCCCCCCCACCCCCACCCTCCCGCCGGGCCCGTCTCAGGACACTTCCGACCGAGCTCCTATTGATTTTCACATTTTCTTTCCGTTGAAGGAATACCTACGTGATTCCAAGATTTTGGCAGGTGACGAGGTATCGACATAGTACTAAATTAGACTCGCGCGAGGCCGAAAAGCTTATCCGAGACTGAATGATGCTTGTCAAGAGATAGAACAATTGAGCAGAGGTTGGGAGAGAATACGTGAAGAAATAATATTACTGCCGGCCGGAGTGGCCGAGCGGCTCTAGGCGCTACAGACTGGAACCGCGCGACCTCTACGGTCGCTGGTTCGAATCCTGCCTCGGGCATGGATGTGTGTGATGTCCTTAGGTTAGTTAGGTTTAAGTAGTTCTAAGATCTAGCGGACTGATGACCTCAGAAGTTAAGTCCCATAGTGCTCACAGCCATTTGAACCATAATATTACTCTTCAATATTCTCTTCCGAATAAAAAGTGTTTTCTAAAGGCCTTTACTTTTGCACTTACATTGGTATTTTTCACGAAAGTACGGTCATAACCTGCTCGAAACACGTGGAGAATAAAATAGAGATTACAACAGTCCTGGCTACATACGCGGAATCCACTTACGTCACTCCAGGCTGCAAACCGCAAAGAGACCTCGCAGGTGTTACAGAGATAGGATATTCTATGAAAAGCATTAGCAAGTCCGGGGAAAATTTGCGTAACGCAGCCGACTGTGTTGTCTTCTTTCGTGTCCAGAGCGGTTACAAAATAAGCAAACGCGGCGCATGCCTGAATTCCCAGTATATTAGTAGTTCTACAAACGCTATGCTGTTGTTTCTGTAGTCTCTGATATGTCATTAGTCATTCACTGTCAAGGTAGTCTTGTAAGCTACGTCCATTGGCTTAACACGGTAGATATCATATCCGCCATTTCACTTGTCGAATACTAGGCTTCCATTGCTATCAAGTGGCGAAAGGGCTAAATGTAAATGTGCTACACCATTGTCACGTACAAACAGCGCAGTACAGCAAACACATAAGAGAATCAGCGATTGGAAGAAGGTAAAACATTACGATACGTACCCAGGTTTGACAGTACTATACAATAAGGCACACAAACACGACGAAAACTAACGTAGCCTACAACACGATTCGAACCACAAAACTGACAGCAGAGCATCTAATGGTAAGTAGAGTACTGTGAGTAAGACATCACAGTACCGTGCATACACATATGTCGGATCGCCAATGCTACCGTGTAATATCCCCAACAAGCGTAGAGTAAGCGTTTCTCTATCCATGTATATTGGACTTATTTTTATTTTTTCTCTGATCAGTGCCAGCTCTCAAAGTATTCGACACTTTTTTAACACCCAGTGTAGTTGATAGTACTATGAAATACGAGAGCATAAACCTGTGAATTAAAAAACCCCTAAAAACTGACTTGCATGACAGCCGGCCGATGTGGCCGAGCGGTTCTGGGCGCTACATTCTGGAACCGCGCGACTGCTACGGTCACAGGTTCGAATCCTGTCTCGGGCAAGGATGTATGTGATGTCCTTAGGTTGGTTAGGTTTAAATAGTTCTAGGTTCTTGGGGAGTGATGACCTCAGATGTTAAGTCCCATAGTGCTCAGACCCATTTGAACCATTTTGAACTTGCATGACAGGAATCACATCTGTGACATAAAGAAGAGCAAGTAGCGTACGCGTGACTGAATAGTGGGCCCGCGCGCACACAAACACACGCATCTCCACACAAACACATACATGCACACACACACACACACACACACACACACACACACACACACACACACACACACACACTCACCATACTTCAGCTCTGCACACACACCGCACACAGTGTGAAGAAAAAATGGCGCATTTGAAGATCAGCTCACGATTTTACATCTAGATTCAAAACAAAATTAAACTTATCAAAATCATATCGGGTGCATTTTTAAAACACACGTATAAAAACGATGAGCTGGCAACCATGCTGGGTGATTGATTCGGGGAGCGGAATCAACAGAGACGTCAGCGGTCTCATGGGGTTAGGGAAGGATGAGGAAGGAAGTCAGCCGCGTCCTTTGAAAGGAACCATCCTGGCATTTCCTGGAGCGATTTAGGGGAATCACGGGAAACGTAATTGTGGATGGCCGGACGCGGGTTCGAACCGTCGTACTACCGAATGCGAGTCCATTGTGCTAACCACTGCGCCACCTCGCTCAGAAGCAACAGTATCATCTCGAGCAGTGCATCAGAATTTACATACGAAAGTGTATCACCGTACCAGCCATTGTAGATTGATGGCTAAGTTCCGCCTTGTGCGTCGAGCGAGCAGGTTGTCCTTATTTCCACTTGTACCGCAGCTACGCAGTTGAGTCGAACTTCTGTTTACTCAATCCCGTGTCTTTATCTGCCAGTGCTGCATCGTTCTTCACAAGCGTAGTTTATTGTTCATCTGTTGTCAGGTTGCAACGTTCTCTGCCCACACCGTAATGTCATTCGACTCTCCCTTGAATATTCATGATTGGGTTGGTTCTCAAGTAACGATTACACATCGCGATGGTTCCGTTTGGCCAATACTTCTTGCAAATACGAGGATCGAGTATATTCCGGTTTGAATCCACCCGAAGTGAACGATTCATTTCTGAAGGTGGCGTTACATTCTTTTGGAGTCGTTCGTTGTATACGGCGGGAACGCTGGTATGCACAGTATCGCTTGCAGTGTTACATTGGCATCCGAACCTGGAAATATGTGTTCACAACAATATTCCTTCACACCTAAATGTTCGTGGTTACTAGATACATATTACGTGTGAAGGGCAAGAAAGAACCTTATTCATTTGTAACAAAAGTGGTCATCTCATGCAGCAGTCCGCTTCGTGTTACAGTTTTAAAATCATCTTATGTAAAACGTTGTCCTTTGACATTAGCTGAATTAGTTTTTCCGCAATCTGCTGTAGGTACTTCTCCAGGTTTAGAGGACGTTGGGGAGGCATTTCTCCCCCCTGCCCCCCACCCCCGCCACCATCCTCCTCACCCCTGCGACTTTCCACGGCTACCGGCACGGTCAGATACGGCCTCTGTTGCTCTTCAGGCGCCGACGCCGGTAGCACAATTAAAAGGCCGGTGGACTCCAAATGGTGCAGATTTTGATGTCACCCTTTCCCATTCTCGCCTCTCCGAGAAGGTTATGACAGAGGGTGCTTCATTCTGTGATGATGCCTCGTATACTGACATTAACAGCAATGATTCTGTTGGTGTAGAAATGTGTGTTGCATCTGCATCCTCTCCTTCACCAGTAGAAACCTACTCTCTGGTGTCTTCCGATGATTTAACGGAGATAACGTCTGCTGTTCTGCCTTTATAGTGTTCTGGTGCAGTACTATTCCTTCCTATGATACAGGGGAGCAACCGGTTCCTACGGATTCTCTTTTGGATAGTCAGATAATGCAGATAGTTTCAGACGCTGCATTGCCGTCTCTTCTTTGTCTGATGACGATGTTCATCGCTACCGGTTGTGTTTCCGGCATTCTGTTGAGTGGCATGGCTCCCCTACCACCCCCCTCCCCCAGCTCCCTCCTTCCGTCCCCCTCTCCTCACAGTGGACCTTGATGAGCCCCGTACCCTTTTCGCATCTAGAAGTTACGTTGCCATGAGTGCGTTGTCACTGAGTGGTGTGGAAACAATGTTCTCAACCTAACCGTGCAATGGATGAGGAATCGCTTACTGGCCGTCAAGTGCGCTATTTCTGATGCACCCTCTATAGAAGAAATGAACTAGAAGTATTCAGTACCGGTGTACATTAAAACAAGACGAGGAACAACCATGGAAAGAACGTATTAAACGGACAGTCAGAAACAGAAATTCAAATATTTTGCCGAAGTATAAGCTAACAGGATGATGGAGAAAGTGTAGTCCATCAACAAAGGAGGTGGCTTACAAAACACTCGTTCGGCCTATACTTGAGTATTGCTCGTCAGTGTGGGATCCGTACCAGGTCGGGTTGACAGAGGAGATACAGAGGATTCTAAGCAGAGTGGCGCGTTTCGTCACAGTGTTATTTGGTAAGAGTGATAGCGTTACGGAAATGTTTAGCAAACTCAAGTGGCAGACTCTACAAGAGAGGCTCTCTGCATCGCGGTGTAGCTTGCTGTCGTGGTTTCGATAGGGTGAGATTCTGGATCAGGTATCGAATATATTGCTTCCCCCTACTTATACCTCCAGAGGAGATCAAGAAGGTAAAAATGTGAAATTAGAGAGATTATAGCACGCACGGAGGCTTTCTGGCAGTCGTTCTTCCCGCGAACCACACGCGACTGGAACAGGAAAGGGAGGTAATGACAGTGGCACGTAAAGTGCCCTCCGCCACACACCGTTGGGTGGCTTGCGGAGAATAAATGTAGATGTAGATGTAGATGTAGATGTAGAATGCAAGAGAAACCAAAACTGGGTGCAAGGCGATTTCCCATGAAGAAGAACAGGTCCACAACTCTAAACATTAAAACTGATGACGAAGGTCACGGAGGTGATAGCTTGTCTCCTCGAGTCCTTCAAGGAAGAGGATAAAGTAATTCTGTTTCAGGGTCTGACATGTACGCTCTCAGCAAGCAGTAACCTTCAGTGCACCCACATGTCTCGCACTCTGCACTCATACGAGGACTGAACGAAACATGGAAGAGCACTTATTCCAGCAGCGAGATATCGCTGCCCTTGAGTTCGAGTGGGCCGTTGTAGTCGATTTTGGCAAACCTCACCCGGTAACCGCGGTCCTCATTATCAGCCAGACACTTTACACGGAACACCAGAGGCACACATACTTCTTTTGTTGCAGTCTCCTCAAACGCAGTCCAGCAATTGGATCGTGTCTACAGTTCTCCCTCAAAAATCTGTAATAAAAAAATAAAATCAAACTTTCTTCTCGGAAGTGATTATTCTCTGTCAAGAAATTAGGATGCTAATAACCAGTAGATGCGTCCGTTTACACTCATATCTATTAAAGTGTGGAATAGACAATATCAGAGACATTTTAATATATTAGGATAGATAACCGGTTTCAATCTTGTAGCCATCACCACAATTAAAATCCTCTACAAGACAGCGATACAGAGGACACATAATCTTAAACGGAATATGCATCTTCTGGGTCATTACATTGTAAAGAATGATGCTAGCTGTAAAGCCGAAAAAAAATTGGATACTGACAAGGACTGGCTATTCTTAAGTTCGTTCAGAGACTGGCAGTACAGATTACACTTGTCGTATACTTCTGCATCACCTGTAGATAGTTGTTTAGACAGCTAACAATATTAGTAGCGTTCATTCTCTTATCAAACCTTTGTTAACACACATTCATTAACAAGATCAACTATATCTACACAACATACTTTACTAGAATCATAAAGTTACACTATACTTTACTCAGCCACAGTGTTTGAATATTAACTTTCTGAATCGAATGGCTTAAGAACATAAACCAATAATTTAAGAAAAAAATGAAAATTCTATATTGTTAGCAGTGCTTCATACGGAGACTTCCATTATTTAACAGATAATTAGATACATGGTGTCAAATATATCCATCAAATTTTACAAGACTATGTCTTCTACATGATACGAACTTGAATTTTAATTTACACATGGACACGAAACACTTGTTTTCGAAAGAACAGCTTGATTTTACCAGGATATATCTTTTACATGCAGCACATGCTAACTTTAAGAACGTTTTACAATTATATTTTAAGAGTCAATTTTACCTTCACGAATGTTAAAAGTCTCCTGTAAAGGACGTACAATAAACATACAGACGATGTAAAAACTACTTCTACACTTTTGCGAGCGTACATGGCGATTCTGTGATAATGTTACAAATTTTCACGTATCATGGAGATGGTGAATTTATAAATTCGAGGTAAAAGATTCTGGTCTGGAAACGACCGAATCGAAAGCTAAGAGAGTAAATAGTTCTGGTAGCTCTGACGGTGCAATACATGTACCGATAACGTTGTTGCTAAGATTGCAGGGCAATGTCCAGAGGTTGTAGTATGGATCAAACGAGAAAAAAAATTGAGGTAAACATGGGTTCTATAATGCCTGCTTTAAACACTTCTTTATCTTTGATACTGTGAAAAGCATTTCTTTTACTGCAATGTCTTTGGCTTCCATATTTTTGAAGGAAGCAGTATGGACGAAAACAAAAAAGTGTCCTTTAAATGTGGGCTCTAAAATGTATATCTTAATAGCTTTGAGCACTTTTTCATCTTTGCTTTGTCTAATCTTCTCTGCCTCAGCTTGTGGTAGATGAACAGAGAAGCCGAGTACCGACTTCCGACGTCTTGACTGCCAGCAACAACGCTACGGGGCAACAGGTCACGTGAAGCAACACATACAGCCGCGCGGGCGACCTCAGCGGCCGCAGGTACATAGACTACTAGCGCGCCTCGCCCGGCGCTAGAAAGCAGGAAAACAACGCCACGTCACAGCTGCCGCCTGGTTTTCCATTCGCTGATTTCCGAAAATCACAAGCAGTAATGCAAACACCAATCAAAACGTCGGATTTCCACCAATCAAAAGAAATAATAAAAACATCAATAAAGGCTTCTAACATCCCCCCCCCCCTTTCATCCGAAACAGCCTAACAGAATTAGATAACAACCATGTCTGCAGGTATATAAGAAACAAAGTTCTCTCATTCAGCAGTAAACAAAAATACCCTGAAGAAGGTCGCTTCCAACAGGGACCGAAACGTCGGTAGTTTTGTATTTATTGACAATGCGGTCACCAACTCCGAAAAATGTTATTGAATGTTTTAAGTAGGCTGCTTAGGTTTTTCTTATTGGTAACGCCACGAAGCGCTGTGTATGAAAATCACTGGATGTGCTGTGTGCAGTCTGTGGCTGGTTGGCATTGCTGTATTATTCGCTATTGTAGTGTTGGGCAGTTGGCTGTTAACAGCGCGAAGCGTTGCGCAGTTGCAGGTGAGCCACCAGCAGTGGCGGATGTGGGGAGAGAGATGGCGGAGTTTGGAGAGCGGATGATCTGGATGTGCGTCCATCAGTGACAGTGAATTTGTAAGACTGGATGTCATGAACTGGTATATATAATGACTTTTGAACGCTATTAAGGTAAATACATTGTTTGTTCTCTATCAAATTCTTTCATATGCTAACTATGCCTATCAGTAGTTAGTGCCTTCTGTAGTTTGAATCTTTTATTTAGCTGGCAGTGGTGGGTCTCGTTGTATTGCAGTAGTTCGGGTAACGAAGATTTTTGTGAGGTAAGTGATTCATGAAAGGTGTAGGTTATTGTTAGTTAGGGCCATTCTTTTGAACGGATTTTTGATAGTCAGATTGCGTTAAGCTAAAAATATTGTGTGTCAGTTTAGTGTTGATCAGAATAAGTAAAGAGAGTAATGTCTGAGTACTTTCAGTTTTGCTCAGCTGTTTGAAAAGCAAATAATGTAAGAGGTTTATCAGCACAGTCATTCATTAATTTTTCTAAGGGGACGTTTCAATGTGATGATGGCCGTCGAAGCCTATGTTTATACATCCCAGATATGTTTTATAGGGTTAATACCTGGCGAGTACGGAGCCACCGCAACAAATTGGAACTCGCCATTGTGTTTCTCGAATCCCTCCATGACACTCCTGGCCTTCTGACACCCCGCATTATCTCGTTGAACTATGTCACAGTTGTCGGGATGCATGACCGTCATGAAAGGGGTGTACGTGGTCTATAACCAATGTATAATATTCCTTGGTCGTCACGGTGCCTTGCACGAGCTCCGCCGGACAAATAGATCCCCACATCAGTTTCTCCAGAGCATAATGGAGCCACCTTCAGTTTGTCTCCGTCCCGCAGTACAGGTTCAAGTAGCTGGATGACGACGGATTCACGCCTTCCCATTGGCATGATGGAGCAGGTATCGGGATTCGTCAGACCATGGAACGCTCTGCCACTGCGTCAACATCCAGTGTTGATGGCCACGTGCTCATTTCAGTCGTAGTTGCAGATGTCGTGGTGTTATCATTGGCACACTAATGGATCGTCGGCTGCGGAGACCCATCGTTCGGAATGGTCGGTGCACTATGTGTGTGCAGAGACGCTTGTGCTCCACCCTGCATTGAAGTCTGATGCTGATGCTAGTTCCGCTAGAGTTCACCGCCTGTTCTGTTGTAGCAGTTTGCCAGGCCTATGACGTCCGACATCTGTTGCTGGGGGGTTTCCGCCCAATACCACGACGTATAGAAGTCACTTTGCTTTCGCCACATGTAGACGACACTCACCACAGCGTTCCTTGAACACCCCACAAGTCGTGCAGCTTCCGAAATGCTCGGGTCGAGCCTCGAGGCCACTACAACCCGCCCTCGGTCAAACTTAGACAGATCGCCGCCTACCACATTCGACACACCGACAGCACTCTCACTGTTACTGCTACTCTGCTTGAGCGTCGACGCGTTTAAGTAATACGGGGAGGTCCTCTTTCCGTATCGGGGTAGAACAGTACTATTCGGAAGTTCGAATCAACTGACGATATGGGAATTGGTCTTGGAAGAGGACGACGACTCGCTGTGCAAGAAATTGTTGAAGAATTTATTGTAGCCAGGCTCAGAATACTGGACGCAATGAGTGATCTTCAGGCAGAGTACGAGCTGTGTAACGACAGCTCAACACTCCATAGTCCACCATTGGAAACGAGCTCCGAACAATTGTGAAACGGTATCTCCAGTGCTGTTCCATGCTGTCGTGGATCTAGATGCCCGTCACACTGAGCAACATTTGTATCCGGCCGCGGTGGTGTCGCGGTTCTAGGCGCGCAGTCCGGAACCGTGTGACGGCTACGGTCGCAGGTTCGAATCCTGCCTCGGGCATGGGTGTGTGTGATGTCCTTAGGTTAGTTAGGTTTAAGTAGTTCTAAGTTCTAGGGGACTAATGACCACAGCAATTGAGTCCCATAGTGCTCAGAGCCATTTGAACCATTTTTTTTATCAACAGTTTATTCGTTATTTCTCTTCCGCATGTCCTCACAAACGTTTCCACAAAGTTTCATTGACCTATGGTCACTCGTTTTTCAAGGGTCTGAAGTAGCGGAAGTTTAATCACAACCACCCTGTACTAATCATGCCAAGTCATTCTGATAACACATATACAAACTTCTAGGACTTGTGGAAGGAAGTGAGCATACAACGTTTTGAATAAGAACCCATGTGCGGAAACGTAGCGTTTCCGTTCTAAGATGGTTTGAGTTCAGATTAGTAACGCATCCACGTCTGCTGAGAGAAAGATGATTATAATGTTTGCCTTTTTTGCGGTGCTCAACGACGCGGTTATCAGTGCCTGAATAAATTCTCAGTCTTTACACTGTCCAGTCTTGCTCTATTCGCGAATGACAATGAAATGATGAGGAACAACACAAACACAGTCCCCGGGCGGAGAAAACCCCCGGCCCGACCGGGAAATGAACGCAAGACCCCGGAATCCAAAGACAGCAACGCTAACCACTAGAGCATGAGCTGCGGACGTGAGGAGAAAAGTCTCAGAGTTGCTCGTTGTGATATGTAGTAGGATAGACAGGGTGACTTGTACTATATCAAACGATCACCTGTCTTTGTAATGCATCAATACTGTTCTATACGTAAAGTATGCTGGATTATTTTCTGTCTTGAAATAATGGAAACATGTGATGCTGAAGTGTTTCTTTACGTCTCATTTCCAACTGTTATATGACAATTGTTCAGCGTCCTGCCTAATTCAATTCCTCAAGCAGAAGTGGATGAGTTAAATATCTGAAAGGAAACAGTCTTGGAATGAAGACCGTATGTTTCCGGAAATGGGTTCCCATTCCACATATTGTGTACTCACTCCACTCTACAAGTCCTAGAAGTTTCTGACGTGAATTTACAAACACCCTGTATGTAACACTGTAGTGCTAAAACACACTGTACCCAGGTTGACAACGCAGACGCTGCCTCTAATATTCGTTAGTCAGCCGCGCCGTCCTATATCGATCTTGTTTTTCGAGGGGGTTTTGAATGCTTGACTGTGAGTCTCGCCGGCACAGCGTAGAGGCCCAGGTCTAATTAGCGAGTGTCCGAACCGCCGACACCCGGAAGTGAACAGAAATAAGAAGCGAAAAGCAACAAGCCGCGGCCAGTTTTTGCGGCATGGCTGCGGGCGTGAATTTTAGGCCGTTGGCCGCCACGGATCGTGCACCGAGTCATCTGCATGGTTGTTGGGATGTAACGTGCAGTCGGTGGAACACCTTGCTCCTAGCTTCACGCATCTTGATTTCAACTGCCTTTACCGGGAATGTGAATGCATTAATTCAGCTGGATATTTGTAAGTCTAAATAATCATTTCGTGATCAATTTTATTGCTTGTATAGAGTGGCCTTGCAGTTTTTACATACTTGCCGGCGTGTGATTCAAGCTTATATTTACTGTAAGATCTCCAGTAGAGGCTCGTTTCATTGTATGATAGGTAATATTACAATTAAAAAGCTGATTCATTCCGCTCCCCCGACCGGAGTGGCCGAGCGGTTCTAGGCCCTACGGGTTCGTATCCTGCCTCGGGCATGGATGTGTGTGATGTCCTTTCTTTAGTTAGGTTTAAGTAGTTCTAAGTTCTAGGGAAGTGATGACTTTAGAAGTTAAGTCCCATAGTGCTCAGAGCCATCTGAACCATTCCGCTCCTGTCTGTGTTACGCCGGAAGTAGTCAGTTAGGGTGAATGCAACGCAAGACATACGCTGAGTAGCCTTTGCGTGTTTGGTGTTTCATAACTAACCTATGAACGTCAATCTGGGCCAAACTGTGGAGCGAACGTTCTTAGTATTTCTGTTCATGTTTCATTGTGCTTGGTAACAACAAGTAAAACATATTCTCTTGTACAGTTGTGAAGAGCAAGGTGCTTTCGACCTGGATAACCTATTATGTAGCTTCTCACACGGGACGAAATGATTACAACTCTTTATTGGCCAGAAAAGTTTATATCTTTCATAAGCTGTAAAGCTGTTGTACATTACAACGGCTTCTACTGGGGTTTGAACACACGCGTTGTTAAGTAGTTTAATTCATAAACGGGAGTTTCGGTCAAGGGCTGTTAAACTGCCGTTTTTGTTTTGATTTCTTTTGAGTAACCAAGTAAACATAACTTTTCTGCTTATCTGCCGGTTTCCGTTATGATTTTTGAAAAAAAAGAACCATAAGCAGGTACTTGATCTGAAGTTACCCTTTTATAATATTTGTTATACGTTTTTATTAGCAATGCAGTAGAAACAGACGGCTTTCTGGAAGGGTAGTGGAATTTTGTTTTCAAGACCATAAGTATTTCGAGGGTTAAAATATTTGTGAGAGTATAGGCGCAGTCAAGTTCGGTATTCAGTTTTTTTTCATATTTACGTTGTCTTCCTACAGTGCCATGATATAAGATTTTAAGATATTTTAGCATTTTTTTAAATGGGGATGAGGAGTTTGTTGATGCTATGTTTACTTTTAAAATGTAGTCCTATGTTTTATTCAGTTCGAGTAATTGATTTTAACTGCATAACTGCCTTTCTCTCCGAGCCTGTGCGGCCTGCTGGGTGATCTGTTATGGCGACTGCATCCTCCGGCTGTGACTCCCACCGGAGATGCCTCTCTAACGATTCTAAGACTCTTGTTCTAAACTTCATTTCTTATAAATGGTTTGCAATCAAGATTTACGTACGAGGGTTGGAACTTTAATAGGGGCAACTATGTATTTATACCTCGTAAAAAATATATAAATGTTTCAAAGTTTTCTTGATCTTCAGAGTAGTCACCAGCACTGTGTCTAACGCGTTGCCAGCGATGTGGAAGTCGTAGGATACTCTTAGCAGTGCCAGTTACGTTGACAGTTCGAGCGACGCGGTTTATTGCCCGACGAATTTGTAGGAGTTCTGAAGCTAATGTCTTGAAGAGTTCCACAATCCACTTGGGCGGCCTAAGCGAGGCATGTCATCGACAGTTCCTGTCTCTCTCTGTATCTCTTCCATGTCCGAACAACATCACTTTGGTTCACTCCGAGATGCCTGGACACTCCGTCTAGGCATGACTGAACTACAGACAACAAGAGCCGTATGCATGCTTCCTGGTGGAGTGACTGGAACTGATCTGCTGTCGGACTCCCTCCGTCTAATAGCCGCTGCTCATGCATGGTTGTTTACATCTCTGGGTGGATTTACTGACATCTCTGAACAGTCAAAGGGACTGTGTCTGTGATAGAATATTCACAGTCAACGTCTATATTCAGGTGTTCTGGGAACTGGGATGTTGCAAAAGCTTTTTGATGCGTGTACAAACGTCCCTCGCTCCGTCACTGCCCCAAAGTGATACACACAGCTGTCTAATAGCTCTTGCTGTTTGTCTCCACCTCACGTCAGAGCAATGACACGTAAGCGTCGCTTCGGAGCACACACACGTCACCTGCTATTTAATCATACAGTAAGCATGGCCGCACAATATTCGTTTGAAGAAGTACGAGATATGTTTCTTTATGGACAAGCCGACGGTAATGCGCATGAAGCAAGATGCAAACCACACCCGCAAACGATAATTACGGAAACTCTACGGTGACTTTGCGAAACAGGCTCGGTAGCGTGATATCAGGGTCATGCTGGAAGACCTAGAACACGACGCGATGCGGCATTCGAAGAGACAAGTATACGAGAGGTTGGACACGACATGATGGTAACTCCTTGGTTAGTCTGGAACGTTTTGAGGGGTCACAACCAGCGTCCATTTAGTTAAATCCTATGGCGGGCGGACTATGAACACAGGCTAGGGTTTTGTCGGTGGTTTCTGCGACGTGTTGCACGAGATCCCTACTTCCTCGCCACTGTGTTGTTTACTGACGAGTGCACCTTCCATCGGGATGACCTTTATAACACTCGAAACGTTCATTACTGGGCAAGGGGAAATCCTCACGTCACGTGCGTCCGCGGACACCAGGAACGATTGTCGCTCAGCGTTTGGGCAGGCATTGTGTGTGACCATCTAATTGGGCCTGTCCGTCTACCTCCTCGAGTTACTGGGGCAAATAACATTCGCGTTTTGCAAGAAACTCTACCCTTGCCGGCAACGCATGTGGTTACAGCCTGATGGAGCACCGACGCGTAATAGTCAATATTTAAATGAAATTTTCGAGGGCCGGTTTATCGGCTGAGGTGCTCGTAAGACATGGCCCCCGCTATCGCCAGATGTGCACTTGCAAATCATTAATGGAATATTTCAAATTTAAAATTGTACATTAAAAACGCGTAGCAAAAAGGAAGGGGTCAAATGCACATCTTGGCAACATACACAGGCGTGTTAGTGGCAAAACAACTTAAAAAACATGAAAGAATAAAAATCACCAGGTAAATTGTAAGGTACCAAACCTATTATTCATTGAAAAAATTTCTTCGTATGATACAAACAGAACTTGGGCATAAGGAAACAGTTTTCTCTCTATAGTATAAAAGCTTTGTCCCAAAACATACATCGCACTCTGGTTCTGCACTTTTGCAGAAGCACTGGGTCAGAACCCATCATACATATATTTACAGTCGATACAACAGAAATGTATGTTTTGCAATAACGTCTGTCGACTGGTTCGATGTATATTTATAAGTTTTATAATTTTTATAATTTTAGTAGTTATAATGAGGGACAGTAAGCTTTTGAGCATAATAATGGGACATACTACGGAAAAAATTATCAGAATTTGTATGGAAATGGTCATTATGACAATCATTTCAGACAAAATTATCAAATCTGTTACAGGAATGCTGCAAATAATTGGCAGAGTAATTATCAAGCGCAATGGCGTCCACATTCAGGAAACCCACAAACGCATGATTTACCTCCTAATAAGGCAAATAATAGTCCATTGCAGAAAAATAATGAATTAAATAATTGGCCACCACAAAATCATGCTGTCAGAATAGTTGAAGTAGGTGATGATAACTCGCCAAGCACTAAACAGCAGACAAACTGAAAACGACCACTCTACGCTTTCCAGGCTCGATCGTAGAATGACAGAGCGAAGGACTTGCAGGCTAAAAACTGGATCAGAATCAAATAGGAATTGTGTATCAAAGCCAGGCAACGCAAAACAGTGTATACTGAGCTCGTTCAAGCTGCAATTGAAGGAACTATGGAAAATATTCCTGTCAATATTTGTATCGTTGTTGATGCTTGTGTTATTTTTATGGATCAGGATATCTTTGAAAGAATTATTCAAAAGAATTGTGTTCTACTGCTACAAGCACAAAACTGCACAATTACTGGTGCCATAGATGCCGACTCTAAATATTCAGAACGAGATGCAGGTAATGTAATTGTTGGAAAGGAGGAAAAATTTGTGAGGCCAAACGTACTACACATAGCAGATGAGTTTTCAAACAAAATGTATCGTGATTCAGGACCGGTTAAGAAAGGTATCCAGGAAATTTTAAATTTAACAGGTAATAAAGTAACCGAATTTGGATATTTGGATAAACACCAACAACAGAAACTGTCCCTGTTATTGAAGAAGTATAGGGTAAGGTGGGCTAAATCCGACCGGGTGGGTAAACCTGACCGCCCTCTATTTGTGAGAAACGGCAAAGCGGACATATTTTGCATTTGTGTTACCATATAGAGCATTCAAAATGACGAAAATGTCACCTTGGCAGCTTTGCCGCATTTGAAATTTAGACACTCAAAAGACAACAAGTGTGTTTTCGATTGCTTCAATTTAATTTTTGTGCTTATTGCATCACTAGATTTACCTTATTAAACACAACGATCACAAAACAAACGGTAAGTGATTCTTTAGTGCATTTAGTGACCTACGCAGTATATGTATCGATTTTGTTGGAAATTTTGTGTAAATTGTTTCTGTGCGTGTTAAATGAAAAATGGCATGGTGGGATAAATCCCATCGCTAAAAGGTGGGATAAATCCGACCGTATATTTTTTACCGTTTATGTGTATGGAATTATTTATTTAAGGACACAAAGTGAATTTTTGTTTATTTTTAGGAAAATGGTACGAAATTACAAACGAAAAGTGACAAAACGCCACCAAAACGATATTCACCTAGCAGTTGCTGCAATGCAAATGGGAATGTCTTTACGAGCTGTCACTCGTGATTTTAACAGTTCGAGAACGACATTGCTGTTGACAGCCGTGCCATGAAATCATTTTTTTCCAATTAAAATTTAGGTTCATTTCACTTTCAGTGCATTTAGAGCTCTAAAAACTGTTATTTTTTAATACATTTTGTTCATTTATGTAAAAACATAATTGCTTATAATTATTTCACAAAAAAAGTTTATTTAGAACTATTTCTCTACAAAATCAGCCAAACAAATATAGGGTCTGATTTGCCCCACCATTTTTGCTAATTTTAAAGATGGGCACTTCTTAAAATACGTATATCTCAAAAACTATAGATGGTATAACAAAAACATTTTGCAAGCACTTATTACTTTATATTACCGATGATTTATAGTACATAACGTTAAGATCCGACCCCGGATAAGCATTTTATGGTCACAAGAATTTACTACGTCGGATTTACCCCACCTTGCATTATAAATGTTGTTGCTAAGAACATGTAACATGGAGACAGCACCTCATGCGACATTTTACCGAGCGCCATACTGTGCGCCTGAACAAAGAAAGAAGCAGTAACAAAACAAAGTTTAAGGTTAGGATATGTATTAACGAATTTATATGATTGTAATAGTAGCTATCAAGAATTCAGTACTACAAGTTGTACTTCTATGTCATTTCTGTAGTTATAATTCCATTAGGTAAAGAAACTTTGATGGACAACAGATAATTTTAGAATGAAAAAGAATTGTTGATCAAATAATAAGAACTGTTGAAACTAAATTTGAGTGCATGGTATTAAGGTATATGTGTTAAAGACATTTTTCAGAGGATCTAGTAATTGTTAGTAATTGTATGACAAAACCTGAGAATGCCATTGAGAATATGCGCAATAGATTATCTGGAATCAAAGTTTCATCAAAGTACACAATAATAGGTGAGGCTAAAAAATATTGTTTTCTACAGGGGATGTTGATGCATGGGTTATGCAAAGTAAAATTTTGCAGTCAGGGACCGATGTTCACAATTGATTGAATACCGGAGGACATTCAATAGTGCCCACTGACAATAAAATTAATTACGTGTGCCTGTGATTCCTGATGTGTACTGGAACTTTGAAAAATCAGGTAATAGACATTAATCATATGATCAGCGGATGATGATAACCAGGGGTGTTGAAGTTGTACGTAAAATCAGAATACGAATATAGAACAGTGTTGCCGAAGCTATGTGATCTTGCCTTGTTCGCGATGAAAACATAAATTCCGTTGACATGAACTTTGAATGTGAAGTGTGTTAACAGATGCGGAACTGGTACTGATACAGGCGTTATATGATGCAAAGTGAGTGACGTGCTCCATTTATGCTCTGGGCTCCATAAAATTATCCTAAATGCATGAACACCACAAATGCTAGATTCAGCTGTAAATAAAGTGTACAGTTCGGAAAGTAGTAAGTGTAGGAATAGTGTAAGAAAATGAATCCCTAGGTATGGTGTTCAGAATTGTCACCATCCATAAAGGTATTAAAATTAAAAATAATTTTCAATAAAAAGAAACACGAAATGCAACGAAAGAAAATATTGGGTTGGCTTGGGTTTTGTGTGGGGAAGAGACCAAACTGTGAGGTCATTGGTCTCATCGGATTAGGGAAGGACTGGGAAGGAAGTCGTCCGTGCTCTTTCATAGGAACCATACCGGCATTTGTCCGCAGAGATTTAGGGAAATCACGGAAAACCTAAATCAGGATGGACGGACGCAGGATTGAACCGTCGTCCTCCCGAATGCGAATCCAAAAAAATATTGGTGAACTGTGAAAAACATGTGTGTCATTGTTCTGAGAAGTGCAATACACTCTTAACCGAAACTCAGTGGACTGGTTCTTTAAAACAAAAGCGTCATTGATGTGTATTCATGTAGAATAAAAGTCAGTCCATGAAATGAAATGTGAAGCACAACCTCCTTGTCAAGGACTTAATGAATATGAAAATGTGAAGCGCACTACTCTTCTTTTACCGATGTCTTTTCAGATCAGAGTAAACTACTCGTAAAATGATCAAATTTTAAGATATTGATAATATGCTTATTCACATTTGTAATGAGATAAATGGGTGACTTCACAACAACATATGACAGACACCTAAAGAGATGACCGTATTCAGACGAGTGTAATACCTGCTCTCTATTTCTATGAGAAACAATTAAGTCGTGTTTTTTTTTCAGACAGCCAGGAACAGCGCACTTGTGGCTTCTGCCACACACTTAAAACTACGAGAAACGCAGCAGTCGTGTCTCTGTTTCTTTAAACGGCCACCCACAACACGGCTGTTCAGCGCATGTGCGCCCACGATACCTCCCAAAGATGTCGGCAGTTAACCAAACGTATATGAATTGCATTTGTATAAGTAAGTAATGTAATTTAGTGTTCATAACTGTATGGCTTAACCATTCTTAATTACCATAATTGAAATCGTTGAAAATAATAATGATTCTATGATCAAAATTTGTTATGTAAATTATCTGAAAATTAATGGAGGCACGAACATAAGTAACGAGAAGGCACCGTCCTGATTTTACCATGGGTTTTCTAAAGCACTTGGCCAATTGCGTGAGAGTTACTGAAACGAAATCCAGGTTACATTCATTGACATGTAATGAAAGAAAAGTGTATAAAAAATTAGACATAATTTGTTTTAGAGAAGACTGACCATATAAGAAGCAATAATGACATAAAATAACCGTCATTGTAGAACATTGAAAACCAGAAATATTTTAATTTTGATAAGAAATAGGATCTTCCTAGTGATTGATAAAAATTAACTTTGACTAGTGATCGATAGAAATTAACTTTAATACGATAAATGGACAGAATTGGTAGCTGAAATTAATAATAACACTGCTGAATGGACTGAACTGCTTTTTTCAAAGGAATGAAGTGTACTAAATTAATTTTGCTATTGATTACGTGGAAGACTAAATTTCAAAGTAAGATTTCGTACTAATCAACGATAATATTCAGTCTGTTGATGAATCGGAGTCAGAGTGTTGCTCTTAAAGAATGTCCATGGTATGTTTCTATGGAGATAACGAAACGTTTTCTACGCTTAACGTTTTACTGAATCTTCTAATTTTTAGGTTTTGTCGGGTAAATAACTATTTTACCACTACATCATCGTAAATTTTACCACATATAGGAATACTGATAGTTAAAAATTTATGTCTTTCCTTTAGTAGTACTGATTATGAAACCCTGACCTAGGCCACAACGTCTTGATACTCACAAGATTTAATGAGGCGACACAACCACAAGCTTGAAACAACTTCAGTATCTCATGGCAATTAATTGAGCGCTACCTTGTATTAGAATATGCTTTTTTTGAAGACGTCTAGTCATTTTAGTCTCGTGTATACATAATGCAGCATGACATCTGCAACATAGACAAAATCAGCATCGAATCTTTTAGCTCTAGCCTACAGCTACACAAAATTGGATTGGCAGGTGAAAAAGGTGGCGTATGTCTGTTTTCATTGTAATGTACTGCACTGGATCATTTTTCAACTGTAGTACGTGAGCATTAGAAATAAACGTTCTTTTTGTTAATGATTACTGGTGTTTTGTACATATTACTGATCAAAAGTATCCACACACCTCTGTGTAATGCGGAGTTGCCCACTACATGTCAAGAGAGGCAGACTCGCCGGTATAAAAGGGGTGGGGAGTGTTCTGTTGGCAATACAGAAGCGGTAACGTTATAATGGGATGGTCAGGGGAGCTTAGTTAGTGATTTCGAACGTGGACTAACTGTTTGATGTCACATGGTTAACAAATCAATTACGCACATATCAACACTATCTACAGCTTCCCCCCCCCCACCCCCCACCCCACCCCCCCGGCCAATTGATGACGTCCGGAGTGGAAACGTGAAGAAACTGTGATAGCAAAGCCAAACAACAGGCAGACCCATGTACTGATAGAAAGGGACCGTCGAGCATTCCCGACGGTGGTGGCAAAATTTCAAATTAAATCCGGAGAAGGAATTACTTGTCAGTTTCAGAATACTACCAGTAGTTCCGCTTGCACAATGGTTGTACGTAAGGGGATAAAACGAATCGGGTAAAATGAGACACACATTTCCATTGCCACTGCTAAGAGACGCTTGACTTGGTGTAATGTGCGACGCAACTTGACTATATACGGCTTAAAACGAATGGTGATCACCCTATATCCCATGGGTTGAATGATGACAGGTCCGCAGCTCATGGTCTCGCGGTCGCGCTCTCGCTTCCGCAACACGGGATCCCGTGTTAGATACACCGAGCGAGGTGGCGCATTGGTTAGCACACTGGACTCGCATTCGGGAGGACGACGGTTCAATCCCGTCTCCGGCCATCCTGATTTAGGTTTTCCGTGATTTCCCTAAATCGTTTCAGGCAAATGCCGCGATGATTCATTTGAAAGGGCACGGCCGATTTCCTTCCCAATCCTTCCCTAACCCGAGCTTGCGGTCCGTCTCTAATGACCTCGTTGTCGACGGGACGTTAAACACTACCACCTCCGTGTTATATTACCGGCGGGGTAATGGATTTTCACCTGCCTCAACATGACTTGGTGTTTGTGTTGTCCTCATTTTTTCATCAATATTCATGAAAGTGGCGAGATTGGATTGAGCAATATTAGGAATATGTACGTGACCTGATAACCACGCAGCTGAACGCACCACAAACCAAATTATCATCAACATCATCAGTAATGTCATCCCGCTGAGCCACTAATTCAGCGGCTGCGACAGCGAGCGCGCTCTGCAGCAGCCATGTCGGATGGCCAGTTCGCCTGGGCTTAGCAGCGGGAACCTCACACCTGAAAGATGCTCTTTACTTTGCTTCTTGTAGTAGCTAAATTTTACTGTCGTTTGTTCTCTTGCAAAGTTTCTTCGAAACACTTGGAGATTGCAACAAGTTCAGAAAAACTTCTGTTTACTGTATTTACGTGTTCGTTAATGGCTTCTGCTATTGTCCAGCCTCTTGCCGTTGTCTACCAACTAGTACACAATACTACATTCAGTAGAGAGTAGGCATTCATCTGTGTCTGCTAGCTTTCTGGTTGTGGTAGCTTCCTGCATTTTTGTAGGATTGTGCTTGTGGTGTTTCAAGAGTTCTGCAAATGTCGAATGATTTTCTTTTACTTTCAACACCTGACATGTCCTTTTGTACTGTGTTTTAAAATTACTGTAAGCCATTCCTGTGTATGTTTCATCATAAGTTCGACATCCTAGTTTCTATGCTCTTGACGTATGTGCTTTGTCCCTCTTTATTGATGGCTGGCTTAAATTTGATTCGAGTTTTACGAGTATGTATTATGTGGAAATCCTCTTCCTGTAGTATATTTGCCACTGTCTGTATTAATTTATGAGAGTAAGTCATAGTATGCTGTAAGATTGTATTCTCTTCGGTTTCGGTACTGTGTACATATTTCAGGCCACTGATAATGCCTTACAAACAATAAACGTTAAACGCATGTAGGATGTAAGATGTGTTTTGCTCCGTTGCGATCATACACTTTCAAAGTAAAAGTTAGCGACAATTCGATACTATTACACTGAAGCGCCAAAGAAACTGGTAGAGAGTCGGCCGGAGTTGCCGAGCGGTTCTAGGCGTGGCAGTCTGGAACCGAGCGACTGCTACGGTCGCAGATCCGAATCCTGCCTCGGGCATGGATGTGTGTGATGTCCTTAGGTTAGTTAGGTTTAAGTAGTTCTAAGTTCTAGGGGACTGATGACCTCAGCAGTTAAGTCCCATAGCGCATAGAGCCATTTGATTTGAAACTGGTAGAGACATGTGCATTCAAATACAGAGATATGTAAACAGGCAGAATACGGCGATGCGGTTCGCAACGCCTGCATAAGACAACAAGTGTCCAGTACAGTTCTTAGACGGTTACTGCTGCTGCAATGGCAGTTTAGTTTGAACGTGGTGTTATAGTCGGCGCACGAGCGATGGCACACAGCATCTCCGAGGTAGCGATGAAGTGGGAATTTTCCCGAACGACCATTTCACGTGTGTGCCGTGAATGTCAGAAATCCTGTCAAACATCAAATCTCTGACATCGCTGTGGCCGGAATTGCAAGAACGGTACCAACGACGACTTTTGTTTGATTCATGGTGTCAATTCCTTCCGGATATCGTTCAACGTGACAACACTACAGCCCTTCCGCAAACTGCTCAAATTTCAGTGCTGAGCCATCAATAAGTGTTAACGTGTGAATCATTCAAGGATATACATCGATATGGGCTTTCAGAGACGAAGACTCACTCGTGTACACATGCTCACTGAATGACACAAAGCTTTACACTTCGCCTTGGCCCATCAGCATCGGCACTGGACCACTGGACTGTTAATGACTGGAAACATGTTGCCTGGGTTGACGAGTCTGGTTTCAAATTGTATCGAACGGACAGACGTGTACGGGTACGGAGACAAGTTCATGAATCCATGGGCACTACATGTCAGCAGGGGAATGTTGAAGCGGGTGGAGGCTCTGTAAATGTGCGGGGCATGTGCACGTGGAGTGATATGGGATCCCCGATAAGTCTAGATACGACTCTTGACAGGTGACACGTACTTAAGCACCCTGTCTGATCACGTGTATCCATTCATGTCCATTGCCCTGCCGACGGAGTTGGGCAATTTCAGCAAGACAATTTGACACCCCACACGTCCATAATTTCTATAGAGTGGATCCAGGAGCATTCTTCTCAGTGTAAACACTTCCGCTGGCCACCAAACTCCCCAGTCATGAACATGATTGAACCTTGTAACATGATGTTCAGAAGAGATCTTCACCCCGTCGTACTCTTACGGATTTATGGACAGCCTTGTAGGATTCATGGTGTCAATTCCCTCCAGAACTACTTCAGACATTAGTCGAGTTCATGCCAAGTCGTTTTGTGGCACTTCTGCGTGTTTCTGGGGTCCAAACGATATTAGGCAGGTGTATCCGTTTCTTTGGCTCTCCAGTGTATATGTAGACAGCTGAAGACATAGGGCTACAGTTGTGAAGATGTTAAAAGAGCAACAGTTTGGAGGTGATAGCAATGTATCCAGACATCATGGAGCGTCCCTGTGAGGCAATGGTATCCGGATATTAACATTGCTGAAATTGACTAGGCAGCCCAGATTCCGGACGTTAAGCTAATGGAACTCTTTTGGGATGACTTAGAACGTCGACTTCGTACCAGGCTTGAGCGTCCAGTGTTACTACAGTCTCTGCTTTCGACTCTTGTGGTAGAAAGGACTGTCATCCTTCACAGACGTTGAAACACCCCACTGAAAGGTCCTCTCCGGAGCTGAAGCATTCAAAAAATGGTGTGGACTACCCATTAACAGATGTACAGATACTTGTTATTGTGTTTGAGATGGCTTCCAAATGTGGAGCATATGTTTCCACTTTCCACTACTTTTGGTTTAAGAGTATCTCATTTCTAAAATTTATGTTAGTCTATCGAAAATATTCTGAATGTCGGTAACTGCAAGTTAGTTGAAATATGTCTGTGGAGTCATATTTAGTTAATGTGTGCAGAGTGTTCATAATCACTGTTCGAATACCCCCACGAATTATTTCGGGTACACAGTAAAACGTATCGCTCTTAATCTCATTTATTTGTAAAACTTGTCTGATAGTACCAGTAACTGGTACGGTTGTCTCTACGTTCTTTTCGAGACAAATACAGCTCATTCACATGCATTCAGTGTTGTTTTGATAGCAAAATCCACAGAGCAGATGACACATTCACTCTGGTAAAACCTAGCAGAGAATATAGCGCGGACTTTGACGAAGCTGTCAGCTGATGTCAGCGGGTGGCTCCTGGAGTCGTCGTCTGACCACCATTGTTGATGCCAGTGTGACCGAAGCCTCGCAGATGCACTTCCAAGCAGCAGAGCGATACGTCTATACCGTCACAGATAATGGAGAAGTTCTAGTAATTCTATTTTATAATCTGTACCATCGTTATTCTGTTACTCTCTTGTGCATTTGGATCTGTGACACTACTTTTGCACGATTCTGTATGTAACGATATGTCATCATCCTGTATGAATGTGTAACGCTGGTGCTTGTCCTAGAATTGAGAACACCTGCGTAAGTTGAAATGACAGGTTTAATGTCGCAGATTTTAACACAAAAATTAAAGCCGTTACAACATTAAAAAAAAAGCGCAATCTATAACGCATCTCGCCAACATCAAAAACTGAAATAATCCTATGCACAACGCAATTAATTATTAACTCT
The DNA here is from genome assembly GCF_023897955.1 of Schistocerca gregaria. Lineage (NCBI taxonomy): Eukaryota > Metazoa > Arthropoda > Insecta > Orthoptera > Acrididae > Schistocerca > Schistocerca gregaria. Next base: position 132,538,891 of record NC_064921.1, on the reverse strand, counting down.
CTGAAAGAACGTTAATTCTAAGCACAATAATATGAAAGTTTAATTGGATTTCCTTACAAAATTGCTCCTACTCATACAATATCGTCCAATTCCAGTTCAAAGTTCGATACTATTTAGGATGACAGTCAAATCTACGGTGGACAGTTAGTTATGCAACAAATTTGAGCGCTACATTATCCAAGGCCGTTCGAGTTTACAGTGGACGCAAGCTGGTAAACCAACAAAATTTACGCCTCTGTGCGCTGTATTTACCTTAAGCTGTGACGGGATGCTGTTTACAAGGCCACTGAAATTCCTACAAAACTAATTTGGCCTTTGCTGAACTTTTCAGCAGAAACTTTCCCTATGTTTATCGTTATGCGAGAAAACATGTACTCAGCCCTGATCTTGGTATGTGGCGATATACAGGCACATTGTTGGAGCAGCGTTCATATTATAGGGCGCTCTCAGTTCTCACTATAACAGTTAAGTAATATGGCTGGTTCGTTTCTCCACAGTTGGAGCTGGACGTTGCTACAGCTAATCTCTCGCTGGATAGCAGCTGCTGTGAACACAGTGTCCACACAAGTTTCTTCTCTGGGTCATACGGAGCGTTAAGTGCTCCGTTCGGCACTTGACACCAGTTCAGAGATGAGTCCACAATAATTTCTCGCTTGCGCTACTCATAGCAGAAGTTCCTCCCCCACTTGGATTCATTCGTTCTTCACGTCACTGCCAATTTCGACCAATAGGAGCATTTCTCTTATTTTGTGGAAACACTCTCTACCAATCGCAATCTCCCTTCTATCAAACTGCGTTGAAACGTCGCAATTTTTCTCCTTCTTCGTGCGTTTCTGCCAATCGGACGTTTTGTGCTCATCCTAGACGTCTAAAGTACATTGACCTTTCCGTGTGTTGCACTCGCTGAACACGTGATCACAATGCGTTACTAGTTTTTGTTGGTGTCCCATTGGAATTCCGAAACGCAGCTCTCTAAAGCTTTTTCTCTGTCCCTGGTGCAGATGTGCCGCTATACGCGGTTCTCCCGCCTGAATCACCTGGTCTGGGTCGCTGACCTACCTGCTGCCAGCCCATTATGTCTTTTCCGTTGTAACCCCGGTAACGTGCCTTCACTAGGCCGTTGCCCGCCTAGCTTTTAAAACTAAAAACGAACTCGCGTTTCCTATTTCACCTTCCACTCATAGACATGCATTTTATAAGAACGGTGTGTTAATTACCGTCAACTGACAGTCATCACTTTTTGCATTACCTACGCAAAAGATCTCATAACCGCCGAATTACGTTAGGTGTCATATTCACTTTCTCATTGCGATCTATAAAGCTCTCATGTAAGGTGCGAATCTGACCATTTATTCTGTCACCTTACATATCCTCCTCCTTCCGTCTTCAGCTTTCTACTGCGTCAATCAATGGTAGAAAAACTGATTGAAGACAGTGCAAAATTGGTTTAACTGCTGACTGTAGCAATTGACTTATTTAGTGACCAACATCCCATTTTAATATTTTGTATAATTTAAAGGGTGGTTTGATTCTGTCTCCATACTTTACCTCGCACTTGATTTTCTGATCTTCTGTACAATTCTATTGAACTAGTTTGAGGAATTTTTTTCTTTCAAATATATCTGATTAGATTTAAAAATATTATTGAATTTCAAACAATGTGATTAGGCATTTGTAAATTTGTATCATCTATACATTCCCTGTTTTATTTTTTAGACTGTTCTATTTTGCTCAGCTGACTTATGTTAAATGATGACGGATGTATTGAAGTTAGGGAAACCTTCATCTATTATTATCCTCTCCTTTTATAATAAATGGTACTATTGTCTACTACAATGAACCGGCATAAGGATTCGACGGATGTTGAAACATAAAAGTTTAGGCTGCCAAAAATAGATCTCCAATTCAACAGCACTATAGGCATATTGTCGTATGTAGATTTCCGTACAAGTATATATATATATATATATATATATATATATATATATATATATATATATATATATATATATATATATATTGTATGCCAGCTGAAGGTGTTGCAGTCTGCCATAAAGAACTTCGAATATCTATGCTGTCAGAACAGTTATATACAGATTCTCGTTGTTAGTTAAAGGTAATAATGGCCTTTTATGGGAATGGATTTGAATAGGTTTACTTTTCTCTTCTGGTCCAGTTTCTTCTTTCTTCCAAATCTTCTGCGTTTTGTCTTCTGTTTTTTGTGCTTCTTGCTGTATTATTAGTTGTGTCTTCTTTCTTTTCTGGACTTGGAATTAGGATTGAAGACTTGTTTAACATCGTTACGTTTATCTTTTCTTATGGCGTCTTCTTAGCAGTTGTGGTGTATTCTTCATTGTACTCTGATGTTAATGTAGATAAGTTGAATAGCCTTTCATTTCTGTCGTGCTTCGTACCATGTGCTTTCAGGGATTGTCCCGCAGTTGTTCAATATCGTATGATGACAGTTTCCGCTGTTTTGCACTTTGAGTTACAGAAACGCATTTCTTTTTCTTCCTGTGGTGAATCTAAGTCTCCGCCCGTCCTCGCCGTAATATGTCCGCCTCCGTTCAGGTTCGATGGACATTCTTTATCTCTTCATATGCTGCTTTTGCGATAGAAGTGCCAAGTGACGAACACTTACTCAAAAACCATAGTTATTATGCTTGTGTGTGGCTTTCTTAGTAATAAAGCCCAAGTCAGAGTACACGTTGCTTGCATTTAGGCTGCGTTGTATCTCCCCAAACGTTTCCACAGAGGAGTTACCCTCTACGAACGTCGTTTTCACCAAGGCCTCTTCTTTTGTTATCTCGTAAGCTGATGCACCTGGTGCTCACACTCAGTGTTCCTTCCTCTCACGCCCAACACCTCTCCCCAGTCTCGTCGTCAATCTGGATAAAATGATGCTGCACCTTGGCTGCTGACTTCATCTTCAATATTGAATATCTCCCTTATGCGATTATCTTTCTTTTGTTGCATTCTTGGATTACGCTATCAACTTTACAAACATTAAACAATTTTTTTATATAACTTTACAAAAAGTGTAATTAATTATATCAAAAATTTAGCTTCCCCCTCTTATCTCATTTAATTCTACCATAAGATGAAGGTTTTGGTTTCCTCATCTTCATCACGATGGATAGTAAGAGTGAGATTGATGGTGATGACAGTTAGTAGGTTAGTAAATTTTTAATTGTGTACCCCCCACCCCTTTTGTTCTAGCTACAAGTTTATTATGTTCTTTTGAAAACTTCGCATCTTGACCCCGACTCCAGCGTCTTTTTCTCAGCGATCTCGGCTTTTTGTCCTTAGCTGTAAAACCTCTTCAAAATACACTTTAATTGCCTTTCAAAAATCGTCTCTATTGATTTGTTGTATTGTTTTTAACGTCTTACTTATCCCTTCCTCCTCTTTTCTCAATCGCAAACGCTTACATTCCTACGTTCCCTCATCGTACTCTTCCATATAGAAGTATTTTCTGGGTACACTTGACATACTGCTATTCTACCTCCTTCCACGAAATAATATCTTTATGCTAAGCTTAATATTTCAATTCTCTTTCCTAATTATTATCTCCTAACGACTTCTTATACTTATGTCCCTCATATTTCTATTTCATTATCAGGTTGTGGTATCTTCCACAAATCCTATATGCTTCACATATTCCCCAAAAAATATCTTCAATTATTTGTTCACCGTCCTCGACGGAACAAATTTAAAATGCCTTTCTCATTCTCCCCTAATCCTCTATTTCCTACCTACTTCTTCATTTGTTTTCTTCTACAAAAACAACTTTCTCCTTCTTCACACCAGGTCATTAAGAGAGAGAATGTTCAAAGATTTAGTTAAACTATTCACACACTGATCTCTATTTTTCTCCTAACGTTCAACTCTTTCCCCAGAACACATTTCGTTTGCTGAAGGGTTACATTGTGGTTACTTCCATGTATTTTCATCACCATTATTGTCTTACCTTATTACGAAAGGTATTTCATTTAATTTTTCGAGATAGATACAAGTTATAAGTTTTATCTGTGTGTATTTTGCTCTCTTTCCTACTTTTTGGTTTCAGGACATTCACTACAACTAAATTCTCGAGTGGACTCTTTTTTTCTTTTATCTAACCTTTGAATAACTTTAAATGACTCACGTGGTGCAAACCTAATGTTTTTCCTGTCTTTTGGTTACCCTGTCCTATATTTTTCATCTGCCTTAGGTATCACTATCGGTTTTGCCACTGGTACATTATCCCCTTGGCATACTATTCCTCTCTCCTTTCCGTATAAATACGTTACATCTTGTACAGTTTGGTCATCATCATCAATTCTTGCACTACTGTCTATTTTCACTGTTCGTGACTTCTGTTCGTCATCATCGTCGATCGATTCCCGGTCAATCGAATTCCAGATTGCTGGTGTCTGTATTCGATCTCCCCATAAACCTACTCCAAAATCTGGCTCATAAAACTAAGACTATTTACGTCTTTGATTACACAATTGACTTAATTGTTCAATCGAATTACTTGTGACTGGTCTTCGTACCGTTAAGTTCGTCAATTTTGTCTTTTACCTGGTTTTGGTGGCCTCATCTCGACTTCCTCTAACAGTTCATTTCGCATGTTTTGTCCCGTTGAGGCTTGATTCTCCCAACCTTTCTGCGTTCTGGTCATTCCAGTTCCACTTCATAACCTGGATTTTGCTACTGAAAACGTCTAAACCTTCCGCCTGTCCATCCCGATAACTGAATGGTCAGCGTGACGGATAGGCGTCCTACGGGCCTGGATGGGTCGGGAATTTTCTCCGCTCAGGGACTGGGTGTTGTGCTGTCTTCATCATCATTTCATCCCTATCCGGCGCGCAGGTCGCTCAATGTGGCGTCGGATGTAATAAGACCTGCACCAAGACGGACGTACCTGCCTCACAAGGGACCACCCAGCCAATGACGCCAAACGCTCATTTCCATTTCCAACCTTCCGCCTTCGTTTGCATGGGGATTGTATCTCGGATCATAGTTACCCCCGTAGCTTCTAGGACCAAATCCCGTATTGTAATTCCTTGGTCCCCCAAAAACATAATTGCTTTTTACCCTCTGTGCGTTACCAAAACCATAGTTATTATTGTTGTCCCATTGGCGACTACCTATCCTTCCAAAACCATTACCTTTCCCTCCGTTAATATTACCATTGTAGTTATTATTAAAAACTGATCGGTTGCTGTTATTCTATCTACTACTGTTTTCCCTAATTGTACGTTGTTTTCTTGCGTCATCTTCACTGGATATGAATTCAAGTTCTCTCAACATTCCTTTAAATGCTTGAATATTATCTCCTGCCCTAACAACCAATGACTGATGATAACGTAACGGTAACTTCATTGTGCACATCCGTATCAGTTCCCCATCAATGTATGGATTATCTAAGCACTGATTTTTATTTCATCTCTTAGAAAAATCTAACGGGTTCCTTTTCTCCGGAATTTTCGAACCACTCTTTCTGCAACAACTCATACATTATTCTGTTTTGTGTTTCTGTGGATCAGTACCGCTCCAAGAATGCAGTTTTAAATTGTTCATAGGAATGACAGTTCTTCGCTACTCTTCGCATGGTTTCCGCTGTTGCGCCGTCCATATGCCCACAAATAAAGTCAAGGTTATGGCTAAGTTGCCAACGCTTTGGTAAACCGATCAGAAATAGATTTATGAACGAGCGTGGATGCAAGCCGTTCCGGCTTTCTTTGTAATGTTAGATTTTTCAAAAAACGAACATTGTCAAATTTTTGTCTCCCGCCACACGGCGTTTGTGTTGTCACAATATTACCCGTTTCTTTCAATTGTGTCATATTTTCTTGTACTCGTCCTGCCAGGTATGGGTCTTGAGCTGACATATTTATGCCCCATGTAACATCGTATCCACGCAGTGGTGTGCAATTGTCTACACCGTACCGTTTCTCGTGTATCGGAATGAAAGATTGTTTTACAGTTCACGTTACTGGTTCCGTGTTTTGCTTTCCTATTGGATTAGCATTGGCTTGCGGTCTGTAACCTGTTGCGCTGTAAATTGGAAATTGTGGACTTGGTACATGTGTCGTCGCAATTTGCACCGCTCCCCCGTCACCCGCTTAATTTCGGAGGGTCGGATGCCGCCCTGCTCGAATGCCCTCGTCTACCGTTTCTCGCTCCCTTGTCTGCTGTGACCGCACATCGCTTACTTCGCTCCCCTGTGCTAACTGTTTGTTTCCTATTTGCTTCGATTTCGCTTCCGTAATTACGGACGCAACCTTCTGTGGATATACGACTGGAGTTTCTTGACGTTTTTGTGTTTCCGCTACTGCTACTGACTTTTTCCTTTGTGGATTTCTGTCCATTACTATGTCGGATGATACTACCGATTCCGCCACCTCGCTACTACTTTCTGTACGATTCTCGACACAGTGATTCAATTCTAAGCATAGATCTTCAAACTGTTTCTGATTATTCGAGACTGTGTTTTCAAAGCGAGTGTCGAATCTTTTTAATGCGGCTCGCTTGGCACGTTTTATGACACTGAGGTCTTCCATGATTTGTAGCGCCTTAGCAGACGTCTTACGTGCCAACTTATCCACTCTTTGATTAACGTTAGACACTGCGCCCTGCTCCTGGTCAACGACCGAACGCATCTTTTTCTGGTCAGCCATTAACACATTAACATTTGTAACAGCTCTCGGGACTCTCTCGCCTCTCTCCGGATTTCAATAAACCGTTCATTGACTTCTGTTGGTAAGTTTTGCTGATCTTCGCGGACTTTTTCGAATCCAGCGCAAGTTTTAAATTGGAGACTACTTAAGGCAGCATTTCTCTCTGTTTTTAGCTTTGCCGTTTCGCTCTTTAAATCCCCCGTTTCAGATTTCAAGTCTGCTAAACATGCATCTGTTGCTGTTTTCAAACCTTCTAGTCTTGCATTTGTTGTTTCACTCGTTTGCTTTACGACCATAGGGATCTTCTCCAAAAATGCGACACACTGTCTGACTCTTCGCTATCGTCACCGGTCACTATTAGATGAAAATTTTCCCATTCGCGTCTTTCACGTGGCGTTTCACCGACTTCCGTGCACAGTGCGGATGCACACACACACATTCTTTCGGTTGCAAACTGTCCCATTTGGCTCAAATTTACTATATTCGGTTCAACGTACCGTAGTTGCTCTCCCTCTGACTCTATTTTCGACCCACTAGATCCATCAAATGCTGGTTTTTGTGCACTCTCACACTGTGATACCAATCTTGAAACTGCTACTATTCCCTCTGCACTATCACTACGTTCAATCTCGTGACCTGTAGTCGATACCTTTTGTGCTACATCAATCTCTACCCTGTCAAGATGTTGGGTTTGACTTATCTGCGATACTCTCCATTCCTCCGCCATTTCTGATCGCTTAGCTAACGTCTGTCTCTCTCTAACTTCGCGAGCTTGAGCTCTCGTCGACATCAAGTTATACAGTCTTACACATTTCCAAAATATCATAAAAAGTTTCTTAGGTTATGTATATATTTTTAGCAACACTGTTCACCCTTTGTGGAATTTCAACCCAACTCAGCAACACCATGAATAACTTCGCTCGCACCAGGAAGGTAATGCACAATCTACTTCTACACAATAACTCTGATTCTACTTGATAATACATCTTTTATATTTTTTTGATCACACATTTACTGTATTCTGTCCACTATACATTTACATGAATTGGGTAACCTCATCACAAAACAATATGAAAAAAAATCTTTTTTTGAATATTAAAAAATTTGTTTTTATTACTAATTTGACTAATTTTCATCCAGGCAGACCAATCTCTATCCTGGCAGGGTCGCCATTTGTAACGTGGGTGATTATTCTAGAACTGAGAATAACTACCGGCTGTTGTGGCCAGGTGGCTCTAGGCACTTCAGTCCGTAACCGCGCAGGTTCGAATCCTGCCTCGGGGATGGATGTGTGATGTCCTTAGGTTAATTAGGTTTAAGTAGTTCTAAGTGTAGGGGACTGATGACTGCAGATGTTATTTCCAATAGTGCTTAGAGCCATTAGAGAACAACTGTGTAAGTGGAAATGAGAAATTTAATGTCGCAAATTTTAGCACAAAAATTACAGCTTTTACAAAGTTTTCAGCTCTACAACATAAAAAAAGAATTTTGTGTGACTACGGCCTCCTGGTGGGTAGAATGTACGCTGGGTGCAAGTATTTCGATTTGATGCCACTTCGATGACTTGATGATTAGGACAACACAACACCCAGTCCCTGAGTGGAGAAAATCTCCGACCCAGCCGGGAATTGAACCCGGGCCATTAGGATTGACCTTCCGTAGCGCTGAGCACTCAGCTACCGGGGGCGGACTTGACAACAGAAGAACAGCACAATAGATAACGCATCTCGCCGACATCAAAAAGTGAAATAATCCTATGTACAACACTATTAAATATTAACTCTCTGAAAGACAATTAATCCTAAACACAATAATATGAAAGTTTAATTGGAAGTTTCTATACAAAATTGCTCCTACATACATTACGATGTTGGTCAGTACAACGAAAGTCGTCCGATTCCGGTTCAATGTTCCGTACTATTTAGGATGACAGTCAAGTCTACGGTGGATAGTTAGTTATGTGACAAATTTGAGAAAAAGATTACCCAGGGTCACTCGAGTTTACAATGGACGCAAGCTGGTGAACCAGCAAAGTTTATTCATTTGTACGCAGTATTTACCTGAAGCTACGATGAGGTGCCAACTGCAAGGCCGCTCTCTCCCACTGAAATTCCTACAAAACTAATCATGTTTTTTTGCTGAACTTTTCAGCAGAAACTTTCCCTATGTTTCGAGTTATGCAAGAAACCATGTACACAGCCGTAGTCTTGGTATGTAGCGATACACACGCGCATGGTTGTAACAGCAAGCATATTATAGTGCCCTCTCAGTTCTCACAAGAGCAATTAAATAATGTGGCTTGTTCCTTTCTCCACAGTTGGAGCTAAACGTTGCTACAGCTAATCTCTAGCTGGATTGCAGCCACTGTGAACACAGTGTGCACACAAATTTCTGCTCTGCATCACACAGAATGTTGAGTGCTCTATTCTGAACTTGACACTAGTTCTGAGAAGAGTCCACGAAAATTTCTCTCTGGTCCTACTCATGGCAGGACTTCCTGCATCACTTGGGTTCATTCGTACTTCACGTCATGGCTCTTTTCGACCAACGGGAGCATTCCTCGTATTTTGTGGAAATACTCTCTACCAATCACAATCTCCCTTCTATCAAACTGTTTCGAAACTTCAGTGTTTTTCTCCTTCCTAGTGCGTTTCCGCCATTCGGATATTTTGTGCCCATTCTAGATGTCTAAAGTACAATGATCTATATGTGTGTCGCACTCGCTGGGCACGTGATCGAAATGCATTACAAGATTTTGTTCGTGTCCTGTTCGAATTCTGAAATCAGCTTTCTAAAGGTTTCTCTCTCTGTCCCTTGTGCATATGTGGCGCTACACGCGGTCTTTCCTCGTGAATCACCTTGTCGGGACCGCTGACCTTCCTCCTGTCGCCTCTTTAAGTGATTTCCGTCGTAACCCCTGCAGCGCGCCTTCGCTACGCCATTATCCACGTGACTTTTCAAACTAAAAACGACTCATGTTCGCTTCTTCACATTCCAGTCAAAAGACATGCGTTTTGTAGGAATGTTGTGTTCATTACCGTCGATTGACTGTCATCCCTTTTTGCATTACATACTGATAGGCTAATATCTCATTATTGACGAATCAAATTAGATGTGATGTTCACCTTCTCGTTGCGATGTACAAACACTCACGTAAGGTGCGATTCTGTCCATTTATTCTGTCACCTTGTTAAAATACCATCTGCTTCTTCTGCCATGCTCATTTCTTGTGACTTCCCCATGGAATTCCCACCTTTTACCTCTAAAACTAAACTCTGCCCGGACAGGTGTTAGGAGGCCAATTTGTAACGACCGGCCGCCGTGTCATCCTCATCCCACAGGCATCACTGGATGTGTATATGAAGAGGCATGCAGTCAGCACACCTTTCTTCCAGCCATACGTCAGTTTACGAGACTGGAGCCACTACTTCTTAAGCAAGTAGCTCCTCAGTTTGCCTCACAAGGGTTGAGTGCATCCTATTTCCCCACTCGGAAGACCGGATGGTCACCCCTTCAAGTGCTAGCCCAGTTGGATAGTGCTAAGCTTGGGTGATCTGACAGGAAACGGTATTACCACTGTGGCAAAGCCGTTGGCACCGTTTACCACTATTAACTGGATAATTTTATTTCATTTCTATGACATCTAAGTCCCAATTAAAGTCCTGTTTACTCCAGAATGAGATTTTCACTCTGCAGCGGAGTGTGCGCTGATATGAAACTTCTTGGCAGATTAAAACTGTGTGCCCGACCGAGACTCGAACTCGGGACCTTTGCCTTCCGCGGGCAAGTGCTCTACCAAGCTGTCAGTACCGGGCGTCAGTCGTGCTTCGGTAGCTCAGATGGTAGAGCACTTGCCCGCGAAAGGCAAAGGTCCCGAGTTCGAGTCTCGGTCGGGCACACAGTTTTAATCTGCCAGGAAGTTTCATATCAGCGCACACTCCGCTGCAGAGTGAAAATCTTATTCTGGAAACATCCCCCAGGCTGTGGCTAAGCCGTGTCTCCGCAATATCCTTTCTTTCAGGAGTGGTAGTTCTGCAAGGTTCGCAGGAGAGCTTCTGTAAAGTTTAGAAGGTAGGAGACGGATACTGGCAGACATGAAGCTGTGAGTACCAGGCGTGAGTCGTGCTTCGGTAGCTCAGATGGTAGAGCACTTGCCCGCGAAAGGCAAAGGTCCCGAGTTCGAGTCTCGGTCGGGCACACAGTTTTAATCTGCCCGGAAGTTTCATATCAGCGCACACTCCGCTGCAGAGTGAAAATATTCTGGAAATATCCCCCAGGCTGTTGCTAAGCCATGTTTCCGCAATATCCATTCTTTCAGGAGTGCTAGTTCTGCAGGGTTCGAAGGGGAGCTTCTGTAAAGTTTGGAAGGTAGGAGACGGATACTGGCAGACGTGAAGCTGTGAGTACTGGGCGTGAGTCGTGCTTCGGTAGCTCAGATGGTAGAGCACTTGCCCGCGAAAGGCAAATGTCCCGAGTTCGAGTCTCGGTCGGGCATACAGTTTTAATCTGCCAGGAAGTTTCCTGTTTCCTGTTTCGCTCCTGTTACTTATAGTTCTGATTGGTGACCCTATTGTCTACCATCCTGCTCCAGTTCTTGTGTGCTTCTAAAAGGTCTTGCTGGAATGTTTTGTGCTGTCCATCATCACGTACTGCACAGCAACTCGTCTGTGTTTTTCTTCATCACTGCCCTATATTTACGAGTAGATTTCCTGCTACATGTTTGTTTCTTCGGTTTCATCTTCCGCCTACTAACTGGTCTTTGTTACTCTGGGTTCCTGCTCGCTCCACGGTCTTTATTTCTCTCCCACTATTTGCTTATTTCATTCAGCTGACTTGCAAGGCTTGTAACTTTTCTGCGTTATAGTAGACCCTTCGGTTCTGTTGTGGCAGCGCTTATGTTTCACTTTTTCAACTGCTTTCTTGCTAGGTATAGATTCCATTTCGGTTGCGCTAAGGTGACTCCCTCTACATGGGGAGTAACCGTTCTTTATGGTTTACCTCCTGGTTCCCGATAATGTCAATGATAGCCACGACTGCAATATGGCATACCGCTTCGAGATAACTTGTTTTCTCCACGCGCCGCCCAAGTCCTCGGTGGCCCGCTGCAAATCATTTCTTGAATCTCTGAATAATAAGATAAAAAAGAAAGCTTGAGACCAATTTTCATAACCCGCACTATTCGGCATAATGTAATACAGCGTTCCCACTTGAAAAATACCTGATTAAAAAATGCAATCGATAAAAGCTGTCCTTATACTACAGATACTTGCGGTTTGCACCACGATATAAAGCAAGTCAGAAAGGTTTGTATAGATGTTTTCCAAACGTTTATTTTGTTTTGTTTCAAGTGCTAAATAATTAGCAGAAATGACTCTGTATCAAGGGATAGCACTGCTTACAAAGTTACAAACTCAAGAAGTATTGACGTGAAGCTACTTGCCCTTCTCCACGATTTGGCTTTTGTGGTATTAGACCGGAATGAACAAAACCTCAACGCTTTATGTCGTTTCGTCTATTCTGAGAGAGACTCCACTTTGTAGGAATGTTAATCTTCACGACATTCGCAACTGGGGTTCGGAAATAAGTGAACATGTCAGAGACAGCGGAAAGGTGAATGTATGGTGCACGGTAATAAAGGACAGCATGGTTGGACGATTTTTCTTCATGGAGTAAATAGTAACAAGAACGGTTTATAGGACATGTTTGACCAATATTTTCTGTCGCTCCTGATCATTCCTTCTAGTCATATGTGATCTTCCAACAAAATGGAGCACTATCGCACTCGATATTACATGTTCATATCTTCCTGGACAGGAAGTAATGCACGAACTAAATGGCCACAGCGATCGCTGGATATAAAGCTTCTGAGTTTCTTCTTGTAGAGTTATGTCAAAGGTCTCGTCTGCACCTGTCCTTGGTGATCCCCAGGGAATAATTGTGGATGGAATGGCCTCCATCATCCCACCATGCTTGTGCGCACGTGGTTGAGAGAGTGTCGTTTAGATGTTTTACAGGTTACGAAAGGAGCTCATGTACAAGTGTATTAATTAATTGTACAGAATTTTGAGTTCCTTTAAACGATGCCGCCAAACATCTCATTGCTTTTTCCTTCTTTCTTCCATCTGGAAATAAGGGAAGTTTCACTTTTTGCCAACATTCAGGTTGTTCACTGTGGATCGTCCCGTATTTCTCTAAGGGTCTCGTGATAGTGTCTTTAAAAACTTCAGAAGGAAAATTATAGAATGTTGCCATTTCCAACACAAGATCAGCTGCAGGAAACTTTAAGACTTCACCAATATGTGCCGAGAGTTGTACTTACCCTTGCATTTCTGCATGATCATATCTCAAGTTTCGATACTTCTTACTTCTACATACACAGCATACGAAACAAAACTGTGCTTTAAATACACCACATGCTTGTCCCTGCAAACTACCTTGTCATGTAAAATTGTATCGATTTCCAGGAATCTCGGTCTAGCTTGGCCTTACACAAAACAGAACTTGATTATGTTGTTCCTGACTTTGAGATCCATATTGGAGTTCTACTTATCATTCTTGGTAGCCAAACATCTCATGGCCATGTATTGAAAAAATTTTCTGCGGCTTAAATCATTTGTCCTATGACCCCTTTAAAATATTAAGATTATGTCAGTCAGAACACACGTGACATTTGATGTAGATGTGTGTTCTCCTTAGCGTAAGTTAGTTTAAGTTAATTTAAGTAGTGCTCAAGTCTACGGACCGATGACCTCAGCAGTTTGTTCCCGTAGAACCTTAGCACAAATTTCCAAATATTACTGGAGCATTTGGTGCCTCGACACTCAAAACCTGTACTCAACCGCTGAAGGAAAACTATATATTGCGGGTAACTACTCACTGTAACTGTGCCACATATTACTAGAATCAGAGTTCTCAAGATTTATTTTGTTTAACCCTGCGATATTGGGTATGCTATAGGTCTTCCCGATACTTAATAGAGTTCTCTCGCTGAGTGTGATCACCGTGGTCTCAGGAATTTTTTTGTGGTAGCACATCGCTGACTGCACCCTTGGAGTGGCGATGTGCCAGCATCCAACAGCACATCCCAGTCGGACTCATAAGGGGCCTTATCTCCTAGAAAAATGGAAAACACGGTGCCGGCCAGAGTGGCCGAGCGGTTTTAGGCGCTTCAGTCTCTAACCGCGCGACCGCTACGGTCGCAGGTTCGAATCCTGCCTCGGGTATGAATGTGTGTGATAGTCCTTAGTTAGGTTTAAGTAGTTCTAAGTTGTAGGGGACTGATGAGCTCAGATGTTAAGTCCCATAGTGCTGAGAGCCATGTGAAAAATTGTTTTTGAAAACACGGTTCGGGATGCCCGATCCCAGGCCTGAATCATACCTACTTCTGTTGCAAGGAATGTTCAGATGAGCCTACCAATCCACAGTTGTACATCTCTGTCTAACGATATTTTACGACAGTAAACAATATATGAGCCCTATGCTCCCATAAAATCTATCACCCTTTGGAGGGACTTACATAATTTAGTCATTCAGAGATGTTAGAGAAAACACTATGCACCCACAGTCCTGTACTTATCACGTATCGATCATGTGGCCATTCCACACTCAGTGACGTACCGGGCCGTAAATTCGTGTTAGATTTCCTCCACTCAATTAGAAACAAGCTCCTGGTTACTGCATTGCGATGAATGTGGGGCGAAGTCCTATCTGAAGTGCATCGACAGGCGTTGTGCGAAAATTGCCAAATCACCTGAGCAATATTCCTCAGCAGTATGACTGCGACAGGATCTCCTCATAATTTCGAGCCCTATATACTTGAAATCTTTGTGAATTCCTAAGGGGCCAAACTGTTGAGGTCATCGGTCCCCAGACTTACACACTACTTAAACTAACTTATGCTAAGAACAACACACACACCACTGCCCGAGGGAGATTCAAATGGTTCAAATGGCTCTGAGCACTATGCGACTTAACTTCTGAGGTCATCAGTCGCCTAGAACTTACAACCAATTAAACATTACTAACCTAAGGACAGCAGACTCATCCATGCCCGAGACAGGATTCGAACGTACGACCATAGCGGTCGCTCGGATCCAGACGGTAGCGCCTAGAACCGCCGGCCCCGAGGGAGGAATCGAACCTCCGGCAGGAAGGACCGCTCAATCCGGGACATGGCGCCTCAAACTACGTGGTCACACCATACAGCCTAATACACTTGAGCTCCACGTGTGACCCCTGAAGGGACGCCTCAGTAACCTAGTTGTTGGCAGTGACCTGGTGGCGCCCAGTTTGCAGCGGCGGGAGATAACAGCGCCCCTTAGGGACCGAACGAAGCCATTGAATACGGCGAAGCACTGCCCGCTTGTATCGCTAACAGGGCACCTAATGAGACACGTGGAAGCCCTCGTCACTTGTCCGATCGGCCACCAACATCTCGCCCGCGGACGCGTGACATAAGGCAGTAAACGTCAGCCTTGTTCAGCCGGCCTGGCGGTGTTTTTTAAACGATGGTGAAACTTTTATTAAATAATCATTTATTGTGCTTATTTCCTATTAGCCTATCTCTCTCTCCATCATAGCTTATAATCTTTCCTTGTTTAAGAGTTATCAGTTTATTCACTTTGTTGCCGACTTCCAATTTTTCCAAGTTGGTTGGTTAGTTAGGTGCATGTTCCATCGATTATTTAAACGATTCTTTTATCGAAATGACGAGGAATGTTTTTTTAGTCCTAATCATGGAACTACACTTGAAACAAGGGTCTCGTTTTATTGTTTGAATTTTACTTATTTTTATATTATACCAGTTTTTAAACAGAAATTCATCAGTGGAATAGAAGGAGTTGTCCAGAAAAAAAGATTTTAAGTTCGATTTAAAACTTGCTTTGCAACCTGTCAGCCGTTTTACGACATTGCACGAGAAAAATCACAGCAATATGTTGAGTAAATAACTGTCATGAAATTCATTCATATGAGTTTTTCACCCACTTCAACATCTGAAATAAAGATGATTATACATTGTCTCAAAAATAAAAGCTTGCCTGGTTTTGATGGTGTGTAGAATAGAGTACTAAAAATTTGTGCCCATATAAGCCCAGTCTTATCTCAAATATGTAATTCACCACCATCTCAAAGAACTTTTTCAGAGACTGAAATATGCAATTGTCACATCCATATTTTAGAAAGGTGGTTGAAGGGATGACAATAACTACCGACCTGTTCCACGACTGACATAATTTTCCAAATAGTTTGCGGAGCTGATCTATTCTAGACCAGTACCTCTCCTTAGATGGGATAATATCCTCAGAAGATCACAGTTTGGGTTTCAAAACAGTAGCTCTGCAGAGAACGCCATTTACAAGTTCACTCACCAAATTTTACATATATTAAATAACAAAAGAGCGCCGGTTGGCATTTTCTGCAACCTGTCTGAGGCTTTCACTGGGTGTTCACAGTATTCTCTTAGATGAATAGAAGTTTTATGGGACTGATGTTCAATCAATGGATAATGTCATATCTAACCAAAAGAATGCAGCAAGATGTAGTTAGTAATTCAATAAGTATAGTCTGGAGACGTAATTCTGACTGGGGAGAAATCAGTTATGGGGTTCCTGAAGCTCAGGTTTAGGTACACTCTTGTCACTCTCATATGTAAACGATATTCGATCTAATGTCTTATGAGCAGAATTAATTCTGTTTGGAGATGCCTGTAGTACTGTAAACAATTCTAACATACGTACAAAACCAGAAGAAATGGTAAACAATTTTCTTAAAAGTATTATTGACTGGTTTTCTGTAAATGGCATCACTCTCTATTTTAAAACGACACGATATATTCAGTCCTGTACATCTAGAAGTACTACACCAGTTATATATGTAACACATGATGAGGAAATTCTTAGATGTTCATACTGATGAGAATTTGAAATGCAAAAAGCACATTTTGTAACCCCTAAAACATACATATCTGGGGAAGAGGCAGATCAGTTGATTGATATACACTGAAGAGCAAAAGAGACTGGTACAGGCATGCGTATTCCAATACAGAGATATGTAAACAGAGAAGTACACGGAGCTGCGATCGGCTATGCCTATATAAGACAAGTGTCTGGCGCAGTCGTGGTACAGTCGGCGCACAAGCGATGGGACACAGCATTTCCGAGGTATCGATGAAGTATCGTCCGACCATTTCACGAGTGTACCGTGAATATCAGAATCCGGTAAAACATCAA
This sequence comes from Schistocerca gregaria, assembly GCF_023897955.1. Taxonomy (NCBI): domain Eukaryota; kingdom Metazoa; phylum Arthropoda; class Insecta; order Orthoptera; family Acrididae; genus Schistocerca; species Schistocerca gregaria. The sequence goes on along the minus strand of NC_064921.1, from coordinate 132,521,994 downwards.
ATCCCCGATATCTCTGATGCCGGAAAAAGATCCTGCAAGTACAGGACCAACGACGACCGAAGAAAATTATTCAGTGTGACAGAAGGGCAACGATTCCGCAAATTGCTTTAGATTTCAATGCTGGGTCATCAAAAAGTGCCCACGTGCGAAGAATTCGATGAAAGATCACGGATATGGACTTTCCGAGCCGAAGACCCACTTGTGTACCAATGATAACTTCACGACAAAAAGTTTTACGCCCCGTCTGGGCCTGTTGACACCGACATTGGACTGTTGATGGCTGGAAACATGTTGCCCAGGCGGAAAAGTCTTGTTTCAAATTGAATCAAGTGGATGGACGTGTGCGGGCATGGAGACAACCTCGGGAATCTATGCACCATGCATGTCAGCATGGGAATTTTCAAGCTGGTCGAGGCGTGTGCAGGTGAAGTGATATGGGACCCCTGATACGTCTAGATACAACACTGACAGGTCACAGGTACGTAACGATCTTGTCTGATCACCTGCATCCATTCGTGTCCATTGAGCACTCCGACGAACTTGGGCAGTTCCAGCAGGACAATGCGACGGCCACAGGTCCAGAATTGCTGCAGAGTGACTACAGGACCACTCATCTGAGTTTAAACACTTCCGCTGGGCACCAAACTCCCCAGACATGAACATTATTGAGCATATCTGGGATGCCTTGCAACGAGCTGTTCAGAAGAGAGCTCCACCGTTCGTGTTCTTAGGGATATTTGAACTACCATGCAGGATTCCTGGTGTTACCCTCCCTCCAACACTACTTCAGGCATTAGTTCAGTGCTGCTGCACTTCGGCGTGGTCTCGGAGGTGCTACACTATATTAGGCAGGTGTACGAGTTTCTTTGGCTCTGCAGTGCATCTTACATATTTCAATTCAAAAATGTCATATGGAATAAATGATCTGGTGATAACCCAACTTTATTATAGAAAGACTTAAAGGCAGTGCGTTGTTTGTTTTAAGCAGTTTTAAGTACTTTTCTAGGGATTTGTCGAAAGATTGCTCAAGAAATAAATTTAGCGATTAGACGATAGTTATTTAATCGAAACTCTCTATAGCCTATTGAGGATAAGGCAATCAGATTTCACTGCATCAAGTGGAATTTTGTTGACGACTCGTAGTAACTATGACTTTCATCTTATTCAGAAGGAAAGAATTTGATTTAACTATGAGCAGTTCCGTGATTGCAATGGTCGCAATGGGTCTGCCAGAACAAACTCGGCCTCAACAACGAACAGCGCGAGATCCGCACGACCTTACGGAGATAGACTAAGGAACGCATTTATTGATTAGTTAATTTGCTGATCATAAGGGTTGACGGGGGGGGGGGGGGGTGCTGCAAATTGCTCTTACGTGGGAGGCGAGTTTTATTGAACTGAAGAATGCAGATAGACATTAGCATGACACAATCACATAAAATATTTACCCACAAAGGAAGCCGAGATCGCTAAAGCGCTGCTTCCTGAACTCGGGTAGGCGCGCGGCCCGGATCGAATATGCCCAGCGGATTGCCGACGAGGGCTTTCATGGCGGCCACCCTGGATGTGGTTTTTAGACGGTTTTCCACATCCCGCCAGGTGAATGCTAGGCTGTTACACGACTCGAAGGCACCAGCGAGCAGGAACAAAACTGAACAGACCGAGGTTCCACGTCAACAGAGGGTAGCTGGGAGCTTTGGGTTGCGAGAATTGGCACGCCTACAAAATACCAATCAAAGGACACGGTATGGGCGCGGAAACACGATGCCATTCGTGCCAGCCGGAAGACTGTCAGAGTTTACTCAGCGAGGCTACTTTGAAATGTTAAAGAGTGAGAAACTTTGGGGTTGGAACTACAACTTGTGAAACTAGGAAGGGGGACAACTTTGGACACTACATAGCATTCCCATATGTCCTCTACAGCAACATTGAACGATGGGAGAGGAAGTCATCTTGGGTATCCAGGGAGACAGCTAAATTGGGTACACAAACAAAGTAAAAATATCCTGTGCACATCCTGACCAGTGTAAAATTGCCATAGAAATTGTCTAACCACATAGGTATCCCACTGCAACTGTAAAATGGTGAAAGAACTGGAAAAAGAGCACGTAATGAAAGCTGTGCATAGTGAATGATAATGAAATGCACGGTTTTCAGTCTTCATATCTAATGGATGTGTTGTAAAAGTAATAGGTGGTGCTCAACCGCGATCATATTGTAGACATCTGTTTACGGAGTTAGATATTCTAAATAAGCTTCACAGTATATTTATTCCCTTATGAAGTTTGTACTGGATAAGGATCAATGATCTACATAATTACAATACCGGAGTGAAAAGTGGCATTCATTACACCACATTGCGGTAGTGTTTAGCACAAAAGGGCTGCAAAATGCTGCAACTAAAATTTCTGATCAATTACTCAGTGATATAAACTGTCTGATAGACAGGAAAGTAAAATTTAAAAACAAAGTGAAGAACTTTCCCCTTGACCACTCCTATTCCGTAGTAAAATTTGTATTATTATAATGCAATACGTGGTGGGTAAGAATTACTATGACTCATTTGTGTATTTGAATAAAAATGATAAGTTGCTTTAGGATGTATCCATATTCACAATGTAATTTTTTATTTAAATGTATAACAACTCGTTCCACATCACTACGATTTATTATACAAAATTATACATGTAAAATGAAACTAATTACCTAACTTGCCAATTAATAAAAATTTTTTTTGCTGCGTTCCTAAGACCTTTTTGAGCCACTGACAGCTTTAATAATGAGTAATAAATGTCATTTTTCCAGCCAGTGTTATTGGTATAGGCACCATCGTTCTTCTCAAAATGTGATGGATTATTTATCACTAATTTCGCTAGTGAATACATGTCTGGTGACAGAGCAAGAAAAATGCCTAGTTTCTTGAAGAGCTTCCACGACGTGCGTTGGTGAAGACAACGTATTATTTTTACTGTTCGCTTTTGCGGAATCAGTACTTCCATTTTGATTGCTGAATTATCACAGAAAATTAATCTTATGACGATGTTGAGTGGAAATATGCAAAATACAGCAGCAATTTAAATCGTTTGTTTCTAAGATTAGCAAACATATCAAGGACAAAAGTATCTGGACGTAATTGTCTGAGAAGTTCATTAATACTCATCTTCCAGTTCCACCTTTCATCAATATGTACACACGAAAATTAGGAGAATTTTACCTTATTCCCTGACTCCTATCCATGTGCTGCTTCAGTTGTTGGTAAGCCTGAATTTTAAGTAGAAAACTGAAAAACAGTGTGATTTTTTCAATGTTTGGAACGAGTCCCAAGATTTTCCATTCTTAGGAAAATACGGTACACAGTTTGTGCTGTTGATTTTTATCGAATGGGATTCATTACAGAAATAGTAGCGTCTGCAGAAAATACCAGTTATGCTTGTTGGATGTTAAGTGGAAGATCATTCATATGTGTGAGAGATAGGAGTGGACACAAAATTGAATGTTGTAGGACTCCCATTCTCATTTCTCCCCAGTCACCAAAATCTTGAGCTAACCTTCTTTTCTCTAAGAAAATACTAATTTTATAAGAAATAATATAGTCTCAACTGCAACCTAATAAAATGTTCACAAAATAGTTCAATAATATGAAGCGCACCTAATTCATACAGACCTTCTATTTGAGAAGCCCTGTATCAAGAACACATAGCATTATATTAATTTTCAGTTTGTTTTACAATGTAACTGCATGGTGCATATTTCATTGACGCCACACCATAAATTAATAAGCTGGCTATTTAGAAAACAGGTCCCCTATTTCTGTAATAGATAGTATTGGTCGAAAGAAGCAGAAAAGTTGCGGTAATGATATGTCCGAAAACCCATAACTGTTACGACAGGTGTCCAATCTGTCCTCTCATTTGCATTGATACGTAGATGTAGCCATAACAGGCATCTTGGTATGATTTAATTACCTACGCATTCTGACACCCTTAAAATACACTCCTTCAAATGCATCTGTCTTCATTCAGATTGCGTCACATGTACTAGTCGCCAACTCCTGTAACGTCTACACATTGCCGATGGAATTGGATTAATAGCCTAAATGTCCCCATAGCGCGAACTCTAATGGATTTAAGACCTGTGAACGAAAAGTTCATGCCACTGTGCCTGCTTGACCAGTTCATGGTCCGTGGAACATTCGAATGACTTGTTGTTTGGCGAACCGTAGAAAACGTAGTTGCTTATCAACGTACATAAACAACAATCAGTGTATTTCTGTAAGGTTAATGTTGCCCACTATCGCTCGCAATTCAGAAACTGAAACTGGTGATAGATAACACGTCTTAATCAGTTTGGTACAGTGTTCAGCACTATGAGTTGACATTGAAACGATCCCGGTACCTCACCTGCTCGATAGCTCGAGGGACTTATTTTACCGTTTTGTACGTATGTCGTAGTTACTATGGCATCTCTTGTGAATAATGCCTACAACCCCACATACAATCCATATGAAGTAAAATGGTCCATATCCCACCATTATTGGTTTCAGGACCAAGAATTATAGGAATTATTCTTCTAGTTCGGACCAATATTACTTCCTGTAGGAATATGGAACACCTTCCGTTAAACACCCTATAAATAGTTTTTACATATTTTAGTCTTTGTCTGTCCAGCTGTTTTTCCCAGGGACTGTTCTTTCCAGCACCAACTTAACCATTCTGCATCTACATCTACATCAATATAGATACTCCGCAAGACCGAACAGTGCGTGGCGGAGGTTCCTCTGTACCACTACCAATCAATTCCTTTCCTGTTCCAATCGCAAACTGAGAGAGGGGAAAGAACTGCCTATATGCTTCTGTATGATCCCTAGTTTCTCGCATCTAACCTTCGTGGCCCTTACGCGCAATGTATGTCGGCGGCAGTCGAATCGTTCGGAAGTCAGATTCAGATGCCGTCTCATAAGATCTCTCTTATTCTCATAACGACGTTTCACAGATCTCTCTCCTCGACTGTTACTATTTTAGGTATTTGCTCATGTCACAATAATTTATCTGTTCAAAGAATGTTAACACATTCGCTCACAAATTACTGGTTCCTGAATCTCTGCAATTAGGATTTCAGGAGACAGTTGGCATGTAGCTTCAGTTGTCAGCCAGTTTAGGTGATTCAGAAATTTACTGGTGCTCTACTCATTGATCATTCACGTCACCGGTCTTCGTACACATTCAGTATCCACAGTTTGTCTTATATGGTATATGATTGAGATGCTTGACCAATATCCTAGGATGAACTCGATGAGAGTTTAGTAAGGAATATTCTACGCAGGTAACTTTTTGTCAATATCCTTCCAATGGATTGATGACAGCTCCTTTACTAACGACTGAGCCTATGCGATGATTCTATTTTGTTTCCCATTAAACTGCTACACCCAGATATCAGTACGCACGCATTTGTGATAACTGACTTCGTAACCATAGAATACTGAGAATTTTAGTCTTGTGAAGTTCACAGTTTTCATTTGCTATAAAAATGTTTGCATTCTTTGCATCACTCAGAAATCAATAGAAGATCTATCTGGATATCATCGCAACTTTTACTAGACAGTACTTAGGTATAAAACAGTTTCTTTTGCCAGATGTTTGGGATTACTGTCATTAACATTTACCTCCAAGCCTTCAGAGTGTTTTCTTTATTGCTCGGAACAGATGGGAGTAGACAGTGGTGTTATTTTCCAAATTAGTCTCATAGTGTCCAAGACTATGGTAGATTACTCGGCGAGCTGCTGGCAAATGTCGTCATGACGTCGGAGTTAGGTGTTCTAGGAAAATATGTAGCGTACCGTTCGCCAAGGGTGGCACGGTTTTGTTTTGGCAACAAAGTTATCACTCCTTCGGTTCATTTAGTCGCTGGGCAGATACGGTGTTTGCTCCCTCTGGCGGAATCGGCGATATCTCTTGGGCCTGTGCAGTGGCAGGGGACTTGCCGTAAGGGGTGGAGAAGGTTGTTGACTGCAGAGAGCAGCAACGGTAAGCAGAAGTGGGGGCAGCCAGCTATTCCACTGGTTGGAGTGCACACATGATGTCTTGGAACGTGTGCCTCGCTGGTGTTGTGTGTCCAGGTGTGGCAGATTTTTCTAACATTTTGGACCCTTAATTTGTAACACGCATGTATATGGAGGAGATGTTGTGTGAAAGATCGATTTTAGACCAGGCATTGTAAGTTTGTGTCTGTTAATTGTGCCCTCGACTAACTGGAGTAACTGAATTGTTTCTGGTAATCGGTTGTTACATGAACTGGCAGTTATTTTACAGGTTACGTACTGCAGGTAATGGGAATTTTGTTACATGTTCAAAGGGTGCGTTTTTAAATTAGTTCCTAGTGGGCAGCAGGGATTTATTTGCCTTATTACGTGCAGTTATTAACCGACTTCTTGGTAACAGGTTTCTGATCTGGTAATGCTGTTCGGTGTCGCCAGAGAGGTATGTGTTAAATTCATGTAGACCTTTTTTTGTGTCCTGTGTCTAATGCTGAACCGTTTCAAGAAGCTTTTTGATATTGATGACTGATTGTTGGGTCAAAGGTATGAAGCATGTGTATTGAAACCAGTTGGAGGTTTAAAAGCAATCAGCTAGTACAAGATCTGCTGGAACATAAACTAGGAAACACTGAACTCCTCTAATTGAAGCTACTTGTTTTGTCAGCTTCTGTAACGATTTCCATGTTTATTGTATGTATTTACTTTACAACTATTTAATTGTATTTTTAAAAGCTCTGGTTGTTCCAAATTGTGTACCAGTGTTTAATTTTCTTTTGTACACTCTAGTGGTTTAAGTAAATTATCTGAACGCCTTGTTTTAACTATAGCGTTTTAAGGTATTGATACTGGAACTGAGGCCACAAATTCTACAAGATGTCTTGTTAATTCAATAAAAGTGTAAAATTTGTAACTGGTGATTCAATCAAACGGTCCTAACGTTCCTGCCTTCCATGAAGTTCCGCCGCACCATTCAAAGAGTTTAATTTTTCGAAATAACGATGATTTGTAGCGACTTGGAAATATCTGGTCACAGGAGTGGCAAACAAAGCAAAGAACTAGTGTTTTCCCTCCAATTTGCCTGATCTGAGAGTCTCTCAGAACTCATAAAAGACTACCAGCCAAACGAGAATGCCGACTGTTTTAGTAAATCGTATCCGTGTGTGTGGAAAGTATAAAATTTCTGCGAGTTCCATCAGATCAAAATTAAACAATAAACTATGTGGGGCAATGTAACATGGCACAATCTTGAAAGTTCCCGATACGAAGCTCCAACACAAAATAAAACTTACGCTTACACTTTTTTATATTCTTTATTAATTTTTTTATATACAGATAGAACATCAGAGAAAAAATACGGCATCAACGCCTCACACAATTATGGATGCGAGTGCTTTTTTCATTAACTTCCATTCTTATCGGGCTTTCTTCCCTTCTGTATCTGTTGTATATTATGCGTCATCTTCACTGTGTATAACGATTTTTCTGAGAATTTTAAACATCTTCAGCCACAATAAACTGTGTGCCGCTTTTCCTGAATTGGAAATGGTTAGGATAGCTAAAGCTAGAATCTATGACTAGCCTTCATATAGGTAATATGCAGGCACTAAGCGTGACTGAGTTACTCAGTTAAATGTGCGTTTAAGTTTGACTTCACCTGGGGGAACGTTTGTACCCAATCTGGGACTGCCAAACAGACTGTGAACATGTGTAGATTACGAGGGATTTATTTTCTTTAAGAAAATGCTTAATGTCGTATTCTGAATAGTGTGACAATGTAAATGAAAGAAACGTGGAGACAAACACTGTATACTGTTTTGAGAATATTATGGTTCTCGAAAGACTATGTCAGACTCCACTATTGTACTGCGATAAGTGAGTTAGAGCCTTCGGTTTGTGAAGAAGAATTTTAATATTTTTGTTCTGAATAACTTAATTAGGTGGCACCCCATTTATTGACCTTATTGTAGCATTTCAGTAGTATTCCTGAAAGCCACTCCATACAATTGTCTTTAAAACCAACATTAGCAGCCACTGCCTATCAACAAGGATTTGCAATGGGGGCATCAAAATAGCTACAGAAGACACGAGGTACGCCTTCAAAGAAATGGTTCAAATGGCTCTGAGCAGTATGGGACTTAACAGTTGAGGTCATCAGTCCCCTAGAGCTTAGAACTACTTAAAACTAACTAACCTAAGGACATCACACACATCCATGCCCGAGGCACGATTCGAACCTGCGACCGTAGCGGTAGCTCGGTTCCAGACTGTAGTACCTAGAACCGCTCGGCCACCACGGCCGGCAGATACGCCTTCCTCCATCTGATTATCTACGGAAGAATCAAGTGCAGTTTCCTACAACTTACTGCAACACTTCTACAGGTTATAACTCATGTTGTTAGTAACTTCGACTTAGTTTCCTGTAGTAATTTTAATATTTTTCATCGGTATTCTTGGTATCCCTTGAAGGGGAAACTCCCATTAGGGAATGATTAATGGGCATGTTAGACGATGGAAACAACAGGGTTAGACAGTAACTAATGGATGTGGTAAATAAATAATTTAAAAAGAGATGAGCTATGTAACAGTATAATATATTTTAAAAGTAAGTTAAAGGAGGGGAACACTTTCTTCTGATGAATTGCTATGAAAAATGCCTACGAATGGCAAATGCGAATAGTATAGTATTTTTAAAGTAGATTAATGACAAAAAATGTGATCTCTGATGGGTTGAAGAGCAGTGTTGCATGAACGTTATGTGATTCGACAGATCAGTGCTGTAGACAACATAATTCTGACTGAGGCAGGTTTTGTTAACCATCACGTTATTGATGTGATGACGATCTGATGAACTGCTGATGGCATTTGTATTAGTCGGAGCGTAATGCATAGTGTGCACCGATTGGAGGACGCACTCTGGTTTCACTGCGCAGGGATTTTTCTGGCAAATGAACTTGGAATGTGTGGCCTTAGCCCCACAGCAATAAGGATGTGAGCATGGGACGAGGCAAGGGACTCTGAACGCATTTATTGGCGGAGAAGGCGAACCAGCAATCGAACAGGGTCCAACCAGTTGATCAATTTTAGGCAAGTGTGGCATGACTGTTATGGCAGTGTGTAGCTTGTGGATGACTTCATAAGAGTCAAATGTAAGTGGCACTTACAACACTTTTTTAAGAGAAGTACTCTTGCTGTAATTTTATGAGATGTGATCTTGCTGCAGCTAATTAGACAAATTCTAACAATGAGAACATGAGAGGAGATTACAACTCAAGAAAATATTGTTAATGATAGAGACAATATTAAAGGTTTAGTTAACAACGACAGTGACGCTTGACTTTATGAGAATCACTTGATGGAAGTAAGATGTCGTTATGTGATTGTCGTAATGTAGAGTATAAAGACTCTTGATGTAAATGGAGCACAAGACCTAAATGATAGTCTCAGTCATGTTTATGATCGGAATTATCAAGTAGTGATGATGAGATTGGTGTTAGTGCTTCCAGAAAAATTATTGTAAGGAGTTATTACATGCAATGAAACATATTTCGAAAGGTTTGGTTAGGCAGTTTGGAAAACCTAACGAAGATCTATCAAAATAAGTTTCATAAGCATTTGAAAAAGACCAGTAAACAAACAAAATAAGAAAGATTTATCGACAAGTTGCCTTTAGCATCAGAGAATTTGCATAGTGAGTCGGAACAAGGCAGTGAAAAAACTTATAATAAAACTGAAGAGATGAATAATAGAATCAACGAGTAAATTAATAAGGTGATCAGATCTTATTAAGAATGGAACAGAGAAATCAAAATGACTTTGAACTCTGGACTAATTTATATGATGATTCATTTTGACAGCAAGCCCAGTTGGCCGTGCGGTTTAACGCAAGGCTTTCCGGACGGGAAGGAGCGCTTGGTCCCTGTCACGAATCCACCAAGCGGGTTTGTGTTGAGGTCCGGTGAACCGACCAGTCTGTGAATGGTTTTTAGGCGGCTTTCCATCTGCCTCGGCGAATGCTGGCTGATTCCCTTTACTCCGCCTCAGTTAAACTATGTCGGCGATTACTGCGCAAACAAGTTCTCCACGTACGAATACACCCCCATTACTGTACCACACAAACATATGGGTTACTCTCATCAGGTATGAGACTTCCCTGGGGGGTCCACCGGGGGCGAACCGCACAATAACCCTGGGTTCGGTATGGGGCGGCGGAGGGGTGCAGTGGACTGCGGTAGTCGACGTGGGGTTGTGGACTACTGCGGCTGCGGCGGGGACGGAGCCTCTTCGTCGTTTTTAGGTTCCCGGTTAACATACAATACAATACAATACATACAAGTGGAACGAGGAAATCTGATGGCTCAAAAATACGGAAAGGGAGGTGTTACGACAGACTGTTTGCAATGAAAAGGAAGGATATCGACGTGAAAATAAAATGCAAAGACTGAGGTTCACAATAATGAATTAAAGTCAAATGTGAGGTCATAAACGAAAGTATAACTATAAAGACAAATAAAGGAGAAATACAAGTGAGCTGTACAGGAAAAGCGACTACTAGAAGTAAACAGAGTAATGTTAGTGCTGAAGTATTGCAGGATAAATTAATTCTTATACAGACAGAAGTGGTAACAGAATAATTAATGTATATATAAGACAAAAAAGAATTACATAAATAAATCGATCTGTGGGAAGAAGAATACCTTTAACACAACATAAAACATAACAGTGAAATGATAGTTTACAGAGTAGAATGGAACTTTATTGGGTCACATAAGATATTAACGATGTGATTAATTATAAAATAAGTCATAAAACTGCATATGTCAATAAGGAGTTCTAAAGAAATTCCGAAGTAACCACCAGAAAATATTGTCTGTCATACCTATAGTAAAATGGGGACCCATCACTAACGACATTAAATATATGTTACTGAAATTAATTGCGTGTAAATATTAGTGTTGAGTGATCACTAATACTGTACTATGATTATTTTAAATTTAATTCACGTTATGTAATGCTTCGATAACTTTGAGTGGTATTCGAAATATATTTTTTTTTACATTTCATGTGCAGCAGTCAGAATAGGTAAGAGCAGAATGCCCTTTGATAATCTGCAGTACATGAACTGTGAAAATACCTGAGCACTTCTCAGTGAACCATGGGGTGTGGTGAAGAGGGAAACGGCTAGCAGTCTATGGGCTAACGAATTGAATGAAAACACTCGCAGCCGTCAGGAACGCATTAGCAGCCAGATGATGCAAAGTATTTGGAGTTCGACCTATATTTGGGCGCTATAAAGTGTCGTACGTATTTCATCAGTAGGCAAGTAGGCTATTTGATTACTGATGAAGTGTGTAACTTAATGCCATTTGGATTCAGATATGTTTATTTCGATGACTGAATTGTTGTTGTGCATAGTATTAAAGTATGATATTTCTTTCAGGAGGATAATACCATTGTTTGCCACTAAAGTGTGTGGATCGGACAGATATTTCATTTGATACTCTATTCAAGAGAATCAACTTGCAGATGCAACAGCTGAATGCAATGAATAGATCTTGGATCAGTGACTGATTCTTCATGCCGGACAAGAACATAAATATATGGAAGTTGTACCATGAACCAGGGAAGTGGCTTTTTTCTTAGTAAATAAATGTGCAGTAACACGAACAGTTACAGTAATTACAATTTATGGGACTCATAATGATGACACTGTTCAGGCAAATGGGGAGCAAGATGTAAATGTCCGTTTGGGTCATGTTGCAATATCTAAATTATCTGGTAGTAATGATGAGAGTAGCTTTGGGACTCGCAAAGAAATTGATTTTAGGCAATTATTACATTCAGTGAGACACATGTCAAAACTTCCGCATAGGCAAATTGGTAGACTGAAGAGAGCAGTAAATAAACAAAGCAGGATTTATCATGAACCAGACCAGTGAAAAGACTAAGGTAACAGATTTCCCAAGCTAGAACGTACAATGAGAGAAGGAAGGGCAAACGGTAGCATATGCAATAGATCAGCCTCCAAACACCTAACGACATGCCTATAATCACGTTTAAATCGTGAACAATTTATAAACCCAAAAACAAAAGGAAAGTCGAAGGTTTGTCGAAATGCAAACGCGACAATAGTAACACATAAAGAAGTGTTAATAACAGTATTATAATTACACCTCACGCTGAACATTACAACTGTACATAACTCCCATTGACATTGACACAACATTTCCAGTACCTAGCAAGGGAGTGGATGCCTTCAGAGTTATAAAGTCCTGAGACACAGATGGATCAAATTTTCCACAGTGCCCTGCACTTCCTATCACAGGTGAAACTCTGAGGCTTTATAGTCTCTTTTAAGAGGCCGAAGCTATGCGAGTGAAACGGAAAGATACCGGGTTTGTTAGGAAGATGTTCCAGAATCTCCCGTCGCAATTTTGAAGGAGCTCTTGAGTCTTCTTGACCATAAATCCCCTCTCATAGCACTGAACACCATCGGAATATTTGGCTGCACGTATACTTCTTGCATCGAGTGAAGTATTTGTAAAGCGTGCTCCCCTTTTGTGCAAAGAACACGACAGCCGCTCTTTGTACTGACTAGGAGACATCACCGTTCAACTGATTGCGGAAACATTTCTCCAGGAATGGGAAAATTGTTGTGAAGACGTTTACTCAGCGTCATCAACTGGGAATACCACGACAAAATCTCTTGCTAAACACATTCACCTACTGGTGTTAGATATCATAGCACTGTTTAGCACACTGGACCGAATTTGGAAGGACGACGGTTCAAACTAGCGTCCAGCAGTCCTGATCTACATTTATTCTCATTTCCCTAAATCGCATAAGGCAAACACCGCTTTCCTTGTCCATCCTTGCCTAATCCGAGTTTGTGCCTCGTCTCTAATGACCTCGTTGTCGACGGGATGTTAAACACTAATCTCCTTCTCTCTCAGCATACCACACTGCTTCTGATCGTATAGTTATAAATAAATCAATGATAAATAGAATTTATTAACAATTAGCGGGGATTCATTTTGAAACGAATTACCGCTGACAGTTTACAGAAAATTTATAAAGTTCAGTTGAAATTTATACCGATAACTGTCGTAAGGAAGTGGAACAGTGGCCTGCAGAGGTATCAGCTTGGAGTGTCCACAATCAATGAAACTACGAATAATTGAGTTGTTCAGCTTTACACAGTTCGATGTGTAAGATACGTACGGTTAAAGTCAAGAGACGTAATGATGCTGATTCCACGTACATTATTATTGTGCTTCAATAATGAACTGCCTGCAACGCTAGAAAAAACGCCGAATAAAAGTGTGTTGTAAAACGTTTGTTTAGCAAGTATGGTAGAAGACCCACATATCCGACCAGCCATTTTCGTACATGAGGGATGTATAGCCTTATTAATACCACAGAACGAAAAAAAAAAAACTAGTTAATTCACATAACTTGTTTGATAAATATGCGATTTATTTAAATTTTATACTGATCTTTCATTATTGTTTACCAACAATCACGAAGTAAATTAAACCTCGGTCACAGGAGTACATGAACTTGTTGCTTACCTTGAACGCAAAAAATTCCATACACTAATTAGTGGACAAATGAAGCTAATTGAGGATAGATGTATACTGTAGAACATGCGGATAACTGACGACTGAATAATTTCACTCCCTGCAGGTCCGCGTGCAACAATTGCTGACGCAGCTATATTTTTGCGCAAGTACACAAGTTCAAAAACACATTGCCATCAATGGATACTGTATTTAGAAGTGGTAGATGCAGTTTATAATCGTCCTGGGTACTAATAAATTTAGATATGGCATCCGACAAACAGGGACGGAATAGTTCTATTAGTGCTATAAAGTATTTTGAGAATGGCCATACCCAAACACTTGCAGTAATACGGCAACAGTAAAAACCGTTGCTGACTATTGTAGAATCACATAACATAAGCCGATATTTTGACACATTATTTGGGCTACTAGTTTCAACGCCTCACCAGCATATTCTTTAGGTCCTAGTACACTGAACGTCCAGCGCATTCCAGTCGTATAAGCACATAATATACGACCCACTGTAGTAACTGGACTCAGCAGAATTCTTTCGAACAGTGCGTGCTGTCTCTATGTGAAAAGCAACTGTTAAAAAGAGTAACAAGAGTCATAGCTGACGATGTATGTTTTCACAACAGTCCGACTGGCAGCTATTCCTCATTCCGTATTTTTACGATGGATTTACGATTAACTGCCGACTTTATTCGAAGAAAAAAACTGAGAAACGAGACAATAAATGAAGGTGACGTTACGATATGAGGAAGCTGGTACACAGGGTGAATAAAAAACCCTAAAGTTCGTGGTTGAAAAGTGATTCCTCACCCCAGTACAAGATAAAAGTGTATCTTGCAAAATATATTTTCGCTAATACGTTTCATAGAAATATGATTTGAAAAACAAGACTCTGGAAATGCTGTAACTGCGTACGGCATGACCAAGGACGGGTAGCATGTACACTGTGCAGTAGCGGAGTTATCCCATTAGCTTCGTGAGACGATAAAATAACACGTGGAAGACAGATTTCCTGATGTTCGAGTCGGGTTTGGGCCAAACACCTATTGTCGGTTAAGGCATCATCACAATGCGGTATTTTCTGTATTTCTTTCTGTTACTGCTACCTTCATCAAACAGACGTAAACGACCACTTTGTTTCGTCCATGACACAGATAACAGTGGATTCAGTAACATCGTTCTTACTCAGTACGTAAGCTACACTATAATACAAATTCTTCTATGCCCAATAATTCAATTCTGAACGTTTGTGTTCAGGCTTATCTATAAAGAGTCATTACATACATGTATGAGCAACGTTCACTTTAGAGAAGATATTCAATGCGACCACCAGGCATTTGCTAAAACGTCGCCACTCGCTGGATCATACTTTGAAGTGCCCTACGTAACACCTGTATCCACCATTGCCTAAATGGTATTCACGCCAGATAATAAATAGTCTACATTGATGAGTGGATTACCATAAACTTTTCCTTCATGTGTCCCCACAATTAAAAATGTAGAGGTCAAGTTCCAGGGAATATGGAGACCAGAACAATGGACACATATTACCAATCCATTTCTCTGGAATGACTTCATTTAAATACTGGGTGGTTACAATTAAATTTTCCCCATCTAATACGTAATAACACGGAAACTAACTACCGTACGAGTACCAAACTGGGTGGCATTACTGTCCAGGGCAAAGGGTGCATAAGTTTCATGGATCGCAGCCCCACCGTCCAGTGCCAACTACGACCGCCAGGTGCCGTGATCAATCATCGTGATTCATGGTACACACACCTGAACAGTCGCAGTAAACTTTTTGACGTGTCAACACGAGCATGGACAAAAGGAGAAGGGCATTATTGGTGAAGCTCTAATATCAAAACAGCAGTAACATTGCAGCTACACTTCGAAAATATCGCCGGCTGTAAGGATTACGGAAGAGACCTCTTTCTCCACCGGCTTTGCGAGCATGATGAAGAAGTTCGAGGTTGATGAAATCGCTGTTGCTATGGCAGACAACGCTACGCGCAATTCCCGATCGTCAGGAAGTGCATGTGCTGTGTCACGACTGTTGAACATCCCGTGGCCCGCTGTACGGAAGGTGGTTCGAAGAGTTCTCGAATGGTATCCGTGCGAGATCCATATCGTACGGCAACTTGCACCACAGGACAAACAACGACCTGTTGACTTCCCTCTCCCCTTCTGCAAAAGAATTGACGAGCGCTGGCCCTGGACCATCCTAAGGACAGTCGAGGCTCATGTTTCTCTGATGGGCGAGGTGAACACACAGAATTGACGAGTGTGTGAGCTACACCTCCAGTCACTGTGCATTAAGTTCCTCTGTATGATGAATGTGTCACCATACGATGTGGCTTCACAGCTACGTTCAGCATCTTTTTTCAACAGATTGGCACTCAAGGACCAAAGACGTACAGTGTAACTGGCCAACGTCACAGCGATGTACTTCGCTGGCATGACATATCCGTCCTACAGGACAGAGACGCATTGAACTCAACAGTTTTCATGCAGGATGGGGCCCCACCGTAAATCACTCGTGAAGTTCACCCGCTCCTCCAAAGCACATTTGGAAAAGATCTAACTATAAGCCGATAATTTCGTAACTCTACGCCGGCACGGTCATTTGATCTGTCTCCCTGTGATTTCTGGTTGTGGGGCTATCTGAAGGTCACGGTTTACGAGGAACACATTCTCACATGTGCTGAACTGAAACGCAGGTCATCAAGAGCGGAAACCAGCATACGTACGGGCATGCTTCGTTCTGCTGTGCAGAATGCAATTCTCCGTTTCAGACCCTTCTGAATACTGATGGCCACCATATTGAACCCCTTTTGTAGCAGTTATGTAACGGTATGATGTAGCTTAGCAGCACATTAAAAGTGTTTGGACTGAACTAACTGTGCATTATTTCTCTTCCCCATGTCCATAACATTAGTGCCACCAAGTTTGGTACTCGTACGATAATTATTTCTAGTGTTACAACGTGTTAAATAAAGGAAGTTTTTAATTACAACCACCCAGTATTTAGGTGCATTCACTCCAATGTGTGGCGGTGCACCATCGTGATGAAACAATAGCTGTCGCCAAACAGCAAGTCGAGCGTTTTTAATTCGTCAAGCTAGGTATTGCACAGAAACGTACTATAAAGGGGCGCATTTAGCTTCTCCGGAAATAGGTAAGGCCCAAAAATCATTCCTCCCTCAAAGCCCACAACTTTATGCTGTGTGTCCAAGTCACGTTCATGAGTGGGCTGTGTTCCGACCAAGAATATCTATTGTGGAGGTTTACAATATTTTCACGAGTGAAGCTAGATTCGTCAATACATATCACGTTATTTACACGTTGTTCTACTATGTGCAAAACCTATCCACAAAAATCTACTCATCAAATGCGGTCTTCTGGCTGCTGGTGTTAATGTGTAATAACGTAAACGGGATAGTTTGCAAAAGTGGTTGGTGAACGTTTTTTAGAATCACGTCGTCTGAAAGTGATCCGATTCGTAAAATTTCTGTGTATTCAGACTGTGCATTTCCACATACGAATTCCTTCTTGAAACTTTGTCCATTCAGTTCCTTCTACAAAACGTAGAAGTCCGTAATAGGAACTGTAAAATTTCGTATGCTTTTTAATACAATACTCTCTGGTTTCACTCCGATTCAACTGGTTATCTACCCATGAACTTTGGGCAGAGGTCTCTTCTACCCTTTTCAAGTGCCTAACTGTTGTACGGATGCCGCTGCAGTGCTTAAATAGCCACGCCATCGCCAGTGACGTCACTGGTGCTCAGCCGCACGTCATATACGGTAAGGTTTCGGTGGCGCACCCGCCGCACCCACTTCAGCTCACCAATCACAGAATCCCAAACCGTATTATAATGGATATAGCATCATCGCCTGTATCAAATGAGATACAAAAAAAAGGTAGGCTTTACTACATTGCACTTTATGCTCTGCACAATAATTCCTTTCTGTATGTGTGTGTGTGTCCAGGCTTATCTTCACGGAGTCGGTATATGTATGTACGAGCAACTTTCACTTTACAGGGGATTTTCAAAGCTTCCACCACTCATTGACAAACACTTAGTCACTCGCTGGATCATACCCTACGCAACACACTTGCATCCATCATTGCCGAAGCGGTTTGCACGCCACCTAATAGATGGTGTACGTCCGTGGGTGGAGTACTATACACTTTACCTTTAAGTATCCCCACAAATAAATATTTAGTGCTGTCCGCTTCTGTGATCTCTGTTCCTTCGTTTATTATGCTATCCAACAAGCCTTTGGTCCATTTAATAACAGAAGTCTCGTTGAATGCAAATGCTTGTTCGTGTTCCGCTACAGCTGATTTTTCGTGTAACGTAGGCGGAAACACCTTTCATGTCCTATGCGACGCTGTTTAATAGTGCATATTGTCTGGCTGACATAAAACTGCCCACACCCACACGGTATCTTATATCTTTCAGATGTCCGAGGTTTCATTAGTTGCTAGATCTTGATTTGTACCTGAAAACTGTGTTGATTTTATCTTTTCAGGTGCGGGCTAATCTTCTCTCTAATTGGGCATTAAAAAGGTAACAACGTAACCGTCTTCGTGTCTTCTTTGTCTTCTTGAGGGGCTTTCTGCTTTCATAACTTAGATGAAACTGCTTGTGAAGTTTGTCTTTTGTAACCGTTATCTTTGAAGACTTTACATGGGTAATTCAGTTGAAGTGGCAGGTTGTCAGCGTCTGAGACGGTTTCAGCTTGATGTACCAAGGTCCGCGCAACAGATCGTTTCTGTGCTGAATGGTGGTAGCTTGAAGCGTGCAGATATCTATCGATGTGGGTGAGCTTGCGACAAACGCTGTGGCTGAGACTCCCAGTGGCTTTACGTGTCACAAGAAATGGCAAGGATCCGTCCTTCTCTACATCCATCGTTGATGCTTCGCTGGATATCTTCGAGCTCTTTATGTCCATGAGACCATATGCCAAAGGTATCATTGATGTAGCCTTAAAAAACAAGTGGGCTTTGCAGAGCCCTGTCCAAGGTGATGTCCTCGAAATGCTCCATACAGAGGTTGGCTACAACTCCCATCACAATGTCGTCGGTCAGATTGAAATATTCTCCACCATATAAAAACAACGGTGACGTGAGGGTATGTTTAAATAATTTCACGATGATGTCGTCGTACAGGTCTATAGCGTCAGTGATGGAAAAACACGTGAATGGGGAATCCACAGCCAAACTAACCAAAACGTTTCCTTCATCAAGGCTTAGATGTTTAATTCGATTGATAAAGTTCGTCATACCCTTTTTAAGGTGCGCACAGTGTCCAGTATGTATTTGTTAGTATGAGAAACGATTTTTATTTTCAAGTTAATCAGCAGTTTTTTGGTGTTAAATGGAAGATGTATTTACTTGCACAGTGTTTTCGTGTTAAGCGTTTTCTTGCTGGACATGTTTTCTCCGTAGCATTTTTTCAGGACACAGTGTGGAGTCGTTCTTCCCACTAGGTAATCACGCTCTATCTTTCTCTCCAGCTTGTACATCTTCACCTAGGAGATCAAGAAAACTCTCCAGGAGATTAAATTCTCATTGAGAGTGTTATTTGTTCTCTTGAATTGCCCTCGCACACTGGACAATAAGAGACAGACACTTATTAACGACTGAACCCTTCTCTTATTTGGACGTTGCGCTTAGTAATGAAAGAAACAAACCACAAAATGCAAGAGCCGTTCATAGGACACATAGGAAAAACGTTAGGTAGTCTAAAATAGTGGAAGATGTCCTAAATGCTAAGGAAAGTAGGAGTAGGCTATAGAGAAAATGACGTAACCGGCAACATGTACAAGAACCAAGACGTGACAATTAGAACGGAAGAGCAAGCACGAACTCTTCGGACTGAAAAGGGAGTAAGACGAAGACCTTATCTATTTTATGTTATCTCTACATATACAGAACTAAAAGAAAGGTTCAAGAGTGAGTTTAAACTCTAGAGTCAAACGATATCAATGGTGACGTTCCCCGATGGCTTTTGCTGTCCTCAGTGAAAGTTAAGAAGTGACGCAGTGCATGCTGAATGGAATGAACGTTCTACTGAGCCCATAATATAAACTGTGAGTGAAAACATTAACAAAAGTTGTCGTGTCCTGTCCATTCGTCTAATATAGGGTGCCTAGGAAGCTGTTTTCTCGTATAGCTAAACAACATTCAAGCAAATCTTATTAATGGAGTTCGTTACAGTAAATTAAACTGACAATACTTTGCGTATTTATAAAGATGGATCGCAAGAAAAAGGCGACATTTAAATGATCAGTGTCCTTCGATATGTACAGTTTCCATGCAAGTAATTAATACATATCACAAGGCACGGCTAAAGTGTTTGGATCACGGGTCGCCTTCCAGTGCGGCTCTACTCGTATAGGGATTGCTACTGTCGTGGTGTCGCCCTAGTCAGTGTACTATTGGCCTCTCTGCTTTAAAGGTCCGGGCCGACTTCCCGGCGCTTGCTATTACGCCGAAACAAAAGTATTGAGGAAATGAGATTATTGTGAAATTTATCATCACAATTGGGGACCAAAGGGAGGGAATTCTGCTTTAACAGACGAAGCAAGGAGGCCATAATAGACCGACCAGCACAGGCATACAAGGTATTACTGTCCACAAGAGGCCTAGTAGTATCACACTTACACCCCTGATTCTGTGAGGAATCAATATTACATATATCAAGAAGCTTCAGAGCTATGATTACATTACAAATCAGCCAGTGTGTTACAGATTGGTTGTTAAGCATGCAAGCGAGAAAAAAATTAGGAAAGATTTAAAATTGCGTTTATAGTTGGTCATAAGCCCGGAAGTGGTGTTATTGTCAGACATTGGATGAGTATATTTTGGGTAATTAGAGGACCGTTTAAGCCAAAGCTACTTTATTATCACTGTTTATAGCGTCATTTCGTCTCAAGCATGAGTCGTACAACGGTATATTTAGACAGGTACATTCAGTGCTATATGCGCAAAATTTATTGCAAATACAGTTAGTAGTTAATGTTATGACCAGGTGATACTGATTCCCTCTGGCCGCAACTGTTGGTTTCTATGCCTGCTCTGTGGAAAGGACAATCAACCAAGAACATATGAATAACTAGTTGACTATATTAAATAGGTGAATAAAAGATTTACTTAACTTTGACACACTTCTTGCCCCAGAAGTAGTGGTTAATTTACAACTGGCATTGACTATGATAGCATCGCTTGAAGCAACTGTTCTCTTTAGGTAAAATGTTGGTATTTACAAAGTACAAGCTCATAAGAACCTTTAATTGTCACTGTCCGCCAATACAATATTGACTGCTATGGCTGACGCGAACAGGCACAGAAATGACACTTCCTGTCAGATTAAAACTGTGTGCCGGACCGAGACTCGAACTCGGGACCTTTGCATTTCGCGTGCAAGTGCGCTAGCATCTGAGCTACCCAAGCACGAATCATGCCCAGTCTTCACACCTTTACTTCTGCCAGAATCCGTCTCCTACCTTCTGGAACGCTTCTGTAGAGTTTGGATGGTAGGAGACGAGATACTGGCGGAAGAAAAATTGTGGGGACGGGGCGTGAGTACTGCTTGTGTGGCTCAGATGGTAGAGCACTGGCCAGTGAAATGCAAAGATCCCGAGTTCGAGTCTCGGTCCGGCACACAGTTTTAATCTGACAGGAAGTTTCATATCAGCGACACTCCACTGCACAGTGAAAATATCATTCAAACGTAGAAATCTTGCATACTCGACGCACGACGCAATGCTGACCTCAGTACGAGAGCGCAGCAGATCTCGAACAGAGGGATGGGGGGGGGGGGGGGGGGGGAGGCTTCAGGAACACCTCCTATACATCGTTGCGGATTAGCGCGCAATCTCGCTTCTGTCTGTGCTATCTATTACCGACTTTGGTGTGGCACCACGGTAAATAAGTGAGAGTTTGAAATGTAATGTTTCATTCTGCAGTTTTACTTAATGAACAACGAAAAAGTAGCTCGCCATAAAGTTTTTTTTTCTTTCATCATTTGGCGGGCTGTTTCGGGGGGAAAATGTTTCCCAAAGATCTGATATCATGTGTAAAGTTTGTTGGCGTTGTTCTCAAAGACTACACGATTATAGTCTGAGTATTTGTGTGCTGTGGGCTCCACTGCCTCAAGACAGGTACACAGTCTATAACGGTAATACTTCTGCTACAGAGCACATTATGTCAGTATTTAAAATTTTTAATTTCGGACAGTGTTTGTATGAAATATCGAACATAAAATGTTTGTTGCCCCTGGAAGCCATTCGACAGGTAATTTGCTTCTTTGTTCGGATTCCATAGTCCATGGCAGCCATATAGTACACTATTGGCCATTTTCAGAACATTCACACGAAGTTGGTGCCGGTGGCGACACCTACCACGTGCTGACACGAGGAAAGTTTCCAACCGATTTCTCATACACAAACAGCAGCTGACCGGCGTTGCCTGGTGAAACGTTGTTGTGGTGCCTCGTGTAAGGAGGAGAAATGCGTACCATCACGTTTCCGACTTTGACAAAGGTCGGATTGTAGCCTATCGAGATTGCTGTTTATCTTATTGCGACATTGCTGCTCGCGTTGGTCGAGATCCAATGACTGTTAGCACAATATGCAATCGGTGGTTTCAGGAGGGTAATACGGAACGCCGTGCTAGATCCCGACGGCCTTGTACCACTAGCAATCGAGATGACAGGCTCCTTATCCGCATGGCTGTAATGGATCGTGCAGCCACGTCTCGATACCTGAGTCAACAGATGGGGACGTTTGGAAGACAACAACCATCTGCACGAACAGTTCGACGATGTTTGCAACAGCTCGGAGACCTGGGTTGCGGTTACCCTTGATGGTGCATCACAGACAGGAGCGCCTGTGTTGGTGTACTCGACGACGAACCAGGGTGCACGAATGGCAAAACGGCAATTTTTAATTATGAATCCGGGTTCTGTTTACAGCATCACGATGCTTGTATCCATATTTGGCGACATCGCGGTGAACGCACATTGGATGCGTGTATTCGACATCGCCATACTGGCGTATCACCCGGCGTGTTGGTATGGGGTGCCATTGGTTACACGTCTCGGTCACTTCTTGTTCGCATTGACGGCACTTTGAACAGTGGACGTTACATTTCAGAGGTGTTACCACCCGTGGCTCTACCCTTCATTCGATCCATGTGAAACCCTACTATTCAGCCGGATAATGCACGATCGCATGTTGCAGGCCCTGTAAAGGCCTTTCTGGAAAAAGGAATGTTCGACTGCTGCCCTGGCCAGCAAATTCTCCAGATCTCTCACCAATTGAAAACGTCTGGTCAATGGTGGCCGAGCAACTGGCTCCTCACAATACGTCAATCACTACTCTTGATGAACTGTGGTATTGTGTTGAAGCTCCATGGGTAGCTGTGCCTGCACACAATATCCAAGCTCTGTTTCACTCAATGCTCAGGCATATGAAGGCCGTTCTGGGTACTGATTTCTCAGGATCTATGCACCCAAATCGTGTAAAATGTAATCACATGTCAGTTCTAGCATAATATATCTGTCCAATGAATACCAGTTTATCATCTGCATTTCTTCTTCGAGTAGCAATTTTAATGGCCATAGTGTAATACGGATCATCGGCCACTGAGAAATAAATACCTAAGAATTTACGTTTGCGGTACAGCAGTGTATGAAAGTGAATCATGGGCTGTTGGAACACTTTAAAAGGATACGAATGATGTACTTGGCTTCCCATGATAAAGGAAACAGTTGGAAGCTAGATGGTCTGAGAGGGAGATTCTTCTTAGCGTGCATACACAAAGAAAGGTTACGCAATTAGTGGCAGAAAGCAAGAGGCAGCTTTAACCAGCACGGAGAATAATCTCTTTGTCATTTCATGGGCAGCAGAGAGTGGCTGGCAGGTAGCAGCACCTACCAAACGGATAGATCTTCGCCTACCCCACCCAGTCGTCATGAATGGAGTTTTCTTTACCCACTTCGCTGCACCCGATACCTGATGCACTTCACTGCGGAAGTGGCAGTTCGCGTCATTGGTTGCTCCTTAATCTTTAACACATTATTTTAAAGAAACTATTTAGAAAACTACTGCTATGGTTCTTGTTATTCGAAGTTTCACGGTGAGTTGCTTGTCTTTCCGTTAATGGTCATAGTTCAACGAATTTCACTGAGGTCTACGAGCGTTCGTTTGGTGCATGTTAGCTCATTCTTTACTGAAAGTGAAATGTAGCTAACGTTGTAGTTTTCTTTCAACTTGGGTGGAGATCGGTATCTGCCTCCAATATCGAGAAACTTGTATACAGAACATTCACTTCAGACTTCGCGTGCTATGAGAGGTAATGAAATTTTCATAATATCCGTTACATCTCGTAAACAGTTCAAGATATCGAAATGAGTTTTTGGGAAACTGTAGTAAGCAAAGAGGATGGTACCGCAGAGTATGGTTAACATGCGGACTTTCTTATATACTGTGATACAAGAGTAACTACAAATCTTTTTGATGAAAAAATATAATATTTTAAGGGTCATCAATAGCTGGGAAAATGAGATATAGTGGGCGTTTGCAACAATGTTAATGAATAACTATACGTTTACTTTTAATAAGCTTTTTTAAATAAATTATTGTCCTCGCTTGTCCTCGTTTAATAATACACAGTTTCAGGTTTCCGTTTCAACTGCATTAGCATGTTAGCAAGAGGCAGTTGTGTTAACTATGCTGTGTTTTTGAGACAGAAGCAAATTTTTACCATGCAATACAAAAACAGGTGTTACTTCAAACTAGCCACTGATGACACTACACAGAAGAAAAAGCAAGTACAACGTCTGGGGAAAAAATCGCCACATTGTTGTAACTTTGGCAGAAACTTGCAATTTAGTGTTATTTCAGTAGTGAACAGCTAGGATTGAATTAGCAATAGAAGTTTATTTCTATGATTTCAGATAAATGAAAGCAATTAACTCCACAAAATGAACCATCTTTTTGTTCCTGTTCGTTATTCAGTGCGAATTCCTGAACTTTTTCACCTTAAATTATTTTGATACGGTTAATACAGGGCCCACTTTCATTCAAACGAGTAGCTGCAATCGACATATAAGAAATCAGCGAACAGAACTATCATCCATTTGCCTCTAGAACAGTAATTGTTTTACAGACCATACAGCTACTTCGTAGCTCTGAAGCTGTGATCACTCTGAAAACATACAAAGTGCTTTAGATTGCTGAGCAAGGTGAAGCTAGATTCTAATTAATACCTTCCATGAACTGAAAATTATTGAGTTGAATAAGTTTAGTCCTTCATTAATCACAGTGGTAGATACAAAAAGTGGTATGCTGTCTGGTGTAAATTTTTTTCATGTTCCTCAGACCACTGAGTTGTATTAAAAACGCACTGGGCTACAGGGTTTCACTGAAAATTCAAAAGAAAGTACGATTTACTTTTGGCTGGACTGTTAACCTTTTTTATTTCAGTGAGTGTCATCAGGGGCAAGATTTGAAGAAGGATTACACTTTTTCTCTCGTGTTGAAATTTGCTTCCTTAGAAAGCAGAGCAGAACTAACACTACTTCGACTCGTTAAAATCCAAATGAAATTAAACTGAGTCAGACTACTCATCGAGTATATAAACGATGAACATATGAAGAATTTCAATGAAAATGTCTTCACTTATGTGAATGTGCTACATACACTACGTTTCACCAGTACTGTATGTAGATACAGATGTCCTCCCAAGGTTAAGGAAAAATTCAACATGATTGCTACGTTTCATATGCAGTACAATTTGACCCTTAGTCCAATTAGACTGCATTTGTAAGGTTTCCTATTATTCATTGCAGATTATTAGAATTTTGTGTATCAATATTTGACCTAGAGCCCACTTAGACTGCATTTATAGGGTTTCCTATTTTTCATTTCAGTCTATTAGAATTTTGTGATGGGTGTTACTTAACTACGAATTATAACAATAACTATCAGCATAATATTATGACAAGCAATCTACCGTCAAGCTGACGAATGAAGTCACAAGATGTGAAAGAATCAAATTCTATTTTCTCTAATAGTTCCTTCAGTGCATGTGAGAATGACTCCATAGGAACCATAGTGTGTGCGACTTTCTAATCATACTGCTACTTCTATACCTTGACTAAAGGGCTAATCAGCATTTTGTGTGCGCACCTCCAAGCGCATATGACAACATTCAGCTGTGCACCTTGTCAGCACGCAGTCTACTGGCCTTCTTTGTTTTAACACAAAACGGCATCCAAAAAGTATCCCCTTCCGCACACTACCTGCCATTTCCACTCAAGCAATCTTATTTCAAACGCTGTCAAAGTATACGATGTATACAAATTCTGCTATTTACAAAGTGTTTTGTAATCAGAGCGGAAAACTGGAACATTTAAATTTTATATTGAAGTAAATTAGATTTCTTTAGAGAGATAAGCATGATGGCAACTGTCCATCTTAGGCGAGTGGATTAACGCGGTTTTCAAGTATTCATTAGAATATGGACACCACTTTTGCTTTTCTGTCAGAGACATTGACAAAATATGCTTGCAAAATTCACTGGTTACGTTACTGAGCAGATGCCATCGATTTTTACCTTGCTGCACGGAATATAAGCACAACTTAAGAGAATATACACGCCGCTTCAGCAGTAAGCGGGACGTGAGAAATTTGCCCTGTGCGCCTAATATGGGCTTGTGGAAAAATAAGCTGTTGAGAGTGCTACGTAGAACACGCAATTGTTGGGGGCAGTCTTTGGGTGATGCAGGAGTGGGGGATGTGTAGGTGTGTGTATGTGTGCGGATATGAGGGGCGGGGATGGAGTACAGCAATTGCTCTCTTTCCGTTAGGTGTCATGGAATAAACTCACTTAAATCGAATGAAATTATCGAAAATCAAACATGATACGACTCTTACTCTAAACGTTCTGCTTCCAAAGCTGTTGACAATGGGGAAAACTTGTGACGACAAATGGTCTATCTGTGGTTTGTCCTGGGACAATTGCCTGAATTGTATTAGGTTGTCGGTACGTGTTAGCTGTCCCCGAAGCCCCTTTCCTCTGTTACTCAAGTTGCTCCCGATATCATGATTGCAGCAGTGGAGAATGAAGGAAAGGAGGGGATCATAAGTTCATAAATCTGCAGCTGATTATCTAATCACTTAGCCGGCCGTTGTGGCCGTGCGGATCTAGGTGCTTCAGTCTGGAATCGCGTGACCCCTCCGGTCGCAGGTTCGAATCCTGCCTTGGGCATGGACGTGTGTGAAGTCCTTACCTTAGTTAGGTTTAAGTAGTTGTAAGTTCTAGGGGACTGATGACCACAGATGTTAAGTCCCATAGTGCCCAGAGCCATCTAATCACTTATCGAACATTAACTTGATACGGTGAGAAAATTCGCCCTAACCGCCGTCTGCTTCACGTCTGCTGGGCAGCGAGCTACCTTAATTTAAGCATTAACTATATTTTTCTTACTTGTCACTTCTTCTTCGGTGTGTTTTTGCTTTTAGGAAGCTTTAATTGTCGAGTGCTAGTAATAGTGATCCATAGATTTCGTGTTTATTTTGAATACAGTCAGAGAGAGTCCCTTTAGTCAGCCATAGTGCTAGTAGTGCTAGTGTTTGTTTTGAATACAGTCCAGAGACAGGTAGTGCTATTTTCATTGTTTTCTACAAGAAGTGGTTAGCAATCACAGTTTAGTCAATGATCAGCCGCCTTTAGTGAATTAGCAGTCTAGTTAAAAGTTGATTAAGTCTCTTCAGTAAATTGATTCCTTAGGATGGATAGGATGTGTGACTGCTGTGTACGGACGAAGGAGGAGCTGGCCACTCTTCGCGAACAGCTGAGCGTGTTGATGGCCGCGGTCAGCCGTCTTCAGGCTGCTGCCTCGGAGTGTAGCGGCAGTGGGGAGTCTGGTGCGTCGCAAGGTACACCCCAGGTGTTACACGCTTCATCCACTGTCCCTGCTTGAGATCTTCGCGGGTACCGGGCGCGGTTGGGCCACACTCTCCCCAAGGGGAGTGGCGGGTTCAGCGGCGTTCGCGGCGCACGAGGCGGAGGGTCAATGTGGAGGCTGGCCGTGTGGCATCGCCCGCTCTGCCTATGAGTGGACATGTGGCTGCTCCTTCAGCAAGGTCCGAGCAGGCACACGGGGGGAGGGGTTTATTAGTTATTGGGAGCTCCAACGTTAGGCGGGTGATGGAGCCCCTTAGGGAATGTGGAGGAGGCCCTACCGGCGGCGATAGAGAGCACTGGGTGCACCCGACTGCAAATTGTTGCTCATGTCGGCACCAATGACTCCTGCCGTCTGGGTTCAGAGGTCATCCTCAGTTCGTACAGGCGGTTGGCGGAGTTGGTGAAGGCGGAAAGCCTCGCTCGCGGTGTGGAATTAGAGCTAACTATTTGTAGTATCGTTCCCAGAACCGATCGCGGTCCTCTGGTTTGGAGCCGAGTGGAAGGCTTAAACCAGAGGCTCAGACGATTCTGCGGAGAGCTGGGGTGCAAATTTCTCGACCTCCGCTATCGGGTGGAGAAATGTAGGGTCCCCCTGAGTAGGTCAGGCATGCACTACACGCCGGAAGCGGCTACGAGGGTAGCGGAGTACGTGTGGAGTTCACATGGTTTTTTTTAGGTTAGATAATTCCCTCCGTAGGCCCGACAAGACGCCTCCTGAGACGCGGCAAGGCAGGAGTAGGCAAAATTCAACAGGGAATAACAATATTAATGTGCTAATAGTAAACTGCAGGAGCGTCTATAGAAAGGTCCCAGAACTGCTCTCATTAATAAACGGTCACAACGCCCATATAGTACTAGGCACAGAAAGTTGGCTGAAACCACATGTAAACAGTAATGAAATCCTAAACTCAGATTGGAATGTATACCGCAGAGACAGGCTGGACAGTGAAGGGGGAGGCGTGTTTATAGCGATAAGAAGTGCAATAGTATCGAAGGAAATTGACGGAGATTCGAATTGTGAAATGATTTGGGTGATGGTCACGGTTAAAGCAGGCTCAGACATGGTAATGGGATGTCTCTATAGGCCCCCGGGCTCAACAGCTGTTG
The DNA here is from genome assembly GCF_023897955.1 of Schistocerca gregaria. NCBI lineage: Eukaryota > Metazoa > Arthropoda > Insecta > Orthoptera > Acrididae > Schistocerca > Schistocerca gregaria. The sequence continues at coordinate 132,493,293 of NC_064921.1, read as the reverse complement.
TGGCTCAGCACCTGAAGAATAATTTGGAAAATATTTCGAGTAGATTTCCCCACCATGTTTTAGTTCTTGGTGGAGATTTTAATTTGCCGGATATAGACTGGGAGACTCAAACGTTCATAACGGGTGGCAGGGACAAAGAATCCAGTGAAATATTTTTAAGTGCTTTATCTGAAAACTACCTTGAGCAGTTAAACAGAGAACAGACTCGTGGCGATAACATATTAGACCTTCTGGTGAGAAACAGACCCGAACTATTTAAATCAGTTAATGCAGAACAGGGAATCAGCGATCATAAAGCGGTTACTGCATCGATGGTTTCAGCCGTAAATAGAAATATTTAAAAAGGTAGGAAGATTTTTCTGTTTAGCAAAAGTGACAAAAAGCAGATTACAGAGTACCTGACGGCTCAACACAAAAGTTTTGTCTCAAGTACAGATAGTGTTGAGGATCAGTGGACAAAGTTCAAAACCATCGTACAATATGCGTTAGATGAGTATGTGCCAAGCAAGATCGTAAGAGATGGGAAAGGGCCACCGTGGTACAACAACCGAGTTAGAAAACTGCTGCGGAAGCAAAGAGAACTTCACAGCAAACATAAACATAGCCAAAGCCTTGCAGACAAACAAAAATTACGCGAAGCGAAATGTAGTGTGAGGAGGGCTATGCGAGAGGCTTTCAATGAATTCGAAAGTAAAGTTCTATGTACTGACTTGGCAGAAAATCCTCAGATATTTTGGTCCTATGTCAAAGCGGTAGGTGGATCAAAACAAAATGTCCAGACATTCTGTGACCAAAATGGTACTGAAACAGAGGATGACAGACTAAAGGCCGAAACACTAAATGTCTTCCTCCAAAGCTCTTTCACAGAGGAAGACTGCACTGTGCTTCCTTCTCTAGATTGTCGCACAGTTGACAAAATGGTAGATATCTAAATAGACGACAGAGGGATAGAGAAACAATTAAAATCGCTCAAAAGGGGAAAGGTAGCTGGTTCTGATGGGATACCAGTTCGATTTTACACAGAGTACGCGAAGGAACTTGCCCCCCTTCTTGCAGCGGTGTACCGTAGGTCTCTAGAAGAGCGAAGCGTTCCGAAGGATTGGAAAAGGGCACAGGTCATCCCTGTTTTCAAGAAGGGGCGTCGAACAGATGTGCAGAACTATAGACCTATATCTCTAACGTCGATCAGTTGTAGAATTTTGGAACACGTATTATGTTCGAGTATGGTTCAAATGGTTCAAATGGCTCTGAGCACTATGGGACTTAACAGCTGTGGTCATCAGTCCCCTAGAACTTAGAACTACTTAAACCTAACTAACCTAAGGACATCACACACATCCATGCCCGAGGCAGGATTAGAACCTGCGACCGTAGCAGTCGCACGGTTCCGGACTGCGCGCCTAGAACCGCGAGACCACCACGGCCGGCATGTTCGAGTATAATGTCTTTTCTGGAGACTAGAAATCTACTTTGTAGGAATCAGCATGGGTTTCGAGAAAGACGGTCGTGTGAAACCCAGCTCGCGCTATTCGTCCACGAGACTCAGAGGGCCTTAGACACGGGTTCACAGGTAGATGCCGTATTTCTTGACTTCCGCAAAGCGTTTGACACAGTTCCCCACAGTCGTTTAATGAACAAAGTAAGAGCATACGGACTATCAGATCAATTGTGTGATTGGATTGAGGAGTTCCTAGATAACCGAACGCAGCATGTCATTCTCAATGGAGAGAAGTCTTCCGAAGTAAGAGTGATTTCAGGTGTGCCGCAGGGGAGTGTCATAGGACCGTTGCTATTCACAATATACATAAGTGACCTGGTGGATGACATCGGAAGTTCACTGAGGCTTTTTGCAGATGATGCTGTGGTGTATCGAGAGGTTGCAGCAATGGAAAATTGTACTGAAATGCAGGAGGATCTGCAGCGAATTGACGCATGGTGCACGGAATGGCAATTGAATCACAATGTAGACAAGTGTAATGTGATGCGAATACATAGAAAGATAGGTCCCTTATCATTTAGCTACAAAATAGCAGGTCAGCAACTGGAAGCAGTTAATTCCATAAATTATCTGGGAGTACGCATTAGGAGTGATTTAAAATGGAATGATCATATAAAGTTGATCGTCGGTAAAGCAGATGCCAGACTGAGATTCATTGGAAGAATCCTAAGGAAATGCAATCCGACAACAAAGGAAGTAGGTTACAGTACACTTGTTCGCCCAATGCTTGAATACTGCTCAGCAGTGTGGGATCCGCACCAGGTAGGGTTGATAGAAGAGATAGAGAAGATCCAACGGAGAGCAGCGCGCTTCGTTACAGGATCATTTAGTAATTGCGAAAGCGTTACGGAGATGATAGATAAACTCCAGTGGAAGACTCTGCAGGAGAGACGCTCAGTAGCTCGGTACGGGCTTTTGTTAAAGTTTCGAGAACATACCTTCACCGAAGAGTCAAGCAGTATATTGCTCCCTCCTACGTATATCTCGCGAAGAGACCATGAGGATAAAATCAGAGAGATTAGAGCCCACACAGAAGCATACCGACAATCCTTCTTTCCACGTACAATACGAGACTGGAATAGATGGGAGAACCGATAGAGGTACTCAGGGTACCCTCCGCCACACACCGTCAGGCGGCTTGCGGAGTATAGATGTAGATGTAACTGACGATAAAAATATAATTGCGCCCGTAAATGCCTCCGGTAATTTTCCAAATAAATTTTGGTTTCCAGTGACGATGTGAAAGAATTAAACCGATACGTTATTCAGCCTGCTGATTTTTAGTACGGTTAAATGCCGTAAAAATTAAAACTTTGGAATGTGCAAATTAGGTGGTAAATTTTGTTAAAGGTCGTAAGACCCATCAACGCGTGCAAGTCAAGGTTAAGAATTTCCTGCCGAGCAGTTTTTTTTCAGTTGTGCATAAAATTAGGACGACCGTCCCAGACGTCTTCTTCAGGTGCTACACTACGTGGGCTTCAACCAGACTGTGAAGTACTGTCGCTGGTCTCGATCGCTATTTATAACCGAGTTCGATTTCCAACACCCACAACGCCATTTGATGCTCTTTTGTTTGACAGAGCTCGCACTGATATTCCACGAAACGGAATATTCTCAGCGTTTCCCAACCCTGGTGGACGTGTTGGCGGGCGTGAATTTAATAAAATGAGAGCTGGATCCCAAGCGTTATTCAGTCCGTCCGTGTTTATTATATTTTCCTCTCATATTTATTTCGGCAGGATCCTAAATCTGGCTGTCCCACAAACTTGGCGTTTTCAGAATGGTCTCATCGTATTTCGTTTCATGATATATTCGAGCCAGTGCTCGGCGAAGCTCATTTGCTCGGTGGCATAAGTAGAATGTGTCGGAAACGTTCCTTGCATAGTGCATGATGCCAACATAAATCGAATTTCCTTCATCAGGCTATCGAATAAAATGTGTATTTTATAGAATATAATGTATACATTAACAAAACATACCAGGGTTGCCGTCCCATATAACTCTATAGCTATGTGTAACTCAAAACTACTAAATGAATTTTTTTCAATACACACTCTCCTGCAGTTTCTTATGAAATTTAGCACCAGCTAATAGTTGTTGTTGTGGTCTTCAGTCCTGAGACTGGTTTGATGCAGCTCTCTACGCTAATCTATCCTGTGCAAGCTCTTTCATCTCCCAGTACCTACTGAAACCTGCATTCTTCTGAATCTGCTTGGTGTATTGATCTCTTGGTCTCCCTCTACGATTTTTACCCTCCACGCTGCCCTCAAATGCCAAATTTGTGATCCCTAGATGCCTCAGGCCATGTCCTACCAACCGATCCCTTCTTCTAGTCAAGTTGTGTCATAAACGTCTCTTCTCCCCAATCCTATTCAATACCTTCTCATTAGTTACGTTATCTACCCACCTAATCTTCAACATTTCGAAAGCTTCTATTCTCTTCTTGTCCAACCTATTTATTGTCCATGTTTCACTTCCATACATGGCTACACTCCATGCATATACTTTCAGAAACGACTTCCTGACACTTAAATCTATATTCGATGTTAACAAAATTCTCTTCTTCAGAAACGCTTTCCTTGCCATTGCCAGTCTACATTTTATAGCCTCTCTACTTCGACCATCATCTGTTTTTTGCTCCACAAATAATATAACTTCTTTACTACTTTAAGTGTCTCATTTCCTAATCTAATTCCTTCCGCAAAACCTGAGCTAATTCGACTACATTCTATTATGATCGTTTTGCTTTTGTTGATGTTCATCTTACATCGTCTTTTCAAGACACTGTCCATTCCGTTCAACTGCTCTTCCAAGTCCTTTGCTGTCCCTGACCGAATTACAATGTCATGGGCGAACCTCAAAGTTTTATTTCTTCTCCATGGATTTTAATACCTACACAAATTTTTCTTATATTTCCTTTACTGCTTGCTCAATATACAGATTGAATAACATCGGGGAGAGGCTACAACCCTGTCTCACTCCCTTTCCAAGGACTGCTTCCCTTTCATGTCCCTCGATTCTTGTAACTGCATTCTTGTTTCTATACAAATTGTAAATAGCCTTTCGCTCTCTGTATTTTACCCCTGCCACCTGTAGAATTTGAAAGAGAGTATTCCAGTCAATATTGCCAAAAGCTTTCTCTAAGTCTACAAATGCTAGAAACGTGGGTTTCCATCTGAGCTCTTGAAATTCATATTCATTTCATATTCATATTCATTAATAGAAAAAGATGTAAATAAAACGCCAAAGCAAGCTTGCCTACTTTTTTCCAAGTAACAATGGAAGACTGATAGCTCCAAAAACGTTGTCACGATTTTCTTTATACGTTAATGACGACGGAGCGACATAGCCGCCCACGTCTCAAACTGCAGCCCCCTCACAACATTCTTGATACCATTAAAATTTTCGTCAATGCATTTAGTAGTACGAATAAAAATCTTTCATTTAGCATTTCTACTAGTAAAGAAGTGTTTTCAGATGTAACTGATTTCCTGCTTACTGGTAAGTCAGTGGAAAAGGAACGAAAGTTAACTTTTGTCTTTGAATGTAATTATGTTAGAAAAAGATCTGTTAAACCGATATCATGAAACAAATTTCTTAATTTTTCACCACAGTGCACCTCCAGCGTGCAGGTGAATACAAATAAACAAGCAGTCCTATAAATGGAACGAGATATCTTTGGTCAGCTGCTCGCTATAGCTTTGAAAAAATAAAGTAGAACGCTGAACTTCCACTTGCACCAACACCACCTGCTCCTATCTGGCGTACCGGTGGAATGTTAAAAACAGATTGGTGCACATTATCCGAGACAATGAACCTTAAGTCTGCATGGTGTAGGCATCACAAATCGACATTTAATAGTAGATGGATTCTACTTCTTCATCCTATTGGTTTCCCTTTGGCACAAATCTTTGACGAAGTTGCTGAACTGGTTCTCAATAAATTTCGTTCAATATTGCTCCAGAGGCGCATATTATATTTAATAGCTATTTAAGGTCTTCAGGCAGAGATTCTGAAAGACAAATCAGTATTGATTTGACAATCCGTATAAAATTTCATGATCTCTACAACTTAGAATTTCCGATTTTTTGGGAGTCTTAAGTTTGATCGTTTTAAGAAGGTTTTGCTACAGTTTGATGTAATTACTCGGTGAATGAGAAATTGTTTTCAGTTTTGCAAAAGAAGTAAGTCTTTATAACCTGTGGGAATAGTGCTACTATTATCAAATAAAGAAAAATCATGTGGTAAAAACGGAAAAAAGTTATTAATAACATCACCATCAAGAATCAAATACGCGATTTATGTTGCATGTTGTCATAGTGCCTTCGAATACAAATATTTTAGTAGAAGCTTCTTATACTGATCTTTTAATAATTTCACTGGTCAATGTCCATAGTGTTTTTGAATATAAAATTTGGTTGGAAGGTTCAGGAGACAAGAAATAATAAATACCTTAACAGCATGAATTGCATAGAAGCAGCATTGAAGTTGGAATTTTCATTACGTCTAAGTCTATAACAATTCCACGCAAGTACAGCTTGAAATTAGGCTGCTGCTCTCTATAATAAAGAAAAAGTTTTTCTTTTATTTCAAGAAACAGAACCTATAAAAGAAATTTAGCGTCGCAAACACATGATTCCCACCTCTTATTGACGAAAAGAATGCAGTGGTTCAAGATTTTACTCCTCTGTATATAGCATAACGCAGTACACAAGTGTTAACGACAGAAGATTCCACATTTTCCAATCGAATGACTTATCCAAGTAATAAAATGAGCAGTTTACGAAAAACATTAGAATCTTAACTTCAAATATGATTCCATCATGCAGAAAATCGTTAAAACAAAAATTTTATGCTGTATAAATGCAATTTCAATCAGGCTTAATTCAACCGATCATTATTACGTAATACTACGTTCTGAAACTATCGGATGGTAGATGGATGGCTACTTGATGAAATGTTACTTGTTATAGGCAGGGAAAATAATGATGGCGATACTTCAGTGCAGCATTTCAGTATCGCCATCACCTCCCTAACTAAATCATTTGAACTCTTTGTACTTTAAATTGTGTGATAAATTTAACTGTTTCTATGACAACAAACATATTAATCGGTTATTAAATTATCGGTTTATTATCCTTTATTTAGATCCATTAACCTAGTTTTGTAAATAAAATAACTAAAATTGGAAATGTGGGTGACTAGTATCAATACTTTGATATGTATGATTTGATTTTATTTAGTCGAACTACTATGTTGTTCACAAAATACAACACCGTCTCAACTGTCCACGATAAATAAGGCCGCATAAGCATAGTCTTTTCCAATGTAAGTCTGACCAAAAAGCGATTCTGGTAACTGGAGTCCACGGATGTTGTTAATAGTGCCTTTGCGTTCTTTCATCTCCTAAAAACATGTCTTTACATCTAACCGAGAAGCGAAACATCAATTTTTATAAATTTAGTTTTAAAATTTTTTAATGTAACTTTAATGTAACTTCATATTTTCTTAAAAATTTTCGTTACCTGTTACACTCCCTTGGGGATTGAATTTCCAGAAACACTGAAACGTATATATATATATATATATATATATATATATATTATTTCTAACCGAGAAGTCAAATACCAACTGTCATAGATGTAGGCTTAAAAATCCTTTAGTACTTCTCTAGCAATTATTTCTTTTCAAAAAACTCTTTCAACTGATATTTTAACCACTTAGTGGCTGAATTTCCTAAAATGCTGAAAGCCGCATTTTTTATTTTCTGATTGATAAACCAAATACCTGTTTTCGTTGTTCTATCTTCAAAACTGCATTAATAGCGACACTTAAAAGAAAAACCTTCACCACCTGTTTGGGTTGGAATTTCGAAAAACAAGCAAGGCCTAAAATATAAGCTCCACACCTCTTCCAGACTTCAAGATTCTGCCCTTAGAGACTTGGGTGGGCATGGTGAGCCAGTCAGTGAGCCAGTCAGCACATTGCCTCTCATATAACTGGACATTAATCTCCTCATATCTACAGTGTAAATTATTACATACTCCAAAACACGAAACCCTGAGTTTAGGCTTTAAACGCCACAAAACCATTTCTATTTGTATTAATATTCTTCTTCTTCTGCGGTTCGGCCAACTAGGGACCAAGTCTATTCAGTTGTCTTTTTCAAGCCTTAGCTGCATCCCAGTGTTCCTGCATTCGTTTGGGGTGTTGTTTTTTCTCTCTTGGGTCCACACCTTCCATGTCTTCAGATTTCAGTTTCTTGGAAACCCCAGTGTGTTTTTCACTTTTTCTTAAGCGTATCACGCTCCTCGATATGTTTTAAAAGACATTTCTAGTTCTCGCAGGTCTTTTTGTACTTCTGTGTACCATGACCCTTTGGTTTTCCTACAATGAAAATATGTTGATATTCTTTTACATATCCCTCCCAGACTCATTCGTGTCATGGGCCCAAAAGGACAAATTTTCCTTTTCCGAAACATGTCATTTATCTTCTATGTGTTTTTGTATATTTCAATGTTGTGACCCTGTCTGTACTCAGTTTCCTTTGAAGGACCATTACTTTTTAACAAAATCATTCTTTCTTTGGTCTAAGTGTCTCCATCAGACCTTTCTTGTTCATTGTAGCAGTCTCTGCCCCATAAAGGGCCTGCAGTACGTATAATAACTGTGCAGCAGTGTCCAATTTTCTCGTTTAAGGACATAGAACTCGTATTGTAGACCCCTTTGGTTAGCTGACGGACCATTTCCATTTGATAGGAAGTCTTCTTCTGTGGAGAGGTAATGTTCTATTGAGTCCCCTACGTATTTACACTTACCTTCCTGTTTAATTTTTCTTCATTTGACCTTATGTTCTCTTGATGTGGATGTTATGTTTGTCATAAAGTGCATCTTCTTAAAGGATGTGTTTTCAATTGGATACGTTGTTTCGCTGCTTAGATCACTAGATCAACCGCAATGACTTAACAGTCGTTAAAACTTTTATTCTGTGGGATTCCACAGCCTCCAGATGCTTAACAAAGGAAAATATGGTCCACATTATTTATTTAAATCGCACAATTAGTCGATTTCTACAACTTCCCATTTTCAAGCAACTGTAAAATAAAATTGGAACAGTGAAGCGTTATCTGCATACATCTCCATACATAGCCATGTATACATAACATGTTACACAACTCAGAGTAACATATCAGCTTCGCTTGTCTTATTACTACTTATATGTGTGATATTACACATCATAATTATAAAATGAAGCGCTATATTCCATCCTTATTCTAAATCGATCCATATCAATGAGACAACCTCAAACCTTATATTGGTAACTTGGGGGGTGAAGCTGATTCCTGCACGTGGTGACCCTGCGTAGGTACTTGGAATAGATTTTCCACTACTTGGAATAGATTTTCCACTACTGAACCGAGCATAAGCATTCCATAAGTACAAGAAAATGATGTCATCTGTTGTACATAGGCCAGAGATAACTGTACTGACTTTTAATATAATGGGAGTGTCATCTCCCAAACTATAGGTATTGGGTGAACTCTGCCAAACTAACTGCTGTGAAGTTCTGTGTGTTGTGGTTGGCAAGAGAGCCAACACCATTTTTACTAAAGGAGGCCGAAATGCACGCGTTTTAGCTCACGCAGGCTGGAGTGAGGTCTGGAGCATGACAAGGAAATTAGAATTTAGAAAAACGGACGTAGCTGGTGGAATAATTAACTTAAATCCATTAATGATGAACGTCGGTCTTGACGGTACATGATTCACAACATCAATAGTAACTGATAATGGCGCCTTACTAGGTCGTAGCAAATGACGTAGCTGAAGGCTATCCTAAACTATCATCTCGGCAAATGAGAACGTAAGTAGGCAGTGAACCATTGCTAGCATAGTCGGCTGTACAACTGGGGCGAGTGCTAGGAAGTCTCTCAATCTCTAGACCCGCCGTGTGGCGGCGCTCGGTCTGCAATCACTGATAGTGGCGACGCGCCGGTCCGACGTGTACTACCGGACCGCGGCCGATTTAAAGCCTACCACTTAGCAAGTGTGGTGTTTGAAGGTGACACCACACTGTGCCTACAAGAATCCAACAGAGATGATCAAATGTGTCTCCCCAAAACACCTGTAATGAGACTTGTTGCTGAAAGACTTCATAAACAATATAGAAGTGCCTTATTAGTACGACCGACTTCCACATTATGCCTACATCCATCACTGAACACAATGATACTGAAATACTCACAGTAGAACTTAATAACTGCATCGTATCGTCTATCTACAAACCACCTAATGTGAAGTACTCTTTTGTAACCCCTGAGAACTTAAACAAACAGCAAATCATGTTTGTAGTTGGAGACTTCAACAGCCACAGTACAGTTTGGGAATACTCACAAGATGATGATAACGGGGAAGAAGTGCTGAAATTGTGTGACAGCTTCCAACGAACTCTCATCCACGATAGTAAACTCCCCGCATCTTTCAACACAGGACATTGGAAACGTGGATCTAACCCAGATCTAATCTTCGCAAGTGAGCACATAGGCCAACGGTGTGTTAATACAGTTTGCCACCCTGTACCCAATTCTCAACACCGCTCTGCGATGTGCCAAGTTACTTCAGTATCCCAACCGAGAACCATTCCATTCCTCAGGAGATACAACTTCCGTAAAACTAACTGGGAGAGTTTTAGTTCCAACCTGGAGAAACTTGTAACTGATCTCCAGGCAACACCAGAAAACTACGATAAGTTTATGGATGGAGTAGGAAGGTATCACTGTCATCTATGCCACGGAGGTGTAGAACACAACACGTCTACGGATTAACAACTCAGTCGGCAGCCCTAGTGAATAAATACCTGTCGCTGTTTGAACAAGATCCATTCAATGAGCAAACCATCTTAGCTGGTCAAGAATTAATGTCTCCCATAGCAGAAAACAAAATAGAGAGATGGATTAAACTAATGGAGGAAGGGAACTGTTGAGAAAACTAAATAACAATCAAACCAAAGATGCCCATCACGCTATTGTCACTCCAAATGAAATTCCTACACAGATTCTTAAAAATGCTAAACCAAGATCTCCTAACAAAAATCGCACTTCAAATTAAAGTCTAAGGAACAATCTCAGAATAATAACCTGACTAGACCATTCAACCTAGGTGAATTAGAAGAAGCCATTCACAAATGCAAAAATGGCAAGGCAGCAGGATTAGATGACATTTTTGTAGAGCAAATTAAACATTATGGTACCGCAACGAAAGACTGACTCGTAAACCTGTATAACCACTGTCTGGCTTTTTTCAAGATCCAGAAATTAGGGAGCAAGGCACGCGTGATTTCGATACTAAAACCTGGAAAGTCACCAATGGATCCGAAGGACTTCAGGCCAATATCTCCCCTTTGCCATCTCTCTAAGATCCCAGAGAGAATCCCCCCTGTGGGTTCGGGGGTAAGAATAGGCCCACGGTATTCCTGCCTGTCGTAAGATGTGACTAAAAGGAGTCTCAAACGTTTTGGTCTTGTGAGATGGTCCCCTAACGGGTTTGACCTCCATCCTTCTAAATTTTCCGAAGAGCGAGCCGATTGGGGAAGGGCGCCTTACAAGGAGCGATGTGTGCATCATGCATTACCATCTCTAGCCAGGTTTGTCGTCATCGCTTAGCAGTCCTGCTCACCTACCATCTCTTGAGCGTGGATTTGCTCTTGGGTGCAGTTTATTGCAGTCTGCTATGCTGTGTCGCTTTATGCGCCAATGACGATATTGGACTACATCACCTGAAATCCAGGACGGTAGCCAGTCCGTTGTGGTGGGGCCGCCATGTACCCTGTTGGTTGTAGCCCCCTGACTACACAGGGATCGCTCTGCTGATGCCAGCGCCGTTAACTCCCCACGTATGCCAAGGAGTAGATGCCTATCTCCTTGGGGCATTGGGACTCCCGGCAATGGCCATCCTGCCAGGTGGTCGTTGCTGAGGCTGGGTGGCGCCCGTGGGGAGGGCCCTTGGTCGGAGTAGGTGGCATCAGGGCGGATGACCCGCAATGAAGCGTGGTACATCATCTCTTGCTGGTGGCCAGCCGCCAGCAGTCTCTAAGAGTTCCAGGGCTCAATACACCGCAACTACATATGACCCCAAATCGTTCCCCTCCCTGGCTACACCATGGGAGGAACGAAAGACTAAGGATGCCAGCGAACCATACTCGCCCCGCTATCCGGTGTGTACGAGAGCTGATGGTGAATCCTTTACATCCATGAAGCCTCAGTTCTTCGTCGAGCACTTAAGAGGACAAGTTCTGGGAGGTGGAGGGCTTGTCCAAAATGCGCTCGGGCTCGGTTTTGATCAAATCGGCGTCTTCCGCCCAGTCCCGCCGGTTACTCGATTGTAACAAGCTGGGAGATGTTCCGGTTACAATCACGCCCCATAAGAGTCTTAATATGGTCCAGGGCATAATATTCCATCGGGACCTTCTATTGCAGTCAGATGACGAGCTTCGCGCCAATTTAGAGCGGCGAGGTGTTCACTTCGTCCGGCGCGTACATCGTGGTCCAAGGGATAAGCAGGTTGCCACCGGTGCCTTCATCTTGGCCTTCGATGGTGATACTTTACCTGAGAAGGTCAAGGTGATGGTCTATCGTTGTGACGTCAAGCCATATATCCCTCCCCCAATGCGGTGCTTTAAGTGCTGGAAGTTCGGGCATATGTCTTCCCGCTGTACTTCCAGCCTCACATGTCGAGATTGTGGACGCCCATCACATCCCAATACTCCATGTGCTCCGCCTCCCATCTGTGTAAACTGCGGAGAGCACCACTCGCCTTGCTCGCCGGACTGCAGGATCTTCCAGAAAGAGCGCAAAATCATGGAGTATAAGACCCTGGACCGCCTGACATACACTGAGGCCAGGCAAAAGTTCGAACGCCTCCATCCTGTTCGAATGACTGCCTCTTACGCCGCGGCTACTACTGTTATGGCCCCATTATCTCTCCCTCAGACTGCCACCTCTCAGAGCCGGAATGCTACACCTGCCCCCTTGATGGTGGGGGGCACTTCACTCCCTGCTGCTCCTGCACTACCTGCCTCAGGAGCAGCAACCCCTCAACCATCGGGGACATCAGTCCCCACTTCTAAGCTGGGGAAGCCTCAAACTTCCCCGGCTCGAATAGCACGGAAAGGGTCCCTTGGGTCCCTTCCTTCCCAGGTTTCCGCCTCTGGGAAGGGTGACGTCAGCCAATGGAAGAAAAGCAGACCAGCGGCTGGTCGCAGGGCTTCCCGCTACTCCTCCGTCCCGGAGACTGACTCGCTGGAGCCTTCCCAGCCACTGAAACCCAAGGACCAGAGAGACAAGACGAAGAAGAAGACCTCTAAGGCCAAGGACCACGCGGTGGCATCCACCCCACTGCTCCCTACAGGCTCTGCGTCCGGGGATAAGGTGGAGATCCGGGCGTCCGCTGAGGACCTGGATCTCGCCGGACCCTCAGACACCATGGAAGCAGATTGTACTGGTCCTCCATCGGTGGCAGCAGGTGAACCAGTCGCGTGATCTGCCTCCTCGGCCCCTTCACGCCTTTTTCGGACATGGACAAAGCGATACTCCAGTGAAACTGCAGCGCTTTTTTCCACCTCCTTGCTGAGCTTCGCCAACTCATCAGCAGTCACCCTTTCCTCTGCATTGCCCTACAGGAAACTTGGTTTCCGGCAATGCGGACCCCTGCCCTACGTGGGTATCGGGGTTATTACAAGAACCGGGCAGCTTATGAGAGGGTATCTGGTGGAGTCTGTGTCTACATCCTTAACTCTGTCTACAGCCAATGTGTACCTCTTCACACACCTTTAGAGGCTGTCGCTGTAAGGATGTGGACGCCTCAGCCTATTACTGTCTGCAGTTTGTATCTTCCGCCAGATGGTGATGTCTCGCGTCATGTGTTGGCTGCATTGATAGCACAACTGCCTCCTCCTTTTGTGTTACTGGGCGACCTTAACGCCCATAACCCCCTGTGGGGTAGCGCCGCGATTACTGGCCGGGGTAGAGATGTCGAGACTCTTCTCTCGCAGCTTGACCTCTGCCTCTTAAACACGGGAGAGCCGACACATTTCAGCGTAGTCCATGGCACATTTTCGGCCATCGACCTTTCTATCTGCAGCCCCAGACTTTCACTGTCCATCCACTGGAGTGTCCATGACGACTTATGTGGTAGTGACCATTTCCCCATCTTTCTGTTACTACCACAGCGTCACTCTTCTGAACGCCCCTCCAGATGGGCTCTGAATAAGGCTGATTGGGGCTTGTTCTCCTCTCTCGCCACTATCGCACCTCCTTCCCATGACACCATTGATGCGGTGGTTCAGTCGGTCACCACCGGCATCGTTTCTGCGGCGGCATCTGCGATTCCCTGTTCATCCGGGTCCCCTCGGCGGAGGACTGTGCCTTGGTGGGCGCCCGAGATCGCAGAGGCGATTAGAGATGGCCGGCGGGCTCTTCAACGCCATAAGCGGCACCCGTCCTTGGAGAACCTCATCGTTTTTAAACAGCTCCGTGCCCGTGCCTGACGCCTTATTCGCCAACGGAAGCAGGAGTGCTGGGAACGGTATGTTTCCACCATTGGCGTCCGTACCTCTGCATCGCAGGTTTGGGCTAAGATTAGGCGACTCCATGGCTATCGGCCGCCTGTCTCTGTCCCTGGGCTTTCGCTGAATGGAGTGGTGTGTCCTGACTCCGACACGATTGCGGACCGGTTAGCAGCGCATTTTGCTCAGTGTTCCGCATCTACGAATTACCCACTGGCCTTCCGCTCCCGGAAAGAGCGGTTGGAAAGTTGGAGGCTTTCCTTTCACACGCACCACGCGGAGTCGTACAATGCTCCTTTCAGCGACTGGGAATTCCAGAGCGCACTATCTGCTTGCCCTGATACGGCTCCTGGGCCAGACCGCATCCACAGCCAGATGCTGAAACACCTCTCTGTGAATTGCCAGCGACGCCTCCTAGATGTTTTCAACCGCATCTGGGTTGAGGGTGTGTTCCCGTCTCAATGGCGAGAAAGCATCGTCCTCCCCGTGTTCAAACCTGGCAAGAACCCGCTGGAAGTGGACAGCTACCGCCCCATAAGCCTCACCAACGTTCTTTGCAAGTTGCTAGAACGTATGGTGAGCCGGAGGTTGAGTTGGCTCCTCGAGTCTCGAGGCCTTCTGGCTCCGTCTCAGGGTGGGTTCCGTAAAGGCCGCTCTGCCGTCGATAATCTGGTCTCCCTAGAGTCTGCCGTCCGTACAGCCTTTGCACGCCGCCAACATCTGGTTGCCGTCTTCTTCGACATGCGGAAGGCGTACGATACGACTTGGCGAAATCACATCCTGGCCACACTTCATGGGTGGGGTCTTAGGGGCCCGCTCCCGATTTTTATTCAGAGTTTTCTGTCGTCTCGTTCCTTCCGCGTGCAAGTTGCTGCGTCCCATAGTTGCTCCCGGGTCCAGGGGAACGGGGTCCCACAGGGGTCTGTCCTCAGTGTCTCCCTGTTTTTAATTGCGATCAATGGGCTCGCTGAGGCTGTGGGATCGTCCGTCGCAGCTTCGTTGTATGCAGACGACTTCTGCCTCTACTACAGCTCCGCCGGCATTGCAGTTGCTGAGCGCCAGCTGCAGGGCGCTATCCGCAAGGCGCAGTCGTGGGCTGTAGCGCTCGGCTTCCAGTTTTCGGCCGCTAAGACCTGCGTTATGCATTTCTGCCGGCGTCGCACGGTTCACCCTGAGCCACGCCTTTACCTTGACGGTGAACCTCTTGCTGTGGTAGAGACGCATCGGTTCTTGGGACTGGTATTTGATGCCAGGTTGACTTGGCTGCCTCATATTAGGCAGCTTAAACAAACATGCTGGCGGCATTTAAACGCTCTCCGTTGCCTTAGCCACACCGGATGGGGTGCCGATCGGTCCACCCTTCCCCGGCTGTATCAAGCGCTGATCCAGTCCCGCCTTGATTATGGGTGTGTGGCTTATGGTTCGGCATCGCCATCAGCATTGCAATTGCTGGATCCCAACCGTCACTGCGGGATCCGACTCGCCACAGGAGCATGTCGGACAAGCCCTGTTGACAGCTTACTTGTGGAGGGTGGTGTTCCTCCATTGCGGATCCGGCGCGACCGACTTCTGGCCGCTTATGCTGCCCACGTTTGTAGCTTGCCAGGGCATCCCAACTACCGTCTCCTGTTCCCGCACTCGATCGTCCATCTTCCAGACAGGCGGCCCCGGTCAGGGTGTACGATCGCGGTTCGCATCCGGGCTCTACTGTGTGGGATTGAGTTTTTTCCTCTCCCGCCTGTTTTCCGGGCCAATCTCCGTTTGCCCCCTTGGTGTGTGCGCCGACCATGCATTCGGCTGGATTTGGCACAGGGTCCGAAAGACTCGGTCCCTCCTCCGGCCCTCCGCCGCCGCTTTGTTTCTCTCCTTGCCGAGTTTCCCGGATCTGCCGTGGCCTATACCGACGGTTCGATGGTCTCTGGTCGCACTGGTTACGCTCTTACTCTAGAGGATCATTGTGAGCAACGGTCGCTGGCACCCGGGAACAGTGTATACACTGCCGAGTTCGTTGCCATCTATCGCGCCCTAGAGTATATCCGCTCCCGCTCAGGTGAGTCCTTTGTCATCTGTAGTGACTCCCTGAGTGGTTTACGAGCTCTTGACCAGTGCTTTCCTCGTTCCCGTCCGGTGATGGCCATCCACGAGTCGCTCCATGCTCTTGCCCGTCGCGGCCGCTCTGTGGTCTTTGTTTGGACCCCAGGTCATGTCGGCATCCCGGGCAATGAGCGGGTTGACACGCTGGCTAAACAGGCAGTGAGTTCACCGGCTTTGGAACTCGGCCTTATGGAGTGTGATCTCCTGTCGCTTTTGCGCCAGAAAGTGCTTCGTGCCTGGGGTGACGAGTGGCGCACCCTGCCCACGCCCAACAAACTTCGGGCGGTGAAGGAGACGACCGGTGTGCGGGCCTCTCGGAAGGACTCTGTCGTCCTCTGCCGGCTGCGCGTTGGCCACACGTGGCTGACGCACGGCCATTTGTTGCGCCGGGAGAACTCACCGCTATGTCGCTGCGGGGCAGCTCTGACGGTGGTCCACATTTTGGTGGACTGCCCGCTTTTAACAGGACTCAGGCAGACGTTTGCGCTGCCTGATACCCTCCCTGCCCTTTTATGTGATGATTTTGCTATGGCGGACCTCGTGCTGAGTTTTATTTGGGCAGGGGGTTTTTATCGTATGATTTGAGTGTTTGTCTTTTTATTTCCTGTATTGCCTTGGGCCTTTGGCCTGTGGGTTTAAACTGTGGGTTTTAATGTCATTTGGTGGTTGGCCTTTCCTTATTTTCATGGTCGGCCAACCACCTTCACACTCGGTGTGATTTTAGTTCCGTTTGTCTGGTCTTTGTCTGTCTTTCTTGTATTTGTCGTCCCTTGTCTCAGTTCTCCGTTTTTAAAGACTGACAGTTTTTATTTCGTGTGATTTTATCGTGGAACAAGGGACCGATGACCTTAGCAGTCTGGTCCCTTCAATCCCACACGCAACCAACCAACCCAGAGAGAATGATTCATCACTTAACTGCAGTAGTTGATCCACTTCTTATCTCGCAGCAAGCTGGCTTTAGACCAGGTTAGAACTGCACCTCACAAATCCTTTATCTTTTTCAGTTCATAGAAGATGGCTTTGAGCAGAGGAAGATAACAAGTTTAGCTTTTGTTGAGCTTCCGGTGGCCTTTGACACCGTAAACCACAGACTGTTACTGCACAAAATCTACAACCTGATTAACGACTACGCGCTGACGAGGATAATTGCAACACATCTACAGAATCGACATTTTTTTGAGGAGTTCCAAGAAATCGACAGCTGAAGGAGAATTCAAAAGAACGGTCTCCCTCAAGGAAGTGTACTGTCGTCTATTTTATTTAATGAGTACACTAACAATCAAGCACAGCCTCATGGATGCAAAAGCGTCATATATGCTGATGACATTGCTCTTGCTGCCCAGGGCAATCGGTTTGAAGGTATAGAGACAATGCTTACACACTTTCTACAACAGCTTGGGGGTGAATCACCTCGCACCCAATCCTAAGAAAACGCAACTACCTTCATTCCATGTGAAACATAAACAAGGTGACACGAAAATTTAAATATTCTGGAATGGAGTTGCATTAGAATAATGTTCCCAACCCAGGTGTTTGGATGTCACTCTCGACAGTACACTGAACTACAAGGAACATTGTCTGAAGCTGAAGCAGAAAGTATCCTCCAGAAACTGGCGGGATCGAACTGGGGTACACATCTAAAAACATTAAGAACAACAGCTCTTGCCTTATGCTTTTCTGCAGGAGAGTATGCTAGCCCAGTGTGGTACGATTCAGTACATGGAAAGCAGGTTGATGTAGCTTTAAGTGACAGCAGTAGGATTGTTACCGGCTGTCTAAAGCCAACCCACATGGACAAAGTTCAATGTCTCGCTGGGATTGCTCCACGTGACATCAGAAGAGAGGTCGCAGCTAACATCGACAGTCATAAAACAAGTACAGTGACCTCACAGCCACTCTCTGGGCATCAACCTGCCAAGCCAAGACTGAAGTCCAGGAAGAGCTTCCAAACAACCTCACAGCCCTTAGCAGAATCAGCTACGGCTACCCGACTCACCAAGTGGAAAGAAAGATTCCAACACCTGTCAAACAGGATGACACCATAAGAATCCCTGTCGTCTAGACACATGGGGAAATGGGTCATCTGGAAGTCCTTGAACAGACTGCGGACCGAAATCGCAAGATCAAGGGAAAATCTCCTTACATGGAACTTCTAACTGCCAACGCAACACTGTGCGAATGCGGTGAATTGCAGACAACCCGGCATCTCTTCAAATCTAACTCATGCTCAAACAGCTGTAGCATGAACTACTTATCGTCTACCGCACCCAATGCTAACAAAGTTGAATACAGTATAGTTTCCCTTGTATGTATTGTATGCGTTCATTTTAGTGTACCTCAGATACGAATAAAGAAAAGAAAGATCGGTAACTTTGCTCTTAATACTACAGCTTGACAACTAACAGCAGCTTATTCGATAATGTCAAAGATAAACATATATCTCAAGACTGTAATACTATCGATACCAAATGTTAGAGACACATTGTATAAGCTTCTGGAGTGCCAGAAGCCACCCTACTACTTACGGGCATACAAGAAGATAAAATAAAATACCTTATACAGAATATTAAATATAACGTACGAATTAAATATAAATATCACAAAGTATTGGGAGATCAACATTCCATTAACTTGACGACTGTATTATATCGCAGGTAATCGGTGCCCGAAATCAACTTAAAGATCACAGAAGCTAACCTTCTGACTTTCTTTGACACATGAGAAGTCCCCAGACACACAATTTTCATAATATTTTTTTAAGAATTGTGTTAGTGCGGAACCTGCGGAATTCTATGTGAGTTGTCCAGAAAGTAAGTTCCGATTGGTCGCGAAATGGGAACCACTAGTAAAATCCAGTACAGCTTTGCACAGATGTGTTGGGCAGTGTCTCTAGTATGCCCGTCGTTCATGTCGCGTCGCTCTTTTCAGTTCTGAGTGAACAGCGAGCACGTAAAGATGCATAGGGTATAGCGTCTCCCGCCAAGTATAAGGGCCTGGTTAGAGATTTCACCTGTGTCATGCAGCCCACCTAACACAACTGTCGAGCATTTCCTTCTTCATGCCAATTGTAGGTACACTGCGGGAGCAATGAAGACGCTCCTGCAGCGTTTCGAGTGACAAGTGTTTGATCACCCACAATACAGTCCGTAATTGGGCCCCTCTCTCATCTCTGCTCACAAGAACCGCTGGCTATGATGACAAAATTTTCCACATACAATGAGCTGCGGACCAATGCAGATAACTGGCCGAAAGCACAGGCGGCTGCTCTCTATGACGAGGATATTGGAAAGTGGATACAACACTACCACGACACTCGAAGTTGGAGCGGCGACTACGTAGAGAAGTAGGTGGAAGGTGTATCTAGCTATTGCAAATGAAGCGTTTGTGGTTTTCACTGTAGTTTCCATTTCTCAACCGATCGAATATTACTTTCTGGACAACCCTGGTTTTGCCGGCCGGTGTGGCCGAGAGGTTCTAGGCACTTGAGTCTGGAACCGCGCGACCGCTACGGTAGCAGGTTCGAATCCTGCCTCGGGGATGGATGTGTGTGATGTCCTTAGGTTAGTTAGGTTTAAGTAGTTATAAGTTTTAGGGGATTGATGACCTGAGATGTTAAGTCCCATAGTGCTTAGAGCCATTTGAACAACTCTGGTATTATAGACAACAAATTATACACATAAAAACACGTCTGTATGTTCCCCATACATTTCGCCAAAATGGGTAAGAAGCGATAGCAGGCAACAGTAACGAAAAGGTTCCGAGTATGATCGACACTTATTCCCGTGTGCGTCTCATTGTACAGATGAAGATGCCAAAACGATCCTCTGAAAAACATGTATATCATTCTTACGTTAAACAAATACATGGTAACCGATCACATTATGTTGGAGAACCAAGTACTGAAGATAAGAAACTTTATGTAGAAATTATTACATGACGCACATCAAATAAAAAATCGGAGTTGTTATAGATTCATTAATAAAAGAAACTAAATTTTTAAGTGGCATTCTTTAATTTTTTTAGAAAATACATAGAGCAAACCAAAGATAATAAAGTCTGTGTATATGTTAATCAACATGCAATATATGTACATATACATCTACATGGATACTTTTAAGTGCCTGGCAGAGGTAGGACGGCAAACAATGGCATCTGTAATGAACATGTAGGAGCTAATATTAGGTACATCATGAAATTCATGACTTACGGTTCTATCATTGTTGTATACTTAGAAAATGCAATGGAGAACAACCAGAAAGAATTGGTTTTTCTGGAGACTATTCGGAGTATATAGGCGACACCACAGGAAGGGCGGTGGAATGGGTGTTGGCCTGCAGTGTTACTTGCATTCATGAGGTATCACGTAAGCTCATGTGGAGAATCTGTAAGGTTCGGTAAGACACTGATGGGAACCATATATGGTCAGGTGTGTCCCCAAAGGGCAGTGGCCGGAAACGCCAACGCGGAAGGGGCGAAGTGACGTACTGCACAGATACTCGTAAAAGGGAGGGGCGGCATAGACAGTGGCCCAGGAGGGAAGCCCGTGTACTCTACGCTCGCGGACTGGGCTTGTCTTATGTGTGTTCTGTTATTTCCTGACCGAGTTCCATAACTCTTTCAAACTTCCAGTTGGCCATCTGCATGTCAGCTGACTGGTCGGACCCTCTCCAGTCCCATCAGGAATCCAGATCGCTCGCTGGTCGCGACAGAGCGAATTATTTTGATGTCAGGTGTGGGGTTAGTTCATGGAATTAGCGTGCAGTTATCACGTCACGAGTTATAGGAATGTGTCACCTTTCTTTGGAGTATCGAACCTGCACAGCCCGACGTCACATAAAACGAAATAACGGCTTTGAGAACCCCTTTTGCATTACTTGAATAACCTACACACAGTCCACCAGGCTGGAAGAGGAAAGTAAATTACTAGTAGTGGTGCAAGGTACCCTCCGCCAAGGACCTTGTGATGGCCTGCGGAGTATCTATTTTGATGTACATCTAGATGTAGAAGCGCTTCACGCGCTGGAAGCCAGGCCATACATAGCGAGAAAGTCGTGCAGATAAAAGAATAAGGAAGCTGCGGCCAGTTGTGTCAAGGAAAGGCAGGGAAACTGACCAGTCTCGAGTATTGAAGTTCTCACAATGTTATTTTGTAGTAGGACGTGAAATTGAAGCGTCACCCGTCCACCAGTGTCAGCCAAGTTTTCAGGTGAATATAAGTTTAATTTAGTGTTTTGTTTATGTATTTTGTAATATTTGTAATGTTTGTGAATTATCTAAAGTTTTGTATTTATTTTTATGTTTCATGCACGGAGAGGGCGGCGCAATGAACGGAGACAGCATCTTCAATGCCGGGACCAGAGAGAAAATTGCTGGCCACTATACGTCGCGGGTCGACAGCCAAAGAGCAACAGAAGATCCTGAAACTGAGTTGTTGCATCGTCTTTCCAAAAACAGAAAAAATAAAAATTTGTAATGTTTCTACAAGAATTACGTCACAGAAAGTTCAATCATGTTGTAAATGTTCAGTCCTATTTTGGCAAGGCTCTGGTTCAGGTCTATATGTAGTATATAGGAAGATAATAAACTAGTGTACACAATAAAAGTTTAAATACGTGTTCCGAGAATTTATTTATGAAGAATTATGTTAATGAAGAAGTATTAATAATTTATTTGACATGATTATTACTTTTTCACAGCGTTCATCGTGAGTTTGAGTCTTGAAAGTTGATTAAATGTGGTTTTAATGTTTATTAAAGCAGATAACTTGCATTATTATAGTTTCTGAGAAGAAACAAACGACATCTAAATTGAGAAAAACCTGCGCAAACCAATTGGACTGAGTGACGTAATTCTGCACATACGACTCAAATGATGATGTTTTAATTACAGTTTCGTTCAAGAACCATTCAGAGACAATTTTAAAAAGAATTTAAATAATTTTGTAGTGTTCTGTAACTGACGTAGGTGGCGTAGTCTGCACATGGTCATATGCGAAAAGAAAATCATTTATACAAAACTTACGTCGTTACACAACAATTTGCCAAGTCATAGAGGCCAATGTGTGCATCTGAAGTCTCTAACGTGTTTTAAATACAAACGAAATGCTCATTACACAAGAGACCGCCCGGAAAGCGTTTACCATGTACAAAGCGAGCATAAGAGAAGTAAGAACCAGGAAAACTAAGTAACAGCGTAAGAAAGTGGCCGCCTTATACCTAGCTTGGAAGGATATTATCAGTCAGCTGCGAAAGTAAAACAGAGTTTATACAAGCAGAGTGTCAGGACTGCATTACTAATTCCCTGAAGTTAATCGTGGATGGCTGTGCACAGATAAGTCTAGGTAAGAGAAGAAGTTTGAGAAATGGTAGGGGTGAGAGATTCCTAAGCGCAAAGCGAGAAACACGTGGAAAGGCGAGAGCGAACGGTGATAAACTCATTAACTGCCTCAACGCAACAGAGGCAGGCAACAGGTAATGGTGGAGAGAAGCAAAAAGAGCGCAAACAGTCTGTTTCAGCATTAAAAACAGGAACCCGGAAGGAACGGGTACGTCGAATAAAAACAGAGGCGAATGGAATGAGAGGCTATCTTTCCGAAACAGGGAGTGTATTTACCTCAGGTGTTCTTAAAAGTAGGATGGGGAGGCTGCCTAATGAGTGAGTTGAACACTACAGATGAGAGTATGTCAGTAGACTGTCCACGGGTGCTAGCAGAATCAGTTCCGGAGCGGACGTTGTTGCGGCAATTGTTCAATGTGAAGCGTGTCTGTAAAAATAAGCCAGGGCTGAAACCAAGATTAAAAGTGCACCAAAGGAGAACATCCGCACGAGTAATTTGAATGCGCAAGAGGAGACTGCAGACATAAAGTTATGCATGATGTTAGGAAGAACTCCGCTCACAGTTGGTAAAAGAACGCGACCGGTTTCGAGGCTTTAAGATATATTATCAGGTGAACCTACGTACTAAAAAGCAAAGTACAGTATTACCAATTACTATTCCGGGAAGGTCGTGAGTGTTATGGCGAGCGAAAGGTAAAGAATCAGTGTCCCATTCATTAAAATTTGCCTGCATCTAAAAAGACAAATATTTTATAGTGAGCGGACGATAGATTTTTTTTAAAAAAGAGGCCGGGTTGGCGATAAAGAATTGTCACTGCTAACATAATTAGTCGCGGCACACGCAAATTACAATCTGCAAAGAATCAGGCGGTAGTGTCTCACCAGTATGACAGCAGGGCAGCTCAGTGCAGGGCAAGGCAAAAGCGGCCCGCCCGAACGACAAAGAGAGACTAGCTGGCTCGCGGAACGGAAGCTATCCGTGTGGACAGTGTGACGTCATATGCTTGTGATTAGGAGCGCTGCGCCCTACCTTTACAAGATAGAATAACACAGAGTTTTATTACCTACTAACATCTGATCATACAAACAATCAAAATTAGCCGGAATGCTATGGTGCTTTAATTTCAACTGGTTATTCAACGTTCACGTTCCCATAATCATATTACGCGACCTGATTCAAACTCAATGATTTGGTGAAAATTGTGTGTTTGCCACCTTAAAGGCATTCGTGACTAACATCAACTCACCAGATCTAATTCCGAAGGTGACTAACACTCACGACCATTACAGACTCCATTTGAAGCGTACCTGATCTTCAAAATGCTCAAATGTGTGTGAAATGTTATGGTACTTAACTGCTAAGGTCATTGTCCCTACGCTTACACACTACTTAAACTAAATTATCCTAAGGACAAACACTCACACCCATGCCCTGGGAGGACTCGAACCTCCGCTGGGATCAGCCGCACAGTCCATTACTGCAGCGGCGCAGACCGCTCGGCTAATCCCGCGCGGCGGACCTGATATGCATCATCGTAGTGGACCTACTAACGCCACTCTTATGCGACCGCCACGAAATATGAACAGACACCATCTTTCAGATGCATAAACACGCCTACCAACTTTCGTTTATGTCGTAGAGCTCCTTCTTGGTATTGCAATTTTTCCCGCCCATATATAATTATTTAAGAATTTACCTACAGTTCCTTACCTGCTTCCACCCGGAAACCTTTCATTATTGCCTGGAAAGAGATAGTCAACTGCACATTATCGTAATATTAGCAAATTTTTGTTATTGCTGTGTGCTAAGTTTTTTCAGACACTGCATAAGGGAAAGTATCAAAAAAATTTCATTAAATAATTTTTAATTAAAAATAACTGTGCAGCGCTGTACGTCGACAATCTTTGCATGTTTTCTTTTTTTATATATATTAAATGTTAAAAAATATACCTCTTATTAGGAAACTCTGTGAGGGAAATTTGTTTTAAGTCGGGGTTTCAGACACACGTAAGACAAGCTACAATTGAAAGGAATGCGATACGCACCCGGAGACCTAGATCATCTTAAACATTATAAAGTATGCTTTTTATCATAGTTGAAGGGAGTGAAATACAGTGGTAGCTTTGTTTCTGTAGGAGTCTATCGATCTTTCCCGATACTGGATCAGCAAAAAAAAAAAAGCAACCTTAGGATACTCTTCCTCGATGTCAGTCACAATGTTTCTCACTTTCGTACTTGATTCTAACGGCATATTCTGTTCGATTTTGTGATCTAAGTACACATTATGATACTCAATTTACAAAAATATCGTTGGCCGAAACATCCAGCAGATTTGGAAAACACTGAGAAAACTTGCGCTTCTCGAAATATCAATGCGTGTTCTGAAACACAAAAGAGCATAAAATATGTAGTGAGTGTCTGGAATCTAATTCGGTTGTAAATAGCGCCACGAGATCAATAATAGCCCGCCGTCTGGTTGGTGTCGAGGCAGCGAGTACACGTAACTGCGGAACTTCCAGATCCCGAAGAAGACGGATGGATCGGTCATCAAAATACTGTACATAATATGTAAAGAGAGCTTGGCAGAACACGGAGAAGTAAAACATTAATTAAATAAATAATTTTTTTGCTGTATAAATAACCCGTTACAAGCGACCCCAAAGTCTGTGATAACCAACAAGAAGTCGAGAATACGATGTCGCACTGCCTGTGTTACTCTGAATTACAATGCAAAGTTCCTGGTGGGCATGCATAGGTATCCATAGGAACAGGCACTTCGGCGACTAAATTACATTTGTTGCGATTGAAAATATGGACAACCAACAGCTGTAGAGTAGACCGACGACAGTGAATTTTGTTTGCCGAAGCACAACTCGGACCCGATTTCCAGCTCATCGCAAGCGTTTTGCCATACTTTGGGATTTTTTTGTTCTCCTCCTTCATTCTGTTTGGTGGATTTGGTTGTGACAGATGCCACATGACGCCTGTCGAAATTTATTGTTGATCGCTCTAATCATTAGCCCTTTGACCAAACACACTGGGCTATCGTGCCAGCGGAACAAATAGCTATCGCTCCAGGACTTATGGCCAGACTAAATATTTCGTATGTCATCCGCCACGCATCTACAACCTGTGCTCGTACATCCATTATCTATATTCCCGTACAGGTAGACATTTTACTTGGAAGTCGCTTGCCATGTTCGAATGGCTCTCAGCACTATGGGACTTAATTTTTGAGGTCATCAGTCCCCTACAACTTGGAACTACATAAACCTAACTAAGCTAAGGACATCACACACATCTATGCCCGACGCAGGATTCGAACCTGCGACCGCAGCGGTCGCACGGTTCCAGACTGTAGCGCCTATAACCGCCCGGCCACATCGGCCGGCGCTTGCCATGTGTTGGTGGGTTAATACGATGTTGAAGTCCCTTGTCGTTCCGAATTATGACGCGAAAATTCTGTGGACATGCATGCATGTCCAAACGAGCTTTGCATAGAAATTCAGAATAATAAAGAGACTGCAGTATCGTATTTACCCGCCGTCACCGGACAACCGACTTTCGAGTAAAATGTCTCACATCAGTGGCGATACGCATAACAGTTCACGAGAGTAGCTTGTGGATGCGTGGTTGATAACGTGTAACTTTTAGGAATTTCGTATTCAGTATGTGTAAGTGGTAAGATTCCGAAATCGTACGTGCGACATCCTACAACAATATTAAATTCAAAAGTAAATGATCATTGAAAGTTTACTTAATTAATATCATTACTTTAAAGAAAATGTTTAACTTTTGTAAGTGGGCCTTGTTAGAAGACCTTGTTCCTGAAATAGCCCATAGACACATCTTGTTCATCTTAACATTCTGGGGCACGTAAATGGCAGAAAAACTGTTTGAATACACTGCAGGAGTTGTACTGTAATTTTATTTTAGAAGTATGTGGAATGAGATGATACACCGACTGTTATAATTACTTGTTTTACGAACGCTTCATACAGAACTGTTGGTACATACTGCTTATTAACTCTTCAGATTGTTAAATTTAATCAGCAATCAAAAATCTTCTGACATCAGTAAGTTTCCTTTTCGTAACAGAAATATTAATTCTAATCATTACATTTTCAATTAACGCATGAATAATGATTCGCAAAACTGGTTTCGCTCGTTTAAATCACTTTTTTGCAGGTGAGGCATAGGGAATTTCGCATTTTGTCTTTGGGTGTTATCCCTAATGCACATATTTCATACTTTTTTGCAAAGTCTCATGTCAAATATTCTGTCTTCACAGCACAGGTGACAAAACCAGCCAAACTTTCGCAACACTTTCTTAGAGGTGAAGCTGCCGCTTGCTTCAGCGGAGCCTTTATTTTTGCATTTTTTCTTCTGGATATTCTTTACTGACAGCGATTTTTTTGCGACATGTATCTTCCTTATGCCCAGTGCTTTCGTTGGTACCATTTTTCTTTTGATGCTGCGTGAACAGGGCCTTATATACTACTTGCGCCTTGTAATTTTATGCCTTCTTCCAGTGTGTTCGGTTTTTTATCTTCAGCTTCGGAGTTTGCAGAATTACCGAGAAAGAACAAACGAAATCTTCATGTGCGTCACTTTCTTCAAGACTGAAGTCACTTGAACTATCCTTTACTGAATGTGCCCCGCTTTCTAATGAACTGGAATCAATGGAATGGCGCCTCTTTTTTCTGGAAGCCTTTGGGACTGATTGAGTTTCTGGCAGTTTCTCTGTTTCAGGGGCAATTGTCAATTTTCTCTTTTGGGTCAGAAGGCTCTGATACACAAGAGGGAGCATATGCATTCTCTGGAATCGTTTCTGGGTCAATAGGATAAATACCTGTTGCATGGAACCCAAACATGACATTTACTGGGAATGCAGCTTTTGGTCACACCTTGCTGAAGATTTTTCCAAGCACACGTCTATTAACTGCTCTGTTTTCTTCCGTTTCATGTGTAGACCAGTACAGCTAAACTCCGTCATCCTAGTAAGACTCAAATGGCTTGAATACTGAGCTATCCATGGGTTGCAGCTCATGTGTTGTGTTGCTGGTCAAACAGTAAAGTTTGATATTCTGCTCTTCAGCAACGTCGCAAATTTCAGGTGACTACGCTCCATCAAATATCAAAGTAACATCTTTTGCAGGCTTGTATTTGACAAAATGGCGTATCCATTTTATGAATTTTGCAGTATTCATTGAGCTCTTATCTGTCATTTCTACTGCTGTCCCAGGTGGCAAATATTCTTCCCATTCCGGCTTGCGTCCCTCTCCTTTGAAAAGTATCATAGGAGGGAAATCCTGTCCAATTGCATTCCCACATGAGACAGTGGTAACATTTTCCCCCAGTCCTGGGGCAACAAAGTACAAGCGTTTCTCACCTTTCTTCGCTAAAACTTCAGGAGACTTGTGGAGTGAGAGGTGACATCCCTTTTCATCTATATTGTAAATAAGATGGAGTTTGTCAAATAACTCCAGTTCGGATAAGATCATTTTCAGTTTCTGAAAATAATCATTTACAATAATTTTGTTTAGCTTTGCAGCTCTTCCTGGATTCAAGTGTCATGCTTTCCTTCTTGCAATGTCTGGGTGTCTTTGGAGGAAGCCACTTGCGTCCAGCCAATCTCTTCGTCTCATTAAAAGGATTCTGCACACTATTCTTTTCAATATATATAAATACACATTTTCTGAGCACTTTTTCTGTAATTGGATAGCTAGTCGAAAAATTCTTTGGCAAATTTCTCTTTCCTGAGCTTCGTCCAAACAATTTTTTGGTCCCAAACATCTGGTTGTTAGTCCAGAACTTACGTGGTTGCGTAACGTACGTCGAGGAATACTGTATGTTTACGAAGCGGCTCTGACAGGCATCCCTTCAGCATAGCTCGTTTTAAATTACCTGCAACCCATCTGGCTTTTTTTCTGACGCTCCATCAAAACACAAACATCTGCAGTAAGCCTGACGTTCCTGGATTAGGGCTGTAAACCTGTGATTCGATATTTTTTTAAAGTACTGCTACTTCGATTATAGCTACTAAAAATTATTGTTCTAAATGGAGAACGCCCTGTCACAACGATTACCAAGGAGGAATTTAAAATATTTTCTTTTGGCATTTCTTGCAACTTCCATATATCAGCTCAGTAAAAATATATTACATAGCTTGTATTTAATTTAGAGACAGTGAATACGTGTTACATGTGTTTTCTGAGGATAGACTGAACTTAAATATGCATTGCAGTTTTGCACAGCTGTATACTGCAAGGTGCCTAATAAGGCCCGGCCAGGCCTTGTTTGGAGCGCCACTGATGGGCCTTATGGGGAATAACCAGTTTAAAGCGCGTGTGCGTTTATTGTTTAAAGAGAAACTTATTATTAGGAAGATAGTGCAACTATGCCAATGCAGCCTACTTTTCTGCCCATAAATGCATATTCACTAGTAAATATGCTCCATAACCGAAACGATTGCATTAGATGAAACGTACCGTGAAAATAAGAAGTAGCCCTCCTTCGTTGAACGCCGTAGAACACGTGAAAGTAAAATGGCCGGCACTGGAGCGGGTGCGGAAATAGTGGTTGCCTTGGCCACTAGATGTGACAAGCTAAGACTACCGAAGACATTTAGCGCCATTTTCCAACTTTCTATGCTACAAAATGAGAGTGGGCTTTATTAGGACCTGGGTCTTATTTGGTACATGTAACTTATGAGTTTGTCCATACACGAATAGGCAAAATGTTTAGGCGATCACTCGTGACAAGCAGGAAATCCGGGTTCGAATTCCGGTCCGGCACAGATTTTCATTTCTGTCATTCCATTCTGCAGCTGATGGTTGTCTATATTCGCAACTGCGAATACATTAAATGAACTCGAGTAGGTTGTCATAATAACTTAAAGGTGTGCTGTCGATAATGCCTGTTCACAAATTAAGTATCATAAGTTGCAACAATCTAATCCGAACACCCTGTATAGGCGTAGCCGATCGCAGCTCCGTATTCCGCCTGCTTGCATATATCTGCAGTTGAATACTCATATCTATACCAGTATCTTTGACGCATAAGGTTATTGAGGAACTCACAACTATATGCAGTACTTTACAAGAGACAATATTGCTAAATAAAGCATTGGCCCTTCTAGCGTAACTCGTGTTTGGTATGTACCGTTACCCTTGTGTTTGTACGGTAACAATAGTGTTTTCAAACAGAATCAACTTGTAGTGTCCCATTCCTCAACTAACTTCAGCGCCCTAGGCTGCCCTGCTATCAAGCCATGTCAGGATGGTGCTACACACGTAGTTCTGACTGATCTGACATGTGACAGTAACTCCTACAATACAGTAATCTGTGTAGATCACTAGGGGATAAAAGTCTGGAATCTTTTACAGGAGAACAGTGTTGAAATCACCATCTCTTCATCCAGATTTTTGTTTCATGTGATTTTCCTCAATCGAGAAAGTTGGGTCGTTTGAAATATCACGCAAAAGTTTCTTTCCCAACGCTTATCGATGAGAATTTGTGGTCTATGTGTAATAACATCACGCTTCCGCCAGGACTTTAGACCCTTGTCTTACTTCTATCTATGAGCACCGACAATATAAACTAAATATATGTGGGCCTACTTAAGGTAATCAATGCAATTGTAAATTGTAGAAGAAGGCTATATGGCCAGAAGCCATGGGAAAGCAAACTGACACGAGGAGACCGACGGGTACTGAAGGCTGCCTTGTCTCCATTGACTTGTCGCAAGAAAAGTTTTCTGGTGACACAATGGGACACCGTGGCTGTCTGATTTTTGTATTTCTTTATATTTATGATACGTGAATTTCAGAACTCAAACATCAATCAGCCAAAATTGTTCTATGCAAGTCTCAAAAGGTATTGACGAAACTCGACATAGAACCTTTCCAACTGTCGTAAACACAATATAGGGAATAAGAATAGCCACCTTCCGCAACTGGTGGCGGTTTTTATTCCAGAAATTAGAACTTCACAGTTGCTAATGCAGCGATTATACTGTCCTTAATACACTACTGGAAATTGAAATAAGAACACCGTGAATTCATTGTCCCAGGAAGGGGAAACTTTATTGACACATTCCTGGGGTCAGATACATCACATGATCACACTGACAGAACCACAGGCACATAGACACAGGCAACAGAGCATGCACAATGTCGGCACTAGTACAGTGTATATCCACCTTTCGCAGCAATGCAGGCTGCTATTCTCCCATGGAGACGATCGTAGAGATGCTGGATGTAGTCCTGTGGAACGGCTTGCCATGCCATTTCCACCTGGCGCCTCAGTTGGACCAGCGCTCGGGCTGGACGTGCAGACCGCGTGAGACGACGCTTCAACCAGTCCCAAACATGCTCAATGGGGGACAGATCCGGAGATCTTGCTGGCCAGGGTAGTTGACTTATTCCTTCTAGAGCACGTTGGGTGACACGGGATACATGCGGACGTGCATTGTCCTGTTGCAACAGCAAGTTCCCTTGCCGGTCTAGGAATGGTAGAACGATGGGTTCGATGACGGTCTGGATGTACCGTGCACTATTCAGTGTCCTCTCGATGATCACCAGAGGTGTACGGCCAGTGTAGGAGATCGCTCCCCACACCATGATGCCGGGTGTTGGCTTTGCGTGCCTCGGTCGTATGCAGTCCTGGTTGTGGCGCTCACCTGCACGGCGCCAAACACGCATACGACCATCATTGGCACCAAGGCAGAAGTGACTCTCATCGCTGAAGACGACACGTCTCCATTCGCCCCTCCATTCACGCCTGTCACGACACCACTGGAGGCGGGCTGCACGATGTTGGGGCTTGAGCGGAAGACGGCCTAACGGTGTGCGGGACCGTAGCCCAGCTTCATGGAGACGGTTGCGAATGGTACTCGCCGATACCCCAGGAGCAACAGTGTCCCTAATTTGCTGGGAAGTGGCGGTGCGGTCCCCTACGGCACTGCGTAGGATCCTACGGTCTTGGCGTGCATCCGTGCGTCGCTGCGGTCCGGTCCCAGGTCGACGGGCACGTGCACCTTCCGCCGACCACTGGCGACAACATCGATGTACTGTGGAGACCTCACGCCCCACGTGTTGAGCAATTCGGCGGTACGTACACCCGGCCTCCCGCATGCCCACTATACGCCCTCGCTCAAAGTCCGTCAACTGCACATACGGTTCACGTCCACGCTGTCGCGGCATGCTACCAGTGTTAAAGACTGCGATGGAGCTCCGTATGCCACGGCAAACTGGCTGACACTGACGGCGGCTGTGCACAAATGCTGCGCAGCTAGCGCCATTCGACGGCCAACACCACGGTTCCTGGTGTGTCCGGCTGTGCCGTGCGTGTGATCATTGCTTGTACAGCCCTCTCGCAGTGTCCGGAGCAAGTATGGTGGGTCTGACACACCGGTGTCAATGTGTTCTTTTTTCCATTTCCAGGAGTGTACATTGTAGGAAGACCAACCTAACGCTGTATGGCACCTCGGCAATGATTCTCTATCACGTGGCTTTCTGGTGCATTGGGTTTTATGCCTGAGCAGGGAAAAATTTTAAACAAAGGTGTATGTTTGTGATAATTTCTGTAAAACGTACAATACATAAAAATGATAAATAACTCCAATTTTTAAGGCTTTTCCATTCAAAAAATCTTTTATAAAAATCAATAATTAAGAACTTAATTTTGCAACGAAAACTGAGTTTTTATGTGTGATACGTAATTAGAATTAAGAAGACCTGAATTTTTTTAAAACGACTGTTATGTGCGGATTAATTATCGCAAATCTGATGAATTTTGTTTTTACATGACGTAGATATTCGAACTGAATAGAAAAAAAAGTATCGAACGAGACTGGAACATACGATTTAAAGTGTCCTGCTGCTGATTCCTTTCCTTTGTTATATACGAGAGGCGTTCAGTAACTAACGAAACACATTTTTTTCTCCGCCAGTTTCGGTTGAAAAATCCTGGCATTTGTTGCAAGACATCGTGGAATATTCCCACTTCAGTCTTTACAGTTCATTAAGCTACTTCAGGCGGAGCTATACGTAGTCTCTAATTCATTTAGTTTGAAGAAGGGTTTGGCTGGGTTGGTTTGGTGGAAGAGAGCAAACAACGATGTCATCGGTATCATCGGATTAGGGAAGGAAGTCGGTCATGCCCTTTCAAAGGAAGCAATTTAGATAAATCACGGCGAACCTAAATTACGATTGGCGGACGCGGGATTGAACCGTCGCCCTCCCATATGCGAGTCCAGTGTGCTAACCAGGGCGCCACCTCGCTCGGTGCAGCCTTCAAAATGGCGTCTGTAACGGAGGCAGAAAACCAGAGCAGTGCAAATATTCATAGGCGCTGGCAGAATTTCCACGGAGACCTGGCAGTGAACAGAAGCACGGTGAGTCGTAGTGCGAGGCGTCTGTCATCATCGCAACAAGATCGCGTTCCGGCCGGCTACACACAGCCTCGACTCCTGCCATGTTGGAAAGTCTGGGCACTTCCACTGGAGGAGATCGACGGTTCACAAAACAACACGTCGCTACTCAACTGGACGTCTCTGCTGGTAGTGCTGATTCACTCGTCCTCCAGTTACGGTACTATCACGTGTGCCCGCTTGGTTCCTCGCCGCTTAACAGAAGATCGTGAAGAACTACAAAAGACCATCTGTGCGGAATTCCTTGTGCGTTGCGCAGCTGATCGTGATAATTTGCTGTCGAACATCGCCCCAGGTGATGAAACATGGGTTCATCACTTTGAAACGGGAACAAAACGGCTATCCGTGGAGTGTCACCACACCACCTGTTCTCCGAAGAACAAATTCAAAGCCGCACCCAAAGGTAAAGCCACGCCGACGGACCCGTATATTTCTGAAGCGGTTATTCTGATTGGCCTCCTCCCTCATGGTGCAGCGATCAAGTCTGAAGTGTACTGCGCTAGTTTCAGGAAAACTGAAGAAACGACTTCAGGTTGTTCCTTGCCACAAACACCGAAAGGAACTTCTTCATGACAACGCAAGGTCTGACACAAATCTGCACATCCTAGAGGAACTCGCAAAACTTCATTGGATTGTTCTTACTTATCCACCGCACATGCCGACACTCACGCAGGCCAAATCTCACGCCGACGTCCAACGAACCGTGCACTCCACGGAAAGCTGTATGTGGATAATGGGAAGGTTATTCATACAGGAAGACGTTGGTTCCGAAGTCGACAAATAGAGTGGTACCATGCGAGCACACATGCCCTCCAGTAAGATACGTATGTATGTATTGGACTGGGGACCTATAAACGACGGAGAGGCTTCGTCCCAGCCAGAGCCCTCGGTGGCACATAACCCTTCACAACAAGCTACAGCAGTTCACTCATCGCCGCGCGGTGTGGCCGCGGGGGTGGAGGCGTCCTGTCGCGGACTGCGCGGTCCCCCCGCCGGAGGTTCGAGTCCTCTTTCGGACATGAAAGTCTGTGTTGTTCTTAGCATACGTTAGTATCAGTTAGTTTTAGCAGTGTGTAAATCTATGGACCGTTGACCTATGCAGTTTCGTCCCTTAGGAATTCACATACATTTTTTTAGCTTACTCTCCCCATCGCCGCCCCATACCGAACCCAGGGTTATTGTGCGGTTCGCACAATATGGCTACGCGGGGGTGACGTGACACCCTTTAGTCAAACATTTGCGGCCGTCCTATCTTTATGCGTACTGGAAGGTTGTGCCAGAGAGAAGTATCAGAGTAGGCAATGTTGATCTCGCAAACGAGTTTTCTGTAACCCCATAAATGCTGCGACTCAGCAGCGTTGCACAGACCATCAACCGACGTTCAAAGTCGGTTAAATTCGCGACCTGCTGCTATCATCACAAACATCGGTCTCCAACAGGTTGTTCGTATATCGTTCTTTACACTCGCGCAACAGGTCGCTTCCAGCTGCATCATTCAAACGACATACGCGGTAGACATTCATATTAGGCAATACTTCCCAGCGTTTTTGGTTATACGCTCAACATATTTTGGAAAAATTCTTTGTAAAAAGGAATAAAATGATCCTCTTTCGAAAATCAGGCGAGTAACATCTCTCGCAATTTCGTATTCAACTAATTTACTATTCTAGTATCACAAATAATTAATGTAGTATATTTTTAAAGTTCAAGGAGAGAGACACCATTTACTAAAACGTCCGCTGAATAATAATGCAAACAAAATGAGTGATGGTTTTATAAAATACTCCTCTGAACGAAAGCCCAAGGAACAAAGTGACGCCTTTCACTAGGTTATTCCTCACTCTCCACAGGATGGTCGTAGAAGTCTCGTAATGCCAGTATGGCCTGATGATGATGTACCACCTCGAAACATGTCACTCAATAAATAATTTTGTTGTTAACAAAGATTGTGATTGATACAGGTATTTGAAAACGTTTTCATAGCCCGCATCTGGTGGTCGTGCGGTAGCGTTCTCGCTTCCCACGTCCGGGTTCCCGGGTTCGAATCCCGGCGGGGTCAGGGATTTTCTCTACCTCGTGATGGCTGGGTGTTGTGTGATATCCTTAGGTTAGTTAGGTTTAAGTAGTTCTAAGTTCTAGGGGACTGATGACTATAGATGTTAAGTCCCATAGTGCTCCGAGCCATTTGAAGTACATTTTCATATTTTGTAAACAATCACAGTCAACTAGTAGTCAACATGGCTTCACACGAAAGACGTGCCACAGAAGCGGAGAAAAAAGTTAATGCATATACCGACTGCCAAATGATCCTCTTGGATATATCAAGTTCCATGTATTAAAACATGAATTCTAATATCTTATAGAAAATGTACCCTTCTATTTAAGGTGAGGTTTACTATCTTTGGCCCGAAAAAAGCATGTTTTAAGAATTTTTTTTCGGGATGTGGTATAGATATCAATGTCAAATTTTGTCAAAATATTTATTGATATTTTATATACTAACTGGAATTTTTTCGACTGGAAACGTCGAAGAGCAAAGGCAGAAGTGCCGTCGGAACAAAACAAAATTTAGATGTAGACTTCCACATGCGGTGTGTCACAGGTCAGCCGGATCGTCTGATACCAAAATTGAGTTGACGTTAGCGAAGTATATCAGATTCTTTAGGAGTTGTACGTCACTTACGTTATTTGGCCCATAGGGAAAAACATGGCTGCCATTTGAAAAAAAAAAGATTTTTTATCGACTGTTCGACTTCGTCGGCCAAGTAGAAATATTTATATTTGATGGATCGGAATAAAAGTGGTACAACTCCTAGACAATTTAGTTAGCTTCGTGAGAAACAAAGAATGATGCCAATCGGTTCAGTATATTTGCAGTTACCTTACCGCGCGATAAAAACAACGTCATTTCGAGATACACGCGTTTCAAGATTTGACTACATATAAATGAAATATTATGCAACGTACGTTCAGTTTGCTATTCCGGGTCCATAAACTAGTCCTTCCTCTTCCTGATATAGGGCGTTCTACTCGATCTCGACCATCCTGCGCTGCTGCAGAGCCGTTCGTATGGCCGGTGACAAGCAGTTTTCGGACGCTTGTATCTTGTGGTCGTCCGAATGCTTGGCGAACTGCGTCGAACTGACTCCCAGGGTCACGGCCGTCGTTGTCATGTTCTTCAGATTTGCTGAATACCCTTCGCTGAAACTGCTCCCTGCCAGGAAAGTCGCAATCTCCACAGTCTTCGCACCAGAATGAAAATGCTTGGGGGCAAGCTTCCAAACACACGCGTTCAAACTTTCATTTGAATTTTGTGTGTTTCCTCCTAAGCACAATTACAATAACTGGTCCTCCGCAAGAAAAAAAAAAACGATGCGTGAAAAAGGCCGAATTCGGGCAGGTACATTTTTTGTTCAACCGTGAGTAACAAACATTTCTGTTCCGTTTTCGGAAAAACGGCTTCAGGTGTGTATTCTAAACACTTTTGTGGATCCAAAAATACAACTTTAAGAAATCGATTTTTTGAACGAAAAATAGTAAAGTTAGCAAAGTTCTTCACATCAGTACTGCAGACAGGAAACATGCCCCAAGAACTTAAACGTGCCAAGACAAATGGCCTCCCAAAGCCAGGTAAACCGGAAAATCTTCCACAAAACTACTGGCCCCCAGCACTGCTTAGCACGGTATACAAACGTCTGAACGAGTACTATTTATCACGATCGGTCAGACAATACTTACGGCCATCCCAGTAGAACAAGCTGGCTTTCGTCCCAACCGAAGCTGTACAGACCAAGTCCTGGCCCTTAAAACACATATTGAACCTGGATTCCAAAAGGAATTAAAAGCCTCTATGGCCTTCATTTACTTGTCAGCAGCCTATGATACCGTGTGGAGACAAAGCCTACTCTATAAACCAATGAAAATAATTCCCTTTAAAAAAATGACAAACCTTATTGGTAACATGTTTGGTAACAGACGATGACAGGTCGTCGTGGGAAAGTCAGTAGCCAGAAATTCCTTCAAAATGGCTTACCTCTAGGCTTGGTATTAGCCCCACTGCTTTTCAGCGTATGCGTTGCTGACATATCACAAACAGTTTGTCTTGTCTGCCCTGGCAGCATACTTCCGTAAATGGAGGCTTAGGCCTAACGTCACAAAGACAGAAGTAACATGCTTCCACCTCAATAACAGAGAAGCTTACAGAGCGCTGGAAGTATAACATGATGACACACGCCTCACCCAAAACAAGGAGCCAAGACCCCTAGGGGTCACGTTAGACAGAAACTTGTCATTTAAATCACACCTTAGAAAAGCAGATGCCACGGTGAGAACAAGAAACCACCTCATCCATAAACTCTGCGGAATCACCTGGGGATCAACGGTAATAACTCTGAGGACGTCTGCGCTGAGCCTGGTATACTCTGCGGCTGAGTGCAGTGCACCAGTATGGCTAAACAGCAGTCATGTGAACAAAATCGATGTAGAAAGTAACGACAATATGCGAATTATTTCAGGAACCGTTAGGTCTACACCTTACATATGACTACCCGTCATGAGTCATATATCATCCCCAAAAATACGACGAGAAGCAGCTTTGGTCAGGGAATACTACAAGATAGAAGAAAACCCTGAACCACCAATACTCATCAATATACCAGATCAGAGTATAAAGAGACTTCGTTTAAAGCCTCCTCCTCTTGATGTCGACAGCCTCACTGGGCTGGAGAAGAGAATGGCTCCAAAATGCCCCAAC
The DNA here is from genome assembly GCF_023897955.1 of Schistocerca gregaria. Taxonomy (NCBI): domain Eukaryota; kingdom Metazoa; phylum Arthropoda; class Insecta; order Orthoptera; family Acrididae; genus Schistocerca; species Schistocerca gregaria. The sequence continues at coordinate 132,455,617 of NC_064921.1, read as the reverse complement.
AACTTGGCACCTGATGCCCTGCATTACTGAGGTAGTTCCTGGGTTTCATCACCCCCGCAAGATCTGGTCAACTCTGAACGGACTAAGAACTGGCCATGGAAGATGTGCTGACTCACTCTTCACATGGGGACTGCTCTCTTCGCCAGCATGTGATTGCGGCGCGCCTAAGCCGACCATCCAAAACATCAGAGAAGAATGCAGTGACAGAGCGTTCAGTGGGGACTTTGAAGAATTCCTCATGGCATCCCAAAAACTCATTGAATATATACAAGGACTTTATGTCTGTTTGTGGATATATGTAATGTAGAAAATCGTGATCCAATACTGAAATGTACTTAAATGCCATGAACGAAATAAATACAAATTTTATAAAATATTTGATTAATTACGAAAACGTTAGTCATGACTTTAGAACATAGTAATAGTTTTTTGTTTATTAAACAGTAAAGTTGCATAAAATATTACCTAAATTACATTTCCCAAAATATTTGAGCAATATTGAATTTGTCACTCATGTAATGTGAAATATACAAGATAATTCTTCAGACCAAAAACTTTTACATTGAAAGATACAAATAAAGTTTCAATATGTTTCCAAGAAATTTGGAGAAGTACAGAAATTTGGAAAATAATTTGATATAATATGATACTACAACAGAGATGAATTATGGGCTTTATAACTACATTTAGAATGAACTTTGCTGAGGAAAGAATCAGGGTCACATTTTTTCTTATACTGACGATGGTATTGCTAACGACATTTGACATAGAAATCCTGTAATTTTGGTTTGTTCCAGAAGGGATAGATTTAAAGTGAAACTAATGGTAACTGATGATGATGAGATGTTTTCTGGTTCCTTTGTTTTATTTATTTTTTACTCTTTGGTAAAATTTTAATTTCGATCATAACCGAAGGAAAATATTACTTTCAAATTATAGGAGAAGGGAAGCAAGTTGGCAAAAAGCCTTTTTATTAGTGATCTGTGGAAAAAAGTTTTACTTACCGTCGTCAGAGAAGTTCGGAGCCGTCATTAAGCTTAGAGTTGTGGAAATGCAGAGCCGTATTACTGGGGTGAGAACAGTGTAGACGCAGGATAATCACATAAGAAAGACAGCATGCACACATGCACAACGAGCTGTTTTCAAGAAAAGAAAGAAGAGAAGTGGAGATTTGTGTTCGTTCGTCTTACCACTGCATCAGTTTTTTACTTAGGGGATATGTACCACATGTAGAATATGGCTTTTTAAAATATGGGCTTCTGTAATTGTATGAGGTGCAGTGACTGTACTATTATTTACAGAGTATATTCTGCTTGCTAAATACCTGGTGTTTCTCAGATATGTATTTATTTCAGTCATTTGTTTCTCTATGTTCTTCTTCCTCTTATCACTGTCCATCTCCTCCTCCTGCCCCCATTCTCTCTCCATCTGCTCCTATCTCCTCTCTCTGTCCATCTACTTCTCCCCCTTTCTCAATCCGTCTGCTTCTTCCCCTTCGGTCCATCTCATCCTAAACTTCATCTTCTCCCACCTCTGCCTCTTGCTCATCTCCCTAGGTCCATCATTTATTCCCATTTCTTTGTCCATCTCTTCCTCGCTTCTTTGCCCATCAATCTCTTCCATCACTCTCTCTTTCTATCTATTTCTCCTCCTCCTCCTCCTCCTCCTCCTAACCCTCCTCCTCTCCTTGTCCTCCACCCTCTTCCTGTGTATGTCCTCCTTTGCCCCCCTCTCTGTCAACCTGTTACTCATTAATTTTTCTTTCCATCCTCATTTCAGCCTCTTCCACTCCATCTCCTGCTCTTATCATTCTATTTCCCCTCCCTTCTTCGTTCTCTTTCCCTTCTTCCTATCTCCTCCACCACCCCCCTCCATACACCTCCTCCTCTTTCCCCTTCTCTGTCCATTTATTCCTCTGTCCATCTCCTCCTGTTTCCTCTCTCTGTCCTTCAACATATCTTTCTCCTCCTCTTCCTCTCTCTGTCTTCCTCCTATCTCCTCTCCCTGTTCATACCCTTCTCCCTTCTCTTTCCATTATATGTCCTTTTGCTTCTCTCCCTGTGTCTGTTGTTCTCCTACTCTTATCTTTATCTGCCCACTTCTCCCCCCCCCCACGTCTTTCTGTCCATCTGCTACTCGAATTTGTCTGTAGCTATCATCTCCTTCCCATTCTCTGTCAATATATCTCCCCCCTTCTCTTTTCACATTATCACCCGCACGCTAATAGAAGGTTGTTTGTTCTTTCCCTGCAGTATATATTTCCACACAGTAAGTAGTGTAAGTAGTATGTATACCAAGTACCAAGTTTGGTTGAAATCGGCCATTGGTTTGGGTGGAGCTTTTTACCCACAACTTTTACCAATTACGCACTTTCCTAACATTTTTCACATATATTTAACATACTTCACTCATGTTTGTATATTTCACCTAGATCGCTAGTGAATTCCCCTCTGCAGTTTCGTTTTCAGTGTTTATGACATGATAACCCCTGAGCTATATGTTGTACAATGATATAATTTTGATAATTTCGCTGGCGCTTTCAGTGATTTACGTGGATACTGTGTGTGAAATGTGTTGCGAATAGAGCTAGTAGTAAAGAAGTATTAACTAATGCTGCAGTTTTACTATGTGAACAGCGAAAATACAGTAGGCTAAGCGATAATCTTGTTTCCTTGAACATATAGTGGGGGGTGGGAGGGTTATTAGCAAGATGTTTTCTGCATGTCACTAAGTGCTTTTATTCTTCTATATTAGGTGGATATCATTCCCGTATACGAGCATCGTAAGCTAAGCATCTTTTCACCCCACTTCTACCCCTTTGAGTGGTATGTGGTTTTTATAACCACAACGGTTCCTTAAAGACAGTAAATAATATGTAGCAAGTTTTGTTAAAATCGACCCAGTAGTTTCCGAAGAGGTGTAGAAAATACATACATACATACACATATTTTTGTAATACGTATGGATTTTCGTATCAAATATCCGTCTTTTCCTTTATTTACGGAGCTAAATCACAAATATTCTAATTTCATTTCCAGTGCAGCATGAAGCTGGACCCATTATTTACTCTCAATTTTTCAACTGTATATTACCTGGAGCTTAATAAGGTCCAGAGCGGTGGTACATGATTAACTAAAGTCAGATGCGTATTTCAGGGCCCTAGCCATGATTTTATGCCGATAAGTCAATATTTCCATGGGATTTTTATTTTAGCCACTGAACTTAAAATTGAAACGTTCTCGAAAGTCTTTTAACTCCCGGGATCAATAATTTGCAAGTATTGATATCGATAACAGGCAAAAATCTTCAAGCTGTGGCCCCATCTGCGTGCCTCTTCCTCCTGATTCCGCTCGGATGAGGTCGCGTGGCCGTCTGCAATGCAAAGATGCTTTTAAGAACCGAGGGAGATTTCCAGGTACAACGTGTTGTGGAATGACCAATCCGCAACGCACGTGATGTTGCCCGAAACGTTATTGAGTATTTTGGAGCACATTCCACGCATGGTAATCATAGCTTAAATGAAAATAAATCGTACGTACAATGTGGTACAAACAAAATTATTATCCTGCTATTACATTTAGATTGCAATATTATTTGCACCTACTGTAATAATAATAATAATAATAATATGGTTATTATCAATATTACTGATATGAGGGCTACTCCGAAAGTGAGGAACGATCGGTCGCGAAATGGAAACCACTGTGAAAATCCGACGAGGTTTTACACAAACGTTTTGCTCAGTGTCTCTAGTATGCCTGTCGACCGCATAAAGATGCTCTTTTCAGTTGTGAGCGCACAGTGAGCGAGTAAAGGTGCCTAGAACAATGTCTTCGGCTCAGTAGGAGGACCCTCTGAGAGGCTTCGCCTTAATGAATGCAGCCCACCTAACACAACTGACACGGACTTCCTTCTTAATGGCAGTTTTCAGCCGCACTCGGCAGGGGTAGTGAAGACGCTCCTGCAGAATTTTCGATTGCAAGTGTTCGATCACCATAAGACGACCCTAACTGGCTTGTCCTGAGTATTATCTCTGTTCACATGAAACGCTGGATACGAAGACAACATTTGGGTGCAAGCTAAGAGCTATAGACCAGCGTAGAGAATTATAGGAAAGCACAGGTGGCTGCTTCCTATGACGATGGTGTTGGAAATTTGGTATAACGCTCCGACAAATGTCGAGGCCGGAGCTGTGACCATGTAGAGAAGTACCTGGAAGGTGTAGCTAAATGTGCAAAGAAAGCAGTTTTCATTTTCTCTGTGGTTTCCATTTCGTGACCGACTGTTCCTTACTTTCCGAACAACCGTCGTATTCTCGCCTAGTAATACCTACTTATCATCGTAATTAGGAAAACAATAAGCTGCAGCGCAACTGGGGATATTGTCGATGCCTTCGGTACTAAAGGATCTTGGAGGAGCGAAAATGGCATCCCTTTAAGTTGCAACTTCACTAACAGCTACATGGATACGATTTTCAAAATCGGGTATCGTTCTGCAGACGTTGGTATATAATGTTAAGTTCGTACTTAAGCCGTAATTCCTCTCGTCTTATATATATGGCTCTTATGAGAAATTTACGTTGGGTGCAGTTGAATCTTTCTGTAATCAGCTTCAAATGTTAGTCCTCTAAGTTTTTACTTACATTTTTCTACATTTAGAGCTAGCACCAACCAAACATTTTGTCTGAGTTATCGTACATCGTAATACAGTCACTCACTGACGGCACATTCCTGTACATCACAGTATCAGAAGCTAACAACCGCAGATTGCTGCTTAACCTGTCGGCCGGATCATTTATGTATATAGAAAATAGCAGCGGTCCTATCACACTTCACTGGGGTCTACTGACAATACCTTTGCCTCTAATGAACACTCGTCGTCGAGGACAACGTACTAGATTCTATTTGTCGAGCCACTCACATGTCTAGGAATCTATTTCGTATGCTCCTACCTTCGTTAACAGTCTGCAGTGGGTCACCGTGTCGAACTCTTATCGAAGGCTGAGTTATGTCGCGCCTATGTTGTAGAGTACTCATGGTAAAATCGATTTGGGATTCCATCCGGACGGTTCCCATTGTTTCTCCACTCCAGGAATGCTTTTTACCATCTCTCTGATGCTCTGTCCAGAAACTCTGAAATGTTGGGACTAATTGCAAGAGAGTCTCAACTGTGCAGTGCTCAGCAGCAATATATGAAAAATAAATAGCACTGTGCAGCAATTATCTTCCCTAACAAAAGAATCACAAAACCTAGAACGTAATAACTTGTTTGGTATTAAGTACAGTGTTTGAAATTCTGAACCTATCAGAAATGGAATACAGATAGAAAAACATTACTACCTGCACAGAAACCTTTTGTAACTGTAAGCTTCCAAGAATGTGAAAGAGCAGTAGCAACTGTATAAAGGAAATTTATAAAGGACGGCCAAATTAAAACGGGACATGCGGAAAAAAGGAAGGAAACTCTTTGTTATTCCGAAAGCAATCGCCATTGCTGTTAATACATTCATCCAAAAGTGAGACGAGCTGGTCGTGTCTTCATGGAGAAAAGTTGGCTGTTATCTACAGAACCATCGCTACAGCCAAGGGTGCACCTCTTCGTCCGAAGCCAGTCGAAGATCACGGATGTCTTTGTCCAGGGCTCCAAGAAAATGGAAATCCCGTGAAGAGAGATTAGGACTGTTTGGAGGATGTGTAACGGATTCCCAGCGGAACCTCTGCAGCGTAGTCGAAACAGCGTGGGAGGGCATTATCCTGCAACACAATGATGCACTCTGTCAACAATCGTGAGAATTTGGACTTGACGATGCGCTTCAGGTTTTGCAAAACGTCCGTGTTGTGCTATGCGTGAAATGTGGCGCTATGTACCAGAAAGTCAATGGCCAGCAGGCTCTTGCAGTCATCATGACTATCCTGGAGTTGGAGTGTCTGTTGTTTCGATTATACTGCATAAATTTCTCTGGGAAACCGTAGTACACCCTCCTTATGGTCCCGATCTCTCCCCGTTCTTCTTCTATAATTTTGAAGATCTGAAGAAAGACATTCCTGGCATTCAATTTCCCTGGGTACAATCAAGGTTCCTTAGGCAGCAGACATTTTCTATTGAAGTACTGTCCGGGTTGTCTCACAAAAGGATTAATATGTTAACAGTTTTGGCGACTAATTTTGAAATAACGAACAGCTTGCTTACTTTTCTCCCGATTTATCTCGTTTTCATTTGACTACTTCTTACTCATAGAAAAAGTAGTAACGGAAACCAGGGGGTAATTAGGCAACGAGATTAATGTCATGGGATTAGAAATAATTTTTCTAAGTTTCTGCAATGACATAGTAGCTGTGTAAAGAAGACCGACTAAGCGGATGTGAAAGTGCCTTGAAATGAACTTATAAGATGAAAATTAAAATCACGAAAACAGGTACAGAGTGAAGCCGACTTTAATCAGGTGATACTGAAATACATTAGACAATGTAACACTAAAAAGCATGAGATTTGCTATTATGGTGTGAAAATAATCGACTTTTATTCGAAGTAGAGAGGATATACTTTGCAGTGTCAACAAATAGAAACGAGTTACTCAACAAGAGAAGTTTGATAACATCCAATCTATATTTTCGTGTTTGGAAATCATTTCTGAAGTTTTTTTTGTCGGGAGAGTAATATTGCACACAAGTGAAACGTGACTATAAACACTTCAGACAAGAAGATAACAGGAATTTTTGAATTGAGGTGTTACAGAATAATGCCAAAGACTAGATAGATAGATGGGACAGCTAACGCAATCGTGAAGCAAAGAAATGTGTTCATAACTCGAATGAAAGGTGGGACCAGTTGAAAGGATGTATCCTGAGGCATTGTCAATATGGCAATGATCACAGAGGATGTAGGTGGCTCGCTACAATAAAATGATTCAAGTTGATGAAGGTATCAGTAAATATGCAGGGATGAAGAGACTTATAGGGATATGTAGTTAGGGATTTCATTTTGTACCCTGACGCGTTAGTTCGAAATTTGGTAACTAGAGAGCATTTATTGTATTGGTCATCTGATAGTGTAGGACTTCAGTATGTACAATTATTGAATATGCATTCAACGTTCTTTTGATTGAATTTTCTGGTATGTCTGGTAGGTTATGGATAGTACTACCATATTTTGTGAAGAGAACATGACATGGTCGGAGCAACTAAAGATTCCTCACTCACCAACTCCGAAAATGTGAAAGAAGGTTTTGTCGATCGCACTCCAAGTTCATCTTCAATGGTACTCAATAACATGCGGTCAGTATTTCTAGCAAAAATTGACAAGGCATACAAAAAGGCGCAGAAGCAACAGAAAAAGTTAGATGAGCATGAGAAGGAACGAAAGGTTAGACGGATACATCACAAGGGAAGATGAGCGCTACAACGACGCTGACATAAATTTGACAAAGGCAGATGAACATTTCGAAAAGCCAGAAAAACTTTTCAAGAAGCGGGGAGGGGAAGAAGTCAAAAGAACGATAGAGAGAACGGAATTAGTCAGTGTAGAAGCAACAGTAACTGCAAAAAGAAGTTGGTCACGTCAAAACAAGATGTGAGGGATACACCTGTTGAACTAGAATTGCTAGAAATGAGATCAAATGAAACAGCGGAACAGGTAGTTCATGTTAAGAAAATAAGTATGTGTTTGGCCTGATAAGAGGCCACCAAAATCTGTAGGTATTTCGTGCACAGTAAGTACAATAAAAGAATAAAATAACTGCAAAGAACCGTGCGACGGAGACTGTTTTCAAATGAGAAAGTATTACTGAGAACAAGGAGGAGGTCACGAAAAGGCAATTTTCTCAGCCGTAAGTTTACAATACCGAGTCAGGAAAAGTATCCACGAAAACGTTATGGAAACTGAGGCCACCAGAAGGAGGAAGCGTAAATGTAGACGACACATTTAGCACCTCAAATTTCTCTTCTGTATATAACCATATTTGTAGACGCAGACGAAATTCAGCAGAAGAGAGGAATTATGATGTGGATGACTTCCTAGCGAGGTGTGAGCCCTTGAGACAGCATTGAAATGATTGCACTGGAAGAGAAGCTCGATTTATTTTCCCGATAAGGAAACCTTGCGTGTTACTATTGATGTTTAAAGCCAGTAATGGGATACACTGAGTGGTTATCAGCAGTAGCCAGAGATCATAACAGAAGTTTTCGTGCCGGACAGAGAAAAGCGCAGAGTTTCTACATGCGAGTAACTCCTACTGCTTAGCAGGGAACAATAGTTCTGTAACACGTCTCGTCACATACAGGTACGTGTGTCCAAGGACTCTGGCAATGTATGAAAGTCTGTGTGTTGTTTCAATGCGCCGTTTGCAGCGGCTGCGGCTACCGACTGATGGAAGTGAATTTATTAAGGGGGCACGTACATGAAAGCTAGCAAAATGGCAACACTTTTTCATTGGCTGTTCACTTAATGCAGGGTACTGACATTTCAATTCCTGAATATTACGTTCCATTTCCCTTGCTATGTGTGATAAAATTAATAACTGCCAAAGGCTTTCAAGGGGCCACTCCACTTTCTTGTTCGGTACGTCATCGTTCTATTTACTCCTGCAGCGTTTTATTTCAGTTCTTTCTTCAGATGCAGAGAATGTTTGTGTAGTACATCAAAACGGCTGTGGAATAAAATTACAGCCACTGATTTAGTATTTTCTGATTATGGTCATTGTTTACAAGTGGTTGAAAAGGTGTAAGGTTTACAAGAGTTGTGTAAAAGTCCATTATTAGAATCTACTGCGTGCCTCGTTCCAGTGAAATATAATTACTGCCCTTCAATAATCTTGGCTGATTACGAACTGTAAAGAGGCTATGATTTGATCCAGGAACTTTCATTCTGTCGATGCTGAAGGAAGTTGATTACAGGAGAACTGCTGCAGACGATGTTATTGCCACTCAGTTTGAAAATCAGATTAACCAGAGAAGACAGGCAAAGAAAAAAATGCTTGACAATGAAGAGTAGTATGCACATGGTTGGCACTAATTCATTCACGGAAGGTAAGCCATTATACAAACATTGTCAAATTGTAGATTTGGGTCTTTCACAACTTACATTTTGGAAGCCTTATGTACTTACTGCAGGGTACGCACATTTCAGTTCCTGAATATTACATTTCCCTTAAAACCAGTTACGTTTCAGTACTTAATTCTGGCATCCAACTGATGGTAAAGTATTTTATGAAAGGAAGATTCGTTTAATATAACAGTAATATATTTATATAAGAGAAACTCCCTAAAATTGGGTGTATTTTTTGACAGATATTTGGCGAGCTGTAAAAATCAAGCAAAAGAAGATAGCAAAATTGTATTCCACAAATATTTCTAATAATGGTAAACCAAAATTTTGTAAAAAAGTACATTAATTTCATTTTGATGTTGTTGTTGTTGTGGTCTTCAGTCCAGAGACTGGTTTGATGCAGCTCTCCATGCTACTTTATCCTGTGCAAGCTTCTTCATCTCCCAGTACCTACTGCAACCTACATCCTTCTGAATCTGCTCAGTGTATTCATCTCTTGGTCTCCCTCTACGATTTTTACCCTCCACGCTGCCCTCCAATACTAAATTGGTGATCCCTTGATACCTCAGAACATGTCCTACCAACCGATCCCTTCTTCTGTTCAAGTTGTGCCACAAACGTCTCTTCTCCCCAACCCTATTGAACACTTCCTCATTAGTTATGTGATCTACCCATCTAATCTTCAGCATTCTTCTGTAGCAACACATTTCGAAAACTTCTATTCTCTTCCTGTCCAAACTATTTATCGTCCACGTTTCACTTCCATACGTGGCTACACTCCATACAAATACTTTCAGAAATGACTTCCCCACACTTAAATCTATACTCGATGTTAACAAATTTTCCTTCTTCAGAAACGCTTTCCTTGCCATTGCCAGTCTACGTTTTATATCCTCTCTACTTCGACCATCATCAGTTATTTCGCTCCCCAAATAGCAAAACTCATTTACTACTTTAAGTGTCTCATTTCCTAATCTAATTCCCTCAGCATCACCCGACTTAATTCGACTACAATACATTATCCTCGTTTAGCTTTTGTTGATGTTCATGTTATATCCTCCTTTCAAGACACTGTCCATTCTATTCAACTGCTCTTCCAAGTCCTTTGCTGTCTCTGACAGAATTACAATGTAATCGGCGAACCTCAAAGTTTTATTTCTTCTCCTTGGATTTTAATACCTACTCCGAATTTTTCTTTTGTTTCCTTTACTGCTTGCTCAATATACAGAGTGAATAACATCGGGGAGAGGCTACAACCCTGTCTTACTCCCTTCCCAACCACTGCTTCTCTTTCATGTCCCTCGACTCTTATAACTGCCATCTGGTTTCTGTACAAATTGTAAATAGCCTTTCGCTCCCTGTATTTTACCCCTGCCACCTTTAGAATCTGAAAGAGAGTATTCCAGTCAACATTGTCAAAAGCATTCCCCAAGTCTACAAATGCTAGGAACGTAGATTTGCCTTTCCTTAATCTTTCTTCTATGATAAGTCGTAAGGTCAGTATTGCCTCACATGTCCCAGTATTTCTACGGAATCCGAACTGATCTTTCCCGAGGTCGGCTTCTACTGGTTTTTCTATTCGCCTGTAAAGAATTCGTGTTAGTATTTTGCAGCTGTGACTTATCAAACTGATAGTTCGGTAATTTTCACAGCTGTCAACACCTGCTCTCTTTGGGATTGGAATTATTATACTCTTCTTGAAGTCTGAGGGTGTTTCGCTTGTCTCATACATTTTGCTCACCAGATGGTAGAATTTTGTCAGGACTGGCTCTCCCAAGACTGTCAGTAGTTCTAATGGAATGTTGCCTACTCCCAGGGCCTTGCTTCGACTTAGGTCTTTCCATAATACTGTCCTCAAGTATATCGCCCTTGTATAAACCCTCTATATACTCCTTCCACCTTTCTGCTTTCCCTTCTTTGCTTAGAACTGGGTTTCCATCTGAGCTCTTGATGTTCATACAAGTGGTTCTCTTATCTCCAAATGTCTCTTTAATTTTCCTGTAGGCAGTATGTATCTTACCCCTAGTGAGATAAGCCTCTGCATCCTTAAATTTGTCCTCCAGCCATCCCTGCTTAGCCATTTTGCATTTCCTGTCGATGTCATTTTTGAGACGTTTGTATTCTTTCTTGCCTGCTTCATTTACTGCATTTTTATATTTTCTCCTTTCACAATTAAATTCAATATTTCTTCTGTTACCCAAGGATTTCTAGTAGCCCTCGTCTATTTACCTACTTGATCCTCTGCTGCCTTCACTACTTCATCCCTCAGAGCTACCCATTCTCCTTCTACTGTATTTCTTTCCCCCATTCCTGTCAATTGTTCCCTTATGCTCTCCCTGAAACTCTGGAAAAACCACTGGTTCTTTCTGTTTGACCAGGTCCCATCTCCTTAAATTCCCACTTTTTTGCTGTTTCTTCAGTTTTAATCTACAGGTCTTAACCAATAGATTGTGGTCAGAGTCCACATCTGCCCCTGGATATGTCCTACAATTTAAAACCTGATTCCTAAATCTCTTTCTTACCATTGTATAATCTACCTGATACCTTTTAGTATCTCCGGGGTTCTTCCATGTATACAACCTTCTTTCATGATTCTTAAACCAAGTATTAGCTATGATTAAGTTGTGCTCTGTGCAAAATTCTACCAGGCGGCTTCCTCTTTCATTTCGTAGCCCCAATCCATATTCACCTACTACTCTCTCCCTTTTCCTACACTCGAATTCCAGTCGCCCATGACTATTAAATGTTCATCTTCCTCCACTATCTGAATAATTTCCTTTATTTCATCATACATGTCATCAATTTCTTCGTCATCTGCGGAGCTACTGGCATATAAACTTGTACTACTGTAGTACGTGTGGGCTTCGTATCTATCTTGGCCACAATAATGCGTCCACTGTGCGGTTTGTAGTAGCTTACCCGCATTCCTATTTTCCTATTCATTATTAAACCTACTCCTGCATCACCCCTATTTGATTTTGTGTTTATAACCCTGTATTCTCCTGACCAAAAGTCTTGTTCCTCCTGCCACCAAACTTCACTAATTCCCACTACATCTAACGTTAACCTATCCATTTCCCTTTTTAAATTTTCTGACCTACCTGCCCGATTAAGGGATCTGACATTCCACGCTCCGATCCGTAGAACGCCAGTTTTTTTTCTCCTCATAACGACATCCTCTTGAGTAGTCCCCGCCCGGAGATCCGAATGGGAGACAATTTTACCTCCGGAATATTTTACCCAAGAGGACGCCATCATCATTTAATCATACAGTGAAGCTGCATGCCCTCGGGAGCAGAGAGCAGAAATGATTAGCGAACAAGTTAACAGACAGGAGATTTACTTGACTTGTATTTCTCCAAGCAAGCGAAGGCTCATTACAAATGTTGCAGCCATCACAATATCAACAAGCATGAAGCTCGCTGTACTATCCATGAACTACGGTATCGGTGCAACGAGACTCAAAGTGCTAGTGGGGCTAGTGGCTATCACCAGCTCTCCTGTATTTCGGTGGCAGAGGGCGTTCATGGCACAGAGCCGCTGGAGCTGTGTCTTGGAGGGCTTGTACCATTGGGTCTGCCAGATACTGCAGCGTTGGACAGTACAATTAGAAACAAATATGCTCAGTGACGTAACTGAACGTATATGTTCGCGATATTGTACAAACAATGTTTGATTGAAATGGAATATTTTAAATTCGGAAACAAAGGGAAAAATGAGAGAAAATTTGAAGTGATGACCAACCATGTAATTCAGTAACGATAATCCCATCGCCTTCGTAAGGCGCGTAAATATTATTGTACAATGAATCTGCATGCTATTCACCACTATTCGCTGTCCACAAATAGTGACTGTCGCTGCTGATGCATGATTTTCTTCTCAAGTCATATTTGTACACAATTGAAATGATGTTATATTTACAGTCCTAAGACCCTCAGTTTATAAAATACTGAAAATTTTTGAGGCCGCAGAGCTGTCAATTGGACTGCATTTCCAAATTTGCCTATGATTAGTAGCTTTTGCAGGGCTCTGGAGGCCACGGCCTTGCTGTATGTGTATTGTAAACTGATAGACAGCTCATAGACAAAAGAGCCGAAGCAACTAGAGAGTTTTAACCCCACAGTACTTCTTGATTGCTTAGTTTTGAAAGTTTTGTGGCCACTGAGCCGTAATTACCACTGTTGTGTCACACATTCAATTACAATTATCTTTCTTTTATGTTTCTTCAAATGACAAATTCATTATAGGTTACAGAAACATCATTAGCACTACTGCCACATATTTTGTTTATTAGGATTATCTTTTATTGCGGGAATATGGATGTACTGCACAATGGTTTTGTGTAACATTTCGGTACTATATACCTAATGGTACAACTGTTGAAAGGCAATTACACTCATTATGAGATAAATGAGCACACAAAGAGTAGAAGCTAGAGTTGGGACCTGCAACAGCTGACAGGAATGGAGGCAAGGGATCCTTGAGTCCGTGGCACAGGTGGAGACATCCCACTGAGAACCTGGTGTGCAGGGGCTCTCCATCTGCATGCAGCAGCTCAATGCCCAACAAAGGGGGAGACATATTCTTCTACACATGCCCCAACAAACTTGGCCCCTGGTGTGTGTCTTGGAGAGATCCCACTGTGAGCCTTCTGTGTGACCCTCCCTGTCGACACGTCACCACTCCATGGCCAGTAGGCAGATGATTTACATTCATGTACACATGTGTGTGTATGAACTCAGATCCTGCCATGAGCAGTGGAGATAACTCACTCTGATAGTGCTCTGTAGCAACTCCCTGGCAGCATACTTCAGCTTCACGGCCAACAGATGTGGAGAAACATTTTTCTGCTGATGCATCTGCTCTGTCTACAGATCCAGACCCAAAGGGACAAGCCAATCCACTTGATTCAACACGCCACTCCCAGGAATGAATGGCAATTGGCACACACTTCGGTTCTACAAACTGTGGGACAATGCTATAGAGATCATCAAACTATTAGGTGGACTTTTAGTTGATCTGATACATGGTAATATCCAGAGAAACAATCTACAAACATTAAAGCACCACAAGGTCATACTACACATGTTGTAACAAAAATGTCGATGAATTTGAACTCTCATTGTGTACTTGCATCATGAGTCATTGCAATGAGGGACATGTAGTACACCGCTGTTAACGTCGGCATCTTTTTCTGCATGTTTGGGGTGGAACCAACGTTCTTATATGACACTGACCAAACCATTTTGAGTCATGGAGACTTTTCTTACTGCTCACGTAACCTATCAAGGATGGTCGCATCTTAGATCTAACAGCTCTGACTCCGTTCAAAAATTGCTCTGAGCACTACGGGACTTGACTTCTGAGGTCATCAGTCCCCTAGAACTTAGATCTACTTAAACCTAACTAACCTAAGGACATCACACACATCCATGCCCGAGGCAGGATTCGAACCTGCGACCGTAGCGGTCGCGCGGTTCCAGACTGTAGCACCTAGATCCTCTCGGCCACACCGGCCAGCTCTGAACTCAGCTTTGCTGCATTTGTGAGCTAAGAGGAGAGAGAGTAATTATCATAAGGAGCAGGTTATGGGCTACAATTCTATGCCAATCAGCACATAAACTATACACAATCCTTGTTGAAACATGGGGAAAAGACTTTGAAGCTGGAACTCATGTTGCAGGTCCGTGAGACGATTTGACAGTAACTATGGATATCGAAAAATTGGTTTACCTGTCTCTCACGTGTCAAAGGAGTGTAGATGCAATTAATTAGATTAACAGGTAGGACCGAACAACAGTGATGTGATTTTTGCCTTGTGTTCTTTATTTTTCTGTCATGTATATTCAGCGCAATATATTAATTATAGCAGATGTTCTATTTTTATTTTTAATTAAGTCCGCAAGTGACATTTTTTGTCACACATCAGTTGTGACGCCACAATAACTTTCGCGGTCATCAGATGTACTCGTATGTACCTTAACCACACACACGATTTTCACAGTATTACTTTTGCCTTCTCTCATAATTATTCATATGCATAAGTGAACGTCACGCTACACATACAGCTACACATGCGTTTGCTAATGAGCTGTTGTCGAAAGTATTCACATATTCACAATATACCAACATTAATATCCGCAAATAGAATTTTAATTGGTTCTGTTTTTCATTTTTGCGTATTTATTTGTACTTCTACACGAATATACAGTAACACAAGAGTCATAAGAATAATTTTGACATATGCTTTATTGCTCTGAAAATGTATTCGATGGTTTACTATGCATCTGTTTTACTATCTATTATGTTCTGATCAGTGTGACGTATTACGTGATTATCATTTAACGTAATTCAGTTCATGTTCTCCTGTAAAATCAATCTTTCATGTGACATTGTGTATTATGTTGTAGGCTGCTGTTTGGCTGAATGATTGAGTTGACCTGCAAAGTAAGAGGTATGAATGACATCATTTAATACAAAATGAATTGAGTATCTGCAAACGTAGATAAAATGTCATTTCTGTAAATGCGAGTGTCAATCTCTTATGTCGTTGTCATCAAACAAGAACATAGTACGAACATCGAGTTGTGAATGTAAAAGATTACAATTGTTCATGTTCTCTTCTCATTTCATGTACCCTGAAATAAAATCCATTACACCAGTAAGTGTATGATTGAGTCTGAGATGGTCTACATATAAGAATGTTAAAGGAAAGATGCTCCCCTATGCACAAGGTTTAATTGTCACGCATGACACGATGGCACATCTCTCATTGTACGAACAACCTGTGGAGGAAAAAAAATTAAAATAAAAATGTCCTACCAAACCAGTATTTGATGAAATTATTATACGTATGTGTTTTAGCACAATTTCATCTACATCCATTTTGGTTCGCAATAGGGGTGTGACATAAAGTGTCCATCTCTATCTGAAACTGTTTACTGACATTTTTCAGGAGATGACATGAGAGTTCCGTTGATGAAGTAGTCATTCAGTTACACTGCTTTCTAATTATAGATCTACTATAGTACTGTGATGGCTATTTCATATTCATACTGCTTTTTCTGCTTCCCTGTGTAGTCAGTCGAAAGAAACATGGAATTCATGGAAAGCTTTTTAGCAAGATAAGAGATCTCTAGGTAGGTTTGGCTTTCCTCAGGCCACGTGGATCTTCGTTACAGCATCTCAGCATAACGTTCAGCTTAAGCTGTCAGAACCTAGCTTTCTGACTGTGTCTTATGGTTAATTACGGGAGCGGACACGCTTTGTCACTGTGCCTATGTGCAGAGCACTGGAGAGGTTCTCTAAAGAAATGTGTCATTGAGTGAGAGAGAATTTCTGCCTTCCTGCGCTCCTAAGAGCCCTACTAGTTCAGTATAAAGAAAATACACAGAGAGGGAGAGCGTCTAACACCTTTCCCAAAGTTTCACTACTTGGAACATTGTCCAGCAGGTTCCTGCTCTGACGAAAAGTACAAAGTTTCAGATTGGCCAGGAGTAAAACACCTCTCTTTAGGATTTGGAAGAGTAATGACTTCATTGTAGGCTTTCACAGAGTTAAGACTTTAGGTTAGGACAGGAGGGATGATATGAGAAGAACCATACTGCCAGTAGAAGGATGTGTATAGCGAAGCACTAAGTAGAAAGAGAGGGCGGAACACATATTCTACAGATGTTAATGGCGCCGGCTACGTTACTCATACTCCGCGTAATGTAGTAAGATGACCACTCGTCTGCCTGCTTTTGTTGTTCAGACGAGAAGTTGATTCATTTACTTCAGGAGCCGAGTACGCCATTTCAAAGTCAAGAATACTGCTTGTTGCTCTCATTGCGCATTTTGCCAACCTTACGGCGTTCTCTCCCATCTTTCTGCATATTTATTACTTTTAGCTAACAGCATAGGTTTTCATTGATCATGTCTGTGAATCTTTAACATAACTGCATTTTATGCTCCCCAACCATTTATACTTATATGCATTATACTGTAGAATTATAATCCTTGATGTACCTGTCAATGTTTCTTTATCAATGTCAGTGAGCAGTTCTTTTGTTTAGACAATAAATCTATGTGTTATACAGACAATTTGTTTCCATTCCTATGTAGAAGGTCTCTTTTCCCATAAGCAGGTCATATGAGAGGTGTGGTACATATTTTTAGTGTTTAATTTTACCACCCCTATTAATATTCATTTAAATAAGATGTTTTGTGTTCCGTGATAGTATTCTTGCTTCAAATTAATGTACGTGATCGTTTGGGATGGTTCGCAACTAAGGTGCCAGGATTCAGTATTGTGCATATCTGGCATATACTCCAACCCCAACCCACATCGCACAATGGGATAGACTAATATAGTGATCTGTGTCAAATCAGACATTTGACGGAAGATGTAAACACAGTAGAGCGTTTAGGAAAGCTGGTATAGAATACAGCCAAAATTTAACATCCATGCAGAAATACTGTTTGTGGTTAAGGCTGTTGTTTTCCTTTATACAGTTTTCAGAATGTAGTAATTACGATAACGATGGTGTTACTAGATGTTGTTAATTATTATATTACTATAATATATTCAGCAAATCTGTAGCTTGGCAGTATATTGTCAAAACCATAATTTCTTACATTTTGAGAAGGTATTGTTAACAGCTTAAGTTAAATATTTTAAATTTGTTTACCTTATTTTCTGTTACTGCTACTGAAATGTATCCTGTCACGATTGGCTCTCACCTTTGTCAGAGTGGCTACTGAGGTGTATTTTAATTATTTGGATTCCTAACCAGATCGAGTCCGCTGTGATATCCATTATGCTGTGTATGAAATCACTAACTTTGGAAGAATACAACAATTTAATAAACACCATGTATATGCGAATGAAATACAAACATTACATTATGAACTTAACTGCCATGTATGTATGGAATTATTTCAACGTTACATAACGTGAAAGTAGATGACTGCCTATCGTTCGCCATCGCACATCCTTTCCCTAGCTGCAGTAAAGTATCACTCTTTCATTTACAAACGTAATGTGAGTGTTGCATTTAGGTACCGAAATATGAAGACATTAGTTACGCTATCGTCCGCTGTTGGAAAATCTTTTACCATCACATTGATCATCAATAGGCCTTGTTATGTTGTAGCAGTTCCACCGACGTCACACCTTTATAGTTAATACAGAAACTGAATTACCTTTATTCGTGAAAAGATGACATTTCTTGTATTTCAGAACATTTATTAGACTTTTATTCATACAACATTTAGTTATTGATTTACAAAAATACACAGTATATTTACACATCTGTCCCATTTCACATGTCCGAACACTCTGTGAGTTATGTGATACTCATGACGTCCTTTGTCTGGAAAGCCAAACCTGCGCCACCAATACCACATCGCCTACTTTTTACTGGAACAGCAGGGCTTGAGAAAGAGTGTGACTCAGAAAGAGGCATAGCAGTGTGTAAACTGTTTGTCCAGTCTTATAGCAATCACAAAATGAGCAATCGTTCAATAAACATCCAAGATGACTACATACACTCAAAACAGTCTTCAGATTAATAATAAAACTACAAGGATTTGGTACTTGTAACCAATCACACTGGAATTATAACTCTGGGGCGATTTATCAGACTTGAACCGAATGCATAGCAACTGCTTCTCTAAAAACATCAAAAATGTATCACATCAATCATCTCAAAGATACATAAATTTGAAGTAGTATCGGGAATTCCCCAAAATATAGCTAGCACTCACATTATGATGAACAACAGCAATTATCCTCTGAGGCGTACTACACACAGAAGTACATACATCCTGAAATTCCCAGGAAATAAATTAATGATTCCATTCATATAGAATGCCACTGATTTTGTAGATTTCTTTATGGATGGAATTTTTAGTACTTAACACTGGTTACAAATGAAAAATTGTAAATTTTCTATTATTCTAAAACGAATATATATATATATATATATATATATATATATATATATATATATATATATATATATATCACACATTAACTAATTGATTATATGTACAACTGCCTTTTTTTGAAGAAGAACTCAAAATGAGAATCTCACTGAAATTTGGTAGATGTTTGCAAGAAGAGACACTGAGATGACAGAACTATGAATTTGGTGTCAAGTGTATAACATGACTGATGTGTCAATCAACTGATTATGTTCTCTTAAGATACAAAAAATATATCAAACGTTTGGACGGTTTACTGAGATCCTACAAAAGTTGAAGAAATGGCATGAGAATAGTTACAGACAGTAATAAAATCATAAATTTTGTTTCTGAATTATTCAGTATCTCATCTAAGGGCAATGTACTAGAAGTGAAAGTATATTATACTCTCTAAACCACATATATGTTTCTTTTCGAAATCAAGAGAGAATAAATAATATAAAACTACTGTAAACGTCATTGAGCGTAATAGTTTCTGAAACAAATCTGTTGTGCTAGAATTAGGAAAGCTGTCATGCAGATATTTGATAAGAAACATATTTAGTGTGAATTAGCAACACTGTTTAGGTTTGTGGCCAACGGAAAATGTGACTCCTGATATGTTCTACAGTTTCTGTGAATGGGTTATGAACAAAATTATAGATCACGAATGTACATATAAAGAAGCAGCGTCGTATTAATTCACCTGTTTCCATACGCATCTGAGAAAACGTAAGAATATGCACCTGTTAACGAAACTAAATATGACATTGAATTAAAAAGTGCCTCACCATCTTCTAATGAGGAAAACACTTGTCCAACGTGTCTTGTGATTGTAGAATTATCACACAGCTACAAAAAACAATAAAAAATGAAAGAGTTGGTAAAAAGATTGCAGCTACCTTTTGTTAATGTATGTGGTGCTTAATTTTTTTTTTATATCAAATGAGTGAATCAGTTAACCAGCCATAATCATGATCTTTCTGAAATTGCAGAAAGTTTTGTTAATATGTTGAAGGGCTTGTGTACTTTGTAATTACATCTGTAGTTTCTATACAAGTAGGCTATTACTCCATATGAATATTTCTGATGTTTGAAAAAGGCTTCATAAATTATATAAAATACTTAAGTCACAGTTTTAAGGAAAATATATATATTTTCGTTACTAGAAACTCTCTGTCGCCTTACAGTCAATAGTAGGTGAAGATGGAGATGCTTGTGTAGACCGTAAGAACCGTTTAATCACTCAGGAAATATTTTTTGCATACTAGTACCATGACATTGCAGAATGACTAAAAGGGTGATGCGAATAACCGAAATTATTGAATTTCCTGCAGTAAATATCAACACTGACATATATAAATGCTAAACTTGACACATTGATTGCTGCAGTGTGGCTTCCAGGTGAGAAATGAACTGCAGGCCTTAAGTGACTGCGTAAGATGCAAATCAAAATACCACACGATAAACTCTAAGATTGTTCTGGAGAGATAAATATGCCTTTCATATGTTTACTAAACACCCAACAATAATACAGCTTCTCATAGCTGTTGAACAGCTTACTACATGATTAATTATTATCTTTAAGTGTCAGCAGAGAAATTACAGTTATGTACACATAATTATAATCAGCACACAACATGTCAGGTACATCGCAAACACAGCTCTATGAATATGACAACATATGTTCAGCTATACACATAAGAATACTTGAGGTAGTACCTACAATGATCCCAGTCTGTGGTAGGTTTTTCTGTCCACAATAGTTTCATTTACCATTAGAATAACTGTTATGTGAATCTATTTAGCCAATAAGCAAGAGCATTACGAAACATACAACATCTTCTTTCTTTCTTGATGATACATCGTTAAGAAGAGAGACACATCGAAACCCCTATCACTTAAAAAGAGGAGGAACATGATATTTGAAAAAAATTAAATTAAAGAACATTTACACTGCATGCCACACTCAGGCTAGTGATAACGTCTTTGGGAGTGCGTTAGAGTAGATATTGCTTCTGTACATCGTCTTGTATCAAAGTATTCCTCTGACTGACTGCAGAATCGTTATTTAAAGTTTCCAGTAAATGGACTTATCTAAACCAGTCTCTTTCGGTAGAACAAAACACCTGTGAGGTAGTGACACACGTCAAAGGTGAATCTGTACGTTAGGATGCCCAAGACTTTCCCTTGTCAGTTTGTAATAACCAGTTGTCTAGGCAAACATTTTGTACCCTCGAGCCAAAGTAAACCATTCCCATCTTTCGTAATGTCATTTTAGGATCCACTCTGTAGGTTACGAGACCCTTAGCATTAATTATAGTGATGTTCATCAGTAACAAATTTACTATAGTTTTCATTTTTGTCCCACGGTTTTTTCATAGCAATGGTCGGGAATAGCAGGAAATGTGCTATTAACCTACATTAAGCTCATGGTTTCGTCGAACGTGGTCAATAATGGGGGCGGTACAGTAACAGGAGTCGAGTCTCTTTCACTACACGTCTCGTTGCACACGCTAGCAGTCATTCAAAAGACAACAGCCCTCACATAAGGGTTGTGTGTCACATTCAACATTTATCCATTGCCAACAGCAGCTTCCCCAATGGCAACGTCCGCTACTACTGGAAGCTCAGTAGTAGTGGATAGTTCTCCAATGACAGTTACAGTTCCACCAAATGTAGTGTCCACTTCTAATGGTCGTTCCACGGAACAAGCCACCAAACCACTCACATCTGAAGGACCTCTACTGGGAAATTCTGATGGAACTGGGATGTCTCCAGAATTCGCTGCCCCTCCTCTGACGCCTGGAGTTTCTCTATGGGCACTGTCCTCCCCAGCGGTTGAAATGACTCCCAAGATTGACTGCCCTCCATTGGAGCCCACGGAATTTCCAAAGCACTCAGTAGCCATAGCGCAATTCTCAGTGGAAAGCCGACTAGTGCTGTCGTCTGGGGGTGGGGAGATTCCCTCCTGCGCTCCTACTTGGGCCGGACCCTGGCTGTCTGGGCTGTGGTGGTTGTGGTGCTGCTGGACGTGGTGGTGATGGTGGCGGTGGCGCCGGCGACGGTGCTGCCGAGCGGCGGCCGCCGCCGCATACTCCAACTCTCAGCAGCGCTCGCGCCTGTTCAGCTCCTCCATGTAGGCCGACAGCTCGTCCTCCAGAGCGCCGTGCTCCACGTCACGCAGGCTACTATTGCTCACGTTGTTGCTGTTGTTGCTCAGGCTCACCTGCAAAGTATACGTGTTTTTCAGGAATATATCTGTATGAATTGTACAGGATGTTTAACAATTGCTGTTACAGGCTTCTATGGTTCTATGGGTTATCGATGGTGCTTAGTATACGGAGCTTTGAGAAGTAACCCATGACTCGTACCCAGCCGTTCCATTTCCTATAAGTAGCCTTTCCTTACAAGGGAACCTCCCCATCGCTCCCCCCTCAGATTTAGTTATAAGTTGGTACTATGGTTAGTCCTTGAAAAACTGAACACAGATAAATCGAGAACACAGGAATTTGTGTGGAACTATGAAAGAAATACGCAAAATATACAAACTGAGTATTCCATGCGCAAGATAGGCAACATCAAGGAAAATTTGAGTTCAGGAATGTCGTGGTCCCGTGGTTAGCGTGAACAGCTGCGGAGCGATAGGTTCTTGGTTCAAGTCTTCCCTCGAGTGAAAAGTTTACTTTGTTTATCTTTGCCAAGTTATGATTTGTCCATTCGTTCACTGACGTCTCTGTTGACTGTAATAAGTTTAGTGTCTGTGTTTTGCGACCGTACCGAAAAACCGTGCGATTAGTAGACGAAAGGCGTGCCCCTCAAATGGGAACTGAAAACATTTGATCGCAAGGTCATAGGTCAACGGACTCCTCCACAGGAAAACAGGTCTGATATATTCTATACAACACTGGTGACGGCATGTGCGTCACATGACAGAAATATGTTGTTGACCCACCTAACTTGTACATTTGGCGAATGGGTAAAAAGATTCTTCTACCTTGCCCGATTTAGGTTTTCTTGTGGACGTGATAATCACTCCCAAAAAAGTGATGAAAACATAAAAGTTTGTCACATAAACTGCAACAAATGAATGCAACAGTTTCACAGTCACACAGTTTTCCCTGTACTCTGTCAAAACATATGTTTTTAACGTTTTCAAATTTTTCCGTGTGTAGACCGTCAAATCCTGCATAAGTCCAAGCAAATCTGAACCTGTCCTGGAGTATTGGAGAGCGAAGTTGATTATGTGTGAGTGCCTGAACTTTGATAATTGACACACGGTCATGTAAACAATACTGCTCTGCAGCTTCGCAAATTAATAGAACCATTTCACAAAGTATTTCACTTGCCGAAAACGAAACACATCTAACGGTTGTACAAGAGGTGTACAACCTGGAGGAATGGTAATCACGTCTACTCCCACACTAAAATTGGACAATGCCTGATCCTTTTGTCCTGTATAGACTGTATAAAAATTAAATTTTTCACTTGAGGGAAGCCTTGAACCCACGACCTCCGCCCTCGCAGTTGCCCACGCTGACCACGGGACCACGGCGCTTCTAAGCTTATAGTATCCTTGATGTTGCTTATCCTGCTCATGGACTACTCCGTTTATATATTATTTATTTTTTTCATAGCTCCACACAACTTCTTCATGTTTTCTCGACTGATCTGTGTTCAGTTTTTCAAGGCCTATCCACTGTGCCACCTTATAACTAAATCTGAGGGGGGTGCGAAGGGGAGGTTCCCTTGTTAGAAGTTATCTACGCTGGATGCGCAGCAGTGTGTTTGAGAGCATCTCCCAAGAGGACAGAACCTGTCGGCCTGTGAAGCTTGAAGGCACTAGCACTCTCCAGTTTCGGCCTCAGATCTGGAAGACTCATCCCTGGGTGAGCGTGGTGTACTGTGCCGGTGCCGAACCACAAGAGAAAGTAGCCGTGTAGTCTGGAGGGTTTCCACCTGTAACATGGGATAGGTTAGGTAGCACGACCGGTCGCAAGCTGTAGTTGGATGCAGTGGTACACTGGTAGCAGACGCGTACAGGGCCCACGTATACTAACCCTGGCCGGTGTAAGAAGCAAGTGGTTTGGTGACACCCTTAGGAACATCTGCCCACAACGTTTGTGTTTTCTGGGAAAGACGACCGTGAACGTACGAGATATTATGTCTCCGTCTTCATTTAAAACTTCTGGTCTGATAAACTGTGGTCGATGTATAAACCTCTCTCCTGACGTTAGTCTCCGACTGTCGCAGACATCCTACGAGGTAAAGCGGCGAACTGCGAAGAGCACTGGAGGAATCGCTGATTATATAGGCAGTGCAAAGGGCAGCACTGTCCATCACGTGGCGTCGGCTATAAGATTCTCTGGCAATGACAACATTCTCCATTGAAAGTAATCAATAGTCACGCTTGTGGTGCAACGCTAACATCCAAGTTTTATCCAATTTAACACCTTCGTCTTTTCTGTTAAAACTATTATGGTGTTTATCAATCTCGATAGCCTCTCTATACATGCGTGCATCATAATGCGAGTTTTCAGATATGACGCTCGCCTCGCTGAATTTTATTTCTTGATCATCTTCCTACCGGCTGGTGTGACAGAGCGGTTCTAGGCTCTTCAGTCTCGAACCGCGCGACCGCTGCGGTCGCAAGTTCGAATCCTGCCTCGGTCATGGATATGTTAGGTTTAAGTGGTTCTAAATTCTAGGGGACTGATGACCTCAGGTGTTAAGTCCCATAGTGCTCAAAGCCATTTGAACCATCACCTTCCTGGTAAATATGTTCCTGGTAAATATGTTATCCCTGAGACCCAGGCGGCAATGCCTCTTATGTTGAACTAGACGGGTGTCACACTTCTCTTTGTGGTACCGATATAAACCTGTCCACAACAACCAGGAATTTTATATACCCCCGGTGTAGTCAAAGGGTATTGTGCATCTTTTGTCGATCTTAAATATTATTTTATTTTCCTGGTGGGTCTGAAAAGTTTCCATCCCGTACTTGCTTAAAACATTCCCAATGCGATCTGTGACCTTATTAATGAACAGAAGAAAAGTCTTGCCGTTTGGCGACTGTTGTTCGACGTTGCTCCTGATTCTCTGCCTAGAGCGAAGTGCTCTGTCCATATCCTTGCTAGTATAGACACTTTTCACGAAAGTTGACCGTAGATGTTCAATGTCATCATTTAAGTAAACAGGTTCACAAATTTTGTAAGCCCTGTCAACCAAGATTATCATTACACCTCTCTTTTGTCTAGGGTGATGGTCTGAATCTTTATGCAGATAACGATCAGTATGTGTTTGCCTTTCTATACACCTTATGGCCCATCGTTCCGTCCCGTCGTTTAATCACACTTTATTACTCTTTGTCTCCATAGTAAAACTGAATTTTCGGATTAATACTGCTTAAATGTCTCAGAAAGTATGCAACTCATTTGCTCCGTGTTTCCATACTACGAACGTGTCATCGACGTAGCGATAACATTGGGCTGGTCTCTTACTGGCAGTCTGCTAAACCCGTTGACCAGAAGTCTCCTTAAACGAGTTAACCACAGCTGGACTAAGAGGACTGCCCATAGCCACACCATCAATCTGTTCATAAAATTCACTATTATATTGAAAGTAGGTTGTCGTGAGGCATTGTCGGAATAATGCCATAATATCGGTAGGAAAAATATCCGCTATGCGTAAGACTGCTTCGTTTTCCGAAATCATCGTAAGTAACGACACAATATCAAAACTGACGATATTATCCGGGCCCACGCTCTTTTCATTTAACTTGTCAGTGAAATGAGCTGAATTTTTAATATGACTGTCCGTCCCACCAACAGAAGGTTGCATCAATGAGGCAAGGTGTCTAGCTATCTCGTGTGTTGGTCAACCTATAGCCTATCAGGCCGGAAGATATAAAAAAAGACAATACCGGACGTGAAAGCCTACATTGTATGATTTTTTTTCTCCGTGTTTCAACACGTTTAGTCTAGGATTTTCCAAATATTCTTGGCCATCCTTGTGTGAGAGCGAAAGTCTGAGAACTGAAATTTTCTGTCGCCTTGTAGGCAGCTAAAATGTTTTAGGAAATAAATTATTTGTATTATGCGTAAATACGAGTTTTAATTTATTCTACCTTTATTGGAAATTTTTCGGGTTCCTTCCAAAGTGTTTAAGATTATTGTTGCTACTAAAATTATAAGTTCTGACGGTCTTCGGTAGCCAATTCTTCTTAGGTGCAAATGGCTCTGAGCACTATGGGACCTAACTTCTGAGGTCATCAGTGCCCCAGAACTTAGAACTACTTAAACCTAACTAACCTATGGACGTCACAAACATCCATGCCCAAGGCAGGATTCGAACCTGCGACCGTAGCGGTCGCGCGGTTCCAGACTGTAGCGCCTAGAACTGCTCGGCCATTCCGGCCGGCAATTCTTCTTTATGGCATTCACAAATTTCTTAGATCATAACCGACAATTAACTGCCCTACTTGAACTGTAGATTATTATTTTATTCTTTTTTAGCCTACATTAAACTCATTTGCTTCCTTTTATTGGCATAATTATCACATTGTACAATTCTTTGTACTGCCAGTGTTTCTGGCTGTTTTCATTTTGTCAATCATTGGGGCTTAAGAATCACCAGTGATATTGCCTGATACTCACATAAAATTGTTGTGTGCAATCTAATGAGAACCAGTGGCTGCGCCAACACTTAGACGGAAATTGTGTGGGACGGCACCTCCAGTGCTTGTGGACAGTGCCGACCTGCTGTGCCAGCATATTCTAAGGGATCTGGCTGGCTCCTTCAGCAGCTTTGTTTTACTGCATATTTTTGGCTGCTACTGGTGTCATTTGGACGTGACATTATACAACTGCAGTCCTGGCCTAAGTAAATAAAGGCGAATGATGTTCATTTTACCGCCTGGTATTTCCACCCCTAGCTCTTCCCGACATTCCTTTGAGTACCGTTTGGATGCAAAATAAGTTTCAAGATTGCATTATTTTCATATGTCTAGCTACACAGTGCCTACAAGTGAAGACAATTAGCTCTGACTTGTTTCCTTTACAGGAGTCTGCACCATGGGCAACGTATCGAGCACCCATCGTCGGGTTCTCTTTCACGTGACGAAGGGAGTGGTCTTCAAATTCGTCAGTGCGACGCGTTCATCGATCACCGGGCTCAAACATCCTAGCCGCGAACGTACGAGTTTCTCGCAGCCATTGTTATACTCTGTCGAAAAATAGTACGTGATGTCACAATTACAACGGGGACTAAGTGCATCATGTCATAATTACAACGGGGACTAACGACGGCGCCCGCCTTTCAGTTGTTGTGCCTACTGCAGCGTCTGCCCCTACCACCTGCGCCGTTGGTATCCCACATGATGAAATAGAAATGTTGGATGCCTTCATCACAGCGAGTCAAACCAAAGCCGATGTTTACGGTACGACCGAAGCCGATGCAGGAGACGATATCGCAGCCTCGTGTCTCAGCAAACGGCCACCTGCGTCCGAGCACCGAGTATTGACCGCGGTGACAGAGATCACGATCAACGAGCGGATTATTGCCCTACTCACGTGGTCGAAAATAGTCCCAGAAGATACATCCGTCAACCGGCCTCATAAGCCGGTGCATCTGCCATCCCGGCCGCAGTATCCACGCACTTCTATTGCAGGTAATCCCGGATCTCCAGGAGTTGTAGATTCGCAATGTGGCTCTAAGAGGGTCGTGTAACGGTGGTCTGGGCTCCCTGGTCAGTTCTGTGACTGTGCCCATCAGTCTCTAGGAGTTTCGTTTCCGTCATTTCTTTGGCAGAATTTCTCGATCGAAAGATTTGTGAGGAAAACATTTTATTTTGTTGGTCTTCTTCTGTAATTTCCGAAGTGGAATCTATACTTAATTTTTTGCTTAAATCGCGTTTTGTTTCGACTACTGCGTTCACATATATCAATTTTCTTGTTTATTGGTTTTTCCCAATGAAAACAGATTGAGGAATATCATTTAACGCTTTGTCTCTTCTACCGCAGATATAGCACCTACAGTGACGCGGGAGATTTGAAAGTGATACATGATAAAATATATGTAGTATCCAAACCGTACATTTCCTTATCAGACAATTATATACTAAGTCCTCTCCTCATCCACTGCAAGTCTGAAATATTAACTACGGAACACCCTCTATAACAGAAGCTTGTAACACTGTTATGAGAGAATGGCAATAGTATACAGTGTAGAAACACGTTAGGCTTGTGAAGCAATACATTTACACCCGTAAGATTTATGTATACTGCCGCTGAAATATCATGAATTCAAAGTTATTAACATAATCATCTCATTGAAGAATAGGACATTTACAGTCTAGTAATACCTACTTTTGGAACCACTCCTCCACGAAAGCTTTTGACATCTCACATTTCTAAAGGATCCTCCAGTTCCTACACTGCCATTCTTTGTCACTGCTTCTTCATGTACAGATCGCACAGTGAGGGAAATTAGGGAAAGATCAGTGTGGATAATTTCTTCTTTTGGGTTATCAGTAGTCGAATTTTATGTGAGCCAATATGCATTAGTCTCCTGCTCCAACGTCTTTATCTCGGGATAGTACTTAGTTACATCCCCTCCTGTGCTAAATTCATCATCTCAGAGTATCATTTAATAAGACTCACTACGGACATTGCTTTGCTCAGTGAAAGTTGTCCTGATGAATGTAATGAAGTGTATAATGAGTACAGAGTATGGACTAAGAGGAAATAGATCGAACAAACGCGAAATTAATGAGGAGTAGCAGAAAACATCAAAATTAGAGACTACTTAGTAACCTAACTGCATGAATTCTGTTCACTTGGAACTAAAGTAAATGGTAAATGGTGGTGTGTTACACATTTTCTTGGAGGGAGGGAGTAAGAGGGAGAACTGTAGAATGGGGAAACAGAAGTTTCAAGGGAACTGACAGCTTGGAGGACGCTGGTGTCATATAAGAAAACAAAGCAAGTACATGTAGGCAAAATAAACTCTATAAATTCCTATTAGTTCTATAGAAATTACATATAATTACACGTACCTTTTACAAGGCCTGCTGCAGTCGCATCATAACATTTACGACGTCAGACATGTATTAAGCTCGTAAAAGCTATCAGACGTATTTTCTCCGATAATTCGGCAGCTATTTGCTACTTCGTTTCCATTGTAGTGTATAACTATTGCATTACATTCACACTCAAAAAATTGAATAATCGTACTTGTGGTAACGTATTAGAATGAAATTTTCACTCTACAGTAGAGCGTGCGCTGATATGAAACTTCCCGGCAGATGAAAACTGTGTGCCGGACCGAGACTCGAACTCGTGACCTTTGCCGTCCGTGAGCAAGTGCTCTACCGACTGAGCTACCCAAACACAACTCACGCCCTGTGGTGATGTGTTGAACTTGTACCCGAAACACTATTCTTTAATGGCCATTTCCTACTTAAAGTATGTATAGGACCATATTTTGTTACGTGGTGTTTGTTGTGTGCAACGCAAAGGACTTGGAACACAAGCTGAACGAAAAAGAGTTTCTTGAAAAGAGTCTGTAAAATGATTTGTAAAATGAACACCAATAGTTGTAAGGTAAGAGTAACGGAGAGTAGTAATTTAAAGTCATGTGATTCAGAAGGCATTAGACTAGGATATGAGACACTAAAATTGTAGAACGATTTTACTGTTTGGGTTACAAAATCACTATCAAAAGCCTGCATACGTAATGCAGGTTGACGATGGGGTAGGAGGGAGTTTTATTAATCGAGAAATATTTAAACGTCAAACAGACGTTTACGTGTCAGAAAGTCTTTCCTGAAAAACATTGTACGGAATGCAGCCTTTTATGGACTTGGCGATAGTTGCTGTGGACAAAGAACAGAAAGTTTTGACATTTGATACTAAAAATAAATGCTGAAAATCAGATGGGTATATCGAATAACTAACGATGGGATACAAAAGCTAACTGAGGAGAAAGGGAATTACTGGCACAACTCCACTGAAAGATAGGATTGACAGATAGGACATGTTTCGCCACTTTTATGCCATCTTTAGTGCTTACTTTTATTCTGGACTGTAAAACGAATTATGGTTTAGAAATAAATAGTGGAACAGAAAATAGGCCTAAAATGTTATTTCTGTCATGACTTATTTCTTAGTTTTATAGAATGTCATGTACTGTACAACCTTCACAACGTTATTAAATAGCAAGCTGTTTACAAGTACACGGCGCGATCATAAACGTTGTGTTTTGTAACGTTCTAAATTTTATTGGACTACCTTCCCACATTCTGTATCATCCCACGTCATTGGTTTGTGACTAGCAGCAGCTGGGCTAAGCAATTATAGTCCCAAGTGCACGCTGCCATTAACACAAAAGTACTAACACCGCCTTTGAATTGTTGCCATGATCTGTAAATATGGACGGCTGATGAATGATTTCATATTGTGTTCCGCGATGGTTTGCGTTTTTGCACTAACCCATAAAACCATAATCGGTTAGTATGCAGGCGACCAGGCGATAGGTCCAGTTCCTCCAACATTTTTGGTGAGACACAGCTGTGTTACCCCTGGCATCATGGTGTGGCAAGACACTAGATTGAATTCTGATCAGAATAGTAATGATTCAGGGAGGTTTGACTACTCTGCTTTATATCACACACGTAGTGTGCTCCTCTTATGCAACAGTATCGCGGGGCCATTTTTTAACAGGGTATTGTTCCTCCACATATGGCACATGTATGTATGATCAGTATGTGCTATGTTGAGGTTCTCCCACGGCCAACAAGACCCCCAGATCCTCGGCAGAATATGTGTTTGACCAGTTCAGATGTCAAGTATGCCCAGTGCCAATATCTAGGATATCAAGGACAGTTGTGCAACAGTTGTGCACCAGATTCCCTTAGGACGAATACAAGTTTTTGCGATCTCATTCCCTACCGAACCGGTGCATGCATCCTAGCCAGAAGAGGTGAATATCATATTGATAATTGAGTCCTTATTGCCAAGTTAATTGTAAACTTAAATCGATCTTTCGATAGCCGAAATAACATTACGTTCTATATCAACCCATGAAGTTTCATTTAGATTCGTTCTCCCCTTCTGGGTGCATCACTTTTTGCGGACAGTGTAGAAGGAATCACTGAAGCCTAAATGTACGAATATTTGTTCATTACGTGTAACTGCATCAGCAAAAGCAAAACGAGGATAATGGAAAGTAGTCGAATTAACTCAGGTGATGCGGAGGGAATTAGATTAGGAAATGAGACACATAAAGTAGTCAAGGAGTTTTGCTATTTGGGGAGGAAAATACCTGATGATGGTCGAAACAGAGAGAATATAAAATGTAGACTGGCAATGGCAAGGAAAGCGTTTCTGAAGAATATAAATTTGTTAACATAGGGTATGGATTTAAGAGTCAGGAATCGCGGTTCTAGGAGCGCAGTCCGGAACCGTGCGACTGCTACGGTCGCAGGTTTGAATCCTGCCTCGGGCATGGATGTGTGTGATGTCCTTAGGTTAGTTAGGTTTAAGTAGTTCTAAGTTCTAGGGGACTAATGACCCCAGTAGTTGAGTCCCATAGTGCTCAGAGCCATTTGAACCAAGAGTCAGGAAGTCGTTTCTGATATTGAATAGAATTGGGGAGAAGAGGAGCTTGTTGCACAACTTGACTAGGAGAATGGATCGGTTGGTAGGACATGTTCTGGGACATCAAGGGATCACCAATTTAGTACTGGAGGGCAGCCTGGAGGGTAAAAGTCGTAGATGGAGACCAAGAGATGAATACACTAAGCAGATTGGAAACGATGTAGGTTTCAGTAGCTACTGGGAGATTTAAGCTTCCACAGGATAGAGTAGCATGCAGAGCTGCATCATACCAGTCTCAGGACTGAACACTACAACAACAACAACAACAACAGCAACAGAATGTTACATACTGTACAACCTTCACAACGTTATTAAATAACAAGCTGTTTACAAGTACACGGCACGATCATAAACACTGTGTTTTGTAACGTTCTAAATTTTATTGGACTCCCTTCCCACAATCTGTGTCATCCGACGTCATTGGTTAGTGACTAGGAGCAGCTGGACTAAGTAATTACAGTCCCAAGTGCACGCTGCCATTAACACAAAGGTACTAACACAGCCTTTGAATTGTTGCCGTGATTTGTAAGTATGGACGTCTGATGAATGGCTTCACATTGTGTTCCGCCATGGTTTACGTATCTGCACTAGCCAGTAAAACCATAATTGGTTAGTATGCAGGCGACCAGGCGTTAGGTCCTGTTCATCCAATACTTTGGAGAGACACAGCGGTGTTACACCCGGCATCATGGTGTGGCAAGACACTGGATTGACTTCCAGTCAAAATGGTAATGATTCAGGGAGGTTTGACGGCTCTGCTTTACATCACATACATAAAGTATTCCTATTTATTGCCTCTTATGCAACATATCGTGGGACCATTTTTAACAGGATTATGTTCCTCCACATATGGCACAACCCTCTATGATCTGTATGTGCTATGCTGAGGTTCTTCCATGAACAACAAGATCCCCAGATCCTGGATAGAATATGTGTTTGACCAGTTCAGATGTCGATTACGCCCAGTACCAATATGTGGATATAAAGGACAGTTGTGCAACAGTTGTGCAACAGTTTCCCTTAGGATGGATACAAGTTTTTACGATCTCATTCCCTAGCGAATCGGTGTATGCATCCAAGCCAGAAGGGGTGAGTGTCATACTGATAATTGGGTCCATACTGCCAGGATCTGTGTAAATTTAAACCGATTTTTTAATCAACAATATTACACACGTCTTCAACCCATGAAGTTTCATTTATTTTCATCCTCCTCTTCTGGGTGCCTCACTTATTTTCAGACAATGTAGAAGGAATCACTCTTTGAAGTCTAAATGTGCGAAAATTTCTTCATTATGTGTAACTGCATTAACATGAAAGAGGATGGTGCGGATTTACAGCAATTTCGTTATCGGTTTTGGACGATGCATGGTACTGATCAGGTAGGTAAGTACGTGACTAGTGTAGGACGCAGCAGCTGGCTTGTGGAGTCTCTTACCGGCAGCATGGTGATGGCTTCGCCATTTGGGCGGCGTGGGCAGACCTGCTCCTTGGACGACTCTGAGGTGATGGGTTCCGGCAGGTAACAAGGCGGCAGCTGCTCCAGGGACTGCTCTGAGGAAGTGGACAGGCAGCGCAGCAGCCTCCACGGGACCCGGGACCGCTTTCCTGCACACAACAGCCACACCACACTCACTCACCAGCTCACCGCAGTATACCGCCATACGGCGAGCTGAGTAGACCCACTGACAGCCATAACAGAGCACCAGTTGTTCAAAAGTAGTTCAAATGGCTGTGAGCACTATGGGACTTAACTTCTAAGGTCATCAGACCCCTATAACTTAGAGCTACGTAAACCTAACTAACCTAAGGACATCACACACATCCATTTTCGAGGCAGGATTCGAACCTGCGACCGTAGTGGTCGCGAGAATCCAGACTGTAGAACCGCTCGGCCACCCCAGCTGGAAGCAGCAGTTGTCCAGTACACAGTAGTTTAGTTTAGTTCTTTTTTTTTCTTTACCACGACAAGTGAACCATACCTGTATATTTTACTGTGTAGGAAATAACTGTAAGTTTTTGTTTTTGCTTAAATCTTGGTGCATACCCTTGTGGAAAGTGGCTTCCTAGTGTAATTTCCCCGCCGTCAGACCGCCATGTCACGCCACCAAGATTAAATGTCGTACTGGTACACAACATATGGTTTAGATTAGTGCACATATACATTTCCAGAAGACTTTCGACACCTTTCCTCACAAGCGTCTTGTAACCAAACTGCATGGTTACGGAGTATCGCCTCAATTGTACGACAGGATTCGTGATTTCCTGTCAGAAAGGTCACAGTTCGTAGTAACAGACGGAATCTTGTCGAGTAAAACAGAAGTAATATCCGGCGTTCCCCAAGGAAGTGTTATAGGCCCTCTATTGTTCCTGATCTATAGTAAAGACGTAGAAGACAATCTGAGTAGCAGTCTTAAATTGTTTGCAGATGATACTGTCATTTACCGTCTTCTAAAGTCATCAGATGACCAACAAGACTTACAAAAGATTTAGATAAGATATCTGTATGGTGCGAAAAGTGGCAATTGATCCTGAATAGCAGGCCGGAGTGGCCGAGCGGTTCTAGGCACTACACTCTGGAACCGCGCAACCTATACGGTCGCAGGTTCGAATCCTGCCTCGAGCATGGATGTTTCTGATGTCCTTAGGTTAGTTAGGCTTAAGTAGTTCTAAGTTCTAGGTATTGATGACCTTAGAGTTTAATTCCCATAGTGCTCAGAGCCGTTTGAACCATCTTTTTTTTATCCTGAATAAAGAAAAATGTGAAGTTACTCACATGAGTACTAAAAGAAATCAGCTAAATTTCGATTACTCGATAAATCACACAAGTCTGAAGACTGTAAATTCAGCTCAATACTCAGGGATTACAATTACAAATAACGTAAATTGGAAAGATAACGTAGATAATAGTGTGGGTAGAGCAAACCAAAGACTGGGATTCATTGGCAGAACACCTAGAAGGAGCAACAGGTCTACTAAACAGACTGCTTACACCATGTTTGTCCGCCCTTTTCTGGAGTATTGCTATAGGGTGTGGGGTCCGCTGCAGATGGGACTGACGGATGACGTCGAGAAAGTACAAAGAAGGGCACCTCGTTTTGTATTATAGCAAAATAGTGGAGATAGTGTCACAGACATGATACGTGAATTCGAGTGGCCATCATTAAAACGAAGGTGTTTTTCCTTGCGACGGGATCTTCTCATGAAACTGCAATCACCATTTTTCTCCTCCGATTCCGAAAACATTCTGTTGGCACCCACCCACAGTGGGAGAACTGATCATTACGTTAAAGTAAGAGACATCAGGGCCCGCATAGAAAAATTTAAGTGCTCGTTTTTCCCGCGCACCGTTCGAGAGTGGAACGGTAGAGAGACAGCTTGAAGGTGGTTCATTGAACCCTCAGCAAGGCACTTTGTAGTGAATAGCAGAGTAATCACGTAGATGTAGATATAGATGTAGCTGTATAGCCATCTTCAGGTGAGTGTCCTCCAATGAAGACTGCTAGTTCATGGTGTCGGCTTTATAGCAAAAAATGGCGCAGGAACGTATGCGCATGGGCGGCCGGCACAGTATCGTCCTCTATCGAAAACCATGCTTTATGCAAATACCGTCCCATCTGTAGCCCGCAAGTACATGTGTAAAGGTGAAACTACATGGCAGCCACCGGTTGGAATGCGTGCTCGCGACGCTGAACACAAACGTCAGACGTCGCCAGACATTTCATTAAGAATAAAATGCTTTCTCTCGGAAGCCGCCATCACGATTTATGAGATCTTGTGCTAGACGTATTTCCACAGATTATTTAATTAGCGAATCCCAAAAGGATCTCGCCAGGGGCTAGATTTTTGTGGCAGAATAATCCATAGAGTGTGCCGTGGTAATAGAATGCTCAACTACGGCTCACTTACTGTGGTGCGAAAGGCAAGTGTAGCACTCATTTTCTATGCACATTACGTGTACTGTTCACGTCGTCTGACCTACGTAAGCTTTGCCACAATGGCAACAAATTTTGTAAATCCCGGCTTTCCGTAGAGCCAGATCGTTCTTTACCGAACAGAGAAGGGCTCTAATATTCGCGGGTGGCTGGCAGGCTACTATAAGTTGTCGTTTTTACGATCCTGGCTACTGTAGACGAAAGGTTGTTGGAATATAGAAGGAACGCCCTGAGCTTGAACAGCTCCTTACCTTCTTTATGTTGTGAATGGTCACGCTTCTGCTCCTTAGCCCTGATCTCATATGGAGAGTAACCATTACCTTTGAGCACCCACTGTAGATGTTTTAGCTTCTTTATAGGGCTATCTCCATCAGAAACAATGCCCAACGTTGGTACCAGAGAGAAGAGAGGACTGCCCATGGCAACACCGTCAGTTTCTTCGAAATATTCGTTGTTAAATACAAAGTAGGTTGAGTAAAAGAAATGATGACAAAGTGCTGTTGCATCGGCTGTTATCTTTTTGCTGATGAATGGCAAAGAGTGATGCTAAATAAACTCCACCATTAGACGTTACAAGAGAGGCGTTGTGCATCACCAAGTGATTTACTACTGAAATTTTGGGACAGCGCTTTTCAGGAGAATTCGGACAACATATTACCTTCACCCCACGCACATCTAGCGCATTGTCCATGTGGAGCAAAATTCGAGAAATTAGAGCCAATGTAGAGACTTACCGACAATCACGCACTATTCGCGAGTGAAACAGGGTTGGAGGGATCAGATAATGATACCGAAAGTGCCTTCCACCACACACCATTAAATGGCTTACGGAGTATGACGTAGATGTAGATGGTCAGGTTCGAGTGTGGGCAGACCCCAGGAAGGCATAGAACCAAGTTGTCAACAAGGCACTGTACAAACTGTAGGTCTGTATGTACGTGGAGTGGACTGATCATTGTCTGGAAATGGCTTTGTTCGGATACTTGGAGACTATTTGATGTCATTAATTGACTTCACGTTACGAAACAATGACGGGATTTTTATGGATGGTAATGTGCCAAGTCTGTTCGCCACAGTTGTTCGCAAATGGGTTGAAGAAAAATGTGGACAATTAAAGGGAATTTGTACACAGTCATCGTTCACACCTCCTAGAAGAGCACTAAGATAGTGCCATGGAAACCGGACATTCATCCCGAAGTGGAATATTACTTACAAAATCTAAAAGTCTTCTGTTGGGCATACATATCACTGTTGTGTTTGTATGTTGGCTCTTTTAATATCTACATCTACGTGATTACTCCGCTGGCAGATGGTTTAATGAGACACCTTCAAGCTGTCTCTCTACCGTTCCACTCACGAACGGCGAGCGGGAAAAACAATTACTTAAATTTTTCTGTGCGATCCCTGATTTCTCTCATTTTATCGTGATGATCATTTCTCTCTAAGTAGATGGGGTCCAACGGAAAGTTTTCGCAAACGGAGGAGAAAACTGGTGATTGTAGTTTCAAGAGAAGATCACGTCGCAGCGAAAAACGCCTTTGTTTTAATGATTGCCACTCCAATTCGCGTATCATGTCTGTGGCACTATCTCCCGTATTTCGCGATAGTACAAAACGAGCAACCCTTCTTTCAATTTTTTCGATGTCATCCGTCAGCCCCACCTGATGCGGATCACACACCGCACAGAAATACTCCAGAAAATAGGACGGACATGCGTGGTGTACGCAGTGTCTTTAGTAAACCTGTTGCACCTTCTAAGTGTTCTGCCAATGAATCGCAGTCTTTAGTTTTTTCTACCCAGAACATTATCTATGTAATCGTTCCAATTTAGACTATCTGTAATTGTAATCCCTAAGTATGAGTACGTCTACATTAAACGACAGGAAGGCTAATGTACATTACGAAAATTGTATAAGTGACACGTACTGTTACCATTCTTAACATCTCTAAGGTGAATCGCACCAAAGCGCTTCTCCTGTATACAGTTTCCCCCTGAAAACTGACGTAGCTGGCGGGCAATGACGGTCACAGGACGTATTTTCTCTCTCTCGTTAGAGTTGAAACATTCCAGTGGAAACGTTTGTCATGGGAGTACGTATTGGAGTATGTTTGATGTTGACAGTGGTTAAATTATGTATATTTTATTCCATTAGCCTCGCTTTCGTTTAATGTAGACGCAATATTACAGTGAAAAAAACAAAGTACAAATATGACTATGAAATGTACGCATGTCAGAGGATATTTAGAATTTATCGTGTGCTAAAGCACAGGTGTATGTACGGCATGATATTATTGCCATTCTATAAATAATAAAATTTTACTTTCTTGCAACACTGTTTGAATTATTCAGCACAGGTCTCCACGTTGTGTTCGTTAAATAAGAGTCAAACCAGTTGTTTGGAAAGCTATTAATTTCATAAAACATACGTTTTTTCTTAGAGTATGTGAACCGTGTTGCTGTTTAGATGTTCGTCAATATAGATAACGTCATCTAAAGTGAACCGAACGACTTCTAGTCCGAGTTGTTGAATATCGTTTTAAAGTTTGGTAACAGACATCTCATCCCCGTGGCCTCTACACTTCTGTCTCGGATGTTTACATGCAATGGTATCAACGTAGTTCGAAAAGCCTAGCCAAACAGATTGCTGCAATGTGGATAACTCACGAATATAGCTAACAAAGGAAGAGCTGACTGGACATCGCGCAAAGGAAATAAAATTATACTTTCATTTTCATGCAGTTACTACGCACAGTGCTGCTTTTGAACAACAAACTCTAGATTACCAAGACAGTAGGATATGATGCTCTGATAATACAGTTGCGTGTTCCATTATCTCTGTCAGTTATTTGAGGGGGAGCAAACAAATGCTTGGAAACAATAATAACATTTTAGGGAACAAATCAGAGATCGGTGTATCCATTTTCCAAGTTTCACGGAACGTAGATCGGTAATAAGTTTGGAATATGAAAGAGGAAATGTCGTTACACCGAAATATTTGGAAATAGTTTCCGACACAGAGCCGGCCGTTTGACCGCGCGGTTCTAGGCGCTTCAGTCCGGAACCACACTGCTGCTACTGTCGCAGGTTCGAATCCTGCCTCGAGCATGGGTGTGTGTGTTGTCTTTAGGTTAGTTACTTTTAAGTAGTTATAAGTCTAGGGGACTGATGAACTCAGAGCCATTTTTTTTGACACTGAGTAGATAGGTATTTACTTCAAAATCAATTAGCGGGGCTGAGATACACCTTACTTATGTACTAGTTCTAGCAGTATAGGCAGTGAACGAAAGGAAATTAGTGATAACAGTGCATACGGGACAGCATCGAGAAAACTTAAATTATACATCAAAAAACGACGAAGCACCTGAGTTGCAGAGTAATACTGGCGGTCACCAACAGGCTCTGAGAACCGATCTTTTTTATTAAGAAATAAGTTAATTTTAACCGACAGTTTGACATTTATGATCAGAAACCGGAACTTTAAGCACAATAAATCACGCAAACCGGCATTTTCAATAGCTGTAATAATTATTAAAAGGCAACCCTGTAAAACATTACATTTCTTATTTATTACTTACTATTTTTAGTGTTATTACCGTTATTACTATTATTTATTACTTAATATGTTTTACTACTTATTTACTGCATCGCACTACTCAGACATTCACAAAATCAGCGTTGTATCATACTTTTAAAGGAACTTCCCAGAAAAATGAAAAGATTTCTTCAAAACCTGCGATTACAGTGCCGGGCGGCCGGGGTGGCATAGCGGTTCTAGGCGCTACAGTCGGGAACCGCGCGACCACTACGGTCACAAGTTCGAATTCTGCCTCGGGTTTGGGTGTGTGTGATGTCCTTAGGTTGGTTAGGTTTAAGTAGGTCTAAGTTCTAGGGGGCTGATGAGATCAGAAGTTAAGTCCCATAGTGCTCAGAGTCATTTGAACCATTACAGTGCCTTATCGGTTTATTAGTTACACATGACAACCAAATGATTTTTTTAACATTCTTTAGTCATGTTAAATCTCCAGTCAAATAATACATATCTCCTGTGATAAAATTCTCTCCTTGTCAACAGAGGTAAATGAAGCACATATAAAACATTTAAGTGTTTTAAGGTTCATTCCTACTGTAATAGAACTAACACGATGTAGAAGTTTGAACGTTTCTAAGTTTGGTGAAATCAGGGTTTTTCGAAAACACCATTTTAAACTTTCCCCTCTCTAACGGATTCCATTTGCCCTTCACTCCCTCTACTCTTTGCAGTGCACCATCCACAATTTTCACTTGCTTCGTCAAAAGTAGCCCTGTTTTTTTTGAAGCTGGCAGGTCACTTGTGACAGGAAATTGAACTGTATTACAATGAAAGTTAAGTAAATTCTCGCTTTCGAAGATTTTTCTGCTGTAGTTGAAGGTGCTTCTTCATATAGAACGATGTCCACATTAGTAATACTCGGGATATTTCAAACGTAGTAAATTGTAGCTGAAATCTGCGTCTACCATCTCGTTATGATTGGTTGATGGGGCAGAGTTATGTCTAGTGCAATGGCTTTAAATATCTGAATCATTGACAGGGCTTTCAGAACGATCTACTCAATAATGGATCTACTTATTAATGGAAATCAGTATGTCGGTATCCGGAAATAAGCTTCGTACCTCTTTTGACACTGTGAAAGACGCGGACTACGCAGGTTAAGTGACACATGCTCAGAAATGCCACTTTTTACCGTTGACCCAGCCTTTCCCATATACGGTGGAGTGTCTTTAACCGGAAGTAATACACTGTAGTACTTAATATCTTCCGGTCTCGGTTACTGTAATGAATTGGTAAATGACTACTACACAGATAAACTTAACTTTTTCCCGACACCTTTTTTTAAGCAAGAATGTTTTTATTGATTCATTTTCTGAAGGATCTAACGGTCAAACAACGATATTGGCAATAAAACGACACATGTGCTCAGTTGAATTGTCGATTTAAATCCAGATTTTTAATTACGTTCTTCATCTTTAACGAATATCATTGCAGCAGCACCAGAACATTGTATAAAGTGAATAGATTGCCGTATAAATGGAAAAGTAGGGCAGAGAGTGAGCTATTACGAATATCTCCGTGGTAGTATTGTTGTCACATTCAACAGCAAACCAACATCGACAACGAGATTTCAAGTATACATACTGATGTGGCAAGTAGAAGATAACAGATGGAGAGTGTATTAGGATATTGAAAGAGTAATTAAGCATATAATGGGAGATAAAAGTCTAATATTCATGAGGGATTGGAACGCGGTTATAGGGATAGGAAGAAAGGTAAGTGTTACAGAAGAACATGAGAGAGGAGAGGGCTACCGTAGTTCTACAATAAATTTCAGCTAGTAATAGCGAATACTCTGTTCAAGAATC
Organism: Schistocerca gregaria; assembly: GCF_023897955.1. Lineage (NCBI taxonomy): Eukaryota > Metazoa > Arthropoda > Insecta > Orthoptera > Acrididae > Schistocerca > Schistocerca gregaria. Next base: position 132,414,644 of record NC_064921.1, on the reverse strand, counting down.
ACAAGAGGAAGCGGTATACGTGGTGTAGGATCCAGAGACACAGGAATAGTACAGATGGATTAAGTCACGGCCAGACAGATATTCCGAAGTCGTATGATGGGTTGTAAGGGGTCCTCAGGTGCAGGTATAAACTCTGATTCAGAGTAAACGGATGTCTAAGAAAATCGTGCGGAAGAATATATGTGAAAAGAAATGAGACGGTGAGGTACTGAGAAATGATAAGATGAATTTGATCTTCACTAAGTATCTGGATACTGCGATAGGGAATACCAGAATAGGTAGTTCGTTTGAAGGGGAGTGGACGCCTCCAAAAAGGGCAATACAGACGGAGAGGCAACATTGATACAAGGAAGGTAATTGCGGAGATATCTTGGATAAAAGGAGAAATACTTCAAGTGATAAACGAAAGAAGAAAGTACAAAAATTTTCAAGGATGGACATGAATACAGCACTGTGAGTCCCTTAGGAATCAAATAAATACACTCCTGGAAATGGAAAAAAGAACACATTGATACCGGTGAGTCAGACCCACCATACTTGCTCCGGACACTGCGAGAGGGCTGTACAAGCAATGATCACACGCACGGCAGAGTGGACACACCAGGAACCGCGGTGTTAGCCGTCGAATGGCGCTAGCTACGCAGCATTTGTGCACCGCCGCTGTCAGTGTCAGCCAGTTTGCCGTGACATACGTGACATACTGGTAGCGTGCCGCGACAGTGTGGACGTGAACCGTATGTGCATTTGACGGACTTTGAGCGAGGGCGTATAGTGGGCATGCGGGAGGCCGGGTGGACGTACCGCCGAATTGCTCAACACGTGGGGCGTGAGGTCTCCACAGTACATCGATGTTGTCGCCAGTGGTCGGCGGAAAGTGCACGTGCCCGTCGACCTGGGACCGGACCGCAGCGACGCACGGATGCACGCCAAGACCGTAGGATCCTACGCAGTGCCGTAGGGGACCGCACCGCCACTTCCCAGCAAATTAGGGACACTGTTGCTCCTGGGGTATCGGCGAGGACCATTCGCTACCGTCTCCATGAAGCTGGGCTACGGTCCCGCACACCGTTAGGCCGTCTTCCGCTCACGCCCCAATATCGTGCAGCCTGCCTCTAGTGGTGTCGCGACAGGCGTGAATGGAGGGACGAATGGAGACGTGTCGTCTTCTGCGATGAGAGTCGCTTCTGCCTTGGTGCCAATGATGGTCGTATGCGTGTTTGGCGCCGTGCAGATGAGCGCCACAATCAGGACTGCATAGGACCGAGGCACACAGGGCCAACACCCGGCATCATGGTATGGGGAGCGATCTCCTACACTGGCCGTACACCTCTGGTGATCGTCGAGGGGACACTGAATAGTGCACGGTACATCCAAACCGTCATCGAACCCATCGTTCTACCATTCCTAGACCGGCAAGGGAACTTGCCGTTCCAACAGGACAATGCACGTCCGCATGTATCCCGTGCTACCCAACGTGCTCTAGAAGGTGTAAGTCAACTACCCTGGCCAGCAAGATCTCCGGATCTGTCCCCCGTTGAGCATGTTTGGGACTGGATGAAGCGTCGTCTCACGTGGTCTGCACGTCCAGTACGAACGCTGGTCCAACTGAGGCGCCAGGTGGAAATGGCATGGCAAGCCGTTCCACAGGACTACATCCAGCATCTCTACGATCGTCTCCATGGGAGAATAGCAGCCTGCATTGCTGCGAAAGGTGGATATACACTGTACTAGTGGCGACATTGTGCATGCTCTGTTGCCTGTGTCTATGTGCCTGTGGTTCTGTCAGTGTGATCATGTGATGTATCTGACCCCAGGAATGTGTCAATAAAGTTTCCCCTTTCTGGGATAATGAATTCACGGTGTTCTTATTTCAATTTCTAGGAGTGTAGTAAGCACAGAGCAGCCAAGACGAAATGGCTGCAGGGAATATGCGGAGAAATGGATTAAGAAGTGATTGTCGGCAAGAATTACCCAGCACTTAGAAAATCCAAGAAAAAGCAAGTGTGGCAACATATTAGGTGCAATGTGAATTCCACTATTAAAAGCGGAGAGGCCAGATGGGTGGAAAAAGTACATTGAAGGCCCATTGACGGAGAGGACTTGTCTGCGACATGACAGGAAATAAATTGGTGTCGATATGGAAGATATAGTGGACCAGGCATAAGACTCAATATTTAAAAGAACTGTGGAAGACTGGATACCAAACAAAGCAGAGCAATATAAAACATTCCATGGAAATTTCTCAAATCAATGATTGAAGTGGCAGTCTATGAGAGCGGCTACGTACCATCAGACTTTCGGAAGTACATAATCCACACAATTTCAAAGATAGCAAGGGCAGGTCAGTAGAACTATCGAACAATCAGCTTAACAGCTCATTCATGCTAGCTGCTGAAAATGATAATATTCAGAAAATGGAAATGAAAACTGGGAATTTGTTAGATGATGCTCAGATTGACTTTAGGAATGGTTTCGCTCGATAATGCAAACAAGACAGGTCAAGCCACTATCATAAGCGCTGTCGACCTAGAAAAAGAAGAAAATGAGGCCACTCTAATAGGTTTTGTCTGTATAGAAAAAGCGTTCGATAACGTAAAACTGTGCAAGATGTTCGAAACTCTTAGAAAAATAGAAGTACACAAGGGGTATATACGGGAAATTTAAAATAAGTACACGAACAAGAAGGGAGTTATAAGATTGGAAAGCCAAGAACGAAGTGCTAGAATTAAACAGCATGTAAGACACGGATGCAGTCTTTTGCCCCTATTGAACATCCAAGGAGAAGTGACAGAATTAAAGGAAAAGTTCAAGAGTGGAATTAACATTCAGAGCGTAAGGCTGTCAGTGACACGGTTCGCTGATGACTATGATATGCTTACTGACCGCGAAGACTAATTGCAGGCTCTGTTCAGTGGAAGGCTCTAATGATTACAGAACACGTATTGAGAGTAAACTGTAAAATGACAAAAATAATGAGAAGCAGCAGAAATGAGAATAGCGAGAAGTTTAATACCAAAACTGGTGTAAAATTGTATGGCGGATAATAGTAGAGGAATATAAGAAAATATTTCTAACACATGACGGACGAAGCAAGGACAACATAAAAATTAGAGTAATGAGGACACTCATGGCCAATAGAAGTCTACCGGTGTCAAATATAGGCCTTAAACTCAGAATGAGATTTCTGAGAATGTTCGTTTGCAACACAACATTGCGTGGTAATAAAGCATGAATAGCGAGCAAAGCTGAACAGATGAGAATGAAAGCGTTTGAGATGTGGTGTTGAAGAACAATGTCGAAAATTGAATGGACTAATAAGATAAAGAGTGAGGAGGTTCTCCGTAGTATCGGCGAAGAATGGATCATATGGAAAAGGTTGACAAGAAGAAGGGCTAAGATGAGAGGAGATGTTTTACGGCATCAGGGGAAGACAGATTAGTTGGTTGGTTTGGGGAAGGAGACCAGACAGCGTGGTCACCGGTCTCATCGGATCAGGGAAGGATGGGGAAGGAAGTCGGCCGTGCCCTTTCAGAGTAACCAACCCGGCATTTGCCTAGAGTGATTTAGTGAAATCACGGAAAACCTAAATCAGGATGGGCGGACGAGGGGGGGGGGGGGGGGGGGGGGGAGACAGAAATCGGAAGAGCGCGAACAAATATTTGATGACACAGCGTCCTCATCTACTCTTGAGATGAAGAGGTCGTTCACATTTCACATCAAACCAGTCATAAGACTGGAAGAAGACGGAGAGAGAGAGAGGGGAAAGAGAGAGAGAGAGAGAGAGAGAGAGAGAGAGAGAGACAGAAAGAGAACAAGACCAAGCGAGGCACTTCTAACTTACCGCTTCAAAATGCAAGTAAGGCTTAAGACACGTTCATAATATTTGTCTATCTTGAGAAAGCTTACGATAGTGTTAAATAGTGCACATTATTCAGAATCCTCGGAAAAACAGATGTGAGTCGTGGGGAGATATGAGTAATATGAGATGTTTACAATTTAGTTATGCAGAAAAAATTGTAATTGTGGAAAGGATAAATAATTTACAGCAACGATATTGCAGTGCCGTTCTTATTCTGATGACGATGCATTATGGCGACCACAGCCGTAACTGAAAACATCTGACTAATGCGCAATTGCGGATAATGACTTCAATCAGCTGTAGTATGGAATGACGACGATGAAACTTGTGCGGCACCGGGACTCGAATCCGGATTTCCAACTTATCGCGAGGGGTGGCCTCACCATTTTTTTATCATACTAATTTATTTATTTTAATTTTTATGTTTTTTGAGATAACACAGGACGCCCTCCAGGCGAAAAATAATGGTGTGTAATTACAATCAATCACAAAATAAGGAATTATAGAAATTAAAGAAAACGCCCTCCTGGCAGAACAGACAAAATGGCATCCGCGTCCAGCCAGCTTGTGGGTTGATGCTCTCTGAATCCCAAGGTAGTCAGGCACGTTCCAGGCAAATTTTCACGATGAATATTGCATTTTCCGGTAGATTGGATCGAGTCCTGGTATTACACAATCTCACTAAAATCACCTTCTCACACCTGGGGCGGCCCAGCAGCAGGGGGAAATCGAAGAAGGCACTACCCAAAATTTTTGCATAGTACTGACGCTATCGCGGATGGTGCACGACAAATGTAAAAAGATCTTTCACGAACGTTCAAAAATCAAGAACATTCTTATATCTTCATGGAACAAATAAGAGTTTGAGAGGCCTTTTAGCCAGATGACAGCATTGGTCTTCGTACGCTGGAAATATGTCTCATCTGGGAACAGAAGAGATTTCAGTATAATGGCCTGGGGAGCCGTACGTAGAAGAAAGGCAAGCATCTTGTGAATCAGCTGCCACACCTCTGCAGAAGATCCACATATCAGTCGATGTTCATCCGTATCAAGCGAGTGACAATGAGGACATAGCGGCGAATCTGTCATTTTTATGCTATGTAGACGAACATTTGTCATGTATTTATCATTAACGGCCAGATACCAGGTCGCACAAGCGCTCAGGTATAGGAGAACATGGTGCACAAACGCCAAACCACGGGCCACCTGGCCATAGGATATCGGCTTTTCACAACATTCCGAGTATGATTTCTCGTCGTTAGGCGGTAAACATCACGTTCCGTAGGGTTCCTGGTACCTGGCAAGTCGTCATGGACATTACTGTCTTCGCAGAAAAAGGTCCTGACATGAGAGAGAGAGAGGGGAAGAAATATGGGCTTCTGCAACAGGTGGCACTCGAGAGGGAGGGGCCAGTTCGTCAATCAGTCTTCCCGATAAACCGGTTCGACGGCGGGTGCCCGATTTAACCATCGTACTTACATAAATGGCAGCTGCTCTTGCTTGGACGTTGACAAGGACGAGTCAGCCATCCGGAGAACGAAGTGTCAGCGTGTCGTAGCGGACTTTGAACATACAAAGTAGGCGAACGCCGCCTGAAGTCTGTACGTCATTGACTTTGACATCGGTAAAACCCGTGCTAAATGGGGTAGTCGCGAGACTAGATGAGTGTTAACAAAATCCAGCCTTTGTAACATGTCCAATGTTCTCAGGAGGACCTCTACCAACGAACATAGTACTAGATTTCTTCAGGTTCACATGGGTGCCCGCAGCAGTCCCGTACTGGTTGATCCATGCCAGTACCTCTCGTACTTCATCCTCCGATAGAACCATGAACACCATGTCATCTGCATAGACGCGGCAGATGAGAGCATTCCCCCTCATTGTTATTCATGTCAGCCGGCTCCCCAAACCGTGTAACAATGGCTCCAGGGCGGTGGTGAAAAGGAGCATCGACCACGGACATCCTTGACGGCCCGACCGCATGATGTTAATAGTGCCCGCCACGTGGCCGTTGACCAGCACTCGCGATGTGGAACTCGGAGGAGCCGCAAGACGATGTGTATAAACCTGTGGGGAAAGGCCATCCGCCGGAGTACGTTTTCTGTAAACTCACGACTCAATGTATCAAAGGTGTGGTCGAAGTCCACTGTCACTAGGGCACCACGACTGCGGCAGGTCGTGGCCAGTGCTATGACGTCACGGTAATTGCTGAGTGACGTCTGAATGTCACTGCCACGACCAACGCACGTTTGATCCAGAGAGACGACTTGAAGCATGAGGAGCCGAAGGCGAGCGGTAAAAATCTTGAAGTCACATTTTAACATGGCCAGCAGACATAATATCCAATTCCGTGACCTCCCAATGGCTTGTAGACCGGGATAATCAAGCCTTCTACGAATTCGGGTGGGAGGGGAATGTCAAGGTTCATCAGTTCTTCATACATCGCAGTCCAGCGTGGGCCCATGATGTCGTGGACTGTGCGGTAGAACACTAGCGGGAACCCGTCTGAACCGGGGGCTTTGTTCGCCGCACCCTTACCAAGAGCATCAGTGACGTCATCAAGCGTAATTGTCGCTGTGAGAATCTCCCCAGCAGCCTCGTCGAGGGTACCTGTCAAGGAACGGTGGACATCAGTCGTTAACGCGATGTTCAGGTCCTCTGCTGCATAGAACTGGTTGTAATTATGCACAAAGGCTTTGAAGGTGTCATTCTGCGACGTCAATCTACGACCATCTGGCTTGTCGAGGGTGTTGACCAGCTTTCTCCGACACCGCTGCTTCTCTCCGATAAGATGATGCATAGACGAGGGCTCTCCTAGTACACAATCTTGACATTTTCCACGTGCTATTGTGCCTTCAAGGCGGTGACGCATTAGATAAATTATCTTGACCTTAATCCGTTGAATTTCAACCTGTCGTCGAAGAGAGGAGGCATGGTTTGAGAGTTCCGGAAAATTGTGAAATAGTATTCCACTGTATATCGTAGGCATAGCATTTTGTCGCGACCGTAATTCATCATCGAACGGCGTAAGTCAGGCTTGGTGCACTCGATCCACCACCGGAGTGTTGAAGGATACGCTGGAAGGCGTCTCACACAGTTGTTCCAAGTCGTTTTTACGACCTACCTGCATTCCGAATCCTTGAGATGGGCGATATTCAGCTTCCACAGATCTCGAGCGCACCACACCTTCTGCCTCTGGAGCGAAACAGTGCAATTGTAGGCTATATGGTCGGAAAAGGCGCTAGGCCATAACTCATCGTCAAACGTGGCAGTTACCATTCCTTGGGAAACGTAGACACGGTCAAGACGACTTGCTGAATGGCTGGTGATGTACGTACATCCAGGTAGATCACCATGCACGCGGTCCCATGTATCGGTGATGTTCAGTTCATGCGCTAGCAGCTTGAGTTCCTGGCATTTACATCTACATCTACATCCATACTCCGCAAGCCACCTGACGGTGTGTGGCGGAGGGTACCCTGAGTACCTCTATCGGTTCTCCCTTCTATTCCAGTTTCGTATTGTACGTGGAAAGAAGGATTGTCGGTATGCTTCTGTGTGGGCTCTAATCTCTCTGATTTTACCCTCATGGTCTCTTCGCGAGATATACGTAGGAGGGAGCAATATACTGCTTCACTCTTCGGTGAAGGCATGTTCTCCAAACTTTAACAGAAGCCCGTACCGAGCTCTCCTGCAGAGTCTTCCACTGGAGTTTATCTATCATCTCCGTAACGCTTTCGCAATTACTAAATGATCCTGTAACGAAGCGCGCTGCTCTCCGTTGGATCTTCTCTATCTCTTCTATCAACCCTACCTGGTGCGGATCCCACACTGCTGAGCAGTATTCAAGCATTGGGCGAACAAGCGTACTGTAACCTACTTCCTTTGTTGTCGGATTGCATTTCTTTAAGATTCTTCCAATGAATCTCAGTCTGGCATCTGCTTTACCGACGATCAACTTTATATGATCATTCCATTTTAAATCACTCCTAATGAGTACTCCCAGATAATTTATGGAATTAACTACTTCCAGTTGCTGACCTGCTATTTTGTAGCTAAATGATAAGGGACCTATCTTTCTATGTATTCGCATCACATTACACTTGTCTACATTGAGATTCAATTGCCATTCCGTGCACCATGCGTCAATTCGCTGCAGATCCTCCTGCATTTCAGTACAATTTTCCATTGTTGCAAACTCTCGATACACCACAGCATTATCTGCAAAAAGCCTCAGTGAACTTCCGATGTCATCCACCAGGTCATTTGTGTATATTGTGAATAGCAACGGTCCTATGACACTCCCCTGCGGCACACCTGAAATCACTCTTACTTCGGAAGACTTCTCTCCATTGAGAATGACATGCTGCGTTCTGTTACCTAGGAACTCCTCAATCCAATCACACAATTGATCTGATAGTCCGTATGCTCTTACTTTGTTCATTAAACGACTGGGGGAACTGTGTCAAACGCCTTGCGGAAGTCAAGAAACACGGCATCTACCTGTGAACCCGTGGCTAAGGCCCTCTGAGTCTCGTGGACGAATAGCGCGAGCTGGGTTTCACACGACCGTCTTTTTCGAAACCCATGCTGATTCCTACAGAGTAGATTTCTAGTCTCCAAAAAAGACATTATACTCGAACATAATACGTGTTCCAAATTCTACAACTGATCGACGTTAGAGATATAGGTCTATAGTTCTGCACATCTGTTCGACGTCCCTTCTTGAAAACGGGGATGACCTGTGCCCTTTTCCAATCCTTTGGAACGCTTCGCTCTTCTAGAGACCTACGGTACACCGCTGCAAGAAGGGGGGCAAGTTCCTTCGCGTACTCTGTGTAAAATCGAACTGGTATTCCATCAGGACCAGCGCCCTTTCCTCTTTTGAGGGATTTTAATTGTTTCTCTATCCCTCTGTCGTCTACTTCGATATCTACCACTTTGTCAACTGTGCGACAATCTAGAGAAGGAAGCACAGTGCAGTCTTCCTCTGTGAAACAGCTTTGGAAGAAGACATTTAGTAATTCGGCCTTTAGTCTGTCATCCTCTGTTTCAGTACCATTTTGGTCACAGAGTGTCTGGACATTTTGTTTTGATCCACCTACCGCTTTGACATAGGACCAAAATTTCTTAGGATTTTCTGCCAAGTCAGTACATAGAACTTTACTTTCGAATTCATTGAAAGCCTCTCGCATAGCCCTCGTCACACTGCATTTCGCTTCGCGTAATTTTTGTTTGTCTGCAAGGCTTTGGCTATGTTTATGTTTGCTGTGAAGTTCCCTTTGCTTCCGCAGCAGTTTTCTAACTCGGTTGTTGTACCACGGTGGCTCTTTCCCATCTCTTACGATCTTGCTTGGCACATACTCATCTAACGCATATTGTACCATGGTTTTGAACTTGGTCCACTGATCCTCAACACTGTCTGTACTTGAGACAAAACTTTTGTGTTGAGCCACCAAGTACTCTGAAATTTGCTTTTTGTCACTTTTGCTAAACAGAAAAATCTTCCTACCTTTTTTAATATTTCTATTTACGGCTGAAATCATCGATGCAGTAACCGCTTTATGATCGCTGATTCCCTGTTCTGCATGAACTGATTCAAATAGTTCGGGTCTGTTTGTCACCAGAAGGTCTAATATGTTATCGCCATGAGTCGGTTTTCTGTTTAACTGCTCAAGGTAGTTTTCAGATAATGCACTTAAAAATATTTCACTGGATTCTTTGTCCCTGCCACCCGTTATGAAAGCTTGAGTCTCCCAGTCTGTATCCGGCAAATTAAAATCTCCACCCAGAACTATAACATGGTGGGGAAATCTACTCGAAATATTTTCCAAATTATTCTTCAGGTGCTGAGCCACAACAGCTGCTGAGCCCGGGGGCCTATAGAGACATCCAATTACCATGTCTGAGTCTGCTTTAACCGTGACCTTCACCCAAATCATTTCACAATTCGAATCTCCGTCAAATTCCTTCGATACTATTGCACTTCTTATCGCTATAAACACGCCTCCCCCTTCACTGTCCAGCCTATCTCTGCGGTATACATTCCAATCCGAGTTTAGGATTCCATTACAGTTTACGTCTGGTTTCAGCCAACTTTCTGTTCCTAGTACTATATGGGCGTTGTGACCGTTTATTAATGAGAGCAGTTCTGGGACCTTTCTATAGACGCTCCTGCAGTTTACTATAAGCACATTAATATTGTTATTCCTTGTTGCATTTTGCCTACTCCTGCCTTGCCGCGTCTCAGGAGGCGTCTTGTCGGGCCTAGGGAGGGAATTCTCTAACCTAAAAAAACCCCTTGTGCACTCCACACGTACTCCGCTACCCTCGTAGCCGCTTCCGGCGTGTAGTGCATATGGTGAAATGGGAATGTTGGTCCTTCTGGAATAACATACAATTGAAGTCGCCGTCAAGAACGATATGGTCGTAGCGGCCTACAAACAAAGGAGCGACCGGGTCAGAGTAGAATCGCGACCGTTCCTGTCGCTTGGCCCTGTCCAAGGAAGCGTAAACATTGTTGACTCGGACACCGTGGAAAGTCACAGCAATACCCCTAGCCGATGTTAGGTAAATCACGTGGTGTTCCTCAATGCCTTCTTTTAAAAGAATGGCTGTCCCAGTGCAACCGTCAGCACTCGGCGTGAGGTAGGAAACATAGCCATAGATATTAAGAAACGTCGCCAGGTGAACTTCCTGCAAAAGGGCAACATCGAGGTCCGACGCCCTCAATATTTCACGGAGAAATTGTAGTTAGACTGGGGTGCCAATGGTGTTGACACTGATGGAGCCAATCCTGTAAACTTGTCCTGCAACTGGGACTACTGGGGCGCTCATGGAGACACGAAGAGCATCAGCAAACCGGAACGTTGTCCCACCAGGCTGCACATCCCCATCGGATAACTCTGACGGTTAGCAGTTCGTGGTTTGCTGCGGCAGCGTTCGCTGCTGTCTCAACGGTGGATGTTACGTCGTCTACATCGTCAGGCCACGCAAAGGTGCGTGGAAGGTGTGTGTCCAGAGGAGTACCTGTGGAGTCCGAAGATGGCGTCACGTCGGCGGTGAAAGAGTGGTGATGCCTCAGGTGCTGTTCAACGCCCATAGGCACAGCGCCTGGCGCATGCAAAGATGGTTGTACCTCCGGCGGGGTGCAGACTGGTGCTTCAACACGGAATAGTCCATCGGGGGGAACACCTTAACAGTTGTGATCCTCATCGTATTGAGACTGCGTCCTGCAGGAGTCAGACGGGGCGATCCGCCGTTTCCGACGTCTCTTCGGCGATCGTTGTTTGCGCAGTTTCCGAAGGCGCCTTTCCTGGCACAAGAGCATTGGTAGGCACAACCATGGAGTCAAGGGCCTTCCCCTGTTCTAGAGATTGCTCACCACTGCACATATCCGGAGGCGGAGGCAAGGGCGTCGTTCCGTGCCTGAGGCATTACCGGAGTTGACGATGTGTCAGTAGTAGGAGACAGTGGTGATCGCGGTCGGGGGCTGTTATGGAGAACTTGACAAACTTCAGCGGTAGCGCCGTCGGAGAGGTCGTGGCCGGCAGGTCCCCAGACGGTAACTTGTGATATTGCGTTGCAGATAGCTGGGACGGTGGTGTCCTTCTTTGCCACAACCCGAGCATGTCTTCGGGTGGACATCATAAATAATAATTGCACAGCAGCCAAAAAATACATAGGTAGAACGGCACATGTTTTGTTAGCCCAATGCGGATCTGTAGTACTCCACTGAGAACCGGGTATGTAGTAAACTGAACCCCCTTTTCAGCTGTATGACTCATCATTTTTCCATATGGGCGGAATGCAGATACCACTACCTCTGAAGGCGCCTCGAGAGGGAGTTCGAATACACGTATCGTCCGCAGTCCATGTCCCGTATGTTCCACAGTTACGTCACCGATATGTCCATCAGAGTGACGGAACATAAGACCACTTCGAGTTTCACTTAGAATTTTGTCACATATGCCTTCGTTAACAAATTTCACGTATACCACACTGCTCACTATAGACAGGTGGATGCCAACAAGATCGTTACAATCAATCTTGACATTATCGCTGATGAACTGTTCAGTTTCCAATGCTTTTGGTCGGGCATATTCAGGTGCAAAGCTAATCTTCAGTGTCGATTTTCTGCGGGCATAAGCCATTCTCTGTCAAAGGAAATGTAGCGCGTAAAGACGGCAGGATCAGGTAAACAACTCCGCCAGCGAGCTGCGCGGCGAGGACGTAAACAAGACGTTCGTGCTGCTAGCGTGCCGTAAGCTGACTGCACCATTTGGCTATCGGTGCGCGACTGACGGCCAAACCCAAACTTCCATATCTCGTCAACCATACGTCTACGATCTGTGTTCGCACGTATGTGTATCTCCGTACGGATCAGACGTTTTGCTTCGAAGTGGCATGCCCGGTATCGACAAATAAACACGACATTACAGTGCCGATGTCATTAGATATAGACGTGTGGTTGGCGAAACGAAGTCTGTGTCTCGCCGTGAGCCGTGCACGGATAGCCGAATGGTACAGCGACCGCTCGCGATAAGTGGGAAATCGTGTTAAATTTCCGGTCACACACAACTTTTCATTGCGGTTATTCGATTCTACAGCTAATGATAGTCATTATTCGCAACTGCGAATTCGGCTGATGAACTTACAGAAATGTTTCATGTAGCACCGAATATCGTATATGGCCATGTTTTATTCCCGCCTAACACTGTCCGATCCCGACGTTCCCTGTAGGTGTCATTCGCGAATGTGTTATTCCAGCAGTCATCATGGAGCCATATAATGATGCAGCATGTGTGCGGTACTGTTTACGGATGAATCTAAATCCGTTACTACAGTTCAGAGACAATCCAGGCTAAATATTTCAAGCAAGCCACCATCTCAAAGACAAACTGTTACAAATTTTTACAGTCGTTTCACCGAAACTTGCTCTCTACCAAATAGGACGCCAGGCCAGTTTCTGCCACCAGCCTCTGGTGCAACATTTGAACAGATTCGGCAGTCCGAGTAAATCAAAGACTGGTCTCAGATTAGAATGTGCCTAATGTTACAGTGTGGTAAGTAAGACTGCCGAGCTTGTTCAGTTGCTGCATCAGACATTGCTTGTCGATCTTGACCAATGCGATATACAGCCACTTTCAGTGAAACGATAGTAACAATTAATAACAGTTTCATTAATAGTTTCCCTTTCAGGTGGTGGCTTGTGACATTTAGTCCTACAATGTCTCTGAACTTTGGATTCATAGAAGCATAAACAACACTACGTACTCTCTGCACCGTTAAATGAGTCCATGGTGATTGTAGGAATAACTCATTCGCACGTGACACCTAGTGCGAATGTCGGGAACTAACGGTGCTAGGCAGAATTAAAACTTGCTACTATTCTCCAATTCTGTATCAAACATATCTGTGAGTTATTTACCCTTTTCATTATTAAAGGCAGCTTTTGTATATCCAGTTTATAAAGATCCTGTCCATAATACGCGCAAGAACCAAGAGCAAAATACAATAATCGGTTGAGAACGAAGTGTACGAGATACAAGGGATGTATGAAAGGGGTATAGACCGTCATATCTTCAGTTCAAGATACACTGAAGAGCCAAAGAAACTGGTAAATCGGCCTAATATCATGTACGGCCCGCGCGAACACGTAGGAGTGTCGCAACACGACATGGCATGGACTTGACTAATGTCTGAAGTATAACAGGCGATAAAAACTTGGGCTCAAAGGATACTGTAAGTGTAACATGGATACCACAATGAGATTGTCGTAGGAATACTCTGTTAGCATTTTCGTAGCTAGCAGTCAGAATTGGTAATCAATTTAAGACATAACGTATGAAAATGAGTCCGTGATCATATTTTATAGGTCCTTCGTGACCATTTTTTTTTTTTTTTTTTTTTTTTTACATTTCGCTATGATCGGTTTCGGCTACTGTCATCTTTAGATCACAAAATATTCTGAAGTAGTAATGCTTCAAATGTCTCTGAGCACTATGAGACTTAACTTCTGAGGTCATCAGTCGCCTAGAACTTAGAACCAATTAAACCTAACTAACCTAAGGACATCACACACATCCATGCCCGAGGCACGATTCGAACCTGCAACCGTAGCGGTCGCTCGGCTCCAGACTCGAGACCGCTTGTGTGCGATGACCAATGTATCGGTTTAGTGGATATATACCTCACAGCAAAAGGGGGAAAATTGTTTTACTATTACCCAAAAGAGCGAAGTGTGTGATACCATTGTCGCAAATGGAGCTTTCAGCCAACAGGGCCCTTGTCGAATATAGACACCACACACCCAAAAATACACACTCACTCACGCACACACACACACACACACACATATATATATATATATATATATATATATATATATATATATATATGTTGTTGTCTTCAGTCCTGAGACTGGTTTGATGCAGCTCTCCATGCTACTCTATCCTGTGCAAGCTGCTTCATCTCCCAGTACCTACTGCAACCTACCTCCTTCTGAATCTGCTTAGTGTACTCATCTCTCGGTCTCCCTCTACGATTTTTACCCTCCACGCTGCCCTCCAATGCTAAATTTGTGATCCCTTGATGCCTCAAAACATGTCCTACCAACCGATCCCTTCTTCTAGTCAAGTTGTGCCACAAACTTCTCTTCTCCCCAATCCTATTCAATACCTCCTCATTAGTTACGTGATCTATCCACCTATATATATATATATATATATATATATATATATATATATATATATATATATATATATATATATATATAGTGTGTCTTGAGTGAATATGTGTGTGTGTGTGTGTGTGTTGTCTATTTTCGACAAACGACCCGTCGGTCGAAAGTTCAATTCCCGGCAGCCCTTCTGTAGTGCCTATCTGTTACTCTGCATCTCCGCTATATGTCGAGTAGAAATTACCCTTCTAATAATATTATTACATTTCATCTTGGATTTTCCATTGCTTGAAGTGTGTGATACTTCATACACATCAAAGTCTCTCACTGATGTCTCGAAAAGCTCTGTATTTTGAAACAAATTAAAAGTGAGGAATATGTACAGTGCATCCTTAATACTTCGATAAGGTAATTACAGAAGGACTTTCCAGGCGGCTACCAAGACAATACAACGGAAGTACTTAACATGAGAGTTTCAACGTGCCGTACAACTGCGATTTGACGCACTGTGAATGCACGTGTTCTAACTGCAAACTCTTTCTACGGAAAGAAGAAACCTCATCAAGTCTTTTGTTCCTCTCCACTGGTTAACGAGGTAACTGTTCAGACTAGTGGTGCAAAATATTCATCTTGCTGCTCTCTTCCCCTCCAAATCGAGTCATATTTTTCCACTTCGTTTATTTAATTGAGGACTCTGTAATTACCGCTCTTATGCATAGTGATTCCCAGTTAACGCCCCAGCTGCAATTGCGATTTCGGCACTTTCTTAACTGACAAAGGAAAGAGAGGGCTTTAGAACCAAATGTCGGCAGCGATGTTATTAGAGACGTACCGCTAACTCGTCTGGAGAATAATGGGCTAAGGAAAGGGCCGCTGTCTGTGTGCGGAAAATTCTTGAAATTCTCCTTTACTGATTTAAGGAAGAAACCTTCTCGAATTAAAAGGTGGGTAAGACGACGCAGAAGTCTTTGGCCCTCTTGTTCAATCTGTACGTCGAAGACGCAATGATGGAAATAAAAGAAAGTTTCAGGTGTGGAATTAAAATTCTAGGTGAAAGGATATCAATGATACATTTCGCTGATGACACTGCTATCCTGAGTGAAAGAGAAGAAGAATTACATGATCTGTTGAATGAAATGAACGGTATAGTGAGTACAGAATATAGACTGCGAGTAAATCGAACACAGATGAAAGTAATGAGAAGTAGTAGAAATGAGAACAGCGAGAAACTTTTAACCTTTTAACAAGAGCATTGATGGTCACGAAGTAGATTAAGTTAAGTAATTTCACTACCTAGGCTGCAAAATAACCAGTGACGGACGAAGCAAAGAGGACAAGAAAAGCATAATAGCACTGGCAAAAAAGGCATTAGTGACCAAGAGAAGTCAACTACTATAAAACATAAGCTTTAATTTGAAGAAGATTGCACAGCATTGTAAGTAGTGAAACATGGACTGTGGAGAAACTGGAAGAGAAGAGCATTGAAGCATTTGAGATGTGGTGCCACAGACTAATGTTGAAAATTATGTGGAATGATAGGGGAATGAATGAGGAACTTCTGAGCGGAATCGAAGAGGAAAGGAATATGTGGAAAACACTGACAAGGAGAAGGGACAGGATGATAGAACTTCTATTAAGATATCAGGGAATCACTTCCACAGTAACAGAGGTAGCTGTAGAGGGCACAAACTGTGGAGGAACTCAGGGAATTGATTACATCCAGCTTAGATTGTAAGTACTAATCTGGGATGAAGAGGTTGGCTCAGGGCAGGAATTAGTGGCGAGCAGCAGACAGATAACTAAAAAAAAAATCCTTGAGGAAAAAGAATACAAATGAAAAGTGAACATGGTGGTAAGATGATGGACGTACCTCGAGAACTCAGCCACTGTCTTCGATAACCTTTTTCCCTAATGATAGCTGGGTATCAGGAGGTCAACACAAAGGTACCCAGCCAAAACAAATGAAATAAAATAAAATGAGATTAGAGGCTAACGAAATAAAATTCCTCAGGAAACAAAAAGGAGACACAAAGTTAGATCATAAAAGAAATACGGATATTAGGAAGGAATAGAAACGTTTTGTATAAACGGGAAAGATTGAAGACAATAGGCAAAATAGGATACGCCATCTGGTTGGAATGGATGAGTCAAGATTACCACTATATTTTAGTCAATACACCCCACAAGTAACAGATGCATTGGAAGACCAGCAAAATGATTTTAGGGCCAAATGTAGCTGCAAGTGGCTGAGCAAGGCCTAACGCATGACCCAAGAAGAAGAAGAAGAAGAAGACGATGATGAAGATCAAGTTGTAGTGGGAGATACAGAGAAAAATTAATGACACCAACAGTGTCACCAAATTCCGCGAACTCTTACTCAAAGATAAGACGGGCTGGCAACTGGCAGACATATGCAATCCTGTCATGTTTACATTGCTAAAGATCAAACATCTTGTGATTCTGTGCCCGCTGTGTCGAAGTATCGTCTTGGCGTTATTGCTACTATACATAGGAAATTTGGCCTAAAACAGTGAAAAAGTATACGTGTCCGTACAGCAATATCTTTCTTAAAGTACCAGTGTTTTGACTGGCTTATGCTGCCCATCTTCCACTGTTTTCTGGTAATAATTCCATATTTACGTAATTACTACACTTAACATTCCGAACAATTCGCTTTACACCGTCTGATCTTTGTTTTTCCATAATATTTGGCCCTCTCAATGCTCTTTTCAGCGTTATCTCCGCTTACTTACCATAGCGGGTGGGATACTAACCTGTCCCTTCCTTTGTTACGAGCCATCCGTTCGCTAGAAACGTCCCCTTCGAAAAATTATTGAATTACTGTGCTGATAAACCTCTTACATTATTTGATTTTCAAACAGCAGAGCAGAACTGAACGTACTCACACATTTCGCTCTTTACCTATTCTGATCAACACTAAACTGACACTGAATATTTTTTTGCGCATCGCAATCTGACTTTCAAAAATCCCTACAAAAGTATGGTCTTGACTAACATTAACCTATACCTTTCACAAATCACTTACCTCACAAAATCTTCGTTACTCGAACTACTACAATACAGCGAGCGCCTCTACTGCCAGCTAAATATAAGATTCAAACTACTGAAGTCACTAACTACTGATAGGCACAGTTAGCAAATCCAAATCAAAGATTTTGATAGAGAACAAACAATGTGTTTACCTTAATAGTGTTCAAAAGTCATTATATATATATATATATATATATATCAGTTCATGACATCCATTCTTACAAATGTACTGTTTCTGATGGACACACGTCCAGGTCATCCGCTCTCAAAAATCCGCCATCTCACTTCCCCACATCCACCACTGCTGGGGGGTCAACTCCAACTGTGCAACGCTACGCGCTGTTAACAGCGAACTGCCCAACACTACAATAGCAAATTCCAAAAATGCAAACCAGCCACAGACTGCACACAGCACAGCCAGTGATTTTTATACAGAGCGCTACGTGGCGTTACCAGTATAAAAACCTAAACAGCCTACTTACACGCTTTACATGTATCTATTAAATTTTTCACATTCTTCCATAGTATCTCGTTTCAAATGTTTCCCGGTTTTTAATCGGAATTCTAATGGGTTATTTTTCACGTCAGTTCAGTGCTTTGCCCAGGCAATAATTTTCACGAACTTTTTCTTCCTGTTAAAATATTATACAGGCAGATGACTCATCCAAAAAAAACCTATCTTTGCGTTTGGAAATTTAGTTCTCCTGTCTCGACCACATTTGATATTTTTCACACCAATTTTCTCCTCCGCATGCGAAAATAATTTGCTGACGGCATTCTATATAGGGAGTGTCGATCATTGTAATAAAATAGGAGAAATCAGAGCTCGCACGGAAAGATATAGTCGTATTTTTTTTGTTGTTTCTTTGTTTTTTTTTCGCGTGCTCTTCACAGAATTATTGTGAACGTTGTACGATGAGCCCTATGCTAGGGACTTAAATGTGATTTGCAAGAGTATCCATGTAGATGTAGATGGAGGCACTAACGTTTTAGGTGCTAGCCAGATCACATCCGATAATGACCTAATACGCAGACAACAGACTGATAATAAATAAAATAAATTGGCGGATGAAAATGCAAAAATAAAAAAAAAATCAAATGGCTCTGAGCAATATGGGACTTAACATCTGAGGTCATCAGTCCCCTAGAACTTAGAACTACTTAAACCTAACTAACCTATAGACAACACACACATCCATGTCCGAGGCGGGATTCTAACCTGCGACCGTAGTGGTTGCGCGGTGCCAGACTGAAGCGCCTAGAACAGCTCGGCTACACCGGACGGTCCATGAAAATGCATTTTCTTTGCATTTAAAACTTAAACATACAACTGTTCTACCGAAAACTGACAGAATAAAGTAACAATATGGGTTCAGTTTCAGTGCTCCTTTCTAATTGAAAGTCAATTTATGGTATAGCCTACGCTGCTGAGACTTTGGTCTGCGTGTGGCCTGTTTCAAGTGATCTAATTATACCCTCATACACGGTGTACGCAAGGTGCCAGGTTGGCAATATTTTCTTAACTTCATCAAGAGAATAGACTTTTATCACAACGTAGCTGCAAACATGATTGAGACATTATCGGTCTAATACATTTGCTTACCGTAATCGTTGGATGACACGCCTACTCAAAGAATGGAATGCAGTTTTATCAACACAAAGCGCACATTTCTGCTTCCAAGAGAAAATTTTGTAGACCCTTACAGTAGCGTTATTCTCTATGAACTCCTGTGATTTGGAAATTATTGACCATCCTCTTTGTCAGAGAAGCAACAGACTGTCGTGTCGTCGAAATAATGGAATCAAATAGATGTAAATGATGAAACAGTACCCACCGAGGCGATATAAAATAGTTCCAAACCGTCAGTTCGACCAAGGTTTTCGTCATCACGAGTTTTCCGAAACTGACAATACCTCCCATACACTACAGTTTGAGATTTCTCCTGTTCCACTCCCAGAGCGAATTCGTTAACTCCGTTAAAGTGGCTTGCATACATTTTATGTTCTACGCTCTCTTTAGAGACTGAGAACCGAAAATGAGGAGTATAATCTGATAGTGTACGTACGAAACACTAAAAGTTGGATGGAAGTGAGCGTGCATTGTCAGAAATCTGGAGTAGAAGAAACTGGAATCATTCGAGATCTGGGGCTAACGAAGAATATCGAAAATTGAATGATTAACTGAAGTTCTCAATGAAGTACTAAAGGGAATAAGTGGGGAAAGAAATATACGGAAACCAATTCCGGCATAAGTGACAGTTAAATGTGACATCTGCTACCACTTACAGGAAAAGTTACGTTGACTGTAGTAGGTAGAATTCTAGGTAACTGTTGCAGCGACAGGCAAAGACTACAGTATGAAAAACGGATTATGGAGGATGATGCGTCTATTGATTTCGTAGAGATAAAAAGATTGCCAGAATATAGAAAAAGATGGACGACAAGTGGAACACTGATAACAAAAAAAAAAGAAAAAAAAGAAAAAAACATATAGGAATCCATGCATGAGGACAAGTAGAACTTATATTACTACAGCGTCTGTTTCATTTCGTGACGATTTATGTCGTTCCTCCGGTGGGACTCCGGTGTACTGGATGGTCGCGATTGTGATGCAGATATTCTCGAGAACATTCCCGGCACGAGCTGACATCGGAAGTAGAGGTCTTTCACTACAACTGAGCCGAGAAATTTCTGCCCTCGCTGTCGACAATGGACGGAGATCTTAAAGCAGCCCTGCTGGAATACATGCGAATACTCGCGTGGAAGTTTGACACACGTAGACCATATAAGATAATATGTACACGTGGTTTGCTGTATGAGAAAGATAATTTTGTTCAACAAACACTAGTGCAAGAAGGTTTGCTGTAGGAGTAACATAATTTTGTTCAACAAAAGCGGGTGTAAGAAGATAGGTAAAGCATTTACTCTAGTTTAGGCGGTCTGTATAGTAAAAAAGGCAGAAAACAGAATGAGATTTTCACTCTGCAGCGGAGTGTGCGCTGATATGAAACTTCCTGGCGACTAAAACTGTATGCCGGACCGATACTCCAACTTGGGACCTTTCCCTTTCGCAGGCAAGTGCTCTACCAACTGAGTTTGGAATGTAGGAGACGATATACTGGCAGAAGTAAAGCTGTGAGGACGGGGCGTGAGTCGTGCCTGGGTACCTCAGTTGGTAGAGCACTTGCCCACGAAAGGCAAAGGTCCCGAGTTCGAGTCTCGGCCCGGAACACAGTTATAATCTGCCAGGAAGTTTCTTTGTATACATTAAATATAATTCTAATGTAGGTTTTTTCAAGCTCACCCCCTTCCCCCTCAGAACTTCAAACAGTTTCTTCATCGGCACAGTGTGACACTCTTCCCAAGCTTTATGAATAATTGCTCACTCAGATTCCCTTCTTGTCTCTTGCCATTATTCTTATAAAAGTGGAAATGTCTTTATTGGAAAATCAATCTTTCCGGTATCAACTTCTCTCTGCAATGTCCATTAACATCCTCACTATTCCCAGAACTTCAGTGTCTTCATCGGTAGTATGTCATACAACTTCTCGAGATTTGTGTACAAATTGCTACTCAAATTTCTTTCATTAGTGTTCTTAACGTGAAAATGTTATTACTAAAAGAAGAACTCCCGAACCCACTTCGCTGTTCAACGTGCATCAACGTACCCTGTATCCTGGTTTTAGGAACCGTTTCACATACCTTCTTGACACCTTTCTTATAAGCGGGACATAGATATTCCACATTACATTCCTTGGGAATTTCTTCTGCCTGCAACATGCATGCATTAAACAACTTACTCTGACAGTCCCGTAACGCAAGTGATATATTGAAATAGGCCAAATGGTTTAGAAGCACCGTGTATTTCGTGAGAACGTATTACTTCGAGAAGTTGAGCATTTTTGCAATTTTTTCAGAGCAGAAACTGCAACTGTCCCTCAGCGGCGTACGTATAAACTTACTGGAATTTCTCAGACAATTTTGATCAATGACACCTCTAGAGATACGTGCAGGCAGTCGTTTTCGCACTCTCGATTCTTGAATCGAACTGGAAGAAACCTTAAAATTTTTGACAATAAAAGTTATTCTCTGCCAGATACAAATAATTATTATTGTTTTGTTTAGTCGACTTTGGATACACACTTTTCAGTCATAGACACCTACAAAGAGAGTACTATTCTACGCACGCAATTTCCAATTATCGACTTTTAAGTCTAGATATTTGCATCATATAAAAATTCGATTATGGTGCTATAGGTGTTTATACTGGTTTTATATAGCAGAGACTTTTCTGACATTGATTGCAGTACTGTAATATTGATGAGAGACGTTCGAAACCTGTTCTTCACTTCCTGATATTTTTGGCACTGTAGTAAGGTATGGTTGTATCTCCCCGAGTGGTACCACTACAGTCACAGGCAGGGGTTTGGCTGATATGCAGTCGATATAAGCGATCTGGAAATGTCCTAACGTCCAGTTCTATTCTACTTAATGTAGATGTTTCTAGTCGCGGTCCATTAACTGACTCAAACCTAGGTCTTTTTGGAATTAATGGTTGTATTCCACATAGTCCCATCTTTTGTGTAGAGAGTTCTGCATCTATTCGTATCGCCAGGTGTTGAGCGCTCTTTGTGAAAGAGTTGTTGAAATTCAATGTCGGGAATCCTGTTATTTCTAGTGGCGTCCCGTTCCTTGCAGCCTCCGTCGTCAATTTATCTTATTTTCACCCGAATAAATGTAATTTGCTTCAGCCTTCTTAGACATACAAAGTAGCCAAAACGAATACAGAGTACACAATCCTTCGAGATTTTCGAGACTTCTATACAAGATATCGCTTGTAGCACACAGAGTCTGATAATATCACAATAGATTTATGATTCATGCAACAATGCATAGCCTTTAAGGCTGCAAAGCCTCAGTCAGTAAGAGGTATTTATTGGTATCTTAAATTTTTGCGCGATTTGCAGTTGTGGACTGAATGTACCACATTCTGTTTTGTTTCCCTCAGCTCTGGTGAACCGTCTCTTGTAGGTTTTCTATTTCCTACTTAATCCATTTGTCTTTGCAATGACATGTACGTCTCCAAGAAATCATATTTTCTCTCTGTCGCTTGGAGTAAAGTGTGATCCCTGAGGATGAAATGGTCGTATTGATAGATCGGCCACAGTATGTTCGAGGCATTATCTCTGCACACACTTGCCAAATAACTATATGTCGAAAAGATATCATACACCTTTTCCTCCAATCTACTGGGCGGAGGGTTAGGCACAATCATAGAAACCGACGTACTGGATTTTGTAAACATAATGTTTCCCTACCAATAGCCGTTCCATGAGCATTTTCCTCCTTATATGAAGTGGAAAATTAAGATTTAATTTACATTCAAAGACATCTTATTTCGCAGACGCTCTCTTACGGCATTTTCCCTTCTTCAGGGGATTATCCGAGCGGTCTCAGGCGCTACAGTCATGAATTGTACGGCTGGTCCCGGTGGAGGCTCGAGTCCTCCCTCGGGCATGAGTGTGTGTGTGTTTGCCCTTAGGGTAATTTAGGTTAAGTAGTGTGTAAGATTAAAGACTGATGACCTTAGTAGTTAAGTCCCATAAGATTTCACGCACTTTCCTTCTTCAGTTCACTCATGGTCGCCTTATACTAATACTATACCTTAGTGTCTTGTTCCGTCACATTCTCAGTATTCAATCTCCGTCTTGCGTTCGCCTTGTGATAAATCAACAAAAACTTTTGCCCGGTAACGTGAAATCAGATCTGTCCTCTTTCTCCACTCATACTACAAAATAACAACACACATCGTCATGTATTTGAGCGGATCTTTATCAAGTTACGCTACAATACTTATTTCCTATAACATTGGGACCACACGTGGCTTTGTCGAATAATATGCGTAGGGAAATTGATGGTAAAACAGAGTGAGGATAGAGCTTGCTGCAAATGTTCCTCATTTCCAATTTTCTGGATTTTCATAAGTGTTAATGTTGTTATTCTGTTTCCATGGCATTTTGTTGTCATTAGTGTGATGTGTAGCTCATATTTCGTTGCTTGATTTTTGGCAAGTGAATTGTCCATGAGTCAGACAAAAATGAAATTTACACGATGTAATCAAACTGAGTGACAGACCGCACACTTTGAGTACACTACAGCCTTTGTGTCCGTTAAATAAATTATCCGCTGTTCTAATTAAGATTGCCTCCTTTATTACATTGTCCCAGAAGCTCTTCGCCTGTAACACGATGCTGATTGCTTCGTATTTCCTTTCCTGCTCACAGCTGAAGCAGCGTTCGACTACAGTTGATTAAATTGGCTGCTTGCCTCGGGTATAAGGCTTCTGCTCTTTACACTCTTGCTCAACAGTTCGGAGTTTGCTGTTCACCCCACTTTCTCTAACGTCAGAATCAAATAGTTGCTGTTCCAAGTTAATTTTCGAAAGAGCAAAATCATGCAACTAAGAAGGGATTCTGATCACAAGTCAACATATTTTTATTTGATTTCTATCCGTGACTGTAGCAGAAGGTGACTAATTAATATTGTGGCTGAACGTCAGTAACAAGTTGTACAGGATGAGTAACAATGTGACGTACAACATTCGGATGGCACTTGAATTCACTCAGTCACAAGCTCAGAATCTTGGATATTATAATTGATAAAATTATGAAAATTAGCAATGGACTTCAACGTGAGGACTGGCTTTGTGCAGCGCAAGTCTCTTGCTCCCTGCATCAAAACTGTAACCTACATTCATCTCTGTAAGTGAATCTTGGTCCTCTTCTACAATTCCTAAAACGTACACTTCGCACCATTACTTAACAAACGACTCATTGATGCCTCAGAATGTGTCAGTCACTTCTTTTAGTCAGTTTGTGCCACTAACGCCCCGTGTTTTCTGCAGTACTACAATTTAAATTTTTCTATTGTCTTCCTGTCCGAATGGTTTGCAATCCACGTTTCACTTCGGTACAGTACCTTCAGAAGACACTTCCTGACATTTAAATCTCTACATCGGACATCATCAATTATTTTTCTGCCGAAATAGACAAAACTCATTCGCTACTTCTAATTTCACATTTCCTTATCTGATTCCCTCAGCATCAGTTACCCTCAAATTTTCTGTTTCTTCTTGCTGAACTTTAGTCCTCTTCCCAATTTCTGCTTGCTTTACTTCACAGCTGGCTCACTTCATAGTTCGAATAGCACAACCCTATCTCACTCCTTTCTCAACTACTGCTTCCCTTGTCCGATTCTTATATCTGCGGCCTGGTTGCTATACTTGTTGTAAAATATATATCCGCTACCCTCGTTATTTCTATGAGTGTAGTCCAGTCGATATCGCCAAAAACTTTATCTAAGTCATTAATTGATATAAACGTAGGTCTCCCTTTCTGTAACCTGTCTTATAAGGTGACTTGTAGGATCAGAATTCTCTCTCATGTCTCTCAACCCAAAAAGATCTCCCTGATGTCAGTTTCTGCCAATGTCTCTTGTCTTCTGCAAATAATTCACATTTCCAATTGTAATTATTACAATCCTTTTGAAATTAGAAAGTCCTTCGCCTGTCTCAAACATAAGGCACGTCACACACGTCTCTCCCAAGGATATCAAGAATTCTTGGGGAACGTCCACTCTCCCTGCGATTTTTTTCGAATAGGTCTTTCAGTTTTCTGTCTAATTCTTCTTGTAAAATCGGACCTCCTATCTTATCTACAACTACTCTCTCTTCTGTTTCTGTAATACCGGCTTCAAGTTTGTTTCTCTTCTGTAGTAGGTTCTACACAGGGTGTCACATGACGAATGCTCAACATTCAGGCATATAACAGGAACTATCATTCGAAGCGTAAAAGTCTAGCGAACATGGCCTCTAAAGAGCATACCGTAAGAGCTACGAGCACTTTCTCATCTTTGCTAATGCGACACATGTATCTTCCGTCCATCTTTAATTTTGCTGTAGGTAGGATCTATTTCTTCCTAGTCAAGCATGGTATTTAACTGCTTCGCATTTCTCGTTCAGCCATTTTCGCTTTAGAATATTCCATTTTCTGTTTAACCCGATTTTACATGTCTGTACTCCATTTTGTCCGCTTTATTTGCTACATTTTTCTTTATTTTTTTAAATTAACCGCAGACCTATTCTAGATCTTTTTCAAATCATTTTTGAACTCTGAACTTCTAGTCCTTTACGTATTCTATTCAGCGCCCACGATCGGTAGTTAAAATGTATTTTATAATTACATATAAATTATTTGGTATGTAATAGATACATCTTTTCATGTAACGAAACGGCATGTCAGTTCACTTCACTATTTCGATAAATAGCTGAACACATACTTGTAAAAAGGTAAGATATTTTTGTTGTTACACATGCAAAGGAGGCCGGCACGGCAGACACGAGTGGCCATTTTCCGTCCTCTTTTATCCAAGGTAAAAGGACTTGTTCATTGTTATGGAAGGCAGACCGACTTACAACCGAATGAAGCCCGCGCTCCATAATCGAGTGCTATGGTATCACATTTTTTAAATAGAATAAATAATAGAATAATTAGAATTGAATAGAATGATTTCAGTGATACAGGGTGGCGCACGAAAAATCGGCCCCGAGTACTAGACTTCTCATTATCTCCCACTGATTGTTTCGAAGTTGTTGTTTCCGTAAGCTTATGTGTTATTTCTTCATTGTCTAATTATTACATGTTTATCTATTCTGTTCGTAGCGGTTAACAAATAGTGCGTAATTGGCGAGTAGCCTGTAGTCGGGGCTGGATTTCCATGCATCACCTTATATCTTTTCACTGCAATCAGCCACATAACGCTAAACACTGTACTCCAGAGGGGGGGGGGGGGGGGGGGGAGGAAGGGGGGGGATGGATGAGGAACGTGCCCTTTCTTGGCACCTTCCATCTTCAGTCACCTAGGCTACTAATTTTCAGTTTTTCATAAGAATCATATACAAAGCACAAATGAACGGTGAACGAGTAAAAATGAACGGTTCCCAAAAAAGAGCAATTACGAGTGAACCAGTTCCCAAGGATGAATGAGTTTGCCCATCTCTATTTGTAATCTTGTGGAAATATTCTGAATGAGCAACACTTCATATTTAACTTGTAAGTAGGCTGTTTAGGTTTTTTTATTGGTAACGCCGCCGCCACGTAGCGCTCTGTATGAAAATCACTGGCTGTGCCGTGTGCAGTCTGTGGCTGGTTGGCATTGTTGTAATACTCGCCATTGTAGTGTCGGGCAGCGGCAGCTGGATGCTAACGGCGGGTAGCGTTGCGCAGTTGGAGGTGAGCCGCCAGCAGTGGTGGACGTGGGGAGAGAGATGGCGGAGTTTTGAAATTTGTAAGAATTGGTGTCATGAACTGATATATATATATATATTGTGACTATAAAGGTAAATACATTGTTTGTTCTCTATTAAAATCTTTCAATTGCTAACTGTGCCTATCATTAGTTAGTGACTTCCGTAGTTTGAAACTTTTAGTTAGCTGGCAGTAGTGGCGCTCGCTGTATTGCAGTAGTTTGAGTAACGAAGATTTTTGGTGAGGTAAGTGATTTGTGAAAGGTATAGGTTAATGTTGGTCAGGGCCATTCTTTTGTAGGGATTTTTGAAAGTCAGATTGCGTTGCGCTAAAAATATTGTGTTTCAGTTTAAGCACAGTCTTGTATAATTGTTTTAAGGGGACGTTTCGTAAACTCATACTTTCACAACATTTGTTGCACAATGTACATGTTGTATAACATATAACTGCTTCAATAGCACTGCATGTAGATCCAAGCTCCTGCCTAGGCCCTTCTGTACACACTGCTACGCAGCACCAGGTATTGAGGCAACTTGGGAAGGGGGAGGGCGCAATGCACATCACGAGCTATGCTTACCCGAACAGGCAGACACGTGGGAGCAGCTGATACCTCTGCACGTACAGTGGGTTACTTCCTTACCATCTCTCATCATAAAAAAAACTGGTCTTCTAGTGGAGCTGATGGTAAACAGGGTATTCATAAGTTTAGTGCCCAAAGGAACAGGGATGATACAGTAGAGAAAAACATAGCACATTTCGTAAAGCAACCATGTGTAGGAACCCATACTGCATGAGCCCTGAGCATGTGTTGATAAGACTTGAGTGGGGCACAAAAGACATTGTATCTAACGGTGTTACGCCACATGTTCATTTAAGGTACATACTATGTTGTGATGTCATGCTCTTGGACACCCACTCAGGAAACAGTGGTTATCACTAGTATGTGTATGATTTTTGACAATCAGTGGATCGCTAGGGAGGACCTGTACGGTGGACTGCAAGATGCCAACACCTCACCTCATTACTCTTTCTCTGGAGCTACGTGAAAGCCGAGTTTCATTCTACTCCTGTCGAAACGGAAGTGGGACTGGTTGCAAGAATTCTTGCAGCAGCCAACATACCCAGATTTTCCACCAAACACGGGACTCTCTGCCACGTCGACACCTGCTCTGCACAGAAGTCAGATGTGCTAATTTTTAATATTAATTGTAATTTAATAGTGATCAGAACAATAATCCACTGAAAAACGTCTGACTCATAGTTATTGTTGGAGCTCTTTTGTCCGTGTTTCAATTAACCATACGTATGTTTTTGGATTGAAAAAAAAATTGTGTGTTGTTAAAGGCGGACCGTATCCCAAAACATGTGTGTTCAGTACGAGATTTTCACTCTGCAGTGGAGTGTGCGCTGATATGAAACTCCCTGGCAGATTAAAATTGTGTGCCAGACCGAGACTCGAACTCGGGACCTTTGCCTTTCGCGGGCAAGTGCTGTACCAACTTTTTTTTAAAAAATCTCATTTTGTTCGCTTTTGTTCGTTGCGTCTGCTCCGGGCGGACGTCGTCAGACATCCGTTTAAGTTCGTTGATGATCGAGTAACTCATATTTTTTATTACAGAGGGCACGTAACCCTCTGACCGAAAACGCTGAACCACGCAGAACTAGCACTCCTTAAAGAAAGGATATTGCGGAGACATGGCTTGGCCACAGCCTTGGGGATTTCTCCAGAATGAGATTTTCACTCTGCAGCGGAGGTAACCTGATACTTGAAACTTCCTGGCAGACTAAAAGTGTGTGGCGGACTGAGACTCGAAATCGGGACCCAGCTGTGAGGACGGGGCGTGAGTCGTGCTCGGGTAGCTCAGTTGGTAGATCACTTCCCCGCGAAAGCAAAGGTCCAGAGTTCGAGTCTCGGTCCGGCACACAGTTTTAATCTGCCAGGAAGTTTCAACATATATGATACTCTCAATTACACATTACAACGTCCTACGTACTCATTTCTCCAGCAATATGCGCTTCCGACGCATACTTGCTTTACAAAATATATTTTTTTTGTCTCCTGTTTCAACGCAGTCAGCTTGGGCACTGAATTAGTGAACAGTGTAGAGAAGGAGAGGTGATGCTCACCGTTCCGGTGGCTCCTGCGGCGGCCGCTGGCGACGGGCAGCGGCGGCGGGGAGGTGGGCAGCGCGGCGGAGGAGCCGCTCGAGAGGAAGGGCCGGCTGCTGGCGCGCGTCGACTGCCGGCTGAGCGCCGGGACCACCACCGCCTCGTAGCCGCCGTGGTGTCGCGCGCTCGCGCTCACCACCACCGAGTAGCCGCCGCAGCTGCCCGAGCCGGACGCCGAGGCCGAGCCGGAGGCGGCGTCGCTGCGCAGCTGCTCGCTGTTGCCCGAGCAGTCGGTGGCCGTCGCGGACTCGCCGCACCGCGCGACGCCTCCGGCGCCGACGACGCCGCCCCCGAGGCCGCCCCCGGAGCCGCCCCCGCGCCCTCCGGCTGCCGCCGCGGCGTGCGCTGCCGACGCGTGTCGGGGCGCCGACCGCGACAGGATGGAGTAGGCTCGCCGTGCTCGCTGTCCGCGCAGCCCGCAACACCTGCCCAGTGTGTCCTGCAAAGCACCGCCTAGTTTACTTTGTACTTGCACCCGCACTGCCGCACCACACAATCAGCGCGCTCCGTACACCATGTGCACTGCTGAATAGTCTGTACTGGTTTCATTACTTACTATACTTCAGCAAATTCAGTGTCTTCACAGCGTACATAACTAAAAGTGGCGATCAAAAACTTTCCACTTCAGTCAGTGTTGCAGCGTATATGCCGAGTAACTCGATTCCGATGCTTGTATACAGGGTGCTGCGCTTAAATCCGGATAAATGAAACCGTTTTAAAAGCAAATTTGATTGTTTGCTTTCTCGGGCCTTTGTCCCGCTCCAACGCGGGGTCGGCTTTTTTATGACGGGTTTGGTAGTGTTAATGGCAGAGGGTGGCTGGATGCCCGTCCTGCCGCCACCCTGAACTCCACGGGATGGAAGAAGTGTACCCCAGCTGTCTGCTACTAGTGTAACTCATGAAATAGTGGGAACGTTTCCAAATGACTGTGAGTAGTGTAACTGAGCCGAAACTTGAGGGCAGCCCGGTATTTACTTAGCGGGATGTGGAAAACCGCCTAAAAATCACATACAGGCTGGCCGGCATACCAGACATAGTCGTTAATCCGCCGGGCGGATTTGATCCGGGGCCAGCGCACCTATCCGAGCCCAGGAAGCAGAGCATTAGCGCTCTCGGCTACCCTGGCGGGTCTTTTAAAAGCAAATTTATTATAACGAAACTCCTTTTACTGGTTAGCACTTGTATCTTTCAACAGTAGCGTTTTCGATGTAAGCACCGCAATGGCCGCATTCAATCTTGTCCTGAACCGAACGCACGTACTCTTTAAAGCAGCGATGTGCGTATTCGCGAATGCTGCTTCGATAGCTGTGTGTAGCGATTGACTTCAGGTGCCTCGTCTTCTTGGTAGCTCCTTCGACTACTCTCCAAACATTGTGGCCGGGGGGCCAGAACTCCTTTGAACAGAACTTGTCAACGTTATCTGACAGCTAGTTTTGGACTAAATAGCTCGTACGAGTAGAAAGACATATTGTCTCTCTGAGAACACAGCTACCATCCATGGTTTCATGACATCCGTCAGTGTGGCAGTGTGTCCCTTTTCAAAGAAATGTGGCGGCATGATATCACCCTCAATGGACACAACACGTAGGAGCTGAACCCCAGACTTCTCCGAAGCATTATACATGGCCTCAATATCGTAAGTAGTTGATCTCGGGTACCCGAAGAATCGAACCAGTTCAGTGGGAGAACGCCCAGTGCGAAACTTTCTATAATCGCGGCTCTTCGGTTATGCTCCGCACCTGAACGTAACATTTCGGTCATTTTGAGGTTCTGGATGTTTACTGGTTGCCTACGGCTTTCAAGAACACCAATCGTGACCTTCGTCTGAACTACGATATGGTGGAAAATTCAAACTGAAATTTGTTGTGATTTAAGCGGCGCACCCTGTACATGCAACAACATGTTGGGAAGCGACTAGTATGGCATTCGTATGTTTCCGACAATCGTGTGGTATGTACAAATAAAATATGGCTACTTTGCTACAAAGTGCATCCTAACACGACCAAAGCGCTGTTATTCTTAGCTGCCGAAGTAAAAACACCGTTAGACCTCCATCAGAGAATTAACAATGTGTGTGGGGGAGCATGTCTGCCGAAAACCACCGCTATGGTATGTTGTGCCAACATCCGTGTTGGCCGCGCTTAGACACGAGACGCCGGTCGACCTGGGAGGCCAGTCTCGCCCATTACGGGCCAACTGAAGTGGGAGACACTCTAGCACCTGTCCAGTGGCCCTGATCTCTCCCCGAGCCATTATCATGCCTTCGGTTCCTCAAGAAGTGGCTTGAAAGGTTGACAGTTCCTGACGGGCGAGGATGTTCAGCAGGCACTTACGGACTTCCTCACGCTACAGCACTCAGTGTTTTACCAACAGGTACCTTCAACCTGGAGCGTCGATGGGATGATTGTGTCAATGGTGACGGCGACTTTTGCTGACTGGCATATCGATTCTGCCCTATGTGGCCTTAGAATAGAAAGTTTTTGACCGCACATTATACAACATCCGTACCACATTATGATCTACCTATACTACCCGATCAAAACTACACTACTGACCATTAAAATTGCTACACCACGAAGATGACGTACTACAGACGTGAAATTTAACCGACAGAAAAAGATGCTGTGATATGCAAATGATTTGATTTTCAGAGCATTCACACAAGGTTGCCCCCGATGGCGACACCTACAACGAGCTGACATGAGGAATGTTTCCAATTGATTTCTCATACACAAACGGCAATTCACCAGCTTTGCCTGGTGGAACGTTGTTGTGATGCCTTGTGTAAGGAGGAGAAATGCGTACGATCATGTTTCCGACTTTTATAAAGGTCGGATTGTAGCCTATCGCGATTGCGGTTTATCTTATTGCGACATTGCTGCTCGCGTTGGTCAAGATCCAATTACTGTTACCAGAATATGGAATCGGAGGGTTCAGGAGGGTAATACGGAACACCGTGCTGGATCCCTACGGTCTCATATCACTAGCAGTCGAGATGACATGCGTCTTATCCGCATGGCTGTAACGGATCGTGCAGCCACGTCTCGATCCCTGAGTCAACAGATGGGGACGTTTGCAAGTCAGCAACCATCTGCACGAGCACTTTGACGACGTTTGCAGCAGCATGGACTATCAGCTCGAAGACAATGGCTGCGGGTACCCTTGACGCTGCATCACAGACAGGAGCGCCTCCGTTGGTGTACTCAACGACGAACCTGGGTGCAAGAATGGAAAAACGTAATTTTTTCGGATGAATCTAAGTTCTGTTTACAGCATCATGATGGTCGCATCCGTGTTTGGCGACATCGCCGTGAACGCACACTGGAAGCGTGTATTCGTCATCGCCATACTGGCTTATCACCCGGCGTGATGGTATGGGGTACCATTGGTTACACCTCTTGTTCGCACTGACGGCACTTTGAGCAGTGGACGTTACATTTCAGATGTGTCACTACCCGTGGCTCTACCCTTGAATCGATCCCTGTGGCCGGCCGGTGTGGCTGAGCGGTTCTCGGCGCTACAGTTTCGAACCGCGCGACCGCTACGGTCGCAGGTTCGAATCCTGCTTCGGGCATGGATGTGTGTGATGTCCTTAGGTCAGTTAGGTTTAAGTAGTTCTAAGTTCTATTGGACTGATAACCTCAGCAGTTAAGTCCCATTGTGCTCCGAGCCTTTGTACCGATCCCTGGAATACCCTACATTTCAGCAGGATAATGCACGACCGCATATTGCAGGTCCTGTATGGGCCTTTCTAGATACAGAAAATGTTCGACTGCTGCCCTGGCCAGCTCATTCTGCAGATCTGTCAGCAATTGAAAACGTCAGGTCAGTGGTGCCCGAGCAACTGGCTCGTCACAAGTCACTACTCTTGATGAACTGAGATATCGTGTTGAAGTTGCATGGGCAGCTGTACCTGTACACGCCATCCAAGCTCTGTTTGACGCAATGCCCAGGCGAATCAAGGCCGTTATTACAGCCAGAGTACTGATTTCTCAGGATCTATGCACCCAAATTGCGTGAAAATGTAATCCCATGTCAGTTCTAGTATATTTGTCCAATGAATCCTGGTTTATCGTTTGCATTTCTTCTTGGTGTAGCAGTTTCAATAGCTATCAGTGTATTTGGATTACCCATTGTAATACAGAGTTAACCACTGGACGTCATGAGAGGTGAACTCTCAATGAAGAAAGTGCGTACTGAACGCTGTCTTGTCATTACAGAAGCCGAATGGTCATCGTGACGGACTGCCGGCGTAAGGGGCCCGGGTTCGATTCCCGATTGGATCGGGGATTTTCTCCGCTCAAGGACTGGGTGTTGTCCATCATCATTTTATCCCCATCCGGCGCGCAGGTCGCCCAATGGGTCGTCGAATATAGTAAGACCTGCACCAAGGCGGCCGGACCTGCCCCGTAAGGTGCCTCCCGGCCAATGACACGAAACGCTCATTTCATTACAGAAGCAGTATCAGCAGAACGAATCGGTCAACACACGTCAGTGACTTACAATGTGGACTAATAATTCGATGGTCATTTTAACCCCAAGTCGACTGTTGCTGATGTGACTGTGATATGGAAGCGCAAAGGAACAACAACAGCCAAACCAAGACCAGGACTACCTAATGTACTGAACACCAGAGTCCGTCAAGGGCTACTGACGGTAGGTTAAAAGTCATCATTAGTGAGTTTCAAAGTGCTACCATCTGTTCAGCTAGCACAATGACAATGCTTAAGAAGTTGAAAAGAATAACGCGCAATGGTTGATCAACTAACTCTTCATAAGTCATTAATTTCTTTAGCCAGCCTAAGCGACGCTTGACGTGTATTGGGTTTCGCAAACATCATCAGCCACAATGTGTAGTTCGAAAAGTAGAGTACGGAGGAGGTGGTGTCTTTCTCGTCGTTAGAATCGGATCAACATATTGCGCATAAGACAATGCAAAATGTGCAATGATATTAATTCATTTTACAGCATTGGGTACCACGTAAAGTGGAGGAACATTTCATATACTATAATTGTATCAGCATGACAATTCTTGCTGTGATAAGCAATTTCTGTGAGGCAGTCGTTTGAGGACAACATTATTCTGCTAAGGTTCCCGACTAAAACCACATGACACACCTTGGGGATAAGTTAGAGCGTATACTTCACTCCGGACTCCTGCGTCCAACATCGTTACCTTCTCCAGTTTCTCCTCATGAACAAAAGGAGGGTGCCTTTTCACCACGAACATTCAGATACCTCACTGGAGGTGCACCCAGCAGAGTTCAAGTGGAGCTTTCCCGAAATAGTATCTGCTAATAGGTGTCCAGATATCATACTGTGTAAACCCTGCCAGTAGATGTCTGCTGTCACAGAGGCAACGGACACAGTAAAAGAACAGATCCCCATGTAATAACGCTACGTGAGTAGCCAAGTCATTGCAACAAACAGTGGCCGTCACATTGCTTGTGTGGTGATGGGCGAATGTTGGCACTTCTGGCTATAGCGTCGGCGCCAGCTGACATGCCTGTATGCCGTTGTCAACGTCCCGAACGAGGAGTCGGGTGTCGAGACATTACAAAGTGACTGCCGTGCCACAACGACATGAAGCCGTTAATACACGATGTGATCAAAAGTATCCGAACACCTGCCTGAAAATGTTCATGGCGCCCTGCAACAGCAATGCTGGAATTCATTATGGTGTTGGACCACCCTTAGCCTTGATGACAGCTTCCATTCTCGCAGGCATACTTTAGTCAGGTGCTGGAAGGCTCCTTGGGGAATGGCAGTCCATTCTTCGCATAGTGCTGCACTGAGGAGAGATACCGATGTCGGTCGGTGAAGCCTGGCACGAAGTCGGCGTTTCAAAACATTCCAAAGGTGTTCTATGGGATTCAGGTTAGGACTCTGTGTAGGCCAGTCCGGTACAGGTATGTTATTGTCGTGTAACCACTCCGCCACAGGCCGTGCATTGTGTGCAGGTGCTCGATCGTGTTGAAAGATGCAATAGCCATCCCCGCAATTCTCTTCAACAGTGGGAAACAAGAAGGTGCTTAAAACATCAATGTACACCTGTGCTGTGATAGTGCAACGCAAAACAACAAGAAGTGAAAGCCCCCTCCCCGAAAAACACGACCACACTATAACACCACCGCCTCAGAATTTTACTGTTGGCACTACACACGCTGGCAGATGACGTTCACCGTGTGTTCACGATACCCACACCCTGCCATCCGATCGCCACAATGTGATCCTTGATTCGTCGCTCCACACAGCATTTTTCCACTGTTGAATCGTCCAATGTTTACGCTCCTTAGACTAAGCGAGGCGTCGTTTGGCATTTACCAGCGTGATATGTGGCTTACGAACAGCCGCTCGAACATGAGGTGCAGTTTTCTCACTTCTGTTTTCTGTCATAGTACTTGCAGTGGATCCTGATAAAATTTAGAATTCCTGTGTGATGGTCTGGATAGATGTCTGCCTATTACACATTAAGACCCTCTCCAACTGTCAGTGGTCTCTGTTAGTCAACAGACGAGGTCGGGCTGTGCTGCGCGTGTCCCTTCACATTTCCACTTCACTACTATATCGGCAACAGCGGACCTAGCGATGTTTAGGAGTGTGGAAACGTCGCGCGCAGACTTATGACACATGTGAGACCCAATCACCCGACCACTTTCGTAGTCCTTGAGTTCCTCGGAGCGTCCCATTCTGCTCTCTCACGATGTCTAATGACTACTGAGGTCGATGATATGGAGTACCTGGCAGTAAGCGGCAGTACAATGCAGCTAATACGAAAAATGTGTTTTTGTGGGTATCCGTATACTTTTGATCACACAGTATACTGCCAACACTGTGTGAAAAACGCAAAGCATGTTCCCCTCTGCAGCTATCAATTTCGAGTTTTGGTGCGTGCAGCTTGCTTCTCCAATCCCTATAACTCCCTAGTGAACAATTTACAGAAGCTATAGCGACGTCTTCTGGCATGGGGATGAAAGAGGC
Source organism: Schistocerca gregaria (assembly GCF_023897955.1). Taxonomy (NCBI): domain Eukaryota; kingdom Metazoa; phylum Arthropoda; class Insecta; order Orthoptera; family Acrididae; genus Schistocerca; species Schistocerca gregaria. The sequence continues at coordinate 132,378,598 of NC_064921.1, read as the reverse complement.
ATATACCAGTGCCATTGATGTGTAGTACAGAGCTCTTTGCTGAGATCATGGACAATGGTTGGACAGCAGAGCTAGAGTGGGCGATGGCTGCCTAGGAAAGTCTCACTGTGATTCTGGTCAGCCTTGGCCGTGGAAGTCCTCTAGTCGTCACTGTTTCTCTATTTGCACGCTTTATCTCTTACTAAACACAAAAATTGGACAGGTGCGAGAACGACTCGCGCAATGAGGGCTTCGTACAAATTTAATTATAGCGATAAGCCAAAACATCCACCGCTACTTCCAGTGCCTACTGGTGGCGTTGCGGGCACATGACGTGGTAAGAAAACCATGTAAACGGAGTAGACACGGACGTGACATCAGCCTGAGGGGAAATCCATTGAGATATGCGACTTTGAAATAAATGCAGATTATTACTACGTAGAGCCTGTGAATGGCTATCTCGAAAACGACGAATCATCTATGGAAAGAAGTGGAAGTACAGCGAAACTACTACCAGGCGCTACATGGTTAGACGCCCAAGACTCTTCAAGGACCGTGGGGTTCGGAGGCTTGTCTGCTCCGTAAATTAGGATAGGTGGTGATGTGTAGCATCTCTGCCGAAAGTTCAGAATTCTGGTACATTCCTGAACATTGATCTCCGCAGCAGACCACCCCTATGTTTTCACGTGTTGACCCAACGACATCGTCAGTTACGATTGCAGTGGACACGGAACCATGTGGAATCGACAGTCGATTAATGGAAACTTGCGGGTGAAACACATTTTTTTCTGCACTAGATCGATGGTCGTCTCCACAAACGCCGTCATCGTGGTGAACGGCGGCTCGAAACGTGCACGGACGCAGGCTGGTGGGAGCAGTATTGTACTGTGGGAGAGTCTCCTGCGCTTGCATGGGACCTGTGCAGCTAATCGAAAACACGCTGACAGCTGCGAACCCCTTTCATCCCTTCACGCTTCATCTATCCTCCGAAGGCGATATCATCGTTCATCAGTATAATTGTCTGTGTCTCTGATCCATAAACATGCTACTGTTGTTTGAGGAGCATTATACTAAAGTCATGCTGATGTCTCGGTGGCCAAATTTGCCTGGTGTGAATCCTACGGATCCCATGTGGGTCGATATCGTGCACCGTCACCGCGTACGCAGATCAGCAGACCCGTGCGTAGACATCTAATCCCACATATGTTCACAAATCTACTAACAAGTTTTGTCAGAATCTTTATGCGTAGAATCAGTGATGTATTTCGTTCCAAAAACGGACAAACAAGCTATTAAGAAAGTGGTCACAAAGTTTGGTGCACTATTATACGTATATAGTGCACCCATTCCCGGAATCGAGAATTTCCATCAATTTTGCCTGTAATCGACCTTGATACTGACAAGATAGCGGTCTCGGGTCTCCTAGACTTTCGAGAGTGTTTTAATCTAAATATTGTAAATGGCACGTAAAGCCATGCTTGAGGCAAGCGACTATTATTACGATTATGGGCAGTTCTCCATTGAGACTGGCAGAGTCGGAGACCAGACTTCACATACAACTTGAAACGGCATATTCACCTGCAGTAATCGCTCCTGGATATCTGATGATGAACGAATTCCGAAACGCGTCATATGAGCATTAAATTCATTCCCTTCCTGATGTTTTACCATTGCGCCCCAGTCAGCGCGCCGGCCGCGGTGGTCTCGCGGTTCTAGGCGCGCAGTCCGGAACCGTGCGACTGCTACGGTCGCAGGTTCGAATCCTGCCTCGGGCATGGATGTGTGTGATGTCCTTAGGTTAGTTAGGTTTAAGTAGTTCTAAGTTCTAGGGGACTGATGACCACAGCAGTTGAGTCCCATAGTGCTCAGAGCCATTTGAACCAACCCAGTCAGCGCAAATGCAGAACTGCTGATTGTTTTATTTTCAAGTTTCATGTCAGATTACAAATGAAAAAGAAATATTTTTTCCTTCTGATATAATTACAAATTAACGATTTGCGAATCTTTTCTTTTACTTGTAATTTGAAACCAGACATATTGCCAAATTTCATGACTGTAGATCAACGAGAAGTACCCTATATGTTTTGAAGAGTAATTTTGCGAGTATCAAAATATATGACATACATGGGCGCTCCTTCGGTCACATTGACTTAGAAGCTAACTCTTATTACACAGAAGAGGGACAACAGACTTTGGTACGTGACATAAATTTCTGGTTGATATATCTTCCAGTTGGAGTCTTAACAGACGCACGAACAGAGAGTCAATAAGAAACGAGAAAAAAATTCTTATGATATAGGTAAAAGTTTATAGTTTTCCTACTTTTTCCTCCGGTTTTACTTTGAAACCTTCCTTTCTGCCGAATATCATGATTCTAGGAACTACTCCAAAGGTTTAGGTGAGTGAGTTAGCGCGTATTAAAATATTTCACATAAAGGGTCGTATCTTTTTATTGAAATGACTTATAAGCTTCAACTTTTTACATTGCCAAGGAACGTTACATCTCATTATGTGATATAAACTTGATATGTCTACCCGTTCCCAAGAAAAATGGTTTTTAACAGTCGGACAAACGAACAGACAGATGGTCAACAAATCGATACTATAAGGGTTCCATTGATATCGATTGTGGTACGGAATCCTAAAAATTTTCGTTTTTAACAACTTACACTCTCGTATTTCTTGATGCCAACACGTATAAAATCGCGTTGCGAGGTGAAACCAAGCGCAGAGATTAACCGCTGTTGTTCTGGGCCCATGTATCTCGACGCGGTAACATTGCAATGTCGCTGACCACAATCACGAGTTGTGGTCGGGTGCGCCGCGTAAAGACCAGGCAGCAGCTTTTAGGCCAGCTCTAAATTATACGCTCAGCTGGTCATAGATTGCGCAACAGAAAATAGTAAGCATTCATAGGAAGCAAGGACGACAATTGATGAAGGTTTCTCTCGTTTTCAGCCGGGTGGTAGCGTTGATATCTCGCGACGTTTCGAGAAGTGTCATACTACCCATCTTCTGGCGAAGTGTCGAGATTCGCGGAGTGCAGGCTATTTATATGCGCGGTCACCCCCTTCCACTAGTCCTCGGGTGGACCAGCGGCGCGCGCGCTGTGGTGGGGATGGCGTCGCCCCAGCGGCCGCGTTCGGTTCTCGGTGTAAGCATTCTGTCTGCGGCGGAGGACGTTGACGGGCGCGCTCCCGACTGATTGCCGCTATCGCAGGTTTCCATGCTGCGCTGAGTTGGTATCCCTCATCTCTGTTGACCAGATTCTTTGATAACGCTTTCCCAGAAGCCAGATGCTCGGCACAGTACCTTCGTGTTTTCGAAGTTGAAGGTGTGTTCTTCATCTATGCTGTATTCTGCTATGGCTGATTTTTCTGTGTGACCTAGTCACACACATCTGATATGTTCTTCGCAGCGTTTATATATGCAGCGCTGTCTTTGTCCAATGTATTGTTTTCCACATTCGCATGGTATGCTGCATACTCCTGATGTGTTAAGGTTCAGCGCATTTTTGGCAGAACCTACGAGCTCCCTCGTCTTCGGTGTTGGTCGGAGAATGGTTTTGATATTATATTTTACCAGAAGTCGTGCAATTTTGGCCGAGAGCGGATCCACGTACGGAAAGAACGCGAGTCGTTTGACTTCTTCTTCTTCTCCATCATCTTCTTCTGGGGTTCTCACTGCTTCCTTCTTCCTTTTAAGCGCCCTGTTTATCTGCGTTTCACTGTAGCAATTTTGGTGGAAGACTTCCCTCAGGGGTTGCAGCTCGGATGGTAGGCTGTCTTTGTCGCAGACGGCGCGCCCTATGTACCAGGGTGGTCAGTACTGTTTGTCTTTGTGCTGGATGGTAGCAGCTTCTAGCGTGAAAGTATAGGTCTGTGTGTGTCTTCTTCCTATGTACTGCATGGCTTTGTGAACCATCTGCCTTCCTCTTAATTGAAACATCAAGGAAGGGGAGACATCCATTTTCCTCCATTTCCATTGTAAACTTGATGTTCGCGTGGATTGCTGTTGAGGTGTTCAAAAAACTCCTGTTTGCCATGTCCCCACACGACAAAAGTATCGTCGACATAGCGAAAGAAGTGCTTTGGTTTCTGTCTGGCAGTTTGAGGGGTCACCTCCATCTAGTCACATATGGACGACAGTGTTTCACACACACGCGTTGATCGAGGGAGGAAATCACCAGTAGGCTTTGCAAGGAAATGTCTCGGCATTTGCCTTAAGGCCAGGTCCTCATTCAAAAGAGTCGAAAATTCGATTCTACTGCACTTTTTGAATGCTATGTGTGTCTACAATGTTCGAACGAAAAGGTTTTCTAATCAGCGAGTTATAAAAGTTTCTACAACCCAGTGTTCGAAGAAGTGTCACGGCCGCCGTCGGACGTCCTCGGGCGGAGACGCCCAGCTCAGGTAGAAAACATGCCGATCCCTGACGCACGTTCACAAAATGATTTATATTGCAGTAGGCATGCAAAAATTTTCGCCGAAAAAGCTGACGAACAACGTGTGCAGGTTGCCGAACGCATCTTATCCAGCTCAGCCAGACCCGTTTTTCTCGCCAAAAAGAACGAGGAAATTGCTTGACAGGAACAATTCGAGATAGTGGTATACAGTCCTTGAATTGCAGACTAAACTTAACTAACGAGAACACTTGTTTGGTCAAACTAGGACAAAATATAACTTTTGTGCCCGCTATAAAGGACTAGCCATTTTGAATTTGAAAATCTAACTTCAAATTTGTGTTCAGAGACATCAATATATATATATATATATATATATATATATATATATATATATATATATATATATATATATATATTGGTCATCAGTCTACTGACTGGTGTGATGCGGCCCGCCACGATTTCCTTTCCTGTGCTAACCTCTTCATCTCAGAGTAGCACTTGCAACCTACGTCCTCTATTATTTGCTTGACGTATTCCAATCTCTGTCTTCCTCTACAGTTTTTGCACTCTACAGCTCCCTCTAGTACCATGGAAGTCATTCCCTCATGTCTTAGCAGATGTCCTATCATCCTGTTCCTTCTCCTTACCAGTGTTTTCCACATATTCCTTTCCTCTCAGATTCTGCTTAGAACCTCCTCATTCCTTACCTTATCAGTCTACGTTGCTTTCAACATTCGTCTATAGCACCACATATCAAATGCTTCGATTCTCTTCTGTTCCGGTTTTACCACAGTCCCTGTTTCACTACCACACAATGCTGTACTCCAGACGTACATCCTCAGAAATATCTTCCTCAAATTAAGACCGGTATTTGATGTTAGGAGATTTCTCTTGGCCAGAAATGCCTGTTTTGCCATAGCGAGTCTGCTTTTGATGTCTTCCTTGCTCCGTCCGTCATTGGTTATTTTACTGCCTAGGTAGTAGAATTCCTTAACTTCATTGACTTCGTGACCATCAATCCTGATTTTAAGTTTCTCGCTGTTCTCATTTCTACTACTTCTCATTACCTTCGTCTTTCTCCGATTTACTCTCAAACCATACTGTGTACTCATTAGACTGTTCATTCCGTTCAGCAGATCATTTAATTCTTCTTCACTTTCACTCAGGATAGCAATGTCAACAGCGAATCGCATCATTGATATCTTTTCACCTTGTATTTTAATTCCACTCCTGAACCTTTCTTTTATTTACATCATTGCTTCCTCGATGTACAGATTGAAGAGTAGGGGCGAAAGGCTACAGCGTTGTCTTACTCCCTTCTTAATACGAGCACTTCGTTCTTGATCGTCCACTCATATTATTCCCTCTTGGTTGTTGAACATATTGTACATGACCTGTCTATCCCTAAAGCTTACCCCAAATTTTTTCAGTATTTCGAACAGCTTGCACCATTTTATATTGTCGAACGCTTTTTCCAGGTCGACAAATCCTATGAACGTGTCTTGATTTTTCTTTAGCCTTGCTTCCATTATTAGCCGTAACATCAGAATTGTCTCTCTCGTGCCTTTACTATTCCTAAAGCCAAACTGATCGCCACCTAGCGCATTCTCAATTTTCTTTTCCATTCTTCTGTATATTATTCTCGTAAGCAGCTTCGATGCATGAGCTGTTAAGCTGATTGTGCGCCAATTCTCGCACTTGTCAGCTCTTGCCTTCTTCGGAATTGTGTGGATGATGCTTTTCCGAAAGTCTATTGTATGTCGCCAGACTCATATATCCTACACACCAACGTGAATAGTCGTTTTGTTGCCACTTCCCCTAATGATTTTAGAAATTTTGATGGAATGTTGTCTATCCCTTCTGCCTTATTTGACCGTAGGTCCTCCTAAGCTCTTTTAAATTCCGATTCTAATACTGGATCCCCTATCTCTTCTAAATCGTCTTCTATCACATCAGACAAATCTTCATCCTCATAGAGGCTTTCAATGTATTCTTTCCACCCATCTGCTCTCTCCGCTGCATTTAATGTTACCACCGTTGCTTTTAATGTCACCAAAGGTTGTTTTGACTGTCCTGTATGCTGAGTCTGTCCTTCCGACAATCATATCTTTTTCGATATCTTGACATTTTTCCTGCAGCTAGTTCGTCTTAGCTTCCCTGCACTTCCTATTTATTTCATTCCTCAGCGACTTGTATTTCTGTATTCCTAATTTTCCCGGAACATGTTTGCACTTCCTCCTTTCATCAATCAACTGAAGTATTTCTTCTGTTACCCATGGTTTCTTCGCAGCTACCTTCTTTGTACCTATGTTTTCCTTCCCAACTTCTATGATGGCCCTTTTTAGAGATGTCCATTCCTCTTCAACTGTACTGCCTACTGTGCTACTCCTTGTTGGTGTATCTATAGAGTTAGAGAACTTCAAACGTATCTCGTCATTCCTTAGAACTTCCGTATCCCACTTCCTTGCGTATTGATTCTTCCTGACTAATGTCTTGAACTTCAGCCTACTCTTCATCACTACTATATTGTGATCTGAGTCTATATTTGCTCCTGGGTACGCCTTACAATCCAGTATCTGATTTCGGAATCTCTGTCTGACCATGATGTAATCTAATTGAAATCTTCCCGTATCTCCCGGCCTTTTCCAAGTATACCGCCTCCTCTTGTGATTCTTGAACAGGGTATTCGCTATTACTAGCTGAAACTTGTTACAGAACTCAATTAGTCGTTCTCCTCTTTCATTCCTTGTCCCAAGCCCACATTCTCCTGTAACCTTTTCTTCTACTCCTTCCCCTACAACTGCATTCCAGTCGCCCATGATTATTAGATTTTCGCCCCCTTTACATACTGCATTACCCTTTCAATATCCTCATACACTTTCTCTATCTGTTCATCTTCAGCTTGCGACGTCGGCTGTATACATGAACTATAATTGTCGGTTTTGGTCTGCTGTCGATTCTGATTAGAACAATCCGGTCACTGAACTGTTCACAGTAACACACCCTCTGCCCTACCGTCCTATTCATAACGAATCCTACACCTGTTATACCATTTTCTGCTGCTGTTGATATTACCCGATGCTCATCTGACCAGAAATCCTTATCTTCCTTCCACTTCACTTCACTGACCCCTACTATATCTAGATTGAGCCTTTGCATTTCCCTTTTCAGATTTTCTAGTTTCCCTACCACGTTCAAGCTTCTGACATTCCACGCCCCGACTAGTAGAACGTTATCCTTTCCTTGATTAGTCAATCTTTTTCTCATAGTAACCTCCCCCTTGGCAGTCCCCTCCCGGAGATCCGAATGGGGGTTTATTCGGGAATCTTTTTCCAATGTACAGTTTGATAGAGAGCTCATTATTGGCATGAGAGAATGTACACCGTCCATCTTGAAAATTGCTGCTCGTGTGGAACGAAATGTTTCGGCAGTGAAAGGGGTGTGTGAAAAATGGTTCACGGAAGGTCATAGAACACAACAAGATGGATCAGGTCGTACAATCCAGACCACCCCCTGAGAAGATCGACATCTCGCAAGAATGGCATTACAGGACAGATGTGCGTCCTCACCGGCTCTGGTGCAACAGAGGTACTGTGTAACACATCGTACACTATTAAGAGTACGTCGCCGTTTATTACGGCACGGATTACGTGCGCGGCGTCCACTTCTCCGCCTACCTTTGGTGAATGTGCAGAAACATGCTATACGGCGATGGTATGTAGAACTACGTCACTGGTAACAGAAATCGCATGAGGGAGTTTTTGGACGAATCAAGGATTTCCTTGTTTGAATATGATGACCGCATCTTGGCTCGCCAGAGACAGAGGGAGTGACGTCACGGTGACTGCATTCGCACAACTCATGCAGCGTACACTCAAGGCCTTATGGTGTGGGGTGCTATTGGGTACAATTACAAATCACATCTGGTGCGTGTCCAGTGAACTGTGACCAGTGTGAACCACATGAATGACAGCCTGCGACCCGTAGCCATACCCTTTGTGCACAACACTCCAGACGCCATTTTTCATCAAGACAATGGACGACCTCACGTTGCTGCACGAACACTTGCCTTCTCGGGGACACAGAGCACCGAGACGGATCTGGCCCGCCAGATCACCAAGCTTGTCGCCAATCGAAAATATGTGGGATATGGTGAAAGTACAGGTACACCGCTGAGACCCAGTGCCAACCACAACGGATGAAATTCGGAACCAAGTGAATCCAGCATCGATGGCTATACCACAGGACGCCAGTCGCGCCTTATACATGTCGATGCCATCAGTCATGGAACAAGATATCAGGGCCAATAGCCGTCACAGTGCCTGCTAGGCAACAGGACACATGCTGAACTGGGGTGGCTGAAATGGTAATCATTTCTGCAGAACAAACTAATGTACAAGTCCTGGGAATATCAGCGTCCTGTCTCTATTCGTTCAAGGTGATCTGTTTTTCTGAACATAAGTGTATGTTTTCTAAAGCTATAAATATTAAAAAACAACCAAAAGTCGAACACAAAGTTTCAGTTAGCACCACTACGTTAAATTTAAGTTTACTTCATTGTGTCTATGTATAAGCTCACATACATTTAATGCAGTACTGACGGATGTTATCCATTTTTTAAACCACTTAAGTTCTGATAGGCTACACTGCACGCAGTCAGCGTACTTCAAACTCGTAGGCCCTTGATCAACCCACAATTACGGACTCCATTCTCTTTTGTACTGAAAATCTAAAATAAAGTTAAAAGGATTATCAATCATAATCCTCCTTTGTATGTCTTCTCATAGTCAATTTCGAAGGTTTCCCTATTTTTTGCTCATTTGAATGATAACCTGGCCTTAAGTGATTTATGAAAACCACGCAAAAACCTATATCTTAATATTTTGATGGGGATTTCGACCGCCGCACTCCCGAATTCGGATCCAAAGGGTTATCGCTAAGCTACTCCTCTCATTGAAAGGGTGTCGTAGTGGTGCTGTTGTTGAGATGTTTGACGGTTCACAAAAATGTCAGGAAATTTGAAGCCGTCACCCATTCGGAACATCTAGTTCCGTCCATGTCGGTCGCTAGAAGCTGGGGCTTTGCAACTGGTGCGTCCTTAGTGACATTTCTGGTCATACCTCCACTTTATATTTAGCCGGGGGTAGCTATTTTTGTGGTCTAGAGCCCGAGGCGTGTTGGACAGAGGACTTTGAAACCCCACTGGGACAGGCCATTTGTCACCTGAGATATGAGGAACTCGCGCGCGAGAAAACCAGCTTCGCTAATGGCGTAGTAAATTAAGTTGGATTTATTTGTTTTGTATTTTACAAAAAATTATAACGGATTACGAACTCTGAAGGAAAAATCCAACTCAAGAAAATTAATCTTCAAGTGACTGAAATAATTCACACTAAGTGACGCGGCTTAAAAACGAGAAGATTGTACCGAAGCATGGCACCGTAACAGCCTCCAAGCACACATATTCGGTACCCATACAATAGCATGTTTACCTAATAAGTTCCAAAATGCCGAGGATCAAAACGGGATTTTCAAGTGCTCGTCGTGCTCTATTGGTGATAAAATGGTATGGTCAAGTGTTTCCGATAGCTTTAGTGTCATATCCTACAATATATTAAGACTAATACAGTTCCTTCTCCTGAAGCCAAAGGAGTAAATCAGTGGATTCTGTTTGCATTTGTTGGGACTTGATGAAACTTATAGAGGCACCATTAGTTCATGGGCTATTCTTCCCAAACCCCAAAAAACTTTTCTTTTACTATACTTTCACCGCCACCGTCGGTCCAAAACCCAGCCGAGGATTCCAAGACGGATATGAGCAGTAAATGACTGGAATTTTTACGATCTATTCGTAAGATCTCAATCGCGAACAACTTAGAAAATTTTCTTTGGATCTGTAGTTGTATTCGTAAAATCCACTATGGAAAGAAATCTAAACAATAAATCAGCGCAGCACTGCTCAAATCTTAACGGAATATTCTCTGGATCTTTAGAAACCTTTTTTTTTAGGAGGTACCAAAATCCAGCCGCGGACTGTGAGACGGCTACGCGCATCAAATGCCTCTAATTTTATCGATGTGTTCCTAAGATCCCTAACTCGACCAGCCTCATTTCTATATTCGTTGCCTTGAAAAAGAAGTTGAAAATTACGCTACCTGTACAGGTAAAACACTTACGTAAAATCCGGTGTGAGGCGAAGTCTTTATTTTATAAAGTGGCATATCACAGAGAAATACTCTGTAAAGAGACTCCGTTATCATCTGGAAACCCCTTTTGCGTTATGTATGTTTTACAGAAGCAAACTATCCAACTTCTTTTCATATGCAACATGGAAAAGTAGAAAACCAGCGGAAAAATTCTTCTATCGGAGCACAAAAAAATGCGAATATATTCCTGTTTATTTAAACGAATGTGACTGAACATTGAGATACGAGATGCCTCATTGTATCTTCCTTAGCACCTTGTTAACATATTGGCGCTTTGCTGTGTTATGAGAGTAGTAGACAGTGGCAGTGGAAAAGGGACGGAGAAGTGGTTGTGTTAGGCCAGCAACGAGGAGACAATGATAGTACGAGAGAAAGAAAGCCGGCCGTAGTGGCCGAACGGTTGGTTCTAGGCTATTTAGTCTGGAACCGTGCTGCTGCTACGGTCGCAGGCTCGAATCCTGGCTCTGGCATGGATTTGTGTGATGTCCTTAGGTTACTTAGGTTTAAGTAGTTCTAAGTTCTAGGGAACTGATGACCTCAGATGTTAAGTCCCATGGTGCTGAGTCATTTGAACTATTTGAAGAGAAAGAGAGTGACACACTGGCAGTGGAACACAGCTGAGACCAACAGAACTGTACAACGAAAAGAGTGAAGGAGACATTGTCAGGACGGGGGAGGGGGGAGGAGAGAATAAGGAGAAAGAGAATGTGGAGGTGGGAGTGGGTGAGAGGCAGCGAAAACGAGAGACAGAGTCTATGACAACGATAGCGAGGAAGAGAGAGAGATAATGATAGTGAACTGAGATACCAGCAGTGGGAAGGAAGAAATGAGATGTTATCAATAAGAGAGAGCAAGAGGGAGACACTGACAGTGAGAGCAAACTATAGTAGTAGGGCCGAACGAAGGGGACCGTGACACAGGAGGCAATGACAGAGAGACACACACAGAGGTGATGAGAATCAGTTGAGCTGCATGAACTACTCATAAAGGCCACTTGGGAGTGGATGGGTATGAGTGACTTACAGCGATGTACTAGTTCGAGTGAGTTATAGTTAAGGGAAGTTGTGAGATTCTGAGGTGAGATGTATGTTAGAAAGGGCGCGATTAAATAAGTATGGCAACATTTTTGGAGACATTTGTAGAGGTTCTGACGAAGATAGAAAGTGATACACTTTTCAGCAAGCGTCTTTTACATAAATGGGAACCCGTTAATCTTTTTTGTGCTGAGATGGGAGCATTTTCCGCTGGTTGAAATAATGCTGCAGACTTCTAAAAGTACGCGCAGACACTGCCCTGGCTGCAGTTCGACGTTGCAGCTCGAGTCAAGCGGACAGTCGGAACGAAGTTACCGCCTAGATGAAGTGGGGGATTTACAAGCAATTCGAACCAAGGGAGTTTCTCCTCGCCGCAGACCTGAGTGACTAATTAAGCGTGTCACTGATTGAGAACGATGATATTAGTAAATCACTAAATGACATTCATTGCTTTTGGCTTCGTGAAGAAGTGAGACCCGCTGTGCAAGACTATCCTTCTATTCCTAAACAAATCCCGCTTTCAATTTCAGGGACGAAAACCAATATATAGAGTGAATAAGAGGTGACGGCAACTTGTCCATTAACAGGCCAAGGGTAAGGCACCCAAGCGTGCCTCATATGATAAGGGTCTTCTTAGGCTGGTGCAGTTTTCTGCAATTCTGCAGCGAGAGTCTTGTACCCTGTCTGCGTCGACGATGAGGCACCAGGAAATGAGACGCTCATGCCACTCGATCGATCCCCATTGTCCAGGTGCTACAAATAATTTAGAGTGGAATGAGCACGTAAACGGCGCCGCGGGGGGGTTCAACGACACATTGTGGCTATTTCCGAGGAACCGATAGTCAACCATTCCTAAAGTGATGGCGTCGTACGAGTTAGATGGAACCATGGCGGCTACAATCGCGCATACTAGGCCGTAGATTGAATTACAGGGTAGTTATAATTTAAATTTCGCTACTCGAGAGGGCCCCCCATGAAAAACGAGTGAGAGAAGGACAAAGAAACTTTATAGTAACATCTGTAGAGACATTCGCTAGAGAAATAACGAGTAAGCCAATCAAACAAATACATTTTAACTTTCTCATGAGAGGGTAACATTTGTAAATTGCGTACCTTGTTGAGGTTCCAGGTTGCAAATGTTGCTCATTGTGACTACCATATGCATTCACAACAGTCTAGGACGCACTAGAGATCGCTCTACTGCTGTCCGACGTATCTCAGGTGGGATGTTGGCTACCTCTCCCGCTAGGATCACCTTCAACCAACATGTGTTAGTGACCCCCTAATAAAACCTGTGCTCCAGGCAAGATCCACAACGAGAAAACTCAAGTGTTCAAATATAGCGATCTTTGTGGTTCAAAATGGTTCAAATGGCTCTGAACACTGTGGGACTTAACATCTGTGGTCCCCTAGAACTACTTAAACCTAACTAAGCTAAGCACATCACACACATCCACGCCCGAGGCAGGATTCGAACCTGCGACCGTAGCAGTCACGCGGTTCCGGACTGAAGCGCCTAGAACCGCACGGCCACCGCGGCCAGCGATCTTCCTGGTCACACTGCTTGGAACGACTGGCCAATGATTCGGTTACCTCCAAATGTGTTACGGAATAACCGGGTGACCTCAAGAGCAGTGTCAGGCGTTGCTCCACAGTGCGTCAAAACAGCTGAGACTAAGGTATCTGTCTGCCGTAGAGCATGGCCCACATCTTGCTGAAACATATCAAAATAACATCTACCGTTCACGCTGCATGTCCTTGGTTCTTGGTATCTGAGTTCCGTACCAGTACGGCAAGTAATTACACTAACAATACTGACAACGCAAATCCTGCAGCGCACAGTCTGAAAATTATTCCTATAATGTTGGGTACCCATCTGGTACATCGTTTACCGTCTACGCTGGATGAAGTAGGGAAAGCTTAATTACTATCACCCAGTAGAGCAACGCCATCGGGTGCCACTGCGTATGCGACTTCTCTTTCTAGGGATATACGGCACTCAGAACGTATGCTATTACAAAAGGGTGGTTTCAGTGCCTACGGTACTGGCCTTCCTTCAAGCAATTCCACACGCCATATTTCAACGAGGCAATATCCGGCCGTCCGTACGCCATATTGCAACAAAACAATTTACGACCACATGTGGGCAGGAGCGTGTTAGGCTTCGCTGGCCTGCCTATTCATTTGTCTTGTAAACCAACGAAAGTATCTCAGATAAGTCTTGTAGAAAACATGTTCATGACGATCCTCCAGCGACAAATGACAAAACTTTAAGGACTTGCAAACACTCTGCGTGCCGGAAGACACCACAGGAAAATATTTTGGTCAACATTGCTACGAAACTGCTTGGAGCAGGTGATTATACAAGGTTCAGAAGTTCTTACAACATTAGATTTTTAAAATCGTGGATAACGTATACCTCCCTCATATTAGTAATTCATATATTGCCACCTAAGCCTACGGAACAGAATTCGTGTTATCTGGTCAACTTTCTCTAACGTCATCTTCGGTACTGAGCATAATAACTGCTGACGTTAATTACACTTCCCTCATGGCACTGCTCACTGACAAGCTTCGATTACCATCTACAGAATATTTGTGAAAAGACCATGCAGGATCTCGGTCAGATTCTTTAAAATGGCATATAGGCACCCATGTCTTATCAAGTGAAATTTATTCTGCACATATTAGAAGATACATGACATTGCTAATTATAATGATGTAATCGTACCGTCTACGATCACGCTTAACAGGCCAAAACAAATTAGTTTGAAAGAACCAGCAAATTCGTCTCTGGTAAGGGCCCGCGAATCATGGACCGCGCCGAGGTTAGGTAGCTTGTGTGCCTCTACGGCACAGATAGCCGTACCGCACGTGTATCTACATCGTAGGGTACGAGGAGGCCAAACATGTGGTTCCTGAAGACGGGTAGACGTCCTTTTCAGTAGTGGTAGAGGCAACAGTCTGTATGATTAATGAACCACCGTGTAACAGTGGGCAACATGGCATAAATATGTTGCTACAGCGAGCGACTAAAAGACGATGGAAACTGCATTATAAATCTATTTTAGGGCTTACGATAGGGCATTGTCTTGAGAAAAATATACCGGAGTTCAAATAGCCCCCCACTTGGATTTCGGGATGGAGAGTACTGAGGAGGATGTTGCCATTAGAGGAAACAAAATTGGCGTTTACCGGTCGCAACGTGTAATTTTTCATCCCTTAACAGGTAGTTGGATTAGAGGATTTAAAAAAAGAGATGCTTGATGATAAATGTGGAGGCTATTAGTGAAGTGAGGTGGCAGGAACAACCAGACATCTGGTGACTATAGCGTTATCAACATAAAATCGAATAGGAGAAACGCAAATGCAGGAATGGGTCAAGTAAGAATACAGACAGCGATAATCCTACTATTTACGCATAATGAACGCATTAGCTTAGCCATGACTGGTACAAAGTCAACACCCACTACAATGGTACAAGTTCATACGCCGACTAGCCCTGCAGATGAAAAGATTGAATTAACGTATGAAGAAATATACTAAATTACTCATGTACATAACGGAGGATTGAATGAACGTATGAAGAAATAAACTAAATTACTCATGTACATAAAGGAGACGAAATTTAATTGTAGTGGCAGACGGAAATTCAACTGTAGAACGGAGGTCAGATCCGGAGATCTTGCTGGCCAGGGTAGTTGACTTACACCTTCTAGAGCACGTTGGGTGGCATGGGATACATGCGGACGTTCATTGTCCTGTTGGAACAGCAAGTTCCCTTGCCGGTCTAGGAATGGTAGAACGATGGGTTCGATGACGGTTTGGATGTACCGTGCACTATTCAGTGTCCCCTCGACGATCACCAGAGGTGTACGGCCAGTGTAGGAGATCGCACCCCACACCATGATGCCGGGTGTTGGCCCTGTGTGCCTCGGTCGTATGCAGTCCTGATTGTGGCGCTCACCTGCACGGTGCCAAACACGCATACGACCATCATTGGCACCAAGGCAGAAGCGACTCTTATCGCTGAAGACGACACGTCTCCATTCGTCCCTCCATTCACGCCTGTCGCGACACCACTGGAGGCGGGCTGCACGATGTTGGGGCGTGAGCGGAAGACGGCCTAACGGTGTGCGGGACCGAAGCCCAGCTTCATGGAGACGGTTGCGAATGGTCCTCGCCGATACCCCAGGAGCAACAGTGTCCCTAATTTGCTGGGAAGTGGCGGTGCGGTCCCCTACGGCACTGCGTAGGATCCTACGGTCTTGGCGTGCATCCGTGCGTCGCTGCGGTCCGGTCCCAGGTCGACGGGCACGTGCACCTTCCGCCGAGCACTGGCGACAACATCGATGTACTGTGGAGACCTCACGCCCCACGTGTTGAGCAATTCGGCGGTACGTCCACCCGGCCTCCCGCATGCCCACTGTACGCCCTCGCTCAAAGTCCGTCAACTGCACATACGGTTCACGGCCACGCTGTCGCGGCATGCTACCAGTGTTAAAGACTGCGATGGAGCTCCGTATGCCACGGCAAACAGGCTGACACTGACGGCGGCGGTGCACAAATGCTGCGCAGCTAGCGCCATTCGACGGCCAACACCGCGGTTCCTGGTGTGTCCGCTGTGCCGTGCGTGTGATCATTGCTTGTACAGCCCTCTCGCAGTGTCCGGAGCAAGTATGGTGGGTCTGACACACCGGTGTCAATGTGTTCTTTTTTCCATTTCCAGGAGTGTAGTTGCCATCTAAATGAAGTTTAGCTCTCATTTGATAAACAACGCCGAAATTTGAAGTACTTGGCAGGAGTTCACCCCAATTTTTGGTCGAACTCCAGCTTTTTATTACAAACCCTCCAATGTAGGTAACATAATGATTGAATATTGTCTTGTTAATGATTTTGATTACTAATCGTAATATTCTGAAAAATTATATTTGTTTGGTCACGAACCGGCTTTCGGTTTCTCAGGCCACCTTCAGGTGACGATTGAATGCAGCAAACACAGATAAGCATTAAGTGGGACTTAAAAAGATTTTATTTTTACAGAAGATACAAAAATGGTAGTGTGTTTACATAGGGGAACATAAAATTCCTTTGTAACATAGTAACAATTACACTAACTACGCATTTTCCTCTTTCGTGGTAATTATCAAACGGGACAGAAATATGGCCATTGCTGGAAGCATGTCTGTAGTTCCCTTTGAAAGGCTGCTTCAGATAACGGAACGGATATGAGGCGATGCACTGTGAAATGAATAGCTGGATTTAAACAGTAAAATCATATAATTTGTTATTAATTATTAAATGTATCTCTACATTTGCACCCCTCTATTTTTAGTTATTGTAATTATTTCTATGTGAAAATGTAGTTAATCGAAAATACTGTGATGCATACTAAGGCTGAAGGTCACTCAAATAAAATCCTACAATATCTACCTCAACTATGCAGAAGGACTGTACCAAGTGAAAGAAGTGACCGTACTTTTAAAGCCTATTCACAGGAAAGGTAACACATATAATGAAGGACGTCTTACCCGTTTTGCTTTTTAGAAAGTATTGGTATCACTTGCATCTCTACCTGTCTAATGGCAAATCTTTTAACTTTATATGACTAACACTATCAAAGTCTCCTCTAATCTGTCTACTATTCTCGACTGTCTGTTCCTCCAAAATCATATTTCCAGCGCCTGATACCGTTGCACCGTGCTAATGGACAATCCTTGCACCTGTTTAGTTGTGATGTTTCTCTACCACTGTGCTTCTTCGTTACCTTGCTTCCCAAAAAGGAATGTTTTCTAGTTACTCTTTTACCGCGTGTTTTCTAATTCCAAAGTTTCGAAAGTCCCTGTTCTCCATCCGAATACTCGCAGTTTTTTGCTTACTTTATTCTTAACCCTATTACGGTAGGCAGCTGAAACCAAACGCGGCAATTAGAGCAATGAGAAACTGGAATGTCATCTTGGGAGAAGGAACGGAAGGAACAATAGCAGCTAGTCATGGAAGGAGAAACGATGTAGGAGAACGGCTTATTCACTTCATGAGGAGGATCTATACTTGGAAGTGAACTGTGCATATTTACAGCAAGCAAATTGATTTTTTCTGTGGGAAGAAAGGAATGGAATCAATATGGTGGCGAAAGTACCAAGTGCAGATATTAAGAGCGACTGCAGTTTGTTTATTGGAGAAACAGAAATAACGAGAAAGCTGAAGAAATTTGACTTAAGAGGATAAGATCAAAGGGAGGTAGCACATAAGAAATGCTATCACATGACCTTGTAAACGCATTGCGAAAGGAAGGATCACTAATTCTGTAAACGTGTATTGGAGTATACGAAAAAAGGCCATCTAAAAGAAAAGTAGCAAGGTACGCAATACGCGTAAAAGAAAAGGAAGCGGAACTCATGTGTTACACAGGAAATGTTTTGTTAGATGGAGGAGAAACGAAAATTCTAATACAAAAAAAAATAATAAGTAAAACAGATGAACCCACGGCTGAAGAAAGAACTGGATATAAAACAGAGAAAACTATGAAAAAGGCTAAAAGACGAATGTGATGAAACTGAAGAACTGGAGAGGAAGGGAAGATACGATTTACTGTACAAGAGAAGAAAGAGTTTAATATGCCATCAAACTAGTTTTAAAAGTGCTGCAAAGGGAATGCATAAAGACGGGAATAGAGCGTACAAAGATCGCGAGTGTGTCAGACAGACTGGAAAGAGCCATATAACACATACCACAAACATACAAAGTGGGATCACGTGGATAATGACGAGAGAGAATGAAATGTCATGAAGGAAGAGGTAACGACTGGAACAGTTACAATGAAACAATGGAAAGCAGCAGCTACAGATACGATACCACGAGACATAAGTGTTTGAATGAAAAAAGAATAAGAGAATCACTGAGATTGTGCAACTAAATGTACCGGGTGCTCCAGAAACGTTGCGACAAACTTGAAATGAGAATTGCATACCAACTCATGTCCGCATATGTCGCCGTGGGCCGCTAGGTGGCGTTGTACATGACAGTACTTGACGGGAATATAAGGATTTCCTTATTCGAGTAATAACCAGCATACTAGGAGCATGTAACATCATACGATCTGTGAGCTCGCAGACACGTGAGTAATATACGGAACAGTTGCATGCAACAAATGCGCTGCTGGACGCATTTATCGACAAAGCTTCCCAGACATCAACTGCGCCACAGTTTGCTTGCACTTCTGCATCGAAACGTGTGCGGGTACCCTTCATTAAGATGTGGAAGTGTTAGTGATGGCAGGTCACAATCGGCGCTTACGGTTGTTAGAGACGAAAGTGTGTCGGAAGCCGTGGGG
Organism: Schistocerca gregaria; assembly: GCF_023897955.1. Lineage (NCBI taxonomy): Eukaryota > Metazoa > Arthropoda > Insecta > Orthoptera > Acrididae > Schistocerca > Schistocerca gregaria. The sequence continues at coordinate 132,359,641 of NC_064921.1, read as the reverse complement.
ACTAAACTAAGCACCAGCATACGTGCCGTTGCCTCGGACTTCAGAACAGCCCTTAGCAGTGTCCAGTGTGTTTTGAACGCAGAGTCCTTACGCACCCCTCATCTCCAAAGTTCGCAGCTATTGCACTCCGGTGACCACATTGTAGTCGTTTCTGGTACAAAGTGGCCAAGACGTTAATTCCCCGCCTACGGGCATGTGTTTTCCGTTTCTGAGACCACATGTACTGGGAATGGCTTATTCAGTTACAACAATGAGCATTTGCGGACACCAGAAACACCCAACGGTGTTCGGCGCCATGTGTCACAGCACCGCTTCACAGTTATTGTGTGGGCCGGTTTGACCGGCGACTCCTTAGTTGGGCAGTACCTATTACCATCCTACTTGGTCCTTGCGAACGATCAGACCATTCTCGCACAGTCTCTTCCTGGCTTGAATGAAGATGTTCCAACAAATATGTGGCGCAGCATGTTGTTCCAACATGGTGCACCGGTTCGGCGGCCCACACGCTCAATGAATTTATCGATATTTGATTTCTGTCTGTGGGGAGCCATGGAATTTGTAGTGCATCACGATTCTATGAAGTCCGAAATGGATCTCGTCCCAAGAATCGTTTTCGCAGCTGCTACAATCAAAAAATTTCCCAATGTGTTTGCACGTGTCTAACATCAATAATACGTCGATGTTAGACCTGCTTGATGTCTGATGGTGCATATTTCCACCATCTGTTTTAACACTTAAAAATGTTCAAATGTGTGTGAAATCTTATGGGACTTAACTGTTAAGGTCATCAGTCCCTAAGCTTACACACTACTTAACCTAAATTATCCTAAGGACAAACACATACACCAGTGCTCGAGCGAGGATTTGAACCTCCGCCGGGATCAGCCGCACAGTCCACGACTGTAGCGCCTTAGACCGCTTGGCTAATTCCATGCGGCTGTTGTAACACTAGAGCTGTATTCATGTCGTACGCCACTTTTACTTATTTTGTGCAATAAATGTTTTAAATGAATCGCTATCTTGTCTGCGTTTCACTTACCCTTGACCTTTGCGGTCATGGGATGTTACGCAATTCTCATTCCACCTCCCCTAGACATGTGTTCATGTGTTGCGACATTTCTGGGAGAACCTGTCCGATCTTCGACCTGTGGTACCACTTACCCCTGACTTTTGCGGTCATGCGTAGTTATGCAATTTTGATGCCTTATGCAGTGCCCCACCTCCTCTAGAGATACGTCTGAATGTTTCTGGGAGATCTTCTGTGACAGTGGCGAATAGTCAAGGGAAGTTTTGACAGTGGTAATGATCCTAATAACAAAGAAAAAGTGAGCCAGGAAATGAAGTGACCACATGACTATCAGCACATTCCACATGCAGCCCAAGGTGTGTTAAGAACAGTGGACGAAAAAGGAAATACAAAAGCATCTCGTTGACATAAAGTTTGGATGTAGACGGAGTACAGGCACCAGATACAATAGGACTCGCTGATTTTGGGATAGATGTATTTACTCTGTAAGAAGAAACTATACAGAGGTGTCTTATAGACCTTGATAAGGCATTTAACAGTTTACCTATGGGTAAGTTTACAAGACCGGAAAAGCAAAAAACTTATACACTCGTATTTCAGTCAAAAAGTGACAGTGAGTGTTGTGGTTGGCAGGAGAGCCAACACAGGCCGAAATGCACGCGTTTTAGCTCACGCAGGCTGGCGTGAGGTCTGGAACATGACAAGGGAATTAGAATTGAGAAAAACGGACGTAGCTGGTGGAATACTTAACTTCAATCCATTAATGACGAACGTCGCTCTGGACGGTACATGATGCACAATATCAATAATAACTGATAATGGCGCCTTGGTAGGTCGTAGCAAATGACGTAGCTGAAGGCTACGCTAACTATCGTCTCGGCAAATGAGAGCAATGTCGGCTGTACAACTGGGGGGAGTGCTAGGAAGTCTCTCTAGACCTGCCCAGTGGCGGTGCTCGGTCTGCAATCACGGATAGTGGAGACACGCGGGTCCGACGTATACTACCGGACCGCGGCCGATTTAAAGGCTACCACCTAGCAAGTGTGGTGCGGTGGTGACACCACAGTGAGAATCACAGAAAAAAGAAAAACCAGGACTAAATTAGGAAGAGCAGTAGGACTAAGTTGTTGCCTCTTACCAATTTTAATCTATTCTTAGAGAACATATCTGAGCACTACCCAATAGATGAGAAGGAGAAAAAAAATTGACTGAGAAAAAAAATGACTGAGAAGAATACGTTGTTAGAGGTCTACAGAAGACATGTTCCTTCTGGCAACGGATGGAAATGATTTGCAGAAAGTAGTGGAGGTCATTGAAGCTAAGAGAAAGAAATACGAGAAAAGAAGCGATACAATGAAATGAAAAGTATTAGTAGTAGCAGGAAATAAAATGAGAAAGGTAACACGGAATTAACGAACATAACAGAAAGTGCAAAATCTATGCACAACAAGTGCACTTAGGATGCAGAACAGAAAATTCCGGTAAGTGCAGGACATAAAGTAGTATCACCACAGCAATGGTGAATAAGGCATTTTGCAAGAAATGTGGACAACGTTTTGCGAAAAAGAGTGATAAAAATTTTTGTACAGAAGGCTCACTTGTATGGCGCTGACACTTGGACAGCAAGGAAGACATACAGGACAAGGCTGGAGACTTTCGACATCTGGATGAGGCTCAGGAGTGAAAGAATAAATTGCGTGGATAAGCTGAAAAATGAGGAGACACCAAAATGACCAGGAGACCAAAAACAATTATGCTGCGTTGTAATGTGGAGGAAGAGTATCTGTGTTAGGACCTATACTAATAAAGAAGGAAAGGATCATAAAAACAATCTTAGAGGTTAGGGAGGAAGAGATTACAGATCCTGGACTATTGGACGATGTACTTAACGGTAGCACATACAGTAACATCAGGAACGAAGTGATGGGTAGCCGGAAATGTAGATCCAAAGGACTTGATAACACAGCAAAAGACTGATGATATTGATTCTTAATCCATAACCCGTGCTGAAAGTACTATCAGTTCACTTAGTAGTTGTAAGACCTGCTCACCTTTTACAAGGTATGCAACCATGAACTTTTACACTGGTTTATCTACTCTATGCCTTGCTAGCTTTTTCAAAATTTGTCCCAACTGTTTAAAGATATGTTACTCACATTAAGCGTTAAGATGCATGGAAGTACTCCATTTACCAGCACTTCTACAACTTTTATGTTGCAGCTTGATCCTCAACATGAAATTCCCATGTTAACGCACTATGACGCTGATCATAACGAGATGGTGTTCCATATATGATACTGTGCTCTTCCCCTCCACCTTGTCCGTAACACAGCAAGTACCAAGTACGCCCCAATATGAAGAAAATATGCGGAGTTCAAACATGGCGTGTTTACATGTCCGCGTGAATTTTGGCCGTTTCTGGCCAGAGCGGTCCTAACACGGACGTGTAAACTCACTGCTAATTGGAACCGCGAGAGAGAAGCAGTTGTTTTAACAGGGATGCGGCAAGGGTAACGACCGCGTACCATTTCACACAATGCTCAAATTTTTATTTTGTTCTGTTTCGTTCATTATGAAGCACGCCAGACGAAAAAGGTAAGGAGGTTATCTCTGTGAAAACTGCCAATAAGCTACGCTTCAAATTGCGAGGTAGCTGATGAACTAAATTAAATTTAGTGCACAAGGTATGGAGAAACATTCAAATGAGTAATTACACAATGTGTGACTCTCACGAAATTTAACTAACTATCGAAACTGGTTCAGGGCTTTCTGTTAATTTTGACTGCTTACAATTTCTAGAACAAATTCGGAGCAAATATAGATTAAAACATCTACTGTTCTCTAGAGTGTGGTGTTCTGAAACTTCCTGGATGACTAAAACCGTGTGTCGTAGACTCTGTGAACTGGGACGTCGCCTTTCTCTTTGACTGGTACTGCTGACAACCCAGTCTCGTGCCTTCCCTTCTCTCTGTATCCCTGCAAACTTCACAGAAGACGACTTTGCATTTCGTTTGGGAGACATATTCAATGACCAGTTTAGGTACAGTTGAGTACAGACTGATGTTGTATTACCCCCATTTACACTTTTTTCCAATGTTATATAAGTAATCGGAGCCTCATAATACAAGTGTACTCAAATTCGTAAATCCTTCGGTCTGTGTTATTAAAGACAACCCTGTCCTCTCAGTTCATAAGTGTAGATGCAGAGTCTTTCTCTGTCGGTTACTGGAGTATCTGGTAAAGTGTTTCGTAACAATATTACATAAAGTATTCATATCGTTACATTTCATATTTAATAGATTCCTTGTACTCTGAAGTAACATTTATCTGAGATTCATTGTGTCAGTCACCTCATGAATATTAATAACTGAAACATCTCACTTTACTAACTTAGAACTCCCTCACTGTTTCATTTCTCTTTTCGTACTGCTAATATCAACTTTCATTGTACAATTAAATTGCATCTAATAAAATGAAAAGCAATTTATACTATCATCTGCTGTCATTAATACAGCCATACAAAATACACATTCGTATTATGTCCAATTTAAGTTGTTTAGTACTATGAAAAAGATGTGCTAAGGTAACTAATCATGGCGGGCAAAGAAATCTAGGAAATAAATAAACCATACATATCTTGAGGTCTATCTCATATAAAGCTTAGTTTTCGTAAACGTTTCACATGAGCAAGTAGCCGAAGACTTTTGTATCGTATTGGTGGTTTGTACGTTGGAAGGATGATTGTCGATAACACTCCGTATGAGCTCTAGTGCGCCTCCCTTGTACCCTCTGCCACTGGAGGATCTACGTAACGCTGTCACGTATAATAAAAAAAAACTGTTACGAAATGCTCCGCTTTATGTGAGGTCACATGTACCTCGTTTATTAACCCAACCAGACAAGGAGCCAACCCTGAGAAGTAATACACAGTAATCGATCGTACCACTGTTTTGTATGTCGCTTTCTACGCAGATATTTTCTTGAGATACTTTCAGTGTATCTCAGCCTGGCATCTGCATCCCTCTTTAGGCCACTCAGAATGGTTACTCTTACGTAATTTACGACTATTACTGTTTCCAGTAATTTACGAACAATGGTGTAGTCGAACATTAATGGATCTATTCGTCTATTTATACTCAGTATCTCCCTTTTTTTACTTAGAGGGTCAACTTCCTGTCCCTGCTCCACTTGTCACTCTTGCAAAAGACTTACTGCATTTCACCAAAATCTTCTGGTTTTGCAGCCAAACTATTGTGAAAGACATAGTCCGCGGAATACCTCATCGATCTTTGAGCATAATTAGCTATATCAGTTATACGATATATTCGTATTATAAACAGGAACCTCTTCAGTTAACCGCTAGATCATTTGAGGCACTGATAACGATAACGACCCCAAGATCAGACACAAATTGTTGAGAAACAATATATTTTGTGAAAATCAAATTTATAGACAAGCCACCATACTCATAAGTTTGGCTTGGTTTTTTAACAATGTCTCACTATCCTATATTTTGTATGAAAAAATAATGTGCAAGATTTTTCTTGCGAAATAGTAATAAATTTTTACGATTACATTATTAATGTTAAATCACAAAACGTCCATATATAGGCTAGTGACTAATGTGTTTTTTGACAGTTGTAAAGATTATAATTTACGTGAAACTACAGTCAGAAATACAGGACAGATATTACACGCACAACACACACATTTATGACCTATTACAACACTTCACGACCCTCATTTTCATCACTGTCATTAAGCACATTCAGTGCTCGAGGTTCAGACAAAATTGTCAATATACCCCTGCTTACGAAGTACTAGTACTAGAGACCTGATGTAGACACTACATTATATCACCAACCCTAGATAACAACTGAGTAGTGCATAGCAACAATATTATGCATTGTGATCTGGACCCATGTGCAAATGAATATCCGAGAAATAGGTGACACAATTTTGCAAGAAATCTCATATATAGAGTGTGGGCCTAAAGACGCAGACATAGCAGATTCAGCTTAAATTCGACAGATGTCAGGAGGATGCGCGTATGCTACAATCTCAAAATCGATGACCTTGTGCTTTAGGCCCTTACGGTTCTTAGCTCCTGATTTGTACGAACATTTATTACGTAAACAGGAACCCCCTTGGTGTACACCTTAAAGGTCTCTTACATCCTTCTGTTGAGCCTCATTAAGAATTACGTGTTCATTTGTGGCTTCCAGGACTTCCAGGATCGTGTTACTGGTCTCCATGGATTTGTGCTACAGCGAATGGTCAGGTTATGGATAACTGTTAGTATGAAAACAAAACGAAATACATTGTTCCCCAGACATTAGATACATTTTAGCATCTTTTGATGTAGCTTACACACATATGTGCCTGTCGTCAGTTTTTTATTAGAAACACACGTCTTTGACCACAAACACATATCTTTGAAGCTCCATAGACTATTATAATCGATATTTGAGTGTTATCTTATATTTAACTGGATGGTACTCGTACCAAAAGTGATTCACAAAGGTGAAGTCCATGTTTTCGCAACAATGAAATACGGTACAATGCGCCTAGAAGCACTTAGACCACTGGAATTTTTTATCAGTGCAGTGGAATTTACCATGCACTAATTTTTTCCAATGTACTTGCTTTATTATTGCTCTACTTCTCCCCCACTCAACATACAGCTCTATTTCCCTGTTTGTTCAGCCAAATACGTGACAACCAGTTACACCGACATTTTAAATTCTTTAGTTTCCATTTTCAATTCATAGTCATGAAAGTAAAATGTCTCTGATCCGCAGGTTGTTTTGAACACGACAGTGTATTACTAGGCGTGGATCCAATGGAGATACACGCCGTAGCCTTCATCTCATCTCTGAACGAACTTCACCAGTCCGTTTGAAGGAAATCTAGAGGTTGATGGGAGCCATAATGAATCATAGCATTTCTCAGAAGTAGAAATTAATTTATGAGGTCGAAGAGGCAATAACTGACAAAAACATCGCAGTGGTGACTAATTACGATGATTTAATACCGAAGTTTCAGATATCTACTCCAAAACGTTCTCATTATTTCATGGTGAATACGTAGTGCCATTATATTGAAAATATCTAATACTAATAGATCGAGTGGAGTAATTAACATAAGTTACGTTATTTGAAACGCAATAAAGATTACTTCGTACGCAGTAGCTTGTCCCACATGAAACATTTAATTTTATCAGAGGAAATTCAAGTAACGTACGATATGAAACTAAATTTTCTACTAGATTTAACAAAGAAAACGAAATTAGCTGTTAAGGCAATTAAATGAAACTATTCAATAAGCAGTGTGTTTGTCGATTAGTTTCTCGTAGCGCTTAATAGAAAAAATTATGTCGCGTTAACAACAAATGGACAAAGACATTTAGTTGCGGCAATTAAGTTACGATAAAATATTGCAGTTAATTTAGAATCATTCGCTGCTTGATGAGAACACATAAAGGAACTTTCTTCAGGAGTTAAGAAGATGACGAAATGCACAAAGCTTTTCTTCGTTGAAGAAACAAGTCTTTCCGTATTTTGAGGCGGATGATAGTGTCTGACTAGCAAAGGATTAGTTGACGTAAATTGTCTATATCATCAGGTGCTCCTGCTACACTGACACCAGTTCAGCGTCGAAGTGCAGACGTAACTGTAGGACTATTATCCACCTAAATGATTTAGGAGACAATCTGAGCAGCCCTCTTAGAATTTTTGCAAGTGATGGTACCATGTACCGTCTGGTAAATTCGTCAGAAGATCAAAACCAATAACAAACAGATTTAGACAAGATACATGCTTATTGTGAAAAGTGGCAATTCGCTCTAAACAATAAAAGTGTGAGATCATTGACGTGAAAAGGAATCGGTTAAATTTAGGTTAAACAATGAATCACACAGATATTTAGGGATTACAACTACGGACAACTGAAATTGGAATCATCATATAGAAAATACTGTGGGGAAGGCGAAACATACACTGCGTTTTATTAGCAGAACACTTAGGTGGTTCACATGACTCTGAACACTATGGGACTTAACATCTGAGGTTATTAGCCCCCTAGAACTACTTACCCTAACTAACTTAAGGACATCACGCATATCCATGGCCGAGGCAGGATTCGAACCTGCGACCGTAGCAGAAGGGCGGTTCGGGACTGAAGCGCCTGGAATCGATCGGTTACAGCGTCCGGCCCAGAACACTTAGAAGATGCAACAAATCTTCTAATACTGCTTGTACTACGAGTGTCAGACCTCGTCTGGAGTACTTCTGCGTGATATGGTGTCCTTACTAGATAGGACTGACGACGTCGAATATGTCCAAAGAGGAAGAAAACCTTTTAATATTGCCGCGAAACAGAGGAGAGAGGTCACATATTTAATACTCGAATTGGGTGGCAATCATTAAAAGAGCGCATTTTTCATCGCGGAGAGACGTTTTCACGAAATTTCAGTCATCAAGTATCTCCTCATTATGGGGAAAATATTCTTTTTGTTGACTCCACCTACACAGGGAGAAATGACCATCATAATAAAATGAGAGAAATCAGAACTTGCATGGAAATGTTTACGTGTTTGCTTAACCCATGTGCTGTTCGTGAGTGGAACGTTAGACAAATAATCTGGAAGTGGTTCCATGAACACACTTAGGAGCACTTAAGTATGAACTGCAGAGTACTCGCTTAGATGTAAACTTAGACTATCAGCATAACAGTAACGGGTCTTGAACAATGGTTTCTATACATGGCGCTGGAGGCTCAAGGACCATAATGCCTGTCCATAGTGTGTTGCACAACGCCATAACAAACATCCTGCCACAACACCTCACTTCCGTATCATCGACATCCCTCCCACATTCACTACGCATATAGAGTACTTCCTAATGTTCACTCGCCATTCAATAAATACTTGTGTAACGCCACAACTCAAACGCTTCGGTGCTTCTTTTCTCCACAGTCCATGATTCATTTCCATACAATGTTTTCCTCCAAACCTAGAGTCTCAGAACTTTATTGCTCTTATTAAGCTTCATGATTTATACTAGCAGACTTTTTCTTGCTGAATACTCTCATTCACTGAGCGAGTCCGTTTCTTAGGCAGTTCTTTCTTTGTTCGTCACGAGTTAAAGATTGAAGAATACTCTCACATCCACTACTACACTTTGTCCAAAACTTACGCAGTAAAGTATCCTCGGCGTAATGTGTCTCTGCCAAGGAACATAGCTCGATAAAACTTAGGGGGTACGTAGAATAAACTGTTATATTGTAATACATAAAGTGAAGGAAGTGAATACGAGGTGCGACAATACAGTAATGAGACTAATGTAAAAAAAAGTTGCTTATCGTTTTATTCACGTTTAGTGCTGTCTCCTTCAAAGTAGTTCCTTCTGATCGCTCACACGTTTTCCAGCGCTTCTTCCATTTATGGTAACATTTCTGGAACTCATCTTCTGTAATATCCTCCGACGCCCTTGTCAAAGCTTTATGGATATCTTGGGTTCTTTGAAAATGGTGTCCCTTGACCGCCGTTTTTACTCTTGGAAGTAGAAAAAAGTCGCACGGAGCGATATCTGGTGAATAAGGTGGCTGTGGTAGTGCTGAAATTTGTTTTGAGGTTACAAATTGCTGTACTGAGATTTCTGGGGACCACTTTTGCACAAATCTTTCTCATACCAAGACCTTCAGTTATTATTAGACGAACCATTTCTCGGTTGATGTTCAGTTCTTCTCAAATCATTTTCACGGATAATCTTCGATAAGATTGCACGAGTTCACGCACCCTGGCCCAGTTGACATTCTTCCGTGAGGTTGATGGTCGTCCACTGCGGTCTTTATCTTCAACATTCGTTCTGCCTTCTTTAAACATTTTATGCCAACGAAAAACTTGATCTCCTGACATAACCTCCTCTCTAAAATTAGAAGCTTAACGCAAATTGTCGTCGCGTTTTCATCCAATTTAAAGCAAAAAGGAGTGGCATACCATTGCGCAATATTATGTGGTTCCATTTCCGTGACGAAAGACACAAACATGTGTTAACTTATTACAGCACAACTCACGACTGAGCAGTTGCGTCGATATGCCGCTTGGACTAGAAGCAGCTTATAGACCAAGGTCAAAGATATTGTGTCTACGCAAGTCTGCAGGGTTGCCACATCTTACAAAGGAAATCAGTCTCATTACTTTATTGTTGCACCTCGTACGCAAGGAGACGAACAGAAACTACATTTTTATTCGAAGACAATAACTACACTGAAGTCCTTCTAATAATTTCCGGGTAAGCAGCCGGATCTTGTCGACATTCTGCCACGATATTTTGGCCCAGAGACGTCCGGCCATCATCAAGTGAGTACATAACTACTGAAGAGCCCAGATACAGTCGCGGTATTTATGCCGAATCTCGCGCATGCGAAATGTACTGGCATCCTACAGCGCATGCGTCAGGTGTTGACATGTGCGGCATAGCCGAGTTGTACGTGCTGCCCTCGGTGGTGAAAGTACAAGATCATCTAGTCATTGAGTATCGAATGACGCTGTCGATTCCGCTGTGGTTGTATAATTTTAATAACAGTATTCCAATTTTTATCCAGCTGAAAGCTGAAAGCACACATTCACAGGAAATTTTGTAGACGCCTGCTTTCTGCTCTACAAAATTCCCTGTGAATGTGGCTCTGCATATATTGGCCAGACGACAAGAACTGTCCATGAACGATTTCCAGAACATGAAAGATACACCCGTCTGCGGCAACCGTCAAAATCGGCAGTAGTAGAGCACTGTATTTCATTGGGACTTTCAATGGAATACAATGGAACAAAAATTTTAGCTCCGGTTTCCGGATTTTGGGATTCCGTAATCAAGGAATCAGTGGAAATACGTCTTCCCTATAATCTTATAAATCGTGACAACTGCTTTCGGCTGGATAAAAATTGGAACCCTGTTATTAAAATTATACAACCACAGCGGAATCGACAGCGTCATTCGATACTCAATGACTAGATGATATTTTATTTTCACCACCGAGGGCAGTACGTACAACTCGGCTATGCCGCACATGTCAACACCTGACACATGCGCTGTAGGATTCCAGTACATTTCGCATGCGCGAGATTAGGCATAAATACCGCGACTGCACCTGGGCTCTTCCGTAGTTGTGTACTCACCTGATGATTGCCGGACGTCTCTGGGCCGAAATATCGTGGCAGAATGTCGACGGTATCCGGCAGCATACCACGAAATGTTTAGTAGAACAAATAGCCGGTAAAATTTCAGAAGTTACACTGAAGTCATTTCGATTTATGATGGTGTTCTGGACATTACAAAGCCGGGGTATGGTTCTTGATACGATGTCTGATCACAACAAACGGCAGTGCATGCTCTTCTACCTGTTACTGTGCTGGACACAAAGCTGGTAACGATTTAATGTGACGGAGCTTTCCATTCCTGCAAGAGCGCGGTTGAAAACTGCTGGACAGTCGATGGCGCATGTCGACGTGCTACAATACGGACACAACGCAACGCAACGCGTACCGTACCTATTCGATTGGACGTAAGTCGCGGAAACTGGATGGCCAGCCTGTTCGCCCAGTTTTCTCTCGTAGATGCTCCACCAGCGCAATTCGATGCAATAGTGCATTGTCATCGATGACAATGAAGTCAGCGTCGGATGAACCCATATAGAGATTCCCGTGGAAAAGAAGTACTTCATGACAATAGCGCTGACTGATGAGTATGCCTTGTTCAAAGACCTGCAGGACAGTACATTCGCGCAACATTATGCCTCAGCACACTTTAACACAGACATCACCAAAACGATCATGTTCGACAGCACTGGACCCATCTTCATATAATGAAAGGTAGGAACATTGTAACGCGCCCAGGGGCAATGTGGAACATGATCGTTTTCAATGTCCAGCTTATAGTGTAGGGTGGCATAATGCTGCAAGAGCGTACTCATGTCCATATTTTTCAATAAGGTGCACTCACCGGTCACGTTTCTGTGGTACGGCATTCCTTCCCCATTTGCTTGTTTTCAGGGGTGAATTCAGCCCAAACTTCATTTTTATGACGACAATGCGCTACGGCATCGAGCAGCTCAGTTTGAGGAACTCTTGGAATGGGAGGATATCGGTGAATGGGCTGGTCTAGCAGTTCCCCCGACTTAAAGCCCGTCGATCATGGGCGGTATGCGTTGAGGAAACGTATCGCAGCACTCCGACATGAACCAACGAACACCCAGCAATTGTCAAACGCGCTGGAGGAGGGACGCATCGTCGAACCACAAGAACTGCTTACTAACCTTGTGACCAGCATGGGAGCACTTTGGAGACAATACGCTCTTTTTTTCTGATTACACACCCTATTACGAACCTGTTAGGCCTTTTGTAATGTATTTGAATAAAATTTCCATTTGTGTTCGTCTCACCGCTTATCTTTTTGTATCAAATGATGATGTTGTATTATACAGAGAAATTGCAGCAGGGAGTGGCAACTGACCGTTACCATAGACAAATGTAATGTATTGCGAATACATAGAAAAGAAGGATCCTTCATTGTATGATTATATGATAGCGGAAAAACATTGGTAGCAGTTACGTCTGTAAAATATCTGGGAGTGTGCGTACGGAACGACTTGAAGTGGAATTATCATATAAAATTAATTGCTGGTAAGGTGGGTGCCAGGTTGAGATTCATTGGGAGAGTCCTTATAAAATGTAGTCCATCAACAAAGGACACCTCCTTACAAAACACTCCTTCTACTTATACTTGAGTATTGCTCAGCAGAGTGGGATCCGTACAAGGTCGGGTTGACAGAGGAGATAGAGAAGATCCAGAGAACAGCGGCGCGTTTCGTCACAGGGTTATTTGGTGATCGTGATAGCGTTAGGAAGATGTTTAGCAAACTCAAATGGCAGACTCTGCAGGAGAGGCACTCTGCATCGCGGTGTAGCTTGCTGTCCAGGTTTCGAGAGGGTGCGTTTCTGGATGAGGTATCAAGTATATTGCTTTCCCCTACTTATAACTCCCGAGGAGATCACGAATGTAAAATTAGAGAGATCCGAGCGCGTACGGAGGCTTTGCGGCCGGCGTTCTTCCCGCAAACCATACGCGACTGAACAGGAAAGGGAGGTAATGACAGTGGCACGTAAAGTGCCCTCCGCCACACACCGTTGGGTGACTTGCGGAGTAAAAATGTAGAATTAGATGTAGATGTATCCAGTCGATGTATATGATGTGACGTCGTGCCTTGAGGAAATATAAATGGAGTGAGGTCCGACTACTGATTGAAAGAAAATGAACATTCACTCCACTAATAGTTTCAACTAGGGTCGTCGCATTACTATATCATCCTAGAATACCTTCTCGTATCTTGTGTTGGGTCACCACTGTTCCTTTTAAGTCATTTGCATTGCAACATGTTCATGGCTCTCGCCGTGGATGATCCAACTCGGTAGTGGATTGTGTAGCGCACTCCAGCGGTAGTTGGAAAAATGTCTGGGGTTCCTAACAATTACACAACGTCGTTCCTGCATACAATTCCAAACATTAGGTACATCCCTTGGATCATCATTGAATAAGTAATAGACCACATTGACACAGACCCACATGATCCTCAGATAAAACGCCTCTTTTGGGAGAAAAATAGTTCGGGTAGTGACGTGTCCCAGCTTTACACGCAACATAAAAGTCAACATTGGTTTGACGAAGTACCAGACCGCCATCTGTGTGAATCACATACATTGCACGCTGTTGGAGAATTCCGCCATGTTCATGCCTGACATGTTTCGTATTGACTCCACGTAGTGAGAGGACTGGACCTCAAATTCTAAAATGGCTTCGTGGACTGTGCGTCCCACGACACTCCATTGCATGCCGGGATATTTCATTCACACTACTTATGATTTGCGTCTCCGTTGCAGTTCGCAATACATCTCCTTCGAATCACCAACGCTGAAGCCAGGAAAGGGTCGCTTGTGTGACTTAGTTTCAAGTAGAAAGGCTCATGGTAGATGAATGGTGCCGGGATGTTTTGTAACGATGCCAGGGACTCGACGGAGGACGGTGCTAGCGCTTTCAGCAGCAAGCTCGTAAGGCTCGTGGGTAGGGATGCTGCAACCGTAAATGTGAACTAAAATGCAGGGCCACGGCACTATCGAAAACTATAGCCCTCCTCTAACCTTGGGGAGGGCGAGATATCCATATCGAACTTTGAAAAACGTTCCTGTGCTAAGCCGGGAGTCGCCATTAGCTGCACGATATTGGGTTCTTAACGGGAAGTGCCTGTGCGACGTGTGGGATGTACGGCGCCATGTAAACATTGATGTACCGCAATGAGATTTTCACTCTGCAGTGGGGTGTGCGCTGATATGAAACTTCCTGGCACACTGAAACCCTGTGCCAGACGGAGACTCAAACTCGGGACCTTTGCCTTTCGCGGGCGGGTGCTGTACCGATAGAGTTACCAAGTACGATTCATTACCCGTCCTCACAGCTTTACTTCCGCCCGTACCTTGCCTTCTTCCTCCCAAACTTCACAGAAGCTCTTCTGCGAAAGTTGCAGAGGTACTGCCCGAAGTACAGCTGTGAAGGGGGTTGTAAGTCGAGCTTGGTTAGCTCAGTCGGTAGAACATTCACCCGCGAACGCAAAGTTTCCGAGTTCGACTCTCGTTCCGGCATATAGTTTTAATCTGCCTGTCAGTTTCATTGATGTACTGTGTCCTCCGGAGGATGTTCAGAGTACCCAGGCAATAATTAGCCGTCCTTGCTCTCTAATTTGGTCTAGGACTGAGGGAGGAGCCCGTGATTTTGAGTCGTCATAAGGGATATGTCGTTCGTGAAGTATAAACTGCAGTATGTCATCTGCTTGCTGACCTGTAAGGGGCTGAACTTTTCACTTGGCAGTGCCATCCCGATATGCATGGCAACTAACTTTTTGAGGTTAATGAGTCTACCGAGGCTGCCCCTTAGGCAGTGATCCATTCCATGACGAGTCCCATATCTTGACTGCCATGCATGACCAGCATCAAGTCGTCCATATGCAGGGTGCATCATAAGGTGGTGTTATCGAGCGTCATCCAATCAGTTTACGGCATAGGCCTCATATTCAAGATTCTAAGGCCAATGTTTTTAAAATCGTTGATGATGAGCAACCTTGGAGCACTGAGCAGTGAATGTAGATAGCCCCATTAACGAGCACACTCGATGATAAAGTGGTCCGTGTATAACATGGTCCGGTGAACGGCATTCAAGAATGAATGGGCGACTCAGTCAAGTCGACAAATGCCAGTGCACCTGCTATGTGCTGAAGCTTCACCAGCATTATCATGTCCCTGTATCAGCACGGAGCTGTGCGTATGTTGTAAGGACCTCTCCGACGAAGCTTGATCCTTGGAATTTACTTACCATATCGTACTCCTGAAATGTGCAGCCATCAGGCTGGTGAAGAATCTCATGTCACTTTTCAGCTGTGTCAAGGGCCATTGGTCAAGGATGTGGGACCCACCATTCGGCTTATGAATAGGCGCTATAAGTCCTATTAGTTTTTGTCATATCTCTGTCCAACATGGCATCAAGAGCTGTTTGATGACACAATAAAATTGCAAAGCGGGTACCATATAGACATGTGGCTTTGTTGGACAGTCCTCTGTCAGTGACATTGGACACCTGGTCTTCTGTCATGGGCCCTCAGATCTTGTAAGGCGTCCCCAGCAATAGATGTAGACTGAGATAACAATGTAGTCGTGAAGAAGAGTAGCTGAAGTTTACGACAATAGTTGGAAAGAATCAATGCCCAAAGAAGTGGGAAACGGAAGTACTAAGGAAACACGACATAGGCTTGAAGTTATCAAAGGCTATAGATACAGCAATAAGGAATAGCTCAGTAGCCAGTAAAGTTGGAAAAGATGAAGAGGAATGTATATCTTTTAGAAGGGCAATCTCAGAAGGTGGAAAGACAAACATAGGTACAAAGAAGGTAACTGCGAAGAAACCATAGGTAACACAAGAAAAACTTCAGTTGGCCGATGAAAGAAGGACATACAAAAATGTTCAGGGAAATTCAGGAGTACAGAAATATGAGACGCCGAGGAATTAAATAATTGATAGGGACAGAGAAGCTGTCGGAAGGACTGGGTCAGAGTAGAGCAAAGTCAAAACAACCTTCGATGAAATTGAAAGCAAGGCTGGTAACATTAAGAGTGCAATGGGAATTCCACAGTTAAATGCAGAGGAGAGAGCGGATAGGTAGAAAGAGTACGTTGAAAGCCTCTATCAGGGGGCGATTTGTTTTATATGATAGAAGAAGAAACAGGAGTCGATTTAGAACAGATAGGGAATCCAGTACCAGAGATGTTTGGAGGCCTTCAAATCAAATAAGGCACAAGGGGTGGATAACTTTCAATAAAAAAAATTCTAAAATCAATGGGGGAAGTGGCAACAGAACGACTATTCACGTCGGTGTGTAGAATGTATGATCTGGGAACATACCATCTCACTTTCGGAAAAATATCATAAACAGAACTCCGAAGACTGCTAGAGCTGAGAAGTGCGACAATTATCGCACCAACAGCTTAACAGCTCATGCATCTAAGTTACTTACAAGAATAATATTCAAAAGAATGAGAAAGAAAATTGAGGAAGTGTTAGATGACGATCTGTTTGGCTTTAGGAAAGGTAAGGGCAACAGAGAGGCAAATCTGACGTGTCGCCATCCTACTTGGCTTGTTAGCCGATGTTGTTCGATTTCTCAGTAATGTATGGACCATTGTTTCCCTGATGAAGTGAGTCTCACTCATCAACGTCTGTGCCCCTTCTAGTACAGATCTTCGAAGGGAACGCTCCAGCCATTTTTGCACAGGACGTTGCGCTGCTCTGCCAGGGTGGACTAGATAGCCTGATGATTGGAAGGGACCTTAACTACACGCAAGCTTCTTTGGAGCAGCTTCCGCGCGATTCCTCATGGACTGAGCCTGACATACTCCTCCGTGATCTTAAAATGATAGACACATGGTTCCACATCTGCTGTGACAGACATGACTAAACTCACCTCACCAGTCACTCGTCCAGTTGACTCAGCTTGCTCACTCAATATGGCGATATCTGATGTGGTGATATGCCCAACAACCTTTCCGGTTCACTTAGCCTGCATCTATGCCATAGCTCGCAATCCGATCAGGGTACGGCGAAGTCCGTGGAAGCTCAGCACTGCCCACTTGACATAGTAGCTGTCAAAGATACGTGGAATGAGTCTGTTTGCAGTTGTAGTTTTTACATCTCGGCCCTTAAATGATGAACTGACTTGACATCCACAGTCTGCATAGTAGCTCTGCAAGATATGTGGAATAAGTCTAATCGCAGTTGTGGTTTTCACATTTCGGCCCTAAAATGAGGAACTGACAGTGCAAAACCGGTGAGAACCCTCTCTGAATTCTGGATCTCTGTCTGGTCATGACATGATGTAAATGAAACGTTCCTGTATCACCTCTACTTCTTGTGATTCTTGAACAGAGTAGTCGCTGATATGTTTTAGAGAGCTCAATTAGTCTTTCTGCTCTCTCATTCCTAGAACTTTGAAAATGGATGGATGACTTACAGCAGCCCTTTACTGCTATTGCTACAAAGTATTTATTAGTGACTTGGTAATAGTGACAATTTTAGCCTGACCTCCCAGGTTAAAGTGAGGCTTGCGGCCCTTCTTTAGAGTAATTTTATAATGTAACATGTAACAGTAAACTTACATACAGATTTTATTCCTCGCTAAAATACATAGCTAACAAAAGTTTGGAATGTCATATAGTTTGCTACAATTAGTTCTTATAGTACACCCATTGAAGTTCTTGCAGCACCTTATTAACAAAATAAACATACTTCCTTCTGAAAACAAGAACGATTTTGGTTAGTTACAAAAAAATTTTTCAAAGCAAAGCAGGCTTTGTTCTAAGTGTACATCTTGAAAATAAAAACAGTGAAAAACTTTATCTCAAGATGATAATTATCAGTATTTAGTAGTGAATACGTCCTTCCTGCATACGAATCGTATCTTCCACTCGCCGAGGCATTCTCTGGATGAGACCGTCCAATATTTCTTGGAGTATGGGGTCCCACTCCTCAATGGTAGCTTCAGTGAGGTCCTGAAAATTGTCAGATGGATTCAGATGCTGTGCAATAGCCACCTTCAACAGAACGCAAGAATGTTCAATTGGAACCGTGTCTGGGGACTGTGCTCGCTTATACCTTTGGTTGACGTTACATCTTTGACGATACTGAGACACTGTTAGAGTACACGGCAACTTACATTGTCATCAACTAGAATTGATGTTGTGACTGTCTTCACGTCTTTACGGCCCTAAAATCGTTTGTATGACCTCCTGGCGGCATCGGGGACCACTCACACTGCCGTAGATGGGAATTAGAGAGCTCCGCTGTCCTATCAGTATTGCCGCACAGAGAATTACACTTCGACCTGCAAACGGATGGACTTTGCGAACGTATCGGCGTTCCTGATGTCGTCTAGCGCTTCTCCAAAGCCTAATGCGACTTGTGCCTGTCGCAAACCAGTCCTGGTCTCGTCAGCAAACATCACATTACTGCATTCGGCAATGCTCCAATGTTAATGTGCAAGAGCTCAGTTCCTTCGATTGTGTCGGTTCCGTTGGTCCATTGCAAAACTTCTCATTCGTCTTATGGAATGAAGACCACCAAACTGCAATATTCTGTGCTCTGTTTGGTCTGAGATACGAATCCCTGTTGCCCGGAAGAAATCATTTTCAGTATTTCTGGCAACTGATGTTGGGAGCCTGCGAGCTGACAGCTGTAGGAAACGAAATTCCATTGTTGGTGTCATACGAGAAATACCACCTCGAGGAATGGCGCTCACATTTCCAGTCTCGCTTTTGGGTCTCCACACCTTAGACACACCATTTTGAGTGAAATGAAACGAATGGGCAACAGCTTGCCGTGTACGACCTGCTAAAAGTAAAGCCACTACGAGTACGTTACTGCAGTGCTGAACACAATCATAATGAAGCTGTTGTTGATACTGGACTCCTCTCAGAGGGCCGCTGCAGTAGAAGTATGTTTACATGAGTGGGAAACGACCGCAAAGCATCCATTAGTAAACAACTTATAGAATATGGGCTATAACTAGATAATGCATGAAGCGTCTAGGTCAGTGAGACCTCTAGTATAGTAGACAACACTTTACGATAGTATTCCAAACTTCTGTTGACCAGTGTGTTATTTCCAAAGTTAGATTATGAAGATCTATAGTCAGCTGATGCTGGCTGATGGGACAACGGTGACAAAATGACAAAGAAAAAATTATTTTATTAATATTGTAGCTAACTTTAATGCTTTTATACAATCCGAGGAAGCTTGTTAATGCGAAGTGTAGTTACTGCAATTTTGTTTGATAAAGTTATTTTAATTCCGTAATGCATGGTTTAATTTACACAGTCAATTCACATGAAATGGTGGTTAGTTATTTACGATAGGTTTTCGTAGTGCGTAACCAAGACAAACTTCTCCTCTCTGATCTATGATCGGAGTTATGAGAGGCAACTGTAGCCTCCGAATATTACTGAATGCAATAACATGCGAATTATAGGACCACAAATATGACTTTTGTAGTGGTAAATACAATTAATCGTGGATTCTTTTTCTACCAAGGTGTCTTCTTGCTACGATTCATCCGAGACAAAACAAATTATTTGAAATTTGGGATTCTGGATTCGAGGAAAATCTCAATTTTAAAGTAGATCAAAGCCTCATTTTTATGAAATGGATACGCCACTAGCAGCGCAGAAGATTGCGCCAGGTACACCAGCAAGCGTTCCGAATAAATGCTCGGAGCAATACGCTGCGTAATCAAGACCCATTTCGCTAATAGTGCGTGCAATTTGGAGTGTCGCGTGGCACTACGGATGATTCGCGTGCGAGTTGGAAGGAAAATTTCAACAGCACACCTGTTTTTCCACCACTAGACCCAGAAGTAGGCCATTTCATCCGTGGCCGAAACCTCGGATTTGCTCATCATGCGAGAGTTATTTTGTAACGTGTTACAGTTCCACTCACAGAAAACTTTGTTAATTTAAAAAACCGGCCACCAGTAAATAAATAAACATCTTAATGCGGTTCGGACTGTTTCGTTACGTAAAAGAATATATTAATTTATCTGATATCTCTTATGACAGCTGTACCAATGAAAACAAATACACTAATGGTCATTACAATTGCTATACCAAGAAGAAATGCAGATGATAAACGGGTATTTATTGGACAAATATATTATACTAGATCTGGCATATGATTACATTTTAAAGCAATTTGGGTGCATAGATCCTGAGAAATCAGTACACAGAACAACCACCTATGACCGTAATAACGGCTTGGATACGTCTGGGCATTGAGTCAAACAGAGCTTGGATTGTGCGTACAGGTACAGCTGCCCATGCAGCTTCAACACGATACCAAAGTTCATGAAGAGGAGTGACTGGCATATTGTGACGAGCTAGTTGCTCGGCCACCATTGACCAGACGTTTTCAATTGGTGAGAGATCAGGAGAATGTTCTGGCCAGGGCCGCAGTCGATCTTTTTCCGTATCCAGAAAGGCTCGTACAAGATCTGCAACATGCGGTCGTGCATTATCCTCCTGAAATGTAGGGTCTCAGAGGGATCAAATGAAGGGTAGAGCCACACATCTGAAATGTAACGTCCACTGTTCAAGGTGCCGTCAAGGAGAACAAGAGGTGACCAAGACGTGTAACCGATGGCACTCCATACCATCACGCCAGGTGATACGCAAGTATGGCGATGACGAATACACGCTTCCAATGTGCGTTCATAGCGATGTCGCCAAACACGGATGCGACCTTGATGATGCTGTAAACATAACATAGATTCATCCGAAACAATGACGTTGAGTGCCCGGTCGCTGGCGCTTCTGTCTGTGATTCAGCGTCAAGTATAACCGCAACCATGGTCTCCGAGGTGATAGCCCACGCTGCAGCAAACGTCGTCGAACTGCTCGAACAGATGGTTGCTGTCTTGGCAACGTCTCCATCTTTTGATTCAGGGATCGAGACGTGGCTGCACGATCCGTTACAGCCATGCGGATAGGATGCCTGTCATCTCGACTGCTAGTGATACGAAGCCGTTGGGATCCAGCACGGAGTTCCGTATTACTCTCCCGAACCCACCGATCCCATATTATGCTAACAGTCATGGTATCTCGACCAACGAGAGCAGCAGTGTAACGATACCGCAATCGCGATAGGCTACAATCCGACCTTTATCAAAGTCGCAAACGCGATGGTACGCATTTCTCCTCCTTACACGAGGCATCACAACAACGTTTCACCAGGCAACGCCGGTCAACTGCTGTTTGTGTATGAGAAATCCGTTGGAAACTTTCCTCAAGTTCGCACGTTGTAGGAATCGCCACCGGCGCCAACCTTGTATGAATGCTCTGCAAATCTAATCATTTGCACATCACAGCAACCTCCTCCTGTCGGTTAAATTTCGCGTCTGTAGCAGGTCATCTTCGTGGTGTAGCAATTTTAATGGCCAGTAGTGTATTTCAAACAGGTAGTGAGAAAGTATTTAATTCGTAATGGTGCGTAAGTAAGTACATTTACATTTTTAAGGACATAGACAACAGAGGGTAGATGCTGGATGCTGCTGGAAGCGAAGTATAAGATTTAATCAAATGCATCCAGACAACCCTATGTAATGTGGTATTGACCACAACGTGTCACGAGTGGCGGGCCATAAAAGGAGGCCAGGAGTATTGTGTTTCAGTAGAGAAGCAGTGATGGCAGTATCGGTCCGATAGGAGAGTTCAGTGACTTCCGACATGGGCCGGTCAGTGGATGTTACCTGTGTATCAGGTCTACCATGGAGATTTCAACCTGTCTAAAGCTGCCCAATTCGAATATTGGTGATACGATTGCCATGTAGAAACGAGAAGGAACAACCAAAGCCAAACCAAGATCAAGGCAGATCTCGTATACTGACGGACAGGGACTGCCGAGTACTGCGAAGGATGGATGTAAAAAATCGTACGAATTCAGCGGAATGACCCACACGTTTGCTACCAGCACTCAAGTTAGCACAGTGGTTGCGCATAGGGAGTTACGAAGAATGGAGCATAGTAGTCGAGCATCTCCTCATGAAGCACACATTTCTGTGGTCAGTGCTAAGGGACGCTTCAGGTGGTGTAAAGTGTCGCTACACCGAACAGTGGATGACTGGAAACGTCGCCTTATGGCGCCTAAGATACTGTGAAATTCACAAGAATACGAAAATATCTTACAGCTTTCTGTACTGCGTGCAGGAGAGGAAGAGTTCGGAGAGCACGACAGTGAACATACCATACGGGAGCATACAGGGTGTAATGGGTACTAAGGCAAATTTTCTTCTTGTGGTACCTTAATGTGTACAAAAACCAGTATGTTGGTTTATCCACTGAAAAGCCACATAACTTATTACCTCGTGTTTTTTGAACGGTCATAACTGCAAGTGCACTATCCCTTCACTACAGAATAATCGTTCTGCGTCCACACGTCCACATTTCAACACGTGACCTGCGGCCCAGGAAACCTAAGAATATTCGACATGTGATAACTATAATTATCAGTCAGCATGTGAAGTAAATACAGACCTCGAAGAGAACGGTCTATTGACAAACAGTCAACATGGGTTTATAAAACATCGTTCTTGTGAAACACAACTAGCTCTCTATTCACATGAAGTGCTGAGTGCTATTGACAAGGGGTTTCAGATGGATTCCGTATTTCCGGATTTCCGGAAACCTTTCGACAGTGTACAACAGAAGCAGCTCGTAGTGAAATTGCGTGCTTATGGAATGTCGTCTCAGTTATGTGACTGGATTTGTGATATCCTGCCGCAGAGGTCACAGTTCGTAGTAATTGACGGAAAGTAATCGAGTAAAACAGAAGTGATTTCTGGCGTTCCCCAAGGTAGTGTTATAGGCCCTTTGCTGCTCCTTGTCTATATAAACGATCTGGGAGACAATCTGAGCAGCTGTCTTAGTTTCTTTGCAGATGACGCTGTCGTTTATTTACTAATTAAGTCATCAGACGATCAAAACAAACTGCAGAACGATTTAGAGGAAGTAGCGGAATTGTGGGAAAAGTGGCAGTTGACCTTAAATAACGAAAAGTGTGAGGTCATCCACATGAGTGGTAAAAGGAACTCGTTAAACCTCGGTTACACGATAAATCAGTCGAATCTAAAAGCCGTAAATTCAACTAAATACCTATGTATTACAATTACGAACAACTTATACTGGAGGGAACACATAGAAAATGTGGGGAAGGCTGACCAGAGGTGGCGTTTAATTGGAAGGACACTTAGAAATTGTAACAGACCTACTAAGGAGACTGCCTACACTACTCTTGTCTGTCCTCTTTTAGAATACTGTTTCGCGGGGTGGAATCCTTACCAGATAGGACTGACTGAGTACATAGATAAAGTTCAAAGAAAGGCAGCACGTTTTGTATTGACGCGAAATATGAGAGATAGTGTCACAGAAATGATACAGGGTTTGGGATCGAGATCATTAAAAGAAAGGCGTTTTTCACTGCGACGGAATCTTCTCACGAAATTCCAATCACCAACTATCGCCTCCGAATGCGAAAATATTTTGGTGACACCGACTTACATAGGGAGGAAAGATCACCAAGATAAAATAAGGGAAATCAGAACTCGTAACGAAATATATAGGTGTTCATTCTTTCCGCACGCTATACGAGATTTAAATAATATAGAATTGTGAAGGTGGTTCGATGAAGCATCTGCCAGCCACTCAAATGTGAATTGCAGAGTATCCATGTAGATGTAGACGTAGATGAATGTTGTCCAGCACACTGTCCTCACTCAACAGTACAAATATCAGCACTTACACCCATCTACCCATTGCAGCCTGTGTATGCGGCAACGGTTTGTGGATAATAACATTCCTGAACTAGATTGGCCTCTCCAGCGTTGCAGCATGAACCCAATGGAACACCTTTGGGATGCGTCCAACATCACTACCTTCTCTGTTTCCTTCCCAAGAAGTAATTGGCTACTGGCTGCCATTCCTCCAGAGACATTCAGACACTTCATCGGAAATGGCCCCAACAGAGTGGGCGAAAGGTAGACACACCTCGTAATAATTTCCGCTAACAGCTGTCCGTATACTTAAGATCAGAGAATGCAGGTACGTAGCTGCCGGCGCCGCCAAAATTGTGACACAGCAGGCAGACATGGCTGTGTCTCCCTGACTGATGACTCAACCTTCTCATAGCTCCTTCGCAGAACCTTTCGCTCTGTGTAAATGGAAGTGTGAGACAGCCGTCCCACGAAACAGTTGACTGATGATACTGTTCTCCGGCGCAGCAGCCGGGTAATGTAGTCATATTGTCATGGTACTTAAACGGACATACTAGCTACCACCTTCAGGTGAGTACGCTGATACACAGTCTCGTCAGACCTGTGTTTCCAAAAAGGTTGGCGGCCCCTTTATGGACTGTGGTCGGCCCACCGCGTGTGCGAAAGCTGCAGCTCTGTGAACAAGTAGCTCACCGGTGGAGAAATAGACAAAACGGTGCATCCAGAATGAAATTTTCGGTCTGGAGCGGAGTGTGCGCTGATGTGATACTTCCTGACAGATTAAAATTGTGCGCCAGACCGAGACTCGTACTCGGGACCAATGCCGGAGACGAAGTACTGGCGTAAGTAAAGCTGTGAGGACGGATCGTGAGTCGTGCTTAGGAAGCTCAGTTGGTAGAGCACTTGCCAGCGAAACGTGAAGATCCCGAGTTTGAACCTCGGTCCGCCACACAGTTTTAATCAGCCAGGAAGTTTCAAAACGGTGCGTCACTAGCAGAACACTTACTAACAAAATGCGCTTGTTGATACAGAGATCGTTGTTGCTTAATATCAGAAATATCTGATTAAATATCTTAAATGAAGGGGAAAACGTATACAGATCAATAACACTTTCAGCTAGTCGAGTCTCAATCGGTTCCTTTACAGCACATTTCCAGGAGCGATCATCCTGTGTCCCTCGTTAAGACAGTGTTCTGGCACTGCAGATCTGTCAGGAACGAACGAGTGTGGCGATGGTGTTCTGCACATCGGACTTCATCTTCACTTTCATCTTTATCTACACCAACACTCCGTATGCTAGGCGGAGGGTACCCTGTACCACTATCAGTCATTTCCTTTCCTCTTCCACTCTCAAACAGAGCGAGGGAAAGCGCCTGTCTATATGTCTCTCTATGAGCCCTACTTTCTCGAAACTTATCTTTGTGGTCCCTACCCAACGATGTATGTTTGCGGCAGTAGATTCGTTCGGCAGTCACCTTCAGATGCCGGTTCTCTAAATTTTCTCAAGCGTATCTCGAAAAGAACGTCGGCTTTCCTCCATGGTTTCCCAGTTGTGTCTCTGTAACACTTAGGTGTTTTTCGAATCTACCAGTAGCGATCTAGCAGCCCGCCTCTGAATTGTTTCGACGTCTTCCTTCAATCCGACGTTGTACGGATCCCAAAAACTCGAACAGTACCCAAGAATATGTTCACTAGCGTCCTACATGCGCTTCCCTTTACAGGAGAACCACTTTTCTAAAATTTTGCCGATAAACAGATCATTCGCCGTCGCTACCTCAGTTCTCACATGCTCCTTCCATTCCTGAATAGTATGGATAGTTCGGCCAGTATAAGCTATCCAACAATGACAAGAAATTTTGTATAAGTACGCACATCCTAGAAGAGAATCATCAGTCATTAAGCCGTAAAAGTCTACATAACCACAGTTTCGGGTAGCTGTTTAGTGATTCATGTCTCGTGTAGTGCGAGCGCACCCTAAGCCAGGATTTGTTACAGGTGCATACAGTAAAAAATTGCAAATGAGCGTATGGCATCATTGGCCGGGAGGCCCCATGGCCGGGGAAAAAAATGGTTCAAATCGCTCTGAGTACTATGGGACTTAACATCTATGGTCATCAGTCCCCTAGAACTTACAACTACTTAAACCAAACTAACCTAAGGACATCACACAACACCCAGTCATCACGAGCCAGAGACAATCCCTGACCCCGCTGGGAATCGAACCCGGAAATCCGGGCGTGGGAAGCGAGAACTCTACCGCACGACCACGAGCTGCGGACCCATGCGGGGAAGTTCGGCCTCCAAGTGCGAATCTTATTTCAGTCGACGCCACACTGGGCGACTTGCGCGCCGCTGATGAGGATGAAATGATGATGAGGACAAGACTCAGTTCCAGAGTGGAGAACATCTCCAACCCACCAGGGAATCGAACCCGGGCCCGCTTGCATGGGAGGGAAGCACGTTATACCACCCAGCTAGCCGCGCTGCGTATAGTAGAAGGTGCAGAACGAGCTTGTACCTACCTTGAAGGCCTCGCGGAACTTGTGCGACATGATCTGGTAGAGTATGGGGTTGATGGTGGTGGAGACGTAGTAGAGGATGCCCGACGTGTAGGTGACGATGGCGTAGATGAGCTCGGATGGTCCGCGCTCGCGCTGCGCGCCCGCCGTCACGTACATGGCGACCAGCCGCTGCGCGTGGAACGGCGCCCAGCAGATGAAGAACGCCACCACCACCGCCACTGCAACACCGCCACAAGGGCACCTGGCTCAGACAGAGGCACAGAAAGGGTTGCGCCACAGGCGCGACCTGCAGCCGCAACACTGTTGACACACAACGGCGTCAAAGCACTGTTACAGCAGCAGTTTATCAATCATCGTTATATACATAGGTAAGCTAAGGGTAATTCTGCAGTGCATTATCACCCATGAATCATTTATCACTAGGCTCTGTATGTCAAATTAATAACCTCTCAGCTGTCTAGTTTCCAAGTTCGTCCGCAGCTCGTGGTCGTGCCGTAGCGTTCTCCCTTCGCGCGCCCTGTTTCACGGGTTCGATTCCCGGCGGGGTCACGGATTTTGTCTCCCTCGTGATGATTGAGAGTTGTGTGATGTCCTTAGGTTAGTTAGGTTTAAGTAGTGCTAAGTTCTAGGGGACTGATGACCATAGCTGCTAAGTCCCACAGGGCTCGGAGCCATTTTTTAGTTTCCAAGTTTAATTTATTTGGCTATTATTTAGCTACCAGTTTCAGCGTTGTACTACACCACCTTCAGGCAACTGACCGACGAGTAGAAAGATACTACCTGATAAAAACGGGGGTTAGCAATACTGGTATTGGCAGATTTTTGTTGCAGCGATCAGTTCAACCCATGACCGTTGTAGCAAAACTGATCGCTGTAGCAAAAATCAACCAAAATCATTATTTGTGGCCCCTTGGGTTGATCAGAACCGAGGTATACTCTTCCCACACGTCGGTCAGGGGCCTGAAGTTGGCATTGTCAATCGCTGAAACTGCTAGCCAAATAACATAAATTCGGAATCTAGACGGCTGAAAGGTATTCAGTTTGACATTTTACACTAGAGATTGCGAAAACATGTCGATATATCTGAAATATCGGTACTTTCAAATGGTTCAAATGGCTCTGAGCACTATGGGACTTAACTTCTAAAGTCATCAGTCACCTAGGGCTTAGAACTACTTAAGCCTAACTAACCTAAGGACATCACACACATCCATGCCCTTAGGCAGGATTCGAACCTGCGACCGTAGTGGTCGCGCAGTTCCAGACTGAAGCGCCTAGAGTCGCTCGGACACCCCGGCCGGCTAAGGACTTTCAATTAGGCAATGTTCAGATTTATACAAAAATACGAGGGGCATTTAGTAAGGAATGCAACACATTATTTCCGAAAGCAGATTGGTTTTACTCAGGATTCCAATACATCATGTCGTTCCCCATTCTTCTGGCTACAAATCCGTATTTCTTAACATCGTTTTAGTTCAGTACGACGTCCTTACGCCATTTTTTTTTTTGAGGGCCTACTTACGCATCTTTTTGTGAGGGCCTGTAGGATGGCATGATGCCTCTTTGCTGATCGACGTCTTCCTGCATCAATAAAATCCCTGTCATCCACGTACTACTTCGCGCAGAATGCATCGTTCTCCACTGAAATGAACAGATGGAAGTGGGAAGGTGCGATATCCAGCTGTAGGTTGGATGACGAAGAACAGCCCAGCGAAGTTTTGCAGACGGTGTGCTGAGGAAAGCGCCGAAGTCGTTTCTCCAATTTCCTGAGAGTACCATAATACACTTTCGAGCTGATCATTGCACAATGAGTAAGGACATCAAAAAGAATTTCCCCATTGTTCACTCTCAGGTCACCATAGACATTGTACAAGGGCCCAAGAGTGTCTGCTGTGCTCTGATTTTCCGCTAACGGAATTCAGTGACAGCTCTGTTCTTCGAACCCACGTCCGTTACATACGCCCTTTTTAACGCTACATAAAGCGCCGCCAGCGATCGAACTTCTTTAAACTTTATAGGCTGAAACTGAAATAGTCCACGATTTTCCATAACAAATTTCACATTTTCTCAACCGAAAGTTATCCATGAAAAAGAAAGTCTTGCTTTCGTTACTGCAGGCCCCTACTGGTATGATGCCGACACATCGAGAACCGGATCACAAAACTTTATCATACAGATTACTCTCTTAGATGGTTCAGTCACGTCAATGAGACCACTGTCAACTTTCAATAACCACTCATAGACGCCACGTGACTGTACTAGCATTCGAGAGTACATAAAGCGCCTAAAGGGAGGAGGAGGCGCGGTAACGAGTGTGGTCGTCGTAATACCTAAAAGGAGCAATTTTTTCAGACATTCAAAAGTGCATACTCATACATGTTTCCGTGACGGCTACGTCTGCAAACTCTTCACTTGCTGGTGGCAAAATTGCGCTACCCTCAATCGGAGCCGAGGCGATTGTGGTGCATCACGTGCAATAAATGATAGCAATGGACGATAGGTGCGGATATGTTTAAGATCGAATAGAAGTGCAACTGCTGACCAGCTGATCGTCCATTTGAACCAAGGCGCTATCAACGGTGTGTCTTCAACTATCGTTCAGCGAACGTTGCTGCGTATGGGCCTCCTTAGCAAGCGTCTCTTTTATACTCCCAGTGCTGACTGTTGTTCGTCGAAGACAAAGGCTGGAACTGGCACCCCAATATCGCAACGAGACGCGACAGATAGCCTTTTAAGATCAACTGCGTCTTATCCTACATCGGACAGATGCCCGATGGCGAGTACTGCGTTAAATATCTGAAAGCAAGCACCCTGCAACAATCGGCGGAAGAGTCCAGGCCGGAGGAATGTGCGTTATGGTCCTGGAAATGTCCTCATGGCATACCCTAAGTGGTCTCTTCATTCTGGAAGGCACAAAAGATGAACACATGGCACGGTGACATCTACCAGCAGGACACGCAGCATGTGACACTGCTCGCAGAGTACATCTGTCGTTGGAAGAGCACCAGGATGAGTTTGCCGGTTTTCTCTGGCCATCATACTCCGCAAATTGAAGCCCACTCGAAGATCCGTGGGACCACCTCAGTCGGGCTCTTTGTGTCACGGATTCTCAAATGTTCAAATGTGTGTGAAATCTTATGGGACTTACTGCTAAGGTCATCAGTCCCTAAACGTACACACTACTTAACCTAAATTATTCTAAGGACAAACATATACACCCATGTCCGAGGGAGGACTCGAATCTCCGCCGGGATCACCCGCTCCGTCCATGACTGCAGTGCCCTAGACCGCTCGGCTAATCCCGCGCGGCTCGGATTCTCAACCGAGAAATCTAACGAAACTGGCTGCAACACTGGAGTCGGAATGGATCCATTTCCCCTTTGTTACCTTCCAGAAGCTCACTGGTTCTATTTTTGCACGTCTCGCAGCAGTCCCTGATACAAAAGGTGGTTCTTCTGGCTTTTGACAGGTGGTCACATTAATGTCAATGGACAGTGTATAACTCTACTTATTACATTCTTTTACTGGGTGTTCCACGCAAATAATGACTGTTCTCTTAACACGTCCTGCCAAATATACTTAACAAAACTAATTTCCATTATGAAGTATTACTGGCATCAGATTGACAAATGACAATAACGAAGATCATATACAGTGCTAGATTCATAAATAGCCGAGTGAGTATCACTCCTCGGTTGAGATAACGTCAAAATGTGAGAGGAGTACTCCAAGCAGATACATTTAAAATTACTATCAACGTCATAAGTCACAGGAATTCCACATTGTACGCGATGGAACCGTTTACAGTTTCGTCTAACAATGTCAGCCACATTTCTTGGCTTCACTCTCCGACCATGGTGACCAAGAAGGTGCAAATGCTAAAGCATGGAATTTTCCGTAGCTAGCGTGTTTTGCTACAGAATTACATCACGGGAAATGTGACAATTCGATAACTAAATTGTCTCCTCCAGACAGAATTTGCTATCTCTACAATATTAAGTTTAATCACGAGCTTGAAAGCTACTTTTCTTAGAGAATCTCACAGAAAGTTTACAGTCAGAGAGAACTATTTACTTTGGAAAACTAAATTAATTAACAAGATTTGGTACGTAGGCCATCCGCATCTGAGAGGCATGACGATTAACTTAGAAAGATCCGCTTCTGTCGTATTAATATTTATTTATTTAAACAGCGAACGGCTTCGAGATTTAGAAATCCCACCTTCAGGTGTACGATATTCACCTGTAAATTAACCAAGATCAACATGACGAACACGTTCTATAAATTTTCTTTATTCTAAAAGCAATGAAAAGTTACAGATTTTACCGATAAAAATTAAATACAATTGTCAAAACTACATGTGTGTAAATCAAGAGTCATGGACCTTTCATGCACTAAACAGAAATAGTATTATATTCCTACTTCAAAAATTGCAACTTGTCTCCACTATGAAACCGTTTTCTGACACATAGAAAATTCGGTAAGTCGAAAATCAGTATTTTTTAGCCGGTATATCGTATGTATCGGTGTCACTTTGAAGATTTATTAATATTTGAGAAACGTTTTCCATTTGTATTTACGATAACCACAAACCAACAACATATTTTGCACATTTTGCAAGAATCGACCTGTGTCTTTACACAACCATGGTTTTACTCCGTCAGTATTTGACGATGTTTCGCTATGCCCTTTCCATTTGCATTTCCTCTTTTCCTGGTAATGTTCTACGTTGGTCACTAACGTATGTATCATTCTTATATATGATTAGGGCATTAATTCTTCCACAAATCACTTACACAATAATATCTGATACGTCATCTCAATTCAAAGAGTACAAAAATTTAAAATTTAAATAATTCTTCCTAGACCCATACTATTACAGACAGGTTTACTTGACGATGGTCTTGTGTGTTTTATTTAGTGCTTCTTTTCAGTGTACATAATCATTTTCAGTTAACCAATAATGTCAAAAAAACGAAAAAAACGCAGCTGTACTCCAAAGGTCTCCACACACCCACACACAGACACACACACACACACACACACACGGACACACACACACACACACACATATATATATATATATATATATATATATATATATATATATATATATATATATATATATATATTCTCAAGCAACCACATTTACATTAATTAAAAATGCGTTCACAAAAGGATCTTACGGACCCGTCCAGTTTTCTGTATACTGACAGGACCTGAAGATGAGTGTGAGTGTCAGAAAATCAACATCGTAGAGCAGTGTCACGTAACTAGCACTGTGCAGTACAAAAATGTATTTATTTGTTAACAGGGTCGCCAGCAGCTGCGTGTGTAGCGTAAGAGTCTTTTAATAGTGAAGTTAATTGTTCGAAACTCGGTACTAACTCATCCTTTCATTTTATTTCAGTTATATATTCATTCTCAAATGGAAATCTAACGAACAAATACTAAATCATAATTTTTCATAGAAACAACTTCTTTTTATTCACGTATTTTATCTCCATATTGATGTTTTGCATTTTTGTACCAAATTGGAACTCACTGTGAATACTCGCATTTTTCTGGTACTTAGTAATTACATATACAAAGATTTTATTTTTATTAAAATAAATTCTGCTACATGAGTGTATCTGCAAGATGTCTTTGAGGCGAGAGAGCCTTCGGAAAAATATTTAGGGACGGTACGGTCGCCACAGATGGCCTGGCGGTGTGAAAGAAACCAAAGCGTTCAGTTTCATGTCCGTTTCGTTTGGACTGCTCTCAATTAAATACTTGCTTTGCTCTTGTTTGATATGCTGCGGTAAGGCGTGTGTTTGCATTCACATAAACTGAGTGAAAGTGAGAGAGGCATTCATGAAAGCTGCAATGGATTTCTGTTGATGGTGTGATAATAACAAGCATATACAGCATCTTCCTATCCACCTATTCTGCAACACAAGGTAATTTCTTTTTCTTTTTCGGCTCGCGGTGTAAAATATGCCTTGCAGTGACATGATTACGATAATGATGTACGAGTTACACTTTTCTTTATATGAGTTTTATTATTTAAATCACAGTGACCTCATTCCCGCTTAGTGCCATTTCAGGTGTTCCGTAAATACGTTAATAGGTGACGGTCTTGATATTGTAAACTATGATCTTAAAGGTAATGTACATTGGACTGGTGATTTTAACCTTACGTGTAGTACCGACGTTGCAATATACTTTGAGAAATCTGAATTTACACGTTATTTGGACGTTAGTTGTAGAATTTTAGATCTATATTCGTCAGTTTTTGAGCGTTATTTTCCCTCTTAATAGTTTGAATGACAGTGGATTACATGTCTACACAGATCGCTACAGATAAAGCGTTTCTGATTTTCGCGGTGGTTCTTAATTCGCTACTGAGCTAGTTTCCGAATAGCCTTTCCCAATAGCCCTAGTATGAAGCATTATTTCGTCTTGTAAATGAACTCAGATACCAGCAACTACGTTAATAAACTAAAATGTCCAGTATTTAACAGCGCTCGGATGCACTGTAATCTTATAAAATGTTTTTTTTTCGACTTTTTGTCGATGATGGGTGGGTGCCATTCAGTATTGTTCCTTTGTAAGTGTTATCGCGAAGTAAAGGCAAGCAGAAAACGTCTATGTCAGTGCTCTGTTGGCGGTGGACCGTAACTTTGCAAAAAAAATAAAAAATTAAAAATTAACCTCTATCTTCGTTCTCGGAGCCGCTAGAAGAGTTGATGCTGAGTGCTGCCGAAGCGGCGTCTACTGCGAAGTCTCAGAGCTGTGGGAGGAGTGTTTTGAGGGGTGACAGGAGGCGAGATTGCCTGCGCAGAGCTCCCCTGCCTCCGATGCCTGGGGAGCGTAATTTTGGCTGACGAAGTACGTGTGTGTGTGTGTGTGTGTGTGTGTGTGAGAGAGAGAGAGAGAGAGTGTTTGTGTGTGTGTGTGTGTGTGTGTGTGTGTGTGGTGCGTGTGTGTGTGTTTGTGTGTGTGTGTGTGTGTGCGTGTGTGCGCGCGCGCGCGCGTGCGCCAGCGTAGGACGTTGTTTGTTCGATCTCTGTCTTCTGCTTTTTGACGAAACACCATCAATTCCTTTCAGCACTTTGAAGATGTGCGCAAAAAATATACTGTTGTATCTGCCAAGATCTCTAAACGGCATTCGTCATCGGCTATCCTAGAGCTCCTACATAACTGGCTGAAACATCTGCCATGTTTCCTCCGGCTCTCAGGATTCACCTGAGTTTTCCTTGTGGTTGGTTAATCTGTTCACGCAACTTTTTACGGTATATCTTACAAAATATTCGATATTGCACTTACGAAGAGAATCAAACATTAATTCTTATTTGTAGGGATATTTATAATGCCCGTTTCACATCACAGAAAAATTGCAGTGTAATACTACAAGGCTATAGAAACATAGGCTCGTATGTTGCATGATAGTTCGTAAATATTAAATGTAATGAGTTAAGAACTCGAAATCAGTGTCTTCAGATATGGGTGTTAAGACCGGTTCCCACTGCAGCGCGGCAGGGTGGTGTGAGGCAACGGCAGCGGCAAGCGTTTTCCGCTTTGATGTGCAGGCTCGCGTAATTGGCGTTCCCTTCTGGAAGCGGCAGACGCCAGAGGTGGCAATTGACGGACCACCACTGACGTACGGTTTCCGATCAACTGAACCGCT
Organism: Schistocerca gregaria; assembly: GCF_023897955.1. Lineage (NCBI taxonomy): Eukaryota > Metazoa > Arthropoda > Insecta > Orthoptera > Acrididae > Schistocerca > Schistocerca gregaria. The sequence continues at coordinate 132,325,512 of NC_064921.1, read as the reverse complement.
CGGTGTGTTTGATTAACCATATCGTGCACCTACATGAAGGAAAGACTAAGTTGGGTGAAGACATACCAATTTTCCATTTTCTGAACAGTGTACTCTTTCACATTTCATTATTCATGTCTTCTCATTTCACCATAAACCGATTTCATGACTAACGTTCATGATTTTTCTCTGTCTCATAACACATTGAAACAATGTACGATAAAAGAGATTACTGACATAGTTAAGAGATACAAAAATTAAGATGTGATACGGTAGCAGTTACAGGAAGAGAAAACAATAGAAACACAAAGGCTTGGGGGAAGGAATAAAAGGGATAGCCACCTCATAGAATTTCGCACGGAGCATAATGTAATCTTCGCCAATACCTTGCTTAAGAATCGTGAAGAAATAATAAATATTTGGAATAGAAATTTTGAAAGAAGAATAAGTTGTAAGACACTTCCCGGCGCAGATGCAAATCGACAGTAATTTATTAGTTACGAGCTGCAGATTACGACAGTAGACGGTAGAAAATTAAGAAGATGTAAAACGAATAACTCAAAGCGAACAGTTTTTCGATAATGTAAAGGTACCGTAATGCAACGAAACACCGAAACAGAGGAGGGAATCCACTACAATACGAATGGATATCTTTGAGAGAAGAAATGGTAAATGCAGCAGAGGACGTGAATGGGAAAAAGATACCGCAGAAACAGTTCGAAAAAGAGTTGTATATTAAATTTAATTGACAACAGGGGAAAATATAAAAATGCAACAAATAAAGTAGGCCATGTGGAATCGAAAGGTCTAAAAATGACGTTGAGCCACAAATTGCAATGCGAGTTTGGACTTGGAAAACATGGGAGAATAAAAATGAGAAAGAAGACAGGAAACTTTGCTCAAAGGAGAATCAGCAGTCAAGAACTCATTTGACAAGCCATAACTAAGCAAATAAGAGAAGGCTACAAAGCGGAAGGATTATGTAGAGAGGAGAGGGGGAGGGGTTATACAAACTAACATAAGCACAATGTTAGATTCCTGCGAAATGTCTGAACACGGAAGGCAATACTGATCCTACCACTTAGCTAAGCAGACAGGCTGAAGAACGGCAAAACTGTGTTTATATCATTTGCATGTTTAGAGAAAGTTGTAACAATTTTAATTGAGGAACATTCTTTAAAGCTCTGGAGAAAAGAAACAAACAAACCTTAATTTTCAGCATATAATTCTGTAGGTTGAAAAGATGCACATAAACAAACGAAACAGGAAGAGACATGAGGTAAACAAACTGTAGTTGCGACTTTAAATGAGAGGTTCCGGTAATACGTCTATCGCTAGCGACAGAAGAAGAAATATTACTAGGACAGCTAAATGAAGCAAGAAAGCAGAAATGGTTGGACCTGACGTCTAGTTTAAATTTCACTCATTCAAGCAGAGAGGTATGGGGATTATTAAGAAAACTTCGCACTGCAGACTACGTCTGCAATTAGCAACCAAAGATTAAGCCATCAGAACTGGCAATACATATAAAATCAAGAGCTGAGAAGGTTGTAGAGATAACCATAAAAGGAAATATATCTCTATTTAGTTGTATGTCTCAAACAATTACACCCGAGTTAATGAGATTCTTAAGTATTTAGGTTAGATTTCTTTTGGTCTTCAGAAGTCATGCAATTGGATTTAAAATTGTGTCGTAGTGAAACTCATTCGCCACTCAGTTGCGGTGAGCCGTTTAAATGCACTCCACTGAAGAAATTGTGCTTTCACATATGTATGTAAACCTGAAAAAACATTTTATTTTAAGACTGAAGTCTGTGATTTTTGGGTACCGATCTTGTGGCATAATTAAGAAACTTTGGATTTTTTTCTGTTCTGGATAGCATGAATGGATTATTTTGTAAGATGCAGACTTCTTATGTAAGACAGCTAATTTTCAGTGGATTACGAAACAAAGTGATATCCGGGTCGATACATTTCTAATCCTTAAACCAATTATGAAACTCAATGCAGGCTTCACTAACAGTGGAAGTAAAACTCGAAAATTGTAATTTCGTTTATACTTGTTTCAGTTTACAACAAGTAGGAAAATAACATTAGTATCCCTTGTTTAGTTGTATTTTAACAACGTAACTTTACACCAAAGTCTGTTAATTACTTGAACATATAAATAGTGTGGCACCTTCGTTGCAAATGTAAATTCATATTATGTACATGAGTTGAAAAATCTGTTAGTTATGTTGATTCTGTTAAAAATATGAATCATTAAACTCGTCTTCAAATTCAATGATATCGGATTTCACTTCTCAATTCAAAAATTTGTAAAGTTATATTCTAAGTACATAAAAATAGTTAAACATTTTCTCGCACCCAGCCAACGAATTTGTCTCTGTATACCACATTGAATTCTTCTAAAACTGTTAAAATTTTCGATGACGCAGGATGGGTTAAAGCAATGAAAAACTGAATTTCTGATTTTCACTATCGACCGCAGGCTGTACACCATCGGTACAAACTACGTACGACTTTTTAAAAACAGTTTTGTCAACTTACCATTTAACTGCATTAAAATATACAAACCGTTGTTCTGAGAGCATGTAACATTTTATATACAGAAAAGTCGTCCTATATTACGCTAAAAAAATTAGTAGCTGACGAAGATCAGTTCGATCAGTAATCCCGTCAACACAAGAGAAATTGCAATTAACTAATCCTTTTTTTATGTTATGTATCATATCATGAATTCACAGTGATAACGTGGCAAAGGAGCTCTTTTATAATGAACAGTGGCATCATCTAAACCAAACATTTTTGCCATTCCTACTGCAGATTACTTCACGAATAAGCCGTATCTGACGCATTTCTAAGCTTTATATAATTTTCATCGCGCGACATATAATGCAGTAAAACACTTTCGTTTGACATTCGATGGTTCAGGCAACTCTTCTACCTCTTTTTATAAGTAACCGACAAAAGGGCATTTTTCGTGATGAGAGTAACGCTTGTGAATTGATTCATGGAGCGAACAGAAAGACAACCAAAATTGTTACTTCTATGTAGATTTATGAATTTCTTAGATATTAAATACATATTAAACATTGAGGATTTTCATAGGAACTGTGTACATAACAAGTACTTAAGCTCCCACTCTCCAACAAAAACATAAGCACGTTTATAGAAAAATAATCTCAGGAATAACCAGAATCAAAATTAGGATGATAGCCACAGTAATAAACACAGTGACTAGTTGAACGATGGCCGATATTGATGAGAGTAAATCTGAACAAAATCACTAGAGAAAGAGGAGTAACGAAACAGCGATGCCTCTTCCACGAGGAAGAGACACTGCGTCACTCGACAGCTGATAAACAATGGAACCGAGGGCTGGCGTTAGCCGTGACGACACCATCCGAGTTGAGCTGGGGGGGGGGGGGGGAGTGCTCATTGGAGGGGAATATCCTGCGAGCCACCCTTTGCCAGCCCGGGCTTAAGAGCAGGCGGTAACCATACATCCTATTTCTGAACCTTCCCCATACCATCCAATTGCCGCACGATGGTAGATAGATTACAATTCATTGAATTTTCCGCTTCTCTAACACACTGACAGGGATCATTGTGGATTAATGCTTTTAAACGATCTTCAACAAACCGCGAAGGTCTTCCTGCACGAGGAGAATGACAAATGTCTGCGGTCACCCCTCTATTGACGTAACAGAAGAATATGTTGGGAATATTCCGATTTCTCCATTTGGCACTCCATTTTCTAGCGTCCACAGCTCTCTACTCACTGTCACCAAATAATAATAAGTAAATACAAAGCAGAAGTGAATTAGAAATAAAAAATGACAATCGATAAATAAACCCACAGCAACCGGAACATCAACACGCAACACTAAAACCCTGCGAACTTGTCCACAAACTACACTCCTGGAAATGGGAAAAAGAAACACATTGACACCGGTGTGTCAGACCCACCATACTTGCTCCGGACACTGCGAGAGGGCTGTACAAGCAATGATCACACGCACGGCACAGCGGACACACCAGGAACCACGGTGTTGGCCGTCGAATGGCGCTAGCTGCGCAGCATTTGTGCACCGCCGCCGTCAGTGTCAGCCAGTTTGCCGTGGCATACGGAGCTCCATCGCAGTCTTTATCACTGGTAGCATGCCGCGACAGCGTGGACGTGAACCGTATGTGCAGTTGACGGACTTGGAGCGAGGGCGTATAGTGGGCATGCGGGAGGCTGGGTGGACGTACCGCCGAATTGCTCAACACGTGGGGCGTGAGGTCTCCACAGTACATCGATGTTGTCGCCAGTGGTCGGCGGAAGGTGCACGTGCCCGTCGACCTGGGACCGGACCGCAGCGACGCACGGATGCACGCCAAGACCGTAGGATCCTACGCAGTGCCGTAGGGGACCGCACCGCCACTTCCCAGCCAATTAGGGACACTGTTGGTCCTGGGGTATCGCCGAGGACCATTCGCAACCGTCTCCATGAACCTGTTTACGGTCCCGCACACCGTTAGGCCGTCTTCCACTCACGCCCCAACATCGTGCAGCCCGCATCCAGTGGTGTCGCGACAGGCGTGAATGGAGGGACGGATGGAGACGTGTCGTCTTCAGCGATGAGAGTCGCTTCTACCTTGGTGCCAATGATGGTCGTATGCGTGTTTGGCGCTATGCAGGTGAGCGCCACAATCAGGACTGAATACGACCGAGGCACACAGGGCCAACACCCGGCATCATGGTGTGGGGAGCGATCTCCTACATTGGCCGTAAACCTCTGGTGATCGTCGAGGGGACACTGAATAGTGCACGGTACATCCAAACCGTCATCGAACCCATCGTTCTACCATTCCTAGACCGGCAAGGGAACTTGCTGTTCCAACAGGACAATGCACGTCCGCATGTATCCCGTGCCACCCAACGTGGTCTAGAAGGTGTAAGTCAACTACCCTGGCCAACAAGATCTCCGGATCTGTCCCCCATTGAGCATGTTTGGGACTGGAGGAAGCGTCGTCTCACGCGGTCTGCACGTCCAGCACGAACGCTGGTCCAACTGAAGCGCCAGGTGGAAATGGCATGGCAAGCCGTTCCACAGGACTACTTCCAGCAACTCTACGATCGTCTTCATGGGAGAATAGCAGCCTGCTTTGCTGCGAAAGGTGGATATACACTGTACTAGTGCCGACATTGTGCATGCTCTGTTGCCTGTGTCTATGTGCCTGTGGTTCTGTCAGTGTGATCATGTGATGTATCTGACCCCAGGAATGTGTCAATAAAGTTTCCCCTTCCTGGGACAATGAATTCACGGTGTTCTTATTTCAATTTCCAGGAGTGTATATTCATTAATGAGTCAGTATTGTTGAACATATGTAGATTCTCACAGCATTATTAATATAACAACTTTGGGAGAGCACCTCTGTTTATACCAACTTCTACTTCACGAACTACACCTGTGACCTGTAGATTTCAGACCTAAAATTTTACCGAAAAAAAAAAACGTGGGTGAAACTGAGTAACTAATGACCTAAAATTACTCCACCTAATTTTATCCATCACGAAGCGGTTGTGATGATCTTTATACCTCTGCTCGCAGATGGTTTTGTGACGAAAACTGCCGCCCGGTGTGAGGCGCCATGTCAGGGACTGCGCGGCCCCTCCCACCAGAGGTTCGAGTCCTCCCTCGGGCATTGGTGTGTGTATGTTGTTTTAAGGCTAAATTGTATTGCATTGTATGTTAACCGGGGACCTAGAAACGACGGAGAGGCTCCGTCCCCGCCGCAGCCGCAGTGGTCCACAACCCCACGACGACTACCGCAGTCCACTTCACCCCTCCGCCGCCCCACACCGAACCCAGTGTTATTGTGAGGTTCGATACCCGGTGAACACCCCCCCCCCCCCCCCCCGACGAGTGTAACCCCTATGTTTGCCTGGTAGAGCAATGGTAGTGTACGCGTACGTGGAGAACTTGTTTGCGCAGCAATCGCCGACATAATGTAACTCAGGCGGAATAAGGGGAACCAGCCCGCATTCGCCGAGGCAGATGGAAAGCCGCCTTAAAAACCATCCACAGATTGGCCGTTTCACCGGACCTCGACACAAGTCCGCCGGGGACCAGGCGCACCTTCCCGCCCGGAAAGCCTAGCCTAAGTTAGTATAAGTAGCGTGGAAGTCTAAGGACCGATCACCTCAGCAGTTTAGTCCCTTAGGAATTCACGCACTTCTGAACATCTGTGACAGAGACCGCTGAAAAAAGTGGCGTTTTAAAATCATGACTTGCAGTTTTTATTCTAGTAATTATTTTGGAAGTCGCAACACGCCCTATTGCGTCTGTATGGTTGTTTCGTTGGTGGGAAACTACGAAAATTCATTCTCAAAATTGCTTAGAAAATACTTAAGAAACACATGCTAGAATATGGTTCACAAGTATTGGAACCACACCAAATATTCTGAGCGAGGTTGCGCAGTGGTTAGCACAATGGACTCGCATTCGGGAGGACGACAGTTCAATCCCGCATCCGGCGATCGTGATTTTGGGTTTCCGTGATTTCCCTAAATCGCTTGACGCAAATGTCGGGAGGGTTCCTTCGAAACGGCACGGTCGACTTCCTTCCCCACCCATCCATATTCCGACGAGACCAATGACATTGCCAAATCAATCAGTCAACCAATCTTACCAAATAGAACTACCGAACTATTCAAATAAGGGGAACATGATGGTCACAGGTTTTCTGTATCGAATGGAATTGTGGAAAATCTGAGCTACATGGTTGTGGGGAGAAGCAGCGATTAGTATGATTAATCAATAATTCAAGAACAGTCTTAATCGGATTTATTATTGTTATAATACCGCCTACCGGTTTCAATCCGCCGTAGGGGTCATCTTCTGGGCGTTTACACCATTGGTCGACCATAATTTCCTGCCGTTATGTAGACAGGAGTGACACCACCAGGAGTCGACCAATGGTGTAAACGCCCAGAAGATGACCCTTACGTCGGGTTGAAACCGGTTGGCGGTATTATAACAATAATAAATGCGATTAAGACTATTCTTGAATTATTGATAAAACTGATGAACCGGTAATATAACAAATACGCCATAAAGACTAAAATGCTAGGAGGGTAATTCAATAATGAAAGAGACAAATTGGTCTGGGGGAAACCGAGCTAGCCGATCCTCGAAGATTGACATTAAGTGGAGACAGTTTATGAAAGAAGAACGAAGCACTAACTGTGGATGTAAAAACAAAGGTCGAATGTAGATCCAGAGAAAATTGGAGCTATATCCCACCCCCCTTCCCCCAAATACTTTTTAAGTACGTACTCAAAAAACGTATCACATGAACATTCCCAGGGTCGCCGCATTTAGGACCATAGCTGGTATTCCCGTGTAATGGATAATCGTGCTATCTCTGTAACCGGGGTGAAATTACTTCATTATCACCCTCTCCGAACCAAGTGGGCAAGAAACGGAGAAACGGAAAGACCACTTGCATGTACGCTCTCAAGCAGTCTGTAGCGTGCAATTCCAGCGTGTCTGCGCACTGCAGTATTCCGGCGCGTGAGAGCGTTCGCGTGGCGGCGACACGACCGTTTCGTCGATGATGGCAGGGCGCAGACGCGCGTCTGTTCCGTCCATCCGGCTTTAAGCTGTGTAAACAACGCCGCTGGTGGGCAGCGGGCAGCGCGCCGAGGGCGCATCCTGCCGCGTCTGCCGCTCGCGGCCGCTAACTCGAGCCACAACGCACGCCTTTGTCCGCCGACTGCTTTTCTGACGCCGCGACGTCGCGCGCCTCTCGCCGCTGCTTGCACATCTCACTCCCGGCTACCAGGCATCACGATTTAGAAGCCGGCACGGTAGCTCAGCGTGTTCGGTCAGAGAGCTGGTTGGCCTCTGTAATAATAATAATAAAACTGAGTGGTAAGATCAACCAACGAACTTGACCTTAGATCATGTGATCTACGCAACGATCAAACACAACGATCAACAAGAATCAGAATGAAAAAAAAGGCGTGGTTCTAGCGATACCCTAGTTGAAAACCCTCCTGCCGATTATATCTTAAGCCAAAACGGGTAAGATGTTGAGAGAAGACTTGTTAGATGCTTAATACACGTCCTTGCAGTGAGACTTCAAGTGAAAGGGGTGTGTTGTTTCGGAAACTAATATACAGGGTGTTAGAAACAGGTGTCGGATGTTTTGAGAGGTGGCAGTGCTCATCGAAGCAAGAAAAATAAGTCTAATAAACATGGGTCGGAAAGGCATACTTTCAGAGACAAGTCCAGTACACTTGGGTCTGGAAATGCATAAACACGTGTTTACAGGTTGTTCAAATGGCTCTAAGCACTATGGGACTTAACATCAGAGGTCATCAATACCCTAGACTTAGAACTACTTAAACCTAAGTAATCTAAGGACATCACACACATACATTCCCGAGGCAGGATTCAAACCTGCTACCGTAGCAGCAGCGCGGTTCCGGACTAAAGCGCCTAGAAGCGCTCGGCCACTGCGGCCGGCTTTTACAGGTGGTGTTTAGTCTGGCGTCCATTCATGACAATGCATCCCTCTGCACTCCGGAAGAAGGAATGACCCACACTTTGAAGGATACCCGTTTGTTGATGTACTTGCTGGCATGCATTGAAGACTCGTCTCCATAGTGTGTGCACGTCGTTGATTGGCGTGACGCAGACCAATTCCTTCAAGTGTGTGATGTCCTTACGTTAGTTAGGTTTAAGTAGTTCTAAGTTCTAGCGGACTGATGACCTCAGATGTTACGTCCCATAGTGCGGCTGATCCCGGCGGAGGTTCGAGTCCTCCCTCCAGCATGGATGTGTATGTTTGTCCTTGGGATATTTTAGGTTAAGTAGTGTGTACGCTTATGGACTGATGACATTAGCAGTTAAGTTCCATAAGATCTCACGCACATTTGAACATTTTTTGAACCATTGCTAACGAGTGGTGCAAGAGAAAAAATGCAAATTTTCTACACCAATTGTACGCACAAACGGTAAACATATAAGTGAATCCGCGTTTGGAAGGAGTTAAAACAACATGATACGTACCCAGTGTTGACAAAACTGTACAATAAGAGACAGAAAATACGATGAAAACTAACGTAGCCTACGACTCGAACCACACAACCTACTGCAGACCACTTAAAGGTAGGTAGAGTACCGTGAGTAAGGCATCATAGTCCCCCGCCGACACCTTTGACGGAGACTAGGGCAACGGCTGTGCTAATATCCGCAATCAAGTTTCGCGAGCTCCTTCCAGTAAACACGTGTTTATTTGGGAAAGTATGCTTTCCCGGAACGATGTTTTTTCTTGCCCTTATTTTTCTAGCTTCGATGAGTGTTACCACGTCTCAATGTATTCGACACTTTTTTTGAACACCCTGTATATTTCCTGGCAGTATAAATCGCCCCAAGTAAGATATGTTCAGATTTCTTTGAATGTCGCAGAAAGCGATGCAACTGAAAGTTTTCCGTTAAAGAGTTTCATGAGTTAGTTCTTAAAGTTACATGAATATTACACTTAATAATTTATATTTACGAAAAGATTTTAGAAACGACCACCTCCTGCTTTGATACATGCCTTGAGCATCCTTTCCGTTCTTGGCCGTACTCCAGAATTCCTGGAGTGTCTCACATTTGTTCAAATCTGTTTTGATTACAATTTCCCAGAACATCGAAATTAGGTACAGCTGTTAAACACATCACGTATTTTAAAATGTTCCCACAAAAAAATCCGTGGGAATTAAATCTGACGATCCGGCAACCCATTCAATGGATTCCTTTCGATGTCTGTATTATTTATAAATTGGTTAGAATGATACCGGCGAACGCTTAAGGACAGATAGAGCACTAACGCGCATAAATCATGTCCGCTCGATGATGTCTACAGACACACTTTTCACCAATGGGAAAAAATGGGAAACAGTTGGTTGATCATTCAACACTTTGATGCTGAAAAAAGACAGTCACGCAAAGCCAATGCATAATCAAGAGTCACTAAGAGGAATTCTTTTCGTAACTTGCTAGCGCAAGATTTTTGATTGCATGTTCATACTGACGTTTTGTAATGTCTTGGTTGTAGCAAGAGATCACTAAATTTATGGAAACCGGCTTACTAATATGATGTGTGCTTTATTCAGTATGCAAATGTATGCATTAAGAGATAGTTTTGTAAACGTAAGTTACAATAAAAATTATGTCTTTACTGTGAAGAGATCTAAGATGGCAAATCTATATTTAATAGCCGATCGGTTGTTGTTGCTATGCATTTTACAGTTCATGAAGGATTTTTACAAATGCATTCGTCGTGAGCCAACGGAAATAATTAAGTGCTAATGCCGAAATAGAAGCAGAAGTTGAAACTGAAAATTACTTTTAATATTTAACGATTGCAGTGCTCGCTGTAATGTGTGCCTTTCTCATTTTGTGTGCCTCACGGAGACGAAACTGACGTTAAAAGGCACCCAGTCACCTCAGCATGCAGGACATCCATTCATCAGCCGGTCTCGGAAACACAAATTAAAGTAGCTTTGATTGAGCTCTCGTGGACGAGCGGACCATGCTTTTCCCACCGGCTTCTTCTCGCCATCGTGTGAAAACTAAATCGAAAGAAAACGTCCTATTCTCTCTCTCCGCATCAACCTAAAGAGCCACCAGCCACGCAGTGGAGTCACTGTCGGTGGCGTTTCTGGTGTGCTGTCTAAAGATGTTATCAGCACCCAGAGTCTACGATTTCTCTGAAATCCCTCGAGTCAATGTGCCACTTCTGCTCGTTAACCTGAGGGCTCTTTTAACGGCCCGCACGTCAGACTTGGGGGTGGACAGTGAGGTTGTGTTTTCAGCACTGCGACTGTGTCCCTGTGTATTGTCCTTTGTCCTGTGGGTCTGCAGGTTAACGCCAGCCTGGCAACTGCCCGGCTGTCTGCACAAAACCCCGCTCTTCTGCTGCCCCTTGGCCGTGGGTTCACTGTCCAGCTTATAAACATACCGCGTCCTGTGTCCCAAGGGATTGACCCCAGTAGGGCACTCGATATACCTAGCGCTCACTTGCCCCTGATGGCACATTACCTGCCCTACATATCATTAAATTGTATGTCATGCAAGAAGTGCCATCAGAATATGAAAGAACAGCGAGTCAGTACCGCCACAGCAATCACTGCTATCTCCCTTCTTAAAGTTCTAAGTGCATTCGCCCCTTTAATTGTTATTAGCACATTAACCCATTCCATCACCGCTTACATGGCTGAGATGTGTTATCCAGAATGTTTAGCCTCTTCGCAGCACGTTTGGTTGTACAGTTTAAATTTTTGAATGTTAGTCCGCTGACATCTTTCAGATATTGGTAAGCAGCGAAATGCCAACATTACATCAACCAGGGCCCATTAATTAATTCCCTCTTGTAAGTTCATGAGATCAAAGAATCTTATGGTTTAAGGATAATGTCTATAATAATTTCTGCCATTGCACTCCTGCAACAGAACAGTTAATTTGAGCCAGTATTCGAACAATTGAGGGCTGTCAATTTGTTGCAGATGAAAAAATCTCTAAATGTCGAAGTATAGGCAGAAATGAGTGTATTACGTTTCAGTCCATTAGTCATAATGATATTTCTGTGCTTATTTTGCTCTGACTCACTTGTACTGTGCCGCAGGAAATCCTTTTGTCCTTAGGCACACTTTACAGTGAGTTAGGACCTCATTGGACAGAGGGGATCAACGAAAGCAGAAATTCTAGTCTACCGAAACTCTGACGTGTATGCAGTATAGTCTCGTTATGTGAAAAAGCAAGTGGCATACAGTGCATTCTCTGTGCGGTATATGCAGTACAGAGCGGTCACTGAATACCGCAATTCGCGCATGGAGCAAGGGTTCATTTGTTTGAGTATCCTAGTTGCCAAATCATGCGCACATGCGCGTCAGTAGCTCAGCTGCTGAGCGTAATTTGCCGTCAGTGTTGGCAACCAAGTAGGTACTGTTAAACGTGATGGTTTGGAATTGCAACGAAATGAATTAGTCTTTACAAAATTTTCTCGAGGACCCCCTCATCGAGCATGATTGGTACCTTGTCATATCACAGTATCAAGTAACTGAAAAAGCCAAATTAAGAGTCTTTTTATACGTTTTCTATTTTTGGTACTTAGCAAAACCATTGACATATTCATTCTTGAAAAAATATTGAGCTTAAAACTTTTTTCAATTTAGCCATCATTGTTATTGTTAAATTTTTGATTATTGCACAAAATCTTTCTCTTCAAATCTGGATATTTAGTATAACAAACTCCTTAAAACAATAAAATTTGAGTATGAACTGAAAATGACATGAAAAAAATTAAAACTAAGCGTATTGGTCTTTCAAGTGTACTACACTTGAGATTGCATTGAGTATACATGTGAGAAAAGTGAGAAAACACTAATTTCATACAATATATTATTTATTTGAAAAAATACAGTTACGACAGAGTACTCCATCAGTATACAGTTAGTTTTAATTATCAGTTCTTAATGAGTTTAGTTAAATCTGACTTTTGAGTCTGTTATTTGCCTTTATCTAATTCTACACTCCTGGAAATTGAAATAAGAACACCGTGAATTCATTGTCCCAGGAAGGGGAAACTTTATTGACACATTCCTGGGGTCAGATACATCACATGATCACACTGACAGAACCACAGGCACATAGACACAGGCAACAGAGCATGCACAATGTCGGCACTAGTACAGTGTATATCCACCTTTCGCAGCAATGCAGGCTGCTATTCTCCCATGGAGACGATCGTAGAGATGCTGGATGTAGTCCTGTGGAACGGCTTGCCATGGTATTTCCACCTGGCGCCTCAGTTGGACCAGCGTTCGTGCTGGACGTGCAGAGCGCGTGAGACGACGCTTCATCCAGTCCCAAACATGCTCAATGGGGGACAGATCCGGAGATCTTGTTGGCCAGGGTAGATGACTTACACCTTCTAGAGCACGTTGGGTGGCACTGGAAACATGCGGACGTTTATTGTCCTGATGGAACAGCAAGTTCCCTTGCCGGTCTAGGAATGGTAGAACGATGGGTTCGATGACGGTTTGGATGTTCCGTCCACTAGTCAGTGTCCCGTCGACGATCACCAGAGGTGTACAGCCAGTGTAGGAGATCGCTCCCCACACCATGATGCCGGGTGTTGGTCCTGTGTGCCTCGGTCGTATTCAGTCCTGATTGTGGCGCTCACCTGCACGGCGCCAAACACGCATACGACCATCATTGGCACCAAGGCAGAAGCGACTCTCATCGCTGAAGACGACACGTCTCCATTCGTCCCTCCATTCACGCCTGTCGCGACACCACTGGAGGCGGGCTGCACGATGTTGGGGCGTGAGCGGAAGACGGCCTAACGGTGTGCGGGACCGTAGCCCAGCTTCATGGAGACGGTTGCGAATGGTCCTCGCCGATACCCCAGGAGCAACAGTGTCCCTAATTTGCTGGGAAGTGGCGGTGCGGTCCCCTACGGCACTGCGTAGGATCCTACGGTCTTGGCGTGCAACCGTGCGTCGCTGCGGTCCGGTTCCAGGTCGACGGGCACGTACACCTTCCGCCGACCACTGGCGACAACATCGATGTACTGTGGAGACCTCACGCCCCACGTGTTGAGCAATTCGGCGGTACGTCCACCCGGCCTCCCGCATGCCCACTATACGCCCTCGCTCAAAGTCCGTCAACTGCACATACGGTTCACGTCCACGCTGTCGCGGCATGCTACCAGTGTTAAAGACTGCGATGGAGCTCCGTATGCCACGGCAAACTGGCTGACACTGACGGCGGCGGTGCAAAAATGCTGCGCAGCTAGCGCCATTCGACGTCCAACACCGCGGTTCCTGGTGTGTCCGCTGTGCCTTACGTGTGATCATTGCTTGTACAGCCCCCTCGCAGTGTCCGGAGCAAGTATGGTTGGTCTGACACATCGGTGTCAATGTGTTCTTTTTTCCATTTCCAGGAGTGTAGTTTCGTCCTAGTGTGTGCTTGTGTCATTTGGCTCTAGGAAGACGCTAGACGCAGATGTTAACGTTCCTAAAGGTCTGCTCATGCAGGAAGTCGCCAAAAAAATCTGTTATCAAACGAAATATATTTAATGTATTTTTATTCTAATACCATCTTGCGGACCCCTCTGGCATAGTTCGAGGACCCCTGGGGGTTCGCTGACCACCTGTTGATAATCACTGGTCTATATAGTGGGAAACATTTGCGGTGAATAAACTGATCAAAAGTTACTGAACAGAGTAATAAATAATGAGCTAAATAGTTACATTTGTATGCTGCAAACAATCACAATAGAAATCAGAACCGGTGTCATAGTAGTAACTCATTACCATATGTTTTGTTAACTGTTTATGAATATCTAGAATATCTTTCAATTTATTCACGTAAAACCTGATGTGAGTTGATTCTGGAGGAGGTAACATACTACATCTCCACACTTACTCTCTTTGGCTAGCGACATTTTGGGCTTGGAACAAAAAAACTCTTGGGAGTGCCGTTACCGAGATAGTGGTACCTCTGGCACCTCCAGCGTGTGCGTTGCGTGTTGCACTTTCTCCAGGTCTTCGTATGGCGCGATGTTCCGATTGCCAGTGGAGACAATGTGTCCACGTTCTGATTAGAGAGACAGTCTTTTGGATTTTTCGGGACACAATCGAGGGCAGTCTTGTATCGGATGAACAGTTAGCTCGAGGGCGCAACGTGCGAGTTTAGACCGTTATTCATTTACATTTATGGCTGATCATTCAGTGGCTTCGTATAGCTGTTAGATGTTGAAACTACTCTTAGCGTTGTTGACCTGACAACCTTAGGAACATAGTGGTAATTAGTTAGCTCAGAATACCTCTAGTCCCGAAGATAATTTTCAGAATAACGACATTAGATTAATAACCTTACATTGTAATTCAAGTCGAAAATACTAACTCATCAGGAACACAGAATTAAAGAGCGCAGCACACAAACTAATAACAACAAAGGGTGTAACAGAAAGATGATGATAAATATACAAAAATAAAACAAATATGTGATACATATCTACTCACAGTTAATCGGAGAACAAACAGTGGAATCTACTTATTAACGGTGAATTTAAAGCAGACAAAACTTATGTGACAGCAGTTTTATTATTCTGCAAAATTACTTTTTGATGAGTCCAATGGAATGTGTCTGTATATGGACAGAACTAGAGGCAGGCTGTATACTGAAGTACGTAGCGTTTGAGTCTGCTTCGTCCGCGACTCGGTGGCGCCAAGTGGCCATTGTATGGTAATAAAGATACGCAACGCATGCGACAGAGGTGTCACTAGTCTTCATTTGGCGCAACATTTCACCCGAAGATAAGTGTAGTGTAAACCCTGCGTGCCATCAACCACATCGATTGATCGAGTCAAAGTGTTCACCGTCCGGTAACTTCGAAGTTACATGCGTCAAACAGCTTGAAGGTAGATGATTGCTGAAGTAGTGTTTTCATTCAGACGTGTTTAACTTCTGCGAGACCGCTGGTCATGTCATTTCTCGATATTAGCTTGCATTGATTTAGGGAAACAACGGAAATGTAAATCAGGGTCGCTGGATCGTATTAGAGCCTCCTTTCTCCCGAGTAAAAGGCCAGGTTTTTAACAACAACGGAACCTAATGCTGCTTATCCCTTGTGTACAATACTTTTTCAAATGTTCAAATGTGTGTGAGGTCTTATGGGACTTAGCTGCTAAGGTCATCAGTCCCTAAGCTTACACACTACTTAACCTAAACTATATTAAGGGCAAACACACACAACCATTCCCGAAAGAGAACTCGAAACTCCGCCGGCAGCAGCCGCACAGTCTATGACTGCAGCGCCTTAGAAATACGTTTTCGTTTGTATATTCTGTAAAATAGTTAGTCCACAATATATGTTGTGCCGCTGATGCTATAATTATCGGAATTACTTGAAGAAATGCCTATGCTTTATACAGGGTGGTCAGCAACAGTTGTAAGACCACTCCAAGGTAACTTATGCTGAGAAATAAATGTCAAAGAAATTCGATGCGTTACACCTTTTCCTAGTTAATTAGCGTTGAAGTCATCCAATGAGGCAGATGTTCTCATAACGCAGACGACAGCGCACGAGACTGCTTAGCCTTTGGCTCGTGTTCGATCCTTACTAACGCCCCACTTGCAAGTTTCTTATCGCTCTCTTGTTGGCTTTGGCGACACCGTCTCCGGGGGGCCACTGGAATTTGCGTTAACTACGGCCTGATTGGATAGATTCAATGCTAATTAACTCGTAAACGGTGCAACAACGTATCGATTTTTCTTTTTTGACAGTTATTTTCCAGCACAATCTACCCTTTAACACCAGTATAAGCTGTTCAGACTGTTTCTGATCATCCTATATATGTAAAAACCAACCAGACCTGCTGATAAAATAAACCTTGATTCACTCACAGGTGTGGTTAACGAACCATCAGCAGGTATCATAAAATAACTGATATCAGCCTCCGTGGTACACTCCACACAGAAAGATGGATCGTGAATGTGGACAGTATAATATTATTTATATTTATTAATACATTTTGATGTTGACTGTATTAATGCATATTAGTACTAACGCCAGTCGCAGTGACGCGTAATGGTTCATTTATTTGCTTTACATCACCTTATGCACGGTATCATACAACTGATGTAAATAACTTCACGATAACTGGTAATGATCAGTAGATCGAAAATTGTTCTGCCAACCATTTATACAGTGATCGAAGATTTAACTGTTACTTACTACACTACTTGCCGTTAAAATAGCTACACCACGAAATGCAGATGATAAACGGGTATTTACTGGACAAATTCTAGAACTGACATGTGATTACATTTTCACGCAATTTGGGTGCACAGATCCTGAGAATTCAGTACCCGGAACAAACACCTCTGGCCGTAATAACGGCATTGATACGCCTGGGCATTGAGTCAAACACAGCTTTGATGGCGTGTACAGGCACAGCTGTCCATGCAGCTTCAACACGATACCAGTCAAGAGTAGTGACTGGCGTGTTGCGACGAGCCAGTTGCTCGGCCGCCATTGACTAGACGCTTTCAATAGGTGAGGCATCTGGAGAATGTGCTGGACAGGGCAGCAGTCGAACATTTACTCTATCCAGAAAGGCCCGTACAGGACCTGCAACATGCGGTCGTTCATTATCCTGCTGAAACGTAGGGTTTCGCAGGGATCGATTGAAGGGTAGAGCCACGGGTCGTAACACATCTGAAATGTAACGTCCACTGTTCAAAGTGCCGTCAATGCGAACAAGAGGTGACCGAGACATGTAACCAATGGCACCCCATACCATCACGCCGGGTGATACGCCAGTATGGCGATGACGAATACACGCCTCCAATGTGCGTTCACCGTGATGTCGCCAAACACGGATGCGACCATCATGATGCTGTAACCAGAACCTGGATTCATACTAAAAATAACGTTTTGCCTTTGGTGCACCCAGGTTTGTCGTGGTGTGCACCATCGCTGGTGCTCCTGTCTGTGATAACAGCGTCAAAGGTAACCGCAGCCACGGTCTCCGAACTGATAGTCCATACTGCTGAAAAGATGGTCGAACTGTTCGTGCAGATGGTTGTTGTCTTGTAAACGTCCCCATCTGTTGACTCAGGGACCGAGACGTGGCTGCACGATCCGTCACAGCCATGCGGATAAGATGCCTGTCATCTCGACTGCTAGTGATACGAGGTCGTTGGGATCCAGCACGGCGTTCCTTATTACCCTCCTGCATACACAGATTCCATATTCTGCCAACAGTCATTGGATCTCGACCAATGCTACAATCAGAACTTTATCAAAGTCGGAAACGTGATGGTACGCATTTCTCCAGGCATTTCTCCAGGTACGTTTCACCAGGCAACGCCGGTCAACTGCTGTTTGTGTATGAGAAATCGTTTGGAAACTATCCTCATGTCAGCACGTTGTAGGAGTCGCCACCGGCGCCAACCTTGTGTGAATGCCCTGAAAAGCTATTCATTTGCATATGACCGACAGGAAGAAGGTGCTGACCTCCTTCTGTCGCTTAAATTTCGCGTCTTTAGCACGACATCTTCGTGGTGTAGCAATTTTAATGGCCAGTAGTGTACAAATGCTTACGGAATGGTCCACTTTCCCCGGCTCACAA
This sequence comes from Schistocerca gregaria, assembly GCF_023897955.1. Classification (NCBI taxonomy): domain Eukaryota; kingdom Metazoa; phylum Arthropoda; class Insecta; order Orthoptera; family Acrididae; genus Schistocerca; species Schistocerca gregaria. Next base: position 132,307,343 of record NC_064921.1, on the reverse strand, counting down.
AGTACAGCCGTTGCACTCCATGCTGATGACACGGCTAACGCAACGGTCATCGCAACGAGAAAAAGATTTTCATCCTCGCTCAGATGTGGCTACAATTGGAACAGCGGAACTTAGAACGTTACACCTGCGTTCCATACCAGTGTGACTCAGGCAAGTAGCGAGCGCGGTAATAAACAACACTGGCGCGGGGAAACCAGGCGAAGTGGCAGTATGACGGGCACTCTCGGCTCAAGGCCTGCTGTGTTTCCCTGAGCTGCAGCGAGTTTAGTAGCTGCAAAACACGCACGGGTGGGAGGAAATGTGGGAACGGGAAGTTCCACAGAGCTGTCCGTCCGGCGTTTAGGGAAACCCGCATAAGGCAGTCGTCAGCGAGTTCCAGAAGCGCAGAGAGGCCGACCCGCGGTCACGGCGGCCGTTAAGGCGGCCTGCAGCCTCTGAGGTTCAGGTTCTCGGCCTTCCACGCCCACCGGCGTCGGTGGTCTAGCGGCAGCTCGTAACAGCGGCTGCTCCGCGGGGTCACGTTGGCTTCTGGAGCCGCCGCGTCCTTGAGGCCCGGCAGCCGCGGTGGCAGTCTTGTAGCCATCAGAGGCTGCTGGGTCCACCGCTGTACGCAGTGCACATATTAATACTGCTCTTGAAAACACTTTTGCTGCTGTCTCGATTCTCTTGACTCTATCTCTCAGTACATGCATGACTACAAACCTACCCGTATTCGTCATGAAAATGAGCATCGTCATGAGAAACAGCAGTAGTCATCTGTTTTCCTCTGATAGACCAGAGGTTTCCTACCTGAGGATAATTATCCCCTTGAGTGGTAAAATGAAATTTTCAATGGGGCAAAAACTAAATGATTCCATTCTGTTTCAGTCACGAAACAAAATTATTTTCCAAAGACTCTAATACGGATTATATAATTATCGGTGCTACAGAAGAATGCTGAAAATTAGACGGGTAGATCACTTAATTAATGACGAGGTATTGAATAGAATTGGGGAGGAGTTTGGGCCACAACATAACAAGAAAAAGGGATCGATTGGTAGGACATGTTCTGAGGCATCAACGGATCACAAATTTAGCATTGGAGGGCAGCGTGGAGGGTAAAAATCGTAGAGGGAGTCCAAGAGATGAGTACGCTAAGCAGATTCAGAAGGATGTAGGTTGCAGTAGGTACTGGGAGATGAAGATGCTTGCACAGGATAGAGTAGCATGGAGAGCTGCATCAAACCAGTCTCAGGACTGAAGACAACAACAACGACAATTATCAATAAGTACTTTTTCACAATTAGTGCTATTGATGGGGTGGTGGTTACAGTTTCCTCACGTAGTCCACCCACCACACACATCCGTTGTGCTTTGTCCTGAACATGGCTGATGATAAAAGTGAGACATACCTGTAACAAATGCTAAACATCTCAAGTAAATTTCTTCTCCACGTTGCAGATAGTACTTGCAGTAGTCCAGAAATTGTTTCATTAGCTTCGGAACAGATAAATGAATTAATTGACAGCTCGACACAGAAGTAACTATAGCTCTGAGCCAAATGGTTCAAATGGCTCTGAGCACTATGGGACTTGACACCTGAGGTCATCAGTTCTCCAGAACTTAGAACTACTTAAACCCAGGACATCACACACAGCCATGCCCGAGGCAGGATTCGAACCTGCGACCGTAGCAGTCATGCAGTTCCAGACTGAAGCGCCTAGAATCGCTCGGCCACCACGGCCGGCACAGAAGTAACTATGTACGGGCTACTACAGTGTTGTACATAGTTGTATTACTATTATTACTACTATTGGAAATGAAATGGAAATGAGGTCCCAGGTTTCTCGACAGAACGTAGGGGAACGATGCGGGAGACCCGCACCGCTGTACTAGGCAAGGTCCTAATGGAGGTGGTTTGCCATTGCCTTCCTCCGACCGTAATGGGGATGAATGATGATGATGAAGACGACACAACAACAACCAGTCATCTCGAGGCAGGAAAAATCCCTGACCCCGCCAGGAATCGAACCCGGGACCCCGTGCTCGGGAAGCGAAACCCACGAGCGGCGGACATTATTACTATTACTATTTATTTATTTTTATTTTTTATTTATTTATTTATTATTACTATTACTATTTATTCATTTTTATTTTTTATTTATTTATTTATTATTACTATTACTATTTTTTATTTATTTATTCATTTATTTTGAGTATGGCAATACAGCGACAATGTTTTATATAAGTACAACAAAATGTAGACGAAATGTATAAATCAAAACAATGTGTAAATAGTACATGTGTAAAAAACAAGCAATAGCACAAAAGGATAAAGTACAAGCTCTCAAGACAAAATAACTACACGTTAGACGCTTGGCAAGCATGACTAGAAACTCATTCATACATTTAAAGCTCAATATCTAGATTGCACAGCCAATCCAAAGCAGAGGGTTTCACTTATATAACCTCAGAGACAGGTCCGGCGTATCTTCTTAAGGCTCATTCCTCAATAATATGGCGGACGTTCTGTTCTGGTGCTCCACAGTCACAGGCTGGTACGTCGCATAGATCCAACTTGTGATTATATGCATTGCATCTAGCACGGCCCTTTCTGATACGGTTTAATTTAGTCCAGGTACATCTCTTCAGGTCAAAGCCCGGTAATTCCAGAGTAGATTCGTGGATACCTTGTTTATTAATTCCAGAACCATTCCAAAAGTGCCGTCATTGCTCCTTGATGTCAGGTTGATGTTCTTGTGTCTTAACTCATATATGCTTTCGTTACTTCAAGCGGGTCGTTGGTATTTCGTTCAAAACATCATGGATTGTTAGATTCTGTTAGTAATCTGAGTCATGAATTTTTGACCACTCTCTTGCTGCTGCTTCTTGCCTTCTCAATTGTGGAGGTGGGATGTTGCTTAGAGTATGCAGCCAAGAGACTGGGGTGGATTTTATAGTACCCGTTATTATCCTTGTACACTCGTTTAACTGGACGTCGATTTTCTTAGTATGAGTGCTCGAATGCCAGACAGCAGAGCAATATTCGGCAACAAGATATACCAGGGTTATCGCGGCAGTACGTAAGGTGGATGCTTGAGCTCCCCAAGTCGAACCAGCCAATTTCCTCAGGATGTTCTTGCGACTCTTTAGCTTTTGGCTTACGTTTTCTAGATGTTTTTTGTAAGTCAGGCAGCGGCTAGCGTTATGCCAAGGTATTTGGGGTTGAATTTGTGTTTGACTCTTTGTTCACAGAAGTTCACATTCAGTTCCTGGTGGGCCATTTTATTGTTCAAGTGGAAAGCACACACCTCAGTCTTGGTTGGTCTAGGGCAGAGTCGCCATTTTTTATAATAGGAATTCAAGGACTCCAGATCTTCTGTGAGTACCTTCGCTCCTTCCGCAAGTGTTTTAGTTTGTAAAACTAGTGCCAAATCATCGGCGTAGCAAAATTTCCTGCTATTACTATAATGGCTGTAGTCAAACACAAAGCGTCAACAGCTGAAGTCTCTTATTTCTACCAATTCAGAAGTTAGTAGTGGAGCAATCATGTGATGTACGAACAGGTAGTGCACATATCAACCAAGTGCCGCAATGGAGAGGAGTCATACAAGGGAACTATATTTTCTTACGAGTTTCTACTCTCACTGCGAATATTTGACTTTCTTGCCTGAGGATGTGTTGTGGGCAGCACTTCCAATGCATCACGAATTCCCTCGGCATTCATTGTAAACCCACATCCTGCCCCCCCCTCCCCCCCAATACAGACACATGTCATTCATCGTTCATCATTTCAAAAATCATTGTTCCAAAAAAGGCTTTTCATCCTACAGTTTAGTTAGGTGACTTGTGGAGTAGCTGTGTAGATGTAGATGTAAAGTTGGTGATAATATAGGGGCAGAGGAGGAGTGGAGGGTTGGGATACTAGCTTAAGTAATGGCCTAAGACAGATTGGGAACCACGGCTCTAGGCTACTCGATTCATAACTGTCGTATGCACTAATATAGGTCTTTGACAATGGCTTGGAGAAACCGAAAATACCACGAATTACCATCCCTAATACAGTCCATGAGACCTGTTGGTATTAGAAACAGCTTCCAGTCCTCTCGGAATGGATGAATACAGATTCTGTACAGTTTTAGAGGAATACCATTCTGCTGCATAATAGTGGCAAGTTTAGGTAACGAAGATGAAGGTTGTTAGCAATCGCGTACCCTTCTCTTCAAAACAGACGACAGAGGCTTAATAATATTGAGATCTGGTGATAGCGTTGACCATAGGAGATGCAAAAATTCGTCCTGGCGCACAGGAAACCAGTCCTGGGCGACGCTGTGTGGGCTGGGACCGCGTCAACTTGGAACATAGTAGTTACACTCAGAAGGATCTCATATTCCTTGGCGATAATTGAGTATTGCGCAGTAACCGTGAAACCCACGGATATGGCTCCAAATATTATCACCGAAACCCAGTCTTATTTCATTCTTCGGACGTTAACTTGCCGTCAGTGTGAAATAAGACTCATCCGACCAGACAACTTTGTTCCACTGCTAGATAGACCAGGTTTCATGGCTTCGGCATCACGTCTTCCTGTTACGGGTATTTACATCGCTGATAAGTGGTTTTGGAATTCCAGCTCGCCCTACAAATCGCAGCTTACCGAGCTCCCTTCGTGTTGTTTTGGTACAGACGGTTCGCGACTACGACATTCATCTCTACAGGGACTTTTGCATCTGTCATCCTCTTATTACTCGTCTCGGCCCTCTTCAATTACCGTCTGTAACGATCACTTAACACACACTTTAGTCCGCGTTGTGACTTAGCAGAAGATGTTTTTATGCTTACCCTACACGTGCTGCAAATCTTCGATACGTTGCCTGTCGAAACACCAGACACTTTCGTTCCCCTCATTAGCGACGTGTAACCTCCCCCTCACTTATCGGCCTAAATGACAGTGAAAAATGAAACCGCGCGTACCTAATGGAAATTTGGGAATAGCACCGAAATTAATTTGTCGGTAAAAAGGGAGGAAAGGGTTACATCTAAATACACTCCTGGAAATGGAAAAAAGAACACATTGACACCGGTGTGTCAGACCCACCATACTTGCTCCGGACACTGCGAGAGGGCTGTACAAGCAATGATCACACGCACGGCACAGCGGACACACCAGGAACCGCGGTGTTGGCCGTCGAATGGCGCTAGCTGCGCAGCATTTGTGCACCGCCGCCGTCAGTGTCAGCCAGTTTGCCGTGGCATACGGAGCTCCATCGCAGTCTTTAACACTGGTAGCATGCCGCGACAGCGTGGATGTGCAGTTGACGGACTTGGAGCGAGGGCGTATAGAGGGCATGCGGGAGGCCGGGTGGACCTACAGCCGAATTGCTCAACACGTGGGGCGTGAAGTATCCACAGTACATCGATGTTGTCGCCAGTGGTCGGCAGAAGGTGCACGTGCCCGTCGACCTGGGACCGGACCGCAGCGACGCACGGTTGCACGCCAAGACCGTAGGATCCTGCGCAGTGCCTTAGGGGACCGCACCGCCACTTCCCAGCAAATTAGGGACACTGTTGCTCCTGGGGTATCGGCGAGGACCATTCGCAACCGTCTCCATGAAGCTGGGCTACGGTCCCGCACACTGTTAGGCCGTCTTCCGCTCACGCCCCAACATCGTGCAGCCCGCCTCCAGTGGTGTCGCGACAGGCGTGAATGGAGGGACGAATGGAGACGTGTCGTCTTCAGTGATGAGAGTCGCTTCTGCCTTGGTGCCAATGATGGTCGTATGCGTGTTTGGCGCCGTGCAGGTGAGCGCCACAATCAGGACTGCATACGACCGAGGCACACAGGGCCAACACCCGGCATCATGGTGTGGGGAGCGATCTCCTACACTGGCCGTACACCTCTGGTGATTGTCGAGGGGACAGTAAATAGTGCACGGTACATCCAAACCGTCATCGAACCCATCGTTCTACCATTCCTAGACCGGCAAGGGAACTTGCTGTTCCATCAGGACAATGCACGTCCGCATGTATCCCGTGCCACCCAACGTGCTCTAGAAGGTGTAAGTCAACTACCCTGGCCAGCAAGATCTCCGGATCTGTCCCCCATTGAGCATGTTTGGGACTGGATGAAGCGTCGTCTCACGCGGTCTGCACGTCCAGCACGAACGCTGGTCCAACTGAGGCGCCAGGTGGAAATGGCATGGCAATCCGTTCCACAGGACTACATCCAGCATCTCTACGATCGTCTCCGTGGGAGAATAGCAGCCTGCATTGCTGCGAAAGGTGGATATACACTGTACTAGTGCCGACATTGTGCATGCTCCGTTGCCTGTATCTATGTGCCTGTGGTTTATGTCAGTGTGATCATGTGATGTATCTGACCCCAGGAATGTGTCAATAAAGTTTCCCCTTCCTGGGACAATGAATTCACGGTGTTCTTATTTCAATTTCCAGGAGTGTAAAAGGAAAAATGCAAATGAAAATGGTGAAAATTAATTTTCAGAAAGGGTAAAATTAATAAAAAATTAATTTGCCGTCGTTACGTTAACAATTAATTGGCGTTAATTAGATATTTGAGATTTGAGGAAAATTGCGGTCGCACAGTCCTATCTACAACTACTATAATAACTGAAAATGAAAGATTAATGCACATATAATTAGCGCTAAAAGCGTGGCAACTGAAGGTTGACACGTGCGGAATGAAAACTGAATGTTTGTCAGAAAGTAATAAATTTCCCTACACTCTGACTTAATTTACCAAAAGAATTAATAAAACCGAAAAATTGAAAGTTAATTTAGTGACTGAAATTAATAGTGAGCTTTGTTTCTGAAGCACTACGAAATTCAGTAAAATAAGATTAGTCTTTGGCTACCTCAACAATCATTTCAAAAGCTACTCGAAGCTACACAATTTAGAAATAAGAGATTTAACTTTGAACTTGAATTAAATGATTCTGAACAATTAACAATAGTAAAATTTAGTACGTACCAAGCTGATCTGCAGTGACAGGTAAGCTAAAATATGGTAACAAAACTCGCACTCTTAATTTGTGCTCGTGTAATCTAAATATTGTAGCCAGCTATGAATACTTTAACTGAACTTTGAAATTAAAGCAGTGAAATCGAATGATATTACTTTAATGCTGGCGTATGAATTTCAACGACACTCGCACTCATTCCGGAAAAGGAAGGGACCCTGCTTGGTAATGCAATTGGGACAATGAGCAACAAAAGTTCATGCTAAGTTGCTGTATTTTTGTGATGCAACAGTATGAAAAAGCTGAGGTCTGCCATACACTTCTAATACTTAACGTGCTTTCAGTCTTCCTTGTTGGTTGATTGAAGGTTTGCAGTCGTCGATAGGGGAGGTGGAGACACTCATTGTCGGCCGTCGCTGTTGCAGCAGCTGGATGTTGGCGCGTCTTCTTCTCGACACGATCACCAGGCGAAACGGGCTCTTTAAGTGCGCCAGCTAATGCTTCCCGTCCGCGACACCGTGTCAGAAACTATCATAGCAAGTCGAGCGCAATTACATGCTGCCAAACCCCGAAAGCGCGGCAACTCGAGGGAAAGTCACACAACACACCTGCTCAATCTCACTACTCCAGCCAGACTCTGCTCTGCCCGAGCTTAACCTAGTTCACACTACCAAAGATCCTAAACAATTTTGTTCTCCACAAGACCTATCGATGTAATCGTTCGATAACATATTGTTCCCTAGGCAAGACCCTGCGTAAAAACACAAATAGTATTTACAAAACAAAGCATTTATACATCGACATAAATGCATAAATATATACATACAGACAGAAAAACAATTACAGTATATAAAGACACAGAGATGTCATATCTTCAGGTACGAAAATAAGGAAAAAAATTATAGTAAAATGGATGGAAATAGAAGGGTATGCATTTACGGCGTTACAGAAGCACCCACCTTATGAACACCGGCAATTTGCCCAAGGTCGAATTCATTTAGCCCCGACATAATGCAGTCACAGCAACACCGACATGAAGAGACCCCAGAGGTGGGATCGACTTTTTGAAACTATTTATACGGTGATGTAGGTTGATATCCCATGCATCACGCACTGCAGCCATTCCCCCTGGTCGGCCCTCATTTACGAGTAATTGATGAAAATGAAAGATCCGAATTATGTGTTAGACTCAATATCGTTAAAAGCTTCAGTACCTAGTTTACTTGCGTGGTGTGAAGAGTAAAACGACAGTTTGACATGAAGGAGGTTGTGAGTTGGTATTCCGTTAGGTGCTATGGATTTCTTCTTATTTTTAAATCTTTATCGAAACGACTTTAATAATCATTTTTAATCAATTAATTGACTAAAAATGAATTTTTTAATTCCATTCCTTTGTCAAAAAAATTATTCATATCATCAAATTCTTCATTTGTCCTCATTTTTGTTCGTATCATTCTTTCTCCACTTGAAATCATTGTTCATGTGCTTTTAGTTAATTTTTTACTAATTTCGATTTATTTTTTTTTCTTTTATCAACCTCTTACTTCGTCCAAGTTATTGCGTTGGTTATATCCCTTTCTAATTTTGCTTGATTTTCGTTTACTTATAAACCCGTCTTTCTGTTAAATTTTCATCTGAGTTTTTTATTCATAGTGCCATAGGTACTTAGGTTATGTTTTAAATGTTTGTATGACAAATTACTGCACAATAAATTTGCACATTTGGTAACAAAAACACATATTTCGCACCATTGCATAAACGTACATAGGTACTTTCGTCTTTTCTTTCCTAACTCATATACTGGAATTTTCAAATAATAATGAAAATTATTATAGTTAATTTAATTAAATTAATATTCAGAGAATTTCCTACTGGAAAAATAATGATTTAAAGAAAAAATTTAATAAATGAAAAAGTCTATTGCTTTTTCGTGATGTAATTTTACGATTTATTAAAATTTAATTCTATTTCAATGAAGACACCCTTAGAGGTGTCGAAACCTACGTCAGTGTATCAAACAGTTATTTGCAACCGATTAGCTGTGTGATTCCTAAGCTGAAACTTACATATGGTTTCTGAGAGACAGCCATGTTTAAAACTGTTTTCAAAATGTGTTATTTAAAAACTAAAAATTTTAGTACAGCTACTATGAATAATTGATATGCCGGTTTTCTTACTCCGTTATTAATAACAGAAGAAAACAGTGACCGATTATTGAGAATCGGTTTTAAATGGATAGTTTTTCCCATCCCTACACTGCACTGGCCCTCTTGAGTTTCCTCTCCTCACCGAACACCTCATGAAGTTGTGACAAGTTTGTCAAGGCAGAGTGAGTTGCTGTTCTGTCTTGCTGAAAATGCCCGTGGTGGAGTCGTTAATCATCTGTGAGATGATCCACGTATGGATTAAACAGTTTCTGAACACGTCTCTTAGCTTTAACATTTTGGTGAAAGAATCGAGTTACGTTGCAGACGTCAGATGCTGGGCATCCAAACCTATTCTTATGATTTTGCAACGGCTTTTCAAAGTAACAATGGACATGTCCTGGTGCATAATGGCAATGAAAAACTGAGAATGCGATAGTCCTGATTCCACATCACACGGAAATCACCGGCAGAACGCAACAAGCGAAAGATCCTCTCGACGCAGTCACTAACGCACAATAATATAACAATTCATGAAGAAGGATCACTCTTCAAAATATTTTCCGAGCTAGTTTTAGTTTGTCAATACTGAATGGGTCTGTTGACTTTCGTGGCCGTTGCCGTTGACAGTAAAATCTTCTGAATTGTTAGGCTGCGTCACATTCCTCTTCAGGCTTCTTCATTAGTCGACGTTTACATCCATTTACTGGATTCTTTCCCAGGATTCGACTGGTTTCCCTGTAGAGCTGAATACTGTCAAAAGACTGTGTTGCGTTCACTTATAAGACGTTACACTGCTCTCCTAAATTTACGGACGAGACAAATTGAGTAACATAACATACTAACTGCTAGGTAGAAATAAATGAGCATGTAGCCAGAGGTCTTCCAGTCGTGCACAGAAAGATAGACGTCAAATGGCATGAGGTCAGCGTGACTGTAGTGCCAAATAGGGCTTGACCCTCAAAATGAGGCAGTTGAAGCAACTCGGCGGGCACTTGCGGTACACGTCTGTGGTGTTCTTCATTGCAACACAGACCGGAGACATCTGATGACGTCACTTGGGGAAGAATCATCGGGAGAATCGAAGATGAACGAAGTGTGACGAGTGTAGTACGGGACTTTGGTATTGCCCAAAATATTGTCTCCCTTGTATGGAGAGCGTTCCGAACTTCAGTCACTGCTGGCGGAAGGAGAGGAAATGGTTGACGACGGAGCAGGATTTTCAAGGGCAATAAGGGACCAACGTCAAACAGCAGGTGCAATTCCTACCACATTTAACAGTACTGCAAGGCAGGCAATCTGAGGGTCAACAGCGACACTCTGACTGTACAGCGCTGGTCCCTTTGCGCAAAGACCAGTACGTTGTGTTCTGTTTGACACGCGTTCACCAGCGGCACCGTTTGCGATGGTGCCAGAGAATAGGCATTGGACCAGCGAGGAATGGAGCGCTCGGATGAGTGCACGTTCAGTCGGAGTAGTGACCCTGTACGCATCGTCATATAACGAGAAACAGGGATACGTAACGCTCCCAGGAACGTTGTCGAACATGATCGATTTGATGCTGCACGTGTTATAGTGTGTGGAGCTACAATTTTGCACGGTCTTACTGGCCTACAAATCTTTGAACACGGTACAATCACCAGTAAACACTATTTCAAACCTTTACTGTACTCGTTTCCCATGTGTGTATTTTCAGGGTAGCGTACGGCCCTGACTTCATTTTTATGGATGACAACGCGCAAACGTATTGAACAGCGAAGGTGAAGCAGCTCTTGGAATCAGAGGATACACGGTGAATGGACTGGCCTACCCATTCTCCAAACTAAATCCCACCTAGAAAGTATGGTATGCGTTGGGAAGGCGTATTGTGCCACATCCATACGCATCAACGACCATCGAACATTTGTCAACCGCGCTGGTGAGGGAATGGGACGCACTACCACAAAAACTGCTTACGACCTTATAACCAGCATGGGAGCAAGCAGCAGAGCACGCCTTGGTGTCCGTGGCGACTACACACGCTACTAAGGAACATACCTCGTCTTTTGTAATGTCAAGCGGATCATCATGAATCTCTGGCTTCCGTGTAATTACTATCTCCGAATAGAACTGCCTTTTCTATGCGGCCTAGTGAGTATATCCTTCAGTTACCACATCGATTATACCGTAGCAGTTCTTTCGACGTATGCTATGTTATTTATCTAACAGTGATACATCATGCGACTCTTAGTTTGATACTTAAAGGTTTGCGCACAAATTTGTTTCTCTGTGTTTTTCCTGAGAAATGTCGTTTCTTGGTAAGAAACCTGCCGGCTACTCTTTGTGGGCCGTCGTTATGGGGTAAATACTGAACGCAGACACTGAAAGTGTGATATACTGAGATACTACGCAAGAAGAGTTCGCGGCAGCTGGTACCAGAAGTACGGTGGACGTCCGTGCGCATCAGAAACACCACCGGGCACTGACAGATGACGCAGCCCTCGAGAATCAAGCCCTCTATAGCGGCAGCGCCACCAGGAAGAGAGAGGCGCGTTTGAGTAACCGAGCACGAAAATGGCTCTGAGCACTATGGGACTTAACTACTGTGGTCATTAGTCCCCTAGAACTTAGAACTACTTAAACCTAACTAACCTAAGGACATCACACACATCCATGCCCGAGGCAGGATTCGAACCTGCGACCGTCGCACGGTTCCGGACTGCGCGCCTAGAACCGCGTGACAACGGCGGCCGGCAACCGAGCACGAGCAGACGTTATAAGTTACAAGTTGTAAGTCAGTCCGTGTCTTGATAGGGAGTTTCTTTAGAACGTTCGTCATGTATTGAACAGTTCGAGTTGTCGAGTCAGATAGGAATAGTGGTCCATTCAGAAGAAACAGAACAGCACATAGAATTATCGTGTATGGACAGAGACCGTCTGACTAGATGTTCAGCTGAGTACTGTTAGTTTGGAACTGTCCTTCGAATAGAACATCAACACAGAAGATAAGTTTTTTTCCGACTTTAATTCAGAGAAAATTCTTTAGTTTGTGTTCATGAAATGCAGGACAGATAGGCTAAGCTTGTATTCTACAATTGCTGTAAACAGCGTTACCACATCTGAATAATTTTACCATTCGCTATTCTGTGTTACTTTTATTGTGTGTCCTGCCATAGATTCCACGTATCTGTCCTACAAGGTCACCTTTATTGGTCATTCTCAGCGGTAGGGAGATTCTCATCATAGTGGGTGGCCCTAGTGCACAACAGAAAGAGAGAGGTGAACCGTGCGTAGCTCGTGTTCGTTCCATATCTCATTTGACATCCTGTTTTTACTGTACTACCATCATATTATGTTAATTCCAATTGCTGGTGTCACTGAGTTGGCCGGCCGCAGTGGCCGTGCGGTTCTGGCGCTGCAGTCCGTAACCGCGGGACAGCTACGATCGCAGGTTCGAATCCTGCCTCGGGCATGGGTGTGTGTGTGATGTCCTTAGGATAGTTAGGTTTAAGTAGTTCTAAGTTCTAGGGGACTTATGACCTATGAAGTTCAGTCCCATAATGCTCAGAGCCATTTGAACTATTTGTCACTGAGTTGCCGTTTTATTATATTTGTGGCTGCTATTACTTCCCGGTTGTCGTGTGTCGTGAGTTAGGTCGGATCTACCAGTCAGTTGGAACGCAGTAACAGTGGAGTTCGGACTTGGCTGTTTGAGTTAGGACGCGGCAGAAGTTCAGTCGGGGCGCGGCGGCAGTGAGGTCCGGACAGCCATGACTCGCCCGACGGTTGCCAACACACGTCACTTGCGTGCGGACTACCTTTGTTGGTCGTCAGTCGGTCGTCTGGTCGGACGGCGTGTGTTTTGGCCGGCGATCGCTTCTGGGTTGGCTGCGTGTGCTGACTCGTGATTCATCCTTGTTACTACATTGTTCCTGTCGTTAGTATTGTCTAGCTCTTCGTGCAAGTGTTCGTGAAACTGTGTGTAGTTTGTTTGATTTCGACTGACAAATGCTGTCGGCGTGCTGTCGTATAAAGAGTCGGTCGGTTGGCGAGGAGCAGCGAGGAAATCTGAGCAGGGCATAGTTTGGCCAGCCCGCTGGCGGTCTCTATGCAGTGTCGGTGTGTGTGGGGCTGCTCCCATTGCTACGAGGTCCGTGGCTCACCGACCCTGGACGCGAAAGTTGAGTCTGGATTTAATTTATCAGCAAGTCAAAACTGTTCATATCGTGCCACCTGGTTCTTGTTGTTGGCTGTTGGGACATTCCTGCCAGCAACAACGTGTGTGTTCGAGTTATGCGAAGGTTTAGCCATCTCCCGATGGAGTTTAACTGTAATTGGTTATTTGAATTGAAGTACACCAGCGGAATCTTCTGCTTTGTGGGCATTAACGTTCCGGTTATCTGCCCTGGTTGTTGACGTAAATTTAGGCAGTGTCGTTTCCTCACCGTGTTGTCGCTGTCCAGCACCGTGTGTAGTTCGACAGCTTAATGTATAATTGGTTGTGGGCGTCCATGCCTTTTACGTTTGCATTGAACTCCAGGTTGTGTGCCGGTTGAGCGGTGCGCAAGTTACCTTGTCAGTGGCTCCGTTGGCTGTCTGTTGGTTGGGTTTTCGTCGGATCGAGAATGGTTGGGCTGACTGCCTGTCTCACCTAAGTGAACGTTAGTATTTCAACTGCTGGCCGACCACCGAAACTTCTGAGAGCCGTTAGCTGCATTGCCTTTTCTTATTTTGTGTGTATTTGTGTGGCACGTAGCCGATAGTTTTGAATTAAGGTTGAATTGTTTATAGTGGTGTTTTAAGTCATGGGCCTTCAGCCGCTGTAAAATTAAAGTTTCTTGCTTGTTAGGTGTTAGATTGTTCATGGCTTCAGCCTGAGTAATATATTGTTTAAAGATAAAGCCTTGGGCCTTCTGTCTAATAAACGTTATTTTAGTTATGTTTTAAGTCATGGGCCTTTGGCTATTTTACAATTAAAGTTCCTTGCTTGTCAAGTGTTTGGAGCCTTCAGCCTAATTTAAGATAAGGCTTTGTTGTTTAAATTTATTTTACATTGAGTTTTAAGTCATGGGTGCCTTCAGCCGTTTTTAAATTAAAGTTATTGCTTTTCAAGTGTTAGATATTTGGGCCTTCAGCCAAATTATAGAACTTACTTAACGTGAAGCCTTCTGCCTTTTAAATATTTCATTTGGCGTCTGAATTTTGAGTTAATAGCTTTCAGCCGTTTTTTCTAAATTAAAGTGGTTGTCCTCTTAAGGCATAAGAGAGTGTGACGTCTTCAGTCGATAACTAAGTTCAAGAATTGTACTGTAATATTTGGTCAAATAAATAAAGTTACAAGTGTTCGAGTGTAACTGACAGCCGCTCATTTTTCCTCAATTCCAACTACCTGTCCTGTCCTGTGGGTTTAACAGGGCCTCTCAAGGGAACCCAAGTCATTACTGTTGTAGGGAAATACGAGAACGCATTTCATAGCACTAGCTTCTTATATGGTTAAGTCAGAATAAACAGTTAGTGGCAGGGGAGCACCAAGAAAACTGCAACCAAGTAATGGATTTTATAATCATACGAGGCATCAAATAGCCTTCCATTAGGAATGTGGATGCACTCAATGTCTGTGAAACAGTATGACTCATCAACATGATGGAGCTCAGCAATCAGTCGTCCTTTCCTTTCAGGTTTTTTTAAGCAGACCTAGATTTCGTCTAGTAACTAGCCATTATCAGTGCTAAAAAATACAGGTAGTACGTAATCAGGCGATAGTATAAAAAGTTGCATTAGGTTACTTACCACTGTTTCATAGTATCAGTGCATGTCCTTGTACATCAGTCCCCCTATTGTTCGGGCTTGTCCGCTAAGCCTACTTTCATTATACAGAAGTCTTGCACGAACCGAAGCCCGAACAACGGAAGATTGACGTACTAGGTCATGCATTGATACTATGAAATAGTGGTATGTAATGTAGAGAATAGGCTATGGCACGAGTTGCAGCTTTTTATACTATCGCCTATGTACTTATTGCAATTTTTAATACTGATAATGGCTAGGCACCAGCCGAAATCTAGATTTCCTTAGTAAAACCTGAAAGGAAAAAAAATGGCTCTAAGCACTATGCGACTTAACTTCTGAGGTCATCAGTCACCTAGAACTTAGAACTAATTGAACCTAACTAACCTAAGGACATCACACATCCATGCCCGAGGCAGGATTCGAACCTGCGACCATAGCGGTCGCTCGGCTCCAGACTGTAGCGCCTAGAACCGCACGGCCACAAGGCCAGCCTGAAAGGACAGCACGACTTATTGCCGTGCCCAATCATACGATCGCTAGCCAGAGAAAGTAAAAGCTATAGATGGAAAGTTCATGACGCATTTTAAAGAAGAAAAAATTAGTCCATCTTCAACAGGGATAACGGCTATAGGTTTCCGTCATCGCGGCTAACCGCTGTCACGAAAATAAACATGCAGGCAAGGCGAGCGAGCAACAGAAACCGTTACCAGGAAACAACCGAAGCGACACAACAACAATAATATTTCGCATTCCTGCCTCTTTCATTATCTGCTTTCAGTGTTTACCCGTTGACGACGACTGAAGGTTCTTAGTATCTCCAGTTGTCGGTAAAAGCGTGAGGAAGTGGCCTTTTATAAGTGGAAGCGACGCTGTGTTTCATGTGTTCAGTCATTGAATAGACTAATGAAGATCCCAAAAGAGAGATTCAAACACTAAGCACTGAAGGAGACTGAAGACAAACATTATGCTGTCTGACACCTCAGAAGTACTACCCACCTGCGAAAGACCTGCTTCATTATCATTTCTTACTTCTTAATCTACTACACATTCGCTTCCCTTACCACGTTTTTCATCACTTCGTTGTTGTAGCCACCTACAGTGCTAATCCTAACAAACGATATGCGCAATGCCGGTCGGGGTGGCCGAGAGGTTCTAGGCGCTTCAGTCTGGAACCGGGTGACCGCTACGGTCACAGGTTCTAATCCTGCCTCGGGGATGGATGTGTGTGTTGTCCTTAGGTTAGTTAGGTTTAAGTAGTTCTAAGTTCTAGGGAACTGATGTCCTCAGATGTTAAGTCCCAGAGTGATCAGAGCCATTTCAACCATTTGATATGTGTAATCATCGTCTGGTTTTGAACTTCTAACGACAGCCGTGTTTCAACATACAATTATAGTAATTCAGGTTCGACTCGTATGCAAAGTTACGTTTCTTGTCTTCATCTCCGTGCTCATCAGTTGCAGGTAGTTCACAGTTGTGACAAGCAAGTGTGGCCAAGAAAAACATTTGCCAGATTTGTGAGTGTTTTGTTATAACAGATGGGTTTGCAGCCGAAGACATATGTACCACATAACTAGCTTTGGCAAGCTGTAATATATAAAAAAAATACACTCCTGGAAATTGAAATAAGAACACCGTGAATTCATTGTCCCAGGAAGGGGAAACTTTATTGACACATTCCTGGGGTCAGATACATCACATGATCACACTGACAGAACCACAGGCCCATAGACACAGGCAACAGAGCATGCACAATGTAGACACTAGTACAGTGTATATCCACCTTTCGCAGCAATGCAGGCTGCTAGTCTCCCACGGAGACGATCGTAGAGATGCTGGATGTAGTCCTGTGGAACTGCTTGCCATGCCATTTCCACTTGGCGCCTCGGTTGGACCAGCGTTCGTGCTGGACGTGCAGACCGCGTGAGACGACGCTTCATCCTGTCCCAAACATGCTCAATGGGGGACAGATCCGGAGATCTTGCTGGCCAGGGTATTTGACTTACACCTTCTAGAGCACGTTGGGTGGTACGGGATACATGCGGACGTGCATTGTCCTGTTGGAACAGCAAGTTCCCTTGCCGGTCTAGGAATGGTAGAACGATGGGTTCGATGACGGTTTGGATGTACCGTGCACTATTCAGTGTCCCCTCGACGATCACCAGAGATGTACGGCCAGTGTAGGAGATCGCTCCCCACACCATGATGCCGGGTGTTGGCCCTGTGTGCCTCGGTCGTATTCATTCCTGATTGTGGCGCTCACCTGCACGGCGCCAAACGCGCATACGACCATCATTGGCACCAAGGCAGAAGCGACTCTCATCGCTGAAGACGACACGTCTCCATTCGTCCCTCCATTCACGCCTGTCGCGACACCACTGGAGGCGGGCTGCACGATGTTGGGGCGTGAGCGGAAGACGGTCTAACGGTGTGCGGGACCGTAGCCCAACTTCATGGAGACGGGTGCGAATGGTCCTCGCCGATACCCCAGGAGCAACAGTGTTCCTAATTTGCTGGGAAGTGGCGGTGCGGTCCCATACGGCACTGCGTAGGATCCTACGGTCTTCGCGTGCATCCGTGCGTCGCTGCGGTCCGGTCCCAAGTCGACGGGCACGTGCACCTTCCGCCGACCACTGGCGACAACATCGATGTACTGTGGAGACCTCACGCCTCACGTGTTGAGCAATTCCGGCCTCCCGCATGCCAACTATACGCCCTCGCTCAAACGTCCGTCAATTGCACATACGGGTCACGTCCACGCTGTCGCGGCATGCTACAAGTGTTAAAGACTGCGATGGAGTTCCGTATGCCACGGCAAACTGGCTGACACTGACGGCGGCGGTGCACAAATGCTGCGCAGCTAGCGCCATTCGACGGCCAACACCGCGGTTCCTGGTGTGTCCGCTGTGCCGTACGTGTGATCATTGCTTGTACAGCCCTCTTGCAGTGTCCCGAGCAAGTATGGTGGGTCTGACACACCGGTGTCAATGTGTTCTTTTTTCCATTTCCAATAGCGTATATGCCCAAGGACCTAAAATCCTAAAGTATTATACTCCACTGATAATGGCACAAATGCGCGGAAACATGTTTAGGCATGAAAATTAATGGATTGTGTGCGTAGCAGGTGAACCAAAGATCCTACGAAATATTTCCATCTCCTCAGACTCATTATTTCTGCTTATTGCTATCAACACCATTTCTCATGGACGAACAGAAATTAGACATTTATTCAACGGCGATAGTTACACTCGTAACAGCGCTGTTAAATATTACTCCAACAGAAAATACCAATTCACCCTGCGGTGATCTTTTCTGTCTGCAGCCCGAACGCACGCCTGCCCTGTTAGAGAACGGACAGTGAATCTCGACTAGGAAAGCTGTAGTAGTAAGAATCACACTATCCTTGTCTAAAGGGTGGAACAAATATTCCCTAGTTTCAGGATAACTGACGTTTTAAATTGTAGATAGTTTGTGAGTGGAAACGACGATATGTTGTCACTTGTTTGATACAAAACACGGCCAAACCGGTGGATAGTTTGTGAGTGGAAACGACGATATGTTGTCACTTGTTTGATACAAAACACGGCCAAACCGGTGATAATCATAAGCTACAGTTCCGACACTCGCACGCAGTCACGGTCACTCGCAATAGCTAGCGTGTGGTATCAAACAGAAACTAATAACAAAATGATTACATAACGTATTATCTGGGACAGAATGCTAGTTCAGATAGTACTCAGGTCTATCCGATTGAACGCTCAGTTCTAGGCCCGAATTCCACTCTACGCCATGCTGATTAGTTAATTCAAAAGACATGGTTTACACATAAAATCAGACTTTCGCAAGTTCAGTCTTTCATACATATCCGCGTTCAGTTGGCGCCATTCCACGTTCAGGCTTAAGTCATAATTCCACAAAACTAAGATATCTATTCAGGGCTCCTAAAACACGCGTCGGAACATGATCTGAGTTGCGAACTCTCTTAGACTTTATAAAGCAAATCTCTTAGTCCACAAAATTCGAGTGAAACTGTTGTCCTCCGATTGGCTGATACAGAATATAGTCAATCCGATATTAGTACTGAACAGCACAATCAAGCTTTTTTTTTTACATTTGATCAATCATAACCTAACACTTTTTATGAGCAATTTTGAAGTTAATAAATTTATAAAACCTACAAATATCAAAATAAATACATATTAAACTAAAATAATTAGCGTAAAATGTTTCTTTTTTCCCAGTACCATAAACTGGCTACACTCGCTTCACAAATTTCCTCAGGGAGAATGATTCACTTTTCCTGTACAGCCACATTTGTAACACTTACGTACCCAACACAATAATATTCATTTATTGTATCACTCCACTTTCAAGCCTCCTTTCACACTACTAACTGATCATATTGGTTCAAATGGCTCTGAGCGCTATGGGACTCAACTGCTGTGGTCATCAGTCCCCTAGAACTTAGAACTACTTAAACCTAACTAAACTAAGGACATTACACACATCCATGCCCGAGGCAGGATTCGAACCTGCGACGTAGCAGTCGTACGGTTCCTGACTGTGCGCCTAGAACCGGATCATATTGAATCGACGTAATTAATAAGAGACATAAAATTCACGTAAGGTACAGTTTTATTTAAAAATAAACTGTTTTGACTAAGAATTTCATGGCGCGTAACATTTCAGTCACATCCGTCACTGTTAAGAACTACTTATGTTACGGTAGAGGCATGACTCATTGTATGAAGCTACCACCTCTCTACCAGCTGACTTACATAGGAGCGATACAACGTGCTACGCATAACAGTGTAGTGACTGTGATGTATTACAGACCCCTAACTTTAAAAAGGGCGGAATATAGTGCGACCACGTTTTGCAACGTGCTTCCAAGCCGCGGACAAGGATTGTAAAAAGACCTTTTGGAAGGGATTTTCATTACTCCAAGTCGTGTTTGAGAGCTGCTCGATGGTCGTCGATGTATGTGGACAAGCTCTAATTCATCTACCCAAGGCAGTCCACACATGCTCGACGGGATTTAAATTGGGAGAACGGGTAAGCCAGTCCATTTGACGCATATCGTTTCGTTCCAACAGCTCCTAACCTCTGCTGTTCTCTGATATAAAGGAGTACGATGTGACAATAATTTTGACCTCTGAGTGTACTGTGTTAAAAAATTTGGAGATCAATAGCCCACGTTACGTTATGCCTGCTGTCACCATTACACCTGAACCATCGAATCGATGTTCGACAATGTTTCTGGGTGAATTGCGAGTTTCCACCTCTCGTGTTATGAAGGTGCGGCCATAATTAAATCCGGAGGTATAGTTCTAACTCTTTACCGAAGTATTGTTATAATTATTATAAAAAATAACTACAGAAGAGGGGCCCAGTAAAATCGTTAGAAGGAAAGTACTTGCTAATTTAAATCATCAACTATACTAAAAATGGATATTCTGCACTAATACAATAATTAGGCAGTACTATGCGTATCAGGAGAGAAATAATACAGTAGCAAGGGAACACTAATGAAGGCACAATTGTGCAGGATCTAAGATGGTAAATTACATCCGAGAGATAGCACCGGACGTATTTGCGGACAGCGAATGTACAGCGGTTGATAATGGAAGCAAGACTAAAGAAGACACGTTCTAGGATTTGCCGACCTGGAAAAAGCATTCGACACCGTCAGATGGTGAAAAATGTTCGAAATTCTGACGAAATCGGGGTAAGTTGTAGAGAAGGACGAGTAATAAACAATGTATACAAATCCTAGAGGGAAGAATAAGAGTCGAAGATTAAAAACGAAGTAATCGGATTAAAAAGAGTTTAAGACAAGGATGCAGTCCTTCGCCGCTACTGTTCAGTCTATGCATCGAATAAATTATGATGCAAATAAAAGAAAAGTTCAAGAGTGAAATTAAAATTCAAGGTGAAAGGATATCAGTGGTAAGGTTCGCTGACCACATTGCTATCCTCAGTGAAAGTGAAGAGAATTACAGTCTGCCGAAGGGAATGAACAGTCTAATGAGTGTAGAAAATGGACTGAGAGTCAATTGAAGGAACACGAAAGTAATGAGAAGTACTAGAAATGAGAACAGCGAGACACATGACATTAGGGTTAGTATCAGGATGTTCACGAAGTTAAGGAATTCTGCTACAAAGGGAGCAACATAACGCTTGAGGGACGCAGCAAGAAGGACATGAAAAGCAGATTAGCAGTCGCACAAGAGCATTGCTGGTGAAGAGGAGAGTACTAAGATCAAACATAGGCCCTAATTTGAGGAAGAAATTTCTGAGAAATTACGTTGTTTGGTATTGAAACATGGAATGTGGAAAAACCGGAACAGATATGCATCGAAGCATTTGAAATGTGGCGCCGCAGAAGACGGTTGAAAATTATATGGACATTCAAGGCAAGGAATGAGGATGTTCCCCAGAGAATCGGCGAGGAAAACTGACAAGAAGAAGGGGCAGTATCGTAGGGACATCTGTCAAGATATCACGGAATAACTTCCATCGTACTAAACAGAGCCGTAAAAAAAAAAGAAAAGAAAAAGAAAGGTGTACAGGAAGACAGAGATTGGAATACATCCAACCAATAATTGAGAACGTAGGCTGCATGTACCAAAGATACACGGTGTTATTTTGCTAAATAGTGACAAACTACAGGAAACGTTTCATGAGAGAATCAGGAGCAAAAAATGTCACGCACGCATTCGGCCGAAAGTGCCTTCCAATCGTGGTACACCCACTGGAAGTAGGGGATCACAGAGCTTTGACAGTTTAGATTTCAGTTGTTGAAAGCGTAAGGTAGGACACACCACGGCTGCGGGAATGATCTGTCTTTACTAGCGTTTTAGTTCCACACACATAGTAATGTTGTCCATGTCTGCACCGTTGCTGTCACATCGCTACTTTGGGGTATTACATTCAGTGGTGTTGCAGACTCACCCTCCTGTGGACGTGCGTCTTGTAGCTCGGCGCCAAGAGTTGGTAATCCGACATAACAGCCGGCAATAGGGCGACATGGTCTTCACATACGGGTAGACAAATACGGTAGCAACGGGCGGGAGGCAGTACGACTGTAGCGGAAAAAGTATTCCATCGCCGCCCACAGCAGCGACAAAATAAAATTCTTGCAAACAGTGTTTCGTCGTTTGTGTGAGACAGGCTCATCGGGTCGCTCTCGGGACGTATGGTGACCTTCGAGGATCAGGTGTTGATTATTGTACAGTATGACCTCAGTATCAGCAACGGGTGGGTGTCCTGCCAGCTGGGGGAAAACCAGACGAACATATGAGCATATCAACGACAACTGCCTCTAAATTTATCACTTACGAAAACAGCCAGAGAATATAATGTTTAGTGTTACTGGGACAACTGCAGCGTCCATTAATACTGGCACTGATTTAGCATCGCTTAGTGCTTCGGCCACTAATCGGACCTACAACAGAGTAAGTCTTTCATTTTTTCATACCGGTCTCTGCACTTGAATTCTGTAATTTAGAAACACCGCAAACAATTGGGACGGTTCTTGTTCACTTACCGGGATCGTAACCCTGTCCTATCTCGGCAAGTGTGATAAGAACACTGTCACTTTTGTCACTGCCGTTTACATCCTTCTACAAAATATTTTGGTGCTTAAAATTATTTATTTTGTGGGGTTCAAAGAGCGGCTGTCCTAAGTTCTCTCACTGTTGGCAATGAAACCGGATAGTGAGCCACTGTTTGCAACAGGCTGCTATTTATATTCGAATTCGTCTCCTGACGCTGTCTTCGTCCTTTCATGTATTTCAGTCCCGCCACCGAAGAATACGTCTGTTGCGTCATGCTAAAGGAGAACTAAATAAAGCGAGTGTAAAGCTATTTGCCGCGTTAACAGGAGCAGTCGTACGTGAGACAGCCTATTACAAATGTTCAGGAGAGCAATCGAAGAAAATGAATGAGCCATTCGAGTAAGCAGCTGTTTCCGAACACGGTTGCACTGGAATCATCAAGTGATGTACGACGAGACAACTACTGCAACGCAAAGATGCAGAAAGTGTATGGTTTATGAGTCCATAGAAGATCGTTTTCTGGAGAAACAGGAGTAGCATGTTGGTACTATCAAAATTGATTGCGTGGCCTGTGACTCCTCTCGGCGGGCGTTAATATTTTGATGCGCCAGATATAGATTGCGACCAGGACGTGGAGAACCGCGAGGAGAGTATGATGCGTGAAGTTACCAGGGATGTGAGGGGGGAGGGAAAAAGCTGCGCTTTCCTCACACAGTTAATACATTCAGTGTCGTATCATTTCAACATACAGTGTAAGGCATCAAAACAATAAAAAGATGTCGTACCAAAATGCAGTTTTTTATTTATACCTATTGTCTTGAGAAACGGCATATCACTGAGTTCTCCATTTTTTCCTCACTTAGGCTCTACCAATTTACGTACATTTTTGTACAGTGAAAATGTCCGTTTTACGTCACAAGAAGTGATAGATGCACGTTAAAGTTAAGAAATTTCGGACAAAGTAAGATAAAGTTGAACGTCTTTTATATTTCTGGCAGAATATACTCTTTGGCAAAGTCAAAGACTGAAAACACTGCGGCCACAAAATACTCGTTGGCAGAATCATAGAGTTCATATTAGCTTTTGTATTTTTCCGTAGGAAGACTGCAAAGATTTTGTCAAACAATCCAGTAATCATCAGAGATTTCACCAGTTACCTGTGGTTTCCAATTTCTTTCATCCCTGCTTCATTGTAAATTTGGTCTTGCTTGAAATCTTGCTTGAATACGACTACCGGCTCTTTAATGCAAGTTGAATTAATGGTCTCGAAAGTCTAAGTAAAAGAAAAAAGAAAAAGTAGGGGACAGTAACTTAAGGCATTTCAATAGAGTGAAGAAAACAGATGTTAACTTCTTTATACACGGGGAGGAGATTACGGCCTCCTAACGATTTCATCAAAATAATCGCAGTACAAGATGGCAGCGCATGATATGGTGCTCCACCTGGTCAAAATAGGTTGTAGTAATAAAGGTAAACCTGGCAGTATATCTCTAAATGTGGTAATACGAGCAGGTACTTTCAAGAACACTCTGATAGGAATTAATATCAAACCTTTGTATTTTGCGCATCTGTTTAGGAACGATTTCAGTGTATTCACATTCTCATATTTTAGACATGACTGCATCGCCTTACACGTTGGTTACTCTATATTATCGCAGCAGTGTATGGTTTGGTACTAGTTAGCTGTTGATTTCTTTTTATGACTAAGAGAGATTGTGGGTTATTGGGCTGACTTTAAGGACATTGAAGGAGCGTATACAAACCATCGATAAATGTTTATAAGGAACTAAGCTAATAAACACCAATTATTTTAGTGTAAATTTGCCCCCCCCCCCTCCCTTATTTTGGGCTATCTGTCCAGTAGCAATCTGAGTCTTCATCCCGACGATGAAAACGCTTTAATTTAATGGAAGCTCTGACACAAAGGGTCGAGCTTACCAAGGGACGTTCAAGTAACTAAAAATCTGAGCGGTCATGCAACTCATAAATTTTTTCAATGTCAGGAGGAAGTAGATGATTAGGTCCACGGTGAAGCTCTGTATGGAGAAGTACGGCCAGCGGCGCAGTGGGCCCAAAATGACGGCCATTGGAAAGTTGGCCGTACTTCGAACCATAAAGGCGAGTGGCGTATCACAAACGCGTATCAGATTCGTCGATAGTACTCTCAGCACAACTGGGGCTTAAGTGCACGTTCGTTAACCTGATTGCGAACGTGATCAGGCAGCGAGTACGTCTGATACAACACTAATGAGCCAAAACATCACGACCAGCTACTTAATAGCGTGATGGTCCGCCTTTTCAAGGCGATATTGCAGTGGTTTCGGGTGATAGGGAATCGACATGTTCTGCGTAGGTTTCCGAACGTATACTGGACCAGGTATCTGCGCACAGGTTACGTAATTCCGGTAAATTATGGGCCACTTGTGTTTTGGTGTGAAGCTGACGCCCGTTGACCTCCCAGATGTCTTCCATCTTGTTTGTATCAGGGTAATGTGAGACGACATTTGTTCGCCCTTATACTCCATAGCCACAGTGGCTCGATTGTGGCCATATGACGTGGTAACTGCCCTGCTGGAATATGGCATCGCCATCTGGAAAGACATCAGACATTCAGGGATGGAAGTCGCCCGTAAAAATGTTCATGTATTCCGCAGTTGTCACGGTGCCTTCGACTATTACCACACGTCGCACTGAAGCTCAGGTGAATGTCGCTCACAGTACAACACTGCTTTGACAGGCTTGTGTCTGTTGTGAGAGTAGCTGTTCGCCTGTGTAATCGCGTACCCTGACATAACCATTGACGTGATGTAACAACTAACGTAATTTATCCGACCAGCCGACAATTTCCCATTGACGTAGGATCGATGATCCCGAACCAACTGTAACCGTAACTGACGATGTATTTGGGCGGGCATGAAAACACTTAGGGGTCGCCTGCTGCGGAACCTCATGTTCGGCAGTTTTAGCTGAAGACGTGCAAAAGATCGCCGCCTTAGGGATGGGAAAAACGCACCCTTTAAAACCGATACAGAGATTTTAGTTCTCAATAACCTGTATTTTTCAGTATATGTTTGGTCTCGGTTATAATAAATTAATTTTTTTCACTGAAACCGAGTAAAAAAAATCAGTTATCTATACAACAATGCTACAATTTTTCTTTTCTAAGTAAAACTTTTTGGCACAGCACGGCTTACACAATAACTTGTTGCCGTGTGACGGTAGCTTATGTAGTAGTGGTAGTAGTAGTAGTAGAGGGTTTTGGGCGCACGACAGCAAGGTCTTCAGCGCCCGTTCAGTAACTTAGTGCGACGGGTTTCAAGAAAAATCCCAGAACAGGAATCTAAAACGGAACAGAAAACATGGATAACAATCGTTGGAAAACATGTGCTCACCCACACCAAAGCGTGGGATGAAGCAGAGCGTCAGCAGTAATACATGGACAACACAGGAAGAAAACGATAGAGGGGGCTAAAACAATGTAGCAGATGGAAGTGGCTGGCTGACCGCAAGGAAAAAATGGGAGGAGTCAGCCACTCTGCAATACACTAAAACGTCCAGTCTAGAAGTTTAGGCCAGAGTCCAGACACATCACAAAACTTAGAAACCCTAGACACACACATCTCATCATTAGCTAAAACAGAAGGCAGATGCCCATCAACTTGTGATTCTGCCCGTGCATCACGGTATAAAATGCTGTCTTTTAAAATGTGCTGGACAGAGATGTGCACACCACAAGCATCACAAAACGGAGGATCTTCCCGCCGTAATAAAAAGCTATGTGTGAGGGGACAGTGTCCGATCCGAAGACGTGTGAGGGCCACCTCCTCCCGCCTGAGCAACCGGCAGGAGGAACGCCACGGCCGAGTGGTTGACTTTATCAACCGCAGTTTATCGGCCGTCACCGCCAGCCATTCGTCCTCCCACAACTCCATGCACTTCCTGTGGAGTGCAGCGATGACTGACTGCAAAGGAATAGGACACTGGACCACATCCTGCTCTCTGCAGGCCTCCATGGCAGCCCGATCGCCCTGTTCATTGCCCCATATGCCGACATGACCAGGCAGCAAGCAGAAGGATACTTCTGTACCCCGCCGTTGGAGCAAGTACAGTTGGTCATGTATCAGCTGGACCATCCCCTCAGTCGCGTACAGGTCCTGCAGTGATTGTAAGGCACTAAGAGAATCGGAGCAGAGAAGAAATCGATCGCCCCGAACACGATTCATCTGCTCCAGTGCCTTCAGAATCGCGTGGATCTCCGGTGCGAAAACGGTATATTCAGCAGGGAGACGAATCCGAGTAACTTGATCAGCGAACACTACAGAACAACCAAGGAAATTCTCCTGTTTGGAGCCATCAGTGTAAACGACAGTGGAACCGTGATGCACATCTAAAATGTTAAAAAACAGTGATTGGACTGTAAAATCTGGTGTGCCATCTTTCTTAAAATTAGTCAAATCTAAAATAAGTTTGGGTCTCCGGAGGAGCCAAGGTGGAGATCTGCTCCAACCGTGACGCAAAACACGAAGACCAGCAATAGACGTCGCAGCGAGGCAATCCTGTGCGCGAATCCCATAGGTATGCGTCGCACGTTGCCGGTTATGAAATAACTGTGCCAGATGAGGCTGAGCAACGGTATGGTATGCAGGGGTGTATGGTGTGGACAAAGTTTTATACGCCTGGCGCACTGTAAGAAGTGGCGGTTCACCAGCCTCTGCACAGAGGCTTGGTATGGGGCTAGTTCGGAATACCCCAGTGGCCAACCGAAGCCCTTTATGGTGCACAACGTCCAATATCTTTAAGTAAGAAGGTCTCGCAGACCCATACACCGTGCACCCATAATCGAGCCGAAATCGCACAAACGCCCTGTAAAACTGGAGCAGACAAGTCCTGTCAGCTTCCCATGTACTGTGGCTAAGACACTTTAAAATACTTAAAGCCTTAAGTGACCGCCGTTTCAGGTCTTTAAGATGTGTTCTTTTTAACCGTTCTCGTTCGATTTTAACCTTTCCTGAGTTGCGGATGAGGGACACTATTCTTACTTTTAAAGACACGGTAAGGTTTCTGGGGCTCATTTTTGACTCGAAGCTCACATGATAGCTTAAGGTACGTGTGCAGTGTACTGTGCGCTACTTGCAGCCATCTGATCTACACGTTACTTTCTCGTTGTCGTCATAGGACACCAACCCCAATATAGAAATATTTTTACGAAGTGACGTAGTAGCGAAGAATAATGTTTCATTTGACTTTAAAAATTTAAAGATTTGTCTACCATTTCTGTAAAATAGTAAAATAAAAAGGGAATTACGGTAACAGTAAGAAATTAAAAACTTACCAGTAATTCATTTATAGTATACAATAAAAACAGAAAGTAACTGTTCTGTGACCTGTGTCAACGTAATATGCCCATATCTGCTTGTAGCCGTAGAAAACACACAAATTAACACAGAATGCTTCAATGTCAGTTTTCATCCTTTAACATTGACTTTCTTAATAGCCGAACAGCGGTATGATCTCTGATTATTACATGATTTCCTACCAAAGGTTGAAAAAGTAGAATCAATACGAGAATATTAGTAATTCTTCCTAGCATTCAGACATTCATCACTTTTTGAGAATAGCAGCTAACGGTGAACCAACTTTATTTTCGGTATTATGCCGCGTCATTGCTAAAACCTAACAACAAAAATAAATTAAAACCAACGTTTCGGCCGAATTGCAACGGCCTTCCTCAGGGCACGACTGGTTTTGCATGGGGATAGGTGCTTCTATTTTTTACAGACTATGGAAGTCTGTCGTCACTGTTGTAAAACTTTTAATTGGCCCTCTAATATGACTGGCTAGCCATGACGTAAGGATAGATGGATGTCCAAGCAGTCAACGATTGGTAGCTGCCCGCCAATCACCGTTCGGCTTTTGGTCGGAAAGTTTTTCTCCTGGTGTGCGCAGAAGTGGGCTGACAGTTGCTCTGAGTGGACTGAGAAACTTGTCAGTCCATTTCCGCGCACACTAGGAGGAGTGATGAATAATGTGCGGCATTCAAAATATGCTTTCCTCTCAGCAAATCTTCAGCTGAGGCCACCCAAAGTTACATGAGGCGTTACGGGGAGTCTGGTCTTCCCTGCAGTACGGCTCGTAGATGGTTTAAATTTCTTACAGAGGGGAGAAACCCAGTTTCAAAGGAATGTAGACTCATCGCTCCAATTACTCATCTTATAGAAGAAAACATCTACATCGCTGGTGTCATTGTGAGAGAGGAGCGGGGAATAACATTGCTAATACTTTCTCCAATCCTGAAAATTTCATTGGGTGCCATTAATACGTTGGTGACAGAAACTTTACACTTGAGACGTGTTTGTGCACGGGGAAGGAGGGGAAGGGGGTTTCAAGACTGTTGATTGGCTTAGAGGTCTACATGCAGTTGAAGTCGATGTCGGAGGAAGAGCCGGACTGTCTCTCGAAGTTAATTACGGGTGATGACGCTTGACTGCTTCATTTCGATCCTGACAGCAAACAGTAAAACTCGGTGAGTCGTTGTTTCTGCTAGGTAAGTTGTCATCTCATTTTTTGGTATTCATGGATAGATTTATCAGCATGTACTGTCTGCACAGACACACACACACACACACACACACACACACACACACACACACACACACACACACCCCAACAACTAGACAGGATCGCCCTAAAAACTCTCACCCTTCCTATAGCCCAGGCATAGTCTGGTGTGACATTCTTCCATTCCACAACCTGAAGAAAAACGTTTTTGGGAGGCATTTTCCATCACCATGAGCAGTAGGGAAGGCTGCAGAGGCGATTATGAAGGATATTTCAAAAAATAACGATTCTGCATGTTTTCGCAAACTGGCAGAAAAGCTGAGACAAATGCATAGTATCCAAAGGCTATTTTGAGAAATATCATCAAACTTATAAGGCTGAGTAAAGGTATGTTGCTAAGAAAGTTATCGTCCTTTATCTATTTTAGAATTTTTATGAACTTGTTTCGTGTTCCATGGTCGGTCAAAGTCAAAAAACCAGAGACAATTACTGAAATGAGTGTCATTAGCGTTACGGCACGAGCTTGTTAGCTCACTTTAGTGCTCATTGGACCTGATATTTCTGCCGTTTAGAGCAAGCACGATCGACTGAGCTGCTGACAAAATAACGCAACACCTCTATCACCATAAACTTTGAGAATCTGCCATTTGACCCGAAAATGCATGAATAAGTGTGCTTTTATACTGTATGTTATCTCTGTTGACTGCTATAAAGTTCCTCTAGTGACAGAAAAACGCTGGGACTGAATTCCTTTGTCTTAAGGTAAGACGACGCGGAAAGTAATAGAAGCTGGGTTCCAGATAGCACCCAACTGCAGTTGTGTAAAGAAACAGCGCAAGACGTAAATCAGGACGCACGAAGCAGGAGTCCTGCCATAATTCTCCTCTATTCGATTTCTCGTTACTGTATACGTGTCATAGCTTTTTTCTTACTGGCGCGTTTCAGGTGCAAAGCTCAGCGTCTTTTTGTCGTAGATTTGCGCTTGTGTCGCTGTAGGTATTCACTTTTTGCAACATTAGCGTTTACAGTAAAACCGAAGAACGTTTCAGGTACTCTCTCTCTTTTCTTTCTTCCCCCTTCCCTCCTCTCTCTCTCCCTCCCTCCCTCCGTCTCTCTCTCTCTCTCTCTCTCTCTCCCTCTCTCTCTCTGCCTATCTCTCTCCCCAACCCCTTACTTTTTCTTTTTACTTAGTTACACACGTTGCACGTAATTTTTCATTTAATGTAATGTTTCACATCCTTACTTCTGTTGTTCTTGAAATTCGGAAACAAAGAGTGAAACAGAATGGCTATTGAGAAACGCTATGTAGGGTGCGTCAGGAGAAAACGTTCATGCTTTTGCTTTGAGGGGTGATAGTATTAGTAATTCTCAACAAAAAACTACATATGTCCTACTCCGCATGGTTTCTATAATATGACACATTTAAGATCCTTTTTGTACCTTTTTCTTTCTTTTAATAACTCGAAACTCACACTCTCCAGCGAAAACGTGTCGCAGTAGTAAATTAAACTATATTTAATTTTCTACAACAAAGGTCCTATTCATTTTTTTCTCTAGGACTAATAATTTGCGCGAAGAGAGTTCAAGAGTATTAAAAACCTCGCATGAAGCGCTTGCGTCTTACCTGAGCCAATTCTTGAAGGTCAACCTGAGGTAGATTCCAAACTCTTCATAGGCCTCAAGTGTCCAATATCAAATTGTTGGACTGTACTTCCTCTAGACTACTGTGTTGCGTTGAAAACAATAACAGTGTTTGAATAACGCAGAAAATAAGTTACGATCTATGTTGCATGTGTTCTCTCTCGGAAACCATCCGGACATAAGTTTTTTGGTTCAGCATCGTTAATACTGTTACTCCTTATAGCAGGTATCTTTCCTCCTAAGTCACCCTGTCTTCTGAGAGAGCTGCAATACCTTATGATGTCATAACCAACAAAAATTGTAGTCGATTGTAAAAGTATGGTTGAATGATAGAAACAGTGTAATACGCCGTATATGCGATACTGCAATAATTTTTTTCGGGAAATAAGGCCCTTAGACGAATACATACGCGTGAGATCACCGTTCTTGATATTTACGCTCATTCTATTACGTTATGATCACCTTATATTCTTGCGAATTGGCAAAATAGAGAATGGTTTCTGTCGCCTAATAATTACCAACCACAATTGCGGACCCCTACATATTTAAATACTATGTATTGAGAAGCAATTTAATTGTGACTAATTTACTTCGACAATGACTGGTTTACTTCGACAGTGATCAATCGAACAGTAAACCAAATCATTAAGCAATATATTCTCAAGATAACATGGTGAAACATGTAACCTTTACGTATACATACTTTTAGAAACTGTTAGCTTTCGATAATTCATACCTTTGTGAAAAGTTATAGCATATAATACGCACATTGCATTTTGGATTATATGAAAACAGTTTAGACTGTATGAAATTGAATACTAAATACGTAGATAGCATCTCAAATCGAATTTTAACCCCTCAATCACACAAAGTATTGGCAAAAACAGCAGTTTCAGATTTTTGTATGGCTCAAAATATATCTAAAATTCGCAGGATCATGTCGAGAAAAAAGACATCACAGTTTAATATTTTCTTTAAGAAGATGATCAACAAAAACTACCCTGAACTATTGGAGATGTGGATGCTGAATAGTATATATACAGAAAGTGATTATCACAAGGAAGTAGTGACATTAATTTGAAGTTATCAATAGTTGTTTGATACTTAGATTACATTAAAATAATTATCAGTGACCTTCATAAATAAAGCAAGATATTTTGGAAGAGGTGTACTATATTTTGCAGTGAAAAACTGAGAATTGAGCAGCTTGACGGCCTTTTCCCGAGAAAGTCTTAATTGTTTATTCTGGCGGGCTATCTCCCATATTAGAACTATAGTTTACATGCAGCATAACTGGAGTAAGATGTAGCAGTAATCAATAAAGCTAGACTTGGTTGAGACTGACGTCCTTTGATGATTAATACGATTTATTTCACGAAACTCATCGCGTAAAGATTCTGCAGGGATTCTTAAACTAACCTGGACACATCATTTACGTATTTTATACTTCACTGAGATCGTCTAGAAGAAGGATAAGTACTTGTCCCCGAATTTTTTTGGGCATGAAGGAATCTGTAGCGCCGAACTCAATCCAGGCATGACGGTACGTGAAAATTCCGCCGAGGTTTAGAAGGATGGTCACAACAGGGAAGATTTTAATAAACATTATCGTTTACCGCTGAATGATTTAAAAGCTTTCAGTAATGTTTGCCATAAGGCTTGTTCTGCACCCTGTAATGGAATTTGTCAGTGTGGAGAATCCTACACAGATTAGTTCACAACACGATCCAGTGAGATCTATTTGTACTTCTGCATTTACTGTTATTCTGATGTTGCAACCAAAATGATCACACTTCTTTACAACCAGAAATAAAACATGTAATTAACAAAAGATTTATTTCTCACGCAAACGTTATTACTTTTGTCTTACTTCTACTTCAATTCGTAGTAGCAACCATGTTTTAAGTTATCAATTTCATTCTGTAGTTTGTTCTGTACAATAATTTGACAGTATTTGTAAAACAAATACGTAACTAGGATTAAATTCTTTGGATGTAAATAGATGTTGTTTAACATCACTATACTGCGACTTCTTCTACCTTTGCACTTCCTGTCGAGTTAGTAGTGGTTGTTGGAGGACGTCTGGAGTTAGTAGCTGTTTCTCAAGTTGCGTAATGGTAACTGAAGAAATACACTGTTAGCAGTGAGAGCTTGTGAAAATATGAAAGTCCGACACATGAAATGAAGAGATGTAAAATACCACCTGGAAGAAACAAAAACCATCAGCGTTCAAACTGAACGACCTAATGTTTCAGAGAGCCATGATTTTCAACTAGGCACAGACGCAACATGGAGCAACAAGAAGCAGATATTGAACTACTTTCGTTCTCGCCTGTTTATTAGCCGCACAAACCTAGCGATGTAAGCTAGAAAAGTACCATTGCTCTGAACTTGTTTCTCGATTGTGTTGCACAACAATAAAAATGCTCAGGAGAAGAAAATATTAGTTCTGACACTCATCGTCATCACCAGTCACAACAACATCGTAATCTTCCTGAAAAGAATCAGATTACGAAGTCAAAGGCTTAGACGTGCACTTTATCCCTCGGTCACGAAATTCTGTTGTAACACAAAGCACCGGAGAGCTGTTAAAATACCATGCCCGACTTCCTGTGCCGGCGTGGTAGGACTTAAAGAAAATCCGCCTTTTCATTGTTTGTCGAAAACTGCCTTGGCTCGTTCTGCCGAGAAGGCTAATGGCTTTCATCTCTATAATCTCGTTAAGAGAGGCGGCCTAAAGAAGAGAAGTACCCTGAAAAGGAAGGCAACCGCCGAGAGATAAGACGTCTTGTAGATTTCAGAGTTTATGCCAGTAAAATATGTTCGCCTTCAGCTAAATAAATTGAGAGAGCAAATAGAGAGAGGTTAGGCTTGTAAATTTGAAAACATTTCAGCTGTACAGTTTCACCTTCCTAGCGATCCACGGCTAAGTTAATACTTCAATACTTGAGATGATTTGTTACTAAGCAACATTTAGGCAAGAAGATACCTGTGTGGTGCGAAAAGTGGCAAGTGACATTTCGTGTAAGTTGTATTCCAACACAAATATGTAGCGCATTCATTTGGTTACACATATAGAATCATGAAATACTGTTTATCCCAAGGCAGCTCACTGGCGACCAATGTACAATTTGTTTTGATGAAAGCATGTAAAAACCGTCTGACGATGAATTGTGAAACATTCGAAGCCGGTTACAGTTCTTTTTGAGTAAAGTAACCTAAAAGCAATTTATTGATGCCTGCTGTACACCATTAACAGTTTATTACAAATATAAAGGTGAACATTAATTAAAGACTATGGATAATCATTCCGATCAATTTATACGAAAACAATCACAAATAAAATGTTGTGGGCAGGCTTACCAAAGACGCCGCTTCTTGGCATATCACTTAAGAGTATGTAACAAATCTAAACAGACAGTCTATGCTAGGCTTGTCCTCCCTCTCCTTGAGCACTAGTGAGCGTTATGGGATCCCAACAAGACAGTATCTACGGAGGAGATCGAAAAAGAGAAAGGCACTTGGTTTTTTATTATCCCTAAATAGGAGAGAAAATATCACGGACATGTCACGCGATCTGTGATGGCAATCGTTAAATCAAATGCGTTTTTTGACGCAGCGAGATCTTTCCAATAAGTTTCTATCACTAACGTTCCTCTCAGAACGCCCTTTCTGACAAAAAATATTGAAGGCTGGGCGGATGTCAACGTAACTTAGACGTAAATGTAAATGATTACAGAGCTGCACGTCTCTGTAACGGCTGCCAGAGAATACTAATACTATTCATGTTGAGTGCTGCTACCAGTTCTAGTAGGTTGCATAAAGGACGTGAACAGTTAGAGATGTTGAGTCATCGCTGTGAAGGATACGCATATGCGACGTACTCAGCGTTATCAGCTCTCGACAGAGCTTGAAAGGTGTCCCATTGTTGGTCTCCGTTTGACCGCCTGCTCTAATTGTGAAATATCCATATTTGTGGTCCAATGCTTTCGAAAGGCATGGTGATGTCACTGTGGCCCGATAAAGGCCTACAATACTTGTCGTGATGGTTACGGTCGACCAGGCCTGATCACGACAAGCGATAATCGATGTACTGTGTGCCAAACACATCGTAATCCCTTCACATATGCGACTGCCAGCCGAGAGAAGTAATGGACTTCCTACAACATTTGGTATCATGTGGCATCACTGGTCGGAGACTAGCAACAACCGGACTAGCGAAATACCGCCCGATTCACAGAGTAGCAGTAACACCACAACACAAACGGCCGCGTGAGGAGTGATGCAATGGTCGGCGAGCAATACTGCCACATGTGGGGCGCCGCATATTGTTCAGAGATGAATTGCGGTTCTGTACTGCCACAGATGAGCATCGTCGAATAGTATTGTGGCGACCCTGGGAAATGTCCCATTCTTCCAATGCTTTCGAAAGGCATGGCGATGTTACTCCTGGCGTATGGTGTGGGGAGCCATCTCGAATAACTTCGGGTCGCGGCTGGCAGGTTTCGAGGGAACTCCGACATCACAACTGTTGGTTACTGACACCGTGCGTCCTATGTGTTATCTCCCATGTGTCAGTATCGTGATGCCATTTTCAACAGAACAGTGCTCGTCAACACATGAAACGTGCCTCTGTGACGTATCTGCGTG
Organism: Schistocerca gregaria; assembly: GCF_023897955.1. Classification (NCBI taxonomy): domain Eukaryota; kingdom Metazoa; phylum Arthropoda; class Insecta; order Orthoptera; family Acrididae; genus Schistocerca; species Schistocerca gregaria. Next base: position 132,272,069 of record NC_064921.1, on the reverse strand, counting down.
ATGCTGAGCTACTTCCCTGTACAGCAACAAGATACCTGATTTTGTCCCCAATAGGACATGTATGTGATCACTTCAGACGTCAACTACCATCCAGTGCCAATATTAAGGTTATGAAGGACCAGTGAAACTGGCTCTGGGCCTGCTCGTTTCAGGAGTGGACACAATGGCCTCAAGACGTCCTCCCCAACCGAATCAGTGCATGAATCTGGGCCAGAAGTGGATGCAACGACATAGCGATGAGCGGGCTCTTATTGACAAGTTCTTTGTAAATTTGACTCGATTTTGTAATGAGAAAAGTAACATTATACACCCTGTGATGTGTCGTTTAGTTCCCTCCTTCCCTTCTGTGTGTTTACCTGTTTTGAATCCGACCTACATAGCAGAAACGACCATCTTAATAACATAAGAGACATCAGACCTAGACGAAAATAATGTTATTCATTTCTCAAACGTGCTACTCGAGATCAGAATAGTTGAGAAAAATTCTGGAAAAAGGTTGTAAACGCCCTCTACCAAGCACTTAAGTATTAACTGGAGAGTAATCACGAACAAGTAGAGCTACAAGTAGAAGTAACTACTTCATGCTGTAATGCGTTGCACGCTATTAGCGGTTATTGTGGCTCGTACCATGAATCATGTTCCACTAAGTCTCGTCCTATGCCAGGAACGTTCTTTTGTGTAAATTTGAGTCTGACAGTCGAAATATTCCTCCATTTTTAGAAATTCCAGTCAGCAGTACATATTGCGTTTGTAATGATATCGATGAATCATGATACCTATTACTTGGAAAAGCGAACTGGAGAAGTGGCCACGGTGGTACCAATGTCGTATTTACAGCCGCGAAACTTTACGAGTAGGCAGTAAAAAGCAAACCATCAAGTATTCTTAGAAGTGGAGCGTTGTCATAAGCGACAGTCTATATGTCAATCTCCTACACACTATGACAACTAAATTTTGATGTGCACACTGATTTGGCAATAACCATCATAAACTGTAAATTTGACCATATTTATTCAAAGTACGATCTGTTTAAATCCATATGTCCTTTGAATAAATAATTGGCCAGTTTAAATCCGATCTTTCATTTCTTTCGTAAAAATATACTGCAACACGTCATTCTTTAAACTACGTTGTCTTGTTTGCATGGGTGTCGACTTGTTTAATCAGTCACTGGAAATCAAATGCCATAGCCAGAATAATTTTTCTCACAAATTTAGTGCTAGCTTTGAGGCCCAGCGTTTGGCTACAAATCTCGTCAAATCTACGCAATTTAATGATTGTTAAAAGTATCGCAGAAAATTGTCTAATAACAAATTTATCCGCGTATTTTATAGAATATTCAGTGAGTGCATATTTATTCTTTTTCTTAGGGTGCATACTTGCTCATATTATACCTGTGGTACTTTGCAGATCTTCGAATTACCCATTCAGAACACTTTGCTGGTACATTCCGTCGCCATTCCCGTCAACACTGTCAAATCTCTCACCTTCTCATCTTCTCTCAAGAACTGAATGGAAAGGTAAACCCCAATAATTTGTAAAATGGGAGAGATCCCTGCCATGCAATTAACAATGATTAGACGTGTACAGATGTAGACGTAGACAAGTGTAAAATGAATATAGTTATGGTAAAGTATTTTTATCTTGAATGAACTGAGAGAGGTGCTACAGGAATCGTAACAGGTAGGCCGTACGTAAGTATAACAGAAACACTCGGTGAACGAATAAATTTAGAGAACCTGCATTCAACGAAGGCTGTGCGACCATTTATACTTAAACCCTCCTATACCTCGGGTAGGGATAACGAGAGCAACGTAAGAGGGATAAGAGTGAGTACAAAGGAATACAGAAAGTCATTATTTCCTCGATTAGTATGCGAATAGGGCAGGAAATCTCTAATACTGATACAAAGCACCGTCCACCATGCAACACACAGTGGCCTGCTAAGTACATAGAATGTATCGTAAGTAACGGAGTAAAAGCATATAGCTGAAAGTACACGATTATAAAGGCAAGTAAGTCAGTAAATGTAGATCGGCAAACAAACCGCTTGCGAGATAGTTGCGACTTCGTGGTTAGCAGCCACTAATGACGTGATTCTGTGTAAACATGGCATACCGGTCCGTGGTGTGATCTCTGTTTAAGTCCTCGAGACTTTGAGTTGCAAACGGAATGGATACGACAGTTCAGTAAACAGTCAGAGTGACATTCATTTCAGTTGTTTGCAGAGTATAAGCTGTATAGTATTAGTGTCGGTGGTACCATGGATCATTAAAGTGAGGGGGAATATGTGGATATTCATTGCATGCATGGTAGTGCTAACGGCAATGTAGGGGAGGGTACATACTTGTACCAAAAGATACCCTGCCCGAAGGCAGCTTGAGTCGAACCCTTACAAGGGTGCATCAACGCCTCCCACATATTGGAAGCTTTTCACATGCTGCGAGAACAGGTAGGCCTTCACTAATTACACCTGTGCTTGAAGATGTGGCACTGAAAACAGTCGAACACTCTCCAGGAATCTCGGCAAGGAGACATGCCACACATATCCTTGGAAAGAGCCACATTAGCGGTTGGGGAACAATGCATCAAATGCAGTGTACCAGAAACACCTCCAATGTGGTCAGCATCTTGGTGAGGCTAACTCAGATCGTAGACTATTATCAGTGGATGCAACAACAACCTGTATGCAATCCTACACTTGACAATAATATTTCATTTACAGATGAAACGTGGTTCATTCGTGATGATGTGTTTAATTACAACGCTTCTCAGCCACGTTTGGAGTCATCTAGGCCCCAACCCACATACAGTGTATGAGTCCCAACATCAGAATCGTTTCCCTTTGAATGTGTGATTAGGGGTACTAGCTGATCGTCTTACTGGAAGGTGCATGTTGTCAAACAAATACATTGGATGGAATTGTAGTCGGCTTGTGCTGCTTCTTCTAGCAGGATCAAATGAGTACCTTCGTGTAGAGCAACGCAAGAGAATATGGTACATGAATGATGGAGCACCGGCACATTTTGCTGCTCTTGTGAGGCGCCATCTAAAGCGTCGACGTGGCCAAAGACGGACTGAGCGAAGAAGACCTGTGCTGTGGCGTCAAAATCATTTCATTCTCAAACCTGTTAAATTCTGCGTCTGGGAACGCCATAAACATGTAGTGTACGCCACTCCAGTTACCACGGTTGAATAATTGGAGCGCAGACTTTTCAGTTTCCGTCAAGAATTTCGAAATTATCCAGGAATGTTTGAAAGGTTTCGAAACACATTTCGCGGCGAGTACAGTCCTGCAGCCGGGCAAAATGTCGATGTTTTGAACACACATGAGTACAGTCACGTAACCGTCGCTATGTTAATTCTAAGCACCTATGCTTCTACCCAAGCATCTGTAATAACTTTTCTTTATATTGTACGGTAATGGTACATTTTCCTTACTGGGATGATGTTTACACAGGACCAAACTAATTCGTTTGCAGTCTTAGGTTACTGAGAAGACCTTTTTTTCTTTTTTTTTGCTTCTGGTAGAATAGCTTACTCCTGTAAGGAATTAACTGTGCAGAAATCCGTGACGCATATTCTAGAATTAGTGCTCCCGAGCTATTCAAACGAAAAGAGCTAGAGCTACGGAGAGCGTCTCTGACAAAATCGCGGATGTTCTAGAGTATCATTATACTTAATTGACTAATTTCCGATTTACAAGGGCATCGTCAGGCTGTGATTATCATCATTAAAGGGGATACAGTACTAGTGAACAACGCTGAAAAAGGAGAATTAATAAAGTAAATCTAATCTCTGACAGTATAGCACTAACATAATTGCAATGGTTAAAGGTTAGCAATACAGTAAATAAATGCAAAAAGAACATCGTGGAAATACTGTGCGTGTTTGTGTGTGTGTGTGTGTGTGTGTGTGTGTGTGTGTGTGTGTGAACGAGTTAGGGGAAGAGGAGGAGAACATGAACTTGTGCTTAGAATCATACTCAACGGAACAGCAGATGTAAATTTAATAAAACAACAACATAGCTTAGACAACAATTTAAATATAAGTGGAAAAATTTGAAGCTTGCTTGAATATATATTACTTTTGGAATGCGTGTTTTCAGTATTGAACATGATGAGAAATACGTAAGCTGAAATGCATATTCGTAAGTGTTGAGAATTGCACTAATTAAGTGAAGGATGTGTAGAGGCTGACCTAGTTAAACGTTTCAGCGGTAATACCTCTGGAACGACAACAGATATTGACAATGGGCTTTCAGGGGTATGAACGTAAGGCAGGGCCTCGTGAAAAAAAATACTATGATAATTCTAAAATGGAAGCAAATATTATTTTCTACACAAACTTATGTTTTTTTTTTAGACACCCAGTAATATGAAAAATCCCAAAAAGGAATGGCACTGATTGCGTCGCATTACGTCAATGACATCACGAAATATTACAAAGCAAATATGATGCCTGAGATAAACGAAAGGCGCCTTTATTATACATCCCGAAATGCTAGCGCGAACTCCGTGTTGCTCATAATCATGATGCAACAAACGCTATACATTTTGCTATTTACGCTGTTATTGAAAGGATTAGAAACAGTGCTGGTGTCCAGTCACATACAATGAAAGATAAAGAATGGGTATACTCGTGCGTGCTTTATTGATCTTTACAGCAGTACTAGAACAGAAATAACGGTAACGAAAAACCGAATATCACCGGTCACGGTAAAGATAATTAATCGATAACCAAGAATATAACGGATGGGTAAATGGTAGTTGTACGTAGATGTATGACGAGACATTTGTATTGTTTCTAGCCCACTTAATAATAATGTAAATATCAAAAAGCACAGCGTTTGTTGCGACGTAGTACGTCAATAACATCACGTTTACGTGCAACGTGGGGTTCATATTTACATCTCGGAATGTGAAATAGCGGCGCGTTTCGTTTATTTCAAGCGTCAACCATGCTTTGCACTTTTCCGGAACGGAATATAATTGACGTGTTGAGATGCAGCCAGTGTCATTCTTTTTTTGATTTTACATATTATTGATTGGGTAAGAAACAATACTGGGTGTCTATTGGAAAAAGCATGTCTATGTTGAAAATATATTTGCTTGCGTTTTAGAATGTCTATGGTATTTACTTTTATGAAACCATGTCTTACATTCATACTCGTGCAAGTCGTTTTTCAATATGTGTTGCTGTTCCGCTGATATATGAGCCGATAGATTGAAGTGGACCACCCTGTGTACCATAAATCAGCAGAGCATACGTCAATTTCGAATATAATGATAAATATATAAATAACTACAAGGTTTAATGGAGGAAAATAATAGAAAAAATATAGAATGTGCAGCTTAAGTGAAGTTTAGGAGAGGGGCAATATCTACCTGAGAGTGATCATTTAACATTAGTTGATGACGGTTTGTCAGATTTTACTAAGCTGCGAAGGTTACAGAAGACTCAGCTTTCCGCCGTAGATACTCTTGCGAGTAACTTTATTGTTTTTCATTAACAAATGTTAAGCTGTCCTATCAAACTACGACGCAGTATCAGTTAACATCTTCTAAGACACTTCTGGCAGCTTATAATTTTTTATGCAGTAATAATATCTCTGCAACATGCCGAATGTCCTGTCCGGCTGCATTGTTTACCACGCACTCCGAGGAAACTTGTCGTTTCAAGGAGAAAGATGAACTTCCAGATGTGAAACTGGAAAGACGACCTTGCATTAAGGTCGTAAAGAGTTCAACGAGCATAAAAAGAAGACGTCATGCAACAAGACTCGCGTTATCGGAAGTGGTAATCATCAGGGCGCAGACAAAACCGGCGCAGCGGCTTTTGAGTAACGTACAACTTCCGTGAGAGACAACACTGACGAATCTCCTAGGCCAGTCGTCAGATTGCATTTGCTGACGCCCGTGCTGTTGAGTCTATACATACTACAAATTAATGTCCTATACCGCGGTTTTCTGTCTGTAAGTTAAAGCCGTAGGGATTATTTTGATACGGTTGTCATTGATAGATAGACTGACATGAAGGGTTTGTATGTATAATTTTTTATCGCTACGGGAGATAAGTCGTTGGGCTGTAAAGCGTACCCTTGGCTTCGAAAGCCATGGCTGATTGCCAGCCGTTGCATAAATTAAGGTAGTTCCAGATGCACACCTGAAACGACGCAAATGTGAAAGTAGTACAGTATCAGGATATAGTTGAGCAGTGACTGTATTGTGATCAAAGATTTGGACTACAATACACACGTGAAACATTATACTTCTCTACACCATAACAACTTGACCACCGTAACGATCATGTGCAATAGTGCTCGTATGCGCATTATGTACCCTCATAAAGGGAGAGGTGTGAACAAATAATGCAGTCAGGAACACCGTCGGGCATGATCGCTTTGGTGGTCCAGATACTATGATTTGGGGATGCACACTACTGAACGCGAATATTGACCTCTAAATTTCTAAATGTAGTATGCTCACCACTCAACGTTTCTCTGACACTATACTCCTTCATCGTGTACGTCTTGTAAGGGATATTCTCGGCACAGACTTCATTTTTGTTGATGAGAATGCTCGACCGCATCGACAGCGCAAGTGCTAGAACTCTAGGAACGAGAGGACACTCGGCGAATCGATTGGCATGCCCCTATTTAATTCCCATGGAGCACCTGTGGGATGCAGCGGGGAGACATACTGCAACACCTCCGAGCTTGTGGAGAAATGGAACGCCCTGCTACATTCACTCCTTACCAACACTGTGACCTGTTGTGGCCGAGTGGTTCTAGGCGCTTCAGTCCGGAACCGCGCTGCTGCTACGGTCGCAGGTTCGAATCCTGCCTCTGGCAAGGATGTGTATGACGTCCTTAGGTTAGTTAGCTTTAAGTAGTTCTAAGTCTAGGGGACTCATGACCTCAGAAGCTAAGTCCCATAGGGCTCAGAGCCATTTTGAACCTCTGCAGAAGCACGACGCAAAAAGTATTAAGAACCATAGCCCGTCTTTTGTGGTGCTCAGTGAAACATCATTAATCTCGGTTGCCTCACTGTAATTTTTTGTCTTTGAATAAAAATGTCATTTCTATTCGTCTCATTATTGCCAAGTTTTTTCCAGTGTTGTTATTTGGCAGTGACACATCATGCGGAAGTTACTTTCGTCCTTAAGCTATGCACACTAGTGTAGTAATTAAATCAGTGACTCTCTATGGATCCGAATGCCCTGCACTAAATAAAGATACCGGGAAAACTGGATAAAAAAGGGAAGAAAATGTGGTGTCACCGCCAGACACATCACTTGCTAGGTGGTAGCCTTTAAATCGGCCGCGGTCCGTTAGTATACGTCGGACCCGCGTGTCGCCACTATCAGTGATTGCAGACCGAGCGCCGCCACACGGCAGGTCTAGAGAGACTTCCTAGCACTCGCCCCAGTTGTACAGCCGACTTTGCTAGCGATGGTTCACTGACAAATTACGCTCTCATTTGCCGAGACGATAGTTAGCATAGCCTTCAGCTACGTTATTTGCTACGACCTAGCAAGGCGCCATGATCAGTTTCTATTGATATTGTGAATCATGTACCATAAAGAGCGACGTTCTCCATTAATGGATTAAAGTTAAGTATTCCACCAACTACGTCCGTTTTTCTCAATTCTAATTCCCTTGTCATGTTCCAGACCTCACCCCAGCCTGCGTGAGCTAAAACGCGTGCATTTCGGCCTCCTTTAGCAATACGGTTGGCTCTTCTGCCAACCACAACAGAGAATATTCAAGAAATTTTGCGACCAAGAACAAAAGCAGCAGAATGAGGAGGAAGAACGAAGATTTAGGCAGAGAAGTAACAGAAAAATACAGACACAATTAAGTAAAGAAGCGTAAAATTTTTCAGACCTATTTATAGGATGAGCGATTACGCAAAGACTGACAACACTGAAAAAAATACAGTTAAATAGTCACACGGAGCAAGACAAAAATGAAGTACACAAAACATAAAGAAGAACATCGTCAAAACAAGCTGGAATTCAAATACGGATAAAGACAATTGGATTCGTGCAGCACGATCTGAGAATAGAGCTACACTGGTCCTCATCTTTGAGGCCATCGTGCAAGTGAGCTAAGAACTTGCGGTCCTACCCGCACTCCTTCACTGTCTTTTACCAAAACTCGCTCAACATTTTCGTGGGTAATAGTTTCAACAACGAAAGGAGACTGTGGCTGCATAAGCTAGTATAACAGACGATTCCAGCTATAACAAAGCAGCGTTATTACCGTTAGTAGTAATTTAGACTCCATATTCCATATAATCGTGACAGTTAAGGCGAACGGAAACTGTAGGTATTTATCTGTTATCTGTATAAGCTGTACAAAAGTATATAGTCTACACCATCCTTTAGTATTTAGAGGTGATAGAAACTATTGTCTACGTAATAAAAATGTCACAGGTGCACCGTGTCCCTGCTGGAGTTCCATGAAGATTTTAATTCTAGTGAAGCTCAGAGACGTACAAACTGCCGCATGATGAATATTGTTTTACAGGTGTTGTTGAAAACTTTGTCCATTTACATTAACGTAACCTGGCATCATCTTTGTGTAATATGTTTAAAACTACCAGGTAGGTATTCCACAAACAACGGCTGCAGTTTCATCCAAACGGCCAACCAGTTATTCTGGAGTAATTATGGATGCATGGTAGACCAAACTTTTCATCTCCGTCCTGCTCCTACAAAACAAGACCAGAGTGAAATACTTCATGGAGCCTCAGTCAGGGAAAACTGCACGTCTGATATTTTTGTGCCGCACGGGATTAGCCAAGCGGTCTAAGGCGCTGCAGTCATGGGCTGTGCGGCTGGTCCTGTCGGAGATTCGAGTCCTCCCTCGGGCATTGTGTGTGTGTGTGTTTCTCCTTCGGATAGTTTAGGTTAAGTAGTGTGTAAGCTTAGGGACTGATGACCTTAGCAGTTAAGTCCCATAAGACTTCACACACATTTGAACATTTTTGTTCTTAATATTTTTGTCTCATAAAAAAGGGTTAATTTTTTTTCCTCTAAAGAGTCTAAATTTTGTGTGCATAGTCTTTTTACACTCCATATGGAGACGTACTGAATCCGACTACGCTTCGTTGAACACTCAACTCTTCAGTGTATAGTGGACAAAAACTAGCTTAACCGGAATAAATAACTAGTTATTGACCATTTGCAGATATCGGAAGAATCTATATCTTTATTCAGCATTAATGGATGCCATCCATTCACTTACGTCCATACTTTAATCTTTCATCAATATATACACATTGACAATTTATTGTTCTTCACGGAAATAAACAGAAATTTTCATTCAGCTTCAAATACTGGATTCCTGCAGCTCACCTCTCTAATAACCACTAATATGCGTTTACTCTCATGTCTGATCTACGTGGAATGAATCGCTAATCTACTTCGGAGTGACAAAAGTTCGGTGATATTGTCGCTGAAGATGAACATTCGTTCCGTAATAAATTGTTATCAAATGGAGGAAAAAATGAGTCCCCGACCATGTTACCTCCATTACTTGTAGAATGTATGATATCACAGTGAACCACATCCATCACAGTAATTTTACAACAGCGGAGGCCTCGAATTTTGCGTATAATTTCTGGATCGTCTATTAATTCACGCTTATCAGCGCACTTCTATATGATTTTTAATTTAATATTAATGTGACAGTCTTTCTGTTCTTTTGAAGCGTCTTACTACATCTTGGAAAATGAAGTTGTACATTACTTTAGGATATAAACCACATAAAGAACATAGACAGTTATTATTATTATTATTATCGTATGCATCAATTATAAGAACAAATTCAATATACCTTAAGCGATTCTAAAGAGACATGCGCTACCACAACGCTCACAACAATTAGAGACACAAGTATTTGATTTAGCGTATAATGTGCGTAGGCCATGATTAAGATGAACACTGCTGCTGTAAGTCCTCCACCGTGTTTTAATAATGAGTACAATAATCACCATTACGTTCGAAAGCCTTTACTTACTGGCAGTATTCATAAAATATGCGGTCAAAACTATCAGGACACCTTGCTGAAAATGACTTGTAACTTCGTTTCGCCCTCCGTTGGTAATTCTGGAATTCAGTATGATGACATTTTCGACTCTCGCAGCCATACGTCCAGTCAGGTGCTGGAAAGTTTTGAGGAATGGCAGGCCATTCTTAACGGAGTGCTGCATTGAAGAAGGCATCGATGTTGGTCGGTGAGGCCTGGCACGAAGTCAGCGTTCCAAAACATCCCAAAGGTGTTTTGTAGGATTCAGATCAGGACTCTGTGTAGGCTAGTCCATTACAGGGATGTTTTTGTCAGGTAACCACTGCGCCAAAGGCAGTGATTTATGAACAGGTGTTCGATCGTGTCGAAAGATGCGGTCGCCATCCCCGAATTGCTCTTCAACAGTGGGAAGCAATAAGGTGCTTAAAACATCAATGTAGGCCTGATCTGTGATAGTGCCACGCAAAACAAGGGGTGCAAGCCCCCTTCATGAGAAACAGGGCCACCTCCTCCGAATTTTACGGTTGGCACTACACACGCTGGCAACCGACATTCACCGAGCATTCGTCATACCCACACCCTGCCATGCGATTACCACATTTCGTGATTCGTCACTACACATAGCGTTTTCCCACTCTTCAGCCGTCCAATGTTTACGTTCCTTGCACCAGGTGGGGCGTCGTTTGGCATTTACCGGCATGATGTGTGGCTTATGTGCAGCTGCTCGACGAGGAGATCCAAGTTCTCTCACCTGCCACCTAATTGTCATATTACTTGCAGTGGATCCTGATGGACTTCGGAATTCCTGTGTAATGGTCTGTATAGTCGTCCACCTATTACACATTACGACCCTCTTCAACTGTCGGCGGTTTCTGTCAGTCAACAGACGAGGCTGGCCTGTACGATTTTGTGTTACACGTGTCCCCTTCACGTTTCCACTTCTCTATCACAGTGGAAACAGATGACCTAGGGTGGAAACCTCGCGTACAGACATATGACACAAGTGACACCCAATCACCTGACCACCGTAGAAGTCCGTGAGTTCCGCGGAGCGCCCTGTTCTGCTCTCTCACGATGTCTAATGAGTACCACACTTTCCTAGTATGATGAAAGTCTGGAAATTAACAGATATGTCGTTAATAACTACGTGGTTCTTGTTATTTGTGGCTTGCCGTTCATATTTATATTCAGCGTCTCTGTTGAACCAAGGGGAGCATTTGTCTTTCATATACTGCCGTTCTACATTTGAGACGTTTTCCTAGACAGCACGAGTAGACCTTCATGAGTAGGAACTGTTTCCGTTCTGGAAATTTGCTGGCGTGGGTTGTAGAAAATTGCCTTTCGACGAAGGTGAGCTGGACACGGGTTCGGTGGTATGGACAACAGCTATCGACTAGACCGTACCACTAATGATTCTCATAGGTGCATTCAAATGAACGTCAACTTTCTTCCCATTAGAGCTGCGAAGCCTAAATGGTAATTTGGCTTATCGTTGCATTTGACTCTGCCAAGAGGGCAAAACAGTGGACTCATCTTCTCTGATGCTAGACAGTTAGAGAGGTTGAAATGACGTACTTCTGTTTTAGAAGCACCAGATATAAGCCGAGTGGTCTTAAAAATGTGCAAAGAGTTTAGTGAGGCTGTTTGTTAGTTGTTCTTTATATTCAAAAATTTCTTCATTCTGCTACGAAATTGTAAGATCATGTGAAAACTGGAGGTCCTGGCAGATAAAGTTCAATTACTCTTCTTTGTGCAGACTGAGTAACATCGGAGCATGAACAGAACCTTGAGGCAATATATTTTTAGGCACAAGCTATCTGATCTTGTTTACACCATGATGAACTTTAAACCGCCGATTCGTCACCAAGTCGTTAAGAGCTTCCATAGGTTTTATAAAGTCCTGTTTCCACAGATCAAAATATAAGACCTTCGCGCCACACGGTGACATAAGCTGCCCCTAGGTCAATGAAAACTATCCCAATATTGAGTTTCTTCCAGTAGCCAATTTCGATCTGAGTAGTCAACGAGAACACTTGCTCACAGTAGCTTTTATGTGGTCGAAGTCCAACTTGTTCAGATGCTAACACATAATTAATTTGGTCTTTTATTTGGTTTAAGATAATTCTTTCCAAGAGCTTGTAAGCATAAGTAATCAGAAATATTGGGCAGAAGTGATCAAAGACACAAACTGAAGCACCAGCAGAATGGTACTGTATAACTGAAAAGTTAGCGTCGTAGCATTTTTCAGCAGATATTGTTAGTTATTTGTACGTCTGAAGATTACTGCATACCGACACTAGCAGTCATTCTAACGATGTATTAGATAATAACTGATGAACATCCTTGGTAACGGCCAAAAAGGAAAGATACACGAAAAAAGCCCACAGCTATAAATCTCATCGCTAAATAATCCATTAGCCCATTTTTGTCTCTGCTGTTTCACCTCTTTTTTCCGTGATAGATGGTATTATTGGCCCATCAACGTAACATAAACAACAATGGATCTCGTGCTACAATGAATCGCTCCGAAAAATCGGTCTGGAATGCCATAAATACAAAATTACGTGTCAACGTAATACAGACAACACTAGCAGCAGAGGCAAAGGACCGGTCGTACCTTAAACTGTGTGTCTAACATGATGGCTGGTATGAGATTCCAATGAACTGGCACCAGCTTCTAGATTCAACTGCATAAGATTCCGTACGGAAGAAATGCAGTTCTTCGAACGGATTATATAAAGTAGTTATGAGTGCCTCATGATGTCATGTAATTCTTCTCTCTGTGGAAGATTGTATAATTTAATATGAAAGATAATTTAACGGTTATGCAGAGTAGCTGCAAATTACCACCTGCAAAGCAGCTATGTAATGACGCCTCAAGCAAGTTATTTGTGATGAATTTTCTTTTCTTTTTTGCTACAGCCTCTATATGCTACGAGTATTTGGCCGGAAAAACCTTTTTTAATTGCGTTTTACTAGCTGCCATGTGAATACAGGGTCACTAATGCGCACCAATTTTCTTATTCAGCTGTTGACTCTATTAAACTATAATAAGTAGACCTGTCGCTTCATTATTATATACAGAAAATGTTCCGATGCTTCGACTATTTTTTCGCAGATGGTGTTTAGCGGCTTCATAATGTAGCAATGGCAGGTGACTGCAAGAACTGCCGAACAATCACCTTAATAGCTCATACATCGAACTTGCTGCCAGCAGTACTATACAGACTAATGGGAAATTCGATTTAGGATTTGTTATTTGACGAACACCTCGGCTTGAGGGAAGATCAGAGAGACAGTTCTGCCGTTGCACTCGATGATAACCACAAGACTTTAGAAAAATCAAGGCACTCAGATGATACGTCGACCTAGAAATACATTCGAGGATCGTAAATCGTTTAAGGTGTTTCAAACGTCTAGAAAAATAAGTATAAGCTATAGATAAAAAACGGTATGAGTCAGGGACATATGCTTTCTTCCTTACCCTACAACTGTACATCGAAGAAGCAGTGATGGAAATAAAGGAATGGTTCAATCTTGGGATTGAAATTCAGTATTAAAAGATAATCAATGATTAGATCCGATGATGACTTTGATCTCGTCAGTAAAAGTGAGGAATGATTACAGAACCTGTTGAGCGGAATGTAGTATCTGTTAAAAATACTGATTAAAAGTGAACTAAAGTAAGTGACTATCTAAGTCAATATTAAGGCAACTACGTTTAATAAATTACAAGGTAAAACGATAGAATGAATTTTTGAACAGTGCCAGGAAATGGTACATATAGACACAAACTACAAACACATTTTAAGAAGCCGATGGTGTAGTTACATAAATACGACTTATAGGATAAACGTACCATCCAGACACCTGTTACTGGATAGTAAGAAGAGGTGCGTCTACCCTTCGCCTTTATAATGGTTTTAACTCTGCTGAGGACACTTTCAATGAGGTGTCTCATTGTCTGTGGAGGCAAGTCAGTCCATTCTTCATCAAGAGATGGAACTGGAGAAGGTAGTGATTTCGAACGCTCAGACGTGGAGCGAAGAAGACATTCTAATTCATCCCACAGGTACTGTGGGCAAGTCAGCACTTGTCAGACACGTTATTGACGACAAGCCATTCCCTCATAGATGACCTTTTGTAACAAGAGGCATTGTCATGCTGATACGAACAATCATTGTCCTTGAACTGTTACTCTAACTAGTACATGAGGCTATAAAATGTGTTCACATCTTTCCGCATTCAGCTTTTTCTTAAGTGGAGACACTAACCAAGAAAAAAAACCGTAGCTCAAAATAACCTCACCTGCACGTCACTGTTGGCATTCTCCCAACCCAAACCCTTCGATCGTATTGCCTCATCGTATGGTGTGATTCACAGGCGTCGCTCTTTACACCTCCTTAAGTATCGCCTAGCATCGACTACAGAAATGAGGAGCTTCTCAAGGATTGTACGCTAGTCTTTTTGACGCCATGCGCACAATCGATGTGCTATCTGAACTGCTGGTAGTTCTTTCGAACTGACGGATGATTCGTCCCACGGATTTCATGTGACTTTTTACAACTAAATGTCGCAATGCTCGACGGTCCCTGCCCGTTAGTATACGAGATCTGCCTGTTCTTAATTAGAATTACATATTAATACCTTCAGCTGCTGATGGTCGTTGATATATATAAACGGGGACAGGTGAAAATGTGTCCCCCTACCGCGACTCGAACCCGGGATATCCTGCTTACATGCCAGACGCTCTATCAAGCTGAGCCACCCAGCTCACAGAGGAAAGTGCTATTACATGGTATATCTCGCGCACTCCTCCAATGAGATAATATGTGTGGATCCGCACAGAAGAGGAAGGTCATGGCCATATACTTATATGGATATGGAATCTGTTCTTTTGGACATGTCCGAAAGAACTGACACCATTGATGACCTGCAGCCGCCTAGAACGAAATTAGAACTATATATTAATACCTTCAACTGCTAACATATTACCCGAACTCTTACGGGACTTGGTAAGAATGTCTTCCACGAGTAATGAGTGTGTTGGGTAGGGACACTACGTATGTAGTGTATGGACATATAAGGTGAGAATGTGGGTGTCGCGAGAGGCGTGCGCGAGATATACCTTGTAGTAGCACTTTCCTATGTGCCCTCGGTGGCTCAGCTGGATAGAGCATCTGGCAAGTAAGCAGGATATCCCGGGTTTTAGTCCCGGAAGGGGGACACATTTTCACCTTTCCCTGTTGATATATATCAACGCCCGTCAGCAAGTGAAGGTATTAATATGTCATTCTAATTTCGTTCTAGACGGCTGCAGGTCATCAATGTGTCTTTTCTTTCGGAAATGTCCAAATGAATAGACACCATATCCATAGAAATACCTGTTCTTTGTCACCTGTGATCGTTTCTTCGCGTTTCCACTTCACAATCACACAGCAAACTGTCAACATGGATACCTCTAGAAATGTTGAAGTGTCCCTGATAGATTAGTTATTGAATTAATATCCAGTCACTGGTCCACGTTTGAGGTCACTGTGGCCTGGTGAGAGAATCATTCTGTCGTCATTTCCCCTCTCCTGAGAACGCAATACTCCTCGCGATACTTTAGTGTATTACTGCTGTGGAGGATCACCTTGCAAACGTATTAAATTTTAATGTGGAATCCGAAACGTGATGCAAATATGTATTCTTCACTTTAACAAACCCTACAGAGTCACATGAAAAGATAATTGAATCAAGTGATAAGTAACTGAGGGAAATCCTAGGACTGACGGGGCATCATAGTCAGGTGCTTCCGCATTTTGGCTGTTAACCTTCGTACCAGAGAACAATACTACACTTTTTCGTTGTATATTTTACACACGCTGTGGTTGAAATGCGGTATGGATTCGAACACTTGAATTGGTAAACAGGGAAGCTGACTGCCACTCACATCTGTCTTGTAAGGACTGGAATGCACTAGTCAGGTTTCCGTCGGCGCTACAGCGTCACACGAAGGCCGCGTGATCGCGCGTGGCAATATTTTGTGGGTTGCGGTCGGTCGACAAACAACGGACCGTTGCCATTTAGGACCTGCGACGACGCCGTGACCTCGCGGTGGTGCACGCCTAAACTTGGAAATAACGCGGCGAAGACCGGCAAGCGGTCACCGGGCATCAGCCTGTCTCTCCACCCACGTTACGACTTCATCAAGGGCTATTAACGAGCGGTAGAGCCGAAGGCCACTGAGGAGGTAGCATCTATTTTTGGATTTTATGTTACCTCTTCAGCTCTGCAATGGTTTTATTTTATTTCACGGGTTCATCAGCTACGTCTGAAGTGACTAGAGTAGCACAAAGTAATAAAATGTATCCAACTTCAAGTAGTAAGCCGGTTATTGTATTTGGAGTAATCTTTAACGTGCAGATATACAGAACAGCCATGCTTAGGTACTTAAATCACATAACAAGAGATACGAACAAAATGAGAAGTTGTGTAGCTCTTAAGTAGAGAACAGGGCAATATCTTGTGACAAACAGAACATTGCAGAATGACAAGTCAAACTCCTTTCAGCTGTCCAAATTTCCAAACTATTATTTAATTGGGCGATCAGCTTCGGCGACATACACTCCTGGAAATGGAAAAAACAACACATTGACACCGGTGTGTCAGACCCACCATACTTGCTCCGGACACTGCCAGAGGGCTCTACAAGCAATGATCACACGCACGGCACAGCGGACACACCAGGAACCGCGGTGTTGGCCGTCGAATGGCGCTAGCTGCGCAGCATTTGTGCACCGCCGCCGTCAGTGTCAGCCTGTTTGCCGTGGCATACGGAGCTCCATCGCAGTCTTTAACACTGGTAGCATGCCGCGACAGCGTGGACGTGAACCGTATGTGCAGTTGACGGACTTTGAGCGAGGGCGTATAGTGGGCATGCCGGAGGCCGGGTGGACGTACCGCCGAATTGCTCAACACGTGGGGCGTGAGGTCTCCACAGTACATCGATGTTGTCGCCAGTGGTCGGCGGAAGGTGCACGTGCCCGTCGACCTGGGACCGGACCGCAGCGACGCACGGATGCACGCCAAGACCGTAGGATCCTACGCAGTGCCGTAGGGGACCGCACCGCCACTTCCCAGCAAATTAGGAACACTGTTGCTCCTGGGGTATCGGCGAGAACCATTCGCAATCGTCTCCATGAAGCTGGGCTACGGTCCCGCACACCGTTAGGCCGTCTTCCGCTCACGCCCCAACATCGTGCAGCCCGCCTCCAGTGGTGTCGCGACAGGCGTGAGTGGAGGGACGAATGGAGACGTGTCGTCTTCAGCGATGAGAGTCGCTTCTGCCTTGGTGCCAATGATGGTCGTATGCGTGTTTGGCGCCGTGCAGGTGAGCGCCACAATCAGGACTGCATACGACCGAGGCACACAGGGCCAACACCCGGCATCATGGTGTGGAGAGCGATCTACTACACTGGCCGTACACCTCTGGTGATCGTCGAGGGGACACTGAATAGTGCACGGTACATCCAAACCGTCATCGAACCCATCGTTCTACCATTCCTAGACCGGCAAGGGAACTTGCTGTTCCAACTGGACAATGCACGTCCGCATGTATCCCGTGCCACCCAACGTGCTCTAGAAGGTGTAAGTCAACTACCCTGGCCAGCAAGATCTCCGGATCTGTCCCCCATTGAGCACGTTTGGGACTGGATGAAGCGTCGTCTTACGCGGTCTGCACGTCGAACACGACCGCTGGTCCAACTGAGGCGCCAGGTGGAAATGGCATGGCAAGCCGTTCCACAGGACTACATCCAGCATCTCTACGATCGTCTCCATGGGAGAATAGCAGCCTGCATTGCTGCGAAAGGTGGATATACACTGTACTAGTGCCGACATTGTGCATGCTCTGTTGCCTGTGTCTATGTGCCTGTGGTTCTGTCAGTGTGATCATATGATGTATCTGACCCCAGGAATGTGTCAATAAAGTTTCCCCTTCGTGGGACAATGAATTCACGGTGTTCTTATTTCAATTTCCAGGAGTGTATTTTGACATCTTCAGACCACCTGACCGACATGTAGGAAGATTTTAACCTCGGTCCGGCCAAAATAGGGGCAGCATGCATAGGTTGTAGGTAGTCTGTTTAGGTTTTTATGTTGGTGACGCCATGCAGCACTCTGTATTAAAATCGCTGACTGCGCTGTTTGTCGTGTGTGGTTGGTTGGACTCACTGTTGGATTACTCGATTAGTCTAGAGTTGTGCAGTTGGATGTGAACAGCACGTAGCGTTGTGCAGTTGGAGGTGAGACGTGAGCTGTGGTGGATGTGGGGAGAAAGATGCCAGAGTTTTGAGATAATAATATGAGCGTACAATCTGGATGCGTGTCAGTGTGAAAAACGAAATTTTTCAAAATAGATATAAAAAATATATATTATGACTTTTGAACACTATTTAGGTAAATACATTGCTTGTTCTCTATCAAAATCTTTCATTTGCTAACTATATGCCTTCAGTAGTTAGAATATTTTATTTACCTGGCAGTATTGACGCTCGCTGTATTTTACTAGGTCGAGTAACGAAGATTTTTGTGACGCAAGTGATTCATGAAGGGTATAGGTTATTGTTAGTCAGGGCTATTCTTTTGTAGGGATTATTAAAAGTCAGATTGTGTTTCCCTAAAATATTGTGTCTCAGTTTAGAAAAGATCAGAATAAGTAAAGAGAAAACTGTCTGAGTACGTTCAGTTTTGGTTGCTGGTCGTTGTTTTGACCGGAACCGAGTCTGGAGTCTTCCTACACTCCGGTGTCGGGGCCTGAAGATGGCATAATATATCTCCTAAACTGTTTGCCCCATAAAATAAGAGTTTGAAAATTTTGACGGCTTAAAGGCGTTTGATTTGACATTCTTTACTGAAGAACCTAGGTCCCGCAAGCACGTCTGAAAAGATGGACATACAGAGAACATCGTGTCACATAGGGATTCAGACTTCCATCTCTACGAGGTGCATTCAATTTCTAAGGCCTCCGTTTTTTTTCCTCCGGACTGGAAAGAGATAGAAACATGCGCATTGTTTTAAAATGAAGCCGCGTTCATTGTCAATACGTCCCAGAGATGGCAGCACCGTACGGCAGATGGAATTCTACCGCCAGCGGCAGAATGAGAACTGTTTTAAATACTTAAAAGGCGACGTTTTCCTTACTTGAACAGCGTGCAATCATTCATTTTCTGAATTTGCGTGGTGTGAAACGAATTGAAATACGTCGACAGTTGAAGGAGACATGTGGTGATGGAGTTATGGATGTGTCGAATGTGCGTTCGTGGGTGCGACAGTTCAATGAAGGCAGAACATCGTGTGACAACAAAACGAAACAACCTCGGGCTCGCACAAGCCGGTGTGACTACATGATCGAGAAAGTGGAGAGAATTGTTTTGGGGGATCGCCGAATGACTGTTGAACAGATCGCCCCCAGAGTGGACATTTCTGTGGTTTCTGTGCACACAATCCTGCATGACGACCTGAAAATGCGGAAAGTGTCGTCCAGGTGGGTGCCACGAATGCTGACGGACGACCACATGGCTGCCCGTGTGGCATGATGCCAAGCAATGTTGACGCGCAACGACAGCATGAATGGGACTTTCTTTTCGTCGGTTGTGACAATGGATGAGACGTGGATGCCATTTTTCAATCCAGAAGCAAAGCGCTAGTCAGCTCAATGGAAGCACACAGATTCACCGCCACCAAAAAAATTTCGGGTAACCGCCAGTTCCAGGACAGCGAGGGCGTCATCCTTACCCATTGCGTTCCACAGGGCACTACGGAGACAGGTGCATCCTATGAAAATGTTTTGAAGAACAAATTCCTTCCTGCACTGCAACAAAAACGACCGGGAAGGGCTACGTGTGAACTGTTTCACCAAGACAATGCACCCGCACATCGAGCTAACGTTACGCATCAGTTTCTTCGTGATAACAACTTTAAAGTGATTCCTCATGCTCCCTACTCACATGACCTGGCTCCTAGTGACTTTTGGCTTTTTCCGACAATGAAAGACACTCTCCGTGTCCGCACATTCACCATACGTGCTGCTATTGCCTCAGCGATTTTCCTGTGGTCAAAACAGACTACTAAAAAAAAAACCTTCGCCGCTGCCATGGAATCATGGCGTCAGCGTTGTGAAAAGTGTGTGCGTCTGCAGGGCGATTAAGTCGAGAAGTAACGCCAGTTTCATGGATTTCTGTTGAGTAGTTAATAAGAAAACAAATCGGAGGCCTTAGAACTTGAATGCACCTCGTATATCACGAGCAATCGCCTCAGCCATTAACGCAGTGTGTGTGTGGTTTGAGGTCTCTGGGCGCTAAAATTAACGCAGTCTGCAATCTAACGCACTATGCAATCTGACGTCGATACAGCACAGACATAAACTACCAATCTTTTTCCAGTCGCAAATACCTCGACAGGAGAAAAATTCTGGGAAATTTCATCAAGCTCTGGACGCAAACGTCTCAGGAGAGCCGTTGTCTAGTTTACTGTTAAAATTTCGGGAGCGTAAATTCCTACATGAAGCAACTAACACACTGTTTTATGTTCTATATATCTCTTGAAGCAGCCATCAAGGCAAAATTGGAGAGATTCGACATCACACATAGGCTTACCAACAACTGCTCTTCCGATGCACCATTCCAGACAGATCCAATAAAGAGACAGACGCATCCCCCGCCACAGGACACAAGGATCCTTGCGGAATATAAATGTAGATGCAGATATTTTACGATTTAATCTCCACCGTCCAGATTCTTTTTATTTAAGTGGCTTCCATTTAGTTTATATACTAACAACAAAAGTGCAGAAATGCTGTGTTTGTATGTTTGTTTGAACACAATAATCTGCACACCCACTAGATGAATTTTTATTGGGTTTTCTCGTGTGACTTCAGAGTAGCTTAGGGTGACTTAGAGGCTTTATTCATCAAAATTCGATCACGGAATAAAAAGGTAACGTGATTTAAAGTTTAACAGAAAATCGTTGTGTCTGCCTGTTTATCTGTTTGAATAGGCTAATCTCCTACAGTAATAGACAAATTTTAATGTGGTTTTCAAAGGTACCCTCAGCGTAGCTTGGGACAACATCCAGGCTCTATTTCATTAAAGTAGGAACACAAAAACAATATCGAAATTAAAATTTTTATCTAAAATCGTCTGGTGATCTTAGTAGTTCGGATGTTTAATCAGCCAGGTGTGATAAATTTCATTGGTAGGGCACACATATTTACTTATTTCAATTTTTGTATTAAAAACTTAACGACATCGGTCTGCTTCTTTAGATAATTTAAATTTACATTTTTTGGTAGGAAAATTGAGCTTATTAAATTCGCTTTCTGATTTTGATTCCAACGCATTACACTTTGATTTTGTTTCTTTCACAAACAGAAGTTCCTAGAAAAAAGTCTCCCTTCCTCAATGATAGGTTGGCCTTCGATGAACTGAACGATGCCTTTTCATACTTTTACATGATGCCATAATAAGCATTCTGATGGACGAAAGGCAATTAGTTAAGTATGTACACATAATTTCAAAAAAGTCGATAAATCGGTTCAATAAACGTGCATTTGGAGACGCATACAGTTTGAGACCTGACTGATAATTGGATAGAAAGAAAGTAGTTCGGTTGTGAACATGAGCTCTTCGTTGTATTAATGTTCAATGAGCAGAGTGTTATGATGTGTTTCCATATCACAGTTCCCTCGATGCACGTTAGTCTGAGCATTAGGTAGTCTGAAGCTGATTGCTTGGTTTGGACTATATGATACCGCAAACTGAGTAGTCTAAGTATTCGTTATTTTAGGGACAACTACTTACACCTCTGGGTCTGTATCTTTTTTTCGTACAGACTTACACTAATGACTTCGCGGTTGTCGTTATTGTTCAAAAATATTCAAATGTATGTGAATTCCTAAGGGACTAAACTGCTGAGGTCATCGGTCCCTCGACTTACACACTACTTAAACTAACCTAAACCAACTTAGGCTAAGAACAACACACGCACACCCATACGCAATGCCCGACGTGGCGCCTTAAACCGCGCGACCCCTCAGCGCGGCTGTCGTTATTGTTACTGTGCCGTTTTGAGTACATTCGTTTTCTCAGTTTCATTATTACTCTGTGCAGTAAATGAAATGGTGGATTCGATTTTCTGCTATGACTGAAAAACTGAAGCGGGCTGTGAGTACGTGCCGTCTACGCAGAAAAATATTCAAATCGAAGATTATAATCTAAGTCGCTGTTTGACTTTTACAGCGACTTAGGTACATACGTTGTCTAGCAAAGCAATGGTATGCATACACACAGTGTGTTCCAGAGAAAATCGTAATTATTCAGAGATATGTTAAGAACGATTATTCGAAGTAAAAACGTCTACTAAACATCGTCTCTAAAATTTATACCTTACGAGCTTTAAGCACTTCTTTCTCTTCGATGCGGTGAAACAAATCGTTTCTATTGCAGGGTCTTTGCTTCCAATATTTTGAGAGTTGTGTGGATCATTGGTTCGAATGCTTCAAATGGCTCTGAGCACTATGCGTCTTAATTTCTGAGGTCATCAGTCGCCTAGAACTTACAACTAATGAAACCTATCTAACCTAAGGACATCACACACACCCATGCCCGAGGCAGGATTCGAACCTGCGACCTTAGCGGTCGCTCGGTTCCAGACTGTAGCGCCCAGAACCGCACGGCCACTACGGCCAGCAGTGTGGATCATTACAAATAAAAAAGGTTTAGTAAACATGGGCTCTGAAGTACATGCCTTATGAGCCATGAGCACTTGTTCATCTTCAATATTGCGAAACACATCTCTTGTACTGAACAAATGCTCATAGCTCCTACGGTACGCATTTTATAACCCATGATTATCGGAAACACTTATCATAGAAAGCAATGACTTTGTACTAGAAGAGATTTGTTTCACAGCCTCGAATATGAAGCAGTGCTCATAAACCTTAACGTAGCTTACGGCTTTTAGTGCCCATGTTTACTGGACTTTTAATTAGAATATTCATTCCTTCTGAGACACCCAGTATGTACCGAAACGATCGACTTTAAGCTTGGAACAGCCGTTTTAGACGTCGCTCGTCTGAATGGTAACGGCTTAAATTCGGGCGTTATTTATAGACGAAAACAACAACCCAGAAGAACTAATTGTGGAAGCCATTCCCCTATGTATTGAGACACACTGTAAAATAAATAACTGTGCAACGCGAGGTATGGTATGGTCTTCCCCATAATTTCATATTATTACGGACTCGTATTGAATAGTAGATGTAAATAGTAGATGTAAATAGAGTATCGATAACCACTCACGTATACACGTCACGACAAAATTCTTTGTCCATCTGCTACTACAGAATATACTCTAGTGAAAGTCCGGTGACCTTCAGTAAGTTTTATTCAAAGCCGGCAGGTAATCTGTGCAAGTGACTGCCGCTCTATTAGTGCTGCTGGAGCAAACACGTCTTCAGAGGGAAATCCGGCCGCGCCTCGCAGCCACTTGCTGGCGTA
This sequence comes from Schistocerca gregaria, assembly GCF_023897955.1. Lineage (NCBI taxonomy): Eukaryota > Metazoa > Arthropoda > Insecta > Orthoptera > Acrididae > Schistocerca > Schistocerca gregaria. The sequence goes on along the minus strand of NC_064921.1, from coordinate 132,248,492 downwards.
ACGCGTGGCACAGGCGGACTGGTTGCCGGGAAACTCCTGCAGCTAGAGGCCGCCGCATCCAGACACCTGTTGGGCCCATCAGACGAGGACGAGTCGGGTTGCGGAATGTCTTCCCCCTCAACCGGTTCCACCGCAGCGCCGGAGTTCCCTGGCTACTTGCTGTTTCTGCGGTCGCTGCTCCTAGGCCACAAGCGGGGAAGGCGTTCGGAGATGCACGGTGCTACTCTCACTTATAAGAAGAGGTCCTCAGCAGTGAGATTGTCTTTTCGAAACTATCAATACGGCGATGTGTGTTAAGATGCCAAGAATCACACACTGCAACAATTCACCCTCTTGGGCCTTCGTTTGTAAGTAGCTGTAGAAAAAAAAATCCGAAATTTGCATGATACTCAACACTCTTAAAAAAAGTCGAATCGTATATTGAGTGGCGAAATGGATAGGATAACAGCATTACCTACAGGAGATCTTGGATTCGAGTCTCATCAGGTGCATTAAGCCTTTTTTGTCTTAATATCATTATCGAAATGACTTTGATCAATACTTTTATTCAGTTAATTAATATAAAATGTAATTTTTAAATTCCATTGCTTTGTCACAAAATTTTAGTAATAATATCAACTTCTTCATTTTCTCTCATTTTTCTTCCTATCATTCTTTTTCCAATTAAAGACTTTGTTAATGTGTTTCTAATTAATATACATATTAGTTTCGATTTAATTTATTTTGTTTTATCTCCCAGTTTTTTCGTCCTCAAAATTGCATCCATTAAATATATTTCTCATTTTGCTTGAAATTAATTTTACTTATAAACCAGTTTTTCATTTAAATTTTCATTTGGTATTTTGTCCATAGTGCAATACATATTTAGGTTATATTCTAAATATTTACATAAAAATTACTGTGCAAACCAAATTGCATATCTGATAAGAAAAATAAATTTTCAGACCTTTGCACAAATATGGATTATTTCGTCTTTTGTTTTTAAACTGATGGCTTGGAATATTCAAATAATTGAGTATTGTAGTAGATAAATATATTTAAATCCGTAACCACAAAAATTCCGATTAGTAAAGGAATGATATAAACTAGAAATGAAACAAATGATAAATTTCATATGGTGATTAAAATTATGTGACAATGTAACAGAAATAAAAAAATTACATTTAAAACAATTTATTGATTAAAAACAATGATCGAAGTCATTTCGATACAAATTGAAAAATTTAAAAAATGTTACTATCCCTGAAGCGATTCGAATCCACAGCCTCCAGCTTGTGAAACTGTTATGCTATCCGTTACACCAAGCAGCCAGTTTATATACAATGACATCTTCTAATTTTATTCCGTGTCACACAAAATTCGGATCTTTATATTCGTCAGTCGTTCGTAAAAGAGTGCCCATCAGGGTGAATGGCTGCAGTTTGTGATACCTGGGATCTTAACAATCATCACCGTATAGACACTTTCAACAAGTTGATGTCACCAGTGGGAACCTCTGTTTGTTAGTCAAATTACACCTAAAGTGATTTTAGAAGCTGGATAAGACTAAATATCGGGAATCACCTAATCACTTGTTACTATAACGTACAGTATTTGCAACTTTAATGCAACTGTACTTGTATCTATAATGTAAGTATATTGATGAGCAATCAACCAAAGGAGAGGCACATATCAGGAAAAGACTCCAGTAAGGATGCTGAAACGGAGAACAGTCGTGCGTTGCCAGGATTCCTCCCGTTTTTGTTGTTGGAGGGCTACATCACACGACGAAAGAAGCCAACACCGTAATTGAGCTGTCGAGAGGAGAGACGAAGAAATATTGTTGGTGGTACTTGAAAAGAAGACATGTGAAGAATCGGGAGTGTGATTTGGTGTGTTTTGTATGACTATTTGGCTTCAAGTGTTGCTATGTTTTTAGAAGGAAATCAACTAAATACAAATTTAATTTGTAAAGAGAAAACATTGTCGTCTAATTTATGGACGTTAAATACTAACAAAAAACACAAATGAAGTAATTGTGGATAGTGGCAGTTAGGCACCTTTTCCTGTTAGGTAATAATTGTGATCATTGCGATTAAAAATATAGCGGCAATTAACATAACAGTTAACGAGACCTATATTTCTTAAATATTTCAGATACCTATTTATATCTAAATAAAATTCTTTTACATTATTGATAACATGGAGACAATAATTTCCGATTCTGATGTTCATGTCCACGAGCTTGTTGAAAGCTATAAACCTATTTAATATTCTAATCATTCACCCAAAGAAAGTATTAATTGAAGAAAATTAGAAGAAACAAGAATATCAGATTTATGGGTAGTTGATGTGATTTGATTATCAGTTATATCTGCACGTATTATAATGAGTAATTGTTGGTAGTTTTAAACATAGGTTTGACTGAATGAAGTCAGTTCACACTTGAGAAAATGCACAGTCATTTACACAAGACATAATGTTTTTTGTGTGGATCGCACATTTCAGAATGGCGTACAAAACTGTTATCATCCTCAGTATGTGACCAAAGAATCAGGGAGGTTTCCTTTGTTTCTAAGACATGTGCTGGAACTAGACACACCCTCCCACATATTCCCAATTTGGGTTCCTTCTGCCCCACTACCAGTTCGCTCTGCCTTTGAAGACGGAATGAAATGTAAAAAAAGAAATAAAAAGTAATAGCTCAGTTGTTAAGGTTAACTAACACGGACTAAAAAATGCACTATGCCACTTATAAAGTGTAGTAAAGTTACCAGCCACATTAATTCCAGCCATTTGTTCAGCAAAATTGCTCGACAACTTTCTGGCAATGCTTGCAGCTATACGCTTCCGAGTCAGAACTGTTTACTTGGGCCCCGAAGTAGATGGAAGTGAGACGTGGCTCTCTAGCATTCTACAGGAAAACATTTTGACAAGAAAAATTGAGATGTGTCCTCCTAGTATTGTTTGTTTTAAGAGAAGAAACTCATACCAAAATTTTGAATATTGAGCTTACATACACAAGTACTTATTACGCAATGGTGAAACACTAATCTGAATGTGTCATTAAGAAAAATTCGTCCGAAAATTGGTAAGACCAATAGCGATATGAAAAACTGTATATTAGTTATGTTGAGACTTATGATGACTGTAAAATTTTTGGATCCGGATGTCACATACAGAAGAATGATTTAAATGCTTAAAGTGCATTCTTTACCAAAATGCCCTTTGTTAGAAGACGTTAACATTATTTTGGTGGAAGTGTTCAGTGAAAAATTGTTCAAATGGCTCTGAGCACTATGGGACAACATCTGAGGTCATCAGTCCCCTAGAACTTAGAACTACTCAAACCTAACTAACCTAAGGACATCACACACATCCATGCCCGAGGCAGGATTAGAACCTGCGACCGTAGCGGACGCGCAAGTGTTCAGTGAATTCATCACAGTTGTTCGCAATAACAAAAAATGCTTATGTTTATACGTTGCTGTTGTTCGCTAGCACAGTGATATAACTATAACTTCCGTAGACGCGATACATGTACGACAAGAATTATGGGAAGTGAAAAGAATGAATACAAAGATCGTAATGAAAAAGGTAATCGGCAAGATGCTGTCCAAGAACACGATAACGCACATGATGAAGCTTCAAAAAAGTTTAGAAGGCTTAATAAATTATTTAGAATAAAATTAGGGCTTTCTAAACACGACTATAGCAGATAAAATGTACTTTTTCATATTATTTAGCCTCACATCTTCTGTGTTCCATAGCCCTCGTTGTAGATGTATGTATCACATTCATGGTTGTCACGTTTCCTCTCTTATACATTCCTTTAGACAACAAATATCGAAATTAAATGACGTAACACTGTTACAGCGCTCAGATTACGTGTCAAGACACTGGGACTGTCGGCGAGATAGAGAGGAAGCGAGGTTGACAGTGAGAGAAACGTGTTTGGACCTAAAGACATAGGTAGATGTGGTCCAGTCATTCGAAATATTCTCTCCCTAACACCAGCAACACATCCGCGATACCTCGGCAACTACCTCCAACAGCCAGCTCCTTCGGCGGTACTACCTAGCCGTAGAACAATATTGGTCGTGTACTCCACTCAAAATGCCACAATGTTGACAGCAACGCTGCGTTCGTAAAATACGTCCAGCGTAAAACGGGCAATGCCCTGCACTTACAAATCTGTGATCATATTTTTAGGAAGCAAATTACGTTTCTTCAGCTTCAGTTAACTACTCACCTGCAAGCATCTCGCTAGTAAACAATATAGAGAGCACTTTTCCGTAAATTCAGTTTCTTGCTTGCGCATATAAAAAGTTAGAGCTAAATTCAATAGGATGAAACTTTTGACTAACGTAATGAAATAATACCACAGTGACACCGAGATGAAGTGTTTTTATTGTCTCCAATTCTTAAAACTATTGGTATGTAGTATTGTGTAATTTTAAAGTAGTCGAATCGTTGCTGTAGTGGCATTGCAATGAGGGTTGATTTGGACACTGTGCATGAAATCAGCCTGCAGTAAGTCATGTAAGTATTCCCAAGCCGCCTCCACCTTTTGGAATCGAAACCGTGGGCTCTTCTTTCACCGCAGAATACAAATGCACTTCTAGAAGTAATTGTATGTGGTTTTACTAAACTGTATGGTTAACATCTTCTGGCATCACATTAGCATGCGAAACTTAACTTCTGTGTCGTTCGTCGTCATAATATTCGCCATAAATTGTGTAGTTTGCGTCGGCAGCTACTTCAGCCACTTTGTAAAACCAAACCAAATATAAGTTTTGTCGAAAAGTCTTCAAAGTGTTCGGTATCTCTCGCAGGAAAGGCTGATGGCCACGACCTTCAGTAGCAACGGACGCCACGCAAGAAAGTAACGAGCGGTTACCAAATGGCTGGTTCAAATGGCTGTGAGCACAATGGGACTAGAACTACTTAAACCTTGCTAACCTATGGACATCACACACATCCATGCCCGAGGCAAGATTCGGACCTGTGACCGTAGCGGCCGCGCGGTTCCGGACTGAAGCGCCTAGAATCGCTCGCCACACCGGCCGGCAGCGGATACCAACTAGCGGTTAACAGCAGTACATAAGAAAAATGAATTTTCCGATTTACCTCCTATAAAAATTCCTGTATGCAAATATAAGAAAGGCACATCTGTCCTGGCGTTAGTTTTGCGGTAAATGGGTCGTCTTTTCCTTTAAAACTTAAAAACGACTTGTTTCGGATTTGTGTATTTGATTCACTGTATGACGTGAGTTCAGTAATGCAACACATTTTTGTTCTTACCCAATTTCGGTTTAAAAAATTAGGAATTTGTTGCGAGGCATCGTCAAATATTCCGTCCTCAGTTTTATGGATTTCCAGTAGTTGTTGGCACAACACGTAGCTTCAAAATTGTGTCTGTAACGGAGATAAGTTCCAAGCAGAGAGTTTCTTTTGCCGCAAAACCAGAGCATCGCAGTTATTTACAGGCTCTTGCAAAAATATTTACTATTAGAAACATTTCAAATATGTGTGAAATCTTATGGGACTTACCTGCTAAGGTCATCAGTCACTAAGCTTATACACTACTTAACCTAAATTATCCTAATGACAAACACACCCACCCATGCCCGAAGAAGGACGCGAACCTCCGCCGGGACCAGCGGCACAGTCCATGACTGCAGCGCCTTAGAAAAACAGTCTTGATCACAATTTATTTATTACGGTGACCGGTTTCGACCACTACAAGTCGTATACAAAGATTTAATTACAGGGTTACATACATTAAAGAAAATACATAAAGTTATAAACGTATAAAACGATGAATTACCAATGTGTAAGAACCTTCTTCTGCTGGAGAATCACTACTGGAGAAACCAGTGCACGTCCTACTGTATATAACGGAGGCTCCGCCCATTTCTGTTGGTATGATGTCATTAATAACCAATGAGTTATAAGTTGAATAACAATGTAAAATTTCTTAGTTAAAAGAACATTGTGAAGAAATAAAAATAAACACACTCTAAGCTTATTTAACACCTATTGTCAATTAAAAAGCTTTAATATATTTAAATATATAGGATAAATGAACTTCGTTTTGCCTGTGGTGAAGTTGGGCGCTGTTCCAAATATGAGGCAGCAGGCTTCTTTCCACTGAAGTTGTAAAGTCGATAGGCAAAATACTGGTTGCCATGGTGAGGATAAACGCCAGTGAAAAGATGTGGCAGCAGGCTTCTTTCTAACGAAGTTGTTGCGAACGTGGAATGGCAAATACTGTCACGTCAGAGGATGTATTACTGAGCAGCAACATGTCTTTATTGAAACTATTTTCAATGAGTAAGCTGCAATAATCTTTAGCTGACGTGTGTAATGCATACTGCACAGATACGATACGAAGTAGGTGTCTATATTTATGAAATATTGTCTATAAAGTTCGTATGTAGATTGCAATTTTTTTTACTTGCACGATGTCTACTGACTCATGGCAGTGAACAGAACTACGATGATTCGTTGGGCGAGGCGTCTGTCATCATCGTAACCTGGCCGATATTCCACGTGCCGGCAGCCTCAAATAGATGTGACACCTGCAATCTTGGAACGTGTGCACACCCTCATTCCAGGTGATCGGCGGATCACAATCAAGCATCTCGCTGTTCTTCCCTGTTAGTAGTCTTCGCACACTCGCCTACCAGTTGGGGTACTCAAGGATGTGTGACCGCTGGCTTCCACGCCGCCTAACATAAGATCATAAAGAGGAACGAGGGACCACCAGCGCGGAATCTCTTGCGCAGGGATAATCGTGATAAATTTTTTGTCGAAATTCGTGACAGGCGATGTAACAAGGATTCTTCACTCAGAACCGGAAACAAAACGGAAATCCACACTGCTGTAACTGCGACCCGGACGGTGTCGGGGTTGAAATGACGGAAAGCGCTGCGCGACCCGCAGAGAGGCCAGCAAAAAACAACACAACGGGAGAGGACGGACACGACCAACGAAGGGCAGAACGAACAACAAAAAACAACCACGTCCACTTCTACACAGAACAAGAAAATAAGTAAGCGGTCTAACGCGAGGGGATGTGTCCACAGACGTACGCGAGATTAGACTGGTTGGCTGAGCAGGGGCAGGCGCTTAAGTACTCTATCGGGGACGCCGCTAGTGGCCGCTGGAACCACGTGTTCCACTGTGGCGCCCTCACACTACGGCGCGATGGTGCAGAGACCTCTAGGGGTTTTCGACGTCCATGACGTCCGGCGCGGATTCAAATTCCGCGGCGTGCCGTACCAGACACACAGCGACACCACACCACCTCTCCTACGGTGAGAAAGTTCAGAGCCACACCTCAGGTGGTACAGTAATGGCAAAGGTTTTCTAGGACTCTGATGGGGCTATTCTGTTTGATGTCCTTCCTCGTGGTGTGACGAGCAACTCTAAAGTGTTTTACATTACCGTCAGGAAACTGATGAGAAAACTTCAATGTGTTTGTCGACACAAGGTGTACATCGGAGAGGAGCTCCACAAAAGTTCATTGGACCACTCTTCGTCATTCACCGTACAGCCCGGATCGCGCACCTTCCGACATTCATCTGTTTGGTCCAATGAAGGACGCACTCTGCCAGAAGCATTACGTGGCTGATGGAGCTGTTATTGATGCAGCAAGATGTTGCCCAGTTAAGGATGCGCTCTACGAGAAGCAGTACGTGGATGATGGACAGGTTGCTGATGCAGCAAGATGTTTGATCCGACGTCGACCAACAGGCCGGCGTACACCCCCCCCCCCCCCCCCCCCAGAAGGTAGCGTAAAGCCGTCGCTTTGGACGTAGATAACTTTGATAAATAGGGTTTAGTAGCCAAAAGAGTGGCGAGGCAGGGGGAAATAACATGGTATATTGGATTCTGAATACGACCAATCTGCTTTTAGAAACATGTGTTGCACTACTTACTGACACCCCTTGTGTACTACTTCTCACTGGTTTCTAAGGAAAGTACATACACAAAATTTACTTTTTCCCTATTTTATAGTTTCATATCACAGCTTGATGATGATGGGTGTATTTTCTATTCCATGAACTGTGGATGAAACCCGACCAACAGGCATTGTATGCACTAAGCGAAACTAATGGTGGATTGAGAATGGCTAGCTTCTAGCTGAAATCTAGATCTGCCAATAAAATTTGAAAAGAACGTCTGATCGCTGCCATCTATAATTTACAAAACTTAATTTCCAAGTCAGCAGCAGCATAACATTTGTAAGGTTTGTAGTGGAATATGCCGTCGCTGACTGTTTCATGTTTGATTCGCTTTAGGTGATTCGTTGCTGAATACTAACTATAGATAAGGTAACCAAAAAAATTTAAGAGTTAGAACAAGCCTTTTGTTACTACAATGTGAAGGTAACGTTATTCAAAGTATTGTATTTTAGTGTGCTGGAGCCATGTGCAAGTAGCCGGAGATGAATAGTTTGTTGAAATGGACGGACGTTTTTCAAATTAGTGGTCGTGGTTTATTATTGTACTTACTGTTAGAAAAAAAATGATAATGTAGAACACGCTCTACAACAACAATAACGTAATACTGTTTTGGCCATGGCTTAACAAAGGATTCTTTCCGACACTTATCAGTCATTATTTATTGAACAAAGATAAAAGTTTCGAGAGCTCTTCACTCAATATTGCACAGTTTAAGCAAGAGGTAAGACGTGGGGATGTGGAGTATTTTTAATATCCTGGAAGACGAAAGGCGACTTGTATTATCCACAAAAATTTTCCAGTTCCAACCCTGTTAATACCTACGTAATGCCGATTTTACGGCATTTTATTGAAAAAAAAAACTTGACTACACTATATTTTTTCCTTTGCCTGAAAGCTCGGTGGGGGATGGGGCTGGCAGCTCTCCCTTGCCAACCAATATGAACGCCCACGTAAGTTTCGTAATACGTGTGAGGCCATTCCTCTCACCAAATTTGTAAATTTTTCCCCCGCAAGCGGCCTTGTTACCGTGTTGCAGGAAAACACCATTTCCTTAGACAATGGATGGCTCTTTTCAATTTAAAGATAGATTTATTCGATCCAGTTGTTCACAGTAAAGGTCTGAATTCGCAGTTTTCTCAAGTTCCAGTAATTCAAAGAAGAAAAAAAAATATAAAAAACCCTGGAAAAATTCCACCAAACATGCGGAAGCGCTTTTTTGTAGCGTAACCGTGGCTCAGCTTTACTTCTCGGCAATTCTTTCGGAGAAAGCCACCGTCTTATGAGTTTTAGATTACCACATAGGACACATATTTCATCTCCTGTGACCAACCGATCCAAAAACACATTTGTATTGTGCCGCTGAAGCAAAAAGCTGACCAGTTTTGTTTTCTTCGGGCAAATTGTGCTGCAGTTGTTCTTGTATAATCAACCAAAACTGGTTAAGAGTATCTGACATCATCCTCAGTTGTCTGACACATATTTGCTTCCACTTTCGCCCTTACCATGTTACTGTCAAAATTACCCGATTTGAACTAGAAAACCACATTTGGTATTTGCGAACGTCTAATTTACTTGGATAAACATCGCAAATCTTTTTGGTAGCAACTGTTGTGTCTATTGTGTTACTGCCTTTGTGAAACTCAAAAAGCATACAATGTTGGATGTCTTCCGGGTTTGGGATGGTCATTTCACCGCAAACAGCAAAATCAAAAATTAACCATTTATTTACGACTGAACAAGTTATTCTAACCTTAACATATCTTTGGCACGACTTTGAAGTACTCAGTGATCTGATAAATAACAAACTAATATCGACATGCGCAGGAACGATATTACTTTCCCGCTCGCTAACAACTAGTGGAATAACATCTTGTTTGTGTTAGAAGCAACCATGGAAATAACTTCAAATTGGTTCAAATGGTTCTAAGCGTTGTGGGACTTAACATCTGAGGTCATCAGTCCCCTAGACTTAGAACTACTTAACACTAACCAACCTTAATACATCACACATATCCATGCCCGAGGCAGGATTCGAACCTGCGACTGTAGCAGCAGCGTGGTTCCAGACTGCAGCACCTAGAACCGCTCGGCCACAACGGCCTGCTGGAAATAACTAATTTCCACATCAGGAACACCACGTGGGGCTAGACAGTCTATTTTTGTTTAAATGAAACACGTAACTGGCTTACATGAAGTCTAATTTCAACAAACGTGACGGTTCTTTGTCTTTCCTTCGTGTTGTTTTCCGTTTTGATCATACTGTTGCTTACGTACTTGCTGTGTATCTTCCAAACGCTTAAATTCGTGGTATACACTGTTTAATTTCCAGTACTTAATACTCGACTATGTTGTTGTTGTTGTCTTCAGTCCTGAGACTGGTTTGATGCAGCTCTCCATGCTACTCTATCCTGTGCAAGCTGCTTCATCTCCCAGTACCTACTGCAACCTACATCCTTCTGAATCTGCTTAGTGTACTCATCTGTCGGTCTCCCTCTACGATTTTTACCCTCCACACTGCCCTCCAATGCTAAATTTGTGACCCTTTGATGCCTCAAAACATGTCCTACCAACCGATCCCTTCTTCTAGTCAAGTTGTGCCACAATCTTCTCTTCTCCCCAATCCTATTCAATACCTCCTCATTAGTTACGTGATCTATCCACCTTATCTTCAGTATTCTTCTGTAGCACCACATTTCGAAAGCTTCTCTACTACAAAATATGTTATGTAATACAGGGAATTTGTGAAAACTGAAATATTTTCAAAATATTTACCATTTTGATCCAGGCTAGGACCTACATCCTTCCAATTATTCGCCTTCGTCTGAATGTTCCTATAATCCGCGTCGCTCATATCGTGCAATAAGTTTTACTCCATAACCGCAGGTATAAGTTTTTGCTTTTCCACTATGCCCACTGCAAGGGCTACGCCCTCACTGGCACAGCAGATACGCCTCCCGCCGATGCTGCTTCTGCGGTCACTGTGATCACAAAGCGTTAGATGCGTCGGCAGGCGCACACAGTGATCGGCTGCGGCGGCGAATCCGTGATTTTACTGTGTGGTACAGCGCGGCGCTAGCTGCGGCAGTAGGCCGTTGGCCGCTGCGCTCTTCCTGACCGATACGATGCAGTAACAATCATATGCTACCGTTCGACAAAGTGTTCACTTCGTTGGAATCCAGCACACGCTACCAAGGACAGGGCTATTCAAAAGAAACGAACGGGTTTCTAACATTGATTGCTTCCAAACGACAAAGAGGATAAACACTATTCCAATATTACTGCAAAGAGAAAAGTTCAGAGTTTATACACTCAATGTCAGGACCATGCGTTACACGACAAATATCAAAATCGTGGCTCATTTTGTGTCACACACGATGCATCTGGGCTCTCGTTATCGAATTCACAGCTTCAACAATGCAATGTCGCAAACTACCTAGAGGCGTAGAGGGGATAAAAAACCGCGGTCTTTCACCTAACCCCACAGATGAAGGTCAAAGGATGTGAGGCCTAGAGACGTGGCAGGCCACCGGTGATGAAATTTCTCCTCTGCTCCTCCTCTTCCAATCCAACGTCCTGGAATGATGTCATTCGTTGGATGTGCTTAGATAATGCCCCGTATGCCTGACACTCTCGAAAGTCTGGGACATCGCATTACTGATGCTGTGAATTCGCTAACGAAAGCCCAGCCGCTTCGTGTGCAGTAGGAAATGAATCTCCCTTTTGCTTTTTATCCTGTTACTTGTCCTGTAACACATTGCGCTCACATTGAATGCATTACAATTTGAACTTTTATCTTTCCGGGACGTTGGAACTGTGTTACTACCTTTTGTAGTTTGGAAGCAATAAGTGTTTAAAATATATTCCTTGTTTTGAATAGCCGTGCACTGAAAGCTATTGTTTCATTCTGCCCCATCAAAACTAGAGAACATATAAATCAGCGCTTAGAGATACGAAATACCTCAGCTTACGATAACAACAATTTTGGATCAGGAGCTGTTGCTGAACGCCGTTAACCCTAAACTCTCGGAAAATTTAAAATTGCAATTTGTACTAATTCACGATTTCCGCCAATCTGATATTCTGCTATTGTCAGTGCAGAGTGTAAACCAGGACTTTTGTACGTATCTCGTATGTGACGTACCATTGCAGACCTTATAAATTAATTAACTAGTGCATAAACTACACATTACGACTTCCTTTGCCGGCCGATGTGGGCGAGCGGTTCTAGGCGCTTCTGTCTGGAACTGCAGGTTCGAATCGTGCCTCAGGCATGGATGAGTGTATCTCCTTAGTTTATTTGGGTTTAAGTAGTTCTAAGTCAAAGGGGACTGATGACCTCAGATGTTACGTTGGGGTTGGGTTGTTTGGTGAATTAGACCAGACAGCGAGGTCATCGGTCTCATAGGATTAGGGAACGACGGGGAAGGAAGTCGGCCGAGCCCTTTGAAAGGAACCATCACGGCATTTGCTTGGAGCGAATTAGGAAAGTCACGGAAAACCTAAATCAGGATGGCCGGACGTGGGATTGAACCATCGTCCTCCCGAATGCGAGTCCAGTGTCTAACCACTGCGCCACCTCGCTAAGTCTAAGATGTTAAGTCCCTTAGTGCTTGGAGCCATTTGAACTATTCGAACAACTTCCTTTGAGTAAAATGTAGAGTAGTAAAATTACAATTATTTAGTTACGCCGTAACATTTTCTCCCCTTCAGTGTTCTGTGGTTAAGCAATGCGATACACTCTGTTTATTATTGCCCGTATCTGAACCATTTTCGAACATAAATTTCATTACATTCACACCTTTTCGATTTTACTTTGTCAAAAGTTTGCATTTCTGACGAGTTCAGTAAATATTGTTTCATGCCTTCTTTTTGTCAGTTATATCAAGTTTGCCGATAAGCTGAATTAGAATCTGTTGCCGTCATTGGTTCTATGAACTACTTAGGTTTTAAATAAAAATGAAATAACCTTTTTTTCATCTGCTAAGTGCACTCTGTGACAGTTTGTGGTGGGGGTGGGGAAGGGGAAGGGGGTGGGAAGACGGCAAGACAGGGGGCTACGGAGTATGAAGACGAAAGGCGAATCGAACTACCCATAACAAAATTCCAATCGCAACCCTGTCAATACCTGCTTAGTGACGATTTTTAAATTACTTTCTTGAAGGAAAAATACATGACTACACGATATTTTTTCCTTTTCCCGATAGCTGGGTGACGAAAGGGGCAACCATCCCTTGCCACGGGTACGGGCGCACGAAGTTACGTAAAACTGCATGTTAAGGAATTCGGATTCTAATTACTATGTTTGGGTGATTTCACACACTAAAACGTAGTTACCAGCAGACATTGCCTAGATACACCGAGCACTTAAACTAATCAGGAACACACACGAACGTTTTATGTGAATTTAATTCTTTTCTTTTGAACGTTGCTGAACTGGAAAATTAGTGAACTACTGTTCAGCGGACTAAGCGAGAAAATTGTACATTATCTTAGGAAATGTGTAACACGTCACTTTTAAACCAACTTAATTTCCTAAGTAACTAGTATTAGTTTTTCTCTCGACAAAGACTCATCTGTAAATTTAAAACATCATTTTTGGATGATATTACACGTGTGAGTGTATGAATTTAAAAAAAAAAAAAAACACAGATACAAATTTCTTGGAAAATAAGATGGTTTTTCTGTCATTCACTCTCATCGTATTTCCATTAGTTTCCTTTTAATATTGTTTTACTTATCATACTTTAATGTTATCCACACAACCCACACTTGTGACAAAGTCTGACTAATTCTAGATAAGCGGTATTGCTGTTCTCTGGTGAGAGCTACACAATAAAGTATTCGAATATGCCCGTTTAATGTATTTCAGGTGCACTCCCGTTTACAAAGGGTTTCTTATGACCTTCATTGTGGAGTGGTGCTGTTAACCAGTCTTGGTGTTCGAAAGATGTCACAGAATTATCTCCAAGAAATTAAAAAAAAATGTACACCTTTACATTCTTAGAGTATCAATAGAACCATTGTTTCTATCAGAGTAATTGCCATCTTTCGTTCTATACGGATTTTCCGACTACATGTATTTACCATAACTCCATCTGCTATGCTTCGTGCTGGGCGGTGAAGAAGCACAGAAAACTAATAATGTAATTTCGGGGCAGCAATTCCATATAAGGCGGAACATTCATCAGAGAGACGTCAAGTAACTCTGCGGCAGAAAAACCGTTTGCACCCTAGCATCTAAGCGTTCTTTCTACAGAATACTATCACACTAGCAATACAATTAAACTACCAGTAATTGATCGTCTAATTTATTCACACTTCCTTCATGATTCCAGTTAGGCAATGTGAATGATACGTATCATGCAACACTTGTCCATCTTCTAAGTAAGAATCAGTTTTTCTGCCTGACAAACTGACGAGGTATACAGCACTGCACTTCTCATCTATAAATCAGTTAATCCAGGTAGTGAACATAGTTTCAGTGTTCGCAGTTTCACTGTGTTAAGTACAAAGGTAAGCCACACAGTTTTAAGCTAATTCGTGCGACATTATTAAGAAATATTAAATATATACTTTTGTACGTTTAATCACCGTGACTTATTTTTACCGGGCTGAGTGTGAGCAAAAACGTACTAGTATTTATTTTTCGCTCAGTATCTTGTTTCAAGCCAGCTAGGGGCATTTTCATATGGACCTGCTGGACCTACGATTACAGTAATAACACTGTGTTATTATTGCCGTAATAGATTGAGGAGTCCTCTCTCCGGGTGAGCACCACTAGCTTCAAACCTCTTACAGAGCCGGAGTAATACAAAAATCTAAACACGGCCAATACGGATTTGCTCGTAGCCACATATAAATAAAAAAATCTAAAAAATCTGATCTCGAGCAGCCATTCGAAAGCTGAGCACATTAATTTCGATAAATGCGATTAAATTGGAGTACCGGGCATACACAACGCATTGAGCCCTTGACACATAAAAAAGTAAGAAATATGGTTGCTGTTACGTTAATTTCTTACAGGGATACTATAATTGACAACGAAGCCGTTTTCTCAAGTTCACACTGGAGCATGTACTGAACCAAGTCTGAAATTCATTTTGTAGCATCGCTCAATACAGGATTAGGCGCGACGGGAGGCTAACTCATTCTGCGGAGTTTTGAAATGTAAACCTGTTCTTGACAGGTTAGCTGCCTGACGCATGCTAAGAAGAATTTCTTGGAAGAAATCCAAGGAGATGGTGCAGCGTTAGAGACACTTGACTCCCTGTTGGGAGTTCAGATACCCAATCGGTCATTCACATTTATATTTTTCATGGTTTCATTAAGTCATTAATACAAGTGCTGTGATGGTTCCTGTATAATTTGAATTGCCCATTTACATTCCGCGTTCTCGTCCAGTTAGAGTTTACAGTCTGTCTCTTGTGGCCTAGCCGTTGGCACGAGGTTAAATCACTTTTTTACTACTTGTTTTTCTAACAATTGACCTCTACCGTATGAAATATTACGACGAAGTGTGGAAGCATAAACTGTATTTTTGTATGACCCTGGAACGTCAAACCTGAGAAAAACAGGTAAGCAGTAACTAGAAACAACACCGGAGATAAGTGGACACAGAAAGTACGAAAAACATAAGCAATAAAAAAAATAAAGGGGAAAATAGTCGAGGAAAGAAGTCTTACGAAAAGATGAGAAATATTAACGAATCGTGTAGAAAGCAACTAAAAATAGTTAACTTGGCTCTAGAAGAAGCTGAAAAAGGGGAGAATTTCAGTAATATTATCGTATGGGAAACGAATTATCGTGATTTTGGGCTCTAATAAATTTGAACTCAGACAAGTTGCATTTATGAAGCCTGAAGGTAATAAAAACAATCTGTATCTCAGAAAACAGTCTGTATCTCACTGAGATCCTACAATTATTCCTGAAGTACACAAAATTTACCTCCTAGCCTATAGCCTCAAGAGTTCCTATACCTTTATATTAATTGACGGTACACAGGCTTCTGTTCCTGTTATACAATCTGTCTCTAGTGCATTTTGCACCACTGAAATGGAAGTGCCGTGTGGCTAGGGCCTCCAGGTGGACTGACCCTTCGACTGGTGCAAGTCTTTCGAGTTGACACCACTTCGGCGACTTATGTGTCGATGGGGATAAAATGATGATAAAGACAACACAAGATCCAGTCTCTGGACAGAGAAAATCTCTGACCCTGCCGGCAATCGAACACGGGCCGGTAGGCATGACATTCCGTCGCGCTGACCACTCAGCTACCAGGGACGGACTTTGGACTACTGTAAACATTGTTGTGAGTATTGTAACGTAAACGTCGTTTAATCCGCTGTATGCCATCAGCGAACTTCAAGGACAAAAATGTTTCGAGAGATGACTTCCAGACGGAAAATTTGTGGCCGTGATTTACAACGATGCATGTCGGTTTATACTGACAGAAGCGTCCCGACAGATCACTTCCAGATGCTTTCCAAAGTCTGTCGGTTGGACTCCACCACACGTGGACCCTATACATCAAGGTTAATCTTCTGCATGGGCGAGTGACCTTAAAGTAATCACTAATTTGTCACTTTACGCTCCGTCTTACATGTCTTTTTCTGTTTCGTTCGTGAACTTTAATATAACGTAGCTTAATTTCACAAATGCCTGAGAAGCTAGCGGAGATGTTTAGCGTGGGGGCATTAACAATTGCACACATATGAAACTAACTCCTCTGTTTTAAAGTTTGTGTCTGACCTTGAGAATGAAGATGCGAGTTCGTCGAGAAAAACGATGTAAACAGCAGAAAAAAGAGCCTGAAGAGACCGTATTCAACTTGTTTTTGCATCAGCGAGCACTGAGAAACCCTCTTTCAGAGCCGTTTGTTTGCGAAAAGTAAATCATTCAGCCGATAAAATGGACAGTTTGTGTTCATTTAAAGCGCTCTATGGTAGACCACGGAATTCAAGGGAAGGCACGGTATTGGTGAGTTGGATTTAAGTGGTGAATAACTGTCAGTAGACCCAAAAGCAATGGAAAAATTTACTTAAAAAATTCCAAAATTGATGTTATGACGCAGAATTTTTATTCATCGCAGATGAGACAGGTCTTATTTGGAAGGCATTGCTCTAATCAACGTTAGCTTCCAGATGGGAAACTAATGTTCCCGGCCAAAAGGCCAGTTAGCCTTCTGAACTGGCTAACTCTACGGAAAAGAAAAACCTTCCCATGTTTTCAGGAATCAGCCGAAGGCCTGTAGGGCAACTACTTTGTTTTTCGAATGGTAGGATTCAGTATTCATACCTAAAATAGAAAAATACCAAAATGCCATAGGAAAAGAAGGCAGAAAGGTGATGTTAATTCGGTACATTGCACCCATCTACCCCACAGTAAGCCTTCTTGATAGAGAGTATGGACGTCTCAAATGACTTTTCCTGCAGCCAAACGTAACGAGTATGTAGCAGCCAATGGGCCATTCGGTTGTCGAAACTATTGAGCTACACTACAGTTTTGACGACTGTTGAGGAAGCTTTTTGTAGAAGATGGAAAGAAGAATGTATTGCGCTCACAAAAAAAAAAAATATTTTAAAACACTGCCCTTCCATGATGGCGGAAACATGGAAACTGGTGAAAACAACCACATTAAATAGTCCCTGGAATACATTCAAAAACACTGCAAGAAAAAGACGGCATATTGAGTATTAGAGATGAAAAGAAGAAACGTGGAAGGATATAGGAAGTAAGGAAAGCGGAAGAAGACGTAATATCATTTGAGAACATAAGAAATTCCTTTTAAAATTCTGATTTCGGTCCAGAGGCTATAGGCCAGTGGCTTCTGGATTCCAAATTCTCAGTGATGATGACATCATTCAACGTGTGAGAGAATAAAATGGTGGCTAGGAGTGCAACGTTGTCACTGAACAAGATGTGGGACCGTTTTGACTTTTTCACTAACGTTGATGGAGTGGCAGTCTGAGTGTGACCACACAGCTGCTCAGCGCCAGGAGAGACTTGGATACACGAAAATGGTAGAAGACAGCAAAACAAATTACTCTGGCCGATATGTTGAATAACTGATACCGTACGTAAGTACAGTGCTGTACAAAATCTAAACAACGTAATTTTTAGCCATTAAATTAATATTGTAGCAATATGTGTACACACATTTAGCTTTCTTATTCATCCGACTACCCGCATATTTCATTATTCAGACTGGGATCGGTCCAGAGTCATCCGGACAACTGGAGTTCCTATAGTTATGATATCGCCGGTCAGGCTGGGCGAGCGGTTCTAGGCGCTACAGTCTGGAACCGCGCGACCCCTACCGTCGCAGGTTCAAATCCTGCCTCGGGCATGGGTGTGTGTGATGTCCTTAGGTTAGTTAGGTTTAAGTAGTTCTAAATTCTAGGGGACTGATAACCTCAGAAGTTAAGTCCCATAGTGCTCAGAGCTATTTGAACCATTTTGAACCAGTTATGATATCCTCATAGCTGCTGAACGTGATGTCTACAACTTCCCCAAACTCATTCGGTTAGTTTCGGCGCCCTGTTGGCACACACACTGTTTCTTTTGGCTAAATTCATCTTTGTATTCTGTGTATTACGACTGTGATTGGTATACTTTTTGTGCTTTTTTTTGTTGTGCTGTTTTTCCTGCGGAGACGCAGGGTCGGTATGGTTAATCGGATGTGGCAATGTAAGTTGAAGCGGTTGCCGGATGCCGTTCCTGCCGCCACCCCACACCGCCCGGGAAGTAATTAGTGTACCCCAAATGTCTGTGACTAGTGTTATCCACGGAATAGTGCAAAAATGTTCAGATGTCTGCGAGCCGTTAACTGACGCGGGACGTGGGGACCAGCTCGGTATTTACCTAGGGGGATGTGTAAAACCGCCTAAAAACCACATCCAGGCTGGCCAGCACACCGGCTGTCGTCGTTAATCTGCCGGGCGGATTCGATCCTGGGCCGGAGCGCCTACCCAAATCCAGGAACCGCGCTCAGCTAACCTGGCGGGTACTGTGATTGGTATACCTGTCTGCAAATAGTGCAGGACCTTACAGTGTACATGGGGGAGGGTATTTTTGAGTAATTTGTGAGTTTATTTTTCATTCCTCTAAAGATACCTCTGATCGCACGTTTCCCAATTTGGATAGCACAGCGTAAGTGTTAGTAGTAAACGCTCCTGTATACTGCGACAGAGGCGTTTCTCTTTCACACCTCAGCGTATATTTTCTTCAGTACGTGATGGTTTTTAAAAGGTGTCTGTCGACTGTCTACCAAAACAAGTAATTGTATTACATCTAGCATTTGTTGTTAAACAGACTAAAGCCAGGTGTAATGGTACCACTCATGTTTTCGTTGAGAAACGGTGACTTGCAAATAACTCTACCTACTATGATAAAGTTCCAAAACATGCGAATGGTTTCTAAATTCACGTTTTTGATTTACTCACAGGCTGGTAGCATAGAAAAAATAGATCTTGATTGAAGGTACAACGGTTCTGGAAGTTGCTGGAAAGCAGAGCCATCTGATATTTTGAGTTGCAAAAAGATCGGCGAATGGCGAAATAATTTTCAGTGTTGACAACCATAGGCTGCCAATACACTTGCTAAGATCCCACGTCGATTACAGGTTCTTGAAAATGGTGCTGAATTGATTCACATGGCTGTTTGGCAAAGTGAGATATAGGTTCGGAGTGCAAAGATCATTAGTTTTCTTCTGGTTGTTGGAGAGAGGGTGGGAGAGAACCCTGACAGATTGCTTCACCTGCTCAACACTAGTTGTGTCCTTGTGAGACGTTTTACGTCCCAACACTCGGACTATTCCAGTCGTCAATGCCATACGCACCATTCTCTGTCTGTCTCTCCCTCTCGCTGTCTCTCTGTCTCTCTCTTTCTCTCTTCGGCAGCGCAGACCTGTATGCTTACTGATTTTCGAGCATTTCGGTGCGGCAGTTTTGCGCCACTCGGCCTGCTATTAGGTTTCTCTAATAAACGGGAGTTTTAAAAATCCTTGTTTAATGAATTGGGAGTGTACAAGGCGCATCACATTTCCAATCGCCAATCGACGAGAGAGGCCCTCCTGACCACAGAGACATAACAGATTTCCTTCGGGGCATAATCGCTTTGCTTTAGAGGCAGCTATTAATGATAGTGTACCTCGGACCACTGATGATCACTGGTTGGTGTTTCAAACTAGAAACTAATGTTACAGTCAGATGAAGGAGTGCGCGCTAGGGACCGCCATAATCTGTTTCCAGCATTTTCTACTGGTTTTGCTGTTGTGAGACGTGGGGTTATGTTTTGTGCAGTATTTGTAAACTAGCTTTTAGTTATATAAATGTCATCATCTTCCTCCCCCCTTTGTCTCAGCCCGTCTCCTCCTCTTTCCTTTCTCTCTCCCTGTCCTCCTCTTCCCTCTCTCTGCCCATTCCCTACCTCCAACTTCTGTTGGTGTTCTTCTTTGCCTGTCTGTGCCTATCTCTTCCTTTCACCTCGTCTTGTGCCCATCGCCTCGACGTCCATTATATCTAGACGCCAACAGGCCCACCACAAAAGGAAGCTGATGATTGTTACTCCTAAAGTATTTCTTTTGAGACTGTAACTAATGCGTGCCATTGAAAATATTGCATGTTTTCAGGATGCGCTTTTCAAACGTGGAAATTCTTTGAAAATTTGTGGGAAGTGCCTACGGGACCAAGCTGCTGAGGTCATCGGTCATATCTCATGCGGAAGTTTTACTGTACGAAAAGCGAAAATGTGGTAAGCGACAAACTTTTTGTTTCATCATTTGCTGGGGTTTTCAGTGAGAAAGTGGCGAAAGTGGGAAATTTATACGTGAATTTTGTTGCAAATACTGGACGAATAACTTCAAATGCATCATGGGCTACGCTGCTTTTTCACCCTGACCCCACCCTCCCACAGGGATTCTTTCCAGAATAAGTGATACGTGTACCAATGGATATGAAAGTCAGTGATGGTTGATGACTGCCCATTGAGTAGTTCCTCAGTATGTCCTCTTACTTCGTGCAGTGATGCCCATGAAACATAAAATGTCGACGCGATAAATGACTGTACATGTAATCGCAAGGATGGCGGTTGAAATCCCCGTCTGCCTATTGAAATTTAGGGTTTTCTTGATTTCCTAAAAGTTGAGGTAGTCCCTTTGAAATGGATACAGCTGAGATCCACCCACGCCTCTCCAGTGGCCAAGCATGCGCTCAGTCTCAAATGACCTCTTTGCCGACGGAATTTTTTTGTTTTAAGGTCACTTCGTCGAAC
Organism: Schistocerca gregaria; assembly: GCF_023897955.1. Classification (NCBI taxonomy): domain Eukaryota; kingdom Metazoa; phylum Arthropoda; class Insecta; order Orthoptera; family Acrididae; genus Schistocerca; species Schistocerca gregaria. Next base: position 132,227,271 of record NC_064921.1, on the reverse strand, counting down.
GATTCCCGGCCATCGTTGCCCTGCACTCCACGTGATTTACAAAAGAAAACTATATTTCAAAATTATAATATTCGGTACGAGTGGGGCATACGCGCTGTCCACTAACAAGCGAATGATTGGTACGGTTTCAACAAGACATATTCCATAAGTAGAACACTTTAGTGACCTCAGAGGTGAAGGTAACTGTGACAAAAGCAGTCGTAAGGAAAGTGATCTTCATTCGACAAACGTTTCAGGTCATAATGTTTACCGTCAAAATGATCTGCGAATTGTTATCTATGGACGTATTAAAGAAATTAATTCTACAATTTTTTAAACTTGTCGCTATCACGCACAGTCGTCCAAAATAAGCGAACTCATCACCAATGAAGTGACCTAGCTCCGTAAAACACCACAGTTTCAGTTCATGGCTCAGTGGGCAAGAGTCCGTCTAGAAATCGACACGTCACAAGTTCGAACCCCAGACTCTAGTAGCATTTTTCCTTCGTTCACTACACTGGTGGTTAGATCAGTTAAAAGATCGAAGGAAGTCAAGGGCTACTAACAACAGAATCTAATAACTATTGTACGTAACTCAATGAAGACGACGGTCTTCGAAGAAGAGGTGAACGATGCTTTTAGTCTGAATTTGATTTCCTCCTATCACACTCTCAACAAGAGATGAAACAGCATATAGTCATCACTTATGTAGTGCTGCAGGAAAAGTGACAGTTTAGTGTGTTTCATTTAGGGAAAGATGTGGAACTGTGCAGGCTCTTTGCCGTGAACGAACGGAGTAGTTCTTTTATCCAACATAACCTCGTAAAGCACACAGATAATGAGTATTTTATTTTGTTTGAGCTGACACACATGGATCACAACTGAATTCGGTCATCACGTCTACATGATTTCCTCTATCTCTTCATTCTCTTTGTTCTACTGGTTCTCCATGCTTCTGTTACTTTAACGTTGATTTTGACACCTGTGTACCTCAGATTTATCACCGTTTTCTTGTAGCTGGATGTACCCTACAATGGTTAGTTTGGATTTTTATTCCTTATTCTGATTACGTTACAGTTGTAAATGACTTATTTCATCTAATTGTTCCCTGTTAAGTGCCTTACATCCCCTAAGTTCTTGGTCAACATTCTGCCGTACAGCACGCTAAAATCTCAGTAGTCTCTTCCGTACCCTGCTTTAATTACGTCATACAGTGTCATACTACTCATTTCTTTGCTAATAAACTTTGTTTTTCGTGCCCTAAACGTCTCAGAATCTTTCGCTTCTCCAATTCCAACCACGTATAGGCTCGCTTGTTCAAGGCGACCGTCTCCGTTGCACATAACATGATACAGTCCTGGAAATGGAAAAAAGAACACATTGACACCGGTGTGTCAGACCCACCATACTTGCTCCGGACACTGCGAGAGGGCTGTACAATCAATGATCATACGCACGGCACAGCGGACACACCAGGAACCGCGGTGTTGGCCGTCGAATGGCGCTAGCTGCGCAGCATTTGTGCACCGCCGCCGTCAGTGTGAGCCAGTTTGCCGTGGCATACGGAGCTCCATCGCAGTCTTTAACACTGGTAGCATGCCGCGACAGCGTGGACGTGAACCATATGTGCAGCTGACGGACTTTTAGCGAGGGCGTATAGTGGGCATGCGGGAGGCCGGGTGGACGTACCGCCGAATTGCTCAACACGTGGGGCGTGAGGTCTCCACAGTACATCGATGTTGTCGCCAGTGGTCGGCGGAAGGTGCACGTGCCCGTCGACCTGGGACCGGACCGCAGCGACGCACGGATGCACGCCAAGAGCGTAGTATCCTAATGAGTGCCTTAGGGGACCGCGCCGCCACTTTCCAGCCAATTAGGGACACTGTTGCTCCTGGGGTATCGGCGAGGACCATTCGCAACCGTCTCCATGAATCTGGGCTACGGTCCCGCACACCGTTAGGCCGTCTTCCGCTCACGCCCCAACATCGTGCAGCCCGCCTCCAGTAGTGTCGCGACTGGCGTGAATGGAGGCACGAATGGAGACGTGTCGTCTTCAGCGATGAGAGTCGCTTCTGCCTTGGTGCCAATGATGGTCGTATGCGTGTTTGGCGCCTTGCAGGTGAGCGCCACAATCAGTACTGCATACGACCGAGGCACACAGGGCCAACACCCGGCATCATGGGGTGCGGAGCGATCTCCTACACTGGCCGTACACCTCTGGTGATCGTCGAGGGGACACTGAATAGTGCACGGTACATCCAAACCGTCATCGAACCCATCGTTCTACCATTCCTAGACCGGCAAGGGAACTTGCTGTTCCAACAGGACAATGCACGTCCGCATGTATCCCGTGCCACCCAACTTGCTCTAGAAGGTGTAAGTCAACTACCCTGGCCAGCAAGATCTCCGGATCTGTCCCCCATTGAGCATGTTTGGGACTGGATAAAGCATCGTCTCACGCGGTCTGCACGTCCAGCACGAACGCTGGTCCAACTGAGGCGCCAGGTGGAAATGGCATGGCAAGCCGTTCCACAGGACTACATCCAGCATCTCTACGATCGTCTCCATGGGAGAATAGCAGCCTGCATTGCTGTGAAAGGTGGATATACACTGTACTAGTGCCGACATTGTGCATGCTCTGTTGCCTGTGTCTATGTGCCTGTGGTTCTGTCAGTGTGATCATGTGATGTATCTGACCCCAGGAATGTGTGAATAAAGTTTCCCCTTCGTGGGACAATGAATTCAGGGTGTTCTTATTACAATTTCCAGGAGTGTATTTCATGTGTTTACTTTGTAATCTTGCAATGTGATGTTCTTTGAAATTCTCCACTGCCTGTCGGTTATCTCGTTAATTTATCAATCCTTTATAATGAAAATGTTCCAAGACACAGTTAAGTTTAGCAGAATAACGAAATGGAGCTGTTATTACGTTCGTGTAAGAGGGTTACTTCTGAAGGAGAATTTTCAGTACATTGATTTACATCATAATAGTGTCCAGCGACTGTACAAGCCTGCAGTGCTTTGTCGGTCGCTGGGAAGGTCCTGTAAATCCCTGGGATTGGACCTACGGAGGCTCAGAGTGATGGATGCACCCAGGGCGGTAAGGGGCGACTCTCCGTGAGATTCTCAGCGCGTCATAAGTGATCGATGACCCGACTAGCAAAAAGACGTTCCTCTCACCGTGTCACCCAAAGAGCAGACATCTGAGACCAGCCTCAAATATTTATGACTACGCGACTTTTAGATTTTGGGACATTACTTGACAGTAAGATTGCAAGTCTCAGGGAGACCAACACCTCCGTGAATTATTTTTCAAATTGATCCCAGAACCATGCGTTGCACTGTTTATTTAAACTAACAAATTTCATTATTTTATGTCAGAAATAATGCTGCAGGACTAACGGAACACAATAAGGGCGACTTCAGAGAGCTAATTTCATTATATAAGATCTAATTCAATGCGATGATACTTCTAGCCCAAGAGTTTCATCAGTTCCAAAGTAATGTTAATTAATATGGAGTAATTGGATGAAATATTGCTATAATCATTTGACCAGTTGCAATTCAATTTCTGACGCAGATTTACGCTAGACGCAATTCACTATTTACTAACCATTTGATCTATGATTGTTTTACGTGAACTGTTTCATGCGTTCGATGTAATTTTGCTTCATTCTTTTGGTTTATGACTAAAGCAGAAACACAACCTTTACAAACCTGTAACGACCAGAATGGTTACAACCACGGAATTTACTTTTTATACTTTTCTTTCATCGAACGAGGCACAAACTATTTAATTTTCTTGGAATATGTCTTGTAAATCTTGGCAAAACATGTATTACAGTTAGGGACATGTTTCAGACATTTTAATTCACATAAGACGACAGTGATAATGTTTGAAAAAAATTTCTCTGAGCACTATTGGACTCCACTTCTGAGGTCATTAGTCCCCTAGAACTTAGAACTACTTCAACCTAACTAACGTAAGGACATCACACACATTCATGCCCGAGGCAGGATTCGAACCTGCGACCGTTGCGGTCTCGCGGTTCCAGACTGTAGCGCCTAGAACCGCACGGCCACTCCGGCCGGCGGATAACGTTTCCTTTACAGTCATAAATTGAATGCTGTCAATATGCCTATTGCTAGGCGTGTTCAGTTTCGAACAAAAAGCAAGTGATTCCAAATGTTGATACAGAAAATGAGAAAATGTTGGCTTCGGAAGCAGATGATAGCTTCTTGTCCAAAGAAAATAGATTAATACGTGTTTATGACACAGATGGGAACCGTTACAGCGACTTACACAGATAACTGTGGAGCCATTTGTTGCGAACTTCCTGACTCTTTACTGACCTTAAAGCGTTCTCGTTTCCAAGCTAGAGGAACTCGTAACAGGTTAAACGTTACGGAATAAGTTACAGTACGAAATAGCGTGTTATTCGCGGACAGATCATCTTGCATAAACCACGAGGTGTTCGCAGTGTCGTCTAAGGCATTTTGTACCACCACAAATTCACGAAGAATGTCCAGATAGCGTGATGCAGTAATTGTTTCGGATCTCAAAAATGGGCCAATGATTCCTTTGGAAGAAATGGCGGCCCAGACCAGTACTTTTTGAAGATGCAGTGACGATGGGACTGCAACACGGGGCTTTTCGGTTCCCCATATCCCCCAGTTCTGTTTATTGCCGAAGCCCTCCAGGTAAAAATAAGCTTCGTCAGTAAACCAAATGCTGTCCACATGCATATCGCCGTCATCAATCCTGTGCACTATATCGTTAGCGAATGTCTCTCGTGCAGCAATGGTAGCGGCGGTGAGGGGTTGCCGCGTTTGAATTTTGTATGGATAGAGGTGTAAACTCTGGCGCATGAGACGATACGTGGACATTGGCGTCATTTGGACCGCAGCTGCAACACGGCGAACGGAAACCCGAGGCCGCTGTGGGATCACCTGCTGCACTAGCTGCGCGTTGCCCTCTGTGGTTGCCGTACGCGGTAGACCTACTTTTCCAGCACGTTCATCCGTCACATTCCCAGTCCGTTGAAATTTTTCAAACAGATCCTTTATTGTATCGCTTTTCGGTCCTTTGGTTACATTAAACCTCCGTTGAAAACTTCGTCTTATTGCAACACTGTGTTCTAGACGGTGGAATTCCAACACCAGAAAAATCCTCTGTTCTAAGGAATAAACCATGTTGTCCACAGCACACTTGCACGTTGTGAACACCACACGCTTACAGCAGAAAGACGACGTACAGAATGGCGCACCCACAGACTGCGTTGTCTTCTATATCTTTCGCATCACTTGCAGCGCCATCTGTTGTTGAAAATTGTAACTACTGTAATTTCGAAAGTTTGTCCGCCTGAAAATGTACTGTTGTCCCAAGCATATTGCAACAAACGGTGTATTGCCATTTCAAATATACCGGTCATTTTTGAAACACCCTGTATACTCTTGAACGAGAATGTTAATCATTCTCTTGCCTAGTTAGGCTGGCGACCGTTTTCTTTATCCGTTGAACAGTGCAGATAGGCAAAATTTGTTTGTTACTGTTCAAATATTTACGTAATATTGACTTTCATTTCCGATAAGCCACCTCTGTTAGGTACAACACGGTCAACATAACAAATTTCCTCTCAGAGGGTAACACTGCTCTGTTGCTTTATACCATAACTGCATTAACAAGATAGTTTTATTTCACGAACTGCTCCCAACTTTAAGGTTATGGTATGGCAGTAGCAGACGGTAGTGTTATGAAATCAGAGTCATTGCAGTGGCGTACTGAGTAGGTATCCCAGAAGATTGATTGAGCGGCGTCGGAAACAGTCGTTCTTCGGTCTGTCTTTCGCCTCGCAGCAATCTGGACTCTGATACAGGCCGTCCGAGAAACAATGTCTTGCTTATACTCAAATACTTTGGGTAGACTGCCACTTGCCGGGCGCTAAGGAGATGAATTGCCAGTCGCTCTTTCCATATCAGCAGACAAAACAGTCTCACCCGCTAATCTTCTGTTCCCTGGACTGTGGACAAACCACTTTCTTTTACCTGTTGCTGGGAATTTTACTGCCTAGAGAAATGACCTAAACAACGAAAGGAAAGGGAGGAACTACAGACCACTAACAAGCGCTGAGTTGAAATTAAAGATCATGTATCCTAGATATAAACACATAAATGGAGGCACTCACGTTACAATGAATGGCATTTAGTCAGCTCGTAACTCTGCGTCATATGGCGAGCCGCCAGTATGCTGTAGGACAACCGAAGTGAAAACAAAAAGTGTAAAGAATCATAAGAGAAAAGATTAATCTTCCAGTTCCTAGACAGAGTGGCAATCAGAAAAAAACCTAGATGTATCTTGGTAATTGCGAATAACGAACGAAAACAGTTAGCCACTAGCAGCCGGGTAATACGCAGGCAGTGGTAGCTAGCCAAGGACTAACTGCTCTACTATCGGTGGAGCCGTAGCGCTGGTTGCTCGCGATGCAAATTGCATATCTGCAATTAATCTAGGGCGAAGATGCCACGAGTAGTCTGCAGCATCTGGATTAAATGTACACGTGACTGCTTCCAATATGATGAAAGTCAACACATGTATCACGAAATGGCAGCAACTGCTACACTACTGCTGGACAGGAAGCGAAGCCGACTAAGAACTGCTACAGAATGGGCCCGGGAGAGCCTCACAGCTCACAGCAGTGTGTCTCCTCTGGCAGAGAAAGGTCCCTGCAATAAAGTTGAGCAGCAAATCAAACGATTCCTGCTGCTTTCGGCCGACGGAACAGCTCGACTTCTCGCCGGTCAGGTTGATAACGCTGCGGTGTCAGTTCCCAGAATGCATGCAGGATTTGTGTCGTCCTGCGTCCTCACGGTTGCAGCTTGAATTTCAATGTAACCACCCAGAAATTCTAAATATTTTCCCCATTTTGTTCATTTTCTGAATTAATTAACATGCAAACATGAAAAATACTTCTCACCTGCCATTGGACAGTCCTCCACATCGGCGAGCCATACGTGATCTCAGTTGACCGGGCGAAATTGAGCTTAATGGAGAGTAAACATTCGTCTTTTACGAAAATCGTGAATATAACAGGACAGAAACCCATATATCTTGAATGAATTACCATCACCCGTATGCTGTAAAGTGACTTGTGTAGTGTTTGTGTAGATGGAGATGTTTCTAGTCAAGCGTGTACCAAATAAGGAGCACTAATTTCTAAATATTATATCCGCGTATAACACAAGCCTGCCGTGAAACAAGCTAACACCCTTTGATAGGATTTTAAATTTTGGCCCCTCTTGTACCTAGTGGGTTGAGGTAGCGGACTATATTTTTGAATATGCTGAAATTAACAGAAAAACTAAACGAACTTTAACCCTGGGAGTTAATGAAAGTAGTAAAATTCACATGTGATTGAAAAAATGAATGGTCGCCAGCCCAATTACGCACATTAATTTGGAAATATATGTTTAAGAAAATTGAATATTTTTTGTTGAAATTACTTTCATTAATATCTCCCTTTCAGTAGAACACAGGATACAAGCTGAAACTGGGCACTCTGAGCTCTGTGTAGCAGCAGTTACCAATAACGCACACACCAGTAATCATAGGAAGCAGATATGTGCCAAGCTCATACTAGTAAAGGATACACTCTAGAGCATCACTTAAAGCAATACTGAACTAAATTTATACGTGAGGGGTTTCTATCTTAATTGACAAGTAAAAACACAAATAAAGATAAATATTATTCATCATTACACTGTTTATACTCCTTTCTATCTCTCTCCCATATATATTTCCTTAGCAGTAGTCCAATTGTCTTTCTAATATGTGAAGAATATGATGAGGAGCCATAAATTAGTATTGTGACATTAGTCAAATTTTATAATTATTTCAGGAAAAAAACAATTGAGACAAAACTAATCCTCCCCTTTACTTGGAATGGTTCATAATTCACTAAAAATATTTAAATATTGAGCTTCATTAACTTCAAAAAAGGAACCATCCTTGTAGGAATGCAGACTATATTATGTTTAATGAGCTTATTTGCCTTTTTTTATGAACTGTGAAACAGGTAGTTTAGATAGTAACATTTACACCATCTGGCACTGTATTCTTGCATAACTATACTTTGCAATAAACTGAGAGTACTTAATAAAATCCTATCTGACTTCACTTTTGTGGTTTCAGCTTTGACTTTTGCTACTACTTTCACATTTGACAAACAAAAACGAAACCACTCTGAAGTACTTGAAAGCAAATATTGTCCATTTAAAACAGGATGTTCGGTTTTAGTAGCACTTAGGAGAATACCCTGCATAGGTTCGTTATCAGGATAGAAGATATGGTTCCGAACACAAATTAACTAGTCCATGCCCGTATACGTATGTGGATGTGGATGTATGAAGTTTGCGAAGCAGTGGCGGAGCTTCGGTGGCTAGCGACATGGCGGCTAACTGCACTCACGGCTCTTGAAGTTAGAATGTTCTATAAAATCTCTTCTTGGCATCGGATTTTGAACATATCAGGGCCATTCCTTTTTGCCGAGAATACCGAACAATAGCCAGACCCACACCCGAGGCAAAATTCCTTGCAATGCAGCTTCCAGTTGCATCTCTTGGCGCCGTCGAAATTCGCCGTGCTACGGCTGGCCGCTTACTGCGTACTGTTCTCACCATGGAGCTGCCTAGTTCGACCGCCAAAACCACCTTTTACATTGCGTCATGCTGCTTCCGTTGCCGACGGACTTCACTACATCATTTACATTTTACAATACAAGTGCCATAAGCATGGACCAGCTTCCAATTAACATGATTTTCTTATGAACATACACATAATATAAGATTTCATTATTTTAACAAATAATTTTACTTCTCTCGCTCTCTCTCTCTTTCTCTCTCTCTATCTCTCTCTCCCTCTCTCTCTCACACACACACACTCACACACACATATTACAAAACTCTAAATATCCCGTCATAAATCAGTGACTTTAACTAACACATAATAACACTTCATAATTGCAGATACACAGTTACATAATATAAACCTAATTCTAATCGATATAAGTGTTACACGCGCTAATTTGGTTACAGATAACGGGTGGTAACATTTCTAGCTCTGCGCCTTGCCCACCTGCTACAACCGGTTTTCCGTTTGCCTCAGTAGAGAGGCATCCTGACTAATGTACGTGCAGTATTTGGACAGTTGCCAAGCTTTGAAGGACGACTTATGCTACTTAATAAGGTGGAGCTCATCATTTCCTTTCGTTTGTCTTCTGTGTTCAACTTTCTCCTCCGATCCACTAAGCCTATCATTGTTTACTGTAGACTTTTAGTTAGGAGAATTCTTTTGAAACACTACAGGAGGAATGTAGAACTCGTAATTCTATATTAATGCACAGGCCCGGAATTCTGCGCTTTTACACTGACAAAGAAATCACAACCCGAAAGAATAATTAATGTAGAGCAATAAAATTTCGGGAATATATTTGTCGAGGTAACATATTTAAGCGATTTACATTGCTAAATCACAGGTTAATATAAGCGCAAGATCAGCCATTGCAAGTGTAAAACGCCGGGACAATAATAACCGGTTCACCTGTCTAAATGTAGTATGCAAGCATACTAATATGGTTGCCTTGTGTTGTAAAGATACCGGATGTAAGTTCGTGGGATGGAGATTCATGCCTGTTGCACTTGGTCAGTACAAAAGCGGTTAGTGGTGTTTGTGGAGGACGCTGGAGTTGTCGTTCGACGACGTCCCAAATGTGCTCCATTGGACGCAGAAATGGTAATCCAGCAGGACAAGGCAACATGTCTCTACTTTGTAGCGAATGCTGAGCTATAGCAGCGGTACGTGGACGAACGTTATCCTGTTGGAAAGCAACCCCTGGAATGCAGTTTATGAATGACGATACAACAGGTCGAATGTTTTTACTCGGCAGCCTTCGTCGCCGGCGATCGGCAGTCAGCAGGGTGCATGAACCAGGCATCTACTGCGAAGACCCTTACACAGCAGTGTTTCACCTGGGCGATCAGTTACTCGGAAATTGCACGTCTGCTCGCCTGTACACATCTCCGCAGCCGTCGTTCAGATCTTTTGTCTGTGACTCGTGATGGACCACAATGTCTTCGGCGTCGGTTTTGGTTAGCGCCATTTTACCATGCAGGGTTTAGGGTATATTAACACCAAGGCGGCACGCGAACAGTTTGCAAACTCAGCCGTTTCGGAAATGCTTCCGATCTTGGCTCTAAGGTCAATGATCATGCCCTTTTGGAGATCAGATAAGTGGCTCCGTTTCCGCATTACGACAACGACTGCACTGTTTTACGCGTGTCACAGACATGCTTTATATACGCTGCAAAAATAAATAAATAAAATAAAATAAGTTAATTAATAAAAATAAAAAATAAAAAAGGCACTGCCAGTCACATTAATGTGAATGGAGTGTGCATGTATCATATAAAGTGAACTGGGACCTGTGGTAGTACTGTGATTTAACTTCGTCACACAATAATCTTTATTGACTGTCGGTTTCGACCCACAGAATTCGCTTGTGATCAAAGATAAGGCAGCAAAATTCATCTCGGTCCAGAGCTCCTCATCTTCTGACATTGGAACAAGTGCGTGCGGCTTAAAATACTGAGAGAAGTACCAGTTGCGTTTAACAGGGAAATTTCGATCTAAAAAGTAGAAACCAGTAACCGCCAGTAATCGATAGAGATTATTGTGTGATCAAGAAGCATTTTTATGCCTTAATAGGAATAGACATTAGTACAAGGTCAAGTTAAGTGAGGCGAGATGCACAATCCGAATAGGTTTTTGGACAGCATGGTTGTGGAGAGAAGCAGCGATTAGTATGATTAATCAATAATTCAGGAAGAGTCTACATCGCATTTATTATTGTTATGATATCGCCAACCGGTTTCAGCCCGACGTAGGAGTCATCTTGTGGGCGTTTACACCATTGGTCGACTGCTGGTTGTGTCACTCCTGTCTACATAACGGCAGGAAACTATAGTCGACCGATGGTGTAAACGCCCAGAAGATGACCCCTACGTTGGTTTCAAACCGGTTGGCGGTATTATAACAATAATAAATGCGATTAAGACTGTTCATGAATTATTGACACTCGGAATGATCTCGTAGCTGATTTCATCTTACACTTGGAGTAAGAGCATGCATCAGAAATGGCTTCCCGTGTGCGGCGTGAAGCAAAGTGATAGAACATCACACGCCGCAAATACTCTCTGTTCTATCAAGTATTTAGATCTGTAACTTAAACGGGTTGCTCAAAATTACGAAAAGCATTTTAATGTACATTTTGTTGTTCAATGTCTAATTCTGATAGAACAGAATGGTGATCCCGGGCTCGTACAACATATTTCCATAATTACTACTTGGAGATGAAAAGTGTACTAAACTGTCAGCAATAAACGTGGATACGAGACCACACGCCGGGTACACGTCTAGAGATACACTTTCAGAACCTGTTTGCTGTCGCTTCTGCCTTGAAAAAGCGGTTGTTACTCCATCGAGATGACGAAATGTTCCTGTTGGAACATCCGAAGCTGTAAACAGCTATTAAATTATTCACCCACGTTGAACGGCGTTACATCATGCAGATCTGGGGCCAGGATAATGCTTTCGACTGGTTTTCTACTGTGGCAGAGAGTATAGATTCAAATTTAAAGCTTAAGGACAACTCCTTTCTCTTTAATAATTCTGGTTTCTAACATACGAAAATCGGGTAGCTAATGAAGAAGTCTTTTTTGTGTCATCGCTCTTCTGACTGGTTTGATATGGCCCGGAACGAATTTGTCCCTCTTCATTTCGGAGTAGCACTTGCCTCATAATCTTTCAGTTATTTGTTTAATGTGCTCCGAACTCTATCTTCCCCTACATATCTTAGCCTCTACACTCTGCAGCTTCCTCGAGTACCACGGACGTTATCCCCTGATGTCTTAACACACGTCCTCTCCCATCTTCGTGTCAGCGTATTCCATACAGTCCTCTCTCCACTGATTCTTTTTCTGGTGAAGCTCCTCATACAGTATGTGATCAAAAGTATCAAAACGCCTGGCTGAAAATTACAGGTTCGTGGCGCCTTCAATCGGTAATGCTGGAAATCAGTACGGTGTTGGCCAATTTTTAGCCTTGATCACAGCTTCCACTCTAGCAGGTATACGTTCAATCAGGTACTGGAACGTTTCTTGGGTAATGGCAGACTATTCTTCACGGAGTGCTGCACTGAGGAGAGATATCGATGTCGTTCGAAGATGCCTGGCACGAAGTCAGCGTTTCAAAACATCCGAAAGGTGTTCGATAGGATTCAGCTCAGGACTCTGTTTAGGACAGTCCATTAGAGGGATGTTTTTGCCGTGTAACCCCTTCGCCACTGGCCTTGTATTATGAACAGGAGATCTATCGTGTTGAAAGGTGCAATCGCCATCCTTGAATTGCTCTTCAACATCGGGAGGCAAGAAGGTGCTTAAAACATCAATGTAGGCCTGTGCTGTAATAGTGTCACGCAGAACAACAATGGATGCAAGCCCCCTCCATGAAAAACACGACCTCACCATAACACCACCACCTCCGAATTTTACTATTGGCACTGTGCACGTTGGAAGATGACTTTCACCGGGAATTCGTCGCATCCAGACCCTGTCATCGGAACGCCACATTATGTACCGTGATTCGTCACTCCACACAACGTTTTTCCACTGTTCAATAGTCCAATGTTTACGCTCCTTACACCAAGCGAAGCGTCGTTTGTCGTTTACCGGCGAGATGTGTGGTTTATGAGCAGACGCTCGAACAAGAAATCCAACATTTCTTACCTCCCGCCTAATTGTCATAGTACTTGCAGTGGGTCCTGGTGCAGTTTGCAATTCTTGTGTTATGGTCTGGATAGATGTCTGCCTATTACACATTACGACCGTCTTCAACTGTCGGCGGTCTTTTCAGTCAACAGAAGAGGTCGGCCTGTACGCTTTGGTGCAGTATGTCTCCCTACACGTTTCCACCTCCCCATTACATCGGAAACTGTGGACCTAAGGGTGTTTAGGAGTGTGGAAATCTCGCGTACAGACGTAAGACTCAAGTGACGCACATTCACCTGACCACATTTTAAGCCCGTGAGTTCTTGGAGTGCCCTATTCTGCTCTCTCACGATGTCTAATGACTACTGAGGTCGGTGATACGGAGTACCTGGCAGCAGGTGGCAGCACAATGCACCTAATACGAAAAACGTATGTTTTTGGGTGTGTCCGAATACTTTTGATCACATAGTGTATCGCATAAGTCCACTAAATTTTGAACATCTTTCTATGACACCACGTCTCAAATGCTTCATTTCTCTTATTTTCAAGTTTTCCCAAAGCTCATGATTCACTACCATTAAATGTCGAGCTCCATTCTTACAATTTCAGAAATTTCTTTTTCAGAATAAGGCCGATGTTGGACATTAGAAGACGTCTACTGGCCAGGAATGTCCTCTTTGCCTCTGATAATCTGCTTCATATGTCTTCCTTGCATCGCGTGACAAGTGTCATTATGCTTACAAGATAAAAGAATTTCATAAGTCTTCTTCGTGGTTTTGAATTTTGATGCTGAATTTATGGATGGCCTTATTTTACTACCCTCCCCCCTTCCAAAACTTTTGCCTTTTTCGGTTTATTCGCAGTCACATGTGGCAGGTGCCTTATCATATAGTTAAATTTTCTAAATTACTTATTATGTTTGTGTAGCTCGAAATTACCTAATGAGTGAGTCAACGTTAGTGGGGTTGAATCTCTTGTAGAGGTATATTTATAGAGGAAGTCCATCCTCCATTCCTCTTTCGTAGGAATCTGTCCATGACTCTCTCGTTGAAATCTGCAAGGTTCTCGTTTTTTTTTTCAATAGATAGCATGGCACGAGCAGACAGCCTATCACCATCCGTGGTCTTCCTAAGAAGCGTTTTGATCTACAACAAAGTGCTTCACACGTTGTCATTGAGATAGTAGCCACCAATTTCAGGGATTTCATAATGTCACTAAAAAGTCCCTACAGGCTATTTACAATTAAAAACTTCAGAAGGACAATTGTACTTTTCATTTATTGAAAAATCATTTCTAGAATAAATGATCTGCAGTTCTGTTTTTAACGTAGCTTTATTTAAACATGGACAGGACTGCACAATAGCAGAACAATTTTTTTCTGGAAGTTTTCTTTTCAGTGAACAGTAGTGCTTATCAAGTAAATTAATGTCCAATAAGTGGCAGGATAATTAAAATCTCTTTTTCTCTGCTGCATTATTATGTCACATACTTCTGTTGCAGCTACATTTCTTCTTTTATACATGTCCTCGCATGTATTTGATACATTTGTTTCTTCCTCGATTTTGATATTATCAACGTAATCTATAATTTTCAAAACTTCATTTTCGAATGCTTTGAGACTGGAACAATGGTGCGCTTTTCGAATGGGCTGTAGAAGATATTCACGTATATTAAAACATACCTCTAATCTAATGGAAAATTTTTACTGTTGGAGTTCCAACCTCATATCACGTACGTGATTCACAGCTTTTGTCTACTTGCTGCTTTCTTTAGTGAGCTGAGGACTAGAGTGGCCACTTTAATATGAAGAAACTGTAATGACTCTGAACGGTTTAAAGCTCAATCTAGAGGTCGATCCAAAAAGGACTTTTCGTCTCACAGCCAATCCTTGAATGACAGAAAAATATTCGAACCTCTACAGTTCTACTGAAAAACAATTTTACTAGTTTATTTTGACTTGTAGCTTAAGCAATAATTACGTTACGTTGGTGTGCATAACAATGCACATATTACGCGAGTTGATACTCTTCATTTAACAGTTGTTCAGACCACGTCATGGTGGCCATGCATGGTGCAAGCATTATTACCATTTTGAGATTTTTTTCCCTTCTGGTGTTGGAGAACATCAGCGAAGGTGTTTTTAATGCCAGCTGCTAAGGATGTAGCATCACTACCAGATGTATTTGAAAATGTCCAAAAATTTTCAACATGCTCTCCATTAGACAGTAATAACGCAATACTACAACAAACTGAAATTTAGAAGGTACATCAGGAGATTCGTCTGCTATCACAGACAGAAAATCTGTCTTCGCTATTGCTGCATAAATTTCCTCATAAAAACACTTGTAACATGCTCTGTAATAAATCATTCTGTGTATACTTGAATGTACCCTTAAAGACAGTAACATTATTCTTTTTCTCTTATCATGACGTCTAAATCTGAACTGAGCTGAATTAGCACTCTGAATATTCCAAGACTGTTACATTACGCTATCTAATCCATGAAAGGCAAGGTCGAACTCACCGCAAAACTTAATATGGTCAATTATTTAGGAAAGAGCATATCAACCTTTTCCGTTCGACGTCATTGTGTCTTTCTTTCATCGTGTCTGAAAGCAAAGCTAAGCTGTTGCTTAATTACCGCTTTTACGAAGACTGATATATCTAAATAACCATTCTTTTGTAAATTTATTGCTTCCTAACTTTCTGTGTTGGACGACTGAGATGTGACACGCCGCCAGCCGGGGTTGTCGAGCGGTTCTAGGCGCTACAGTCTGGAACTGCGCGACCGCTACGGTCGCAGGTTCGAATCCTGCCTCGGGCATGGATATGTGTGATGTCCTTAAGTTAGTTAGGTGTAAGTAGTTCGCAGTTCTAGGTGAGTGATGACCTCAGAAGTTAAGTCCCATAGTGCTCAGAGACATTTGAACCATTTTTTTGTGACACGCCAGTCTACGTCCAGCTTGTACTTTGGCTCTTAGCAAAAGAGCAAAAATAGAAACCAAAATAGTTTATCTGTAGAAATAATTCGAGCTGAAGCAGCGGCCTAATTCACATCCGTTTAGGAAATGCTTCCGCCCTTGGCTCGAATGTCGCACCAGTGTTTAAGAAGGATAGTAGGAGTAATTCATCGACCTACAGACCTATATCATTCAGTAGGGTTCTGGAGCAAATACTGTATTCAAACATTATGAATTTCCTCGAAGGGAACGATCTCTTGATACGTAATCAGCATGGTTTCAGAAAACATCGTTCTTGTGCTACGCAGCTAGCTCTTTATTCGCACGAAGTAATGGCCGTTATCTACAGGGGATCTCAAGTTGATTCCGTATTTCTAGATTTCCGGAAAGCTTTTGACACCATTCCAAGCTGCGGGCCTACGGGGTATCGTCTCAGTTGTACGACTGGATTCGTGATTTCCTGACAGGAAAGTCGCAGTTCGTAGTAATAGACGGCAAATCATCGAGTGAAACTGAAGTGATATCAGGTGTTCCCCAGGGAAGCGTCCCGGGACCTCTGCTGCTCCTGATCTGTATAAATGATCTGGGTGGCAATCTGAGCAGTTCTCTTAGGTTGTTCGCAGATGATGCTGTAAGTTACCGTCTAGTAAGGTCAGTTGCAAAGCGATTTAGAAAAGATTGCTGTATGGTGTGGCAGGTGGCAGTTGACGCTAAATAACGAAACGTCTGAGGTGATCCACATGAGTTCCAAAAGAAATCCGTTGGAATTCGATTAATCGACAAATAGTACAATTTTCAAGTCTGTCAATTCAACTAAGTACCTGGGCGTAAAAACTACGAACAACTTCAGTTGGAAAGGCCACATAGATAATATTGTGGGGAAGGCGAGCCAAAGGTTACGTTTCATTGGCAGGACACTTAGAAGATGCAGCAAGTCCACTAAAGAGACAGCTTACACTACACTCGTTCGTCCTCTGTTAGAATATTGCTGCGCAGTGTTGGATCCTTACCAGGTGGGAGTGACGGAGGACATCAAAAGGGTGCAAAAAAGGGCAGCTCGTTTTGTACTATTACGTAATAGGGGAGAGAGTATGGCAGATATGATACACGAGTTGGGATGGAAGTCATTAAAGCAAAGACGTTTTTCGTCGCGGCGAGATCTATTTACGAAATTTATGTCACCAACTTTCTCTTCCTAATGCGAAAATATTTTGTTGAGCCCAACCTACATAGGTAGGAATGATCACCAGAATGAAATAAGAGAAATCACAGCTCGAACAGAAAGGTTTAGGTGTTGGTTTTTCCCGCGCGCTGTTTGGGAGTGGAATGGTAGAGAAATAGTATGATTGTGGTACGATGAAACCTCTGCCAAGCACTTAAATGTGAATTGCAGAGTAGTCATGTAGATGTAGATGCCCCTTTGGACGTCAGTTATAACGCTCTCTTTCCATATTACGACAACGACTGCACTTCCAGCGTTGACCGCGACACGCTTTATATATCCTCCACTGCTCGTGGTACCTCCTGCCGCAAGAGAGTGGTTACTGCACGTTGGCGTCGACCATAGGCGGTGGTCACATTAATGTGGCTGCACTGTCTACATATTAATGACCTACCAAATATAGCGGGGGTTCCTCGAGCCTTTTCGCAGCTGTTGTAGGCCTATACAGAGGTGTCGTGCGGGAAGACTTGCAGAGCTGACACTTGGTGCAGGCAGTGGCAACTCACTGCAAGATAAACAAATGTGACATATTGCGAATACATAGACCAAAAGATTAGTTACTGTATGATTGCAAGATTGCAGGACTATCACTGGAAGCAGTCACTTCCATAAAATATCCGAGAATAAGCTTACAGGGCAATTAGAAGTGAAATGCTCAGAGAAAATTATTTGCGGTTAAGGCAGATGCCATAGAGAGAGATTCATTGGAAGTATCTTCAGGGAATGCTGTCCATAAACAAACGAAGTAGCATTCAAAACACTCGTTCGACCAGTTCATGAATATTGCTCATCAGTACGGGATCCGTACCATATAATTGATATACAAAATAGAGAAAACCTGAAGAAGAGCAGCGCGTTTCGTAACGCTTTCATTTATCAGCACGAAAGCGTCATACAGATGATCGACGGACTCCTGTGGCAGACGGAGCAAGAGAGGCGTTACGCATCACGCTATGGTTTAAACTTAAAATTCCAAAAGAGTACGTCCCCACAAGAGTCAACCAATTCACTGAAAAGCCAAAGAAACTGGTCCGCCTGTCTAATATCGTGAAGGGCCCCCGCGATCACCCAGAACTGCCGCAACACGACGTGGCATGGACTCGACTAACGTCTGAAGTAGTGCTGGAGGGAATTAACACTATGAATCCTGCAGGCTGTCGGTAAGAGTTCGAAGGGGTGAAGATCTCTTCTGAAAAGCTAGTTGCCAGGCATCCCAGATATGCTCAATAACGCTCATGTCTGAGGACTTAAGTGGCCAGCTGAAGTGTTTAAACTCGGAAGTGTGTTCCTGGAGCCACTCTGTAAATTTCTAGACGCGTGGGGTGTCGCGTTGTCCTGCTGGAATTGCCCATGGCCGTCGGAATGTGCAGTGGACGTGAATGGATGCAGGTGGTCAGACAGGACGGGTTGAGTTGATTTGGGGGAAGAGACCAAACTGCGAGGTCATCGATCTCGTTGGATTAGGGAAGGATGGGGAAGGAAGTCGGCCGTGCCCTTTCAAAGGAACCATCCTGGCATTTGCCAGAAGCGATTTAGTGAAACCACGGAATACCTAAATCAGGATGGCCGGACGCGGGATAGTAGACAGGATGCTTACGTACTTGTCACCTGTCAGAGTTGTATATAAGCCCATCAGGGGTCCCATATCACTACGTCAGCACACGCCTCATACCATTACAGAGTCTCCACCACCTTGAAAAGTCCCTGCTAACATGCTGAGTCCATGGATTCAAGAGGTTGTCTCCATATCCGTAGAAGTCCATTCGCTGGATAGAATTTGAAACGAGACTCTTCCAATGACGGAACATAGTTCCATCATCAGCAGTCCAATGTCGGTGTTGACTAGCCGAGGGGAGGCTTACACATTCATTAAGAATAAATGAGTTGGCCTTCGTTCCGCCCGTTCTGCCCGTTTACATCTCTCTGTATTTTAACACGCAAGCATTTTCCAGTTTCTTTGGCGCTTCAGTGTATACTCCTTCCTCCTCTCGAAAAGACAGTTAGGGTAAAATTAGAGAGATTCGAGTTGACACGGAGGGCTACCAGCAATCACTCTTCCCTCAAGCTGTTCGCTACTGGAAAGGAATATGGGTGTGGGAGGGGGCGGGGAAATAAGAGGGGTTCACAAAGCATTATCCACCACTCACCGCAATGTGGCTAGCAAAGAATACAGGGGGCCCCAGAAATATTGCACAAAACTTCGAAGGTTTGAGCAGGATGTCTTGAGGATGGGAAAACATGTCCAAGAACGTCATGAAACGGCGCCCGTAACAACGTCTAAGTTATAGGTATCGGCACCTGCTACCCTTTCGGTAGTAAACGTGACTTTGTACGCTGACGGACCGTACTCGGAACCCCTCGCATGCAGTTTGTTATTCAGTGAAAATGGAAATGAGCGTTTGGCGTCATTGACCGGGAGGCCCCTTGTGAGGCAGGTCCGGCCGCCTTGGTGCAGGTCTTATTACATTCGACTCCACATTTGGCGACCTGCGCGCAGGATGGGGATGAGATGATGAAGAAGACAACACAACACCCAGTCATTAGCGGAGAAAATCGCCGACCCAGCCTGGAATCGAACCCGGGCCCGTAGAAAGGCAATCCGTCATGCTGACCACTCAGCTATCGGGGCGGACTGTTAGTCAGTGATCACGAATGATTGCAAGAATGTCCAGTTGAGAAGATGGACCTAGGTCCTGGGTAGTTAGCGTATGTGTCCTATGAATGCGATGCTCTGTTGCATCAGTGGATTGTTGTTTCGGACACAGATTCCTATCCTAGATTTATTCTTGAAGACACCTTCTACAACCCATCGAAGTTTAATGCAACGTTTCTGGGACACCCTGTACTTGTAGCAGTAATTTAAATTTTGTAACTCTCCTCCCAACTTGCATCAAATACCACCACAGAAGTGAGTTTCAGTTTACATAAGCGCTGTACTGACGGACGCTCCGTCAGTGGAAACCTGCGGCTGTCGGTGTACACTGTCAGATTAATGCGTGACCTCTGACAAACGCCCAACTTCCTCTGCCCCGTCCTCTCGAGTAATACGCCACCCAGCGAGCTTGTCCCACTCCTTAGTATGACGGCAGCTGGTCTGCGAAATTAACTGGCAGCTCCGCAGTGGACGTCTTAGCAGTAATTAACAGGAAATGGCGTCTGCTCCGGCAACATTCATCCCTTTCCGCGGAGACGGATGAACAGCTCCGCCGTGTGGTCAGAAGACGCGCCTCGCTCGTCGGACCGTAACCGCCGTGGCAATCGCGAATCTCCGGCAGCGTTCCGAGTTGCAGGCCGCAGATGCCGCGACTCGGTGAATGCTAGACACAACGGAATTAATTTCGCAAGATGTTGTCCGAACCAATCTTGTACAGGTGGCTTTTTTGATGTCCCAACCTAGGTGAACTAAAACTCAAAACTTTAAAGATATCCATAAAAATTACGAAATTTGATGTACGTATACAGGGTGATCCATTGATCGTGACCGGGCCAAATATCTCATGAAATAAGCGTCAAACTTAAAAACTACAAAGAACGAAACTTGTCTAGTTTGAAGGGGGAAACCAGATGGCGCTATGGTTGGCCCGCTGGATGGCGCTGCCATAGGTCAAACGAATATCAACTGCTTTTTTAAATAGGAATCTCCATTTCTTATTACGTATTCGTGTAGTACGTAAAGAAATATGAATGTTTTAGTTGGACCACTTTTTTCGCATTCTGACAGATGGTGCTGTAATAGTCACAAACGTATAAGTACGTGGTATGACGTAACATTCCGCCAGTGCGGATGGTATCTGCTTCATGATACATTACCCATGTAAAA
This sequence comes from Schistocerca gregaria, assembly GCF_023897955.1. Taxonomy (NCBI): domain Eukaryota; kingdom Metazoa; phylum Arthropoda; class Insecta; order Orthoptera; family Acrididae; genus Schistocerca; species Schistocerca gregaria. The sequence goes on along the minus strand of NC_064921.1, from coordinate 132,206,471 downwards.
ATGGACCGTTTACCAATTGAGTAAAAGGTCGATATCGTGTTGATTTATGGCTATTGTGATAAAAATGCCCAACGAGCGTGTGCCATATATGCTGCTCGGTATCCTGGACATCATCCAAGTGTCCGGATCGTTCGCCGGATAGTTACGTTACTTAAGGAAACAGGAAGTGTTCATTCACATGTGAAACGTCAGCCGCGTCCCGTAACAAATGATGCTGATCACGCAGCTGTTTTAGCTGCTGTCGCGGTTAACCCGCACATCAGTAGCACACAAATTGCGCGAGAATCGGGTATCTCTAAATCTTCAATGTTGAGAATGCTACATCAACATTGATTGCACCCGTACCATATTTCCATCCACCAGGAATTGCATGGCGACGACTTTGAACGTCATGTACAGTTCTGCCACTGGGCACAAGAGAAATTACGGGACGATGACATTATTTGCACGCATTCTATAAAGCGACGAAGCGTCATTCACCAACAGCGGTAACGTAAACCGGCATAATATGCACTATTGGGCAACGAAAAATCCACGATTGCTGTTAAAAGTGGAACATCACTGACCATTGCGGGTTAATGTATGGTGCGGCATTATGGAAGGAAGCATAATTGGCCCCTATTTTATCGATGTTAATCTAAATGGTGCACTGTATGCTGATTTCGTATGTAATGTTCTACCAATGTTACTACAAGATGTTTCACTGCATGACAGAATGGCGATGTACTTCCAACATGATGGATGTTCGGCACATAGCTCGCGTGCGGTTAAAGCGGTACAGAATAGCATATTTCATGACAGGTGAATTAGTCGTCGAAGCACCCTACCATGGCCCGCACGTTCTCCGGATCTGACGGCCCGGGGTTATTTCTGTGCGGAATGAAGGATATTTGCTATCGTGATCCACCGACAACGCCTGACAACATGCGTCAACGCATTGCCAATGCATGTGCGAACATTACGGAAGGCGAACTGCTCGCTATTGAGAGGAATGTCGTTACACGTATTGCCAAATGCATTGAGGTTGATGGATGTAATTTTGAGCATTTATTGCATTAAAGTGGTATTTACAGGTAATCTCGCTGTAACCGCATTCGTTCTGAGAAATGATACGTTCACAGAGGTATATGTATCACATTGGAACAACCGAAATAAAATGTTCAAACGTACCCAAGTTCTGTATTTTAATTTAAAGAACCTACCTGTACCCACTGTTCGTCTAAAATTGTGAGCCATATGTTTGTGTCTATAACAGCGTCATCTATCACAAAGCGAACAAAATGGTCCAACTAAAACAATCATATTTCTTTATGTACTACACGAATATGTAATAAAAAGTAGGGATTCCTATTTGAAATAACGCAGTTGATATCCGTTTGACCTATGGCAGCGCCAACTACCGGGCCAACCATAGCACCATCTGGTTTCCTCCTTCAAGCTAGACAAGTTTCGTTCATCGTAATTTTTTCGTTTGACGATTATTTCGTGATATATTTGGCCCGGTCACGATCAGTGGACCACACTATATATGTATATTGTGTAGAGGATGGCAATTATTGAACAGTATGAAATACAATATAAAACCGTCATAACTTCTGAAAGGCTTGCGCTAGGACTTTCAAACTCTACGGATCGCTGCGGGGCATGATGGGAATTAGTATATGAAAATGTTTTGGTTTAGTGACGAATCACTCTTTCATTTCGATGTGTTCATCAGTAAGCATAATGGGCGCATTTTGGGTATTGAGACTCCGTATTTAGCGATCCAGAAGTCTCTTGACTCTCAACCTCTGATGATGATGATGATGTCTGGTTTGTGGGGCGCTCTATGGTTGGTCATAAGCTTCCGTACAATGTCCCAATATTTAGAAAGTCCACTTTTCACACAATCCAATCTAGCCACTGTCACGAATGACGGTGATGATGACGAAAAGTTGAGGACAACAGAGTCCCCGGCCAGAAAAAATCTCCAACACTGCCGGGAATCGAACCTACGACCTCGTGATCCAGAGGCAGGAACGCTCGCCACAAAACCACGAGCTGTGGACTCAACGGATTATTGTGTGGTGCCCATTCACGAAATAATCGGTGTGATATTCGTTGATGACACTGTGGCTACCGAACGGTACCTGAATGTTTTGGTAGATTATTTCTTCCTTATTGTACTAAGTTGCTTCGATTTCGACAAGATGTGGTCCATACAAGATGTAACTCCTCTCCATCGAAGCAGGAGAGTGTTTCATGTCCTGGAGGAGCACTTTGGGGACCGCATTCTTGCTCTGGCGTACGCAGAGGCCACTAGCATGAGCCTCGATTGTCCACCATATTCTGCTGATGTGTACAAATGCGACTTCTTTTCTGTGGGGCTACATGAAAGACTAGGTGTACAGCAATAACCCGAAAACCATTGCTGAGCTGAAAAAAGCCACTGAGGAGGTCATCGACAGCATCGATGTTCCGACACTTCAGCGGGTCATCCATAATTTCCCTTTTCGTCTGTGCCACATCATCGCAAATGATGGTAGGGATACCGAACGTGTCATAACCTAGCTCCAAATATCTCTAGTTACGTTTAAACGATGAATAAAGTATAAGCACGCCGTAGTTTGTAGCTAATTTACGTTTTTTTTCATCTAATTCAATAACTGTCACCTCGTATGTTGCTCATCTCCTCGTAACTACTGGACCGGTTTGAATCAAACTTCGTAAACTTGTCACTTACTATCTGGAAAGAATCGCTGTACGGGGGATAGGGGGTAACAACAGTGTACCTAGTCTACCCATAGAAGAGCTCAGTTTGGTTTTGGGAGTTTAAAACAAGTGAAGCCCATGACAAGTCCTGGCTTTATTAATCCAGTATTTGAAAATGAGGGCACTTAGTGGTCTGAAACGAACTTTCTAGATGATTTCAAACATTTACGAAACTTTATCTGACTGACAAATTCCACAGTATGAGGAAAAGAAAAAAAGTTTATCACTTACGACATTTTCGTTGTTCATGCAGAAAACTGCAAGTTTTAATATATCACTTGTTTACTACAAACTGTATTGCACACGCATTATGCAGTCGGTATTTACATACACTACTGAATGTGCCTGCAAAATTGTGTCATTTTATGGCACAAAGGTTCAGGAGATATGAGGTTGTAAATACTGAGATGCGTGAAAACGAATTTGCATGGTGAAATTCGCTAGCGAAGTAGGTATAATATGTGTAAAAATATGAATGAAATATATTAAATGTGAGTGAAACATATGTAACCTGCGTGTAGGTGGACAAAGCCATGGGTAAAAAGCTCCTTCTAAGCCCATGGATAGATTTCAACCAAACGTCGTACACATATTACTTATTATCGGGAAAGAATCAGCATCCTCCTACTGGGTGGGAGGGTGGGGGGTAATAACGTGAAGAGAGATGAGAGAGAAAGAGATGGTCAGAGGGGGGGAAGGAGGGCATGGACACAGACATGAGAAAGAAGGAGACAGATAGAGGGGAGGTGAAATGGACAGAGGAAGGGAAATGTAGTATACAGAAGGTGAGGAAACAGAAAGCGGGCGAGGAGGATATGGAAGGACGAAGGGGACGAAATGAACAGAGAAAGAAGAAGAAAAATATAAACTGAGAGAGTACGATGAAGGGAGAGAAACGGAGTAGCAGAAGGACAGAAAGAGGGGGAGTAGCAGGCGGACAGAGAGAGGAGCAGAAAGAGACTGGCAGAGAGAGTTGAGGGAAGAAAGAGATGGGTCGAGTGGATGATGGAGGAGATGGAAAGAGAGAGAGAAGAGGAAATGAAGTAACTGCGTTGGAATAAATACATAGCCTGTCATCGTCGGGTGCTAAAGTTACTTCTATAAATATATGTGTCTGAATACAACTCTCCTTGAAAGCGGGTGCTGGTGAGATGTTTCAAACGACTTGCCATATGCTACGGTATGCAGACTGTGAAATAAAAATTCAGGGTTCCCCATTCGCAAAGATTTGCTTTTGGAAGAGTGACTTTAATACGTATAAATTTCGGAGTCAGGTTCTAATGGAGAGACAATAAATAATTTAAAAGATAATATCTGGTTGCTCACAAACAGAGCTAATGTTGTAGATAAAGGAAAAAATGATCCGATCGAAAATGGGAGCCAGGAAAGCAACTGTAACGCAACTATTCCTTTCCGGTTAATTATGAGCATGATTTGGATAGTTAGTTCCCAGACGGAGTGTATTCTAATATAATGAAAGCCGAGTGCTCTAGCTTTCTATCTCCATCCTAGCGGAAAAACTTAACTGAATAATTTCTGAGAAGCAACTAATTCGTTTAAAATAGTTCCAACGGGATAATCTGAGTGGAATATTAACTTCTGATGTTCCTCCAGCCCTGCTTCCTCCCCAGCCGCTTCAGGAATTAGGACGAGAAATAAACTGCGACGCAGGCAGTCAACATCGAAATCTCGTGGCACGGAAAAGTCTGCTCATCGTGGGAGATGGTTTGGAGGAGTTACCGGATTGTTTTAGCGTCAGAAAAGGTCATGATTAACCACAGAAACAGACCACTGACAATGTATGATTGGTGAATGGCTATACAGCAATCAACCTATGGACCCCTTAACATATTCTTTCTGTAAAGATATGGGATTATACTCAAGTGAGGAGGAAATGGCAAGATCGATCGTGTGGGAAAGGACAAGGGCGCAGGCACACCAGGGAGTGATTCTCCTATGATAACTAGCTACTAGTATTTCAGATGCTGGTGACAGAGTGAGAAAGGAATGCCTCGCGGCAGGAACTGACATTAGGTAACGCTTTTCTTGGTGCCAGCGTCATGTAAGACGTATGAATACCCCTACCGTATCGATGCTGTGACTACAAAACTGGTGCTGAAAACTCAAAAGCGACATAAAGCGACCTAACATGGCATTTTAGAGAATATCAGGAGACTTTATCCATTCGCGAAGGCGCACTCACCACAGTCTCCCTCACAATTCACCTTCCTAGCCTTTTTCCAGAAAACGGAGCAGGGCCGCATGTAGAGGGGTAAGAGCTGACCGGTGGATTTAAAGCACACCAACCGAGAGTCGTGTAGGAAACGCGGTTTTTCTGTCTCAGCCCCATGCTGCCTTCCTCTCTGAAGACAAAAACTGGCTCTTTTCACCTAGTGACGGGGAGGAATTTTCTTTAGAATTCGTACACGTCAATGGTGGTCACAGGTTTTGTCATCTTCCGCGTCAAAAGGCCTCTCTTCTTTAAAGTAACTCAGGTGGTTGGGAGAGGTTTTCGTTAAAGTTTCTCATCTTCCTCACGCAAGGCCTGTCTTCGTCTCACACAAAGTAACGTAAGGTTTTGAGTGGGAACAATTTCCGTTACAATTCGATAATCAAACGGTCGTTCCCAGTCTCACTATAATTTCGCCTGCCACCATGATGCGTTAAATTATACTTACCCATACTATCATCGCGTATTATACTCTTTCCGGATAACAAATATCAACGTCGTTCCCCGAACAACAACCATGTGAAAACCAGATCGCTTTGTTCCTGCACGAGACACAGAAGGCACTAAATAATTTCGCTCTAGTCGATGCCATGTTGCATGACGTGCAAGACTTTTCGCATGCCCTCCCAAACTGTTGTCTGCTGAGGGAAATATGGACATACAGAAAACCCAACCAACTCTGTGGTTTGCATTGAATATAACATAGCCAACTGAGTTATGCATGGCATTCTTCACAGAGATACATCGTCAGTTATACAGCTAGCTTTGGGTGTACTCAAAAGATCTGATGTAGGACCATTCCTGTCTCGGCGAATTTCACTGATCAAATCTTATCGAGATGTCAGCTGATGGCAGTGTCGTCTTGTAGCAACATTTCGACTAGAATCCTCATCATCATCCTTAGGCAAAGATGAGAGATGTAATGTTGTACTGTATTGGAGCTGAATAGGTCGCTTCAAGAAAGTGATACAGCCGGTGAAAAGGACTTTATTGCTCAAAATGGTCACTTGACGCGTTTAGGACTTATTTCCATTAACAGATATTTAAAACGTTAGATTAGAAAAATTTATATACTAACTTTCTTTTTTTTATATACTAACTCCCCCCCATGAACCATGGACCTTGCCGTTGGTGGGGAGGCTTGCGTGCCTCAGCGATACAGATGGCCGTACCGTAGGTGCAATCACAACGGAGGGGTATCTATTGAGAGGCCAGACAAACGTGTGGTTCCTGAAGAGAGGCAGCAGCCTTTTCAGTAGTTGCAGGGGCAACAGTCTGGATGATTGACTGATCTGGCCTTGCAACATTAACCAAAACGGCCTTGCTGTGCTGGTACTGCGAACGGCTGAAAGCAAGGGGAAACTACAGCCGTAATTTTTACCGAGGACATGCAGCTTTACTGTATGATTAAATGATGATGGCATCCTCTTGGGTGAAATATTCCGGAGGTAAAATAGTCCCCCATTCGGATCTCCGGGCGGGGACTACTCAGGAGGATGTCGTTATCAGGAGAAAGAAATCTGGCGTTCTACGGATCGGAGCGTGGAATGTCAGATCCCTTAATCGGGCAGGTAGGTTAGAAAATTTAAAAAGGGAAATGGATAGGTTAAAGTTAGATATAGTGGGAATTAGTGAAGTTCGGTGGCAGGAGGAACAAGACTTCTGGTCAGGTGACTACAGGGTTATAAACACAAAATCAAATAGGGGTAATGCAGGAGTATGTTTAATAATGAATAGGAAAATAGGAATGCGGGTAAGATACTACAAACAGCATAGTGAACGCATTATTGTGGCCAAGATAGATACGAAGCCCACACCTACTACAGTAGTACAAGTTTATATGCCAACTAGCTCTGCACATGACGAAGAAATTGAAGAAATGTACGATGAAATAAAAGAAATTATTCAGATAGTGAAGGGAGACGAAAATTTAATAGTAATGGGTGACTGGAATTCGAGTGGAGGAAAAGGGAGAGAAGGAAACATAGTAGGTGAATATGGATTGGGGCTAAGAAATGAAAGAGGAAGCCGCCTAGTAGAATTTTGCACAGAGCACAACTTAACACTGGTAACACTTGCTTTAAGAATCATGAAAGAAGGGTGTATACGTGGAAGAACCATGGAGATACTAAAAGGTATCAGATAGATTATATAATGGTAAGACAGAGATTTAGGAACCAGGTTTTAAGTTGTAAGACATTTGCAGGGGCAGATGTGGACTCTGACCACAATCTATTGGTTATGACCTGTAGATTAAAACTGAAGAAACTGCAAAAATGTGGGAAATTAAGGAGATGGGACCTGGATAAACTGAAAGAACCAGTGGTTGTACAGAGTTTCAGGGAGATCATAAGGGAACAACTGACAGGAATAGGGGAAAGAAATACAGTAGAAGAAGAATGGGTAGCTCTGAGGGATGAAGTAGTGAAGGCAGCAGAGGATAAAGTAGGTAAAAAGACGAGGGCTGCTAGAAATCCTTGGGTAACAGAAGAAATATTGAATTTAATTGATGAAATTAGAAAATATAAAAATGCAGTAAATGAAGCAGGCAAAAAGGAATACAAACGTCTCAAAAATGAGATCGACAGGAAGTGCAAAATGGCTAAACAGGGATGGCTAGAGGACGAATGTAAGGATGTAGAAGCTTATCTCACTAGGGGTAAGATAGATAATGCCTACAGGAAAATGAAAGAGACGTTTGGAGAGAAGAAAACCACGTGTATGAATATCAAGAGCTCAGATGGCAACCCAGTTCTAAGCAAAGAAGGGAAGGCAGAAAGGTGGAAGGAGTATATAGAAGGTTTATACAAGAGTGATGTACTTGAGGACAATATTATGGAAATGGAAGAGGATGTAGATGAAGATGAAATGGGAGATACGATACTGCGTGAAGAGTTTGACAGAGCACTGAAAGACCTGAGTCGAAACAAGGCCCCCGGAGTAGACAACATTCCATTGGAACTACTGACGTCCTTGGGAGAGCCAGTCATGACAAAACTCTACCAGCTGGTGAGCAAGATATATGAGACAGGCGAAATACCCTCAGACTTCAAGAAGAATATAATAATTCCAATCCCAAAGAAAGCAGGTGCAGACAGATGTGAAAATTACCGAACTATCAGTTTAATAAGTCACAGCTGCAAAATACTAACGCGAATTCTTTACAGAAGAATGGAAAAACTGGTAGATGCGGACCTCGGGGAGGATCAGTTTGGATTCCGTCGAAATGTTGGAACACGTGAGGCAATACTGACCTTACGACTTATCTTAGAAGAAAGATTAAGAAAAGGCAAACCTACGTTTCTAGCATTTGTAGAGTTAGAGAAAGCTTTTGACAATGTTGACTGGAATACTCTTATTCAAATTCTAAAGGTGGCAGGGGTAAAATACAGGGAGCGAAAGGCTATTTACAATTTGTACAGAAACCAGATGGCAGTCATAAGAGTCGAGGGGCATGAAAGGGAAGCAGTGGTTGGGAATGGAATGAGACAGGGTTGTAGCCTATCCCCGATGTTATTCAATCTGTATATTGAGCAAGCAGTAAAGGAAACAAAAGAAATATTTGGAGTAAGTATTAAAATTCATGGAGACGAAGTAAAAACTTTGAGGTTCGCCGATGACATTGTAATTCTGTCAGAGACGGCAAAGGACTTGGAAGAGCAGTTGAACGGAATGGACAGTGTCTTGAAAGGAGGATATAAGATGAACATCAACAAAAGCAAAACGAGGATAATGGAATACAGTCAAATTAAATCGGGTGACGCTGAGGGAATTAGATTAGGAAATGAGACACTTAAAGTAGTAAGGGAGTTTTGCTATTTAGGAAGTAAAATAACTGATGTTGGTCGAAGTAGAGAGGATATAAAATGTAGACTGCCAATGGCAAGGAAAGCGTTTCTGAAGAAGAGATATTTGTTAACATCGAATATAGACTTAAGTGTCAGGAAATCATTTCTGAAAATATTTGTTTGGTGTGTAGCCATGTATGGAAGTGAAACATGGACGATAACTAGTTTGGACAAGAAGAGAATAGAAGCTTTCGAAATGTGGTGCTACAGAAGAATACTGAAGATAAGGTGGATAGATCACGTAGCTAATGAGGAGGTTTTGAATAGGATTGGGGAGAAGAGAAGTTTGTGGCACAACTTGACTAGAAGAAGGGATCGGTTGGTAGGACATGTTTTGAGGCATCAAGGGATCACAAATTTAGCATTGGAGGGCAGTGTGGAGGGTAAAAACCGTAGAGGGAGACCGAGAGATGAGTACACTAAGCAGATTCAGAAGGATGTAGGTTGTAGTAGGTACTGGGAGATGAAGCAGCTTGCACAGGATAGAGTAACATGGAGAGCTGCATCAAACCAGTCTCAGGACTGAAGACAACAACAACAACAACATATACTAACTATAGAAAAATATAAAATGCGGTTCGTAAAAATCCACCCAACTGCCGAGTGGTGCACAGGGTACGAGCGTTAGAAGATGTACCGTGTATGTAACATAAGATGAGTAACTACTAGCTCTCGCAGGGAGACGGAGGGACAAAGGCCACCAGAGAGCAGGAGCTACATGGTTGCACCACGGGCACAATAGCTGACGTTTCGTATACAAAAATGTCAGCTTGTTTCCACGGAGGTAACAGAGTGTACTCTGTAGTAAGTACAAAATGTACAAATATCAAATAATAAATTCTTGACTGATAAGGTGTATATTATCATACACAACCGTCCTCCATGGACCAACTATGGAGGCATCATACAAAGATGTCATATGCAGAAAAATGTGTGACTTGCAAAGACATCTGTGATTCATTACTAAGTGATACCTCTAAACATTACAAGGTAGCTGGTTTACAAAAGTACACGAAAGAGGAAAATTTTTAGTAACAATGCTTAAATTATGGTTACGTGCCCAGCACGACTGGTATATGATAACAAAGACAAAATATTATCCACTGAAACGGACCAGTATGACTAAAAATTGTCTGTGAGAAGTAAAGGTGATAGGGGGCAAAAAAAAGACGAATCCTTACTCTAATACACAAGTTGTCGAAGCTGTTGGTATCATAAAAGCTAATGTAATGGGGCACAACATGAAGAATCAAGAAGAAATTTCTTATTTTACTGAACTACTTGAGACCTCGCTTCCTTTCAATCCATTTTAATTTAATGGAAAAATATATTTTCAGCAATATGCAAATATATTCTGAAATTGCATAGAAACGCAGTTCTCTAATAAATATTATAACAGATATGTCGATGATACTCTTATAATACGCAATGCATGTAGCGATGAAATCGATTCATTAATTACTATATCAAATACTATGCACAGAAAACATTTGTTTACAGTTGAACACGAAATCCAAAAGAGTATCAGCTTTCTAGATATTATAATTACCAATTACAATGGCAAACACAAATCTGCAATTAACAAGAAGCCTACAACGAGCGACGCAGTTATTGATGCTGATCCATCTCATCCCTTGAAATATAAGACAGCATTCTTCCAGACTAAAATTCAGAGGTGACTACGAAGGCTTTCCCGGGGTAATAATTGATAATATTCTTCTCGGGTATGCAGCCGGATAATACGTCTTCATGACACAATATTTCCGCGGTCCAACTGGCCACCATCTTCAGATGAGAGTGCTGGTGCACGATCTCGCCGGCGAGATCGTGCACCAGCACTCTCACCTGAAGATGGCAGCCAGTTGGACCGCGGAAATATTGTGTCATGAAGACGTTATGATCCGGCTGCATACCCGAGAAGAATATTATCTAAAATTCAGAGAATTTTGATGCTGCAATTAGAACCATAAATGATTCAGAAAGAGATTAATCTTCTTAATCATGTAGCTAAAGCCAATAATTATAAAGCTAATGACATGGATCGATTATTCAACATTATTACAAACATCATATCAGAACTCACTTCCAGCTAATATTAACAATAACTAGAAAATTACTAAAATGATATACTTAAATACCTTATCTGATAATATAAATGAATAATTTAAGAATACATAACTAATTATAGATTTCACAACTAAAATTACTTGTAGTTTGATCTATGACATACCATTGATAACCATTACAATACGTACACAAACTCTGGGGCCTATAAAATAATCTGCGTTAAATCTGACAACATTTATGTTGGACAACTGGCTGGAAATTTCAAATTAGATTACATGGACATATTACAAAGGTGGGAAGCTGTAAATTTCTCTTTGGTCAATAGACAATGAGTAGAATCTGTTTCAAGTAACCTAACAATTCTTCATAATGCCCGCAAAGGCCCTTTGCTCAGCACTTTAGAAGAAATAGAAATTTATGTTCATCATAAAAGAAAATCACTAACTTCGCTTAACGAACAGTTAGGTTTCATAGAAAAGTTCTTTTTCGATCTCTTTGACGACTTACTCCAGGATTCGTTTCTCCTCGTCTATTTTATTCCTGCACAGGTTTGCTATATTGCTATGGCAAAAGCTTACTCTGAATACATCCTGGTTTCATGTAATGGTACTTTTACTAGCGAACATTTGAATCACTTTCTTTACTGACCATTTTTATACCACGAGAATGATGAAAATTTAATAAATCACTTTATCACATCAAGAGTATTTTCGGTAATCGAACACTTTTATTACCGCATATTCCCATTTTTGATCTGTAGTTAATTACTGTGTGGATTCAAGTCAAAGTTTTAAAGAGTGACAATTCTTCATTATTGTCTGAATGCTGATTGGAATATTTAAAAACCTTTGGTTACGAATTTTAGCACATGTTTCACGCTGAGGGCGCTGTATATTTAGGAACACTGGTTTCGACAGAAGGACAACATTACTCCTTTTATATTTGATGTAACACTATTTATATTCATTTTACAAATTAACCAAGACACAATAGCAGGTCATCATTTACTGTAAAATGGGGATACATTGATGTTTCTGTTATTAACAGAGTACCATTGCCGCATTATCCTAATCACCGTTACATTACGTAGGTTTAGGTTCCCATTGTGGACATTTGATGTTAATGTCAAAGATTTATTTAAATTTATTTTCATATTAATCCACTGAGGTTCTTTAATGTTTTAAACGTAATTGTAAACCCTGGGGGTAATTAATGCCTCACAACTCATTTTGTACATAATATTACGAACAGGAACACATCGATATTCATACCATTACCGTGATTACAGGTAATACTTTTCTCGCCATCTATATCTGACATATGCCATGCACAATAGAAGGGCACTCTTGTCTTATACCTTGAAATATTTTGCTCGTATCTCCTTTTAGTAATCAAAAGCCATGTTCTTTTTTAATATAATTGTAACATAAATTATCTCAATGTATAATAACTATTCCGTTCTCTGACTGACAGTAGATGATGGTACTCTGATTATTAGCGAGCCACAGATTGTAAGCCAATACTGATGTATCTTTGACGATCTTCAGAACGTTACCACGATTACTGGTAGCGTCCCTGCTAAATATATTTGCCTCATGATTGTTACACAGAGGTCCACATAGAAAGCGCAATGTGCATTCTTAAACGTTAACACCTCAATTTCTTTCCTTCTGAACAATTTTAAGTTTTATATTAAGGTTCGATAAAGCATATTTTGATTTTTGATATACCTAAGGTCTGGACGTAAGTACTGTACACAAATAATTGTATTTAGCCTTTATTTAACGTGTTTTATACTCTTGAATGACAATGACGTAATGCCCGATACACAACAAAATTAGTAAACGGCTAGTATCCGATACTATCAAAACAGAAGTTGTTCAGTATCAGCATTATTATAGTTCTTATACTCAGTTTGCAACACTAAAAAGAAATAAGCTAATCTAAAATTTCCCATGTTCTTTCCAGAAAACAGAGTCAGAGGGAAGATTAAGATGAAGCGATTAAGAGTATAGCTAGACGTGGTACTTTGTAGATTTTAGTACACATAGTAACGCCAAAAGTAATCCTTCGTTCCATCTTCCTAAGGTCTATCTTAATATGTCAGACAGCATTGACGACGCAGAAGATCACAGTTAACACAGGTTTATCTCTGGCTTGTTTGGCACGAGGTGTCGCTGCACGAAATTCTATCGTACCTGACAGTAGTAAATGGATTGGCTGTATCTACACTTGTACTGTACCGAATACTATGTCTAGAATTTCCAAACCGGATAATGAGGTAAACCATTTTACAATGACGTTGTGAACTAGTACCTAAGTATTACTTTCTTCTTGTAGTTACATAGTGTTAAGTTTTTATTGACTTTATTCGAAGTCAGGCCAGTCAAAGACTGTCTAAGAACATTTCTGTAACCCAAAATAGACGTAGTTAACAGGTTAAACATTGTTGAGTGTTCATTTATACTGTTTTTATTTTGATGTATATAATCATTGGTTGTTTTGTAATTTGCATTATAACCATGTTTTTCTGATATGTGCTACCCAACCACGATACTATTGTACGTGGCTTCCCATGGCCGTCATTGGAAACGCGGCCGTGACGTTACTGTGAACAAATGAGTGTTGACTAACGAAAACTCGTAGCATCGTCATTGCTTTCGGGTTGATTTTGAAGTGGTTGGGTGTCTCCTCGTGTAACGCCGTCCGTAGTGCAGTACATTTTTGTTCCTAATCACGGATACCTTTGAGATTGGAAAATGAAGGAAGAAGATGCGGCGAAAGTGGACACATCCAGGGGAAAAACTTTGTATTCAGTGTTATACAGTTTTTCTAGGAAGAACAAACAGCAGAAACAGGTAACTGCACCGTTCAGAAAGCAAACGCAGGGCGGCCAACATGATAGGCAAGTTAGAGAGAGCAGTGAGATAAATTCTGAAAGATTTTAAGAAAATGTAAGAAATCAGGAAAAAATTAAAATTCTTAGAAAACAAAAGGCACTCTAGAAAACCAGTCTATATAGACATTACGATAAAAAGTACTATGAGCAGAAAAAAAATCCCAACCCTGAGAAAGCTGCTTATATTTTCAAAAACTGAGGTACCTTTTCAGAGGGGAAGGGAAACATACGGGAAAATTTAGCGACAGATGTCAGTTTAACTCAAAAAATGTAAAAATAAGAGAAGCATTACAATCCAACATTCCGGCATTGTTGCAAAGCGTGTGGAATACCTTACAGCAACCAGAAGTAGTGAAATGGGGACAAATACACCAGTGGAACTCATGGCTAAACGTGGGGACATACGCATTATACCACGAAAAAGCGCTGGCAGCATGAAGAAATTCCGGACCTAACGACTAATAGCTGTCTAGGACAAAGAGTTGCTATGGTCCTTGCTTGAGAAGCAATGGGTGCCACACAGGGGACAGAGTCAGTTTCTTATTCGGAATCTAAATTCAAATATTATCACGATGGTATGTATAGGGATAGTACCACAAATGGTTATTGTTGTTTTTGATAACATGCCGTATCATACTAAACAGAGAATAAAGGACCCCACTATCGCAATTCGCAAAAAAAACGGAATAAGTAAATGGTTTATTCAAAACAAATTCTGTTTGAATCGCACTTTTACATATATTGTGTGCTATTATAAACAAAAACTGTTTTAAAGTGTAAAGTGTTTTAAAGTGTAAGTGACTCAATGTTCTGAGATTCCCTGAACCGTGCAGGGGTAATCTGGAATACAATGAAACAAAAATAGCAGGAAAACATTTCTCTCGTTAATTTAATGACAGCACCTTAAAACAAACAACTAAAGAGTTTTTAACTCACATTACTCAGCATGATTGCTTAAAAGCTTCCGAACATGTGAGAGGAATTGAAAATGACGATTGGCGCAGAGATGACTTAATGGAGGAAGCAATAGAGAATATAATAATCAATGGCCGGCCGGGGTGACCGAGCGGTTCTAGGCGCTACTCTATGGAACCGCGCGACCGCTACGGTTGCAGGTTAGAATCCTGCCTTGGGCATTATGTGTGTGATGTTAGTTAGCCTTAAGTAGTTCTAAGTTCTAGGGGACTGATGACCTTCAAAGTTAAGTCCTATAGTCCTCAGAGCCAATAATCAATGCTGATCGGGAGGGTGCTGACGAATATGGAGCATTTGACGACAACAGTGATACGGAAACTGACTCCTCGGATGACAATGGACCCGGCAACAGTGCAACACATACAGCAGATGAAGAACTTGGAGTACACCCTCTTCATGACGTTCATCCAATTCATAACTATAATCATCAATATTAGTATAATTTTCACTGCGTAACTGTGGTTGTACTTGCTCCCCTCCTCAACTCCGACTTTGAACTGATTTGCGGTAAGTCGACCCAAGCGCCCGCAGTCCAATGGTTGGTTGGTTGGTTGGTTGGTTGAGTTGGGACAAGGGACCAGACAGCGATGTCATCGGTCCCATGGGATTACTGAAGGATGGGGAAGGAAGTCGGCCATGCACATTCAAAGGAAACATCGCGGCAGTTGCCTGAATTAGGGAAATCACGGAAAATCTAAATCTGATTGCCCACATGCGGGTTGGAACCGTCGCCCTCCAGAGTGCGAGTCCAGTCGTTCGGTAGCGTTCTCGCTTCCCACGCCCGGGTTCCCGAGTTCGATTCCCGGTGGGATCAGGGATTTTCTCTGGCTCGTGACGACTGGGTCTTGTGCGATGTCCTTAGGTTAGTTAGGTTTAAGTAGTTCTAAGTTCTAGGGGACTGATGACCATAGATGTTTAGTCCCATAGTTCTCAGAGCCATTTGAACCAGCTAACCACTGTGCCATCTCGTTCGGTGCAGTCCACTGTTAAATACTGTTGTGGTCGACTAGTACACAGCTACATATCAATGGCTACACAGCTGAAACACCGAAGTACACAAATTAAAAGCTGATACGCACTGCAGCATTTCTACGACCACGTATCGACTGATAGAGAATTCTTGTTTTTGGCTGAACAGTTTCAATAATTCTGATTTTTCAGCATTATTGCAGTATAATCAGTTTATTTATCTGCTCGCACGTCACATTCACGCGGGCACAACACATGAAAAGATTTTTCACATGGGTGCTAGGGCGTGTCCCGCTCTTGACACTTTTTTTCAGTTCTAGTATTAGGTCATTAGCGCGGGTTCACGCGAGTGCATAAATACAGTAGCGCAGACGACAGGTGGCTGCGCTTGTTTTTCACACATGCATATTACGTGTTACCACTTCGCACTGCGAAATTCAACGCAGCATGTGTGAATTTGCGCAGCTGTGTGTATTATGCAGCGGGTATTCGCTTAACTGTTTTAATTGGTGTTCGCTCCACTGTGCATACGACAGGTAATGTGCGTATGACTTCTTTTTTGATTCATCAGTGCTTTCATATGAACCGTCACGAATTTCTGCCCTGTGCCAAACTCTTCAGCTCAGAGTAGCACCTGCACCACTCGACCTCCATTATTTGTTGGATATACACTCCTGGAAATTGAAATAAGAACACCGTGAATTCATTGTCCCAGGAAGGGGAAACTTTATTGACACATTCCTGGGGTCAGGTACATCACATGATCACACTGACAGAACCACAGGCACATAGACACAGGCAACAGAGCATGCACAATGTCGGCACTAGTACAGTGTATATCCACCTTTCGCAGCAATGCAGGCTGCTATTCTCCCATGGAGACGATTGTAGAGATGCTGGATGTAGTCCTGTGGAACGGCTTGCTATGCCATTTCCACCTGGCGCCTCAGTTGGACCAGCGTTCGTGCTGGACGTGCAGACCGCGTGAGACGACGCTTCATCCAGTCCCAAACATGCTCAATGGGGGACAGATCCGGAGATCTTGCTGGTCAGGGTAGTTGACTTACACCTTCTAGAGCACGTTGTGTGGCACAGGATACGTGCGGACGTGCATTGTCCTGTTGGAACAGCAAGTTACCTTGCCGGTCTAGGAATGGTAGAACGATGGGTTCGATGACGGTTTGGATGTACCGTGCACTATTCAGTGTCCCCTCGATGATCACCAGAGGTGTACGGCCAGTGTAGGAGATCGCTCCGCACCCCATGATGCCGGGTGTTGGCCCTGTGTGCCTCAGTCGTATGCAGTCCTGATTGTGGCGCTCACCTGCACGGCGCCAAACACGCATACGACCATCATTGGCACCAAGGCAGAAGCGACTCTCATCGCTGAAGACGACACGTCTCCATTCGTCCCTCCATTCACGCCTGCCGCGACACCACTGGAGGCGGGCAGCACGATGTTGGGGCGTGAGCGGAAGACGGCCTAACGGTGTGCGGGACCGTAGCCCAGCTTCATGGAGACGGTTGCGAATGGTCCTCGCCGATACCCCAGGAGCAACAGTGTCCCTAATTTGCTGGGAAGTGGCGGTGCGGTCCCCTACGGCACTGCGTAGGATCCTACGGTCTTGGCGTGCATCCGTGCGTCGCTGCGGTCTGGTCCCAGGTCGACGGGCACGTGCACCTTCCGCCGACCACTGGCGACAACATCGATGTACTGTGGAGACCTCACGCCCCACGTGTTGAGCAATTCGGCGGTACGTCCACCCGGCCTCCCGCATGCCCACTATACGCCCTCGCTCAAAGTCCGTCAACTGCACATACGGTTCACGTCCACACAGTCGCGGCATGCTACCAGTGTTAAAGACTGCGATGGAGCTCCGTATGCCACGGCAAACTGGCTGACACTGACGGCGGCGGTGCACAAATGCTGCGCAGCTAGCGCCATTCGACGGCCAACACCGCAGTTCCTGGTGTGTCCGCTGAGCCGTGCGTGTGATCATTGCTTGTACAGCCCTCTCGCAGTCTCCGGAGCAAGTATGGTGGGTCTGACACACCGGTGTCAATGTGTTCTTTTTTCCATTTCCAGGAGTGTATTCCGATATCTGTCTTTCTCTATAGTTTTTTACCAGTGCAGCTCCCTCTAGTAACATGGAAGTCATTCCTTGCTGTCTTAAAAATGTCCTACCACCCTGTCGCTTCCTCCTATCGGTGTTTTCCATACTGTCCTGTCTTCGCCGATTGTAAGAAGAACCTCCTCATTTGTTATCAGTCCAACTAATTTTAACATTCTTCTGTAGTTTCACACCTGAAACGCTTCGATTCTGTTTCCGGTTTTCTCATTGTCCATGACTCACTACCATACAGTGCCGTGTGCTGCAGGAACATCCTCAGAAATTTAATCCTCAAATTACGGACGGGAATGTCTTCTTTGTCTGTCTACTCTGTCCTCATTCCTCCTTCCGTCATGAGTCACTTTGCTTCCACGGTACCAATTCTCCCACTTCTTCTAGTTTGTGACCAATTTTGATATATTTCAGTTAACTCTCAATTCGCATTGATTACTGATTACAGTTTTCATACCATCTACATGTACCCCTACATCAACATAAATACTCTGCAAGCCACCGTACGGTGCATGGCGGGGGTATCCTGTACCATTACTTGTCATTTCCCCTCTTATTCCACTCGAAACTAGAGCGAAGGTAAACAATTCCGTATGACACCTAATTTCTCGTGTCTTATCTTCCTGGCCGTTGCGCGCGTTGTATGTTGGATGCAGTAGAAACGTTCGGTAGTCAGCTTCAAACGACAGTTCTATAAATTTTCTCTGTAGTGTTTCTAAAAAAGAAAGTCGCCTTCTCTCCAGGAATTACCATTTGAGTTCCCGAAGCATGTCTGTAAAACTTGTGTGTTGTTCGCATCGACCGGTAACAAATCTAGCCGCCCGTCTCTGAACTGCTTCGATGTCTTCCTTCAATCCGACATGGTACGGATCCCAAACACTGGACCGGTACTCAAGAATAGGTCGCACCAGCGTCCTATACGCTGTCTCCGTTAGACGTGAACCGCCCTTTCCTAAAATTCCATACAGCAGGTAATGTAATTCTTCACCTTACTGGGGATAGCGATGTCTTCAGTATATATTATCATGCATATCCTCTCATTCTAAATATTAATCTCACTCTTGAAAATTCCGTTTATTTCGGTCACTGCTTTTTTCTTCACTCTTGCTTGCTCTATCAAGGGCAATGTCAGAACTGTCTCTCGTACCTTTACCTTTCCTAAAGCCAAACTGATCCTCACTTAACAAATCCTCGATTTTCTTTTCCACTTATTTGTATAAAACTCTTTTCAGAAGCTTTGATGCACGAGCTATTAAGCTAATTGTAGTTCTGATTGTACTCTTTCAATCATAGAGAGTCTATGCACCAGCTTCAATAGTCGTCTGGTTGTCATTACCTCCAGGAATTTTAGATACTCCGATGGAATGTTATCTATCCCTTCTGCCTTATTTGATCTCAAGTCTTCCAAAGCTCTTTTAAATGCTGACTCTAGCGCTGGATCCCATTTTTCTTTCACATAGACTGCATTTTCTTCTACTATCACGTCATCAGACAGGTTCCTTCTGCGTACTTTTTCTGCCTATCCGCTCTCTCCTCTGCATTTAACAGTGGAGTTCCCACCGTTCTCTTAATGTTGCGCCGGCCAGTGTGGCCGAGTGGTTCTGGGCGCTTCAGTCTGGAACCGCGCGACCGCTACGGTCGCAAGTTAGAATCCTGCCTCGGGCATGGATGTGTGTGATGGCCTTAGGTTAGTTAGGTTTAAGTAGATCTAAGTTCTAGGGGACTGATGACCTCCGATGTTAAGTCCCATAGTGCTCAGAGCCATCTTAATGTTGCAGCCTTAATTTCACCGAAGATTGGTTTGACTTTATGTCTGCTGGATCAGTCCTTCCGACGACCAATTCCTTTTTGACTTTACTCCCCCACTCGCAAAGTTATATCCGTTCGTTGGTTATTTCATCTTTTTCTCACTATAAACTCCTACTTGTGTCCGAATATCTGAATGGGGGCTGGTCTGGTATCTTTTGTTAATGGAGAGAGGATCACGACAGTTTTTTCAGTTACAGCCCACATCTCATGTTCATACGCGTTAGCTGTCTTTATAACAGAGGTAGCCATTGCCTTCTGCAGCCTAATGCCTTTAATCAATACTAATTCTTCCACCTTTCAGTGGCTGTTTCTCATCCTAAGGAGAAGAGAGTACCCTGAACGTCTGTCCGCTCTTCCGCCCTTTTTGGCAGGCCGTTGCCACGCCGAGGTTGACTTCATACGCTGGAAAATATTCGGCCGTCCTTGCTGATGATATTTTATTCAAAATTTAAACAGTGGGGCGGACCAGGCACCCAGTACGGTTTGATTACTAGTCGAAGACGCTACCACTTGAGTACGAGTTCAACAAAAATTGCAAAGTTACAAGCCAATAAAGAAATGCTGCTCATGTTACTAATAATTGCATGTCTGACGCTGAAAATGATTTTATGTTGTTTAGCATTATCGCGATACAAGCTATTAAACGCGAGTTGAAGAGGTAGTCATTAAAAAGTAGTTATTTTTGTCACACCTGAGTTTCTCCCAGTGTATATAATGACATTGTCGGCAAACGCCAATCTTTAAAGTGGTTCACAACATATCATTTTCAAGCCAAAACTGCACAATGTAAGCGTTGCGGAACATATATGTATTTACTATAAACAATAGCTCCCTCACAAGCCAAAGATGGTGACGTCAGAAGTTATGGTTAGTGAAAATTAATAACCATCAGGTGAGCTAGCATTACATAATTCCCTGTGTTTTTGACAAGGGAAAGGAAGCACGATTCCACGCAGAATATAAACAAAAGCTTCATATCTAATTATAAGGTTACTTGCTAATTTAAATTCAACTTCTTCCTTAATAACACCATCCTATAGCTGGATATGCATGTCAGGAACTCGGTGTTGGTATGTTCCATAGGATGACCGGTGCCAATACAATGTTCTGTAATAGCAAATTTGCTCAACTGTTCTAGGCGTACCTGACTCCTGCGCTTAGTACTCCAGCCCTCCACAGTCCTCACAGTCTGACCTATATATGACACGCCACAACTGCAAGGGGGACGATAGACACTCTCCTTAAGCAAAACATGGACCACCCTTCACGTAAGGTAAAATGGCTCTGAGCGCTATAGGACTTAACACATGAGGTCATCAGTCCCCTAGAACTTAGAACAACTTAAACCTAACTAACCTATGGACATCACACACATCCATGCCCGAGGCAGGATTCGAACCTGCGACCGTAGAAGTCGCACGGCTCCTGACTGTAGCGCCTAGAACTGCTCGTCCACCCTGGCCGGCTTCGTAAGCTAAAAGGAAGCTAATCTTACGTGAAGGACAGAAGACGTGTTTCACATCTTATTTCCGCCAAACAGACCAATCCAGTTGGAAATTTTCCCTTCTTAAGGGAAAAAGTCCGTAGACCTTGGTATCACGTCGGTATTATCACCATTCACCTGACGGCACGATTGATCGATAGCGCTATGCAGGTCTGATCTGTCCTATGCTATAGCCGCTCTCTCAGGGTACGAGATTCCGTGCGTCTTATGTACCAAGGCACGAAGTACCTCTTTGTTCTAAATCGGATGGTTTTAATTAATACTGGTTAAAAACAAAGGGCATCATCGAATATATCAACCCAAAATCGCATTCGTTAAACTCAGTAAAAACTTTTCTAGATGGACGCGAGTGGACGCGAGTTTTTACTGAGTTTAACGAAGGCGATGTTGGCCTAATATATTCGATGATGACCTTTAGCTACACTGGCTAAAGGATTGTTCTAAGAAATACCAAATTAAGATAACCTGAAGATGCTTAAGAAAAGCGAAACGCGTAGTTAAAAAAATAAAAAGACTATAATTTCAACCAAGACTGTTTTTAACCAATATTGTTAAGCCCTGGTTTACTGTATGACACATATGGATTGGAAGAATTTCTAGCCAATTGTCTACAACATCTCCTGGCTGCATCCCCATAAGTTATTACAACAAAGGTATTTTTCGTTGTTGCGAGATGTTTTCACTAACTTCCAATCACCAGAATTCTCTTCTGAATGCTATTTTGTTGAGTCCCTTCCCAGAAATGCCCTTCACACTAAAATAAGAGAAATGTGAGTTGGAACCGAAAAATTTAGGTATTCATTTTCCTCGTGTGGTACTCGAGATGTAGAAACTTCGAGAAAGAATCTATAAGAGGCCTTGTGAGCCCTTTCACAAGCACTTATGTACGAACTACAGACTAGTGTTTTAGATGTACAACCTGTTAAGTAAGATCATTGTCGGGTTAACCAGTAGCAAAAATAAACCAAGTCTACTGTGGAAGCGACCTTCAAGTGCGTCCTATTTGCTTTCCCAGCTGTTTCACAGTGAAGGTCTTTTTTCCTTGCAACTTCTTTTTGATGTAAGACCACACATCTTCGATATGATTGGCGTCAGGTGGCTGTGATGGACAATCAACCACCTTCACCCCTTTCTCCTTTTTCCATTCACTGCAAATCAAGCTGTGGAATTTCGGATCATTTTCATACTACAATATCCAATCACCATTTCCGCCGATGAAGCAACGTTTGACAGTAAGCACGAGACATCTTCGACAAACGAAACGTGGAAGCTGCACTCACGTCTCTTCTTGTGTAGCTCGGATAAGAATTAAGAGTAAACTAATGCTTTATGGACATTATACTAAAATGTAGACTTTCACGGCCGGAAATATCACGTGCATTAACGCAAAATTCATCAACCGACCACGGCATAACAGCCCGGATAATTATAATGGACGCTTTATGGACATTGCATGAAGGGCACAGGTTCCTTCTGTTGTGTTGCGAAAGAAGTAAGATAATATCGTTTACCATGTGCCTTTAACTCCGACCACGCTCTTACATAGCAGGCTGTAGATGTGGGCCCGTGCACTCGCTCTTTACAGTGAGATGATATTAGCTTTATTTTTATTTTCTCAGTTAATTTATCAATACTGTTTTCAAGGTGATACTTTTAAAACTTTAGATTTGTTCCTGATTCACGTTATTTGTGCGAATCATTAGATGTGTAACTTACCGAAGGGCTCTGCTCCATATTTGTGCTCTCACGTGCTTCACGCCACTTTGCAGAAGCACATCCGGAAGCACTCTGCTATTTTTGGCGCAAGGGGTCGTTTCCGAAATGGTTACCTGGAGAACATCGACACACTCTATGCGAGCGCAGAGTGCGTCCGGCAAGTAGATAGCTGCCATTACACTCACAACGGCCGCAAACTGTTTCCTATCCTGCTGCTAGGCACGGAACTATTTCAGGAGACTAGGGAAAACGCGATTTGTACACGGAAACCACTTTCTCCGCACACCAGAAAGTAACTTGGAAATGTAGGTCCAAAACCTGACGAAGCGTTCTTTGAATTAGCAGTCAGTAAGGTGGACTCATTTTAATCCATTATATGGCTTACAATCAATAAATTTTTAACGTCATTCGTTTTTCTATCTACTGCTATTCTACAGCCTAAAACAAATTTTCTCTCTACCTGCTTTTATTACTCAATAACCTCGTGAAACAGTTTTGACAAAGTCGAAGCCTGTCTAATCCAACTATTAACGTAAATGGTACCGATGTCGTAAAACCTGTCCAGCTTTCGTGTATCTTCTTCTCGTAATGCTTTTTCACAAGCTTCTTTGCTGGCTATTAAATGTATTCGCAGCTGCGAATATGGACAACCATCAGCTGTGTAATGGAGTGACGACAACGATAATTTGTGCCAGATCAGCACTCATCCTGGATTTCCCGCTTACCTTTTTGACTATTGGAGCACTATTCACAGCTAGACCAAAATTTCCATAAGTCGTCAACCGCATGCCCACAACCTGTGCTCGTACGTTACCGTAGAGGGCTTACATATTTCTTGAGTCACTAGCTCTGTGTCGGCGGATAAATACGATATTGCAGTGCCTGTGTTATTTCGAATTACGATGCAGAATTCTTTTGGAAATCCATGCGTGCATGCATGCATGTCCAAAGGAACATTGCATCGTATTTCTCAGTATCACAGGCGCTTTAGTATCGTGTTTGCTGGTCTACCTACCACCTGTTTATTTCCTACTTATTCTTTACACTTATATTTCAACATCTTTCTATAACACTTCTTTCTTATAAAGACCACGTTCCATTTCTGTGCCTATAGTGAGGAATTTTACACACAGTTCACCCTCAAATACCGTTGTTTGCTCCCGGTACAAACCCTCTGCTGAGCAACATAATCGCCTGTGCTAATCTACTTCTAAACAATTACAATATATACATCTATAATCAATACAGCGTTTCTAGTGTGACTACCACCCTCCACTCTCCAGTTCTTGTTCCGAACAGTGCAAGAAAAAAATCCTGTATGAAGCTTACTTAATCTTATATTCACATCGTCATCCCTTAGCGAAATATACACTCCTGGAAATTGAAATAAGAACACCGTGAAAATACAAAGTGTACGGCCCCTTTTTCTGTGGGATAACCATCAACGGGATAGTGTATCTGGATATGTTACAACAATTTTCGATACCACAGTCGATGAGGATAACCAAAAACGAAATATTTACTTCGTGCAAGATGGTGCACCACCCCACTACCTAGCTGACGTCCGAGATTTTATCAGTGACCGATTTGTAGGTCAATGGACTGGCCCTGATGTGTCAATTGCATGGGCCCCATGTTCCTCAGACTTGACATTACCCTATTTCTTTATGGGGATTCATCAAGGATATCGTGTTTGTACCTCCTGTGCCGGCTTCTCTAACTGAACTTAGAGCAAAATGTATGCCCCCACAGGGCAAACACCTGCAGTGCCACGGCGAGTTTGGGAAGAAATTGACTTCCGATGGGATGTGTGCAGGATAATCAATCAAAGTCGCAATAAACACCTTTAGCTTAACGTAAAAAAAATTGATGTGTTCCCTTACAAAATATCACTAAACGCAGCTGTATATCTTCTTTCAATAAATTTGTATGAATTTTTAAAGTTGGATAGTCCTTTTTGAAACACCCTTTACTTCTGATGTCACTCCTTATCATCATACACTCCTGGAAATTGAAATAAGAACACCGAGAATACATTGTCCCAGGAAGGGGAAACTTTATTGACACATTCCTGGGGTCAGATACATCACATGATCACACTGACAGAACCACAGGCACATAGACACAGGCAACAGAGCATGCACAATGTCGGCACTAGTACAGTGTATATCCACCTTTCGCAGCAATGCAGACTGTTATTCTCCCATGGAGACGATTCTAGAGATGCTGGATGTAGTCCTGTGGAACGGCTTGCTATGCCATTTCCACCTGGCGCCTCAGTTGGACCAGCGTTCGTGCTGGACGTGCAGACCGCGTGAGACGACGCTTCATCCAGTCCCAAACATGCTCAATGGGGGACAGATCCGGAGATCTTGTTGGCCAGGGTAGTTGACTTACACCTTCTAGAGCACGTTGGGTGGCACGGGATACATGCGGACGTGCATTGTCCTGTTGGAACAGCAAGTTACCTTGCCGGTCTAGGAATGGTAGAACGATGGGTTCGATGACGGTTTGGATGTACCGTGCACTATTCAGTGTCCCCTCGATGATCACCAGAGGTGTACGGCCAGTGTAGGAGATCGCTCCGCACCCCATGATGCCGGGTGTTGGCCCTGTGTGCCTCAGTCGTATGCAGTCCTGATTGTGGCGCTCACCTGCACGGCGCCAAACACGCATACGACCATCATTGGCACCAAGGCAGAAGCGACTCTCATCGCTGAAGACGACACGTCTCCATTCGTCCCTCCATTCACGCCTGCCGCGACACCACTGGAGGCGGGCAGCACGATGTTGGGGCGTGAGCGGAAGACGGCCTAACGGTGTGCGGGACCGTAGCCCAGCTTCATGGAGACGGTTGCGAATGGTCCTCGCCGATACCCCAGGAGCAACAGTGTCCCTAATTTGCTGGGAAGTGGCGGTGCGGTCCCCTACGGCACTGCGTAGGATCCTACGGTCTTGGCGTGCATCCGTGCGTCGCTGCGGTCTGGTCCCAGGTCGACGGGCACGTGCACCTTCCGCCGACCACTGGCGACAACATCGATGTACTGTGGAGACCTCACGCCCCACGTGTTGAGCAATTCGGCGGTACGTCCACCCGGCCTCCCGCATGCCCACTATACGCCCTCGCTCAAAGTCCGTCAACTGCACATACGGTTCACGTCCACACAGTCGCGGCATGCTACCAGTGTTAAAGACTGCGATGGAGCTCCGTATGCCACGGCAAACTGGCTGACACTGACGGCGGCGGTGCACAAATGCTGCGCAGCTAGCGCCATTCGACGGCCAACACCGCAGTTCCTGGTGTGTCCGCTGAGCCGTGCGTGTGATCATTGCTTGTACAGCCCTCTCGCAGTGTCCGGAGCAAGTATGGTGGGTCTGACACACCGGTGTCAATGTGTTCTTTTTTCCATTTCCAGGAGTGTATTCCGATATCTGTCTTTCTCTATAGTTTTTTACCAGTGCAGCTCCCTCTAGTAACATGGAAGTCATTCCTTGCTGTCTTAAAAATGTCCTACCACCCTGTCGCTTCCTCCTATCGGTGTTTTCCATACTGTCCTGTCTTCGCCGATTGTAAGAAGAACCTCCTCATTTGTTATCAGTCCAACTAATTTTAACATTCTTCTGTAGTTTCACACCTGAAACGCTTCGATTCTGTTTCCGGTTTTCTCATTGTCCATGACTCACTACCATACAGTGCCGTGTGCTGCAGGAACATCCTCAGAAATTTAATCCTCAAATTACGGACGGGAATGTCTTCTTTGTCTGTCTACTCTGTCCTCATTCCTCCTTCCGTCATGAGTCACTTTGCTTCCACGGTACCAATTCTCCCACTTCTTCTAGTTTGTGACCAATTTTGATATATTTCAGTTAACTCTCAATTCGCATTGATTACTGATTACAGTTTTCATACCATCTACATGTACCCCTACATCAACATAAATACTCTGCAAGCCACCGTACGGTGCATGGCGGGGGTATCCTGTACCATTACTTGTCATTTCCCCTCTTATTCCACTCGAAACTAGAGCGAAGGTAAACAATTCCGTATGACACCTAATTTCTCGTGTCTTATCTTCCTGGCCGTTGCGCGCGTTGTATGTTGGATGCAGTAGAAACGTTCGGTAGTCAGCTTCAAACGACAGTTCTATAAATTTTCTCTGTAGTGTTTCTAAAAAAGAAAGTCGCCTTCTCTCCAGGAATTACCATTTGAGTTCCCGAAGCATGTCTGTAAAACTTGTGTGTTGTTCGCATCGACCGGTAACAAATCTAGCCGCCCGTCTCTGAACTGCTTCGATGTCTTCCTTCAATCCGACATGGTACGGATCCCAAACACTGGACCGGTACTCAAGAATAGGTCGCACCAGCGTCCTATACGCTGTCTCCGTTAGACGTGAACCGCCCTTTCCTAAAATTCCATACAGCAGGTAATGTAATTCTTCACCTTACTGGGGATAGCGATGTCTTCAGTATATATTATCATGCATATCCTCTCATTCTAAATATTAATCTCACTCTTGAAAATTCCGTTTATTTCGGTCACTGCTTTTTTCTTCACTCTTGCTTGCTCTATCAAGGGCAATGTCAGAACTGTCTCTCGTACCTTTACCTTTCCTAAAGCCAAACTGATCCTCACTTAACAAATCCTCGATTTTCTTTTCCACTTATTTGTATAAAACTCTTTTCAGAAGCTTTGATGCACGAGCTATTAAGCTAATTGTAGTTCTGATTGTACTCTTTCAATCATAGAGAGTCTATGCACCAGCTTCAATAGTCGTCTGGTTGTCATTACCTCCAGGAATTTTAGATACTCCGATGGAATGTTATCTATCCCTTCTGCCTTATTTGATCTCAAGTCTTCCAAAGCTCTTTTAAATGCTGACTCTAGCGCTGGATCCCATTTTTCTTTCACATAGACTGCATTTTCTTCTACTATCACGTCATCAGACAGGTTCCTTCTGCGTACTTTTTCTGCCTATCCGCTCTCTCCTCTGCATTTAACAGTGGAGTTCCCACCGTTCTCTTAATGTTGCGCCGGCCAGTGTGGCCGAGTGGTTCTGGGCGCTTCAGTCTGGAACCGCGCGACCGCTACGGTCGCAAGTTAGAATCCTGCCTCGGGCATGGATGTGTGTGATGGCCTTAGGTTAGTTAGGTTTAAGTAGATCTAAGTTCTAGGGGACTGATGACCTCCGATGTTAAGTCCCATAGTGCTCAGAGCCATCTTAATGTTGCAGCCTTAATTTCACCGAAGATTGGTTTGACTTTATGTCTGCTGGATCAGTCCTTCCGACGACCAATTCCTTTTTGACTTTACTCCCCCACTCGCAAAGTTATATCCGTTCGTTGGTTATTTCATCTTTTTCTCACTATAAACTCCTACTTGTGTCCGAATATCTGAATGGGGGCTGGTCTGGTATCTTTTGTTAATGGAGAGAGGATCACGACAGTTTTTTCAGTTACAGCCCACATCTCATGTTCATACGCGTTAGCTGTCTTTATAACAGAGGTAGCCATTGCCTTCTGCAGCCTAATGCCTTTAATCAATACTAATTCTTCCACCTTTCAGTGGCTGTTTCTCATCCTAAGGAGAAGAGAGTACCCTGAACGTCTGTCCGCTCTTCCGCCCTTTTTGGCAGGCCGTTGCCACGCCGAGGTTGACTTCATACGCTGGAAAATATTCGGCCGTCCTTGCTGATGATATTTTATTCAAAATTTAAACAGTGGGGCGGACCAGGCACCCAGTACGGTTTGATTACTAGTCGAAGACGCTACCACTTGAGTACGAGTTCAACAAAAATTGCAAAGTTACAAGCCAATAAAGAAATGCTGCTCATGTTACTAATAATTGCATGTCTGACGCTGAAAATGATTTTATGTTGTTTAGCATTATCGCGATACAAGCTATTAAACGCGAGTTGAAGAGGTAGTCATTAAAAAGTAGTTATTTTTGTCACACCTGAGTTTCTCCCAGTGTATATAATGACATTGTCGGCAAACGCCAATCTTTAAAGTGGTTCACAACATATCATTTTCAAGCCAAAACTGCACAATGTAAGCGTTGCGGAACATATATGTATTTACTATAAACAATAGCTCCCTCACAAGCCAAAGATGGTGACGTCAGAAGTTATGGTTAGTGAAAATTAATAACCATCAGGTGAGCTAGCATTACATAATTCCCTGTGTTTTTGACAAGGGAAAGGAAGCACGATTCCACGCAGAATATAAACAAAAGCTTCATATCTAATTATAAGGTTACTTGCTAATTTAAATTCAACTTCTTCCTTAATAACACCATCCTATAGCTGGATATGCATGTCAGGAACTCGGTGTTGGTATGTTCCATAGGATGACCGGTGCCAATACAATGTTCTGTAATAGCAAATTTGCTCAACTGTTCTAGGCGTACCTGACTCCTGCGCTTAGTACTCCAGCCCTCCACAGTCCTCACAGTCTGACCTATATATGACACGCCACAACTGCAAGGGGGACGATAGACACTCTCCTTAAGCAAAACATGGACCACCCTTCACGTAAGGTAAAATGGCTCTGAGCGCTATAGGACTTAACACATGAGGTCATCAGTCCCCTAGAACTTAGAACAACTTAAACCTAACTAACCTATGGACATCACACACATCCATGCCCGAGGCAGGATTCGAACCTGCGACCGTAGAAGTCGCACGGCTCCTGACTGTAGCGCCTAGAACTGCTCGTCCACCCTGGCCGGCTTCGTAAGCTAAAAGGAAGCTAATCTTACGTGAAGGACAGAAGACGTGTTTCACATCTTATTTCCGCCAAACAGACCAATCCAGTTGGAAATTTTCCCTTCTTAAGGGAAAAAGTCCGTAGACCTTGGTATCACGTCGGTATTATCACCATTCACCTGACGGCACGATTGATCGATAGCGCTATGCAGGTCTGATCTGTCCTATGCTATAGCCGCTCTCTCAGGGTACGAGATTCCGTGCGTCTTATGTACCAAGGCACGAAGTACCTCTTTGTTCTAAATCGGATGGTTTTAATTAATACTGGTTAAAAACAAAGGGCATCATCGAATATATCAACCCAAAATCGCATTCGTTAAACTCAGTAAAAACTTTTCTAGATGGACGCGAGTGGACGCGAGTTTTTACTGAGTTTAACGAAGGCGATGTTGGCCTAATATATTCGATGATGACCTTTAGCTACACTGGCTAAAGGATTGTTCTAAGAAATACCAAATTAAGATAACCTGAAGATGCTTAAGAAAAGCGAAACGCGTAGTTAAAAAAATAAAAAGACTATAATTTCAACCAAGACTGTTTTTAACCAATATTGTTAAGCCCTGGTTTACTGTATGACACATATGGATTGGAAGAATTTCTAGCCAATTGTCTACAACATCTCCTGGCTGCATCCCCATAAGTTATTACAACAAAGGTATTTTTCGTTGTTGCGAGATGTTTTCACTAACTTCCAATCACCAGAATTCTCTTCTGAATGCTATTTTGTTGAGTCCCTTCCCAGAAATGCCCTTCACACTAAAATAAGAGAAATGTGAGTTGGAACCGAAAAATTTAGGTATTCATTTTCCTCGTGTGGTACTCGAGATGTAGAAACTTCGAGAAAGAATCTATAAGAGGCCTTGTGAGCCCTTTCACAAGCACTTATGTACGAACTACAGACTAGTGTTTTAGATGTACAACCTGTTAAGTAAGATCATTGTCGGGTTAACCAGTAGCAAAAATAAACCAAGTCTACTGTGGAAGCGACCTTCAAGTGCGTCCTATTTGCTTTCCCAGCTGTTTCACAGTGAAGGTCTTTTTTCCTTGCAACTTCTTTTTGATGTAAGACCACACATCTTCGATATGATTGGCGTCAGGTGGCTGTGATGGACAATCAACCACCTTCACCCCTTTCTCCTTTTTCCATTCACTGCAAATCAAGCTGTGGAATTTCGGATCATTTTCATACTACAATATCCAATCACCATTTCCGCCGATGAAGCAACGTTTGACAGTAAGCACGAGACATCTTCGACAAACGAAACGTGGAAGCTGCACTCACGTCTCTTCTTGTGTAGCTCGGATAAGAATTAAGAGTAAACTAATGCTTTATGGACATTATACTAAAATGTAGACTTTCACGGCCGGAAATATCACGTGCATTAACGCAAAATTCATCAACCGACCACGGCATAACAGCCCGGATAATTATAATGGACGCTTTATGGACATTGCATGAAGGGCACAGGTTCCTTCTGTTGTGTTGCGAAAGAAGTAAGATAATATCGTTTACCATGTGCCTTTAACTCCGACCACGCTCTTACATAGCAGGCTGTAGATGTGGGCCCGTGCACTCGCTCTTTACAGTGAGATGATATTAGCTTTATTTTTATTTTCTCAGTTAATTTATCAATACTGTTTTCAAGGTGATACTTTTAAAACTTTAGATTTGTTCCTGATTCACGTTATTTGTGCGAATCATTAGATGTGTAACTTACCGAAGGGCTCTGCTCCATATTTGTGCTCTCACGTGCTTCACGCCACTTTGCAGAAGCACATCCGGAAGCACTCTGCTATTTTTGGCGCAAGGGGTCGTTTCCGAAATGGTTACCTGGAGAACATCGACACACTCTATGCGAGCGCAGAGTGCGTCCGGCAAGTAGATAGCTGCCATTACACTCACAACGGCCGCAAACTGTTTCCTATCCTGCTGCTAGGCACGGAACTATTTCAGGAGACTAGGGAAAACGCGATTTGTACACGGAAACCACTTTCTCCGCACACCAGAAAGTAACTTGGAAATGTAGGTCCAAAACCTGACGAAGCGTTCTTTGAATTAGCAGTCAGTAAGGTGGACTCATTTTAATCCATTATATGGCTTACAATCAATAAATTTTTAACGTCATTCGTTTTTCTATCTACTGCTATTCTACAGCCTAAAACAAATTTTCTCTCTACCTGCTTTTATTACTCAATAACCTCGTGAAACAGTTTTGACAAAGTCGAAGCCTGTCTAATCCAACTATTAACGTAAATGGTACCGATGTCGTAAAACCTGTCCAGCTTTCGTGTATCTTCTTCTCGTAATGCTTTTTCACAAGCTTCTTTGCTGGCTATTAAATGTATTCGCAGCTGCGAATATGGACAACCATCAGCTGTGTAATGGAGTGACGACAACGATAATTTGTGCCAGATCAGCACTCATCCTGGATTTCCCGCTTACCTTTTTGACTATTGGAGCACTATTCACAGCTAGACCAAAATTTCCATAAGTCGTCAACCGCATGCCCACAACCTGTGCTCGTACGTTACCGTAGAGGGCTTACATATTTCTTGAGTCACTAGCTCTGTGTCGGCGGATAAATACGATATTGCAGTGCCTGTGTTATTTCGAATTACGATGCAGAATTCTTTTGGAAATCCATGCGTGCATGCATGCATGTCCAAAGGAACATTGCATCGTATTTCTCAGTATCACAGGCGCTTTAGTATCGTGTTTGCTGGTCTACCTACCACCTGTTTATTTCCTACTTATTCTTTACACTTATATTTCAACATCTTTCTATAACACGTCTTTCTTATAAAGACCACGTTCCATTTCTGTGCCTATAGTGAGGAATTTTACACACAGTTCACCCTCAAATACCGTTGTTTGCTCCCGGTACAAACCCTCTGCTGAGCAACATAATCGCCTGTGCTAATCTACTTCTAAACAATTACAATATATACATCTATAATCAATACAGCGTTTCTAGTGTGACTACCACCCTCCACTCTCCAGTTCTTGTTCCGAACAGTGCAAGAAAAAAATCCTGTATGAAGCTTACTTAATCTTATATTCACATCGTCATCCCTTAGCGAAATATACACTCCTGGAAATTGAAATAAGAACACCGTGAAAATACAAAGTGTACGGCCCCTTTTTCTGTGGGATAACCATCAACGGGATAGTGTATCTGGATATGTTACAACAATTTTCGATACCACAGTCGATGAGGATAACCAAAAACGAAATATTTACTTCGTGCAAGATGGTGCACCACCCCACTACCTAGCTGACGTCCGAGATTTTATCAGTGACCGATTTGTAGGTCAATGGACTGGCCCTGATGTGTCAATTGCATGGGCCCCATGTTCCTCAGACTTGACATTACCCTATTTCTTTATGGGGATTCATCAAGGATATCGTGTTTGTACCTCCTGTGCCGGCTTCTCTAACTGAACTTAGAGCAAAATGTATGCCCCCACAGGGCAAACACCTGCAGTGCCACGGCGAGTTTGGGAAGAAATTGACTTCCGATGGGATGTGTGCAGGATAATCAATCAAAGTCGCAATAAACACCTTTAGCTTAACGTAAAAAAAATTGATGTGTTCCCTTACAAAATATCACTAAACGCAGCTGTATATCTTCTTTCAATAAATTTGTATGAATTTTTAAAGTTGGATAGTCCTTTTTGAAACACCCTTTACTTCTGATGTCACTCCTTATCATCATACACTCCTGGAAATTGAAATAAGAACACCGTGAATACATTGTCCCAGGAAGGGGAAACTTTATTGACACATTCCTGGGGTCAGATACATCACATGATCACACTGACAGAACCACAGGCACATAGACACAGGCAACAGAGCATGCACAATGTCGGCACTAGTACAGTGTATATCCACCTTTCGCAGCAATGCAGACTGTTATTCTCCCATGGAGACGATTCTAGAGATGCTGGATGTAGTCCTGTGGAACGGCTTGCTATGCCATTTCCACCTGGCGCCTCAGTTGGACCAGCGTTCGTGCTGGACGTGCAGACCGCGTGAGACGACGCTTCATCCAGTCCCAAACATGCTCAATGGGGGACAGATCCGGAGATCTTGTTGGCCAGGGTAGTTGACTTACACCTTCTAGAGCACGTTGGGTGGCACGGGATACATGCGGACGTGCATTGTCCTGTTGGAACCGCAAGTTCCCTTGCCGGTCTAGGAATGGTAGAACGATGGGTTCGATGACGGTTTGGATGTACCGTGCACTATTCAGTGTCCCCTCGACGATCACCAGAGGTGTACGGCCAGTGTAGGAGATCGCTCCACACACCATGATGCCGGGTGTTGGCCCTGTGTGCCTCGGTCGTATGCAGTCCTGATTGTGGCGCTCACCTGTACGGCGCCAAACACGCATACGACCATCATTGGCACCAAGGCAGAAGCGACTCTCATCGCTGAAGACGACACGTCTCCATTCGTCCCTCCATTCACGCCTGTCGCGACACCACTGGAGGCGGGCTGCTCGATGTTGGGGCGTGAGCGGAAGACGGCCTAACGGCGTGCGGGACCGTAGCGCAGCTTCATGGAGACGGTTGCGAATGGTCCTCGCCGATACCCCAGGAGCAACAGTGTCCCTAATTAGCTGGGAAGTGGCGATGCGGTCCCCTACGGCACTGCGTAGGATCCTACGGTCTTGGCGTGCATCCGTGCGTCGCTGCGGTCCGGTCCCAGGTCGACGGGCACGTGCACCTTCCGCCGACCACTGGCGACAACATCGATGTACAGTGGAGACCTCACGCCCCACGTGTTGAGCAATTCGGCGGTACGTCCACCCGGCCTCCCGCTTGCCCACTATACGCCCTCGTTCAAAGTCCGTCAGCTGCACATACGGTTCACGTCCACGCTGTCGCGGCATGCTACCAGTGTTAAAGACTGCGATGGATCTCCGTATGCCACGGCAAACTGGCTGACACTGACGGCGGCGGTGCACAAATGCTGCGCAGCTAGCGCCATTCGACGGCCAACACCACGGTTCCTGGTGTGTCCGCTGTGCCGTGCGTGTGATCATTGCTTGTACAGCCCTCTCGCAGTGTCCGGAGCAAGTAAGGTGGGTCTGACACACCGGTGTCAATGTGTTCTTTTTTCCATTTCCAGGAGTGTATGTAGGAGGACGTGACGTGTTGGATGGCTCCTCTTCGAACGTAAGCTGTGATAATTTAAACAGTGGACCTCTCCTGTACGCACTACGCTACCTTTGCAGCGTCCGCCACTGGTGTCTGATTAGCACCAAATGGCGCTCTCACGCTTGCTATTAAATCCTTGCTGGAAACTGCTTTGTGTCTATAACATCTATTAATTTCAAATAAACCATCTTATCTTGAGAACTGGGCGAAGGAGTGCTTGCAGGCCATTTCTTTCGTGAATGAATTAAAGTTTCTTCGGATATTGCCTTCATCAATTTTTTGTCACATCATATTCCTGCCTTATAACCGAGAATTCTGGCCTTCCAGTTTTACTATTCTAATACGGACGATGTTGAAGACCATTTCACTATCTCACACATTTACTTAACCTGGTTTGCCGAAGATTTTATCTCTATAGGCTTACTGCTACAATGAAGGTGTATTCATTTATTATTCCTTTTACCATGTTACAATATTTATTGCTTATCAGACGAGATACAATCATTCGATTTACCGATTTGTACTTGAGAGAAGAACATAAACAAGGTGAACGTGGAGCTTCTGCAAAACATCAGTTTCTAACCAAGAACTGAATTAGGCGCACTTTCACACCCACCCTTGTTTATTCAGCCTTTACTAGTTAAGTAATGGCTGAATAAACGTCTTCAACAGGTGTGGGTGTGAAAGTACGTCTAATTCATTTCTTGTTTATAACTGATGTTTTGCAGAAATTTCATATTGGTATTAAATTCACGGTGTTTATTTCTTTTCCCACGCAGAAGTCGCGATACCTTCATGAGTGTGTCTGGTATCATAAGCAATTTTCAAATGCTGATTAGAGTCATATATACAATAGCAGCCCATCCAGTTCGGTAGAAGAAACTCACCAACATATGAGCATGAATGCACAACAAGATGTCAAAATTACAAGCATGTTCATATGAGCAGTTGTATCGTATGTGACTCAGTGCAGTAAAGTCAAATAAGAATCTCAATACGTAAAATAAGAAAGGAAACTGATAGCAAGCTGTTGAAGTTTCGTCATATTAAAAGGCTTGCACCAAGCACGAGCCCATAATCAGTTCATTTCCATTTCATTAAATTTATTGATAGTTAATATTATTCCCGTAAAAACCTTTTTCAGAGGAATCTGACCTCAAGACAGCGAGTTCCACAGGTGGAAAATGAAGAATGTACCTCTGAACCAGCAGTGCCAAAGGGATCTTTCATTTTGCTAATGAGGGCAGTGTCTACCAAAAGTGTTACCAGCTGGAGCCTAAATTCCTTCCTATAATTAAAGACAGGTACACTGTTTATTTTTGTAAGTCGACACGTCTAAAGCGTCTCTAATGTCTTTGACCTCGAAGGCTCAGGACACCTTCAAATTTCCTTGTCTAATTTTAGGCCCCCTCCCTATGGAGTAATTATACAGAGGAGCTCAGATCAAAGGCATTGAGATGGCTGCTCTATTAAGACCTCATTTCCGAGAGGCCAGTAACCTCTTCAGAGGAAACCGATTTACTCGGAATCTCCTAAAAATATGTGGCAGACTACTGAAAATGTGGCGTCTTAAAAACGTAAATGGAGCAAAAGATCAGGAATAGAAAGTTAGTTTGACATGGCTGCATGGGATGTTTGAGGTTGCTCTCTATATGCATAAATGATATGACAACAGGTTGGCTGGCTATTTGTGGCTAGTTCCTCATGACGCTGTGGTGTATGGGAAGGTGTAGTCGTTGAGTGAATGTAGGTGGATATCAGATGACTTAGATAACTTTTGTACATGATGTGCTGGATGGCAGCTTGATCTAAATGTATAAAACTCTAAGTTACTGCAGATAAGTAGGAAGAATACTCCCACAAAGTGCGAATGCAGCGTTAGAAGCGTGCTGCTTGTGATAGTCATGTCTGTTAACCCCTTTTCCTGAGGGAAGAAAAATTTTCCTTTGTGAAGTAATACCCTTACGATTTTTTAATGAATTTAGATCCAAGATTAATACAAAGATATCTACCCGTTGTCAAAACATAGTTTGTGCACTTGGCACCGCTTTATGGTCTGAAATAACTAATTACGAAATACTCTCTACTGTAACAAACAGTAAAATGATCATTCAGTAATAACCACGCAGCCGTGCGGATTAGCCGAGCGGTCTAAGGCGCTGCAGTCATGGGCTTTGCGACTAGTGCAGGCGGAGGTTCGAGTCCACCCACGGGCATAGGTGTGTGTGTTTGTCCTTAGGACAATTTATGTTAAGTAGTGTGTAGGCTTAGGGACTGATGACCTTAGCAGTCAAGTCCCATGATATTTCACACACATTTGAACATTTGAATAACCACGCAGAATAACAATAACAACATTGAATTACACTGTGGTATACAGCGAACCAACAACAACTCCCCATTCTGGTGGTCAAAAGATGCTGCGCCTGTTATACTGACTTGCTGGTGTTTTCATAGTAATGTCCAATGGTTTGCAGCCCTTGAATATGATGAAAATGTTGAACACTCACAAATATATACCTAAGGATTCCATCGGGAAAGAAATACTTCTGTTGCAGGTAAGACACAGTTGAAGTTAATGAACATAATTCTGAGCAGAGGGTGTAAGAGGGTTAAGTGCCTAGGTGTGACCTCACAAAGCGATATGAAATTCAACGAGCACATAAGAGCGGTAGTTGGGAAGGTGAATGGTCAACTTCGGTTTATTGGGAAAACTTTGGGAAAGTGTAGGTCTTGTATAAAGAAGTAAAGGAGACCGCGTACAAAACACTACTGCAACCAATTCTTTACTACTGTACGAGTGTTTCGTATTAGAGGATTAGAGGATTAGAGGAAGACGTCGAAGGCCTGTTGCCAGCTTTGTAACCGATAGGTGTTCGATATGCCTGCCGTCATTGGCGATCATGTGGCACAGACGAATAGCGAAATTTTGCATGACCCGCTGAACTGTCGAAACATCGATTCTGTCGATGACCCCCTGAATGGCGCTTTTCAGCTCAACAATGGATTTGGGGTTATTGCTGTACACATTGTCTTTAATATAGTCCCACGAAAAGGAGTCCCATGTGTTCATATCCGGAGAATACGGCGACCTATCGAGGCCCATGCCAGTGGCCTCTGGGTACTACGGAGCCAGAATGCGGTTCCCTAAGTGCTCCTCCAGGACATCACTTTCCCGCTTCGATGGGGTGGAGCTCCCTCTTGAATGAAACACATCTCGTCGAAATTAGGGTCACTTTGGATAATGGGGATAAATCATCTTCCAAACCTTCACGTACCGTCCTGTAGTCACTGTGCTATCAAGGAATATCGCACCGATTATTCAGTGACTGGACATTGCACACCACACAGTCACCCGTTGAGGGTGAAGAGACTCCTAGATCGGGGAGTGCGGATTGCTAGGCCCCCAAATGCGCCAATTTTGCTTGTTGACGGACTCATCCAAATGAAAGTGCCCTTTGTCGCTAAACTAAACCATACACACATCACATATCTGTTCGTCAGTTCCATGGACAACACTGTTATTGAAACACATCCACTCCTCTAAGGTCCTTAGGCTTAATGGCTGATGGATTTGAATTTTGTGCCGTCCTGGATCGAATCGCGTCAGCGGAGTAACGAGAAGAGTCAGTGTGCTGGACAGCCTGGATGTGACATTTTGGCTGTTTCCCACACCCCACTGGATGAATACTGGGCTGGTACCCACGTCCTGCTTAAGTTATACATTTACATACATTTAAGAAACTTTCGCTCAGTTTTCCGCTGGTAATACTACACTCAGACGTATCAAATTCTGACCCTTCGCCGATGCAGGACAACGGTACAAGATAAAGAAGAAGAAGAAGAAGAAGAAGAAGAAGCAGAAGTAGAAGGACAATAAGTGGCAGATATATTTTCTAATAGTGGATATAGATAAAAGCGGTTCTGATTGCGTAATGAAATTAAATAAAAAATGTATGTTTGAGATAAATACAAATCCACAAAAATGCCTGAGTAGAGAGATTTTTTTACTATAACTGATCACAGTACAGCAAAATACAGAAGGTAACCCCATGCTGAATTTAGAGGAACCCTGGAAGTTACAGAAAACCTGATATATCACCATATCAATATCATTAGGAATATCTAAAATCGAAAGTTTATGCCAATCGAAAAAACTGCCAAAGAAACATCTAATAATGAGTGTCCATAATTTAAAACACATCTATTTAAAGAAGAAAGTAGTTGAATACACTATAACATAATTAATGAATAAAATACAAGGCGATTCAGCCACCCCTCCAAAAACCACGCATGAGATTTTCATATTGCCCCGTTTACTATAGTGTGAGAAAATGAAAATCTTGCATATGGTATCTGAAGGCACTGCGGGATGCATAAAATCCTTAGGTGTGAGTATTTGAAACACCTCGTATATCACTGAAATTCTGTTATCATAACATAAATCAAAGATTAACATTAAAAGACATAGATCATTGCAACATGAAACATACAACACAAGGAGACATTCTTTTGAAAAAAAAAGAAGACTAAAATTATGCACTATTTTTCTTCCATGCTATTATAAATTTTTAATTGGACACTTTAAAGCAGCTTATTATTAACAAAAATGTTAGACAGGGTTTTAAATATTGACAGAAAGTTTGGTCTGAGCACCTAAGAATTTTATTAAGAACTGCGATTAATGAAATAAACTGCAAATTGTTTACTGCGTGCTTGCACTGCCTCGTTCTATGAACAATAGTATCTTTATAATCAGGTAAGAACACACACCTTCTCATCCACGAAAAATGGCACTACGAAAAGTTGTACACATCTAGGAAGCATTTCATTAATGAGATGCAGGTTGCACGGATGGAAAAATCATGTCAAACAAGAGCACGTAAGAATAATGATATCTATAATTACAAATAGGTCGCATTTATCCTCCCTGAGACTACATACCGGAAGGTTGTGTAGGTAAATTGCCAGTTGCCGTGTCTACAAGAAAGTTCTCAAGATAAGTTACAGAAATGGCTGCCAAAGATGTAGCTATTGAGATATTTCGTGCTTTAATGAATGTAAAGGAACAGTTGCCTACGAAAAGGGTCATCCGAAGTAAACCAAAAGTAAATACGAGTATGTTCTATGTGGCAAATGGATAAAAGTGTACTGATTAAACACCTGCGCATCTGTCTTACAATCGCCGACCTATCAGTCTAGAGAATCTGCTGATGTTTAGCCAGTGCTGACATTTTGAAGTGAAATTCTACAAACAAGATGAAATGGTGTCTCCGCCTATATAGCCGTTCTCGAAATATTTACTAACAGTTACATACAAAATCTTGTGGAATGTTAGCAATTTGAGGACGTCTCGTGGTGCAAAAGCTCTCTCTCTTCTCTCTCTCTCTCTCTCTCTCTCTCTGTGTGTGTGTGTGTGTGTGTGTGTGTGTGTGTGTGTGTGTGTGTGTGTGTGTTGGTGCGTGTGCGTGTGTGTTGGAGACAGACAGAGAGAGAGAGAGAGAGAGAGAGAGAGAGAGTACACCAAAGTGAAAATTGTGGAAGTCAGCTCTCTCTCTCTCTCTCTCTCTCTCTCTCTCTGTGTGTGTGTGTGTGTGTGTGTGTGTGTGTGTGTGTGTGTGTGTGTTGGTGCGTGTGCGTGTGTGTTGGAGACAGACAGAGAGAGAGAGAGAGAGAGAGAGTACACCAAAGTGAAAATTGTGGAAGTCAGACACTGCATGTCGTCTCGAGCTAAAGAGGAAAGTTTTGTTTCTCGTTTTACGTGTCACAATAACTCTTTTACTCGCCAATTACAAGGCTTTGACTGCCGAAATAACGAACAAATTATGCTAGTGCCAAAGCAGAGGAGACGAGAGATGCTTAAAATAAAATATTGTAGGCGGAAAGAAGAGGCCTTTTCCTGTTTTTTTCTCATAATATTCACGACGGTTACAAAACAGCGTAGAAAGCTACTTTGCACAGATACGAAATTAATTAGCAGTCTAATTAAAAACGCAGTAGGGGTTCATAAAAAGTAATTTATTCCAAAACAGTATCGACTTTACCACAATATCCTTCAACCAGCCTGCTTCAGAAAGCTCACCTAGAGCAGGAAAAATTAATAACGCCGCGGACGAGGATCCCATCAAGAATTTATTTTCTTCATCTGAGCATCTGCAGCTGAGTCAGAACCACACACAGTCTCGCAGAGGTTTGTTCATTGGTTTCCAGAATTGACTATACACTCGAAGCATTTTAATCAAACAATGTTACGTATGGCGGCCCCCTACCGACTATAAATTCCCTACGGACGTGTAACACTGGAGATGTACTTAGGCATTATTGTGGTAAGTCAGCTGCACCTGCAGCGTCTAGTTATTCTCATTTCAGATAAGACAAGCTTTCAAACGAATGAATGTAAATACCTTTAGAAAATTAAGTTTAGCACAAGGGTGGTAGATACCGACCATTTATTTTATAACGTGCTGTCTTTTGAATTTGCCTCAATGTTAATTTTTAAATACTTACTTGTGAAACGGATTTTTATATCTGTTAATATTATAGGTAAGTGGGACAATCTGTGACTTTCAATGTTTAATCTTGATCTTTGAGATAACAGAGACTTTATCCTGAAACAGTGTTCTGCTGCATACTCTCCTTGGAAGACGAGATTTCCTACAAATGGATATACTATTCTCTGTGTTACCTTGAAGTTGGTAGTGAGCACTGCCTGAAGGCGTCGATCTTTCCTTGGCGTTTATTCGTAGATAAATCGTGGAATGGAATAACAAACGTACGATAGTTATTTCTTTGGATTTCTAGCAAATTATTTATCCTTGGTTTAAGTCACCAACTGTTATCATACAGTACTGCTACTGAGTGCACCAGATTTTTCACTGTATTTAACAGTTTGTTAATAATAATAATATTAATAATAATAATAGCAGTATTCATATTTCGTTCTCACACCTACCTTGTGTTCTCAGTATTCTTTCAAAAAATTTTAGTTGTATCCGTTTCCACAGCACTCCCACATCATTCGCCGTCGTTCACCGTTACGTCCCCCGCTGTAAGTGTCCTGGGCCGCTGTGTTGTGTTGTGAAGCTACGAAGCTACATTAATGTCCCGTCCAGCGGTTTATCATCCGTACTTTTCACGTCACCCTTTTTTATGATTACACCATAATGTCTGAAGCCATCTGCCGAAGACTTCGGTACTTTTCCAAACATTTCCCTCGACTTACTGGTGTTCGTATTTATCACCAAACAGCCACATAAAATGGGGATGAATTCAGGATGAATTTAATTATTCATTTGTCTAATAAGAATTCCTTCTAATTAGTATTCATATTCACTGCGTTATAGATTTATCATATTTAACTTGACTTTCGATTTTGTATGACAAAGACGAGGTCAATCGAAGCGATGCTGTAGAGGACTGAGAAAGGAGTGAGCTGGCCGTATCTTATGAACAGTCGCGGCATTTACCTTAAGGCGATTACCCGGGGGCGAGAGGAAGCGAACACAGGCGGACGAGAATTTGCAGACAATTCTAAAATGTTCACAATTATCCGCCTTTATCTGTGAACAAGTGCTTACATTGGAGGAAATGTAAGAGAAGACGAGAAAACAAGCACATCTTATGAACGAGACATATTGTTTTCTGACGATAATAACCGGCACAAGGGATACACCACAAAACAATATAGTTAGAGCCTCAAAGCACGGCTTCGATATTCCGAGAGGATTATTTGGCCTGGCGAGCGCGCTGTTTTTGACGAAGCAAGTAAAATGCCGTAGGGAAAGACGAATTTAGGTTGAATTTATACATAAGACTGAAACAAGCGGAGGTAGTGGATTGAACACGTCATTCAAACTGCAGTATCAACTTTATTCGAGAAGTTGTCGGTAGTTGCGATTAGGTGCATTCTCATTGCAACTGCGGAGTAAGTTTAGCTGAACTCTAATTACCTTCGCTAACATAACCTGAAGAAAGACCGGCATTTACACTCTCGTTATACTGCAGACACGTTCGTGATTGTTTCGCTTTCCGGTAGCTGCTATAGGTCCTCTCAAATAGGTTCTGATTTACCCAAAGACATATGTAAAACGTTTCAAGACTTTTGCTAAAGTACGTACAAGGACATTAGCGTCAGTAACGTATGATTAACTAAATGTGAAATATGCAGAAGACCTTTCACATGACTCGATAAAGTTGCTGCATAGTTAGACAGATGGCAACAGCGTAATCGCTGTAAACCATTTCTGTTCGTCATAAAAAAAAGGTCGAACACAGCATCAGCCACTTAATTAGAGCTGGTATGAACGTAATCAGTGACGATGAAATCTTCCAAGACCGAATCATATTCGTCTTCAAATTTCTTCACTGCTCGACATTTGCAGCCCTCTGCTGGGATAGTCTTCAGCATTCCACTGCTGTCTATGGGTGACTGAACTTTGAGTGTTAGTTTTAATCAGCGTAACATATACATTGTCATACCTGTACGCTTTGAAGGAAATTTATTGTGCTTTTCGTTTTTAATAACAATAAAGACAGACCTGTACTTATACACTCAGTACGCGTCTCATGCAAGTATCTAATTGATTTTATGTCCCTGCTCAGCTGGATGTTGGAATGCTCTCGCCGTTTTGCTACCTACGATGTCCCTTTGCCTTCGGAATTTGTGCTTTCGATCTCTGGGATCCCAGAAGCGCCTGTGGAATCTACACAGGTTGGAAGAAGCATGGAAACACCGCGAGAAATTCATGGTTGAATATAAACTTCGACGTTAGCCAAACCATGTGGGTGGCGCTGTTGTATTTGAACAAGTACGGCATCTGTACAATGCCCTCCATACGTTGAATATGTCAGCAGAGGTCAGAACAGAGTTCTGTTTTGTTGTGAGCAAACAACGTATGGATCGAGCGGCTTCGAACGTGGGCTGCTTGTTGGGTGGTCGTATGGTGATGCTTCTGGAAGCGAGCTAGCCAATGTTTTCGGTGTTTCACGAGGCACCGTATCGAAGATTTATATCGCATACAGGCAATGCTGGAAAACACCATGCGCTAAGTCAGAAGGCGGAAGAAAGTGTGTGTTGTTGAGTGATCGTGACATAGCATCTTTGGAAAGTATTGTGACGAAGAATCAGAGAACGACAACTGCAAAACTCATTGCAGAACTACATGTTCCCAACCATGTCAGCATCAAAGCAACACGAATGGACGTGCATAAGCTGGGACTTGCAGGGGGAACTGGAATCCAGGAATCTCACGTGAGTGATACAAATCCCCTTAACAAAGCAGTGAGGGGTGGAAGTCATGAATTCTAGATCACGAAGCAACGGAACAATGTCATTCGGTCGGACGCATCTTGATTCGTACTGTTTCCAACTTCAAGCCGAATTTACATCTGGTGTATACCTTCCCAAGCCTCTTTTATGCAAACTACTTTTTGGCAAAGTTGTAACATGGCGGGGAGTCACTGATGACTTGGACAGCCAATCCTAATATTCCAAGGGTCCCGTGGTTATTCTGAAAGTGCCCAATACTGGCAAAAATAAAATGACCATTTTGGCTGATCAGCCAGTGTTTGTTTCTCCCTGTCTATTCTGTATGCTGAGATCACAGGACCCCTCTAAACACAGCTCGCGTTGGCAGGAGGTTGAATTATCGCATTACCCCAGCCCACCATCTGAGCTACCGAAGCTCAGTTGGTAGACCACTCGCCTGCAAAAGGCAAAGGTCCCCAGTTCGTGTCTCGGTCCCGCACACGGTTTTAATATGCCAGGAAATTTCACATCTCAGTATTGTTGAGGCTGTCTGATGTACTTTGGAGAGAACGTGCGTGATCTTTATCCACCTCCAGCATCATTACGTGATCTTCCAGGTTCCCTTGAAAACCATAAAGAAACTGTAACCATTCCGAGACGACCGGAAGCTTTTTGGACTGCCTACGGTTTTCCTACACCGTATTAGGCATGGTAATGCGTTACGTT
Source organism: Schistocerca gregaria (assembly GCF_023897955.1). Lineage (NCBI taxonomy): Eukaryota > Metazoa > Arthropoda > Insecta > Orthoptera > Acrididae > Schistocerca > Schistocerca gregaria. The sequence goes on along the minus strand of NC_064921.1, from coordinate 132,161,680 downwards.
TTTGGTGTCTCTATATTTTTGTCTACCTCCTGAAAATTCTTCTACTGGTGACATACCATACTGTTCAGACCAATTCAACGCTGACGCAACAACATGTCAAGAACAGAAATAGACAAGGTGACACACGAAAGCTTTCTCTCCTGCTGGCGTCGAAGCCTACGGTAAACTAATGGTTCAAATGGCTCTGAGCACTATGGCACTTAACACCTGTGGTCGTCAGTCCCCTAGAACTTAGAACTACTTAAACCTAACTAACCTAAGGACAACACACACATCCATGCCCGAGGCAAGGTTCGAAACTACGGCCGTAGGAGTCGCGCGGTTCCGTACTGAGCGCCTAGAACCGCTCGGCCACCGCGGCCGGCGCCTACTGCAAACACCAGAAGAATTCTCGTACGCTGTTACATATTCTTTTGCGTGCCCTTCGGTGTAAACCAGGCTATAAGTGATTTAGATCATGGAAGAGCTCTATTTGAACCGCCAAACGAGGTTTCGAGCCACCGCCCTCCGCAATTTGATTTTAGCATCTTGACACCGTTATATCCTACGTACGTAATCGAAGTCAGCGTTTCCATTTGTCTTCGATAGTTGTTATCGTAATCAGGCTACAAAAAGAATGTAATAACGCCAATTCCAAAAAAAAGGCAATGGTTGAGGATTACATAACTAATAAATCATGGAGCAACAGCACTGCATGGTAGTGAAACATGGATGTGGGAAAATCGGGAAAGAAGAGCATAGAACCACTTGAGATGTGGTGCTAGAGACGAACGTTAAAAATAACTTGGACTGATGAGGTAAGAGATGAGGAGGTTCTGTGCAGGGTCGGACAGGAAAGGAATACATGGAAAACACTGGCAAGGAAAAGAGACAGGATGACACAGTAGGATGCCTGTGAAATCACGGAACGACTTCCATGCTGCTAGAGGGAGCTGTAGAGGGTGAGAACATTAGAGGAGGACTGAGAGTGGAATACATCCAGCAAATAACTGAGGACGTAGGTTGCAAGTGCTACTCTGAGATGAAGAGGTTGGTACAGGAGAGGAATTCGTGGTAGGCCGCAACCAACCAGTCATAAGCCTGATGAATAAAAAAAAAAGAAGTCATGGTTGCCAACTAATTTACACGAATCATTTTCAGAAGATGAAAAAACGCTTAGACACTGACCCCAAAGAAGATTAGTTTGGGCTACGGAGAAATGTACGAACACGCGAGGAAATAGTTTCCTACAACTTATCTTTCCTACAAGGCGAAGGCGCCCTCTAGTGTTCACTGAGTTCGCCTAAATTCATGATATACAGGCATGCAGAGCGACAGAAGTGGCCAGGCATTTAGTAAGAAAGAATACTTCGAAGCATGAGCTATTTATTACAACTTAGTTTCGAAGCAGCGGTTGGCGCAAAGGAGAGAGTGCGTTACGGTAATCCAAGGATTATGGGTCGAGTCCCTTTTTTATTTACAGTTTTACGTTACTTGCACTACAAATAAATCTATATAATGCCCGATATATTCTACTTATTACGTTTCCTTAAAGGTACGAAAAGGAATAGGAATGAAAATTTGGTGGATGGGTTCGGGGCAAAATACAGTGATGTCGTTAATACTCAATCAAAATCTGGGAAACTTCCACCCTTTTATAAAAAAATTTGTCTCTTATGAGGAATCTTATGTGCAAGAGAACACATTTATTCTGTTAACTGACTCGTGTGGAGGAGAAACATATTCACAATTCTACAACCAGATTTTTCGAGACCCGGAAGGATTGCCATCACATAGTATTAAAGTAATTTGCTCCCCTCTCCTCCCCCCCCCCCCCTCCCAATACACTCGCTAGTGCACTTCTTTAACTTCAAAGGATTCGATCGTATAGCTTCCGAACTGTTCTTATCTCATCAAGAGAGATAATGAAATAACATCGAAAAAGACAGCGTTACGCATGCTTTGCTTCCACACTGTGCCTTGGGACAGAAGGTTTCATGAATCTATCCAGATTCGTTTCTGTAAAGAAATTTTAAAACCACCATGCAATTGTAAAAATGTGACGTTTACAACGTGTGCAAGATGCCAAAAAATTACTTCTACTCCTGTTTTTACGATGAGTATCAACCAACATGCATACAACATCAACTGTAAAAAGAAGCTATCCAATTTTATAAACGAAGTTCTCATGTACGTCTTACAATCCTATCCTAGAAATTTATTTGCACTTCCAAATTTTCATCGAGTTTCGCCTTTCATGCCTTTTATAAAAATACTAAGAAATGCAATATAATGAACACTATTGCGATTTATCTGCAGTGTGAGTACCATAAAAATTGGAAATAAGGGAAGGTTTCCGTATACAGTCTCCATCCAACGACCCTTGGATTACTTTTCCCTCCTGTTGCTCCAGCGCAAATTGTTGCGTGGAAACTACGCTAACGTATATGTGTCATGCCTCACCCGATTCGCCCCAAGAACGCAATATTTTTCTAAACGCTTGGGCATCTAGAGCTCCCACTTATATCATTTACATGTGTGGTTGCTTGGTTAGTTGATTCGGGGGGAGGGGACCAAACAGCGAGGTCACTGGTCCCATCGGATTAGAAAAGGATTAGGAAAGGAAGTCGTCCGTGCCCTGTCGAAGGAATCATCCCAGCATTTGCCTGAAGTGATTTACGGAAATCATGGAAAACCTAAATCAGGACGGCCGGACGCTGGTTTGAACCGTTGTCCTCCCGAATGCGAGTCCAGTGTGCTAAGCGCTGCACCAACTTGCTTGGTTTTCATTTGTGGCCAAGCTTTCAATGTACTATAAATCTGAACAAAAAAGCGCTGTCCCCTTGTTAGACGGCATGTTAACCAGAGTACAAGGGTTCATTAACTGCACCCAGCTACAAAGGTGAAAATCATAAAAATTAACCATAAAAAAAGAGACATCCTGTAGTGATATAAGGGCGGCTTCCAGTTTCCAAATTGCAAGCAATACAAGAACAGGAATTTGGAGGCAAATGAATGAATATTATAGAGAGACTGCAATAAATGTCGGAGGATGATTGATTGAGGACATTATTCCTTTCCACTGTGGTACCTGACCACAACCCCGCTATCACGATATTACTCTGGGCGCAATTTAATCTCTTTCCCTGTACACTTAGCCGGCAGCTAGTAATTTTCCCATCTTTCTCGGGACAAATAACTGAGTGCACAATGACCTTCGGATACTCAATGGCACTAAGTGCTTTCAAGGCCGTTGGTAAGTCTCCTAGTGTAGAAAAACGTAGTCATGAAGCAGATGTGAGAAGGAATAGGTGTAATTGCCGTCCCCCCTCCCCTCAGACACACACACGAGCTACTGATCGCAACGATTCGTCGCTGCGCCCTTTATGACGAAGTCGCAACATCGCAGCTATCGATCGCTAATCCCACGAAAATCCCATACAGTCTGAAGAGGCGCAATTGACGTGTGACAATATTTCTGCATAACTGAGACTCGTTTGCCTTGTTATTGAGCGTGGTTGTGTAATTTTTAGTTTCACTTCGCCTATATTTAGTAAGAATTCTACACTATATTTTACAGTTATTCAGGGAGCGCGAAACAGCCGGAGTAATGGCGCTGAGGCCAGAGTTACCGCTTGAAATAATGCTAACATAAAAGCTAAGATTTCTCAGTGATCAGCATTTTATACTTTTGCCGTACAATTGGAATTAAAGGGAAGTTCATAATTAGTCATGACAACTAGGCTCCATCTGGTGATTTTGAGTTATTTTTGAAACTACCACAAGCGTTATTGAAGTTTTAACTTCTAAACAGAATGACGTACTGTAATATTGAGCGGATGTTTTAGTTAAAATGCCTATTGCAAACCCATGATGCAGCTATATCAAGTCCTTTCTCCTTTAGTATAACCTAACTCTCGCTCATGCACTTTACACTGAGGTGATAAAAACCACGTGTATAGCTTGTAATAGTATCATGTACACAAGATGCCAAAGACTAGTGCACTGGTGCAGCGTCATTTGCACTTATTTATTTCAGATTAAAGGTTTCCGACGTGGTGATGGCCGCACGAAGGGATGTAACAGACATTGAACGCAGAATGCTACCTCGAGCAAGACGCATGGGACATTCCATTTCGGAAATCGTTAGGGACTTTAATATTCTGAGATCCACAGTGTCAAGGGCGTGCCTGATTTCAGTAGTTATCTCTCACCACTGTCAATGCAGTGGCCGACATCCTTCACTTAACGACCGAGAGCAACGGCGTTTGCGTAGATCTGTCAGTGATAACAGACAAGCAACAATGCATGAAATAACAGCAGAAATCGATATGGGACGTACGGCTTGCTGAGTCCAATCCACGTCGAGCTGCTACACTACGCTGAGCAAAAGGAAATCGGACACGATATTAGGAGCTATCCCACGACTTTGGTCACCTTGGTGTAAAACTAGAACCGTGGAAATCATCGGCACTGCCATTGTCAACATTTCTAAATACACATCAGTATTAGAAATGCATTGTATAAATTCGTACAGTTAAGCTATAACATTAGTAAATGAAAAACGAACTGAGGACTAGTAAATGAAAAATGAATTTTATGGACACAATTGAATGATGTACGCTAACCACTTAGCGTCAACGAAAAATGTAAAGTACATACACTTCGCAAGAAAAGAGTTTCAAAGCTAGTTCTATAAACATTGGTTCCTTTTTAGTAATTTTTTTGCAATTATTCATAGATATAAGGACATAAATTGGCGAAATGTAGCAAAAATTCTCGACTGAGAGGTGATCCTATATGTAGTTGAAATTGGCAGATAGATCAAGCATGTGTGGCGATATTGAAGCAACACGGATTGCAAACGATGTCGCTTCTTTTGGGGTTCTTACGTGGTTACCTGAACGAAAAACAACAAAAAAAGGTTTTGCTTGATGTTTATGTGACTAAGCATTAAGAATTAAGCTAAGGATTTTGCTTCCACAAGAGGCATGCAGATCAAATCGTCCGTAACGGCCCTAATTGACAATTGCGTTTCTCTAACACTAAACTATCTTCGTTGGGTTCATAATTCACACGACTAAGCTAGAGTCTTAAATAAACGGGGCCGGTTCTACCCCTCCGCGACAATATAGCACTCTATCACGAAGAAGACGACAAAATTAGTGTATGTAAAGAACTTTAATATCTTTCATTCAAGCATCTTGGTAAGATTATAGGCTACGTGTGACCACAGCTATTTGCAGCCAGTTAAAAGACGTGCAGGAAATTAACATGCTACCTCTTCATAGTTGGCGTCAAAGCTATCTCTTTTAGCATCGAGCTTCTCATCATCAATTAAGTCTCAGTTGTATCATTACTTCATCGACAGTCAGTTTCTTTTCTGTCGAAGAGAATCATTGATACTGGGGAAACCTTTGATTGTCAACGCGGCAACTGCACTGAGAACAGCCAGTACAACAATCACGTAACGAAAGACTGTGTGACTATTTCACTTCACGGTGGTTACTTGCTGAAGTTGCTGAAATGTGAACGGCTACTTGTGGACAAATGGACGCAATTTTGTACATGTTAGAAGTGAGCAATTTTATTTTGCAGATACAAACATCGTATCGTAATGTACCAAAAGTAGGGTGTTAGAACATAAGAAAGACGAGCACGGTGGTGCATTATTTGCTTTATCCGAAATCGCTGAAGGGAGCTTCAGGTATGGTTCATTTCCACAAATTAGTTCAAAAATGTTCAAATTTATGAGAAATCTTATAGGACTTAACCGCAAAGGGCATCAGTCCGTAAGCTTACACACTACTTAACCTAAAAGGACAAACACACACACCCATGCCCGAGGGAGGACTCGAACCTCCGCTGGGACCAGCCGCACAGTCCACGACAGCAGCGCCTAAGACCGCTCGGCAAATCCCGCGCGGCCACAAATTAGTACTCATGCGGAAGCTTGTTGGCAGTCTCTCTTTCTACTCACGATTCACCAAATGAAGACAGAAGTGTAGTACCAGAGTATCCTCCGCCACGCATCATAAGGTGACATGTGGGGTATAGACGTGGTTGTGGATGGGTAAGATATGAACGATTTCCTTCCTCGTTGTTGTCGTATCTCTGATGATGTCATTGTAGGAGTGACGTTAAATCTCAATATTCTCTCCATTTCGCCAGAGAAAAAGTGGGAAAGAAATTTACCGAGTGGATGTTGCTTTCCGATAATAAACGGTATAAGTGCACCGAACATTGACTCAGGACAAAAACTGCGCTGCCTCTGTGATTAATGGTAGTTAGCATCGCTTCAGTACTTAATAAATGTTTTCCATTTGGTGTGTAGCGAAATCTTAGCCTGCACTGGATCTGTTCCAAGACGCTAATGGCCTTGCTGTCCGACAATCCCATTAAAATTTACGATAGTATACAATAATGTTTTTTCTCCCTGCATGAATAGGTTTTAATTTACTGACGCTTATAAATATCCCAATTTATGTATTGCCGTTCTAATTTTGCAATGAAAGTGGTTTTAAGCTGCTTGTAGAGAGTAATCTGAAGCCTTGCACCTCTGAAAATGATGATAAAAAATCAAAATTCTTCAGTTTGAAGTGGAATAAGATCGCAGTAATTTATAACGATCAGCGGTAGTGGAATAATGATGGCAGGAATAGTTAAGCCGTTAACAAAGAGAGTCTGACAGTAGAGAAAAGAGGCTCAAAAAAGCTGGGCACAGTATACGGCAAGTGATCAAGACACAGGATAACCACACTTTAGTGTCCATTAAGTACGACCAATAAAAGAGGCAAAAAAAGCGGGAAAGATGGACTATCAATTGCTAATTATGGTGACGATTTCCATAAAATTCGTATGCTTCCATTTGCAGAGGAACACTCTAATTAGTAAGTGTAAGAGCCAAATAAATCCAAAAGCCGTACATTACTTCTGATTCTAAATTGCAAGCGGTACAAGCAACAGCATCTTTCTGAAATGCAAATAAAAATAGAAACTATAGAAGTATTCTTATTATTTAAAGACGTGATCCCAGGATCACACTTTTCATAGTTATTTCTGGCCGTATATTGTCTAAATTTTGAAAATCTACATTTCCATCAATCTGTAACTTTTCTGTAAATCTGTCTAGCCACAGGGTTTGGAAAAAGCGGCATTTTATCCAGGGGAGAATTTTATTCTAATTATAATCAACGATGGCCGAGACAAATGGATATTAAACACTACTGTGGAATCTTCAAGTATTTATACGCCTTCACAATGTATGCTGGTGGTACAGTGTTTCGATAATGTTGTTGTTGTTGTTGTGGTCTTCAGTCCTGAGACTAGTTTGATGCAGCTCTCCATGCTACTCTCTCCCAGTAGCTGCTGCAGCCTACATCCTTCTGAATCTGCTTAGTGTTACCGAGTCATAATTAATGTACCGTTACTTGTTTAATAGAGCGTTTGTGTTGTTTGTTTCAAGAATGCTGGCGGGTATCTGTAGCCAAAGGACGGTGAAATTTGGCGCGGCTTGAGTGGTACGCACGTCACCAGACGTATACAAACCGTAGATGGTCGACAGCCAGAAACCGCAAGAACAAGCCTAAGCGACACCAAATCCACCGGGACCATCGTGATTTGTCAATATTAAAAATGAATTGTTACCGAACTTATGTATGATTCCAAATTTATTCTATTCAGTCTCGTTTCGAGTGATGCACTAGGACGGCTGCGGTGGTCTAGCGGTTCTAGGCGCGCAGTTCGGAACCGCGTGACTGCTACGGTCGCAGGTTCGAATCCGGCCTCGGGCATGGATGTCCTTAGGTTAGTTAGGTTTAAGTAGTTCTAAGTTTTATGGGACTGATGACCACAGATGTTAAGTCTCATAGTGCTCAGAACCATTTGAACCATTTGAGTGATGTACTGTTCTGTCATTTATTTTGTGAAGTCTGCTCTTGTCAGTTTAGTAGTTCGCAGTTCGTTTCAATTCACAACGAACCCAATATGCATATACAAATTACGGGGAATAAATAGTGTTCAGGAATTTTATTGAATACTGAATAGCTGGTTTATGTCGTTTTATTCCCATTCCTGTAAAACAACAAGTTTTATTTGGTATGATCAATTGGAGAATGATATTTCCTCCATCACCAAATTAACTAGTTCTTGATGCCTCAAAATGTTTCGCATGAACTTAAAAGTTCTCTTCAGCAGTGAACTCGTTTTTCGCGGATTAGATACAGCACTTCATATACTTCTATTCTCTCCATGCCCTTAACGTTTGTCGTCACAGTTTCACTTTCGTACAAGCCTACACTTCAGGCAGTTTCGTAAATGTAAGTCTTGGTTCAGACGTCTAACAGCGATGTTGCTTCTACAGTATAGAATGTTCAATTAACAAAGCGTTCCGGGCTATTGTCCCGTGGTCGAATGGATTTCACATTTAAACCCAACGTTTCGTCCCCGTCTACGGAGGACATTTTCAAGACGATCGTAGCTTCTTTCACACTTTGGGTGTTATCGTCCGCTTTTGCTATCTCCCCATTGTGGAAGCCTAGTACACAAATTTTTCAGCACCCCTAACCAAATGTTAATCAAATCCACGCCATCCTCGTTCATACTGAAATTCCAAAGATAATTTACAATCGCTATGGCCTCTCCATATAGCCTTTCAAGGTATCCTCTTGTGGGTGTCAGTACTTAAGTCCTACAAAAATGACTGTAGTGCTCTCCTGGCTGCAAACCACATTCATCATCAGGTGATCTATGTCTCCCCTCTTCTACAACTTCCCTCGTGCTCTTCTAGTTGCTTCTTGGCAGTATTTTTGTAGTATCCACATGCACCTTCCCACATCTACAGGGAATCCTACGAATTACAGCTTTTTGTAAAAGTTTGCAAGTATCCTCGACCAATATCAGGCCATCCTGTGTCTTCCTGGTGGGTTTATAGGTTACAGTGGTGTTCTATTTTTCCAAAATTTTTCCTAAGCGGTCAGTAACGTCCTTAAAGAAAGGCGGGAAAACTTTCGATTTCACAGGTGGCTGGGCATCACGTGATTACTCCGCGGGCGTCTTAGCACTCTTTTTAGCTCAACGGACGAACAACCAACCTTGAGCAATGCATATGTAAATTCTGATGAAGGCACTCTCAAATGTGTTGAAGACTGGTTAATAAGAATAATAAATTTTTAGTGAGGTCTAATTTTTTTTTCAAGTTTAATTTACAAACGGTCACTGAACCAAGTAGCCATGTTCTAAACTTGAGCAATGCATTGGTGAGATGTTCCAAATCCGCGTCATTTATCTCTGGTTCGCAGACGCTCCTTGCTGCATCCCCCAACATTTTTAAGATGCCTCGCTTTTGTTGTATGTGGTGGTTCGAATCCCTGTGTAGGTAACAGTCTGCGTTGGTTTTCGGCAAACTGTGTGGGCTAAACAACCATCTTCTTCTTAACAACTAGAAACATCAAGCCGGCCGGAGTGGCCGAGCGGTTCTAGGCGCTTTAGTCTGGAACCACGCGGCCGCTACGGTCGCAGGTTCGAATCTTGCCTCGGGCATGGATGTGTGTGACGTCCTTAGGTTTGTTAGGATTACGTTGTTCTAAGTTCTAGGGGACTGATGACCTCAGATGTTAAGTCCCATAGTGCTCAGAGCCATTTGAAACATTTTTGAAGAAACATCAAGAAAATTTAATCTTCTGCCAGCCATGTTCTCTACGGTAAGCTGAATCTTCGGATGAATCCCGTTACGGTTCTTATGAAAATCTACCTGCTCTCTGCCACATCGCCACAAAACAAACGTATCATTCACATAGCGGAACAAATTCAATGTTTTTTGCTGGCTATTTCTGATGCCTGCTTGTCGAATTTTTACATAAAGGAAATCGCTATGACTGAGATTAAATGGTTTCCCTTAGCCACGCCATCCGTATGTTCATACATCTCATCGTTCAGTTTGAAATAAGTGGTCTGAGGTAATATTTTAACAGCTCTGCAACACTGCTGAATTGTTGTCGCTTGTTCCAAATGCATCTTTCACTTCTTCCTCAAAAAATGGTTCAAATGGTACTGAGAACTAAGGGACTTTAAATCTGAGGTCATCAGTCCCCTAGAACTTAGAACTACTTAAACCTAACTAACCTAAGGACATCACACACATCCTTGCCCGAGGCAGGATTCGAACCAGCAACCGTAGCGGACGCGCGGTTCCCAACTGAAGCGCCTAGAGCTTATCCTCGTCTTCTTCTTCTACACGTCAAGGTTTACGCATTTATGCATGTTCTGTTATATAACATCCCAAGAGTAGAGGAGGTGAAACACATCTCATCACCGCAGTTAGAGCTCCGTCCTCGGAATGGTGATCAAACTAACAACAGTAATCCAAAATATAGGAAGTCGCGAGGCGGCAGCCACATAAACAGGCTTAACCTGCGTAGCGCCCATAGCGAGACAAGCGGATTTCATACATTCTGGATCTCAGATGAAAAAGAGTGCGTCATGCAAACGACCTACGTAAGTCAAAGGTGTTTTACACTACTGGCCATTAAAATTACTACAACACGAAGATGACTTGCTACAGATGCGAAATTTAAATGACGGGAAGAAGATGCTGTGATATGCAAATGATGAGGTTTTCAGAGCATTCACACAAGATTGGCGCCGAAAGTTTCAAACTGATTTCTCATACATAAAGAGCAGTTGACCGGCGCTGCCTGTTGAAACGTTGGTGTGATGCCTTGTGTAAGGAGGGGAGTGCGTACCATCACGTTTCCGACTTTGATAAAGGTCGGATTGTAGCATATCGCGATTGCGGTTTATCGGATCGCCACATTGCTGCTCGCGTTAGTCGAGATCCAATGAATGTTAGCAGAATATGGAATTCGTGAGTTCAGGAGTGTAATACGGAAAGCCGTGCTGGATCCCAATGGCCTCGTATCACTAGCAGTCGAGCATCTTATCCGCATGGCATTAACAAATCGTGCAGCCACGTCTCGATCCCTGAGTCAACAGATGGGGACGTTTTCAAGAAAACAACAATCTGCACGAACAATTCGACGACGTTTGCAGCAGCATGGACTACCAGCTCGGAGACCATGGCTGCGGTTAACCTAGACACTGCATCACAGACACGAGCGCCTGCGATAGTGTATTAAACGACGAACCTGGGTGCACAAAAGGCAAAACGTCATTTTTTCGGATGAATCAAGGTTCTGTTTACAGCATCACGATGGTCGCATCCGTGTTTGGCGACATCGCGGTGAACGCACATTGGAAGCGTCTATTCGTCATCGCCATACTGGCGCATTACGCGGCGTGATGATATGGGGTGCCATTGGTTACACGTCTCGGCCACCTCTTGTTCGCATTGACGGCAATTTGAACAGTGGACGTTACATTTCAGCTGTGTTACGACCCGTGTCTCTACCCTTCATTCGATCCCTGCGAAACCCTACATTTCAGCAGGATAATGCACGACCGCATGTTGCAGGTCCTGTACGGGCCTTTCTGGATATAGAAAATGTTCTACTGCTGCCCAGGCCAGCACATTCTCGAGATCTCTCACCAACTGAAAACGTCTGGTCAATGGTGGCCGAGCAACTGGCTCGTCACAATACGCCAGTCTCTACTCTTTATGAACTGTGGAATCGTGTTGAAGCTGTGTGGGCAGCTGTACCTGTACAAGCCATCCAAGCTCTGTTTGATTAAATGCCCAGGCGTATCAAGGCCGTTATTACGGCGAGAGGTGGTTGTTCTGGGTACTGATTTCTCAGGATCTATGCAACCAAATTGCGTGAAAATTTGTTGTGGAACAATGTGGAGTAAACCCACTGCAGGCCTTGTAATTTCATGGAGTTCCGACTGGTAGCGGCGCTATACGTAGAATGGCGTCTGTAACGGAGGTGCGTTCCAAGCAGAGCGCTGTGAGTAAATTTCTTTTAGCGGAAAGTGAGAGCATCGCAGATATTGACAGGTGCTTGCCGAATGTCCACGGAGACTTGGGAGGGAACAAATGCTCAGTGAATTGTTGGCGAGACATCTGACCTCATCGCAACAAGGTCTCACAGACCTGTCCCATTTCGCGCTGTCGGCCGAAAGCATATTTCTGTAAGTCCTACAGTGCTGGAACGTACTGACACTCTTATTTGAGGTGATCTATGGATCACAGTCAAACATCTCGCTTCGCAACTATACTTCTCTGTTGGTATTGTTGACACACTCGTCCATCACTTGGAGTACTCAAAGATGTGTACCAACTGGTTTCCTCGCCGCCTGACAGAACACTGTAAAGAGCAACGAAGGACCGTCTGTGAGGAACTGCCTTCGCGTTACGAGGCTGATCCTGATAATTTTTTGTGGAGTATTGTCAGAGGCGATGAAGCATGGGTTCATCAATAGAATCGGAAATAAAAAGGCAATCCATGGAGTGGCCCCACACCACCTCTTCTCCGTATGAAAAGTTCAAAGTCACACGCTCATCCTGGACGGTCTTCTGAGATTTCGGACGTGTATGTCATCTGATGAAACGACCAACTCAGAAGGGCACTGTGCTTCCCTTAGGAAATTGAACAAACAAATTCAACGTTTCCGTCCCCACAAAACTCAGAACGATTTTTTTTTTCTGTGACAATTCATGGCTTCACACAATACGTAACGGGGAGGAGCTCATAAAACTTCATTCGACTGTTCTTCCTCATCCATCCTACAGCCCGGATCTCGGATGTTCCCACTCCCATCCGTTTGGCACAATGAAGGATGCACTCCGCCGGAAGCAGTATGTGTGTGGAGGGGAGGTTAGGCAACAAGACTCCGGCTCCACCGTTGAACGCCACGCGGGTTAGCCGTGCGGTCTAGGGGCGTCTTGCCAGGGTTCGCGGAGCTCCCCCCGTCGGAGGTTCGAGTGCTCCTTCGGTCATGGGTGTGTATGTGTGTGTGTGTGTGTGTGTGTGTCTGTGTGTTGTCATTAGCGGAAGTTAGTTTCAGTAGTGCGTAACCATAGGGATCGATGACCTCAGCAGTTTGGTCCCATAATAGCTTACAACAAATTTCCAATTTCCGACGAAGTCCACTTGAGTGGTACTATGCGGACACACAGGCCCTCCCGATAAGGTGGCGTAAGACTGTCAGATTGAACGGATATTTTTTTTTTAAATAGCGCTTTTTAGCCAGTGGGGAATAATAAAGTCTATTGGAATCACGAATAAATCTTACCCGATTTCAGAAAAAATGTGTTGCATATACCACCCCTCTTATATTAGTGATACACTGGATCCTCCAGACAATCTCTGCTTTCCTGTTTATTGAGTTTTGTTTCCTAGGTCGTTATGTACAGGGGGATGGAATGTGACGCACGCATCCAAAGAGATAATGTAAATGAGACATTGTTCGTGATGAAGATAACTAGCACAAAATGACGCAGAAGGCAATGATAAAGAAATCGTAACAGATGACGGTGGTAAATCATGGTTGTAAGTAAGCGTTATAATGTCTAAATTTATATTCGACCTTGACATAGGCTATTTTTCTTTTTCATAAAGTCCTTCCTTGTAATTTCTTTTCGGCACTCTCTATCCTCCTCTCTCTGCCAGTAGTCAGTTACTTTGCTACCCAATCTTCATATTTACCGTTTCATTCCCTGACAATCACCTGACGTAATTCAACTGTACTTCATAACCACGGTTTTAGTTTTACTAACTTCCATCACATGACCTCTTTTCAGAACTTCATATTTCTTTCAAATGACGTTCCATTTCAACGGAAAATCCTTAGTTTTCTATTTCTCCTTTCGGAGGTTTCTATCTTTTTTCAAAATTTTCATTGATTCCCTACAACACCTCCTCTACACACCTATAGATTAACGTGGGAGAATCAACTCTCTACCTTCCACCTACTGTCTCTCGTTCATGTACATCGGCTCTCATAGCTACAGTCTGATTTGTGTAGAAGCTGTAGATACCACTCGCAATTTGTATTATATCTCTCATAATAGATCTGCTGCAGAAATGACTGCACCTAACTTTGAGCATAAGCCGTGGTGATTCCCAATGACGAATAATGCTAATGATGTCCAGGTTAAATTGTTAGTGCTGAAAAGCTTGTCCAAAAGACGACACCGCTGCCGTGGAAACTTCCATAGACCATGGCCGGAAGCGGATCCACGAGTGCGTGACTCGCCACGCAGTTTAACTACCGAGGAACTGCTTAGAGGTAGCCCTGCGTAACGTTTGCATGTCGTAGCGGATAACGATATACGCATTACGCCATTCTGTATAACGGCATTATACGGCATTATACTTTCAGCCAGGTCGAACTAAATTACGTGTAGGCAGCAACTACGAAGTACCTGGAATGAGGTAGTTCTATAAATACAGCAGCGACAAGGGAACTGGCGAGTGGAATGAGGAAGTTAGTAAAAATAAGGCGAAATGTTCCAAGAAACCGGGGATAGGATGGAATATTAAAAGAATGCTAAGTTAAACAAATCCAATCTTGGGGAGTATGTGAAGAATGCAATGAAGACAACAATAAAGACGAGAGAGTAGGATTAGGGATCTCCTGTGAAAAGCATTAAATCAAGAACATCATCAGCGGGTCTGATTGGATGATAGTTACCGTAGGAAGAATGGAACAGTCAAGAAGTGTTACTAACCTGGATGAAATACTACAACATAACGACCCAGTTAAAGAAGAGACCGGGCATACTAACTGACTAAACACAGCGATAACAGGAAGATCATTAGTACAGGGGCAATGTTGTAATATCAGGCGGTCTGTATGCTTTGCAGGCGCTGCCCGTGAATCGCAAAAAGGACGACGCGACTAGTAACTTAAAGTATAACGCACGACACTACGAAATATCTTTGGCAGCAGTTGACTTGAAGTTGACAGTCTGAAATAAACACAAAACGTATACAGCAGAATGGAACCAATAACAGCAACATGTTCTGTGGACATATCTCAGGGTAAGGATATCGGCCATCTCACGAAGATAATGTGGAATTTTCTAGAACTGAGCTCTTCTTAATTACGGTGTCTGCAAGAGAGATCTACAAGATCGCCGAAGATTGGCGGAGATAAAATGTGTGAGAGGGATAGTTTTCGAACGATAGTGAAAGCTAACAAGTTGTGTAAATGAAATTCCAGTAAATCATGCGCGAAATATGCCCCGGGAACATGCAGCCAAGATATTTTTAATATGTGTGACAACAGTCATAATGTATTTCTTTAAGGTCAGTACTGCCATTGGACTGTTGTTTATTTGCAGTGTTACATTAACATTTACATGATCATGATTTCGGCTTCAAAGTGCCATTATCATTGGCACTTTGAAGCCGAAATCATTATCTTGTAAGTGTAAATGTAACACTGCAAATAAACAACAGACTCCAGAATGAGATTTTCACTCTGCAGCGGAGTGTGCGCTGATATTAAACTTCCTGGCAGATTAAAACTGTGTGCCCGACCGAGACTCGAACTCTGGACCTTTGCCTTTCGCGGGCAAGTGCTCTACCATCTGAGCTACCGAAGCACGACTCACGTCCGGTACTCACAGCTTTACTTCTGCCAATATCCGTCTCCTACCTTCCAAACTTTACAGAAGCTCTCCTGCGAACCTTGCAGAACTAGCACTCCTGAAAGAAAGGATATTTCGGAGACATGGTTTAGCCACAGCCTGGGGGATGTTTCCAGAATGAGATTTTCACTCTGCAGCGGAGTGCGCGCTGATATTAAACTTCCTGGCAGATTAAAATTGTGTGCCCGACCGACACTCGAACTCGGGACCTTTGCCTTTCGCGGGCAAGTGCTCTACCATCTGAGCTACCGAAGCACGACTCACGTCCGGTACTCACAGCTTTACACTGCGCTGCAGAGTGAAAATCTCATTCTGGGAACGTCTCCCAGGCTGTGGCTAAGCCATGTCTCCGCAATATCCTTTCTTTCTGGAGTGCTAGTTCTGCAAGGTTCGCAGGAGAGCTTCTGTAAAGTTTGGAAGGTAGGAGACGGATACTGGCAGAAGTAAAGCTGTGAGTACCGGACGTGAGTCGTGCTTCGGTAGCTCAGACGGTAGAGCACTTGCCCGCGAAAGGCAAAGGTCCCGAGTTCGAGTCTCGGTCGGGCACACAGTTTTAATCTGCCAGGAAGTTTCAAACAACAGACTAATGGCGATTGTGACTTAAAAGACATGCATCCAAGAGTGTAAAGCCTTTCGGCGGTAACATTACGTCCTTTGCGGCACATCACACACAGAGATGATTATGCTTAAGTGCCACACTGCCATCACCAAACCCCTCCCCATATCCCGTCCACAGTAAATACTGGGTGCCACCCATCACACACGTACCACACTGCCCCATCGCCGAGCAGCCATCAGCACTAGACAGCAACACACAGGTCGTGCCGGCGCTAAATTTTCTTCCTCACCGCTTCGCTTGCCCTCTATCAGGACATCGCGTAATACTCCACGTAGCGACACAGGTAGCAAGACCTCTGACCGCAATCGCAGCTCATCAATACTAGCCGGTGCACGGCTCACGTCAGTAGCAAAAATCAAATGTTCAAATGTGTGTGAAATCTTATGGGACTTAACTGCTAAGGTCATCGGTTCCTGAGATTACAAACTACTTAACCTAAATTATCCTAAGGACAACCACACACATCCATACCCAAGGGAGGACTCGAACCTCCGCCGGGACCATGACTGCAGCTCCATAGACCACTCGGCTAATTCCGCACGGCCACGTCAGTAGCCTCTTTTTCGACTGTAATATTAATCTTGTTCAGTCCATAAGCGTTTCACTACATTGTAAAACTTCTTCAGTGTTCTCTATTACAATGTCGTTTTCCTTATAAATCTGTTTGCCTGTATTGTAAAAAATTCTCTTGTTTTAAATTACCACTATTATTCAGTAATAAATTAGGAGAGATGTTTAATAAGTAACGAAACAGCTTCTTCTCTTCAAGTTTCGGTTGAAAAAAATTAGGAATTTGTTTTGTGACATAGTGCAAAATTCGCTCGTCAGCCCTGATAGTTTGATGAAGTTCCGATACTTGTGTGTGTAGCCTTCAAAATGACGTCTGCAACGGAGCTGCGTTCCAAGCAGAGAGCTCTCATTAAGATTCCTTTCACGGGAAACAAGAGCATGCAGGTTTTCATAGACACTTGATGCTTGTCTACAAACGCACTGTGAGTCGCTGGGCGAGGCGTATACCATCATCGCAACAAGGTCGCTCAAACCTGTTTGAGCCGGCCGTTGTGGCCGTGCGGTTCTAGGTCCTTCAACCCGGCACCGCGCTTCTGCGACGGTCGCAGGTTCGAATCCTGCCTCAGGCATGGATGTGTGTGTTGTCCTTAGGTTAGTTAGGTTCTAAGTTTAGTTGACTGATGACTCCAGATGTAAAGTCCCAAAGTGCTCAGAGCCAAACCTGTTCGAACTCACACGTGCCAGGCGGCCACATACATTTGTGGCTCCTACAGTGTTGGAGCGTGAGGACACTCTCATTCAAGGAGATCGACGGATCACAATCAAATGCATTGCTGCCCAAGGCGACGTCTCTGTTGGTAGCGCACACTCATGCGCCTGTTGCGGTGGTAGAAGGTGTGTACGCGCCAGGTTCCTCGCTTTCTTACGGAAGACCACAAAGGACCACAAAGGACCATCTGTGCAGAGCTGTTTGCTCTTTATGAGGCTGATCGTGTCATTTTTTTATTTTTATGGAACTTGGTCACAGGTGGTGGGACATGCGTTCATCGCTACGAACCAGAAATACAATGGCAATCAATGAAGTGGCGTCGTACCACCACTTCTCCAAGTAAAATGTTCAAAGCCTTACCCTCAGCTGGTAAAGCCATAAGAACAATTCTGGGTCTCTGAAGGGGATGTTCTGTATGATGTCCTCCGTCACGGTGCTACTATTACTCAGAACTGTACTGTATTGTGCTACCCTCAGGTAATTGAAGAAACAACCTCAGCGTTTTAGTCGTCACGAAGAGGCAAACTAACTTTCACCTTCTCCATGACAATGTAAGGCCCCATACAAATCTGTGCAGCAGGGATGATGTTACAAAACTTCATGGTATAGTTCTGCCTCATTCACCCTACACGCCAAAGTTCGCATCTTCCGACTTCCATCTCTTTGGCCCAATAAAGGACCCCCTCCGCGGGAGGTTGTACGGACAACGGGAAGGTTACTGATGACGCAAGACGTTGGCTCCGATGTCGACCAGTAGAGGGGTACCATGTTGGCGGACAGACACTTTCAGTAAGGTAGAATCAAGGCAATTGCGTTGAACGCAGATTATGTTGAAAAATGGAGTTCTGCAGCCGAAAGAGAGAAGGATAAGATGCGGAATAGGAATCTGCTTAAGAAAAAAGTTTTGCATTGATGAATGAACGTTCCTCGTAAAACTGTAACGATATTCTGTTTTCTTTTTCATTCCTAATATTCTTATGCCGGTATACGTTAGCAGAACATCGGAAATAGAGTAGGAAACAAAAACCGTAAGTGACAACTGTAATTTATTACTGTTTAATAGTAGTAATTTAAAACATGAGAAGCGTTACCGCCTTGTCAAACATAGCGGCTGTTCTCCACAATTTGTCCTACTGTCAGTACCTCCACGTCTCAGTAGCACGCAGCACTTTTACAATAATCTCACTTCTTCAAGATGTGGCAAAATCTCTCTTGTCTCATTCGCGTGCGATTGAGTCTAGACCAATAGTGAGGTGGAAGATCAGACCCTGCACCATTCATCGTTGGGTTTCGAATTATACAGGCGTCCTGGGGCAGATGGTAACTGCAGCGTCCTTCCAACTTCTCGGTGACATTGAAAGCGTCTGTGACCCTGCAGATCGACCCAAGGTGGCTTGTCTATCTTCAGACGTGTAGCTGCTGAATTCTGGAAAGCGCTAAATGGAAATGAGTTCTAGTATGGCTCTATATTCTTGAGAATTTGCACCTTGCCAGCTTCCCTTCTGAGACTGGGAGTGGAAATATTTGGCAGAACAGGTAACCAATGAATGGGGGAGATCTGATAGTGCTAGTAATGGTTTTATGACATCATTCAGGGAAACATCTTTCTTAGTTATATGTCCGTCGTTATCTAACGCAAGTACAAAACATTCAGCAGATGAGTGAACAAGTGAAATTCCAGCACTGCATAGCTAATCTGCTTTTGCAAACCGGCTGATTCCAGCAACTTGTTGAGTACATTTAGTCCTCAGTTGAACTTCATTGAAATGTTCGTGCTGTTCTGCTTAAATGACAGTGTTCTATGGAGCGGGACACCCAGATATTTAATACGTATTTACGTGAAACCTGGACCCCGTTAAATATTATGTGTGATTCTAGTCTGGCTTTTGACTATGGAGCTGGAGCTGAGGGACGTATGACATAACAGAATTTGGTTAGGGACTCCATTTCAAATGTACTCATTTAGTTTAATAAAGTCACTTAAGAGTATACTTTCCCGAAGTCTGATACCTTTGTTCTGAATATTAATGCCAGGTCACGTGCATACTGAGTTTTCTTATAGTTAATAGGTGGCATGTCCTGGACGCTCAAATTAAACAGGATGCGAGCGAGCAGGCAGGCCCATTTTGAATGCTCTGCATGTGCTAGCTTTTCCATCCAGCAACACGTGAAACCATGGATCAGAAAGCATGTTCTTCGATAAAATTGGTAGCTTCTAATATGGAACAAGGCCAGCAAAATTGAGCGTCAATACTTTTCTCCGCACAGCGACTGCAGCTGATTTGAGATCGCTCTTCAACCCAAATTCTATAAATGTTTCGAGTTATAGTACCTTATCGGAATGAATCTACTTCTTATTAAGTCATTCAACTCAACTGTGATCATTTTTAGGGTTTCGTTCCTCAATGGGTAAAAACCGAACCCTTACATGATCACTTTGTTGTCCGACTGCCGTTTGTATGTCTGTCCGACTGTTAAAAACCGTTTTTCTCAGGAATGGATGGACATATCAAGTTGGAACTTATCTCGAATACAAAGACGGAAAGTTCCTTGGTGGTGTAATAAATATATGTTTCTAAGTTAATGTAGTCAAAAGATAAGGCCATTTATAACACATATTTTGGTACTCGCCGACTCATCCTCAGAACCTATAGTATACTTCCCGTTCACCTAGAATCATGAAGTTTGGCAAGTAACAAGGCTTCACAGAACAACTAAAGAAAAAAATCCGAAAATTGTTAATTTTTAATTATAAAACTCGATTTTTTTTTCATTTCTTATCCGACTGCCTTTCTGTCCTTCTGTTAAAACCCCTTATTGTCAAAGTAGTTTCAGGTATCGACTTCGAATTTGTGTCACATACCGAGATCTACTGTACCTTAGTAGTAAAAAAATTCAACCTATGTTTTTGGAGTCAAAAGATATGGCCATTAATGCCACATATTTCAGTACTGGTAAACCTGTACGGTGCTTCCTGTAGCACTATAATAAAAAAAATTGTGCAGGTTGCGACAGAATTTTCTTATTTTGAGGAATCAGAAGGAGCGATCTGTTTTACAAGTAAAACCTGTCTAAAGCCAAGATCGCATAAATTTCTCTTTATTTACAAACAACTGGTTTCGATAGCCTTTGCTTTTATCCTCAAGTCTTAAAAATTTTTTTTTATGAAACGCCTTCATTTTGAGTTGGACCTTGTGATATGTTGTCATGTCGATAACAAGTAAGGAAAAAATTAATTTGTATTTGTATAACATGAAAAAATATATATTTGTTTCATTTCTAATGTCATAACAGTTAGAGACTGTGCCCGCCCTTCTAAGAACACTTTGTCACAGGTATGGGTAGAAGTGTATATTTCCTGTATTGCTATCGATAAGAGGCAAAAGTCGTCGAGATTCTCGATACTAGGGTTTGATGATCTATATATATAATTAAATTTCTAGGAAACACTTGGTGCGTGAGTCTCCTGAGAACATGGATAGATAGGTAGTTAGCCACATCAGTTCCTTTTTTGCCTGGTTTCAGATCTGTGGAAGCTTAAGCTTTCTTGAATACTATAATATTTATACTTCTATCTCTCTATATGAAACCATTATGTGAAACTATATGAAACTTCAGTATTTGGACATCCATCTAGTACAGCTGCGTATGATTTCTGAAACTTGTGTGAAGCCTAGAAATGTGATCTTCTAGATATGATTGCTATATAACTGTATGAACTTCAGGCGTAATCTTCATATTTTAACTCCTAATACAGAACATTGTATAAATATTTTTATTGTACTACATCGGAATGTATTAACGCAGTACTCTGAATACGATAGTACGTTTGTCATAATAACTTGATAGACGTGCGGAATATACTGCCACTGCAGATAATGTGAACCTGTGCAAAATGAATAAACACTTACTGTTACTTAAATGCACTAAAGTATGTGTGAACATGACACTGAGCTGTGTCACCAACTCCATTCTTAAACTATCCTAATCGTTACGCTGAAAGTTCAAGTGAAGTTGCAGAATTGAGGAAATAAATGGACTTTTCGTATGGTGCAGGTTGGTGAATGGTGTTACTTGAGAATTTCTCTTTGTGACAAACTTTCACTGCGGGATATTAGTGAGGATAAAGTAATGAGTTTAGGAACATAGTGCTTTTGCCATCTACCAAATCTAAATGTACTTGGATCCTTAGCCCTGTAGATATGGTAGACGTTCTCCGCTACCGGTTCCTGACAGCGGCTCTCCATCTTTCCGCTTTGGCTTTTAAAATCCTCAACGCATGCTAGAGACTAAATTAACGAGGGTATTAGGGTGGAGAGGAACTATCAGACTCTTAAGCGTTCTGTAGACATCAACAACCAAGAAGTTGGAAAGCTGCACTTCTAAGACAAATGTATCTACTGATCTGACTGCTTGAGTTAAATTTATATCTGCATGCTGTGACTTGATACAACAGCTTTCTATAATGCTCATTATTAATTTACACAGTAACTGTATAACTGTATATCCTGTACATATTTGCATCGTTCCTAGCGTTTCTCTCTTGTATTTCTATTGCACCTACACCTGGTAAGTAGGTGAAATGCTTATCTTGTCGATGGGAGACTTACAAGCTACTGAAAAACACTTTCGAATAACTGAGACACACATCGGCTAGGTCTTTTTTATTTAATCCCAGTCATTCACTAAATGTCCACATACACAAAATTTCATATCACCTATTTGCTGCACGAATGTCGATATATTTCGTTAAGGGAATAAATCGTAGAGTATCAGTACTATGATATATTGGTGGTCACTGAAAGTAAATTTTCGCGGGAGGTAAAATAAATAAAATGCGCCCAACTTCAACAAGCAAGCAACAGCGATACTCATTAATGTGCTGTGCAACACGTGGAAACATTTTCGATTAACTGTTGAAGAACTTACGATAAAAATTTTAATTTTTACGTCGAAGAACACAACTGCATTTGAAGAAAGTGAATGTAGTTTCCTGAAATGTAGAGCGTGATAGTTTCCGATTATATAGAACGTCGATTCTTCTTTACAGTGTCATTAACTGAAAGCGACCGACTGCCTTCGCATCCATTAAAGTGTCGCAGATGCGGGTAGAGCTCTTAATTAACGAGATTAGAATACTCAACGATGCACAGTAAAACTTCGCAGACAATCGCTGTTCTTACTCTTTTAACTGAAAATAGATCTAGTAATAGGTTTTTCTTCAATTATTGCAGTTTCCGTTGGCCAAATGACAAAAATTATAATCTAAAAAAAAACCTGAATAAAGACGACCAAATGTTTTGTAAAATGATGTTTCTGAATGTAAGTAATAAGACAGACTAGAGAAACGTTTGACACGACTTTCAATAATGCTCGAAATACTGTACAGCAGCTGAGATGCTCATACGTGCAGACAAATATCCTCCAGTATTATTTAAAATTCTATGTTAAACTTTGGACTTTAATTTTTCAAACGGCGTCTCATTTGCTGTGTATGTGAAATGTTCCTGTACTATATTTTACTCCTTATAAAAGCACAAATCATTTTATAAAATACGTCACTGTTCTTTCAGTTTTTATGTTGTTTTCAGGTTTTGTTCAGAAAGCATGAAATACTTAAAATATTTATGGGTATTACTTTGTTAAGAGTATTAGATCAAGAGAAGAGAGAGTAGTTTCAGTTTATGCTGGGATTTGATATTTTTTGACATTTCATTTATACAGCTAGCAACAGTTGTTAGAAAAATATTCCAACTTTCTCTTAAACAACTAATTAATTTTTAATGCCCTAATCATTTTCAAGTAACTAAATCTGTTTTGCAAAACTAGGCCCCATTTGTCCACTTCCTTGTGTCAATTTGGCTACAAAAATTCGAGCAAAAATCCACTGTGTAATTTCAAGGTCATCTTGTTCAAATATTTGATGAAAAATATTCGTATAGAAAGGCCCAAAGCTTTCATTAACGACAACGATGAGGTTAGGAGATCAAGGGTTAAGACGAAAAATGAACGTTTTCTTCTCATCTGTGGTACATCTTGTATAACAGTGTTAATGTTAAATTGCTACAGATGTGTATTACTTAGGTTAAAAATTGTACAACGACTTTTAAATTTCACTCTTTAAACGCTAAACGATATTATAGTGTCTCATAATAGCTGAGAAGTCTAGTCTGCCAAGGAGCGTGTTATTAATCAAATACCGTCAAAAGCCGAAAATAGCAGAAAGCTGTGTGACGAATTTTTTTTTCTTTCTACAAAAGTTACTGCAATGAAATCAAAAATACCAGTAACGGTTTTAACACAGTGTTTGTACTCCAGGAAAGGAAGAATTGTGGAGATTACGTGTTACGTAAAATTGGAAATATTTCTTTTATTTGCTTTGTTACCTGTAGAGATTCTGTATATCTATAATGTCTCACTGCTTGCATACAAATATCCTAAAGCGACTTTCCAACAAAAAGTTAAATGAGTAGCTTGCAGAGAAAAGAAGTATTCAGTCTGTTAAGGGGAAGGTGACTGTGGAAGAAATTGTAGTGTTGCTCTCGCTAATTACATAACGATTTCTTTGTACCTCATTACCTGTATCACTTCTTTTCAGTCCTGTAACCTACGATTTAATGGCGCCTGAAGAGAGTCTACTGTTTCTTAGTACGCGAAATTCGTTCTAACACGGCATTTTGTAACTTGTAACTAGTTACCAATCCCTACGGAGCCATCTAATTTCGTATCTGCCGATTAATTTCCAAAGGCATGCATATCCTCTGTCAACTATTAGCGGAGAGATGAACATCAATAAATGATACATGATAAAGAAGAACAGATACTCTATGTAACAAATAGGTTTCTGTGTAACACAGTTTCTTGGTAGCAGTACTGCAAACTTTTACAAACTTTTGGCAGGATTGCGCAAGCAAGGAAGACTGTCCATATGAAAATATGTACTAAAATCTTTAGTACTCCTTCTTGTACCGTTATTCGTAGTTGAATGGTCGGCCTGTATGGCTGCTGCGCGGGCGACACATTTTCGAATCCCACTGGTGCCAGGCATTTTTCTTCTGTGGGAGGAATGGAAGGGGGTGCATTCAGCCATTTCAAGGTCAAGGAAGCCGGCAGGGCATGGAGAGCGGTTTGTTGACACCACGTACTTTCATACCGCATCCAATGACCCGGTTGACTGAGGACGACATGGCGGTCGGTTGGTCCCATCTGACATAGCAAGGCCAGAACGCGGAGCTTTGCTTGATTGCTTGCTCACAAATAAGAAAAGCTTGATATTTTTCCAATATGTCTTCTGCTGGCTTCTGCACACATGTTCACTTGTTACTGCAAGGAGTGAAAAGAGGTGTTGTCAGTATTGGCTATAAAATTATTTGTGTCTCACCTTCGTAGCCGAGGATACCAACGCACGCCTTTGCGGTGGTGCTCCACTTGGAGATAATCCACGTCGAATCCTTGTAGTTGCTAAATTTTTTACTGTGTTTGACCGGCAACGGGAGGAGACGTGCTGCCGTAAAGTTCCTCATTACCAGTCTTTGCTCTGCTGTCCTGAATTCTAGACTGCTGAGCAGTGTCTCATGAAGTGAGGGGTGTAATGCCACTTCGTCGGACGAGAAATAAAAAAATAAAAAATTAGCTGCCAATACGCCAAAGATTTCCTCTGAAATCCCAAATTTCCAGAATAGTGAATAAGCGAACGAAGTTCCATTTATCACTATTATTAGGACTGTAACAAGTAATTAAGTCAGGAATCTAAGACTTGACAATTTAGCAATATACGAAAGAAAGATTAAGTATCAATAAAATTAAAATCAAAATCATAATACATCGCAAAATTAGCATAAATTAACATTCTCAAAGTAGAACCAACGTTCCCAAAGAATACTCCGTGTGAGTACTCTTTGCGAATCGTGAGTAATGACTAAGTATAATTCAATGCATTGTCACTACGTTACGAGAGTTAGCCGAAGCAGGTCATACATTTGAATGCTCGTACATGTAGGCGCGCTTAGATTGTTTTTGAGATTGAATAGTTGCGATCGATTATGACGCAGAAATACGATCTTCTGACTTCAAATTTCAAGGCATTAGAATTCGAACGGAGGACTTTAACCTACTAGAATAAACTGGACTATTAACTAGAAAATTGAACTAAACACTACTTAGACTGTGATTTAGGCAACGAACACTGATAGACAAATTTCATTCATAATAGCCACTGGTTTATGGAACTTCAGTGATAGGTCCGAAGCATATAATTTAAATCCCCCCCAACTACTGGGAAAGTTTTCTTCTCAAGGCTCGGTTAGGAAGTGACTGATATTGTGCAATAAAACACCCTCAAGTGCCAAGCCATACATTTGTGATTTAAAATTCTATCAAATTATTGACATGAAACTCCTGAGTAATAATTACGCTCAGCAATAATATTTGACTGTAGCGCTCGGCGCTTATCTAGAATCTTTGACTCAAATAACAAGTCCACGATTTCTTAGATACTGGAAATTACGACCAGCTTGTAGGGAATTTGTTGTGGATGTGACTGTATTGGTTTTGTCATTAATATTTCATCATCAATCAGTTAAACATCGATTACGAACGATTAATTACGATTCTTGGTGAAGCAAATATCTTACGCACGTCGCCTTTTCGGTTCAGCACTGTTATTTTGTGTAACGTCGTCTTCGTCACTTGATAACGATGTCAACACACTACCGACTGTCGCCGAGTTTTAGCCGAGGCCAATTACAAATCCAACCAAATCAACAAGAATAAGAGCCGTTATAGGGGGTGTAACACTCTTCATGGTCATGCGTCTAGCGGATGGGTGCGTTAAGCTCGGGTGCCCCCATTGGTGCTGTTTGAGAGAAATAGGCTGTGCGCGGTCACAGAGTTTCTCCCTATCCGTTCTCCCATAGTCGTCGGCGTCGTCGTCATTGTCCTCGTTGTCATCATCATCGTCATCATCATCATCATCATCATCATGGGCATCATACAACACAAACGTGGCACTACACTATACAAGCACTCATTCAACTCAGCTATACTGTATAGATTCACATACGACACACCCGCATGGAAATAGGTCATTGTGGGGGCAGGAAGAACACCTTCTCCGACAGGCAGCTGTAACAACACCGTAGGATATTGCCGTGTCGTCCGAACAAGACACAGCCAGTTCCAAAAACCACCACATGTGCAAAGATGCGACGCCGTGCCAGTTCCAAAGAGACTCGCCACTTGCGCGAGTTCCATCAGCGCCGCGAGAGGCGCTGAGGATTAAGATACAGGCTTCGCCTCGACCAATTTCCGGCACGAGTAGAATCCGCCAATGATCTGACGACGACGGACAGAATCCTGCTCGGAAGATAGAAGAGCAACTCTCGCCCACTTGGTTATAGATCATCGTCCAGGGCTGACTTAGGCAGGGAACATCGTTTAGTGATCTCTTAGAAGCGAAGAGACAATTGTTGTAAATTGCGTTCGCTATGTACTCGGAAGTTTACCTACGATTATTTCCACTCACCGATTGAGGGCCTTTTTTGAGTTATATTACATGTTGTGTTGAAGACTTAATCATTCAACAAGACGCAAATATAAGTAAACCTGCTCAAATAACTTACGGGTTCCAGAATGAGATTTTCACTCTGTAGCGGAGTGTGCGCTGATATGAAACTTCCTGGCAGATTAAAACTGTGTGCCCGACCGAGACTCGAACTCGGGACCTTTGCCTTTCGCGGGCAAGTGCTCTACCAACTGAGCTACCGAAGCACGACTCACGTCCGGTACTCACAGCTTTACTTCTGCCAGTATCCGTCTCCTACCTTCAAAACTTTACAGAAGCTCTTCTGCGAACCTTGCAGAACTAGCACTCCTGAAAGAAAGGATACTGCGGAGACATGGCTTAGCCACAGCCTGGGGAATGTTTCCAGAATGAGATTTTCACTCTGTAGCGGAGTGTGCGCTGATATGAAACTTCCTGGCAGATTAAAACTGTGTGCCCGACCGAGACTCGAACTCGGGACCTTTGCCTTTCGCGGGCAAGTACTCTACCAACTGAGCTACCGAAGCACGACTCACGTCCGGTACTTACAGCTTTACTTCTGCCAGTATCCGTCTCCTACCTTCCAAACTTTACAGAAGCTCTTCTGCGAACCTTGCAGAACTAGCACTCCTGAAAGAAAGGATACTGCGGAGACATGGCTTAGCCACAGCCTGGGGAATGTTTCCAGAATGAGATTTTCACTCTGTAGCGGAGTGTGCGCTGATATGAAACTTCCTGGCAGATTAAAACTGTGTGCCCGACCGAGACTCGAACTCGGGACCTTTGCCTTTCGCGGGCAAGTACTCTACCAACTGAGCTACCGAAGCACGACTCACGTCCGGTACTTACAGCTTTACTTCTGCCAGTATCCGTCTCCTACCTTCCAAACTTTACAGAAGCTCTTCTGCGAACCTTGCAGAACTAGCACTCCTGAAAGAAAGGATACTGCGGAGACATGGCTTAGCCACAGCCTGGGGGATGGGTTTGCTGCCGAGTGACGTCGCCGAACACCGCCGATATTTCGACAGGAGCACAGCCACACTGACTTGTATCTGCGAGCTGATAGTTGTCACCATCCAGTTCAGTGTGAAGGAGTGGTTCACAGGGCCCACGTTATCTCAGTCCCTGAAAGTTGGCGGCTGAGCTAGCACATCTCGAAGTCACCTTTCGTCAGAATGGTTATAGTGAGAGGCAGACCAAACGTGCGTTGCGCCATCAGCCTTCTGTGCAATGGCTGAGTGACGATAGCAACGAAGTGGCACCTAAGGCCTTTTTTCCTTACGCAGGAAGCATTTCCAATAGCATTGGCTGTATTTTGCGGAAATATGATGTGAAATGTGTTTTTCGACCACCTTCTAAGATTAAGGCCCTGTTGGCGTCCGTAAATATGATCTTGGTTTACGTAAGGCTGGGGTCTATCGTATTCCTTGCAGTTGTGGCATGTCATATATTGGTCAGACAATCAGGACTGTGGAAGACCGGTGTACTGAACATAAGCGTCACACACTACTACAACAGCCGAGCAAATCCGCTATTGCAGAACATGGCCTTGACACCGGTGATCCTATGGAATACAACAACACAGAGATTCTGGTTTGCACGTCCAGCTATTGGGACAGTGTTATGAAGTAAGCTGTTGAAATCAGACTATCAGGCAACCTTGTGGTTGATTTTGTTTAAATGCTGCTTGGAATCCAGCTCTGTCTCTCATCAAAAAACAGAGGGACAGAATTAGTCCTACCTCACCTGTTGATTAATAGTAACTATCGATATTTCTTTGTTGGTTATCTTTGGTTGTGCTGACACTTGTTTTGTGTGTGGTGTCTTCTCCTCTGTGAACCGAGGTATTAAATTTGCCTGCAAATTTTTCTTCCTTGCATTTGTGCCTTGAGAATGGCAGGGTGTGCTCCTGTCGAAATATCGGCGGTGTTCGACGACGTCACCCGGCTGCAAACCCGTAAGTTATTTGAGCATTGGATTCGCCGGGACGAGTTAAGGTCTCATAAGTAAACCTTTTCACTCGCAGCCGGCCGCGGTGGTCTAGCGGTTCTAGGCGCTCAGTCCGGAACCGCGCGACTGCTACGGTCGCAGGTTCGAATCCTGCCTCGGGCATGGATGTGTGTGATGTCCTTAGGTTAGTTTAAGTAGTTCTAAGTTGTAGGGGACTGATGACCACAGATGTTAAGTCCCATAGTGCTCAGAGCCATTTGAACCATTTTTTTCACTCGTTTGTCACTAATTTGTTAGAGTGCTGTAGAACCTTCGTTCTCCCAATTTGTTACCTGACCCTTGGGAATAGCTGTGTAGTAGTGGGAGGAAGAAACTGTCTTAGCTGTGTATTGCACAAGAAGTCGTTCCACGATCTCACGAATTCGTCCTCCTGTACAGTGGCAACACGGCCTCCACAGCAGTAGCGACGAGGCCTTTACAAAACTGGGGCCGAGACTTTACGAAAGATATCCCAAGTAAAAATACCTTTTCTGTGCAATGAAACAGCCAGCAGCACTTCTACTGGCTGTCTCGAAATCAAAATTTCATCAGCGTGTTGTCAATGCTTACGAGCGTAGAGCTAGTATTATTTCATTCTGATTTGGAAATAAATACCAAAGGTTGCATGCACGAGTAAATGTACTGTTCTACAAAGATATTTACACGTGATATAAAGTTCATTTCAAGCAAATAAATACTGTTTCCTTACTGCCACACATATTCTGAATAAATAGCAGCATGACTCTTGCTGTTTTGTTTAAGAAACACGTGAAAGTCTTTAGAGCAATGTGTTACGTTTCCAGACTCAGAATTTGAATGCAACTTTTAAAAATACGAAGAAGTGTCACTCCTACCACCTGTCAACATCTTTTATCTCTAAAACGTTGGCCGAACGATTCTAGGAGCTTCAGTCTGGAATCGCGCTGCTTACCGAGTTAGAAAACTGCTGTGGAAGCAAAGGGAACTTCACAACAAACATAAACATGGCCAAAGCCTTGCAGACAAACAAAAATTACGCGAAGCGAAATGTAGTGTGAGGAGGGCTATGCGAGAGGCTTTCAATGAATTCGAAAGTAAAGTTCTATGTACTGACTTGGCAGAAAATCCTAAGAAATTTTGGTCCTACGTCAAAGCGGTAGGTGGATAAAAACAAAATGTCCAGACACTCTGTGACCAAAATGGTACTGAAACAGATGATGACAGACTAAAGGCCGAAATACTAAATCTCTTCTTCCAAAGCTGTTTCACAGAGGAAGACTGCACTATGCTTCCTTCTCTAGATTGACGCATAGTTGACCAAATGGTAGATATCTAAATAGACGACAGAGGGATAGAGAAACAATTAAAATCGCTCAAAAGAGGAAAGGCCGCTGGTCCTGATGGGATACCAGTTCGATTTTACACAGAGTACGCGAAGGAACTTGCCCCCCTTCTTGCAGCGGCGTACCGTAGGTCTCTAGAAGAGCGAAGCGTTCCAAAGGATTGGAAAAGGGCACAGGTCATCCACGTTTTCAAGAAGGGACGTCGAACAGATGTGCAGAACTATAGATCTATATCTCTAACGTCGATCAGTTGTAGAATTTAGGAACACGTATTATGTTCGAGTATAATGTCTTTTCTGGAGACTAGAAATCTACTCTGTAGGAATCAGCATGGGTTTCGAAAAAGACGGTCGTGTGAAACCCAGCTCGCGCTATTCGTCCACGAGACTCAGAGGGCCTTAGACACGGGCTCACAGGTAGATGCCGTGTTTCTTGACTTCCGCAAGGCGTTTGACACAGTTACCCACAGTCGTTTAATGAACAAAGTAAAAGCATACGGACTATCAGATCAATTGTGTGATTGGATTGAGGAGTTCCTACATAACAGAACGCAGCATGTCATTCTCAATGGAGCGAAGTCTTCCGAAGTAAGAGTGATTTCAGGTGTGCCGCAGGGGAGTGTAATAGGACCGTTGCTATTCACAATATACATAAATGAGCTGGCGGATGACATCGGA
The DNA here is from genome assembly GCF_023897955.1 of Schistocerca gregaria. NCBI lineage: Eukaryota > Metazoa > Arthropoda > Insecta > Orthoptera > Acrididae > Schistocerca > Schistocerca gregaria. The sequence continues at coordinate 132,130,721 of NC_064921.1, read as the reverse complement.
AGTTCACTGAGGCTTTTTGCAGATGATGCTGTGGTGTATCGAGAGGTTGCAACACTGGAAAATTGTACTGAAATGCAAGAGGATCTGCAGCGAATTGACGCATGGTGCACGGAATGGCAATTGAATCTCAATGTAGACAAGTGTAATGTGTTGCGAATACATAGAAAGATAGGTCCCTTATCATTTAGCTACAAAATAGCAGGTCAGAAACTGGAAGAAGTTGATTCCATAAATTATCTGGGAGTACGCATTAGGAGTGATTTAAAATGGAATGATCATATAAAGTTGATCGTCGGTAAAGCAGATGCCAGACTGAGATTCATTGGAAGAATCCTAAGGAAATGCAATCCGACAACAAAGGAAGTAGGATACAGTACTCTTGTTCGCCCACTGCTTGAATACTGCTCAGCAGTGTGGGATCCGCACCAGATAGGGTTGATAGAAGAGATAGAGAAGATCCAACGGAGAGCAGCGCGCTTCGTTACAGGATCATTTAGTAATCGCGAAAGCGTTACGGAGACGATAGATAAACTACAGTGGAAGACTCTGCAGGAGAGACGCTCAGTAGCTCGGTACGGGCTTTTGTTAAAGTTTCGAGAACATACCTTCACCGAAGAGTCAAGCAGTATATTGCCCCCTCCTACGTATATCTCGCGAAGAGACCATGAGGATAAAATCAGAGAGATTAGAGCCCACACAGGAGCATACCGACAATCCTTCTTTCCACGTACAATACGAGACTGGAGTAGAAGGGAGAACCGATAGAGGTACACAGGGTACCCTCCGCCATACACCGTCGGGTGGATTGCGGAGTATTGATGTAGATGTAGATGCTACGGCCGCAGGTTCGAATCTTGCCTCGATCATGGATGTGTGTGATGTCCTTAGGTTAGGTAGGTTTAAGTAGATCTAAGTTCTAGGGGACTGATGACCTCCATAGTGCTCACTGCCTTTTTTTTTCAATGTATCCTGAAGGTTGACCTAAGTCGCTGAGCAAACAAGGCACTTGACAGGTACGAGGAACGGTCTCACAGTAGTTGTAAATGAGTTTGGAAAAAAACATTTTCGAGAAATAGTATATGATAACACATGCATTACTTACAGAGTCCTATTTCCCACAATAGTACTGCTCTGCTGTCTGTTTTTCTATTTTCCCCTATCGAAGTGCTAATTTGGAGTATCACTAAAATGTTTACAACACAGTGAAGTAGCACAATCTGCACACTTCACATGTGGAGTATATGGTCATGGCATGTCATTCTCAGGATATCCGCATTACACATGGTGCAATAATATTGATATTAGTTTTACATAACTGTCGATTTAGCTATTTAGATAGCTAAATCGACAATTATGTGAAACTAATATCAGTATTATAACCACTTCTTTGCAATGTCTCTTTTATCACAGCTCTATGTAACTTTGTAGAAAGGTGCTTTTAGACTGACTGAAGAGAGAATATAAAATATCGACCACATGACGTTACCTGAGGCTTACGTATATGCACGAGCATAATTTCAACAGAACTATGGCACAGGGTGTGTAAGATCTAAAAATACATTCGGCACTATTTAGTTGACTTAACTACCTGTAGCTATGATGAAATATCGTTTTTGGGAAATCAGTCAAACACTGATTTCACACAAATGCAGAGTGTTACGTCAAAAGCCAAAGCGTTACTGGTTATTCATTCAACGCTGATTAGCCAGAATTACCGGTAGTTCCTACGTTCTCTAACTCTAAATCGGACAAATATAAAATTGTCTCCTTGTCTGACAGTAATAATACACTCCTGGAAATGGAAAAAAGAACACATTGACACCGGTGTGTCAGACCCACCATACTTGCTCCGGACACTGCGAGAGGGCTGTACAAGCAATGATCACACGCACGGCACAGCGGACACACCAGGAACCGCGGTGTTGGCCGTCGAATGGCGCTAGCTGCGCAGCATTTGTGCACCGCCGCCGTCAGTGTCAGCCAGTTTGCCGTGGCATACGGAGCTCCATCGCAGTCTTCAACACTGGTAGCATGTCGCGACAGCGTGGACGTGAACCGTATGTGCAGTTGATGGACTTTGAGCGAGGGCGTATAGTGGGCATGCGGGAGGCCGGGTGGACGTACCGCCGAATTGCTCAACATGTGGGGCGTGAGGTCTCCACAGTACATCGATGTTGTCGCCAGTGGTCGGCGGAAGGTGCACGTGCCCGTCGACCTGGGACCGGACCGCAGCGACGCACGGATGCACGCCAAGACCGTTGGATCCTACGCAGTGCCGTAGGGGACCGCACCGCCACTTCCCAGCAAATTAGGGACACTGTTGCTCCTGGGGTATCGGCAAGGACCATTCGCAACCGTCTCCATGAAGCTGGGCTACGGTCCCGCACACCGTTAGGCCGTCTTCCGCTCACGCCCCAACATCGTGCAGCCCGCCTCCAGTGGTGTCGCGACAGGCGTGAATGGAGGGACGAATGGAGACGTGTCGTCTTCAGCGATGAGAGTCGCTTCTGCCTTGGTGCCAATGATGGTCGTATGCGTGTTTGGCGCCGTGCAGGTGAGCGCCACAATCAGGACTGCATACGACCGAGGCAGACAGGGCCAACATCCGGCATCATGATGTGGGGAGCGATCTCCTACACTGGCCGTACACCTCTGGTGATCGTCGAGGGGACACTGAATAGTGCACGGTACATCCAAACCGTCATCGAACCCATCGTTCTACCATTCCTAGACCGGCAAGGGAACTTGCTGTTCCAACAGGACAATGCACGTGCCACCCAACGTGCTCTAGAAGGTGTAAGTCAACTACCCTGGCCAGCCAGATCTCCGGATCTGTCCCCCATTGAGCATGTTTGGGACTGGATGAAGCGTCGTCTCACGCGGTCTGCACGTCCAGCACGAACGCTGGTCCAACTGAGGCGCCAGGTGGAAATGGCATGGTAAGCCGTTCCACAGGATTACATCCAGCATCTCTACGATCGTCTCCATGGGAGAATAGCAGCCTGCATTGCTGCGAAAGGTGTATATACACTTTACTAGTGCCGACATTGTGCATGCTCTGTTGCCTGTGTCTATGTGCCTGTGGTTCTGTCAGTGTGATCATGTGATGTATCTGACTCCAGGAATGTGTCAATAAAGTTTCCCCTTCCTGGGACAATGAATTCACGGTGTCCTTATTTCAATTTCCAGGATTGTAGATGAAAATCTAAATGGGATGGAGCACGTAAGTGCATTGTACGAGAAGTCATCGGCATCTCTCGATGCCCTACCAAAATATAAAAAGCTCTTCCCTGTAGATCTGAAAAAGAAACTTGTACAAAGACTTATACTTCTAGTTACTGATCACAGAGATGTTATCCTGCAAGGCTTTTCTCAGAAAAGTTTACGGCGCCTGGACCTGATTGTGTGCTTGTGTTCTTTATATTTGTGATGTTCGACTGTTTAATGATGTTTCCCCCTAATATTCACTGATCTCCTGGCTGACTGTTAGTGCAGACAAGCACATAGTTTTCCATACCGTCTGTCTTTTCTACTGTCTTAGCAACGTACGCTCTCCCTCATATCTCTCCTAGACCTAGACGCTTTTACCTGAAGAACGTGGGAGAAACACCCCGTAATAGCTACGTCCTTTCTGTTCCACTCCATCGTTCGTCAATTTTTCGACGCCCTTCACATTAGCAGGAGCCCGACTCTGGTATAACCTTCCGTAGGGTACCAGAGAACGAATTAACATCTCCAGCTTCAGATGACAGTTAGTGGTATATCTACTAAAGCAATAATAATGATTACCATTAAACCAGTACGGACCCCTTATCCTTGTGCATCCTTCTTTCCACCCAGATCTTTCTCTTTTCCTAGTATTCTTCACTGGTGCTGCTTCCCCCCGGGTCCGCTTTCTTAGCTGAGTGGTAACGTGTTGCCTACCATGCAGCGTTCCCGGGTTCGATTCCAGGCAGAGGTGGAGATTTTCTCCGCTCTTTGACTGGGTGTTGTTAGTATCATCACTTTATCATCACCGACGCTCAAGTCGTCCACGGTGGCGTCACTTCAAATAAGACTAGCAACACGGCAGCTGGAATTTCCCGAAAGTGGGTCTCCCGGACGATTATACTGCACGATCATTTCATTTTTGTTCCTTTCCCCGAACCTTGTTGGATCATGAAACATCCATTTTCAACACCTATAAATTCTTTTTACGTCTGCCATTATCATTATTGTTATAATTATTATGATAATTATCTCTATTAGTGGCAGCAGCAGCAGCGAAGTACAAGTACTGAGAATATTAACTTTATTAGATAATAGTATTAACTTTCTTAGTACATTGTCAGTATTACTTACTCACATGCTCATTTCAGACGCTGAAATCATTTTAATACTATCTGCCATATTAAAATTGTAATTATTAGATAACTGCGATGTTAAGAAGGTACTGTATATGTGAAACCCTCGTCCGATGTAAGAGAGGATATGATGGCCACAGACAGTTCACGTTATATAAAGAAAACAAAATAAAAACATAATTTGTAGAACAGATTCAGCAGCTATTTACCTTGTTAACGAACATGATCTCCGAAGTTTCGTAAAACAAATTTCAACAACGATAACTCAAAAAATAATGCTAACAGAAATGTCATTGCGGCGAACACGAGACTGGCTTTTCCCTTATATCCTCCTTCCGTCGGAGGACGTATTAGTTCAAAAGGTCCATTCACATAAATATTATTCCACCGAGGTTGTTGATCTTGTAGTGCAGCATTCCAAAATGGCAAAGGTGTCACTGTGCATAACAGGATTCAAGGTAACCTACATGAGTACACAACGTTATGTAAGATAAGGCCATGGTTTTGTGTTTCGTTTACATTGTGGCTGTCTCGCTTGTCGGTGAACAAGTGAGACAAGAATGTTAATCTGATTCCGTGACTTCCGCGGACATTGTGTTACATCTCTGCATTACCGGAGCTAGCATATTACCAGATCGTGAGTAATAACTAACAGCTCTGTCAACGCTTGTTATCAATTGCTCTCGGTATAAGAACCTGTTCGCATGGAGCTAATGTCAGAAACATATTGGTCTGTGAAGGATTGCATTAATTAGTTACTGAATAGTAACATACCTTCACATTCAAAGCTACGACTTATGAAAATCGCCTACGATTACAAAATTACTTTTGGCTCCGTGACACTTGACATATGTTCTCTGATACCTATCTTTTGCACTTTGCAAGACATTTAGTATGCAGATATCATACTTAAAACCCACCAAAGATGAATGTCAGTTGTTCTGGAAATGCCAAGAGATTTGTTTCTCCTCTCACTTAAAAGTAACTGCTCACACCGGTATGTATTTAACAACATGAATTTGATTTCGTATGCGAATTTTCTGGTACTTTCAAACGTGGCTGCTAAATACTTGTAATATATACAGCTGATTCACTTCAATGAAATTTGCCATTACATTGGAATCACCGAGATCTCAATTATATCCACTTTAAGCATGCTATCATTCAATATCTTTTTTTTTTTAAATGTGAAAGACAAACGGATAATGCTTCCTAAGTTTTAAAATCTACAAATTTTCTTTCAGATTCAGTTCTCAGCCTTACAATATTTTTAAGCAGCTCATTAACACCAACAGTTGTGCTTTAACTCGAACTGTTGATATTGCACACTGCAAAGTGCATCAGTTCATCTTTCTTCAACTGCCGTCTCAAAGACTACTTTACTTGCTCACAGATGTTTGTAAGTGTAAATGTCTTTCTTTAGATGTGAATATTTAAACCGAAGGCGAAACCAGCAGTTCTATGCGCAGTTGTATTTTCAAACAAAGAGATCATCTAAAAACCTATACATTCACAGTAAAAATAATCCTTCAAATTTTAATTACGTAATACTTCGAAAGTTTAATTGTCAACTTGTACGACACATAGATGGCACACACCGCCGCATAACAGTCTTTTGAAAGAACAGTCAACAAGAACGTCTCAGACTTCCGGTATTTCGACTTTTCTTGTCTCATTTATCTTTCGTGTTTATGACATTTTGATTTGTGTTATTCATGGTGAGGGTTAATGTCACATAATTTCGGCTGAAAGCCGCTGCTGGCACATTGTCTACTACTTTCCTATGGCAGAAAGCGGACTCTGCACCTAATATGCCCATTCCCTCCACGGATTATCGTTAATGGCGTCACATCCCCTTACTGTGCAGAGGCTGGGAATTAAATTCAGCATATAGATGAAATTACTTGTGATCAGGAACTGTACTCCACCACCTCTGCCGTCCAATGTGACCGAGCAGTTCTAGGCGCTTCAGTCCGGAACCACATAGCTGCTTCGGTCGCAGGTTCGAATCTTGCTCGGACATGGATGTGTGTGATGTCCTTAGGTAAGTTAGGTGTAAGTAGTTCTAAGTTCTAGGGGACTGATGACCTCACCAGTTACGTCCCAGAGTGCTCAGAGCCATTTGTGTGGACGGCTGCGACAACTTGAATGAAATACACTGTCCTGTCATATTAATATGGCCACCTGTAGAAATTCTGAATACTGACCGTTGCGGGACGTGCAGAAAGAGAGTAAATAAGGTTTTGGAAGGTACAGAGAGGCCTGTAGAGCGTTGACGACACGAACAGCCGGATCGATGTGGTTTCACGGCTTCTCGACTGCTTTTACATCGAGGGATTTTGTTGAGCAGGGGAGTGCGTGACACCTTGCATTGTCCTGCTGGCAGATGCCATCGTGCCGAGGCAATAACAGACTACATGTAGGGGTGAACATCGTTGCCAAAAAAAGATGCAAGTTTGTATTGATCCATTGTGCCTTTCAGTAAGACGAGATCACGCAGGAAAACACTTCCCAGGCCACAACGGTCTGACCTGGACCCCTCGGACGATTATTACAGAACCGTACAATCCAAACGACCGCCTGTCCGATGGAGCACAAAGCGTGATTCATCTTGAGAGGCCTCCTTTCGCCACTAGGTAGATGTCCATTTGCTGTATTGGAGGGCAATTTCCAGCTTTCGTCGTCGACGAACAGCAGTTAGGATGAGTACGTGAACCAGGCCAGCTGCGGAGGCCCACACGTAGCAACGTTCGCTAAATAGTCGTTGAGGAAAGACAGTTGGTCGCTCCTTGGTTCATATGGGTGTTCAGTTGCTGAACAGCTGAGCATCTATTCGCCCCTACACATCTCCTGATCCGTCGTTCACCCCTAAGGCCCGACGGGCGCCACAGTTGCCTCCGTGCCAGTCTTCGATAGCGCTGTTTAGCTATGGACGATTTACTTTAACTACAGCGAACATGAACCGTGTTCAAAACGCAGACCTTTCTTCTGGAAAAATTCACTATGGGTGACGATAATGGTGTTGTCAACACGAAGCTACCATTGTTAGACATCTGAAGCATTAAAACCATACCCTTAACGATTATTTTATTTATGAACACAGTCTCGAAATATGTTGGACCGACAGGGTATGTTCCCAGCAGTCTCTTCTTCCAAGATGGCAACAACAGTGTATACAGAACTACGCTCTTACTGCACTACTGGCCATTAAAATTGCTACACGAAGAAGAAATGTAGATGATAAACGGGTATTCATTGGACAAATATATTATACTAGAACTGACATGTGATTACATTTTGACGCAATTTCGGTGCGTAGATCCTGAGAAATCTGTACCCAGAACAACCACCTCTGGCCGCAATAACGGCCTTGATACGCTTGGCCATTGAGTCAAACAGTGCTTGGATGGCGTGTACAGGTACAGCTGCCCATGCAGCTTGAACTAGAGTTCATCAAGAGTAGTAACTGGCGTATTGTGGCGAGCCAGTTGCTCGGCCACCACTGACCAGACGTTTTCAATTTGTGAGAGAACTGGAGAATGTACTGGCCAGGGCAGCAGTCGAACATTTTCTGTATCCAAAAAGGCCCGTACAGGACCTGCACATGCGGTCGTGCATTATCCTGCTGAAATGTAGCGTTACACAGGCATCGAATGAAGGGTAAAGCCACGGGTCGTAAAACATCTGAAATGTAACGTCCATTACTCAAAGTGCCGTCAATGCGAACAAGAGGTGACCGGGACGTGTAACTAATGGCACCCCATACCATCACGCCCGGTGATATGCCAGTATGGCGATGACGAATACACGCTTTCAATGTGCGTTCACTGCGATGTCGCCAAACACTGATGCGACCATCATGATGCTGAAAACAGAACCTGGATTCATCCGAAAAAATGACGTTTTGCCATTCGTGCACGCGGATTCGTCGTTAAGTACACCACCGCAGGCGCTCCTGTCTGTGATGCTGCGTCTAGAGTAAGCCCAGCCATGGTCTCTGAGCTGATAGTCCATGCTGCTGCAATCGTCGTCGAACTGTTCGTGCAGATGGTTGTTGTCTTGCAAACGTTCCCACCTGTTGACTCAGGGATCAAGACTTGGCTGCACGAACCGTTACAGCCATGCGAATAAGATGCCTGTCATCGCGACTGCTAGTGATACGAGGCCGTTCGGAACAAGCACGGCGTTCCATATAACCCTCCAGAACCTACCGATTCCATATTCTGATAACAGTCATTGGATCACGACCAACGCGAGCAGCATTGTCGCTATCGATAAACCGCAATCACCATAGGTTAGAATTCGACCTTTATCAAAGTTGGAAACGTGATGGTACGCATTTCTCCTCCTTACCCGAGGCATCATAACAGCGTTTCACCAGGCAACGCCGGTCAACTGCTGTTTGTGTATGAGATATCGGTTTGAAACTTTCCTCATGTCAGTACGTTGCAGGTGACGCCACCGGCGCCAACCTTGTATGAATGCTCTGAAGAGCTAATCATTTGCATATCACAGCATCTTCTTCCTGTCGGTTAAATTTTGCGTCTTCGTGGTGTAGCAATTTTAATGGCCCTTGCATACCTCGGGTGGCCCGCTAAATCAATCGATATTCACCACACAGAAAAGACTGATATTGTTTTGAAGAGCAGGAGAAACATTGGAAACAGGTTCTAGGTAACTTGATAGCTCTATTGGATGTAATTATCAGAGCGTGACTTCAGCTAGTTATACCTAACCCCCTTCCTCGCCGAAACGGGACTACACACAATGTTACACGGTATTGACGTGAAATTACTTATTGGTGTGTATTTTCGTCCAGTGTGATGACATTATTTTTTGAGTAAATACCAAATTTTCGATAAGCTGAAAGAACCAGTGCGTGTCACGCATTGGTTGTAGTCTTGACATAATCCTTGATTGATATCACACCGTCGTGACTATTTATTTTTACTGGATGTATGAACTTTGGGAGTGCGGTGATGGACGGAAAAATCCCAGCGGACCCACGTCTCTGTCAAGCGAGCGGGCTTTAACGAAGCGAGAGAGTGTGGCACTGTCGCATCTCGTTTCGCTCTGGCCCGCCATTAATCACTCGAAGGCGGGAGGAAAGGGGAGGGCGGAAGAAGTCGTGAGCAATACACAATTTCACCACCACTGCAACCGCCGCACCCAGTGGCCCAGAGCAGCAAACATCCCAGTCCGTCTGTCGAGAAAAACAGACCAAAGCATCGGTTATCTGTCAGTGTCCGCTTATTCGCTAAACCATGCAGTCGTCAACAGTACTAGTGATCAACAAACATGATGGTTGATATTTGGTTTTCGGGCGGTTAACTGAAGTAAATTACAAACCAACTGGTTCCGTATCTGACATTCCTGTATTGTTATTGTTGTAATCTCGAGGTCACAGATTGCTTTGAAGAAATTCTCCTTGCAAGTCTGTCCTGTGGTTGTGTCTTAGTTTTGAAGTAACTAACGTTCGCTAAATTCAACTGAAACTGGTGAGTTTAGTTTCAATCGTCTGCCTCTGCCATGTTTATGCCCCATAGCGTATTCCATACAAATTGTACTATTCTTAGATACCTCAAGTTGTGTGCTCTCAGTGAAACGTGTTGTTTTAGGAAATCGTGCCGTATAGATCGTTTCTCCCAGATTAGTTTCCGTGCCTCCTCATTATCGTAGTAGGGACTTCTGGAAAAAAGTTATGCATATTGTGCAACAACAGCGGTTTCATACAGGCATTTCTGCTGCGGTACGGGTAACAGGTGCACCACAGCGCGGTCGAAATGGCGTGGCATTTGGAAACTTACTCGAAAGTCAAAGGACGCGAGAAAGTACGATTCTTGTGGACAGACTTCTAAATTACACACAGATTCACCGTGAAATTCAGGCTGAGTATTGACCAAACGGAGTGTCGTGATCAGCCGTAGCGAAATGGTGACAACAATTTGTCCGCAGGCGCACAGGCGTGAGTGATGTTGATCGGTAATTTCAGATCTTGCACCGTCTGATTTCCATCTTTATGACAAAATGAGAGAACACCTTGGAGAAAGTGATTGTCCAACTCAGAGGTCGTTCACACAGCGGTTCTCGAATGGCGGATTTCTGTCGTCGAAGAATTGAACCACTTGTAGGACGCTCCTACTGTTGTCTATAGACACTTGGGAACTATGAAAGAAAGTAGTGTCTTGCACCCGTATCACTTCTACATCTACATCTACATCTACATCCATACTCCGCAAGCCACCTGACGGTGTGTGGAGGAGGGTACCCTGAGTACCTCTATCGGTTCTCCCTTCTATTCCAGTCTCGTATTGTACGTGGAAAGAAGGATTGTCGGTATTCTTCTGTGTGGGCTCTAATCTCTCTGATTTTATCCTCATAGTCTCTTCGCGAGATATACGTAGGAGGGAGCAATATACTGCTTGACTCTTCGGTGAAGAGGTATGTTCTCGGAGCTTTAACAAAAGCCCGTACCGAGCTACTGAGCGTCTCTCCTGCAGAGCCTTCCACTGGAGTTTATCTATCATCTTCGTAACGCTTTCGCGATTACTAAATGATCCTGTAACGAAGCGCGCTGCTCTCCGTTGGATCTTCTCTTTCTCTTCTGTCAACCATATCTGGTGCGGATCCCACACTGCTGAGCAGTATTCAAGCAGTGGGCGAACAAGCGTACTGTAACCTACTTCCTTTGTTGTCGGATTGCATTTCCTTAGGATTCTTCCAATGAATCTCAGTCTGGCATCTGCTTTACCGACGATCAACTTTATATGATCATTCCATTTTAAATCACTCCTAATGCGTACTCCCAGATAATTTATGGAATTAACTGCTTGCAGTTGCTGACCTGCTATTTTGTAGCTAAATGATAAGGGAACTATATTTCTATGTATTCGCATCACATTACACTTGTCTACATCGACTCGTAGGGAAGCATTTAATAAAAGTTACTTGGTGTGCCTTAGTAATGCGTAACTTACTTTTTTAAGTCCTGTAGTACGTACCCAACTAATCTTCAGTATCTTTCCAAAAGCTTGTTTTCTATACTTAACTGTAGCGGTTCGTATCTTGCACTTCCAAGTACGGACAGCCTCCAGGCACTTACTGTTGGAAATGAATTTTTAACACGTTTAATTACCATGGCAATAATTTTCCATCGTTTTCTGGTAGAACAATATAATAATAAAAAGCACTATAATGCGTGCATTCTACAAGATTGATTCATTCAGGTTAACCGGTTTTAGGCTTAGAAGGCCGCCATCTGACGTTAACTGACAACGTCGTGTCAAAGAAGTTACAATGTTTAGAAATAATGATACTCATCTAGACCTAGGCTGAAAACACATGAATGTTATCATTGACATTGCAATCATAATGCAATTTAAAAGGTGAAACGTAGACCAGTAGAGAAATATCAAGGAAGCGAACCAGGAGAAAGAATAACACTAAACTCTAAAAGCACTGCTTACATAACACTTTACAGTAAATAAACAAATTTAGTAACAGAAAGCAAAATTACTACTTGACAAGAATATTGCAAGAGGTATTACACATGGAAAGTGCTACAGAAACCAAATAAAATAAAGAATTTACATGTGTAACAACAGAGTACATGGGAAACACGAGCAATCACAACAATGTACAAAAAAAAAAAAAAAGGAAACGAATACATATCAAGGAATAGAGGAATTTGAAGGAAATGATAGGATTATGTGTAGTTTATAAGAAGAAAATATTGAGCTGTGTTCTGTCACTTAATATTAAATTGCCATGATGGCTATTGATTTTTAGGGTTGTGGCTGTTAGTTGTGTCTCTCACTCAGTACGCTCTCCACAGATGTGGAGTCAGAAGTCTGCAGCTTCCAGCTGCGTTCATTTGCAGCCGGTCTACGTGCTGTGTCTGTGCCTGACCAACAGCACGATGAGTTTTCTGTACCATACTGTTAGCTAGTAACTGGGTCACATATCTCCTATTGAAACTACGCTGGGCTGTAGTTTAATAGGGAAACCTTTAGTGAAATCCTGTAGTGGCATAATTTCAGTGTTTTTGATACACTGTGTCGTAGCTGTCCTAGGTAGGATATTGCGCACCGTTTTCTGAAAACATTGAAAGCGACGGAATTAACTCCGAATGGCCAGACATTATGGGACGATACTGTGGTACGAGTCACTCGCCTGTTGCTGCAGTCCACCCGTTGTACAGTCCTGGTTGAAATTGTTTCGTGCGGATGCACGTTAAAATTGGTGTCTATTTCAGTCGAAGTAAAACGCCGATCGCCTAGAATTTCTCTGTAGGAGGAGGAAGACTGGGGGATAACGTCACATCGACGTACTGGTCATTAGAGGCGAGCCTCTGCGGAGCCGACGTGACGTCCACTCGTGACACACATGAAGTCGTCCTCAGCGGTCATTTCCGCTTGAGGAAACACCTCTTCCGTAGTACAGACTGTTGTCATCGGAAATCCGAATTCCTGTGTGATCTCAGATATTATATGAAGCATGCCTGTAGCCCCACGCTGTGTCCGTTAACTTGCGAGCTCCTGCAACGTTCAGAGAATATCTTTTTGTAGCAGACTGTCCAAATTATCGTGTCTACACCGCGATATACGCCACATCGAACCTTGACATTCGGGAGTAATTCACGCAATAACTTTCATATCTTTAAATGGGAGAGAAATTCATCCGGCTTTGGGCATTTAGCTTATATAATTGTGAAACTAAAATATTTTCTTTCTTATCTCTGAAATTACTTTCTGGATTTTTTCTTACTCTTGGCCTTATAACTATTTAGTGTTACCTGTCCGCTTTCGCTCAGTCGGTTTAGAAATCAGACATGGACTCCTGCTCGTCTGCCTTTTGCCCATCCGAATTTGGTCATTTAGCTTATATCATTGTGAAACTAAAATGTTTTCTTTCTTATCTCTGAAATTACTTTCTGGATTTTTTCTTACTCTAGGCCTTATAACTATTTAGTGTTACCTGTCCGCTTTCGCTCAGCCGGTTTAGAAATCAGACATGGACTCCTGCTCGTCTGCCTTTTGCCCACGCCTCCCAATCCATGCCCGTGGGCTCTATGCAGCCCACCGGCGTGTACACGAGCTGGAGTAGCCTCTATCTATAGGTTTCACATCTAACATTACGGGGTAATCGAGAAAGACAGGGTGATGAACAACACACAGACAGGGTGCTTCTTTTATTGTTTACTAGGCTTTCCCCGCGGTTTTGCCCGTGTATGTGTTTGATACTTACATTGAACATATCTTATCCTCCACCTTTCAGTGACTACCTCTTCCTCGGTCTTTCTGTCCACCTCTTCCTCCCACCTACAACAGTCTCTACCTTCCTTCCCACTCTTTCTCTCCTTCACCTTCTGTCCCGCTCTTTGTTCATTCGTCCACTCCATATCTCTGATCATGTCTTTCTCCCCATGCCTCTGACCATATTCTCGTCCCCCCCCCCCCTCTATCACTCCATCACCCATTCTTCCTTTTGCACCTGCATGCCACCCCTCTAGATCGTCCTACAACTAGCTCCGTCAATACTGGTAAATAAAGCAGACTCCACAACATGCCTGTCATGCAGTGCAGGACCGCTCAAGATGGTCATATACCCCAATATTGATCGTGTGTAGCAATAAAACAAGTAGGATTGTCTTTGTATGCAGTGTATCCCCGAGTAATTACCAATATTCAGTGATGTAACAAGATGCGCATTTGAAGCAGAAGACATCTGATGGACATATGCCCTATTCCGAATGGTTCTAGAGGGTGTTGAAAAGTAATGAATCCCATTTTCTTCTGTGAAAACTCTCAAAGGTTCATAAATAAAACGAACAATATTAACATTCTACATATTCATTCTTCCCGAGTTTGATGGCGCCGTGAATACAAAGAACACCCTCTCCTTCAACGTGAAAATACCACATCACATATGACATTTGTAACTGTCGTTGACTTCATTGTCATCGATTTGCCCCCCCTCCCCCTCCAGGTTTTATCTGATTCCAAAACTTAAAGCACACCTTCGTTGTTTTCACTGTGTTAGCGATGAAGTCGTGCAAGCAGAGCTGAGGTCGTAGCTCTATCAAAAACGTCAGACGATTTACAGTGACGGTCTAAATAAAATGATCTCTCGTTTGGAGAAATGTGTTCGTCGCCAGGATAACTGTAGAGAACAAAATTTTTAGACATGTAAAGTAAAGATACAGAATGTTAATGACGTTTGTTTTATTTAAAAAGCTTTACGAATTTTTGTATGAAAAATACAGAGACATTACTTTTCATCACCCCCTTGTACGTTTATGCAACATTTCAGATGTCACTTTCGGCAAGCTTACAGCTGTCAAAGACCACTTACCCAAAATGTTCTTAGTACTTCATCGACCTTACGCAGTTACATTTGTGTTTAAGTGGTTGGGTGAAGTCTGGGGTGGTCAAATCAAACGTAAAATGAACTGCTTGGTCGCATCATGGACGCCCTGCACTCAGGGAACGTGCAGAGACACGCAGGTAAGTAACACAACATATTTTCCCAACAATTTACACATGCGCTGAAGTTGACGGTGGGATATTCGAACATCTAATTTGAACTCTACAACAGCTGTAATGTGACAAATACGATAATGCTCACAGTTGACTGTGTTAATAACACTAATTTTTTAACTGATACATTGTTGAACGAGTGTTTAATGATGTCATGTTTAATAATTGTTGTATATGTATACATGTGTAAACCTAACAATGTATTGAACAATACTGAAAATAAATACCAATGTACATTAAATGTGTTCTATCTCGTAAACCATTCGGAGCAGATCATACATGCATATGAAGTTTCCTGGTTCAAGTGAAGGTTTCTGTCATACCCCTGAATATTGACGAATGCTCCCGAAGCACCCTGCTTATACGCCATTTCATTCATTATCTTCAAGCACGCTACAGGTAACCGTGACTACAAGATAAAGGATTGCTCCAGGAGAAGAAATCTAGGATACAGTTCTCAGCTGAAAGAACCATAGCATCTGTGTTTTTGGTGGCGGATGGTGGGATCCGAGTTGATTTCCTTGAACGTGGAAAAACAGTCACTTAAGTGCAACTTAAACAGTGTTAGAAATTTTGATATAACGACTAACAATGTTGCAAAACGAAATGTATAATATTTTCCTATAGCATGACAATAGCAGGCCACATCTCACAGGCAAACCCTGAAGAACTTCAGAGATTGGAGCTGTTAACATACAAATTTCAAACAATGATGAATTACTTTCCAATCAGTCCTCGAACGTCACCTGTCCGATAAATTTCTGACAACTTTTAGCAGCTCCGTATTTCAGACGAAGGCAGTACTTTGTAATATGTCAGTTGCTTCACGTTACCCGCCATGGCCGAGTTCCCGGTTCTCGTTTCAGTGCGATACAAGTTTAACGTTCCCAGGGACGTTAGCATTCGTGTGTGTTCCAATGCTGTGAATATTTCACTCCAGTAACAAAAGGGCGACGCCAAAAATTTTGTGCCACATCTCTTATCAATAAGCGTCGCTCGACTGAAATGAATTACTGATTTCACAGCTTCATCTCGTCGCTTACTGTTATCGAAACGCCGAAGCACTTCTAACAGGGATTACTTTCAATATGAAAATCGCTAACTCGTAATTTCACTTACATAAAAATTCAACTTTCTGGTTCCACAATAATTCCACTTTGTTGTTCTAACAAGTATATTAATTTACATATTCACTACTACAAAACTTAATGTCTCAGTGAATACGACTATAATGAAATTCCATTAATACTTAGTTTCTCGGAGAAATATCTTGCTTTATTTCACCTCTGTTGAATAGATTCTAATGGGAATACTCAGCTGTGTCCCTCATCTTTCTTCCCGCTTCCCTGTTCCCTCTATGTTGTTATCGTTTTTCAGATCTCAAAATACCAAAGTATGAGTCCAGTACGAATCTCTTGAAGATTTTCCGCATATCAACTAAACATCAGCATTAAGTTGGATCTGCATTTTGTTCGCATTCAATCAAAATCTTACAGAGCAACCCTCTATTTTACTAATATTTTTTACCTCTACATGTCCATCATATGCATTATTCACTGTAATATTTTATAATTATCATCTTGGTTTGCTACTGTAATTTTTCCCTCATTGTTCCTTCTGTCAGTGAACCAGATGAACCAGTTGCAGCCCCATAAACTGTTCCTTCTGCTCGTGCACATTTTTCTTAGGCCTATTTACCACTTGACCTTTTGTGATTTATCTCCGCAACGTCCATAAGTAGTATCACATTTCTGATGATTTCGTGTTCTACATGCTGACGCTCCGTTTCCATAGAGCTTGCAACAGTCTGAGAAATATCTCACTCAACTGCCATTGGCTACGTCAGTGTGCTTCTTATGTCTCTCTTATCTGGCCTTGGTAAAATAAATTTTTCATTCCTCCCACTCTGCCTTCTCCAAAATACGGTGTTCAGAAATTCGTTACTCATTATTCTTTTGTATTAGTCTAGATCGCCAATTTATGCGATGATGCGACATGCTAAGATTCTGCTGGAAATCGTCTTCATATCGTAAAACATCGGAACGTGTACGATTCGTCATATGTAAAATGAATTACTGAGTCAGTAAGTTTTGATGGAACAAGAATCCTGCCCCACAACCCATTTCAAAATGAATTCGACTGTCATTATTGCGGACCTATAAATATCATCCCAAATTTTCCGTGGTTTCTGGCATCTTGTTTCTGTTTACGTAGAATATTTCATCCATCCACAAAACATCCTTATAAGTGACCACCACGTTAAGAAGATCAAATATTTGTAGCTTTGTACAGCTAGTAACCTTTCATGCACTTTTTCTTCGTTGTCGTCCCATTACCTCAAGATGGCCGATGTTACCTGTCCGTCTCTTAACAACATCCGACCCCACTGAATACAACGTGGGCATCAGATATGAAGTACGTTTAACTGCAAAACAGCAGATTTTAGACAGCCGTGAATATCATCAACAGCTTCAGTAGCGTAAGCTGTATGAAAAGGAAGTGTGCCAGATAGGCAAAGAATTCCAGTTCGCCAAAAAAATTTCTTTATTCTCTTGTGCGTCCTTTGAAAGAGTAAATCCCGCTAATTCCTGCCTTGATATTCACACTCACGCAAAACATACAGATTCACTCCACGAAAATGCCTCTGACGACAGAAATGCTTTCCAAAAACGTTATTATTTTTTCTGAACAATAACTTGTTCTCAACGTACTTGAATACAATTGAAACATCGATATTTGTGCTGTTAACTACCAAAATCAACTGTCTTCAACAAGAATACGTGTATTACATATGTACTCATGCACATTTTTCACCTTTCGTACCTACAATTTAAGAAGAATAAATAGTTATTATACTGGTGTGGGAAAAATCTAATCTTCATCAGTTTTCAGTATTATGTCAATGTTTCTAGGAAAATTTTAATTTTGCATCCTCATTTGTTTCACACTTTTTTTCACAATATAAAAAAATAAAGATCTGTTTTCATTGCATGTTGTTTCTAAACAGAATCAGTAGCACTAATACAGCATATACTCCCCTTACTATACGTCTAAACGTATCACTTTGACTGACCATGATGATAATAATAACAGTTATGATAAAGATGATGATAATGGTTTAGACATATTTGTGTGTTAATTATATGCCGTTAGTATTAGTCTCAAGTTTAACATGAATTCACTAATTTCTGTGTGGAATGATTTTTCGTAGGAAAACAACATGAAAATACTTGTGAAGGTTACATGATAACTATGGAGATGCAGCGAAAGGGCAGTACGATTCAGAAGTTTGCAGACATAACTGAGGTTTCTTTTACGTATCAGTGCTCGTGCTCTCACGACCGATATCGATGATACGAATGATTAATTGAGTTAGCGATGAATTCTAGAGACAATAAGGTAAAATTTTCGCAGGTTGCTTTGCTACAAACTCTTTTCAGCTGCGAACCGTCGACAACTGTTTCATGAATTTTGAACGCTTTTTCATACCCTTTATAGTGAGCTACGGGTGATTAATCTGCAATTTCTCATTTTCTTCTCATGTCTCTCAGCGTCTATAGAAGGATTGAACCATCAATTATGACCATTTTCATAAACATCCACAACACCCCACATCTCGTTTTGTACGAGCAGAAGTTACGTTTACCGACGCAACATAATGCTACCACACCGTCAGTTTTCCAAACCTTTGTGGACTTTCTGCAAGTTGATCTAAAAACAGATCAGTTACTAAGACAAAGCGGAAATTGCTCGGACAAGAAGGTGACGTCAATATCAATGAAATCTCGTTTCAGTTGTTCTGATAAATTTGAGCAGTAATTGAAGTAAAGTGTATGTTTGCTCTACAAACGGTTGTCGTTCTTACTGAATTCTGAATCACTTCGTGATTCAGAAAACTGGAAGAGAGTGCCGTCAAATATGGCCTTTTCTGGATCACTTAGCGCTAACGCAAATGCATACAGATCAGATGAAATTTTATTAAGCTTTTACTCCATTACTTTCGCAACATTCCGCTGAATTAAACTTGGCGAAATGTAATTTTACAGTCATCATTTACTGAGCTGACAGACGTCGTGGGATAGCGATATGTACATATACTAATGGTGGTGGATCGTGTACACAATGTATTAAAGGGCAGTACACTGGCCGAGGTGTCATTTGCAATCAGGTGATTTGAAATTGTTTCAAGTGCGATGAATTAAATACTTTTAACGCGGAATTATGGCTCGAGCTAGACACATGGGACATTCCATTTCGGAAATCACTAGGGAATTCAATATTTCGGGATCCGCAGTCTCAAGAGTGTGCCGAGAATACCAAATTATACGCATTACCTCTAACCGCGGACAACGCAGTGACCGACGGCGTGAACTTCGTGAAATAACCGCAGAAATCAATGTGGGACGCACGAGGAACGTATTCGTTAGAACAGTGCAGTGAAATGTGGCGTTAATGCGTATGGAAGCAGACGACCGATGCGAACGCCTTAGCTAACAGCACGAAATCGTCTGCAGTACCTCTGCTGGGCTCATTATCGTATAGGTTGGATGCTGGACGTCTGGAAATAAGTGGCCTGGTTAGATAAGTCACGATTTCAGTTGGTAAGAAGTGATGGTAGGGTTCGAGTATGACACAGACCCTACAAAGCCAACTACCTATGTTGTCAACAACGGATGTGCAAGCTGGTGGTGGCTCCATGATAATGTGAACTTTGAAACTTCGTGGCAGATTAAAACTGTGTGCCCGACCGAGACTCGAACTCGGGACCTTTGCCTTTCGCGGGTAAGTGCTCTACCAACTGAGCTACCGAAGCACGACTCGCGCCTGGTACTCACAGCTCTACTTCTGCCAGTACCTCGTCTCCTACCTTCCAAACTTTACAGAAGCTCTCTTGCAAAACTTGCAGAGCTGGCACTCCTGAAAGAAAGGATATTGCGGAGACATGGCTTAGCAACAGCCTGGGGGATGTTTCCAGAATGAGATTTTCACTCTGCAGCGGAGTGTGCGCTTATATGAAACTTCCTGGCAGATTAAAACTGTGTGCCCGACCGAGACTCGAACTCTGGACCTTTACCTTTCGCGGGCAAGTGCTGTACCAACTGAGCTACCGAAGCACGATTCACGGCCGGTACTCACAGCTCTACTTCTGTCAGTACCTCGTCTCCTACCTTCCAAACTTTACAGAAGCTCTCCTGCGAACCTTGCAGAACTAGCACTCGTTTCTTTCAGAAGTGCTAGTTCTGCAAGGTTCGCAGGAGAGCTTCTGTAAAGTTTGGAAGGTAGGAGATTCTGGAATGTGAACTTTGTTTCCACAGAGTGGGTTGAGTCCTTTGGTCCCAAGCCACAATTGTTCGCGATTCGATTGAAGAACATTCTGAACAATTCGGCCGAATTATTTGACCACGCATATGGCATGATATGAATTCGAATATATGGCATATAATGGAAAGGTCAGTTCGCGCGCAAGACCCTCCACCAGGATCACTTCCACAATTATCGACGGTTATACAGGCAGCATGGCTGAATATTTCTGCTGGGGATTCCAACGACTTGTTGAGGCCATACTGCGACGAATTGCTGCACTACGCCGGACAAAAGAAGGTCCGACAAGTAGTTAGGAGGTATTCTATTACTTTGAAGCTTCCTGGAAGATTAAAACTGTGTGCCGGACCGAGACTCGAACTCGGGACCTTTGCCTTTCGCGGGCAAGTTCTCTGCCAACTGAGCTACCTAACTACGACTCATGTGAGTACGGGGCATGAGTCGTGCTTGGGTAGCTAAGTTGATGCCGGCACGGTAACTCAGCGAGTTCGGTCAGAGGGATAGCTGCCTTCTGTAATAATAATAAAAAAAAGTTAGTCAATGAATCAACGACGAACTCAAACGGGTGTCTTGCGACGTCCGCCCCGAGCAGATACAACGAACGAAAACGAACAATATGAGATTACAAAAAAAAAAGTTGGTAGAGCACTTGCAGCGAAAGGCAAAGGTTCCGAGTTCGACTCTCAGTCCGGCACACAGTTTTCATCTGCCAGGAACTTTAATATCAGCGCACACTCCGCTGCAGACTGAAAATCTCATTCTGGATCCTATTACATTCTTTAAAGTGTAGTCAGACGGCAGCAACACAGTGGAAAGTAAGGAGGTAGTGCAACAATATTGTGGTAAAAGGTTGGATGGGAAACGTGTATGAAGTAATGAATGTGGACAATTTAGTTTCCTTGAAATAGCTAAGTTGTTTATCCCTTCTTTACTCATGAACAGTTTCAAAATTACAACTTTCATTTTCAAGCGTACTTTTCGTATCAGGCGTGTAAAGGAGTTGGAGAGGACGATGAGTTGGGAGGGGGGCAGTCTTACCTCCCGTACACCAAAGTGATTGAAGCAGGAAGGAGGGAGAAAAACAGTTATATTTAGAGACTAGAAACAACACAGAGTCGATTGTGGATGAAAACCACTCCATATAGACGTTCAAGGCGAACAAACGTAACATGATACTTCAGGCGCAGCAAACAACATCTGACAGCCTTAGCGAAATGAAGACTATTTAATTAAATTTATTTTTTTCTGTATTTGATGTATCTATAATTACGACTATTTTTCCGATTTCTTGGATGGGAGTGAAGAGCAATGTAGTTTCTCTACGTATCATCACTAGCCATACATGATTCTATCAATTTGTCGTGTAATTGTGAGCTAGCTTCGAGTTAAACAGCTGAGAGAGGCTAAATTATTATCATACACATATTAAGTCACCGTACTGTATCGCAGGCCCACTGGGATCATAAAATGTCTCTCAAATACGGTTATTGCTGTAGTCTATAATATGAAAACTGTTTTGAATCAGTTATCCACTTTAGTCTATCCAGCGCAAGCTTCTTCATCTCTGCAACGTATTTATATATGAACCTGCTTAGCAGAGACAAACCATGTCTCCTTCCTGAGTTTTTACCTCTCACTCTTACTCCAATGGAGGAACGCTTCGTCACGTAAAGCGTGCCCTATCAAATTATCAATTTGTTTTTGTCGTGCCCGTCAGTTCGATTCAATACCTCCTCATTAGTTACGTGATCTACCCACACTATTTTCAGAATTATTATATAACAGCACATTTCGAAAGCCTCTATTCTAGTCTAATCTGAACCGTTTATCGTTCATGTTTGACTTTCGCACAAATCTATACTCCAGACAAATACCTTCAAGAAATACGCGATTTTTAAATTTATTAGAGAATATGGGTTCCGACTTTTTGCAAACACACTGATTTTATTTTTACCAATACATGTTTCAGCACTTCTGTGCCACTGTCAGTGGGTTTTTGTTTACTGGAAACTGTGAAAAGTGAAAATATTTTAGGTTATAATTTATTTAGGAAAGTGAGGCCTAAAAATTTTTGTTCGTTTCGCTTCTTACCGTGATTTTACATTATATGATTTTGCAGGACCAACTGTATGGTGTCCAGCACTGATAGCTTGTCATCTGAAAACCATACGATGTAAACGTAAATTTCATCACCGAGTTACCACCTCCCTTGAATTATAGACAGCGTGATTATGACGTGTCAAAATATTTCGTGTATACAGCTGTTATTACTCTTCTTTTGTTGTGACCGATACTTCTTTTAAGTTCCAAGGACACTGCAAGCACATATTAACGTACTTTGTGTAGTTTCTTTCTTTATGAACCTCTTTCTACTTCGTATAACGCGCTGAGTACTATGATGTTTTGTTTCCAAACCCCGTCGGCGTTCATTTGTTCCTGAGAGCGTTTGGCGCCGAATTTGAATTTTGCTTACTTTCTCTCTCTCTCTCTCTGTCTCTCTCTGTTTGTTATTTGTTTGTTTGTTTATGTGAGTGTGTGTGTGTGTGTGAGAGAGAGAGAGAGAGAGAGAGAGAGAGATAGAGAGAGAGAGCTCCTTTTGCTTTTTGTGTTGCCTTTTCTGTAAAGTTCTTTTAGACTGTGCAGGTGTAGTGTTTTTATTTAAAACTTGTTTGCCTTCTGGTATTGCCTCCTGTATGTGGAAGTTCGCTTGTATTGTCAGTTTGTGGTAGAGAATGTGGCTCGATTTCAGTATTTGTAAATATGTAGCTATATTGGTTGGGTGGTAATTATGGGCTCTATGGTGGTCAACAAATATGCTATGAGTGCTGTTACTTTTCAGTGCTCTGAGATGTTCCCTTATGTTTGTCACATGTATGTTACTGAAAAGTGTTGCACGTGATTTTATATATTCCTGATCTGTTCAATTTTTCTGTGGGTGTCTGCTGTGTTCTGAGATTTTTCTGTGTTTCATTGTCAGTCGTATATCCTGTTTGCAGTCCCTGTTTCATCAATATGATCCCTATTCTGTGCACAACTTTGTTAGTTTAGGTGAGTAATTGCCGTTTTGTTGTGTGTGTGTGTGTGTGTGTGTGTGTGTGTGTGTGTGTGTGTGTGTTATTGTACTGTTGTATCTTGCATGTGGTCATTGTATGTTGTGTTGATATGTATTGTGTAAAGTTTCGTGTGTGTCTTGCCCTTTCGTTCCTTTTCTGTTTACAGTTTCGTTGTTTAACTTCTCTATCACGTGGGGCTTGTAACTATTTGTATCTGCTATCTGTTTCATTGTGTTTAGCTCCTGTGTGTATTTCTGTTTGTTTACAAGTGTTCTGTTCAATCCGTGGAGCACGAATCTGAAGCTTGTGTGCCGCCGGGTGGTTCGACAGATTGTGAATGGTCGTACTCGTGGTTGTCGGTTTCCTGCATATTGTGAAATCATTGGTGTGGTTCGTTTTTCGTATGGTGAGGTCCAGCAAATTTAGTGTGTTTTTATTCAGTTTCAAGCGTGACGTGAATTTTTGGATGAAAGTTGTTTATTTCCTTGTTTAGCTGTTCTCTGTGTGTGTGTGTGTGTGTGTGTGTGTGTGTGTGTGTGTGTGTGTGTGTATGTGTAGTTCGTCAATCAGGCATATTATTTCATCGACGTATATATGTGTTTTTTTTGGGGTGATTATATGTGTGATGTTCCTGTTCTCTAGATTGTTCATGACTTTGTTGCCTAGATGGACACTAACATGTGATGCCATTGGCAGACTTTCATGGAGGGAATAAAATTCTTTGTTGAATGTAAAGTAATTTTGTGTTGTAGTCATGAGTGTGGTTGCTGTTTCATTAATGTGTGAGACTGGTGTGGTTCCTTGTTGTTTTAGTTTTTGGGTATGGTGGGTGCTATTTGCTTCATTTATTGGAATACAAGTGTGCGTTGATGTGACATCAAACGATATGAGGCTTGCTGTATCTGGTATGTCTATGTACTTTTTGAATCTATCTACTAGCTGCACTGAGTTTCTGTTGCTTTCAAAAGTGTGTATGTTCTATAGTTATGTGTGTGTGTGTATGTGTATTTTTGGGATAGGTGATATGATGGAGCATTTCTGAAGTCGATGTCTGACCTGAAGGGATTTTACAGTGGGTGCCTTCAGATGTTTTTGTGTCATTCGTTTTATCTGGCTTCTTGAGAATGTATTTTAGATATTTTTTTAGTTTTTGTTGGATGTCTCCCTAATATCTTACTGTAGGGTCACTGGTCAGATTGGTGATACTGTAGGCCTTCAGAAGCACAAATGTTTTATTGCAGATTGTTGGCTGTGGTTTGCTCTGGTGTTTACATTTATATTCGATATTTATCTATTTCAAAAATGATTTTCTTGGCATTGCACTGTTTGTTACGTGTAACGAGCGCTGCACCAACCGCTGCCTACTTCCCCTAACATAAAAGACGCATTCCTTGCCCGACTCACGTGGAAATTGTTACTTATTTTGAAACGCTTGATCATCTGTTTCTCTCACTTTTGTCACTTTGATATTTGGCAAACCCTGCGAGTACTACAAATATGGACGGAACCGGTGATCACGAGTGGTTGTGGTATCTTTTTAAGTATATAAGAACATTACAAATCACGTTGGATAGTACCAGATTATCTGTCAACTGATAAATCGAATTGAGAGCATGTTGATAACATAGAGAATATTATATTAGAAATGAACATCTGGAACATGACTCATCATATGAAATTGTAGAGGTAAAGCTAAGATCCATCAAACTTAAATTCAGTAGTAGGTAATTCGAAAGAGAGACTTATCTGATAGAAGTGTTCTGGGAAAGTGAGGTGCGTCACGCGATAGAAGTGTCACAGGTCTACCGTTTTCCCGTTATTGATCCGTGAAGGTTTTGACGCAAGTGATGTTTAGGTATGGCGTTCAAACTGCTGCGTGCTGAATACTGCTTTAGAGATATTTTTTGCTTCCTATGGGTCTCCTTATGTGAGGTGGCGTAAGAGGGCAGGCGGGCGGGGGGGGGGGGGGGGGGAGATGAAACTTTTGATGTACGAGCTTCCGATTTACCGATAGACATTCCCGAAGAGCTCATTGCTCATTGCTAGTTTGGCTGAAGATGCAGCGATCATTCGTTGTGTACCTTGTTGCACACTGCTAAACTGACGTCAGTTGTACATTAATGCAGAAAGACGATATTTTCCGCAACATCTCTAAACCTATTTTCATCACACGGTTTTTCCAACACTGTCTCTGAACATCACTTCCGTCAAAACTTTCGTGAACACGAGAGCGCAAATGGTGCGCCGGCGCATTTTTGTGACATAAAAAAGGGTTTCTTTTTATATCATCTAAACATTCTAAAATTTTATATATACATTTTTTACCGTCGGTACAAGCAGTCTTCAGACAAGCCATTTCGACATAGTTCGATGTACAGTGTAGAAAGGCGGATATGGTGTTCAAGCTACGTACACGACACGTTGCTGGAACGGAAATAATGGTCTTCGAGCAACACACCTGACACGTCCTGGAACGGAAACCATGCGAGAATTCGTTCTTGAACTTTTATAATGATAGCTGCTGTTGTGCGAGGGTCGTAAGGTTCTCCCATCTTCCTTATTTCTTTGGTAGCGAACCCGTTGACCGGGCACCTTCTGCTTGTCGGTCGCTAAGCACCAAGCGATCGTAAATCTCCTGTGGACCACAGTTCAGCGCTCTGAGCAATGTAGCAAGGACCGACTGAACTCGGCCGCCCGCTACACCGAGAAAGGTGAATACACGGCCATTTCACAGTACTTGTATACTGAAGAGGCCATGGATCATTTCTTCATATTAGGCAACTAGAAAAAGATCAACACAAGTGGTCAGAGGAGGAAGTACGCCCAAAGCTATCGCACTCCACAAAGCTGTTAAGTGTCTTTACTAAAACTGATAGAGTTGTGGCACTCGCTTCTAGATCGCAGGTCTTCGTAAAGGGAAACAAGCAAGAGAAACAAGCCTCCCCCAGGGAACAGCATCACATGGAAGAGACCAAGAGCATCACCACGCACTCTACTGCTGATGGTATTTATTACGTGTTTGAAGATTTCTCGCTTATATAGGATATTTCTCGCTTAGATAGGGTACTGGATGTTTGGATTCAGCGGAAGGCACGAGGCCAGCCTGGTCATTCAGTGTACCGGAACACACTAGTCGGTACCTGAACGCCAATAGATTCCACCACCTTGTACACAAAAAAGCGGTTCTGAACACGCTGGTTCATAGAGCCAAGATTATCTCTAACGATGACCACCTACAGTCTGAATTGCAGAACTTAAAACGTGTTTTCGGGGAAAGTAGATGCAGCAAAAAAGACATCGCAAGCGCTTTCAAGGGCCGCCGACGAAAGGCACCTGGTGAATCAGTAGAAGAGGTCCTACGGACTGCGTTCCTGCCACACTGTGGAGCAACTAGCAGCAAGTTAAGACGTCTGCTGCAGAAACATGGGCTAAGACTGGTGTTCCGGCCAGCCCCCAAGATACTATATATGTTGCGCCCTGTTGAAGACGACATTGCTCTTCGAGTGTCCGGTGTGTATGGTGTACCCTGTGAATGTGGCAGCATGTATATCGGACAAACAATTCGCACGGTTGCGGAGCTTTGTTCTGAGCACAAGTGCCATATAAAACAAAGGGAGCTTGACAAGTCGGCCATAGGGGAGCATTGCCTACAAAACGGAAATAAAATAAGTTCGGAAGTACAAAACTGTGAGCTCATGCTTCTACATATTGGGACTCCGTTCTAAAGGGAGCGTCCGAGATTCGTTTAAATAACAACAATTTGAAGAGAGACCAAGGGTACACAGTCAGCAGGGCATGAGGGCGGGCGTTGAACATCGAAAGAAAGCAAAGACAGATGCGCGACGCGGGAGAGGTAGTTTCAGACGTGGCGCCTGCCCTGGCGCCTCCTGACGTTACACGTGCTGCCACGGGCAATAGCTCCGCTAGCTGCCGGGGTCGACTTACGCGCGAGCGCCAGATTGGATCTATCTGATTGGCTGCTGATGGTGTCTTGATGCCTATATAAGCGAGAGACCGTAGCATTCCCCGCGTCCCTCCAAAACTCAGGCGATCATTGTAGGCAAAACCACCCCTTCCTTCCGCCTCCTTGATTTCTATCTCACCGTCTATGGCGGTCCTATCACCCTCACCCCCGCCCTCAGGTACCTTTGCGTCACCCTCGACCGTCGCCTCTCCTGGACCCCCCCCCCCCCCTCTTCGGATAACCCAAGACAAGGCACGCTTCCGGCTCTGTCTCCTCAAGCTCCTTTCCGGCCGTACGTGGGGTCTGGACCCCTCCACCATCCTCCACACCTATAAATCCCTCATCCGCTCTGTCCATTGTTACGCCCACCTGGCCTGGATCTACGGCCCCCCACTACCTTTTATAAATCCCTTCAAACACTTGAACGCCATGCTCTCAGCCTCACCTATCGCATCTGTCTCCCCTCCCCCACGTGGATCCTGTACGATCTCATTCCGTTTCCCCACCTACTCCTTTTCCTTGAAAGGATACGGATCCTGTACATCTCCTGCAAACCCGATCCTCCTCACCCGCCCTCTCCCACCCCCGCCCACTGCCACACCTGTATTCCCACATCCCACCTGGTCTCCATCTCTCCACCCTCCTTACCCTCTCCGAGGATGACTTTTGCCAGCTCCCCCTCCCTGATGATGTCCTCCTCCTTTCCATCTACCACTCCTACCAACTTTGATCCTTCGAACCCAAATTTCCTGTGTCCTTTCCTTTAGGCACCCTCCCTCCCTTCTCTTTCCTTTTCCCCCGTCCCGTTCCTCCACCCCTTTCCCCCCAGCGCTTCCCCGCCCCCTTCCTCCCCTCCCCTATCTCCCCTGCCCATGGCATCTGCTCTCCCCTCTCCCTCTCCCAGCCCCCTCCTCCTATCTTGGCAGGTCCACGGACTCGTACATGGTTAGTGAACATTCGCGCGCCAGAGATCAACGAATCGTGTTTCTCTGTGTGCTGTCGTTTTGTGCTTAAGTGGTTCAGTGTTATTCGTTTTGTGCGCCTACGTTCACGTGTGACAAATTTCGTCTATGTATGTGTCCAAGTGTCTGAACAAATTTTATCTTGGACTCTACGCCCGTGAACGGCTCCATGTATTTTAAAAAGTGTTTGTCTCCGTTTATATGTCCACCGTATTTTTTTGTCTAATTGTCTCCATTTGTATCTTTGGTGTTTCTCTGCAGCCAATGAGCGGAATAACATGATGCTGAAGGCCTGCCTGTAAACACGTTTTAAAATAACAATAAAGAAAAAAAAGCATTCCCCGCAGTCAGTGAACTCCTGACGACGATGGTGGAGATGGTTATTGAAAGCTCGAGGCTTGAAGACCGAGAACGTTTTATTCACTTACGGACTTCTTCACGCAGCAGGACGACGTTTTGTACCAGGCGGACAACTTCAACGTGGCGCGATGGAGGGATGACTACCTCAACGATCATGGCGATCTTGTAGGATATATGAACGAAAACTTTTTGATGGCCCCTTGTAAAATCAAGCATTTCTTTCGAAATTTAAAGCTTCATTACCCTATTCGTAAGCCGAATTTAATACCAAGTTTCTGTCGTCATTTATGAAGAAGATATAGCCTTATGAAATTGGGTGAATAATTTTGAAACATCCTCTGCATCGGAGGGGGACAGAGGGAGATACAGCGGGGATCATGACGCAGGGAGAGTCAGGAGGAAAGAGACATGCTCTGAAGAGTGATAGTATTAGTGATTCTGGCAGAAAAAAGTCATGTGAACGTATGTCCTGTTATTAACAGTTCCCAGGTAAACTAATAAAAACACTAGGGAACAGCTCAAGTGCAGATGATAGTAATTGAATCTTTGTGTTCTAATGTTTTGTTTAACTAAAATTAACCAAAAACTCCACCGTCAACAGCAATGCTTTTTGAAGCTATGTACAACAATTGCAACGTGCATTGCCATTTATTTGAGCACACTGATATAAAATACGATTGAGAAGTTCCTTCTTTGCGTCCACTCTGCTCTTGTAAACTTTGCTCTTAAGCCAACCTCACAAACTGTAATGTAATAGAGTAAGAACGGGTGACACCGGTGGCCTAGATGTTACCCCTCGGCGGCCATTTCAACGCGCGCGATTCGTTTCAGTGAGGTAATGTGTCACTAGCCGTACGCAATGTGCAGGAGCTCCGTCGTGCTGAAAGTAAATATTACCATGTGTTCCCAAAGGATTATCCTCGAAGTATTCTCGTAACACATTTTGAAGGAAATCATGAAACCGAACTCCATTAACACTGTTATCTACAACAACTGGACCGATGAGTTGGTCATCAATATTACCGCACCACAGATTCACTGAGAAACATGCGTAAAAATTGTTTCCCAGGTAGAGGGTACATTTTCATCTGCCCAGTCTAAAACGTTGACTCATCAGTGAATAAAATGCGTGGAATTTAACGCTCACTGGCAATGATCTATTGACAGAATGGCTTTTATTTGGTATCATCTCTTACGTGCAGATGTTGCGCTCTCTGTTGGAGATATGGATGCAGACTTGTTCGCGTACTGCACACATCACTCGTGTTTGTGCAATCTCGAGTTGTGCGGCAGTTCTTCTAGAGTTGGAAGGTGGGCTTCGTTCTACCACAATACTACCACCAATGCTACCACCAATGCTACCACCTGTCAAAGCGGGTACCTATCCTGACTCATCCTGTATGTCGGAGGAACGTACTGGCAATCATCATAACTGAGACGAGCTCAGCCTACAGCTTACGGTACGAAGACCTTCATTCTCTTGAACGGTCATTAAAGCAGCATGTTGCAACATAATTCCTGTTTTAGCCACACTTGCTGCTACTTAGGATACAAAGAAAGGCTGTTTCTCATATAGGACACATTTATAGGCGTTTCGTAGTTTAAGGATGACTTACAAAAAAATATAATTACAGTTTGCCAAAAACTCATATTCCTTCTCAACTTTGTAGAACCAAAGCAATAACGTCAACGGAGGTACTGAACAATAATAGATCTGTACCCAATGAACATGTATTATAGCTGTTGTAAAAGTTAAGATATTTTAGTGCTCTCTAAGCTCTACGTCCTCATTCTTCTACAAAATTAAAATTACGAACAAAATATGAATCGTACCAAAGAGACTACCTTGTATAAACTTTCCGAGATTTTAGCATTTTTCATCGAAAATATAAGTTCTTCAGTTCCCTAAACATACACTCTAAAGACAAAAAAGCAACGCACCACGAAGTAATTACCCGAAAAGGGCAGAAATCGGTAGAAGTGAAGTACACGTAAAGAAAAACTGATGATAACCATTTCAGAAAAGATGTATGATTTATACAGTAGAAAGAGCTTCATAAATTGAGCAAATTAGTAACACGTTGATCTACCTCTGTCCCTTATGCAAGCAGTTATTCGGCTTGACACTGATTAACTGAGATGCTGGATGTCCTCCTGAGAGACATCGTGCCAGACTCTGTCCAATGGCGCATTGGATCGTCAAAATTCCAATGTGGCTGGAAGGCACTGCTCATAATGGTCCGGTTATCCTCATTTAGGTTTCCCGTGATTTCCATAAATCACTCCAGGCAAATGCCAGGATGCTTCCCTTGAAAGGGCACGGCCGACTTCCTTCCCCATCCTTCCCTAATCCGATGAGACCCATGACCTCGCTGTCTGGTCTTCTTCCCCAAACAACCCAAGCTAGCCCATAGTAGTCCATATATTCTCAACTTGGGAGAGATCTGACGACTTTGCTGGCCAAGTTAGGGTTTGACAATTACAAAGACATGCAGCAGAAACTCTTACCGTGTGCTGCGGGCATTATCTTGTTGAAATGTAAGTCCAGGGTGGTTTGCCATGAATAGAAACAAAATGCGGCGAAATATCTTCAACGTATAACAAATGAATCCTAACATATGAAAAATGGCGTCACTTGCAGTACCATGACCCCATACATTTCACACGGTCGATAGCGAATTTTCAGCAGCATTACGTCCTCTGGCAGCTTTAAATCAAATTCTGATCAAATCTTAATTTGTTATTACCACACTCATTCTAATGGAACAGTTGACGCTACTATGCATCCGAGAATTAAATAGTACCGTTATTCGCCTTTCGCATGCCATCTTCCTCTAATTTTGAACTGTAACACATAATTGTGCAAAACGTGCTATGTAATTAAGCAATTAATCGAAAGGAAAAATGGTTCCCTCACCTGTTTCAATTAGATTCATTTCCTGAACGAGTCATTTCAGAAATGAACAACAACAGTATACTACCTATCATGCTGACCTCACGTGGAGATAATGTAGAAAAGGAAGTAAACACAAAACGAAATGAAAGAATCAAAAGACACTCTTACTGTCAGAAATGTTTTATTGTCTTTTCTTTCATAAATTTTGCGTGGAGAGATGATGTATCTGAAGAAAAACCACTCAGTTTTCCATCAAAGTGTAAGTCTTATTGTCACGTGCTTCCCGATAGGACTGGTGTTCTAATACACAACGCGTATCAGATTCAAGGCAGGTGTAAAAGCAACTTGTGACGTGCATCTGAACAAGCCTTTGAATAGCTCTCCATATATGCCAGACGTGAGCTAAAATGAAGCCAGAGACTCCCGTGCACCCTGTGGAATAGCAATAGAGGGAGGACAAAGGCTGGATCATAAAACGTATCCTAGAGGGAGAAAGGCTGATTTGCATTTACACACGTGGTTCGCCCTTTGCTACCGGGCAACGTCAGTGATTGACTTACAGCTTCATTAACGCACTGTATTTAGGACAACAGTCACGGGCAAGGCTCCCGAACATAGCGATCCCTTTCCCTGCTCTTCCTGCGGCATTATTCGATTCATAAACGGGTCAGGTTTATAGCTCCATTCCTACGTTATATTTTATACTTCACACGTAGCAGAGGTTGACGAACTGGATTTTTGGAGGATTATTTAAAGAGTTTATGGCATGAGATGCGGTGTTTTGCAATGTGGCAAAAGACGGCCTTAAAGTCTACGATTACGTCAGCATAAATACAGCGAAACGGTGATATATGGAAATCAGCATTTGTAGAATATGAAGTGAACAAGAGCGATACTAAATGGATAAGATGGAATGAACTGCGCAGATTACTCTTCTCAGGAAATCACCGCACTTCGTAAGCTATCCCATTGCTCAATAATAAC
Organism: Schistocerca gregaria; assembly: GCF_023897955.1. Classification (NCBI taxonomy): domain Eukaryota; kingdom Metazoa; phylum Arthropoda; class Insecta; order Orthoptera; family Acrididae; genus Schistocerca; species Schistocerca gregaria. The sequence goes on along the minus strand of NC_064921.1, from coordinate 132,098,299 downwards.
TTCTCTCAAACAATCTACGTTGGTTTACGGAAATAACTTCGTGATGAGAATGTGAAAGATAGCTGTTCTATTTGATACGATAATTCATGCCATGGGCCACAAATATGAGTTAATTTGTAAATTTAATATATGTTCTTAGGTCTTGTAATATTGCTTTAACAATATCTTTATAGCTATACTCGTTGGAACTACGTTCGAGACCAGAAATGTTGGTCAGAGGTTTGCTTTACTTCGTCAGAGTGAAGACATAGTGTGCTTATAGAAGCAACTGTTTGGTAATGTACTTGATTTTAAATGGAAGCTGGCCTGCCCTTGAATGAAGGCAGCATTATTTGGAGTATTTTTTTGTAATATCATGTTTAAAGAGAGACATTAAGCAGAAGGATTGTAATGCTCTATCAATGAGAAAAGTTAACATTGAAAGGTGAAGTGATTTGTTATATTCGTAACAATTTTGTATGGTAATTGTCATGACAGTGTTTATGGTTTAGATTTTCTGTGAATTTTTTGTAACGAAGTTATATGGTTCTGTCTTTCCCTGCAGTGATAAATGCTAACGAGACACTCGGCATTTTGCGAATTAGTTCATGCGTGAGAAGTGTGAAAAGTTGTATTGTTCCTATGACAATGAGCCTCAATTAAAACTAAAAGTGTCGACTCAGCTGTTTCTTTGTCGATGGCATTAGTACCCCATTTCTCATCTGAATTCATGTTTTATTTGACTGTTCATTCGCACTGTACATCGCGAGTGAGGTGAATGAAATATAATTTTGATACTCAGAAAATTTAGTATCATATAAAAAAATAGAGTTGCAGAGTAGTTGAGCTATCCACTGTGCACATGTAAGCCATAAATTTCATTATCATTGTAGTTCACGTTCAGAGTCAGGCAGAGTGATTGTTATAGTTGTTTACAAGAATAACGTCATTATAAGTTCAGAGGTTTCATGGGAGCGTAATATTTTGTGAAAATGCTATATTGAGATTTAAACAATATTTAACAGATAAACTCAGATGCGATTGATGCAGTGATCATTTGTTGTGTGAATAAGATAATGGCTCTGGCACAACAATGCTTTCAGTCACAACATTCAGGCTAACATTTAACATAGAGTCATTTTGTCACAGAGTCAGATAATGTACACATATATTATTGAGAACAGATTTCTTTGTTACAGTTGTATGCTTGGTCAACCGGTTACTCTGGATTTCATATAATCTCTGTAATCAAAAGTATCCGGACACCTATCTGAAAATGATACACAAGTTCGTGGCGCCGTCCATCGGGGATGCTGGAATTCAGTATGGTGTTGGCCCACCCTTAGCCTTGATGACAGATTATGCTCTCGCAGACATACATTCATTCAAGTGCTGGAATGTTTCTCGGGGAACGGCAGCCTATTCTTCACGGAGTGCTGCACTGAGGAGAGATATCGATGTTGGTCGGTGAGGCCTGGCACGAAGACGGCGTTCCAAAACCTCCCAAAACACCAAAAACCATACCATAACACAACCGCCTCTGAATTTTACTGTTGGCTCTATATACGCTGGCAAATGACGTTCACCGGGCATTCGCCATACCCACACCCTGCCATCGGACCGCTACATTGTGTACCGTTATTCTTCACTCCACAAAACGTTTTATGACTGTTCAATCGTCCAATGTTTACGCTCCTTACACCAAGCGAGGTGTCGCTTGGCATTTACCGGCGTGATGTGTGGTTTATGAGGTACCATGAAATCTAAGTTTTCTCACCTCCAGCATAACTTTCATAGCACTTGCAGCGGATACTGACGCAGTTTGGAATTCCTGTGTGATGGTCTGGATCGATGTCTACCTATTAAACGTCACGACCTTTAACTGTTGGTGGTCTCTGTCAGTCAACAGACGAGGTATGCTTTTGTGCTGTACGTGTCCCTTGACGATTCCGCTTCACTATCACATCGGAAACTGTGGACCTAGGGATGTTTAGAAGTGCGGAAATCTCACGTACAGACGTATAACAAGTGGACACTAATTACCTGATCACGTTCGATGTCCGTGAGTTCTACGGAGCACCCCATTCTTCTCTCTCACGATATCTAATGACTACTGAGGTTGCTGATACGAAGTATCTGGCAGTGGGTGGCAGTGCAAAGCACCTAGTACGAAAAGCGAATTTTTTTGTTTGGTGTCCGGATACTTTCGATCACATAATATAGTGTAGCGTTGAGGTTCACGTGTTTTCATCCCAAATAAGCTTCAGAATTTTCAGTCAACATTTCTGAATTACTTACTTTTGCATATTTTACTATCTGATTTTGCATTTATATGGGTATAAAATCATTTTAGAGTTCGTCTGATTTCACAAGTATACGATTACAAAAACATTTAAGAAGATATCTTTTATGTAACATCTGATGGTGAACATGTTAATTCCTTCTTCCTAGATTTCCGAAAGACATTCGACGTTGTCGCTTAATAACTAACGAGATCATTGTATTCCTGGTCCGGGAAGTTCAGAACTCAGATCTCAATCTTCCGAGGCCGGTCGATGGAAATTCGAAATCTTCTCCAGAACGTTGACTTTGAAGTTTTCATAGCGTCTGTAATACCACAAAACCAAAGCGACTCTTCATAAGAGGCTTGTTGACTCTGTGATACAGAGTTCGTTTTGCTACGTATGAAACTACGTTTCATTTCCCAGTGATGGTAAACGTTGATCGTAAACATTTAAACAAAAATACGTGTTCTAGACGCATTTCTGTGAACTGCTCTTTATTAAAGATTAATAATTAAGACTTTATACTTGCGTTCACAACTGGATTTTAGTATCTGACGTTGTAATTGTAAAAAAGAAAACGTCCATATTTCACAAAACTGGCAAATAGATATGTGTTAATTAGCATACATTTGTAGAATTTTATACTTAAATAAGCGAAATGAGGTACGATCGAGCGCTCCCTAGATTACAAAGTTTTTCTCATCTGTATGTGTGTTACATCCACCTATGTTTAAAAAATTGCATCGTATGGAAATGAAGCCGCGACCACTGGCGAAGCAGCTGAACATTCCAACAAAGGACGACCGTGACTGTCGAAAAATCTACCATATTTTAGGGTATTAAAAAGTCAAAGCCGATTTTCTCGAGACTTTGTGAGAGTTCACTCGAATTACTTTCGGGGGCTAATTTTTGAGTTCTGAACATCACATACGATAAATATAACAAGTTACAAAAATGCGATTGTTGTCTCCTCGTAACATACACTCCTGGAAATGGAAAAAAGAACACATTGACACCGGTGTGTCAGACCCACCATACTTGCTCCGGACACTGCGAGAGGGCTGTACAAGCAATGATCACACGCACGGCACAGCGGACACACCAGGAACCGCGGTGTTGGCCGTCGAATGGCGCTAGCTGCGCAGCATTTGTGCACCGCCGCCGTCAGTGTCAGCCAGTTTGCCGTGGCATACGGAGCTCCATCGCAGTCTTTAACACTGGTAGCATGCTGCGACAGCGTGGACGTGAACCGTTTGTGCAGTTGACGGACTTTGAGCGAGGGCGTATAGTGGGCATGCGGGAGGCCGGGTGGACGTACCGCCGAATTGCTCAACACGTAGGGCGTGAGGTCTCCACAGTACATCGATGTTGTCGCCAGTGGTCGGCGGAAGGTGCACGTGCCCGTCGACCTGGGACCGGACCGCAGCGACGCACGGATGCACGCCAAGACCGTAGGATCCTACGCAGTGCCGTAGGGGACCGCACCGCCACTTCCCAGCAAATTAGGGACACTGTTGCTCCTGGGGTAACGGCGAGCACCATTTGCAACCGTCTCCATGAAGCTGGGCTACGGTCCCGCACACCATTAGGCCGTCTTCCGCTCACGCCCCAACATCGTGCAGCCCGCCTCCAGTGGTGTCGCGACAGGCATGAATGGAGGGACGAATGGAGACGTGTCGTCTTCAGCGATGAGAGTCGCTTCTGCCTTCGTGCCAATGATGGTCGTATGCGTGTTTGGCGCCGTGCAGGTGAGCGCCACAATCAGGACTGCATACGACCGAGGCACACAGGGCCAACACCCGGCATCATGGTGTTTGGAGCGATCTCCTACACTGGCCGTACACCTCTGGTGATCGTCGAGGGGACACTGAATAGTGCACGGACATCCAAACCGTCAACGAACCCATCGTTCTACCATTCCTAGACCGGCAAGGGAACTTGCTGTTCCAACAGGACAATGCACGTCCGCACGTATTCCGTGTCACCCAACGTGCTGTAGAAGGTGTAAGTCAACTACCCTGGCCAGCAAGATCTCCGGATCTGTCCCCCATTGAGCATGTTTGGGACTGGATGAAGCGTCGTCTCACGCGGTCTGCACGTCCAGCACGAACGCTGGTCCAACTGAGGCGCCAGGTGGAAATGGCATGGCAAGCCGTTCCACAGGACTACATCCAGCATCTCTACGATCGTCTCCATGGGAGAATAGCAGCCTGCATTGCTGCGAAAGGTGGATATACACTGTACTAGTGCCGACATTGTGCATGCTCTGTTGCCTGTGTCTATGTGCCTGTGGTTCTGTCAGTGTGATCATGTGATCTATCTGACCCCAGGAATGTGTCAATAAAGTTTCCCCTTCCTGGGACAATGTATTCACGGTGTTCTTATTTCAATTTCCAGGAGTGTATGATGATAAGGAGTGACATCAGAAGTAAAGGGTGTTTCAAAAAGGACTATCCAACTTTAAAAATTCATACAAATTTATTGAAAGAAGATATACAGCTGCGTTTAGTGATATTTTGTAAGGGAACACATCAATTTTTTTTACGTTAAGCTAAAGGTGTTTATTGCGACTTTGATTGATTATCCTGCACACATCCCATCGGAAGTCAATTTCTTCCCAAACTCGCCGTGGCACTGCAGGTGTTTGCCCTGTGGGGGCATACATTCTTGCTCTAAGTTCAGTTAGAGAAGCCGGCACAGGAGGTACAAACACGATATCCTTGATGAATCCCCATAAAGAAATTGGGTAATGTCAAGTCTGAGGAACATGGGGCCCATGCAATTGACGCATCAGGGCCAGTCCATTGACCTACAAATCGGTCACTGATAAAATCTCGGACGTCAGCTAGGTAGTGGGGTGGTGCACCATCTTGCACGAAGTAAATATTTCGTTCTTGGTTATCCTCATCGACTGTGGTATCGAAAATTGTTGTAACATATCCAGATACACTATCCCGTTGATGGTTATCCCACAGAAAAAGGGGCCGTACACTTTGTTCCTGCTCAATGTAGAAAAAACGTTCAGTTTAGAGATATCACGAATGTGTTACAATGTTGTGTGCCTCAAGTCCTACAGTTACGTGTATTAATCTTGTCACTTAAGTGAAAAGTCAACTAGTCAGACAAGATGATTTTCTCCAACAAATATTCATCGATTTAACATATCCGCACAGAAATTCTTGCCAGCAATTTTATAAGTGTCTTCTAATACTTGTACGATCGTCTGTCTGTATTGTTTCAAATGCAAACAATTTTTCAACACTCGCCAAACGGTCCTGTGTGAGATTTGAAGTTCGCGAGTTACACGCAGGGTTGATTTCTTAGGGATGTTGACAAAATGTTGTCTCACTCGCTCAGTGACGTCATCGGATGTGCTTGGATGACTTTATGATTTCCCATGTCTTACTGTGCATCCTGTTTTTACAAAACATCTATGCCACTCATAAATTGCAGGCCTACTAAGAGGTTCTTTCGCGTACTTGGTACGGAAACTACGCTGAACTCTTGTCGCCAACTTCGATTTTTCAAACCAAAACATAGCTAGCACACTCGGATCAAGTGAAGGCAACCGTCATTAACGCAACTGCCACTGTACTAATTGCGTGGCGATTCGGAACTATCTAGCTAAGTGAGACAAATCTTGATCTATTTCCCTACAGATGGTACTAAGAATTAATTAATATGAATTTTCAAAGTTGAAGAGTTCTTTCTGAAACATCATGTGTATGACTCGAAAAATGTGTGGCAGATTTAACTCATTTCGTTACTGTGTACAACGAATCATATTTGTATTTGTTGTGGTATCATAATCTCGTAGGATTGGTAGATCACATCATATTCGCCATCGTCTGTCCTGTTTATTACATTTTTCCAAATAATTTTACGAGAATATGATCCCACAGCAAATGCAGTTGTGAAAAGCAGCACCCAACCCGGTGTGGGATACATGCTACAATAGCACAAGAAGAAGATTTAACTGCTTAAGGCTTCACCGCTTGAAAATGTCTTAAGGTTGGAAACTGTAATAGTGGAAATTGTTATACAGTCGTTGGCGAATATTAACCAATTTAAAAAAACTAACAACGACTGCCCAACAGAAACGATAAACATACACCCCTGTGATCTCGGTGGCTCAGATGGATAGAGCGTCTGCCATGTAAGCAGGAGATCCCGGGTTCGAGTCCCGGTCGGGGCACAACTTTTCATCTGTTCATCTGTCCCCGTTGACGTATGTCAACGCCTGTAAGCAGCTAAGGGGGTTACATTTCATTGTAATGCCATCTTAGTATATATATACAGGCAAACAAACCATAAAAATGAAATCAATAAGATGCAAAGAAAGCTTAAAAGTCTAAGGGTAGAAACGCATATTGAATTAACTGTGTTGTTCTAATGGTAACAGTCTGTCATTCTGACTGGCATTGAAATGTTAATATATAAGACCAGGGGAAGTGTTTGATTGTATCATGCGTTTATTGTATGTCAAACCTTTGTGTTTCATTTAACAGGTCAACTGACAACGATAATATCAATTACAATTTATTTGTTGCATAGATATTCACCGATAAGAATTACACAGAAACCCAAAATTTCGATCGTTACGCAAGTGCAGTTAATCAGAAGCCCGTTTATCTTTTTTAAATCAACATCTTCCATAACACTGGGCCTGTAGTACTAGATATGGCGACTCTGTGTTCTGCTTTTGGAAATCTTGATCTCCAGACCTGTGAAAAACTGTGTGTAAGTGCCTCCTTTCCCGAGAACATTTCAAGACGAATGTGACCAATACGATCGCAATGGTGACCCCACAAGTGGGGCGGGAATGGGCTATCGCTTAAATGTTGAACTTCTGACCAAGGGGAGTAAAATAGAGAAAAAGAAAGGTCGAACGTTCTTTAACATCCTATTTATTTCTTAGCGTTGTAGTGCTGTCCATTAAATAGTCATAGCCGTATGTAGTCGTTAAATTCCATTTAAAATGTCCTGTATTTCAACAAGATCAACTACATTGGAATGTACCCCTATGTAATTCGATAAATCCTTTGTATGTTCACTTTGATGTTTTGTAATTTGTACTCCTATTTGTATGAATTACACGAACAATAAATTTCTTGTTAGTAATTTTTATTTTAGCTTTATTACAAATGATATTGTTCAGTAGTGAGTGCAATATAAATGGACACCCAGCGCAAGAGGATGTAACAATTCAAAGAATTTACAGTGGGTGTGGACCTCATGAAAACTAAAACACTGCAGACAGCATGACTGTTCTGGGAACTGCAACTGCACGCAGAAGATCTAGAAGTATTTTCGGGCAGGCGTTCTCGACGTCAGTCAATATCAGTCAGGAGGGCAGATACGACGTGGCTAACGAGCACAGATCAAAGGGCACACGCAAAAGGAGAGCTTATATCGGACAGCTGTATGTGAGAAGGATATTACCTAGCAACGTGACGGAAATTGGTAAAAGTGAGGAGCGGAAACTGCTATACCGCGAGACTGTACGGCGAATGAAAGGAGAGAACTGTGGATTAAAATTACCGTTGTGAGATGTAATCTGCTTAGAAGACACTGTCGTTCTGAGTGAAATTACACTTGAAGAACTACAGTAATGGTTACGGAGAGCGATTGTTCTTTCCTACCCTGTGTGATAATATTTTCAGCCCTGCATAAATATTACATCCAACATCCTCTACAGTCTGTTTTCCATATTCTTATATTGGCAGTCTCAGTTACGCTATTTAGCAGTCTTTCATTTACTTTTTAATATTCTTCGATGTTTCCAAACGCCAAATGTCCCTGATTCGGTAACTTCTTCTGTAACTTTCCGACGTCCCTCTCTTCACGCCCACACAGTGCTGTGCTCCACATATACACTTTCAGGAATCCGTTCCTCAGTTGATACCTCGTTCCGATATATATCCATTTCAACATTCAACTTCAGTCTGTAGACGCAGCACATTACTCGTCTGCCACTGCACAACAGAATCTCAGTTCTAAGGATTGTTAACACTGCATTCAAAACGTTAAGTAAAATTCCATTTTCCACCGTCTGTCATAGAATCACTGTTATTTACACTGCAATCAGCTGAATCCGGTCGTCAGCCAATATCAGATGCATTCTCCAATACAAGTATGAGCGCGATCAACGTATTATATGCTCGTGAACGCTTTAAGGGGGTCTCAAAACAAATTTCTTCTTTTCTACTCCTTATAGTCTTAAGAATGTGCGATAAAAAGTATTCAATCGGGACATTTCTTTATACCTGACAATCACGTTTCATCAGAAGCGCCCACTCTTGCCGCTATCGGAGGCTGGGCCTGTAGAGACAAATTTCACTTCCCTTCAGTGCAGTGAAGTGCCGCGTGTCTTGTGCACAAGCGTGATTTTGCTTACGTCAAGCCTGTCAGTTGGCTTTGCGTGCCAGCCGTCAGGGGCGCTGCAATCGCCACTGAATATTTCACAGCCGCCACGGAGCGTCCATGTTGTTTTGAGATATAATTGTTCTGTTGTTATTTCTAGTCAATTATTATTGTCTTGTACTTACGCCTAGTAAAAGTAACGTTCTTCTCTGAGATACATTTATCTATGTATGATTGTGTATTTATCCGATCTGTATTCCCTAATTCTTGTGCGCCGCCTGATTCCTTCGGCGGACGCAAATGAAGTGCTGTTCTGCAAGTCCACAGTGATAATTTCTTGCGCTCTCAGACCACTAACAAACCGACTGTCTCTTACACGTCAGTAACGGCCAGAGGCCGTTCGTGACTCCGATCGATATATCTTTCTCTGTAAAGTTATTGTAACAGGCTAGGTCGAAGAAAATATCGATGAAATTGAAGTACTTTCCTTCCAGACGTCCCAAGTATGTACTTCCGACGACAGTGAGATGAGAAGTCGGTATGGCGTCACTTTATCCCAGGAGTTCAAAGAATGACAACCCGCAGTACAATTACTGTTCTGAAAGTTGATGTGAACGGGAGCAAGCTGATATGGACGGGACACTGGATGATTTTGATCATGAGCCATCACTGAGGAGTGAAGTGAGTGAACCTGTGCGAACATCTGACCGACGAAAGTATGCTCGAGAGAGCCTCGAAGTCTACACGCAGAACAACAATGAAGCAAGGATTTCATAAATTTGGATCCCTACTCCAAACCACGTGTTTACAAGTGTAAAAGTTGTCCAGACTGCTAACATCTGGGCGTGTGCCACTTTTAATTACAGCTCTGAGGGTGTGTTGCATAACATTAAAGGCATGAGTATCGTTATCGGCACCACAGCCTTTCTCATTCGCCACGACAAGAGACAAAAACGCCTCCGACCCGGCGCTCGCTCCAGAGTAGTGTCGAAGCTGGAATTGCGTCTGGAGAGATTCGCGCTTCACGAAATGAGACCTCTCAAGAGGAGGAAGATAATGTATGGCCCAGGACTATCAGATTAATGGTAAGCTGAAAAGTTTTAAAGCTATGTACAAGAAAATCGAATGCAGAACTTTAAATGTGTATTTCCCGAGACAACGTTTTGTAAACTGGTTCGTAAGATTACGAAATCTGCTCTATACAGCTGGATGCCTTTCAGGATGTTATAAAACAGACATTTGTAAGTTTGATATAAACTTAAAAAAACAGATACTTGGTAATGTTTATTATTTATTTTCATTTAAAGGCAAAAAAGGCCGGTCGATTTTCATTACCTACGTTTTCAAGTGGCCGCAATTTGAAATGCACTCCACAAAATTTGATTTTTGAGTTTCACGCAATTGGAAATTTAATTCTGATGATGTACATCTAATTTTAATAGCAGACTGCACTTCTTCAATCGTGCAAAACGTTTAGTTGAGCTATCAGAGCAGAGGTATAAGGTCACCATTTTGTGCTGCATAGGCTGATCAGTTTACCGGCTGAAAATTATTTACGTAGTATTTAAGATATGCGCTACTGATTCTTAATAAAGATTTGGAAGAAGGAATAATTTTTGCAAAAAAAGTTGCATATGAGTTTAAAACGCTCAGGGACTGGAAGACACGATTAAAATTACTGCTACCGTAGAGGCATACGGACATGAACATGATACTCATCCCACTCCTCCGACCAAGTATTATCCTACATGGTTTGATTCGATACTGTTCAGTTTATGTTAAACAATGGTTCAAACATGTAACGTTAAATAGCCACAATCGGTTTGCAAATTTGTCCCGTCGATATGTGCCGAGAAAATGATGCCTCATTATCCTTTGCCATCGTGTTCAAAATTACACTCCTAGAAATGGAAAAAAGAACACATTGACACCGGTGTGTCAGACCCACCATACTTGCTCCGGACACTGCGAGAGGGCTGTACAAGCAATGATCACACGCACGGCACAGCGGACACACCAGGAACCGCGGTGTTGGCCGTCGAATGGCGCTAGCTGCGCAGCATAGGTGCACCGCCGCCGTCAGTGTCAGCCAGTTTGCCGTGGCATACGGAGCTCCATCGCAGTCTTTAACACTGGTAGCATGCCGCGACAGCGTGGACGTGAACCGTATGTGCAGTTGACGGACTTTGAGCGAGGGCGTATAGTGGGCATGCGGGAGGCCGGGTGGACGTACCGCCGAATTGCTCAACACGTGGGGCGTGAGGTCTCCACAGTACATCGATGTTGTCGCCAGTGGTCGGCGGAAGGTGCACGTGCCCGTCGACCTGGGACCGGACCGCAGCGATGCACGGATGCACGCCAAGACCGTAGGATCCTACGCAGTGCCGTAGGGGACCCCACCACCACTTCCCAGCAAATTAGGGACACTGTTGCTCCTGGGGTATCGGCGAGGACCATTCGCAACCGTCTCCATGAAGCTGGGCTACGGTCCCGCACACCGTTAGGCCGTCTTCCGCTCACGCCCCAACATCGTGCAGCCCGCCTCCAGTGGTGTCTCGACAGGCGTGAATGGAGGGACGAATGGAGACGTGTCGTCTTCAGCGATGAGAGTCGCTTCTGCCTTCGTGCCAATGATGGTCGTATGCGTGTTTGGCGCCGTGCAGGTGAGCGCCACAATAAGGACTGCATACGACCGAGGCACACAGGGCCAACACCTGGCATCAGGGTGTGGGGAGCGATCTCCTACACTGGCCGTACACCTCTGGTGATCGTCGAGGGGACACTGAATAGTGCACGGTACATCCAAACCGTCATCGAACCCATCGTTCTACCATTCCTAGACCGGCAAGGGAACTTGCTGTTCCAACAGGACAATGCACGTCCGCATGTATCCCGTGCCACCCAACGTGCTCTAGAAGCTGTAAGTCAACTACCCTGGCCAGCAAGATCTCCGGATCTGTCCCCCATTGAGCATGTTTGGGACTGGATGAAGCGTCGTCTCACGCGGTCTGCACGTCCAGCACGAACGCTGGTCCAACTGAGGCGCCAGGTGGAAATGGCATGGCAAGCCGTTCCACAGGACTACATCCAGCATCTCTACGATCGTCTCCATGGGAGAATAGCAGCCTACATTGCTGCGAAAGGTGGATATACACTGTACTAGTGCCGACATTGTGCATGCTCTGTTGCCTGTGTCTATGTGCCTGTGGTTCTGTCAGTGTGATCATGTGATGTATCTGACCCCAGGAATGTGTCAATAACGTTTCTCCTTCCTGGGACAATGAATTCACGGTGTTCTTATTTCAATTTCCAGGAGTGTATTATTATATGCGTATTCCATCATGCACATATAAACATGTTAGTGCGTGGGTCATTATAGAAACAGGGTGACTGTTATTGAACTATATGAAATAAAATCGTCAAAATAATCTGCGTTAGGACGTTGAAACTGCACGGCTGGCAGGCGAATTAGTATACATTTGGAGGGTCTGGTTTAGCGACGAAGACCACTTTCATCTTGGGTTCGTCAACGAGCAAAACTGGCGCTTTAGGAGGACTGTGAATTCGTATTTCGCGATCGAAAAGTCTCTTCACGCTAAATGCGCGACTGTGTGGTGTGCATTGTCCAGTTACGCAAATCCGGTGCGATATTCCTTAATGGCACGGTGACTACGGAACGGTTCGTGAGGGTTTTGGAAGATGATTTCATCCTCATTATCCAATGTAACCCCGTTTTCGACAAGATGTGGTTCATGCAAGACGGAAATCGACCCCACAAAAGCAGGAGAGTAGTTGATCTCCCGAAGAAGCACTTTAGAGACACCGCTCTGCGGTACATAGAGGTCAGTGGCATGGGCCTTGATTGGTCTGAATTTTCTCCGGATCTGATCACCTGTGACTTCTTTACATGGTTCTGTATTAGAGAAAAGGTGTACAGCAATAACCCGAAAACCACTGCTGAGCTGAAAACAGCCATTCTGGAGGTCATCGACAGCATTGGTATTCCGACACTTCAGCGGGTCAAGCAGCATTTCGCTGTTCGTCTGCGCCACATCATTGGCAATGGTGGCAGATATATCGAACAGATCATAACCTAAATCCGAATATCTGTAGTGACGTTTACATGTTGAATAAATTATGTGCACGCCGTTGTTTGTAACTAATTTACGTTTTTCTTTCACGTGGTTCAATAATTGTTACCTTGTAAGTCACTCTATAAATTATGAAGGGATCCTGTAATTTAGTTTATAGGCGACTGCCCATTAGGAGTGCTGTCTAAAGGCGAAAAATGTTTCCTTTTGACATATGCAGCTCTCGTCAATATGCGAATAACTGGAGTCCGTATATGTAGATTCGGAGCAAAGTCATTAATGAAGGTGAAACGTGAATAGACATAAATGTTGGACAAACAACGGAAATATTCTGAAAAGCGTTCCTGCAAAAGAACGGTAAACCTAATTGGTACTTACAAAGTGCTTTGTTGAAGTATTGTTGGCATACAACTCTCGTGTTTGGGCTAGCATATCGAGCATTAACTATATGAAACATGAAGATATAAATACAAAAAAGCCAAGAAAATTAATCATTATTAAAAATTATGGATAACATAGTGCACAGGATTCAAGCTGAGATGAAAAAAATCGCGTTGGATAAGAAGAAATTGTTTACTATGTTATACTGTTGGACAATGCAATGGAGATATTAAATAGCCGTCAACGAAAAATTAATGAAAACAAATTACTAGTACTTTGCATGGAGACGTAATTTAAGATTGACGTCTCCAGATGAAATACCCTAGAACTTGATGTTTGCAGCGGCTCTTCGCAGTGCAAAGTGAATAAATTTAGAAATTTCTCTATTCTTTACGTCGATTCTTGATTTGCCGAATAAGACGTCTGGCTTAGAAGGTACTAAATACTTAACCATCATTTATTAGAAACATCTCAAATAAATACCCATTTCCAGACAACATAAATTAAGTCTTTCCCTAATTTCAGAACGTAGCTTTCAGACTGAATGTCATACATTAACTTTAAATATTCCTAATAGCCTACCCAACGAATTTCTGCTTTAAAATTTTCAAAGAAAATCTTATGAAAAAATTCGTTGAAGTGTTTGCCTAGAAAAACAGCTTAACTAGACAAGAAGGGAATGATACTGTGAGCTTCCACATAATCCAGCAGCGCCAACTAGAATGAATGGAATTTTCCACGTTAAGATACAGTGTTACGTATTAATAAATTAATTTAACAGCTATATTTCAAACAGATACACAGAACAGACAAGTAAAATTAAATAAATACTGGATTTGCAAACTACTCGTTTTAATTTCGGATACAAGCAAAGTATGTGAAACAAAGCAAATAGAATTTTTGTCAATGATATAAAATGAAATTTATTAAATGCAAATGTATGAAAAAAGTGATTCGTAACAGCTGAATTTAATAACTGTGATTTTAATTACATTTCTACCAGATCTTTTAAAGGATTCATGCAAAAACAGATAACGAAACCTTTGGCAGTTTATTACGCTCGTGAAAACATAACAGCAGCTGATATTTGCCTTCATATCCGTATCTACATCACCTACATCACTCTCCGCAAGCTAGTTAATGGTATGGCGGACAGTACCAGTGGTACCACTAACTGATCCCCCCCCCCCCCCACCACTCCTCTTCCTCTACCCTGTTCCACTCACAAATCGAAACTGGAGGAAGTGAAGAAAGATTCTCGGTAAGCCTCTCTGTTAGCTCTAATTTGTCGAATTCCCGTCGCGGCCATTTCGCGAGGTGTATGTCAGAGGAAGCAATTTGTTGTCAGACTCTTCCGGGAAAATGCTCTCTCGAAATTCAAAAATAAACTTCTCTGGGATTCCCAATGCTTCTCTTATAACATGCTGTGCATCTCTGTAACGGTCAGACGCAGACTAAAAGATCCCATGGCAAAACACGCCACTCTTTACTACATCTTCTCTGTTTGTATGTCCTATCTTGTAAGCATCTCATACTCATGAACAATAGTCAGGTATCCGTCGAACAGGCGACTAATATGCCAATTCCTTCGTGGTTCTTCAGAGTCTTCCTATGAATTATAGTCTGGAAACTATTTTTCCTGGTGTCTATTATATGTGGTCATCCCATTTAAGGTCACTCTGGCTAGTTTTTCCTAGATATTTTACGGGATACAGTTTCCAGCACTATGTCATAAATAATATAGTTGAATCGCTGATTGCAGAAACAACACTTGTCCACTTTTTGGTTAAATTGAGTTAAGAGCTGATTTGCAAGTTATGGCGCTCCCTCTATCGAATGAATGCAGAAACAACATTTGTCCATAATTCTTAACGGGACAAACAAGATACCGACGTTATGAGTGAGAGAAGAAAGAACACTTGTCCAGAAGTAGTGCTATTTTTGCAGCCAACGTTGACTAGCCTGTTGTGTAATATCATCTCTGTGTTCGCACTTTTTTTTTTGTGAAGCACAGCAATGTTGAACAGGGAAGGTATGGATGTACATGATGGTGGTGAAAGTAGAAAGAGGAAAAAAAGGTGTAAGGAATGTGGAGTATAAGCGTGAAATCATAAGAAGGTTGTAAATTAAAGGTTTAGAGTACAAAAACTACAGTGGAATCTTAGTTTCAAAGAAAAGCATTGGTGTGGACTGCAAGTAAGTAATGTTCTAATATGAGGGGGGGGGGGGGGGGGGGGGTTATAAGTCAGTAAAATAGTAAACTAATGATTTATTGCGTGGCTGAAATATCTATGTAATTTTGTAGATGTCGTAGAAACTACTTTGGAAGATTTCCTGAAGAGGAAAGAAAATAAGTATTTTCACTTTTCTACAACATGACA
This sequence comes from Schistocerca gregaria, assembly GCF_023897955.1. NCBI lineage: Eukaryota > Metazoa > Arthropoda > Insecta > Orthoptera > Acrididae > Schistocerca > Schistocerca gregaria. The sequence continues at coordinate 132,082,819 of NC_064921.1, read as the reverse complement.
TCAAAGGACGCACAACATTCTTATCTCCAATGGCTGTTTACTGTAGGTAATATTTCCAGAAGACGAAGAAGAGTTCCACAAGGAGGCTACTGCAAACCAAGATGCGACATTTTTCATTATTTTATTAATTCCAGCACTGGACAATGAGAAGTATGAAAGAAAGTTTTCTTAAGTATCTATGGTGTCACAAACCAAAGGGTATGGAGGATAAGCAATCCGCTTGCTTGTGGAACGTCGCCTAGTGACCAGAGGGGTAAAAAATGCATCGGGAAAACAATGAACAGCAAAGTGCTCACAAGGAATGAGAAACCATCCTTCACCGTTTCAGAATTCAAGGAATATGAATATAACAGTGAATGTAGTGGGAACGTCATTGGAAAACCATACTTTGGAAGCGTGGTGCCGCACACTTTTCGTTTACTTTTTGATTTAAAAACAACAGTAACACTACCGACGTCTACAGCATACGAAATATGTGTACCACTAAGTGAGAAGAAAATAGCTGACCTCAAGAAACTGGAGCCGTATATCGCTGAAGAGCTCCTATCCACTTACAGAGCTCTCTACAACTGGCCTTCAGGAGACAGCAGAGCGCCTGACAGTGAATAATAGATATAGGTACAAGCAATATTTCACTAATCTTGCTATTTATCTGATTGTGATTTGTAGTTAAAAGTAGTTATTCAGAATCCGTTATGTACACATGTTGTTCTTGTTGTGGTCTTTAGTCCTGAGACTGGTTTGATGCTGCTCTCCATGCTACTCTATCCTGTGCAAGCTTTTTCATCTCCCAGTACCTACTGCAGCTTATATCCTTCTGAATATGCTTAGTGTATGCATCTCTAGGTCTCCCTCTACGATTTTTACCTTCCACGCTGCCCTCCAGTACTAAATTGGTGATCCCTTGATGCCTTAGAACATGTCCTACCAACCGATCCCTTCTTCTAGTCAAGTTGTGCAACAAAATCCTGCCCAATTCTGTTCAATACCTCATCATTAGTTGTGATCTACCCATCTAATCTTCAGCATTCTTCTGTAGCACCACATTTCGAAAACTTCTATTCTCTTCTTGTCCTAACTAGTTATCATCCACGTTTCACTTCCATACATGGCTACGCTCCATGCAAATACTTTCAGAAACGACTTCCTGACACTTAAATCTATACTCGATGTAAACAAATTTCACTTCTTCAGAAACGCTTTCATTGCCATTGCCAGTCTACATTTTATGTCCTCTCTACTTCGACCACCATCATTTATTTTGCTCCCCAAATAGCTAAACTCCTTTACTACTTTAAGTGTCTGATTTCCTAATCTAATTCCCTCAGCATCACCCGACTTAATTCGACTACATTCCAATATCCTCGTTTTGCTTTTGTTGATGTTCATCTTATACCCTCCTTTGAAGACACTTTCCATTCCGTTCAACTGCTCTTCCAAGTCCATTGCTGTCTCTGACAGAATTACAATGTCATGGGCCAACCCCAAAGTTTTATTTCTTCTCCATGGATTTTAATACCTACTCCGAACTTATCTTTAGTTTCCTTTACTGCTTGCTCGATATACAGATTGAATACCATCGGAGAGAAGGAGAGAGGCTACAACTCTGTCTCAATCCCTTCTCAACCACAGCTCCCCTTTCATGTCCCTCGACTTTTATAACTGCCATCTGATTTCCGTACAAATTGTAAATAGTATTTCGCTCTATGTATTTTACCCCTGCCACCTGCAGAATTTGAAAGAGAATATTCCAGTCAACATTGTCAAAACCTTTCTCTAAGTCTTTTTCTTAAGATAAGTTGTAAGTTCAGTATTGCCTCACGTGTTCTAACACTTCTACGGAATCCAAACTGATCTTCCCCGATGTCGGCTTCTACCAGTTTCTCCATTCGTCTGTAAAGAATTCGCGTTAGTATTTTGCATCTGTGACTTATTAAACTGATAGTTCGGCAACTTTCACATCTGTCAACACCTGCTTTCTTTGGGATTGGAATTATTATATTCTTCTTGGAGTCTGAGGGAATTCCGCCTGTCTCATACATCTTGCTCACCAGATGGTACAGTTTTGTCAGGACCGGCTCTCCCAAGGCTGTCAGTAGTTCTAATGGAATGTTGTCTATTCTCGGGGCCTTGTTTCGACTTAGGTCTTTCAGTGCTCTGTCAAACTCTTCGCGCAGTATCATATCTCCCATTTCATCTTCAGCTACCTCCTCTTCCATTTCAATAATTTATTTCGCATTACCAAAATTCTTATGTACACATAAAATAAGAATTTTGCTAATGCGAAATAATATAGCTGATCTTCAGAAACTGTAATGTAACCTAATAATAACAATTTTTGTATTGAACATAATAAATTTACAAATAAACTGCTGATTATCACAGACTTACCTTTCAGGCAACCACCTGATTTCAGGAACAGCACATGTCCACGAACTTAGAGTATTTAAATAATTATATTATCTAATCATTAAGAAACTGTTCCGTTCATAGTAAGATAGAGCTGTCAAAGAAAATTGAATACTAAGGCCTGCAAACTTATTTTTCCGTTTTTCTCAAAATCAACATACAAGGACTAATGCTGTTTCTGCAATCAGTGATTCAGTTGTACAATTGTGGATTTCTTTTGCTATATATGCGCAATATGCTACATTTATTGACATTCTGGGTCAGCTGCCTGCACCATTCATCTATCCCTTGCGGGTCATTTAGCAAAATTTTCTAGAGTTGCTACTTTCTTATGTTCAGACGCATGAGCTTCGAACAGTCTTAAGGAGATTCCGACGCTTTCTACCACATCATTTATATAAAATGTGAACAGTAGCAATTCTGTCGCGCTTCCTTGGGGTACTCGGGAGATTAGCTTTACATCTGTCGATTTTGTTCCGTAAGAGCGTCGTGATGAGTTCTGTTTGCTAGGAAATATTGGAATAAGTCCCAAATCTGGTCCAGTACTACATAAGATCGTATTTTTTTCAACTAACCGACTGTGCGTGACGGTGTCAAAAGTCTTTATATAGCGCTCTGTACCTCACGGAGAAACAGAGCGAGCTTAATTTCGCAAGATCTCTGTCTGCGGAAACCATGTTGATTTTTGCAGATGTGATTTTAGTTGTCCAAAAACGTCATAATTCTTGAGCACAAAACATGTTCAATATTTCTACAGGTAATTGACGTCAATGAGATGAGCCTATAATAATGTACATCAGTTCTACGGTTCTTCTTGCAAACGGGAATAACCTGTGGTCTTTTCCAGTCATTAGGTACACTTCGTTTCTCCAGCGGTCTACGATAAATTGCTGTTAGACTGGGAGCAAGACCATTCGCTTAATTTTTGTATAATCTTATAGGCCATGACTTCACAGTAAGAACAGTTATAGTCCACAGTGTCTTAGGCCAAATACATTACGTTAATGCTGTGTGCAATTTAATTTAGCTTTAAAAACACAGATACAGTGGTCGATATCCTTCTGCACTTCAGGAGTTAAGAAGCTGTCAATTCATGGTTCAAGTACCATGCCGTTTCTCCGTATTCCACTCAGGTACTAGATGATGTAGCATCACATTCTCTTCTTCTTCTTCCTTTATCCTCCTTCTTCTTCCGCGCAAAAGACTTGAAGAAGTGACCTTTCAAAGTAAATCCCTCTTTTCTTCGTACTGATAAGTGCGTATCAGAATGCTTGCACCAATTGTCTCTCATCAGGCAGTCTTAATTAGAACCATGTACTTCACTACTCTCATGTTCTGCTAGAGTAGTTGCTCAACTAAGTGGTTTCCCAATGTCAACACTGATAACCAGCTCTTAAATTTACATCTAATACAAATTTATTCCGCGCTATTCATCTATCTTTTGAATTTTTAACACGACTTTTTGTAGTGTTAGAATTGACTCTCTTTATTTTTACGCAGTATTATCCTTTTATGCATCAGTTTATTCTGTTTCTCTTTTGTGAGTTTTTCTCTAAACTACTCGTGTCGTAGTTCCAGATAGATGAAGGAGTTTGCTTTTTCTACTATGTAGTCATCAGTAACAATACTAGCTCTTTTATAGTGTTTTCTTACTAATTTAGATGTTGAATTTAATGGAAGTTCCATATTATAACTTTAAATACCCTTTTTTTCTTAATTTTGTTTCATATTCTTTTAGATCCTCTTCTGATTGACACACTAGTTGCTTATCTATCGTTTCACTGTTCACTTCCAGTGAATATGCATCTATAGTGTTTTATTTCGTTACTTCCTTTACTATTTTCGTGTTGCATACTGTCACGGCCGTGTTGCCCTGTAGAGTGCAATATACCACTTGTTTTCACATTTTCATAAGTACTCTGCTCTCGTATCCGTGCAGTATTGGGCAATTGCTAGGCTCTATAGAATGTTACTACTGTGACCTTTATGGATTTCTTCATTAGTCTACACTTTTTGTACCACGTGTTTACTGAAACCATGTGTTGTACTTTTTGCGTTATAGTCGCCATGCAGGCTTACGTCCTACACTACAGGGCATAGATGGCAGTGCTGCAAAACGCCTGGGGATGTTAGTGGCGAATGGACGTACATCTGCAGAGCAACGATTTCAGCGCTCGTTTCAGTGAACGTTGCTGCATATGGCCCTGGTTCATGCTTCCATGCTGCCAACGGTTCATCGGCTACGATGGCTGGAATTTGCACGCCAGTACCGCAACTGGGCATCCACTGACAAGGGAAACTCCCCATCGCACCCCACTCAGATTTAGTTATAAGCTAAACACAGATCAATCGAGAAAACAGGAAGAAGTTGTGTGGAACTATGAAAAAAATAAGCAAAATATACAAACTGAGTAGTCCATGTGCAACATAGGCAACATAAAGGACACAGTGAGCTCAGGAGCGCCGTGGTCCCGTGGTTAGCGTGAGCAACTGCGCAACGAGAGGTCCTTGGTTCAAGTCTTCCCTCGAGTGAAAAGTTTACCTTTTTTTACTTGCGCAAAGTTATGATCTGTCTGTTCGTTCATTGACGTCTCTGTTCACTGCAATAAGTTTAGTGTCTGTGTTTTGCGACCGCACAGCAAAACCGTGCGATTAGTCGACGAAAGGACGTGCCTGTCCAATGGGATCCGAAAACATTTGATCTCAAGGTCATAGGTCAACCGATTCCTCCACAGGAAAACACGTCTGATATATTCTATACGACACTGGTTACGGCATGTGCGTCACATGACAGGAATATGTTGTCGACCCACCTAACTTATACACTTAGCGAATGGGTAAAAAGATTCTTCTACCTTGCCCGATTTAGGTTTTCTTGTGGATGATGATCACTCCCAAAAAAGTGATGAAAACATAAGAGTTTGTCACATAAACTACAACAAATGAATGCAACAGTCTCACAGTCGCACACTTTTCGCCGTGCTCTGTCAAAACATATGTTTTTAACGTTTTCAAATTTTTCCGTTTAGGTGTAGTTTCCCCATACTACTGCGCAGTTACCTAGCATCGGACGGACGGACGGACAGATAATAATTATCTGAAAATAAAAAATGAAACTTTCCACTCGAGGGAAGACATGATCCAAAGACTTCTCGTTCTGCAGCTGCTCACGCTAACCACGGGACCACGGTGCACCTGACCGCACACTACCCTTGATGTCGCACATGTTTCGCATGGACTACTCAGTTTGTATATTTTGCTTCTTTTTTTCATAGTTCCACACAATTTCTTCCTGTTTTCTCGATTGATCTGTGTTCAGTTTTTCAAGGCCTATCCACTGTACCAACTTATAACTAAATCTGAGGGGGGGTGCGATTGGGAGGTTCCCTTGTGAGTAGCGACAGGTGACATTTTCAGATGAATTCCGTTTCATGCTGCATCGAGTGTGAAGTGTCTGGATGCAGACACCCTCCAACAATCGCCGGAAGGGGCCAGGTCGGAAGAGGGGGCAGTACGGTCTGTGGAGTGTTCTTGTGGAATTCCTTAGGTGATATCGCACTCCTCTGCCCACAAGACTCTTCACGTTTAAAAACAATCGACAAACCGTGGGATGGCCTCGATCGCGCCGTTCGTGCCATGGATCCTTAACCGAGAAACCTATCGCTGCTGGACACAACACTGGTATTGGCATGGCCCTACACCCATTTCGGTACATTCCAGAAATTTACTGTCTCCCTGCACGTCTGGCAGAGGTCGAGCTGCGAAAGGTGGTTATTGAGGCTTCTGACAGGTGGAGACTTCTCAGAAGTCGTCACATTAATGTGACGGGACAGTGTATAAGCTTAGTGACGGACACTCACCGAGGAGGACGGTGAGAAAAAATGAGAGGACGACAGCTACAAAAGTTACCGTAGAGCCGAAAGTCACACTCGCGAACCCTGTCACCACCAAAATGTACTTGAAGGGACCTTCAGAAGCTAGAAATCTCGTGGCGAGCTGGAATTCCAAAACACTCGTCAGTAATACAAATTTTTGTTTCGTCGGATTACTAATGTATCACACAGCTTCCAACTTTCGGCAGAGTTTAGGTGCCAAGAAACTGGCCGAAGTGGCCGAGTGGATCTAGGAGCTTCAGTCAGGAACCGCGCGACTGCTACGGTTGCAGGTTCCAATCCTGCCTTTGGCATGGATGTGTGTGACGTTCTTAGGTTGGATAGGTTTAAGTAGTTCTACGTTCTAGGGGACTTATGACCTTAGATTTTAAGTTCCATGGTGCTCAGAGCCATTTGAACCATTTTTTTAACTTGCCAAGGTAGAAACATGGCGGGAGCTTCCGAGATGATTTGGGCACCGATATCGTGGTATTCCTTCTGCCACACGAGTACTCTGTAAGGTCGTATTGCTACGAATATTATGTGACCATGCTGTAATGTTTCTTCCCAAAAGATGGAGCTGTGTTCCAAGATGATGTGGCTCCTGCTCACACAGATAGAATCGTCCAGGACTGATATTGTGAGCACGAGGATGAATTGTCGCGTCGCTACAGTCATCAGATCTCAATATTGTTGAGACTTTGGGATCTACTTTAGAGAACAGAGTGCGTGAGCCCTATTCACCTCCAGCGTTGTTACATGAAATTGCCACTATTTAGCAGGAAGAATTGTATAGGATTCTCTTGAAAAACATCCCTAGGCGACTGAAAGATGATTTGAATGCCAATGTCTAGGACTGTTGCCGCGCTGTGTTTTAGGTGTTTCCATATTTCTCGTTCCACCATATCCATACTTATATCCACCCCTTGTACAATGTAATGTGGTTAGCCAGGAGATGTTGGGTCGAGTGGAAAAGGTGGCCATAGAGGTCCAAATGGCTGTTGGGATACTGGGTGGTATAAGGTGTTGGCATGGTGCTGGAAATGCTTTAACTAATTTTCTTTAGAGGGGCAAGTCACAACATAAAATCTGACCTGCTTGTGCCGCTCCTCAGAGTTTTAACACTTTTTAATTTTTATTTTTTTAGATTTTGGTTATCCTGATGTTAGTGGTCAGTTTGTCTACCCCTTGGACACAGTGATGTGGTTAGACAAGAGATGTTCGGAAGAGAAGGGAAGAGTGAAAATTGGCCATGGAGGGCAAAATGGCTATTGGAGTCCTTGGTGTCGTATGATGTTGGCATGGTACGGGAAATGCTGTAACTCAGTGGTTCCTAACAGGTGGTCCGCGGACCCCCAGGGGTCCGCGGGCTATGCCAGAGGGGTCCGCAAGATGCTACTAGAATAAAAGATTTATGAAATATTTTTCGCACGATAACAGATTTTTTGTTCTGGCCGCTTCTGCAGTACTCTGTTGTAACTGTATTTTTTTCAAATAACTAATACTTTGTATGAATTTAGTGTTTTCTTATTTTTCACACATGTCTACTCAATGCAATCTCAAGTATAGTACACTTGAAAGACCAATACACTCAGTTTTAATTTTTTACTTTCAGTCCATACCCTATTTTTATTTTTTTAGGAGTTTGGTATACTGAACACTCAGATTTGAGGACAAAGATTTTGTGCAATAATCAAAAGTTTAACAATAACAATGGTAGCTAAATTGAAAATGTTTTAAGCTCAATATTTTTTCAATAAGGAATTTGTCAATGTTTGTTCTACGTACCAAAAATAGAAAACGTATAAAAGCACTCTTAAATAGAGTTTTTCAGGTACTTGATAATGTGATATGACAAGGTACCAATCATGCTCGATGAGGGGGTTCTCGAGAAAATTTTGTTTGCAACACCTGCTTTAACTCATTCTCTCTCGAGGGACCAGTCACACCTTGTCTGCTGTGACGCTCTTCAGATTTATAATAGATTTTGTGGAATTCTGTGTTCTGATGTAAGTGGTCAGTTTGTTTATTTATTGTGGAGAAGGCATGTGTCGTGTTTTTAATTAAATTTAATTGAAATCGTCGTATCTTGAATCCATAATCCGAATTTATTTACTGAAATTTCGGTGATGGATTAACGAGTATACAGCATTTGTGTAGTGACATCAATGCAGGCAATGTGAGCATCTCCGCAGTGGATTCTGGGCACCTCGTAAGGGGGGAAAAGGTAACAGCAGCGGTCGAAATACTGGCTCCGTGGCGATTCTTACATCGAGTGTTGAGTGATTAGAAGAGGCGTGTAAAGAGAAGAAACAGGAAGTAAAAAGAAGAAAAACGCGGAAGCATCTGAAGAGAAGAACGGAGCATCCAGAAGAGTGCAAAGAGCTGGAAACCCAGCCCTATAAGAGCTGTTTCTGACGAGAACGATGAGACGTGACAAGAAGAACTGTGGATTTAGTGCTAATGCATCTCCCTGTGAGCATGCGAGCTCCATACAGGAGTTGAGGAAGGAGGTTTGAATGTCATTTATGAAAAGTTTGCCGGCAGTTGTAACCGAGCGGTTCGAGGCGCTTCAGCCCGGAACTGCACTGCTGCTACGGTCGCGGGTTCGAATCCTCCCTCGGGCATGGATGTTTGCGATGTCCTTAGGTTGGTTAGGTTTAAGTAGTTCTAAGTTCTAGGGGACTGATGACCTCAGATGTTAAGTCTCATAGTGCTCATTGCCATTTGAACCATTTGTGAAAAATTTTAACAATTTGTTTCGAATCGGGTTTTACCATAAAATAGGTTTACTTCCTTGCTAAAAATATTTTTATCCCTTACTGTCGAGATTAAAACTAAGTGACCACTTTACCCGCTTATGACGGGCAAAATGGCCATTCTGGCACTTTGTGAAAATTTAATAATTTAACACACTTCATCTGGTTCTGGGATAATTAAACCATTCAGTATTTTAGTTCAGTAATTGTATCTTATCCGCGCCCTTTTCTGCCTCAGCTTAAAAAGTAGGAATACCTTAGCGTGGCCACCTTGCCCGGCTGACCCCAACTTAGGAAACCGTTACCACAAGCAGATGGGGCATGAAAAATTCCCAGTTTTCAATTATTTCTACAATAGAAGGAAACCAGATTAAAACTGTATAACGGTTCGTCGGGCCGGGGCTCGAACCGGGAATCCTGCCGAAAGTGGGCACCGCTCTTATCAACTGAGCTAGCCAGCCACGACTCTGGACCTGCCCTCACACTTTACGTCTGTCGGTAGTTGTAAATTAAAGTACGCTATCTGGAACGTGTTCATGGTTTCACTGAACAAGTGCAACAGGTATGAATAATTTGTCTATTATGCACTTCGGATGTAAAATACTCACGACACTGCTGCTCAAAATATACATACAGTAAGGGTGAGTTATAAGTTGTTTCGAAGTAATGACTTGTTTCATTACTTTACAATGATGATGTGTTGCTGCAGAAGCTATGGGATCTTCGTCGTACGTAATGGAGAAAGATGAGTAGAGGGAGCTGTGTCTGTGATGGATACCACCCTTGGAGGCTGAAGATAGCAGCTGGCCGTTTTGTGGGCAGTCAAGGGTAGGGCATAAAGCAGCCCACAGGGGCCGTTTATCAAAACTCCTGACGGCCTGTTTAGCTTCGCGCCAGCCGCTGTTTGGAAGGTCCTGCGGAATGTTCGCTGCTGTCTCAAAGCAATAAAGGCGCGCCCACACAACATTTATTTGGCATTCGACCTGTTAGGCGTCATCGTCTCTCCCGTAAGTCACGCTTTCCACTCTCTTGAAATCTTCACGCTACTATATATTTGCACACAACAATTTTCTTGAGTGAGCTTCTTTCCCAGATGGAAGGCGGCTCAGGTGTATTATGGAAACATTTAAATCGAGGGAATAATTGTCAGCCAGTGAGGCAATTCATTCGAGTAGATACCTGATACCCAAATTTCAAAGCGTTTAGAATACCCTAACAATTACTGACAAGTTATGTACAACTTGCACAGGATCTATACTACCGGCAGAAGAGTCGGCAGAGATGACAGGAAAGCAGTTGTTGCTAAGGGAGTGGCGCAGGACTGTACCTTATCCCCAGTGTTATTCAGTCTGTAAGTTCCTGGGAAAGACAAGTCTACTAGTATCAAACACACGCCTTAATCTGAGGAAGAAATTCTTGAGAAAGTACGTTTGCAGTGTAGCATTGTATCGTAGTGAAACAGGGACTGTGAGAAAACTGGAACAGATTAAAATAGAAGTATTTCAGATGGAGTGCTAAGGATTGTTGAAAATCGGGAGAGCAGGAAATGTAAGGCAAGGGACATGATGATAGGATATCTGTTAAGACATCAGAGATTCTCTACCCGAGGAAGCTGTGCACGAAGACCGAGATAGGAAAACGTCCAGCACATAAATGAGGAACAAGACGGAAAAAAATTAAGCAAGCTGCGAAAGAAACCAGTGAGAAAATTGGATGAAGAAGTGAGTATCAGAAAGCAAAAATTTTAAACCAATAGCAACGTTACCTCGTACGTCTTAAAAATATAGACACTGCAGTATCGTATTTGCCGGCCACGCCATGCAGCGACTTTAAATGTCCTCCCCTATACGGGAATTACGTAATGTGAACAAGTGCAGGTCATGATGTATGAACGACGACATATGGAAATTTGAGTCAGCCGTGAGTCGTGCACAGATACGCAAAGCTGGAAATTCGGGTTCGAGTCGCTCTCGGTCACAAATGTCCATTTTCTTACTTCCATTACACAGCTGATGCTTGTATATATTCTCAGCTGCGAATACCTTTCATGTACTTGGAAGACCAGCTGAATGGAATGGATAGCATCTTGAAAATACATTAAAAGATGAACGTCAACAGTACTGGAATGTAACCGAATGAAATCAGGCTTTGCTGAAGTAATTAGGATTATACATAAAATTCTCGTGTCACAGTGTTTGTTGCCATACTCCTCCAAAACGGTTCGACCGATTCTGATGAAATTTTACATGTATATTCGATAGGTCTGAGAATCGGTCGTAATCTGTTTTTCATACCTCTAAATGATAAGGGTCGTCTACCCCCAAAAAAATTTCTTCCTTTTTGGACATAACTTTTTATTTTTATTTTTTATGACGTGGCATTACACACAACCCTAAATTTTCACCCTCCTACCAGCAACCCCTATTTTTGAATAGTGGTTTTAGTAATTTAATAACTTTCAACCCTGGCCAATAACTTACCAATTATTACCTGATCAACGGCTAGATCGATTAGGATGTAATTTTACTTGTATATTCGGTACGTCTAAGAATCGGTCGTAATCTGTTTTTTATATGCCCCTAGGTGATAAGGGTGGACCACCCCAAAAATATTTTTCTTATTTTTTTGTACAGAACTTCTTATTTTTATTTTCTATGACGTGGCATTAAAAAATACACACAACCCAAAATTTTCACTCTTCTGCCACCAACCCCTATTTCTTAGTAGTGATTTTAGTAATTTAATGATTTTCATTCCCAGTCGATAACTGATCAATTATTACTTAATCAGTTATCCCCGCCAGGTGTCTACCGGTGACAGTCTTTCACTATTCGATAGATAGGTAACTGAAGAAAACGTTACAAAAGCAACGACTCGAATATCCCTCTTTGTGTCGACGTAACTGGACAGAGAAGTTTAACTTGGTAGCACGCGTCATTCGCCAAACCGACATTTAGGCCTAGCGCACACGCATCGATTTTTATCGTACGGAAATATATCCTACGATCAAATTCTTTTAGTGGAACAAAAAAGTTCCTATGCTCTCCTTTCCTCCTCTAACAGAATTTAATCGTACAATGTTTTTACGTACGATAAAAAGCGGTGCACTTCATAATGCTGGCGAACAGGTTTCGGCACGAAATTGCCGCTATGTTTGTATGCTCATGGATGATCCGTGTACCGGCTGCAAATGTTAAATCCGCGCCATCTACCGTAGAAACGCTAGAACTAATAGTGGCAGATACTGCCGGATTTCCCCCGAAGCCTTTTCTCTCTCCCCACACAGTTTTCGGCCATTATTATTGTTTGTGTCACGAGCTCTCGCCAGTAACGGCTATTGTGTTACACGTATCCATTGTGTTACACGTATACATTACTCTTATGGACTAGAGATAATTTTAAGTCAAAGCAACGTTTGCCGGATAAGCTATAACATATAAAGATTTAGGATGTAAGAAACTAAAAGTGATAGACGAACTTTATTATTTGGGCAGCAAAATTCCTGACGTTGGCCAATGTATACAGGGTATGAAATGGACAGTGCCAATAGCAAGAAAGTATTTCTAAAAAAGGAAAAGTATTTGACACAGAATATAAATTTGGATGTTATGAAGTCTTCTCTGTACATATTTTTCCCGGATTATAGGTATGTACGAAGATGAAACGTCGACGATAAACATTGGAATATGGTGCTAGAGCAGGATGCTGAAGATTTGATTGGTAGGAGGTTTTGAGTCAAACTGAGTTGGAAAGAAATTTGACGGGAGACTTTGACTAAAGCGATCGGTTGACAAGATACATCTTGAGGCATTAAGGAATTGTCATTTTGATAAATGAAGGAAGTGTGGGAGGTAAAGAGCGTATAGGAGAAACATGGGCTGACTGCAGTAGGAAGCTTCAAATGGAAGCAGATTGCGTCAGTTATGCAGAGAGAAGAGCCTTGCACGGGATACGCCATTTTGGAGAGCTGCATCGGAAATGTTCAATCTGAAGACTGTAACAGATGCAACAACAATATTCAACATGTTCTTACCGTTTTGGAGATTGATCTGTGTCTGCAAGAAAAACAATGCGGAGTTTTAGGAATTCTTTGATGAAAACGAAGTTTTTTTCCCCAAAACATATTTCCAGGGATTTTCGCCATAATTACGGGATTCTCTTCTGTTCTATAACGTATAGAACGTTACAAAGCGAAATACGCTAATTCTTATACGTTCTTTTGAATTAGTTTTTGCTCAAGTTGTATACAATACTTTCTACTTTCTATTTTTGCAACATATGGTCTCTTTCTCAGAAAATATATTAAGCGCAGCTTCAGAAACAGTTCTTAATGGAATTTAAACTATGATTTTACATAGCGTTTCTTTTCCGCAGTCGTGAAAGCAATGGATGTAATGTGAAGCTCTAATAAATCATAAGCTAGTATACTTCGTGTTAACACAGATGCAGACCTCAGCTAGAACTGATAACGGTTAAGCAGAAATGGCTAAAAACTGAGATGAAATAATTCAAACGGAACCTGCAAAGTTATTTACATACTGTCTATGGACTGTAAAACAATGTCCTATGTTGGTAAAATACTATAATTGTTAAGTTTCGGAAGAGACATTAACTGTAGTCAGTGTCTTTGTAATCCACAAAACACATAGGACAAAAATATTGGCTTCAAATGACGCGTAAAAAATGTGTTTTTGAAATCTTCCGTAGAGGTTTTCTTGTTTTGCCTACTCGCTACCGGTTTCTGGACACAGTGCTAGCTAGCTTCAGGTCATCCCATGATCAAAAATTCACAGTACATAATTGAAACAAGAAAGTCAGAAACGGTTACAAATTATTTTCTCTCTCTAATAGGAAACGGATGGCGCTAAGTGCGAACTTAATATGTACAGTGTGTCTCTCCTAATAGTCATCCGGTGCATTTTGTCTGACATTTTGGCAGACGTTTGCAATTTCGTTTGTGCGTTGCGGAGCTCTGGTAAGTCCGAACATAAACTCCTCATCCCGTTTTTCATGCGAAGCCATGTGTTGACAGAAAACTTCGGTTCGAAAATTTGGAAATTTGTGGTAAGGTCTTCTCAGACCAAGCTGCTTAGGTCATCGCTCCCTAAGCTTACACACAACTTAATCTAACTTAACCTCACTTACGCTAAGGACGACACACACCCATGCCCAAGGGAGGACTCGAACCTCCGACAAGGGGAGCCGCGCGGACCGTGACAAGACGCCCCTGACCGCGCGGCTACCCCGACAGTGATATTCATGAATTGACACAGCGTGTGTTTCAGGCAAGATATGGAATTTCTCAAGATGAATATGCGCCCAATATATATCTGCAGTACTAAGGCATCGACTGCACACCGACCAGCGCAGCACTTTAGAACGGCATCAGGTAGGTGCTGACCCACACCCCAATGGAAGGAGAGGGTAGAGACACACCTCCAGGAAGACAGAGTTCAGCCAGTCGACTCAGTTCCGTGGCAGTCTTCGACAGCATAAGTACTGAATGATAGGAAGACGATTCTCAGGCTGCTTTCTGCGAATAGTAATAAATTATCAGAGTACTTGCATCTAGGAAGCACAGGCAGCTCTCTCGCAAGAAGACGTTAAGCTACATTTATTTTCCTTTACAAATAGAATGTTCATTTAATGTTCATGAGATGTTTACAGACGATTTTCAATTCTTGCTAATGGCCATCGCAACTTTTCTCCTTCCTTGTTTGTGTCGGTGCTGCTTCCCGAAATAGCCGACACAACAATATCTATTCACTAAAGCACTTTAAATTCCCTTGGCGCCCTCCTAAGAGACAGTCTTCAATTCTCCCAGTCTGACTAATTAGGTGTAGACCAGAAAAGCTTTAAACTCAAAGAAATAGTACCGACGGCAATTGAGAGATGTATACCAAATACAGGGTGGCGCAGAGGAACGGGAAATTTTGAACGTTACAGTTGGCAGCACTGTAGCGCAAGCAGATGTTCAAAACTTTGCATAATCGATGCGAACGCATTTCCATTTAGTAATCACGGAGAACTGGACTGGTGTGGAACATGCAGTAGCTGTGACAGCGTTTTACAAAAATGGTGATAGTGCGACTGCTGCGCAGAGAACATTTCGACAGCATTACCAGCTTGGACGTCATGGACGTGTCCCATCTGCGCATGCGATTACAACGTGGGTGCGTCATTTTGAAGAAACAGGATCTGCCTTGAAAAAGAAACCTCCAGGCGGCAATCCAACGGTACGTACCCCAGAGAACATCACAGCTGCTAGAGCTGCAATCGCCGCTCCGTTCTACATCATGCATCTTCGCTAGGGATTAAGCGACGAAGCCTACAAAGAATACTTCACGAATTAGACTTCCATCCGTGTCAGTTGCAGATTGTTCAACACCTACATGAACGAGACCCAGCGTCACCTATGGAGTTTAGTACCCACACATTGGCTAAAATCAACGAGGACGCGAGTTTCTTTTGTAACCTATGGATATCAGACGAAGCCCATTTCCACCTGTACGGATTCGTGAACAAACAGAATTTTCGTTATTGGGCACAGGACAATCCTTGTGAGTTTCACCAGCGACCACTACATAGCGCCAAGGTCACAATATGGTGTGCAGTATCATGTCATGGTGTTATCGGCCCTTATTTTTTTGAACGTGAGGATGGTAGTGCAGTGACAGTAACATCCGCTCGGTATGTTGAAACGCTTCAAACATTATTTACACCGAGACTGTACGAGCTTAATCTTAACGTCGGAAACATGTGGTTTCAGCAGGACGGAGCCACGTCACACACTGCTCGACAATCGATGTCAGCAGTTCGTCAATTGTCTGCAAGACGCATTATTTCACGTAATGGTGACATTGCATGGCCTGCGAGATGCCCTGATCTTAGTGTGTGCGACTTCTTCCTGTGGGGATATTTAAAAGGCAAGGTGTACCGTACACGTCCTGCAACAATTCACGAAGTGAAGGTGAACATTGAAAACGAAATCACTGCCATTCCCAAAGATTTGCTACACCGCGCATTCCAGAGTTTTCATAACAGGCTGTTAGAGTGTGAACGCCGAATGGGAGCACGTCTTTCCGATGTCATCTTTAAAACGTAAAGAGACACTTTTGGACATTTTGATTGTAAAGACATACTGAATACATTCACTTGCGTTAGTAAATTACTAGTATTTATTCATGGAAATGACGTTATTTCGAAATTTGCCGTTTCCCTGCGCCATCATGTACATTAATGACAGACAGTACCGATTTCTCCAACCTATGGCTTTGCCACGGTGGTACTACTGGTTTCTATCACCGAGCTTCAGTGCTGTCGGCCTGTACCGCTTGGATTGTTCCGCTGAGCACTATTGGCAATGGGGTGCACTTAGCTCTTGTGAGGCCGATTGAGGAGCTACCTGATTAAAAAATAGCGCCTTCGGTCACTGAAGCTGTCAGCGACCGAGAGAGGGGTCCGCTGACCATATTCCCTCCATACCAGTGTCCAGCGACGCCTATCGACTGAGAATGGCACGGCGGTCGGTCAGTACCGTTTAAGCTCCCGAGGCCTAATGGCACAGAGTTTGGTTTAGGTAATGCTACCCCTATAGTACAAAAAACAGGTCAGAACACTGTTCCAGAAGAAATTTTAGAAGTACACAAAATTTAAAGAGTGCAAGATCTTTAAGACTGGCATAGGTTTAAAAAAGTTCGACATATAGACTGATCTCCATTACTAGGTGCTCTTCATTGTTACCACAACGAGACTCTGTCTAAATCTGGCAGAAAATCCAAAGACTTACTGGTGATATGCAAAATACACCAGAGGCAAGGAATCAATAGCTTCACTGCACAATGGCAATGTTAACGTTACAGATAATAGAGCCACAAAAGTTGAGTTACTAAATACGGTTTTCCTCCACCAGAAAAAAATTTTCAAATGTGTGTGATATCTTATGGGATTTAACTGCTAAGGTCATCAGTCCCTAAGCTTACAACTACCTAAATTATCCTAAGGACAAACACACACACACCCATGCCCAAGGGAGGACTCGAACCTCCGCTGGGACCAGCCGCACAGCCTTCACCAGAGAAGACGAACCATATATTCCATAATTCGAATGAAGAACACATTTCAACATGAGTAACTTAGACGTAGTTATCATCGGTGTAGCGAAGCAGCTTAAAACCGATAAGTCTTCGGTTCCAGATTGTATACTCAGTGGGTTGCGTTCAGAGTTTGTTGTCACAACAGCTGAGTACTTCGCAGTTATATACAACCGCTCACTCGTCGCCTAGTAAGACTGGAAAGTTGCACTGCTCACACCAATACTCAAGGTAGGAAATAGCAGTAATCCGCTGAATACAGGCCCCTATCACTAACGTCGATCTGAAGTAGGATTTTGGAACATATACTGAGTTCGAACTTTTTAAATTATCTCGAAAAAAAAAAGATTTGTTGACAGACTGTCAGCCAATGGACAAGGAATCAGAAAATTTGTTCTTTTGAAACACAACGGGCTCTTTATTCTCTCGAAGTAATGTGTGTTACCGAAACAGCATGTCAAATTCATTCTGTATTTTTAGATTTCATTCCGTTCCTCAAAACCGATTTCTGATCAAATCGAGTACTCAACTGTGGGACTGGATTCGTGATTTCCTACCAGAAAGGTCACAGTTCATAGCAATCGACGGAAAAGTCGTCGAATAGTATTGTTTACCGTTCCCAAGGAAGTGTTATAAGCCCTCTGCACGATTTAGTGGACAATACGAGCAGCCTTCTTCGGTTGATTGTATATATTGCTGTCATTTACCGCCTTGCAAAGTCATCAGATGATCAATGGCAAAATGATTCCGACAAGATATCTGTGTACTACGAAAAGTGAGAACTGACTCTGAATAGGGAAAAATTTGAAGTTACATGAGCGCTAAGTGAAATAGATTAAATTTCGGTTACAAAATAAATCACACTAATGTAATGGCTATGAATTCAGCTAAACGCTTAGGGATTGCAATTACCATTAAATTACATTGGAATGATGTCATAGATAATGTTGTGAAAGGTTACCATATAATGCGATTTATTTGCAACACACTTAAAAAATTAAACAGATCCACTAAAAAGACTGATTACACTACGCTTTCCCTTTATTTCCTGAGGTAATGCTGCACGCTGTGGGATCCCCATCAGAAAGAATTGTCGGAAGACATAAAAAAAATTCAAAGAAGGGCAGCTCGTTTTGCATTATCGCGAAATAAGCGAGACTGTGCCCCGCATATGATACGCGAATTGGGTTCAAATGGTTCAAATGGCTCTGAGCACTATGGGACTTAACATCTCAGGTCCTTAGTCCCCTAGAACTTAGAACTATTTAAACCTAACTAACCTAAGGACATCACACACATGCGTGCCCGAGGCAGGATTTGAACCTGCGACCGCAGCGGTCGCGCGGTTCCAGACTGAAGCGCTAGAACCGCGAATTTGGGTAGTAATCATTGAAACGAAGGCATATTTCGTTGCGACAGAATCTTCTCGTGAAATTTCCCTCTTTCTCCTTGAAATGGGAAAATATGTTTTTTGGCGCCCACCTGTATAGGGGGAAATGATCATCATAATGAATCAAGAGAAATCAGAGCTCCCACTAATAGATGTAAGTGTTCGTTTTCCTCGCGTGCTCTTCGAGGTTGGATTTAAGGTAGTTCTATGAACCCTCTGCCGGGCACTAAAGGGTGAACTGCAGAGTAATCATGTAGATGTAGATGTAGTTGAGGCTGTTCTCTTCGATGTGAGTATTCGTGCCCGTGAGGATAATCTATGACACCGGTGTTGCTGTCGGATGAAGGCTCCGAGTGGTATGAAAATTCAATCATTTAATACCCGTTAGGTGATGAAGATACCCACAAACTCTGATACCTGTCGCACTGGTGCTTCATCGGTAACACATTTCATCACCGTTGGCGTAATTATGAGAATTAAAACTAAATGGGGTTGGGCGAAATATGTAGCCACACAAATGAAATGTAGATGGAGCAAACAAGTTGTTTTGCAGAGTCGTACGAAATGAACATTGGTTAGAAATGCTTGCACAACACCAACATTTGCGATGCTTGCTTTTTCCACCCTAGGCGGGAAATGTGGCTGTCACTCGCAGCACTGTCCCACAGAATTTTTATGTCGTTCTTTGCTTTCTCCGTGCGAAGCAAATTACTAATTAGTGAGTTTCAACTGAAATTGTAAGCACTGCAAATATTCGTGTGTTCTCCTTGTTTTCATAATTACTTAGTACTGGGGTACACAAGATATATAATATTATTCAGCGCCGCCTTTTCTCATTTATTAGGGTGTATTTATTATACTATAGGTCATACATCTGACCTAATGTTGTCAGCCGATATCACCACTTTCAAGTTATTCTACGGAAATTTTTACTGATAACACGCCCACATAAAATTTTTTGTTGATATTGTTGTAATATCACTCGATAATATTATACATTTCATAAATAACGACTAATGAGAGGAAAGCTAACGTTATTTAATACCTTTATTTTAATAATATACTATTTTTGATCTATTTTAATTACTTGGGGTAATGGAAGAATTTCAACTGCGATACTGAAACTTGAATAGCCCTGTGACATTTGATGCATTAATAAAAACTTTCATGGATACAATATGAACAAAGAAGGCATAAGTCCATCATTGTAGCTCCAGTTTAGCTGTAATGTGACTGCGAAAAATTACGCTCCACTAAATGCAAAATTATGAGATATTCGCAAAATGAAGCTTCTACTTTCGCTAGACTGCAAGGTCTAAGCGAATGCTACACTTGCGGAAGAATAGCATTTTGAACGAAGCTACAGGCGCTAAGTTTTCAAGGATTTATGAACATATAACAATGTGCTCTACGTTGATGTGATTCTAACAATCTGAGCTGAAAATACATGGTGAGAAACAGAGTATTCATATGAGCCCAAATTGTTTAGTTAGAGGGGCCATTGTGGAATGTGGCTGTAAAAATTCGCATGGAATCAGAGGATGGAATCACTCTCCAGTTCCCAAGTTCTACCAGCGATCCAGCTAGGACAATAACTGTGCGTAGAGACTTAACCTTACGTCACGAGGTGACTCTTCAGTAACGTATGGGACGTTCTCTGGGACCCAAATGTTGAAATGAATATTTAAGTCGGAAGCGGTTATCAGTTTATATTGTATGACATATATCTTTGTAACGTCCGTGGCTCATGGCCTTGTGGTAGCGTTCTCGTTTCCCATGCACGTGGTCCCGGGTTCGGTCCCCGGCGGGGTTAGAGATTTTCTTTGTCTCGAGATGGCTGGGTGTTGTATGTCTTTCATCATCGCTTCATCCTTATTCGCTTGCAATTCGTCGTAGTGGCGTAGTGGCCGAACCGCCCCGAGAGAGGTCTACTGGCCAACAATGCCATACGCTCGTACATATTTTTACAATTATTTAAATAATTTATTTAAATGTTCCTTGTTTATTTTATTGTATTATATAAAGCCTATAGCATTTTACTATTTACTACACAAAATCACATAGTTTTGTGTGGTTTTTGGAATAGTCTATTGGAGGTAAATTTCCGCATAATACTAAATTCCAGGATTTAAAATTGCACATAAGGCGCAAAAGAATGTCTGCAAAATTGACATTCACTGCTGCGATCTACTTTCTTATCACCATTAAGAACTCTTTAGATTTTAATCAACAGCTAAGTACGGAACTGGCGAAACAGACAGATCTCCATTACAATTGTCGTGCAGTTCTTCCTCTGAATGGTGCTCTTGATTGAAGCCGCGCGGGATTAGCCGAGCGGTCTCAGGTGCTGCAGTCATGGACTGTGCGGCTTGTCCCGGCGGAGGTTCGAGTCCTCTCTCGGGCATGGGTGTATGTGTGTTTGTCCTAAGGCTAATTTAGGTTAAATAGTGTGTAAGCTTAGGGACTGATGACCTTAGCAGTTAAGTCCCCTAAGATTTTACACACATTCCCCTCTTGATTGGTAGCAGATGTGTGATCACTAGCTAATCTAAAATTATCAAGTTGTTCGTCTACTTCTTGATATGTATCACTGACGCTTTCCTCCATCCAGCGACTAACAATTTCATCAGAGTTAGAAAAGCTAAAACTGGCACGTTCCAGCGAACACACTTTGTTCCATACGGTACCATACTGAAAAAAAAGGTACGTAGTTCTAGGGGACCCTAACACCTGTCATTAACAAGTGTCGACAACAAATAAAGAAGACGATAGGGCAACCGATAGCAAGAGTGTAGAAGGTTTCCTCCACAACTGACCTGGACACGCACATTGGCTGAGCACCTCCTCATAAGGCACTCATTTCTGTATCCATTGTTACCTGAAGGTTGAGGGGCGTAACGTCGATCTACAGCTACATCTGCATCTACATCATACTCCGCTAGCCACTATCTGATCCCTCCAACCCCTTTTCCACTCATGAAGAGTGCGTGGAAGAATGATTGTCGGTAAGCCGCTGTATTGGCTCTAATTTCTCGAGTTTTGTCGTCATCATTACGCGAGATGAATGTGTGTGTCTGGCGGGGGGGGGGGGGGGGGGGGGGGGTTAACTGTGCGGGTGATCCCGGCGTGTGTTTGTCCTTACGATAAATTACATTAAGAAGTGTGTAAGCTTAGGGACTGATGAAAAATATGGTTCAAATGGCTCTGAGCACTATGGGGCTTAACTTTTGAGGTCATCAGTCCCCTAAAACTTAGAATTACTTAAACCTAACTAACCTAAGGGCATTACACACATCCATGCCCGAAGCAGGATTCGAACCTGCGACCGTAGCGGTGGCGCGGTTCCAGACTGTAGCACCTGGAACCGTTCGGCCACTGTGGCCGGCAGGGACTGATGAACTTAGCAGTTAACTACCATAAGATTTTACACACATTTGAACATTTTTGGGGAAGTTAAAGTTTGTCCGTCTCCTGAACAGTTGTGTCCAGAAATTTCAACAGTAAATATCTCCTTGATGCACAACGCCTCTCTTGTGACGTCTGGCAGTGGAGTTTGTTTAGCGCCTTCGTAACGCTCTCTCGCCAGCTAAACGCTCCCGTGACAAAACGCGCCGCCCTTCGTTGGATCTTCTCTACTGTGGTGTCACCGCCAGACACCACACTTGCTAGGTGGTAGCCTTTAAATCGGTCGCGGTCCGGTAGCATACGTGGGGCCCGCGTGTCGCCACTATCAGTGATTGCAGACCGAGCGCCGCCACACGGCAGGTCTAGAGAGACTTCCTAGCACTCGTCCCAGTTGTACAGCCGACTTTGCTAGCGATGGTTCACTGACTTCTACGCTCTCATTTGCCGAGACGATAGTTAGCATAGCCTTCAGCTACGTCATTTGCTACGACCTAGCAAGGCGCCAGTATCCGTACTATTGATATTGTGAATCATGTACCGTCCAGAGCGACGTTCGTCATTAATGGATTAAAGTTAAGTATTCAACCAGCTACGTCCGTTTTTCTAAATTCTAATTTCCTTGTCCTGTTCCATACCTCACGCCAGCCTGCGTGAGCTAAATCGCGTGCCTTTCGGCCTCCTTTAGTAACACGGTGTTGGCTCTCCTGCCAACTACAACATCTATCGCCTCAATCAATCCTACTTGATAGGGCGAACAAGCGCCGTGTAAGCCACTTCTGTCTTGGATGAGTTACATTCCCTTAAGTTTCTCCCGATGAATCTGAGCCTGGTGTCTGCTTTTCCCACTGTCTGTTTTATGTGGTCATTCTACTTAAGGTCGCCTGGATATTTTACGGCAGATACTGTCTCCAGCTGCTTATCAGCAATAGTGTAGCTGTACAGTACTGGGTTTCTGTCCTATGTATGCGCAATATGTTACATTAATTTACGTTCAGGGTCAACTGTCAGAGCCTGCACTATTCCAGGTCATTCTGCAAATTCCTACTATCTTCTGGCGTTAGTACTTTAGTATACACAACTACATCATCTGCAAATAGCCTTAAAGAGCATCCGACGCTTTCTACTATCATTTATATATATTGTAAACAGCAACGGTCATATGACAATTCGCTGTGGTACTCCGAATATTACCTTTACACCTGTCGATTTAGTTAGGTTAAGAGCGACGTGTGGATTTCTATCTGGAAGTAAGCCTTGAATCCAATCGTCAGTCTGCTCTGATCGCCGTAAAGCCGTATTTTTTTCGTTAAACGGCAATGCGGCACTGCTGAAAACTGAGTGGAAACGGGTGAATTGGAGGGATGAAACCGGTCGCAAGACTGACAACTCAAAAAAATATTAAATATTTATTTTTATATTATAGATACCAAAAAATAAATATATAAAAACTAGCGTGTACGCGACGTTGTGTCTAAATTTCGGAGCAATCATGGAAGAACTTAAGAAAAATTAAATTTTGAACATAAAAATCAAGAGAGAGTATATTACTCATTGCTCAGTTCCTAACACGAAAATAAAACTTTTACCTGTTCAGTCTGTGGGCACACATACGTGGTCTTCAAGGTCCCTCCTCGTAAAATTAGTGAAGGGTTTTTATCAATACATGTGGTGCTCTCTAGCTGCAACAACTGAATCTACGCAACCTACAAGAACGTGTACTATAAGTTTTGAGTTGGTAGGAAACGTTTGTTAATGTTACAGAGTAAGACCTCGAAGTCCACATGTGTGTTCTCACAGACTGAAGAGGCTGTACACTGCGGCTGCATCGGCGTCATCGCTGGATATTTCTCATAGTGTTCGGCTATTGTAGCGCTAGGACTGGCGGCTGAAGAGATCGCACGCTTTGGGCCATTTCGGCATTGCCCATCGGCACACGATTTTAGTTGCCATTCACTAAGTACTATCCGGCATCGCGTCGCGTCGCATCGCATCGCATCGCATCGCACTGAGCTCAGTGTAAATGTAACCTGATTTTCGCCAATCTCCCACATAAAAACAATTCTGCTGCGTTTTCCAACGGCTGTAACTGCACAGCTTGCTTAAGACACTTTCATCATTCATGTTTTTGGTTCAGGCAGTAGTAATATTCATGTTCAGAGTAGAAGTAAACTAATAAATGAATAGAAGCAAGGTTTCAGTGCTGTGGAAGCAATTACTTTCGGCTTAGGAAGAAAAATACAACAAAGCAGCTTTGGGCGAAGCCGCTTAGGAAGACGACATTTTCCGCTGTTATCACAGAACAAATTATAATTAAAAGTTATGAGAAAAGTTTGTGTGCTACCATCTTCCAGACTTACGCATCTTTTTGCCTGCTTGCCGAACTCCCATCAATAACACAATCCTCAACGTTTCAAGGTATATTTATGAACTGGAAATGTGCCTCGGCGGTCCGTGCTACTCCCATTTCTTTTTCAGTCACGCTCTTTATAAAGCAAACTGTTGTCCTTCTACGTAAAAAAAGAATGATTCATAATCTAAAGCATGTAATGGTCAATTAACAATAAATTTCATTACGCATAAAGTCTGATTGAACCTTTTCTTTTAGGCACTTGTGTGATGATTCTCTGAATGTTACTGTAGCGGTGAGCAATCATTTCCGGAACATCTTCACTCAAGACCTACATTCCCTTCTTGGAATGTTTTGCTTTTTCGTTCGTAAGTATACTTCACACAGAGCACATTGCTATAGTGTACAAGGCACACATACTTTCTAGAAACATAGAGTTTTAAAAGTGATATTGCACAACTACTTTACCATTGTTGAGGTCATCAACACTAAAACTGGTCTGATGCAGTTCTGCATTACTGTCGCGTCCCTGCGATCTCGTGAATTAAGTGTCACATAATGAACTGAGTGAAACGTTTTTTTTTTTTTTATCTCGTGTATCAACCTCTTCATTTTAGAGTAGCACGATTTCGGCCCGTGGCCGATTTTCATGTGGTACTGCAAAAGGTTTTCCTTCAGTACGTGTCAAACATTTCCCATCAGCACACGTGTACATGGAATCGTCAGAGCTGGGCCCTGACGATGACATTTGTTTATATCGAAAGATTTTAAAGTCTGACATGGGCTGAAGCAAAACCTTTTGAAATGATATTTGAAAATGTCCCAAAGGCCGAAACTGGAGTTATGAAATAAATATTTCTACAGTCAACGGCGAATACGATGCCCTTTAAAAAAATTTACATTACTGTGAAACCCGACCATAAGACGTTAATTATTTGTTGGATGTATTCCAATCCCGTACTTCAAAGCTTTTACCCCCTACAGGTCCGAAGAATACCATGGATGTTTATTCTTGGTAATTTAACACATGTCCTACCATACTGTCCTTCTTTCTTTTCAGCGTGTGCCAAATGTTACTCCTCTGGCCTATTCTGCAGAGAACATCCTGAGTTCTTATGTTATAAGCCCACCTAAATTTTCAGCGTCTTTGTCTAGCACAAAATCTCAGTCGCGTCGATTATCTTCTTTACCGGTCTTCCCATAGTACATAATTCTCTATCGTAAGACGCCGTGCTCCGAACGTGCATACTATAGTAAATAAATACTGTGACACCATATTTATGCCAGATATTCTCTTTAAAAACAATTTTCATTGCATTGTCATTAAAAACAAAAATTGTCATATGGAAAATATGTTGCTATATATTTTCTTGTGTACGTATCCAAGCTTGCACCATCACCTTTGTTCCTTTAGTGACGCTGTTTCATGCTATGAACAGCGTTAAATTTTCATTTAGAATGTGCTACTTGATAATCTCTAGCGCTTCAGTCACACCATGCCCGAAGACGGTGTCGCCTGCTTTCCAGAACTAGCTTTACTGTCAAACATAAACCACAAAAGAGACGTGGACAACCATACTCTATAATGACCCAAATAACTGAAACAAATAGTGGACTGTTTGAAATGTATATGTTGATAGCTGACGAAGTGAATAAATCCAAAGCATGATAGTACAGACGCAAATTTCTGGACAATACTACAAATGCGGACCATAACTCAGGACGTTTATATTAACTGTTGGACTGTAAAACCTCCCCCATCCATTCAGGGCAGAATATGGAGACGGATTGAGAAATCGTACGTAATTACCTGGCAACTGATGCATGTAACAAGGGGATACTTTGTCGTCGAAGAAATATTCTTTGTTGTTTAATCATCATCATTCGTTAATTATGAAACTCTTGTGAGTTCAGTTCAAACATTACGATAATCTGATATGCGCTACATTTGGACTAGAGATCTTGTAATCCAGTGGCAGCCGCGTATTGAAACTATAGGCTTCATTTTGGCACGCTCACGCAATAAATACACAATATTTTAGAACTTTGAATAGCGGTCGTTGATCACAGAGAGGCGTAGAGAACTAATTCTGTTTTCTCAAATTGATCTATTACAGTGCCGAGCCTGATAATCAGATACAATCACTTTGGCACACAGCTTTCAGTCGAAAATAATGCCATTTAGAAATACGGGGGGGGGGGGGGGGGGGGGGAAAGCAAAATGCTTACTCGATGCAGAATTGTGGGAAGGTCGGGGAAGTACGGCAAAAGTGCATCAGATTGTTATTTGACTGCTAATTGCGACATTCAGTCGTCATACTATTGTAATTCAGATAAAGAATAAACAGTTAACATTATATCTACGTATCTTAGACTGCACACTACCAACAATCTACAGATAAATGTCTCACATCACTAAATGTGCATGTCTGTCTTCACCTACGTGCGTACTCCTACAGACAGCATATGTAGCAAGGTAGTGGGTGCTTTTTACTACCGCTAGTCATACCCTTTGCTGTTAAACTCGTAATGAGAGCGCGGGGAAAGAAACTCTTTATATGCTTTCTGACGAGCCCTGCGATCTTCTTTTTCGCTGTTCGTAAGCGGGATGAATGTTTGTGGCAGAGGAACGCTCTGCAGTCCTCTGCAAATACCAGTTATCTAAACGTTCTCAATAGCGTTTCGCGAAAAGAACGAGCTGTTCCCTCCAACGATTTCCATTTGAGCTCAGGTAGCATTTCCATAATACTCGTGTGTTGATCTAAACTACCGGTAACAAAGCCAGTGCGTGAATTTCTTCGATGTCTTCCTCAAATGTGAACTTACAGAGATCCGAAACACTCAAATAGTACTCAATAATAGATCGCGCAAGTGTTTTGTACCAGATCTCCTTTATAGATGAGCTACACGTTCCTTGAATTATCACAATAAATAGGTCTGATGTGTTTGTACCATTTCATGTCGCTTTCCAATGTTGCGCCAGCACATTAAATCGATATGACTGTGTCAAGCAGCACACCACTTATTCTGTACTCCAACATAAAAAATTGGATCTCTTACTCATCTGAATTAATTCACACTTTTCCACATTTAGAAGGGTCTGCCGCTCTCCACATTAAATAAAAATTCTGTCCAACTGATCCTATATCCTCCCACAGTCATTCAAATACAACAATTTCGCGTAGACTACAGCCTCGTCACAAATCGTTGCTCATCCCTCCCATAATTTCGCTTTTGTACCTACATAGAGAACAAGGTGGGTCAAATCACACTTCCCTGGGGGCATTCCTAGTCATATCTGTCTCTCACAAACTTTCGCTAGTCAGGAAAACGAACTGGAATCTATTTTTCGAAAACAAAACATATCAGAGGCCCGTTCAGCTAATACGAAAATGCGTTCGCTACTGTGTAATCTTTTCCTACAAATGTCTCAAATGTAGCAAACACGTTAACAGATTAGGAGATCTACAAGTGTTGTATTAATCCCAAAAGCGTTGTGGCTTAACTTAGAACCAAACAAAAACTGAGATAGCACAATGTCATATTGAGGACGGCTTTTAAATACCATAAATAAACATATTGCAGTGTGCATAAGTTGCCCATATCACTAGTGTACTGTAGTTTGTTCGATCGGCTGCAAGTAAAAGCGACCAAGGATGTAGAAGTATTTATTCGTAAAATTCAGCTGTAAAAGACACACAGAAATCTAGGCATGGTGAAAGTAGTTATAGTTTTTAATTTACACAAGCAAAAGGTCGATTAGAAAACCTTCATTAGAGCGTCTCTCGAATTACTCTGGGACCATTGTCAAATTGGAGAAGTGGAAGAGACGGATTCAAAAAAGAGTTGCACGTTTCATGACGGTTCGTTTAGTCTTTGTTGAGGGTGTCATACGAATGTTGTAGCAACGTGTAGTCCATAGCCAAGAGCCTTACTCACTTCTTAGAGCTGAAGTTCCACATTTATTTAAGAAACGCACAGTTTCCACCTATTTACATCTCGCCAAATGACCCCGATCGTAAAATTAGATAAATTAGGGCTTATGCTTTTAGGTCAGAGGGTCTTGCAGAAATACAGAAATGGCTTGAGTGTCAAAGGGAGTAGGACAGACACACGATGATGCTAGACCGAGCAACAGTTGGTACTGTTGTTGTAAGTGGTGCTAGCTGTGTTCGGAAAGAAGCAGATCTCCAAGCATTAATCGAAAGAACAGAAGCAAAAACTGTTATACGTGCTGAACGCTGGCTACAGCCGGAGATAAGGTCAGTCGAAACTTTTATAAGCGACCTAATGGTGTCCAGAATGAATAGATTAAATGCAATTGGTGGTGACGTTTTGGTTACTGTTAGTAGAAGTTTATCTTGTAATGAATGTGAAGTCGCTACTTCCTGTGAGTTAGACTGGATGAGGATTATACTTGATAAATGGAAAAAATTAATAACTGGTACCTGTCACCGAAATCTGGACTCGCATGATACAGCTGGTAAACAGTTCAAAGAAAACTGGAATATCGTCTAAAATAGGCACAATTCATATATTTGCAGTTGGTAAAATTACTTGTTCTTAGCCGGGTGTGGCATTAACATCGTCAGAAATTATACTAAACTCTTTCTCGCAAAATTATTTTGAGCAGTGAGTCCAGGAGCTCACTTGACGTGTAAAACTTTACGGAAACTTACTTGACCTCTTACCAATAAACAATCCTTAGCAATCCACATGGATAAAGGAATTAATGCCCATAAGGTTGTTGTAGAGGGAATAAATACAAATAATATCTGTTTAAGAAAGAAGGTAAAAATTAGCTTGATGCCTTTCTAAGAGACAGTCTGCTCTCCTTCCAAACAAGTCAAGTCTTGATGTGGCTTTAATTGAAAGACGGGAGTTGAGAGATTTATACAAAAGAATTAACTTAAGTAGGAACTGACCCTATTGGTACACAAAATGTCCGGAACATTGTAAAGACGCAACACATAGAGCATGCCAAATTAAAACAACGCAAAATCTCTGTTTGGTGATGCTTTACAGCAGCTCCAGACTTAGTACGGACCTCAGTGCGAGGTGCTTTTAATAGGTTCGACAGTGAATCTGTTTCGAAACCTGGCAGTAAATACATGGAGATTGTGGAAAGTACAGCAGTAGCAAGACACAATCAATACATCCACTGCGCGGTAGAAAAGGTATTGTTACCGATGAATGTGCCACTAAAACAGAGATACTAAACACGGTTTCCCAAAATTCCTTCACCAATGAAGACTAAGTAAGTTTTCCAGCATTCGAATGCGGAATAGCTGCAAACATGAGTAACTTAGAATCACATATACTTGGTGAAGGGAAGTGGCGTAAATCACACAATAAAGATAAAGGTTTTGGTCCACATTGTATACCACCTGGGTTCCTTTGACAATAACTCCTTGCTTGTCAGTTACATACAATCGCTCTCTCGTCGGAAGAACCATACCTAAGGAATGGAAAGTTGTATAAGTCACTCCCGTAATCAAGAACGTAAATAGGAGTAATTAGCTGAATTACAAGTCCATATCACTAACGTCGATTTGCAGTTGGATCTTGGAACGTATACTATGTTTCAATATCATGAATTACCTTGAAGAGAACGATCCATTGACAAATAGCGCTGATTCAGGAAATATCGTTCCTGTGAAGCATAATTAGCTTTCTATTCAACTCAAAGTAATGAGTGCTATTGACAGAGGATCTCAAACTTGATTTACAGAAAGCTTTTGACACTTTTCCTCACAAGCGACTTCCACTCACAGTGCATGCCTATGCAGCATCGTCTCAGTTGTATGACTGGACTAGTGATTTCCTGCCAGAAACGTCGAAGTTCATAGTAACTGACGGAAGGACATTGAGCAAAACGGGAATATATGGCGTTCCTCATGGAAGTGTAACAGGACCTCGTTTCTCCTGAGCAGTATAAACCTTTTAGAAGGCAGTCTGAACAGCCCTCTTATACTGTTTGCAGATGATACTGTTATTTAGCTCTATTGAAGTCATCAGAATATCAAAACCCGTTTCAAAATGAATACACAAGATATCTCTATGGTGCGAGAAGTGATAACTGAGTCTAAAGCATGAAAAACGTGAGGTCATCTTGCAGAATAGTGAAAGGTATTCGTTATATTTTGGTTACACGTGGAAACATGTAGTTTCAAAGCCTGTCACATCAATTAAATATCTACGGATAACAACTAGGGACAAACTTCAGCTGCAAATCTCTCACCGTAAAATACTGCCGGGAAGAGAACCAAAGTATGTGATTTATTGGAAGGTCGTTTAGGAGAAGCGTCAGGCCCACTAAAGAGACTGTCTACACTACGCTTGCCCGTCCTCTATTAGAGTAATGCTGTGCTATGTGAGATTCTTAACAGATAGGATTGACGGAGCACATTGAAAAATGTGAAGATGTGCAGTACGTTTCGTACTAGTATTATCGCGAAACTGAGGAGAAATTGTCATAATTGGGTTGGCAATCATTAAAACACAAGGCATATGTCGTTGCGGCGACGTCTTTCCACGCAATTTGAAGACAAACGTTCTCCTTCGAAGGCAAATTTATGTTGTTGACGTCCAGCGGGATAGGAAGAAATGACTATAGTAATAAAACATGAGAAATGATAACTAGCACGGAAATATTCAAGTGTTACTTTTTCCCGCACGCTTTTAGAGAGTGAAGCAATATTTTCATCTTATTGTTAGTTTGCGTACTACGACGTTTCGGCTGTGCAGCAATTCTCAAGTGCATCAGAATGCACTTAATTTCTAGTGACAATTAAGTAACATTAATTAAGTTTGCATATTATGAAGTCAGTGCAGTATCAAATTAATATACTGCTGTATCTGTGCTACGCAATAAATAGCATTAGCGATATGCACAAAAGATTAATGCTAGCAAAATATGTAAGTACCACACAAAACTGTCGCAAACAGTTGAGAGTTTGTGTGGTTACAATTTACACTGACGAAGAGAAGGTCGAAATACCACTCATCTATGGAGAATATAATGGATATTCAACTGAAAGCAGTTTAATGACCGGTGCGCATTTTCCTTATGTTTGTTTATTGTCAACCGTAGAAAGCGGACGAGATGCATTACCCCGGATAAATGAAGTGTGTGCCAATACAGAACAGTAAGTTTTGTGCTGCTTTTTAATAACGTCATGTTTACGTGAACGCTACACCGTGATATTTCTTGGAACCGGTCGTGAGAGGAGACAGTGGATTACCGGATAAAAAGTATGAGATGTTGTTTAAAAAATACTGCTGTTAATATCTTGGCAAAGAACAAAGTCCCAAGGCTGGTTAATATTCCCCTGGTAACTAAACACATGCCTCTCTTTTTGTTTTGTTTTGCTTCTGGTCGAGATAATTGGGGAACTTCGAAAGATATATAGATTTCGCCTGCAGAATCTCTACGAGCTATGTGAAGTAGCTTCTGCGCATGAGTTCCTGCATTGTCTTTCTTTTCTTCTTTCTATTAACAAAAAACTCACGATGTGAGCAACACTTTGTTATGCCACCAGAACACGTTACGCGGCAGACTCTGGGATATGCATAAAGCTCAACAAAATTTGCCGTCAGAAAGAGATGAGCCGTAGAACTGTACAAACGCTTCAGATAAGAGACAATCACATTGAATCTAATGGCTAACATGAAATGCCATATACTGACGTCAGAAGAATGCGTTTTATTGGCAGAACACTTAGAAGATGCAAAAATCCACTAACAAGACTGTGCACGCTACGTTTATCGGTCCTTGATACAAAGCTGCTGTGCGATATGGATTCTTACAAGATAGGATTGACTGAGGACCTGGAAAGAGATGTAAAACTGGGACATCGTTATTTACTATCATGACATTGAGGAAAGTATGTCACGGATATGATACACGAGTTGTGGAGGCAAACATTAAAACGAAGCATATTTCGATGGGGTCAGATGTTTTCCCGAAATTCAATCTCCAATTTTCAGCTCCGAATGTGGCAATATTTTTTTCCACGTCCATCTACACCAGGAGAAATGATCAACGTAGTAAAATAACAGACGTCAGAGCTCGCACGGAGAAGCTTAAGCGTTCGCTTTTTCCGCCCTGTGTTCGATAGTGGAACGGTAGTGAAATAGTGTGAAAGTGGTTCCCTAATCCACTACCAAGCACTTACGTGTGTTCTAATTAGTAGTCATGTGGATGTTTATGTATACCACTACAATAAGCAAGCTAAAATAGAGTTGATATATCTACGACATCTACGACATTGTTCGATGTAGGAGCCATAAGTCCATATCTGGACATGGACTGGCTATTCCATAGATTGCTGCTGAGCCTGCTGCAATATGGTACTAGTGGTCAGTTTTTTTGCTGATGCGCAAGAAATCAGGCCTGAAAGGATACCATTCGGCATAAATAACAATGAAAAACAATTTGTAGATATCTGACACAGTTATTAGTTTTTTGGGTCAGTTAGAGGCCTTTGTGCTCGTTTAGTACCCACGTACACCTTTCCACAACTACACGGTATCCTGTAAATTCCTACTTTTTCTAGCCTTTGGCCAGTTTTAGGTGATCTTGTATCCTCAGTCAGTGTGCTTAGATTATCACGACGTTCCACCTTTTCAAGATTTTTCCTATGCTGTCAGTAACGTCCATAATGAATGGCATGAACACTTTCGATTTCACTGGCGATTGTGCTCGCTCGGATTTCTACGCGGTGGTCTTAAAGCTCCTTTCACCTCAGCGAAGGAATAATTATTCTAGAGAAATCCAGTGACGAGATGTTTTAATTCTGCGTGAAGCAACTCTTATTTGCAGTTTTTCCTTGTTCTGTCTGCCAATTATTCTACGTTGGTTTTTGTTGTGTGTGGTGGTTTGATTTTCGGTGTAAGTATTGGCCTGGGTGCATGGGTTTTCGGTAAACCGTGTGACACAAGGTACCATCTCCTTTCTTGAAAACTAGCACACCAAAAAAATTTAATCTTCCACATGCCACGGCCTCCTCTACGTCAAATCCCGGAGGCTAGCCAGTGCAACACAGGGAAACTCTTGTAGTACACTCGAGTGAAAAATATCTACGTAATTCTACACGGAGCAAAATACAAAGTGGGAGGGAGAGAGCGGCAACGAAACAGAGAGGAGCTGAATTTCAGACATCCCTTCTCACTAAAGTCGAGTGGAAAATTTCTATGCAAGGCTACAGAGAGCAAAACAGAAAGTACGAGGGAGAAAGAGCGTGTTTGCGCAACCAGGTCTCTGACGCCGGTCTGGCTGAGAATTTTAGAACCTTTCAGAAAATATTCTATTGTTAGGCTTGTGTCGGAACCCACAAAGAATTTCTCCCCTTTCATTATTTGACCCGAGACCCGAGCCGGTACTGAGAAGAGTTATTCGTTCTGCCTACCCTCCTCTACAGGCGCCACAGAATTACGCAATCCTACGAGCAGCGTCTATAGTTAGAGAATAGCGAGGGGCTTAACTCCACAATCAGACGTCCCGCCATGGTGACACTAGCCAGCTAGCCGTCCCCCGCTCCTGCCACCCACTAAAGTAATTATCTCTGTAGATTGCTTTAGACCTCCTACGTAGGACGCGCCCTTTCAGCTATTGTCATGGAGAGACTGCCGTGGAGCGTCACAGCCGGAACGGCTTACATATCTTCGCGTAGTCAGGAAAGCGTCTTGTGTGACGAACGGGTTCGCCCTACATCAAGTGGCTCAGCACTTGTTTCCTAAGCCTGGGATGAGGCCGCGAACTGAACTTACGTTACTGGTTAAGAATTTAATCTCTTATACTAGGCGATAAGAACTGCTTATACTCTGCCAATACTACGAGAGTCCGCATGTCGTTGTCTAGTGGCTGGCGTTGCTCCTTGTGGCTCAGTGGACCCCGGGTTTGATTCACGGCCGTGTTGGGGATTTTCTCTGCCTGAGAACTGGGTTTATATATTACCCCCATCATCATCACTCGTGACAGTGGCTATATTAGACTGTCTAAAAATTGGGACTTTCTACGACCGCTGATGACCGTTCAGTTGAGCGCCACACAAACCAAACATTATCAGTACTACAAGATGTAATATACTTTACAATTGTAAGTTGAGATAGAGGATTTCCTACTTGTTGCTCTTCCGCAGTTGCTTTTTGCTAAAGGTTAATGCCTTGCTCACTCACATCCTACTAGAGGAAGTCGATATCAAGTAATCGTCGGAGGTTGACATTGACTGTAAGCAAACAATCCAGCCAGCAATTGGCGGGGATCGTTTCGACAAGACAACACAAAAAAAGAAACAACACATCCGCCGTTATTCAGTTTCAACATTACATATCGTATTCCCACAGGGTATAGCGTGATTCATTGAACAAGCAGTGCTGATACCTTTTGCTGATGATACCAGTGATATAATAGACTCCATAAGAGAAAAAGCAACAGAAGAGTTGGCAAATGATATTTT
Organism: Schistocerca gregaria; assembly: GCF_023897955.1. NCBI lineage: Eukaryota > Metazoa > Arthropoda > Insecta > Orthoptera > Acrididae > Schistocerca > Schistocerca gregaria. Next base: position 132,048,084 of record NC_064921.1, on the reverse strand, counting down.
CCATAGGATTATGAATTGGTTCGTTAAAAATCGACTCTCCCTGAATTTTGAAAAGAAAAACACACCACTTTCAGTTCAGTACAGCAAGTCGACTCATACCAACAACTGACGTAGCGCATGGGCAGGAGTAGTAAATAACATAGCATGCTCCAAATCTTTGACTGTACATTTTGATGAAAACTTGAACCGAAGGAATTATATTACCGAGATTTTCAAACAGTACGTTAACGTACTATTGCTCTGCGTATAACTGCTAATCTTGGAGACGAACATATCAACCTCTCGACATATATTTCATATTTACACTCTATAATACATTTCTGGAGCATCTCATCACTTAGAAAGAAAGTATACATTGTACAAAAGCGAGCAGTTATCGGTGGACATCATGTACGTGTCCCTTTAAGGAGGTAGCATTTTAACTGTGTTGTCGCAGTACATATATCTGCTCGTGAAATTCATCATAAATAACCATTCACAATTTGGGAAGAACTGTGACATATACACCTACAACATTAAAAGGAGAAATGGCATGTATTACACATTGTTAAAGCTGTCAGTGGCTCAGAAAGGAGTTGGAAATGCAGCAACAAAAACATCTGATCATTTGTCCAATAACATAAAATGCCTGTGAGGTAGCCAAGGACGTTTTTAATATAAAGTAAAACACTTCTCCTAGACAACTCCTATACCACTGACGAATTTCTGCTTGAAACCTGGTAGCCAGTAAAACAAAAATCTGTAGTGGATCGAGTATGTCTAAAAATGATAGTGTGTTCATTGATGTTAACACTAATCATGTGTACATATCCTATAAACTGACTCATTCCACATCATTTCGATAAAAGAATCGTCCAAATGATCTAACTAACTAACTAGCTTATCACTCCAAATCACCTGCTTTCTGTCATCTACTGCCCAGAGACGTTGCTCTTTATGCCGACTTTAATGTCACTTAGCAGTGACTACAGAAATATTTCACCTGTGTGTGTCTGCTAGACCACTGTACGTCATTATTCCTTACTCCCTACGCACAATCACATTGAAACTCACGACTGATTCCTCTTCCTCCTGCTGATTTCATGCGATCACTTGCAACCACCTTCAGCAGTGCTAGATCGCTCCTTTCCGTTAGTACATTATGCGTGGCCGGACTTGGTTTAGCTGCAGCTGTTTCTTCTCGTTTCCACTTCACAATCACGTCAGCTGTAGAATGGCTGAAATGTCACTGAGGGATTTGCTACACAGGTAACACCTAATGACTGTCCTGTGTTCGAAATCACTCAGCTCTCCTGACAGAATCATTTTGCTGTCACTGCTTTTCTCCTGACTATCATAATGAAAAACAAAACTTTAGCTCTATCATAAATACACTACTGGCAATTAAAATCGCTACACTACGAAGGTGACGTTCTACAGAATTTAACCGACAGAAAGAAGATGTTGTGATATGCAAATGATTAGCTTTTGAGAGCAAACCCACAAGGTTGGAGCCGGTGGCGACACATACAACGTGCTGTCATGAGAAAAGTTTCCAACCGATTTCTCATATACAAACAGCAGTTGATCGGCGTTGCCTGGTGAAACGTTGTTGTGATGCCCCGTGTAAGGAGGAGAAATCCGTACCATCACGTTTCCGACTTTGATAAATGTCGGATTGTAGCCTATCGTGATTGCGGTTTATCGTATCGCGACATTGCTCCCCGCGTGGGTCGACATCCAATGACTATTAGCAGAATATGGAATCGGTGGGTTCAGGAGGGTAATACGGAACGCAGTGTTGGATCCCAACGGCTTCGTATCACTAGCAGACGAGATGAAAGGCATCTTACCCGCATGGCTGTAACGCATCATGCAGCCACGTCTCGATCCCTGAGTCAACAGGTGCGGACGTTTGCAAGACAACAACCATCTGCACGAACAGTTCGACGACGTTTGTAGCAGCATGGACTATCACATTTGAGATCATGGCTACGGTTGCCCTTGACGCTGCATCGCAGACAGGAGCGCCTGCGATTGTGTACTCAACGACGAACCTGGGTGCACGAATGGTAAAACGACATTTTTTCGGATGAATCCAGGTTCTGTTTACAGCATCATGATGATCGCATCCGTGTTTGGCGACATCGCGGTGAACGCACATTGGAAGTGTGTATTCGTCATCGCCATACTGGCGTACCACCCGGCGTGATGGTATGGTGTGGCATTAGTTACACGTCTTAGACATCTCTTGTTCGCAATGGCGGCACTTTGAACAGTGACGTTACATTTCATATGTGTTACGACCCGTGGATCTACCCTTCAATCGATCCCTGCGAAACCCTACATTTTAGCAGGCTAATTCACGACCGTATGTTGCAGGTCCTGTACGGGCCTTTCTGGACACAGAAAATGTTCGACTGCTGCTCTGGCCAGCACATTCTCCAGATCTCTCACCAACTGGAAACGTCGGGTCAACGGTGGCCGAGCAACTGGCTCATTACAATACGCCCGTCACTATTCTTGATGAACTGTGGTATCGTGTTGAAGCTGCATGGGTAGCTGTACCTGTACACTCCATCCAAACTCTGTTTGACTCAATGCCCAGGTGTATCAAGGCCGTTATTACGGCCAGAGTTGATGTTCTGGGTACTGATTTCTCAGGATCTACGCACCCAAATTGCGTGAAAATGTAATTACATGTCAGTTTTAGTATAATATACTTGTCCAATGAATACCCCTTTATCATCTGCATTTCTTCTTGGTGTAGCAATTTTAATGGCCAGTAGTGTATTTATTTATGACCCAGCTAGTTTCATTGCGTTAGAGCAATATCCTCAGGGATGCATCTGTATATAAACAAGAGCTAAACGTATAAAGGTCCAGTTTCGTTTATGGCTGATGTTTGCTTTCTGGGGCTCTCTAATTGGGGGGGGGGGGGGGTCACCAGCGCCCGTGCAAAGTCCCAAATTTTACCCAATCCAATTTTTTTTACTCAGTCCAACGTAGCCAATGTCACGAGTGATGATGAAATGATGAGGACAACACAAGTATCCAGTCTCGGGGCAGAGAAAACCCCCATAGCCGGCCGGGAATCGAACCCGGGACGCCGTGATCCACAGGCAGCAACGGTAGCCACTAGACCACGAGCTGCGGACCCTATTTACGTTAAAATGTATTTGTACTGTATACGAAACTATATGAGAAAATTATGTACTGACATTTATTTCGTAACTTGGTTCAAGCGATAACCAGTAGAGGACCCGACATTCTCTATCCCGCTGTATTAAAAAATGTTCATCATCAGGAGGTCGGTTGTCAAATTACAGTGCGGCAGAATACAGAGAACATAATTCCGACGAAGGAAACGTGCAATAAGGGTAAAGCACTATATACGATGGATATAGAAGCATAAAACAAATTATATTTGTAGGGATGGAAACCTACGTTAACCTGCAGGACAAAACATGCCTTAGAAACAGCGCTTGCGTAATTGTCTGATAGGTAATGAAGGTCAAGCTCTGTTTTTGAGAACTATTGTGTCTTTTCAGGTTAACGCCTGATTTCATCACCTACACATATCATTTCTTTTATACTTCTACGTCCATTTGGTTTACCGCTTTATTCCTTACACTGTGTTTCCTTCACCGGAAAGATGTTCCCTGCATTCTGCCGTACTTCAACTGGACTACCGTCGTCTTGAAGGTTGGACATTGTTATTGCAACTGCGTCGTCTGCTGGTTATCGCTTCAACAAAGCTGTGCACCAAATGATGTGTGAGAATACATTATTCTTTTGTAGTTCCATATACAGTTCAACAACACCTCGACCTTTGCATGTTTTACTCTTATTTGTATACAAATGTATGACTGAAGATGTGGTTCTGGCGCCATGAAACTAGCTGCTTCAGAAATAAACATTTGTCATACCATTGAAGCAGTCTTTTCCATCACAATACAGTTCTACAGCAGCGGATGCCGACAACACAAAGTTCCCTGCTGCCTCTACTGATCATTCAATATTCCCGCCTTCTTTTACACTAACAGAACCGCCTCTACAGTCATCTATTGGTCAAATCCGCATTACATAAGCGTGCCTGTGTACTTCGTAGTAGACAGTGTGAAGAGTATTGGATGTGTCGCATCAGAGCAGACTACACTTCAACTTTCACTGCAGGCAGGACTTAATAGTTACCAACCACTAAGTAGTCCGTGGCTCTCAGCTTGTAAACTCAGTGGTTCCTGCGCGCGGCTTTCCCGGGCTTGTGGCACTTGAAGTGGAGTACGTGCCGCAAAGGAGCCGATATGTCGGAAAATCAAAGCCCATTCATCATTTAACGACCATCGATTTAGTACTACTAAAGCTATATAATAGGCAGTGGCACCGTCCAAAAGAGAAAAACGAGACGCGTATGCGCATTTAACGTTACACGCTTCAGCTGGATACTATGGACGATGAAGATGTACCATTTAAAAATTAATAGCACCAATACTCCTTAAGTTTTAAAAGCGACTGAAGTGTCCACTGATAGCGCTTGAAGAGATCTAGCGCTTTTACATTTGCTACAAAAGCCGTAAAATGCATTACAGTGTAAATAAATTGAAAAACAATAAATACGGTGACAATATGGTGTAATAAATCAGAATAGCTCAGCTATCTGCAGGTGTATAATTCTCCCTAACGTTAAACGGTTAATTATGAATAATGCAAATTTGATCATGATGAGATGCAAATAACTCACAAACTAAGCACGTGATAAATAGTTATCAATTAGAATCTGGTTACACCCTAATAACATTCCATTTGTTTCACCTATCAGAACCAGACTAAAAGGAGTATTTAAATGCGTCAAAGCTATCAGCGAGAAGAAATGATTGTATGTACAGTTTTAGCAAAAACGTTTACGGTACATTCAGTTTTGTGAGTTTTAGAACGACAGATGGTAGGTGATCATAGCGCTCAGCGTCTGGTAGGTTGTACGATCTAGTGGAGGCAAGACAATCAGAAGCGGTTGCATATTTTCATGAGACAAGCCAATGAACTTGTAAAATTTCTGCATAGATTTGTAGATTTAGAAAAGTATTCCGCAGCCGTTTTAGTGTTCCTTTATTCTAAAGGATTTGTCAAATTTTTGCACAGGAGGGTGGAAAAGTTTTCCACAAAACATTTTTTTAGGCTTCATAACGGCAGCGTGGTGTTCAGGGCTGGGTGAAATCTTGAGATAGTTTTTGGATGACTCTGTCCTTGCACTAACACCATTTAAGTATTGTGAAACAGACGGATTTAGTTGCCAAAAGCTACTCACTGTAGGTTGGGGACGTTTTACTTCGGCAACCACATCCTGCCTGCACTTTTAGTATATTGTCTGGAAGTTAACGGGCAGTGTGTTGTGTGTGGCCATATCTGACACTCCTGCGTATCTAAAAAGGCTTTATATTCATTACATACTTAATTAAGCCCTCTTACATAAATTTGGAAAGAAAACACACAGACCACGTCAAGCTCGTTGCACATGAAAAAATGCCTGTTTTCACCAGTGCACACACTGACTGGCATAACGAAGCACTCTGTGAAAGTCTTGGTGAAACATGGAGAATATTTGTGACATTTGTGCCTGTATCAGAAGCGAAATCATTTTCTGTTCCCACCATTCGAGAAATGATGTTTTATTTAAACACAGAATGAAAACTTTAAAGGCGCTGATGCTGATGACTTTCATGTCACGCATTCGTAAGTGTGTTACTAAGCTCCAGTATGACTCCAAGTCCCTGTACTGAATATTTCTGTCTGCTAGCGTAGTCGTATCTTTGATTGGGAAATCCAAGGGATGTCTCTAGCCAGAACTTCCAACTCTGAGTCTGCGTCACTAACCATATTGGTTGGCGCGTAAGCTGGAGTCTGCTAAAGCTGCGTGCTCTGCTGCATAAATACACTCTCTGGTCTTTCGCCAGCAGCCACGAACACCCTTCATCACTTTCTGCCGTGACTGCACTGACTTCTAAAGAGCAATATTGAGATGAGCTCGTTGAAGATGGTTTCTGGATCGTGCTGGAGGTGCATAATTATATGCTACGTGGCTTCTCAGGTTTACTTGCGTGAAGTATTTTGCAGTTCTATTTGATGTGAGCACTGCTAGTTAGTTGTTCGAACTGGCGTTAGAAAATGTGGGGCTGATACTAACTTTCTTCATCATCCTAGAATATAACTCCCTTATCTTATTTTTCCACTCACTAACTAATCTGCATAACAGTATCAGTATGATATTGTGTTTCTCTGCTTTGTAAATTTATGGGTTTTTAATGAAACGTGGTCGGTTTGAAGAACATTTGTATGTATTATTCTTGAGCCTTTTCCACTTCCGGTACAATACGGCAGCTTAACTTTTGTCTTAGTTTAAACTGGTCTGTTGCCTCATTTGTTGTACGACGGCTGCCCAGAAAGTAATGTTTGTTGAACATAATGAGATTGTTGAACATATATATCTTTCCGCTTAATCTCCATCCCGTTGTATGGCCCTCCTACAGTGCGAAAGACGGGCGTGTATGAGCTGTCGGTACCAATCCTTCTCCCGGTGGCGGAGCCAGTGCTTCACTGTGTGAATCACCTCCACATACTCCTGAAAATCTCTTCCACGAGTGGCACCATTTGATGGTTCAAACATGTCGGAGGGTGCTAGGTCAGGTGTGTCAGGTGTGTAAACCATGGGTGATCTCCCCGACCGCTCCTCCGAAACTCCTTCTGATGACCTCACCCTCCGTGCCAGTGAGTAAGTGTAGTTATGTCAACAGTAGATGCTCCATAGACTTTGCATAGGTGTTTGTGAGTATTTCCCACAGTTTCTTTTTCTGCAGCCAGAAATTCAATGAGGGCACGTTGCTTGTAGCGTACGTCACCAACAGACGCCATTTTGAAACTGTCTTGCAGCTACGCTATCTGTCGGGAGCGACGGAAACTTGGCGGGCTCACTCAGGAGACTTCAAATAATACATACGTAACGTTTCGCATTCGTAGCATTGTTTTCGGCTGAGGAAAAAAATGCGCTACATTACTTTCTGGCAACCATCGTTAATCTTTTGATCCTGATGTCTGATCTTTATGGTCGTTCATTCATGAACAACGCTCAAATGCTGTACGTTCAGTCATCTGAGACATGAACTGCCTTCAGAAGAAACACCATTTCTTATTTTTAAATGAACTGTCCAGCTAAATAATATGAGTGTGAGTTGCGTTTAACCTCCAAGAAATAAATTATAGAACGAGAAAGGCTTCCAGACTTTGTCTTTAAGTGAGTCATTTTCTAATGGTTATGTGTTATGGAATACAAATACAACGTGCAAGTCCATGTGCTATACATGTATTATAGGAATAATAACCCTACGGTGCGTGTGCCCACTGCAGTGAAAAGCTGTTAATAGTCGTCTCTTTCGCGTTTAAAATCAGCCTTGATGCTTCAAATGGAAGAAGGGCACAGCACTGATAGGGAATATCCACTGCAGTGCTCTGTGAGCATTTACAGATTACTGGAAATGCCAAAGAAGCGACCGTTAACAGCTGTCTACTGCAGTGGGCATGTGCACCACACGGATAAAAAGTGAAATACCAGAAATGATAGCTTGCGTTAGATGAAGATTTTGACTGCACTGTTTATTGTTTCGTTGCGCTATAAGACAGTCAGCTCACTACAGCATATTCATTCCTAATAGTCAGACCGCGTTATTCTTCATTTATAGGAAAGACTTAATTCAAAGTGAAATGTTTTCATTGCATTGAAAACGGAGTTATAACGTGGTATTTAATCAGAGGTTGATGTCCAAATGTACGAGGAGTGTTCAATAAGTAATACAGCACATTTTTATTTTTGTATTCATCGTGGTTTCATTCAGGGTTCCAATTCACTGTATTATTCGCCACTCTTTCGACTAAAAAACACTATTTATCAACATAATCCCCGTTCTATGAGACGTCTTTACGCGACCTTACTTGGAGGGCGTGCAGGCGCGCATGGTATCGCGCTACAGGTCGACGTCGGAACCAACGTCTTGCTCCGTCAATAACATCACCAACATCCACCTACTCCTTTCGATGATGTGAATCATTTATTAGGCCAAACAGATGGAAGTCAGAAGGTGCGAGATCCGGGTTGTAGAGTTCACGAGGAAGAACAGTCCACTGAAGTTTTGTGAGCTCCTTTCAAGTGTGCAGACTTGTGGTAAGCCTTGCGTTTTCATGGAGAAGGGGAAGTTCGTCTTAATTTACGGCGACGAACACGCTGATGTCGTTACTTCAGTTTCCTGAGAGTAGCCAAATACAGTTCAGAGTTGAAACTTCCTGGCAGATTAAAACTGTGTGCCGGATCGAGACTCGAACTCGGGACCTTTGCCTTTCGTGGGCAAGTGCTCTACCATCTCAGCTACCAACGGACGACTCACGCTCGTCCTCACACCTTCACTTACGCCAGCACCTCGTCTCCTACCTTCCAAACTTTAGAGAAGCTCTCCTGCGGACCTTGCAGAACTCATTCTGGAAACATCCTCCCCACTGTGGCTAAGCCATGTCTCCTCAATATCATTTTTTTTTAAGAGTGCTAGTTCTTCAAGGTTCGCAGGAGAGCTTCTGTAAAGTTTGGAAAGTAGGAGACGAGGTGCTGGCAGAAGTAAAGCTGTGAGGACGGAGCTTGAATCGTGCTTGGGTAGCTCAGATAGTAGAGCACTTGCCAGCGAAAGGCAAATGTCTCGAGTTCGAGTCTCGGTCCGGCATACAGTTTTAATCTGCCACGAAATTTCATATCAGCGCACATTCCGCTGCAGAGTGAAAATCTCATTCTGGAAACAGTTCAAAGTTGATCGTTGCAGCTTCAAACAGAATAACTGTTTCAGAGTCCCTGAAGACAGTCGCCATTAATTTACCGGCTGCGGGTGCGTCTTTGAACGTCTTCGCAGGAGAGGTGGTGTAGCGCCTGTCCATGGATTGCCGTTTTGTTTCCGGTTCGAAGTGATGGACCCATGTCTCATCGCCTGTAACGATGTCCGGCACAAAATTGTCAGGATCAGTCTCGTAAGGCGCAAACAGTTCGTCAAAAACAGTCATCCTTTGCTCTTTACGCTCTTCTGTTAGCCGGCGATGAACCCAGCGGGCACACACCTAGTAGACGAGTTTGTCAACACTACCAACAGAGATGTTTGAGTTCCATCCGTCGATCATCTCGAATGAGAGATTGCAGAATTCACAGCCTTATGTGGACGGCTAGTATGTGGGAGATAGGACAGATTTACGTGACCTTGTTTCACTGACAGCAGACTCCTCGCCCAACGACTGAACACGCTTTCGTTCACTGCCGCGTCCCTGCCGACATTCCGCAAGTGCCTATGAATATCTGCGATCTCTGGTTCCACGAAAAGGAACTCAATGGTAGATCTCTGCTCGGAACGCACCTCTGAAGCTGGCCTAGAAAAAATGTGCTGCACTGCTTATTAAACGCACCTAGTATTAACAGCTTTCATTCCGAATGCGACCAAGGAGGTGGTTACTAACAGGACACACCTTATGTTTCTGTTGTAAAAACTAGATTCTAGTGAAGTTCAAGGCATTTCTTTTTTCACTAAAGACTTTGGTGATCTCAATTAGGAACAAAGTATGTGTGCTCATCAAGGCATTCGAGTGATGAAGACACTGTCATGGCCGCTTGAATACCCATATGTTGGTAATATGACCGAGAGAAAAAAAAATACTTTAATAAAATACTTCAAGAAAAGAAGGGCAGAAAATCAAACGAATAGATACGTAATTTTTACGTAACTCAGAGGTGATTTCATGCTTTAGGAAAATGTTCGTGTATTATACTTTTCATCTCAGTTTCATGTGTTTTACTAATGCACTTGATTTTAACGATGATAGAGCGTGAAAAAACAAAGTGATAGGAAAAAAATGACTTAAGATTTGGATCTGGAGCACAACAAGACAGCCCCAACAAACAGGGAACAAACATATTTTTCCGTTATCCTGCGTTATTCTAGGATTTCAGATGACTGGGTGAGATATATTGAAACGGCAGATACGTACATGTAAGAATAGCCAACCAACAAATGACGCAGTTTCTCCGTCTTACAAAGGTAATACATGCTAATTTAGTTCACATGATGTAAAAGACTTAATTGCGCTTCAGCCACGACATCCCAGTAGTCGTTATTCACTGCAAGGTCATATTTATCTGCACAGCTTTCATAAAACTGCCGCACGTTTAATCACACAAATACGTGTCCTATATTTTTTACCTGAAAAGCAAAATGTACGTCGAGAAACTACGACTACATACAATATAGTTTCAATTTAATTTCTTGGTAGACTTCCATTATCGAGAGAAGCGTGCAGCACTGGAAATATTATTGAATGCTGAAGTATGATCTGTTCATGTTGTTTTATATTGGCAGTCGCTGAGTACCGAGTGTGGGTCACTGAGAAGCAGGGGGAATTTCCACTGCAATTGTTTACAGTCGCGCAGATTAATGCGGTGCATAACATCCTCATTAGGTGTGACGTGTTGCATTCGCCTTTCTGAGTTTGCCATAACGAACTGTCATTAACCTACGGACTGAAATTTCTGTCCTCATATATTGCGCAATTAGTGTTAGCTAAACAAAGCGCGAAGTTAATGAGGTTCGTTGATGTTACAAAGACTAATTGCAGATTTCAAAACTTAAATTTCATAAAGTAAGGCATTGCAGCAGGCATCACACGCAGATAACGTTGTTAGCGACTACGGGAACCAATTTTTCCGGTAGATGAGCAATATTTGTTCTTCTCTTTTTTTAAAAAAATATATACTGATTGGCAACGGATTGTCGAACGGATAGCAGAAAAAGTCACTTAAATATCGCGTTTCCTCTCTTCAGTTATTAACTAGAGTAATACAAAGAAGAACAACGAAGTAGTGAAGGCAGCAGCCAAAAATCGCTTCTGAGATACCAGAGATGAATGATTTGCAAGAAGCTGTTCGACTTACACAAAACACAAGACCTTCTCTCCATAAGGTGGCGTAGTGAAATACATGTTTGAAAATCATAGCTTGTTTCTGCTGGATTGCACAGCATTCGGCAAATCTTGCTCGTGATAAAACCAGTTCTTGTCCTACCTACATTGCCTTATTGTTAAGTTAGTCAATTAGTTTGTCTCAACTCGTCTAGGCCATTTTGAAATGACACCTACAAAATAACATATACGTATTATAAAATACATATTGGTAGCACTTCATACTACACGGAACTGCATCGACAGTAAAAAAGGGAAAATTCTGCTGGTAGTCTAGACTCGAACCACAGAGGCTGCAGCTAGCACAAGTTACTGTTTCACATGAGTGCCAGCAGTTATATATATCATCCATCGTGGGAATCGAGAATCTCAACGATATTTGCCTGTTCTCAATACAGATCCTGGCAAGATATCGGATTCGGGAATTCCAAGACTATATCAAAATCTCTACGCCAGTTTCTCAGACTAGCCCGGACATATAAAAAGAAGTGAACAGGGGACTTCATTTTCTGTATGTAGATATAGAAAATTAAAATCAAATATTTCTATTTGTTTAGTAAAACAGGACTGCGACTTACATGCCACATTTGCATCCAGTAATGTTTGTCTGTGATGCTTTTGTGGAATGATGAATTCAATGTATTTTATAATGACATAATGTCTTCTTTACGTAATACAATAACAGCTTAACAATTTCGCAGCTATTTTTCCTTACATGTACGGTGAAATCTTGCTTCTTGCCAAATTTCATGATCCTAAGTCAACGGTAAATACCCCATACATTACATGTGTGAGTTTTTGAGTATCAAAATATGTGACATAATTGCCCGTGTCTTTTGATTCCATTGAATTAGAAACTTAAAATTTTTACACCGACTAGGGGCCATAGTAAATGATATAAATTTGAATTTTATACAGCAACCCGTTCCCGAAGAAAAAGAGGGCGTAACACTCAATGTTAACTAATTTCTCTTCTTCAGAAACGCTTTCCTTGCTATTGCTAGGGTGCATTGTGTATCCTCGCTGCTTCGAGCATCATCAGTTATTTTGCTTCCCAAACAGTAAAGCTCATATACTACCTTAAGTTTCTCATTTCCTAATCTAGTTCTCCCAGCATCACCTGATTTAATGTAACTACACTCCATTGTCATCGTTTTGCTGTTGTTGATGTTCGTGTTATATCCTACTTTCAAGACACTGTGCATTACGTTCAACTGCTCTTCTAGGTCATTCGCTGTCTCCAAAATAATTACAATGTCATCGGCAAACCGCAGAGTTTTTATTTCTTGTCCATGGGTTTTAATTCCTACTCCAAATATTTCTTTTGTTTCCATTAGTGCTTGCTCAGCATACAGATCGAATAACATCGGGGATAGGCTACAACCCTATCTCACACCCTTCCCAATCACTGCTTCCCTTTCATGCTCCTTGACTCTTACAACTGCCATTCATGTGTTACAGAATTGATTATGCCTTGATAGCTGAGGGTACGTCCAATCAAGTAGTTCATTCTGATAGTGAAGTTGCGCCAAAAACATGCCCCAAAACGCTTTTTCCTCCATAACTCGATGCTGTACCCCTCTCCTTTACTTAGTTATCTTATATATCCAACTGATTTTGATCATATTTCTGTAGACTCACATTTGCTTCTATTCTCTTTATGTCTGAACTGTTCACTTCCTGCCGACCGGAGTGGCCGTGCGGTTCTAGGCGCTACAGTCTGGAACCGAACTACCGCTACTGTCGCAGGTTCGAATCCTGCCTCGGGCATGGATGTGTGTGATGTCCATAGGTTAGTTAGGTTTAATTAGATCTAAGTTCCAGGCGACTGATGTCCTCAGAAGTTAAGTCGCATAGTGGTCAGAGCCATTTGAACCATTTCTTTTGTTCACTTCCTTGTAAGCAGGGCCGGTTCTATAGCACTTTTTTATCCAAGTCGCTTATTATTTAGTGGCCCAGTCCCCTCCTTTCCCCTCGCATACTTTCTCTCCGAGACAATTTTCGCTACTTATTTCGATACGCACTTTATACAAATGTTGCCCGTGGTAGTCCCTCCCAGTTAAGAGCTCAAGGCAGCAATTACTAATTCTGATATGCACTGTACTGAAATCTTAAGGTTGCGGGCCTCTGGCACTCCACTTGGCGCCCAAAGCGGTGGCTTGTGTCTCTTGGGTCTTGAACCGGCATTACATACAGGGTATAAAAAACTGTAAGGTACAAACTGCAGGACACATTTATCACATCTAGAAGAAGAAATTATGTTACATGTACATGCGTCTGTAAACGCTTTGTTCCCATATTACAACTCATTTTCTTCAACTCATTATGATGGAAGACTCACGCCAGCATAGCCACTAGCAACTCTTTCTCACAGGAGATATTGAATATGCTCTCCGTGGGCACTGGTACATGCATCAACCCGCCGTCACAGTGAATTTCGGATGCGCTGAGGTATTTCTGGAGTATTGTTTATGGTTTAATATCCTTCCATAATAGTGGCACGGAGACTCTGAACATCATTTACTGGGATTCCACTCACAAGAGCTTTCAAATTCCGCACCCTGTATAAGGCTACACTCCAGACAAATACTCTCACGAAAGGCTTTCTAACACAGTGACTGAAATGTTCTGCAGAAGTAAGTGTTAATCCTCAGTTTAGTAAGGATCTGTTTGGTCAAGTTGTTTCTTGCATTTTCGTAAACACCATAACACGTTTTACGTGCCGCTAGAAAACACTATCATATTAAATGCTCATTCGTATTTTACCGGTAGTCTTCTCATTAAATTTAGTCAAATACACTGCGGTATAGGATTACTGCTTCACTTGTTCGAAAGCGTGAGATTTCCCCCACTGCGACGCATAGGTGTGAAACTGGGCGAGAAAGCGCCTATAACATTCTTCCGTAATGGTGAAAATCGTGACGTACCGTGACGTAACTCTCCGGCTCGTCGACGTTTCAAATAGTTAGATGTCAACACGTGCGAGAGAAACGCAAGCGGCTTGCACTCAGCCCTTGTGAAGCAAATTGAGGAGCTACTTGATTGAGAGGTAGCGCGTCCGGTCTCGTAAAGTGACATACGACCGGGAGAGCGGAGCGCCGATCACGTGCCCCTCCTTATCCGCATCCAGTGACGCCTGTGGGCTGAGGATGACACGACGGCCGGTCGGTACCTTTGGGCCTTCCAAGGCCTGTTCGGACGGAGTTTAGTTTGGTTTTTATCACGATCATACCCAACGCCACGTGTCACACGATGGGAACATCATCACACCTCCTCTTACCTACATTTCACCCCTTGTTTCATGGTCAAACTGCGATTCGCGACACAGATATCACGAGATTTTCTTGTGGGTGGAAGACACACCACCGTTCGAAGTCAAAACGAAAAGGCATCAGAGGGTGACATAAAGGGCTCCAATGAAACCACTCCTTCCCTGACACCATTCCTTTACGAGTATCTGGCAGTCAGACCCGACAGTTGAAAGTTGGCATTCCTTACAACTTTGCCTGTACCTCCTGGACGATACACCCCTTCTCTAAGGACACTGTGGTGCTGTAATCACACTGTACGTCATTAGACCCCATTGGAGTATAGCGCGACTGCCACTTTTGCTCTGGTATTCAAAGTGGAGCGCTAAGGACCATTCAGAACCATTCCACGAAATTTGAAGATGATCTCAAACAGCAAAGTGTTTTTATGCTTCATCTGTCATCCTCTTTTGCGCCATTCTGTTAAGTGATCATAGGTGGGGAGGGGGAGGCACTGACGTCCCACTAAGATTCCTCCATAGTTCAGCAACACTGTCAGCGCTACTCACGCACCTTTGTTGAGCCCTTTGAAAATGTATCTTACAGATACAAATGTTGATTCATTCCTGCAGGCCGACAAACGAAATCCTACACCTGGGTGGAATTACACTGCTGCTCTAGCGACCGCTTGCGATCATGAAAAATCTGATGGTGCTGAAGAAGTTCCTTGCCCATAGGCGCTTAGGAATCGGTCAAGGGTTGTCTGTGAACAGGTACATTCTCAAACCGCTCAGTAAACTTCCTTGGGTGACACTGAGGGTGTTGCTGGACTTAAGCGACGTATAGGGACCATTGCCATTTTATTCATGCACATGTCAACGTCGCACCTCGTCATCATCACATCGCAGGAAAGCGTGAATCAGGAGGTCTAAAAAGGCAGGAACACCCTTTGCTGCTTCGGATCAACTTCATATTTGGTCGAATGGCTCTGAACAGACCCCAGTGGTTACACCCAGTACACCGGAGCAAACATGGTGTTTGCACTACAACGAAAAAGGTTCATATCAGACAAGTGCCGAAACGTTCGAGGTGGGTCATGAATGTCGAATGTTGTCAAGAAAGCAGTCCTGTAGCGTATCGCACTGTAAACAGTCGTTTTCAACCGAGAAATGAGTGGTAATCAACACATCAAGGGCAGGAATTGTTTCATCGATGTCCTTTATGCCACTTACTTTCGTGTTGATTCTGAGCGTCGGTGTGTGTGAAATATTTTCTCCGGCGACCCATAAGAAAAGTACGTGACTTCATCGCTGACAGTTGCGAATCTGAGCTCTGCCACAGTGGAGTCACATGGAGGGGTGAAATGTAATTGGCGGTGTCATGTTCTTCTCATCACGTGACACGTCAGAGGTAGCTTTGAGCACTACTGGGATAAAACTTGTTGTCAATGTCACATCATTAATCTACCTCACAGCTCATATGTACATCTGAAATTTGGCATTCTTCTCACATGTGCTTACATTCTGCTGTTAGAAACATCGTGGATCTCGAGGATGACTTTTCAGGGCTCCGTGAGTTTGCACCACTGCAAGGGGAGGTTGTAGGACACTGTAAGACAAATGTCTAACATCGTCGATGAAGGAAAAGAAGACAGGGCTTCCGAAAAGTTGCATATTAATTCATTTGCCCGGTGTAGTTTGGTTGGTTCGTTGCTTTGGGAGAGGAAACCAAACAGCGAACTCATCGATCCCATCAAATTAAGGAAGGATGGGGAAGGAAGTCAGCCGTGTCCTTTCAAAGGAACCATTCCGGCATTTGCTTGAAGCGATTTAGGTAACTCACGAAAAACCTAAATCGGGATGGCGGGTTTGGACTAACGTCGTTCCGAGTCCGAGTCAAGCCTGCCAACCACTGTGTCACCTCCCTCGGTCGGTGTACTTAAAATGCAGTAAAACAAAATAAGGTTTTTTGGCTTATATCTTCTTGCGCCGACAGCTTCAGTTTATATTAAATGCTAACAAATTTCTAATTTTTCATACAGCTGCGAGTCTGTTTTATATCCTGTCTTATTCGATTATTATCTTGGTGCCGAAATAGCAGAATTCGTCTACTACTTTCAGTGTTTCATTTCGAAAATTAATTCTCTGATTGTCGCCAGACTTAAATTTACTGCTTCCATTTATCCTTGTTTTACTCACCAGTAAGCCATAATTATTTTGTGATTCTTGAGTTTCTCCCGGCGTATTCGATAATCAAAATATCCACGGGTAGTTCACCTGATGATGACGTCATGTTTGATCGCCGAAATATTGTGCCCATTGGACACTATAGACCGGCAGTACACCCGTGGATATTTGGATCATAATTATTTTGCTTCTTGTCCTGGAATAAAACTACCGTTCATCTACAGGTTGTTGTATGTTAAAAACAAATTAATAGATTGCTTACATTACGAGAATATCGCGTACATCTCCTGTGGGACATTTTCGATATTCGAGCCGCATTAACTCTCTCCTTTTCGAAGAGATGGACTATAGTCATGGTGGTACTGGAAGAGTCCTCCTTTTTTCTTTCATCCCGTACCTCACACCCAGCGCTATAAAGAGGAATAGAGAAGGAGACTGGGCTCCCTTTGCTACCGGTTCCTCATATTTTAAAAGTGTAAATCACACCCTAGATTATGTCACTCGTTGTTGTTGTTGCTGTCTTCAGTCCTGAGACTGGTTTGATGCAGCTCTCCATGCTACTCTATCCTGTGCAAGCTGCTTCATCTCCCAGTACCTACTGCAACCTACATCCTTCTGAATCTGCTTAGTGTACTCATCTCTCGGTCTCCCTCTACGATTTTTACCCTCCACGCTGCCCTCCAATGCTAAATTTGTGATCCCTTGATGCCTCAAAACATGTCCTACCAACCGATCCCTTCTTCTAGTCAAGTTGTGCCACAAACTTCTCTTCTCCCCAATCCTATTCAATACCTCCTCATTAGTTACGTGATCTATCCACCTTATCTTCAGTATTCTTCTGTAGCACCACATTTCCAAAGCTTCTATTCTCTTCTTGTCCAAACTAGTTATCGTCCATGTTTCACTTCCATACATGGCTACACTCCAAACAAATACTTTCAGAAACGACTTCCTGATACATAAATCTATATTCGATGTTAACAAATTTCTCTTCTTCAGAAACGCTTTCCTTGCCATTGCCAGTCTACATTTTATATCCTCTCTACTTCGACCATCATCAGTTATTTTACTTCCTAAATAGCAAAACTCCTTTACTACTTTAAGTGTCTCATTTCCTAATCTAATTCCCTCAGCATCACCCGATTTAATTTGACTACATTCCATTATCCTCGTTTTGCTTTTGTTAATGTTCATCTTATATCCTCCTTTCAAGACACTCTTCATTCCGTTCAACTGCTCTTCCAAGTCCTTTGCCGTCTCTGACAGAATTACAATGTCATCGGCGAACCTCAAAGTTTTTACTTCGTCTCCATGAATTTTAATACCTACTCCAAATGTTTCTTTTGTTTCCTTTACTGCTTGCTCAATATACAGATTGAATAACATCGGGGAGAGGCTACAACCCTGTCTCACTCCTTTCCCAACCACTGCTTCCCTTTCATGCCCCTCGACTCTTATTACTGCCATCTGGTTTCTGTACAAATTATAAATAGCCTTTCGCTCCCTGTATTTTACCCCTGCCACCTTTAGAATTTGAAAAAGAGTATTCCAGTCAACATTGTCAAAAGCTTTCTCTAAGTCTACAAATGCTAGAAACGTAGGTTTGCCTTTTCTTAATCTTTCTTCTAAGATAAGTCGTAAGGTCAGTATTGCCTCACGTGTTCCAACATTTCTACGGAATCCAAACTGATCCTCCCCGATGTCTGCATCTACCAGTTTTTCCATTCGTCTGTAAAGAATTCGCGTTAGTATTTTGCAGCCGTGGCTTATTAAACTGATAGTTCGGTAATTTTCACATCTGTCAGCACCTGCTTTCTTTGGGATTGGAATTATTATATTCTTCTTGAAGTCTGAGGGTATTTCGCGTGTCTCATACATCTTGCTCACCAGCTGGTAGAGTTTTGTCATGATTGGCTCTCCCAAGGCCGTCAGTAGTTCTAATGGAATGTTGTCTACTCCGGGGGCCTTGTTTCGACTCAGGTCTTTCAGTGCTCTGTCAAACTCTTCACGCAGTATCATATCTCCCATTTCGTCTTCATCTACATCCTCTTCTATTTCCATAATATTGTCCTCAAGTACATCGCCCTTGTATAAACCTTCTATATACTCCTTCCACCTTTCTGCCTTCCCTTCTTTGCTTAGAACTGGGCTGCCATCTGAGCTCTTGATATTCATACACGTGGTTCTCTTCTCTCCAAAGGTCTCTTTAATTTTCCTGTAGGCAGTATCTATCTTACCCCTAGTGAGATAAGCTTCTACATCCTTACATTTGTCCTCTAGCCATCCCTGTTTAGCCATTTTGCACTTCCTGTCGATCTCATTTTTGAGACGTTTGTATTCCTTTTTGCCTGCTTCATTTACTGCATTTTTATATTTTCTCCTTTCATCAATTAAATTCAATATTTCTTCTGTTACCCAAGGATTTCTAGCAGCCCTCGTCTTTGTACCTACTTTATCCTCTGCTGCCTTCACTACTACATCCCTCAGAGCTACCCATTCTTCTTCTACTGTATTTCTTTCCCCTATTCCTGTCAATTGTTCCCTTATGCTCTCTCTGAAACTCTGTACAACCTCTGGTTCTTTCAGTTTATCCAGGTCCCATCTCCTTAATTTCCCACATTTTTGCAGTTTCTTCAGTTTTAATCTACAGGTCATAACCAATAGATTGTGGTCAGAGTCCACATCTGCCCCTGGAAATGTCTTACAACTTAAAACCTGGTTCCTAAATCTCTGTTTTACCATTATATAATCTATCTGATACCTTTTAGTATCTCCAGGGTTCTTCCACGTATACAACCTTCTTTCATGATTCTTAAACCAAGTGTTAGCTATGATTAAGTTGTGCTCTGTGCAAAATTCTACTAGGCGGCTTCCTCTTTCATTTCTTAGGCCCAATCCATATTCACCTACTATGTTTCCTTCTCTCCCTCTTCCTACACTCGAATTCCAGTCACCCATTACTATTAAATTTTCGTCTCCCTTCACTATCTGAATAATTTCTTTTATTTCATCGTACATTTCTTCAATTTCTTCATCATCTGCAGAGCTAGTTGGCATATAAACTTGTACTACTGTAGTAGGTGTGGGCTTCGTATCTATCTTGGCCACAATAATGCGTTCACTATGCTGTTTGTAGTAGCTTACCCGCATTCCTATTTTCCTATTCATTATTAAACCTACTCCTGCATTACCCCTATTTGATTTTGTGTTTATAACCCTGTAGTCACCTGACCAGAAGTCTTGTTCCTCCTGCCACCGAACTTCACTAATTCCCACTATATCTAACTTTAACCTACCCATTTCCCTTTTTAAATTTTCTAACCTACCTGCCCGATTAAGGGATCTGACATTCCACGCTCCGATCCGAAGAACGCCAGTTTTCTTTCTCCTGATAACGACATCCTCCTGAGTAGTCCCCGCCCGGAGATCCGAATGGGGGACTATTTTACCTCCGGAATATTTTACCCAAGAGGATGCCATCATCATTTAATCATACAGTAAAGCTGCATGTCCTCGGGAAAAATTACGGCTGTAGTTTCCCCTTGCTTTCAGCCGTTCGCAGTACCAGCACAGCAAGGCCGTTTTGGTTAATGTTGCAAGGCCAGATCAGTCAATCATCCAGACTGTTGCCCCTGCAACTACTGAAAAGGCTGCTGCCCCTCTTCAGGAACCACACGTTTGTCTGGCCTCTCAACAGATACCCCTCCGTTGTGGTTGCACCTACGGTACGGCCATCTGTATCGCTGAGGCACGCAAGCCTCCCCACCAACGGCAAGGTCCATGGTTCATGGGGGGTCACTCGACTGATAGAAAGTCATACCTTTTATATACAGAGACACACACACCGGGCCCAGTAGTCAATCAGCTCCTTAGTAAAAGTCGATTTCTAACTTAGAACTTGATGCGACCTAAATACAAAGAATCTTGTGTCCCCAGGATAGCTAGAATTCACAACGATGCAGCCTGCCAAAACATGGAACCAGAAGAAAACGAAGTTTCAAAGCAGCACATATTGTGATACCGAAAACCAGCAATAGGCCTTGCGCTTTCCAAATGAGTATGCAGCACAATTTAAAATCATTTGTATAAAATTAGAGTGGAAATGAAACAAAATCACCATCGTGTTCATTAAATAGCATACGAAACGGAAAGTATTGTTCAGCACTTTGACTTTCACGTGACGTAAATTATTATCTCTGTGGCGTAGTTGGTGGTAAGCTGATTAAGCCTTCCTGGCATCAACGAGAGCTTAGTGGGAAAAAAGCGCAGCCAGAATTACGGCGTGGATCCTACCGTTAGTCGTAGAATAATAGGTACATGTTTTACTGGGCTGTGAAATATAATGGCTGATAATTCTGTTCTTAGCATCACGGTAAAAACAAAAAGCTTCGTTCAGACCGTTTTAAATCAGGCCTCACACAGGTAATCTTTCAGATTTTCTGGATGAAAAATTTGACGCAAAAAAAAAACTGATAGCCTGATAATTTTATACAAGGGCAGATTTAGCGCACATCCGTACTGACTATACAGTTTGTTACATTCAAAGCTCGCCTAACTAATTCTTTCAACCTACCGCTCTCGACTGAATAGTCATTAGCTATAATTCTATAGTAATTAATACAGAACTGTATATTAAATACACACAGTTTGTTACATTCAAAGCTCGGCTAGATAGTTGTTTTAACCTAACGCTCTCGACAGGACAGACATTATCTATATATACAAATAAAAATTAATATAGACCTGTATAACAAACACACACAGGATCGTATTTCATAGATACATCACGCAAATGCGTTACTGCAGAACAGGATTATTCATTTTTTGTGACCATATTCTCCGCAGTTGCTTATAATTATCGACGGTATTTTAACCAGTTTCTCCAGCTACTTTCAGGTGCAAAGAAGGACTTAAAATAGTGTCCACAAGGGCAGGACTTTTGAAAAAGAAACATTAATCCTATTTCATAAGTCCAATTCTTATATATGAGTTCTTATAAGAGCTTAAAATGAATTTCACTTGCCCGTCGAAGGTAAAAGCTTACCTAGGTACCAGTTGTCAGTTTCTGACTCATATTGTTGCCGGTTCATTCGTTAATTTTTTGCGTCAGCAGTATTCTGACTGGTGTGATGCGGCCCATCACGAAGTTCTTTCCTGTCACAACCTCTCCATGACAGAGCAGCGCTTTCAGTCAACGTCCTAAACTATTTGTTCGATGTATTCCAGTCTTTGTCTTCCTCTACAGGTTTTACACTCTACAGCTCCATCTAGTACCTTAGTAGTTATTCCCTAATGTCTTAACAGGTTTCCTATCGACCTGTGCCTTCTTCTTGTCAGTGATTTCCTTACCGTTCCTGTGCAGAATCTCCTCGTTATTTACATTATCAGTACACTTAATTTTCAACATTCGTCTGTAGCACCACATCTGAAATGCTTCGATTCTCTTCTATTCAGATTGTCCCACAATCCATGTTTCACTACCATACAATGCTTCCTCCAATTAAGGCCTATGCTTGATGCTAGTAGACTTCTGTTGGCCAGGAATTCCCATTTTTGCAGTGCTAGTCTGCTTTTTATGTCATCCATGCTTCATCCGTCATGGATTATTTTGCCATCTAGATAGCAGAATTCCTTGATTTCGTCTGCTTCGTGATTCTTAATTCTGATGTTAAGTTTCTTGGCGTTTTCACTTCTGCTACTTTTCATTAACTTCGTTTTTCTTCGGTTTACTCTCATTTCATATTTTGCACTCAGTCAATCCAACAGTTTCCATAATACTTCTTGACCTTCACTGAGGATAACGAATCCTATCATTGATACCCTTTGAACCTGAATTTTAATCCGACATTATTAAATCCGTCAAAAATGGTTGGTAAAAGCCTGTAACAACAATGATCTTTTATAGAAAATAACTTATTCTGCTACGAGTCAAAATTTTTTTATTTATTTTGCACAATGAGTTTCGGGTATTTGTTCCAATTTTCAAAATGGTTCAAATGGCTCTGAGCACTATGGGACTTAATTTCTGAGGTCATCAGTGCCCTAGAACTTAGTACGACGTAAACCTAACTAACCTAAGGACATCACACACATCCATGCCCGAGTCAGGACGGTAGCGGTCGCGCCGTTCCAGGCTGTAGCGCCTAGAACCGCTCGGCAACCCCGGCTATTCCAATTTTCAAGTGCGGTTTTCGTGTATTACGCTGTTTATTCGTCTGAGTTGCTGCACATTTACTGTGATACACAGGGGGACGAGAACTCAACCGACAAACTTTCAGACTTGGTAGTATGGACCAAAGTAAAAGAAAAAGTGCGAACATGGAGTTTAAAATACATACCTTAAAAGCTAAGAGCACTTGTTTATCTTCGCTACTGGGAAACACATCTGTGCGTTCTTCATTTTACGGCAGGGTAGTATGGGCAAAATGAAGAGAAAATAAGTGCAACAAACATGGGCTCTGAAAAGCATATCTCAAGAGCTGCGAGCACTTGCTGATCTTCGCTACTGTGAAACACATATCTTCTACTGCAGGCTCTATGCTTTTCACAATTTGCAGGAATGTAGTATGGACAAAACGAAGGAAAAGATACGGTAAACACACTTTCTAAAATGAACACTTCTTCATCTTAGGATCTGCGGAACACTTCTCTTCCGCTGCAAGATTTTGCTTTCCATAGTTTTGGAATAGGTATTATGAACAACAAGAAAAATAGTCCAGTACACAAGGACTCTAAAGAGCACACCTAAAGAGCCATGAGAACTTGTAGAACAGATGTGTTCCACAGCAGCGAAGATGAGGAAGCGCTCAAATTCGTCGAATGTTTCTCTTAACATATGATAGTGCTTCGTTCAGCGTCTCTACACACCACCTAAGGAAAAATGATGTCCGTCAACTTCAATGCATTTGGCAATACATGTAACGACATTCCTCTCAACAGCGAGTAGTTCTCCTTCCGCAATGCTTGCACATGCATTGACAATGCGCTGACGCATGTTGTCAGGCGTTGTCGCTGGATCACGATAGTAAATATCCTTCAACTTTCCACACAGAAAGAAATCCTGGGACGTCAGATCCGGTGAACGTGTGGGCCACGGTATGATGCGTCGACGACCAATCCAGCTGTCATAAAATATGCTATTCAATACCACTTCAACCGCGGTATACCAGATAGGGTTGATAGAAGAGAGAGAAGATCCAACGGAGAGCAGTGCGCGTCGTTACAAGATCATTTAGTAATCGCGAAAGCGTTTCGGAGATGATAGATAAACTCCAGTGGAAGACTCTGCCGGAGAGATGCTCAGTAGCTCGGTACGGGCTTTTGTTGAAGTTTCGAGAACATACCTTCACCGAAGAGTGTAGCAGTATATTGCTCCCTCCTACGTATATCTCGCGAAGAGGCCATGAGGATAAAATCAGAGAGATTAGAGCCCACTCAGAAGCATACCGACAATCCTTCTTTCCACGAACAATACGAGACTGGAATAGAAGGGAGAACCGATAGAGGTACTCAGGGTAGCCTCCGCCACACACCGTCAGGTGGCTTGCGGAGTATGGATGTAGATGTAGATGCATAGAAATATGGTACGGGTGCAATCGATGCTGATGTAGCATTCTCAACACCGACGTTTTTGAGATTCCTAATTCTCGTGCAATTTGTCTGCTACTGATGTGCGGATTAGCTGCGACAGCAGCTAAAACACGTATTTGGGCATCATCATTTGTTGCAGGTCGTGGTTGACGTTTCAAATGTGGCTGAACACTTCCTGTTTCCGTAAATAACATAACTATCCGGCAGACGGTCCGGACACTTGGATGATGTCGTCCAGCAAACCGAGCAGCGTACACACCACACGCCGCAAGTGGTAAACGGTCCATTTTAACACGGGTTATGTATCACGAAGCAAATACCGTTCGCACTGGCGGGATGTTACGTGATACAACATACTTATACGTTTGTGACTATTACAGCGCCGTCTATCATAAAGCGGAAAAGTGGTCCAACAAAACATTTATATTTCTTTACGTACTACACGAATATGTAATAAAAATTTGGGGTTCCTGTTTAAAACAAAGCAGGTGATATCCTTTTGACCTATGGCAGCGCCATCTAGCAGGCCGACGATAGCACCATATGGTTTCCCCCTTCAAGGTAGACGAGTTTTGTTCTTTGTAGTTTTTTCGTTTGATGCTTATTTCGTGAGATATTTGGCCCAGTCACTATCAATGGACCACCCTGTATATATAAATGAGCTGCTACGTAGTATGTGATATTCCCGGCTGTGGTCGCCATTATTTTATCTTGCTAGGAGCTCGCTTTGATGCAGCCTGATGTACGTGAAGTAGCTTATGGTACGAAACTGGAGTGAGGTACAAGCAGCAGATTGTACAGCTTGTACTACTCCCGTTAGAGACTCGACCAATTGCACTGAACTTGCTTCTGATAGGTGGCGCATTCGGGTGTTAGGCACCAAAACACCTAACTTCTCTTATTAATTACTTTTATACTTTTCGTTGTATTGAACCCAGTTTTCAGTATGACGATCTCTCATGGTTACCCTACGAGTCTACCGTTCTTGTTTATTAAATATCACTAGTTAAGTGCAACATAAGAGTAATGATATGACAACCGAAGTGCTTCGAACAGCTTCGGGTCGCTTTTTGCCGTGCCTGGGAGACGAATTACTTCGGCAGCGCTAGTCGCTCTGTTTCGGGAGTTCTTCAGAGTCGGATGTGTATCTCTGTTTCCGAGGGACATGTCGTCTTCTGTTCTCAGAAAAGTAACCGTACTATTAAGAAAGCTATGTCTAGTGTTGTAGAAGACAAAGTAAAAAGTGATAACTTAAAATATAAACAAACAGGATACAGTAATGAGAAGTGCCGCCTACCATCATTGTCAGTGCTACAGATCTTGCGCTCTGTAGATACAGAGACTAACCTGGGCAAGTGGCATTCCACAAAAAAAGCACAGATACAGGTTCAAGTTCGAGATGACAGCTTAGCAGCCTCCGCTGAAGAAGATCCCACTACCGATGAGTTGTCTTCTGCGCTGGGGTCACTGCTTTAGAAGACAACAGGTTGGTGGGAGGAACGGTTGGGGACTCTTATTCAATCTGTATAGATCTCTCCAGCTTCCAGATCTGACTTCCAACCTGAGAACTTATAATTTTGTAATTAGTCTCACTAAAACTCAAATAATAGCTAAACTAATTTCAATGATTCTTTCTTTGTTGCGTTCGTAATTGTTAATTCAATGCTTTTATGATAGAAAAGTTTGGAAAAGTTGCCTAGAAAATTGGAAAGTTTTGGAAATACTGAAAGATCAGTTTCTATAGTATTTTCACGATTTTCGTTATTCAGTTGAAACGATCGACATGAATAATTCTTTTTTTTTTTAGTTTTCTTCATTATTGTCTTGGACTTTTTAAAGCATCCAGTTCAGCGTTTATCAACACAATGCGGCCATACTCGCATTGTAGTCGGCACACATTGCGGTTTCATTGCTTTCTCGCCAGCCTTCCTCTTTGTCTTTCACGTGTCACGCCTTTCGGTAGTGCTACAGGTAGTCAACATCACACTTCTCCATTTCCGCCCCACGTTATGGCAAGCATTGTGTCAGCTGACATAAATTCAGCTTCTACTCGTTTCAGCTTCTTCTGTAGCTCCGGCAAACTGCTCCTGCTGCTACGTACAGTACCGCATGCTGCGGTGCTATGGTTGTGAAGCCAGAGGGTCAAGTCTGGACTTGTATACCAGTTGTCGACGTACTGGGTATGTCCACGATTACAGTATGGCTTCATTAGTGTTGCCACTACACCGCCGGATTTTCCCAAATTATGGTCTCCAGTTTCTGTAGTTGTGCCTCTGTATGCAATCAAATCCGAGACGTATCCAGTTTTCCAATTTTATAGTTGCACAACACGAATGTCTTGTTTCGAAATCTACTTCGTTTTGAAGGAGTTAATTGTTTAAGAGATAAGCGACCTATGAATAATGATAGGCTTTCATCGGCACAGAGATTTTTGTGTGTATTAAAACGAACTGCGGGGCGCCATACCAACTGTACCAATTAGTTTTCCCAATTTTAAAAAGACTGTGATCACACGACTGGCAGCGTTGTAACGAAATGCAACATTCTCAAAAGAAACAACAACCTGTCAAAGGACATAACGTCGCCGAAAACTGGAGTGCTCAGAAGTACACCTGTGGACCAATATTCTCTTATTCTCAACTTTTTAACCACGGGCCGCCAGAAGCCAAATACCAATGAATCAAGACAGTGCCTCAAAATCAGTATCTTCCCAGGTGGACAGACGAGAATGAAGTGATTTGCCAGGGTGCAAGTGTAAAACCGGTTCGTTTAAAGTGCTATAAATTTCATCAGATTTTCTGATTGAAATGGCATGAAAAAGGATAGACCACTTGAATCAGGCGCTAGCTGGCAATAATGCCATGAAGATGAGTTATCAAACGCATCCAGTGTTGGACTGAAATCGAGCTTTTGCCATCAAGTTTGTTGTTAAGGCGTGGCCTTTTAGGGATCGATTCGTCTTCACTTTCAGAATCTTAAGAAGAACGATCCTCCTGGGTTCTATCAGGTGAAGTACATGGACGCATATTACTAAGAGATTCTTCTGAAGAATCACCATCATCCCCATTGTCATTGAGAATGACACCCTCACCGTCACCCCTTGTGCATTATTTCCAGTATCTCTTCGTCACTGGAACCACGCCGACGTAGCATTTGTTTGTGGAACTTAAAAGTGACAGCTCTCAAAAAATTCTGATGAATAGGCAGAAATATAAACTACACCACACAAGCAGAATGCAGATTGTCACATGAACAATTTAGCATGAGTTTCGAACAGCGACTCTGAAATCCGCTAAGTGGCTATAAACGTCAGCATAACCACGGGTAGTCGAACCGGCTGACCTTAAAAGCCGTTATAGGACTCACGTACCGGCCAGGCAGCGACGGTGAATGCCGTCTGCAGCGCCCATGGGAAACACCACTGCAGCGGCTAACAACGTCCGCAGTCCCTGCAGGATTTCACGCCTGGAGTGCTCAAAGAATTAAAAAGTACAATGATACAGGTTTAGCACATTAAAACAACTATTACAGCGTTTATGTCTTGAGGAAGCATAGCTCTAGATAAGCAAATATCTAGACTTTCGCATCCGGTGTCTGAGGATGACAGCATTGTGACTTCCAACAAACTGAACAAAATTTCAAACTCTTACAAAACTTTTTCGCGCTTAAACCACCCACCTTGTTTCCTCATTTGGTTTAGTGTTAGCTCTTCTGAGTGATATGCACCGTTTGAAAATATATATCAAAAGGATTTCTGAAAAATCCCCGATCTATATTACGAAGATGTAACATGAGGAAAAGTTAACTAAGAAAGAATGTTATTTAATTAACTTTGACTCATTCATTTTGAAACTGTGCAGAGGAAAGATAAATGTTACAGAGCTTTGTAGTGCGGCGCAGCAAAAGTCCATTGTTTAGTTATGATGATGATGATGATGATGATGATGATGTCCACACTCCGAGAAGCATAGGGGAGACTATCAGCCTAGCATCTTTGGTAGTTTCAGAAATGAAGCATTGAAATAACTTTTGATACGAAAAAGTAGTTTTAAAATAAAACCAAAGAACATTTCAGTTTGTAAGGCCCAAAACTATAAAACCAGTCAAAGAAAAACATTTTGTATCTCTAATTACTTTCTATCAGAGAACTAAATCAACCACATTTAGTTCACGATAAAGGTAAATTCTATTTAACATGGATCAAGGAAAGTTTTGTCTTCTTCCACGTCCTTGAGATGCACCGATGTGTGCTTCATAACGAAATCTACTGTTAAAACTTAACAAGAAAGAAGCCACGTAAGCACACCGTACTTTTAATAAGACCATCAATAAAGAAATTGGCAGGAGAACATCAGATAAAATATTGAGTGCGATTCTTTAATACATTTTCACTCATTAAGTCATCAATGACAGTGGTAACGTAGATCGGTAACCCGACGAAAATGCAAATATCTTTGTGCTGGCACATTTCTAAACACGATTCTCTGTAAACGTGTGGTTTGGTATGACAAATAATCAGTAGACTGGGTCTGTTGTGTTATATCTTCGTCTTGACAGGGCTCCGTTATCTCGAATTCATTACAAGCGAGTTTCCATCATTACTGAAAGAGGTTCCTTTGGCTACGAGGATTCTTCCAGAATGACGCGACCACCGCACATTCTAGTTGTCAGGTGACACACCTTCTAGACCTAATTCCCCAATAAGATGGATCAGAAGTAATGATCACGTCTGTTGGTCCCCGAATCTTACGGCTTATTTTCTTCCATATGTGGCGTGCTGAAAGTCTGAGACTGCAAAGATAAAGTACGACAAGAGATGAATTGACTGTTTCTGTTATGAGCAATGCTGCTCCCGTAAAAGAACGCCGAGACGAGGTCAGAAGAACTACACGAGGTATTGTCAAAAGGATTCGAAAGTGAACTGAAGTCGGAGTTGGAATTTCTGAGCACCAGTAATAAAAGTTTGACATAAGTTGCACGGAATGTTTTATTTGAAAGTATCTACACTCATACCTCGTCTTGAAACACCCTGTATGCAATTATTTTATGAAGTGATTTTCCATGTATCTCCCATAAATTGAGTTGTGGTTTGTTGAACTGTGGATAAGCGTTATTAAAACCATTCCTAAATAGGCTAATACGATGCTTGAAATAGACGGATTTGTGGGTATTATTAATACAGATATTCGACGAGGGCAATCACTGGTCGACGGAAATCAGATGGGCTAACAGCTCCTCTCTCGTTCACACAGCATCGAAAACTGCTCACACATTTGTATTCACACCCTCTGTGGAAACAGCCAATAACACTAATAATTTACGTTCGTACAATTACTGTTTGAAGCTCTCTATACAAATTCCCTGACCAGCGGTACTAATTGTATAACTATTTGGTAGACGATTGACATTCATTTTCCAAAATGTTTCTCCGATGCTGCTGTTTGCTTCCAAAATTAATGACTCCATTGTTTGCCTATGACCCAGCAACAAGAAAGATTTGAGGGA
The DNA here is from genome assembly GCF_023897955.1 of Schistocerca gregaria. Classification (NCBI taxonomy): domain Eukaryota; kingdom Metazoa; phylum Arthropoda; class Insecta; order Orthoptera; family Acrididae; genus Schistocerca; species Schistocerca gregaria. The sequence goes on along the minus strand of NC_064921.1, from coordinate 132,018,551 downwards.
AATTGAGAGCACTTTTCACAATCAGTGTAACGCTGTCAAAGTAAAGATGTATTTAACCTCAGAACGAATACACCAATAAAAATAATCTGTCTTAATGAACGAAAAGAAGCACAGCATAAATCGGAATAGCATACTTCAGCTCACCATTTTTTAACTCATAACCCATCCATACAAATATGCATTGTTTGCTTCAACTTGAGAAAACTAAATATCTCGAAATCGACTCATCTTTGGAAAAAAAAATATTCTAGGTGATAAGTTAATATTAGTGAAAGTGACATCTGTCTGCACTAGAACTGGCGATTTCCTGACAACCCCTCTTACGCAGGTGGTTCAGTTTTGTGTTTTGAAATGAGAATCACTCATTGTTATTGCAGATTCATATTCTACGCCAAAAGATACGTACGGTTATTGAAGCCATTGTTTTCCATACGTGGTAGATCGCGCTGCAATTGACAAATATGGAATGTGTCTGGTTTTGCAGATAAGAAACTAGATTTTCATCCTATGTTTCATTTGCAATGTAAGTGTAAACCTTTGTTTTTTAACGGATGATATTTATGTTCGAAATTTACTTTAGTATTGCAAAATTGATTGTTAATTACAATATGCTTAGTTGTTTCCATGTCTTGTTAGAAACCAAGCTTTTCGATCACAGAACGACATGGATGTAATGGTTTTCTGTTCCCAATCTGTTGCTTGATATCGGTCAGTAACCTTGCCTCTCACCATAGTGGTGTTTGATTTCGATCGGTCCTCTTACATCTCACAACTGGGATGCTCTATTTCGGTGAGTATCCATGGTAGGTGCGCATGCCTCCATCACTTCATGGACTCATTATAGAGGTTTTGCTTTATATTCTGCCTGAAGCTACATAGCGCCCAGAGCGAGAGTTACAGCAGTTGAGTGGAAACAAACAATGGAATCAGTTACCCTGATGGCGGGGTTCGAGGGTGGCCACCGAAATCAAGCATTCTGATGCTTTGGGGACTCGCTACAATCAGCCCTATAGTGATCAGGAAAATATGTTACCATAAACGTAGAATATTTCCCATGAATTTCACGATCTAGCATATTATTTTTACTCTACAATCACATTTGAAGCACTTAAGTAACATTTGATCATCAGTAGCAACCGTTAGAACAAAAGGGTTTACATTTACATCGTAAATTCAGCGTAGAAACAAATGCATCGCTTTTTAATTGCAAAAACCGGCACACTAAATATTTGTCGATTACAGAATCATCTACTAACAACAGTGGATTGAGTAAACAGTAGGAATTTCTTGGCGTACAATCCGATTATGCAATAAGAATGGGCGGGTTCCCATTTGAAACAACAAAGCTGATGCCGCCTACGCAGAAGAGGTGGCTCTGAAATGGCAAGTTGTAGCCTAGACTGCATGTCTCCTCCACTAATACCAATTTTCAATATAGAACTTTATTTTTCGTGGTTTTTGAAATAGTTAACTGTCTCACTCGGGAGCTACCTGCTGCGTAGAAAGACCTTGTCTCGGCTGAATGCAATGCTCTTTTGCCATGGTGAATGACGGTGTCCGACAAGGATTTCCATCTGAGTTCATTTTTCTCGTGTATACCGAAAATCTTTGGAGATTTTAGAAGGTTCCTGGAGAAAAATAAACTGTGGATGGAAACCCATGCCGGAAACGTTCATCCACCGAGGCAGCAGAGCATCGCATTCGACAAGGGCTATCTTCGCAGGATATAGCTCCATCTTCTCCACTGGCGATCGTGACAACCAGTCTATGCCTACGGTCCGTCAGCATACAAAGTCACGTTGTGGCGTCCTAATGGCAGGCGCCGGCGCCTAGCGGGACCCCATCCTCAACTCGTTCCACAATGAAAATGTTCAAATGTGTGTGAAATCTTATGGGACTTAACTGCTAAGGTCATCAGTCCCTAAGGACCGAGCGAGGTCGTGCAGTGGTAGCACACTAGACTCGCATTCGGGAGGACAACGGTTCAATGCCGCGTCCGGCCATCCTGATTTGGGTTTTCCGTGAATTCCCTAAATCGCTCCAGGCAAATGCTGGGATGGTTCCTTTCAAAAGGCACGGCCGACTTCCTTCCCCATCCTTCCCTAATCCGATGAGACCGATGACCTCGCTGTCTGGTCTCTTCCCCCAAAACAACCCAACCCTACTTATCAGTAACTAAGCTTACACACCACTTATCCGAAATTATCCTAAGGACAAACACACACACTCATGCCGGGACCAGCCGCACAGACCGTGACTGCAGCATCCCAGACCTCTCGGCTAATCCCGCGCGGCTCGTTCCTCAAGAGACCATTTAAAATCCCTCCAGCTTTCTCTGTATCATTTTGTAACACCCTGTACACTTGTCCAAACACACTGCATATCAATACTGCGTTACCATACCACAACAGAAAACCAAAAACGCAATAATCTACGTGTCTACAAAAGTTAGTAAGTAAGTGTGTCTTTTTTTTGTTGTTGATCAGAGTGGAAAAATTTGACAATGAGTTTCTGAGAGGACAGTGGCCCATTAGGAATGACAAATGACAGAATACTTGATTTAAAACTCAAACTGATGAAAAAAAAAAACATACAAAATTGGCACAGTTTGCAAGTCATGCACTTCATACAGAAATGAACGAAGATGAATTAAAATACAAATTAGAGTTTCGTAGTCATAGTCTCAGTGGGCAATATGTCGTGTCACTGTGCGATAATGATATTTCCCCGGGTGTCGGTTTCTTGACGCGCTGATGTATCGCCAAGAGGCAGCGACACGCCAGTCGATTTTGTAATGGCTTACCATGCACTTCGTAGTTTCCGCGTTACGACTGAGGGATTGGTTTACCGAAATGGTCCACTTGTCATTGTGTTGCGGACGTGCCTTCTTCCAGTGTGAGGACTGAACGATGGCCGCTTGATCGTGTGCCGCTTCTGCATGGGTTTATCTACTTCATTTGGCAGGTTTGCTATACTTTACACTAGAATAGTTTAAATCAAAGGTGGTGTTCCGGAGTTGTTGGGCAGTTCTGATGTCTCAAATATGTACATTGGTAGAAGAAACTGAAACACGTGATGAGCGAGATTATTTGGAAAACTTTCTTCATTTTCACGGTAACCTGAATACATTATTCCTATTAATGTCACGAATACGGGAACCCCGGCCCCTAAAAAGAAACAACCCACCACAGGCTTGGCCTGAAATACGGTGTCTGCAGCTTAGACATCTCATCGGGCCGTTGGAGCACTCGACACTTCGCAACATTTAAAAAGCCAAATCGCGACACATCTGACCACGCTACACACCTTCACTCAGCTACTCTTCGGTTTGTGTGTGGTTTAGCGCATAGAAGACATACACTTTTATGAACTGGTGTGAGATATAACCATTTTGTGGGGTGGGGGCCGCGGCACGTTAACACACCGGGCACGTTGGGGCATTTTTCTAGAGCGCTACCGGCAATGGAAGATCATCAGTGCAGTGAAGGCTATCACAAACGCCAGTTAAGTGAACGTCATAGAGTGACGAACATAATTGAGTTCTTGTGCAAGGCCGCACGGGATTAGCCGCGCGGTCTGAGGGGCTGCAGTCATGGACTGTGCGGCTGGTCCCCGCGGAGGTTCGAGTCCTCCCTCGGGCATCGGTGTGACTGTTTGTCCTTAGGATAATTTAGGTTAAGCAGTGTATAAGATTAGTGACTGCTGACCTTAGCAGTTAAGTCCCATAAGATTTCACATACATTTGAACATTTTGTGCAAAGTGAGTAAATTTTGCTACTCAAATGTCAGAACTCCTATGGAGCTTACCTATTATAATTGAGAATAGAATACATGTTCGTTCACAGGAGATTATTCTAGTTTAAAACGTACGTTTGTGTAATCTTAGATCTTGAAAAGTGTTGCTGTAGCTTCGAAACTGATTCAAACATGACAATGGGGTCTTGCAAAGTCTATGCTGTTGTGTTGCAACACGTTTACGCATTATTTTGCATTCCAACCCTAACTGATAAATGAGAAATCTCCACTCTTTCCTGTCTTCACCAAATCTATTCAGATCTGCCTAATTTCCGCTTCCCTTTCTGTCGCCTATCATTTTGTTTCTCCTCCTTCCTCTCATCTCACAAGCTGGTGCGTCCAATGCGTTAGTTAGCAAGGACTGCCGCCACAACGAATGTTCCCTACAGTTCTTCTTCCGTTCTCTTACATCTGGAAAGGGCTTTATGAAGGGGATGAACATTGCCTTTGTATTTCGTGTTTGAAACAACACAACCAATCAAAAAGAATAGGGCCTCTGCTTGGATGTAAAAGACGGGCTCACGATGATTGTGCCACAGGAAACACACTTTTAATGTGCACAAATTGCAACTCTGACAGATATAATGAAATGATCTTTAAATATCATTCAAACTTCTATGTAGGTCACCTTATGCTGACAGGTGGACGTTCGCCAAAACGTTCGTTTAGAGCGAATAAACTTTTAGTATTTTACCATTTGAAGTGGTGAAATTGTGTTTAAAGCCAATAAAGAGTATTTTGAAAATTTTGTTAGTGTGTTTCGTTCACAATCAAGCTGAGGCTGTATAAAATTAGTTTACATTCTTGATTGTAGGTATACATACCAAATTATATTTTAATAACCATGTGTTAAGACTAAACAACTTTGAACACGATAATTCAAACAAAAAAGTGAAAAGAAATCGCCGTAAATGTGCCCCGATCTCCCATCTCACCCTACCGGTTCCAGATGTCCATTTCATGTAGTACCCATCGCAAAGATTCTAACAGAAAATAACTCAAGCCGGTTGAGATCGACCTAAGCACTGAAAAACAGCAATTCCTATGTTTGAAACCCATTGTCATGGTCATTGTGTGACATTTGTTTCTCGTCGTTCTCGGTTTGTATCTGTCATGACCATTGTTTTTACGCCGAGTAATATGGCTGCGAATGGTACACTATACCTTGTACACATGTTGCCCTGCCCGTATTGACGTACCAACAAATCTTAAACTTCATACACGGTGTAACTAAAGACGTGTCTCCTTTCTGCTATTCTGACACTTCTCCACGTCGGCGTATCTTCCTGCGTTGATACCATACCAATGACTGGAACTTGGACACCACTTGACAGACATAACTTTCGCCAACTGTACATTGACAGCATCCCAAAGCGATGTGTATGCTGTTCGAAAGGGCTGACTCAAACTTCGTCCGTGGACCTAACTGGCCATGTGCAGAGTATAGAACATTAATAGAAGTAACGCCTTCGTAATTAAGGCATTTAATGTATGCTATGAATAAGAAACACTTACATTATGTACGGTCGGTGGTGCTACGCAACGTAAAATTAAATAATACATACTGAAAGCCTTACTCCGTTTTACATGACTGCGAATACCTTGTAGACACGTTGCTCTGCCCAGATTGAGGCACCAACAAATCGGCAACTTCATACACTGAAGGGTGTCCATTCATTTGCATTTTCACTTTTACCCCTCTCTTCGGGTGTTGCAGAACGACATAAACAAACTTAGACGAGTTGTAGAGGTTTTCTTGAATAAAAAACTGTAATAAAAAATTGAGAATAAGCACAAGTGGAGAGAAACGTTGTGCAACGACGCTACAGGGCGCCGAAGTTAATAGCCGCTGGCGCCAACTGCTAGGCCACCACTTCGGCAGAAAAGCTACACTCTCCAGTGTTTTTCTGCGTACAGGAGAAAAACAAACTTCGGTCTGACATCCATGTCTGAAACCATCATCCACCGAGACAGCATACAAAGTCAAGTTTGCTGCCGAAGTGGTAGCCTAACCGCAGGCGCCGTTGCCTGCAACATCGATGCTGTGGCGTCATTGAATGGCGTTTCTGCATACGGGTTCCTTTCAATTTGTTGCTCTACAACCCCTCGAACTATGTCAGTGAACTGTTACTTTTTTTTAATAATCAACAGAATATGAATCTTTTACTTGTAAGAAATATAAATGTAAACACTACGTCAGTTAATTGTACAAGAAGTGAATAGGATCCAGGGAACGAAGAGACTTGTGAGGATAAGAAAAAAGGGACTCATTTACTTGTGAGTGTTTTTATAAATGCAGATTGCGACGTGAACTGGTTGAGAATGGTCGCAATATTCCACTCAAGCGTTACATGAAGCGAACAATTTATATGCCAATCTCACCGATGTGAACTGTACGCAATGAGAAGTCCTGTGCACAAGACTTGTCTCAAGTGTGTACACGCACGTGGACACATGTATCTGCACACACTTAGTGAACTTATAGAAGATATTATTTTTCTGGTGAGATTATGAACAAGTAAGAAACTGTCTCCTCAATAAGTAAACACTGTGTGAAAGCGTGCCTAATTGTCGCTGCACACACACATTGCAATTGTACTCTGAGTGAAATTGTTCATATGTAACAATTCTGAGCAGTGGCTCTGCAGAGACGTTCTTGAAATGCCTGTGGTGAACACTAAAAATCATAAAAAGCCAAAACGAGTACCTTGTGTTAAGTCAGCACTCAAAAACTCGAGTCACTCAGTATGAAAATACGCCATGATCTGTAGACAGTGGTGCCAACTACAAACTAGTGATAAATTAAGTTCCGTAAAAATAGACTTGGATCGCAGGACCAATACACATGCAAGACAATAATGAAAGTGAAATCTATTGTGATACTCAAAAAAATGGCTCTGATCACTATGCGACTTAACGTCTGAGGTCATCAGTCACCTAGAACTTAGAACTAGTTAAACCTAACTAACCTAAGGACAACACACACATCCATGCCCGAGGCAGGATTCGACCTGCGACCGTAGCGGTCGCTCGGCTCCTGACTGTAGCGCCTAGAACCGCACGGCCGCTCCGGCCGGCTGTGCTAATCAAATTTTTCTCTAGGGCAGCTCTGCGATACAGTAGTAAATTCTGTATAGCTGATACTGCTTTGTTTTGATTCGCATGTATCAACGGTCGCAGCCGGTAGTCACGTGTATGGAGAAAGCAGGAGTTTGGGCGTGGCCAGCCGCCAGAGCCGTTCGCATGCGTTCCACCAACGATGGGCATCTAGCTGAGCAGCGAGTTTCCTGGAATCGTCGCAGAGGTCACTGCACGTGCCGACGGACCCGCCTCCTCAACAAAACGCGCCAAATCGAGAAAGTGTTATGATGTGTCAATGGGACGCGCCGCGCGTGTTTCGTAGTCTCAGACAAGTACGTGAAGATTCTTATTTTAAAAAATCATTTAAAAGAAAGAGAGATAACAAACACAGACAGACATTATTTATTTATTATTGTATGTTTACTAAAAGTTTATGAACATTTTCTAGAAGACAAATGTATTTGGACAAACATTAAAAAACGGGTACACAAAGACAGTAGAGTTTAAAGTGTATGTACCAAACACTTTCTCTAAAAGAACTGGCAATTGGACAGTGTATTTTGTTAATGATTCTGTTGGAATATGATATTTATTTACTCTTCTGTAACACAAGACATACTAATCTTACTACAGTTGCACTTTTGGTTTGTATGTATAGAGACAAAATAAGAAACAAGTGTTCAGTGCGGCAATGAAGTGTCCGGTTTTTCAATAAGTAATAGAATATGCCCAAATATTTCCACTAAGCCTAAAATACGTTAAAATTGATTTTCTCCGCTGATATAAATCTACAAAGTAAGGAGAAAACGTCACGATTTAATGCAAGGACTGTATTTTTTGCTCTAAAGAATTTTCTAGAGAAATGTCTATGTATCGAAACTGTAAAGCAAGTTGAAGACTGTCGCCGTAATTTGTTTTTGGGTTATATAAAAGCAGGAACAGTGAGCTCTGTCTCTCTCTCGTTTGTTTTCGATGGCTGTTTCGTAAAGGTGTCGCTCTGTAACGTTTGGCAAATAATTACGCTAATTTAATTTCAGAAGCCGTGTTTTAATTAAGACTGTACTTTCCTTTTTCATCAGTTCCGCATATCAAATTATTATGCTACGTTTCAGAAAATTTTCAGGTTGCAGAGAGGAAGAGTTGCGGGCGAGTTGTTTGTTGTCCACAGTCAAACGCTTCTAGTGTTCAAACGGCTATTGCTTTATGAAACGGTTCAAATGGTTCTGAGCACTATGGGACTTAACTTCTGAGGTCATCAGTCCCCTAGAACTTAGAACCACTTAAACCTAACTAACCTAATGACTCCACACACATCCATGCCCTAGGCAGGATTCGAACCTGCGACCGTAGCGGTCCCGCGGTTCCAGACTCTAGCGCCTAGAACCTCTAGGCCACCACGGCCGGCTTGCTTTATCAAAATTTTATTTAAGCGGCCCAGAGATTTCTTTTACCGACCTTTTCTATCAGTATCCGGGCAATGCAATTACGCAAACTGCGTAATTTTTAGATTGGTCGCTGGCCTCTCAACAATGCCGTCGTTCAACGTTCCCGTCAGTCTGATGGGAATCTGATGCTGGTGGCGGAATATATACTTTTCCTGATGTAAAAATTTTCTATGCACCATTTTGCCATTTCGGAAGCATTGCCACAGCAAAAGCTATAAATTTAATACAGCATAATTTTTTTAATGTAAGTAATATTAAACTAGGATTGTACTGTAGTTTTGTTTTTCTTAAATCGCGACATTATATTTGCAGCTCATTCCTTTTTTCTGATAGTCACTTTCAATTAGTCGAAATAAATTCTTTGAGCAATCTCTTTGTGTGCCCACTGAGGTATTTCATATATCAGGGGGTTGGTTTTAGCTATCAGCGAATGAGAAGCTTTTGCATTATGGGACCACGAAATGCTTAAGTCTGAATGTGTGCTCGTCATGTGTTCTAGTGGTGTTCTCCTTTAATTGAGAAAAAGGCTGACCCTGTATGGTGTTGGACTGATCGAGTTCCGAATTTCTACAACCATGAAGAAATTATGTCTTTACACTTACTTGCCGTGGTGACTATTAGGCAAATGTTTGGGTTATTTCAATTGTACAATTGTTCTGTATGCTTAACTTGCGATCAGAATCCCGAGGATAAGCCTCCATATTGCGAAACGGAACCGTACTGATTGCTCATTCTTTGTTAAATTGAAGTTGATTATAGAAACGAACGTTATATTTTCGTCCCGTCGCGTTGTTGTTTGAAACTGGTCGTCCTGTTGTTAGAAACTTAACGGATACGTTCATCTATGTGCCATATTGATTTCTGCGGATATCCCACGCACTGTTGCCTATCTGTTAGAACTTACAACTCAACGCAAACACGCGGCCTTTCAATGAAGGCCACCGGCCACTGTGTTGTCCGTGGTGAGAGTTAATGCCTGAATTTTGGTATTCCCGGCACACTCTTGACACAGTGGACCTCGGTATATTGAATACTCTAAGGATTTCCGAAACGGAATGGAATGTCCAGCTCCAACTACAATTCCTCGTCCAAAGCCTGTTAATTTCAGGCGTGCGTTCGTAAACACATCGGAACCCTTTTCACATGAATCATCTGAGCACAAATGACAGCTTCGCCATTCACTGCCCTTTTATACCTTGCTATTGCGATGCCACCGCCATCGGACGTATAATAACAAAAGCATGTCATTTGATAAACTTTGCTGGTCTAAAGTGATAATATCGCAAATAAATCAAAATTATGAGCTGCCAGCTGTAGTAATTCCTCGTCCGTTTCTCCTCTTATCCTTTTACCTTTTATTTTGGCTGATTTTTCTTCGTCTCCTTTTCTTATTAATTCACTTATCCCTTTTTAATAGTTTTTTCTCTGCCCCACTGCTTCCATTCTCATAATTTTCGCTGTCTCACCTGACTATTATGCTTGTACTGCCGCTGCTTCTACAGCATTCAGTTTAAACTACCGTTGAAAACTTGCGTAAGCATTAATGTTCAGTACTCTGAGTTTAGCCAAAACTTCCTAAACTGTGCTGTTGCTGTAATTATCTGAATTATTATTATTATTATTATTATTATTATTATTATTATAAGAAAAATCACGAGACAAGAGTATAAATACATGTAACATAATACAAACAACAAAGCATTTGTATAAATACAATTCAATATGAGACCTTAACTTTTCCCGGCGAATTGAATGTTCAAATAATTTACGGGTTTGCAGCCGGGTGACATCGTCGACCACCACCGATATTTCGACAGAAGCACATCCTGCCATTCTCAAGGCTCAACAAACCTTTAAGGATATGAGATATAATGAAGGCATTAACTCATGAAGAGAAGAATACATGCTATATTTGCGAGGCGAAAGGCAACTAGTAGTGCCTTGAGAATGGCAGAGTGTGTTTCTGCAGAAATATCGGCTGTGGTCGACGACGTCATCCGGCAGCAAAGCCGTAAATTATTTGAACATACAATTCTATAGTTGTTAATAAGCTATCCCAGATGAGAGAAAAGTAACTTCTTCTTTCGCAATTAATCGCAGTGACGTAAATGATATGGCTTTCCGACTAGCTTCAAGGAACCGCCGTCGCTGCCCGAATTCCATAGCTAAAGGAATTAGATTTACTTTCATACATGAATCAAGTATATTTTCTACGTCCTGTATTACTCCGTATCTGTATGTATAAAGTTTTTTGCCAGTGGCAATTTTAAACGCCTGAAACTCTTTTAATAGGCAAATGTTCAGTTATATTGGACACAGTAGTAAGTAACAGGATGACAGGTAATGGAAATTGTTTTAGTTTTGTAATTCCGTAATTTTCTGCAACGAAGATAAAAATATAGATAATAGTCATGAGCTTTTGAGGCAAGTAGTTTCTCCATCAGCCAGACGTATTTTACGAAAACCATACGAAGACTAATACCTTTTGACTCTCTCCAGTAGCATTCCGGTCTGTGAAACACTGTAGCACCTTCTCGGTAATAGAAGCCTATTAACCTCATTCTAGAAAACGTGCGGGATGAATTCACTATTCCAGCCCGACCGACGGTCTGCAAAGTACAGAAAACAGGTACGCCTTTAAGAGGTAACAGCTGGCCGTCTATCTGTGAAAATGAATAATAAGATCATTTTTAATAGTAGTTTGTTTGGCATAGACACTAATAGTCTGGCGATTGAACTTAGTCCAGTTGTAGCTCTGATCAGCTGTATTAACCACCTACTGGTATCGCATTTCGTGTTAGCTATTACTGTAAAAGATTACAAGCAAGAAAGAACGTTATGACTAATCTTGTGAGGTAAAATAAATAACTTGACAAATAAAGCAAAGAGATATAACGTAAGAGGATTGTACCTCGTCTATTCCATCGCGTTGTCCTTACATTAGAGATATTTCAGCCTTAAGCGGCCGCTTAATTCCAAAACTAATTAATTTTGTAATAACGGACTGGCTTTACCAAGTGAAACTAACTCCTAACTGAAATACCTCCCGCATAGAATGTCCCTACTAAAGGCCCTGGTATTTAATATCTGCTTTAGATAATGCACAATCTTCATAACCGGTAAAATTCTTTCACGCTGTGGTAGTCGAATTATTGAGTTTCATTATATACTACAAAGCGTTTACACTACCAAGTAACCCTTCCAAGGTTCACAGAAGAAATATATGTTTACATACAACATTTGCTGTCAACTGCTTATGGAACGTAACTAACCTTTCATGATATGAGATATAATGAAGGCATTAGTTCGTGAAGAGAAGAATACATGTTATATTTGCGAAGCTAAAGGTTACTACATTTCTCCGAAATCCAAACTGATCTTCCCAGAGGTCGACTTCTACCAATTTTTGGTTTGCAGGCACGCGCTTTACCGCAATGCCCGACTAGCTGAAAGGTAGGATTGGTGAAAATTTATCATAATGAGGAAGGAAACCGAACGGAAAATGCTGATCCCGCGTCTTGATGTATGCTCACAGAAACGGCTTAGTCAGAGTAGAAGACCAACCTGTCAGCAGTTACATGCTTAAGGAAAAGGCTAAATCACTCCCCTGTAATCTGGGCATTCAAGGATTCGCTGCTGGTAATGAAAAGCATCAATTTGTTTTTAAGAACATTTGTAGGGTAAATGCTAGCACTGAAAAATGAATAACATTGAAGTTTTCTTGTACATTCTCAGAAATTCGGATGTACCCTTCGTCTGCAACGCTAATATTTAAAAAAAAAATTATTGAGATGGTAAAAAATAAGCTTCCTTTTAATTTGAGTTCTAGTTTGTGCTTTCTTCTCCCGTTAGTAAGGATATACGAATGTTACTGGAACCGGAGTACCATTTTTTAACTTCGAGTTTTTTCCTGATTTCACCTTCACCAGAAAAACTTTCGTTAAATCGTTGTCTCAATTTTTTGGACTTTTTCTTAAGACCCTGGACTCGATAATTTTTGAGCTCAGACTGTAAATCTGCCATTATTTTGGGGGAGGGAGAGGGTACGACTGGAAAGTGGGATACATAAGTTGAGGATGAAGGTGGAAGGAGCAGGAATGGATCAGGAGGCTGAGAAAGGACTGGAACTTTGATGTAAAGAAATGATATGGGCGTTAAGGCAATAACTGGTAGGCTATATTTGCATCTCGCACTACACTGATTGGGACTGGTATGGTGAATAACTTCAGTTCTACGAAATTCGGCAATTTCATTTGCGAAATATAGCGTTTTGAAGCAGTCTCCATTCGCTGATCTTCATCGCTGCTACTTCCTGAGATATCCTTCATTTCATTTTCCTTGGACAAATTATTTTTATATCACTCATTTTTAATATCTTACACTGACTCTCATACAGCTGCATTGTTATTACTTTGTCTATGTAGTCTATTGCCACATTCTTCCTCTTCCTCAGTTTGTCCTAGTTAACGTTATTGAATGCTTTCTATGTGTTATGACGAGACGAAACTGCAATTGTACAACTGTAACTGTGGTTTCTTTGATAGCTCTGACAGACGACTCATTGTAACTATAACAAAACAAATGGCTCTGAGCACTATGCGACTTAACTTCTGAGGTCATCAGTCGTCTAGAACTTAGAACTAATTAAACCTAACAAACCTAAGGACATTACACACATCCATGCCCGAGGCTGGATTCGAAACTGCGACCGTAGCTATCACTCGGTTCCAGACTGTAGTGCCAAGTACTGCACGGCCACATATGATGTATTAGTTCTCATTTTTACATGGATGTTAAAAAGAGACAGGAGTGTTTGATAGTTTACAATTGTCACTGACTATTTAAGTATCGCCTGATTCACTAATTAACAGACTGTTCTCTTGAAGTACAATGTTCAACAGTGTATTACGTCCAGCCTTGTAAAGTATTATATCCCATCCTCGTCGCCTAGTATTATGTCTCCATTCTCATCGTCAAATATGGGGTGTCTAGGAAGTATGCGTATGTGGATCGCTACACAAAATTGAAAGAAATCGTTTTTAAGAGTTTTATTACAATTAGGAAAAGAAGCAATACCTTGCAACTACACAGGTGTGTCGCAAGCAAAGGGCGAAATACAAAATAATCAAACATCTTCAGTATAGACAAGTCCTAGTCTGAGCTACATAGTGAATACAAGCGAAGTAACTAGTGCCCACACGTCTTTCAATGTCGCTAGTCTTGAAACTACACCCATGCTCAAAAATTAAGCGTAATGCTGATACATGGTGAAACAACGTTCTGGTGGGCGGTTTGCGGATTTAAATCACCTCGGGGTATGACCTTGAAATACAGGGACTTTTGACCTGCGGTCGTCGGACAGTGGCGCTGGCAGCAGTCCACATAATCTGAGGTGTGTCGGTACATGTTAAGTGTACGGTGCAGCGAGATAATGTGCAAAAGTTTTCATACGTGCTAATGGGGGCTGTGTGTTCAAAATGGCTCAAAGAACAAATATTGAAGACGTTATGAGGGGTAGAATAATATGGTGACTTGAGGCTGGACACACACAGCAGGTCGTAGCACGGGACTTACGTGTGCCACAAAGTTTGGTTTCAAGATTATGGCAACGATTCCAACAGACAGAAAACGTGTCCAGGCTCTACAGAACGGGACATCCACAGTGTAATACACCACAAGAATATCGATATCTCACCATCAGTGCCAGCAGAAGGCCACGGAATACTGCAGGTAGCCTTGCTCGGGACCTTACTGCCGCCACTGGAACAATTGTCTCCAGAAACACAGTCTACAAGCAACTGAACAGACATGGTTTATTCGCCCAGACACCTGCAAGGTACATTCCACTGACTCCTGGTCACAGGAGAGCCTCTCATCCCTGGTGTCAAGAAAGCAGTACATGGTCGTTGGAACAGTGGTCCCGGGTTATGCTCACGGAAGAATCCAGGAATAGTCTGAACAGTGATTCTCAACGGGTTTTCATCTGGCATGAAACAAGAAACAGATACCTTAATGTTCTTGAAAGGGACCTCTATGGAGGTCGTGGTTTGATCGTGTGGGGTGTAATCATGATTGATGTGCGTACACCCCTGCATGTCTTTGATAGGGGAACTGTAACAAATCAGGTGTATCGGGACGTTATTTTGCACCGATATGTCCGCCCTTTCAGGAGTGAAGTGGATCCCACCTTATTCCTGACCGATGATAACGCACTGCCCCAACGAGCTGCCATTGTGGAGGAGTACCTGGAAACAAAAGATATCAGGCGAATGGAGTGGCCTGCCTGTTCTCCAGACCTAAACCCCATCTAGCACGTCAGGGATGATCGCGGTCGACGTATCGCTGCACGTCTTCAAACCCCTACGCCACTTTAGGAGCTCCGACAGGCACTGGTGCAAGAATGGGAGGTTATACCCCAGAAGCTGCTCGACCACCTGATCCAGAGTATGTCAAAACCTTGTGTGGCCTGTGAACGTGCGCATGGTGATCATATCCTATATTGATGTCGGGCTACATGCGCTAGAAACAGTGGCGTTTTGTAGCACATGTGTTTCGGGACGGTCCTCTCCACTTATCACCAATAGCGTGGACTTGCAGATCTGTATCGTGAGTGTTCCCTATGTGCCTATGCTATTAGCGCCAGCCGGCCGATATGACCGAGTGGTTCTAAGCGCTTCAGTCCGGAACCACGCTGCTGCTACGGTCGCTGGTTCAAATTCTGCCTCAGGCATGGTTGTGTGTGATGTCCTTAGGTTAGTTAGGTGTAAGTAGTTCTAAGATGTTAAGTCCCATAGTGCTTAGAGCCATTTCAACCATTTATTAGCGCCAGTTTTGTATAGTGCCACGTTGTGTGATACCACATTCTCTAATAATACTTCATTTTTGAGTATGAGTGCAGTATTCAATAGGCCGTCGCCATTCGGTTGCGGCGCTTATGTCCTCTTCAGACAGGGGCCACGGCTGTCGTGTTGTCACCCTGGAGAGGGGACGGGCAGCGTGCGATTGACTGAAGTCTTCTCACAGCCTTCTTTTCTCTATCGTTCCGGACTGGCGTGCCGGCACTTGACGTTACGCCGCAACAATGTGAACTGTTTCAGCCGTGGTCATGAACTGGGCAGAGCGCTTCCGTGCTCAGCTAAATACTGATCACCGTGAGAGTGCGAGGCGCTACTGAAACAGACGTGGTCTTCAGAATCCCCTGCCATTCGTCGTTACAGATTGAAGCAGGATGTTGCTATTGCCTCTGATATTGATGCTTATTGCTGTCTTTGATGTGGCATGTGATCTTTGGATTCTACACAGAGTACGCAAAGGAACTTGCCCTCCTTCTAACAGCTGTGGAACGGAAGGTTCCAAATGATTGGAAAAGAGCACAGGTAGTCCCAGTCTTCAAGAAGGGTCGTCGAGCAGATGCGCAAAACTATAGACTAATATCTCTGACGTCGATCTGTTGTAAAATTTTGGAACATGTTTTTGCTCGCGTATCGTGTCGGTTTTGGAAACCCAGAATCTATTCTGTAGAAATCAACATGGATTCCGGACACAGCGATCGTGTGAGACCCAACTCGCTTTATTTGTTCATGAGACCCAGAAAATGTTAGATACAGGCTCCCAGGTAGATGCCATTTTCCTTGACTTCCGGAAGGCGTTCGATACAGCTCTGAACTGTCACCTGATAAACAGAGTAAGAGCCTACAGAATATCAGACCAGCTGTGTGGCTGGATTGAAGAGTTTTTAGCGAACAGAACACAGCATGTTGTTATCAATGGAGAGACGTCTACAGACGTTAAAGTGACGTCTGGCGTGCCACAGGGGAGTGTTATGGGACCATTGCTTTTCACAATATATATAAATGACCCAGCAGATAGTGTCGAAAGTTCCATGCGGCTTTTCGCGGATGATGCTGTAGTATACAGAGAAGTTGCATCATTAGAAAATTGTAGAGAAATGCAGGAAGATCTGCAGCACACAGGCACTTGGTGCAGGAAGTGGCAACTGATCCTTAACACAGACAAATGTAATGTATTTCGAATACATAGAAAGAAGGATCCTTTATTGTATGATTATATGATAGCGGAACAAACACTGGTAGCAGTTACTTCTGTAAAATATCTGGGAGTATGCGTGCGGAACGATTTGAAGTGGATTGATCATATACAATTAATCGTTGGTAAGGCGGGTGCCAGGTTGAGATTCATTCGGAGAGTCCTTAGAAAATGTAGTTCATCAACAAAGGTGGCTTACAAAACACTCGTTCGACCTATACTTGAGTATCGCTCGTCAGTGTAGGATCCGTACCAAATCGGGTTGACGGAGAAGATGAAGAAGATCCAAAGAAGAGCGACGCGTTTCGTCACAGGGTTATTTGGTAACCGTGAGAGCGTTACGGAGATGTTTAGCAAACTCAAGTGGCAGACTCTGCAAGAGAGGCGCTCTGCATCGCGGTGTAGCTTGCTCGCCAGGTTTCGAGAGGGTGCGTTTCTCGATGAGGTATTTAATATATTGCTTCCCCTACTTATAACTCCCGAGGAGATCACGAATGTAAAACTAGAGAGATTCGAGCGCGCACGGAGGCTTTCAGACAGTCGTTCTTCCCGCGAACCATTCGCGACTGGAACAGAAAACGGAGGTAATGACAGTGGCACGTAAAGTGCCCTCCGCCACACACCGTTGTGTGGCTTGCGGAGTATGAATGTAGATGTAGATGTACCACATTCTGTATCTGTGAATGTGAAAAGATGAATGGATTGACCCTCGTGGATTTCTTTGATAACCTGTTCTAGCAATTTATGAACATCCTTCTCCTTCCGACGTTCACTAACTTTTGCTGCAGCTTAAATTTCTAAATAGCAGTGGTCGCCTTAGAGCAGAGAGATGCCGTGTTTCTTGACTTCTGCAAGGCGTTCGATACACTTCCCCACAGTCGTTTAATCAACAAAGTAAGAGCATATGGACTATCAGATCAATTGTGTGATTGGATTGAGGAGTTGCCTCTGGACCTGATGGGATACCAGTTATATTTTTCACAGAGTACGCGAAGGAACGTGCCCCCCTTCTTGCAGTGGTGTACCGTAGGTCTCTAGAAGAGCGTAGCGTTCCAAAGGATTTGAAAAGGGCACAGGTCATCCCCGTTATCAAGAAGGGACGTCGAACAGATGTGCAGAACTATAGGCCTAAATCTCTATCGTCGATCAGTTGTAGAATTTTGGAACACGTATTATGTTCGAGTATAATGACTTTTCTGGAGACTAGAAATCTATTCTGTAGGAATCAGCATGGGTTTCGAAAAAGACGGTCGTGTGAAACCCAGCTCGCGCTATTCGTCCACGAGACTCAGACGCCATAGACACGGGTTCACAGGTAGATGCCGTGTTTCTTGACTTCCGAAAGGCGTTCAATACAGTTCCCCACAGTCGTTTAATGAACAATGTAAGAGCATATGGACTGTCAGACCAATTATGGGATTGGATTGAGGAGTTCCTAGATAACAGAACGCAGCATGTCATTCTCAATGGAGAGAAGTCTTCCGAGGTAAGAGTGATTTGTGCCACAGGGGAGTGT
Organism: Schistocerca gregaria; assembly: GCF_023897955.1. Lineage (NCBI taxonomy): Eukaryota > Metazoa > Arthropoda > Insecta > Orthoptera > Acrididae > Schistocerca > Schistocerca gregaria. Next base: position 132,000,668 of record NC_064921.1, on the reverse strand, counting down.
CATGGGACCGTTTCCGTTCACAATATACATAAATGACCTGGTGGATGACGTCGGAAGTTCACTGGGGCTTTTTCCAGATGATGCTGTGGTGTATCGAGTGGTTGTAACAACGGAAAATTGTACTGAAATGCAGGATGATCTGCAGCGAATTGACGCATGGTGCAGGGAATGGCAATTGAATCTCAATGTAGATAAGTGTAATGTGGTGCGAATACATAGAAAGAAAGATCCCTTATCATTTAGCTACAAAATAGCAGGTGAGCAACTGGAAGCAGTTCATTCCATAAATTATCTGGGAGTACGCATTAGGAGTGATTTAAAGTGGAATGATCATATAATCTTGATCGTCGATAAAGCAGATGCCAGACTGAGATTCATTGGAAGAATCCTAAGGAAATGCAATCCGAAAACAAAGGAAGTAGGTTACAGTATGCTGCTTGAATACTGCTCAGCGGGTTGGGATCCGTACCAGATAGGGTTGATAGAATAGATAGAGAAGATCCAACGGAGAGCAGCGCGCTTCGTTACAGGATCATTTAGTAATCGCGAAAGCGTTATGGAGATGATAGATAAACTCCAGTGGCAGACTCTGCAGGAGAGACGCTCAGTAGTTCGGTACGGGCTTTTGTTAAAGTTTCGAGAAGAGACCATGAGGATGAAATCAGATAGATTAGAGCCCACACAGAAGCATACAGACAATTCTTCTTTCCACGAACAATATGTGACTGGAATAGAAGGGAGAACCGATAGAGGTACTCAGGGTACCCTCCGCCACACACCGTCAGGTGGCTTGCGGAGTATGGTAGTAGATGTAGATGTAGATGTAGCGATCTGTTTTTGTTTGCAATAGATAGTCGCGCAGAGTTTCTGGAAGGGTTAACCTCGTGGTTAGTATCACCACGCAGAACTTACCGCCATGCCTACTGGATGGGTTAAGCTCTCGGCAAGTGGCGACACACGCCGCAGCTACTGGCGAACGGCCGGAAATTCCCGTCGACGTGGACGTGTCGGTCAAGGATGTCGCGTACCCAAGCCTGCCTTCATTATCGTCGAAGGACAATAGCACGCCCGATTCTCACGTGTCGCTGCCCCCTCTCTTTGTCGCTGGCTGTTTTCATGTCGTCCCCCACGCATGTGTAACGGTCAGCGCGGCTTTGTAGGAAATCAGGTACAGGAAAAAAGAGACATACGAAGGCACGTATCTAAATTTGTACGGGCAGTACGTAATTGTTGACATATTCTCTATGCGAGGAGAATATCCATCCAAATTTTACGTGACAACTTTTAATTAAGTCCATGTCGCAAAGGAAATAGTTTTTGCCCAGTTTCACCATCAGCTGAAAAGAATTTACAGAAGTTGTTTTTCCTGAAATAAGGTAAGGGGTGGTGAGAAGAGAAAGACAAAGTTACCGACTTCAGTCTCCAGTGACGATCTGGAGGCTGAAAAGGATCGTTAACAGACGCACCGGCCGGCCGGTATGGCCGTGCGGTTCTAGGCGCTTCAGTCTGGAACCGCATGGAAGCTACGATTGTAGGCTCAAATCCTGCCTCGGGCATGGATGTGTGTGATGTCCTTAGGTTAGTTAGGTTTAAGTAGTTCTAAGTTCTAGGGCACTGATGACCACAGGTGTTAAGTCCCATAGTGCTCAGAGCCATTTGAACCATTTGAACCAACACACGCACCTAAAACTAATACGAATCCTGAACTAAACCCTCGGACGTTATTATACCTGTATAATAACTGTCGTATGACGTACGGGACTCACAGTAGACCCATCATAGTAAGACTGATTGAGGACCATCATTATTCTTTCTTTGGAATGATGAGAAGATCATAAATTATGTTGTTTTGTCTCCTATTTTCTCTTGACTGGTACTATGTGTAGCTTTTACGTCTTAACTTTCTTTGATAGATCCACTTCCTGCAATTCTGCTCTCTTCTTTCACTGAGCCTGTGTGTTTATAGCTCCATCCCAGTTATTCAGTTGCTACACTTACGTTTTTGGCACATCTGATTACTTATTTGTTATATTTATTTCTTATTTACCAAATTCTGTAGGATCATGGGAGCCAAAGCTACTTCGTCATTGAAAGATATAGTAGACAGTGTACATAATGCTAATTAGAAAACATACAAACAAAGAAGGAATTAATAAAACATGAAAAAGTAGGTATAGGAATAAATAAAATATTACAGAGAAAAAGCCTCTGCGAGGAACTCCTGTAAAGCATCGAGGAGTGTGTCGAAAAGAGACCGTTCAGTTTAGATTCAAATACGTCGGTTCATGACTCAGTTCTTTCTATTTTAATGGAAGCCTATTTGGTACCAAACCTGCTGCATATGCGGTTTACTCTCAGTCTATATTCTGTACCCTTTACGCTGTTCATTCCATTAAACATATCCCGTAATTCTTGTTCACTTTCATTGAGAATAGCAATTTCATCAGCGGGTGTCATCACTGATATACTTTCACCCTTAAGTTTAATTCCACCCACCAACATTTGCTTTATTTCCCTTATTGTTTCTTCGTTGAGTACAGTGAACAATATCAGCGAGAAACGGCATCCCTATGTTACATCCCTTTATAGTTCTAACTCTTCGTTGTTGGACTTGCAGTCGATTTTCCCTGTTGCTTCTCGCAGATAATGCACATTAACCGTCTTTTCCTTCAGCTTCTTCCTATTTTTCTCAGAATTTCAGAAATCTCTCACTACTTTACACTGTCGAACTCTCTTTCTAGACCGACAGATCCTATATGCGTATCTTGATTATAGTTGTCTTGCTTCTATTACCAAACACAAAATCAGAATTCTCTCTCTGGTGTCATTACTGTTCCTACTGCCTAACTGATAGTCGTATAATAGACCCACAACTTTAATTTGCACTATTCTGTACATTATTCTTGTCAACAGCTTAGATGGATGAGATGTTAAGCTGGTTGCGTGACAGTTTCCCCAGATATTCCTCTTCCTCTGTTCGAAATTTTGTTGCCCATATTTCTCCAAAAATGTGATGATATGTCACCAGTTTCATAGATCTTCTCACCAACATCAATAGTCGTTTTATTGCTGTTTCTCCCAATGATTTTAGAAATTTTGATGCAATGTTATATATCAATCTGCCTTATTTGATCTAGGGTATTCCAAAGTTGTTTTAAATTCTGACTAATAATGGATCCCCAATGTCTTCTATGTCGTCTCAGTTTCTTCTGTCACGACGTTGGCCAAGTCCTTCTCCTTATGGAGTCTTCAGTGTGGTCTTTCCTACCCGCTCTTTCCTTTGCGTTTAACGGTGGAATACTCATTGAACTCTCTATGTTACCACTTCTGCTTTTGATTTCACCGAAGGCTATTTCGACTTTTCTGCCTACTAAGTCAGTCCTTCCGACGATCCTTTCTTTTACGATTTATTCATACTTGTCCTGTAGCCATTTCACCTTTCCTCATGTGCGTTTCCTAATTGTTTCATTCCTTAGTGATTTATGTTACTGTGTTTTTGTCTTTCCCAGAAAGTTTTCATCTTCTTCCGTTCCTCGATCAGTTGAAATATTTCTTCCGTTTCCCACGCGTCTTCGGAATTACTTTCCTTGTATCAGTGTCTGATTGTCCAACATCTGTGATTATCCTTTTTAGACATATCCATTACTCTTCAAGTGAATTACCTACTATGATATACATGATCACTCTATCCCCATTCTTCGCGAACTTCAAAGTCGTCTTACAACTTAACATTACTTCTGTATCCCACTTCCTTCCACACTGATTCTTCCGCACGAGTCTCTTAAACTTCTCTACTCTTCATCGTTACCAAAATATGATCTGAATTTGTGTCTATATTTGTAACTCTTCAATTGAATTACCTACTGTGATATTTATGATCGCTGTATCCACATTCTTAGCGAACTTCAAAGTCATCTTACCACTTCTCATTTCTTCCCACTTCCCTTTACCTCTGAGAACTTGACGTTCCTAAGTATTACGTGACAGTTTGCTTTAAATTAATTCAAATGATGAGTAGCCAACGAAAGGAAAAGAAAAGAAATGAAAAATGACATCATACAACCATTTGATGTATATCTGTAAATGGCTCAACTGGTCTGACAAGAACTTCACACAGGAGTAAATAATTATTGAAAAAATTTTAATGTAACACTTTCTAAAATGAGACAAAAAAGTGTTCTCTACTGTTAGCATAATACAGATTCCTAACCCGATACATACAATCCTGAAAATTTCTGCTTGTAAATTTTTAATAATTATGGCAATACTTGTGAGATTAAATACAAAAAACAAATTACAATGAAAAGTTCACCTCACAACTGTTATTTATTGCATGTATCGCATGTTTTTCATTAGACACTTTACATATATTTTCAAAACCATTACAAATTCAAATGCACGAATTATCAGGACTATCTCTACATGGTTACGACTAGCCATCGGACTAGGAAAAGTTATTTCACACTATGTAAATAATTCTTTTATTCTTCCTAGTCTTGGATTTATGAAATTTCTAAATTTATTACAAACATTTCGGTGAGATATTTTTTTAAATAATTATTTATATGTGTACTATCTATTTACCTGTGGTTCACCCGAATATGTGTATGTCACATATGGTGCACATATCTACTCGTCCCACAGTTTATGTCCTTATCACCCTCCCCCTCCTCAGCTGTACCCATTTGCTCCCATACTTCCCAGTATGCATTCCAATAATACCAGCACAGCATGTCAGTATTGCAGGGCAGCTGAGATATCAGGGTTTATGAAACTTTTTCACCCTCACAACCCACTCCTACTGATCAATGGGAATTTAATTTAAATGCAACTCCAAAATTTGTACTGAACAGACAGACAGAAATGAAGAAGATATAATAAAAACTTTTGAAAATGGACCAGAATTTTTTTGGCAAGTTAACTTTTCGATGTGACAGAAATGGATTATTTACAGTGAATACGAACTAGAAGTTTTGACTAACTGCAGTGAAACTTTTACTTGAGAAACTTTTCAAATCTGAGTGTTACTCGGCGATGCATCTTGGTAAATGCTGCAAGAGATAGGCAGAAGTGACGCTAAGAGGGTGGTTCGTGAGTACTCTTTGGATGTTCATTCAGTAGGAGCATGGCACATCAAATGGAGCGTTCCATGTTCGAATCCCAGATCAAGACACACTTCTAATATCCAGGAAGTTTCAGGTGGTGTCTCATTCGCTAATTTATCGACCAGACTTCTCCTGGGGTTGAGGCAGGTGGTACAGTGAACTCCCCAGATATTATTGTCTTCTAACGACATTCCTCTGCTATATCCCAGCGTGCTGCATAACGACTAAAAAAAATTCTCCAACAACATGTAAGAAATTAATGTTCTAAATCTAATAATTAAAATTTTATTTTAAAAACTGTACTGGCACACGCATTCCATTCTTACACCTTTACGAAGCTCGCAGTTATGAAAGTGTGTCATTAAACTTTGGCTCTAACCTCTTGTTAACCGGAAACGTTTAGACCCTATTCATTTCCTCAACTTGCAGATGTTTTCTTCTGCTTATTTAAAAAGAAATAAATGAAGAAAGATAACAAAACAAAGCATCTCACACCCAGTAAAGTGCACCGTAGACAAACGAGCGTCAAGTAGGGAAATTCTTCAAAAAAATGGTTCAAATGGCTCTGAGCACTATGCGACTTAACATCTGTGGTCATCAGTCGCCTAGAACTCAGAACTAATTAAACCTAACTAACCTAAGGACATCACACACATCCATGCCCGAGGCAGGATTCGAACCTGCGACCGTAGCAGTCGCACGGTTCCGGACTGCGCGCCTAGAACCGCGAGACCACCGCGGCCGGCGGAAATTCGTTTTGCTTTTCTTTATAATTACTTTTCTTTCTGTGAATCCGTTCAGACAACACAATTTATTGTTCTCCTGGCTGTTTTCTTCTTTAAACCAAGTTTCAAATGCGCTTTTCATTCGAACGAGTAGAACGGGTGTCCGTTGAAATCTGTATCATATCCGAGTTGTACGCTGAATAGCCGAGACCTTTAATACCAAAGCGTGAAATATCAGCTATCAATCAATGCTGCGGTCATGGAGCCGAATTTCAATGATATCACACTGCATCCGATATGAGGGAATTTGAGGGACTCGTGTTATAAGCAGGATAAGCGATTAGGTTATAAGTGACACGAGTTTCTGTGCACGTATCAATATTATCTCTGAAAGGACTAATAATGATATCGTTTCCCCTGGTGTGTTCGGAAGAAAACCATCTTTTTTTATGAAGCTGCTATCGAAATGTGTTACACCATGAAAAAATGTTAGAGCTGAATGGGTCGATTGAACCTGTTGGGCACAGTATCTTGGAAAAAAACAAGACTCACTATTTAGGCGTTGCAGTACGTACAGCATGTGGGTCATCGAATAATAACAACTTTAATGATAAAAATTGCTTTCATTCGTTTTCGACAAAATCAAGTGTCTTCATCTGTGCTGATAAATATAAGTATGTTTACGGAATTGTACCTCTGTTTCTATCTACCTTTCGTTTCCTTTATTTAGGAGGCATAGATAAGGATAAAGAATCTTTGACTTACCCCAGATCAGCGTCATGTTTTCGTGTCCTAGCACAGGATAGAGGGAATACAGGAGGTTACCGGTAGACCCACAATTACCCGAGCCCTTAGGAGCAATTGCAGCAAGACAAGTTTCCAGTGATGGAAGGTTGATTGCTTGCAGGAGCGGCAAGTACCATAAGAGGAGAACTACGAAAGCATGGATTTTCATACTAGATGGAATGTTCGGTTGGCAGCTGGAGGCTCATGAGTACTTAGGGGCCTGATTAATGCTATTTATTTTCAATCAGACTAACTACTACACTGAAGGCTAATGCTAAACATTAGAGGTCAGCGGTCAGCGCATGTATCAGTGGGGTGAGAGCTAACAGAACTAGCCATCACTGGCAGCATTATAAAGTACGAATTTTAGAAAAGCACTCCAAATGGTAGAAACAGACTTGTCAGAGCTTATCATGGACTGGCAATGAGCGTCACTGAGTTGGTGCCACAACGATCTATCTGAGTACTCTGTCTGGACACAAAAGCGTGTATTTTAAACTTTTTTGGCTGGTCACTGTTTCTCCCTTCTTATAGTCGGCCCACCAATCCACCGGCCATCTACAGGCTTCTGCCAATGTCCCCTTTACGTTAACAGACTCAACATTTGGTAGCAAATGTATTCAGCTGAAATCTAATCGTCGCTACCATTCGTATTATGGCTAGGGACAACAGATTTTACGTTACTTGACCCCGCGCATTCGTAAGTGGAGACCGATATAGTAGTACACTAACCCGCGTAAATCCTTCGAAGTTGCTGTTCTCAAGGACGAGTATCAAGCTTTCTCTCTTTACCAAGATGCACCTTTTTGTGACCATCTTATACTGATACGCCTGACAACAACGTCTGCGTGATGAATGGACTTAGTAGTTAATTCTCTGTAGTGAAACTTATTCCGTTATTATATATCTCTGGTAACCTAAAAACTGCCACTTATGCTCTCTGCTACCTGCGCTGTGTCTCTGATTTCCAATCTTGGAGTGTCCTTGCTGGCTTCAGACAGCCTGAAGTTTAAGGGTGTGCAAATCATCACATCGTCAATATATAGGGTGTTACAAAAAGGTACGGCCAAACTATCAGGAAACATTCCTCAAACACAAATAAAGATGTTATGTGGACATGTCTCCGGAAACGCTTAATTTCCATCTTAGAGATCATTTAAGTTTCGTCCACCTTCGCTCAATGCAGCATGTTATCATGATTTCATACGGGATACTCTACCTCTGCTGCTAGAACATGTGCCTTTACAAATACGACACAACATGTGGTTCATGCACGATGGAGCTCCTGCCCGTTTCAGTCGAAGTGTTCGTACGCTTCTCAACACCAGATTCGGTGACCGATGGATTGGTACAGGCGGACCAATTCCATGGCCTCCACGCTCTCCTGCCCTCAACCCTCTTGACTTTCATTTATGGGGGCATTTGAAAGCTCTTGTCTACGCAACCCTGCTACCAAATGTAGAGACTCTTCGTGCTCGTATTGTGGACGGCTTTGATACAATATGCCATTCTCTAGGGCTGCATCAGCGCATCAGGAATTCCATGCGACGGAGGGTGGATGCATGTATCCTCGCTAACGGAGGACATTTTGAACATTTCCTGTAACAAAGTGTTTGAAGTCGCGCTGGTACGTTCTGTTGCTGTGTGTTTCCATTGCATGATTAACGTGATTTTAAGAGAAGTAATAAAATGAGCTCTAACATGAAAAGTAAGCGTTTCTGGACACATGTCCACGTAACATATTTTCTTTCTTTGTGTGTGAGGAATGTTTCCCGAAAGTTTGGCCGTACCTTTTTGTAACATCCTGTATAACAATGTAGAAGTATCTACTAACAACGCCTGTTTTAATCAGTTACTTGTATATCCCGAAGGAAGGAAGGAAGATGAGGGTATAATGATGCGTCGCAAAGGGATCATTATAGACGGAACATTTCCGGCATTTGCCTTGAGCGATTTAAGGAAATCACGGTAAACCTAAATCTGGATAGTGTGAAGCGTATTTCAGTCATCGTCTTCAAGAGTGCGAGTCCTCTGTGCTAACGACTGTGCTACCTCGCTCGGTCTTTGCATCCTGCGTTCGATTCCGTAGTATGGTAGGATGCGTGAGGGGGTCACCCCCATTTCACCTCCATGAATATAATTTGTAGTCAGTTGAAACTATATGGTTCCAGAGACCTATTCACGTTTCAAACATCTATGATTAAAGCGACAGATGAAAAGATGTACCAAGGTGGAGATTCGAACCTAGGTCTTCTGCCCACTAGGCAATTGCGCTAGCCACTCCTCCTTTCTGGCACAGTAGCCTCGCCACAGGCTACTCTACCACGCCTCCCTCCGCTACCTAAATTCCCATTCATGCTTCAGCACACTTGGTATTCACCCTAAACGCGAAAAACATTACAGATGTTCTCCCACTGTACAGGAATAACACGTCATCATTGGACGAAACGGATGATCCAACCTGAAGTTCAGGCAAAGGTGCTCTTAATCAAACGAAACTATATATTTCATAGATATATTTTCAAGTCTCAGACTTTCATTCGTCGCTTCAGTATACATCACAATTAGTAATCACTCAAGCATCAGCAACTGTATAACAAAAATAAAAATATAAAAAGATTTACAATAATAATTTGTTTACACTGGTGATAAGTGGATCAGTGTAGAAGAATTTCCAATAAGATTGCAATACAGGGAAATACAGCATTCTACAAGCATTTGTCATAAAATTACTTTAACAAATACGATGCTGGCAAACTCATACAACTTTGGTAACATTAAAAATCATGCAACATAAAATCGTAGTGAGCACCCAGCATTATCAGTATGTCACTTAGAATTTCCATTGTGAACAGAAGTCTGGATACTGTGCTACGCAAGCATGTAAATGAGAGGATTAGTTTGTTTTGTTATCGCGACCGCCTGTGGTCCAGAGTTTAATTTCTCTGTATTTTCTCTTGTGCTAGGCTTACATCGGACATTTTCTGGAAAACGATAAGCGGAACTCGGAAACAATTTTCGCTGCTTTGTTTCCATGCTACGGGCTGAAAAGACTTTGTTACACGAACCAATTATCGGTTTACCGATCGTCAGATGTTTTCCATAAATGGCCCCTGTATATCAGCTATTCCAATTTCTTATTCGGTCTGCACGATAGCTACTACTGTTCAACTAAACATCGGAGTTAGATGGCCTCATCTTAATTCTAAAATTTCCACTTCTCCTTCACTCTTCATAAATGTCACTCCGCCGAGATTTGCAGAACTTTTTTAACAAGAACTAACTTGACAACGCAAACAATAAACTGTTGTGTGTTTACTTAGGAGTGAAAATTGATTGTGAAGGACGAAGTCCGGCATCGAGTGTAAAAAATTGAGTAATATAAGGTTTTTCTTTTTTATCAATATTCACATAGTAAAATGTACACTATTGCCCATTAATTTTGATACACCAAGAAGAAATGCAGATGATAAACGGGTATTCATTGGACAAATATATTATACTAGATGTGACATGTGGTTACATTTTCACGAAATTTGGATGCATAGATCCTGAGAAATCAGTACCCAGAACAACCACCTCTGGACGCAATAACGACATTGATACGCCATAGGCATTGAGTCACACAGATGGTTGGTTGGTTGGTTTGGGGAAGGAGACCAGACACCGTGGTCATCGGTCTCATCGGATTAGGGAAGGATGGGGAATGAAGTCGGCCGTGCCCTTTCAGAGGAACCATCCCGGCATTAGCCTGGAGTGATTTAGGGAAATCACGGAAAACCTAAATCAGGATGGCCGGACGCGGGATTGAACCGTCGTCCTCCCGAATGCGAGTCCAGTGTGTACCACTGCGCCTCCTCGCTCGGTGAGTCAGACAGAGCTTGGATGGCGTGTACAGGTACCGCTGCCCATGCAGTTTCAACACGATACCACTGTTCGTCAAGAGTAGTGACTGGCGTATTGTGACGAGCCAGCTGCTCGGCCACCATTTACCAGACGTTTTCAATAGGTGAGAGATCTGGAGAATGTGCTGGCCAAGGAAGCAGTCGAATATTAACTGTATGCAGAAACGCCCCTACAGGACCTGTAACATGCGCTCGTGCTTTATCCTGCTGAAGTGTAGGGTTTCGCAGGGATCGAATGAAGGGTAGAGCCACGGGTCGTAACACAGTTCTCCGTTCAAAGCGCCGTCAATGCGAACAAGAGGTAACCGAGATGTGTAACCAATGGCACCCCATACCATCACGCCGGGTGATACGCCAGTATGGCGATGACGAATTCACGCTTCCAATGTGCATTCACCGCGATGTCGCTAAACACAGATGCGACCACCATGATGCTGTAAAAGGAACCTGGATTCATCCGAAAAAATGACGTTTTGCCATTCGTGCACCCAGGTTCCTGGTTGAGTACACCATCGCAGCCGCTCTTGTCTGTGATGCAGCGTCAAGGGTAACCACAGCCACGGTCTCCGAGCTGATAGTACATGCTGCTGCAAACGTCGTCGAACTGTTCGTGCAGATGGTCGTTGTCTTGCAAACGTCTGTTGCCTCAATCATCGAGACGTGGCTGCACGATCCGTTACAGCCATGTGGATAAGATGTCTGTCATCTCGAGTGCTAGTGATACGAGGCCGTTGGTATCCAGCATGGAGTCGGTATTACCCTCCTGAACCCACCGATTCCATATTCTGCTAACAATCATTGGATCTCGACCAAGGCGAGCAGCTGTGTCGCTATACGTTAAACCGCAATCGCGATAGGCTGCTATCCGACCTATATCAAAGTCGGAAACGTAATGGTACGCATTTCCCCTCCTTACACGAGGCATCACAACAACGTTTCACAAGGCAACGCCGGTCAACTGCTGTTTGTGGATGAGAAATCGGTTGGAAACTTGCCTCATGTCAGCACGTTGTAGGTGTCTCCACATGTGCCAACCTTGTGTGAATGCTCTGAAAAGCTAATTATTAGCATATAACACCATCTTCTCCCTGTCGGTTAAATTTCTCGTCTGTAGCACGTCATCTTCGTGGTGCAGCAATTTTAATGGCCAGTAGTGTATATCTATATGAGTGTAAGGTAACAAGAGAGTAAGCGTAAAAAAGTACAGACCACTTATAAGTTAAATAAAATCTAGTAAATGTATCGATGGATATAAAACTGTCAGTTGTTATACAGTAAAAGTTTGTTCAGGGAAGAAACTCCTTCCTATTGATTACTCTCGTTTGTTCGTCCTCAAAAAGCAGACGTATCTATCAGTAACCAGCTAATCTTGTACTTTATACTGTTCTGAACAATAATTCGGGATGTTCAACAAAAGTGTCTACCGTTAATGCAGACAGCTACAGATCGCTCATATAACTTGTGCGCTATCCATTTTCTGTTTTAGAGACGATGTATCGGGAAATCGAACGTAAATTTTTCGAAAGCCTTCCGACCGATCTGACCGGTCACGAACCGCGTCTTGCTATTTCAGCACCGTAGTCCGAACAGGGCCTGAATCTTTAAAAAGGAAGTCGACTGAGTTGTGCTACCACTATTTAAGGTGGAAATTAAAGTAAGATTTTCTTACGGAGAACTTGCTTACCGAACCATGGTACGTCCATCAGCCTCAGCGTCCTAATATATTCAACAAGCAGTAAGCGATAGCGATTTCATTTTTCTTACAGGAATTTATTTAATACTCAGCGAGATTATAATTATTTACTGATGTTTTGATATAAATCCAACACTTCATGCTATCCTCACAACGGTAAACCATTAATTCTTGCACTGCACACTATTGAGCAGATTAATTTCTTTTTTAACATTTCCATATTTTCTCACTGCTGCTCGACTAAGGATACATAACACCGGCTGCTAGAACCGAATTTCCAGGATCGATATTGCAGTGTCGGGTAAATACGTTTCCGAAATCCGGTTCTGGGAACCCCATGTAAATGCAGCGTTAGCGGAAGATATTTGCCTTCCTTTACTCATCTTCCTGCAGTTTAGTGGATCTACCTGTGGGCTCATGACAAGTGTCAGATATGCTGTTGACAGCAGATATGCTTAGCCTGCGAAACGACGTCTTAATCTGACTGAGATGTTTTCTCCAGGGTTCCGGGGCAAGCCTACCCAATGAGGCACGTTCTCGGATAAGTAACTGGAAAGTGTCCCATGTTGAATGGATGTGTGAAAACTGCGACCTGTGAGAAACGGCCTACTTGTAATCGGAATGTTCCCCGACAGTGTTGTAATACAACACTGCGGATACAAGAATTGCAATACATGTAGAGCAGCGTAGCCGGCAAATCTTGTCTAGCAATGTTTGTGGCAAAACATGGGCAGGCCCGCAGTGTTTGCAGGATCCACGCTGTGGCCACGAAATGAATGAAGGCGATACAGTGGAAGCGAAACCGGTTTCTACTGTTTCTCCTGGGTGTACTTGGATTTGAAGAAAATGTAAACTAAATATTACCATAAATTTTATAAATAATCGACAAGTACGCCAAAGAAGAAGAGATGGAACTACAATGGACATGTTATTCCATGGACTCTTGAGCTTATATGCATGAACTATCTTTCCTTTGTCTTTCACTTATCTTATCTGCTTGGATTCGGACCTAAGAGGACGTTCTTCTGTAAAGCTCAACTTGCTGTACTAGCTGATGATGTAAGTTGTACTTAAAACCCGCAAAATATAATGGTTATTTTGTCAAAAGAATTTGTGTATGTGGTCAATCAATTGGTAGTCGGATACATGGATTGTCGTAAGTACATATGGGACTTAATAAAGAATTTTCATTGTTAGGCGCCATCTTAGAAAAATATTTAACATTTTTCTTTTAGCTCATCTACAAGATGTGCCGTCGGTTAGGACAATTATCTTTATTTCAGATTCCACGAGACCGGATGCAGCTAATAATTACTTAACAATTTTACTTACAGATTTTCTTTATATACCGAGATAACATCCCAGGCAGAAAAGGTTTGGTCACAGGACTCCAGTTCCATTATAGGATTTCATTTGTAGATGCTATTCCGGTTATCTTATATTGGGGAATCGAGACGAAACTACGATAATAAGTTACGTATTGCAGTAGTGTACATCGAACAAACTTGACAAATATTCTCTGGTGCAATAAGCACACGACTTCTCACAAGCCTGGAATAATATCCGTAGTGTTGAGAAATAAGAAAAGGACAATCAGTTATCGACGATTATGTAAGTACCCTGAGAAGTGAGCTAGTTTACTGAGTGCTTATACACGTCGGGCTAAATTAAATAACATATTACTCTCTTAATAATATTCCTACATTAGTTATTTCACTTTTATGTTGAGCCATTGCATTAATGTGTATTTCTTTTTTTATATAAGTCACGGCTCATATTCATTCAATTACATTACACTGATAGCAAAGAGAAAGAGTTACAAATAGTTTTTATTTTATTACATTACAGGTTAAACTACATTTTCATTCCACAGGGGGGGGAATTAATTCGTGAACCGGTATTGCATAGATATCTTTTACAGAACGCTGAAATACTATTTTGAATATATCGTTTCCAACTAATTCGTTCGAGAATTGATAAGACCAACAGCAATATGAAAGCCTGTATATGAGATGGAGCTCCTCGGTGTGGCTTGTGGTGATCCATACAGAAGTTTTACCTGTGCCGTTCTCATCGATAAATTTCTTGGTACGAGATGTTTACAATGTTCTGGTGGAACGACTCATAAAATTCATTTCAGCTGTTTCAAATAACAATCAAGTGTTTATGTTAACATTTTATAGAAGATCATTAATATGCTGGGAGGACTAATAACTTCATAAATGTGATACATCGACGATCCGAGTTATAGGGCGTAAAGACTACTGTAAACCAGCACCGCAATAAAAACAAGGTCGGCAAGTTATTGCCCATCAACACACGTGAGGAACCACACGTATCGGTTTTCCCGGCTTATGTATTATCCAGACGAAACGAATTTTAACACCAGACGCGTTGTTCTCTTATATTAAATGTAGCTTCTGTGGTAATTCGTGTTTTTCTCTCTTATTTGCATATTCTGCAAAAAAGGAAATAGCAGTGCGTTTCACAACACGCAAACAATAGGAAAAAAATACCGACGACCACACAAAATGCTTTATGGAATACAGCAAAACGCATATGGTGTAAAATACCTTTTAATGTCAGTTAACGTAAGACGGAAAACTCAGTAACGATAACAACTGCTGTGGAACATGGTCATGAAAACAAACTTACAGGTGATGAAACTTCAAACAACGTTTAGACCTCATCAGAACCCATGTAGAATAAGACTGTGCTTCGCTACTGTAAATCAACTAACAAAGAGATCAACCGGAATTTGGTAATTTTTTATATTTATGTACCTGAATTTCGGAACCCATATATCCATCTTCCAATGCCAGTTAACACGTAATCAGCATTCTTAAAGAAACACGCCCGTCTTCTTCTTTCTCATCACATTCATTAACACAATAAATACTCAGTTATAGATATTTTGTAAAGAGTATTAATAAATCTTGTTTGAATAAAACAATGTTATAAATCTATCACAATATTTTATGGACTATCGATAGAATATATAGTTCCAACGAAAACTGGAATTTCCCATGCAAAATATAGTTAGAAACAAGACAAGTATTATAAATCAAAATGATGCTTAGGTAAGTGTTAATTACCATGCGTTTAACAAGTTTTATATTTAAATGCTGTAGGTATTCGAATCCAATGGCAAAAATAAAATGAAAAAAAAACTAGCAGCATTCGGACTATCCGGCCACTATATATTTGACTACCGTTCTCCGTTACCGATAGAGCCATGCGGTCCTTCCTGAATAGTTTTAATGTTAGTGAACTATAGAGAGTTCTTTCGGTGAATAAAATGGCGATGAGAAGAATTTTATACCTCCAACTGAGCATTATAGAAGTTATTTCAATGAATAAACTATTTATGAAAAGAGCTTTGTACCTTCAACCGTGTATTCGCAGAATCTTCGATTACCAATAACTCAGATATTCGGCGAGAAAAAATATTTGCGCACTAATTATTTACTTCCTCTCAGAGCAGCTTACCAGTGTGCTTAAGCGGTATTCCACATTAAGCGGTATTCCACATTCTAAATGCAACTTCTGTGCATGGTACTTGGACAAATAAAATGATTAATAACAATGCACAAACAAAGGTATTCCATTCTATTTTATATTTTTTGTTATTGGCTTCTAGAATACATGGTTTTTGGTTATCATTATTTAAAGTGATCGATAAAAGTAGCAGCCGGCCGGGGTGGCCGAGCGGTTCTAGGCGCTACAATCTGGAACCGCGCGACTGCTACGGTCGCAGGTTCGAATCCTGCCTCGGGCATGGAGGTGTGTGATGTCCTTAGGTTAGTTAGGTTTAAGTAGTTCTAAGTTCTAGGGGACTGATGACCTTAGAAGTTAAGTCCCGTAGTGCTCAGAGCCATTTTTGATAAAAGTAGCAAGGTAACCGTTCACCTTCGTCACACGTACTATTTAGGGTACATACTCGTAAATTTGAGTTCAAATGGAAAATGTTATGTGTTTTAGTTAGAATAGTGGACACAGTTGACAAATAATTAGATATTTATACTGTTGCAGTTAACTGAGTTCGTGAATTAAGTTCAACAGCCACCCATCCCTATGGATTTCAGTTGTGTAACAAACCTGACTATGCCATCTTATTCACTTCTGACTGTATCTCCAAGACCTGGTGTTGTGCAAAGCGACATAGATGACAGAGTCTCGAAAGCATCTTTAAACATGTGACCCTGCCTGTCTCATAGCGATTGGACTGAAATACGATGTGACTTACATTATCAATTGTTACTTCGTCACACTGATAGTAGGGTGTTTCCAACGCGCCGATTTACATATGTAGATCAATATACTAACATAAATTATTTACAAACGAAATGAAAAATGGTATAAGGCGACCTCGGAGAAGATCAATTTGGATTCCGTAATGTTGGAACACGTGAGCCTATACTGACCCTATGATTTATCTTACAAGATAGATTAAAGAAAGGCGAACCCACATTCCTAGCATCTGTAGACTTCGAGAAAGCTTTTGACAATGTTGACCAGAATACCATCTTTAAAAATTCTGAAGGTGGCAGGGAGCAAAAGCCTTTTTACAGTTTGTACAGAAACCAGATGGCAGTTATAAGAGTCGTGGGGTATCAAAGTGAAGCAGGGGTTGGGAAGGGTGTCAGACATGGTTGTAGCCTATCCCAGATGTTATTAAATCTATATACTGAGCAAGCAGTAAAGGAAACAAAACAAAAATTTGAAGTAGGAATTAAAATCCATGGAGAAGATATAAAAACTTTCAGATTTGCCGATGACAATGTAATTCTGTCAAAGGGCCTGGAAGAGCAGTTGAAAGGAATGGACAGTGTCTTGAAAGGAGGATATAAGATGAAAAACAACATAAGCAAAACGAGGATAATGGAACGATATCGAATTAAATTGGATAATTCTGAGCGAAGTGGATTAGGAAATGAGACACTTAAAGTAGTAGATGAGTCCTCTTATTCGGGGAGCAAATTAACTGATGCTGGTCGAAGTCAAGGGGATATGAAATGTTGACTGGCAATGGCAAGGAAAGCGTTTCTGAAAAAAGAGAAATTTGTTAACATCGAGTGTACGCTTGTCAGGAAGTCTTTTCTGAAAGTATTTCAATGGAGTGTAGCCCTGTATGGAAGTGAAACATGGGCGATAAATAGTTCAGACAAGAAGAGAATTAAAGCTTTCGAAATGTGGTGCTAATGAAGAATGTTCAAGATTAGATGGGTAGATCACGTAACTAATGAAGAGTTACCGGACAGAACTGGGGAGAAGTGGAATTTGTGGCACAATTTGACTAGATGTGATCGGTTGGTAGGGCATGTTTTGAGGCATCAAGGGATCACCAATTTAGTATTGGAGGGCAGCGTGGAGGGTAAAAATCGTAGAGAGAGACTAAGATATGAATACACTAAGCAGATTCAGAAGGATGTAGGCTGCAGTAGGTACTGAAGAATCTTGCACAGTAGCATGGAGAGGTGAATCAAACCAGTCTGTGGACTGAAGGCCACAACAGCAACAACAGATCAATGATTCAGGCCCATTCTCACGATAGACACGTTAATTTTCATTCAATGATTGGAATTTGTAAACCATGGCTGTCTTCTTGTGAATAGCTGTATACCTGCATAACTTTTACCTCTTAACTTTCGTTCAGTTTTTTCTGCCACAAAAGAATCGTTTTATTTTCAAGAGGCACCTGTGTATGAGCGTTTTATGTTAATATATCTTCCACTACTGACTGCACCTCTCGCTACTCTACTTTGTCATTGTATTTAATGTCGGAATGAAACTTAATCCATAGAAATTCTATATTTGACCAATCTTTTTTTTATTGATGATACTGATTTACTAGGTCGAGGGTGTGTTTACTATTTATTTTGTTTCAGTGTCTGCAACTTACTTCAGAATTTTTTGTGAGTCATTGCCTATTACTGACTTGAGTATTCTGAAGGATCTTGCGTATTATATCGCCTACAAAACTGCGAGTATTTCAGGTAAAAAACTCGAAGCATCGCCTGGCAACTGTAATTTCTCTCTTTCGCAGCTTGTGGGCAGAAAGATAAGCGCATACCGTATGATTTTTCGTATCCCTGTAAACCAATGTTTGACGCATTAATAATTCACATTGCTTAACTAATCTTCTCAGGAGTGAAAATGAGATGAGGGTGTGCTGCAAATTAATGCGTCCGAGCTTTTTTTCTCTTCTAAACATCGGTTGAGGTATGACTTGTCAGGCATATTACTTGGTCAACTTTCTGCTTCGCTGAAGCAAATTGCAGCCCTCTGCCGCTAGAGGGCTCCAAATTGTAGCGAGTATCATGGCGTCGTATAACGTAACTGTGTCGATCGAGGGAAACACAAAGCACAATTTCGAAGAGTTATTTCAGACATGGAGCGTGCTCTCCATCAGCATGAAAATGCCAGGCCACACTCCAGCGCTGCACCATCTGCTCCAAACCGACGCCTTAGATTCACCGTGATCGATCATCATCCATAGCATCACAAATTGGCCAATTAAATTTTCTTCTGTTTCCAAAACTTAAAAAAAAAACACCACTGAGGACTTTACTTTTATAAGGATGAAGCGGTACAAGCACATGAAACTTCCTGGCAGATTAAAACTGTGTGCCGGACCTAGACTCGAAATCGGGACCTTAGCCTTTCGCGGGCAAATGCTCTACCAACTGAGTTACCCAAGCACGACTCATGCTCTGTTCTCACAACTTTACTTCTGTCAGTACCTCGTCTCCTACCTTCCAAAGACACACAGTTTTAATCTGCCAGGAAGTTTCTTATCAGCACTCACTCCGCTGCAGAGAGAAAATCTCACTCTGGTGCAAGCATATGTGACATTGTGGTTCCAAAAAGTCAAACATAGTGCAGTGATGGTATCAACAAACTGGTCTCCCGTTGAGACAAATGTGTTCGTCGGCAAGGTGACTATATTGAGAAACAAATATGTAGACATCAAGCATAAAGATTTAGAATGTTATTTAAAAACTTTTAAGAGGTTTTGCTCTAAAAAATCTGAGGCATTACTTTTCAGCACGCCATCGTACGTAACAGGTTTGATCCTATCTCACTATTTCAACCTAAGATGTGTTTATATGTAGGTAGCCGAATTCTGTATCCTGCTCGTACTAAGACTCAGACCAGAAAACGCAGTACTGAACGCGAAACAGTCTCGCAGCGATAAAACACAAACAGTAGACATTGGACTCCCATCAGTAATTGAGTGTTTACAGTGGGTCGTCAGCGATCAACCTCTGAGCAAAACTTAGATACACTCACATTAAATATAGCCACGGGTACTACACTACATTAACAGAATACTCGGCAATGCAGAACTCAGAACCCCTGCCGCTGGACGAGCGAGGGGGACCAAGGTGGGGCGACAGCTGTGTAATCCACGCAGACAAGCCCTAATTCTCCAGCAACAACAGGTGGCTTAAACAGCTCAGACAATGTCTCGTGTAGCTCTTCAGGTACACGTGCTGTCAGAGAATTTATGCCTTCCAGTGCATACGTGTCTCCGTGAGAAGTACTTCTGTGTTGGGTGGTGGAGGGTCGGCAGTTTCACTGTCCTGTTTCCTGTTCATCCTCAGGATATACAACCCATTGTCACAGGTTAGTGGTAGTGACATTGTTCCCTCTTCTGTCTGAGAAACCGGTTAATAGCCACCTTTTTTCTCTTGCGCGGATGCTGCAGTTTTTGGTTAGTTGTTGTCTTTTCTGTTCACCCTATCTTTAGATGCTGTTAGTTACTTCGTTATTGCTTCTTCCGTTTAATTTTTTGCTGCCGAAATTACCTTTTGAGTTGCCAACACTTTCTTGCTCTTTA
Organism: Schistocerca gregaria; assembly: GCF_023897955.1. Classification (NCBI taxonomy): domain Eukaryota; kingdom Metazoa; phylum Arthropoda; class Insecta; order Orthoptera; family Acrididae; genus Schistocerca; species Schistocerca gregaria. The sequence goes on along the minus strand of NC_064921.1, from coordinate 131,980,611 downwards.
TTACAGCTCTCTAAAGCACATAAGCTTTTTCTATTCAGTTTATGTCATGTGGCCTATTTCTCATTTCAACATACTGGGAATCCTATCCGACAACAGCTGTTTGTCGTAGTGGTCATTAATACCTATTCGTATCTGCTACTTGATAACTGGTTATCTTCCGCGTTCTGTACTTACAATTGTCCTTCTTGATCACTTACGTTATACCACTTACATTACCGGCTTATATATGGCTGCTAACCATGTTATATATTTATGAATTTCTAGGTTTTATATATATATATATGTAGCCTTCTTTAATATTCCTGTTTTTTTTATTTTCTATTTGGAACAGATCTAGTGTTGGCAGTTAGCCGAAATCGATAGTATGAGTTGTATAACTTCGGACCTCAAAACAGACATTCATAAAGAAAGTGCCAAACATGAGTTCCGGCTCTTGTACAGATTTCGTGCCTTCAAAGCATAAATACTGAGTTCTTGTGCCATCCCAACTACTCGTCGATAAGGCGCTAATCCAATCACTTCTTCTTATCATCTTGCACCCCGTTCTCCTGCACTGCTAATTACGCTCATCTACAAATAGCAAGAAGCATTCCCATTTGGTCAGTTCACTACTTGAAATAACATGCAGGGAATTCGTGTTACTTTAGAGTTGTAACGGAAAACTTACTTTGCATAGAAATTTTGTGGATTTACCCTTGTGTGATTCTAACCTTCTTCCTAGCCGTTCGTCCCTTAAAATCTCCATGCATGGTATAGATTACACAAGGTGTTCCAAAACGATACCGATAAAATTCGGCGTGTATAGAGGATGTCGTTTTGAACAAACTGAGGACAGGAAACCGCATATGGAAACGTCATACAACGACACTACAGAGCGTCGAAGTTAAAGGCGCTGGTGCCTTCCACTAAACCACCCTTTCTGCAGCAAACGTGATTTTGAACGTAAACGAACTTTAGGCGGAACGTTTCGCAAAGCTGTTTGTTATCCAGTGATCGCGACGGCTTACCACGACCGCCAATGGAGGAGATGGAGGGAGGTGCTGCAGGTATAAACCTTGTCTCTTATGAATGGGATTATCTGTTTTTCCAGTGGATGACGGATTTGGACAGAGGTTTCTAACTGGAGTTCATTTTTGTCCTGAGTAACAAAAGATAGGGAAATTTTAGAGGATTCCAGGAGAAAAATAAACACCGGACGGAAACCATCATCCGCCAATGCAACACAACATCACATTCGCTTTCTATGCAACACCTAGCTCAATCTTCTCCACTGCCAATCGAGGTCATCAGTTTCGAACACTGAACTACAAAAGACATTGCCAGGCGGTTCCACCTACGGTCCGTCAGCGTACAGTCACGTTTGCTGCCGAAGGGGTGACATAGCGCCAGGCGCCAGCGCCTTTAACTTCGAGACATCCTGTATGACGTTTCTGGGCACGGGTTCCTGTCTTCAATTTGTTCCTAAAAAAAAAAGAACAAAATTGGTTCAAATGGCTCTGAGCACTATGGGACTTAACATGTGTGGTCATCAGTCCCCTAGAACTTAGAACTACTTAAACCTAACTAACCTAAGGACATCACACACATCCATGCCCGAGGCACGATTCGAACCTGCGACCGTAGCAGTTACGCGGTTCCGGACTGAGCGCCTTAACCGCGACACCATCGCGGCCGGCCAATTTGTTCCTCAGGACACCCTCTGCAACCCCTCGAAGATTGCCAGCATCTTCCCAGGACATATACGTTTCTTATTAAACGGAGCTACATTGTGGAAGTGTAATCTTGCAATTCACTTTCAGTAATAATATTTAAGGTACCATTACTAGAAGCAGCTAAATGTGTCACTTGTGCTGTCAAAATACTCGTGGTAAATTCTCCTGAAATAAAGGCTCATCTCAGTGAACATTTGTTCCATGTTATACCCGGTTTATCCATGGAGTTCAGATAACTGTGAGACAGTCACAGTTTGTAAAATTATGAAGCGGGAGGACCACATGGGCTCAGTTTTAGGTAAGGCTAAATGTCGGGCTATCATACTGGGTAACTCATGTTAATGCGCAAAAGAGGTTGAATACCTACAATGTAGACCTGAGTGCTCCTCAAGTGTGGGGAACCATAAGCATCCGCAAGCTCCCTCCCCCCTCCCCCCCCCCCCCCCCCGACACACACACACACCACTACTTCTGGAATCTCAAGTGCAGAGCTTTTGTACAAATATCACCATTAATTATCTTAGGTATTATAGCCTCTGTTACCTTTATTTGATATGGCATCAAATGCCTCGAAACTGAGCACCACATTTGACCAAAAATTGCAGTTTTGCTCCGTTCCCACACCCCCCTACCCACCCCACCCGTCCATTTGTAAATGTCCGTACAGATATCTTTTTCTGGGAGCCAAGAAGTTTTTCGTGGTTCCTATGAAATTTTCTTGTTATGACATGATACTTTTGGATACTGAACGACTCATTTGTGTCACAAACGGCAGTGGCAATTATACACTCCTGGAAATGGAAAAAAGAACACATTGACACCGGTGTGTCAGACCCACCATACTTGCTCCGGACACTGCGAGAGGGCTGTACAAGCAATGATCACACGCACGGCACAGCGGACACACCAGGAACCGCGGTGTTGGCCGTCGAATGGCGCTAGCTGCGCAGCATTTGTGCACCGCCGCCGTCAGTGTCAGCCAGTTTGCCGTGGCATACGGAGCTCCATCGCAGTCTTTAACACTGGTAGCATGCCGCGACAGCGTGGACGTGAACCGTATGTGCAGTTGACGGACTTTGAGCGAGGGCGTATAGTGGGCATGTGGGAAGCCGGGTGGACGTACCGCCGAATTGCTCAACATGTGGGGCGTGAGGTCTCCACAGTACATCGATGTTGTCGCCAGTGGTCGGCGGAAGGTGCACGTGCCCGTCGACCTGGGACCAGACCGCAGCGACGCACGGATGCACGCCAAGACCGTAGGATCCTACGCAGTGCCGTAGGGAACCGCACCGCCACTTCCCAGCAAATTAGGGACACTGTTGCTCCTGGGGTATCGGCGAGCACCATTCGCAACCGTCTCCATGAAGCTGGGCTACGGTCCCGCACACCGTTAGGCCGTCTTCCGCTCACGCTCCAACATCGTGCAGCCCGCCTCCAGTGGTGTCGCGACAGGCGTGAATGGAGGGACGAATGGAGACGTGTCGTCTTCAGCGATGAGAGTCGCTTCTGTCTTGGTGCCAATGATGGTCGTATGCGTGTTTGGCGCCGTGCAGGTGAGCGCCACAATCAGGACTGCATACGACCGAGGCACACAGGGCCAACACCCGGCATCGTGGTGTGGGGAGCGATCTCCTACACTGGCCGTACACCTCTGGTGATCGTCGAGGGGACACTGAATAGTGCACGGTACATCCAAACCGTCATCGAACCCACCGTTCTACCATTCCTAGACCGGCAAGGGAACTTGCTGTTCCAACAGGACAATGCACGTCCGCATGTATCCCGTGCCACCCAACGTGCTCTGGATGAAGCGTCGTCTCATGCGGTCTGCACGTCCAGCACGAACGCTGATCGAACTGAGGCGCCAGGTGGAAATGGCATGGCAAGCCGTTCCACAGGACTACATCCAGCATCTCTACGATCGTCTCCATGGGAGAATAGCAGCCTGCATTGCTGCGAAAGATGGATATACAGTGTACTAGTGCCGACATTGTGCATGCTCTGTTGCCTGTGTCTATGTGCCTGTGGTTCTGACAGTGTGATCATGTGATGTATCTGACCCCAGGAATGTGTCAATAAAGTTTCCCCTTCCTGGGAGAATGAATTCACGGTGTTCTTATTTCAATTTCCAGGAGTGTAGATCGCCGCCTGCCGCTCCCACCTGAAAAAAATTTCCCTACGTGTGTGTGTGTGATCGTGCGTGATCGTGTGGCTACACATGCTGGGTGCGATGACGAAGGCTTGCTAATGAGCCACTCAATTAGCAATAAATAGGAGCCACTTACCACTTCTGGCATACGCCCTACACCGAAGGGAAACCTCCCGAAAACATTGGTCTGAACCGCGGTATTGGAACCATGCTAATATATTTCGATATTTCGCGGACAACTTCGATAAGAACATTATCCAGAAAAATTTAGATGTTGAATGTTCGTATCGTGTGTATATGTTGTGTAAGTGTGAATGTGTTACTGAACGTGATAAACTGTTGATGTCAGTCGATCAACTCTGGTATTTCTTCCGTTTATATTGTTAAGTCGTGTGTGGTGTGACTGCACGAGGAAACGGAATGGCGTGCAAACTGCAAATGAATTGTGGTAGGGCAGCGCACAGACGTCGGCAACGGGTGGGGGTAGATGAGTGGTGGCACTTTGACCCTCCCCCATCCCCAAGGGAGCTGGAGCGCTGTTATTCACGAAATTATTAGATAATTGTCAATTCTCTGAGATATAGTAAGATTTTAATGTCAAAAATTAAATTTTGCTCTTCTCACATGACTTGTCTGGAAATTGAACAAACAATTTGTTTTAAAAAAATGTAAATTGCACAGACTAGCCCCCCTCCCCCTCTTGCCATCCATGGAAAATTTTCTACTGTTGCCCATGCATGGGAGCCCTAATAAGGTATACCCACAGGAGACATCGAGTTTACGCCGTTTAGGGCTCAGTGAATAGACACAGACTCATTCGTCTGGCGACTGGGAGAAACAAAATCCATTCTTGCAGACACCTGAAGGAATACGCTATACATTTCGCGATTCTGTGAATCATCTTCACGGGTAGACACTCTGAATATTCTTCACTCCTTCGGTGTTTACCGGTAGAGATCGAGCAGGTAAAACTAGACAAGTAACAGCTCGCACTAGCTCTCCCGTTCTTCATCCATAAACGGAACGAGGAGCAACATTGATATACGGGATAAATAATTGTTACTCTCAGAATGTAGATGTAGACGTAACTGTTCAAACGCTGACTGACTCTAGGGCCTATTGGTTAACCATAAGTTTTCAAAAGGAGGTGAGTGATACTGACGCATATGAAGCACTGGCGGGAGGGGAGGCGAGTGGAGGGGGCTGCGAGTCATGAGTCATGCCTGGATAGCTCATTCGGTAAGGGATTATGTATTGGGCTTCAGATCAGGCGCATACTTTTAAACTGTCACTAAGTTTCAATATAGCGCCAGACTGGTGGATTCGATAGGGAAACAATACCCTCGGCTTCGACTACACCATTTGTCGCCACTATCGTTTCTTCCAGTACTGTACAGCAGAGATTATGAAGAGCATAGGAAACAGGCGGGAGTGAGATCGCCTAGAACAGCTCGGCAACTCCGGCCGGCTAATGAGGTTGATTGAAGTTTGGAAAACCGCAGATACTGGCGGAAGTGAAGCTTTGAGTCACACCTGAATACCCGTGGGTTCGAATTCTGGTGCAGAACGCAACTCTGATATGCCACGAAGCCTCAGACTAAAAGAATCATTCCTTACCATTCTGTATTATCCTCATTCTACGTGCTAGGTTGTACACCACTTCAGATAATGTCTTATTCATATCGCTGCCAAAAATAATCAAATGATAAATAAATATTATTCCTTACTAAAGAAGTATCAGGCGTACAGTGGTTCTCAGGGTACGCTGTTCGAATATGAGTCGCGTGGGCTCATATCGATTGCCTTTCTTTGGAAGTTATTAATGGTTCAGAAACTCCTGCCAAGAGAGTATGGCCTCTCCGCTAGTGGAGACAGGAGACGCTAGCCGCCCGGTTATATTCAGTCAGTTTTCGGCTTCGCATTGGAGTGTTTCGAAGAGTCAACCCTGGCCGAGCGCGGCTTCCTGTGGCGGTACCGAACTTCAACAGGAAGTCGGCCTATTGTCTGGAGGCTTTCCGGTTGTAATGAACAGTGGGCTAAGTGGCACGATGGGTCACAAGCAGATATTAGATCTATTGGCGTACAGGATGAGGAAGAATGCGTGGTCCACCTTGTTTAACCCTGGCCAATATAAGGAGCAAGTGAATTTAGTGAGCAGCCTCATGAACATTTGGCCACAACATTTGTGTGTTCTAAGAAGCACGCCTATAGCCTCGCGACTTTAATTGGCTCCTTGTGGCAGCAAGTTTAGGCGAGATGGTTGCACGTATTTTTTGATCTCCTCGTGTGATTGCGCAAATCTAAGAACTGGAATTTTCTGTGAGCTTGTTTGCCTTTTAAAGATTTTAGGAGTAAAATTACTTATTTGTAGAGTTTGATGCCTCATTAGGTAAAAACTGAATCCTTACAGGATCATTTTGTTTACCGTTGGTCTTTTTTGTGTGTCCGTCTATCCAAACCCTTTTTCTCAGGAACGGGTAGAAGCATCAATTTGAAATTTAAGTCAGGGACTCAAGTCTATGGTCCCTTGCTGGTGCAAAAAACTAAAGCTTTAAAATCAAAGTAGTCAAATGTACGCATATTGTAATACTTGCAAAGCTCTGTCATCTAAACTTATATGGTACTTTCCATTGGACTAGAATCATGAAATTTGGCATAATGGAAGGTTTCACAACACAATCAAAGGAAAAAGTCCGAAAACAGAAAAAAAGTGTAATTGTATCATAGGAAATTATTTTTTTCTATCATCTCTTATCTGACGCACTGTCTGTTCGTTCACCTGCTAAGACCCCATTTTATCAGGAGCGGGGGAAGATCAAGCTACAATATATCACATACTAAGGACTATACGCCCTTGACGATGTAATAAATGTAAGCTTCTAAGTCAATGCAACTAAGAGCTAGGCCATTTACGTCACATATTTTGATACTCTTAAGCTCATTCATGGAAAACTAAAGGGTACTTCCTGATGACCTACAGTGATGAAATTTGGCAAGAAGTAAGGTTTCACAGTACGAGTGCAAGAAAAATCCGAAAATATTGAATTTGTAATAATATCACACGAAAAAAATTTGGCATTTTTTAACCGATATCAAATTTAACATCAAAGGAATCAGTAGTTCTGCATTCAGGCAGACTGGGTCGCAATGATAAAAGTCAAACAAGAAGCAAAGAATGACTTTATCGCTCATCTGACGTGTTTCAGAATTTATCCATCATCATACATTCAGGAGCGATTACTGCACATAGACATGGCGTTTCAGCTTATATGTGAAAGAAATATTTGCAGAGTAGTATCAATGTCGATAATAGGCTAAAATCTCCAAGATTTTCGATTCTCGAATGGATGAACTGTCTATATACATAATTAAATTTGTATGGAACTCTCGCACGTGAGTTCTTCTCGCAGCTGAACAATTTTTATGTTTAGAGATACCTTTCAATTTATTCTACCCTATATTGTGAATTATTGTGACTAAGATTGTCGGGTCCCCATCCAAGACATTAAGGTTCTAGTTGTTAATTAAATTCTTAGCCCTGAGGATCTTTGATGGCTTATTATTCTGTGTTTAAATTAAAACATATTCTTGGAGCGTTACAAGCAACTAGCTGTCGTATTTAAACTGTAGACTACCAACTTATCCACTTTATTACCCTTTTTTAACCTCATTTGTTTCCTTCTTATTGCTGTAATTATCACATTGTAGACTTCTTTGTGTTACCAGTATTTGCTGCTGTTTATACAGTTTTTTGTTAATCGTTGGTAGTTAAGAGTCACCAGAGAAATTGTTCTTGTTCTCGTGTAGAAGTATTACACGTAATTGAATGATCGCCTTTTCTCGATATTGCAGTACGGCCAGTGGCTGCGCAAACTTCAGACGCAAGTTGTGTAGGGCATCACTACCAGTTCAGGTGGCCGGTAACAAAAAAATTACGATCGTTATTTGAACGATAAATTGGCTCTTCGCCCCCTGCCCTTTCAGAAAACTTTTCGTAAATGTATGAGAATGTGGCTTGACTAAAATGTGATTTGTGTGCAATTAGTCGTTCTGGTATACAACTCACAAGCGACATTAAACATACAATGCTGACTATCGAAAAATATGCCTCATTTGTGACCTCTCGATCCTCGCAGTTTAAGGCATAGAGCCTGAAACTCGCTACAGTGTGACAAAAAACCTGAAGAGAAATGCACATTTTCTAGTGCACGAGGCTCGCGGCTGTATAGTGATTCATGCGCTCTGGATTGTATACATAGCGGAGTTGATGCCGTGACACAAAGCGGGGGCAAATATTTACTTAGTAATTACGTAGCGTGATTTAACGACCCATAACAGCCTGAAGGCTATCCCTCTTTGTTAGGTACTGCACCGTCGCATTAGTTCTTACCACAGATTATAGCCCATAATAATTCATCAAGAGGCTAGGATGAACGTGGACTTGTTGCTTACTTCCGTTTTATAACGTTATTCAGAATAGAAACTAACAAACTTATCATTATTTATCTCCTCTGCTAATCTTCACTGGTAGCCAGGACCGCTGACGCGTGCATTTACATAGCTCAAGGCGAAAAAACAGTCCGTTCAAAACTTGCTCATAGATGATATTTAGTTGTTGTTGTTGTCTTATTGAGTCCTGAGACTGGCTTGATGCAACTCTCCATGCTACTCTATCCTGTGCAAGCTTCTTCATCTCCCAGTACCTACTGCTACCTACATCCTTCTGTATCTGTTTAGTGTATTCTTCTCTTGGTCTCCCTCTACGGTTTTTACACTCCACGCTGCCCTCCAATGCTAAATTTGTGATCCTTTGATGCCTCAGAACATGGCCTACCAACCAATCCCTTCGTCTAGTCAAGTTGTGCCACAAGCTCCTCTTCTCCCCATTTCTATTCAATACCTCCTCATTAGTTATGTACTCAACCAATCTAATTTTCAGCATTCTTTTGTAGCACCACATTTCTAAAGCTTCTATTCTCTTCTTGTCCAAACTATTTATCGTTCATGTTTAACTTCCATACATGGCTAAACTCCATACAAATACTTTCAAAAACGAATTCCTGACACTTAAATCTATACTCGATGTTAACAAATTTCTCTTCTTCAGAAATCTCTTCCTTGCCATTGGTAGTCTACATTTTATATCCTCTCTACTTCGAACATCATCAGTTATTTCGCTCCCCAAATAACAAAACTCCTTTACTACTTTAAGTGTCTCATTTCCTAATCTAATTCCCTCAGCATCACCCGACTACATTCCATTATCCTCGTTTAGCTTTTGTTGATGTTCATGTTATATCCTCCTTTCAAGACACTGTCCATTCCATTCAACTGCTCTTCCAAGTCCTTTGCTGTCTCTGACAGAATTACAATGTCATCGGCGAACCTGAAAGTTATTATTTCTTCTCCCTGGATTTTAATACCTACTCCGAATTTTTCTTTTGTTTCCTTTACTTCTTGCTCAGTATACAGATTGAATAACATCGGGGAGAGGTTATAACCCTTTCTCACTCCCTTCCCAACCACTGCTTTCCTTTCATGCCCCTCGACTCTTATAACTGCCATCTGGTTTCTGTACCATTTGTAAATAGTCTTTCGCTCCCTGTTTTTTATCCCCGTCACCTTTAGAATTTGAAAGAGAATATTCCAGTCAACATTGTCAAAACCTTTCTCAAGTCTTTTTTTCTAAGATAAGTTGTAAGGTCAGTATTGCCTCACGTCTTCCAATATTTCTACGGAATCCGAACTGATTTTCCCCGAGGTCGGCCTCTACCAGTTTTTCCATTCGTCTGTAAAGAATTCGCGTTAGTATTTTGCAGCTGTGACTTATTAAACTGATAGTTCGGTAATTTTCACATCTGTCAACACCTGCTGTCTTTGGGATTGGAATTATTAAACTCTTCTTCAAGTCTGAGGGTATTACGCCTGTCTCATACATCTTGCTCAACAGATGGTAGAGTTTTGTCAGGACTGGCTCTCCCAAGACCGTCAGTAGTTCTAATGGAGTGTTGTCTACTCCTGGGGCCTTGTTTCGACTCAGGTCTTTCAGTGCTCTGTCAAACTCTTCACGCAGTATTGTATCTACAATTTCATCATCATCTACATCCTCTTCAAGTTCCATAATATTGTCGTCAAGTACATCGCCCTTGTATAGACCGTCTATATACTCGTTCCTCCTTTCTGCTTTCCTTTCTTTGCTTAGAACTGGGTTTCCATCTGAGCTCTTGATATTCATACAAGTGGTTCTCTTCTCTGCAAACGTCTCTTTAATTTTCCTGTAGGCAGTATCTATCTTACCTCTAGTGAGATAATCTTCTACATCCTTACATTTGTCCTCTAGCCATCCCTGCTTAGCCATTTTGCACTTCCTTCGATCTCATTTTTCAGTCGTTTGTATTCCTTTTTGCCTGCTTCATTTACTGCATTTTTATATTTTCTCCTTTCATCAATTAAATTTAATATTTCTTCTGTTACCGAAAGATTTCTACTAGCCCTCGTCTTTTTGCCTACTTGATCCTCTGCAGTCTTCACTACTTCATACCTCAAAGCTACCCATTCTTCTTCTACTGTACTTCTTTCCCCCATTTATGTCAATTGTTACCTTATGTTCTCCCAGAAACTCTGTTCACCCTCTGGTTTAGTCAGTTTATCCAGGTCCCGTCTCCTTAAATTCCCAACTTTTTATTCTTCAGTTTTAATCTACAGTTCATAACCAATAGATTGTGGTCAGAGTCCACATATGCCCCTGGAATGTCTTACAATTTAAAACCTGGTTCCTAAATCTCGGTCTTGCCATTATATAATCTATCTGATACCTTTTAGTATCTCCAGGATTCTTCCATGTATGCAACCTTCTTTTATGATTCTTGAACCAAGTGTTAGATATGATTAAATTATGCTCTGTGCAAAACTCTACCAGACGTCTCCCTCTTTCATTTCTTACACCCCCCCCCCCCCCCCAAATCCATATTCACCTACTACGTTTCCATCTCTCCCTTTTCCTACTCTCGAATTCCAGTCACCCATATTTAGTACGATAATAAAAAACTACGAATTCTTGTTAAGGTCTTATGGGACCAAACTTCTGAGGTTATCGGTCCCTGAGCTTACACACTGCTTAGTCTTACTTAAACTAACTTAAGGTAAGTACAACACACACACCCATTTCCGAGGGAGGACTCGAACCTCCGACGGCTACCCCATGCGGCATTACTGTAACAATTGGACAGAGAAATGAAGTCAGCCAGTTACCTAGTTACATGTTCCATGTCTGATTCTTTTTGTTCGATCATCCTTTTTTGTTTACATTATTGCGTTCATTATATTTATTTATCATTTTATTTAAAGTTCGACGTACTTACAGGCCCTTCGTTCATTTAAATCTTCATCTGCGTTGTTTTTCACATTGTGCAACAGGTATTTAGGTTATGTTTTAAATGTTTGTATGACGATTACCATACAAAAAAACTGCACTTCTGGTAATGAAAAACAAAGATTTTTCACACGACTGCACAGCCATTATAAACCAAGCAACAAGAAAGAGTCTTTCATGCAACTTTTATAACGCTATTGACTGCCACGAAAAAATCGAAATTTTTTTTCGTCAATTACTCGCAAATGATAGTCCATCACGGTGAACGACTGCAGTCCGTGATGCTTGGGATTTAAACCTGCATAACTGTATATTTGGTTTCAAAATGTCGTACCCACCTCTGAGGACCTCTTCTTCTAGGTGTAATAGTTTCCGCATTGCAAGGGGTAGAAAAATCACAAATGTTTAAAAATAGTGTTTTAATGCCATATGATTGATTTTTACCGTTAAATGAAGTTAGTTAAGAAAAATATATTAAATGTGTGTACCAGATCTGAGTGCAATCGGACGATATTAAGGGATAAACTGTGCTCTGTGGATGTGACGCTTTGAGGTGAGGGGAGGGAAGGTAAGCTTTATGGAACAGTTCTTACCATGCTCAAATCTAGAACAGTAAAGCGAAGTAAATTTGTCTACTCACAGAAAAAAAAGGGTAGAGATGATCTTGTCGGTAAACTGAATTGCGAGCAGCGCACGTGGAGGAAGTCGCCTTTCCCTGAAGAACGCAACGACATCATACAGATGGCTAAGAATGAATTTATTCTCTATCAGTGTAGATCAGTGTGCAGAGACTTATTACGTAGATTATGTCCGTATGTGTTTCTTGCGTTAGTACTATAAGTAACCAAAATCTGTGTTCCAAGTACTGTTAATGCACTTGGTGGAAGATAAATCCTCCCACCTCCCCCTCCCTACCCGGTCGTAACTGCACACTTCGTCCCCAGTGATTCGTAAGGTGAACTGCAGAGAGCTGATACAACTCTGTGAAACACCCTGCAGTTGCTTCTTTTGACGTATTAGGGTAGATAGAGAGGAAAATCAGCTGCTCGCTCTTCATATTGTAGACATACGAAGGAATGAAGCGCATGAGCACAATCCGGCTACTTATCTTCTTCCCTCAAGCATCTACTCTCCACCCCCCACCGCCACGACCACCAACACCAACATCACTACCTCCATTATTCAGTCCGTGCATCCTCAGAGCATAATTTATCCCTTAACCTACATCCTTCTCAATCTGCTTAGTGTATTCATCTCTTGGTCTCCCTCTCCGATTTTAACACTCCACGCTGCCCTCCAGTACTAAATTGGTGATCGCTTGATGCCTCAGACCATGTCCCACCAATCGATCCCTTCTTCTAGTCAAGTGGTGCCACAAACTTCTCTTCTCCAAAGTTCTATTCAGTACCTCCTCATTAGTTACGTGGTCTATCCATGCAATCTTCAGCATTCTTCTGTAGCACCACATCTCAAAAGCTTCTATACTCTTCTTGTCCAAACTCTTTGTCGTCTGTGTTTCACTTCCATACATGGCTACACTCCGTACAAATACTTTCAGAAACGACTTCCTGAAACTTAAATCTATACTCGATGTTAACAAATTTCTCTTTTTCAGAAATCCCTTCCTTGCCATTGCCAGTCTACATTTCATATCCTCTCTACTTCGACCATCATCAGTTATTTTGCTCCCCAAATAGCAAACTCCTTTATTACTTTAAGTGTATTATTTCCTAATCTAATTCCCTGAGCATCACCCGACTAAATTAGACTGCATTCCATTATCCTCGTTTTGCTTTTGTTGATGTTCATCTTATATCCTCCTTTCAAGACACTATCCATTCCGTTCAACTGCTCTTCCAAGTCCATTGCTGTCTTTGACAGAATTACAATGTCATCGGCGAACCTCAAAGTTTATATTTCTGCCTCATGGGTTTTAATACATACTCCGAATTTTTCTTTTGTTTCCTTCACTGCTTGCTCAAAATACACCTTGATTAACATCGGGGAGAAGCTACAACCCTGTCTCACTCCCTTCCCAACCACTGCTTCCCTTTCGTGTCCCTCGACTCTTATAACTGCCATCTGGTTTCTGTACAAATTGTAAATAGCCTTACGTTCCCTGTATTTTACCCCAGCCACCTTCAGAATTTGAAAGAGAGTATTCCAGTCAACATTATCAAAAGCTTTCTCTGAAGAATCTTGCACAGGATAGAGTAGGATGGAGAGTTCCATCAAACCAGTCTCAGGACTGAAGACCACAACAACAACAACGGTTCTATTTCTCTTAGCTGTGGCACACACATTTAATATTTGTTCTTCAAAAGCCTCAATTTGACGAAAAACATGCATTTTATACCATTCACACACTAATTTTAAGAATCTGCGAGTTTCCATTAGTGGCAAAGCGAAAACTATTATTCCTAGAGAAAGAATTAATAGCAACACCTTCTTCATAGGAAATTTAATATAGTTAAATTTTGTGCCGTGGATAATTTTCGCTATTTCATAAGACGTGGTTTTCGAGGTATTGAAAAAAAAATAAAAAAGTGGCCTTTAAAAGAAGTCTCCCCCCCCCCCCCCCACCAGCCTCTCATTCCATTTCTCACATTGCACCGGCCTGGATTTTAGTACGCGAATTTTTTCTTAATTTTCCTTCGTTGACTGGACTATATACAGTAAGTTTAACATCTGATACGGTGTTTGTTTGTTATAATGATACTCAACTTGTTTCGGCGTTGCAATACTCCATCACCAAGCCTCTGTATGACGCCGCATAATCTTGTTACTACCGTTAATCATAAATTTTTTTCTGTACTAGGTGCATAATCACGGTGTCCATTTAACTAAAGCTTCTCATCGCGTGTAGTGCCATCGGTAGCTGAACATTAACTCAACAAAAACCTGTTGCGTATGAATAAAACCAGTAATGACAGCTGATGCTGCTGTCCTTACTAGATACAAGATGCAACAACAATACGCGGCAGTAGATGGATGTACGGAGATCGCACTGTTTCTCTCATACATTGTTGCTGTTTTGGTCATTAGTTGAACTCTGGTTTGATGCATCTCTTCACGCAAGTCTGGCCTGTGCAAGCCTCTTTATCTTTGCATAACTGCTTCACCCTATACCCATTTGAAACCGCTCGCTGTGGTAAATGATTTCTCTCCTTCTATGATATTATCTTGCACCCCACCCGCACACTGTTCTCTGTAACGAAGCTGATGATTCTTTGGTGCCTCACATGAGTCAGGTGTCAACGGACCCCTTCTTTTAGTCGAATTATTCCACAAATATCTTTGTTCCTCAGTTTGAGTCTGTTTCTCCTAATTAGTCTATTTATTCATTAAATTTTCAGTATTCTTCTATATGACACCGAGGTAGGTGGCGCTCTGGTCAGAACAGTCGACTGGCATTCATGAGAACGACGTTTGAAATCCGCTTCGTACCATCCATATCCAGGTTTCCTATGATCGCTAAACATGAATGTCGACATGTTTTTTGCGAATGAGCCCAGGTGGTCTCCTTCCCCTTTTCCCCACAAGCCGAGCTTGTACTCCGCCTGTAGTGTCCTCTCTGTCCACGGGCTGTTAAAACCTAATCTTTCTCCCTTTCCTCTTGTATCACAACATTTCAAAAGTTTGTATCCACTTCTGGCCAGAACTCCTTATCGTCCACAGTTAACTTACTTACAGGGCTACATTACAAACAAATATCCCCAGTAAAATTTACATTCGACGTTTCCATTTTTCAGAAACGCTCTTCTTGCTATTGCCAGTCTGCATTTTATATTGCTGCTTTAGACATTGTCACGTATTTGGCTCTCCAAATAGCAAAACAGGTTGGCTACTTTTAGTGTTCCATTATTTATTCTATGCTACCACCGCTAACAGAATTAATTCGACTATCTTCCAATTACAAACAACCAGCAAGGATTCAGACAACATCGATCGTGTGAAAGCAAACACACAATTTTCTCACAAGATGTACTCAAAGCCTTGGATCAAGACAGTCAGGCAGTCTCTTTATTTCCGAAAGCATCTGACTCAGTACCAGATGTACACTTAATGTCAAAAGTACGATCGCATAAGTTAGCTAGTGAAATATGTGACCCCCCCCCCTTTTTTTTTTTTTTTTTTTTTTTTGTACAGACGACGCAGCAAGTTATCTTGGTTGGAGAGTCGTCGTCAGATGTAGAAGTAACTTGAGGCTAGCCCCAGCAAAGTGTTCATGCAGAATATAAATGACCTCGCGAACACTATAAATAAAATCCTCAAACGTTTTGCAATCGATGCAGTTATCTCTTATGAAATACCATCTGGACGAAGCTGTATAAGTATTCAGCCAGATTTCGATAAGGTTTGAAAGTGATGCAAAGACTGCCAACTTGCTTTTAATATTCAGAAATGTGCACTTCACAAAACGGAAAAGTAATACCCTATGATTGTAATATCAATGAGTCCTAGTTGGAGTCGGCCAACGCATACAAATACCTGGGCTTAACCTTTTAGGGATAGGAAATGGAATGATCACATAACCACAGTGGGTAAACCAGGTGTTAAACATCTGTTTGTTGGTAGAATGTTGGTAGACTGCAATCATTCTACGAAGTAGATTGTTTACAAATCACTCGTGCGACTCATATTAGAATATTGCTCGAGTAAATCAAATAGTATTAACAGTAATAGTACACAGAGTAGGGTAGTATGCAGTGTCACAGGATACTGTTTGGCCCATAGGGGAATGTCACAGAGATTAAGAAGACACTGAACTGCTAGACTTTTGAAGATGGACGTATGCTATGCTGAGACAGCCTAAATGCAAAATTTCAAGAACCGGCTTTAAATGATGATTCTAGGATTATACCTTAACCCCCTCATATGGTGATCGTGAGGACAATATTACATTAATTACTACACGCACAAAACAATTTTAACTAGCGTTCTTCCCGCGCTCCATACAATAAGGGTCGGGAAGAAACCTTAATAACTGCTAGAATGGGACGTACTGTCAGCCACTTCACGATGGTTTGCAGATTATACATGTAGATTACTGTTTTGTTTTTGTTGTTATTCATGGTGTCCTTCTTGTCCAGAGCTCAACTGCTCTTCCAAGTCCATTGTTGTAGTTGCATCGATTAAGATAGTTAACAGTTACAAAAAAAAAATATTGTACTAGTTATGAAAAGAGGACAGAAATTGATAAATATGTACTGGACAATGTGGCTCCGTCAGACCATCTCTGTGCGAATAGACATTCAATTACAACTGCAGCTTACAATCTGTCAACAAGTCTGTAATGATGCTCTAAGGTTTTGTATTTCATAATCCGAGGATACGAATGATACTACTGACATAATCGGTATTTCACATCTCTTAACTCGCGCTATTTAAAGCAGGTGAGGGCAGGCTGTGATCCCACGTTTTGAAAGTATCGTAATCTATTAAGTTTTTTTACATATTATAATTTAAAAAGATGTTTATTGTTTATAATGAGACCTTCTACCAAATTCCATACATGTTTCAGATTTTACAGTTAATCTTAACTCAAAAACTTAAGTCTCTCTAGGAGATGTCACTTTCTCCAGTGAATGTCGTATTCAATACTACACATCAGTATCTTTTTAAAAATTATGCTAAGAGTAAAAGTCAACAACAACAAACGATATTTGCATTATGTATATTTCGTTTTGCGGTGGTCTTAAACTTGGTAATACACGTTACTGAAAATGCGTTGATATTGGTAAGATTATGTAAAGGTATTTTCAGGTTCTGGAGCCTGATTATAGATCAGTACCTTTATAATTCAACAGCACGTAACGAATTTTGTTATTTTTTAAAATTCTTTTTTTAGGTTGGGCACACTGCCACCCGCCCCCCCCCCCCCCCCCCCCCCCCTCTCCCCGACCGGCCGCCCTTGGTATTTCCATTACGGAAACTTCCTTGGTAGTGCTAGGCTTAATCCCTTACACAAACTGAATCGCTGATGGTTGAATGGATGATAAATCAGCTTCTGAAATTAGGAAATCTCCGATTCCTACCTCTACAGGTGACAGGGCACTTACCACGACGGGAGTTTATGACGAGTGTGAAGGACCGTCCACCGTATGTACGAGTACAAGCGGCAAAGAATGATCTCCTGTCTGGAGCAGGCGGTTTCATTGTGTTCGGCACTTCCTGAATCATCGTAAGATCATTGTGGGATACAGCGTATACGACGTTAGTCACAAGTAGAATGACCAGACAGTACCCTTTACCTTGAGCCGAGTCGGAGATCTTGTCCCAAGTACGACCGCAAGACGATTTAACACTCATCCGTATGCCTGTGATTACTCGTGGATATTTATATGTGTAGTGTGTGTGTGTGTGTGTGTGTGTGTGTGTGTGTGTGTGTGTGTGTGTGATATTTTTGTGCGTGGGACATAAAGGTAGATAGAAAGGAAAGAAGAGATAGTTGCATTGGGAATGTTTACTGTGTCGCAATAGCTGGAAGATTCCCAATAACATCATTTTGCCTCTTCTACAGTTTTGCGGTGTCGTGAATTTTGCATCACATAAGAAGCATTAAAATTAAAGTGCTGACCATATCGATGCTATCGTGTGAAAAGTGATCATAATTTTGCTGGCTTGTGTAAGGCGTCTACAGTGGCATACTGGTAACTGTTTATTTAAATATTCTTTTCCTTCACTCTTACGTAGGTGACAAGACTAATGTTGTGAATCAAAATATGTAAAAATATAAATAAAATATATTATTATAACTACATGTTGTTGCAAATTTTTTCCTCTATACCACATATTACTCCATATCATTGCTTTTTCATCCTTCTTCATATTTCTCCACCCTCTCAGCAGGCCGCTCTCTTAGAAATATACCCGAAACTGACATACCATAAGACAGAAAGTAAATTATCTAAAAAAATCACTTTCTTGTGCAGTAACCTGTGGCAGACTGCACTTTGGGTTATATTTAATATGACGGACACGCTGCTCCTTAATTTTCCAAGATTCATAATTTCACGTCTCAAAAGCAAACCCCATTCAGTAGCAACACGATGGGTATCATTGTAGTAGCGATTATTGTGTATAGTAAAGGGCTTCGCGTACGCCGGCTGCGATGGTCTCGCGGTTCTAGGCGCGCAGTCCGGAACCGTGTGACTGCTACGGTCGCAGGTTCGAATCCTGCCTCGGGCATGGATGTGTGTGATGTCCTTAGGTTAGTTAGGTTTAAGTAGTTCTAAGTTCTAGGGGACTAATGACCACAGCAGTTGAGTCCCATAGTGCTCAGAGCCATTAGAACCATTTTACTTCGCGTGCTGCTGAGAATGGCAGTGAGACTAACAGAAGATTAGCGTTCCGGTGTTTTCAGAGTGCTACCGACATCTAGTGACTGAGAACTGGCGTCTGCATCCGGAGAGGTTTGACATATAGTACTTTTTCGAAAAACGGCTCCTTGTGTTAGTGATGCCTGATTTAAAATAAAATCTTTGGTTACGCTGGACGACGCTTTCAATACTATTGGAGAGACAGTTCTACTTCGAATGTGCAATGAAACAATCGGTGCGTTCTGTGACGACCGAACTTCAACAAAATCCACATAGTGATGGGCACACAGAGAACAAAGCCCTGCCGTCATCTAGGAAGGAAATGTTATGGACACAGATTGAAAAGACCCTATACTCCATAAATAATTTTTTTCGTCTAACCCTACTACGATTTTTGCGAATATTCTACGATACAAGCTTGAAGTGCCTCAATACTGTACGTATCTGCAAAGGCACTGTGTCGACCAAATACCCCATCAAACGTCATTAAGGACAAACTATCAAGATTCTTTTCATTAGGGGGCTCTGAAAACTACGGATCTAGTTAACCACCACATGTGGATAACGTCGACGAAAGAACAGACATATGTGAACGCTTTGTTGGCAATATCGTTCTTCATAAATTCGACGGAGAAGAATCCTTAAAGCCATTAATGTTTTGCTGCAAACTGTTGTAATGCATAAATTATTTAAAAGTAGTTCATTTTGTTTATGACAGTGCTGCAGTGCTGTGGCCTGAGGGCCTTCAATACGAACAAAGTTCTTGTTTAATATCATTCTTATGATTTCGGATGCTGCAGTCTACATGCTGAAAGCGGCAACTGCCCTACGGGTGTTATTTGCCGCCAAAGAAGCGCGCGTCACGTACCCAGGAGTAAGTAGAACAATGTTGTACACCAAGAGAGTGTTTCTCAAAGCATCGCATCGCGTGTCGCTGCATAGAGAACTCCCACTGAATCTAGCCTTATCGTCTGAGCCCGTCCTAACAACGTGCTGTTCATGGATTGAAGCTGCCGGTATTTTAATGAACATTTCCTGACAAATTCGAAAATGTTCTAGAATGCATCCACAACTAAATAGGCTGCCTTACCAGGACCAGAGATTAGCCTCTGTAGTGATGTACTTCGGGAAACGTTAGAAATTGCTAAGAATGTCAAATGCAAGCTGAGTGACAGAGTAGATAATACTCTGCTGAGCGTATAAATAAGTGCGACACTGTCCTGAGAAGAAATCTATGATATTCTAACTTTGTTACTATGTCCGATATCAATGGGGGAGTGGAAGACGCTCCAGCGGACCTCTCTCCACAAATATTTCGTCTTCTAAAATTCGCACCATCAATATCCTGTGATGTGGTGAGGTCATATGCATCTACGTCCACATCCACTCTGCTTTTCAAACTTAAGAGCCTGACACAAAGTTCGTGGATCGAAAACCGCGTTTTCTTTTAATGACTGCAACCCTATCTCTATTTATCCTTTCTAAACACCATTAGGATTCGGTACCTAAAACGATATGAGCATCAGTGCTTTCTATTAGCGCTGGGAGTTCTGGTTCTTTCGCAACGTAGTTGTGACAGAATACAACTACAACAGCGCTTGTTGTTGGGTCTACTCTCGTCCTGTGTTTTCCCTATACACATTGAAACTGAAGCACTTTCTGTACTTTCCTGAGACCCTCTAACTTAAATAACCAGTCGTTCGACGCTACACTGGCTGCAATGTCCACGTAGGCGCCCCTGTGTTCAATGGACCCCTGATGTCTTAAGCGGAACCCAGAAACCAACCACTCTGTTCTTCTTTTCGAGAAATCTGCAACCTATACTGTCGCAGAACCGTCTGAGTCTCTGATTCAGACCCGCCAGTGGGCTCCATATCAAAGATTCGCAAACTGTGTTATCGATTATGATATAGATGGTGAACTGTGTCTTCGTCTCGTAAGCAAGACAGGTAATTCTTACCGATTCCCATGGCTCCCCAAAACCACTCTTCTGATACAAAGCGATAGACATGTGATTGAGCATTGTTCTGCAAAATTATGGTCAGGTCCTGCAGAATGTGTCATCACTTCTGTCTCTAAGCTGGCCGTAGGTTGTGTTTCAAAAATGAACAGCACTGAGACAGAAGTGATGACACTTTCTGCAGGACCTGACCATCATTTTTCAGAACAATTCTCAAGCACGCAAAGTGCCGGTTGTTACTGATTTGTTTGACTGATGGGGATGCTAAGTACTACACCCCCTACCTAGCACCGACATCCCCCTCCCCTCCCTGCCAGGATTATCCCTAATGTGCCCCATCACGAGACTGACATTTGGAGCTCCAGGCTACTAGGAATCCCACCTTTAGTGACTGCCCAGATCTGGCAGACCGAGAGGACAAACGACAAATGACAGGACAAACGACTGCATCTGGCTCAAGATCCGTACAGGCCACAGACAGCGCCTGTAACGTGTTTGTCAGGCGAAACAGGGAGGCCTTTCAATCAGCTCCTAGGGAGACTTTCTCTGGCTGCCAGAGTAATGAACCGGTCGGGGACGTCCCTTGAATAGCTATGTCTATCCGTCGGCCCTCCTTCTTTGTGATGTCCACTGGAAACAGACTTAAGCTACGTGACCGAAGGCAGCACCGCCAGGAGCTTTGAGCGAAGAGTCAGCAGTTCAGCCTGCATAAAAACACAGCAGGCAGAATCCCTGTCCATACTGATATCGGCGGAACTATACACTGCACAATTATTGAAAATATGTTCCCAGAAAATGATCAGACGAGCAAGCAATTTCTATATTTAAACTATTAATGCACAGGTAATTCCAAAATAAGCCACCTCGTAAAAATAATGCACAAACGAATTGCTGTGATCTACTCCTACAAAAATGTTCCTTGTGATCGGTGACACTATGACGCCAGAATTTGAAGAAGCAGCTGCTTGTTCATTGCACATCAAAATGAAAGGTAAATTAAGGTACCTTAATAATTTAATGACGATGGACTTTTTAGTTTTTAAGTAATTAGAAATAATTTACATTTGTTAGTGTAGTATAGATATTTAGGATAAAAAATTAAATGATGTAAAATGTAGTTTCTTGATGTGCATTTCGTGTTTCTGGTACATTAAGTGCAACTTAAGATAATGACCTGGGTGTAATACAAAATTTGATTTCAGCTGAAGTTACTGTTTCGTGGTAAATAATAAATAACATATTTTTGTGGCCTTACATATTTTTTTGCTTATTTTACCCATTTCATTACATAAAAATGTAGGTATTTTGCTTGTTGATAATACATAATGCAACGTATTCCTTCCCTCTTGAACAATGGCGAGTGTCTCCGAAAATTAAGATGGAATTTACCTTTTGAATCCTCTGAACAACATATGAGAGAATCATAGTTTCATATTTATGGTGAACATCTGCAGGAGTGACATAAATGCTTTGTAAATTGAAAGCGATGCAAGGGTTTCTATACATTAGAGGCTGGTAAATGCAAATGTTACTGTCAGGAAATAGACCGAAATCCCAGTTACCAAAACATGAAATGCCTGCAAATTGCAGTTCCTCAATAGCGAGCTTTGCATCACGTAACCTTAGCGAACCGAAATTAGTGGCTTCTAGCGTTTGTGTTACATTAGGAAAATGATCAACTCGATGTTACATGGAATGTTCTATCCTTATTCTCAACCTGCTGGAAATCATTTCTTCCCTGCCTGAACCTGGTGACCTATCTCTAAGCACATCTAAAATTTGGTCGAATAGCCATAATACCATCTGGCTGGTCCATCAGAAATTGTTCCTGAGCTGCTCTGAATGCCAGTCCTCAGGGACACATTCAGTGGCTGCATTACAACGTGTGAAACCTCGTAACACAAGGCAGCGATCGCCTCACCAATAAATCATAACGGCCAAATTGCGTTGTTCTACAGTGCTTACTGCTACCAGAAAGAAGTTTCCAGTGGATACTGAAAATGTGGCAATTATTTACGGAAAATACAGAACTGGCTCTATGTTTCGATTACGTTCCCTTTCGCAGCAGGATAACCTTGTAGACTATGGTAGCCATACAGTAAAAGGAGCAGGAGAAATTCACGTAGTTAATAATATTACAGGCAATTCAACAGATCTATCCAGAATGAGATTTTCACTCTGCAGCGGAGTATGCGCTGACATGAAACTTCCTGTAAGATTAAAACTGTGTGCCGGTCCGAGACTCGAGCTCGGGACCTTTGCCTTTCGCGGGCAAGTGCTCTACCAACTGAGCTACCCAAGCACGACCCACACCCCCTCCTCACAGCTTTACTTGAGCCAATATCTCACCTCCTACCTTCTAAACTATACAGAAGCTCTCCTGCGAACCCTGCAGAACTAGCAGTCCTCCCAGGAAGTTTCATATCAGCGCACACTCAGCTGCAGAGTGAAAATCTCACTCTGGAAACATCGCACAGGCTGCGGCTAAGCCATGTCTCCGCAAGATCCTTTCCTTCAGGAGTGCTAGTTCTGCAGAGTTCGCAGGAGAGCTTCTGTAAAGTTTGGAAGGTAGGAGACTAGATAGTGGCAGAAGTACGGCTGTGAGAACGGCTCGTTAGTCGTGGTTGGGTAGCTGAGTTCCCTTGCCGCGTAGCATTATGGCAGCGCTAGGATACTTCGTCACCGCTGGTATGTCACTGAAGATCAGATACGTATCTCCCCAAGGAAAAAGGTGGCCTAGTTAACATATATGATAGGGCCATTGCCCTCTATGTTAGCTCACATTTGTGTCTGCTGCGCCGTTGTCCTACAAGCCTCACGAGTCTGCTCCTGACGGCGCTACGACCTGCTTCACTAAGAGCGCCGGTGCCACTGCAGGACATCCCAGCGCCCCTCTTTTATATAGGACGTTTCTATTTAGAACGAAGTTATTCCAGTGCAGCGCTCACGGCACCACGAATGGCCACAACTCGACGCCTACATCACGACATACTGCCCCCATGTTGTTTCCCAATGGTACGTAGTCGTTAATGGGAAGCTGGTGACACAAGAACGTCTCTACAATATCCACATGGCAGAGTCTCCGAATTGTGTGAGTTGTAATACAGTAGATTCTGACGAGCACCGCCTCATCTGTGGAGAGGCGGAACGGGTTTTGCACCTAGTGTGGCAGATACTGGCTTATCTATTGCCAGTTAGGCCGGAGCATATATCCGCACCCACGTCATTGTTTCCGGATGAGACATTTTACCCCAAGACTCGGATCAACTCCGTCACTTGGATACGTGGACATGCGGTCCATTACCTCTATCGTGACGGACATAAGAATTTCCTTGACTTCTGACTCTATTTGCAAGAAAGACATCATGCTATTTCCGGACATACCAGATATCTACAATGCTTCGCAAACAACCTATGGAGTGTATTTCACAGCCCGCCGTCTTCCAGGGAGTGGTAGATGAGGTCTGAACGAACTGCAATCGATCATATATTGAACTGTCCTTATCAGTGGGCGCAGTCGCTGGGAAGCCTAACTACGGAGTGGTAGCTTTATTTTCATGTTATTTGTGTTTACTATATTCGATGGCGACTTCATTCTGTTATTGTTTCCCACGCTTGATTAACTATGACTGTTCGCACATTCATAGCTATATAAATAAATAAAATAAAAAAAGTTGGTAGAGCACTTGCCTCCGAACGGCAAAGGTCCCGAGTTCGAGTCTCGGTCCGGCACACAGTTTTAATCTGCCAGGAAGTTTCAACACATATAATGTCATTTTCTTTGTTTTAAATTTTTTTTACGTCAGGCCATTACCAATTAATTGAAAATTTTTACGTATGCATTTTGTTATGTTAAATTGTATAAATGGATATCTATATTGTTCTTTATTGTTGCGTTGTTAGCAACAAAACAGTACTGTTATATAGAAACCTTATGATCTCTTGAAGTATTGCATGATCTGCTTGAGACACGCAGAAGGGAAGGTTCTGAGAAAACAGTAAATAAGTAAATATTACGGCATTCCCTGTGTCCCATGAGAAATCAGTTCTGCATAAATTGATACAGTTAAACAGGGAACGTAAAAAATTATTTTAATTTAACAATTTAAACGTAAAAAATGTACCATCTGTAATAGCATCTAGGATGCAGGCTACTGATGTCCGTGCCATCAATGTAGTGTGTTTCATTAACTATGAGGCTGTAATAATGATAACATTCTACTTCTCCTTCCTACCATTAATTTTCATGTTTATATTTAATAAATGACGTACAACATTTAATTCCTTCATACGAAAGTAAATGCCAACAAACGCATTAAAACTGCATTCCTGTCCAATAATTACTTCATTGTTATTTATTTTTCCGAAGCAGCGGCTTTATATGTTTGATAACATTTTAACCTCGTTGAAGTAAATAGCCAAGAAGAGCGGCAGACGATGGAGTGCAAATATTGATTTTAAAGTCCTTTTTCCTTCTCTTTCCTTAAAAATATTGCCTGAGTTTATTGTGCTACTTCAAAGGTCTCTGTCAGTCGAGTTTTATAATTGATATCGAGATACTGTAACATATGATTCACCGCTTGCTTAGCCACTGTAAGACGAAATCATCACTTATTTATTTCAGCAAATTTCGAGCGCAGTTACCAATGTTTACAGCGTTTTAAAGTCTCAAAGAGAAAATTGTGAGACTCACTGTAAAGGTTTAAATGCTTCTGGATACTCGGAGAGAGAGTCATTCTATCGTCTGCCTGGCATCGACATCAACACTCAGACGATTTACAGTGACTTACGTACTGCAATAACACGGAAAATTTTTATAGCGGGTACAGGGCGCAATATTTGGATTCAAGTAGTCACTATTTACTGTAGAACATCTATGATTATCGTCAGTGACTGGAATGAGTATACGTGATGTTGTGTTTAGTTTTTAACGGATGATGGCTCCAAATCCCTTTCTTTCCGCACCCTGCTGCGAGGTGTACAATGGTACTGTAACGGCTATACATAAATAACGACAAATTTATGTATTATCTTGCGCATATCTACATTTGACGTAACTACACTGAAGCGCCAAAGAACCTGCACGCGTATTCAGATGCCGAGACATGTAAACAGGCAGAATACGGAGCTACGATAGGCAACGCCTCTATAATACAAGTGTCTGGCACAGTTGTTAGGTCGGTTAATGTTGCTAAAATAACAGGCTATCAAGATTTATGTGAGACTGAACGTGGTGTTCGGCGGACGAGCGATGGGATACAGCATCTCCGAGTGATGAAGTGGAGATTTTACTGTACGACCATTTCACAAGTGTACCTTGAATATCAGGAATACGGTAAAACATCAGCTCTCCGACATCGCTGCGACCGGGAAATGATCCTGCAAGAACGGGACCAAAGACAACTGAAGATAATCGTTCAACGTGATGGAAGTGCAACTCTTCAGTAAATTGCTACAGATTTAAACGTTGGGCCATCAACAGGTGTCAGCGTGTGAACCATTTAACTAAGTATCATTGATATGAGCTTTCGGCGCCAAAGGCGCACTCTTGTACCTTTGATGACTGCACGACACAAAGCTTTACGCCTCGCCTGGGACCATCATCATCGACATTGGACTGTTGATGACTGGAGACACGTTGCCTGGTCGGACGTCTCGTTGCAAATTGTATCGAACGGATGGACGTGTACGGGTGTGGAGAGAACCTCATGAATCCATGAGCCCCCCATGACAGCAGCGGACTGTTCAAGCTCTTGGAGGCGCTGTAATGGCATTGGGCGTGTGCTGAAGAGGTGACATGTGACCCTAGATACGACTCGAATAGGTGACACGTACGTAAGCATCCATTCATGTACATTGTGCACTCCAACGGATTTGGGCAATTGCGGCAGGACAATGTGACACCCCGCACGTCCAGAATTGCTGGAGACTGGTTCTGAGAACACTGTTGTGAGTTTAACCACTTCCACTGGCCACCAAATTCTCCAGAAATGAACATTATTGAGTATATCAGGTGTTCCTTGCAACGCGCTGTACGAAGAGACCTCCACCTTCTCGTACTCTTACGGATATATGGACAGCCCTGCAGGATTCTCGGTGTCAGTTCCAGGATTCTCGGTGTCAGTTCCATCCAGCACTACTTCAGACATCAGCCAAGTTGTGTTGCGGCACTTCTGCATGCTCCCGGGAGCTCTACACGATATTAGGCAGATGTACCAGTTTTTTTGGCTTCTCGTTGTAACTCTGATCTCATTTCGTATCGGTCTTAAGAAAATTAAAAAAAATGCGTATAGTGCTCTTTGCGTGTCCAAAAGTCCATCGCTTTGCTCCTATAGTCGCGTTGCGCCATATACGAAGGTGGCAGCAGAATTAGTCCACAGTCTTTCTTGAATACGGGTTCTTTCAGTGTAACCGACAGAGTTTTGTGACAAACAAGTTTCATCTCCCGTAACGACTGCCACTTGAGTTAGCTGGCCATCTCTTTTGAATTCATACACACCGTCTGTCGGAAAAGTTCCGAGCATGAATCTGTTCCTACAGTACACGCCACGTCAGGGCAGTAATTACAGAGGTGGCTTGAAGTAATAACTGTAAACAAGAGATGTGCGTTCAACCAGTCAGTTCTGAGCGGGCAGTGTTAAGCAGAGGAAGTGCTGCATTACTGTGTGAATGTCGTTGTCCCAAAAGGCAATGTAGCAGCAGCTCTACATCAAGACTTCAAGACGTTCTCCAGAATGTTTCGAAGAAGAGAAAAGTGTGTGCAATGTTTGTCCCGCACTCCTTCACTCCCGAAAAAAGACAACGGCGCGTGGACGCCTTCTATGACTAAATTCCAATGATAAACGCGCACAGTTCATGCGTGCGGTCAGTAGCTATTAGTCAGTTGCAGTACTGAATCGGCATTGGGGTGCCGCGCAGGTGAAAATTTTAGCCATCCGTGCCATGCTCTGGCGGTCTTACGATTTCGGTATGGAGTGATTAGTATGGTGTTGTGGGACGTGCGATCTTGATAAAAGTGAGCGTAGTTATATTGGTTTTGAAATGATGAATCTCTCTGTCGAGCGTTTCACTGTCCGCTGCCGAAAAGTCAGAAAAGAAGTAAATTCCTGCGTTATAGAGGAGAGAGGCAGCAGATTTTTGTGACACAGGAGCAAGTCGTTTTATAGCAAGCTTTTTAAATGTGGTGGTACACAGGGCCACAGTAGGTTAGGTGGGCACAAGGGACAACTCAAAGGAAAACAACTGAAGAAGTATTTCATTGATCTGCAGTGTGGAGGG
This sequence comes from Schistocerca gregaria, assembly GCF_023897955.1. Lineage (NCBI taxonomy): Eukaryota > Metazoa > Arthropoda > Insecta > Orthoptera > Acrididae > Schistocerca > Schistocerca gregaria. The sequence continues at coordinate 131,952,818 of NC_064921.1, read as the reverse complement.
GTGCGGGAGAGAGGGGTGGGAGGGGAGGGGAGGGGAGGGGATTGGGAACGTTATGGCATAACTTGACCATTGAAGTTGACTGGACACATCTGAACATCTGAAGCATAAAGGAAGACGAAGGTTTACCTCCGACAGGCAGGTTCGGATGGGTTACGATACAATAGTTATGAAGAGGTTTGCACAGGCCACACTACTGGTGAGGCCTGCATCAAACCAGTCTTCCCACCTAAGGGCACAACAAGATGGTTCTTGCACGATACGCTCTGTTACGCTATAATTTCCGTTCTGGTCCTTTCGATATGAATCTTGGTAGAAGAATCTGCACTTAACCTTAGCTGTTTCGTGGCTTATTTTGGCTTAAGACCCGCCTCCGTAACCGAGGCTCCTGCTTGTCCAGTTGCTCGATTCGGAGGTAAGCCGATTTGCACCCTCGTTAGGTAGAATTTTCACTGCCAGCATTACGTCTGCAATGGAAGGAGAGGTGGTGGTGTGACGTTGGGGATTACCAGTCTTTGTGCCATTGCACTGGATTAAATTCCACAACTCCCTACAGTCTCGTTGAGTAAGGGAATCTCACGCTGTCAACGGTGATCCGTCTTTCGGATTGGGACATTAAAATCGGCTGTTCACTTGGTGCTAAGCTACGACCTGCAACGGGTCTCATCCCGTTTCAATCGCTTAAAAAAAATCTCTTTCAGTCATGCACACGCCGTAGATAGGCGCTTGGTACTTCACAACAGGTCAGGCCTTCCCTACAACAGCGTCCTGCATCAGGATCCCTACGCGCGTTCCCTGAACATGGGACTATGTGACTTTCATGTTGCTTTCGGACGTACTGAATACGCTTCGAAATAATATGGTCAAGATGGCCATCGTTTGGACTTTCACTGTCTAAGAGAATTGCATGTTCAAATCTTATTCGTGTAATTGGCAAGTGACACGAGGTGTCTCCTCGGAAGATTCTTTCGGCTGTACCACAGTTTCTTTGGTATGGCTCGTGGGACACAATTAAAATTATTTTTGCTCCCGTGATATTTGTTGTTACCGTTGCAGATATGTAATTTACACTAAAATGCGCAGAAATTCGGGCTACTTAAACCGGTAAACTAAGTGTTTCTCCTTCTTTGATGCTGTCTCCTGCTGGGATATGACCACTTCGTGTTAAGGAATTCCTCAGTGTCCACTCAAGCACCTTAAACCTCATAACGGATTTCATCTCGTCATATATGCTGCCATTTTTTTGATACTTTCAGTTTCCGCCCTCACAACGCATCAGTCTCATCCTAAGGGACTGCACGAATAAGCGTTTTGCTGCAGTTGTGAGTATCATACAATAATGTTTCATTTCTTGCAATTATCTCATAAGTTTCGTTATTGGCAGACTCTCTATAATTTGACTCACTAATAACGAAGGGCATTGATGTGCAACACTCCAAAATTTTTGGATCCGTCGGTACACGTATGGCAGATATATTCCTCTCTTCTCTTTACGTCAGCACAATCTCATGGGAAACCTGAATTAGGGACGGCTGTTGTGCTGGAAGAGCGCTCCTGTCCTTCCGGCGAACAGAACAGCTCTGAATGTCACAAGAGCTGACGTCGTCACCTGTGCCATCTGGCATCGTTGCTGTCAAGGGCAATACGGACAAGGCAATGACATCGTAGTATTCGATTGTGTCCAGAGCGTAAGTGGCTAACGAATGGGACAGTCTGAGCAAATGTAATTTATCGCTATCATTTGTTATCCGAAACTGCTGCGTTACCAGCCGATGAGCAACCCCAGCTGGCACTTGGTTGCAGATTATAGTCGACACAGGCAGCATCCAGACTAAGAAAGAATGATAGAAAGAAAAATAAAAGCTAAAAAGCTAATAAAAAAGTCAATACAGTAACGCAGCGAAGTATTAGAAACAGAAAGAAACATGAAACCAAGTAACTGAATAAAACTAAGACTGTAACTGTTTTGATTAGATTTAGAAATTTAACAAAAACGGTGTATTTGTTGAGATTCGAAGCTACGACCTAGTAGAAGCCAGATTTGTACGTTAACCATTGGGCTACGCCACACACTGGGCATTTATGACTGCTACATTTATGACTGTGGTGACGCAGTTACAGCGATAAATTGGAGCCTTCAAAAAGTCGGCTTCACCCAATGTCATATTTAATGTAAGCCGTTCTATGATATTATGATAACTGTATATGTGAACTGAATCGCGTCTTGCAGGAAAGCATTCAGAAGTGTTTGATTGAGGCAGTGTATTAAAAGTTTGTATTTCGTTGTCATCATTTTGTGTGCACGTGTGTGGGGTTGAATCGGGGTTTGTTTTGGGAGTTGTTATCATGTGTGGTCTCAACTGCTTTGGCGCAGTGGTAAAAACGGTTCCTATCAGAACACCAAAGTAAAAAGGTCAGGCTGTATTAGTATTTGGATGGGTGACCATCCGCTCTGCCACGCGCTGTTGGCAAGCGGGGAGTGCTCATCCCTTGTGAGGCAAACTGAGGAAATAGCGGTTGCGGTCTTGTAAACATCAGGTCGGGAGAGTGAAATGGTTCAAATGGCTCTGAGCACTATGGGAGTTAACTTATAAGGTCATCAACTTAGAACTACTTAAACCTAACTAACATAAGGACATCACACACATCCATGCCCGAGGCAGGATTCGAACCTGCGACCGTAGCGGTCGCGCGGTTCCAGACTGTAGCGCCTAGAACCGCTCAGCCACCCCGGTGGCAGGTCGGGAGAGTGGTATGCTGACCATATGCCCGTCAATATCAGCATCCGCTGACGCCTGTGGGAGATGACACGGCGCCGTTGGGCTTTCATGGACAATTCAGCCGGAGTTTAGTTTTTATCATGTACGATGAAATGCGAAATAAACGTGTCAGACGCACGATTCTGGACTGAAACACATGAAGAAACCCAGACGCGGAATTGATTTGACCAATTTTTGTGGCAGCTTTGCAACGGCGAACGGTTTGGGCAGGACGTTGACCGCTTTGATTGGAGGAACACCAGCTCAAACGCGTGAAGTGTTATCTATCAAGTAATTTTAATCACACTACAGATAATATCTGCTGGATACTTGTTTTTGTTTTGCTTCCGGACGAAACGTTATGTGTAGATGTGAAGGCAAATACGGCAGCCCGCATTCTCGACTGCGCGAGCAGCTAAATTTAGACAAACACCGTAACGACATTGTACATTCTGGCATCGTCATTATTTTGATGACTGTGTAGGACATGTAATGCCGCCCAGTTAGCCGTTGCTCGGGCGCTTCGGCTCACAAGACAATGAGCTGGAGGACACTTCCTGCCCGAAAGGCAGCAAACGTGGGAACGCCACCGCCACCCATTGTGGCTGGTTCGCTGTGTGTCCCAAACACCGTGACCTTACTCGTCATTTGTTCCCGTGCACTTGCGATCGTATCTATAGCTGCTACTTTGTAAGACGACAACACCGAGACCTGTTACGTAATGAGTGTACGCTTCCACTGTCGACATACCGCAAAGGTCAGATCTCAGGAGGTCGTGTACGATTTCTATCTTTGCTTCTCTCGGAACTAGTATGTAAGTAGATAAAAAGTGCTCATCGACCCCTTATAATGGACGGCAATTCTTACTAGAAGTAAATGCTTTAGCGACAGTGGCGTGAAACGGGTTTGTTATGGTACTTGGTGTCACCTTTAAATGCGTGAGTCAGATTTCGATCGACACTTTTTACCTTCGGCCCTTGTGTCTCATAAAACCAATAAGCAGACTTCTTCACCGCGCATATGAGTGGTTTATTAGGTTGTTTCATTTCTAACCACCGCCACATGTCGCTTAAGCAATGATTTAAATCGCTACACTTAAACCCTCATCTTACGTAAGCAACAGAGCTTACATCTTAGGTGTTGCGAGACAACTCAGATCACTTAATAACGGCAAGTCTTCCGGTCCAGATGGTATTAAAATCAGTTTCCTTTCAGAGTATGCAGACACAGTAGTGCCTTTCTTAGCGATCATATACAACTGCTCACTTGACGAAAGGCTTGTTCCTAAAGACTGGAAAGTAGCGCAGGTCACACCAGTAGTCAAAAAAGGAAATAGGAGTAACCCATTGAATTACAGACCCATATCACTGACCTCAATTTGCAGTAGGGTTTTGGAGAATATACTGTACTCTTACATTATGAATCACCACAAAGAAAATTGCTTATTGACACATAAACAACACTGATTCAGAAAATATCATTCTTGTACAATACGGATAGCTCTTTATCCCCATGAAGTAGTGAGTGCTGTCGACAAGGGATCTCAGATCAATTCCATATTCCCAGATTTCCAGAAGGCTTTTGATACCGTTTCTCACAAGCGACTATTAATCAATTTGCGTGCATATGGAGTATCGTCTCAGTTGTCTGACTGGATTCGTGATTTCCTTTCAGAGAGATCACAGTTCGTAGTGACAGATGGTAAATCATCGAGTAGAACATAAGTGATATCTGGTGTTCCGCAAGGTAGTGTCATAGGCCCTTTGGTGATCATGATTTACATAAATGATCTAGGTGATAATCTGAGCAGCCCTCTTCGATTGTTTGCAGATGATGCTGTAATTTACCGTCTAGTTAAATCATCAGACGATAAATTCCAGTTACAAAATGATGTAGAGAGAATTACTGTATGGTGCGAAAAGTGGCAATTAGTACTAAACAAAGGAAAGTGCGAGGTCATCCACATGAGTACTAAAAGAAATCCGATAAATGTTCGGTATACGATAAATCGCACAACTCTACGGGCTGTCAATTCGACTAAATACCTAGGAATTACAATTACGAGCAACTTAAATTGGAAAGACCACATAGATAATATTGTGGGGAAGGTGAATGAAAGACTGCGCTTTGTGGGCAGAACACTTAGAAGATGCGACAAACCCACTGAAGAGGCAGCCTACATTACATTTGTCCGTCCTCTGCTGGAATACTGCTGCGCGGTATGGGATCCTTACCAGGTAGGATTGACGGAGGACATGGAAAAAGTGCTAAGAAGGGCACCTCGTTTCGTGTTATCGCGCAATAGGGGTGAGAGTGTCACTGATATGTTAGGCGATTTGGGGTGGCAGTCACTGAAAAAAAGGCAGTTTTCATTGCGGCGAGATCTCTTTACGAAATTTACTGTCCCGAATGCGAAAATATTTTGTTGACACCCACCTACTTAAGCAGAAATAATCATCATAATAAAATAAGAGAAAGATTTAGGTGTCCCTTTTTCCCACGCGCCACTCGAGAGTGGAATGGTAGGGAAGTAGTACGAAAATGGTTCGATGAACGCTCTCCCAGGCACTTAAGTGTGAAATGCAGAGTAGATGTAGACGTAGATGTAGATGTAGCTTTTGACATCATACGTCAGATTTTCATTTAGCTGAAATAGCTAGCCCCTGAAACCCACATGACTCTCTCTTCGGCCGCGGTGGGCTCGCGGTTAAGGCGCTCAGTCCGGAACCGCGTGACTGCTACGGTCAGAATCAGGTAGCTATCTCACCAGCAATGGCTGGAACTTGAGTGGGGAGCGTAGGCAAAACGTCTACCGAAGGCAGGAGAACAAACGGAATGACTACCTCAGACTGTATACACCTACCCGATATATTTAACCACCATAAATCGAACGCTTCCACCAAAGCGTGTGGATGGTGGAATATACACAAAGAGCACAGTGTGAGAGCTGTCTTCCGCCTGGCTACCGCAAGGCCAGAAAACTACCCAAGATATTTCTGTGACCCGAGTTAGTGTTCGCTCTGACATGTTGGTTACAGGGTGCAAAAGTATACGAGCCTCTGAAACAGACACAGTAAAGTCACCGTAACGTTGTAATGACCTCGACGAAAAAAGCTGACACACTTCAAGAGATTTTCGATTTAACAAGTTAATCTGAAAATACGTGTTTATTGCCTGTGCAATTGTTGATGGAAAAAAAGGCAAGTAACGCTATCCATGTTCAAACAGAACAAGTGATTTCTCTAATGACTTAGTTTCATCAGCAGTAGGTGACGATACTGAGGTAGTTTGACGAAATTTGAGATGCCATTCTTTTCTCAACTACGTTTTACTTAATATTGTTAAGTCAGAACCACAGGAGGGAAGCTTTACGATCAGTGTATTGTGGGGCAATATTTATTTAAATTTTATGCTTTTCCAAGATTTTCTGTAGTACTTTGGAACATTATTTCTATTTCTGATTTTAAGAGGAGTTAGCTATCCCATAAATTCCATTTGTTTTATTTGACTGTAAGTGGCACGTATCTCGCATTTTACAATATTTTGGTTACGAAATTTCTCAGAACACTTTACTATCGAATAAATCAAGAGCTGTTACAAGTTTTCAAGAGCAAACTTAATTTTCCAATAAAGAAGTCATATGCCGGCAGCGGTGGTCTCGCGGTTAAGGCGCTCAGTCCGGAACCGCGTGACTGCTACGGTTGCAGGTTCGAATCCTGCCTCGGGCATGGATGTGTGTGATGTCCTTAGGTTAGTTAGGTTTAAGTAGTTCTAAGTTCTAGGGGACTGATGACCACGGATGTTAAGTCCCATAGTGCTCAGAGCCATTTGAACCATTTGAAGTCATATGAGAGAAAGTGTAAAATGCTTATTATTTTGGCGATGCGGCATACGACCTAATTTTTACTAACTCTACTTCCAAAGAGTGTACAGTAATATACAATTATTATAATTTTTGTAAAATTTACTGATCTCGGGAGGAGTAGTTTCTTCGTAACTCTTCACTGATGTCAGCAGAAAACTGTGTATTAAAATTAATTTCGCAAGTTGCCTGTTCTGGAACAATCTACAGCGCCATGCTGTAATACATCGTTTGTCATACGCGCCAAAAGCAGATGGTCTTTGTCTCGGGTTCTTGTAGGACAGTCTTTGTCTAGAAGTGAACTTGTAAGTCAATCTTTGTGCTTCGGACAGTGTGTGCGCGAATACGACTTTTTATGTTCGAAATTGTAATTTTTACTGAAAATGCTTTTGGAATGTTCTGCGAATTTGTTGACCGAGGGCAGTATGGGAGCTCTGTATACTCGAAAGAACACTCACTTTAGCGATGTGCGGAAATCTGACGCATAATTTCATTCGTCTACATGGATAGGAAACAAAAGCAAATGTGATGAAAATGTGAATATAAGGACTCTGGATCACAAATACAATCACGAAATGAGTCTTAAAATTTTTACTCACTTCATCATTCAATTTACAACTGTTTTTAATATAGCTCTTTGTCGTATTATTTAACTACGCGTTTACATAGCTATGTGACTAGCTGAAAAATGGGATTAATTATTATGAAATTAAATGACAAAGAGAGCAGCAGTGGTAGGACAGGACGTTAAACCTCAATCTTCCTTCCTTCAACTTCGGCTTCATGCTCTTGTCGGCTAGTGAGCGAACAGTTCCCGAAATGAGCTTAATTCTTTTGTCATACGTTCTCCTTCATCCATAGCGTTATGAAACATATTTCACGTAGGCATCGTGGTGGAGGTAACTCTGTTGAAATCATCTTGTGGACAAGACGAGCAGTTCAGTAAGCATTCTCATTGAGCTCAGCGGGAATGGAAGGGAGAGTTCGTAAGCTGCTGCATAGTTGGCTGTCACCCAAGGAGCGATGCACCTACACATGAAAGCAAGAGGCATAACGTTTCACATCAGTAAAGAGGCTTGCCTTCAGCGAAACGACAGGTCATGGATGACATAGGCACAACAGAATCGTGTGTCACACCACATCGTAAAAATTGTGTTACACATTTTTTCAAATATTTCTGAATCATTATTTTAGCCCTTGTTGTTTACTTTTCGATGATGGCTTCATTTCAGTTCTCATTTTCAATATATGCACCACGTGCAAGTTTTCGACGTTTGTGAGATTAGATTCAAGAAACGCACAAAATTTAAGAATAAGCTTTATTAAACAATAAAATTCTACATTGATGTGACGCAAACACGAAACAACTAAAAATGTGTCATTTACATATTTGTGATATCAAAATCTGCTGCTGTGTACATCCACTATTGTGTTCTTCATCCTCTCCTCGGCACTACTGCTCAAACCTCGACCACTTTTCTCCAGTGGCCCTTTCGAGATCCTCTGTGTTAGGACGGTTCCTGTGAAGAAGCATATCGTACCTGAACCGGACTCTAAAGTGCTCAGTCAGGTTGATGTCAACATTTACGGCAGAACAAACCATTTACTTGACACCGGCTTCCTGGAGGAGGTTATTCACTAGGTGAGAGCTGTGTGCTGTAAAATCGGATCCGACACTGAAACTTCGAATGGGAGGGCTGCAAAACAGCTTGTAGCTTCCTGCAGCGATACGGGAAAGGTCTCATATTACCATTGACATTGAAGAGAAGTCTTAAACATATTAATATGATATCTTACTGAACCAACGAGATTGCATGCTGGAGATGTGTATTGGTCTGTTTCTTCCTCGAAATTTGCTAGCCACAAGAAAACTCCCGTACAGGTCAATGGAGAGAACGTGATGGTGCTGATCTGTGCTTAATCGCAGACTACCTGCTAGGGAGGATATTACACATACATTCTACGCATCCGCTAACCATAAGGCCAATCCTTTCCCCATGATTCGACCGGTGATGAACTATCACAAGGGCTCTAGCCCGGCTTACTGACTGTACACCATCAGGCGTTTTTTGCCCCCTCCAGTCCATCTGTGCCCGAGGGCACACGCTGCCCTCTAGTTGGTGAGCAAGCTACGTGACCTAGGGGTTCCCATGAGTCATAACTTGTAGGTAGTGCTCATCAGTTGGTACTGTTGACTGCCATTCACCAATACGAGGGTGACCTTCAACGGTTTCTATCTCACAGTAATGGAGTTGATGTGGAATATTGCGGGTGACAAATGATTGAAATGTATGAAATAAACTAGGCATAACTTCTGAACGGTTTGCCGTAGGACGTTCAGACTCCACGGTTGGCCGCGAGGCATGACGGGAATTAGTATGATTCGGTTTAGCGACAAAATCCACTTTCATTTGGATGGGTTCGTCAATAAGCCAAATTTGCGTAGTTGAGGTACCGAGATTCCGCATTTTGGCGATGGAGAAGTCTCTTCACATTCAACGGGTGACTGTGAGGTATGCAATGTCCAGTCAAGGAATAATCGGTGTGATATTCCTTGATGGCACGGTGACTACCGAAAAGTACGTGAAGGTTTTGGATGATTGTTTCATCCCCCTTATTCAAACACACTGATTTCGACAAGACGAAGTTCATGCAAAACGGAGCTCGACCCCATCGAAGCCGGAGTGTGATGTCCTGGACAAGCACTGTGCGGACCACATTCTGGCTCTGGGGTACCCAGAGGCCACTGGCATGGGCCTCCATGGGCCACCGTATTCTTCGGATCTGAACCCACGCGACTCCTTTTCGTGGAGCTATATTAAAGACAAGGCGTACAGGAATAATTCTAAAACCTTTTCTGAGTTGAAATAGCCGTTCAGGAGGTCATCGACAGCATCGGTATTCCGACACTTCAGCGGGTCGGTAGAATATCGCTATTCGTCTGCGCCACATTATCTCCAATTATGTCAGCCATATCGAATATGTCATATCCTAAATCCGAACATCTGCAGTGACTTTTACATGTTGAATAAAGTGTGTGCACTCCGTAGTTTGTAGCTAATTCAAGTTTTTTCTCATACAATTCAACAATTGTCACCCTTTGTTTTGGCCACTATCGTCTGCTGATGGCAACTCTTCTTGTCATGAAGTGACGACTTGCCTTCTAAGTCTGAATTGATCCTCGGAGGCATCTTCACAGAGTGAGCAACATTACATTTTTTTTATATAACTAATTGTTAACCATAATGAGTCCATATTGATAATTTCGATACGCCACTTCTGTTAAATGAACGACGTTATGTTGCTGTGTACGTGTTTTGTACTTAAAAGCTTGTCCATACTAATACTATAGATGCAATAGTAATTGTGCCTGTTACGTCCTCACGACTGAAAAGATTCTGGAGAACTTAGTATGAAGACTGCTTAAATTTCGAGGAAGAAGGATACATAAGAAGGTAGAAAAACAAAAACACCTACAAGAGGGTGAAAACGTAAAGAATGTATTTTTTTTTACAACTGTGAACATAAACCATACTAAAATGTAGACTTTAACGGCTGGAAATGTCATGTCCATTATAATTATCCGGTCTGTTATGCCGTGGTCGGTTGATGAATTCTGTGTCAGTTCCCAACATTTCGTCCCCGTCTGCGGAGGACATCTTCAAGGAGGTCTGTAGATCGATGGAAGGTCCGACATACGCATTGGCTCGCTACTAACTGCCGCTAAATTCCGTGTCCGCGCGCTCCCACCGGTGTTGAAGAAGAGGTGTACCCTCCTTCCACAATGGGTGATGGAAACGACGATCGACGGCAGCGGACAGCGGCCAATTGCACTGACGTTTTCAAAACCCGTGACGTTACGCCTCGGTGCGGGAGCGTGCGGACACGGAACTTAGCGGCAGTCAATAGCGAGTCAGTGGGTGTGTTCGACCTTCCATCGAGCTACAGACCCCCTTGAAGATGTCCCCCGCACACGGGGACGAAACGTTCGCAATTGACAAAGAATTCATCAAACGACCACGGCATAGCAGCCCGGATAATTATAATGGACAGAACATAAACCATGTTAAATTCATTAACTTTGAAACATACTGGCAAATTAATACTTTAAGCCAGACCAGGACTCGAACTAAGGACCTTTGCTTTTTGCAGGCAAATGCTCTACAGAGCTACCCAAGCAAGACGCACGAACCATCTCCACAGCTTCAATTCTGCCAGTACCTCGTCTCCTACCTCCTCTCTTTCTGGATTATTAACTTTGTTTCATAACACACATGTTGAATAACGTATAGGTGCTTAGGTTCTTCAGTAGCAGAGTGCATTGATGTGTGCTCCTGCCAACGCCCCTCCACGTGCATCGCTCGGTAGCGTGACGGAGTGTCATTCCATCATACTTTGTGGCAGAGTGGAATCAATTCTACGACGCAGCTGCACTCAGTCCGAACAGGATGATGTTATTGCAACTACTTAATCATTATCATTCATCATAACAAAATTACTGATACTTGAGTGGAGCGGTGGGCAACAGTTAGTTATATTTTACATCAATGTAGAATTTTATTGTTTAATAATGCTTATTCTTTAATTCTGTGCGTTTCTTGAATCTAAAGTCACAAACTTCGAAAATTTACAGTGATGCCAAACTTTTTCAATGGCTTATGATTTTAATATATAGAAAAAGAGAATTAAAATGAAGCCGTCATCGAAAAGTAAACAACAAGGGTTAAAGTAATGATGCAGCAATATTTGAAAAAATGTGTAACACAATTTTTACCATTTTAATATAAGTAACTAATTTTATAAATATTACTTTCTGTCGTACTCCCGTGGAAAGAGAATATTCTAAAGAATTGAATGTGGCCTTCAACCACTAAAGTACGGTAACCACTGTACCTTTTCCTCTGCTGCCTTATCTATGGCCAAGGGGTGGCTGAGCGGTTCTAGGCGCTACAGTCTGGAACCGCGCGACCGCTACGTTCGCAGGTACGAATCCTGCCTCGGGCATGGATGTGTGTGATGTCCTTAGGTTAGTTGGGTTTAAGTAGTTCTTATTTCTAGGGTACTGATGACCTCAGCAGTGAAGTCCCATAGTGCTCAGAGCCCATGGGAAGCAATGTGTGAGAATGTTGCAGTAACAGCCTGAGGACAGATAACGATCTTACCTGTCGAAGTTAATTTATCTGAAAGATCACCCCAGCCGCCTCCTCAGGGCCTCCATGCGTTTCCCATACACCTGAGGCAATTGTATGTGAAACACTGAAGGTCACTCTTCCACTAACCCCCGTGTCCCCGCCCCCCCCCTTTCCATCACCCTACTCTCTGGGCCAATAGGCATCACACTCCTCCACCCAAGCCTTTGTCTTTTATTACTATAGCCCTTGCATGGACATTGTTATTCGAGGACTGAATGTCATCAGAAGCAAAGTTATTCTACTTAAAATGGCTGTAAGGATTTCCGTAATTTACGACATAACGCACTTTCACATTATAGTACGTGACTGAGTTAGTGTACGCAAATGGCATCTTGCCATATTCTGCAAAAATGGCGTAAAATATTAGTGCTCTTGGTGAAGTGTGTGACAGGGCATCCTCCTTAAAATTGATAGCTAATATTACCGTAATTCATAATCTAAAGTGGCAAAATTTGAGTTTTCATTTTAATTAACACAAACAGCAGCAAAGAATTCGGCATTTTCGTCATATTTAGCAAAATGACTGTTAATATTAATAAAATGTGTGTGTGTGAACTCTTATGGGACTTAACTGCTAAGGTAATCAGTCCCTCAGTTTACACACTACTTAACCTAAATCATCCTAAGGACAAACACACACACCCATGCCCGAGGGAGGACTCGAACCTCCGCCGGGACCAGCCGCGCAGTCCATGACTGCAGCGCCCAAGACCGCTCAGCTAATCCCTCGCGGCTGATATTAATAACATAATTTAAGAGATAAGATAAGCTGGCATTACATTGTGCAGTTGAATATTATAACTTAATAACATCATTACATAACCTACAAAAGTTGTGGAAAATAGTAGTCGTCTAGGTGAACTGGGCGACAGAAAGCGCTACTTAAAAATGGTCGCCAATGTTAGCATAATTAATGGTGCAAAACGGCTACATTAAATTTTCGTACCAGAATTAACACAAGTAGCAGCAAAGTAAAGTATTGGGTATTTTCTATAAGTACTTACCATTGTACTTCTCCATACTAAGATCTACGTATTACAGTTTTATTGTGTATATACAAAAGCTATTTTCTTTTTTCAAAATCCGATCGTTCTTGAAACTAAAATCTAGATAAAAATCGGATAAAAGCTTTGCGCCTAAGTGTTGCGGAGTGCCTCCAGTACGCCTGGCGATGACGTCACGTCGCACTCGGCAGTCCTGACAGTGCAGTGAGCACGTAAACATGCCTATAACAATAGATTGTTCCACCAAAAGTGAAATGCAAGCTGTCATTCGATTTCTTCGTACTGTGGGGTGCAACGCTGCCAAACTTCACAGACGAATGAGCGATGTGTACAATGAAGCTTCCATCAGTGTCAGAAAAGTGCGGCAACGGTGCAAGAACTCTGAAGCAAGACATACAGACGTTCATGATGCAGGCAGCCAGAGACTTCTCTGCGGCTTAAAGGCAAGGATTTTGACACTCGGTTTTATAAGTAAAACTGTTATAAAATAGGCAGCCACGGCAGGGCCTGTATAGTGATGCTTTTGAAATAACGCAGTGATTATTTTACATTACCTTGCGTTACCATTACTGCTAGGTCTATTCGGTATGGGCCCCAGACACTTGTGCAGTATTCTAGGACGGAACATACTACTGATTTACATGCAGCCTCCTCATTAACCTGAATTTCTTAGGTGTGATGTACGCTATAGCAGGAATTGATTTGGGTGGTCAGATATCACAATCCCGAAGAACCGTTTCATTCGACAGCGTTATAGCGTAATAGGTTTCGAGCTTCTGGCTAAAAATTTCATCTTTGGAATTTAAAGTATGTGAAAAATAGGACAATCGCAGTTTCAGTAGGTTGCAGCTACAACGAGACGTGTTTCTCCCTCGTACCTTCCAGCAGTATAAGTGTGTAACCTTACGGAGATGCCATCAACGGTCATGCCCAGGTTAAGCAGCGTCAAACGTAGTCAGTACTTAGCTCCGTGACCGTCAGTGTAAGCTGTTGATAATTTTCATTTGCCCTAGCGAAGAGTGGACAGGTGTGGCGGTGGCATAAAGACGATGATCACCACTCTTTGTGACAATGTCCTGCATTCGATTCACAGCAGTGTCTCATGAAGTGGGAGCACTCGATACAGTTTATGGTGATCCGTCTGTGTTCCTCGAGGGGAGTAGGCTATGTGCCGATTCCAGGTTTCACGGTCCTCCTTTTCTCATCGATTCCAACACGAACAGGACCCTACATCGCACACACGTTCATTACAGACACTTACATGTGACACACGCACTTATTAACAGTGAAACGGCCCCCTAGAAAAATTTATACATAACTGTGCTTAAACTGACACACAATATTTTTAGCGCAACGCAATCTGACTTCCAAAAATCCCTACGAAAGAATGGCCCTGACTAACATTAACCTATTTGTTTCACAAATCACTTACCTCACAAAAATCTTCGTTACTCGAACTACTGCAATACAGCGAGCGCCACTACCGCCAGCTAACTAAAAGATTCAAACTACGTAAGTCCCTAACTACTGATAGGCACAGTTAGCAAATGAAAGATTTTAATAGAGAACAAACAATGTATTTACCTTTATAGTCATAATATATATATATATATATATATATATATATATATATATATATATATATATATATATATATATATATATATATATATATATATATCAGTTCATGACATCCAGTCTTACAAATTACAAAACTCTGCCATCTCTCTCCCCACGTCCACAACTGCTGGCGGCTCACCTAAAACTGCGCAACGCTACGCGCTGTTAGCATCCAGCTGCCGCTGCCCAGCACTACAGTGGCAGACAACAATGCAAACCAGCCACAGACTGCACACGGCACAGCCAGTGATTTTTATACAGAGCGCTACGTGGCGGCGGCGTTACCAATAAAAAAACCTAAACAGCCTACTTACAACAGGTCTCTGACTTCAGGAAGGAAATGTTAAAGAAGGCGCGAATGACAGGGAAAACCTTTCCAATGAGGCAGATGAACCTTCCATTCGGGGTCTCCCAGCCATTCATGTCATTCAACTTTACGTTTATCAAGAGTTCGACTGGAAATGCATGGCACCATCTGTATTTTTTTCAAGGGCTCTCCGAAGTAATTAAAGTAGGCGCTGTTAGGAGTTCTGTAAATTAATAAAGACGAATAATTTGTTGAAGACTGTAACAAAACTGACCCTGTCAAGCAATTATGTAACACTGTAATTGCGGTTACTAGGTTACAGAAAGGAGTAGTGTTCACGTTCCTTCTGTTAATTGAAGTGGCAGCATTCCGTTGTTTTGAAATTAAATTTTACTCTATACGCCACCCGCAGTGGTTAGACACTGGACTCGCATTCGGGAAGACGACAGTTTAATCCCGCGTCCGGCCATCCTGATTTAGGTTTTCCGTGATTTCCCTAAATCACTCTAAGCAAATGTCTGGATGGTTCCATAGAAAGGGTACGGCCGACTTGCTTCCCCTTCTTTGTCTAACCTAATGAGACCGGTGACCTCGCTGTCTGGTCTCCTTCCCCAAAGAACCCAACCCAGTTGACTATACGCCACCATAGAGGTGTTCGTGCCCTGTGCCACCATCTCCATTAGTCAGCTAGGAGTAACGGTCTCAGGATGTTGAAACTATGATCGAAACCTAACACATTTTTTAAAATAAAAAACTAAATTATAGCAACCTAAGGACATCACACACATCCATGCCCGAGGCAGGATTCGAACCTGTGACCATAGCGGCCGTGCGGTTAAGGACTGAAGCGCCTACATCCGCTCGGCCAAAACGGCCGGCGTGCACAGTGTCGGCATGCTTATTAACTGATTTGGGATGTTTAATTTAGAGGGTGGACGTATGTCTTTCCTGGCATCACACCGTCACCCCCCCCCCCTACAACCCCCCTTCCATCAATCAAGACGGAATACGTGTAAGACAACTACGAGTAGTGTTATTCATGTGACAGTGAGGTGAAGTCTTTCTAAATGTTTGCGAATCGGGTAACTGAGGCAGAATTTGAGCCCAGTATTCACCTAGTGGGATGTGGGAAACCGCTTTAAACCCCCATCCATTTTAGCCGACACACCACCCGTCGTGGTTAATCCGCGGAGAATATTTGAATATTTGATCCGCTGTCTGTGCACGCATTCCATCCCGGAAGCGGCACTGTACCCTTGGTAAAACCTGTTGAAATATTTGAGGGAATCGAAGTTCGTGCTACGAGGCGTTTACTCCAGGCCCTGTTTCCGGTCATCGATCTTGGTCTTGCTAAGTAAATAATAAAACAACTTCTAGGTCAGCACAACGTGCAGGCGGAATACACTGATACACGCACAGTGGTTAATGACTGTACTAATGACTGTACTAATGACGATATACCTCATTACGTATTTACTATGCATTCTTTTCATGTTAATTAGACTGTAATCCATTTGATCACGTTGAGCGTAGTGATCGTTGCATACAGACAATGAAGAAAAGAATAACAATCGATCACCGAATTTGGCATTTCACTACCGCAGATCTAGATTTCAACTATTGCAAAATGATCTTCAATATTTGAGAACCAGGAGAATCAGGAGATAATATAGGACAGTTAAAATGTACGGAAGTACAGACGTAAGCACCACACAGTTATGTGGCGTACACTGAGGTAATGAAAGACATGGAATACCTCCTGATATCACGTCGGACCTCCCTTTGCCCGGCGTAGTGCACCAACTCTTTTGTACCCCGCATGGAAGGCGGCGCGTGTGTAGGAGCAGGAAAAGGTACTACAAGTCGGTACTGCAAGAAGGTGGTTTACTGGTGCAAAGACAAGGTGATAAACGATTACATAACTTTGTGCGTAGGTGCGATGCGGAAGCGAAGTGTCCTGGCTGGCTGCACCTGATGAAATGGGCTGAAGTAGCCGCGGAGCTCGTAAACCTCGACAGCAACGGCTAGAGTGCGCTGTCGTCTGTCTCTCGTAGTGCCAACTTGTCAAACTGTTCCGTGGAATCGTTGCTATCGGTACCACAAACTCGACTTGGTAGAAACTGAGATAGTAATTGCAAGTCGTCTGCAGAAACATTGAGCGTTGCGGCCTCTACAGCCGTCCGTAATTGCGAAAGAGTTGCCGATGCAGGATTTTATGCACTCCATTATGTCCCGTAGATGTTCGATGGGGTTCATGACGGGCGATCTGAGCGGTCTAATTATATGCTCCAAATGTCCAGAATGTTCTTCAAACCAATAGCGAACACCTGTGGCCTGGAGACGTGGGGCAATGTCATCCATAAAAATTATAAATTCAATCGTTATTTGGGAACATGAAGTCCATAAATGGATGAAATAGTTTCCATGTAGCCCCTCATAACCATTTACAGTCAATCATCGGTTCAGTTGGTCCAGAGGACCTAGATCATTCCATGTAAGGACAGCTCACACAGTTATGGAGCCACCACCAGCATGCACTGTGCCTTGATCCATAGCTTCATGGGGTCTGCGCCGCACTCCAACCCTACCATCAGCTCTTATCAACTGAAGTTCGGACTCATCTGTACAACTGACATAGTTAGGGGCCCAGAAGACGCGCTGCAGGCGATGTCGTGGTGTTCGGAACTTAGCCTAACATATAAGTTCGTTGTACGTCGCTCAACGATTTCTGCGGTTTCATTACGAAAGCTTTCCCGCTGTAATAATTGATAATATTCTTCTCGGTTGTGCAGCCGGATCAGAACGTCATCTTGACACAATATTTCAGCGGTCCAACTGGCCGCCGTCTTCACGTGAGAGTGCTGGTACACGATCTCGCCGAAAATGACTTCTCAGGCCGCAGGAGGTCCACAACGCGTGCGCGAGAAGGTACGGTAACTACCCTCTATCGCAAGTAAAAAGTGGTGGAAACATGCGAAATTGAGATGTCGCTATCGAAAATTAAAAATTACTCCGACGATCTAACCACAGACCGTTGTTTTTTAATGTCTGATAACACCGGGTTCCAAGTGTTACTTAAAAGGTAACCCTTGTCTCTACTAATAAGATTATCAAATAAACGACTCTCTATGGTCCTATGCCCGAGGGAGGACTCGAACCTCTGCCAGGACCCTCCGCACAGTGTATGACTGCAGCCCCCTAGACCGCTCGGCTAATCCCGCGCGGCATCTTTGACAATACCGTTGGCTGAATGAAGGGTGACTTCTTATGCCGGAAGTCTTCGGGCGCCACTGCTGTTGATTATTGTTCAACGTGTAAGCAGAAACGCGGCTCGAAACCGGGACCGGGGATATTTTGATCAGTAAACGAAGACGCTACCCCTTTATTTTATCTCATTTTGTTCGCTTTTGTTCGTTCTATGTGCTCGGTGCGGACGTCGTAATGCACCCGTTTAAGTTCGTTGTTGACCGATTTACTCAGTTTTTTTATTAAAGAGGGCAGCTAAACCTCTGACCGAACACGCTGATCTACCGTGCCGGCTTCCCCTAAATTACCGATAACGTGTGACACCCCAAAGGGATGTAGTTTGCAGTAGTTTTGGAGAGATGAAGAAGATTCCTCAGAACGGTTTAGCATTGAGCACTTTCTCAAACAATATTTGGACTGTAGTCGAGGACAGTGACGACATCATCATCAACAACAACAACAATAGAAACTGAGTTATTGATCTGTACCACACACAGGAAAGATTATTTTTAAAAAGATTTATTCTACATCCACATTTATACTCCGCAAGCCACCCAACAGTGTGTGGCGGAGGGCACTTTACGTGCCACTGTCATTACTTCCCTTTCCTGTTCCAGCCGCGTATGGTTCGCAGGAAGAACGACTGTCTGAAAGCCTCCGTACGCCCTCGAATCTCTCTAATTTTACGTTCGTAATCTCCTCGGGAGGTATAAGTAGGGGGAAGCAATATATTCGATACCTCATCGAGAAACGCATCCTCTCGAAACCTGGCGAGCAAACTACACCGCGATGAAGAGCGCCTCTCTTGCAGAGTCTGCCACTTGAGTTTGCTAAACATCTCCGTAACGCTATCACTGTTACCGAATACCCCTGTGACGAAACGCGCCGCTCTTCTTTGGATCTTCTCTAACTCCTCCGTCAACCCGATCTGGTACGGATCCCACACTGATGAGCAATACTCAAGTATAGGTCGAACGAGTGTTTTGTAAGCCACCTCCCTTGTTGATGGACTACATTTCCTAAGGACTCTCCGAATGAATCTCAACCCGCTGGCCGCCTTACCAACAATTAATTTTATATGATCATTCCACTTCAAATCGTTCCGCACGCATACTCCCAGATATTTTACAGAAGTAGCTGCTACCAGTGTTTGTTCCGCTAACATATAATCGTACAATAAAGGATCCTTCTTTCTATGTATTCGCAACACATTACATTTGTCTGTGTTAAGGGTCAGTTGCCACTCCCTGCACCAAGTGCCTGTCCGCTGCAGAACTTCCTGCATTTCGCTACAATTTTCTAATGCTCCAACGTCTGTGTATACTACAGCATCATCCGCTAAAAGCCGCATGGAACTTCCGACACTATCTACTAGATCATTTATATATATTGTGAAAAGCAATGGTCCCATAACACTCCCCTGTGGCACGCCAGAGGTTACTTTAATGTCTGTAGACGTCTCTCCATTGATAACAACATGCTGTTTTCTGTTTGCTAAAAACTCTTCAATCCAGCCACCCAGCTGGTCTGATATTCCGTAGGCTCTTACTTTGTTTCAGGCGACAGTGCGGAACTGTATCGAACGCCATCCGGAAGTCAAGGAAAATAGCATCTAACTGGGAGCCTGCATATAATATTTTCTGGGTCTGATGAACAAATAAAGCGAGTTGGGTCTCACACGATCGCTGTTTCCGGAATCCATTTTGATTCCTATAGAGTAGATTCTGGGTTTCCAAAAACGACATGATACTCGAGCAAAAAACATGTTCTAAAATTCTACAACAGATCGACGTCAGAGATAAAGGTCTATAGTTTTTCACATCTGCTCGAGAACCCTTCTTGAAGATTGGGACTACCTGTTCTCTTTTCCAATCATTTGGAACCTTCCGTTCCTCTAGAGACTTGCGGTACACGGCTGTTAGAAGGGGGGCAAGTTCTTTCGCGTACTCTGGGTAGAATCGAATTGGTATCCCGTCAGGTCCAGTGGACTTTCCTCTGTTGAGTGATTCCAGTCGCTTTTCTATTCCTTGGACACTTATTCTGATATCAGCCATTTTGTCGTTTGTGCGAGGATTTGGAGAAGGAACTGCAGGGCGGTCTTCCTCTGTTAAACAGGTTTGGAAAAAGGTGTTTAGTATTTCAGCTTTACGCGTGTAACAGAGACCGGTTACGGTTCTTAACATCTAGCAGTAATCGTTATTATGCGGAAGTGCGTTAATATTACGAAACAGCTGAGAAGACCCCTAGCGCT
Organism: Schistocerca gregaria; assembly: GCF_023897955.1. Taxonomy (NCBI): domain Eukaryota; kingdom Metazoa; phylum Arthropoda; class Insecta; order Orthoptera; family Acrididae; genus Schistocerca; species Schistocerca gregaria. The sequence continues at coordinate 131,932,580 of NC_064921.1, read as the reverse complement.
CATCTCTGATTCGCTCCGGTAGATTATAAAAAAATACAGCCTGTACAACGAATGGCTGTTGGCCACAGTAACCTTCATCAGGGTTCATAATGTCCATTAGGTGGTGTAGTGCGTTCCTTGGTTACCGTTAAGAACTCTACCTCCTGGCATTTGCGGCAGAATTAACTGTTTTAGTTTATCGTCCTTCGCTTCTTCAGATTTATATTGAAGGGAATAAGGAGATGCTTTCGGTACGGATTGTGTAAAACATTAAATGTTACACTATACAAAGTTTTCGTAAGCCTTGGTATTTGGTAGTAGAAAACCAAATATTCGACTCTGTTATTCAGTAAAATATGTAAAATTTTGGTGAGAGTTACGTTTTTAATAAATTAATGTAGGAGGATAGAATTATGGCATATATTTATATGTAAAACCATTTTCTTGTCGTATTAACGGTTAAATGAAAGATATTTTGTGATGTTGCGCACTTCCTCTGAAAAAATTAGGCGTTTAGACGCAAACAATCCATCCTGAAATATACTAACCACAATCGCAGCAACAGCAAATGAGTAGCTTTACATCTAAGTTACTCTCGTCAGGGCCAGTGACCGATCTGCAGGGGAGAACGACGAATGGAATGATGGCAGGGCAAAAAAGAAACAGCCCTCTGCCTATTAGCTGAAACATAGTAAGGCGAAACACTTTTGGTATAGTGACATCTAAAACAAATGTGAACCAGGATCTGCTGTAAGTCCGGGTAGATTTTCCATTTAGTACAGCACGGAATTAGCCACTTTCCTCACATTTAGCGAAAAATCCCCAACCCAGTGAACATACGTGTGACTGCAAAAGGGCGCAAGATTAGAAAGCATGTGACAGATACGATGCGCGCAGCTACCGACCAAAACCTCCGGCGACCGTCAGTTGGATGGTCTTATAGCGTCGTGTACGGCACCGTGATCTGTCCTCGACGGGCCAATAAGGACCGACCAACCGCCGTGTCACCCTCTGCCGATTTAGTCACCGGATCAGGTACAGAAACGTGTTGGGTCAGCAAACACTCCTCAGCCGTTGTTGGCATCTTGATTCTCATTCAAGTGGTTCCTCAGCTGATCTCACGAGGCTAAATGCACCCAGGTACATTTCTCCCACCAAGGAAAAATCCCTGTCCGTACTGAGAAACGAACCCTTGTTCTCCGCGTAACCAGCCAGACGTGGTGACCACTGACAAGGAGAGCTCCAATTAACTGAATAAAAATAATGATCAAAGTCATTTCTATAAACATTTAAAAATAAGAAATTTCGAAGCACCTGATGAGATTCGAAACCACAACCTTTAGCATATGAAGATGTGTCATTACACTAGCAAACTATACGGCGTTTTATTTATTTACTTTTTGATGAGACATCGGTTTTCGACACACCTTGCGAAAATAGTTATGTTTGTTTCGGTGAATTGGCCTCTGATCTTTCCAGAAAAAAAATCATTTCTTACTTGCCCGAAGCAACTGAAGACGTCGGTTTTGCATACAAAAACCTATTTGCTTGTTTCATTTTCCAGATTTTAGCATCATGGGTTGGAAAAGCAATACCTATTAATTGTAAATCTTCTACTTTCTTTTTCCGTATTAATATCATGTAGTTTACCTAGGATGATTACGGTAGATTTCAATTAGAATTAGCATTGCGTCCTGATACACGATCATTCTGTTGTGAAGCTGTGTTGCTATCTCAGTTATTGTATCCTGGTTCGTGAACTTTTATAATCCACTTTCTTTGAAATTGTTTGAAATTGGGTAAGTCGTGTTTTGGAATCGATTCCGCCGGTTGTGCATGCGAACAGCACCTTTCAAGTCGAAAAATTCTGTTTGGATTATTCAAGGGATTACTACACATCAAGTTTTCCACGAAGAACAAGTGAGTGCGCAGCAGTAACTACACTTATAGCATTTGTAGTAGCAACTGAAAATATCTGAAATGTTAATTGACCAGGTACATTAGCAGTACAACTAGCAGCAAATATAATTGCTCGACACTTATTACCAACCTTATTATGAAAGACAGGGCCATCTATAGTAATAAATTAAATTTCATTATTAATTATTGGACACATACTTCTATTAATTCTAGAATCAGCAGTAGCCACAATCCAGGCTTACGTTTTCTCAATTTTAAGAACTTTACATTCTAGAGAAGTATACTAAACTCATGTTATCAGTTCACTCAAACCACCCATTAGTATATACTACCGCAAGTCGGTACTATTGCTTTCGGTGGTATCGGTGATGATTTTTGTTGGTTTTGTGTGTGTGTGTGTGTGTGTGTGTGTGTGTGTGTGTGTGTGTGTGTGTGTGTGTTTTGTGTGCGGGTTTGTTTTCTCGCTACGTAATTAGTCGTCTACAGCTACTTCTGTAGTGTGTGTGCGTATGTGTATTGAACCGGGGACTTAGAAAACAAGGTTATCGTGCGGTTCGGACCCCAATACCCCAATGGAACCCCCCCCCCCCCCCACGCCCGCCCCACCCCCGCCCCCGGGAACGTCTCATACTAGACTAGTGTAACCCCAACGTTTGCATGGTAGAGTAAGTATGCTCTACGCGAACGTGGAGACAGTGTTTGACCAGCAATCGCCGACATAGTGTAACTGAGGCGAAATAATGGGAACCAGCCCGCATTCGCCGATTGGGATGGAAAAACGCGTTAAAAACCATCCACAGGCTGGCCGGCACACCGGACCTCGACACTAATGCGCAGGTCGGATTCGTACCGGGAACCGGCACGCCTTCACACTCGGGAAGCAGCGCGTTAAACCACGCGGCTAGCCGAGGGACGGGGCATTACTTCTACAGTAGTTACCTTCCCCCTGAGAAAACAATCACAGATTAATTGTCTTTCTTGGAGTTTGGTGGTACTTCAGCATTAATATCCGGAAACATACTGTGACATATTTGTAAGTAATCTAATGTGGTGTGCTGCCTTGTAGCGACTAGACCCGTGTATGGGTTGCTCTTATTCTTTGTGGTTATGCAAGTTAGTTTCTCTTAAAGTACAAGATTTTACACTTGATGTGCTTATGGCAATTTTTATATGCTGATACATTACAGATTCTTCTGAGAAACATGGTGTGTTCTTACAACAGCATCCTTTTAACAAGTATTTGCCTGAATATGTCCTAGCCCGCGAAATTAAATAACTAACTAGGTATGGAATATATATTTGTTTCGTATAAAAATACATTCTGATGCAAGTATAAATCTATATTCAAGTGATATTTGCGTAATTATGATTACAAAGTAATTTGCTCTTGATGGTGTTTTTATATGCTTTTATAACACCACTGACGTGATGTGACCGGTTTCATGTGCGATTATGGAAGGTTCACCCCGACATTTTCCGTCGTCCGTCATAAACAATAGATTAAACTGTGTAATGCTGTCAGTGTAGCTTATTTACGCCGAAGGCTTGATAATTCCCTTAAATGCCAATTTAATTAAACGTATTAATTTGTAATTAGGACCTCGAGAACGACCTGAATTTGTTCACCTGCCCTGTTACTTGAATCATTTATAATGTTGAAATATAAATACCTCCAGAGGAAAGGCAATGACTTTAGTGTTTGTTCCATGTTTTCATATAAGGACGTACCTCCTACTAGTTTTTTTTAGTTAATTTTTTGCAGCGCTGAGATACCCGTGGTACCTTATGACATATAAATGTCTCCTTTGTAGTTAAAGCCACACTCTGGCTGTCGTGAAAGCGCCAATCGCACGTGCGTCATCGTCGAAAGTGAGTAAGTATGGGGATGAATAAGGAAAGGAGAACGATTGGTTGAAAGTAGGAAGTCAAAGGGGAAGGGGCGGTTGATGGATACACAGTGCGTCATTATGGGAGTACAGACAATTGCAGTGCTATTACCTTACTTCATTAGCGATTAAAATAGTCACCTGAAATCCTGTTAACAGTGCTAAATAACAAGACACATAACACAAGTGCTTCTAAAATCTGAAGTCTGGATCTCAATATTTAATGTGTTACCAAAGATTTCGGCATTTAAACAGAGCAGTCCCATCATTAGCTCCAGAAGCGCCCGTGGATTTGGTCGGGCAGTAAGAAACAGGGTACTGCCAAACCTCTGATTATTATAGCATACAGGTACCATTCATTGAAATGTCTTCTTTACAAAAGAATTGAGACGTAACAATCAATTTAATAAAGCGTATATCTAAATATCACGATCGGAATCCACGAACTCATTAAGTGTCATATTTATTTCTGCACGTAATTACTCACAAAAAATTCTAATTGTAGCACAGCAAAGAAAGATTGAAAGGCAGTATTGTGTTGTTCGTTTTGCCTTTTCTTTCAATACTTTTGTGCAGACCGTTAACGACTGTTTAGAGAAAGCCACATGATGATTTGTTAGGGGTGTATTTTGTTAGTATGGCAACAATTCGAGGAAAACCAGGGAGGACTAAGCAAATTCATCTTACTTGGTGTGTAACCAGAGGATTGCGAATCCCAGTTCATGTCGCGTTGGGGAGAATGCTGATTTCTCGATTTCACAATCGCCTAGCATGAGAGCAAAGTCACTGAAGAAGTCACAGCACGCGCGGAGGAAAGGAAATGTTATTTGCAAGTCACGCTTCTGGATGGAAAAAGGAATGCCTCTCAATATTTCTGGCTCTCGATGTCCTTTATCACACACCACAAAAGTTTCTGAAGTGTGAATGTTGAAGTAAATTTGCAAGAATAGATCACTCTGAATCAGTACAGTTCCTTGTCAGAAATTCGTACGCCAAAGTAAACTTATAATATTGTGTTACGAACATATGAAGAAATCAAATTGTGCCATATTTGCAACGTACTTACCACTCTATATACGCGTGGAACGCAAAATAAATAACGCTTTTCTCACAGCAGCGATTATAATTAGTTTTTAAACAGCTTTGTAAGTGATATGTTTTGAGCTGCAGGTATTCATTAGGACCTCACTAAAGACTGGTACACCGTCATGTAAGTAGATATGCACAGATTATTTAAAGTTTATCTTATGCGTTTTCTTAAACCATGTTTCTTGGAGTTTCTCTCGATCTCCCTATCTGCTCGATATCCATCGCGATCAATGCAGCTTTTGATTATCATATGGGCTCAGCAAACCATGGTACAGTGGGAGGAAGAGGGTAGTTTTGGTCAATATTAGCGGCAATATGCCCCACTACACTCACCTGTGGAGTGTGGGGAGAATGCCTACACCATTCGGTAGTCAGCATAATTTCTGAATGCGACAAAATCGTGAATAAAAACAGTGGCCCAGGAAGCATAAAATTACTTTATTTTAAGTCAACGATTACAAAAATACTGTCGTCAATCGGTTTCGTTTCATAACCACCATCGCCAGATCTGATTAAAACCTAGAAGCTTCATATTAGGACAAAATAAGTCTTTGTTTAAATCAGATCTGAAGAGGGTTGTTATGGACCTCAATCAATTGTCTGATGACAATTTGCTATTGATCTATGACTGGAACTAATGAAACAAATTCTACACAGTGCAAAATCACTTTATTCTAGAGCGCTCCGTGATCTTCGATTCATAGTGCTTCGCAATATTTCCCTACTGCGGAAACCGGAATTAATTCGGTATAATTAGTCTTTTTTTAAAAATCACCAAACTTTTTCTTTCATTCTCATTTAAAAACAACTGGTTCAATCAAAAATCCAGTGAGAAAACTTCCCTGCAGACGATAACTTCATCACTGAACACTCTCAGGACGGTATGGAACATGATACAGTGTACACAGTCTTGTGCAACATGTATCCTGTGTCTACTGTTTAAAAGATATCACGAGCGAAACCAGCGAGTTGTCTCTCTCGAGAGTATACGGGGTGGTTATAATTAAAATTTCGCCATTTAACACTTTATAACACGGAAACTAATTACCGTGCGAGAGCCGAACTTGTTAGCATTAATGTCCAGAGTATGGGGTGCATGATTTCCATGCGTCTCAGCGCCACTGTCCAGTTCCAACAATGGCCACCCCATGCCGTGATCTGTCATCGTGCTTCACAGTCTCACACACCAGATCGGGCGCAGTGCACCTGTTGACGTGTCAACATGAGCTTGGACGAAAGCAGCAGGGCATTATTGGTGAAGCTCTAATATGAAAACAACAGTACTGCTGCAGCTGCACTTCGAGAATATCGCCGGCTGAAAGGATTACAGAAGCATCCTCTTTCTCCACCTGCTGTGCGGAGCATGATGAAGAAGTTCGAATCAACTGGAGAACCGGGCGTCGCTCCAGGAAGAGGCCGACGACAGGTTGCACCACATGTGGTTGATGAAATAGCTGTTGCTATGAGAGACAACGCTGCACCCAATTCCCGATCAGCAGGCACCGTGGTCAACTGTGCATCTATGTGCTTCGAACCATTCTCAAATGGTATCAGTAAAAAATCCATATCGCGCAACAGCTTGCACCATACGACACACAACGACGTGTTGACTTCCCTCTCCATAGGACACCCAACGACGAGTTTTCGCTCTCCACCTTCTAGCAAGGATTGAAGTTGACGAGTGCTGGCTCTGGACAATTCTATGGACAGACGCAGCTCGTTTTTCTCTGACGGGTGAGGTGAATACACAGAATGAATACACTGAGCCGCCAAGCGAGGGGATCTTCAATCACTGTGCATGAATTTTCTCTGTATGGCGAACGTGTCACCGTATTGTGTAGCTTCACGGCTACGTTCATCATTTGCCCAATCTTTTTTGAAAAGGTTGGCGCCCAAGGACTAAAGACGTGCAGTGTGATTGGCCAGCATTATTGCGATATACTTCGCCAGCATATCATACTCGCTCTACAGGGGAGAGATGTATTGAACTCACCAGTTTTCATGCAAGATGGGGCTCTACGCACATCGCTCGTGAAGCTCACCTGCTTCTCCGAAACACATTGGAAACGAACGAATTATCAGCCGATCGTTTCCAAATGCATGGCCGGAACGATCACCTGATTCCCTGTGATTTCTGGTTGTGGGACTAGCTGATTTACCAGGCGAACATCCACGTATGTGCTGATCTGAAGCGCAGCATGTCAAGAGAGGTAGCCAGCATGACTACGGATATGGTTCGTTCTGCTGGAAGACTGAAATCCTTTCAGACTCCTCTAGACACTGATGGGTGCCGTATTGAGCCCCTTTTGTAGCAGTAATGGTGATGGTATGTAATGATATGATATACCACAGCAGCACGTTACAAGTGCTTCAATTGAACCGGTTCTGCGTTACTTCTCTTCCCCATATTCTTGACTTTAATGCTACTAAGTTTGGTCCTCGTACGGTAATTAGTTTCTGTGTTATAGTGTGTTAAATAAAAAAAGTTTAATTATAACCACGCAGCAATTTTTTTTATGAATCTCTATTGATTCTTTAGTATGAGCATTTTCCAAATACGCCGTATCTTCGGCCTTGGTTGTGGTCTACATCCTAGACTCTACCTACTTGCAACAGACACACATTAGTGACCTGGGAATTAACCTTTTTGAAGTCAAGCGATGACTGATGATAAACAGGAGGTAACAAAACGATTAATTTTCCAGTGTGATCAATGTAAATCATAAAAGCAGTCGGCAAAATTTTTGGAATGTTTGAGTGCGTCTTGAAACGATCTAGCACCTCACAATTACTAGCATCATCTGGCCTATGCGTGCTCGCTGCCATTTCCGTGTTTTTTGATATAGTCAATCACAACAGCAATCATCAGTGCTGTCCCAGGTTTCGACCAGCCAGTGGTCATCACCAGACTAAAGATAAACAGTGCTACAGCTATCAATTACGAAAGTGAAAAATACTTGGTAATAATTTATCTGCTCCAAAAGTCAGCGGCGATCCCGGAACAGAAAGAAAGCTTGGTGTACTGTATGGTAATAAAACTAAGTTTGAAACATTAGGCTTGGCACTGAGCTCTATGGGACTTAACATCTGAGGTCATCAGTCCCCTACTTAAACCTAACAAACCTAAGGACATAACACACAACCATGCCCGAGGCAGGATTCGAACCTGCGGCCTAGAACCGCTCGGCCACACTGATTGGCTTGAAACATTGGGTTACCAGCGATGTTTCTACATTTGAAAGATGACGACTATTTAAATTTTTTGCCAGTTGCATAAGATCGACGCTAGTAGCGCTTTACGAGGTTGCAAATCAGGATTGCTTTAAACACATGCAGTAACGGTCGTGAGCCTTTATTGCCTTTAATATGTGACGCAGCGAGTTCATGTTAACCAAGTATGCCTTTAAGACAACACTGACACTATTACCACTGAGTTTGAGCGAGATCGTGAAATAAGGCTACAAGAAGCTGGATGTTCTTTCTGCGATATTGCAGAAAGACTTGGCACGAATGTAGCCATTGCACATGATTGCTTGCGACGGTGGTCACGAGAATGTATGGGCGCAAGAAAAGCGGGTTCCGCAAGACCACGGGATACTAAGAAGACGAAAGACCACCGTGTTCGGCGTATGACTCCATCTGCACCGAGCGGTGTGGCGCAGTGGTTAGCACACTGGACTCGCATTCGGGAGGACGAAGGTTCAAACACGTCTCCGGCAATCTTGATTTAGGTTTTCCGTGCTTTCCCTAAATCGTTTCAGGCAAGTTCCGGAATGGTTCCTTTGAAAGATCACGGCCGATTTCCTTCCCAGTCCTTCCCTAATCCGAGCTTGTGTTCCGTCTCTAATTACCTCGTCTCTAATTACCTCCTCCATCTGCAATTTGAGTGCCAGATCACACCGCACTGACACAACAAACTGTGACAAGTCGGTTCCTTCAAGGGCATATCCGAGCCAGACGCCCTGTATGGTCCATTCAGCTGACCCCAAACCACCGCAATTTGCGTCTTCAGTGGTTTCAAGCAGGAGCTCACCGGAGGGCATGGTGGAGGTCTGTTGTGTTTTCTGATGAAAGCTGGTTCTTCCTTAGTGGCGTGATGGCCAGGTGCTGATTAGGAGACCAGGTGAGTGCCTGCAATCAACTTGTCTGTGTGTTACACACACTGGACCTATATCTATCTTTGTGATCTATGTTGGACTTTTGAATAACAGCAAGAACACTCTAGTGGCTATCCCACGCACATTGACTGTGAATTTGTAGTTGTTAATTCGATGTGTTGTGCCGGCTGCTGTGCCGGAGCGGTTCTAGGCGCTTCAGTCCGGAACCGCGCTGCTGCTACTGTCGTAGGTTCGAATCCTGCCTTGGGCATGGAGTTGTGTGATTTCCTTCTGTTAGTTCTATGTCCAGGGGACTGATGACCACAGATGTTAAGTCCTATAGTGCTTAGAGCCATCTGAACCATTTGAACCTGTTCTGCTGCCACTCAAGAGCAGCATTCATGGGGGTATTTTCCAACAGGATAACGCTCACCCACATATCCCTACACTGTCTCCAGTGGAGCACATATGGGACATCATCGGAAGAAAGCTCCAGCGTGATCCATAATGAACACTAATCACCCCTCCATGACTGACAAAGAGCAACAGGCATGGTACTCCATCCCCCAAACTGAAATCGGGCACCTGTACGACTCATGCAGATTTGCTCGCTTTCATTCAACAGTCACACTGATTAGTAACCTATTAGCATTTTGCATCAGTTAAACTGATTGTTAATGTACCAGTATTTTGCATTTGCAATGGCTTGTCTCGAACATACATTAACCAGTGGTCTTGCAATGTGAATCACTTAAAAACGTTACCTACACAACTTTATTCTCGAAATTTCAATACTCTATATTAAGTAATGAAATGAGCGTATGGCATTGCTGGCCGGGAGGTTCCGCCGGGGAAATTTGGTCGCCAAGTGCAGGTCTTATTGCAGTGGACGCCACGTTGGGCGACTTGTGTGTCGGTGATGAGGATGAAAGATTAATGAGAGCAACACAACACCCAGTCCACGAGCGGAGAAAATCTCCAAACAGGCAGGAATCGAACCCGGGCCCGCTGCATCTAAGGCAAGCATGTTACCACTACACTAAGAAGTAGGACTCTACATTAAGTACTTTTTGGTGATGCGATTTTTTCCGTCAGTGTGCTATGAGCAAACTGACGGACCGTCTATGGAACCCCCTCTTTCCCCCACAGTCGCCAAACTTTTTATGGAAGACATGGCTCTCATGATTTCGGTTCTTACACTCACCTGTTACTTTTTTAAATATTGATGATATTTCATGTTTTGGACTCATTTAATTGATGCTTTGAATAGTTTTAGATCACTGGAGTAAATAATGTAAGTGTAGATGTCGCGTGACTAGGGACTCCCGTCGAGTAGACCGTTCGCCGGGTGCAAGTCTTTCGATTTGACTCCACTTCGGCGACTTGCACGTCGATGGGGATGAAATGATGATGAATAGGACAACACAACACCCAGTCCCTGAGTAGAGAAAATCTCCAATCCAACCGGGAATCGAACCTGGGCCCTTAGGACTGACATTTATCTCGCTGACCACTCAGCTACGGGGCCGGACATCATTGCAGTTGTCTCCATCCTAGTATCAAAATTACTGCGGAGGTAGAAAAGGATGGCAGACTTCCTTTGCTTGATGTCTTGGTTGAAAGAATTTACGATGGTATGTAGTGTATATCGTAAACCCATGCATTACGATCACTGTCATCGTGCGACCAACTGCCATCCACCATAGCGGTGCCCTGGGGTCTTCCGAGCTTTGGTGAAAAGAGTTTACACCATTTCCATTGAATAATTGGATACAGGAAGTGGATTGTTTACCAGCCGAATTGTGATACTGATCAACAAATATGTCGTGCTCCTCATTTCGGACAGTCGGGTGAACATTTAGAGGAAACTTGTAAATCTGTTGCTTTTGTAACTTTTGCTGGTACTATATTCTTGAACATTTAAAATTTTAAGAAAATATGACATTGAAAGTGTATTCATGCCACCGGTGAAGATTGGGGCCCTTTTGGATCAGTAAAGGATGATTTGCGACGGAGGAAACGCGGAATATTCAAAATTCCGTGTCACTGTGGGATGGCTTATATTGGTCAAATTATAGTACTAAGAACCAGTGTGTAGAACACTAACGTCACACTCGTTTGTTCCAGTCAGAAAAAGTCGCAGTGGCATAACGCTGTCTTAATGAGGTACGTAAGATAATGTGTGATGAGCCACGAATGGTCGCACATGATTCCAAAAATGGCTCTGAGAACTACTTAAACCTAACTATGCTAAGGACATCACACATATCCATGCCCGAGCCAGGATTCGAACCTCCGACCTTAGCGGTCGCGCGGTTCCAGACTGTAGCGCCTAGAACCGCTCGGCCACCACGGCCGGCACACATGATTCCAGCGCCTGAAAATGTGTTCTAAGGGAATATTTCGATTGTCTGACAATGTTGTTAGTACGGATAAGCATTTCCCTTTAAAGAAGTCGGGCAGTCCGACTTTAACAACAATCCTAAGGGCCTGCGTTCGATTCCCGGTTGCGTTGGAGATTTTCTCCGCTCAGGCACTGGGTGTTGTGTTGTCCCAAACATCATCATTTCATCCCCACGGAATTTTTTTTTAATTTTTTGCTAGCGATACATCTTTTTGCCTGTTTCTTCCACCTGTGCGCTATTAATCCACTTGCGCCTGAGGTTAGCTGCGCTGTTGTTAGTGCAGACGCAGTGAGCCTGAAGCGTGCAAGGGAGCTGCTGATTGTGTTTGAAACTCAGTTGTGGTGAGATCGTGCAGCAGCATACTCGCCTGAAAATAGCGGCTAGTGGTTGCGCTGAAACCCTGTGTTTAGGTGATTACATGTTAGAGGAGAGCATCATTTATCCATATCTTCACTGGAGTGCATTTTGGCACTTTTTCTTTGAGGTAGATACTGCGCTGCTATCGGCATCGTGTGGCTCCTTCTGTAATTGGCACACAATCTCACACAATCAGGTTGAACACTGTGCTCAGGCTACTTTCTCCTCATCATCATCAATAAATATGAGGACGCCAACATCGGATCGCAGCAAGCGTTTTCTGCTGTCGCTTCCCGTTCTTGCACAGCTAGATAACATCGCCACTACTTTTAACTGGTATGCGGCCGTACCTAGTCATGTGAGCAATTTATTTCTCTTTAAGCTGGGTCTGCGAGAAGCTCGCAGTCTAAACACTAAGGACAGCGTACCTCGCAAGTGGTATACATCTGCGAAGGAACGAGAGAAAACTGAAACTGTTCTCCAGGCAATCATAAGCATCGTATATCTGTAAAAGTCAAAAGTTCATTAATATTCAGGCTAAATTTAACGATGAAACCGCCATGTCAAACTTTTAGCACTGAACCGTTAACTTCAGCGATATTAACATTTGCAGTCATGGTTCCCCTTCCTTTTCGTTTAAAGAAATATATCAAAATACATCAAATGAATTCGCAATTGCGAATATGGACTACCAGCAGCTGTAGAATGGAACGACGACAATGAAAACTGGTGCCGGATCGGGACACGAACCTGAATTTTCCACTTATAACGAGCGGTTGCCTCACCATTAGGCTATCGGTCCACGACTCACGGCCAAATCCAACCTCCCTATGTCGTCAACCATGCCTAGTATAAATCAGATTCCTCTCACGGATAAGGAGATATTCTATCTCGTTATCGCACAGTTGTATCCTTCACAAACTCGCTTCTGGGATTAGTTCTTTCGTCGAGTCCTTGAGAAGCAGCAACCCGTTGAAGTTATTAAGCACAAAAATACCATCGTTTGTGGTTACTGCGAGAAGCTTCGTGCTACAGGTAACGAGAATAATCCGTCGCTTTTAGTCTGAAGTTGTTACAGGTGCTTTCTGTAAACACATGAGTCACCCCCATTCATTTTGTCCCATACACGAAATGTAAAAACAGGTGTATTGAGACACTGGACACCAACACCGACACAAACGCGAATCTTTTTTTCGAGAATACCTATCGAATAGCGACTAGAAGCTGCACACACGCCAATTCGGGTCAAAACGCCAACGTCAGTCATATTTGTGTTAAATTCCTATTGAAAGTTACGGATATTTGTTGCTTCTGAATACATAAACACGAAGAACCGCATATACAGACTGCATATTGCTTGTAAGGAGAAAGTTTCAAAAGTTGTGTGCTGAAGCAAAGAATCGATAGTCGCTGGTAGATCATTGCCACACTGTCAGGTCGCAGACGACAACGAACCAAGAGAATGGAACGAACTTCGTGTTCCCTTATTCCCAAGGGTATTTACATCTATGCCGTATTGGAAAACTTTCCCGCCTTAGGTCCCACAGACCTGCGTGAGGAGATGATCTCCAGTTGCAATGTCAACCCTTTCACGTGGCGGAAGCATGCAAAGAGAGGTGGAGCTCTAGTAAAGGATGCAAACGTCACGGGTGCGAACAAGTAACGATAACATCGGTTGGGTCTGAACTACCCAGTACGGTTGGATGCCGTCTAAACGAGATCAGAACGCACCCGCCAATAGCAGAACTACTCTACAGATATGGGACATTACCGATAGTCCGGAAAGGCTGCAGATCATTTTTTGCTGTAGTATTTGTAAAGTGGAACCTCTAGAACTTCGTTTGCTATATGACAAATAAATAAGCTCGACTGTTTACCAAAGACTAAACAGAGTCGATTGTCGAAGATCGTTTCTAGCATATGTGTTGGTAATAATTAACGATCTTGCGCAGTTACAACGTGTGGAGTTGTATACCGTTCACATCTTAGGACTAAAACTTACTACCATCCAACAGCATAATCCACAATTAATTTTACAATTACTCTTATCTGTCACAGGTAACGGGTGGGGCTTGCTCCATTAACTACCATCTATTTCTGAACGAATGAATCACAGCTATTCCAGGAAGACGGGCATACTAATAAATCATTTTAAAGCAGTATTTCTGAGTAAATCCTTCGTAGGTGATCTGCTGTCTCTTCAGATTCTTGTAAAAAATTACAGTCCACAATCAACCTTTCCGAGAAGTAGGTTTATCTCGTACTTCTACTTTGGAAGCCTACTCTTACATGGACCGCTCAATGCATCCCTAGACCGCTCCGTTGCTATAAAATTTCTGATGTGAGTGCATTAGGTGAGGAAACAACATAACTTATTTGCAAAAATATCACCTTTGTCGTCGTAGCAGCGTTTGCCATGAAGTACTGGGTAAGATTGAGTGCCTCTTCGCCTACGTGTGACTTTCAGTTTCGCATCACAGACCCAAAAGCCACAATCAATTTGGATTTGTTTTGCAACAGTACACCAAGCGCCACTTACCTGTCTCTGGTCTGGAGATGGTAAACGAGATACGTGGCAACGCTGGTTCACATCTACTGTGTGCACAGACCAAGCAAAACGTCTTCTTTCCTTGCTCTGTGAGCTGTTGAGGACTTAATACATTCTTCATAAGGACGACACAAAGCGTTACTGAAAGTGCAACAAGTATGTCGAATGGATATGGAGCTTTAAAGTTACAAAAAGATAAATTTGTTTTGGAGAGTAAACTCAAAACTACTCCAAAAAGTCGGAAACAAAACTTCAAAAATTTTCGCCTACTCTTTACGTAGAATATATAATTCATCGATGACCTTGCTATGAAACAGTTAAGTGTTTTCCTCCTATTTATGCACATTATCATGAATTTCTGTACGTTGTGGTCCAACTGCTATCTTCTGGAGAAATCGTCGTACCGCAAATATTCCTGAATATCGCTAATTTTCTGACGATTCGACTTTTCAGTGTACAATATCATCGTCTATAAACAGTCTCAGCCTCACAGAACTTCCATTGTTATCCAGTAGATCACACAAATTAATCTTGATAAGCGAAGACACTACAACTTTCAACTACTACTTCCACATACGATGAATTTGTCGCGTTAAGAAAAAAATATCGTTTGGAAATCGTGAATCCATGACAAAACTAAATGACCAACTTGGTCCTGTTGCATGGTACTCCATAATATCAAATAACAAACTTCTGCAGTCAAATTTGTTGTCACTTCCAAGTAGGAGATACGCTATCTGTTGTAATTTTTTTATTTGCGTTAGAGATTGAAAACCCATGGAACCAAGACCTCACATGAAATCTTGTTCATCAGTTCTGTTTACTAGTTTCGGCTAATAATCTTCCCATCTTCAGATCATAAAACGTTCTTGATTAGTGTTGGTGCCACTACAGCAACACACATCGTCAATATCTTTCTTTAAAGAACAACATCCATACATGACATAGTTTAAAAAACCTTTTCATCGATGAATGATTATAGCTACCTCTAAGGGGACCAACACAAATCAATAATGTTTAACGATCTGAAGTTGGCTGGACTGTTAACCGAAACCAGTAATCCATCCAATTAAACCAGATTTCATGTACAATCTTCACTTCATGAGTTTCAGTCCCTAATACGAATAAAAAACTTCTGCAAATTAGGATCAATATTTTTATATCTTGTTTTTTTGTGATCTTCAGTCCTGAGACTGGTTTGATGCAGCTCTCCATGTTACCCTATCCTGTGCAACCTTCTTCATCTCCCATTACCTTCTGCAACCTACATTCTCTTGTTTAGTGTATTCATCTCTTGGTCTCCCTCTACGATTTTTAACCTCCACGCTTCCCTCCAATACTAAACTGGTGATCCCGTGATGCCTCAGAACATGTCCTACCAGCCGATCCCTTCATCTCGTCAAGTTGTGGCACAAACTTCTCTTCTCCCCAATCGTATTCAATACCTCCTCATTAGTTACATGATCTACCCATCTAATCTTCAGCATTCTTCTGTAGCACCACATTTCGAAAGCTTCTATTCTCTTCTTGTCCAAACTAGTTATCGTCCACGTTTCACTTCCATACATGGCTACGCTCCATACAAATACTTTCAGAAACGACTACCTCAAACTTAAATCTATAGTCGATGTAAACAAATTTCTCTTCTTTAGAAACGCTTTCCTTGCCATTGCCAGTCTACATTTTGTATCCTCTTTACTTCGAACACAATCACCTATTTTGCTCCCCAAATAGCAAAACTCCTTTACTACTTTAAGTGTCTTATTTCCTAATGTAATTCCCTCAGCATCACCAGACTTCATTCGATTACATTCCATTATCCTCGTTTTGCTTTTGTTCATGTTCATCTTATATTCTCCCTTCTAGACACTATCCATTCCGTTCAAATGCTCTTCCAAGTCCTTTTGCTGTCTCTGACAGAATTGCATCGGCGAACCTCAAAGTTCTTATTTCTGTCCCTCGACTCTTACAACTGCCATCTGGTTTCTGTACAAACAATAAATAGCCTTTCGCTCCCTGTATGCACTGGTTGGGAAGGAAGTGAGACAGGGTTGCAGCCTCTCCTCGATGTTACTCAATCTGTATATTGTGCAAGCACTGAAGGAAACAGAAGAAAAATTCGGAGTAAGTATTAAAATCCCGGTATGTTACCGCTGCCATCTTCAGAATTTAAAAGAGAGTGCTCCAGTCAACATTGTCAAAAGCTTTCTCTATGTCTACAAATGCTAGAAACGGAGGTTTGCCTTTCCTTAATCTAGCTTCTAAAATAAGCCATAGGGTCAGTATTGTCTCACGTGTTCCAGTATTTCTACGGAATCCAAACTGATCTTCCCCGAGGTCGGCTTCTACCAGTTTATCCATTCGTGTGTAAACAATTCGCGTTAGTATTTTGCATCCATGACTTATTAAACTGAGTGTCTCATTTGCTAATCCAATTCCCCCAGCATCACCCCACTTAATTCAACTACATTCCATTATCCACGTTTTCCTTTTGTTGATGTTCATCTTATATCCTCCTTTCAAGGCCCTGTCCACTCAGTTCAGCTGCTCTTCAGGTCCTTTGCTGTCTCTGACACAATTACAATATCATCAGCAAACCTCAAAGTTTTTATTTGTTCTCCATGGATTTTAATTCCTACTCCAAATTTTTATTTTGTTTCCTTTACTACTTTCTCAATATACAGATTGAATAACATCAGAGATAGGCTACAACGCTATCTCACTCCCTTCCCAACCACTGCTTCCCTTTCATGCCCCTCGACTCTTATAGCTGCCATCTGGTTCCTGTACAAACTGTAAATAGTCATTCGCTCTCTGTATTTTACCCCTGCCACCGTCAGAATATGAAAGAGAGTATTCCAGTCAACACTGTCAAATGCTTTCTCTAAGTCTACAAATGGTAGAATCGTAGGTTTGCCATTCCTTAATCTATTTTCTAAGATAAGTCGTTGGGAATGTATTGCCTCCCGTGTTCCAACATTTCTACGGAATTGTAACTGATCTTCCCCAAGGTCGGCTTCTACCAGCTTTTCCGTTCGTATGTAAATAATTCGTCTCAGTATTTTGCAGCCGTGACTTTTTAAACTCATAGTTCGGTTATTTTCACATTTGTCAACACCTGCTTTCTTTGGGATTGGAATTATTATATTTTTCTTGACGTATTAGGGCATTTCTCCTGTCTCATACATCTTGCTCACCAGATGGTAGAGTTTTGTCATGACTGGCTCTCGCAAGGCCGTCTGTAGTTCTAATGGAATGTTGTTTACTCCTGGGGACTTGTATCGTCTCAGGTGTTTCAGTGCTCTGTCAGACTCTTCACGCAGTATCCGATCTCCCATTTCATTTTCATCTACATCCTCTTCCATTTCCATAACATTGTCCTCAAGTACGTCGCCCTAGTGTAGACCCTCTATATAGTATTTCCACCTTTCTGATTTCCATTCTTTGCTTAGAACTGGGTTTCCATCTGAGCTCTTGATATTCATACAAGTGGTCCTCTTCTCTGCAAAAGTTTTGCTTTTGTTGAAGTTCATCTTATATCCAGGTTTCAAGACACTGTCGATTCCGTTCAACTGTCCTTCCAAGTTCTTTGCTGTCCCTGACAGAATTACAATGTCATCGGCGAACCTCAAAGTTATTATTTCTTCTCCATGGATTTTAATACCTACTCCGAATTTTTCTTTTGTTTCCATTACTTCTTGCTCAGTATACAGATTGAATAACATCGTGGAGAGGTTACAACCCTTTCTCACTCCCTTCCCAACCACTGCTTTCCTTTCATGCCCCTCGACTCTAATAACTGCCATCTGGTTTCTGTGCAAATTGTAAATAGCCTTTCGCTCCCTGTTTTTATCCCTGTCAGCTTTAGAATTTGAAAGAGAGTACTCCAGTCAACATTGTCAAAACCTTTCTCTAAGTCTACAAATGCTAGAAACGTAGTTTTGCCTTTCCTTAACCTTTTTTCTAAGATAAGTTGTAAGGTCAGTATCGCCTCACGTGTTCCAATATTTCTACGGATTCCAAACTGATTTTCCCCGAGGTCGGCCTCTACCAGTTTTTCCATTCGTCTGTAAAGAAATCACGTTAGTATTTTGCAGCTGTGATTTATTAAACTGATAGTTCGGTAATTTTCACATCTGTCAACACCTGCTGTCTTTGGGATTGGAATTGTTATATTCTTCTTCAAGTCTGAGGCTATTACCCCTGTCTCATACATGTTGCTCAACAGATAGTAGAGTTTTATCAGGAGTGGCTCTCCCAAGACCGTCAGTAGTTCTAATGGATTGTTGTCTACTCCTTGGCCTTGTTTCGACTCAGGTGTTTTAGTGCTCTGTCAAACTCTCCACGCAGTATCGTATCTCTAATTTTATCATCATCTACATCGTCTTCCACTTCCATAATATTGTCGTCAAGTACATCGCCCTTGTATAGACACTCTATATATTCCCTCCACCTTTCTGCTTTTCTCTCTTTGCTTAGAACTGGGTTTCCACCTGATTTCTTGATATTCATACAAGTGGTTCTCTTCTCTCCAAAGGTCTCTTTAATTTTCCTTCACGCAGTATCTATCTTACCCCTAGTGAGATAAGCCTCTACAACCTTACATTTGTCCTCTAGCCATCCCTACATAGCGATTTTGCACTTCCTGTCGATCGCATTTTTGAGACTTTTGTATTCCTTTTTGCCTGCTTCATTTACTGCATTTTTATATTTTCTCCTTTCATCAATTAAATTCAATATTTCTTCTGTTACACAAGGGTTTCTACTAGCCCTCGTCTTTTTACCTACTTGATCCTCTGCTGCCTTCACTACTTCATCTCTCAAAGCTACCTTCTACTTCTGCTGTATTTCTTTCTCCCATTCTTGTCTTTCAGTTTATCCAGGTCCCATCTCCTTAAATTCACACCTTTTTGTAGTTTCTTCAGTTTTAATCTACAGTTCACAATACATTGTGTAAGTAGGATGTTTAGGTTTTTTTATTGCTAACGCCGCCGCCTCGTAGGGCTCTGTATAAAAATCACTGGCTGTGCCGTGAGCAGTCTGTGGCTGGTTTGCATGGTTGTCTGCCATTGTAGTGTTGGGCAGCGGCAGCTGGATGCTAACAGCGCGTAGCGTTGCGCAGTTGGAGGTGAGCCGCCAGCAGTGATGGACGTAGGGAGAGAGATGGCGGAGTTTTGTAATTTGTAAGACTAGATGTCATGAACTACCATATATATTTTGACTATTAAGGTAAATACACTGTTTGTTCTCTATTAAAATCTTTCATTTGCTAACTATACCTATCAGTAGTTAGTGCCTTCCGTAGTTTGAATCTTTTACTTAGCTGGCAGTAGTGGTGCTCGCTGTATTGCAGTAGTTCGAGTAACGAAGATTTTTTGTGAGGTAAGTGATTTGTGAAAGGTATAGGTTAATGTTAGTCAGGGTCATGCTTTTGTAGGGATTATTGAAAGTCAGATTGCGTTGCGCTAAAAATATTGTGTGTCAGTTTAAGCACAGTCGTGTATTATTTTTCACAGGGGACGTTTCAGTTGTAGTCAGAGTCCACATCTGCCCCTGGAAATATCTTGCAATTTAACACGTGGCTCCAAAATTTCTGTCTTACCATTATATAATCTATCTGAAACCTGTTAGTATCTCCAGGATTCTTCTACGTATACAGCCTTCTTTTATGATTCTTGAACCAAGTGTTTGCTATGATTAAGTTGTGCTCTGTGCAAAATTCTAACAGGCGGCTTCCTCTTTCATTTCTTAGTTCCAATCCATATTCACCTACAACGTTTCCTTCTCTCAATTTTCCTACTACCGAATTCCAGTCACCCATGACTGTAAAATTTTCGTCTCCCTTTACTATCTGAATAATTTCTTTTATCTCTTCATACATTTCATAAATTTCTTCATCACCTGAAGGGCTAGTTGGCATATAAACTTGTGCTACTGTAGTCGGCATGGGCTTCGTGTCTATCTTGGCTACAATAATGCGTCCACTATGCTGTTTGTAGTAACTTACCCGCACCCCTTAACCGACTCCTGCATTACCCCTATTTGATTTTGTATTTATAACCCTGTGTTCGCCAGACCAAATGTCTTGTTCCTCCTTCGAGCGAACTTCACTAATTCCTATTGTAGCTAACTTTAACCTATCCATTTCCTTTTTTAAATTTTCTAACCTACCTGGTTTATGAATACCATATTCCGTATAGAGACAACAATCAGTTTTTATTTATTCCTATAGTAGTGCATGTGGAAAATCATTACTTCAGCTAACAAGTTTTACATTCATAACCTGACAGCGATGCTTTAATAGTTCAGCCACAGAACAGGGTTCGAAAGAATAATATAATGTAGTGATATTCGTTTTAGATTGTAATATGCATTTACACACTGAAGAAGACACACGGATGCCGAAACGTATCTATGAGTTTTAATAAGAAGGCTTTTCCAGAATCGAAGTTCGTTTAGCTAAATTACCTAAATAAAGAAAGTGCTTTAGGATCCATAAAAGTAATGGAAGAAATCCAAATGATAGAAAAGAATGAATGAATTGTAGTGTTTATACGAAAGACATACTCCGTGAATGTCGCGGAAGAAAGCATGCTAAAACATCTCTGGCCGAGTAAGGGAAGGGAACAGTGTTTCGGCTTTAAAAATTTGGGTTTCCCTGAAACACACACTATTTGGCTAACTCTTATTTGAAACAAAAACAGCTGTATTCGTAAATGTAGTTAGGTAATTTTAAATTTTCATAGAATTTTGTTCAGTTAGATGTTACCTTCGGCAAGCATCAAGTTAGTTCTTCAGGTGTTTGTTTTACTATGCTTATCTATTCTGAACAACCTCAACAATTGCACATTCAAACATGAATTGAACTAATGCTTCATGTAGCATGTATTTTTCTGATTAGTCATTCACGGAAGAACATTTTACATCTAAAACAAAAAGGAGTGAAAATGAAATAAAAATGTTAAGCTCTCTTGTAGTGAGGAAACTATACGAACATGACAAAACCGCGTGAAAAACACGTGCAGTTAAGGCGATGTATCATACTAACAGTTTTTATTCCGGTTCTCCAGATCATTCCAAGTTGGACGTATTTCCCAGTTTCGCAACTATTGCTCAGCTTAGCTTGCATATCCTGCAGTGAGGCAACAGCGCTGCAACACCCTGGATAATTTCTTACGAGTCGCTGCATGCCGGAGACATTAATTCGTATTTTCCGGCGTGGTAATGCAGTAATTGGCACCCCGCACTATCCCGAAACAATATTTGTCCTACCGATCTCGGGAACTGCTACGGCGCTGAGCGGCGTATTGATGAACCTTCAGGGCTAAGCGCTAGACTCTCTTCATCTTTGGTGGCGGGTGATTAAAGCTCCTGGCGTGACCTTCCGCTGCCGCCAGGGATTGGCTTCACTGTCGGGTCGTTGGCGGGCCTGCGGAACAGCTGGCAGCCGTATCCCCTCCAACAGGGCGACTCGGTTTTTTACTTGTGGCATGCCTAAGCCGGCCGCAACCCAAGCAGCAGGATTGCCCGCGGAGGCGTTAATGCGCAATACGCCACTTTTTATACACCCTGCAGGTGCGGCCTTCAGGAGCCAGTAGCCTCCAGTGCTCACCAAGGAGCGGCCGCCGTCTCCGTCTGGATGAAGGCAACTCTCTTCATAACACGCTGACGGAAGTGGAAGATGTTAGGTCATCAACACCTTGACCGAGAGCTGCCAAATGATTCAGCAGCTACCAGGTACAAATCTAGCTCTTTGATACTAGAAGTATAGAAATGTTCCATTTGTAATGGATTATGAATGGGACACGGGCTGAAAGGGAAAAATAAATAAGAAAGACATAATGTCGATGTTACTATTAACAGACATTTACCACAGTTTGTTCAATTACGCACCGAAGACGTCGACGACATGCTGTACAGCGCCAGATTTGCACCTGGTGGCCAGAATCGGAACAACTTATTTTTTAGTGAAAATCGGTTCCACCTTGACGCATCAGAATACCTACCAAGTTTCGCTGCCACACGATAATTACAGCCTACTCTGGGCCTCTGTGAGTACCTCTGGTACATGGATAGACATAGCAGGTGATCAAAAAGTCAGTATAAATTTGAAAGCTGAATAAATCACGGAATAATGTAGATAGAGAGGTACAAATTTACCCACATGCTTAGAATGACATGGGGTTTTATTAGAACCAAAAAAATACACAAGGCCAAAGAATTTCGAACAGATGACGCTTCGTCTGATCAGAATAGCATTAATTACCATAACAAAGTAAGACAAAGCAAAGATGATGTTATTTACAGGAAATGCTCAATATGTCTACCATCATTCCTCAACAATAACTGTAGTCGAGGAATAATGTTGTGAACAGCACTGTAAAGCATGTCCGGAGTTATGGTGAGGCATTGGCGTCGGATGTTGTCTTTCAGCATCCCCAGAGATGTCGGTCGATCACGATATACTTGCGACTTCAGGTAAGCCCAAAGCCAAAAATCGCACGAACTGAGGTCTGGGGACCTGGGAGGCGAAGCATGAAGAAAGTGGCGGCTGAGCACACAATCATCACCAAACGACGCCCGCAAGAGATCTTTCACGCGTCTAGCAATATGGGGTGGAGTACCATCCTGCATAAACATCGTACGTTCCAGGAGGCGTTTATCAGCCACGCTGGGGATGATGCGATTCTGTAACATATCGGCGTACCTGTCACCCGTCACAGTAGCTGTGAAACGTCCCCTTAGAAAGATTTATACAAGACTGTGCTTAAACTGACACACAATATTTTTAGCGCAACGCAATCTGACTTCCAAAAATCCCTACAAGAGAATGGCCCTGACTAACATTAACCTATACGTTTCACAAAACACTTACCTCACAAAAATCTTCGTTACTCAAGCTACTGCAATACAGCGAGCGCCACTACTGCCAGCTAAATAAAAGATTCAAACTACTGAAGGCACTAACTACTGATAGGCATAGTTAGCAAATGAAAGATTTTAATAGAGAACAAACAATGTATTTACCTCGCTAGTCATAATATATATAGCAGTTCATGACACCAATTCTTACAAATTTCAAAACTCCGCCATCTCTCTCCCCACGTCCACCAATGCTGGCGGCTCACCTCCAACTGCGCAACGCTACGCGCTGTTAGCATCCAGCTGCCGCTGCCCAACACTACAATGGCAGACAACAATGCAAACGTGCCACAGACTGCACACGGCACACGCAGTGATTTTCATACAGAGCGCTACGTGGTGGCGGCGTTACCAATAAATAACCTAAACATCCTACTTACAGCTGTCACTGACGTTTTGCTGTCCAGCTCAATCTGTCGAACATTTTTTGGCCTTGTGTATTTTTTTGGTATTAATAAAACTTTTTTTTGTTCTAATAAAACCCCATCTCATCCCAAGCATGTGTGTCAATTTCTACCTCTCTATCTACGTTACTTCGTGGTTTATCAAGTTTTCAAATTTATACTGACTTTTTGATCACCCGGTACAATACGAACAAAGATAATGATAACTATTCCAGGACGTAGAGAGAGTTTTGATGCAGCTTCGTAAAGACGAGCTGCAGGATTTAAATCACAATTTAAGGTGAAGAGCCTTGAGTGGAAACACGTTGCAACGAAGGGGCAGCACAACAAAGACTACCTATATAATACTGATTAAACCATGAGGCTAATCTCTCGCAGTGCAAACCGACTATTCGCATTTTGAACACTGCCGGCTTTACTATGAGCTTTCTGTCGCCAATGACTTCATGGAGGTAGAAACAAACACATGAATCGCAAAATGGCGGCTACTACCGTCCGCAAGTTAGTCACGAATTAAAGCCTACCAAGCACTACCACGACCAGAGCCTACTCAGTACTCCAAAGAGCTGGGGCGAAGAAGGCGTCTCTCAGTAGTTTGCTAAACACGCCTCCTCGCACACTGTATGCTCCCCCCGAGAACAAAAGCCCCCTGCTACCAACAGGAGCGGGCTTAGGCTTTTAGCCGAGGGACTGTTCGACCCGCTCACGCACAAGTTGGCGTTAAAGGTGGCGCCAGGCATCTGGCTGTGGAAGAGGCCGGTGGCCTTCAGCGCAGCAGTAGCCTTAGAGTAGGTTGTTTTAAACCAGTGGCCACGGAAACTCCTGCAAATTAGGCTATTTTGAGGAATTTATGAATTAACTGAAGGGCGAACCCATAATCTGTCCATCCCCTTTACATGATACTCCTTTGCTTAGGTAACTAGCTGTGGTTACGAACGGCTTCAAAATACTGTTTTTAATGCATAATGCAATGTATTGAATCCATTGTCTTTTTAACAAAGGGATTGCAGCCCTATACCTAATACCATTGGAACTTGTAAGCAAACTCCTACATAATAATTTTAAAAAAAAGAAAAAAAAAACATACCGTA
Organism: Schistocerca gregaria; assembly: GCF_023897955.1. Lineage (NCBI taxonomy): Eukaryota > Metazoa > Arthropoda > Insecta > Orthoptera > Acrididae > Schistocerca > Schistocerca gregaria. The sequence continues at coordinate 131,907,882 of NC_064921.1, read as the reverse complement.
AACAAATTCGTCAAATAGGACCGAAATCAATACAGGTGATGTTCATGTGCAGACAAATAAATAAATACAATTTCAGAGAAATTGGTTGAAATGGCTTTGAGCAATATGGGACTTAACTGCTAAGGTCATGAGTCCCCTAGAACTTAGAACCACTTAAACCTAAGTAACCTAAGGACATCACACACATCCATGCCCGAGGCAGGATTCGAACCTGCGACCATAGCGTTCGCGCGGTTCCAGACTGTAGCACCTAGAACCGCTCGGCCACTCAGGCCGATTCAGAGAAACTGCATGATTTATTCAAGAGAGAGAGCTTCACAAACTGAACAAGTCAATAACGCATTGGTCCACCTCTGGTCTTTATGCAAACAACTGTTCGGCGTGGTATTGAAATATTTGTTGGATGTCCTCCTGAGGGGTATCGTGCCAGATTCTGTCCGACTGGCGCACTCGATCGTACAAATCACGACTTAGTTGAAGGGCACTGAGTATACTGTTCTGAACGTTCCCAATTGGGGAGTGATATGGTGACCACGCTGGCTAAGGATGGGTTTCAAATGTCGAAGACAACCAATACAATCTATCGTCGTGTGCGAGTGGGCATTAACTTACTGAAATATCAGACGGGGATGGCTTGCCAGAAGGGACAACTAAACGGGTCGTAGAATATCGTCGACTTACCTCAGTGCTATAGGGGATGCCACAGACTACACCCAAAGGGTTCTTGTTGTGAAAAGCAATAGAACCCTAGACCATCACTCCTAGTTGTCAGGCCGCATTTCGGGCGTCAGTCAGGTTGGTATCACCACTATCTGGGGTGCCTCCAGACACATCCTCGCTGGTCATCGGATCTCAATTCGAAGTGAGGCTTCATCACTGAAGAGAACTCTACAGGTCAATAGCTTTTCAGACCGAAGATATGTCTGGACGCGTCCCTGACATCGCTTGGATACCAAACTGAATGTCGCCGGTCAATCGGTCTTACAGGCAGGAGTGGTTGTCTGGAATGACATTTATTTTCATAGTAGAATCCCTGTGGTCGTTATCCGTGGTACCATTACAGCACGATGGTATCTCGACCAAAGACTACGCTTTGTTATGTTGCCCTTAATAGCAAGCCATTCAGGCCTTATATTTCAGGTGTATAATGCTCGATCGCACATGAAAAGGGTTTTTACCGCTGGTCTTCGTGCTTGCCAAACCATACCTTGCCAGCAATGTCTCTGAATCTCTCTCCGATTGAGAGCATTTGGAGCATTATGGCCAGAGCTACCCAGCCAACTCGGGACTTTGACCATCTAACGTGCCAATTAGAGTTTGCAACGATATCCCTCACAAGGATATCTAACAACTTTCTCAGTCAATGCTAAACCCGAATAACTGCTTGCTTAAAGGCTAGAGGCGTATCAACGAGTTAGTTACTTATCAACTTGCGAAGCTCTTTCTCTTGAATTAATCATCGAATTTTTCTGAAATTGTAATAATTTGTTTTTCCGTAAATGTCCATCGCATGTACCGATTTCCGTTATATTCTAATAATTCCTTCATGGTGCGTAGTCTCATTGGACTTAGATTGTATATAAGGGCCAAAACTATGATTAGAACAGCAGTTTTAATTTTATTTTACTCACTCTCTCTCTCTCTCTCTCTCTCTCTCTCTCTCTCTCTCTCTCTCTCTCTGTGTGTGTGTGTGTGTGTGTGTGTGTGTGTGTGTGTGTGTGTGTGTGTGTGTATTGAGGCTTGGCTGGACGACTATAGGTACTACAACTGAACGTATCTGGAATGTTTCCGTCTTACAACCTGCTGACTAAAAGTTTATCCGTGTGCTACTGTATTTCCAAAGTTTTCAGCACAGAAAAAAGTCATTCCTAGACAGGAAACCTAGTGCGACTACGTGGTACGACTGTGTGTAACCTTGCTTGTTCTTTTTAAGTGAGGATCAAAGCACAGGATATCCATAGGACGTACACATATATCTTATCATCATCTTTGAGACTCGAATTCGAGAGGCAGACGGTTCAATCCCTCGTCCGGCCATCCTGATTTAGGTTTTCCGTGATTTCCCTAAATCTCTTCAGGCAAATGCCGGGATGGTTACTGTGAAAGGGCACGGCCGACTTCCTCCCCAACCTTCCTTAACCCGATGAGACCGATGACCAAGCAGTTTAGTCTCCTCCCCCCCCCCCCCCCACCCTCAAATCAACCACCAACCACCATCTTTGCGCTCTTTTAGAACGATCGAATTATTGACGAGAGGGAGGTGGGAGCAATGTCTGGAGAATGAGTGACTACAGACGCACTCGCGACAACATTGTGGCAAGAAAAGTAAGCATGGTTTCTTCCAGAAGGACCACATCATGAGAAGATCGTAGGATTTTTCGACGAACAGAGGATTAGAACAGCTGAAATCCGGTTATGGGTTGGAGACAGAGTCACGAACCGTCAGGAACAGGTAAACGAAAGCTAAGCTGAGACCTCGATTTGCCACGTGTCGTTTACCGCTGACTCCCTAACACGGGGAACAGAGACGGGTGGTGTGGAGCCAGAGTCAGATTGGATATTGAAAGGTATTCTGTGGTGTTCAGCGGTGAGATAGACGCCAACGAGCTCGTAAAAGACCCGGTGATATGACATAGGAAGCAGCGATTCTCGAGGTACATTCTTCTTCGCCTCTTTGAATAGTGATGCGAGTAACTATTCGATATGAGAAAAGAATTGATATGGTAACTGATCAAAGGAGACTGGTCGCTGGCGACTAAACCTGGTTCTGATACCCCACATGCCCAGAGTACCAAATGTAATGTTCACAACAGGATAATGAAAGGCTCCACACAGCAACTGACAACACCGACACATTTATGAATGTACTGCTCCTAGTCTAGACTGCCTGATTGCATGATTTGTCACTCACCCGGTGTGTCTGAGATGCGAAGGATCTACGCACGCTTTCATATCAACCTCCGCCCATCAAACATTGGGATGCAGTTTGGTTCTATGCTGTGAGGATTACAAGATTGGCGAATGGGATTTTAATCTTTAAATATCCATTTCATGATGAGTATCTCTACAACTATTGATAAATATCGCACAGATACTTCATGGAATGTTTCCATTGCCACCAGCGTATTACACATAAGAGCGAGTAAGAGAATCTCAGATTGGGAAGTGTCGTACGCAAAGCTTCCAGTTTTAGATGATGCCATACGGCGCGGGAAATGTAGTCACAGCCCAAAAAGCATTTCTGTACCTCTCCTAGCGTATGCAACGTTGAAGTCATGTTTCAAACTAGGCTCAATGGATATTAAAGGCATCTTAAAGATTAGTATTATGACCTGTAAGCTTTCAGTTAAAACCAGCACTGCACTGCTGTTACTGCCGTGTAGTGTCCTCGAATTAAATCACAGTAATACCAGTGTGTTTAACTGAGCAGGTCAGCGGCTGTTAGCTTCTCAATTCCTACTCCACCTGAGTTACAACACTCTTTAATAATTGGATCTATAATTTTAGTCGCCATGAATAGGAGCACTGCAAAGACGGTTGATTTGTCGATTATATTGTTCTTTTACAATTTTGTAATAATGTAGCTTAACAGCCATGAAGATTTTACTTAAATCGACACTGGGTGTGAAAGCCAAAGGACTTACCGGATCTTAAATTTTTTCTTCCTTCTGAAACAGACTGCAAATATACTGACCTACTTCATACAACGCTGCTACCATTGATACAAAGAAAAAAATCACGCAAAAAATTTAATATTTCTTATAGGTTATAATTGGGTGTCAGATCGGGTCTCCATTTCGTTTCTCTGCAGTTTACGAGAAATCCGTTACCACTCGCACTGTCCATGTTGTCTCGTGAACCGACTGAAACTGGCAGTGGAGAGAAGGACTTGACGACCGCCTCAGTTGTGTTACTGGAGAAAGATATTTGTTATTGACCAAAATGCAAAGATGATGGGAAATTAGCTTCGGATAGCGGAAACAGAAAACAAAACCTGGAAAAATAAAAGAAATTTCTAGTAAATAATGTGCCTCTATGGACTGCTCAGGAAGGGATGAGAAATATTATTTCTGCGTTTCCATTTCTGTCTGTACTTCGCAAGCCGCCTTACGACGTATGGCGGGGGCGGGGGTGGGGGGTTACTCCAAGAGCACGCGTCGCTTCCCCTCAATCCTGTAGCAGACGTGAGCGATGCACAGGATGAACAACTGTTGGTAAGCATCCATGTGTGGTCTCGAATCTGCTTATACCGGCGACATCTACCTCTATATCTACGTCATATTACGCAAGCCACAAATCATCGTGTGGCCCACGGTACTTCTGATACCACCTTCCCTATTCAATTCGCGAATGGCGCGAGGGAATAGTGATTGTCGATAAGCCTTTTTATTGACTATAATTTCTCGAATGTCCGTGCCGTTATTTCTCGAAATGTTTGTTGGAGGTAGTAACACGTGGTGCGACTCCTCCCGGAAAGCGCTCTTTCGAAATTTCGCCAGTAAATCTCTTCGTGATGCACATTGCCAGTCTTGTACCATCTGACAATGGAACTTGTTGGGCGCCTCTGTAACGCTCTCGCCAAGCTAAACGATACCGTGACGAACACCACCGCTCTTCGTTGGCCCTTCTCTATTCTATCGGTCCTACCCAGCAGACATCTCATATATAATGACGGAGGAGACGGAATATATTGGTTGCCTCTTTTAAGAGTGAACACGCTCGGGATTTGAACAGAACAAGGGGTAGTCATAAAACTTTAATTATCACCTCGAAAAAATAACATAATCAATTTTTCTGTTTTATTTAATTCTCCATGTTTTCGTGGCTGTTGTCACTGAAGATGAAACCTTCTTGAAATTTAAGCTGCGTCATATTTTGGTAATACGATCGACACTTCGACTCGTCAGCTGGGATCTTCTTCAGAATCTTGTGTACCCTGAAGAGTATCACAGCAGAGAGGTAGAAACGTTGATGGTATAGCAGAAATATGACCCGATCTAACAACACAGAAGGCTTTACCTTTCTTTTCTTGTTTGTTCACCAGTAGGCGTACATGTTTTCAGGCCTGGTAGAAACAGAATTTTCCACGCCACATTGTGACAGCACGCCACTAAATGAGTCCAAACAACACAGAGCAGCTTACTTAAAAATGGAGATGCACTACGCCATTTTGTTTTGGCTGTTATAGCGGTATTCTACGGCACTCTAAGCCAGAGATTTGATTTTACACAAGTGTAGTAAACATGTATCTCTAAAGAAAGAAAAAACTTGATACGTATTTTATTTATTCGAAGTGTTAACTAAATCTCTGTTACCGTCCGTTATAAGGCAATACCGTTATGCATAATGCATCTGTTGTAGCATTTAAGACTGCAGTTGAATGACCGTCTCCCTGAACGTAACGCGTTTACTACAAAATCTAGCGACAGAACGCGCTGCCCTCATTTGGATCAGCTGTATCATTTTCCTCTATCATATAGTCCTACCAAACTGAGTAGAAATACTCAGCTTTCAGTCAAGTCTGCTATCAGGTCTTCGAGTGAAGACCTTGCGAACGATTTAAATTCACGAAACACACGAAAATATTGCACTGTATGCCATTATTTGAGAGATGCATATGGGGCCTGAAGATGGCATAGCGAAATGTCGAAACTGATTGTCGGCAAAATAAAATAATTTATCAGCTACACGGCTCTTGGAGAATTCCACAAATACTGACAATTAATTAACCAGCTGATGTCGCCGGTCCATGATGGATCGACAGAGACATCCTAGACATGACAAGAAAGCAGTGGCACCCGTCGTTCTTCAAAGAAGTCTGGCCTCTTCCTATTCACATATGGCCACGTATTGTCCTCCTAGAATATGGCATGTGGAACAGCGTGAAGGAGGGGGGGAGGGGCGTGCCTAAGGTTGTATACCCACTCTGATGTAGCGGTTGCTATTCAGATTGCCCTCAATGCACAGGAGACGAGATTGCATGTTGTAGCACCCCATACTATGAGAGATAGCGTTTGTCCGTTATGCCGCTCAACAATGCAGTCTGCCGAATTTCATTCACCGTATTAGTGTCTAACAAGTAAGGGCCATTTTTCTAGAGAAAGTTGAAGCGAAAACTCTTCTTTCGCCGTTCAACACGCCACTGACGGTGCTGACGTTCCATTGAAGACTGAAGCGTTGTTGAATTATCGTCAAGGGAAGCCGACGCAGTAGTATGTGTGCCGCCGGTCTAATCCTCGTCAATAGCGTAGAACCGTCGACACAAATGTGTCCACACAAACTGCATTGCTTCAACGTCGAGCCAACACTGTGGGCGAAACTGTTCACAGTTACAGTCATGTGGACAAGATGGTGGGCATCCCTCGCTGTGAAGGCACTGTATGGTCCAGTATCTTCTCAGTGTTGAGCATGACTGTCTTCTATCCAGTGCTGCCAAATCCACAGTATAACGGATATTTCTTCCACTATAAATAAAATACCGTCTGTTTCAAAGGTAAAGGACATTCCAGATAATATTGTATATGTAATTTCAATTTTATCAACTTTTTGTATTTTTAAGTGTAAACACTTTCACTGTATTTTGCAATAATGTTTTCATGTTCTGAGCGTGTTAGTGTCTGCTGGAACATCGACGTGTAAAGACTGACATGAGGGATGTGTCGTTTAATTAGCGTAAAAGAGTGATAGTTTTGCAGAAACGTGACAATTTACTTTGTGGAAATAGTCAAAGGAAATATTGTGAAAAGAGACGTGATGGTGGAAGCGGTCTGAGCATGCGGAAATATTCAGAACGCAGAATGTGCCACAGGCTTATTGTAGTAGCTTTAAGGCTGTGAAATACTGAATCCAGAGAAAGAGTTAAGAATTTTTAGAAAAGAAGAGGATACGTAAGAGAGGAAGATTGTTAGAAAGAACAGCAAGAACGTGTCTCAGTATTCAGCAGAGGACCGATACAGACAAGTACAGAAGAGTTGAGACATTAGAAAATATAAAATGGGAACAATCATAATAAAAGAAGGCGAATACATGCAGCTTTAACAGAAACTACACAACAGCATTATTTCGTCTGAGAGAAAAAGTGAAATTCTGAAACACAACAGTCACCAGACGGTGTTATAAAAATGACAGCTATCGATTTATTATTCGAAAGGGTGAGCCATCTACTAATTAGGTATTGTTGGAAGTAATGTAATGTGAGCGCTAATGCACGCGTCATTTGACAAGCAAATTATTAATAAAGTAGACATCGCTACTACAAATAGTTTTAAAAGTTGACGTCCACTGTTGCGCTTTACAATACCAGTTTCGTATATCATCCCAGCACATCCCAACACCATTTTCTTCCTAAAAGACATATAAAATAGCTTCAATGTGAAATTTACGTGATAAGACGGCACGCTCTATCGGCAGTGGCATTTTTTTGCATTTTCTGAGTGAATTTACTAATTTACAAGACAGACTGTCACCATTTTTACATCTGCCCACGGAGAGACGATCATCTAACTCTCTACAGCTCCACCGACTGTCAACTACTATAAATGCAGCGTCTCAGGTGAGCCAACGCCTGAGATGACAGTGATACATTTCTGGCTGTGGACGATGTTTCCAATATATCAGTAAATAGTTTCTCAAAGATGACTTTACGTACAGAAATTAATTAGAGGTAGAGAAATATTGATACAATTATACAGAATAATAACAGCGATAAATCGAAAAGTATTGCATTTCACATTTCGGCACAGAATTTTCTCAGTCAGTTGATTTGACACACTAATAAGCTGACGGTAAAATCATATTTCACTGCAGTGTGCTAAACTGATTTTCATTCATTTATTTTAAAAGCTGTTAATATTTTTGCGATAAAAAATTGAGTTGTAAAAGGCGTCAATTTGTACCAATTCATGTCCACATGTATAAAAAACAGAGATACGCCGATACGATTCCGTAACCACAACATAAATGTTACCGCCCCCTAAGATTGCTGCTTCATTCTGCACGAAAACTTTTGCACGAAAACTGGTCAGTATTTTCAATCATTCATAACAGGTTGTGCATATCTAAATCTACGCCGGCCGCGGTGGTCTCGCGGTTCTAGGCGCGTAGTCCGGAGCCGCGCGACTGCTACGGTCGCAGGTTCGAATCCTGCCTCGGGCATGGATGTGTGTGATGTCCTTAAGTTAGTTAGGTTTAAGTACTTCTAAGTTCTAGGGGACTTATGACCTAAGATGTTGAGTCCCATAGTGCTGAGAGCCATTTTTTGAGTTCACCCGAAACATATTACCGGTCTGAACAGTTGTTTAAATGTCATTAAGATTTCTAATTTGCACCTGTTTTTATGTCAGAGCGAATGTGTGCATTTGCAAGTCTATGTTTGTGTGTGTGTGTGTGTGTGTGTGTGTGTGTATGTGTGTGTATGTTCGAGGGCGGTTGCATCTGTATATACGTTCAACGCAAGCATAGCTCTAGGACTAAAGTTCTTGAACAGAATAGTAGCAGCATAACTGGTAGCATTTCAGCTAGACAATCAAGCGCGTTTCAGTGGTACTTGGGGGCACTCAGCCGTATGAAATCAGTCTCAGAGCGAGTGTTATTTAAGCAGATACAAAGGCATATTATTGCTGGTAACAAACAGTAAAAGCAAAGAACGACGTTCCACCGTTTTAGAACCACTCACTTTGCAGCGTGCCCTGTACGCGTCGCAGTGTGACGATACGACAAACTCGTGTTTCGGGGACCAATCACTCTGCACCGTCCTAAAACGCTCACGTGCTGGTATTGCGCCCTCTGACGCAGACGACGCGCACGTTTCCACTTCGTCTGACGTTTCTGCACCGACTGAGCGTGGCGTGACACCGACCCGCCGGGTTACATAAAAGAGGACGCTGTGGGGCCTGCGTGCATGACATCTCTCTCCAGCATTAATAATTTACCATGATCCCACAGTTTTTCCGATTTTGGAATGATTCTGACCATTCCTATGGTGTACAGGAATTATTATAAACAGTATTGTCTGTATGCACCGCTCAGTCAGAACATTGTAACCACCTACCTAATAGCCGGTATGTCCATCTTTGGCACGCATAACAGCGACGACGCGTCATGGCACGGAAGCTGTGGGGCCTCGGTAGGTCGCTGGAGGGAGTTGGTTCCACACCTGCGAGCACAAGTCAGGTACTTCCCGTATATCCCGGGGGCGGGGATGACCTCTGACATCACGTCCAGTCACCTCCCAGATGTGTTCCACTGGGATCAGATCTGACGAGCTAGGGGCCCAGCACATCAATTGTCAGTGTGTTCCGCGAACCACCCGCAATCGCACCCCTGGCCTTGTGACATGGTGCATTATCTTGCTGAAGAATCCCATTACCGTCAAGAAGAAGTGTGCTCCTGGGCCGTCATGGTGTCTTGCACGAGCTTCATTGGCCCCTGCATGCCCACGAGAATTTATCGTAGAGCATAATGGAACAGCCACAAGCTTGTCTCCGTCCCGCAGTACAGGCGTAAAGGAGCTGTTCCCCTGGAAGACGACAGATTCGCGCCCTCCCATCGGGATGATAAAGAAGGTATCGGGTTTCATCAGATCATGCAACACTCTTCTACCGTACCGACCTCCATTGCCGTTGACCGTTGATGTTCACTTGCCCATTTCAGTCGTAGGTGCCGATTTCGTGGTGTTAACATTGGCACATTCATAAGTCATTGGCTGCGGAGGCCCACTGATAGGAGAGTTCGATGCAGTGTGTTCAGAGGTATCAGTACTCTGTCCAGTGTTAATGTCTGACGTTAGTTCCGCCACAGTTCTCCGCCGATCCTATTTTACCAGTCTGCCAAGCATTAAGTCCATCGTTAGGAGTGTTCGGTGCACTGTGTGTTCAGACACACTAGTATTCTGTCCAGTATTAAAATGAGACCTTAGTTCCGCCACACCTCTCCGCCGGTCCTATTTTACCAGTCTGCCCAGCCTACTATGTCCGACATCTGTAATGATAGGTGGCCGTCTAACCCCACGACGTCTGGTATTTGTTTCACCTTGGTTTTGTCACGTGTTGAAGACATTCACCACAGCACTCCTCAAACAAGTGTTGCAGTTTCCGACACGCTCACGCCGCGTTTCCAGGCGATCACAATCTGCCTTCGGTCAAATCCAGATAGATCGCGTGCCTATCCCATTCTATACACGGGCAGCACACTCATTGATACTATATGCGTAGTGCGTGTGTCAGACAACCAGTCATTCCTCACTATGTGACGGTACTAACGCCTGGACGGGTTTATATTGATAGTAGATCAGTGGTCGTAATGTTCTGGTTGATATGTGCATAGAAATACTAGCTGAATACCCTGAATTATCCAGGCATGTCGTTATTCCAAACTTCTGTTAGTCTGTCTCCACCATCCCCCATCCCCTCCCCCCTCTTCTGTACCCATCGTCTGCTTAAACACTTCCCTATCCATTTCCTCCTCTCCCTTCTATCTCTCCATCTCCTCCTACCAGTCTCTCTTCCCATCTCCTTGTCTCCCCTCTATCTTCTCTTCCTCCTCTCAACCGATCTCTTCCTCCTCTGTCTCCGCCCACCTTTTCCTTTTCCTTTCTACGTCCAACTCCTCCGTGCCCTCTCTTTGTTCTATTCGTCTCCCCCTTTCTCTCTCCGTCACCACTCCTACCTCTTCCTTGCCCCGCGCTGTATGTCTATCTCCTCCGCCCTTTTCTCTCTCCACGTTATCATCTCGCCACAATAGGAGTCCGGTGGTTCTTAACCCACGCGCTGTTTCTTCCTAGGTAATAAGCAATATGTGTATCAAATTGGGATTACATTATTCCAGGAACTTAGAACGAGCTTTTTACCCTTAGATCTGCCGGCGCACACACATCTCTAGGAACTTCGCCATGCAGTTTCTTTTCTACGCATCTAAATGTTTATGACGTCACACCTCCTCAACTATTTGCTGTACAAAGATATAAATTTACACGTACATTCATTGGTATATGTGGCTGCTCTCTACTAAATGTGTTGCGAATACCTATAGTAGAAAAGAAGTAAAACATTCAAACGTCCTTCATGATGCGTCACTTTTCCCGTGTCTCAGTATTTGACGTCATATCTCCACAACTGTGCTGTTCAATGACATAATTTTGCAGATACATCCAGTGGCATGTATGGCTACTGTCTACTGAAAGTGTTCCGACCAGAGTTATTAGTAAAAAAGTAATATATTAAAATGTCGTTTACGATGCGTCCGTTTTCCAGCATCTCACTGTTCGACGAAATATCTCTTGAACTATGTGTCGTACAAAGATGCATTTTTGTGGGTATATTCAGCGCTACATGTGAGTCCTGTCTGCAAAATGTGTCAGGAATACTTCATGAGGCACTTTTACTGCATGAAAAACGAAAACATAGTAAGCCATAGACTTTTTTCCTTTAATCATTTTGTGGTTCGTCTTCAGAGAGTAAGGTTTCGTTAAGTTTTCAAAGTATGTGTGAAGTTTGTTGAAAGTCTCTAAGTGCTCTCATTCGTAAATCCTGGATGACTAAATTATGGCCGGCTGGAGTGGCCGAGCGGTTCTAGACGCTTCAATCCGGAACCGCGTGACTCCTATGGTCACAGGTTCGAATCCTACCTCGGGTATGGATGTGTGTGATGTCCTTAGGTTAGTTAGGTTTAAGTAGTTTTAAGTTCTAGGGGACTGATTATCTCAGAAGTTAAGTCCCATAATGCTCAGAGCCACTTGAACCATTAGAATTATGGACACTTGCGCGTCGTGGATAACGCTGCTTTTCACCCCCACCTTTAAGAAACGGTAACAGTTAAAGGCAGGAATGTTGACTTCAAAATTATTACTGAACTCTAAACCCAGTATAAGATGAAACAATACTTCGTTTGGTCATTAGAGATTGGTATGATTTAACATGCGGGTTACAAAATGGTTCAAATGGCTCTGAGCACTATAGGACCTATCTTCTGAGGTCATCAGTCAGCTAGAACTTAAAACTACTTAAACCTAACTAACCTAAGGTCATCCCACAAATCCATGCCCGAGGCAGGATTCGAACCTGCGAACGTAGCCGTTGCGCGATTCCAGACTGTAGCGCCTAGAATCGCTCGTCCGCCCCGGCCAGCATGCGAGTTAAAAAAGAGCATTTCGATCTTTGCCATATACTTATAATAACGAGTAAAAAGAGTTACCGGCTTCCAATCGGCTTAAAAACGCTAGAGTAACGATCAAATGAAACAAGGAAGATAATTAATTACGAATGGGAAGTCTAATATAAGAAGAAAATCATACTAAAGTATCCGTAGTTGCGATCGCCAGTACTAGCATCATGAAATGTTAAGGAGATAACAACAAGATACTGTAGTGCTTGGATAGACACTGCCATACATTTATTCCCTGACACCAGGCAAACGACTTACAATGTCTCCCTTGTACGGGAATACACATGAAGAATGTACCAGTGCATGTGGCAGACATATTGTTGGCGTTATATGGATGTAATTAAAAAAAAAAAAAGAGTGAAGTGGTCAACGATGAACTTGATCGGGTATCAGGGAACGTCTGCCCGGAAGAAATGCAAAGATTAATAAGGAACAAAATGAGACTTAAAAAACAAATGCTAAAGCGACCGCTTGCTGTAAGCATGAGATCAGGGTTCGAATACCCCTCCGCCACAAACTGCCGTCATTCCTGTACACAGCTGATGGTTGTCCACGTTCGCAACTGCGAATACAAATCATAAACACCAACAGATATCGCCAGATCGTATGACAAAAGAAAGCTCCGATGTGATATAGTACCAACAGACGTCACAAGACTACAGGACCAGCGAATGCTTGGAAGACAATTAAGTAGCAATTAAATGCCCAGCAAACGAGATAAACGAACTGCAGATGGGACTGTAGGAATAAATTACAGATTGTTCCAAAAGAGATTAGAAGATCTCCGATCAAGAGAAATTTCAAGAATTAGACTGAATGGGAGTCTTTGATGTTTTACTTCTACACCAATAAACCTCCGTTACCTTAAAGAATCGAACTCTCAAGTATAAGATGATTCAAACGTTTAATTACTTTACGAGTGTGTTGATGTGCTAAATACGTGACGTTAAGCATTCAACAGGGAAAAACTTTGGAGTAGGTTTGGAAATCACCAGTTGTTCTTATTTTCAAATATTGAATGAATATAGTATGCGTAATTTGCGCATCGTAAGTTATGCTACGTCTCAACGGGTAGATTATGCCAGCGTTTTTACATTAAAATGGTTCAATAAATATATGTATTACTGAAAATCAAATTTTCGGTGCCCCTTAAAGCCGCTATATAGGCAGCCAACAACTGGAGTTTTGCACCAGGAACCATGACCGGCTTATTGGTTTAGTAATACAGTTAATTTTTGCTTTCTACGTAATATGTCCTATACCCTAGAACAGTGGTTCCCAACCTGGGGGTAATTAACTCCTGAGGGTTAAAATGGGGATTTCTAAGGGGTAGAAAACGAAAGAGGTTGATTGTTGTTGTCATGAAACTAAATTACTTATAAAACAAATGTTCAAATGTGTGTGAGACCTTAAGGGACCAAACAGCAGAGGTCAGCGGTCCCAAGACTTACACACTACTTAAATTAACTTAAACTAACCCATGCCCGAGGGAGGACTCGAACCGCCGGCGGGAGGGGCCGCGGAGTCAGTGAGATGGCGCCTACGACCGCGCGGCCGTTTAAAACATCATTGCTATTAATAAAATTCTGTAGGATTAAATGCTGAGTATGTAAGTTATCAGTAATTACTTTTCCTTTATCACTAGCATTAACGCATGACGCCATGCGGTGGAAGTCACAGGTATCTTACATTGACCACCGACTTCACACGTACGTTCTACTTTTAACTGTACATCTATGAACGTAAAAGTAAGATATACGCAACAAACGCTAAACGGCTCATGAAAATATCTTATGCAAGTGTAGACAACTCCTGCAATAGACCAGAAATAGTTTCATTATTTACTCTGAAACATATGTATGAACTACTTGGAAGCGCTACACTACAGTGCTATACAGATGATTACCATCATTATTGTTGATATTAGAGTGGTCAGACACAAACGTTAACTGCTGAAGTCTTGCAATGTCGGCCACTCCAGCAGTGAAGTGATAAAGAAACAGTGCCTGTAGTGCAGACATTTTAAATAGGTGGATTTTAAATGTGGATGCGTGGTGTGGGTGAAGCAAATGCCGCTAGAGAGACGAGTAGTGTATAGAAAGTAATTTTTTGCAACAAGTACGGTTCACCCTCACTGCGGATGGTTAGCTCTCTTGACTGAGTCGTGTGTAGCACTCGCTTCATTACTCATCACAGCACGTGCGTACGGTGACACACAAATGAACATGTAGAAATTAAATATCATTCATCTTTCAACAATCTTTTCAAATAAAATTCACTTTCATGCTTAAGTTTAGTTAGGCTTTAAAACTGATGATGGCGGGGGAGGCGGTTGAGGTTTTGGTTTACGAGTGGATTAAAAGGGGGTGGGGGGGGGGAGGGGGCGGAATGGTCTTAGGTATTATCTGTCAGGGATATTGTAAGTAAGTAAGGTTGGGAACCATTGCCCTAGAATACATTGCAGTCCCTGTTTCCCAGCTCTTCCTCTTATTATTATTGCTCTTATTGTTATTACTGATACTTTTATTGTTATTATAAGATTCACAGTACATTATTAAAAGTGTTACTTTGCTTTACTGTACACCGTCGGAAACACATGTGATCGTGGGCGTATTTTACACCGCTAACACACGTCGTGGAAGTAGTACCAACAGAAGCCGCTAGATGGCGGGGCGATCGAAGGCTCACGCTGCTTGTGATACATCTGGAACTGTGACACGAACTGTTCGTGCAGTTCGAGTCGTGCTCTTAAACAGAGCACAAGCCACCAATCAACAACCAGATACTGATGCACGTTATTTCCTCACAGTAAATTTCCTACACCACCACACATTCCCATTTCGGCGTGATTATTCAACGAAATTTGTTTCATGGGAGACCGTATAAGATGTGATAAATAAATGAGTAGGAAAGTAGCTGAATTCGAATTCCAGTCGATTACACAATTTTTAAAGATCGCAAAACTTTTAGTGCATCGTATATGCCTTAAAGACCAGAAAGAAACTTACGTCTTTCAAATAAAGTAGGCGTACAGAAGTATCCTCACAAGCTTATAGGGGTGTGTTACATTGTAGTTTGTGCTGAGCAGTAATTTTTAAGAAAAAAACATTCGATGCGGTTCATTATTTCTCTTAGATTAGCCAATCAGGTTGCTGCGAGGGCAAAATTCAGATGTTAGTTGTTAGTTGTTCTCATACCGTAGATAACAGCGCACGAGATTATTCAGCCTTTGGCTCGGGTTCCAATATTTGTATGGCTCTGTTTTTCGGTTTTATAAGACAAAACGAAGAATAGGTTAGGCGACACTATCTCTGGTGGACTACCTGAATTAGAGAGTGCTGCGACCTGTTTGGGTAACTTCAATGCTAATTATTTCTCAGCACAAACTACCCTGTAACACCCTTGCAAGGTTTTCAAACTGTTCCTAACCATTCTGTATAATCCGTAGATACAATCAAACAAGCGATTTCATGATGATATTAAAAACGTTCAGGTACGAGCAGCAAGAGTAAATGTATTAAAATGAGACCGAGTCGAAAATTACGAGTGAAAGTTGTTTGTTAACCGTGACAATGGAATACATGTACTGGTGCTTTTGTTACTAAGATTGTTAGGTAGGCAACCCTTGAGAGGTGGTAGTACAGATCAAAAGAAGAATAAATTGCTAGTAAACATGGACTCTGACATGCACGCCTTAAGAGGTACGGACACTTATTCGGTATAAGAGTTGTGTTTCACAATAGTGAAGATGAATAATTGGTTATAGCTCTTAACGTATAGATTATACAGCCCATTTTACCGGACACTGTTTTCTTGTTTTGGTCAATACTACCTCCTCCAAAAAGTATGGAAACCAATGAGCTTGCAGTAGAAGAGATATGTTGCATACTATCGAAGATAAACAAGTGCTCATTGCTCTTAAGGTACGCATTTTAGACTCAATGTTTATTAGATTTTTTCTTGTTTTCATTCAATGTACCACCTCTGATAGCTACGTTCACTATAATCTTAACATCAATAATATCGGTACTTGTATGCCATTGTCAGAGGTGTTAAAACGATTTTAGCTTACAACTTTCAACTCGATTGTTTCTGAACTCTGTCTCTTTACCTCAAATTGACACATTTATCCTTGTCCATCATCCCTGAAAGTTTTTTACATTACCACGGAATCGCACTGTACACGCTGTCTCGTTCGGTCCTAAAATTGTTTATGTGCTTGGCTGAAAGTGGGACGCCATGCTAAATTCCGTACACTAACAATACGAAATAAAAATAATTGTACAGGGAATGTATTCACAGCTGCGAATATCAACCAGCTTCGGCTGTATTTGTATGAAAAATTTTGTCGGACTGGGAGTCGAAATGGATTTCTTGCCCTACGCGAGCGGTGTGCTTAACTTCTTCAACGATCCGACACAAATCACGACCAAACCCAAAATTTCGCTTGGCAGTGTCCTTGTGTGGCAATCGGCACTCGTACTTTACGCGTATTCCCCTCCAGGAAGAACATATTTACTGAGAGTCGAGGGACTGGTAATGGAAAATAAATACGAAATATCAGAAGAAACATCACATCGTACTTCTTAATAACAAAGGCACTCCTATTTCGTAAAAGTAATAGGTTTGATACGCACCTGTCTTTGGGCCACGTACATCACCTATTAGGCTCGTCGCAATATTAAATAGGTGTGAAACGCACTTCATGATGAACTTATTGTAATATTAAATAATTTGAAAAACAAATGAATTAAGAGTCGTTATCAATGCAGCGGTTAGTGACGATTTTCTCTTATAGCTTTGCTGCATATAGACAAAACAATGCAGGCTCCAATATTTATATAAATTAGTAATACCGAATAATACCGTGAACAAATGAAAAAGAGTTAACAAACGTGTGTGTGGTCTTGTCGTTTGACAACGTCATCATGCGTTCTTGTGAGTTTGCTTTAATCCTCGCGATGTGTGATTTTTGAATAAGAGTATAAGTGTATAATATACAGGGAAAATAGAAAAGACTGTTGAGGATGTGTTAGATGACAGTAAGTTTGGTTGTAGGAAAAATAAAGACACCAGAGCGTCAATTCTGTCATACGACTGATAATGGAAGCAAGACTAAAGCAAAATCAAGACAGATTCATAGGATTTGTCGAAATGGGAAAAGCGTTCGACAATGTAAAATGGTGCAATATGTTCGAAATTCTGAGGAAAATAGTGGTAAACTATAGGGAGAGACGGGTAATATACAAGTACAAAAGCCAAGAGGGAATGATAAAGAGTCGAAGACCAAGACCGAAGTACTCCGGTAAGACAGGGATGTAGTTGTTCGGCCATACTGTTCGTTCTATACATCGAAGAAGCAATGTTGTGAATAAAGGAAAGGTTCAGGATTGCAACTAAATTCATAATGAAAGGATATCAATGATACGATTCGCTGATGACTGTGAGACTGCAGAAGAATTACATGACCTGCTGAATGGAATTAACAGACTAATGAGCACAGAGTATAGATTGAGAGTGAATCGAAGAAATACGAAAGTAATCAGAAGTACCAGAAATGAGAACAGTGATAAACTTCATCATGATCGACTGTCACGAACTAGATGAAGTTAAATAATATTACTACACAGGCCGCAAAATAACCACTGGCGGGGGGAACGAAGAGGACATCAAAAGGGGCTAGAACTGGCGAAAAGGGCATTCCTGGCCAAGAGAAGTCTACTAGTATCAAACAAAGGACTTAATTTAAGAAAGCGATTTCGGAGAGGGTACGTTTGGAGCATTGCATTGTATGGTACTGAAATATGAACTATGGAAAATCTGGAAGAAAAGAGAATAGAAGTGCTACAGACGAATGTTGAAAGTCAGGCGGACTGATTAGGTAAGGAATGAAGAAGTTCTGCACAGAATCGGAGAGGGAAGGAATATCTGGAAAACACTGACAAGAAGAAGGGACAGGTTGATAGAAATCTGTTAAGACATCAGGGAATATCTTCCATGGTCCTAGAGGGAACTACAGAGGGTAGAAACTATAGAGTAAGACAGAGACTGCAATAAACTCAGTAAATAACTGAGGACGTAGGTTGCAAGTGTTACTCTGAGATGAAGAGGTTAGCACAGGAGAGGAATTCGTGCGCAGGTCACATCAAACCAATGAAATGGCTGAAGACTGAGAAAAAAAGTCGTGTGACTGATAATCCTTGGCTCTAGATATCTCTGTCTGCAACGAAACCACAATAGCTATTTAGATAAAAGACATTTACACTTTAATGAATATTCGGATATGGTTGTTTAGATATAAATATATATCAGTACCCTGTAACAGGATCATCGAAATTTCGTCTGTTAAGTCACAGACTACTAAGTTAGTAATTAACGTTTATGGAATCAATTTGTATCGCTACAGCTTCACCGCTGTGAAGAAATCCGAGAGCTTGATCATTCGCTTCTTTCCCAAGGGACTGGTCTGGCGTCGCTGCGTTGAAGCGGCAGTTGCAGATAACTCGAATAAACACGATACGCCACGATTTTCCCTTTCATATTATTCGACTGCAGCCAGCACGCTTTTGCTTTTAGTGAGGGTGTAAATAAAGATGAAAAGCGTCATCGCGAAACCGGATTTGTTACTTGTGCAGTAGTTAATCCTATGGAATCGACTTTCTCCTTTCACAATGGCTACGCACGCACTGCGCTGGAAAGACTGAAACTCGGTGCACCCAGCAATCAGAAACGATGCGGCTTGATTAGAATTTTTAAAATTGACTGAACAACTACTTGTGATCGATCATAGAGGGCAACGCAAGTATATTGTTCTTCACTATCACAAAGACACAGTATTCCTTAGAACAAAATATTCAGAAAGGCACTTGCCATCATTATCCCTTTACTGTTCAATTGACAGACTACACGCAGATAATCCTAATATTTTGGGTCGAGCAAATCTGTTCGCTCGATTCTTGACCTCCGATGCAAATAAATTCACATCAATTATAGCAACAAGTTTGGGATTAATTTTAAACATCGAAAGGAACCATACAAGAATAAATGGGATTACTGACTGGTAGTGAAATTACGAGGCCTCTTCCGAAACTAAGGTCCGATAGGTCGTGAAATGGAAGCGACAGTGAAAATCCGATAAATCTTTGCATAGATGTGTTGGACAGTGTCTCTAGAAAGCAATGTTTCCCACCAAGTATGAGTGCACGTGAGAGATTTCGCCTGATTTGATGCAGCCCCGGCGCCACTGTACAGAGGCACTGAGGACGCCTCTGCAGCGTTTGTGATGGGGAGTGTTTGACCGCCCTCCAAACAGCCCGGACCGCTCTCTCTCTGATTTTCGTCTCTGCTGACATGAACTGCTGGCTATGGACTCAACGTTTTGGCACAGACAAAGAACTGCAGATCAGTTAGAGAATCGGCAAAAATTGCATGTGGCTACCTTCTATGACCAGGGTATTGGAAAGTTGGTACAACGCTTCAACGGATGTCTGAGACGGATCGGCGACTATGTGGAGATGTTGCTGAAAGGTGTGGCTAACTATTGCAAATAAAACACTTTTGATTTTCACTGTGGTTCCCATCTCGTGACCGATCGTGCCTCTTTACCGGACTAAGCCTCGTATAGGGATAACACCTTTCTATGGTATACTGGTTTTAAAGCTCACGATATTTCCTGGTTATTAGTTACTTCTTAAAAACGTAAGACGAATTATGCGTTCGACAGAAACTGAAGAATTATCCGAATTCTGCCGTCCGCAGATGTTCACTGAGTTCCCTACGTACACGATCTGATCAAAAATATCCGCCCCTCTGTTAGCGGACATTAACATGGGGCCGGCCAATATGGCCAAGCGGTTCCAGGCGCTTCAGTCTGGCACCGTGCGACTGCTACGGTCGGAGGTTCGAATCCTGCCTCGGACATGGATGTGTCTGCTTTCATTAGGTTAGTTGGTTTTAAGTAGTTCTATGTTCTAGGGGACTGATGACCTCAGATATTAAGTCCCATAGTACTCAGAGCCATTTGAACCATTTTTGATTAACATGGGGTA
Source organism: Schistocerca gregaria (assembly GCF_023897955.1). Taxonomy (NCBI): domain Eukaryota; kingdom Metazoa; phylum Arthropoda; class Insecta; order Orthoptera; family Acrididae; genus Schistocerca; species Schistocerca gregaria. Next base: position 131,887,675 of record NC_064921.1, on the reverse strand, counting down.
TGTCCACACTTTGCTTTTACGACCACTTACACTCTTCTGAGGACACTTTCAATAAGATGTCTGAATGTCTGCGGAGGAATGACAACCCATTCTTCCACAAAAACCACAAAACCAAAGAGGCTAGTGATGTTGGATGCTGGGGTAGGAACAAAGTCGTCATCCTTACTCGCCTCAAAGTTGTTCCACTGGGTTCAACTTGAGACTCTGGGCAGGTCAGTTCATTTCAGGAATGTTATTGTCCACAAAACATTGGCTTGCTGCTTCATAGCAGGGTGCATTGCCGTGTTGGTACACACATTGCTATAAAGTACACAGTGCTTTAAAATGTGTTCATATCTTTCCTAATGGCTAATGGCTCGAGCACTATGGGACTCAACATCTGAGGTCATCAGTCCCCTACTCTTATAACTACTTCAACCTAACTAACCTAAGGACATCACACACATGCATGCCCGAAGCAGGATTCGAAACTGAGACCGTAGTAGCAGCGTGGTTCCGGACTGAAGCGCCTAGAAACGATCGGCCACAACGGCCGGCAATATCTTTCCCCATTTATCGTTCTGTTAAGCACAACAAAGGAACTACGTCCTAACCACAAACACTCCCTCCCCCCTTACCATGACACCATTTTCTCTGTATCGCACTTACGGTACTACCAATGATGACACTTAACGTCTCAAGGCATTTGTCATGCCAAAATCTTTCCATTGGATAGCCACAGGGTACAGCTTCCTGCATCACTCGAAATCACTCGTTTCCACTCATCCATTGTCCTGTAACGTTGCCCTTTACACCATCTAATTAGTCGCTCAACACTCACTTCAGATTTCCTGCCTTTTAAGCATTTACTCAACCATTTGTTCCACTCTCTCCAACTCCCAAGCACAGCCATTGAACTAGTTGGTCTGCTGGTATCACTTTGAGTTTCACGAATGATTCCTTCAGCTGATTTCAAGCGATTTTTTACAACCACCTTGAGCAATACTCGACGCTGCCTGACCGTCAGTAGATGAAGTCGGTATGGCCTTAGTTTACTTGTGGTTCTTCCTTCGAGTCACCGTTTCAACATCACATCACCAGCAGTCTACTTGGACAGCTATAAAGGCGTTGAAATGTTCCTGGTGTATCTGTTAGTCAGGTGACAATAAGTGATTAATATACAGGGTGTGTCACTAACTACAGCCATCAAGGATGACTCCGAAAGTATGACAGGAACTGAAAAGTTGGTGGGACCAAAGTTGCATGGACAACGGGGGCCATAATATGACTGGTTTTTTGTTGCTAGGTGGGGTCGCTTCATACATATGAAGGTGAACTTTGTTTCATTAAATGAGATGCTGTAGTTTGGTACTTATTTTCTGGTAGCGACTATCGAGACGAATCCAATGATCTACAACAGTAAGGTCTTCAAAGGTAAAAAATGTGGCATGAACGTCCATTTACATAAGGTGTTCGAAGTGATGACCATTGGTATCAATGCAATGCTGCAATCTTATCATCGATTGAATGGTATTCCTTATAACTTCGGCACTTATCGAAGCACATGCTCTGACAATTCTCTCTCTCGTATCTTCAGGTGTAGTTGGAACGTCTTTGTAAACCATGTCTTTTACGAATCCCCACAAGAAAAAATCCAGAGGCGTCAAGTCTGATGAACGAGCCCGCCACTACCCATCTCCTCCGCGTCCAATCCAACGATTTGGAATTTGTCTCTGCAACTCAACTCATTTCTGGCCGTTAGCGAACACTATGCCGGACACCCATCGTGTTAATACGAGATTTCTTCCAATAACAGACCTAAATTTTCTTGTAGGAATGTGGTATACTTTCTACCATTAAAATTTCCTTGGATGAAATAAGGGGCCTATAATTCTGTCCTCCAGAATCCCACGGCATACATTCACAGACCACGGGTTTGGTGTGCAAGTTGCAGCAGCCAACATGAATTTTCGGTTCCCAGTAACGGATGTTACGCAGATTAACATTTCCATGGCTCGTCAGTAAAAATATTAAATTAATTAATCAAATTAATAAATATGTCAGCCCTTTGAAGTAGAGCACATCGGCAGAACTCAGTGCGACGCATACAATCCGTTCCAGTTAATTCTTGGTGGAGATTGATATGGCAAAGGTGACATTTATGGCGATGCAGAACACGAACAACACTACTCTGGATCATGCCAGATTCCCTTGCGATCTGACACCAGCTAAGACAAGGATCTAGAACCACGGTGGTAAAAGTGGCAATTTCCGTTTCCTCGTTAACAGCTTCCCTTTGCCGAATATGTTTCCGATGCGTTAAATATCCAGTTTAAAGACCCAATTTATCTTATACATATTTAAATGTACGACGTGTATGATGCGTACGTTGAGGACATCTTTCAGCGTATAAGTCTCTAGCTCTCACTGAGTTTCGTTAAAGTTCTCCGTAAATGAGAAGCGTATTGACTTGTTCTGATGGGGAAGACATCATTCCCATTCGCTTGATTTGACGATACTAGTGTTACCGTTCCTATTAGTGTTGTATTGCGAAACCGTCGAATGGTGTTTCATGTCAATTGCACATTAGATGGATACGCCGTATTCGGCGAATATTTACCTTCTGCACGATATACAAGAGAGAATTGTAAGAGCATGTATTTCGATAAGTGCCGAAGTGATAAGGAATACCACTGCATTGATACTAATGATAATCATCTTTAAATGGACTTTCATGCCACTATTTGACCTTCGTTGCCTTCAAACACCTTACCGTTACATGTCACTAGATTCTTCTCGATAGCCGCTATCAGAAAATAAGTACCTAACTATAGCATCCCATTAAAAAAAAAAGGAAAAAAGTTGACCTTCATATGTATGACGCGAAACCAACTAGCAACAGAAAAACCAGCGTCATATTATGGGCCCCGTTGTCCCATGTAACATTCGTCCCAAAAACTTTTCAGCTACTATGATACTTTCGCAGTTTTCCTAGGTGGTAATAGTTAGTGACTCGCCCTGTATATTCGAAGTCACTGAGCTCTACAATTCGTCCCCTTCTGGCATTACCGCTTCTCTACTGACAATACAATACACCTCGTTTCTCATGACTTCTAGAAGTCAGTTCTGTATTACGTAGTGGTCTGCGGATACTTTTCATCAGACAATGTAAACACTGGTTGTTGAGTATGATTCACTTCGTTTATGAACTTGTTTCCAGACAACTAAAACTGGTTTCTTTAGACAGTATCTCGTTGTCATGTTAACTAGTTACGACCCAGTCTACTTCGCTAGCTTGGTAAAATACCTGGTTTTCCGAGCATGAGTCATCAGTTGCGTCTGTATACTGACTGTTCGGTTTTTTCTCCACCGTTCATTGAGGTTTTGGCGGCTCCAAATCGCATAAGTGAAATGAGGCTTCAACTTCAGTAAGAGTATCTTCAGCTTGCCTCCAGCCGCAAGGTAGGAAGTTTAGTAAAAATTGAAGTTATTGTAATTTGTCTGTGGTGAACCACCACTAAAAAGGGCACAAATAAAAATCTGGAGAAAAATTTAATTTCGTCAATATAAAAATCATTATTGGGGCCTAAGGATTCGCATCTGATTGCCTTCAATAATATTCTGGCACTTCGGTCGCCTCTAACAACGTAATAAGTACACAGTGACAAAATAAACGAAAAAAATAATTTGGCAGCTTTACGCAGTGATTACAAATACTGAACACTGCACCAAATTATAGAAAACAATTGTGACGGCGGTGCTATCAACAGTCAGATATTCGTTACGTGTAGCTCCCGGCTACATAATTTCTGAAGGCGCTCACATTTGTCGACTTGAACGTGTCCAAATAAAGAAAAGTTAAACGTGATTGTTGGCTAGTCTGTGGCTTCTGACAGTCGCTGTTATCCTGCAGGCAATGCCTGCGTTCGATGGAATACCTTTATTTAATTCATTCCGTAAGATTAAAACATTGTTCAACGAATCGGAAACAAAATAAATGTCTTTTTTCATTTACATTATATGCACTGCACCTCGTACTAATAATTTACTAATAGTCTTAAAAAACAAATGAATTATAGCTACAATAGCTCTGACGTAAACATTTATCCGCTAGTCTAGGAGCAATAACTAACTACACAGTTTCATTATTTCCTTGTTCCTGTGATACAAAAGCGAACTGAGAAGCACGTGCCTCTTAGATCATTGTTCCGTAAAAGACGTTTCACTTTGAAATTAATGTTTCCTTAGTTTTACATTTGCAACTATTTTCTTAGTGGCGGATAAAAGAACGTTCACCACCCGTAAAAAAAAGTTGCCAGACTGATTTTGTTCCTGGCATTGAAGCTTTTTGTTCCTGGCATTCAAGCGACGTCAGCGTGGTCACTAAGGGGGAAGCCTGAATTGCTAGACTGTAAACAAAAGACGTGTAGTCGAGCAGCGCGAGATACCCGTGCGGTCGAGGGCGTCTTGTCACGGATTGCGCGGCTGGCCAGGTCGGAGGTGCGAGTCCTCCCTTGCGCATGGGTGTGTTTGTTGTCCTTAGCGTAATTAAGTTCATTGTTAAATAGTGGACGTGGGCCCTGCAACATCTCTGGATCAAGAAGTTCTTCTGAATGTCCTGAAGAAGAGAAAAATATCTTTCCCACACATATCGACTCCCGAACGAAAACAACGATGAGCGGCGCCTGCTGCATGTTGAATGAAATGAGATTTCGGAAAATTCTTTTCTCGGAAAAATCATCACGGGTGACGAGACTTGGTGTTACCAATACGAACTTACCACAAAACGGCAAACTGGAGAAATTAAAAAAAAAGGTCAAATGTATGTGAAATCTTACGGGACTTAATTGCTAAAGTCATCAGTCCCTAAGCTTACACACTACTTAACCTAAATTATCCTAAGGACAAACACACACACCCATGCCCGAGGGAGGACTCGAACCTCCGCCGGGACCAGCCGCACAGTCCATGACTACAGCGCCTCAGACCGCTCAGCTAATCCCGCGCGCCTGGAGAAATTCATATGAAAAAGTCCAGGCCCTGACGATATAACAACCATTGAAGCCCGTGTGACGCCTGAGTTGCACAACGTCTCAAGGTAGTTTTCTTACTGTTTCACGTGGTTGTATGAACGCTCTGTGAGTTGTATCAAGCGGACATTGTAGAACGCTTGAAGCATTAAATCTACCAGATCAACTCTGCTCTTTCTCTTTAAAATCCAGGATCGAAACTTTTTGGACTGATGGCGTGTATAAGTGGACCGTTAGCAGGTTGTCAGTGCTTTTGCAATATTTTCAGTAAAAACAGTATAACTTCAATTCGTATGTCAGTAAACAGGAGGAAAAGAATGAAAAAGCGCAGCCCTTACGTAGGTTTAGACACTGACAATGCATTGCATTTTTTAAGTTCAATACTGTGTAAGCTTAGGGACTGATGACCTTAGCAGTTAAGTCCATAAGATTTCACATACATTCTTATCAAATGGAGAACATGTGACGTCATCAGATGACGGGAAAGACAGGCCGTGGCGTGTACGTCACGTCGCGCAGCCGTCTCCGGTAAGGATCGAGTAACTAATTCATACATGTTTAATGATTCTTGGCTGCGCGATTAAATACATGCAAGTTTTAGAGAGAACACGACAAAAGTAAGACTTTTAGACGATACCTTCTCAATTAAATATTGATTTTCCGTCGGTTCTGCACGGAACCGAGCGTTCCCGAAGTGTTGTGGGGAAGTCTGCTAGTGTGACGCTACATGTCCGTTGCCGAGGCCCACGAGAATGACAGGCCGAGGCCCGTACGTCACGAAGGTAGTCCTGAACTCGCTAGCTCGATCAGCTCAGCAGACAAAATGCATTTCTAAACCTTTTAACTCGCAGCTGGGCGTGTAAGTACTAACGAGAACTGCATCATCCACTGGAATCTACTATTATGAAGTCTTACTTATTATCAGTACTACAGCAAAATTTAATTTAAGATCAATACTCGATATAAATGGTATAGCGCCGTGTTTATACTATTTAGTCTCTTCTGCTAAACAGTACTAATTACATGCTTACGCAACTGATAATCATTTCAGCATAATTTTATTTTATTGTACGCCGGTACAGCCGTAACACATTATAGGTAGGCCCATGGACTTCCCATCATTGTAGGACTAATAAGATTCCATAATAGCGGATTCCAGTAGAAGATTCAGTTTTCGTTTGTACGGGCACTCCTAGTTACGAGTCAACAGGTGCAGAGTCCGCAGCTCGTGGTCTTGCGGTAGCGTTCTCGCTACGGGGTCCCGGATTCGATTCCCGGTGGGGTCAGGGATTTTCTCCGCCTCGTGATGACTGGGTTTTGTGTGTTCTTCATCACCATTTTAGCATCATTGACGCATGCAAGTCGCCGAAGTGGCGTCATCTAAAAAAAAAAACTTGCAATACGGCGGCTGAACTTCCCCGCATGTGGCCTCCTGTAGAGACGTACTTTGCTGATTTGAGCGAGCAAGCGAGCGTAGGACTACCTTCGTGACGTACGGACCGCGGCCTGTCTTTCTCGTAGGACTCGTCCGTTGCGTACATCCCCTTGGCCCCGATGACGTATCTCACCACACGTGCAGCGGTCGGGCTTGTCGATCGTACGCTCGCCGGTACTGGACAATTGTACACAATGCTGCAATACGGTATTCTGTTCAAAATAGCTCTATGCACTATGGGACTTAACATCTGAGTTCATCAGTTCCCTAGACTTAGAACTACTTAAACCTAACTAACGTAAGGATATCACACGCATGCATGCCCGAGGCAGGATTCCAACCTGCAACCGTAGCAGCAGCGCGGTTCTGGACTTTAGCGCCTAGAACCACTCGGCCACAGCTGCCAGCACGTTATTTACCCTGCATTCATTCTTGCATTACCCGATGTAGAAAGATAGTGTTCACTGTAATGGTAATACCAAACTACGATGAATCGGTTCACATTTACGAAAACAGGGTAGCCTAGTGGAGCGATGTGTGCCACTGTCCTCTACCAACGAGAACTGTATGGTCAAGCCAAACCTCTGCACGCGCTGCGTGGGACGCCAACTGATGACATTTCTTGTCCATTTTTGGGGCTATTTGCAGCCCAATGAGTCTGATACATGGATTCGTAAATTCCTTTTACGAACTGCTATGACTTCTAGAGGGGAGTAAGTACATAATATTTCAAATACGAACCCATGTCCGGAAAAGTACAGATTCCGTTCTGCGACGGTTTCAGGTTGGATGTGAAATGCGTCATCAGCTGCTGAGCGAAAGTGAAAAGTCTCAGAGCTGCTTTTCCTGGTATGAAGTAGGGTAGACAAGCTGACGTGTGCAATGTGTGTGACAACGTCGATGGAAGCTAAATCGAGCAGCTGTTGTACTGTATCAGCACTGTTATGTACTACAGTACGAAAGATTCCTTTGTGTTTTCGAATAGACCTAAAGTAAATACGTAATGTTTAACTGTTAATACAAACAAATGTGCTTGAACAGCGTCACGTCTAATTCAGTTTCTCAAGCAGAAGTGGACGAGTTAATCATCTGAATTGAAACGAACGTGGGTTCCTATTGAAATTATTATGTACTCTCCCCCCCCCCCCCCCCCACCCTCACCCCCTTGCCACACAAGTCCTAGAAATCTGTAACGGTTATTTCAGAACATCCTATATTAAATTACTTGGGTAGCGTCATCTCCTTCGAGGAGGTTTCTAAACGTTTGTAAGAAAAGCCCTGTATATCAGTGTGTGTTGCTTGAGGCTTTCCCGACAGAACCTGTTGTTTCACCGTCCGATAGGTGGCGTAGCTGTGTCGGTGCCGATCAGGATATCTATGCTACTGTTCACCGAATGAGGCTTTCCCGATAGAACCTGTTGGTTCATCGTCCGATAGGAGGCGTAGCTGGCTCTGTCGTTGGCGATCAGGTTATCTATGCTACTGGTCACCGAATATGGCGCATTCACGCCTGAGCGGTCTCTTATTCGACTGTCATAAACCGCCGAAGGCTTCGGTAACAAGCGGTTAGTGGCGCTATGCCACGGATTGCGTGGCCTCTCCCACCGGAGGTTCGAGTCCTCCTTCGGGCGTGAGTGTGTGCGTTGTTGTTAGCATAAGTTAGTTTAAATAGTGTGTAAGTCTAGGGTCCGATGACCTCAGCAGTTTTGTCCCGTAGGAAATCGCACACATTTGCGTTCTCCGCACCTGAAGATGTCGGTCAGTTGCACCGATGAAATACTGTGGAAATTTCACAGACATCAGACGTCTCGTCCGAAACCATACGTACAACATATATTAATATGTTGTATATATTTGCACGGTGTCAAAGCTCGCATAGTGACTGCGTTTTATTTAAGGACAACCCGTGAATGGTACTCTTCGAGACACGGTACCTGTTGTGGTTGTGCGGATCTCTAGTTAGTGACGTATTAGACGTTGCTTTTTCCTATACTGCAATAAGCATAATTGTTTCTGTAGTGATGGGGCGTAATGCTGTATCAGGTGGCGAAGTTAGCTAATTATTTGTAACGCATTAATGTTTTTATATGTCCAAATAAAATAAAAGAATCTGCAGGAAAACAACTGCTTCTAATAAATTTACACTGCATGTGGCTACTTACTTAAGAAATGTTTAAGCTAAAAGTTGGGATTACTCGCCGAATGGAAATTATTGTTTTAAAGCTGGTTATTGGTCACACGGGCTTCAAATGCTGCAGATTTAAAGACGATACCTTCGCGTTTAGTACAGAGTTTAGATTTTCAATCGCTCAGAATTGTTTGCCACGAAGACGATGTTTCTTCTGCTGGTAATTAAAGTCTTGGAACTGTCGGTTGAAATAATCCTTCGGGGCTGCAAAGTTATTTTCTGTATTTAACTTCAGTTTATTGCTTGTTAATTCTTTTCTTTCGGTTTCTTCTTCCACGCGCCTTATTATTCTTTGCATTCAGTCATCCGAGTTTGCTGCACACGGATATAATAATAATAAATAATCTTTCCCTCCATGCTATAGATCTCATGTGCTGATAAAAGCATGTCGACGTATGCTGTAGTGCTGACTACTGTTTGTGAAATACTGTGCAGTCTCTCTCTTCATTACTATGTTATGTAAGAAGGTGAGTCAGGATTGAAGTGCTTACTTAGTTGATTAATTTTTTTTGCATAAGAAAGCAATGTTTACACAACAGAGGAGACAGCTTCATTGCACTGGTGAGTGCTATAACCAAAGACTAACGCATGCTGAGATGCTTACTTAGTTGATTAATAATTTTGCATGACATACCAATGTTTACACAATACTGGAGACAGCCTCATTGCACAGGTGGATGCTATAAGCGGACGGCTAAGGCATGATTAATTGCTTTTGAGAACCATTACTTTCTTACTTACTTGAGAACCATTACTTTCATTTGCAAATGATAAGTACTAAAAAAAAAACAGCTCCGGCCAACCGCCCATTCCTTTTCGTTGCACTGAATTTATTAAATTATATGTGTTGTGTGACTATTGCTCATTTAGTTTAAGAGTCAGATGGCTTTGCCAAAGCTGTTCCCTGGGGCATTAGAATTATTCATTCTGCATGTATTGAAATTATCAGAGCTTGAATATCACTACTTATGGGAGTAGTTAATCAGTGACCGATGATATTTTGGTATTTTGTGAGGAAAAAATGTCACATTTGTAATGATTTTATGTATGTCCAGTCTTTTAAAATAGGGATCTAGCCAGTGTTGCAGAAACGCGTGCGCGCGCTCTCACACAAACGCACACACACACACACACACACACACACACACACACACACACACACATCTTTCAAAAAAACCATTAGAGCACTTTCTTCGGTAGTACAGAGGATTTCCGTGGTGGCGTCAGAATCATTAGTCTTGTGACAGGTTTGATACAGTCGACCACAAATTCCTGTTCTGCGCTTATCTTTTTATCTCACAGAAGCACTTGCACAAAATGTCTTCAATTATTTGAAGGGTGTATTCCACTCTCTGTGCCGGCCGCGGTGGCTGTGCGGTTCTGGCGGTGCAGTCCGGAACCGCGGGGTTGCTACGGTCGTAGGTTCGAATCCTGCCTCGGGCATGGGTGTGTGTGATGTCCTTAGGTTAGTTAGGTTTAAGTAGTTCTAAGTTCTAGGGTGACTGATGACCTAAGATGTTGAGTCCCATAGTGCTCAGAGCCATTTGAACCATTTGAACCACTCTCTGTCTTCCGCTTACAGTCTTCATCCTCTACAGTTTCCTCTAGTATCATGGAAGTTATTCCAGGACGACTTAAAAAGCCATATCATCTAGTACCTTCTTCTTGTCATTGTTTTCCATATGTTCTTTTCTTCGACGATTCTTAAAGAAAAGCTCCTCATTCCGTATCTTATCAGATTACGTAATTTTCAACATTCTTTTGAAGCGGCACATCTCAACCTCACTAAGAAACTATGCTGTGCTATTCATGCACATTCTCAGAAACTTCTTCCTCGAGTTAAGCCCTATGTTTGGTAACAGTATGCTTCCATTATCCAGAAATGTCGTCTTCACCTAAACTATTTCTGTGTCCTCTTTTCTTAGTCAGTCTTGAGTTACTTTTTTTTTGGTTTACTCTCAGTCCACTTTAAGTGCTTATTACAATGTTCATTTCATTCAACAGATCCTGTAATTCTTCGTCACTTTTACAGAGCATACCAATGTCATCAGCGAATCTCACAATTATTATTCCTTGATCCTGTATTTTGATCCCACCCTTCTTTATTTCCGTCATTACTTCCTTGGTGTCTATGTTGAACAACTGAGACGAAAGGAAGTATCCCTGTCTAACACCCTTTCTAAGCCGCGAACTACGTCATTGGTCTTTTATCTTGATTACTGTACATACTGCAAGTTTCCCATCTGTACCTACTGGTTACTCCTACTCTCAGAATTTCGAACACCGTACACCACTTTACATCGTCGAACGTGTTTTCTAGGTCTACAAATTCTATAAGCGTGTCTTGATTTCATTATCAAGTGCAGACCTGGCCAACCAGCTCTCCACGTGACCGAGCACTTCGGCCGCAGCGGCGGCTTAGGCTAAGGAGGGGGGGGGGGGGGGGGGAGCAGGACGAAGAAAGTGGAGGCTTCAGGCGGACGCCAGTAGAGCGAGGAAGTCGGCTTGTAACTGTTCGCTAACAATTCCAATTGTGTTGATGTATATGAACGTTATAAATTTTAAAAAAGGAGTGGAGAAGCCACATCACTGAACGTTCAATGGGAACCGCTTCACTATTCGTATAGTTTGAAGTGCATTACTCCATTATACGCCATCGCACTATTATGGGCTACATATAACATTCATTCGAACATCATCACAATACCAGCCACAAGGACGACACGGTGCACTTATCTCTTGACGAACAAGAGTGAATGCTGTCTGAACCTGAGGCGGTCATTAGGGAAAAAAACGGAGTTAGGGTAAATAAATCAGTGACAAAATTTCTTATGATGGACATCATGAATGACCTGATTTCTTTTAAGTCTTTAAAAGGAAATCAGGAGTCATTTGGTATAAGATATGTCGGAAGAAACTGACGCTATCAAACAAAAATTAAAAATTAATTCTGTGGCAAAATCAAATTCATAATCATGACGTGGAACATTTCCTCGATCTCAAGACAATCATTTATCTGCCAGATATGGTTGACTATAATCCAGTAATTGAACCAATTTATCAGGAGTTCTACAGGAGAATGCAAGACGTTCAACACTGATTTAAAGTTACTTGCCCGCATCTCGTGGTCGTGCGGTAGCGCTCTCGCATCCCACGCCCGGGTTCCAGGGTTCGATTCCCGGCGGTGTGAGGGATTTTCTCTGCCTCGTGATGGCTGGGTGTTGTATGATGTCCTTAGGTTAGTTAGGTTTAAGTCGTTCTAAGTTCTAGGGGACTGATGACCATAGGTGTGAAGTCCCATAGTGCTCAGAGCCATTTGAACCACTTTCAAGAGTTACTTGTCATACCGTTCTCGCCTGTGGCGTCTGATGTACTTGCTCATCGCCTCTAACGTGAGGTAATAGACACACAGTACAGCATCCAGCTCAATTACCTGTTCGCCTAACCCAGTTATCTACAAGACTCTGAGAGGGTGAAAAGTATTTAAACCGACAATCTCTGGGAGGCTGTAGGGGACATCAAAACAAATATTTTCCTTAATTTCGCTTTTCCTATTAGGATTATTTAAACAGGAGGCCGTATTACGCTCTTCAGTTGTCAGAGGCCGTTTTATGATCTTCAGTTGTTAGGGGGCGTATTACATTCCTCAGCTGTAGGCAACTGCTGTCCACTAGTGTAGTACTGCATTGTCTCTGTTTACTAATGAAGCGATACACCTGAAGTGAGTACACTGATATGGTTGGTGTGTACTGCGTAGCGCACCACAACGGACGAGCTTCACAGCGGGTTTATCAACAACTATATCCTAATCGCCGTATCCGGCATCATACGACCTTTGGTGCTGTGTACCAACGTCTGCGTGAGATCGGGTCATTTAGCAGATTACCTGGACAGGGACACTGTCGCACGGTAAGAACGCTGATATTTTAGGAAGCTGTCTTGCAGCATGTTGAGTGGGATCCTTGAGTCAGCACTCGTGCAATTGCACTTAACATGGGGACGAAGCAGACGAATGTGAGAACAGTCCTTCGAGAGCAATTGTTCCGTCCATTTCACTTACAGCGAGTCCAGAACCTGGAACCAGTTGCTTATCCACCCAGAGTACAGTTTTCGCAGTAGTACCTGGAAAATTGTGAAATGCATCCTACATTTCCAACCTCTGTGTTGTTTACCGATGAAGCAATGTTCGGGAGTGACGGAGTTTTCAACATGCACAATTCGAATCTTTGGAGTGAGGATAACCCACATGCCACAGTTGCTAGCACTCATCAAGAGTGGGTCGGTATTGTTGGGGACTGTTTAATTGGGCCGTATCTGCTGCCTAGGCCATTAAATGGCAGGCTCTGTTACAATTGTCTCGCCAGAGCATTGCCAGAATATCGCGAAGACGTCCCGCTCTCTACAAAGCAACGGATGTGGTTACAACATGACGGGGCGCCAGCGCATTTCAGTCGTCGTGTGCGTCGATTCCTGGACCGACGGTTTCCAGAAACGTGGATTGGCAGAGGTGGTCCTGTACCACGGCCTGCTCGATCTCCAGATGTGTCCCCTCTGTACTTTTTTGTGTAGGGAGAGATGCGCAACCTTGTTTACGCAAATCCTGTTGCATCAGAGGAGGATCTGGTTGCCTGGATAATAGCAGCAGCAGGAACAATTCAGGATACTCCTGGGGTTTTTTTCCCGAGTCAGACCGAACATGATTTGATGGTGTTACCTTTGGCCGGCCGGTGCGGCCGAGCGGTTCTCGACGCTTCGGTCTGGAACCTCACGATCGCTAATCGCTATGGTCGTATGTTCGAATCCTGCCTCGGGCATGGACGTGAGTGATGTCCTTAGGTTACTTAGGTTTCATTAGTTCTACGTTCTAGGGGACTGATGACCTCAGATGTTAAGTCCCATAGCGCTCAGAGCCATTTGAATCTTTTGGTGAAACCTTTGTTTACGTGTCAATAGTGGCATTTTTGAAAATCTACTGTAATTGAAATTGGGTTGCGTTAATGTGCTGTCTCTTGGTCATAAAAAATGGAAAAGTGATTGTTGGTTTAATTAATTTGCCGCCAGAGAAATCTTCCTCTGCCGGTTTAAATACTCCTCGTAGGAAAGAATTACATTAGGGAAAATATTTGTTTTGATGTCCCCTACAACCTCCCAGAGTTTGCCGGTTTAAATACTTGTCACCCTGTATAAAATGTTAGCCCAAAAGTAATATCTTCGACTGCACAGACAAACAGCTGAAGTTATTTCAACGTTTGGTTCGACGTAAGTCCTCGAACCATTTTCTGTTACGAAATTGAGAAAGTCCTGCCAACTATGGGAATTTAATCAGCATTAAACCGTGTCTCTGTATTACGAATCATAATTTCCCGATACCCCAGCGAGTGACATTAATGTGACCAACGCCCATGTTCGACGTTAACGTGCAATAACCGATCACAGAAGGCACGTGATAGCATTAGCAGTGTAGGGTGTATCGTATGAAACCTTTCTGGGGGACGTGGAAAACAGTGGAGTCATTACTCTAATGGGGAAACGGAGCCGCTTATCTGGCCCCGGAAATGACATGAACACTGGCTTTTGCGCCAAGGGTAGCAGAATTTCGGAAATGGCTAAGTTTGAAAACTGAAGGCTGTGGTTAAGGTATACAATTCGTGGTAAAATGGTGCTATCCAAAACTGGCGCCAAGGCAACTATGGTGCATCGCGGTACGTGGATGACAGGGGTAAACGCCAGCAACTGAGACGTGTACGTGCAACTGTTGAGCAACTGACTGCCCAAATGAGCCAAGGGGCTGCCAACGGTGTCTCCTCAGTGACCGTTCAGAGAATCGTTACTGCAGATGGACCTCTACAGCAGGCACCTGGTTCACGCACCCATGCAGCCTGCTGTCCAATAACGATGAAGGCTGGAATTTGGACGACTCTACCGTAACTGAACGTCTATTGAGTGGCGACAGGTGGTCTCTTCAGATGACAGATGGCCGTTGGCGTGTACGATGTGAACCATCTGTAAGCAAACATCCAGCAAGAATTCTCGGATGAGTCCAGACCGGAAGGCGGAGCGTTGTTGTCTGGGAAATGTTTTGCGACAATCCCTCGACGACCTCTTCATTCTGGAAGGTACAATGGATCAACAGCAGTACGCATCTATTCTTCGGGACCATGACCACCCCAACCAGCATTTCGCTTTTCCTCGGCAGGATGGCATCTATCAGCACGACAATGCAACATTTGGTGCAGTTCACAGCCTACATGCTTGATTCAAAGAGCACTAGTATTAGTTTACCTTATTCCCTCGAGTACCAAATTCACCGGATTGAAATACAGTAGAAAATCTGTGGGACCAACTCGATCGGGCTGTTCGCACCATGGCGCCTAAACCGATAAACATAAGGCAGCTGACGTCACACCCTTCTCGAAACTCATTGACTCTTTTTCTGCACGTCTCGCAACGGTCTTCTACGCGAAACATGTTTATTCAGTTTCCCGACAGGTGGTCACTTCAGTGTGACTCGACAGTGTATACTACATATTCTAAAAAAGGAACGTTCATAAATTTTAAACATCTCACCGCAGTGTTATATCCCTGTGTGCAAAGCAAAGGATTAAACAGTAAACACATTGAACAAAATATTCTCGGATTTCTTGCAGCGTCAAATCTTGGTAAAACCTTGACCTTTCGACGATATTCACCACCATCGTCATCGTCAGGAAACTGACTGGCTAAACAGCAGCTGTGGTGGACCTTATGTAGCCCCAGGACGGCTTGTGATTGGACGGCTCCTGATTGTTATGTGGATGATACGTTTTTGGTTTGGCTGCTTGGCGCAGGAGCCCTCGAGAATTTTCTGGAACATATGAATAGTGTGCACCCGAATATTCAGTTCACTGCCGAGATAGAGAGAGAGGGAAAACTGCCGTTTCTAGATGTACTGGTGCAAAGAAAAGCAGATGGGCGGCTTGGCCACTCTGTGCACCGCAAACCAACGCACACAGATCTATATCTCGATGCAAAGTGTTTCCATCATCCAGCTCAGAAGAAAGCCGTTCTAACTACATTGATATATAGAGCAAGAACTGTGTCTGACAAAGACCATTTAAATTCTGAAATTAATCACCTTAAATAGGTGTTTCGTAGGAACGGCTATGGTTCACGGGATGTAAAGTCAGCGTTCTGCAAGAGAAAGAAATTTGAAAATAATGATTATTCACATGATGAACAACCTAGCGTGTTTCTTCCTTTCTTCGGTTCTATTTCCAGTAAAATAGGCAGGATCCTTCGTAGACGAGGTTTAAGACTGATCTTTTTACCTCCAAGGAAAATCAAGGGGATGTTGCGTCCTGTGAAGGACTGCCTCGGTCTCAGGATTCCTGGTATTTACAAAATTCCTTGTGAATGTGTCAGTCAGTCCGGACCATTTCCGATCACTGCACACAACATCAACGTCACATTAAAAATAGGGAGCTGGAAAAATCGGCAATTGCGGAGCATAGCCTCCCTAAGAAACATAAAATTTTGTTCGGTGAAACAAAAGTTCTATCTCAGGCCTCCACATACTGGGACTCGGTAATTAAAGAGGCGATAGAAATTAGAATGTGCGATAACACTTTTAATCGTGACAATGGTTACAACCTTAGTGGTGCATGGAAGCGAGCGCTCGATATGGAGAAGCGTCGGAGAGATTCGCCGCGGGTCTTCGATACTCCGGGAGCGATGGCGCCACCAGTGCAGGCGTCGACAACATCTGCGACACTGTAACGTATTCGCCGTCCAATCAGGAACCGTCAAATCACAAGCCGTCCTGGGGCTACATAAGGTCCACCACAGCTGCTGTTTAGCCAGTCAGTTTCCTGACGATGACGATGGTGGTGAATATCGTCGAAAACTTTAGGTTTTACCAAGATTTGACGCGGCAAGAAGTCCGAGAATATTTTATTCAATAGTGCCGTCGCGAAAGACTTCGTTCTCAGACTAAATACATTGCTCTACAAGAGCAATAAACTTTGAAATTAAACACCAATATTGAAATCTTCCTTATAAATGTGAGCTGCAATGTAAGCCAGTCAGAAAAAGGCTGCATTGTGTTGCTAGCACGTCTTGCTAAGTTTCTCACATGTGCAGCTTTCGGCGTATAACAGCGCAGAGGTGGGATAAGCCGGAGTGCTGGCATAAATCTTGGCCAGGCGTGGCCTATAGCGATCCTTACAGGTAGTGTTGGATTTAAGTCTCTGGGCCGCGACATTGTGGATTATTTTTTATAGAGACATTTTTGGTATCGTAAAGAGATTGCAACGCGAGTCGATACCACATTAGCAATTAGCGAGGGGCTGCTGCAGTCAGCAACGACGCTTGGGAGGTACTCTAGGAGACCACGCCTCCGTCTCAGCATAGGGGTGCCTTCACTCTGTCAATATGGTGTTGAGGCAGCAAGAGCACTGCCCAGTTCGTGACCTAATCTGAAGGAGTCAGCATCATAGATTAGGACGAACGTTAGTTAAAGTTCCTGAGAGGCTTGTGAATTTACCAATGGAACATTGTACTGCAAGAAATAGAAATTTTTGGTAAGCTCTTATGAGGCCAAAGTGCTGAGGTCACCGGTGCTTAAAGTTACGCAATACTTAAACGAAAACTAACTTACGCTAAGGACAACACACACACAAGTCGATGCCCGAGGGAGGACTCGAACCTCGGACGGGTGGAATCACGCGGACCGTGACAAGGTGCCATAGACCGCGAGGCTACCCCGCGCGGCGTACTGCAAGACAACAGCCTGTTACTGTGTGCATCAAATGATGTTTTAAAACTCAGTAACAGATGTAACTTACCAAGCAATGCTATGGCAACGAACTGTGTCAAAGTTAAGTAAATCTTTTTTTCATTTACGTAATAAAGTAAACTAGTATTTCATGTATGCGAAATCAACGGGCAATCAAGGAACCAACAGTTGTGGCTGGTCGAAAGCAGTTTCGCCTAGTCACAATAACGTCATATAAATGGCCATCGTAATGTAATGGTTAAAATATTTATGGCCACCCTATCGCACTGTCGCCTGGTAAACAAAGTAAGAGCCTACGGAATATCAGACCAGCTGTGTGGCTGGATTGAAGTGTTATTAGCAAACAGAACACAGCAATTTGTTCTCAATGGAGAGACGTCTACAGACGTTAAGGTAACCTCTGGCGTGCCCCAGAGGAGCGTTATGGGATCATTGCTTTTCACAATATACAATAAAAGACCTAGTAGATAGTGTCGGAAGTTTCATGACCCTTTTCGCGGATGATTCTGTTGCAAACAGAGAGGTAGCAGCATTAGAAAATTGCAGCGAAATTTAAGAAGATCTGCAGCGGATAGGCACTTGGTGCAGGGAGTGGCAACTGACCCTTAACATAGACAAATGTAATGTATTGCGAATACATAGGAAGAAGGATCCTTTATTGTATGATTATATGATAACAGAACAAACACTGGTAGCAGTTACTTCTGTAAAATGGAGTATACGTGCGGAACGAATTGAAGTGGAATGATCGCATAAAATTAAATGTTGGTAAGGCGGGTGCCAGGTTGAGATTCATTGAGGGAGTCCTTAGAAAATGTAGTCCATCAGCAAAGGAGGTGGCTTACAAAACACTCGTCGACCTATACTTGAGTATTCCTCATCATTGTGGTATCCGTACCAGGTCGGGTTGACAGAGGAGATAGAGAAAATCCAAAGAAGAGCGGCGCGTTTCGTCACAGGGTTATCTGGTAAGCGTGATAACGTTACGGAGATGTTTAGCATACTCAAGTGGCAGACTCTGCAAGAGAGGCGCTGTGCATCGCGGTGTAACTAGCTGTCCAGGTTTCGAGAGGTTGCGTTTCTGGATGAGGTATCGCACATATAGCGCGCACGGAGGCTCTGTGTGATGTGGCAGACTCAATTGACCGAGCACTCTGTGCCACACCTGCAGTGACTCCTTACCATAAGCGCCATCTGTCTCCGCGATACAGGATGGTAAGCAGTAGCCACACACCCCCTCGCACTTCGCTGTGTGACGCTACGCCGACGCAGCATCTTGCTGCTCCAACAACATCATCATTCATGCTTAGTTAATGGAGCTTCGATGCTATTGTTTCGACTGTCTCTTGCTGCATTATTTGTAATGAGTCTTGGTACACTTGGAGAAATACGAGATATGTAAATCTTCTGTTTACTCTGTTAATTTGTTCGCTAATCATTTCTGCTCCTGCCCAGCTTTCCTACGACGACAGTTGTCGCACGACTCTGTAACCCACCACTCCTTACCGTTGTGTACAAAGTACATGGGCAAACGTTACCGTACGATCCTTCCTCATCGTTATGTTCCACGTATCTATGTGATGTTTGGATAGTTGTGAAAATCCATTGGATACTGTAGTTATGTCTGAGATGGAACCGTGGACAATGACAGCTAGGTTTCTGATGAACTGTGTCCCTCAACTTGAGCTGCCCAAGGTGACCAAATAGTGGAAATATGGAGATTCTAAACTACGTAGATCATGTTCTGCGGTGCAAACACTTGTTGGCAGATTACTTCCTACAAGGATTGTTTTATCATATCTCTTAAAGTACTACACTGATAGAAACGAACATCAGATTTAAAGCTTCAGTATTCCTCCGGTATGTACACTTCTTGATGAAAACTGAAATGTTTCTACACGTTTATGTTTATAGCCGGGCACGGTGGCCGAGCGGTTCTAGGCGCTTCAGTTCGGAACCGCGCTACTGCTACAGTCGCAGGTTCGAATCCTGCCTCGGGCATGGATGTGGGTGATATCCTTAGGTTAGTTAGATTTAAGTAGTTCTAAGTTCTAGGGGACTGCTGATCTCAGACGTTAAGTCTCATTGTGCTCAGAGCCATTTGAACCACTTTATGATCATAAACAACAATAAATCACAAGATCTGGCTCCTCACAGACGGCGTAACGCCGATAAATTTGCTGCCTACCAGAGGGTTTCCTCTACAGCACCAAATCGTTAAAGTAGAACTACCGCATGCCGCTTTAAAGTACGAGTGCGTGCAGTATTACATGGTCCCCACCTGCCTTGACGGTTGGCTAAGGGAATGGACAACAGAAGTGTTTTGGACTCCCTAGCAGATCGGGAGGTGTCGCTCTACAGCTGAAACCTTCACACAAGCGCCAGTCATGTGAAACTTGTATGCTGCAGCTGATGGGTGGTATTTACATATTAAGGCAGTACGATCAGTAATTCGACAAGTCAGCTCTTTACTACTAAAAACACAATGAGTACAGGAATACGCTGGAATTGCAACAGCATGACCGATTTATTTTCTCTCATGTTAAAAGGGACTTTCAAAAAGAAACGAACCGGAGGCATAATTACAGAAACCAGTGCCTGTACGTTAGAAGTATAGACCCTGGCTGTTGATACACTTGCCCCACTGTGACACAGGGCGGTGAATGTCTGCCTCATAAAATTCCTCACGTACAGCTGGATGTCGTCGTCCGAGGTGAAAAGTTTGCCCCTGAGAGCCTTTTTAAGAGGACCAAACATGGCGTAACCACATGGAGAGAGGTCCGGACAGTATGGAGGGTGGCTGAGAACCTCCCATTTCAATTTCTGCTGAAGTGCCGCTACTGTGTTGGCCGTATGAGGCTTTGAATTGTCGTGCATCAGAATGACTCCACGGGTGAGATTGCTTTCTCGTTATGATTTGATCGCTTGGCGAAGGATGGTCAAAGTTTGCGAGTAACTCTGGACTTTCACAGTTGTCTCGTGCTGCAGGAAGCGAATCGGAAGGGGGCCATCTTGATCAAAGAAGAATGCCAGCTTAACCTTTCCCGCACTACCGTTGGACGATTGATGCATCCTGTTGCTAGCTCTGTATAGTCACGTGATGTGCACGCAAGCCGTCTAGCGACGAGCTATAAGCATCCACGCTTTGGTCGGAACCACACCTCGTTACACACACCACAGTATTACCTCCTGCCACCGGTTTGTGCTTTCCAGTCTCCGGCTCGTTTCTTTTCGAACGTCCCTTAGTAAATGAGCTCAACAAAGTGGAGTTTACAAATTTCACCTTCGTAACATTCTAATGCAGCTGCAATTCCGACACAATAGGATATTTTACTGATTTCTGGAAATTGTCGTAAATTATTAATTATGTAATTTCCTACTTCGACCATGCTCTGTTCAATCTTGAATTTCTGTATTCTTTTATAAAAACGAAAATGAAATTCAAGTAATTTGGAAGACCGCTAAAACGCTCCATTCGTCTCATGTTATGCCTGTGACATCACTGGCTAGCTCGCTGTTCCTACTGTCATGATGTTAATTCACAGTGATGTCATGTTTTGGAATTTACATAGGAAAATTTGTTAAAAATGGTGTGTACTAACATACTGTAAAAATACATCTATGAGAACTACTGAAAAGTTGTTTCTGAGTGTTCCAGAGAATGAGAATGTAGGTAAAATGTGGTTGCACTGTACCGACAAATTGCCAGTACGTCGACGCTTACGTTCACTAACTTAATTAAAAATGTGTTGCACTGTGAAGTTAACATTAATTTACGTCCGAAATATACTTTTCCATTGTTACAAGGAAGGAGAAAGTCATTCAACAAAACTAAACTCCTCATGAAAATTGTCGTTTTACCCACCTACACCAGAATTATTCGGCAGCACCTATTCGGCAGCACCGTTGTTAGAGCGATAGATCGTCGAATTTAAGACGATGTCCATAGATTGCTGGTTCAAATCTATCCCGAAAGAACATTTTAACTCGTTTTTAAAACGACTCAACTGTCATATGAAATAAAAATCGTAATTACAAGACCTCACCTCACCGATCAGAAACACAACGTTATTGTGTTTACCTTTCTGTTTAAATGCGCTTACATTTGCAATCGCTGATCTGACACGTTACGTTCAGAAAGATATTTTCTAGTTGATGTGACCACACACTTTTTACTTTATTGCAAACAATGTTTTTATATTCGTACTGTCTCGCGAGGATTCTTATTGTTTAAATTTTTGCAGTTTCATCATCTCACGTAAAGGTGAAGTGAGTTTGCTTCAGATGGTAACGTTAGTTTGCACTCACAGCCATCACATAACCCGTATAACCTCATCGTCCTACACCTCAGTGTGCTATGGCATGTGGTGATATCTTCACTACTGGCAATGCTTTCCAAAAGAAGTGAATTGTTTGTTTGCAAAGTAAATGCATTTATCCTCTGTTGTCCATTCCTCAGACTAAGACTAATTGGACGCTATATGTAATGCAGCCCACAATCGAAACAACAATCAGTTCTTGCTAACGCTACGTTCGTATTTCGTGTACAACTTTTAAACATTTGCCACTGTTGCAGGAGTCGAAGACGTGACCTCTTATTCTGTAACCGCACGCGCTAGCCCTTGCGCCACCGAAGATATGCTACGTAAAAAGTCTCTGCTGAGTGTCTTCTAGAAAGGAAATCACCACTAACTTTGGCCAAGATTAATTTTATTGTGTTTCGGGTCGCATATTATGACTGATAATTGACAATCTAGTTATAATATACTGACCCATTTGATAACAGTTCTGCAGTTCCTTAGGTTTGAACGAGTTTAATGATGTTGCAGGGAACAGGGAAAAGAATGTGCGTCGTTGCACGTGTCGCCGCTCTAAATGGGTGGAGCATAAAGGCTTCAGCTTTCGCAAGATTTCCATTGCCACTATTCACAAAATTCTTTTCTATTGTTACTTAAAAGTTATAATTGCGTTTTCCATCACTAAATAGCTAAACTGTTTGCAGAAAAAGTATGTAAAAAATCTCGTAACTTCAGCTAAACTCCTATAACACACTTATCGCTTCGTCTTACTCCAAGCCTGTCACGTCACCAGGGCCTTAGCCAATAACAGAACGTTTTCGATCACGTGACAACATCTTGACATTTAGGGATCTTTAAGCTTTAATTACATGAAAATAACAGATATGTTGTAAGAATATTGACCGTAAATGCTATTTAAGTGTTGCAGCGAATCAGAATAACAACAATCTGAACCATATTTTTAACAATAGAAAATAGCCTATTCTGAAAGTATCTACTATTAATCAAACAATTAAAGACAACTATGATCAAGAGTTTATAAAGAGCTCGTGCTCAGTATAAAAACAAAAAAAGGTTTCTTCACTTATGTTGTTAATAACCAACACTAGTTTTAATTTCACCAGTTATCAATGGTTATAAAATTAACTAAGAAGAGTGTTCAGTAAGTAACATATATTTTTTCTCGGATAATTTCCGTTAAAAGAATGTGGGGTCTGCTGTGGGGTATCGTGGAATATTCTCCCTTCAGCTCCAATAGTTTCATGAAGTTCCGATAGGTCACAGAGCTAAACGTATTCTTCAAAATGGCTTCTGTAAAGGAAGCGCAATGCAAGCAGAGAGCTGTCATTGACTTTCTTTTACCGGAAAACCAGAGAAACGTTGGTATTCATAGGCACTTGCAGGTTGTCTACAGGGGTTTGGCAGTGAATAAAAACATGGACAACCATTGGGCGAGACGTCTGCCGCGATCGCCGCAAGGAGGCGCAAACCCGTTCCATCTCTCCCGCATGTCAACGGGCCGCACACGGCCGTGACTCCCTGCAGTGTTGAATAGTGCGGAGACTCTCATTCTAGGTGATCGATAGATCACAGACTCTTCGCTGCATGGCTGGACGTCTCTGTTTGGAGTGCTGACGTAGTGGTACTAGAATTGGGGTACTCAAGGGTGTGTGCTAGATAGTATCCTCGATGCGTAATAGAAGACGATAAAGAGCAACGAAGAGACACATTTCCGGAATTGCTTGCGTGTTATGGAGCTGATCGTGACAATATTTTGTAGACCAGTAATATGTGAGAAATTAAAGAGATGGGACCTGGATAAACTGAAAGAACCAGAGGTTGTACAGAGTTTCAGAGAGAGCATAAGGGAACAATTGACAGGAATAGGGGAAAGAAATACAGTAGAAGAAGAATGGGTAGCTCTGAGGGATGTAGTAGTGAAGGCAGCAGAGGATAAAGTAGGTACAAAGACGAGGGCTGCTAGAAATCCTTGGGTAACAGAAGAAATATTGAATTTAATTGATGAAAGGAGAAAATATAAAAATGCAGTAAATGAAGCAGGCAAAAAGGAATACAAACGTCTCAAAAATGAGATCGACAGGAAGTGCAAAATGGCTAAACAGGGATGGCTAGAGGACAAATGTAAGGATGTAGAAGCTTATCTCACTAGGGGTAAGATAGATACTGCCTACAGGAAAATTAAAGAGACCTTTGGAGAGAAGAGAACCACGTGTATGAATATCAAGAGCTCAGATGGCAGCCCAGTTCTAAGCAAAGAAGGGAAGGCAGAAAGGTGGAAGGAGTATATAGAAGGTTTATACAAGGGCGATGTACTTGAGGACAATATTATGGAAATAGAAGAGGATCTAGATGAAGACGAAATGGGAGATACAATACTGCATGAAGAGTTTGACAGAGCACTGAAAGACCTGAGTCGAAACAAGGCCCCCGGAGTAGACAACATTCCATTAGAACTACTGACGGCCTTGGGAGAGCCAGTCATGACAAAACTCTACCAGCTGGTGAGCAAGATGTATGAGACAGGCGAAATACCCTCAGACTTCAAGAAGAATATAATAATTCCAATACCAAAGAAAGCAGGTGCTGACAGATGTGAAAATTACCGAACTATCAGTTTAATAAGCCACGGCTGCAAAATACTAACGCGAATTCTTTACAGACGAATGGAAAAACTGGTAGATGCAGACCTCGGGGAGGATCAGTTTGGATTCCGTCGAAATGTTGGAACACGTGAGGCAATACTGACCTTACGACTTATCTTAGAAGAAAGATTAAGAAAAGGCAAACCTACGTTTCTAGCATTTGTAGACTTAGAGAAAGCTTTTGACAATGTTGACTGGAATACTCTTTTTCAAATTCTAAAGGTGGCAGGGGTAAAATACAGGGAGCGAAAGGCTATTTATAATTTGTACAGAAACCAGATGGCAGTAATAAGAGTCGAGGGGCATGAAAGGGAAGCAGTGGTTGGGAAAGGAGTGAGACAGGGTTGTAGCCTCTCCCCAATGTTATTCAATCTGTATATTGAGCAAGCAGTAAAGGAAACAAAAGAAAAATTTGGAGTAGGTATTAAAATTCATGGAGACGAAGTAAAAACTTTGAGGTTCGCCGATGACATTGTAATTCTGTCAGAGACGGCAAAGGACTTGGAAGAGCAGTTGAACGGAATGGACAGTGTCTTGAAAGGAGGATATAAGATGAACATTAACAAAAGCAAAACGAGGATAATGGAATGTAGTCAAATTAAATCGGGTGATGCTGAGGGAATTAGATTAGGAAATGAGACACTTAAAGTAGTAAAGGAGTTTTGCTATTTAGGAAGTAAAATAACTGATGATGGTCGAAGTAGAGAGGATATAAAATGTAGACTGGCAATGGCAAGGAAAGCGTTTCTGAAGAAGAGAAATTTGTTAACATCAAATATAGATTTATGTATCAGGAAGTCGTTTCTGAAAGTATTTGTTTGGAGTGTAGCCATGTATGGAAGTGAAACATGGACGATAACTAGTTTGGACAAGAAGAGAATAGAAGCTTTCGAAATGTGGTGCTACAGAAGAATACTGAAGATAAGGTGGATAGATCACGTAACTAATGAGGAGGTATTGAATAGGATTGGGGAGAAGAGAAGTTTGTGGCACAACTTGACTAGAAGAAGGGATCGGTTGGTAGGACATGTTTTGAGGCATCAAGGGATCACAAATTTAGCATTGGAGGGCAGCGTGGAGGGTAAAAATCGTAGAGGGAGACCGAGAGATCAGTACACTAAGCAGATTCAGAAGGATGTAGGTTGCAGTAGGTACTGGGAGATGAAGCAGCTTGCACAGGATAGAGTAGCATGGAGAGCTGCATCAAACCAGTCTCAGGACTGAAGACAACAACAACAACAACAACAGTAATATCATACAGGTGTACAGGTCCTCCAAGTAAGGTAGCGTGAGGCAGTCGCCTTTGAATGGAGATTACGTTGAAAAATAATGTTTTGTAACCAAAAGAGTGTAGAATAATATGGTGCGTTGGAATCCTGAATGAAAACAACTTGCATTCACAAAAAAAAAGAGTTGCATTACTTTTTAAACGCCAACCCTACATTATTTCACTGAATAAATCGGTAGTCTGCAGCATAACAATGTAGATAGGAAAGTTTTCCATTTTAACTACGTAGCAACATGCTCTCCACTTTGCACCCTTTGGCATAATTTAATATCGTTATATGGAAACCCTTTTGAGATATGAGGGATGACATGAATATTTCACTTGCACTCACGCAGACCATCGGAAGTGAGTGCATCACATACAATTCATTCTCTCGGATAGGCGATAGGTGTAAATCTCGCCTCCAGATCAAAGAAAAATTCAATGTGTTAGCAACATTTAGTACTCAGCAATACGTGGTCTAACACTGACGAAGCACAAACCTTCCTTAATGTTAACTGATGAGCCAGAAAAAATAGAAATGAGCGTATAGCATCGTCGGTCGGGAGGCCCTGTACGTGGAAGTTCGGTCGCCAAGTGTAAGTCTTATTTTAGTCGACGCCGCATTGTGCGACTTGCGCGCAAGTGATGAGGATGAAATTATGATAAGGACAACACCCACTAACCCAGCGGAGAAAATCTCCAACCCGGACGGAAATCGAACCCGGGCCCGCTTGCATGGAAGACATGCACGTTACCAGCGAGCGAAGCGGGCGGACGAAGAGCCAGAGAAACTCCCTAATTCGTGTAGAGCCTCCGCGAGCTGGCAGAAGTGCCGCAACACGACATTGCATGGCCTCGACTAATGTCTGAAGTAGTGCTGGAGGGAAATGACACCAAGAATCCTGCAGGACTGTCCATACATGCATAAGAGTACGCGGGGGTGGAGGTCTCTTCCGAACAGCACGTTGCAAGGCATTCCGGATATGCTCAATGATGTTCATGTCTGGGGAGTTTGGTAGCCATTGAAAGAGATTAAGCAAAGAAGCGTGTTCATGGTGCCACTCCGTAGCCATTTTAGAAGTGTGGGATGTATTGTCCTGCTGGAATTGCCCAAGTCTGTCGGAATGCACAATGAACGTGCACTGATACAGGTTATCAGACTAGATGCTTACGTACGTGTCACAAGTCAGAATCGTATTTAGACGTATCAGGGATCCCATAACTGCCCACGTCCCACACTATTACAGAGTCTCTACCAGTTTGAAGAATACCCCAGTGATGCTGGCATGCAGTGTCCATGGATTCATGGGGTTGTCTCTGTACCCGTACACGTACATCCAATTTGTAACGAAACTCGTCAGACAAGGCAACATGTTTCCATTCATCAACAGTCCAATGTCGGTGTTGACGGGCCCAGGCGAGGCGTAAGATTTTGGGTCGTGCAGTCATCAAGAATACAAGAGTGGTCCTTCGGCTCCGAAAGTCTATGTCGATGACGTTTCGTGGAATGGTTCGCACGCTGACATTTGTTGATGTCTCAGCACTGAAATCTGCAGCAATTTCCTGAAGGGTTGCACTTCTGTCACGTCGAACGATTCTCTTGATCCCGTTCTTGCTGGATCTTCTTCCGGCCTCAACGACGACGGAGATTTGCTGTCATACCGGATTTCTGATATCCAGGGTACACTCGTAAAATCATCGTATGGAAAGATCCCCACTCCATCGCTATCTCGGAGATGCTGTGTCCCATCGCTCGTGCGCCGACTACAACACCGCGATTAAACTCACTTAAATCTTGACAACCTGCCACTGTAGCAGCAGTAATAGATCTAAACAACTGTCCAGACACTTGTTTCCTTATACTGGCATTGTCGACCGCAGCGCCGTATCCTGCTTGTTTTCCTACCTCTGAATTTGAATACACATTCCTGTACCAGTTTATTTGGCGCTTCACTATAGAAACATCACACTAAGACTGTTAAAGAAATGATAGGCAGTTTATTGCGAAGCTGTCGAATGAGACTACGAGATGCGCAAGGATAAAAATTTTTACTGAATAGCTTCTTTGATATGGTTTGAGAACGGTTGCCGTGCAGCCGGAGTGTGTACGCAGCCGTTTATGCAGTGTAGCCGAGGGAGGCGGAGAACAAAACGACACAACAGACGAAGGTCACAGCTCAGTAGGCAAATGAGGCAGCTGTCCCGTCGAGACAGAGGGGTTGACTCGCCCGGCGCTTGAGGATGTGCTTCGGAGTGAGGGCCAAGTTATCTTCCACGACCTCTAACTCGTTTTACCCTACTTAGTTTGGAAGGAACTCGTTTCCTTCGTGTTATAAGTGCTGTGGTAAATCTAACCATTTATGTCCCGTTCTCTGAAGATTCGGTGTGAATAGTACTTGCGTACTAACAGAATGTACCAGTCTTTATTTTTGTTTCTTCCTTTCTTTATTTGTATATGCTTTTCCAGTGTATTCATTACAGGCTACAGTTGAATGTGACTATCTCCCAGAGAAGAAGTGAGACTTAAAATCAAGCCTTTGCTATGCTTTACATTAGGAAGTCATTCCAAGACTATTAAGTAATGGGAATCATGTTAGATTATGTTGAAATTCCTGCTTCTCTGTTCCTAACTTCAGTTACATATTCATGTACGACCTTAATTATTGCGTTGCTTGGTGCAGAAACTTCTTGCACTTCTGTGTACATAGAGAACCTCTTATTATAGCTGGCACTTATGATCACGTGTCTGTGTATGTTTTCCGAGGTTGTCTTTGTTACTCTTCGGGTAAACAGTGTTACTGGTGACACAAATTTCACAGTTTATACTCAAATCTATCCTTAAATGTACCTTTTGCTTCAAGATGTCGATACACTGATTAAATAATGGAATTATAAGAGACGATCAAAAAGATTTCGTACAATCCTGAATCGGTATAGTGCTCAGGCAAAATCGCCGTGAACGTTGTACCAATGCGGTAGCGTTCTCGCTTCCAGCGCCCGGGTTCCCGGGTTCGATTCCCGGCGGGGTCAGGGATTTTCTCTGCCTCGTGATGGCTGGGTGTTGTGTGTTGTCCTTAGGTTAGTTAGGTTTAAGTAGCTCTAAGTTCTAGGGAACTGACGACCATAGATGTTAAGTCCCATAGTGCTCAGAGCCAACGCTGAGGCAATCATCCCTCCGATACACCTGGTTGAAGATACCCATTTCGTAAAAGACCGTGTCCTGCTGCATCAACAGTCTGTAACTGCCTGCTGCACACCGTCTTCCGCCAGGAATGAACGACCCTTCCAGGTCTCTATTAAGGGACTGAAGGCTTGAGAGTCGCATGGGGAAATATCAGGATTATAGGGCGGGTGCTCCAGTCCAGGTTAGCCGAGAGCGATAATGTGCTGCTTCCTGGACTCGGGTAGGCCCACCGGCCCCGGATCGAGTTCACCCGGCGGATTACCGTCGTCGGTCGGTGTGTCGGACAGCCTGGATGTGGTTTTTAGGCGGTTTCCGACATACGCCTGGGTGAATACCGGGATGGTCCCCACGTTCCACCGCAGTTACACGACTGGCAGACATCTGAACGTACTCACACTGTTCCATTACTTACGCTCGACGCAGACAGCAGGGGTACACTCATTCCATCTCGGGGGGTACGGGGTGGCGGCAGGAAGGGCATGCGGCCGCCCCTTTCCGCTAACCTTACCAAGTCCGTTCCTAACAATACCGGCCCTGCGGCAGCGCGGGACATGGCACCAGTGGAAGAAAGAAAGGGCGGGTGCTCTAGTGTCTCCGTAGTGGTCCGTAATGGAAGAGGCGAGCCTCCCAGATCGACCGGCGTCTTGTGTTGAATCGGGCTCCGCACCGAACTTAGCACACCATTCCACGACGGTGGTTTTCCAGAGATATTGGACCCTACACAGAATCCTCATTTTCCGATGGCTGTCTACTACCGGTGTGTGTCGTTGGGCAGCGAAGAAAACAGTAACATTACGTTGGTTCTGTTTGGGCACATTTGCTAATAACGTCGACATAGCTCACATTTACGCACTTACTGCACACACGATGGAAAGAGAAATGCCACACTAATCCCATGGAGTACATGTCGGTGCTTATATATCCAAATCTAAGTCATGCAACGTTGCATTTATTCTGCAGCAATGACCTCGAAAGTATTTGATTGCCCCTTATATATCCATAAATAGTTAAATTTAGATCCATACAAGCTCCGTTCTGCCAAGGATTCTTCAGGACAGCTGAGGACCAGCAGATACGTAGATGACGTGATTACCAAATGCCTGACACAGTGAGATGCCAAATTCGGTGGCTAAAAGTTGAATAATTACAGGCAGTATTGTTCGAGACTTATCACATTTGACCATGGTATGAGATTTATTTTAAACGCATAAACCACAGCCAAATACTGTACTTTTCTTAAAGATTATCCTCCTTTATGTAGAAGCATTATAGAATATTTCTAACCGAGCTGCTAATTTTTAATCACATTTATGCTGTCAGAGTACTACAATTTTCTTTTCAATGGCTACGTGTCCCGCAGCAGCATCATCAACGATCAAGAAATTGCTGTACGTGACGAAGTCATTGTTGATTGCTTCACCTCACTTGACGCTGAAGAGTTAAGAGATACGGACCCCCACATCCAAAGCGATGTTTTTCTCATGCTCATTTCTGTAGCAGCTGTATGTTGTGCAAATAATAAAGCAATGGCTACACCGTACCTTCGTTAATTCGTAATTTATTATTTTTATTTTGGAGTAGTTTATATCTAAGGCCATTTACAAACAGTATAGTCTTTACAAAATCAGAATTACGAAATGTTGTGTGAGTATAGGTTATACAGTACTAAAGAGGAAAGAACAGCAGGATTTAATACCCTGTCGACGACGAGGTTATTTTGCAGTGGTGCTGTGATCACTTGCATGTTCATTACATAGTAAAAAAGTCAGTGAAAATGCACTGAAATGACTTTTTATTTGTCAGTTAATTACTTCCATCCTGTAGCCTCATGCCATTCATGCCGATACCATTGGTATCCATGAACCTATGGTACAGTGTGACGGATTGCTAACCGAAGCGGCCTGGGTTCGATTCAAAGCTGGATCGGAGATTCTTTTCCACTCTGGTACTGGGTGTTGTATTGTCCTTACATTCGTACCATTATAACCGATATTAAGCAAGTGAAATGGCTGAATGGGTACGGCTCGAAAGCTAATAAAACGAAAAAAGCTATGGTAGGAAATTCGTGTGCGTCATTTGTCTGTGAATCGTGTGTATATGGAGATGAATATTTCACGTAGTGGCCAACAGCCAAATGATATATTTACCAAGATATGAAGCCATTTACGGTTTACAAAAATGAATTTATTTATCCTTCTAACGTAATTTGAAAGGACGTGAAAACAGAATTAAGTCGCTTTTGAAAACCTGGTTGTTTACAGCGAAACATTCCAGAAAGAAGAGAATATGCTGGAAGCCGAAGTCATTGAATGCAAAGTCAGTCTACACACTATTTCCAGAGGTTAGAGAAGCTGTTGGGCAACAAAATATTTTAGCCCAACTGAGGCCTGAAACCTCTAAGTTTCGAATTTCTGTCTGACATGTACACACGCTAATACCGACCCACACAACAAATATGTTTGACGAATTAAATATGCAGTTTATTATTGCACGATGTAATGTCGAACCTGAATGAGTGAGAAACGTTTGGCAACTCTGAGCGAAACCAGAAACTTCTCCTCCCCACCCTTTTCTCGCCGCCCAATACCTACTGACTAAATGAGCCACTATAAGCGGGAGTGACATTCAGGAAACGTAGATAGTCGCTCGGTTCACCTGCACAGAGATTTCAAACTGGAGTTTTGGCAGGCTGGTTCAGTGGATAAGGGAACAATTACAAATACGAAAGTCCGAGTTCAAAACTCAGATAGCCCCAGGTTTTTGCCACACTTATCGTTTGTTCCATCTCTGGCAGTAGTTCGTTAATACGAAAAACACGAAGTTTTACTTGGGTCGGAGCCTCATTCTCCCCTGTAAATGACTAGGTAAGTCAGTCCAGAACCCGGAGGGAGACAAGGAAACATCACTTCCAATAAGACCACGCGAGTTAAAGCACTGAGAGTCAACCAAAGGGCTGACGATATCTTTACTTTATACTGATGTATAATTATCGATATACACTTGCAATTTCGAATAGGTTCTAAATGCGTGGGTGGAAGGCATTGTTAGATTTCTTTGCGAACATTCTTTACCTTTTTTTTTTTTTTTTTTTTTTTTTTTTTTTGTCATCAGTCTGCTGACTGGTTTGATGCGGCCCGCCACGAATTCCTTTCCTGTGCTAACCTCTTCATCTCAGAGTAGCACTTGCAACCTACGTCCTCAATTATTTGCTTGACGTATTCCAATCTCTGTCTTCCTCTACAGTTTTTGCCCTCTACAGCTCCCTCTAGTACCATGGAAGTCATTCCCTCATGTCTTAGCAGATGTCCTATCATCCTGTCCCTTCTCCTTATCAGTGTTTTACACATATTCCTTTCCTCTCCGATTCTGCGTAGAACCTCCTCATTCCTTACCTTATCAGTCCACCTAATTTTCAACATTCGTCTATAGCACCACATCTCAAATGCTTCGATTCTCAACTGTTCCGGTTTTCCCACAGTCCATGTTTCACTACCATACAATGCTGTACTCCAGACGTACATCCTCAGAAATTTCTTCCTCAGATTAAGGGCGTTATTTGATATTAGTAGACTTCTCTTGGCCAGAAATGCCTTTTTTGCCATAGCGAGTCTGCTTTTGATGTCCTCCTTGCTCCGTCCGTCATTGGTTATTTTACTGTCTAGGTAGCAGAATTCCTTAACTTCATTGGCTTCGTGACCATCAATCCTCATGTTAAGTTTCTCGCTGTTCTCATTTCTACTACTTCTCATTACCTTCGTCTTTCTCCGATTTACTCTCAAACCATACTGTGTACTCTTTAGACTGTTCATTCCGTTCAGCAGATCATTTAATTCTTCTTCACTTTCACTCAGGATAGGAATGTCATCAGCGAATCGTATCATTGATATCTTTTCACCTTGTATTTTAATTCCACTCCTGAACCTTTCTTTTATTTCGATCATTGTTTCCTCGATGTACAGATTGAAGAGTAGGGGCGAAAGGCTACAGCCTTGTCTTACTCCCTTCTTAATACGAGCACTTCGTTCTTGATCGTCCACTTTTATTATGCCCTCTTGGTTGCTGTACGTATTGTATATGACCCGTCTCTCCCTATAGCTTACCTCTACCTTTTGCAGAATCTTGAACAGCTTGCACCATTTTATATTGTCGAACGCTTTTTCCAGGTCGACAAATCCTATGAACGAGTCTTGATTTTTCTTTAGCCTTGCTTCCAATATTAGCCGTAACGTCAGAATTGCCTCTCTCGTGCCTTTACTTTTCCTAAAGCCAAACTGATCGTCACCTAGCGCATTCTCAATTTTCTTTTCGATTCTTCTGTATATTATTCTTGTAAGCAGCTTCGATGCATGAGCTGTTAAGCTGATTGTGCGATAATTCTCGCACTTGTCAGCTCTTTCCGTCTTCGGAATTGTGTGGATCATGCTTTTCCGAAAGTCAGATGGTATGTCGCCAGACTCATATATTCTACACACCAACGTTAATAGTCGTTTTGTAGCCACTTCCCCTAATGATTTTAGAAATTCTGATGGAATGTTATCTATCCCTTCTGCCTTAATTGACCGTAAGTCCTCCAAAGCTCTTTTAAATTCCGATTCTCATACTGGATCCCCTATCTCTTCTAAATCGACTCCTGTTTCTTCTTCTATCACATCACACAAATCTTCACCCTCATAGAGGCTTTCAATGTATTCATTCCACCTATCTGCTCTCTCCTCAGCATTTAACAGTGGAATTCCCGTTGCACTCTTAATGGTACTACCGTTGTTTGTAATGTCACCAAAGGTTGTTTTGACTTTCCTGTATGCTGAGTCTGTCCTTCCGACAATCATATCTTTTTCGATGTCTTCACATTTTTCCTGCAGCCATTTCGTCTTAGCTTCCATGCACTTCCTATTTATTTCATTCCTCAGCGACTTGTATTTCTGTATTCCTGATTTTCCCGGACCAGGTTTGTGCTTCCTCATTTCATCAATCAACTGAAGTATTTCTTCTGTTACCCATGGTTTCTTCGCAGCTACCTTCTTTGTACCTACTTATGTGATGGTCCTTTTTAGAGACGTCCATTCCTCTTCAACTGCGCTATTCCTTATTGCTGTATCTATAGCGTAAGAGAACTTCAAACGTATCTCGTCATTCCTTAGAACTTCCGTATCCCACTTCTTTGCGTATTGATTCTTCCTGACTGATGTCTTGAACTTCAGCCTACTCTTCATCACTACTATATTGTGATCTGAGTCTATATCTGCTCCTGGGTACGCCTTAAGATCCAGTATCTGATTTCGGAATCTCTGTCTGACCATGATGTAATCTAATTGAAATCTTCCCGTATCTCCCGGCCTTTTCCAAGTATACCTCCTCATCTTGTGATTCTAGAACAGGGTATTCGCTATTACTAGCTGAAACTTGTTACAGAACTCAATTAGTCTTTCTCCTCTTCCATTCCTTATCCCAAGCCCATATTCTCCTGTAACCTTTTCCTCTACTCCTTCCCCTACAACTGCATTACAGTCGCCCATGACTATTAGATTTTCGTCCCCCTTTACATACCGCATTACCCTTTCAATATCCTCATACACTTTCTCTATCTGTTCACACTTTACGACGTCGGCATGTATACCTGAACTATCGTTGTCGGTGTTGGTCTGCTGTCGATTCTGATTAGAACAACCCGGTCACTGAACTGTTCACAGTAACTGTTCACAGTAACACATCCTCTGCCCTACCTTCCTATTCATAACGAATCCTACACCTGTTATACCATTTTCTGCTGCTGTTGATATTACCCGATACTCATCTGACCAGAAATCCTTGTCTTCCTTCCACTTCACTTCACTGATCCCTACTATATCTAGATTGAGCCTTTGCATTTCCCTTTTCAGATTTTCTAGTTTCTCTACCACGTTCA
Source organism: Schistocerca gregaria (assembly GCF_023897955.1). Classification (NCBI taxonomy): domain Eukaryota; kingdom Metazoa; phylum Arthropoda; class Insecta; order Orthoptera; family Acrididae; genus Schistocerca; species Schistocerca gregaria. Next base: position 131,852,950 of record NC_064921.1, on the reverse strand, counting down.
AGCTTATGACATTCCACGCCCCGACTCGTAGAACATTGTCCTTTCGTTGATTATTCAATCTTTTTCTCATGGTAACCTCCCCCTTGGCAGTCCCCTCCCGGAGATCCGAATGGGGGACTATTCCCGAATCTTTTGCCAATGGAGAGATCATCATGACAGTCCTTCAACTACAGGCCACATGTCCTGTGGATACACGTTACGTGTCTTTAATGCAGTGGTTTCCATTGACTTCTGCATCCTCATATCGTTGATCATTGCTGATTCTTCCTCCTTTAGGGGCAATTTCCCACCCCTAGGACAAGAGAGTGCCCTGAACGTTTATCCGCTCCTCCGCTCCTCCGCCCTCTTTGACAAGGCCGTTGGCATAATGAGGCTGACTTCTTATGCCGGATTGTTTATAAAAATTTACACAGTGGTGCGGATCGAACTCGGTACCGAAGACGTTTCGATTATAACTCAAAGACGCTATCCCTAGACCACGGGTTCCTCATTATTTTATATGCGTAAGCAACTAATTCTTTACATTGATAAATTTTATTTGGTTATAAGCGTGAATAATTGTTTGATTACTTCGCGAACATTCTTTAGCCTGTTTTTCTTGTCATCTGAAGCCCCATAAATGAGAGATGTAGCTGCTACATCGGAGTTACGGAATACCTCCATAAGTGGGAGAAGTGATATGTGAACATCAGCAAGTAGAACAGGGGGCAAGTGAATTAGCTCTATAAAACCGAAAAAAAATGTTCCTTGTACCTTGTACCCTGAACTACCGCATCACAACCACTATACGTTTCCCTGCTGCGCCGGCTTCAAAGCAACGAAGTCTAAGTCTGTAGTGCCATCTCCCATTATTATACCTCCACGCTTTAGCTGAGCCCCAGTCATTTCTAGATATTTGTGAAAAAACTGTAATGAACGATGGCGGCCATACCAAAACTCCTGAGGTTGAAAACGGTGGCCCCTCCTGAATATCCCCGTCGTTGCACTAGCGACTCTTGCACTAACTAGTACCGAAACGTTATTACCTTAAACTCCTCAGCCATCGTTTTCCGGGCGGATAAACTTTAAAAGAGCTACCAGCCAACAAATTGATATCATTTATTTAAAATAAGTTTCTTGCCTTTAATGGTTCAGAACATTGTTTTCATCATCAGATGGCAGATTAAATAAACATTTTCATAGAGGACAGTTAATTAGCTGTTGAATGTTTCGAGTGTCATGGAGATCCACGGTATTAAATAGAGAAACACTGGAAATGGAAAATTAAATAGCGACTAACTCAAATTAAAAACTACAGAGTAAGTATATGGAACATGTAGGTGCATCGACGGTGTCCCAGTTTTTACCGAAAACGTAGCTTTTGGGTATTTAGTGGGAAATGTTCTGGGTTCGAGACGAGATCTAGCATACAGCCTCAACCTTCCAAGAATTTTCAGTTGGTTAATTGGTCGGCCTCTAAATTAATTGCCGCCATTTGACGACGAACAGAATATTGTAAACCGAAACGACGACAAAAAAATAAACTGTCTTACGATATGCGGCAGATTTAGTTTTTTTAAGCAATAAAAGACTGATACACATTCTACAAACGCAAACAATGATTAACTTTAATCTTCACTGTGACCACAAGAGTTGCACCTAGCAACATAATGATAGAATCGCAGCGCAAGCTCAGTGTATGAATATGCAATGTGTCAGAAACAGTCTGAGGAGCTTGTAAGGGTATTGCAAGGCAGGTTGTGCCGTGAAATAACTGTTGAGAAAATATTCGATACGTTGAGTCGTTTCCGAGTTAATAAGAATTGAAATTAGTGAAATACGTCGTTGCGCGAGCAAATTCATGCTGCCCGCCAACTGTAGTTATTAGCCAAATGTTTTGCCAGTACGGTCTTTGATCACAATATAAAAGTCCTTCGACGATGAGCGGTTTCACCCAGTAATGACCATCTTCATCTTGTTAGTGTCAGTTGCTCTCATGACGTGAATGAAAGCGCATGAATCTAGTGAGTCTTTGGCTCGAGCGCCGTCTTCACTACTGCCCCATGGCGAATTTATGCAACGCTCTCCTGATCGATTTTAGGAAACCAAACCAAGAACACGTTTGGCGACACCATCTCTAGCGTTCCGCTTGATTTTCATCGAGTACGGCTTCATACGGTAAAGTCAACGTTAATTAACTCGGAAATGGTACAACGTAACGATTTTTTTAATAATTATTTCTCAGCACAAGATACCATGTAAAATGTTTACAATCTTTTCAGTCTGTTTCTGACCGATCTGTACATTAATGTTGTATTAATGGGGTGATCCGTAGTACAGCCCGCAAGTTAATTGTTTTGAAGTGTTCCTTTTCTCTCATGTCGTAACGGTCGTGGCGTCGTGTAAAGTTCCACCCGCGGTGGCGACAAACTTACAGATGTGCGGCGTGTGGGACAATTAACTCCACGTGTCGCTCGGTAGATTTACTCGTTTACGTTTATTGTCCTCAACGAGGTGCAACAGTTGAAGCGATGAGCTTTTAGCTGATTGGCTCTGAAGATACGGAATATTGTTACCTAGGCTTGCTTCTTAGACGCTAAGACATAGGTCTTCTTTCCATACGTGTGTTATAATAGTTTATGACCGAGTCAAACGATAGTTCTTCTATTCTATGATGCTCTTTTTTGAGTTGCTGGCTATTTGCTCCTCACAAATGTGATAACAAACTTACTCGCTTCCCATCTTCCCTCATGTTAAGACTTCACAAGTCTCCGAAATAATTATGTTTCGTTTACGAGATTTCCTGTAGTACTTTTAGAGTAAGCATAAGTAGTAGTGTCTTTGACCCAATATGTGTTTCTTACTGTAAAAACTTTTGTTTTATCTTTCACGTTAAGGTCGTGCTGTTAAGTTTGTTGATATGATATCAGATTGATATTAAGACGTTAACGTTACCTTATGTAGTCATCTAAATTGTGTTAACTAAACGAAAAACATTTTTAGCAATGTTTCACATATTTTATTATTAGCTCACGGCCTAGGTTTTAGATTATTAGACGGTTTTCTAATACAGAACTGATCTCAAAGAAGGGAATCCGTAAATGATAAACACCTTAACTTTTGAATGTATCGATTGTTAAGTTTTGTTATAAAAGCACTCACCTGTTACTTTTGACACAGGTAGGTAACCATTTTACAGAATTTATTAGGACAGCAGTTACCTCTATGAATAAACATATATTGGAGTAGAGTTATGTGCACAGTAATGGGAGTTTATATCACTATCTCTTTATGAATGAAGGCCAGACGATTCTTGTCCTACGTGCAGACTGTAACATTCTTTAAAATCAGTGAATAATTGAACTGAGTTAGCTCGTTCAATAGTAAGTGTGTCGATTAACAAAGTAATTATGAATTTCTAAAATTTGAAACTGTATGAGCTTGGCACTCTTTCTCTCTTTGTGTAGGAATTCTACATTTATTATAAATTTCTGGCTTTGTTATAAGCAGTGTTCGACAAATGATAAACCTGGCTCATTAAAGCTGCACTTTCTGCGGTGTTCCCGGAGCGCAGTACAAATTGACCCCAGACGCTGTCCAGTACAGCAGAACCGCTACACTTACGTATTTTAACTTGTTGAACGCTGGCTCGGTGACTACACCGCATAAAACTCGCATTGTTCTGATTTTATATACGGACCTCACGTCTGAGATAGTGACCTTTAAAGCCATTTGAGGCTAGTATCATATGGAAATGATCTTTTAAAATTTTTATTGCGAATCATGTTAAGCAGCGATGTATATACATGTTGTTCCCGTAACTACTGTGGTTGTGAGAAAAATTTAATAGGTACGCCACCAGCTTTCGCGTTCTCCACATAGACATTTGGAATATTTGATGCTAATGAAATTAACAAAGGTGTATAAAATTTATATCTGTATACGAGGGCCTGCTGAATATTAATCCCTTTGAATGTTTATGCGAAAACTCTTAAAACTCTTTAATTAAAAAGCCTTTTTTTTACATTCTAACATCTTTATCGTAAAGTCGACATGTTTGCTGATCTCTGCCGCTAGAGGACTCAGAATTGTATCGTGAAAAATGGCGGTGTGTAACGTAACTACGTCAGTGCGCGAGAAACAGAGTACTGCAACCGAGTTTAGAATTAGAAAAGTCTGTCCATACACGGAACACCCTCCCTTCAGCATGACAATGCCGGACCACATACACGCGCTGCGACGTCTGCAGTAATCCGACGCCTCAGGTTCATCTCATCGATCATCCTCCATATAGTCCAGACTTCCGCACACCCGATTTTCATCTGCTTTCAAAACTTAAAGAATACCTTCGAGGACTTCACTTTCATGGTGCTAAGCGTTGGAAGCACAGGTCAGGTTCTGGCTTCGTAAAGGAATTCAAACATTCTGCAGTGAAATATCCAAATCCAAATGGCTCCAAGCACTATGGGACACCATCTGAGGTCATCAGTCCCCTAGAACTTAGAACTACTTAAACCTAACTAACCTAAGGACGTCACACATATCCATTCCCGAGGCAGGATTCGAACATGCGACCGTAGCAGTCGCCCGTTTCTAGACTGAAATGCCTAGAACCGCTCTGCCACAACGGCTAGCAGTGAAATATCTACAAACTGGTCGTTGGTAAAAATGTCGCCAGGGTGACTGTGTTTAGAAATAACTACGTAGACAAAAAGAATAAAGATGTCGAATGTTAATCACACCTGTTGTATATAAAACACTTTGTGACTTTTCACTTAAAAAATTCAGGGGCATTACTTTTCAGCACATTCTCGTACTTGTGGTTTTTGTTAAATCAATATTAGGCGCAGGACGAATATGGTTTCTTTTATTTCCAGCTTCTATGTTCTCTCTCGGCCTTGTAAATAGTGATCTGCCACTCTGTCCCTGTATTAGGGCTGCTATAATCATGTATTTTAATTTGTTGAACACCAGCAAAGTGACTAAACCGGTATAACTGTCGCATTATTCTGCTTTTGCATGTGTACTTCACGTCTAAGATAATAAGCTGTAACGTTAATTGACGGCAGTATCATGTGTAATTCATAGTTTTACGTTTTTAGTGCAAATCATACTATATACATATACATACTATATACATATGTTGCGACCGTGACTATTGTGATTGTGAGAAACCTTTATTAACGACGTATGGAATATATAATGCTACTTGCTTACAAATTTTGAAATTAACAAAGGTGTGTAAATTTTATGTGTTTCGGGTCGTTAAAATTAAACTGCAGCAACTCACGAACGTTTTGTGTGCTCAGTAACTACCGTATGCTGGCGAAACTTGGTTGATATGTTAATGTCCCAATGCGGAACCAGTTTAAGAAGGAAAAAAATATTTCTAGTTAATAGTACCAGTTTTGGCCATCAGGTGCAAATCTGGTGCCGTACTGGGTATTGTCGACGTATCCAGTGCTGGTATCGAACAAAGTGTATAAGCGACAGGTTAATAGTAAGATGAACATTGTGTCTTGCTAATTTATTCAGCATTTTATGCCCACCTCCCGTTGCTAATACATATGGAAACACTTCTACAATGTTTATCTTGCATTCACAGACCAAATTTGCACCTGGTGGCCGAAATGGGAATTAATTTAAATAATTCGTTTCCAGCTTAAATCGGTTCTGCATTAACGCACTAGAATATCTACATAGTTTTGCTGCCGTACGTTAGGTACGGCACACACTGGACCTCTGTGAGTCTGTGAGTTGCTGTACTTTGTTTAACTACTGTAGCATTAATAGCAGGTGGTTTATAAATACCTAAAAGATAGCCAATAACTAAATTACAAAACAAAGCGATTAGTTCTAAATAAAACAGTTAAACGGGAAAATGACTCTTCTCAAAACTATTAACTCCAATAAAGGATTAAAGTTCACAGCGAGGTTGTCAACGTTGAGCTAGCTCGGCACGGTACGAACATCTTCATGTAGCGGATTGATGTCCCCTTGTGTACCTTGCGACGTACATTGCTTGACACCAGAGGATTTTGCCAACGCAGTTGGCGTCTGCACTGACCTGAAGCGCTGCGCAAAAACTCTGTTGGAAGCTGTCTCTTTTCGATAAATCCTGTACTATTCGTATCGATGTCATCGAACTACTATAAATAGTAATAAAAGGAAATTCAGTATTGTGCGTTGAAAGAGAAATCTTTATTTCTGTTCCAAATCGATTTCAGTCATTGCGTGATCATCATCAGTGCTAGTATTAAAGCCCTGTGGTCTCATAAATACAAGTAGTAAAATAACATCTGCACGTTCCAGTGAAGACTACAGGCGTCCGCTCTCACTCGTACCTCCATTGATATTTGCAGATATTGCAAGTTTATTGCTTGTGCTTATGAGTCTACAGGCCTTTAATACTCCGGTATGACACGGACTCTCTAATGGTATGTTCAGATATTGCAGTTTTACTGCTTTTATTTATGAATCCATTGGGCTTTAACACTACGGGTTACGATGGTCCGCAACAGTAATAATAGTTTCTACTTCAACGACCAATGCTGACCCTATTTTTCTTATTAAACCTCGAGCGGACGCGCCTAGGTATAAGGTGCAACAACGACAAATAATATGGACTTGTGCTGTTCCATTGTTGTTTTACAACCCTATACCTATTCCTTCATTATTACTTCAGCTAACACAGCTGGCACGTCCCAGTGAAAAGCAGCGAGGTAGGTGAGAAATAATTTACGACCAGTGCAAGCAAGTGACCCAGAGTCGGAGCTAGCAGCACAATTCCATAATGAGCAGTTGTCTACGAGCTAATGAGTTATCGGATAAGATTTTGGTTGGGACCTGGTATAACTGCGCTGTTTAATGCTTCGAGTGCGTCATTACTTCGTGACAAGTTGCACGCTGAAATTGAGCGATATAATGAAAGTTCATTTTATTTTTACTTCATTAAAGAGTGATTTAGCTCGTTTAACGGTATTTTACTTTTCTCTAATTACGTCTATGGTCACAATCTTTTTGTTTAACAGATTACCGGTTTCGGTCTTTAATGACCATCATCAGATCTGTTTCATAAAAACAAAGTCCTAATGTACTGCAGCCATAGTGGCATTGTCAAATATTAAATGTGGAATCAGCACCAGCATCGTCAAATACATATGAATCACATCACATGCTGGTGTTGATTCCGCATTTAACATTTGACGATGCCACTATGGATGCAGTCCATTAGGACTTTGTTTTTAGGAAACAGATGTGATGATGGTCACTAAAGACCGAAACCGGTAATGTGTTAAACAAAACTATCGTGACCATAGAAGTCAATTAAAGGAAACTTATTACATATACGGGTCACCGTGTTTTTTCGCGACGATGTCGCACTCGTGAAAGTTTATTTTATCATAGCTGAATCAAACTACGATTAAACTGTGATTTTTGATCATACACGTTTACCTTGACAATATCTACATCTACATACATACTCCGAAATCCACCATACGGTGCGTGGCGGAGGGTACCACGTACCACAACTAGTATCTTCTCTCCCTGTTCCACTCCCAAACAGAACGATGGAAAAATGACTGCCTGTATGCCTCTGTACGAGACCTAATCTCTCTTATCTTTGTGGTCTCTCCGCGAAATGTGAGTTGGCGGCAGTAAAATTGTACTGCAGTCAGCTTCAGATGCTGGTTCTCTAAATTTACTCAGTAGCGATTCACGAAAACAACGCCTCCTTTTCTCCAGTGACTCCCACCCGCGTTCCTGAAGCATTTCCGTAACACTCGCGTGATGATCTACTAATAACAAATCTAGCACCCCGCCTCTGAATTGCTTCTATGTCCTCCCTAAATCTGACCTGATAGGATCCCAAACGCTGGAGCAGTACTCAAGAATAGGTCCTATTAGTGTTCTATAAACGGTCTCCTGTACAGATGAACCACATCTTGCCAAAATTCTACCAATGAACGGAAGAAGACTATCCGCCTTCCCCACAACTGCCATTACTCTTTATCCCACTTCATATCGCTCTGCAGTGTTACCATCAAACATTTAATCGACGTGACTGTGTCAAGCACTACACTACTAATGGAGTATTCAAACATTACGGGATCCTTTTTGCCATTCATCTGCATTAATTTACATTTATCTATATTTAGATTAGCTGCCATTCTCTACACCAATCACAAATCCTGTCCAAGTCATCTTCTATCCTCCTACAGTCACTCAAGGACGACACCTTCCCGTACACCACAGCATCATCAGCAAACAACCGCACATTCCTATCCACCCTATACAAGAGATCATTTCTGTAGATATAAAACAACAGCGGACCTACCACACTTCCCTGGGCCACTCCAGATGATAGCCTCACCTCCGATGAACACTCACCATCTAGGACAACGTACTGGGTTCTATTACTTGAGAAGGCTTCGAGCTACTCACATACTTGGGAACCAATCCCATATGCTCGTACCTTAGGAGTGTGGGGCAGCGAGTCAAACGCTTTCCGGAAGTCAAAGGAGACGGTATCCGTCTAGGTGTTCTATGATTGGGTACAAAGTGCGCACCATGCCCTCTCCTGTTATGAAACACGAACAGCTGCTAGGATGAGTTTCTTAGAAGTAGATACCTTAGGGGTTGCGAAGCAACTCAAATCGCTTGATACGGGCAAGTCTTCAGGTCCAGATTGTATACCGATTAGGTTCCTTTCAGATTACGCTGATACAATAGCTCCCTACTTAGCAATCATATACAACAGCTCGCTCACCGATAGACCAGTACCTACAGATTAGAAAACTGCGCAGGTCGCACCAGTGTTTAAGAAGAGTAGTAGGAGTAATCCATCGACTACAGACCTATATCATTGACGTCGGTTTGCAGTAGAGTTTTGTAGCATATACGGTATTCAAACATTATCAGTCACCTCGAAGGGAACGATCTATTGATACGTAATCAGCATGGTATCCGAAAACATCGTTCTTGTGCAATGCAGCTAGCTCTTTATTCGCACGAAATAATGGCCGCTTACGACAGGGGATCTCAAGTTGATTCCGTATTTCTAGATTTCCGGAAAGCTTTTGACACCGTTCCTCACAAGCGACTTCTAATGAAGCTGCGGGCCTATGGGGTATCGTCTCAGTTGTGCGACTGGATTCGTGATTCCTGTCAGGAAGGTCGCAGTTGGTAGCAATAGACGGCAAATCATCGAGTAAAACTGAAGCGATATCAGCTGTTCCCCAGGGAAGCGTCCTGGGACCTCTGCTGTTCCTGATCTATATAAATGACTTGGGTGACAATCTGAGCAGTTCTCTTAGGTTGTTCGCAGATGAGGCTGAAATTTACCGTCTAGTAAGGTCATCCGAAGATCAGTATCAATTACAAAGCGATTTAGAAAAGATTGCTGTAAGGTGTGGCCGGTGGCAGTTGACGCTAAATAACGAAAATTGTGAGGTGATCCACACGAGTTCCAAAAGAAATCCGTTGGAATTCGATTAGTCGATAAACAGTACAATTCTCAAGACTGTCAATTCAGCAATACCTGGGTGTTAAAATTACGAACAACTTCGGTTGGAAAGACCACAGAGATAATATTGTGGGGAAGGTAAGCCAAAGGTTGCGTTTTATTGGCAGGGCACTTAGAAGATGCAACAAGTCCACTAAAGAGACAGCCTACACTACACTCGTTCGTCCTCTGTTAGAATATTGCTGCGCGGCGTGGGATCCTTACCAGGTGGGATTGACGGAGCACATCGAAAGGGTGCAAAAAATGGCAGCTCGTTTTGTATTATCACGTAATAGGGGAGAGAGTGTGGCAGATATGATACGCGAGTTGGGATAGAAGTCAGTAAAGCAAATACGTTTTTCGTCGCGGCGGGATCTATTTACGAAATTTCAGTAACCAACTTTCTCTTCCGAATGCGAAAATATTTTGTTGAGCCCAACAAACATAGGTAGGAATGATCATCAAAATAAAATAAGAGAGAAACTTCTTGGCAGATTAAAACTGTGTGCCGGAACGAGACTCGAACTCGGGATCTTTGCCTTTCGCGGGAAAGTGCTCTACCCGCCCGCCCGCAAGTGCTCTACCCGGCCGCGAAAGGCAAAGGTCCGAGTTCGAGACTCGGTCCTGCACACAGTGTTAATCTGCCAGGAAGTTTCATATGAGCGCACACTCCACTGCAGAGTGAAAATCTCATTCTGAAAATGAGAGAGAGCTCGAACACAAAGGTTTAGGTGTTCGTTTTTCCCACGCGCTGTTCGCGAGTGGAATGGTACAGAGATGTGGTTCGATGAACCCTCTGCCAAGTACTTAAATGTGAATTGCAGAGTAATCGTGTAGATGTAGATCGTACCTGTTCGAGGTTTAATGCTGGTGTGGCGGCCGAGATGAACGCAACTCCTGATGGGGTCCCCGTACCACAGAATAGGTTCCCTGTGCGTCTTGTCGCTGCCTGATGACGGTACAGTATTACATGCTGACAGAGTGGTTCAGTACTCACCGAGCATCTTGAGGACGCGCCGCGACTGCGAGGAATGGCTGGCCCTGCCGGCGGCGTGGTGGTGGCGCGGCGTGTGCACGCCGGACAGCTGCAGCTGCGCCTGACTGCCGGCCGTCGACGCCAGGGACGCCGACGCCGAGTGGGCGCCGTCCTTGTCGGCCGCCGTCGCGACGCAGCCGTAGTGCTGGTGGCCGTTGCGGTGGCCGTAGGGCCCGGCGTCGCGCTTCATGGCGCTCGAGCGCCGCAGCCGCAGCCCGATGAGCGCGTACAGTATGGTTATGAGCGTCATGGGCGCCACGAAGAAGAGGAACGTCGAGATCTCGAACAGGTGGTGCACCGTCTCCTCGCGGAACATGCAGCGCGTCATGCCGGCCGGCCCCACGATCTGCAGGTGCAGCGCCTGCGGCACGGCGCACGCCAGCGACAGCAGCCACACGGCCACTATCAGCTTGACGGCGCGCGACAGCTTCGACATGGTGTGCGACAGGAACGGGTGGCAGATGGCCACGTACCGCTCCACCGTGAACGCCGTGATGGTCAGCACCGTCGCGTTAGACGACGTCTCGGCGGCGAGGCCTCGCAGCCGGCAGAAGGTCAGCCCGAAGATGTAGGGGTAGTGCTTCCACACCTGGTACACCTCTGGCGGCAGCCCGGACACCAGCAGCAGCAGGTCGGACACGGCCAGGCTGAACAGGTAGTAGTTGGTGGTGGTGTGCATGTGCTTGTTGCGGTAGATGACGATGCACGTCGTCATGTTGCCCAGCACGCCGGTGAAGAAGATGATGGCGTAGAGGACCGTCATTGGCACCACCACGTACAGCGGGTGCCGCACCGCCACCACCTCCAGCGCCGCCGCGGCCGCCGATGCAGCCGTAGAGTTGGACGCCGCCGCCTTTCCGGGGGAGCCGTCATCCGACGCGTTCACCGGCAGCGCCGTCGCCAACAACAGAATGTCAGCCGCGTCGATCGCGTCCTCTGCCGCCCCCACCGCCGGCCGCACCGTGTCCTGATCCGCCAAAAACCTCATTATGCCCTCGGTCGCTGCCGTCGCAGCAACGCCCTCTATGCTAAACGATTCGCCCATCGCCAACCGCAGAGTGACCCGTTTTCACACCAATACACTCCTCTGCCCTGTCAGCATAGATTTTGCGACCCTGCTCGCACCTCTACCTTTCAGTGGTGTGGAGAACATTTTGCACTTACGAGCCTGTCAGACATCCTCTTTCGCACACGAATAACAGTAAAATACAACTTATACTGATCACTAGTCCACTATTCAAGGCACACCACTCGGTACTAGAGGGTAACTTTTTGACGAGAGTGGTGCAGCTATCACCACGCGTAAGACACAGAGTGCGCAGTTCATATCTCGCGATAGTGGTCTTTGTTTAGTTCATTTCGTATAATTCACCCTGCGGCAATATTCACTACTATCGATAGTACTTCCAACTTTATTCCAGCGTGATCGGTTGCAGCAACTTTTTTTTTTATTTTTTGATGCTTAACACATACATTTGGACCCAAATATTAGGTGTCACCTTGTCACTCGTTGCGACCATAGCTTAAAACAGTGTAGTTTTTAAATTACTGGCTGTTTTGTGACACCGATCGACAGGAAATCACGATAATGCGAACTTAACACATATTTCATTTAGAATGCCAGTTGACGTCTATTACAAAAGTCGACAACGACGCTAAGTCGCGTGCATCTACACTCGGTGTAGAGAGACGACACCCACGGCGCAGACCACCTGTTACCCTCGCGCCACTGTACTTTGCGCGCGCTCGGCCCGTCTCGTCGCCACTACGCCGCTGCCACTGCTGTTGCGGCAGCCACTCGCGACTCGAATCGGCCGCGAACTGGCGCGCTCCGCAAGACGAGCCTCTGCCTCCGGCGACGCCTACCCCCACCACCACCCACCGGCAGGCTCGCGCCTGCGCGTTGGTACCTGTCCTCCGCGGATCGGCAAGTGTCGCTGCCGGTAGCCGGCGACCGGCGCGAAGAGCGGCCGCGCCTGCAGACTCGCCGCTGCCAAGGACGCTGGGTCCGCCGCCTCCTCCACCGCAAGCGGAGGACGCTCCGTCCGCGGGCAGGTCGCCGGTCGTTGCCGCGTCGTCATCACAGCAGTGACTAATGACCGCTTTTTGAGTAATACACCGCCACTCGGCAATTAATGGTTTGACATCCGTAAGCGTACCATAACTGCAGTGGAAAGTCCTACAGCTGTCAAGTAGACACTTGTTCATCACCGTAGTGTCGACCTCCCACATTTTATAATGTTATTTTTTTCCTTTATTTTTTCCATTCGTTGACGCTTCCGTCCCTTCACTCGTCCGTCGGCCGTCGTAATTTAATATATTATTAATATTATGTTGATCATTATTTTGATTGTTGCCGACTTACCAGGTGCGCCTTAATAAAAATGATATTTCATTCAGTTTTGATTTACAATGTTAGACTCGCTGAATCTTAAGTCATGAGCGCATAAGTTGAACAATGGAATAAACTTTTTATATTAATTTCCTCGGTTAGTCAGTTCAAATGGCTTGGCTCTGAGCACTATGGGACTCAACTTCCTAGGTCATCAGCCCCCTAGAACTTAGAACTACTTAAACCCAACTAACCTAAGGACATCACACACATCCATGCCCGAGGCTGGATTCGAACCTGCGACCGTAGCGGCAGCGGAGTTCCAGACTGCAGCGCCTAGAACCGCTCGGCCACTACGATAGACCTAGTCAGTTCACTTTAAAGCAAAAAATCTTTATTTATTAATTACAATTGCGGCCCACACACGGGCAAGACTATTTTTTCTTACCTCCGTTAACCTTTGTATCGTAGTCGGAGTCCTGGCTATGGCTCTCGGCTATGGTACTAAAAATAAGAATCTTAAAGCTACGTATTTCTGCAACTTCGTGCGGCTGTAGAGAAAAATGAATGTTATGTTAAAGAGGGCGAGTTTTTCGCTTCCGCTAAATTTTTATAAGTTAATATCGCCACGTAATAGCGTCGTTGGCACCATCGGCCGCTGCGGTTGTTGAACTGTAAATTACTCGACTGCAGGTTGATTCAAGGAAGGCGGACACGAAATCGGGATCACCTCTAACAAGTTAAAAGTGCACAATAATATTAAATGAATACATTATCTGCTTAATTAGTACAAATATGCTTGCATTTGCCAGCACTTGCAAGATGTCCGTCTACACGCAACCAAGACAAAAGAAGAAGTGAAGATGACAAAAATTAACAGAAGAGCGTATCTTGTCGTCTGTTTAGATCATTTTGTTATATTTCTTTACACTCGAAACACACAGAGAAATTATTATAATACGGATAAATGAGATAATGTATATTACACAATTTTTAAATGTCTCTTCTTTATAAATACTGTCTTTTAAGTCTTTTATTATTATTATATGCCTGGGGACGCTATACCCTGTGTAATATTTCAGTCGTTTGATTTGGGTGTAGTCAGTCACAATTTTTCAGCTGCTCACTGTGGTTTTCAACACGAAATACGACTACGGTAGGAGTAACGCGGTGATAAGAATAAAGCGTGTCCGACTTCCTTTTGCGGGGCGTAGTGCATCAGATTAACACGCCATAGGCTCAAAACGTCATTGGAATTCCCCTGCAGAAACATTGATCCAAGCTGCCTCTACAGCCGTCCACAATTGCGAAAGTGTTGCCGGTCCACCATTTTGTGCGCGAACTGACCTCTGGATGATATCCCATAAATATTCGATAAGATTTATGTCGAGCGACACGAGTGGGCAAATCATTCGCTCGAACTGTGCTGAATTTTCTTTAAAACACCCAGCTGAGGTCCGGTGACATGCTGCATTTTCATTCGTCGTTGCCTGGGAACATTAAGTATATGAATTGGAGGAAATGGTGTCTAAGTAACGGAATATGACCATTTTCGGCCAATGATCGATTCAGTTGGAGGAGAGGACCCGGAACCTACCCATTGCATGCAAACACAATCCACACCATTATGTCCTACTGCAGTCTAGTAGACAGTTGTTGATCACTGTAGTGTCGACCTCCCATGTTTTCTTATGTTTTTTTTCCTTTCTTTTTTTCCATTCGTTGACTCTTTTGTCCCTATGTAACATTTCAGTCGTTTGATACGGGTGTAGTCAGTCACAATTTTTCAGCTGCTCACTGTGGTTTTACTTGCGACAGTGATCAATACGAAATATGACTACGGCCAGAGAAACGTGGTGATAAGATTATTAATCAGCAGTAAGGATAGAGACATTATACACTAAGGCGACACAAGTCATGGGATACCTTCTAATAGAGTGTATGACTTACAAGAGGAAGGCCTCAGACACGGCCAGCCGATTCAGCTCTAATTTGGCATGTCGCTTGTGTACAACCTAAAACGAAGGAATATAAGATATTTTGGGTCCACACCTGCGCGTTTTTGAGAAAATCACTCCGTAAAGGTTACGACGAGCAATCGAATCAAAATCGGTGGGCTCGATAGATAATTGTAAATAGAGTATTTTTCATTATCAGGTATCTGGTCCGAAAACGCATACTTTCCCAGAAATCGAGGTAAGAAACTTTTACAACTGCCCCTTCTGTACCTAGATCGTAAAAGCTTTTTCGCCGACAGCACCGATAGCGCAACGGCCAAGGTAATTGTCGGCACGGTAGCTCAGCGTGTTCGGTCAGAGGGTTAGCTGCCTGCCCTCTGTAATAAAAAAACTGAGTTAATCGATCGACACCGAACTTAAACGGATGTTTTACTACGTTCCCCCCAAGCAGACACAATGAACAAAAGCGAACAGAAATGAGATTTAAAAAAATAAAGGTAACTTGCTGGGAATCGGAGAACCCGGGTTCGAACCTCGAAGAAATCTAGCGCATGTTCTTCTTTTCGTTTGTATTTTTCCATATCTCAATTGATAGGGATGGGAGGGCACATAAAGTAAGTAAATCAATAAGAAATGATAATAATAAGGTAGGAAAATTAATTTTTTTAACCTCTTGGGATAGTCATCAACTAAAATGTTACTCCATGTCTCTTTACAATGGCTCTTCCAGTCACTGTTACGTGTCCTCACTTTTCTTCGAACAATGGATGGTACTTGTCAAATAAACATTTGAAACAAATATACTCAAGGCACCAAGAACGTCTAATGAATGCAATCTTTCGACAGGTACACTGTTCCTTCCGAAGAGTCGGCGGAAAACAAACTTGGTTTATATTTAAAAATGTCTTTTTCGGGAATTAATTTTGATGCATACCACGTATACGATTCCATTGCCTTGAGATATCTGTGCTGAAAGTTAGATATGAATTATACTGTGAATAGTTATTGGATCCGTGCGTTTGTGCAATTCCTGCTGGGTTTCCAGAAGCACTCTACAAAACTGAAGCCTAGAAATAGTTTTTAACCTGGCGATAGAAATAAACATCAGACGGCTGGCACACATGTTTGAAGTTTGGCGGTATTACTTTTACTGTGCATGTCGGCTGACCCTCGCCATCTACAAATTTTATCTCATATATTGGAGTATTAATTTGTCTACTCCAGGAGTCCAATATCAGACAAATCTTATTGTCAGAAACGTATGGTTTTAAAACATTCTCAAGAAATGCTCTGTCAATCACTTTCGTCAGTTTCCCAGATTTGGAGCAGGTAACGTAAGCATTTTCCAACGAGACGGATAAACGATTGACCTCTTGTATAACCCGAGGACCAAATGTAATATTCGTTTCTTGTACACAGGAAAACCTTAGGCAACACTTTTCCAGAGGCTGTGATGGCATATTGCGCCGTGTAGGAATGTATTAAAGCGTTTACCATGTGAGTACGGAACCGACAGTTTTAAAAGTTTCTTTCCTCGATTTCTGGAAAAGTTTGCGTTTGCGGACTCCATACCTGATGATGAAAAATGCTCTATTTACAATTATCTATCGATCCCTTTAGTTTTGAGTCGATTGCTCGTCATAACTTTTAGGGGTGATTTTCTCAAAAACGCCGAGGTGTTGACCTGAAATATCGTAAAGTCCTTCGTTTTAGGTTGTACACAAGCGAGCTGCCAAATTTGAGCCGAATCGGTTGGCAGTGTCTGAAGCCTTCCCCCTGCTGCGTAGTGCATCAGATCAACGCGGCATAGGTTCAACACGTCATTGGAATTTCCCTGCAGAAATATCGATCCATGCTGCCTCTACAGCCGTCCGCAAATTCGAAAGTGTTGCCGGTCCAGCATTTTGTGCGCGAACTGACCTCTCGATTATATCCCACAAATATTCGATAGGATTCATGTCGGGCGATACGAGTGGGCAAATCATTCGCTCGAATTGTGCAGAACTTTCTTCAAACCAATCGCACACACCTGCGGTCCGATGACATGCCGCATTGTCGCCCGTCGTTGCTTGGGAACATGAAGTACATGAAATGGAGGGAACTGTGTCTAAGTAACCGAATATAACCATTTTCTGTCAATGTACGATGCAGTTGGAGGAGAGGACCCGGAACCTGCCCATTTCATGTAAACACAATCCACACCATTAAGGAGTTTGCACAGTGTCTCGCTGACCACTTGGATCCATGGCTCCCTGTATTCTATGCAATACGAACCCTAACATCAGCTCTTACTAACTGCAATCGGGACATATCTCAGAACGCTACGGTTTTACAGTTGCCTAAGGTCCAACAAATATGGTCACTAGCCCAGGTGAGGCTCTGCATGCAGTATTGTGCTGTTAGCATCGGTTGTCTGCTGCCGTGGCACATTAACGCCCAATTTTGCAGCACTGTCCTAACGGATACATTCGTCGTACGTGCCACATTGATTTCTGTGGTTATTCCACGCAGTGCTGCTTGTCTGTTAGCACTGACAATCACACGCCAACGTCGCCGCTGTGCATCGGTAAGTGAAATATCCCATTCATCTAGATGCAACTACCATTCCGCGTTCTAAGTCTGGTAATTTCCGTTGTACAATCATAATCACTCCGGAAACCTTATCTCACATTAATCACCTGAGTAGATATAGCAGTTCCGCCAATGCAATGTGTACGCGGAACTACAGCCATCTGTGTACGTGAATATGGCTGTCCCGTCACTTATGTCATCTCAGTGGAAATCGGGAACAGACCAGACGTCCAATGGAAAAAAAAACCTTGGGTAGTCTTCCTATAGGGAAAGTAAAAGATGCAGCTGATCCGACTGTCCCAGCCAAAGAACTGAACCGATACGTCCCATTACCTACAACCACTAACGAAACAGAGACTCGTAGGTTATGTCATGGGGACACACGACTGTAGCCACAACAAATTTTAAAGAATGTTACATGCAATACCGCCAAAAAAGCCATCATGCATATCAGATCAGCACTTACAGGTCAAGTTCAAATGATGAAGATTGTTACTAACTCACTACTTCTCACAACTGCAGATATCGTGAGCCACTCCTTAATCCCAAGTCTTTTCCCTGAGGCCTGGAAACAGGTGCTAATAAATCAAATTCCTCAAAAGTGCGTTGCCACAGCACCTTCTGATTACCGAGCTATTTTCGTTCTTCCTCCACTGACCAGGGTCTTAGAATATGTAGTCCATGACAGCTGACAAACTAATTAATTGCAAACAACTTACAAGAAGAACATCAAACATGTTTCCGTACAAATCGTAGCTAAATATCTGCCTTAATAAAGGTGACAAACGACCTGAAGCTTGGCATGGTTGCACAAGAGGCGACTACAAAGTGCTTCTCCAGCAAAACCATTGTCACAGTCGATTTTGACATTTCACTAGCCAAATATAGCTGTCTGACGTTCACCCCAAGTGTGGTGCAACTATTTCGCTCATACCTGACGTCTTATCAACAATGCGTCGTGAGCCGCACCATTAAGTTACAATGGAGGCAGGAAATATCAGGCGTCCCCTAGGGTTCAGTACCAGATCGCACACTGTTGTCACTGCATGTAATGATGCCTCATCAGTTTTGTCCCACTGAAAATGTTAGATACATTATCGGGGATGATGAATAAAGAGTTAATTCGTACAAGTATTAAAATTACTTCGTTTTCTTCGCATATCAACAATTAGACAGTTAACAATTAAAACGAATGATATTCAAATACTGTCATGGAAAATTAATTCTTCATACACAATAATGGGAACCTCTTACAACTTCTTAATAAATATTTTAATGATTACAACCTGTGCGAACGTAGATCTGATGAATATAATACGAGGATTGCAGAGAAAATTGAGGATAAATCGTGCAAGTGAGAAATTTTATGGGACTTAACTGCTAACGTCATCAGTCCCTAAGCTTACGCACTACTTAACCTAAATAGTCCAATGGACAAACACACACACCCATGCCCGAGGGAGGACTCGAACTGAAACGTCCCCTTAGAAAATCTTATGAACTACTGTGCTAATAATCATCTTAAATTATTTGATTTTCAAACAGCTGAGCAATACTAAACGTACTCAGACATTACTCTCTTTCCTTATTCTGATCAACCGTAAACTGACACACAATATCTTTAGCGCAACGAAATCTGACTTTCTAAAACCCCTACAAAAGAATGGCCTAGACCAACAATAACCTATACCTTTTATGAATCACTTACCTCACAAAAATATTCGTTGCTCGAACACCTGCAATACAGCGAGCGCCACTACTGCCAGCTAAATAAACGATTCTAACTACGGAAGGCACTAACTACTGATAGGCATAGTTAGCAAATGAAAGCTTTGATAGAGAACAAACAATGTATTTACCTTAATAGGGTTTAAAAGTCATAATACGTATATATATATATATATATATATATATATATATATATATATATATATATTAGTTCGTGACATCCAGTCTTATAAATTCACTGTCTCTGATGGACGCACGTCCAGATCATCCGCTCGCAAAACTCCGCCATCTCACTCCCCACATCCACCACTGCTGGCGGCTGACCTCCAATTGCGCAACGCTATGCGCTGTTAGCAGCCAACTGCCCAACACTACAATAGCAAATTGCAACAATGCAAACCAGCGACAGACTGCACATAGCACAGTCAGTGATTTTCATATAGAGCGCTACGTGGCGTTAACAACATAAAAACCTAAATAGCCTACTTACAGAACCTCTGCCGGGACCAGCCGCACAGTCGATGACTGCAGCGCCTGAGACAGCTCGGCTAATCCCGCGTGGCAAATCGTGCAAGCACCAAGTGATTGTCGCGAAACTGGTTTCCATAGAATAGAATTACTGAACGTAATACACAGAACTGAATAAGATAATGTGTAGAGTTATTGAAGGTAATTTCTAACACCTATTGTGGGTTTTGGACTAAAACTGTACATGATCTCACAAGGCAGATCTTCGGAGCTAGACGACACGTATTGTGGATTTTGGATGCAAACTGCTCATGATTTCACAAGGCACATCCTCAGAGCGAGGTTCTGAGATTGTAAAATTGTAACTTGACTCGAAATTCACTACATCTCCCACGCAGTGGCTCAGTCTCACCGTACTGTGGCTGTAGGTGACAGGATGTGCCGTGATGTCAATCAAGGGCAGCGCCAATGGTCCTCTGCTGCAGATCGATAATGTTCTAAGTCCACAGAGCGCATCAAATAAGCTGGTAGCTGAGGAGAGAGACAAAGTGGCTTAACGAAGACACTAATGGTCGAGTCGATCATGTGTTGTGGCCCTGTGGGCCTCTTCTATAGGTCCGTGGGTTGGTGGGGCTTGCTTCATTGGCGATTCACGAAGGCAACATAAAAGAAGTGAATTTGAGCCGTCCGCTCAGCAGGAAGATATCTGTGGAACTCTTCCGTGTGACGTCGTTCTGGAAAGCATTTAATTCCTAGCAAATGGGAGCAAGTTTGACTTCTGCCAACTTCTTCGTCCCGTCTGACCTTTCTGCATTGCGTGGGGTGAGAAACTTCGAGAAAATTTTTCCTTGTAACTCTTCATGGTCTGCATCTTAGCGTTGGACACAAGAGTGTATTTCTTCGCAAGTGGGTGTTTGCGGTACCATCTCCACTGCCTATCTTCTGTTTAATTTTGAGGCTGTTGGTTTCGTGTTATACAGAGTTTGAGAATAATAACACTAACCGTCGAATTGCAACAACTGCTAATCCTTCCTAATTTGAATTGGTTCCGAGGTACATATGTACAAAGTGTCACGTCTAGAGTTTCCTTTTCTCAAAAAGAGGAACCTTTGATACGTGGATTATGAATTTTCGCCGATTGTCTGATCTCAGGAGATGTTTCCTGCGTAGCTTAAGGTTTGTGAGGTTCTGCTGGCAATTAAACACTAAAGAGTAAAAGAAACTGGTACGCCTGCCTAATATCGTGTAGGGCCCCGAGAACACACAGAAATGCTGCTACACGACGAGGCATGGACTCGACTAATGCCTGAAGTAATGCTGGAGGGAATCGACTCCATGAATCCTGCATACAGAGCTGTCCATAAACCCGTAAGAGTACGAGGGTGTGAAGATCTTTTCTGAACAGCACGTTGCAAGGCATTCCAGATATGCTCAATAACTTTCATGTCTGAGCAGTTTGTTGGCCAGAGGAAGTGTTTAAACTCAGAAGAATGTTCCTGGAGCCATTCTGTAGCAATTCTGGAAGTGTGGAGTGTCGCATTGTTCTACCGAAATTGCCCAAGTCCGTCAGACTGCGCAGTGGACACGAATGGATTCATGTTATCAGACAAGTTGCTTACGTACGTGTCGCGCGTCAGAGTCGTATCTAGACGCCTCAGGTGCCCAATATCGCTCTAACTGCACACGCCCCACACCATTATGGAGCCTCCGCCAGCTTCAACAGTCCCCTGCTAACAAGCAGGGTCCTAGGATTCATCAGGTTTTCTCCATATCCGTGCACGTCCATCCGCTCGATACAATCTGAAACGAGACTCGCCCGACAAGGCAACATGTTTCCAGTCATCAACAGTCCAATGTCGGTGTTAACAGGACCAGGCGACGCGTAAAGCTTTATGTCGTGCAGTCATCAGGGTTACACCAGTTGGTCTTCGCCACGAAAAGCCCATATCGATGATGTTTCGTTGAATGGTTCGCAGGCTGACACTTTTTGATGGCCCGGCACTGAAATCTGCAGCAGTTTGTGGAAGTGCTGCATTTCTACCACATTGGACGTCTCTCTTCAGTCGTCGTTGATCCCGTTCTTGCAGGATCCTTTTACGGTCATACGGGAAAATCCCCACTTCATCGCTACCTCGAGGATGCTGTGTTCCATCGCTCATTTGTCGACTATAACACCACGTTCAAACTCACTTAAATCTTGATAACGTGCCATTTTAGAAGTAGTAACCGGTCTAACAACTGCGCCAGATACTTCTTGTCTTATATAGGCTTGGTCGACCGCAGCGCCGTATTCTGCTCGTTTACGTATCTCTGTATTTTAATATGCATGCTTATACCAGTTTCTTTGGCGCTTCATTGTATTGTGGTAACGGTTTCACAAACATGGTTTGATATTAATTACGGGTTGCATGTGGTTACGTGAGTTATTTGCGCTCGTACCAGAGACCAAGTTTTGAAACTGTTTGGTTGTCACGCAAGTCATCTTATGCGAATTTGTACCATTTAGTTAACAGATGGTTTAAGCCTTTAAGTGAAGGATTTTCTTGTTGGCTATCCAGAACTTACGTCGCTATTTCTAGATCGAAGCTTTGACACTTATTAATAACGGTTTCTGGCCTATAATACAATTCACAGCTGTAAGAATTGTGAACTAATTGCTCCTACCCGAGGCCTAAGTTAATTATTAAAGCCGTTACCTCACCTCTTGGATGCATGTGGCGCCGATTTTTAAGATGGCCTTTGTTTAATGTGTTATTAAATTTCCAAATAGTTATCATTCTGTTTTGCCTTTTATCTTATGCAAGTTTTATGTTACTTCTGTCATTGCGGGTCCCGTAATGTTTAGAATCGAGGACTTGCCGTTATAAATATCCTCGAGTCATTTAACTAGGTCGGAAATAATTGTTTTGTTCGGGTTTATAACTTCAGAAAACTTGTCAACGATTGGTTTTAATTTGTCACTTAAAGCTAACTAAACCTCGGAACTGGTCCTACAATGTTTGTAAATGTTCATGTATGTGATCGATTGGCATTGATATTTTAGAGAGGCAGAGCCTGTATATAGGGGGTGACTGTACGACGTCCCGAAAATAGTGGGCGACGTCGGGACATACACTACTGGAAATGGAAAAAAGAACACATTGACACCGGTGTGTCAGACCCACCATACTTGCTCCGGACACTGCGAGAGGGCTGTACAAGCAATGATCACACGCACGGCACAGCGGACACACCAGGAACCGCGGTGTTGGTCGTCGAATGGCGCTAGCTGCGCAGCATTTGTGCACCGCCGCCGTCAGTGTCAGCCAGTTTGCCGTGGCATACGGAGCTCCATCGCAGTCTTTAACACTGGTAGCATGCCGCGACAGCGTGGACGTGAACCGTATGTGCAGCTGACGGACTTTGAGCGAGGGCGTATAGTGGGCATGCGGGAGGCCGGGTGAACGTACCGCTGAATTGCTCAACACGTGGGGCGTGAGGTCTCCACAGTACATCGATGTTGTCGCCAGTGGTCGGCGGAAGGTGCACGTGCCCGTCGACCTGGGACCGGACCGCAGCGACGCACGGATGCACGCCAAGACCGTAGGATCCTACGTATGGTCGTATGCGTGTTTGGCGCCGTGCATGTGAGCGCCACAATCAGGACTGCATACGACCGAGGCACACAGGGCCAACACCCGGCATCATGGTGTGGGGAGCGATCTCCTACACTGGCCGTACACCTCTGGTGATCGTCGAGGGACACTGAATAGTGCACGGTACATCCAAACCGTCATCGAACCCATCGTTCTACCATTCCTAGACCGGCAAGGGAACTTGCTGTTCCAACAGGACAATGCACGTCCGCATGTATCCCGTGCCACCCAACGTGCTCTAGAAGGTGTAAGTCAACTACCCTGGCCAGCAAGATCTCCGGATCTGTCCCCCATTGAGCATGTTTGGGACTGGATGAAGCGTCATCTCACGCGGTCTGCACGTACAGCACGAACGCTGGTCCAACTGAGGCGCCAGGCGGAAATGGCATGGCAAGCCGTTCCACAGGACTACATCCAGCAACTCTACGATCGTCTCCATGGGAGAATAGCAGCCTGCATTGCGGCGAAAGGTGGATATACACTGTACTAGTGCCGACATTGTGCATGCTCTGTTGCCTATGTCTATGTGCCTGTGGTTCTGTCAGTGTGATTTATGTGATGTATCTGACCCCAGGAATGTGTCAATAAAGTTTCCCCTTCCTGGGACAATGAATTCACGGTGTTCTTATTTCAATTTCCAGGAGTGTATTATTAGTCACTTGCAAGTATAATTTACTTATGTATATATTTTTTCTGTTCTTGCTATGTGCTTTGGTAAGTTCGATAACTTGTTTTGACCTGTAATGTTTTCAGTGACTTTCCTTAAGCAATGTCAAGAACGCTACTTGTTCACTCAAGTGTTAATTTTTTGACTAATTTTAATTTAACAATTGTTTTAAATCAAAGCATTGGATTTGCGATTCGACCTGATACACATTATCATTCTGTATTAGAGATCCGAATTGTCAATCCTTGTAATCATTGTGGAAGAAAGCCCATTGTTTTAACTGATTTCGTTGATGTATGCTCAATTAATGTATTTAAAAACTTCTTGCTGCTATGAATGCTGATCAATACCCCCTCGTTCCAGTCCTTTTGTCTCCAAGGCAACCAGGCTCTGCAAGCCATGTACAATCCCCTTCTTTGGGATACATTTTACGTCGTTAATCAAAGATTTCGTTCCTACCATTCTCTTCTGAAAAAAGACATTCCTCACTATGTGTCTTCTTGGCCAATGAGGCAGCATCACTCCAGCATTGTTGTGCTTCTTGTCGCTCTGGACAAAAATTAGATATCCCAATGTCCATAGTTCTTGCATTATTATATACAGTTTCTTGTAAGAGATGTGTTCGGTTGTGTCCGTGGACTCTCTTTTCACCTGCAAGATAGAAATCTCCAGCGTCTATCCGAAAAGTCAGCTTTCTCTCGTCGGTTGACAATAGTCCTTTCCCCTGCCAATTCTTACTCATTCAACCTCGTAAAAACATTTGTGTGAGCGGTCACTACAGGGGGTCGTATCTGTTTTCCGTGCGCATGGCGGCGCTGTGGGGTGTCACAAAATTGCATGCGTGGCCTGCCCGTGGCAATGGCTGCCTCCCGTCACTGCGGCCTTCTAAGAAGGACACAGCATCTCCCTAATTGTTCCTGCGCTCAGCTCTGCGCCCACGTTGCAAAGTGTGATACCAAAACATTCCCTTATTTCCAACCAGCATGCAAATCTGCTTTATGTTATTAGAGAAACAGACAATCACTCACACATTTAACACCAGTTCATTTATCCAATTGTAATTAATGATTCTGATGAATGTTGGGTCTCTACTATGCATTTGCGTGAATTTACGTATCTTACGTAACCGTTCCGAAGAGCTGTTCCGTAACAGATACCGCATTTGTGTTGATGACCTCCAGTTATATATGAGTGCAAACTAGTAGTTTTAGTTCAGCTATTGCGAATTTTGGTATTGGCCTGAGTGCACTATTGAAATGAGCACAACCCATCCGAAACCCAAGTAGTACTACTTGATTATTCTAGGCTCATTAGCCTGAAATATTGGGAATTCCTAGCATCTTTAGGCCTTAATAGCACAGATTTCAACTTCTTTCCCTCAGAAAAGAGTCTGGGAGTAAAATAATAGATGAAAATCTGAATTAGACTTAGCATGTAACTACAGTTTGCAAGAAGGCATGTCTCCATGTTCTACAGAAGTATAAAACGCTCATCAGTGTTGACCCGAAAAAATGTGAACAATCGCTTGTACTTCCAGTTAACAATGACAGCGATTTTATCCTGTAAGGCTTTTTTCAGGAAAGCTCGTGGTGCCTGTAGCTGGTTATGAATGATTGTTTCTTACGCCCGCGACATTTGACTCTTTGACCGTATTTTACCATTCGCATGCACAGCGATCCTGATTGCTTAACGCCGTTGTCTGAAAAACATGGCAGAAATTGCAGTTCCCGTTACAGCAATATACCTTCTGCAGCGCTTTATTGCTGAGCCACTTTCTCGCAGTCATATTGTCTTCTTACCTCTATATGTGTCGATTTCTGACGTTTCAAGGGTAATAAGTTCTGCTTAGTGGGTAGCAACATGGCTAGGGGTCCTTGAAATTACTCCTGTTCTGAAACATGTGGCACAGTGGTTCTTGTAGGAAAAACATCTAAAACGGTGCTCGGACCGCATTGAAATACTGTTGGTGTATGGACCAAATGTAACAGCACGTTCAAAAGCAGGGAAATTGTGCCAAAGCTTACTATGCAAAAGAAATATTTTTAAATTAATAAATTTCCAAATTTGATTTGGAAATTTCGGAAAATAATTTAGCTTGAAAGCTAAGTTTCGGAAATGGTAATGCATTCCAGAATTTACTAGCTGTGTTTAACATGTGAATCAGAACACTTTGCAGTTGCTCTTGTGGAAGTGCTTACATTCTGACCTAGAATATCCCAGCCGAGGGAAGGAACCCGTTCACAGACTGAACGTTTCTGTTACCAACAACAAATCCAACAGGGCTCAGGGCAGAAACAGCAGACTACAGAATGTTCTGTAAGCCAAAGCTGAAACGGAGAGATCCTTCACTAGGGATATAAAAATAAAATTTCTCGGACGTAAGCGGAAACAACAGCCTTTCCCTCATTTATACCCTCGTATAGCCGTAATTTGCTGACCAATGCTCAGTCTTGGTACTTAGAGAAATACTGAAAACTGAATGTGCGTACTTCAGTTTCGTATTATGAAAATAATGACGTTATCAAAGTCATGAGTTAGTTGCAACTATACTTCCTAATACACATCAAAAGATCGTCTAAAAACAAACATTCTTATTAATACAATATGGGGTCCAAAGTTAATAAAATTAGAGATGAAATAAATACTTGTAGCTCTGTCATAAGTTGCACTGAGAAATATTCACTTTTATTTCTTGATGGTGGCTAGTTTCGGACACCTGTGACCATGTTCAGACCATCCGTATCGTACGTGTGACAATACAGGCCATAGCCTATGTACAAAAGCTCCTCCTGCAGTGATGACCGACTCAGCAACAGTAAATGCGGACCTATTTTTGGCGTGCAGCATGCCGTAAGTTCATACAGTTAGAGTTACTAACATTTCGTTTGTTTTCATACTCTCTCTTAAGTACTAGTCATTCTATGTGTCTAGCAGAGCGAGTTCGACGATCGAGCAGCCAGATATTAGAGTACCAAATTGCTGGTCCGTTTTCCATTCTTGGTCGTGGCTTTTCTTCATTCGATATTTTTTTAGGTATATGTGATGTTTAGTGAAAATGAGAATACTTTTATTTCCTTTTATGAAGTAAATCTTCGGAAGGTGTGATTAATAATCAAATAAAAATATATAATGTACTTACAATTACTTCTATCGTGGTACATGAAGCGCTACGATAAGAATTTCGAAGATGATGCTCAGCCGACTTGCACCGTGAGAGTAATACCACCCAAACGTACTAAATCTCTTTGTCAACTGTGTGACGTTTACTTCTTCAGATGGCTAAAGAATTTTGTAGCATGATTGGAAAATCATGGGACGTCACAGTAGAGCAGAGAATTCCAATATAGGATGGATTCCATCAATATTCTTGCATTGGTCTACAACCAGCTGTCGATTCCTGTCTCTAAACGTATTATTTTATAAGCTTTGTATGGTTCCATATTGATATGCGATAGATCTGTTTTCAGCAGCGTGAGCAACGTATTCCATGAAGAGTGTCCCCAACAGATGTCAGAGAGGAGATTTCGTTCGTGTATTGCGCATGGTGTGAGAAGTAATTGTTGTCCTACTGATTCCGAGAAAGCTCACGGAAAGATGATCAGTTAGGATTATGCAATAATATATTTCACGTATATTTTTGTACTATCACGATGACAGTAGCTGTCACTACTTTATATATACCTATTTGATTATTAATCGCACCTGCCGATGTTTTACTTCAAAGAAGGAAAGAAAGGTATTCCCATTACCACAATATTACCCAGATACACCAAATAAATGTCGAATGTAACAATGTATGGCTCTGAAGAGACCTATTTGTCATTAACTGTAACCTTGAAAATGAGGTACAGGAGCTTTTCTAAGACTGTATGTTTCTGAA
Organism: Schistocerca gregaria; assembly: GCF_023897955.1. Classification (NCBI taxonomy): domain Eukaryota; kingdom Metazoa; phylum Arthropoda; class Insecta; order Orthoptera; family Acrididae; genus Schistocerca; species Schistocerca gregaria. Next base: position 131,825,191 of record NC_064921.1, on the reverse strand, counting down.
CTGCGATTTCATGGATGTTAAGCTGAACCAATCTACTGTTTGCTGATGTAAACAAATTATCATAATTACTATTAGCTGCTATTACTATAGGAAAGTACTTTGTATTTTTCATGATAATTAAACAATTTATTGCTATATTAATACATTGTTTGTATATGACGCGCGCAAGAGACCTTTCTCGCATCTAGCAATACTTTTTTTTTTGTTCTAATAAAACCCCATGTCGTTCCAAGCATGTGCGTCGATTTTTACCTCTCTATCTACATTATTCCGGGGTTTATTAAGTTTTCAAATTTATACTGACTTTTTGATCACCCGGTACTTCACTTCATCCACCAAACTCTTAAATAAGTTGCCACCTGACCACTCCTTTTATATACAATGAATGCTACTTACTGCCTATTCGGTCGCCGTTAAGTGTTATTAATCAGGGTACACCAAGTCTGTGCCCTGAATCGGTGTGCCTTCTTCCTCCAACTTGGCTCAGATTTCGCCTCCTTACAGACCGCAAATGAAGGCGCTAAAACTTAACTTCTCATTCACTTCACCATACAAATAAGAAGTGAGATTCAATTCACGTTGTTATATTGTCTTCTAAATAGCAACTCAATACATGATAAATGACGACAGCTACCAAATCGTATAGTGGCTCTCTGTACTATGTACATAACAGATCCTATACTCAACCTGATAATTAAGAACTACGTTCATTATCTTTGTCATTTCGCATTGTTAGATTTCATAGAGCCCTTTTTTCCTCAGCATCCACTCCATGGAACTCCAATCTCCACCATAGTAGGTAGGATTGTGTAACTGCTACCCACTTACGTACAGATACTAGACCGTTAGCTCTGGTATCAGCACTTACGATTTAAAACAACTCCCAACAGTGGGGGTGCTCAGCACTTAGGGACTACTGTCACGAACATCGTCTCTCTGACATATGTATTAAAGTAATTCATTCCTCTCACTCAAGAAATGGGTTTTATCGATTCAGTACACAGCTTATTAGCTTCCCTTACTTTTCTCTTTCCCAGTTTGAGCTCTTTCTCAAATGACGTCGACGGGATCGTAATCTTCCTTCCTCTGTTACACAGTAATATTTTCTCCGTATGTCTCCCGCTTGAGCCAGTAATGCTTCATGTGAGACGCTGCCATCCGTCTTGTCTCAAACCAAGGAAACCACCAAACTGGTTTCAACGTAGGGAATATTCCACTGACGTCATGGGAATTCCTGACTAATAGTTAAACCCTTGTGTGTATGTACAGCGAAAGCAGACTTTTGGCAAAGTACATCTCCAGCGAATTCCAAGTGAGCGGTGCACTTTGTTCTGCATTCCTCGTGGTGTCTGTTGAAGTGCTCGCAGACAGAGGTAGCGTAAAAATAATCTCTCCATACCTGACGAGCACTCCATCTATTGCTACAACAATTGAAGGTCAGACTATCTAGGAAATTCCTGCATGGCTAATGTAGCGAACATGTAGAAATAATGGGCACAATTCATGGCCCAGAGTACTACCTGTAAACCCAGTACTACTTGTAAAGCCAGCTGCAGTTCCGTTATACAGAAATGTTGGTCTCACTGCCCACAAAATATATTCTAATCGTTACAAAAATGGAATGTCGCTAGGGGACACGATATAGAAATGTAGAAGCAGACATCTCTGTAAAGGCGAAAGGTAATTACAACAACAATGCGCCCGTTTATCCTACATGGGCATTTCCTTCACGTGGGAAACAAGCTGACGCGATAACTGAACTTCAGACGAGCAGCAGACATTACTTAGGGACGCAGCTGCTGCGGTTTGTGCACCAGTTTAGTAAACCAGCAGAGCCAGTGCACCAGGGAATGTACTTCACGAGGTTGATTGCCCGATTAGGCAAGTGCTAGAGCGAACTCAGCTACACATTACGACCGCCGCAGTTACACAGCGCTTCAAGGGTAATGAGCCCAACTACTTTGGTAAGCCGTTCTAAGCTTTGGATATGTACATTTTCTTCAGGCAGCTATTAACAGCATCGATAGACGCAGAAAAATACGTGATGAAGACAGTGTTGCGTTTTAAATCATTCAGTCAACAAATGGTTCTGGTGTTACATCTTCGCAGTACTTTACATACGAGCCATTGAAAAAGAAATATGTGATCTTCGGAAACAAAACACAGTTTCCTAGAAAAAATCAATCCACAACTTGAGATACTTCCGAAAGACTTTTCTTAGAGTTTTAGCATCACATGACATTCATGACTTTATATATAAATGAACTTACTAGACATTCAGTTCTCAAAGTCGTAAAGAATAGTGGGCCTATAAGCTCATTATTGGTCAGACATCGTCTTTTGTTGGAGATACATAAATTACTTATTTTTCTGTTCATGTCTTGACGTTTTTTCCATGACTTGTGAGATTTTGTTACATGTAGTACACATTTTGTCATGAGTTCTTATAAATTTGCTCTCCACAATTATGGTATCCCCCCCCCCCCCCCCCCTACCACTTCACTTTCGTACCCTTTGTACTTCCATGTTATCATTTTATTCTCATTTTAATAAGCTACTCGTTGGTGCATGCACTATATTACATGTGGAATGACACTGACGTGGCACATATATCGGTATGTCCTCCTATATGGTACTATTGTAACTTCAGCTCCATTTAATGTAGAGAAGACTGTAAGACTACTTCGGCATATTTTTCTATTTTTCTGCAAAGGAATTTAATATGTACATATTTCTGGTCTCGTCTCACAGCCTTTTCATTATGCTTCGGGGTGTATTGTTAATGTATATTCTGGTTTCGTTTCTGAAGGACTCACAATGTGTTGTTATATGAATCGTGATTGTTTTAGCAGGTTGGGTCTTTGGTTTCTAATTGAGCATATGAACTAGTATGTTCATCTCTGATTCATGTTTAATAATTTTAATGGTGTTTTCAGTATAGTCTTACTGTTATCTACAGGCACACAAGGAAACATTACCATCTATGGACGCCATCTTTTATATTTTTTAAAGTGTTTATTAACGACTCTGTCAACAGTTGCAGCATTTCTGTCAGATGACTAGTTTCGAACTTTACAGGTTTTCTTTCAGTCCCTCATCTTAATAATAAACATCAAAGTGACAACACCTGCTTTATGAATGTATACAGAATGAATGGCGCACGTGAATGACACGTGCCTCTTAGCAAGTTAAAAATTGTTTTATGTCACGGTGGTAAAAGCAAATGATTATCTGTGTTTACATCTCGCAGCATTTCAGACATGAAGGATGCAATAATCTATGCAATATTTTCCGGGACGCTGTCCGCCTTAGTCGTTAGGAAAAGTGCGAAATGACGACTACGCAATGTCATTAACAAGAAATGTGTTCGGCCCTACGTGGGAAGATGGGGTGAATGCAGTGATATAAACCACTTGTTAATGAAGGAGTTGAGGATCGAAGATCCGCAGGAATTTAGGAACTTCGTCAGAATGGATGTGCCTAGTTTGTCGTGCATAAAGTGCTTACCGCAAGTGACACAGTATTGAGGGAAGTTGTTTCACAATACTACGACCTCAGAGATGCAAAACGGCGTATACTCAATGGTGTAAGCAGGCGGATCTGCTCTGGCTCTGGCAGATATTCTTTCAACAGCGCCCCTCCTGCCCTGCTGAAGTAATAAAAAGAAGTTGCAATCAAGTGAAACACATCGGGTACTTCCATCAATTAATGTGATATTCACATATATAGTTAGTAAAATTACAGGCACATGCAAGTAAATCATACAAACTCAGAATTAAGTATTTTACACGATCTTATGTTACAGCGTGTCTATAGGATAATACAGTCACTTTCCCTACTTCCTTTGTTTCATTCCACTTCTACAATAAGTTACCTCTAGTCATACAGCGTTTTTCAATGGCACTACAAGAAAAAGAATTTCCATTTCCTTTAACACTGCAGTTATTAAAAGCTACTCACTGAAAAATGTGTAGAATAACTCGCACAATTACCAGAGGAGTCCTGAAGAGTTCACGTATTTCTCTCCTGCTGGTTCAAATGGCTCTGAGCACTATGGGACTTAAAATCTGTGGTCATCAGTCCCCTAGAACTTAAAACTACTTAAACCTAAGTAACCTAAGGACATCACACACATCCACGCCCTAGGCAGGATTCGAACCTGCGACCGTAGCAGAAGCACGGTTCCGGACTGAGCGCCTAGAACCGCTAGACCACCGCGGCCGGCTCTCTCCTGCTGGCCACACGTGAAACCAGTAACAAGCAGAAAGCCCACTCGAAACGCTGCGTTATGCGCACTTCCACTTCTTCTTCTATTGCACATGCGCGGATCCACAGCAGAATAGAGTGGTTCCTGTTTCTCCTCGACGTATAAATCGGCTGCTGAAATCACAGTTTCCCCCATTTTGCCACTAGGTGGCAGGTCGTCTACACATGACTTGTACTTGTTGGGTGTGTCGTGCGCGAAGTCGCGCTGACCTATGCTTTGAAGCTTGTAATGGGAGAGAGTACGTGTTTTTTCTTTTATTTAGCATTAGGGCTCGCAAAGTGTTTAATTTCAGTCCTTCTTCTTTTCTGTTAAATTTTTTTGGTGCTTTTGAATTTCTATGGCCTCTCTGTACATCGTAGTCTGATGATGTCAGGAAATGATCGTTGATTGGATACATATACAGTTCATCTTACTGCGCTTGTTTGAGCCTGTAAACGTTTTCTGAGCCGATAGAGCTCCGATGAAGCCTTCAGAAATGGAAGGTGAAACGTGAGGCCTTGTGCTTATAAATCAAATATTAACAGTATCCCAAACACCGGCCGTGAAGTCTTACGTTGCATTCCCAGTTGCACCCATCGTGCAGTTCGGCTTGAGGTATCTCTGGCAGAGAGGCCCACAACTACGCCTAAACGACAGAAGACGTGTAACCGGACACTTTAGAAGCTCACACGTGATGAAACGGTTGTGGACTGGTATGTGCTTGTACTGTGTGATTGGAATGCCATGGACACAAATAGAACGATACTAAAGCGAGAGGGAGTCCTTAAGCCTAGTGTACTTTTATTGAATTTTATTTAATAAACTCCGCGAATGTATTGTGAAACCTCTTTATCATGTGTGCTAAATGTTGACAACCTCATGATGAGAGAATTGTCTCTCGAAATGTAGAAAAGTGGTAACTATGATTAATGTGGTTGAATGCTACCAATTATTTTCGATAAAATATCGCCAATACGACGTTATACCTGAAAAAAGAATGTTATTCTTCACTAGCATCATTCACGGTTCTAATGACGCTATTTTAGAAGTTACAACAAAAAACAGAATTCAATTTTTGTGAATCTTCTAAAAAATAGTTAGTATTTTGTGTTTTGGAGAACGTTCGAATTTAATTATACAGAATAATTTTTGAAAGTTAATGAAATTAATTTTGTCCATCTTTAGGAAAGGAACAGTTGCTTTTTTATCTCTCCATTTAAATAATTGTTAGTAGTCAATCTATGAGTGTCGTTTGTCTGAAGGAATATCATATCGTATTTATGTACGTAAACCAAGAATCATCTTGAGCCTGTAACCGGAAAAAGAGTTGCAGGAGGCGCAGAAATAATCTAGCTGAATGATGAGTGACTTCTATGAGACTTAAAGTTAACCCAGTTACAGTTACGTCGTGAACTAAAGCAGAGCGATAATTTCCGCTTGACCTATGAACACAGATTCAGTCGATTCATTTGTGCAGCAGCGAGAAATCAAATATTTCTCTGAATACAGAACAAAGTTCCAGCCATCGCCCGTTGAGGAGGCAGAAATAAAACTCGTCTAGTGCCGAGGAAAGGAGTGAGAGTTAAATAAACGGCGCAGAGCCTCTCTACATGCACTTCAGGAAATAAGGGCAAGGGTGAGATTGTGCAGAGCATTTCTCCAATTTCGAATATCAGAAAGTCCATTTGGGAAAATATAAATAACTACAGAGATTCATAGTAAGCAGAATACAATAGCGTCTCCCATTCACTTTACATGAATAAGAGGATTGTCCTTCATAAGTATTTCACAGGAGGTAGGAACTTACTTCACTAAAAATAAATAAAAGATATAAAACTCTAGCGAACTTCATAGAATAATTCACGATCGCTACTTGAACTCTCTTCCTGCTAATGTAAGACATCTACAAACCTTCTGATGGTTCACTTGTACGTAATAGAGATGTAAGGGCGAAAATAAATTGACGCAATTTATCCATATGTGTAGAAGTGTGTGCTCTCTCTTTCAGTCTTGAGTCAATAATATAAGTAATTCACCACGGCCATGATCATGGCATGATAAAGGATAACCAGAATCTCATTTAAACTAAAATATTCATGTGTACCAATCACAAGAACTTTGTGTGTTTGTCATTCTTAAGACACACACTGTAGCACTATGACATGATAATGAATACGTGATTGTACAGCATATAGATTTGTTATCATCATCGTGAATGTAGTCGTGATCATGACTATCACAGTCAACAGTATGTCTACCGTAGGAACACATGTAACGCGAAACGAACTTCATTCTTTCCTCTTCATCACAATTACTTATGACGAATAAATTCAAACGCATTCTGTTTTCTGGTGTCTGCGTGTGATGTCCTTAGGTTAGTTAGGTTTCAGTAGTTCTAAGATCTAGGGGACTGATGACCTCAGAAGTTAAGTCCCATAGTACTCAGAGCCATTTGAACCATTTTTTTAATGTTCCAGCCAGCCACTTTTCCATATCTTTGACTTCTTGGTAACTGCCTTTCCTCGTTCATTTATACTTCCTCCTGAAACTTCCTGGCAAATTAAAACTGGGTGCCCAACCGAGACTCGAACTCGAGACCTTTGCCTTTCGCGGACAAGTGCTCTACAAACTGAGCTACCCAAGCACGACCCGTCCTCACAGCTTTAATTCCGCCAATACCTCGTCTCCTGCGTTCCAAGCTTTGCACAATTAAAGCTGTGAGGACCGGTCGTGGGTCGTGCTTCGGTAGCTCAGTTCACAGCACATTTGGACGGCAAAGGCTAAGGTCGCGAGTTCGAGTCTCGGTTCGCCGCACAGTTTTAATCTGCCAGGAAGTTTCATATCAGCGCACACTCCGCTGCAGAGTGAAAATTTAATTCTGAATACTTGGTCCTTCTTTACTGTGTGCTTCTAGTGAAATGCCTCCTTCTTCCTGCAGGCCCACATGTTAGGAATTTGTACTTGTTGTTCATCCCATCTTCGCGGTGTCCTCATTTATATATAAGAACGCTCTCGATACGAAACAAGTCTCTGAACATTATTTTCCTTCACCGTTAAAATTCTAATTTTAGCAAATCTGTAGCATACCGTATTGATGTTTTCGTGCAACCTCAGAACTTAAATATAGTGAGGCGACGCAGAGATTCATGAACTCTTACTTGGGAAGGTGAAGGGACACGTCCCTGACTGGTGATCTTAATTCAGGTTTTCCGTTCAAATGGTTCAAATGGCTATGAGCACTATGGGACTTAACATCTCAGGTCATCAGTCCCAGAGAACTTAGTACTACCTAAACCTAACCAACCTAAGGACATCACACACAACCATACCTGAGGCAGGATTCGAACCTGCGACCCTAGCAGCAGTGCGGAACCGGACTGAAGCGAGAAGAACCTCTCGGCCATCGCGGCCGGCTACAGGTTTTCCGTGGCTACCATAAATATCTTAAGGATAATGCCGGGATGGTTCCTGTGAAACATCATGAGCAGGTTCCGTTTCTGTCTTTCTCCAGTTCGACCTAGCGCTCAGTCTGTAATGACCTCGTTGTCAGTGGTACGTAGAACACAAACCTTCGATCCCTTTCGAGATGCTTCATAGGTCGTCTGCCGTTTCTCTTATAATTCTCGTGTTTGTATTTAATTTGGCTCCTGTAAAGCAAAACTGCGAGCATGTTTAACAACGACTAACTTTGTGCTCTCGGTTGTCCTTAAATTTTTTGTGAATTCTACCAACTATTCTCTCGTCCGCAGCTCTGGTCTAGTGGCTAACGTTGCTGCCTCTGGATCGCGGGGTCAGGGGTTCAATTCCCGGCCGGGTTGGAGATTTTCTCTTCCTGGGGACTGGGTGTTGGTGTTGTCCTCATCCTTTCATCAACATCATCATTTGTGACAGTGGCTAGATTGGACTGTGAAAAAAATTGACCGTATAAAAATTGGGACTTTGTACGGGTGCTGATGATCGCACAGTTGAGCGCCCCACAAACCAAACAACAACATCATCATTACGTTGTTGTTGTTGTTGTTGTTGAGGTCTTCAGTCCAGAGACTGGTTTGATGCAGCTCTCCATGCTACTCTATCATGTGCAAGCTTTTTCATCTCCCACTATCCTACTGCAACCTACATCTTTCTCACTCTATTTAATGTATTTATCTCTAGGTCTCCCTCTACGATTTTTACCCTCCACGCTGCCCTCCAAAACTAAATAGGTGATAACTTGAATCCTTAGAATAGGTCCTACCAACCGATGTCTTCTTCTAGTCAAGTTCTGCCACAAATTTCCCTTCTCCCCAATTCTATTCAATACCTCCTCATTAGTTATCTGATTTACCCGTCTAATCTTCAACATTCTTTTGTAGAAACACATTTCGAAAGCTTCTATTCTCTTCTTGTTTAAACTATTTATCGTCCACGTTTCACTTCCATACAAGGTTACGCTCTACACAAATACTTTCAGAAAAGACTTTCTGACACTTAAAGCTAAACTCGATGTTAACAAATTTCTTTTCTTCAGAAATGCTTTCCTTACCAGTGCCAGTCTACATTTTATATCCTCTCTACTTCGACCGTCATCTGTTATTCTGCTCCCCAAACAGCAAAACTCCTTTACTACTACAAGTGTCTCATTTGCTAATCCAATTCCCTCAGCATCACCCGACTTAATTCGACTACATTCCATTATCCACGTTTTCCTTTTGTTGATGTTCATCTTGTATCCTCCTTTCAAGGCCCTGTCCACTCAGTTCAGCTGCTCTTCAGGTCCTTTGCTGTCTCTGACACAATTACAGTATCATCAGCAAACCTCAAAGTTTTTATTTCTTCTCCATGGATTTTAATTCCTACTCCAAATTTTTATTTTGTTTCCTTTACTGCTTTCTCAATATACAGATTGAATAACATCAGATATAGGCTACAACGCTGTCTCACTCCCTTCCCAACCACTGCTTCCCTTTCATGCCCCTCGACTCTTATAACTGCCATCTGGTTCCTGTACAAACTGTAAATAGCCATTCGCTCCCTGTATTTTACCCCTGCCACCTTCAGAATATGAAAGAGAGTATTCCAGTCAACACTGTCAAATGCTTTCTCTAAGTCTACAACTGGTAGAATCGTAGGTTTGCCTTTCCTTATTCTATTTTCTAAGATAAGTCGTTGGGTATGTATTGCCTCCCGTGTTCCAACATTTCTACGGAACCCAAACTGATCTTCCCCAAGGTCGGCTTCTACTAGTTTTTCCGTTCGTCTGTAAAGAATTCGTCTTAGTATTATGTAGCCGTGACTTTTTAAACTGGTCGTTCGGTAATTTTCATATCTGTCAAAACCTGCTTACTTTGAGATTGGAATTATTTAATTCTTCTTGAAGCCTGAGGATATTTCGCCTGTCTCATACATCTTGCTCACCAGATGGTAGGGTTTTGTCAGAGCTTGCTCTCCAAAGGCTATCAGTAGTTCTAATGGAAGGTTGTCTACTCTCGGGGCCTGTTTCGATTTATGTCTTTCAGTGCTCTATCAAACTCTTCACGCAGTATCATGTCTCCCATTTCATCTTCATCTACATCCTCTTCCATTTCCATAATAATGTCCTCAAGAACATCATCCTTGTATAGACCCTCTATATACTCTTTCCACCTTTCTGCTTTCCCTTCTTTGCTTAGAAACGGGTTTCCATCTGAGCTCTTTATATTCATGCAAGTGGTTCTCTTTTCTCCAAAGGTCTGTTTCATTTTCCTGTATGCAACATCTATCTTACTCCTCGTGATATACGTCTCTACGTCTTTACATTTGTCCTCTAGCCATCCTAGCTTAGACATTTTGCACTTCCTGTCGATCTCATTTTTGAGACGTTTGTATTCGTTTTTGCCTGCTTCATTTACTGCATTTTTGTATTTTCTTAGTACACCAATGAAATTCAATATCTCTACTTTTACCTCGTCTTTCTATCTACTTGATCCTCTGCTGCCTTCACTATTTCATCTCTCAAAGATACCCATTCTTCTTTTACTGTATTTCTTTCCCCCATTCTTGTCAATCGTTCCCTAATGCTCTCAATGAAACTCATTACAACCTCTGGTTCTTTCAGTTTATCCAATCCCATCTCCTTTAATTCCCATCTTTGTGCAGTTTATTCAGTTTTAATCTACAGTTCATAAGCAATAGATTGTGGTCAGCGTCCACATCTGCCCCTGGAAATGTCCTACAATTTAAAACCTGGTTCCTAAATCTCTGTTCACCATTATATAATCTATCTGATACCTTCTAGTATCTCCAGGATTGTTCCGTGTATACAAAATTCGTTTACGATTCTTGAACCAAGGGTTAGCTATGATTATGTTAGACTCTGTGCAAAGTTTTACCAGACGGCTTCCTCTTTCATTTCTAACCCTCAATCCATTATCACCTACTATGTTTCCTTCTCTCCCTTTTCGTACTCTCGTATTCCAGTAACCCATTATTATAAAATTTTCGTCTCCCTTCACTACCTGAAAAATTTCTTTTATCTCATCATACATTTCATTACTTGCTTTATCATCTGCAGAGGTAGTTGTACTACTGTACTACTGTAGTGGCTTCGTGTCTATCTTGGCTACAATAATGCGTTCACTATGCTGTTTCTAGTATCTTACCCGCACTCCTATTTCTTTATTCACTATTAAACCTACTCCTGCATTACCTCTATTTGATTTTGTATTTATAACCATGTATTCACGTGACCAAAAGTCTTGTTCCTCCTGCCACCGAAATTCACTAATTCCCACTATACCTAACTCTAACCTATCCATTTCCCTTTTTAAATTTTCTAACCTACCTTCCCGAGTAAGGGATCTGACATTCCACGCTCCGACACGTAGGACACCAGTTTTCTTTCTCGTGATAACTACGGCCTCCTGAGTAGTCCCCACACGGAGATCCGAATGGGGGAAAGTTTGCTTACGGATAATTTCACCCTAGAGGATGCCATGGTCATTTAACCATACAGTAAAGCTGCATGAACTCGGGAAAAATTACGGCTGTAGTTTCCCCTTGCCTTCAGCCGTTCGCAGTACCAGCACAGCAAGACCGTTTTGGTTGGTGTTACAAGACCAGATCAGTCAATCATCCAGACTGTTGCCCCTGCAACTACGGTACGGCTATCTGTATCGCTGAAGCACGCAAGCCTCCCCACCAACGGCAAGGTCCATGGTTCATGGGGGGGGATCATCATCATAAACTATTCCATCGTCTAAAACTGCCACACCACGAGCAGACAGCGTACGTCTGTCTTTGTTTACCGTGCTGGCTCACCTCAATTCGTCTTTCGTACTGCTGGCACGACCTCTCCCGCTTGCTGAACGCGAGTTGGGGCTTCGGCTTTTGACGAGCAGCCGTAGCGACAGAGAGGGAGACTTGGCGTGCATGCTGTCTCCTGTCTTGGAACAGTTAGTGGATTAATCGGCTGCGTGCCTTTCGAGGGCTAATCGCTCGTCGCTCATGTGATCTGTTCTTGCTGGCTTGCTTGTATCGCCGATGCATGACTTTGGTTGGTTAGCTAGCTCTGTAGCTATTGGTCTGTGGGCCTGCCAGCGCTACGTAATCGAGTGTTCTCCGTCCTGCATTGCTCTCAGTTGGTTTCCTGACTTGTCAGCGGCTTACTGCGTAATTTTGCTAGTGTATCATGAATGTGTGGATACACTGGTTCCCGTAAGATCACCGAAGTTAAGCGCTGTCGAGCTTGGTTTGCACTTGGATGGGTGACCATCCAGGGCGCCATGCGCTGTTGCCATTTTTCAGGATGGACCCAGTCTCGTGATGCCATTTGAGGAGCTACTCGACCGAGTAGTAACGGCTTCGGTCAAGGATACCATCTTAAGACAGGGAGAGCGGTGTGCTAACCCCACGCCTCTCCTATCCGACTCCTCCACCGAGGATGACACGGCGGTCGGATGGTCCTGGTAGGCCACTCGTGGTCTGAAGACGGAGTGAGTGCTCATGTATGCGTACTAGATATTTGTAAAAAGTTTTGGGGCGCAATCTAGATTTCAGGCTGTGTTGTGGAAGAGCTTGCTGATGTTACGTAGTGGTCTAAGTGCCTTATTAATTTAAACTGTTCCTCTAGTTATGTTTATAAGGTTACCTCATTAAATTCTGTATTTATTATGGTTATTACCCGTTTATAATCAAATATGTTATACAACTATGTTTTAGATGTCTTGGTGCGGACGAACTGTGAACATTTATTCACGTCTCAATGAGGTTCGGATACTTGTATTATTAAAGGTAAGCTCAACGGTGTCGACTTCCTGCCCGCTGTCCTTCCGGTCTTCTGTTAAAATATTCTTATTCGAATTCAGAAGCGTGAGGCACATACTTATATAAATATAATAAGTTTATTTGGGCTATTTCTCGTATTTTTTTGTCCTTTCTCTATAGAAGCTCTGGCAATTTGATGCCGCTAGGGGTTGCACATAATCAGGGGCCTTTCGTTAGGGTATTTGGGTTGCACCCTCCTGTTATTAAATGTCGATGTTTTTGGAGCAAGTGATTTCACTTATGTACCTTCGACGCTTTTTATTCTTCAGGTTGAACTCATTGTTGCTTCCTGTCCCTTGTGGCGGTGCTGGTCGTTGTGTACTTGGGCGAGGCGGGCGAAGGGAGCCAGCGATACTGAAGTTTGTGTTGACTCGCTGAGGCATGGCTCCGGCGCTTGTTATTGGGGCCAGTGTGGCGGTTTGATTCCAGCCTCCCTTCCCGTATCTTGGCCAATTTGAGGCCGAGATATCTAAGTTGAGTTCCTTGCCTTATTCGAATCAGAACTGGTGATCGTTTAAATTATTTATGTTGCCATCCTTTTTTCAGTAAATTCGGGACGGGGAGTGCCTCTTCTGGACAGTTACATAAATGCCATCAGAGCATGGTTGGCTTTTAAGGGAGAATGTTTTATGCTTACGTTTTTAAAAGGTTCTTATTTTACTTACATTCTACTTGTTTTTGTATTGTAACCCAGGTTAACCTGGAAACTTACTGCAATTGACTGCGCTTTCTGGTCAGTTATTTCATTGTCAGGATAAACTGAATTATTCTCTTGAGTTCTTATAATTGTCAGTAGTTGCTATTTTGACCTTAAACAAACTAACTACACTACTGGCCATTAAAATTGCTACACTACGGAGATGACGTGCTACAGATGCGAAATTTAACCGACAGGAAGAAGTTGCTGTGATATGGAAACCATCTCCACGAACAGTTCGACGACGTTTGCAGCAGCATGCACAATCAGCTCGGAGACCATGGCTGCGGTTACCCTTGACGCTGCGTCACAGACAGGAGCGCCTGCGATGGTGTACTCAAAGACGAATCTGGGTGCACGATTGGCAAAACGTCATTTTTTCGGATGAATCCAGGTTCTGTTTACAGCATCACGATGGTCGCATCCATGATTGGCGACGTCGCGGTGAACGCACATTGGAAGCGTGTATTCATCATCACCATACTGGTGTATAACCCAGCGCGATGGCATGGGGTGCCGTTGGTTACGCGTCTCGCTCATCTCTTGTTCGCATTGACGGCACTTTGAACAGTGTGTTACGACCTGTGGCTCTACCCTTCATTCGATCCCTGCGAAACCCTACATTTCAGCAGAATAATACACGAGCGCACGTTGCAGGTCCTGTACGGGCCTTTCTGGATACAGAAAATGTTCGACTGCTGCCCTGATCAGCACATTCTCCAGGTCTCTCACCAACTGAAAACGTCTGGTCAGTGGTGGCCGAGCAACTGGCTCGTCACAATACGCCAGTCACCACTAATGACGAACTGTGGTATCGTATTGAAGCTGCATGGGCAGTTGTACCTGTACAAGCCATTTAAGCTCTGCTTGACTCAACGCCCAGGCGTATCAAGGCCGTTATTACGGCAAGAGATGGTTGTTCTGCCTACTGATTTCTCAGGGGCTATGCACCTAAATTGCGTGAAAATGTAATCACACGTCAGTTCTAGTATAATCATTTGTCCAAGGAATACCCGTTTATCATCTGCATTTTTTCTTGGTATAGCAATTTTAATGGCCAGTAGTGTATTCTGTGTCATTTATTGTTAATTTTTTAAAGACATCTCACTCTCTGTGTGGTAAAACAATTGATTACTTTAAATGGTATTAAACGATCAAATTTCTTAAATGTATTTGCTAATCTTCCCGTTGTTTTGGAAGTTCTATATTTGTAACTATATATCCTTGTAAAAAGTTTTATTCATTGTGTTTACTAGCCGTGCGGGATAGCCTCGCGGTCTAAGGGCGTCTTGTCACGGTCCGAACGGCTCCTCACGGGCATAGGTGTGTGTGTGTGTGTGTGTGTGTCGTCCTTAGTTTAAGTTAGCTTAAGTTATATTAAGTGGTGTGTAAGCTTAGGGACCGATGACCTCAGCAGTTTGGTCCCATAAGACCTTACCACGAGTTTCCATTTCATTGTGTGCACTGATTGTTCATAGGTTGATTCTTTACCTTGAAGCAAGCTAGCCGATATGGGTGAAAAGTTATGGTGTCAGATGGTTAACATTGAAATAACTGATAACAAATGTTGTTGAAGGAACGGATGATACCCTTTCACGCGTACCCGGTATCCTTCTGGTCCCGCATTCGAAATAGCAGGTAGGATAGCGAGCAACGGAACTGCTTACTTTGCACGTAAATTGTTGCAGGACGAATACATGTTCAAATTTGTTGGTAATTTTGAGGAATAGAGGGTGCGGAATACTGCACTTTTACGTGCCATCTCTGGCAGCAACATTTGCGCTAACTCGCCTTAGTATCGACAGAAACTGAGCTTCTAACATAGGTACAGGTACGCCATTCCAAGGCACTTAGGCTCCGTGCCACAAATAGTCACTCGTTATGGTTTGCGAATGGTGACGTGACGGGCTCTCTGCAACCGGCGGGCAGATGTTTACAGTCGGAGAGAGATCTGGTGAACGTTTAAGCCGCAATAGTTGGAAGATCTGTACTGAGGTGGGCTAGGAGATCACAACCAACATGCGGTCTTGTCCTTGGTTGAAAGGTAACGTAAAAGAGTCCTCTAAGACTGGAAACAGCCACTAGCGTTAACATTTCATAAATGTAAATAGTATTATTCAAATTATAGGCTATGCACAACTGAAAGCGTCGGGTTGTGTATACAATGGCACCCTATAAAAATGCGCTGTGTGTTGGGTGAGTATGATGATGACGAATTCAGGCTGCCAATGTCTGTTTCCCTCGAAGCTTCCACTCATGGGTACAGCCATCGTGATGCTGTGTGCTGAATACAGGCTGGGCCTCAAACGGTGACGCTGTGCCACTCCTGTAACTAAAGTTTTCGTTAGGCTCACCCCTGTAGGCAGTACTCCAAATGTTATCACACTGTCTTTTTGGATATTGTCTTGCTGCAAATAAGCATATTTCCTGACTCAAGGTACAAGCCATCGTTGCTCGTTCCTACATGTGCTAGCGAACAATAAATTTTTCCTCTCGGGCTCTAATCATGTGGCGTCGTTGAGATCCTGCATGGTATTGGTTAACACCCTCCTGAACGCACTGATTCCATATTCGCATGGCTGTCCTGGGATCCTGACCAATGCGAGGAGCGATGTCGTGAAACGCTCTACCACAGTTTCGGTAGGCCATGTTTCTGCCGACACCAGATGACATGTTTCTCCTTCTTACGTGGGCATGACCCGATTTCCTCATATTCAATATTCCATAGGAGGCAGGCAGTCACCTACCAAAGAGAGATTTCTGGCCTCTTGGGCAGCCACTAACGTAATCATAATTCCGATGAGAAGAGCGGAGGAGATCCATTATCAGATGAAGGAGCAGAGCGTAAAAACGGAGGCCCCAACCGAACCCAAATCGTCAATGCACAATGGACGATATGCACTTAGCTAAGGGAAAGAACACTTGCTGTGGGTGCTGTTTTGGCTTTGTGTGTGATACCTTGCTGAGAGGTGTTCTGGGAACAGAGGAGGAGGAGGCGGAGGCGGTGACAAATGGACGGGACACAAGTTGTCTCTTCTTAACTGCCCACATGACGTTTCCCTAGTGAAGAACTTCCTCCCATAATAATGACTGCATGATGTATTTCCTGCTTGCAGCGAGAGTTTGAAATTTTTGGTAGTACCAAAGTACTTCTCAATGATGGTGAACAATAACATTTGATTCACCGGAAGGAGAATATGGGTGACTCAGTCGAGTGTGTGACCACGTGCGTGGACATTTGGAGAATACTTGGTGGAAACCTGTGATCGAACTGGGGAGAGAAGACACTCGTTGGCGAGATAGGGGAGAGACGACTTGTGATCTAGTTGGTACTGCTGACCATGTGCGTGCCACTGGGAGGTGAGGCACTTCTGCCTGCAGTACTTAACTAGCCACGAGACGTCCCACAGCCGACTTACTGCGTGTCTTCCTCCTTGTAACCAGAATACAGCTGACTTCATGCTAGAAGTTCACTACAGCTCTCATTTAAGTCCACCTGCCACTTTCGTTTGCCTCTTAGCGACCACGATTGAAAACGACTCTAAAATCCTTGTAACTGATAAGAGGCAAATTATTATTTCCCTCTTCCTGAGTAAAAGTAACTAGTCAATTTCATTTGAATAATCGTGGACCAATGGCTCTTTGGTTCTCCAAATAAATATATGTGAGTAATCTCTTTACAGTCTTGTCTGACGTTCCTAATCCTTCTGTGTAACTTGCAGTTGATACTCGCAAGTGCAAGTACAATATACTGTAATCCCTCTGACCTGTTACCCAAGTGCCCAAGTAAAACGCAGTTTAATTACATATATTGTCAAAATTCCGACCACAACCCAAAAGTTTTAATTATCGC
The DNA here is from genome assembly GCF_023897955.1 of Schistocerca gregaria. NCBI lineage: Eukaryota > Metazoa > Arthropoda > Insecta > Orthoptera > Acrididae > Schistocerca > Schistocerca gregaria. The sequence goes on along the minus strand of NC_064921.1, from coordinate 131,808,112 downwards.
TTCCGAAAAACCTACCTGAGACCGTGAAACTTGGTGTTAGTCTTCCTCACTGTATTTAACCTTCAGTGCGACATATGTTTCCCAACAGTGAATGACTTGACGGAGACCTTAAATGTAGAAGGCTTCATTTTGGTAGCTGACGAATCGTTCCACTTCTGGCAATACCTGGCTTGCAACGATTTCTTCTTCTTTGGGAAGAGGTTCTCATGTCAGAAGAATATCGATAGGCAAGACAAAGTTCGACATCCCAAAGGAGGAGCATATGTCACTCTGTTCTAAGCAAACTTTTCTGGAGCACTGTCATTCAGAAAAAAAAATCATGCTTCACAGTTTATACCCAAACTGTCACGCAACATTTTTTAGAATGTTTTTTTTCACATCCCAGTAGTCATTGTAGTCAATTATTTGATGCTACATGAATACTGCAGACAGTATTCAATAGCGCCAATTACTGTCCTACTAAGTTCATCTTTTCCTTCTCTTTTATTGCAGTGAGAAAGGTCTGCCTTTCCTGTTGCCTTAAGGGGCTTCTTTAGCTGGCCAATGAAACGAAAGTTAACTTAGAAGGACCAGAGTGACATAAACTTATTTAGCGCTTAAAAGCCGTCTTCCCACATGTATAAAACAGGGAAATAGTGGCCTCCCACGTTCCTTAGCTGTAACGTAGGGGGCGGCGCACAGAGTCCCTTAAGAACTGCATTGTGCGAGACTGTAAGGTGAATCCTTTTGGCTAGGTAAGATCTAAAGGCCAGGTGAGGGGAAAAAAGCGGGCTTCAGACTGTGAGAAAAGACATCGGACACGATCAAGCAACTTGAGTGTTTCTTTAAATCTAAGTAAGGAGGTTCACGATTGGCTCTGTTTATTTTTGCACTCATTAAATTTTTATGTACTTGATTCAGTGGGAAAATAATTCTGATTGATGTCTTAGGGCAATAAATCAAATGGTTACAGTGGCAGTTAGTTTCCTTTTGTAGTTTAATGAGCTTCTTCATTAATGAGTCCATGTGACTTGTGGTACCCACACTTCCATGCTCAATTTGACTAACCCTAGTAATTTCTCGTTAATAAGACGTGAATTTGAACTGTAGCATCTTAGCGGTACGTCAAATAACTCAACTGACTCATCACACTTGTACTACTTATTTCAACGATTCAGCTCGACAGCTGTTGCTAGGATGATAATCTGTCCCTGTTACAGTTTGCCCATTACAAGCGTAATCCTCTAGCACCCACCATGGTAGTTAAAAAATGGTTCAAATGGCTCTGAGCGCTATGGGACATAACATCTGAGGTCATCAGTCTCCTAGAACGTATAACTAGTTAAACCTAACTCACCTAAGGACACACATCCATGCCCGAGGCAGGATTCGAACCTACGACCGTAGCGGTCGCGCGGTTCCAGACTGAAGCACCTAGAACCGCTCGGTCACATCATGGCAGTTACCAGACACACTCAGAATAACGTTAGCTATGATGGCTTCTTTAGTCAGTTTCCTCCTATGCCGCACTTTTCCATTGTGATTAGGCAGCAAAACAATACATTTGCCTGATGCTTCTCAATATATCCTGTGCTGTCTCAGTTCGATGGGATGTTGAATGAGGGCGAGCATTTACAGAACCCAGCAGCCGATGGCATTTGTAGTCACCAAGAACTCATCCATGTTGATCATTATGGAAAAACGTTACCTACGTTTGCCTGACACAGCTCGACCGAGCTGCCTCAATTCAGTGGGATTTTTTAATATGTCTAAGCATCTGTGGTATTCAGCGTCTCAGGTCTATGTTATCTTCAAAACATAGTCCAAGATGTTGGAAACTGCTCCATGAGTAATGTTTACATTTTCTCTATCACTTTGATTGTGATACACTGTTCTTCGATCACAGTCGCCCCCATTTCTCTAGTGACTCCAGGTTCTTCACAGGGAAATGGTCGATCGCTTTATGAAACCTGAGTTTTTCCTAGCATATAAAATGGTCAGACAACTAATGGTAATGCATATGCCTAACGTGGTCGACTGTCGACGATATTTCGACTGGTTAACGCCCCACAATTTTCAAGCCACAAATGCTACGAATGTTTGTTGTGGAAGCGGATCTAAGTCCTCTGTTGCTAGAGCTACACGAAAAATCATGATATGGCATACGAGGACTGTCCACACGTGATCACACACACATACACACACTCACACACACACACACACACACACACACACACACACACACACACACACACACACACACACACACACACACACACAGAAAACAATTAATACCACGATATAATCAAAGTAATCGATCGCAAATAATCACAGACAGCTGAGCAGGTAACTTAAGCTCTGGTCCTGGTGTTGGATGAGGAAAACTGCAATATTCTAAACACAATCGAAGCAAAATCCTTCCTCTCTATTTATATCACTTAATAATTTAATATTAAGTACTTCCTCAATAACACTATCTCTTTAACTCGAAGTGCATCTCTGTAGTTTTATGTGAAGGACGACCGGTACAAAGGCAATGTATACAACTGGAGGTTTGCTCGGCTGTTGTAAATGTGTATGACACTTATTTTCTATACATCACTCTTCCATGGTTCTGATCTTCTACCAATGTAGGACGTACCAGAGCCGCAAGGCATACAGATACGCAAACCTATATCATCTTTTAGAGACCACAAACCAAAAAATGGCTCTGAGCACTATGGGACTTAACATCTATGGTCATCAGTCCCCTAGACCTTAGAACTACTTAAACCTAACTAACCTAAGGACATCACACAACACCAAGCCATCACGAGGCAGAGAAAATCCCTGACCCCGCCGGTAATCGAACCCGGGAACCCGGGCGTGGGAAGCGAGAACGCTATCGCACGACCACGAGATGCGGGCAGACCACAAACGGACACTAAACTAAGATGGTAGTCGAAAAACACACTTCACATTTGGTTTATACAGAATACGACCACTCATGTTGAAAATGCTACTGTTGATCAGGAGAAACGCCTTACACGTAGGTGCCACCTCGTTTTTTCCATCACTGACCTGATTCGTGGTCAGCCAATATCGCAATGTGCGTTTTATCTCTCTTTCACTGTAACTATTCTGGTGGAAAACAGGTTTGAGATGGAATAACTCAGCTGGCAAACTTTCTGCTTTGAGATGACGTAGGTTCTATGAACAAAAAGATACGAAGTACTCCTTCACGCAAAGACAGATGGTGTCAGCTATCAGCCAGAAGCTAATCTGTGTGAACTGGCATTCAATAAACTATTACACGATACTGTGGGATGCGCCATTTAGTTTTGGCTGTGCGGTGGTGATATAACAAAGGTATTTCAGCATGTAGCAATGCTCCAGACAAACAAATTTAATTACATAACTCCAGTTTTCAGAAATCACAGTCGAAACTTTACAGCCAACCCACTTACATATGTTAGGGCAGTTTCTGGTTCAATAAAGATCTCATCTGAAGGTCACTTCCGGTCTTATGTTGCACGTGAGTTAATCCTGATTGTCCTGGAACCCCCCCCCCCCTGCCCCCCCCTCCAACTGTCAGGGAATTCTCATCGTGCCTATCCACCTGAGGAGTCGTATGTGGCATAGGATGAACTTGATAACATGCTCTTTGACCATGGTGTGACATACATTTGGTGGGAAGCCCTCCCCCTGCAACTCATTTCTGCCTGAGCCAAAGGCAACGTGTTAAAAAGGCGGAAATGCCCTACCCTCCTTCACGTCCTCCACCTTTTTATTTTTCTAGAGCCACTGTGTGGTCCTAGATATTCGAGGTCTGTTTAACATAGTGAGGGGATCACGTTTGTCATAAATAATAATAATGAGAAATTAATTTCTGGATTGTTATCAATAATTACCCTCAGTTCCTCTTTAGACCTGTTGTGTGAGTATTGAGTTAGTATTCTATGATGAATGAATCAGGTTCCTTTTTAAATAGCATTGATACAGCAAATTACCTTATTTCTTATCAATGAAAATAATATTTTGTGATTTATCCTGTTAACACTCTTATATTAACAAATATTTTCAAAGTTTTTAGTTTCAATGTTTACAAAAGTTTTTTTTTCAAAGTTACTTTACAGTAATTACTTTTTGTACTTTGTAAACTACATTTTCCAGTTACTCATTCTTTTGTTTTCTGACAGGATTTATGCCATTCACTTTCTTTTTCAACAGTTGCTCTTTCGATGTACAGATTCAATCTTTAAATATGTACGGACTTGGGAAGTGGGACTAACAGTGGACGAAGTGTGCTACGCACGGATACACGTAGATGATTCTGACCCTGTTCTCATAGGTGAAACCTTTCTTGACACCATGTGACCGACCAGCTTCAGCTGCAAAACATAGCCTCACGATCGGAAGACTGCTTGATGCACTACAACCGGATGTCACTCTAGAGCAGCACCAGTCATAGAACAGACACACACTGTAATTTTCAATGATCAGAACATTTGAGGCCAAATGATGCATACACTTAACCTGCCTTTGGGTAGCAACTGCCTCTATACTGCATGCATATGTTTTCGATATGTTCCTCACAAACTCCACAACCTGTGACGCATTCGCCTCGTCTTTCATCTGGCCGATTACCTTCACGTTTTGATGCTTCATGCCACAGGCATTATTGACAGGCCATATGCATCCTGATACTACCTAATAACATCTTATGGATAGCAGGCGTTCACCTAGTTGCTGAAATTGTATGAGTCCACATAATGTAACTTTGTGTCTTTAAAATTATGCTTCACAAACTCGTACTGAAATCGGTACGTGTGGCGTTTTGAAAGGTGCCATATACACATACTGACGTAGAGGAACTTCGTGACTGTAGCAAACTGCATAGCCATCACCAGAGCGACTAATCCTTGACTGAACATAGCCGTCCATTTAAAATTTGGATTGGCAATGTAGTACTGTGCGCCTGTGTCTCAACGATGTTGAAGAGGGTAATCAATTTTCCTTTGCATGGTTGCTTCTGGTTTGCGACAGAAATTATATGGAGAGTGTACGAGAACACGATAAGCACTTAACATTTTTAGGCATTGTAACTTCAATGGAAAAACATTATCCTATACTCTCTACGACCTGTCAGTATCTAAGAGACAGAATATGGATTGTGCAACTCATGGATACATATGGTAAGAAGCTAGCAGAAGGTGAGAAGAACACTGTAAGGAACAAAAATGAAGATGTAAAGCAGAAAGTAGTGCGACCTTCTACTTCTATAAAGTAGCAGATCAGTGGCCAAAACATGTTATTCCCTGAAGGTGAGAAACTAAACCACGCCTGAACCAAAAATTTGCCCACCGATTTTTCGCCCTTTTCTTAAAACACAGTGGTGCGAGGTAATACAGGTTGGGACAAATAAAAGTGACCCAGAGAACAAAGTTCAAGGGTACAGAGAAACACAGCTGAGGAAAGTGAATACAGTACTACCTGATGTTGAAAGTGACCACTATTTATCTCTTGGCACTTTTAGACCTTGATCAGCAAGTTGCTGAAGGCGGATCAAAGTTGGACTGCTGGAACTGCTACAGCCTCATCCGACATATCTCTTGCTACTCTTGAAGATAGCGAGGGCTGTAGCGATACACACTGACAGTTCTGATGACCTGGGTGTCCAGTTAGGGCAGCGACAAGATAGCAGGTCCAGGAGGAGCCTTCGTCCTCATGATCGACATGATATGCCTGTCTTTTGCAACAGACGTCGGGTTGATTTGGTAGAACACTCAAGCACTTTATGGTGAACTGCACCCACATCTTCTGGTGTGCAGGCGCGTTACGAAATGTTTTTTGACATGTTCAACACAGATCATGACTGACGCTATTTTCAGACTAAGCGTTGCATGGCACTCTTTACTAGCACCTTGACACCATTAAACTTCACAGCAAACAACTGACCAAACCGTTAAAGTACTTTCTTGTCACGTAATTTTCCACAGCGAACACCCGCTGCTCCACTGTGAGTGCTATCGTCCCCTTTGCACTGCTCCACTCACACTGACACAGTCCGCCCTACTATCTAGATTGGTGTGGATCACGTTATGTGTGTGTGCATCACAATGTGTAGTTATATGTGAACGTTGACATCCAATCTTATCTACTCTTCTAGGCCACTCTTGTTTCCCCCACTCTGTAATGTCATATATGCAACAATTCATCAACTATGAGTGAGCACTGGCCGGAGTGGCCGTGCGGTTCTAGGTCCTACAGTCTGGAACCGGGCGACTGCTACGGTTGCAGGTTAGAATCCTGCCTCGGGTGTGGATGTGTGTGATGTCCTTAGGTTAGTTAGGTTTAATCAGTTCTAAGTTCTAGGCGATTTATGACCTCAGAAGTTGAGTCGCATAGTGCTCAGAGCCATTTGAACCATTTGAACTATGAGTCAGAACCTATACAAGTATCTACACTATTGGCCATTAAAATTGCTACACACGAAGATGACGTGCTGCACACGCAAAATTTTACCGACAGGAACAAGATGCTGTGATATGCAAATGATTAGCTTTTTAGAGCGCTGGTGGCGACACCTACAACGTGCTGACATGAGGAAAGTTTCCAACCTATTTCTCATATACAAACAGCAGTTGACCGGCGTTGCCTGGTGAAAGGTTGTTCAGATGCCTCGTGTAAGAAGGAGAAATGAGTACCATCACATTTCCGACTTTGATAAAGGTCGGATTGTAGCCTATCGCTATTGCGGTTTGTCGTATCGCGACTTTGATGCTCGCGTTGGCCTAGATCTAATGACTGTTAGCAGAATATGGAACCGGTGGGTTCAGGAGGGTAAAAAGGAAAGCCGTGCTGGATCCCAACGGCCTCGTATCACTAGGAGTCGAGATGACAGGCATATTATCCGCATGGCTGTAACGGATCGTGCAGCCACGTCTCGATCCCTAAGTCAGCAGATGGGGATGTTTGCAAGACAACAACCATCTGCACCAACAGTTCGACGACATTTGCAGCAGCATGGACTATCAGCTCTGAGACCATGTCTGCGGTTACCATGGACTCTGCATCACAGACAGGAGCGCCTGCGATGGTGTGCTCAACGACGAACCTGGGTGCACGAATGGCAAAACGTGATTTTTAGGTGAATCAAGGTTCTGTTTATAGCATCATGATGGTCGCATCCGTATTTGGCGACATCGCGGTGAACACACAGTGGAAGCGTGTATTCGTCATCGCCATACTGGCGTATCACCCGGCGTGATGTTATGGGTGCCACTGGCTACGCGTCTCGGTCACCTCTTGTGAACATTGACGGCACATTGAACAGTGGACGTTACATTTCAGATGTGTTACCACCCGTGGCTCTACCATTCATTAGATCCCTACGGAACCCTACGTTTCAGCAGCACAATACACGATCCCATGTTGGAGGTCCAGATCTCTCACCAATTGGAAACGTCTGGTCAATGGTGGAATAGCAACTGGCTCGTTACAATACGCCAGTCACTACTCTTGATGAACTGTGATATCGTGTTGAAGCTGCATGGGCAGCTGTACCTATACACGCCATCCAAGCTCTGTTTGACTCAATGCCCAGGCGTATCAAGGCCGTTATTACGGCCCGAGGTGGTTGTTCTGGGTCCTGATTTCTCAGGATCTATGCACCCAAATTGCGTGAAAATGTAGTCACATGTCAGTTCTAGCATAATATATTTGTCCAATTAATACCCGTTTATCATCTGCTTTTGTTCTTGGTGTAGCAATTTTAAAGGCCAGTAGTGTAATTGAGCGGTATAGCCAGGAACCAGTTAGTGTGTAACTGTGTGCCAAAGCAAAAACCCTCTATAGTTTAAGAATGCCCACCGTCAGAAGCACTGCCCCTTTATTGCGTACATGGATTTCTAATGCTTCCTATCTCCATTGCCACTCTATGCAAGTGAGACCGCTGCCTCTCATAGTACCTTCACTGAATGACATGTGCCATATTGGGTGGTGTATCAAATAGTATGTTTGTATCACTCTAACTTCAATCATTTCTATTGATACGACAGGGATGTTACTGCGAGGTGATTGCTCTCTCACCTCGACAAACATGTGTGGCTTATTGATGCAACTTATAGCAATAACATTCAGATGAATAACTTGCAGGAGAATGATGTCTTATATGGGCAGGCAGCTGACTCATATTTGTGGGTTGCCGTTGGATAGGAAAGCAGAAACTCCACGAAGAGATAATTTTCATCTGATGTGGAAGTTGTGTGGAGCAGCTCACAACGTTTGTAACTTGGGCAACAACCTGGAACTTTGTCCGGAGCGATTCATCCTGTGCAACAGTTCCATCCCCAAGCTGATGACGAAGCTGGGGAACAAGCATAGATACAGTTTGCAGTACAGAAACCTGCAGTAAGAACAGAGTTTGGGAATGAAAATCATCTCAGTCAGCCAAGCCATCTCCTTCAAACACTAACGTTAACTGAAGGAGCATAAAGGTGTAAATACTGAAAATGGGGCTCGTGACATATTATTCACAAGCATTTCTTAAAATTAATGAATAATTCATATTTTGGGAAAATCATGAAACACGTTAGAAACAATGTGAAATTCATGTCGCACAGAATTACACTACAAGGCCAAATTTTAAGTGGGCCATTATCCTCCACCAAGGATTACTCCCTCTCGAAGAGGCAAAGTTTTGGTGCAGTTCATAAAGCTTGTTCATGTAAGTAGGCGTATACTGTACCTTTAAAAACTCTTCATGTACAAATTCCACTAAGTGTTTGCGAAGCCTAATGCTGCTTATACAGCCTTACATGGAGTATATAGTTTGTGTGTACTATGTGTACATCTTTGTCCCTGTGTGTGCTTTTCTTCACCTGCTGCCAGTCTCGTATCCCACGCATTGAATATACTGAATAAGAGTATAAAAGCTTTACATAAAAGTATTTGGTTTGTTTAAGAAAAATGAAACTGAATTGTATAAAAACACCAATCAGAAAAATAAGGATGTTTGAATGGCAAATGTAGTATATAGATTCTTCTTCTGTAGTAGGATTACTTTAAATAAATAGTTTCCTTGTACCTCGTGATATTAGCTTAAAGATATATAAAAGTCATGTCTGAAGTGGGAAAAGTTTGTTGTAAAATATTGTAAGTAAACCATAAATTAAGGAAAAGATCCCCAAATAAACTTTGAAATTTTTTAAAAAATAGTAGGAAATGAATTGCTAAAATTAATTTATTGTTCATGAACAGTAGGTTAATCTGTTGCATTAGTGTCCTTACTTAAAAAAGAATCTACATCTTCCAGTGTAAGTTGCACAAGACTAGGCTTATGCAACTGCTCTGAAGAGAAAAAGGGGAAATTATTGTTAATCATCCAGAAATTAATTGGTTATAATTATTTATAACAAATACACAAGAAACCTGATCCTCTCAGTATGGTGAATAGACCCCAAATATGGAGTCTCATGCAACTGAACTAGTGAAAGAAGGAGGAGGTGTAGGACGAAGAGGAATACGAGGGGGAGGCGGAGGGGAAATATGTTACCCACCATTACAATGTGCTACTATTAGTCAAAAGAGAGAGGTAGGCTTGGGGAAAGTGAACCTAAATTTCCTGCCAATTTTATCACTCATTGCTCAAGATAAATTGGTGACATATCAGGTTAAATACTGAGCTTGAATATACACAACTGTCTCAGCTGTAATCTGATACCTCATCAGTCTTATACTATCTCATTAGTGATCTTGCAAAAATGGCTCGTACCCATTCTGCAACAATACTTACATCAGTTTATCTTAAACACAACATTCGAGCAATATCAGAAACTGTGCAGTCTTCATAATCTAGGCAAACATTTGTAGAATCTGTCAAGCTTGTATCCTCGCTGCTGAATACGTACGTCATAAAAATTTTTGGTAATCTGTTTCCAGTACATATTGGTAGAGGACAGGTTATTCTCTCACCTATTTTTCATACACAGAAAATTATTAAAATTTTTGTTACAACCTCATGCACCTTGATGGAGACTATAAAGTTATAAGCCTGAGCAGAAATTGATGGAGCCTGGTACAGCACTAAAGGCAAGAGGTATTTTTATGGTTTTTAGTTCATAGAAATGGCTTGCTGGAAGTTGAAAAAAATTGGCGGTGAGCCCATCCCTCAGAAAATCTTGCTGGACTAGCCCATAGCCATACAAGGAAGACAGAGCAGCTCCTAGTCGAGACAGGTCTCCAACAGGACAATGCCACTATACCTGTATTGGCGTCAGCCAAAGGCTGGGCTGGGGTCAACGGACTGAAGGGATGCGTCTACACAGTGGAGATGTAAACCAGGCATTGTGTGCAGAGCCACGTGTAATAAAAGTTCACAGGTTTTCGTGTTCACCGATACTGCAAATAGGCCTGTGAAACACTTCTATCGGCTGCCTTGGGTATAAGAAACCCCAGTGTCTGAGAAACGTTTAGAGATAGACTCTTTGTTACACCTCATAGCTAGGACTAACATGCTCCAAGGCACAGGAGATCTAGATAAAAATCTTTAAGACTTTATTTGTTTGCTTGTTGCAGTGATGCGACTTTGGAGGAAGATATCTCTCTCCATGAAAACTTAAAAAAGCCAGTAATTGTCGGTTTATTTCTTCTCCAGAGACGCAGGTACTTAACTCTTGCGCTGGTTCGACATGAGTTTGTGTTGTCGTGTAGAAGGGGAGATATAGCGGCTGTAAGGCCCTGTGACTGGCTCAAGGCAGGGCGAAAGTGGAGTCGTTTGTGCAGTTTGCAGAAAAACTTTTTTTTTCCTGGAGGGGTGTGAGGCACTTGGGTTCTGGACTTCGGTCTGGACGTGATCTTCTGGTTGAGGCTCTCGCATGTGGGGTTAGTGCTTGGAACCTGTCTTGAGACTGACTTCACTTGCAAGTCGTTAGACTGGAAAGCCAATGGTAAAGTTCTTCTGTACCAATAGTGTGACTTCAAACCTCTCAGAATACTCGTTTGCCGAAGGCACACTTATTCTCTTTCGGTTTACCAGTCTCCATGTTTGGTATCCTTTTCCACTCCGTCGCACAAGTGAGCCAAAATGCTCCTTGGTACGACCAGCGAACGGGTGTGTCACACACTGAAATCTATCTTGATTTCTGAGCTCTGGTAGAGATTAAATTGGCATCCGTCTGCCTGATCGCTAGACCATGAGATTTAGCATTTCTTTCGTGGGCGCGATGGATTCACAGGTGGCGCCTTACGCCTCGCCCCCGCCGCACACAACTCGCCAGCTGCAAGTCACATCGCTGCAGGAAGCAAACAGGGTAACGTACTGCTGCTCTGGTCTTGTCGGGGCATACAGATCTCAGCCACTACTTGCTCCTATATTGACTTCTGTAGACTATCAATCAAAGTCTGCTCAGAGTCAGAATAATTCAGATTGCCTTATCCACACTTTTAGGGCTACAGTAATTGACTCACTTCTGTCAGCCTGGATCCTTGTCCATTATTCTCTTAACACAACTGTTAGATGTTCACTGTATTCAGTCAATAACTATAATTTATGTTTGTTTTTCTTCTAAAAAATAAATGTTGTTAGTATATTTTACTACAATCGCAATCATTTTATGTAGTCAGCACCACGGGTTAACTTTCATTGTGGTGTCCCATGCCAGGATAACTTTCAATATTATTAAACAATTTGAATAAAAATTAAAAATCATAAGCAGATGAGAGCTGCGCATGGAGCAGTGAAGTTAAACTAGCGACACTGGTTATCATAAATAGCTTACTCCCTCCGTTTTACACTGAAATTCATTTCATTATGAACGCTGAATGTGTGAAAGTAAATATGAACTTAGTCAAAGCAATGCTACCGGGTTTTATTCCTGCTTATTACAGTAATTACCTGCCCTGTCCTAAGAAGAACGGTAAAAATTACAGCTCTTTTACTTTATTTGTTGTTTTGGAACGTTCATGGAAGAAATTGACTTTGGTGCGCTTCATGTCTTTGCGATTCTTCTAATTTACACTACATACGCATTTGTGTCGTACATGATTCTACAATATGACGGAAACCTGGCATACGGTGTACCATTCCCAAAGTCCTTGGGAAATCGCGAGTAAATGCCGTATCGCCTAACATCAATTTACACATCTTCCGTTAATGAAGCTTGCATTTTTGGTGTGGGACTTTACCACCTCTTTATGTCTCAGTGTATCTCCAGACCCAACTGATGCTTTCACTTTACCAGATCCTCTTGAAACGTGGAACCGACTTCATTGTACCGGCGCTCATCGTTAGCACCAAACCCAACTTCGTTTACATGATTACTGTGAGCTGGCCGGTGTGACCGAGCGGTTCTAGACGCTTCAGTCTGGAACTGCGCGACCGCTACGGTCGCAGGTTCGAATACTACCTCCGGCATGGTTGTGTGTGATGTCCTTAGGTTAGTTAGGGTTAAGTAGTTCTGAGTTCTAGGGGACTTATGACCTCAGATGTTAAGTCCCATAGTGCTCAGAGCCATCTGATCCATCTGATTATTGTGATCCTGCCGTAGATTTTCATTATCCTGGTACGCTGTTTGTAACGAAGCCTGCTGCACCGAACAGCGCTTGCCAGTGTGTCTTCCTAGAGTTATGCAACGGCGATCGAGCTCTTCCAGCCTCCACAGCCGTCGCTGCAGGCGTCGCGACGCCTGTCGCCATTCGCAGTGACGACATCATATTGTCGCTTTTTCGGGAGACCTTGCCTGTGGTTCTCAAGACACATGCTGAATCGCAGCTTGGTTGGCGCCTCCTGCCATCGTCTTACAGCAAAACCCCAACACAGCAGCACGGCACAGCCCTCCACCACATCACCCGCACCCTTACTGTGCGACGACAGTATGATTTGTTTTTTATTTTGAGTGGGTGAGGGGGCATGCAATATCAGCGGCATTGTCGTCCACCACACATGGCACTTCTCTTGTCGCTCTCAGCTACTTGATATACGGAACTTACAAATTACGCCCCCTGGCGAGCTCATTCTTTGAGTATTTACACTCACCACTGTTTCACGCCACCAGTGAATGCTACTTTGACGGGACGTCAATGTTTGCGGCTCATCTTCTTAAACAGCCGCACTTATTTCTTCGGCCCTCAGATTCAGTGCGAGTTTATAGTTATCAACATTAGTACAGAAGACTGCAGTGAGGACGTTACATCAGTGCAGCACGATGCTACTAAACATTACCAGTATTCAGTGCATTATCGAAGTGTATAAGTATTCAAGGCTTTTACAATCAAAAATTTAAGTTTCAATATATAAACCAGCAACAAAGGAGTTATGTATACCTCAATTATTAAGTGTACTACCTAGTGTAAATAAACTTGTTAATCTATAATTATTTTGTACTTGTCTGTCTTTATTAGACAAATCTTCTACCTGCCTGCGCTAGGCTGCTTTTTATGTCCTCCTTGCTTCGTCCATACAGGGTTATTTTGTTTCCAAAGTAGCATAATTCCTAAACTTCGCCTACTTTGTGATCAACGATTTTCATGTTAAATTTCTAACTAGTCTTCTTTATGGTACTTCTCATTATATTTATTTATCTGCGGTTTATTCTGAACCCCTAATCTGTGCTCGTTAGACCATTCCAGTCAACAGATACTTTAATTCTTCTTCACTTTCCCTGAGGATAGCAATATCATCAGCATATCTTGTCACTGATATCCTTTCACCCTAATTTTAATTCCACTCTTGATCCGTTCTTTTGCTACCGTCATTGCTTCTGTGATAAATAGATTGCTTCTTTAATATATAGATTGAACACTACCGGTGAAAGACTACAACCCCGTCTTACAACCTTTTTACTCCGAGTGCTTCTTTCTTCGTATTCTAGTCTTATTGTTCCCTCTTGGTTCCTGTAGGTATCGTATACTGGCTGGGGTACCCGGCTTCGCTCAGTGAGCTGATACGAGATTTTGTGGTAGTTCTGGAACTAGAAAACTTAAGTATAAGATGTAAAAAAAATTGTTGAAAATATATTTTATCGATTCACGGTACTTGTCTCTAAACAACGTTTCTCATTTTGTAACCAGGGTACATACAAGGTGTTTCACTAAATGTGTTTGCCTCTGTAAGTTAGGAAGTAATAGGAGACGAAAATATTTAATGTGGTCGGTCACCATAAGAAACGTTACACTGTCTACGTAGCTATGAACATAGTTTATTGCGTTATTATCCAAAGAGTTACAGCAAAAAGATATAATTTTTAAGTAGAGCAATAGTTGTTTCTATCTCGCACTGGAAACAGTAACACCAGTGGTGTATACATCAATTTCAATTAACATTCCTATTACTTTTAGTTTAGGACCTACAACCCTTCAGAGTTTCAGGGGCAGGTACCACACACGGTGCCCATAACGCAATGCTACTTCAAAATGTGGTGCGGCCGAGTTGTAACGTCGCCGGTGTCACAGAGCGAGAAGCTTCCTCGATGCGCTGTTAGACTGCCGACTGTTGCCGCTCTCGGCGAGCCACAAAAACGAATGGGCCTCAATATACCACAGTTACTGCCACCGGATGAAGATGGCATAGAAGAGCAACGAGTACCTTGACATGTTGCTGATGCACGGCGAGTGCCGACACGATGCCGCTGAAGCAGCCATGGCGTACGCCGTGAGATATCTAAGCGAAGAGCTCCGGCAGCCATTACGTTCTTACGTGCTGAACAATGACTTCGGGAAACAGGCAGCTTGGTAATGTGCCGCAGTAACAGACGAACGACTGCAAGATGTGAGGAGACGGAAGTGTTTGTTTTAGCTGCAGTGCACCACGATGCTTACGTCAGCTTACGAGCCGTTGCTGCAGTCGCTGGTGTCAGTATTTCATCTGTATGGCGCATAGTACACGGCCACAGGTTTAACCCGCACCGCCTGCCACTGACCCAGGAGCTGCATGGGAACGATTTCCGTGCGAGAGTTACATTCTGTGAATAGGCTCTGCGTAATTTCACACTGGAGTCTTTACAAGGTGTTATGCTCTCTGACGAGTCCACGTTCACAAATTAAGGTGCAGTGAATCTCCATAACGTGCACTACGTGGCCGCAGACAATCCTCGGTTGGTACGATATGTCGACCGTCCACGTAGATGGTGTATTAATGTTTGGTGTGGATTCTTTCGGGATGAAATCACTACTTCCCAGGTACACTGACAGGTGAGTTATATTGCGCTTGAATATTCGACTGTTTGCTTCGTCTCCTTGAACATGTGTGTCTACACAAGAGAGTCCATATGTGGATGCAGCACGATGGTCACCCAGCCCATTCTGCACGTGCTGTTGTGGAAGAACTATGCAACCGCTTTGTAAATGGCTCTGAGCACTATGGGACTTGACATCTGAGGTCATCAGTCGCCTAGAACTTATAACTACTTAAACCTAACTAACCTAAGGACATCACTCACATACATGCCCATGATAGGATTTGAACCTGCGAACGTAGTAGCGGTCACGCGTTTCCGGACTGAAGCTCCTAGAACCGCTCGGCCACCGCGGCCGGCAACATATTTGCAGGGAGGTGGCTGGGGCGAGTTGGTCCTCAGTCATAGCCCGCAAGGTCGACCGATTTAACACCATTAGATTTCTTTTTGTAGGGATATCTAAAAGATCTTGTTTATGTCACTCAGCACACATCCACAGATGATCTAAAACGGTGCATCGTGGACGCATGTTGCTAAGGAGATGTTACATCTCGTCTGCAGATCCTTTAGAAGACGCAGTGCATCGTGCATTCAGAAACATGGACACACATTGGAACATCTCATTTAAATCAACTTCCCACCATCAGAACATCTATCACCCACCACACAGCCATATATTACACTCCTGGAAATGGAAAAAAGAACACATTAACACCGGTGTGTCAGACCCACCATACTTGCTCCGGACACTGCGAGAGGGCTGTACAAGCAATGATCACACGCACGGCACAGCGGACACATCAGGAACCGCGGTGTTGGCCGTCGAATGGCGCTAGCTGCGCAGCATTTGTGCACCGCCGCCGTCAGTGTCAGCCGTTTGCCGTGGCATACTGAGCCCATCGCAGTCTTTAACACTGGTAGCATGCCGCGACAGCGTGGACATGAACCGTATGTGCAGTTGACGGACTTTGAGCGAGGGCGTATAGTGGGCATGCGGGAGGCCGGGTGAACGTACCGCCGAATTGCTCAACACGTGGGGCGTGAGGTCTCCACAGTACATCGATGTTGTCGCCAGTGGTCGGCGGAAGGTGCACGTGCCCGTCGACCTGGGACCGGACCGCAGCGACGCACGGATGCACGCCAAGACCGTAGGATCCTACGCAGTGCCGTAGGGGACCGTACCGCCACTTCACAGCAAATTAGGGACACTGTTGCTCCTGGGGTATCGGCTAGGACCATTCGCAACCGTCTCCATGAAGCTGGGCTACGGTCCCGCACACCGTTAGGCCGTCTTCCGCTCACGCCCCAACATCGTACAGCCCGCCTCCAGTGGTGTCGCGACAGGCGTAAATGGAGGGACGAATGGAGATGTGTCGTCTTCAGCGATGAGAGTCGCTTCTGCCTTGGTGCCAATGATGGTCGTATGCGTGTTTGGCGCCGTGCAGGTGAGCGCCACAATCAGGACTGCATACGACCGAGGCACACAGGGCCAACACCCGGCATCATGGTGTGGGGAGCGATCTCCTACACTGGCCGTACACCTCGTGATCGTCGAGGGGACACTGAATAGTGCACGGTACACCCAAACCGTCATCGAACCCATCGTTCTACCATTCCTAGACCGGCAAGGGAACTTGCTGTTCCAACAGGACAATGCACGTCCGCATGTATCCCGTGCCACCCAATGTGCTCTAGAACGTGTAAGTCAACTACCCTGGCCAGCAAGATCTCCGGATCTGTCCCCCATTGAGCATGTTTGGGACTGGATGAAGCGTCGTCTCACGTGGTCTGCACGTCCAGCACGATGCTGGTCCAATTGAGGCGCCAGGTGTAAATGACATGGCAAGCCGTTCCACAGGACTACATCCAGCATCTCTACGATCGTCTCCATGGGAGAATAGCAGCCTGCATTGCTGTGAAAGGTGGATATACACTGTACTAGAGCCGACATTGTGCATGCTCTGTTGCCTGTGTCTATGTGCCTGTGGTTCTGTCAGTGTGATCATGTGATGTATCTGACCCTAGGAATGTGTCAATAAAGTTTCCCCTTCCTGGGACAATGAATTCACGGTGTTCTTATTTCAATTTCCAGGAGTGTATGTACAGCTTATGGTATCTGCGCCTGAAACTTTGAAGGGTTTTAGCTACCAAACTAAAAGTGATACGAATGTAATTTAATTCGATGTCTACAAATTTGGTATTACTGATTCCAGTGCATGATAGAAGCAACTATTGTTCCATTTAAATAATTGTATCTTTTTGCTATAACTCTTTGGATAATAACACAATACACTATGTTAATAGCTCCGCAGACAGTGTAACGTTTCTTATGGTGACCTATTGCAGTAAATATTTACGTCCTCTGTTAGGTCGTAACTTACAGAGGCTAACACATTTAGTGAAACACCCTGTAAGTACAAATATTTCCAATTTTCTACTCGTCAGGAAACTAAATATATCTGGCCATGAGAGAAGCAAGAGTCTTTGAGGTCGATGCCTCAATATTTTAAAGGCCTTTCGGCCTCCTCTAGTAACTCGGTGTTGGCTCTCCTGCCAACCACAACACATCGTTAGCACCAAATCCAAATTCGTTTACATGATTACTGTGAGCTGGCCGGTGTGGCCGAGCGGTTGTGTGCGCTGCAGTCCGGAACCACGCGACTGCTACGGTCGCAGGTTCCAATCCTGCCTCGGGCATGGATGTGTGTGATGTCCTTAGGTTAGTTAGGTTTAAGTAGTTCTAAGTTCTAGGGGACTGCTGACCCCAGATGTTAAGTCCCATTTTTTTGTTGTTTCGTCTTTCGATTCTTCAAATCTCATATATTTTATTAGTCACAGTATTTGTATGTGTGGCCAGAAATGTGACTTTTTTAAGCGTGCATTCATCGCCTCTGCTGGTTTTGACTTGGGTTAACTGGAAGTGTTTGACGAAAATCTCCTGAAAACATGTGTAGAGCTACTCCCATCACTTGCTCTTCACATTTTACATTCCGGAAATTGTACTTCGGCTACATTCAGCGGTAGCTGTAGGGTGGAGTGGGCAGTTCGTACTCGTTCCCTAAGGGTGGCTGCAATGTCGGATGATGCCAGTGCAAGTGGAAGCACGTATTTCCTCCAGCAACAGATTTATTGGAAACGTTTTCCCGGTGCCGCCTGGTGCGTCCAATTAAATAATTCCTCCAGTGTTCTTCTCGATTCGGCCCATGATAACGTTGTAAATTTCCTTTTGATTGTCTCTGAGGGGTAGTTTGTTGGGATCAATGTATTGAAGTAGTTGGCTGATGTTGCAGCTTTTTTTCTTTTGTAATTTCAAAGTTAATCACACTGATATTATCTTTTCGTGATACTTGCATCCCAGGATGAACTGTGGTCTCGTTGTTTATTGCTAAACGTTTGTCTTCTAGGCCAATGTTTCATTGAAGATGTCCTCGTTGAATTCGATGGTCAGTTAGAATGAGCTTGTCGGATGTCGTACAGCATTTCAGTACTCATATTCTCTTTGAAGGAGTTTCATAGCGGTTTTGGATCCGATGGGTTACATGCTGTTAGAATTATGACGAATAAGTCCCTCATTTGTTCAGCTGAGGCTGTGCATGATGCTGCAAGCAGTGTTAATTCACAGTGGTTGTCGTTCTGCAGTACACCTAAGCGCTGTTACTGTGACATAGCAATTGATTAGAGGTGATTTTGCAGGTATTCGTAATAACATTGCAATGAAAAATGTTTCATTAGGAAGAAGGTCAGCGTTGGCCCTAATATTGATGGTTTATTGACATCAAAATCGATTTTCAATCACATGGTGATCATCCTCAGCGCTGGAAGTTAAAAATTTCACATAGCGATCAGTGAATAAAAAACAAAACACCACAAATACCCTGAGTAGAAACCAATTGTTGGAAAGAACATACCAGTGGTGTACAAATTAATCTAATAGGCACTGGTGTCAAGTTATTATCAGTAACCAAAGCTTATGTAACCGTCACAATAACTGAAGCTGCTGTTTACATCCACCTATACAGCAGACCTCGGAATGACAGGGTCCTGGAACTCCCTGTATGTGACGCATATCACGTGAAGACTTAACAATACTTTTCTTGGCAAGAGATCACTACAAAATACCAAAGTGCTCTTGTAAATCATTAACTGAATATTTAAAATTTAAAATTGTACGTTTAAAATGCATAGCAAAAAAGAAAGGGGGAAATGCACAACTTGCCAACATACACTGGGGTGTTATTTTCAAGGAACTTACAGAAAAATGTAAGAATAAAAGTCAACAGGTAAAATTATATGGTGTCAGATTACAGGACTAGTAAAGAAGAAAAAAATACAAATTACATGACATCAAATATAACAGAATTTTTTATAGCACAGTAACCGCCATATGGCATAGGAAGTCAGAGATAGGGAGTTCTTAATTCACGTAAAATATTACGTTGAAACCAAGAGGTCATATACATAAATAGTGGTAATTATACAATATATTACGTAAATTACTTAAATTAAGAATTTTTTATCTCTGACTTCCTACCACAGATGGCGGTTACTGTGCTATAACTAATTCCGTTGTATTTGATGTCATGATATTTGTATATGCCGCAATATCCGAACAGCGCAGTAATGCTACATGAACCAGTTGTTTTCAATTGGCTAGCAGAAGCAAACAAGCCGTCAAGGCCAGTGACCTCTTGTGGTCCGCACTCTACCGCCCGCTGACCTGGTCAGCGTGCTTTAGTGTGGATCTATCATCTGCACATATGGCCCCTTCCAGTTTAGGCTGCACACATACAGCAGTGTGAGAGGGGTAGCAGACCAGTCCGGCGAAAGCCCTGTACCCAACATCCCGAACTTGCGCCTGGTTAGCAGCATCTGGCACCGGCAGGCTCTCAGTGGCTTGGTGCTGGGAGCTATCAGTTCGACCCTCGGTCCATCACTGCTGCGGCTGAGCCCCTGGGAGACTGTTCTGCCACGATTAATGCCTACTGGTGGTGACACTGTAGGAGACCACCCTAAGCCGCAGGCTGACTCAATGACTTGCCAATTCGACGTCTAACCTGTCAGGACAACCTGTTTGTATACGTGTCAAAGGTGTTTGTTGTGTACGCCACATGTCGCGGCGTCTCTGGTTACGGTAGAATCATTTTGTTACCGGCTGGGTAGGTGGGTTATGGTGCCCAAACAGGCACATGAAATTATGCTACAGCAGTGTGTTGGGATACGTAGCTCCCTTTCGGCAACGAAACTTGACTTTCGCTCATACCATAATAGGAAGGAGGGAATAGAATTTCCTTATACTCTGTGCAGTGTTCAAATTTACGTTTCTCTTTACACAGAATAGTGTCCATATTACCAGCTGTTCAGTGTAAACAGATAAGTAAATGCTACCACAGCTATCAGTGACTCAACTTTGGCATAATGAATTTGTTATTGTATGTAGTTTTGAATAAAATTATTTAACTTTAAAAATTGTATTGAGTTTTATTTATCTGAGTGTGAGGCACAACAATATTGAATAACATTTGTTTTGGTCTGTGTATGCTGTGTTATCCATGCTACAACAGTTAACTGATTCCTTACTGCATATTGTATTCAACCGTTAATTTGTGTAAAGCCACTATTCGAAGCAAGTTATGTCCTTTGTTTAATAGTTATTCATTTATTAACGTACTTTAACAAAAAATTCACTTATTATACGCTAGGCATGCCATACTTCTCTAAGGGCTCAAAGCAATAGCATAGAATCAAACCCGTAATTTCCTGATGACCTATATACAAATTCTATGTTACGCATTCGCCCTCTATTGCTTGGACAGCAGAAAACTGATCTCACGTTACGAATTGTTTCACGCGATTTATCAGTTACGGAAAACCCCAGTGAAATTGTAATTTGGGATTAAGTATTTGCAGCCGACAGAGTTGCAACTCGATTGCCTCACGTGTGATAGATCTGCCGCTGCTTTTCATTTCAAAATTAACTTTGGCATCAGGCATCCGAAAGAAGTTTTGAGACCCTAGCCGTTGAGATGCCTCTGAGTTACAGACAGAGCAGTAGCTGCAGCGGTGGTAGAAGTGCCGCCGTTGTGTGTGGGAGCGCATTTGATATACCAGTAGGTAGCGGCATAAGCGACACTGCGGTGGGTCTACGTTGAATATGCGCCGGCATGTTATTATGCCACGATCTCTGAGTTACAAGTTTAGTGGCACCACTTGTTCACGCCTCAGTCTTCACAGGTTTACCACGCCTGTGTGTCCACCGTCGTAATGCAGTTGTCAGGCGCTGCCCCTTTCTTTCTGCCACCAGCTTATGACACAGTGTGTTGATGGGCTAGTACATACCTGCCGGTGCCTGTCCAGGTTCATTTGTTACAGGAGTGCCGCATTAACGCAGAACACTGCCTGTGTCACAGTTTTCAGTTGGCTTCTGTACCCATGCTGCCATTTCTGCACGCTATAGGTTTTACAGCACCGCCGAATTCATTCAGATACCTGTCCACGTTGCAGTTTGGTTTCGCGTTTATGCCTGTCCAGGCCACTGCATGACCCCACCACAGTCGTGGCAGCGCTGCCGTGACAACAGTGACGTCAGCGATTGCACGTTGCATCGTTTGTGTGTCACAACTGCCGCGCCACAGCACCACCGTGTTGCTTGCCTATGTGCAACGCCGTCTCGACGCCGCCGAGTTGTATGGTATCCATGCTGCTACTTCTAAGCTGCTGCATCCGTGCTTCGTTGTGTCTGTGCTGTCGCCTCCACGCAACAGCATCTCCCTGCTAACTCCTCTGAGCCAAGTTGTTTCTGCATTGCTACCGCTTTACGTAGCCTGAAGTCATCCTTTAGCGTTCTTAACAGTACACACGGTTTTGTAGGTGGCCAGAAAACAAATTTAACGTTACATTGACCCTAAATTTTTCAAAATTTAGAAGGTGGCAGGGATAAAATACCCAAAATGGCAGGTTTTTTGTCTGTCTAACAGTGCATAAAGAATGTGGTTATAAAAATCGAAGAGCGGGAAAGGAATCCTGAAGTTAAGAACGGAAAGAGAAGGGTTTTAGCCTATCCCCGAAGATGTTCTCTCCGTACGTTAAGTAAAAAGTAAGGGAAGCAAAGGAGAAATCTGGGAAAGGAGCTAGAGTTCAGCAAGAAGTACCAGTAACTTTGGAATGTTCTCTGACATTTTAATTCTGTCAGAGACGGCAAAAGATATGAAAGAGCTACTGAACGGAATGAATAGCGTCTCGTAACTGGATCAAAAGATGAACGCAACAAAAGTATAAGAGGAGTCCATGAAGTTATGCAACACTTTTTCTTCTCGGTCAATTCCAGTTGAAAAAAATGCAGATTTTATTATAGGATATAGGCGAATGTTCCTGCATCAGGCCCTATAGTTTCATGAAGTTCAGATAGGTGGCAGCGCACTATGTAGCCTTCAAAACGGCTCTCGTAATAGAGGTGCGTTTCAAGCAGAGAGATGTGTTTCCTTTGGCGGGAAAGCAGAGCTTTCCCCGCGAGCCAGCCAGCCACGCACAGCTTTGACTCGTGCAGCGTCGAAACGTGCGAACGGTCTTATTCGAAGTGATCGACAGATCTCACTCAAACACCCCGCAGCTCAACTGGACGTTTCTGCTGTTAGTGCCGACACACTCGTCCGCCATTTGGGGTACTCAAAGGTATGAGCCCGCTGGGTTCGTCGTCACCTAACAGATGACCGTGAAGAACAACGAAGGGCATTCAGTGTGGAGTTCCTCACGCGTTGCGTGACTGATCGAGACCTTTTTTGTTGAACATCGTCACAGGCGATGAAATATGGGTTCATCGTTTCGAACCGGAAACAAAACGGCAATCGATGGAGCGGCGTCACACCACCTCTCCGCCGAAGAAAATGTTCAAAGTCGCACTCTCAGCTGGTGAAGTTATGGCGACTGTCTTCGAGGACCCTCTATTTGATGTCCTACCTCATGGTGCAAAAATCAACTCTGGAGTGTATTGTGCTGCCCCCAGGACATTGAAGAAACTACTTCAGCTTGTTCGGCGCGACCAAAATGCAAACTAAGTCCCTCTCCATGACAATGCAAGGCCCCACACAAGTATGCCTAGCCGAGAGGAATTCATAAAACTTCTTTGGACGGTTCTTCCTCATTCACCCTACAGGCCGGATCTTCCACCATCCGCATTCCATGTGTTTGACCCAGTGAGGGATGCACTCCACCGGAAGCAGTAAGCTGATGATTGGCAAGTTGCTGCCACAGCGAGAGGCTGGGTCCGACGTCGACCAGTAGAGTGGTACCATGAGGGCATATAGGGCTTGTTAATGAGGGGGCGTAAGGCAGTCGCACTGAGCAAAGACGGTGTTGAGAAATAGGGATTTGTAGACAGAAGAGTGAATAATAACAAGTATTGAAATCATGCCCTAATCAAGCAACTATATAAAAAAACGTGTTGCCTTACTTAATGAATGCTCCTCGTGAAACAAGGAAAGTAATGTAGTTGAATTAATATAGATTATGCTGTTGGAACCCTCAGATTTCAAGAAGAATATAATAATTCAAATCCCAAAGAAATCAAGTGTTGACAGATTTGAAAATAACCGTATAAGTCACGGCTGCAAAATACTAACGCGAATACCTCACAGACGAATGGAGAAACTGGTAGAAGCCGAACTCGGGGAAAATCAGTTTGCATTCCATAGAAATACTGGAACACGCGAGGGAACATTGACCCTAAGACTTATCTTAGAAGATAGATTAAGGAAAAGCAACCCTAAGTTTCTAGCATTTGTAGACTTAGAGAAAGCTTTTGACAATGTTGACTGGTATACTCTCAAATTCTGAAGGTGGCAGGAGTAAAATACAGGGAGCGAAAGGCTATTTACAATTTGAACAGAAACCAAATGGCAGTTATAAGAGTCGAGGGACATGAGAGGGAAGCAGTGGTTGGGAAGGGAGTGAGACTAGGTTGTAGCATCCCCCCGATGTTATCCAGTCTGTATACTGAGATGCATCAAACCAGTCTCAGGATTGAAGGCCCCAAAAACAACAACATGCTGTTGGACTTAGGTTATGACATCTACATCTATATCTAAGTCTACTATCCACAATCCCTATATTTTCTCCTAATTGTGTGTCGGATGGTACAAGTGAACCACTGTCATTTACTTCTTTCTGTGTTCCAGTCGTGAACGATTCTTGGGCAGAACGGTTTCTGATAAACCTCGGTATGAAACGCTCTAATATCTTTCATAAACAACGTGGTACGGACCCAGGAAATTTCTTGTCTTACCCCCCGAGGAAAATGTAAACCTGCAGAAGTGCATCAGAAACTACTACTGGACTCCCAGGAAAGGTTCCAAGAACAGACCTTTAATGCGTTACTCCACTGGTCAGAAGTCGGCTTACTCCCAATGCAACTTTTTGTGTCTCATCGTCTATCTGAAGGTCCAAGGTTTACAGTATAACTGTAGTGGTGCATCAGAAACTATAACTGGACTCCCAGAAAAGGTTCCAAGTACAGACCATTTGGAGCGTTACTCGCCTGGATAGAAGTAGGGATGGTGCCTGTTGTATTCATTTCCCATGTGTAAGTTTTCTGTTTAGCTTTTTATGTTGGTAAGGCCGTAGCGCTCTGTATGAAAATCCCTGACTGTGCTGTGTGCAGTCTGTGGCTTATTTGCATTGTTGGAACATAATTTTTGTAGTGTTGGGCAGTTGGATGTGAACAGCGCGTAGCGTTGCGCAGTTTGAAGTGAGCTGCCAGCAATGGTGGATGTGGGGAGAGAAATGGCGGAGTTTTGAGAGCGGATGATCTGGACGTGCGTCCATCAGAAAGAGTAAATTTGTAATACTGGATATCATAAACTGATGTATATATTATGACGTTTCAGCACTATTGAGGTAAATACATTGTTTGTTCTCTATAAAAATCCTTCACTTGCTAACTATGCATATCAGTAGTCTGTGCCTTCAGTAGTTAGAATATTTTACTTATATGGCAGTATTGGCACTCCATATATTGCAGTACATCGAGTAACGCAGATTTTTGTGAGTTAAGTGATTCATGAAAGGCATAGGTTATTGTTAGTCAGGGTCATTCTTTTGTATGGATTTCGGTTGTCAGATTGCGTTGTTTGTCAGTTTAGTGTTGATCAGAATACGTAAAGAGAGAAATGTCTTAGTACGTTCAGTATTGCTCAGCTGTACGAAAATCAAATAATGTAAAGGTTTATCAGCACAGTAATTGATTAATTTTTCTAAGGGGACGTTTCATATGATGGAGGAAATTAGTTCATTATCAGAGAAATTAGTCGAACTTTCGGATCAGCTAAATAATTTATCTACGAAGGTATATGGTACTCTGAATGACACAAGACCGGTAGTCTTTAATGAGAAAGAAGAGTATGAAGAAATTAGAAAATTCAAACAATATCAGAATCAAATCAATGCATAGTACAAAAGAGAAATCCGGGAAGTACCAGTTGACACAGGTAATACAAGAATTGCATATTACAGATGACACTGGCGCTCCGATACGGGAAGAGGGACATAGAAATACAGAACAGCCACAAAATAATAACACAGGACACTTCGGAAATTATCAAAGAAATTGGTACGCCGAATTTTGAGATGGAACCGCGGAAACGACGTAACAATGACCGACATGCGACTCGCCGACATGATGATTTTCACTATAAGCTGTTTATTACTACACGTAAATTCAAAACATTTAAGAATTCTAGCAACGATATTCATCCACAAGCTTGGCTTCATCAATTCTCTCATTGTTTTCCTCACAACTGGTCATTGGAGCACATGTTAGAACTTATGTGTGGCTACTTGGAGAATGAACCAGCTGTAAGAATGCGATCGGTCATTCACGATTGTCACAGTGAAGGAGAATTTTATCATGCCTCCCTTTCAGCATACTGGTCTCAAGATACACAAGACCTAGTAAAACATAGCATCATAATGATGAAACATTTCGAACAATCTGAACTTTCCAGTCTTCTCAAATATTTCGAAGACATGTTACATAAGAATCAGTATATTTCAAACCCATACAACCCCTCAGAACTCATCCGCATTTGTTTAACCAAATTGCCTGAACATTTACGACATATTATTTTGGCAGGACGTTGCAAAGACGACATCGAAGCTTTTCAAGGATGGATACAAGAATTGGAAAATGACACTGACAATCGCGGAACGCGAAAACAGGAACACAGCGATTACAGGTCACATCCGTCACAATTCCGCGATGACAGAAATAATAACTGGACACGACAGGGCTATTCCTAAAACGCAAATCGTGACCAAACAGACACCACCCGTATGACAACCGTTGGCAGAGTAGTAATAATTGCAGGGAAAGATCAACTCTCCCCGGTAATGTCTAAGACAGAGACAATCAGATAAACAGACAATATGGGAACCAAAATAATTATTATCAAGGGAGACAGAATAACTTCAGACGCAACGGTCCACTTCGCAGTTACGATTCCAGGAGAAATTCTCTAACACATGACCGACAAACAAGAAACTATGGAAATTACCGACATAACGACAGACCTGAATTTCATCAGAACTGGCGGGATTCAAACAGGGCAGCACCCTCACGAAAAGGTGAATTCCAGCAACTACGCGCGAAAACAAAGAGACAGACAATGACTCACACCGCAGGCAGCCACGTGCGCCGGCTGGCTCAGAGAAAAATAACATAGATGCTAACCTTTAGAAAAAAATTTAGCATTCCTTACCCACGTATACAACATGATAATTAGAAACTGTTAACATGCAACAAAGATTTAAAGTTAACTATCCAGTCAAGAATAAAGGCAACTTATTTAGACAGTAATTACGAATGCATTGTTATAGTGAACAGACGACACAGTGTTATTGTGGGTGTACATTCTTGCTTGTTAGTTGCACGATTACGTAATGACTATAAGGCTCACATACTTAGAACAAATACCGGTACTGCTAATGACATGGTAATGCTACGTTTTGGTTTACTTGAAAATACATTGTGGATTTAAAGTGCGTTCTGAGAGATACCAGATGACACAGTGGTTATTTTATTTGACAGCTGCACGATTATATCACGACTCTACTAATGAGTGACAGAATTTATATTATTTATTTTGCTCTGCATCTGTTTTATATATGCACAGTTTTTCTGAATTGCTCTGGAAAGTAAAACATGTTTTAGTAGTAACTTTTGTGGTATAGTTACAATGACACATCCTTTATCGTAGCACAACAGTACATTACAGGATAGTACTTTCTTGATCACGGTACTGTAGGTAATAACTATGATATGGATACGCATAGCATTTCACTTTTCTTTATTACGGGGTAAGTACATTGACTTCTACACAAGTTCGCTTATGGACGATGATAATTACGACACTTGGCACATTTTTACCGTTAAGTAATAACAGAGATTATCTTACAACAAGACGCACAGTTTAGCGCTGCAGTACACGTATTTGAGTGATTAATTTTGTACTTAAAACATTTATATTTAAAAAATTTTGAATCACAAAGATACAAAGGAAATTTTCGGTGACAGATTTCATTCGATTGTTGTAATCTGTAACACCTGATGGTATAATTACATTAACCCTCAGGGGGGTACACGCTTACTTCATGTACCATGTGTTTGGCAAGCACAAGGAGCCCTACCTAATATGGTATTTGCTTATACAACTTTACACATCGGTACCATATTTCTCTAACACGTAAATTACATAGCTATTTGATCATTTAACTGAGAGAGACATTTTTTTTTACTTCATCAGTGACTGGTGTTTACGTAATTACACAGTTGGATAACTTCACACTTATGAAATTGTATTTTGTCTGTACTTTGTGAACTCTTCATATTTTTTCGGAACTATTGTGATACTACAAGAGCTTTGAATGATGTATTTGGTATGTGATCATGATTTTTAAAGTACATTTGAGTTAGATGACTTTACTGAAGGTTTTGAAAGTACCGAAAGAAGCTGCGACGATTTTGAGATGTGATTGATCAGTTATGGTGTTATTATTACGATGACGATGTGTGTTATGCTGTTGAGGTATGTTTATGATCAATAAGCTGGTGTTATATGATTAATTTTATTATGCTACGTACTTATTATGATGAAATATTGAAGAAGTGTTGACAAATATGTATTGTATATGTGTAATAAGGTAAGGACTAATGAGTAGAGGTTAAAGACTCTGATTTGTGGAAAAGGATGTTGGAAAGCAAGAATCGTACTTTAATAATTATGAAATGTGTGTACATGTGTGAATGTATCACAATGTCAGCGAAAATTTTTTGATCACTTCTATATAGGATTTTGTTTTTACACATTTGTAACGGAAATACTCAACCTGCGAAATATTTTTATATGAGACTGTCACTGCTGTCGTAAATATTTTGGTAAGAAAGCTAAGTAACCTTGATGTAATGCGTTATGGGTGCGCAGCTGTGCAAGTCACCTGGAGAAAAAGCCGTTAGGTGAAAAAAAGAGGCCATTAACCTCGCTATTGACATTTCTTTGTAGAAAGCATTTCAAATAAGACACTCTCATTTTTTAAACAAATGATTACAGTTTTGAGCTCATATTATCTGATATTTACTGAATTTCCTAATGAAATGATGAGAAATATTTTATGTCTGTACACCTGATTATGACTACTGTCTTTCTAGTTGAGAGTTTTTTTTTACTGCCTTATGAAATACCATATGGCTAGTGAATGATATTTCATGCTTTGCTTTGTATATATATTTGCCTATTTTCTTTAATATCTAGTTTCTAGCTGCTCAGCAGCATTGCTTAGAATGAAATTTAATATATGTATTAATGTAAATATTTCCTGCCTACAGATCCATTACACAATAATTTTATGATCTACTTTCTTAAAAAAAGGGAACACAAACAGACATATCCCTTCACAGGAATTGCATAAATAATTTTTTAACGATCTGGTAAATTGTCTGCTAGAGTAAGTTATCGTGATGCATCACTCGAGTGATAAGATGTAACAAAGGCATTTTTGGCCATCTTTACTGTAATATTTTTTCTTCTTGAGCTTTGTCATGTTTAGTTACAAGTTATAGCATTTGCTGCTGCTGTTTGCCAGGCATAGTGCTACTAAATTTCACTTTGTATTACTCTGTTAAGCCAGTTTTACTACTGATTTATTTTTCTTGTTGCTGCACATTGGCTCATATTAGTTGTAATGTTGCATTTGCTTTGCTAATTTATATTTCTTGCTGCTAGCTTTGCCAATTTGCATTTATTGTCTTTGCTGTTTGTGTTAATTTGTTATGTGGTGCTGCATTGCCTCGTCCCTTAGTGTATATATCTGAGCTCAGTAGATTTAAGTTAGCTTAAGACTATATAAGAACCTAACTATGAAGAATAGGGAAAGAATGTATTGATAAGTTATATTAAAAAGATTTGGGCAAAAACGAGTATTGTACAATGAGAAATATTAGAATATTTATTTAGAAAGAGGATACGAACAAAACATTAGGGTATAGGGACAACAGGGTTAGATAGGATTTTTTTTTTTTTCGCAGGAGCTTATGTTGAAATAAGAGGGAAGATCTATGGAATGAAGTTTTGGGTTGGACTGCAGTACCATGCGTCTCACTGCTCACTGAAAACAAACCCTGTCCTTTCCTCTTGCGTTATTCCGCTATGTGTTTGTGTTATGTTGTGTATTTGTGTTTTTTCTGTCTTTATGTGTTTAGCTAATAAGATTATGCTGTAGAATTTTTCTAGTACTAAGCTACATTTACTATGATGAGGAATACTGTTATCCTCAAATATAATTTACATTAATAATAAGTTATTTACTATGCAAGGTGTTTATATATTATTTTCGAAAACTATTCTAATCTTTCATGTATTTACTTATGTCATAATTCCTGTCACACTGGTGTATATGTTTATTTCTATTCTTTTGTAAAGCCTGTGTTACTACAAATGTTATCTCTACAATTATGTTCTTTAATGATGTATTTTGTACCTTTGTAATTGTATTCCTATGTTGTACATTTATAATTGTGTAGAAACCAGTTCTTCAAATTAAGTTACATTTCACTGCACACGTTTCTGTTGGTCATAGTATACGCACAATAGATGAAAAGTTGTGACTGCTAGTGTTTGCAGGTGTGTTGATAATTCAGCAAGGGACTGGTTAACAGCATTGCTGGTTCTAAAGACAATTACAAAAACTTTGTGAGTGCACAAGAGATGGTTTATGGACTTGCTACATTGTCAACAAGACTCTTCGATAGTGATTGTGCACCTTCACAGTTGCAACAGATGGCTGCTGGCCGACTCTAAAAGGACTACAGTGGGATGGCCCACCAATACCATTATTTCTAAGACTGCAGTGGGTCAGCACCTCTTGGTGGCCCACCAATACTATAATATCTACCAGGACTACAGTGGGTCTGCTCTGTGATGACCCACCTACCAATATTCTTCAACTTCGACTGTTTCATCAGAAACTACTACTTGTCTCAAAGGAAAGGGTGGCCAACAATGACGATTGAAGCGTACTCGCCTGGACAGAAGTCACCATAGTGCATGCTGTATTCAATCCCGAATCATTTTCTGTGTTTCATCGTCAATGTCAATGTCCAAGAATTATAGGAAACCTGCAGTGGTGCATCGGAAACCATTACCGTATTCCCTGAAAAGGCTTCAAGTACAGACCCTTTCGAGCGCTAATCGCCCGGATAGAAGTCTGTATGGTGCCTGTTGTACTCATTCCCGATCTAATTTCTGTGTTTCATCATCAATGTGAAAGTGCATGGGTAACCGTAAACAGGCAATTGAGCATCGGAAACTATTACTGGACTGACAGGATAGCCTCCACGTACAGAAACTTTGGAGCGTTACTCGCCTGGATAGAAGTCCTCATGCTGCCTGTTCTATTTATTCCCGATTCCATTTCTGTGTTTCATCGTCAACTTAATGGACCATGGGTAACAGTAAATTGGCAGTTGTGTGTCGGGAGCTATTACTGGAATACCAGGAAAGGCTCCAATTACAGACCCTGGGAGTTCAATATTATTTTCCGATGCACGACTGGCGGTTTACGGTTACCTAGGGATCTTCACGTTCACAATGAAACACAGAAACTGCATCGGGAGTAAATACGTCACCATCCATCCAGGCGAGTAACGCTCCAAAGGATGTGTACTTGAGCCTTTCATGGCTGTCCAGTAATAGTTTCCGATGCCCAACTGCCGGTTTTCTGTAACCCATTAGCGTTCACATTGACGATGAAACAGAGAGACTTCATCGGGCATGAACACAAAAGGCACCATACAGACTTCTATCCAGGCGAGTAACGCTCCAAAGGGTTTGCATTTGAAGATTTTCCTGGGAATATAGTAATAGGTTCCGATTAAAACTGCCAGTTTACTGTAACCTTTGGACCTTCAGACTGATGTTGAAAAAGAGTCAGTGCATTGGGAAAGAATACAACAGGCATTATGCCTACTTGTATCATGGCGAGCAACGATGCAAAGGCTCTGTTCTTGGAGCCATTTCTGGGAGTCCAGTAGTACAACACACAACTGGACGTTTAGTGTTAACTATTGACCTTCCCAATGACGGCGAAAGACAAAATTAGCACCGGGAATGAATACAACAGGCACCATCCCTACATCTATACAGGCGAATAACGCGCCAAATGGCCTTTCCTGGGAGTCCGGTAATAGTTTCCGATTCCCAACTGCCGGTTTTCTGTTACCTATGGACATGCACATTGACGATGAAACACAAAAATTGCATCGGGATTGAATACAACAGGCACCATGGGGGCTACTGTCGAGTCGAGTAATGCTCCAAACGGTCTGTACTTGGAACCATCGCTGGGAGCCCGGCAGTTTTGCATCGCAAACTATTATCGGACACTCAGGAAAGGCTCCAAGGACAGATCCTTTACAGCTTTTCTCGCCATGATAGAAGTAGTAATGCTGCCTGTTGTATTCATTCCCGATGCGATGTCTGTGTTTCAACCTCAATTTGAAGTTCCAAGTGGTACAGTAAACCTGCAGTTGAGCATCGGAAACTATTACTGTATCCCAAGGAAAGGCTCAAAATACAGACACTTTGGAGCGTTTTCAACTCGATAGAAATTTGTATGGTGTCTGTTGTATTCATTCCCGACACTATTTCTGTGTTTTGTCGTCAATGTGAAGGTCCATCGGTAACAGGAAACCGGCAGTTGTGCATCGGAAACTATGACAGGACTCTCAGAAAAGGCTCCAAGTACGGAATCTTTGGAGCGTTACTCGTCTGGATAGAAGGTGGCACGGTGCGTGTAGTATTCATTCCCGATGCAAATTCTGTGTTTCATCGACAATGTGAAGGTCTATGGGTAACAGAAAACCGGAAGTTGTGCATCGGAAACTATTACTGGACTGCCACGAAAGCCTCTATGTACAGACCCCTTGGAGAGTTTCTCGACTGCTTAGAATTAGGGGTGCTGCCTGCTGCATTCACTCCCGATGCAATTTCTGTGTTTCATCGGACGCTAATACTGGACTCCCAGGAAAGGCTCCAAGTGCAGACTCTTTGGAGCGTTACTCGGCTGGATTGAAGTAGGTGTGGAGCCTTTCGTATTCATTCCCGATGCAATATCGTTTTTTCATCGATAATTTGAAGGTCCATTGAGGACAGTAAACCGGCATTTGGGCACTGCAAATTATTACCGGATTCCCAGGGACAGCTCCAAGTGCAGACCCATTTGGAGGGTTGGTCGTCTGGATAGATGAAGGGATGATACTGTTGTATCCTTTCCCGATGCAATCTATGTGTTTCATCGTCATTGTGTAGGTCCATGGTTAAGAGTAAGCCTGCAGTTGTACTACGGAAACTGCTACTGGACTCAAAGCAAAGTCTCCAAGAACAGTCACTTTCGAGGGTTGCTCGCCATGATATAAGTAGGCATGGTGCCTGTTGTATTCATTATCGAAGCAGTGTCTCTATTTCAACGTCAATCTGAAGGTCCAAGGGGTACAGTAAACCGGCAGTTATGCATTGGACACTGTTACTGAATTCCCAGGAAAGCCTCCAAGTACAATGTGAATTTCAATGGCTATCAGAAAATCGGTGGCTGGGCATCGGAAACTATATCTAAACACCCAGGAAATGTTCTAATTACATAAGCTTAGGACCGTTAATCGCCTGGAGGGACGTCTTCATGGTGCCTGTTCTATTTATTCCCGATGTAAGTTCTGTGTTTCATCGTCAATGTGAAGGTCCATGGGTAACAGAAAACTGGAAGTTGTGGATCGGAAACTATGACTCGACTACCGGTACAGACACTTTTTAGTGACACTTCCGTAGATAGAAGTGGACCTGGTGATTTTTGTATTCATTCCCGATGCATTGTATGTGTTTCATCGTCAATGCAAATGTTCATGCGTCACAGTAAACCTGCATTTGTGCATCGGGAATTAATAATGGACTCATAGAAAAGGCTCCAAGTACAGAACCCTTAGGAGCGTTTCTGGGCTGGATGGAAGCAGGCATGGTACCTGAGTATTCATTCCCGATGCATTTTCTCTGTTTCATGGTCAATGTGAAGGTCCATGGGTAACAGTATGCCTGCAGTTGTGCATCTAAAACTATTACTCGACTCCCGGGAAAGGTGAAGGTTGAGACCCATTCGAGTGTTACTGCCCTGGATAGAAGTAATCATGGTGCGTGTTATATCCATTCCCGATGCATTGTCGGTGTTTTATCGTCAATATGAAAGTCCATGGTTAATAGTAAGCCTGTAGTTGTGCATTAGAAACTAATAACGGACTCGCAAAAAAGTCTCCAAATACAAACACTTTGGAGCGTTACTCGGCTGGATGGAATCAGTCATGGTGCCTGTCGTATTCATTCCCAATGCAATTTCTCTGTTTCATCCTCAATGTAAAGGTCCATGGGTAACAGCAAGCCTGCATTAGTGCATCGGAAACTCATAATGGTCTCCCAGGAAAGGCTCGAAGTACAGACCCTTTTGAGCGTCTCTCGGCAGTATGGAAGCTGGCGTGATGCCTATCGTATTTATTCCCAATGCAATTTGTATGTTTCATCGTGAATGGGAAGCTCAATGGGGAACAGTAAGAATGCAGTTGTGCATCGCAAACTGTTAATGGATTTCCCGGAAAGGCTTAATGTACAGACCCTTTGGAGCATTACTCGGCTGAATGGAAGCAGGTATGGTGGCTGTCGTATTCATTCCCGATGCAATTCCACCGTCTCCTCGTCAATGTGAAAGTCCATGGGTACCACTAAGAATGCAGTTGTGTATCGGAAACTAATAATGGACTCACAGGAGTGGCTCATATTACACAACCTATTGAGCCTTACTCACCTGTATAGATGCAGGCATAGTGCCCGTCGTATTCATCACCCATGGAATGTATCTGTCTCATCGACAATGTGAAGGCTCGAAGTTCAGACAATTTGCAACGTTAATCGCTGGATGGATGCTCTCATGATGCTTGTCGTATTCATTCCCGATGCAATTTATGTGTTTCATCGTTAATGTGAAGGTCCATGAGTAACAATATGCTAGGAGTTATGCATTAGAAACTAATATAGGACTCACTAGGAAAGGCTCCAAATACAGATCATTGTCAGCGTTACTCGCCTAGATGGAAGTAGGCATGCTGACTGTCGTATTCATTCCCGTTGCATTTTCTGTGTTGCATAGTCAATGTCAAGGCCCATGGGTAACAGTAAGCCTGCAGTTGTGCATCGGAATATAACAATGGACCCTCAGGAACGTTGCTCGCCTGGATGGATTCAGGCATTATGACTGTCGTATTCATTCCCGATGCTATTTCTGTGTTACATCGTTAATGTGAAGGCCCATGGTTAACAGTAAGCCTGTAGTTGTGCATCGGAAATTAATAATAGACTCTCAGGAAAGGCTCGAAACTCAGACCATTTGCATCGTTACTCGCTGGG
Organism: Schistocerca gregaria; assembly: GCF_023897955.1. Lineage (NCBI taxonomy): Eukaryota > Metazoa > Arthropoda > Insecta > Orthoptera > Acrididae > Schistocerca > Schistocerca gregaria. Next base: position 131,772,999 of record NC_064921.1, on the reverse strand, counting down.
TGGATGCACTCATGATGCTTGTCGTATTCATTCCCGATGCAATATCTGTGTTTCATGGTCGATGAGAAGGTCCATGAGTAACAATACGTTTGCAGTTGTGCCTTAGGTACTAATAAAGGACTCACTAGGAGAGGCTCCAAATACAGATCATTTTCAGCGTTACTCGCCTAGATGGAACCAAGCATGCTGTCTGTCGTATTCATTCCCCTTGCAATTTCTGTGTTTCATCGTCAGTGTAACGGTCCATGCGTAACAATAAGCCTGCAGTTGTGCGTCGGAAACTAATAATTGACTCCACGGTAAGGCTGCAAGTACAGACCCTTCGGAGCCTTAATTAGCTAGATGGAAGCAGGCATGGTGCCTGTCATATTCATTCCGAATGCAATTTCTCTCTTGCATCGTCAATGTGAAGGTCCATGGGTAACAGTAAAGCTGAAAATGAGCTACGGAAACTGTTTCACGACTCCCAAGAAAAGTCAAGGTACAGACCCTTTGGCTTGTTACTGCGGTGGACAGAAGTCGGATTGGTGCGTGTTGCTGACAATGGATTCCCATTAATGGCTACAATTAGAGACCCTTTTTAGGGTTTCCCATCTGGATGGAAGCTGACATAGTGGCTGTCGTATTCATTACCGATGCAAATTATGTGTTACATCGTCAATGTGAAGGTCCATGGGTAACATTAAACCTGCAGTTGGGCATCGGAAACTAATAACGGACTCCCACGAAAGATTCGAAGTTCCGACCATTTGCAACGTTACTCGCCAAATGGATGCCGGCATGATGCTTGTCGTATTCATTCCCGATGCAGTTTCTGTGTTTCATCTTCAATGTGAAGGTCCATGGGTAACAGTAGGCCTGCAGTTGTGCATCGGAATCTAATAATGGGCTCCCAGGAAAGGCTCCAAATGCAGAACGTTTACAGCGTTACTCCCTTAGATGGAAAGAGGCATGCTCTCTGTCGTATTCATTCCCGATGCAAGGTCTCTGTTCCATCGTTAATGTGAAGGTCCATGGGTAACAGTAAAGCTGCAGCTGTGCATCGGAAACTAATAATGACCTCTCAGGAATGGCTCGAATATCAGACCATTTGCAACGTTACTCGCCTGGATGTATTCAGGGATGATGCATGTCGTATTCATTCACGATGCAATTTCTGTGTTTCATCGTCAATCTGAAGGTCCGAGAGTAAGAATCAGCTTGCAGCTGTGCATTAGAAACTAATAAAGGACTCACTAGAAATGGTTAAAAATATAGGTCATTTCCAGCGTTACTCGCCTAGATGGAAGAAGGCATGCAGCCTGTCGTATTCATTCCCGTTGCAATTTGTGTGTTACGTCGTCAATGTGAAGGTCCATAGGTAACAATAAACCTGTAGTTGAGCATCCGAAACGCATAATGGACTCTCAGGAAAGGCTCCAAATACAGACCGTCTTCAGCGTTACTCGCCCAGATGGAAGCAGGCATACTCCCTTTCGTATTCATTTCAGATGTAATTTCTGTGTTCCATCGTCAATGTGAACGTCCATGGGTAACAGGAAGGCTGCAGTTGGGCAGCGGAAACTGTTAATGGACTCTCAGGTAACACTAGAATTTCAGACCATTTGCTACGTTACTCGCCTGGATTGATGCAGGCATGATGATTGTCGTATTCATTCCCGATGCAATTTCTGTGTTACATCGTCAATGTGAATGTTAATGGTTATCACAATGCCAGCAGTTGTCCATCGGAAGCTAATAATTAACTCTCAGTAAAGGCTCGAATTTCAGACCATTTGCAACCTTACTCGACTAGATTAATGCAGGCATGATGATTTCGTATTCATTCCCGACGCAATTTCTGTGTTACATCGTCAATGTGAAGATCCATGGGTAACAGTAACCATGCAGTTGTGCATTGGAAACTAATAATGGACTCTCAGTAAAGACTCGAAGTTAGGACCATTTGCAACGTTACTCGCCTGGATGGATGCAGGCGTGATGATTGTCGTATTCATTCCCGATGCAATTTGTGTGTTACATCGTCAATGTGAAGGTCCATGGGTAACAATGGGCCTGCAGTGTTGCAACCGAAACTAATAATAGACTAGCAAGAAGGGCTCCAAATACAGACCGTTTTCAGCGATACAAGCCTAGGTGCAAGCAGGCATGCTGTCTGTCTTATTCATTCCCGATGCAATTTCTGTGTTGCAACGTCACTGTGAAGGTCCATGGGTAACAATAAGCCTGCAGTTGTGCATCCGAAACTAATACTGGACTCTCAGGGAAGGCTCCAAATACAGACCGTTTTCAGCGTTACTCGCCTACATGGAAGCAGGCATGATGAGTGTCGTATTAATTCCCGATGCAATTTCTGTGTTCCATTGTTAATGTGAAGGTCCATGGGTAACAATAAGCTTGCAGTTGTGCATTACAAACTAATAATGGACACACTAGGAATTGCTCCAATACAGATCATTTACAGCGTCTCTCGCGTATATGGAAGCAGGCATGAAGACAGTCGTATTCATTCCCGATGCAAATTCTGTGTTACATCGTCAATGTGAAGTTCCATGGGTAACAGTAAGCCTGCAGTTGTGTATCGGAAACTAATAATGGACTCTCAGGAAAAGCTCGAATTTCAGATCATTTGCAACGTTACTCGCCTGGATGGATGCGGGCTTGATGTTTGTCGTATTCATTCCCAATGCAAATTTTGTGTTTCGTCATCAATGTTATGGTCAATGGGTAACAATACGCCTGCAGCGTTGCATACGAAACTAATAATAGACTCGCAGGAAGGGCTCCAAATACATACAATTTTCAGCGTTACTCACCTAGATGGAAGCAGGCATGCTGCATGTCGTATTCATTCCCGATGCAATTTCTGTGCTACATCATCAATGTGAAGGTCCATGGCAACAGTAAGCCTGTAGTTGTGCATCGAAAACTAATAGTGGACTCTCAGGAAAGTCCCGAATTTCTGACCATCTGCATCATGCAGGTATGACTATTGTCCTATTCAATCCCGTTGCAAGTCCTGTGTTACATCGTTGACGTTAATGTCAATGGGTAACAGAAAGCCTGCAGTTGTGCATCGGAAACTAATAATGGACTCTCAGGGAGGGCTCGAATTTCAGACCATTTGCATCATGCAGGTATGACGATTGTCGTATTCAATCCCGTTGCAAGTTCTGTGTTACATCGTTGACGTTAATGTCAATGGGTAACAGAAAGCCTGCAGTTGTGCATCGGAAACTAATAATGGACTCTCAGGGAGGGCTCCAAATACAGGCCATTTGCTACGTTACTCGAATGGATGGATGCAGGCATGATGATTGTCGTATTCATTCCTGTTCCAATTTCTGTGTTTCATCGTCAGTGTGAAGATCCATGGGTAACAATAACCCTATAATGTTGCATCCGAAACTAATATTGGACTCCCTGGAAAGGCTCTAAATACAAACCGTTTTCAGCGTTACTAGCCTATATGGAAGTAGGCATGCTGCCTTTCATATTCATTCCCGATATAATTTCTGTATTCCATCGTCAATGATAATGTCTATGGGTAACAGTAAGCCTGCAGTTGCGCATCGGAAGCTAATAATGGACTCTCAGGAAAGTCCCGAAATTCTGACCATTTGCATCTTGCAGGTATGACTATTGTCCTATTCAATCCCGTTGCAAGTTCTGTGTTACATCGTTGACGTTAATGTCAATGGGTAACAGAAAGCCTGCAGTTGTGCATCGGAAACTAATAATGGACTCTCAGGGAGGGCTCCAAATACAGGCCATTTGCTACGTTACTCGAATGGATGGATGCAGGCATGATGATTGTCGTATTCATTCCCGTTCCAATTTCTGTGTTTCATCGTCAGTGTGAAGATCCATGGGTAACAATAACCCTATAATGTTGCATCCGAAACTAATATTGGACTCCCTGGAAAGGCTCCAAATACAAACCGTTTTCAGCGTAACTAGCCTATATGGAAGCAGGCATGCTGCCTTTCATATTCATTCCCGATATAATTTCTGTATTCCATCGTCAATGATAATGTCTATGGGTAACAGTAAGCCTGCAGTTGCGCATCGGAAGCTAATAATGGACTCTCAGGAAAGGCTCGAATTTCAGACCATTTGCATCATGCAGGTATGACGATTGTCGTATTCAATCCCGTTGCAAGTTCTGTGTTACATCGTTGACGTTAATGTCAATGGGTAACAGAAAGCCTGCAGTTGTGCATCGGAAACTAATAATGGACTCTCAGGGAGGGCTCCAAATACAGGCCATTTGCTACGTTACTCACCTGGATGGATCAGGAATGATGATTGTCGTATTCATTCCAGATGCAATTTTTGTGTTTCATCGTCAATGTGAAGGTCCATGGGTATTAATAAGCCTGCAGTGTTGCATCCGAAGCAAATAATACACTCGCAGGAAAGTTTCCAAATTCATTCAATTTTCAACGTTGGCAACAGTAAGCCTGTAGTTGTGCATCGGAAACTAATAATGACTCTCAGGAAAGCTTCGAAGTTCAGACCATTTGCAACGTTACACTACTGGATGGATGCAGACATGATGATTATCGTATTCATTCCTGATGCAATTTCTGTGTTACATCGTCAATGTGAAGGTCCATGGGTAACAATAAGCAAACAGTGTTGCCTCTGTAACTAATAATGGAGTCTCATGAAAGGCTCAAAGAACAGACCATTTCCAACGTTACTCGCCTGGATGGATTCAGGCATGATGCAAGTCGTATTCATTACCGTTGTAATTTCTGTGTTTCACCTTAATATGAAGGTCCATGGGTAACAATAAGCCTGCAGCGTTGCATCCGAAACTAATAATAGACTCGCAGGAAGAGCTCCAAATACAGACAATTTTCAGCGTTATTCACTTAGATGGAAGCAGGCATGCTGCATGTCGTATTCATTCCCAATGCAGTTTCTATGTTACATCGTCAAAGTGAAGGTCCATGGCAACATTAAACCTTTAGTTGTGCATCGGAAACTAATAATGGACTCTCACTGAAGTCTCGAATTTAAGACCATTTGCATCATGCAGGCATGATGATTGTCGTATTCATGCCCGTTGTAAGTTTTGCGTTACACCGCTAACTAAAATGTCAATGTGTAACAGTAATCCTGCAGTTGTGCATCGGAATGTAATAATGGACTCTAAGGGAGGGCTTGAATTTTAGACCATTTACACCGTTACTCGACTGGATGGATGCGGGAATGATGATTGTGAAATTCATTCCCGATGCAATTTCCAAATTTCATCGTCAATGTGAAGGTTCATGGGTAGCAATAAGAATGCAGTGTTGCATCCGAAACTAATAATAGTCTCGCGGGAAAGGCTCCAAATACAGACAAAATTTCAGCGTTACTCGCCTAGATGGAAGCAGGCATTCTGCTAGTCGTAATCCTTCCCGATGCAATTTCCGTGTTCCACCGTCAATGTTAAGGTCCTTGAGTAACAGTAAGCCTGCAGTTGTGCATCGGAAACTGATAATGGACTCTCAGGAAAGGCTCGAATTTCAGACCATTTGCACCGTTACTCGATTGGATGGATGCAGGCATGATGATTGTCGTATTCATTCCCGATGCAATTTCCGTGTTCCATCATCAATGTGAAGGTCCATAGGTGACGATGAGCCTGCAGGTTTGCATCCGAAACTAATAATAGGCTCGCAAGACGGGCTCCAAATACAGACAAATTTCAGCGTTACTCGCCTAGATGGAAGGAAAATGCTGCCTGTGGGAATCATTTCCGATGCAATTTCCGTGTTCCATCGTCAATGTGAATGTCGATCGGTAACAGTAAGACATCAGTTGCACATCGGAAACTAATTATGGACTGTCAGGAAAGACTCGAATTTCAGACCATTTGCTACGTTACTCACCTGGATGGATGCCGGAATGATGATTGTCGTATTCATTCCCGATGCAATTACCGTGTTTCATCGTCAATTTGAAGGTCCATGGGTAACAATAAGCAAACAGTGTTGCCTCTGTAACTAATAATGGAGTCTCATGAAAGGCTCAAAGAACAGACCATTTCCAACGTTACTCGCCTGGATGGATTCAGGCATGATGCAAGTCGTATTCATTACCGTTGTAATTTCTGTGTTTCACCTTAATATGAAGGTCCTTGGGTAACAATAAGCCTGCAGCGTTGCATCCGAAACTAATAATAGACTCGCAGGAAGAGCTCAAAATACAGACAATTTTCAGCGTTATTCACCTAGATGGAAGCAGGCATGCTGCATGTCGTATTCATTCCCAATGCAGTTTCTATGTTACATCGTCAAAGTGAAGGTCGATGGCAACATTAAACCTTTAGTTGTGCATCGGAAACTAATAATGGACTCTCACTAAAGTCTCGAATTTAAGACCATTTGCATCATGCAGGCATGATGATTGTCGTATTCATGCCCGTTGTAAGTTTTGCGTTACACCGCTAACGTAAATGTCAATGTCTAACAGTAATCCTGCAGTTGTGCATCGGAATGTAATAATGGACTCTAAGGGAGGGCTTCAAGTTTAGACCTTTTACACCGTTACTCGACTGGATGGATGCGGGAATGATGATTGTGAAATTCATTCCCGATGCAATTTCCAAATTTCATCGTCAATGTGATGGTTCATGGGTAGCAATAAGCCTGCAGTGTTGCATCCGAAACTAATAATAGTCTCGCGGGAAAGGCTCCAAATACAGACAAAATTTCAGCGTTACTCGCCTAGATGGAAGCAGGCATTCTGCTAGTCGTAATCCTTCCCGATGCAATTTCCGTGTTCCAGCGTCAATGTTAAGGTCCATGAGTAACAGTAAGCCTGCAGTTGTGCATCGGAAACGGATAATGGACTCTCAGGAAAGGCTCGAATTGCAGACCATTTGCACCGTTACTCGATTGGATGGATGCAGGCATGATGATTGTCGTATTCATTCCCGATGCAATTTCCGTGTTCCATCATCAATGTGAAGGTCCATAGGTGACGATGAGCCTGCAGGTTTGCATCCGAAACTAATAATAGGCTCGCCAGACGGGCTCCAAATACAGACAAATTTCAGCGTTACTCGCCTAGATGGAAGGAACATGCTGCCTGTGGGAATCATTTCCGACGCAATTTCCGTGTTCCATCGTCAATGTGAATGTCGATCGGTAACAGTAAGACATCAGTTGCACATCGGAAACTAGTAATGGACTGTCAGGAAAGACTCGAATTTCAGACCATTTGCTACGTTACTCACCTGGATGGATGCCGGAATGATGATTGTCGTATTCATTCCCGATGCAATTACCGTGTTTCATCGTCAATTTGAAGGTCCATGGGTACCAATAAGCCTCCAGTGTTGCATCCGAAACTAATAATAGACTAGCAGGAAGGGCTCCAAATACATACAATTTTCAGCGTTACTCACCAATATGGAACCATGCATGCTGCATGTCGCATTCATTCCCGATGCATATTCTGTGTTACATCGTCAAAGTGAAGGTCCATTGCAACAGTAAGCCTGTAGTTGTTCATTGGAAACTAATAATGGACTTTCAGGAAAGTCTCGAATTTCAGACCACTTGAATCATGCAGGCATGATGATTGTCGTATTCATTCCCGTTGCAAGTTCTGTGTTACATCGTTAACGTTAATATCAATGGGTAACAGTGATCCTGCACTTGTGCAATCGGAATGTAATAATGGACTCTCAGGGAGGGCATAAATTTCAGACCATTTACTTGGTTACCCGACTGCATGGATGCTGGCATGATGATTGTTGTATTCATTCCCGATGCGATTTCTGTGTTTCATCGTGAATGTGAAGGTCCATTGGTAAAAATAAGCCTGCACTGTTGCATCCGAATCTAATAATAGTCAAACAGGAAAGGCTCCAAATACAGACAACTATCAGCGTTACTCGCCTACACCGAAGCAGGCATGCTGTCTGTCCTAATCATCCCCGATTCAATTAACGTCTTCCATCGTCAATGTGAAGGTCCATGGGTAACAGTTAGCCTGCAGTTGTGCATCGGAAACTAATAATGGACTAGCCAGACGGGCTCCATATACAGACAATTTTCAGCATTACTCGCCCCGGTGGAAGCAGGCATGCTGCCTGTCGTGATCATTACCAATGCAATATCTGTGTTCCATCGTCAAAGTGGAGGTCCATGGGTACCGATAAGCCTGCAGTGTTGCATCCAAAACTAGTAATAGACTCGACAGAAGGGCTCCAAATACAGACAATTTTCAGCGTTACTTGCCTAGTTGGAAGCAGGCATGCTGCCCCTGTTGTATCCATTCCCGATAATATTTCTATGTTTAATAGTCAGTGTGAATGCCCATGAGTAACAATAAGCTTGCAGTGGTCCATTAGAAACTTATAATGGACTCACTAGGAATTGATCCAATACACATAATTTACAGCGTCTCTCGCCTAGATGGAAGCACTCATGATGACTGTCGTATTCATTCCCGATGCAATTTGTGTGTTACATCGTCAATGTGAAGGTCCATGAGTAACAATAAGCCTGTGGTGTTGCATCCGAAACTAATAATAGTCTCGCAGGAAAGGATCCAATTACAGACAAATTTCAGCGTTACTCCCCTAGATGGAATCAGGCAAACTGCCTGTCGTAATCATTCCCGGTGCTATTTCCGTGTTCCATCGTCAATGTGAAGGTCCATGGGTAATAGTAAGACAGCTGTTGCGCATCGGAAACTAAAAGTGGTCTGTCAGGAAAGACTCGATTTTCAGACCATTTGCAACGTTACTCGACTGATGTATGGAGGCATGGTGATTGTCGTATTCATTCCCGATGCAGTTTCTGTGTCACATCGTCAATGTGAAGGTCCATGGGTAACGATAAGCCTGCAGTATTGCATCCGAAACTAATAATAGACTCGCCAGACGGGCTCCAAATACAGACAAATTTCAGCGTTACTCGCCTTCTGGAAGCAGGCATGCTGCCTGTCGTAATCATTCCCGGTGCGATTTCCCTGTTCCATCGTCAATGTTGTGGTCCATGGGTAACTGTAAGACAGCAGTTGCGCATCGGAAACTAATAATGGACTGTCAGGAAAGACTCGATTTTCAGACCACTGGCAACGCTATTCGCCTGGATGGATGCAGGCATGATGATTGTCGTATTCATTCCCGATGAAATTTCTATGTGACATTGTCAGTGTGAAGTTCAATGGGTAACAGTATGCCTGCAGTTGTGCATCGGAAACCAGTAATGGACACTCAGGAAAAGCTCGAATTTCAGATCATTTTAACGTTACTCGCCTGGATGGATGCAGTAATATTGATTGTGAAAATCATTCCTGATGCAATTTCTGTGTTTCATCGTCAATGTGAAGGTCCATGGGTAACAATAAGCCTGCAGTCAGTGTTGCTTCCGAAACTAATAATGGTCTCTCATGAGAGGCACAAATATCAGTCCATTTTCAACGTTACTCGCCTGGATGGATTCAAGCATGATGATAGTCGTAATCATTATCGTTGTCATTTCTGTGTTTCATCGTCAATGTGAAGGTCCATGGGTAATAATAATTCTGCAGTTGTGTATCCGAAACTAATAATGGACTCCTAGGAAAGGCTCCAAATACAGACAGTTTTTAGCGTTGCTCGCCTAGATGGAAGCAGGAATGCTGCCTATCGAAACATTCCCGATGCAGTCTCTGGGTTCCATCGTTAATGTGAAGGTCCCTGGGTAACAGTAAACCTGCAGTTGAGCATCCGAAACTAATAATGGACTCTCAGGAAAGGCTCTAATATCAGATCATTTGCAACGTTACCCTCCAGGATGAATTAAGGCATGATGCATGTCGTATTCATTCCAGTTGCAATTTCGGTGTTTCATCGTTAATGTGAAGGTCCATGGGTAAGAGTAAAGCTGCAGTTGTGCATCGGAAACTAATAATGGACTCTTAATAATGGCTCGAATTTCAGACCATTTGCAACGTTACTCGTCTGGATGGATAAACGCATGATGCATGTCATATTCATTCCCGAATTAGTTTCTATGTTTCATATTCAATGTGAATGTCCATGGGTAGCAGTAAAGCTGCACTTGTGCATCGGAAACTAAAATGGACTCTCAGGAAAGGCCCGAATTTCAGACCATTTGTAACGTTACTCGCCTGGATGTAATCAGGCATGATGCATGTCGTATTCATACCCGTTGCAATTTCTGTGTTTCATCGTTAATGTGAAGGTCCATGGGTGACAGTAAACCTGCGGTTGAGCATCCGAAACTAATAATGGACTCTCAGGAAAGGCTCGAATATCAGATCATTTGCAACGTTACCCTCCACGATGAATTAAGGCATGATGCTTGTCGTATTCATTTCCGTTGCAATTTCGGTGTTTCATCGTTAATGTGAAGGTCTGTGGGTAAGAGTAAAGCTGCAGTTGTGCATCGGAAACTAATAATGGACTCTCAGGAAAGGCTCGAATTTCAGACCAATTTCAACGTTACTCCCATAGATGGATTCAGGCATGATGTATGACGTATTCATTCATGTTGCAATTTCTGTGTTTCATCGTTAATGTGAAGGTCCATGGGTAACAGTAAGCCTGCAGTTGTGCATCCGAAACTAATAATAGACTCGCCACACGGGCCCCATATACAGACAATTTTCAGCGTTACTCGCCTACATGGAAGCAGACATGCTGCCTGTCATATTCATTTCCGATGCAATTTCTGTGTTCCATCGTCAATGTGAAGGTCCATGGGTAAAAACAAGCTTGCATTGTTGCATCCGAAACTAATAATACACTCGCAGGGAAGGCTCCATATACAGACTATTTTCATCGTTAATCGCCTAGATGGAAGCAGGCATATTGCCTGTCGTATTCATTCCAGATGCAATTTCTGTGTTCCATCGTGAATGTGAAAGTCCATGTGTAACATTTAGCCTGCAGTTGTGCATCCGAAACTAATAAAAGACTCTCGGGAATGGCTCGAATATCAGACCATTTGCTACGTTACTCGCCTAGATGGATTCAGGCATGATGCACGTCATATTCATTCCCGGTGCTCTTTCTGTGTTCCGTCGTTAACGTGAATGTCCATGGGTAAGAGTAAAGCTGCAGTTGGGAATCGGGAACTACTAATGGACTCTCAAGAAAGGCTATAATTTCAGACCATTTGCCACGTTACTCGCCTAGATGGATTCAGGCATGAAGCATGTCATAATCATTCCCGGTGCACTTTCTGTGTTTCATCGTTAATGTGAAGGTCCATGGGTAACAATAAATCTGCAGTTGTGCATCGGAAACAATTAATGGACTCTCAGGTAATGCTCGAATTTCAGACCATTTGTAACGTTACTCGCCTGGATTGATGCAGGCATAATGATTGCCGTACTCATTCCCGATGCAATTTTTTGTGTTTCTTCGTCAATGTGAAGGTCCATGGGTAACAATAAGCCTGTAGTGTTCCATCCGAAACTAACAATAGACTCGCAGAAAGAGCTCCAAATACAGACCTTTTTTAGCGTTACTCGCCTAGAAGCAAGCAGGTATGCTGCCTTTCGTATTCATTCCCGATCCAATTTCTGTGTTACATCGTCAATGTGAATTTCAATGGGTAACTGTAAGGTTGCATTTGTGCGTCGGAAACTAATAATGGACTCTCATGAAAGGCTCGATGTTCAGACCATTTGCAACGTTACTCGACTGGATGGATGCAGACATTATGCTTTCGTATTCATTCCCGATGCTATTTTTGTGATCCATCGTCGATGTGAATCTCCATTAGTAACAATAAGCTTGCTGTTGTGCATTAGACACTAATAAGGGACTCTCTAGAAAAACTCGAAATGCACAATATTTTCAGCGTTACTCGCCTAGATGGAAGCAGGCATGCTGCCTGTCGTATTCATTCCCGATGCCATTACCGTGTTCCATCGTCAATGTGAAGTTCCATGGGTAACAGTATGCATGCAGTTGTGCATCCGAAACGAATAATGGAGTCTCATTAAAGGCTCCAAATACAGACCGTCCTCAGCGTTATTCGCCTAGATGGAAAAAGGAATGCTGCCTGCCGTAATCATTCCCGATGCAATTACCGTGTTACATCGTCAATGTGAATGTATATGGGTAACAGTAAGCCTGCAGTTGTGCATCGGAAACTAATAATAAACAGTCAGGAAAAACTCGCATTTCAGACCATTTGCGACGTTACTCGACTGGATGGATGCAGGCATGATGATTGCCGTCTTCATTCCCGATGCAATGTCTGTGTCACATCGTCAATGTGATAGTCCATGGGTGACAAAAAGCCTGCAGTGTTGCATCCGTAACTAATAATAGACTCGCCAGACGGGCTCCAAATGCAGAAAATTTTCAGCGTTTCTCAAATAGACGGATACAGCCTTGCTGCCAGTCGTATTCATTCCCGATGAAATTTCTGTGTTACAGCGTCAATGTGAAGGTCCATGGGTAACAGTAAGCCTGCAGTTCTGCATCGGTAACAAATAATGGACTCTCAGGAAGGATCGAATTTCACCAGATTTGCAACGTTACTCGCCTGGATGGTTGCAAGCATGATTATTGTCGTATTCATTCCCGATGCAATTTGTGTGTCACATCGTCAATGTGAAGGTCCATGGGTAACGACAAGCCTGCAATGTTGCATCCGAAACTAATTATAGACTCGCCAGACCGGCTCGAAATAGAGACAAATTTCAGCGTTACTCGCATAGATAGAAGCAGGTATTCTGCCTGTCGTAATGATTCCCGATGCAATTTACTTGTTCCTTCGTCAATGTGAAGGTCCATGGGGTACAATATGGCTGCAGTGTTGCATCCGAAAGTAATAATAGTCTCGCAGGGAAGGCTCCAAGTACACACATTTCAGCGTTACTCGCCTAGATGGAAGCAGGCATGCTGATTAACGTAATCATTCCCCATGCAATTACCGTGCTCCATCGTCAATGTGAAGTGCCATGGGTAAAAGTAAGCCTGCTGTTGTGCATCGGAAACTAATAATGGACTTTCAGGAAAGGCTCGAATTTCAGACCAATATCAGCGTTGCTCGCCTGGATGGATGGCGGAATGTGATTGTCGTATTCATTCCCGATGCAATTTCTGTGTGACATCGCCAATGTGAAGGTCCATGGGTATCAATAAGTCTGCAGTGTTGCATCCGAAGCTAATAATAGACTCACCAGACGGGCTCCAAATACAGACGTTACTCAGCGTTACTCGCCTATATGGAAGCAGGCATGATGGCTGTCGTAATCATTCCCGATGCAATTACCGGATTCCATCGTCAATGTGAAGGTCCATGGGTAACAGTAAGCCTGCAGTTGTGCATCGAAAACTAATAATGGACGCTCAGGAACGGCTCGAATTTCAGACCATTTGCAACGTTACTCGCCTGGATGGATGCAGGCATGATGACTGTCGTATTCATTCCCGATGCAATTTCTGTGTTACATCGACAAATGTGAATTTCAATGGGTAACTGTAAGGTTGCAGTTGTGCGTCGGAAACTAATAATGGACTCTCATGAAAGGCTCGATGTTCAGACAATTTGCAACGTTACTCGACTGGATGGATGCAGACATTATGCTTTCGTATTCATTCCCGATGCTATTTTTGTGATCCATCGTCGATGTGAATCTCCATTAGTAACAATAAGCTTGCTGTTGTGCATTAGACACTAATAAGGGACTCTCTAGAAAAACTCGAAATGCACAATATTTTCAGCGTTACTCGCCTAGATGGAAGCAGGCATGCTGCCTGTCGTATTCATTCCCGATGCAATTACCGTGTTCCATCGTCAATGTGAAGTTCCATGGGTAACAGTATGCATGCAGTTGTGCATCCGAAACGAATAATGGAGTCTCATTAAAGGCTCCAAATACAGACCGTCCTCAGCGTTATTCGCCTAGATGGAAAAAGGAATGCTGCCTGCCGTAATCATTCCCGATGCAATTACCGTGTTACATCGTCAATGTGAATGTATATGGGTAACAGTAAGCCTGCAGTTGTGCATCGGAAACTAATAATAAACAGTCAGGAAAAACTCGCATTTCAGACCATTTGCGACGTTACTCGACTGGATGGATGCAGGCATGATGATTGCCGTCTTCATTCCCGATGCAATGTCTGTGTCACATCGTCAATGTGATGGTCCATGGGTGACAAAAAGCCTGCAGTGTTGCATCCGTAACTAATAATAGACTCGCCAGACGGGCTCCAAATGCAGAAAATTTTCAGCGTTTCTCAAATAGACGGATACAGCCTTGCTGCCAGTCGTATTCATTCCCGATGAAATTTCTGTGTTACAGCGTCAATGTGAAGGTCCATGGGTAACAGTAAGCCTGCAGTTCTGCATCGGTAACAAATAATGGACTCTCAGGAAGGATCGAATTTCACCAGATTTGCAACGTTACTCGCCTGGATGGTTGCAAGCATGATTATTGTCGTATTCATTCCCGATGCAATTTGTGTGTCACATCGTCAATGTGAAGGTCCATGGGTAACGACAAGCCTGCAATGTTGCATCCGAAACTAATTATAGACTCGCCAGACCGGCTCGAAATAGAGACAAATTTCAGCGTTACTCGCATAGATAGAAGCAGGTATTCTGCCTGTCGTAATGATTCCCGATGCAATTTACTTGTTCCTTCGTCAATGTGAAGGTCCATGGGGTACAATATGGCTGCAGTGTTGCATCCGAAAGTAATAATAGTCTCGCAGGGAAGGCTCCAAGTACACACATTTCAGCGTTACTCGCCTAGATGGAAGCAGGCATGCTGATTAACGTAATCATTCCCCATGCAATTACCGTGCTCCATCGTCAATGTGAAGTGCCATGGGTAAAAGTAAGCCTGCTGTTGTGCATCGGAAACTAATAATGGACTTTCAGGAAAGGCTCGAATTTCAGACCAATATCAGCGTTGCTCGCCTGGATGGATGGCGGAATGTGATTGTCGTATTCATTCCCGATGCAATTTCTGTGTGACATCGCCAATGTGAAGGTCCATGGGTATCAATAAGTCTGCAGTGTTGCATCCGAAGCTAATAATAGACTCACCAGACGGGCTCCAAATACAGACGTTTCTCAGCGTTACTCGCCTATATGGAAGCAGGCATGATAGCTGTCGTAATCATTCCCGATGCAATTACCGGATTCCATCGTCAATGTGAAGGTCCATGGGTAACAGTAAGCCTGCAGTTGTGCATCGAAAACTAATAATGGACGCTCAGGAACGGCTCGAATTTCAGACCATTTGCAACGTTACTCGCCTGGATGGATGCAGGCATGATGACTGTCGTATTCATTCCCGATGCAATTTCTGTGTTACATCGACAAATGTGAATTTCAATGGGTAACTGTAAGGTTGCAGTTGTGCGTCGGAAACTAATAATGGACTCTCATGAAAGGCTCGATGTTCAGACAATTTGCAACGTTACTCGACTGGATGGATGCAGACATTATGCTTTCGTATTCATTCCCGATGCTATTTTTGTGATCCATCGTCGATGTGAATCTCCATTAGTAACAATAAGCTTGCTGTTGTGCATTAGACACTAATAAGTTACTCACTAGGAAAAACTCGAAATGCACGTCATTTTCAGCGTTACTCGCCTAGATGGAAGCAGGCATGCTGCCTGTCGTATTCATTCCCGATGCAATTACCGTGTTCCATCGTCAATCTGAAGTTCCATCGGTAACAGTATGCATGCAGTTGTGCATCCGAAACGAATAATGGAGTCTCATTAAAGGCTCCAAATACAGACCGTCTTCAGCGTTATTCGCCTAGATGGAAAAAGGCATGCTGCCTGCCGTAATCATTCCCGATGCAATTACCGTGTTACATCGTCAATGTGAATGTATATGGGTAACAGTAAGCCTGCAGTTGTGCATCGGAAACTAATAATGGACTCTCAGGAAAGGCTCGAATTTTGCCAGATTTGCAACGTTACTCGCCTGGATGGATGCAGGCATGATTAATGTCGTATTCATTCCCGATGCAATTTCTGTGTTATATAGTCAATGTGAAGGTCCATGGGTAAAAATAAGCCTGCAGTGTTCCATCCAAAACTAATAATAGACTCGCAGTAAGGGTTCCAAATACAGACCGTTTTCAGCGTTACTCGCCTGGATGCCAGCAGGCATGCTGCCTGTTGAATTCATTCCCGATGCAATTTCTGTATTGCATCATCACTGTGAAGGTCCATGGGTAACAATAAGCATGCAGTTGTGCATTCGAAACTAATAAGGACTCTCATGAAAGGCTCCAAATACAGACCGTTTTCAGCCTTACTAGCCTATATGGAAGCAGGCATGCTGCCTTTCGTATTCATTCCCGAAGCAATTTCTGTGTTACATCGTCAATGTGAATGTCAATGGGTAACAGTAATCCTGCAGTTGTGCATCGGAAACTAATAATGGACTCTCAGGAAAGGCTCGAATTTCAGTCCATTTGCAACGTTACTCGCCTGGATTGATTCTGGCATGATGCATGTCGTATTCTTCCCGTTGCAATTTCTGTGTTTCATCGTCAATGTGAAGTTCCGTGGGTAACAATATGCCTGCAATTGTGCATACGAAACGAATAATGGACTCTCAGGAAAAGCTCCAAATACAGACCGTCTTCAGCGTTATTGGCCTAGATGGAAAAAGGCATCTTGCCTGTCGTAATCATTCCCGCTGCAATTACCGTGTTACATCGTCAATGTGAAGGTATATGGGTAACAGTAAGCCTGCAGTTGTGCATCGGAAACTAATAATGGACTCTCAGGAAAGGCTCGAAATTCGCCAGATTTGTAACGTTACACGCCTGGATGAATGCAGGCACAATGATTGCCGTACTCATTCCCGATGCAATTTTTTGTGTTTCATTGCAAATGTGAAGGTTTCATGGTAACAATAAGCCTACATTGTTGCATCCGAAACTAATAAGAGACTCGTAGGATTGAATCCAAATACAGTCTATTTTCATCGTTAATCGCCTAGATGCAAGGAGGTATGCTTCCTGTCGTATTCATTACCGCTGCAATTTTTGTGTTACATCGTCAATGTGAATTTCAATGGGTAACACTATGCCAGCAGTTGTGCATCGGAAACTAATAATGGACTCTCAGGAAAGGCTCGATTTTCAGACCATTTACAACGTTACTCGCCTAGAAGTAAGCAGGCATGCTCCCTGTCGTAATCATTTCTGATGCAATTCCCGTATTCCATCGTCAATGTGACGGTCCATGGATAACGCTATGCCTGCAGTGTTGCATCCGAAACTAATAATAGACTCGCCAGGCGTCCTCCAAATACAGACAATTTCAGCACTACTCGCCTAGATGGAAGCAGGCATGCTGAATGTCGTAATCATTCCCAATGCAATTACCGTTCCCATCGTCAATGTGAAGGTCCATGGGTAACAATGATCGTGCAGTTGTTCATCGGAAACAAATAATGGACTCTCAGGAAGGCTCGAATTTCACCAGATTTGCAACGTTACTCGCCTGGATGGATGCTAGCATGATGATTGTCATATTCTTTACCCATGCAATTTGTGTGTTACATCGTCAATGTGAAGGTCCATGGGTAACAATAAGCCTGACTGTTGCATCCGAAACTAATAATAGTCTCTCAGGAAAGGCTCCAAATACAGATAAATTTCAGCGTCACTCGCCTAGATGGAAGCAGGCACGCTGCCTGTCGTAATCATTCCCGATGCAATTTCTTGTTCCATCGTCCATGTGAAGGTCCATTGATTACAATGATTGTTCAGTTGTGCATCGGAAACTAATAATGGACTCTTAGGAAAAGCTCGAATTTCGTCAGATTTGCAACCTTACTCGGCTGGATGGATGCAGGCATAATGATTGTCGTATTCATTCCCGATGCAATTTCTGTGTTACATCGTCATTGTGAAGGTCCATGTGTAACAATAAGCCTGTCGTGTTCCATCCGAAACTAATAATATTCTCGCAGGGAAGGCTCCAATTACAGACAAATTTCAGCGTTATTCGCCTAGATGGATGCAGGCATGCTGCCTGTCGTAATCATTCCCGATGCAATTACCGTGTTCCATCGTCAATGTGAATGTCCATTTGTAACAGTAAGCCTGCAGTTGTGCATCGGAAACTAATAATGGACTCTCAGGAAAGGCTCGAATTTCAGACCATTTGCAACGTTACTCGGCTGGATGGATGCAGGCATGATGACTGTCGTATTCATTCCCGATGGAATTTCTGTGTTACATCGTAAATGTGAAGGTCCATGGGTAACGATAAGCCTGCAGTGTTAAATCCGATACTAATAATAGACTCAACAGACGGTCTCCAACTAGAGACAATTTTCAGCGTTACTCGCCTAGATGGAAGCAAGCATGCTGCCTGTCGTGATCATTTCCGATGCAATTTCTGTGTTACATTGTCAATGTGAAAGTCCGTGGGTGACAATAAGCCTGCAGTAGTGCATCGGAAACTAATAGTGGACTCTCAGGAAAGGCTCGAATTTCAGAAAATTTGCAACGTTACTCGCCTGGATGGATGCAGGCATGATGACTGTCGTATTCATTCCCTATGCAATTTCTGTGTTACATCGTTAATGTGAAGGTCCATGGGTAACGATAAGTCTGCTGAGTTGCATCCAAACCTAATAATAGACTCGCCTGAAGGTCTCCTAATACAGACAAATTTCAGCGTTTCGTCTAAATGGAAGCAGGCATGCTGTCTGTCGTGATCATTTCCGATGCAATTTCCGTGTTCCATCGTCACTGTGATGGTCCATGGGTAGTAATAAGCCTGCAGTTGTACATCAGAAACTAATAATCGACTCTCAGGAAAGGCTCGAATTTCAGACCATTTACAACGTTACTCGGCTGGATGGATGCAGGCATGATGATTGTCGTATTCATTCTCAATGTAATTTCTGTGTTACATCGTCAATGTGAAGGTCCATGGGTAACGGTAAGCCTGCAGTGTTGCATGCGAAACGAATAATAGACTCTCCAGGCGATCTCCAAATGCAGACAGTTTTCAGGGTTACTTCCCCAGATTGAAGCAGGCATCCTGCCTGTCGTAATCATTCCCGATGCAATTACCGTGTTCCATCGTGAATGTGAAGGTCCATGGGTAACAGTAAGCCTGCAGTTGTGCATCGGAAACTAATAATGGATTATCAGGAAAGGGTCGAATTTCAGACCATTTGCAACGTTACTCTCCTGGATGGATGCAGACATGATGATTGTCGTATTCATTCCCGATGCAATATCTGTGTGACATCGCCAATGTGAAGGTCCATGGGTATCAATAAGCCTGCAGTGTTGCATCCGAAGCTAATAATAGACTCACCAGACGGGCTCCAAATACAGACGTTTTTCAGCGTTACTCGCCTAGATGGAAGCAGGCATGATGGCTGTCGTAATCATTCCCGATGCAATTACCGGATTCCATCGTCAATGTGAAGGTCCTTGGGTAACAGTAAGCCTGCAGTTTTGCATCGAAAACTAATAATGTACGCTCAGGAAAGGCTCGAATTTCAGACCATTTGCAACGTTACTCGCCTGGATGGATGCAGGCATGATGACTGTCGTATTCATTCCCGATGCAATTTCTGTGTTACATCGTCAATGTGAATTTCAATGGGTAACTGTAAGGTTGCAGTTGTGCGTCGGAAACTACTAATGGACTCTCATGAAAGGCTCGATGTTCAGACCATTTGCAACGTTACTCGACGGATGGATGCAGACATTATGCTTTCGTATTCATTCCCGATGCTATTTTTGTGATCCATCGTCGATGTGAATCTCCATTAGTAACAATAAGCTTGCTGTTGTGCATTAGACACTAATAAGGGACTCACTAGGAAAAACTCGAAATGCACGTCATTTTCAGCGTTACTCGCCTAGATGGAAGCAGGCATGCTGCCTGTCGTATTCATTCCCCATGCAATTACCGTGTTCCATCGTCAATCTGAAGTTCCATGGGTAACAGTATGCATGCAGTTGTGCATCCGAAACGAATAATGGAGTCTCATTAAAGGCTCCAAATACAGACCGTCTTCAGCGTTATTCGCCTAGATGGAAAAAGGCATGCTGCCTGCCGTAATCATTCCCGATGCAATTACCGTGTTACATCGTCAATGTGAATGTATATGGGTAACAGTAAGCCTGCAGTTGTGCATCGGAAACTAATAATGGACTCTCAGGAAAGGCTCGAATTTTGCCAGATTTGCAACGTTACTCGCCTGGATGGATGCAGGCATGATTAATGTCGTATTCATTCCCGATGCAATTTCTGTGTTATATAGTCAATGTGAAGGTCCTTGGGTAAAAATAAGCCTGCAGTGTTCAATCCGAAACTAATAATAGACTCGCAGTAAGGGTTCCAAATACAGAACGTTTTCAGCGTTACTCGCCTAGATGCCAGCAGGCATGCTGCCTGTCGAATTCATTCCCGATGCAATTTCTGTATTGCATCATCACTGTGAAGGTTCATGGGTAACAATAAGCATGCAGTTGTGCATTCGAAACTAATAAGGAGTCTCATGAAAGGCTCCAAATACAGACCGTTTTCAGCCTTACTAGCCTATATGGAAGCAGGCATGCTGCCTTTCGTATTCATTCCCGAAGCAATTTCTGTGTTCATCGTCAATTTGAATGTCAATGGGTAACAGTAATCCTGCAGTTGTGCATCGGAAAGTAATAATGGATTCTCAGAAAAGGCTCGAATTTCAGTCCATTTGCAACGTTACTCTCCTGGATTGATTCTGGCATGATGCATGTCGTATTCTTCCCGTTGCAATTTCTGTGTTTCATCGTCAATGTGAAGTTCCATGGGTAACAATATGCCTGCAATTGTGCATACGAAACGAATAATGGACTCTCAGGAAAAGCTCCAAATACAGACCGTCTTCAGCGTTATTGGCCTAGATGGAAAAAGGCATCTTGCCTGTCGTAATCATTCCCGATGCAATTACCGTGTTACATCGTCAATGTGAAGGTATATGGGTAACAGTAAGCCTGCAGTTGTGCATCGGAAACTAATAATGGACTCTCAGGAAAGGCTCGAAATTCGCCAGATTTGTAACGTTACACGCCTGGATGAATGCAGGCACAATGATTGCCGTACTCATTCCCGATGCAATTTTTTGTGTTTCATTGCAAATGTGAAGGTTTCATGGTAACAATAAGCCTACATTGTTGCATCCGAAACTAATAAGAGACTCGTAGGATTGAATCCAAATACAGTCTATTTTCATCGTTAATCGCCTAGATGCAAGGAGGTATGCTTCCTGTCGTATTCATTACCGCTGCAATTTTTGTGTTACATCGTCAATGTGAATTTCAATGGGTAACACTATGCCAGCAGTTGTGCATCGGAAACTAATAATGGACTCTCAGGAAAGGCTCGATTTTCAGACCATTTACAACGTTACTCGCCTAGAAGTAAGCAGGCATGCTCCCTGTCGTAATCATTTCTGATGCAATTCCCGTATTCCATCGTCAATGTGACGGTCCATGGATAACGCTATGCCTGCAGTGTTGCATCCGAAACTAATAATAGACTCGCCAGGCGTCCTCCAAATACAGACAATTTCAGCACTACTCGCCTAGATGGAAGCAGGCATGCTGAATGTCGTAATCATTCCCAATGCAATTACCATTCCCATCGTCAATGTGAAGGTCCATGGGTAACAATGATCGTGCAGTTGTTTATCGGAAACAAATAATGGACTCTCAGGAAGGCTCGAATTTCACCAGATTTGCAACGTTACTCGCCTGGATGGATGCTAGCATGATGATTGTCATATTTTTTACCCATGCAATTTGTGTGTTACATCGTCAATGTGAAGGTCCATGGGTAACAATAAGCCTGACTGTTGCATCCGAAACTAATAATAGTGTCTCAGGAAAGGCTCCAAATACAGATAAATTTCAGCGTCACTCGCCTAGATAGAAGCAGGCACGCTGCCTGTCGTAATCATTCCCGATGCAATTTCTTGTTCCATCGTCAATGTGAAGGTCCATGGATTACAATGATTGTTCAGTTGTGCATCGGAAACTAATAATGGACTCTCAGGAAAAGCTCGAATTTCGTCAGATTTGCAACGTAACTCGGCTGGATGGATGCAGGCATAATGATTGTCGTATTCATTCCCGATGCAATTTCTGTGTTACATCGTCATTGTGAAGGTCCATATGTAACAATAAGCCTGTCGTGTTCCATCCGAAACTAATAATATTCTCGCAGGGAAGGCACAAATTACAGACAAATTTCAGCGTTATTCGCCTAGATGGAAGCAAGCATGCCGCCTGTCATGATCATTTCCGATGCAATTTCTGTGTTACATCGTCAATGTGGAAGTACTTGGGTAATAATAAGCCTGCAGTTGTGCATCGGAAACTAATAACGGACTCTCAGGAAAGGCTAGAATTTCAGAAAATTTGCAACGTTACTCGCCTGGATGGATGCAATCAAGATGACTGTCGTATTCATTCCCTATGCAATTTCTGTGTTACATCGTAAATGTGAAGGTCCATGGGTAACGATAAGCCTGCAGTGTTAAATCCGATACTAATAATAGACTCACCAGACGGTCTCCAACTAGAGACAATTTTCAGCGTTACTCGCCTAGATGGAAGCAAGCATGCTGCCTGTCGTGATCATTTCCGATGCAATTTCTGTGTTACATTGTCAATGTGAAGGTCCATGGGTAACAATAAGCCTTCAGTGTTGCATCCGAAGCTAATAATAGACTCGCCAGACGGGCTCCAAATACAGACGTTTTTCAGCGTTACTCGCCTAGATGGAAATAGGCATGCTGCCTGTCGTTATCAGTCCCGATGCTATTTCCGTGTTACATCGTTAATGTGAAGGTCCATGGGTAACGATAAGTCTGCTGAGTTGCATCCAAACCTAATAATAGACTTACCTGAAGGTCTCCTAATACAGACAAATTTCAGCGTTTCGTCTAAATGGAAGCAGGCATGCTGTCTGTCGTGATCATTCCCGATGCAATTTCCGTGTTCCATCGTCACTGTGATGGTCCATGGGTAGTAATAAGCCTGCAGTTGTACATCAGAAACTAATAATGGACTCTCAGGAAGGCTCGAATTTCACCAGATTTGCAACGTTACTCGCCTGGATGGATGCTAGCATGATGATTGTCATATTCTTTACCCATGCAATTTGTGTGTTACATCGTCAATGTGAAGGTTTCATGGTAACAATAAGCCTACATTGTTGCATCCGAAACTAATAAGAGACTCGTAGGATTGAATCCAAATACAGTCTATTTTCATCGTTAATCGCCTAGATGCAAGGAGGTATGCTTCCTGTCGTATTCATTACCGCTGCAATTTTTGTGTTACATCGTCAATGTGAATTTCAATGGGTAACACTATGCCAGCAGTTGTGCATCGGAAACTAATAATGGACTCTCAGGAAAGGCTCGATTTTCAGACCATTTACAACGTTACTCGCCTAGAAGTAAGCAGGCATGCTCCCTGTCGTAATCATTTCTGATGCAATTCCCGTATTCCATCGTCAATGTGACGGTCCATGGATAACGCTATGCCTGCAGTGTTGCATCCGAAACTAATAATAGACTCGCCAGGCGTCCTCCAAATACAGACAATTTCAGCACTACTCGCCTAGATGGAAGCAGGCATGCTGAATGTCGTAATCATTCCCAATGCAATTACCATTCCCATCGTCAATGTGAAGGTCCATGGGTAACAATGATCGTGCAGTTGTTTATCGGAAACAAATAATGGACTCTCAGGAAGGCTCGAATTTCACCAGATTTGCAACGTTACTCGCCTGGATGGATGCTAGCATGATGATTGTCATATTCTTTACCCATGCAATTTGTGTGTTACATCGTCAATGTGAAGGTCCATGGGTAACAATAAGCCTGACTGTTGCATCCGAAACTAATAATAGTCTCTCAGGAAAGGCTCCAAATACAGATAAATTTCAGCGTCACTCGCCTAGATAGAAGCAGGCACGCTGCCTGTCGTAATCATTCCCGATGCAATTTCTTGTTCCATCGTCAATGTGAAGGTCCATGGATTACAATGATTGTTCAGTTGTGCATCGGAAACTAATAATGGACTCTCAGGAAAAGCTCGAATTTCGTCAGATTTGCAACGTTACTCGGCTGGATGGATGCAGGCATAATGATTGTCGTATTCATTCCCGATGCAATTTCTCTGTTACATCGTCATTGTGAAGGTCCATGAGTAACAATAAGCCTGTCGTGTTCCATGCGAAACTAATAATATTCTCGCAGGGAAGGCAGAAATTACAGACAAATTTCAGCGTTATTCGCCTAGATGGAAGCAAGCATGCGGCCTGTCATGATCATTTCCGATGCAATTTCTGTGTTACATCGTCAATGTGGAAGTACTTGGGTAATAATAAGCCTGCAGTTGTGCATCGGAAACTAATAACGGACTCTCAGGAAAGGCTCGAATTTCAGAAAATTTGCAACGTTACTCGCCTGGATGGATGCAATCATGATGACTGTCATATTCATTCCCTATGCAATTTCTGTGTTAGATCGTCAATGTGAAGTTCCATGGGTAACGATAAGCCTGCAGTGTTAAATCCGATACTAATAATAGACTCACCAGACGGTCTCCAAATAGAGACAATTTTCAGCGTTACTCGCCTAGATGGAAGCAAGCATGCTGACTGTCGTGATCATTTCCGATGCAATTTCTGTGTTACATTGTCAATGTGAAAGTCCGTGGGTAACAATAAGCCTGCAGTAGTGCATCGGAAACTAATAGTGGACTCTCAGGAAAGGCTCGAATTTCAGAAAATTTGCAACGTTACTCGCCTGGATGGATGCAGGCATGATGATTGTCGTATTCATTCCCTATGCAATTTCTGTGTTACATCGTTAATGTGAAGGTCCATGGGTAACGATAAGTCTGCTGAGTTGCATCCAAACCTAATAATAGGCTCGCCTGAAGGTATCCTAATACAGACAAATTTCAGCGTTTCGTCTAAATGGAAGCAGGCATGCTGTCTGTCGTGATCATTCCCGATGCATTTTCCGTGTTCCATCGTCACTGTGATGGTCCATGGGTAATAATAAGCCTGCAGTTGTACATCAGAAACCAATAATCGACTGTCAGGAAAGGCTCGAATTCCAGACCATTTACAACGTTACTCGCCTGGATGGATGCAGGCATGATGATTGTCGTATTCATTCCCAACGCAATTTCTGTGTCACATCGTCAATGTGAAGGTCCATGGGTAACAATAAGCCTGCAGTGTTGCATCCGAAGCTAATAATAGACTCGCCAGACGGTCTCCAAATACAGACGTTTTTCAGCGTTACTCGCCTAGATGGAAATAGGCATGCTGCCTGTCGTGATCAGTCCCGATGCTATTTCCGTGTTCCATCGTGAATGCGAAGGTCCATGGGTAACAGTAAGCCTGCATTTGTGCATCGGAAACTAATAATGGACTCTGAGGAAAGGCTCGAATTTCAGACCATTTGCAAGGTTACTCGCCTCGATGGATGCAGGCATGATGACTGTCGTATTCATTCCCGATGCACTTTCTGTGGTACATCGTAAATGTGAAGGTCCATGGGTAACGATAAGCCTGCAGTGTTAAATCCGATACTAATAATAGACTCAACAAACGGTCTCCAACTAGAGACAATTTTCAGCGTTACTCGCCTAGATGGAACAAGCATGCTGCCTGTCGTGATCATTTCCGATGCAATTTCTGTGTTACATTGTCAATGTGAAAGTCCGTGGGTAACAATAAGCCTGCAGTAGTGCATCGGAAACTAATAGTGGACTCTCAGGAAAGGCTCGAATTTCAGAAAATTTGCAACGTTACTCGCCTGGATGGATGCAGGCATGATGACTGTCGTATTCATTCCCTATGCAATTTCTGTGTTACATCGTTAATGTGAAGGTCCATGGGTAACGATAAGTCTGCTGAGTTGCATCCAAACCTAATAATAGACTCGCCTGAAGGTCTCCTAATACAGACAAATATCAGCGTTTCGTCTAAATGGAAGCAGGCATGCTGTCTTTCGTGATCATTCCCGATGCAATTTCCGTGTTCCATCGTCACTGTGATGGTCCATGGGTAGTAATAAGCCTGCAGTTGTACATCAGAAACTAATAATCGACTCTCAGGAAAGGCTCGAATTTCAGACCATTTACAACGTTACTCGCCTGGATGGAAGCAGGCATGATGATTGTCGTATTCATTCTCAATGTAATTTCTGTGTTACATCGTCAATGTGAAGGTCCATGGGTAACGGTAAGCCTGCAGTGTTGCATGCGAAACGAATAATAGACTCTCCAGGCGATCTCCAAATGCAGACAGTTTTCAGGGTTACTTCCCTAGATTGAAGCAGGCATCCTGCCTGTCGTAATCATTCCCGATGCAATTACCGTGTTCCATCGTGAATGTGAAGGTCCATGGGTAACAGTAAGCCTGCAGTGTGCATCGGAAACTAATAATGGATTATCAGGAAAGGGTCGAATTTCAGACCATTTGCAACGTTACTCTCCTGGATGGATGCAGACATGATGATTGTCGTATTCATTCCCGATGCAATATCTGTGTGACATCGCCAATGTGAAGGTCCATGGGTATCAATAAGCCTGCAGTGTTGCATCCGAAGCTAATAATAGACTCACCAGACGGGCTCCAAATACAGACGTTTTTCAGCGTTAGTCGCCTAGATGGAAGCAGGCATGATGGCTGTCGTAATCATTCCCGATGGAATTACCGGATTCCATCGTCAATGTGAAGGTCCATGGGTAACAGTACGCCTGCAGTTGTGCATCGAAAACTAATAATGGACGCTCAGGAAAGGCTCGAATTTCAGACCATTTGCAATGTTACTCGCCTGGATGGATGCAGGCATGATGACTGTCGTATTCATTCCCGATGCAATTTCTGTGTTACATCGTCAATGCGAATTTCAATGGGTAACTGTAAGGTTGCAGTTGTGCGTCGGAAACTAATAATGGACTCTCATGAAAGGCTCGATGTTGAGACCATTTGCAGCGTTACTCGACTGGATGGATGCAGACATTATGCTTTCGTATTCATTCCCGATGCTATTTTTGTGATCCATCGTCGATGTGAATCTCCATTAGTAACAATAAGCTTGCTGTTGTGCATTAGACACTAATAAGGGACTCACTAGGAAAAACTCGAAATGCACGTCATTTTCAGCGTTACTCGCCTAGATGGAAGCAGGCATGCTGCCTGTCGTATTCATTCCAGATGCAATTACCGTGTTCCATCGTCAATCTGAAGTTCCATCGGTAACAGTACGCATGCAGTTGTGCATCCGAAACGAATAATGGAGTCTCATTAAAGGCTCCAAATACAGACCGTCTTCAGCGTTATTCGCCTAGATGGAAAAAGGCATGCTGCCTGCCGTAATCATTCCCGATGCAATTACCGTGTTACATCGTCAATGTGAATGTATATGGGTAACAGTAAGCCTGCAGTTGTGCATCGGAAACTAATAATGGACTCTCAGGAAAGGCTCGAATTTTGCCAGATTTGCAACGTTACTCGCCTGGATGGATGCAGGCATGATGAATGTCGTATTCATTCCCGATGCAATTTCTGTGTTATATAGTCAATGTGAAGGTCCATGGGTAAAAATAAACCTGCAGTGTTCCATCCAAAACTAATAATAGACTCGCAGTAAGGGTTCCAAATACAGACCGTTTTCAGCGTTACTCGCCTAGATGCCAGCAGGCATGCTGCCTGTAGAATTCATTCCCGATGCAATTTCTGTATTGCATCATCACTGTGAAGGTCCATGCGTAACAATAAGCATGCAGTTGTGCATTCGAAACTAATAAGGACTCTCATGAAAGGCTCCAAATACAGATCGTTCTCAGTCTTACTAGCCTATATGGAAGCAGGCATGCTGCCTTTCGTATTCATTCCCGAAGCAATTTCTGTGTTACATCGTCAATGTGAATGTCAATGGGTAACAGTAATCCTGCAGTTGTGCATCGGAAACTAATAATGGACTCTCAGGAAAGGCTCGAATTTCAGTCCATTTGCAACGTTACTCGCCTGGATTGATTCTGGCATGATGCATGTCGTATTCTTCCCGTTGCAATTTCTGTGTTTCATCGTCAATGTGAACTTCCATGGGTAACAATATGCCTGCAATTGTGCATACGAAACGAATAATGGACTCTCAGGAAAAGCTCCAAATACAGACCGTCTTCAGCGTTATTGGCCTAGATGGAAAAAGGCATCTTGCCTGTCGTAATCATTCCCGATGCAATTACCGTGTTACATCGTCAATGTGAAGGTATATGGGTAACAGTAATCCTGCAGTTGTGCATCGGAAACTAATAATGGACTCTCAGGAATGGCTCGAAATTCGCCAGATTTGTAACGTTACACGCCTGGATGAATGCAGGCACAATGATTGCCGTACTCATTCCCGATGCAATTTTTTGTGTTTCATTGCAAATGTGAAGGTTTCATGGTAACAATAAGCCTACATTGTTGCATCCGAAACTAATAAGAGACTCGTAGGATTGAATCCAAATACAGTCTATTTTCATCGTTAATCGCCTAGATGCAAGGAGGTATGCTTCCTGTCGTATTCATTACCGCTGCAATTTTTGTGTTACATCGTCAATGTGAATTTCAATGGGTAACACTATGCCAGCAGTTGTGCATCGGAAACTAATAATGGACTCTCAGGAAAGGCTCGATTTTCAGACCATTTACAACGTTACTCGCCTAGAAGTAAGCAGGCATGCTCCCTGTCGTAATCATTTCTGATGCAATTCCCGTATTCCATCGTCAATGTGACGGTCCATGGATAACGCTATGCCTGCAGTGTTGCATCCGAAACTAATAATAGACTCGAAAGGCGTCCTCCAAATACAGACAATTTCAGCACTACTCGCCTAGATGGAAGCAGGCATGCTGAATGTCGTAATCATTCCCAATGCAATTACCGTTCCCATCGTCAATGTGAAGGTCCATGGGTAACAATGATCGTGCAGTTGTTCATCGGAAACAAATAATGGACTCTCAGGAAGGCTCGAATTTCACCAGATTTGCAACGTTACTCGCCTGGATGGATGCTAGCATGATGATTGTCATATTCTTTACCCATGCAATTTGTGTGTTACATCGTCAATGTGAAGGTCCATGGGTAACAATAAGCCTGACTGTTGCATCCGAAACTAATAATAGTCTCTCAGGAAAGGCTCCAAATACAGATAAATTTCAGCGTCACTCGCCTAGATGGAAGCAGGCACGCTGCCTGTCGTAATCATTCCCGATGCAATTTCTTGTTCCATCGTCCATGTGAAGGTCCATTGATTACAATGATTGTTCAGTTGTGCATCGGAAACTAATAATGGACTATCAGGAAAAGCTCGAATTTCGTCAGATTTGCAACGTTACTCGGCTGGATGGATGCAGGCATAATGATTGTCGTATTCATTCCCGATGCAATTTCTGTGTTACATCGCCATTGTGAAGGTCCATGTGTAACAATAAGCCTGTCGTGTTCCATCCGAAACTAATAATATTCTCGCAGGGAAGGCACCAATTACAGACAAATTTCAGCGTTATTCGCCTAGATGGAAGCAAGCATGCGGCCTGTCATGATCATTTCCGATGCAATTTCTGTGTTACATTGTCAATGTGAAAGTCCGTGGGTAACAATAAGCCTGCAGTAGTGCATCGGAAACTAATAGTGGACTGTCAGGAAAGGCTCGAATTTCAGAAAATTTGCAACGTCACTCGCCTGGATGGATGCAGGCATGATGATTGTCGTATTCATTCCCTATGCAATTTCTGTGTTACATCGTTAATGTGAAAGTCCATGGGTAACGATAAGTCTGCTGAGTTGCATCCAAACCTAATAATAGGCTCGCCTGAAGGTCTCCTAATACAGACAAATTTCAGCGTTTCGTCTAAATGGAAGCAGGCATGCTGTCTGTCGTGATCATTCCCGATGCATTTTCCGTGTTCCATCGTCACTGTGATGGTCCATGGGTAATAATTAGCCAGCAGTTGTACATCAGAAACCAATAATCGACTCTCAGGGAAGGCTCGAATTCCAGACCATTTACAACGTTACTCGTTTGGATGGATGCAGGCATGATGATTGTCGTATTCATTCCCGATGCAATTTCTGTGTCGCATCGTCAATGTGAAGGTCCATGGGTAACAATAAGCCTGCAGTGTTGCATCCGAAGCTAATAATAGACTCGCCAGACGGGCTCCAAATACAGACGTTTTTCAGCGTTACTCGCCTAGATGGAAATAGGCATGCTGCCTGTCGTGATCAGTCCCGATGCTATTTCCGTGTTCCATCGTGAATGTGAAGGTCCATGGGTAACAGTAAGCCTGCAGTTGTGCATCGTAAACTAATAATGGACTCTCAGGAAAGGCTCATATTCAGACCATTTGCAACGTTACTCGGCTGGATGGATGCAGGCATGATGATTGTCGTATTCATTCCCGATGCAATATCTGTGTGACATCGTCAATGGGAAGGTCCATGGGTAACAGTAATCCTGCAGTTGTGAATCGGAAACTAATAATGGACTCTCAGGAAAGGCTCGAATTTCGGACCATTTGCAACGTTACTCGGCTGGATGGATGCAGGCATGATGATTGTCGTATTCATTCTCAATGTAATTTCTGTGTTACATCGTCAATGTGAAGGTCCATGGGTAACAGTAAGCCTACAGTGTTGCATGCGAAACGAATAATAGACTCTCCAGGCGATCTCCAAATGCAGACAGTTTTCAGCGTTACTTGCCTAGATTGGAGCAGGCATCCTGCCTGTCGTAATCATTCCCGATGCAATTACCGTGTTCCATCGTGAATGTGAAGGTCCATGGCTAAAAGTAAGCCTGCAGTTGTGCATCGGAAACTAATAATGGACTCTCAGGAAAGGCTCGAATTTCAGACCATTTGCAACGTTACTCGCCTGGATGGATGCAGGCATGATGATAGTCGTATTCATTCCCGATGCCATATCTGTGTGACTTCGTCAATGTGAAGGTCCATGGGTAACAATAATTGTTGTGCATCGGAAACTAATAATGGACTCTCAGAAAGGCTCGTATTTCGCCAGATTTGCAACGTTACTCGCCTGGATGGATGCAGTCATGATGATTGTCGTATTAATTCCCGATGCCATTTCTGTGTGACTTCGTCAATGTGAAGATCCATGGGTAACAATAAGCCTGCAGTGTTCCATCCGACACTAATAATAGTCTCGCAGGGAAGGCTCCAAATACAGACAAATTTCAGCGTTACTCGCCTAGATGGAAGCAGGCATGCTGCCTGTCGTAAACATTACCGATGCAATTACCGGATTCCATCGTCAATGTGAAGGTCCATGGGTAACAGTAAGCCTGCAGTTGTGCATCGGAAGCTAATAATGGACTCTCAGGAAAGGCTCGAATTTCAGACCATTTGCAACGTTACTCGAATGGATGGATGCAGGCATGATGTCAGTCGTATTCATTCCCGATGCGATTTCTGTGTTACATCGTCATTGTGAAGGTCCGTGTGTACCAATGATTGTTCAGTTGTGCATCGGAAACTAATAATGGACTCTCAGAAAACACTCGAATTTCGCCAGATTTGCAACGTTAATCGCCTGGATGGATGCAGGCATGAAGATTGTCGTTTACATTCCCGATGCAATTTCTGTGTGACATCGTCAATGTGAAAGTCGATGGGTATCAATAAGCCTGCAGTGTTGCATCTGAAACCAATAATAGTCTCTCAGGGAAGGCTCCAAATACAGACAAATTTCAGCGTTACTCGCCTAGATGGAAGCAGGCATGCTGCCTGTTGTAATTATTCAATATGCAATTACCGGATTTCATCGTCAATGTGAAGATCCATGGGTAACAGTAAGCCTGCAGTTGTGCATCGGAAACTAATAATCGAATCTCAGGAAAGGCTCGAATTTCAGACCATTTGCAACGTTACTCGCCTAGATGGAAGCAGGCATGATGCCTGTCGTGATCATTCCCGATGCAATTTCCGTTTTCCATCGTCAATGTGAAGCACCATAGGTAACGGTAAGCCTGCAGTTTTGCATCCGAAACGAATGATAGACCCTCCAGGCGATCTCCAAATGCAGACAGTTTTCAGCTTTATTTGCCTAGATTGAAGCACGCATGTTGCCTGTTGTAATCGTTCCCGATGCAATTACCGTGTTCCATCGTGTATGTGAAGGTCCATGGGTAACAGGAAGCCTGCAGTTGTCCATCGCAAACTAATAATGGACTCTCAGGAAAGGCTCGAATATCAGACCATTTGGAACATTACTCGAGTGGATGGATGCAGGCATGATAATTGTCGTATTCATCACCGATGCAATTTCTGTGTTCCATCGTCAATGTGAAGGTCCATGGGAAACGATAAGCCTGCAGTGTAGCATCCGAAACTAATAATAGACTCTCCAGGTGGGCTCAAATACAGACAAATTTCAGCGTTACTCGCCTAGATGGAAGCAGGCATGCTGCCTGTCGTAATCATTCCCAATGCATTTCCGTGTTCCATCGTAAATGTGAAGGTCCGTGGGGGCCAATAAGCCTGCAGTTGTGCATCTTAAACTAGTAATGGGCTCTCAGGATAGGACCGAAGTTCAGACCATTTGCAATGTTACTCGCCTGCATGGATGCAGGCATGATGATTGTCGTATTCATTCCCGATGCAATTTCTGTGTGACATCATCAATGTGAAGGGGCATGGGTAACATTAAGCCTGCACTCTTGCATCCGAAACTAATAATAGTCTCGCAGGGAAGGCTCCAAGTACAGACAAATTTCAGCGTTACTCGCCTAGATGGAGTCAGGCAAGCTGCCTGTCGTAATCATTCCGATGCAATTACCGTATTCCATCGTCAATGTGAAGGTCTACGGGTAACAGTAAGCCTGCAATTGTGCATCGGAAACTAATAATGGACTCTCAGGAAAGGCTAGAATATCAGATCGTTTGCAACGTTACTTGCCTGGATGGATGCAGGCATGATGACTGTCGTATTCATTCCCGATGCAATTTCTGTGTTACATCGTCTATGTGAATGTCCATGGGTAACGATAAGCCTGCAGTGTTGCATCCGAAACTAATAATAGACTCGCCAGACGGTCTCCAAATACACACAATTTTCAGCGTTACTCGCCTAGATGGAAGCAGGCATGCTGTCTGTCGTATTCATTCCCGATGCAATTTCCGTGTTCCATCGTCAATGTGAAGGTCCATGAATAACAATATGTCTGCAGTTGTGCATCGGAATCAAATAATGGACTCTCAGGATATTATCGAATTTCAGACCATTTGCAACCTCATTCGCCTGGATGGATGCAGGCATGATGTTTGTCTTATTCATTCCCGATGCAATTTCTGTGTTACATCGTCAATGTGAAGGTGCATGGGTAACGTTAAGGCACCAGTGTTGAATCGGAAACTAATAATGGGCTCTCACGAAAGGATAAAATTTAAGACCATTTGCAACGTTACTCGCCTGGATCGATGCAGGCATAATGATTGTCGTATTCATTCCCGATGCAATTTCTGTGTTACATCGTTATTGTGAAGGTGCATGGGTAACGAAAAGGCGCCAGTGTTGAATCGGAAACTAATAATGGACTCTCAGGAAAGGATAAAATTTAAGACCATTTGCAACCTTACTCGCCTGGATCGATGCTGGCATAATGATTGTCGTATTCATTCCCGATGCAATTTCTGTGTTACATCGTCAATGTGAAGGTCCATGGGAAACGATAAGCCTGCAGTGTAGCATCCGAAACTAATAATGGACTCTCCAGGTGGGCTCCAAATACAGACAAATTTCAGCGTTACTCGCCTAGATGGAAGCAAGCATGCTACCTGTCGTAATCATTCCCGATGCTATTACCTTGTTCCATAGTCAATGTGATGGTCCATGGGTAACAATGATCGTTCAGTTGTGCATCGCAAATTAATAATGGACTCTCAGAAAAGGCTCGAATTTCGCCAGATTTGCGACGTTACTCGCCTGGTAGAATGCTGGCATGATGATTGTCGTATTCATTCCCGATGCAATTTCCGTGTTCCATCGTCAATGTGAAGTTCCATGGGTAACAATAAGCCTGCAGTTGTGCATCGGAAACTAATAATGGACTCGCAGGTAAGGCTCCAAATACAGACAAATTTCAACATTACTCGTCTAGGTTTGAGCAGGCATGCTGCCTGTCGTAATCATTCCCGATGCAATTACCGTATTCCATCGTCAATGTGAAGGCCGATGGGTAACAGTAAGCCTGCAGTTGTGCATCTGATTGTAATAATGGACTCTCAGGAAAGGCTCCAATGTTAGACCATTTGCAACATTACTCGCCTGCATGGCTGCAGGCATGATGACTGTCGTATTCATGCCCGATGCAATTTCCGTGTTCCATCGTCAATGTGAAGATCCATGGGTAACAATAAGCCTGCAGTTGTGCATCGGAAACTAATAATGGACTCTCAGGATAGGATAGAATTTCTGAACATTTGCAACGTTACTCGCCTGGATGGATGCAGGCATAATGATTGTCGTATTCATACCCGATGCAATTTCTGTGTTACATCGTCAATGTGAAGGTCCATGGGAAACGATAAACCTGCAGTGTAGCATCCGAAACTAATAATAGACCCTCCAGGTGGGCTCCAAATACAGACAAATTTCAGCGTTACTCGCGTAGATGGAAGCAGGCATGCTGCCTGTCGTAATCATTCCCGATGCTATTCCCTTGTTCCATAGTCAATGTGAAAGTCCATGGGTATCAATGATCGTTCAGTTGTGCATCGCAAACTCATAATGGACTTTCAGAAAAGGCTCGAATTTCGCCAGATATGCAACGTTACTCGCCTGGATGGATGCAGGCATGATGATTGTCGTATTCATACCCGATGCAATTTCAGCGTTACATCGTCAATGTGAAGGTCCATGGGTAACGATAAGCCTGCAGTGCTGCATACGAAACAAATAATAGTTTTGCAGGGAAGGCTCCAAGTACAGACAAATTTCAGCGTTACTCACCAAGATGGAAGCAGGCATGCTGCCTGTCGTGATCATTCCCGATGCAATTCCGTGTCCCATCGTTAATGTGAAGGTCCGTCGGTAACAATAAGCCTGCAGTTGTGCATCGGAATCAAATAATGGACTCTCAGGATAGGATCGAATTTCAGACCATTTGTAACGTTACTCGCCTGGATGGATGCAGGCATATTGTTTGTCTTATTCATTCCCGATGCAATTTCTGTGTTATATCGTCAATGTGAAGGTCCATGGGTAACGATGAGCCGCCAATGTGCATCAGAAACTAATAATGGAAACTCAGGAAAAAGATCGAATTTCAGACCATTTTTAATGTTACTCGACTTGATGGATGCTGGCATAATGATTGTCGTATTCATGCCCGATGCAATTTCTGTGTTACATCGTCAATTTGAATGTCCATGGGCAAAGATGAGCCTGCAGTGTTGCATCCGAAAGTAATAATAGAGTCTCTAGGCGAGTTCCAAATACAGACAATTTTCAGCGTTACTCACCTAGATGGAAGCAGGCATGCTGCCTGTCGTTATCATTCCCGATGCAATTACAGTGTTCCATCGTCAATATGAAGGTCCATGGGTAACTGTAAGCCTGCAGTTGTGCATCGGAAACTAATAATGGTCTCTCAGAAAGGCTCGAATTTAAAACCACTTGCAACGTTACTCGCCTTGATGGATGCTGGCATAATGATTGTCGTATTCATTCCCAGTGCAATTTCCTTGTTCCAGCGTCAATGTGAAGGTCCGTGGTAACAATGATCGTTCAGTTGTGCATCGGAAACTAATAATACATTCTCAGGAAAGGCTAGAATTTCAGCAAATTTGGAACGTTACTCGCATGGATGGATGCTGGCATGATGATTATCGTATTCAGTCCCGATGCAATTTGTGTGTTACATCGTCAATGTGAAGGTCCATGGGTAATAATAAGCCTGCAGTTGTGCATCGGAAACCAATAATGGACTCTCAGGAAAGCCTGGAATTTCACATGATTTGCAACGTTACTCGCCTGGATGGATGCAGGCATAATGATAGTCGTATTCATTCCCGATGAAATATCTGTGTTACAACATCAATGTGAAGTACATGGGTAACAGCAAGCCTGCAGTTGTGCATCGGAAACTAATAATGGACACTCAGGAAAAGCTGGAATTTCACCAGATTTGCAACGTTACTCGCCTGGATGGATACAGGCATAATGATAGTCGTATTCATTCCCGATGCAATATCTGTGTTTCATCGTCAATATGAAGGTCCATGGCTAACAATAAGAGTGAGTGTGGCAAACGAAACTAATAATAGACTCGCAATAAGGGCGACATATACAGACAAATATCAGTGTTACTCGCCAAGATGGAAGCAGGCATGCTGCATTTCGTGATCATTCCCGATGCATTTCCGTGTTCCATCGTAAATGTGAAGCTCCGTGGGTAACAATAAGCCTGCAGTTGTGCATCGGAAACTAATAATGGACTCTCAGGATATAATCGAATTTCAGACCATTTGCAACGTTACTCGTCTGGATGGATGCAGGCATGATGATTCTCATATTCATTCCCGATGCAATTTCTGTGTGACATGGTCAATGTGAAGGTGCATGGGTAACAATAAGCCTTCAGTGTTGCACCCGAAACTAATAATAGTCTCTCAGGGAAGGCTCCAAATACAGACAAATTTCAGTGTCACTCGCCTAGATGGAAGCAGGCATGCTGCCTGTGGTGATCATTCCCGATTCATTTCGGTGACCCATCGTCAATGTGAAGGTCCGTGGGTAACAATAAGCCTGCAGTTGTGCATCGGAAACTACTAATGGACTATCAGGATAGGATCGAATTTCAGACCATTTGCTACGTTACTCGTCTGTATGGATGCAGGCATGATGATTCTCGTATTCATTCCCGATGAAATTTCTGTGTGACATGGTCAATGTGAAGGTCCATGGGTAAAGATAAGTCTGCAGTGTTGCATCCGAAACTAATAATAGTCTCGCTGGGAAGGCTCCAATTACAGACAAATTTCAGCGTCACTCGCCTAGATGGAAACAGGCATGCTGCCTGTCGTGATCATTCCCGATGAATTTCCGTGTTCCATCGTAAATGTGAAGGTCCGTGGGTAACAATAAGCCTGCAGTTGTGCATCCGAAACTAATAATGGACTCTCAGGATAGGATCGAATTTCAGACCATTTGCAACGTTACTCGCCTGGATGGATGCAGGCATGATGATTGTCATATTCGTTCCCGATGCAATTTCTGTGTGACATCGTCAATGTGAAAGTGCATGGGTAACAATATGCCTGCAGTGTTGCATCCGAAACTAATAATAGTCTCGCAGGGAAGGCTCCAAGTACAGACAAATTTCAGCGTTACTCGCCTAGATGGGAGCAGGCATGCTGCCTGTCGTAATCATTCCCGATGCAATTACCATATTCCATCGTCAATGTTAAGGTCCACAGGTAACAGTAAGCCTGCAGTATTGCATCGGAAACTAATAATGGACTCTCAGGAAAGGCTAGAATATCAGATCATTTGCAACGTTACTCGTCTGGATGGATGCAGGCATGATGACTGCCGTATTCATCCCCGATGCAATTTCTGTGTTACATTGTCAATGTGAAGGTCCATGGGTAACAATAATCGTGCAGTTGTGCATCGGAAACTAATAATCGACTCTCAGGAAATGATGTAATTTCGTCAGATTTGCAACGTTACTCGCCTGGATGGATTAAGGCATGATGATTGTCGTATTCATTCCCGATGCAATACCTGTGTTACATCGTCAATGTGATGGACCATGGGTAACAATAAGCCTGCAGTTGTGCATCGGAAACTAATAATGGAAACTCATTAAAAGGATCGAATCTCAGACCATGTGCAATGTTACTCGACTTGATGGATGCTGGCAAAATGATTGTCGTATTCATGCCCTATCCAATTTCTGTGTAACATCGTCAATGTGAAGGTCCATGGGTAACTGTAATTCTGCATTTGTGCATCCGAAACTAATAATGGACTCTCAAGAAAGGCTCAGATTTAAGACCATTTGCAACGTTACTCGCCTTGATGGATGCATAATGATTGTCGTATTCATTCCCGATGCAATTTCTGTGTTACATCGTCAATGTCAAGATCCATGGGTAACGATAAGCCAGCAGTGTTGCAACCGAAACTAATAACAGTCTCGCCAGACGGGCTCCAAATAAAGACAATTTTCAGAGTTACTCGCCTAGATGGAAGCAGGTATCCTGAGTGTCGTAATCATTCCCGATGACATTTGTGGGTTACATCGTCAATGTGAAGTTCCGTGTGTAACAATAAGCCTGAGTGTTGCATCCGAAACTATTAATAGTCTCTCAGGAAAGGCTCCAAATACAGACAAATTTCAGTGTTCTTTGCCTAGATGGAAGCAGGCATGCTGCCTGTCGTAATCATTCCCGGTGCAATTTCCTTGTTCCATCGTCAATGTGAAGGTCCATGGGTAAGAATAAGCCTGCAGCGTTGCATCCAAAACTAGTAATAAACACGCCAGACAGCCTCAAAATACAGACAATTTTCAGCTTTACTCGCCTAGATGGAAGCAGGCATGCTGCTTGTCGTGATCATTCCCGATGCAATTACCGTGGTCCATCGTCAATGTGAAGGTTCATGGGTAACAGAAAGCCGGCAGCTGTGCATCGGAAACTAATAATGGACTCTCAGGAAAGGCTCGAATTTCACAAGATTTGCAACGTTTCTCGACTGGATGGATGCAGACATGATGATTGTCATATTCAGTCCCCATGCAATTACCGTGTTACATCGTCAATGTGAAGGCCCATGGGTAACGATAAGCCTGCAGTGCTGCATCCGAAACTAATAATAGATTCGCCAGACGGGCTCAAAATACAGACAATTTTCAGCTTTACTCGCCTAGATGGAAGAAGGCATGGTGCCTGTCGCGATCATTCCCGATGCAATTACCGTGGTCCATCGTCAATGTGAAGGTTCATGGGTAACAGCAAGCCGGCAGATGTGCATCGGAAACTAATAATGGACTCTCAAGAAAGCCTGGAATTTCACCAGATTTCCAACGTTACTCGCCTGCATGGATGCATGAATGATGATTGTCGTATTCATTCCCGATGCAATTTATGTGTTACATCGTCAATGTGAAGGTACATGGGTAACAATAAGCCTGAGTGTTGCATCCGAAACTAATAATAATCTCGCAGGAAATGCTCCTAATACAGACAAATATCAGCGTCGCTCGCCTAGATGGAAGCAGGCATGCTGCCTGTCGTAATCATTCCCGATGCAATTTCCTTGTTCCATCGTCAATTTGAAGGTCCATGGGTAACAAAGATCGTTCAGTTGTGCATCGGAAACTGATAATGGAATCTCAGGAAAGCCTCGAATTTCTCAAGATTTGCAACATTACTCGCCTGGATAAATGCAGGCATGAAGATTGTCGTAATCACTCCCGATGGTATATCTGTGTTTCATCGTCAATATGAAGGTCCATGGCTAACAATAAGAGTGAGTGTGGCAACCGAAACTAATAATAGACTCGCAATAAGGGCGACATATACAGACAAATTTCAGTGTTACTCGCCAAGATGGAAGCAGGCATCCTGCCTTTCGTGATCATTCCCGATGCATTTCCGTGTTCCATCGTAAATGTGAAGGTCCGTGAGTAACAATAAGCCTGTAGTTGTGCGTCGGAAACTAATAATGGACTCTCAGGATAGGATCGAATTTCAGACCATTGGCAACGTTACTCGTCTGGATGGATGCAGGCATGATGATTCTCATATTCATTCCCGATGCAATTTCTGTGTGACATGGTCAATGTGAAGGTGCATGGGTAACAATAAGCCTTCAGTGTTGCATCCGAAACTAATAATAGTCTCGCAGGTAAGGCTCCAATTACAGACAAATTTCAGCGTTACTCGCCTAGATGGGAGCAGGCATGCTGCCTGTCGTAATCATTCCCCATGCAATTACCATATTCCATCGTCAATGTGAAGGTCCACAGGTAACAGTAAGCCCGCTGTATTGCATCGGAAACTAATAATGGACTCTCAGGAAAGGCTAGAATATTAGATCATTTGCAACGTTACTCGCCTGGATGGATGCAGGCATGATGACTGCCGTATTCATCCCCGATGCAATTTCTGTGTTACATCGTCAATGTGAAGGTCCATGGGTAACAATAATCGTGCAGTTGTGCATCGGAAACTAATAATCGACTCTCAGGAAATGATCGTATTTCGTCAGATTTGCAACGTTACTCGCCTGGATGGATTAAGGCATGATGATTGTCGTATTCATTCCCGATGCAATATCTGTGTCACATCGTCAAAGTGAAGGTCCATGGGTAACAATAAGCCTGCAGTGTAGCATCCGAAACTAATAATAGTCTCCCTGGGAAGGCTCCAAGTACAGACAAATTTCAGCGTTATTCGCCTAGATTTAAGCAGTCATGCTGGCAGTCGTGATCATTCCCGATGGTATGTCCGTGTTCCATCGTCAATGTGATGGTCCATGGGTAACAATAAGCCTGCAGTTGTGCATCGGAAACTAAAAATGGAAACTGAGGAAAAGGATCGAGTATCAGACCATGTGCAATGTTACTCGACTTGATGGATGCTGGCATAATGATTGTCGTATTCATGCCCGATGCAATTTCTGTGTAACATCGTCAATGTGAAGGTCCATGGGTAACTGTAATTCTGCATTTGTGCATCCGAAACTAATAATGGACTCTCAGGAAAGGCTCGGATTTAAGACCATTTGCAACGTTACTCGCCTTGATGGATGCTGGCATAATGATTGTCGTATTCATTCCCGATGCAATTTCTGTGTTACATCGTCAATGTCAAGGTCCATGGGTAACAATAAGCCAGCAGTGTTGCATCCGAAACTAATAACAGACTCGCCAGACGGGCTCCAAATAAAGACAATTTTCAGAGCTACTCGCCTAGATGGAAAGAGGTATCCTGCCTGTCGTAATCATTCCCGATGACATTTGTGGGTTACATCGTCAATGTGAAGTTCCGTGTGTAACAATAAGCCTGAGTGTTGCATCCGAAACTAATAATAGTCTCTCAGTAAAGGCTCAAAATACAGACAAATTTCAGTGTTATTCGCCTAGATGGAAGCAGGCATGCTGCCTGTCGTAATCATTCCCGGTGCAATTTCCTTGTTCCATCGTCAATGTGAAGGTCCATGGGTAACAATAAGCCTGCAGCGTTGCATCCAAAACTAGTAATAGACACGCCAGACAGCCTCAAAATACAGACAATTTTCAGCTTTACTCGCCTAGATGGAAGAAGGCATGCTGCCTGTCGCGATCATTCCCGATGCAATTACCGTGGTCCATCGTCAATGTGAAGGTTCATGGGTAACAGTAAGCCTGAGTGTTGCATCCGAAACTAATAATAGTCTCGCAGGAAATGCTCCTAATACAAATATCAGCGTTGCTCGCCTAGATGGAAGCAGGCATGCTGCCTGTCGTAATCATTGCCGATGCAATTTCCTTGTTCCATCGTCAATTTGAAGGTCCATGGGTAACAATGATCGTTCAGTTGTGCACCGGAAACTGATAATGGAATCTCAGGAAGGGCTCGAATTTCTCCAGATTTGCAACGTCACTCACCTGGATAAATACAGGCATGAAGATTGTCGTAATAATTCCCGATGCAATTTCTGTGTTACATCATCAATGTGAAGGTCAATGGGTAACAATAAGCTTGCAGTGTTGCATCCAAAACTAATAATAGACTCGCCAGACGGGCTCAAAATAATGACGATTTTCAGCTTTACTCGCCTACATGGAGACAGGCATGCTGCCTGTCGTGATCATTCCCGATGCAATTACCGTGGTCCATCGTCAATGTGAAGGATCATGGGTAACAGTAAGCCTGCAGTTGTGCATCGGAAACTAATAATGGACTCTCAGGAGAGGCTCGAATTTCACAAGATTTGCAACGTTTCTCGCATGGATGGATGCAGACATGAGGATTGTCATATTCAGTACCCATGCAATTTCTGTGTTACATCGTCAAGCTGAAGGCCCATGGGTAAAGATAAGGCTGCAGTGCTGCATCCGAAACTAATAATAGATTCGCCAAACGGGCTCAAAATACAGACAATTTTCAGCTTTCCTCGCCTAGATGGATGCAGGCATGCCGCCTGTCGTTATGATTCCCGATGCAATTTCCGTGTTCCATCGTCAACGTGAAGGTCCATGGTTAACAATGAGCGA
The DNA here is from genome assembly GCF_023897955.1 of Schistocerca gregaria. Taxonomy (NCBI): domain Eukaryota; kingdom Metazoa; phylum Arthropoda; class Insecta; order Orthoptera; family Acrididae; genus Schistocerca; species Schistocerca gregaria. The sequence goes on along the minus strand of NC_064921.1, from coordinate 131,730,702 downwards.
TCAGTTGTGCATCGGAAACTAATAATGGATTCTCAGGAAAGGCTAGAATTTCAGACCATTTGGAACGTTACTCGCAAGGATGGATGCAGGCATGATGAGTATCGTATTCATTCCCGATGCAATTTGTGTATTACTTCGTCAATGTGAAGGTCAATGGGTAACAATAAGCCTGCAGTGTTGCATCCGAAACTAATAATAATCTCGCAGGGAAAGCTCTAAATACAGGAAAATTTCAGCGTTACTTGCCTAGATCGACGCTGGTATGCTGCATGTCGTAATCATTCCCGATGCAATTTCCGTGTTCCATCGTCAATGTGAAGGTCCATGGGTAACAGTAAGCCTGCAGTTGTGCATCGGAAACCAATAATGGACTCTCAGGAAAGGCTGGAATTTCACCAGATTTGCAACGTTACTCGCCTGGATGGATGCAGGCATTATGATAGTCGTATTCATTCCCGATGAAATATCTGTGTTATATCGTCAATGTGAAGTACATAGGTAACAGTAAGCCTGAAGTTGCGCATCGGAAACTAATAATGGACTCTCAGGACAGGCTGGAATTTCACCAGATTTGCAACGTTACTCGCCTGGATGGATGCAGGCATAATGATAGTCGTATTCATTCCCGATGCAATATCTGTGTGACATGGTCAATGTGGAGGTGCATGGGTAACAATAAGCCTTCAGTGTTGCATCCTAAACTAATAATAGTCTCGCAGGGAAGGCTCCAAACACAGACAAATTTCAGCGTCACTCGCCTAGATGGAAGCAGGCATGCTGCCTGTGGTGATCATTCCCGATGCATTTCGGTGTCCCATCGTCAATGTGAAGGTCCGTGGGTAACAATAAGCCTGCAGTTGTGCATCGGAAACTACTAATGGACTATCAGGATAGGATCGAATTTCAGACCATTTGCAACGTTACTCGCCTGTATGGATGCAGGCATGATGATTCTCGTATTCATTCCCGATGAAATTTCTGTGTGACATGGTCAATGTGAAGGTGCATGGGTAACAATAAGCCTTCAGTGTTGCATCCGAAACTAATAATAGTATCGCAGGGAAGGCTCCAAATACAGACAAATTTCAGCGTCACTCGCCTAGATGGAAGCAGCCATGCTGCCTGTGGTGATCATTCCCGATGCATTTCCGTGTCCCATCGTCAATGTGAAGGTGCGTGGGTAACAATAAGCCTGCAGTTGTGCATCGGAAACTAATAATGGACTCTCAGGATAGGATCGAATTTGAGACCATTTGCAACGTTACTCGCCTGTATGGATGCAGGCATGATGATTCTCGTATTCATTCCCGATGAAATTTCTGTGTGACATGGTCAATGTGAAGGTCCATGGGTAACGATAATCCTGCAGTGTTGCATCCGAAACTAATAATAGTCTCGCTGGGAAGGCTCCAATTACAGACAAATTTCTGCGTCACTCGCCTAGATGGAAACAAGCATGCTGCCTGTCGTGATCATTCCCGATGAATGTCCGTGTTCCATCGTAAATGTGAAGGTCCGTGGGTAACAATAAGCCTGCAGCTGTGCATCCGAAACTAATAATGGACTCTCAGGATAGGATCGAATTTCAGACCATTTGCAACGTTACTCGCCTGGATGGATGCAGCCATGATGATTGTCATATTCGTTCCCGATGCAATTTCTGTGTGACATCGTCATTGTGAAAGTGCATGGGTAACAATAAGCCTGCAGTGTTGCATCCGAAACTAATAATAGTCTCGCAGGGAAGGCTCCAAGTACAGACAAATTTCAGCGTTACTCGCCTAGATGGGAGCAGGCATGCTGCCTGTCGTAATCATTCCCGATGCAATTACCATATTCCATCGTCAATGTGAAGTTCCACGGGTAACAGTAAGCCTGCAGTATTGCATCGGAAACTAATAATGGACTCTCAGGAAAGGCTAGAATATCAGATCATTTGCAACGTTACTTGCCTGGATGGATGCAGGCATGATGACGGCCGTATTCATTCCCGATGCAATTTCTGTGTTACATCGTCAATTTGAAGGTCCATGGGTAACAATAATCCTGCAGTTGTGCATCGGAAATTAATAATTGACTCTCAGGAAAGGTTCGAATTTCACCTGTTTTGCAACGTTACTCGCCTCGATGGATGCAAGCATGGTGATTGTCGTATCCATTCCCGATGCAATTTGTATTTTACATCGACAATGTGAAGGTCCATGGGTAACAATAAGCCTGAGAATTGCATCCGAAACTAATAATATTCTCTCAGGAAAGGCTCCAAATGCAGACAAATTTCAGCGTTACTCGCCTAGATGGGAGCACGCATGTGCTTGTCGTAATCATTCCCGATGCAAATTCGTTGTTCCATCGTCAGTTTGAAGGGCCATGGGTAACAATGATCATTCAGTTGTGCATCGGAAACTAATAATCGACTCTCAGGAAATGATCGTATTTCGTCAGATTTGCAACGTTACTCGCCTGGATGGATTAATGCATGATGATTGTCGAATTAATTCCCGATAGAATTTCTGCGTCACATCGTCAAAGCGAAGGTCCATGGGTAACAATAAGAGTGCAGTGTAGCATCCGAAACTAATAATAGTCTCCCAGGGAAGGCTCCAAGTACAGACAAATTTCAGCGTTACTCGCCTTGATTTAAGCAGTCATGCTGGCAGTCGTTATCATTCCCGATGGTATGTCCGTGTTCCATCGTCAATGTGATGGTCCATGGGTAACAATAAGCCTGCAGTTGTGCATCGGAAACTAATAATGGAAACTCAGGAAAACCATCGAATTTCCGACCATTTTTAATGTTACTCGACTTGATGGATGCTGGCATAATGATTGTCGTATTCATGCCCGATGCAATTTCTGTGTTACATCGTCAATGTGAAGGTCCATAGGTAACGATAAGCCAGCAATGTTGCATCCGAAACTAATAATAGACTCGCCAGACGGGCTCCAGATAAAGACAATTTTTCAGCGTTCCTCGCCTAGATGGAAGCAGGCGTCCTGCCTGTCGTAATCATTCCCGATGACATTTGTAGGTTACATCGTCAATGTGAAGTTCCATGTGTAACAATAAGCCTGAGTGTTGCATCCGAAACTAATAATAGTCTCTCAGGAAAGGCTCCAAATACAGACAAATTTCAGTGTTATTCGCCTAGATGGAAGCAGGCATGCATCCTGTCGTAATCATTCCCGGTGCAATTTCCTTCTTCCATCGTCAATGGGAAGGTCCATGGGTAACAATAAGCCTGCAGTGTTGCAACCAAAACTAATAATAGACTCGCCAGACGGGCTCAAAATAATGACGATTTTCAGCTTTACTCGCCTACATGGAAGCAGGCATGCTGCCTGTCGTGATCATTCCCGATGCAATTTCCGTGTTCCATCGTCAATGTGAAGGTCCATGGTTAACAATGAGCGTTCAGTTGTGCATCGGAAACTGATAATGGATTCTCAGGAAAGGCTAGAATTTCAGACCATTTGGAACGTTACTCGCATGGATGGATGCAGGCATGATGAGTATCGTATTCGTTCCCGATGCAATTTGTGTGTTACATCGTCAATGTGAAGGTCCATGGGTAACAATAAGCCTGCAGTGTTGCATCCGAAACTAACAATAATCTCGCAGGGAAAGCTCAAAATACAGGAAAATTGCAGCGTTACTCGCCTAGATCGAAGCTGGTATGGTGCATGTCGTAATCATTACCGATGCAATTTCCGTGTTCCATCGTCAATGTGAAGGTCCATGGGTAACAGTAAGCGTGCAGTTGTGCATCGGAAACCAATAATGGACTCTCAGGAAAGGCAGGAGTTTCATCAGATTTGAGAAGTTACTCACTTGGATGTATGCAGGCATAATGATAGTCGTATTCATTCCCGATGCAATTTCTGTTTTACGTCGTCAATGTGAAGTACATAGGTAACAGTAAGCCTGAAGTTGTGCATCGGAAACTAATAATGGACTCTCAGGACAGGCTGGAATTTCACCAGATTTGCAACGTTACTTACCTGGATGGATGCAGGCATAATGATAGTCGTATTCTTTCCCGATGCAATATCTGTGTTTCATCGTCAATATGAAGGTCCATGGGTAAAAATAAGTCTGAGTGTTGCAACCGAAACTAATAATAGACTCGCAATAAGGGCGACAAATACAGACAGTTCTCAGTGTTACTCGCCTAGATGGAAGCAGGCATGCTGCCTGTCGTAAACATTCCCGTTGGAGTTTCCGTGTTCCATCGTCAATGTGAAGGTCATTGGGTAATAGCAAGCCTGCAGTTGAGCATCAGAAACTAATATTGGACTCTCAGGAAAGGTACAAATTTCAGACCATTTGCAACGTTACTCGCCTTGACTGATGCAGGCACGATGACTGTAGTATTCATTCCCAATGCAATTTCTGTGTGCCATCGTCAATTTGAAGGTCCATGGGTAACGATAAGCCTGCAGTGTTGCATCCGATACTAAAATGTCTCGTTGAGAAGGCTCCAAATACAGACAAATTTCAGCGTAGCTCGCCTAGACGGAAGCAGGCATGCTGCTTGTGGTGATCATTCCCGATGCATTTCCGTGTCCCATCGTCAATGTGAAGTTCCGTGGGTAACTATAAGCATGCAGTTGTGCATCGGAATCTAATAATGGACTCTCAGGATAGGATCGAATTTCAGACCATTTGCAACGTTACTCGCCTGTATTGATGCAGGCATGACGATTCTCGTATTCATGCCCGATGCAATTTCTGTGTGGCATGGTCAATGTGAGGGTGCATGGGTAACAATAAGCCTTCAGTGTTGCATCCGAAACTAATAATAGTATCGCAGGGAAGTCTCCAAATACAGACAAATTTCAGCGTCACTCGCCTAGATGGAAGAAGGCATGCTGCCTGTGGTGATCATTCCCGATGCATTTCCGTGTCCCATCGTCAATGTGAAGGTGCGTGGGTAACAATAAGCCTGCAGTTGTGCATCGGAAACTAATAATGGACTCTCAGGATAGGATAGAATTTCAGACCATTTGCAACGTTACTCGCCTGTATGGATGCAGGCATGATGATTCTCGTATTCATTCCCGATGCAATTTCTGTGTGACATGGTCAATGTGAAGCCCCATGGGTAACGATAATCCTGCAGTGTTGCATCCGAAACTAATAATTGACTCGCCAGACGGGCTCCAAATACAGACTATTTTCAGCGTTACTCGCCTAGATGGAAGCAGGCATGCTGATTCTCGTAATTATTCCCGATGCATTTACCGTGTTTTTCGTCAATTTGAAGGTCCATGGGTAACACAAAGCCTGCAGTTGTTCATCGGAAACTACTAATGGACTCTCAGGAATGGCTCGATTTTCAGACCATTTGCAACGTTACATGCCTCGATGGATGCAGGCATGATGATTGTCCTATTCATTCCCGATGCAATTTCCGTGTTACATCGTCAATGTGAAGGTCCATGGGTAACAATAATCGTGCCGTTGTGCATCGGAAATTAATAATTGACTCTCAGGAAAGGTTCGAATTTCACCTGATTTGCAACGTTACTCGCCTGAATGGATGCAAGCATGGTGATTGTCGTATCCTTTCCCGATGCAATTTGTATGTTACATCGACAATGTGAAGGTCCATGGGTAACAATAAGCCTGAGTATTGCATCCGAAACTAATAATAGTCTCTCAGGAAAGGCTCCAAGTACAGAAAAATTTCAGCGTTACTCGCCTAGATGGAAGCACGCATGTGCTTACGTAATCATTCCCGATGCAATTTCCTTGTTCCATCGTCAATGTGAAGGTCCATTGGTAACAAAAAGCCTGCAGTTGTGCATTGGAAACTAATAATGGCCTCTCAGGATAGGATCGAATTTCAGACCATTTGCAACGTTACTCGCCTGCATGGATGATGGCATGATGATTGTCGCATTCATTCCCGATGCAATTTCTGTGTTACATCGTCAATGTGAAGGTCCATGGGTAACGATAAGCCTGCAGTTGTGCATCGGAAACTAATAATGGACTCTCGGGATAAGATCGAATTTCAGACCATTTGCAACGTTACTCGCATGGATGCATGCAGGAATGTGCTTGTCGTAATCATTCCCGATGCAATTTCCTTGTTCCACCGTCAATGTGAAGGTCCATGGGTTATAATGATCGTTCAGTTGTGCATCGGAAACTAATAATCGACTCTCAGGAAATGATCGTATTTCGTCAGATTTACAACGTTACTCGGCTGGATGGATGCATGCATGATGATTGTCGTATTCATTCCCGATGCAATTTCTTTGTTACATCGTCAAAGTGATGGTCCATGGGTAACGATAAGCCTGGAGTGTAGCATCCGAAACTAATAATAGTCTCCCATGTCAGGCTCCAAATACAGACAAATTTCAGCGTTACTCACCTAGATTTAAGCAGTCATGCTGGCTGCCGTGATCATTCCCGATGCTATTTCGTGTCCCATAGTTAATGTGAAGGCCCGTGGGTAACAATAAGCATGCAGTTGTGCATGGGAAACTAATAATGGACTCTCAGGATAGGATCGAATTTCAGACCATTTGCAACGTTAGTCGCCTGCATGGAAGCAGGCATGATGATTGTCGCATTCATTCACGATGCAATTTCTTTGTTCCATCGTAAATGTGAAGGTCTGTGGGTGACAATAATCCTGCATTTGCGCATCGGAAACTAATAATGGACTCTCAGGATAGGATCGAATTTCATACCATTTGCAACGTTACTCGCCTTGATGGATGCATGCATGATGACTGTCATATTCATTCCCGATGCAATTTCTGTGTTACATCGTCTATGTGAAGGTCCATGGGTAACGATGAGCCTTCAGTGTTGCATCCGAAACTAATAATGGACTCTCCAATCGAGTTCCAAATACAGACAATTTTCAGCGTTACTCGCCTAGATGGAAGCAGGCATGCTGCCTGTCGTAATCATTCCCGATGCAATTTCCTTGTTCCATCGTCAATGTGAAGGTCCATGTGTACCAATGATCGTTCAGTTGTGCATCGGAAACTAATAATGGAATCTCAGGAAAGGTTCGAATTTCTCCAGATTTGCAACGATACTCCCCTGGATAAATGCTGGCATGATGATTGTCGTAATCATTCCCGATGCAATTTCTGTATTACATCGTCAATGTGAGGGACCATGGGTAACAATAAGCTTGCAGTGTTGCATCCAAAACTAATCATAGACTCGCCAGAAGGGCTCAAAATACAGACAATTTTCAGCTTTACTCGCCTAGATGGAAGCAGGCATGCTGCCTGTCGTGATCATTCCCGATGCAATTACCGTGGTCCATTGTCAATTTGAAGGTTAATGGGTAACTGTAAGCCTGCAGTTGTGCATCGGAAACTAATAATGGACTCTCAGGAAAGGCTCGAGTTTCACAAGATTTGCAACGTTTATCGCCTGGATGGATGCAGACATGATGATTGTCATATTCAGTCCCCATGCAATTTCTGTGTTACATCGTTAATGTGAAGGCCCATGGGTAACGATAAGTCTGCAGTGCTGCATCCGAAACTAATAATAGATTTGCCAGACGGGCTCAAAATACAGACAATTTTCAGTTTACTCGCCTAGATGGTAGCAGGCATGCTGCCTGTCGTGATCATTCCCGATGCAATTACCGTGGTCCATCGTCAATGTGAAGGTTCATGGGTAACAGTAAGCCTGTAGTTGTGCATCGGAAACTAATAATAGTCTCGGAGGGAAAGCTGCAAATACAGGAAAATTTCAGCGATACTCGCCTAGATCGAAGCTGGTATGGTGCATGTCGTAATCATTCCCGATGCAATTTCCGTGTTCCATCGTCAATGTGAAGTTCCATGGGTAACAGTAAGCCAGCAGTTGCGCATCGGAAACCAATAATGGACTCTCAGGATAGGCTCGAATTTCATACCATTTGCAACGTTACTCGCCAGGATGGATGCAGGCATGATGACTGTCGTATTCATTCCCGATGCAATATCTGTGTTAAATCATTAATGTGAAGGTCCCTGGGTAACGAAAACTTGCAGTGTTGCACCCGAAACTAATACTAGGACTCGCCAGAAGCGCTCCAAATACAGAGAAAATTCAGCATTACTGGCCTAGATGGAAGCAGGCATGCCGCCTGTCGTAGTCATTCCCGGTGCAATTTCCATGTTCTATCGTCAATGTGAAGGTCCATGGGTACGAAAACTTGCAGTGTTGCATCCGAAACTAATAATAGACTCGCCAGAATGGCTCCAAATACAGACAAATTTCAGCGTTAGTCCCCCAGATGGAAGCAGGCATACTGCCTGTTGTAATCATTCCCGATGCAATATCCGTGTTCCGTTGTCAATGTGAAGGTCCATGGTTAACAGTAAGCCTGCAGCTGTGCATCGGTAACTAATAATGGACTATCAGTAAAGGCTAGAATTTCAGACCATTTGCAACGTTACACGCCTGGATGGATGCAGGCACGATGATTGTCGTATTCATTCGCGACGCAATATCTGTGTCACCTCGTCAATTTGAAGGTACATGTGTAACAGTAATCCTGCAGTTGTGCATCGGAAACTAATAATAGTCTCGCAGGGAAAGTTCCAGTTACAGGAAAATATCAGCGGTACTCGCCTGGATTGAAGCAGGCATGCTGCCTGTTGTAATCATTTGCGATGCAATTTCCGTGATCCATCATCAATTTGAAGGTCCATGGGTATCAATAAGCGTGCAGTTGTGCATCGGAAACTAATAATGGTCTCTTAGGAAAGGCTCGAGTTTCATACCATTTGCAACGTTACTCCACTGGATGGATGCAGGTATGATGAATGTCGTATTCATTCCCGATGCAATTTTTGTGTTACATCGTTAATGTGAAGGTCCATGGGTAACGATAAGCCTGCAGTGTTGCATCCGAAACTAATTATAGTCTTGCATCAAAGGCTACAAGTAAAGACACATTTAAGCGTTACTCGCCTAGATACCTGTCGTAATCATTCATCATGCAATTTCCGTGTTCCATCATCAATATGAAGGTAGATGGGTAACAACAAGCGTGCATTGTGAATCGGAAACTAGTAACGGACTGTCAGGAAAGACTCGCATTTCAGACCATTTGCATCGTTACTCGCCTGGATGGATGCAGGAATGATGATTGTCGTATTCATTCCTGATGAACATTCGGTTGTTCATCGTCAATGTGAAGGTCCATGGGTAAAAAAAAAGCCTGCACTGTTTCATCCCAAACCATTAATAGTCTCACAGCAAAGGCTCCAAATACAGACAAATATCAGCGTTACTCGCCTAGATGGAAGAACTCATGCTGCCTGTCGCAGTCATTCACGATGCAATTTCCCTGTTCCATCGTCTATACGTATGTCCATGCGTAACAGTATGCCTGCAGTTGTGCACCAGTAACTGATAATAGACTCTCAGGAAAGGCTCGAATTCCAGACCATTCGCCACGTTACTCGGCTGTATGGATGCAGGCATGATGATTGTCGTATTCATTCTCGATGCAATATCTGTGTTACATCGTCAATGTGAAGGTCTATGGGTAATGATAAGCCTGCAGTGTTGCATCCGAAACTAATAATGGACTCGCAATAAGGGCTCCAAATACAGACAGTTTTCAGCGTTAGTCGCCTGGATTAAAGCAGGCATGCTGCCTGTCGTAATCATTCCCAATGCAATTTCCGTGATCTATCATCAATGTGAAGGTCCATGGGTATCAATAAGCGTGCAGTTGTGCATGGGAAACTAATAATGGATTCTCAGAAAAGGCTCGAATTTCAGACCATTTGCAACATTACTCGCCTGGATGGATGCAGGCATGATGATTGTCGTATTCATTCCCGTTGCAATTTCGGTCTTTCATCGTCAATGTGAAGGTCGATGATTAACAATAAGCCTGCAGTGTTTCATCCGAAACCATTAATAGTCTCACAGGAGAGGCTCCAAATACAGACAAATATCAGCGTTACTCGCCTAGATGGAAGCAGGCTTGCTGCTTGTTGTAATCTTTCCCGATGGAATTTCCGTGTCTCATCGTCAATGTGCAGGTCCATGGGTAACAATGGGCGTGCAGTTGTGCATCGGAAACTAATTATGTACTCTCAGGAAAGGTTCGAATTTCAGACCATTTGCAACGTTACTTGCCAGGATGGATGCAGGCACGATGATTGTCGTATTCATTCCCGATGTAATTTGTGTGTTACATCGTCAATGTTAAGGTCCATGGGTAACAATAAGCCTGCGGTATTGCATCCGAAACTAATGATAGTATCGCATTAAAGGTTCAAAATACAAATTTCAGACTTACTCGCCTACCTGGAAGCAGGCATGCTGCCTGTCGTAATCATTCCCGATGGAATTTCCGTGTTCCATCGTCAATGTGAAGGTCCATGGGTAATAGTAAGCCTGCAGTTGTGCATCAGAAACTAATAATGGACTCTCAGATAAGGATCGACTTTCAGACCATTTGCAACGTTACTCGCCTGGATGGATGCAGGCATGATGATTGTCGTATACATTCCCGATGCAATTTGTGTGTTACATCGTCAATATGAAGATCCATTGGTAACAATAAGCCTGCAGCGTTGCATCCGAAACTAATAATAGTCTCGCAGGAAAGGCTCCAAATATAGACAAATTTCAGCTTTACTCGCCTAGATTGAAGCAGCCATGCTTCCTGTCGTAATCATTCCCGATGCAATTTCCGTGTTCCATCGAAAATGTGGAGGTCCATTGGGAACTATGAGCCTTCAGTTGTGCATCGGAAACTAATATTAGAGTCTCAGGAATTGATTGAATTTCAGACCATTTGCAACATTACTCGCCTGGATGGATTTAGGCATGATGATTGTCGTATTCATTCCCTATGAAATTTGTGTGTTACATCGTCAATGTGAAGATCCATGGGTAACAATAAGCCTGCAGCGTTGCATCCGAAACTAATAATAGTCCCTCAGGAAGTTCTCCAAATACAGACAAATTTCAGCTTTACTCGCCTAGATGGAGGCAGCCATGCTGCCTTTCGTAATCATTCCCGATGCAATTTCCACGTTCCATCGTCAATGTATGGTCCATGGGTAACAATAAGCGTGCAGTGTGCATAAGAAACTAATAATGAACTGTCAGGAGAGACTAGAATTTCAGACCAATTGCAACGATACTCGCCTGGACGGATGCAGGAATGATGACTGTCGTATTCATTCCCGATGCAATATCTGTGTTTCATCGTCAGTGTGAAGGTCCATGGGTAACAATATGCCTGAGTGTTGCATCCGAAACTAATAATAGACTCGCAATACGGGCGACAAATACAGACTAATTTCAGAGTTACTCGCCTAGATGGAAGCAGGCATGCTGCCTGTCTTAATCAATCCCGATGAAATTCCTGTGTTCCATTGTCAATGTGAAGGGCCATGGGTAGCGGTAAGCCTGCAGTTGTGCATCGTAAACTAATAATGGTCTCGCAGGAAAGGCTCCAAATACAGACAAATTTCAGCGTTACTCGCCTAGATTGAAGCAGGCATGCTGCCTGTCGTAATAATTCGCGATGCAATTTCGTGTTCCATCTTCAATGTGAAGGTCCATGGATAACAGTAAGCCAGCAGTTGTGCATCGGAAACTAATAACGGGGTTTAAGGGAAGGCTCGAATTTCAGACCATTTTCAACGTTACTTTCCTGGATGGATGCAGGCATGCTGCTTGTCGTATTAATTCCCGAAGCAATTTCTGTGTTTCATCGTCAATGTGAAGGTCCATGGGTAACAATGAGCCAGCAATGTTGCATCCGAAACTAATAATAGTCTCGCAGGAAAGGCTCCAAATACAGACAAATTTCACCGTTACTCGCCTAGATGGAAACAGGCATGCTGCCTGTCGTAATCATTCCCGATGCAATATCCGTGTTCCATCGTCAATGTGAAGGTCTATGGGTAACAGTAAGCCAGCAGTTGTGCATCAGAAACTAATAATGGTCTCTCAGGAAAGCCTCGAATTTCAGACCATTTTTAACGTTACTTTCCTGGATGGATGCATTCATAATGATTGTCGTATTCATTCCCAATGCAATTTCTGTATTACATCGTCAATGTGAAGGTCCATAGCTAATAAGCGTGCAGTTGTGCATCGGAAACTAATAATGGACTCTCAGGACTGGCTCGGTTTTCAGACCATTTGCAACTCTACTGGGCTGGATGGATGCAGGCATGATGATTGTCGTATTCCTTCCCGATGCAATTTCTGTGGTACATTGTCAATGTGAAGCTCCATGGGCAGCAGTAAGTTTGCAGTTGTGCATTCGAAACTAATAATGGACTCTCAGGAAAGGCTCGAATTTCAGCCCATTTGCAACGTTACTCGCCGGATGGATGCAGGCATGATGATGGTCATATTCATTCCCGATGCAATTTGTAGGTTACATTGTCAATGTGAATGTCCATGGGTAACAATAAGCCTCCAGTGTTGCATCCGAAACTAATAATAGTCTCGAAGGAAAGGCTTCCAATACAGACAAATTTCAGCGTTATTCGCCTAGATGGAAGCAGGCATGCTGCCGGTCATAATCATTCGCGATGCAATTTCCGCGTTCCATCGTCAATGTGAAGGTCCATTTGTAACATTAAGCGTGCAGTTGTGCATCGGAAACTAATAATGGACTCTCAGGAAAGGTTCGAATTTCAGACCATTTGCAACGTTACTAGCCTGGATGGATGCATACATGATGATTGTCGTAATTATTCCCGATGCAATTTCTGTGTTTTATCGTCAATGTTAAGGTTTATCGGTAACAATAAGCCTGCAGTGCTGCATCCGAAACTAATAATAGTCTCGCAGGAAAGACTCTTAATACAGACAAATTTCAGCGTTACTCGCCTAGATGGAAGCAGGCATGCTGCCTCTCATAATCTTCCCGATGCCATATCCGTGGTCCATTGTCAATGTGAAGGTCCATGTGTAACAGAATGCCTGCAGTTGTTCATCGGAAAGTATTAATGGACTCTCAGGAAAGGCTCGAATTTCATACCATGTGCAACGTTACTCGACTGGATGGATGCAAGCATGATTATTGTCGTATTTATTCCCGATGCAATTTCTGTTACATGGTCAATGTGAAGGTCCACGGGTAACAATAAGCCTGCAGTGTTGCGTCCGAAACTAATAATAGTTTCGCAGGAAAGGCTCCAAATACAGACAATTTTCAGCATTACTCGCCTAGATGGAAGCAGGCATACTGCCTGACGTAATCATTCCCGATGCATCAAAATATCCATGGGTGTAGCGCCGGTCTATAGTGTCCAACGGGCACAATATTTCGGCGATCAAACATGTCGCCATCATCAGGTTAACTGACGGACTGAGCTCCTGTGAACGTGCCGGCACGGAGATCCGTGCGCTATGGCTGCTCAGGGGAAACTGGGTTCGGTCGCGGCGGCGGCCGATTTAAATACCCTCCGCCCGCGGCGCGCTCTCTCCGCCGTTCCCGCCCCGCGCCACGGTAGCGCTGTGGAACAGATTGCGACGGCGTTTGAGATGACGTCGGTGTGATGGCTCTGTCCGCCGTGGTCGTCACAACTATGTGTTTGCTCGATTTACTCTTGATTAACCCAATCGCTGGTTCCCAAGCCTTGCTAAGATTATAGCCATAGTCTCGGTTTATGAGGTTGTAAGAGGTCCGTAATTAAAGAATTTGTTGCTAGCGCACTCGAGCTGATGTAATTTCCATGTATTGCTCACGCGCTGCCTGCGATATGTAAGCTAGAAGAGAATCTGAGACCAAAGAGTAGTATTGACTGCAGTAAGAACTGTGTAGCAGTAGGGGTAAGTTGTGGGTAACGAGCTGTCGTGTCTGGTGTATCGTGTTGGCTGGGCCGGTCGTGTGCAGCGATGGTAGAGCCTGAGCGTTGTAGGATAAGGTAAAAGCAGCATCGCGCATATGTAGTATTGTTAATCAAGTCCCATGTAAATGTTTAAAAAAAAAGATCTGTTAATAATAATCTTTCTCATAAAAAGTAACTTTTGACATTAATCTCAATTCAAACAATTCAATAATTTCTCCAATCCTTGGCAGTCCCTACTATTGGAAAAGAAAAATCAGTTCTTCCCTTTTATATAAGACAAATCTATCGGCCAGCATTGCACTTAGCTGCGCCTGGAAAAATATCTTATAGGAGCAGATATATACGCGTTATCCGGCGACCTAATTAAGGTAAGATTTTTCAGCTTATTCAGCATGATGTATCAGGGCCATGACGCAGCATTGCTGACGTCCAAAATTTACCAGGTTAACTTACCTGTCAATTATTTAAAGGTTATAGGTTTGTCGCATTGTATTATATTTTCACTGTTGGGTAGTTACGCTAAATAAGAGTATTATTCATATTGTTTTATTTCTGTGGGGAGGTTACACTTGGCGACAACCGGCCAAGATCGAATTTTTGTGAATTTCTGAGAAGTGGTCAGCTATATATCTGCTCTTATTTACTTAATATTAAAAGTAGTTTGCATCTGGCGCAACGCATTTACTAATTTGTCACGTTTTCTTTCACAGATCATCGGCAATTTATTGCTCTTTGTTGTAACTGTATTTGTTCCATTTTTGGTTTGTCTTTGTTTGATTTTGTGCTTAACTTTGAGTTGTGAAAATGCCGCGAAAAACTGCTAACAGTACATCGCGAGTCGTAATGAGTGAAAAAACCGATTTTAATAATTTGACTGATAATACTAGCGACACTCAGTGTCTTGATGATAATCCTCCAGTTACAGACAATCAGTGCGTACCGACCACCAGTTATGATTATAATCTAAATGATATGCAAACAAATTCAATTGTGTCCACTGTAAATTTAACGACAATTGATGACGCGGCACTTTTCGTTACAATGAACGCTGTCCAGTTTAACACACCTGATTTGCAAAATTTACACAGTGAGCAGATAAATTTTTCTCACGAAGATGAACAATGTAGTCAAAATACGTCAGATTTATTTGATTCCGAGGTAGTGACCCACAGTGCACGTCCAATTAGCAAACCTTTTCGTGAATCAGACAATGACCAAATGGTTTCACAAAACGTGACAAATGCAGACACACCATCACACAGTACAGAGAATAGAGTCGGTAATTTTGGCTTGGATCAAATTGTAGCATTACTGCTACAATTCAATGAAAAACAAGACAACAATTACAAACAACTTAATGAAAAACTAGACAACAATTCCCAACAGATTAATGAAAAACTTGACACCTCTACTGAACAGCTTACTGAACGGATTACAGCCGTTGCCGAGCAGTGTAATGAAACTAAAAACAATTACGTGAGGAAATTAAGGCTTGTGCTAGGAATAGTAGTGAAGAAATTAGATCTGTGGCACAAGAATTAAGTAATACACATGCAGCCACAACTAAATTACTTAGAGATGAAATTAGTGCAGTCGCTAAACAATGTTCTGCAAACGTAACACAGTTACGCGACGAGTTTAAATTAATGTCAGCAGAACTTTCACACATGCTGGACGCATGTAGACAAGAAATTCGAACAACAGAACAGCCTAATTGACGAACGTTTTAATCACCACCTACAAAACAGTGAAACGCGTTACCGTAAATTCATACAGGAACAGAACAAAATAAAGAAACAAGTCATGGATACAATTACTGCACAGAGACACGAAGATATGCGTAAATTATTTACGAAGGCGAAAACATACGTAGACAACAATATTGCAACAGTATCAGACGAAATCAAACAGTTGAACACCGAATTGCATGATGAAATCTCCGATATTAAAACAAAAACAGACACACACACAGTAGACTTTCAGACAATGACCAACAGACTTGAACAATTAGAATTAATACAGGATCACAATGCCATTAAAGCAGACGTTAAGAAATTGAACAAAACTACCCGTAAAATCCAAAAACAAATTAATGCTTGTGACACTAAAAATGATGATCAGGTTAAAGCATTGACTGAAAAATTTGATGAATTGGCCAGTTGTATTGACGTTATCGAAAATAACAATGACACCAAATCAGACGATACGTCACCAGCTTCGTTTAATCAAAAACCCGAATTCAAAAATTTACAGCAGACGATTAGTGAGATGGGTTCGTCCAATAATACATTACGTAGAAAATTGTCATCTTGACAGCACACGAATTGACGGTGATGAAAAACATTTCAGCCTTTAACACATCACAGCATACGCAACTTTCCGAACATTTCTCACACTCACACAGCCAGTACAATTTAGGTAATTTACAGAGAGTACGTGACCTTGATTCCGGGCAGACACAGACAAACGAACCAGTTCGCACATTCAGAGACGATAACGTTAATTATAAGCAATTTTTATCCATAAGAAAATCTAAGGTATTTAAAAATGACGGAACACAAATACATCCTTTGGACTGGATACGACAACTTGCTTTTGTATTTTCATCAGCTTGGCCTGTAATGCAGAAACTAGAATTGACCTGGATACAACAATTTGCATTTGAATTTTCACCGGCATTGCCTGTAATGCAGAAACTAAAAATTATTTGCAGCGCGTAAGACACCTCAGGGGATTCATTACACTTAGATGAATATGTGCCGTCGCGTGTACAGGGCCCCGAGCCGTAGTAGTGCTGTTTCATCTTTAGTTTTCTTCACTGCTGCCTTCTCTTCTACTATCCTTTATATCTATCAAAAAGCTCTTCAACTATCGATCTACCTAGGATTAAGAATGAGTAATGAAAACCTGATATGACAAGTTTTATCGAAAGTGACAGTTTCCGTTAGACACTCCAGGAATGACAACCACCATAATTTTAATAACAGACAAAATTTTAATCATCAGTACATGCTAAATTATCAGCAATCGCAAACACATTTTGGGAACAATAGAGGGTTTTCACCGCAACAGTATCAAAATCAGCCGGTTAGCATACCAAACCAACAATGTAGTCTGCAAGGTCAACCAAGCTTTAATGTTTCGCCGCCTACACGTATAGCGTCGGCTCCACCAAATAGTAACGCACAGCAACAAGGAAATCACTACGTGCAGAGAACACACCATTTCAACTCATATCGCAATGCGCCGTATAGCAATGATTATCATGACAGACGTAAAGGTAATGAGAACAGTTTCCAGCGTAACAGTTGGTCTTCCCAGCAGCAGAATCATCGGCAACAACAGATTATCATGAATGAACCAGACAGTAGATATCATCCCCAACGTAATAAGTCAGGGCGAAATAACTGGACAGTACAAATAGTGGAAACGCCACAGCATCTTCCCGCAAATAACAGCACGTCAGATAGAATTTGACTAGATACAATGCAGATTGAATCTTCCAGCAACGTAAGCAATACTTGTGACACACAGACTCTTGTTCACGAAAATGTTATTACTTTTGACGACATCCGAGACACTCTTTTGCATGAAAAACCAGTTATTCAAAAAACCATTTCCCACCCTGTCATTGAAGTAAAGATTGGATCATCCACATTTTCGGCAGTAATCGACTCTGGATCACCTATGTCAGTTATAAATGAAGAAACATTCAACGCTTTTAACAAAGAGAATACCTATCCTACGTTACCATTAGGCAAAACTAATGTAAAAGGAGCAGTATCTGGTAAAGGAGTAGATGTAAAATTACAGACACACTTATCACCTTGTATTGCAGGTCATACGTTCCACTCAAATTTTTGGATTGTTCCCTTATTGACAACAAACGTTATTTTTTGGTTCAACAAGACGCTATTATTGACTTTCAAAATTCCTATTTAATGTTAATGGATGAAAATGTACAACTGGCATTAGATTTTCAGCACTCTTTATCTGCAGAAGAACAAACAATTAATCGGACAGAGGTCATTTCTGCATCACGTAACATAAACTGTCATTCCACATTGTTCACAGATACATATGTTCACAACTACAATACACCAGACGAAGCCGACTATGACGTTATACAAATGATTTCGGATAAGGTTGAACAGAGCAGTGCAAATACAGACGACGAACGTACGCAACTACGCAAAATTCTTTTACAGGAAGCTCCAGTTTTTGACAACATCCCTGGTACTATGTCCGGTTTTATGTATGAATTTCGCGTCACATCAGTGACATTGTTATTAATGAAACAGATCGCCCACAAACATTAGAAGAACTTCTACAGAAATTTCATGATACTGCAATTTATTCCACATTAGATTTGAAATCGGGATTTTGTCAAATTCAGCTCCACCCGAACTGCAGAAAGTAGACAGCATTTCTCTGTTTTGGTGACTGTTATCAATTTTGTAAATTACCGTTCGGTTTAACAATTTCTTCAGCAGCGTTTATTCGCGGTTTGAATGCTATACTTCCGACAGAACTTAAAGACAGAATCACAACGTATGTAGACGACATTCTTATTGCAGAAGCTAACTGGTCTGAACACAATTTGATTCTGGAACAACTGTTGCAAACTTTTCGTGCACAAGGACTCACAGTTAATCTTAACAAATCGCACTTTGGCAGAACTTCTAAAAAATTTCTTGGACATGTGGAAACTAATAATGGACTCACAGAAAAGGCTCCAAGTACAGATACTTTGTAGCGTTACTGGGCTTCATGGAAACAGGCATGGTGCCTGTCGTATTCATTCCCGATGCAATTTCTGTGTTTCATCGTCAATTTGAAGGTCCATGAGTAACAGTAAGAATGCAGTTGTGCATCGGAAATTAATAAAAGACACCCAGGAATGGCTCCAAGTACACACGTTTTGAAGCCTTACCCCGCTGTATGGAAGCAGGCATTGAGCCTTTCGTATTCATTCCCAATGCGATTTTAGTGTTATATTGTCAATGTGAAGACCGTGGGTAACAGTAAGCCTGCAGCTGAGCATCGGAAATTAATAATTAACTCCCAGGAAAAGATCACAGTGCAAACACTTTGGAGGGTTACTCGGCTTCATGAAAGTAGGCATCGTGCCTGTCGTATTCATTCCCGATGCAATTTCTTTGTTTCATCGTCAATGTGAAGGTCCATGGTTAACAGTAAGCCTGCTGTTGTGCTTTGAACTGAGTAATGGACTCCCATTAAAGATTCTAAATACAGACCCTTTGGAGCGATACTCGGCTTGATGGAAGCATTCATAGTGCCCGTCGTATTCATTCCCGATGCAATTTCTGTATTACATCGACAATGTGAAGTTCCATGAGTAACAATAAGACGGAAGTTGTGCACTAATAATGGACTCCCAGGAAAGGCTCCAAGTACAGACACTTTA
This sequence comes from Schistocerca gregaria, assembly GCF_023897955.1. NCBI lineage: Eukaryota > Metazoa > Arthropoda > Insecta > Orthoptera > Acrididae > Schistocerca > Schistocerca gregaria. The sequence goes on along the minus strand of NC_064921.1, from coordinate 131,711,456 downwards.
AAGCGTTACTCAGCTGGAATGGAGCAGGCATGGTGCCCCTCGTATTCATTCGCGATGCTATATTTGTGTTACATCGTCGATGTGAAAGTCCATGGATATCCGTAAGCGTGTAGTTGTGAATCAGAAAGCAATAATGGACTCTTAGGAAAGGCTTCATGTACAGACCCCTTGGAGCGTTACTCGGGTGAATGGGTAGAGGCATTTTGCCTATCTTATTCAATCTCTATGCAATTTCCCTGTTTAATCATCAATGTGAAAGTCCATGTGGATTAGTAAGCCAGCAGTTGTGCATCGTAAACTAATAATGAACTCCCAGGAAAGGGTCCAAGTAGAGATCCTTAGGTGCGATACACGGCTTATGGAAGCAGGCATGGTGCCCTTCGTATTCATTCCCGATGCACTTTCACTGTTGCATCGTCAATGTAATGGTCCTTGAATGACAGTGAGCCTGCAGTTGTGCAGCGGAAAACAATAATGAATCCCAGGAATTGCTCCAGGTTTGGACCCTGTTAGGCGTTACTCGACTGGAAGGATGCAGGCATGGTGGCTGTGGTATTCATTCCCGATGCAATTTCTGTGATACATCATCAATGTGAGGGGCCATGGGTAACAGTAAGCCTGCAGTTGGCCATCGGAAACTAATAATGGACTCCCAGGAAGGGATCAAAATACAGACCTTTTTAGCGTTACTCACCTAAATGTAAGCCGGCATGATGCCTTTCGTATTCATTCACGATGCAATTTCGCTGTTTCATCGTCAATGTGAAAGAACGTGGGTAACAGGAAGCCTGCAGTTGTGCACCCAAAGGTAATAATGGACTCCCAAGAAAGGCCCCAAGTACAGAACCTTTAAAGTGATACTCGGCTTGATGGAAGAGGGCATGATTCTCTATTCAATCCCTATGCAATTTCTATGTTACATCGCCAATGAGAATGTTCATGAGTAACAGTAAGCCTGAAGTTGTGAATCGGAAAACAATAATGGATGCCCAGGAATGGCTCCAGGTTCTTACCCTTTGAAGCGTTACTCGACTCGAAGGATGGAGGCATGGTGCCTGTGGTATTCATTCCCGATGCAATATTTGTATTTCATCGACAATGTGAGGGTCCATGGGTATCAGTTGACATGCAGCTGTGCACCACTAACAAATAATGAACTCTGTTGAAAGGGTACACGTAGAGACACTTTGGTGCGTTACACGACTTGATGGAAACATGCATGGTGCCTTTCGTATTCATTCCTGATGCAGTTTCTCTGTTGCATCGTCAATGTGATGGCCAGTGGGTAACAGTAAGCCTGCAGTTGTGCATTGGAAACACAAAATGGACCACAGGGAAGGCTCCAAGTACACACTCTTTGGAGCACTCGACTGGGTGGAAGGAGGCATGGTGCATGTCGTATTCATTCTCAATGCAATTTCTGTGTTACATCGTTAATGTGGCGGCGCATGAGTAACAATAAGATTGCAGTGTGCATCACAAACTAATAATGAACTCTAAGGAAAGTCTCCAAGTGCACACCATTTGGAGGATTACTCGGATTGACGGAAGCAGGCATGGTGCCTATCAAATTCATTCTCGATGCAATATCCGTGTTAAATCGTTAATGAGAAGGTGCTTGAGTAACAGTAAGCCTGCAGTTGTGCATCGGAAGCTAATAAAGGACTCCTAGGGTAAGCTCGAAATACACTCCCTGTGGAGCGATACTCGGCTTCATGGAAACATGCATGGTGCCTGTCTTATTCATTCCCGATGCAATTTCTCTGTATCATCATGAATGTGAAGTTCTAAGGGTAGCAGTAAGCGTGCAGTTGTGCTCTGAAAACTAATATTGGACTCCTAGGAAAGGCTCCAATTACTGACACATTGGTGTGTTACTCGGATGGATTAATGCATACATGTTGCCTCTCGTATTCATTCCCGATGCAATCTCTGTGTTCCATCGTCACTGTGAAGGTCTATGGGTTACAGCAACCCTGCAGTTGTGCATCGAAATCTAATAATTGACTCCCAGGAAAGGCTCCTATTAAAAACACATGGGAGCGTTACTCGGCTGGATTGATGCATACATGGTGCCTGTCGTATTCATTGCCGCTGCAATCCCTTTGTTACATCGTCAGTGTGAAGGTCTATGGGTAACAGTAAACCTGCAGTTGTGCATCGAAAAATAATAAATGACTCCCAGGAAAGGTTCCAATTACAGACACATTGGAGCTTTACTCAGATGGATGATGCATACATGGTGCTTGTCGTATTTATTCCCGATGCAATTTGTGTGTTACATCGTCAGTGTGAAGGTCTATGGGTAACAGTAACTCTGCAGTTGTGCATTGAAAACTAAGAATGGACTCCCAGGAAAAGCTCCAATTACAGACACATTGGAGCGTTACTCGGATGGATTGAAGCATACATAGTGACTGTCGTATTCATTACTGATGCAATTTCTTTGTTACATCGTCAATGTCAAGGCCGTGGTTAACTATAAGCACGGAGTTGTACATCAGAAACTAATAATGTTGTCCCAGGAGAGGCTCAAAGTACAGACCTTTTGGAGCGTTACTCGGCTGGATTTAAGGAGGCATGGTGCTTGTCGTATTTATTTCTGATGCAATTTCTGTGTTACATCGTCAATGGAAAGGCCATGGATAACCGTAAGCCTGCACGTGTTCATTGGAAACTAATAATGGACTCCTAGGAAAGGCTCCAACTACAAATACTTTGAAGCGTTACTCGGCTGGAATGGAGCAGGCATGGTCCCTACCGTATTCGTTCGCGTTGCTATATTTGTCTTATATCGTCGATGTGAAAGTCCACGGTTATCAGTAAGATTGCAGTTGTGAACCGGAAACTAATAATGGACTCCCAGGAAAAGCTCCAAGTACATACCCTTTGGAGCCTTTCTCGGCTTTATGGAAGCAGTTATGGTGCCTGTCGTATTCATTCCCGATTCAATTTCTCTGATTCATCGTCAATGTGACGGTCGATGGGTAACAGTAAACCTACAATTGTACATCGGAAACTAATAATGGACTCCCAGGAAAGGCTCCAAATACAGACACATTGAAGCGTTACTTGGCTGGAATGGAGCAGGCATGGTGCTTACCGTATTCAATCGCGATACTGTATTTGTGTTACATCGTCGATGTAAAAGTACATGGTTATCAGTAAGCGTGTAATTGTGAATCGGAAACTAATAATGGACTCTTAGGAAATTCTCCTGGTACAGACACGTTGGAGCGTTACTCGACTAGACGTGTGCAAGCATTTTGCCTATGGTATTCAATCTCGATGCAATTTCGCTGTTTCATCGTCAATGTGAAGGTCCATGGGGATCAGTAAGCCAGCAGTTGTGCATCGTAAACTAATAATGGACTCCTAGGAATGGCTCCAAGAACAGAATCTTTGTAGCGTTACTGGGCTGCATGGGAGCAGGCATGGTGCCTGTTGCATTCTTTTCCGATGCAATTTCTCTGTTTCATCGTCAATGGGACGTCCATGGGTAACTGTAAAGCGGATGTTGTGCTTCCGAAACTATTACTCGACACCTAGGAAATATCATGGTACGACCCTTTGGAGTGTTACTGCCTGGATAGAAGTAGGCATGGTGCGTGTTGCATTTATTTCAATGCAAATTCTGTGTTACATCTTCAATGTGAAGGTCCATGGGTAACAGTAAGCCCGCAGTTGTACATCGGAGACTAATAATGGACTCCCAGGAAAGGCTCCAAATACAGACCCTGCTGAGCGTTACTCGGATGGATGGAAGCAGGCATTGTGCCTCTAGCATTCAGTCGCGATGCTATATTTGTGTTTCATCGTCGATGTGAAAGTCCATGGTTAGCAGTAAGCCTGCAGTTGTGTATCGGAAACTAATAATAGACTCTTATGAAAGGCTCCAAGTACAGAAACTTTCTAGCGTTACTGGGCTGCATGGAAGCAGGCATGGTGCCAACATTATTCAATCTCTATGTAGTAACACTGTTTGATCGTCAATGTGAGGGCCATGGGTAACAGTTAGCTTGCAGCTATGAATGGAAAATTAATAATGGACTCCAAGTAAAAGCCCCGAGTACAGAAAATTTAAAGTGTTAATCGGACTAAATGAAAGTAGGCGTGGTGCCTCTCGTATTCACTCCCGATGCAATCTCTCCCTTACATCGCCAATCTGAAGGCCCGTGGGTAGCAGTAAGCCTACAGTTTGGCATCGGAAACTAATAATGGACTCCCAGGAAATGTTCCAAATACAGAAACTTTGGAGAGTTACTCGGACTTAATAGAAGTAGGCGTGGTGCCTGTCGTTTTCATTCCCGATGCAATTTCTGTATTTCATCGTCAATGTGAGGGTCCATGGGTAACAGTAAGCCTGCAGTTGTGCATCCGAAAGTAATAATGGACCCAGGAAAGGCCCGAAGTACAGAACCTTTGAAGCGATACTAGGCTTGATGGAAGAGGACATGATGCATGTCGTATTCTTTCTCGATGCAATTTCTGTGTTACATCGCCAATGAGAAGGTCCTTGACTAACAGTTAGCCTGCAGTTGTGCATCGGAAAACAATAATGGATGCCCAGGAATGTCTCAAGCTCCTTGAGTAATAGTAAGCCTGAACTTGTGAATCGGAAAACAATAATGGGTGCCCAGGAATGGCTCCAGGTTCTTACCCTTTGGAGCATTACTCGACCGGACGGAAGGAGGCATGGTGCATGTCGTATTCATTATCGATGCAATTTCTGTGTTACATCGTTAATGTGGCGGCGCATGAGTAACAGTAAGCCTGCAGTGTGCATCGCAAACTAATAATGAATTCTCGGGGAAGTCTCCAAGTGCACATAATTATGGGGATTACTCGGATTGACGGAGCAGACTTGGTGCCTATCGTATTCATTCTCGATGCAATATCCGTGTTAAATCGTTAATGAGAAGGTCCTTGAGTAGCAGTAAGCACGCAGTTATGCATCGGAAGCTATTAAAGGACTCCCAGGTAAGGCTACAAGTACACTCCCTGTGGAGCGATACTCTGCTTCATGGAAACATGCATGGTGTCTGTCTTATTCATTCCCGATGCCATTTCCCTGTTTCATCATGAATGTGAAGGTCGTTAGGGTAACAGTAAGCCTGCTGTTGTGCATCGAAAACTAATAATGGATTCTTAGGAAAGGCTCCAATTACAGACGCATTGGTGCGTTACCTGGGTGGATTGATGCATACATGGTGCGTGTCGTATTCATTCCAGATGCAATCTCTGTGTTGCATCGTCAATGTGAAGGCCGTGGGTAACTATAAGCTTGCAGTTGTGCATCAGAAACTAATAACGGAATGCCAGTAGAACCTCAAATTACAGACCTTTTTGAGCGTTACTCGGCTGGATTGAAGGTGGCATGGTGCCTTTCATATTCATTTCTGATGCAATTTGTGTGTTACATCGTCAATGTGAAGGCTATGGGTAACGTTAAGCCTACACTTGTTCATAGGAAACTAATAATGGACTCCCAGGAAAGGCTCCAAGTACAGACCCTTTGGAGCGTTACTCGGCTTAATGGAAGTTCGAATGGTGCCTGACGTATTCATTCTCGACGCAATTTGTGTGTCTCATCGTCAGTGTAAAAGTCTATGGGTAACAGTATCTCTGCAGTTGTGCATCGAAAACTAATAATGGACTCCCAGGAAAGGCTCCAATTACAGACACATTGGAGCGTTACTCGGATTGATTAATGCATACATGGTGCCTGTCGTATTCATTCTCGAGTCAATCTCTGTGTTACATCGTCAATGTGAAGGCCGTGGGTAACTATAAGCCTGCAGTTGTGCATCAGAAACTAATAATGGGCTCCTAGGACAGGCTCAAAGTACAGACCTTTTGGAGCGTTACTCGGCTAGATGGAATGAGGAATGGTGTCTGTCTTCTTCATTCCCGATGCAATTTCTCTGTTGCATCGTCAGTGTGATGGTCAGAGGGTAACAGTAAGCCTGCAGTTGTGCATTGGAAACACATAATGGACCCCAGGGAAGGCTCCAAGTACACACCCTTTGGAGCATTACTCGACTGGATGGAAGGACGCATGGTGCATCTCTTATTAATTCTCGATGCAATTTCTGTGTTACATCGTTAATGTGGCGGCGCATGAGTAACAGTAAGCCTGCAGTGTGCATTGCAAACTAATAATGAATTCTCAGGAAAGTCTCCAAGTGCACACCATGTGGAGGATTACTCGGACTGACGGAAGCAGGCATATCGTATTCATTCTCGATGCAATATCCGTGTTACATCGTTAATGAGAAGCCTGCGGTTGTGCATCGGAAACTAGTAATAGACTCTCAGGAATGGATCCAAATACAGAAAATTTCTAGCGTTACTTGGACTTTATAGAAGAAGTCGTGATGCCTGTCGTATTCATTCCCGATGCAATTTCTGTGTTACAACGTCAACGTGAAGGACCATGGGAAACAGTAGGAATGGAGCTGTGCATCTGAAAGTAATAGTGGACTCCCAGGAAAGGCTCCAAGTACAGACCCTTTGGAGCGTTACTCGTCTGGATTGAAGGAGGCATGGTGCCTGTCATATTCAGTCCCGATGCATTTTTGTGTTTCATCGTAAAAGTCGACGGGTTACAGTAAAGTTGCAGTTGTGAATCGGAAACTAATATTTGAACCCCAGGAAAAGCTCTCAATACAGAGCTTTCGGAGCGTTACTCGCCTCTATACAATTCGGCTTGTTGAATGCTGTATTCATTCCCGATGCAATTTCGGTTTTTCTTTGGCAATATGAAGGTCCATGGGCACAATAATCCGGAAGTTCCGCGTCGGAAACTATTACTCGACTGCCAGAAAATGTCAAGGTACATACCCTTTGGAGTGCTGCTCCCCTGGATAGAAGTCATAATGGTGCTTTTTGTATTCAATTCGCGATGCTATGATTTGTGTCTCATCGTCAATCTGAAGGTCCAAGGGTTACAGAAAAGCTGCAGTGGTACTTCGGAAACTACTACTGGTCTCCCATTAAAGTTTCCAAGTACATACCGATTGAGGCGTTAATCGCCTGGATGATATGCCGGCAAGGTGCCTATTTCAATGTTTAATCGTCAATGTGGAGGTCCAAACGTTACAGTAACGCTGCCGTTGTCTTCAGAAACTACTATTTGAGTCAGAGGAAAGGTGACAAGCACAGACTGTTCGAAGCGTTACCTGCCTTTACAGAATTGGGCATGGTGCGTGCTGTAATCATTCCCTAAGCAATTTCTGTGTTACAACGTCAGTGTGAAGGCCCTATGGTTATTGTAAATCTGCCGTATCCCATCGGAAACTACGACGTGTCTCCCAAGCAAGGTCCTAAGCACAGATTGAACCGCTACGCCCCTCGACAGAATTCAGCATTGTGACAGCTATATTCAAACCGGATGCAAATTCGGTGTTTAAGCCTCAATGTGAAGGAATAAATGCAGAAAACCTACTGTGGAACATCGGAAACAACTATGGGACTCCTCGGAAAGGTTCCAAGCACAGGCTGTATGAAGCGTTAGTCAACTGGAAGAGAAATCGACATGGAGCCTGTAGTATTTAATCCCCATGAAATATCTGTGTTTCGTCTTCATGTGAAGTTCCAAGGGTTACATCATACCTCCAGGGGGGCATAGCGTACTACTACTGGACTCCCAGCAAAGGTTGCAATCTCTGACCGTTTCAAGCGTTACTCGTGTGGACAGAAATCGGTATGGAGTCTGTTGTAATCAATCGCGATGCCCTTTCTGTGTTTCATCGTCAACGTGAAGGACCAAGCGTTACATTAAATCTGCAATGGTGCATTGGAAACAACTACAGGACTCCCAGGAAAGGTATCAATCACAGACCGTTTGAAGCATTACTCGGCTGGACTGAAGTCGGCATGCGGCCTGTTGTATTCAGTCCCGATGCAATCTCTGTGTTTCTTCGTCTATGTGAAGGTCCAAGGGTTACAGTAAACTGGCAGTGGTGCATCGGATACTACTACCCTTCTCGGATGAAAGTTTCAAAGCACTTGTCGTTTGAAGCGTTACCCATTTGGACAGAAGAGGGCACAATGCGTGTTGGGTACAATCCCGATGCAATTTCTGTGTTTCATCGTTAATGTGGAGGTCCAAGGATTACAACAAACCTGCAGTGGTGCTTCGGAAACTATTGCTGGACACCCAGGAAAGGCTCCCAGTACAGACTTTTTGGAGCCTTCTCGCCATGATAGAAGTAGGCATGGTGCCTTTTGTATTCGTTACCGATGCATTGTCTGAGTTTCAACCTCAATTTGAAGTTCCATGTGTTATAGTAAACCGGCAGTGGTGCATCCGAAATTATCCTGGATTCCCAGAAAACGTTCAAAATACAGACCATTTCAGCGTTACTCTTCTGGACAGGAGTGGCCATGGTGACTGTTGTATTCATTCCCGAAGCAATTTCTGTTTTTCATCGTCAATGGGAAGGTCCTATGGTTACTGTAAACCAGCCGTGTAGCATCGCAAACTACTACTTGTCTCTTAGGAAAGGTTCCAAGCATAGACCGTTCGAAGCGTTACTCACCAGGACAGAAATCTGCATGGTACATGATGTATTCCATACAAATGCAATTTCTGTGTCATCGTAATTGTGAAGGTACATGGGTGACAGTAAATCTGCAGTGTTGCTTTGGAAACTACTACCCCACGCCCAAGAAAGGTTCCAAGCACAGACCAATTGAAGCGTTGCTCCTGAAGACAGAAGTCGGCATGGGCCCTGTTGTGTTCAATACCAATGCAAATTCAGTGTTTCATCGTCAAAGTGACGGTACAATAGTACAGTAAACCTGCAGTGGTGCATTGGAAACAGCTACTGGACTCCCAGGTAAGTTTCCAATCACAGATAGTTTGAAGCTTTACTCGCCTGTACAGAGGCAGGCATGGAGACATGTTTTACATGCGATGCGATTTCTGTGTTTCATCGTCAATGTGATATTCCAAGGGTTACAGTAAACCTGCAGGGCTGCTTCGGAAACTACTACTGGACTCCCAGGAAAGGTTCCTAAAACAGACCGTTTGAAGCGTTACTCGTCTGGACATAAATCGGCATGGTTCCTGTTGAAATCAATCCCGATTACATTTTTGTGTTTCATCGTCAATGCGGAGGCCAAGGATTCCATTTAATCTGCAGTGGTGCATTGGAAACAACTACTGGACTCCCAGGAACGGTTCCAATCGCAGACCGTTTGACGCCTTACTCGCCTGGACAGAACTGGGAATAGTGCCTGTTATATTAAATTCAGATGCAATTTCTGTGTTTCAGCGTCAATGTTAAGGTCCTGTGGTTACTGTAAGCCTGCATGGTGCATCTAAAATTACTGCTTGTGTATCAGGAAATGCTCCAAGCACGGATCGTTTGAAGCGGTACTCCCCTGGACATAAGTCAGCCTGGGGCCTGTTATATTCAATATCGATGCAATATCTGTGTTTCATCGTCAATGTGAAGGTCCAATAGCCATAGTAAACCTGCTGTCGTGCATCGGAAACAACTACTTGACTCCTAGGATAGTTTCCAAGCTCAAACCGTTTGACGTGGTACTCGCCTCGAAGAGAAGTCGCATGGAGCCTGTTGTATTCAATCCCGTTGCAGCTTGATGGTGGTGGTGGTTAGGGTTTAACGTCCCGTCGACAACGAGGTCATTAGAGACGGAGCGCAAGCTCGGGTTAGGGAAGAATTGGGAGGGAAATCGGCCGCGCCCTTTTCAAAGGAACCATCCCGGCATTTGCCTGAAACAATTTAGGGAAATCACGGAAAACCTAAATCAGGATGGCCGGAGACGGGATTGAACCGTCGTCCTCCCGAATGCGAGTCCAGTGTGCTAACCACTGCGCCACCTCGCTCGGTGCAGCTTGATACTTCTCGGAAAAAGCTGTTAATGTTATGTTCTGAGATGGTTCGCTTGCAGTTTTTCTGTCGGTGTCTGTCCATTCTCCATAAGAATTGCTAGATGTTGCACAGTTTATTCGCCTTCGTGTGTGGGAAAACCGAAAATCCGCCATTCTGCTCCGTTACTGTTTATATATATTCCTATCTGGTACATGAAGGTCTTGTCGTTTCTGTTGTGTGGTTCGGTATTTTCGGCTACTTGGAATACCGCCATGGCACTTCCTTTCTTCACATATGGGATGCATTTCAGTTAATTGAAATATTCTATGTTTGTGAGTGACTGGAACATTTCGAGAACTTTGGTGTTATGTGGTCCTACCTACTGCTTATCTATTATCAGTTTGTCGCTGCCTCGTTCTATTTTTGCTGTACAGCGACAGTTTTTGATCATCATCTTTTGTATTTCAGATAACCATCAACTAAGGTTTGTGTGTCGTTCAAAAATGGTTCAAATGGCTCTGAGCACAATGGGACTCAACTGCTGTGGTCATTAGTCCCCTAGAACGTAGAACTATTTTAACCTAAGGACATCACACACATCCATGCCCGAGGCAGGATTCGAACCTGCGACCTTAGGAGTCGCACGGTTGCGGACTGCGCGCCTAGAACCGCGAGACCACCGCGGCCGGCAAAGTTGTGTGTCGTCCAAGTTTGGTTTTGTGTATCTTTTTTGTACATTTTCCGTCACTCATGCATAGCGAGTTGGTGTTTAATGGCCCGCAGTGTCCAAGAGTCATGTTTTTCACTATTATATAGTGCATTTCCGGATCTTATTGTGGACTGAGAAATTCAGCTTGGATGATTTTGTCGATATGAATTCCAGCGTACAGCTGCATGAGATTGTGGGAATGAGGCTGTCCTCGTTTTCGCCATTCGAATGTGTATACCCAACATGCAATTGTTCCAAAGATATGGTATTTTGTGGTGACTTCAGTAAATGTCGCTTGTTTTTGCCAGAAAACTCGGACTATTATGTCGTGTCGATGCACAAGGGCTTGTCCGTGTCGTAGCTGTTCTTTGATTTCTGGCCACGACGAGTTGCATATCAATGCAAGGAAGAGGTCAGGTCATACATATTTTCTTACGTAGATAATGGCATCTTTAGCATACTAGTCATGTTCCTCAACCGTTTTACGAATGATAACGGTAAGATTACCATTTATCCAATGTCGTCAACGTTTCCGTCATTTATGGTTGTGCGTAGTTTCTTCTGATTCAGTCTTGCGTAAAGCATTCGTACCGCTTTTATTTTGCACAAACAGCTACCAAGAATTGTTGGAATAACCGGGGTGTGTTGAGAATGCGATTGTATGTTTTATTGTCCCTGATCATTAAGCGGTAAGCATAGAACTCATGGAAGTGGCTCTTTGTTTCTATGCCTATTTCAGGTTGGATTTGTTGCCACTAAAGTGATACCCGTATTCCCCGTGCAAAAATACGATGGCCATTTGAAAAGCAAGGTGCGATCGGTCGCGAAAAGGAAACAACTGTTAAAATCAAAAACGTTTTATCTACAACAGTTAGCTATATTCCCATCGAAAACACTACAGGGGAGTCCTCAATACCCTAGCAGACTGCGGTCGAGAATTGTCTTGAAGAACGAAACGCGTGACAGTTATGTTACGTGGGCTGCACGACATTAGGTGAAATCTCCCACCGGTCTCTTACACTTGGTTGGAGACACTACTTTCTAGACGTATTTACGTGCTCACTGTGCGCTCAGAATCGTAAAGAGTGATGTGGCGCTATCGACGGAAATGCTAGGGACACTGCTGCACACAACTGTGCAAAGCCTCAGCGGATTTTCACTACGTTTTCCATTTCGCGCCCGATGGGACGTTATTTTCCCAAGTAACCCTCGTATTATAGGATACTGGAGAGCATCATATGAACGTTGTGTCTCTGCAATGCGTTGTAGTCCTTCTCTTCTTCGTTGTACAATTGCTATGGCTTGTGTTTTTATTGACGACATTTACGTTGGCGACTTAATCTATCTGAGGTGCATTAAATCAACTTTCGTGTCCTCGAGATGGCGTTTTGTCGGTTTAACTTATAACTTTATGTACATAAGGAATTATTCTGTCTGACCCTGTATTGAATACGTGAATTAGCTGGTTGTATTTGAATAACATCCTCTGTACCGTCGTTGGTAACATCCCGTTTCTTCGTTTCGGTGAAGTATGTTCACAGAAATGTGTGGTCTTCATTGGGAAGTGTTAGTAATGATGCCAGTTAGTGATAGATTTGTCCTTGGACGAAAAAAAAACGTAATCGATTTCATTTCTGTTAGTGTTGATCGAAGGGAAACCGAAAGAAGTCAATTGGAAGAAGGCGTGATACGCTTTTGCAGTTTGAATAAAGTGTTTTGGTTTTGGAGCTTCTTCGGTCTTATAACGTAAAAATGCCTGCGGCGCTGCTTCCAGGGGCGGTAATCGAATTTTTCCATTTATGCAACAGTATCCGTGTGTTCCTACGTTGAACTTTTTTCGCGTTGCAAAATTGGCAGGTGTTATACACTTTTCCTATCACGACGTGTTTGTAACACTCTTTCGTAGGGTCGTAATGGAATACTTCATTTGTTAGGTTGTACTGTTCACTTGTTCTGGTCCGTGCTTCTCGTAGGGTGACATTTTCATGGCTGGCTTGAGTTCCCAATCTTTTATTATAAGATTGTGTGCCAATTCTTGAGTCTTCAATCCACTCATTTGGTGTTTCTTCAGTTTCCCTGCTCCTCACGGTGCACATTCTCGTTCATTGGGAACTGAAACATCCTTCGCGCTCTTCGTCTGTTCAGTTTCTTTGCTGCCCTTTTTGTTTTCTCCGTTTTGTTTCAAAAGTGGCAAGATCTCTTCCTCTTCCGCGTTTGTCATTGTCTAAAACATAAGTCAAATCTGCATTTTACTAACAAATGCGCTAAGTAAACTTCTTACACTTTTCACACTTTGTTTTCGATTTTTATTCAGTCACTGTATCGCTTTGACTACTCACACTTCACTGTTTGCTTTTATTCAATCGTTGCAGTACTTTTACTGTTTCTCCTCTCGCCACTGGTAAGAAACGTACGTTCGAACCCTGTATGGGTCTTGCTTTATACGCCTACCAATGCGTAACTCCACCAGTGACGGATTCCAGAACATATCATAAAGGCTTCTAATGGTCTACGATGCTCCAGAACATTCCACAACATTCGAGTGTTCTGGAATCTTCGACAATGATTTGGGATGGTCAGGGACTTTTTTCAAACATTCTGGAATCCTGCCGAATGTTCTAGATGATTACCGAACATTCCGGATCATTGTGCCACATTCCGGAACATTCTGCAATATTGTGGAATGTTCTAGAATATTCTAGATTGTTTTAGAATACTCTCGAATGTCCTAGAAATTTCTATAGGTTGAAACTTCCCAGTCCTTATATCTTGAAAAGCTCGCCCTTCGGATAAGAACGGGAACCGTCTTCATGGATGTGGGATAGAAAACTGCCACGCCATATAACTCCCTTGTTCATAATTGGAGTTGTTTTGAGTTTTAGCGGCAAACACATTGCATACTTACTTTTATAGAATGTAATGATTATCTATCTTCCCCTACAACGGGCCCCTGAATCCCGTACATTTGCGCCATTTCACATTGTCGAGTGCTCCTTCCAGGGCGATAAATCTTATGAACGTGGCTTGATTTTTTTTTCTTTAGTTTTGCTTCAGTTATCAAGCGCAATGTCAGTACTGTCTCTGGTGCCTTTATCTTTCCTAAAGCCAAACTGATCGCCGTGTAATAGATTTTAAGTTGTTAGTAACTTGGAAGCATTTTAAGTTGTTTTTGCGGTAATTGTCACATCTCTGTAATTGTGTGGATGATATTTTTCTGAAAGTCTGAGTGTCGCCTAGTGGACAAAGTACTGGAGTACGGAATATCAGAGCGGCTTTGTAATGGGGCTGAAGAGTTTGTACCTAACGGAAGGTAACCTGTCTTTCTCAACAGAGAAAAATGTTTTGATGGAATTACGGAACTTCCGACATAGCCCAACAGGGTGTTAATGGAGCACTACTTATCACATCGTATAAGTGACTTGGTGGATAACGCCCTACGTTACACGAGGCATTTCACGGATGGTTTTGTCCCAAATCCAGAAAATTTTGTCGACATTCTGGAAGGTTTGCAGAGGATCGACGGATGGTGCAGTGATTGATAACTGACCACTAACATAAGCAAACATAAAGTATTTCGCAGATATAGACGGAAAGTTGCCTTACAGGACTAAAGAACATTCATTGGAAGCAGACACATCCATAAAGTATCTAGAAATTAAGCGATGTACAGTGGAAACAGAAAATGTGGGCCCCCCAAAAAGGAGGTAGCTTACAAAACCCTCGTTCGACAAAAAACTGAATATTGGACGACAGCCTATGATCAGTACAAGATAGAGAAAATACAAGGAAGAACAGCGCGTTTCTTAACATGTTGATTTCATGCCCATCAATAGTTAAAGACTATGCAAGAGACGCATACTGCAGGACTCTGCGGTTTAGTATTAAATTCCTGAGAGTGTAGATTCCGTAGAATAGTCAGTCCATGTATACATACCCAGCTTTCGACGTAACTGTGCCTAACGCTAAAGTACATACCAGCAATGGGTTATCACCATTCTAGGCTGCGTTTTGCATAAAGATATCGTCACCTTTCGACATGATTGACCAGAAGAACGGCACGAAGTTAGAAGCATTCTGCAGTTCTGCAAGAGAAGTGAGGGAAGTGTGGGACACAAAAGCAAACGTGAAGTGTAGGATTTAGGCATGTCGAGTCGTCACCGCAGTATAGGGTGGACCAATAGATTATTTTGTTGGGTCCATTTACGTCGAAGGGAAAGACAAGGAAGTTCCTTGGCTCGTAGCACGTAGTTCATGAAAGTGATTAGAGCGATTCACACCGAGGCTTATCAGAAATCGTTCTGTCTACTAATCGTTCACTACTGGAACACAGAAAGATGTAAATGACAGTGGTCCACAAGTACCCTCCAACAGTATGGAGAAAATACAAGGATTGGGAATTGTAGACTTAGATATATATGTAGAATTCGTTACCTAAGTCCCACAGCATGGCCTACTTTAATTCAGCTCCATTATTTTCCTTGTTTCACGAGGAGCATTCAATAAATAAGGCAAGAAATTTTTTCTTATGGTTGCTTGATTTTGTGCAGGATTTCAGTACATCATGTTATTAATCACTCTTCTCTCTACAAATCCCTATTTCTCAACACCATCGTCGTTCAGTGCAACGGCCTTACGCCCCCTCATTAGAAAGCCCTGTATACACTCATGGTACCACTCTACTGGTCGACGTCGGACCCAGCCTCTCGCTGTGTCAGCAACCTGCCAATCATATGCTTACTGCTTCCGGAGGAGTGCGTCTCTCACTGGGTCAAACAGATGGAATGCGGAAAGTGGAAGATCCGGCCTGTAGGGGGAATGAGGAAGAACCGTCCAAAGAAGTGTTATGAATTCCTCTCGCATGGGCAGACGTGTGTGACGCCTTGCATTGTCATGGAGAGGTAGTTCGTTTGCATTTTTGTCGCGACGAACATGCTGGAGCAGTTTCTCCAATTTCCTGAGGGAAGCACAATACACTTCAGAGTTGATTGTTGCACCATAAGATAGGACATGAAATACAGCGTCCCCGAAGACAGTCGCCATAACTTCACCAGCTGAGAGTGCGACTTTGAACTTTGTCTTCGGAGGAGAGGTGGACTGGCGTCGCTCGACCGATTGCCGTTTGTTTGAGGTTCGAAACAATGAACCCGTGTTTCATCGCCTGTGACGATGTTCAACAAAAAAATTTCAACGCGCAAGTAACTCCACATTGAAAGCCCTTCGTTGTTGTCAAGGTAGTCTGTTAGGCGACGAGGAACCCAGCGGGAACACACCTTTCAGTACCCCAATTGGTGGCCGAGTGATCGGCACTATCACAGTTGAGCAGCGAGGTGTTTGAGATCTATCGATCACTTACAATAAGACCGTTCGCACGTTTCGACAGTGCAGGAGTCAAAGCTGTACGTATCTGGCTAGAACGGTGGAGATCGGACAGGTTTGTCTGATACTGTTGCCGTGATGACAGACGCCTCACCCAACGACTCACCGTGCTTTTATTCCCTGTCGTGTCCCCACATCCAATGCGCAAGCGCCCATAAATATCTGTGGTGCTCTGGTTTCCCGCCAAAAGAAACACAGCTCTCTGCTTGGAACGCACTTCTATTACGAGAGCCATTTTGAAGACTACATATTGCGCTGCCACCTATCGAAACTTCATGAAACTGTAGGGCCTTAAGCAGGAATATGTCCTACAATAAAATCTGCAGTTGTTCAACCGAAACTGGCAGAGAGGGAAAAGTGTTACGTAACGTAATGAACTCCCCTTATACTTTTGCTCTCGTTACGACACGCTGTTCATTGCTTTCTGTAGCCCTTTCATATCTTTTACCGTCCCTGACAGAATTGAAACGTCAGAGAAATTTCCACAGTTGCTGGTTCTTCTCCCCGAAGTCTAGATCCCTTTCCAAATTTCTCCTTTGCTTCCCTTACTTTTTGCTCAATGAACGGGGAGAACATCTTTGGGTATAGGCTAAAACCCTCCTCTTTCCCTTCTTAACTACAGAGTTCCTTTCCCGCTCGGAGGAGGTAGCAGGGAGACGCTGTGGCGTGGAGGCGGCAGCACAGACATAACGAAGCTCGGATGCAGCAGCTTAGAAGTAGCAGCATGGGTACCATACAACTCGGCGTCGTGGAGACGACGTGGCACATAGGCAAGCAACACGGTGGCGCTGTGGCGTGGCAGTTGTGACACACAAACGATGCAACATGCAAGCGCTGACGGCACTGTTGTCACGGCAGCGCTGCCACGACTGTGGTTGGGTCAGGCATAAACGCGGAACCAAACTGCAGCGTGGACAGGAACCTGAATGAATTCGGCGGTGCTGTGAAAACAGTAGCGTGGGCAAGTGGCAGCATGGTTACAGAAGCCCATTGTAAACTGTGACACCGGCAGGCTTCTGCGTGAATGCGGCAGTCCTGTAACAAATGAACATGGACATCAAAAAACTGTGGCATGAGCTGGTGGCGGCGATAAAAGGGCAGCGTGTGACAACTGCAGCACGACGGTGGAGACACAGGCGTGATAACCCTGTGAAGACTGAAGCGTCGACATGTGGTTGCACAAAACTTGTGACTCAGAAATCGTGGCATAATAACATGCCGGCGCTCAGTCGACGTATACCCAGCGCAGTGTCGCTTATCCCGCTACCTACTGACACATCAAATGTGCTCCCACACACACAACGGCGGCACTGCTACCACAGCTGCACCTACTGCTCTGTCTGTAACTCAGAGGCACCTCACTAATTGTTCCTTGCTAGGGTCTCGAAACATTTATGCGGATGCCTGATGCCAAAATTAATTTTGGAATGAATATCAGCTGCAGATCCATCACAGAAGAGGCAATCCAATTGCAACTCGGTCGGCTGCAAATGCTTAATCCCGTAGGAGCCTCAAATTACAACTTCACTGAAGTTTTCCGTAATTGATAAATCGCGTGAAACGATTCGTAACTTGAGATCAGTTTTCTGCTGTCCAACAACAGAGGGCGAATGCGCAACATAGAATTTGTATGTAGGTCATCTGGCAATTGCGGGTTTGTTTGTATGCTTGAAACCTCGTAGTCAAGCAAAGGCAGGAATCGGTTACTATTGTGGACGGGGTCGTAATCTCTTACATACAATTTATTTTAAACCAGTAATTCGAGACTCAACAATAAATAAAAATACCACACGTTATTAATAAAGGAATAAACAACTGTGTAAATAATAGTGTTTTCAGTGAGTTATAATTTAGCCGTTAAATACAGATACAGCAGATAATTATTTAAAAGCTAGCGACTGTGATCTGGGCAGAACGCCTTACACGCAGGAATGGCAATAAATTAAGAATAGTTTAAAACTCGCTGCAAATTACAAATTACAGAGATTGAAATATTAAAGGCAAGTCGCCACAAACATAGCAGAAGGTATCAGACGCCAGCAATGGCAGTTAATAGTGTTTTAAAAACTTAATGCGTAAGTACAAATACCAGATTAGAATTTTAAGCCAAGTGGCAACAATCATGGCTGAAGGCCTTACACTCCAAGAACGGCAATAATATAAAAAATTTAGAAACCTGCTGAAAAACACCAAACACAATAGCAAAGATTAATTGGAAAACAAGCAGTTGAGCACCAACCCGGTGAAATATGATGATGCTAAACTTTGTAACACAACCCTTAACATCCACCGAACACTAAACTGCTAGATTTACTCCAGAAGGCCACAAGAACCATTAACTAGATATATATAACCTTTAATGTAGGTATTACAAGGATTGTAATAAATAATACAATAATAAAACACAAGGACCAGTACACAAGTTCCTTAAAGAGTACTGAGGCAGATTATACCCGCAGAAGGCGTGGGCTGAAGGAGCGTTACAATGAACTACTGGCCATCAGACCACCTTTTAGAACAAACATGTCTGACAAGAACCAAGGGGCCACAGACGGTGTTCCAGGAATCGACCTCTGAGAAAGTCCGGCGACAAACACTTCCGAGAGTTATGAGATAGGCAGTCAGGAGTTGCATTCACTACACAAGATGGTAACTGAGACAAGTGGTAGTCTAACGAATGACTAATTATAATCTTGCTGAAGCTACCTGACGTCCGGTAAACCAAATGCTACGATGGAACAACACGCCAAAGGTGGCAGCGGCGGTCTGCACTACGTCCTCAGAATACTGTGCATAGAGCGCCCGGGGCAAGAAAAGGAACCACTACCACCAGACTACAAGAATCACCAGCCAGCCCACAATCAAGAAAGCTGTCAAAAATACACGTCGTTACATACACTAACCTCCGGGACAGGTAACTGGGGCGTTAGCGGCCACCAGGCAAGAAAAATAACCTCTGGTTGAACTTGACAAATTGTAACAAGTTGAACGCAGTAAATAGTAATAAGAAGTCGAGGTAAGCTAATCAGATCCGCCTTCCCCAAGTACTCCACTGTCTGCTCTGCACCTCGTCGACACTACGAGCAGTAACACGAACCCAAGACACTGGAGAACCGCGACGATGGGCTAATAAATTATAGTATCTACCAGCACAGGGACAAAGTTAGAGGAAAATATTATGAAGTTCTACGAACAGAGTTACTGGTGTGCAGAAAATAAACTGACGATAGCAGCACACATAAAGGTTGTGTGCTACTGAAAGGTACGTTATCAAGGTATATAAAGCCCTAAATCATAATAAACGACCAAACTGTGAAGAGAAAAGTACATAGTACCTTCGTTATAAACAAGAGCGAAAAGTCAAAACCTTCATCCACGCATGGGAATCG
Organism: Schistocerca gregaria; assembly: GCF_023897955.1. Lineage (NCBI taxonomy): Eukaryota > Metazoa > Arthropoda > Insecta > Orthoptera > Acrididae > Schistocerca > Schistocerca gregaria. Next base: position 131,692,137 of record NC_064921.1, on the reverse strand, counting down.
TTTGCCAAAGAGGCGTCAAACGTCTGCATGAAATGCACCTATTGGCGGAAGAAGCTTTAAGATACCTGTAAGTGCAATAAGGAACGTATCCAACGTTCGTGATTGTGGGCAACGGGCAGAGTGTATGACCTCATAGAGCCAGAGCCAGAAATGTGAAGACAGTACAGTTTCTTCGGTGAGAACAGAGAAGTATACTCCTGTGCATTACAGGCTTATTCCCCGTGGACCTAGCCATAAGAAAGAGAGAAGCACAATATTAATTCAGAAAGGGCGATTAAGATAACGTAGAGCAGATCTGAGCACAATATGCATGTCGGAAAAGGAAGTAAGGCAGTAAAGACATGTATTGATAGAAAATGGCAAGAAATCTGGGTCAGAAAGAAGGACAGAATAGGAAGGTCGATGACATCTTATTTTTTCCAATCAAGGAATACATAAATTACCTGTCGCGAAGATCCATATTCCAGTTACTTGCTGAAAATACACAAACGGACCACAGACGATTGTGAATGTGGAACATTCGGCACCCTGGACCACATCGATTGGGAGTATGCAATTAAAAATTATGTTGCTGACCAGAATAGGGATGTCGTTGGTAATAAACCAGTATTAAGGAAAGAGGAACAGTGACACTAGTTGAACTTAACGACAGTCAAAATATCAGCTTGTGCACTGCAAGCCTATATGCCGGGGATATAACCAATAAGAGGCCGTACATCACGACAATACGCACGAAGACAAAACCTCTAACTACATAACCTTTCGAAATGAGCGGGAAATAAGCCTCAGGGAGTACCAGGCTGGATTTCCTAACACCGTGACAGCCACCTACCATCTCTGCATCTAGAATGGCATGGCAGCACTGAACTCATGAGAGTACCACACGATATGCGTCCAGACAAAGTGAAGAAATCTACATTGGCTGATGCGTGGTACCAGTAGTCTAATGTAGTGTAGTGCTGAAATTATGTGTTAGAAATTTGTAATATAATAATGTGATATAGTGCCATAGACCAGTAGCATGGACCTTCTTGATCTAGATGAGTCCATATCTGTGCACCATATGGACAAAGGGTAGTATGCAGATTTTTTAAGAATGTTTAAGGTTCAGTGTCTTAATTGGTAAAAACCGAAACCTCTTAGGGTCACTGTGTTGGGCGTCTGTCTAACAGTTCAAATTATCTTTGTAACGGGTAGACGTATCAAGTTGAACTTCTGGTCGCACGTTTAAAATGTGAAGATTCTAGGTCAATGCGATCAAAAGATACGGCCATCTATGTCACATATTCTGACACTCGGAAACTCAGTCATAAAAACCTACAGCGTACTTTCCGTTGGTCTAGAACCATGAAATATGACGACAAACAAGGTAGCACTGAACCAGAAAGCGAAAAATTCCAAAAATTGTGAGTTAACAATTATATCAAACGGAAATTTTTTGTCGTTTATTATCCGTGTGGTTCAAAATGATTCAAATGGTTCTGAGCACTATGGGACTTAACATCTTAGGTCATCAGTTCGTTAGAACTTAGAACTACTTAAACCTAACCAACCTAAGGACATCACACACCTCCATGTCCGAGGCAGGATTCGAACCTGTGACCGTAGCAGTCCCGCGGCTCCAAACTGAAGTGCCTAGAACCGCACGACCAGCGCGGCCGGCTTATCCGTGTGTCAGTCCGTCCGTTAGGCATTTTTTCTCAGCAACAGGTTCATGTATCAAGTTGAAATTAATGTCACATACTGAGTTATGTACCTGTAGTCCTAAATTATGAATACAAAGCAAAGAAAGGTTGCTTCTGTCATTGAACTGCTTGTGATTTCACCTGCTCACCAACATCCGCCAGAAGACACCCACACCGTCTACGTACCATCTTGACATTCATTCATTTATTGCTTCACTATCGTAGGGTTAACAATGATTACTTAAATGTATATGGCAGGCAGAGCATATGTTGTCGCTCAATTTTATCTCTCATCATCGGGCCCTAAGTCTCGCTCTACTTAGCCCAGTTAGCTGTCACACTTGCAGGTGCTACTTTCAAGAAGGAGTTCGCGTCTTGTTGCTTAATTTCACGTCAGATAGCGCAGTAAAGTATTTTATTATATGATGCAACCTACTACCGTGTTTGGAACAGTTTTTAACTGTACTTTTATTTTATTCTGCACCAGACCAACCAAATGCTTCTTCAAAATGATGATCAACATAAGTTTTGAGTGCAACCCGTAAATTCCCGTTGATGGGTTATACCAAGCCAATTCTCTTTTATTTTACTTTAACCGCAGTTTGCCCATAAGATAACTAATTTTATACTTCTACTTAAAGCATGCTACATCTGGTATACATTTCAGACATTTGAAAATGGGTGTAAAACCAAAACAGAGCAGTGATGAAAAATAAAGGGTTATTTTAATCAGAGTTACGACAGTCAGTGCAGCGGATTGTCACTCAAGAGCGGAAGAGTCGAAGAACATCCGGAAGGAAAATATGACGGAAGCGCCGTTGTGAAGGGATTGTTGAGGGTACTACATAGGCCGTAACGATAGAAGAACAACTTGAAGCAGAAGAGCAGGCCATTCACGCACAAACATAGTATTCGGCGACAAAAAGGTAAATAACTGCTAGGCTGTAAACACTGTGTGCTAACATCACACCTCCTGGGTTAGATGAAATACACGAGTTAAGGAACAGGATGGGAGCTTGACAACGTTAAAACCACCACTGCCACCACATAGCGATCGTAATCTCAATTAATGTGATATTAAAATCGTTTACCGCTTTGGGAGTTATCATCAGAAGTATCAGTAGAGCGTACGAACGGTAGCTCGATGTGCTCTGTTTCCTAAATTTCAGGCACAACCATAAATATAGTGGGTCCTTAAACATTTATGTGGTGAATGTGATGGAAGGAAGAGCGCAAAAACAATTCGCCATTACGTCCAATTAAAATTCTATCTTGTGTGTTCTACATTACTCATCCAACTCCAATGATAGAAATTACGAGAGTGGCAATTTGTGTAACAGAAGTGTTTACAGTTAAAGACGCTCGTTGCTCGGGATCGGCATCGATTATAACTGCACAGTATTTTTATCCCTTTTGAGGCCAAAGTTGCTGACACGGCGAACGTTAACTGCGTGGGCGATAGAGTAATGGGATAAGCGGTGCGCAGGGACTACGACAGTTGGTAAGTCTGTTTATGAGCTCGAGTCTCTCTAATTTCACCTTCGTGGTCATTTCACGAGAGATGTTTACGAGGAAGAGTTTTCTAGGGACATACATCTAGGTACGACTCTGACGTGTGACACGTACGTAAACATCCTGTCTGATCAACTGCATCATTTCATGTCCATTGTGCAACTGGCAATTTCAGCAGGGCAATGCTACACACCACACGTCCAGAATTGCTACAGTGTGACTCCAGGAACACTCTTCTGAGTTGAAATACTTCCGCTGGCCACGAAACTTCCCAGATAAGAACACTATTGAGCATATCTTGAATGCATTGCAGCGTGCTGTTCAGAAGACATCTCTTCCCCCTAGTACTCTTACGGATTTATGGACAGCCTTGCACTATCATGGCGTCAGCTCCTTCCAGCACTACTTCAAACATTATTCGTTAGCATGCCACGTCGTATTGCAGTACTTCTGCGTGCTCTTGCGGGACCTACACGATATTTCATTGGGCTCTCACTGTAATTCCAATCATGTTTTGGTCAACGTGACCCATGTTATGACGTCAGTAATTCTGTGCAATAATGCTCCGTTGTCGTTGACTAGTGTTTTCAAAACACCTTGACAAAACCCCGAAAGAAAAAGTCCAGTGGTGTTTCGTCCGATGATCTGGGAGGCCCGTTAATGGCACCACCGTGCCCTATCAATCTGGAAGTTTTGTACTCAAACAGGCACGAATTTCTAACCCCTTATGAGGTGGCGCACCACCTTGTTAGAAAATTACTTGAGGAGTGCCCTGAATATGGGGCACAATAAGTAATGCATTGGGTGTGATTGTCGTTTCACTGTAGAAAAATGGCCCTGTGATATTATCGTGCGTAACACGTAACACAAGTTCAGCCCTGAGCATCTCAAACACAGCGTGGAGATTCTCGGAACCCCAGATTCCTGGACTGTGTCGGATGACAACACTTCTGAAATGAAATGCGACCTCATCTGAGAAAAAGGCACGTTTATTATGGTCATCATCTTTCTGAATTTCAACCAATACGGCGATAGAAAAGTCAAAACAAGCACTCTAATCCGTTGGTAGGAGGGACTGCCCGATCTGGAATTTGTACGCACGGAAAAATCTGCAACTCAAGTTGCGGTCTCACTTCTTATGACTTATAACTCTCAATGTCTGAATTGTCTGCGCACTAGGTCCAAGCATGTCTGTTTTAGAGAGGTAACAGGTGTTTTCTGTTTCCTTAAACTTTGCGTACCACATCTTGATGGTTTTAACGTGTGGTGGCTCTGTTTGGTATGCCATCTGGAAATTTTCTCTGGATTATTTTGGGTGTCTTGTGTCTTGTGATATTAGAGGACACATTGGGCTTTCTCCTGGTTTGAGTGCAGATTGATCGTAAATGCTGTCGGATTCCGCTGCTGTTACGTCACTGGACACTGCAACGAAGTGAATGTAAGTATGTATGTCCATAAACTTATGAATATGTCACACGCAATAGAAGATAAAAAATATTGGCTATGTCACGAATTTTACGCCTTATGAATTTTGTATTCAGGAAAAGAGTTGTAGGACGCCATCTGTTTAAAATTCACGATCTCAGAATAACTGACCAAACCAGCTACTTCCAAAAAACAGTATTCAGTGTTTTTCATTTAACACTTGATGCTGATCGTGAATGTAACAATTACTTTATAAGGCTCTTGGACTGATTTGACAGTATTTTCACAGAAATTACGACGCCATTACGTGGTGTCACCACCAGACACCACACTTGCTTGGTGGTAGCCCTTAAATCGGCCGCGGTCCGGTAGTATACGTCGGACTTGCGTGTCGCCACTATCAATGTTTGCAGACCTAGCGCCGCCACACGGCAGGTCTAGAAAGACTTCCTAGCACTCTGCCCAGTTGTACAGCCGACTTTGCTAGCGATGGTTCACTGACAAAATACGCTCTCATTTGCCGAGACTATAGTTAGCATAGCCTTCAGCTACGTCACTTGCTACGATCCAGCAAGGCGCGATTATCAGTTAATATTGATATTGTACATCACGTACCGTCAAGAGCGACGTTCGTCATTAATGGATTAAAGTTAAGTATTCCACCAGGTACGTCCGTTTTTCTAAATTCTAATTTCTTTGTCCTGTTCCAGACCTCGCGCCAGCCTGCGTGAGCTAAATCGCGTGCCTTTCGGCCTCCTCTAGTCACACGGTGTTGGCTCTCCTGCCAACCATAACACATTACACGAAAATATTCAAAAGTTATGTCCGAACAGATTTCGAAAGCTACTCCGTGGATTCAGTTTCACCTTACTTATAAGTGAAATTCCGTTCTTATGAGGTATTTCTTTGGGCCCATATTAAGTCAGTAACACAGTGCGTTCATTTGTGACCGTAATTGATATCTTCTTCAGGAGTGCGGCTCCATTCCCGTCCTTTTCAACTATAGTGTAGTTACTCAAGTACTGCATTGCCCTTTATCAGTTCTGGAACGTACATCACCTGTACAATAAAGCAGTATTTAATCCTTTCGGTGTCATCCTTAATTATCTCCTAGAAGTATGAAGTCTGTTTGGAAAGTAAGGTCCGATCAACACTAAATGGAAGTGACAACGAAAATTTGATGAAGCTTTGCATAGATGTGTTGGATAGTGTCTCTAGTATTCTCGTCGGTTGTGTCACGACGCTCTTTATAGTTATGAGCCCACAGTGAGCCCTTAAAGATGCCTAAAAATAATGTCTTACACAAAGTATTTCATGAAGCTCACACAACACAACTGTCAGGCATTTCCTTCTTCATGACAAATGTCAGCCGCACATTGCAATGGCAATGAGGATGCTCATGCAGCGTATTCTATGGGATTTATTTGTACACTCACAATATACAGTCCGGACTTGGTTCCTTCCGATTTTCCTTGGAGCTTATGTGAACCGCAGGCTATGTAGAAAGCCTTTTTGGCACAGATAGCAAGCTGCAAATCAACGTAGAGAACTGGTAGAAAGAGCAGGACGCTGCCTACTGTGACGCGGGTATTGGAAAATTGGTACAATGCTTCGACAAGTGCCTTAGTCGCAGCGGCGACAATATAGAGAAGTAAGATGTCAAATCGAACACCGTTCAACGTCTAATTTAAAAACTTATTTTATTTGGCTACCATTTTCGGCAATGTACTACGCCATCATCAAGAACATGTTCATCTAATAGCCAGCATACGATGGTTGAAGTGATTGCTATAGCAAGCAGAAATATACTGATATCAGTATTTTTGGCCCCTGTTTTGACCAGAACCGGCGTGGAATTTTCGTACACGTCGGTCAGGGGCCTGAAGATGGCATAGTAAATTGCCAAAACTGGTAGCCAAGTAAAATTTCTGTTTCATTTCACATCCTGTATCGAACAGCCGAGTGCAGCAACAATCTCTGAAAAGATGAACATACAGAGACTTGATGAAGAGAAGTGGGTGTAGCATGCAGCTAACTGTTGCAAATAAATCATTTCCGATACACGCTGTGGTTTCCATGTCGAGACCGATCCGATCTTGCTTTCGCGATAGCCCTCGTATTTTTGCCCCGTGGAGCAGATGCAGTCTCAAATCATAATTTAATAACGTTGAAGAGTGGTCGGAATTACTAGAGACTAGTCACGAAGAATCAATGGGCAAAACGTTGAGTACGGAAATACTAAGTAATGAAGAGGTGTGCTTGAAGATCTCCGAGGCCATAGATACTATGATTATGAATAGCTGAGGCGGTAGTTTAGTTGAAGAGCAATGGACATCTCTAACAAGATCAGTGACGGAAGTTGGGAAGATATCCCCGAGTATAATATGGGTAACAGAGGATCAGTTGATCGACGAAAGAAGGAAGTACAGAAATGTGTACAGAAATTACGGGATACAGAAATAAACAATTAGAAAGTGGTGGGAAGCTAAGGTGAAGTGGCTGCACGAAAAAAGATGAAGAAATCGAAAATTAAGTGACTGCCGTTAGGACTGTCTCCACATGTAGAAAAGAGAAGTAATATTAAGAGAATAATTGGAGCGCCATTGTAAAATGTAGAGGAGAGAGCGGATAGGTTGAAAGACCGTACTGAATGCCTCTATGAGGCAGAGGACTCGTCTGGTGACGTGACTGAAGAAGAAATAGGAGTTGATAGGAAAGAGATAATACATTCGCCATTACAACCGGATTTTGAAAGAGCTTTGGGAGACTTGAGATTAAATAAAGCAGAATGGATAGGTAACATACCATTGGAATTCATTAAATCATTGGGGGGGGGGGCGCCAACAAAACGACTAGTGCACTGGTTGCGTAGAGTATGAGACTAAGGTATACAATCAGACTTCCGGAGAACTGTCATCCACAGAATTCTGGACATTGCAAGGAGCGAAAGTACGAGAATTTCTGCACGGTCAGTTTAACAGCTCATGCATCCAAGTTTATGAAAAGAATAATATACAGAATAACGGATAATAAAACTGAGGGACTGTTAGATAACGGTCAATTTGGCTTTAGCAAAGGTAAAGGCGCTAGAGAGGCACTTCTGACGCTACGATTTATAATGAAAGGTAGACTGATAAACATCAAGACATGTTCATAGGATCTGTCACCCTGAAAAAAGGGTTCGACGATGTCAAATGGTGCGTATTGTTCGATATTCTAAGAAGAGTAGGGGTAAGCTATAGGGATAAATTGGTTATTTGCACTATGTTCAAGAGCCAAGAAGGAACAATAAGAGGGGTAGACGAAGAACGAAGTGCTCCGACTCAAAAGGGTGTAAGACAGGAATGTAGTTTTTCGCCCCTACTTTTCAGTCTGTGCAATGAAGGAGCAATGACGAAAACGAAAGCAAGTTTCAGAAGTGAGATCAAAATTAAAGGTGAAAAGGTGTCAATGATAGGATTCTTTGGCGACAGTGCTATCATCAGTGAAAGTGAAGAAGAATTATAGGATCTGTTGAGCGGAATGAGTACAGAATATGCGCAGATAGTAAATCGAAGAAGGATGAAAGTAATAAGAAGTAGCAGAAATGGGAATACCGATAACCTAACATCAGATTCGGTGATCACGGAGCAGATGAGGTAAAGGAAATCTGCTACTTAGGCAGCAAAATAACCCATGACGTACAGAGCAGAATAGATGCAAAAAGCATACTAACGCAGGCAAAACGCGCGTTCCTGGCCAAGAGCACCCTGCTGCTATCAAACACACGCGTTTCTGAGAATGTTAGTTTGGAGTACATCGTACTATGGTAGTGAAACAAGGACTGTGGGAAAACCGGAACGCAGGCGGCATGAAGCATCGTTTATGTGGTGCTACAGAAGGATGTCGAAAATCAGGTGGGGTGGTGAGGTAAGGAATGAGGAGGTCCTCCACAGAATTGGCGAGGAAAGAAGTATGGGGAAAACACCAAAAGAAGAAGGACAGGGTAATAGGATATTTGTTAAGAAATCAGGAAATACTTCCATCGTACGAGAGGGAGCTGTAGAGGGTAAAAATTGTAGAGAAATATAGAGATTTGAATACACCGAGCAAATAATTGAGAGGACATAGGTTGCAGGTGCTACTCTGAGATGAAAATATTGGTACAGGACAGAACTTGGAGGCAAGCCGCATCAATCCAGTTAGGAGATAGATGACTCAAAATGCATAAATAAGTATATAAAAGCTATTACTAATACAGGGTGATTCAAAAAGAATACCACAACTTTAAAAATGTGTATTTAATGAAAGAAACATAATATAACCTTCTGTTATACATCATTACAAAGAGTATTTAAAAAGGTTTTTTTCACTCTGTGGTGGACGGGGAGGTAGGCGTAAACTTGTAGAGAGAGGCGCAGTTTCGGCCATAGTACACTGCTTCAAATGGATTTATCCTGCAGTAGTTGTATGGAGATAAACGAACGAATAAAGGACAGATTAGCTAGTAGAGGTGCATCAAACCAGTCTTCAGAATCAAGGCCACAGCTTCATCATGCTCAACAACAATATTTCCCACTTTCAGTCCCGTGATTCTGCTCTGCCACCTCGGTTTTCCTCCCTTGCTCTTCCCTTTCTTTTCCTCTGAATTACGTTGTTATTTCAACTGCTCTTCCGTTGTAAGAAGGATGCTTCGCTCTTACATTTCTCTCCAGTTTGACTTGCCTTGCTGGTTTCTTCTGGTCCTCTACATGTTCGTACCACTCCTCATAGTCTGTATCTCTAGTTTCTCTATTTATTCGATGTGCATGCAGTAACACAGCATCTTAAAAAATCGTTCCCCATCCTTACATACTAGGTTATTTTCATCTTACTTCCATATAAATCCTAGGTTAAATCTTGATTGTGTTCATGTACCACGTATTTATCCTTACGTAAGCCAACATTCCATTTATTGGTTCTGTCTCCGTATCCGTTTTATGTCGTTATTTCAGAGAGTTCCTGGTTCTCAGTATCATCATTAGAGAAAGGAACTCTCGTGTTCTTTATCTATCACATATGACTTTGTAATTAGCAAATGCTTGGCTGAAAATCATTACGGGCCTCACAACAAAACTATTTTCTGAATTAATTGCTGCTGAAACGCAAATAATATTTTTAGTAGTATGTAATACCTAGCGTATCTTCCCCGTATATCTCAGAACCCAGGAATGTCGTTGAAATACAGAATATTTACTCTGAGGGATTGCAAAAAGACAGTTAATTGCTGCCGCTACATCAACAGAACACATTTATGAGACGATAGTGTGGATAAACAGTGTGAAATAGAGAGACACATCACGCATAAATGCACTCAGCGGCTCGTCTTGACTGACCTCTTTGCAAGTCGGCGGAAATGAATCGACGGAGCAAATACCACCTGGCGTATGCCCTACGTTCACTGATAAAGGAAAATAAATTGCACTACAATGTGCATTATAGCTAACAGAGAGACAGAAATACAAACTGTTTACAAAAATTCATCGAAAACAAATGTATGTCTAATGTGAGTAATTATTTTTGTCTTATCTGTTATTGTCTTCAGAGCTGCACGCTAAACTCACATTCAATGTACATCATAATTATAATAGAATACTCGAGCTAGTAGTGTCAATCAAGGGCATGTGTACGTCGTGTGAATATCATTGTATTACCCATGAGTATTTAAAGAATCCAACTCCCATGTCTAAAACAGCTTCGAACGATTTATTATTTTACAAACGAGTTAATGTGTTAAATATCTGACTTTAAGCACCTAAACGAGAGAAAGTTTATAAAACGTTGGAGTTAGGTGTAAAGTCTGTTGGCAGTCGTTGAATGCTGTCAGTGATATCAGACTGGGGAAAACCGACAAGTTGAAACCAATGCTGGTGCTATAGAACTGTTTATTTTTTATTTGTTTGGTGTTGGATACTATAGGCCTTTTTTGTTATTTACTGATAAAAGAGTGAAGGAAACGAAATATCAATGAGTAGTAGCAGCAGTTGTATAACATTTGGTTTTTAAATCAACCTTTGTAAAAGGCGAGTAGTTTTTATTCACAAAATTTATATCGATTTTAAATATTGCGTTATTACAGAAAAGCTACCTTAATAACAATGCTGATAGGAACGAACGTCAAACACATGGCATAAGAATTGGTACCTTGCTTATAACACACGATCATCCTGTTACAATGAGGCGAGGGCTATTAGACGGTAAGCATGTACAAGGAGGGTGTGATGGTGTTTTAAAATATGAAGAACGGAGGAGCCACAAGCAAAAACAGAATCCAACTAACCTGCTGCCTTTGTCTGAATATTATACGTTTATCCACTTGCAGCCCTTCAAAACGGACAAATTAACACCAAACACACAGTTCTCGAACCTCATTTTTCACACTTTAGTATTGACTGTGCGTAACGGCTAATGACCAAATAGTGGTAAGATCCTCGGTTACAATATGATTTTTGTACAGAGTTCAAAACAATTGGCATCACTAGACGAATACTGGTGACTTTTTGTAGTGTTCCACCACTTTATCACTTTCCGAGAAAAGTAGCGAACGGTGGAAGGACTAAATTTTCTTATATTTGACTATTTATTTAAAAATTTTTATTCTATGTATCTCGAACCTGAGGAAGTAAAAATTTTGCAGTCTTTGTTCGATTACTACGTTTATTACAGGACACAAGAAAATATAAGAACGTGAAAATCTGTTAATTGAGAAACCGGTTATTTCGAGTACTTCTGTCACTAACGTTAAACTGACATTTAAAAAAAATTTAACTCAAAACCGGTTGTTTCAGCGATAATCGCCACCGCTATATCAAATGTCAGATGAGGTCAGTCGGAATAATTAGCGCACCGTTTGAAACAAAAGCTAATTTTTCTAGTATCTAAATATTTATGGTGACGTACCTCCACAACCATATGCGGTACAACAATACAATTTTGGAGCTACATTCAGTGCTATATGTGGATACTGTACGCAACCTCTACTGCGAATACAGTTAGAAGTGATAAATTAAAACGTCATACCTGATGTTACAGTTTTACTGCGTCAGCCGCGAAAATGTGGTACATTTTTTATGTTTCATCATTTTGGGGGAAAGAGTTTCATAAAGGTTTTAATTTATGTTCAATGTTTGCAGGAAGTCGCTAAGTCCTGTCATTCTAAAACACTGGCTGAATATATTCAGGGTAATTTGTGCGCCTAAGATAAAGCCCCATCAAGACACACACATATAGCTAAAACTGCAATATTTTTCTGTCGTGTTAAAACTTTAACGTAAGATTGCATCACTTAATGTATATCGTAAAACAGGGTGGAGAGGAACACTGGGATGAATAGAAACAAAGAAAGTGTTCTATGTTATCATGTGAGAAGACAAATAGGAGTATCATTGAAATATTTATCATCGATACTTCTAATGTCTGTATTTATTCAGTGCCTGTATCGTCTTAATGCGATGATTAAGACAAGCATGCATGTCTGAAGGAACACACATTGTCAATGCCGATTATATCTGCATTAAGCTTTACGAAATAGATTTGTATTGTGCTACTATGAATTCAACACGTCTGTTTGCGACACGTGAAAATTTTTTCCGGACGGGTATTCAGATCCGGATTTGTATTGTAGTATTTTGAAAATATAGAACACGGACGTTGTAGCCATCAATGGTGTATATATAACTCGACGGACTAGAATGACGATTTAATATTTGTCTCCCTGTGCGCGAATCATGAATTTTGTTCGAGCATAGGGGTTGTGATTACGTGCACTTGGAAATTTGGATCGGTCCTGAAGGTGTGCTCGGGTAACCGAAATGGTTAAGGCGACTGCTCGTGAAAGGGGAAAATCCGGGTTCGAGTTCCGGTTCGGCACACACTTTCATGTGCCGCTAACAGCTGACGTCAAAACGTAGTTTCGGAATGGGAATCATAATTCAGTTGTTGGTCTGTGTTGGTAGTTTGCTAATCTAATAGCAAAGTTATGAATTTTAAAGTTTTCGACATCGTCAGTTGATGTTTTGTTCACACCCTGACGACCGTCTGGAGTGGTGCTGAATTTGTTTACTTAGAAATTTATATGTAAGTACCAATCTAAATTTTAAATTTGAGTAGGTGCTAAGCAAATCTGTAACGCCATTTCATTAAAGGGAAGCTCTGTTTTGTTGTATATTTTCATGTTACTTCTGTTTCTACTGACTAAAAATGTAGTGTTGTGTTTTAGGAATTTGTAGGGTGAACAGAAAATGCAATCGTCTCTATTAATTCAGAATTTGAAGGAAATTAAGAACCATTTGGCATCGTTTTCAAACCAAGAGATTAAGCAGTGATTAAAGTATATCGAAGAGGCAAATAGTCATTCAGGCGGTGTGGATGCAATTTTTTCGTTTAGAAGGCAAAGGTTATGCTGAGGTTTCAATGAAAAAAAAAAAAAACGAGGCCTGTTAATCTCGTTAATTTTAAGAAATTCAGTTTTTACCCAAGGAGATGTTTTTCGAAAGCTCTTCGTCACTTCTGGGATTATGGGAAAGATAGGTAAAGTGGTCCCCTTTAAGGAGAATGTTCCTTTCCTCTGACATCATGTCATAGACATGTATACATTCTGTAGTTGTAAAAATGTTTTGTTATTATTCAAATCTTCCTCTTCTAGTAGAAAAGAGAGCTTCAGTGAAAGTCCGCAAAATGACCAATTTGCCTTGTAGGTAGAGCAAAGTCGCCAGCGACAGAAAAAAAGCAAAGGTAACACTCATACGTAGTATAATCTGCTTTTGTAACGCTTACGTTTGGGTTTCTCTTCCTAAAATCCTTCTATGCTATCTTTTTCTCTCCGTGAATGAATATGATCGACTATTGCTCTCAGCAAGCTGAAATGCCAAGTAGTGTAAATGAATTATGGATGTGCTAAAATATATTCCTTGCATTCCAGAAGTATGTTAAGGGAGTTGTTAGTCTTGTTCCTGATTGAATATACATCTGAAGATTCTAGGACTGTAACTGTCTTCAGTACAATCAGACTTTTTCTAGGAACTCTTCTTTTGAACGCTTGTCTTTAAGCACTGAACAGTCAGGCTGTTGTAGCAAATGGCGTCTTCTTTTTTCCTTACACCATCCAATGCCTTTTGCATAGCTTAGGAATCCTATGAGTGTTGTTGTGACTTTCTTAATTTCGTGGCGTTTCAGCATACGTTTGCATTGGGAGAGCATAGGTTTTTACAATGCTGTTGATATACTAAAGCCTTATTATACCTATTTTATGAAGTATTCCCGTCTTGAAGAAGAACATACTGCAAAATATATTTTCGGGGCCACTGGCGATTATGTCCGACTGAACGGCATTACGTTAAATGCTGTCTTAATATGAAATTATATAGGCGATACATCAACAAGTGGTTTCGATGGCTATAGTGTAACGTTATACCATAACTGTAGCAATTTACCTTCATTACAAACTTTTTTTTCCATGCAGATAAACACTTGCCTCAGGTCACGCGAAAAGAAAACGCAAAACATTTCACTATAGAGGTTCGTGAGTAGCAATCGCCACGAAAATTGCTGCCTAAACTAAACCAATCCCTTTCAATAACTGTCCGGGTTGACCACATATATAAATGAAAATTAAATGCCGTACGTATGTCAGATCGTCATATGAGAAAGGCTTTAACTATTTGACTGATTGTTTGTTGTTTTTGTGTACGTAGTTGTCAAGATAATGTTTGTATGAAAGAAAGTTCTTTGGAAATTCACAGGAAAAGTCGGAAATTTAGATGGTATTTTTGTAACAGAATCTCAATGGGATGTGACGTTCGGTTACAGAGTTCTACTGTCGCGTGTTTTCATAACAAATCCACCATTCAGTACTGATATTTTGAGAAAAAAGATATAATTGTAAGCGATATATCAGTGTTTTTCGTCGAGGACAATCACATACTGCAACGCCGCATATTGTTTCATCAGTTCGCCGTTGATATCTATGCCAAAATCGAAACGGAACGTCTGACACATGCAGGTTTGAATCAGCAAAAATTGCATACGAAAGAAACGTACATCTACGTTATACCATGATGCATATGGAAATGCAAACTGCTTCGGCCGACTTAATATTTTCCAGGCCGTACGGTCGAGAAGACTTATTCATTACTTTCACTTGCAACCCAAAATGGATCGAATCACGCAGCTGCTACACCCGCTCAAACATGGAGCGGCCTCCACGAGTTTACAAAACGAGTATTGAAGCGAAACTCTATGCGCTCATTGACTTCATTACGAAGTATCATGTCTTCGGAGACGGCCGACGTTGGATGTACTCTACGGAGTCGCATAATAGCGGACTACCTCCTGCACTCATTCTTCCGTGAATGTTTCAGAAAATAAGACCGGATGAAACTGACGCAATCATTTGCATTTGCTTAGAAATTCCTCATCCCGAAACAGATCCAGAGTTTCGTGATGTAATAAGATCGATTGTCGTTTATGGACAGTGTGGCGATCACAAGCGGGAATTACTGTGCATGAATGAAAACAAATGCTCCAAACTTTATTTGCGTGCTTTGTTGGCAGACGTATTGCCGTCGTCCTGCACAGCATAGCGGCGTAACGGTAATGTTGAAATTCAACAATAATGACGTCGCATTCGACAACAAATGGATTGTTCGGTATTCGCCAATGCTTTACCAATCATTCAAAGCGCATTTGCGGTGTTGAGTACTGCAGTTCTGTTGAGTCCATCACATACGTTTGCAAACACGTAACGAAAGAAGGTGTCATGGTTGTATTTGGTATTGCACCTGTTGGTGCCATCGACGAAGTCTCGCAGTATCAGATGGGACGATGTGTCAGCAGTAATGAGGCGCTCTGGAAAATATTTTCATTCTCCACATATGAATGTCGTGCCACTGTAGTCCATTTAGCTGTGCAGCTGGAGAGTGAGCAACGACTTTATTTGACGGCAGCAAACGCAGCACAGAGAGATGAACGAGCACCAGCGACTGTGATGTCAAGTTTGTTTACGACATGAGCGAGGGATCCATCTATCGTGAACACTGCTTTACTCGGAGATGCCGAGATGTTTCTCATGGAACGCAGCGCCAAAAAAAATTCCAATGTGGGTAACACGGGGAGCGTGTTCCTTGATACGTGAATGTACATGCAACCTATGCATTGGCGCGCATTTATACAGTTCATCCGAGGAACATCAAATGTTTTTACCTGCGTTTGTTACTGGTTATTGTTCAGGGATCGACTTCATTTGCATTTATGGCAACTGTCGATGTTGAGTTCTGCGCAACATATCGAGAAGCTTGTCACTGTTTTACAGGTCCTCGAGGATAACATTCAGTGGGATTACACACTCCCTGATGTTGCAATTTCGTCTACTGCGCATCAATTATATCTCTTTCTGTCATCATTATTCCAATGTGTTTTCCGTCGAACGCCCTTCATTTGCAGAACAAATAAAAAGACAATATGGCTTAAGACATTCTGCGTCGATTGCGTAGAACAGCAGCGAATACCGAACTTGAATTCATCATAACGTGGCATTGATTTCTACAGAGGATTTGTGCCTGATGATGTCCGGCAAGATGTCGCACGAATTTGCAGTTCCAGCGTCGAATCGCCCTATGCCCGATGCTTTCAATCGAAAAATTGAACGAGGACGGGAAGACGATCGAGATGCTTGGAGTCAGTAAGTACGAACACCGTTCCCATTTTTGAATCCACAGCAGAAGACCGAGTATGACAGGCTGATTGACAGCTGTCAACAACAGTTACGGATGAATCTTCTTCCTTGATGGACCTGGCGAAACTGGCCTAATGTTCGTGATTTCAATAACTTCACCTTCGATTCGCACACAGTCAAATAGCGTTTGCCATAGCATCAGCTGGGATCACTGCCACGTACGAGGACGAACACCTCATTCTGCACTCAAATTGCTTCTGAATTTACAAACGATAGATGAACTGACCTGCAACATATTAAAAAAATTCATCAATGGCTGAAGTTCTAAAGAATATCAAAATAATCATTTGGGATGAGTGTACGACGGCGCAAAAACGAGAATTGGGGGCACTCGAATTAACGTCGAGAGATTTGCTCAATAATCGGAACCTTTTTGGACATTCGATGATTCTGCTGGCCGGTAAATTTCGCCGAACGCTACCAGTTATTAAGAGATCCACAGCTGCTGATTAAGCAAGAGACAAGGAATTAACGAGAATAGCTGCCTGTGGGCATTGATTTAAGTCGATGGAGAACATTGAAATTTTCTGGTAGGCTGGCATTCGAAACTGGGTCCCTTGCTCACTAAGCAGAGGAACTGACCCCTGTGCCATCTGTACACGGGACTTACCGCAGCTGCATGGACTACTCTAGGACGCCCCTCATCAGACCCAAATTCTCCTCGTACCCACATACTCTTGATGTAGGGCCCCTTGCCCATTGCTCCAATTTCTCACCGATTCCCGTAACAGTTGGCGGGTAATGAGCATGCGAACTGAAATAATCATTGAATAAATCGATAGTATATGGATAAGTGGAGACTGTGGGTCTGACGGGAGACGCGCTAGGGCAGTCCATGTGCTTACACTGACCACACTGTCCAACTTGGACAGTGGTTAGCTTTCGTTCCAGTTAAGCAGGAAATTCGAATTCGAATCCAGATTTGATGCAAATTTTCACTTTCCCCAATTACTTAAATCAGTGCCTACAACTAGATATTGTCGTTACTTTGTCTTGGCTGTAGGTTCGAAATTGTGTCCGTGTGCAAGGTCTATAGTTCGGAAGGAATAATGGTAGGTGAATTTTTTTAAAAAATTGTTCTTATCTGTCTTTCAGCTTAAGTTAACGTAGAAGGCCTGCTTGGAGCTGGCCTGCCCTGGCTAAGCAACACAAACATGCCACGAGCTGTTCACGTGAATACCATTCAGCTAACAAAATGCTGAATGCATGTGGCCGCTGCTTCTGCGGTCCGTTCAGAGGGAATCAATAGTGTGCGAGGGGTGTATGACGTGAAGCCCTGAGACCATCAGCTAAGGGACGTAGCCACGAAGGCGACCCTCTGCTGACCCCCGAACCGAAAAGACGCAGTTTGCCTTGTCTCCCTGATGGCTTTCTCTCAGCCGCACAGTTTCAACACCGCTGAACAGGCGGCGTACTCTCGGTGATGCTGTATACTGAACCTGAACAAATTTTCATTGTGGTTTAACTTGAAATTTGGATTCGATACAAACTCCCCAGTCCTGAACTTCTGTTGCTTCGGATATGTCCGAAACAACAGACACCACATGCATTCGTGTCCAGAAAAAAAAAGAAACATAACACCTTGAACGACTGGAGATAGAACGCTCATATTCACTGGACATGTACATTAATATGTTTGGCAGAAACGATTAGCACCTTAGGCATGTCGGCTGACGGGTTAAAGGTCAACACTGATATCGCGTTGCACACCACCACCAGTAAAATACGTCTGCGGCTACCATGGTGGTATGAAGCGAAGGTAATGGATCACTGTTACTTGAGCAGACGTGCCGGATACCTCGCAGACGTACGCGGGAACCGAACAATTAAATCATGAGTTTGAAAGAGGGCGCTTTGTTAGCACAGGAGAATGTGATGCATCCATCCGGGAAACTGCTGCTCGTGTGGCACAGACTGTTTCGACAGTGCAGCTGGTGTGTGTAGAATGTTTCACGGAATGTTATACTACATAGCGAGATTGGTTAGGTCGTATAACCTAGACACCCTCCCCTCCCCCTCTCTCCATTCCCCCGACCCCGCCCCGCTCGCACGAGAAGATTGATGCCTTATCAAAATGTTATTGCAGGAGAGACTTGTGCCCTCGGCTCTGGCGCAACAGCGGAGCAGTGTAACGCATCCTCATAGCCTTTTGCCGTTTATTACGGCATGGTTTACGTGCTCGCACGTGGTCCACTTCTCCGCGTACCTTTTGCGAATATCTGTAAGAGACGGTAATGATGTATGGGAGGACGTCACTGGGGACAGGAATGGCATTCGAACGATTCCAGGTTCTGTTTGTTTGGAAACGATGGCAGCATTTTTGTCCGCTGCGGACATGAGAGGGGTCATCACAAAATGGTTCAAATGGCTCTGAGCACTATGGGACTTAACTTCTGAGGTCATCAGTCCCCTAGAACTTAGAACTACTTAAACCTAACTAACCTAAGGACATCACACACGTCCATTCCCGAGGCAGGATTCGAGCCTGCGACCGTAGCAGTGGCACGGTTCCGGACTGCGCGCCTAGAACCGCGAGACCACCGCGGCCGGCAGGGATCATCACAATGACAGTATTCGTACAAGATGTACAGTGCCAACTCAAGGCCTTATGGTTGGAGGGTACAGCCAACAATCGCACTTGTTACGTGTCTAGGGCAATGCGACGAGTGTGGCCACCGCGCGGGCTAGCCGTGCGGTTTGAGGCCGCTTGTCACGGCCCGCACGGCTCCCCCCGTCGGAGGTTCGAGTCCTTCCTCGGGCATGGGTGTGTGTGTTGTCCTTAGCGTAAGTTAGTTTAAGTTATATTAAGTAGTGTGTAGGCGTAGGGGCCGATTACCTCAGTAGTTTGATCCCATAAGACCTTACCATAAATTAAAAAGAAAAACCTGTGTGACCTATGTGTATGACATCCTGCGATACTGCGACCAGTAGCCAGTGCACAATACCTCAGACGTCATTTTTCAACAATACAATGCACGACCGCATGTTTCTGCACGAAACCATGCCTTCTCGGTGTCGCAGGATGTCAACCTTCTAACGTGGCCCCCACAGACCACCAAACGTGTTGCCAATCGAAAATGAGTGGGGATATAGTGAAAGAACGGTTACCGAGGTGACTGAAATACAAATCATTTCATCAGAACATAGTAATGTGATC
Source organism: Schistocerca gregaria (assembly GCF_023897955.1). NCBI lineage: Eukaryota > Metazoa > Arthropoda > Insecta > Orthoptera > Acrididae > Schistocerca > Schistocerca gregaria. Next base: position 131,672,609 of record NC_064921.1, on the reverse strand, counting down.
TCCTGTGAATATAAATGTCCTTTCCCTAGTCATTCAAGATGTTCTGTTTTCTTTGGACATGGGTGCACATAATTAGGGTGAGGGCGACCAACTGATCACTTCAGTGCGGATGCACACCGCTCTCGACCGCTTGTGGGGATCGAAGAAACGCCGCGAGAAATGTGGATAATGGTAGACAAAAGATGGGAGGAGGAGAAGAGAGATAGAGAGAAGCGTAGAAGGAGTTTAGGAGGTATGTCCAATTCCTATACATATTTAGCAACAGCGAAACATTGCCGGGTCTGCTAGCTTAGTAATATGAAGAATGGTGCACAGCATTTGACACATAAGAAGAGTTCTGACAGCACCATCATTACCAAATTTAAAATGTTAAATGCATGTGTAAGACAGTAAAAATCAACGAGGGAAAGCCCTTTTTGGTGTTCCTGTCCGCGCGATACCTCGATAATGGTCTAGGCATGGATCGAAGAGAAAACATGAGTACTGGTAACTTCATCTACTGAGGGAATATTTCGTTTGGAGGCGAAATTGAGAATGCGATTATTGATAGGAAAAGGAACAAGAAATTTCGTGTAAACATTTTCTCAGAAATTGACAGTAAAGATAATTGTACCTGTTCTTTATAATAGATATTACACGGTATTATTTTGTTATTTAATGAATTAAATTAAGCACAGAAAATTTCACTGTGTTTCAGCTAAGTCGAAGAACTACAGCCCGTTCTACTTTCCAGGAGCAAGCCGAGGTGATTAAGGTTTCCGGTCTAGCAGGTGAAAGCGCTAACAGGCGACAACGGGTTTACCCGACTACTCACCTTCACAGACATTTCTAGTTGTTTCACAGAACCTTTGCTTTACGTTTCCGGCTTTTGTAAGAGCCCGTGTCCATTAATGGAGATGAACAGCATGGCTCTGCAGCAACCATTTCTAACCCACCAGACGCTCCAGCAACATGGGCAGACAGCACGGCCTAAGCTAAAGGACTGGGTTGTGTTTATCACAGTCTACACTGTTCGTATCACTAGCAAAACGTGGAGGGATTGCTGGCAGTGAAACATCCTCCATGAGAAGGATTTTTGCCTCTGCTTCACACAACAGACCATCGTAGTTACGGGATTTCTGTCTTCACCTTTAGTGGCAGCATAAATGTACACCAGATATCTGCAGAAAATCGTCTTGGAGTGGTCCTACTGTAAGAACAGCACATACTCTTGGGCATAGTTTATTTACTACCACCTAATTAGACCATTTTCTTTGCCACATTGCCTTAATTGACACACTTATCTGTAGTTCCACAAGAGCACTCTACATATTTTGATGGAAAGTGTGCGTTTAGTAATACAATAACATGATTTTTCATGATGGAGCACCAGCACACTTCAATGTAGTTGTTCGTCAACACTTCAACGACGAGATTCTTGTGCATCGTCACGTCGTTCAACGGAATTAGACGCCTTCTATTTTGTTCGTGGTGCCATGTAAGTAGTGCTGTGTATGCTGAAACAACTGCTGCCGAGCACATCCTTGAACGGTGAAATCGTGTGATATGCGGCTGCCGCCTGCGACATTTGAAAAAACGAGGCAATCCATTATGCCATGTATGCACGTTCGCATTTCATCTCATGGCTGCCGCTTTGATCATATTTTGTGAAATGGAAGAGATTAATTTCTTGCAATGTTTTAAATGAATGTACATTACTAATTAATTTGCTGCAAACTCAACGTGTATTTCTGACGAAACGTTGATATTAATTTGTTTTTTTTTTTTCTTTCTCTTTACTCTGAATAATTACAACCTGAAGTCAGTCCCCTTTGTTGATATCCATCCTTTATATAAGTCCTTGCCAATCAAGGCGGATGTTCAAAAAGTTCTCAATTCCCATTTCATTATTCCACAATCCTGTCATCGTAAACGGCCCAAGATGAGATAGGACGCTTTTACATTAAGCGAAATTTCACTTTCTTACAATCAAACGAAGAGATTTGGTTCATGGTTTATCTTACCAGATATTCCCTCGAAAATTCAAGAATAGTCTTATCCGTTACCCGTAACAATTTTCTAGGGGCGTTTCCAATAAAATTACTATGCAGCGCTCCTGCTATACACTAAGACTCACTATCGAAGTCGATAACGCTGCTTGTATCTCCGTTTATTCCACCTGAACCAGCAATGTAACCAGGTAAGGGTCTCGACGTACGAACAGAACTTAATAAAAAGTAATACAAGTGTGAGAAATTCCTTTAGCGGAAGAATTTGCTTTAATTACGAGTCTGCCAACGAATCTTGCTCTCTGGCAGTGATGTTCCTAAATTCCTACGTCGTAAACTAATTACCTCCACTCTCCCACCCCAAACGTTCTCTTATCTGAGCTAGTAAAACTACAATTACATTAGAAGTCCATTAGTTATTTTTCTCAAACTAGTAACTAGCATTTGGGTCATCGACCACAGGATAAGCTGAATGTGACAAGCAAGGTGTTTACTGTCTTTCATATCAAATTTTGCGAAGGTTAACACCTATTGATTCAGAATGTGAAAATGGAATATAATACACTAATTAAATTCGTTAGGCTGTCGTATCTACCTCATTTATATGATTTCATTGCAAATACTACAGTTAAGATCATTGTTTATCACTAATGAGTGTGTAAAATAAATCTATCACCATAAGATTTTTTACTCAAAGTGCATCTAAAAAATTAGGCACTACAGAATGTCCTTTAATTATAAGAGATATCGAATTGCCTTATTAATTGTCATCATCGTCATTTGACGACTACAGTGTTACAATTTACATTATACGGTGCCAAAATGAATAATTACATTTTCAGCTTCGAGTTGCGTTACTTTTAGTTTGATGAAAACATACCAATGAGGAGAAAAATTTCTTAATTCGTGGTGTACACCAAAAAGTAGCTACAGACCGTGCAACTCAAGTCCATGTGTGCAAACTTCAGATCCAGAGACACGATGCTTCGTGGAGTGGGATCCACATGCACAACCCAAACAAGAAGAAAAGTGCAAACAATAAATTGACGATGTGGATAAATGTGTTACTAGATAGAAATTTCTAGTGTATTACCCGCAATAAAAATATATTCCTACTTTCTGAAACCTTGACACGTTTTGTTGGACGGCACTGAATTTCAGAACTAACAAGGTATCCCTGTAAAAATTGTTGTGTTTATCGCACTACGGTATATCCATTACATACATTTTTTTTAAATTGTGATAGAATAAACGACTTGTGAAGGGTGGACGAGAGACAACAGCTGCAAAAACAAATTTAGATTTTTAAAAGAGTGTCATATGGAACGTGCTTCCAGACATATTTCACTGTGTATAAATGCTGCTAAAGTGACAATCTGAGAGCAGTATTGTCATGAAAACGAAAAAGAAAAAAAAATTAGTCAACGTTTAATCATTGTACATGGAGGTGTTATCATGACTTCCATTGGTTACTTCTCATATATGCCCCAAGAAGCCAAACTTTGGACAAACGTTCAGAAATGGATAGCCAAAATTTAAAAACAGTAATACGTAGAAACCTAGCATGCTCATGGCGTACATCTCTTTACGCTTCATATCACAACGAACAGCAGAGTAGACCACCTTCCACTGGTTCGCTGCAAAGCTGGCAATCACATTATGAACCAAATGTAACGAAAGCCGACCTGTTGGCTTTAGTTGAGGAGCCCCTACCTTCTCAAATTTATGCCCTTGACAAATTTTGGAAGGAAATTGATTTTTTGCTGTTTTATTGCGCCCTACTGTGCAGACGACCTTGTCCGGAAACTTGCAAAAAATCGGATTCGTAGCTGTAGTATGTCGAGCATCTCACTCCACGAGCTGAAAAAATAACAGCTGATGCATGTTGTTTCTTTTGTTTTTATGCACGTAATACAGGTTGTGGCAGTCTTTTGCGATTGGAATAAAAGTCGTACTTAAACGATTCGCCTATCGCTCTATTTCAATCTTCAGTGGTCACTGTAAGAAACTGGTTTCTCTTACAAATGTCTTTGCCAACATTCTAAACAGTTATCATTTTTAAATTACTGCTAATAAACAGAATTAAATTACGAGGTTTAAGAGTGTTAGTGCATCTACACAGTATGAAAACGCGAGTATATCCATTGCTAGTGAAGTGTACTGGTCTAAAAATCGAGGGCATGTGGTTGGACGAACATTAGGACCGCAGCAGGAAGCAAAATATTTTGAGCAATAATTGTAATTTAATAATATGTAATAATAGTAACGAAAAACACGAGAACTGCTTACGACCTTGACAAACAGATTTGTAATAAAAACCAAATGTCTTTAGTGACTCCTGAAGATGACCTGAAGTAAAGCGAAATGCATACTGTCCCAGTAAGACACTTTTGCTCTCGGAAATGATGTCATATAAACTGTATTATTTGCATAACAGCTGATGTTTGCATAGTAGCGCTATTATAAAACTGGAGGAAAACGGCATGTGGTGTTAAAACCGTGAGTATTAATTAGGGAGGATAAGTGCATTTATGGACGAAGAAATTGAAAATACATCAGTTTGCATGGATTCTAGAGACTGGAACGGCAGACGGCGAATCGATGGACGCACCTCTGGAATGGTACCGAAGTCGTGGTGAACATTACTTCTCCGAATACTGACAGTGAAGCATCCAGCGCAGCTGAGGTGAAATGAAGATACTGTACCGCCTGTATCAGTTCATTACTTGGGAAACCAATTAGTGATTTCTGTTCCGCTGCCAGTAACCAGGTCGCCACTGTGCAATAACATTCATGTACTGATGTGTAGCAGGACTTCGCTCCACTTGAAACTACTCTGGAGTGTTTCCAGTTACTACCACCTCTTTGTGTACATAACGACGGTACTCCACCACTGCCAGCCCCTCAGTTAGATTTTCCAAGTAATGTATATCTGCTAAAGTGCTGCTTGTTATTGAACATGGCACCCATGTTTCGAGAGTTGCGCAAGAATTTTTGTCGTTCTCTATTTTACGGGTGACATATTTATTTATTATGCGAAGATTTATTTGAAACATATCTTTATTATTGTATTTACGAATTTGCTATAAAAAATTTTAAACGCGGCTGATAGAAACATCGTGTAGACAGTAGCAGCGACGGGAAACATTGCACTATACTTATGAAAAAATAAAATATAAGAAACAAAATAAAATAAAAAATAAACGTCAATGGAGTTGGAAACAGAAAATATTGGACTCGTTCCAGGCTGTTAAGGGGAGGAAAAGGTAGAGGAACACGTAGTGCCTAAGTTCGTGAACTGCTGACAGAATGCAGAAAAGAATTACCGACTCTTTGTGAGAATGAATGCCTAATGATGATGATGATGATTGGTTTGTGGGGCACTCAACTGTGCCGTGATCTGCGCCCATACACATACCCAATCTGTACACTGTCCAATTTAGCTGCTTTCATGAATGACGATAGAATGATGAGGACAACACAAACACCCAGTCTCCGGGCAGAGAAAATCCCCAACACAATCGGGAATCGAACCAAGGACCCAGTGAGCCAGAGGTAGCAACGCTAGCCACTAGATCACGAGCTACGCACTACATGATTCGACAAGTTGCAAGAGAAAATTAGTCAGGGTAATCACGAGACACCCCTATTGGTACAAAGTTCACAAATAGTATTTCATAGAGCGGGGACTCTATAGTTTTTGTCTGTTTTTCTTGTGTTTACTTAGTGCCTTCGTGCTGCGGACATAGTTTGGAGCTGAAATTCTATGAACACTAACGAAGTTCAGTTCACCAACGGAGTATAACGGCTGACACTGTAAACTTGCCCGGGAAAGTAGAGTATCTACAATTTGTAATCCAGTATGAAGCCAATCCGGAATATTTATGTTGAATGCATGCTGTTTGATTACACAGTTGAAAACATTGTCACTGAACCATTTTATTTAGTTTTTTTGAAAAGTAGGAGTCACATACCAGTGTCAGTATATGCGTGGTAGCTCTACTACCTTGTAAATGTAAATGTTCTGCATCTTGCATGTAACGCGGAAGTTTCAGTTTAAGCTATTACCCCATTAACAACAATTTACAACCATTTATAGAAAATTTTTTACTCAAAACTTTTGGGCTATTGATGGATACAACGGGCTGTTAACTAAACATTATTTCAGTTCACGTCTTCAGTATATCTGTTTATAAATAACAAATTACGAAGAAGTTACTGAGATTCTTTATATCTCGAGTTTCTCGTAAATGTAGTACTGTAACTGCATTGGTATATGTAAATCACTTCACTCTGAAAATATTATTTAAAAGAAGGTAAATAAGAAAATTCCATCACCAGTCCTCTAAGGAGACGAGCGCACACCGATTTAAAACAAGTAAATAAATCAATTGGTTCGACAGAGTCTGTATCCTTTTAAGTAAGTATTGCTTAAGAATGATATTCAGCACTTGCGTCTCATACGTTCGAATAAATTTAAAATTACGACAACTATTAATGAAAACGCACGAATTATACACGCTGTTAATATCTTTTCATACAATAGTTTTTTATTTTATTTTTTGTTTTAGAGCCCTCTAACAGGAGTGGCAAACAAAGCAATGGCATTTTGCGCACGAACTCCTAGTGCACAACACTGCAAATATTGTAGTAATGTTTGAACCGTTTAAAGCGATAAATACCTAAGTGTGCGTTTATGCTCTCCAACAATCAGTCTTTTCGAAAGAGTTCACGCACCATTCTAAGCGGAATAACTGTGCCGATAGATCTAATATTGAATGCTGAGATCACTGTAATCAGGCTACCAGACCAACGTAATAAACCGAAACCAGAGGTGCCCATATCAATAACGACGTGCGGGGCACTTGAAAAAAGATACGTTTGTCGACACAGAAAACATTGCAATCAACAGAATAAATACAGTACATTTGGAAAACATCAGCGACACTCTGTTAGAGGAGAATGACGATAAACAAAAACACTTTAGGTCACCCTTTCGTTACCATCTCGTCTAGAAAAGTTTCATTATCTGCTGTTTTAGATTTCTGCGCATTCAGTAAATGTGAGAAAATAGCCGTCTGTTCGAAATTACCGCTACTATGTACAAAGTAAAAGGAGCGATTGCTCGAAAGGGCATTCATGTGGGGAACGAAACTAGTTTAAACTTTGTGTGGCAAAGGCACGAGTTATCGGCAAATATTCCAATAGTACATAATTAATTTTTGGTGTCGATTTCTTGAGTGAACATAAAGCGATTTTAGACATCAGTGGTGCAGAATCATAGCTATAAGTTAATGATAAGATAGTGTGTTGGAAATTGAAGACTGGGTTTCATAGGAGGTGAAGGAAATGAATTGTTTAAAGTTTCTTTTTCCACTCAAAACACAATGTTCATGGAACTCTTTGTAGTAACATAGGAAATGTAAAAGCATCTTATTACGAAAGTGAACAATCTATTGATAAATAAGAATTGATACGAGATAAAGTATACCTAATAGTCCAGGAATTACAAGAAACTTTCTGTAGAAATTCAAAGTAAAAGAATACATCAAGTTATTCATGAACCCTTATATAGTTCTCTCATATACAGAGAAAAGGCAAAACAAGAGAGCCAGTCAATGCTTGTACAAGGCATTACTAAACGTGCTGTCTATCTACATCTACGTGATCACTCTGCTATGCAGAATAAAGTGCCAGGCAGAGGGTTCAATGAACCACCTTCAAGCTGTCTCTCTACCGTTCCACTCTCGAACGGCACGAGGGAAAAATGAGCACTTAAATTTTCCTGTGGGAGCCCTGATTTCTCTTAATGATGACCATTTCTCCCTATGTAGGTGGGTGCCAAAAGAATGTTTTGGCAATCGGAGGAGAAAACTGGTGATTGAAATTTCATGAGAAGGTCCCGTCGCAACGAAAAACGCTTTTGTTTTAATTATTGCCACTCCTATTCACGAATCATGTTTGTGACACTATCTCCCCTATTTCGCTTTAATACAAAACGAGCTGCCCTTCTTTGTACTTCTTCGATATCATACGTCAGTCCCACCTGATGCGGATCCCACACCCCACAGCAATACTCCAGAACAGGGAGGACATGCGTGGTGTAAGAACTGTTGCAGCTTCCAAGTGTTCTGCCAATGCATTGCCGTCTTCAGTTTGCTCAACCCACAATATTTCTATGTGGTCGATACAGTTTAGGTTATTTGTAATTGTAATCCCTAAGTATTTAATTGAATATACAGCCTTCAGATTTGTGTGATTTATCGCGTAATCGTAATTAACTGATGTCAATAACTTCAATGTCAATAACTTCACACTTTTCCTTGTTCAGGGTCAATTGCCACTTTTCGCACCATACATATATCTTATCTAAATCATTTTGAAAGACGTTTTGATCATCTGATGACTTTACAATACGGAAAACGACAGCATCATCTGCAAACAATCTAAGACAGCTACTCAGATTGTCTCCTATGTCATTAATATAGATCAGGACCAAGAGAGGGCCTATAACACTTCCTTGGAGAACGCCGGATATGACCTCTATTTTACTCGATAACTTTCCGTCTATTACTGCGAAATGTGACTTTTCTCACTGGAAATCTCGAATTCAGTCGCACAACTGAGGCGATACTCCGTAGGCACGCAGTTTGGTTAGAAGATGTTTGTGAGGGACGGTGTCGAAAGCCTTCTGGAAATCTAAAAATATGGAATCAATTTGACATCCCCTGTCGATAGCACTTATTACTTCATGAGTCTAAAGAGCTAGTTGTGTTTCACAAGAACGATATTTTCTGAAACCGTGCTGACTATATGTCAATAAATCGTTATCTTCGAGGTAATTCATAATGTACGAATACAGTATATGTTCCAAACACTACTGCAAATCAACCTAAGCGATATAGGCCTGTAATTCAGCGGATTTCTCCTACTTTCCTTATTGGGTATTGGTGTGAATTGAACAATTTTCTAGTCTTTAGGTACGGATCTTTCTGTGAGCGGTTGGTTGTATATAATTGCTAAATATGGAGCTATTTTATCAGCATACTCTGAGAGGAACCCGACTGATATACAATCTGGAACGGAGGCCTTGCCTTTATTAATCATTAAGCTCATACAAGAGGCCACCACATACTGTGTTCAACGCGAGACGGAACAGTACTATAATTTTATCAGAAACAGATGAGTCACAAACCTTAGTTGACTTATACCAAAAAGCATTTAGCATGAAGGTACTATCTTCTCTTGACTTACGATGCAACTTTGGCAAATTTAAATGCTTTCTGCTTGTAGGAAAAACACAGCTTTTATTGTTTTTGAAACATGTTAACAGTTTTGTAAGTTATCATTTGGCCTTAATATTTCGTCTGCTGCTTTTATATAGTGAATAAACACTGTGTGTCCTAACAGTTTAAAGGAAAACGTTATGTCTAACGTCGATGGCACTAGTAGCGGAAGTTCGTTGGTCTGAACATAATTACATACAGTATTAAGCCGAAACATTATGATCACTGCCAACCTTAACGTTGGATGCTGCCTGGCTGTTTTGCGGGCACGTGGGCAGGTAAGCCAAGTACGTAAGGGAGGCAGACGGGGACGGGGGACCACCATAGCTAAGGTACGGGTTGCAAATATGGAAATCCACTGAGATACGTGTCTTTGACACAGGGCAGATAATTATTACGCAGATCCTGTGAACGAGTATCTCGAAAACGGCGGTGTTCACGAGTATCTGTCGTGACCATCTACGGGAGGAGATAGGACATTAAAACATTACTAGGCGCTAAATCGGTGAACGTCCACGTCTCCAAAGAACGTGGGGTTCGGAGACTTGTGTGCTCTGCAAATCAGGATAGATGGTGATCTGTGGCATCTCTGCTGACAGAGCACAGTTGTTGAATATGGAGCTCCGCAGCAGACCACCTTTGACATGTTGACCCAGCGACATCGTCGATTACAATTACAGCGGGCACAGGAAAAGCGGGATTCGGCAGTCGATCAACGGAAACGTGTCGGCTCTTCGGTAAATTACGTTTTTCCTACGTTAGGTCGTAGGTTTTCTCCACAAACACATCCATCGAGGCGAACGGCGGCTCGAAAAGTGCAGCGCTTCACGGACGCTGGCTGGTGGGAGCAGTATTATGGAATGGGACTCATTCTTCTGCGCCTGCATGGGATCTGTGGTAGTAATCGAAGACACACTGACAGCTTCGAATCATATGCATCCCCTCATACTTGGTATATTCCTTGACGGCGATGTCATCTTTCAGTGATATAATTGTCCGTGTCTCGGAGCCAGAAACGGGCTAAAGTGATTTGACGAACATTATGGTGAACTCAAGTTGATGTCTCGCCGACCAAATTCGCCTGATGTAAGTCCTATGGAATCTATGTACGTCGCTATCGGGCGCAAAACAGAGGCCCGTTTATTACGCGATTTACGTCACCTGTGCCTAGAGAGTCTAATGGTATATACCTGCAAAAACCTACCAACAAACTGTCAGATCCATGGTACGCAGGACGAGTGATGAATTTCGTTCCAAAGACGGACAAAAAAGTTATTAAGCAGCTGGTCAAAATGTTTTGGCTCATCGGTGTATTAAGCTCATTAACATAGGTATTTCAAGATTTTGATATTACAACTAATCAAGAAAAATCAAAATTTGTGTGGCTGAATTTTAAGTTTCTTGGTCACATTATTTCAGCAGAAATTTTCAAGTGGACCTAAACAAATTAAAAGCCATGTAGGAAATACATGCTCCAACCACTAAATGTCAAGCTACAGGATTCCTAGGACTTACAAAATTTTATCAACGTTTTGTTAATTTAGAGAAGTTGTCAGTACGAAGATTATCTGAACTTAAAGGAAAAAACATAGTTTGGCAATGGCATGACAGGGATCAGGCAGAATTCGTAAGTTTGAAAGATGTACTCCTGGCTACTCGCGAAATAAAACGTCCAGATTCGTCATGTGATTCTTCAATTGCCATGAACACTTAAGCCTCAGGTCTGGGTACAAACTTAATCCAAGAAACAAAGGAAGCTGGCATCAACTCAGAGAAACATCGCATTTGTCAGTCGTCTCCTATCAAACTCTGAATGAAATAACTTACAGAATAGGAAACACTGGCTCTAGTCTGGAGCTTCACTAAATTCCTTTACTATCTGAATGGCAAACATAGTATAGTATGTACTGATTATCAAGCACTGAAATTTTAATGACTACTACGTTAAGATATGAACGATTGTCATGCTGGGCTTTGTACCACAAAGACGAAATTAGTTTATTGAGTATTTGGGAAGTAGCATTTGAAATCGATATTTCGTTGCCACGCAGTGGGATTGACAAGGAGCAAGATAAAGACCCTACTTCGAACCGAAGGAGATGTGGAGTGTCAAGACAAATATTTCAGCGAGATAGTACTGTTTCGCCCGAAACAACATTGTGTTCAGACATAGATACCTTGACAGTTCTCTACGAGTAGAGTGCGTACTCGACGATTTGGTTAACAAATTCAATTCGTACATATACACCTTAGTTATGCCCATTTTGGTCTGAGAAAATACTTCTGTAAATTACGTGACACGTGCTATTTGAACAACACAGAAAAGAATTCTTCAATCTCTCTTGATCCGTCCGCAGCTCGTGGTAGTGCGGTAACGTTCTCGCTTCCCGTGCCCGGGTTCCCGGGTTCGATTCCCGGCGGGGTCAGGGATTTTCTCTGCCTCGTGATAACTGGGTGTTGTGTGATGTCTTTAGGTTAGTTAGGTTTAAGTAGTTCTAAGTGCTAGGGGACTGATGAACATAGATGTAAGTCCCATAGTTCTCAGAGCCACCTGAGCCTCTGTTGATCCATTGTGGGCCCAAGACAGTGGCAGGTCAAGAAGATCACCAAACAGCCGTACGAATTTGATAAGTTATTTTATTTTAATTTTTTCTTTTTTTACTACCAGTTTCGGCATGTCAGTAAACGATCTTCAGGCCCTATTGCAGTTCATGTATTGCCATTCTTATAATCTATATTGGCATAGTGGAGACATCGGTGTCTGGAAATCGCGAATTTATTATTAGACTGCTTTCTTTAAAGACTTGTCAAGTTGGCATACATGTTAGAAAAGTTATTTCATTTTATCTTGGCTACCATCTCCGGAGTTTCAGTAAGCCATCTTCACGTCCACTACGCATTTCATGTATTGACATTCTAATGCCTTCTTCAAAGACTTGCCGTGTCTTCAAAGGAAGCATTTGAATAATGAATTCACAATATCCGGACACTGATGAGTCCAGTACGCTCATATTTGAATGCCAATACATGGTACGTATATGGGGCCTGAAGATGGCCTACTCAAACTACGGAGTTGGTAGCCAAAACAGAATAAAATAACTTGTCAGATATGCGTGTCTGTTTGGGGATCTTCCTTGATAAATAACAGAAATCTTCATGTTCTGGTGGAGTGCAAACTTTGTCAGAAAACAAAACTCTTACTATTTCAGACTGTGCTCCATTATTTTTGATTACTCCAGCTAAATTAAAGAAATTAACAGCTGTAGATCTATTCAATCCTATGCTAAAAACAAACCATAATTTTCTTTTGTTTTCTATCAATGAAACACCAATCAAAATTTGATTTCTTTACTCCACTGCGGAAAGCAAGCACAAAGTTGATGTCTGTAGCCTTTATTAGAAACTTCTTAAAGGAAGTTAGTCGTGTTAATAAGGTAATTTTAGATACTGGACCTCTGTTTTGGTAATTTCATTGGTTATACACCTCGTGTTAAGGTTCTATCAATTATTATCTTCTTTAACACCCCAGCTCTCATCCCTTCAATCACATCATGAAAGAATTAAACACCTCTGCAGTCAGTAAGAGCTCTGTTTTATTTTGCTACCAGTTTCAGGTCTGAACCATCAACCATCTGCGCAACAAATAAAATTGGACAATGTGACAATACCAAACCAAATAAGAAAGCAAAAAAAAATTCTCACCAAAATAGTTACAGATGTGTCACATTTCATATAGGCATTAACATAATTTACCACAGAAAAGCATATTTTCCAAGATACTATAAAGTCAAAAATGGTAATGAGATAAAATAATTGTAGGTCAGAAATTAAATCCACATATTCTTAGACATTTATTTTACTTGGTTTAACGTCGGAAATAAAACTCTAAACAAAAAAACTAATCCGGCTGTTGTCGCCGAGCGGTTCTAGTCGCTTCAGTCCGGGATCGCTCTGCTGCTACGGTCGCAGGTTCTAATCCTGCCTCGGGCATGGATGTGCGTGATGTCCATAGGTTAGTTAGGTTTAAGTAGTTCTAAGTCTAGGGGACTGATGACCTCAGATGTTAAGTCTCACAGTGCTCAGAGCCATTTGAACCATTTTCTGGAAAAAAGACCAAAAACAAAAATGAACATCAAACCAGAGATATTAACTGCTCGTCCAAGGAAGAAGCAATGCACCTCACTGGTCGGGCTTTTGTTCCCACACAGCCCCGCCCCCTTCCCTTAAGGTGCACCTAAGGTGTACGGTTACTTCGATTGGACTTGTCCTCCAGCTCTTGTACGGATGACCGGCTTATGGGTCAGTATGAGCCGAGGTGTGACTGTTTGTACTGTAGTCCTCTGGCATCTTGACGTTGTCTGTTCCATTCGCCTGGGTGTAGGCTCGCCTGGCACTCGACCATCCATAACTGGTGGAGTGTTTTCGTGCTTCGGCGAACGTAAGGTCCATGCTGGTTTCCCTCTTTCAATGGGCCCTCTGACAAATTTTCCATTTTGCGAGATGTCTGTAGTACGGGCACTACGTCACGATACATGGTAGTAAGGAGATTGTAGGGGAGCCCGTACTGCGCCTGTGCGCAATATGGCATGTGAGCAGTCCGTCAAGGCTTTGTGCACGAAGACCGAATGTTCTACATCTACATCTACATTTATACTCCGCAAGGCACCCAACGGTGTGTGGAGGAGGGCACTTTACGTGCCACTGTCGTTACCTCCCTTTCATGTTCCAGTCGCGTATGGTTGGCGGAAAGAACCACTGTCTGAAAGCCTCCGCACACCCTCAAATCTCTCTAAGTTTACATTCGTGATCTCCTCGGGAGGTATAAGTAGGGGGAAGCAATATATTCGATACCTCATCCAGAAACGCACCCTCTCGAAACCTGGACAGCAAGCTACACCGCGATGAAGTGCGCCTCTCTTGCAGAGTCTGCCACTTGAGGTTGCTAAACATCTCCGTAAGGCTATCACGGTTACCAAATAACCCTGTGACGAAACGCGCCGCTCTTCTTTGGATCTTCTCTATCTCCTCCGTCAATCCGATCTGGTACGGATCCCACACAGATGAGCAATACTCAAGTATAGGTCGAACGAGTGTTTTGTAAGCCACCTCCTTTGTTGATGGACTACATTTTCTAAGGACTCTCCCAATGAATCTCAACCTGGTACCCGCATTAACAACAATTAGTTTTATATGACAATTCCACTTCAAATCGTTCCGCATGCATACTCCCAGATATTTTACAGAAGTAACTGCTACCAGTGTTTGTTCCGCTATCACATAATCATACAATAAAGGATCCTTCTTTCTATGTATTCGCAATACATTACATTAGTCTATGTTAAGGATCAGTTGCCACTCCCTGCACCAAGTGCCTATGCGCTGCAGATCGTCCTGCATTTCCCTACAATATTCTAATGCTGCAACTTCTCTGTATACTACAGCATCATCCGCGAAAAGCCGCATGGAACTTCCGACACTATCTACTAGGTCATTTATATATATTGTGAAAAGCAATGGTCCCAGAACACTCCCCTGGGCCCGCCAGAGGTTACTTTAACGTCTGTAGACGTCTCTCCATTGATAACAACATGCTGTGTTCTGCTTGCTAAAAACTCTTCAATCCAGCCACACAGCTGGTCTGATATTCCGTAGGCTCTTACATTATCAGACGACAGTGCGGAACTGCATAGAACGCTTTCCGGAAGTCAAGGAAAATAGCATCTACCTGGGAGCCTATATCTAATATTTTCTGGGTCTCATGAAAAAAAAGCGAGTTGGGTCTCACACGATCGCTGTTTCCGGAATCCATGTTGATTCCTACAGAGTAGATTCTGGGTTTCCTAAAACGACATGATACTCGAGCAAAAAACATGTTCTAAAATTCTACAACAGATCGACGTCAGAGATATAGGTCTATAGTTTTGCGCATCTGCTCGATAACCATTGTTGAAGACTGGGACTACCTGTGCTATTTCCAATCATTTGGAACCTTCCGTCCCTCTAGTTCACCATAGCGTGATGCCGGTGGCCATCTCATCCTTGCCACATGGTCACTAATGTGCTGTACCAGCAGTGGCAGCTCCGTAGGTGGTTGTAGTGGTTCCGCTGTGAGATAGTCTGCAGGAATTCTCAATGGTTCTCCATAAACCATCTCCGCCACTGGTGCGCAGTCCGTAAACCTAAAAGTACTAGTGATGGTACCTCTGTCCAGCTCTCTCGGTGACGTATGAGCGTCACCTTCAGTGTTCTGTGCCACCTTTCCACCATCTCGTTGCTTCCCGGATGATAACTGGTTGTGGTTCAAGTGGTTCAAATGGCACTGAACACTATGGGACTTAACATCTATGGCCATCAGTCCCCTAGAACTTAGAACTACTTAAACCTAACTAACCTAAGGACAGCACACAACACCCAGTCATCACGAGGCAGAGAAAATCCCTGACCCCGCTGGGAATCGAACCCGGGAACAACTGGTTGTGCGATGACGCTGGAATCCACAGGGTCTAGCCAATTAATTGAACAGATTAGACTCGAATTTCTACCTTGATCCGCTGTGATATGCAGGAGATCCTAAACATGCTAACCAATATGCAACAAATGCCTTTGCTATTGTCGCGGCTGCTACTGATATAGCCTCTGCCCATCTTGTGAATCTGTCTACTGCCCTGAGCAAGTATATACAACAGTCTGAGGGCGGAAGTGGTCTCACTATGTCGAGGTGAACGCGACCAAACTTTGCTGGCGATTCTGCAGAATTTCCAACCTCTGCATAAACGTATCATCCCACATTTCAACGCCGGCATTGAAGGCACGAACGACTCCAATTACTGGCATCCTTTTTAATCGACGGCCACACAAACCACTCGCTTAACAACTTGATAATGGTGTTTACACCTGGCTGTACTAAGTGGTGGACACTGCCAAAAGCCACTTTTCGCTATCGCTGTGTAATGTATGAGCGTAGTTCCTGTTGTGATATGTCACACCATATTTTGGTAGTGCTTCTCGGCACTTCTGTTTGTTCAAGTTGATATCCTGTGTGCCGATCTCTTAGTAAGTCTTGCAACTCTTGATGTTTCTCTTGTGCAGTGACGAGATGGTCGTAATTTAATATGCTGAGTAAGCTGCATAATAGGTGACTATGTTTTCTGTGCCACTAATATGCCGTATATCCGTAGTGATTTGGCTTACGTAATCTATATGTCGGAACTGCAGTGGCGAACATTTCTCTCTGATTTTGTGGAATGTTGACACGATAGGTTTATGATCCGTGAAAATAGTCAGTGGTCGGGTTTCAATGTAAGGCCGTAAATGTCTCACACTCTCATATATCGTCAGTATCTCCGTATCATAAGCACTCCATTTTGTCCGTCTGTGCAGTAGCTTCTTTTAAAAAAAAAACTCGAAGGCTGCCAATGTCCGTTCATGTCTTGGAGTAGTACTGCTGAAAGAACAGAGTGGGCCATAAACACTGCATCTTCAAGGCTGGTTTGTAATTGGCTGAAAGCGTCATTAATCTCTGGTGTCCATTGTAACCATCTATCGCCCTAGGCATTCCTACCGTGGCAGCTGTTGCCGGCAAATGACGGCGGTAAAAATTTACAATGCCTAAAAATAGTCTAAGTGCTTATAGACCGTTGGCTCTGGCATATTACGCAATGTGCCAATCTTTTCAGGAAAAGGTCGGTTCCCATTGGCCTAGGAAAGTTACCTCGCTTTACCGCATGAGGGATTATCTTCATTTAGCACCAGTACATAGTTACTCAACCTCTGTTGCACTTCACGTATATGCTTGTCATGAACTTGTGCATCAACTGAATACATTCATATGTCATTTAAATACGCAGAGCAAACTGGCAATCCTTGTAAAAGTTCGTCAGGGAACTCTGCCAGGTTTGGGCTGCATTTTTAAGACCAAATGGAATAAACAAAAACTCAAACAGACCGAAAGGTGTAACAACTGCTGTCTTTGCAACATCGGTATGCGCCAGTGGGATCTGAGTGTAAGCTTTCGAGCACTGAGAAATCTTTTGCTCCTGACGGAGAATGGGTAAATTCTTGGATATTAGGTATCGGGTACTTATCTGGGATTGCTCTTGCGTTCAGCCTACGCTAATCGTCACAGGGGCGCCATATGCCATCCTTTTTGAACACTAGGAGTAACGCTGATGCCCAGGTCTATCTGACCTTCGTATAACACTAGCACGGAACATATCCTCAAATATCCCCTTAGTCTCTGCCAACCATTCTGTTAGTTATTCTACGGACGCGTTGTGAAACCGGTGGGCCTGTTGTCGTACGCATATAATGCACTGTGTTATTCTTAACACTGCTTGGCTGCACCGACCTATGCAGGATCGAGTGTTTACTTACATCGTTAGTTACTCCTATTATATTGTCCACAGAACGTCTCTGAATTACCTTCACCCTGTCACATTGTGTCCCACTTATAAGGCAGTCATTTGCCAAGTCTACAGCCAGTGCAAAGTGAGACTGAAAATCAGCACCTAATTTGAGTTGCGTAATCTCCAATTGTGTGGAGTAGGAAAACTAATATCTATCGTATTATCTTTGCTCCCACACGTTTCGGTGCTGGAGTTGTTCTCGGCTAACGACTGTAAGGCTTCTGCATTGCCGTCTTAACTGTCCCCGAGAATGGTGCTGACCTATGAACCAGTGTCTATTAAATATCTTAAATCTGAAATCTTATCATCACGTGCAACCGATGCGATGTTGTGCAGCGACTCATCGGAAAGTTAAGTCAGCATGCCATCATGGCCCGTACCCTTGCCGTGTATCCATCTGTGCGTTGATGCAGTTGACTCATCTTATGTCGGCGGCGACGTTTGTGAGTCTCGCATCCCGTGGCGCCTAATTCAAACTGCCCTTGTCATTTGGGTATTGACATGGTTTCGTGCACTTTGTAGCATGGGCGCCGAACAGTCTGTGATACTAGCAGGTTTGACCTGACCTTGAGTGGTTGTAACGTGCGCGTGGGGCACACAATATTCCTTAAAGCCTATACTATGGTAAGTGAACGGGATTCACCTAATGAGAAAGGATTTTCGTGTAGATATCGACCGTGTGTACCTGAATGGTGGCAAATCAGACTTACGGCCACTCTGTAATAACAATTATACGTCATGTATGTTCGAAATGCAACTACACGTCAGGATGGACAAAAAGCAGCACAGAAGATGCTACCAATTTGTTAATAATACGGTCGCCAGCCTAATTAGGCATTAACTGCGTTTCTTCCCTGTACAAGTGGGCAGATATTCGTGGAAAGTAACAATTAGTAACACTGCATAATATAGTAGAATTTTAGAACCAACTGATAGTTTCACATTCTGTAGTGACATGGAAAATCCATGAATACATAACACTACACCATAACGTATACTATAAAACTTCGTACTGTCTATTGATCTGATTAAAATCGGGCATAGGTTACCCTAGAAACAGCACTTACGAGCCACACACAAAATGTCAATTTTGATAATGATAAAACACTGATAAATTTAGACTTATATATTGACTTCAACTTTTGCTGGTCACACCATGTGGAACACTTCAGAATTCAAATGAATAAAAGGGGGAGGGGGGGCGTGAAATTGTTATGGTCACTATATTAAAAGAATTGATTACTGAAATTATTATGCGATTTCCAGTATATATGAGTTACTACTCTTTTTATCTTATTTACTTCTCATTTAAGTACCTTTATGTATCTGTCTCGAAATAATTAAACTTCATTACTACACTCCTGGAAATGGAAAAAAGAACACATTGACACGGGTGTGTCAGACCCACCATACTTGCTCCGGACACTGCGAGAGGGCTGTACAAGCAATGATCACACGCACGTCACAGCGGACACACCAGGAACCGCGTGCCGCTAGCCGCCGCCAGTGTCAGCCAGTTTGCCGTGGCATACGGAGCTCCATCGCAGTCTTTAACACTGGTAGCATGCCGCGACAGCGTGGACGTGAACTGTATGTGCAGCTGACGGACTTTGAGCGAGGGCGTGTAGTGGGCATGCGGGAGGCCGGGTGGACGTACCGCCGAATTGCTCAACACGTGGGGCGTGAGGTCTCAACAGTACATCGATGTTGTAGCCAGTGGTCGGCGAAAGGTGCACGTGCCCGTCGACCTGTGACCGGACCGCAGCGACGCACGGATGCACGCCAAGACCGTAAAATCCTACGCAGTGCCGTAGGGGACCGCACCGCCACTTCCCAGCAAATTAGGGACACTGTTGCTCCTGGGGTATCGGCAAGGACGATTCGCAACCGTCTCCATGAAGCTGGGCTACGGTCCCGCACACCGTTAGGCCGTCTTCCGCTCACGCCCCAACATCGTGCAGCCCTCCTCCAGTGGTGTCGCGACAGGCGTGAATGGAGGGACGAATGGAGACGTGTCGTCTTCAGCGATGAGAGTCGCTTCTGCCTTGGTGCCAATGATGGTCGTATGCGTGTTTGGCGCCTTGCAGGTGAGCGCCACAATCAGGACTGCATACGGCCGAGGCACACAGGGCCAACACCCGGCATCATGGTGTGGGGAGCGATCTCCTACACTGGCCGTACACCTCTGGTGATCGTCGAGGGGACACTGAATAGTGCACGGTACATCCAAACCGTCATCGAACCCATCGTTCTACCATTCCTAGACCGGCAAGAGAACTTGCTGTTCCAACAGGACAATGCACGGCCACATGTATCCCGTGCTACCCAACGTGCTCTAGAAGGTGTAAGTCAACTACCCTGGCCAGCAAGATATCCGGATCTGTCCCCCATTGAGCATGTTTGGGACTGGATGAAGCGTCGTCTCACGCGGTCTGCACGTCCAGCACGAACGCTGGTCCAACTGAGGCACCAGGTGGAAACGGCATGGCAAGCCGTTCCACAATGACATTAAAAAAAAAAAAGAAATAAAATCTGAACATCATTTACACTAGTTTGTCGAAAAATCAGATGGAAAAAAATACATATATGTAAAATAGTACAGCGTCGCTGTTGTTACATGGTGTCTGATGGCTTAGACTTGATTAACGAGGCGATCGTGTTCTCTTATCTGCGTCCGTCGGTAAGTCCAAATTCTTTAACTATGTGTCAAGTCGTCCCATTGTGTTCCGTAACCCTCGAAGTTCCCCGGCGATGTCCGGTGCTTGTGAACAGGTTGCAAAGGCACAATTCAGCATCAGCTCCACCAAAATCTGCGATGCGCTATTGATGTCAACTGTACTCAAGTCGGAAGCTACTGTCGCCAGATATGTAAAAGCAACTCATTAGATATTACACTAGAGTCCACAATCGCTCCGAAAGGTCTCTAAAACTTCGACGGCCTTCTGTCCCCACGTTTCTTCTGGTAATGTGCTTGTGAAAGCCTCTGCTCGGGTAGCTTCATGCAGCAGAGAAGTCTTCAGTGCGAGATATGCTTGTTGATGGGGTGGGTGTAGAATCACATCGGAAACTATTGTCGGTGCTCTCTGGTCCAAATTGCTAATAGCCAGCGTAAACTGTTCACGGTCCTGTGTTATCATTGTTGTGCGAAAATGCTTTCCAAAATGGCTAACCTATGTCCGGGTGTGAGGGTGTAAATGTGGGTGCCCTCAGTTGTAGGTGCGGCGCAGATGGAGCGAACGAAACGGCATTCGGGGAAATTTTCGGCGTGTGTATGCCCTCGCGGAGCAATAGTTATAGCTGGAGTCAGTGATTTCCTCGTGTACGTCTTGCTGTCGTCTCTCAGCGTTGACTATTCCAAAATTTGTCTTTCTGCAGCTGCAGAAAATTACTAGCGCCGTCCTTGTTTAACGGATGTAATACGAAAAAATGTTGTTGCAACTTAAACCGGACGTATTTAGGGGTCACCAATTGTGTGAGTGCGAAATCAAATCCACATACAGACATTTATTTTACTTGGATTAACGTCGGAAGTAAAGTTCTTAAAAAAACTAAAAGCCAAGAATAGCCATCAAACCAGAGAAATCAGCTACTCGTCCAAAGAACAAACAATGCACTTCACCGATCAGCGTCTTGTTTTCACAATATGACAGCGCATTGACGCAAGGACAACAAATGATGTACAGGAAAGAAAGACAAAGAACCTCAAGGCCAAATTTGACAGCCTGGTCCAAATCCAAAGAAGTTGCTATTAAATAATAATGTGTTAATAAAATTATAATATTCAAATATTAATATTCTACTCTCGACTGAGATTACAAAAACAACACTAAAATATAAAGTAACAGATAAACGAGAGTGAAGAAAGTAAAAATGTAAAATATTCTACAATCCATTCAAAACATGTAAGCATGTAAAATACAAAATACAGATCAATCGACTAAATGAAAATCAGGCAAGCCTTATCAGACAAAAATACATATTAAATTAAAATAATATTAAGGAAATCAAATTTTTATGAAAGAATAAAAATATAAAAGGAAGGTATAATATGTAGATGGAAGACATCTAAAGTTTTTTACAGATGATAGAATCTAACCAAAAATTTTCTTGAGATAACATGGTATCCATCTAAACTTTTACACATTGTTTAGAAAAACATTTCAGTTGAGTGACTACAGAATCACAAAATGAAATTAAGATCCCATTTATCATTCACATCAAAACTGATAAAAAGACATAGGATGAACCTACACCTTAAGACACTGTTAAAAATATTTCACCAACCTTACTGTTTTGAGACAAAATCAAAGAAAATCATTTAGCATACAGATAAAAATTAATAAAGGAAGACAATACTTAATTATAAAAGCGAAATACAGGGAAATTATTATATCGCATGACAATTTTTTTTATTTTAATGGTGTTTTTGAAACCTGAGTCAAATGTAGAGTTGTTAGTACTTTAATTTTGAAATTTGATTAAATACACAATTATTTAATAGCATCTTCTCTGGATTTGGTGAATACTTTCATATTTACCCCTGAAGTTTATTGACCTGTATTGCTGTACATCAGTTGTTGTCGTTGTGTCAATGTGCTATCATATTTTTAACTTGCTACAATTTTTGATTTTATATTATCTAGGCAATTATGGTTTCATGTGGTAATTTGTACATTAAAGCATGTATGATGTGTAATATATCTGTAACAGTTTTTGTGAGTATTTTGATCGATTTTATGTTTTTTACGATTTTTAACTTCATTTGGCATTGACATGTTGTCCACTTTTGTATGTTGTTCAACTGCCGCTGATGATAGTTCAGAAGCGAAACTTGTAGCAAAATAAAGTAACATTAGTATAGACAAGACGGAGGTTAGCATTTTTTTTTTTTTTAGATTTGTACATGCTTTTATCCATCACCTAAGCAAGATGTTCAGAAAACTGTATCTCCCCATTTCCCAGAATTCCTGAAGATAGATGTTGACTGTGCATATTTTATCACAGATACGATGCCTTTGACTGTTCAGAGAAGTCTCTAACCACACCCAAAGATGTAAACAACCATGCATGTGCAGTGCCTATTAGACGGAGGTGTCCGACAGCCGATTAGTTCCAAACATTCCACGAGGAAGCAGCAACATGGCTCATGTAGTCTGTAGTTAATCCATGCCTGGACGATCAATGCCGCCGTTTGATCGCGTCCGCATTGGTACTTTGCCCTAGGAAGAGCGCTCAACAAGGGGAGTGTCCAGGAGCCGCCCAAGGGTTACCACTGCAGTGGATGACCGCTACCTACGGACTATGGATCTGGGGGACCCTGGGAGCAACGCCACCATGTTGAATAATGCTTTTCGCGCAGGCCACAGGACGTCGTGTTACGACTCAAACTGTGCACAATAGACTGCATGATGCGCAAATTCTCTCCCGACGTCCATGGCGAGGTCCATCTTTCCAAACACGACACAATGGAGCGTGGTACAGATGGGCACAACAATATGCCGAAGGGACCGCTCAGGATTGGCGTCACGTTCTCTTCACCGATGAGCGTCGCATTAGCCTTCAACCAGACAGTCGTCAGAGACGTGTTTGAAGGCAACCCCCTGTCAGTCTGAACGCCTTAGACACATTGTCCAGCGAGTGCAGATAGGTGGAGATTCCCAGCTGTTTTGAGGTGGTATTATGGGGGGCTGACGCACGCCGCTGGTGGTCATGGAAGGCGCCACAACGGCTGTACGTTACATGAATGCCACGACCCGACCGCTAGTACAGCCATATCGACAACATATTTGTCTTAATGGACGACAATACGCACCCCCATCGTGCACAGCTTGTGAATGCCTTCCTTCAGGAGAACGACATCGCTCGACTAGAGTGGCCAGCATGTTCTGCAGACATGAAACCTATCGAACATGCTTGGGACTGGTCTAAAGGGCTGTTTATGAACGACGTGACCAGCCATCACTCTGAAGGATCTACGTCGAATCGCCGTTGAGGAGTGGGACAATCTGGACCAATAGTGCCTATAGGAGCTTGTGGATAGAATGCCACGACGAATACAGGCATATATCAATACAGGAGGACGTACTACTGGGTATTACAGGTGCCAGCGTATACAGCAATCTGGAAGACCACCTCTGAAGGTCTCGCTACATGGTGGTACAAGATGCAATGTGTGGTTTTCATGAGCAATTAAAAGGGTGGAAATGATTTTTATAATGCTCTCTATTCCTATTTACTGTACAGGTTCCGGAACTCTCGGTACCGAGGTGATGCAAAACTTTTTTTGATGTGTGTATTGCATACCACGAGAAACGAGTAACATGACTGGAGATTTTAACAGCCACTCAGTACTATTTTTTCGTGATTACTAGTTTCAATTGTTAAGACTGGCATCTTCTGATTTATATGAAAACTTGTTAGTGGCAGAGTTTTGAGGTTGCACATATAATCATTTCACCGCCACCCTTCCATTCCTCGCACTCTCCCCAGAACTGTCTCTCTTACCTCCCCCCCCCCCCAACATCCACCCCTTTCCCAGAACTGCCTGCATCTAGAGTTATCCTAAGTGGAATCTGTGAGAACATTTCTCAAATGTTTACAAATCGTATAACCGAGGTCGAACTTCGGTTTTAGTTCTGGTATTCACTTTGTTGGGTGTGGGAAGCCGCCTAAAAACCACATTCAGGCTGGTCAGTACATCAGCGCTTTTCGTTCATCCATAGGCCTGAATCCTTGAAATGGCACGGTGACTCAGGCAGCTATCCAGGCGAGCTCTCTTCCAGATAAGCATAGCCAGTGGTTTCCCTGCAACACGAAACTGTCATTTTCTATCCCCCAGTAGATGTCGAACTCATATGTCCAACTATCTCTCCAAGCTTTCTCAGATAATTATTACGAGTTTGGAAGGTAAAATAAGATAAATTCCATGTTTATTATGTGAAAAATATACTTCATATTTTCCCTGCTATCCATTTAACTTATTACTCCATCACCTTTTAAGGTAGCCTCATTCTGAAAGTCAGGCCACTCACGTCATTGGCATTTACCATTTCCCACATCTGAATGATGTGTGCTAGTACCATGTACCCTCAGTCTCGTGATGGCATCGTTACGCCAGTCTCACATAGAGTATGATTCGTTGTAAGGTTACTTATTGAACCGCGCGACGTCTCCCTAGTAAGCTCCGTCGATTGATAGGCTGCTTTCTACAGGGAGCTTCACGTGTTTTCCTTTGATAGCTCGGGGGCTATTTCCCTCGTACGGTTCTCTGAATACTTCCTGCGCTGGCAAATCACGAGTCCTGTCGACGTCTGACGTCACAGCCAGCAAGACGGAGCCTCACCACTACCACAGCCGAGCTAGGGAGGCCCTAAGTTGGAACATAACCTCAAAGTGCCTTTCAAGTACAGTGGGCGTCCCACAGTAGAGCAAAGAATGCATTATTTCCTTCATTGATACAAGTAGGTATCATTAATTCTTTCATTGATACAAGTAGGTGTTATCACCCCTTTCTTCCTAAGTCCACAATGAGCAAAGTCTTTTATGAAAAATTAGAGAGGAGCGAATATTAGAATATACATTCTAGTTTACTTAGCTTTTGCTGTAGAGTTCTTCTTATCTAGGGGTCTCATTCTTGAAGCTGAAATTATCACATTTTAGGTCGTCACGGATGAATTTATCTAAATAAATTTAAAGATTATTGTTGCAGAAATTTTGTTGTTACATTTACATATTTTGTCATATTTTAATCACACAATCTTTTGAATTTTCACATTAACAAAGCAGTAAATACATGGTAGCACAAAATGTAAAAATACATGTGATCACATTATAGGCATGATTACAACCCTTCACTCTGTGGTAATAATCATATTCCAAAGGGTTTCCAATTTTTCTTGGGAAATGAATTTCTTTTAATTTGGATTACTGTTGAAAGTGTTGTTAATAAAAACTTCTCTGTTTAAACTAGACTGATCTGCATTTGACTGCTTTGGTCCTTAATAAAACTAGCATCTTACTGCATATTTAACTGAACTGAACTTTATCTGACCGCATGAAAATATTGTTGGAAAATTAATACTCAAAATACGCATCTGACTGCATGA
This sequence comes from Schistocerca gregaria, assembly GCF_023897955.1. NCBI lineage: Eukaryota > Metazoa > Arthropoda > Insecta > Orthoptera > Acrididae > Schistocerca > Schistocerca gregaria. Next base: position 131,646,825 of record NC_064921.1, on the reverse strand, counting down.
AAGTTTTGTGGTTAAAATAAATGAAAGTCACCAACCCGCATCTGACTGCGCCTGTGGACTTAGCTTGTGCACTCCCTCTCCTTTAGCCGATAGTAAAAAGAAATATTCAACTCAGCCGTAGTGCAATGGCATAAAATTGTCATTCTAGATAACTTTACTCATTTTGGCTCTGTTTTTTACTTAATAAAAATTATGTCCTGATCTGAAAAATTTCTAACTGTGCAATGACATATAGATTGTTTTACTCTGATAAATGAAATTATTACCTTCACTCGTGGGAACTTTACTTTAATATACCTTTTGGTTCAATGCAAGCTCTGGATGCGGAGAACGACATCAGGTGTGGGATGAAACTCTAATTTTATCTAAAAAATATTTATTGTTGAAACTTTCATGTGAAAAACTAAAAAAAAAACTTCTATAGCATGGATTTACGAGAAAGTTTCACAAAACGCTTATTGCATTAACAATGGGATTTCTATCTAGCTTTTAGACATTATTTAACCAAAGGAAACCTATTTTATTAGTTATTCTTTCATGTTTCCCCAGGTATGTGCCGAGTTTCACTCAATATATAGCTTATTATGTGCGTAGCGCCAATTCTTACTTTGATGCTGTCACGACCCGGCTGCCTCCTGCAGGCATCTAGCTCTGACTCGAAACACGTCTGCTGTCTCTGCGCATCTCCTCACCACTGGTCAAAATTTTACCGCGTGCTCCTAGCTCTGTTAGCTGTCAGAGATCTTACTACTCGAAGACGTACTACTCGTCCAACCTTGCGGTTGGGAACTATCGACAATTTTCACTGGCTCTATCCTGATCGAATCTCAGCACATACCTTTCACTGTTGCATGTATGAATCATGAAATAAACGTGACAAACAGTACTAGATTGCATAATTAACAATATAAATTCTGAGTGTGCCAAATAATTCGTAATTTCAGATGTTTCTAGAAAAATAATTTTATCTCTACATTAAGAGGTAGTACTTATTGATTGTAGCACCGATAATAAGTAATTCCTTTTCATAAATGTTAGCTTGAAACATGACATACTGTGTATAAAATTGTATGAAGGTATTCAGAAAAGCAGCTGAAATAATACTGACCTGTCCAAAATTAGAAAAATAAAACTGGTATCGACAATTACTACTGAGAAAAAGTGGTGCTAGAGGAGGACGTCCCTTTACATTGGGATAAGTTTTTCTTATATATTGACGAATCTCCCATATGTTATAACAAATATATCTACTTGACTTGAGACGGACATTTTGCCACGATACAACTCGCAGAGAATCCTACTGCATGTGAGACAGGATTTCACAGATACGAAAGCGAGTGACGGTCTCACCTGTCCTGTGGGCAAGAGGATTTCACACCTTCTGTCGAAGCTTCAGATGCCTTTTCCATCTCCACGCACAATTTGATGAATGTACATTACCTTATTCTGTTATTTCGTAACATACCACGTTATGCACTTACATTTTATGTCGAAAACCGAAAGCAGTAAATGTAGATACCGCAATTGGAGATTTTCTTTCAACAGCAGTTACCCTGCTGCTTCTCTCTTCTTTGTTTCCTGGCATTCGCTCGAAAACTTTATTGTGTGTGAGAGGCACAATTTTAACGGGTGTGGAAATGCCGGAAGGCTTGAAATATTCATGGTGATCGGAAAAGACTTAAATTCGTTGCCGGGATGAATGGGACACGGTCGAAAACTCGACGAGGCGGTTCCACGAAAGCTACAACCTCTTCCCCGACGACCAACCAGCCTGCGCGAAAATTCTGCAGAGAGAGGGTGGTTAGTTAATGTCCATTGATGGGCACGACGCGTTGTCGTCGGTACTAGTTTTAACGTGAAAAGTTACACAATAGCGCTTACCGATATTCGACATCGAAACCCTAATATGCTAAACTGTTTTTTGTTTTTTTAGTACTCGGTAGAAAAATTCTCAAATTAACAAACATATGCCAGAGAAATTACCCGAGTGTAACAGTCCACTCACGGTTCAGAACAACACATTTCTCGACTGTTTCTTTCTTTCTTTTTTTTTTTTTTTTTATTTTTTTTTTTTTGTAGGAGAAGTTTAGTTCATGAAGTTGGAGCGACAAACAGTAGAAGCAAATTTAAAATATGAAATTAAGAGTAAATTACATCAAGTGAAGAAGATTGCTTAGTAGATTTCAAGGTTTGAAATTAACTTTGTTCTAAATGGTTCAAAAGGCTTCAGACGACTAGACTTAGAACGACTAAAACCTAAATAACCTAAGGATATCTCACACATCCAGGTCCGAGGCAGGATTCAAACCTGAGACCGCAGCAGCATCGCGGTTCCGGACTGAAGTGCTTAGAACCGCTCGGTCGCAAAGACCGGCCTGACCTCTGTAAAGTTAATCTGGGAAGTAAATGACTGTTGCAATTAGTCGATTTAAGATTACCATTCAGTATATGTGATCCATAATAAACTTTAATTAAGCTACAGAAATGAAACAATATTAATGTCGCTGAAAGACGTTTTATCAAGACAGTAAATTTACTGTAGCACATCGAGGAGTTTTGTTCGACAGTTCCTTTTTTTTGCTGTTGATTCTAAATATATAACTTATTTATCAGTCTTCACCAGCTTGTCGTGACGTCATTATTGAGATGACGAGGGGCACTTCAATTGTTCATCAAACGTCCGCAGCTCGTGGTCGTGCGGTAGCGTTCCTGGGTTCGATTCCCGGCGGGGTGAGGGATTTTCTCTACCTAGTGTTGTGTGATGTCCTTAGGTTAGTTAGGTTTAAGCAGTCCTATGTTCTAGGGGACTGATGACCATAGATGTTATGTCCCATAGTGCTCAGAGCCATTTCAACCATTTTGTTCATCAGACGATAATGGCGAACCGGCTAGACTGTGGACTGACTGCTCGTACAACACATTTATATCTGACACAAACTTGTGGTAGCTGGAAATAGGATTTCAGGAAACCATTTCCACTGTCATATTTACGTGTCGGACCCGAATCGATTTTCCGAGCATTAGTTATTCCACACGCTTGGTTTCTGTAACTCAGCTATTCCGATTTCGTCAGCAAAATGAAGCGAGGTTTCCAGTACTTTGACAATGTCTGTATTAAAGAGGGAGTATGATTTTCCAAAGATGTCAATCAACGTATGAAGCTTTGTTTCTTTGATAAATGTGGGGAACAGAGAATGAATGACAGAACGATTAGAGGCTGACTGAACTCATCAGCAGTATTAAAATTTTCGTCAGATAGTGCATTAACAGCTCATAAAAACTGGTAGGCGAGTTTCATGGTCATCTGAAATAAGAACAGTTTCACAGATAATGTATGGGTTAACTGACACGGTGTTGCGTTGAAGCTATTGAGATCAGCTACACGTTTAATTTGATTCTGAACCACCGGAAAAACTTTTGAATGAAATTTGCACTATTTCGCGGTATATTCTAACATTAATTCATTTCACACTATTTCAGCTTTACAGCTCTATTTAGTGCAAGGGCGATATATAGCAAATTATCCTACATGCCTGAATGACGTACTATGTTGTGCATGTCGGAAATTTTGTGATAACTCATCTGGGCGCTTCATGATGGCTGTATAGCTAATATATCGATGTGTGAACTAGATGAATATTAAAATATGTAGTCAAACGGCGAAAATTTCATTGGGAAACATCGCCATGACTGTTCTGCAATAAAGAGAACACCGGGTAACTATCTTTCCGGTTTATGGAAAATATCTTCCCACATTCAGTTGTTTAAGAAATTTGCCTAAGATTAGATTTCAGAAGCTTTCTCCTTCCTGGACACTTCTGCAACAAATGAGCCACCACAGCCAACAATTCCTTTTTTCCCTCCAATCTTGGAAAGTAGGTCCACGTCGCCTTCCTTACTGAAAGAAACGAAATCTCTGATAAACGAGAAGTTCTGTCGGGATCTTTTTCATTTTCAAAAATAATTTGGCAGTTGTAAATGAGCAGTGTTTCAACATAATACAGGCTTAACGTCTAGGAGCACGAGAGACATGTCGTTTGTTTTCGGCACTGTATGCAAGTTTCTTTCTTACACTCGCTAGAGCTACAGGAACATCACTATCAATAGTGTGAGTGTCATCTTATTCCTGATCATCAACTTCTTCTTCTACTAATTGTTGTTATTATTAGTATTATTACTATTATTATCTTGTATGCTTTACTGCTCGTCTGTGTTTGAGTCATCAAGTACGTAAACTGATAACGTTAGTTGTCATGGTGGGGATGACCTCATTCCACTAGGACCGAAATTACGGTAGTCAGAATTTAATTTCATTCTCGATCTTGAGTGACTCATATCATCTTGCGCACGTCATGTACATTCTGCAGTCACAAGTTCAGCACTGTAGACTCACCTAGGCGGAGAAGCGGTTAAGAATTGTTATGACGGTGTAGGACACCATCCCTTGGGGTTCCGCAATAGCAGACGTAGCGGCAAGCGAACGCCGCTATTAAATTGGAATAGTTTCTGATGTAACACTTGCTCCTTTGGGCGTTAGTCTAAGAAGGGCGCGCCTTGCTTTGGTCACCACACCCAAAGCCCTACCAAAGGAGTTTTCGTGAACTAATATAGCCGTCGGCTAACAGTTTCACTTCACCTCGGAAGTCCTTCTCTACAGTCTTTGGGTAATGATAATTTCCTTCTCCTTCTGGCTATTCGTTTTCCTTTCTCTAAGAATTGCATAGCATCTCTTGCACAATATATATACATATGGCACTAAACAAAAACCTTCTTCAGTAAGGATGTATTCTGTGGTATCAAAATCGAGACACTCGCCGTCAATATGGGATCTGAAATTGAGGGTGGCAACGCAAGAGCGGAAATGTCCAACAAAGTTTTCAAATACTCTCATACAAGGAAACAGCTGGGGACATCGACGAAATACAATTCTCTCACTATTGCAAAGATGAGTGAAATATACACTCCTGCAAATTGAAATAAGACCACCGTGAATTCATTGTCCCAGGAAGGGGAAACTTTATTGACACATTCCTGGGGTCAGATACATCACATGATCACACTGACAGAACCACAGGCACATAGACACAGGCAACAGAGCATGCACAATGTCGGCACTAGTACAGTGTATATCCACCTTTCGCAGCAATGCAGGCTGCTATTCTCCCATGGAGACGATCGTAGAGATGCTGGATGTAGTCCTGTGGAACGGTTTGCCTTGCCATTTGCACCTGGCATCAGTTGGACCAGTATTCGTGCTGGACGTGCAGACCGCGTGAGACGACGCTTCATCCAGTCCCAAACATGCTCAATGGGGGACAGATCCGGAGATCTGGCTGGCCAGGGTAGTTGACTTACACATTCTAGAGCACGTTGGCTGGCACGGGATACATGCGGACGTGCATTGTCCTGTTGGAACAGCAAGTTCCCTTGCCGTTCTAGGAATGGTAGAACGATGGGTTCGATGACGGTTTGGATGTACCGTGCGCTATTCAGTGTTCCCTCGACGATCACCAGAGGTGTATGGCCAGTGTAGGAGATCGCTCCCCACACCATGATGCCGGGTGTTGGCCCTGTGCCTCGGTCGTATGTAGTCCTGATTGTGGCGCTCACCTGCACGGCGCCAAACACGCATACGACCATCATTGGCACCAAGGCAGAAGCGACTCTCATCGCTGAAGACGACACGTCTCCATTCGTCCCTCCATTCACGCCTGTCGCGACACCATTGGAGGCGGGCTGCACGATGTTGGGGCGTGAGCGGAAGACGGCCTAACGGAGTGCGGGACCGTGGCCCAGCTTCATGGAGACGGTTGCGAATGGTCCTCGCCGATACCCCAGGAGCAACAGTGTCCCTAATTTGCTGGGAAGTGGCAGTGCGGTCCCCTACGGCACTGCTTAGGATCCTACGGTCTTGGCGTGTATCCGTGCGTCGCTGCGCTCCGGTCCCAGGTCGACGGGCACGTGCACCTTCCGCCGACCGCTGGCGACAACATCGATGTACTGTGGAAACCTCACGCCCCACGTGTTGAGCAATTCGGCGGTACGTCCACCCGACCTCCTGCATGCCCACTATACGCCCTCGCTCAAAGTCCGTCATCTGCACATACGGTTCACGTCCACGCTGTCGCGGCATGGTACCAGTGTTAAAGACTGCGATGGAGCTCGGTATGCCACGGCAAACTGGCTGACACTGACGGCGGCTAGCGGCACGCGGTTCCTGGTGTGTCCGCTGTGACGTGCGTGTGATCATTGCTTGTACAGCACTATCGCAGTGTCCGGAGCAAGTATGTTGGGTTTGACACACCGGTGTCAATGTGTTCTTTTTTCCATTTCCTGGAGTGTATATTAGTATCAGTGCCGTAGACAAACAGCTAAAGTCGATAAAATTCAACAGTGCTTCAGGTACCGAAAAACCCCTATTACGCTCTACGCCGAATTTTCCTTTAAGCATATTACATCGTAAATACCTCGCAAAAAAATAAAAAGAATAAAAAAAGACGGACACGATAGTTGGAAGAAAAGGCATGTCACATCCGTCTATGAGAAGGGTAGGAGAAATGCATCACAAAACAACTATCCAACAGTCGTTTGTTGTAAGATCTTAGAACACATTATTCTACGATAAAAAAAAATGATGTATCTCGTACAGAATGAGTTACTCCGTGTCCAATAGAACGGATTCTGAAAACATAGGTCTTGCAATACCTAAATCGCCCTTTTCTCACATAGCATCCTGAAAGCCATAAATCAATGAAGGCAGGTAGATGCAGTATTTCGTGTCTTCCGAAAAGCATTTGAATGAGTGCCACACGAAGGCTTATCATTGAAATTACGATCGCACGGGGATATCAAGCGAAATTTTTGATGTAGCTGAGAATTTCGTGGTAGGGACGGAGCATGTTACCTTACGAGGGGTCACGGATTTACTTCAGACTTTGTACGCCTTCTATTATGTGTGCGTAGGTACTGTTTGTTGGAGTTCATGGTGGTCAAGTGATTAGCGTTTGAGCTTCGTAGGGCAAACTTGTGTGAGACGAATGTTCGATTCTCTCTCAACACATTCATTTTTGTCGTACAACTGTAAATTCTGTGGTATTCAAAAAATTTCCCCCTACACTATTCGTGTTGCTCTGTTAGGAACATCTCACCGTCACGCAGGCTACATCTACATCTACATCTACATTTATACTCCGCAAGGCAATCAACGGTGTGTGGCGGGGGGCACATTACATGCCACTGTCATTACCTCCCTTTCCTGTTCCAGTCGCGTATGGTTCGCGGGAAGAACGACTGCCGGAAAGCCTCCATGCGCGCTCGAATCTCTCTAATTTTACATTCGTGATCTCCTCGGGAGGTATAAGTAGGGGAAGCAATATATTCGATACCTCATCCAGAAACGCACCCACTCTAAACCTGGACAGCAAGCTACACCGCGATGGAGAGCGCCTCTTTGCATAGTCTGCCACTTGAGTTTGCTAAACATCTCCGTAACGCTATCACGGTTACCAAATAACCTTGTGACGAAACGCGCCGCTCTTCTTTGGATCTTCTCTATCTCCTCTGTCAACCCAACCTGGCACGGATCCCACACTGATAAGAACTCTCCCAATGAATCTCAACCTGGCACCCGCCTTACTAACAATTAATTTCATGTGATAATTCCACTTCAAATCGTTCCGCACATATGGTCCCAGATATTTTACAGAAGTAACTGCTACCAGTGTTTGTTCCGCTATCATATAATCATACAATAAAGGGCCTTCTTTATATGTATTCGCAATATATTACATTTGCCTATGTCAAGGGTCAGTTGCCACTCCCTGCACTAAGTGCCTATCCGCTGCAGATCTTCCTGCATTTCGGTGCAATTTTCTAATGCTGCAACTTCTCTGTATAGGTATAACGAGTGTTTTGTAAGCTACCTCCTTTGTTGATGGACTACATTTTCTAAGGACTCTCCCAATGTATCGCAACCTGGCACCGGCCTTACCAACAATTAATTTTATATGATCATTCCGCTTCAAATCGTTCCGCACGAATACTGCCAAGTGGGGCCTGCAGCTCGAAGCGTCGAGGTGTAAAGTAATTCCGGGTACCTTAACAGACTGCACGTATAAGGGATCGCAGATCACAACAGTCATACATTTTCTGGAAAACTGTATGCATCTCGTCATTTACTTGTCGACAGCTACAAATATGCTTGTTCTAATAATTAAATTTAATTAAAAATTGTAGTTAGTCAAATAACATGAAATTCACTGCCACTGTGTACAAATACATGTGGTTTCTCAAAAATTATATTCCCTCTGAAATGTCACATTAGTTAAATAATACAACCAGTGATGACAAAAATATAAATTAAATATAAGTTTGTGCGGGAGTCGAAACGTCGTCTCAAACATGTTCGTTGTACAAAGCACAAACACCAACCACTTGATCACCTAATACAGATACTTAGATACAGGAGTTTCATAATTGACGCGTCTAACTTCTCCTATGATTTTCTCAGAATTGCCAGAGTAGTCCATACTTGCACTGTATGTCGTTTTAATGGCTTGCTAAGGTGTACAAATTCTGAAGCAAGTCTGGGATCCCAGCTTCGTGCTCTCCTCTTATTAAATGGAGTCATCAACAGATGCAAAAGCAATTTCGAGTGTACCACATCAAACTGTGTTACTATCCCTGCTGTTAATGTTGTATATTTATAACCTCGCTGACAACATTAATTGTAAACTCATACTTTTCGCTAGTATTGTAGTTGTGTATAGTGAAGTAGTGTCTGGGGAAAGCTGCAAAAATATTGTCAGATCTTGTTAAAACTTCAAAGTCTTGTAGATATGGAATGTTTTAAATGTTCAGAAAAGTAGAAGTTGGCAGTTTCGCGCTTCACAAGAGTAACGAGGAAAAAATCACTACATCACAGTTGGAATTAGTCGCCTCATACGATGTATAGCAAAATGACATGTAACGATGAATTAGGGTGATTCGTAGGTAAGATAGGTGGCAGGGTTCGGTTCAATGGAATAACAGTAGGAAAATACACTCGCATTACAAAGAATATGTCTTTCAAAACACTCGTGCGTCCGATCCTAAGATATTGCCGACGTATGTGAGACCCGAACCAAACAGGATTAACAGGGGTATTGAACGTATGCAAAGAAGGCAGCAGGAACGTTCAGAGGTATGTTTGAAACATGAGAGGTCATCACGAATATGCTGAAGTAACTGAATGGGCAGACGGTTGAAGACGGACGCCAACTGTTAGGTGAAAGCCCAGTTACATAGTTTTAAGAACCGGGTATTAAGAATTAGAACATGCTAAATCACTCTACGTGTTGCTCCGGTAGGAATTGCCAAGACAGTTTTGTGCTAATTACGCGTTGCACAAAGGCTTTTAAGCCGTCATTATTCTTGCGTTGCATATGCGAATGGAAGGGGAGGAAACCCTAATTCTTGGTACGATTGGAAGAGTTGTAACTTCCTTTGAAAGCTTCATGGTTCTTTGGTGGATACAGGAACGAATAACAGATACCATTCGTGGACAGAGAATTCAGTTATTAATTGTATTAATTGGTTCTACATCTCATATCAAATACAAAAAAGTTATATATAACTTTGTTTGCTGTAATTACAGCATCAGTTGACAGTAGATTGATTGTTAAAATACATCGTTACAAATGTTTACAATTCAGCCAGTCTTCAATACAATGAGTATTCCGTATAATCCGTATATGACCACTATGAATGTCTGTAAACGTCATGAAATGGCAAACGTGCAAAATGGGCTCCGTTCATGAATGTTTGTGTCTAAGAACACCCGCCGCTGGAGCCGGGAGAGGTGATGCTTGCATATCATGGGCAGCAAAGTAAGGGTTCCTGGCAGCGCCCTAATTCCGCCGTGACGGGTGTAGGACACGCGGCGGTGTGACTGGAGGCGCGAGTATGTTAGTGCAGGCGACGGAATGGCGGTCGATACTGCAGGAAGTACCCTCTACCAGGCACTTCACAGTGGTTTTCAAAGCAGGAATGTTGCTGTGGATGTAGATGTATAAGGGGCATTCAAAAAGGAACAAGCCGGAGGCCTAACTACAGAAACCAGTACCTGTATGTCAGAAGTATTGACCCTGGCTGTTGAGACACTTGTCCCACTGTGACACATGGCGATGAATGGCCGTCTCTTAAAATTCACGGTTCAGCAATGTTAACCAGTTCCGCACGTACAGCAGGACTTCATAGTCCGAGGTTAATCGTTTGCCCCTCAGAGTCTTTCTAAGGGGACTAAAAATGGTCTAATTACTGGGAGAGAAGTCCGGATGGTATGGCCTAGAACCTCCACTTTGAATTTCTGTAGATGTGGTGCTACTGTTTTGGCTGTATGAGGCTTTGCATTGTCTTGGAGCAGAATGACCCCATGGGTGAGATTGCCTGGTCGTTTTGATTTAATCGCTTGGTGAAGGGTGGTGTAGCTTTGCGAGTAATGCTAGCCATTCACTGATGTCCCGTGCTACAGGAAGTGAATCCCTTAAAAATACTCTGAGGGGCAAACGATTCACCTCGGACCACGACGTCCAGCTGTACTTGCCGAAATGGTTAACATCGCAGCCCTGGGAATTTTATGAGACAGCCATTCAGCGTTTGGTGCCACAGTGGGACAAGTGTCTCAACAACCAGGGTCAATACTTCTAACATTCCGGTACTGGTTTCTGTAACTATGCCTCCGGCTCGTTTCTTTTTGAACGTTCCTTATATGTCCAAATAGACAATGTTCTTAATACTTCCTGAAAACCCAATCGTCTCTAAATTGGATGTAATAGCTGAACTGTGTTTTTCTTACCTTGGTAGTTTGTAATGAACTAATTCCCGTGAAAAATTAAAAATGACTGATAGCCGTCCTATAACCTTCTCATCCGCTCATTTCTTTTATTGCGATACGTATTGTCAGAGTACTCGAAGCAAGTAATTTATTGGGAAAAAACAATAATGTCTGTTGTTAAGTTTTACAAAAGTGGATGCAAAGTCTATATTACTGTCACTTCAGCTTTCTCGTTGACAACCAAGAATTACCTGAAACTCCTCTGTTTCTTGTACTACGGAGGAGGTCACACGTCAGTCGGTTTTTTGTAATATTTTGTACTTAGGGCACACGAAGTTCAGGAGTCTAGTATCAAACCGCAAAATAGTTCGAGGCAGGTCTCGAAAAATGTCGAGATAATTGAACTTGAAATTTTCCAAGGGCCTTTAATACTTCAAAGTAAAGCGTGGCTCAGTGGTAAAATTCTCGCCTGTCATTTGGTGCGCCTCGGTTCCATTTCCAACCACGTAATATTATAAACAAATTTGAACTTCGTATAAGCAGTAAGATGAGAGCAAAGTGCATGAAGACGGAAAAAAATCAGCATCACTAGAACAGAATTCAGTGGATTCCAGGTGGATTATCGATCATTATTTTTTCGTTTATTATCTTTTCAGCAATTCGAATACTTACGTCATCTAGACATAAAATTCAACAACACATATTCACTTTTTTTCTCATCTTACTGCTGATACATAAAATTCAACAACACCTATTCACTTTTTTTCTCATCTTATTGCTGATTACATATCTCTAAGAAAAGACCAGTTTTCATTGCAAATACACAGCTGGAAGAAGCTAGTACACTCCATTAGAGACTTCCCAGTCACTCAAGATTTATGGTTGCAACAGTGCATGTGGAGAACACAAAATGATTTCATTTACAGATCAATAACACAGGTGGTTCTGAGCTTCGGTTATCGACCCAACCTGAAACACTTGGTGCCCCCTCCACTGGCGGGCAATGTAAGCACTGACTCTGGCATCCAGTCGATCTTACAGATGGTAATTACTGTCATGAGATACGTTATTCCGAGTCTATTCGACTTGCTCAACTAGTTCTGAAAGAGCTGTTCTTAGCGAGTCAAACGAGACACTTCTTGTTCCATAATATCCCACACGACCTGGATTGGACCTAAGTCCGGAGACTGCGCTGGCCAGGGAAGTTGCTGCACTTGTTGCAGAGCAGGCTGAGTTTAATGGGCAGTGCGTAGGCGAGCATTATCCTGCTGGAACAACACAACACCTTCATGTTGCAAGAACGGCAAAAGAACGGGTCTAAAAACATTCTGCACGTGTAGAGCGCCAGTTAGCTTTCCCTCCAGAAACACCAAAGGTGAGCAAAAGTTGTAGCTTATCACACCCCAGACCATACGGTCGGGGTGGGGTCACACATAGAGAGCATTCGTCTAAAACACACTACGGTCCAGCACCTATCAGGTCTATACAGTACATGCGAACGTCCATCACTTACGTGCAGACAGAATCTGCTTTCATAGCGCGCCATTCCATCTTCCAACTGATTCTCTGTCGCCACCAGTCGAGTAGTGCACGTCGATGCTGTGGCGTGAGTGGAAGACGGGCTAGAGATGTGCGTGTCTGTAGTCCTACTTTTAACAACCGGTTCGCAAAAGCTCGTTTTGACATATCTGGACTAACAAGCCTTCTTAACTGCACTGTGGCAAGTGTACGATCTGCCACTTCTACCCTTACAATTCGACGATACTGGAGGGCACCTGATCTGCATGCACATCCAGAACCTTGTCTACGGGTGTGAGAACGTTCACGTGAAACTCGAAATGCCATAAGTTGATCCCTCCCCGACTCGCTCAGTTAGCTGTAGCATACGCGAGTGCGCCTCCCTGGCATGTTTTCCTGTTTGCTTCACACCTTTGCTTCATACTAAGCCTTTGGGTTGTGGGCATTCCCTGTGGTAGGGCAGACACAAATGAGGCTGTGCCACAATCTGTTGGCGGACGACTTGAAACCATCCACTAACCCCATGTGGCATATGCCGTCATCGGACGAAATACGTGTGTCCTAATTTGTTTTTTTGTCGGCAGTGTATATTTTTAAATTCTGAATTCCTAATATTTTACAAAGCATTGTGAGTAACGGTTCTTTAATGAGAAAAAAATTAAAATTGCATTTTTCACCTGTATGTGTTTTACGCCTCACGGACATACTTGTGGAATGTGCAGCTTTGTTTAAAAATTTGCAGTGACTAGAAATCGAACGCAGCAGGTGAACATTTTACCACGGAACCGTGTTCTGTGGAAAAATCAACTCTGCTCTGCGGTATAGAAGATCACGGGGCAATTCAAAATTGATTTTGTCGCTAGTTTTTGACAATTGCAGTGTGTTGCTTATGGGGATTGACATTCGAGTCGTAAATACAAATAAAGAAAAAAAATATGTTTGTTCTGTGACCTCTTTGTGAGTTAAATACAAAGATACGTCTCAAGAAAATACATTAAATTATCTTCACCAGCTCCGTGTGAACTGTTTCATTACACCAATCTCAATCGCGTGCATTGTGAAAAATACAAAATTACCACTCGTGAACACTACTTCCCTCCAATTTTTTGGGTAGTGGTAATGGGTGGAAAACTTCCTAATGAATAAAGACACATTCATAACCCAGTGAACAGAATTACCTAATATTTTCTCACCAGCCAGTCATTCTGCATAAAATTCTTATCCACTAAGCAGAGTTGATATTACGTTTTGTAAGATATCCAGACATGTTTGATAAAGGGTTATTCTCATGCATTTTGATTTTTCTGTACCCATATTTATATCAGAATTAATGTAAATCTAGCGAATTAAAACGTGGTTTTGATCAATTGAAAACAGGAAGTAGCAAGCGTTTAGGAAGTGTATCACTCTTCCTTCAGTCCACGCAAAACGATTTAATTCAAGTTACCCAACATTGTAGAAACGCAAGTACCAATCTGAAAGAGCAGCCGCCACTCAAAGCCTGTGGAGCATTTACACGTAGCAAAACCCGATTACAGAAGTTGAAGCACGGCAGCCAGGACTGCATTTCGAGAATCAGTGTTGGAGTGTTTACATTATTATGGGAGTGCGTTATTGGAAAGGTAGTTTACGCAAAACCGAATTTGCGAGTCCACATAAACGTGGTGGTGGATACAGTGACAGGAATATCGCTGATATCCGTTGCTTTGCTTGTCAGAGATTGGAAAAAATTTAACGTAAACTCTCGCTAATATGGATACAGAAACATGCATTTTATCATATGGAGTGAATCATAAGATTTACGATTGATCGGCTGTGTGGCAGACTAGTTGCGTCGCTGCCTTTGGTGCGGCAGTTCGATTGCTGGTACCTCCTTAGTTTTTTTTTTTCTGGGATACGGAGGTTTGGAACGGAATCTACTCAGTCCCATTAAACCATATGAGGAGACAGTTGAATAAAGAAGCAGCGGGTTTGTCAATATTCATGTACTGATGATAATCGGTGGAGGGCCTGACCACATGTTAATCACATGTCCCGCGATCACACATCTTTCTTTGTACTCCCTTGTAAGCAGCAGTCGGCTATTCGGAACAGGAGTATGGGCTAATCCGTGAATGACGTTTACGTTTAAAGATAATATTTGCACGATGGAGCACAAGTGAGATCAAAAGTGCTTCGCAGAATTTATTGAAAAGTAACACCACCATCATATGCTGGCTTGATAGTGCATGCATGTGGAACATAAATTTAAATCTTACTTTATTTGTAGTGTTTTCAGCAAACATTATTGTCCGCATCAGAGTTGTCAGCGTGTCCGACTGCCATACAGACGAATCGTGTTTGATTCCCCGTACAGCCTAGAATGTTTTCCTCGATTGTTTAACTGGAACCGGATGCACTTAGCACGGTGACGCCAATATTGCGAATATACTTAAAAAAGAAGTCATGGCTCCAAAATCAACGAAGTTGGAGACGGTGGGGATAGCGTTGTTCTGACTCTTGTACTTCCATACTGCATCCGAAAGACGCCGTTGGCAGAACATAACATGTGGCCTGGTAGGTACTAATTGTTCTACCATGGCCATTAGAAAGATGTTTAGTTTTTAGTCAACATTAGTTGAATGAATTATTGCACACTGAGCAGAGTTTAGACGTAACAAAACTATGTGAAAAAATTTACATCTCGTTCTTCTGCCACGGCTGTTTTAAAATAAAAAAAAGTTTGCTGATCTATTTTTTAAGATCATGATAGGCTGAAAGTAAATATTGGTATTGTTATCAAGTAGATACCAGTAGTCTTCTGTTTTATTTATGTATAACTGATAAGAAATTGTGCGTATACACATGTCACATTGAGTTTGAATAATATATTATATAGGTTAATTACACGATTTTTCGTTTTCGTCTATCTACAACAAGAACTTTGAACCTTCTCTTCACCTAATCGTCAACACTGGTGACAATATTCCCACTAATGAAATGCTATGAGATGGCAGCACCCTTTCCTTTGAGAGACATAACTGTATGGCAAACTATCATAGATAGCGATTCGGTTAGCATTTTAAATCCACAAATTATGGCTTTGAGGCGTTTGATTCGAAAGAAAATCTAAGCCAGATAATACTATGTCAATTTTTAATTTTTTCCCCTCTGTTGGAGTAACGTCAACAGTAACTTGAGCACCCAATAAAATAGTGGACGTAATGGATAAAAATGGAAGTCATTTCTAACGACAACGTAAAAAGATTTAACATTTTCTTTGAATTCTCTGAAAAAGAAATGCATCTATCAATAACAAAAATGAACTATCGCGTTTGGAAATAATCACACGTTGAATGAAACTGATTTGTGGCTATCGATGAGGAACGCAGTACTCTAATTTGCAAGAGAGAACGATATGGCTTGTATACTCAATCATGAAAAGATCACCACCGGATGAAGTAGGTATGTCAGGACTGCAGGGTAAG
This sequence comes from Schistocerca gregaria, assembly GCF_023897955.1. NCBI lineage: Eukaryota > Metazoa > Arthropoda > Insecta > Orthoptera > Acrididae > Schistocerca > Schistocerca gregaria. Next base: position 131,631,027 of record NC_064921.1, on the reverse strand, counting down.
TTGGGATGAAATTTTTGAGCTAACTAATTAATTTAAAAACTTGTTACAGTATTGTATGTATTGTGTACTTAACTCGTATGTTTTCATTTTGTAACACTGTGGAAAATTTCATTGTCATTCAGTTGTTCTCGGAAGAGTAATAGGAGCAATCAAAAAGTTATTTTGCTTACTCTTGTCCCACACTATGGGGTAAGAATACGTGGGTCGGTAGCAACAGTACACAGGGTGTACTTTTGCCACCAACTGAACAAAATAAAAAGGATTATAAGAAAGTCATAGAAAACTAATCAGGAATGTTTTTAAAAAAATATTACATCAAAATAATTATATTGCAGTTAGTAACCATCTTTTATGTATTGCAAACTTATAAATTAAAACTAATTGCCTAGCAGGGGCTGCTGGGCCTCAGTTTCCATACTGACGTAACTAATAAGGACCGTGAAAGACAATAGAAATTACCGTAATACATAGAATAGTGTATGCAAGAAGAGCTCAGCTATTTTGGAACAAAGAACCTTAAACAGAAATGTGGAAAGCAGGAAGATTAGAGGTTACCTATCGAAACTCACGTTTTAACAATACTTTTACTAAGATGGCACGCTAGACACACCTTCTGAAAGGCTGATAGATACTATTGAGAAATACTCCAGAGCATTTATACACTGTGCAATCAAAAGCATTCGGACACCTGGATGAAAATGATTACAAGTTCATGGGGTTTTCCATCGGTAATATTGGAATTCAGTATGGTGCTGGTCCACCCCTAGCCTTGATGACAGCTCCCACCCTCCACACATACTTTCAGCCAGGTACTGAAAGGTTCCTTGGGGAATGTCAGCTCATTCTTCCCGGAGTGCTGCACCGAGGAGAGGTATTGATGTCGGTCGGTGAAGCGTGGCACGAAGTCGGCGTTCCAAAACATCCCAAAGGTGTTCTATAGCATTCAGGGTAGGACTCTGTGCCGGCCAGTCCATTGTTATTGTCATATAACCACTCTGCCACAGGCCGTGTATTGTGAACAGGTGCTCGATCGTGTTGAAAGATGCAATCGCCAGATCTTCAACAGTGGAAGCAAGAAGGTGCTTAAAACATCAGTGTAGGCCTGTGCTGTGATCGTGCCATGCAAAACGACAAGTGGTGCAAGACTCCTCAATGAAAAACATCCCCATACCATATCACCACACCTCCGGATTTTACTGTTGGCACTACACACACTAACAGATGACGTTCACTGGGCATTCGCCATACCCACAACCTGCCATCGGATCGCCACATTGTGTACCGTGATTCTCCACTCCACACAACGTTTTTCCATTGTTCAGTCGTCCAATGTTTACTCTCCTTACACCAAGTGACGTGAAGTTTGGCATTTACCGGTGTGATGTGTGGCTTATGAGCAGCCGCTCGACCATGAAATGCAAGTTTTTTCACCTCCTGCCTAACAGCCATAGTACCTGCCGTGGATCCTGATGCAGTTTGGAATTCTTGCGTGTGACGGTCTGGATAGATGTCTACGTATTACACATCACGACACTCATCAACTGTCGGCGGTCTGTGTCAGTCAACAGACGAGGTCGGCCTGTACGCTTTTGTGCTGTAATTGTTCCTTCACGTTCTCACTTCACTACCCCATCGGAAACAGTGGACATAGAGATGTTTATGAGTATGGAAATCTCGCGTACAGACGTATGACACAAGTGAAACCCAATCAACTGATCACGTTCGAAGTCCGTGACTTCTGCGGAGCGCCCCATTCTGCTCTTTCACGATGTCTAATGACTACTGAATTCACTGATTTGGTATAGGTGGCAGTAGGTGGGAGCAAAATGCACCTGATATGAAAAACGTGTCTTTCTGGGGGTTTCGGGATACTTTTGATCAGTTAGTGTATATTTGTTTTCATAATATTTTACAAACGTCTTCGTTTTCGACGTAACTTTCCTCGTTTTTTCCTTGTAATTTCCATGTTTCCAGGGGACGTTTCTAAGAAAAACTCCATCGTAAATATGATTCGGAGAACGAACCACTATAAACAGGCAAAGGCTAAGCAAAGTCTTAGTTGCTCCATGGGCTTTTATTACTGCAAATTCTCCTGTCGATATAATATGTTCGTCCCCTGAATAGATCATGTCTATGTCACAGATCCTGTTAGGCATTGACATTCCCACTCCAACGAAGACGACGAAAGGATTGGTTCCTCTGAAGGTTTTCTAATAGTAGAAAATATCATATTCTTTTTACTACTTCTGACAAGGTCTTTAGTAGCCACTGTGATGAACACCTGTCCCTATGTTTCCGTTTTATTTGAACATTTGGAATTGAAGTTATTTTGTCTGATGACAGCATGGACGCAAAGATTGTAGAATTGGTGAGAAAGGAGGATGAGCTGGGAGAGGAGTTAGCACGGTAATCAGCAAATGGACAGTTTGAAGAAGAAATATGAACAGACGACTTACTTATGACGCCAGAGGCAGCTGAAAACGTGATTCAGGAATAATAATCCGTGGACCTTGCTAAGCGTAATCACCCCCACGGGACTCCTTGCGTAATTTTCTCATTTCTTACCGATTCAGCGTCTTCTTCTCCACCAATAACCAAGTATTCATTAATCTCGGGAGTGCAATCGACAAAATCTTGATAGTTTACTTGTGACGGTGCAAAATCAGCATCTGAAAATTTGCTATCGGCTATGTCAACGGCTGTCGAGTCGTCGTTTTTGGTCAGTTTCTGGAAAAAAACTACTATGGAAGCCGTGACTAGGTTCGAAGTTTGTATGTCAGGTAGGTACATACGAAAGAAAACTACCCAATGATAGAAAAACTAAAGAAAAGAAAAAAAATTACGTTAGTTCTCCAAGGTGAATGATGTGAATGATGATACATTTAAAGTAGAAAAAAATGTTAAGATATCTGGAGTATGCTAGAAGGGACAATACAAGTAAACAAAACAGGTTATGGAGTAAAAATTCATAAATATTTTCTTGATGGGGTAAAAGTACACAATGTTTACTTGTACCTAACTCCGCTATTTTCCTTACCACCAAATGACAGATGAGACACACAGCCAAAGACGTGAAAATCAAAAATGGTTCAAATGGCTCTTAGCACTATGGGACATAACATCTTAGGTCATCAGTCCCCTAGAACTTAGAACTACTCAAACCTAACTAAACGAAGGACATCACACACATCCATGACCGAGTCATGACTTGAACCTGCGACCTTAGCAGTCGCGCGGGTCCGGACTTAAGAGCGTAGAACCGCTCGGCCACCGCGGCAGGTGACGTGAAAATCAAGGGAGATAATGCAAGCTCTTAGCCGCCAGTTCCACTGGCGACTTTTTCTAATTTTTGAACAGATTTTGTTTCACCTAACGCTCAATCAAAATTGTGCAAATTTTATATTGCAAAGGTACGGCATTTTCTATAGTTGTTAAGGGCTCGACAGCCACGAGGTTCCAGAATAACACTGAGGAGATTATGACGCATGTGCTTCTGTATGGGAGAATCGTGAATTTCTGCTTTAGGGACCTGAAAGCTTGATGCTCACCCTTGTCTCAAGCGTAATTTCAGCACCACTTATCCTAATTATTGCTGTTTGTGCTAATAAAAGCACCTCTCCACGCAGAGATCACACGTTAATACCGTGCAACACCGCTTTTAATCATGACAACGGATACACTTAGGTATTACTTATCCAGCAGAAGATAGTGATTGGAGTGCAATAAAATGGAGGGGACGTTTTGTAATACATTAGTGCGCCGTCCAAAATGATACTAGATATTTTGCGTGGGGTTTAGATCCGGTGGTTTAGAGTGGCAGACGATGTGCGGTAGGTTTAACCAAGTACTCGTACATATGCGTGAAGACCTGTAAACAGCGCTGTTGTCATGTGGGAAGATGTGCAGTTCTGCACCGTACTCGTTAGAAAATGCGAGCTATAGTGTTTACTTTCTCATCGCGTAGTTGTTGAATGCACAACGGAAACCGTACGCCATGATATACCTTAATAGATCTATTTATCTTCAAACTTTGAATGCACTTTTCAAGAACAGTAATATCTATGAGAGTCTGCTAAAAGGGGAAATACATTTTCTGTGCCGAAGGATAAGGCAAAACCATTTTTTGTAAGAGACAGCAATGTTATGTCTGTTGAAGTTTTCTCTAGAGTTTTCCAAATTTATGTACGGCTGGACACATTACGATAAAGATGTTATATGTTTGTTAAAACCATCTCTGCAACAAAAACATTGATCTTGACGGACCCGACATATGTCACGAAACCTCTTGGAACCAGGGAACAATTACTACAGGAAAATATGAGGAGCTTATAGAATTCCAGTCCTTTGAAGTGATAAACACTTGGGAATCACACAAGGATGTGTACAAGGTCGAAGTCTTTTACAGGTGCGTGTAACGCTTAGGCACATGGCATTTGAAGTTAATTTCTTTAGTATCATCCTAGCTAGGCCGTGTGTACCGGAATTATGCACATCCTTTATAACAAATCAATACTCAGTTCAGTATTTCAGATGTATGAGATTTATTCTTTGGAAGAATAGAGCAAAAAAGATATGCTGACCTTGTAACCCTTCAGCAGGTTGGTTTACAAAATCACAGCAGATGTAACAAAATATTTAAATTAATTAATAGGCTGGGTGCTTTACAAGTCAGAATAGTAAAATACAGTCACAGTACATGTCTAATGACAACTGAGTTCGCTTATATGAAGTACCTGGCAGTAGGTGGCAGCACAATTCAACTAATATGAAAAACGTATGTTTTTGGAGGTGTCCAAATACTTTTGATCAGGTAGTGTATATTGAGGCAACCCTTACACATAGTAACCATCCTTGACAACAGGCTGTCAGTAATCACATGGCGACTGTGGAGGCGGGTCCGTCAAAGAATTTCGAGACCTGCAGTGCACGGCCTATCTGGAGGCCTGCGTATCTGTATGTTCATTTGAATTCGATGTATTGAACATCCGAGGGTTGGATTCCCTCACTTCCTCATCGAGGACTCGCACTGCTTGGGCTACTCTCAGGGTGTATCTTTGACGTGGAAGAGCCCCAACGGTGCCTGTCGCTTTGTTGCCCGTCTGCACGCCGTCACTGCTGCCCGCCGCCGCCGCCGCCGCCGTCTGATCGCCGTCGGCCGGTGCTTGCCGCCGCCACCGCCGCCGTCTGGTCGCCGCCTCTCGGTGCTCGCCGCTTGTTCTGCCGCCGTCTCACGGTGCTCGCCGCTTATGCTGCCGCCGCTGCCACCGTCACTCGGTGTTCGCTGTCGCCTGCAGTCATGGACGCCCCAACTACCACCATCATCTACACCTCCCCTTCACCTGCGCCCACTGTAACGTCATAGAGCGCGTGCTCTGGGATTAACCCGTCTCATCCACCTCCCCTACTCACCATCTCCTCCCCATCTACCTTCGCTCCATCACTGTATCCCCACCTGTATGTCACTCCCGTTTCTACCCCTGCTACTGCACCTGCTGCTACTCCTGCTCCTGCCTCTGCCCCTGCTCCCACCCCACCTCCAGCTCCTGTCGCCCGCCGAGACGACTTTCCCCCCCTCCGCCCTGCAACTACCACTGCTTCCCCTGCCTGAGTCACCGCCCGCCGCGCCACAGTCGCCGCCACAGAGCGCCCTGCCCTCTCATCCGGTGCTACTGCCTCACAGGAGGGCCCTGCCTCCCACCACCTTCCCATCTATCCAGTCCCTCATCCCTTCTCTCAGGCCACACCCGCCAAAAAATCTTCCAAACGGCCCAGTGGTGACCTCTCTCTACCCCCTCATCCAAAAAGTCACTGCCCACCCCCCTCCCATGGACCCTGCTGTGGATACCACCCAACTCCCTCCTCTCCAGCCCCTCCCTGTATACCTTTGTACTAGCAAACCCTGATCCGAAATTCCTGGATGCCCGCACCCTCACCCTTGAAATCCGGAAGTACATCCCCAGTGCACCCATCACCCAACTTGACTCTGTTATCATCTAACCTCTCTCTCCCACCTTCCATACTGATCTCCTCCGGCCCCTTCCCCGCATCATCTTTGGGCCCCACGCATCCCTCACCCCCTTCCTTACATCCTCCTCTAGTCGTCAGCCCAAACCGCCTCATCGTCCGACAACCCTCACAGCCGTCATCACAAAACTAAGCCCTGTGGTCACGGAGGCTGAGGTGTTGGCGGAAGTGAATGCCCATCCCGCCCTGAAAGTCCGCTCCGCCTGCCGTATTTACAACTCCTCCGGCCCTACTTTCCTCATGCGTATCTTTACAGACTCCGCCTCCTCCATCGACCACCTCCTAACGCAGGGAGCCCTGATTTTCAATCGCTGTCACCCTGTTGGCCCGTCACGTTCCCCTCCTACCGCTGCCAGTGGCCAGTGCTGCCTTCTGTTCAACGACCACCTCACCCAAAACTGCAAGAACCCACCCACCTGCCCCCATTGTAAAGCCTCCCACTTCCTTATACAGTGTCCCAGTCCTGCAACAGCTGCAATGAACCTCACCCCACCTACTCCTCCAAATGCAAAGCCAAGCCCCCTCCTACCAACACTGAACTCACTGTCCCCGTTCGCCCCATTGACACACCCATCCACCCTAACAATTCCCTCCGCCCCCCCCCCCCCCCTACAGCAGAAGACACCATCAGGTTCCTCACCATCGTCCTGCAGAACATCCACTCCTTCCAGCGCCTCCACACACTCCAGCAGATTTCCCTTGCTGCCTGCTCTGTTTCCCACTTATACACCTGTGCCACATAGTCCCACAACCAGGCCTATGCTACTTCACCTGCCTCGACACCCTCGTTTAAGCCCTTCTCTCCCCTTCCTGCACCCGTCCCACCTCCAACCTTCTGTCGTGTGAACACTATTGTCTCCTCTACCTCAACATTCGCTCCCTCCCTGCAAACAAATATCTCTTCATACATACACTCTCCCAGAACCAGGTTGACTCCTTCATCCTTAATGAAACCTTCCTCCAACCCCACCATGTTGTCCGCACCTCCCCTTATCTCCTTCACAGCACTGACAATCTCCTTCCCCTAGCCCAAAGCGGGGTTGCTATAGGCCACCTCCGGCACCACCCTGTCCGGCCACAACCCCTCCTGAATGACCCAACTGAAAACCTTCTCCTTAGCCTATTTTTTCCCTCCCTCACCATCACTGTGCCACTATCTATATCCGCCTCGCAGCTCCTCTCTCCTTTGACTTCATTTCTCATGTTGACCGTACCTTCCCCAACTATGTGATCGCTGCTGACCTCAACATCCACAGCCCTGACCCTGCCACTCATCGGCAGTGGCATCAGTTCCTTGCCACCCTCCATGGGTGACCTGTTTCCTCTCCCACAGCACACCCATCCTCAAAGTAACTCCACCCCAATGTTATCCTTGCTTCCCCCAACCTCCTTGGTTGCATCACCATTGATGTCATCGATCCTGTCGGTAGTGACCATCTTCCTGTCTTTCTCACCATCTCCTCTAACCGTACCATCACTGCAGCCACCCGCCCATCTGCCTCTCCACAGTCTGTCCATGACTACCATCATGCCAATTGGGATGCCTACTGGGAATCAATTGCCTTACAGGTCGAAAGCCAACCCCTCTCCTTTCACCACCCTGATGACATCACCCATGCCTCTTCCTTCCTTCAGAAGAACATCACTGAGGCTGTGGAGTCTCATGTCCCTACCAAACTCATCCACCCTCACCGCCCTACACTTCCTCCACAGGCCGTCCTTCTTCTGCGTGAATCCCGCAGGCTCTACAGCTCCTTCCTCCGCACTTGTGACCGAGATACTCTCACCCACCACAGGCAATTACAGCGACATATCCGGAAACTGCTTACAGCAAAGAAACGCCAGGACTGGCGCCAAACATGCACACACCTCAACTCCACCCTCCCTGTCAACTCCTCCAAGTACTGTTAACCTTCCACCGCCTTACTGTTAGCCATCCCACCCTGCATTACCCCATCGTCCATGACGATCGACCCTTTCCTGACAACCTCAGTAAGGCTAAACATTTTGCCTCCCACCTATCCGAGGTCTTCCCCATTCCTGATGATCCCCATTTTGATTACTCCCTCTTCCCCACTGTCCTTGACCGCACTGACACCTCTGTCCCCCTGTCCCCGTCACCTGAAGAAATCCCCTCCATCCTTCCTGTCTGTCCTTGCTACCTTGTACAATGTCCTGCTCTCCACTGGAATTTAACCCAACCTGTGGAAGACTTCCCATATCCTTCTGTTTCCTAAACCTAACAAACCTCCCTCTGATACCTCTTCCTATCGTCCAATCTGCCTCACCTCCATGTTCAGTAAGGTCTCCTCGAAGCCATCCTCTCTTGCCGTATTCACCGCCACCTTAACCAGCACCGCCTCCTTCCTCTTACCCAATGTGTCTTCTGGCCTTCCTTCTCCACTGACGACCAGCTCCTTAACCTTACCAATCTCCTTTCCCTCCAAATTAACTCGCGTCACTCCGCTATCTTTGTTTCCCTTGATCCCCAGACGCCTATGACCGTGTCTGGCATCCCAGGCTCCTCTTCAAACTTCAGACTTATGCTCTCCCCGTCAACTTCGTCCATCTCGTTGCTTCCTTCGACTCGCATCGTCCCTCCTATGTGACTATCCACAATTCCAATTCCCGCACTTTATACCCTTCTTCTAGCGTGCCCCAAGGTTCTGTCCTTTCCCCTCTCCTTTATATCCTGTACACTGCTGATATGCCCAAACCTCCCCCTCCTGTTCATCTTCTCCAGCTCGCTGATGACACAGCCTTCCTTGCCCTTCAGCCTACCCTTCAACAGTCCCAATGTACCCTCCAAACCCCTCCTTGACCAATTCACCACTTGGTGCAACCAGTGGTTCCTCCCTGTTAATCCCTCCAAGACCCAGGCGATCATCATAGGCCGCACCACCCGCTCCTTCCGCCTCCATGATTTCTACCTCACCATTTAAGGCCGTCCTATCCCCCTCACTCCTACCCTGAAATAGCTTGGCCTCACACTCGACCGCCACCTCACCTGGACTCCCCATCTCCTTACCATCCAAAACAAAGCTCACAACCGCCTCCGCCTCCTGGAACTCCTGTCTGGCTGAACGTGAGGTCTGCATCCTTCCACCATCCTTCACACCAACAAATCCTTGATCCACTCCATCCTCTGTTATGTCAGCATCGCTTGCATTTCCGCCCCTCCCCGGTTCTATCAAGCCGTCCAATTCCTTGAACGCCATGCACTCCACCTCGCCTTCCGCATCCGCCTTCCGTCCCCGGCGCGCATCCTCTACGACATCATCCCCTTCCCTCACCCTCTCCTTTTCCTTGAACACATCTGCACACTCTATATTGTCTGCCACCTTCATCCCTCTCACCCCCTGGTTTCTCCCATCCTCTCAACTCCCAACCAGTTGCCGCGCATTTACTGTTGTGTCCCACCCTCTCTCCATCTCGACACCCTCCATCTCGACACCCTCCATCTCGACACCCTCCATCTCGACACCCTCCATCTCCTTTCCCTACACAAGTTTCACTGTCTACCCCTCCAGATGATTAGCTTTGCCCTGACATCTACCCATCCTACCAACTCTAACCCCTTCTTCCTGCCTCCTCCTCTGCGCGCCCTTTCCTCCCCCTCCCTCCTCCTGAGCGGCTTCCCCCTCCTACTCCTCCCTCCATCTCTTGTGCCTCCTTCCAGTGTCTCTGTACTCCCTGCTGCCCTGTCTTTCCTCTTCCTCTGCCGCCCCACGTGTCTCCTGCCTCTTCGTGAACCCACTGATGCCCCTCCCCTCTTCATCCCGCCACTTCCCCAGCTGCCCCTTGCTCTTCCCTCCTTTTCCATCCTCTCCGACCTTTTCCCTCGGCAGGTCCCACCTGACAGTTTTATTATTAGTCGTGTGTGCTCCAACTGGGTTTTAGTATGTTGTTCCGGAGTCTTTCTACTACTGTGGCCGACTTTTAACCTGTGCCTCCGCATTCAGTGTCTTCTCTATGTTTTAAGAATCGCCAATTGTGTTTTTTTAACTTTCTGGTGACTTGTTTTAACTGTCCCCCATGAACATCTCCATGTCAGTGTATATTTTACCTCCATTTTCGCCCCTTACTCTTATTTTCACCTTTTTTATCTCCTTATGTATGTATAATTTTATTCTTGCTTTAGTTGTAGTGTCACTCGGCTGAAGAGCGGCGGATTATGCTGCTGACAGCCATCCCCTGACCATATGGGGCAGGGGAATGACATCACAATAAAGAAAAAAAGATGTATTGGATTGAATTATAAACATGGATTTAAATATGTGTGTCATTTTGATGTACAAGGGAGGTCACCTCATGTATAAATTTATTACATGTGGCAAGCAACGTATTAAATTATGTAGTGTTAAAATCTGTGTGCAATAAATGAATTAATAAGAGGCAAAGTAAAGAATTATAAATGAATTGCACATTAGACTGCAGTTTCCATACATCATTGTATAGTTGTCTGATTTAGAAAATTTCGTATCAGTGCGAAAAAAAAAAAACTGGAACACGTGAGATGTTGGTAGGAAGCATGCTATTAGCACCTGCAATCTGTGTATCTGCCGCGTGAAATACATTTGTAGAGACACATTTTCAAGGCTGATTCTCTGTAAATGTGTGGTGACGTGCGATAGAAAGTCAAACAGTTGTGCTGCAGCACAGTTTTACTGCTTCCCGTTATGTAGGCTCCCTTCATTATTGGAAGAGGTTTCTGTGACTAGAGGAATGGCTGTGCTCGTCTAGCATGATCGGGCAACTGTCTCATCAGGTGGCACATCATCTAATCTTAACATTCTCCAGAAGATGGAACGAAAGGAAGAGCAACTTTTCCTGGCCGCCAGGGTCTCTGGATCTTACCCCTTCAGATTTTCGCCTGTATTGATGATTGAAAGGGGCAATCTCCAACGAAAGACTGAACACAAGTGGCAAATCGATGTTTGGAATTACGAATAATTCTGCTTTCAGAAGAGAATGCTAGTGTGGCTTCGGAAGATCAACGTGTGGCGTTTATGAAGAAGTAGATGCTAGTGCGTAAAGGGAAGAGTCGGCACGCTTGTCGGGAACGAAAGAGCAGAGAGAGCTGTGAACTAGACATCAGCCAATTGCACGCTAACCGACCACTCTCCAGGACGACAACACAACAGTATCGGCCTCTATGCAAAGACAAGCACTGCACCCGACTAGCCGCGGCCCAGTTCTACAGCAGCATCAAGATTAGGCATGCGTATAGCATAGCAGCGACTAGGGAATTGTATATACTGAAGAACATTGATAATTTTTCATGTCACCCTTTGCTTGTGACACATCTATGTATTTCTCAAAGTTAACTATGGTCATTTACTTTTCCTAATAAAACTCACTAAAACGACTTTTTGAATGTTGTATAGAGATCCAAGAAAGTTGGTTTCCCAGACTCCACACCGTTGACTACTAAGAAGGATTCATAAATATTTCTTTGTACTTTTGTTTGGCTTCCTGATACTCTGTACAGATACTTAATCTTGTCACACTGTTGTGAACACCGCTTATGTTCAACGTCAAAGTCCAGTAACCACTAACAGACAGTAAATGGCAGCACTAGTAGTGGAAGGAATATAAAGTCTGTCAGCAAAGTGTGCTGGAAACAGTGCAGGCATTCTCGTATTGCGGAAAAGGAGCTGTTTATGTGACATCAAAAAGACCATGATAATTAGCTTTCAGGCCCAGGGTGGAAGCATATCCGAAATGGCTAAGTTTGTAAACTGTCGAATGAAAACACCTTCAGCTATCTAAATTTGCAGTTGTTATTTAATTTGTGCAACCATTTTCAGCGTTAGTTTATGCCATCTATGCCATCTATAACCCTTAGCGAACATTGCTGCATGTACACCTCTGCATCAGGCATCCACTTCATACACCCATGCTGACTGCCGTTCGTTGGTGATGAAGGCTGCACGCCACTATCGCAAATGCGCGTCCACTGAGTGGTGACAAGTGGTCTTTTCAGATGAATCACGTTTTGTGCTACATTGGACAGGTGCCTGTTGGAGTAAACTGCGTGAAACGTCTGAAAGCGAACACCTTGCAAAAACTGGCGGAAGGGTCCAGGGCGGACGAGTAAACGTTGTGGTCTGGGGAATGTTCTCGTAGTGTACCCTGAGTGACCTCGTCTTTCTGGAAGGCGCAATGGATTCGTACAAGCATGGAAATATCCTTCAGGAGCATGTTCACCTTGTAGTAGCGGCAACCGGACCGGTCACGGGGTTACAGCAGGACCAAATGGGAGCAGCCCGTGAACAAACAAAACGAACGTGAAAGGATGGACAGTAACAACGACGGACGACCGGACGATACCTTATTAACAACAACACGCAAGAAGCAATGGGGTCACAAGCGCAAACCTCACGAATCCACAACGTCCACTCATACATGGAAACTAAGTAAAGTAAACACGCATTCTGTAGGCGAGGTGTCGATTGACTCACACGAATATAAGACTGCCACTCTGAGCTTTTTATTTCTTTCCTTTATTGTAATTTCATGCCTCAGCTGAGGCAAGCCAGCATAGGCCTATGTACGCCGCTCTTCGACCAAATACACAGAAGGCATAGAAAACATAAAAAACATAGTAAGCACAGGATGAACAATGCACAAGATATGAGAAGTCGTTTGACAGAAGACACTGTAATGAAAGGTGCACCAGTTGAAAACAGATGAAGACGTCCAGGTGGAGACACGAACGTCGGAGAGAGGTTGGGAGAGGGGGAAGGAAGTGAGGAGGGAGAGAGGGAGCCTTGGGGGAAAAAGAGGGGGAAAGGGAGGGGAGAGTCAGAGCTGGTAGGAGGGGTAGATGGGCGGTACAAGGACGTCATCAGGGAGGGGGAGTTGATGGAAGCCACCTTGGGAAAGGGTATAGAGGGTGTGGAGATGGAGAGCAGGTGGATGCAAGAATATTGACAAGGCAACGGGTGGCGATGGGCGAGGATGGGAGAGACAAGCGGGTGTGGGTGTTCAAACTTGCAGGAGGTGTAAGGGATCCGTATCCATTTCAGGAAAAGTAGGAGGTGTAGGAAGGGATCTGTGTGAGGGATGGGAGACAGATGCAATAGGCGAGGCAGAGCAAGTGGTGTTCAAGGATTGGGAGGGACGTATAGTAGGTGGGAGGGGCGGAGATCCAGATGGGATGGGCATAGCAGAGGACAGGGAGGATGAGGGACTTATAAGTGTGCAGGATGGTGAAGGGGACCAGACCCCATGTGTGACCAGAAAGGAGTTTGAGGATGCAGAGTCGGGAATGTGCCTTGGCTTGGATAGTGAGGGATGAGGGACTTATAAGTGTGCAGTATGGTGAAGGGGACCAGACCCCATGTGTGACCAGAAAGGAGTTTGTGAATGCTGAGTCGGGCATGTGCCTTGGCTTGGATGGTCTGGAGATGGAGGGCTCCAGGAAAGGCGACGGTCAAGGGTGACACCAAGGCACTTGAGGGCCTCGCTGAGCGAGAGACAGACGATAGGGTGCGTCGCTATTCACCGCTGGGACCATGTGCTCCATCGTGGTGGCCTCAAATTATAATGAGCAGCCGCCACTTACGGAATGACGGCTGCAGAGACCTCTTGTGGTAATCGAGGTCCATGACGTTTGGAGAGGATTCGAAACCTGTGGCGCTCGGCATCAGACACCTCCTCACGCAATTAGCTTTTCCTCATCACAATGGCATCTTCCACCTGGGCAATGCGACATGTTGCACAGCTCACACTATTCGTCCTCAGTTCGAAGAGCACCAAGATGATTTTACTATACTCCCCTAACGACCTGCCAAAACCAATCGAGAATCTGCAGGAGCACCTCGATCATGCTGTACGCGACATGGTTTCTCAACTGAGAAACCTAGCACATATGGCCACGTGACCTGAGTCCACACGGCTCCACATCCTCACCCAGAACCTCACTGACGTCCTTCCTTCACGTCTCGCAGCGATCTACGCTGTAAAAGGTTTTTGACAGGTGGTGACATTAATGTGAGTAGACTGTGAGCCGTTGACAGCCCAGGCTGTTGTATATTTTATTCCATGGCATGAAACGCAACTTTATTTCACTTTATTCATGTTGCAACATGAAATTCTCATTAATATGTTTAATATTATTTTTGAGTATACAAACCTCTCAGTTTGTTTTTTGACTTTGTTTGTAATACTTTTGTTAAATGCACTGTGAAACCTAAGTTTGATATGCACATATATGAACTGCGATGCGAGAGTATTATCGGTAGGTACAGTCGAACAATGTGTCAGTCCCTATGGACTGCAGAGTGAAGACTGCAATTGACTGTCACCTTATTTCTGTAATTTTGTCATTCAGTGTAAGCTAGTCATTTTTGTTAATGTTTGTGTAATAGTAATAAAAAAGGCATGTCCACGTGTGTGTTGTGAATCTTGAGCTGGTACTACGCCAGACACAAACACACGAAAAGTCACGGATGAGCTGTGATGTTTCTGTCACTGTTTCAACTGTATTTCGACGCGAACATTGTGAAAGAAGTAAAAGACAATTTTAATACTAGGAAGTTCCTAACGTCATGAAACAGCATTGACAATGCACACGTAAGTGGACAGACATTGTTGTTAGAACTGATATTTTGGATTTAACTGAGCAACGGAAACTGATTTTCTTTTAAATTCTTATCCTGTTTGTAACTTAATGAACAGCAGAGCGCGTCGAACCGTTAACGACTACTTTGGAAACAATTAAACTGTTTATTACGTGAGGGACTGTGTTCGCCGCAACTGGGAATTCGCGATCGTTACTCAATTTAGAAGCGGAGGGAACGTAGCTTCCCGATCGCTGTATTAAAGCGAATATTACATAGAGCTGGGCGTTGATAACAGATTAGTGCGTAAGAGACGTTACCGTCATGCATACACGAACCCGATACTAATACATACAGCAACGATTCCGTTCGACCAGCCTCTGAGCAAAGAAATGCGTCCGAAGATAATACCAAGACCCGAAGCGAATTACATCAAGTAACAGGATGTAGCTATTGCAGTTTCACGACTGATGGAGAAACATCAATTACGCTGCCACTATGACGATCTGTCGACAACGTCACAACGCACCAACCACTCAAATATAAGCTGCAATGCACAACGTTCATCCACTGCGAAGACAAATAGGACTTAAAACAGCTGAAATTGTAAATTCTTTTCTTGTTATGAGAAACTTTTCCTAACATTATCTTAAAAAAAAAAAAATATTTTCGTGGATGTGTGTTCGGAATCAGCGCTGACATTGTTGATTCCACCATTACCAGTAATTATTACTATTTACCATCTCTCTATTTTTCTTTTCCTTTATTATAACTGTTATTGTATTTGTTTATTTCGTGTCTTTTGGAAGGGTTTTAGTAGTATGTTTACATTTATCTCCAATCACATCGGTATTGCGCCTATCAACGATACTCATCTCCATCCGCACCACCATTTCAAAATTAGGAACTACACTCCATAGACAGAATATTATGACCACCTACAGTGCATTTACTCTGGCGTTAGGAACTTGCTTATTAATAATAGTGGTGCTGCAACTGTTGCTTTGTAATATTTGCTGACAAAATGCAACCTAACGCTAGATTGCGTACTTACTGCCATTCTGTGTGGCCGTTTTTTTAGTACGACTTTAAAAGAGAGAGAGCTTATTAATTGAACACCGATGCGTTGGTTCTCGATTGTGTTGAGGAGATGCACGGATTGATTACGCGAATAATTGACCTTTTGACCCAGATTGCCCTCACGAATCTTCGATGAAAATACCTAAGGGACATATCTGAATATAAAAATGGAAATGGAAGCAAATTAGTGGAATTTCGTAAGAGAAAGATTAACAGATCGGAAGTTGAACACATTAGTGGTCTCCCAAATACAATCGAGATACCGCGATAAAGAGCGAACCTGCAACAAAGCTCATATACAAACTGAATATCATTTTTGGTTAGTGACAGAAAAGAATGAGAAGAAAATTTCTGCATCGTAAAATATTAATATATTTTGAACAAACTGGTTTTAAACTTCTACACATTGACAAATACACAATAAATGCATGACTTACATCTGATATTTTTTTGTAAATGGCGCAGTCTAATAATCACTGCTTTGTCAGTCGGTTCCTTCTTTAAATTAAGTGTCCTTGCGTGTGCGTAGTGCATTGTATCCACACCCGAGTTACCGAAATGTTTGTTCGTTGTTTCACATAGGTTTTACACAAAATAAAAATACAACTTGTAGCAATGCTATGTAGTACGTTTTAACATGTCAGCGACCAAGAGTACAAGGGATAATGAAGTATCTAGAATATTTCTTAACCAAAGATAGATTGTTCTTTCTTCTCTTTCGCAGCTTCTTGCTATCAAGCGCTGCGGCAATGATTTTAAATATCTGCACCCATTAGGTCATAGTGTTTATTTAGAGTATTTAAAAGCTGGACGTGCGTTTTGCTATAGGCGCACATTAAAAAAATATTTCATCTATTTACTCTTGCACTGTGATGCTTATCATCTTTACGAACTACAGCTCTGGGCTGTCCTGTTCTTTAATGACAAATATCTCACGTGCAAAGTAGCTGAAATCCAATAATATTACACTACCTAATTGCCAGTATGTTCACCTTTGGCACAGATAACAGCGGCGATGTGCCATGCCGTTTAAGCAATGAAGCCTTGGTAGGATATGTGTAACGAGCAACGGCCGCCCAATCCCGCGACGTCTAGAGTGCTGCAACGCTCCATGTTTGACTGGTCACAGCTCGCCTGTTGACGGGTGGACCGAGCCGCTCCTGTCCGGCCCCCATACGACTTGGCTCGGTCACGTACTCGCCTCATGTCTGTTGTCCGGATTCCGGACACGCGGATAACCGAGCATGACCGGTCACCGCTGACGTCTCACCACGCCTCGTCCCGGCTCGCTGCACTGTACTGTACAAATCCAACGCCTCTCTCTCTCTCTCTCTCTCTCTCTCTCTCTCTCTCTCTCTCTCTGTCTCACTCTCTCTCTGTCTCTCTTTCAATACAAAATCAACGTTTCTAAGAACTGGTACGTAACACAGATAAATTCACGGAGCACTTTCTTTTATAATATTTACTCCCGTCTTCCCAACGTCCGGGAATTTTGTTGTAAATAAAACATTGATCACAAGAGACCAATCTGTATTAATGTAATGTGTTGCAAGCGTCAAATAGTGCACCAGATTATGCGAATCAGTCCACATATCAACTGTCGTAGCACATGTTTTATTAATAACTTCCGCAATAACAGAAGGCATTATTGTGTTTCGTATTACATCAGATTGTTCTTTGACATGTCTGCTTATAGTAGAGGGATGTGGCATGACATCTGCCACGTTAACTTCTCCATAATGCGCACCTAGATGTATTAATTCTTGAGCTACTTCTCTGAAACCTTCACCAGAAACAGTATTAAAAAGTTTAATATCTTTAGCACACATTGCAACATACTTTGCTGTAATACTACTTTTTATTATTGCCGGTATTCCTGAAGGAGCTGTATCTTTGTGAGGTTTCTTGTAACTGTGTTTCTTTATATGAGTGGTTCCCGATTGGAAACACAATAATATGGAGCTGTTTATGCACGATACGTACCCAGTAGACGCACTGTTTTCGTCTACAACCAACAAAAATGTGCTCCATACTTCGCATTTTAGACCTTCCCGTCTCCTCAATGTGTAAACATTTGTTTCAGTCTTACGTCATAGTGCACTGGCTTCCTCGCACTGCATGATTACAGAGAGAGACACACACCACAAATGAGAAGCCCGTACTGGCTGCAGTCTCAAACGGATAATGGCACGTGTAATGTGTTTGAATTTACGTGCTACGTATTCGGTCACGGCATCTATGTTCGGTCACTAGGACTAGTGCGGGCAGCCTATCTAGTTAGGGTGTGCTCGCCCCATCCCGTATTTTGTGCTCGCTTACTCGGTCATGAAGGACTCTAGTCTAAACGAGATTTCACCTTGGTTTCGCCACATGTTGAAGACACTCACCACAGCACACCTCGAACAGCCGACAAATCATTCAATTTTCGAAACGCTCGTGCCGAGTCTCCGGGCAATCGCAGTCTAGCATCGGCCAACCTCAGATAGGTCTCTCGCCTTCTCCATTCTACAGACGGACAGCACGCTCACTGATACTAGATGCACCGAGCATGTGTCTGACTAGCAGCCATTCCTCGCCAGGTGACGCTGCCTAGACGGATTTGTAGCGATAATAGGTCGTTGGTCACAATATTGTGGCTGATCACAGTATGTTACCTACAGATGTGATCGTATTGAGCGTCCAGACGGAGTTAGCATGATGCTCATCAAGAATCGCTTTACACATCGTGTAATCACTCTACCCAACCTTATGAGAGCTGAAGCAACAGCAACAGACATGCATCAATGCACGACAAATAACTCTTACAGCAGTTTACAACCCACCTGCCAGTCATCTTCTGCTTAGAAGCTACCTAAACTCAAAACATCCTTCTTGGCACTGAAGGACCACCAGTGGGAACGGCAAAATCATTCACTCGTTCATCGAAAGAGCTAGAAACACCACAGGCACTCCAAGGCAATTTCACCACAATCATTTGGTCGAGACTGATATCCTAGACATTTTCATTCTGAAAAACATTCCATGACAGCTCAATTAACTGTAATAAGTGGCCTTGATTCAGATCATAATCCTGTTGTCCATCGCCAATTGGGCAGAGTTATTCACACTTCCCATATCAGTTGGGCAAGGTTCAATACGCTCTTAACGACGGTACTCCTCCACCACCTGAACTCACAACCTAAAAATAACATTAATGAAGCCACGAAAACTATTACCGATGTCATCATTGAGAGTAGCAACAAAGCAACATCTGTTTCTGTTGACCACTCGGCTCGTCGACTTCTGACACAGCACGTGCAAGACCTTATCTTGGGAAAAAGGTGTGTCTCGCCGGCAAACCTTTCGTGACCCAAAAGACAGACGACGTATGGTCGGGCTAAGACGACGCATTCCACACTTGTTTCAACATTGCAGAAACCAAATTTAGGATGAAAGTTTACACAAGGCTGAACAAAACCATGACAAATCTTGGAGGATGACTAGATCTCGAAAGTAGATCCAGTCAACCAACAAACCACTCCATAGACCTAATGGCCTAGTGCATGAGCCTTATGATAGTGGCCGATTCACTCGAGCGCCAGTTCACCACACCCATTACAAACGACCCAGAAAGTGACGATCATGAAGAAATGATCATCAGAGCTTTTGGAAGATGTCTGAGATCTAACATTACCACGTCATTCCCTTTCATTACCTCTTATGACATCTATGAGCAAATCAAATCCCTTCGCAACAAAAAAGCACCAGGACCAGACAATGTAACTCTGCTCCAACGTAAACATCTGCCTCCTACGGGCATCACCTTTTTGACTAATATTTATAACGCCTACCTGAAACAGATCTACTTTCCTAAAGCCTTGTGAAACATGGAACTTAGAGAGGGCTGGATTTGGTGTTTGCTGGGCTTTTCTCAGCGTTGGTTACTCTGGTTCTTTTTTTTTTAAATCAAGTACACTTTATTTGAAACCAATTACAAATGAGGTTTACAATAAGGAACTATTATCAAATTTGACTATTAAAACACAATGTCTAATAAAAAAGTTCTTAATGAAGTTGGACTCACAGCTCAAGACCTTATTGACCAGAAATTCAAATTATTTGGCAGCTGAAGGCCTGGATAGAAAATTCTTAAAAATAGTTAAACTTCTCCAAGAGACACTGAAATATTTTTTGAAAAGAAGGGCAATCATCGCAATGTGATGAAACGAAGAGAGAAATGGGCCTCCGACAGTGCTCCAAGGATCGGTCTGGGAAAACTTTGTAACCGATGCGACAGGCAGACCAACACTCTTGCAAAATCTCGCCAACATCAGGTAACCAACACAACGATGGAATAACCCAGGCAAGGTGGAACCGGCGAACAGCACTGAGTCTTCAAAAATCCGGTGTCTACAACATCCAGAAGCAGAAGGAACCACTACGACCAAGGTAGTCCAAAAGAACAAAATATCCGAACCTCAATCAAGGAGGCTGTCGAACTACACGACTTACTGGACAGCAGCAGCAAGGTGAGGAAAAGTACACTGCCGCGAAAATACGCTACCTTCCAGGCCAGGTAACTGGAGAACTAGCGGCGACTAGGCAGAAAAATTCAGCTGGTGGGACTTCAAGAATAAACACAAGGTATTCAGTGATTAATAATAACAAGTGGAGGATAGCTATTTAATTTCGCCAACTCCCAAAACTCCATTCACTGCTCTTTGTCTCAGCGACCTTGCGAGCAGCGACGCACGAAGAAATGGAGTGATCTCGATATAGTGGAGGTTTCAGTACTGAGTTAATGTTCACTCAACTCAAACGTCCTGGGTCCGGTGGACAACGAGGTGGTGGCCCTTGCAACTACAGTCCCTCTATCCAGCAATGCCTGTGTGCTGCCAGCGGCCCCGGCATGTCCACGTGCTGCCGCACCTAAATCCAGCTCCGTCTCAACCGAACTCATCACACACTCCGAGCTGGAAAACACTTTCCGTTCTTCCAAAGATAGTACCACGGTACTAGATATCGATGAACGCTGCTGCAGCCACTCACAGACGGACAACACTAGCAGGCGTAGTAAACACTAGAAGAAAACGAGACTCCAGTATAGCTATTACACGATACCAACCTACGAACAACACCAACGCGAGCCACACACGGCTCACCATCGAAACTTGAAAAAAGTCATAACTCTCCTGAAATTAGGAAAAAAATCAAAATTTTTCGCGAAATTGCCGACCAAGTTCATCACTGAAACTTCTAGACTAAATCCTGGAAAAATTAGTCCTTCACTTCCTTTGTCGCTATCTGGCAACCATAAATATTTTCACTACACAGCAGTTTGGATACAGACATCAACGTAGTACCATCCATCACGCTTTAAGACTCATCAAACCTATCTGCTCAACCGATACAAACACTGCACAGGAGCTGTATTGATACTGAAAAGGCTTTTGACAAAGTTTGGCACCGAACACTCATTTACAAGCTGACTACCCTCGACATCTCGTCAAAATTCTTGCATCTTTTCTAGCGAACAGGAAATTCTTCATAACCGCCTATAAAACCAATATACAACCAAAACCAATTGGAGTGGCTGTTCTCCAGGGCTCAGTGATGGGACTGACCCACTATTCAATACACACTAACCACATCCCACTATGGCCTGGAGGACAACTCCCCCAGTTTGTTATGGAAATAGGTCAAATCTTAGATTTATCACTGACAAACTTCAGTAACACAATGAAGAAATTTAGCACTGGTCCATTGTTTCGATCTTTACTATCAAGATGACTAAAACTCAGGCTATTATGTTTAGGAACAAAACATACCTCGAGAGGTAGCAATCACATCAGAAGGCACAGCACTACCATTGAAATGAAGAGGAAATTATCTTGGCTCCATTATCGATTCAAAACTCATGTTTAAATTCCACATTGATCGCATCTGTTATAGGGCAAATCTCCTTCTATATCAAATTTACCCTTTAATCAATAGTCAGTCACTTACTGCCAGAACAAAACTTCTTATCTATATTGTCTTTCTACTTCCCATAATCCCTTAGGCGCTGAAATTTGGTCCCTAGCAGTGAATACAGATTTCAAGAAACTTCAAATTATAAAAAAATTAATTTCTCACTATTGCAGTTGATGCCCCAGTTACTTACCAAATCCAGCCATCCACACCGACCAAAAATTAATGCTATCATTAGGCAAGAAACAAAAAATTCTATGAAATAGCTCAGACCTTACCCCACCATCTTATCATTTCATTACGTCATATTCCACCCGTTTCTCCATCAAAATTTCCGAGTTTAATCCTGGACATCCAGCCCAAGTTTTAATCCCCGCTCACATTCGACGTCACGTTCCAAAGAATACTCTCGGATCTCTTAACCATCTCATTCTGTAAACGGAGACTGGCAGAAGGAATGGACTTGTCGTCTTCCGGTCGTTAGATACACTGGGCTAGAACCCGTCACATCAGAGCAGCAGGCATGCCGTTCGACATTGGGTTCTGAGCGCTGAGCAATCATGGCAAGGCTGCTCGTTCGCTGTTGGTGCTAGACGCAGCACCGCTGGGGACTTGAAATTTAACAGCTGTGAAACTACACGAACTGTATTTACAATTAATGGAATGACATATTACCCCTTACTCATGACCAAGTGATAGTTTATTAGGATTTCACAGTTATAATCGAGAAAAACTACAACCTTTTCCATAGTTATATACCATATTAGTGACGGGATCTTTTCGAATTGATGTTGAACTTATGAAAGTCAACATTGAACTTAATCATATGCCTTGGGTTAATACTTGGTGTGGGGATTGGTCTAGGTTAAATTCCAAAATCTGTATGGACAGAACAAGTATGTAATGTTTTTATTAATTAGTCTGTACTGCAATCTCATGAAATATTTACCGTTACTTGGCTGAAACACCCTATGCATCTGTAAATTGAAGGCTGCATCAGAAGAAGGAAAACAAAACAGTAACCTAAACTTTAAAGAATGTGTGTATGTGACTGGATTCTCATAGACCAGTGTCTAATAGCAAATCACCGAAGAAACTCCGTTAATACTGTTTACTGCAGAAGACGATTTCGCTCGTAATGGAACCAATAACGGTTGTGATAACCCGTATCTGCACCAGGTCACGCGTTAGTCTATCGTTTTATCGAAGTGCCCAGATGACACATCACTCGTACTGTCATTACGTCAAACGGCAGGGCGTCTCGATTTTTATTAAGGCCTCTTCCCCTTGCAGAGTATATCATACACTCGTTTTAGTGAAAATGCCACCATACGCAGGTTTTTCATCTCACATATTTTGTTTTATGAGGCAAGGTAGAACGTTGTTCTTCAACTCAACTACACAGATACAGCCGACGGTCTTGTAACAGACTTCATAACTTGTACTTAATAGACTCAAACAACTTCATGTCCATTCTTGGTCTATCCATTTTCTTTTGTGTGTGGAATCTGTACTGTAACCATCAATTGCTTTGTGCTCAACACTTAATATGCACTGTTCCGTAGGATTGCGATAGAGTCAGATACACACACACACACACACACACACACACACACACCACTAAACGTTACCAATGATTCATCACAGCTATTATTGCAAATATCAGGTTGGAAGCACTGAGCACCAGGTGTGTTCTGAAACTACCGCGCGGCTATAGACAATCGCTCAAGAGTCGCTCCTGATCGTTGTATCACGTTTTACCTAGTTAAATGCCCGACTATCAGAATCACGACGATTCTATTGCTACTAGCTACTGATTGCGTGGCGGATAAATAAGAAAACTTTACGCATGAGGTTATTATCTGTAAAGTAATAGACACTATTATATATTTAATTTTAAAGCGTGATTACCTAAAATAATGGGAATCCGGTAGTAGTCGGTTAGCTTCGTTTGCACAGGTGATAACCTACAACCAAAACTATCTACCATGAAGAGTACTTCACAGTTCTAAGCACCTTGCGCATTTACATTAGTTCATTTGATATAAAATTTATGAAGCAGATTTTAGTGAATGTACAAGCAGTTACTAATAACAATAACTATGAAAGTAATATGAATTTAGTCGGAAGGTTAAATTTGTATGTCAGATCATGACTTCAAATCAGAACCGTGCCGTCTGTGCATTTTGGACGATCGGAGATGAGTACTGTAACACGTAAAACTGTAAGAACGAGTCGGTGGTCGTACCTAAGCGGGTCGGCCTCTAAAAGCACTAAGTATTCGATGAAGAAACGTGAACAGGTTTTGTGCTCATATTTAGTCTATTGAAGTGGACCTGGGATGTAGGACGGTGTAGTATGGTTAGGGAGAACGCCATTGACGGCTTGCACAAAGAATATCAAAGTTAAAACATTGTAATAACATTCCAGCGACTACCCCCTAGTGACTCGGTACAGCGACCGCCATTGTCCCGTGCAGCATATTGCGAAATCTGCGTTTGGCTGGAAGGAGTTTAAGGCCACTGGACCGTGATGTTGGTTCCAAAGTATGATGACTCCAGGAGCTTATCCAGTGGTGTGCGCAGCAGATACCGCAGTACGGCCTCTTGCGAATGAAGGCAGCAGCGCTGAAGACTGCCGGGCTGCATGCGTCAGATGTCAGCCTCCGGTGGTAGATCTCGTGCCTTAGAACTTAGGCGCCCTAACCAGCACTTAAGGCTGGGCGGCTGTACTGGCCCGTTCTCGTCTTGCTGCCCTCCGGAGCAGAATTTTGATCGATGCAGGAGTGGGGCTACAGGTAGCCCGTCGGTGGAGAAGCGCGAAGACCAGGGAGGACTAGGCACTAGCTGTTGTTGTGATGGTGGAGGCCGTAGCTCGTAGCAGCTTCGTGCTGTCCAATATTGCGTGGCCGCCTGGTGTAATCCTCACTTCCCTGTAGGCGTTTATTCCTGCATCCTCTGCTAAAATTAATAGTTACCTGTAATACCTCACAGCCCACTCATGCTGGACGCGCTGTTTTCAGTCACCGATCCGTGGATTGGAGGGGTCAAAATGGCTTGGCTCGTCCTACAACTGGTCTTACCGCTGAATTTCAACTATGTTGCTTGGACTAGTCTACCTTTTAATACGTAAACAGCCCCATAGCTGCAACCGGCAGGCACTCACCTTTATGCAGGCTCGCTGGCGTTACTACTTAGGCTGAACTATTAGTTTCTTGAGTAATATCCACATAATAATGTTGACGCTTCACTAAACTGAATTAATAATTTTGAATAGTTTACATACGAGGAAATGAAGTCAGTTTCATGGTTTTTCTGTGTTGCTACTTCAACAACCTCAAGTGAGAAAAATTAGTTTTACCATCTTCTTGTCCAGCACAAACAGGATTCAGGGCACACCATCAGCACTTTTAACATATACTGTGTAATATGTCCGCGGACCCAAGGGTGTCTTCTTTACGTTCTTATTTTATTTAATTTTATATTTTACAGATGTAGTTGTGCATGAACCCAGAACACTTGCTTTTTTGGTATCATAGTAATATGGTTTTTCATTATTCCCTATGCAGTGAGGCCCATGGACCAAACGAGTGCCACGCCGATGGGAGCGTACGTGGAGTCACTGCGCATCTTGGTCCGCATGTTATTCCCCCCCCCCCCCCCCTCCCCCCCACTCCTGTTCCTGTGCCCTTCAGTTTGATTCTGACCTGGATTTCCTTAATTCCATGTGCCTATGCAGGTTCTCGTAGCTGATTCATACTTTGCTCATAACGAATGTATAGATGGTGGTAGACTTTATATCAAGTAATACGCTCTTTTTTAGCGCTTACAATATCTAAGACCATAATGCCGAGACAGGTAAAGCCCAGCATACAGGTTTTAATCGTTAGTCACATTGTACGTAAGTCGTCTTATGAACAGTGTGCATATTCCTGACGTCTTTATAGGAATAAAGGTAAATTATAATATGTAGTTTTGTAAGGCGGTTATGGATAATGTATGTGACTCAAATGATTTTACTTTGTAATTGACGTACTTTATAGTGAGTATAGTATGTACAGGAAATGCATGCGCAAATGTGAGCTTTGCATGGGTATGTGACAAGTAGTTATAGTAAAGTTTTTTTAGTAGTAATGAGTGGTTATACCGTGGGACTATGTATGCGCTGCTGGGACAGCGCTATCTGGTGGACGGTTGTGAACCGCTAGAATCACAGCAGGTAAGCCTGCGCAGAATAGGGCAGTAATGATGCCGACCGGTGTTCGGCGAACAGTGGTAGTTTCATCTGGTGACTTCAGTTTTATAATTTATGGAAAGGACGACAATGAGAGCAGTTTTTTAAATTTTTTATTGGTTCTGACAATAATTTTTATCAGATGGTCTGCCTCATGTGCCATGATGTCCATATGGTTTTATAAATGTTAGTCCACGTTTCAGGTATGTGGTTCTGTAGTAACTGTAATGTATGTAGTTAACTCATGTAAACCCTCCCTCAAACATGTTATACCTTCACAGATCCGATGATGGCACCATCAGAGTGCTGAAACCTGTCATCTAGCAAACGATACAGAAGCGATCGTGCCTTTTCATATATGTTAAATACGGTATCTGATCACAAGCATCCAGATACCTGTATGTGATGCAGAAATGTCCACCAGATGGCACGACAAACGAATATGCTGGTACAAAAGGTGGAAGAGAGTACAGTGTTGTGAACAGAGAACCAGTAATACCAGAATGGGTCAGTCAGGAGAGCTCATTGACTTAGAACGTAGACTCCTGATTCGATGTAGCAAATCCATGATGGACATTTCAACCCTTCTAAATCTCTCCATGTCGAATGTTGGTGATGTGAGAAATGGGACGCGAAGAAACACCCACCGGCAAACTACGTCCTGGCAGGCATCATGTTGTTATAGGGACGGACCGCCAAGAATTCCGGGCAGAGGCCTTAAAAATTACATGAACTCGGTAGAAGGAATCACTCTTGAGTACCAAATTGCTACCGACAGTCCAGGAAGCTCAATGACTTTGCACAGGGAGTCAAAATGATTCGCATACCACGGTCGAGCAGCTCCTAATATGCCACATATTTCTCTAGTCAGTATTAACCGAAGGTTGAGGTGGTCTAAAGAGCAATGCCATTGGATGGTGGATGCTGAGAACAAGTCTGATGAGAGCCTAGAGAACATAACCTGGTATCATGTGCGGTGGCAACAGTGAATTACAAAGTAGTTGGTATTACGGTATGGAGTTGTTTCTCCTGTTCAGGATGTGATCCCATTAATGTCCTTAAGAAAACGCTGAATGCGGAAACATCTGAATACATATTCCGGCATCTGTCTCTGTGACACAAAGATGCCAAGCTTGCCAGCCATATTACATCAAATTGTTTCATGATCGATGGCCTGTGTTCCCCGCGTGAACAATGGACCTTGCCGTTGGCGGGGAGGCTTGCGTGCCTCAGCGATAGAGTTAGCCGTAACGTATATGCAGCCACAACGGAGGCGTATCTGTTGAGAGGTCAGACAAACGTGTGGTTCCTGAAGAGGGCCAGCAGCCTTTTCAGTAGCTGCAGGGGCAATAGTCTGGGTGACAGACTGATTTGGCCTTGTAACACTTACCAAAACGGCCTTGCTGTGCTGGTACTGTGAACGGCTGAAAGCAAGGGGAAACTACAGCCGTCATTTTTCCTGAGGGCACGCAGCTTTACTGTATGGTCAAATGATGATGGCGTCCTCTTGGGTAAAATATTCCGGAGGTAAAATAGTCCCCAATTCGGATCTCGGGGGTGGGGGTTGTTGACTACTCAAGAGGACGTCGTTATCAGAAGAAAGAAAACTGGCGTTCTACGGATCGGAGCATGGAATATCCGATCCCTTAATCTTGCACGTATGTTAGAAAATCTGAAAAGGGAAATTGATAGGTTAAATTTAGATATAATGGGAATTAGTGAAGTTCGGTGGCAGGAGGAACAAGACTTTTGGTCAGGTGAATATAGGGTAATAAATCTAAAATCAGATAGGCGTAATTCATGTTTAATAATGAATAATAAAGTAGGAGCGCGGGTAAGCCACTATAAACAGCATAGTGAACGCAGTATTGTGCCCATGATAGACACGTTAAGCTTATGTATACCTGTAACTAATGCTACGTGAGATATTGTGTGTGTGTGTGTTTGCAATATGTTCCACTTACTTTTGCTGGTTTTCCCATTGTCTTCACTGTGAAGGCCAGCATTAAGTAAGTAAGTAACTTCACTTGTAATTTGTGTACAAACAACATAAACAAGATGGCTGACAGCTGAATAGTTGAATGCTTTCTGTGTGGGAGCTTTGAAACGTTGTGGAGTGTATCTGTCATTGTGTGTGTGTGTGTGTGTGTGTGTGTGTGTGTGTGTGTGTGTGTGTGTGTGTGTGCGCGCGCGCGCGTGCGTGTTTGTGTGTGTGTGTGTGTGTGTGTGTGTTTTTGGTGAATGGGTGTGAGTTTTATTTAATTAATTACTACTTTTTTATCTTAATTATATTTAATTATTTATTCCTTTTTTTTATTTGTGTATGCTTGGGTGGTAGGGTATTTGGGATGTTTATGGGTTGGTGTTGTTTGATAGTTCCTTGTTGTTGTTGTCTTCAGTCCTGAGACTGGTTTGATGCAGCTCTCCATAATACTCTATCCTGTGCAAGCTTCTTCATCTCGCAGTACGTAATGCAACCTACATCCTTCTGTAAATGTTTCGTATATTCATCTCTTGGTCTCCCTCTACGATTTTTACCGTCATCGCTGTCCTCCAATACCAAATTGGTGATCCCTTGTTGCCTCAGAACATGTCCTACCAACTGATCAATTCTTCTAGTAACGTTGTGCCACAAATTTCTCTTCACCCCAATCCTATTCAGTACTTCCTCATTAGTTATGTGATCTTCCCATCTAACCTTCAGCATTCTTCTGTAGCACCACATTTCGAAAGCTTCTATTCTCTTCTTGTCCAAACTATTTATCGTCCATGTTTCACTTGCATACATGGCTACCCTCCATACAAATACTTTCAGAAATGACTTCCTGACACTTAAATCTATATTCGATGTTAACAAATTTCTCTTCTTCAGAAACGCTTTCCTTGCCATTGCCAGTCTACATTTTATGTCTTCTCTACTTCGACCATCATCAGTTATTTTGCTTCCCAAATAGCAAAACACCTTTACTACTTTAAGTGTCTCATTTCGTAATCACCCGACGTAATTCGACTACATTCCATTATTCTTCTTTTGCTTTTGTTGATGTTCATCTTATATCCTCCTATCAAGACACTGTCCATTCCGTTCAACAGCTCTTCCAAGTCCTTTGCCGTCTCTGAGAGAATTACAATGTCATCGGCGAACCTCAATGTTTATATTTCTTCTCC
The DNA here is from genome assembly GCF_023897955.1 of Schistocerca gregaria. Lineage (NCBI taxonomy): Eukaryota > Metazoa > Arthropoda > Insecta > Orthoptera > Acrididae > Schistocerca > Schistocerca gregaria. The sequence goes on along the minus strand of NC_064921.1, from coordinate 131,602,006 downwards.
ATCGGATTTTAGGACCTACTCCGAATTATTCTTTTGTTTCCTTTATTGCTTGCGCAATATACAGATTGGATAAAATCGGGGACAGGCTACAACCCTGTCTCACTCCCTTCCCAACCGCTGCTTCCCTTTCATGCTCCTCGATTCTTATAGCTGCCATCTGGTTTCTGTACAATTTGTAAATAGCCTCTCGCTCCCTGCATTTTACCCCTTCCATGTTTAGAATTTGAAAGAGAGTATTCCAGTCAACATTGTCAAAAACTTTCTCTAATCTACAAATGCCAGAAATGTAGGTTTGGTTTTCCTTAATCTATTTACTAAGATAAATCGTTGGGTTTGTATTGCCTCACGTGTTCCAACATTTCTGCGGAATCCAAACTGATCTTCTCCGAGGTCTACTTCTACCAGTTTTTCCATTCGTCTGTAAAGAATTTGCGTTAATGTTTTGCAGCTGTGACTTATTAAACTTATAGTTCAGTAATTTACACATCTGTCAACACCTGCTTTCTTTGGGATTGGAATTACTACATTCTTCTTGAAGTCTAAGGGTATTTCGCCCGTCTCATACGTCTTGCTCACCAAATGGTAGAATTTTGTCAGGACTGGCTCTCTCAAGGCCGTCAGTTCCTTAAGTGCAGAAAATAGAGCATCATCACAATGAACTGTGCATTCATTTAATACCAGTTTCCCCTCAATTATGACATTTCTATTTGATAATTTTCGTCGGTTATCAGTTTCTTTCGGCATGGAGGAGGGGGGGGGGGGCTTTTCCTGTATCTGAGAATTATCAGTTTAGTGTTGATGTATTTTGGGCTGTGTTTCATGTCAATTTTAGCAAATGAATAATTACAGCTGTTTCTTCTCAATGCTTTTCTGTGCTCTGTATATCTGGTATTAAGGTGTCTGCTTGTCTACCCTCTACAGACTTAGTTGCAGTCTTGGGATGTCAGTTGGTAAATACCAGATGTGTTGTTTTTGTTTGTGCTTTTATTGGTTGCGCTCAGCTTCCTCTGTACTGAGTTGTCTGTCCAGTTGGCTAATTTTAGTCGTTGGTTTTTGAATATGGTGCCTGTTCTGTGGGCTGGATTATTTTTATAAGTGAGATTGTATCATTTAATTGTTGCTATGGGTATCTCTTGTTCAGACGTATGTTTGTTTATGTTCTGTACATCTGTGTTTATAAGTTGGTTACTAATTGTTTGGTTTTGTGTGCTTAGTGCCCCCTTTTTTTTTAATGGTGTGATTCAGTTTCTCTATAATGTTTGTGTCATATCCATTCTCTATAGCTATTTATCTGTTTGACTATTTTTCATTTTTTTAGTTGTCTTCATTGATTGGCGTTTTATTCAGTCGGCACACCATATACCGGAAACTGGCTGTTTCATGGGAAACAGGATGGTCAAAATTTTGTGTATGGCTGTGCTCTTGGTGGTGACGTCCCTAAATATGGAGAATTGGTGATGGCTGTTGTTTCTGTATATTCTGATGTCAAGGATATTTAACATTTGGTTATTGGCTGTTTCTATGGTGAATTTTATTTTGGGGTGAACTGTGTTTAGATTACTGTGGAGTCATTGAATGCGACTGGGTGTTTCGTTTAAAAGACATATACATAGGATACCAGTATATTATTCTGTTTATTTTGGCTCTTACTATTGTCTCAAAATTTTGCTTTCAGTGTGATTCAGGAAGATATTGGCTGGGAGTCCACAGCATGGTGACCTCATGAATGACAATCGCAACTTAATCTTAAGAGGTACCGGTATAAAACCTAAAAGTCTGTAGTAAAACAGTTTGAGTGGAGAAAGAATGTCTTATAGATGTCAAAATGGTTAAACTTACAGCGAAAGAAATAAAATGCGCTGTTAGGCAAAGAAGCACCATATTTATAGTGGTAGGTTTAGCCCTAAATTTCATGAAAGAAGTGATATCATAATTACCACCCTGACAGATTAAAATCATTCATATATCTTCAGTCACGTAACATCATAAACTAAGAGGAAAGAAATATATATTTTATAACAGAGGGTGGAAATTACAGACAATTTAAAACAGGAGAAGCAAAAGAGCAGACCTGTATTACAGCAGATCGTCAAAAAAATCAAAGAAAAATTAGTCCTTAAAGTCCAAATGTTCACTCTGTATGGTACATGGCTGCCTCTTGTAATGGGTATAGATTTGAATCTCATCTGTGGCGTTTAATAAGAGCCCTTTAGAGGCATTGTGTAGAATATTCCGGTTCTGAGATGTCACCCAAATACTAATTAGGTACAGGCTACGCCAGTTTCTTGCTGTTTCAAGAAATTAAGAAAGTTACTGCTTCTTTGCCTAATTAGGGACTTCGTCGTCATTACAGAAAGTCTTTTAAACCGCCAAGCTCTAAAATTTACCATCTCGACTTGCGTGTCAGCTTATTTCGAATACGTTGCTGTTAATAATCGTCAGGGGAATAACTGTTTTAAGAGAAACTATTTATTCTATCAGACACGTTACCGACTTTTTTCAACTTATTAAATGTAATGTCAACCTCATTTGCTTAGAAATCGTTAGCTGTTGCTACTTGTTTCATGGCTAACGGATATTTTAATGTATTGTGGACCACTGGAAAATAGAGAGCTCTTTTACTTTTCACTGGAAGACAGGAAGCAGCGCTGATTAGATATCAGTTGCCGCGGGTTTTCCGTGTTTGTCAATATGCTGTTTACCATGTTCATTGGAGACAGTAACGGCGAGAAAATTGATGCTTTTCCTCTTTTCGTGTTCTACGGTAAAAGACAATTTTGAATGTATACTACCTAGCACTGCAACTAAATTATCAATTTCTTTGACTGAACCTCTATAAAATTTATTATTTTGTCTTGTTATGTTCTCACAGGTGAAAATTTAGCAAATTTCAACCCCTGACTATGTAGCAATGTGACAAGATGTTGTAGTTTATGATATCTTAGTGCCCTGTCAGAGTAATATTTACTTCTTTTTATCACAGAGGTTTGCTTTTAAAGTCATAAGTGGTATACACAAGCCTGCTGCAAAACGGTCTTAATTCAAATGCAAATTTGTTGCTAGTAATACGTAATAACTTTACTGGCATAATATTTGGTCTGTGACTATGAGTCATTTCCCCGTATGATTGAATTATGCACAAGAACTTCAATCTGGAACTTATAACAGGCGGGTTTGCGAACTTGTAAAATACAGTACACTAACAATGCTGTTTCGTTGTATGTGCACTTACGAAATGTAACTTCGGAAAAATTTAGCTATGTGAACCAGTGCATCTGAAGATGGGACTATCGTTCCTCAAATCGATTGTGCTTTAAAGAAATCAAAATCATCCATGCACCAAGAGGATCATGGTATCCTTAAAGTATTAAGATCAAATGCGTAACTTGAGATCACTTTTGCGATGTATGGATTATTATTGTAGTTGTTACTCTCACACGATTCCACACTTCTTGGTTCTAAAATATGTCTTGTTCGGTGAATGTTTTCCCTATCTAAAACCCGTTGAAGTTTCTTTCCGTACAGAAATAGGATTATCACAAGAAAAAGTTCCTATATTACAGGAAAGCACCCGAGATGTGACGACAGCGCTGTCATGCAGTAAACAGTTGTAGGATTTCGAAATGGCGTTGGTGATGAAACCGGTAGAGGAGTCTGGAGATGATTACATGACTTTAGAAGGAAGAAATGACGCTCCGAATAGTGGAAGAGAAATGTGATAAGACAAAAGAAAATATGTTTTTGGAACATAGCAGCTGTAAAGGAAACATTGTCGGTAAAAGAGAAACAGGAGCTGGTAAATTGTCATATCATCTTCATTGTTTGCGCTCTATGATATAATACACTGACGGAGAAAGAATCTCAGCATCAAAATATAATTAATGTAGAGTGATGAAATGTTGGGAATACATTTTGTAGGTAGTATATGTAAGTGATTAACAATGGAGGCACACAGATTAATGTAAGCGCGAGGTAAACCATTATAAATATAAAATGCTGGTACATTAATAACCTGTGTAACCGCCAGAATGTTGAATGTCTGCAAGTGATGATCGAAGTTACTGCTGTGTCTACACATACAAGTGACTGCACGCTGACTCCTACTTCGATTGCACAGGACGTGGTATTCTTCCTACACGACGGTTATGGGGCCTGAAGATGGCGTTGTGCAAGTGAATAATAGTGAAAGAAAAAAAACTGAAGATTTAAACGGCTGAAGGTGTTGTGATTTGACATTTGACATGTCGCAACCCAAAGCATTGAGGGGGTATTGACTTCCATTATGTTGTCTATTGTGATATATATTGCTGACTTATGAATGTTTATACAAGTGATTAGTGTCTGTATGAAGATGTTTAAAAGATTAAAAAGAATATCTTATTAGAAAATATGCAATTTTTTTAGGTGAACGATATTTATGACAAAATGAGTGATCTTTAAAACAAAAAGGGATATGTCATTCATTTTCTATTACCGTTTTCTGTTACTGTCTTTTGTTCTATAATTACAGATTTGGGTATAACATTGTATTCCTCCTGACGAACATGTGGGTTTGGGAATAATACTATTCATACTTACACAGTTTTTCAATTTATCTCAACTCTACTGATGATTGATATGTCCCCTTTTGATCTGGACATTTCGTCTGCAGATATAGTATCATACCAATGCGCTACATCGTATGGTATTGAATAAACAGAATCAAGTATAATGCACGGAGTTGTGTGAAGCGCAATCTGAAAGCGTGGTATCGCCGATAAAGGGTAAACACTTTGACATGGAGTGCGCGGAGGAAAAAGATTGATAGCACAGGTGTTCTTGTGGTCGGCCTGGCTGACCGAGCGAAACAGTGTCTGGCCGGAGCGGAGGATGGAGGGTGGGATCATAAGGGGGGAGGGGGGCTGCTCATTCGCTGTCTGAGTCCTGCTCACTGACGGAGAGAATAAACTCTGAGACAATCCTCTGCGCTCTGTGTGCTTTTGTTTCGCTATTCTCTCTCTTTCTCTCTCTCTCTCTCTCTCTCTCCTCTCTCTCTGTATCTCTTCGTTTCTCATTAGCTAAACTCAGTCTGCCTGCGGAGCTGGCAGTGCCGATGTGTGTAATAAGCAGTAATGATTTACAGCAGCTCACAGGCTTATCTTGTGAACACATCGTTGTTAATGCACTCTGAAGTGGAGTTATTGTATTGACCTCGGTTCTACAGTGTCAATGAGGGATGTTTCAGTGGACGGGAAAGTACACACCTTGTCGTCAGCTTTGTTTGCTCTACCCAGGATGTATGACGTCCAGTTCATTTCTGGTAACTGATCTTGGGGCAAAGGACGAGTAGCATTAATGCAGAATCAGACTTTTACGGAAAAAGCACGAAGCTACCAGTAACAAGGACTGTATGAAGGGAAATGCGAGATGAGCCTCCACTAAGAGCTCGATAGCTGATGGAGAAAATATCAAGAATGGAAGACCGTCAGAGACTTAGCGAAAAAAAGTATGTGAGTTGTCTCTCTCTCGTATTGCTTTCGTCAGACTACGAGAAAGCATCTTTCTCGCAGCCGGTGACTAAACGCACGCAGTCATCAAGGTATCATTTATACAGTGACATTACGTATACTGTTAAGAGACCATTCGGTAACAAAATATGTGCAAAGAAGTTGGATATAGAAGTACTAAGGGATGAAGAGGTTCACTTGAAGAACTCTGAGGCTGTAGATATTGCGATAAGGAATAGCTCAGTAATCAGTTCACTTTGAGAGGAATGGACATACCTAAAACTGGCAGTCACAGAAGTTGGAATGAAAAGTATAGGTACAAGGAAGGTAATTACGAGGTGAACGTGGGTAACATGATTTATACTTCATCTGATCGATGAGAGGAGGAAGTACAAAAATGTTCAAGGAAATTCAGGAATACCGAGATACAAGTCACATAGGTATGAAAAAAATAGGCAGTTCAGGGAAGCTAAGGCGATATAGCAGTAACGAAACTGTGAAGAAATCGAAAAAGAATTGACTGTCGAATGGATGGCTCAGCACATCGGAGAGTCAAAACAATCTTTCATAAAATTAAACGCAAGGGCGGTAACATTAAGAGTGCAATTGGTATTCCACTGTTTAATGCAGAAGGGAGAGCGGATAGGTGGAGAGGGTACACTGAATTCCTCTGTGAGGGGAACGACTAATCTGGTTATATCGTAGAATAAATTTATGTCGATGTAGATGACATAGGAGATCCTGTATTAGAGTCAGAATTTGAAAGAGCTTTGAAGGACTTAAGGACAAATGAAGCGAAGGGGTAAATAAAATTCCATCGCTATTTCTGAAATCATTGATGTAATAGCCAACAAAACTACTATTCACGGTGGTGTGTACAACGTATGAGGCTGGAGATATACTATGAGACATTCGGAAGTACGCTATCCAGACCATTCCAAAGATTGCGAGGGTCGACATATGCGAGAACTATCGCATAATCAGCTTAACAGCTCGTGCATCCAAGTTTATGACAAGAAAAACAAAGAAAAGAATGAAAAATAAAACTGTGTATCTGTTAGGTTACAATCATTCCGTCTTTAGGAAAGGTAAAGGCATCATAGAGGCAATTCTGACCTGGCGATTGCTAAGAGTAAAGAAAAATCAAGACACGTACATAGGACTTGACGACTTGAGAAAAGCGTCCGACATTGTGAAATGGTGCAAGATATTCGAAATTCTGAGAAAAATAGGGTAAGCTATAGGGAGAGACGGGTAATACACAACGTGTTCAAGATCCAAGAGGGAGTAATAAGAGAGGACGACCAGGAACGAAACGATCGGAGTTAAAAGGGCATAAGACAGGGATGTAGTTTTTCGTCTTTACGGTTCAATCTCTACATCAGAGAAGTAGTTACAGAAATATATGAAGGTTCAGCAGTGGAATTAAAATTCAAGGTGAAAGGATAACAATGATAAGATTCACTGATGACATTTCTACGCTCAGTGTAAATGAGGGTGACATACAGGAATGGAATTAACAGTCTGATAAGTATAGAATGTAAATCGTAGAAAGGTGAACGTAATGAGAAGTACTAGAAATGAAAACTGCGAGAAACTTGACGTCGGAATTGAGGGTCATGAAGAAGACGGACTCCTGTTACCTAGGCAGCGAAATAATCCATGACGGAGAGAGCAAGGAAGACATAAAAAAGGAAGGCTAGCATTGACATAGTGGGAACTCCAGGACAAGAGAAGTCTACTAGTATCAAACATAGGCCTTAATCTGAGGATCACCTTTCTGACGATGTATGTTTTCAGTAGATACTGTGTAGGGTTGAAGTACGGACAGCAGGAAAACCGGAGCAGAAGAGACTCGAAGTAATGAAGATGTAGTGCTACGGAAGATTACTGAAATTTTGGTGGACTGATGAACTAACAATGGAGGAGGTTCTCCGCAGAATCGACGAAGACAAGAATATATGGGAAACACGGACAAGCAAGAGGGATGAGCCGTTTGTTGTTCGCACTCGTGCCGTCTCTTATTTTACATCCCGCTTTTTCGTGTTGACACCTCGTTATGTTAGTTACAGTTTCTGTTGTTACTGTGTTGCTGCTTTGTCTACCTGTCAGCGGCAGCAGCAGCGCCTATCGATATAGCACTCACGTGTTTCCTATGCTGCACTGCTATTATTTCCCGGTCGTCGTCTGTCGTGGAGTTAATTGGAACGTTCCAGCAGGCAAGTTCGGACCTGCCAGTCGTGGAGTAGGAACGCGGAACTAATTCAGTTGTGTTGGAACAGCAGTGATGCCTGGATGTCCGTGGCTCGCCAGACCGTTGCCGCCTCGCATCACTTGAGCCGGTGAGGGTCTTCGAGGATCGTCGTTCGGTCGTCCTATGGGACGACGTGAATTGGCTGGCCGATAGCTTGTGGGTTGGCTGTGTGTGTGTGTGTGTGTATGTGTCAACTCTTGATTTGTCTTCGTGATTGCACACCCACTGCTGAGTGTCGTTCAAGTCTTCGTGCAAGTATTTGTCAAACTGTGTGTGTAGTTGGTGTCATTTCCACTGACAACTTGTTTTAAATGTTGTCGGCATACTGGCTGTGAGGCGGTCGGTTGGAGCGGATTAGCAGGCAAGTCTCCATGCGGGTTAGGCAGCCGGAACCGCTGGAGGTCTCTATGCAGTGTCGGAGCGTGTGGGGGCTGTTCCGAGTGCTGCGAGGTTTGTGGCTCACCGACGCACGACATGAAAGTTGAGTGGTGATTCAGTTACCGAAGCCACGTCTGTTCACGTTGTCCCGTTGGTTAGTGGTTCGCTGTTGTTGGTATTCCTGGGAGCAACAGCTAGTGTTCGAGATGGTGAAGATTTAACCACTGTGTGGTGGAATTAAGTATATTTTCAATTTGAAATTCAAGTGCGCCAGCGGAATTTTCTGCCTTGGGGCCGTTAGAGTTGCTGTTACCTGCCCTGGTCGTTGACATAAATTGAGGCAGTGTCCTTTCCTGACCTGTTGTCGCCGTCCAACGTGGTTTGTAGGTTTGGCAGCTTAATGTACACTCCTGGAAATGGAAAAAAGAACACATTGACACCGGTGTGTCAGACCCACCATACTTGCTCCGGACACTGCGAGAGGGCTGTACAAGCAATGATCACACGCACAGCACAGCGGACACACCAGGAACCGCGGTGTTGGCCGTCGAATGGCGCTAGCTGCGCAGCATTTGTGCACCGCCGCCGTCAGTGTCAGCCAGTTTGCCGTGGCATACGGAGCTCCATCGCAGTCTTTAACACTGGTAGCATGCCGCGACAGCGTGGACGTGAACCGTATGTGCAGTTGACGGACTTTGAGCGAGGGCATATAGTGGACATGCGGGAGGCCGGGTGGACGTACCGCCGAATTGCTCAACACGTGGGGCGTGAGGTCTCCACAGTACATCGATGTTGTCGCCAGTGGTCGGCGGAAGGTGCACGTGCCCGTCGACCTGGGACCGGACCGCAGCGTCGCACGGATGCACGCCAAGACCGTAGGATGCTACGCAGTGCCGTAGGGGACCGCACCGCCACTTCCCAGCAAATTAGGGACACTGTTGCTCCTGGGGTGTCGGCGAGGACCATTCGCAACCGTCTCCATGAAGCTGGGCTACGGTCCCGCACACCGTTAGACCGTCTTCTGCTCACGAACCAACATCGTGCAGCCCGCCTCCAGTGGTGTCACGACAGGCGTGAATGGAGGGACGAATGGAGACGTGTCGTCTTCAGCGATGAGAGTCGCTTCTGCCATGGTGCCAATGATGGTCGTATGCGTGTTTGGCGCCGTGCAGGTGAGCGCCACAATCAGGACTGCATACGACCGAGGCACACAGGGCCAACACCCGGCATCATGGTGTGGGGAGCGATCTCCTACACTGGCCGTACACCTCTGGTGATCGTCGAGGGGACACTGAATAGTGCACGGTACATCCAAACCGTCATCGAACCCATCGTTCTACTATTCCTAGACCGGCAAGGGAACTTGCTGTTCCAACAGGACAATGCACGTCCGCATGTATCCCGTGCCACCCAACGTGATCTAAAAGGTGTAAGTCAACTACCCTGGCCAGCAAGATCTCCGGATCTGTCCCCCATTGAGCATGTTTGGGACTGGATGAAGCGTCGTCTCACGCGGTCTGCACGTCCAGCAAGAACGCTGGTCCAACTGAGGCGCCAGGTGGAAATGGAATGGCAAGCCGTTCCACAGGACTACATCCAGCATCTCTACGATCGTCTCCATGGGAGAATAGCAGCCTGCATTGCTGCGAAAGGTGGATATACACTGTACTAGTGCCGACATTGTGCATGCTCTGTTGCCTGTGTCTATGTGCCTGTGGTTCTGTCAGTGTGATCATGTGATGTATCTGACCCCAGGAATGTGTCAATAAAGTTTCCCCTTCCTGGGACAATGAATTCACGGTGTTCTTATTTCAATTTCCAGGAGTGTATATTTGGTTGTGGACGGCTCTGTCTGTTACGTTTTGGCCTTGGAATCCTAGTATACTGGTCGGTGATTAGCAATTCGTCTTGTTGGTGGGTCCTTGGCTGTCTCTTTGGTGTTGTAGGGGGATCGAGTATAGATGGGCCGACTTCTTGTCTCACCTAAGCGAAAGCCATGATTTTAAGGGCAGACCAAGCCCCCTGAAAACTTCTACATATACTGCCTTTCTTATTGGCGATTAATTGTGTGTTTTTAATGGCTCATGGCCGATGGTTTGAATTTGTGTGCTTGTAATTGTGTTTTTAAAATCAAAGGCTCTGTGCCCGTTGAAAATTTATTTTGTTGTTTTTAAAAGTAAGATTTCTTATTGGTCGTAAAGATTGGGCCTTCTACCTATTGAAAGGTTATTGTAGTTATGTTGTTTTAAATTTATGGGCCTTCGGCCGCCCTTTCAACAGTTATGATACCAATTGAGAAAAAGAGAAACACTAAAATATGTGAAGAGCACTGGAGCGTCAGTCTAATTTTTCATGCAGCTAAAGTCTTGCTGTGAGTGTTGAATAGAAGAGTGTATGGCAATCTGGATAGAGGGATTACAGAGGAGCAGTTCTGATTTAGAAGACGATAAGGAACAAGAGATGCTATTGGCCTGTTAAGAACTATAGGGGAAAGATACGTGGAAAAAGGTAGAGAAATCTTTGCTGTTTTTATAGATTTAGAAAAGACTTTTGACAGAGTTCAGTGGAACAAGCTGATGGATATTTTGGAGAGGAAATGAGTATATTGGAAAGAGAGACGACTGATACAGACTCTATATTTACACCATAAAGTAAAGATAAGGATTGGAAATGAAATGTCAGAAGGATGGAGCGTAGGACGAGGTGTTAGACAAGGTTGATGCCTTTCCCCGCTGTTGATTAATGTATACCTTGAAGAGATTACTGCGAAAAGCATAGATGGGAAAATAGGAATGTGTATTGGCGGAAAGAGAATAGAATGTATAGGATTTGTTGATGACATGGTATTAGTGGCAGAAAGTGGGCGGACAGCGGATAACGTGCTGAAAGATCTGAATGAAGCTTGCGTGGAATATGGGATGCAAATATACACAGCAAAACCAAAGGCTATGGTCGTCAGTACAAGACGCAGACTGTCCAATATTAAAATAGGACAAGCTACCATTAGCCAAGTAAGTGCATTTAAATATCTTGGAAGTCCAATAACTGAAGGCTTGAGATGTCACCAGGAGGTGAAAACTCGAATTGCCATAGCGAAGGAGGCATTCAACAGAAAGAGGAGACTCTTATGTGGCAAATTAGGTAAAGGACTAAGGAAAAGGCTTGGCAAATGTTTCGTCTAGAGTATGGCACCATTTGGGGTAGAAACATGGACGCCGAGACGAGAGGATGAAACAAGGTTAGAAGCATTTGAGAAGTGGATGTGGAGGAGAATGGAGAGAATAAGCTGGATGGAAAGAGTCAATAATGAAAGAGTATCGGAAAGGGCAGGTGAGGGAAGATGTCTTCTGAAGGGTGTAAGAGAAAGGAAAAAGAAGCGGTTGGGACATTCATTGAGAAGGGAGTGCTTCCTAGCAGATGCTTTGGAATGATTGGTTTGTGAGTGAAGACTCAGAGGAAGAAGGAAATACAAGATGACAGACGACATTAACGGAAGAAGAAATTATGCAGACCTGAAGAGGGTGGCAGAAGACAGGACAGCCTGGAGAACTACCATGTGAAGACCTGCCTTTTGGCAGAACACTGATAATGATGACGGCCGCTTTTAAAAACTTTATCCGACTAGTCAGGTTTTACGTTTCTTGGCCTTAAATACTATTTAAGGTTAGAGCCTAGAGCCTTCTGTCTCAAAATAATAATAATAATTATTATTATAGCAGTTGTATTTAATTCATGGGTCTTCAGCCGCTTTAGAATTAAAGACGTTTCTAGTCGATAGTCCGGCTTAGAAGTTGTGCTGTAATGTCTGGACAACTAAATAAAGTACTATGTTAGGAGTGTATCTGACAGACGCTCATTCTGCCGCCCTCCACAATTTCTACTACGTGTCCTGTCCTACGGGTTTAGCAGGGCGTCTCAAAGGACAAGATGATGTGACGTGATACGACATCTATTAAGACACGGTGGAATTAGCTTCATTGTAACAGAGGGACCTGTAGCTGGCAGAAACTGTAGAGGAACACAGAGATTTGAACACGCGTACATCCAGAAACTAACTGAGGACTTAGGTTCCATGAGCTACTGTGAGACGAAAAGGTTGGCTCAGGGCCGGAATTCGAGGTGGGCTGTTTCAGACCTGCCTGATAAGCCGAAAATATCCTATATGAAAGACTATTACTGAAAAAATGCCAACAGCTAACATGTTTGTATGGCGTCACTGCTCTTAGTTCACCCACCTAAAGAGCTCTCTCACGTGCAGACAAGGTAGTCCTGGTTCTACTTAGCCCCACCTTTAAACAAATACATGTTCTACAATTGCTCATTGGCTGTACTACTCAAGCGTCTGGTGTCGAATGACCACTAGAGTAGGCCACACTTACGTTATGCATATTTTGAAGTTACTCGAGCGCAAAAGAACTCGGGCAGTTCTTGAAGGATCGAATATCTTTTTATGTAGTGTGCTAAATGTTGGAATTTATTCTTCTTGAATCATGACTTGCTGGGCCAAAGGCTACACTGAGCTTAATTATAGTTTAATCTACTTCTGAATTATAGAAGTCACTAAATTTGAGAAGGGAAATAAGAAGAAATGTAGTTTCAGGCAGGGAGCAGATTTGGCAGTTGTGCCGGTGCATTGGGTCACCTTGGTACGGATCTGGCACTTTGTCCGTCACAATAAAATATCTTGTTTCTTAAAGTGACACTTGGAGTTACACTGTATAAAAATCAACCAGTGCCACGCTGTTATGGCTCTCATTACAAGTACATTCACTCTGTTCTTGTAAATTGATGTATTATCACTGAATTGAAATAATATAATCGTTTATTGGGATTTAAATGATGGTATTAGGAAAAAAATTAAGAAAAGTCAGAAAAAAGTCAGAAAAATAAACATGGTAAACATTTACTTAACTCAGTTCTGTGTCCAATAATGGCGCCAAGTAGGTGTGGACAACATGTATTAATGATTGTTATCTCTCACCTCCTGGTTGGCCGAAATGGAATAAAGCAAATCATATGTATGTTTACTCCAAAATCTTACATCAAAGTACCAGGAGCTTATAAGTCAATGTAAGTTTGTTTAAGAAACAACAGGGACTCATTAGCCTGATTTATTAGTAATAAGGATGACATTAAACCATTAGATAAATACAAACATTATTCATTTGTGGCATTGTTTGACTTTACGTTGGTAAATCAAGACTCTAGAAGACGTTATTTCATTACAGGTAGATGTAGAGAAATAGAGGATTTAATTCTAAGCAATTAATCATAGATTGTATCAACTTATTTAACATTTTTGTGCAAGATGACATGAATATACCTTATGTTGTTGTTGTCTTCAGTCCTGAGACTGGTTTGATGCAGCTCTCCATGCTACTCTATCCTGTGCAAGCTGCTTCATCTCCCAGTACCTACTGCAACCTACATCCTTCTGAATCTGCTTAGTGTACTCATCTCTCGGTCTCCCTCTACGATTTTTACCCTCCACGCTGCCCTCCAATGCTAAATTTGTGATCCCTTGGTGCCTCAAAACACGTCCTACCAACCGATCCCTTCTTCTAGTCAAGTTGTGCCACAAACTTCTCTTCTCCCCAATCCTATTCTATACCTCCTCATTAGTTACGTGATCTATCCACCTTATCTTCAGTATTCTTCTGTAGCACCACATTTGGAAAGCTTCTATTCTCTTCTTGTCCAAACTAGTTATCGTCCATGTTTCACTTCCATACATGGCTACACTCCAAACAAATACTTTCAGAAACGACTTCCTGATACATAAATCTATATTCGATGTTAACAAATTTCTCTTCTTCAGAAACGCTTTCCTTGCCATTGCCAGTCTACATTTTATATCCTCTCTACTTCGACCATCATCAGTTATTTTACTTCCTAAATAGCAAAACTCCTTTACTACATTAAGTGTCTCATTTCCTAATCTAATTCCCTCAGCATCACCCGATTTAATTTGACTACATTCCATTATCCTCGTTTTGCTTTTGTTAATGTTCATCTTATATCCTCCTTTCAAGACACTGTCCATTCCGTTCAACTGCTCTTCCAAGTCCTTTGCCGTCTCTGACAGAATTACAATGTCATCGGCGAACCTCAAAGTTTTTACTTCGTCTCCATGAATTTTAATACCTACTCCAAATTTTTCTTTTGTTTCCTTTACTGCTTGCTCAATATACAGATTGAATAACATCGGGGAGAGGCTACAACCCTGTCTCACTCCTTTCCCAACCACTGCTTCCCTTCCCCTCGACTCTTATTACTGCCATCTGATTTCTGTACAAATTATAAATAGCCTTTCGCTCCCTGTATTTTACCCCTGCCACCTTTAGAATTTGAAAAAGAGTATTCCAGTCAACATTGTCAAAAGCTTTCTCTAAGTCTACAAATGCTAGAAACGTAGGTTTGCCTTTTGTTAATCTTTCTTCTAAGATAAGTCGTAAGGTCAGTATTGCCTCACGTGTTCCAAGATTTCGACGGAATCCAAACTGATCCTCCCCGAGGTCTGCATCTACCAGTTTTTCCATTCGTCTGTAAAGAATTCGCGTTAGTATTTTGCAGCTGTGGCTTATTAAACTGATAGTTCGGTAATTTTCACATCTGTCAGCACCTGCTTTCTTTGGGATTGGAATTATTATATTCTTCTTGAAGTCTGAGGGTATTTCGCCTGTCTCATACATCTTGCTCACCAGCTGGTAGAGTTTTGTCATGACTGGCTCTCCCAAGGCCGTCAGTAGTTCTAATGGAATTTTCGACTCAGGTCTTTCAGTGCTCTGTCAAACTCTTCGCGCAGTATCGTATCTCCCATTTCGTCTTCATCTACATCCTCTTCTATTTCCATAATATTGTCCTCAAGTACATCGCCCTTGTATAAACCTTCTATATACTCCTTCCACCTTTCTGCCTTCTCTTCTTTGCTTAGAACTGGGCTGCCATCTGAGCTCTTGATATTCATACACGTGTTCTCTTCTCTCCAAAGGTCTCTTTAATTTTCCTGTAGGCAGTATCTATCTTACCCCTAGTGAGATAAGCTTCTACATCCTTACATTTGTCCTCTAGCCATCCCTGTTTAGCCATTTTGCACTTCCTGTCGATCTCATTTTTGAGACGTTTGTATTCCTTTTTGCCTGCTTCATTTACTGCATTTTTATATTTTCTCCTTTCATCAATTAAATTCAATATTTCTTCTGTTACCCAAGGATTTCTAGCAGCCCTCGTCTTTGTACCTACTTTATCCTCTGCTGCCTTCACTACTACATCCCTCAGAGCTACCCATTCTTCTTCTACTGTATTTCTTTCCCCTATTCCTGTCAATTGTTCCTTTATGCTCTGTCTGAAACTCTGTACAACCTCTGGTTCTTTCAGTTTATCCAGGTCCCATCTCCTTAATTTCTCACATTTTTGCAGTTTCTTCAGTTTTAATCTACAGGTCATAACCAATAGATTGTGGTCAGAGTCCACATCTGCCCCTGGAAATGTCTTACAACTTAAAACCTGGTTCCTAAATCTCTGTCTTCCCATTATATAATCTATCTGATACCTTTTAGTATCTCCAGGGTTCTTCCACGTATACAACCTTCTTTCATGATTCTTAAACCAAGTGTTAGCTATGATTAAGTTGTGCTCTGTGCAAAATTCTACTAGGCGGCTTCCTCTTTCATTTCTTAGCCCCAATCCATATTCACCTACTATGTTTCCTTCTCTCCCTTTTCCTACACTCGAATTCCAGTCACCCATTACTATTACATTTTCGTCTCCCTTCACTATCTGAATAATTTCTTTTATTTCATCGTACATTTCTTCAATTTCTTCATCATCTGCAGAGCTAGTTGGCATATAAACTTGTACTACTGTAGTAGGTGTGGGCTTCGTATCTATCTTGGCCACAATAAAGCATTCACTATGTTGTTTGTAGTAGCTTACCCGCATTCCTATTTTCCTATTCATTATTAAACCTACTCCTGCATTACCCCTATTTGATTTTGTGTTTATAACCCTGTAGTCACCTGACCAGAAGTCTTGTTCCTCCTGCCACCGAACTTCACTAATTCCCACTATATCTAACTTTAACCTATCCATTTCCCTTTTTAAATTTTCTAACCTACCTGCCCGATTAAGGGATCTGACATTCCACGCTCCGATCCGTAGAACGCCAGTTTTCTTTCTCCTGATAACGACATCCTCCTGAGTAGTCCCCACCCGGAGATCCGAATGGGGGACTATTTTACCTCCGGAATATTTTACCCAAGAGGATGCCATCATCATTTAATCATACAGTAAAGCTGCATGTCCTCGGGAAAAATTACGGCTGTAGTTTCCCCTTGCTTTCAGCCATTCGCAGTACCAGCACAGCAAGGCCGTTTTGGTTAATGTTGCAAGGCCAGATGAGTCAATCATCCAGACTGTTGCCCCTGCAACTACTGAAAAGGCTGCTGCCCCTCTTCAGGAACCACACGTTTGTCTGGCCTCTCAACAGATACCCCTCCGTTGTGGTTGCACCTACAGTACGGCCATCTGTATCGCTGAGGCACGCAAGCCTCCCCACCAACGGCAAGGTCCATGGTTCATGGGGGAATATACCTTATATGTATTGTGAATTTTCCTGGTGGTGACGATAAATTTGATACACTCAGAAATTTATGCATAAGCTGTTTAAATGTTAACTTAAGTTTTACTTTTTTCTTTTTTTTGTCATATGTTTTTCTGACCTGTTTTATGTGGCCCATCACGAATTCTTTACAACCTACATCCTCAATTATTTTCTGGACGTATTCCAATCTCTATCTTCCTCTACAGATTTAATGCCCTACAGTTCGCTCTAGTGCCATGGAAATTATACCGTGATGTCTTACAAGATGTCCTTACATCATGTCCCTTCTTCTTCTTATATATATATATATATATATATATGTGTGTGTGTGTGTGTGTTTTCCCCCCGATTCTACAGAGAATCTCCTCATTGCGTATTCTTTTGCAGCATCATATCTCAAATGCATATTCCACTAACATACAGTGCTCTGCTCCAAACGTGCATTCTCAGAAATTTCTTCCTCAAATTAATTTTACCAGTGATTAACTGCTGCTTATGTTGTCAGTGCTACGTCTGTCATAGGTTATTTTCCTGTGTTGATTAAAGAACTCCTTAACTACATGTACTTCGTGATCACCAATCCTGATGTTAAGATTCTTTTCTGCTACTTCTAATTACTTTTGTCTTTCTTCGATTTAATCTCACTCCATATTCTGTACTCATTAGACTGTTCGTTCCATTCAGCAGATTCTGTTATTGTTCTCTACTTTTAATCAGGATAGCAATGTCATCAGCGAATTGTATTGGTGATATCCTTTCACCTTGAATTTCAATTCTAGTCTTAAACCATTTATTTCCATATTGTTTCTTTAAACTGAACTGAAGTGGTGAAAGACTATATCGCTATCTTTCCCCTTTTTAATCAGAGCACTTCGTTCTTGGTCTTCCAGTGTTATTGCTTCCTCTTGACTCTTCTGCATGTTGTACGTCAGCCATCCTTCCCTATAGCTCACCTCCATATTTCTCAAAATACTGGTCACCTTGCCCCATTTTATATTGTCAAACGCTTTTTACAGGTCGACAAATACTATGAATGGGTAATGCTTTTTCTTTAGTCTCCCATTCATTGTCAACCGCAACGTCAGAACCGACCCTCTGGCGCCAAACTGATTGTCATCTAACTATTCCTGTATTCTCTTTTCCATTCTTATGTATATTAGTATTGTCAGCAATTCGACTGCACCAGCTGTTAAACTGACTATGCCATAATTCTTGCACTTGCTAACTTTTGCAATCTTCAGAATTGTGTAGATGATGATGATGACGTTTTCCCGAACGTCAGATGCTATATCGGCAGCCTCATACATTTTACAGACCAACGTGAATAGACCTTCCGTTGCCCATTCCTCCATTGATCTTAGAAATTCCAATGTAATTTTATCAATCCTTTCTGCCTTATTTGATCTTCAGTCTTCCAAAGCTCTTTGTAATTGTAATTCTAATACTGAATCCCCTACCTCTTATATATAGAGTCCTGTTCCTTCACCCATCACGTCATCAGACAAGGTTTCTACTTCAAAGATGCCTTCAATTTGTTCTTTCCACCTACCTTGTCTTTTCTTTGCATTTAGCAATGGAATTCCCATTCCCCTGTTGACGTTACCACCTTATCTTCATAGTTCATCAGTCCCTTGTAACCGAGTGGTCAGCGGGACGGAATGTCATGCCTAACGACCATGGTTCGATTCCAGGGTGCGTCGCAGATTTTCTCTGCTCAGGGACTGGGTGTTGTGCTGTCTGTATGATTATTATTTCATCCCCATTAACATGCAAGTCACCGAAGTGGCGTCAACTGGAAAGACTTGCGCAGGCGAACCGTCTACCTGATGGGAGGCCCTAGCCACACAGTATTTTAGTCCTTCTGACAATCAGTTCTTTTTCGATAACTTTCTCGTTTTCGATACAGCCATTTTCTCCTAGTTCCGCTGCATTTCCGCTCTACTTAATTTCTAAGTGACTTGTATGTCTGTATTCCTGAATATCCCTGAACACTTTAGTACTTCCTTCTTTCATCAGTCAGCTAAAGTACTTATTCTGTTACCCATGGTTTCTTTGCATTTATCTTCACTGTATGTATGTTCTCCTTTCTAACTTCCATGGTTGACCTTTTTAGAGATGTCCATTCCTCTACAATTGAAATGACTGCTGAATTATTCCTCATCGCAGTATCTATGGCCTTTGAGACCTCCAGGTTTATCTCGCTCTCGTGCACTGAGTCTTCCTGACTAGTATTTTAAACGTCAGTCTGCTATTCGTCGCAAGTAAATTGTGTTCTGAGTCTGTATGTGCTCCTGGAGATGCCCTAGAAACCAGTATCTGAATTTGGAATCTCTGCCTCGCCGTGATGTGATTTGACTGACATCTTCCCGTATCTCCTGTATTTCTAGCTGAAATTTATTGTAGGACTCAATTAATCTTTATTCTCCCTCATTCTGACTACCAAGTTGATATTCTCCTCCAACATTTTCTTCTACTTCTTCCCACAAAATAACGTTAAAGTCCTCCATGACTATTAGATTTTCATCTCCCTTTATGTAATAGGTTATCTCATATACTTTCTATATCTCTTCGTTTTCAGCTTGCTCGTTTAACACTTCATGCACAAGCACACAACACACATACACACCCACCCACCCACCCACACACACACACACACACACACACACACACACACCCACACACACACACAATACTACTAGTTTTACATAACTGTTTTTAAAATACGATCGACAGATCGTTAAAAAGGCTATACAAAACAAAATGAAAATAGAAGAGTAGCAAAATGTATTTAAACTATGAAAATTGGAACGGTCTATGAAAAATCATACAAAGCGAATGAATCGCTTAATGACAGTATGAAACAAACAAAAGAGGAAATTGAAGGCTTTGATGCAAATGTTATAAAAGCCGTAGACGTAAATGGAGTAGCTGAGAGCCGTTTATACCTTACCATGAATAGTAGTATTATGATTTATTTTCATTTCTATCACCACACTTTGAATCGTTTCAAAGCAGTTTGTTTCCAGTAAGTCTGAATCATTACCTGTTATAATGAGGCGGCAGTTGGCATTTCGAGAAATAGTAGCAGATTAAAGAGAAATAAAGATTAGAAAATGCAACTGAATAATCCCTCTATTGTCATTAGTAAAGGTTTAAAATTGAAGCATTGTCATGTGAATGGATATGACTAAACATTTGGCCTAAGACTACTGTGTAATCAATGGTACGTTGGAATACTAAAACTTGATTTCAGAGCTTACAGAGAGGCATAGACACATATGGTTTATTATCCTTATTAATAAAGAAGAGTAAGAGTGAATTATTTGGTGTATACATAACAGGTAATTTGGAAAATCATAAGGAAGTAGTTATGATTCAGACACCAACTCAGTAATATATAGTTCAGGTACTAAGTTGATGTGCTTTATGAAATCAATTTGAGGCGAGATAAAACGAGGCACAGGAGTCACAGGGAAAGGGTTTATTAAAAAGGAAAGTGATAAACAGGTTGAATATGTTTCGATGAGTGATGTGTGCTAATTAACTGAGGGGTTAATAGTAATATATGGTGAGGAGATGGCACAAAACAATAATTAACATATTACCATTTAAAATGTTTCTACGTGAGTATCTGTACCGCGGGCTCTGTGTCTGATTGGATCGAAGATTAACATGAAGAGTTACAGGTATCAATCCTTGACATGAAGTATGTAAAAGACGATATACTGTATACACAGATCATGACGATTTAGTGGATAGATAGAAAAGAATAGAAAAGATAAAGATCTTCGGTAAGTGGAGGAACAAAGTACCTATAAGAACGACCAGTCGTTTGGTGGAAAAAATAAAATGAAGTTGTTTATTTGAACGGCCTTGAGAGCCCAAAGGTCAGGTTCAGCTGTCGAACTGGAAACACTTTTTCCTCTCATCTACACCCACAGGCACCTTTCCTTCACGAAGTATGAGAAATTCATGGGGAAGTTGTGATGAAACAGGATCTTATCGAATTTTAATGTAACTTGAAATGATTGTGATCCTGTAATACATATGAGGGAACCCCCGATGTGTATGCTCTGATTTCTGATATATTTCGATTTTGAGGCAATTGAAATCAAGAATATCTAAATTTTCATAGTATTATCTGAATGTCACGCTCATACATGCAAGCAAAGCTCATAAAACGATATTGTGATGAGTATTCACACGTATGTAAAGATCAAAATGTAGCACCGAAAACACTGAACGAATCGAAGTGTGCTACTGCCTGCCAACATAGTGGCCGTCACTGAACAATGAACATATTTGATTGACGCAGGACGATAATCAATACGAAAACGAACACACAAACAAGAAAAAAAATGGAAATACATACAAACACTCACAAATAAATACGTATAATCAATTAAAAATAAATGAGAAATAAAGACTTAATAAATTTGACCTCACTAAATAATGTAGTAGTTATTTGCAATAATAAGGAGACTGTCAGAAGGTAACAGGGTTGCAAAATTGTATCGACTACAGCATAATAATTGTTTCATACACGAAACGAGTTTTAAATATTATTCTGAGTTTTTTTTAAAGAAAAGCAGTTCATTGTGATAATTAGCAGTTATGTAAATTCAATGACAATGCCAAACTATCACAACTCTTGCAAAACGTCTTTATAACATTATTTTAGGAAACAGTTTGCGAGAATTAGGCTGTTATTTTCAGTCAGTCCCACTAAGCTGGTCCGTCCATGAGTCGTTGTCAACCAGAATTGTTGGGCGCGCAGTCCAGTAACTGTCGTCGACTTGATCATATCCGCCGGTTGTGAATGAAAGAAGAATGTGCAATGTTTTTAAAGTTATCTTAATTGGTACATCTACATTTAGCGATGGTATTAAGATCAGCTTCATTCAATTACTGCATGATCTACCCGACGCCATAATGTTTGTTAGTCAGTTCATGGTTTCCGGGTCTATCATGGCTCGGTACATTTCACATAATAAACTCCCGCAATACGGCACAAGATTAACGTACTTCTAATTTGAATTAACAGTTCGCGGCATGCATCGAACAATCCATACGGTGCACAAACGTCGCCACACAGGCACAGCAGAATCCCAGCAATTGGCACATCGTATATCCTCGATTACAGTTGCTAATGACCGTTCACAACAATGAAATGCTTTATCATATATAAATCTAATTCCCTGTCTGCTGTCTCCACTAAACTGTCTGTGCTGTCTACAGTCGAAAACAGTGCACTTAATGGCGCTCAAGCAGCTTAGCAGTCTGCACGTAATAGTTTTCAAACGTAATGTGCTGAGTAGCAGTTCCGACTAATGAACAGTGAGACATGCATAGTTATTAAATTCTTGCCCTCGGTATTAATCGACATCACAAAACACCTCACCGTCCTAACATGCTAGCACTCATACGGTGCAACAATCACCTTGATTTCCTCGCTCAAGGCTCTGACTAGATGGTCAATGATTAGTTGTAATGAAAATAATTTGAATGTTCAAGTCAACGTTTTTGTATAGCGCCTTTGATCATTTCATGCAAATGTTTGAAGTTATCATCTTACTAGTTTTCATAATTACTTTATTACATTTTGAATCTGAGAGCAAAAAAATCTTACTCAAAATGAATCATCAAATTTCGGCCCAGCAATTTACCACCCTGTGCCTGCTCCCTACCAATAGAATCCTGAAATAATTCTTCCGTTGTATCAAGAAAATAAAGCAAAAAAAAGAGGAAAAAATGACACATCGGGGCAAAAAGTATCATACTGTGGTTTTAGCTTCACAAAGTGTACATGATTGTTAAATTCAGATGTCTGTAACAGTTTGTATTTAGTGTACTGTTGTGTCTGTGTTGGCGATAATGAAACAAGAAAGAGGACGGCATATAGAATGTCTGGCCTAGATAAGCTGCCACATTGACAAGGAATCTTGTACACACCACATTTCCTCAGGCCAAGATCATCCTTAACAGAACCCAAGAGATTTTCCAGTTTAGCAGATGGTTGAAAAGCACACTTAATGCCATATTCTCCAAGTATTTTGCAACCATCTGCAAAACTGAGGTACCTTTAGTGTTTTATTAAGGATGTGGAAAAAAAATTCAGGATAACATTCTCTTAATCGCCTGTGCATGAGACAATAGACCACATGCTACCTGTAGCGTGGGCACAGTCTGTGTGGTGTGATTAAAAGCTTCAGAAAGAATAATTTGACAGGGAAGTTATGTTGGATATAAGCCTTGATCCTATCATCAGAAATTTAGCATCAGATTGTTGAGAAGAAGATTCAAATAGAAGTGATGGTGGTATTGCGATGTAAACTTTGGAACAAACTAATAATATTTCTTAGTTTTAAAGAATTGTGGTTTAAAAAATGTGTTTCTCAATATATCAGTTGCATACATAGTAATGAAAACTTCCTAGCCTCTTTGATTATGGCTTTGTATCCTTTGAATTATGCAGGCTATAATGTTCAACACGTTGCCCAAGAAGAAGTTAAGCTTCTCCCACCATGTTGTATGCTCTAATAACACGTGATAATGCAGCTGGATAAGTTGGTCAAAAGTTCTTTATTTCCACTAGTAAACCCCTGTCACTTTCAAGGCATGAATTTGACGAGGACCTAACATGACAGTAACAGTTACTTCCTGGAGATATTCGTAGATAATGGTTAATTGTTTACTTTTGCCATGGGTTATAAATTTGGTCTCTCACTGTAAAATCTAACGAGATAGTTTACACTCACCATACCGATTAACCCCAAAAAATGTGAGAAGTTACTGATCATTTTACGGTAGTCTTTCCATTAGTCTTTTCTACCACTAATTCTTTTTTATTCACAGTGATCACACTTAACTACAGTCAAACACATTATCACACAACCTTACACATGTTTAAAAATTGTGTTGAGTAGGATCAGTTGCCAAGCAAATATAATGATTTATGTTTGTGCTTAAAGTTAATTTTGTTGTGTATTGAATTTTTACTTATAATTCAGTTCACATCACAATAAAAGGTAATTATTGCAAGCAGTATCAATGCTCTTGGCGTTAGAGACTTGTGATGTTGAGAAAAATTTTACTTCATTTCTTCCAAAAGCTGGAGCAGCTGCTCTCGCCCTCTGATGTCAAGCATAGTAGATATGAGGAGCAGTGAACCCAATGTTGGCAAGACGTGAATTAATATTTCTCGCATCACGACTGATTGAAATTGATTTCAATATTTACTGTTCCCCATATAGATTTAAATGTATAATATGATGAACTGTAGGCAGATGAGCCCAACTGTTGTCCACAGCAATGCAGTTCGGCAATATGGACTTTGTTTGCTCTCTCTCTCTCTCTACTGCCACACATGCACAGTTCTCATCCCTCTGCTGCTCTCCCTCTATGCACGGAGTGTCGTCTTATGTGATGCGAGCTATAATACTAAAATGGGAGAGCCTATATTAACATGTGTAACATGCAAAATACATTACATTTTCCATAGTCCCATATTTCAAAGGAGTTTTATTATATTACATGCATTATTATAATGCTTAACATCATTTATCTTACATCCCTGCCATTAAGATGGAGATAACTTATTAATCATTATTTAATTTATTTTAATGTAACCACATTACTCTCTCTCTCTCTCTCTCTCTCTCTATATATATATATATATATATATATATATATATATATATATAATAGGAAGATGATAAAAGTTAAGCAAAATCTATATAAATGAATATATATATATATATATATATATATATATATATATATATATATATATATAGTTAGTGAACAAATGTGTGTTGTGTGTTGATTATGAGCCATACAACTGCCATTGGTTTTATGTATGTACAAACTAGTGGCCCAGACAAGCTTAGCTTGGGTAGCATTAGGTGCAATTAGGCAACATGTGTGGTACAGTGAATTTTGTGTGCAGGCCACCATGTAGATTTATGAATAAATTTCAGAGAACAATAATAAGTAACTGAATATCCTCACTTTCATACCATTTACACAATGTAAGCAGTCATAGGCATTACTGGTATGTGTTCCATATTAAAGGGTTGTTTGAAATGACATCTCACGGCTATCATCGGAGCAAATCACGATGTAAGTATTGTGTTTACAATCATTATAAATGTCATATGCAAATCATGGGTGAATTGCATTTGTGAGAGTGATTGAGTATGTGTCAGAGGCTAGCTGAGGTGGCAGAAATACGCACAGTATGTTCAGCTCATTTTACAGTATTCCTTTTGTGAAGTGGACCTCAAGGCGGATTTCATTGGAATGTTGCACAAATCTAGATTTCATTCAGGGAAGGCAAAGAGCAGAAAATTGAGTCAACTGCTGTGCTTTAAACGAAGCAAAGTCGTTGAAGCATTTTTTTTATTGGTCATGTTTGTTATGATACTTCAAACTTAAGTAACTCAGTGCCCATTTTTCACAAAATTTGCAGTGTATTAATATTGCTGATTATGATATCTAATCTGAGGAAGCAGAAGCTGGTAGACTGAAATTATTATTGTATTTCAAAATGCGTTATTCCACATCATTTACAGGTAAATGCATGGCTAGAAGGCAAAGTGAAAAAATTAACCCAGGCAGGTATCGATCACACAAGCTTTTGGTTTCCAGCCACATGCTCTGCTGCTAGACCATCAACCCAGATGACACTATGGTCCCACTTGCTGCGTTGTCAAGGCACTGCTTCTCTGTCAAGTTATGATGATTGTTCAGTATGTGGCAATGGCATCGTTTTTACAATGTAACTTTAAGTCTTTGTAGTTCACACTGTTTGTATGATACATTTACAAATTATAGACATTAACTTACCATATGGATCAGTGTAAATATTAGTAAAAATTGCATTAAAATCTGTTGTTGTTGCGGAATGAAGAAGTTGCAGATGATAAAAGCTAAGCGCAATGTGTATAAATGAGTTAGTTTACTTGTATGTAGCAGCTGATGACCTAAATTCCCAAGTGAGTTATAAAGCAATATGAGAGCTTCTAATCTTCTTTCAGTAGACACATAGTTTTCAAGTAACTGATAACATAGGTGGACATACTTAAAATACAATGAGAACGTGTATATGTGCTTTAAAAGACACGTTTGGTAGCTGCAGAGCCAGTATCTATTGGTGGCAGAAAACGAATATAAACGTGTTTATAAAGGGTCAAGTAAAAAGATATTATGATCACTGGAAGTAAAATTTCATTTATGGCATGTCATATTGACATTCAATTTTAACATCATGGCAATAAGTCAGATATTTTAATTACCAATAAAAGATGAGTACACGGGTATGAAACTGATACATGTCAGAAATGTTGAAGACATAAATATGGAGCATGGTGGGATATGACACTTGATGATTTATAGTGAAGCATCAGAAGAACAAATAAATGTGACTAAAGCCTTAGAACATGAAGTTGGTCATGCATGAGGACTGCAGTACTTGTATACAAAGATTCATTATTATAATCATGCTACAATATTTCCGGTTTCTAAGTTTACATGGTACAACCAACAAACGAGAATTCACAACCATATTTATCAGATACATCAATTGAAAAAGGGAAATTAATTTGTCAGATAAAGCATATTGATCACTAATTATTTGTAGATGGAATTTCATGTATATTATTATAAGGAATAAATGGAATAATTCATATGTAATAAGTCACTGATAATAATTAATCTGTTGATATTCTTATGACAAAATCTACAGACTATAACTGCTGTGTGTCAGAGACACAGTGGAGGAATTATGTGGCATGTTAACATCTACTATAGGACTACTTAAAGATTATCTATTAAGTCTATTAGGCAACAGAGTCTCATATAAAAATGTATTTTCTTCCATAACCTTTTGCGGTTCACCGCTGGATGAGTACAATTTTAATTATAAAATATATACTTCTAACAGAGAGTATTCTCGCTTATTTACAAGAACAAAGGTAGCATTCAGGTATGTTAATGGTTTGCTGCTTACCTTTATAGGAAAATCCATACTGTGAATATATGAATAGATAAATGAGATAGTAAGTTGTGGTGTAAGTGATTTATCACTGTTAAGTGTACATTGCATTAAATCATTTGCATTAGTTCCAGATCTAATAGCTGTTCTAAAGAGCGCATCTCAAAGGCTCAAACATTTTAGTGGTATATAAATGGAGCTAGCAGCTTCACTTCAGTGTCAACAAAGACACATATTTGAAGATTTTGTGTGACATTGAGGTATCGCTTCTGTATACTACTGACAATTTCAGAACGACTGACTTATCTGATAAGTCATTTCTGGAGCTCAACAATGATATCGCCTTTCATGTTATGACATACTTCATAATGATGAGACGATATTTATTGAAAATATTTTATCATTCTTTTCATTTGAAGAAAATAAATATGAGCATCCTACAGTAATAAAAAGACACCAACAGTATTTAACTTGGAAAGCATTTCAAAATAGTCTTGAAATATGTAACAATTAAAAATATATATAGCATTAACTAGATGAAGAGTAGAAGAACAGGTAAAAGATAACCTTATAGGACTCACATATTGAGAGTTTAATCATAATTGTTCTGTGACTGCAAGTTCTGTGTGACCAAAGAAAGAAAACTACATTCATTCTCAATATACAATTGTACAATAAGAAATAAAGGAGATTATAATAAGTTTAATACAAATGCCAATTGAAGAGGTTGACTCATAAATTGATATTTCAAGGTAGAGGTTCAGGAGCAATATTGGATACGATAATAGGATTCCAACTAAGCATTTATGATATTTATCATTACCACAGCCAATACATGTTAAGATCAGAGCCAATACATATTAAGATAAAATGTGTAAACCTTAAGAATTATAAAACAGGTCCATAAATATTTTTTTAATAAAACGTTTTTCACTTTAACAGCTGACCTATATGGATTTTTATGAGATGTATCCAAATCTAGCTTTAGTTTTTTGTGTCTCCTACAGTTTTCGAGCAATACGCTTTTTACTATATAGTATAAAAATCCTATGCTTCACTGTAGATGGGGAAATTAATGAAATGCTTTGTTACAACATGAGCATGGCTTTTATTTACACTAAGCTACTTAAAACAATGATATGTGTTAATAGAGGTTTCACTA
Source organism: Schistocerca gregaria (assembly GCF_023897955.1). Lineage (NCBI taxonomy): Eukaryota > Metazoa > Arthropoda > Insecta > Orthoptera > Acrididae > Schistocerca > Schistocerca gregaria. The sequence goes on along the minus strand of NC_064921.1, from coordinate 131,574,130 downwards.
GTGATCTGGAATTAGTTTGTATTTTCTTTGAAGTTTCTTGTGTAGCTTTTCCTACAATGAGTCGCTTGCTGAACTTCTAAGTGAAGTGACCAACGGTAGTTCCCCATCACGTTGGTGTTCCAGCGGCATTGGTTAAAGTTTTTCCATCAGTTTAATGTCCTGGTGAAAACACTCCCATTGCTCCTCACAAACATTTTGCAAATTGTCTGCAAAGTAATCAAGGTCACAGTTCAAAAAGTGAACTTTTAGGCTAATTGAACATTGTAACGTTTTATTTTTACTTAACTTTGTAGCTATAAATAAGAACATTTTCTAATTCTTTTTCATGTCCTAAGAACTTTGTAATGACTTGTTTGAATAATACCCATGCTTCTTTCTCATTTAAGGTTACTGTGGTTTCAAAGTTATCACCAAACACCAATTTTCTAATATGAGGTTCGACAAATAGGCCTTCTTTTAGTTTAGCTTCTGACAGGTGTGGAAACATTTGACAGATATACTTAAAACGTGGTCCATCTTTAGGTAGAGCCTTTACAAATATTTTCATTAGGCCTAACTTTGTACGTAGAAGTGGTAGGAGTACATTTTTGGATCTACAAAGTTTTTGGGTAGAATATTCTTTCATGAGGTTTTAAAGGCTCTCTCACAGGCCAATTCTTTTGCCACCACTGTTGATCCATAGCTCTACTGTGCCACACACACAGGAAACATTAATATTTGCTTAAGACCCCTTCGTGACCAAGAAGCATTCATGTTACTTTTAGATCGCCATGTATCATCCAACCATGAGTGGAGTAGCCTATTTTATTTGGCACTGTTTCTAGGTTTTCATATCTGTCTTTCATACGTACAGAACGTCAAACAGGTATAGATGCATACATGTTACTATTGTGTAATAAAATATCCTTTAAACTAGTTGTGGATGAATCAATAAAAAGCCTCCAGTCTTCGTTTTTGTATTGAATACCAAACTCATTCATCAGACTGGGAATGTCTGTGCAGTACACTAAATCACCTTCTTCTTGAAAAAACTTGCAAAATTGCTGCTCTCTCTACATATATGTACACATGTATATGCTGGTTCTAACTGGCAATAAGTTCTTTTTTTCAAATCTAGAGCCAAGCAATTCAGATTTTTCTTTCGTTAAGCCCAGATCCCTAACCAAATCGTTATAGTTTGGGCTCTATACTCTGTCTAAATCATCTAGTAGATCAGAAAATACCTCTGTGGGAATAGAATTTAAATCATCTAGTGCTTCAGATAACGGCAAATCTAGACCATGGCCTACTGGTCGGATGGCGGACAGAAAGTTAGGCTAGCTTATTACCTTCTTGTTTTTCGAATTACGACCAGTAATATCAACACTGCAAAACTAGAAATCATCAGAATGATTTCTTGGCTCCCTCTATATCATTGTAACAGCAAATCCAAAGGCTTCTTTCTCCATTTTGGACAATTTTTTCAGATCTTCAATGCACACATAACCTACCTTAGGCGGCAACCCAAGATTTATCTTGATCACCATTTTAGATCAAAAGTATGATACATGAAACTTTTTACAAAGTCTGTAATGTTTATTTGGTGTTTTTAATCACAAATTCACCACAAATATAACAAAGGTGCCAGAAAAGTTTTAACAAGCATGATCAGACATTGTACTGAGCACATGTACAGGAAACGAGAAAGTGGGGTTAGGTTGATAGTAAACAAAACACCATCTGTAACACAAAAATAGAATGGACGTTTGTTGCCAGCAAAGGTTTTTCATCAGTGCTACCAATGGCACTTACATTCATTACACCTCCTTTTTAAATTATTGTAACTATATGAAAGCTCTTAATTTTTTTAAAAACGCTTAATTTAATATATTTAGCTGTAAAATGTCAAGAAATTATGGGTGATACAGCTTTTAAGTATTGTATTTGGAATTCTCAATCTAAAACCATAAGAAAAATGTATTTTCACAAAAAAAAGTTTTTCTATTGTTGGCCTGTGTAATCAGGTGGTGGTAGCAGAAGCGTAAATACTAAATCCAGTTAATTTTTAAATGCATGGAAAAATTAGTGAGAAGGCTGCAGTCAGTATAAAATTTAGTTACAATTCACAACATACATAAACATGAATATTAATTTAAAATCTCTATTAATGTGTGCATGTTTGGTAAGAAATGAGTAATGCATTTATTAGAAGCTGTGAAACACAACAAGAAAACACACATATGTCTATATTACGTGAAATATGAGAGAAGGTCTCACGATTGTTGGATTAAAACTTAGCATCTTCTAGCTCCTTCTCAGTATACAACATATACAGTAGAAATTAATATATATTGAATGTATACAAAACACTTTGCTTCAGAAGATAATCGAAATACTTACACCATTCAAAAAATCAATCAGTTGAAACTATACTACCCAACAAAGGTGACTACATATAATATATGAACAACAATGTTTGTAGTGTACACTGAATTTAAAAATTTGTTTATGGAGATATTGTGCATCACATTATATTGAGTTGGTGAAAAAAGACTTAGAGGGAACTGAGCCAATGAAAAAGTTAAGAAAACAACAACTACAATTCGTTGCAGAGCTAAATTATGTTCATTGTGAAATCCGCCACTTGCATCAAAGAACAGAAATGTACATCAGCATAATCCTTTCAGTGAATAAAAAATAACTCCTTTGTATTGTGACTGTAATCTTGAGATTAAAGAAATAACATTTGTTCCTATATTATTATTGAATCTCACTTGCTATGATTCACAATTGTTTGTCAAAGAGATATAATGAGAAATAGGTTGATTTAATTGTTCCAAAATTGAGAATAGTACAAAACTCATAATATCATCATTGGTCAAGCTACTCCCAAACTTATCAAAAGAACAATACTTAAAACATTTCTACTGATGATGAAATGGTTCTGTTTATGAATGAGTTGAACAGATTCACAGATATGCAGCCACTAATTAAAACAAATTCTGTAACATATTGAATATAGTGTGAATGATGATGACTTTGAGCAAACAAAGTTAATTTGGAGTAATTTTAATGCAAGAGATAAAGGAAAATGTAACTAGAAACAGGTGTTGTGCTAGTGACAAAGAGATTTGAAAATTTTAGCGAAACACATTTAAATCATATGAAATAGATCCTCCATGATACTTATACTGAAGCAGGTCTATCGCACTATGCAGTGTTGAAGTGAGGAAGCAATCAGTTATCACATAATTATGATCAGATGTTAATGACTGAACAGGGAAAAAGAGGTGGCATGTCACAATGTTATGACAGTTGTGTTAAAGAAAACCACAAATATTTGAGATATGATAACCATAATAAGGAATCAAATTATGTGATTTATATTTAAGCAAATAATTGATGTGTTGGGCCCTTTCATTGTTTCTACCTTATAGTGATTTGAACTAGGAACAAAATTTAAATGCAGATGTGACCAATATACTTTATCATTCAGACAATGGATATGTGGAGTAGAAAAAAAATTTATATAATTAATATATGGATTTTCATTATTATCTGAGAATAATCTCACCCTATTAAATACATACCGCAATAAACATAAATATGTTGTTTGTTTTAGGCACCTAAAATAATACATGTCTTTAGGAATGCAATGACCAAAGGTACATAACAGCGTGAGATTAAAGTAAAATAAATGATTGGGAAACCACATGAATTTCATTACTGAGATATACGAGATAAGTAATGAATGATATGGATTGGAGCATTATAAGCTAAAGAAATACAGTGTAGTTGGTGCGATCGTCAGACAATATACATAATTGGGTGAATACAAAATTAATTTGTGATGGTAAAAAGTGTGATAATCTAATACCTAAGGCAAATATCAAGGTAGAATAATATTTAATGGAAATCCAAGGATGGTACATATGAATAAGGCTGAAATTAAATTCCAGAAACCAATCTTCATAGGTATGACTTTCCTGAACACATTAAAAGAATTAATTACCTGCTACTTTAATGAAGAACAAGGATGACACTGTGTTATCAAGAAATGGATAGTTATATTTACAATATAAAACTGATGAATGGTATGAAGACATAACAGTGTGCTTGATCACTTTTACGCATATGATTATCGATAAACTAGTATGTATAGTATACCACATGTGACTAAAAATGTATTAGAAGAGTGCTATGAGATAATAATGTTTGAGTTCACTGGATTGAGAGCTGAGATGCACGAGGGTTATCCCAAAAGTGAAGTCTCCTATTTACGTTTATTTCTACAATGGTCTATATCAGTTTACAGCTTGAACATTTAGTATAGTATACCACATGTGACTAAAAATGTATTAGAAGAGTGCTATGAGATAATAATGTTTGAGTTCACTGGATTGAGAGCTGAGATGCACGAGGGTTATCCCAAAAGTGAAGTCTCCTATTTACGTTTATTTCTACAATGGTCTATATCAGTTTACAGCTTGAACATTTAGCATATCTCCAGATAATCATCATTTCTGTTGATGCATTTTTGTAGATGATGTGGCAGTTTTTGTATGCCCATTCCATAGCAGCTCGCCGCCATACTGTTCAGAAACTTTTGAACCTCTTCTTTCATCTCGTCGTCTCGTTGGGTCCACAGTTAACGCTGACAGGTATTGTGGGACTCTGAAAAATCTTGAACGGGCAATTCAGAACCGGAGATGAGAAATGTTCAGCGAGGACATACACATTCTCCATGACAACGCTCACCCACACATCGCTCGGCAAACCGTTGCCCTCCTGCCACAGTTTCAATGGAACATAATCACCCAACCACCCTAAGCACTGACAATCCAGTGAATGTCCCCTAGGTTAAAAAAAACATTTGGCTGGAAAGCGATTCAGCTCCGACGACGAGGTGAAAGAAGAGGTTCATAACTTTCTAAACAGCATGGCGGCGAGCTGGTATGACATGGGTATACAAAAACTGCCACATCGTCTGCAAAAATGCATCAACAGAAATGGTGATTATGTGGAAAAATGCTAAATGTTTAACCTGTAAACTGATGTAGACCATTGTATAAATAATCAGGTACATATAAAAAACAGGAGACCTCACTTTCGGGCTTACCATTGTATGTGAAGGGTTATGGCTAAAACTATGATAGTAACACTTTGGTAATTTGTTAAAGTTTTAAGTTTAAGGCCTTAAGTCAATATCTCTGTGTTAAAATCGTTGGAAAATATAAACAAACACAATGAAAAGACTAATTCGTTTTTCACATATACAGCCAAGGAAATTCTATTATATGTATATGAAAGATGACGAAACGATTTTAAGCAGGAGAAAACACGACATCGATCTGTACTTCAAATCAGATGAGGTCTTCTATGACAGAACCATCTGCAAACTCAATATGACTTTCAGTTTCTTACTGTGCATTTACACAAGCTAATGCGCTGTAGAAAGCAGAGCATCAGGGTAGATGAAAAATTGTGTCAATTGCAATAAGTGTTTCAACTTTTCAGGTTTGGTGGTTAGTGGTTGATTATACAACTTTTGTGTTCAGCAGGCCTGTAAGTTCGGTTATTTTTAGTTTTTATCCTTGCAGATTTTGGACGCCACAGCAGTTTTCATGTATCACTGTCCATTTTAGATTACCGCCAGAGATTGAACGATATCGTGCACCAACAATGATGGTTGTGGAATCAGTTATAAGAAAATGCTGTGTCTTTTCTTTCGGACATCTCTGGAGGAATAAGCATCACACGGAAATTGCCGCTGTGATAGGTATTATGTATATTGAATAAGGAAGGGGGAAAAATGAAAAGTGAGGGAAGGAAACTGTCAACAACAGCTACAGTGGGAATTAATGCAGAATCAGTGGCAACGAGTGAAAATGTGTGCTGGACAGAGACTCGATTCTGGGATCTCCTGCTTACTAGTTCTATTGCTGACCTTCTGTGTGCAAATCATCCTCATTGTTTTAATTAGATTTTTAACATTATTAATGTTATTAAATGATGTAATTCATTAACATTACATCAAAAATTTAGATTTGTTTATCCTTTCCCACTAAGGATTTTCTCCATTAGAATCGGTACATTCTCTAGGACTCCCTCAGAGCCTTAGAAAGGAGTTATGGCAAAAATGGATTGGTCTCTCTCGCTACAAGTCTCTATTTCCACATATACTTGAGAGGTTTTTTTTCTAGTTTTGACTAACACTATCTGCTGTTAGAGTATTAACACTCTGTGTCCGTCGAGTACACATTAATAAAGACAGAAAATTAGTCACTTGCTTTTTGCAAATACATGTCCCCTACAGTTACGCTATATATTTAAATTCCTGCACCAAATTAGCGAGGCAGACGTCTTGAGGATTGAAAATAGGACAGCACAGCTCATTGACAAAGTGGAATTCGGTGAGGTATTCATTTACAGCAACAGGGAAACTGTGCTAGCTGTGTCAAGCCGTTGCAACAGCTACAGAACGACTGCCGACACTTATCTGCAAAGAATAATTTTAATTATAGAACTCTATTGTCAGCAAACTGATGAACGTCACGAATATCCCTAGTGTAGAAGTTCTAAATGTACTGCTCATGCCACAATCACACTACAGATCTGTGATCTTGTCATATTTATGTCGTTTCCCAAGACTGTCTGCACGTGGTTCGAATATGATTAAATTCTGAAGAAATGAAAGGGTGTATGAGAGTTGGTTTTTATAAGGATGGGTGTGTGCATGAATGAAGAAATAGAGGGAGAGGGAGAGGGAGATTGAGAGAGAGAGAGAGAGAGAGAGAGACAGAGAGACAGAGAGAGAGAGAGAGAGAGAGAGAGAGAGAAAGAGAGAGAGAGAGAGAGCAAGAGCAAGAGACATGGAAGAATGGACAAAGGTACAGAAAGTACGATAGACGTGTTAATACTGCTCCCACGTGTTCACAACTAACAAGAGATACTTCCGCCACGTGTTGCCAGTTTCGCCCCGTTTCACTAATTACATTTGACAAGCAACGAAGCGCTGTTGGACATTGCGTGCACCTGCTATGTTGCTGCCGTTATGTTGCCAACATAAATGTGGACAGGTGGCAGTGGACATGCATAACTCCACTCACAATGCAACACCTGCTGCATTCGCACGACAGCCGGTACCCTGCCTAGGCCGCAGCCGTCCGTTTTCCACCTGAGGTAACTCGAAACGTTGACGCGTGTTAGGTGGCATGCTCTAAGAACGGCTAGCTTCCATCGTAATGCCACTGGAGCATGGAATATGTAAATACGCGTATTATCTGTCAACACGGATACTATACAGAACCAGTTCCGTAATTGATTCGAACAGGGTAAAACTTAGACTTCATGTTACACTTCGCTGATTAACAGGTACGTTCCAGTTTGGAGTAGAAATATCAAAAATGGTCACACTAGAGTTAACCTAATTATAAGCTACCTTCACTCTTAGAACACTTACTTTGAACTTTTACAGACAAAGATAAGGATTATGTTTACATTAATCAACGTATTTTACTTACTTTAAGAAGCATATTTCTACTACTTTGTATTCTAGTTCATTCCTTCCGTCACGAAACACTTGATCCTTCTTTTACGTTAAGACGAGATGAGCAAAATTTCGGTAACACGTAAGTTTAGCAATTTTCCAACCTTCATTATGCAGTGTTCTGAGTGTGGTTGAATTAAATTCAATTGGGTGAATTTACTAGGCGCTTCCTCATTATTCTGAATATGTATCATTTAAAAACCTGTATACTGAAGTGGGAATACTAGTACAAACGTGACACCATCGACAACTTTAAATTGCAGTGGAAACATCCTTATAGTAGATTCAGTCCTAGTACAGATCTGTACATCATATTCTCTATATTATTTGTTGACTTAACTGCAGACACTTAGTGAAATATGAGTACCATGTTTTTTAGATAGTATTACTTGTGAAGAAATAGAAATATGCGTTACTACTGGGACAGTAAGTAATAATTTGTCTAACCACAAACACGAACACCGAAGCCTCGTATATATATTTTGTTACAGAAACTGTAAGTCAAGCTAACCATGGAAAACATATAGAGGACCCGTTGCCAGAGTTAAAGACCACCACAGCAGCTGGAAGATGCAGAAGCAAACTTCACTTTGTCGCAACATCGACTACAAACTGGACATAGTCAAATGCTAGAAGTAGAACCACTGCTCTCTTGGTACAATGGGAAGATAGTGTCTGTGCTTCAAATGCTGGAAATAAGGAGGCAGTATAAGAAGCATCTTTAACCAACACTGAATGAACAATCTAGAATCATTCCTTGGCACAATCAAAAAGAACTACTCTATTCATCTTTGTTAATATTTTTTCTTTGTTCACAAAAATTTTCGCCATTTCAATTCATATTCTATTAATTTATTTCACATAATCATGATTTCTGTTTTATAGGAGTTTTCAACTGAATGTTGAAGTGTCACAAACTGTAGGACCTGCTGAAGTGACACGTCATAAGTTGAAATAACATAGATCTAGTCTTGTAAATCACTCATCGTACTGAAGGATTTAGTGCATGAGAGATACACATAACAAGACTCATAATGTGCAAATCTAATATTTGTTCCAAACTGTATGGCGTATGAAATACATGAATAGCAAATTACAGTCAAATGGCTCAATTTTTTTTCAAAAAGTTTTACATGACTGTTGTCCACCAAAAAGAAAAAAAAACATCTTTGGTAAGTTGTGAACAATTATAAATATATTCGACACTAATTAAGTTTAGTTCTATAAATGTGAATGTACTGTTTTGCATTTTTAGTATTAACAGTTCATATTTTTAATAGTTGTAAATTCCCTGCTTTTTTATCTTTGTACCATTATAAACACTAAAACATTTGCCTGTCACACTGAACAGTGGGCTGGTAGCTCGAAAACCTGTTCTCAAAAATAAGTAATTATTGAAACAGTGGCAAAACAGTGTTTGTACAGAGCTATGTTCTATATTTTACGTAGATGCCACAGAATATGTTGGAAATCTTCGACAGTTTTTTGAACTAGTACTGTCACAAGACAATATGTTCGATTTTACTAAATAGTTTTAATCAGATTCAGTCGATTATGTTCTCTTAGAGTTCCATTGGTTTTTGCTTTATATAGAGACACATTTAAGAATACTGGGTGAATCTACATCTCTAGAGCAAATTATCGATGGTTGCGTAAATAAGTAAGTTTGCACCAAATGGTGGAAACAGTAAACGTCTACACGGAATATGCTCTTGGGCTGTGCGATGTCCTTGCGAGCAACTCTGACAGATATCACACAGTTTGATTGCCTCTTTTCTGTCAGTAGATACTTGTGAAAACCCGCACCACTGCTTTTGAAATTTTTTTACAGTTGGTAGATTCCAATTACAGACGAATCATGATGGATCCAACTAATTTATAAGTGGAGGCCAAGTTTCGCGAACAACCTAGCTATAACATAGATCTCAAGGCTTCCATGCAATTATTTAAAATTTCTTACGATGCACTTCTAGCTGTAAACATTTGCTATGGTGTGCTATTTGTTAATCTGTGACAGAACAGTGCAAAAGAGCATTGATAACTAACTTCAGTGCTCGAACGATGCGATTAGCAAAAGATAATAACCCGTATTCTTACGTATTCCAATGGACATGGTCCAAACTAGGCTCTACAGATTTATTAATATCCCTCACGAAGGATGGAGTAGTGGGGGTTATCAGCAGAAATACTGGTGCTCTTCAGCAAAATATAATATAGCACCCAAAATGATGATAGTAATAAATAAAACAGTTCAGTATTATTGAGTGTAGTTCATTCTTTGTAAAGTTTTAATTTTTGTGTCATTCGCTGGTCTAGGAATTGTTCTCCTGTCAGAATTTCATATTGTACTACTATCGCTTCGTTAGTAGACTACAACTTTTGTATTAAATGCATATTTGTACCATCAGGTGGTTTTATTTTAAACCCAAATATTTATCAGTTTCTGTCTTGGACCATCTTCACGGATAGTATCCAAAGATACAAATTATTGTATGTGGTATACAGGAAATGATAACAGTTTTTACAATGAAACGAAAAATAACTCACAATGTTAAAATGGTTTAAGCCGCCATATTACATTACTCATCACTTAAAATGTGTAGTGCAGGCTACAAATGTAAATATACGACACAGGAGTTTAGAAGCACACATACGAATACTAAATGTACACAGAGCAGTACTAAAGAGAAGATTAAGATCGTAAGGTTTAATTTGTTCAGAATGTTGAGAAGTTGGTGAAAGATCTTAACAAAAAATTTCGTTATTCGGTGCAGTTGGTGAATCACCAAAGGTAGTATAGTCCTCTGTATTAACAGTAACTTGCCATCAAGATATTTCTATACTGTATGACGAAAATATTTTTTAATCATCTTTGACCAATTTCTCAGCATTCTGAACAAAGTAATAATTACATTCCAGATCTTCCCTCCAGTAATGCTCTGTGTACATTTAGTATTGGTATGTTTGCTTCTAAGCTCACGTGTGTTGTATATTTACGTTGGTAGCCTGCACTAGACATTTTAAGTAATGATTAATGTAGTATGGTAGCTTAAACCATTTTAAACCTGTAAGTATTCATGTTATTTGGCGTTTCTGTGTGAACAACTGTTAACATTTCCTGTATGCTACATCTAATTATTTGTATCTTTGGACAGTATGTGTGAAGATGGCCCAAGACTGAAACTGGTAGATATTTGAGCTTAAAAGAAAAGCAGCTGATGGTTCACATATGCATTTTATACGTGACTTAACGCCTGTTGACAGTCATATATCTTCTGAATGTAAATTAATTATGGTCCTGACAGTAGCTGCAATAACATGAAGCAATTGTACCTTACTTGTTAACTATTTAATTTTTACAATGGCGAACTGAGTTATGTCATAATTTAAAGAATTTTTAAGAATTGCGGCCAACGTAGTAATACAGTCTCATTAAAATAGTATTTTTAAATAGGCAAATAACTCTCACTAGAGTAAGTTAACCCATAAATGATAGCTCGCTCGAGAGCGGCCTTTGTAGGAAATGTACTACTTTACAATTGTTAGCGCTGTTTCCAAGATGATGGACCAGCAGTAGTAGCTTATAGAAGAAAGTGCTTGAGCCATTTTACTTCACTTTACGTCAGCCAATCTTTAGGGATGAAAATAGACAGTCTGCAAGAAACGTGTAGCACCCAAGGAACACAGTCGTATGTCATTGCATCTTCAACACGTACCCACCATTGGCGGGTGTGTACGTGATTAGAGTTCCAGTTTACTATGACACCTAGAACGGCCACATGAAAGCAATTATGTTGTTCGTGTTTGGTGTGGTTGCCAGGTCTTGTAGGGTATATAAGGGGAGCCCATAGAGCCAACTGAGTGATAAATGTAGAGGGCAAGGAGGTGTCGCATACTCGTATGAGACCGCTTCATCAAAGCTTGACAGAGACCGAAGTGGGGCTCATTTGTGGGTCTCTATTAAGCCAGGTTGGTCGATCGTGCAGTATCGTGATTTGTGGGGCATCTGTACGCTACAGTGTCTTCATAATAGACTGCATGGAAACATGGGGGCAAACATACCTGTCGTCAAAGCTTCTGTAGGCCACGTCTGGCCACCAAGAGCGAGGATCACCGTATTGTGGCCAAGCACTATGCTACCCCTCCACACCGGCGCCTAGCATCCACGAACAAGTGATGGATTCACTGCAGCATTCTGAGTCATTCTGCGCCATTGGTCGAAGACCAGTAGCAGTCCAATCAGGCAATTACCATCCCGTGCACAGGCTGCTATTAACAGCAGAATGAAATTGCTGCAGTTTGGATTGATGGAACCGTGGCGTTCGATGAACAGCCGATGAACAGCGTCGCATTGTGCTGAGTAATAAATCACGGATTTGTATCACCTCAGATGACCATTAACGCCGAGTATTGCGATGTACTGTGGAGACTCTCTTTCCCTCTAAGCTTTGGCGAGCCACGACGCAAGGGTTGTCATTTGGAGTCTTGGCATGACAGTGTGGATTGATAGCCGATCAATAGCGTCGCACAGCGTTCCTGATGAATCATGCTTCTATACTGTTTCGGATGGCCATTGACACAGGGTATGATGGCGACCTGGGGAGAGTCCCTTTTCTTCTTAGCTTTGAAGAGCCCCATTGCAACGGATGCAATTTGGAGTCGTTGTATGATGGGAGTGGATGGACAGATGATGAATAGCGTTGTTCAGCGATAAATCACAATTATCTTTTTTACCTCAGATGACCATAGATCCTGACAACGGTGCGACATGAGGAGAATAACATTTCTTCTAAGCTTTGGTAAGCCACAATGGAACAGTTGCAGTTTGGAGTGGTGGTATAACAGGAGTGGGTGGACAGCTGATGAACAACTGGTTCTAGTGGTTCAACTGGCTCTGAGCATTATGGGACTCAACTGCTGTGGTCATCAGTCCTGTAGAACTTACAACTACTTAAACCTAACTAACCTAAGGACATCACACACAGCCATGCCCGAGGCAGGATTCGAACCTGCGACCGCAGCAGCAGCGTGGCTCCCGACTGGAGCGCCTAGAACCGCTAGACCACCGCTGCCGGAAGCTGATGAACAGCGTTGCACTGTGTTCAGCGATAAATCAATGTTCTGTACTACTGTGGATGACCATTGATGCTTAGTATGGTGGCGTCCTGGAGAAAGTCTCTCTTCTTCTAAGCCTTTGGAAGCAACAATGCAACTGTTGCATTTTGGAACTGTAGCACGATGGGAGTAGATGGACAGGTGATAAATAGCGTCGCACTGTGTTCAGAATCAAATCACTGTACTGTACTACCTCGGATGACCATTGATGCTGAGTATGGTAGCGGCCTTGGGAGAGTCCACTTTCTTCAAACGTCTGGTAAGCCACAATGCAATGGTTGCAGTTTGGAGTGGTGGTATGACAGCAGCGAATGGACAGCTGATGTATAGCGTTGCAATGTGTTCAGTGATAAATCAGCTTTCTCTAGTACCTTGGATGACTGTTGACTCCGGGTAGGGTGGCGACCTGGAGAGAGCCCCTCTACAATTAAGTTCTCACAAGCCACAGTGCAACGATTTGTGGTTGGGAGTGGTGGCATGATTGTGTAGATGAATAGCTGATGAATAGGGACGCATTGTGTTCAGTGATGAATCATGGTTCAGAACTTCCTCATACACGCGCCCTGTGGAGAGTGCCAGTTCTTGTAAGTTTCGCCGAGCAATTGCATATGACTTCAGATCACGGGTGGTACATGGCTTAAGGTACTGTTACAGTAAAGTGGCCCTTATGGACATCATAAGTACTCATGTGTTCACTCTTATGAGACAGTATTGTGGTGCCATTTTTCAGCACGACAATGGATCTGTGTCTATGCACTGTCTGCACGATGTTGAGGTACTCCCTTCGGCCGTACACGTCTAAAATTAGGTCAGAAAATCCGGAACGTCATTCTGCCACCTCCCAGGGTTTTTTTTGACTCACTGGAACAAGTCGGTGCGGGAGATCTAAAGCAGTATACTTGTCAGTGTGCCAACGCCTGTGAACGTTGTGACCTACTTGATGGGATGGGCAGGGGAGTGGGGTGAGGTATTGTGGAGTGTATTTGTGTGTGTGTGTGTGTGTGTGTGTGTGTGTGTGTGTGTGTGTGTGTTTGTGTTTCTGTGTCTGTAAACTATACAAAATACTCAGATAAGTTCAGCGAGCACCGAAAACGCAAGAGAGTAAACTTTTGCAGGATGAATAACACATGGTAATTACTTCATATTAAAATTCATGATGACATCGTACTACAGGAAATAATGAAACTGAGGTGGTGAATAAACTGAATACACATATTTTAGACACTAACTATAGCTCAGGGAAAAATATTTCAGAACTGACTTGAGTTTCAAATAACTTAGGTGACAACTATATAAGTTAAAGCTTGAAAACTTAAATGCGCTTTCACGAATTCTTACGTAATTCTATTTCAGAAGGATGAGTTTCGAATTACCACACAAATTTTTAACATTTGACAAAAGTGTTATAGCAAAGTTCACTGCCGTGAAAAGATTTTAAAGGAAAGAACAACAATTACATAAAATCAGCTAGCGAACTATTTAAATTTAAAGGTTAAGTACACAAATACCAAAGAACGTAAATATCAGGCACACAGTCTATTCAAACAGTATCTATCTAGTGATGCATCTCACTAGAAACAGTGGTAGATCCCAGAAAACATTACAGACAGCTTAGAATTAAATTGCGATTTCTGTAACTGACACAAAGTAACAACTACCATTGACTAGCTTACAGCATGACAAATGAAAATACTGACTGACGTATGACACTAGAACTTATAACCCAGATTACTTAAGAGCCTGGCTCCGAAAGATAACACACACTTAAGAGCTCCACTGTGAAACGGTTTTTAACAGAATGTCAGTCATCAATGCATTAACACCAAGAGAGTTTGAGTACAAATAAAGCCTAATGGAGGGCACAGTAAAAGGTAACTACCAACACATGGTCCAGCTCTCTACACCAGACGGAATTAAGACGTTGCGACAACAGGATACCAGTCAAAGAATAATTGACTAGATACCCACAATAGCCTGCCACAATATCACCAGTTCATAGCAGACTCCACGATAGTCCGCTCCACAGAATTCCAAAATGGCACACAATCTCCTGATCTGCTCTGCAGGATGCTATTAGAGTCCTCAGAGGTACACGTGGCTCTAGCAATGGCAACCTGGACAAAGCTATTGCGTCCGCAGCTCTTGGTCTCGTGGCTAGCGTTGCAGCCTCTGGATCACGGGGTTCCGGGTTCGATTCCCGGCCATTTTGGAGATTTTCTCTGCCTGGGGACTGGGTGTTTCTGTTGTCCTCATCATTACGTCATCATCATCATTCCTGACAGTGGCTAGACTGGACTGCGAAAGTAAAAAGATAAATGGCATGTGTAAAAATTGGGAATTTGTATAGGTGCTGATAACCGCGCAGTTGAGCACCCCCCAAATCAAACATCACCATCATCATTAAAGCTACAGCACAAGTAACAGTCACGTTAGAAATACTACAGCTGATTTCACCGGTGTCTGTTCTCACGTCCGCGAGGCTCACAGGCATTGAGGGGAGCCACCATAAAACCCAGGCGCTACTCTCGAAGCGAAAACCACGACAACGCGCTCGAACCCAAATAGTCTCCCACTCGGTGCACAAGAAACCCTGTAAAGGCAAAATCATCGCAAAAGAATTTGATAAAAGTAGCCATTGGCTTCGTATCGCCCATCACACTGTGCCTTCTGTGTGCAAAGCCTGGCTAAGTCTGGAGCTGCTGTTCTTCTTTTAAGCAGGTTCGGCTCAAGTAAAATTTCTACCACTACTTTCGGTAGATATTTCCAGTCGGAAGAGACCTACTGGAGCACTTCTTCCCAAATTACATGGCGTAGCCATCATAAAGATGCGTCGACACGAAGGATGGGTGGAGTTCTGTGTGCAGAATCGAAGGATCCGTGGAGTTATGGGTGACGTTCTGCGTACTACCGCACCGTTCTAGTGTGGCAAAGCCAACAATGGCGAGAAGGTGATACTTTCATTGCACGTTAATCATCTGATGATGTCATTGTAATACAGATGTTGGTGTGCTGCTGTGTAGTTATGTGTACATTCGTCCTCTTTGTACGTTTGCGTGTTATTTACTGACTGCAGAAGCGGGAGAATAGACGGTGAAATTTAATTGTTAGCCTTCGATAAAGATATTATTCTTGTAGCAGTAGAAAATGACAAAGTAAAAAGAATAGCTACAGTGTTTGCACAGCAGACAGAGAAAGTGGGTTTGGTCAAGGAAGCAATAACGAGAGTGTAGGGCAGTAATTTAGGGGAGCTAAAAAGGAAGAAGGGGCCAACCTATGGATGAACATGGTTTCTACGTATTTGAAGACTCCAATCTCCATACACACCTTTGGTAATTCGCATAATAAGATGAAGAGGAGCTAATGGTGCATAAGTCTACATACAGACACACTTTTGCAAACGAACGAGTTATTCTCCATTAAAATCTAACAAAACATGCAAATTTGGTGTTTAATAGATAAATGAGAGAATATTCGGGGCTGAGGCACGGACACTGGAGAAGAGGTTCGGAAAGAAAATCATTACTTTTGAAAACAAATGTAAAACATAATTTCTGGGCCATTATTGGGCAGGTAAATTTCATAAAAAGAAAACCAAGCCCAAGAGGCCTTAACAGGACAATGAATGACATATGGGAGCAGAAATGAGGAGCAGAAGAACTTAATGGCTGGAAAATAAATTAAGAGCGGAAAGAAGGCACGGTAAGAAAAGCGCTAGAGTAAAAGCCACTTAGCAGAAAACAAAACAGAAGTAACAAAATGGAGTCACGGTAGACACGAACCTGTTAGAGCTCATGACAACTTGTCCACATTCAACTAAAAATGAAAGAGCCAGGAGGCTAGTGATTCCAGGTGTCCCGATTTTCGAAGGATGTCCCGATTTTGAGCGGTGTCGTGATTCGTCCAGAGTAAACTTTATGCGGGACATCAAGTGGCCACTGTACTTCAAATATGGAGGAGTAAATTAAAGTTTTCATACGAACTTGTGAACCTGTCGATGACTGTAGCCAAGGACGTCAGAACAGTGGAGGTCTCGATCCATCGATGAAGTAAAGAAAGTCCTCAGTGTACGCCAGAAGTGTCCATTTCGGAAGGACTCTGCCACGTGCCCTCAGTCGTTCTGTTATTACCGCCACACCACTGTTTTCTGAACGGTGATTCAACATTTCCACTTTTCTGAACGGTGTTTCAACTTTTACACCAATATCCTCCGCTCAGTGATCCCGACCTCTCTCAGTATTACATTTCCATGGCGGTGACCTGCTCTAGTGCCCGTCCACTGATCTCGTATTTTCGTTTGTAGTAATAATCTGCAGGAGGTGACTTTCAGGTGTGCACATAACTCCTTTCATCTTTTTCAGTTTATTGTCAGCGGGAATCTGGTAGAGTACTTATAGATTACTTATCTACTTCGAAAAGATCGGTGGTATATGGAGGTCTCACAATGGATTCCTAGAGAAACTTATGCCACAATGGCTTCCTAGAGAAACTTACGTAGGCCCGCCCACGTGTTGCCAAGGTTGTTTCGACTACGTTGTAGATGTGCACTTGGGATGTCGTTTCAGGTCCTCCATACTGTGCCGATTTATTCACAGATTAGCAACAGGATTCAAGACTTCCTTGCAGATGAAACGCGTTCCTCTTAACAAAGTGAAATGGATAGGCGCAGAGCCTAAAGGGTAATTTCATGGGTACCACAAGAAAGTATGTACCGGATCATTACTATTTACAACGCATATAAGTGATCTAGTAGAATGCGTCGGAAGCTCTTTAAGGTTGTTCGTAGATGATGCGTGTGTCTAGAAGAAGGCAACAATGTCAGAAGACAGTAACGATTTGCTGAAAGACCTGCAGAGGTTTGATGAATGGTGCATGAATTGGCAGTTAATTCTGACCGTAAATTAATGTTGAAATATTGCGTATACATAGGAGAACAAATCGACTCCTGTACAACTACATTATCGATAGCAAAGTGCCGGAAACAGTGTCCACTATGAAGTAGGAGTATCTATACGGAGTGATCTTAAGTGGTATGGTCACGTAAAATAAGTAGTATTAATAGCAGATGCGAGGCAGATTCATAGGAAGAAACTTCGGGAAATGTAACATCCACGAAAGAAGTCGTTTACAAGGCAGTTGCCTGCCTGGTTTTTGAGTAGTTTTCATCAGTTAGGGACCCTTATCGAGTAGGCTAGATAGAATAGCTAGAGGAAGAACACACCAAGAACGGCGAGTTTCGTCACGGGATCTTTTAGTCGGCACGAAATCGTTAGGGAGGCACTTACACTCCAGTGGAAGAAGCTACAAGAGAGGCGCTGGTCATCATGGATAGGCTTGCTATTGAAATTTCGAGATAGTACTTTCCAGGTAGAGTCGGACAACATACACTACTAGCCATTAAAATTGCTACACCAACAAGAAATGCAGATGGTAAATGGGTATTCATTGCACAAATATATTATACTAGAACTCTCATGTGATTACATTTTCACGCCATTTGGGTGCATAGATCCTGAGAAATCAGTGCCCAGAACTACCACCTCTGGCCGTAATAACGGCCTTGATACGCCTGGGCATTGAGCTTTGATGGCGTGTGCAGGTACAGCTGTCTATGCAGCTTCAACACGATACCACAGTTCATCAGGAGTAGTGACTGGCGTATTGTGACGAGCCAGTTGCTCGTTCGCTATTGACCAGACGTTTTCAATTGGTGAGAGATCTGGAGAATGAGCTGGCCAGGGCAGCAGTCGAGCATTTTCTGTATTCAGAAAGGCCCGTACAGGACCTGCAACATGCGGTCATGCATTATCCTGCGGAAATGTAGGGTTTCGCAGAGATCGAATGAAGGGTAGAGCCACGGGTCGTAACACATCTGAAATGTAATGTCCACTGTTCAAAGCGCCGTCAATGCGAACAAGAGGTGACAGAGACGTGTAACCAATGGCAGCTCATACCACCACGCCGGGTGATGCGTCAGCATAGCGATGACGAACACACGCTTCCAATGTGCGTTCAGTGCGCTATGGTCAAACAAGGATGCGACCATCACGATTGTGTAAACAGAACCCGGATTCATCAGAAAAAATGACGTTTTGCCATTAGTGCACCCAGGTTCATCGTTGAGTACACCATCGCAGGCGCTCCTGTGTGTGATGCAGGGTCAAGGGTAATCGCAGCCATGCTGCTGCAAACGTCGTCGAACTGTTCGTGCAGATGGTTGTTGTCTTGTAAACGTCCCCATGTGTTGACTCAGGGATCGAGACGTGGGTGCACGATCCGATACAGCCATGCGTATAACATGCCTGTCATCTCGACTGCCAGTGATACGAGGCCGCTGGGATCCAGCACGTCGTTCCGTATTACCCTCCTGAACCCACCGACCCCATAGTCTGCTAACAGTCATTGGATCTCAACCATCGCGAGCAGCAATGTCGCGATACGATAAACCACAATCGCGATAGGCTACAATCCGACCTTTATCAAAGTCGGCAACGTGATGGTACGAATTTCACCTCCTTACACGAGGCATTACAACAACGTTTCACCAGGCAACGCCCGTCAACTGCTGTTTGTGTATGAAAATTCGGTTGGAAACTTTCCTCATGTCAACACATTGTAGGTGTCGCCACCGGGGCCAACCTTGTGTGAATGCTCTGAAAAGCAAATCATTTGCATATCACAGCATCTTCTTCCTGTCGGTTAAATTTTGCGTCTGTAGCACGTCATCTTCGTGTTGTAGCAATTTTAATAGCCAGTAGTGTATTTTCTCCCACTTGCCTCTCGCGGAATGACCACAAGGAGAGAACTGTTGAAATTTGAGATAATACAAAGGCTTACTGACGATCACTCTTCCCACACGCCATTCGCGAATGGAACAGGAAAAGGGTGGGTGCGGGGGTGGGGGGGGGGGGTGGGGGGGGGGGCGGGGCGACCAATAACTGGTGTCCTCTGCCATCCACAGTAGGGGGCGGTGCTTGCAAAGTAAAGATGTAGATGTAGGTGCGATATGCATAATTTTGGTGCCCTAAAGACTTTCGTCGTCATGGGTTTGCTTAGGTTGAAGAGGCGCATGGCTGGGTACAATCATGGTTCCATAGACAATCGCAAACATTTTTCCATGATGCATTGACCACCTTGTCTCACTGAGGGATAAATATATTAGCAGTTAAGGCGGCCGTTACTCTTGAAATAATAAACAGTTTGCTTACTTTTTTGCATCGGCCTCGTTTTCATTTCACTACCCCATTTACACGTATGTACAGGTGATAAACGTAGTAGCGGTCAACAATTTATTGGCAGTGATTTGACAGTCACATAAGCATCTCATGTGCTATAAAGTTACCACTAATGCTTGCAGAATATCGTCTCAAAATCGTCATCTCACTACCACAAAACACACACACACGCCCTGCTAAATTCTGATTAATCCCTGTTCCTGATTTGTTCCTTTCTTGAACTTTAACTACTGCAGTAAGTTTTCATAGTCACATATTTCAGTATTATGCTGTCATATTTACCATAGGCCTAACATTTTAACGGTCCATTTCAACAGATAATTTCCATTGCGCAATTACAATACATACACGATACGATCCTGTATGTCAGTTTCAATGAATCTTTAAAATTATCCTCACAAAGAAAAAAGACACGTATCAATGACGTACGGTATTCGTTACAACTTCACTATTGCAAACCACAAGGCAGTATGTCTCTTCGCAATCTATTAAACGGATCATAGTGTGCTAGCATCCATGCGTCTGTAACGTGCTTGCTCTTTTTCGTAGTGTAGCAAACAACAGTCCGAGTTGCGTCTTTGTTCGCGTCCCGGCCATGCAGAGTTCACCCCATCTGTAAGCAAAGGCACGCTCACCATTTTTTGTCCGTCTCTTAAATACCCGAGGCGGAAATTGAAGACGGAGCTGATTCCGGAGCAAGATGACAACAGTGAACGCACTTCTGAGGCTTATTTACGGTCAGAAGAACTGAACGTGGAGTTGAATACTGAATTAGGCAGTCCTAAAAACGAAATCGCTTCCATCCCAATGGTAGTGCATGTGTATGATGAAAACAGCAGGAAAGGAAGCAACTGAGCTTCATACGTGTTCGGCAACCCTTGACCTGGACAGTAACAGTCGCCTCCGGCTTATTTGAAGTGCGGCCGATTATCGCCGCACCTTTAAGGTTTCCTGCGTCGAAGTTGATATTGTTGTGACCTGCAAAAACAACTAACATCAGTGGACAAAAAGTAGTCGTTTTCAACATTACAATCATCCGTAATATCGTAATCAATTTATTGGCAACCGTTTCGACGATACACTCCGTCCTCATCTGGCGCTGTAAGTAATGTCTAAATTTTTCCGAAAGACATCAGTCACAAAATCCCTTGGGAAAATAAGAGGTCTCCGCAGCAGCTCCTGTAGTGAGCAACCACACTCGTTGGGATCGCAAATGTGGGACTTTCTGATGGATGTTTTTCTGGAATATTCAGCTACTTTGTGTTTAGAGAGCCAGATAATGACACAGTATACATCGAAACCTGTTGTCAGTAAATTGATTACGAAATTACAGATAACTGTAGTGCTGGCAATTGTAATATTCCTAGCGGCTGCGGTTCTCTCATCCTATTTAACAAGGATGGATCCATCGAAAACAATTATCATCTCTCTGAAACTTCACATAAACACCATGTACTCCGGTTCCAGCTTTAATAATGGCCCCATTTAGAAGAGGAAGGAAGTCGACATGGTTCGACAGATATTCTGTAACCATAATATTCTTCTCGGGTATGCAGCCGGATCATAACGTCTTCATGACACAATATTTCCGCGGTCCAACTGGCCGCCATCTTCAGGTGAGAGTGCTGGTGCACGGTCTCGCCGGAACTGACTTCCCAGGGCCCTGAGAAGAATATTATCAATTATTACGCCGGGAAAGCCTTCGTAGTCACATTCTGTAAGCATTCTGAAACCTCCCAATTATGATTAGTTCCTGTAGGGCTACAGAGCTACAAATATCCTGACTTATATGAGGGGCGTTCTGTATTGATGAACACTTTCTCTTTTTCTATTATTCATGTGACGATGTTTTACTTTGGTCTAACAGCGGATGGTAGGATGATCAATAGAAGTGCAAACCCCGCTCAGTGTAGCCGCTCAGTGTGCACCGCCACTAAAAGTTATCTTGCAACACAACAGCGCTTGTCCCCAACAACTACTACCACCACTGAAATGGTGTTTCAGATACTGTCATACCTACCGCATTCTCCTGACTTGGCCCCTTCTGAATATCATCTGATCTCCGCATGGACATGATTCGGCAGGTTTTCAGGAACTACGAGCTGCTGTCTTGTGGTGGTTCGAGGAGGGCTTGCAGAAGTGTATCGAGAGGTTGCAACAATGGAAAATAGTACTGAAATGCAGGAGGATCTGCAGCGAATTGACGCATGGTGCATGGAATGGCAATTGAATCTCAATGTAGACAAGGGTAATGTAATGCGAATACATAGAAAGATAGGTCCCTTATCATTTAGCTACAAAATAGCAGGTCAGCAACTGGAAGCAGTTAATTCCATAAATTATCCGGGAGTACGCATTAGGAGTGATTTAAAATGAAAAGATCATATAAAGTTCATCGTCGGTAAAGCAGATGCCAGACTGAGATTCATTGGAAGAATCCTAAGGAAATGCAATCCGAAAACAAAAGAAGTAGGTTACAGTACGCTTGTTCGCCCACTGCTTGAATACTGCTCAGCAGTGTGGGATCCGCAACAGATAGGGTTGATAGAAGAGATAGAGAAGATCCAACGGAGACCAGCGCGCTTCGTTACAGGATCATTTAGTAATCGCGAAAGCGTTACGGAGATGATAGATAAACTCCAGTGGAAGACTGCAGGAGAGACGCTCAGTGGCTCGGTACGGGCTTTTGTTAAAGTTTCGAGAACATACCTTCACCGAAGAGTCAAGCAGTATATTGCTCCCTCCTACGTATATCGCGCGAAGAGACCATGAGGATAAAATCAGAGACATTAGAGTCCACACAGAAGCATACAGACAATCCTACTTTCCACGTACAATACGAGACTGGAATAGAAGGGAGAACCGATAGAGGTACTCAGGGTACCCTCCGCCACACACCGACAGGTGGCTTGAGGAGTATGGCTGTAGATGTAGAAGTTAAAGGGACCATGTCGGGAGAATACGGTTGATGTGGCTGTACCTGGAACCCCATTTCAGTCATGGTAGCTGTGGTTCTCTGATTCATATGCAGTCCCTCGTTTATGTGTTGCAAGAGAAGTTTTCGTGACGGTGCACACTCTCCATACGCTGCCACCGAATGTCTGTGAATATCCACAGAGTTTATATCCTCCTTACACAAAAACCATGTGGTCGAATGGTGTCTTTTGTGATCACACTTCATGTTGTCCACATACGTAATGATAGCAGTGAGGACAATGGGTTGTACTGTGCAGTGATTGTACTTTTAGTGATTGTGCGGTCACTTGTAGTTAGACCAAACTACTACATACTTCTGCGATGATGGGTCAGATGGTGCATCATGAATGATGAGAAAATAGGAAGCGTAAATCAATATTGAACACACCTATTTTATTTCATTCTTTGCACCGAATACTTGAAGATGTCTGGGAGTCAGACAGAGTGATTTAGATGCTTAGTGAATGCACATAAGAGTGCCTGAGTGATCGTGCGAGTATGGGTGCGGTTCCCGTGAACACGTCTGTTGCAGTCATGAAAGTCGTGATTGTCCATAACACAAATGTCAGCTCAAATGTTGAAGTAAGCATTTTGATTCTTGTTCGCGCTTACCTGAGTAACTGGTAGCAAATCATGGAACGAAAGACGTCGCAAGGGTAAATAGCCTCTGCCGTTCGTAACATACCCTCACCTTTTTGCGTAAAAGACTCATGGGGCTGCCTGTCATAGACGACTTGCATAACTTGAATAGAGTCTAAACCGGCTCTCTTCGGACCGCATTACTTGTCTTCAGTCATATATTGTACTATTTCTGTGTAATTTTTGGCCCAGGGAAGACGCTTTAAGTGCTGTTGTGAACAATGGTCATTTGCTAGACACCTTACTCATACTATCCATTGCCTGCAGTTCTATTAGTATGGTTCACTTGGGAACTTATTGAATTAAACCGACTATCATATACAAGACCTTCGTCTTTAGCCCCTGCAGCAACATAGCTGCAGGTGGTACACCATTCCTTGTAGATGCAGTGACCAATCCACATAAGTACCGGAAAAAATTGAAAAACTTAACTCACTATGTGGTGATGGGAACATCCAATCACGATAATTCCTTTCTGTCATTGTATCTCAACGTTGACCCAAATTACCGTGCAGATTCCGTAAAACACCTTTAAAGGAGTTGACTAAAATTTCTGAGGTATCTTTCTAGCAATCTTCGTACCTTTTCATTAATCTTTTGAAGAGCCATTGCTGTACTCTAATTGCAAGTAGCCAACAGTGTTAATAACTGCTATAATAATATGGGAAGTTTGATTATGTGATTGTTTATGACTCAATAATCAATATCATAATACGGCTTGATCTAAAATAATAATAAAAAAGCAGTCACGTGTACAAACTCTACAGTGTTAAAAATATGGTGCCTATATAAATAATGTATATACTATTAACATCAGTATTAATGATATTTATAAGCTATCTAAATTATTTAAATCAAGAACGATGTAATAACGAATGTGAGAAATTGCAGCAGGTTTTCTTTCTTCTGCAGTTATTCATGACAGTCATCTAGGAAATAAACCTTTTATCTTATTGCATTTTCTTTTGTCTTTAGATAAATCGGCTGCCAACAGAAGAGAACTGATGCAGTTTGCTTTAATATAGAGCTATGAGTATTAGTAACATTGTCTGAAGGTAAATATATATAATGAATGCAACAGTGTTTGTTACTTGAATACCTATATTCAACATAAGGTCCTCCATGACATAAAAATACATGACACAATGCCACTGAGCGCCAATGTAAATGTCAAAATACTACCAAGTACTCTAAAAATGTGATCATGTAGAACAGTTATCAAAGCAGTCACACTCTCTTCCTAACTCTAATGATGCTCAGCCAAATAAAGTTGGAGATAGTCCGAGTTCTCTCTTATCTTAAAGAGATAGAAAGAACAACTGGATCCGACATCAATGTAACAGTTTTTGCTTAAACTCTTATGTAATCTATTTTATAATGTAATATTTATATCCTGATAGACGGTATAGTCGATTCTTTAAAGCTGCATGAAAACTGCAGACAATATTAACAACTGCCAATGATTCACTACAAATTACTTCTTGTCATTTCCTTTATAATGGTGAGGGTGGCCTGGTATTTTCTGCAGTATTAGGAATTACCTTAGGTGCTTCGTGACAGAGACATTAACTTAGAAAAACCAGAATGCCATAAATCTTATCACTTCTGAAAGCCGCTACTGAACAAGTACAGAGCAGGATAGTTTGCCGGCCGCGGTAGCCGTGCGGTTCTGGCGCTGCAGTCCGGAACCGCGGGACTGCTACGGTCGCAGATTCGAATCCAGCCTCGGGCATGGGTGTGTGTGATGTCCTTAGGTTAGTCAGGTTTAAGTAGGGGACTTATGACCTAAGATGTTGAGTCCCATTGTGCTCAGAGCCATTTGAACCATTTAGTTTCATTGATCCATGTCTGCACGTCAGGTGCACAAGAGGATTACCTATGTTTCATAAAAAATGCATTGTGCTTGATGCTGGAAGGAATCGCTTTTTTGAAATACAATCAAAAACCATGACGAAAGATTCAGAGACTGAGACTAAGGGACCGGTTATAGGTCATGACCATGCAGGATTTTCATTTTAAATCTGAGTGAGTGGGTTTATGATTCGTTGACAGAATTTATTTCAGCAGAAAGCGTCCTTTCCTATATGTGTGTCTATGGCCAAGATTTTTGTTTGAGCTGGATTGGAAACCATCATGTCTTGGGAAACATTCTCCGCCTTTCTTTGCATACCACATTATTACTGGTTAACGATGATAAAATCTGTGCGAATAGGAGTTCGAGAAATTTGTTTCTAAAACTATTATTTACTGGAACTTGCAAGGTCAGCTGCAGTTAGCTGGCGAGATTCACATTTCAGTAGAACCAGCTAAACTTCAGGAGTTGAGTCACAATGTATTTGCTACAGGACGTCGCAGACATTGCTTGCTTCAGGTAAACTTGCAGGAGAGAGCGAGAGAGAACGAGAGCAAAGTCTCCTAATTAGAACAGAGCAAAAACGTCGAGTTGGACTCAGAATTTCCAGATGCTACTTCTGCTCTCTTCCTTGACCACACCACTTAGGTGTGTCAATCATTAGCTGCTGTAGCCAGTGCATTGAGGATGATGTGAAGCTAGTTAAATTTTATCAGGCTTTTATTGCGCAATTTTAACATTTGCAGTCAGGTAGGTTCACCCATCGTAAACTTTGGTGAACCTGCTACCGTTCAAAGCTGCGTTTTTAGGGTTCTTTCTTGAAATCAGTAGTTATTTGCATAATCATTGGCCATAGCCATACTACTGTTTCAGATTATGTTTTTGTATGTCCACTTCCTATGCCAAGGCTGTATAGTTTATAATTGCCACCTTTTATCCATCTTTTAAATGTTTACAAGCTTGAATCAGTGGGTAAATCATTTTAGTCGATGTTTGGTGACAATAAATCAAGTTATAGTGACTATTAGCTTTCTTTCCTAGTTTTATGAGTCCCTTCATTAGTAAAACAGTGTGAGACCAAGAACGAAGTGCTCAGAGTAAAAAGGCTGCAAGATAGCGATGTAATCTGTCACCCTTACTCTTCAGTCTGTACATCGAAGAAGCAATAATGGAACTGAAAGAAAGGTTCAGAAGTGGAATTAAAATCCAAGGTGAAAGGATATCAGTGACAAGATTCGCTAATGACAATGCCGTCCTCAGTGAAAGTGAAGAAGAATTACACGATCTGCCGAATGGAATCACCAGTCTAATAAGTACAGAACATGAACTGAGAACAAACTGAAGAAAGACTAAAGCAACGAGAAGTAGCAGAACCTCCAAAACTTAACATTAGGATTGATGGTCATGAAGTAGATGAAGTTAAGGAATCCTACTACCTTGGCAGTGAAACAACCAATGGTGGACGGAACAAAAATGATACCAAAAACAGACTATGACTGGGAAAAAGGAAGTTCCTGGAAAATAGAAGTCTACTAGTATCAAAACCATGCATTAATTTGAGGAATAAATTTCTGACAATGTACGTCTGGAGCATAGCTTTGTATGGTAGTGAAATAAGGACTGTGGGAAAACCGGAACAGTAGAGAATGGACGCATCTGAGATGTAGTGCTGCAGACGAATGTTGAGAATTAGGTGGACTGGTAATGTGAGGTACGAGGAGGTTCTATGTAGTATTGGAGAGAAAAGGAAAATGTAGAAAACACTGACAAGAAGAAGGGACAGGTTGATAGAATGAAAGAGTATAGTATCGCCCGACATTGAAAATAGGTACAACATTCTTCAATTATTCGTGTCAGCACACTTTTTTGTAATAAAAACTCAGTTTCACTGAATGCACTGAAGCCGGATACCAGTGTAGCAAAGGAAGACAATTTATCCATTTATTTATTTATTTGATCACATGTACACTTCCACAAAATAAATCCCTACATCCGGTTTTGTGAGATCTGTGAAATGAATGAATGAAGGTCGTCTGTTAAACCACAGATAGTGAATGTGCAATATATGATCATCTTTGAGATGGTCCTTTGGTCACCTTTGGAGGAACGAAAGAGATGAAATTTACCTGAGCTTTGAGCGCCTGAAATGTGGGTGACAAATACTGCATCATGATGCTCCCCCACCTCGACAGAGGTGCGAGCTGACCTGAAGAACGGCCACGTTTCAGCACTCTGGCGCTGGATCTTGTGTTGGTAAGACCTGTCTTAGGTGTGCTCCGTAAAGACAAAAGAGTGGAGAAAATCTTATGCATGTGAAATACTTAAGTAGGGAATAATCATTTCTCTGTTTCAGGAACTTTTGGGGGGAGAACTAAATGACAGGCAGGTAATATTGAGGGGATCGTAGTAATCTTCGGAAGTGTCCATCGGTCACAGTGAAACCACGTGT
This sequence comes from Schistocerca gregaria, assembly GCF_023897955.1. Taxonomy (NCBI): domain Eukaryota; kingdom Metazoa; phylum Arthropoda; class Insecta; order Orthoptera; family Acrididae; genus Schistocerca; species Schistocerca gregaria. The sequence goes on along the minus strand of NC_064921.1, from coordinate 131,546,339 downwards.
AGCAATAAGTTGAAATACTTAAGTTGAAATGCTTCCGAGTGCTAAAGTTAAGCTGAATTACTGGCGTGTGTACTATAAGTTGAAAATATTTAAGAAATGGCGTGTGCAGGACTTGAAATTAGAGACGAGTGCTCCCACTTGGTGAGTACTGCGTGAATCTCAATCTGTGTATGAGACAAAGGATAAAGAGAAGTACTCGTCCATGGTATCAGTTGAGGACTCGCGTGTGTGACGAATATGTTCTTAATATTACTATGCGCGTTATGTTTCCGTGTGACTCTGGATTCAAACTCTAATACTCTGAGAGAGAATCAAGGTGAGTCAGCTTTCTATCCAGCAACGCCACTTGGCTGGCATTGCACAAGAAGACGTGCATATATCCTCCAGAGTTCGTAGTAGGAAAGAAAAGTTACGAAGTGGGGCAGTGTCGTGTGAAACTGTGATAAATACTAATTACTAATAGTTACTGCGTGAAGAGTTTGACAGAGCACTGAAAGACCTGAGTCGAAACAAGGCCCCCGGAGTAGACAACATTCCATTAGAACTATTGACGGCCTTGGGAGAGCCAGTCATGACAAAACTCTACCAGCTGGTGAGCAAGATGTATGAGACAGGCGAAATACCCTCAGACTTCAAGAAGAATATAATTATTCCAATCCCAAAGAAAGCAGGTGCTGACAGATGTGAAAATTACCGAACTATCAGTTTAATAAGCCACGGCTGCAAAATACTAACGCGAATTCTTTACAGACGAATGGAAAAACTGGTAGATGCAGACCTCGGGGAGGATCAGTTTGGATTCCGTCGAAATGTTGGAACACGTGAGGCAATACTGACCTTACGACTTATCTTAGAAGAAAGATTAAGAAAAGGCAAACCTACGTTTCTAGCATTTGTAGACTTAGAGAAAGCTTTTGACAATGTTGACTGGAATACTCTTTTTCAAATTCTAAAGGTGGCAGGGGTAAAATACAGGGAGCGAAAGGCTATTTATAATTTGTACAGAAACCAGATGGCAGTAATAAGAGTCGAGGGGCATGAAAGGGAAGCAGTGGTTGGGAAAGGAGTGAGACAGGGTTGTAGCCTCTCCCCGATGTTATTCAATCTGTATATTGAGCAAGCAGTAAAGGAAACAAAAGAAAAATTTGGAGTAGGTATTAAAATTCATGGAGACGAAGTAAAAACTTTGAGGTTCGCCGATGACATTGTAATTCTGTCAGAGACGGCAAAGGACTTGGAAGAGCAGTTGAACGGAATGGACAGTGTCTTGAAAGGAGGATATAAGATGAACATTAACAAAAGCAAAACGAGGATAATGGAATGTAGTCAAATTAAATCGGGTGATGCTGAGGGAATTAGATTAGGAAATGAGACACTTGAAGTAGTAAAGGAGTTTTGCTATTTAGGAAGTAAAATAACTGATGATGGTCGAAGTAGAGAGGATATAAAATGTAGACTGGCAATGGCAAGGAAAGCGTTTCTGAAGAAGAGAAATTTGTTAACATCGAATATAGATTTATGTATCAGGAAGTCGTTTCTGAAAGTATTTGCTTGGAGTGTAGCCATGTATGGAAGTGAAACATGGACGATAACTAGTTTGGACAAGAAGAGAATAGAAGCTTTCGAAATGTGGTGCTACAGAAGAATACTGAAGATAAGGTGGATAGATCACGTAACTAATGAGGAGGTATTGAATAGGATTGGGGAGAAGAGAAGTTTGTGGCACAACTTGACTAGAAGAAGGGATCGGTTGGTAGGACATGTTTTGAGGCATCAAGGGATCACAAATTTAGCATTGGAGGGCAGCGTGGAGGGTAAAAATCGTAGAGGGAGACCGAGAGATGAGTACACTAAGCAGATTCAGAAGGATGTAGGTTGCAGTAGGTACTGGGAGATGAAGCAGCTTGCACAGTATAGAGTAGCATGGAGAGCTGCATCAAACCAGTCTCAGGACTGAAGACAACAACAACAACAACAAATAGTTAGATGTGTGTTATCCGTTTCCGTTGCGTAATATTCAAAGAGTATAATAATTTGTATTTTAATTGGGGGTACTAGAGCGCATAATCAGTCATTGATGTTACTCGATAAATAGAAATAAATCCACTCGCTTGGCAGACCACTCATCTTGCAGGCCTGACTGCTTGATGCCATAGTATGAGCGAGGCATGCGGGTGCTTCTCAAGAACATCTGTTAAGACGTTAGGGTATAACTTCCATGGTACAAGAGGGAGCTGTTGAGAGTGAAAGCCTTAGAAGTAGACAGAGATTGCAATAGATCCTGCAAATAATGGAGTGCGTAAGTTGCAAGTGCTACTCTGAGTTGACGAGGAGTGCACAGGACAGTTATTCGTGGCAGGCCACAGTCAGAAGACTAACGACAAAAAGAATGACAATATCCGTTGTTTGTCCTACACTTGCATGATCTTATGGGGTGCTTCCCTTTCCTGTAGGTCACTGTGGATCGGAAAGGCGTGTGATAAACAGCTCAAGCAACATCTTTCAGAATGGTATGATTCTGAGTCTTTAGCAGCTGTTGTGAGTGCAGAGGTAATTAATCCCAGGAGACCTTTGGTATCTGTAAAACGTTTCAAATATTACACTGCCCTTGATGCGAAAACACATATCGTTTAACTTATGTTAATGAACAAGCCGTTAGAGCTTACGGTCAACATAAATGTATGTGGCAAGTGTGCGAGTTTGTAGCGTATCTAATTAGATTTTCACACACAAGGATATAATACAAATGAGAATATATATATATATATATATATATATATATATATATATATATATATATATATATATATATGTACACCCAAAAAGTAGAAAGTACCACATGGATATGCACTTACATGCGAAAAAATAAACATTACCATGTTCTGCACGTCACTTAGTGACTTGCATGTGTATTTTACAATCTCATCCTCTTGGACAGCTTTGAGATTACATACATATGTTTCTCGGCTGCATCACATTCACATTCATATTCACTACGACCTAGAGTACCATTTACGAATAGGAACACCCATCAGCTCTATAAAGCGCCATAATACAAAGTACAACAGTACAGCATTGTGATCACACAGTAAGTAAAAATCCTACCAAAAAGCTTTAGACAAGCAGATCACTATATTCATCCTATAATAAAATTTTTCATTAGCTGTACAAAAGGAATTAGTTGCACAGGTGAGCAAAATTAAGGTTTCTCATGTTTCCTGGGTGCAGTGTGTTTATTATCAAGTGTTTATATATTTTAGTGTGTTGCTTATAACGAGTTAATATACATAATACTTATGTTTTGTCCCACTCAGGGCGTGTTTAATGGTCCCTGTCTATGCAGCACAATAACACCGATGGCTGAATACATCGCCGATCTTTGTGACGTGAGTAAGGCAATGTTCTCTTTAATTATCTCTAATAGTGAATGCAGCGGGTTCGTTTCTTGCCCACCTCAGCGCTGGAATCTAGCTGCAAAAACATGGTGACAGCTGCAGATTCAAGCTCGTTGTTCACTTAATGTCCCCTGTCAATAAAGCGCCGCCGTTGTTATGGCGCTGTAACTTGAATAGCCGACAGTTTGCATCACTATTTAACAGTCCCAATAATGCACTGAGTACACGGTGCGTGTTTACATTTGTTCTTGTGAATTGCATGCCACAACAGTTTACAGGTTTTTGAAGACTGGCCTTTTTTTATCGAGACCGAGACATTATAACATGCATTTCCTTAGCGTAGCAGTTTGCAGTATGTGTATGTGCCAGCAGTTACCTTTTACTGTGCAGCATATTATTTTCGCGCCTCATGTGAGTGAAGAGTACGGCTCTAATGGTTAAGCTCTGACTATAGGTATAGGGTGTGCACCGGAAGACGTGCTTTTATTAAGTGATTTGAGTCGCTTCACTACTCATTTGGCACCTGTTTTTCATTAGATTTCTGGAATATCTACTTCGTCTACTTGTGTGAAGGGAATTCGGAAGGCTGTGTTTAGTAACTCTGCTTTGGCAGCGCGGTCTTCCACAGTATCTCCATTGCTATCGCGCAGAGAAGACTTTGATTTTGTCTTTCCGTTACCATACATCGTATACGACCAGAATCTCTTTGGGCTTTCTGCCAGGTTTCGAAACAAAGTTTCGTCGTGGAAACTATTGTAAGCATTTCGCATTGAATTCCGCATAAATTGCAAGCTTCTGTAAATGATCACCAATCGTCGTGATTTTGTGTCTGTTTAAATTTGAGATGTTTTTTTCGTTGTTTTTGCTACAGTGTTCTAACGAGTTTTTTTCGTTGTTTTTGCAACAGTGTTCTAACCCGTTTTGTGTACCAAGGAGGATCAGCTCCGTCGTTTGTTAATTTATTTGGTATAAATCTCTCAATTGTTGCCGATACTATTTCTTTAAATTCAAGCCACATGTGGCTATACTTACATTGTTAATATGAAAGGAGTGGAGATTGTCTCTCAGGAAGGCGTCCAATGAATTTTAGTCTGCTTTTATGAACAGGTATTTTTCTCGTTTATTTTTGGAGGATATGGGGTTTACAATATTCAGTTTCGCTACGACAACCCTATGTACACTAATCCTTGTATCCGTTTTGAGGTCAAGTGTGCTTTCACAACCGTTTACTATTCCTATGGGTCCATGAACAAACTGCTCGAAATAATTTTTAGAGAACGTGTTTAGCACAATTTCGGATGATGTTGTATGCGTACCTCTGGGATTAAACATATATTTTTGACAACATATCGAGGGTAAATGAAAGACACCACCAAATCTAATTGTATGAGTCGGGTAGGTGTTTGAAATCAATCTCAATTTTTCCTTGTACCTTTTCGCAATTGTATCATCTGAAATGGGAGATCGGTAAAAGGACCCAATTAATGTTTTATTCCGGTTGCCTACAATAAACTCTGCCCATACTTACTTAGAGGAACTATCTACTTCATTTCCGTGACAAGATAAAATACTTCTAATAGCAACGAGCACGCCAGCTCCAACTGTGTTTAGTTTATCGTTTCGGAGCACTATTAGCTTCTTCGCAAAAATTTCGGCTGAACTTATCTCACACTTTAGCCAGCTTTCAGTGCCTATAACGATTTGAGCATCAGTGCTTTTTATTACCAACACAGCTACGACAATTTACTACTGTTATACCGATGGTTTCTGTATCTACGTTCTTCCTGTCTTCTGCTTGAACCCTTTGCGGCTGAAGCCCGTTTTGTGTTTTCCGGAGACCCTCTTACTAAAAAACCGCCCAGTTCACGCAACACAGCCCGTGCTATCCGTGTAGCGGCCTCCTGCGTGCAGTGGTCTTCTGACCTATTCAGCGGAACCCGAAACCCTACAAACCTACGGTGCAAGTCAAAGATACACCATGAGCATGCTGGCTTTTTCTGTGTTGACATATCCCTTCGTCCACTCACAACCTACTGCTTAGATTGTCAATATTAACTGACGAACAAGTCCCAGAGCAGTCAAGGAACCGACAACCACACCGTAAGAAAGCATAAAAACATTGTTCCCAGCAACTGCACAGATTGAATGGCACAAGCAAGGGTCGCTACTGTAACTTTCCGAAATAAGGTATCTCGCAAATGACTCACACTACAGTCCTGTAACAAGCACGATTAACATTTTGATTTACCCCAGTATGTTTGCACAAAAATACACTTTCTATGTATTATTACAATCTACTTAGTGACTAACAATACAAGCCCCTGACTACGAATGCAATTCTGTGAAAACCGCACATCATCATCGCTTTCCTTTTCCGGAATATTTACAGTTACAGTTTAAGGCGATTTACCCTGTGTGTACGTATAGGGTAGAAGGAAAGATAGCAGATGAAAGCAGATAACTAGATTTTAAGAAAAAGATTTGTTTGTCCATGAAAATAATTTACAGATAATAAGTTCTCTCTTACAAGAGACATATTCCACATGTTGGACTATTACACAAAATATACATGTTCTCAACGTAGGAAGAACAACATGCTTCATATTGTGGATTTGCTTTTAAAACAGAATAATAACATACAACAATGGTATATACACAGTTTTAGAGAAAGTAACCTAACAATTAACAGTAGTGTACATGGATGGAAACAAGTCTCAACCCCAAAAAATAATTAATGTAGAACAATGAAATTACGGGCATACATTCGTAGAGTGGAAGTGAATAATTTCTTTTCGCTCCCTTCTCCGATACTTACAGCGTGTTTTTCACCTTCAGTCCACAGACGCTTGAGTCAATCACGGCCTTGGACACGCCTGTAAATATGTCTTCCCCCGCGAAATCCTGCTTTTGTCCCTCTTCCGGCCAGCAGGTAAACGGAGCGCGCTCTGTCCTACAGGCGGCCACAATGAGACGGACCGGTTCCGGCGGCGGGCTCTTTGTGGGCCACGCAAACGCGCAGTCGCTAACGGCTCACTTTGATGAGTTCTGTGACCTTTTCTGCCAATCGCTGTTCCACATAATCCTCGTCTCTGAAACTTGGTTGAAACCAAACATTTCTTCCGACGCTATCCGAATCACTGGTTACTCTCTCCTAAGGGCAGATGGTGAAACACGACGCGGGGGTGGTGTGGGTGCCTATGTTCGCTCTGATCTGACACCTACTGTACTATGCACATCGGATGCAAAGGAGGAAGGAGAAGCAGAGTTCTTGTTTTTCGAAGTAAATACTTCAAATCAGAAACTGCTAATTGGAGTAATCAATAAACCTCCAAACGTCGGTGCCATGTCCTCCTTTCAGTCTGCCCTGTCCACACTCGTGACACAGTATGAACACATAATCATTATGGGCGACACAAACATCGACTTACAGTTAAAATCTAACTCTGCCGAAAAACTAAGGCGACTGTTCCACTCCAATGATATGAGGTTAATACCGCTGGACCCAACTCATCACACGCCACACAGCCACACACTCATAGATATAATAGCAACAAAGCGACCAGATAAAATAATCCGCGCCAGTCAGACATCCGCTCCGGGACTCTCTGCTCATGACGTGATATTCTTTAATTACTGGATGCATACTACCAAAGAAAAATCTCTCCTGGTAACCTACAGAAACTTAAAAAATGTTAACCATGACGCTCTTCAAAAGGATTGCTCAGACATCCCTTGGCATGATACAAGCAATGAACCGACTTTAGACGGAAAAATTCGGCAATTATGTCGCAAAATTATTGCACTGTATGATAAACATGCTCCTCAACGCACTGTCAAGGTAAAGAGAGCTCCCACTTCGTGGCTCACCACTGCATTACGCCAGTTAATGAATAAACGTGATGCTGCACATAGGGCCTTCAAGCGTAACCCAACTCCCGAGGCGTACGAAGCTTATAGGAAACTCCGAAACAGAACCAAGCAAAGCGTGAGGAATGCCAAAATCAGACATGCCCGCTCTGTCGTATGCGGCATATCAAAAGCTGCTGTACTGTGGAAAAAGCTGCGCAGTTTCGGTATAGGGAAGCGAAGATCTGACGCTGTTTATCAAGAGTCTGCAGAAGAATTAAACGATTTCTTCTCAACAACTGTAAACTGCCACGCGGCGACAAATTACCAGCCTCAAGATATCAATCTCTCGAGAGACAAGTTTTTCCTAAAACATGTCACTACCGGCACAGTACACGAGGCAATTATGAGAATCTCTTCTGAGGCAGTAGGAAATGATGGAGTGAGCATTGGCATGATTAAGAACGTCGTAGACACTATTATTCCAGTTATCACAGACATCTTCAACCTGTCTCTTGTCAGTAGTACATATCTTATTGAGTGGAAGCAAAGTTTAATTCAGCCTATACCCAAAACTGACAACCCTAAGTCGCCAGGTGACTACAGGCCGATCAGCAGACTACCTGCAGTATCTAAAGCCCTAGAATACATCGTCCATGAACAGCTGACGGATTACCTCAAAACTCATAACAACCATGACGAATATCAGTCAGGCTTTCGAAAGCACCATAGTACAGCAACTGCATTAATCAAAGTAACTGATGACATTAAACATGCTATGGACAGACGTGAAGCTACTATCCTAACACTGCTTGACTTTAGCAAGGCTTTTGACACAGTTGACTTCGATATATTACTAATTAAAATGAAACGGCTGAATTTCTCAAACAGCGCAATACACTGGTTCGACAGCTACCTCAAAAACAGAAGTCAACAAGTCATTTGTGGGTCGGAAAAGTCATCATGGAAAAGCGTGTGTTCTGGAGTTCCCCAAGGCTCCGTCCTTGGTCCACTACTCTTCTCACTGTACATTAATGATATTTCTTCAGTGATTCACTCCTGCAACTACCATCTTTATGCCGACGACATCCAACTGTACATAAGTGCAAGCCCCAAAAACATTGCTGGCGCAGTAGCGAGTATGAATGCAGATCTTTGCTCTGTTTCTCGATGGGACAGAACCTAGGTCTGAAACTAAACCCCAAGAAATCCCAGGTCATACTTATTTCTCATCCAAAGTTAATCAGCCGGTACTTTCGCTAAACAGTCCCTAAAATACTCCTCAATGGTACCCAACTACCATACCAAAAAACAGTAAAAGACCTAGGAATAGTCTTGGATGAACACCTAAACTGGGAAGAACAAACAGACACAGCTTGCCGGAAATCGCTCTCCTCCCTACATGCAATTCAAAAATTTAGAAAAATATTTCCTACCCATGTTAAACAAAAATTAGTCCAAACACTAGTCTTGCCTAATCTTTACTACTGCGATGTAGTTCAACACGGCACAAATAGTGAAAATTCTAGATGCCTCGAGCTAGTGATCAATGCTTGCGTTAGATACGTGTGCAATATTCGGTTGTATGATCATATCAGTCCTTCATACTCCCAGCTAGGTTGGATACGCCCACATAAGGCACGCGATCTCCACACGATGTGCTTACTTCATCGATTTCTTAGCCACTGGTGCCCCAATACTTATCTTCTCACATTAAACACCTATCATCATTCCACAATCGCAATACCAGATCGGATACGTCTATCATCTTGGCTGTACCTTTACATAACACAAAATCTTTCTTCGTGTCATTCTCCATCTCAGCCATACGACTATGGAACGCGCTCCCCTGTGATCTGCGTCTTATCTAGACCTACTCAACATTCAAGAGGGAACTCAAAACTTACATATTAGGGACGGTATAGCCACCATTGTTGTTCCTCTCCCATCTCTTTCTTTCTCAGATCCATCACAGCTTCGAATTTTACCATTCTATTTCTCTTCCTCTAACCTATCTAAATCTTAAATATCTCTTTCACCCCATTCTATCGTCTTATGTCTCTGCTCGATGAGAATAACTCACAAGCTGCAAGAACACAACGAGAAAATTCCCAACTAACAATGGGACTGACATTCACAAAAGAAAAGTATGTTTACATTCATATACATAGTCATTATTATAATTATTATTATAATTATTCTTATTATTCTTGATTGTTATAATTATTTTTTATTGTTATAATTATCATTGTACTACTGTTATAATATCTATTTTTTTCTTTAACATCAATTCTGCATAATACGTTATATGTCCTTAATGTTATGTAGAAATTGTCACACATTCAATGTGAGTATGCCTGGTTAGGTGTAAGAGAGGGCCTGAAGGCCCTAATCTTGCCAGGTAAAATAAATGCATAGATAAATAAATATAAGGCTAATCCCAAGATATTCAGCTTTTTTGTTTTGTCAAAAATATTTTAATGAAAAAACGTAATAGTATTTTTCATTTATTGTCTGCAGAAAAAGTCAAACAAGTATTGCAATATTTTCAAGTTCCCTTCCTATTATCAATGAATATCAATGAATATAAATATTTTATTCTGAAAAACGCAGAATATGCTAAAAGTCTTACATGTATTGGCAGGTGCCAATCAAAGAAATCACGACCATTTATCAGTTTTTTAATAATAAGCACCCACCCACCCACCCACACACACACACACACACACACACACTACTACATAACATAGGATTTCGATTCCTTCAGGATGCTGTGCGGGCACTCCGAGCAGTCTTCAACCATCAGAGCCCTTGATACCCACGCTGCGCAAGCCCACCACCTGTGTCTGTACGGTATGTGTATAATGTGTGTATTTTTTGAGACTTGCAGACTCCACAATATGCCATACTTTCGACTCGACTTTCATCAGGCCAGTGATCTTAATTTTGTTAGGCGTTATGCCTTAAGAACTCTCGTCTACATATCCAGATTTGTCGAATGCACTGGGGTAGAACTTTATTACTTCATATGAATTACAACTCAATAGATGAAGCTGTCGCTATCCATGTAACGTAGCTCTGAATCCGCAAAGTGAGTTTTTGCATTTTGGAACCGGTACACACACCTACATGAACAAGTTTTCTGGATTCAACAGGAACCTTATCAATCTCCAGAGCAATGAAAGCAATGTTGAAGATGTGACTGTTTTCAAATTTGTCATGCGGAGATAACCTGCAGTGCCACAACGTTCCTTGTAATGGTTACATATGTACTGTGCCCTCATAAAGTTCAGCAGGTGAATTGTAAATTTTTTAACGATTTTTCCAGTAGCAGCCAGGCAACAGTGGCTGGCTTGGCCAGTGCGCTTATCGAGTAAGCCGCCGGGCAGTAATGTTGACATTACGTCAAAACACTCTACTCAGATATGTTTTGTGACGCCAGTCCTGAATAAGGTGCATGCAATGGCTAAGGCTGCCACAGAATGTGACCAGAAGTGAAGTAACATTTTGTATCTCAGAGCAATTGTTGCTACCGAGTAACTCGCACGCTGCAAATTTAACCAAGTCTAGCAACACATGCTCAGGGCAGAGTGAGCTAGGGAGAGCTGTAAGGGTAAGTATACAGAAAACTACTCTTCAACCCCCTCTCCCCTCCCACAAAAGGATTACGTCAGAAACATATATGTACGGGTATAAATAATCAAGATTAGGGGCTTAAAGCATTCAGTCATGTCACCATTCTGTCTGTATCTTTAACGGGAGAGATTCGCCAGCTATTGAATTTCTGAGGAACGATGGCTAATTGTTGGTGAGAAGACCTGCTGACTACTTGAGATCTGAGGCACAATGCTTGCCATACAGAGCTTGGGTGCTTCCAGCTGCCACCCTGTGAGGAACATCGCCTACGGACTTAAAGCTGTCTATAATGAGACGTCATTGGCCATCGCTTTGGTCGACCCCTGGTGGATGACTGGGGCATTTTCGCTAGACATCAAGAGACTATTATCGGCGCATAACATGTGGACCACGATTGTGCACGGGGCGGCCGAACCGGCAAAAATCTGGAGGACGGGCTGTGCTCTTTCATCACTACTGGCGATATACATGGCACTGTAGTGGCTGTCACCCACGACAATCGACTGCTTTTGTGCGCACACAGTACGGTGCTGAGACCAACCAGCGTGCTATATAATTCTGTTTGGATGAACAACAATCAATACAATCAAGGTTTAACTGCACACCCTGATTTGAAGGTGCCCTCTCCCTCATCATTTCTCTCGTCCACCTTGACACTTAGTGTCCCAGAATAAGCCAAGCCGTTACATTTTGTGATCAGTAAATGGTCGTTACACTTCCCCAACAAGGCATGTTGGGTGAAGAAGTGATTGTCCAATGTATAAACGCTACAGTTTTGTGGGAGAAGTAATTACTGGGTAACTCTCGATATCCAAGGTCCTTGGCTTGGTGTCGAGAAGTAGGTTTTTGTATTTTGCTAATTATGTGTGAGCAGTGGTACATGGCTTATCTCCAGTTGACCAGTACCGGCATAGTAGAGTAGGGTGGGGCGAGTCTCAATTTGCTTATGTTTCAGTCAGTATCTGTTCTCAGTTATTAGATTTTATTTGTGAGTACTGAATAGATTACATTTAATATCACGTTTGCGTAGGCACCTGAACCAGTGGACGTACCATTGTTTAAGGGTAGTGGTAGGCCCGATAAGCTGGTATCAGTAAGGTGTCAAATTTGCAGTCTGGTAGGGGACCAACTGCTGTACTCTATGGCTTTAGGAGCTGCATGTTGTCCTTGTAGATGTGTTAGTCATTTGGCTCGAGACAATTCAGAGTGTACATGAGCGAGGAAATAGTAATCTATAATACATTATGAATACTGAGTGAATTAGTTAGTAATTTTTGTCTTTGTTTCACAAAACAGAAATACGTGCTGCTACTACTACAGTCTGTCACTGCTCTAAAGGAGTAAGTTGGCTATCTAACAAATGAAAATTTGGAGCAGGATCGTCAGGAACTCCTTGGTAGATGTCAGGTCTTAGAAGCCGTACAGTTTCAATCACTGTCTGAGTCAGTGGAAGATAAGGCCGAGTTGGAAATGGCTTCTTCTTCTTTTCTTCTACCTGTAGAAGCACATATAATCCATTTTCGGGTAAAACAACGGAAGATGTGTCAATATTCATTAATGATCTTACAGCTGCTGCTGCCATGAGCGGTGGGTCAGATGAAGTAAATCTACGTGTTGCTAACTGGCGTTTAACAGGGAAAACCAAGTCACGTGTTGTGTCCTGAGATCCGCAGTAAAGCACAGTTGTTTAAGCAGTTGGTCGCGGAACTACGCCAGCGTTACCACAAACAGCTATTCCACGAGAAGCTCAGAACTTTGTCTTTGAAACGAAGTGAGTCAGTAGAAATATTCGCAAAGACAGTGAAAAAACCTATGTGTCTACCAATATTGCTGATATCTGTTCATTCGTTCAATATATACCGAAGTAAACAGCCAAATGTGGATTGAAATCATTTTCTATTTGCAATGGCAAACCATTCTTTACAACATCAGTTGAACTACATTATGGAACACAACCAGGTGGCACCTAAAAAGTACGAGAAATAAATCAAATGATAGTGTACATTAGATAACAGGAAGCCTGAATGCACCCAATCTAAGTTCTGCTTTTAATAACTGGTGTACTAGTCATCCATTGGTAGTCTCACTTTTTCAGAAAGAAACACATCATTTGCACTGAAACTCTGAAGACAACTAAAACAGAAATCCCTCCAAAATAAGAGGGAAAATAAAATTTTTACTGTACGGATACCAGAAAGATACCACAATTACGTCGTATGCATCCCCCCCCCCCCCCCCCCAGATATTGTGTTGTGCTTAGCACCATGCACAGTGAAGACACAGTTGATGAGGAAACCAATAAACCAAACAATACTATGGACTACAAGATGACTGACTCGACTCGAAGTGCAGTAAATACCCCGTGGCTCGAGTAACAAGAAGATGGACAGTTGATGTATGATTCGCTCTACTAAATATCGCTGGTATCAAATGCCCAAATAGTCCAGTGTAGAATTCCAAAGGAAAACAATGATGATATTTTTGGAACACATGTCTCAACAACTTACTAGAGCACAATTAGATGTAAGATCCCACATTCCGATGCTGCCAAAGGGTACCAAAATATTTTTTGCACCTTTTAAATTGAAAGAACCTTGAGATTCGGAAGAGCCTCCAAACAAAAAGGAGAGTCTCTACGTTATGAGTGGCAGAGTAATGAATGTTGTTACCACAGTTTCTTGTGGTCACTGTAAGATGTTTGCATGCAAAAATGACTCTCCCACTGATTGCGAAAAGTGTACATCGAACACTGCCGATGAATTAGAGGAGAATGATGAGTAAACTCCGTTTTCACATAATATCAGTATCGTCACTTCTAATAACACAAACGGTCTTGTCGCAGTGGTAATACCTGTTCCTGCCCGATCACCGAAGATAAGCGCTATCGGGCTGGACTATCACTTCGATGGCTGACCGTACGAGTGTGCTGAGCGCTACTGGCAAGCAGGGTACTCTCCACCTTTGTGAAGCTAATTGAGAAGCTATTTAATGGAGAAGTAGTGGCCCTGGTCGGGTCAGGATAGAGGTGTGATGACCACATGCAACTTTGTACCCACAGCCACTGACGTCTATCGGCTGGGGATGACATGGCGAACACTCAGTGCCACGGAAAAATTATATGAAATTTTTTTTCAATACCAGTGGATTCTAAGACAATTTTTTTCAAGTTAATGTTACAAAAAAAGACACAACTGCTCGAGAGTTAACCATTTGACAGGAAATAAGTAATATTTTTTGAAAGCTATTGTTCGGATTTCAAACTGGTTGCGATACATAATGAGAATTTACTTAATTCATTAGACAATTAATTACGGGATGCTGGCACATTTTGTGATCTGCCGCGCGGATTTAGCTGTGCAACTAACTATATCCTACCGTTTTACGACAAGTACTGCAAAATGGTACAGGTCTTATATCTCTGACAGGGACAAAGATTTTCAGTAGGAAAGGGATGTAGATTAAGCTATCATACGACATCCACCTCGCAATAAATTTAGCTTGGTATTCCATAAGGTTCCATCTTCTGTCCTTTCTTTTTCTTCTGGACATCAGTGACGTTTCATCAGTAACATTACCAAACGCCAATGACACAGAAACTGCAATAAAAGCAAAACAAGTATAGACTTAGAAAGGTCGTTCAACTGAATTTTCGTTTAATAAATGGTGCATAGCAAATTCGTTTCACTAAAGTTTGAAGAAACACGCTGCATGCTGTTCAGAAGTTGTGAGATGTTTCCCTCCAGTACGTGTGTAATGTATGACGACAAGCAAATTGGCGAACTTACAACTATAAATTCTTGGGATTTTACCTTAATAATAAAGTAAAGTGGCAGAAGCAAACAACAGAACTGCTTAATCACGTAAGGAAATATCTAATCACAGTACGAAAGTTGTGAAACATAGATGCTGTAAAAATTTAAAAAACTAGTGTACGTTGCTTACTTTCATTCCATTATGTGATTTGGGATTTTTTCTTTTGTTTTGGAGGGGGTTAACTCATCATGTCGAGCTAAAGCGCAAAAAATGTAGTACAAGCTATCGGTGGTATGAACTTCACAACATCCTCCAAACGTATGTTTAGAAAAATGGAGATTCAAATTATTGCTTCACTATACATCTATTCCTGAATTAAATTTGTCATTAAAATATATCTGATTTTGAGATCAACTGCTAAGTTCATGGAATCAGTACTAAAAATAAGAAAATTCTTGACTGCGGTTTAAAGTCTCTTACTTTGGTCCAGAAAGGGATCATTATCCAGGACAAACATTTTCAAATATTTGCCGGCGGCCACAGAAAGTTTAACTGGTAATAAAGAGCCGCACGGGGTAGCCGTGTGATCTAGGGCGCCTTCCCACGGTTCGAGCGGCTCTCCCCGTCTGAATTTCGAGTCCTCCCTCGGGCATGGGTGAGAATGTTGTCCTTAGCGTAAGTTAGTATGAGCTACAGTAAGTAGTGTGTATGCCTAGAGACCGATACCTTAAGCAGTTTGGTCTCATAGGAAATTACCACAAATTTGCGATTTGCTAATAAAGTTCAACTTAAGAGGAGTTCAAAGGACTTATTTGTGACCAAATCCTTCTATTCCATTGTAGAATTTCGTAACAGAGCCGAGTGATATGTATATATTATTAAGAATGTTAAATAATGCAAGCATTATATAGAGTCATACTTCTGTAGAAATTCAAAACACTAGTACCATCATTGTGCACAAATATTGTAAAACGTTTTCATTTGATTATGCTTGACCACAGCAGCCTAGGACTAATCATATATATCTAATTGATCTGAACATTTACATGTTTTCTAACACGTTTGTTATACTTACTCCAATTTTTCTAAGAAGTTGTCGAAGGAAAGAATGGCGGCTCTCACAAGCTCATCTTACTACAACTCCATATAAATCAGATACTCTTTTTGTCTTACTTCGTGATATTATGTTGCTGTATTATACCAGGCCAAAGCAGTTACTTCCTGTCCCTCCCCCCACCACCCTCCTCTTCCTCCCCTGCCTCCTCCATCCCCTCCCCCCCAGAAGTGAAAAACTAAGTTTACAGCGTAGACCGATGATATGGACCCACAGCCTCTAAATAATTAGTGAAAGAAAACATGTTAGGCCTATTATGGAACACATTTTCTTTTATTAGAACTAGAGTAATTTCTGACTATGGAGGTGTATGTGTAAAAATATTCGCTATTACATTCATGCATCCCTCTAATTGATAATATACTACTCATTGGTACATTCACTTAATGTATTTTGAATGAGATGGGGGCAGGAGCAGTCTCTCGCACCCAGTTTGGAAACAAAGTTGTATGCCTATACGGTTTACCAGCTCCAATCTTCGACTGTGCAGCAAAATCTATAGAACAAGATCTTAAATTATATATTATGCAGATGAATTAGTTAATTTCTGAAATGAAGTTTTTCGCTGATCGTCATTTCAGGAAACAGATACTTTGCACTGGATCCCTTGTAATGTGTGTCACCTGAGTTTCCCCGACTATTAATTAATTACGTGTAAAAACTAGCATTTTACATTTTATTTTTTGAATGCAGCTTAATCTAAAAGTGGCAAACATCAGAGCCAGGCGCATTGCTGATAATGTAGTTATAGGTCAAATAGGCTGACAAGGTTTGGTCATCACTGGGTTTGTACACTCCTGGAAATTGAAATAAGAACACCGTGAATTCATTGTCCCAGGAAGGGGAAACTTTATTGACACATTCGTGGGGTAAGATAGATCACATGATCACACTGACAATACCACAGGCACATAGACACGGGCAGCAATGCAGGCTGCTATTCTCCCATGGAGACGATCGTAGAGATGCTGGATGTAGTCCTGTGGAACGGCTTGCCATGCCATTTCCACCTGGCGCCTCAGTTGGACCAGCGCTCGTGCTGCACGTGCAGACCGCGTGAGACAACGCTTCATCCAGTCCCAAACATGCTCAATGGGGGACACATCCGGAGATCTTGCTGGCCAGGGTAGTTGACTTACACCTTCTAGAGCACGTTGGGTGGCACGGGATACATGCGGACGTGCATTGTTCTGTTGGAATAGCAAGTTCCCTTGCCGGTCTAGGAATGGTAGAACGATGGGTTCGATGACGGTTTGGATGTACCGTGCACTATTCAGTGTCCCCTCGACGATCACCAGAGGTGTACAGCCAGTGTAGGAGATCGCTCCCCACACCATGATGCCGGGTGTTGGCCCTGTGTGCCTCGGTCGTATGCAGTCCTGATTGTGGCGCTCACCTGCACGGCGTCAAACATGCATACGACCATCATTGGCACCAAGGCAGAAGCGACTCTCATCGCTGAAGACGACACGTCTCCATTCGTCCCTCCATTCACGCCTGTCGCGACACCACTGGAGGCGGGCTGCACGATGTTGGGGCGTGAGCGGAAGACGGCCTAACGGTGTGCGGGACCGTAGCCCAGCTTCATGGAGACGGTTGCGAATGGTCCTCGCCGATACCCCAGGAGCAACTGTGTCCCTAATTTGATGAGAAGTGGCGGTGCGGTCCCCTACGGCACTGCGTAGGATCCTGCGGTCTTGGCGTGCGTCCGTGCGTCGCTGCAGTCCGGTCCCAGGTCGACGGGCACGTGCACCTTCCGCCGACCACTGGCGACAACATCGATGTACTGTGGAGACCTCACGCCCCACGTGTTGAGCAATTCGGCGGTACGTCCAGCCGGCCTCCCGCATGCCCACTATACGCCCTCGCTCAAAGTCCGTCAACTGCACATACGGTTCACGTCCACGCTGTCGCGGCATGCTACCAGTGTTAAAGACTGCGATGGAGCTCCGTATACCACGGCAAACTGGCTGACACTGACGGCGGCGGTGCACAAATGCTGCGCAGCTAGCGCCATTCGACGGCCAACACCTCGGTTCCTGGTGTGTCCGCTGTGCCATGCGTGTGATCATTGCTTGTACAGCCCTCTCGCAGTGTTCGGAGCAAGTATGGTGGGTCTGACACACCGGTGTCAATGTGTTCTTTTTTCCATTTCCAAGACTGTATGTTTCATCTTTACTTCATGGCATGTCGACGATATGCAAGCTTCGAGACAGTACGAGAAACGTAACCACGGGCAACTACACTCGATGGCGCGCAGAATATAGTTACATTCTGCAGCAAGCTGAATCCAAAGACGTATCAAGATATGATAGGGGCACACTGCGTGGCCTATAGGTGACATTCAGGTTAAATATCAGTTAATCTATTGTCTTCGCTTTTTGTTCGTGTGGCGAAATTTTTTTTCGTATTACGGCATCATTACTATGCTTATGTTTTATTTTCACAATTTTTTAAACTCTTCTTCCTTACATTTTTGTCAGACAGACATTTATTCACATACTTGGAGATTCCCGATGATAGAAAAATTAGTGGTAACCTATTTTGACTGTACTGGGTCACCACGAGAACTACACTACTGGCAATTAAAATTGATACAGCACGATGGAAGAAAGAAGAAGATGCTGTGACACGCAAATGATTAGCTTTCCAGAGCATTCAGACATGGTTGGCGCCGGTGACGACACCTACATGTTGCTCACATGAGGAAAGTTTCCAACCGGTTTCTCGTACACAAACGGCAGCTGACCGGCGTTGCCTGGTGTATCGTTGTTATCATGCCGTGTAAGGAGGATAAATGCGTACCATCACGTTTCCTACTTTGATAAATGTCGGATTGTAGCCTATGGCGATTGCGGTTTATCGTATCGCGAGATTGCTGCTCGCGATGGTCGGCATCCAATGACTGTTAGCAGAATATGGAATCGGTGAGTTGAGGAAGGTAATACGAACGCCGTGCTGGATCCCAACGGCCTCGTATCACTACAGTCGGGATGACAGGCATCTTATCCGCATGGGTGTAACGGATCGTGCAGCCACGTCTCGATCCCTGAGTCAACAGATGGGTACGTTTGCAAGACAACAATCAGCTGCACGAACAGTTCGACGACGTTTGCAGCAGCATGGACTATCAGCGCGGAGACCATGGCTGCGGTTATCCTTGACATCGCATCACAGACAGGAGCACCTGCCATGGTGTAGGTAACGACGAACATGGGTTTACGAATGAAAAAACCGTTATTTTTTCGGATCAATCCGGATTCTGTTTACAGCATGCATGTTTGGCGACATCGCAGTGAACGCACACTGGAAGCGTGTATTCGTCATTGCCATACTGGCGTATCACCCGGCGTGATGATATGGGGTACCAGTGGTTACACGTCTCGGTCACCTATTTTTCGCATTGACAGTGGGCGTTACATTTCTGATGTGTTACGACCCGTGGCCCTACCCTTTACTCGAATCCTGTGAAACCCTACATTTCAGCAGGATAATGCACGACGGCAAGTTGCAGGTCCTGTACGGGCTTTTCTGGATACAGAAAATGTTCGACTGCTGCCCTGGCCAGCACATTCTCCAGATCTCTCACCAACTGAAAACGTCTGGTCAATAGTGGCCGAGCAACTGTCTCGTCACAATACGCCAGTCACTACTTTGATGAACTGTGGTATCGTGTTCAAGCTTAATGGGCAGCTGTACCTGTCTGTACACGCCATCCAAGCTCTATTTGACCCAATGCCCTGGCGTATCAAGGCCGTTAATACGGCCAGAGGTGGTTGTTCTGGGTACTGATTTCTCAGGATCTATGCACCCTAATTGCGTGAAAATGTAATCATATGTCAGTTCCAGTATAATATGTTTGTCCAATGAATACCCATTTTTCATATGCATTTCTTCTTGGTGTAGCAATTCTAATGGCCAGCTGTGTCAAATTACATAAAATACAAAAAAGCAAAATTGCAATCAAAATGAACAGCTATAAAAGTATTAAAATGTGCAACCTCGAAAAACTTGCTGTAAAACAAGGCTGAAAAAATAATAACATTCACTTGGAACTTATAAAATCACTTAAGGAAGTGTGATGCAGAAGCTTACACACTGATGTCCAAAAACATTACGACCATCTGCTTCTTGGCGCCTTTTAATGAAACACATAATTTATTCTGTGTATCAGGGATCTAATAGTTTGTTGGGAGATTTGTGGAGGTATGTGGCAATAAATGTCTACACTCTGGTCATGTAATTCGCTTAAATAGCGGGCCGTTGAATTGCGTACGTAGTGATGGCGGCCAATAGCGATCCGGATGAGTTCAATACGATTTACATCAGCCGAATTTGGTCGCCGAGACATCAACGTGAGTTCACTATAACCCTCCTAAAACCACAGTACCACTGTCCTGGCCCAGGGACACAGACAACTATACTGCTGAAAGATGACGTCGCCGTCGGGGAAGATATCAAATACGAAAGAATGCAGGTGATTCGTAGCTCTCAGCGTATCTGCGATTTCTACTACCAACCTGCTTTCGGGGCGCGCTGCACGTTTCAGGCCACCGTTCATCTCGATGACGGCCACCATAGACCTCGTGTTGCGCTTCGGCGAGACGAGAGAATGCTCGAGATTTACTGACCCTCAAAAGAGTGTTCGCCATGGTAAAGTAATCAAAACGTTTGGAATTTTGATAAAAGTATAAGCTATTGGGTAAAGATGGGTGATATATGGTATGTTTAAGAACCAAGAAGCGTGAGGAACGGTAGAACAAGATAGAATTCCTAGGATTAAAAAGAATGTGAGGATGCGATGCAGTCCTTCTCGCCCACTGTTCAATCGTAAATCGAAGAAGCATTGACGGAAGTAATAGAAGGGTCGAGAGTTTGATTAAAATTCATGGAGAAAGGATATCGTTGATAAGATTCGTTGATGACATCACTACTCTCAGCGAACATGAAGCGGAAAAGAAAGGAAACAGTCCACAGGACTCAAAATGAAGACCGACACGAAGAAAAGAGATATATATAATGAGACAAGGAGAAATGAGTATAGCAACAGATCAGAATCGAGGAAAGAATTTTGCTGTGTTATCTTGGAGGCAAAACAGCACGTAATGGACGGCACAAGAGAGATATAAGAAGAAGGCTAGCTGGGGCAAGACGGTACTCAGTAAAAGGTACCTACTAGTGTTAAACAAGGGCCAGAAGTGAAGATATTACAATATTACTGAAGGTATTGCTGTGGTAAAATTTTTAAAATGATCTTTTTTTATTTGCTTTCCTGTATTTTAAACTAATTGTTAGTATCGATATGTTTGTATAACTACAAATCATAGAATCTAATACATCTATACTTGTAACCAAAGCCAGTGAACTCAAGGTGTAGCGTAGATCCAACGTGCCACAAGCGCATGTGTGTCTTCTCACAGGTATTTCATGTTACATAAATCGGATGAAATGCCGACACCACCATGGAACCCCACTAATATGTACAGACAGTGGGATTCAAGTAACGCCAGATACTTCACCCACAGCGGAGCTTAAAGCAACCTTCTCAGAATTTTCTATGGACCTTTAGCACTAAATCGTTCAAATGGCTCTGAGTACTATGGGAATTAACATGTGACGTCATCAGTCACCTAGAACCTAGAACTACTTAAACCTAACTAACCTAAGGACATCACACACATCCATGCCCGAGGCAGGTTTCACACCTGCGACCGTAACAATCGCGCGGTTCCGGATTGAAGCGCCTAGAACCGTTCGGCCACCGCGGCCGGCACTTTAAGCACTAACCTGCAGTTGAACCTACAAGTCCTGTCATCATCCCAAAAAATTGTAACTTGGACACTGTTAGAGGTAGAGGATGCTGTTCGCTGTAAAGCATTTACCAGCTCTCAATGGTTTTCTTTTTCTTCAGTTACAGCAGGCTTCCAATGTGTGTCCCACTCATCAGTCACAGAACATCAAGGGGAGATCCTAGTTCTGCCGATGTATTTGTCAGCATTGCTGCATCGATACTGCTGACTCCTTCACTGATTTTTATACGAAGGGTAGCAATATCTGTAGCAATGTCTCTGACTGGTGTTGTGTACACGTGACCCTACAAAGAGAAGTCTAAATAGCGTAACATCGGAAGAGCACGAAAGCTATGATGTGGAAGCATTATGACAAATCCATACTTCAGAGAATATGTCGCTCAGTACATCCCCCACGTTCGAATTATAATGATAGGATGCACCATCATGCTAGAAGACATGCACAGCCACAGTTTCGATCTGTGGTAGAAGAACCTGCTGGAGTATATTCAGGTAAACGGCTACTGTTGTGGTTTTATGTATGAAGAACAACGTGCAGATCACCCAGTTGGGCTTTATGCCGCAACAAAACATTAAGGTTGGAGGAATTACTCGTGTTTTCGTGAGGCGTGTGTGTTTTCGTAGCGCCCTATTCTGATGTTCTTTTTATTCACATATTCTGAAACTTGAAAGTTTAAGATCCTGAAAACAGTCACTTTCTCAGGTAGTCATCATCAGCATATGTTGGGGCCACCTGGGAGCATGCGAACGCAAACTGGAGAGGACGATCGTTTGACTATAATGCTCGGACCAATTGCACTTTAAAAGTATATGAAACACTTCATGGACAACTGATAGAGATTCCTGTAATTGACGTAATTCAAGACGAATTGACTTCTGGAACTACGCTGAAAAACACCTTGCACTCTTTCCACACGTGCCTGGGATGTACGGGGATGTACACGTCTTGGAAGGTCCAAATCACTGCCATTCTGAGTCATCGACTTTACTCAGTCTACACATGAACAAATAGATATTCTCATACAATAGGAATCATATTCTTTTGTCTGGTGCGTTACCTCCTAGAATTAAGTTAAAAAGGGCTCCCATCGCCGTATATAATCGAAATTTCTCGGAGGCTTTCCTTGATGTAGCACAATGACGAATTATTTACAGACGAATGGAAAAACTAGTAGAAGCCGACCTCGGGGAAGGTCAGTTTGGATTCCGTAGAAGTATCGGAACACGTGAGGCAATACTGACCCTGCGACTCATCTTAGAAAATAGATTAAGGAAAGGCAAACCTACGTTTCTAGCATTTGCTGACTTAGTGAAAGCTTTTGACAATGTTGACTGGAATACTCTCTTTCAAATTCTGAAGGTGGCAGGGGTAAAATTCACGGAGCGAAAAGCTATTTACAATTTGTACAGAAGTCAGATGGCAGGGACATCAAAGGGAAGCAGTGGTTGGGAAGGGAGTGAGACAAGGTTGTAGCCTCTCCCCGATGTTATTCAATCTCTATATTGAGCAAGCAGTGAAGGAATCAAAAGAAAAATTCGGAGTAGGTATTAAAATCCATGGAGAAGAAATAAAACTTTGAGGTTCGCTGCTGACATTGTAATTCTGTCAGAGACAGCAAAAGACTTGGAAGAGCAACTGAACGGATTGGACAGTGTCTTGAAAGGAGGGTATAAGATGAACATCAACAAAAGCAAAACTAAGATAATGGAATGTAGTCGAATTAAGTCGGGTGATGCTGAGGGAATTAGATTAGGAAATGAGACACTTAAAGTAGTGAATGAGTTTCGCTATTTGGGGAGCAAAATGACTGATGATGGTCGAAGTAGAGTGGATATAAAATATAGACTGGCAATGGCAAGGAAAGTGTTTCTAAAGAAGAAAAATTTGTCAACATCGAGCGTAGATTGAAGTGTCAGGAAGTCGTTGCTGAAAGTATTTGTATGGAGTGTAGCCATGTATGGAAGTGAAACATGGACGTTAAATAGTTTCGACAAGAAGAGAATAGAAGCTCTCGAAATGTGGTGCTACAGAATAATGCTGAAGTTTAGATGGGTATATCACAAAACTAATGAGGAAGTATTGAATAGAATTGAGGAGAAGAGTAGCTTGTGGCACAACCTGACTAGAAGAAGGGATCGGTTGGTTGGACATGTTCTGTGACATCGAGGGATCACCAATTTAGTATTGGAGGACAGCGTGGAGGGTAAAAATCATAGAGGGAGACCAAGAGATGAATACACCACGTAGATTCAGAAGGATGTAGGTACTGCGAGATGAAGAAGCTTGCACAGGATAGAGTAGCATGGGGAGCTGCATCAAACCAGTCTGAGGACTGAAGACCAAAACAACAACAACAGCACAATGTCGGGACGAGAAATCTTCCAAATGAGTTTCCCTCTACTATAGTGGTAGATCTCCTGAGAGAAAGGTTGGCATCGGGGTAGACGTCGGGCCACCCACTACCACTGACACTTGAAAATCCAGATTAAGATACCAACACCGTGAAGGCCAGGAAAAAACAAGATCAACTTAATAAAGAAATCGATTAATACCAGTTTCTCCCAGATTTAGTCTACGAAACACTCCCGAATTCAGTCGTGAGCTAAAATAGCTCAAAAATCCGGAGACTTCCGTGATTAACTGATACGAAAACCATCGTCTTACAATTGTACAGTAAACATTCTTTATTTCCGTCTGAAGTGTAATGTATGCTGCTTTAAACGCAAAGTAATTTGTGCAGCCATCGCCTAGAAAAGTCCACACTCTGTTTGACATGCTTACTCTTGAAGTCGTTTCACTAATTCTAGCGATTTTTATAATTAAAAATACAACTATTGTAAACTATTTAAAAGTATTTCTGAAGTTATCAGACTAATTTTATGCACTATAATTAATTCCAAATGTATAGTGACAATAGTTGATGTGTGTTATTATTGAGTGAGGTCAGGCGTTCATTTATAATCTCCGCCTTATATTGAGTAACCAGGAGCTGCTCACAGCTTATTAAATAAACTGTACTGCTGATGATCACGTGTGTTATTGTTTAGGTTTATATTTACCACGTTTTGCCACGTTTTATGGTTACATGAGAACATGCTGTCAAATGCCATTTGACTCTTGGTTGCATTCAGTTGCTTTATCTCACAGCACTAAAAGTTAAACAGTAAAATGATTTAATAACACCGATATGTAATTTTCAAAATTAACTAAGTTTTCCGTCTTTGGGAAATAAGAAAGGATAAATATATGAGAATTCGGTTGGAAACCTTCCTCATGTTAGCACGTTGTAGGTGTCGCCACCGGCGCCAACCTTGTGTGAATGCTCTGAAATGCTAATCATTAGCATATCGCAGCATCTTGCTCCTGGCGGTTAAATTTCGCGTATGTAGAACGTCATCGTCGTGGTGTAGCAATTTTAATGGCCAGTAGTGTGTTTCAGCCTGGATACAAGGCAGATTTGATTCTTAATCGATTTAACTAACCAAAATTTTCTTATGTTAATAATAAGGACGTGTGTATAGCATGTATATGTTGTGAAGTTGTGCCCACGAATTTCAGCTTATTACTCATGATTACTACAAGAAACCGATAATCCGATGTTGTACAATGATATATTTCCCCACACAGATGTCAAAATTACAACACTAAAATAACTTGATAATATGAATGTATCACAAGAAAGACTCATATCTAGCACATTTTGTGTCAAAAGGATGTATTGTGGACATGACAGGCCATAAGAACCCAACACATAATAGATGTCAACGTAGCATCTAACATCCCCTAGTGAAGAGAAAGAAACTATGTCTTTACTATGTGCAAGTTACACCACATATTTAACTGGGTACAAAAAGATACAAAATAAACGAAGTAACCTCTGAGTGACAAATAGAATCTGGTGGTGTCTCAGTGGGCCAAATGTAATTACTACTTAATTAATATGTAGTAGAGAACAGTGGATGTGGTCAGGAGCTGCAACAACAGCTGTTGGCATCCACCCCTTCCTTACATTGATAAATAAATGATTATGAAAAGTAATTTCAAAATAAATTCAATTTGTTTGTACATACAGCTCATTCTTAAAAAAAACGGAGTGATTTCAAACGTGGTAGATTTGGAAAATGTTCTTAAAAGTAGTGTCTTTGTAAGACATAGCTCAGATTCCCTTGTATCTTAAGGCGTAGACAGTTCGCTGATCACTGTTATACCTGCTACCTGGGACTCCCTATACTCTTCCTACAGCTTCTCTGTCCCTGACATAGATATACATCAGTTAGAAAGTTTTACAATTGTACACAACAGTATCGAAGCACATGATAATCACTGAAACTTAGAATCAATGTGACTGTGCAGTTCAAGAAACTTTAAAGTAAAACTGCCATGGCTCGATGCCTAGGCTCAATTTCTTTCTTCACAAATCATAGAGAATCAAAAAATGGTGTAAGCAACGAAAGTTAAGTGTAAATCCTGGCATGGTCTAAGTCGTCACTTGTTGCCTCACTCGAATCTCGTTACCAGCCAGAATATTATATTTAACAATCTACAGATGCTCTGCCTCAAGTCTGTCCATATCATGCCATTCACAGTAGGCTCAATGATATTGTGCTAACAATAGAAGAACACACAACACTAAATAAGCAGTCCAGTTATCCCTAAAATTATAACAATTAAAAAACTCAAGAATTACAAGACTTTTGTAAAAGCCACTTAGCGGTATAAAGGTGCTTTATTCGCAACTACTGGTTTCATGTCAGTATACACTCAATGTCAGTTGTACAGTGGTTATCTTATCATAACGTGAATGAACAATTAGAAGCCCCTTAAGTCGGGAAGTTGTCCACATTAAGTCTCAAACCACACTGGTAGAATGACATAATAAAACTGAGGACATACAAAAGATGCAAGTCAACTTCTTTTTAGATTCATCAGTCTCCTGACTCGTTCGATACAGCCCTCCCTGAATTCCTCTTCTGGGCCAAACGCTTCGTCTTATCATAGCAATTACATACTACCACTCAACTTCCTCAACTATTTGTTACATGTATTCCAATCTCTGATATCCCTACAGTCTTTTCCCTCTACAGCGTCCTGTAGAACCATGGAGTTTATTCCCTGATGTCATAACACAAGTCGTATCATCCTGTGACTTCTACTTTTCAATGTTTTCCGTATGTTCCTTTCTTCGACGACTCTGTGGAGAACCTCGTCATTCCTTGCCTTATCAGTCAACATTCTTCCGTAGCACCACATCTCAAACAGTTCCATTCACCTCTATTTCGGATTTCCAACAGAACATGATTTACTACCTTAAAACGATATGTTCCAAGCATACGTACTCAGAAATATCTTCTTCAGCTGAACGCCTCCTTTGGCCAGTAATTACCTCTTAGCCTGTTCTAATATCCTCATCTTGTCTTCCTTTGTTCGTCCATCATGTGTTATTTAGCTTCCAAGGTAGCAGTACTGCTTAAGTTAGTCTACTTTGTGAGCTCCAATTATGATGTTAAGCTTCTTCCTATTCTCATTTCTATTGGTTCTCATTGCTTTTGTCATTTTTCGGTTTAGTCTCAGTACATTTTCAGTACTTACTATTTTGTTTAAAGCCATTGAATAGATGCTGTAACTGTTTTTGTTCCCACTGAAGATAGCAACGTCATCGGTGAATCATACAGTTGATATTTCTCCCTGAATTTCAATCACACTCTTGAACATATAGTTTGGATAGTAGCGGCGAAAGTCTGCATACCTATCTTACACGCCTTTTAATCCGAGCAGTTCGTTCTTGATCTTCCAGTTTTATTTTTCGCTCTTACTTCTAGAACACAGTGTGTATCACTCGTCTTTTCCTATATCTTACTCCTCTTTTTTCAGAATTCCTGTTTTGCTTCATTTTACATTGTAGGACGTTTTTTGTAGGTCGACATATCGAACGAAAATGTCTTAATTTTTTTCATTTGTGATTCCATTCACAAGCGATAAGTGAGAACTGCGTCTCTGAGCATTCACCTTTACTAGAGCCGAACTGATCGTTGTCCAACTGATACTCGTTTGTCTTTTTCATTCTTCTGTATATTATACTTGTCAGTAGCTTCGTTGGTAAGCAGGTGCTAAGCTGATTGTGCGGCAGATAACGCACTTATCTGCACACATCTTAGGAATTCCACGTACCAACTTGGTTAGTCATTTGGTTTCCACTTCCCACATCGATTTTAAATATTCAAATGGAATACCGTCTATCCCTTTTGCCTTATTTGATTTCAAATCACCAGAGATCTTTTATATCGTGGCTCTATTACTGAATCCCCAATGCTCTCCATATTGACTCCAATTTCATCTGCTGCATCATCAGACAAATCCTCCCCCATCGTAGCGGCCTTTCTACCCATCGACTCTCTTCTCTGTGTTTAACACAGGAATACTCAATGCATTCTTAACCTTACCACCTTTGGTTTTCCTTTAAACGAAAGTTATTTTGACTTCGATATATGCTGAGTCAGTCCTCCTGAAAATTTGTTTATCGAATTCTTCACATTTTTCATGCAACCATTTCGTCTTAGTTTCCCTGCACCTCCCATTTATTTCGTTCCTCAGCGACTTGTATTTCTGCATTCCTGAATTACCATGAACATTTTTGTACTTCCTTCTTTCATCGATCAGCTGAAGTATTTCGTCAGCTATCCATGGTTTCTTTACATTGCCATTCTTTGTACCTATAATTTTCTTTCCATCTTCCATGTTTGCCCTCCTTAGAGATGTCAATTCCTCTCCATCTTTAATGCCTACTGAACTATTCTTTATTGCTGTATCTACAGTCTTAGAGAAGCTCAAGCATATCTCGTCATTCCTTAGTACTTCCGTAGAGAATTTCTGTGCATATTGATTCTTCCTGAATAATCACTTAAACATCAGTCCACTCTTCATCAGTTCTACAGTGAGCAAATTTGAAAATTTGTGGTAAGTTCTTATGGGATCAAACTGCTCAGGTCATCGGTCCCTAAGCCTACACACTACTTAATCTAAGTTAAACTAACTTACGCTATGAACAACACACACACCCTTGCCCGAGGGAGGACTCGAACATCCGATGGGGGTGTCATACGGACTGTGACAAGGCGCCTCAGACCAAGCTGCTACCCCTCGCGGCTAATACATTGTGATCTGTCTCTGTATCTGCTCCTTGGTACGCCATCGATTTCTTCCATGGAGCAATTTTGCTCTGGCTACCCTGCCCTTCCTATGTACTTCATTTCTAAACCATTTACACAGTTGTTTCGTCTTTTTCCCTGAACGTTTTTGTGCTTCTGACCATTCTTTTAAACTTCGGTGTACTCTTTACCATTAATAAGTTGTGATTTGAGTCTACTCTGCTGCGTACGACTTACAATCCAATATAGAATTTCGGAATCTCTGGCTGACCATCGTGAAATGCCGCCATAATATCCCCGTATTTTCGTGTCTTTTACTAGTATAGGTCCTCCTCTAATAATACTTCAACAGAGTATTAGCTGTCATCGTCTAAACTACAGAACTCAGTCCTGTGAGTTGCACTGGATCTGTAGATGTAGATTAAGGTCGCTCCTCAAGAGCCTGCAATCATGTCATTCTTATCATTCATATGCTATCACCTTGAATTTTAATTCCATTGTTGAATCTTTCTTTTATTTCCATCATTGATTCGATGTAGAGATTGAAAAGCAGAGGCGAAAACTACATACTCGGCATACACCAGTTTTAATCCGAACACTTCGTTCTTGGTCGTCCACTCCCTCTTGGCTCTTGTTCATATTGGATATTACCAGTTTCTTACTGGAAGTTAGAACGGAAAAATTCACATTTTTGGATTTTTATTTCATTAAAAAATTTGCATTTTTCCTATATATATATATATGGGAAGTATTTTATTTTAATTTCTTAAATATAATACACACAGGTTGAAAATGTTAAAATTGTTACGTCAATTTCTTCACGATCTAATAAAATCGGTAATTTTTTATGTAGAAGGCTATGGATTGATGTGTTGTAAAGGTATGTGTTGGTCACGTCCAGAAGAGAATGGCCACCAGGCTGAGTAGCTTGAAACAAAGTTTGAGAGACAGTAAATTTTCTGATGGAAACCATAAGCGGTAGGCTGACAGACGAAATGATTGATGAACTACAACAGTATTATGGGATGGCCATTAGAAATAACACTGAAGATTTCTTGAAAATGAAGCATGCTCTATGGGCTACCTTCTTCTACAGACTGCCAATTGGTGAAAAACCAGTACACCACCCTTGCCCTGCTGGACGTAATTCATGGTGCAATTACCACAATGACCAGCACTCAAAGAGTTCATACAGCCATAAACACTCCAACCCAGCAGCAGTCATGGATATCGTAAAACTTAATTACAGAGACCTGGAAAATCCTTAATTACTGAAGAAGTGTCTGCATGATCAGCCTCAAAATCCGTATGAATCATCATTAGTCTTATAAGGATTCACTTAACAAAAAATGCTTTTGTTGGAATGAAGACACTAAAGTGATGCTGTTATTGCTTTTAATGATTGCAACATTGGTAGGGTGAAAGTGCTACAGCATATGGGAATTAATCCTGGAGGAAACTGCTTCAGGGTCTTCAACTGATGGGCAAGGTTCTCATTGATAAAGCAGAGCATGCAGCACAGTTGGCCACTAAGGAATCCAGAAAGAAGAAAAGAGGAAACCAAATGGGAAAAGATCAAGAGGATGATATACAGTACGGTGGAGGGTGCTTCTGAGTGACTAAAAATAAAAAATTAAAGAAATATTAAGTGAGTTGCAATATTCTGAAACCTTAGAAGCCGTTCCTGAAAATTTACATTTTCTGTTGCATTCTTCCCTAAATGTCAGAAACCACTTCGAGTAGAGTATTAAAATTTACAGGAAGTAATAACATACATATCCTGAGTCTACTGAACCAAAGGGAGAACATAATGTTATGTACAAATAAAATTATTTAGGATAACGTACAAAAAAGTACACAAAATACTAATCGCGTAATCAAAAAATTGAATTTCCGAGAGCGGGGGCTGCAATGCAATTGCTGCAGTTCAGTAGACGCACAACATACAGTTTAATGTCCAGTAGAAGTTTCATGTCAATGGCTACAGTGGTTCCTCAAATACAAGGAAGACAACTCACTAAATTTAACATTGTTCCAAATCACCTTACTCGTAATATCGCTTATTCCTCTTTTTGTCAGAACTTCGAACATCTTGCAACATTTCACAATGTCGAACGCTTTTTGCACGTCAACAAGTCTTACGAACGCGACTCCATTTTCCTCTAGTCTTGCTTCCATTAGCGACCTTAATGTCAGAGTTGTCTCACTCGTGCCCTTACTTTTCCTAAAGCCAAACTGATCGTCAACTAACACATCCACAATTTTCTTTTTCATTCTTCCGTATATTGTTCTATTCAGCAACTTTGATGCAGGAACTGTTAAACTGATTGTGTGATAGTTCTCTCTCATATCAGCTCTTGCAGCCTTCGGAAGTGTGTGGATAATATTTTTCTGAAAGTCAGATGGTATGTCGCCAGATTCATCCAGTATGCACACCAATGTGAGTAGTCGTTTTGTTACCACTTCCTCCAATGATGTTAGAAATCTGATGGAATATTATGTATCCCTTCTGCCTTCTTAGTCATCCAAAGCTCTCTTAAATTCTGATTCTAATACTGGAACTCCTATGTCTTCTAAATCGACTCCTGTTTCTTCTTCTGTCACATCAGACAAATCTTCCCCTTCATAGAGGCTTTCACTGTACTGTTTCCACCTATGTGCTCTGTCTGCTGGTTTCAACAGTGGAATTCCCTTTGCCCCCTAATGTTAGCACAATTACCTTTCTTTTCACCGAAGATTTTTTAACTTTTCTATATGATGAGTCAGTCCTTCCAACAATCTTTTTTTTTCGATTTCTTCACATTTTTGAAGCAGTCATTTCGTGTTAACTTCCCTACACTTCCTATTTATTGCGTGTTTGAGCGAACTGTATATCAGTGCTCCTGAACTGCATTGAACGTTTTTGTACTTCCTTCCTTCATCGAGCATTACCGATGGTTTCTTTGCACTTACCTTCTTTGGCCTAATTTTTCCTTTCCCACTAAGGTGATTGCCCTTTTAAGATATGTCCTTTCCTCTTCAACTGTGCTGCCAACTGAGTTATTCCTTATTGCCGCATCTATAGCCTTAGAGTACGTCAAGCCTATCACCTCACGCCTTAGTACTTCCGTATCCCACTTCTTTGCCTATTGATAATTCCTGACATCTCTTAAACATCATCCTAATCATTATCATTACTACATTATGATCTGAGTCTATATCTACTCCTGGGTACGCATTACCAACCGGTGTCTGATTTCGGAATCTCTGTCTAACCATAACGTACTCTAACTGAAATCTTCCCGTATCACGCAGCCTTATCCTAATACTTTTCTCTTGTGGTTATCGAACAGAGTATTCGCTAGTATTAGCGGAAATTTATTGCAGAACTCAGTGTCTTTCTCCTTTCTCATTCCTTGTCCAAATTCCATATTCTTCTGCTATCTTCCCTTCTTCTACTTCCCCTACAACTCCATTCCAGTCTTCTATGAATATTGGAATGTCATCTCCCTTTACATATTGTGTTACCCATTCATTATCCTCATGTACTTTCTCTGTCTCTTTATCTTCACTCATATACTTTCTCTATCTCTTCATCTTCAGCCTGAGAGGTCGGTATGTTTACCAGAACTGTCGCTGTCGGTGTAGGTTTCTGTCGATTCTGATAAGAGCACGTCTATCACTGAACAGTTCACAATAACATACACTCTGCCCTACAGTCATATTCGTAATGAATCCTACTCCCATTACACTCATTTGACCAGAAATACTTGTCTTCTTTCATTTCTCTTCTCAGGTTGTCTAGCTCCCCTAGCTTGTTACCTTGTTCAAGCTTCTGCCCTTCCACATCCCGACTCGTATAAGATTATCCCTTTGCTGGTTATTCAATATTTTTCTCGTGGTCACCTCCCCCTTAACAGTCCCCTCCCAGGTATCCGATTGGGGAATTATTACGGAATTTTCGCCAATGGAGAGATCATCAAGATACTTTTTCAATTACACGCCACATGTCCTGTGGATACACGTTATGTGTCATTAATCCCTTGGTTTCCATCGCCTTCTAAATCTTCACGCCGTTGAACATTCCCATTTCTTCCGCTCTTAGGGGCAGTTTCCCACCTCAAAGATCAGAGAGTGCCATGAACCTCTATCTGCTCCTCCGCATTCTTTGACAAGGCTGTCTTCGGATTGAGGGTGACTTCTCATGCCCGGATTTCTTCGCCCGCCAATGTTGATTATTAATCAAACTTTAAGCTGTGGCGAGTTTCGAAACCGGGACCGTTGACATTTTGATTACTGACAAAGGGCGATACCCTCTGACAAAAGAAACTAAATCAGAATCTTTTAGACAATAAACTACAACTATCACAAATTTGAAATCAAAGAACGGTCGTGAGAACAAAAGATATCTTCACACCTAACACGAAAACAATGTCTCCACATGCAACACAAAATCTTTTTTTGTCAAAACAAAATCCCCCAAAACGCATGTACATAAAAAGGAAATTGTACATAACACCTAGTTCGTATGTGTCTGCAGCTTAAGAATTATGCACAAACTGCAAAAGGGCAAAAATGGTTGCTACAATATTTTGCATTCCAACGATATTTCTCAACGCTCCGCCCTAACTGCAGGATGTCGAAAGAAACCAAAAGAAAAACCAATGGTAAGAATCGACATGAATGTTCTATTCCAGTTGTTGATCATAGATGAGGAGCGTAAGTGCAGTACTCATAAAACGAATCATTGATCATACAGGACGAGCCAGTGTGTTTCTCGTTATTTCTCTCTGAACTCTTCACATAATTGGTTGCTGAGTTTGGCTACTGTGCGCAACGATAACATCACTAGAGAGTGAACAATTTGCTTAGGTGTCCGTGGGTCGTGTAACCATCAAAAGTTGTATGATCATGTAAAGGATCGTGGAATCTAAGTCAAGACTGAGATTAACTGATATTTATTTGCTCTGATGAGTGACAAAAATTAGAATAAAAATTTAACAGAGAAGATAGTTCTTTAAATCTCAAAAAAATTTAGAAAGTAATGTAGACAGTGAGGGGAGTTACCAAGACGTCTGAAAGACTTTATGGAGGAAACACAACATTATTCAATCATCGGGGCAGCTGCAGAAGTCAAAATTAATGATACCAGAAAGTGCTGCAAATTGTAACCAAATTATTAGCAACAGAAGCAGTGTCGCAAGGTAAGTAAGTAACTAATTCAGCTTTTCTATCTCTCAGTAGATCAATCCTCAATTTCGATGGCTGACGCTTCAGTCCATGCTATAGGTACTTCTTTATGCTAACTGTAAGAAGGAGCATCCAACTTACTGGAATTTCTTTCCAGTTCTTCCACCGAAACATAACATAATACTTACCGCAGTGAATTTTTGACATAATATTCGGCAGTGAAATACTTTTGTTGTCTTCTGGGAGGCAGAGGTTTCAAAATCCTCACAGATCACACGGCATTACCAGTTTCTCTTAACCATCGCCCAGAAAAAAGCGGCACTCAGGCAGCCGTGCCATCTGAGATTTCTCAGTCACTTCAACACAGATACTCGTTACTTTCCCGGAGGAGAGAATATTACTGTTGGCACAATGTCAGATACAGACTACGTGTGATAAACATTTATTTCGTATGAATGTATTGCTAAGGCACGACCCACAAGTGAAGAATTCAGACTCCTGTTCCTTAACATTTATTAATTCATCGATCAGAGCTACTTCATGACACGAGTACCTCTGCGGATAAATTCCGGCCACATGTTTCTCCATCCTACCGACAACAGGGTCTTCTACACACTACGATACATGGATCATCCTGGCATCAAAGCTATAGCAGACTTCATTCGACAGAGTTTCATTAAAATAAGATCTAAAGCTCTGGGAAAAATCATGTATTTGCTGTCAATGGGCAAAAATTTAAAACCAAGAACCAGTGTTTGTGGAACTTTCATTGGGACCATTAAGTTGCTCTAGTGAACTGTTACTGGAAAACGTCACAATAGCCTAAATTCAGATCGTAAAACTGTAATTTTAGCAATACAACAGTCGGAAAATGTTATTTCCAAAATACTCCAGTGGGGTGGGTGTAATGAAAATGAGGTTGACATCCAATCCGGCTTGTGTGGCCTTGCGGTTCTAGGCGCTTCAGTCTGGAACCGAAGTGACCGCTACGGTCGCAGGTTCGAGTCCTGCCTCGGACATGGATGTGTGTGATGACCTTAGGTTAGTTAGGTTTAAGTAGTTCTAAGTTCTAGGGGACTGATGACCACAGATGTTAAGTCCCATAGTGCTCAGAGCCATTTGAACCACTATTTGACATTCAAGCTGCAATTAATACCGTATGAGGAGGCACAATTCTCGAAGTACTTATTTCAACAACGGACTCTTATTCAGGAGGTGTACAATAGCTTAATATTTTAATTATTATTCCTTTCATCTGGTTTCCTCTTTTTCAAAATTTTTTTATCTTTCATATGACGTCTATATTTGATACATGAAAAAAGCATTATATTTCTCCATAATATCCACAAAACTAATCAATATGATTCTAGTTCGTTACATGCCAGACTTACGCTGCAAACGAGGATGATATCATCCTTGTCGTAGCAAGTAGAAACAGCAACAGCAACTGCTGGCTACAAACAGGAACTTCTGAATGTATCAAAACTTAAATACTTACATAATGTATAAGACTGTGAAGTAACACTAAATTAGCCTTTCAACTTCAGAGTTAATCATATTCCTTGCTGTGGAGCTTCTTCAGAATTTAGTTCACTCGGGTTCTTTAAAAATGCACGTACTTTCGGAAGCGCAATTACAAATGCTGATCAGCTTTCCGCGAGCTCCATTAACGTTTCTCCGTATTAAGGGCCGTTTCATAATTGGTAGTAAGTTAAGTACATCACTTTAAACACACACACACACACACACACATGCAAACACATGTAAAAGTACAGTATTGACGAACAGTTCGGAACGTTTTGCCTGTTGATTTAACGCGAGATGTCATGTGTGGCTCGAAGCTTGTTGGTAACATAGACTTATTGAATCTGTTCAAACAATTTCTGTATTGATTATATTACTATCAAGCCTGAATGTTTTGTGCGCTTTTCCTAGCTGTGTAGATACCATTGCTTTATTGACTATCATTAACTCCCACGCCGAACTTAAGTAAATATTCGTGGTACTTTTATGTTCAGTTTATGCTTCGTGATGGTCTAATCGGTTGTTCGTTCAGAGAAATACCAGTAATTCAGAGCTACTGCATTAATATTGCTGGATACCAAGGCGGTTGGTATTCTTGCACATAGAACCTCTTGTACGAATTTACATAGTAAATAAATAACTACTCTACAACTATCAGTCATATTTGTCATTCCACTGTACTTTTACCGTCTTTCATTACGAATGACTGGTCATACCTACAAAACTGCGTGACGTCGGTACAACCCTTCCTGGCTTTCGTAGCGTCTAATTACGAAATTGCTGAGAATATTAAACTTTAAACAGTGAGAACTGATCTTTCTTGCAATTGTCAATCACGTGTAAACATATTTGAATATTAGTTGTGCTACTGCACTTATTGCGAAGTCTTCAGTGAAGAAGTGGAGGGTCATCCTATCTAGAAGCCAAGTTTAACGCTTCACTTCAGTTCATACCTTTGATTATCGTGTTGATAATTAATATTTTCCTTTAACGCACAGTTCCAGTATTTACCGCGGAGAACGCACCGTATAACAATTCATTTTCAGAACTTTCCTTCTGAAAATAAGTAATTATACCTTTCTAACACCGGTGGCCAGACGTGAAGAGACGAAGTTTGAAAATAATGATGTTAATCAGACCTGAAACAGTTAATGAATTTATCTTTGAGTAAAGTAAATTTCCACGTTTTACACCGTAATGAGACTAACAAGATATTTAACAAGTTCTTTTTTCAGCAATCACCTTACCCAACTTTTCCAGTAACAGTGAAGTTACTCTTTCCAGAAAGCAAATGAAGAACACACTTCGTACGTTGGACAATTAATTTCACCGAGTATACAAAATAATTTTGTCGTACCTTATGGAACTTGTTATAAAATGCCTTTTACATTACATGAAGTCAGTGCATGAATTGCATTTCACACTTATACAGTTTTTGATAAAAACTCAGATAGAAAAACCCACAGCTGACAAGCAGAGTCGGTAGATCCGTTACAAGGTTACCATATATCGCCGCTGGATGATCTGTGTAGTACAATATAAGTAACCACATGCTGTGGCCACACCTAATGAATAGTTTGATTGTATTTTATATAATCGGTGAAATTAACTGTAGTCTCCCTCCCCTCTCATTCATTACCTTCGTTTCTTCCCCTTAGATTAGACGAATGCAGAAAAAGATTGTTGAAACGCCCACCCTCGAACGATGAAATTGTCTTTATTGCGATCGCGTAGTACGAAATGTGTT
Source organism: Schistocerca gregaria (assembly GCF_023897955.1). NCBI lineage: Eukaryota > Metazoa > Arthropoda > Insecta > Orthoptera > Acrididae > Schistocerca > Schistocerca gregaria. The sequence continues at coordinate 131,509,199 of NC_064921.1, read as the reverse complement.
CATCGTTTCCTAACATACAGATAGCCCATCAGCACAGCATGTGTACCTAACTTTCCTGACTGAATTTTCATTAATACTGAGAACTCAAAAAAAAGAATCTAAACCTGTACTGGTGTAATGCGAACCATCAAAGTTGCGTCTGTCCATTTCCTTGTGTAGATGATCCTCACAAACTTAGCATTAAATGGAATTACTTTTCCAGTAAGAAATAAGAAGTCTAGAACATGATTTAACCAAAGTAAATATTAGTTTCTTGAGATAAGCAGAACTAACTTTTATTATTTTATCAATCCAAAGGCAAAAATGCAACAATTTCTTTCAACAAAAGTATGGTTTTCTTATTACATTAATAATTACGAAACAAACAGTCGGAAGTAGTGCAGTTGAGAATATGATGTTAAATAGCTTCCACAGACTTATCATGTCCTGTATTGTTTGGATAAACAAAAACATTCATTATTGGCTACCTTTAGAGGTCATTCTTGAACTCAGCTGTGTAATATTAATGGATTTCAGATACTTTGCAAACGAGCCATCGGGCTGTAGTTCGTAAAGATATTAAGCATCACAGCGCCTGTGCAAAGAGACAAAATACTTTATAATGTACAACTACACCAAGACGCGCGTCCAGTCTTAAAATATTTCAAATAAACACTATGATTCCCTGGGCACAGATATTTAAACCATTGCCACTGCGCTCCGTAGCAATAGGCTGAGAGACATTTGAAAGAAGAATCCATCATTTGTTAAGAAATTTTCTTGAGACTTCATTACCTTTTTACGTTTGGTCGCCGATTTGTTACGACGTGTTGTGGAGCACCGCTACAAATTATATTTTAATCACCAAGCATAACGCTTAGGTAAACCATGTGACGCTAAAAAGTACTTACGCGCACTCCAGAACATTTAATTTTTAGTAAATCTCGGACAGACAAATGCAGCGATTATTGAACTGCTCCATGTATGCGAGAAACATAAAAATGTTAGTTTTGTATTCATTGTATATTTGTTAATGTCTATTAGTTTCACGCCCTTTTATTTGAAAATATATTAATGCTTCACTTTACAGAAAATCTCTGCTTATTCTTTCCTTTAAACTCACCATGATTTTTCAATGTATGCAAGCTTTGTTACAGGTTCGCTATTCATCGCGGTATCTCGACTGTATTCGGGAGGAAATTAATGTGTACAATTTCCAGTCTGATAACATTTTACAAAATTTCACTGTTTTGCACTCATTTCCATTTTATTTATTATTCAAATAGGTCCCTTCGGTATTTTCATCGAAGATCCGGATTACGTGAAGGCAATCTGGGTCAACGGTCAGTCACGAAACCACCTTCGCGTAATCAAACCTTACGTCTGCTGAACACAATCGAGAACCGACGCATCGGTGATCATACATTAATTTTTCTCTTCTTTCCAAGTGGTACCAAAAACGAGCAAAGCAAAACTGCCGTGAGTAATCTAGTGTTATACACTCCTGGAAATTGAAATAAGAACACACTGAATTCATTGTCCCAGGAAGGGGAAACTTTATTGACACATTCTTGGGGTCAAATACATCACATGATCACACTGACAGAACCACAGGCACATAGAAACAGGCAACAGAGCATGCACAATGCCGGCACTAGTACAATGTATATCCATCTTTCGCAGCAATGCAGGCTGCTATTCTCCCATGGAGACGATCGTAGAGATGCTGGATGTAGTCCTGTGGAACGGCTTGCCATGCCATTTCCACCTGGCGCCCCAGTTTGACCAGCTTTCGTGCTGGACGTGCAGACCTCGTGAGACGACGCTTCATCCAGTCCCAAACATGCTCAATGGGGGACAGATCCGGAGATCTTTCTGCCGAGGGTAGTTGACTTACACCTTCTAGAGCACGTTGGGTGGCACGGGATACATGCGGACGTGTATTGTCCTGTTGGAACAGCAAGTTCCCTTGCCGGTCTAGGAATGGTAGAACGATGGGTTCGATGACGGTTTGGATGTACCGTGCACTATTCAGTGTCCCCTCGACGATCACCAGAGGTGTACGGCCAGTGTAGGAGATCGCTCCCCACACCATGATGCCGGGTGTTGGCCCTGTGTGCCTCGGTCGTATGCAGTCCTGATTGTGGCGCTCACCTGCACGGCGCCAAACACGCATACGACCATCATTGGCACCAAAGCAGAAGCGACTCTCATCGCTGAAGACGACACGTCTCCATTCGTCCCTCCATTCACGCCTGTCGCGACACCACTGGAGGCGGGCTGCACGATGTTGGGGCGTGAGCGGAAGACGGCCTAACGGTGTGCGGGACCGTAGCCCAGCTTCATGGAGACGGTTGCGAATGGTCCTCGCCGATACCCCAGGAGCAACTGTGTCCCTAATTTGCTGGGAAGTGGCGGTGGGGTCCCCTGCGGCACTGCGTAGGATCCTACGGTCTTGGCGTGCATCCGTGCGTCGCTGCGGTCCAGTCCCAGGTCGACGGGCACGTGCACCTTCCGCCGACCACTGGCGACAACATCGATGTACTGTGGAGACCTCACGCCCCACGTGTTGAGCAATTCGGCGGTACGTCCACCCGGCCTCCCGCATGCCCACTATACGCCCTCGCTCAAAGTCCGTCAACTGCACATACGGTTCACGTCCACGCTGTTGCGGCATGCTACCAGTGTTAAAGACTGCGATGGAGCTCCGTATGCCACGGCAAACTGGCTGACACCGACGGCGGCGGTGCACAAATGCTGCGCAGCTAGCGCCATTCGACGGCCAACACCGCGGTTCCTGGTGTGTCCGCTGTGCCGTGCGTGTGATCATTGCTTGTACAGCCCTCTCGCAGTGTCCGGAGCAAGTATGGTGGGTCTGACACACCGGTGTCAATGTGTTCTTTTTTCCATTTCCAGGAGTGTAGGTTGCATTCTTTATCTTGTCGGCAAACATTGCCAGACATTATCATCATTACAGTTATATTTGAGTAAATGTGTGTGAATAGCAAAATCTGTAACACCAGAGCTGCTGCAGCCCGCCCGGTTACCCGCGCGGTCTAAAGTGGGAAGGCGTGCCGGTCGCCGGTACGAATCCGCCCAGCGGATTAGTGTCGAGGCCCGGTGTGGCGGCCAGTCTGTGGATGGTTGTTAAGGCGGTTTTCCATCTCCCTTGGCGTATGCGGGCTAGTTACCCATTATTCCGCGTCAGTTACAATATGTCGGCGATTGCAGCGCCAACACTGTCTCCACGTACGCGTACACCACCATTACTCTACCGCACAAACATTTGGATATTTGGGTTACAGTCGTCTGGTATCAGACTTTCCCGGGCGAGGGGGGTGGGGGGTGGGGGTGGGGGGGGGGGGGAGGTCCACTGGAGCCCAACAGCATATTAACCCAGGGTTCGGCGTGGAGCGGCGGTGGGCTAGGTGTGGACTGCTGTGGCCTATTGTGGGGTTGTGGACCACTGAGGGCTACGATGGACGAAGACTATCCGTCGTTTCTAGGTCCCCGGTTCAATACACAATGGACACACAAGCTGCTGCAATTCTTGCAGCGCCACAATTTTTCCTCCTAATGTATCTATGGCTACAATTTACATGAGAAGATTTATTACTGCAGTGGTAATAATTATCATCTCCACCCATAAATTACACCAATGTTAGCTCGAATATTAAAATCTTGAGGGGCGCATCATTACATGAGGCAAACAGTGCTATCAGGCTACTTCTGTCACCTCAGTTTGTTTGCCACACTCATCGTTCCTGGAATAGGGCGCAACAAAAACCAAAACGACCAGCCCAACGGCTGACACTGTACTGTCCTCTAAGTCAATTTTCTGTGCCCTTTCCACACAGAAAAAATGGAAACGACCAGGGAATATGTTCGTGAGTTCACAGGCCGAATGGCTGCCCAATCTTGTTACGTGGATAGTACCTTTCATTGTAATAAATAATTGCTTTCAATATAATAAATTATTGCTTTCAATATAATAAATTATTGCTTGGTGAGGAGGAAATCAGACTTAACAAATATGAGTGTTTTAAGTCTTTGAATACCAGTGGTTTCTACCTGACACCACCATTTATCAATTTTGTTTTCAGGCACAAACTCCTTTTGCATGAATCCAGCTCATTTATTCCAAGACAGAGACATCGAGTAATACAAAGAGGAGCTCTTAGGAAGGTAATAGATTGTAGCAGTCACTTAGAGCGTTTGAAGCAACAGGTGGCGGCGAGACTGTGCTACATCATTGTAGGACATTTGGAGTGACGTGGCCCCGCAGACTTTAGCACGGATACATACCTTTGAAAACATCAGACAACGCCAGAAGGCTAATGCTTTGAACACGTGGAAGTTATAAGGGGGTACGGGCAGGCACCGTTCCTCTAATAAAGGTCATTTTTACGTTTAAAATTTCACAACTTTATTAACGCTATTTTAAAGTAGTAGGTGAACATTTGTTATCACAAACAACAATATCGTTAATATAGTTTGCTGATGAAATTTGCTGAAGTATTATTTTAACAGATCAAGGAACAGCTCTCAAAATCAATTTACAACGCCTAAAACTCAAAATCACTTTTTAAGCAATGGAAAAAGTACAATTGCACGACGCAAGGTTAAATAAAAGATTCTAACACCACATGGAAATAGCAAAATTTTCATAGATATAACTTGCAACCTCTAAATGCAATAAAATATTGACCACAAATTGTTTAATTAAAACATATGCAGTAACATCTGATTACTACCAACGTACAGTCATACCCAATAGCCTCAACGATGCGCAACGTATCAAAAAATATTTTCCTTCCTTTTAAACCCTTTACACCATAAACCTCCCTGCAAATGATGAATCCTACACCCAACGAGTTATGATAATTAAGCATAGATGTTATAATTAACGTGGTATGTAATCTTTGCAGTCCGGTGTGGCCGTTCGGTTCTAGGCGCTTCAGTCTGGAACTACGTGACCGCTACGGTCGTAGGTTCGAATCCTGTGTCGGGCATGGATGTGTGTGATGTCCTTAGGTTCGTTAGATTTAAGTAGTTCTAAGTTCTAGGGGACTAATGACCACAGATGTTAAGTCCCTTAGTGCTCAGAGCCATTTGAACCATTTTTTTATGTAATCTTTTCCTTTCGAAGTAAATGAAAACACATAAATCAACTCTTAATCTCTGTGATTACATCCTTTAAAAAAATACAACCCATCTCTTTTGGTTTCGTCGTGCTCATGCGCTGTAGGGCACCGTCCTCGTCTTCAGGATCACTTGCCGCACGGGAAAGATTTTCGACCAACTACAAAACGTTAACAGCGCGTAACCAACTCAGACAAATTGCATGCGGGGATTATACGTTGATGTGGATGCGACTCGAAAATCTTTAAACGAGCTGGGGAGTAGATGTGGTACTACAGAACACTTCGACTATAGTGCACCGCACCAAACACCAGGAAAGTGGGGTAGACCATATACAAATCAAGTACTGTTGCAGGGCAACCTCAGCAGGTGAGGAAGAAAATACTTGGGACATTTAAATTCTTGGGAGGGCCACACCAAACCCCAGAAAGATGTCCCAAGCTGAAGTATGACATTAAAATGGCGATTTCACCACTACAAGTAGAAACGTGAAATACCATAAGAAGTGAACTGCAAGTAACACCATTCATAAGCGTCCGACAGAAAAGTTCCACAGTCAATCTTTCCCATACTGCAAACTTCTACATCTACATCTACACCTATACTGCACAGGCCACCTGACGGTGTGTGGCGGACGGTATCCTGAGTACCTCTATCGGTTCTCCCTTCTATTCCAGTCTCGTATTGTTCGTGGAAAGAAGGATTGTCGGTATGCTTCTGTGTGGGCTCTAATCTGTCTGATTTTATCCTCATGGTCTCTTCGCGAGATATACGTAGGAGGGAGCAATATACTGCTTGACTCTTCGGTGAAGATATGTTCTCGAAATTATAACAAAAGCCCGTACCGAGGTACTGAGCGTCTCTCCTGCAGAGTCTTCCACTGGAGTTTATCTATCATCTCCGTAACGCTTTCGCGATTACTAAATGATGCTGTAACGAAGCGCGCTGCTCTCCGTTGGATCTTCTCTATCTCTTCTATCAACACTATCTGGTACGGATCCCACACCGGTGAACAGTATTCACGCAGTGGGCGAACAAGCGTACTGTAACCTACTTCTTTTGTTTTCGGATTGCATTTCCTTAGGATTCTTCCAATGAATCTCAGTCTGGCATCTGCTTTACCGACGATGAACTTTATATGATCTTTTCATTTTAAATCACTCCTAATGCGTACTCCCGGATAATTTATGGAATTAACTGCTTCCAGTTGCTGACCTGCTATTTTGTAGCTAAATGATAAGGGATCTATCTTTCTATGTATTCGCAGCACATTACATTTGTCTGCATTGAGATTCAATTGCCATTCCCTGAACCTGCGTCAATTCGCTGCAGATCCTCCTGCATTTCAGTACAATTTGTCATTGTTGCAAACTCTCGATACACCACAGCATCATCTGCAAAAAGCCTCAGTGAACTTCCGATGTCATCCACTAGGTCATTAATGTATATTGTGAATACCAACGATCCTATGACTCTCCCCTGCGGTACACCTGAAATCACTCTTACTTCGGAAGATTTCACTCCATTGAGAATGACATGCTGCGTTCTGTTATCGAGGAACTCCTCAATCCAATCACACAATTGGTCTGATAGTCCGTATGCTCTTACTTTGTTCATTAAACGACTGTGGGGAACTGTGTGAAACGCCTTGCGGAAGTCAAGAAAGACGGCATCTACCTGTGAACCCGTGTCTATGGCCCTCTGAGTCTCGTGGACGAATAGCGCGAGCTAGGTTTCACACGACCGTCTTTTTCGAAACCCATGTTGATTCCTACAGAGTACATTCTAGTCTCCAGAAAAGTCATTATACTCGAACATAATACGTGTTCCAAAATTCTACAACTGATCGACCTTCGATATAGGTCTATAGTTCTGCACATCTGTTCGACGTCCCTTCTTGAAAACGGGGATGACCTGTGCCCATTTCCAATCCTTGGGAACGCTTCGCTCTTCTAGAGACCTACGGTACACCGCTACAAGAAGGGGGGCAAGTTCCTTCGCGTACTCTGTGTAAAATCGAACTGGTATCCCATCAGGTCCAGCGGCCGATCCTCTTTTGAGCAATTTTAATTGTTTCTCTATCTCTCTGTCGTAGATTTCGATATCTACCATTTTGTCATCTGTGCGACAATCTAGAGAAGGAACTACAGTGCAGTCTTCCTCTGTGAAACAGCTTTGGAAGCAGTCATTTAGTATTTTGGCCTTTAATCTGTCATCCTCTGTTTCAGTAGCATTTTGGTCACAGAGTATCTGGACATTTTGTTTTGATCGATGTACCTCTTTGACATAGGACCTAAATTTCTTAGGATTTTCTGCCAAGTCAGTACATAGAACTTTACTTTCGAATGCATTGAACGCCTCTCGCATAGCCCTCCTCACACTACATTTCGGTTCGCGTAATTTTTGTTTGTCTTTAAGGCTTTGGCTAGTTTATGTTTGCTGTGAAGTTCCCTTTGCTTCCGCAGCAGTTTTCTAACTCGGTTGTTGCACCACGGTGGCTCTTTTCCATCTCTTACGATTTTGTTTGGCACATACTCAATTAACGCATATTGTACGATGGTTTTGAACTTTGTCCACTGATCCTCAACACTATCTGTACTTGAGACAAAACTTTGGTGTTGAGCCATCAGGTACTCTGTAATTTGCTTTTTGTCACTTTTGCTAAACAGAAAAATCTTCCTACCTTTTTTAATATTTCTATTTACGGCTTTAATCATCGATGCCGTAACCGCTTTATGATCGCTGATTCCCTGTTATGCGTTAACTGTTTCAAATAGTTCGGGTCTGTTTGTCACCAGAAGGTCTAATATGTTATCGCCACGAGTCGGTTGTCCGTTTAACTTCTCAAGGTAGTTTTCAGATACAGAACTTTAAAAAATTTCACTGGGTTCTTTGTTCCTGCTAACGGTCACTCCTGCACACTACCAGAGTGCCAATTACCCGTTATAACTGTGGGTAACATCGTTTAACACGCTGGGGCCGAGTTAGGATTCTTAATAAGACAAGCAATGATTCGGTCCTTCATTTGGATCCATCTTCTATGCAAGACATTTATTTACTTTAAAGCAGCTAAATAGATGACATTGCCGATATCGACGCTCTCCTCCTAAGCAGCGCTCTAACTGGAGACTGCAGTACAGAAGCAAAGCTTGCACCACTCACAAGCCTGATATACGCGCCACCTACGTGCACCATTTTAGAAACCAAACTTGTTCTAATTCTTCGTCATAATACAAGGGCAGAGCCAACAAATCACTTTTCGGCCCTTGACTGACTACATGATGATCGCCAAAGAGACAAGAGAAGCCCTCCACACTAGGATCTAGCAGCCCATGGCGATCCGTTCCCAACCGACTGCTTCTGCGCGTCCCACCGACCAAGCGGCCTTGCCCTCCGGCACTGATGTCGCTCCTCACGCACAGTCCTCAGCTAACTCACACCAAGACACCCTCTTCCTCCTTTGTCCGCCTCGCGGCGAGCGGCAAGCCAACTCGACAAAGACCAGAGACCATATACTGCAATCCGATCTCGATACTGACGCCACGACGGGTACTGGGAAGGCGGGGGGTTCGGAAAACTAAAAAAATTAAATATCGAGCCGTACCGGCTCAGTGACTATCGTTTTTTACAGTTGTATTGAGGAGATCATTGACAGGTATCTAAAGATATTGAAATATAAATTTGTGTTTGTAGTACTACTTTTATGAGTGGTTTCGAAATGACAACACTGGAGAAATATGCACGTTTGATATAAATTTATTAAATTTTAGGCGCATTATGTTTGCTATTTAGGACTATACTTTGTTTTAGCATTATCAGTTCATAGAAAATTCAAGATGGGAGCAATGTCTAGGAAAAATACGAAATAGATTTCAAATATGACCCATGAAATGATACGTGGTTGAAAACTGTATGTCCCAGTGGTTCCAAAATGTAAACACCTCCTTGAAAAATTAACTGTTTCCTTTTTGTCAGTTTTTTTCTTGTATTCATTTCTTACTGTGATATTAAAGGAAAATTTGGTTCGAAATGTTAAAATTATTTTTTTATACTGTCGAGCCCCAAATGGTTGAGTGCAGAAGTATATAAAAACAAAATAAAATATTTAGTTGTTAATTACAGTACACGTTTAAAGTCATATTGTAGTATCTCTGTTCTCACCTTCAAATTTAAATAATTATGTCAGGTGTGGACAACACACTAAAAAATTGTAAATATGTGGCTGTTCAGTAACAAACAGACTGCGATTTAATGTCCCTGTAACTATGCTGTAGTACGATCTCCGCCAGTTTACATTTCCTGTAACTGCAAGTAAAATATTTAGGTGTGTTGGTTGCTTGCTATAAAACCTTTCCATCAAAGTTGCTCTTGTTGCATCTAGTTCAGATCTATGCTTGGAACGCCAGCGAAGTTATGGGTAGCACCACTGTGTGTAGTTAAAACATTTAATTATCTCATCGAACCATGAGGGAGAGACTATAAAACCAGGTGTTGGAGTTAATTGCTCTCCACATAGGGAAGATCTTGGTTGTAGAGATCTTCAGTTTTTCGTCGTCTTGACAGAATCCCAGGATCTCGTGAGGAGGTTCTGATAGTGTACTCCTTTGATGGTCTACCTCTTACGAGCGTAATATGTTGGCAACACTTTGTGACAGTCCAAAAAACCACTCAGAATCGCATTTCAAGGTGACATTTGTCTAGCGGATCACAGTAATACTTCCAACACATGTCGATGATTAGGTGGCTGAAGAAGTCACACGCATTGACCCGGCAAGTTGTAACAACGCCACTGCTCCCTTAGTCTATGGGATTTTTGCATGGGTGTATGCAGTAATGGAACTCAGTGAGGGAAATGTTTCACGTTCAAAATGTCCTGCAACACCTTAAAAAATATGAAATTACTAATTCTCAAGTTATCCACAGCCACCTCTATATTGTGGCAGTCTGGTCGTCATGTACCAGGGCCCCCTGTTGTCTTACGATACCAGGTTCATAACGGAGAGACATCCAGGCACATCGTTCTTTGTCATTCAGACTTCATTGATCATAGCAAAGAGCGCGTGCCACCTAAGCATTGTGTCATGTCACGCTGCATTCATGCCATTCACTTCCAACAGCTTAGCTTGGACTCTTTCGGTTTGTTATCCTTCGAACTCTTACTAATCAAAACGATTGTGAGTTACTGCTATCTTCTTAATAATAATCACTTATTTATATAATAGTATGTAATTAGTGCATATCAATATACGTTATAATTAATGTACTGTCACATTTTTCTGTGGAAAATATATTCACATTTTACCAATACAATCGTCTTGCCCCATCCTCAGATATGTCAATTCAGTATTAGTTCTTCAAATACGCAGAATAATTAGAGTTATCTTGTAATATAAAGTTATCTGAGTAGGTAAATACAAAAATATTTAACTCCTCAACTTTCTCTGGTTCCCCTGCTACGTACGTTGTTGTAGGTGTTGCTGCACACAAATTACGTCAAACTTTAGGTACATAGGCTGTATGGGAACAGCAGCATATTATTCTATACTCCCTGTATTAGAGAGAGATGCATGGCAAAGCAACGTGTGAAACTCAGTTGCATTAAATTGGCACCAATGAACTGTAATCAATGTTAGAAATAAGGTCCAAGGTAAAAGTAACAAGACCTGAATTTTGGACCACATTCTGTAATGTGCATGCAAGTACTAAACTCTTGAAGAATATATTCTGTACTAGTTGACAAACCTATTTCAAACACACCATTTCATTATTCTTTTTCGAACGGGCGAAAGTACCTTTGTCAGGCCATAAGAGTAGGTTCTTTGATTGCTCTGAGAGAATAACCATCAAACTGTAACACTTGAAATATTGGTTCACGTCATTAGATAAATGTATAAAAGATTTACTTAACTCTGAAGCACTTCTTTTCCACAGGTTTGGTTGATAATTTACAGCTACCACAGAGTACGAAAACATCACTGTACCATTTAACAAACTATTTTCTGACAGAAAAAACGGAACATTTACACAAGTACATTTCATCAAAAACCTTAACAACTATCACTGTCCTAAGTGGTGCTGCTCACAGCTGTTGCTGAGGTTACAGACTGGGTGGAGTTCGTCGCTGTACTGACGTCAGTGCCAGGGCACTGCTATACTGAGAGGGAGGACGTGTCTTCAGGAATGCTTCTAATTGGCTGCTGTGGATTGCAGTGAGCCTTCGCTAATGTCAGTGGTAACGATTCACATTGCCGACTTCGATGTAGCGTGGCGATGTCTGGACGATACCACATAGACTCTATAAATTATTGCGAATAATTACGGACAGATCGAGTTCTACTCCACTGAAGTAAAATTCCTATTTTCACGCCTGTAACTACAACAAAATGACAGCTGACCAATCATAGGGAATTAACTACTAAATTTTGCTATCATTAGGGAATCCCACAGGACATGAAAATCAGTTAATTTGGGAAAAATAATAAAGGAACTAGGCATACAGAAGTTGTGGACTGTGTTAATCTTTTGACCAGCCCCACCTGCCCCCTCCTTCCTCCACATTTTCATAAACTTTAGCACCTAACTAAAACGTGCAATGACGGAAAACTTTTGTTTTTAAAATGATGAAAGCTGTGGAAGGCGAATGATATGTGTGTGTTTGAATGAATGATGAAGAAATCTGCGGTGCATCGCAGGTGTTATCCACACTCCTTCTCTGATAAGAAAGCTAACTATCCACCGCGAGAGTAGACACTCCTTACAAAACAAACATTACTTCTCTCCATTGCCTCACTTGCTTGACTTGCACACTGCAATTCCATTTAAAACCAAACAAGTTCAGATCTGTGCACTATACTTACTGTTCGTGAATCACTTGATTGGTGGGACCCCTTACTTCAGAAATAATTTGAACGACATAAGTCCCTCAATGTTTTGTGTTTAAGCAGTGTAATAATAATAATAATAACAATGATAATGCTGTGTATAGCCTTATGTAGTTACTACTGTGTCATGCTGTCAACTGATTCTTTTATCTGTCCTGACGTGAGTAATCAAGAAATTTCTAGACTACTGCAGTTACTATCTACAACTTGGAGAACATGATGTCTCGAGATATTTAGAATTTGTTACGTTTATGTCTCACTTTTATTATCAGCTATGTACGGGACAAAGCACAACATATGTGCGTAGTCGGTGGACTATGTGAGAAACCTGTAACATTTACCGCATTAATGTTACGAATTAACAAAAAATAATTACTGATAACTTACATAATGAATACTATTGTCTTACAACATTGTGGTAATAGTAATGATCTTTTAAAAATAATTTAGTTTCGTGACTGAAACAGAACTGAATCGTTTAGTTTTTACACCTCAGAAAATTTCATTTTGTTCCTAAGTGGGTAATTACGCAGAAGTTGGGAACCACTGACCTGCAGACAACGTATGTGACCTTAACCTGATAGGAATAATTAACTAAAATTTTTCCAAATTTTCCTGTCAGTAATGGAATATAAAACTGAATAAAAATAATTAACCGTCTTCGTATTTGTTACGAGAAACATTTAGTGCTCCTTTCCTTTGGTCTGTTTCCTTATTAATTTCTAGATTGCTTCTGTTTTTGGATGAAAGTGATAGTACATAATATCTGAAAGCGTCACATCCTTCGGTTTACGTGAATTCAGTGTCACGACTTTGCATATTCTTTCTCCTGCTGCTATACATTCACAATAATGCACGTTAATTTTCAGTCTCCGTTATTCGTGTTATTCCTCCACCTTCTGCAGCATGTACGTTGATTTGAACTTATCTTCAGCTAGGCTCACCTGGCTGTCATCAACGAGTAGGGTTTACCAAGTTCTACTGTCTGTGGCTATTCATTTTTTTGAACCTTTATAGTTCGTCAGTACTGTTAGCAGTCTCGCACTTTTGGGTTTTACGTAGAAGTCCAGGAGTGCATATTTTGAACTTTGAATCAGTTCAGCAATTTATGACCGTGCTTTACAATTATTTTTACGGGAATATCGGAAGCGACAGTTTTCTTATGAGGGATGATATTCTGTACTTTAATAACGTTCCTTAATTTCACAGCTGCGTGACACATCACCTGCACGTTAGTAGAGGGTGACACGTAGCTAGAACAGAAATATTAAATAGAGTAAGTACAATCTCACAGTCAGGTATCAGATGTAGTATAAGTCTTCATCCAAATGCACTAGAATCGCCATTGATGCTAACGATGACAGACATTAATGTACTAGTCAGACGTCAGCAACATGAATGTCTAAGTAATACTCTCACGAGTAGGCCACGCATTTGTCATAAACCGCTAATGTCCACCTAAATCAACCCGTATAAGCTAGTAAAATTATTGTTTACTTCAGTCAGAACGATTTCGTATCTAATTGGAATAAGCTACAATAGATCGGCAATTCAAGGACACGACTTGGAATAATTTCAACCGCTAAAGAGGAAGAGGCTGAAACACAGGATGTAAAATTTTTTTCTGGGTATGAAACTGCTGTTTGAACAGCGTTGGAACATATGAGATACGTAGCATGAGAGTCAAATAGCTTTTTAGCGTCGTTAAAGTGCGACCTACTTCCACCACTAAACGGAGTCCATAGCGTTAAGACTGTAATCTGCTTTCCTTCCACGATTTATTCTCGACCTTATTTCTCCTGCGGAGATGACAGACTGCTTAGTGCCGCTGTTTCATGCGTTGAGTCCATCCAATTGTATTCTGTAGACAGATAACAAAAACTCGACTCGTCAGTTAGGCTCCACACACAAATGCGTAATACATTCTGGATAAACTGTTAAATTTCTCTTACACTGCGCTGTACTTATAGAAGATAAATAGGTTAAGAGGCGGAGAGCTTTCCTTTTAACAGCTGTAAACATGAAGATTGTAAACGAGAACATAACTGTCTTAGCTGCAGTAGCGAAAGCTGTGCGTGTGGTGTGTGTAAATGAGATGATAACGCAGTTTCCCTCTTATTCAACTTATATTTTATTTTATTGTTGGGCCATCGACGCCAATAAGTGTTTTGTAGAAATATACGGCATTATCAACAGTACTTCTGCTACCATACTAATCATTTAATGTCTTTAAGATAGTTTCTGTACATTTTGTTTAATTGCAATCTTTCATTTATAAATTTCTAAGTTACATACGCAATTCCCGAGTGACAGGAACCTTTGACCATTCGATTCATGTTGTATACTGTAGACTCAGAAGTACTTGGCTTGTAATGCGGCAACTACGTATCCCAGCCCCTAGACAAGGAAACCAGCCGAAACTTTTAATACTTCAACTCTGAGTCGGAGAGTACGTAGGTGAGGGCAGCACCACATCATAACTTCATTTATTCTTTTGAAAGCCCGCAGGTTTCTGACACACGTCTTGTCATAGTTGTACGCATCTCCAGCTACGTTTAAACAACATTCTGTCCAAACAAAGAATGGTATAAAACGTCTTCAGCAATTCAGAATCGACAAAGATGTACACTGAAAGACACGAGAAATTCTTGGCACCATTTCGATGCCCCAACTCCAAACACACCGTTGCCATCCTGCACCAATTCTCTGACCTTCGGTTGGGAACGAACAGAAAAGAATGTAGCTGCACATGTGCCTGTCAGTGTTAAGGTCGATGGGTGACTTTTTATAAAATCCAGAGTAGGGAAAGTGTTGTTAAATGGCTGATGCGGTGGGCACAATTCTAGAGTTCACCAATTCCACAGTTATTGTATGGGCAACCATTTAGCACAGGTGAAAAAGTCTAGTACACTATAATGATATAATGTTTCAGGCACATGGAGCGATGGTTCTCCTGAAAGGGCACGGCCGATTTACTTCTCCACAGTTTTGTAATTCGAGTTTGTGCTGTGCTTCTAGTTACCTCGCTGTTGACGAGACGCTGAAAGAGACGCTAAACATTAAACGTAACTCACAGCACACATCAATTAAAAGTTAAGAAAATGCAGAAGGTGAGAGTATTTTACTGTTAACAAAATATACATTTTTAAAATAGATCACAGAAAATAATCACTCCATATATATTTATAAAGAAGAATCATTTAGTTTTCGATATATATGTGGTCGAGAATGCCTTTAATGCTTGACAAGGGAATTAATGAATATTTAATATCATTTGATTGTACCTTGTTTTTAATTTAGGCACTACAGTTTGGAACCGCGCGACCGCTACAGTCGCAGTTTCGAATCCTGTTTCGGGCATGGATGTGTGTGATGTCCTTAGCTTAGTTAGGTTCAAGTAGCTCTAAGTTCTAAGGGACTGATGACCTCAAAGTTAAGTTCCATAGTGCTCACAGCCAACCGTAGCCCTAGCTATTTATAAACCGTTGGGTGCGCTTTACAGAACTGCGTCAGAAAATTATTCAGATGAAGAGCAAATTGATACGGTGTGTCTCGGTAAGTGAATGGAAACTTTTCGCTGTAAAATACTGGGGCACAAATTGAACGAGTGAACCGAGAGGAGATACAAAGCATACCAAGCAGTTAACGTTACTCGTGTTATTCTTCGTAGCTGTCTAATGCACTGTTTATATAACAGTAGAGACTGAATTTATTAGTGCCTGCAAGGGTCACCTCATATTTTATCTTTTCCATGGCTAAGTCTGCGAAGAGCTAAAATGCATAAGGTAGTATGTGTTGCAACTTTTAATTCCAATTCCTAGAAAATTCTCTAATGCAATGAGAAAGCATCTCAGCATGATAACCTTCTTCAAATTTGGACATAACTGCAGCTTATACGATCTTGCCATTCTTCACTTGTTGAAGTTCTGATTTTCATAACTATATGGTGTAAAAATGTGGAGAAGATGTGCTAATACAACATGCTTACTTTTTATGGGTGTTTTGATATTTCCATTTCCCTTGTAGGCGGTGGTCTGTCACTTTCCACTCCGCTGCTGCTCAGACTTCACATAAAACAATTTAAATTATATCGTGTACAGAATGTGGGAGATGGTGTGCTAATACAACATGCATACCTTTTATAGGTACTTTGATATTTGCATTTCACATGCAGGTGACGGTCTGGCATTTTTCACTTTGCTACTGCTTAGCCTTCACATCAAACAAGCTAAATTCGTTAAGTATCTTAATTATTTTTTAGTTTATCGTCTCGTGACTGGTCCGATACAGTCCGTCAGAACTATTATGAGAACCACTTAACATCGAGCTTGCCCTGGCACTATACGTCCTCAATTATTACCTGAATCTGCGTCAACCTCCATCGCCTCCAACGTATTTACCCTCGACTGCTTCCGCCATTGCTGTGGTAAGCAAGCAAAGGTTCTTAGACCATTACCCCCAAATTGCGGTCGGATATGAGTAGCCCCTCTCCCATCCCCACTTAACATCACCAACTGTAGCACTTAACTATATTTTGGAATGAGAATTTTGAACAATAAGCGAAGATCTGTTCTTGTGGTTATTTGATGACGCCACGAATAAATTAGTCAAAGGTATTTCTCATCTCTGATAACCTTTTCCACAGATCAGTTGTTCTATGTCCGTGGGCATCAAAATCATCCTACAAAACCATTCAGTTGGTTATTTTTAATTTAATTGGCAATGAAGTAAAAAAAAAAAAGATTTAACAAGCATTTCCCAAAGCACAGCAAGTACTACCTCAGCCGTGTGTGGCTCGTGTTCGTGCCATATGTCGTTTGACATCCAGCTTTTACTGTACTACCACCGCGTTATGTTAATTTCAATTACTGGCGTCACTAGAAAATGTTAGGGCTTTCAGGGGAGCAGACTGCGATTCTGATCATTTTCTTGTAGGTGCCAAAGTTCACCAACGATTATCTACAGCAACATCAAGGTGTTACAATGCAGAACTTGTTAGGTTCGACACTGACAAGCTAAATGATGAAAACTATAGAAGAAGGTACGTGATAGAAATTTCAGACAGGTTTGACGCTCTCAGGACACACGAAGATCAAGACGAGGGTGTAAATAAAAAGTGGATCACTGTGATGAATAAAATCAAAGCGGCAGCGAAGGTCACAATAGGTACAATTAAGAAGAACAGGAGGAAACCGTGGTTGATGAGGAATGCAAGAAATTGGTAGACGAATGGAGAAAAGCACGATTAGACTGGGATAGAATGGGAGACAGAAAACGAGAAAAGTTCTTGAACTTGAGAAAGGAAGTTGGTCGTAGGCTACGGGCAAAAAAGAGGGATTATTTGAACAATCAAATTACAAAAATGCAAACAAACAGTAAAACAAAAAAATTAGGAAACTTTACCTATACATAAATGGGTATAGGAAGGGCTTCAGGGCTAGGACAAATGCACTTCGAGGGGATGCTCGGGGAATACTGACAGACACAAGTGCTATATTAAGTAAATGGCGGGCGCATTTTGAGCAGCTATTAAATGTACACCAGGAAGCAGGAAATGAGCAGGCGTACGAAATACATACAGCAGAACCCCAGATACCTGAGACAACGTTAAAGGATGTAAGAGATGCAACCAACAAATTGAAAAACCATTAAGCGCGAGGATTAGATTGCATAACTGCAGAATTAGTTAAAAATAGGAGACAGAAATTGCTGGAAGTTGTTCACAAAGTGATAACTAAAGTATGCAACTCAGAGATGACACCTGAAGAGTGGTAGGAGTCAATTCTGATCCCAATTTTTAAGAAGAGGACGAAATGGATTGTAGTAATTATAGAGGGATATCGCTATTACCAGTATGTTCCAAAATTTTCTCGAATATTCTGCTAAGCAGGCTTACACCATAAGCAGATGAAATTGTGGGGAATTACCAAGCCGACTTTCGGAGGAACAGATCCACTACAAATATTCACCCTGCGTCAAATTTTGGAAAAAAATGGGAATACAATAAACGAGTTCATAATCTTTTCATAGAATTTACAAATGCATATGATTCAGAATTGCAATCAAAATTGTACAGAATTCTTTTGAAACTTGGAATACCAAAGAAGTATGTTAGACTTATAGAAGCGAGTCTGAAAAACACAAAAGGTAGAGTACGCGTGGGGAAATTGGAGTCAGAAGAATTTGTAATAAAGAACGGACTTAAGCAGGGAGATGCCCTGTCTCCGCTACTTTTTCATTTAGTCCTAGAATATATTGTACGAATGGCACCTGATGATTCAGAGGGTGTGGAGTTAAATGGAGATATTAGGGTATGCAGATGACCTAAACATCATTACCGATAGGAAAGAATCTGTAACAGCAAATGCGAATGCGTTAATCAAGGTTAGTGAAGATATGAAGGATAAGTGAAGACAAAACTAAATACCTCGTTACTACTAGAATGCCAACAGCAGCAGATCAGGAGATACTAAGAGTTGGAGACATGCAGTTTGAAAAAGTGAACACATTTAACTATCCAGGCGTGGACATCACTTCGAGAAATGAGATTGAATCCGAACTGAAGAAGAGATTACGGGCGGGAAATGCGTGCTATTTCTCACCTAATAGATTACTTTCATCCCTGATATTGTCTAGGAAATTAAAGATTAGAATATACATACTATTATTCTACTAGTTATGCTGTATGGGTGGAGACTTGGTCTTTCACAGTGCAAACTGCAAAGCCGTTTCGAGTATTTGAAAACAAATTTTTGACGAATATTTTCAGAGCAAAGAGGGATGACAACAGCGGAAAGTGGCGAAAACGGCATAACGAAGAGCTTCACGAACTAAGCCGTGACATAATCGGTATTATTAAATCACGTAGGCTGCGATGGGCGGTTTACGTAGCTCGAATGGATGAGGGCAGGTCAGCACGCAGAGTACTGGTAGGGCACCTAGAGGGAAAACGTCCTGTGGGGAGACCGAGGCGTAGATGGGAGGACAATGTGAAGGCTGATTTAAGGAGCCTAGGTACTGAAGGTGAATGGAAGGAAATAGCCCAAGATGGGGACAGGTTGCTGCGGTAATGGACTCTCGAGTCCGGTATGACCAGTAAGTGAGAAAGTAAGTATTAAGTTGCCACCTTGCGTGCCCGTGAGCGGCAGCAGCGGTGCTTATCGATATAAGCCCTGGTGTATTATCTTTGCTGACTACTATTACATCCCGGTTAACGTGTGTATGGAGTTAAAGTGGATCTGCCAGTGACTTGGGAGGCGCTAGCAGTGCAGTTCGGACCTGGCAGTGTTCGACTTTGGACACGGCAAAAGTTTAGTCGGGAGGCGGCTGCAGTGAGGTCCGGATAGCCATGAGTTGTCCGACGATTGCCAATACGTATCACATGAGTGAGGACCGCCTTGGTTAGTCGCCGATTGGTCGTCTTGTCGGACGACGTTTATCTTGGCCAGCGATCGCTTCTGGGTTGCCTGCGTCTCCCGATTCGTGATTCGTCGTTGTGACTGCACATTCACTGCCGTTAGTATTGTCTAGTCCTTCGTGCAAGTGTTCTTGAAGCTGTGAGTAGCTTGTGATGTCGACTCCTCAGCTGTCTCCGTGCTGATGTGTGGCAGTCAGTCGGTTGGCGTGGAGCAGTGAGGAAATCTCCACGGGGCGTAGTTTGGCCACGCCCACTGGCGGTCTCTACACAGTGTCGGAGAATGGGACTGTTCCCATTGTTACGAGTTCCGTGGCTCGCCGACCCTGGACACGAAAGTTGAGTTTGGATCTAATTTACAAGCAAGTCAAGCACTTTTCACAGTGTGCTGTTTGGTTGTCTTTGTTCGCTGTTGGGACATTCCCGAGAGCAACAGCGAGTGTATTCGAGTTGGCGAAGGCTAGCCACCCCCTGGTGGAGTCTAACTGTATTTGATTATTTGCAATTGAAATGTACCAGCGGAATTTTCTGCCTTGTGGCCGTGTACGTTCCAGTTACCTGACATGGCCATTGACGTAAATTTAGGCAGTGTTCTTTCCTCACCGTGTTGTCGCGGTCCAGCATGGTGCGTAGTTGGACAGCTTAAAGTACGCTTTCTTGGTTGTGAGCGTCCAAGCATTTTACGTTTGCATTGAACTCCCGCTTGTGTGCTGGTCGAGTGGAGCGCCAGTTACCTTGTCGGTGGGTCAGATGACTGTCTGTAGGATGGGTTGTCGTCGGATCGAAAATGGTCGGGCCGACTGCCTGTCTCACTAAGTGAACTTCAGTATATCAAGTGCTGGCCGACCCCCGAAACTTCTGAGCGCCGTTAGCTGCACTTCCTTTTCTTATTTTCTGTTGTTTGTATTTGTATGTCTCATAGCCGATGGTTTTGAATTAAAGTTGAATTGTTTTTAGTGGTGTTTTAAGTCGCGGACCTTCAGCCGCTTTAAAATTAAAGTCAGTTGCTTTTCATGTGTTTATTGTTTGGGCCTTCAGCCTGATTAAAATATTGTTTCAATAATTGGGCCTTCTGCCTACTAAAAATTATTTTTGTGTTATATTAACACCTTCAGCTGCTAAAGGGCCTTGATATATATCAACGGGGACAGGTCAAAATGTGTACCCCGACTGGTACTCGAACACCGGAATCTCCTGATTGCACGGCAGGCGCTCTATCCATTTGAGCCGCCGAGGGTACATAGAATAACGCGACTGCACTCAGAAATTTTCATTTTACCTCTTGCAAGTAATCACCCCAGTGTCGAACTTAAGCTACTTTACAAAAGAACTTAATCACAAATGTATCGGACGCATATCCTATCTTCTAGTCATTTCTTTTGGTCAGTGCTTTTCACTTAGCCCTTCCATCCGTACTGGACGAACTAATATTTTGTCAGTTCAATAATATTTCAGCATTTCTCTATAACACCAGATATTCGCTGCACCATTTCTCATCTTTTCCGGTTTTCCTCCAGTTTATAACTTGCTTAAATACATTTCTCTGCTTCAGACGCACGTTTTAAGAAGTTTCGTCCTTGCCACGTTTCGGAGTAATTGAAGCTAGTGTGCCGTCCTCGACGGGGAGTATTCATCAATGATGAGGTTATCGGCAGGAGTGCCCCAGGGAAATGCGATAGGACCGCTACTGTTCTATGTATACATAACAAGGCAGACAGCAATCTGCGACAGTTCTCAGATGGCGCTGATAGTGTGGGGTAAGGTTTTGAAGTTCAGTGGCGCTAGGAACACGCAAGACGACGTAGAGAAATATCAAGTTGGTGTGATGAACGGCAGCTAACTCTAAATGTGGAAAAGTGTAAGTTAGGGCTAATGTGTAGGAAGAACAAACCTGTAATGTTCAGTTATCACATTACTAGTGTCGCGCTTAAAGCAGTCATGTCGTTTATATATCTGGGCGTAGCATTGGAAAGCGATATGAGATGGAATGAGCATGTGAGAACTGTGGTAGGGAAGGCGAATGGTCGTCTTCCGTTTATGGGGAGAATTTTAGGAAAAAGTGGTTCACCTGTAAAGGAAACCGCACATAGGACGCTGGTGCGATCTATTCTTGAATACTGCTAGACCGTTTGGGAGCAATACTGGGTCGGTTTGAAGGAAGACATCGAAGCAGTTCAGAGGCGAGTGTAGGTTCGAACAATATTCAAGCATTACGGAGATGATTTGGTGGCTTCAATAGGGATCCCTGGAAGGAAGCGACGATGTTTTCGAGAAACTCTATTGAGAAAATTTAGCGAACCGGGATTTGGAACTGACTGTCAAACGATTCTACTGTCACCAGCATAGATTAAGCGTAAGGAGCACGCAGATAAGATTCGAGATATTAGGACTCATACGCAGGCATACAGACAGTCGTTTCTCCCTCGCTCTATTAGCGAGAGGGAACAGGAAAAGAAATAAGTAGTCGTGACACATGGCGAACCACACATTAAGTGCACCAATTCTCTTCTTTCCCAGTTTTTCTCCCGTACATCAGTTACGTCAATACAACGCTATGCTCCAGACGCGCGTACGGTAGCTTGCGGAGTATCTATGTACATGTAGATGTTGGCGCAAGCACACTTCTTCTAAGGAGAAATGCAGTCTTTGTCCGTGCTAGTCTACTTCTTACACCCTACTCCTTCGTTGGTCACGTGTTCATATGATTTCAAGATAGTGGAATTCCTTCACGTCGTCTGTAACGCGGCTCCCATTTTCTTTTTAAATTATTACTCCTCACCACACACTTCTTTCTTTGATTTTCTCTGAATCGATAATCTGTTGTCATCAATTTGTTCCCAACATTCAACTGTTCCTGTAATTGTGCCTAACTTTCACCGGGTGTGAATAATGGTCCTATATGGTCCTGGTAACTTTTCCTAGGTAATAAATTCAGATGCAGAATGGATGCCGCACACATACTGGCAAGGGGTAAAGTCGGATTGTGTGTGTGAAATCTTATGGGACGTAACTGCTAAGGTCGTGAGTCCCTAAGTTACACACTACTTAACCTAAATTATGCTGAGGACAAAAACACACACCCATGCCCGAGTGAGCACTCGAACTTCCGCCGGGGCCAGCCACACAGCCAGCCACACAGCAACTTATAGGGTGAAAGGATGGACTGAGTCTCTCACTTGGAATAGAGAAGATATAGTTGATGGGAGGGCTAAATATAAGGAAGTATTTCATTTTCTGGAAGTGAAAGGCAGCTGAAACGACATGGTGACTGGAAAAATGTAAGGGAGGTGGCGCACTGTGTTTTCAAGTACGGGGGATACAGAAAGTTGTTAGGAGTCAACCTGGACACCTTTTCACTTAAACATACAGAATAATTTCTGGTCGGATCGGTTTAGGTTAATACAACAGTTTAGGTTAATACAGCACCGTAAGATGGCGTAAATCGAGTAGGATTCATTATGAATATAAAGACAGAGCAAAGAGTAAGTTCAGTGAACAGTATAAGACTAAGATTATTCTCATCAAAATCGACATTAAACCAAAACAATAGTTCAAGTATCTGAGTTGAGAGCAAACAGGCTTCTTGAGCTCCTAGAGATGCTGCAAGAGCCAGCCTTTTCCACCCACTAAGCAGAGTCCCTGTTAACACATCTGGGAATAAAATTACATTTTCATTGTACGACGTTTAATTGCACTGCAACACTTGTGTTCCATACCAAAAAGTTTAAAACGTTCCCCGCAGTCATGTTCGCAAATGTCCTTTAATACAGAATCAGACAGCGAGTATTGTTAACATGACAATATGCCATGCACTTTTGAACTCTTTAGATGAAAAGGTGTTTCGGAATGATTGTGAGCTATGTTTAGCTTACCCCTATTTTTCTCAGCATTTCTATCATCTTTCACCATTTTATTTCATCAAACGCTTTTCGACTAATAATGATAGTACGACCAAAGAAAAATCAAGACACGTTAATAGTATGTGTCGACCTGGAATAAGCGCTCCACTAAGTAAAATGGAGCAAAACGTTCGAAATCCTGAGAAAAACAGGAGTAATCTATAGGGAAAGATGGGTAATGTGCAATATCTAAGAGAACAAAGAGCGGTAAAGAAGACGGGAATACCAAGTACGAAGTACACACGCTGAGTCACAAACAGAAGAAGAGAGAGAGAGAGTGGTAGCTAGAGCGAGGGATATATATCCCGAACGTAAACATATGTAATCTATTGCACATAAGTAGGGAAACTGATACACTGCTATTCCTTCACGCTATTGGCGACATATCGCTGGAAACAGCAACAGCTGTAAGTTACCTCGTAGTAATCTTCTAGAATTATCTGAAGTAAAATGATCACATTAACCTAGCTGTGGGAAAAGTAGATGCCAGAGTGAGAGTCAACGGAAGAATCTTATGGAAGTGTAACACATCCAAGAAAGAAGTGACGTACAAATTACACTACTGCGCACTAAAATTGCTACACCAAGAAGAAATGCAGATGATAAACGGGTATTCATTGGTTAAATATATTATACTAGAACTGACATGTGTCTACATTTTCGCGCAATTTGGGTGCATAGATCGCGAGTAATCAGTACCCAGGACAACCACCTCTGGCAGTAATAACGGCCTTTATACGCCTGGGCATTGAGGCAAACAGAGCTGGGATGGCGTGTACAGGTACAGCTGGCTATGCAGCTTCAACGCGATACCACAGTTCGTCAAGAGCAGTGACTGTCTCGGCCATCATTGATCAGACATTTTTAATTGGTGAGAGATCTTGAGATCTCGAGAACGTGCTGACCAGGGCAGCGGTCCAACATTTTCAATATCCAGAAAGGCCAGTACAGGACCTGCAACATGCAGACGTGCATTATCTTGCTGAAATGTAGGGTGTCGCCTGGATCGAAGGAAGGGTAGAGTCATGGGTCGTAACACATCTGAAATGTAACGTCCACTGTTCAAAGTGCCGTCAATACGAACAAGAGATGACCGAGACGTGTAACCAATGGCAACCCATACCATCATGCCGGGTAATACGCCAGTATGGTGATGACGAATACACGCTTTCAATGTGCGTTCACCGCGATGTCGCCAATCACGGATGTGCCCGTCATGATTCTGTAAAGAAAACCTTGATTCATCCGAAAAAAATGACGTTTTGCGATTTGTGCACCCAGGTTCGTCATTAAGTACACCATCGCAGGCGCTCCTGTCTGTGATGCAGCGTCGAGGGTAACCGCAGCCATGGCCTCCGAGATGATAGTCGATCCTACTACAAATGTTGTCCCACTGTTCGTGCAGATGGTGGTTGTTTTTCAAACGTCCTCATATGTTGACTCAGGGATCGAGACGTGGCTGCACGATCCGCTACAGCCATGTGGATAAGATGACTGTCATCTCTACTGCTAGTGATACGAGGCCGTTGGTATCGAGCACGGCGTTCCGTTATTACTCTCCTGAACCCACTGATTCCATATTCTGCAAACAGTCATTGGATCTCGACCAATGCGAGCAGCAATGTCGGTAAACAATAAACCGCAATCGCGATAGGCTGCAGTCCGACCTGTATCAAAGTCGGAAACGTGATGGTACGCATTTCCCTCCTTGTACGAGGCATTACAACAACGGTTTACCAGGGAACGCCAGTCAACTGCTGATTGTGTATGAGAAATCGGTTAGAAACTTTCCTCATATCAGCACGTTGTACGTGTCGCTACCGGCCTCAGACTTGTGTGAATGCTCTGAAAAGCTGATCATTTGTATATCACAGCATTTTCTTCCTGTTGGTTAAATTTTGCGTCTGTAGCACATAGTCTTCGTGGTGTAGCAATTTTAGTGGCCAGTAGTGTATTTTCATGGACTCTTATTGAGTACTGCTTTGTCACTAACCCCGTTACGCAAATGGAAAAATAGAACAGATACTGAACATCCAACGTAGAGCGGTTCGTTTAGTCACGGCTTCTGTGAGTAAGCACCAAAGAGTTACGGAGATGCTCAACGATCTCCAGTGGAAAAAGATACACGAGAGGCGTTATTCGTCACGGACAGCCATGCTGCAGACATTCCGAGACTGTACAATACAACTAGAGTTGACCAACACATTTATTCCACTGTATGTGACGCAAAATCAACAAGACGAGAAAAACATGGAAATAATAGATTTTAAGAAGCTTACTGAAACTTTGTCTTCCCACAAAGCATCCGTAAATGTAAGAGCAATGGACAACATTAGAATAATACCAGAAATAGTTTCCGCCACGAATAATAGGGTGTCACGGGGCCATATGAATGTAATATTAGATGTAGGTAAGTGTCGAATAATGAATTTGTTTTATTTGAGTTTTTACTTGAATGAGAATCTATTTTACTTGCATGATTACAAACAAAACAGTTTTAGCGCAGAAGGCATCCATGCGTATCAGCGAACTGTGATTCCTTAAGGAACTTCGAGGGAAAAAAAATAAAAATAAAAACCAATTAATCCACTCTACTTAATTTCCACGGATGCATCACAAAACAAACGGTAGTATGAAAGCAGCACGTAATGGCAACACAGACTTCCCACAATGTGTGAAAATATTTGCCGAAGAGCATATTCCTACAGAATTTCCGTAGAAATGAGGCACTGTATGTAAGGATATCATTAGCACGCGGATCGCGAAATTCTCACAGCGGCTAGTTGTATGTGAGCGGTACCTTGAGGTCAAACTATTGCCGATTTTCTGTTCGCGATTGAATATTTATTGCTCTTATGGCACGCCTTTGAATTGAGGCTGATTTCAGATGGAAACCGGCGGGAAAAGTAAACCTCAAAGTTTTGACTACTTCGAGCAGGTGCTTGGATTCCACAAAGTTTTCTGGTCTCGCCATTTTCCTCAAATTTTAATTGTGTTGAGAGAAAACAGGCATCCCGGGCGTCTTAGAGATGCTGCGTGAGCCAGCTGTTAACACCCAATATGCAGAGTCCCAGTTCACACAGCTGGGAATGAAATTACTTTTCATTATACGTAGTTCAATTCCGGTATAGTATTGTTGAGATGACAATATGCCATGCAATTTTGAAGTCATCATCTGAAAAGGTGTTTCGTGATGAATGTGAGCTATGTTTAGTTTGCCCCTACTTTGCTCAGCTATTTTACTTCATCTGACTCTTTCCGTCTGATAAAGAAAGTAATACTAAAGGAAAATCAAGGTTGGTTCGTAGAATTACTCGACCTGGAAAAAGCGTGCGCCAAAGTAAAATGCTGCAAGTCGTTCGAAATAGTGTGAAAAATACGAGTAAGCTGTAGGGAAAGAAGGGTAACATGCAATATGTACAAGAACCAAAAGGGAGAAACAAGACTGGAAGACCAAGTACGAAGAGCTCGGATTAAAAAGAGTGTAAGACATGGATGTAGCCGCCGGCCGATGTGGCTGTGCGGTTCTAGGCGCTGCTAGTCTGGAACCGTGTGACCGCTACGGTCACAGGTTCGAATCCTGCCTCGGGGATGGATGTGTGTGATGTCCTTAGGTTAGTTAGGTTTAACTAGTTCTAAGTTCTAGGAGACTAATGAGCTCAGGGCTAGAGTCCCATAGTGCTCAGAGCCACTTGAACGATTTTGAACCATGGATGGTGCCATTCAGCTCTATTGTGCAATCTATACGTCGAAGAAGCAGTGACGGAAATGAAAGAATGTTTCAAGAATGGGATTAATATGCACAGTAAAAGGGTATCACTGATTAAATTCAGTGATGGAATTCCTACGTTCAGTGAAAGTGAAAAATAAATACATGATTTATTGACTGCAAAGAAGAGTCTTACGAGTACAGTGTACGGTAATGGGACATGAACTGTGAGAAAGTTGGAATAAACGAGAATCGAGGCATGTGAAATGTGGTGGTACAAAATAACGTTGAAAAATGGATGGAATGATAAGGTAAAGAATGAGGAGGTTCTCTCCGACAAGAAGGGACACTATAATACGACATCTGTTAAGACATCGGTGAATAACTTCTACATCTACATCTACATCCGTACTCCGCAAGCCACCTGACGGTGTGTGGCGGAGGGTACCCTGAGTACCTCTATCGGTTCTCCATTCTATTCCAGTCTCGTATTGTACGTGGAAAGAAGGATTGTCGGTATGCTTCTGTGTGGGCTCTAATCTCTCTGATTTTATCCTCATGGTCTCTTCGCGAGATATACGTAGGAGGGAGCAATATACTGCTTGACTCTTCGGTCAAGGTATGTTCTCGAAACTTTAACAAAAGCCCGTACCGAGCTACTGAGCGTCTCTCCTGCAGAGTCTTCCACTGGAGTTTATCTATCATCTCCGTAACGCTTTCGCAATTACTAAATGATCCTGTAACGAAGCGCGCTGCTCTCCGTTGGATCTTCTCTATCTCTTCTATCAACCCTACCTGTTGCGGAGCCCACACTGCTGAGCAGTATTCAAGCATTGGGCGAACAAGTGTACTGTAACCTACTTCCTTTGTTGTCGGATTGCATTTCCTTAGGATTCTTCCAATGAATCTCAGTCTGGCATCTGCTTTACCGACGATCAACTTTATATGATCATTCCATTTTAAATCACTCCTAATGCGTACTCCCAGATAATTTATGGAATTAACTGCTTCCAGTTGCTGACCTGCTATTTTGTAGCTAAATGATAAGGGACCTATCTTTCTATGTATTCGCATCACATTACACTTGAGATTCAATTGCCATTCCGTGCACCATGCGTCAATTCGCTGCAGATCCTCCTGCATTTCAGTACAATTTTCCATTGTTGCAACCTCTCGATACACCACAGCATCATCTGCAAAAAGCCTCAGTGAACTTCCGATGTCATCCACCAGGTCATTTATGTATATTGTGAACAGCAACGGTCCTATGACACTCCCCTGCGGCACACCTGAAATCACTCTTACTTCGGAAGACTTCTCTCCATTGAGAATGACGTGCTGCGTTCTGTTATCTAGGAACTCCTCAATCCAATCACACAATTGGTCTGATAGTCCGTATGCTTTTACTTTGTTCATTAAACGACTGTGGGGAACTGTGTCAAACGCCTTGCGGAAGTCAAGAAACACGGCATCCACTTGTGAACCCGTGTCTAAGGCCCTCTGAGTCTCGTGGACGAATAGCGCGAGCTGGGTTTCACACGATCGTCTTTTTCGAAACCCATGCTGATTCCTACAGAGTAGATTTCTAGTCTCAAGAAAAGACATTATACTCGAACATAATACGTGTTCCAAAATTCTACAACTGATCGACGTTAGAGATATAGGTCTATAGTTCTGCACATCTGTTCGACGTCCCTTCTTGAGAACGGGGATGACCTGTGCCCTTTTCCAATCCTTTGGAACGCTTCGCTCTTCTAGAGACCTACGGTACACCGCTGCAAGAAGGGGGGCAAGTTCCTTCGCGTACTCTGTGTAAAATCGAACTGGTATCCCATCAGGCCTTTCCTCTTTTGAGCGATTTTAATTGTTTCTCTATCCCTCTGTCGTCTACTTCGATATCTACCATTTTGTCAACTGTGCGACAATCTAGAGAAGGAAGCACAGTGCAGTCTTCCTCTGTGAAACAGCTTTGGAAGAAGACATTTAGTAATTCCATGGTATTAGGAGCTGTAGAGGATAAGAACTGCAGAGGGACACGGAGACTGGAATACATTAAGCAAAAAATAATTGAGAACGTAAATTGCAAGTACTGTCCTGAGATGAAACGTTTGGCGCAGGAAAACAATTCATGGGGGGCAGCATCTGAAACAAATGTCACATATTCCTACAGGAAGCAGCAATGCTAAAACAGAAGTTCCTTCAGTTATACATTAAGAAACTAGTACCTTTTACTTGTATAGTTTTCAGTGCTGTACGCCGTCTTACTGACGCAAAACGTTACGCATGTGTGAAAGTTTATTGTCATACTGAAACTCTTGTTTGTGAGTCTCAATTAGTATCTGAAAAATTTGTAAAACTTAAATTAATATCGAAATATCTAAATTGCAGTCCAAGGCAACAAAACTATGCGAAAATTCAATTTAGAACAGCAATCCGTGGAGCACACACAACACGATGCGAAATCCAGGCTAGCTGATACATCAAACAATTCGTCTACGGAAAACTAAACCTTTTTTCAGTGTGACTGGGGCCTCCTGTCGGATAGACCATTCGCCAGGTGCAAGTCTTTCGATTTGACTCTACTTTGTCGACTTGCGCGTCGATGGGGATGAAATGATGATGAGTAGGACAACACAACATCCAGTCCCTGAGCTCAGAAATTTCCGACCCAGCCAGGAATTTAACCTAGTATAACACCCCAATGACCCCCTTAAAGTCAATTAGGACAGAATATCATAATATGAAGAATGGAAGAGGTACCTCGGCCAGTACGACATCTTTGCCGATAAGCTAACACCAAGAAGTTTTGATAACACGAACATTACACACCACTGACAGTTTTTGTTATGAAAAGAGGAGGAAGAAACATCAGATTTAATTAATGGACGAATATCCAAGTGATAATTGCAATTAACACCTTGAAAGCTAAGTCCAAGGTGATGTTAGTCAGAGATAAATTTTATGTGGAAGAGAGTTGTAAGCGCAACGCTGGAATTCAATGCGCCTACAATGCTCTTTCACACAAGAAGTCGCTTGCTGGCTCTCGTCCTGTAAAACATAAGAGAACAATTCCTGTCTTAGTTATTGAGAGTACGAAACGCGAGGGGATTGTTTTGCGTACAGGAGTGTTTATTGCGTGCCGTGATTCACGAACTTCGGAAACTGATTTTCTAAGCAGAGACAGGAACTGTTAGAAGCGTTCAACCGTGCATGACGGGATAATTGATCTTCATTGACGTAACTAGTGAATATTGGACTGGACTTTCAAATAGTTGTAACTAAAAGAAGAGTGGACAGTACACTCCTGGAAATGGAAAAAGGAACACATTGACACCGGTGTGTCAGACCCACCATACTTGCTCCGGACACTGCGAGAGGGCTGTACAAGCAATGATCACACGCACGGCACAGCGGACACACCAGGAACCGCGGTGTTGGCCGTCGAATGGCGCTAGCTGCGCAACATTTGTGCACCGCCGCCGTCAGTGTCAGCCAGTTTGCCGTGGCATACGGAGCTCCATCGCAGTCTTTAACACTGGTAGCATGCCGCGACAGCGTGGACGTGAACCGTATGTGCAGTTGACGGACTTTGAGCGAGGGCGTATAGTGGGCATGCGGGAGGCCGGGTGGACGTACCGACGAATTGCTCAACACGTGGGGCGTGAGGCCTCCACAGTACATCGATGTTGTCGCCAGTGGTCGGCGGAAGGTGCACGTGCCTGTCGACCTGGGACCGGACCGCAGCGACGCACGGATGCACGCCAAGACCGTAGGATCCTACGCAGTGCCGCAGGGGACCGCACCGCCACTTCCCAGCAAATTAGGGACACTGTTGCTCCTGGGTATCGGCGAGGACCATTCGCAACCGTCTCCATGAAGCTGGGCTACGGTCCCGCACACCGTTAGGCCGTCTTCCGCTCACGCCCCAACATCGTGCAGCCCGCCTCCAGTGGTGTCGCGACAGGCGTGAATGGAGGGACGAATGGAGACGTGTCGTCTTCAGCGATGAGAGTCGCTTCTGCCTTGGTGCCAATGATGGTCGTATGCGTGTTTGGCACCGTGCAGGTGAGCGCCACAATCAGGACTGCATACGACCAAGTCACACAGGGCCAACACCCGGCATCATGGTGTGGGGAGCGATCTCCTACACTGGCCGTACATCTCTGGTGATCGTCGAGGGGACACTGAATAGTGCACGGTACATCCAAACCGTCATCGAACCCATCGTTCTACCATTCCTAGACCGGCAAGGGAACTTGCTGTTCCAACAGGACAATGCACGTCCGCATGTATCCCGTGCCACCCAACGTGCTCTAGAAGGTGTAAGTCAACTACCCTGGCCAGCAAGATCTCCGGATCTGTCCCCCATTGAGCATGTTTGGGTCTGGATGAAGCGTCGTCTCACGCGGTCTGCACGTCCAGCACGAACTCTGGTCCAACTGAGGCGCCAGGTGGAAATGGCATGGCAAGCCGTTCCACAGGACTACATCCAGCATCTCTACGATCGTTTCCATGTGAGAATAGCAGCCTGCATTGCTGCGAAAGGTGGATATACACTGTACTAGTGCCGACATTGTGCATGCTCTGTTGCCTGTGTCTATGTGCCTGTGGTTCTGTCAGTGCGATCATGTGATGTATCTGACCCCAGGAATGTGTCAATAAAGTTTCCCCTTCCTAGGACAATGAATTCACGGTGTTCTTATTTCAATTTCCAGGAGTGTATATCAACGGACTACACTCAATTAGTCCCGAGTACGACACAATTGCACGACTTCACGAAGATAATACAATTACGCTGAAGAGTCAAGTTGTCGTAATTGTCAAGGCACTTAATTTTAATAGAATTGACTTTAACAACCAACTGCGTGTGCGTGTGGTGCGAACGTTATAAAGTATTTAGTGGCCAAGGAACAATAAACTGTTCGTCCCAAGTGAAATATCAAGCGTGGAGTAAGTTATTAAGTGATTTAATCAATGATAGTTAACCTACGACTGTTCAGCAGGGACAATTTAATCTGAATATCAACATACCTAGTTCATTAACTGAAAGGAGAACTTTTGAACTTTTTTTAAAACATTACGGCGTAGGTTCACTAAGCCGTGATCAAAGAGTATCTGTGAATCTCGCTTCATACAGGTTCAACAAGTCCATAGTAACAAGGCAACAACGTACGAGAAGACTGATAATTACATTGTTCCCTCGCGATTGTTGGTGTGAGCGATGCGGATAAGATTTAACAACTACTGCATATCCGGGCAATGAATAATTCAGTCTTAAATCAGAAGAAGCATCCATCGTACGAGTTAGCATTTCTGTCTTCCGTTCACCAGCTACCTACGTCAACTCCACTGCGAGAGCTGTGGCAGTAGCAATTCTCCGGCATCGACAATACCAGCACGCGGTTGGAGTATGGGGACGCCACACCAGACCATTCTGTTGCGCCGACCACTCAGCTACCGGACCTTTTTTATTGAAATTTACACATGCTAGCTGATTGCAAGACACATGGAAATGAAATGGGCGTATGGTATCGTTGACCGGGAGGCCCCTATTCGGGGAAGCTCGGTAGCCAAGTGCGACTTGCGCTCCGGTGATGAGGATGAAATGACGATGAGGGTGAAATGATTGTACACCAGAAAAAAAGGGAACAAGGACTGAGAGTTCAATCCGAGCAGCCATCTTAGGTAGTACGCAGATGCTGCTGACATTTATCGTCTAGTAAAGTCATAGGAGAATCGAAGCATTTGAGATGTGGTGCTATAGACGAATGTTGAAAATTAGGTGGACTGATAAGGTAAGGACTGAGGAAGTTCTACGCAGAATCGCAGAGGAAAGGAATATGTGGAAAACACTGATAAGGAGAAGGGACAGGATGATAGGACATCTGCTAAGACATGAGGGAATGACTTCCATGGTACTAGAGAGAGCTGTAGAGGGCAAAAACTGTAGAGGAAGACAGAGATTGGAATACGTCAAGCAAATAATTGAGGACATAGGTTGCAAGTGCTACTCTGAGATGAAGAGGTTGGCACAAGAAAGGAATTCGTGGCGGGCCGCATCAAACCAGTCAGTAGACTGATGAAAAAAAATAATAAAAAAAGGTCATCAGAAGATAAGAAATTACAAAACGATCAGCATGGTGTGAAAATTTGCAGTTGACCTTAAATAATGATAAGTGTGAGGTCATCTACAAGAGTGCTAAAAGGGATACGTTAAACTTCAGTTACATGATACATCAATTAAATCTAAAGGTCGTAAATGTAACTAAACACCCAGAAATTACAATCACGAGTAACTTAAATTGGAAAGAACACACAGAAATTGTTGTGTGGAAAGAGAAAAAAATGACTGTGATTTATTACTAAAATACTTAGAATATGGAACAGATCTATTAAAGAGACTGTCTACACTACGCATGTCCGCCCCCTTTTGGGTTAGTGCTCTGTGGTGTGGGATCCATACCAGATAGGATTAACGGAGTACTCCTGTTTGAGTCTTGGTATTTGTGGAGCTTGCCTTGTGCTAATAATACTGTACAAGGCGAAGTGCCTTTCGCAGCAGAACGTATTTAGCATTACTGAACACCAGATTTTTATTTACTTATTAATTTTTTTGCCATCATAGTTGAGATTTGTCGTTCTGTGACTATGAAAAACCATGTTATCTACCATAGAAAAAAATGGAAGGTGTACTATAGTTCTAGAAGAAAATCTCTGTTGATACAAAAACTGCAGCTTAATATACTACTGATTTACTTCCAGCTGCACATAATAAATTGCTTAAACGAATGTAACTTAAATCTACGCCTACTTTATAGTTATTTACTGCATTACCGATTTATAATGCATGCTGTCACGAGCAGACGAAAATGGTTATTACATTATGTAATAAAATGAACATCAAATAATCATTAAAAAAATTGTTTCATAATCTGATCTGTCCATATTTTAAGCCATTTGTAAATGAAGCACTTCATCGGTAAAACACCATTGCATTCCGATCATCAAGGCAGAGAGTTTCTTAGCTCATATTACATATACGAGTATGACGTGCACGGATACCTGGGTGCGTTAGCCACATACTTCAGGGTTTCCGGGGGTCGTGCTAGAATCTGATCGAATACGCTCGATGGATTAACGACGAGGGCCGGCGTGCCAGAGAGCATGTACGCGGTTTTTATGCGGTTCCCCATATTTAACTAAGTGAATGCTGGTCAGGTATCCACGTCACTCCTCAATAAACGGGATTCTCAAACATTTAGAGAAACGGGGTTAACGAACTTAATCCCAGTATTGAAGGGATTACTACAGAAAGGCCGGTTATATTACCAAATCCAGAGTAAGGTGACTACTCTATGATGATTTGGAATAACGCAAGGGGAGAAAGCAGCGTCAGCCGGGCGCTGTGGCCGAGTGGTCCTAGGCGCTTCAGTCTAGAAGCGTGCTGCTGCTACTGTAGCAGGTTCGAATCCTGCCTCGGGCATGGGTGTGTGTGATGTCCTTAGGTTAGTTAAGCTTAAGTAGGTCTAAGTTCTAGTGGACAGATCACCTCAGATGTTAAGTCCCATAGTGCTTAAAGCCATTCGAACCATTTTGAGCAGCGTCATTAGAGCATGACGTCGCGGTATCAGCGCTAGCCACGTGTAAACCTACGCCAAGTCTGTAAACGATGTACTCCATATCTCCTACGCTCTTCTTCCGCAGTTTGATGCTACCTGAAGTTTTCTTTCCGTGCAGCTTTAAGTGTTTAGTTCTCTTTGTCTCTATGTGCATGTATGAAGCGCCAGACTGAACAAAAAAATCTGAGAAACGTTTGTTAATATTTCCCGTATGAAAATCTCTATGCCTAGTTTTGTGCATAAGGATGAAGCAAATAGTAAAGGGCGACCTGCTGGAAGATAAGTTGGTTTCAGTGGAAATGAAATAAAACATAAAATAACACTGACTCTACTACTTACCGTAAAAGACAACCTGAGGAAGGGCCAGCATAAAGTTACAGCAGTTGTATTATTGGAAAAACTTCACAATGTCAAGAACAATACACTCTTCGAAATTTTGACTTTATCAGGGATAAAATACGGGAAGAAAAGCCCTCTAAAAATAATACAGACATCAGACTGTAGTTCTAACAGCCGTAAGACGTGAAGTGAGACTGTAGATGAGACGTGAGTAAGACGTAGTTGCGACTTACCTCTCGTGAAACCAATTAGAAATTTCAAAAAGGAAATAATTACCAAGGAGAATTAATTAAAAAAACTGCACTTTTGATTGCAGTTCTGTCAGAGACGTCAAAGGACATGGAAGATAAGTGGAATGGATGGTTAATATTTTGAAATGAGGTTGAAAGCTGAGTGTCGACGAAAGTGACAACGATAATCAGTCGAATTACGCAATACAAGGGAATTAAGTTAGGAAATGAGACGCTGAAAATAGTAGATGAGTTTTGCTTCTCGGGTTGCAAAATAACTGACAATGGCCGAAGTAAAGAAAATATAAAATGCAAGCTGGAAACTCAAGTAAAGCGTTCCTAAGGAAAGAAATCTTTTAACACTGTATTTAAACTTAAATATGAAGAAGATATTTGTGTAGAACGGAATCTTACATGGCCAACGACCTTGCCGCAGTGGTCACACCGGTTCCCGTCAGATCACCAAAGTTAAGCGCTGACGGGCTTGGCTAGCGCTTGGATGGGTGACCGTCCTGGTCCGCAGAGCGCACTCAGCCCTTGTCAGGCAAACTGAGGAGCTGCTTGATGGAGAAGTAGCGGCTCCGGTCTCGTAATCTGACATACGGCCGGGAGAGCGGTGTGCTGTCCTCATGCCCCGCACATCCGCATCCAGTGGCGCCTGTGGGTTGAGGATGACACGGTGCCCGGTCGGTTCCGTCGGGCATTCCAAGGCGTGTTCCGACGGAGTTTAGTTTAGTTTTTTTAGTGATCTTACATGGAAGTGAATCGACATAAATGATAATAGGACCTGTTGAAATGAGGTGAAGATGAATGCTGATGAACTCACTGGTCATAGAGTAACAAATGAAAAAATGCTGCATCAAAGTAGGGATAAATAACTTAATGATACTTTAATGAAAGGACTGAAAAAGAACTTTATCGCTCACATTTACGGATACAATGGCTAGCTTGTTCATACTCGTCCTGAGACTTGAGGTAATGTAGGGGATTGAGGATAGTGTAGGGGACAAATATTGCAGAGGACTACAGACGCTTGAGAACTGTTTGGAAGTTAGAGTGGATTTAGAGGACAATAGATAACCACTTACACAGGACAGAGTAATACGGAGAGCTGTATCAATCAGGTCTTCCGTTTAAGACTACAACAACAACAACAACAATATCAATAAAAACTGCTTACTCAGTATCACAACGATAGGTCACGGACTTTGCCTTTTTAGGTTTCCTTTAAATAACATGGTATCACTATTCGTATTTAATATGATCTGACGACAGACGCTTTTTAATCCTACACGACACACATGTCTGCTTGCGGGATGAGCTAAATGACGTGGTGAAGCTCCACGTATTTTGAAGCAGTGTTGATTGAAAATTCATTCCGCAGCATTAATTATACAAACAGCCCTGTTGGGGGAATGTCCGCCACTGGGCATCATAATATACATGACCATCATCGCTCGGGACCTTTGCCTTTCGCGGGCAAGTGCTCTACCAACTGCCACTTTTTTTTAATAGGGCGGGAAGGCAGAGAGATCAGGTGTCGTAACCCGAGGCCTGGTCACAGTGTCCCCCTCGTCCGTCAAGGAATCAGGCATGGTAAGGGGGAATTTTTATTTATTTATTTATTTATATTTACTGTTTTAATACATTCTTAATTTGGTTTTACTTAATACCGCAATAAAAAGAAATGTACCTAGCACCGCGTCGTGCTCTGAGTAAAGAAAACAAGATCGCAGCACGTTCCTACACCGAGGTAATATATATGGGGAAAACGAAAAAAAAAAAAAAAGTGATGCGTACATTCTGCAGAGGGGTGTGTCGCTACTCTCCTAATGCTTCATCACCCAGGTACGTCTTCACGTATGTCGTATGTTTTTCACCGAGAATCGAACTTAGTCTGGTCAGCTCACTCAGAGGGTGTCTTCTCCTACCTGTTGAAAAAAAAAAAGTTCAAATGTGTGTAAAATCTTATGGGACTTAACTGCTATGGTCATCAGTCCCTACGCTTACACACTACTTAACCTAAATTATCCTAAGAACAAACACACACACCCATGCCCGAGGAAGGACTCGAACCTCCGCCGGGACCAGCCGCACAGTCCATGACTACAGCGCCGTAGACCGCTCGGCTAATCTCACGCGGCTACCTGTTGATTATCCAGCTGCGTGGAGGGTCGCTTAGGGCACTCCCTAAGTAATGAGAAAAATACTGTCTGCATTTTGGGTTCCGTACGATCTTGCAATGACGTTCTTGTAGGTAGTTCCAAAAGTCGAATACATCTTTAGGTCCATCGTGTCGCATGCACGCGGATACACGTGACACCGTTGGTCTTGGTGCGCGGGAAATACTGTTGATCCGGAAATAGTAGAAACCGAGGTGTAATGTGTTCCTGAGTCAGTCGTATAAAATACGACAAAATTTGCCGCACCAAGCGCCATACGTCGACTTCCGCGCCACATGTGAGACGGTGTTCGTCCGTGTCTGGCGTCCCGCAGTCTACACATAGAGGCGATTCCGCCATGCTTATCTTGTGGAGGCGTGATCGGGTGATCTGTTTACCATCGAGTGTAATGTACCAAGTGGATCGGACGTCTGTGGCCAGTGTAACCGCGTGAATCGTCTTCCACACTACCTTCCAATGAACCTGAGGGCTTTTGGCCTCCACCATGTTTGGTGGGCGCCTCTGCTATAGAACATGATATATATCCCGCTCCTATAACTGTCATTTTGTACATGTCACAACTGGTTTAGCGCTAACAAATGTCCATCATCAAGTGCAGTTACTGAAACCAAGCAAGATAACTATGCTAATTTTTTCACATACGCTTGTATCCATAAAATAATGAAAATAAACGAAGACTGTCGTATCTAAAATTCTAACAACCGACGGGTTTGGTACCGTAAAAAGTCGAAGGGGAGTGAATCGCAATACCGTGACGAAAGCTGATAAAAAAAATATGAACCTCCTAGGTGAAGGTACTTGGTATAAGACAAGACCTAGAACTGTTAGGTCGAGTGCTGCAACCCCGCCTACTGCGATAATGCATAGGGCAGAAGCGACCACCGCCATCGAGCTCACAGCACCCAACGGAGGTAATTTGGTAAACTTTATCGTAACGATACTGTGACAATTGGTTAGGACGACTGGAGGTAAAAGGCATGAGACCAAAGGTGAATGGCTCGAGACCGACTATGCCGGCCATTGGCAATATAAATGCAAAATTGGAGAGTATAAATATGATAAAGTGATGTAAACGGCGAGAAAAGTTTGTAGAAAAGTACGACGAGACAAATTTAATGGATTAACGAATACGTGAAAATGGGGAAACAAGCCAGCCGGAGTGGCCGAGCGGTTCTAGGCGCTACAGTCTGGAACCGCGCGACCGCTACGGTCGCAGGTTCGAATCCTGCCCCGGGCATTGATGTTTGTGATGTCCTTAGGTTAGTTTGGTTTAAGTAGTTCTATGTTCTAGGGGACTGATGACCTTAGAAGTTAAGTCCCATAGAGCTCAGAGCCATTTTTTGGGGAAAACAAATTTGATAGGTGCTAAAAACCAATAAATAAAACAGCTTGTAGATTAAAAAACCTGTGTAGAATAAGAATCAAATGAACAGTAACGTTTTTGCTGTAAGTGATAGGCATATGCCATTTACTGGCTATACATTTAGCAAAACCCCAGCAGCATGTAATGATTAAAAGTTAACAAAACCGTTGAAAGTGTACATATGCGGCGCATATTATAAGAAACTAGAAAGAGGAAGGTGTGAAATCGGACGTTGCTTCAAGAAAGAAAAATTATTCAATAGGAATGTGTGATTCAGTGAGGTTTCTTCATTAAAAATCTACAACGCATTATGGTTAATGATGCGGAGAATTTCACTTTCCTCCTGAATATTTAAAACACGGCCTTTAGGCTGAAGATGTAAATTACTGCAGTCCATGTTTATATCTGAAACAGAATGGCTACGGTTTTTCAAGTGATTAGTCAGGGTTGCTTTTGCATTTTTGAGATACTGCTTTTCCATGAAACGTATTTTAAAGCTGCTGCCAGTTTAGCGTATATACACTGACTGCCAATCGTTTCACTGAATGCGATAGATACTTGTCTGAAAGAAGCAATTGTTTTCCCTAACTTCGTGGTGTTTCTATTGGTGTCTGACTTTATTGGGGGCATAGAATGCGATTATAATCACCGCTTTCATAAGCGATTTGCATATCGTATTAAATGTAATACCTACGTATGGAATTTTTTTTGGTAGCTGTGTTTGTCAGTGGGGGATATGGTAATCTGTTAATGTTAGGTGAGGATTTCGATTGCCTTTTATGAATACATACATCATTAACGTTGGGCTGATAGGCATCATCATGTGCTATGAATTTAATTGTATCCATTTCACACTGATAATCTCGTTCAGAGAGCCGAATTCGATTAGCGCGTTGAAACATTTGCAGAGATATTAGTCATTTTACGCTGCTTTGAGCGAATTGGGGAGCAATGAATAATATAAACACCTGGTTTTCTCCTGCATGTATTAAAATACTTTTTAATACCTCTCAAGCCTATCTCCAGATCTAAAAAGGGGAGTGTAAAGTCAGAGTGGTGTTCTAACGTACATTGGATTTTGGGACGCTTTTTTGTTAAAAAGTAATCTTTTTGAAAAAACTGCAATTTAGCGTCGATCCCTTTATAAAGAAGTAATGCGTGACAGACGTACCGCTTGTAACGGACTATTCTTAGACGTAATGGGGAAAAACCGATGCTCTATGTTGTTGATGTAGATATTAGCTATTATACTGGCGAAGGGAGATCCCATGGCTAGCTTGTGAACTGGCCGGTTTACGTTGTTTTTGAGGCCAAAGAAATTATGATCCAGAACTATTCTTTATAAGAAGGGAATTCGTTACTCGATTGCTATTCAAAGTGACAGTGTTGTTGTTTGTTAGACTCGATGAGAAGAATCATTTCTTTATATATATTCTTACGATATCCAGACTTGTTATATTTCTATCTTTGGTAACGTTTAGCTGATTGAGGTATGGAATTGAATCGTCCCTATTCTTGACAGCGTAATCTGTATGAATATGACAATGTTTACAGGAAGTGTTGCAGTTCATTAGCTAACAATTAATCTCTGGGAATAATAGCGTTAACGATCGACCTTAAAGGAGCCACTGGCTTGTGTAACATCGGTGCTCCTCTGAGACGGGAAATTATCCGCATCATTGGTAACACAATTCTCATAAAAATGAGTGAGCAAGACATGTGTTTCCTAAGAGCCTTCTTGATATCTGTAAGTTGGAAAAAAAGATTTAGTGCTTCCCGTACGTAAAGGATTTCATACGAAATGACCAGTGTAAGGCCTTTGTCTTCGCAAATGGAGGTAACAACCAAACTCAAGTAAAACGGAACTTTCATGTTTTCATCTGTTCAATAAATTGGAACACAGTGCCCTCGATATGTGTTTTGAAGGAGACAAATTTCATCATAATATGTACCCAGAATACCTTGGAATCACCGTAGATAGGACACTTTCTTTTAAGTAACACTTGACACGAACACCTTCTAAGTTCAAAACCAGAAACAACATTCTCCATAACTCTGTGGCTCTCGTTCGGGATCGTCAGCAGACACTCTCCGGCTATCAGCACTCGGTTTGGTATACCCATCAGCAGAGTACTATGCGCCTGTCTGTCTTAATACTCCACACGTATAAAAGATATACGCACAACTTAATGAGGCCATGCGCATTGTTAGTGGGTCAATACGATCTACTCCCACATGTTGGCTACCTATCTTGTACCACATTCCACCTCCTGATACCAGACGGAACAGCGCGCTATTCCGTGAGTACCAGAAGATTGTTAATAACATCGACCTTCCAATAGAGGAAGACGTATTCCCTGAGGAGTGAGAAAGACTAAGACCAAGACATCACATTCTCATCACAACCAGAACTCTCATGGAATCGGAATACAGTCCCATCGACTAATGGAAACGCTGCGGGCAACAAAACTGTTCCCCGCAATGCCTAAAGTTGCCTGCATCCAGAAGAAACCCCTTGGATTCGACCAGCCTCGGGAAATTTGGACTGCTTTGACCCGCATCCGAACGGGTTATGGACGCTGTGCAGACGCTCTCAACAAGCGGGACAATTCTTCATCATCATCCTTGTGGAGCGGAACGACAGACTGTTGCGCGTTTGGTATCGACATATCCCGGACATGCCTACAAGGGTCCATTCGAAGATTTCCTCACAGCGACGAGTGATATTATAAAATACATACCCATCTATAGCTGTTGTTTTTAGTGGTGTTTTATGCTGGAGAGCTGTGCTTAAATGTTGATGTGTAACAATTTATAATCTTTATATACGTATTGCCCCACTATAAATAAATAAATAACTTTCTCATTAATACATCAGATTGGTCTGATTACATTTTTCTGCGCTCTTTTGGCGTCGTTTTCATTACTTTATGACACTTTTTATCCAGTTCTGCTTTAAGTACTAACAAATTAAATGTGAACGACCATGATATTCGATCTCTCGTTATTCGCTTTTAGTAATCCTAACAACTGTCCATAATATTGTCACACCAAAATTTACCAACTTAGCTCTCTCCCTCGCTTGCGCCACTCCTTGCTTGCAGTGGTCTCCTCTGCTTTACCCTGTCTCGCGGAACTCGGTGTCGCAGAACACGACGTAAGTTTTCTGTCCCTGTCTTACAGTAAGACTCTACAGCTGAGCTGTTTCTTCGTTTATTATTTATTGTTGCCACAGTACTGCGACTTATTCCTCTCTCACTTTTTCCATATCTAGAGCGACGGCTGTTGGACTTTTACGTACGATACTTATCAATATTTTCCATTATTTTTGCACCCAAGCTTATGTAACTATTTTTCTTTTTCATAGCTCACTCTTCCACGTTGTTTTCAATAAATGTACCTGACGATGGGGTTTTCCTAGCCCGAAACCGATCGTGGCATTCAAAAAATAAAAGCCTCGCAACCGCGGAGATGATTTTCATTTATATCGCATTAATTATAATTTTAAGGGTGACAGTTCCAAACATGTGCAGAACGAACGAGTAAACATATTGATATGCTGTTTTTGTTACGGTTCAGCGGACAATGATGCAAATTTTCTGACGTACGCAAGTATTTTTTAACCTTTATGGCTATCGAATTATGGCACCACTTTCGGTTTCTCAGTGGACAATTTTTTTTTTATGCTACCTGAGAAAGAACGTAGGAAGAGGGAGTAATGTGCAGAATTTGATTAAAGAATAACAACTTAACAGCGGTGTGTACTACTTTCCCATCGTAACTCATGTCCGGTTCTTGTGTGTTTTATTATGAACAACATAACAAATGCTTGAAATGTTAACCTTGAACACTGATACAAATTATAAAGCTGTCCCTGAAAGAAATACATAAATCTGCACTTCATCACAACCTTGCCAAAGACCTTGCTACGTTGGTGAGACCGGTTCCCTCGCGATCACCAAAATGAATCAAAGTTATGCTAGGCTAGTACTTGGACGGGTGACCCTTTGGCGAAAACGGTGTGTCCATTGTTTTAAGGAGCGCAGGTCGCCCATGTGGCACCCAGTTGAACGACTTTTACCAAAGCGTCCTGCCACGCTACTGTTTCTTCAATCGCAGCAGTGGCCAGTTTTATACGGTATTTCGTATCTTCGGCAGTCGTCGGCATTTCCTCGTAAACCTATTGTTTTACAGTTTCTCAAAGAAGAAGACCCATAGGCGTCACGTTTGCTAAGCCTGCACGCCATTTTATGTTTCCGAATGAACACTCCGATGAGCTCTATATATATTTTTGAAGATCGAATTAATCTGTACGGAATCTGGGGGACATCAGTCTTGAAGGCTCCTCAAGAATAGTCATGTTCTGCAATAGCTATGGCAGCGTATCTGTTCAGAAGTCTATTTGAAGATACATAGTCTAATGTCAGTGTACGGAGCTCGTGGTCTAGTGACTAGCGTTACTGCCTCTGGATCACGGGGTCCTGGGTTCGATTACCGGCCGGGTTGGGGATATTCTCTGCCCGCGGATTGGGTGTTTGTGTTGTCTTCATTATTTCACCATCATCATCATCAATGGATAGATTGGACTGTGTAGAAAAATTGGTCTGTGTATAGCTGGGACTTTGTACGGGCGCTGATGACCGCGCAAGTGCAGCGCCCCACAAACCAAATATCATTATCACGTCATATCAATAAAACAGGAACCAACGAATCGCCTAGGCCGCACAACACATTGGCAAGCCAAGGTCTAATTCTCTGACCCAGGTTGAATTTTCAGTTGACCGATAGGGTTTAGTGCGTAAATTGATTTGCCCTTCGTCCGTCAAAGAATTTTGCATATAAACACTGCATCACTCT
Source organism: Schistocerca gregaria (assembly GCF_023897955.1). Classification (NCBI taxonomy): domain Eukaryota; kingdom Metazoa; phylum Arthropoda; class Insecta; order Orthoptera; family Acrididae; genus Schistocerca; species Schistocerca gregaria. Next base: position 131,465,584 of record NC_064921.1, on the reverse strand, counting down.
CTCAGTTCTCGTAGACTCTTCGGAGAATTGTACCTGTTTATGGAAGTCTCAGACATAAAGTTGTTGAGGGACGAAATAGCGGTAGGATGAAAGAATATTTAAATTGGCTCGTAGTGGCACGTGCCTTATTACTGCTATAATGTTCGCTGCATTTCACTCATAATTTTCGTTGTCGTTTTCTTTCCTCTCACTCCCAAGTTATTTAAACATTTCCGTAATGTTTGCAAAGACAGATAGCAAGCATTTGTCACGATCAGTGCACCTTTTAGCACACAACCGGTTTCCTACTCTAACCGTTTGGTGGCATTCTCCATACACGAAACCAGCGTGGACTTTTTCGTTTCTCGTAAACACTGTAGAGGTGTGAACAGCTTCGCGAACAAGTTGTTTGAACGCTACACCAAAACGGTAGCCGTATGCATTTAGGATTCGAGCGAGCTGGTAAACAAGCGAACCGTACGTGAGTTAGATGTTTACTTAAGTTCGGCGCCGTTGATCGGAGGTATGTAGGACCTCTTCTGTTGCCAACGTGACAGTAATTTTTTACGCTGTTTCACAAGCTGCTACATTTTCGCGAACAAAACATTGACCCGTATATATACAATAAGTTTCCTATAATTTACGTCTAAGTTCACAAACGTTTTGTTAACAGATTACCGTTTATGGTCCATAACGACCATTATCAGACTTGTTTTTATAAAACAGATCTGATGATGGTCATTATAGACCGAAACCGGTAATCCGTTAACAAAACGTTTGTGACCTTAGACGTAAATTAAAGGAAACTTATAACGATGCTGTTATTCTCTTATTCATTCTCAGATAAGGGTGGTAGGACTGAAGTGAAAAGCCTCCCGTCGTCCCATCGACACTGTAGTGTGCAACCAAGAACGGATAGCTGCAAAATGCAACTGAAACCAATTTTTAGGGCGGCTTCTAAGGTTGCGGAAGGAAACAGAATACCACCGCAGAATATTTCCCCTGTACAGTGTGGTCTCTGTTTGCGAATTATGGCTTCCTATCATGTTAAATCAAAATCCGGAAGTAGGGTCTAAAATAATCAAAGAATCGCCTGCTCCAATCTCGATGGGGTGGGGTGGGGGTAGGGGTTCAATTTGGAAGGAGGCGTCTTATGAATATGAAATCGCGAATGGGTACCCGCCAAAGCCAAACATTCCTACAGGCACGAAAACTAGTAAATTTTAATGGAAAGATGGAATAGAATAACACTAAATATAGCGGCAAGCTTTTGTTATGTTGGATGTAAAAATCGTAGAGGATACTGTCACCGTACCTTACACTTTCTTAATAATAATAACACTTTCTATTATTTTTTGTGTTTTAAGTTTCGAAGTAAACGGCTGTTAGGATGTTGATAGGAGCAGCATGACAATAGTGGTCACCAATTATAAGTTTAAATTTCATTATCAACTATTTCGTCAACTCTTTCCAAGTTACATAGTAGATTCGTGACATATCTAATTATGGTGGCTAAAGGGATGTAAGATAGGTCGAGCCCCATATAGTGATCATAAAATTCGCTATAAATTTAAAGTAATCGGTAACACTATGCTGCAACTCAAAAAAATTCTGTACCCAGATGAATACTAATCACGATAAATGGAAGTTCGTAATACTTTACGAAATAGTTCTAAGTGTCGATTAATGCAAAATAACGCCCCTCTAACAATCTAACTTGGAGTTACATTTAATACCAGAACACTCTATGTCCGAACCTGCTCAAAAAGTCTCACCGAATCTCACACAAAATAATTGTAAGAGTCGACCACGACGAAAATTTCACTGTTCTCACCGCACCATCACGAAAATACACTAATGGAAATGGAAAAAAGAACACATTGACACCGGTGTGTCAGACCCACCATACTTGCTCCGGACACTGCGAGAGGGCTGTACAAGCAATAATCACACGCACGGCACAGCGGACACACCAGGAACCGCGGTGTTGGCCGTCGAATGGCGCTAGCTGCGCAGCATTTGTGCACCGCCGCCGTCAGTGTCAGCCAGTTTGCAGTGGCAAACGGAGCTCCATCGCGGTCTTTAACACTGGTAGCATGCCGCGACAGCGTGGACGTGAACCGTATGTGCAGTTGACGGACTTTGAGCGAGGGCGTATAGTGGGCATGCGGGAGGCCGGGTGGACGTACCGCCGAATTGCTTAACACGTGGGGCGTGAGGTCTCCACAGTACATCGATGTTGTCGCCAGTGGTCGGCGGAAGATGCACGTGCCCGTCGACCTGGGATCGGACCGCAGCGACGCACGGATGCACGCCAAGACCGTAGGATCCTATTCAGTGCCGCAGGGGACCGCACCGCCACTTCCCAGCAAATTAGGGACACTGTTGCTCCTGGGGTATCGGCGAGGACCATTCGCAACCGTCTCCATGAAGCTGGGCTACGGTCCCGCACACCGTTAGGCCGTCTTCCGCTCACGCCCCAACATGGTGCAGCCCGCCTCCAGTGGTGTCGCGACAGGCGTGAATGGAGGGACGAATGGAGACGTGTCGTCTTCAGCGATGAGAGTCGCTTCTGCCTTGGTGCCAATGATGGTCGTATGCGTGTTTGGCGCCGTGCAGGTGAGCGCCACAATTAGGACTGCATACGACCGAGGCACACAGGGCCAACACCCGGCATCATGGTGTGGGGAGCGATCTCCTACACTGGCCGTACACCTCTGGTGATCGTCGAGGGGACACTGAATAGTGTACGGTACATCCAAACCGTCATCGAACCCATCGTTCTACCATTCCTAGACCGGCAAGGGAACTTGCTGTTCTAACAGGACAATGCACGTCCGCATGTATCCAGTGCCACCCAACGTGCTCTAGAACGTGTAAGTCAACTACCCTGGCCAGCAAGATCTACGGATCTGTCCCCCATTGAGCATGTTTGGGACTGGACGAAGCGTCGTCTCACGCGGTCTGCACGTCCAGCACGAACGCTGGTCCAACTGAGGCGCCAGGTGGAAATGGCATGGCAAGCCGATCCACAGGACTACGTCCAGCATCTCTACGATCGTCTCCATGGGAGAATAGCAGTCTGCATTGCTGCGAAAGGTGGATATACACTGTACTAGTGCCGACATTGTGCATGCTCTGTTGCCTGTGTCTATGTGCCTGTGGTTCTGTCAGTGCGATCATGTGATGTATCTGACCCCAGGAATGTGTCAATAAAGTTTCCCCTTCCTGGGACAATGAATTCACGGTGTTCTTATTTCAATTTCGAGGAGTGTATTTCCAACTGCTCACCACTGAAAATTATCTGAGGTACCTTTTGACCAACGGTGTCCCAACAATCGTCCCAAAAGATCTGTAAGTTCGTAAACACATGTATCTTGTTCACCGCCCAGAACACCGTACAACCACGTACTCTGAGGAAGAGGCAAAATAGCTGCTATCATGTACAAGTGCAGCTCCCTGTCCCCAGAAATTCCAAGAATTTTCGTCACTTAACGTGTCAGACAGACCACCAGTGTGACTTACATCTTTTTTATACAGAAATTCAAAAGATAACCTGAAGAGGCCTAAGTAAGGCGAAACGTGTCGTTGAAAAATGAAAAACTAAAAATTGCAGCCAGCACTGTTTTAACAATTACTATTTTTAAGCAATAAATTGAATTTAAACCTAGATGCGTCTTTCGGAGAAAACTTGAAAAATATTACGTATTAGTCTTACTAATACATTAAGCAGTTCGGCAACTAATCTACTTGAATGATTAAACATTAGACCAGCATCGACCAATATTCAGTCTTTATTCATTGTGCCTCAAATAACTGCAGCACACATGTATGTAGTCCATCTCTATCTCGCAAGAAATTATCTGATGATTTCACTGCTGTAATCAGAATATACATATCTTTATAGATATTTAAACTACAGACGAAACTGCGCAAAGTCTAATTAAATAATTAAACTAATGCATATACACTTATAACTTAAGGCCTAAATGCTGTATGTGAGTCGTGTATACATTTGCCTACACATACTGCCATAGTGTCATCTACCGATCTTGGATCGTTAATGAATCTGGCTTTAATTAAGTGACTGATTAAATTATCATCACCTGCTGATTAATGCATACACACTTATAACTTAAGGCCTGAACGCTGTATGTGAGTCGTGTATACATTTGCCTACACATACTGACATAGTGTCATCTACCCATCTTGGTTCGTTAATGAATCTGGCTTTAATTAAATTTCTGATTAAATTACCATCACCGGCTGATTAAGAGTGTAATCAATGAAATAGCAAGTTCACTCAATGCTTACCTATGAAAGGTTTAATCTGAGAGGTTGATTTTTTCGGTGACTAGATAATTATAACTTTTATTAACTATTTAGTAAAAATCTATTACAGATACCTGCTCGGATATATCACTAATAACACACATGACTTACGAAATCGATGTATATAGCAGTAGTTGTTTTATCAGTTGTAGTTTTATTCATTTAAAGAACACTTTCACAAGGATCAGGGGACATATATTGGCATTGCTGTTAAAGAATAACACAAATAACTTAATTTATACATACATATCACACACCCCTGACAGTTTCACTTGGTTGGTACGTGATCCCTTTTCGTACCACACTCAACCAACATATCTTAGACATCATAAAAGGGGAAGCGGGATGGAATCATGGTTGGTAGTCACAGTTTATAATTAAGACAGCTTACTGACATTACGCCTTTTAAGGAATCTGACAATTACAAATTGTAGACGAGCCACTAGATAAAGCTCTGCAAATACAATTAGACTCCCAACGTACTCACTACTCGAATAAACAGACCCTTAAGAGAAAGTTATAGAAAACTTAATGTGCCATAAAATTGAAGAAAACTTAAGTATCGCAGTTATTAATTACTTCACCGCCTCCTTAAAACCAGTTATTACATTAAGATGGCCACACTTAACATTCATCACTAAACTACGCTTATAAACGTACTATTTCAATACGTTAAAGAACCACTTGTTAAAAGGTCAATTACGTTGCTGGGCACTAATACCCTACGCTTTATTTTCCCTTAGTATAAAGCAGAATTACTGACAGACTTCAGAAATTCAATCTCCCATAAAGGATTTCCCTCAAAATTACCATTAAAGCGTGACTTAATAACACTTCAACTCTAGTGTCAAGCTAAGATCCAATTACATAACATGCTAGAACCACTTACATAAAAAATTACAGTAGAATCATCAAAAATGAACGTTCACGTGTTCAGACGTGTTAATAAAAGACTACTAGATAGAGTAGTGCAAGGAACCTAGCAAATGCTATGCAGTTTAAAATTTATCCAGTTGCCAGTCGCCAATATTTAAGGCAACAGATTCGTATAAGAACAGGTTACATACAATATATATTTATATATCTACCAGCGTAACCCACCTTGGCGGAAGGAAGATAAATACTAAACTTTGGAAGGCGGTTTGTGAACAACTACCGGTAGTGGCCAGGTTCTTAAACCCTGCCAGGCCTAGACCTCGGAAGACATTTCACTCCCCGTCAAGGCTCTAGCACATTCAAAGGTTTTAGCGTGAATCACAAAGACATTACAATAACTCGGAAACATAGAAACACTTGGCAGAATCTTTGACTCTATATATGGGTAAAGGTGTAAAGAAACACATTACACTACTGAGAAATTGACAACTTTGACCTTCAGCATTTTGCACATGGACAGCTGTATTAATAGAGTGCAGGCTTTGAAAACGCCAGTGTGAAATCATTTGATTACAAGAAACACAGAGCACTAGTCAAATTCTGATAAAACCTTCAAATAACGGCTACCATTTAACTAGGCCAACTGAACTCTTCCACCATCTTAAAGTTCGACTATGAAAGTCTCACCATAATAATAAGATTTAAATGCCTTTGAGTGCGTCGGCCAACAAAACACAATTTCGACCACTACTTCCTATAACGTAAAGAATACGAAGGACCGGGTTCCACAGCATCACCGCTTGACTTCAAATTTTGTTCCCAGCGAAGTCAAAGCACTTTTATCTCCAAGCTGCCAATGTCGCCAAAACTCCCAACCAGTTTCAAAACACAACAGATAATAATCATCACGCTCGTTTGGCAGCCGTTGACACTCGTCTCCCAGCGAACGAATCGAGATCTCGAGGGTCACCCGTCGAATGTCAATAACCCATTCCCTTCGCCCGCCAAGCCGGAAGATAAGTCACGCGAAACGTAAAGATAGCTTAGCTCAAAGACAATCCATCTCAACGATACACGAACAAAATAACAGTGGCGCCAGCTCGCCACGGCTCAACCTCGCATTCCTAAGCGAGAGGACCCCGCCCAGAGGTGGGACAGACCCTCCCTACTCATCCCGGTTTAACCTGGCTGCGATGTACCCTAAACAGCTGCCCCGGCCCGATCTCCCTTACCTGCAAGTTAACTGGGGTCAAGATTTTGAAGATCCGACAAAGGCCCCTATATCTCGGTTTTGATTTTTCCTTGATATCTTGGCTAGACGGAGCAGCCAAGTTACGGATAAAAACCAGGTCCCCAACCTTTCCCAAAAATGGTCTACGACACTTGTTATATCGAAGCTGCTGTCGCTGGTGGGCTGCATGATATTCTGTCTGGCTCTTTGTCAGTTCTCACGGAGACTCTGAGGGGTAATTGACGTTGGTAAGAGGTCATTTCTACTCCACAAGTTTGATAACGGAGAATTAATGTTGTAGGGTAGGGGTTCCCATCAAAATTATCTCGAGGACCCAGTCATCGATCGTGATTGGTACTTTGGCATATCACAGTATCAAGTACCTAAAAATGCCAAATTAAGAGTCATTTTACACGTTTTCTATTTTTGGTACTTAGAAAAAACATTGACATACTCATTATTGAAAAAATGGTGAACTTCAAAGTTTGTCAATTTAGCCCTCATTGTTATTGTAAAATTTTTGATTATTGCTCAAAAATCTTTGTCTTCAAATATGGGTGTTAAGCATAAAAAAACTCGTTAAAAAATAGAGTGTGCTTGTGTCAGTCTGTTCAAGGAAGTCTCTAGGAGCAGAATTTAGCGTTCGCTAAAGTTCTGCTCATGCAGGAAGAGGCCAAAACAAAAAAACTGTTATCATACGAAATATATGTAATATATTTTTCATTCTGACAGTATCTTACGGACCCCTCTTTCATATCTCGCAGACCCCTGGGGGTCCGCGGACCACGGAACCTCTGTTACAGGCAAACATTAACGCAGCAGGTGTCACGTCGTTGCCTCATGTTTGGCCGTACTAAACGCCTGATTGAGTCAGGGCAAGGTATCATCCCATCTACCAGGTGACTGGGCATGGTAGACGGTTAGGGCTGTTTTCAAATTCCGATTAACTCTTTCGGCAATTGACTCCTTAAGATAATAAGGCATTGTGGTAATATGTCTAATACTGTGATTGAAACAGAAGGCCTTAAACACTCGAGACAGAAAGGCGGGTGCATTGTCGCCCACCAATGATTTCGGCTGTCGGAACCAGAATATGGCCTTCTACAATTGCTCGGTAGGGATTTCTCCGTTGACCCCCCCCCCCCCCCCCCCATGTAAACCGGGAGAAAGCATCCACGACAACCAAGCTGTAACGGTTGCCTTTCTTTGTCCAGGGCAACGGTCCAATATAGTAGATAAAAACTTTATCGAGGGGATACTGCTCCCTCTGCGTGTATAGAAGCCCACGAGGGGAATCAGGATTCGCCCTTTTGCCTAATCAGTCACCTAATGTCGCGATAAAGGGTGGCCTACACAAAATGTTCGCGGATCCTGGCAAGGTCTTATACAGGCCCAGATGGCCGCCATGAACAGAATCGTGATAACACGGAAGACCATCAGTACTAGCTCAGTTGGCAAACACATCCTTCATTTTGTCGATCGCCACTACCCTGCTCACACAGTACTCCTTGTTGGAGGCAATAACCCGGCACCGAAATCCCAGCCATGACCCTTTCTCTAATCGGACCACTACACGGGTACTGCGCTTGCGCCTGATTCTCCTTACGCCTACCAAACAGGTTAGGAAGGTCGGACAAAATCGCCCTAACACTAATGTCCTGTTTGCCTTGCTCCTGATCTTCCTGGGAGTTGGCTGTAAACATATGACTCAGCGTGGACAGTTGCATTATCCGAGCTTTAATATGTCTGACTTGAAAACGAAAGGCAAATATACAGACTGACCAACGAGCAATTCGATCAGTCTTCCTCGTCCTAGCCGAGACCCAACTTATGGCTTGGTTATCCGTCTCTAATACCAATTCTGTATGCTCCAAAAGGAAACAAAACTATTCCAAGGCAAAAACAACGGCCAGAGCCTCTAATTCGTATGCAGAACAGCTAAATTCAGGAGCGAGTCAGTCATGTTCTTGAAGTAAAACTGCTGCTACCTCCGTATGACAGGCGTCGGTCTGTACCACAAACGTACTATTAAAGCCCGGCACAGCTAACAACGGGGGATTAGTAATTGCAGTCTTCATCTGTATGAAGGCTCGCTGCTTAGTTTCCCCCCATACGAAATCGCTATTCTTCTTCCGAATATCATGAAGGGACGCTGCAAGATGGGTGAAATTGGGAATGAATTTACGGAATAAATTCGCCATGACAACAAAGCGAGCGTAATTTTTCTTATCGGGGGGATGTTATGCCTTAGTTCTATCCTGGTCGATAGCTTACGCCTTTTGCAGATACCAAATGGCTTAAGAAAGAAATCTATGGTTTACACAAGGTGACTTTAAATGGTTTGACGGTGAGGCGCAAACATTAAATAAAAGACACTAGCGGCATAATCGAATACCAACCTGCATGCTAGATGAAATCAAACCCGAGCAACAAAGGGACCCTCAAATTCATAGCTATGAAAAATCTATGAGTCCATGAGAATTTATCGACGTGCAACCACCCCCGCACCTCCACTATTGGAGGTAGCTCTCGGCCATCGGGGACCCGATATCTCTGAGCCGGAGACTGCGGCGACAAAAACCTCCACAAATGTCTGTATTCTATGCACCAGTCATAATCAACCAAGATTACGGAACTACCCGAATCCAGCAGTGCTCACACTGGTTCCTGTCCTATCCCAGCACAAACAAAAGGGAGCGCTGGAACATGCGTCAATAGAATGGCTTTACAGTTCACTGGCCAGTTAGTAAACTCACCCCTTCTCCCATCCTCTGGCGTCACTTATTTCAACGAGGGCTCCTAAGTACCGAACAGTCCAGTACTAAATGATCAACCGTATGGCAACGGTAGCAACGCCGAACTACTGAATTCGAACTGGTATTAACAGAGTTACTAGACGTTGGTGGCTCAGATATTACTCTCGCTTGTGCGGCGGAACGCTGTTCATCCGCCCAAGAAATAACATGAATAGAATCAACCAAATGCTGAAACTGTTCCATTGAGCAAGGGTGCTGTACAAGGTTTAACCTGTCCCTATACTGTACCATCATGCCTTCCAACGTATGTAAGATACAATCAAGGTCGGACACACGCATATCCAACGCCACTACGGCTGTGCGAACCCTCTCAAAATACTGCGCTAAGGTTTCGTTACACGCAAGGACCTTCCAATAATATTCCCGCTCTAATTCGACAAGTATGCGCGCCGAGAGCACTCTATTAATAATACACAACATCAGCCATCGTAAATAATAATGCCAATACGACAGTGGAACATGCAAATCTGGAGACGGACTAACAACTACAGGAAGGATTGAATCTGGCTCAAATTTTCGATATATAAGACAGATATATCTTTCAAGAGATTCATAATTGGATTAGGTAATTTGGAAAATAAATTTAAATGTTCTTCGTTACACTTAACGTGTGTTACCTCACCAACATTTTCAGCCTCATAATTAGTACTTAAAAACGTGCCCCGCGTAAAGCAAGTACTACGGCGCGTGACTGCAAACCTCCGGCAACGCCAAGCACCTTTGACGGAGAGCACTCATTGCATCATTCAGATCGGTTGAAGCTATATCCAATAAACAGACACACTAATGGGCTAAATATGCTTGCACCCGACAAATTTGTTTATGCATCAGCTGAGTGGACGCCAGAAATTCAATTGTCTGACCTACATCACTTAAAGTGTTTCGATATTCGACAAGTCGTCTACCTCGCTAACGATGTCTGTCGATAGAGCAATGGGAATGTCAAACGCTGCACGAACTCTGACCACCAAATCAGAGACTCTTCCGTATACCGGCAGCCTGCGCACACGGAGATAATACATCAACTGTTCTTTCTGTAAATACCTTACACCAGGGCGAGCTCGGAGACTCACGTAGCTTCCTGAAACAGGCAGACAAATCTCAAAACAAAGTAATGACAATTTTAGACCTTACTAAGCAACGACTACCAAACGCAGGAGAGGATAGGAAAAGCAACCCCCTCCCCCTTCTGAAACTGCTACCAAGTGGTACGAGGTTCCTTTTCATACCACACTTACCCATCATACCTTACCCCACCTTACCCCATAAAAGGGGAAGCGGGATGGAATCTTGGTTCGTAGTCACAACTTATAAATAGGATACTTTATTCACACTACGCCTTTTAAGGAATTCGACAATTACAAATCGTACACGAGCCACTAGAAAAAGCTTTGCAAATACAGTCAGAAACCCATCTTACTCAGTACCCAAATAATGAGTTTCTTAAGAGAAACTTTTTAAATAAATTATGTGCCAGGCATTTATAGAAACCTTAAGCATAGCAATTATCAATTACTTCACGTAGCCACTTCATGAAACTGCTAAAAACGAGATATTACATTAAGATTGCCATACTTAACACTCTTCACTAAACTACGCTTGTAAACTTACTGCTGGCCGCGGTGGTATTGCAGTTTTAGTCGCTGCAGTCCTGAACCTCGGGACTGCTACGGTCGCAGGTTCGAATCCTGCCTCGGGCATGGATGTGTGTGATGTCCTTAGGTTAGTTAGGTTTAAGTACTTCTAAGTTCTAGGGGACTGATGACCTAAGACGTTAAGTTCCATAGTGCTCAGAGCCATTTGAACCATTTTATAAACTTACTATTTAAATACCTTAAAGAACCACTTGTTAAAAGGTCAAATACGTTGCTGGGAACTAATACGCCTCGCTTCATTTTCCCTTAATAAGAAAGCAGAATTACTGACAAACTTCAGAAATTCAAACTTTCATATAGGATTTCCCTTAAAATACATACAATCAAAACAGTTATCATTCAAGCGTGACATAATAACACTTCAGCACTAGTGCCAAGCTAAGGTCCAATTACATAACATGATAGAACCACTTACAAAAAAATTACAGCAGAAACACTGATCTTTAAAGATCAGTGTTCACGTGCTCAGACGTGTTAATAAAAAACTACTAGACAGAGCTGCGCAAGGAACTCAGCAGATGCTATGCAGTTTAAAGTTTAGCCAGTTGCCAGTCACTAATATTTAAGGCAACAGGTTCGTATAAGAACAGGTTACATACAGTACATATTTATATATCTATCAGCTGAACCCGCCTTGGCGGAGGGAAGATAAATGCTAAACTTTGGAAGTTGCTATGTGAACAGCTCCCGGAAATGGCCAGGTTCTTAAACCCTGCCAGGCCTAGACTTCGGATGACATTTCAGTCCCCGCAATGGCGCTGGGGTTTTAGAGCGAATCACAAATACATCACAAAAGCTCTGAAACATAGAATCAGTCGACAGAACCTTTTACTCCATATATGGGTACGCGTGTATAGGAACACGTTACACTACTGACAGATTCACAACTTTAACCTTCAGCATTTTACACATGGACAACTGTATTAACAGAGTGCAGGCTTTGAAAACGCCAACATAAAATCATTTGATTACACGAAACACAGAGCACTAGTAAAACATCTAATGGTTCAAATGGTTCAAAAGGCTCTCAGCACTATGGGACATAACATCTGAGGCATCAGTCCCTTAGAACTTAGAACTACTTAAACTTAACGAAGGATATCACACAAATCCATGCCCGAGGCAGGATTAGAACCTGCGACCGTAGCGATCGCGGGGGTCCAGACTCATGCCCCTAGAATCGCTCGGTTAAAACGGCAAGCTAATACTTCTGAGAAAAATTTCAAACAACGGCCACCATTTAACTAGGCCAACTGAACTCTTTCACCATCTTAAAGTTCGACTATGAAAGTCTCACCATAATAATAAGATTTAAATGCCTTTGAGTGCGTCGGTCAACAAAACACAATTACGACCACTACTTCCTATAACGTAAAGAATACGAAGGACCGGGTTCCACAGCATCACCGCTTAATTTCAAATTTAGCTCCCAGCGAAGGCACAGAACTTTTATCTCCCAGATGCCCATGTCGCCAAAACGCCCGACCAATTTCACACCACAACATATAATGTTCATCACGCCCGTTCGGCAGCCGTTGACACTAGTATCCCAGCGAATGTCTCGAGATCTCGAGGCTTACCTGTCGAAGGTCAACAACTCAGTGCCTTAGCCCACCAAACCGGAAGAGAAGACACGCGAAAATCAATGATAGCTTAGCTCAACCAGAATCGATCAACGATACATGATCAAAATAATACTGGCGCCGACACGGCACGGCTCATCGGTATTTCCCTGAAGTACTTTAGGTAAATCAGGAAAATCTGAATAAGCATGGCCAGGTGAATACTGCCTCCTGAGTATAAGGCCTACTCGTTTAAAACTGTGCTACCTCTTTCTGTTTAAAATGGATCAAATGGCTCTAAGCACTATGGGACTTAACAGCTGTGGTCATCAGTCCCCTAGAACTTAGAACTGCTTAAACCTAAGTAACCTAACGACCACACACACAACCATGCCCGAGGCAGGATTCGAACCTGCGAACCTAGCGGTCACGCGGGTTCCAGACTGGAGGCCCTAGAACCTCTCGGCCACCTCGGCCCGCCATTCGGTTTATCTCTAGTTTACAATACTGTTCTAAAAAGAAGTTGTCTAATGATTGTTGATTCAATTCTCATAACCAGTCACTGCGTACACTGTGCACAATATACACACTATACGCACATTGTTTCCTACTTTAACATTATCAGCTGACGCGAGGACCATAGTGACGATGTCCCATTTGCTATCATTGTACCGCAACTTTCTGTTTACAGCCTGAGAAACTGAGTCTGTGTCCCTCCATAATGAGTGAGATCTTGAGCTCAGCGAGAAGGTAAGGTGTTAGTATTATACATTGCGTAGCTTTTGGGAGAAAGTGTTTCGAGAAAGGAATTTCTCAATGTACAAAATTTATCGATTTGTTTTTAAATAAGTTTGTTTTACTTACGTCTTTAATCTCTATTGGCCATGTATTGTACAGTGTTATTCCGTGATAGGAAATGCTCTTTGATTTCGCATGGTCATATTTTCTTGGTAAATGTAAGTTCAGCCTAGCCCTTATTCCACGATCATGGACAGAGCCCTTTTTATATCTTTTATGTTGATAACTGATTAGTAAATGCACTCACATTGTATGATTAAAACACCCAGAGTCTGGAAGAAGTCTTCACACTCAGCCCAGTTCGTGTTTCCGGTTATTATTCTTATGGCCTTTTACTGTAGTTCGGCAACTGTGTTCATATTTTGTGTATTTGTTCCACACAGAAGAATTCCGTAGACGCGAATGGAGTCTCAAAATGAATAATATGAACGGAAAGGCGCTGAATATCAGATTCTGACGATGGAAATCTAAGGGCACAACACGACGTGCATAAATGAGTACAAAGATGTACTGTATAGTCTTTTGTGTGTGTTGTAACCGTCCGAACTTGACAGGACAGCGAGGACTGAGCGACATCAAAGTGACCCACACCCATCGCCTCGGCTTTCCGTCAAACATTAAAACAACGGCACAGTGGTACAGACGCTGCGTTGACGGGCTGCCGCACTGTGGCCAATTCATATCACCTCTGAACTCTTTTCTGTACGTTCTCTTACAGAGTCTGTTTGTAGTTGGGGGGGGGGGGGGGGTAGAGATAAGAGAACTGCAGTCAGGCGAATAAATGTTTTACTGCTCACGAGGACAAACGGAAGGAAGGAACAGAATAGGTATGATTATGACAAAGGAAGTGGCTAAGGGCGTGGAAAATGTAGACCATGCGTCATAATTAAAAATCACAGGAAGAGAATTTAGGAAATCACCGCACATTAAAAACAGAAATCAAACTGATTTTATAATGGTGGACGAAAGATACAGAAACGAAGTTAAGCAGGTGCGCATATTTACGGCTGCAGGTAACAAACGTGAGCAAAACTCCCTTATGTCAGAAATAGAAATAAAAATTAAAGGACCGAAGTTCGATGTTAGGATGAATAATTAGGATTTACGGAAAATAAGACTGGTGAAAGAAAGGCTCACAAGGGTGCAATCAGTTGAACCCATTAACGCGTTACAAGACGGATATCCACTTGAAAATGTCAACAAATATTGGAATGAATCGAAAGAGGGAATCATGAAAGCAAACAGAAAATATAGGCTAAGTGCGCCTTAGACATAAGGTAAGTGTCAACATAAAGGTAACATGAAGTGTGCCCTTGCCAAATACATACTTGTGTCCAAAATTATAGCAACAAACACCTAGTTCCCCATTCAGTGTCTAATTCTCGAAATAATCATGTAATCTGTACTGTGTCTAGTTTAGATGTAATCAGAGAGGCTGTCAACAGATGTCCGAATGATGGTGTTCTGCACAGCAGAAGGCATTCCGGTCAACGAACAACCATTCCAAATGGTCACCAGTCAGGGCGCGAGTCAAACGTTTTACTGTTTGCCGTGTAATCCCACATACACAATCGCTTTGTACTCAGTCACAGAAGGCACAGCGAAAATGCCTACCAGACTCTCCACAGTGGACGGCCATTGGAAGAATGGAAGCGGGACAGTCGCAAAATGATGTGGCCAGGTAGCTTAATCTAAATGTTTCTGTCGTTTTTCGGATGCGGTTGAAATGTCCCCTTAGAAAAATTATACATTACTGTGCTTAAACTGACACATATTATTTTTATAGCGCAACGCAATCTGACTTTCAAAAATCCCTACAAAAGAATGGCCCTGACTAACATTAACCTATACGTTTCACAAATCACTTACCTCACAAAAATCTTCGTTACTCGAACTAGTGCAATACAGCGAGCGCCACTACTGCCAGCTAACTAAAAGATTCTAACTACGGAAGGCACTAACTACTGATAGGCATAGTTAGCAAATGAAAGATTTTGATAGAGAACAAACAGTGTATTTACCTTAATAGTCATAATATATATTTCTCTCCCCACGTCCACCACTGCTGGCGGCTCACCTCCAACCGCGCAACGCTACGCGCCGCTAACAGCCAACTGCCCAACACTACAATGGCGAGTATTACAACAATGCCAACCAGCCACTGACTGCACACAGCCAGTGATTTTCAGAGCGCTACGTGGCGTTACCAATATAAGAAAACCTAAACAGCCTACTTACACGGTGACAGCTCATTGAGGCATAAAATCTATCCCGTAGACCACAGCAGGGCTGACCACATGAGACATTAGAGAGGACCGTTATTTGGCTGTAAGGGGACGACGGTATCGCCTTAGTACTCCAAAGCAATTGGCATCTGACCTAGTAGCATCAATTGGACGTCTTTTATCGCGGCAAATGGTGTACAGAAGGCTTTGGCTGAATTGCCTTTACTGTCGGAGACATGCTGTATGTGTGCCTCTCACGTGTCTTTGCAGGAGGGAATGTCTAGAGTGGAGCCATCAACATGTCACCTGGGTGTACGAAAAGTGGGCTGATGTTATTCTCCTAGATGTGTCCCGAATTCGTCGAGGGAGTGGTTCGTGATGGATTCGCATCTGGAGGGAACGTGGGACACATTTTCAGGACCCAAACACTGTGGAAAGGGAGCGATATCCTGGACCGTCCCTGATGGTGTGGACAGGGGCTATGCTGGCCACCCAAACATCTCTTCATGAAATTGTACAGGTGAATTGGGAAGGTGTAACTGCTGTTAGACACCGTCACCAGATCTTGGGATCTCATTTGCGGTTGTTATGAGGTGCTGTGGGTCCAGAAATTGTACTGATGGACGATAATGAGCGACCTCATGGTACGCGGGTCGTTGATATTTTCTTAGAAACGAAAAATATTGCACACATGGCGTGGCCTGCTCATTTTACCGGTTTGAATCCCATAGAACGTGCCTACGACGCACTGGGAGGATGTCTTGCATTACGTCGACATCCACCAATCACTTTCTACGACTGCAAGCAACTCGGCTGCAGGAATGGGAGTTACTGCCTCAACATGAGGTTGATGACAGCGAGACCCGTCATTGCCAGACCAGTACTGCTGCCAGAGGTGGTCGCACCCCGTACTGAGCGCATTAACCAGTTGTCGTAATGAGTGAACAAATGTGGTAAGTTGGGAGAAAACGTAAAACATTTTTATCTACCTATGTGCGTGTTGTAGTTGATTACGTTCCGTACTCCCTACATTTTTGGCAATATACTGCTGCCCTTCAATCCTGTTTTGTGGCAAAATAAATGTAACCTAGCAATATTTCTGTTTGTTGCTTTAATTTTAGACACCTCTCTACAAATGTACCTAAGTGGAAGTTCTTTGGTAGAATATTGGCTACACCTTCTTCTTAGGGGTTCTAAAGTGTAATCAGAGTTAATTTTATCAGTCTCTCTTCCTTTGTAGTATGTACTCAGCTTTTACTGTTTTGGAATGAGTGGCAATAACCCAACCTAAGGCAGTAGACGGATGCTATACAACCGAAATAGAGAACGTTGTATATACTCAATTTCTCCTGTGTCAGAATGCGTGGCACTGATGAATTAATCCACTCTCACACAGTGGATGGTTTCCTATGCAACAGAAGTGGAGAAAGTTTATGCCCTGTCTCGTAGTAGCTGAACACTTTCCTATCGCTTAAAGAAGGTTACACATTCAGCGCAAACTGTCAGAGGACTAGAGGTGGAACGCAATGACCCTTTCAAAGACATAACGCACCTAGCGAGGTCACAGTGTCTGTTCAGACGAGTCTCCACGAGAAAGGAAGAGGGGTAATGTAATTAATCCTTTAATTCTGATCACAGTTTCGAACTCCTATAAATCTCCAAGTAATGCGATCTCTTGGTTACTCAATTAATACTACTAAACTAAGTTTCCCAGGTGAGTAGATACATCCAAGGTATTCTCTACATAGAGGTTCATCGGTTGGAATGGCAGGATAATTTTGGCAGACCCCATTCATTTAATAGAGGAAATGCCCTGGCCGTTATTTCTAATTGTCGTTGATTCTTCCACGTTCTGGGAATCCGCGCCGGTTTGGGTGATCCCACCTGAAGGCAAGAACTCGACCGGTTCGCTACAGCATATGGTGGTGGTAAACCGCAGTAGTCCACCTTCTTCTTCTTCTTCTTCTTCTTCGCCACTATAGCCCTTGGTGGACCTTGACCTCCTCAACAATCTTCCGTCATATCTCTCTGATCTCAGCTTTTATCTTCCATTCACGGTTCCCCATCTTGGCAAGGTCAGCCAGCACATCGTCCATCCATCTAGATCTTGGTCTGCCCTTCCTTCTGTTGGAATACTGTCTGGCCTTCATTATTCGCTTGCGCATCCTGTCTTCCGTCATCCTTCCCACATGTCCTAACCAACGTATTTTCTGAGATTTCATAAATTTAACTACATCTTTCCCTTGTATAAGCTCCTGTATTTCATGGTTGTATCTCACTCTCCAACCTCTCTCAAAGGCCCATTTACTTTTCAAATGCCCTTAGGCATTTTCTGTCTGCTTCTGTCACTGTCCATGATTTTGATCCATATGTGGCAACAGGTCGCACAACACAATAGTGTACTTTCATTTTAATTGTTTTTGTAATTAGAGAGTTCTTGAGTATCTTTAGGTTTGTATAATGGGCTTTGTTTCCAGCTTGTATCCTTTCTTTAACACATTTTCTCATACTATTTTCATTGGTTAGGAGGACACCTAAATAATGGAAGCATCTAGCAGCTTTGGAGCATTTATCAGAAATCTTGAGGTCGTGTGGTATTCTCTTGGCTTCAGATTTGGATATATCATGTATTCTGTCTTGCTTTCATTTACAGTAAGTCCAATTCTTGTTCCTTCTGCTTCCATTTGTCTATTTATTTCTATAAGCGATGTTAATCCCTTGCCACGATGGCAATATCATCTGCATACGCGCATATCTGGCTGGACTGCATCATTATTGTTCGTCTTTTATCCAGTGCGATGCTAGGCAGTGCTAAGTTAAACAGGACTGCACTCTGTTTTACTCCATCCTCAAAATTATTCACTTTTACGTTTACTTTTTTATCTTTCATCGTTAGCCCAATTAACTTTCTCAGTTCATCACAGATGCCCAATTCCTTCAGCCCTTTATACAATGCAGGTCTGTTAATACCATCGAAAGCTTGTTTAAAGTCAACGGAAAGGAAATTGACATCTATATCGTATTCATAAAATTTTTCCATTACTTGTCCAACAACAAACAACTGGTCAGCTGTACCTCTGTTTGGTCGGAATGCACATTGGTATTATCCGAGTATCTTTACAGCGCACTCCTTTATTGTTTCGCTCAGCGCTGCAGAGAAAATCTTACATACTGTATTCAGTAGGGATGGGCCTCTATAGTTTTTTCAATTGAGCTTTTCTCCTTTGTTATATATTGGGCAAATTATTCCAGAATTCCACTCCTCCGGCATGCTTTCATTTACCCATATATTCTTCATTAGTTTAAATATTTCACGTCTTAGAGGTTACCCCGCTGATTACATTAGTTCTGACACGATCCCATCATGATCGTGTGCTTGGTTATTTTTTTGTTTATTTATCACTATTTCTACTTCCATCATTTTTTTTTGCCTCATCCCTTTCAATTTCTCTTGCCCTGTGTTCTCTTCCTGTTTCTGAGTACCTTTTGGTGTCTGATCTGAGTTTTTGTTAATCATATCTTCAAAGTATTCTGTCCACTTCTGCAATATTTCTTGTTCATCTCTTACTGTCTCAGCGTTTTGGTTTTTGCATGCATATTGTTTGGGGTGAAAATTTTTGCTCATCTTTCCCATGGCGTAATAGAATTTCTTCGTTCCATTCTGTTCCTTTAATTCTTCTATCTCCTTAAATTTTGGTTTCAGCCATTCCTTTTTTTGGATATTCTTTGTGGCATTCTACACCTCCACGATTCTTCTTGTTTCTCTCTATACCATTCTCAGTCTTACTGCATTTTTACGTTCTTTTAATAGTCTGCATTTATCATCAAACCACTCATTTTGTGCATTTATTCTCATCCTGACTATGTCTTCTGCTGCTCTTCTGCTGCCTCTTCCAGCGCTTTCTGGATCTTAGTCCACTTATCTTGGATTCACACTGTTTCCTCGCTGGGAGTCAGTGCTTCTCCAACTTTTGTTTGGTATGCTCTCACAACTTCTGGATCATTCAGTTTTTCCGTGCCCCAGTTTGTATTTTTCCCCATTCGAGGTTTAGGTGTTACAGATAATTTCTCTCTCACTACAGATTTTACAGCATAATGGCCTGAATCACTGTTAGGGCTCCTGCAGCTCCTCACATCGATAATTGACGAGGTATGTCGTGCCTTTACTAACACATGATCTGTTGGACAGACTACTTCACTTAAATTTGGTTTCCATGTTCCGAGATGTATTCTTTCATGTGGGAAACGTGCTCCTGATGATTAGATTATTTCTAGCAGCGAACTGACGTAACATTTCTTCATTCTCTTTACTTTCTTCACGTAATGTGTACCTCCCAGATAATCTTCCATTTCGTTTCGCCCAACCTGAGCATTAAAATCTCCAATAAATCAGAACACATCATGCTTTAGCACTTTACTGCATACCCTTTCTAGATTTTAACAAAACGTTTCCTTTGTTTCTTCTTCGGCTTCATCTGTTGGTTCGTATACTAAAAATGGCTCTGAGTACTATGGGAAAAAACTTCTAAGGTCATCAGTCCCCTACAACTTAGAACTACATAAACCTAACTAACCTAGGTACATCACACACATCCATGCCCGAGGCATGTTTCGAACCTGAGATCGTAGCGGTAGCGCGGGTCCTGACTGTAGCGCCCAGAACCGCTCGGCCACTCCGGCCGGCGGTTCGTATACTGCTATTATCGTTTTATTTCTGTATTTCCCTTTCACTCTCAGCCTGCTAAGTCTTTCATTTATGGGTTACAATTTCAAAACTGGTTTACCAACCTCCTTCATTATTACTATTTCCGTACCGGCTTGTGCTGTTCCTCTCTTTGGTTCGCTATACAGCAAAGAATACTCGGGCATATCTATCTATCCTTGTCCTTGCCATCTTATTTCTTGTAGCGCCACAATGCTGTACTTGAACTTCATGATCTCATCGTGGATTTCTTTCATTTTTCCAGCTTTCAACATTGTTCGTACTTTCCGTGTTACTATTGCCCAATCTTTTGTCCTTTTTCTTTGTCGAGTTCGTGTTTTTTGTGTCTCATCCATCATCCGAGGTTCTTGTTGAGGTCCCGTAATATGTCATTTTTACAGTGTGGGGTTATCGGCCCACGCCCACAACCCATCTTGGAGGACCTGGATGTCTTTAGGATTTACTCTCCTAGGGGCAAAGCCCTTGCCGCAGTGGATACACCGTTTCCCGTCAGATCGCCGAAATTAAGAGCTGTCGGGCGTGGCCGGCACTTGGATGGGTGACCATCTGGGCCACCGTGCGCTGTTGCCACTTTTCGGGGTGCACTCAGCTTCGTAAAGCTTCGTGACCACATCACATGCCCCTTGCGCTAATCATGCATTACTTGCTTGTAGTCTTAACATCTACAAAGCAGGCTGCAGCTGTAATGGGTGCGTCGGTGCCGTCGTTAATTTTGCACCCCAAAATACCGGTGCAGATCGGCACGTAGCGTGGCAAGCCCTATAGTCCGGCCTGTATTACTGTGATCCCATTTTTAACCAATGGCTAGTTTTCTTGCTATAGTGATTCTCACTACTTCATTTTGAGCTCTCTCTATGGACTGGTCTTTGTACTGAAGAGATTGTTTGTGTGAACTTTCGTTCTTTTGACTTGTCCAACATCAAGTCCATTCCTCTTCTAGCGGCTGCTTTGTTATGAGTGTTGCGTTAGGAACATCTCTGATTTTTGAGTACATTTCTGAACATATGCACTGCCAGACAATACTTACTTTCACTGGTCAGTTAATCAACTCTTCACTAGCTGAGGTATCATCTGTTATAATAAACAAAGCCCAACACCTGGGACAGAAGATAAGCAAGTGAATGATCCGCCAGGGAACAATGGTAGTTGGTACAATTAATTCAGAAGAGATCACAGAGACCCCAACCATGCTAAAACACACATGCTTATTCTCCCAACCACCACACATTCTATTGACCGATCAGCACTGCATATGAAATGAAATGTCGTGTGACGAGGGCCTCCCGTCTGGTAGACCGATAGCCTGGTGCAAGTCTTTCGATTTGACGCCACTTCGGCGACTTGCGCGTCGATGGGGATGATGAGTACAACACAACACCCAGTCCCTGAGTGGATAAAATCTCCGACCCAGCCGGGAATCGAACCCAGGCCCTTTGGATTGACAGTCTGTCGCACTGACCACTCAGCTACCGGGGCGGACAGCACTGAAGATAACGTATAGGCAACCGTGGAGAACTGTTTCGTTTACAGCAGACGACTCCTGGGAGATAGCTGCTAAGCAATGGCTGCGATAACT
Organism: Schistocerca gregaria; assembly: GCF_023897955.1. Lineage (NCBI taxonomy): Eukaryota > Metazoa > Arthropoda > Insecta > Orthoptera > Acrididae > Schistocerca > Schistocerca gregaria. The sequence goes on along the minus strand of NC_064921.1, from coordinate 131,443,811 downwards.
GCCTAATGCCGGAGTGCGAACGCTTAAATGATGCGCTTCTCACGAGAGTCTCATTCTGTGAACTATTCTGGAGTCAATAATAAAATCAAGAAACACAAATTTTGCAAAGTTACGTTTATTTTAATACAACACAGTATAAACAACTGACAGTGAAGTAGAAACAATGTAAAGAATACAGAAAGTAAACGACTGCAACGTGCTTGGTGGTAGACAAATACGTTCTTTGTTTTTTCTTTTCATCTTAAGAGTTTATACACCAATAACGACAGCTGATTAATGTGCTCACCATGGGGTATTACCCCCTCCGGCAGCGGTACAGGCCTGACAACGATGGGGCATACTATAAATGATTTCATCAGTCTCATGTTGAAGCAATAATGCCCATTCTTGCTGCAGATCTCTTCGCAGATCTTGGGAGGTGGATGGTGGGTGGTGACACGATGCAACCCGTGGCCCTTGTGAATCCCAGGCTTCCTATGTGGGATTCAAATCGGGAAAGGGGCCAGGTCACGCCACGCGTACAAATTCTATCGTTTCCAAAAATAATACATTAACCACATTTGCTCTATGAGGTCAAATATTATCGCCCATCAATACGATGTCTCGGCCGACAACACCTCGCAACAACAGCACACGAGGACCCAATAATTAGACGTTACCTGTCAGCGGTTTCACCTTACCGATTCAACTGTACAGAGTCGTGAAGAGGTGTACTAGTGGTCAACATAATCCCTGCCCATACCATTAAGACCGACCGTTGTGGCTGAGTGCTTCTAGGCGCTTCAGTCCGGAACCGCGCTGCTGCTACCGTCGCAGGTTCGAACCCTGCCTCGGGCATGGATATGTGTGATGTCCTTAGGTTAGTTAGATTTAAGTAGTTCTTAGTCTAGGTGACTAATGACCTCAGATGTTAAGTCCCATAGTGCTCAGATCCACACGATGCGGGACCCTACATCTACATCTATATCTACATTTATACTCTGCAAGCCACCCAACGGTGTGTGGCGGAGGGCACTTTTCGTGCCTCTGTCATTGCCTCCCTCTCCTGTTCCAGTCGCGTATGGTTCGCGGGAACAACGACTGCCGGAAAGCCTCCGTGCGCGCTCGAATCTCTCTGATTTCACATTCGTGATCTTCCCGGGAGGTAAAAGTAGGTGGAAGCATTATATTCGATACCTCATCCCGCAACGCACCTTCTCGAAACCTAGACAGCAAGCTACACTCCGATGCAAAGCCCCTCTCTTGCAGAGTCTGCCACTTGAGTTTGCTAAACATCTCCGTAAGGCTATCATGCTTACCAAATGACCCTGTGACGAAACGCGCCGCTCTTCTTTGGATCTTCTCTATCTCCTCTGTCAACCCGACCTGGTACGGATCCCACACTGATAAGCAATACTCAAGTATAGGTCGAACGAGTGTTCTGTAACCCACCTCCTTTGTTGATGGACTACATTTTCTAAGGACTCTCCCAATGAATCTCAACCTGACACCCGCCTTACCAAAAACTAATTTTATATGATCATTCCACTTCAAATCGTTCCGCACGCATACTCCCAGATATTTTACAGAAGTAACTGCTACTGGTGTATCATCCGCTATCATATATTCATACAATAAAGGATCCTTCTTTCTATGTATTCGCAATACATTACATTTGTCTATGTTAAGTGTCAGTTGCCACTCCCTGCACCAAGTTCCTATCCGCTGCAGATCTTCCTGCATTTCGCTGCAATTTTCTAATGCTGTAACTTCTCTGTATACTACAGCATCATCCGTGAAAAGCCGCATGGAACTTCCGACACTATCTCCTAGGTCATTTATATATATTGTGAAAAGCAATGGTCCCATAACACTCCCCTGAGGCACTCCAGATGTTACTTTAACATCTGTAGACGTCTCTTCATTGAGAAAACATGCAGTGTTCTGTTTGCTAAATCTCTTCAATCCAGCCACACAGCTGCTCTGATATTCCGTGGGCTCTCACTTCGTTTATCAGGCGACAGTGCGGAACTGTATCGAAAGCCTTCCAGAAGTCAAGGAAAGTGGCATCTACCTGGGAGACTGTATCTAATATTTTCTGGGTCTCATGAACTAATAAAGCGAGTTGGGTCTCACGTGATCGCTGTTTTCGGAATCTATGTTGATTCCTACAGAGTAGATTCTTGGTTTTCAGAAATGAGATGATACGCGAGCAAAAAACATGTTCTAAAATTCTACAACAGATCGATGTCACAGATATAAGTCTATAGTTTTGCGCATCTGCTCGACGACCCTTGTTGAAGACTGGGACTACCTGTGCTAGTTTCCAATCATTTGGAACCTTCCGTTCCTCTAGAGACTTGCGGTACACGGCTGTTAGAAGGGGGGCAAGGTCTTGCGCGTAGTCTATGTAAAATCGAAATGGTATCCCGTCAGGTCCAGTGGACTCTCCTCCTTAGAGTGATTTCAGTTGCTTTTCTATTCCTTGGACACTTATTTCGATGTCAGCCATTTTTTCGTTTGTGCGAGGATTTAGAGAAGGAATTGCAGTGCGGTCTTCCTCTGTGAAACATCTTTGGAAAAAGGTGTTTAGTATTTCAGCTTTACGCGTGTCATCGTCTGCCATTATCATCCCGGAGTGTCTGGATATGCTGTTTAGAGCCACTTACTGCTTTAACGTAAGACCAGAACTTCCTCGGATTTTCTGTCAAGTCAGTACATAGAATTTTACTTTCGAATTCACTGAATGCTTCACGCACAGCCCTCCTTACGCTAACTTTCACATCGTTTAGCTTCTGTTTGTCCGAGAGGTTTTGGCTGCGTTTAAACTTGCTGTGAACCTCTCTTTGCTTTCGCAGTTGTTTCCTATCTTTGTTGTAGAACCACGGTGGGTTTTTTCCCGTCCCTCACAGCTTTACTCGGCACGTACCTGTCTAAAACGCATTTTGCGATTGCCTTGAACTTTTTCCATAAACACTCAACATTTTCAGTGTCGGATCAAAAATTTTCGTTTTGATCTGTTAGGTAGTCTGAAATCTGCCTTCTATTACTCTTGCTAAAAAGATAAACCTTCCTCCCTTTTTTTATATTCCTATTTACTTCCATGTTCAGGGATTTTTCAACGGCCTTATGTTCATTGATTCCCTGTTTTGCGCTTACAGAGTCGAAAAGTTCGCGTCTGTTTGTTATCAGTAGGTTCAAGATATTATCTCCACGAGTCGGTTCTCTGTATAATTTCTCGAGGTAATTTTCGGAGAGTGGACTTAGTATGGCACTGGATGCTCTGACCCTATCACCCGTCCTAAACATCTGAGTGTCCCAGTCTATATCTGGTAAATTGAAATCTCCACCTAAGACTATAACATGCTGAGAAAATCGATACCGGTCTCTTTCCACAGTGTTTGGATCCCGAAATAGTGTTCCACGTTCCCTCCAGATGAGAATCCGTCAAGAATCAGTCCACAGGTTAAATCGGGACTCATCTGTGAAAAGGACAACAGCCCACTGTTCGAACGTCCAGGTGCCATGATGACGACTCTATTCTAAACGTACCGTTCTGTGAAGACGATTCAGAGGTACAAATTCAAATGGTTCAAATGGCTCTGAGCACTATGGCATTTAACATCTATGGTCATCAGTCCCCTAGAACGTAGAACTACTTAAACCTAACTAACCTAAGGACAACACACAACACCCAGCGATCACGAGGCAGAGAAAATCCCTGACTCCGCCGGGAATCGAACCCGGGAACCCGGGTGCGGGAAGCGAGAACCCTACCGCACGACCACGAGATGCGGGCTCAGAGGTACACATGCAGCAAGTGTCCGACAATAAAGGCCACTTTGCTGAAGCCTTCTGTGCACCGTTCGCCTCGATTCAACACGTCCAGTGGCTGCTGCGAGGTCAGATGCGAGTTGCCGTGCACTACGAAGGCTTTATCGTCGTCCTCTTACACCCAAATAACGGTTCTCTCTAATGTCTCACGTGGTCGGCCCTGCTCTGGTCTTCGGGATACAGTTCATGCCTCTATGAGCTGTCGCCGCATCCGAAAAACAACTGAACGATTCACGTTCAGCCATCGGGCCACACCACTTTGCAATTGTCCTGCTTCCATTCCTGCTTCCATTCTTCCTATGTCCCTCCACCGCAGAGTGTCTGATAAGCGTCTTCTCTGTGCCACACAACACCGTCAGTGACATTGCACGCAGTGAAGTGGATTTGGACTACCCGACAAACACTACCCCGTTGATAGTTCGTTTTGTTGGCGTAGTCTTTCGTCGACCGGAATGCTGCCTTCCGTGCAGAATAAGATTATACTGATATGATACTGTATGATCACACAGTGAATTAGAGGAACGAATGGCGGTTTGTAAGTTTAATTTTGGACGCTAATGCATTTGGCAGAAGTATCGGATAATTCATTGCGTCACAGCTCTCTGTGGTGGCAGAAGTAATTATTGGCGGATACGCGGTCTATTAGAAAATTCTAGAGCACAAACAGATCCTAGTTCTGAGTATGAGTGCCATTTGGAGGCGACCGCCCACACCATGTCCGAGGCGCCACACAGTTGCGAGCTGTAGTGAAGCGTCCTCTCTAATTAACGCTGTGCACTGCGTCTTGCTGAGATGCAGCACTCTGAAAATGGAACAATGGTATAAATCCCATCGCCCGGGAGGTAAATGCTTTTCAAGGCTTAGGAGAGAAGAAATTTCACTAACAAGAAGAACGAAATGCAAGAAATACTGTTTGTACCGCAGGCTGAATGCTGAACTGAGTACAGAAGCTGAGCACGCTAGGTAAAAATGGCTGAGACAAAAGTGCAATGCAACTGAAGAACTGAAGGGGAAGAGAAAATCTGATTCACGTTACAACTGGGTGAAGAGTACAGTGTAGGATCGAGACAGAGCATGAAAAGACAACAGATCAGGAGGTAATCGTATTCCTATGGAGAGTCTCAATAAACCAAAAATGGCCACGACAATGTCGTCCACATACTGTTGTAAAGAGCTCTATGATATAGATCAAGAACGAACAACTATGTACTTGAATCCCTGAACAGTATGGTTGATGGTGAGAAAGGACTACAATCCTTAACGGAAGGAACAAAGAGTACAATAGTTGCAATAAGAAATGGGAAAGCAGCAGGTTAGATATGATGCCATGAGAATTACTAAAATATTTGATCCAAGAAGGAGAAATATTACGTTGCAAAGAATATAACAATGTTTAAAGACCATAGACTTTCTGGCAACGGTAATCACTCCAACGGCATCAGTATGAACCAAGATTTGAGGAGAGACTAATGGAATGTTTTGTTGTAGTGCTGAAACGTGAACAGTGAGGAAGAAAGACAGAGAAAGCCTGGAACCTTGTGAGATATAGATATGATGGAGAATGGAAAGAATGAATCGATGGAGTTGGAGAATGGCTCTGATCAGTATGGGAATTAACATCTGTCGTCATCAGTCCCCTACAACTTAGAAGTACTTAAACCTAACTAACCTAAGGACATCACACACATCCATGCCCGAGGCAGGATTCGAACCTGCGAGCGTAGCAGTCGCGCGGTTCCGGACTGACCGCCTAGAACCGCTAGACCACCGCGGCCGGCAGTTGGAGAATGGATAGAGTGAGAAATGAGGAGGTTCTGAGGGGTGTGGGATAACAGGGACAATTACCGAATATAATAAAAATACGGAACAGGATATGGATAGTACACAAGTTAAGAAAGAAGACGAGCTTCTATAAACAATCTTAGAGGGGTATGTGGAAGTGAAGAAGTTGTGGAGCAGGAAGAGGTTTCAGATCCTGGTCGGACACACGTATGGGAACATTAAAGAGGATGCAATGGTTTGCGGGAATATCCACGCAAAGGACTTGATAACATAGGAGAAAACGGGTGGTAATGATATTCTATTAGAAGATGATCAAGTTCCACAAAGTTATTTCGCTGAAGTAGAGCTCGAAGGCAATTCCGTTTGCAAAAGAACAGCGTATATGGTTCCAAAGAAAATCGACGTTAAAAATTACTGGCATACCTCAGAAAATACGCGACCTCGGCCGCTTTGCTGAAAAAGTACTGTAATCCCTCAGAAAACTAAAAGCAGGAGTTCGCAGAGTTCGTTCAAACATGGAGCACTCTCTCTTCAACATGACAATACCAGACCATATACGAAATGGCTCTGAGGTATATGGGACTTAACATCTGAGGTCATCAGTCCCCTAGAACTTAGAACTATTTAAATCTAACTAACCTAAGGACATCACACACATCCATGCCAGAGGGAGGATTCGAACCTGCGACCATAGCGGTCGCACAGTTCTAGACTGAAACGCCTATGACCGCTCGACCACATCGGCCGGCACCATATACGAACGCTGCAGAACGCACAGTAATTAGCTGATTTCATTGTCATTGATCATCCTCCCTATAATACCGACTTGGTCCCATCCGAATTTCATTTCTTTCCAAGATTTTAAGAACTCCTTCGGGACCTTCAATTTGAATCTAATAAATTTTTGCAAGTAGAGGTGAAGATGTGGATCTGTCGAAGAAGGCAAGCATTCTACAGTGACAGTGTTGAAAAATTGGTTTGTCGTTGGCAGAAATGTGTTCGTCGCCAGGGTGACTATGTTGAGAAATAAACATGTAGACATACTTTTCTGCAAACTCTCGTAGGTTCTATTCTGAAATGTAGAGTATAGGATAGGAAGCCGTTGTGGGAGGGATAGGAAGTCAAATGACATAAAAATAGGTCATAAGTAACAGGATTAGTTTTATAGTATTGCTGCCGATTAAAAAGAAAAATCGAGGCTGAATAGCACAATGCAACACCTCTGTGATATGTTAGAATACTTAATGCCAAATATGGCAATGATAAATCACTGAACAGTTCAGTGACCGGGTTGTTCTAATCAGAATCGACAGCAGACCAACACCGACAACGATAGTTCAGGTATACATGCCAACGTCGCAAGCTGAAGATGAACAGATAGAGAAAGTGTATGAGGATATTGAAAGGGTAATGCAGTATGTAAAGGGGGACGAAAATCTAATAGTCATGGGCGACTGGAATGCCGTTGTAGGGGAAGGAGTAGAAGAAAAAGTTACAGGAGAATATGGGCTTGGGACAAGGAATGAAAGAGGAGAAAGACTAATTGAGTTCTGTAACAAGTTTCAGTTAGTAATAGCGAATACCCTATTCAAGAATCACAAGAGGTGGAGGTATACTTGGAAAATGCCGGGAGATACGGGAAGATTTCAATTAGATTACATCATGGTCAGACAGAGATTCCGAAATCAGATAATGGGTTGTAAGGCGTAACCAGGAGCAGATATAGACCCAAATCACAATATAGTAGAGATGAAGAGTAGGCTTAAGTTCAAGACATTAGTCAGGAAGAATCAATACGCTAAGAAGTGGGATACGGAAGTTCTAAGGAATGACGAGATGCGTTTGAAGTTCTCTAACGCTATAAATACAACAATTAGGAATAGCGCAGTAGGCAACACAGATGAAGAGGAATGGACGTCTCTAAAAAGGGCCATCACAGAAGTTGGAAGGAAAACATAGGTACAAAGAAGGTAGCTGCGAAGAAACCATGGGTAACACAAGAAATACTTCAGTTGATTGATGAAAGGAGGAAGCACAAACATGTTCCGGGAAAATCAGGAATACGGAAATACAAGTCGCTGAGGAATGAAATAAATAGGAAGTGCAGGGAAACTAAGACGAAATGGCTGCAGGAAAAATGTGGAGACATCGAAAAAGATATGATTGTCGGAAGGACAGACTCAGCAAAGTCAAAACAACCTTTGGCGACATTAAAAGCAACGGTGGTAACATGAAGAGTGCAACAGGAATTCCACTGTTAAATGCAGAGGAGAGAGCAGATAGGTGGAAAGAATACATTGAAAGCCTCTATGAGGGTGAAGATTTGTCTGATGTGATAGAAGAAGAAACAGGAGTCGATTTAGAAGAGATAGGGGATCCAGTATTAGAATCGGAATTTAAAAGAGCTTTGGAGGACTTACTGTCAAATAAGGCAGAAGGGATAGATAACATTCCATCAGAATTTCTAAAATCATTAGGGGAAGTGGCAACAAAACCACTATTCACGTTGGTGTGTAGAATATATGAATCTGGTGACATACCATCTGACTTTCGGAAAAGCATCATCCACCCAATTCCGAAGACGGCAAAAGCTGACAAGTGCGAGAATTATCGCACAATCAGCTTAACAGCTCATGCATCGAAGCTGCTTACAAGAATAATATACAGAAGAATAGAAAAGAAAATTGAGAATGCGCTAGGTGACGATCAGTTTGGCTTTAGGAAAAGTAAAGGCACGAGGGAGGCAATTCTGACGATACGGCTAATAATGGAAGCAAGGCTCAAGAAAAATCTAGACACGTTCATAGGATTTGTCGACCTGGAAAAAGCGTTCGACAATATAAAATGGAGCAAGCTGTTCAAGTTTCTGAAAAAAGTAGGGGTAAGCTATAGGGAGAGACGGGAATAATAAGAGTGGACGATCAAGAACGAAGTGCTCGTATTAAGAAGGGAGTAAGACAAGGCTGTAGTTTTCGCCCCTACTCTTCAATCTGTACATCGAGGAAGCAATGATGGAAATAAAAGAAAGGTTCAGGAGTGGAATTAAAATACAAGGTGAAACAATATCAATGTTACGATTCGCTGATGACATTGCTATCCTGAGTGAAAGTGAAGAAGAATTAAATGATCTGCTGAACGGAATGAACAGTCTAATGAGTACACAGTATGGTTTGAGAGTAAATAGGTGAAAGACGAAGGTAATGAGAAGTAGTAAAAATGAGAACAGCGACCAACTTAACATCAGGATTGATGGTCACGAAGGCAATGAAGTTAAGGAATTCTGCTACCTAGGCAGTAAAATAACCAATGACGGACGGAGCAAGGAGGACATCAAAAGCAGACTCGCTATGGCAAAAAAGGCATTTCTGGCTAAGAGAAGTCTAGTAATATCAAATACCGGCCTTAATCTGAGGAAGAAATTTCTGAGGATGTACGTCTGGAGTACAGCATTGTATGGTAGTGAAACATGGACTGTGGGAATATCGGAACAGAAGAGAATCGAAGCATTTGAGATGTGGTGCTATAGACGAATGTTGAAAATTAGGTGGACTGATAAGGTAAGGAATGAGGAGGTTCTACGCAGAATCGGAGAGGAAAGGAATATTTGGAAAACACTGATAAGGAGAAGGGACAGGATGATAGGACATCTGCTAAGACATGAGGGAATGACTTCCACGGTACGAGAGGGAGCTGTAGAGGGCAAAAACTGTAGAGGAAGACAGAGAATGGAATACGTCAAGCAAATAATTGAGGACGTAGGTTGCAAGTGCTACTCTGAGATGAAGAGGTTAGCACAGGAAAGGAATTCGTGGCGGGCCGCGTCAAACCAGTCAGTAGCCTGCACTGAGGAGCAACTGAAGTTAAAGAGGGCTAGGTGCTTCTGGACTGTATTTACTCAGTTTTCTTTTCACTCGTGCCATTTCTCTTTTATTTTTGTAGTTCCCCTGTTTTCTCTGTCATTACGTCTTTTCCCAGCACCCGGTCACGAGTTGTGCAGTTCCTTGGAAAGTCAGGAGATCAGAGTAGCCTGGAGGTTCAACAACGAGGGAAAACTAAGTTCGGTACTGTCGGCAACACGAACAGACTGAAGGGCTGTGTTAATGAATATTCCTCGTAATTTTACTCGCAAGTAAAACTAAACGGTGTGAAACGGACGGTTTCGGATATTCCCGGAACCGGCAATTAACGGTACCGTGCATTTCCCAGGCGAAATGTATTACAGTTCTCGAAGCAACCAACCAGAATTGTCGCATACAATGAATTCGTATGAGGGAACATGATCTCGTTTTAATCCCTTTCAAGTCGACTGTTTTTGTCATTTAAGTGTAGAATATGTCAAAAGCGCACGTATTTCGTGTAGCTTGCTACGTCTGTCGTGGACAGATCGACGAAATAACGACTCGTTAGAACCATTAATGTTGTGAAAAAATTGTTTCGGATCAGTTGTTTTTATTTCTGGGGAAAGAGCATGCTTAGTAATTAAGAAAGTACGAAGCATGCCAGAAAAACGAAACGAAAATGCATTGTTGTTGTCAGTACAAAAGGTGGGGTAGTTTTTATACAGGCCGTACAAAGGAAGTTGATTAGCCATCCTTGTGTTAAATCTAATGAAAATACTATAACTGGAGCAAATGCGGAGAACAAGCTAAGTTTCTGGGGAAAACCAACGCTCAAATAAACCACAGACGCATAATTGTCTTACATCAGCCATTTAACTACACTTTCCACTGCAGATAAAATGTGCGAAAAATTACTACAACAGTACTAGTTTCGACTTGACTTACAGAGACAATTAGGAATAAATGATATATTCTTAATTAAAGCACTCACGACACTGGTGTAATGTTCTACGACATTTATTATTTTTTTAACAAAACTCTTTTCGTCTGTTACGCTGTCATCAGGTAGAAAGATAAATTTGTGGTGCAGTGAAATTTTTGAAGGGTCAAAGATGATGTTGGCGTAACAGCTGAATCCGGTTTGTAAAATAAATATTGTTAAATATTACACCGTTAGTGTGAGCATTTTCATTCATGATGTTTAAATAACCTACCAAAAACCGGCGGAACAGTCCATCAGTGCAAGAGTTTATAGTACAAGAAGTCATTAACATACTACACTTGTTGACTGTTCATGTATGTTACTATAATTTACTTCGCGAGTCAGCTAAGAGACGCCACATCAAATATATGAAGAATGAATAAATATATCGCGGTCCGTTTTTCAACAACTTAGCACAGGAAAGGAATTCGTGGCGGGCCGCATGAAACCAGTCAGTAGACTGATGACCAAAAAAAAAAAAGTTCTAAGTTTTAGGGGACTGATGACCTCAGAAGTAAGTCCCATAATACTCAGAGCCATTTGAACCATTGTCTTAATAGAGGTCCTGCCATCCTGTCCCTTCTCCTCTTCAGTGATTTCCACATATTCCTTTCCTGTCCGATTCTGCACAAAACTTCCTCGTTCCTTACCTTACCAGTCCACCTATTTTTCAACGTTCTAGTGTAGCACCACAACTCTTCGATTCTCTTCTTCTAGGTTTTCCCATAGTCCACGTTTCACTATTCTATGCTGTGATCCAAACGTATATTCTCAAAAACTTATTCCAGAAATTAAGGCATGTGTATGATACTAGTAGACTTCTCTTGACCAGGAAAGCTTCACTTTCAGTCAGGATAGCAATGTCGTCTGCGAATCGTATCATTGATATTCTTTCACCACGAATTTTAATTCCACTCCTGAACCATCCTTTTGTTCCCGTCATTGCTTCTTCAGTGTACAGATGGAACAGGAGGGGCGTAGGGACGAAAAACTACATCCCTGTCTTACACTTTTTAGTCGGAGCACTTCGTTGTTAGTCGTCCACTCTTATTATCCCCTCTTGGCATTTGTAATTATTGTGTATTACCCCTCCCTCCGTATATCTTACCCTTTTTTTCTAAGAATTTCTTAAGTCTTGCACCATGTTACACAGTCGAAAACTTTTTCCAGGTCGACATATGCTATAAATGTGTCTTAATTTTTCTTTATTCTTAGTTCCATTATCAACGAGAACGTTGGAATAGCTTCTCTGGTGCGTCTGCTTTTCCCAAAACGAAACGGATCGGAATGCAACACATGCTCAATTTTCTTTTCCGTTCTTCAGTACTTTATTCTTGTAAGCAACTTGGATGCATGAGCTGTTAAGCTGACTGTGCGATAACTCTCGCTCCTGTCCGCTCTTGCAGACTTCGGAATTGTGTGGATGACATTGTTCCGAAAGTCAGATGGTATGTCGCCAGACTCATACACTACACACGAACGTGAATAATCGTTTTGTCGCCACTTCCCCCAGTGATTTACGAAATTCCGATGGAATTGTTTTTTACCCCTTCTGTCTTACTTAAGTCCTCCAAATCGCTCTTAAATTCTGATTATAGCTCTGGATCCCCTAGCTGTTCTAAATTGAGTCCCGTTTCATCTTCTACTGCATCAGAGAACTCTTCCCTCGCATAGAGGCCCTCAATGTACTCTTCCCACCTATCCGCTCTCTCCTCTGCATTTAGCTGTGGAATTCTGTTGTAATGTTAATTTAACCACCCTTGCTTTAATTTCATCGAAGGTTGTTTTGTCTTTCCTATATGATGAGTCATTTCTTTTTCAATTTCTTCACATTTTTCATGGAGCCATTGTAAATTAGCTTCCCTTCACATATTCCTCAGCGATTTGTATGTTCATATTCCCTCATTTCCCTGAACATTTTTGTACTTTCTTCTTTCATCAATCAATTTAAATGTTTATTCAGTTGCCCATGGTTTCTTCGCTGTTACCTTCTTTGTAACTAGTATTTTCTTTCGAACTTTAATGATTGCTCTTTTTAGAAATGTCCATTCTCTGCGACTCTACTGCGTACAGAGCTTTTCCTGACTGCTATGTCCATAGCTTTAGAGAACTTCTAGCGTATGTCGTCATTCCTTAGCATTTCCGTATCCCACTTCTTTCCGTATTAATTCTTCCTGACTACTCTCGTAAGCTTAAGCCTACTCCTCATGACTACCACATTGTGATGTGGATCTACATCCGCTCCTGATCACGTCTTGCAATCGAGTATCTGAGATCGGAATCTGTGTCCCACTATAATGTAATCTGACAGAAATCTTCCCTTATCACCCGGCCCTATCCACGCATACCTCCTCCTCTTGTGATTCTTGAACAGACTATTCGCTATTACTAGCTGAAATTTGTTACGGAACTCAATTTGTCTTTCTCCTCCCTCATCCCTTGTCCCAATTCCACGTTCTCCCGTAACCTCTTTTTCCACTCCTTCTTGTACAACTGCATTCTAGTCCCCGATCACTGTTACATTTTCATCTCCCTTTACGTACTGTATTATCATGTCTTGATCCCTCGTTAATCCGAGTTCTCTATTGGCCTTCCACTTATACTTCTTCCTTTTGGTTATTGCACGTCTTATACCAGTTTTTCCGCAGTCTTAAACACCCAACTTTATGTTACTTTGTTCAACGACATTTAGAGGTCCAAAAATCCTCTGAAGACAGTGAGTTTTTAAAAGTTTTGTCTCCGTTACCAAACATTAGAATAGCCTCTACAATGACTTAATTTTTGGTAAAGCCAATTCATCTGTGTATGAGCAACAGAGATGCAAGAATGCTTAAGCTAATTGTACCACACATCTTGAACGTATATTATTATCAAAAAAGAACAAATTATTCACTGGAAATGGATTGCTAAAATGTAAGCTTCAGAGACATAAAGAACTTTTTGCTTTTAATTGATTTGACGCCGATTCCTTTTCACTACATATGATCGATACTCATCGTTCCCTCATGCCACTACCATCAGTTTACAACACTGTACAAAAACTGCCTGCGTAGACCGATGACAATTTTATTATTCTTTACACTCTCCATTTGGGCATGTTTATTACAGCTAATTAGGTACGTAATTCCACTGATGTCCTTTAAGTAACTTCAAGTAAAGGTTCCAGTACTATACCTTAGAAAGAGGGTCACTATTTTTGAATAATTTGCGCATTCTCCGTTTTCCATGTACTAGTTCTGTTTTCTAAATGTCCGACGTTTTGCATACACTATTATTTCTCTTTCGGATGAATACGCTTCTTATACTGCAGTTACACACATTTTACAGAGGCTCACGAAGAAAACATTTGATTAAGTCTTACTGAATAATAGTTTAATCCCACGTTTTCTCCACACTGAATCCATATCTTACTTTTTCTTCCTCCTACAGTTTTGTCTAAATCGCAGTTCATTATAAAATACACTGACGGAAAAAATTCGCAACACGAAAAAGTAATTAATGTAAACTAACGAATTATTTGGATACCTCTGTGTAGGTAAAATTATCAAGTGATTAACACTGCAAGATCACAGGTTAACACAAGCGAGAGATAACCCATTGCAAATGTGAATTGCCGGTACCAGACTGTTGAACTCAAGCATCCAAACGTGCATGCATTGTGTTGAACAGTTGCTGGATACCAGTTTGTGGAATCGATTTTCATGCCTGTAGCACTTGGTTCGTCAATAGAGGGACGATTAAGGCTTGTGGATGATGCTGGAGCTGATATCCAATTATACCCCATATGCCCTCCATTGAAGACTGATCTGGTGATCTAGCAGGCCAAGGCAACATGCCGAGCATGTAGAGCATGTTGGCTTACAACAGCCGTATGTGGGCGAGCGTTACCGTGTTAGAAAACACTCTCTAGAATGCTGTTGGCAGCACAAAAAAACGAATCACCAGACTGATCTACGAATCTACAGTTGGGGTGCGTGCGATACCAACGAGAACGCTCCTGTCTTCATGCGAATCCGCACCCCAGACTGGAGCTCCATATGTCGATCCAGCGTGTGTAGCATGTCGACTAGTTGGTTGCAGGACTTCATTTGGTTGCTTTTGTCCAACACATGGCCATAATCTCACCGAGGCAGATCCAGCTTTCAACAGAAAACAAAACCTGTCCTCCAACGAGCTTTTTCTTAATACAACTGAAGTCAAAATGGTGGTGGTTTGGGTTCAGTGGAAAGCATGCTATATGGCCTAAAGCTCGGAGCTGCCCTTGCATAACCGATTAGTAAAAGTTCGTTGTGTCAGTGAGGTGCCAACTACTGCTCAAAATTGGTGCTACACAGACACTATTATGCGCCAGAGCTATACACCGAACACAATAGGGCATTGCTGTCAGCACTGATGTACAGTGGCTACAATTCTGCCAACTCTTTCTGCAGTATCGCAGAAGTAACACCCAGATTCTCGTACCCCTATTTCACACCTCGTTCCAACCCCTCAGGTGTTGACAATGGTGTTTTATTCACCGTAGAGGCACCCTTGACTAACATCAACTCATCACTTCCATCCTCAAAGGTAACTGACACTGATGACCGTTACAGCGTGTATTCAAACCATACCTTACGTGAACCCTATTCCTGGCGCATATAGTATTGCCCTTAAGCGAATCGCGCGAAATATGAATAGCGATCATCTTTCTGATGTAGAAACTCGCATATCAACTTTCGTTTACATCGCTCGTCCGTCAGTGTAAGAAATTACCAAAACAAGTGCAACTGAGGTCAAACGTAGTTTAATTTTTCATAATGAACAAAGTTTAACTGAAGTACGAATGTAAACCATTTCTTTGTTATGCAGGAATTACATGTTAATGGCTCACATTTCTTTTAACTTCTTTCCTTATACCATTAAGTGCAGTATCTGTTACTCCAATAATGTATACAAAAATGCCACAATGCGAGTGCCACTCTTTCTTTCACAATTAGAACTACGCCAAAACAGTGCCTTTGTCAGATGATCGAACGCTGGATGGCAGTTTCTGTAAGTCCATACTCTGGTTTCATTGAAAGAACATTCGGAGTAGTGCAATGAGTAAACTCAGGGAAGTCATGTAATTCGCGAAGAACAGCTACCAACTGTTATGGCCCTCACTTTGCTGCATCTCGATCAAAACAAGATTTAAACGCTCAGTAGCTCGGTACGGGCTTTTGTTAAAGTGTCGAGAACATACCTTCACCGAAGAGTCAAGCAGTATATTGCTCACTCCTACGTATATCTCGCGAAGAGACCATGAGGATAAAATCAGAGAGATTAGAGCCCACACAGAAGCATACCGACAATCCTTCTTTCCACGTACAATACGATACTGGAATAGAAGGGAGAACCGATAGAGGTACTCAGGGTACCCTCCGCCAGACACCATCAGGTGTAGATGTAGATGTAAACTGATAGACATTTCCATGGGTACCTGTCGACTATGACAATAGTTTATTTGTTATAATCTGCTAATTACAACTAAGAAAATTGTGGAAGGGTAGAAAATTAAGGAGATGCTCCTGGATACTTTCAAAAAACCAGAGGGTGCTTAGAGTATCAAAGAGAACATTAGATAACAAGTATTGGAAGAACCAGGAGAAAGGAAAACAGTATGAAGCGAAAAGATAGGTATGAGAGATGCTTCAGTTGAGGCCACAGGTCATGATATAAGCGAAAACACAATCCTAGATGAAATACACGGAGAACGTAGGAATTCTTATATTTAATAGGGAAAAGGAAAAATAATATTAAAATCAGCAAATGAGACAGCCAAAAGATCATACAGACATCTAAATAATGGGACTGATAGCGTATCATCAGGAGTGGCCCCGGAGCAGTGCCATCAGACCACTCTTTTTGTCTATGAACGTAAATTATCAGACGGACAGAGCGTGAACCATTTGACGGTTGTATGATGATGACGCCGTGGGGCATGGGAAGCTGTCTCCATTGAGTTACGGTGAGAGGGTACAGGATACTTATACAGAATTTCTAGCTGGTGTGATGAGCGGCAGCTTACTCTATACGGTGAAAAATGTAAGTTAATACAGCGTTATGAGTGCCCTGCTTGACACAGTCACATCGATGAAATATCTGGACGTTATGTTGCAAAGCAATAAGAGATCGAACGGGAACGTCGGGTAGGCAGCGGGGAAGGCGAACGGTCGAATTCGTTTTATTGGGAGAATTTTGAGAAAGTGTTGTTCATTATAACGGAGACTACATATAGGACATTAATGCTACCCATTCCCAAGTGCTGTTCGAGTGTTTGGGATCTCCACCTGGTCAAGTATATATAAACGTGTCAACTTCTTAAAGTATCCCTTCTGTAAACATTACCTCTGTTGACAGTTTTGATTCAATTGCATATTGCTTTACAGACTTCATCATGAAAGCATTTATAGTATCTATGACTAAAAATACACTGGAGTAGAGCTATGCACAGGAACGGCATTTTTCATTATTGTGTACTCTTGAATGGCACTAATCTTCTCCTCCTATGTTTGAGTTGTAAATTTGTCTAAAAGGGGTTCATAATATATGCGCGTTCATTCAATAACAAGTGTGGAGACACACACATTTGTTTCTTAATTTCTAATATTTCTGTATTAGCTTTGCCCCTTTCCCTCTGTGTGTAACATTTCTAAATGTATTATGTATTTGTGGTTTTTATTTAAACAACATTTGGCAAAGGATGAAACTGGCTTCTTTGATCTCCAGCTTCTATTGTGTTCTATGAGCCTAGTGCAGGCTGACCTCTCAGTCTGCCGGATACAACAAGCTTGAAACTCTCGGCAGATGATCTTACAAACCCCACATTTCATGATGCAGACTGTGTATCTCTTGAGTCTGAGAGTAATTTACCTATCGTTTGTAGGAAATAGAAAGCACAGAGAAACCCTCTGCCTTCTAAATGCAGCTTATCTTATTTGTAGTCTTAGCTAAAAAAAGGTAAGTCACACCATATGCATAGACGTTTACGTTGCCCAGTGGACACAATAGGCATACAGCTTGCTTTTTCAGTTTTTTATTGAGATTTTTTTCAATGATGTTGGAACCTAATTCGTTATTTGTGGTTGTTGCTTTTATTGCATTGAGTTCTTGGTTATAGTCTTCTTGGGGCATGGGGATAGAGAGGAGCTCTTGGAACATCTAGTGGAAAGCTGCATGGATGTAAGATGTTGAGAGAAAGCTGGGATGAATGTGTCGTTAATGGAGTCTTTTCAACAAAATTTAAAGTCTATTCAGACTTATACAAGTATGTCATGATTCACATTATCCATGAACTTCTGCAGCCCTCTAGTGGAGCCCTTCCACATACAGAGAATGTTAACTACATTTATGTACCAGTACACATGTTTCATGTACGTTACACCCTTACGAAAATCGGTCTCCCATTTGTTCAGAAACATTTCTCCCAGCAAAGGGCATATGGATGAGGCCACTGTATGACTGTATGACCATCTGATTACTTACAATAGCTCTTGTGAAATTGGAAGTATTTTTAAGTAAACCACATTCCACTATGCTAATTATACTCAGTTGTTCTTGTGGATTAATGTTGTGTAAATACATTGCTTTTGACACTGTATGTATACAGTCATTCACAGGAATGCTTGAGAACAAGTTGGATTCATCAAAACCGAATAATTTTGCATTCGTTGTAATCTTAACAGCTGTTAACATGATTATTAGATCTAAAGTTTTCTTTGTTGTATTTTCCTATGAAGTTCAGTTTCTTCCTTCAGATGATGTTGATATTCCCTGTAATATTGTGTACTGTTGCTTCTACTGGAAATATCATTGGTTCGCCCATACAGCTGTGTAGCACTAGGTATTTGTTTGGGATGTAGCTCTGTACGATAAGCAGGGTAGACAAGAATATATCTTGCTGTAGAGCTAATTCTAGAACTACTCTTAGCTGGTCTAACGTTTGGTGTTTGTGAATTTATCCAGTTGGAGAATACAGTTCTTAACAGTTTGAAACATAATTTATGTTTTCTTGTCAAAAGATGAAGTTAGAACAGTAATTGTTGTTCTTGGAGAGAACTCTAATACCAACATTGACACTGTCAGAACCAGAAAAAAAGTTAAAATCGAATACGTCCCAGTTGTGACAGCAAAACCCCAAGTGTCAGATCATCTAAGAGTCCTACGAAAAACACAGTGACGAAAGTACGTATGCATAAGAAGTTTAGCAGGGGCCACAACGATAGAAACACAGGAAGAACAAAGAGCTCTTAGTCACGAAGGAATTTAAACTAGGATTGAAGCGGTAACGTGATTGTAACTAGAGCAGGCGTTTGACGGCGCACCGTAAGCAGAATATACCTGGTTAAAAAAAGTCCTGTACTCATGATAGTTACAGAGACAGAAGCTGGGGAGGAGCTCGGTGACCTCGATGACGTCAGCCACAGTCACTGGAGAAAGCTGGCGTCAACGATAACACACGAGGAAGGTGGCGCATGCAGCTTGCGCTGCTGACAGTGCAGCTACAGAGATCTGATGTAGGGAGTGAGTTGTCAGCAACGGGGGTAGAGAAGAGCTCTGGATGGTTGATCCCTCCTGTGGCAGTAACGTATAGATTAGGTGGTGCTAACCTGCAGCTACTGGCTTGACTGAAGGCGTTGGATAGCAACCATGCAGGCCTGCATGAGCCGATGGACAGCAGTACAGCAGCTGGAGAGCTAGGTATCCCCGGCTTGAACCCACGACCCTCCAGAGAGGTGGCTGTCTGCAGTAGGTACTCACACAGCATCTCACACGATTCTGCCACGACTCCAAGTTTTCTGCATGCAGACTTCAGCTCAGGCAGAGTCCTGCAGCAATGGACAGCGAAGGCTGGCGATGATAGCTGCATGCTTCAATTTAAACTGCAATCTGCCTGGCAGTTTTAAAGCGTTCACGGCGTCGTTCATCGTACTGTGAAACCCTGGATAAGTTGGGCACAGCCTGAGAATTACAGAAAGAGTTTCTGGTTTGGGTGGTACTGATGTGAGCTGGCTGGCTAGTGTTGGTCAAACGGTATCACGCCCGCCCTGGAACTGATAGCCGACTGGAGCTACCAAGTGTCACCATTGGGCGACGAAGACTTCATTTTCTCTGTTTAGCCCGCTCTTTCAGAAGTCCTTCCAGTGGTACAAGATTCCTGAACTTTTGCTTTCGCAGGTGCTGGCTGGCACTGTTTGCTTAGTCATCGTTCTGAAAGAGCGCTGTTGCTCCATAGCTCCAGGTTATCAGGCTGACGGGCGATTCTGCAGACCGTTGCATGAACAGTTCATAGCGCTCGGTGGAGCCGAGAAGTAGCAGTAGGTAAAAAAGTTCCATGCTGCTATGTCACCATCTTGTCCACGCAGTTGCTATTGGCTTTGTCGAAGCGATTGATATGGCTCAACACAATGAGCACATAGCTTATAGTCTAGAAATCGGAATTTTGCAGTGAAAAAATAGCATCATATTGCAAAGGTCAAACGTATGTCCTAAAAATAGGTCCTGCTCCAAGTAACACACAACATGTAAGGACAGATGATCTACTCTGTCCCATAAAACTATAAAATCACGATGTGCCCTTTGTGAATGACTGCATACGACAAGAAGTCGATTCATTCTCTTTCGGATGACATCATTACCGTTAAAAATAGCTTATCTAAATTCTCATTATGTAGCAACCTGCATGGTCAAAAGACGAATCCATGCATAGATCATGTTCTCATATGAAATATGTTAAATTTCAATGACAGATCAAAAGTAATACTATACAGGCACATTCGTCGGCTATAAAAGACCGCCAGGATGCGGGCGAAGGGACGTCAGTCAATGACAAGCGGGTAGGAATACTATCACTATGAACAGGTCAACGGTATGAGCGGCACGTTAGTCACAGAGTTTAGGCCTTAAACAACTGCACGTGCCTTTAGACTGTTTAAAGACACATTTGCAGGATGGGCATGGACGTATTTCCAAAAAAAGTAGATATAGGCTCAGAATATAAATAAAGAAAAGATATTAATTACTATAATCGGTTGTATCGATTGTGGCGTGCAACCGCTGAAACATTAGGGTAATTACACAGTTCAGTTGTTTTGCCGAGAAGACAGCATCTTTTGTGTTCCGAAAGCCGCACTGATCGGACGCATATCTGCCACGGCTGCATACAGTGATACTGACAGAATGAGATTTTCACTGCATCGGCGTGTGTGCTGATATGAAACTTTTTGGCAGATTAAACGTGTGTGCCAGACCGAGAGTCGAAGCCGGGACCTTTGCTTTTCGCCGGCAAGTGCTCTACAGTCTAAGACACTCAAGCACAACTCACACCACGTCCTCACAGCTTTACTTCCGCCAGTAGGAGACGGAGGTACTGCAGGAAGTATCGCTGTGAGGACAGGGCGTGAGTCGTGCTTGGGTGGCTCAGATCGTCTGTAATAAAAAGAATCAAGGAATCAACGATCAACTTGAACAGATGTCTTGTGAAGTCCGCCCAGACGATATCCAACGAACTATATCGAACAAAGTGAAAAAAAGGAAAAAAAAAATGCGAAAGGCAAAGGTCCCGAGTTCGAGTCTCGGTCCGGCATACAGTTTTAATCTGCCAGGAAGTTTCATACAGTGATATTATTTAATCTCGTGTTTCATGTGTGTTGCAAGCTTTGTTCCAGTTAAACGGCGTCTTAGCATGGCTAAAGGTTCCGTGCTACAAATATGGTCAATGGTCCAGCACGAACCAAAATTCTGGAATTATTCAATCAACTATGTCCGATACAGATCTATATTCAGAAAAATCACCCACGGTCAGTGTTGCAATGAACGGACCTAACGCAAAAAACCTTTTCCAAGAGCTCAATGTTTGTATAAACTGATTACATACGAGGCGTATTTTTAAAGTAAGTACCGTTTTTAAATTAAAAAAAACTTGCTAAGATATATCAATAATTTTATTTTTACATGAATGCCTGTGCCTTAACCACTCACTGAACCATTACAGTCTGACTCTTCCTTGTTTACGTTGTGTACTGAGTGTTTAAGATGCCTCCGATAATAGTCAGTGCCGCCGACTGTGAAGTACGACCTGTTTTAAGATTTCTTAGTGCTGAAGGCCTAAAAGCAATCGATATTCATCGTGAGATCTGGGCGGTTTACGGAAAAATATTATGAGTGATAGAATGGTAAGAAAGTGGCTGAGAGCATTTAAAGATGGCCGCACAAATGTGCATGATGAACAACGGAGAGGGCGTCCTTCGGTCGTTAATGAAGGTTCGTTGCAGGAAGTGGACAATAAGGTGAGATAAAACAGACACTTTACGATTTTCTCCTTGTGGGATGACTTTCCTAACGTTTCTCGTAGTGTTTTGTATGGCACTGTGACCGAGCACTTGAATTACCGAAAACTGTGCGCGCGTTGGGTACCGAAAATGTTGATGGATGTGCAAAAAACCAAACGTTTAGGCAGTGCATTGACTTTCCTTGAGCGATACCACAACGACGGTGATGATTTCGTAAGCCAAACTGTTACGGACGATGAAACATGGATGCCCTGCGCCACACCAGAATCAAAGAAACAGCCTGTGGAAGTTGCGCAAGGGTATCGTTTTGCTGCAAGACAATGCCCGTCCGCATGTGGCGAATCAGACCAAAGATCTCATCACATCTTTTGGATGGGAAACTCAAAATCATCCTCCGTACAGCCTCGATCTTGCGTCCAGTGACTACCATCTGTTCCTGCACTTGAAGAAACACCTGGGCGGTCAGGGTCCTGAAGACGATGACGAAGTGGTGCAGTGGTTAACAAGTCAGGCGGCAGACTTCTATGAGGAGGGTATTCAAAAACTAATTCAATGTTATGACAATTGGCTCCATATTGACGGAAATTATGTAGGAAAGTGGATTAAGGTACAGGCTTTCACGAAAAAATAAAATTATTGAGATATCATAGCACGTCTTTTTTAATTTCAGAAGGGTAATTATTTAAAAAAACACGCCTCGTACTATTATCATTACCTGTTATTATTTGTTTGTTCTCTGACATTCTCTAACAAGACAGGAAAAGCCACGAAAAATCAAACTAGCCTCTTCGTGTATGGATCTTTTATTGTAGTAGCTACAATGTTTTTGCATGGACGATAAGGGAATTGAAAGTCAACGAAATGTAGCAGACTCTCACACTTCGACAACATCACATAGAAATGACATAACAAACAAAAAAAGCGCACTTGAAAATGGGAATCATTTCCCGAAACGAGCCGCGCTAAAATTATAATTAAGATAAAAGTGACTAGTAGCAGATGAGTTATTTATAAACAAACCTATTGTTTTCACAGTTCCTGCAATCAGAACCATTTATAACTGATGAAATCAGATGGATAAATAACGTACAGGCAAACGGCCATTACACACTGAAAACCATTTTGCCCACATTAATAAAGAATTTCATTACTCGGTTGACCAGGAAAATAAATGTTTTGACCAATGTATAGAGGAAAAGTTATCGACGATTGTGCACGACACCGTAGAGGAATTTGTCAAAAATAATAAACATGTCATAGCCGGGGCAGCTCAATCAAACTCAGCACAACAGAAACTACTAAACGATGACATGCGACCGTAGTATAGTAATGCTAATAATCAAAATGCTCGCTCTTGTAATGAAAACAGTTATAGGTATGACACGTATCCTCCGTACACAACACACACCTCACAGCAACAACGGTATACAACCGCAGACGTGACATCTAATTACAATCGTGACATTTATGGGCAGTACATTCCTTTCAATTCACCAGCCGATCCCTACAATAATTACAGTTAAAGCAATCGACATTACAGTGCCAAAGAAGAAAATAGTCTGATTAAACATCGGCAACTTCAACCTTTCATCCCAGACAAATGTACAGTACAAACTGCAATTTTTCTAAAAGCGTTTAGCAATGCGTTACAAAGAGCATAGTGTGACCGAAACAGAATTTCTTAAGTTGTAGGTCACATCCAGGGTGACGCAGCTGTCTGGGCCTATAACGAAGCCGACAGATACGTGATAAGTGAGCAATTTGAAAGAGCGTTCTTGGCCAAATTTTGCTCGCATTCGGTACAAGAAAGGCTCAGGAAACAGATTGTGGAGCCAGAGCCTTTCAGCGCTAAACATGGCAATCTGCGCCGATATTTTGAGAATCATTTGAATATGAGACTCTTTCTCGATGAAACTGTAAGCTACGCGCGATATTCTCCACACACTAATAGCCAGATTGCCCTTTAACATTACAGAGAAGTTACTGTACATTCCACATAATTATGCAGAATATTTTCTGGCTGTGCTTGATTCTGTTGATATGTTATATGAGGATCAACGATCCACACGGCAAAACAGCTGCCACAATGTGTATGTCAGTGGCATGCAAAACGCGCAGGCCAGCCTATTTAATTCTAGCGCGCCGGCCTCTGTGGGATACGTAGCGCAGCAGAATCAACAGCTTCCTTCTGCAAACCAATACAAGTACCAAAATGAGCAGACACACCCCAATACTAACAATAATCATACATATCTTACGCAACAAGCGACAACCTACACAAGAGACGCCGCAACAACAATAATGGAAATAACAGAAACGGAAACAACAAAAACAGAAACAGTTATCAGCCTGTTCAAAGTCAACAACAAAACTGGAACAGTAACTACTTTTGGTACGTTCACTGATGAACAACACAATGGTTATGTAGCAGATAGTTTCAAGCAGCAACTACTGTTACTTTTACGCTACAATGATGATGAGAGATTAGCTGATGAGCTGTTGCAGGAAAATACACAATTCCGTTCATCTAGCAATGAAATCAAAAGTATCTGGACACCCCCAAAAGTATAACTTTATCATATTAGGTGCATTGTGCTGCCACCTGTTGCCAGGTACTCCATATCAGCGTAAGAGAGTAGAATTAGGCGCTCCGCGGAATTCGTGGACTTCTACTGTGGTCGGGTAGTTGGTTGTCATGGTGTCATACGTATTTACGCAAGATTTCCACGCTATTAAACACCCCTGTTTCCGTTATGATAATGAAGTGGAAACCTGAAGGATCACGTACATACAGCACATAAGCATACAGGCTGACCTCGTCTGTTGACTGACAGAGACGGCCGACATTAGAAGAGAGTCGTAATGTGTGATAGGCAGAAATTTATCCAGACCATCAAATAGGAATTTCAAACGGCCTCAGCATCCAACTGCAAGTACTATGACAGTTGGGTGGGAGGTGAGAAAACTTGGATTTCATGGTCGAACGGTTGCTCATAAGTCACACATCATACCAGTAAATGCCAAACGGCGCCTCGCTTGCTGTAAGGAGCGCAAACACTGGACAATTGAACAGAAAAGAACCGTTGTGTGGAATGACGAAGCACAGTACACAATGTGGCGAGCCGATGGCAGGGTGTGGGTATGGCGAATGCCTGGTGAACGTCATCTGCCAGCGTGTATAATGCCCACAGTAAAATTCGGAGGTGGTGGTGTTATGGCTGGCTCTGAACACTATGCGATTTAACTTCTGAGGTCATCAGTCGCCTAGAACTTAGAACTAATTAAACCTAACTAACCTAACGACACCACACACATCCACGCCCGATGCAGGATTCGAACCTGCGACCGCAGCGGTCGTTCGGCTCCAGACTGTAGCGCCTAGAACTGCAAGGCCACACCGGCCGGCGGTGGCGTTATGGTGTGGTCGTGTTGCATCCGTTTTGGGTGACACTATAACAGCGCAGGCCTACATTGATGTTTTAAGCACCTTCTTGTTTCCCAATGTTGAGGAGCAATTCGGGGATGGCGACTACATCTTTCAACACGATCGAGCACCTGTTCTAACACAAGGCCTGTGGCGGAGTGGTTACACGACAATAATATGCCTGTAATGGCCTGGAGTGCACAGAATCCTGACCTATAAAACTCCTTTGGGATGTTTTGGTACGCCGACTTCATGCCAGGCCTCACGGGCCGACTTTGATACCTTTCAGAATGAGATTTTCACTCTTCAGCGGAGTGTGCACTGATATGAAACTTCCTTGCAGATGTAGTCTCCTAGCAGTTCGAGTCTCGGTCCGGCATACGGTTTTAATCTGCCTTTCCTTAGTGCAGCACTTCGTCACGAATGGTCTGTCATTCCCCAAGAAACCTTCCAGCACCTGATTGAACGTATGCATGCGAGAGTGGAAGCTGTCGTCAAGGCAAAGGGAGAGCAAACACCATGTTGAATTCCAGCAATACCGATGGAGGGCGCTACGAACTTGTAAGTCATTTTCAGCCAGGTGTCCGGATACTTTTGATCACATAGTAAAGTTTTAGCTACAGCTACTGGTATAGTAGGAGGTTGCAAACATGAAACGAATCTGGACTTTAATAAAATGGAATGGTAATGTTACTCAGAACACAGGAGAAGTTGTGATGTAAATGATAATAGATATATTCAATCTTAATATAACAAAATAAAAAAAATCACTAAAGGAACGTCACACAAACATCTTCATTTGAAAACGCTTTCACTAACATGGGGTCTATGGTGGACAAAGTGATCACCTGGGGATCGACACACGACACTAACAAGAACACTAATCGCTCTATCTGACTTCATACACGTGACTCGGGGGTATGGCACAAAAACTGCTCACAATCATGAACCTATACCCTACCATTCCAAAAGAAAGGAAAATATTGTTTGAAAGAACAGGGTGTTGAAAAACATGTACTGGAACCCTACGCCGTTGCAGTGAATATTTTACTCTCCTGCTAGTCGGGGCGTCACACCACGATGCTTTCAGCCGCTGAAGTCATATACAGCTAAAATCTGTAATAAGTGGTGCGCAAACGAAAAACACAAGTGTGGCAAGTATACAATCTCGCATTCGGGTAATTCAGAATGCAGGTGCTTCTCTATGAGCTTCTGGAACCCCGGTGGATTCCAGTGTGCGGGTGGACCCGTTTGCTCGTCTGCCAAAGAAATTTGACTCTGCGTCACGACTATGCATGAAAGAATGTGTCAAATGTTTAGACGGCTGACTCAAGACAAATCAGTACACCCTTGCATCAATCGTTGTATTCGTGATGCTACAAGCAGTACCTCTGATGGTTCAGAAGGTGACTCGCACAGGATCTACGTGGCACACCTAGCAAAGGACCCAAGTCTCACTGTTTAGGTAGAGATCTGTAGTTGTTTACTAGTGAAGCGCCAGTACAAGAGTGATCTTCTCTTTCAGTCCGCTTTCCTCCTCAGCTCGGTAGCAAAAGCCCATTACATCTTAGCACAAGCCAATCACGAGTTAGAACGCGGCATTCTAAGCTCGGAGAGCGCCTCTTGCTCGGTTTACATGAATTTCACCATCAGAGACTTTATAATGGTTGTGAAAAAGAGAAAAGAGATTCAGCTTTGCGGCCTCTTTCTCACTAGTTTACACCATGTCTTTTGCTAACAACATGAGCAGGATTGAACCACAGCTCTTTATAAAAAGCCTGTTATCTCGCCTGTTTTCTACATTTCGAAGTTTCCAAAGAACGGGCATAAACTCGCTAGAGGCCTAGTGCTTTTGCAAATATGTTTTCTAACTGAGTCTGGACGTCTGGGCGCCAGTGACTTGTCATACGGAAATTCATAGAACTCTCACAGTTTTCTTGTTGGCTTCCTGCCTAACAAGGGCCCATATTTTATTGCTGGTGTACAATGTGCTGGCCACTGCAGTGGCCACTTCTCGGCGCTATTCAGTCTGCCAGGACCTGCCTGCTCCGTGACCTTTTTCAGTTTCCCAAGGATGGTACTTCTCCTTTTGTTTATCGTCGGGCATTTGCTGCTCTCTGTGCACAAATGAAGTATGCCACATATAGTTACACTGATGGCTCAAAAACATCGTTTGGTGTTGGGAGTGCCTATATTGTTGGCGACACCCCAAATCGATTTCGGCTCCCCGACCAGTGTTCACTTTATACTGCGGAGCTTTACGCTGTTCTCCAGGCAGTCCAATACATCCGTCGTAATCAGCGGATCCAGTATGTTATCTGCTCGGACTCTCTCAGCTCTCTCCTCAGTCTCCAAGCTCTCTACCCTGTCCACCCTCTGGTCCACCGGATTCAGGACTGCCTCCACTTGCTCCACTTGGAGGGGGGGGGAGGGTGTCTCTGTGGCGTTTATCTGGATCCCAGGACATGTTGGTATCTGTGGAAATGAGGCGGCCGACATGGCGGCCAAGGCTGCAATCTCTCTTCTTCGGCCAGCTATTCGCATGATTCCCATCGCCGATCTACGGAATCTTTTATGTCGTCGTGTTTCTCTTTTATGGCACGCACATTGGTCGACACTTTCCAATAATAAACTGCGGGACGTGAAAGCTCTTGTCTTTGCTTGGACCTCTTCCTCCCGAACTCGTCGTCAGGAGGAGGTAATTTTAACTATGGATAGGGTACTGTCTCTTTAGCCATCGACATCTTTTAAGCTGCGATCCTCCCTCACTCTGTCACCACTGCTCTCAACTGTGGACGGTGAGACACCTTTTACTTGAGTGCTCCTATTTTACTCCATTACGCGCCCGTCTACAGCTGTCGCCTGATATATCTTCCATTTTAGCAGATGACACGCGATCAGCCGATCGTGTTCTCGAGTTCATTAGTGCCAGTGAGATGACATCAGTAATTTGAAGCTCTTTTTAGGGACAAACAACGCCCTTCTATAGTAGTTATTTAAGTTTCCCTTCTGTTTTTGGTTTCCCCACTTTTTTGAGATTTGCTCCCATTGCAGCTGGTTTCCCGTTTCGTTTTTTTAGCTTTTCCTAAGTCACAGACCGGTCGCTAATGACCGTAGCAGTTTTGCGCCCTAAAACCATAACAAAAAAAAGGACGTGGCTCCTTACTAACCGGCGCCAAGCAACGCGTCTGCACAATGAGACTGTGGAAGTCGGCCATCCAGAAATTTTTTCTCCCAGGTTCCACAGAAGAAACGCACTTTCCTCAGCCCACCGTCGCTATGCTTTCTTTGCAGTCATTTAAATCAGTACCCTATTCCTTTCAATGCAGTTAAAGCTGAACACTACTCCTTCATTAGAGCACACAAGCATGAGCATTAACTACTGCCCACCATTTCATAATGATGTATGAAGTCAAACTGCAATAAACATCATATTCTCTAAGAACATGAAGTGGCATAACACCGAACAAGAAGTGAGAGTGGCCTGCAACCTCTCAACATATTCCAACCAATATTGTTCCCTACACAGGAGCAGCTGTGAGTGTTTTGTTGGATAATTTCCATAAGAAAATGACCATTACAAATGTGTAAGATCTTAACTGCCGTATGTAATAAGTCTCGTAGAGTTACAAATTGGTTTTTGTGATCATTAAGATAGATAATCGAACAGGAGAATAGCCATTCCTCTTACATATACTAGTTACAAATTCTATTATAGATTAAGATATCTTATGTGAGCAGGAGAGTATTACTGACTTCTTGAAACGTAAATCTTTCCTTAGACATAAGGGAATGGAAATCACGATTGGCTTGGGTACCAGGGCTCTAAAATACTTCATTTGACTCTGAGCACTATGGGACTTAACTTCTGAGGTTATCAGTCCCCTAGAACTTAGAACTACGTAAACCAAACTAACCTAAGGAGAGCACACACATCCATGCCAGAGGCAGGATTCGAACCTGCGACCGTAGCGGTCGCGCGGTTCCAGACTGTAGCGCCCAGAATCACTCGGCCACTCCGGCCGGCTGGCTCTCAGACATTACAAGTAGTGTATTTGGCACAAAATTCAGTTTTTGCAAGAGAGCGAGGAAGCGAATACACACAGACACTCCCACCTGATGCAGAATATAATGATTTGAAAACACTGATTAGCCGTATGTTAAGTGAAACCACTGCTATTACCAGTGATGAATGCAATGAGCTATAGCAAGTATTATCTAAGTATATACAGATCTTTACAGAACGACCAGGTGTCATTCAGAGATACGTTTATAAAATGGAAGTCAAGCATCAACCAAATGTTCTATCACAAAACCTATAATATACCACTTCCTCAATGACCTCCAGTGTGGCAAGAACTTAAACAGATGTTGCTGTGGAAGATCACTGAAGCTTCCACATCTCCCTACTGTAGTCCATTACTTGTTGTCAAGAAACCCAACGGAAATATTAGAGTGGTGTTAGACGCAGGGTCCATAAATGAAATTATACTACCTGTACGCACTAAACCAGAAAATTTAAAGGAACAGTTACATAAATTTTTAGATGCTAGGTACTTTTCCACGATCGAAATTTATTTGGCCAGTGGCCATTTCTCCTGATTCCAGAAAATATACTGCTTTCATATCCGTGAGAGGCGGGGGGGAGGGGGGGGGGGGGGGAGGCGAACATAATAAGTCGCGCGGAGTGGCAGCGCGGTTTGAAGCTCCATGACACCGCCTACGCGGCCCCTTTCGTCGAAGTTTCGAATCCTCCCTCGGGCATGGGTGTGTGTGTTGTTCTTAGCATAAGTTAGTGTAAGTAGTGTATAAGTCTAGGGACTGATGCCCTCAGCAGTTTGGTCCCTTAGGAATTCACACACTTTTGAACATATCAACTCTGTGTTCTTCCTTTCGGATTGAGCGTCATTTCAGGCATATTTATTACTGCTTTTGCGTTATTCCTTTCGGACTGAGCGTCATTTCGGGCATATTTATTACTGCACTGGATACTGTGCTTCGTGGTGCCTTAGTTGCCAAATGCGCCTAGCGGAATAGCTGATGAAATGTGATATTGGCTACCATTTGGACAATGCATTCAACACTATCAGCGTGATGATTTGTTCTAATCGAAGAGATAGAGAACGCCCCGAACGATAATGCAGACGTTAGCTGAGTTCCGTGGTTCCACCAGCGAAGGCGCTGGCGCCGGAAAGTGTGGTTCGTTTGTCAACTTCCTTTTGTCGCATATTCGGAATACTCACAGCGCGCTATACAGTATGTAGTGGAACAGAGCAGGTTTTTCTCAATCTTCTACGACTCACCTGAATATGACTGGCAGACATGCAGTCAAATATCGTGGAATCAATTAGACGACGACCGGCTGCAAGCTCGAAATTTCTCTGAATATACAATCACTGGGAGGGGGGGAAATAAAATTACAAAAATTTAAAAAAAATCGTATTTCGAGGGTACTTTGGATTTTGAATAATTCGGCACTTTGAACTTAGTTTTTGTTGTTCACAATTGTCTACACAGTTAATTTACTTGTGAAGGTGGGATTCTGAAAATTCTTGTATGTATTTCAGGCTCTGTGACACATGCATAGTGTGAAGACAATAACATTCAGTAGCCATCAAGATCATGTGGAGGCTCTTGTCAATGTAAGCGCCGTTTTGTTTACTATAATTATTTGACCGACATTTTCCTCATAAAAGAGTAAAATGGTTGTAGTTATTTGAGGAAACTTCTCTTATCCGAAAACGAAGTTCTGCCTAGGTGTTCCCACAACAACGAAAATTCTTGGAGATACGAGGACAGAATTTAGTTAGAAAACGTTAAATGGCAGCACCCCCAGATAGGCTGACATAGAGCCCGTAATTAAAATCCCCAGTTCACTAACTGAGAGGGAAGGATTCGAAAAGTAAACCATGAAGTTCAGTTTCTTACTACCTACCTCCAGATTCAAGGGAAGTACAATCCTAACTGACAAACAAAAGCTGAAGGAAGCGAAAATGAGCTTAAGGAGAGCAATGAGATAAGCGTTCAATTATTTTGAAAGTAAGACGTTGTCAACCGACCTGAATAAAACCGTAAGAGATTTGGATCGTATGTATAATCAGGAAGTGGGTCAAAATCATCTATTTTTTTCTAGCAGCCACCACACAGGCACCGAAACGGGAGATAACAGAGAGAATGCCTAAATACTGAATTCGGTCTTCCGAAGTTGTTTCACTGCGGGAGATCGCAACACTGTCCCTCCTTTCAATAGAAGGCAGATATTGAGATAACCGATCGCGGATGTGAAAATCAATTACAATCGTTTAGTAGTGGAAAGCCCTCAGTACCAGTTGAGATACCTATAAGATTCTGTAAAGATTATGCGAAAGAACTTGCTCTCCTTGTAGAGGCAATTTATCGTATAACGGAAGATACCTTACGACTGGAAAAAACGCAGATCATTCCCGTTTCCATGAAAGGTCGTAAGACAGATCCACACAATTATAGACCTATATCGTTGACGTCAATCTGTTATAAAATTATAAAACATCTTTTATGCTCAAGAATTATGACGTTCTTGGAAAATGAGCATCTCCTCTATAAAACTCAACATGTATTCCGGAATCAAAGATCCTGCGAAACTCAGCTCGCTCTGTTCCTCCTTGAGATCTACAGAGCAGTGGGCAACGGTTTGATACCGTGTTTCTTGATTCCCGTAAGGCATTAAACACGGTCCCGCACTGGCGCTTAATGAAAAAAATACGAGCTTACGGAGTATCGGAGCAGATCTGCGATTGGGTTGAAGACTTTCTTGCACATAGAACTCAACATGACGCTCTTAACGGTACTAAATCGACAAATGTAAATGTAATATCCGGAGTAATACAGGGAAGTGTGGTAGGACCGTTGCTGTTTACAGTAGGCTACATATAAATGATCTAGTAGAAAGCGTCGGATGCCCTTTAAGGATATTCGCAGAAGATAGCATGAATTTGTAGAACAACCTGCAGAGAATGGATGAACGGTGCATACTCTGGCAGTTGACCCTGAACGTAAATAAATGTAAATTATTGCGCATACATAGGAAAAGAAATCTACTACTGTACAGCTACACCATTAATAAAAAACACATGGAGATAGCATTTTCCGTAAAATATCTAGACATAACTATCCAGAGTAATCTTAAGTGGAATGACCATATATAACAGATAGTGGGAAAAGCAGCCAAGAGACCTAGATTCATCGGAAGCATCTTAAGGAAATGTAACTCATCCACGAAAGAAATTGTTCTCCCGATTCTTGAGTATTGTTCATCTATCTGGGATATCTGTCACTGTTAGAGGAGATAGAGATGATCCAACGAACAGCGGCCCGTTTCGTCAATGGATCGTTTAGCTGGCTAGAGGGCGTTACGGAGATGCTAAAGAAACTCTGCTGGCAGACATTACAACTGAGACGTTATACATCACGGAGAGATTTACAATCTAAATTTCGGGACGCACTTTTCTGGACGAGTGTGACAACGTATTACTCCCCCCCCACACACACATACACACACACACACACACACACATACATCTCGTGTATTGACCACGAGGAGAAAATTCGAGAAATTAGAGCCCGTACTGATGCTTACCGACAATGATTCTTCTAACGTACTATTCGAGAGTGGAACATCTATATCTACATTATTACTCTGCAGTTCACATATAAGTGCTTTGCAGAGGGTTCATCGAACCACAATCATACTGTATCTCTACCATTCCACTCCCGAACAGCGCGCGGGAAAAATTAACACTTAAACCTTTGTGTTAGAGCTCTGATTTCTCTTATTTTATTTTGATGATCATTCCTACCAATGTAGGTTGGGCTCAACAAAATATTTTCTCATTCGGAAGAGAAAGTTGGTGACTGAAATTTCGTAAATAGATCCCGCCGCGACGAAAAACGTCTTTGCTGTTATGACTTCCATCCCAACTCGCGTATCATATCTGCCACACTCTCTCCCCTATTACGTGATAATACAAAACGAGCTGCCCCTTTTTGCACCCTTTCGATGTCCTCCCACCAGATAAGGATCCCACACCGCGCAGCAATATTCTAACAGAGAACGAAAGACTGTAGTGTAAGCTGTCTCTTTAGTGGACTCGTTGCATCTTGTAAGTGTCCTGCCAATGAAACGCAACCTTTGGCTCTCCTTCCCCACAATATTATCGATGTGGTCTTTCCAACTGAAGTTGTTCGTAATTTTAACACCCAGGTAGTTAGTTGAACTGAAATCCTTGACAATTGTACTATTTATCGAGTAATCGAATTCCAGCGGATTTATTTTGGAACTCATGTGGATCAACTCACACTTTTCGATATTTAGCGTCAACTGCCACCTGCCAGACCATACAGCAATCTTTTCTAAATCGCTTTGCAACTGATACTGGTCTTCGGATGACCTTACTAGATGGTAAATTACAGCATCATCTGCGAACAACTTAAGAGAACTGCTCAGATTGTCACCCAGGTCATTTATATAGATCAGGAACCGCAGAAGTCCCAGGATGCTTCCCTGGGGAACACTCACAATTTTTTTTCTTTAACAGCAATACTGCATAATACGTTATATGTCCTTAATGTTATGTAGAAACTTTAACTCGTTCAATCTGAGTATGGCTCGTTAGGTGTAAGAGAGGGCCTGAAGGCCCTAACCTTGCCAGGTAAAATAAATGCATAAATAAATAAATAAATAAACACCTGATATCACTTCAGTTTTACTCGATGATTTGCCGTCTATTACTACGAACTACGACCTTACACAACTGAGACGATATCCCACAGGCCCGCAGCTTGATTAGAAGTCGCTTGTGAGGAACAATGTCAAAAGCTTTCCGGAAATCTAGAAATACGGAATCAACTTGAGATCCTCTGTCGATAGCGGCCATTACTTCGTGCGACTGGAGGGACCAGATAGTGGTACCGAAAGTACCCTCTGCTTTAGGTGGCTTTCGGAATATGATGTAGATGTAAATAGCCACTTTACGTCACTTCGTATTCCTACACAGTATCACCAGAATAATATATAATACCATATCATAACTACAAAGTCAGTCACTTTCATGATGGATTATCAACCATAAGATTTGAGTCTTTGCGGTAAATATGCTTTCGACTTGAAATGTTAGCTCTGACCACGTGATCTGTATTCGCCTCCATTTTACTTTATCCGACTGAAGGAGACTAAATATATTTTTTAATTTGGCTCCTAACTTACGTTAAAACGTCACAATAACGGCAACACTGTGGTTTCGTTTTAAAAATAAAAACAACTTTCGAATTTCACTTGACAATTTATACGGAGTGTCTCAGTTCAAAATTACTGAATCTCTACATCGTTCTGCTTATAGTGTATCTGAAAAAGCTACTCCGACAGTGAATGGTCTCTAGCCATTAAGTGGCATCATGTGGTTCAAATGTACAGACTAGCAATTTTCATCATGAGTACACGGTAATTGGCCTCCTCTTTTGAATCAACCAATAACCAATAGTCGCGACGACTACACAGTGCTGAGAAAAAAAGGAAAAAAACAACAACAGAAAATCTAGCCATCAAAAATTCTCGTAAATTCCCGTGCTTATTCCTGTAAAGGGGATCTAGCTGTCTCACATTCGATGTTTCCTCTCAAGTAAAAGCTCAGCTGTTTTTCAAATGAGATTTTATCGTCGTACTCCTACTTTCAGGAACGTTTGTTAACGTGAACGGTAGTAAATTTACTTCAAGGAAAAGAAGTAGTATTGTGATGAGCAGAAGTTCATTTTGTTACTTTTTCTCTTTCTTATATTTCATTAAAGCCATCTTTGTTTTGAAACATACACCAACATACGTATAAAGTAGTGTACACATATATTTTCTGTCATATGAGTACGCTGACCAGAAAGGTTAACATCCATGTAAACTCAGATGAAGAAGGAGCTTAGCAGAGTTGAAAAACAGAGTGCTCTAGAGGAGAAGGAATGGCATTTGCTTGCCTGGTTCGTTACACAATGCGCAAGAAACACGGAACGTTAACATAGAGGACGCTGTCAAAGAGACCGCAGACCGCTGGAGCTCGAATGGTGGTGTTTAAGATAACAGGAATTCAGGTAATTTAAGGTAACAAAGAGTGTGTTAGGCGTGCAACACGTATTCAGAGGAAGAACGCTAGGATGTGGAAAATCCTTTATATAAACAGAGCTGAGTAATAAAGAATTTAAAAGCAGTGACATTGTGAAGGCATAGTACGTTTCATTCTTCGCGGTTCATGGTAAGTAATCGGTGTTTGTTTACATATGAACTGTGTGTGCGCCCTTATAAGGTTGTTCCGGGAACAGTTTTAATACACATCGCTTTTCTACATCTTGTCTTTAACTATTGCGAATGTACTGGATTTCCAAAAGGTGCCATATAGTCCCCTCCCCTTCCTTACGAATTAAGTTGCATCCATAACTATATCGTATACTTATAGCATCAAAAAATAACGAAATCACTGATGAACGTACTTCAATGTGGAGACGAAATCCGACAGTCTATTTACATACAGCAATCATGTAAAATTACTCCTACCCAGAAAACAGATACTTTACCTGACTTGCAAAATGTGAGTACATGACATTTAAGAAATGCAGTTTATAACGATAATGATATGGACAGATGGACAAAGATGGTCACATCGAATCGTTGCGTAAGGCCGGATCTCTGGAACTGTCTGCACCATGCTCGCAATTAGCCAACGATGCATGGGCGTCCATAGGATATGTTTTAGGAGGAGGGGGGGACTATACCCTGGGGTACTGAGTATATTTTGGAAGACGAATGGCTAAGTGTAAGTAACAAAACAAAAAAAAAGCTCTAGTTCGGACTCTGTTCGAAGCCTACGTAATACCAACTTTTAATGTTTTATTCAAAAAAAATTACCTGATTACGCAATGGACACCCTTGCGATAACGAGCAAACGATGCCACGAACAGTACAAGGTGATGAAAGGCAGATTATGGCGTGACCAACAATTGCCAGGGTATGAGGCTCTCTAAAAACGGCTCGAAACTTCGCTCACACTATTGTTCACGAACGTGGTTAGATATCAGCTAATACATCCAACCAAAGATAGCACCTAAGATAACTAGAGGTTGAAAGAAACGAATTAAAAATAATGTTTGGTTACATTTCAGATACACTATTTCTTACTGTTGTTGTTGCTGCAGTCCAAAGGCAGGTTTGATGCAGCTCTCCATGCTACTCTATCCTGTGCAATTATCTTCGTTTCCAAACAACTGCTGCAACCTACATCCTTCGAAGACTTACTGTATTCCTTCTCGTAGTCTCTCTCAACGATTTTAAACTCCCCCGCCTCAAAATTCCCATCAATAATAAACTGCTAAAACCTTTACATCTCAGAATACGTCCTATCAACCGATTCCATTTTTTAGCCAAGTTGTGCTCATCAATTCCATTCAGTGCCTCCTCATTAATTGAGCGACCTACCGATCTACTTTTTACTATTCTTTGTAGTACCTCAATTCAAAAGCTTACATTCTCTTGTTGCCGAAAGGTTTCTCATCGATTTCTCACTTCCATACATGGCTACACTAAAGTCAAATACTTTCGGAACAACGTCCTAACAATCAAATCTGTATTACTTGTTAACAAATTCCTCTTCATAATCGCTATTCTTGACATTACCCGTCTAACTTTGATACCCTCTCTACTTCGGCCATTATCAGTTGTTATGCTGTCAAAATAGTAAAACCCATGCACTACTGTGACTGTCTCGTTTTCTAATCTAATTCCCTCTCCATCACCCGATACAGTTTGACTACATTCCGTCATCCACTTTTTCCTTTCGTTGCTTTCCGTCTGAAATTCTCCTCTCAAGACACTGTGCGTTTGTTCAACTTTTCTTCCAAGTCCTTTGCTGTCTCTGACTGAATTGCAATGTCATCGGAAAATCTCAAAGATTTTAGTTCTTCTCCCTGAACTTCAATTCGTTGTACAGGTTGAGTAAGGTACAACCCAGTAGCACTCCCTTCTCATCCACAGTTTCCCTTTCCTGCCTCTAGACTCTTTTAACTGCCATCCGGTTGCTGCAATATTTGTAAATAAGCTTTCGCTTCCTTTATGCTATAAACTATTTTGTCTTTCCTTAATCTATCTTTCAAAAGAAGTGATTGGGTCAGTATTGCTTCCCATGTTCCTACATTCCTCCTCAATCCAAAGTGATCTTCCACAAGGTAGGCTCCTATAAATTTATCCAGTCTTCTATAATGAATTCGCGTTAGTATTTTCCGAACGTGACTTATTAAACTGACAAAAAATTTAAATGTCGTGTGACTAGGACCTCCCGTCGGGTAGATCATCGTCCGGTGCAAGTCTTTCGATTTGACGCCACTTCGGCGACTTTCTCGTCTATGGGGTTGAAACGATGATGATTAGGACAACACAACATCGAGTCCCTGAGCGGAGAATATCTCCGACCCAGCCGGGAATCGAACCCGGGCCCTGAGGATTGACATTCTGCTGTTCTGACCACTCAGCTGCCGGGGGCGGAGCATTAAAATGATAGTTCGGTAAAATTCACATCTATCGTCACCTGCTTCCTACGGTATTGAAAATATTGCATTATATTTAAGTCTGAAGGTATTTCGCGTGTCTCATACATCTTGCACACTACATTGAATAGTTTTTTCATGGCCATATCTATCAAAGACATCAGTAGTTCTGACGGATGTCGTCTATACGTCCTCTTACTTTTCAATAACACTACCTTCAAGTTCATCTCCCTTGTATGTACAGTCTATTTACTCCTTCCCCAGTTCAACTTTCCGTTCTTTGCTTAGGACTGCTTTCCATCTGACCATCTGACTCTTGACATCATGCAGCTGCTTCTCTTTTCTGCAAAGACCTCTTTAATTTTCCTGTGGCGCTGTCTAATTTGTCCCAAGTGAAATATGCTGGGAAATCATTGTATTTGTCCTCTAACCATTTCTGCTTAACCGTTCTTCACTTCCTGTCTAATTCATTATTTATTCGATTGTATTCCTTTTGTCTGTCTCATTTGCTGCTCTTTTATGTTTTCTCCAATCTTCAAGTAAATTCAATAGCTGTTGCTTATTTCAAGGAAACCTACTAGGCCTTGTCTTCTCACCTATTTAACCCTCTGTTGCCTTCACTGTCTCATTTTTTGAAGCTACCTATTTGGCTACTACAAGTATTCCTCTCCCTTGTTTCAGTGAAGCATTGCGTAATGTTCCCTCTGAAACCACAACAACTTCTGGTTCTTTAAACATATTTCTGGTCACATCTCCTTTTTTCCCTGCATCCCTAAAATTTATTGAGTTCCAATCTACAGTTGATAAACAATAATTTGTCATCAGAGTCTACCCCTGAAAATGTCTTGAAGTTTAAAATCTGGTTCAGAAATCTCTTGAAATGTCCCCTTAGAAAAATTATACATGACTGTGCTTAAACTGACACACAAAATTTATTTTAGCGCAACGTAATCTGACTTTCAATAATCCCTACAAAAGAATGGGCCTGACTAACATTAACCTATACCTTTCACAAATCACTTCCCTCACAAAAAATCTTCGCTACTCGAACTACTTCAATACAGCGAGCGCCACTACTGCCAGCTAAATAAAAGATTCAAACTACGGAAGGCACTAACTACTGATAGGCATAGTTAGCAAAAGAAAGATTTTGATACAGAACAAACAGTGTATTTACCTTAATAGTGTTCAAAAGTCATAATATATACATAGCAGTTCATGACATCCAGTCTTACAAATTTCAAAACTCCGCCATCTCTTTCCCCACATCCACCACTGCTGGGTTCTCACCTCCAACTGCGCAACGCTACGAGCTCTTCACATCCATCTGCCCAACACTACAATGGCAGACAACAATGCAAACTAGCCACAGACTGCGCACAGCACAGCCAGTGATTTTTCATACAGAGCGCTACGTGGGGTTATCAATAAGAAAACCTAAACATCCTACTTACACTCTGTCTTATCATTATACAAGGTGCACATGAATAAAACCTACAAACTGCAGGGACGGCTACCTAACTGCAGATGGAGGAAAAAAGGTCCTATGAACATCTGTCCGGAAATGCATCTTTGCCACAGCAGATGGCGCTGACGAATGGAAGTTCCTCTGACCACCTTCCATGTGTTCCTTGTGTGTTGCAGACTGTGTGATTGACGCACCGTACAGTAAGTAGCAGAATGGTCAGACATTCATATCGGAAAAAAGCCGAGGTGTTGTTTGTGTACAGGCAAGCAGATGCAAACGGTCGATAGGAAGCACGGCTATATCGAAACAAGAGCCCTCACAGATATCAATTACATCACACTACATTTCAAGCTCTTTTTGGGCACCAGAGTGACCATTAGTCCTTTCAGACAGACGACATCATATTTGGAGGACCGGATTCTACAGGATATTGAGGCGAACGCGAGTATAAGTTCCCACGTGGTGTAAGCCAAAGTGCGGTTGCGTGTGTCCTGCATGACAATAGCTACTACACCTGTCACCTGCAAGGAGGCCACTTTGGACATCTGTTGTGATGTGAATGCAATGTAGCTCTTCACTGTTTCTGCGACGATCTGTTGTCGTAGCACGCACACCGTCCATTTTCGGACACATGTTCATAGGACCTCTTTGCCTCCATTTACCGTCAGGAATCCGTCTCTGCCGTTTGTCGGTTTTATTAATATTCACCCTGTGTAATCAGTCTGGAACCTTTTGATGTCTACCTTCCACGTGGACAGCGGTATTTAATGGTTCTTATACCAAGTGAATGAAATGATTAAAATATGCTTTATGCTAAATTCTAAAAGGCAACTTCCTCCCCACTCCATCTTCACTTACTATTTATCCTTCTCTTTATTTTCACACTACCAAATTTGAGTTCCCAGCTCCTCAAAATTAAATTTTTGTCTCCCTTCAATTTCTGGATAATTTCCTTTATCTCATCACACATCTTTCAACCTCTTCGTCATAAGATAAGCTACTTGTATTACTGTGGTGGGTGTTACTTCGCCCTATCTTAGTTACGATACTGCGTTCGCTATTTTGTTCGTAGCTGCTCATCTGCAATCCTCTTTTCTTATTCATTATTAGATCTACCCAAATACATGTATTCGATTTTTCAGTTATAACTCTGTTCTCATCTGGCTATAAGTCCTGTTCATCATGATACCGAACTCAGTATAATCCTCACTATATGTAACTTCAAATAATCATTTCCATTTTTGAAATTTCTAAACGGCCTGTTCGCATAAGGGTTTCACATTCTACCCTCCAACCGTCACAATGGGTCTTATCTCTCCTAATGACTGAAACAATGAGTCAATGAGACAGTTTGTACTGCTCATTTGTAACAGTCTATTATTATACACTCCTGGAAATTGAAAGAAGAACACCGTGCATTCATTGTCCCAGGAAGGGGAAACTTTATTGACACATTCCTGGGGTCAGATACATCACATGATCACACTGACAGAACCACAGGCACATAGACACAGGCAACAGAGCATGCACAATGTCGGCACTACTACAGTGTATATCCACCTTTCGCAGCAATGCAGGCTGCTATTCTCCCATGGAGACGATCGTAGAGGTGCTGGATGT
Source organism: Schistocerca gregaria (assembly GCF_023897955.1). Lineage (NCBI taxonomy): Eukaryota > Metazoa > Arthropoda > Insecta > Orthoptera > Acrididae > Schistocerca > Schistocerca gregaria. The sequence goes on along the minus strand of NC_064921.1, from coordinate 131,403,022 downwards.
AGTCCTGTGGAACGGCTTGCCATGCCATTTCCACCTGGCGCCTAAGTTGGACCAGCGTTCTTGCTGGACGTGCAGACCGCGTGAGACGACGCTTCATCCAGTCCCAAACATGCTCAGTGGGGGACAGGTCCGGAGATCTTGCTGGCCAGGGTCATTGACTTACACCTTCTAGAGCACGTTGGGTGGCACGGGATACATGCGGACGTGCATTGTCCTGTTGGAACAGCAAGTTCCCTTGCTGGTCAAGGAATGGTAGAACGATGGGTTCGATGACGGTTTGGATGTACCGTGCACTATTCAGTGTCCCCTCGACGATCACCAGAGGTGTACGGCCAGTGTAGGAGATCGCTCCCCACAGCATGATGCCGGGTGTTGGCCCTGTGTGCCTTGGTCGTATGCAGTCCTGATTGTGGCGCTCACCTGCACGGCGCCAAACACGCATACGACCATCATTGGCACCAAGGCAGAAGCGATTCTCATCGCTGCAGACGACACGTCTCCATTCGTCCCTCCATTCACGCCTGTCGCGACACCATTGGAGGCGGGCTGCACGATGTTGGGGCGTGAGCGGAAGACGGCCCAACGGTGTACGGGACCGTAGCCCAGCTTCATGGAGACGGTTGCGAATGGTCGTCGCCGATACCCCAGGAGCAACAGTGTCCCTAATTTGCTGGGAAGTGGCGGTGCGGTCCCCTACGGCATTGCGTAGGATCCTACGGTCTTGGCGTGCATCCGTGCATAGCTGCGGTCCGGTTCCAGGTCGACGGGCACGTGCACCTTCCGCCGACCACTGGCGACAACATCGATGTACTGTGGAGGCCTCACGCCCCACGTGTTGAGCAATTCGGCGGTACGTCCACCCGGCCTCCCGCATGCCCACTATACGCCCTCGCTCAAAGTCCGTCAGCTGCACATACGGTTCACGTCCACGCTGTCGCGGCATGGTACCAGTGTTAAAGACTGCGATGGAGCTCCGTATGCCACGGCAAACTGGATGACACTGACGGCGACGGTGCACAAATGCTGCGCAGCTAGCGCCATTTGGCGGCCAACACCGCGGTTCCTGGTGTGTCCGCTGTGCCGTGCGTGTGATCATTGCTTGTACAGCCCTCTCGCAGTGTCCGGAGCAAGTATGGTGGGTCTGACACACCGGTGTCAATGTGTTCTTTTTTCCATTTCCAGGAGTGTATTCGATTTGGTATCGGCAAATGAAGTCTATAGGCTTTGCTTCAATACAGAACTATTACTATACTTGATTCTCTTTACAGACCTGAAATTTGTGTTCTCTGGGCTTTTTCTGTTTTATCGAAATCTGTTGTACGTGTATTGTCTTCCATGAGAAAATATCGACTTATTTACTGAGAAGAGTTCCAGAACTCAATTATTTACCAAATCGGTTAAAATAGTTGCAAGTAGCAAGTATTACTTATATCAGGCGATAACTACAATGACTCTACTGTGAAGACGAGAAATAAACGAAAATGGCTTGAAACATTTGTAGATACCTGAACGGGTTTTCAGTCCTATAACATAGTTGCATTTGAAGCTGGACTCGTACGCTCATTCTTGAGTCTGCTCTTTTATGAAATTACCAGTTTTTTTACACTGACACGTGCAGACCATTCAAAAGTTCAGAGCATTTCCCAGCAATGGAGGGACGTGAATTACTGCGGGGGACCGAAAAACTAGACAAACGAAAAATGAATCAGAGAACATGCTGGTGTGGGGCAGAATTACGGCTGTAACAAAAATAAAATGGTGTGAAATAATTAACTAAGACACCAGTTTAAAAGAGGTAAGGAGAGGCCGGACGACTTCCCAATTATACGAGAAAATCACATTAGTCCGATAACCACGGATACTTATCGTTGAAGACAGATATACGTGTGTCTTTTTCCACGAGCGGGCATCAAATATCTGATGACGTAACAGCGCTATGATCATCAGTCCAAAGACTGGTTCAGTACTTTTCTGCATGCTAGTCAATCCTGTACAAGGCTATTAATCTCTGCAAAGCTACTGCAGCCTACATCCACCTGAACCGGCTGTCTATAGTCAAGACTTCGTCTCCGTCTACAGTTAATCTTCATCGCCACCACCACACAACTCACACTATTAACTTATTGACTATTGCCTGATGCCTCAGGAACTGTCCTATCAACCGATTCCTTCTTTAAATTTTGCCGTAAATTAATGCTTTCCCGAATTTGATTCAGTACCTCTTCATTAGTTATGTGGTCTACCCATCTAATCTTCCGTATTTTTCTGTAGAGTACATTGCGTAGGCTTCTCTTCTCTCCATGTCTGTACTACTTATCATCCACATTTCACTTTTGCGCAGTGCCTTATTCCAGGAAAATATCGTCAGATAAAATGCTCTGACACGTTAATTTACATTCAGCGTTAACAGAAGAAATTTTCTTTTTATTGCCACTCTGCATTTTATATCTTCTCCACTTCTGGACTTTTATCGCTGCTACCTCCAGAATTTCAAAGAATGTTTCACGGCAAACATTGTGAAATGCTTTCCAAAGTCTAAACGTACATTTGTCTTTCTTCGGTCTATCTTCTGAGAAAAGTCATACAGTGAGGTGACAAGAGTCACGGTATCGTGATATGCATATATATGGTGCACATGGCGGTAGTATCGCGAACCTTGTTAAAAAAAGGGCAGAGCTCTCATTTGCACTCAGGTGATTCGTGTGAAAAGTTTCCGTCGTGAAAATGGCCGCACAATGGGTCTTGACAGACTTTGAACGCGGAACAACAGTTGGAGCTAGAAGCATTCCATTTAGGAAATCGTTAGAGAATTCAATATTCCGAGATCCATAGTGTCAACAGTGTGCCGAAAATACACAATTTCTGGCACTACCTTTACCATACACAATGCAATTGCAGACGGACTTCACTTACCGACCAAGAGCAGGAGTGTTTGCATATAATTGTCAGTGAAGAAGGAGAAACACCTTCGCGTGAAATAATCCGAGAAATCAATCTGGAACATACGAATAATTTGATCATTAGGACAGTGCAACGAAATTTGCCATTAATGGACACTGACAGCAGACAAACGACGCGCGTGCCTTTGCTCACACCGTAACATCGCCTATAGTGCCGCTCCTGGGCTCGTGACCACATCTGGAAACTTGTGCAAAGGTTTTATGGAGCGAAACTGCTGAGGTCATCCATCAGTCCCTAAGCCTACACAATACTTAATCGAACTTAAACTAACTTATGGACAACATACACACCCAGGCCCGAGGGAGGACTCGAACCTCCGACGTGGGGAGCGACACGGACCGTGCAAGGCGCCATAGACCACGTGGTTACAGCGCGCGGCTTGACCATATCTGTTGTGCCCTAGATGACTGTAAAACTGTGGCCTGGTCGGATGAGTCCCGATTCCAGTTAGTAGGACCTAATGGTAGGAGTTTAGTGTAGCGCAGACCCAAAGAAACCATGAACCCAAATTGTCAACTGGGCACGTGCAAGCTGGTGGTGGCTCCATAACGGTGTTGGCAGGGTTTTCTTGGAATGGACAGGGTCCTTGTTTTGTTCGGCTATCTGGGTACTATTTGCAGCCATTCATGGGCTTCATAGACTTCATATTCCCAAACAGTTATGGAATTTTTACAAATGGGAATGCGTCATATCACCAGACCACCATTGTCGGGAACTGGTTTGAACAAAATTCTGGACAATCCGAGCGAATGATTTGCGCACCGAGATATCCCGACAAGCGTCCCATAGAAAATTTATGGGACGTAATGAAAAGGTCCGTTCCTGCACAAAATCATGTACCGTCAATACCTTCGTAATTTTGGACGGCAACAGAGGCACCATGGCTCAATATTTCTGCCAGTGATTTCCTGCGACTCATTGTGGCCATGCAGCCGGGATGATATATTACACTGGGAAAAAGAGGTCCGGTATAATATTAGAAGATATCCCATGACTTTTTTCACCTCAGTGTAAAGTCAGCAATGCCTTGCGTGTTACTATATTTCTCCAGAGCAAACACTGAGGTCAACTTCTGTCTCACTTCCCCTTTTCTTCTGTAAATAATTCGTGTCGGTATTCCGATGCTAAAAGTTATTAAACTTATGGTTCGGTAATGTTCACCGCTGTAGGTGTATGCTTTGTTAATAACTGCCATGAATCCGTTTTTGAGTTAGTCGCGGTATCCAACTTGTCTTATATATCCCGCATAACAGCTGGAATTATTCAGTCATGGTTGAAGCTCCTAAGGAGCTCCATAATTCTGAGGGATGTTGTCAAATCCGGATGCTTTGTTTCGATGCAGTTTCAGTGTTCTGTGGAATGGCAGAAATACGTATTGACTTCGAACCAATGCACAACGCTGACCGTGTGATCAGCCGAAGTTTGGAACGTCTTCGATGACCACTGGTGAGACGAAATTTCAGTTTTCGACTCTGCTGTTGCTCTGCTGGAAAGTGATAAGTGCTGGAACTGGTCCTGTTGATTCCATGCTCACATTATGTTACACAAGGTATGACAAGGATATTAATAAATGATTTTCTTATACTACGAGCTTGAAGATAAGGTAGTGAAGTTGAGAGAGAAAACGAGTAGTACTATTAGAAGTATAGAGGAGAGAAAGGAGAAAGAAATTCAGTTAAATCAAGTGACTTTTTCTTTACACGAATATTAAAAATAATTTTAGGGATACTGAAAGAAGCTCAGTCTGTTTTAAAAATCAACGAAAGTCAAGCTAAAGAAAATATTCATCTGTGTGTCAGTGTTATCATATTCTTATGAGAAGGTAGAAGAGTCACGGAAATTGATAAATAGTAGCTAATCCCACTACAGTATCGTAATGGGGGATGTCAAAGCAGGTGAACGACGAAAACCAAACAATGAAACTTCGGATATTGCACCAAAAGTGAAATAGGTAGAATTTAGCGAAAAAAAACTAATACTCTTAAACTACTACAGGAAGTAGAGAACGAGGACTTAATTTCCGGACAGAAAAACTCTGAGACATAGTTAATGAAAAATAAGCAAAGTATCTGGTTTACAAGGGTGAAAAAAAGATGAAAACAGTTAAAAATATAAAACATTGTGTACTGAAGCAAAAAAGGCAAAATGTGAAAACTAATCAAAATTGCACTGAAAAGTTTACCCAGTCTCCAACACGATTACATGGCAGGCTGGATTTAACTTACTATCTAATTAACGATTTAAATTTAATATCAATTATCTCAAACTTTCTTAACAATTTATGGACAAGTGAGAAGGGATTAAATATTTGACGGGAAGAAAACAATGAATCCGTCGACGCTACAATACTATAAGAATACATAAAGAGCGTAGAATTAATTAAAAATAGAAAATTACTAGTACCATATTAAATACGTAGAGAAAAAATAAAATTAGTTTTTCAGTCCATGCATGAACTCATGCATTCTTGGAACCAGGAAGTTTACCAAAAGACAGGGATATTTGTAAAGAATGTGAGAGTTTTAAGGGATCTGGCCACCATAAAATGTTCTATAATTTGGATTAAAAAAAAACCTATCGACAATCCCGCCAGAAATGTAACTGATGTTCATCGCCATAAGCCCGAAACCAATTTCATAAACAATGATCGTGCAAGGGGTATGTATTTAGTGACGTGTGCTATTGATAGAGAGAACTGACCCTTCCCCTATAAACAGCCATTGTTCACTGCCTCAAAGTTGAGATTTTATAATTAGTTAAAAGAGGATTTCCAAGCCACTTGCTTAGACCAGTTCCAAGTTTGTATGAAGACACATGAATCAAGGAGGAGAAAACATTACAAAGTGGAGATAATCTGGATGTCATTAGTGGTAGTCAGTGTTACTCATGCTATTTGATTGGAACTCCAGCTACGCTGTACTGCAAGGACAAGTAGCTTTAGTTGTAAAGAAAGCAGATAGACAGTGTTGTGTTAACGCAAAAGACAACTGTGTTGCCTTTTGATGTTCACCTCCGTTGTGCAGTCCTCGTTCACGGTAAATCCGCAGCAGAATACAAATTAGAAATTATTTCAGGAGAAACGAAGCTTATGATTAGCCAGGAAATCGAATTATGGTAAGTTTGTATTCACACATTGTGCAAAGCAAGTGAAATATTTTAACTGTTTGTAAATCAACGTACATTGCGAGTGAGACAAGGCGTTAAGAATACACTGCATACATTTCCATAATTATGTACTAACTTAAAGATAACACTAACTAGGAAAGTCAGGAAATTTTATTTTGTTTAGAAACAGAGAATCTGAGTAAACCAATGATGAGCACGGTAGAAGCTACTGAAATGTATTGCTTGCATTATGTTGCACGACGTACGGGAAACATAGCGAATACATCCGTTGAGAACTACATGTTGTCAACTGAACAGAATGTTTGTCGACTGAACAGCGAAACGCTGCCTGGGATTTACTCGGTAGGAGAGATAACAGAGATATTGTCGAAAGATAAGCAGTCAGCAGGTTCACATTCGGAAACAGGATGGACCTATGTATTAGTCTCATTGGCATGTGACGATAATACATCTTTCTTGGGACCCTGAAGAGATTCACTTGTGAATCCTTCAGAGATCTAGATGTCTGATTTTGAGTGATCTGCCGAAACCGGGACTTACACAGACATCTGGTATGGACAATATCTGCTCTAACCTCTTGTATGTGGCAGCCGAATACGATAATAATATTAATGTAAACAAAAGTGAAACTAGTATATGATTTTATAAACGATTTATGCGTCTGATAGGCTTAATAATGCGGATCGCTGAATGCACGATCGCAGAGCCAAAGATACTGCTTCTGGTCTAAGTTCCGTTGGAGTAATCGAGCGTTTGTGCACAGCTGCAGGTAGCTGCCTGTGAATGAAAGACGATGGTGTAGGCAGTATCTGTGGTGTGCTCTGAGGAGCCACCAAGCGTTAGATTAATGTAGGAATTACGAGAACATGAAATCAGAAGTTTTCATGCATGCAAGGTCAATTTATGACTTTCGTTTCGCCAGCACGTTAGTATATATGAGTTGGCTGTTAATTTGTAATTGTTGAGTAGCCCCAAAACTGACTGATAAAAAGGCTAGTTAGATATTTCACTTCTGTAATGCGTCTAACATTTATTAACAGAGCTATATGTAATTTGATGATTTGCTTGTATGCTGGTTTAGTGAGATTAGATAATACTTGCTGTATAAATGTCATTGTTCGTGAATCAATTAATAAATACGATGAATTTTTCCGACTAACATAGCTTCCGTTATCATATGTTTTTGAATAGATAAACTTTACATCCAACGTAATTTTGATAAAAAAAAACTCAGTGTTAGTAATTCACCACAATAAGTACCGCTACCCTGTACAGGTCGTATGTTTTTCTAAGAAGTTGGATTTTTCTTAAGTGTTTTCATTCATCAGCCAAAATAATTTCATGTGTATTTCAAATTACTATGCCCAGCGTTGCACACTGCTGAGCCTGCTGCTAGCATATTTCGTTTTTTTCATGAGAGACTAGAATATATATATCACGTTCTGCGGTTGCTGCTTTAGAGGTGAGACAATTAATTTTTTATGTACACAGGGACCAAACTTAGTTTAGAACGGGGCCGGAGGAACCAATGCCTAAAGGGCTGAATGTATTTTGCAGTCACTGTATTTCTTCGTTGGTACTGGGAGCTGCATTGCCCAATCGTATCAGTTCGTATAATGTTTTCCTAACAATAACAATAGGATTGGAGAGAAGAGAAGTTTGTGGCACAACTTGACTAGAAGAAGGGATCGGTTGGTAGGACATGTTTTGAGGCATCAAGGGATCACAAATTTAGCATTGGAGGGCAGCGTGGAGGGTAAAAATCGTAGAGGGAGACCGAGAGATGAGTACACTAAGCAGATTCAGAAGGATGTGGGTTGCAGTAAGTACTGGGAGATGAAGCAGCTTGCACAGGATAGAGTAGCATGGAGAGCTGCATCAAACCAGTCTCAGGACTGAAGACAACAACAACAACAACAACAACAATAACAGAGAGTAAGCACACCACCTGCAGTTACAACACGCAACACGAAAACTCTAGTTTTGTATCCATTCCACTTTCAACGCAATCATTCAAAAATATTTTTAAAACAACGTTACACTCTGACAATAAGTGTCGCGAAACATCAATTTCTGAGGCATACGCTAGCGTTAGCCATCATTAGATATGTACTACTGCTGTGTCAATATGTCTGAACTGAAGAGTAGTGGTTATTCTTGGTCGTCTTTCAAGTATTCTGCGACGAGTGTTACATACGGAACCGCCGCTTTTAAGGTGAAAAAGTCAATTTTTAAACGACAACTACAAGATTTTTCCGTCCGTTCTCTTTCTCGTGACTTTTCTATTGGTCCTTTGTTACAACAGTCCGCCTCTATGACTGAGTTGTCAGCTTAGATGACTGTCTAGCGGATGAACAGGGTCCTATTCCCGGAAGTGCGAATAATTCGTCATTGGTGGCTGGACTGTTACGGGGTGCACTCGTGACGTCAATTAAGTAGTTACTTGAATGAGAAGTAGCGACTTCACGACATCGAAAGTCGGTAGAACCACCGGTAGAGCGGTTTGCTGAGCACATGCCCCTGTCCATACGGTATCTGCGTGACACCACAAGGCAGAGAATGACACGACGGCCGGCTGACATCCTTCGTCCTGTGTAACCTGGATAGCAGTACGCTATTGTGCAATAGTTCAAACTGCTTCATTAGTGTCCATATACAATCACTAAGCGTCATATCACTCTTTTGGCCTCTTTATCTCCATTCGTATTTGCAAATATCTTGGTGTAAGCGTCCCTCCTCTTCCTCAGATGTCTTCAGTAATTTAACAGGTTCTGAAAAAAAATATTTGCTCAATGTTCTATCTGAAAATAACTGACTGAATATCTTGTTATATGGCAACAGTAACTTTTCATTAGCATTTATGATCTGGGAAACTTTGGAAAGTCGCCATCCCTTACTTCTAAGCAATTTTATCAACTGTAATATTTTTCTAGTGATTTAAGACTGTCAGAATCGGAAACTGGCGAAAAATTTACTTAAACAGGTCCAATTCGTTTTCTTCTTTTTTCACTTCTGGTGCAGCGAAGATTCTGTTCGAAATGTGGTGGCACAGGAATAATTATTAAATACCATGTACAAATGTTGTTTACCTTAACTGTTACATATTTTGGGTCTCCAAAATAACGCTTGACATTAGTAGTGGAACATTATAAAGGAAAGAGCCAGAGGTTATTCCGTATTGCCCAACTTCCGTAAGCCTTAGGTTCGGTTCCGCGCAGTCTCTTAGTCAACGAAGGTAAAGCTTACGGAGAATCGGGCCAGCTTTACGACTGGATTCTGGACATTCTACTAAATATATGTCAGACATTCGCTCTCAAGCGAAGGAGATACTCAAATAGAAAAGCAATTTTCGATATCACCCCTAGGAAGTGCATGCTGTCACTGTTAATGACGCATAATTTATCTCGTGGATAACGTCCGAAGCTCCTGTCTTTTACCTGACGACCCTGTTACATGTACGGAAAGTCGCAGAACCAGGACACTAGCGAAATTAAAGAATATCTTCTGAGGATGAACAACTGATTTAGACCTCGGCTCAACGTAAATAAATACATCACATTGCAGTTGCATTGTAGAAAAAATTGCCAGATTCCACGATTGATGATAAATGACGAGCGTTAACAAAAACATAATGTATCTAACAGTAACCGTCCGGAGTGACCTAACATAGAACTAGTTGTAGAGAATACAGATACAATTTTGAGTTTCACTTTAAGAATTCTAAGTATATGGTGATAATGCAGTGCCTGTGTCCTTCCGAATTACGATGCAATATTCCTACGTACACGCATGCATGTCACAAGGAACACTGGATGGTAATTCTAAACAACACAGGCATTGCACTACCATATTTATCCGCCGATACCGGGTAAGAGACTTTCAAGTAAAATGTTTCCCCAGTATGGGTATATACGTAATGGATGTATGAGTATAGGTTGTAGACACATGATTGATGACATAATATGGAAGTCTGGGTATGGTCGTGAGTCGTGCTTTGGTAGTCAAATGGTAAGGCGACCACTCGTGATAAGCGGGAAATCTCGCGGTTCTGGGCGCGCAGTCCGGAACCGTGCGACTGCTACGGTCGCAGGTTCGAATCCTGCTCGGGAATGGATGTGTGTGATGTCCTTAGGTTAGTTAGGTTTAAGTAGTTCTAAGTTCTAGGGGACTAATGACCACAGCAGTTGAGTCCCATAGTGCTCAGAGCCATTTGAACCATTTTTTAAAGCGGGAAATCTGGGTTCGAGTACCAGTGCGACACAAACTTTCACTGTCGTCATTCCATTACACAGCTGCAGGTGGTTCATATTCGCAGCTGCTGAGGATATAATGGATCTTTCGTTTAGCGACAGCGTCGTTGACCGCTAATCAAAACGTCCTGGTGTCGGGTTCAACACAGTTACAGCTTAAAATCTGAATAAAAACTATCCGCATGGCGGCCGAAGGTTTCTGGCATACAAAATCACTATCTCTTGCCTACGGCCTTGTGAAAGACGGCGGGAGAGAGGACAGAGATTCAAGGCACTCTTTTCCTCTTGTAGTGGTAAACTGCCCCTGTATGTCTGAAGAACTGTCAATGATCTACAGCGTGAGGATACAGAAGGTAAAGAAAACCACAGTATTAATGACACATCCTCTCGAACCACTGGACATGTGGCCTGTAATTGAAAAGGGTCATGACGTCCGCCCCAATGGAAAACGACTTCTCATTACTCTAGGGGGAAGTGACCGTGAGAAATATATAGAATTATCACGGACAGGCTATATTCTATGTGTTGGAGCTTTGAATGTCAGAAGTCTCAAAGTTTGGGATAGAAACTCTAAAAATAGCAATGAAAAAAAAAAGTTCTTTCTATAGTGGACGTCAATGGAGGAAAACGGAAACAGTATGAGAGCAACAAAGTGTAAAATGATTAGAACGGGAGTAGGAATCATTACAAATACGATTTTGGGACAGGGAGTGGCCGGCCGAGGTAGCCGAGCGGTTCTAGGTGCTGCAGTCTGGAACCGAGAGACAGCTACGGTCGCGGGATCGAATCCTGCCTCGGGCATGGATGTGTGTGATGTCCTTAGGTTAGTTAGGTTTTTTTTATGTTCTAGGAGACTGATGACCTCAGATGTTAAGTCCCATAGTACTCAGAGCCGTTTGAACCATTTGACAGGCAGTGAATTACTGTGAAGAGTTCAGTGGTAGGGTTGTTATCATCAGATTCGAACGCGGACCAATGTCGACATCAGAATTTGAGGTGTACGTGCCAACGTCAGAAGCAGAAGATGAGGAAATGGAGAAATATATGAGTATGCTGTACGAGTAATTCAGTACCAAAGGGAAATGAAAATCAAATAACCCTTGGGAATTGGAATGTAGTTGTAGTGGAAGACATAGGATATGGGTTACGGGAGAATACAGGCTTTTCAGTAGCAATGAGAGGGTTAGTAGGATTAACTGAGTTCTGCAATAAATTTCAAATTGTAGTAGCAAATACTGTGTCCAAAAATCTCAAGAGGGGTACGTATACTTGGAAAAGACCCAAAGACGTGGGAAGATTCCATCTGGATTGCATCACGGTCAGCGAGAGATTCAGAATTCAAATATAGGACTGTAAGGCGTACCACGTGCTGCTACAGATTCTAATCATAATTTAGCAGTTATTAGAACTGAATTTCATTGGAATCGTCCCGAAGAAAACGCGGAAGGAAGTTAGATGCTGTGGTACTGTGTAATAACAAGACGCGTTGTAGTCGCTAAGGTTGTGTATACTGAGATAAGAAATACCACAGCAAGATTTTCAGTTGATGTGAAGTGCATATCTATAAAAAAAAAAAGGGCAGTCGCAGTTATTGGACAGACAAATATAGGTACAAGGAAGGTAACTACGATAAATCTCGGGTAACAGGTAAAGATAAGTTAATTGGTCAACGAAAGAAGGAAGTAAAAATATTTCAGGAAAAGACAGGAATACACCAATATAAACCCATACGAATGAAATATAAAGCGAAGTGCAAGACGAAATTTCTGCAGGAAAGACGTGAAAAAAGCGATAACGAAATGATCGTCTGTAGGACTAAAGTAGCAAATAGAAAAGTCAAACCAACCTGAATGAAGGTATTATAATATTAAGAAGGCAACGAGAACTCTGCAGACAAACGTATAGCGAACAGGTGGAATGATTGCACCGAAGGCCTCTATGAGGGGGAATTTGAGAAATGACATGATCACAGAAGAAATTGAATTCCATATGGCATACATAGTAGATAGAGCTTCAGTCAGCATTTAAATGTCCTCTGGAATACTTGCAATCAAATGAGGCATATAACATAGACTATATTGCAACGCGATGTCTAAAATCATTGGGAGAAGTGGCCACCGATCAGCTGTTCGAATTGGTGTTGTTGTTGTTGTTGTTGTTGTTGTTGTGGTCTTCCGTCCTGAGACTGGTTTCATGCAGCTCTCCATGCTACTCTATCCTGTGCAAGCTGCTTCATCTCCCAGTACCTAGTGCAACCTACATTCTTCTGAATCTGCTTAGTGTATTCATCTCTTGGTCTCCCTCTACGATTTTTATCCTCCACACTGCCCTCCAATACTTTCTGCTGATAACGAATTGGTGTATAGTATGAATTAGACTGGCGACCTGACATCAGGCTCTCAGAAAAAGCTCATCCATCCAGTTCCGAAGGCAGTAAGTGGAGGCAAGTATGAGAACCACCGGGCAGTCAGCTTAACACCTCATTAATTAAAGCTGCTGGCACGAGATATAAACAGAAGAACTGAAAGAAATTTGGGATCTGTCAGATGAGGATAAATTTGGCTTTAGCAGAGATAAGGGTACCATGTGGTAATTCTGACATTAGGGTTGATAATGGGAGCAAACCTAATCAAAATTCAAGACACGTACATAGGATTTTTCCACCAAGAAGAAGCGCTAGACAATGTAAAATGGTGCAAGATGTTCCAAAAATTGGAAAAAATAGGAGTAAGCTGTTACTACCCTGGACAGTGTCACCGACAAACATTAAAAATTCGTCCTAGTTTTGTGATGGTAGCTCCCGGAAGCTGAACCGCCTTTAGAATGACCAGGGCAGAATGCTGAGCAAGTTGCATAAAGAAGGAAGGAAAATTGGGTTGGATAATTAGCGACGGAGAACAAGCTCATATTGTGTCAAGGATGGGGAAGCAAATCGTCTGTGCCCTTTTAAAGGAACTATCCCGGAATTTGCCTGGAGCGATTTAAGGAAATCGTGGAAAACCTAAATCTGGATGGCCAGATACGGGTTTGAACCGTCGTCCCAAATGCGATTCCAGTGTGCTAATGGCTGTCCCACACGCGGGAACGACAGAGCACCCAAGTCAGCAAGCAAAGCGTAATGGCGTAACGGAAGCCAAGAGATACTGCCAATTAGTGGCAGAGCAGAGCAGAGTGTCGTAAGGGAGATTGTCGTAAGAGAGGCTACGTGCAGTAGATGCTAAACTAGAGGAATTGTGAAGTTGCGTAAGTGTGAAGTCACTAAAAGAAAAGACACAGAAGGGAGACTCGGACGCATGCAACAGCCATCCCCACTGCTGCACAGTGTTTGGGAAGCGCCAACATACACTACTGGTCATTAAAATTCCTACACCACGAAGATGACGTGCTACAGACGCGAAACTTAGCCGACAGGAAGAAGATGCTGTGACATGCTAATGATTAGGTTTTGAGAGCATTCAAACAAGGTTGGTGCCGGTGGCGACACCTACAACGTGCTGACATGAGGAGAGTTTCATACACAAACAGCAGTTGACCGGCGTTGCCTGGTGAAACGTTGTTGTGATGCCTCGTGTAAAGAGGAGAAATGCGTACCATCACGTTTCCGACATTGATAAAGGACAGATTGTAGCCTATCGCCATTGCGGTTTGTCGTATAGCAACGTGGCTGCTCACGTTGGTCGAGATCCAATGACTTTTATCAGAATATGGAATCGGTGAGTCCAGGAGGCAAATACGGAACGCAGTCCTGGATCCCAACGGCCCCGTATCACTACCAATCGAGATGACAGGCAACTTATCCGGATGGCTGTAACGGATCGTGCAGCCACGTCTCGATCGCTCAGTCACCTGATGGGGACGTTTGCAAGACAACAACCATCTGCACGAACAGTTCGACGACGTTTGCTGCAGCATGGACTATCAGCTCGGAGATCATGGCTGCGGTTACCCTTGATGCTGCATCAGAGACAAGAGCGCCTGCGATGGTGTACTCAACGACGAACCTGGGTGCACGAATGGCAAAACGTATTTTTTCGGATGAATCCAGGTTCTGTTTACAGCATAATGATGGTCGCATCCGTGTTTGGCGACATCACGGTGAACGCCCATTGGAAGCGTGTATTCATCATCGCCATACTGGAGTATCACCCGGCATGATGGTATGGGGTGGCATTGGTTACAGGTCTCGGTCGCCTCTTGTTCGCATTGACGGCGCTTTGAACAGGGGACATTACATTGCAGATGTTTTACGACCCATGGCTCTACCCTTCATTCGATCCCCGAGAAACCCTACATTTCAGCAGGATAATGCACGACCGCATGTTGAAGGTCCTGCACGGGTCTTTTTGGATACAGAAAATGTTGACTGCTGCCCTGGCAAGCACATTCTCCACATCTGTCACCAATTGAAAACGTCTGGTGAATGGTGGCCGAGTAACTGGCTCGTCACAATACGTCAGTCACTACTTCTGGTGTACTGTGGTATGGTGTTGAAGCTGCGTGGGCAGCTGTACCTGTACACGCCATCCAAGCTCTGTATGACTCAATGCTCTGGTGTATCAAGGCCGTTATTACGGCCAGAGGTGGTTGTTCTGGGTACTGATTTCTCAGGATCTATGCACCCAAATTGCGTTAAAATGTAATCACATGTCAGTTCTAGTATAATATATTTGTACAATGAATACCCACTTATCATTTGAATTTCCTCTTGGTGTAGCATTTTTAATGGACAGTATTGTAAATACCCCATCCTTCTCAACAAATGTCTGACTTCTGAGTGTTGACAGCTCAGTTTGTAGTCTCAGCCCTTGTGTCACCTGCAGTGTGAGAGGAGGCACATATATCTGTCTCTGACCGAGTATGGAACGAGTCCAGCTGAAAAGGATCTGCTACTGCCGACTGCAGTCGACCTCCGAGGCAACATTGACGGGGTGCAGAGGCCGCCCTCACGCTGCAGTTCAGCTACAGGCTTACCTGCGTGCCATGGACACTGTCCGTCATCCGCCTTCGAGAGTGAGGAGGGGGGGGGGGGATGTTAAGGAGGTCACTGGTGGTTCTGTACCTTCAAGTATTTCAGGTGTACCAGGTGCCAGACTCCCCAAGGCCGCCAGGCTTTGCGGGTCGATGGCCGATCCGTGATATAACAGCAGCTACTCGACAATTCGCCGTGTTTCTGGTACTCCTAGACAAGCACAAACCGGCCTGTCCTTCGTGGTGAGGAGCTACACACTTGCCCGGCTGTGGCGCGGCGCTTCGGAAGAGTATCTTGTAATAGTGCATAATAATTGCTTTATAGCCAAAGACGTTTTCTTGGCTTTTGTGGATGTAACTAGGTCCTCACCACCACATCTTGTCCAACTCTCCCCTGACGACCGTAGGAGTCTGGGACAGGGCTACTATAATGCTACATATCGAAGAAACAACGATAGAAATAAAAGAATGGTTCAAGAGTGGGATTAAAATCCAGGGTGAACTGATGTCAGCGATAAGATTCGCTTATGACATTGGTATCCTCAGCGTAAATACAGAAGAACTGCGGGATCTGTTGAATGGAATGAATAGTGTGATGAGTACAGAATATGAAGCGAGAATAAGCCGCAAGCAGACAAAAATACTAAGAAGCACAAGAAAAGAGAGTAGCAAGAAACTTAAGATCGAAATTGGTGATGACAAAGCAGTCGATGATGAGAATTTTAGCTACCCTGGAAACAAGATAACCCGTGACGGACGAATCAAGGCGGACATAAAAATCGGACTAGCGCTGGCGAAGAAGGCATTCATGGTCAAGAAAAGACTACTGGTATGAAACACAGGCTGTAATTCACGAACAAGTTTCTGAAAATGTATATTTGGAGTAACGACTATATCGTAGTCGAGCGGTGACAGCGCGAAAACAGGAACTGAAGAGAATCGACGTGTATGTGATGCGGTGCCATCGAAGAATCTCGGAAATTATGTAGATTGATAAGCTAAGAAATAAATTCAAAAGTAGAAGTAGAAATGTGAAAAATGGTTTAAATGGCTCTGAGCACTATGCGACTTAACTACTGAGATCATCAGTCGCCTAGAACTTAAAAATAATCAAACCTCACTAACCGAAGGACATCACACACATCCATGTGCCCGAGGCAGGATTCGAACCTGCGACCGTAGCAGTCGCACGGTTCCGGAATGCGCGCCTACAACCGCGAGACCACCGCGGCCGGCTAGAAATGTGAAAAAAAAAAAACGTGCATCTGTCTTCTTGACTTTGGAGAAACGATGTTGTGAACAACAACTCAGTACTACGGTGTGCTGATTTTTATGACTTTGGGGCCATCTAATCACAACTGAATATCAGACTATTTTTGTGTCACGCGTTTCGCCTTTATTCTTGGCAAGGCATCTTCGGTGACCTCGATTATGTACGTTTCTTGTACCATTTAGTTTACATTTAGGACGTTGTACATGTAGGTTGTAAGCAATTCGAGCACGTCCTTTGCTTGTCCATGATGTAGTAATAATTTATAGTTGTAGTATAGACGATCGGAGAGTAATAATTTTTAGCATACCGTGATATGGCACGCAACGGAGGAAGATTAAGCCAGTAATTAGTCGCCTCTATAATGTTATTCATTGATTAGACAACTATGATAGTAGTAAATGTTTGCCACACTGCGTTTTGATTTCACTTATTTTGTGGGAGCCTTGTTACGACATGCATTTGGACATGTCTCTTAACACTAGGTAACAGTGATCGCTTTATAGCTTCTATCTCCGTTGCAGTTCCATAAATTGCCAATTCTGGCCGTTCCTGACGGGACGAAATTTCTCAGTGCTAAACTGATGATTGCTACACCAGCGTGAATAACTTGGTAGGCGAGTGCTATCGACAAGCGGAACGGGGGACGGATATCGTTAACTGAGTTTTCCGCCTGACTGGGGAATGCGATATCAGCCGCAGGCACTCCAGCTTCCGAATCCTTCAGAGCGAACAGGATTCCTGCATGCTGCTGTCCTGCCTTCAGCTACGTTTCGTCTGTAGCCACGCGATAACCAGAGTAAGCTGTAGATTCAAGCTATAATTATTTAGAGAGCTTATGCAATGGGATTGAGGTAAAACCAAGTGAAAATGTTTCTTGAATAGAATATGGAGGACGGAGCTCTCTCTCTCTCTCTCTCTCTGTCTCTGTCTCTGTCTCTGTCTCTCTCTCTCTCTCTCTCTCTCTCTCACACACACACACACACTGCTGGATCTCACGTTCGTCAATAGAAGCATAAAGCCATGTATTTTCCTTCCTTCATAGCCTATTCCCTTCGAGAAGGACTAAGATGGTGTTCTGATACCACAAAACCATGTACAATGGTGCTTTGAAAAGTTATCGGAATCACCACGAGAGGTCAGCGCTAACGCAACAAGTAGTTCACGTGGTATTCATTGGTCTGTTAGCCGTAAACACGTGCCACGTCAGTGCTCTTGAAAGAGAGCTGTGGCGGTGACGTGGCTCTGTTGTTGTTCCCACGTAGTGATTAGAGAAGATGGAAAAAAATCGTGATTCGAGCCGTGATTAAGTACTTCATAAAGAAAGGTATGAAAGCAAACGACATACATGCCGATTTCCAGAAGACACCAGGGGACTCTGGTCCTTCATATTCTACAGTTGCCAAGTGGACAAATGAATTTAAATAGACGATGATGCGCGCAGTGGTCAGCCAAGATGTGTCATTACTCCAGAAATCATTAAAAAGTACACAAAATGGTCATGGAGGATCGCCGATCGAGAGTGCGTGAAATTTCTCACGCTTGCCAGATGTCCTCTCAAACGGTGTATCACATCTTAACTGAAGAATTAGAAATGAAAAAATTATCTGTAAGATGGGTACCGCGACTCTTGACGAGCGCCCGCACTCATGTGCGGTCGCCATGGCAAAATTACACGAACTAAGGTATAAACTGTCGCCAACCCGCCTTTTTCACCTGATATGGCTCCGTCAGACTTCCGTCTCGTCCCAAAACTGAAGATTTTTCGTTGTGGTCAAATGAAGAATTGATAGCTGAAGTTGACAACTATTTTGCAGGCCTGTAGGAAACTCATTTTCGAGATGGGATCAAGGCACTAGAACATCGTTGTCTCAACAGCATTAACAAATAAAAAAGTTTCAGTGATGTAACTACATTTTTCTACACTCCTGGAAATGGAAAAAAGAACACATTGACACCGGTGTGTCAGACCCACCATACTTGCTCCGGACACTGCGAGAGGGCTGTACAGGCAAAGATCACACGCACGGCACAGCGGACACACCAGGAACCACGGTGTTGGCCGTCGAATGGCGCTAGCTGCGCAGCATTTGTGCACCGCCGCCGTCAGTGTCAGCCAGTTTGCCGTGGCATACGGAGCTCCATCGCAGTCTTTATCACTGGTAGCATGCCGCGACAGCGTGGACGTGAACCGTATGTGCAGTTGTCGGACTTTGAGCGAGGGCGTATAGTGGGCATGCGGGAGGCCGGGTGGACGTACCGCCGAATTGCTCAACACGTGGGGCGTGAGGTCACCACAGTACATCGATGTTGTCACCAGTGGTCGGCGGAAGGTGCACGTGCCCGTCGACATGGGACCGGACCGCAGCGACGCACGGATGCACGCCAAGACCGTAGGATCCTACGCAGTGCCGTAGGGGACCGCACCGCCACTTCCCAGCAAATTAGGGACACTGTTGCTCCTGGGGTATCGGCAAAGACCATTCGCAACCGTCTCCATGAAGCTGGGCTACGGTCCCGCACACCTTTAGGCCGTCTTCCGCTCACGCCCCAACATGGTGAAGCCCGCCTCCAGTGGTGTCGCGACAGACGTGAATGGAGGGACGAATGGAGACGTGTCGTCTTCAGCGATGAGAGTCGCTTCTGCCTTGGTACCAATGATGGTCGTATGCGTGTTTGGCGCCGTGCAGGTGAGCGCTACAATCAGGACTGCATACGACCGAGGAACACAGGGCCAACACCCGGCATCATGGTGTGGGGAGCGATCTCCTACACTGGCCGTACACCTCTGGTGATGGTCGAGGGGACACTGAATAGTGCACGGTACATCCAAACCGTCATCGAACCCATCGTTCTACCATTCCTAGACCGGCAAGGGAACTTGCTGTTCCAACAGGACAATGCACGTCCGCATGTATCCCGTGCCACCCAACGTGCTCTAGAAGGTGTAAGTCAATGACCCTGGCCAGCAAGATCTCCGGACCTGTCCCCCACTGAGCATGTTTGGGACTGAATGAAGCGTCGTCTCACGCGGTCTGCACGTCCAGCACGAACGCCGGTCCAACTGAGGCGCCAGGTGGAAATGGCATGGCAAGCCGTTCCACATGACTACATCCAGCATCTCTACGATCGTCTCGATGGGAGAATAGCAGCCTGCATTGCTGCGAAAGGTGGATATACACTGTACTAGTGCGGACATTGTGCATGCTCTGTTGCCTGTGTCTATGTGCCTGTGGTTCTGTCAGTGTGATCATGTGATGTATCTGACCCTAGGAATGTGTCAATAAGGTTTCCCCTTCCTGGGACAATGAATTCACTGTGTTCTTATTTCGATTTCCAGGAGTGTATTTCGTTTGGAGACCTTTTCAAACCACCCTCTTATCTTTCTTTGTTCATAATTTATTCCTTTCAAAAAAAAAAAAAAATGGACGTGGTGTTCCGATACCACAGAATTATGCTGCCCACCTCATCAATGTAAAGAATTGGAAAATAAATAATTTATTGAGATGGTTTGAAGTACCACAACAGGAAACTGATGGGGGTCTATTATACGTTTCTACACGGAAGTTCTGGTTCCAGGTATCATTATTACACAGATAATAAGTTTTGTTTGTGGTAATGCGAGTAAAGAAATACATTGGTAACACTCAAACTGGCAGAAGTGTAGCCTAAGAAAATAATTTTCTTATCTTTTAAACCGTATAGCAAGAAAATGACAAAATTTAATTCAAGAAACAAATATCTCACGAGGAGAACACTACAAGTGTCATTTCCCATTTTGTGAGAAATTTCGCTCAGTGGAAGAGGAATCAAAATAAGCGACCACGTTCCTCGGCTTACCCGTAGGTGCTGACTGTTTTTGAGAAAACGACGGTAAAATTTTTTGGCGTCAGTTAGACGCCTTTGAGCGCGCGTTCATGTAACCTGAGCTAGTGGCACAGTAGTTGCGACTTTTGTGCCCCGTGTTCAGAAACCTATTATATTGTTATTCATTTCATTTCTTTTTGTTTTCACTTACCTATCTATGTCTGTAGATGATTACTACACGAAAATTGCTTACCGAGCTAGAGGACGCAGGTGCTTTATACTAATTGCAAAATTATAACTAAGTTTGGAGACAAGTTTATTTCCTTGTATCATGAGGCCTTAGTCCCGCTTAAAATGGTTCGAAATGGCTATGAGTGCTATGAGACTTAACATCTGAGGTCATCAGTCCCGTAGACTGAGAACTACTTAAACCTAACCTAAGGACATCACAAACATCCATGCCCAATGTAAAATTTGTACCTGCGACCGGCCTGAGTCGCCTAGAACCGCTCGGCCACAACGGCCGGCAGTCCCGCTTCAACGCGGTGTCGGCCGTGTTACTATTGATTAGGCAGTTTTAGTGCCAGAGGGTGGCCGGATACCCTTCCTGCCGCCATCCGAACCCCCGGGACGGAAGTAGTGTAGCCCAGCTGTCTACACCTAGTAAAAGCCATGGAATAGTGCCAACTTTAGTAAATGTCTGCGAGTCGTGTAACTGAGCCCGAACTTGGGGAGCAGCCCGGTATTCACCTAGCGCGATGTGGAAAACCGCCAAAAACCACATCCAGACTGGCCGACATACCAGCCCTCGTCGTTCATCCGCCGGGCGGATTCGGTCCGGGGCCGACGCACCTCTCGAGTCCAGGAAGCATCGCTTTGGCGCTCTCGGCTATCCTGGCCGGTAGGTTTGGCGACAAGTATCATACATGTATTATATAATGCTGCTGTCACGACAGACGCTTACTGCAGCTGCAACACAGCAGACAAACCAGCGATGCGGGTTACCGACTCCGCCGCGATGTCTTGCCGACTCAAGAGTGTTTACATATCACAGTTGACAACAAACACTTAGGTGCGACCAACGTCCATCAGAGGGCATCAACCAGCAGCAGAGGAAGGGGGCATGACGATCAACGAACTATTTCCTGGCGATCACGTGTGTACAAATAGTCCGGGATATGTCCTTCCGTCCGGGGCTAGATAAGCCAGTTCCCGGTCGTTCAGCGGGCAGTTCTCGACTCGTCGAGTGCGGAGAAATTGGCCGGTCCAGCGGTGTGCCACCTCGACCATCCTCTCTTCAACATCGATTGGGATACGTCGCTTTCGTCGGGTTATACTGTCTACCAGTTGCTAACAGCCGGCTTCGACGTGGAAGAGTTGTAAGTTTATAGAGCCGAAGGGAGCTCTGATTCTAGGAATTAGTTGTTATTTGCTTGATCCGCAGAAAGTATCCTTACATCCTTACTGTTTTGTTTATTTTAAAGAGTGTTACTGTTGGTTTGGTTTTGTAGTTTCCTTAGTAAATAAGTTGGTAAAACGAGTTGGTTCTTGCCGTGTAGGTTTAGCATATAAAATACTTGTGTACACTACTCTCACGAGTTACAGGCTTTTCAGACCCTCATATTCTTGTATTTCATTGTTATATCAGTTGTTACAATAACTGTTATATTTTATTCTTATGTTTATCATTCAGGAATAGTCGGTGAATTCCCTTGGATAATCCCAATCTCAGAGACATTCGAAGTATTGAAGTGACGAATACAACGAGAATCGAGTTAAGGCAGGTTTGCAGCCCAGTGACATTTCTTCGCATCAGTTTCACTCGAGAAAGACACGTCGTTAACATTCCTGAAGATTTCAAGCGTTGACAATATTTCCGCGGTAAACAATGGCTAACAGATCACTTTACCGCTAAATGGTTGTTGCAATTTGTCATACATCGGGATCCATTATAGGCATTTCACAGAAAACAAATTCAAATAATTTTTGTGGGGTCCTGCCCACATGTATCTTACAGGGTGCCCAAAGGATGCTTCTTTCTCGGATAGCTATACAACAATTCAAGCAAATCACATTAATAGTTTGTAACCTCCCACAAAATAAAATAGTGTAACCTCCCCACAAAATAAAATAATATACACTCCTGGAAATGGAAAAAAAAACACATTGACACCGGTGTGTCAGACCCACCATACTTGCTCCGGACACTGCGAGAGGGCTGTACAAGCAATGATCACACGCACGGCACAGCGGACACACCAGGAACCGCGGTGTTGGCCGTCGAATGGCGCTAGCTGCGCAGCATTTGTGCACCGCCGCCGTCAGTGTCAGCCAGTTTGCCGTGGCATACGGAGCTCCATCGCAATCTTTATCACTGGTAGCATGCCGCGACAGCGTGGACGTGAACCGTATGTGCAGTTGACGGACTTTGAGCGAGGGCGTATAGTGGGCATGAGGGAGGCCGGGTGGACATACCGCCGAATTGCTCAACACGTGGGGCGTGAGGTCACCACAGTACATCGATGTTGTCGCCAGTGGTCGGCGGAAGGTGCACGTGCCCGTCGACCTGGGACCGGACCGCAGCGACGCACTGATGCACGCCGAGACCGTAGGATCCTACGCAGTGCCGTAGGGGACCGCACCGCCACTTCCCAGCAAATTAGGGACACTGTTGCTCCTGGGGTATCGGCGAAGACCACTCGCAACCGTCTCCATGAAGCTGGGCTACGGTCCCGCACACCGTTAGCCCGTCTTCCGCTCACGCCCCAACATGGTGCAGCCCGCCTCCAGTGGTGTCGCGACAGACGTGAATGGAGGGACGAATGGAGACGTGTCGTCTTCAGCGATGAGAGTCGCTTCTGCCTTGGTACCAATGATGGTCGTATGCGTGTTTGGCGCCGTGCAGGTGAGCGCTACAATCAGGACTGCATACGACCGAGGCACACAGGGCCAACACCCGGCATCATGGTGTGGGGAGCGATCTCCTACACTGGCCTTACACCTCAGGTGATCGTCGAGGGGACACTGAATAGTGCACGGTACATCCAAACCGTCATCGAACCCATCGTTCTACCATTCCTAGACCGGCAAGGGAACTTGCTGTTCCAACAGGACAATGCTCGTCCGCATGTATCCGGTGCCACCCAACGTGCTCTAGAAGGTGTAAGTCAATGACCCTGGCCAGCAAGATCTCCGGACCTGTCCCCCACTGAGCATGTTTGGGACTGAATGAAGCGTCGTCTCACGCGGTCTGCACGTCCAGCACGAACGCAGGTCCAACTGAGGCGCCAGGTGGAAATGGCATGGCAAGCCGTTCCACAGGACTACATCCAGCATCTCTACGATCGTCTCCATGGGAGAATAGCAGCCTGCATTGCTGCGAAAGGTGGATATACACTGTACTAGTGCCGACATTGTGCATGCTCTGTTGCCTGTGTCTATGTGCCTGTGGTTCTGTCAGTGTGATCATGTGATGTATCTGACCCTAGGAATGTGTCAATAAGGTTTCCCCTTCCTGGGACAATGAATTCACGGTGTTCTTATTTCGATTTCCAGGAGTGTAACTTCATAACAAAATAAAATAGTGTAACTTCCCAACAAAAAAAATACTGTACCTTCCCAACAAAATAAAATAATATGAATAATATTCTCATTTAGCGTAACTACCCAACAGTGAAAAAATAATACAATGTGACAAACCTATAACCTTTCAATAATTGACAGTCAATTTAACCTGGTAAATTTTGGACGTCAGCAATGCTGCATCATGGCCCTGATACATCATTCTGAATAAGCTGAAAAATCTTACCTTAATTAGGTCGCCGGATAACGCGTATATATCTGCTCCTATAAGAAATTTTTCCTGGCGCAGCTAAGTGCAATGCTGGCCGATGGATTTGTCTTATATAAAAGGAAAGAAGTGATTTTTTTTATAATCGGGATGGGCAAGGATTGGAGAAATTAGTGAATTCTTTAAATTGAGATTAATGTCAAAAGTTACTTTTTATGAGAAAGATTATTATTAACAGGATTTTTTTAAAAAAATATTTACATGGGACTTGATGTGACAATACTTCATATTCGCGAGGCTGCTTTCACCTTATCCTACAACGCTCAGGCTCTGCACACGACCGGCCCAGCCAACACGATACACCTCACACGACTGCTCGCTAGCAACAACTTACTCCTACTGCTTACACAGTTCCTACTGCAGTCAATACTGCTCTTTTGTCTCAGATTCTCTTCTAGCTTACATATCGCAGGCAGCGCGTGAGCAATACATCGAAATTACATCAGCTCGAGTGCGCTAGCGACAAATCCTTTAATTGTGGACCTCTTACAAGTTCTTATCACAATAAAGAAGACTCACAATACTTCGGATTTACAACGGGATGTCGCAAGCGATAGGCGACATGCAAGCAGTCAGTGTCCTTCACTATATACAATGTCCTTGTAAGCAATCACACTAGCTCATAAGTCACGGCTGTCGTTAATATCACTGCTCTTCTAGTCCTCTCTGCTGGTGTCCGTTTCCTATTATCCGCCCGAGGCCGGCAAGAGCGGCGCTTGTATTCTCTTCGTATAAAAGCCTCTCCTGTCGTGGTGTGATCCTAGTCAGCGGGCTATTGCTTGACACAGTCTCACACCATTCTCTGTTCTTGTGTTCTTATTCTTCGTGCCGGCTCTTTTGCTTACGCCGGAACAATTTCTTCATTCATTTATTGTTTTTTTTCTTTTCTTTAAAATTAATCACTAGACATGCAATTAGTAGACGAACAAAGACAACAGTACATCAATAGACACAGGAAGACTTTAGTGTCTTAATCTTCTACGGACAGGGGTAGATAAAAATAAGAGCTAAAATAAAAATAATTATCAAGTTTTGACCACGGGGACGTAGAAGCAACAGAGTCACGACGATAGCCGCTGTGCCACCGCTACTGTTAAACTGAAAACTCGCAAAAAGAAAAAAAAGTATCTATATATAACCCGGGACATATGTTCGCTTGTTTTGACCGCTCTTCACTGAGCCAAGTTTCCTGGAAATCGGCTTTGGGGCTTGCCGTGTTCTCTTCGTCTGTATTGACCTGTGTTTCATAAACATCTTTCTTCGGATCAAATTGTGCAACATTTACTATGAAAGTACCTGCGCTGTTGAGGAAAAAATGGGAACATTGTCAACATTTACAGTTGATAAATTCGGCTGGTCTTTCCCATGATGTACGATACGACGTACGTTCTTATCTTGTTTGCGTACGTTGACGTGTTTCCGTTCTTCTGTTTCAGAGTAAGACTTTTTGAAAGATATTAGTAATGGATTAATGTGAGAGAATTTGTTCTTCCTACAGTGGGAGATTTTACACGCCAACATTGGCCACAGTTCCGTAGTAGCATTAAAATGACAAGAAATGGGTTCGACACTTTAGGGCCACAGTCGAGTGTAAATCTTACGGAACAAGGGCCTTGGTAAACTTTCTTTCTTTCTCTGTACCTGCAAAATCTTTGTTTCAACTTGTAAATCTATGTCCACTCATCATAATCTCGTGTTTTACCTCTTCGAAACATTCCAAGCCAAAGAGAGGCGACCTTAACGCAGGACACATTGAACGCCAGACACAAGAAATGTTTTGCAACTTGCGCCCTCCACTAACGATCGTTTGAAACACTTTCATCATGATTCTGTACCTGGATCATGTCTAAAGATATGCAACAGCGTACCACTGAAAACACGTTCTGTGAAAAAATGGCATTTAAAACGTTTTTAATTTATTTGTTTCGATTTCCAATGTTCATTTGTAAAATACGTCAATGTTTAATTTTTTCATCAGTTTTCTAACTTGTTTTACTTAGTCGATCACGATTACCAGTTTTGTTGTAAACTATTCATTATTTTTTTTCTATTGGGAGGCGCTGTTATTAATTTGTTGACTAAGATGATGGCAGTGGTAGACGTGGTTTACGGATTGCTACTGTGTTGACAGAATCGATCCATTCATCAGGGTAATGTTGAACTTTTTATTAAAATTATGATATAACCTTAAGTTATATATCAAGTTTAATTATAAATACTTTATAGACATTTCGCTTCATAAAGAGTAAGATTTTCATTTTAGAGTGTCAGTTTTATTTCTGTTCCTACTAGTGTAACACTGACTTGATAGTTATTTTGCAAGTGGAACTTTGGTGGCTACAATCATGCCATGGCACGAGATCACCCACTATATATCAGACTGATAGTCAAAAATGAAAATGTTGCCTACGTAGTTCTTTGTTAGAACGCAAAATGCTGAAGAACACATAAATTAAAGTGTCATTTGCTTCCATTTGCCTGAGTTTGTACCGTATGGTATCTGAACAAGAGAATGCAAGACAGGAGGCCCTGGTCAAATGAACGGGAGTAGTTGGGATTTTACCTATTGGTTAGATGCAATAGACTTCTGGTTAACTGACTGAAACCCCAAGAAAGCAAAACGTTACCTACCTTACTACGAGCAACTGCGTTGCTTCTACTCCGCCTGCCGTAGTATTGTTGAGCAGATATGTTTCACAGGCTCCAATAAAGCAGAAAATAAAAGAATTTGTATATATGACACGAGAAGGAAGCGCTAGTGGGACACGAAAAGCAGGATGAGGCAGACCTAACTTGTGCATCAGGCTAAAGACCGGTGATACGGTATGCTTGCGTTCTTATTTAAGAGACCTGCATGGTCCTCCCTTGCCTGCCCTTAGCCGAAATGCCGCATCTTTCGCCGTTACCCGCTTACGGAGAGATGAGGCAAACAATTAATAATTGAAAAGACATACAAAATGTCAGTGCTGTTCTTAAACCGCCAGTATGAACTCGAACACCACCGCCTAAATTTCGCAGGTGGTTTGTAAGACCACAGCTCTTATGCTGTATGAATTTATTTTGCTTTTGTTTTATTTAATGTTACATCGTTGAGCTTCTGTAAATATGTTTGATTGAATAGATGTCACAAAATTGTATACTCTTTTCTTTGTTTAATTTGATGTCACGATTTGATTCTATGCAATGTAGTGTATCTGTCATTTGAATTCTTTGTCTCATTTTGAGGGAGCAAAATTTAATGTATTGTAATTTTGTGTGAATAATTTTTGGTATAAATGTCAATATGTGCAAATGTTTTGTTTTATTTAATGTATTTCTTTACTGTTATGTAAACTGCTGATCCTCACTTAGGGTTCTTTGTTATTCTGTATGTAAAAGTTGTTGTGGTTCCCCTCGGGGACGCAAATGTGTAGCGCGCGCAAATTGTGGTTGGCCAAGGTAGAAAAGGGGGAAGTGAGAGTCAGTCGGGGGCGAGCCACCAGTCAGTGACGAGCTAACGAACTGAGACTGGGGGACGAGCTACGAGTCGGGGACGAGCTACCAAATTGTGCACTGCCGTGTGAATGTTGCATACTGTGCTGGTTCCGAGAGAGGTTTTTTCTGCTACTTTCCAATGCCTCGGATGGATGGATAAATAGCTGGAACTATTCTGGAATCTGTGTCTATCATCGCCACCAAGGAATGACAGAATCCAGCAATTCTACCTGCAATTCCACCTACCGACATGCAATCGCCACCACATTGCGCAATCACTGTAATGGACCAGTATAGCAATGTACAGTGAAGGATCAGCTAAATGGATGTGTTAGTGTGCTCAAATATAAGGTAATTTATAACTGAGTTTATGTACCTACCTTGATTTTTCTCCTTATCATAACACCTTTCAGGTTCCTCTCCGTTTGAACTAAAGTAATTTCCGAGTGTCCCTACTGAAAGAACATTAAAGACCAGTGTTTTTGCTGATTAATGCCTCTTGAACATAAAAAAAGAAAGTTAATGAAAGTAATTTTCCTAATAAAACTGCTTATTAATGTATTGTTGCCAACTTCAAATTAATAGTTTGTAGCACTGAGACTTATAAAGTTTTGCTCCGTAAATGATCTCATTACTGCCTGTTGTAAATCACAGAAGGTGAGTCATTATCTTACATATATGTTAATTTTGTGTCTCAGTGTAGTAAAAGTGGAAAACTGCAGTGTGGAACGCTATATACTCAAGTTTGCTAAGTGTTTGTCTCTCCTGTGTATTAGAAGTGCTTATTAAAAATATAACAGGATCCACAGTTTGTCTAATGGGTAAATACTCGGTAACAAGTAACGGAAAGACCATTAATTATGAAAACCATAATTTCTTTATTGAAATGATAGTGAGAAGCAACCTGTTATTGGATTCCAATTAACTTTCATTTTAAACAGTAAAGTATTTAACTGAGAGAGACTTAACTTATATCCAATTAATGATTCTGCAGTGAATAGTAATAATAACGTTATAAAGACCATCCAGTTTGTGTAAGCGCTGAAAGTAATAGTGTGTTCCGGTATCAGTTACAATTTTGCAAATAGTTTGTGCTGCCCCAGTTGTTAGCTTCAATCATAAAACATACGTGTGTGTCAAGAGTTCACTGCACTCACGTGTGACAAAGTATAAGTTGTGTTTATCGATTAAAGTTACTAATAACTATTTTCTTGAACGACAATGTTAATCATTCTCTTGCCTAGTTAGGCTTGCGACCGTTTTCTTTACCTGTTAAACAGTACAGAGAGGCAAAATTTTGTTTGTTACTGTTCTAATATTTCCGTAATTCTGACTTTCACTTCCGATTAGCTACCTACGATAGGTACAACACGGTCAACACAACAAAATTCCTCTCAGCGGGTAACACTGCTCTCTTGCGTTATACCATAATTGCTTCAATAAGATTGTTTTATTTCACAACCTGCTTTAAGGTTATGATACAGCAGCAGCAGACAATAGTGTTATAGGTTGAGGGAGACAATCTGAATGCTTTGGTGCAAGGGCCCCAGTGTCTCCGTCCGCACGTCCCGAAGTAATTTTGGTTTGCTCAGTCTGTTACCCCAGTTATCTATATTTCAGTGAAAATAGCTTCACAAAATTTGCAACACAAAGAACAGTGTAATGCACAAATTCTTAGACATATGGAAACGTACTGCATTGTTTCCGACGCTGTGGTAACAGCTCAGCATAGCGGGATCGTGACGCTACTCCGCTGTATTCAGCGAACCCATTAAAGGGTTGAATATCGGCCAACTTATCATCGGTTGCCCTATCCCAACTGCCGAGTGACAGTGTTAACGTACAGTTACACTGAAGCGATAAGAAAACTGGTATAGGCTTTCGTAATTAAATACAGATGCACTCCTGGAAATAGAAAAAAGAACACATTGACACCGGTGTGTCAGACCCACCATACTTGCTCCGGACACTGCGAGAGGGCTGTACAAGCAATGATCACACGCACGGCACAGCGGACACACCAGGAACCGCGGTTTTGGCCGTCGAATGGCGCTAGCTCCGCAGCATTTGTGCACCGCCGCCGTCAGTGTCAGCCAGTTTGCCGTGTCATACGGTGCTCCATCGCAGTCTTTAACACTGGTAGCATGCCGCGACAGCGTGGACGTGAACCGTATGTGCAGTTGACGGACTTTGAGCGAGGGCGTATAGTGGGCATGAGGGAGGCCGGGTGGACGTACCGCCGAATTGCTCAACACGTGGGGCGTGAGGTCTCCACAGTACATCGATTGTGTCGCCACTGGTCGGCGGAAGGTGCACGTGCGCGTCGACCTGGGACCGGACCGCAGCGACGCACAGTTGCACACCAAGACCGTAGGATCGTACGCAGTGCCGTAGGGGACCGCACCGCCACCTCCCAGCAAATTAGGGACACTGTTGCTCCTAAAGGTATCGGCGAGGACCATTCGCAACCGTCTCCATCAAGCTGGGCTACGGTCCCGCACACCGTTAGCCCGTCTTCCGCTCACGCCCCAACATCGTGCAGCCCGTCTCCAGTGGTGTCGCGACAGGCGTGAATGTAGGGACGAATGGAGACGTGTCGTCTTCAGCGACGAGAGTCGCTTCTGCCTTGGTGCCAATGATGGTCGTATGCGTGTTTGGCGCCGTGCAGGTGAGCGCCACAATCAGGACTGCATACGACCGAGGCACACAGGGCCAACACCCGGCATCATGGTGTGGGGAGCGATCTCCTACACTGGCCGTACACCTCTGGTGATGGTCGAGGGGACACTGAATAGTGCACGGTACATCCAAACCGTCATCGAACCCATCGTTCTACCATTCCTCGACCGGCAAGGGAACTTGCTTTTCCAACAGGACAATGCACGTCCGCATGTATCCCGTGCCACCCAACGTGCTCTAGAAGGTGTAAGTCAACTACCCTGGCCAGCAAGATCTCCGGATCTGTCCCCCATTGAGCATGTTTGGGACTGGATGAAGCGTCGTCTCACGCGGTCTGCACGTCCAGCACGAACGCTGGTCCAACTGAGGCGCCAGGTGGAAATGGCATGGCAAGCCGTTCCACAGGACTACATCCAGCATCTCTACGACCGTCTCCATGGGAGGATAGCAGCCTGCATTGCTGCGAAAGGTGGATATACACTGTACTAGTGCCGACATTGTGCATGCTCTGTTGCCTTTGTCTATGTGCTTGTGGTTCTGTCAGTGTGATCATTTGATGTATCTGACTCCAGGAATGTGTCAATAAAGTTTCCTTCCTGGGACAATGAATTCATGGTGTTCTTATTTCAATTTCAAGGAGTGTATAAGTACAGTATACATTTTAGTTTTCTACAGCGTGAGTAATGCAAAAATAGAAATGAAAAAAACACCGTGTTGCCGGGTGTTGGCCCTGTCTGCCTCGGTCGTATGCAGTCCTGATTGTGGCGCTCACCTGCACGGCGCCAAACACGCATACGACCATCATTGGCACCAAGGCAGAAGCGACTCTCATCGCTGAAGACGACACGTCTCCATTCGTCCCTCCAATCACGCCTGTCGCGACACCACTGGAGGCGGGCTGCACAATGTTGGGGCGTGAGCGGAAGACGGGCTAACGGTGTGCGGGACCGTAGCCCAGCTTCATGGAGACGGTTGCGAGTGGTCCTCGCCGATACCCCAGGAGCAACAGTGTCCCTAATTTGCAGGGAAGTGGCGGTGCGGTCCCCTACGGAACTGCGTAGGATCCTACGGTCTTGACGTGCATCCGTGCGTCGCTGCGGTCCGGTCCCTGGTCGACGGGCACGTGCACCTTCCGCCGACCACTGGCGACAACATCGATGTACTGTGGAGACCTCACGCCCCACGTGTTGAGCAATTCGGCGGTACGTCCACCCGGCCTCCCGCATGCCCACTATACGCCCTCGCTGAAAGTGTGTCACCTGCACATACGGTTCACGTCCACGCTATCGCGGCATGCTACCAGTGTTAAAGACTGCGATGGAGCTCCGTACGCAACGGCAAACTGGCTGAGACTGACGGCGGCGGTGCACAAATGCTGCGCAGCTAGCGAAATTTGACGGCCAACACCGCGGTTCCTGGTGTGTCCGCTGTGCTGTGCGTGTGATCATTGCTTGTACAGCCCTCTCGCAGTGTCCGGAGCAAGTATGGTGGGTCTGACACACCGGTGTCAATGTGTTCTTTTTTCCATTTCCAGGAGTGTATATATTGTATTTATTATTCATTTTGTGTTATATATATATATATATATATATATATATATATATATATATATATATATATATATATATATATATATATATATGTGTGTGTGTGTGTGTGTGTGTGTGTATGTATATGTATTAATGTTTTCGTAGAAGGCATAGAAATGAAAGCTAAAGAAAAGTACTGAATTGTAAGCAAATTTTCAGAAAGGGAACCTAGCATCGAATCTGTGTGCTTAGCGCGTTGAGTGCTATACAGATAGTCCAAGTTCGATCCTGGACGGATCGGAGATTTTCGCCGCTGTTTTGTCCTCGTCACCATTTCATCATCATCATCATCATCGACGACACACGTCGTCCAAGGTGGCGTCACCTGAGAAAACTTACACGTCGCTGTCCGAACTTCGCAGTACTTCCTCCCGTCCATCAATTCCATACGATCAATTCATCCCATTTTCCAGGAAGGGACTGTAAGACAAACGCGACAACTTCGCATACAAAATTAAGTACTATTATAATATTACAGTGCGTGATTTACACACACTGGAATGAAATTAATAGTAAAAGCAGGGAAAGTAGTAGATTTATCGGCATCTTGCACACGTTATAAACGCCACATTTTTGCAGCTTTCTCTTTAAGGTTCTGTAGAAGAACAGATTTGGTTAACATCCATAAAAGGTTCTCTCTTACAGTAGAGTTTGGCAGCAAACCAAGCGTTACGTATCACGTTGACAAATATTGTCGAGGATAGCTGGGGCTGTACAATGGAATGTGTGTATTGTGTATTTAAACCGGAGACCTGTAAACGACGGAGAGGCTTCGCCCCGCCGCAGCCCTCAGTGGTTCACAACCCAACAGCAGGCCACAGCAGTCCACCCACCCCACCGCCGCCCCACACCGAAAACAAGGTTATCGCGCGGTTCGGCCCTCAGTGGACCTCCACCCCCCCCCCCCCCCCCCCAATATTTGCGTGGTAGAGTAAACAATTTGCAGCAATCGCCGACATAGTGTAACTGAGGCGAGATAGGGGAACCAGCCCGCATTCGCTGAGGTAGATGGAAAACCGCCTTAGAAACCATCCACAGGCTGGCCGCCACACCGGCCCTCGACACTAATCCGCCGGGGACCGGCACGCCTTCCCGCCAGGGATGCAGTGAGTTGGTGGCAAGCCTTGTCGCATAATTGTGGATACGTTGTCCTCCCCAAAAGTCAGTTAACAGCAGGAATCTGTTTTCCTGCGTACAGGACTTCATCGCACCAGAAAAAAATCTTTAAAGTTGTTGTAAGTTTTCCAGATTTTGAGGAAGTAAAGACAAGATTCCTATGTAAAGTGTAAAAAAGCGTGTTCTCGATGGTTCAGGGCTCGGTCACAAGTCTATGGGTGCTGGCCATCTGGAAAGCGAACATAATAATGAAAATATTTTATTATACTTGGTGTTGAAAGAATCATTTCGATTGACGTCGATGAATGAGAATTCTCGACTACACTCTTTCATCGGACCTTTTAATCAAAACCCTTCTCAGAAATTTATTTGCAGAGTCCTCGGGAACGAAATAAATATGGTTCTTTCTCGGAAATTTGTTTGGGATCCCTAATTTTCCTCTGCCATTCTTTTCCGTTTCTTTCATGAAATATTAATAAAATTAGTATACTGAGAATTATATCTGTTTATTTTCAATGAAAATAAAGTGAGAACTGAAAAAGAAAAGAGCTACGCCAGAAAGTCATGAGTCCATGACTCTCGGATTCCCGCTCTGTACTCTTTCCCTGCGCCTACTCCTTTTTTCTTATTCAAAACGTTTATTTGCAATTTATGATAGATATACTGCTAGTACTTAATACCGATATAACTTTTACAGGTATTAGAAAAGCTAGAGCCATATGCTTCTAGTGTAATCAGGACCACAAAAAATAATCCACAAGGGCCATGATCAAACATTGCCGCCCCCCCACATCATATCTATCACTAACGTAGATGAGTTTAAAGAAGAGCGATTGAAGGCATATCTTAGATCTTGAAATGTTCATGGCATAATCTGTAAGTACATTTAATCAATGTGGCATCTTTATGTTGTGTATAACGTCATAACAAAATACGGACTGAAGAATACTCAGATCTTTTGTAGAATGGAAACAATAAAGCAACGACATATCATACAGAGTATTAGGAAGTATAAGAAAGACAAAGAAAAAAGGTTTAATAGTCAGAAACAACATAACAAATTGTACTTCAGCTCAATCATAGCCGGCCGCTGTAACCGAGCTGTTCTAGGCACTTCACTCCGGAACCGCGCTGCTGATACCGTCGCAGGTTGGAATTTTGCCTCGGACATGGATGTGTGTGATGTCCTTAGGTTAGTTAGGTTTAAGTAGTCATAAGTCTAGTGGATTGATGACCTCAGATGTTAAGTCACATAGTGCTTAGAGCGATCTGAACCATTTTGTTGCTCAACCGTAAAAGGACTCAAATCTAACGTGATGCTCCAGAAACATTTCGTTGCTAAAATCTAGACTCTGTATTGAAGTTGTTTCTGTATTTCACATATTCATTCGCCCGCGGCTCATGGTCCTGCGGTAGCGTTATCTCTTCCCGCACACGGGGTCACGGGTTCGATTCCCGACGGGGTCAGGGATTTCCTCTGCCTCTAGATGACTGGGTGTTGTCTGTCTGTCACCATAATTTCATCGTCATTGACATGCAAGTCGCCGAAGTGGCGTCAGCTAAAAAGGACTTGCAATTTCGGCGGCCGAACACACCGCATGGGGTCTCCCGGCCAACAATGCAGTACGATCATTTCCTTTTGATACCTATGCATTCGAGTTGGCACTTCTCTCGCAGCATTATACGTAGTCATTGCAACAGCAGCCGTATCATTCTGCGTCAGCTTACAAACATTTCCTGTGACACAATCGCAGTTCGCCTTCATACGGTGGGTCTGGTGGACCGTGACACACTTGATTGATTCACAGTCGTTTATAAAGTCAATGGAATTTTTTTGATATGCAACACAGAGAGTGGTACAATTTCATCGTTTTTCTTTTCTTTTTTATGTATTTGATATAGGAGACAGCAGATTGGAATTCTATTTTCAGCATTATCCCTTGCTGCCTTGTCTGCTTTGAACATTCCAAGTGCAATCTTTGAAGTGTGTCGCAGTGTGAAACAGGTTTTGCAATTGCTTCCAAGCCTACGGAATGTTGAAGCATAGTGCTTCCATCAATCCAAAATTTTTCCTCGCATTTGTATTCTGTATTCACAGAATAGCAAGTTTCACTGCGTTTCAATTAGTTTTACTAACACTTTCTTTCATCTCCGTATGCCCTTACACTTCCAAAGGTGGAAGAACAGACACCATGCATCCATATAACTGCTTCCTCTCTATGGGCAATGTATCCACCACAAAAAGTGCGGCTACAAAGTTACGTCCGATCTGTGGGAATCTCGAAGTAGTTATTATCCAGGACACGGACAGGTACTGGGGATAGATGCCGCTAGGTGGGGACGCGGGTTGGCCGTGAAGTGTGCGAGATAGCCCGCCCAGTTGTGATATACTGTGTCTGGATGACTCAGTGCTTGAAGCAACCGCCTATTAAGGAGGCGATTCTGGGTTCGAATTCCGGTCCAACACACATTTTTGCCCTCGGCGACGCTGATGCCGCATGAAGTCCTGAAGGAGCTGATACCAACAACTCCTTCCTTTCCCTTTCCTGTCCTTTCTTCTCCTCCTCATTCAATTTACATACCATCTTATTGTCAGCATTACCGCTTACCATTCTCCTTCCTT
Organism: Schistocerca gregaria; assembly: GCF_023897955.1. Taxonomy (NCBI): domain Eukaryota; kingdom Metazoa; phylum Arthropoda; class Insecta; order Orthoptera; family Acrididae; genus Schistocerca; species Schistocerca gregaria. The sequence continues at coordinate 131,367,309 of NC_064921.1, read as the reverse complement.
GCTCTTCGTCAATAGTTCCTGAACTTCATCATTCACGTTTCACCCACTTTCAGGCCTTGATGCATCCAAAGAGTGGCCGGTCCGCCCTGAAAGGAGTGTAGCATGTGCCATTATTCCTACTTTTGTTTCAGTAGTGACAATTTCCTACCAGATGTTCAAGGGAATTGCATAAGGAGCATGTGAAGGGTTTGGTTTTCATACATCACATATGCCCTAATACTACAGTCACTTAAGAGATTATGTGTAATTCTGCTTTTGCTATTCGATCGCAATTTAACTTGTAATGCCAGAATTTATCAGACTACAGTACTTCCCCGATGCAATAAACTGTCCCCTGTAAGTTAAGAACTTCATTGATTTTCTCTATCGGCAATTCGTACAGCAAATTGCAGACCTACGTAGAGCACATACCTGTAGCGGCATCGTTTATTAAGACTGTACCGACATTTTCATTACTGTGTTTAAATTTAACACCAACATAAGTGTTCCTGACTATTCGCTCACAAACTTGGTTTATACAGTTTGCTTCTGCATTGTTCACAGCATTGTTAATTCGCTTAATTTTCACTACCTCATCAAGCGACTTTACGTTATCAGTTATCTATTTCATTATTGTGGCCTAGATAGACAAGAAGCCCATGACTACTACAGTAATACAAGTTTATATGCCAACTAGCTCTGCAGATGATGAAGAATTTGACGAAATGTATGATGGGATAAAAGAAATTATTCAGGTAGTGAAAGGAGAGGAAAATTTAAGGCATGGGTGACTGGAATTCGAGAGTAGGGAAAGGGAGAGAAGGAAACATAGTGGGTGAATATGGATTCGGAGTGAGAAATGAAAGAGGAAGCTGTCTGGTAGAATTTTGCACAGACCATATCTTAATCATAACTAACACTTAGTTCAAGAATCATAAAAGACAGTTGTATACATGGAAGAATTCTAGAGATTCTTGAAGGTATCAGATAGATTATATAATGGTAAGACAGAGTTTTAGGAACCAGGTTTTAAATTGTATCACATTTCCAGGGGCAGATGTGGACTCTGACCACAAGCTATTGGTTATGAACTGTAGACAAAAAATGAAGAAACTGCAAAAAGGTGGGAATTTAAGGAGATCGGACCTGGGTAAACTGACTAAATCAGAGATTGTACAGAGTTCAGGGAGTGCGTAAGGGAACAATTGACAGGAATGGGGGAAAGAAATACAGTAGAAGATGAATGGGTATCTGTGAGGGATGAAGTGGTGAAGGCAGCAGAGAATGAGGTAGGTAAAAAGACGAGGGCTAGTAGAAATCCTTGGGTAATAGAAGAAATATTGAATTTAATTGATGAAAGAAGAAAATATAAAGGCACAGTAAATGAAGCAGGCAAAAAGTAATACAAACATTTCAAAATTTACATCGAGAGGAAGTCAAAATGGCTAAGCAGGGATGGCTAGAGGACAAATGTGAGGATGTAGAGGATTATCTCAGTAGGGTTAAGATATATACTGCCTACAGGAAAATTAAAGAGACCTTTGCAGAAAAGAGAACCACTTGTATGAATATCAAGAGCTCAGATGGAAACCCAGTTCTAAGCAAAGAAGGGAAAGCAGAAAGGTGGAAGGAGTATATAGAGGCTCTATGCAAGGGCGGTGTACTTGAGGACAATATATGGAAATGGAAGAGGATGTAGATGAAGACGAAATGGGATATGTGATACTGCGTGAAGAGTTGCCAGAGCACTGAAAGACCTGAGTCGAAACAAGGCCCCGGGAGTTGACAACATTCCATTAGAGCTACTTACGTCCTTGGGAGAGCCAGTCCTGATAAAACTCTACCATCTGGTGAGCAAGATGTATGAGACAGGCGAAATACCCTCAGACGTCAAGAAGAATATAATCATTCCAATCCCAAAGAAAGCAGGTGTTGACAGATATGAAAATTACCGAACTATCAGCTGAACAAGCCACGGCTGCAAAATACTAACGCGAATTCTTTACAGACGAATGGAAAAACAAGTAGAAGCCGACCTAGGGGAAGATCAGTTTGGATTCCGTAGAAATATTGGAGCACATGAGGCAATACTGACCCTACGACTTAGAAAATAGATTAAGGAGAGGCAAAGCTACGTTTCTATCATTTGTAGCCTTAGAAAAGCTTTCGAAAATGTTGACTGGAATACTCTCTTTCAATTTCTAAAGGTGGCAGGGGTAAAATACAGGGAGCGAAAGGCTATTTACAATTTGTACAGAGACCAGATGGCAGTTATAAGAGTCGAAGGAAATGAAAGGGTAGCAGCGATTGGGAAGGGAGTGAGACAGGGTTGTAGCCTCTCCCCGATGTTATTCTGTATATGGAGCAAGCAGTAAAGGAAACAAAAGAAAAATTCGTAGTAGGCAATAAAATCCATGGAGAAGAAATAAAAAGTTTTAGGTTCGCCGATGACATTGTAATTATGTCAGAGACAGCAAAGGACTTGTAGGAGCAGTTGAACGGAATGGATAGTGCCTTGAAAGAAAGATATAACATGAACATCAACAAAAGCAAAACGAGGATAATGGAATGTAGTCGAATTAAGTCGGGTGATGCTGAGCGAATTAGATTAGGAAGTGAGACACTTAAAGTAGTAGACGAGTTTTGCTATTTGGGGAGCAAAATAACTGAAGATGGTCGAAGTAGAGAGGATATAAACTTAAGACGCAGTGGCAAGGAATCGTTTCTGAAGAAGAGAAAATGTTAACATAGAGTATAGATTTAAGTGTCAGTTAGTCTTTCCTGAAAGTATTTGTATGGAGTGTAGCCATGTATGGAAGTGAAACATGGACGATAAATATTCTGGACAAGAAGAGAACAGAAGGTTTCTAAATGTGGTGCTAGAGAAAAATGCTGAAGATTAGATGGGTAGACCACATAAGTAATAAGGAGGTATTGAATAGAATTGGGAAGAAGAGAAATTTGTGGCACAACTTGACAAAAAGAAGGGGACGGTTTGTAGGACATTTTCTGAGGCATCAAGGGATCACAAATTTAGCATTGGAGGGCAGCGAGGAGGGTAAAAATCGTAAAGGGACACCAAGAGATGGATGCACTAAGCAGATTCAGAAGGATGTAGGTTGCAGTAAGTACTGGGAGATGAAGAAGCTTGCACAAGTTAGAGTAGCATGGAGAGCTGCATCAAACCGGTCTCAGGGCTGAAGACCACAACATCAACAACATTTCCGAATAACAAGGGGCAAAACCTTTTCAGGGTGTGTCTCCTTGAAGAACAAATGTTTTACTTACTGTTCAGTCAACACTTCCCTTCAGCACAACCGGCGCTCTGCAGTAAATAAGGGCATCATCGCACACGGTCATAGCATACTTTCGCAAGCTATGGCGGCCAAACACTAATCAGTCGGCCGTGGCCTGAAAACGAGGCTATTGTAAATATTATGTGCTCTGAAGGGGCAGAGGGAAGAAAGGAAAAGGAATGTGCTTCGAGACTAGCATACGACCAAAAGCCACTGCTACCAAACGCGAATCAATCCGGCCGTGGTCTGAAAACGAGGCTAATATAGATACTATGTACATTAAGGGGAGAGGGAAGAAAGGAAAGCGAATCTAAATCGAGACGGATTAGCGGCTACGAGTGGAAATGTGTGTCGAAGAGCTTGTCGAACTTTTAATCTCTTGTTTACCACGTACTTTCACTAACCACGATGCCACAGTAACACACTGTTTACCGGACGTGGCTATATAGGCGTGTTCCTTGGCCGAGTCGCATTGCCACCTAGCTCCACAACTTACGCGCAGTCCCGTACATGTCTTCTGTGCTCCCCTGGAGGCCGAACTTACATGATCCTCTGTACTGATGGTTGTGGTGTTGTTGGCAGGAGAGCCAACACCGTGTTTCTAGAGGAGGCCGAAAGGCACGCGTCTTAGCTCACGCAGGCTGGCGTGAGGTCTGGAACAGGACAAGGAAATTAGACTTCAGAAAAACGGATGTAGCTGGTGGAATACTTAACTTTAATCCATTAATGACGAACGTCGGTCTTGACGGTACATGATTCAATATCAATAGTACGGATACTGGCGCCTTGCTATGTCGTAGCAAATAACGTAGCTGAAGGCTATGCTAACTATCGTCTCGGCAAATGAGAGCGTAGAAGTTAGTGAACCATCGCTAGCAAAGTCGGCTGTACAACTGGGGCGAGTGCTAGGAAGTCTCTCTAGACCTGCCGTGTGGCGGCGCTCGGTCTGCAATCACTGATAGTGGCGACACGCGGGTCCGACGCATACTACCGGAACGCGGCCGATTTAAAGGCTACCACCTAGCAAGTGTGGTGTCTGGCGGTGTTGCCACGTGTGGTATGTTCGAAAGAACAAAACCAAGCAGGCATATAATTTATATGCCTCCATTAGCTATAAATCAACATTGAGCCCGGGTGGCACCGTGGCTAAATATGAGATCCTAGGTTCGAGTCCGTACCACCACACAGTATCACTCGCCGCTGATTCCACACAAAGTACCGGTTGCACGTTATTGCTCTAGTTTGGTCTGTTTCCTTTATCCCCCATTCCTGTTCGTTTTACAAAATATCTATCAATAGCTGTGGGTTCCGCCCAGTTTCTGTTTTTTCGAAAATGTAACTCGTCGCTCATAATCCATTCGTCTGAAATCAATGGCTGTAGCATTACCTTAACAGCACATAAGATAATTTTTTTTTTTAACATCTGGTCATCTTGAGCTCAGATTTCTGTCACACTTATTTCTGTCCATGCCCTGCATATACATAATGTAATATTCCTCTTCAAATCCTCACAAAGCCAAAGCTCCAATCGCGTCACATGACTTTCGATCGGGAGGCTGACTGCTGAGATACGGAATTGCACCAAATACGCAGCCCACAACTGATGAAAAATTTCATTTTGTTCCTGATAAGATCATGGCTTTCAACAACAGACATTCCTGTAGCGGCTGGTGCGGCCGAGCGGTTCTAGACGCTTCAGTCTGGAACCGCGCGACCGCTACTGTCGAAGGTTCGAATCCTCCCTCTGGCATGGATGTTGGTGATGTCTTTAGGTTAGTTAGGTTTAAGTAGTTCTACGTTCTAGGAGACTGATGACCTCAGATGTTAAGTCATATGGTACTCTGAGCCATTTTAACCATTTGAACACTCCTGTAAGTACAGTCCATGTGAGACAATCTCCTCATCCTTTGCTGACAACTGACAGGCGTCCAATGATGATGCTGCTCACAGAAGTTTGAAACTAAATCCGAAACCGAAATGTAACGAAGAATACGAAAAGCAACAAAACAGGGTAATTCAATATTTTTCAAAGCCAAAGGGTACGCTCATTCCTTTTGCTTATAGCGATGCAGCTCCCGCATTTCTGTGGAAGAATCTCGATAGGCTGGGTGTCGTAAAGGCGAAATCAGAAAGAGTTTCCAACTTTCGCATGACGAATTCAATTATACTTTTTCAGTATCAGTCAACCTCTATGTTGCAAAGAACTGTCACCCGCTGGAGCCCCTAGAGTACAAAACTAATCCTCACACTTTCCGCCAAAAATACGTTACGATAAACAAATCATGTAAAGAAATAATGAGAATTCCTACTAAAGTACAATCATGGCAGGACAGGATAATCTAGTGCCTTTTTCCACGGAATATACCCACACAAAGGCCTGGAAGCGTTGTCCAGACCTGTCCCCAAGAACATAGATCAATAATCACCTTGTGATTACCGGGCATTTAGCATCTTACCGGCTGTGTCTAGAACATACAACTGGATACCTACGCATATTCAAAGTATAAGGCCAATATGAGTTCATCATACGACAAACGCTGCATTAGTTAACCGATTGATTGAAACATGCCATGGACAACCGTGAGGTCACGATATTGTCACCACGAGACTTCAGCAAAGTACTCAATCTCGCTAACTCTAAGATGTTACTCAGTAAAATAGGACGGCTGACATTTTCTGAGGGTTTGAAAGCTACTTGCAAAACAAACTCTGGGAATTAAATGTTGCCCAGCAGGTACGCCCTCTCAGGAGTACGACAGAGGTTCGTCACGGCATGATTACTGTCTGGAGATCTTGATAATATCTTTATTTAAACAAAACTTTCTGTCGACGGACCATCATCAGATTCTTAAAAGAATTTACAGCATCGTATTAGCCGAATATAAAATCACTCATTTCACGTAAGGAATCCATGAATTTCTCGGTTTTGGAACAGAGTAATATAAGATTTCAATGCCTAGCACAGTTTATATCTTGACGATGTTGAAAATGGTTCAAATGACTCTGATCACTATGGGACTTAACAGCTGAGGTCATGAGTCCCCTATAACTTAGAACTACTTAAACCTTACTAACCTAAGGACATCAGACACATCGATGCCAGAGGCAGGATTCGAACCTGCGACCGTAGCAGTCGCGCAGTTTCGGACTAAAGCGCCTAGAAGCGCTCGGCCACCGCGGCCGACCCTCTTGTCGATGTAATTTATAGTACAATGCGTCAAAAGTGACACATTCTTGGTTTTATCATCCGACGCTAATTATTTTAAGTTCGCCTAGAATGATGCACTAAATGCTTTTAAGAATGTCATGATGGTCCGTCAACCGAAACTCGTTGTTTACAAAAAGATTTTCTCAGCAGCTCCGGGTGGTAATCACGACGCTCTTCAAATTTTTCAGGTAAATATTTCAGTTGCGTCACTATCTTCTCTCCTATATTTATTAATTGTGTTTTATCACATTCCTCTTTTATTCATTTTCATGTTTATTGTCGTTAGCGCTCGCAGTCTGAATCTGTCTGCCTGTCTTTCTTTTCATTCTTCCTCGCCCTATCCCATATCTTCATGGGATCGGCATGATGATCTCTATCAGGCAAGTTTTTTGTGACAGGGAGTGGCTGGGTGTGTCTACTGTCGCCGTCCTTCCCCATTGGGACTGAATTTGTGTGTGTCTAATGTTATCCCATGTGTAATTGTGAGAACGTTTTCGCATAGTCTAACTAAGGCGTGACGTCGGTATCAGCACTGTATTCTGTCTTATCGGGTGTGGAAAACCGCCTAAAAGCGACATCCACGATGGCCACCACACAGACCCTCGTCGTTAACCCGCCGCGTACACTCGGTCCGGGACAGGCGCAATTTCCCGAGTGTGAAAAACAGTGTGCTAAAGCGCGCGGTTAACTGGTCGGGTTCTTGTAAACTGCCCTTTATTTTTATACTTCTCTTGAGCGAATGTAAATTTCCTGCTTTTCTGCACTGGAGTTGCTCATTAAATGCTGGATTTCTATTAGATGTAAATACAACATGCTTATCTCACTGAATGCATGGCTACATTGAAGAAACAGTCTGATGAACGTAATCCTGCCAAGATAAATAAACCAATGAAAAAATAAAGTAAATCATAGCAGACCACTTTGTTTTCTGAACTTTAAGTGCAGTCTGCTTACGGAACCTACCAGTCACATATCACATACCAACGGTGGTGGGTAGACATGGACGAATGTCATGAAATTGTCGTAATATTGTTTGTATAGTTTCCGGAAATGCCGCCGCCAACTACTGGCACTTTAATATTAGGTCTGACTTAACTATGATAATGTTGTGCATACAGTAATGTTTATTTTTTACACAGTCATAGCCGTTTCTGGCCCAAAACGGTCTTCGTAAAGTGCTATGGTGGTATTTCGTGAACTAAAGTTCATACGTTGCCCTTAAACGGAATATCATTTATTACAAAAGCAATGTGTAACATGTTGCTGCCGTTTACAATTTAGTTAAACCGCTTTCGAGGTACTGTTTCACAACAGGTAAGTACCACCTCGAAAATGGTTCAAATGGCTCTGAGCACTATGGGACTTAACTACTGTGGTTATCAGTCCCCTAGAACTTAGAACTACTTAAACCTAACTAACCTAAGGACATCACACAACACCCAGGCATCACGAGGCAGAGAAAATCCCTGACCCCGCCGGGAATCGAACCCGGGAACCCGGGCGTGGGAAGCGAGAACGCTACCGCACGACCACGAGATGCGGGCAGTACCACCTCGAACTGTTTATGTTAGGGGGACGGTGTCCTCGACTTCGGCAAACACTTCCACGGTAAGGAGCGCCGAGCCAGGAAACCCACACAGTAGCTGATCAGTCTCCATTGTACCGCTGAATCGCCAGGCCAGTAAATCTCGTTGATGAGGCGTTTCACGACTCTTACTGGTCGCAAATGAACACAAGAAAGGCATTGACTGCCCCCTCTACGTACCTGTTGACGCTATCGCCCGCAGTGTCCCCAGAAGATGAATGTAGGAGTGCTTTTAAGTTCTGTATACGTGTGGGCAAATCTCAAAATTAATCTTACCATGATGTGTGCAAACTCAAATGCTAGCCGTTGCCACTAAGTGTTGAAAAAAAAATCGTGACGTCAGTGAAGATTCATCCGGCTCGCAGTTGTAATGGAATCCGGGGGCTGATTTCTTGAATCTCTCCAGACAAGTCTATTTTGTTCAAATATTGTCATCTTGCAAAACCCTTGCGCATTGCTTATAAGGGGCAGTCCAATGAAAACGAGACAGATGGAAGAAAAGGTAAGTAAAATGTTTATTTCAAAACTGGATACAGTTTATACAGATAAAAGTGTAAATGATCGTTTGTAGAAAATCGTGTATCTTCGAATGGTCTTGGGTGATTCCTCTGAAATTTTGACACAACGATGTTTTATAATATAGACTACTTTTTAGCTGTTTCTTTAACATAAACCAACTTTCTGAGATTTTTGTGAAAATGTTTCCTTATTATTATTATTATTATTATTATATGTTACTTTCTTAAAAAAGTAGTTAAATAAAAACACGCTCATATACCAGTAGGATATTACGTCAATATTTCAAAGTGATGAGTCAAAAACTTTCGGATGTATGAGATTAGAAACATGTAGGGGAAAGTGAGGTAAAGTGGCCACTCAAAGTGAAACTGAATTCCTTCTGAATGCTTACATAATGGCCATTTTCCCTGCTCAATGGGGTAAAGTGGCCAGTCCTTTGCGACCATTCCCAAATAGACTGTTTAGTATAAACAAGGATGGGCTTATACACTACTGGCCATTAAAAGTGCTGCACCACGAATATGAAAATCTACAGACGCGAAATTTAACCGACAGAATGAAGATGCTGTGATATGCAAATGATTGGCTTTTCAGAGCATTCACACAAGGTTGACGCCGGTGGCGACACCTACAACGTGCTGACATGAGGAACGTTTTCAACCGATTTCTCATACACAGCTGACCGGCGTTGCCTGGTGAAACGTTGTTGTGATGACTCGTGTAAGGAGGAGAAATGCGTACCATCACGTTTCCGAGGTTGATAAAGGTCGGATTGTAGCCTATCGCGATTGCTGTTTATCCTATCGCGACGATCCAATGACTGTTAGCAGAATGTGGAATCGGTTGAGTTCAGGAGGGTAATACGGAACGCCGTGATGGATCCCAACGGCCTCGTATCACAAGCAGTCAAGGTGACTGGTATTTTATCCGCATAGCTGTAACGGATCGTGCAGCCACGTCTAGAACCCTAAGTCAACAGATGGGGACGTTTGCAAGACAACAACCATCTGCACGAACAGTTCGACGACGTTAGCAGCAGCATGGACTATCAGCTCGGAGACCATGGCTGCGGTAACCCTTGACGCTGCATAAAAAACAGGAGCGGCTACGATGGTGTACTCAACGACGAACCTAGGTACACTAATGGCAAAGCGTCATTATTTCGGATGAAACCAGGTTCTGTGTACAGCATCGTGATGGTCGCATCCGTGTTTGTGATATCGCGGTGAACGCACATTGGAAGCGTGTATTCGTCATCGCCATACTCGCGTATCACCCGGCATGATGGTATGGGGTGCCATTGGTTACACGTCTCTGTCACCTTTTGTTCACATTGACGGCACTGTTAACAGTGGACGTTACATTTCAGATATGGTATGACCCGTGGTTCTACCCTTCATTCGATCCCAGTGAAACCCTGCATTTCAGCATGATAATGCACGACCTCATGTTGCAAATCCCGTACGGGACTTTCTGGATACAGAAAATGTTCGATTGATGCGCTGGCCAGCACATTCTCCAGATCTCTCACCAACTGAAATCCTCTGGTCAATGGTGGCCGAGCAACTGGCTCGTCACAATACGCCAGTCACTATTCTTGATAAACTGTGGTATCGTGTTGAAGCTGCATGGGCAGCTGTACCTGTACATGCCATCCAAGCTCTGTTCCACTCAATGTCCAGGCGTATCAAGGCCGTTATTACGGCCAGATGTGGTTGTTCTGTGTACCGATTTCTCAGGATCTATGCACCCAAATTGCTTGAAAATATATTAATATGGCAGTTCTAGTATAATATATTTGTCCAATGAATGCTCGTTAATCATCTGCATTTCTTCTTGGTATAGCAATTTTAATGGCCAGTAGTGTAGTATTTGTTTCACCATTGATTAGTGAACAATAATACAAATGAGAAAGATACGTTTTCTAGCACGCTATTAGTATAAACAGATCAACTAACGAGAAGTATTTATTGTTCCTAAAGATGTAAAGAGATTTAACAACGACTAACTAGAGCTTCCTACTTCAGTCTAATTTAGTCACAATTTTATCCAGTCAGAAGCAACATTACGTCACATACGAAATTCGCACGCGAAGTTGTCGTCACCCTCATCACTTCCATGTCACAGTCCATGAGCTCAGCGCATTACACCTACATTTTATCCATCCTTCATTTCCTTTAGCTCTAGATAAATCTTCCTTGCACGAAAAGCAGTCTCTGACACTGTTCTCTGTGGAATTTCCCTCTGCCGTTTCTTCTTGAAAACGTTTCTTTTTAGCAGAAATTTTCTTAGCGTTTTTTCCATTTTTAGCTTCTTATCTTTATTTTGTGTTATCTTACATTTTAGAATATTGGCCTCATCTGTTTGTTTTCCTTCGAACTTCCTTTTTCTCATTAAAAGCTTCATTTAAATTCAGCCAATCGATTTTTATTAGGGTGTGAAGTGATTATGGTAGTCTTTCCTGTTTTGTCTTTGATTCTCACTTCTTCGACAATAATTTTACATCCTTTGGGCTTATGTGGAACCCATCTGCTTCTGCTCAGAGGGACGATCGTCAATGGTCGGATGCTGAGGGGAACTTCGAAGAAGGCCTATCACCTATAGTCTGAAGGCACCTCCACTTGAAGACAGCTCGTAATTTGGTTCCGGAAATGAATCAGTACTCCTATTTGATTAAGACACAGCAGTTTGGTGTACAGATGGACCAGCACTTGAAGTAGATTAACCAGTTTTTCAATGAGAGGAACCAATATTCGAACAAGGCACAATGTTAGTGTCCCTATCCAAAGGAATATCAGTAACCTCATCTACAGCGTAGTTTTCATCAGTAAACAGCGCCTAGAGGAAAAATTCCACTCTTTCTATAGCCTTTGATTGCTGTTATTGGAACGACTGCACAAAGAAACGCACCACCCAAGAGTGCACATACACTCCTGGAAATTGAAATAAGAACACCGTGAATTCATTGTCCCAGGAAGGGGAAACTTTATTGAAACATTCCTGGGGTAAGATACATCACATGATCACACTGACAGAACTACCGACACATAGACACAGGCAATAGAGCATACACAACGTCGGCACTAGTAGAGTGTATATCCACCTTTCGCAGCAATGCAGGCTGCTATTCTCCCATGGAGACGGTCGTAGAGATGCTGGATGTAGTCCTGTGGAACGGCTTGCCATGCCATTTCCACCTGGCGCCTCAGTTGGACCAGCGCTCGTTCTGGACGTGCAGACCGCGTGAGACGACGCTTCATCCAGTCCGAAACATGCTCAATGGCGGACAGATACGGAGATCTTGCTGGCCAGGGTAGTTGACTTACACCTTCTAGAGCACGTTGGGTGGCACGGGATACATGTGGACGTTCATTGTCCTGTTGGAACAGCAAGTTACCTTGCCGGTCTAGGAATGGTAGAACGATGGGTTCGATGACGGTTTGGATGTACCGTGCACTATTCAGTGTCCCCTCGACGATCACCAGAGGTGTACGGCCAGTGTAGGAGATCGCTCCCCATACCATGATGCCTGGTGTAGCCCCTGTGTGCCTCGGTCGTATGCAGTCCTGATTGTGGAGCTCACCTGCACGGCGCCAAATACGCATACGACCATCATTGGCACCAAGGCAGAAGCGACTCTCATCGCTGAAGACGACACGTCTCCATTCGTCTCTACATTCACGCCTATCGTGACACCACTGGAGGCGGGCTGCACGATGTTGGGGCGTGAGCGGAAGACGGCCTAACGGTGTACGGGACTGTAGCCCAGCTTCATGGAGACGGTTGCGAATGGTCCTCGCCGATACCCCAGGGGCAACAATGTCCCTAATTTGCTGGCAAGTGGCAGTGCGGTCCCCTACGGCACTGCGTAGGATCCTACGGTCTTGGCGTGCATCCGTGCGTCGCTGCGGTCCGGTCCCAGGTCGACGGGCACGTGCACCTTCCGCCGACCACTGGCGATAACATCGATGTACTGTGGAGACCTCACGCCCCACGTGTTGAGCAATTCGGTGGTACGTCCACCCAGCCTCCCGCATGCCCACTATACACTCTCGCTCAAAGTCCGTCAACTGCACATACGGTTCACGTCCACGCTGTCGCGGCATGCTACCAGTGTTAAAGACTGCGATGGAGCTCCGTATGCCACGGCAAACTGGCTGACACTGATGGCGGCGGTGCACAAATGCTGCGCAGCTAGCGCCATTCGACGGCCAACACCGCGTTTCCTGGTGTGTCCGCTGTGCCGTGCGTGTGATCATTGCTTGTACAGCCCTCTCACAGTGTCCGGCGCAAGTATGGTGGGTCTGACACACCGGTGTCAATGTGTTCTTTTTTCCATTTCCAGGAGTGTATTTCAAACTGTGTAATAGTTCTTCCTGAATTATGGCTTAGCAATTTTTCCAAAACTTGTTAGTAGAAGATTTTAAAAAGGGCCATGAATGCCACGTCTGAAGGTTGGAGCTTATGGCTGTGGTGTGGGTGCAAGCACATACCTGTTGTATGATTTTGGCTGGCCTTATTAATGATACCTGTGTTCTTAACGTGACCATCTAAGAACAGTAGATCTGGATCTCGGTAGTTGATTTTGCATATTTAAAAAATGTTCAAACCAGTCCAAAAATCTTTCACTCTGCGTCTACACACTAGGGAGGCAAGCTTATTAAGTTCCTGGCGAAGTCTCACTTTTATGTTCATACTTCATTCTTCGCCTAGGGAAGATTACAAAAGGGGGAATGAAATTTCCACCTGCGGACTTGCACACTTCAAACGTCGATAGCGAACGTCTATCAGATGCAGAAGCGGCTCCGACTCGTCGTCTTTCCTCGAGTGGAAACACTTTGCTGTTCTTCGTCTGAACTGGCAGGAAACTAGTTTCATCTACATTATAAATACTGTGAGCGGGATGCAATCGTTTACCTCGCAATGTCCTGAGAATATCAATAAATTTTGTCGACATTCACCTTGTTAAACGTTTGTGTTCTAGCTGTCCCGGTAGATTCTGGCTTCTGAAGACTGATATATGGATTCTCTTCTCTAAAGCACGCCACGCAGTCTTTGCCTGTCATTTCTGACTCTTTGTTGAAACGATATACGCTACTGGCCATTAAAATTGCTACACCAAGAATAAATGCAGATGTTAAATATATTATACTAAAACTGAAATATGATTACATTTTCATGCAATTTGGGTGCATAGATCCTGAGAAATCAGTACAACTCTGGCACTAACAACGGCCTTGATACGCCTGGGCATTGAGTGGAACAGAGCTTGGATGGCATGTACAGGTACAGCTGCCCATGCAGCTTCAACACGATACCACAGTTTATTAAGAGTAGTGACTGGCGTATTGTGACGAGCCATTTGCTCGACCACCATTAACCAGACTTTTTCAGTTGGTGGGAGATCTGGAGAATGTGCTGGCCAGGGCAGCAGTCGAACATTTTCTGTATCCAAAAAGGCCCATACAGGACCTGCAACATGCGGTCGTGCATTATCCTGCTGAAATGATGGGTTTCGCAGGAATCGAATGAAGGGTGGAGCCACGGGTCGTAACACATCTGAAGTGTGATGTCCACTGTTCAAAGTGCTGTCAATGCGAACAAGAGGTGACCGAGACGTGTAACCAATGGCACACCATACCATCACGCCGGTTGATACGCCAGTATGGCGATGACGAATACACGCTTCCAATATGTGTTAACAGCGATGTCGCCAAACACGGATGCAACCACCATGCTGATGTAAACAGAACCTGGATTCATCCGAAAAAATGACGTTTTGCCATTCGTGCACCTAGGTTCGTCGTTGAGTACACCATCGCAGGAGCTCCTGTCTGTGATGCAGTGTCAAGGGTAACCGCAGCCATGGTCTCCGAGCTGATAGTCCATGCTGCTGCTAACGTCGTCGAACTGTTCGTGCAGATGGTTGTTGTCTTGCAAACGTCCCCAACTGTTGACTCAGGGATCGAGACGTGGCTCCACGATCCGTTACAGCCATGCGGATAACATGCCTGTCATCTCGACTGCTAGTGATACAAGGTCATTGGGATCCAGCACGGCGTTCCGTATTACCCTCCTGAAACCACCGATTCCATATTCTGCTAATAGTCTTTGGATCTCGGCCAATGCGAGGAGCAATGTCGCGATACGATAAACCGCAATCGTGATATGCTACAATCTGACATTTATCAAAGTCTGAAACGTGATGGTACACATTTCTCATCCTTACACGATTCATCACAACAACGTTTCACCAGGCAACGCCGCTCAACTGATGTTTGTGTATGAGAAATCGGTTGGAAACTGTCCTCATGTCAGTACTTTGTAAGTGTCGCCATCGGCGCCAACCTTGTGTGAATGCTCTGAAACCTCAGCACTTTGGTCCCATAGAAACTTCCCACCACCACCACCACATTATACTCAGTCGCTATTAAAGAGTGATTGTCAGACAGTAACTACTGAGTGTCAAAGTGATATCCATGTTCAGAGCCAGCTTTGTGAGAGTATTATAACGCGTCCCATGACACTCTGCTCGACCATAGCTTTAGGTCTTACCTCAGTTGACTGCCACTGTAACTCTACTAGCACAGACGCCATACACAACGCATAGGACGCAAGGGAGCCTTCAGTATCTGCCGTTTATCCGAGTGGAGGGCACTGCCAGCAGAGCTACGTGCAAGAGGTTGTGTTGAAAATCGAACAGTGACTTATGGCCGCTTCTCTAGGATTCCAGCAGAGACATAACGCGATACCTCCCGCTCGCAATTATGTAGTTTCCTTCAAACTCCAGGTGTGCACTTTGGTTGGTTTTGATAAGGAAATATTTTACCCATGAGATTCAGAAGAGACCCACGATTTGACACACTTCATTTTAGAACTATTCAATTATTTTGTGAAATGAGAAAAATAAACAAATCAGGTTCAGAGCGTTTGAAATGATGACTGAAAAATCATTTATGTCTACACTCTAAGACAAAAACATATTAACAAAGCAATTTGCCGAATGGGGCGAAACACAGTAGATGTGATGAACATGTACAGACAAACAAATGACTACAATTTTTAAAAAATGAATGCTTTACTCAAGAAAAAAAGCTTCACAAATTGACCAAATAAAAAACACGTAGTCCTACCTCCGGCTCGTATGCAAGTATTTATTTGGCATGACACTGGTTGACGGATGTGTTGGATGTCCTCCTGAGGGATATTGTACCAAATTATGACCAATTGTAGCGTTACATCGCCAAAATCACAACTTGGTTGGCAGACCTTGCCCACAATTTTCCAAACTTGCACAATTTTGGAGAGATACAGCGACCTTGCGGGCTAAGATAAGCATTTTCAAGAATAAACACAAGCATTAGAAATCCTCGCCTTGAGCGGCACGACATTATTTTGCTGAAATGTAAGATTAAGATGGTTTTTCATGAAGGCTTGTAAGGCAGGTAACAGTCAGTTTCGTATCTCACCTCATCTCCAGACTTGTCTTCGTTGTTTATCGGGGTCACTTCGAAGCGGCACTCGTCACTGAGGACAGTGAACGAGATTCCAGGTCGAACACTTGTCTGGAGACGTCCTGGGCAGTGGTGTGATGGCAACCTGACCTTAGCCCGCCATACAACAAGTAGTTATGGTTTGAGGTCACATCTCAGTTCATAGCAGGGCCTTCTGGTTGTCATCCGTGGTCCCGGCCGGAGTGGCCGAGCGGTTCTAGGCGCTATAGCCTGGAACCGCGAGACCGCTACGGTCGCAGGTTCGAATCCTGCCTCGGGCATGGATGTGTGTGATGTCCTTAGGTTAGTTAGGTTTAAGTAGTTCTATGGTCTAGGGGACTGATAACTTCAGCAGTTAAGTCCCACAGTGCTCAAGCGATTTGAGCATTTTTTTTTTTTTTTTTTTTTTGTCATCCGCGGTACCATTACAGCACAGCAGTGGGTCGACGATATTCTACGCCCAGTTTTGTTGACCTTCATGGCAGGCCGTCCTGGGCTTACATTTTAGCAAAGCAATGCCTGTCCACATTGGGTGAGAGTTTCTAATGCTTGACGTCATGCTTGCAAAACCCTACCTCGACCAACAAGATCGCTGGATCTCGCTCCAGTTGAGAATGACTTGGAACATTGTGGGCATTGCCTTAGAACCAGCTCGGGATTTCGACGGTGCACCAATCCAACTGGACATAAATTGAAACGATATTCCTCACAAGGTCGCCCAACAAATCTATAAATCAAGGTCAAGCCAATAACTGTTTGCATACCCGCCAGAGGTACAACAAACCGTTACAGACTTGCTCAACTTTTGAAGCTCTTTCCCTTTAATAAGTTATCCTATTGGTCTTAAATAGCAATAATTGGTTTGTATATACATAAACATAGCATCTACCAAAATCGGTCCCATTTCCGATAGTTTCTACGTGGAGCATCGTTTTCGTTTTCCATTTCTTCTTTTTTGGCTTCGAACATATAGACTACAGTTTTGACTAAAATTGTGAAACCACTGCAAACACCAAGTAATTAGCTAGTGATTACACCATAAAGTCACGAAAATCTTTTCTTCTAGTTACAAGGCTTTACTTAAAACAGCATCCTTTTCCTTCTATCGGCAGGAGTGGCGGAGCTGTTCTAGGTGCTTCAGTCTGGTACCGCGCGACCGCTACGGTCGCAGGTTCGAATCCTGCCTCGGGCATGGATGTGTGTGATGTGCTTAGGTTAGTTAGGTTTAAGTAGTTCTAAGTTCCTGGGAATTGATGACCACAGAAGTTGTCCCATAGTGCTCAGAGTCATTTGAACCATCTGATAAACCGCAATCGCGATAGGCTACATTCCGACCTTTATCAAAGTCGCAAACGTCATAGTACGCATTTCTTCTCCTTACACGAGGCATCCCAACAACGTTTTACCGGTTGGAAACTTTCCTCATGTCAGCACGTAGTAGGTGTCGCCACCAGGGCCAACCTTGTGTGAATGCTCTGAAAAGTTAATCATTTGCATATCACAGCGTCTTCTTCCTGTCGGTTAAATTTCGCGTCTGTAGCACGTCATGTTCGTGGTGTAGCAATTTTAATGGCCAGTAGTGTATGTTGGCGCTTTCCAAGCACTCTGCGGCGGTGGGGATGGCTGTTGCATGTGTCATGGTCTCCCTTCTGTGTCATCCTGTCGGTGACTTCACACTTTTGCATCTTCACTTTTCCTCTGGCTCGGCTCAGAGCCATTTGAACCATCTTTTACTTTCGTTGACGTTGCCAGATCTTCAATAAGTGGATGAATTAATGTACTGACATTCTCAAACAACTGGGAAATTAATAATATTCATTTCTTAAATTATTTTACATTGTATGAAATAATCCATTAATATCGAGGTCAACAGGTTTACTTCTTTTTTCTGCATTTTTTTCTCTATTTCGACGCTGAACGAAAAGCACAGTTACTAGCTCTTGTACATCCATTTCGATACTGAATGTAGACTGAAGAAATTTCTCCAGCGGCTTGGATCTAGTGGAACGGAGCGCCGCCTGCAGATATGTTGGCAGACCTGCCGATGCGTCCCAGTGAGGTAGGGACCGGAAGCCCCATTTACAATAGAGCGAATGGTAGCAACCCCAGGCCAACTAGTATTTGCATAAAAATTCTGTTGTGTTCCTTAGAACATTCTTGTGCTTATTCATAAGTTTCACACTGAAATCAATGGAACAGAATGCGGAAGAACGGTTATAGAGGCAAGCAGAGTACGTTAACTCTGCGCTGCTGGTTTCTTGACGCTGCAGTCAAGAGCTCATAGGCTTCTTTCTGTGCATGCCTACTGCGTGCAGCGAAGCTGTGACCTTCATGTAGGATCATTTTGCGTGACGATATATTCTCATGATAACCGAAGCAAAGTGCCTTATGGACAGGAACATAAATTTGTGACTGTTTACGCAAAGTTGAGACACGTGTGTTAGTTTTTTTTTAAGTTAGGTAATGAATTTCATATTCGGCCAATCCTTAGTCTTGCACCAACCTCTCCATATAATTCAGTACAAAAATTTTTGTTCTGTAGTACAATTAATGGTGCACTTGCAGAGCAGGACGGACTAGCAATATTAGATAATGAGCTAAACTTCATTAGTAATGAGTATGTGTTTCTAGTTGCAACAATTTACTGTCTTGTGCTCCCTTTGCTACTTCCCCACCTGGAGGAACCAAGCAATATACACTGATGGAAAAAATGACAACACGGAGAAATTATTAACGTATGATAGTTTAAGTTTCGGAAACACAGTTGTCTACGTCACATATTTAACTGATCAACATGCACGATCACGGGATCATATAAGCGCGAGGTAAGCTACTGCAAATGTAAAATGCTGATACATTAGTAACCGGTGTAATCGCCATAAAGCTGGATGCGCGCATGCAAAAGTGCTTACATTGTGTTGTAGAAGTGTCGGATGTCACTTTTTGGGATGGCGTTCATGGCTGTATCACATTTTCGGTCAATATAGTGACGGTCAATGCTATCTGAGGAAGAAGCTGGAGTTGTCGTCCGATGATGTACCATATGTGCTCGACTGGAGACAGATCTGTAGATCGAGAAGGCCAAACTAACATGTCGACATTCACTGGAGCATTTTGGCTCACAACTGCAGCATGGGAGCAGGCGTTATCCTGTTGGACAACAGCCTTTTGGAATGCTATTCAGGAATCGCGGCACAACGGGATGATTCACCAGAATGAGGTATAAATTCACAGTCAGGGTGTGTGGGATAACCACGAGAGTGCTCCTGCAGTCATACAAAATCGCATCCCTGACCATAACTCCACGTGTACGTCCAGTGGTACCGTGGTATATAGGGAGTTTCTTTGATTAGTAATCGAAACGTTCTTGATCCCGGATTGGAAGCCACCACTACTTGAAATTTGAATGAAAGTCATCAACAATGGCGTCCGAAAACTTTCAGAATAAGCAGCCACCTCTTCTGGCAATGACCTTGTCAAAGACTGCAGAGGACGCACAGAGGTTCAGCGTATTCTCTTACCTTTTCGGTGCGAAACTGCCCCTAAAACGAGTAAGAATTACCAATGATCAATGACATGAAAATGCAGGAGGCAGTGGAAAACACTGCATGCAACATACACATAACATGTATCCACGAGACATGTCGTCTGTAAGTGAAAAAAAGTCGTCTACGTCATGAAAATGCAGAAGGCAGTGGAAAACACTGCATACAACATACACACAACATGTATCCACGAGACATGTCGTATGTAAGTGAAAAAAAAAAGTCGTCATATCTCCATTGTAAATAGATTCCGGACAAGTCCCCTATCCGGATCTGAGGGAAGGGCCTCTCAAGGGGAAGCTGACCATGGGAAAAACAATGAGTAACAAACGAAAGTATAGTGTTCTTCGAACAGAAGCGTTGAACGCCAGAAGTTTGAAGGCAATAGAAAAGCTATAAAATCTGAAACTGAAGCTCCAAAGCTCAAGATAGATGGAATGGGGTTAGTGAAGTGAAAAGAAGTCAAGGGTTTCTGGTCAGAAGAGTATAGTGTAGTATCAGGTGCTGCAGAAAAACAGTGTAACGGGAGTACGTTTCGTTATGAGTAGGAAGACAGGCAGGGAGTGAGATACTGTGAACTGTCCTATGATACGGTTGTTATCACAAACGACAGAAAAAGTACATCGAAAACGTAGTTCAGGTATTCATGCCAACGTTGCAAGCAAAGGTTGAAGAGATAAACGCTGTATGTGTAGATATTGAATGTGAGGATACTGAACGGGTCACTAAGAACGTAACAGGAGATGAAAGACTAATAGTCATGGGAGACTTGAGTGCAGTTGTTGGTAAAGGACTAGAAGGAATGATTACAGGAGAATATGTGCTTGTACTAGTGATGAGGCGGAGCGCGCGGAGTGGCAGCGCGGTTTGAGGCATTACGTCATGGACTGGGCAGCCCCTCCCGCCGGAGGCTCGATTCCTCCCTCGGGCATGGGTGTGTGTGTTGTTCTTGCCATAAGTTTGTTTAAGTTACTTTCAGTAGCCTGTAAGTCTAGGGACCGATGACCTAAGCACCCACATTTGAACTTTTTTTTATGAGGAGGAGAAAGGCGAATTGAGTCCTGCAACAAATTTCAGATGAACACAGTGAATACTCTATTCAAGAACAACAAGTGGAATACATATACTTGGAAAAGGCCGTGAGATAGAGAAAGATTTCAGTTATATTGCATCATGGCCAGGCAGAGATTCCGAAATCAGGAATTGGATTTTAAGGTGTACTCAAGGGCAGTTATAGACTCAAATTTCGTAATGGTGAAGTTTAAAAGACTAATCAGGAATAGTCAATGCACAAAGAAGTTGGGTATGCGAGTCCTAAGGAATGAAGAGATAGGCTTGAAGTTCTCTGAGGCATTACATACTACGATAATGAATAGCTCAGTAGACAGGTCAGTTGAAGAGGAATGTACATATCTAAAAAGGGCAATCAGAGAAGTTGGAGAAAAAAACCAAGGTGTAATAAGGTTAACTGCAAGAAACAATGGGTGAAAGAAGATATACTTCAGCTATTCGATGGAACGAGGAAGCACAAGAGTGGGATTAAGATTCAAAGTGAAAGGATAACAATGTCAATATCCGGTGATGATATTTCTAATCTCAGTGGAAGCGAAGAAGTATTACAGGAGCAGTTCAATGGAGTGGATAGTGTAATGAGTACAGAATATGGACTAGAATGAAATTTTCACTCTGCAGTGGAGTGTGCGCTGATGTGAAACTTCCTGGCAGATTAAAACTGTGTGCCGGGCCAACACTCTAACTCGGGACTTTTGCCTTTCGCGGGCAAGTGCTCTACCAAGCGAGCTACCCAAGCACGACTCATGCCCCGTCCTCACAGCTTTAATTCCACCAGTACCTCGTCTCCTACCTTCCAAACTTCACAGAACCTCTCCTGTGAACCTATTAGAACTAGCACTCCTGGAAGGAAGGATACTGCGAGACATAGCTTAGCCACAGCCTGGGGTACAGCACTTGCCCGTGAAAGGCGAAGGTCCCGAGTTCGAGTCTTGGTGCGGCAAACAGGTTTTGTCTGCCAGGTATTTTCAGAATATGTACTGAGAGTAAATCGAAGAAAAGTGAAGTAGCAGAAATAAGAATAGGGAGAAACTTGACATAGTAATTGGTGGACGCAAAGGAGCTGAAGTCAAGGAATTCTGCTACCTAGGTGGCAAAATAGCCAATAATGGACGTTGCAAGGAGTTCATAAAAAGCTGACTAGCACTGGCAAGCAGGGCATTCCTGGCCAACAGAAGTCTACTAGTATCGAACACAGGTCTTAACCTGAGGACTAAATTGGTGAGAATGTACATTTGGAGCACAGTATTGCATGGTAGTGAGGCATGGACTATGGGAAAACGGAGAAGACGAGAATAGAAGAAATTTAGATGTGGTTCTAGAGGATAATGTAGAAAATTAGGCGGACTGATAGGGTACGTAACAAGGAGGTTTTCCATGGAATCGAGGAGAAAAGGAATTTATGGACAACACCGACGAGAAGAAGGGACAGGATGACTGAACACCTATTAAGACATCAGGAAATAACATCCCTGGTTTCAGAGGGAGTTCAGGGCAAAAGCTCTATAAGAGATTGGAATACATTTAGCAGATACATCAGGACGTAGGATTCAAGTACTACATTGAACTGGAGAGGAATTCGTAGCGGGTCGCTTCAAACCATTAGAAAGAGCAACGACTCAAAAGAAAAAAATGCCATGTGTCTACCAGGCAGACAGATGCTTACAGGCCTTCAACTGTCCTTCTAACCAACATGTGGCCATTACTGGCACTGAGGAAAAACCAGTTTTCATTAGAATAGACAACAGACCTCCACCCAGCCCTCCACTAAAGTCTGGCGTGACAACACTGAAGTACAATTAGCAGTGGTTTGAGGATAGTACAAAGCATGCTACAGAGCAACTGGCTCTGAGCTTTCCTTGAAGTAACCGATTTGTAACAATTTGTTGCGTCATTGTGTTGTCAGGTGCTGCTCAAATTGTTGCTTCAAATGCATTGCGATACGCCAGAGCCATACGCCAAAGACGATGGTCTTCGCTCTCGGTAGTGCCGTGTAACCGTCCAGAGCCCGGTCTTCTTGAGACTGTATATTCTTGGGACCACTCCTGCCAGAAATCATGTGCGTTGGCTACATACCTGATAAGTGCTACTACAATATAGCAGAAGATACATCCAGCTTCTAGTAGTCCTGTTACACTACCTCGTTGAAACTTCGTCGCCTTAAAGGCATCTTGACTAACGTCAACTCACTCGTCCAGTCTCGAAGTTGACAAACACTCACGATTGTTACAGCGTGTATTTCAAGCAAACCTGATGTGGATTCACATAGTGCTGCTGATAGCGCCACTGTTACGCGACAGTCGTGAAAACTGAATATACGTCATCTTTCAGATGTAGAAAATCGCCTACAAACTTTCTTTTACGAAGCACAACTTCGTCTTGGTGCAGTGATTTTTTTTCCATCGATGAATTACCTTCTTCATCGCTGCTTCAACTGGGCAGTAGAGCACATCATGAATTTCCTGCCAAACATAGTTATTTCTTTTCAGATATTAGATCCATGTAAGTCTTAGATCGTGCAAATATGCTTTGGATCTATATACACTCGTTAGCAAGACTACATTCTCTTCCAATCACTCCACGGTTTACATAGCTCACGTTCAAAAACAATGGCTGAAGTACTTAACTTTAATCATCATTTCAACTCCTATAAAAAATTTTCAAGCGACCCACGTTCAGATGACATGCAGATATATGCCCTGAATAATATCCCTCTTCGATGTAATGTTTTACATCCATGAAATGTTTCTAAAACGCTTTGAGATTACAACTTTGAAAGAGACAAGATTTATTGAAGGATAGGTACAAATAACGTGGCGCACTGATAGAACAGTATGGATTAATGAACAACTGAATTAACTTTGTAGCCATACTAAACCATAGTAAGTTATAAACTAATTTCAAGAACGAGTAGGTAGTGTGCGTTGCAGATAAGCTATCTTCTACGAGTATATGTGGCTCAGTTTGTCATTCTAACATTCCCCATTTAGAACTCTTTATTCTAAAGACAGATAATGATGTCGCCAGCTCTCTCTGCATCTTCAGATGACCACGTACTGTCCGACCTGAGGCGCATGCAAACAAATAGGTGAAGCGTACTGCTGGTTGCTCTTTGTAGAAACACACATACTCTTTATAATACTTGTTCACCAAGACTACTCTTCATGCTGAAGGCAGAAGACGTGAAAAATTACGTGCCGTAATTGAATACTAGATGCAAAGTGCACAGGCTGTAGAATCCTTAAACTGTGACACGAGATTATGAATAAACCACATCAGCTTTGCACATCACATGAATTATAAATCGCGAATAATGAGTACTACCAGCTGTTTTTCTAGTAAATTTTCCCACACTCAAAGGGAGATGAGGGGCAAACTGATCAGGGGTCGCAACCCGACGCTTGGCCACCATGTCCCTTTCCCACCCTCCATGAACCAAGGAAAGCGTAGGGAACGTGGAGTAGAGTTGCAATAAACATAGATTCTATTTATTTATTTTTCTTTTCATTCTTTTGTTTTTATTGTTGTTTACTTATTTTTGTCGTTAATACTGCCGAGAATATTAGGAAACCGGCCGCACGCGAGAACGAGAGCGCAGCAAGACGCCAGACTAACTGAGACTATGAACGTAACGTTTTTCCGAGAAGAACATTCCGATTGCAAGTGAATATATCGGTTCTAAATGTGGAAGAGGCAGAGATCAGCTCTTCATGACAGGAGCACTCCAGCTCAGAGCATGTTTAAGGCAGACTCTGCAGAGGAAATTTGAGAAAAATTGTATTTTGTATTGCGGACAATTGCACAATGCCGTTTATTAAGGAACTGCCAAAAGTAAAGGCTATTTTTCTCACTATCAGCAAACAAGTAGTTTGCCACGTGTCCACACACCACCTCACAGAGTTCGCCTTCGTTTGCGGGAAGTATTCCGCGTCCGGAAAGAGGAGCAATTAGTAAGTATATTATGAGGAGCAGTACGGATAGTTATCAAAAACATCTGTCAAACCAAGAACCAGAAAGTTCTTGTCGATCTGCACACAAGGCGGTGCTCGTCTATGTCCATAATATCACAGTCGCCCGCATCTCGTGGCCGTGCCGTAGCGTTCTCGCTTCCAATGCCCGGGTTCCCGGGTTCGATTCCCGGAGGTGTCAATGATTTTCTCTGCCTCGTGATGGCTGGGTGTTGTGTGGTGTCCTTAGGTTAGTTAGGTTTAAGTAGTTCTACGTTTTAGGGGACTGATGGCCATAGCTGTTTAGTCCCATAGTGCTCAGAGCCATTTGAACCATTTTTGAACATCACAGTCAACACACAACGGAGTGTCTGCGAGGTGAATCCTGTGAAGGTGTGACCGGCATACTTGCTTCCCATTTACAGCAAGGAACCATGCAGACTGGACGTCAATGTCAAGATAAGTATCGCACACCGATCGCCAAAAGACACGCCAGTCGATTTGAGGAATTCGTAGCGGGTCGCTTCAAACCATTAGAAGCTTCCTTACAACCACATTCCGTGACCTGTGCTGCTGAAGGAAACCAAAGATTGCCTTCGTGGATGTCAATTGCGACAGTAGTAGCGCAGTTCAAGGAATAACTATCGGAAATAAAAGGTCGGCGGGACTTCTGAAGGTTAGATAGGTGCTGAGAGAGAGTGTGGTGCAAGGGCCTCCAGCAATAGCCTGGTAAGGTACGTAGCACTAAGGCACCACAGTGTCATGTGAGAGCCAATAAAAAGGGCTACCGCTCAGTCAGGCACATGATTAAGACCTAAACCGCCCCTGGACCGCGGGAGGGTGAGGGTATCGTGTCTTACTTTGAACAGCAAGCCGTGGTAAACAAACGAACCCAAAGCCGCTTACACGCGGTGGGCCATTGATGGTGGAATAGGAAATGTCTGTGCCACATCGGGGATACGTGACGCCAAATATGCATTCATGTATTTTGTGCGTTGCAGTAGATCGAGTGCTTGTAAGCGGCGATCTCGTAGTAGTGAAAGTAGACGTGGCAATTGAGGGCAATTGTCCGCCGCTGATCACTTGTGAAATCGAGTCCTAAGCATCGGAGAGTGTCAGCTACACCCAAAGGAGCGGCACTGTGCGCAGGAAGTCCCGCACGTACACTCATGGCGCTCGATTTGCGGAAATTAAGGCATCTACCAGCAGCTTCGCCGTAGGCCGTAATCCACCATCGTGACTCCCTGGCTTCAGTACAACTACTAATAACGATGATGAGATCGTCTGCAAATGCAGTGCAGCTGAATATATGGTCACTGAGAGACATCCCAGAGAGGCGTTGGCGTAGTCGGCATAGCAACGGTTCCACGGCGAATACGTACAGCAGCGTGGAGAGTGGGAGCCTTGATGCACTGATCGACGGATGGGGATGGGAGGAGTAAGACGGCCATCGTAGAGTACACGAGACGTAGCTCCACGAAGGAGCCGCATTTGCTACGTCGACAGTAGTATCAGGGTAGCCCATTTTGCGGAGCACCCAGTTCAAGAAGTCGTGATCTACTCGATCGAACACCTCGCTGAATTCAAGAGCTGCTAAAATTCGTGGAACACGATGAATGTGAGAAAGGGCAATTATGTACCGATAGTGGCAGAGGGCAGTGTGGATGTTATTGGTACCTCCCAAAGAAGTTTGATAGGGGCAACCACGTAACGAGCTGTCCGTTTGAGTCGTGCAGCCAACAGCAGCGTGAAGATCTTTGCACGACTGTTAAGTAACGTCAAGAGGCGGCGATCGCATTTCTGTGAGGTACCCCGAGGCTTGTGGGTGGGAATGAGGAAGCCATCGATGAAACCGTCTGGAAAGGCGACATAAGGTCCTGACCAATTTCCGTCCATACTGACGCCAGAAGCGGACGAAATTTCCGAAATTACTCCAGTGGGAGGCCATCAGTGCAGGAGCCCGGATAGCGTCATGGACTTCGTCTTCCGTAACGTTTGCAATCAGATTCATCGTAGCAGCCTCGGGAAACGAGCAAAAGGAGAGTCTGGAGACCGCAGTAATGTTGGCAGGGGAGTGACACCGTTCGGAGTACAGCGTAACATAATGTGCATGGAGAGCAGATTCGATATCCCGTTGGGTATCAAAACACTGCCCATCATTATTCGTAAGAACGATAATCAAATTTCTTCTGTGGTGGCGTCATTCAGCTATGACAAGATACATGGATGAACGCTCTTGCACTAACCCATCGTGGGTGCGCGCTCTGACCATAGCTCCCTCTTTCAAGGCGGCGGTGAGAGAGGGACATGAGCTGTGCCTTGGCACGATTCTCCATCGCCTGGCGTTCTGGCGAATACGGTATCGTAATACATTCCTGTAGAAAGGTGAAATACAATGCCTGCACCCGTAGCCGTCACGCCACAACCTCCCTTCCGTAGCCAATCAAGGCCTTGCGAAGAGCAAGCCTTGCACAGAGCACCCACCAAGTCAGGGCGGACTGATAGGCATCACGGCGTCGACGGCAAGCTGCCCATGATGAGCTCCCAGCAGACAGGTGAAGTAAGGAGGATGGTGTTCAGTTTCCATGGTCCACGGCTGCGCCACACCATTTGGCGGCAGAGATTGATTACGCAGGTATATGCGTCATGGTCAGAGAACGCAATGTTCCAGACCTCAGCAGCCTGCACCCCATTCGCAATATTGCGATTGCCGTAAATACTATGGAGTCGGCTGGAAGAATGGCTAGTGAAATGCTCCCAAGAATCTACTTGGCTGAGATGGTGGAGAATTGTCGCTAGCGCCATGCACGGAGAGTGACGTAGTAGTTGGTCTTTGGGTGCCTGGGTACAGTTGAAATCGACTCCTATAATCAATGCATCCTGCCACCCCGGAAGAGAGGCGTGACTGTCTCTGAGAACGTGGTGCAACGTTCACAGTGGTGACCGGATACATATGGCGCATAGAGGATCCTGACGCCACTAAACGTGGCGTGTCATGCAGCAAAGCCAGTTTGTGGCGCACGCGAATCCTGTTGATATTGACAGTGGCTATGCGATAAGTTTCGATAGCTGCAATCGCCAGGATGACAGGAGATTCAAATATGAGGGAATCACAGGGAACTCCCTGTTAGGCCCCCTGGAAGGGCACATCACTATGATGCTGAGGGAGTCGAACCCCCTAATGGCGGTACGTCGTTCTGTACACCTCCAGAATGCCCATCCTCAGCATCGATGTCGTCCGCCCAAGGGACAGGGGTGTCACGAGGCTGCTTCAGTGAAACACCAGCAGAGTTGAACCCACAGAAAGTATCACACACAGAAACTGAGGCAACCGCCTCCGACGCTGGCAGGAGAAGGTTGGTGTCTGAGGGTGGACACTAACCAAAGTTGGAGGCAGGGAAGGATGTCCGTCACCAGATGTCAGGGTGTCAGAGGACAGCACACCATCAATATTAGGGTTGACATCCTGTGCAGACTTCAGACTGAAGCAATCATCAGGAGGGCTAAGGCGTAGTCTCTTCCGTTTCCTCGGTCACCGTTGCTTCCTAACATGTTGTTTCGTGACGGATGGCTGGCGGCTATCGTCCGACAAGTGGCCAGGTGCCAAAGAGTTAGCTACAGCTCCATGATAAACAACCGTGGGGTTGACAGGCAGCATGAAGCTGCTGACGGTCGTCGTTCATTGTTGTATTGCCTCCTGCAGGGGTGTAGGAGAGACAGGCTATACGTCCATCAATTCTTCGAAAGAAGCCGATACCAGTACCGACTGATTAAGAGAGGACGTAGCAGGTAGCGCCGCTGTAGACGTGTAACACACAAATGACACAGTGGGCACCACTGAAGGAGCCACTTCTCCGATCGGTGTCTGAACCCGTCTACGTCGGAGACACACAGAACGGACATGGCCTTCCTGGCCACAACCTAAACAGGTGCACGGATGGCGATCGCATATGACGACATCCCAGCAGCTTATAATATTGTGCCCTGCCCACGGTGTAATATACTATTTTCTTTTTCTATCGAAGTATTAAGATTTAACGATATAATTTAACCACTCAGTCAAAGAACTGCGCTTGAAGTCAGCGAACAGGAACGCCAAGAATAATGTGAGTGGCGTATCATTATTATCTGTATTTTGGTCCATGTAAGAATGCGCGCCCGTCTTTTCTGGCTCTTCTTCTTCTTTAAGCGCGCGCCTTTCCGACAGTATCTTACGCTAATAGGCTCCAATTTTCTTCCATTTTGTTCAAATGAACTAAACTTATATTCCCGTTAGGAATTCATTTAATGATTCCATTATTGTCTCCAATTGAGACTACTGATAGGATCTTATTATAGTTCAAATGGTTCAAATGGCTCTGAGCACTATGGAACTTAACATCTGTGGTCATCAGTCCCCTAGAACTTAGAACTACTTAAACCTAACTAACCTAAGGACATCACACATATCCATGCCCGAGGCAGGATTCGAACCTGCGAACGTAGCAGTCGCGCGGCTCCGGACTGAGCGCCTTAACCGCGAGACCACCGCAGCCGGCGATCTTATTATGAATACATTATTCTTTCACTCCTGAGTTGAGCTAAAATTATTCTAATCTCCAAGTATTTCGCCGAAATACGGTACAATTCTTTGTCACATTCAAAACTGTGAGAGTTATTCACAAAATGTTAGATTTCAGTACAAAAAAACATATTGTGTTGAATAATAATTGTTCAATTTAACATTTCTATTTTCGTTTCGTAATAGCAATCACAAATTACCGATTTATGTATGTTATAGATGTTTTTTTTACTACATTTTTTCTTACGATGCCAACGCAATATTCACGAAATTAAATTAAATCATTCTAAATCCCTCGCGAGGCGAGAAGCTAGTTAGGAAATTTCCTTTAGACTACAAAACCACAAATTTATCAATATACTTACGCTTATTTTACGTCCATTACAATTTACGCTAGCCGAAGCATAAATTTCCATAATTATAACCACCCATATTTATAAAATACCATTGTCAAAGCTTTAGTACATTTGGCGCTCGAAACGAATGACCACAACTTAAGAATAAATCTGTGTAAAAATCTGAATTGCAATTTCTAATATAAAATTTGTATTTCTACTTCATCTATCTATCCGATGAACTGGGCCATGACATGGAAATAGTCAACCAATCCCGTTTACGACAAATTTTAAATCTTTAAGGTAAAAATTCATTCAAATGAATTTTTGTTCTGTCATAATCGCAATTTTCTTTTGTAGCAATCTGATTCTATACAGAAAGAAAAATCGAAGTTAGTTGTGGATTAGCTCAGTGATTTTGGAAAGGTGTATTAAGAAAAAATCCAGTTTTGCCAAAGTCTACGTAAGATTATTTTGTGTGGAAGATAAAGAACATAAAATAGCCGATGTGGCAGCTCAATGAAAAAAAAGCAGAGTAGTCAGGAAAATTATTTGTTTTATTAATATAGTTTACTGGTATTTATATATGTAAGTTAGTGTTAAGTATTAACATTCATGTGGGGAAATTATACCAATTTTCAAAAATTTGATATTATGGTCAATGTCGGTAAAAAGGAGAATTTACCAATTGAGACCATGGCTTCACCATCAGCTTCCCAAAATGAAGTGGTAAATCTAAATAAATCACTCATTGATTTTACTGCAAATGAGTTACAAAATCAAACCACGGGCATGAACATGTCCACTGTCAATTCGGAGATCGCACAAAACACCGAAAATGGTCGTCTGACCAATGCAATTAATGAAACTGCAGCGGATACGAAGCAATCCAATCGGAAAACAGTATCGCGCTTGACCCTCTTACTGGTTCCCTGAAAAAGTTGGAATTGCGCGATCGCGAATGTGATCAGTGGGAAAAAGAAAGTGAACCTTTACGCGAAAAGGAACAGGAACAAAGAGATAAAGAATTAAAAAATGGAATAAAAACCGAACTAGGCAACATCAGGTCAGTGTTAATGAAGATCAAGCACCAATTTGAACCAAGTCATGAACTAGACTGTAAAGTTGAAAATCTAAAAACTTCGCATTCTGCAATAAATTCGGATCTAGAAGACTCAACATCTGCCGTTACAAATCTAAAAATAAATAACCAAAAAATTTTAGATGAACAACTAGAATCTCACAAAAAGCAAATAGCTATTGGTTATCAATTGGATAACTAGTAAAGAGAATGAATTCGATGAAAAAATTAATGTACAGCACATACGGGAAGAAATATATTCTACCGTACATGCGTATTCAGACAATGTGCGAGACGAACAAAAAGAACTAAACGAAAATTTGCCTATTTGGAGACGAGAGATTGACGCTCACGTCCGAAATTGGGAGAAAGACGTTTCGACGGACAAAAGAATGACAATAAATTTTCCTATGAACCGCCGAAAGACGACAATGTACGAGAAACGACATTCTGGAATCAAAGAATATTCCAAACGCCCGCCTTGTCGCCAGCGAAAGGTAATTACGAAGACGAACATATAACGAACTCAGCAAAGATTGAGCATAGTCTACTCAAGCATGGCCATTTTCAAACATTTGCCGAGGACAAGAAGTCCATTCATCCAGCAACAATTGTATTTATACGCGCATTCAAGAATATGTTACCCAGATACTGGTCTGAATATCAAGAAATTCTTTTCGTGATGTCACACATCACCGGTGACGCGGCACTATGGGGCAGCGAAACCGCTGAACAATGCAACACGCTCGCTGAATTCGAGAAAGCTTTCATCGCAAAATATTCGTCCACAGGTATCCAAGAACGTTTGCAAAAAGAAGTTTATACCCCGGAACTGAACAATCCGAAAACATGGAATTTGCGCAAGTATTTTGAACGATATATTGTGAAAACGAGATATTGGTATGAGCTTTTCTCACACAAAGACGTACGACGCACGTTTAAGACAAAATTACGGATCAGCCTTATGGAAAAGTTAATAAATGTACCAGATGAAGATTTGGAGCATTTCCTTTCGGTGACCGACTCCTTAGACCTAATCCAAGAAAACGCAAAGTCCTATCAGGCATTCATGAATAACAACAGTTATCACAGTGTTGATAATCCGAGTAGTAATGAACAGAACAGACATAATGAGCACAGAAAGGTCAATACGATGAAACCAGTGTGCCTGGTTATAACAATAACTCTAACCATGTTTCGAAAGACGCGAATACCGGTTACCTATCCAGTAAAAGGAATTATGGCGACGGTAACTCGGGAGACGGCACGAACCGTAAGCAGAAGTTCGGAAATGGAAATAATTAACATGACGCTAACCACGATAAAAAGACACCTTGGGAAAAGCCGAATGGAAATCAATTGAGCAACAACAACGGTCCTCCGAATCAGTCAAACAGAAGTGAACGGAACAAGAACCAATACCCGAATAGTAATAACGGTAATCAACGGTCAAACCAGCAACCAATTTTATGATTCGGCAACCAGACGACGAATATAATCCAAGCTTTGCCCGTCATTCCAAACACGAGCAGTCAAAATCATATTGACAGTTGTCGTTCTAGTGCGGCGCGAATAGGCGAAGACATAGGACAATCCGACCAACAATAACAGTCAAACTAGAGCCGACCGTTCTGAACGGTCTCCCGAGCACGATCGGATCAATAAGTAGAAGCGTCCGCCCCTGGTAGCTGAGTGGTCAACGCGACAGAATAACAATCCTAAGTCGCCGAAGCGGCGTCAAATCGAACGACTTGCACCCGGCGAACGGTCAACCCGACAGAAGGACCTAGTCACACGGCATTTACATTTTACCTGAAAGCAATACATTACAAAGACGGTACCGACATCAGGGACGAATTATTAGAGGAAGCTAATGTCTGTAAACATGACGATGAATACACTGTACAAGCTGCAACTATGGTAACAATTAATGATATTAATGTGTTAGCAATCACTGATACTTGTGCCAATACAATTGTTTGAAATATATGAATATACTTAAGCTTATTTTACGTCCATTACAATATTTCTTCAGTTACCCAAGGGTTTCTACCAGCCCTCGTATTTTTACCTATTTGATCCTCCGCTGCCTTCACTATTTCTTCCCTCAATACTACCCATTCCTCTTCTAATGTATTTCTTTCACCCATTCCTGTCAATTGTTCCCTTATGCTGTCCCTGAAACTCTGAACAACCTCCGGTTCTTTCAGTTTATCCCGGTCACATCTGATTAAATTCCCACCATCTTGCAGTTTGTTCAGTTTTAATCTACAGTTCAAAACCAATAGATTGTGGTCAGAGTCCACATCTGCCTCTGGAAATGTCTTAGAATTTAAAACCTTGTTCCTAAATCTCTGTCTTACCTTTATATAATCTATCTGATACCTTTTAATATCTCCAGGGTTTTTCCATGTATACAACCTTCTTTCATGATTCTTGAACCAAGTGTTAGCTATTATTAAGTTATGCTCTGCACAAAATTCTACCAGGCGGCTTCCTCGTTCACTTCTGTCCCCCAATCCATATTCACCGACCATGTTTCCTTCTCTCGCTTTTCCTACTCTCGAATTCCAGTCACCCATGACTATTAAATTTTCGTCTCCCTTCACTACCTGAATAATTTCTTTCAGCTCATCATACATTTCATCAGTTTCTTCATAATCTGTAGAACTAATTGGCATATAAACTTCTACTACTGTAGTAGACGTAGGGTTCGTGTCTATCGTGCCCACAATAATGCGTTCACTATGCTGTTTGTAGTAGCTTGCCCGTACTCCTATTTTTTTGTTCATTATTAAACCTACTCCTGCGTTACCCCTATTTGATTTTGTATTTATAACCCTGTATTCAACTGACCAAAAGTATTGTTCGTCCTGCCACCGAACTTCACTAATTTCCACTATATCTCACTTTAACCTATCCATTTCCCTTTTTAAAATTTTTAACTTACCTGCACGATTAAGGGATCTCTCATTTCACGCTCCGATCCGTAGAACACCACTTTTCTTTCTACTCAAAACGACGTCCACTTGAGTAGTCCCCGCCCGGAGATCCCAATGGGGGAGTATTTTACCTCCGGAATATTTTACCCTAGAGGACGCCATCATTTAATCATACAGTAAAGCTGCAAGCCCCCGGTAACAATTACGGCTGTAGTTTCCCCTTGCTTTCAGCCGTTCCCAGTACCAGAACAGCAAGGCCGTTTTGTTTAGTGTTACAAGGCCAGATCAGTCAATCATCCAGACTGTTGCCCCTGCAACTACTGTAAAGGCTGCTGCCCCTCTTCAGGAACCACACGTTTGTCTCAACAGATACCCTTCCGTTGTGGTTGCATCTACGGTACGGCTATCTGTTTCGTTGAGGCACGCCTCCCCACCAACCGCAAGGTCCATGGTTCATTGGGGGGGGGGGGGGGGCTTAAATTTAATGGACGTAAAATAAGCTGAAGTATATTCATTTATTTCAAACAATTCAGCAACTGAATAAGTAATTGAAACTAAGTATGTCTCGAAATAGCAGACTGACGAAACCTCAAGTTCTTATCGTAATTCGTACAAATGAGCATTTTGTGATTACCAAGCAGGATTTTTTCAACTTAATGTATCCCAATTATTTTTTATTTTTTAATTTGAGCATAAGACTGGTTATTTTTATTACTTGAATATCACACACAACTATTAATACGTGGATTAATTACAGCTATCACTTCTTATCATTAACTAAAAGTGAATTAATTAAGTATTTCACACACGTCACTTTTTAGTTTCTAGAACTAATTTTTTTTATGAAAATACACGCAATATTATCAAATGCACAAGATGATCACTACACTTATTACTTTATTCTACTCTTTTTTACCTCTTATTTTAGTTTGTGTTTCTGTAGTCTCAAGGAAATCTCTAACTAGCTTCTCGCCTCGCTATAGATTCAGAACGATTAATTTCGTGAGTATACGTTGGTACTGAAAGAAAAAGTGTAGTAAAAAAAATCTATAAGATTTATAAACTGGTAATTTGTGATTGCTACTACGAAATGAAAACAGAAATGTTAGATTAAACAATTATTATTTAACAAAATAAGTTTCTTTGTACTGAAATCTAACATTTTGTGAATAATTCTCACAGTTTTGAACATGACAAAGAATTTTGCCATATTTCAGCGAAATACTAGAAAATTACAATAATCTTAGCTCAATTTTGGAGCGAAAGAGTAAAATATTCATAATAAGATCTAATCAGTAGTCACAATTGGCGGCAATAGTGGAATGATTAAATATAAATAGTGCATATGAAAAAAATGGAAGAAAATAGGAGCCTGTTAGCATAAGATGCTGTCGGAAAGTCGCGCGATTAAAGAAGAAGAAGAAGAGCCAGGAAAGATGGGCGCGCTTTCTTACAAAGAACAAAACACATATAATAATGATACGCACTCAGTTATGTCGGGCGTTCCTGTTCACTGACTTCCAGTACAGTTCGTTGACTTAGTGGTTAAATTATATCATTGAATCTTAGTACTTCGATAGAATACAAGCGTCTGAAAAATGATATCGACAGGGAGTGCAAAATGGCTAAACAGGCATGGCAACAGGACAAATGTAAGGATATAGAGTCTTACCTCACTAGGGGTAATATAGATACTGCCTACAGGAAAATTAAAGAGACCATTGGAGAAAGGAGAACCACTCGCATGAATATCAAGAGCTTTGATGGAAACCCAGTTCTAAGCAAAGAAGGGAAAGCAGAAAGGTGGAAGGAGTATATAGAGAGTCTATACATGGGCGATGTACTTGAGGACAATATTATGGAAATGGAAGAGGATGTAGATAAAGATGAAATGGGAGATATGATACTGCGTGAAGAGTTTGACAGAGCACTCAATGACCTCAGTCGAAACAAGGCCCCGGGAATAAACAACATTCCATTAGAACTACTGACGGCATTGGGAGAGCCAGTCCTGACAAAACTCTACCATCTGATGAGCAAGAGGTATGAGACCGGCGAAACATCATCAGACCTCAAGAAGAATCTAATAATTCCAATGCCAAAAAAAGCAGATGTTGACAGATGTGAAAATTACCGAAGTATCAGTTTAATAAGTCACAGCTGCAAAATACTAACATGAACTCTTTACAAACGAATGTAAAAACTGGTAGAAGCCGACCTCGGGTAAGATCAGTTCGGATTCCGCAGAAATTTTCGAACACGTGAGGCAATACTGACCTTACGACTTATCTTAGAAGAAAGATTAAGGAAAGGCAAACCTACGTTTCTAGCATTTCTAAACTTAGAGAAAGCTTTTGAATATGTTGACTGGAATACTCTCTTTCAAATTCTAAAGGTGGCAGTGATAAATTACATGGAGCGAAGGGCTATTTAGAATTTGTGCAGAAACCAGATGGCAGTTATAAGAGTCGAGGGGCATGAAAGGGAAACAGCGATTGGGAAGGGAGTGAGACAGGGTTGTAGCCTATCCCCGATGTTATTCAATCTGTATATTGAGCAAGAAGTAAAGGAAACAAAAGACAAGTTCGGAGTAGGTATTAAAATCCAAGGAGAAGGAATAAAAACTTTGAGGTTCACCGATAACACTGTAATTCTGTCAGAGACAGCAAAGGACGCAGAAGAGCAGTTGAACGGAATGGACAGTGTCTTGAAAGGAGAATATAAGATGAACATCAACAACAGTAAACGACGATAATGGAATGCAGTGGAATTAAGTCGGGTGATGCTGAGGGAATTAGATTAGGAAATGAGACACTTAAAGTAGTAAAGGAGTTTTGTAATTTGGGTAGCAAAATAACTGATGATGGTTGAAGTAGAGAGGATATAAAACGTAGACTGGCAATGGAAAGGAAAGCGTTTCTGAATAAGAGGAATTTTTTAACATCAAGTATAGATTTAAGTGTCAGGAAGTCGTTTCTGAAAGTATTTGTATGGAGTGTAGCCATGTATGGAAGTGAAATATGAACGATAAATAGTTTGGACAAGAGGAGAATAGAAGCTTTCGAAATGTGGTGCTACAGAAGAATGATGAAGATTAGATGGGTAGATCACATAACTAATGAGAAGGTACTGAATAGAATTGGGGAGAAGAAGAGCTTGTGGCACAACTTGACCAGAAGAAGGAATCGGTTGGTAGGACATTTTCTCTGGCATCAAGGAATAACAAATTTAGCATTGGAGGGTAGCGTGGAGGGAGACCAAGAGATGAATACACTAAGCAGATTCAGAAGGATGCAGGTTGCAGTAAGTACTGGGAGATGAAGAAGCTTGCACAGGATAGGGTAGCGTGTCGAGTTGCATGAAAGCAGTCTCAGCACTGAAGACCACAACAACAAGAACAACAATTTAAGCTAGCCGATAATTCCATAATCATATGCAGCAATATTTATAAAATACCGCAGTTAAAGCTTTAGTATAAGCTTATAATAAGCAAGTAGGAAGGCAAATGTTTCCGTAGTTCAGTGTGTATCTGACGGACACTACATGATTGACGACGTAATCGTAAGATTTAAAAGCGGCCACCACAGCGTCTGACGGTACTTCAAATAGGAGCTAGAAAACCCGCAACATTCAGAGGCCAAAACAAGCGTGATCAAACACTACAGTCCCAATATTTGCATCAGGGTATTGAAACTTGAGATCGTTACCGTGGCACCGCACAACGTCGACGCACAGCTCGCCACTCACTAGCTTTATGTACACAGTAGTACTGAGGATCGCAAAATGTATTCCGAAAACGTATTATGGTGGGAGACGTATTTCATACCGTATAAAATGTTCAGCTTCATACGCCTTTGCTAGTTCGTGTTCTAATGGAATCGTTAATTTTTTCGTGTCTTGGCACTAAGAAAACACCACGATGGTCAATGAAATAGGACTTCGAAACAAGCCGCTACACGGACGTAAACAAACACGCACACGCTCGCAAGTAGCACAACAGGCAAGACGCAAAGAAGGCGTGCGCGCCTCACCACAGCCAGAGGCCGACAGTACCATTTGGGTATCCGTGGGCGACTCACGACCAGACCCAAACTTCCATACGTCTTCAACAATACGTCCACGATATGTACTTGTACATCCACTATGTGTATTCCCGTACAGATCAGACGCTGTGCTTCAAAGACGCATGCCCGGTATGGGCAGTTAAATACGATATTGCAGTGACGGTGTTATTCTGCTGACGATGCACTGCGGTTACCACATCTGTTGCTCAACGCACCAAATGAATTCGCAGTTGCGAATAATGACAACGTCTGATCTGTAGGGGAATGCACAGAGTGGATGTGCAAGTACATGTCGTAGAAGTATGGTTAACGACATACGGAAATTGGGACCTGGCAGTGAGTTGTGCACGGGTAGCCTAATAGTTAGGCGACCGCTTGCTATAAACGGGAAATCGAGGTCCGATTCCTGGTCCGGCAAAGAATTTCGTTGTCTTATTTCCACTGTACAGCTAGTGGTAGCCATTATTTGCAATTGCGAATTCATGTGTTGTGTTTAGTAATGGCTGTGGTCGCCAGTCCATCGTCATCAGAATAATATCGAAACTGCAATGTTGTACCACATGAACTTTGATGCAAATGCTTGTTATTTCAGCCAAAGCATAGTCATTGCTATAATAAAACACACACTCGTGTCTGTAGTGAAATTTAGGGTATAACAGTTCACTTCAAAAGAAGCAATTGAAGAGAAAGGATTCCATGTCCATTAGAAGCTACTGAAAACATTTTACTAGTTCTGGACGTAATGAATTTCAAGACTTTCGTATTCAGGTGGAGTAGTGTA
The DNA here is from genome assembly GCF_023897955.1 of Schistocerca gregaria. NCBI lineage: Eukaryota > Metazoa > Arthropoda > Insecta > Orthoptera > Acrididae > Schistocerca > Schistocerca gregaria. Next base: position 131,328,902 of record NC_064921.1, on the reverse strand, counting down.
AACCTGATTCAGTATTTTGCCTCGAAAACTGACCACTTCACCGCACAATGAAAATGATGTTTGAACATCGATAAACGCACGTTAAAGATTCGCAAATGCTGTAAATACTGTTACCCCAAGTTTAGCACTGCGAGCCAGGATCCCACAAAACATTCGGAACACGCACTTTGAGAAAGATCAACACAAAGCAAACTCAGAGCAACTTAATACATTATTCAGGCATAGCAGCGTCGCTGCAGCAGTAAAGCGCCGACAGGGAACGCAGACAAGAACAGACTACACTCGACTCGTAATGTGCCGTCCAAACGGCCAGCTTGCAGCAAAACATGCGATCACGCTGACTTCACATTGGCTAGCTGAACAATGGCCGAAGTTCTCCATTTGGGTTAACCCCACTGTGTTCACCAAAGCCTCTGATATAGGCAGTAATGGACGGCCAGGTACGGAACCATTTCTGCAGTATGCCCTTAGTTTTATAATAAGCATAAGAAATTACAGTTATCGAAATTGTCATTGTGACAAGCAATTTTCAAACTATAAAACTCACTCTGTAAACATTGTACTGTATTGTACTGTAATGAACTGGGGACCTAGAAACGACGGAGAGGCTTCATCCCCGCCGTAGCCCTCCGTGGTACACAACCGTACAAGACCCTACAGCAGTCCACTCACCCCACCGATGCACCCACATCGAACCCAGGGTGAGCTCTGCAAACATACTCCTATATCTGTAATAATAATAAAACTGTGCGGCTTTCGTATATGTACACTGAAAATATTTGCCAAAAACCGAATGCGGGTGATGTAAGGAGCGTAAGAGAACACATTAGGACTATTTCTGTAAACTTTGTCTGTTTGTTCCAACACGCTAATCTCCAAAACTACTAGACGAATTTTCATGAGCTCTTCACAGGTAACTTGAGCGTAGCTTGGAACAACATATAGCCGTTACGTAATCAAAAACTTATCACGGAAAAAAATATATCTTAATTTCAAATTTAAGAGTCTGGTCAGTTTAGTGATTTCGATCTTAATGACACGATCATCTCGGCGTAACACGTCAAAGTCTCAATAGATGTTGTTGTTAGCTCTTTTCACCTTAGTTAGCGAACTCTTTTTTATGTTTACGTCAGTGACGAGATTAAGCGCTACAATTTTCTCTTTACGAATTCAAACTAACATTAAATTTAGTTGACTAGGATATATGGTTTTAATGATTTCGAATTGTATATTGAAAGCTTAACGATATTGCTTTCCTTCTTTTGATAGGCCAGAAGAAACGAATTTATTGAGTTTGTTTTGTGATTTGGATGCCTCCTTATTACATTTTGATTTCGTTTTGCTTACGAATGAAAATGATCACGTATTTCTCTATGCACTACAACGGCTGAAAGACTAAGGACCACGCTGCTTCAAGAACTCAATAAACGCCTTGAGGCGATGCTTCCACCGGCTCGAGAACATTAGGCCTTACCTCATTCTAGAAACACATATTCGGAAAGCGAGGCGAGAGGTGACACTGATTGAGAGCGTCATGCAGTATCTCGCTCCTCACTACATTTTATAAACTAGTCCTCTGTCCAAAGATGCTTAGTTCTACCCATGCGAAGCCTGGGAGGGTTGCTAGTAGAGAATTATGGTACTATTCCTTAACTAAATACGGCATTGTACGTTACCACGTAGTGGCAGAATCCAACTAAGCGGTGCAGAATACCGAGAAACAAGAACAAGTCTGTGCATGCAGTGTCGCACCACCATTCAGACATTGTGCTTGCTACTCTCGAAGCCCACGCTCAGCAAATTAGCATTGCTGATCTTCAAAAATGGCTCTGAGCACTATGAGACTTAACTTCTCAGGTTTTCAGTCCCCTAGAACCTAGAACTAAGTAAACCTAACTAACCTAAGGACATCACAGACATCCATGCCCGAGGCAGGATTCGAACCTGCGACCGTAGCGGTCGCGCGGTTCCAGACTGTAGCGCCTAGGACCGCTCGGCCACTACGGCCGTCTGCTGATCATCTTCATCTGCATCTATATGGACACGCTGTAAACCACACTTAAGCGCCTGGCAGAGGGTCCATTGTACCACCTTCAGAATAAGTTCCTTTTATTCTAATTGCGAACAGCGCGCGGGAAAAACGAACAACTTTATCTTCCCTTACGAGCTCTAATTTTCCTTATTTTATTATGACGATCGTTTCTGCCTACGTATATCGGTATCAACAAAATATATTCACATTTGGAGGAGAAGTATGGTGATTGAAACTTCGTGAGAATATTCCGCATCCACGAGAAACGCCTTTGTTTTAATGATTTCCACTCCAAATTTCGTATCATGTCCGTGACACTCTCTCCCCTGCTTGTCAGTAATACGAAACATGCTGATATTCTTTGAACGTTGTCGATGTATTCCGTTAATACCGCACCTTGCAGCAGTATTCCAAAAGAGGATGGACAAGTATAGTGTGGGCAGTTTCCTCAGTACATGTGTTGCATCTGCTAAGTATTCTGTCAATAAAATTCGATCTTTGGTTCGTCTTGCCGACAGCATTTCCTATGTGTGATTTCCTGGTTCAGTTGTTTGTGATTCTAATTCCTACCTATTTGATTCTTTACCGTGTAAGCGAAGTTCAACAAATTCCTTTGAGACTCGTGTGCATCATCTGACACTTTTCGTTATTTAGGGTCAACTGCCAATTTTCGCAGCTCGTAGATATATTTTCTTCATAGTTTGGCACTTACTAAGACCTGTGACCTCTCTGACAGGAAATCACAAATCCAGTAGCATAACTGAGACGATATTCCATATGCATGCAATTTGATGTCAAGGAGTTTGTAAGATAGTGTTAAAAGCCTTCTGGAAGCCTATAATACCAGAATCAACCTGAATCCGTTGTCAATAACACTCAACTTCTCGTGGGAGAAAAGAACTAGTGTTGTACGACATAAACGATGTTTTCAGAATCCATGTTGACTGTATGTCAACTCACCGTTCTCTTCGAGGTAATTCATGATGTTGTAATTCGATTTATGCTCCAAAATCCAGATGCATATCGGCCTTAATGTTATGGCCCTGTAATTTAGTGGATTCCTCACACTGCCCTTCTTTATAACTGGTGTTACCTCTACAATTTTCCAGTCATTGGGGGCGGATCTTGCGTCTAGCGACAGATTTTATATGATTACCTCCAATGCGAATTAAACGTGCTCCAGACAACATACAGTGTGAAGGTAAACTGAGAGAGGATAAGTTATTCTCTCACCAAATTTTTTCATACGAAAAATTATTAAAAATTTCATTACAACCTGACACACCTTGAGTGAGACGCTAGAAACTTAACAGCTTGAGCAGATGTTGATGGAGCCTGGAAGGGTGCTAAAAACATGAGGTATTTTTACGATTCTTAGCTATCAGAAATGGCATGTTGGGAATTGAAAGAAAGTGGCGGCGAGCCCATCTCTATCTAAATCTTGCTGGACAGGTCAACAGCCAGACAGGGCAGCCCCTCGTCAGGACAGGTTACATCGCTACACGAAGCAAACAGGGTAACACTGCCAGTCCGGCATTGTCAGTGTGCAGATCCCAATCGCCACTTGCTCTCAGCTGCACCTATTTACAGAAAATTAGCAGATTTGATCAATCAAAGTGTAATCGGCGTCAAATCAATTCAGACTGCGTTATCCACATTTTTAGGGCCAGAGTAATTGACTCACTCCACTAGTTTAACTGTCTCTACCACCCACGTTCCTTTTAGTTATTTACAGTGTTCAATCAATAACTTGTTAAGCAAAATTTGTCTCTTTTGAGAAAATAAATGTTGTTAGTACACTAACTTCCCCATACATTCTCAATCATTTATATAGTTCAATCAGGGTTACCTTTCAGAATATACAACGATCTAAGACAATTTAGAGCAAAGACAAAAAAGGCCAGGGAACAGGCCAACAGCTCTCTGCCTATCTTACCTGAGAGGTGTCTGCGAATGCTTCAGTGCAACGACAAAAGAAGAGAATAACACCTCTCTAGTTGTCTGTTACCTTACGTGAGAGATGTCAGCGACCGAGCAGAGGTGGTGTTGCGCCACGGAAGGACTCCATTCACACTGTCCGCGCAGTAGAAGTTTACAACTCCATTGTGAATGAGGTGAGGTATGCGACGGCGAAGCTGGGAGATTCATTACCGCTCGCGTGCCGATCCATCAGTGTTGAAATAGCTAAAGTACACCCTTCATGCTCGGGAAAATAAGAAAGTCCATCGAGACAATTCCACATCAAAACAACATGAACTATGAGAATGGTACAAGAAGCCAAAGGCCTGCCTGACAGTATCCAAATCAAACGCTCCGCGCGTGTCCGCCAGCCGTAGATCAGCTAGACGTGGTTTTACCAGTGTTAACGGGCGTTCACATGCGCTAGCTGCGTCTTGCTGCATGAAAAACCCCTGGATTACCATTCACTTACAGTATCGGCGACACTTCCATTGTGTGCAGCTATTGGCAGTTCGTTTCCCATAGTCATAGCATATCAGGTGATAATACAGGTCAATGGGCGCTCCAGTCAGGAACTACGTGGCTGCTACGGTCGCAGGCTCGAATCCTGCCTCGGGCATGGATTTGTGTGATGTCCTTATGTTAGTTAGGTTTAAGTAGGTCTAAGTCTAGGGGACTGATGACCACCCATGTCAAGTCCCGTAGTGCTTAGAGCCATCTTTTAGGTCAATGGGAAACGATGAATCTAGTCACTTGTGGAAAATACGAACACAGACAGCAAGAGGTGGACGATTATAGATAGGGCTATCATGGGTTGTAAATTTGGTTACCGGTTTTCGTGTTCTCTTTTCTTGTATTATATGATTCTCGTTATATGACAGGATTTGGTTCAAATGGCTCTGGGCACTTAGGAACTTAACATCTGAGATCATCAGTCCCGTAGAACTTAGAACTACTTAAACCTAACACAAACGTCCATACCCCAGGCAGGATTCGAACCTGCGACTGTAGCAGTCGGTCGGCTCCGGATTGGTGAACCTAGAACCGCTCGGCCACTAACAGGATTTCTTGGGATATTGTTTCGAACTCCAACGTTGTATTCTGCTTACGAGTTGTCAAAGCCAACGAATCTTAATGCCGCCATACACTCCACATCATGAAAACTTTTATCGAATGTTACTATCTCTTCGGTTCCGCCATGGGCGTAGATGATGTCTGACCACACGACTCATTATTCATCCTGTTCACTCCCCATAACCCACCGCGCAAACAGTTACCAACTGCAGCACGCAACGTAAAAGCTTCCTACCCTCTAAGTGCACTTCCACCAACCGCTGGGTACAAGGTGTCGACTCTCTGACGTACGCCAATCACCTGCTAGAGTAGCAAAGTCCTACAGTGCTGCCACCGCTCCACAGTCAACAAGTTACGCCGCTAGTCCCCGAACAACCAAAGTAATGTGGTAAATAAGGACAGCACTCGAATTCCAGGGAAATTTTTATTAGGTTGTACAGAGAACTTCTCTACTATGACGGCAGAAAGTTCTGCTATCTCCGGTACTTCGTTACAGAGTAATAAAGTGTTTGTGATCCATTCTTTTTAGCGCCGGCTGCTGTGGCTGAGCGGTTCTACGCGCTTCAGTCCGGAAGAGCGCTGCTCCTACGGTCGCAGGTTAGAATCCTGCCTCGGACATGTGTGTGATGTCCTTAGGTTTAAGTAGTTCGAAGCGACTGTGACCTCAGATGTTAAGTCCGATAGTGCTCAGAACCATTAGAACTTTTTATTGCACCATTTAACTTCGCTTCTCTGTAGATATCTTCACAACAGTGAAAAGCTCTTTAATACATAATCACTGAAACGCTAAAATCTACACAGAGAGTAATGTAACGACCCTCATACACAAAAATACTGTGACGTGGTACCCGTCGCTTCCGTAGCAACTCTTCATAGCATACCATACACGAGGGTCAACCAGCCATCTCTTCGTCAGTAAACAATCGATATTGTTGAATATCGCTGTTGTCGTACAATTAACACTCCAACAGAAAAGAGACATAAGGAAGCACTACAGAATGAATGACTGAGAGTGAAATGTGGACTGTACGACGATATTGCAGTGTCTGTATTGTTCAGAAGGTCGGTTTAGTCAATTAAAATGTCTGCCTTATACACCAATCTACATAATGAATGTAAGAGTGCAGACTGTAGATGCGTGATCACCGAAATGAAGAAGTCTGGATCTAACTGTGAATCTGAATCCTGTAGTCTAAGGTAAGGTGACCAAGCGCGTTTAGCAGCAAATCCGAGTTCGACTTCCGGTCTGGCACAGATTTTCACTGTCGTCATTCCATTGTACAGATGAAGGTTGCCCATATTCGTAACTGCGAACATATTTCATGTATAAACTGGATTGGTCATTAGCTGTAGTCTATCACAGGAACTCTCAGTGAACGGATCAAGTTTGTCCTCAAACAAGACACACAGCTCATAGTATTGTCATTTGCACTGTTGTGCAAAAATTTTCAGTGCAAGATAGATACAAAGGTAAATGAGGATAAGAAATCAAACTAAATGCAATTATTGTGTAACAAACAATCCAACATCCTTGAACCCTTACACCAAATGAAAATATTTCTGAGGAACTTTCGAAATTTTACCAGTGTATTTCCGGGTCACCCTGTATGGTGAAGACCATCCTCTGAATCCATTCATTTCGTAGCACTAAACAGGTCCGCATCATAGAAGGTTATTCCATCATAATGAAGCAGTCTAATGCACCCAAGGATCTTATTCAAAGCAAGCAGTGGCTCAAAAACTGCTGACTGCTCTCTATACCGCCCATATAGAAGCGATCGCCAAAGCCGAGAACTCACGAACTGCCCTGGAAGACCGACAATAAGCGAACGATAGCGGGCATATGTGAATGCAGAACCATCTTCACAGAATACTGATCGCTCGCGTACGGTTTATATAACTGAGAATTGTTTGCTCAGGATGGTCGTTCACATGTAGCTCTTATGTGAAGCACCCTTCGTGCACGCGGTCATATATCGCGATGATTGTATGGTGATTGTGAACCATTTTCCACATGGCCATTCTCGAACGTTGCGGTATCCGCAGCTTGGGGTGTCGAGTGATTCCATAATTTGATGGTACTGCAGGTGAGAGGTTGGTTGTCTGTGCTTCAATATCATGGCAAATAACACACCGAATAAGCAAGATTTTACATTTAATATTTTATATGGTATTTAGAGGTCTTTGTAATATTACCTGCATGCTACGGAAAACTACGGTAACCTGACAGAGGTGTTTTGTATATCTGTTGTAAATGCCTCATTACTGAATGAATTTATTTTATTTTATTATTTCTACTTGCTTTTAAATGTCTTTCCGAGATTTGATAGTTTTAACTGACGCCACTGACGTTGTGAATAACAGCCACAGATGAAATAACAATAACTGAGTTTACACTCTGCTTAGAACGTTCGGTTCTTGTCGTTAGGAGTCTCTGACCAGCGATTTGTTTAACATCGCCTCCTGCCATGGAGGAGAAGAAAGAAGGTAGGTAGCACTGCAGACTTAACACTATATGTTGTTTTGAAGCCAGACAGAATAAACTAGGCCTGCCGCCGTTGTAAATAACTCAAAACATTCGCAATCCACTGCTTACGATTGCTTCTTTTTCGTTATTTCTGTCGTGTGAGCGCAACAACTGATTTTAGTACTAAAAATAATACAGCTTATATGAATAACATACTGTCAGGAAGGCAATTTCGATACGTCGCTGGAGAGTAAGGCAACAGATTTAACTTTACTTTCGAAAATATAGCGAAAAGGAATTCTCTGCATGCAATATACAAAGGGAGGAATCATCATGCAGAATTCATAATTGGTGTCATTAACTACAGAGACTAGCAGACAAATTGTTGGAAGAATGCACGTGAATGAGCAGAGAAGCATTCGACTATCTCATCAATAAATTGGAGGCGAATGTTTTTTACATGGTCAAGAACACGTAGCTGGAGAGGAAGCCTACAAAACTACCGTTATTTAGGAAAGTAAAGCAAAAAGTACGGCTCCACATGAAACTTAGGAAGGAAGGAATCTTCATGGAAAATTCATTATTTATACCATTGACTACGGAAACCACGAGACAAATTCTTCGAAGAATGCAAGTGAATGAGCAGAGGAGCAGTCGACTGTCTCATAGATAAATTAAATACGAATGTTCTTTACATGATCAAGAACTTTTAACAGCCGACAAATGAGGAAGAGTGACTGACGGCCTTAAATGCAAAAGAATCAGGATGGCATCTGCGAGCTAGCACTGGTGTAATGGTATCGTTCACGGTTTGATATTTCATCTGAGAAAAGGGCATGGGTTCGGTCCTGGCAATTTCTACTGACTCAGCTACAGTTCTGTATACTAAGTTATGTGTACTGTTTATACTGTATCGCTAACTACATTTTTAGGCCTTCAGTATGACATCTTCACTCTTCAGCGGAGTGTCGCTGGTAAAAAACTTCCTGTCAGATTAAAATTGCGTGCGCGACTGAGATTCGAACTCAGTGCATTTGCCATTAGCTGGCTAGTGTTTTAAGGTCTTGTAAGACTACTTCATCTTTAAGTATATATGCACCTGGCTCACAGACATTAAAATCGTAATAAAATTTAATTAACAACCATGAATTACTACTCATATTCGACGTTGTGAACTAATTCATCAGCAGTCAACGTTAAGGCCAAGCGTTTCAGTTAATCTAAATAGTCTGTATAAGTAAAGCATACAATTGTTTCGAAAAGTAAGTCAAACGTTTTGTGGAATGATTTGTCTAAATGTACGAAATAAAAAGCTTTAGAGAAACACTTGAGGCACCTCATTTTCTGTTCGTGATTTCGAGCATCATTCAGAGACAAGTAGAATATTTCTGTGATTTATTTATTTCTTTTACGCAAATTATTTCACAAAATATATGAACGATTCATTTCACAAAATATTTTACCAAATTATTTCATTTTTTGTTTTCGAGTTTTATTGAGATATCACGATCTTACTGGCACCTCATTTGCCTTCCTAAAGTCTTCTCGAAAACCATAACCTTGGTACTTGATTCGAAGGAAGCCTTTTTGACATTTAAATATCTCACCAATATATCTATTTATGTGAAAAATATCATGGCCTTGAACAGATGGACTTTTTGACACTTCATTTACATAGCTTGTTAACAGCTTTTCGTGAAAAATTTCAACTTTTCTTCGAATTAGTAATAAAGTTGTTCTTAATTACCCTGATTACTTGGAAGCAATTAGTCCACAGCTCGTGGTCTAGGGGCTACCGTTGCTGCCTCTGGATCACGGGGTCATTGGTTCGATGGCCGGACGGGTTGGAGATTTTCTCTGTCCGGGGACTCGGTGTTTGTGTTGTCCTCATCATTTCAGCATCGTCATCATTCGTGACAGTGGCTAGATTGGACTGTGTAAAAATTGTCACTTTGTGTGGGAGCTGATGACCCCGCAGTTGAGCGCCCCCCAAAACCAAACATCATCATAATCAAGCAATTAAATATATTCATGCAAAACTAGACCTCACGCTGGTCACTTTGATACCTCGATTGTCCGTTTCTCTCTCTTTGTTGGGCTATGAAAATTCGGACAAAACCTCTTGGTGTATTTTATAAGGAGTCTAGTTTCCGCTCTGTTCACATGTTTTACAAAAACTTATGGTGTAGTAATCATACAATAAAGTAGTTCTTCCTACGTGGTGTCATTTACAAAAAAACGTCGTTTCGAAATCTTTAACCGTTTATGAGATACGACGATTTTTGCTAGCACTGGTTTCCCGAAGCGCAGGAAAGCGCAGGACGTGCCGCGAGCGACCTGTCCGCTGATATAACAAACAATATATCGAGAATGAAAAGAAATATCATTCCTGTCTCAACTTTAAATACAATTTAGATATACTGGTTAAATTTCTTACGCAATAGTGTATTGCCTAAAATGAACCATACGGAAAGTCTACACTGTGCGATTTTACGTCTGCACACTGTTAAAAATATCGTGCAGCTATGTACTCAGCTTCTTTCGGCACAGAACCTATGACGAATAACGAAAATAAATTCAATCCAATCAGATATTAAGCTGTAGGACGCGGAAGGACCAAATTTTTCACCGACTAGTTTTGTTAAAGTTGGATGCAGAGCATTTCATAGCTGCCGGCGAGTCCGCACCATTGCTTTGCCTGGAAGACACGTCGCTGTCGCTCTCACTGTCACGCGTGCTGAAGCGACGAGATGGAAACACGTTTGAATTCAAGTGTCACTAGTTGTAGCAGATAACAGGCTGCACCACGGGCATCGCCCACGCAGGACACTTGCGTAAACACGCCTGCGGTGGTATTTCTTCGTCTGAAGCTGTCGCGCGGTGTCCATCGCTTCCCGAGTAGGACGCAGCCTAAGCTGCTCCAGCGATAACCCTAGTTACGACACCCGGCGTACATTCGAAAAATTGCAACCTACCGACTACAATCACGCCATGAGGCGCCACCGCCAGCTTACGGCAGCCTGCGTACTCCAGCGGGCGCGAACTTGTTCAAAGCGAACGCCCCGCCACGGACGCCAATATGAAGTCAGGCTGTATTCTCGTGAAGTGTTTGAACTCACCGCTTATTACTAAGGAGATACACAGACTTGAAATGATAGTGTTGTATGATCGTTATAGGGATTCAGTGTACATTTCCATCTGACAGTGTTTGTATTCAGATCTTATGTGAACTTCAGTTGAGAGATTAAACATGTTATTCCTCTCCTGTCTGCGGTTTTTGTTGTTCCGCACCTCCGGGATACAACAGTTATCAGACAGGCATGAATCTGTATTCCTTGCGATTCATTTGTACAAAACTGACGATGAGAAAATGTCTATGTTCACTCTAACGTACCACTGTAGGTTTCCGGTACTGAACTGCGACAATTTGAGAAATTTGATCATACAGAGACCTTAAAAGTGCGATAAATGTTATTAGAGGAACATAATGATTCGTAATGGTGTGGTTAATCATTTAATGTGTCCTTTATCCTAACTTATTAATTAAATGAAACGTGCATTAACAAACTATCAAGAGTTATGCTCGAAGTTAAAGCGAACATGCAAACTGGAACATAAAAACGTTTTGCCGCAATGAAATGGAAGAGCATATCCTTACATGTGAAGAGATGATGTCAAATTTAAGCATGTCGAACGAAAGAAAACTCGTTTTCGACAATAGCAGAAGTAAATGGATTGCCCAGTGCAGAGGAAGCCTTGTCTGGTAGAAATTAGGCTGAAGATGTCAGTCGAGTAAATGTCGCGGAGTCCGAGTTGAATGATGAAAGCTCCAAACTAAACTTCCAAATCCGACCCAAAGAGGACGACAACTACTTCAAGCAATGGAGAAGGGGACCGCACACTAACTGGAAGTACTTTGGAATGATACTGAAAGTATGACTTGATGAAAGGAGCACTAAAGGTAAAAGCGTATTTAGAAGCACCATAATATTAACTTATTTTGAAATATTGTGCGCGTGAAGAAGAGTATTGTCATAGACTGTGTAACGCCGTCGTTCTAGTGTAGGTCGGTGGACTTTACACTGAACCCTTGCGTAAGTTTTTCACCGTTGTTGAAGCATTTCCGAAAGGCAGCAAATTAGACTGGTAATCGGAGTGCAGATGGAACGATTTACAGGGGAAGGTTTTACAAGCGAGGAGGCAAGCGTCGAAAGTTGGGAAACGTTAATGGTGGATGTTCTCAGAATTCAGTTCCAGATGTTTACTAGCAGATGAGAGCAGCAGAAAGATGTACGCATACAGTACGATTACAGTCGGCCATTAATAATCTTCCAGAAACAAATTTTCACTCTGCAAGAAGTTTCATCAATAATCTAGCTGGAAAAGGAGCTAATGTGTTAATGGACTGCGACCATTAGAGGAACAGTGTATAAGGTTATTTATAATACTGAACAGACATTAGAAATATCAACTTAAAAAGAGACATATATCGCTGCATGGGCACAGTATATAATATGAGTGAAGTGGAGTTGTAAACAAAGTGCAGATAAATGAATTCTAGCAGACGTGTGCTCATTGTTAAGGTCTGTGCAAAATAACGTGGTTGGTAGACGTTCAGACGGCAGGACATGAGTGCGGAGAGTGGTATTGATGACGGATGCGAGAAGGCGCTCCAGTTGAAGTGCTGATAGCTGGAGGAAAAAAGCCATTCTAAACTATAGCATACATTCACATTTTTCGCAAACATTAAGTGGGCCCCCTCCCTGACCACACTTCCATGGTGACCATTCCAAAAGATCTGTCACTTCTGCTTTGTTATACCCAAACAGAATTCCTCTGAATATGCAGAGATATACTTTCACCTAACTCCTTAACCATTTGTAACTTTCAGAGAAGCGTCATGAGTGGAGAATTTCAAGTAAAACCTACACATTTCTCTTGTTGCCGTGTTAAAATTTGCTTCTTTGACCAAAGGAAAGCAGAGTTTACTTAATATGTTGTGCAGATCCAATTGAGAGAGAAATCTGGAACATTGGTTTATTAAGTTTATGGAGTACCAGCGTCTATGATTATTAACCGAAACGTCCTCAGTCCTGGGTGCAAAAACTGCCACTTTTTAAATTTTGGTTAATAATCAGCATCGCCGATCGAAGACTTTCGGCATAAGAAACCACCCTCATTCTGCCAACGGCCTTGTCAAAGAGGGCAAAGAAGTGGACAGAGGTTCAGGGCACTCTCTTGCTCCTGGGTTGGCAAACTGCCCGTAAAGGGCGGAAGAATCGGCAATGCCTAACGGCATGAGGACTCAAAAGGCAGTGGAAACCAATGCATTAAAGATACATAACGTGTATCCACAGCACATGTGTCTTGTAACTGAAAAGGTGTCATGATGATCTCTCCACTGCCAAATGATTCCGGAATAGCCCCACATTCGGATCTTTGTAAGGGAGCTTCGAAAAGGGAGGTGACCATGAGAAAAAGATTCAATAACCAGAGACATAATAACGTTCTACTAGTCGGGGCGTGTAATGCCAGTAGCTTAAACGTGGTAGGGAAACTAGAAAATCTGCAAAGGGAAACGATAAGGCTCAGTCAAGATATAGTATGTGTCAGAGAAGTGAAATGGAAAGAAGATAAAGATTTCTGGTCAGACTAGTGTTGGGTAATATCAACAGCAGCAGAAAAAGCTACAAAGAGAGTAGAATTACTGATGGATAGGAGGGTAGGTGAGAGAGTGGGTTACTGTGAACAGTTCAGTGATACAGTTGCTTTAATCAGAATCGGCAGCAAATCACCACCAACAACGATAGTTCAGGTACATACGCCGATGTCGCAAGCTGAAGACGAAGAGACAGAGAAAATATATGAGTATATTGATGGATAATAATCAATGTAAAGGGAGAAGTAAATCTAATAGTCATGAAGAACTGGAATCCAGTTGTAGGGGAAGGAGTAGAAGAGAGGAGAAAGACTAATTCAATTCTGTAAGAAATTTCATTTAGTAAAGGAATACGCTGTTCAAGAATCACAAGAGAGGATGTTTACGTGAAAAGGACAAGAGATATGGGAAGATTACAGTTAGATTACATCAGGGTTAGACAGAGATTCCAAAATCAGATACTGGTTTGCAAGACGAACCTCGTAGCAGATGTAGACACACATCACAATGTAGTAGTGATGAAGAGCACGCTGAAGTTTAATAGTTTAGTCGGGGAGAATCAATACGCAAAGAAGTGGGATACAGATGTACAAAGGGATGACGAGATACGCTTGAAATTCTCTAATGCTATAGATACAGCAATAAGGAGTAGTTCAGTAGGCAGTACAGTTGAAGAGGAATCGACATATCTATAAAGGGCAATAAAAGCATTGGAACTAAGAATGTAACCCCCAAAAACACCGTTGCTAACAGAAGAATTACTTAGTTGAACAATGAAAGAAGAAATTACAAAATTGTAAGGGAAATTTAGAAATACAGAAATACAGGTTGATGAGGAATGAAATAAATAGGAAGGGCAGGGAAGCTAAAACGAAATGGCTACATGAAAAATGTGAAGACTGACTCAGCGTCTAGGAAAGTCAAAATAACCTTCGGTGAAAGTAAAAGCAAGTCCAGTCTATAGAAGACCTCTGAGGGGTAGACCTGTCTAGAAGAAGAAACAGGAGTCCATTATAAGGGAAAGGAATTCGGTATTAGTATCTGAATTTTGGGGAGCCTTCGAAGTTTTAAACTCAAATGCGGCAGAAGGGTAGTAACATTCCACAAGAATTTCTAAAATCATTACCGGAAGTGGCAACAAAACGACTGTTCACGTTAATGTGTAGTAAATTTGAGCCTGGAGATATCTGATTTTCAGAAAAATATCATCCACACAATTGCGAGGACTGCAACATGTGACATGTGCGACATTTTTGCACAATCAGCTTAACAGCTCATGCATCCAAGCAGCTGACATGACTAATAGATAAAAGAATGGAAAAGAAAAATGAGGATGTGTTACGTGACGACCATTTTGGCTTTAGGAAAGGTTAAGGCACCTCAGAGGCAGTTCTGACGTTGGGTTTGATCATAGAAACAAGACTAAGAAAATTCAAGACACGTTCGTAGGATCGGTCGATCTGGAAAAAGCGTTCAACAATGTAAAATGGTGCAAGGTGTTGAAATTGTGAGAAAACTAGGTGTAAACTAAAGCGAGAGACGGGTAATGTACAATGTGTACAAGAGCCAAGAGGTTAAATAAGTGTTGACGACCAAGAACGAAGAGCCCAGATTAAAGGAGTTGTAAGACAGGGATGTGGTCTTTTGCCTCTACTGTTCAATCCGTACATTGAAGACGCAGTCATGGAAGGACAAAGCGATGAGGACATTAAAAGAAGACTAGCAAAAGCAAAAAGGAGATTCCTGGCCAAGACAAGTCCACTAATATCAAACATAGACCTTAATTTGAGGAAGGAATTTCTGGGTGTGTAAGTTTTGAGCACAGCATTGTGTGGTAGTGCAACATGGACTGTGAGAAAACCGGAACAGAAGGGAATGGAAATATTTGAGATGTGGTGCAACAGACGAATGACTGATAAGGTAAGGTAAGGAATGAGGAGGTCCTGCGCAGAATCGGAAAGGAACGAAATATGCGGAGAACACTGACAAAGAGAAGGGGCAAGATGGTAGTACATATGTTAAGACATCAAAGGATGACTTCCATGGTACTAGAGGGAGCTGTAGTCGGCAAAAACCGTAGAGGAAAACAGATATTGGAATATATCCAGCAAATAATTGAGAACGTTGGATGCAAGTGGATTGGAGATGAAGAGGTTGACACAGGAGAGGGATTCTGGGCAGGCCGCATCCAAGCAGTCAGAAGACTGATGAGTCAAAGAAAAAAAAACGAGGAACTGAGGAAAACTACGGTCACTATATTATGAAAAAGCCCAACCTTGCTAAAAGATAAACATGTGATGTCTTCAGTTATGTAGTTCCCCAACTCATAGCACTTGTCGTTTCACCAGCTGTGGATGGCCCTCAAAAATTACATCTTCTTTTTACTAGTGGAATAATACGGTAAATTATGAATCATCATCATCATTTAAGACTGATTATGCCTTTCAGCGTTAAGTCTGGAGCATACCCTCCCCCCCCCCCCCCTCATGATCCCCTATTCGGTGTTAACATTGGTGCCTCTTCTGATGTTAAACCTATTACTTCAAAATAATTTTTAACCGAATCCAGGTACCTTCTCCTTGGTCTGCCCCGACTCCTCCTACCCTCTACTGCTGAACCCATGAGTCTCTTGGGTACCCTTGCTTCTCCCATGCGTGTAACATTACCCCACCATCTAAACCGGTTCGCCCTGACTGCTAAATCTATAGAGTTCATTCCCAGTTTTTCTTTGATCTGCTCATTGGGGACCTCCGCCTGCCGTTGTTCCCATCTACTAGTACCTGCAATCATCCCAGCTACTTTCATATCTGTAACCTCAACCTTGTTGATAAGGTAACCTGAATCCACCCAGCTTTCGCTCCCATGTAACAAAGTTGGTCGAAAGATTTAACGGTGCCCAGATAACTTAGTCTTGGTACTGACTTCCTTCTTGCAGAAGAGAGTAGATCGTAGCTGAGCGCTCACTACATTAGCTTTGCTACACCTCGCTTCCAGTTCTTTCACTATGTTGCCATCCTGTGAGAATATGCATCCTAAGTACTTGAAACCGTCCACCTGTTCTAACTTTGTTCCTCCTATTTGACACTGAATCGTTTTATATTTCTTTCTCACTGACATTACTCTCGTTTTGGAGATGCTAATCTTCATACCATAGTCCTTACATTTCTGATATAGCTCTGAAATATTACTTTGCAAACTTTCAATCGAATCTGCCATCACAACTAAGTCATCTGCATATGCAAGACTGCTTATTTTGTGTTCACAAATCTTAATCTCACCCAGCCAGTCTATTGTTTTCAACATATGATCCACAAATAATGTGAACAACAGTGGAGACAGGCTGCAGCCTTATCTTACCCATGAAACTACTCTGAACCATGAACTCAATTTACCGTCAACTCTAACTGATACCTGATTATCCATGTGAAGACCTTTAACTGTTTGCAAAAGTTTGTCTCCTTTTCCGTAATCTCGTAGAACCGACAATAACGTCCTCCTAGGAACCCGGTCATATTGCTTTTCTAGATCTATAAAGCATAGATACAATTCCCTGTTCCACTGATAACACTTTTCCATTATTTGCTGTAAGCTAAAGATCTGGATCTGACAACCTCTAAGAGGCCTAAACCCACACTGATTTTCATCCAGTTGGTCCTCAACTAATACTTGCACTTTCCTTTCAACAATGCCTGAGAAGTTTTTACCCACAACGCTGATTAAAGGGATACCTCTATAGTTGTTACAATCTTTTCTGTTTCCATGTTTAAAGATTGGTGTGATTACTGCTTTTGTCCAGTCTGATGGAACCTGTCCCGACTCCCATGCCATTTCAATTGTCCTGTGTAGCCATTTAAGACCTGGGATTCCACTGTATTTGAAGAGTTCCGACTTAATTTAATTCACCCCAGCTGCTTTATTGCACTGCAATCTATTGACCATTTTCTCCACTTCCTCAAATGTGATCCTATTTCCATCATCATTCCTATCCCATTCTACCTCGAAATCTGAAACATTACTGAACGTATATTCACCTACATTGAGCAACTCTTCAAAATATTCCCTCCATCTGCCCAAGGCATCCACAGGACTCACAAGCAGTTTTCCTGACCTGTCCAAAATACTTGTCATTTCCTTCTTACCTCCCTTTCGAATACTGCTAATTACACTCTAGAATGGTTTTCCAGCAGATTGACCCATAGTCTCCAACCTGTTTCGAAAGTCTTCCCAAGATTTCTTCTTGGATGCTGCAATTATCTGTTTGGCTTTGTTTCTTTCTTGAACATAATTTTCTCTGTCTACCTGAGTTCTAGTATGTAGCCATTTTTGATTCACCTTCTTTTTCCTTTTACAGGCTGCCTTGACTGTGTCATTCCACCAATCTGTTTGCTTCATCCTTCTTTTACAGACTACTGTTCCAAGACATTCTTTAGCCACTTCTAGTACTGTGTCCCTGTACCTTGTCCATTCCTTTTCCAATGACTGTAATTGACCACATTCAACTAATTGGTACCGCTGTTATGTACTTGTGCCTGATTTCTTTACCATGAAGTTTCTCCACTCTTATCCTCCTATATATGGACCTCACCTCCTGCACTTTCGGTCTCACAATCCAAATTTCACTGCAGATTAAATAATGATTAGTGTCATCAAAGAATCCCCTGAATACACGTGTGTCCCTCATAGCCTTCCTGAATTCCTGATCTGTTATTATATAGTCAATGACAGATCTGGTTCCCTGCTTTCCAAAGTATACCGGTGAATGTTTATAAAAGGAGTTTGTGATTACTAAGCCCATACTGGCACAGAAATCCAAAAGTTGTTTCCCGTTCCTGTTGGCCTCCATATCCTCTCCAAATTTACCCCTAACCTTTTCATATCCTTCTGTTCGATATCCAATCCTGGTCTTAAAATCACCCATGAGCAGAACACTGTCCTTGTCCTTTAACAACTACATCACTGAGTGCCTCACAAAAACTATCCATCTTATCTTCATCTGTCCCTTCACAATGCGAATATACTGACACTATCCTAATTTTCTTGCTAGACACTGTCAAATCTATCCACATCAGTCGTTCGTTTACATACCTTACTGCAACTACGCTGGGTTCCATTTCTTTCCTGATGTAAGGCCCTACACCCCATTGTGCTATTCCTGTTTTGACTCCTGACAGGTAGACCTTGTATTCTCCCACTCCCTCTTCTTTCTCACCCCTTACCCG
The DNA here is from genome assembly GCF_023897955.1 of Schistocerca gregaria. Taxonomy (NCBI): domain Eukaryota; kingdom Metazoa; phylum Arthropoda; class Insecta; order Orthoptera; family Acrididae; genus Schistocerca; species Schistocerca gregaria. The sequence continues at coordinate 131,310,492 of NC_064921.1, read as the reverse complement.
AATGTCACTAACAGCTAAAACGTCCATCCCCATCTTACTTTCAGCCTCTGCCAGCTCTACCTTCTTCCCAGAGTAGCCCCCATTGATATTAATAGCTACCCATCTCATTACCATTTGTATGCCAAGTCGCAAGTCGTATCTTAGGAGTCCCTGGTTTGTCAGCTAGAGGTGGGACTGCGTCACCTCCAAAGGTCCGAGGCATTTTGCTCTGATTGTTGCCAGCTTCATATTTAAAGTACCAGGGAAGCAGGTTGCTAGCCTTACTTGCCCCGAGTCCCATTGGGTTTTACCCCTAACGGCTGAGGGACTAACTGGTGGATTTGGTAGCCTTTGGCGTATGAGCACAAAGGTGACCACGACTCAGAATATGTCCGAGATGCCCAGCCTTATTCCAAAGTAACTGGTATCCCGACTATCGGGACCACTTACTTGGCCACTCATACGTTGCCTGTGGTTCATGAACTAGGACATGACTACAGGAACCCACACCATGAACCAATTATGAAGTTTTGCATAATAAATATATGGAAAAATATTCACCTCTTTGCATGCTGTCATTTACCAAAATCTCTTTATGATAACTCAAATCGTTTATGAAATATTAGGAATGCTGTGGATATTTCACTGTGATTTTATCGCTGACGCGGCATGATCTCAAATGAGTCTGTTACACCTGATTAATTTTCTGGAGATTGGTGACAGATTGAGACCTCCACCCAAGTCTAAAAAAACTGATATATTAGCTACATTTCATACACAGCAACATATTATGTGATATGCACCAAACGCAAAATAATAGCGGATCTTAGTTTTCACTGCAATTTTTTTCGATTTCTATCAGTGTCTTACTCAGATGTAAATATAAATGGTTCAAATGGCTCTGAGCACTATAGGACTTAAAATATGTGGTCATCAGTCCCCTAGAACTTAGAACTACTTAAACCTATCTAACCTAAGGACATCACACAACACCCAGCCATCACGAGGCAGAGAAAACCCCTGACCCCGCCGGAATCGAACCCGGGAACACATGGAAATATTATTATAGCTATGATCATTAAAGAAATGATAGTCACATGCTCATTAATCTGACATATAAAGCTATAAAATGAAATTTTTCTACCTAACAGTTTCCCTAAAATCATTTGAGAAAGACTGCATTGCGTGTGCCTCGATTCTGTCGTTCGCCGACGGTCTGAGACGTAGTCAACACCGTCGGCCTCCCTTCGGAAGAAACGAATGAACTCTCCAGCGCTATGGACGAAAACTGGTCAGTTCACATCAGCCACCTTATCCTGCAAGGACTTATTTATTAATTATTTTACTTGTTTGGAGCCAATGAGAATTATCTGCCACCTTATTACTGAGACAGGTTTTACTTTCACAATACGAAATCGTACATGTGCATAAGGTGAAAGTTATTTGTTATTTCTTATATTTGATAATGATTAATAATATTGCAGCTTTAAATACTTATAAATTCAAAAGTAATTAACAAATAAAAGTCTTTAAATTAGTAATTTATAAATGGAAAAAGGAATTTATGAATACAGAGAAGAGATTATGACTTATTATACTTTTAAGACATGTTATAAACTTGGAAAAATTTTTCAAAGGTAAATAAGATTCTTGCCTTTAAGAGGGATAGATAAAATATAATAAACGTTTTTGAAATTAACAAAAATTTTTAAAATTGAATTATAAATAATAACCATAATTGTGGAAAAATGAAAACAGGAAATGTGAAACGTGATTGTGGAAGAATGTCCCTTCAGCAGGTGTGTATAAAGGTGAGTGTCATAGAATTGTCCATCAAGCCACCAACTGCTAATACCAGCTCTACGTCTCAATCTTGTGCCTACTCTAGATATCCTAATAACCAAATCTTAACCTTTTTTAGGCTCTTGTATTGTTTATTTAGGATGTTCCTTTTTTTTCATTTACAGTCGTATCAGGATCATTATCATCACCTGACTCCATGACAGCATCAGTACTGTCTTTCACCCTTTGGACTCCTTGTCTTTGCATATAGGCTCGTTGTCTGGCTCTGACATATTCTGTATAGGTCACACTGAATACATCAGTGAGTGTATTTAACATGGTACATTGGTCTTCAGCTCTTAGCATTGCGTGTATGGTGTCTTGAATATTGTGTATTTGACGTTGGTATATAGTCCACAGAAAAAGATTATGTGTTTTGGAGAGTCTTCTTCCCACAAGTGCATGTTGGTGACTGCCTCAGACTCACGCGTTTTAAGTGAATGGGATAAGGGCTGTCTCATGTTAAGAAGTGGACCATATTGAGGCTGGAATCGATAAGTTTGAGTTTTGGTCTCTCCCTTACATGGGGAAAGAACTGGTGTAACCTGCGGCCCCTATCACGCGTGTTCCACTGACTTTGCCAGGTACCCATCCTCCAATTCTTTAAGTGGTACTCCAGTGATCTTTTGAACCTGGTCGTGCCTACCCCCTTAAGCCAGTACATAGCCGCTCTATATCTTATCGTAATGTTTATTAGGTAGATTTCGAGAACCTCACAGTGTGATTCCACTGAGGTGATGGCGAAAGCTCCCGATAGTCTAAGTAAGCCGCTCCTTTGTCTTCATGTGTCGATGGTCCCATTGGTGGATGGGCTCAGCCTATGAGCCCGTGTGCTGTCGGCGAAGCTAAGTACCGAATCTAAGAGAGCACAATGGTGCATCCGAGTAACAAGGGGAGTTTAAATTGTTCTGAGTTAGCCTTGCTAGTTTGTGTAATTTTTTATTGTGCTTTGTTTGTGTCAATGCGCATGTGTTGATGGAAATTTTGCTTTTCGTCTATGTGTACCGCAAGATATCGTGTGGTGACTGCTCGTTTAAAGTGTCTCTTAACTTTCAGAAAAGTGTATGTTGTTTTTTCATGGGCTAATTTTAGTGTGTAGCTGTGACACCATTGGGTTATCAATTTGAGTGTTCTATTTGCTTCTTCTTATAGCTGGAACTTATTGTTAGTAGACGTAACGTCATCTGCGCATGAGACAACTCCATCCGTCGTAATTCTTCCCTCCAGTAGTTGCTGGAGGGGTTCAGCAGTGATGTCCCAGGAGATGAGGCCGCAGGTCGATCCATGGGGCAGCCTTTTGTAATTCGTTTGGTTACTTTTCGGCCATCCATCTGCCATTCGACCACTCAGTTCTTACAGTATTCAAGTAGGCTACTGTATAGTGTTTCGGGTACCTCCAGTTGTCTGAACCTCTTGAACACTGCTGGTCACAACAGGCTATCAAAAGCACCCGTAATGCTGAACACAATTGTCATTGCATACTTAGGCCTGCGTGGACTCTAAATCAAGAGCTATTCAACATCTATAGATTCCTCTGATTGACAGTATAATTCGGGGTGGCAAAGTCACAGCTATTCAGCGCCGCCAGGGGCAAGCGCATTGATGATTAGGTCGATTTAAGACAACCGCAGGGACAGCTGCTCTTTCTCGGTGATCGGGTGTCAATGGCTTTGTACAGCGACAGCGGGTAGTAGGCGCCGTGACGTCATTTAGAATGGTAGTCTGAGCGAGTTACGTGACGTCCTGTGTCGGCTGGGTCAGTGGAGATTGCGAGATGTAGAATTTACTTCAGTTTCTTACTGGGGCAACTACTTATACTTGGATTTTGAATATTCCCAAGAAACCTGTGTCCATTGTGGTGCTGGGTTGGTTTCTTGTTATCCAGTTACAAAGAACTGAACACAAGGGCGACTGCTCGACTGATCAATCGATTGCAGCCATTGACGGTTCAGTAGTTGACGTACGTTCCTACTTTCTGAGCATTAGCATGAGCATTCAATTACAGACACAACCGTTATGGATTACGTGTTAGAAGGCTATTCTCTTACTTGCCATCCTGGTTATCCATAGTCTTAAGTGAAGCAATTTTGTGAACCTCTGAAGTGATTTCATTCAAGTCATTTTAATCTGTATTTTTTACAATTAAGCTGGAGGTTGGAAGCCTCTTTTGCCAGAGTATGGGCCCAATAACTGACGTTATCCAAAACTAAGCAGTACTTTGCCTGTTTTCTCCAAATTTTCTGCAGTGCCTTTCGCTGTTGTAATCTTTTTCTGCACTTGTTAACTAGCAATTTATATGTTACAGGGTAGATTGAATACACATGTAATTTACATTGCGAGTTTGATCTTGAGGGCCATGAGTGAAAAAAATGATTCAATCTAAAGGGGGTGCTCTCTCTGTTAACGGTACTAAAGCGAGATCCTAAAGGCTCAGCTGATCAACCAACTTCTCTGTGCGACCGACTGATAATACACACACCAAAAAAACTTTTGCATCAGCCAAGTTGCCAGAGCTCCTGAACACAGGCGTTGACTTTGGGTATTGTATCACAGACACTGTCCTTCTGAATGTTCAGATATGTCACTAAACCCGCCCAAACTGTAAACAACAATGCATGAGCAGCGCATATTAGACGGAGGGGGTCGGACAGCCGATTAGTTCCAGTCATTCCACTATGAAGGAGGTACACGGCTCGTGTTGTCTGTAGTTCAACCATGACTAGACAGTCAATAGCGCGGTCGGATCGCATCCGCTTTCGCAGTAGCCGAGCGGTTCTAGGCGCACCAGTCAGGAAACGCGCGACCGCTACGGTCACAGGGTCGAATCCTGCCTCTGGCGTGGATGTGTGTAATGTACTTAGTTGGGTTTAAGTAGTTCTAAGTTCTAGGGGGCTGATAACCTCGGCTGTTAAGTCACATAGAGCTCAGAACCATTTGAACCATTCAATCGCGTCCGCATTGTTACATTGTGCCAGGAACGGCGTTCAACAAGGAAAGTGTCCGGGGATCTCGAAGTGAACCAAAGAGATGTTGTTCGGATATGCAGAAAATACAGAGGGACAGGACCTATCGAAGACATGCATCGCCCAGGCTTCCCAAGGGTGACCGCTACCTACAGATTATGGCTCTCAGTAACCCTGACAGCAACGCCACCATGTTGAATAATGCTTTTCGTACAGCCACAGGACGACGTTTTACGACTCAAACTGTGCGCAATAGGCTGCCTGATGCGCAACTTTACTCCCGACGCCAGCCGAAGTGGCCGAGCGGTTCTAGGCGCTGCAATCTGGAACCGTGCGACCACTCCGGTCGCAGGGTCGAATCCTGTCTCTGGCATGGATGTGTGTGATGTCCTTAGGTTAGTTAGGGTTAAGTAGCTCTAAGCTCTAGGGGACTGATGACCTTAGAAGTTAAGTCCTATAGTGTTCAAAGTCATTTGAACCATTTTACTCCCGACGTCCATTGCGAGGTCCATTTTTGCAACCACGACACCATGCAGCTCGGTACAGATGTGCCCAACACTACGCCGAATGGATCGCTCAGGATTGGCATAACTTTCTCTTCGTCGATGAGCGTCGCATATAATGTCAACCAGACAATCGTCGGAGACGTCTTTGGAGGCAACCCGGTCAGGCTTAACGCCTTAGACACAGTGTCCAGCGAGTGCAGCAAGGTGGATGTTCCCTGCTGTTTTGGTGTGGCATTATGAGGGGCAGACGTACGCCGCTGGTGGTCACGGACGGCGCCGTAACGGCTCTACGACACTTGAATGCCGTCCTAGGACCGATAGTGCAAACATATGGGCAGCATATTGGCGAGGCATTCTTCTTCATGGACGACAGTTCGCGCCCCAACGTGCACATCTTATGAATGAGTTCATTGGGGATAACGACATCGCTCGACTAGACAGCCCAGCATGTTCTACAGACCTGAACCCTATCGACATGACTGGAAGAGATTGAAATGAGCTTTTTGTGGACGAGGTGACCCACCAACCACTCTTAGGGATCTATGCCGAACGCCGTTGAAGAATGGGACAAACTGGAGCAACAGTGTCGTGATGAACTTGTGGATAGTATGCCTTGACGAATGCAGACATGTTTCAGTGCAAGAGGACGTGCTACTGGGTATTAGAGGTACCAGTGTGTACAGCAATCGAGATCACCAACTCTCAAGGTCTTGCTGTATGGTGGTACCTCATGCGATGTGAGGTTTTCATGAGCAATGAAAAGGGTGTAAATGGTGTTTATGTTGTGCTCTATTCCAATTTTCTGTACATCTTCCGGAAGTCTCTGAAACGAGGTGATGAAAAACTTTTTTTGATGTGTGTAATATTGTACGAGAATTGTCATCAGCCTATTTTCCTGAAGTGGCTTGTCTCCTTAATTACATGCAATCTGTTCCACTTACCTTTGGATGGCGGACGATAATTGCTAATTAATCATATCTATACGTTTCTAAAGCTCAGATCTGGTACGTATTCATGAATGCCACATTGTTGTTCTTATTATTCGTCTGTGTTAATGCATCTTGACATTTAGTGTCAAGATTTCGTAAAATTTTTCTTAAGATTCTTTTGTTACTCTTTTTCAACATATTGTTTTAGAGCTGTTTTAAATTCTACCACCAGTTGCCTTGTTTCCAAAAGTATAAAGTCACAAGTAAATTAAATTCTGGTGGTAGATGCTGAGAGTTTCTAGATTTTTTCTATGTGTAGTTTTATTACATTTGTTATTAAAATTATGGACCAGTATCCTCCCACACCACAACAGCTCCCTACCGTATTTAAGGGAACCGCGCGACTACTACGGTCGCTGGTTCGAATCCGGCCTCGGGCATGGGTGTGTGTGTCATGTCCTTAGGTTAGTTAGGTTTAAGTAGTTTTAAGTTGTAGGGAACTGATGACCACAGATGTTAAGTCCATAGTGCTGAGAGCCATTTGAACCTACCGTATTTAAATTTTTGTGTGACCTTAAATATCGCATCAAATCCGATGCAAAAGGGTCCCTTAGGTTGTACGAACATGCATTCTGCACATGACAATATTTCCGATGTAATAATGCCGATGGCCGCCTTTTGTAACAGATAAAGGAGCAGCACACGTCATGCAGCATCCCACCACAGCAATATGTGGCGTCACCAAGAAAGGAGGCGATGGTAAACACATCGTTGGTCAGTGATGCGCAACAATAAAAACCGAACGCTCTAAACAGTATGTAAACTTAGTTATTGTAGTGTTAACTGTGGCAATTATTTCCACAGCTAGTTGTAGTGGTGAAACTATCAAAGCCTGGCATGACGTATAAAGGCAAAAGGAAATAATTAATTAAAATTAATTAATTCAGTAATGAAAAGTGTTGCTGTAAAATCACAACATTACCAGCTATTTAGCCTTGGTCGTTACAATACAGACTATGAAAAGGTTTTAGCAGTCAGACATATACAACAATGCTTGATAAGTTCAGTTCAATTCACAGTTGCATACAGTAAACTTGAACGTAATCCTCCATCAAAAATATCTTCGTATTGGGTTAATAGACGGTAATATTAATGTTTTTGTAGCTTTTTGTCTAATTGCGTGCTTTATAACAAGACGAAATTTTGGTACCAAGTGATAAGAGAAATAATTTGTTTAAAAAAAGGGGTGAGGCCTCAGTAAACGTGGTGCACAGGCAAATGCCTTTCTGGCATTCTGCGCATTACATCAAAGAGGAATATTAGGCGCCCATACTCGTAGGTTAGAGGCTGTGTGGTGTAGAGGTTTTAGGAAAGCTTTCATTGAGGCATAAGAGAGCAGGGTGCTGTAAAATTCCCCATTCAGAAGTCTAGGATTTGTAGAGGTGACTGAGTAGACAATATTTTCAATTGGAACCCATGTCCGGAAACGCACCATCTACGTGCTACATCTATCGGAAATGATGTTTGTTAGCTATGTATCCAACAGGGTAGTCATGGAGAGGTGAGCTTACACCGGATTGGCTGACGTCATTTGACGTCTGTCGTATCTCTCTGACCTGGTTGGAGCTTCATTAGCGTGTCTGAGTGTTAGAGAAACAGGGCGGAATACACGTTTGCAGAATACGCCGACATGATCCTTCTGCACGGCGAACTAAACAGTAATGGAAGTGCTGCTCGCGGTCTTTATCATGATCCCTTTTCGACATAATTACGCAACGGCTTTGAGAAACGATACCTCAAGCGCCAGCAGGCGTGACGGCTGTGCACCAAGGAGACGCCGCACAATTGAATTGTAAGAGGCCGAACTGCAAACAACAGTGTTTGTGAAAACTGATTACGTTTCCTTCTTTTTTTTGTTGGTAATGTGTGGAATCATAAACAAGTGACGTACTGGGTGATACCTAATACATTTTTAGTAACGTTGGTCACGTTACCAACATGTTTTCATATGGCTGTAGCATGGAAGCGCTATTTTTAAGGAAGTGGGTTTTGTATCTCGCCTGGAAGGCGGCGCGTGGGTCTGCTCCTGTAAACGGAGTGGGTAGCCTGAATGTGGGAAGTGAGTGGGAGCATGCGAGGTAAGATTCTCGCTACAGCTTTTTACGTGAAAGTACATTTAATTATTAGTCAATGAGATACGTAACTTTACACTCAAGAGCCTGTAGGTGCGAAACCGTATTCCCGTCGTAAGTAGATACATAGACTCTATAGCAAGCTGAGGTTGAAGTGATGTTTCCAGGCCGTCTGCTCTTGATGAAGTGGGGCAGAATCTGGAGAGGAGCCCGTAGATCTCGACCTGCTAGAGGGCGCTATCGTCGGTATCGGTCGTAGTGCCAACTTGGCAGAGCGCACTATATTGTAGCATCGTAGCTATCGATACCACAGTGGGTTCCAGTTCAGAATATTATCTACTCAGAACCTTCTGCAAGACCTAGCAGTTTGTAATGGTATTTTAGAGCTCCTTGTAGATGATATCGTTTGAAATGATTCAGATAAAGTCAGTATATAAACTTCCGTAATGTTATAACAGAGGAGAAATGCACACCTGAGAACCGTGTGCGTTTGTGAAAGCTCAAAAAGGAAAATTGTAAATTGACCTTACAACCTTGCAATTTTCATAACACAAGTCTTGCATATTCAGGCTGGTAGGGTAGTCAAGTTCCAGCTACAACATATAAATTAATACAACATATAAATTAATATCATTAAATTCTTAATCAAACTAAATGCCCACGTTTCTCAACCTACACAAGTTACAGTTCCAAAACACAAGTGCTGGTTCCAAGGTTTACATCTAAAGTTAATCTACGCTTAACGCAGCATTTTCGAGTCGAAGAATTATGCCGATACAAATTTTATAAATCCTGCCAAAAGATAGACAGAAAATAGAAATGGCAGGGCTACTCGGAAAGTAAGGAACGATAGTTCGCGAAAAGGTAACCACAGTGAAAATCAAAACTGTTTTATTTCCTACGGTTGGCTACACCTTCTAGTTACTTCGCTACACAGACGCTGCTCAGACGTAGACATATCTCGTAGCTTTCGACCAACTTATCAATTCCCTCGATGCAGATGACAGCTGCCAGTGCTTTTTGACAATTTTCTGATCTGGACTGCAGCTCGTTGTCTGTGTCAAAATATTGTCTTCATAGCCAGCGGTTCATCTGAGCATAGATGAACCTTAGGGGTACCCAATTACGGGCTGTATTGTTGGTGATGAAACACTTCCCATCGAAAACGCTGCAGGCGTCTTCATTGCCCATGCAGAGTTCGGCCGAGAATTGTCGTGTAATGTTATTTGGATTACATAGATTCAAGCGCTCCTCCCCCCCCCCCCCCCCCCTCATGAACCATGGACCTAGCTGTTGGCGGGATCGCTTGCGTGCCTCAGCGATACAGATAGCCGTACCGTAGGTGCCACCACAACGGAGGGGTATCTGTTTAGAGGCCACACAAACGTGTGGTTCCTGAAGAGGGGCAGCAGCGTTTTCAGTAGTTGCAGGGGCCACAGTTTGCATGATTGAATGATCTGGCCTTGTAACAATAACCAAAACAGCATGGCTGTGCTGGATCTGCGAACGGCTGAAAGCAAGGAGAAACTACGGCCGTAATTTATCCCGAGAGCCTTCTACTTTACCGTATGATTAAAAGGTGATGGCGTCCTCTAGGGTAAAATATTCCGGAGGTAAAATAGTCCCCCATTCGGATCTCCGGGTGGGGACTACTCAAGAGGATGTCGTTATCAGGAGAAAGAAAACTGACGTTATACGAACCGGAGCGTGCAATGTCAGATCCCTTAAACGGGCAGGTAGGTTAGAAAATTTAAAAATGGAAATGGATAGGTTAAAGTTACATATAGTGGGAATTAGTGAAGTTCGGTGGCAGGACGAACAAGACTTCTGGTCAGGTGACTACAGGGTTATAAACACAAAATCAAATAGGGGTAATGCAGGAGTAGGTTTAATAGTGAATAGAAAAATAAGAATGCGGGAAAGCTACTACAAACAGCATAGTGAAAGCATTATTGTGGCCAAGATAGATACGAAGCCCACACCTACTACAGTAGTACAAGTTTATACGCCAACTAGCTCTCCAGATGACCAAGAAATTGAAGAAATGTATGATGAAATAAAAGAAATTATTCAGATAGTGAAGGTAGACGAAAATTTAAAAGTCATCGCTGACTGGAATTCGGTAGTAGGAAAAGGGAAAGAAGGAAACGTAGTAGGTGAATATAGACTGGGGATAAGAAATGAAAGAGGAAGCCGTCTGGTAGAATTTTGCACAGAGCACAACTTAATCAGAGCTAACATTTGGTTCAAGAATCATGAAAAAAAGGTTCTGTACATGGAAGAACCCTGGAGATACTAAAAGGTATCAGATACATTATATAATGATAAGACAGAGATTTAGGAACAAGGTTTTAAATTCTAAGACATTTCCAGGGGCAGATGTGGACACTGACCGCAATCTATTGGTTATGAACTGTAGATTAAAACTGAAGAAACTGCAGAAAGTTGGGAATTTAAGGAGATGGGACCTACATAAACTGACTAAACCAGAAGTTGTAGAGAGTTTCAAGGAGAGCATAGGGGAACAATTGGCAGGACTGGGGGTAAGAAATACAGTAGAAGAATGGGTAGCTCTGAGGGATAAAGTAGTGAAAGCAGCAGACGATCAAGTAGGTAAAAAGACGAAGACTGGTAGAAATCCTTGGGTAACAGAAGAAATATTGAATTTAACTGATGAAAGGAGGAAATACAAAAATGTAGTAAATGAAGCAGGCAAAAAGGAATACAAACGTCTCAAAAATGAGATCGGCAGGAAGTGAAAAATTAAAGAGACCTTTGGAGAAAAGACAACCATGTGTATGAATATCAAGAGCTCAGATGGAAACCCAGTTCTAAGCAATGAAGGGAAGGGAGAAAGGTGGAAGGAGTATATAGAGGGTCTATACAACGGTGATGTACTTGAGGACAGTATTAGAGAAATGGAAGAGGACGAAGATGAAGATGAAATGGGAGATACGATACTGCGTGTAGAGTTTGACAGAGCACTGAAAGATCTGAGTCGAAACAAAGCCCCCGGAGTAGACAACATTCCACTGGAACTACTGACGGCCTTGGGAGAGTCAGTCCTGATAAAACTCTACCATCTGGTGAGCAAGATTTATGAAACAGGCGAAATACCCTCAGACTTCAAGAAGAATATGATAATTCCAATCCCAAAGAAAGCAGGTGTTGACAGATGTGAAAAGTACCTAAATATCGGTTTAATAAGTCACAGCTGCAAAATACTACCGCGAATTCTTTACAGAGGAATGGGAAAACTAGTAGCAGCCGACCTCGGGGAAGATCATTTTGGATTCCGTAGGAATGTTGCAACACGTGAGACAATACTGACCGTTACGACTTATCTTAGAAGCTAGACTAAGGAAGGGCAAACCTACGTTTCTAGCATTTGTAGACTTAGAGAAAGCTTTTGACATTGTTGAATGGAATATTCTCCTTCAAATTCTGGCAGGGGTAAAATACAGGGAGCGAAAGGCTATTTAGAATTTGTACAGAAACAAGATGGCAGTCATAAGAGTCGAGGGACATGAAAGGGAAGCAGAGGTTGGGAAGGGAGTTAGACAGGGTTGTAGCCTCTCCCCGATGTTATTCAATCTGTATATTGAGCAAGCAGTGAAGGAAACAAAAGAAAAATTCGGAGTGGGTATTAAAATCCATGGGGAAGAAATAAAAACTTTGAGGTTCGCCGATGACATTGTACCTGTAATTCTGTCAGAGACAGCACAGGACTTGGAAGAGCAGTTGAACGGAATGGATAGGGTCTTGAAAGGAGGATATAAGACGAACATCAACAAAAGCAAAATGGATAATGGAATGTAGTCGAATTAAGTCGGGTGATGCTAAGGGAATTAGATTAAGAAATGAGACACTTAAAGTAGTAAAGGAGTTTTGCTATTTGGGGAGCAAAACAACTGATGATAGTCGAAGTAGAGAGGATATAAAATGTAGAAAGGCAATGACAAGGAAAGCGTTTCTGAAGAAGAGAAATTTCTTAACATCGAGAATAGATTTAAGTGTCAGGAAGTCATTTCTGAAAGTATTTGTATGGAGCGTAGCCATATATGGAAGTGAAATATGGACGATAAATAGTTTGGACAAGAAGAGAATAGAAGCTTGCGAAATGTGGTGTTACAGAAGAATGCTGAAGATTAGATGGGTAGATCTCATAACTAATGAGGAAGTATTGAATAGGATTAGGTCTCTGTAATCCAGAGGGAGCAACACTAATCACTAGAACAAGAGCTGCGAACGAACCATCGGCACTTGTGTCCATAAGATAAATGGATGCGCTTATACCATACTTAATTGTCTCTCGTACCAACTCACTCCTATTGGTATTGACCTAAAAGTGCTCGATGGACGCCAGCCCAACAGGTGAATCCTACCAGTGTCGTTTCGCCATATGCAAGGCTTCTCCGCGTGAACTCCGTTCTTGGAGGCGTTGCCGACCTTTCGCTCAATGACCAACGAGTCACAGCACCAGTCTCTAACATCTCTCGCACTGAATGATAACAGCCTGCGTGTCTGCGTCCTCAGTCGCTGCGACATGCTCTTTCAACATTTCTGCCGCTTAGCCACAGGTTACATGTAATAAAATAGATAACGTGTCACAAAACTTGTCAGTGACTTCAATTTCCTTAGTTCATATCTATAAAACGTAAGCAATTATGGATCAAAGTAACATAGTACAACTCCACCTGAACACACTCTCAGACGATTTATCAGTTCTCCCTGCCTCCTTTGGCGTTCAACATCTAAACCCTAGGTCTCCTGGGCGATACACTACTACTGGAGGAATGATTTTGCTTCAGAAAGTTCACTCTCAATATTCGATTATTGCAGAAAATCGCTGTTCACTCAACATCCTTTGTGTTGGGCTCACTCTGACAGCGAAACGACCCATCAGGATTTAGGGGCATAAGATACATGGAAGAGCTCTTGTTATTGTTATTCGTACCAACTCAATGCAACTGCTGCTGACCCAGAAATGCTCGAGATGGGCCACTCTAGAAGATGTAATCTATAAAACGCCATCCTGCCACATGCCATTCTGCTCCTCGTGATCTCCATCCTTACACCCAATGTTGACCCACTTGCTGACCACCGTGAGTCATTGCCAAACTCCATCGCTTCTCATCCCGACCGAATCCAGTTTTCCCCGTGACTGGCAAGGAAAGTTCCAATGATCGCGTGCGTGGTGACAGCTAGTACCGTCACTGAAACGACGTCTGCACGATGAAGAAAGTAACTGAAATTCTTTTGTATCTAGTAAAATCAATAGAATACTAAAAAAACAACTGATGCTACGTACATGGGTCGAAGTGGGTATGATGGGGCAAAGTGAGTTGATTACGTTGTTCGTCGTTTCCAAGGAAATGTACAGTTTCCTCTGGGATAAACTGGGTAAGCTCTACCTCCAAAGTCAGCTTTAAGTTCCTAGACAAATCGCAGTTTCAGCTTCTACAAAGGTATTTTGAAGGATGTTTTATGATGATGAAAATGCAAGCTGGATTACTGAGTGACAAGGAAATTACTTATGTTTTGTCATTTGATAAAATGAATATTGGTAGCAGAATTTCTCAGAGATCAGCAAGCAAATAGGGTACTTACATGATGCAATGTTCTCCTTGCTGTTGCCGGGCGGTGTCGGCAACGTCGAAGCAGCCCAGCTGTTTCAGTTTTGATAATCAAATGAAAGGTGCGCTCTTTACCAGAAATGTGTTTACATAGCCAGAATTTGCTATAATATTGTGGCTGCACTAGCAGGAATGGGTGCAGGGAATGTTTCTGTGAGCAGGGAGCTTGCCGTTACGCGCAAAAGCACTTGTTTCACACATCAAAAGGATTCTTTGTAACGTGTGTGCTTGTCTCACATGTCCCACTTTTGGCAAAACTCTCAAGGTACCGTTTTCTGGATCAAGGCATTTTGTAGCAAACAAGGCAATGGCAATAATACTATTCGAGAAACATAGATAAGGACAATTGTGATAAGAATATATACCGTGAGCTCCCTCAGTAACAAATTAGAGTTAATGGCATAGAAGGGGAGCAAGTGCGCCCAGTAGCTTAACTACTACGAGTATTTCAAACAACTGTATAGGTGAATCGCTATCGAAAGCCTGAAGAAGGATACGATAATGATCTAATGCATATATCGTGGATTAGACCTTTTGTTGGCTCACGTCAGGACTAACGAAAGTAAGAAACCTGTAGCCTGTAAATGAAGAGAAATTAGTCAGACAGTTAAGGGAGATGAAAGTTTAATCGTCATGTGGGACTGGAATTCGATAACAGGAAAAGGAAGAGAACGGAAAGCAGTAGGTTAATATCGACTGGAAGCAAGGGATGAAAGAGGAAGTCGCCTTGTAGAATTTTGCACACAGCTTAACTTAGTCATAGCTAACATTTAAGAATTATGAAATAAGGTTGTATACGCGTTAGAGGCCTGAAGGCACTGGAAAGTTTCAGATGTATTATAAATGGTGAGACAGAGAAGTAGGAACCACGTTTTAAATTGTAAGGCATTTCCAGGCACAGAAATGGATTCTGATCACAATTCATTGGTTATGAACTGCAGATTGAAACTGAAGAAACTACATAAAGGTTGGAATTTAAGGAGACGGGAGATGGATAAACTGAAAGAGCCAGAGGTTGTAGGGAGTTTCAGAGGGAAAGTTAAGGGAACGATTCACAAGAACAGGGAAAATGAATATAGCAGAAGGAGAATGGGTAGCTATGAGAGATGAAATAGTGAAGGCAGGAGAGGAACGAGTAGGTAAAAAGCCTAGGGCTGGTAGAAATCCTTGGGTAACAGAAGAAATATTGAATTTAACTGATGAACGGAGAAAATATATAAATGCAGTAATTGAAGAAGGCGAAAAAGAATACATACGTCTCAAAAATGAGATCGACAGCAGAAATGGCTAGAGCACAAGTCGAGGATGTGGAAGCATATATCACTAGGGGTAAGGCAAATGCCACCTACAGGAAAATTAAAGAGACCTTTGGAGAAAAGAGAACCACCCGTCTGAATATCAAGACCACGGGTGGAAAAACCAGTCCTAAGCAAAAAAGAGAAAGCCGAAAGGTGGAAGGAGTATATAGAGGGTCTATGCAAGGGCGATGTACTTGAGGACAATACTATGGAAGTGGAATAGCATGTAGATGAAGATGAAATAGTAGATATGATACTGCGTGAAGAGTTCGACAAAGCACTGAAAGATCTAAGTCGAAACAAGGCCCCAGGAGTAGACAACATTCCATTGGAACTACTGATAGCCTTGGGAGAGCCAGCCCTGACCAAACTCTACCATCTGGTGATCAAGATGCATGAGACAGGCGAAATACCCTCAGACTTCAAGAAGAATATAATAATTCCAGTTCAAAAAACCAAGTGTTAACAGATGTGAAAATTACCAAACTATCAGTTTAATAAGTCACAGCTGCAAAATACTAGCGCGTATTCTTTACAGACGAATGGAAAAACCGGTAGAAGCCGACCTCGGGCAAGTTCAGTTAGGATTCCGTGGAAATGTAGTAACACTCGAGGCAACTGACCCAACGACTTATCTTAGAAGAGAGGTTAAGGAAAGACAATGCTACGTTTCTGGTATCTGTACATTTAGAGGAAGCATTTGATAATGTGGACTAGAATGCTGTCTTTTAAATTATGAAGATGGAAGGGGCAAAATACATGGAGAGAAAGCTATTTATAATTTGTACAGAAATGGAAAGCAGTGGTTGGGAAGGGAGTGAGACAGGGTTGTAGCCTATCCCCGACGTTATTCAGTCTGTATATTGAGCAAGCAGTAAAGGAAACAAAAGAAAAAATGTGGAGTAGGAATTAAAATCTTGGGAGATGAAATAAAAGCTGTGAGATTTGCCGACGTAATTGTAATTCTGTCAGGGACAGCAAGTGAACTGGAAGAGCAGTAGAACGGAATGGACAGTACATTGAAAGTAAGATATAAAATGAACGCCAACAAAACGAAAACGAAGATAATGGAATGTAGTCGAATTGAATCAGGTGATGCTGAGAGAATTACATAAGGATGGGTTAAATTGCTCTGAGCACTATGGGACCCAACGTCTGAGGTCATCAGTTAACTAGAACTTAGAACTACTTAAACCTAACTAACCTAAGGACATCACATACATACATGCCCGAGGCAGGCTTCGAAACTGCGACCGTAGCGGTCATGCGGTTCCAGACTGAAGCGCTTAGAACCACTCGGCCACAAAGGCCGGCTTACATTATGGAATGAGACACGTAAAGCGGTAGAGAGTTTTGCTATTAGGCAGCAAATTAACTTATGATGGTCGAAGTAGAGAGGATATAGAACGTAGACGGGCGATGGCAAGGAAAGCATTTCTGGGGAAGAGGTATTTATTAATTTCGAATATACACTCCTGGAAATTGAAATAAGAACACCGTGAATTCATTGTCCCAGGAAGGGGAAACTTTATTGACACATTCCTTGGATCAGATACATCACATGATCTCACTGACAGAACCACAGGCACATAGACACAGGCAACAGAGCATGCACAATGTCGGCACTAGTACAGTGTATATCCACCTTTCGCAGCAATGCAGGCTGCTATTCTCCCATGGAGACGATCGTAGAGATTTTGGATGCAGTCCTGTGGAACGGCTTGCCATGCCATTTCCACCTGGCGCCTCAGTAGCACCAGCGTTCGTGCTGGACGTGCAGACCGCGTGAGACGACGCTTCATCCAGTCCCAAACATGCTCAATGGGGGACAGATCCGGAGATCTTGCTGGCCAGGGTAGTTGACTTACACCTTCTAGAGCACGTTGGGTGGCACGGGATACATGCGGACGTGCATTGTCCTGTTGGAACAGCAAGTTCCCTTGCCGGTCTAGGAATGGTAGAACGATGGGTTCGATGACGGTTTGGATGTACCGTGCACCATTCAGTGTCCCCTCGACGATCACCAGAGGTGTACGGCCAGTGTAGGAGATCGCTCCCCACACCATGATGCCGGGTGTTGGCCCTGTTTGCCTCGGTCGTATGCACTCCTGATTGTGGCGCTCACCTGCACGGCGCCAAACACGCATACGACCATCATTGGCACCAAGGCAGAAGCGACTCTCATCGCTGAAGACGACACGTCTCCATTCGTCCCTCCATTCACGCCTGTCGCGACACCACTGGAGGCGGGCTGCACGATGTTGGGGCGTGAGCGGAAGACGGCCTAACGGTGTGCGGGACCGTAGTCCAGCTTCATGGAGACGGTTGCGAATGGTCCTCGCCGATGCTCCAGGAGCAACTGTGTCCCTAATTTGCTGGGAAGTGGCGGTGCGGTCCCCTACGGCACTGCGTAGGATCCTACGGTCTTGGCGTGCATCCGTGCGTCGCTGCGGTCCGGTCTCAGGTCGACGGGCACGTGCACCTTCCGCCGACCACTGGCGACAACATCGATGTACTGTGGAGACCTCACGCCCCACGTGTCGAGCAATTCGGCGGTACGTCCACCCGGCCTCCCGCATGCTCACTATACGCCCTCACTCAAAGTCCGTCAACTGCACATACGGTTCACGTCCACGCTGTCGCGGCATGCTACCAGTGTTAAAGACTGCGATGGAGCTCCATACGCCACGGCAAACTGGCTGACACTGACGGCGGCGGTGCACAAATGCTGCGCAGCTAGCGCCATTCGACGGCCAACACCGCGGTTCCTGGTGTGTCCGCTGTGCCGTGCGTGTGATCATTGCTTGTACAGCCCTCTCGCAGTGTCCGGAGCAAGTATGGTGGCTCTGACAAACCGGTGTCAATGTGTTCTTTTTTCCATTTCCAGGAGTGTAGATGTCTCAGGAAGTCTTCTGTGAATCTGTTTGTATGGAGTGTAACCATGAATGGAAGGGAAACACGGACGATAAACAGTTTAGACAAGAAAAAAATTGAACCAGTTGGAAGGTGCTGCTACAGAAGAGCACTGAATATCGGATAGGTGGATCAAGTAACTGATGAGGGGTTACTGAGCAGAATTGGGGGGAAGAGGAATTTGAGGCACATCCTGATGGAGGGATCGGTTGGTACGACATGTTCTGTGGCATCAAGGGATCACCAATTTAGTATTTGAGGGAAGCGTGGAAAGTAAACTTCGTAGAAGGAGAAAAAGAGATGGATACACTAATCAAATTGAGAAGGATGTAGGTTGCCGTAGTTACTAGGAGATGATGCTTGCACAGGATAGAGTACCATGTAGAGCTGCATCTAACCAGTCTCTGGACTGAAGATCACAATAACAACAACACGAGATATCCTCGACATTTTAATGATAATCCAACGCCAGGTGTGCTAAAGACTATTGTTGTTGTGATGTAATGTCCATGATATTCCTCTTCAAAATGTATCGTGTGGAGAAGTCAGATTTGTGATAGCCACGTCGTTTGGCAGCATCCTGCCAGATACGTCTGAAGCGTTGGCAGTAGTTGAAGGACAGAAGCAGGGCGAATATTTATACCTCGTAGTAGTAGATTTTGACATACCATCAGTGTCATTGGCTTCTGACTGTAGCGTTAAAGGTTTTTAAATATCTGGCTGAATTTGCATCATACCGTTGCCGACAGTATGACCCCGTCCCTGGCATTATCCACTGGAAGTACTGAGCAAACGTTTTCTTGCGTGAGTTTGCTTGCACGCTCAGAAAAGAGGCTTGAAACAGCTAGAAAATTTGAATTTACTTTTGCCCACATGCATAGATGCAACAATGTGTCTGAGAAATTAGTGTCCTAACAACACGCGTAAAACGCATACAAGGCGTTCATCCAGCTGTAATTAATATTTTGCGCCATAACGAGAACTTTTATCCAAATGCGTTCACTACCATTAGAAGACGCCAAGAAAGGAGAGGCAGCTCACCACTGTCAAGCAAGGAAGAGGCATTTGTCATATGAATAGTATTAACGTAAATCCATACACCTTATAAAAATGGATGTGTGTGTACACAGGGAGAACGTTAACAAAACCGAGAAACTGCAGGAACAAATTCCTGCCTGGAGGTAGAGGAAAAAAGGTCTTGTCCTGTGAATATCTAGCTGGAAATGCGTCGTTGCCACGGTAGATGGCGCTAAAGAGTGAATACTCTTCTGACCACATCTATCTATCACTTGAGCCTTGTCCTGCAGTTACGCAGGGTCAGCCACCGTTAATCGGATTTGGCGTGTTAATATTTAAGGGGTGGCAGGATGCCCTTCCTGCCGCCACCTCATACCCCCCGGGGTGGAATTAGTGTACCCTAACTGTCTGCGTCGAGTGTAATCCATGGAATAGCGCGAATGTGTGCAGATGTCTGCGCGCCGTGTAACTGGCGCGGAACATGGGGTGCAGCCCAGTATTCACCTAGTAGGATGTGGAAAACCGCCTAAAAACCACATCCAGGCTGGCCAGTACACCGGCGCTCGTCGTTAATCCGCCGGGCAGAGTCGCTCCGGGGCCGGCGCTTCTACCTGAGCCCAGGAAGCAGCGCGTTAGCGCTCTCGGCTACCCTGGCGGGTCATTCTTATGACCACATGTTGTGTGTTAAATGTGTGTTGCAAGTTGTGTGATTGACGCAGCTTATTGTAAGCAACAGAATGATCCGATATTTAAGTCGGGAAAGAGCAGAGATGGTGTTTGTGTACCTTCAAGCAGATGGCAGCACGGCTGTACCAAAACACCAACAACATACAGCATTTTAGGCTCTTTTTGAGCTTTTGTGTGACCATTGGCCGTTTCAGTCGGATGATGATGCTGGAAGGCGGCAGTTTGTGCATGCACCAGACGTGGAGGACCGGGTTCTCTAGGATATTAAGACGAATCCTAGCAAAAGCTCCATGCAATTGTCTCGCCAACACAGTGTAACCTAAAATACGATGAAGTCTATCCTGCATGACAACCGCGTGCATTAAGTCGTGCGTTTCTCTGTTTATGCAGTAAAACTGCAGCATAAAGCAAGACGTTTTAATTTATTTCATCTTTACTATTAACTGTATCCACACCACATTCTGCAGGCAGTATTTAGATATGCCACTTAATGTAAGCCCAAGATTATATCACTGTACGACACAGTAAAAAAAAAAAAAATCGACGTCATTAACAATGAGAGGGGAGCCAAAGTATCACATCATGCAGGACTTTTAAATTTACTATTTCGATACTGCTAATTGCAATACTTTCCGCAGACAGTATCCACATATGCCGCTAAATATATCCAGAAAAATGTATCGTTCTACGACAAATAATTTAGGAGACACGAAGTCGTAAACACTAAGCTGCATGGAAATTAAATTGGGCGAAATTCTCTCTAGATAGAGGTGAAATATATTTACAAGTACATGTGAAATATGTTAAATGTATATGAGCTGTATGTGACATGTGTGAACATGGAGGCAACGTCACAGATAATAAGTTCTTCCTAAAGTTCTGGAACGATTTCAAGCAAATTTGGTAACAAGTTAGTTATGATATGGAAAGAAACGCTGTAGCGGAACGAACTAGCAGCCTTGCAGTAGAATGAGAACGATAACATTGAGAGACAAGGCGATAGGAAATGGCTCTGAGCACTATGCGACATAACTTCTGAGGTCATCAGTCCCCTAGAACGTAGAACTAATTAAACCTAACTAACCTTAGGACATCACACACATCCATGCTCGAGGCAGGATTCGAACCTGCGACCGTAGCGGTTGCTCGGTTGCAGACTGTAGCGCCTAGAACCTCACGACCACTTCAGCCGGCTAGAAGGCAATAGGAGGACAGACGTAAATATTGCGAAAAAGCCTTAAAGTATTATTGCAAACGAAATGCCTACAGGTAGGTCTTAGGAAGTGTTATCGAACTGTTACAGTAGATATCTTATAAATATTACCAATTTGAATTACAGAAAGGAATATACTTTCTTCGTATAAAAACCAGAATTTCGGCACAAACAAGATATGAAGTATCGAAAGTAACGCTAGCATCACTGAGTAGATACAGCTATGCATCTGTAAGTGCACGAAGTATTAAATTTTTACACTTATTAGTTACATAGCAACACTAATTAGTGTTTAAATGGACCAACCCTTACTAAAATATAAGTAAGAGAAAAACTAAGAACAGAACTAGAATGCAGAGGAATGTTACATACAAATTTATATACATTGACAGAAAAAAATCACATCAAAAGTAAGTAATGTAGAGTGAATAAATTTCGGGGAATACATTCTTGTAGATGACGTAATTAAGTGATTTACACCGGAATTTCGGGACCACATTTTTGTAGATGACGTAATTAAGTAGTTAACGCTCAAGATCATAAGTAAATGTAACGGCAAAATAAGCGATTCTCAGTGTGAAATGCTAGTATGTACATGAATAACAGGTATAGCCGCCAGAATGTGGAATGCAAGCATACAGACGTACATGCTTTGTGTTGTACAGGTGTAGGATATCAGTTTGTGGGACGGATTTCAATGCCTATTGCACTTGCCCGGTCAATATAGGTGCGGTTCGTGATGTTTGTGGGTGACGCTGGAGTTGTCATTTAATGATGTTCCGCATGTACTCGATTGGAGACAGATTTGGTGATCGAGCAAGCCAAGGCAACATGTCAACATTGTGTGGAGTATGTTGTGTTACAACAACAGTAAGTGGGCGAGCTTCATCCTTCTGGAAGACACCCCCTAGAACATTGTTCATAGATGGCAGCACAACAGGTCGAATCACCTTACTGACATACAGATTTGCAGTCAGGGTGGGTGGGATAACCAGGAGAGTGCTCCTGCTGTCATACTAAATCACACCACAGACCATGATTCTAAGTGTAGATACAGTGTGTCTAGCATGCAGATAGGTTTGCTGCAGCCCTCTACTGGCCTCCTTGTAAGCGAAACACGGTCATCACTGGCACTGAAGGACAACTGGCTTTCTTTGTAAAAGACAGTAGGTCTCAACCCTGCCCTCCAGTGAGCTCTCGCTTCACCCCACGGAAGTCACAAATGGCGGTGGTTTGGCTTCAGTGTAATGAATGCTACAGGAGTTCTGTCTCGGATGTGTGTGATGTCCTTAGATTAGTTAGGTTTAAGTAGTTATGAGTTCTAGGGGACTGATGACCTCAGTCCCATAGTGATCAGAGCCATGTGAACGATTTTTTTTTTTTTTTTTTTTTTTTTGAGAAACATGCCTAACTACTTTCCTTTGTGTTGCACAACTTCTTCTTGCTGTTGCGCTTTTTTTGCGCCAGCGTATGAGACACATTTGGCATTAAATTTACAGTTTAATTTTGTTTTGGATGTCAGTAGTGTCCGACCTCTAAGTCATGTCAAGGCGAAGATTTAAATGGCGGCGGAAATTTTTGTGTGGAGCTTTTTGACATTCGTGTAGCAGTCAGGGTGAAGACCAGGAACAAACAGTACGAGTACGTATATGCAGCCGTATATAGCCTTGCGTGAGAATCGGAATATTTGCAAGTATTTTGTTGTGGACTTGTCATATTTACGTGTCTGACCGTGAACTCTCTAAAATATCTTTAAGCTTGTGCCTACCGGTTGCATTGTGGACTTATGATATTTGCATGTGCCGCTGGCGAATACTCTAAAATATTTTCGAAACTTCTCTTTAGTTAATTTTGAGAGTGATCTACACTCTGAATTTAGTTAGTTCACAGTTCTTGGACATTAGTGTCAGACTTGTACAGAAGAAAGTTTAATTACTTTTACACTATTTATCGGAGGGTTATGCCTACGTGAGACGCTGTTCCGATTCATTTAAGCCCTCCCTCGAACGATCATTGTTTCGGTGATGCACGGTTTCAGTTTCGATACAAATTTTCATTACAATTTCCTCCCTGCATTTATTTGAACTTGTGACTCCACTTTTTTATGGTTAATGCGACAGATGCCAAGAGTGTAGCTTAGCTACGTCTTGAAAGTCCAACCACTCATTTCAGAAGTCCTACAAACAGTGACATCTCGATTTACTAGTTATTATCGTGCTGTTGGACGTGGAGCTCATGAGCTATTGAACGAACAGTTATTTGTGGAAAAATAAGTTATAGCTCTTCTATTAATTAATTATTTATTAAATATTCATTAAGTATTCAGTAACTAGTTGTCTTTCCAGTCGCGTATGTTCGTCTCGTCCTGTATCAACAAACGTTAACGAAAGAACAATTTGTCTTTGACGTCGCAACAAATATGTAGCAACACTGCAAGACTGATAGCACAAGGTCTGACTTATCGCCTCCCAAACTACATCCCAGTTTGTCTGAACAGCAGACGCGGTAGGTGAATTCGCTTATGTTACCTGTAAAACGTATTTTGTAGCACTGTTTAGTCACTGAATTGATGTCCTTTTAGATGGCTGAATGAGCATAACTTTAGTGAACACTGTGCCGTCACGTTGTTAAAAAATCCAAAGGATAGTGCTGTGACTAAAATTTTAAAGTCGTGTTCAGTATTAGATTAGCTGACTCAATTGGTTGCTACATATCGGATACCTGCATAATTTATTGAGTGAAAGCGACAGTGTCCACTTCCTAGTTGCGGTTCTTTTACAATTATGATGCATACAAAACGAAAAAGAGCGTCATGAAGATGTTGTTCTCTCGTTAAATAGTTTCTCAGAGTCCACTTGGAAAATTGCACGCTCGCTTCGAACAATTACTTTCGTATAAAACTGCAAAACAGGCTATACATTGTGCCTCTTTTCTTTTTTGCGTGATTCGGTTCGGTAGATAGTTCCTTTAATTCTGTGACGCATGCGTCTCACTGCTGTGGACAGCAAATGATGGTCTCTTCTCTGGCGTTTTCAATCAGTCATGAAGCTGCAAATGTATGCAAGGCACAATACCAGTACGGAGTCCTCACTGCAGGGGACTGCGTGCTATTGCAGCCCTGGGCTGATTGGAAACACCAAAGAAGCGACCATTAACTCTTGTCCACTGCAGTCGACACTATGTGCCACAGAAGTCAGTAGTGTTTGTTTGTAAGCGGACAAATTACAGAATGCAGCAGCAACATTGCAGGCATAGAAGAATAGCGACTTACGTTCCATTATTGCAGTATAAACGCTACAAATGAAACGCGCAAAGGCGTGGTGCACATGGTACAGTGCTGTTCCCGAGGCGAAGTCTATACACAGTCAGTCAATATCAGTACAGAACGCTTAATTTACAACCTTATTTTTTCACCGACCTTGGTCTGAATAGCTAAAAGCCTTATTCAGTTGCAGTTAACATTAGACAAAGATCCCAGTTCCAATCTATGGTTACTGTTGTGTTGGCAGAAGAGCCAACATCGTATTACGAGGGTAGGCCGAAATGCAAGCGTTTTAGCTCACGCAGGCTGGCGTGAGGAGGGAAGAACTATACTGACGTGAGGTCTGGAACATGACAAGGAATTAGAATCCAGAAAGCGGACGTAATTAGTTTGATACTTAGCTTTAATGCATTAATGATGAACGTCGCTCTTGACGCTACATGATTCACAATATTACCTGTTCAGAATACATTCGTAGTAACTGAATATGGCGCCTAGCTAGGTCGTAGCATTTGACGTAGTTGAGGGCTATGCTAAACTGCCGTCTCTGCAAATGAGAGCGTATGTAGGCAGTGAACCATCGCTAGCAAAGTCGGCTGTACAACTGGGGCGAGTACTAAGTAGTCTCTCTAGACTTGTGTGGCGGCGCTCGGTCTGCTATCACTGTTAGTGGCGACACGCGGGTCCGCGACGTATAGCAACGGACTGCGGCCGATTTAAAGGCTACCACCTAGCAAGTGTGGTGTCTGGCGGTGACACCGCAGTTACATCGACTGAATATGACGTAGATGATTTTAATTTCTACAACAGATTCGACTAACGTATTTACGGTATACTTACTTTAATGAGAACGGATATGTGTGAATGAAACCTATGTATTTAAAGTAGAGGCAGTGCGTTAAAAGAGACTTAATCATCTTATACGTATCGGATTGCGTCATCCTTGTGTGTGTGTGTGTGTGTGTGTGTGTGTGTGTGTGTGTGTGTAGAAATAATCTATCAGCTTTACATAGTTCCACGGGACTGGAAGAAGGCCCAGATCATAGCAGTCTATAAAAAGGGTAGAAAATCGGATGCACATAATTACCGGACTATTTCACTGACAACGATTTGTTGTAGAATCATGGAACATATTTTGTATTTAGGCAGAATGACCTTTCTAGACTGTGAGAAGCTCATCTGCAGAAACCAGCACGGTTTTGGGAAACAGCGATCGTGCGAAACAAAGCATGCCCTCTTTGTGCATGATATACAACAGGCTCTAGATACCGGCTCCCAGGTTGATGCCATGTTTCTCGACTTTCGGAAGGCGTCGACTCAGTTCCGCACTGTCGCTTGCTCCAAAATGTGCGTCGTTACTGCCTATCCGATGACATATGCTGTTGGACAGATAGTTTTCTAACAGACAGGAAGCAGTATGTCATCCTGAACAGGGTGACTATAACAGAAGCAAGCGTAACTTCAGGTGTGCCACAGGACAGTGTAATAGGTCCTCTGCTTTTTACTATTTACTTAAACGATCTGGTTGATGGTATTGACTACGGCATTAGACTGTTTGCCTATGATGCTGTACTCTACAGGAAACTAGTATCACTCGAAAATTGTGAACAAATCAATAAGGATTTGCAGAAAATAAATGCTTGGTGTAATGGCTGGCAGTTATCTCTCAATATTAGTAAGTGTAACCTACTGCGTGTAAGAAGATGCAAATCCCCATTAATGTAAGAGTACAAAATAAATGGCCAATCTTTGGAAGCGGTAATATCCGTCATGTATCTGGGTGTGACTATTCGAAATGATCTCAAATGGTATGATCAGATTACACACGTAACGGGTAAGGCGAACTCTAGATTGCGGTTTATTGGTAGAATCCTGAAGCGATGCAGTCCTTCAACAAAGGATATAGCTTACAATACGTTAGTTCGTCCAGTCTTATTGTTCGGCACTATGGGACCCTTACCAGTTGGGTCTGATTCAAGAGATTGAGAAGGTGCAAAGAAGAGCGGCAAGATTAGTAACTGGTACATTTACCCAACGCGAGATCATTACAAATCTCATAGAAAGTTTGAGGTGGGACACACTCGCAAATAGACGGCGTGCTAAGCGGAAGGGGCTGCTCATTAAATTCTGGAATCCGATCTTCGTCAAGGTTGTAGATACTATATATTATTACCACCAACTTTCAGATCGCGCAATGGTCACCATTCAAAGGGAAGGGAAATTGGAGCTCGTACTGAGGCGTTCAGACAGTCGTTTTTTCCCCTCGCGATCCGCGTGTGGAAGAGACGGGGGGAAATATGACCTTGGCGCGAAATGTGCCCTCCGCCACACACGACTTGGTGGCTAGCGGAGTATAAATGTAGATGTAGATGCTGATGTAGATTAAATTATGAATAGATGCATAAGCATCAGTTTACTTCTGAAGATACAATAATTCACCAGAGATCGTAGCAATCATTCTTCAAAGTAAAAGTATCCAATTAGCAGAGGTGATACAAAATTTGTCCCACTGTAGTAGATACCCTTAGGAAGAAAGCATTTGAGAAGGTCAGCTGCCGGAATAAAGTTTCGCTCTGCAATGAAGAATGCGCTAATTTGAAACTTAACGTCAGATTAAAACTTTGTGACAAACCAGGACTCGAATGTTTGCCCATTACGTTGGGACGTTTGCCCATTGCGGACAAAGGCATCTGTGAAAGTGGGTAGGGAGTCAAGGTGCGACAGGTCAGTGGTCAGTGGACTTGTCTACGATAGGCAAAGGTCGTCGATTCGTGTCCCGTTTCGGCACACAGATTTTATCTGTCAGGAAGATTCAAGGTGAGTTGGTTTTGAAAAGTAGTGGAAGAGGGAAGGTGATGATGGTGCTAAAGATGAGTAACATCAAAGATGTGAGTAGAAGTTACAAAATAAAATAGGGGAAATAATGTGGAATTAGTAACAACGTAATTTAAAACTAATTATCAGTAAGTACGTCAGTAAATTATGGTTAATCAAGTCCTACATTTACATTACGGATACAACAGCGTCTGTCTCTGAAAACGCGTAATTCTAGTAACCAGTAACTTCAGAGTCAAAGAGAAATTTGAAACTTAATGGATTTTTCCAATCGGTCAATAACTAGGCTTCTCTTATACAGTTACACATGTGACAACTCTCTGTATTACTTTGTATTCTGGTTTAAGAAAACGTTTATTGCTTCACCTGCAGAATTTAACAAGATGTTTCGATTGCCTGACAACGCTAGGCAGATTAAGCAGCAGCACGAGTTGACTTGTTCTCAGCTCTTAAAGCACAAACTCTCTATTTCCATTTGTATTGTTAACTCATTTTCTTTCCATCCTCTGTCTTCACCATCATCCCGCCATTACTTGTACATACATTGTGTAGCCCAAATCGCTAGACTGCATTGTTAAAGATCTTTAATCTGTTAGGTGTGAGCGCGCTGTGTATTGTCACACCCATCTTCGCGACTTGGTTCATAGCTCTGAAGTTTTGAAATCTTTCACTATACGATACAAACTTAGTCACTATGGCTCTAGGTATAGTGGAATACAGTGTCTTACATTTTACATCACGTCTGGTAATATTGTTCTGTATTATCTACGTTCTTAACTTATTTTGGGCAAAAAGATTCATCACTAATTCGGGAATTTGTCCGTCGTGCTAGCGCGCTAGGGCTCCACTGAGAGTCGAAGTGCACAATAACTCTGGGCTCGATTTTGGGCGGAAGTGATGTGGGTGGACTACTGTGGCCTTTGTGGGATTGTGAATCACTGAGAACCACGGCGAGAAGAAGCCTCAATATCGTTTCTGGGTCCCCGGTTCAGTACCCAATGTATACTTCGAGATTTTTCTCATTGATGTTCTCTGTAATCGCGATCAGAATGAGATAATTACGTCCCAGATTAGTGTTCAATCTCATCTGATTTTTCTGTCATCTTATGTTCGAGCAGTCTCTTTTAATGGTCTGTTTGCAGCACAAACAATACTCAGGTACACCTCATGCGTTATCTGTATTTTTGCCATCGCTAGGACAATGACGTCGTTAGTGGACCACAAGCCTGAACGTATCCCATTCAAACAATACATCACTTAACGTTAGCCCTTCTGAGCTCAGTAACGTCATCAGAACCGTGTGGTGCCGCCGACGCTACCGGTCCCTCCAACTCTCTATGCCGACACACCCCCAGCACTCTCACCGGCGTGGTTGGTCATTGCTGAGCGTTGGTCGACTGGTTTTCATTTTAAACGCATTGCCACGTAACAGGTACTCAAATGATAATGCCACACTAGACACGTGACACACGATTCTCGTACATACAGAACAACCGCATGGCTTAATATTACGGGAATATGTGAATGCGATAGTGTCGCCATCAATAATGCTTCAATGTGGCTGTGCTATACAACATTATTTCCATATAGCTCGGTAATGTCGCTAATGGAGCAGCGCTGTAACTGGTAGTTACGAAAGTAAGGCGTAGCTATTGCCAGTCTCAGAAGATTTCACAGAGCACAGCATCTCCTGTGGACAATACAGAACTGTGAGAGACAAGAATACACCAAGACTACAGCGATGCAGAATCACAGATCTGCACAATAATTAGAAACGAAGAACAATAGAACAAACTTAACACAATAACAAACAACACCTTCAAAGCCACATATGAAGAGCTCACAGACGACAAGCCTATATGTGACCCCAAGATAGGTTCCATACGACAGATATTATAGAAAAAGAAGAACAAGAAAGCAGAGCATGACTTATAACTTTGGTCAACTGACACCCACAACATATCCTAAAAGATAAATACCTGCGCTCTAAACCTGTACATACGTAAAATTAGCATAAGGCTGTGGTTGTTTAGTGCCCCAGTAATTGCGCTATAAACATGTACATAATCGTAGAACAACAAACAATAGGACGTTAATTTACTACAACAGACTAACACATCCGAATCAGTTTTATAATCGCTTCACAGTGTCTATTCTATCGTTAACATAACTTCAAGAATTGTGACTGGTAGTCAACGGCTCGACGCCACAATTCAGAGGTATTCTTCGCCACTGGCGACATCAACTGATCTGTCATCTTTCTGTTCGCCTTCTACATCAGAACATGCATACATACATACATACATACATACATACACACACATCCAGTGCTCACGGGCCCCGTCCACAAACTGTCTACATTCCTTTGCGTTTTGTTCTCCAGGCGTCTTCAGTCCCCAGGGATGCTACGTCCATATCCTGCTCGTCCATCCATCGACCGCGTGGTTGTCCTGTGGCGCATCTGGTGCTTGTTTTCCGCTGACATATTTTCTTCACGTGTCTTCTTCTTGCCCCCTAGATTCTATTGCTGTTTGACCCCAGTACAGTTGTTGGTTGGTAGATTTTCTCCTTCGTCCTCCTTGTACCTAAGGCGGGTCCACACCTACTCGTCACTACTCTTGTTTCAAATATGTTTTAAGGCAAAAGAAACGAAACACAACGAAGGAATTATCTGAATGGGAAGGAAATACTAGATATAATGTAAATGTTCAGAGAAACAATCAATTAAATTTTAGAAAAATTGGATGATTTATTTTAAGAGAAAGACCTTCAAAAATTAAGCAAGTTAATAACGCGTTGATCCACCTCTGGCTCTTATGTAAGCAGTTATTCGGTTTGGCACTGAATGGTAGAGCAATTGGATTGGTCTCTCAAGGGATATCAGGATATTCTGTCCAATTCGTGCCTTAGATCGTCAAAATATCGAGATGGTACGAGGGTCGTACCCATAACGTTCTCATTTGGGGAGAGATCCTATGACATTGTGAGGAAGGCAGGGTTTGCCCAGCGCTAAGGCAAGCAGAACGAAGTTCCACCCTATGCATGCGGGCGTTTTCTTGCTGAAATGTAAGCCCTAGATACCTTGCGATGAAGGGCAACAGAATATAGCGTGTGATATCGTCCACGTATCGCTGTACTTTAAGGCTGCCGTAGATATCAACCAAAGGGGTCCTGCCATGAAAGGACATGGCAAAATGGTTCAAATTGCTCTGAGCACTATGGGGTTTAACATCTGAGGTCTGATATCCGTGCATCAGTTGTTCATGCCTTATGGGCCACTAGGAAATTTTAACTTGATTAATTTTTTCGTTTATTTCAATACTTAGTTTTATTAAATGGTTGGTGAGCCGTGTGGCATAATTCATGTTCACTTACATTGTGATTATCGTAACTTTCTGCAAGGTACGTAATGCTACCTTATAATTACAATGGCTCGCTAGAGAAACTGGTATAGTCATGCGTATTCAAATACAGTGCTATGTAAACAGACAGAATATATCACTTCGGTCGGCAGCACCTATGTAAGAGAACAAGTGTCTGGCGCAGTTTTTATATCCATTACTGCTGCTAGAATGGTAGGTTATCAAGATTTATGTGAGTCTGATGGTTCAAATGGCTCTGAGAACTATGAGACTGAACTTCTGAGGTCATCAGTCCCATAGAACTTAGAACTACTTAAACCTAACTAACCTAAGGACATCACACACAACCATGCCCGAGGCAGGATTCGAAGCTGCCCACCAATCTCTGGTGCGCCTCCAGACACATCTTCATTGGTCAGTTTGAAGCGGGGCTCATCGCTGAAGGCATATCTATTCTAGTCGATAAAACTCCACGGGTATGGAGGCGCCCTGGACAGCTGTGGAATACCAATCTGTCTGTCGCTCGCCGTACCACCCAACAACCAGGAGTGACGCTCCGGGGTGCCATTTTGTTTCGTAGCAGCAACCCTTCGGTTGTCATCCGCGTCACCATTACAGCACAGCGGTACGTCGACGATATTCTACGCCGCGTTTTGTTGCCCTTCTTCGACAGTCGTCCTGGGCTTCCATTTCAGCAAGGTAATGTCCGCCTGTGCACGGCGAGAATTGTTAGTGCTCGTCTTCGTGCTTGTCAGAGCCTCCCTGGGCCAGCAAGGTCACCGGTGCTCTCCCCAATTCAGAACATTTGGAACATAATGGACAGGGCCCTTCAATCAGCTCAACGTTTTGAAGATCCAACGCGCTTGTTGACGGAATCGGTATTCCCCTGGGGGACATCCGACAACTTAATCAATCAATGCAAAGTCGAATAACTCATTGCAAGAGGGCCAGAGGTGGACCAGAGCGTTATTAACCTGCTCAATTTGCGAAGCTCTTTGTCTTGAATAAAAGATAAAAATTTTCTGCAAGGGCAATAATTTTTTTGGTCTTTAGATGTACCGGTTTCGTTCCCATTTGACAAAATCATGGTGCGTTTTTTTTAAATTATTGTCTTAGAGTGTATTCATAGTTTTTACTCCTCTTGTTTAGTCATGTTTCATGAACTGATGAATTCTAATGAGCCACGTGCCATCTACCTCAAGAAATTCTGCCTATCGTCTCCTTGCTAACTGCATGAACACCGTTTTGTGTTGATTCACCTTTAGCTCCATCTTCTGTGCACTGTTATCGAGTTGCTGGTACATTTCCTTTTAATCATTGACTGGTTCTCTTACTAGTACACTATTAACTGCACATCATTTCAAGTTTTATCGTCAATTATCTGGGTCAAATTTGTTGTTGATAAAATAACACACCAGACAAAATAAAAAAGGGTGCCTCCACAGGACGAGACATGTGCAGACTGTATGTGCGGGTGGGTGGGCTGGAGGAAGTTGTGATCAGTACCCCTCAGACTGCTCAACCAGATATGTGGATAAGTGGTCAATTTAACATATCTGGTGGTTGATCAAAAAAAGTTAAACAACAAGTGTCCACCATGAGTTGAGAATATATTGTACGGCCGGGGCTTCTATCCTCGTCGGTGTACATTTCCCCCTAACTGTCACTGTTGCTTCATATTCCTCTCAACAATAGCAATGCAGGTCACAAAACAAGCCCACATGGTGGCCAATGATCATATCGGCGCTGATTGACGGAGGGCTCAGGACCCCATGTGTTGTGCTTGCCATGGTCACAGTAGTGTGCACGTTGACCGGTTTCCCCTAGTGGAAACATTTTGCGAAAATTATCATAGTACAAGAATCATGCTGTTAGATCAATTTGCCTCTATAATTCCTGCAATACATTCTCGCGCCAACAGTTGTGTACTGTATTTTGACAGAAGCCGTATTTAATGAATGTAACAAATGTAGCTTACATAAAGGACATTAAATAGAAATTCCAGATTAATTTGCTATTGATTGTAAAAGACGTAGCTCACGAGGCTGCTGTTTCCGATAAGTGAAGGAAGATACAGACAGTGGTATTTTAAAATTAACCCAGAAGACCAGAATCGTAAACCTGGTTGGAGGAAACTGACATCTTACTCATTTCCGTACGAAGAATATATTTTTTACTGTGGTAATTTGTTAGTAATATTTAACCAACAATGTTTCTACGTATTATTTTTCCTAGACTATTCAGCATTGCAGTGTTTTGTGTGCTGCTGATGCAAGAACAAACAGAAAACCCACATTTGTCATAATATGATTCTTATAGGGCGCCTTGCAACATCACTAAAATAGTCACGTAGTACATAACACAGTCTATGCCATGCGCCGACGTATGTCTTCGTAACTAAACGGCGTAGTGCTCGATTACCACTTCTGAAGACTTCGGGTACCGAATTCAGGCATCAGTCTCCTCCGGTTCTCCTGTTCTCAGCTACCGCTTCCTTCACCTCTGGTAGTGATTACCTCACTCACACCAGCGACAGTTAAGAAAACAGTGCTCGTAGAAGATCACACTTGCAGGCTTTGTAACCACACAGCTCAATCTGCCAACTAAGCAGAAACTCTTTCCAATGCGACTTGCAAGTTTGCGTGCTAAACACGACATAAGTACTGTTCCATCAGTGGTCAGTGAGACTTGCCCAACTAGAGATTAAGTGAACAATCGTGAAGTTATGTCCGAGAGAGATTGTAAGGTTTTATTAACTAGTGTTTGTTGTCAAAGCGGAAATTCCGAATTTTTAAGGGTAATGGAAAATCGCTTCACCTGCAAGCTAGGGTCACACAATTCGAAATTTCCATTCCTCCCAAATGGAGAACATGATATTGTAAATATGTCGTGAGGCGTTACCTCGTCGGTGAAGCATTAGAAAGTGTACAACCGATTACTCGGCGAACTTCATCATGTGCAAAACTCAAGGAAACGTTTCGAGCGGTGTACTGATTCCTGGATGTGCAGGACCAATTTAAACAGAGGATGTTGGAATTACAAACCTGAGGAGAGACTGACTCCTTCAAATTAATGAAGTTGCTAGATGAGCTAGAGTGTAAAAGTGTTTATTTGGATGAATCATTTACTTCATCAGAGATCATACAATACTGTTGCACTAAGTTACCTCTGAAACACAGATGTAGATTAACTGGGAGAGAGAGAATTAATGAAAATTAAAAGGTTGGTTACAGGAGATGTGGCATACTGTGAATAGGATTGTAGGTGAAAGGAAGGAAAGGGATACTCGCATTTCTCGTTTTCGTCTACAGCCACGATAGCCTAGACAGTTGGGGTGTAATCTTTGGCATAGTTTAAAGTACCGAGTAGGAAAACATACAGGACCTGCAAGAAAAGGTTTCCAACGTGGAATGACACAGTAGGTATTGAGAAACAGAAAACCCATTACAGTGAAACGGAAGTGAAGGATGTGATACAAGCGTCTCACCAACTGAAGATACAAATACAAGTTGCACTGATGTGAAGAAGCTCACAACAGTCTGCCTGAATTGTATTTTAGACTTGAAGGAATTAGGTAAGTCATGGCGGCGACCTGTATATTAGTGAATACTGTTTCAATCCCTTTTCTACTATAACCTTATTGTAATGTGTTTGGAATAGCATGTTAGGGTAGAATTAGGACTGTTCTCATGATTTATGTTGGAAAATTGTATGCAAATTTTTAGTGTTCTCATAGTAAATGTGTCTAATTAAAGTCTGCTGTGATGCTTACTTTTTTTGACCTCACGTCAATATAGTCCTTCCCTCCTCGTGCCAGCCTGCATGAGCTAAAACGTGTGCATTTCGGCCTCCTCTCGTATCATGGTGTTGGCTCTTCTGCCAACACTACACGAACTAAACTTTGTCGCTATGCAGTTGGCTACTAGACCTCCGAATCTACCACTGAACTATGAATGCATTACGCTGCAGGTGCCGATATTTAGATGGTGTGTAGTACGTTTGATGCCATACCACCAAATAAATAGCCTCTACAGGATCTACAGTGGTATGAATTACGCGGTGCAGATTTCTTGCATGTTTTTAGATGGTGCTGCCTGATGTTATGAGTCAAAAAGGTGTTAATCCTTCTGCTGCTCTCACAATTAGAAGTGTTAAGTGTTTTTTACTTTGATGAGAAAATCTGTACATCCAATAACATCACTGTATAACATGGCGGATAGTTCTAGTTTCAGCCACAGACTTTTTCGTGCTGTCGTGTATACAATGCGATACCAAGCTGCGACCACTGAGTCGTCCGTTGGATTTGTCTCTGACGACTCGATGTGCTGGCGCCACTGTTTTGACGCGAGTCAATCCGCAGTATGTGTTTTAATGCTGTACGGGCTCGTAGCTTTGGAGCCGGTGGCGGTGACAGCCGCTTGTATCTCGGCGGGTCTTTCACTCGCACTTGTCGCTAGCACAGGCGTGGCAAGCGCTACCTGTGTCAGTTCCAGCGACAGAATATTCAAGCCCCTAAAATCTAAATAAAAGGTACTTACTATTAATAAGTTTTGATAATACTTAATATGTAGCCTTTGGTTATTAAAAAGAAGCTGATTGCTAAATCTCAGCTTTCTGGCTGGTATATTTTTAAAAGTAGAGAAAGTTATCTAAAATACCAAAAACCGACACTTACGGAACTAGATTCATTTAGCAACTATAATGGTTTATCTTTTGGTATTATTTGAAAAAATAATCAGAACTCTGTGTGAAGAATTAATTAACTGAGATTTTCATGTTAAAATTTTGATTCTCATTTTCTTAATATAAAATTCAGACAAAATTATTATTTGAATCTTATGTCGTTGTGGGAGTAAATGAGAATGAGTAAGAGTGTGTTAGTGGGACATACGTTAAATTTCGAGATTTATTTTATGTAATGCAATACGCAATGATAAGGCAGAAAAGATGTTTGTATCGCCATTGCTGACGACGTATGTCCAACCGTACTTGTTTTTGCAAGAAGGTAGCCAGAATAGTTATTTGTAGATTAATGTTTTCCTAAAGTTGTCTCAACTTTAATTTTGGTTTAGTTTCAATTAGTAAGTCTTATAGTACTAATTCGCTTGTCGGAGTGACGCCAATGAACCTGATGTAGTGATTGGCTCAGAACAGTTTAGGTCAGAATATCATCTTGAAAGATTGATCTGATTCGCTATTCATTTAATCAGGCAATCAGAGTGAAGGTCTTTCCTGTGCGCGCCGTGAGCAACGGCATTGAGAGAGTGGTGGGCTAGCTTTTGAGGCGCTAAGGTAATGTTAAATGTGTCCGTCCGTAAAATGTGTAAGATGAAGAAATGTTTGGTCCGTCGCGTTCAGATGGATTTGTAATGGTAGCTGTAGTTGCTACGAACATTTCGTAAAAGTTTGGGAGTCATGGGGTGTTTTGTCCGGGAGATATACACGTGGGACTTGTTGGACTTAGAAAATTCCGCGAGGCGATGTTCTGTGTTCTACTACAGAATATATTTAGCGAGCAATCATTCTGAAATAAATTCTCTGAATTACTTATGTGAGAAGTCAACGTTAAATGTAGGAAGTGACTGTAAATTCGCGTGATAAATCTCGGAATGGACTTAACCAGAATCCTGTCTGTTTTACGTGTGACATAAACAGGGAACTTATAATAGCAGTTTTGCATACTAAACGTGGGCTGATGACACATGTTTAAGCAAAGAAAATAAAACCTACTTTTACCAGATTTCAGAACTTACACTTAAGATAAGGATTCCGTTTTCCAACCGAAAATTAATTATGAATATTTACAGGAACAATCGTAACGAGACATCCTACCTGAAGTACTATTAAGTTTTCAATACCACTGTTATGTACATGACTTATGTAGATACACACAAATGTACGTTAGAGGGCTCCTTATGTAAGCCACTGGGGCTCACTGATCACACATAATGACTAATAAGGAGTATGGCTGGTTGAGCTCTGTACCTAAGCGTAATTGGTATTTACGTTCTGGGAGCAGAGTCGTCTTTATGCAGAACATGGTTAAATCTTCAGATCATCCCCTTAATAAGTAATTCATGGATCTAACAACCGTCACAGAACTGGCAACGACCGTGTTCCGCTAAAAATCTTGGAACAGGTGTAGCTCATACATAAATTAACTCAGCGTGATATTGTAGGTATTCCATTTTTTCTACAATTCACAGTAATTTTCAGTGTTCTGAAAACATTATAGCAGGAACAAAACTTATGCAGATGTGTAATACGTAATGGGATTTATAGGCTACATAGTGTTTTAATAAGAACTGTTGAATTATATTTACATTAGATTCTTAAAAATTATAGAAATTCTACTTTTCACTTTTAGTTTTCCGTTACTGTTTCTGTGTCCAATACGTTGTGTTTCGTTATCGTAAAAACTTTGAAATTACTGATTTTTATTTTTCCCAGGTTTCATATATTTACTGCACAGCGTATAGTGCGAAGTGTATACCACATCATTTCTTGTATGACATAAAATGTAATTGACATGTGTTGTTGTGGCCTTCAGTCCTGAGATTGGTTTGATGCAACTCTCCATGCTACCCTATACTGTGCAAGCTTCTTCGTCACCCAGTGCTTACTGCAACCTGCATCCTTCTGAAACTGCTTAATGTATTCATTTCTTCGTCTCCTTCTACGAATTTTAGCCCCACGCTGCCCTCCAATGCTAAATTTGCGATCCCTTGGTGCCCCAGAACATGTCCTACCAACCGGTAGCTTCTTCTTGTAAGTTGTGCCACAAACTCCTCCTCTCCCCAATTCTATTCAATACCTCCGCATTAGGTGTGTGATCCACCCATCTAATCTTCAGCATTCTTCTGTAGCACCACATTTCGGAAGCTTCTATTCTCTTCTTCACCAAACTATTTATCGGTTATGTTTCACTTCCATACATGGCTACACTCAGTACAAATACTTTCAGAATCGACTTCCTGACACTTAAATCTACACTCGCTGTTAACGAATATCCCTTCTTTAGAAACGCTTTCCTTGCCATTGCCAGTCTACATTTAATATCTTCTCTACTTCGACCATCATCAGGTATTTTGCTCCCCAAATAGCAAAACTCCTTTACCTTTTTAAGTGTCTCATTTCCTAATTTAATTCCCTCAGCATCACCCGACTTAATTCGACTGCATTCCAATATCGTCGTTCCGCTTTTTTGATGTTCAACTTATATCCTCCTTTCAAGACACTATCCATTACGTTCAAATGCTCTTCCAAGTCCTTGGCTTTTTCTGACAGATTTACAATGTCATCGGCGAACTTCAATGTTTTTATTTCTTCTCCATGGATTTTAATACCTGGTCCGAATTTTTCTCTTGTTTCCTTTACTGCTTGCTCAATATACAGATTGAAATACATCGGGGAGAGGCTGCAACCTTGTCTCACTCCCTTCCCAATCACTGCTTCCCTTTTATGCCCCTCGACTTTTATAACGGCCATCTGGTTTCTGTAGAAATTCTAAAAAGCCTTTCGCTCACTGTATTTTATCCCTGCCACCTTTAGAATTTGAAAGAGAGTATTCCAGTCAACATTGTCAAAAGCTTTCTCTAAGTTTACAAATGCTAAAAACGGAGGTCTGCCTTTCCTTAATCTTTCTTCTAAGATAAGTCATAAGGTCAGTATTGCCTCATGTGTTCCAATATTTCTACGGAATCCATACTGATGTTCCCCGAGGTCGGCTTCCACCAGTTTTTCCATTCGTCTGTAAAGAATTCGTGTTAGTATTTTGCAGCTGTGACTTATTAGACTGATAGTTTGGTAATTTTCAGATGTCAACACCTGCTTTCTTTGGGATTGGAATTATTATATTCTTCTTGAAGTATGTGGGTATTCTGCTTGTCTCATACATCTTGCTCGCCAGATGGTAGAGTTTTGTCACGACTGGATCTCCTAAGGCCGTCAGTAGTTCTAATGGAATGTTGTCTACTGCCGGGGCCTTGTTTCGACTCACGTCTTTCAGTGCTCTGTCAAACTCTTCACGCAGTATCATATCACCCGTTTCATCTTAATCTACATCCTCTTCCATTTCCATAACATTGTCCTCAAGTACATCGCCCTTGTATAGAGTCTCTATATACTCCTTCCACCTTTCTGCTTTACCTTATTTGCTTAGAACTGGGTTTCCATCTGAGCTCTTGATATTCACAAGTCGTTCACCTCTCCAAAGGTCTCTTTAATTTCCTGTAGACAGTATATATCTTACCCCTAGTGAGATACGCCTCTACATCCTTACATTTGTCCTCTAGCCATCCCTGATTAGCCATTTTGCACTTCCTATCGTTCTCATTTTTGAGACGTTTGTATTTCTGTTTGCCTGCTTCATTTACTGCATTTTTAGTTTTTCTCCTTTCATCAATTAAATTCAGTATCTCTTTTGTTACACAAGGATTTCTACTAGCCCTCGTCTTTTTACCTACTTTGTCCTCTGCTGCCTTCACTACTTCATCCCTCAGAGCTACCCGTTCTTCTTCTACTGTACTTCTTTCTCCCATTTCTGTCAAATGTAGCCAAATGCTCTCCCTGAAACTCTCTTCAACCTCTTATTTAGTCACTTTATCCACGTCCCATCTCCTTAAATTCCCACCTTTTTGTAGTTTCTTCAGTTTTAATCTACTGTTCACAACCAATAGATTGTAGTCAGAGTCCACATCAGCCCCTGGAAATGTGTAACAAATTAAAATCTAGTTCCGAAATCTCTCATACCATTACATAGTCTATCTGATACCCTCTAGTATCTCCAGGATTCTTCCATGTATACAACCTTATTTTATTATTCTTCAACCAAGTTAAGCTCTGTGCCAAATTCTTCCAGACGGCTTCCTCTTTCATTTCCTACCCCCAATCCATATTCACCTACTATGTTTCCATCTCTCCCTCTTCCTACTCTCGAATTCCAGTCACCCATGACTATTCGTCTCCCTTCACTACCTGAATAATTTCTTTCATCTCCTCATACATTTCATCAATTTCTTCATCATATGCAGAACTAGTTGGCATATAAACTTGTACTACTGTAGTAGGCGTGGACTTCGTGTCTATCTTGGCCACAATAATGCGTTCACTATGCTGCTTGTAGAAGCTTACCCGCATTCCTATTTTCCTATTCATTATTAAACCTACTCCTGCATTACCCCTATTTGATTTTGTGTTTATAACCCTGTAATCACCTGACCAGAAGTCTTGTTCCTCCTGCCACCGAACTTCACTAATTCCCACTATATCTAACTTTAACCTATCCATTTCCCTTTTTAAATTTTCTAACCTACCTGCCCGATTAAGGGATCTGACATTCCACGCTCCGATCCGTAGAACGCCAGTTTTCTTTCTCCTGATAACGACATCTTCCTGAGTAGTCCCCGCCCGGAGATCGGAATGGGTTACTATTTTACCTCCGGAATATTTTACCCAAGAAGAAGCCATCATAATTTAACCATACATTAAAGCTGCATGCTCCCGGGAAAAATACGGCTGTAGTTTCCCCTTGCTTTCAGCCGTTCGCAGTACCAGCACAGCAAGGCCGTTTTGGTTAGTGTTATAAGGCCAGATCAGTCAACCATCCAGACTGTTGGCCCTGACTACTGAAAAGGCTGCTAACTCTCTTCAGGAACCACACGTTTGTCTGGCCTCTCAACAGATACCCCTCCGTTGTGGTTGCACCTAAGGGACGGCCATCAGTATCGCTGAGGTACGCAAGCCTCCCCACCAACAGCAAGGTCCATCGTTCATTGGGGAGGGGGGGGGAGGGGAGGGGGGCTATTGACATCTTAATCTGAATATTTGAAAGTATCAGCGTAGTTCTCCTTCTGCATGGTGAGCCTTTGATTGTTCTTAAAATGTATTACTAATATAGATCTGATACGTCAACACATAATCATGAGACATTAGACTGAATTTTTGTGGCTAACAGCATCCGTACCTAAAATCGCCGTATCGCAAGTGACGTAACACCCAATACTGACGTTTTTCAATCGTTTCAGCTCAGCCCGCCGTAATTACGAGTTGATTACCAAGAGGGGTTTTGTATATTCCCCTCCTAACACATAACATTCGGTAATAGTGTGCAACTGTAGCTCATCTGAAAATTAACGCTAGCGGCTCCAGCTGTCAGACCATCTAAAAGTAGAACTAACTGTAGTACACATAGGGATATTGCCATTAAATTTCAGTTGGAAAAACAGTCAAGTACAGCAATAAAGTGTTGCGGCACCATATCATTTTTAATCATCCCTGGATCACTCGAGCGAGAAAATATGCAGTTTCAGCTTACAACAAAATATTGTATGTTTAGTTCCACAAAAAGTATTTAAAGTAACTACATTATTTACAAATGAATTTCCGATATTTCTGAAATTTAAGAGCAGCGTCAGTAACTGCAAGCTTCCAGTAACGCAGTGATTCTGGTTAGCTCTTAATAACATTTTCACATACGATTCTAATACGGTTACAGACTGTACAATATAAACGTTTTTAATGTATAACAGGCTTTTCATATACTTTACCGATTCATCCCCGAAGTCCTGTGTCTATAGTTTTTGCATATTTTATAATGAATAGGAGGAGGATAGAAAACAATGAAGTCCCTGAGTTTCGGTATCGGCACCAAGAACGCAGTGGGAGTGTTCACTGAAATACTGAAGCCATTGGCCATTTACATGTGTCTTCTCAAAGTCATTACTTACAAACGAGTTCATGAAAATGCTGAGCTGTTCTGAAAAATTTGTCACGGTAAGAGGACGATCCAGCAGTGGAAATGGAGCATACATATTAGTCATATCTTTCACAGTCAGTGGTCTAATGACTACCTCAATCAGGTTAAGGAAGTATTGTAGGTCCTGAACGGAAAGTAATACAAATGCTGAGTAATCAAAATAGAGATGAGCGGTCTTTCCATCGTCTGACAGAAAATCACTGCCCAGTTTTCACCAACATTCGTTTGATTCCATTATTTCATGTATTTCGCAGCTAATCAGCTGAATATTCTGTGGCTTATGATATTTTAGTAACGTGACAATTTTAAAACCAGAAGAAACAATTATTTCTCCAATAAAGAAGTTATATGAAGTAAATGTTGTCTAAAAATCATATCCAATCATAAGTTCCCTCATATATACAAAGAATTCCCACTCGAAAAAAATTCGGGACCACAGTAATTTAAAAAAGAAATAATTTAACTGTCATCAGGAAAGACTAATCCATTACTAATGATTACCTAGAATGTTTAATGAAATCAAAGGGTGTAGGTATCGACAGTTTATTAGATATAGTTTTCAATATAAAATAAGAATATCAAAATGCTTTGTACACTTCGTTTCCCAGAATACACTTCGTAGCAGTGGGGAAAAGAAAAGGTGATCGTAAGGGATGGCAGGAGAAGCCATTTCATCTTCCCCCTCCCCTCCTACCCCTCCCCCCCCCCTCCCCCCCCCCCCCCCCCCCCCGCCACGCACATACTCACACACGCCACAATTCGTATACACTTATGGAAGCGATTTCCTGTCATTCTCGTTTAGCCAGGTGTAGCATTAAGAGGGTATCGCAGTGAGACAAAACTACGGATTTAAAAACTATGTAAAACGGCAATTTTTGAGGCTTCTCTCGTCCCCCCGCCCCCCTTCCTTCCCAACCAGTCTTGAAAACTATCTACTGACGCCCTTCGGAAAATGTATATTCAGCTTGATTCTTAAGGTTGCTTCTAAAGGTTGTTGTCTACCATCTACTCTCTTCAAATGAAAGATACGATTGAGCTTTGTATTCTAAGAAGAAATGGGGTTACGAATAAAGGGCAAAAAATTTATATAGCAAACGATATGAATCTTCCAGCAAGAGATCGGAAAGGGATCGGGAGCTTCAGGAATATATTGTGAAATGAAAATAAACGAAATATGTGCCTTTACTATGGGAAATTGAAATAAATAAAATATTGTTTTACATACTTATAAAGTAGAGTAGAAAACTATTTTAGATACAACACAGACATTAAATCGAGAATGGACATAACGAAAATTCCATTCTTTATTGCAAGGAGGGTTTTCTGTAGATATGTGGAAGTGGAATTACGGGTGAGGTTGATAGTGCCTTGTCTAGAGTGTCCTGCTGCACAGTGTCGAAACATGTCTCGTTAGGTGGGAACACAGATGAGGACTAGGTGATCAATGAACAAAAGAAAAGCGAGAAACAAAGTGATAATTGAACAGCTGCCGAAAACGAAGGGACAAGGAACATGATTATTTTGCGAATGTGGAACAAGAAATTTAATCGGTATGTACTGAGAAAGAGTAAAAAGATTTTAAAAAACTGTCTTTGATGTGCGACAGGGAATACAAGGACAGAACGGTGGAGGACGCCGATCTGTACTATCTGCTCAATGGATTTAAATTCTTCAGCAGATTGTGGAGATGAACACAAAAATGATGATGATACCTCTTCCATGGTTCTTGCATACTACAACATCTAATAGTCAGCACAGCGGCTGTCCACCAGAATATCGTGTACTTTCGTTATTGAGACCCCGCAGTGCACCAGGTAACCATGGAAGCAGCGAATAAGCTGTGAAACCCTCAGGTCTTAAATGTTGATGATGATTATGATGATGGTGAAAAGAGCAAAAAGTCGTTTACATTGGCAAATACTAGAACTTTTGTTTCCAGCTTTTTAAGATGAGGGAATAAGATATAAAATATTT
Organism: Schistocerca gregaria; assembly: GCF_023897955.1. Lineage (NCBI taxonomy): Eukaryota > Metazoa > Arthropoda > Insecta > Orthoptera > Acrididae > Schistocerca > Schistocerca gregaria. The sequence continues at coordinate 131,267,188 of NC_064921.1, read as the reverse complement.
ATTGATGTTATGATGTATTCACTGAATGTTACGGTCTTGAAACATTAGACATTTTTAATATCAAGATGTGTGCCTGTAGATATTCAGTCTTTACTACTTATTATCTACTTATTTTGTATCTTGTTACGGCTTTACTCTTTGTAACTGGTATGAGGTCATTATAAGGGATCTAAAAACATCCCCAGGCTGTGGCTAAGCCATGTCTCCGCAATATCCTTTCTTTCAGGAGTGCTAGTTCTGCAAGGTTCGCAGAAGAGCTTCTGTAAAGTTTGGAAGGTAGGAGACGGATACTGGCAGAAGTAAAGCTGTGAGTACCGGACGTGAGTCGTGCTTCGGTAGCTCAGTTGGTAGAGCACTTGCCCGCGAAAGGCAAAGGTCCCGAGTTCGAGTCTCGGTCGGGCACACAGTTTTAATCTGCCAGGAAGTTTCATATCAGCGCACACTCCGCTGCAGAGTGAAAATCTCATTCTGGAAACATCCCCCAGGCTGTGGCTAAGCCATGTCTCCGCAATATCCTTTCTTTCAGGAGTGCTAGTTCTGCAAGGTTCGCAGAAGAGCTTCTGTAAAGTTTGGAAGGTAGGAGACGGATACTGGCAGAACTAAAGCTGTGAGTACCGGACGTGAGTCGTGCTTCGGTAGCTCAGTTGGTAGAGCACTTGCCCGCGAAAGGCAAAGGTCCCGAGTTCGAGTCTCGGTCGGGCACACAGTTTTAATCTGCCAGGAAGTTTCATATCAGCGCACACTCCGCTGCAGAGTGAAAAATTTCATTCTGGAAACATCCCCCAGGCTGTGGCTAAGCCATGTCTCCGCAATATCCTTTCTTTCAGGAGTGCTAGTTCTGCAAGGTTCGCAGAAGAGCTTCTGTAAAGTTTGGAAGGTAGGAGACGTATACTGGCAGAACTAAAGCTGTGAGTACCGGACGTGAGTCGTGCTTCGGTAGCTCAGTTGGTAGAGCACTTGCCCGCGAAAGGCAAAGGTCCCGAGTTCGAGTCTCGGTCGGGCACACAGTTTTAATCTGCCAGGAAGTTTCGATCTAAAAACAGTTCACCTCTTATGGATACATGTTTGACAAGTCCGTAAGCTGTTGAAAAAAATCTTTTTTTATTTATATTACGCTTTCGGCAACACAGTTTTAGTCTTCTTCACGTCGTATTGAGTTATTTCACCTAATGAGCAATGGTTATGTTACTGTTATTTCATCTTGTGTGTCGGCTGCCTGACATGAGTGACCTTGGAGTGTCGGTTGCGAAGAGGTATGAAAATTGGATGCTGTAGCAAGGTTCATCAGGCCTCCCATTGAGAAGCTCGCGATGATTTCGGAAGCCAGTTGCTTCCTTGAGGAATCAAAACAAAGTGTTTACTTGACCTCATTACGCCGGCACCAAAACAGTGATAAGCATTATTACTTGCACAAGGTCGCTTCAGAAGAAGACACGTCAACTTTTCCTTGCTACTCATTGTCAATAGTCCTTGTTGATGGAAACATTAGGACCTAAGGATCGAACCCACACAATAATTATAAATCTTCAGGTCAGTCTGAAGTGACGCTGTTACTGACACCCTACTGTGGGACAGCTGCACTGGTCCCTAACAAAATTCCATTAGCTTCTGGTCGCTATAGTTTGAAGCAGTACAAGCGTAAGCATACCCGAGTGGAGCTATTGGCAAGTTAGTTAGTTACTCGTTTAATAGATTAGATTCACGACAAACCTTGTGATGTGCAACGAGTCAACACAACGCAACTATGTATCAAAAATATTTGTATGGCAGCATAAAGGCCATTTACAGAGCTTTAATTTTACTATTTCTGTTGAAGAATTTCTCAGTTATATATAATGAATCGTTAATAAGACATCTCTTAAATCTACATTTAAAAACGTTTCTGTTATGTATTGGATATTTTCTTTCCATGGGTAGCTTGTCAAACAGTTTTATAATTGCATATTTCACCCACTTCTCTGACGCAGTGAGATTCATTAACAAGTAATATAATTTTTCCTTCTAGTGTTTTACTTGTGATTATCTCTGCTACTCTCAAATTTAAGTGTTTGTTGATAACAAATTTCGCAACTAAATGACTGTACTGTGGGACTATGGTTAATATGTTAAAATTCCCAGTTACTTAAAGATATAACTGCAAAATGCATGTGTCTGAATTCCACAAATAACTCTCCAGGAGAGATGCTACCACACCATGTTATCCTACAAGACATTAATGAACGAAAATATTAAAATATTTGTACTTACTGACTTCTGCAGTCGCAAAGTTGGCAATTATTCTTTAGCAAAGATAGCCGAAAATAAGCGATTTTGCAGGTCTACTATGTCCTTTTCCAGCTTAAGTTTCCATCAAGATGAACATGTAAACAGTTGTAACTTTGTAATTTGTTTATTATTGCCGACAGCGGTGGTCTCGCGGTTAAGGCGCTCAGTCCGGAACCGCGTGACTGCTACGGTCGCAGGTTGGAATCCTGCCTCGGGCATGGATGTGTGTGATGTCCTTAGGTTAGTTAGGTTTAAGTAGTTCTAAGTTCTAGGGGACTGATGACCATAGATGTTAAGTCCCATAGTGCTCAGAGCCATTTGAACAATTTTGTTTATTATTTTCTGGTGGTGTATGAGGTAAACAGAAAATTGGATATTTACGACAGTGCAAGACTGGGTGAACTACATTTTTTAAACGTTTAAAGCTAGCGAATTTCCGCAAAACCATTCGGTAACTTTCATAAGAGAGCATGTCTTGTTTTCTGTGTTGACGCTTGTTTGCTCGACTTCACGACAATGTTAATATCATCCGCAAACACGACTAATTCTGCTACGTTGTTCAAATAAAGTGGCAAATCGTTAACATATATCAAGAAGAGTACTGAGCCAATGATCGAACCCTGTAGAGCTCCTATTGTAATTTCTTCCTGTGGAGATGAGATAGTGTCCCCCTTTATGTTACACAGACAGCTTAATGTAACTTTCTATATTCTGTTTCCTAAATAAGAACTGAACCAGACAGTTGAACTACAGATTCATATAAATTCTACATGTCTAACAGAATATTGTTATTTAACAATCCTTGGATAATTCACAGAATTTCCCAGCTGGTGATGTTTTGTTGTTCAAAGATATTATTAAGTGCTCAATCGCTGCATGTGGCAATCCATACTACTATATTTATTTATTTATTCATCTGCATATTCTAGTCAGGTTAAGGCATTGAGATTCATACACTAAAAAGTGCATCTTGTAGCTTAAAACATAGGTACACAAACTAAAACATAACATGTATAATACATAATAATGAATAAAACCATTGTTAATAACTTTTAACTTATATTAAGTAACTCTTACCTATATCGTAATAAATGCAATGTTATAGAGAATTGTAAAGGGAAGAAATAAACCCAGAAATATAGGAGAAAGGACGAATGAGGGATGGGAGAAAACTAGTTGAAAGGCGTCTCAGCCTTTCAGTAACAAAATTTAAGATTCCCGCTATTGTGTTTGTGAACTTAGTGCGAGTTTCCAATACCTATAGAGATCGGGCATTAGTTTATTTTAGATAGTATGCAAAATCCGTGAGATCTTGCTTCGGCCTAGTGTCTTCCTCATTAGAGCACTTGCAAATCAGAAAATGATGTAAACACTTACGGTGTAAGAAGATGTTGAAAGTAAACGAATCCTGTTGATATAGAAAGATTTGTGGGATTCTGATTACCAATTCAAATGGTTCAAATGGCTCTGAGCACTATGGAACATAATATCTGCGGCCATAAGTCCTCTAGAACTTATAACTACTTAAACCTAACTAACCTAAGGACATCACACACATCCATGACCGAGGCAGGATTCGAACCTGCGACCGTAGCGGTAACGCCGTTCCAGACTGAAGCGCCGAAAACCTCACGGCCACACCGGCCGGCGATTACAAATTGCTCGATAAAGTAAACAACGCGCCCTCAAACTACATATAATCAAGAGTTCTGCAGTCTTATAATGAAGCAGGGTGTAAGGCAGTCGGAGTAAGCGAAAACAGGCGAGCATTGATCCTGAACCATTTTGCTACTGATGTCATTAAAGATAGCTTTTTAAGCTTCTATCAAATATATGTAGAAAATACATAACGCAAACAGAACTAACATTTCGCTCGTTTGATGTTACAACAAGACCTTTACACGAGAAAACTAAAGTAATTTCTGTAGCGCTTAGAACGGAGTACAAAAGTTGTGAGCTGGTGAGTTTCTAACGCGTTATGAGCCTTCTGACTAAGTCATGTTTTGCTGGCACCATTACAAACATACATACGGAATGAAATATTCACCCTGCAGCGGAGTGTGCGCTGATATGAAAGTTCCTGGCCGATTGAAACTGTGTGCCGGACCGAGACTCGAAATCGGGACCTTTGCCTTTCGCGGTTTAAGTGCTACCCAAGCACGATTCGGAACCCGTCCTCACAGCTTTACTTCCTGCTGGTACTGGCTGAAGTAGAGCTGTGAGGAGGGGTCGTGAGTTGTGCTTAGGTAGCTCAGAGGGTGGAGCACTTACCCGCGAAAGGTAAAGGTCCCGAGTTCGAGTCTCGGTCCCGCACACAGTTTTAATCTGACAGGAAGTTCAATTTCATTGACGGAGTTTACAGCTGGCGTGGAAATCTCCGGTATCCTACCGAGATACGATGGAAAATTAGACGCAATCAGATGGAAATTTCGGTCCAGATATATGAAAATTATTAAATTATTAACGAGACGGCGTACGTTATTCTTGCTTAAAAAAATGTGATATGTTAAATTTTTCCATTACGTCATCTGTGTTCCCGTCATTACGCATTGTTGGCACCCCTCAAGGTAGGATAGAGAGCTTTGTGTTATCCTTTCTGTCAGGCTGAGCTTTAAAGCAGAAAGACCAGTGCGTGTTTCGATCCATATTAATTTTCAATAATGGTTATTCTGGTTCTATACTTCTACCACAAACATGAGTGGTAATACAAACCTTTATTTGTCCATAATTGTGGGCTCCTCTGAGCAGGTGCTGTATATTAGTCTTCAACAACAAAGGAAAAGAGGCATTCTACTTAACGTTATCATTATATTTGAAATGGTGGTCCATGCATGTGCACAACTACGTTAAATTCCACTAAATACAGAATGTAACTACATTAAAATTATGGTATGCGACATTTCGGGTACTGCGATTTCATCTACAGATGCTTTGACTCTTACAGCGTCTACATGGTACATTTTATGTGGTTTTTTGCGTTTCTTGCAACTAGAGTTAAACACGACGATGAATCACTATGTATTACAAAATGAATGTATATGTGGTTCTCTTTGTGTGTGTGTGTGTGTATGTGTGTGTGTGTGTGTGGTGTGTTTGTGTGCGTGTGTGTGTGTGTGTATTTTCCACATCCACTTCTAAGCTCCTGGAACGATTTGAAGCAGACTTAGTATTCAAATACCTTTCTGTCACACAGCAACAGCTCTGGGGTAGGTACCGACAACCTATGACAGTTCAGCAGATATGACGTCATAAACAGAGTCGTGGGGAAAACTGCCACGTTATGGGTGACGGTTAAATGTATTATTTCGGTGCTAGTAGCTCAATTCGCAATTAATTTCGCTGACAGTATCCACATATGCGACTAAGTGTACCTAAAAAGTTATATCACGCTGTATGAGATCATAGTACCAAACATAGTTCAAGAGATATGACGTCATAAACACTGAGATTGATTGATAATTACCGCATCATGGCTTGAGTTCAAAATTATTACAACTTTGCTGCAACTCTGTTCGCAACATATTTCGCAAGCAGTATCCATTCATGCCGCTCAATGCACCTACGTAAATATATCATTGTACGACACATAGTTCAGGGGATATGAGTTCATAAACACTGAGATACGTGAAAAACGCCGAATCATACACAGTTTTAAAAAATTTATTCTTTACTACCATGACACTTCTACAGTCGAGTAAACTTGAGGAAATTCCTGACGCCTGGCAGCACTTGGGACGGGTTTCAAATACATAGCACAAACGACGGTATCCGTAAAAATAGCCGTCTATAGAGCCATGAAGAGGCCTCACCATATAGACGTTTACAAAATCTCGTTTTAGACTGGCGAAGCAGCTCCGCCAGCGTACAGAAGCTGTTTAATAATTTAAATCGTGTTTTCATGAAAATAGGAAAACGAAATTTTTTGGGTATAACGCTACAAAAAATTCGTTTTGTTTAGTTTCTAATAACAAATTGAAAATTATTAAAAGCGTGACAGTACCACAATTATCAGCTAGTATTATGATAAAAATATATTGTTGTATTTGCATATAGATAGGTCTTCTACAAAATGCTTAACATTTACTTACCGCGTTTCTTACTTCCAATAAATATAGTCTACGAAACAAGGATGAACCACTAGTTAAATTGGGGAAGACATAATGATTTTCAAAGACGCTACGCTGGTATAGTTCTGAGATAAATTGCGACACTCACAGAAAACGTGTACGACTGAACTTAATTTGCATATCAGCCCACAAGCATATGCATGCAGAGTCTTTACAAGTATGCCACTATAGTTTAAAACCAAACTGATAAATGTACTGGCGAACATCTCCATTCACGTGTATGTCTAGTTTTGCCACTCATGAATAACGGATGATAATTCGCAATGATCGGTCGCGTTGTATTTGGACTCACCTGGACAGCTGAGGTCGCTAACGAGGTAGGCGCAATGGTACTAGACTCGATGACAAATCGGTTCGATTTGTGGTATTTGGTGGGATGTTGACTGCCTGTTTTGGTCGGTAGTAGAAGTGGTTCCTGGTGGTCGGTAGTAGAAGTGGTTCCTGATCAGTTGTCCTAGAGCCAACGTTCTGGATTAAAAGCTAAACTTATCATCATTTTCCCGTGGAGTGGTGGCATAAAATTCCTGATCACTTGTCCTAGAGCCAATGTTTTCGATTAGAAGCTAAACTTTTCAGCATTTTCCCATGGAGTGAGGCCTTGTGGCATTGTTGATGGTAAACCGTATGTCGGATAGGGTCTTTAAACTCGGCAGCGCCCGTGGGTAATATCCGAGAGGAGTGAGCTATATGCCGCCACTAGGTTTCATCATCTTACTTATTTCAACGTCTTCTTTCAACACAAACATAATACCATATACCCTTCCATTACACTCACCTACCGGGAAAGCTCTCACATATCCGCATGGAAAGGGAACAATGTGTACGGAGGAAGAACACCAATTCCGACAGGATGCTGTACCCACACCGTGGCATATCGCGGTGAACAACGCCATACGAAATTCATACAGTATTTCATTGGTACTTGGTCTCGCCTTTTGTGCAGAAGCAGAGTAGCGGCATAAGATAGCAATTATTTCCTTCTGGGGTAAGATATGAAAGGCATCTTCAAACATCATCTCTTTACACTGACTATAGCCGGCCGGGTGGCCGAGCGGTTCTAGGTTCTACAGTCTGCAACAGCGCGACCGATACGGTCGCAGGCTCGAATCCTGCCTCGGGCATCGATGTGTGTGATGTATATAGGTTAGTTAGGTTGAAGTAGTTCTAAGTTCTAGGGGACTGATGATCTTAGAAGCTACGTCCCAGAATGTTCAGAGCCATTTTTGAACACTGACTGTAAACACTATTCCGTCAAAATTAGTGGACACAGTTTTGAGATATTTGTCAAAGTAAACATACGATTGCTCTCTTGTGCTGTGGTCTGTAAGAAAACTTCAAAACTGTCAAAAGAAAACGGAGGAAAGCAGGAATTGATAAAGAAAATGGAGTGGATCAAGAATTGATTACCATGTATACCAAGTATAACATGGGATAGGCATGGTACGGACAGCATGAGTTACTAACATGAAGCAAAAACACATCCGTTTCTCGCGATCCCTTTCTTGCGCAGAATCTGCAGGAATTCAGCTATACTGATGTTATTTTTTTCAGAAAAATGATCTCGTCTCTTAAAACGCAATGGTTTCCCTAAACACCGATTAAGTAAATGTCGGTATGATTCCCATGAAAAGGGCATGGATGATTTCCTTCCCTGTCCTAACATTTGCTCAGACAATTATGACCGCGTCGTCGACGGGGAGTTTAACCCTAATCTTCCATCCCCACTTCCCGTGTTCTGGAAACGTATTTGCTGCAGACGTGCTCCACGTTAGATGCTTTCTAAACATCGTCAGCGGCCTAGAATGACCTGCGAATATTGTTGTGTGGTATTCAAAATGAATGACTTTACAGGTGAATGATGCTCATTTCAAAGCTACTAGCAGATGGTAAACGTATGTGGCTGCGTTAGGGAATATCAGGAAGAAGGATCATACGTGAAAGTACTGCATCAAATAAACAGCAACATTTGAAGATAATTTAATTCTGTTTATAGCTTACAAAAATATTCACATTAATCATTTCATCCATTTTTTCCTCATCATTTGCAATTCACTTACATAGAAATCTTTAGGTGAGGGTAGACGTAAATAACCACACTTGGGGTGCAAGTGGTTTCTAATCGTACCAGTCAACCGCCGTCAGAACACATTAAAATGAATCAGGTGATGACGTACGATATACATCATCGCAAATACACAGCATTTTAAGCGGAAGGGTGAAAGTTGCCTGCTTCTAGGTTGAATCCGTGTTGACATAACAATACCTATTGAAATCTGCCCTGATTTAAACGACCTTTTTAAATATGTGAATATTGACCTCATTTCTGTAATAAGTCAATACAGACAAGCTTACTTCGTACAGAGGTTAAACTGGAAAAAGAGCATCCTTAATTAACTTTAATGACTAAGTTTCCAAACGAAAGAATTATCATTTGATGTTCAAAAAGATTAGTATGTCCCATCTTATAAACTAAACATGTGCCATCATACTTGGCTCGTAAATGTGGTTATAAATATCTTTCAAAAGAAACCTGAAACACTGAATAATCAAAGAATTTTTCTGAAACATGTGCTACTCCGAAGATTTCGATGAAAACGCACATTCTGAAACCTGTTACTAAAAGTACTGCGAGTAATCTTACGCTCATAGAATATATGCTTTAATTTCATCACAAGTGCGTAAATAAATACAGAAGGATTTTATATCTCTTGATAATTACTGTAACTCAAAACTGTGCCTCAGTCTGATGAAGACTTCGGTCGGAAAATATTCTCGAAACACAACAAAGTGTAATTAATCGTTAAGTGAATGAAGAAGTGATTTTATACAGCACAGGAAAACAGATTCCGCCTCCCATTAATCTAAACTGTATGTTTCACCACACAACTCAAAGTAGGTCAGTGCAGCCCTGAATACTTTGCATCAGTATAAAAAGCCAAGCTTCACATTTGCATCAGATATGACTTTCTTTTCCGTAGTTTGTGCAGAGCGAAACACAGGGTGCAATTAGGCTTTCAAATAAAAACGCGATCTTTGCCATCAACTACTCTCATTCTCTGAAGAGAGCAGTCACACATTCTCCTAACAACAACATCACAGCGCAAACAAGAACATGGCATATCTTCCTAGAATCTTTATTCCTTATTCAAAAACAGATGCCCTGCTTCTCTCAGTGGTCAGATTAAATTCTTATTGGCTAAGCCACAGCTCGGACCACAGAGCGTTGGGGAGGTAAACTACCGCAGCTAGGACACGAGTGGTTGGTTCACAGATATCGACCGGCGGGCGGAGACAGTCGTAGCAAAATCTTCTCGCCAGTTCACAGACGTATAGAACATGACAAACTGGAAGTTGACAGTTTTAAAGGCATCTTCCACCAGGTAGGCGTGAGCACCGAAATAATTCTGTGGCTGTCCTCCGTACAAGCATTTAGAAATGACAGAGAAGTAAAATGTTTGACTTTGACATGAACAACCGGAAATAGCCAATTCGAAACTTTGTGGCCGGCCGAGGTGGCCGAGCGTTTCTAGGCGCTACAGTCTGGAACTGCGCGACCGCTACGGTCGCAGGTTAAAATCCTGCCTCGGGCATCGATGTATGTGATGTCTTTAAATTAGTTAGGTTTAAGTAGTTCTAAATTCTAGGGGACTGATGACCTCAGAAGTGACGTTCCATAGTGCTCAGAGCCATTTGAACCATTTTTTTGAAACTTACTTAGGTAGCCCTACTATGAGATACCTCTTTAACGAATAATTTTCTGGGCGAAGGGGTAAACAGATTTATCATGTACGTAACTGCTTTCGTCGTTGGCTTGGAGAACTTCGGATATTTCCTGACCATTGATGAAGACAAACTACTACAGTTAGTTCATAACTGTAAGTAACAGTACATACACTGCCTGGAAAAGTGAGAAGAATCCTAAAGACGAAATGTAATTCGAGTATAGAGAGGGTATGTAAGGTTATTTCAGTGATTACATAATCGATTAAGATTTATAAATATCCTGCTTATATGAGCCCACCTATCAGAGCAATGTTGTGCCGCCACATACAGGGCCACTGATTTGGTTGTGAAGGCTGTCAGATAGCCCTGGTATTCTGTCCTAAACCAAGCTGGTCCACATCTCTTTTAAGTGGTCCTAGATATACTGGGTACTGGTACAGAGTTAGGCACCCCTTATTTGCAGATAAGAGTACATTTTACTTTGTTTCCAGTTTTTGCAATTTCACATATGTGAAGTGAATGTGTCAGCACTGCAGCTGCAGTGCCTAGGGAGTAAGGAGCGACCGGTGGCTTCCCATGCTGGCAAGCACAGGCGGTTGGCCATCTGGCGCTATCAGAGCCAGTGGGATGAGGTGCCGATGCAGGAACCGCTCGTGACGTAACAAATAAATCTGTAGGGTAAGTACATTTATTCTGGAGTGAATCAAGTAACGGTTATTAATAAATAGTTGCTAACAATAATTGCCTTTTGACATTCAGACATTAGGAGGAGTCTACGGATCACAAGTACAATCTTTCAGTAGTTTTACAACGACAGGAAACTTTGATATTAAAAAGTAAATGAATAACTTTGCCATAACCGAAGATCTACGAACGTATACGAAATATATCGATTGTACGCTCAGGTTACAGACTATGCGCGATAATCAGCAGTCGTCGATAGGATGCCTTATGATACCGCCAACAGACCGCGCTCTCATAGGATTAATATTTAGCTTATAATCTGTCTGAACAAGATCATTTTACGGTGTTTCGTAAGTAAACGCACCATAATGCCAACCCGTATAACAATTATTTGCGCAGAAGAATTCTTTCCGCTTCATTAAGTAAGCCACAGACATTAGTAATGCACTTTCAGAATGCGACAGCGCTCCTACGGCTCCGCAAGTTGACATAAAACTGCCAGAGCATATTCGCATAACTGGTAAGAATTTCTTCGTGGCGGCTCAGTTCAAGGAAGAATTGGCTCAATTATCACAAACCTCAGGTGCGAAAGCGTGGCCACTTGTATTGCACGCCCCTTAAATCACCATCTGCGCACTCACACCGGCTAAACTGAGACATTTCTGGAGGTTTGGTACTGGCGGGGGGGCTCTTGCAAAGTTGACGACATTGGTGGTCCCATACGTTCTATCGAGGACATATCTGAGAATTGTAACATCCGCGAGATAAATTTTTGGCTACAGTGCGACGAGAAGAAATTATGCCTCTAACGGTTAGAAACATTACCTATTCGACATATAAAAAAAAACAGTGAAAACGATGAATATTAATTATTTATATAATATTCTATGATGTGGTTGCACATGTCGATGTGTATTATACAAAGACAATGATAATTGTAAATTCCTTTTATGATCTGCATTTTTGTCTTCCTTTGTTTTTACCTTTTCTTGGACGGCTTTTGTAGTTTCAGCACGCAAGACGCGTGTCAAACTCAGGTCTGTTAAGAAATTGTAGTTAATAGTTAATTATTACCTGAAAATAGAGTTCATTATTATTATAAACATGACTGAATAATTATTTTGTAACTGTAATTCCTCTCTCAGTAAGCATTATCTGTGTTAATTGTTTCTTTCCGCTGCAAGGATCGCAGCCATGGATGATAGCGATTTGTATCGCGTTTTTGTCTGTGTTTTCCTTAGAAACAAATCAAATGTTTGCTTGATGAAGTCTAAATAGTGCACAATACGAAAGTAAAGTTTCTGTAAAGTTTAATAAGCAGTTAAAATACTTATTTGGTCTAACACTAGAAAATCTTTATCAATTGTCTGCCGCCATCTTAACAATTATCACAGCGGCAAATTCAAATTACGCAACTCTGCAGACATATATGCTGAACGTAATACAAATGTGCAAAAATAAATGTGCAGCGGTGGTCCCGAAGTCATTTGAATGAAAATAATTCGAATCAGATTGGTTCTTTAAAAACAGTGCTCATAGCACGATCGTTATTGCAAATTTTTCTAGCTGATGCAAGGAGACGAAATTAATTACGCACGAGTTGCGAAGAATATTGTTTCAGGTAACATACGTCAGTGTTGTGCGCGGCTGATATTCGGTGGTTTCAATTATCATTTTGCTTAAGATAACTTGTTGCCATCATAATCCATAGTTGCATAGAATCTATTGTATGAACTACGATTTAGTGACACTTACACAACTTACAGACAACACCTTAACACGACGTTAACTTCGAGTTCTTTAGGAACTCGATCAAATCTTTAGCCCGGAGAAAAATTATTTAGTAATTACTCAGTATAGTAAAATAAGATTATCATTTTCATTTACAAATTAGTTAAATACCATACCACTGAATAACCCAGCGAACGCCACAGAATCTTAATGACCTTGGAAATACCAGAACATAATGTATACAGTTCACAGGGACATTCACCATGTCTGGACGAACATTGTGCTGTTGAAACACGGCACCACAATAACTATGAATGGGAGATAACCCATGAGGAAGCGGGATGCATGTAGGATGCTGTTGCACCGTCAGAGTTCCCTCAGTCATTTCCATACCTGACATGAAGGCATGTTTGAGGGTTACCCACACCATGACACCAGGAGTTACGCCGCTTCGCTTCTCCAGAACGCTGGAAGAGTGGGACCTCACTCCAGGACCGAGCGAGATGGCGCAGTGGTTAGCACACTGGACTCTAATTCGGGAGGACGACGGTTCAGTCCCGCGTCCGGCCATCCTGACTTGGGTGTTCCGTGATTTCCCTAAATCGCTACAGGGAAATGCAGGGATGGTTCCTCTGAAAAGGCGCGGGTGATTTCCATCCCCGTCCTTCCCTAATCCGATGAGACTTATGACCTCGCTGATTGGTCTCTTACCCCGAACAATACAACCTCAGTGCAGGTCGCCGCCATACTCTCTCACGGTGGTCATTCAGGACAGTGAAGAAACGCTATTCATCACTGAATGCAATGTGACGACATCCGTCAGAAGTCCGTCGATTCTAATTACAGCTGCACACCAAATGCAGCCATTTGTGTCATGTTGTTAGTGGCAGTCTGCACGTGGGATAGTAATTTCCTACTCCGGCGTTGCTAGTCTCCGACCAATAGCGAGGGGCGACATACTGTTGTACCTCGAAGGTAACAACAGTAATTAGTAGACAAAAAGCAGTAGACACACCAGGGTATCTCGGCAAGTTACAGAATACCAGTGGTGCTACAAATGCATAATCAAACATATTTACTTATCTTTTGCGAAGCACGCATTTAGAACATAACAAGCATTTCTAACCTATGAATAAGGTCTTTTGGCGACTCAACAGTAAATATTCTTTCTAACAGCGTTGTTTCTCGCAGACCTAACTATTATGTAGGCAGCCGCTGACCCGTTGACCTGAGCTGCCGAACTGAGACGACGACCTGCGCTGACGAACGGTCCCCGAGGGCAGTCGTCTGCGTCCCTTGTGTCAGCGCCGGAATGGCGCTGGTGTCGTGTAATTAACTTGGGGAGGGGAGATGCGGCACCTGATTCGCGTATAATGGTACGCTCGCGCCACCCTTTTGAGTCCGCAGATACTGGCATGGGAACTAGCAGGCATTTGACAACCAGCAAACGAGTGGTGACTTTGGATGCCCCCCCCCTCCCCCCCCTCCCCCCTACACACACAGTGTCGCAGAAAGTCCTTTATTATTTCTGAATAGCGGCTATAGGTGTGAAGCTTCCACAATGTGCTTGGTGCTTGATACGGCGATACTCCCTTGTGATTGTCCAGAATCTTGGCCACGAAAATACCTGCTCCCACGTTCTCATGGCCATAATCGCATCCAGAGGCACGATTCGACCAGCCGACAATTGTAAACCAACAAAGAGGCCTCTTTCAGACTCTGTCAGATGCTGATACCGCGGCCTGGCACGAGTACGTAGCGTGTCGATCTCCTTCAAAATGTCCACTCAACATCTGACGTTGTTCACCGCCCTTAACCCTTAACTGCTTGGGTCGGGTCAGTGTCCCGAGAGATATTTCTTCTACAGCTGATGTTTGACATGGTGAGAAACAAAGGCAGCCAATCTCACGCAGATTTCTTTGTTGTGTGTCAGTCTCTTGGACTCTCCTTAATACCACTGTCACCTCCCTTGTTTCGTTCTTATGCGTATTTCGATCCGACGTAAATACCTGTGTTGCTCCGTATTCCAGCGAAGTGACCTGACGCGATCACGTGTGCTATTCCGTGTTGCAGCGAAAGTGCTCTACGCGAACGTTTACGTGTGATCACCTTCATTGTGTTTCACATGTATTAAATCATAAATTTTGTTATTCTCATCTTTTTAACCATTTACGTGTTTTAGGAATTGTTCATTGAATACAATATAAAGTTTCAACCATTCTTCACAGGTTTATTTAGATAATGTCCAAGTTTCTCATAGTCGATGTAGTATGTCAGAGCTGCTACGAAATTATGAAGCAAGGTGTCCATCTGTGAAATGTTCAGAAGTTGGAGAGAACAACAACGAAATAAGTGAGTGAACTGTGGTTTATTTTTAAAGAATATTCTTAAGAATTTATTTTATTTACTAGTGATTCATCAAGAACATTAACACATTTAATCACACTATGTGAGCGTGGAAGTAGTTGCCAGGAAGTAACTGATGAAATTATAAGCAAATGCCTTTTAACAAATGGGAATTTTATTCACTTTAATAGCGCCTAAAAGCACTTTTTTAAACGAAACAGATTTAAAATTATAATCAAAAAGCACCCTCTAAATATCAAGTTACAATTTATTCAAAGGCAGAAAGAAACAAGTTTTGACTGTATGAGCTTTCGGACAAAGAACCTTGCCGCTCCCTTTTGACACGGCCGCAGTTACGACCGCTCACAACAGCCTCTGAAAGACTACACTGGTGCAAATCTGCAACACGCCAGATTACTTTAAAATAAAAGTTTTAACAATTTGCACAAGCACACAAACTATGCACCCCCGAAGGAGAGATGGAAATTGTACAAAACACTAACAACTAAAATATTAACTTTACCACCGAAGGTGCAATTTGATTTTAACTTCTAAGAAAAGTCTTACGCTGAAAGGGTGGCAACTTTATATACAAAAATGATCATTTCAATAAAAGCCCATGAAATGCAATCTTATATACAATTCTACACGGTTGGCCAAACAAGTTAAGATGCTCTACAGTACACAGATACCGCCTCTTAAGATCATAGACAAGGTCGAAACATATTTCAGGTATTAGACCATTACACCCCAAGCAATAAATTCGTTAACATATCAAATCCGACAAACATGACAGAGGCAGCTCCGAAAGACAGACAGACACTAACTGCCTAATAAATGCGGACGAGAGACAGGCGAGCAAGCTGGGGACGGAAGACTGACCAAGAAAACAAGAAGAATTTAACAAGAGTAGATCACACAACATATCACCAATCACTTAACTTGTAATAAACTGCGATTTCTCGAGAAGACCTGGCGCAGCAACCCCCACCCCCCCTCCCTCACACCTTCCAAATCTTCCGAACCGTCCGCTGCCAGCCGCTTCAACGGACGCCGGAAGGCGCGCCGATCTCCCGTCTCCGGCGTCGCGGCTCGCACCGGCCACACTGATGTTGGTTGACTCGTGTTAGTCTCGTGTCAACCGCGAAGTCACTACCCCTCGCTAAACGCCGCGGCCCACTGGACTCACGTGGCGACCACATTTGCGCCGACGCTCAAGACGGACAAGTCATCTTGTGTCTGAGTGCGTGACCGCCCGACCGATGGATGCAACTGCCAGTGACCCTTGCCTGAGCAAACTCGAGCAGTCTGGTGGCCTAACGTGCAGACTCAGGTGCAGGAACTAAGCCCCGACCGGGCGACCACTCGCTGAGTTCTGTGGCTAGCGGAGTGGAAAGACTCTCGTTTTGCCGGCTTTGAAGTTGGATCCGAACGACAAACATACTAGCAATCCGACCGACAGACAGACACCAACTGCCTCACGAATGTGGACAAGAGACAGAATAGTAGGCTGGGGACGAGAGACTGTCCCAGACTCACTGACTGGCGAGCTCATAGCACACTTAAATGCTCATGAATGGGCAGCCTTTCCCCTTTCCCATCAGAGTTAGCGCAGAACAGGGAATCAGCGATCATAAAGCGGTTACTGCATCGATGATTTCAGCCATAAATAGAAATATTAAAAAAGGTAGGAAGATTTTTCTGTTTAGCAAAAGTGACAAAAAGCAGATTACAGAGTACCTGACGGCTCAACACAAAAGTTTTGTCTCAAGTACAGATAGTGCTGAGGATCAGTGGACCAAGTTCAAAACCATCGTACAATATGCGTTAGATGAGTATGTGCCAAGCAAGATCGTAAGAAACGGAAAAGAGCCACCGTGGTGCAACAACCGAGTTAAAAAACTACTGCGGAAACAAAGGGAACTTCACAGCAAACATAAACATAGCCAAAGCCTTGCAGGACAAACAAAAACTACGCGAAGCGAAATATAGTGTGAGGAGGGCTATGGGAGAGGCCTTCAACGAATTCGAAAGTAAAGTTCTATGTAGTGACTTGGCAGAAGTCCTAAGAAATTTTGGTCTTACGTCAAAGCGGTAAATGGGTCAAAACAAAATGTCCAGACACTCTGTGACCAAAATGATACTGAAACAGAGGATGACAGACTAAAGACCGAAATAGTAAATCTTTTTTTATAAAGCTGTCTCACAGAGGAAGACTGCACTGTAGTTCTTTATCTAGATTGTCGCACAGATGACAATATGGTAGACATCGAAATAGACGACAGAGGGATAGAGAAACAATTAAAATTGCTCAAAAGAGGAAAGGCCACTGGACCAGTTCGATTTTACACAGAGTACGCGAAAAACTTGCCCCCCTTGTTGCAGCGGTGTACCGTAGGTCTCCAGAAGACCGTAGAGTTCCAAAGGATTGGAAAAGGGCACTGGTTATTCCCGTTTTCAAGAAGGGACAGATGTGCAGAACTATAGACCTACTGTATATCTATAACGTCGATCAGTTGTAGAATTTTGGAATATGTATTATGTTCGAGTATAATGACTTTTCTGAAGACTAGAAATGTACTCTGTAGGAATCAGCATGGGTTTCGAAAAAGACGGTCGTGTGAAACCAAGCTCGCGTTATTCGTCTACGAGACTCAGAGGGCCATAGACACGGGTTCCCATGTAGATACCGTAATTCTTGACTTTCGCAAGGCGTACGATACAGTACCCCACCGTCGTTTGATGAACAAAGTAAGAACATATGGACTATCAGACCAATTGTGTGATTGGATTGAAGATTTCCTAAATAAAAGAACGCAGCATATCATTCTCAATGAAGAGAAGTCTTCCGAAGTAACAGTGATTTCAGGTGTGCCGCAGGGGAGAGTCGTAGAACCATTGCTATTCACAATATACACAAATGACCTTGTGGATAACATCGGAAGTTCACTGAGGCTTTTTGCGGATGATGCTGTGGTATATCGAAAGGTTGTAACAATGGAAATTTGTACCGAAATGCAGGAGGATCTGCAATGAATTGACGCATGGTGCAGGGAATGGCAATTGAATCTCAATGTAGACAAGTGTAATGTGCTGTGAATACATAGAAAGAAAGATCCTTTATCATTTAGCTACAATATAGAAGCTCAGCAACTGGAAGCAGTTAATTCCATAAATTATCTGGGAGTATGCATTAGGAGTGATTTAAAATGGAATGATCATATAAAGTTGATCGTCGGTAAAGCAGATGCCAGACTGAGATTCGTTGGAAGAGTCCTAAGGAAATGCAGTCCGAAAACAAAGGAAGTAGGTTACAGTACGCTTGTTCGCCCACTGCTTGAATACTGCTCAGCAGTGTGGTATCAGTACGAGACATGGTTGATAGAAGAGATAGAAAAGATCCAACGGAGAGCAGCGCGCTTCGTCACAGGATCATTTAGTAATCACGAAAGCGTTACGGATATGATGGATAAACTCCAGTGGAAGACTCTGCAGGAGAGACGCTCAGTAGCTCGGTACGGGCTTTTGTTAAAGTTTCGAGAACATACCTTCACCGAAGAGTCAAGCAGTATATTGCTCCCTCCTACGTATATCTCGCCAAGCGACCATGAGGATAAAATCAGAGAGATTAGAGCCCACACAGAAGCATACCGACAATCCTTTTTTCCACAAAGAATACGAGACTGGAATAGAAGGGAGAACCGATAGATGTACTCAGGGTACCCTCCGCCACACACCGTCACGTGGCTTGCGGAGTGTGGATGTAGATGTAGCTAGAGCTGGAGACACCAAAGCTGAGATTGCTCTTCAAAATAGCAATTTTTCCCAGTGCACAGTGAGCATAGTAGGGATTCAGATATTGTTGCCTCTGCAAGTGACGAATGTTCGAAACGTTGCTATATGAGTAAAGATTGGTAGACTTAATGCCATATGAAACAAGTCGTACTGGAAGACCCAAAAACTGTGATACCATTTCTCATACGCTAGGCGGATTAAAAGCAAAGACCGCAACGAAAATCTTTTCTCTTTAGTTTTGTTATAAATTGTGGGAAGACACTATCTACAGTAATGTGTACATAATGAACATTCATGGACAGCTTGTCAGATCTCGTGACGCCTAAGATACAGTGGGTGTGGGCAGGAATCCCTTTCTGGGCTTCCAGCAATACGAAAGAACTTACAAGGCTTCCAATCTCCATTTCGAAGTTTTGTTAGCATAGATAGGCTTGATATATCTGGAAGTACTATGCGATCTAGAATATTCCTTCAAAGGTGAAGGTACTTGAGACCACAAGGGAAAAGACTGACAAGCTGGTTCCTGTCGATGATTTTATCACATCATTGCTAATAAGTATTTGTAGTTGTGTACTGCTGGAGAAAATGTGAGAATGACGTGCAACTAATTCCCTTTCTTAAGCGATGTACCTTCGCAAAAATCTGCCAAAAAAGCCAGAGCAATAATTATTCTGAATAGTTTGAATAGGAACCGTTTCCGTTCTACAAATGTTTGAGTTCAGATATGTAACGCACCCACGTTTGATGAGGGGAAAAGAAGGTGTCCGAGTTGATTGCAGCGGTATGCAATAAGATAGACAGGATGACGTGTACGACGTCAGATACTCACCTGATGCTATAATGCGTCAATGCAGTTCCGTACAACATTATGTTGGATTCTTTTTTGTTTTGTAATGAGGTAAACACGCAATATTTAAGTGTTGATCCAACCAAATGTACTGAAATGGTAAATGGACGTTTCGTTATGTTTCATTTTGAATCTTCACCTAATACTTGTACTGGGTCACGCCTAATTCAATTCCTAAAGCAGAAGTGGACGAGTTAAACATCTGAACTGAAATCGTCGCAGATTCGAAACGGCACTTTTCCGGACCTGGCTTCCTTCTCAAAATGTATGTACTCACTCGCCTCTACAAGTGCAACAAGTTTGTAACGGGAATTTCCGAACACCCTTTATATTCAGACAAACAGCCGAACGGTTCTTTGAACAAACCAAACAATCCTTGAGAAACAGTACAGTTTCTTGTTATTCCGCAAGAAGGTAAAGTGCATCGTCAAATTGACGCTTTGTTCGAAATTTCATTATCTTCCAGTTCCGTAGCACTGTTTGAAGTTAGGCAACTACTCTCCGCTTCCCTTGAAATCACTGTAATTTACGTCAAGCAAATTTTATGTGCATAATGTAGCAGGTCAGTATCACGCACACTCTGTAAATTGTATCGAGCATCCCTGAAACGAGTAAAGACCAGTTTTTGTAAAAAGTGCGCCTTGTCCTCTCTTGAATATGCGTAGTATTACACGATCATAATGCGCCAGACTTATTCGAAATCTGTTCATGATTGTTTCGTTTTCTTGTTTTTTTTTTCTATGCTGCGCATTATCTTCCCTGTACGGAATTATGTTTCGTAACGCTCCTTAGACAACGACTGTCCTTTACTACGTGTCACTGGAGGCGCGATTTGTGGCTGCCTGTTCGACAAGGTTGACTCACTACATTGCTCGACAACTGTTTCAGCATCATTTTCACTTGTTAAGCACGTATTGGTATCATTGTTCGCGCAGTCGAGCTTAAACAACACCACATGTTCCACTGACTCATGGTGCAGAAAGGGTAATGTTTCATCTTACAATTTTTTCTCACTCCGTGAAATTCCTTGGGTTCTTTTCTGACGAACTGTTAGCTTTCGCAAATTTTGTTATAAATACACTCCTGGAAATGGAAAAAGAACACATTGACACCGGTGTGTCAGACCCACCATACTTGCTCCGGACACTGCGAGAGGGTTGTACAAGCAATGATCACACGCACGGCACAGCGGACACACCAGGAACCGCGGTGTTGGCCGTCGAATGGCGCTAGCTGCGCAGCATTTGTGCACAGCCGCCGTCAGTGTCAGCCAGTTTGCCGTGGCATACGGAGCTCCATCGCAGTCTCTAACACTGGTAGCATGCCGCGACAGCGTGGACATGAACCGTATGTGCAGTTGACGGACTTTGAGCGAGGGCGTATAGTGGGCATGCGGGAGGCCGGGTGGACGTACCGCCGAATTGCTCAACACGTGGGGCGTGAGGTCTCCACAGTACATCGATGTTGTCGCCAGTGGTCGGCGGAAGGTGCAAGTGCCCGTCGACCAGGGACCGGACCGCAGCGACGCACGGATGCACGCCAAGACCGTAGGATCCTACGCAGTGCCGTAGGGGACCGCACCGCCACTTCCCAGCAAATTAGGGACACTGTTGCTTCTGGGGTATCGGCGAGGACCATTCGCAACCGTCTCCATGAGGCTGGGCTACGGTCTCGCACACCGTTAGGCCGTCTTCCGCTCACGCCCCAACATCGTGCAGCCCGCCTCCAGTGGTGTCGCGACAGGCGTGAATGGAGGGACGAATGGAGACGTGGCGTCTTCAGCGATGATAGTCGCTTCTGCCTTGGTGCCAATGATGGTCGTATGCGTGTTTGGTATCGTGCAGGTGAGCGCCACAATCAGGGCTGCATACGACCGAGGCACACAGGGCCAACACCCGGCATCATGGTGTGGGGAGCGATCTCCTACACTGGCCGTACACCTCTGGTGATCGTCGAGGGGACACTGAATAGTGCACGGTACATCCAAACCGTCATCGAACCCATCGTTCTACCATTCCTAGACCGGCAAGGGAACTTGCTGTTCCAACAGGACAATGCACGTCCGCATGTATCCCGTGCCACCCAACGTGCTCTAGAAGGTGTAAGTCAACTACCCTGGCGAGCAAGATCTCCGGATCTGTCCCCCATTGAGCATGTTTGGGACTGGATGAAGCGTCGTCTCACGCGGTCTGCACGTCCAGCACGAACGCTGGTCCAACTAAGGCTCCAGGTGGAAATGGCATAGCAAGCCGTTCCACAGGGCTACATCGAGAATCTCTACGATCGTCTTCATGGGAGAATAGCAGCGTGCATTGCTGCGAAAGTTGGATATACACTGTACTAGTGCCGACATTGTGCATGCTCTGTTGCCTGTGTCTATGTGCCTGTGGTTCTGTCAGTGTGATCATGTGACGTATCTGACCCCAGGAATGTGTCAATAAAGTTTCCCCTTCCAGGGACAATGAATTCACGGTGTTCTCATCTCAATTTCCAGGAGTGTATAAGGCAATGATTATTTCGTTTATTGTTGCCATTGTTCTGCTTTGTACCAACACTACTAGCAGTGTGTTATCGAATGCCGTAAACGTAATTGAGCTTTTGTGACCTTGCTTTCATGGCGTTCCTTGTCAGTATTTTAGTTTCTGGCCAGATATACCCGACGTGAATGGCTCAAATGGTTCAAATGGCTCTGAGCACTATGGGACATAACATCTGTGGTCATCAGTCCGCTAGAACTTAGGACTACTTAAACCTAACTAACCTAAGGATATCACACACATCCATGCCCGAGGCAGGATTCGAACCTGCGACCGTAGCAGTCGCGCGGCTCCGGACTGAGCGCCTAGAACCGCGAGCCGACGTGAATGTTTGCATGTTAAATATCGCTCTGTTACTTGTGAAGTTAAATGCACTACCAGATCTGGTCATGACACTAAATACGAACCACACTTATGCACTGTCTTGGAAGCTCTAACACAAATAGAAAACTGCAACTCTAATCATTTATGTACCCGCTGATGATGACTACGTCTTCCGGATGCTCAATATTTTTCGTTAGCCAATGTGTTATACGATTCAGGTATAAACAAAGCATGTATCGTCTACAAAGTGGATTAAATCAGTTAAAATAATAATAATAACGATGCACTTATATGGATTTGCATAGGTTTTGCTTACGAGATGCCAGTAGTGAGGGAGCATTTGACTGTTTGGCTACTATACCAGCCGGTTGGGGTGGCCGAGCGGTTCTAGACGCTACAGTCTGGAACCGTGAGACCGCTACGGTCGCAGGTTCGAACACTGCCTCGGGCATGGATATGTGTGATGTCCTTAGGTTAGTTAGGTTAACGTAGCTCTAAGTTCTAGGGGACTGATGACCTCATACGTTGAGTCCCACAGTGCTCGGAGCCATTCGAACCGTCTGAACTACTATACAAAAGTTCCCACTATGATACACGCCACACCCAAAAAACACTACTCTCAAATATACATCTATATGGTTACTCTTCAATTCACACTTGCCAGGCAGAGGGTTCATCGAACCATTTTCATACTACTTCTCTACCATTCCACTCTTGAATCGCACGTGGGAAAAAGGAACACCTAAATCTTTCCGTTCGAGCTCTGATTTCACTAATTTTATTATGGCGATCAGATCTCCCTACGTACATGGGTGTCAACAAAATATTTTCGCATTCGGAAAAGAAAGTTGGTGATTGAAATTTCTTAAATAGATCTCACCGCAAAGAAAACCGCCTTTGTTTCAGTTACTGCGACCCAAATTCGCGTATCATATCAGTGACACACTCACCGCTATTGAGCGATAACACGAAACGAGCTGCCCTTCTTTGCACTTTTTTCGATGTCCTCCTCCAACTCTACCTGGTAAGGATACGACAGCGTGCAGCAATATTCCAGCAGATGACGGACAAGTGTAATGTAGGCTGTCTCTTTAGTGGGTTTGTCGCATCTTCTAAGTGTTCTACCAACAAATCGCAGTCTTTGTTTCACCTTCCCCACAACATTATATATGAGCGCAATGGATTTAGCAACGCAAATTAATTTGTAAGGGCCCTGGCAGTAAGTTGTGAATTGGCTCCTTGAAGTAAATTAACACAATATATATATATATATTTGTGTGTGTGTGTGTGTGTGTGTGCATGGAGCTGGCTTTCCTTGCTACTGAAATGACTGATGGTTTCAGTATCGCTAATAGGTTTATTATATTAAAAATATACACACAGAAGTGAACCGATTTGCATACATAGATATGCAAAGGCACATATGAAGTGGATGGATATCACAGATTGATATTAATGGAACAATCGACTATCAGTGTTGAACCCAAGGCCTAACGTTTGTCAACGGTATACTGAGGCACACACGGACAGGAGGACGGTACTCTAACTGACTGGTTTACCACGATATCACGTTACAGTGGATGAGCTCCCCGGAAGTATGGTACTGAGGTACATGCAAATGACATCTGCTGCAGCCAACATACTGACGCGTACGCTACTGAGGGCGACAGAACAATTCGACAAAAATGTGCCGGAGCTCCGGTACATTACCAGATGCAGATGCCGTCACTAGTGCAGACCACGCTCGACGCTGCTTAGTCGCATTCTCGGCGGAGTACATCCACGAATCTTGTGTCAGGAAATACTAAATATTCCGTCCACCGGTCCGGATCGAAAAACTAGCTTGTCATCCCTGGTGACCAAGACAGATACACGTGTTACCCGTCCAACGGTCTGGAACACAATCTTTCATCTCCATTTCGCGCAGCTCCACTCGAAAATGTGAGCGGGTCGACCTCACCAAATCGCATGACTCCCGATAGTAGTCGGGCAGTTATCTCTACGCTCATCGTATAAACAAAACCACCGCGCATCATTTGCCACTAAGACACAGCGAAAAATCGACCCCCAATGTACTGGCTTCTTGTCATAAGTTAGCGACACCTCGTTACGTCAACAGACGCCACAGTGTGTCCTCAAAACAGCGTTCTCATATTTAGCGTGCGAGCGAAGCCACAGGCGAGAGGACACACAAATGGAATAAGCAAAACAGAGTGCCTACCTGGGCGCCAGTGTCTCGCCCCCTTGCTGTGCCGTATACGCTATTCTAGAGAGAGCTGCACAGACAATGCCCGCAGACTGAGAGGTTGGTGGCTGCCCGTTTCCGCTAGTGAACATCGAGAGGCAGCCAGAGAGCATTTTCACAGTCCAAAACCGATTAGCGCAGCACCGGTCCAACGCGTGCTGCCAAGTTTGAGGCGAAAGCGGTCCCTTCCCTTCCCCAGCACAACAGCAGCAGCCTGGCCTTCTCGTCGTCCGGCGGTCGGCCGTCCATCGAGGTCGCATCTTTCGGGCCTGGCCCCGTTCATTGCCCTAAGCCCACGTCCTTCCGAGAATTCGACTCAAGGTCCAACTGAGGAAACAACCCTTTCGTAGAGTGCCCCAACTGCACGCAGTGGTAGCGGAACGAACCTCAGATAATGCGGAGAAGTGAACAAAAGTTCCGTAACCAAACGTAATCAGAGCAACAAGCTGCCAAAGCTCTCAGTACACAATTACTGTCATTACCCCAACATAGTAAGCCCCATATAAGCAATAAAAATGAAAGAGGGATAAGCCAAAACGGGTTGACGTTTTTCATGCTTTTCAAAGTCGACTATTCACTGTACTTTAGCCAATCATTACGTGTTTACGGATCCCAGACACTTTCTTCATGCTTATCTCCCAGTTTTCAGCAGTAAAGCACAGGTGTGTTTAGATATCTACTAAAAGTAAATGTTTCACTTGTCTGTAAACTTCTGGCCGTGCGGTTCTAGGCGCTACAGTCTGGAGCCGAGCGACCGCTGAGCAGTTCTCTTAGACTGTTCGCAGATGCTGCTGTAATTTACCGTCTAGTAAGGTCATCCGAAGACCAGTATCAGCTGCAAAGCGATTTAGAAAATATTGCTGTATGGTGTATCAGGTGGCAGTGTGAGATGATCCACATGAGTTCCAAAAGAAATCCGTTGGAATTCGATTACTCGATAAATAGTACAATTCTCAAGGCTGTCAATTCAACTAAGTACCTGGGTGTTAAAATTACGAACAACTTCAGTTGGAAGGACCACATAGATAATATTGTCGGGAAGGCGAGCCAAAGGTAGCGTTTCATTGGCAGGACACTTAGAAGATGCAACAAGTCCACTAAAGAGACAGCTTACACTACACTCGTTCGTCCTCTGTTAGAATATTGCTGCGCGGTGTGGGATCCTTACCAGGTGGGATTGACGGAGGACATCGAAAGGGTGCAAAAAAGGGCAGCTCGTTTTGTATTATCGCGTTATAGGGGAGAGAGTGTGGCAGATATGATACACGAGTTGGGATGGAAGTCATTACAGCATAGACGTTTTTCGTCGCGGCGAGACCTTTTTACGAAATTTCAGTCACCAACTTTCTCTTCCGAATGCGAAAATATTTTGTTGAGCCCAACCTACATAGGTAGGAATGATCATCAAAATAAAATAAGAGAAATCAGAGCTCGAACAGAAAGGTTTAGGTGTTCGTTTTTCCCGCTCGCTGTTCGGGAGTGGAATAGTAGAGAGATAGTATGATTGTGGTTCGATGAACCCTCTGCCAAGCACTTAAATGTGAATTGCAGAGTAGTCATGTAGATGTAGATGTAGATGTAGACGGTCGCAGGTTCGTATTCTGCCTCGGTCATGGATGTGTGTCATGTCCTTAGGTTAGTTAGGTTTACGTAGTTCTAAGTTCTAGGCGACTGATGACCTGAGAAGTTAAGTCGCATAGTGCTCAGAGCCATTTTTTTGTAAACTTCTAGTCATCAAATCAGGTGCTGATTATGAAATGAGTGTCAAGAGCTATAATGCATTTCTAGTTGATGGGGGTAGATGCCCGATCTGACGCCACGGCTCCCTCATTCAAGTGCTCCCTATGGAATGGGTGTGTGTGTTGTCCTTAGCATAAGTTACTTTAAGTTAGATTAAGTTGTGTGTAAGCCTAGGGGCCGATGGCATCAGCAGTTTAGTTCCATATGAACTCACTACAGATTTACTAAAATGCATTTCTATCACTGTTTGATGACATCAGTGAATGGTACTCAACCAATGTTACAAATTGGAATTAGAAAGAAAACTGTCAACTTTCCAAATTCGCAATTAAAGATGGGATGTTCAAAAATCAAATTTTGCATATAAATAAAAGATATTATGCATAAATGCAAGGAAAATTACCAAACAAGGCTTCAAGCAAACGTGCTGTGTTGCATGTAAATTCAAGGGGATTTTGCCTCAGTTGCTCAAATATAGTCTGTATACTCCCAGCAAATGACAGTATGAGTTACATCTCTAGGTACATTTACATCTCTGATTACGTTTTTACTCACTTGCACTGAACTTCATAAACGCAGTATTTCACAGCCACTGTGAAACACGTGAAACACTTGAGACGAATAACAAATGCGTACAGTAATCAGTATTCTGGACATGAGCTGATGGTTGTAGGAGGGACAAATTAATATCAAAGAAGAGAGTTTGAAGTGCTAACATTGTATGGCCTGAAACGTTATAATCGTGAAAAATATATAAACTCATTAATCCTACCGGTAAAAAAAAAACACGGAAATTTACCATATATGATACAGAAAAAACTCCTTCTCATCGTTATACAGCAATATGTAAGCGCTGCTTCTACTGTTTTCATTCTGCAGAAACGTTGTCTGCTAATAAAGTTGACTGATCGCACTTCAAACATGACAACAGTGTCATGCCCATTGTAGAAAACAAATACTTAAAATTTGGCCAATTTTACAACAAATTAAAGCTGTTGTATGTCATATATGCGGACATCGAAAGCTTGTTTCAATCTGGTGTTACTGATGAAATTCATGTGCGTGAAAGATATAGTATTGTTTTCTACATGCAATGCAGTTACAATGAGGAATGTTTGGAAATTTAGCTTTACCGAAGTGGTGTCTGTATGGAATGACTTAACAGGAAGCTGTATCTTAGTGCTGACCACAAAAAATTAATTATTACAAAACAAGCAGTTGATTATTAGCCTTGCAGAGAAGGTAATACGTCGAGCAGCGGAAACTGGTGTAAAACACAGAGATGAAAATTAACAGAAGTTATGTCTGTGTGAGTGCGATAAACGTGTAAAAGCATGAAACATTCACTAAAAATTCCGCAGTGAAGCACCATTGCGATATAAAATTTGCAGTTGCACAGTATTTTAACTTCCTGGCGTAATCTCTCGAAAAAAATGACACATATTATAAACCTTATCATTTTAAAATGGCACGAAAGTATTTTACCAGCAAAATCCTTATGGTGTATGAAAATACAATAAAATAATATATATTGTTGTATTGCGGATATTAAATTAACACACTGTTAGATGTGTCAGGTATCTTAATGCAATGTACTGAACTTGGAACCTTCTTGTTGCAGTTATAGACATTGTACCCTGTATCGATCAGATATAGAAAATATGCTACGCTGGCAGTAACTGAAATTGAATCTTACATGTTATAGTGTTATTATGATAAAGGATATGTAACACATTCTAAAGTTCTATATAAGTTGACATGTCCAAATTTTATAAATGCCCCCTTTCTTATTTTTATACAGGTTCAGTGAGTGCATGCACATTTAATGACATGTTGAGTGACGTTTCCAGCACATGTCCATACCTGTCATAATCCATCAAGTTGACTAAGTGCACAGGTGTAAAACGTTTGTTGTGGAGACGAATTCTGACAACAATTCGACCTCTACCCTCCTAGTCTAACACAAAAATGAGGCGGAGCGGCTCCAGTTGATTTTATTTTTCCTTCACGGTGCCCTCTTTCACCGGTGCCCAGATAGGTGGTGCGAATTTAGCTTGCAGTTTTCGTAGATTATCGGTGGCTCAGAAGGTTTTAAATAGGTCGCCTGTGGGTTTTGTGATGCGAACGCGCAGGAGGGGCGTAGCTTAAGGCCGTCACGCGTGAATTTTCTAGCGCCGTATTCTGTCGGCTGTTCGGTTTGTGCCCAGATCGACTTGTCACTCCTTTCTGTAGTGGCTATCAAATTGCTGTATCGACTGTATCCACCTACTGCCTTCTGTGCATATGCACTTCCCTGTTTATTCATGCTTTTTCGGACCGGGGCGCTTCCAGTTCGCCCTCACTGTTTCAACGTATGCAATGATCATTTCTGGAAAATTTGTCGTCAGCATTCCTTGCGCTCTGATATCTGTGCACCTGCTGTTGGTGCCTTATGAGCCACTGGGAAATTTTAATTTATCCTAAATAATCTTGGACGCAACCTTGTATTATTGTGTTTATTTCATTATCGGACTTTTTTTTTGGGGGGGGGGGGGGGTTATGAATTATTGACCTTCCCTGTGTCGGCGGTATAGCTTTCCACTGAGACCTTTACTTTCTGTTGATTACCAAGTTCATAAACGGTGCTGCACTTTTAAATTCAGTGGCGTACTAGTGAAATTTAACTTTCGCCTGATACGTATGGCTGTTTGCTGTTTGAGATTTAGCGTTTAATGTGTTTAATACTTAGTTTTATTAAATGGTTCATGAGCCGTGTGGCATGATTCATGTTCACTGAGTTTGAGATTTTTTTTACGGTTTGCAAGGTACGCAATTTTACCTTGTAATTACATTGGCGCGCTAGAGAAACTGGTACAGGCATGCGTATGCAAATACAGAGTTATGTAAACAGGCAGAATCTGGCGCTGCGGTCGGAAGCACCTATATAAAAGGACGAGTGTCTGGCGGAAGTGTCAGATCCTTTACTGATGCTAGACTGGCAAATTATCAACATTTATGTGAGTCCGCACGTGCTGTTATAGATGGCGCACGAGCTCTGGGACACAGAATTTCCGAGGTAGCGATAAAGAGGAAATTTTCCCGTACGACAATTTCACGATTGTATCGTGAATATCAGGAACCCAATAATAAGTCTAATCTCCGACATCACTGCGGCCCAAAAAAGATACTGCAAGAATGGGACCAAAGACCACTGAAGTGAATCGTTCGACGGGACTAAATTGCAGCCCTCCCGGAAACTGCTGCAAATTTCACTGCTGGACCATCAACAAGTGTCAGCGTGCGAAACACTCAACGAATCATCGTCGATATGGGTTTTCGGAGGGGAAATCCCACTCGTGTACCCTTCATAACTGCACCACACAGTGCTTTACACCTCCCCTTGGCCTGTCAACAGTGACATTGGACTGTTGATGACTGGAGATATTTTTCCTGGTCGGACGTGTCTTGATTTAGATAGAATCTAGTGGACAGTCGTGTACCGATATGGAGACAACATCATGAATCCATGGATCCTGCATGTCAGCAGGGGACTGTTCAAGCTGGTGGAAGCTCAGTAATGGTGTGCGGCGTGAGCAGGTGGAGTGATCCGCACGTAAACATCCTGTGTGATTACCTGCATACGTTTATGGCCATTATGCATTCCGATGGACTTGGGCATTTGCAGCAGGACAATTCGACATCCCACATGTCCTGAATTTCTAGAGAGTTGCTCCAGGTACACTCTTCCCAGTTCAAACACTTCCGCTGCCCACCAGACTCTCAAGATATGAACATTATTGAGCATATCTGGGGTGTCTTGCAACATTCTGTTCAGAAGATATCTCCACCTCCTTGTACTCTTACGACTCTATCGACAGCCCTGCAAGATTCACCGTGTCAATTCCCCCAACTCTAATGCAGGCATGAGTCGAGTCCATGGCACGTTGTGTTTCGGCACTTCTGCGTGCTTCCGGGGGCCGTACACCATATTCGGGAGGTGTACCAATTTCTTTGGCTCTTCATTGTATTTTAAGAGGAATTCCGTGTATTAATGTGCGTGTTTTGCAGCAGTGGTGTAGATGGTGGTCAAGCGTAGGGACTGATTCAAGGAAATACTATTTGTAATGCCTTGTCACTAAGTATCCCCTTGGAGGGGTACGCTTATTAATTTATTTATTCCAGCTGTTTGATTCAAGTAAGCACTTGGAGGAGCACTTTTGGCGTAAAGTTGTGCAAATATACAGTAGTTTGGGGAGACACTAACTGCTACATTTTTATACTGCCTTATCACTGATTTAATATCTATTTCCTTTACGTAGTTTTTTGAAAGTACTATATTATCTTATTTTATTTCGGGCGTCTGGGGTTTATAGCCATGACCCCTTAAGAAGGTGGCCATTGTGGCTCATGGAATTTATGTTTCTGTATTCTATTTTTGATCTACGTGCTGTTTATTAGCAGCACCACTTAGCGTTGTGAAGCACTAGCCCGATATTTCGACGGCCGCCGGCTGCGAGGGCCTTTTGCTGTTGTGCCGCTGTGCGTGCCAACCGGCTGTGTTTTGAGACGTCTCCGCGGTTGCTATAATGGAATTGTTCACGTTCGCGGCTCGCGTCCTTTCATTGAAGTTAGGCCTTTGCCTTCTTAAGGCTCTGTTGTACTTGTCTTAATACTCCTGCTGAAGACCTATATGTGAACGATGTTGTAATCAAATTCTGAGGTAGTTCCTTTGACTATTCACATATTTGATATAAGTTTGATGTAATTTCCGTTGTGACTGCCGCCTCTTTAGGTTTCTATTTTTAACTGTAAATCGTTATTCTTTGCTGGAGCTTAATTTGTCATTATATCCGCACTATGGATGTAAGAACATTTCTCAGTTCTGCCACGCTGGGGTTTTTATTCTAAATGACGAGTTCATAACTTAATAACTGGGACTGTTTAAGAAGATTGTGCAAGAGATTCCTTTATGTACTTATATTTGAAGACAGGTTTTATTAAGATTTATTTTTTAATTTTTGTTGATGGCACTAATTCATCAGTGCAACAAAAATTGAGTTTAGTTATGTCAATTGTGGTTAAGATTTGAAAAAGCTTATTTTCATTTGACAGCCCTTTAAGTTCGGGGATGTTGT
Source organism: Schistocerca gregaria (assembly GCF_023897955.1). NCBI lineage: Eukaryota > Metazoa > Arthropoda > Insecta > Orthoptera > Acrididae > Schistocerca > Schistocerca gregaria. Next base: position 131,235,710 of record NC_064921.1, on the reverse strand, counting down.
TGTTGTGTTCTTCAGTCTAGAGACTGGTTTGATGCAGCTCTCCAAGCTACTCTATCCTGTGCAAGCTTCTTCAACTCCTAGTACCTACTGCAACCTACATCCTTCTGAATTTGTTTAGTGTATTCGTCTCTTGGTCTCCCTCTACGGTTTTTACCCTCTGCGCTGCTCTCCAGTACTAAACTTCTGATGCCTTGATCCACCAGAATATGTGCTACACTTCGTCTAGTCAAGTTGTGGCACAAATTTCTCTTCTCCCCAATTCTATTCAATACCTCCTCCTTAATTATGTGACCTATCCATCTAATCTTCAGCATCCTTCTCTAGCACCACATGTCGAAAACTTCTATTCTCTTTTGGTCTAAACTATTTATTGTCCACGTTTCACTTCCATACATGGCTACACTCCGTACAAATACCTTCAGAAAAGACTTCCTGACACTTACATCTATACTCGATGGATATTTGGTGATTATTGTGTTTTATTTTGTGCTATCATGTTCGTTGTAAATAAATGTTATCATTCAAAGAACAAATGACGCAAGAATTGTGGATCCACACATCCATATGGTTCTTTTCCTATCGTAATTTGCATCTCGAGGTTTCAACATCCATAAGTAAGTTTAAAGTTAGAACTAGCGGAAGTGCAAACGGGACCAGTATATCTGCTGTCTTTTCTTGATTCCATGTTACCGACAGTTTTACTACAGTAATTTTTTCAGGGTAGCAAAGGTAATTCCCATAACAAAGTAAATTTAACGTAGTTACATTATTACTCTGCAAAGAGCACTACAATATAAGGGTCCGACATACTCAAGTACTCAGAAAATATCCCTGTACAAACATCGAAGTATTGTCGACAGAGTACGAATTACCGTGTGCAGGACATTTGCAACGCCAAAAACTGTAGCTAATTCCAGGGATATCTGCAGTGATAGACAAATGATGATAAGTGGCAATTTACCGTCAACTAGTCATGTACAATAATACGCAGTCCTCCTGCATTCACTAGTTCATGTTACATGAGGTCAGAGCTAAACGGAATTAACGCTAAGCCCATATTTCATTTCTTCTCCCACAATACAAACGAACAGCAAGACTGCATACGACACTCCTGCCAAGATTTAAGTAAACGTTTTCATCTTCCATAACCCACGGACAATGTTTGGGTGGGTTGGCTTGTGTGGCTCAGTGATATAGGTAGATGCGCTGCACATGCAACCACAAAGGAGTACCAAGTATTTTCAAAAAGGATGGAAGCGGAAGCAATGAATTAAAATTTGTTCCATGACCGAGACTTGAACCACGATCTGCTGCACACTAGGTAGATGTGCTATCCATCAGTTTAGACCTCGGGAAAGACCAGTTTGCATTCCGAAGAAGCGTAGGAACACGCGAGGCCATACTGACTCCATGAGGAAAGGAAAACCTATATTTATGGCATTTTAGACTTAGGGAAAGCTTCTGACATTGTAGACTGGAATACCGTGTTTGAAAGCCTGAAGGTAGCAGGACAAAATACAGGGAGCGAAAAGCTATTTACATCTTATACCGAAATGAGACGGCAGCTAGGACAGTCGAGTGATATGAAAGGGAAACAGTGATTGAGAAGGGAGAGGGACATGGTTGTAGCATATCGCCGACGTTATTAAATCTGTACGTTAAACAAGCATTAAAGGAAACAAAAGAAAAGCTAGGAGAAGGAACTATAACCCATGGAGAAGAAATAAAAACTTTGAAATTTGCCGATGACAATGCAATTCTGTCAGAGACAGCAAAGGATTTGGAGGAGAATTTGAACGGAATAGATACTGTCTTGAAAGGTGGAGGTACGATGAACATCAACAAAATCAAAATAACGATAAGGGAATGTAGACGTATTACATCGGATGATGCCGAGGGAATTAGATTAAGAAACGAGAAACTACAAGTAGTAGATAAGTCTGGTTGTTCACGCAGCAAAATAAATGACGGTGATGAAAATAGAAGGGATATAAAATTTAAACTCGCATAGACAAGAAACGCGTTTCTGAAGAAGACAAATTTGTTAACATCGTATGTAGATTTAAGAGTTAGGAAGGCTTATCTGAAAGAAGTTCTATACACTGTAGCCATATATGGAAGAGAAACATGGACGAAAAACAGATTAGACAGGAAGAGAATAGAAAATTTTGAAATTTAGCGCTACAGAAGAATGGTGGTGGTGGTGGTGTTTAACGTCCCTTCGACAACGAGGTCATTAGAGACGGAGCGCAAGCTCGGGTTAGGGAAGGATTGGGAAGGAAATCGGCCGTGCCTTTTCAAAGGAACCATCCCGGCATTTGCCTGAAAATTTAGGGAAATCACGGAAAACCTAAATCAGGATGGCCGGAGACGGGATTGAACCGTCGTCCTCCCGAATGCGAGTCCAGTGTACAGAAGAATGCTTAAGATCAGATGGTCAGGACACATAAGTAATGAGGAGGTACTGAACGGAATTGTGGAAAAAAGAAATGTATGGCACGTCCTAACGAAAAGAATGCATCGATGACAGGACACACTGACCCATCAAGGGGTCATCAACTTAGTACGGGAGGGAAGTGTAGAGGATAAAAATTACAGAGAGAGACCAAGGGATGAGTGCAGTAAGGAGACTCAAAACTATGTAGGTAGCATTTATTATTTGGAGATGAAGAGGTTTCCACGGGATAAAGCAGCATGGGGATCTGCATCAAACCAGTTTTGAGACAGAAGCATAAAAAACCCTACAACCTTCCAAAAATATTTCTTCGTTTGTACAAATGGGACGTGCATTTATTGATGACACCATGAAATAGCACACAAAGAATGGGTCATCATTAGTTTTCGCGGCAGAAACGCAAAAATCAAGTCAACCCTCACGTCTGATGAAGACCGTATTTTTTATTTTTTGATTATATGAACGAATACTTTCGTCGTGAGTGTCAGACGAGATAGGGAAATGAAAGGAAACTTCAGGATCAGGTCATGAAAGCCAGTCAATTGTAGACCGACCGCCGTGTCGTCATCAGTCAGTCGTCAGATGCGGTCTGGAGGACATCGGGGTTAGCACATGGATTCCAAGCCGTCACTGACGTTCCGACCTTAGAGCCACTACTTCTCTGTCAGGTAGCTCATTAATCGGAATCACAGGGCTAAGTGAACTATATTCCACTCCTACCAGCAAGGAAAAATACCTGGAGATTCTGTAAATCGAATATGGGTCTGTCACAGCTACAAAAATAGGAGCTTATAGTTTTTCTGTTTATAGTGTCTCGACAGTCACCTTACTAATTCACTCGAATATCCTACAACAATTCTGCATTTATAATATTACCATTACGTAGTTGGTTTACTGGTAAACTTTAGACTCTTTCTAGGACGTAAACACGACAGTGTTTTCTCTTTGCCCTAGTTCACAGTAATGCTGACGTGTGGTGCTGTGTAGCATACGTGTATTAACTGTACTCATCCCCTTAGTGGCTAGTATCTGTTCTGTGACAGAGCGATGAAATATTTTAAGTTTCAATGTTTATATAATTTATCTTCTAGTCAGTGATCATATTGTGGAGTTGTATCACTGCCCCTGTTGTCTAGTTTCTCTCGTCTTCCTTACGGAGAAGGACGCAGTTAATGTTATTTCCCGCCTGTCGTTATAGAAGTAAGAGCATGTAAGAGACTGGGTTGTGTCCATCATTGCTGATAGGACGCAGTACAATTGTATCAAGCTCTTGTGTGGAAGTGCCTCAATGAAGAATGATTAAAAAATACAAGACAGGTCAGTTAAAAACTCTGGCGAGCGTACATCATTTAACTAGAAATTAATGGTTTATTACTACCGTGCAGTTCATATCTGGTGATAAGGTGTTTTGTAGTCTCCTTTCGTAAAACAGAAATAAGTGAGTATATATTCTAGAAAAATATTCAATTGGTTTTTAGAAGCTAATCCAAACAAAACTTTTCGCAAAAACTTACAGAAGGAAATACTCGAATAAATCTTCTGGGGAGAAAAACGAACAGTTCTCGGAATTTCAGCTGAAACAATTTATGAAATTATTAAAATTTCAACAAAACACAAAGAAACAGAAATATATACAAGAGAGCCGGTTGGTAAATATAAATAACCTTGAGAAACCATACTCCAACACTGATTAGAAAAATTTAAAATATATGTAAGAGTCAGTAAAATGGAAAGAGCATATGGTTTAGTTAAAAATATCTTGAATGACAGACACATATTTAGAAAGTGAAACTAAAACACTGTACTACAGTTTCAAGATCAGAAATTTAGTATTCATGTGGATGTTGAATTATAAGCCGACATAACAGTACTACTTAACAGATGGATCATCAGAAATAAAACTAGTGCAGTACGATATACAAGTCACGGGAAAACTTAATACGATGCGTGATCTAGCAAAATATTAAAAAAATATCAGAATTGGTGGCAAAGCTACGGATTATCGACTTTGGAAGTAAATGTTCCTGTATTCTGTAAATATTGTAAACAAATGCATGGATTGTAGAAGTAAGAAATAAACATCAAAGAACAAGGAAATGGAAATAACAAAAAGAAACGCCTTTAAGAATAAAATACCAATTTAAGAATATTAACAAGGCAGAGGAAATAAGAAATTGGGAACAATGTAGACAGAAGGAAGGGTAATACAAAATGTGTGCTGTAATACGTTACAAAAATAAGAAACTGAAAATAAGAAAGAGGAACTGAAGTTAGTTGTCACGTGATCTTAGTAGGTCAAATCCAAGATAGTAAAACAATATTTGCTGTGGGGAAAACATGAAACTGAAACGTACATTTCAGCTGCATCCAGCATATCTCTAAGGTTTATGGATGTCGCTTGCTGGCGGGAAGCTCTGTTGAACTTGGAGATTAGCGAACCATCAGCCACGAGCGGCAGGCACAGTTCTGCAACCAGGCGCATCTGAAAGTGGGCAAACATGATAGTCTGCTTTCGTTTGATTACGCTAAGCGCTGCTGACGACCCTGGCGTCTATAATAGCACTCCTGCCGGTATGCAGACTATTGGCCTATCATCTAGGCAGCGCTGTTGACTGGGAGCTCGAGGGTAACCTCAAAAACAGTGGAGAGCTCTTTAGTTTTAAAATGAACACGTCGGTGTGACACTCGTGTTCCCTCTAGGATAATACAATACGCGATGCGTGATGCGACATGCATTACGACAAGAAACAAGACGGCACGAATAACGCTCCGGCCTCACTTACAATCATGTGGTTCTTCGGAAGAGTTCGTTATTGTAGTGAATCAATACTTAAAGCTCAAGAAATTGATAAAGGGAAGAAAGTACTGGTTCAGCCTCATCAAACAGTTTGCCTGAGATGTTTCGTCAGCTTTCAACAGCAACACAAACTCCACAAATTCTACAGGATGAGTCCAGAAGATTTTCACTTTTTGGAGCCACTAGTGTCAAGTACTGCGACAAAGTAAGTAACAAATTGTCCATTTGCTGCTTCTTCCGCTCCGAAAATAAGTTGATGAACGTTTGTGAATTGCGTTAAAAAATGCACACCAAAAGATTATTTTTACTAATAGCACCTAATCTGGTACTTTATTCAGTACACACACACATACCACTTTTTTCGCTTTTTGATAGATCGCACTGTAATAGTCACAAAGGTATAAATACGTGGTATCACGTAACACTGCGCTAGTGCGGACGGTATTTGCTTCGTGACACATTACCCGTGTTAAAATTGACCGTTTACCAATTTCGGAAAAGGTCGATATCGTGTTGATATACGGCTATTGTCATCAAAATGCCCAACGGGCGTGTGATATGTATGCTGCTTGGTATCCCGGATGACATCGTCCAAGTGTCCGGACCGTTCGCCGTATAGTTACGTTATTTAAGGAAACAGGAAGTGTTCAGCCACATGTGAAACGTCAACCACGACCTGCAACAAATGACGATGCCCGAGTAGGTGTTTTAGCTGATTTCGCGGCTAATCTGCACATCAGTAGCAGACAAATTGCGCGAGAATCGGTAATCTCAAAAATGTCGGTGTTGAGAACGCTACATCAACATCGATTACACCCGTACCCTTATTCTATGCACGAGGAATTGCATGGTGACAACTTTGAACGTCGTGTACAGTTCTGCCACTGGGCAAAAGAGAAGTTACGGGACGATGACAGACATTTTGCACGCATTCTATTTGGCGACGAAGCGTCATTCACTAACAGCGGTAACGTAAATCAGCCTAATATGCACTATTGGGCAACGGAAAATCCAGACTGGCTGCGACAAGTGGAACATCAGCGGCCTTGTCGGGTTAATGTATGATGCGACATTATGGGAGGAAGTATAAATGCTGCAATGTATGCTGATTTCCTACGTAATGTTCTACCGATGTTAATACAACATGTTTCACTGCATGACAGAATGCCGATGTACTTCCAACACGATGCATGTCCGGCTCGTAGCTCGCGTGCGGCTGAAGCGGTATTGAATAGCATATTTCATGACAGGTGGACTGGTCGTTCACCGGATCTGATGTCCCCGGATTTATTTCTGTGGGGAAAGTTGAAGGATATTTGCTATCGTGATCCACCGACAACGCCTGACAACATGCGTCAGCGCATTGTCAATGCATGTGTGAACATTACGGAAGGCGAACTGTTCGCTGTTGAGAGAAATATCGTTACACGTATTGCCAAATGCATTGACGTTGACGAGCATTATTTTGAGCATTTATTGCATTAATGTGGTATTTACAGTCAATCACGCTGTCACAACATGCGCTCTCAGAAATGATAAGGTACATGTATCAACCGAAATAAAATGTTCAAACGTAATTACGTTCTGTATTTTAATTTAAAAAGCTACCTCTTACCAACTGTTCGTCGAAAATTGTGAGCCGTATGTTTGTGACTATTACATCGCCATCTATGACAAAAGCGAAAAAAGTGGTCCAACTAATACATTCATATTTCTTTACGTACTATACGAATATGTAATAAAAATGGGGGTTACTATTTTAAAAACTGCAGTCGATATCCGTTTGCCCTATGGCAGCACCATCTAGCGGGCCGACCATAGAGCCGTCTGGTTTCCCCTGGTGAGATATTTGGCCCGGGCACGATCAATGGACCACTCCGTATACTATAATTACAAAGCAGCTTTTGTTGAAAAGTTAATTACCGACACTGAAGCGGTAGGTTCGTACGATCCATGGGGTAATACTATACAAAACCGATGTTACTACAAGATGTTTCACTGCATGACAGAATGGCGATGTACTTCCAACATGATGGATGTCCGACACATAGCTGGCGTGCGGCTGAAGCGGTATTGAATAGCATATTTCATGACAGGTGGATTGGTCGTCGAAACACCATACCATGGCCCGCACGTTCTCCGGATCTGACGGCCCCAGATATTTTCTGTGGGGAATGTTGAAGGATATTTGCTATCGTGATCCACCGACAACGACTCACAACATGCGCCACCGCATTGTCACTGCATGTGCGAACATTAAGGAAACCGAACTACTCGCTGTTGAGAGGAATGTCGTTACACGTATTGCCAAATCCATTGAAGTTGACGGAGATCATTTTCAGTATTTATTACATTAATGTGGTATTTACAGATAATCACGCTGTAACAGCATTCGTTCTCAGAAATGATAAGTTCACAAAGGTACATGTATCACATTCGAACAACCGAAAATAAAATGTTAAAACGTACTTACGTTCTGTATTTTAATTTAAAAACCTACCTGTTACCAACTGTTCATCTAAAATTATGAGCCATATGTTTTGTGACTATTACAACGCCATCTATCAAAAAGCGAAAAAAGTGGTCCAACTAATACTTTCATATATCTTTACGTACTACACGAATATGTAATAAAATGGGGCTTCCCATTTAAAGAAACCCAGTTGATATCAGTTTGACCTATGGGAGCGCCATGTAGCGAGTGAACCATAGCGCCATTTGGTTTCCCCCTTCAAGCTAGACAAGTTTCGTTCTTTGTAGCTTTTTCGTTTGACGCTTATTTCGTGAGATATTTGGCCCGTTCACGACGACCAATGGACCTCTCTCTCTCTCTCTCTCTCTCTCTCTCTCTCTCTCTCTCTATATATATATATATATATATATATATATATATATATATATATATATATATATATATGCTCGTAAATTGAGAATAATTGCAGAATGTAGTGCCACACAACGTCGCACTACACAAAACTGGCTCTAATTACATACTCACATAGGGACATAGGGAAGACGTACGACACAGACCTGTAAGCCCACGTCGTTGGTGATAAGTTGAGAAAGTCTTCCGGAAACACATGTGCAACAAATCGCCACTGTTTCCTGCGCATGCACCCCAACATCAATATGGGATATAATCACCATGCACACGTACACAGGCCGCACAACGGGTTAGCAAACTCTGGATCAGGTGGTCGAGCAGCTGCTAGGTATTACCTCCCATTCTTGCATCAGTGCCACTCAGCCCCTGAAGTGTCCTAGGGATTTGAAGACGCGCAGCAGTACGTCAACCAAGAGCATCCCAGACGTGCTCGATGACGTTTAGGTCTGTTGAAGAGGCAGGCCACTCCATTCGCCTGATAACTTCTGTTTCAAGTTACTCCTCCACGATGGCAGTTCGGTGGGGCAGTGCGTTATCATTCATCAGGAGGAAGGTGGGACCCACTGCACCCCTAAAAAGGTGGACATACTGATGCAAAATTACATCCCGATAGATCTGACATGTTACAGTTTCTCTGTCAAAGACATCTAGGTGTGTGTGTGCACCACTCCTAATCCCACCCCACACCATCAAACCACGACCTCCATACAGGTCCCTTTCAACGACATTAAGGGGTTGGTATCTGGTTCCTGGTTAACGCGAGATGAAAACCCCCGAGAATCACATTTCAGACTGTACCTGGACTCGTCCGTGAACATAACCTGGGACCACTGTTCCAATGACTAGGGACTGTGTTCTTGACACCAGGCCTTACGGGCTCTCCTGTGACCAGGGGTCAGTGGATTGCACCTTGCTGGTCTCCGGGCGAATAAACCATGTCTGTTCAGTCGTCTGTAGCCTGTGTGTCTGGAGACAACTGTTCCAATGGTTGCGGTAAAGTCGCGAGCAAGTGTACCTGCAGAATTCTGTGGCCGTCTGCGGGCACTGATGGTGAGATATCGGTCTTCTTGTGGTGTTGTACAATGTGGACGTCCCGTACTGTAGCGCCTGGACACGTTTCCTGTCTGCTGGAATCGTTGACTTAGTCTTGAGATCACAGTTTGTGACACACGGAGGGTCCGTGTTATGACCGGCTGTGTTTTCCAGCCTGCAGTCACCCTAGTATTGTACCCGTCATAACATCATCAATATATGTTCTTTTAGCCATTTTCAACATACAGTCACCATTAGCATGTCTGAAAACGCGTGCACACTTACTCGCTGCACCGTACTCTGACATGCACAAGCACACCTCTACTGCCAGCGCCACCGTGCGACGACCGCAGATCAAATGCATCGCATGGTCAAACCCCGACGAGATTTAAACCCACAAACCGACCCCAGAGCGTTGTTTCACCATATAGCAGCGTAATCCTTAATTTATGAGTTTGAGTATATATAGGTGAGTATGAGTATATACGCATATGCAACTAACACACACACGACCACAGTCTCTCAGACCTGAAGTTGCCAGAGACTGTGGTCTTGTGTGTGTGGGTAACGTTGTGTGTGTGTGTGTGTGTGTGTGTGTGTGTGTGTGTGTGTGTGTGTGTTGTCCATTTCCGACAAAGTCCTTGTTGGCCGATAGCTCACTTTTACACAGTCTATCTGCGACTCAGCATCTCCGCTATATGGAAAGCAGCAACTATCCTTTCCATAATATCGTTTTATTCTATCCTGGAAGTTACAAGCTAGAAACCGACCACTGTTTAGTATCTTAAGGTAGAATGTGATTCAGATTCGCAAAAAATGCTTTCGGATTTGAAGTAGCATCAGTTAGCAGCTATGTTGTAGCAGTGGTTTATGACTTCTGTCTACAGCTAGTATGTTTGAAATTGAGGAAGATAGTGATGAAAACGAAAGTTGAAGATTCTCCGTCTCGGTTGTGCCCAGCTGTTCATTCGACAATAATAGCTTTCCCTTTAGAGTTATTCTGCAACTGACACTGCTTTTCTTGAAATCAGGTAGCATGGACTGAAGAATCGTTTGTTTAGCTTCATTAACAGATCAATCTTGGAGTCCTTTTATTTCGATACGTCTATTTTAACACCCCGGCATTCGGTTCGGCTTTTTTTGTGGGGAAGCGGTTGTAACACCACATCTAATGCAAACACATCACTTCTTTCTTCAGACGTTTGACAACATTCCTCTTTCGGTTTAAATGGTCCAAATGGCTCTGAGCACTATGGGACTCAACTGCTGAGGTCATTAGTCCCCTAGAACTTAGAAGTAGTTAAACCCAACTAACCTAAGGACATCACACACATCCATGCCCGAGGCAGGATTCGAACCTGCGACCGTAGCGGTATCGCGGTTCCAGACTGCAGCGCCTAGAACCGCACGGCCACTTCTGCCGGCTTCCTCTTTTGGATGCACTTCAGTAAACAGCGTTGCATGAAAGCATTAAAATTATAATGCAGCTTTTATTTTTAAGTGCACCATATGTCCGGAAGCCAAAAACATTTTCTAGTAATTTCAACAAGTGATAAGTGAGCCGTCAAGTAATTTTATTCGAAGGTGCATGTTTAAATGTACTGAAACTGGGGCTTGCTCTGTTTGTGTACCTGCAATTAACGTTTTCTGTACCTTAAAAAGAAACTCCTCCATTTCAGATTCGAATTAAGTAATGTTTAACATACGCTTATTATTTTATAATAAAAGACCAAAACCATAGGTTAATACTAAATATTTTACTAAACTATATGATCGTTTCGTAAATAGGGAACTCTAACATTAGCAAGCTCATACCTGTCTATCTCATTTCTGTTGCTATCTTCCTCCACGCCAAGCTGGTCACATCTGCTTTTGAATACAGTTTCTTTTTTTTTTTTTTAATTCCGTAGATGCAAATTGAAATGGGTGCACCCGGCATCTAGGGGTGATAATCGGGAAATAAAAATATAAGGGGTACTGGCTTTGATTTGTAACCAAAACTCGGCGCAAGAAGTTATCCTCGTTCTGCCAACGGCCTTGTCAAAGAAGGTGTAGAGGAGGACAGATGTTGAGGACACTTTCATGTCCTTGGGGTCGGAAACTAAATCTAAAGGAGGAAGAATCAGCAGTGATCAACGGCATGAGGATGCAGAAGGCAATGGAAACCACTGCATTTACTCACAGGACATGTGGACTGTAATTGAAAAATATAATCTCTCCATTGGAAAAACATTCCACAACAGTCCCCATTTGGATTCTAGGGAGGGGACTGCCAAAGGGGAGGTGGCTATAAGAAAAAGAGTCAGGGCGTGCACTGTCAAAAGTTTGAAATTTGTGAGGAAGTTAGAAGATCTGAAAAAGGAATAGCAGGCGGTTCATTATAGACATAGTGGAGATCATGAAGTGAAATGGAACGAAGACAAGTTATTCAGTTCAGATGAGTATTTGGTAATACCAACAACAGCAGGAAATGATATAATGGGAATAGGTTTCGTTATCAACATGAAAGTAGAGCAGAGAGTGTGGACAGTTCAGTGATACGCTTGTCCTTATCAGAATTGGCAGAAAACCAACGGCAATAGTAGTTCAGGTATATATGTTGATGTCGCAGACAGAGGAGGAAGACATAAAGAAAATATATGAGGTTACTGGACGGGTAATAGGGTACAAACAGGGTGATGAAAATTTGATTGCAGAGTCTTGTACCGCAAAGAAAGAAGAGAGAGGATGTGTTATCGGTTGTTGGTATTCTCATTCTACTAAATAAATGCGTATGTGGATTAATACGGTTACTTATTAACATGAACTGCAGCATTTACTTAACTTGTATGGAGTCCATGTGTTGTGGTACAAGCTCATCAGTAATAGTCCTATTGCAGACTGGAGTAAAGTACAATTTTGGTTTAGGTAAACTAGTCCCACTATCTTCTCTAATCTGGTCACTGTCGTAGCCCGTGAATAACTAAACCCACTCTGCGGATATACCGACAGACGCCAAACTGAATAAGGAGAGAGTGAGTGCGTGAGGCCCTCAGATCTGCAGCGGAAGCCTAAATACATGTTGTCGAGAGAGCGTTGCTGGTGTGATAATTGTGTATGTGACTCTGACCTCTCGTGAAAGGTGCAAGATCAAGCACCTACTCATTGATCTTCGTGCTCTATCTTTACTGACTGTTGTGCTGGCGACAGCATACACCAGCGCACTGATAGTCATAGGGAATTGTAATGTAATAATAAGGGAAGGAGAAGAAGAAAATGTTACAGGACAATATTAGCTTCAGACAAGAAATGCGAGGGGAGAAAGACTAATTGCGTTCTGTAATAAATTTTAACTCGTAATAGCGAATAATGTGTTGAAAAATCATATGAGGGTGAGATATACTCTGAAAAGGGTGGGTGACACAGAAAGATTTCAGTTACATTACATCATGCTCAGACAGAGATCTCGAAATCAGATAGTGGGTTGAGATTACATTATGGTCACACAAAGATCCCAAAATCAGATAGTGGATTTTAAGGCTTACCCAAGAGCAGATGCAGATTCAGATCACAGTGTAGTAGAGATGAAGAGTTGGTTGAAGTTCAAGGGGTTAGTGATGGAGGATCATTATGCAAGGAAGTGGGATAGGAAAATATTAAAGAATGACAAGATACGCTTGAAGTTCTCTAAGTGTATAGATACAGCAATAGGGAAGAACTCAGTAGGCAGTACAGTTGGAGAGGAATGGGATCTCTAAAAAATGCAACAACAAAATATTGAACGAGAAACGTAGGTACAGAAAAGGTAACTATGAAGAAACCATAGGTAACAGATGGTATACTTCTATGGATCGATTAAAGAAGGAAGTACAAAAATGTTCTACGAAATTGGAGAACCCAGAAATACAATTCATCAAGATGTGAAATAAATAGAAAGTGCAAGGAAGCGAAGATGAAATGGCTGCATGAAAAATTTGAAGCAATCGAAACAGAAATCTTTGCCAGAAGCAAATTGTGTGATAATTCTTGCACTTGTCAGCCCTTGCAGTCTTCAGAATAGTTTGGATGATATTTCTCCCATTGTCAAATGCTATATAGATTCATACATTCTACACACCAACGTGAATAGTCGTTTCGTTCCAACATCCTCCAATGATTTTAGAAATTCTGATGGACTATAATGAATCCCGTATGCCTTATTTGATCTTAAGTCCTCCAAAGCTGTTTTGAATTCTGATTCTAATACTGTATCCACTATTTCACCTAATTTTATTTATTTATTTACACGTCTAGTTCCGTAGGACCAAATTGAGAAGCAAATCTAGAAGGTCATGGAACGAGTCAGTACATCAAATTACAACATAAAAGTACTAACAGATAAAATAATATGTTTTAGAATCCAAAAAATGTCAAACCATAAGTATAACTAAGCGCAGTCAACAATATAACATAGAAATCTGTTCAGTTTTTCAAGGAACTCCTCAACAGAATAGAAAGATTGACCCATGAGGAAACTTTTCAGTTTCGGTTTGAAAGTTGGTGGATTATTGCTAAGATTTTTGAAATCTCGTGGTAGCTTATTGACAAAGGATGCAGCATCATGCTGCACTCCTGTCTGGAGAAGAACTACGGAAGTGCGACTGAAAAGCAGATTGGATTTCTGTCTAGTATTAACTGAGGGAAAGCTGGGATTAAGCTGATATAGTTAATAAGAAACTACAGTAACGAATACACATACTGAGAAGCGAGTGTCAGAATACTTATTCTAGTGGACGGTAGTCGACAAGAAGTTCGTGGACTTACATCACTTGTTACTCGAACTGCCCATTCCTGAGCCAAAAATATCCTTAGAGAAGGGAAAGATTTACCCCAAAATATAAAACCATATCACATAATCGAGGGAGAATAGCCAAAGTTTTCGTCTCGAACGATCACTTACTTCATGTACCGTTCGAATAGTAAAAATGGGAGCATAAACATTTGAACAAGATCTTCAACATGGGCTATGGCTGTGGTTCAAATGGCTCTGAGCACTATGGGACTTAACATCTTAGCTCATCAGTCGCATAGAACCTAGAACTACTTAAACCTAACTAACCTGAGGACATCACACAACACCCAGCCATCACGAGGCAGAGAAAATCCCTGACCCCGCCGGGAATCGAACCTGGGAACCCGGGCGTGGGAAGCGAGAACGCTACCGCACGACCACGAGATGCGGGCTGAACATGGGCTTTCAACTACAGTTTACTATCTATCTCAACACCTAGAAATTTGAATTGTTCAGTTTCACTAAACGTATGCCCATTCTGTCAAATTAAAACGTCGAGTTTTGTTGAACTGCGTGTCAGAAACTGTACAAACTGAGTCTTACTGTGATTTAGCGTTAGTTTATTTTCTACAGGCCATGAACTTATGTCATGAACTGCCCAATTTGAAACAGAGCCAACGCTGCACACAACATCCTTTACTACCAAGCTAGTGTCTTCAGCAAACAGAAATATTTTAGCACTATGTTTAATACTGGAGGGCACATCATTTATATAAATCAGGAACAGGAGTGGCCCCAACACTATTCCCTGAGGCACCCCCCTATTTGACTGTGCCCCACTCAGACCCCACATCACAGTCATTCTCAACACTGTGAATAATGACCTTTTGTTGTTTACTGTTAAAGCAAGAGATAAACCAGTTGTGAGCTACTCCCTGTATTTCCTTACAGTCCAGCATCTGGAGCAATATTTTGTGGTCAACACAATCAAATGCCTTTATGAAATAAAAAAAATATGCCTAGCGTTTGAAACATTTCGTTTAACCCATCCGGTACCTTACAGAGGAAAGAGAATATAGAATTTTCAGTTGTTAAACCACTTCTAAAGCCGAAATTTACATTTGATAGCAATTTATGTCATATAAAATGTTCAATTATCCTTATATATACACTCTTTTCAATCACTGTAGAAAACACTGATGGCATAGCAATGGGTCTAAAATTGTCTACATTACTCCTTTCCCCTTTCGTCCTTTAAATCTACTCCTGTTTCTTCTTATATCACATCAGACAAATCTAGCCCCTCATAGATGCTTTCATTGTACTTTTCTACCTATCCACTCTCAGCTCTACATTTAACAGTGGATTTGTCGCTGGACGCTTAATGTTACCACACTTGCTTTATAATTCCACTGGATACTGTTTTGATTTTCCTATATCCTGATGCATACACGTTGTTGACAAGAAAATATATACAAGAATGGAAAAGGAAATTAAGGATGTGTTGAATGACGATCACTTTGGCTTCAGGAAAAATTCTGACGTTTCGGCTGATAATGGAAGTAAGACTAAAGAAAATTCAATATACTTCAATACGATTTATTAACCAGGAAAATTCGTTCGACAATGTGAAACGGTGCAATATGTTAGAAGTTCATAAAAAAATATATCTAATTTGCAGGGAGAGACGGGTAACATACAATATGTACAAGAGCCAAGAGTAGACTTCAAAGAACGAAGTGCTCGGAATAAAAAGGGTGTAAGACAGGTATGTAGTATTTCGCCCCTACTGCTCAAACTGTACATCGAAGAAGCAGTGATGGAAATAAAAGAAGGGTTAACGAGTGGAATTAAAATTCAAAGTGGAAGACTATCAATGATAGCATTCGCTGATGACATTGCTATCCTGAGTTGAAGTGAAGAAAAACTGGATGCCCTGCTGAGTGGAATGAACAGTTTATTTATTACAGAATACGGACTGACAGTAAATGGAAGAAAGACAGAAGTAATGAGAAGTGGCAGAAATGAGAACAGCGAGAAACGTAGCATCAGGATTGGTGATCACGAAGAAGATGAGTCCTGCAAGCTGAGCAGCAAAACATCCAATGTTGGACGGAGCCAGGAGGATTATCACTGGCATAAAGGGCATTCCTGGCCAAGAGGAATCAACTAGTATCAAACGTAGGCATAAATTTGAAGAAGTACGGTAAAACAAAGACCGTGCGAAAAAGAGGACAGGAGAGAATTGAAGCCTTCGAGATGAAGTATTACAGACGAATATTGAAAACTAGATGGACTGATAAGGAATGACGAGGTCCTCCGAAAAATCGGGGATTAAAGAAACACATGGAAGACACTGATAAGAGGAAGGGACAGGATGATAGGACATGATAAGACATCAGAGAATGACTTCCATTGTATTAGAGGGAGCTGTAGAGTGAAAAAACTGTAGAGGAAGACAGAGATTGGGATACAACCAGCAAGTGATTTATGACGTAGGTTGCAAGTGCTACTCAGATGAAGAGATTGGCACAGAAGAGGAATTTTCGGCAGTCCGCATCAAATCGTTCAGACACTGAAAAAAAAATCCATAAAGAAGGTCTTTTTCTAACAAGTTGGATGAAACAGATCATTTTCGGACAGTCCACCTGTGTAAAGGGCATGCTGACTATATAGAGCAGAGAAAAAATGCTAGCCGGCCGGAGTGGCCGAGCAGTTCTAGGTGCTTACGTCTGGAACCACGCGACCGCTACGGTCGCAGGTTCGAATCCTCCCTCGGACATGGATGTGAGTGACGTCCTTAGGTCAGTTAGGTTCAAGTAGTTCTACGTTGTAGGGGACTGATGACCTCAGCAGTTAAGTCCCATAGTGCTCAGAGCCATTTGAACCGGAAAAAAATGCTCTGGCCAGGACGTCTTTCACACGTGAAAGCACACGTGTGAGCGAATGCTTCGGCTTGTATTGGCACTGTATGAAACAGACAGACACGGGGCACCTCTGAATAGCACCGTAGCTGAGCCAAGCCAAACCAAGCGTCACAAATTTACTCTAGACTGATAGGAGGTATGGCTCTCCTTCCAGCCTTAAAAACAATTTCGACGAGTTAGCTGCAGATCTCAAACCGAAAATCATGTCCTGAAATGGACCAGAAGTAATTTGACCAGCGACTATAATTCAAAATATGAACAGTTTTTCACTTTACCTGAAATTATCGCAATAACTGTGGGCAATACCAAAAAGATAACCAGTTATCAAAATGTGATATGAAACTAAACGTTACGAAGATATGAAAATACCGCTTTTGAAGGGGATACTTTGCTCAAAATCGTGTGAGATAAATTGAAATGCGGGGAACACATGTGACACAATAAACAACTTTTTCTAATTTTTAAGAAACTAACTACAAAGACAGATTTAGCTTTGCATCATCTACATAAAACAGTTTTTTTAGACAAACCAGATGACAAGAAATTTCCCTCCACATGTGTCATACGATATTATTGCCAGGAGCTACCAGCACATACAGTTTTACCGGGAAATGTCACAGAGAAACGTATCAGTGTTTCATTGCTGACGTCCGAGTGTGAACTAGTTATGTTACTCCCATTAGGTTTGTATGTAATATGCTGATGATTGTAGCAGACATGTGTCGCATCATAATGTATCGCGTACCATATCACCTATATTACAAAGATCAGGATTAAGGAACTAGGTGATACAGTACCTTGCGTACTCATTATGAACACTTTATTACGCAAGACAGCTACAGCAGCATCCTTTATTTTAAGAAGATCAGCAGTTATCAGATACCAATGTGTGAGTAAGTTGTGGGTATGAGTTGTAATGTATTTTATTAGAGTTGTAATGTATTTTATTACTTTATAATAACCAGTGAGAGGAGTTAATAGTAGCACGGAGCCTTAAATTACGTTTAATGAACAAAGTAAGAGCCTATGGATTATCAGACCAATTGCGTGATTGGATTCAAGAGTTCCTAGATAACAGAGAGCAGCATGTTATTCTCAATGGAGAGAAGTCTTTCGAAGTAAGAGTGATTTCAGGTGTGCCGCAGAGGAGTGTCGTAGGACCGTTGCTATTCACAATATACATAAATGACCTTGTGGATGACATCGGATGTTCACTGAGGCTTTTTGAGGATGAAGCTGTAGTATATTGGGAGGTTGTAACAATGGAAAATTGTACTGAAATGCAGGATGATCTGCAACGAATTGACGCATGGTGCAGGGAATGACAACTGAATCTCAATGTAGACAAGTGTAAAGTGCTGCGAATACAAAGAAAGAAAGATCTTTTACCATTTAGCTACAATATAGCAGGTCAGCAACTGTACACTTGTTCGCCCACTCCTTGAATATTTGCTCACCAGTGTGGGATCCGTACCAGATAGGGTTGATAGAAGAAATAAAGAAGATCCAATGGAGAGCAGCGCGCTTCGTTACAGGATCATTTAGTAATTGCGAAAGCATTACGGAGATGATAGATAAACTACAGTGGAAGACTCTGCAGGAGAGACGCTCAGTAGCTAGGTACAGGCTTTTGTTGAAGTTTCGAGAACATACTTTCACCGTGGAGTCGAGCAGGATATTGCTCCCTCCCACGTATATCTCGCGAAGAGACCATGAGGATAAAATCAGAGTGATTAGAGCCCACACAGAGGCATACCGACAATTCTTATTTCCACTAACAATATGAGACTGGAATAGAAGGGAGAATCGATAGATGTACTCAAAGTACCCTCCGCCACACACCGTCAGGTGGCTTTCGGAGTATGGATGTAGATGTAGATTGCAGTAAGGCTGCTCTGGGTCCGTCAGGTCCAAGTGAAACTGAGCTTGCACCTTAAAGTGCACAATCCTTAATATGGCACTACAATTGCCCTCAGTGGCGTTGTAAGTATTAAAGTCATTTAAAAGCCAAGGCTGAAGCCACTCGGTTCCACTCATGTTATCCCATAAATATTTCTTTTAATACGATTGGATTTGGTTACTTTTTCTTTATATATTATTCATATCATCAAATATTTCAAAAAAAAAAAAAAGAAGAAGAAGTTCGACGTGAATTTTACATTGATTACGTATAGTGGCAAAGGTTTTGGGAGAAATATTCGTGACACAGAATTCGCTCATCATACCGACCTAGGCCTATTAATCGAAGAACAGCGTTGTGTGGTTTGAAGCAAATTGATTTAAGGAAGTAGTAAATCTCCCTTTTTCTTATATTGTTGTTCTTTTCTTAAAAATGATATACTGATGCCTGTGTGCGTGTGTGCGTGTGTCAGTTTACAATTCTACATATCAGTCCTCCATTCGCAATTAAGTACCTGGCGGTAGGTTCTTCGAACCACCTTCTTCCATTCCACTCCAGAACAGTGTACAGGTGAAACGAACACTTTAACTGTCCCTTGCGATCTCTGATTTCTGTTACTTTATTAGGCCTCTACGAAAGATCTTTTGCATTCTGAAGTGAAAGTTGACGAATGACATTTTCTGCAACAGAATACGCCTTTGTTTGATTTCTCCCTTATTTAGTGACACTAACAAACAAGTAACACTTTTTCGAACATTCTGTGACCTTTGACAATACTATATAATATTGGTCCAATGGTATTGGGACAATACTCTAGAAAAGGACGGACAGCATTTGTTGCATCTTTTAAGTGTTCTGCCAATAAAACGTATCCCCTGCTTCCCTATGAGATTATTTATGTGATCATTCCAATTTAATACAACTGTAATCCCCAAGTACATATTTTAAACCACGGCGCTTATATTTGTGTGATTAGCAGGTTATCGAGATTTAATACATTCCGTTTAGTACTTGTGTGGATAACCGCACAAGTTATATAATTTAAAATGAATTACCATTTTTGTCACATGCTTTACGTCGCTGATTTTAGATCCTCCACCCATTACAGAATCCGTAGATTGTGAAAATTACTCTGTGGTTCAGGTGTGATTTTATTGCAAAATTACTCTCAACACCATGCTAAGTCATAATATATACTCTGGTTACCCGACTCATCATATTTATCAAAATTCTACTAGACTCTTTGAGGAACATAGTAATCGTCCTATTGAACCCTACTGGGTAAAGACTATTCTTCCTTTGGGCGCTTTAATCTTTGTTCTAAATATATTAATGTTTGCACATAACTGAAAGCCTTATTCAGATTCTTTTATAAATGCATTTGTATCGTCAATCTCGTAAATACAACACAAAACTAGTATCACAAGATGTTACATTTCATCATTGATTAGAGATAGTATAATGAGTAGAATGTGACTTTCAAACTTACCACTGGCAATTGTGCTACCATACGTAATTTGTTCTCTTTTTCTTATGTTACGTGCCACAGTATTTTTAGTAATCGAATAAAATTCTCACAGAAATAGGTATAATTAAATAACAAACTATAGCTGCAATTTTAGTACAGAATAAGAAGTGAATAGTTTTAAAATTGCACACTTAAAATAGCGTGCACGAGATGTTTGATGTTACTGTGACCATGAAACTGTTTTCTGTGAATAACGAACACTGTAATATGCTTTGTCTCAATTAAATGAGGTGTGGTTTCTAGGGGTAAAGAAGATTAATCTTGATGAATTGGAAAACGCGGTAAAACTGTTTCTAAACCCACAACTAAAATTGTTTTATAAAACAATAAGTTTGAATAAAATAGTTAAACGTTCACTCATATTTTGTGGAAAAAAACAACATAGAAGTAAGACGCACAATAGTACACAGCTTTTGGGTAAAGTATAGAAAGGTAAAACATGTATCGTAAAAAGAATGCCGTGTTACGGAGAACTGTAGTGTGTCGCCATCTACTGGAGCTCTATGCCGGTGGTAGAAAAGCAAGTGCTCCATAAATAGATTGAGAAACAAGCTCTTGGTGAAATTTGCTCCTTTACTATTTCTTACGAAAATTTTGTTTCACTCAGAAAAATCTCCAATTCCTCAAGCTTATTTAGTAGCAACCCATTATGGCCTGTGTAGAATTTAAGATTAGTTTGACATTGACCCAAAGTGTGTTTTTTTTGGTAAAGAAGCCTTTTATATAGCCCCCATTGTTATCATATGTAAGGCTCTAAAACGGGTTTTGAAATGCCTACCAGTCTGTGCTATATAAAATTTGTCACAACCACCACACTTAACCTTGTAAACTTCAGTGCCTTCATACTTTTCAAGCTTGGCTTTCCTTCAAGTATCATAATTTGTTTCCTAATTTGTTGTTAGTTTTCAGCCCAAACTGGTACTATGCGTCCTCAATCTGTTTACTACACGTTCAGTGAATGTTCCTTTGCATGTCACGCTAGCCTTATTTTTTGTTTTTGTTTTTTCTTCTATTTTTTGGCTGTTGAGTGCTTCTGTTATTCTTAACCTTACTGTACAGAGACCTCACTTCTTTATTATTACAACCATTGAACCTCGTTATCTGTTCCAAAATACTGAATTCTTTCTCAATGTTAATCTCATTTAATGGCAGCTTTAGCAACCTATTTATCATAGACGAAAAGTAGGCCCATTTGTGCACTTTCGGATGCCGTGAGTCCGCTAGTATAATGGCATCTGTAAACGTTGGCTTCCTAAAACTGCCAAAAGTCAGTTTGCGGTTGACTAATTTACTGTTAAATCAAGAAAATTGGCAGCTTGTCCAAGTTCGTGCTCAACTGTAAATTCTATGTTGGGGTGCATACTGTTAAACTTCACAGCCATCTCTTTGATTCACTTCCTCAATATCTTTCGCTTCTGTGAAGGTATCATCCACATACTTCCTATCGTAACAATGGTAAGCTAGAAAGTCATATTCTCCTCATCGTACTATGTCCCTTATCAATTGCCAAATATAACGTATATTCATATTCCTGATAGTCTTGTGTTGTATTTTATAGCCTTTGGATACACTAAAACAATCGTTCAAGACGTCAGAAAAGTTATTAAAGTGCATTCAAACTGCCACTTTGTCTCATAACATTTTCATGCCAATGGCAGCTGACACTTTTAGCTCTGCCAGTGCTGACTGGATAAGAAATTTTAAACATTATTAGGTTTCTTCTTCTTAGGCTTGTGATTCGTGGCACTCAAATTGTCAGGAATTAACACCAGTACCTGATTTTAATTTGATGTGCATTGCTTTGTCACTGCAAATGCCACAAACATGAAGCTGTTCCAGTGTTCCTTATTGCACTTGTTTTCTTGGCTTTGTCAGATAATATTCGATAAGTGGCTTGATATTCTGATCAACCTTTGTTTGCAGGCCCTTTCCAAGCCTCGTCCAGTAGATTAATTCGCCTGAAGCTGATCAGTTTTCCATCTTCGTTCCAGGCCTGTATTGCTGCGTAAAGTCATCGTCGGCACGCCAATCGGGACCGACAGGGATGAGAAGGCTGTGACACAAGGTCAGCAAATCGCATGCTTAATAGCCTCCCTCCTAGACGACAACGCGACAGCAGCGGCCCCTAAGAGTAGAAGACTAAATACCTGGCCATATTGCTGGCACTCCCCTTCGATAGCAGCTGCAATGTTAGCCTCTTCCTCTTCATAGCACAATAGTATTTGTCTATTCTAAAGAGGATTGATTATTTTTTATGTCGCCATTTTCTTGCAACAGATCTATCAAAGTGAAGTAAAACTAATAAATACCAGTTATTTGATTGTTTGTCTAGCGAACCGAATATGCAGGATTCCTAGACAGAACAGTCTGCAGTTGTTACATTTGGGGGAGGGGGGACCTAATAGTACAGGTAGCTTGTCTAGTATAATAGCAATATCATAAAGGATGCACAACCCAACTCACACCTTATGTTACTGTATACTTAATTGTTTTTGCCGCTGTTTGTATAGGACATCTTTCACGTGTGTTATGTGATGTGTTATGTGTTATGTGATGAAGGGAAGCTATGCTACTTAATCAAGACCTTAATCCCATGTGATCTTTCGACATGCTGTATGAGAAACACATCAGCATCACTCCTTCTCCATTTTTCTTCTGTATAAAATTATCAGCTATTTCTCTACCATTACTGTCCTCCAAGATGTAATTACTAAGATTTGTTTGTTGCATATTGAAAACTGTAGTTCTCTCTGTTGATCGGTTTCGTAGGTATGATTCCTGAAATGCCATCTTGTGCTTTGAAACTTGTATTAAATAATTTACATTAAAACTCTATTCACACAACACTACCATTTCAGTACATCCATAAATCATTTTTAGAAGCTCATTATCACATACATCATTTACTTTCGGCTTCATTGTGCTACTTAGAGTCTGGTTTTATTTTCCTGTTATTTGCAGGAAAATATCTGTTCGTTTGTGTGATATAGAAATATTGTAAAACAGCCACCTATGGGTTTTTACCGTTCTGTTCATACAGTTCATGATATTTACCTTCAACTGAGTGAATTTGAGTTGTGATGTATACAACGTTGCTTCATTAACATCATGAAATATCTATTATAAAACTCTCCATCATGGTGGGACTGTAAGTTTATGGGACATCAGTTTGTTCTCATCTACACCAATTGTTGAAACACCTGTGCTGCTTCCTGCTCAGCCTTTGCTTCAACAGATCAGGCACAGATAGATTTTACGTATGTATCACTAATTATGAAATTACATTTAAACCTTTATACTCTCATGAACATTGTCTTATGTCTGGGCATGCCATTAACTTTCATAACTTAGGATTACAATGTACATGCATAGAATGTTTTGCATCTAGGTTTTTGGAGTTCTTGAACTAATGTCTCTGTCTCTGTTTAGGAGGGCTCTGAACCAGCTGTATGTTCACATTTCATGCTAGAGATCCTCATAAATGTATATGATGATGTGATATTTCCTAGAACCTGGGAAGACTGTAGAGAGATATTAGAACAAGTAATGGACCCACTTTTTTAAATTTATTACTATAAATTTGAGCAAATCATTCTTTGGAATGCATGAAGTTAAATACTTGGGCAATACTGTCAATATAGCAGTGAATTGAAGTTATAGCTAAAGACAAAAGTTCAACTAAAATTGTTTCTCAGAATGTATAATTCTGCATCTCGTACCTGGCATTAGTGCAGCACAGCCAGACAAGTTGAATTTATTGAGGTAAAATAATAAGTGGACATGGTTTTAGTGAAAGAAGGAGGCTTTCATCTAAGAGAAAGGGGGCTTAATAAATGCCAATATTTTACAGCATCCAAAAGTTAATGAGGTATTTAAGGTCCCCTCAGATGCATTGTGTTACAAGATTCAGGAAGAGTTCGAGGTTCCTAAGAAACATGCAAGCAATCCCTTAGGAAGCTGTATGTTTAACAGAGATGAACTCAATCATATGGTGACTGAAAACGAGTCTCAAGTCATTGTTTAGGGACTTAAACAGTCCAGATATCTCATAGCGAGGTTTTTTATACAGATCATAAAGCTCTGTTGTTATAGATAAATGGCAAACTGTGGCCATAGCAGTTGAAGTGTGGTCACTTTTTCTGGAAGAACTAGGTATTTCAATAGTGTACATGGAAGGAAAACACTTTATCTATAGGTTTCAATGGTGCACCACTTAGTAATAAGAAGATAATCTATTTCACATTAATCTTCCAAAATATAATTCA
Source organism: Schistocerca gregaria (assembly GCF_023897955.1). Lineage (NCBI taxonomy): Eukaryota > Metazoa > Arthropoda > Insecta > Orthoptera > Acrididae > Schistocerca > Schistocerca gregaria. The sequence goes on along the minus strand of NC_064921.1, from coordinate 131,211,172 downwards.
AAAGACAGTAATGAGCAGACCATAGAGCAAGTGATAATGTCAGAGCAAAAGGTAGAGCTTAGTTTACTGCACAGAATTCAAGCTCAGAAGAATAATCATTAGTAAAAGTGCTAATTGTGACCATTGTTTCACATTCCACAGACATATACACACCAGGGATGTTAACATTTTGTCATTAAATAGTGTCTGATCAAATGAGTATGTACCATTGTTGCAAGAACTTAGGTAGGAATTTATGTAATGCTAGAAAGCAAAGGACATAAACCATTGATGTAGAATAAAAATTTTACCATAGAACACCTAATCCTCTGTGGGGTTTATGTGTAGTCCAATTCTGTCCCCCATCAGAAAAGGAAGAGGAGGGGTTGAGTACATCCTTATTCTGAAATGTCTGTGGGCATTAAAACAGCAGTGACTACCAGTGCAATCAGATGTTAAAGGGATGCCTATATTATAAAGTAACAATCGTAATCAGCTAACTGAGGAAAATTTCACAAGATCCTTCGACACTTTCGGTGTGAAGCACTTATGTATATCCAGTCCCACACTCAAGGAAATCCTGCAGTGTTGCTATTGAGAGAAATAGGCCGGTTATGCTGAAATTATTCTATGAATGGGTATAGTGAGTGAGTTCTAAATCTTCATGAGTTCGAGATATGAAGAAACATCAAAAAGTAGTGCACCACAATTTTGTTATCAAAAGGTTTCATATGCAACAAAATAAAAAAATTACTAATGAACCTACACCCTTTACCTAGTTTTCTAAATAATCACCATCATTCTCAACACACCTCTCCCATCGTGGTAATAATTTCAATGTGCTCTGTTGGTAGGTGTCCCACTACAGCAATCAGCGAACTGCTGATCTGAGTTCCGCATCTGTCACAAAGCATTGGCCTGCCATTAATTTCTTCATGGGACCAAGCAGATGAAAGTCCGACAGTGCAAGATCCGGACTGTATGGCGGGGCTGGAGCTGCATAGGCAACCAGTGAGCAACAACTTTAGAAAAGTTACAACATATCGTGAAATATATCGTGCACCACACTGATGGAAATGCTGAACTGATGCAATGAGGTTCGCTACTGCATATGCCGGTCGATCATAATTGCAGTTTCTACGGCTCAGACATTCTGTGGGTTTGTGACTTCTTGTCCGCCTGGGGGTGTGGCGAATAACTAAGGTTCTTACGCCTATCTTACACTCCACCTGGAGACATTGTTACAGGTCAGACCGTCGTCCCCATTCACGCTACGCGTGTCGTTGTGAATTACCGTCGGTTTACGCCCTTTGGCCCGTAAACAACGAACTACTCTTCCCTGCTCATCGTAACATGTACGCCATATATGTTTCATAGTTCAACCTTCTCTCACTAGAGCTGATTACTTAAACAAAAACATTCCGCAACGCAAACCTGAAACTATATCGTCGTGAAATTTTAATATTACAGCTGCAACACCAGAGGAGAAAAAACTGTAATCTTTGCTTTCCGGTCCTCCCTCGTCTTATTGAATAAGTTTCAGCATGGGATCACGGAGTTGGCATCATTAGAAAACTTCGGCAGACATATTACAGGAGAGCCTTTCTTAAACGAATCACAATAGCCACCCCAATGCAACACACTGGTAATTTTTACTCATGACATAGGTGAACTGAAGTAGAGTGCACAAAAGGGAGTAAGAGCACATAATAAAGTAACAAAGACTCCTAAGTTCTGTGTTGGAAATTAGTAATGGTGCAAGCACTGGAGTGCATGTGTAAAGTCCTAAATGAAATTATGGACCTAGGGTCATCTTGATAGCTAAGCATCAGCATATAGTAACACTAAAAGATACAGTTTCAATAAAATGCAATGGTCTCTACAGTATCGAACATATCCATAACTGCAGACTATTGCTAGCGAGAATGGCCTCTATCACAATAAATTTAATTACCTCAGGAAAGATAATAAATGGTGGAGTTGTTGTTCGAATATTATTATAGTTGTATTTAAATGTACCTAGATACGTGAAGGAGAAACTGGGAGGTAAAATCTCATACATAAGAGAGTATGCTCTAAGTTGAATGGGATTGCAAGGCAACAGAAAAGATGACGGCATATGAAGGAGCATGAAATAAACTTAACCAGATGACAAATGCAGAAACTTATCTGAGGGTTCGAGTAAGTACAGGAATGAGTCTGGTACTGAGTCTTCCGCGAGAGGGAAAGGAGGAACCTCCGAGACAGCAAAATAAAGAACATTGAAAACTAACAGTTTTTGTGACTGTTAGAAAGAGTGCCACACATGCTGTAACCCACCAAATGTAATAAGTGGTGTGCACCAAAATTTAATCTGATGTTGTGACACTTATAAGTATTAAATTAGATGTAAGGTGTTATGTGGTCATGTGATGTGAAATAAGTTAACTTTATTAATTACTTGAGGAGACTCTAATGTGATATACTACTTATGATGCGTCACAGGACTTGCTAGTATAGGTCTGGATTTGATCAAAGTTGGAAATATTTAGCGATAAGAAGTCTCTTCATAACACAATAACACTAGAATATTTGACCGATTTACCACTGTTGCCGAATCACTGAGAATTGTTGTGCTGGGGCTGTAAGACGCTTACCATGGGATGATACTGGTAGCAAGATGAGTGATTTTAATATATGCTTTATTTGTATGTAGATCCTACCAGGGAAGGAGTAGCTGCTTCAGATTCTGTCAACGAAAAGGAACTTGTAGTCAGTATTGTTATGGTGTGTGGGTATGTGTGTGACACTCACAACACATAACGTCAAATGAATTTAGTTGAGTTCGGGAAGCCACCTAAATCATTAACATCAAGTTAGTTCTAATCAACAACAGGAGATGGAGCCAAACAACAGGTCAACAGGTCAACAGGTCAACTTACATCAATCGATGTAAATAAACCAAACTTGGTAACTATATTATAAGCATAGTGTACAGCTGGCACTATTTACCAAATGCTAACTGCACAGTTACTTGAGTGAAAAGATTATTTTGACAAAAGTATTCAATAATGGCCAAAATAACTATTTATATATGTACATTTCAAAAGAGAAACATGCGAGAACCGGTTACCAAGGAGAAAAATAAAGAGAGAAAGAGATTCCAGAAGATCGTTTGCTCATTGGTAGTGGCAAGGGCTAACCACACTTTGGTGTGAAAGAAAAGTTAAATGAATCGGTTATGCACTGAAATTTTAATTCCAATCTAAAACACCTTCAGATGTGAGACATTCATCACTTATTTTTAATAAACCATGATTGAAATGTACCTCTTTCTGTCTGTATAGTATAAAGATTACTATACTTAATTTACTGTTATGATTAACAGTAATGCAGGGTCATTAAAGAAATAAATAGAATATTATTATTGGCTTACACGTTGTTGATGGTAAAATTTAAGCAAACAGTTAGAGACACTGGCTTTAGGGACTGGTACTAGTACATTAGTATCTGTGGAGGTGGGTAAAGCTAGTAGCAAATTTGGAAATGCTATTAATGTTGTAACACCCAATAAGTAATAAAACCAATGTAACATCATTTCTTAACGACTACAGATGAGCGTCCATTCACTTGGGACATGCTGCTAAACACATGTTTTTTTGCTTAAGGCATAATCTCACAGAAAAAACTTCTGTAAGGGAAAAGATTGGAAGTGTGTATTTGAAACTGACGACATAAAACGAGTGTAAGTGAATTAAAGAGACAAACCTTTTACACCTATTAGAGAATGGACAGCAAAAATAAAAAATTTTGAACAGTGGAAGAAAATAGCAGAATCAAGTCAGCACTACCCTAAAAAGATAACTAACTGTATGAATTCCTAATTACTTAGAATTATCTAGTGTTAGAATTTATATAGGGAAAAAGCTATGTTGTAAAGCTATAACAGAACTCTGATGGAATGATCATTACTATGTTATTAATATGCTAACAGATTTCAAAACTTTAATGAACACAAGTATCATTACTCATCTGTCCAGCAGCAACGATATATGGTATGTCACATTCATGTTTTAATGTAATTACTACTTGATAATTCATGTTAATTAATTTCTACTGTTCGCATGTAACTAAAAAAGGTATCGTTTCATTATGTTCCATGAGTGGCGTTATTGGCAGCAACGGCCCTCTTCACAACTGAGAGCGCAGTTAATGTCACCAGAGATATTGGCCATCACGTCGGTGGCCAGGGAACGAACAAGATGCAAAGCTCATGTTGAACCTATTTTGCTAACAACTAATCGGGAAAAATATGTAATTTCTGTTGTAAGACTCTGAGTCTGTCTTGAGGCCTTGAAATGTCAAACGTTGTAATATTATCATGTTATTAAAAGTTATTACATGGAACGACACTTTATCTACTGTCTTTCCATACACCTTTCGTTTAGTTGTTTGAATTAATGTGAAGACGCTGGTGTTTTCTTGAAAATTTTGAGAGGAGAATACGTGAAGGAGAGGTGATGATTAAAGTATTAAGTTTTACGAAAATACCTAATTAAAGACTAGGTTAAAATTGACGTTGCCAACGACCTTGCCGCAATGGCAACACCGGTTACATCAGATCACCGAAGTTAAGCGCTGTCGGGATGGGCTAGCACTTGGATAGGTGACAATACGGTGTGCCGAGCGCTGTTGGCAAGCGGGGTGCACTTAGCCCTTGTGAAGCAAACTGAGGAGCTACTTGGTTGAGAAGTAGCGGCTCCAGTCTCGGAAACTGACATATGGCCGGGAGAGCGGTGTTTTGACCACATGCCCCTCCATATCCGCATCCAGTGACGCCTATAGGCTGAGGATGACACGACGGCCGGTTGGTACCGTTGAACCTTCTTAGCTTATTTGTGAGGAGATCAAATTGGATGTTAACGTGAAAGTAAAAGTTATTTTTTGCTCATGAAAACTTACGCAACTGGGTAATAGGACTGGTTGGTGATAGGAAATAGTTAAAACTGATAAATGACACAGAAATGTTCTTTAATTTGAAATTTATAAACAGACGATGGATTGTAAGACGTTCGCAGAAACAGATATAGATTCCGATTGCAACTTAGTAACGCAGACCAAAGTTTAAGGGACCAATCAGGAAGAATCATTGAGCAAAGAAGTGTGCTATGGAAATTAAGGAATGAAAAAGGCCGTGAGATTCTCTGAGGCAATAGATACTCCATTAATGAGTGGCTCAGTTCAAGAGAAATGGACATCTAAATAGGGCAATCACAGAAGATGGAAAGAAAAACGTTGTTACAACGGAGTTTAACTGCTACTGAACTATGGGTAACAGCAGAAATACTGAGCAGTTGACCGATGAAATAAGGAAGTACAAGGAAATTCAGGAAAACAGAAATACAAGCCATAGAGGAACGAAGTAAAGAGAAAGTCCATGGAGGCTATGGCGAAATGGCTGCATGGAAAATAAAAAGAAATGGAAAAGAAAATATTGTTGGAAAGACTGACTCAGCACATAGATAAGTAAAAACAACGTTTGGTGAAATTAAAAACAAATGCGGTAACATTAAGATTGCTGTGGGAGTGCCATTGTTAAATTCACAGCAAAGAGCACATAGGTGCAAAGAGTAAGCTGAAGGCGTCAGTGAAGGGGAGAACTTGTCTGAAGACGTGACAGAAGAAAAAACAGGAGTCGATAAGGAAGAGCTTACTGATCCAGCACTAGAATCAGATGTGATTGTGATCAAATATCACAGAAGGGGTCGATAACATTCCTTAGGAATTTTTGAAGTCACTGGGAGAAGTGGCAACAAAACTAGTCTGTACGTTTCTGTGTAGGATTTATGAGGTTGCCGATGTACCATCGGATGTTTGGAAAAACAGCCGATGGTACACACTGTTCTGAAGGTTGAAAGAGCCGACAGGTGCGTGAATTATCGCACAGTCAGTTGAACAGTTCATGTAGCAGAGTTGCTAACAAGCATAGCAGGAAGAATAATTGAAAAGAAACCTGTGGATGTGTTAAATAAGGATCAATCTGACTTGGGGAAATGTATGGCGGCCACTGAGTGACGCGCGTTTCTTCGGCTCGCGAGTTTTTCCGCTCATTGAAGGTGTTACAGAGAAGTGCGGCAGTCCACAACGTGTGCATCCGACTAAACAAGTGTTACTTGCCGTAGTGTATTGTTCTCCGTTGATTACCACAAGCGATAAGTGATAAGTGAGTGAAAAATGGGAAGAGCACGAGTAAGCGGCAGCAGGCGAGGCTACAGGGGTGCAGGCAGCGCGGGCGCCCGGTCTCCGGCGGCAGGTGAGGCCCCGCTTCCCGACATCGGGGAGCTCGTCCGGTCCCAGGTGAGTGCGGCGCTGCACAGCAAAGACACGCTAGACGTAATCGTCCAATCCATCACGGACTCCGTGACGGCCGCGGTCATGGACAAACTACAAGAGTCTGTCGGGCGCAACAGCACCGAAATCCAGTCTCTTAGAAAGTCCCTGGCCGCACAAGAGAAAAAAGCCGCCGACCTAGAGGCTAAACTGTCTGCTGCCACCGATGAAATTGAGCAGTATCAGCGAAGGAACAGCTTGCGCTTGTTCGGGGTAGCTGAAAACGATCGCGAAAACACCGACGACCTGGCCATTAGCCTCGTGCGTGAGAAACTTGGCGTGCAGATCGACGTGGCCGATATTGACAGAAGCCACCGTGTTGGGCGCAGGACACCAGGTGCCATGAAACCCAGGCCCATAATAATTAAATTTGTGTCTTACCGGAAAAGAGCTGAAGTGTTTGCTCAGAAAAGAAAACTCGCCAAGAGTGGGGTTACCCTGAGGGAAGATCTGACGCGCGAAAGACTAAAAGTTTTGAACGCTGCGATCACACAGTTTGGCCTTCAAAATGTATGGACCCAGGATGGCAGGATCGTAATCAAGACGGAAGGAGGGAGGAAAACGGTGACAAACATGTTCGAACTGAAAGACTGAGCGAAATCTCGCGAGACACAAAGTCTCATATTGTAATCTGTCTAATATAAGTTAATTTTTTTTTTTATTCTTTCTTTTCATTTTTTTAGCTTAAATACTGCTCCGTTATTTCTATAAGTACCATAAGTACTCTATTTAAAATCAGTCAATTGTTTCACAAAAATATTGTTTCTTTATTTGTCTATTATAAGTGCTCATGTATATTCATATTGTCAGTCAAATGGGAATTAACATCCTCCATTAACAGGAATCTCCTTACAACCGCCTTTCTATATCTGTTATTTCCATCTTCGCCACTACCACTACTACTACTACTATCTTTTTCGTAACTACTACTGCCACTTTCCATCTTTCTTTTCACTCCCTTCTTCGATACTTCCAGCGTGTTTTTCACGTTTAGTCCACAGACGCTTGAGTCAGTCACGACCTTGGACACACCTGTAAATATGTCTTGCCCCGCGAAATCCAGCTTTTGTCCCTCTTCCGGCCAGCAGGTAAACGGAGCGCGCTCGGTCCTACAGGCGGCCACAATGGGACGGACCGGTTCCGGCGGCGGGCTCTTTGTGGCCCACGCGAACGCGCAGTCGCTAACGGCTCACTTCGACGAGTTCTGTGACCTATTCTGCCAATCGCTGTTCCACATTATCCTCGTCTCGGAAACTTGGTTGAAACCAAACATTTCTTCCGACGCTATCCGAATCGCTGGTTACTCTCTCCTAAGGGCAGATCGTGAAACACGACGCGGTGGTGGTGTGGGTGCCTATGTTCGCTCTGATCTGACACCTACTGTGCTATGCACATCGGATGCAAAGGGCGAAGGAGAAGCAGAGTTCTTGTTTTTCGAAATAAATACATCAAATCAGAAACTGCTAATTGGAGTAATCTATAAACCTCCAAACGTCGGTGCCATGTCCTCCTTTCAGTCTGCCCTGTCCTCACTCGTGACACAGTATGAACACATAATCATTATGGGCGACACAAACATCGACTTACAGTTAAAATCTCCCTCTGCCGAAAAACTAAGGCGACTGTTCCACTCCAATGATATGAGTTTAACACCGCTGGATCCAACTCATCACACGCCACACAGCCACACAATCATAGATATAATAGCAACAAAGCGACCAGATAAAATAATCCGCGCCAATCAGACATCCGCTCCGGGACTCTCTGCTCATGACGTGATATTTTTAAATTACTCAATGCATACTACCAAAGAAAAATCTCACCTGGTAACCTACAGAAACTTAAAAAATGTTAACCATGACGCTCTTCAAAAGGATTGCTCAGACATCCCTTGGCATGATATAAACGATGAACCGACTTTAGACGAAAAAATTCGGCAATTATGTCGCAAAATTATTGCACTGTATGATAAACATGCTCCTCAACGCACTGTTAAGGTAAAGAGAGCTCCCGCTCCGTGGCTCACCACTGCATTACGTCAGTTAATGAATAAACGTGATGCTGCACATAGGGCCTTCAAGCGTAACCCAACTCCCGAGGCATACGAAGCTTATAGGAAACTCCGAAACAGAACCAAGCAAAGCGTGAGGAATGCCAAAATCAGACATGCCCGCTCTGTCGTATGCGGCATATCAAAACCTGCTGCACTGTGGAAAAAGCTGCGCAGTTTCGGTATAGGGAAGCGAAGATCTGACGCTGTTTATCAAGCGTCTGCAGAAGAATTAAACGATTTCTTCTCAACAGCTGCAAACTGCCACGCAGCGACAAATTACCAGCCCCAAGATATCAATCTCTCGAGAGACAAGTTTTTCCTAAAACATGTCACTACCGGCTCAGTACACAAGGCAATTATGAGAATCTCTTCCGAGGCAGTAGGAAGTGATGGAGTGAGCATTGGCATGATTAAGAACGTCGTAGACACTATTATTCCAGTTATCACAGACATCTTCAACCTGTCTCTTGTCAGTAGTACATATCCTACTGAGTGGAAGCAAAGTTTAATTAAGCCTATACCCAAGACTGACAACCCTAAGTCGCCAGGTGACTACAGGCCGATCAGCATACTACCTGCAATTTCTAAAGCCCTAGAGCACATCGTCCATGAACAACTGACGGATTACCTCAAAACTCATAACATCCATGACGAATATCAGTCAGGCTTTCGAAAGCACCATAGTACAGCAACCGCATTAATCAAAGTAACTGATGACATTAAACATGCTATGGACAGACGTGAAGCTACTATCCTAACACTGCTTGACTTTAGCAAGGCTTTTGACACAGTTGACTTCGATATATTACTAATTAAAATGAAACAGCTGAATTTCTCAAACAGCGCAATACAATGGTTCGACAGCTATCTCAAAAACAGAAGTCAACAAGTCATTTGTGGGTCGGAAAAGTCATCATGGAAAAGCATGCGCTCTGGAGTTCCCCAAGGCTCCGTCCTTGGTCCACTACTCTTCTCACTGTACATTAACGATATTTCTTCAGTGATTCACTCCTGCAACTACCATCTTTATGCCGACGACATCCAACTGTACATAAGTGCAAGCCCCAAAAACATTGCTGGCGCAGTAGCGAGTATGAACGCAGATCTTTGTTCTGTTTCTCGATGGGCACAGAACCTAGGTCTGAAACTAAACCCCAAGAAATCCCAGGTCATACTTATATCTCATCCAAAGTTAATCAGCCGGTACTTTCGCGAAACAGTCCCTAAAATACTCCTCAATGGTACCCAACTACCATACCAAAAAACAGTAAAAGACCTTGGAATAATCTTGGATGAACACCTAAACTGGGAAGAACAAACAGTCACAGCTTGCCGGAAATCGCTCTCCTCCCTACATGCAATTCAAAAGTTTAGAAAAATATTTCCAACCCATGTTAAACAAAAATTAGTCCAAACACTAGTCTTGCCTAATCTTTACTACTGCGATGTAGTTCAACACGGCACAAATAGTGAAAATTCTAGATGCCTCGAGCTAGTGATGAATGCTTGCGTTAGATACGTGTGCAATATTCGGTTGTATGATCATATCAGTCCTTCATACTCCCAGCTAGGTTGGATACGCCCACATACGGCACGCGATCTCCACACGATGTGCTTATTTCATCGATTTCTTAGCCACTGGTGCCCCCAATACTTATCTTCTCACATTAAACACCTATCGTCATTCCACAATCGCAACACCAGATCGGATACGTCTATCATCTTGGCTGTACCTTTACATAACACAAAATCTTTCTCCGTGTCATTCTCCATCTCAGCCATACGACTATGGAACGCGCTCCCCTGTGATCTGCGTCTTATCCAGAACTACTCAACATTCAAGAGGGAACTCAAAGCTTACATATTAGGGACGGTATAACCACCATTCTTGTGCCTCTCCCATCTCTTTCTTTCTCCTCTCCATCACAGCTTCGAATTTTACCGTTCTATTTCTCTTCCTCTAACCTATCTACCTCTTATATATCTCTTTCACCCCATTCTATCGTCTTATGTCTCTGCTCGATGAGAATAACTCACAAGCTGCAAGAACATAACGAGAAAATTCCCAACTAACAATGGGACTGACATTCAGAAAAGAAAAGTATGTTTACTTTCATATACATAGTCATTATAATAATTATTATTGCTATTATTATTATTATTATTATTATTGCTATTATTATTATTATTATTATTATTATTATTATTATTATTATTATTATTATTATTATTATTATTATTGATTGTTATAATTATTTTTATTGTTATAATTATCATTATACTACTGTTATAATATCTATTTTTTTCTTTAACATCAATACAGCATAATAGGCTATATGTCCTTAATGTTAAGTAGAAACTGTAACTCGTTCAACCTGAGTATGCCTGGTTAGGTGTAAGAGAGGGCCTGAAGGCCCTAATCTTGCCAGGTAAAATAAATGCATAAATAAAATAAATAAATAAAGGACCTAGAGGGCAATTCTGATGTCGCGGTTGATAATGGAAGAAAAACAGTAAATACACTTTATTAACATTTGTCAACCTGGAAAATGAGTGTGGAAGTACAAAATGTTACAAGATGTTCAAAAGTATGAGAAAATTGATAGTAAGCCATAGGGAAAGAATGGTAATACTTGTGATGTACAAGAACCAAGAAGGAAAAGTAAGACTGAAACATAGAGAACAAAGTGTTCAGATTGAATATGACTTAGTCTCTCTCGTCAACTGCCCAGTCTGTTCATCAAGGAAGAAACGATGGAAATAAAAGAAAGGTTGGAGTGCTTAGAGTTAAAAATGTAAATTGAGAGAGCTGTAATTTCTCATTACACATGACATGACAATACATGGGAAATATTTCATTGACTACCTTCTCACCAGCCCAAATTTTTCTTCCTGTGTCATATAATCACCGACACCACCTGAGTTCTCAGGCTTAGAATATATTGCATATACGTGTCTAAAATTTCTCTTGTTTCCAACCAATGTCGCTAGAGTCAGAGGCCTCCGGGTAGAATATATTTCAACTTTTTGTTTATAATCAGCGTAATATGTTTCTCTGATAATGTTTCTGATACGTAAAACCCACCTTTTCAAGTGAAATACAAAGTGGCTCTAAATTTCACTCAACTTCACTTAATTACTTTTCATTTTCTAGCCATCAATCCTCTGAATGGTTTTGCTGTGGACCGTCACGAATTCCTCTACTGTGCCAGCCTTTTCATCTCAGAATAGTACGCCCTCATTATCTACTGGACGTAGTCCAACCTCTGTCTCCCCCTACAGCTTTTACTACCTACTGTACCCTCTAATTCCAGGGAAGCTATTCGCTGATTTCTTAACAGATGTCCTGTCATCCAGTCTCTTCATCTTGTCAGTTTAATAGATATATTCCTTTGTGTATCAATTCTTTACAGTACCTCTACATTCCTTACCTTATCTGCCACCAAATTTTCAAAATACTTCTGTAGCGTCACATCTCATATGCTTCGATACTCTTCTGCTCCAGTTTTCGCACAGACCATGTTTCACTACAATAGAATGCTTGCTTCAAATGTACACTCTCAGGAATGCCTTTCACAAATTAAAGCCTATGTTTGATACTAAAAGACTTTAGTTCGCCAGGAACACCCTCTTTGCCTGTGTTAGCTTGCTTTTTAACACTATCTTGCTTCGTCCACCTGTGGTTTATCTGCTTCCGAGATAGCAGACTACATTCATTTAGCGTTCTTGTTATTACTGCTACAACCCAATACTTTTGTCTGTTTCCATTCAACAGATCCTGTCATTCTTCCTCACTTTCACTGAGGGCAGAAATATGATCAGCGAATCTTCACATTGATATCTCTTTACCTTAAGTTTTAACGAATATAAGCAGTATATTCTAAGCCTGAGAACTGAGGTAGTGTCGGTGATTATATAACACTGGAAGAAAAATTTGAGCTGGTGAGAATGTAGTCAATGAAATATCTCCGATTCATTGTGATGTTATGTGTAATGGGAAATTACAGCTCTCTCAGTTTATATTTCTATCTCTAAGCACTCCAACTGATAGATCATTGTCTCCCTTAAATAGAAAATACAACTAAAAGCCTCAGAAGGGCCTGAAATCACCAAGAGATCATTCATCCTTTTAATTAAGTTGAAGTCATAAAGCAAAATTACAACTACAATCTTTACCTCTCAATGTATTTAGTGGAGACATAAAAACGCTTGTACTAATAGTTCAGCACGTCATAACGAAGTCACCTATGTGAAGAAACCTTGAGATACTGGTATACAGTATACACTGAAACAGACTGGTTACTACGCCGGCCACTGTAGTACTGTAAGCACGGATCATTCAGCCACTGCAGTAAAACCACAACCTAGAATAATTTTAATTTAAAGCTGATATAGATGAAAGGTAGTATACTGTGATTAACCACACAAACGAATAGGGCAACATTAGCTGGGTTTCATAATTTAGTGCCTACATGGCAAATCAAAGCCAAACAAAACATGAAAATGCATCCCATAAATAGTTGGGCACAGGCTAGAATTTATATGTTGAGAAAAATTCATACACGTGGCATATTGGGACAAAATTTCCAGCACACAACTTGAAAGTTTCACAGAAATAAAATATAACAGACGTTGACGTCAACTCGCTCTGTTAACTAAAAGGAAGCAATCTACACCTCGGAGGCGAGAATGGCTATGAATCGAATACATAAGAAAAACACCCCATCTTTCATGATGAGCACGCCTCTGAGAGCCCAGTATCTCCCTTGTAACCAACTCCACGCTCCTCGAAGGTGCCAGACAATGAATGCAAGGTTGCTTCAAGCAGTCATGGTGAGAGCCTTTGTCCCCTATCGCACCGACAGACTGGACGCTGGCAGATTTCTGATTCCATTCCATAACCCATATCGCCAGTACTGCATGGTTCCTCCCAGAGGAGGCCACACTCGTTTCGGAGCGCTGCAATCACAGATGAAAAGCAACTACCAAAGTCCATATCGCCTGAATAGCCGTCACAACTCAGCCTCCCCCACCAAAGCAGCTATCGTGCGGCCCAATGTGGTTCATGACAGGGTCTGGTAACTTCCTTGAAAATGGCTAACACTGAGACGCTGTCTGCAATGAGCTAACTCAATAATTTTCCTTGCTTTATTCCAGTCACATTCAGTAACACTTAGATTGACTTCCTCAGGCAATATTTCATCAAAGGACCATAAATTGGCAAGGGGCGAGTTAATGGGATAGGACAACATCAAGGAGGTGAGGTTAGTTTTAATGGATTCATGCTGAGCGGTGTTAACGGCAAAATTAAGCTAAGGGATAGAACTATCCCATTTCCTCTGCGTCTTGGATAGTGAGGGTTTAAGTCTCCTATTGTTACTTTCAGCAAATGACGACTAGGATTAATATTGGAGTGATTCTAATATTCTGAACGCCAGTCTGGAAACAAAATTTCCTAAATTCCTTGGATGTGAACGCTGCGACGTTGTCACTAATCAAGGACTTAATGGACAAAACGACCTAAAAATTTAGTTACATGTTGAAGGGTCAAAGCTGCTGTGACCCTCAGGCTAGGAACCGACTAAGTAAATATATCCACTACAATAAGAAGATACCGATATCCATTTCTAGTATGGGGCATAAATGCGTCGTAAACGGTATAAAGTTTGTCTATCGGGTGATCTTCACGAGTGAAACGAAAAAATCCTTAGCGAAAATGCTGTGGTAAGCTTTGTCTATTTTACTTCTCTCGCACTACCCCACCAAATGCCGGATATTATTGCACAAAGAAGGCCACGTGAGATGTTTCCTAATTTCATCAAGGGTTTTGTAAGGGCCCCCTACTACTGAATGCTGAAGATAATAGAATATGTCAGGTACCAGATCTCTAGGAAGACAAATTTTTAATCCAAGAACCTGACCATCCCCCTTGCGCAAAGTATAGTCATCAAGTTCTTCACCCTTTTGTAAATGACGTTTAACGGAAGGAATGACTGTTTCTTCATTTTCCTTGTGTTTGCTTATGTCGTAAATCAGAAAATAACTGTGGGACGTCTATCGGCACCGTGGCTGTACAACACCCCCTTCTCGAAATTGCTCATTCTCTTTAAATATTCCATTGAGGACATCGGTAACACGGTTATGAGTTCCTTTCATCTGCCTAACAGTAAACTTGAATAAATATATACGGACCGTCCAATACGTGATATTTCCTGTTTTCCTGCAGCACCCTAAAGCCCAGCTGAAGGCTCGATTGACGGTCTCGAGTTGAAACTACTTACACTCCAAATAAAATTTGAACTTTTCTAACGAAAAAAGCATGGCAAGTGATTGCCAGTCAATCACAGAATACTTTATTTTGGAAAGAGATAACACTATAGGACATTTTAGCCCTCAAACTGTTGTAGAGAGATGGCATCAATTTCTGAGTTGGAGGCGTTCGTTTGGACAATAAACGGAAGTTCAAAATTAGGGTTTCCCAAAACTGGAGGCTAGCTACTGCTTCCCTGAGAGCTTCGAAAGCCACTTGTTGATTCTCATACCAGTTAAAGGAATCCCCCTTTTTACCCATATTATTAAGACAATCTGCTAATTCCGCCAAATTCGAAATGAATTTGTGGAAGAAGTTTGCCATTCCTATGAATTGTCGTCCCCTCTCTTATTCTTGGGAGAGGGAAACCTACTCAAATCATGCGTACGTTCTTGGTCGATTCCAACACCATCATCTTACACCAAATGCCTCAAAAAGGAAATGTGAGAATGGGCTAAGTTACTTTAGACGATATAACGGCCGAAGTAGGAGTGTACAATTATTATTAGGAAACGTGACCCTGAACGATCCTCGGGTTTCACGCCCTCTAAAACATTCTGAACAATAACTAACTCAGTGACTTAAGATCGAAGGTAGCCGTGTCAGTGCGAATCCTCTCGATATTCAGCTGAATTTTCGTAGGTCGAATGTGTACGTCAAAAAATACTTGTGCTGAAGCTACCATTTTATACAAGGAGGCAACTGAAGCTGTATTACACGTTTCCTCAACAGCCCTGATTTAACAATATACCAAAACGTCCTACTTATCAATCCGCAGGTTAATGGTTGTAGCATTTCAATAATGACTCTTTGCGAAACCCCTAACGAATTAGCATGATATTCAAATCTAACTGTTAACCGCAAGAAGCTTTCGACTTGGTTAAGCCTTTCAATAGAAATATCAGCAACTCCCCGCATTAAAGAAGTAAGGAGGGTTAGACAATTTAGCGCACTCCTCGGCAAAGACCCTATTTGACGAGAATTCTCCAACTCCAAGGGGTATTCTATGGAAGCTATCTAGTAACTCCGACCTGGTACCCTCCAGTCGGTGAGCCGTGCGGTCTAACGCACTGCTTTCCGGGCGGAAAGACGTGCCGGTCCCCGGCACGAATTCGCCCGACGGATTAGTGAAGAGGTCCTGTGTGCCGGCCTGTTTGTGGATGGTTTTTAAGGCGGTTTTCTATTTGCGGCGGCGATTGGGGACTGGTTGCCTCAGCTACACTATGTCGGCGATAGCAGCGCCAACACTATCTCCACGTACGCGTACACCATAATTACTCTATTATGCAAACATTTTGAGTTATACTCGTCTGGTGTGAGGCGTTCCTGGGGGGGTCCACTGGGGGGGGGGGGGGGGGGCAACCGCACAACTCAAGGTCTCCAGTTCAATACAATAGAATACAAACCGTCCACCCTCTTCCAGCCAAATGACGCTGACACTAACCTGCAGGTCAGGAGACACTTCTACCAAGCGAATCTTCTCCGCAGTTTAGCTGTTTTAAATCAGTGATTATATTTCCATAATGTGACAGTTGATCTTGCAGCAGACACAGCTGTTTACAGGTAGGCTGACTAGGATTAAGAAACAGTTTCAGTCAATTCGACAAGAGCTGAAGAATAACGATCGACTGCTGGACGTCTCTCACTAATTCTGTCAGGGTGAGGTTTACAGGGTGATCAAGAGACAGCCGTAGACGGGCTGGAATATTCACTCACATTACCCTCGGTTGACAGATCACGAACATTTAAATTCATATTAAATCACATCAAGGAGAAGAAAGGCTGTTCCCGGGCACATCTGTGCGTACATGATAGTACAGTGTTTACCTACAACAATACGATTCTTAATAACTAATGCACAAAAATTTCTTGATGTACGTATTGCGCCAAATTCGGATAAAATTCCTAACTTCCCATGATATACTACATCATCTTCGTCATGGACTAAAACTGTATGACTAATGGAGCAAGTTAACCGAGAAATTTTTATACAAGGACTCAGTCGCGAGAAACTTCGTAGCTTTAATAACTAATAAGCAGACACCAGTGAAAGAAGGTATCTAGACCAAGAAAACCTCCCTCACCACTACAGCGCAACCACGCTCAGTATAAACCGGTTGTAGTGGTAAATTACGACATCTTAAGTGGCCGCAAGATTTTTCGGGAAGGACTGGGCCTAAGATATTGCAAATGCTTAGCTCACCGGTGTAATACATACACGAATTTTGTGAACCAAACTTCGTTAAAAATTTGTGAGTTTCGACATAAAATTTAATGTAAGTTAGAAATACACTGTAAGAATCAGAGCAGTTACCCCAAATAACAAATTACTTTTTAAAAAAATGTATCGCTGAGGCACGCAAGCCTCCCCACCAACGGCAAGGTCCATGGTTCATGGGGGGAGGTATAAATGCTTATGATTTTTTTTAAAAAGTAACAAATTACTTTTTAAAAAAAATCATAAGCATTTATACCTCCCCCCATGAACCATGGACCTTGCCGTTGGTGGGGAGGCTTGCGTGCCTCAGCGATACAGATGGCCTACCGTAGGTGCAACCACAACGGAGGGGTATCTGTTGAGAGGCCAGACAAACGTGTGGTTCCTGAAGAGGGGCAGCAGCCTTTTCAGTAGTTGCAGGGGCAACAGTCTGGATGATTGACTGATCTGGCCTTGCAACATTAACCAAAACGGCCTTGCTGTACTGGTACTGCGAACGGCTGAAAGCAAGGGGAAACTACAGCCTTAATTTTTCCCGAGGACATGCAGCTTTACTGTATGATTAAATGATGATGGCATCCTCTTGGGTAAAATATTCCGGAGGTAAAATAGTCCCCCATTCGGATCTCCGGGCGGGGACTACTCAGGAGGATGTCGTTATCAGGAGAAAGAAAACTGGCATTCTACGGATCGGAGCGTGGAATGTCAGATCCCTCAATCGGGCAGGTAGGTTAGAAAATTTAAAAAGGGAAATGGATAGGTTAAAGTTAGATATAGTGGGAATTAGTGAGGTTCGGTGGCAGGAGGAACAAGACTTCTGGTCAGGTGACTACAGGGTTATAAACACAAAATCAAATAGGGGTAATGGAGGAGTAGGTTTAATAATGAATAGGAAAATAGGAATGCGGGTAAGCTACTACAAACAGCATAGTGAACGCATTATTGTGGCCAAGATAGATACGAAGCCCACACCTACTACAGTAGTACAAGTTTATATGCCAACTAGCTCTGCAGATGATGAAGAAATTGAAGAAATGTACGATGAAATAAAAGAAATTATTCAGATAGTGAAGGGAGACGAAAATGTAATAGTAATGGGTGACTGGAATTCGAGTGTAGGAAAAGGGAGAGAAGGAAACATAGTAGGTGAATATGGATTGGGGCTAAGAAATGAAAGAGGAAGCCGCCTAGTAGAATTTTGCACAGAGCACAGCTTAATCATAGCTAACACTTGGTTTAAGAATCATGAAAGAAGGTTGTATACGTGGAAGAACCCTGGAGATACTAAAAGGTATCAGATAGATTATATAATGGTAAGGCAGAGATTTAGGAACCAGGTTTTAAGTTGTAAGACATTTCCAGGGGCAGATGTGGACTCTGACCACAATCTATTGGTTATGACCTGTAGATTAAAACTGAAGAAACTGCAAAAATGTGAGAAATTAAGGAGATGGGACCTGGATAAACTGAAAGAACCAGAGGTTGTACAGAGTTTCAGGGAGAGCATAAGGGAACAATTGACAGGAATAGGGGAAAGAAATACAGTAGAAGAAGAATGGGTAGCTCTGAGGGATGTAGTAGTGAAGGCAGCAGAGGATAAAGTAGGTACAAAGACGAGGGCTGCTAGAAATCCTTGGGTAACAGAAGAAATATTGAATTTAATTGATGAAAGGAGAAAACATAAAAATGCAGTAAATGAAGCAGGCAAAAAGGAATACAGACGTCTCAAAAATGAGATCGACAGGAAGTGCAAAATGGCTAAACAGGGATGGCTAGAGGACAAATGTAACGATGTAGAAGCTTATCTCACTAGGGGTAAGATAGATACTGCCTACAGGAAAATTAAAGAGACCTTTGGAGAGAAGAGAACCACGTGTATGAATATCAAGAGCTCAGATGGCAGCCCAGTTCAAAGCAAAGAAGGGAAGGCAGAAAGGTGGAAGGAGTATATAGAAGGCTTATACAAGGGCGATGTACTTGAGGACAATATTATGGAAACAGAAGAGGATGTAGATGAAGACGAAATGGGAGATACGATACTGCGTGAAGAGTTTGACAGAGCACTGAAAGACCTGAGTCGAAACAAGGCCCCCAGAGTAGACAACATTCCATTAGAACTACTGACGGCCTTGGGAGAGCCAGTCATGACAAAACTCTACCAGCTGGTGAGCAAGATGTATGAGACAGGCGAAATACCCTCAGACTTCAAGAAGAATATAATAATTCCAATCCCAAAGAAAGCAGGTGCTGACAGATGTGAAAATTACCGAACTATCAGTTTAATAAGCCACGGCTGCAAAATACTAACGCGAATTCTTTACAGACGAATGGAAAAACTGGTAGATGCAGACCTCGGGGAGGATCAGTTTGGATTCCGTCGAAATGTTGGAACACGTGAGGCAATACTGACCTTACGACTTATCTTAGAAGAAAGGTTAAGAAAAGGCAAACCTACGTTTCTAGCATTTGTAGACTTAGAGAAAGCTTTTGACAATGTTGACTGGAATACTCTTTTTCAAATTCTAAAGGTGGCAGGGGTAAAATACAGGGAGCGAAAGGCTATTTATAATTTGTACAGAAACCAGATGGCAGTAATAAGAGTCGAGGGGCATGAAAGGGAAGCAGTGGTTGGGAAAGGAGTGAGACAGGGTTGTAGCCTCTCCCCGATGTTATTCAATCTGTATATTGAGCAAGCAGTAAAGGAAAAAAAAGAAAAATTCGGAGTAGGTATTAAAATTCATGGAGACGAAGTAAAAACTTTGAGGTTCGCCGATGACATTGTAATTCTGTCAGAGACGGCAAAGGACTTGGAAGAGCAGTTGAACGGAATGGACAGTGTCTTGAAAGGAGGATATAAGATGAACATTAACAAAAGCAAAACGACGATAATGGAATGTAGTCAAATTAAATCGGGTGATGCTAAGGGAATTAGATTAGGAAATGAGACACTTAAAGTAGTAAAGGAGTTTTGCTATTTAGGAAGTAAAATAACTGATGATGGTCGAAGTAGAGAGGAAAGCGTTTCTGAAGAAGAGAAATTTGTTAACATCGAATATAGATTTATGTATCAGGAAGTCGTTTCTGAAAGTATTTGTGTGGAGTGTAGCCATGTATGGAAGTGAAACATGGACGATAACTAGTTTGGACAAGAAGAGAATAGAAGCTTTCGAAATGTGGTGCTACAGAAGAATACTGAAGATAAGGTGGATAGATCACGTAACTAATGAGGAGGTATTGAATAGGATTGGGGAGAAGAGAAGTTTGTGGCACAACTTGACTAGAAGAAGGGATCGGTTGGTAGGACATGTTTTGAGGCATCAAGGGATCACAAATTTAGCACTGGAGGGCAGCGTGGAGGGTAAAAATCGTAGAGGGAGACCGAGAGATGAGTACACTAAGCAGATTCAGAAGGTTGTAGGTTGCAGTAGGTACTGGGAGATGAAGCAGCTTGCACAGGATAGAGTAGCATGGAGAGCTGCATCAAACCAGTCTCAGGACTGAAGACAACAACAACAAGCATTTATAATACAAATTGTCCACAATTTTAAGAGGACCAATAAATTAGAACTGATGGATTACCAATGAGCAGCAGCCTCAGGATAACATAAACACATGGTACTCAATAATGCACAGTACAATTTTCGAAACTTTCTTTCAAACATTAGTGGATATGAGACGTCCTTTAACAAGGTGTTTAAAATAGAAACTTTCGGTTTGATTGGAAGAAATAAAAACTTACAATGCAGTTTTAGGTCATCAAGAAACTAAGTTACAGTGCATAATAGTTACCGTAAGATATGGACTACTGCAAAGACACTACCAAATGACCACCTTCCAAATACACATTTTGACGCCGGGCACTGCAAGAGATCGAGAATCGTCTCCTTTAAATAGAAAATCACAACCTAACGGTCTCGATAGGGCCCGCTAACACCAAGGAATCGGTCACATTTTTTTTAAAACTTAAAACAAAGTTACACCTAAAATAGTGAATTTTATCTCACACTGTATTTGGTGGAGACCTAGAAACGCTTCTACAACCTGCTCAGCACCTCATAATCAAGTCAACTCTGTGAAGAATCGTTGAGGCACCGTTATACAGTATATGCTGAGACAGATTCGTTACTGCGTGAGCCACTATACTGCAATAAGCACATATCACACAGCCACTGCAGCAAAAACAAAACTTAAAATAATTTAAATTTAAGGCTGATATTTAAGAGAAAAGGTGTACCATGATTAATCATTCATAAAATTTGCATTAACGAATAAGGTAACATAGTGGCGTTACATAACTTAGTGGCGACATGACAAACAAAAGCCAAGCCAGACATTACAATTGTTCCCACCGAAGAATGGGCAGAGGCTACAGTTTACGACATTAATTCGTGACTCGTGCCTCAGACATGGACGCGAATTGGGATTTGAACTGCATTTAAGCACCAAGCTCAGTAACCAAAATGCCACGAAGAAAAAGATGGAACTTCAGTAACGTAATAAAAGCCAGGGTTGCTTAGCGTAGTGGTCTCGTTCTTCCTAGAACACTTAACATCAATTACGGGCCAGTAAGATAATCCAATAATGTACTAGAAATTTATGCACTTGGCATATCAGAACAAAAGGTCCAGTACACAACTTGAAAGTCTCACAGAAACAAAATGTAAGAGTCCTTAAAGTAAACTCTCTCTCTTAGCCACAGGGAAGCCACTTCAAGTTACCACCATGGAGTCGAGAATAGCTAGGAATCGAACTCAGCAGGAAAACACTTGTCCGTCATGGTGAGGAAGCCTCTGACAGCCCAGTACTTCCCTCGTAACCCACTACCTCTCCTCGAAGTTGCCAAACGATAAATACAATGTTCCTTCAGGCCGAAGTGTTGAAAGCTTTTTCCCCTATTCCACCAACAGACCGGCCACGGCTAGAAAACTTATTTTTGATTCCGCTCCACAGTCAGTGCTGCCACTACCGTGATAACCAAAGCCCCGTTTCGCCACGTCACAGCAGAGGGTCAACTACCAAAGTCCATATCGCCTGATAAACTGTAATGGTTCATTACACTTAACACACAGAACCTAAAACGAGATGTTGCTGATAGTATAATGGCCAATATGTTAACTACTGGGTAACAAAAGAAGTGGGTATGACATTTCGTAACAGGTAATCAGAGGTTAAATTATAAAATTATACTTTTGCAGTGAGTGACTACATTGCACTTTTCATCTTTATATGGGGTTGTATCAGATATTTCCCTGAAAGCATGTTGACTTTATTGTCTCCAAAGGATCATCTGGTGCAAGATGAAGGTTTTCTATTTTATGGTATCAATATAGATCCATCCACTTCTCGTCTATTCTTAGAATTATTGTGGTCTGATAGAGTAAACAAATATCATTTTATTTGTGGGTCCCATCACTATTAATGTACGTGTTGTTCCGGTAGAGGCTAAATCTAAAACAACAGACTAACAAGGTAGTGTTACTAAACTACCGCTGAAAAAACAGCCATGGCGAAATTATTACACTAGGCAATAGAATATTAATTTCTACAAGCTTAATTTCGTTTTATTCACATTAGTTGTCAATATTGATCACGTTTCCGTCTTAATTACTTTGTATGAGTAACATTGGATTTAATAAGTGCCTTGATTCGCCTGGGACTGCTCGCAATCAACGTTTGACACTGATTATTTATATCCTCATCATGACACCACATTTGCAAGGAAACCAATTTTTGGATAAATACATTCGTTTCCTCTGTTTTTCCTATGTTATTGCCTAGCTATTCGGAACAGGATTCCTGTATGGGCTGTCTCCAGGCCAGTCAAGTACTGACAGATGTTCACTCTCACTTTTTGATTTGTGCCTTTATGGCAGAGAACTCTATCTTGCATAAGTATAAGTTCATTTTCACCGAATTATTCTCGTATTTGCGGCGTTAGTCTGGGTCTTAACACCTTAATCCACTGTTTATGTCTCATGGTTGCTTTCTATAATTTGCAACCGCCTGCAGCCATGCCACGAAAGCACACTCCAAACTGTCTCTGTAGTCGGATGCTCCACTGTGTGCTTTCCACATTCTGTCTGTTCTTCTGATGCATTCCCTTGTCTCCTCCTGAACAGAAAATATAGCCTCGCCGCCGAAACAAACCTGAAATCAAATTTAATGAATTGGTGAATAAATAATCCTTGAAATACATTCAATAAACTAAATTATGTAAATATCAAACTTTCATACATTTTAGCAGACCTTCACTTGGTACATGGGACTGTAAATAAAAAGTACTCGTCCAAACATTTAATGTAAATAATTGTAATAAATATCCTAAATTACCAATCATTAACTACCTTCTTTCCATCGTAAGCTTACCCATTTCCACAAAACCAAGCATGTGTGATCTTCGCTTCTCTACGATGTCGTTTCTCTTTCATTCCAACTGCAAACAGTTTTCGTCTCACAGTTTGGGCTGATGCTGATGAACCATTCTTTCTCAATCTCTTATTTAATGCTGAGCTAGAAACTCAGCAACTTTTTACTGACAATCAATATTCGTATGTCTCTTGAGGTTAGTTTGTTCCTTCGCCCACAGTTCCCAGACACTATTGGCATTTTGTTTTACCCTTATCTTCATATATCTTTTAATTTTAATCAAAGCATGTTGTGACATTTTCAGTGCTATCTACTAAGATAACGCCTGTTAGCAAGTAACCTCGTGCAGTGCTCATATCTCTTTGAGCAAAATCAGCTTTTCTATCATCGACTCAAAATACTCTACAAGAAAAAAAGACCAGCGCACTACGAAGTATTTACGGTAATTGAATACAAATTCTAGGATTGATTATTCAGTATCGGTATGGACGGAAAATGCAAAACTGTAAGATTTGGCGGACGATGGATGAATGTGTGGCGCTGCAGCGAAGTTTCAGCTAATAGCTGTCAACGATGGTAAAGACGGGACAAGGCGATACCAGGGAATAAGTGTTTGCGAATTGCATTCTGTGTACTCAATTGGACAGTAAATATCCCTCGCTGGCAGGCACCTGAACAATACACGCAGTTGTCATCCTTTGCGGGAGTACATGCAGTAGGGTTCAAAGGCGGCGATTGGAGTAAATGGAGAATAGCTCGATATTTGAATATTAGCGATGCCACTATTCGCGGATGTTGGAAGGAATGTGTGAATTGTGGAGGAACCCAGCGTCAAGAAAGAAGTGGTCGACCTTCAGAGAATTCCAGATGTCGACACCGAGCGATCGTCACATGGGCACTTAGTACCCCCAATTCATCAGTATCACCGATCCGAAATGCGGCTGGTGCTTTAGTGACCGAAAGAGCCATTAATAGGCGTCTCGCAGAAAGTGGGATGACCTCAGGCGCCCATTCCGCTAACTGGAACTGACCCCTGTTGATCAACAAGCCCTTCTGAAATGGCGTCGGGTTCATTCCTCCTGCAATCTCATTTACTGGAGTTGTCTCCAGTGATGAGTCCAGACTCGAACTGAGCCCCTATGACCGGTGGAGCCATGCCAGGAGCCGTTCCACACAGCTATGGTATATCAAGGTGAGTGTCCCCCGCGGCCGACCACTGTGGTCGAGCGGTTCTAGGCGCTTCAGTCCAGGACAACACGGCTGCTATGGTCGCAGGTTCGAATCCTGCCTCGGGCGTGGATGTGTGTGATGTTAGGTTTTTTAGTAGACTTAAGTGTAGGGGACTGATGACCTCAGATGTTAAGTCCCATAGCGCTCATAGCCTTTTTAACCATTTTTTACCCCCGAAATGCGGGCCGACAGTCAAGAGTGTTTGTCTGCGGTGCCACTTCTTTTGACACAAGGGGCCCTTTAGTTGTCATTCGCGGTAACCTCTGGCGTGCCACGGGGTAGTGTTATGGGACCAATGTTTTTCACTATATATATATATATATATATATATATATATATATATATATATATATATATATATATATATATGATCTAGTATATAGTGTCGGAAGTTCCATGAGGCTTTACGCGGATGATGCTCTAGGATACAGAGAAGTTACAGTATTACAAAATTGCAGCGAAATCGAAATGCAGGAAGATCTGCAGCGGATGGGCACTTGGTGCAGAGAGTGGCAACTGACCCTTAATATAGACAAATATAATGTTTTGCGAATATACAGAAAGAAGGATCCTTTATTGTATGAATATATGATAGTGGAACAAACACTGGTAGCAGCTACTTCTGTAAAATATCTGGGAGTATGCATTTAGAACGATTTGAAGTGGAATGATCATATAAAATTAATTGTTGCTAAGGCGGGTGCCGGGTTGAGATTCATTGGGAGAGTACATAAACGAAGGAGGAGGCTTACAAAACACTCGTTCGACCTATACTTGAGTATTGCTTATCAGTGAGGGATCCGTACCCGGTCGGGTCTACGGAGGAGATAGAGATGATCCAAAGATGAACGGGGCGTTTTGTCACAGGGTTATTTGGTAAGCGTGATAGCATTACGGAGATGTTTAGCAAACGCAAGTGGCAGACTCTGCAAGAGAGGCGCTCTGCATCGCGGTGTAGCTTGCTGGCCAGGTTTCGTGAGGGTGCGTTTCTGGATGAGGTATCGAATATATTGCTTCCCCCTACTTATACCTCCCGAAGGGATCTTGAAAGTAAAATTAGAGAGATTCGAGTGCGCACAGAGGCTTTCGGAAGTCATTCATCCCGCGTAACAATCCGCGACTGGAACAGGAAAGGGAGGTAATGTCAGGGGCACGTAAAGTGCTCTCGGCCACACATCGTTGGGTGGCTTGCGGAGTATGGATGTAGGTGTAGATGTAGGTGTAGACCCTTACAGCTCAGCGATATGCCAACGATATTCAACGACACGTTTTGTTGCTCTTCATGGGAAGCCATCCCTGCCTTACACGCACGGCGAGAGATTCTGTGATTCGTCTTCGTACTTGCCAAACCCTGCCTTAGCCGGTTGTCTTTCCAGATGAGAAGGTTTGGAGCATTTTGGGCAGCATCCGCCAAAAATCTCTGCATTTTAACGCGTCATACTGAATTCGGCACAATTCCCCTCAGGAGGACATCCTGCTCTATCAACCGGTACCAAGCTGAACTTATTCTATATACTGGGAAAAGTGGCCTCAAAACTATGAACTCAGCTCTCGTAGAACATCAATGATGTCTTAATAACTCGCAGAACACACATTTATAATAAAAAGTAACAATATTTGCTGCCTTTTCACTACGATACCCTTATTTGTATGATTAACAACAAAATATGCTATTATAGTTATAACCAAGAAAAAAAGTTGAGCTCTCAATTTACATCCTAGTTGTCACTATAGCCAACATATGAATAAAAAATTCTCTACGGACGTTTAAAATATGCCTTTAAGATATAATACCGCATAACAAGACCAGATATTACGCTTTTAATACGACTACCCTGTATAAAACTGAAAATATCTGTTTTACTCTAATAACTGGGAGACGTTTGTAGCCGTTAGATTCGAACTGTCTGATTCATTTTAGAGGGCTTTGGATTTTTCGAACTGAGCTAAATGTGTATCTACCAGTTGTCGTGAGGTCCTTGTTAATCTCTGATAGAAGGTGTTTAGCCCTTGAATAAATAATGTAATTATCCGTGACCGTAAAGTATATGGCAAAGTTGCTGCGTGCATTGAAAAGAGGATTCTCGCTCCCATTACAAAACTTTTTGCAGTGGAACATATCAGCTGCAGCCAGCAGAACGGTGAGTTGAGTATCTGATTCTGTCTTTGAGTGTGTTATTACGGCGAACAAAGAGAGATCAGACGACCTGTACCGAAGCCAAATGTGAAATGGACTCTTCGCTAGATGAGACAAAGTATTGAGCTCACGAGTGATCCGGTCTTACTGCCAACGATCGCTCTTTGTTTGGCAGCAGCTTGGAGCAACGACGTCCAGAGCACTTCTGAAACACAAAAGAACTTAATATGTTGGCCGCGAATGCCGATAGCAGAATATTATTGTTTGTAATGGAATATTATTCTGCTTACTCACAGTGTGCCAAATCCCACCAAAGCAGATTACACGAGAATCATGTGTTGTGTTTGGTGGAGAAATTGCTGAATATCACGAAACTGTCAGAAACGCTGCCTGTATAATGCACGCAAGAGCAGCACCTTAGTTGGCACCATGATGGTAATGGGACTGACGTAATACACACAATGAAAACAGCCTTTGTTTATTCATCCACATGAACAGTATCCATATCAAATACGAATACATAGTGGTAAACACACTTTTTTACTTAACAGGAAACAACTATCACAGTATTCTTTCAATTTGTGGCTTCGAACTTGGAGATTAATACAATTTCGAAGTCACAGATTTTGGTTCCATTTATTAGTATCCAAGTGTTAGCTTGGTCAGAGAGAAAAAAGTGACTGTTAATTACGACCTATAGCGTGGGAAACGATTTCACTCAAAACACTTTCGTACTAACGCGATGGATCTTACAGGTGCAAAAACGAACAGAGGATTCCTGGTTTCGCATGAGAAGCAAACAGTGATAACAAGCGACTACCCATTTCATGTGTCTCATCGTCCCAAGTATCTGCTAAGTCTTGACTATGATATAGAAGGTGCTTCACCACAAGTTTTCAGGAAGCATTCAATAGATTTATTAACTATTCTTTTATACACGTACCTAAGAAAGTATTATTAAAATACGTCATTTTCGCCATTATGCAATTTCCGCATAAGGGTCATTGTTATGTATTTTGCTGCAAGTGACCGTGCATCAGTGAATGTCAGACTTCCAAATCCCCCGATAGGTACACATGTCATGGTTGTAACTAAACCTTATAGTGATGTTGACATCCTTAACATAAGCAGCAATTGGGATTGGAAGCAGAGTCGCTTGTTGCACAACGCTTTACAAGGCCCTAAGAACAAAGTTGTAACTGTGAAAATAATAACTTTCCACAGTAAACGGCCCAAATATCTGCTAGAAGGGTACACTCCAGGTGTTACATGCTTCACCCACTGTCCCTGCTGTCGAGACATCTTCGCGGGTACCGGGCGCAGTTGAGCCACCCTCTCCCCAGGGGGAGTGACGGGTTCAGCGGCGTTCGCGGCTCACGAGGCGGAGGGTCAATGTGGAGGCTGGCCGTGTGGCATCGCCCGCTCTGCCTGTGAGTGGACATGTGGCTGCTCCTTCAGCAAGGTCCGAGCAGGCACACGGGGGGAGGGGTTTATTAGTTATTGGGGGCTCCAACGTTAGGTGGGTGAAGGAGCCCCTTAGGGAAATAGCGGAAAGGTCGGGGAAGAAGGCAAGTGTTCACTCTGTCTGATTGCCGGGGTGTCTCACCCGAGATGTGGACGAGGCCCTACCGGCGGCGATAGAGAGCACTGGGTGCACCCGACTGCAAATTGTTGCCCATGTTGGCACCAATGACTCCTGCCGTTTGGGTTCAGAGGTCCCCCTTAGTTCGTACAGGCGGTTGGCGGAATTGGTGAAGGCGGAAAGCCTTCTCGCGGGGTGGAATCAGAGCTAACTATTTGTAGTATCGTTCCCAGAACCGATCTCGGTCCTCTGGTTTGGAACCGAGTGGAAGGCTTAAACCAGAGGCTCAGACGATTCTGCGGAGAGCTGGGGTGCAAATTTCTCGACCTACGCTATTGGGTGGAGAATTGTAGGGTCACCCTGAATACGTCAGGCGTGCACTACACGCCGGAAGCGGCTACAAGCGTAGCGGAGTACGTGTGGTGTGCACTTGGGGGTTTTTTAGGTTAGAGAATTCCCTCGCCCGACAACACGCCTCCTGAGACGCGGCAAGGTAGGAGTAGGCAAAATGCAACAGGAAATATCAATATTAATGCGCTAATTCGTATCCCGTGGTGTAGGGGTAGCATCTTTGATTCATAAATAAAACGTCTTCGGTCCCGGGTTCGATCCCCGCCACTACCTAAATGTTGATAAATAATCGGCATTGGCGGCCGAAGACTTCCGGCACAAGAAGTCAGCCTCATTCTGCCAACGGCCTTGTCAAAGAGGGCGGAGGAGCGGATAGAGGTTCAGGGCACTCTCTTGTCCTAGGGGTGGGAAATTGCCCCTAAAGGCGGACGAATCAGCAATGATCAACGACATGAGAATGCAGACGGCAATGGAAACCACTGCATTAAAGACGCGTAACGTGTATCCACAGGACATGTGGCCTGTAGTTGAAAAAGTGTCATGATGATCTCTCCATTGGCAAAAGATTCCGGAATAGTCCCCCATTCGGATCTCCGGGAGGGGACTGCCAAGGGGGAGGTTACCATGAGAAAAAGATTGAATAATCAACGAAAGGATAATGTTCTACGAGTCGGGGCGTGGAATGTCAGAAGCTTGAACGTGGTAGGGAAACTAGAAAATCTGAAAAGGGAAATGCAAAGGCTCAATCTAGATATAGTAGGGGTCAGTGAAGTGAAGTGGACGGAAGATAAGGATTTCTGGTCAGATGAGTATCGGGTAATGTCAACAGCAGCAGAAAATGGTATAAGAGGTGTAGGTTTCGTTATGAATAGGTAGGTAGGGCAGAGGGTGTGTTACTGTGAACAGTTCAGTGACTGGGTTGTTCTAATCAGAATCGACAGCAGACCAACACCGACAACGATAGTTCAGGTATACATGCCGACGTCACAAGCTGAAGATGAACAGATAGAGAAAGTGTATGAGGATATTGGAAGGGTAATGCAGTATGTAAAGGGGGACGAAAATCTAATAGTCATGGGCGACTGGAATGCAGTTGTAGGGGAAGGAGTAGAAGAAAAGGTTACAGGAGAATATGGCCTTGGGACAAGGAATGAAAGAGGAGAAAGACTAATTGAGTTCTGTAACACGTTTCAGCTAGTAATAGCGAATACCCTGTTCAAGAATCACAAGAGGAGGAGGTATACTTGGAAAAGGCCGGGAGATACGGGAAGATTTCAATTAGATTACATCATGGTCAGACAGATATTCCAAAATCAGATACTGGATTGTAAGGCGTACCCAGGAGCAGATATAGACTCAGATCACAATGTAGCAGTGATGAAGAGTAGGCTGAAGTTCAAGACATTGCTCAGGAAGAATCAATTCCCAAAGAAGTGGGATACGGAAGTTCTAAGGAATGACGAGATACGTTTGAAGTTCTCTAACGCTATAGATACAGCAATAAGGAATAGCGCAGTAGGCTACACAGTTGAAGAGGAATGGACGTCTCTAAAAAGGGCCATCACAGAAGTTGGGAAGGAAAACATAGGTGCAAAGAAGGTAGCTGCGAAGAAACCATGGGTAACTGCAGAAAAACTTCAGTTGATTGATGAAAGGAGGAAGTACAAACATGTTCCGAAAAAATCAGGAATACAGAAATACAAGTCGCTGAGGAATGAAATAAATAGGAAGTGCAGGGAAGCTAAGACGAAATGGCTGCAGGAAAAATGTGAAGACATCGAAAAAGATATGATTGTCGGAAGGACAAACTCAGCATGCAGGAAAGTCAAAACAACCTTTGGTAACATTAAGAGTGCAACGGGAATTCCACTGTTAAATGCAGAGGAGAGAGCAGATAGGTGGAAAGAATACTTTGAAAGCCTCTATGAGGGTGAAGATTTGTCTGATGTGATAGAAGAAGAAACAGGAGTCGATTTAGAAGAGATAGAGGATCCAGTATTAGAATCGGAATTTAAAAGAGCTTTGGAGGACTTACGGCCAAATAAGGCAGAAGGGATAGATAACATTCCGTCAGAATTTCTAAAATCATTAGGATAAGTGGCAACAAAACGACTATTCACGTTGGTGTGTACAATATATGAGTCTGGCGACATACCATCTGACTTTCGGAAAATCATCATCCACACAATTCCGAAGACGGCAAGAGCTGACAAGTGCGAGAATTACCGTACAATCAGCTTAACAGCTCATGCATCGAAGCTGCTTACAAGAATAATATACAGAAGAATGGAAAGCGAAATTGAGAATGGGCTAGGTGACGATCAGTTTGGCTTTAGGAAAAGTAAAGGCACGAGAGAGGCAATTCTGACGTTACGGCTAATAATGGAAGCAAGACTAAAGAAAAATCAAGACACGTTCATAGGATTTGTCGACCTGGAAAAAGCGTTCGACAATATAAAATACGGCAAGCTGTTCAAGATTGTGAAAAAAGTACAGGTAAGCTATAGGGAGAGACGGGTCATATACAATATGTACAACAACTAAGAGGGAATAATAAGAGTGGACGATCAAGAACGAAGTGCTTATATTAAGAAGGGAGTAAGACAAGGCTGTAGCCTTTCGCCCCTACTCTTCAATCTGTACATCGAGGAAGCAGTGATGGAAATAAAAGAAAGGTTCAGGAGTGGAACTAAAATACGTGAAAGGAAATCAATGATACGATTCGCTGATGACATTGCTATCCTGAGTGAAAGTGAAAAAGAATTAAATGATCTGCTGAACGGAATGAACAGTCTAATGAGTAAACAGTATGGCTTAAGAGTAAATCGGAGAAAGACGAAGGTAATGAGAAGTAGTAGAAATGAGAACAGCGAGAAACTTAACATCAGGATTGATGGTCACGAAATCAATGAGGTTAAGGAATTCTGCTATCTAGGCAGTAAAATAACCTATGACGGACGGAGAAAGGAGGACATCGAAAGCAGACTCGCTATGGCCAAAAAAGCCATTTCTGGCCAACAGAAGTCTACTAATATCAAATACCGGCCTTAATTTGAGGAAGAAATTTCTGAGGATGTACGTCTGGAGTACAGCATTGTATGGTAGTGAAAGATGGATTGTGGGAAAACCGGATCAGAAGAGAATCGAAGCATTTGAGACGTGGTGCTATAGACGAATGATGAAAATTAGGTGGACTGATAAGGTAAGGAATGAGGAGGTATTACGCAGAATCGGAGAGGAAAGGAATATGTGGAAAACGCTGATAAGGAGAAGGGACTGGATGATAGGACATCTGCTAAGACATTAGGGAATGACTTCCATGGTACTAGAGGGAGCTGTAGAGGGCAAAAGCTGTAGAGGAAGACAGAGATTTGAATACGTCAAGCAAATAATTGAGGACGTAGGTTGTAAGTGCTTCTCTGAGATGAAGAGCTTAGCACAGGAAAGGAATTCGTGACGGGCGGCATCAAACCAGTCAGTAGACTGATGAAAAAAAAAAATCTACTACTATACTGCAGGAGCGACTATAGAAAGGTACTAGGGCTGGCTGAAACCAGACGTAAACAGTAATGAAATCCTGAACTCAGATTTGAATGTATACCGCAGAGACAGGCTGGACAGTGAAGGAGAAGGCGTGTTTATAGCGATAAGAAGTGCAATAGTATCGAAGGAAATTGACGGAGATCCGAAATGTGAAATGATTTCGGTGAAGGTCATGGTTAAAGCAGGCTCAGACATAGTAACTGGATGTCTCTATAGGCCCCCGGGCTCAGCAGCTGTTGTGGCTGAGCACCTGAAGGATAATTTGGAAAATATTTCGAGTAGATTTCCCCACCATGTTATAATTCTGGGTGGAGATTTTAATTTGCCGGATATAGACTGGGAGACTCAAACGTTCGTAACGGGTGGCAGGGACAAAGAACCCAGTGAATTTTTTTTAAGTTCTTTATCTGAAAACTAAACAGAGAACCGACTCGTGGCGATAACATATTAGACCTTCTGGTGACAAACAGACCCGAACTATTTGTATCAGTTAATGCAGAACAGGGAATCAGCGATCATAAAGCGGTTACTGCATCGATGATTTCAGCCGTAAATAGAAATATCTAAAAAGGTAGAAAGATTTTTCTGTTTCGCAAAAGTGACAGAAAGCAGATTGCAGAGTACCTGACGGCTCAACACAAAAGTTTTGTCTCAAGTACAGATAGTGTCGAGGATCAGTGGACAAAGTTCAAAACCATCGTACAATATGCGTTAGATGAGTATGTGCCAAGCAAGATCATAAGAGATGGAAAAGCGCCACCCTGGTACAACAACCGAGTTAGAAAACTGCTGCGGAAGCAAAGGGAACTTCAAAGCAAACATAAACATAGCCAAAGCCTCCAGACAATTAAAAATTACGCGAAGCGAAATGTAGTGTGAGGAGGGCTATACGAGAGGCGTTCAATGAATTCGAAAGTAAAGTTCTATATACTGACTTGGCAGAAAATCATACGAAATTTTGATCTTAATGTCAAAGCGGTAGGTGGATAAAAACAAATTGTCCAGACACTCTGTGACCAAAATGATACTGAAACAGAGGATGACAGACTAAAGGCCGAAATACTAAATGTCTTTTTCCAAAGCTGTTTCACAGAGGAAGACTGCAGTGTAGTTCCTTCTCTAGATTGTCGCACAGATGACAAACTGGTAAATATCGAAATAGACGACAGAGGGATAGAGAAACAATTAAAATCGCTCTAACGAAGAAAGGCCGCTGGACCTGATGGGATACCAGTTCGATTTTACACAGAGTACGCGAAGGAACTTGCCCCCCTTCTTGTAGCGGTGCACCGTAGGTCTCTAGAAGAGCGTAGGGTTCCAAAGGATTGGAAAAGGGCACAGGTCATCCCCGTTTTCAAGAAGGGACGTCGAACAGATGTGCAGAGCTATAGACCTAAATCTCTAACGTCGATCGGTTTTAGAATTTTGGAACACTTATTATGTTCGAGTATAATGACTTTTCTGGAGACTAGAAATCTATTCTGTAGGAATCAGCATGGGTTTCGAAAAAGACGGTCGTGTGAAACCTAGCCCGCGCTATTCGTCCACGAGACTCAGAGGGCCATAGACAAGGGTTCACAGGTTGATGCCGTGTTTCTTGACTTCCGCAAGGCGTTCGATACAGTTCCCCACCGTCGTTTAATGAACAAAGTAAGAGCATATGGACTATCAGACCAATTTTGTGATTTGATTGAGGAGTTCCTAGATAACAGAGCGCAGCATGTCATTCTCAATGGAGAGAAGCTGCAGGGGAGAGTCGCAGGACCATTGCTATTCACAATATACACAAATGATCAGGTGGATGACATCGGAAGTTCATTGGGGCTTTTTGCAGATGATGCTATGGTGTATCGAGAGGTTGTGAGAATGGAGAATTGTACTGAAATGCTGGACGATCTGCTGCGAATTGACGCATGGTACAGGGAATGGCAATTGAATCTCAATGTAGACAAGTGTAATGTGCTGCGAATACATAGAAAGATAGATCCCTTATCATTTAGCTACAAAATAGCAGGTCAGCAACTGGAAGCAGTTAATTCCATAAACTATCTTGGAGTACACACTAGGAGTAATTTAAAATGGAGTGATCATATAAAGTTGATCGTCGGTAAAGCAGATGCCAGACTGAGATTCGTTGGAAGAGTCCTAAGGAAATGCAATCCGAAAACAAAGAAAGTAGGTTACAGTACGCTTGTTCGCCCACTGCTTGAATACTGCTCAGCAGTGTAGGATCCGTACCAGATATGGTTGATGGAGGAGATAGAGAAGATCCAACGGAGAGCGGCGCACTTCGTTACAGGTACTTCGGTACGGGCTTTAAAGTTTCGAGAACCTTCACCGAAGAGTCTAGCAGTATATTGCTCCCTCCTACGTATATCTCGCGAAGAGACCATGAGGATAAAATCAGAGAGATTAGAGCCCACACAGAAGCATACCGACAATCCTTCTTTCCACGAACAATACGAGACTGGAGTAGAAGGGAGAACCGATAGAGGTACTCAGGGTGCCCTCCGCCACACACCGTCACGTGGCTTGCGGAGTATGGATGCAGATGTAGATGTAGATGTTGAGAGTTCTACATTTCATTGAACCCCAGCCAAGAGAATCTGAAGAGTGGGTTTTGCTGCTGATATCGCAAAAAATTATCCACTCACAGAAATCCTATAAGCAGTTTCAGTATAATTACAATATTCAGAACTTGGGATTTACGAAATATTAGGGATCCTGAACCTGGGAGAGGTAATGTTCTGGGCATTCAACACTCAAACATACTGTACTACAACTATTATTTCTTTATTTTCAGTTATTAGCAATTGTTATTACTGGAAATATTTAGGTACTTATTCCAAAAAGGACAAAGACTATTAACAGTTATTAAAAGATTCTAATGAATAATATTTTAACGTGAGAAAGATTTAAGAATGTAAATATTTCATAGACATTCTATCAAAGAGCCAATATCAGGGGCATGTGCCTATAGTTTCGAAAGACAGTTACGAGGTGCTTTTTATACACGAGTTAGAAGAACTACCATTGAAACTGAAACAAAAACCTTTTAGGATCCAAGATATCAAACTCAGACAACCGTTTAAATTCTCTAAGATGATCAAGTTTATCAACGTAGGAAAATTTTTAAAACGATTAAATTACCATACGGCAAGAACAAACACTTTGATAAACAAATTCATTGCATAGATTAAAGGGAGTTGAAATTTGAAGCATTAGCCAGAGTAGTGTTACCTACTTGTGCTCAAGTCACACATTCAACGGTCGCTTGGTTCAGCTCTGACTCTAAAGCATACGTGTGGTTCACAGTAGAATTATATATCAGATACGAAACACAGATTGTGTGCGGGTGCTTGTCTTTAGAGTAAGAGAAACCATACCTGTTTAATCCACAGAAGCAAACGGATAATTGAATATACAAACATTTTAAAACTGAGCATTCAGAATGAAATGCAGATATGTAAAGGGCCATCATAAAGTTTCCATTCGAAGGGAGTACAATCCAGATCCAATATGTCACACAGCAAAATCGCCGTAAGCATTGAGGCTTTCATCACACGAATGCAACAGGTTGAAGATATCCGTTTGGTAATCCACCACTCCCTGCTCCATGAGGAAGTCTTTAACTGCTTGCATCCTCGCCCAACAGGGATTGTAGACTCTTTAAGGTCTTTATTAATGGGTTCAGTGTGTGATGATCGCATGGGTAGAGATCAGCACAATAGGACGGGGGCTC
This sequence comes from Schistocerca gregaria, assembly GCF_023897955.1. Taxonomy (NCBI): domain Eukaryota; kingdom Metazoa; phylum Arthropoda; class Insecta; order Orthoptera; family Acrididae; genus Schistocerca; species Schistocerca gregaria. Next base: position 131,175,292 of record NC_064921.1, on the reverse strand, counting down.
AAGTGTCTCTCATTTGAGTTGCCGTAACTTCTGATCTCTCCCAGATCGACCAACGTCCTCTACCGTATCGAGGCCAGCTCGAAACTTGGCGCACAATTCCACAACGCCAGTTTTCGACAAACATATGTCCCCTGTCCACGCGAAAGGATGTCCTGCCTAACGGCTCGGGTTCGATTCCCGGCTGGGTCTGCGATTTTCTCCGCTCAGGGAGTGAGTGTTGTGTTGTCCTTACCATCATTTCATCCCCATCGACACCCAAGTCGCGTAAGTGGCGTCAACTCGAAAGACTTGCACCAGGCGAGCGGAATACCCTACGGGAGGTCCTACTCACACGGCATTTCCATTTCCATCTGCCTCCTGCACATTCCTCAGCGTCCAATGCATGTCTGCCAATGTTTGTCCTTCAGTAACCAAGGAAATAATAACCGCACGTCGGACCTGTTTTGACACATTTGGTAATACCGTCGCCATTGACCACGTTGCCGCATTTGCTGCACGCACATCGGAAAGACACATATGCCATATTGATGCCTAACTAACATGTACTCGCGCCAGAGTCACACTATGTTGTACGTACGCTGCAGCAACGTCCTCAAAGAGAAACTTTTTGATCGCTCCATATAATTCTAAGGAATAAGCGCACTAGCGCTTTATATATCAAAGATAACAAGATGTTTAAACCCTTGACGTTCCTCACAGATTACAGTTTGACAGAAACTAATCGTTTTATGACAGCTGCCGAATTATTGAAAATTTGTGTTCACCACTCCCTCGTCGGGAGAAGTTAGAAACTGAAACTTTTTGTGGAGATTGTTCTGATTTATAGTGCCGGACCTACGGAAGGATCTGCTGAAAAAGCGATATATTGTTTAGGAGAAATTAGTTGAACCGATAAAAATCTTGGAAAGCGGTAATTACTAAACGCAGTTCCTTCAATAGGCATCTCTAATATTTTCCTACGTCAGGAGAGACTCGTAGTACACGCTTTTCGACTTGGAAAACTTTGGCTTTGCTTGATGTATTACCCTAAAATATATTCGACCATGACAGTATGGAATTCATTTTTATGTTACATGTGTCCGTCAAGAATGCGTTCCTAATAACAATTTCTTTAGGCCTTTCGGCAGTTATGCGATGTGGTCCTACCTACCGAACATATTATGAAGCTGAAATCTCGAGAGTTCAACATTGTCAGTCTCATTTGTCTGTTCGTAACCTTATTTCAGACATGCTAAGTGGAGTATTAGTATAGTTTCTGAAAGACGTTTACTCATTCTTCACAAAATTTGTTTGAGCTAGAAACCGTTTACTAATGTGTATGAAAATTAAATTAAGAGCTGTCCTTTATAATATATTTTATTAGCTATTTATCATAATGTTCCTATCACTTAGAAAAACATAGCGTCTGGTAAACTGTAATATCATTAACATACATGAGAAAAAGTAAGGACCTTGAGATGCGACATGGGCCATCAGATACAGTTAATTTCCAATGTGTGATTTCTTTTAGCCTTTCTCGTTGATATTGACATCGTTTATTTTCCGCTACAATAAATCAGTTTCAACCATTTTACGGCATTACACCTATGATATGGTATTATATTTTACTTAGAAGAATCTTGAGGTTTACGAAAAAATGCTTTTAATATACCTTATTATAGAATCACAATCGACGTGTTGGCTCTCCAGAGAATTCGAGTGGCTCTGGAATACGTCAATGTAGTGCTAATGCCATTTAGCAGGTAAGCTTTTTCGTCCATATCGCTTGTCTCTTATGCGATGCAAAATTCCCTACATTTCGACATATTATGGGTAACGAGAACAGGTTATGTAAGCGATTTCGGAATTATATACTATGTGTACCAGAACGAATAGTCAATATTTAGTGATATTATAGGAACGAACTTCATATGTACATATTCCATACTTCGAATCCTTTCGAGACACACCAACTTTTATGTAAACTATTTTCTGTATTATTCAGTAAATAGTGAATGGAGAACAGTTAGTAAACTTAACAAAGTCTGTTTTACGAAAATACCAACTTTTGACACATTCCTCTGTAAGGATTGTCGTACACAACAAATGTTCTGTGCTGCTTGCATCAGTTCCTCTGCACCTTCCCTAAAGAGGGCAGCTGAGGTTATGATGCGACCAAGCGGTTCACCCTGTGTATCCACCTTTTCTTTATACATCTCAGCCTTCATCCCGTCCCATAAACAAAAATCTAAAGACACCATGTCTGGCGATCGTGGCAGGCTGTTAATTTCACCACCGCGACCAATTTGTGGGTAAGACACATACTTGAGCGCCACTAGCGATAAACCAAATGTGCAATAAATGTGTTCAAGAAATAAGAGAAGATAAGTATTTAATGTCCCGTCGACAAGTATGTCACTAAAGACAGGTGCACAAGTTCGGATTAGGAAAGGATAGAGAAGGAAATCGACCGTACCTTTCCAAAGGAACCATCCCGACTAAATACGTTCTATGTGGGAAGCCACTGAGAGAGCGCATACGTGCTTTTTAAGTTTCTTTGCTTGAAACGTACGTTCATGTCATATCCTTGAATACTGATCTTTCCTCATGTGACATCCTCTATAACATACATTCAGAAATTAATTGTTCGCAAGAGATATATGACGGCAGAGTCTGTGCAATATTTCATGACTGAATGAATGTTTTTGCCAAATATGTAAGTGCAATATATATTCTTGTAAAAAACAGAAAAAATGTTGTGCAGATTAATGAAATCAAAAATAAAGTGTAAATTTCATTGCTCACTAATTATTCTAAAACTACTTTCCGTGCACCTTGCACACTCTGACTTATTTCCAATCAATGCAGAAGTTTATTTCGAAATTTATGTCGAAAAATTCTGCAGACATAACGAATCGTAGTTCTCAGTTATAACCAGTCTGTTACGATTTGTTCAAACTTTCGTCACGGAAAATAAGAAGAAATACCTCCTGACTCACATTTCGAAAGAGCTTTAGGAATCAAGCTTCTCACATTCTCGTACTGTAGTTACTCCAGCCAAAAGGCCGATGATTAACAAACCACGGACGTGTGAGCAGCAGAATTATTGCCTCGATGACGTAGGTATGTGCTGTCATTTGCCACCTGCATAGAATATCGGACAAGTTCATTAAGTATTCCTGTGGCCACAGCCAAGTTTCGAACACTACAGATATCGCCCTATGTCCAATATCCCCATGTTAGTCACGTCTTCTGCCACAGCATAACCACGGCAGCATGAACTTTGACCTTCGTTCTATGTCAGTGATCTCGTATTCTGTTTTTCAATTTATCACTGGGCGCTGAGAGCGACCTGACCAGCTGCCGGAAAAAAGCGGTTATTGCTTTTGTCTCATTATTTTCTTTAACTCTCCTTTCTTGATATATGGTCTGTTTTTGCAATTATGAATGAGTATGCGGGCAATAATAAATTTCAGAATGAATGGAAATAAAAAAAATATATAACAATTAAATATGATTCAGTGAGGGAACATACACTACGTTGATGGCACAACAAAATCCATAAAAATTATCGTATGACTTCACAACAATAAATTTTCCGTAGTTTAGCAGGAACCTCGAATAAAAAATACGATCGTACATAGTGACTGTAAATCAGAGATTTATCATGTCGCAGGGCGTCCTCTGTTTTCGTGATTTACCATTTTTTAAACTTCCTGGGCAGATGTCCATCATGCAGGCACAGCCGTAAGTTACCATAAGGAGAAAAATCTTATGTGCCTTCTGTTTGTAGCTTTATTAAACTTTGTTCTTTCTGTTGGGGTGTTTTAATTATTTGCGTACAGGATTCTCTGAGGAGAATGTGGATCATCCCACCAATGGCCTAAACGACGGTGGAAAACCACCTACAGACGCACTCAGGTTTTCTGGTATACAAGATCATCAGTTATTCACCCACCCGCTCAGTAGGTCCGAGTCTGGGTCAACTACAGCGCATTGAACTATACGAGCAGTTAAGTCTTACTCAAATAACACTTTATCACATTAATAGCGCAACGTATTTCTTAAAAAAAGAAAACAGAATGAAAGTCATGGTTGATTATTTTCTCTCAGCACTTGTAACTCTTCTGGATTTGATGGTTAGAGAAGAATTTCAGCCTAAGACTAACCAAGAATATTTCTCATGGCCCTTTTAAGATAACCAATGTTTTTATGACACTGTACTTGTGATCGACTTGAGGTGATACGGGCCAATGAACATTATCGTCTTGGGGGATGATCTCCTCTTTTCACTCTGTTGTTAATAATCTATCTGGAATATTCGAAATATCATACTTACACACTGCTGTAGTCGTGACGCTCTATAAGATCAGTTTCAGCTTATCTTGACGGTTTCTAGGCCGAACAAATCCATATGACCCCCTTTTTGCCTATTTAAGATGCTGTTACGCTTAGCTTAGCTCATCTACAACTTTTCAAGGGCCTGCATGTATCCAGAAACAAGGCTCCCGGCCAACATTCCATTAATATATTACATTCTCTTATTTAGTCATTGATCCAAGTGAAATAGACCATTTTAGGAACAATGAAAGTAATCTGGTTAAACTTTGTAATGAACTATACCAGCAGTTGTTGCCAAATGCTGAAGTGATTCTGCCAAATGAAACATAACGCAGAAGGCAAAAGTTTAAGCCCATGAAATATATATCTCTTGTCTAAACTTCAGTGTGAATAGGCCATTCCTTGAAAGAGAACCGAAGCTATGCACGTGTTTGTGCTGTCTGTTTCAAGGCAGTACTTATATACAAGAATAATTTATAAAATAAAAATGCTACAAGAATAATAACTTATTTGTTTTTCATACAAGCTCAAAGAAATGTTGAAATGTATACGCGTAAATGTACGTTATACATCCCACTACGTAATGATTATATCTCCAATGGTTTGTCGATAAGTCCACAGAAAAGTGGAAGCATTGTTCAGTGATGATATGTGTATTATTCAACTGACTATAATGGTAATTTCTCCATGGCTTTTTCTGCAAATGAAAGAAGAATTTAAGAAATTAGTGAACTTTTCTTACCACGAGCTTAAGTTCGATACCTAACTCGAGACAGAATTTTTACTAACTCGTCGAATTCATGAAGACGAAGCTGAAAATGATAAGAAAACTAGCCATCGCTTTACTGCTGCAGGATATTGTGACATGCATTGATCTGCACAAAAAAATTTGTTTCTAAGAATAATCTGGGCGTGGTGTAGGCTTAAGGTTGATTCGAGTAATACATGCGATTTCTAAAAAATCAGTCATGCAGCCGAAATAATTTACCCAACAGTTTACTCAACATTTGTTATGGTGCAATCACTAACGGTAGTCACCAACCAGGAAACAAATATTTAAATACACAAGAGTCCGCTGACAAGGAAATTTCATACTGTCAAAATTTAGTCTCTCATATAAAACTACAAAGGAAAAATACTAAGTAATCCAGCCCCCTACCTCCTACAGCTTTTGACAAAGTTGAGTGGAATACCGTCTCTGAAATTCTGAAGGTAGCAGGAGTAAATTGCAGGTATCAGCAAAAGACTGTTTACAACATTTACAGAAACCAGATGGCTGTCACAAGAGTTGAGAGATATTAAAGTGAAGCAGTGCTTGAGAAGGAAATTGTAGCCTATCATCGATGATTTTCGATCTGTACATAGAACAAGCACTGAATTGCGAGTAAGATTTGAAGTTCAGTGATTGGGAAGGGAGTGAGGCAGGGTTGTAGCCTCTCCCCGATGTTATTCAATCTATATATTGAGCAAGCAGTAAAGGAAACAAAAAAAAATTCAGAGTAGGTATTAAAATCCGTGGAGAAGAAATAAAATCTATAAGCTTTACTGATGACACTGTAATTCTGTGAGGGACAGACAAAGGACTTGGAAGAGCAGTTGAACGGAATGGACGATGTCTTGAAAGGAAAATGTAAGATGAACATCAACAAAAGCAAAACTAGGATAATGGAATGTGGTCGAATTAAATCAGGGGACGCTAAGGGAATCTGGCTATGAAACGAAACAAACTAGTAAGTGACTTTTGCTATTTGGGCACAAAATAACTGATGATGACCGAAGCAGAGAGAATATAAAATACAGATTGACAATGTCAAGAAAAGCATTTCTGAAGAAGAGAAATTTGCTAACATCGAATATGGATTTAAGTGTTAGGAGGTCTTTTCTCAAGATATTTTTGTGGAGTGTTGCCGTTTATAGAAGGGGAACATGGACGATAAACAGTTTAGACAAGAAGAGAATAGAAGCTTTCGAAATATGATACTACAGAAGAATGTTGAGGATTGGATGTGTCGATCAAGTAACTAATGAGGAGGTATTGCATGGATTTCGGGAGAAGAGGAATTTGTGGCACAGCTTGATTAAAAGAAAGGGTTTTTGAAAGGACGCGTTCTGAAGCATCTAGGGATCATCAGTTTAGTATTGAAGGGAAGTGTGGCTGTGAAAAGCGTGGAGGGAGACCAAGAGATAATTACACTAAGCAGATTCAAGAGGTTGTAGGTTTCAGTAGTTGTCTACAGATGACGAAGCCCGCACAGGATAGAGCAGCGTGTGGAGCAGCGTCAAAGTAATTTTCGGACTGAAGACCACAACAACAACAACGCCTTCATGATATATTTCTGTTAATATCGCTGAAGAAACATGTATGTTGGTAGACAAAATGAAATACACGTTAATTCCAAGAGCATTTCACGCAACATACTGACAAAAATACACACATTATCTTAACAAAGTATCATGTGCAACGGAAAGTATAGTCTCACTCCGATCTGAAAGAGGCTAACCAGATTACATTCAAATGCTGAAGAACAACTGTCAGATCAACGTATTGCCCCATGTGACAGCCTTGTGCGAAACTGGAGAATTTCGAAGTTCCTGATGCCTATAAAAATCACAGTCATTATACAAAATGACACGTAGACATATACAAGCAAAGCATGTGGACTAAAGGAACCAGTTAGGAATGAAAAAAAAAATTTGCTGCTTCAATGCACTTCACACAGAAATCGTGCCATCGAGGTCTGGTCCTTCATCTGCAAATACTGTAGCCAAACCCTCTAACTCATATTTGAAAGTTTCTTTCCTAAAAGTCGATTAAATTCCATTAAAAACAAGTAGGACATTGATAAGTAAGGCAATTAAAATCTCATGTAAGACGACCAGCGAATTTAATATAACGGTCAAAATCAGCCAAGAAGCGATATGATTTTCATGCTAGAAATAATACTGTAAACTTTTAATCAAAGTAATTAAAATACCCAAAAATATGTACATCGTGACAGAAATGTCTCCCAGTACAAACGTTGAGTGCGACCGTCATTGCCGTCAGCTAATCCATACATCACTGGATTTGTGTACACTGCCATTGCACTATCAAAGTCTGTGATTAATTCAGCGTAGTAACTCCGTGTGCGGCTGTAACGGTCGTCGCATGGCAACAGACACATTTGAAACAAAACACTAGCGGTGCAAAACGTAACCAGACGTCACCAAGAGTGCATGTTTCCCAACATTCTAACTTCTTGTTCTTGTGTGTTTCAGATAATTAATGAGTTGGAGAAAGTGAGTGCTGATATAGCAACAAAGCATTTCCTGGCCACAATGCATGTAACATAATTTCTTTGTCTGTGTATGAGGACTGTATCCAGCAATTTGTGTTGTACATTTTTGTTACAACCTTTACAGGTATACAAAACGTAAAATCATATATTTATAATTAATAAACAACCCCGCTTAACATCTGGAAAAACATTTAAATGAAACAGTGACGTTTCTTATCTACGTTAACATAGTTAACATATACCATTAAAGGAAACTTGTGTGTTATTGCATGAACCTAACAGACCAATAATTCACCAAGCTTTCCTTTGATATACAACAATGTCGCAATCCCTTCAGATTGTCACATTGGATAACAAGCTGTCGCTACTATACACACAGTCAGCCTCCGCAGCTGAGTTGTCTACGTGGCTGTATGCCATGCGGAGAACCCGGGTCGAATCCCAGCGTGCCAGGTAATTTTTTATGATAGAAGTACGTAGAAGCGGCTCCGGTACATGAAAACTTGCAGCTGCTATGTGCTGACCCTATGCTAATTCAGACCACATACAATGACGCTACTGTCGGAGGATGACACGGTGGTCGGCTGGTACCTATGGGCCTCCAGGACCTCTTGTTAGAGTCTACATTTTTACTCGGAACAGAGGTACTTAACTACACTGATGCTCAAAACGCAACGACGAAAGTAGTGGTTGGGTTGGGCTGATTTGGGGGAAGAGGCCAAACAAAGAAGTCATCGGTCTCATCGGATTAGGGAAGAATGGGGAATGAAGTCTTCCGTGCCCTGTCAAAGTAACCATCCCGGCATTTGCTTGAAGCGATTTAGGGAAATAATGGAAAACCTAAATCAGGATGACCGGATGCGGGATTGAACCGTCGCCCTCCAGAATGCGAGACCAGTGTGCTGACCAATGCGCCATCTCATTCGGTAACGAGAGTAGCTTTCGTACAATGTGTCACTGCCAAATAACAGCTCGGTGAAACATGGAATATATACAGAAAGAACCGTTACAGTGTATTACAGATGGCAACTGTACCGATTCTAAAAGTTGTCACGGAAGCGAGCACCCCGAACTCGGTGTCACTGTGGCACATTCTAAACGAAGCTGCCTCATATCGACTGGCCACAGCAGCGGCCTATGCATCCAACCTTCATCCTACGACGATCATCGACTGGCCCTGCTCGTCGCAGGACACTGTTTCCACGCCCAGGAGCGCTTGCCACATTCGTCCGTATTATCAGCAGTGGCGGTTACCATCGAGTGATCTAAAGTGTTGTGTGTTAGACTTCCAACGTCTGTCTCCTTCCAGGTTACCGGTGGTTATTTGTCTGGTGTTGTTCACCCAGGTGTACATCACTAACCGCGCAGAAGTGCTGCGTGGCCTTGGTTATTATTCAGAAAGCTGTTGGTGCCTTCAGATTCAGAAATATTAATTGTCTCCACGATTAATGGGCACGGTGGTTCCATTTGCGTTGGTTTGCTGTATTTAATCAACGCTCGGTTATATGACAGTTCATGCACAACATTGTATGAAAAGGCTCGCAATGTTTGATGGTATGCAGCTTGTAGGAAACATTACATGTAAAACAAGTCGATTTACAATGAACTGTAAAATCACAAATACATAAAACTTCGCAATATACACGGTAAGTAACTTATTATAAGAAATACGTGTCGTTTGTGTAATGCAGATGCTGCGGATTATTGACAACGACCGGAACTACACGTGTAAAATAATATACTATATACTGTAAAATACATACATAATATAAGTGTATGTACTATAATATACCTAGCAGGTTTTTGTCGAAAAGTTAATTAAAAACTGTGAAGCGGCAGTGTCGTACGCTCCATGGGGTATTACTATTCACAACTGTTATAGTAATATTGATATTATGTGCTAATGCACATAATATATATGTGCGTAATGTATGATAATACTCGAGACACGTTGGTCTGCTGGTCGACGAAACGGAAATTTTTTCTCGTTTATTTTTGTCACTCTTTCCGTAACTCAATTTTGCCTTCTCCATGTTTACTTGTAAAGAGAGATTGTTTATCTTTGAATAGATCAGAAGTAACGCTGACCAAAGATGAGAGGGTGGTGGTGTAGACAAGAAAAATCTTTGAGTTAGGCTGGGCAAAGAGTTCATCAGAGAATGTGTAGAGATACTTCCGTCTTTAGAGGGCGCAGCGAGGACTCAACCAATGGGAGGCTTTTTCCTCGCGCTGTTTGATCAGGGAATCGTTGGAACTGAAGTTCGCCATCTTAGGCACTATGAAATCTGCGTACATACCAGTTGGACGTGTTTATATTGATGAGGAAACTTGGCGCAAAATGCCGTATGATTCTGAATTATGGTAAAAACGAGTGTTTCCACGGTCCATTTAAGGAGAGAGATGCAGGAGATAGGGAAATTTTCGTAATTTTGATGAAATAGGCAAGTTAAGATCGTGTGAATGAGCCTTCGTTGCGTGTGCTAGCCATTAATATAACACCTTCTCTAAGTAAAAATCTGCCAGTCAAATTATTTATTTGGTAGAAAGGGCAAAATTCAGTTTCATATACAGTTTATCAAATTTGTTTTCAATTTAACGAAGTGTTCTTTGTGGATTGGTGTCCGGTAATTTTCGCGCCAAAGACGGACAATATACGATAGCTCTACAAGTTCATGGCTTCAGGCACCTTCAGCGTTTATTAATATTCTCCTGGCACGATAGAGAGTGTTTCAAATTTGACTGGCTTATTGTGTTTGCATATTTTTGAATTTTCGTGGGAGCCAGTAATTTGATTAACGGTCCACGCTGCGCGGAGTAATCACTCAGTTCCCTAGTTAACGATGGAGTACTGCTCGCGTAGTTAACTCAGTCACGCTGAGCTAAATTTCTTTTATTTTAATATTTGAATTTTGATTTGTTAAATTGTTCCGATTTTAAGGCACGTACTACGCACCAAAACGCACAAGCAGTGCTCGGTGATCTTTAATCAATAATGGGTTTTCTGTATTATTGTATGATCATTAAGATCGGTTATTTTTGTCCTTGAGATGTTTCTTTGGGATGAAAGGTGACCGAAATTTTAGGATTTTCTTCCTTCATTTGTGGCGCCAATTTACCGTTGACTACGTGGGTGCAGTTTTGCAAATGGTATCCGTATTCGACTGAATACTGCTTGTATCGTGATGTAACTACTGGAATAATTGTGAGATGATATTCTTGATGGGATTCTGGAAACATTTTAATGAGTGAGCTGGAATTTTCAATGTGATTGATGAGCGAACGGTGGGTGCGCTGCTAGAATTAAATTGTATAAAAACAGTAACAGTGCTTTCCAGGTTAATAGTCGATGTCATTGTAGCACACAATTAAATGCTAATATTATATACGTAACCAAAACACGTGTGTAAATCTATCCCCAGTTTAGATTGACACAAAGTAATGTTCAGGAATGTTTTCTTTCTCTTAATGTTTTCCGCTTTGCTACTGTTTTGGAGGGATAGCGACGTAAGAGTCAATTGGTAATAAATTCACTATAAAGCACCTCTGCTGAGCTCTTTTGCAAAGCCTTCCAGACTTGCTTAGTGTAAATAGACTGTTTTGGATGAATGCAACAGGTGAGTGTAACGTGTTCAAAGATTTGGAGTTCAGTAGAGTTATGCCGTGATCTAGGGGTAGCGTCTTTGGTTCATAATCAAAACGTTTTCGGTCCCGGGTTCGATCCCCGCAACTGCCTGAATTTTGATAAATAATCAGCATTGGCGGCCGAAGACTTCCGGCATAAGAAGTCAGCCTCATTCTGCCAACGGCCTTTTCAAAGAGGGCGCAGGAGCGGTTTGAGGTTCAGGGCACTCTCTTGTCCTAGGGGTGGGAAATTGCCCCTAAAGGCGGAAGAATCAGCAATGATCAACGACATGAGGATGCAGAAGGCAATGGAAACCACTGCATTAAAGACACGTAACGTGTATCCGCAGGATATGTGGCCTGTAGTTGAAGAAGTGTCATGATGATCTCTCCATTGGCAAAAGATTCCGGAATAGTCCCCCATTCGGATCTCCTGGAGGGGACTGTCAAGGGGGAGGTTACCATGAGAAAAAGATTGAATAATCTACGAAAGGATAGTGTTCTACGAATCGGGGTGTGGAATGTCAGAAGCTTGAACGTGGTAGGGAAACAAGAAAATCTGGAAAGGGAAATGCAAGGCTCAATCTAGATATAGTAGGGGTCAGTGAACTGAAGTGGAAGGAAGACAAGCATTTTTGGTCAGATGAGTATCGGGTAATATCAACAGCAGCAGAAAATGGTATAACAGGTGTAGGATTCGTTATGAATATGAAGGTAGGGCACAGGGTGTGTTACTGCGAACAGTTCAGTGACCGGGTTGTTCTAATCAGAATCGACAGCAGACCACCACCGACAACGATAGTTCAGGTATAAATGCCGACGTCGCAAGCTGAAGACGAACAGATAGAGAATGTGTATGAGGATATTGAAAGGGTAATGCAGTATGCAAAGGGGGACGAAAATCTAATAGTCATGGGCGACTGGAATGCAGTTGTAGGGGAAGGAGTAGAAGAAAAGGTTACAGGAGAATATGGCCGTGGGACAAGGAATGAAAGAGGGGACAGACAAATTGAGTTCTGTAACACGTTTCAGCTAGTTATAGCGAATACCCTGTTCAAGAATCACAAGAGGAGGAGATATACTTCAAAAAGGCCGGGAGATACGGGAAGATTTCAATTAGATTACATCATGGTCAGACAGAGATTCCGTAATCAGATACTGGATTGTAAGGCGTACCCAGGAGCAGATATAGACTCACATCAAAATATAGTATTGATGAAAAGTAGGCTGAAGTTCAAGACATTGCTCAGGAAGAATCAATTCCCAAAGAAGTGGGATACGGAAGTTCTAACGAATGACGAGATACGTTTGAAGTTCTCTAACGCTATAAATACAGCAATGAGGAATAGCGCAGTAGACAGCACAGTTGAAGAGGAATGGACATCTCTAAAAAGGGCCATCACAGAAGTTGGGAAGGAAAACATAGGTACAAAGAAGGTAGCTCCGAAGAAACCATGGGTAACAGAAGAAATACTTCAGTTGATTGATGAAAGGAGGAAGTACAAACATGTTCCGGGAAAATAAGGAATACAGAAATACAAGTCGCTGAGGAATGAAATAAATAGGAAGTGCAGGGAAGCTAAGACGAAATGGCTGCAGGAAAAATGTGAAGACATCGAAAAAGATATGATTGTCGGAAGGACAGACTCAGCATGCAGGAAAGTCAAAACAACCTTTGGTAACATTAAGAGTGCAACGGGAATTCCACTGTTAAATGCAGGGGAGAGAGCAGATAGGTGGAAAGAATACTTTGAAAGCCTCTATGAGGGTGAAGATTTGTCTGATGTGATAGAAGAAGAAACAGGAGTCGATTTAGAAGAGATAGAGGATCCAGTATTAGAATCCGAATTTAAAAGAGCTTTGGAGGACTTACGGTCAAATAAGGCAGAAGGGATAGATAACATTCCGTCAGAATTTCTAAAATCATTAGGATAAGTGGCAACAAAACGACTATTCACGTTGGTGTGTACAATATATGAGTCTGGCGACATACCATCTGACTTTCGGAAAAGCATCATCCACAGAATTCCGAAGACGGCAAGAGCTGACAAGTGCGAGAATTATGGCACAATCAGCTTAACAGCTCATGCATCGAAGCTGCTTACAAGAATAATATACAGAAGAATGGAAAGCGAAATTGAGAATGGGCTAGGTGACGATCAGTTTGGCTTTAGGAAAAGTAAAGGCACGAGAGAGGCAATTCTGACGTTACGGCTAATAATGGAAGCAAGGCTGAAGAAAAATCAAGACACGTTCATAGGATTTGTCGATCTGGAAAAAGCGTTCGACAATATAAAATGCTGCAAGCTGTTCGAGATTCTGAAAAAAGTAGGGGTAAGCTATAAGGAGAGACGGTCATATACAATATGTACAACAACCAAGAGGGAATAATAAGAGTGGACGATCAAGAACGAAGTGCTCGTATTAAGAAGGGTGTAAGACAAGGCTGTAGCCTTTCGCCCCTACTATTCAATCTGTACATCGAGGAAGCAATGATGGAATAAAAGAAAGGTTCAGGAGTGGAATTAAAATACAAGGTGAAAGGATATCAATGATACGATTCGCTGATGAAATTGCTATCCTGAGTAAAAGTGAAGAAGAATTAAATGATCTGCTGCACGGACTGAACAGTCTAATGAGTACACAGTATGGTTTGAGAGTAAGTCGGAGAAAGACGAAGGTAATGAGAAGTAGCAGAAATGAGAGCAGCGAGAAACTTAACATCAGGATTGATGGTCACGAAGTCAAGGAAGTTAAGGAATTGTGCTACCTAGGCAGTAAAATAACCAATGACGGACGGAGCAAGGAGGACATCAAAAGCAGACTCGCTATGGCAAAAAAGGCATTTCTGGCCAAGAGAAGTCTACTAATATCAAATACCGTCCTTAATTTGAGGAAGAACTTTCTGAGGATGTACGTCTGGAGTACGGCATTGTATAGTAGTGAAACATGCACTGTGGGAAAACCGGAACAGAAGAGAATCGAAGCATTTGAGACGTGGTGCTGTAGACGAATGAAATTAGGTTGACTCATAAGGTAAGGAATGAGGAGGTTCTACGCAAAATCGGAGAGGAAAGGAATATGTGGAAAACGCTGATAAAGAGAATTGACTGGATGATAGGACATCTGCTAAGACATGAGGGAATGACTTCCATGGTACTAGAGGGAGCTGTAGAGGGCTAAAACTGTAGAGGAAGACAGAGATTGGAATAATTCAAGCAAACAATTGAGGGCGTAGGTTGCAAGTGCTACTCTGAGATGAAGAGGTTAGCACAGGGGAGGAATTCGTGGGGGCCGCATCAAACCAGTCAGTAGACTGATGACCAAAAAAAAAAAAAGTTATGCAAAATTATGCATCCCCACGCCATAATATCTGGAGCACCAAATGTTTATGTTAGACAGTGTTCTTCGGTGTATTATGTAGCTCCGTTTGGCGAGAGGTGGCAATACGTGATGCACTCAGGAACACAAAATTTTAATGTACAGAACCAAAAACAATACATAATATTCAGATATTCCTTGAAGAAATTACTTAAGTATCTCTTAATTTATTGATGTTCGTAGCCATTGAGAGAGGAGGTGAGAGGTTTGGCGAGAGGCCGGAATACGTGATGCACTCAAGAACACAAAATTTTAATGTACAGAAACGCAATATATTACGTAATATTCAGATATTCTTTGAAGAAATTACTTGAGTATCTCTGAATTTACGGTTTTTCGTACCCAATGAAAGAGGAGGTGACAAAAGTCATTGGCTATCTCTTAATATCGTGTCGGATCTCCTTTTGCCCAGCGTAGTCCAGCAACTCGACATGGCACACACTTAACAAGTCGCTGGAAGTCCCCTGTAAAAGTATTGTGGCATACTGCTTCTGTAGCCGTCCATATTTGCGATAGTGTTGCAGGTGCACGATTTTGGGCACGAAAATACCGTTTTATTATGTCCCATAAACGTTCAATGGGTTTCCTGTCAGGTGGTCTGTGTGTCCAGACCGTTCTTCAAACCAATGGAGAACAATTGTGGCCAAGTGACATGGCGTACTGTCATCGATAAAAATTTCATAGTTATTTGGGAAAATTAGGTCTATGAAGAGCAGTAAACGTTCGCCAAGCAGCCGAACGTAACCATATCGGTTCAGTTTGACCAGGAGATCCAGTCCATTCCATGTAACCCTAACATCATGGAGCCATCACCAGCTTATATAGCGTCTTGTTAACAATTTGGGTCCCTGGTTTCGTGGGGTCTGAGCCACTATCGAAACCTACCATCAGCTCTTACCAACTCACTGTGGGACTCATCTGACCTAGCCGCGGTTTTTCAGTCGTTTAGGGTCCAAAGGAAAAAGTCATGAGCCCGGGAGGGGCGCTGTAGGCGGTGTCGTGCATATAGCAAAAGCACTCGGCCCTCTGCTGCCATAGCCCATTAACGACACATTTCGCCGCACTGTCCTGACAGATACGTTTGTTGTACGTCCCACATTGATTTCTTAGGTTATTTCACTTATTGTTCCTTGTTTCAAACACAGTTCGTTGTCAGTACGTACTAACACCTCTACGAAAACGTCGTAGCTCTCGCTCGTTAAGTGAAGGGGCACGGTGGTTAACGGTAAAGCCTGAAATTTGATATTCTCATCCGGCCGCGGTGGTCTAGCGGTTCTAGGCGCTCAGTCCGGAACCGCGCGACTGCTACGGTCGCAGGTTCGAATCCTGCCTCGGGCATGGATGTGTGTGATGTCCTTAGGTTAGTTAGGTTTAAGTAGTTCTAAGCTCTGGGGGACTGATGACCACAGATGTTAAGTCCCATAGTGCTCAGAGCCTTTTTTTTATGTTCTCTGCAGGATCTTGACACTGTGGATATAGGAATATTGAATTTCATAACGAGTTCCGAAATGGAATGTCCCAATTAGCATTCCACGTTCAAAGTCTGTCAATTCCCGTGGTGAGTACATAATCAAGTCGGAAACATTTTCTCGTGAATCACTTGCGTACGACAGCTTCGCCAATGGAATGCTGTTTTATACCTTATGTACGCGATACTACCACTATCTCTATATGGTCATATCGATATCCCATGACTTGTCACCTCAGTGTCTTACTTAATGTGACCTTTAGATACTGTAGTAGCCGGCCGGTGTAGCCAAGCGGTTCTAGTCGCTTCAGTCTGGAACCGTGCGACCGCTACGCTCGCACATTCGAATCCTGCCTCTGGCATGGATGCGTATGATGTCCTTAGGTTAGTTAGGTTTAAGTAGTTCTAAGTTCTAGGAGACTGATGAACTCAGATGGTTAGTCCCATAGTGCTCAGAGATATTTTAACCAACCAAGTACTGTAATTTCTTATTACCAAATTACGGACATATAGCCACTGCTGTTAATTAAATAGTATTGTAATTAGTATGCCTGCAGTAAGTTAAAAACACTTGTTTCATTCCAAAAAGACTTTCACGTTTTTCGCTGACGTATATATTACTGAGAGATTATATGGCGCATGGTACGGTAACGGGTAGGACAAATTCACAGAGAGCGCGCCATTCCTGTGTGCTCTTCGACATCCCCTGGGAGGTCGCTTTATGTACTCCCCTAAGAACTTGGCAAGAAAATGGAGACCCCTTTCCGTTACGAGAGCACTCCCCGTCCTTTTATGCACTGTGTCTCAACGGCCCAGTCCTATTTCTGTGCGATCTTTAGAAGAAGCAAAATGTAGCACCATGTTAGTTATAAGAATCCTGGTTTGACGTCTTATTATGGTCAGTGAGGGTTGTATGGATTTTATCGTGAATACGTTGGTTAGCAGAGACACAAAACAGGTTTGACAATCGCGCTGCATATTAAGATGAACGAACGACACGGAACGCATTCCGAGTGGAGACAGACGGAAAAGCTACACGTCGACATACCTAGCTCCACCAATCTCTCTCTCACCAGTCAAGTCATTGTTCGCTTAATATTTCACGAGACTCCCAAGACCATTTAATGATTACAAAATTCTATTTCTATGTGTTCTATATTCTGACTATATTCCAACCACCTTTCCGTGCCATTCGATTTTCTCAATCTCGCTATGTTCTTGTGTCGTATATGTTACTCTAAGAATATATCAGTCGTTTTGAATATAACTGGGATTCTTCCCATGTTTCCTTAGTTTCTTTGTACGTTATTGACCCTTTTGATCCCTAAAAGTTTTATCAACCCTGCAGTAGGGGATCTGTTGCGATGCCTTATCCACTAGGGATTCAGGGACTTCATTAATTTATCTGAAACGAACAGACAATAAGTAGGGTCAGATATTCGTATTAAAATGCCTCGGACACAGAACACACAGAACTTTTTCAGCTAGTCACAGTTTAACTCAGATACAGCCAACACTGAAGCTCGAATTACAAATAGTAATTCATTACCTACTGGATGTTTCCGTATTCCCAAAATTTGGATAAAACAATTTACTTGAATTTTAATGTGTAGTACCTGTAGTGATTTCGTGAACGTATTATATTCATTTATTTTACAGGATCATTATTTCGACTCTATAGAAACTCTCAAGTGCTTGTTTAAATGTTAAAATATATCTGAGCTGTCTCTGACGTGCCGTCGTCGCAAAAACATATTTCTAATCTTCACAGGGTAAGAGTGCATATAGAAGATACATAAAACGGCTGACATTGTGCTAAGCGAAAAACCATTAACAAACGCTATGGTGCATTTAACTGCCAATATATTCCAGTGAGTTGCTTTCTACACTTGATGAACAGAATTAATGAACACAGGTCACATTCGGAGATTATATTGGCTGTTAAATACTTCATACTATTTGTTAATGGTTTTTCACTGTAAACATTCTCATGCATATTATTAGTAATTGATACGTACTCGTATCCAGTAATACGACAACTGGTCCAGAAGGCAGGAAATACGTTTTTTCGACGATGACATGTCAGAAACAAGCCATATTTTAACATTGCGACATGTACTTGAAAATGGCTATAAAGTCTAAATCATGATTCTGTAGAATAAATGTATAATTAACTTGAAACTTCAAACATTTTATTGGCTATGATCCAGCAACAGTACGCTGTTCAATTACAGATACGTATACTCAGCCACTTTGGTTGCAAAAAGTTTTGTCAATTGACCACGGTTTCAACTGGACTGGGGCAATCTCCATTAGAATAAAAAGTTACGTGAAATACCTAAAAATATAATGACATGGATTGAAATAATATACGCTTGAGAGGATTACTTCTATAAGTTACGTACAAACAAAATGTACTTACATGTAATAATATTATGGTTTAAAACGTCTGAGCAAAGGTGCTCTCGTCAAACAGGAATGTCATAGGAATAAAACCTAAAATCTAGACTTATAGCACAATTGTCAATCAGGTGAAATTCTCCATGCAAAGTAATGAGAACCGCAAGATCGATTAGGGCGATGAGTGGCATAATAGATCCGCTACCGTCAGACTAAAGGGCTAACACGCCGAGGAAGCCACGAGGTGGATGCGAAAACAGATTTGGAACGTCTAGCAGGAAGTAATCGAAATACAGACAACTTAAGAGCAAATGAGGTATTGCAAGGACAATTTTAAACATTGCTGGTAACAAGCAGGAACCTGTATATAAAAGTTACAACAAAATCAACAGTCTCTTTTAAAAAAGAAAATACAGTTTAGGTAATATCCAGAGAAAACGTAAGATTTGAAGGAGAGACGATGATTAGGAGACTACATTGAGGAGAGTATCGCCATTCAGACAACTGTAATTACAAATGTAATTAGTGGCTGTATACCTTGAAAAAAGGTTCTGTTGCGTAATTACAACTCTTCGTTCAGAATGATGCCATCCTTCAGAGATACATGTTTCAAAGTTTCTAGCTCTTCTTAAGATATTATGGCTGAAGTCTTTTCTCTCTGAGTGCAAGATCTGGACGTCTTTTACATATTTAGGATCATGCCCTGTGATTTATAAATGATCGGCGAAAGCTGAGTTATAAAGCTGAATTATGAACACTGGTGCCTATTTTTCCCTAAAAGGGGTTCCTTGAATCTTATCGAAATAGCTCGGCCTATTAGCCCTACGTAACAGGAAGGAAGATTGCCGCAAATAATTTTATAAACACCAGAATTATGCAAAGGGGAAAGCGTAGGTTTCAAGTTATGTATGATGTTACTTTTTAAAGAATTATTAGTGGAAATGGCTACACTACAGTTATTTTGAAGCTCTTCTCGATTCGGCAAAGCACGATCTGGGTTTGCGGAGAGCTGGAATCTACAAAACCCTTGTGAGTGTGGCAAAGTCTACATTGGTCAGACGACGCACACAGTGCGTGAAAGATGCTTTGAACATGCTCGCCACATTCGCCTTTCACAGCCCAGAAAATCAGCCACAGCCGAGCATTGTATCTCCGCAGCACATTCCATGGGACATTCTGCCATGAAGTCTAGGCCTCGACGAGATCCTTCTGGGATTCAGCTATTTAGGAATCGGTGGAAATATGTTCTGTGGAGAACGTTGTCATTCGTGGTGGAGGCTTTCAGACGGATGAGGCACGGAACCCCGTGATTTTTTTTAATTTCTTCAGAAAAAATTTGGTAGACTAATGAATAATGGCAGATCTAACGACATTCAACTTTATTAATTTTTACATCTGAATTTTAACTCCGCGGGTGTCTATTCCGACAGAGAGCACGCATGTAGTATCACCATTACGCCTGCGCACCATAAATGGAACAATGTTCGATGAGAGCATGAAACTTGACTGACGTCGCTCATGTAACGGCTGCCTTTGTGCATGCGCCCTGGCGCCAATTTTTTGCTACAAAGTTTGCGATGTGATATAACAGTCTCCCGCGCCAAGCACTAACCTGAAGATGGCTGAATGTTTGTCACCGGAAATATCGTCTAGTAAAGTCATCAGAAAGTCAAAACGATTTACAAAGGATTTCTATATGGTGCGAAAATTGGCAGTTGACCCTAAATAATAAACAGTGTGATGCGAATCACATGACTGCTAAAATGAATCCGTTAAACTTCGGTTGGACAATGAATCAGTTCAAGTAAATACCTAGGAATTGGAATTACGAACAACTTGAATTTGGAAAAAAAACCGCATGGAAATAGTTTTGGGGAAGGCAAACCATAGACTGCGTTTTATTGACAGAACACTTAGAAACTATTACAGATCTACTAAAGAGACTGTCTACAATACGCTTTTCCGTCCTCTTTTGGAGTACTGTCGCGCGGTCTGAGGTCGTTACTACATACGACTAATGGAGTTCAAAGAAGATCAGCACTTTCGTGCTATAGTGAAATAGGGGAGAGAGTGTCACTGACTTTATACAGGATCTCGGGATATGTCGTTAAAACAACGGCGTTTTTCGTTCCGGTGGAGTCTTCTCACTAAATTCCAGTCACCATTTTCCTCCTCCGAATGCGAAAATATATTGTTGACGCCGACCTACATACGGAGAAACTACCGTCATAACACAATAAAGGAAATCCGAGTTGGCACGAAAGGATATAGGCGTTCGCGCTGTTGGATGTTGAAATAATAATTATTGTTTATATAATTCGATGAACCCTCTGTCAGGCACATAAGTGAGATTTGCACAGTATTCATGCAGATGTAGATGTACGTGGTGGCAAGAAGTCCATGTAATCTGGCTACACTCTTGAAACTACCTGAAATATTATAGGATTGTTCTTTTAAGAGCCGGACCACACCGCCACAAATTTTCCGCTCTTATAACTTTCTACACTGTACTTGGGAAATTCTGGAAGGGTGCTGAGTACCGGTGAGTACCGCCCCAGCTAAATCCCTGACTGTAGCGACATTATCCACACAATTTAAAGCATTGCATCTCCTTGGCGAATCAGAGAGAGTGGCAGTTGTTCCTCATCGCTCGCCATCTATACCAACTGCGACTCAATAGGCACGTTGTCCTTTCCACGGGCATAGGCGACATGTTACGTCTCAAAGCAGCACGAGGCGTAGAAAGTAGCGATGGCGAAAACCAAATGAAAGCAACGGATTCAGTCAATTCCTGGCGACAAGTTGACTCATTAGGTAGTTGTTGCGCATATTGGTTTGATTATTCGTTCATTCTTTACAGCGTAACTAGTCTTGTGAACAAACAAATACGAACCATCGATTTATTCAGTTGAAGTTCTAAGTATCTGTTACAGTATTATTCATTCATTTCTGTCTGAAAGCAGTCTGTGGGAGCGACTGAACGAAAATTTATGGAATCCATCCGGCAGATAAACCCCGCCTGAGTGAGGTCGGGTATGTCATAGCCGAGATGTTTTGAAGCGCTGATTACTGATTTGACACACAAATCTTGCTGTCACAGTAACTGGAGGTAAGGGAGAGGTGGGCGAGATGCAGTGCTGAGCTGATTGTTGCGCCAGCGTCAGAGGGAGATACATGTGTGCAGAGGTGGCTAGGATACGTCACACCCGACCTTGTAGTCGGTGTTACATTTTTGAGCTGTCGGCAAGTTTCTTAGATACATAGTTATTGATAGTATTCTTTGATTTATTTTTAAATATTATGTTTCTCAAGATGTCTTGTTAAGAAAATGAACGTCAGCTACAAGAACTACTAGAAGAAGCTTTAGAAATCTGTTCAAATGCTAGTTCCTGTGACGCTGAGAGCAAAGAAAAGATTGACGAAGTTTCTCAAAGAAGTTAAGAAAGAGTTGCGAAGCAATAGCATATGTTGTATGATTTGTTTGAGCCAAAATCTGCGTCCTAGTTAGTCCCCTGAGGTATGTGGGATTATCTGAACATCTAAAGATAGTGAAAAATGGATGAAGGGTTGTCCTACGCCTAGTGTTCGTATTCGTTCAGAGAATATTATTACCAATTGTCCAGGCGCAGAAGGTGCTGCAAAACATGCCAAAACAGAGACTCAATGTTGGAGTCTTTTTATAACCAACAGTATATTGAATACTATACTTACCCATCGAAATAATCAGATAAGGAATTTCAGGGGAAAATATCCAGAAAATCAAGTGCAGTAGCACATGAACAATGCAACTTTGGAGAATTTGAAGTCATTCACAGGACTTTTGTATACAGCGGGCGTAAATCGCTCAAATAGACAAAACATCAACGATTTATGCCGTACAGATGGTAATGGAGTAGCAATCTTTCGCACTGCATTGTCACTGCAGAGGTTTTACTTTCTCCAAAATTGTTTGAGATTCGATTATAAGAACACTGTAGGAAGAAGACTGACAGTCTGGCTGCTGTAAGAGATAATTTTCATAATTTTCTTGAAAATATTGAACAACATTATATGCTGTATGAGAACTTAACTATTGATGAGATGCTGTTATCTTCCCGGGGCAGATGTAGATGCAAAGACATTCTCTTTCCTCAAACTGTAAGTATACTTGGGAAAACAACCACCAGGGCCTTACCAGGTTAGTAATAACGCATATGATATTGTGAACCGTTTAGTTGAGCCAATAACGAAAACAAATCGGAATGCGACGCTCGATAATTGGTTTACTGGCTACCCCTTTATGAGCCATCTCTTGATAGAACATTCATTGAATTTTTTCGGGACAGTCCATAAAAACAAGACACGTGCACCTGAGATTCTTTTAAAAAAGTAATAGAAGTAAAGAGTTCACGATTTGGTTTCCAGAATGGCGTTACATTGGGGTCCTACCTACCTACCTACCTAAAGAAATAGCGTTGTGATAGTCATCTCAGTTTTATACCATGATAGCAACGAAGACCAATCGACAGGTTTTAAAAGAAAACCGGGAATGTTTACTCATTACAAAACAAGTAAGGCCGGTGTTGATGTCGCAGATGAACTGAGTGTCACTTTTGATGTTTCCCACAACAGCAAACGTTGATCTGTGACAATTCTTTTATTGTATACTCAACATAGCTGCCATTAATACCATTAGAGTCTACAGAGAAAATGACAAAGGTGACAAAACACGCATGAAGCGCCGAGATTTTATTAGTAATCTAGGTTTGGTTCTCACAAATGACAGTCTTCGCATTAGACAAGAAAACGTACGTCTTCCAAGGGAAATTCGAAAGAGGATGGTCGATCATCTGGGCTAAACTTCATCACCAGTTCCAAAAAAAAGAAGGAAAAAAAGACTGGTAGATATGTCAGGTATGGTGACTGTACTAAAAACAAAGACGGGAAAACAAAACATTATTGTTCCAAGTGTGAGAAGTCAATATGTACAGAGTACTCGATTCTTACGTGCGGAGAATGTGCTGTTTTGTAGGTGTAATGTCGGTGCTCAGCTAATTGATCTCATAATACCTTTCATTTTAATTTCCTGCTTTTGTACATAGAAGACAATTTTATTATGTTAATAGTCGAAGACACAGCAATTTTTTTTTTGTATGAAAACATATCAAACTTCTGAAACTTGTACTTTTTTCTGAGAAAATTTAGACATATCATTATTGCATCCCTGAATTATATGTTTTCTATCTTATACATAGAATTTTACTTATGTTGTTCAATAGACACCATTATCAATACCGAGGATAACGGAATGTACTCGACTTGAGTTGGGTGATGCTGAGGGAATTAGATTAAGGAATGAGACACTTAAAGTAGTAAAGGAGATTTGCTATTTGGGAAGCAAAATATCTGATGATGGTCGAAGTAGAGACGATATAAAATGTAGACTGGCAATGACAAGGAAAGCGTTTCTCAAGAAGAGAAATTTGTTAACATCGAGTATAGATTTAAGTGTCAGGAAGTCATTTCTGAATGTATTTGTATGGAGTGTAGCCATGTACGGAAGTGAATCATGGACGATAAGTAGTTTGGACAAAAAGGGAATAGAAGCTTTCGAAATGTGGTGCTATAGAAGAATGCTGAAGATTAGATGGGTAGATCACATAACTAATGAAGAAGTATTGAATAGGATTGGGGAGAAGAGAAGTTTGTGGCACAACTTGACTAGAAGAAGGGATCGGTTGGTGGGACATGTTCTGAGGCATCAAGGGATCACCAATTTAGAATTGGAGGGCAGCGTGGAGGGTAAAAATCGTAGAGGGAGACAACGAGATGACTACACTAAGCAGATTCAGAAGGATGTAGGTTGCAGTAGGTACCGGGAGATGAAGAAGCTTGCATTAGATAGAGTAACATGGAGAGCTGCATCAAACCAGTCTCAGGACTGAAGACGACAACAACAACATCAATACTTCAAGTAAAAAAAATACTTCATGCACCATTGTAGTATCAAAAATTCGTCATGAGAATTTCGGGCAACTCATACCCACCTAATTGCTGGTGTAACCATCTCTAACCTTATCCAGGCTGGGTAAAGGACGGGAGATGGTGTGCCTGGATGTGGCTTTTAAGCGATTTCCCGATTTATCTTATGTAAATATCTGGTTGGTACTGTATTGCTCAAAATTTGGTGAGCATCAGATTTCATAACAGTATATGATATACTTGCGCAACGTATTTTATATGATGCACATACTGAAATGCTGGTGTTTTCTGTGTGTTTCATGTTGCACGGAGGAGATCCTGGCAGGTGACACCAACACAAACAATCGGCAGAGCTGCTCACAAATTACAGCAGTGCTGACAGTACACGACTGCGAGAAGACACATTACCTTTGTACATGATAAAAAAATTGATGTTTCAAGATGGATGTTTGGAATGAGTGTATGAAAATGCATCAGTACTGCTGAAGGTATTGAGCTTTCACGACCATTATATGATATCAACTTTGTACAATAAACTGAAGGTTAACTAAATCGTGTTAACTACATCTACTGATTAGCGAAGTAATATATCGCTGAAACGTAGTGAAGTTGCTGAAGTTTGATTTCTTGGAAGATAATCTTCCCCATGAACCATGGACCTTGCCGTTGGTGCGGAGGCTTGCGTGCCGCAACGATACAGATAGCCGTACCGTAGGTGCAACCACAACGGAGGGGTATATGTTGAGAGGCCACACAAACAGTGTGATTCCAGAAGAGGGGCAGCAGCCTTTTCAGTAGTTGCAGGAGCAGCAGTCCGGATAATTGACTGATCTGGACTTGTAACACTAACCAAAATGGCCTTCCTGTTCTGGTACTGCGAACGCCTGAAAGCAAGGGGAAATTACAGCCGTCATTTTTCCAGAGTGCATGCAACTTTACTGTATGATTGGGTAAAATATTTCTGAGGTAAAATAATCCCCTATTCGGATCTCCGGGCGGGGAATACTGAAGAGGACGTCGTTATCAGGAGAAAGAAAACTGGCGTTCTACGGATCGGAGCGTGGAATGTCAGATCCCATAATTGGGCAGGTGGGTTAGAAAAATTAAAAAGGGAAATGGATAGGTCAAAGTTATATATAGTGGGAATTAGTGAAGTTCGGTGGCAGGAGGCACAAGACTTTTGGTCAGGTGAATGAAGGGTTATAAATACAAAATCAAACCGGGGTAATGCAGGAATAACTTTAATAATGAACAGGAAAATAGGAGTGCAGCTAAGCTATTACGAACAGCATAGTGAACGCATTATTGTGGACAAGATAGACATGAAGCCCACGCCTACTACAGTAGTACAAGTTTATATGTCAACTAGCTCTGCAGATGATGAAGAAATTGTTGAAATTTATGATGAGATAAAAGAAATTATTCAGGTAGTGGAGGGAGACGAAAATTTAATAGTCATGCGTGACTGGAATTGGAGAGTAGGAAAAGGTAGAGAAGGAAACATAGTAGGTGAATATGGATTGGGGCTATGAAATGAAAGAGGAAGCCGTTTGGTAGAAATTTGCACAGAGCACAACTTAATCATAGCTAACAATTGGTTCAAGAATCATGAAAGAAGGTTGCATACATGGAAGAACCCTGGAGATAATAGAGGGATTCAGATAGATCATATAATGGTAAGACAGAGATTTAAGAACCAGGTTTTAAATTGTAAGACATTTCCAGGGGCAGATGTGGACTCTGACCGCAATCTGTTGATTATGAGCTGTGGATTAAAACTGAAGCCACTGCATAGAGATGGGAATTTAGGGAGATGGAACCTGGTTAAACTGAAAAAAAAACACAGGTTGTACAGAGTGTCAGGGAGAGCATAAGAGAACAATCGACAGGAATGGGAGAAAGAAATACAGTAGAAGAAGAATGGATAGCTTTGGGGGATCACATAGTGAAGGTAGCAGAGGATCAAGTACGTAAACAGATGAGGGCTAGTAGAAATCCATGGGTAACAAAAGAGGAGCTTGTGGCACAACTTGACAAGAAGAAGGTACCGCTTGGTAGGAAATTTGTTAACATCGAGTATAGATTTAAGTGTCAGGAAGTCATTTCTGGATGTATTTGTATGGAGTGTAGCCATGTACGGAAGTGAATCATGGACGATAAGTAGTTTGGACAAAAAGGGAATAGAAGCTTTCGAAATGTGGTGCTACAGAAGAATGCTGAAGATTAGATGGGTAGATCACATAACTAATGAAGAAGTATTGAATAGGATTGGGGAGAAGAGAAGTTTGTGGCACAACTTGACTAGAAGAAGGGATCGGTTGGTGGGACATGTTCTGAGGCATCAAGGGATCACCAATTTAATACTGGAGGGCTGCATGGAGGGTAAAAGTCGCAGAGGGAGACCAAGATATGAACACATTAAGCAGATTCAGAAGGATGTAGGCTGCAGGACGTACTGGGTGATGAAGAAGCTTGCACAAGATAGAGTAGCATCGAGAGCTGCATCAAACCAGTCTCAGGACTGAAGACCACAACAGCAATCTCCAAATGCTTCGACTGTTAACTATATCGTAGGGATAGGTCCTCTACTTGAATCTTGTACTGACCATTGAAATCAATGTAGAATTTTTGAATCGACAAGATAATTTTGCAAATTAATACTCGACGGAACATATATTAAAAATGTTTTTCGGTGCGTGAAAAATTCCTCCATTAATTTTAGGTGTGTTATATCAGTGAAAACATTAACTTCATTCGAAGTGATGAACTCTGAACAGTGGGCTAAATAGTTTCGTTTGATTGTATGAATCAATGTTGATGGTCATTCAATTAATTGGAAATTTCACTTGAACCTTCGCGTTGTACTAAATCTGTGAGGCTTACCGGTGATCGTTTAAGGTTAAAGAAGTCTTCGACGGGAAAGTAAACATAGAACTTTATAAGAATAATATTTCGTACAGTTTCTTATCAGCTATTGATTGGGTTCTTAGAACAAATAATATAATGCACAATGACTGAAAAATAACGTAACATCAAGAAGTAGTTGTGCGCCGTGAACGGAAATTGCTGCTACATCTGAATGATGATACGAGTAAATATTCAGATTTCGCGTCAGTAGCTGAAGAGAGGCTCTAATACCGTCACTATGAGGTTGAAAATCTGATGTGCTTAAAATAGACGATCTAATGGTTGTGAGCGTTAGTTACGTTTGACGTGGGTTATGGTCAATTGATGTTAGTCGAGAATGCCTTTAATGTGACAAAGACGCCGGAACCATTCCCTCGCAGAGTTTGAACGTGGCCGTGTAGTAAGGCTACGAGAAGCTGGATGTTCCCTCTGAGATACTGCAGAAAGCGTTTACAGGACGGTAGCCACTCTGCCAGGTTGATCGCAGCGTTGAACACGAGAATGTACGATCGCAAGAAGACCAGGCTCTGCGCGGCCACGTTACAGCCTACCGGGAAGGAAGTTCATCGTATTCCCCGTATGATCTGGCGCATAGTACTGCATCTGCAGCAGCAATTTGAGCGACAGATAATGCCTCAGTCACAGAAAGAACTGTTCCAAATTAGTTACTTCAGGGACAGCTCTGAGCCAGACGCCCCGTACCATGCGTTCCACTGACTTCAAACTACCACCCTTTGAGACTATAATGGTGTCAAGCGAGAGCTCATTGAAGAGCAGGTCTGTTGTGCTTTCTGATGAAAGCTGGTTCAGCTACGATGCCACTGGAGGACGTGCGTTGTACAGAAGGAAGTTAGTTGAAGGCCTGCAACCGAGTATTTGTGTGCTTGGCAACTGGACCGACACCTGGAGTTTTGGTGTCCGGTGCGGCTTCGTATGACAGCACGAGCACTATCATGATTATTCTACGCTTCCTGACAGCAAATACACACGAAAATCTGATGATATGAACTGTTTTGTGTCATTCATGAACCCCATTCAAAATGGGTCTGAGCACTATGGGACTTAACTTCTGCGGTCATCAGTCCCCTATAGCTTAGAACTATTTAAACCTAACTAACCTAAGGACATCATACACATCCATACCCGAGGCAGGATTCGAACCTGCGACCGTATCGGTCGCTACAGTCTGGAACCGCGAAGCCGCTACGGTCGCAGGTTCGAATCCTCCTCGGGAATGGTTGTGCGTGATGTCCTTAGGTTAGTTAGGTTTGAGTAGTTTCAAGTACTAGGGGCCTCATGACCACAGCTGTTAAGTCCCATAGTGGTCAGAGCTATTGGAACCATTGGGCAATGTCGGTAACCACCTGCCCCACCTCAGATAAACCTTCCACTAACGTTCTGAAAAGGCTCTTCCACATGAAACATACTTTAGACGCAGACAGACGTGGTCCAGAAATACCGTCCCTGAAGAGGTTGAAATCAGGAATGCCATGCGGCCACCAACTGTCGCAAACAATACCAGAAACCATATAATGATGCCGACCCAGCAGAGAAACAGGAAAAGGTGAGGAAATAGCATAGAGTGTTACTTGGAAAACTTGCTGTAGTAAGAAAATGACTGTATACTCTGATCAACTTGATTCTTAATTACCTTATTGTCTCTAACGTTTTCTTTCCCTAAGGCTTCTGACGATCTCCTCCCATGTTCCACTCCCTGTAGCAGTATATCCTGTTGTCCTTCCGTTCATCAAATTAGTTTTATCTACATTCTCGTTTCCTCAGCTTGTTCTCCGTAAAACCTGCACATTTATTACCACTTATTTCAGTTTTTAGTGTCGTTGTCCGCCTTCTCAGATAAGTGGTAAGCGTATCTTACTCCATTGTAGCGGGCCCCCTTTCGATTCCCGCCCGGGTAAGAGATACTCTCGTCTAAGAAACTGAGTATTGTGTTGACATCATCATTTCGTTATTATCGACATTTCGACATGCAAATCGCCCAGTGTGGCGTCAACTGTTGCCGAACTTTCGCTGGTCGGGACTCCCGGCAATCAGTTTACTCTGTGATACCACACTGTGAATGCTTCGATATTCTTCTTTTCTGTTTTACCCTATGCTATGCAGTTGATTAACTGGGG
This sequence comes from Schistocerca gregaria, assembly GCF_023897955.1. NCBI lineage: Eukaryota > Metazoa > Arthropoda > Insecta > Orthoptera > Acrididae > Schistocerca > Schistocerca gregaria. The sequence goes on along the minus strand of NC_064921.1, from coordinate 131,145,821 downwards.
TATGGCATCCGTGGTACCTTTTCGGTGGGAGTGAAGTCCTTGACAGGCGAAAAACATTAAGAAAGGCAAAAGAAATGGTTACGTGCTATGGCAAAGGAGAAGAAAAGCAGAAGATATGCTGAAACGAACGGAATGTTCTCCTCATTGAGTGTAACATACGATAAGTTCGAGGTTTCTTTTCCACATTAAAATTATTCTTATCATTCTTGAAAGTGTACCAGCCGTTCCTGCCGTGCGCTTACGGTGATGCCGCATATTCTGCATGCGCTCTTTCATAACTCATGACGACAAACAGTTCCAAAATTGTTTTGATAAGTTTCCCCACATGGAGATTATGGCTGTTCGGCGAGAAGCAATCCCGCTTGCCCACCTGCGCTCCGACAAATGAGACACGGAATACGCCGTGACGTGCAAAGCAAATTTCTCTCGTCTGCTGCGTCACCTTTGTTGGTCCCTAGTTTCGTAGATCTGCCTCTGCACACGTACTGTGGCGAAACCACGCCTTAAATTCGTAGAACGTTTGCTCTAACAGAATGCGGTGCAACACAGCGATAACTTCAACTTGTGATTACACCGTAATATCATGTGACGCTATTTAACAGTATCCATTCTTGACTAAATGTTCAGTCAACAACAGCAGAACTACTACACTGACGTTGAAGGGGTCAGTTACAGATATCATCCTTTATTGTCAGACTGTCGATAACATTCCAGTGTCACGTAAGTATAACTCAGGAATGCAAAACTATAATGCAACACCTGAAAACACTGTTATTGCTTCTTTATAAATCCACCAGCAACAACAAATCAACTTCGATGGAGAAAGAGTTATGTTTTTTAGTCAGACCGCAATTCACTATTCCTACGCTGACTCACAACGCCTTTCTTAGGGTGTGTGTTGTCGATGTGTAAAGCACCGGAGTTTCTGATGTAGTCCATCAGTGTCCAAAAATCATGACTGCCACTGGATCACCCCCATTGTAATTGTGCTTCGAGTAATTACGTTGGGACAACTATGAGAAAGATTCAGCATGCATATAATGTGCCGAAGTGATCGTAACGGATATCTCCTGAAAACGTATTACTTGTTTAACTAAAGGTTATCCACTAACAATGAAGGTGTCATAAGTGAAGAATCTGCCAAAACGCATTTTCTCGGGTATTTACTTTTGTCGGCAAAGTCTTATTTCGCCGATAAAATAGATCTCGCATAAGTTTGATCAAAATCCTTTAAGTGATAAAAGAACGTAGTTTCGCGTATTAAGAATTCTGCTTAAGCTAAGATTGCATCCTACCTTTTTATGCATGCTGTATCTGGTATACAGCGTGTAAATTTTCAGTTGACAAACCGGAATAGCTCGAAAAATAAAATTCACACGAAAATATTTGTATAATCAATACTTGATTATTTTCGAGGGTGACAATTGCTGGTGCAAAAATTAGCCCCCCACATTCCTGGGGGTGGGGCAGTAGGCAAATTTCAAATTTAAAATGGGAACCCCTATTTTTTATTCCAGATTCAGATTCTACCTAAAAATCTACGTACATTTTGTCTTACACATTTGTTTTGAGTCTAGCTTGTTCACGTTGTAATTCAAGAAATCCAGTATATTCATATTTAGGTCAACATTTCTAAAACTCTTCATTACTCTCTCCCAAACCCCACCCTATGGGGAGAGAGTGAGGATTTAGTTTTAGCGAATCCAAAAGTACGGAGTAAATAAGTATTTTTTATTTATCGGTAACCATTTTCCACCAAAAATGAGAATGTGGATTTTCTATAATTACAGCTTCAATTACCAAGAATGAAAACAAGTGTTTAAGACTTTATGTACGTAATTTTTTATGTAGAATCTGATTCTGCAATAAAAATGGGGGTTCCCATTTGAAATATTAAAGTTGCTCCTGTCCCACCTCCAGGGGGCTGGGGTGGCGGGCTAATTTTAGCATCAGCAGATGTCCCCCTCGAAAATAATCAACTTTGGGTTCGATACATTTTTTCGTGTGAAGCTTATTTTTCGAGTTATTCTTGTTTTTCAACTTAAAATTTACACCCTATATCTTATAGACGATTTATTATGTTATTTTCTGCCAACAAATGTCGCAACAATTAAGATCGCCGGCTACTTGAATGATATTAAAGATACAAGAATACTAATTGTACGGCAGAAAGAGGAGGTTATTACGCATCAGATTGGATGCCAATTTGTGTGCCAGGAAAAACGATAGCCGCTATTGATTATCTTGCGAAATTTTACGCTCAGGCTAGTTATATTTTTTATTGTTTGCGAACGAATTAATCGGCACGAAAGCGTGCATCCTCCTGTCTAATTAGAGTTTAGCTGCAATTACGGATACAAAAACACAACGTTATTTCAACATTCGTAGATTTTGAGAATTTTCGTTTGTACTTCTGAGAACTTATAATGTCTCAAGTCGTGGTTGTTGGCAATGGTAACGAAAAGTGCGGCCGGGAACTACATAATGCTGCCTTGGCAGAACGTGGCAAATGATTTCTAGTCCAAGCATTACACATATGTATTTTTCAGAGACACTGGGCACAGCCAACATAGAATAGAAGCGCGCTGACAGACTGGAGAAGTCTAGTTAATTTGATGACGTAGAAGATTTTCAAGAAAGAAGAAAGAAAAGGTTGAGATCGGGATTTGTTTAATGGCAGTCATCAGCTACTCCAAATTTTGAAGAAATGTTTGAACTTAATGTAGATGTACGGGTTGAACGACTGGTAGAACAATATTCGCAAAAATGTGACGAGCAGTGCAGTGTGATGGCGGGCACTCTCTTTTTGAAATGTGAGCCCAGGATGGCTTGCCATGAATGGAAACGATAGTTGGCATAGAATATCGTCGGAGTACTGCGTTGCTGTTACGGTGCTGCAGATGACCACCGAAGTGTTCTTGCTACTCTTAAAGTTTCTTGAAATTTTGGCAACCAGTCGCCTCTTCACTTTTCTTCTTCAGTTCTTTTATTGTCCCATTACCGGTTTCGAATAGCCTAGCGATTCATCATAAAATTGTACTTATTTATTGTTTTTCTGTAACAGTGTGGGAATCGTGTAGAGTTTATTCCAGTCTCGTATTGTTCGTGGAAAGAAAGACTGTCGGTTTGCCTCTGTGTGGGCTCTAATCTCACTGATTTTATCCTCATGGTCTCTTCGCGAGATATACGTAGGAGCGTGCAATATACTGCTCGAAGGTATGTTCTCGAAACTTCAACAATAGCCGGTACCGAGCTACTGAGCGTCTATCCTGAAGAGTCTTCCACTGGAGTTCATCTGTCGTCTCCGTTACGCTTTCGCGATTACTAAATGATCCTGTAACGCAGCGCGCTGCTCTCTGTTGGATCTTCTCTATCTCTTCTGTCAACCCTATCTGGTACGGATCCCACATTGGTGAGCAATATTCAAGCAGCAGTCGAACAAGTGTACTGTAACTTACTTTCTTTGTTTTCGGATTTCATCTCCTTAGCATTCTTCCAATGAATCTCAGTGTAGCATCTGCTTTGCCGACGATCAAATTTATATGATCACTCCATTTTAAATCACTCCTGATGCCTACTCCCAGATAATTTATGGAATTAACTGCTTACAGTTGCTGACCTGCTATACTGTAGCTAAAGGATAAGGATTTTTCTTTCTATGCATTCGCAGCACATTACACTTGTCTACATTGAGACTCAATTGCCATTCCATGCACCATGCGTTAAATCGTTGCAGGTCCTCCTGCATTTTAGTACAATTTCCCATTGTTACAACCTCTCGATATACTACAGCTTCATCCGCAAAAATCCTTAGTAAACTTCCGATGTTATCCACAAGATCATTTACGTATATCGTGAATAGCAACGATCTTACGACACTCCCCTGCGTCACACCTGAAATCACTCATACATCGGAAGACTTCTCTCCATTGAGAATGACATGCTGTGTTCTGTTATCTAGGAACTCTTCAGTACAATCACACAATTGGTCTGATAGTCCTATGCTCTTACTTTGTTCATTAAATGACTGTGGGGAACGGTATCGAACGCTTTCCGGAAGTCAAGAGACACGGCATCTGCCTAGGATTCCGTGTCTATGACCCTCTCCCGTGGACGAACAGCGCGAGCTGAGTTTCACATGATCGTCTTTTTCGAAACCCATGCTAATTCCTACAGAGTAGATTTCTAGCCTCCAGAAGTCATTATACTCGAACATAATACGTGTTCCAAAATTCTACAACTGATCGACGTTAGAGATATAGGTCTATAGTTCTGCACATCTGTTCGACGTCCCTTCCAGAAAACGGAAATGGCCTGTGCCCTTTTCTAGTCCATTGGAACGCTACGCTCTTCTAGAGACTTACCGTACACCGCTGCAAGAAGAGGGGAATGTTAGTGATCGCAGTATCCAGGAAAACCTAAAGAATGTTTTCCAGTGGTGTTAATTGTACTGCCTTTTACACACTTAGCCACGGGTAACTCGTTCCACATATTTTATGAAACGTAAAAAGAAAAAAATCCGTAATCGATAAAAGTTTTAATTCTAGTTTCATCCATGAGATTCTAGGCCGAAGACGTATGTGGAGACGGCCTGGACAGTCATGGGATACCTGCCCGACTGTCGCCACCGTACGTTCCGACAATCAGAGTTAAGGTCCAACACTCCGCTTTTTTTCGTAGCAGAAGCCCTTTGGTTGTCAACCGTGGCACCGTAATACCACACGGGTACGTCGACGATGTGCTACGTCCCATTTTGACGCCCTACATGCGCTTACATTTCGGAAAGATAATGCCCGTTCGCACACGGTTAGCGTTTCTGCTGCTCGTCTTTGTGCTTCCCAAGCTGTACGTTGGCCAACAATATCGTCGGATCTCTCTGCAATTGAGAACGTATGGAGCGTTATGAACAGGGTCATCCAAATATCTCGGGGTATTGACGATCTAATGGGCGAATTGGACAGAGTTGGGCGTTACGTCCCTCAGGACGAATTCCGATAATCCTATCAGATAATGCTAACACGAATAACTGCTTGTATATGGGCTAGAGGTGAACCAGCGTGTTACTGAGTTGTACGATTTACCCTTGAATAGCTTGCATTCGTGGTCGTGCGGTTCTAGGCGCTTCAGTCTGAAACCGGGCGACCGCTACGGTCGCAGGTTCGAATCCTGCCTCGGGCATGGATGTGTGTGTTGTCCTTAGGTTAGTTAGGTTTAAGTAGTTCTACGTACTAGGGTACTGATGACCTCAGAAGTTAAGTCCCATAGTGCTCAGAGCCATTTGAACCATTTGATCTCTTGAATAAATAATCGAAAATTTGTGAAATTGTAGTGATTTATTTGTCTGTAGTTAGACATCATATCTACCGATTACCATACCATTAGCATAATTCCTTAATAGTGCATCCTTCTTTTGTCGTAGAGTTTACATCGGTGGTGTAATTACTCATTGTTACAAAATATCTGTTTTAACACGAGACCTCATATCTGTCAATTATCAAGTTCTCCCTGAGTTATTCAAGACGATTAGTATTCGCCAGACGGTCATCTGAAGAGGAAATTTAAATCTGTTGTTTTCAGATTAGTTTTGTAAATTTGAGATAGAGGGCTCATCATTTTTGCAGCGATGGTATAGCAGTCCAGCGATTCGTTACACAGCATCTCACGGCAGAGGATGCTTTTCAACCAAAGGTAGGAGAATCTCAGGCGTTAATCATTGGCCGCTGGCGACAAAACTAATAATATAGCTTTTTTACTACGATACCGACATCAAAATTCTCACAAGGACAATTGCAGATAGTAAACTCCAGCATTTAGTAGCAATAGAACCAACTGAATAAACAAAGGTAGTGCAATGAAATTGGATTATCAAACAAATAAGTTCACGTCCTGCAAAGCAGGCATTACATAGTAACGCTCGCAGTTGTGTTTGTTCCCTTTCAGTACACAAGTGTCTAGTCAAATTATTGGCTGTGTTTTATGACATACCGATAGACTGCTTATATTGTAGACAGTAATTATTAAGGTTTTTTTGTTTCGTTACCTTGATAGAAATATGACATATTCATTTAAAAATTATGTAGAGAGTAAATAGTAGATTTAAATGTTACCAATTGTTTGTCGTATTTCACATAAACTTCAGTACAAAATCGAGGATGTAATACAGGAAACTATTGAGTAAATAGAGTTCGCTACATTTTATATTTGTTATATTTGCTTTACGTTTTGTATGGCTTGACTGATTATATGAGTGTGGCTTCATTCTTAAGGCTGTGGAGTATTAGACCAGGTTTTTTATCAGTGTTTGCTGTTAGCAATCATATGGACCAAAGTGGTAACGATATTTTATTGTAGAACAGGTAAGTTCTAAAGAAGACAATAATCCAGTTAAGTTCTGTTAAAAGACAGCATGGTGCCAGTTGGGTACTGCAGAGGGTTGCGTTGGTAATAGGAATAATAAAAAATACATTGAAATAGATTCAGTATAGCTGAACACAAGAAAAGATTAGTAACTTCAGGGAAGATAGTGTCAAATTAATACAGGGATCGAACAGCACTTTCTTTGTATTTGATAAAATGGTATGTATTTGTTTATCATTATTTTAGAATCATGGCGAACGAAATGAAGGAGTTTTGAAAGGAATACTTGAAGATGGAACTTTATAAAATATATTCAACAGCATAAGGAGCAGGAGAGTGGAACGTCCGTTAATCTTCAGAAAGGGAAACAGTAGAGGGAGATTACAATCTGCAAAACCACATTATCAACAAGAACTGAAAGTATGAAAGACATCATCAATCTAGCCGATAGTCAGCTAAGTTAAAGAAACCTCCATCAGACAATAAACCGCAACTATACGTCGAAATCCACGGCATACTAATTGGGTAATGCCGCACCGCTTTCCACTGACGCTTCTCATTGATCGCTGTCCTTGGCCATTCATCTGAAACGTATATGGGTTCCGGAATATCAGACAACAGTCATGTACAAACTAGCTTGGATTGATGATAAATGCAGATGCACTGTTTCCCCTGATTTCAGTGGAAATATTTATTTGCTTGGTTAGCAGTAAACCTACTATGTGCCACATAATACAATAATCGACTCAAATGTCGCTTCTTCTCTAGTTTATATTGTTCTACGACCTTTCATGCTATCCGTGTCAGTAGTATGAGCTTTATAATATCCAGCAAAGTATTTGAAATAGCGATTTCAATTGTCAGTATATTTTTTTTCTTGTCTACATCAGGCGTCCCCCAGGGGACTGTATTAGTCGTGTGCCCTTTTCATTGTATGTCCATGATGTGTCACAAATTTTATCCTACTGCAAAGAGAACATATGAGATGATGACCTCCAGTTGTATCTAAGTGCAAAACCAGTAAACCTGAAGACAGACATCTTTATTCTCAATACCGACTTGGATGAGCTATCGAAAATGTTCTTTTTTTTCCTCTATTGACTTTTGATTCCCAGTGAAGGGGGCAGGCTGGCAGCAGCTTAGTACACCGCTCTTCAGCCTACAGATTCTTAAAACAGAAGAAAAAGATAATAAACTATGAAAGCAGGCAATAAATATGGTGACTTAAACTGTAAAATGGTGGAATGTTGAGGAAGTTAGAACATAAAACAAAAGTGTTGGTGATGCTAATAAAGGGCACATGAAGCCGACAGACAAGTAAAAAAAGAACAGTCGACAGTCTGGTTTCTGTTCACCAGAGACAAAAACCACACCCAGCGACAGTATGAGTTCTGTTCGCAACACTTTGGATAAGATGCACATGACTAGACACTCACTTAAAACACTGTACTAAAAAGCTGGCACGAAGATGACACACCAAGGCAAGGGCAGATCGGGGGGGGGGGGGGGGGGGGAGACCTGGACAGATGAGGGAAAAAAGGGGGGAAGGGGAGGAAAAACGAAGTGGGGGCGGAAGCCAACGGAGGGAGAGGACGCATGGGGGGTGGGGGGCAGAACATACACGAGAGGGAGTGTGGAAAGGCAGAGGAAGGGAATGCAAAAGGGCTTCGGGGAGAGAAGGGCTGCAGATAGAGGGTAGGCGGGGAAAAACAGGATGGAAGGGGGGGTGGAGAGGAAGCCAGGGAAAAGGATAGAGGAAAGGAGCGGGAGGTGAGGATCAGAGTTGATAGGAGGGATTAGTGGAGGGAGAGAGGGCATCATCCAGGAGGGAAAGTCGACGGAAATCAAAGTGGGAGACGGATATGAGGTTAAAGCTTATGCCATTCAAAACCCACGAGGTAATGGTTCGTCATCCTAGATTATTAACCCGAATTATAGGGAAACCCTACCACCTCTAACCTTAAATGAGGCAAGGAAGGAGTCTAGAAGGATTAATATGACGCCAGAAAATAATTAGTTCACCTGGAATCTTCTGATGACGGCATATACCATATAGTGGGTGTACTGATAGCGTCATGACATAGCTACCAGAGCGCTATCTGTGTCTACCCTTTAGTAGGGGATTCTCACAACCAGAAGGCTCACTATGCGTAAATGCATGAGAGAAGCAGCATGCATGCCACGGAGACGTAGTAGTATTTCCTACAGCCAATAGAGCGAGTTCGAAAGTGGTCAAACTAAGGCCTCCTGAGTGTCTGGATGGTTCCTGCGTCAGTTGTGCAACATGCTGGTGTCAGTGGTCACGTGAACATTCTCACACCGATATACGAGGTTCTGGACATTTGTCAGGATCGTCATATTGTAGGGAGAGCAATAGTAGATCGGTCAGCTACCACATATAAGAAGGGATGTAAGCGCAGACGCGTCAACATGAACAGTTTCGAATCGGTTATTGGCGGTTGGACTACGGGCGCATACACCTTCCAGCCCGTCTTCCACACTACAGCGTCGATGTCCATGGTCCAGCTGGTGCCGTCAGAGGATCTCTTGGAAGACGGAATATTGCGCAGTGGCCTTCAGCGATGAAAGCAGATCTAAGTGATGGCTATTTGCGCGTACAATGTAGACTTTGCGAGCGCTGTCTCGTAGTTTGCAATCGTCCAAGAAACAATGCCGCCTCCCCCCTCAGGCATTTTGGTCTGGGATGCAATGAGCTACAATTATCACTCACCTATTGTGTTTCTGGAAGAGATGCTAACCAGTAATCGGCACGTGCAGAATGCTGTTAGACCGTTCTTTTGGCGTTTTAGCAACAGGTTCAAAATGGCTCTGATCACTATGGGACCTAACATCTGTGGTCACCAGTCCCCTAGTACTTAGAACTACTTAAACCTATCTAACCTAAGGACATCACACATACCCATGCCCGAGGCAAGATTCTAACCTACGACTGTAGCCGTCATGGGGTTCCAGACTGAAGCGCCTAGAACCTCTCGGCCACACCGGCCGCCGCTACTAGAGTCACCAGCAGCAGTAGTACAGTTACTTCCAGTATCGACGTTCTCGGCTCATAGTATTAGTTGCTCACATTTCACTATTGAGACACAAATTATTTTAGCACTACACTGCGCAACAGAATGAAAGTATCAGTTTCTCGAGACTCTGTAATTCCAACCCATTGTGACGCTACGTTTGAAATTTGGCTCAAAGCTGCGTACAACCTTTCTCTGTAATTGTGGAAAAACGAGACTGCTTGTGACGTCACTCTCGACCTCGACAAAGCGTCAAACAGCAAGCTTTTGAAAGTTGTGAAAAGGCCACACCTCCGAAATTTATCAGATGTGTAATTTGGTTTCATAACGTCACATCGTCATGTAATTCCATCGGAATTGTACCGAATGCCACAATGGACGTGTCATACGATAGAAACGTCGTCACACTCCCTCGTACCCACATTTCACCCCTTCTTTTCACGCTTAATTCGGGGGAGGTCAGAACAGCGACAGCCTCGGTTGAAATAACGTGGTCTTATTATGAGTGGCCGCGGAGAACACTGCAAACACACCGCCACTCATAATCGCTACGAAAAAGCCGCAGGTCGCCAGTGAGCGTCAATGAAACCACCCATTTCCACGAGGCGTTGATTCGCACACTTTTCGAGCTCCAAACGACAGTTCACAGTGCGATGAGCAATGTAGCGTTTTGTACCGCAGGGAAGCTAGATAGAGGATGTTCTTACTGGTAGCCGGTGTCATCTTCCTACAACACAAATGCACACGTGGATTAATACGGTTTACATGAAGTGGAAAAATTTACAAAACTTTAATAGAGTCCATTTAAAGACTCGTCAGCGATAGTAATCCTGTGGGCTGATGTAATGTCTGTATCAGTAATCTTGTTCTTACAATTTTAGTTTCTTACTGCCAGTAAAGTACAATTCTGGGTGAAGTAAACTAGTCTAGCTATAGTCATTGGTCTGGCCGCTATGTACTGTCACAGCCTGTGACGAATTATACCTGTTCTGCGAATAAACTGACAGATGTCAAACTGGAGACAAAGGTGGACGGTTGAGTGAGGCCCTGTGGTCAGCAGCGGTGGCCTAAATATATGCTGTCGAGACGGCGTTGGCGGCGTGTTGCTTGTGGGTGTGACTCCGGCCTCTCTCGTGATAAGTACGCTGGATGCAGCGCCTGCTAATCTATCTTCACGCTTAATCTGTGCTGAACGGTGTGCTGCCATCAGCTTACACCAGCAAAACCAACAACAAGATGTTCTTCACAACATTTGACACTGCTCACACCCTCAGACGTTTCGCTCTATCTTTAAAGACATTGTGGGACTGCATCCCCATCGAACACAATAGCACCCGTCTTGAGGGCAGTGCCAATACACTTTCTACTCCCATGTACAGACTGCAAAACCGGAGAGACCATTCGACAGAATTCGACTACATTTAAACGTGATTCAAAACAGGTAAAAACGACTCTGTACAACAGGCCATGAAGGCCCAATGGCACCGACCGGCCGCCGTAACATCCTCAGCCCACAGTTGTCTCTGGATGTGGATACTGAGGGGCATGTGGTCAGCACACCACTCTCCCGGCTGTATGTCAGTTTACAAGACAGGAGCTGTTAGTTCTTGATCCAGTAGCTCCTCAGTTTGCCTCACAAGGGCTGAGTGCAACCTACTTGCCAAAGCGCTCAGCAGACCAGATCGTCACCCATCGAAGTGCTATACCAGCCTGACAGCACGCACCATCAGTGACCTGACGGGAACTGGTGTTACCAGTGTGGCAAAGCCACTGGCGTAAAAGAGGTAAGGCTTCTTATAATTTTTCAGAGCTCCTATTTTATGTCCTGAAACGTGATCGTAGGGGAATGGGACGTTGTGTTCACGCATGTGTCAATGTAACATCCCTCCATGATTATGTCACAGCAGAACAACACGTAGTAGCTCTGAAGAACATAAGCACCTCTAGCCGCTGTGGATTACTTTCAAATTTCATTGAATGGTTTTTGGCAGTCTCTAGTGGTTCCACCCTGTGCACGAGAGCAGAAACTGCGGTCGCACTATGCTCTAAACGTGTGCTACCGCGTTCGAGGGCGATGCTGCCACACTATGTCCTTAGAAAGGGGCTGAAACGACCCAGCGTGTGAGGAGTATCAAAGGTTGTGAAGAACATCTTCCAGTGGGTATCGCACTGCGAACTTTCGTTTTCGACGCAAAAAGGTTGCGAATCAACGCACCACGGAAAGTAGTGGTTTCACTGACGCCACTACCTTAGTTCTCAATCCCACGTCTGGCCATCCTGATTTAGGTTTTCCGTGATTTTCGTAAATCGCTCCAGGCAAATACCGGGATGGTTCCTTTCAAAGGGCTCGGCCGACTTCCTTCCCCATACTTCCCTAATCCGATGAGACCGATGACCTCGCTGTCTGGTCTACTTCCCCAAAACAACCCAACCCACTATATTAGTTCCCCTGATATCGATTCAGTCTGGCGGTGTGCCTGGAGTGATTTCGTCAGACACTTAAAATGTGGGTAAGATACGTTGTGACGATCTTCCTATAACGTGACACGTGCAAATTGGCATTGGGCAGAACTGTGATGATATTTGGTGCCAATGTCTCATCACTAACTTATCTTATACGCTCCGTAAACTTTTCTGACCTTTTTTTTTTTTCGCATGAGCCAATACCTCGTTGTTTCATGCGTCACCGAGACCGAGGATAATCTCGCTGTCCGCCCCTCTTTTGGCCATTATAGATGAAGTAGTGGGAACGGCTGAGACAAATTTCAAACATTAATGCCGCAGAGCGTGGGAATGATGGCTTTTCGAACCTTTAATTGTGTGGCGCAGTGCTTTTGTCACGTTAAAATTGTTGTTTCTTAGGTAACCATCATGAAAAAAGTGCTGCATGTGTTAAACCTTGCTCTGATACAAGAGAGGTCCTCATGAGTGTAATAATATCATTAAATGTATTCGCAGTTGGGAATATGGTCAACCGTAAGGTGTGTAATGGAATGACGTCGAGGAAAACTTGTGCCGAACCGGGGCTCCAAGTCGTATTTCCCGCTTATCACAAGCGATTGCCGTAACATTAGGTTAGCCGAGGACGACACACAACCAGACCCAAAATTCAATACAATATCAACCATGTGTCTAAATCTAGCATTTGTACATGCAATGTATGCTCCGGTAAAGGGGAGACATTTTAATTGAAATTCGCTCGTCCAGTGTCGGCAGATAAATACGATACTCAGTGCCTGTGTTATTTAGAAATACGATGCAATGTAAAATGACTAGTTTCGATTACGATAACGTTAATTTTATGATCTAAAGATGATATCTAGCACAATCGAAATATGTCGTATGAACACATAAATTTTCGATATAGACAAATATATTGATCAACCATTGTTACAAATCACTTCTTGGTCCACGTTTGCAAGTAGGATATTAGGTAATGATCTGAAGCAATTTGGACGGAATGTTTTTCGTTGGATGCTACTAATTAAAGAAATATGCGCAGCCTCACACCCTCAAGCAGCGCCTACTGGTGGTCTTTCCCACCATGTTCTTATTCCACCAGTAACTTTCGCAAAGGATACTTCAGTAAATTAAACTTCCAGCGTATGAAAGCATGTTTAAATATTGTTCGAAGTCACTAAAAATTGCTGTCCTTATCAATCACTGAATGACTTCAGTGAGTTCAGTCTGGGTAATTTGAATTCCATTTTAAGCAAAAGTACGTTTTTAAAGCATTGCAGTGTTAATGAAGTCTCTAGAACTATGTGTTGAACAGAAAAATAATTTTGTAGGTACATTCATTAACAAATAATTACGTGAATATCGACTGCTAAATGTGTTGTGTATTGTGTTAGCAATAAGTAAGTTATAAATTAAAACTTCATGCTTGAGGTAGAGAGAGAAGATAAAATAACTGATAAACTATTTTCCGTAGTGTTACGTGTGTATGAGTGTGGAGGGCGTGGGGAGATGGAATGTGGAAATAGTGTCAGGAAAAATACTCGTATGAAGCTATGTCCTAATTTGATTCCGATTCACTGAGTGCTAACATTTTAAAATACTAGATAAATATTCAGTTTCAGGTCGTATACTTCAGTAGTTGACTTATTGTGTTAAACACTTATTGTGAGATTAAATTGTTTAATGAGTAGATTACAAGAAAACTTTAATGTTTTTGGTTCGGTGAAGAAGTATACGAAATACTGGAAATCAAATTTTGGTTGCCCTTGGAAGCCGTCAAGTAGCCAACCTCCTACTGGCAACATACACCATGCACTGTACTAGCCATATAGTAATACAGATGTGTCAACATGCAAGCCCAGTCTGAAGTCACTCCATTTGGATTTCATCTGACTTTAGTGGCAGGAAACGCCGGAAGAAACGAAGTCACAGCCACGTATGCGTTTTCGTCTTATCTAAATTTTGGCCTTCATTTCAAACAGTCTTCCCTCCATTGGCGCTAATAGCATCTGCTAGGGTCACACATAATCTCACTACGTCTCCATTAGAGGCCGATTCAAGTACTGATACTACTCCGTATACACGTGCTTTCCGCCTGATGAAAACGTGCATCCCTCTGTAGAATTTGGCACCATGGGTCATGATAATAAACAAACGGAATAAAAATTTACCAAGTAACCAGCTAGGATCGCGTACAATGCTCACATTGCATACAACATTTACAGCAGAAATCTCAGTGCAGTACTGAATGCTTATTGAGTGTCGGAGATTCAGTGATGTATGTGCACAGAAGAAGAGCAAACTCGAGCGCCATCGCTCGTGACTCCAAAGCGGTAAGCGTTGTTTGTGTTATCAGTGTGGTGTCTGTACAATCTGCGACCGGTGACGAAAGCGACGCCCATCGTCGTCTTAAAGCAAAGGTGTCGAACCTTTTAGCTGACCTGGGTCACACTGGAAGAAGACGAGTATTTCTGGACCCCTCATCGTACGCTTAACAGTAAAAACAACCGCTGAGAGAAAAGGAAAGGTCGGATGTGTATAACTGACATATGTAATTAATACAGCTTTTTAACTGATTGTTCTTCATTCTGAAAAACCTACACAGAATCAAGTTGACATTTTGTGTAAAGGATTTCATTAATTATATCATAGCTAATTAAAATCATAGAATTAGATGTTCGTCTGAGAAACTGGTTTTATTTTTATTCTTCGAGTGCTTTACTGTTGAAAATAGATGTTTCAGATACATATGTGCCTCCAAAGACGACGTATGTAACACATGACTGTGCAGCAAGGGACATTTAACTCTGATCAGAAATGTCTTGTAAGTATCCAACAAACTTACGTGATCGAATATTTTCTTTTAGTTGTAACTCAGAGTGCAGTTCTATGCATTCCGTCTGAAAATCTTCTGACAACGTATCTGTATTCTAGAATGAAATATTCACTCTACAGCGGGGTGTGCGCTGATATGAAGCTCCCTGGCAGATTAATACTGTGTGTCAGACCGAGACTCGAACTCGGGACCTTTGCCTTTCGCGGGCAAATGCTCTACCGACTGAGCTACCCAAGCACAACTCACGCCACGTCCTCACCGCTTTACTTCAGCCAGTACCTCGTCTCCTACCTTCCAAACGTTATAGAAGCTGTCCTGCGAACCTTGCAGAACTAGCACTCCTGAAAGAAACGATATTGCGGAACAATCCGTTGGAAATCCGTTGGAATTCGATTACTCGATAAATAGTACAATTATCAACGCTGTCAATTCAACTAAGTACCTGAGTGTTAAAATTACGAACAACTTCAGTTGGAGAGACCACATAGATAATATTGTGGGGAAGGCGAGCCAAAGGTTGCGTTTCATTGGCAGGACACTTAGAAGATGCAACAAGTCCACTAAAGAGACAGCTTACACTACACTCGTTCGTCCTCTGTTAGAATATTGCTGAGCGGTGTGGGATCCTTACCAGGTGGGATTGACGGAGGACATCGAAAGGTGCAAAAAAGGGCAGCTCGCTTTGTATTAACACGTAATATGGGAGAGAGTGTGGCCGATATGATACGCGAATTGGGATGGAAGTCATTACAGCAAAGACGTTTTTCGTCGCGGCGAGATCTTTTTACGAAATTTAAGTCACTAACTTTCTCTTCCGAATGCGAAAACATTTTGTTGAGCCCAACCTACATAGGTAGGAATGATCATCAAAATAAAATACGAGAAATCATTGCTCGAACAGAAAGGTTTAGGTGTTAGTTTTTCCCGCGCGCTGTTCGGGAGTGGAATGGTAGAGAGATAGTATGATTGTGGTTCGATGAACCCTCTGCCAAGCATTTAAATGTGAATTTCCAGAGTAGTCATGTAGATGTAGATGTTTGTGTAGACATGGCTTAGTCACTGCCTGGGGGATGTTAATAGAATGAAATTTTCACTCTACAGCGGAGTGTGCTCTGATATGAAATTTCTGCCAGGAAGTGTAGTAGCGTTGCTGCTCAACATCAACCGCTGATTCAAGGCGTTACGGTTAATGCGTTAGAATAATTTTAGATCGAGTGACGTATGGAGGACTCTCAGTTGTAAAGATATGTTGTACCTGATTATTTGCTGGGTATATACTAACTCGGAATTGGCAGTAATGATTATTTTTTTTTGCAAGATACTATGATGTTTGCGAAGTCGAATCTCAACAGAAGCTGGAAATAACTAAGGTAAATAAAGTTGTTTTGTTACCAATGCAATTCGCGACAACTGAGACAATGTCTAGCACTCACATCCCATTATTTTGTAAAGTTAATTGTAAATGTATAATCAGCTAATTGGGTGAGTTAATTGGGAAAAAATATCTCTGAGTCTTCAGGCCACAAGTGGCCCATCGGGACCATCCAGCCGCCATTTCATCCTCAGTTGACGATGCGGATAGGAGAGGCGTGAGGTCAGCACACCGCTCTCCCGGTGCTTTTCTTTGACCGGAGCTGCAACTACTCGGTCGAGTAGCTACTCAATTGGCATCACGAGGCTGAGTGCACATCGAAAAATGGCAACAGCGCATGGCGGTCCAGATGATCACCCATCCAAGTGCCGGCCACGTTCGACAGCGCTTAACTACCATGACCTGAGGGGAACCGGTGTATCCACTGCTGCAAGGCCGTCACCTGTGTAAAATGTGAACGTTATTTATTCTCAAAGAGTCAAAATACTAATTTCAAAGTCAGTGCCATATTTTTACGTACCCCATGCCAATGACAGTTCACAGATGCATTTCAGTTTTCATTAACTGTTTTTCTAAATAAGTTGTTGACTCAGTCAAATTCAGTTTAATGCTAAGCAACTGCCTTGCACAGTAGGTGTTTGCTAACTATTTTAAATTACTAACAGAGAGTAGATAAAGGTAAGACATTTTATTATTTCAGGGATAGTATTCATTAAGCAAAGGGACCTTTATTTTCAAATTGCTGAAAATTAGTTTCATTAAAGGGTCAATTTCAAATCAATAGTGATGCATCATATTCAGTTTTTGTGTTACCTAATTCATGCAGTTTTGCTTTGATTTCAAATTATTGGCGGTTTACATTCTCGCAGCTAAATTAAAATTACATTCTCCCAGTCAGAAAAGTACAGTACAGGACAAAGCGCATAAGCGACGAGATAAAATACATGTTCCTTGTCATTCCCTTTCTAACAATTGTGTGTCCGACTACCGTCACATATTTTCAATCGTGTTTCAAACATACATATTTCACTTGGCGACCGCTTTGCGCCAATCTAAATTATTTGCGGAATCTTTTGAAATAATACAGTCAGGCATACGCTGTGCTCTTTTTTACTTAGTTAGTATGCAATTTTGCACTGCGCTCTTACTAACCTGTGTCAATTATTCCTAACAGATCAACAGCAAATTTATTTCTTGTCTATTTGTTTGTTCTTCGATTGTATTTGCGCGTTATGCAGCGTAAAACGATTAACAGTACGACGCGCATCTCAGTCACGGACAATCCCGAAAATATTCATTTGTCAAAAAGCTCTATTATACTGAATACCAATTCTGACAATACTTCACTAACGACAACGCATCACACGACAGTCAATAAAATTGCTTCTTCAAAGCTAAACAGTCAAACTACCTCGAACTTTGCTTTCTCTACCAATTTCGCAATTAATCCGACGGCACATTCCACCAATACGGAAGCTGCTGATACACATACTTCCCATGTACCAAATTTGCACTCTAATCCATTGACCTTTATATCACAATGAAAATGAGACTACCCACACCCCAACGGACATGTCAAATGCTGACACTATTGAACAATTTACGCAAAATACTTTGAACACTGATAATTACCGAATAATGCCATTGTGATCGTATTTCAACAAATCATGGATGGCAATAAAAAGTCAAAGCAGAAACAAGACGAACGTTTCACTCATATTAGTAACGCGATAAACTAACACACACAGAAACAAGAGGAAGAGACACACAGTATAGAATAACAAATTAACGAGTAGTCTGAACGACAAGGATCGGGACTTAATGAACGCCTAAATCTGAACACAAGCGATTTCTAATCAAGCTGCGGGCCTACGCGGTATCGTCTCAGTTGTGCGACTGGATTCGTGATTTCCTGTCAGGAAGGTCGCAGTTCGTAGTAATAGACAGCAAATCATCGAGTAAAACTGAAGTGATATCAGGTGTTCCCCAAGGAAGCGTTCTGGGACCTTTGCTGTTCCTGATCTATATAAATGACCTAGATGACAATCTGAGCAGTTCTCTTAGGTTGTTCGCAGATGATGCTGTAATTTACCGTCTATTAAAGTCATTCGAAAAGCAGTATCAGTTGAAAAGCGATTTAGAAAAGATTGCTGTATGGTGTGGCAGGTGGCAGTTGACGCTAAATAACGAAAACTGTGAGGTGATCCGTATGAGTTCCAAAAGAAATCCGTTGGAATTCGATTACTCGATAAATAGTACAATTCTCAAGGCTGTCAATTCAACTAAGTACCTGGGTGTTAAAATTACGAACAACTTCAGTTAGAAAGACCACATAGATAATATTGTGGGGTAGGCGAGCCAAAGGTTGCGTTTCATTGGCAGGACACTTAGAAGATGCAACAAGTCCACTAAAGAGACTGCTTACACTACACTCGTTAGTCCTCTGTTAGAATATTACTGCGCGGTGTGGGATCCTTACCAGGTGGGATTGACGGAGGACATCGAAAGGGTGCAAAAAGGGCAGCTCGTTTTGTATTATCACGTAATAGGGGAGAGAGTGTGGCTGATATGATACACGAGTTGGGTTGGAAGTCATTAAAGCACAGACGTTTTTTGCCGAGGCGAGATCTATTTACGAAATTTCAGTCACCAACTTTCTCTTCCGAATGCGAAAATATTTTGTTGAGCCCAACCTACATAGGTAGGAATGATCATCAAAATAAAATAAGAGGAATCATAGCTCGAACAGAAAGGTTTAGGTGTTCGTTTTTCCCGCGCAATGTTCGGGAGTGGAATGGTAGAGAGATAGTATGATTGTGGTTCAATGAACCCTCTGCCAAGCACTTAAATGTGAATTGCAGAGTAATCATGTAGATGTAGAAGTAGATGGAATAGATTTCTAGAGTGCGTTTCACTTGCAATCCAAGCGCAAAATGAGACCATTCACCAACAAAACGGAAAGATCGAACAGATACGCGAAACTCTTATTCAAGAGCAACATGACACCAGCAAAAATTTAGTTGCTCACGAAAAAAAATACATAGACAATTCCTTACGGTAAGGTTTTCGGTATCTTAAAACCATACAAGACGCGAACACACAGCTTCAATGCGATTTTACAGAACCTAAAACACTAGTACTAACTGATTTGTGTGAGCAACACTAAAAACACCAAGAAGACATACAAACTGATAGCAATAGACTGAAAGATCTCGATGCTGATTCTGCCTTAGTCAAATCTGACATACGCCAACGTAGCAAGTGCATAAAGAAACTGCAGAAACAGATCTACGAAAATGACGCCGACAATACTGCTGAAATTTCATAACTTACAGAAATACTTGAATGGCCTTTCGAACGGACTAGTAATTGTACGGAGTTATACCGATACTGAATGTGAAGACGGATTGCCTTCTTTCATTCAATCTGAACAATTTCAGTCTATGAAACATATCATTAATGAGCAGAACTCACACAGCAATATACGGAATCGTGAAGTTAACAGTTTGCACCATGAAACTGCCAGTTAAAAGATCAGAGGTCATACAATTACATACCTAATAATCTCCAGTATATTCAGGCAGAACAATCTAACTCTACACCGCTAGAACACCGACGTGGCAGATTACAACGTGCGAGAGATTAAGATACTGGCAACGTCCGCAAAACACATTTTTTAACAGTTATGAACCCTCACGATGGTTTCGAGAACATGCATTTCTTGTCACTAGGTAGGTTCAAAGTATTCCGCAATAACAAAACAGATCATCACAAAATCAGCACCTTACCGAGCCATAAAGTCAATTAAGGCAAGTTTGCATCTCTCAATTAGCGCGTCATTACGAGTCTCCCTGTTAGCGGGACAACAAAAAGAAACTAATCCTGCATTTCGTTATCTTTTACAACTTTTGGAAGTACAACATCCTGACTATTCCCTTGTCAATAAAAATGTCTCCCAAAACAGCAACTGTGATAACACGTATGGATATCATAACTCATGAGCGGATCTTAATGATACACGTAATAAGAGGTTTAGGATGGCAACTATTTTCAGAATAATTTTTACAGACGTCCCCCCCCCCCCCAACCCCCCCCTCCAAACAACCATAGGCCTTGCCGTTGATGAGGAGCCTTGCGTGCCTCAGCGATACAGATGGTCGTACCGCAGGTGCAACCACAACGGACGGGTATCTGTTGAGAGGCCAGACAAACGTGTGGTTCCTGAAAAGGGGCAGCAGCCTTTTCAGTAGTTGCAGGGGCAACTGTCTGGATAATTGACTGATCTGGCCTTGTAACACTAACCAAACGGCCTTGCTGTGCTGGCATTGTGAAAGGCTGAAAGCAAGGGGAAACTACAGCTGTAATTTTTCCAGAGGGCATGCAGGTTTTACTTTATGATTAAATGATGATGGCGTCCTCTTGGGTAAAATATTCCGAAGGTAAAATAGTCACCCATTCGGATCTGCAGGCGGGGTCTACTCAGGAGGACGTCGTTATCATGAGAAAGAAAACTGGCCTTCTTCGGAGCGGAGCGTGGAATGTCAGAGCCCTTAATCGCGCAGGTAGGCCAGAATATTTAAAAAGGGAAATGGATAGGTTAAAGTTAGATATAGTGGGAATTAGTGAAGTTCGGTGGTAGGAGCAACGAGACTTTTGGTCAGACGAATACGGAGTTATAAATACAAAATCAAATAGGGGTACTGCAGGAGTCGGTTTAATAATGATTCAAAAAATTGGAGTGCAGGTAAGATATTACAAACAGCATAGTGAACCCATTATTGTGGCCAAGACACACACGAGACCTGCGCCTACTACATTAGTACAAGTTTATATGCCAACTAGCTCTGCAGATCACGAAGAAATTGAAGAAATGTATGATGAAATAAAAGAAATTATTCAGATAGTGAAACTGAAGAAACTGTAAATGGTAGTAATTTAAGGACATGGGACCTCGATAAACTAACTAAACCAGAGGTTGTTCAGAGTTTCAGGAAGAGCATAAGGGAACAATCGACAGGAATGGGGGAAAGAAATACGGTAGAACAAGAATGGGTAGCTTTGAGAGATGAAGTAGTGAAGGCATCAGAGGATCTAGTAGGTAAAAACACAAGGGCTAGTAGAAATATTCGGGTAACTGAAGAAATATTGAATTAAATTGATGAAAGGAGAAAATATAAAAATGCAGTAAATGAAGCAGGCAAAAAGGAATACAAAAAAATCTCATAAATGAGATCGACAGGAAGAGCAAAATTGCTAAGCAGGGATGGCTAGAGGATAAATGTAAGTATGTAGAGGCTAATCTCAGTAAGGGTAAGATAGATACTGCGTTCAGGAAAATTAAAGAGACCTTTGGAGAAAAGAGAACCACTTGTATGAATATCAAGAGCTCAGATGGAGACCCAGTTCTAGGCAAAGAAGGGAAAGCAGAAAGGTGGAAGGTGTATATAGAGGGTCTATACAAGGGCGATGTACTTGAGGACAATAATATGGAAATGGAAGAGGATGTAGATGAAGATGAGATGGGAGATGTGATACTGCGTGAAGAGTTTGAAAGAGCACTGAACGACCTGAGTCGAAACAAGACCCCGGGAGTAGACAACATTCCATTACAACTACTGACGGCCTTGGGAGAGCCAGTCCTGACAAAACTCTACCACCTGGTGAGCAAGATGTATGAGACAGGCGAAATACCCGCAGACTTCAAGAAGAAGATAATAATTCCAATCCCAAAGAAAGCAGGTGCTGACAGATGTGAAAATTACCGAACAATCATTTTTATACGTCACAGCTGCAAAATACTAACGCGAATTCTTTATAGACGAATGGAAAAACTGGTAGAAGCCGACCTCAGGGAAGGTCAGTTTGGATTCCGTAGAAATATTGGAACACATGAGGCAATACTGACCCTACGACTTATATTAGAAGCTAGATTAAGGAAAGGCAAACCTACATTTACAGCAATTGTATTTAGAGAAAGCTTTTGACAATATTAACTCGAATAATCTCTTTGAAATTCTGAAAGTAGCAGGGGTAAAATACAGGGAGCGGAAGGCTATTTACAATTTGTACAGATTCCAGATGGCAGTTATAAGAATAGAGCGGCATGAAAGGGAAGCAGTGGTTTTGAAGGGAGTGAGACAGGGTTGTAGCCTATCCCCGATGTTATTCAATCTGTATATTGAGAAAGCAGTGCAGGAAACGAAAGAAAAATTCGGAGTAGGTATTAAAATCCGTGGAGAAGAAATAAAAATTTTGAGGTTCACCGATGACATAGTAGTTCAGTCAGTGACAGCAAAGGTCTTGGAAGAGCAGTTGAACAGAATGGACAGTGTCATGAAAGGAACATCAACAAAAGCAAAACGAGGGTAATGGGATGTAGTAGAATTAAGTCGGGTGATGCTGAAGGAATTAGATTAGGAAATGAGACAGTTAAAGTAGTAAAGCAGTGTTTCTGTTTGGGGAGCAAAATCACTGATGATGGTCGAAGTAGAGACGATATAAAATGTAGACACACAATGGCAAGGGAAGCGTTTCTGAAGAAGAGTAATTTGTTAACATCGAGTAGAGATTTAAGTGCCAGGAAGTCGTTTTTGAAAGTATTTGTATGGAGCGTAGCCATGAATGGAAGTGAAACATGGACGATAACTAGTTTGGACAAAGACAATAGAAGCTTTTCAAATGTGGTGCTGCAGAAGAATGCTCAAAGTTAGATGGGTAGATCATGTAACTAATGAGGAGGTATTGAATAGGATTAGGGAGAAGTGAAGTTTGTGGCACAACGTGACAAGAAGAAGGGATCGGTTGGTAGGACATCTTCTGAGGCATCAAGGGATCACCAATTTAGTATTGGAGGGTAGCGTGGAGGGTGAAAATCGCAGAGGGAGACCAAGAGATGAATACACTGAACAGATTCGGAAGGATGTAGGTTGCAGTAGGTACTGGGAGACGAAGAAGCTTATACAGGATAGAGTAGCATGGAGAGCTGCATCAAACCAGTCTGAGGACTGAAGACAACAACAACAAAAACAACAACAACAACGTCAAAATTTTAATAATCAATATTCACAAAACCAACAACAGTACGAACAAGGTAGGTAGTAGCAACCTGAATTTTTAACAACAGTTTCATCATAAAACCAGTAAGTTTGAAATTCCGGACAACAGTACTCTCAGCAAGGGCAACCCAGTATCAGTGGTCCGCCGTAAATTGTCGTGAACACGCAAAAGCATACCAGTATACTACACCACACGTCAATAACTTAGTTTATAGATACCAGACGCCGCACTTCAAACCGAAATGTTCCGTACCACACTCATTACAGCAACAAAGGACCAGGTCATTATCACAATTTTTTGCGTAATAATGGAAATAACAATTTTTTCTAGAATCAAGGACAATTTCAACAACAACCTCCACTTACTCTGAATGAGTCTGACATACATTTATTCGTACCTCAAAACCCAAATGACAACAGCAGAACTGTACAAATTATTGAGATGCCATAACTACCTACGACAAGCAATCAAATTCCAAATACTACATGAGTAGACGAAAAGCCTGTTGCTTTAGCCTGCTACGACGAGCAGCAGTCGGAGACTCACGAAACAGTAAATGAAAAAGTAATCACTTTCGACGTCATTAGAGAGACGCTTTTACAAGAAAAGAATCGGACTAAGAAGACAGCTTCACGCCGCAACATTGAAATACAAATAGGTTCACGTAAATTTACTGCTGTGGTAGATTCAGTTTCGCCTGTTTCGGTGATAAGCAATGCTGCATTTAATGAGTGTAACTACGGTAATATCCGACTTTCCCACTCAGCAAATACGTGTCACAGTTTTTGGCAAAGGCATCGACGTGAAACTTTAAACACAATTACCTTTCTCTGTTCATGGTCACCGGCCAGAATGGCCGAGCGGCTCTAGGCGCTACAGTCTGAACTGCGCGACCGCTACGGTCGCAGGTTCGAACCCTGCATCGGGCATGGATGTGTGTGATACCATTAGGTTTGTTAGGTTTAAGTAGTTCTACGTTATAGGTGACTGATGACCTTAGAGGTTAAGTCCCATAGTGCTCAGAGCAATTTCAACCATTCTATTCATAGTCACACATTTTATTCTAATTTTTTTCTTGTTTCCTTACTCACCACCGACGTTATGTTAGGTATGGACTTTCTTACTGAACATCAAGCCATTTATATTACAAAAACTTGTACCTATCATTAAATGAAAATGACAAACAGGTTTCTTTGGAATTTCATCAAACTTTATCAACTGAGGAACAAAATGTCGATAGAATCGAACTTATTTCTGTTACAGAAAATACACATTTGCATAAGTCTTTTTTCACTGACACTTAGTTTCATTGCAATAACGTGCCAGACAATATGGAATACGACGATAATTACATGATATTTTACTACAGCATCGACAAGTCTTTGATAACATTCCACGTACTATGACACGTTCCTTATATGAATTTAAGGTCAAACCGCACGATTATTTCAAATTTAAACATTATTCTGCGTTATTTATTCATAGAGAGCAGGTCAAACTGAACCTTCAAGCCATGCTCGACCAGGGAATAAAAGACCCAGTTGTTAGACAGTATATAAGTCCACTACACATTGGCTGGCAGCTGTGGCCGAGCGGTTCTAGGCGTTTCAGTCTGGAACCACGTGACGGCTACGGTCACAGGTTCGAATCCTGCCTCAGGCATGGATGTGTGTGATATCTGTAGTTTAGTTAGGTTTAAGTAGTTCTAGGTGCCAGGGGACTGATGACCTCAGATGTTAAGTCCCCTGGAGCTCAGAGCTATTTGAACCATTTGAACTACATGTTGGTAATAAAGAAGGTGGATCATTGCACCTTGTTCTCGATTCACGCCATATCAACGACATTATAATAACGGAAACGGGTTGACCACAGACTTTAGACGAACTTTTACAGAAATTTCGTGGTACATCTGTTTATTCAACACTAGATCTAAAATTGGGTTTTTGTCAGATTGAGCTTCACCCCAACTGTAGAAAATACACGCCACTTGTCTGTTTTGGTAATTGCTATCAGTTTTCTAAACTGCCATTTGGTTTGATAGTAGCTTCTGCTGCATTCATACGAGGTATGAACGTAATAATATCAGCTGTACTTAATGACAATAACCACGGACGTTGATGACATCTTAACTGCGGACCCCACTTCGTCTGACCATAACAGTACTCTCCAAGCTTCGCTTCAGTACCTTACTTCAGCAGGGCCTGGCCGTTAATCTGAGTAAATCCCACTTTGATGAAGTTTTTATTACGTTTCTAGGCCATGGCAGTTTGCAAACGGCATAGCGCCCGATCCAAGGACAGCGTCTGGAAAAATATTAAGCAGCTATGGCATGACAAGATCAATTCAACAATCTACATCACCTCTTATTGTGTAACAAAATTCAATGTACACATCCACACAGCGAGAGTTGGGTCCTATGAATAGCTGATGATTTAGCCAACAAATCAATTTGGTTCGCTACAGCCAAAACTGTTTCAGTTGCCTTAACAAAACATTTCTTACCAGTTGTTGGTCAGGTACGAAAAGTTATTTCTGATAATTTCTGATAATAATTACACCTATATACATGTTTAATTATCGTGCCTCATCAAATCCATCAGAACACATTATGAAAGAAATTGGTAAACTTTGTCGTTTATATTGTCATAAGAAGCACACTGATTGGGATAAATATAGCAACACTTTTCAAAAAATTATTAATTCCTTTCCAAATTATTCTACGTTGTTGTCTCCTAACATAGTATTAAAGAATGTTTTTGTTATTTATCTTGTAACGTAGCACCATTTCATGCATTACTATGTTTTTACAGATCGCACCTCTTACATAGCGACAAGATTTCACATGTTTACTGTGTTTACTGTATACTGTCATTACCATTTACTCCTCATGCTCACTCACTGTTACTGAACAAGTTGTTACCATGTAAAGTAAAATAAAAGAAGTAAACATATATACATTTGAAAGCATCCAGGCTATGCAAGACGTTAATGTAAAGTGAACGAAACAAGTGCAACAAAGGTCATCCAAGAATTTTTATTCCTTGCAGGTTTTACAGGAAACTGTAAACTTAAGGGTAACACCTGTATATAATAAACTCATTTATATGCTGTCACTAATAAATTCTTTTCAGCTTGCTACGTATTATGGCAATACCAAAATTGATATGTAGTAACGAATTTTCTATTTATATTAGATGTAGGTTTAAATTTGATTATGGTAATATTTTAGGATGTGATAATAATAAATTTAAGGAGATAGGACCTGGATAAACTGAAAGAACCAGAGGTTGTCGGGAGTTTCAGTGAGAGCATTAGGGAATGATTGACAAGAACAGGAGAAAGAAATATAGAAGAAGAATGGATAGCTTTGAGAGCTGAAATAGCGAAAGCAGCAGGCGATCAAGTAGGTAAATAGACGAGGGCTAGTAGAAACCCTAGGGTAACAGAAGAAATGTTGAATTTAATCGAGGAAAGGAGAAAATGTAAAAATGCAGTAAACGAAGCATGCAAAAAGGAATACAAACGTCTCAAAAATGAGATCACAAGGAAGTGAAAAATGGCTAAACAGGGATGGCTAGAGAACATATGTAAGGATGTAGGGGCATGTATCACTAGGGGTAAGATAGATATTGCCTGCAGGAAAATTAGAGAGACCTTTGGAGAAAAAAGAACCACTTGTATGAATATCAATAGCTCTGATGGGAACCCAGTTCTAAGCAAAGTCAAAAAGCAGAAAAGTGGAACGAGCACATTCAGGAAATATAGAAGAGCGATGTAGTGGAGGACAATATTATGGAAATGGAAGAGGACGTAGATGAAGATGAAATAGGAGATATGATACTGCATGAAGAGTTTCTCAGAGCACTTAAAGACGTAAATCGGAACAATGCCCTGGGAGTAGACAACATTCCATTAGAACTTCTGATAGCCTTGGGAGAGCCAGCTCTGACAAAACTCTACCATATGGTGAGCACGATGTATAAGACAGGCGAAATACCCTCAAACTTCAATAAGAATATAATTATTCCAGCCCCAAAGAAAGCAGGTGTTGACAGATGCGAAAATTAGCGAACTATCAGTTTAATAAGTCACAGCAGCAAAATACTAATTAAAATTCTTTACAGACGCAAGGAAAAACGGGTAGAAGCCGACCTCGGGGAAATTTTGGAACATGTGAGGCAATACTGACCCTACGACTTATCTTAGAGGATACATTAAGGAAAGACAAAACTACGTTTCTAGCATTTGTAGACTTAGAGAAAGCATTTGACAATGTTCACTGAAATACTCTCTTTCAAATTCTGAAAGTGGCAGGGGTAAAATGCCACGTCGTGATACGGCATTTCTACGTGCTCACGGGGGCCCTATACGATATTAGGCAGGTGTACCAGTTCCTTTGGCTCTTCAGTGCATAATTGGCTCAGGTGTCATTGAGTACCACATGCACCGCTGCCACCAATGAGCCTGCTCAGCGCCAAATCTCACTACTTTGACATACCTTATCATATTCCAAAATACATTCAAGGTAACACGAGTAATAGTATAATCCACTGATGGAGAAATATGAACCATTGCCTATGGATCCTCAATCTGGAAAAACCATCCACACTGTAACTTTACCTTACCCATGAATTTATCCTGGCCTTTCTTGTAGTAAGAACTATTTGTGGTTAGGACTATGGGACCAAACTGCTGAGGTCATCGGTCCCTAGGGTTACGCACTACTTAATCTATCTTAAACTAACTTAATCTAAGAACAACAAACACACCCATGTACGAGGGAGAACTCGAACTTTCCGCGGGGGGGGGGGGGGGGGGGGAGGGGGGGGCTCGAACCGTGACAAGACGCCCTAGATTGCACGGCTACCCCGCGCGGCTTTGCCTTTCTCACTCTTTACTTTATATTTCATACTCAATATATAGCTACACTATGCATTGTGTAACAATACCTTTCATTAGTCGTAACTATGGAAATGAGGGCTGTAGATGGACACTTGACCTCACATACAACTGCACATAAGCACTACATTTCTTATCAAGTTTCCAGATATTTAGTAATGTTTTTCTGTGACTCTGTACTGTTTGACTAAGGCTGTTTTAATTCCCATGTACTTTGTAAAGAGCGATATGCTGTTACTATAGTCTTTTTCTTAGACATTATGTTACAATTTAAGATTTCTTAGTGAGCATGACCACTATCATATCTGAGTATTTGTACATTCATGATTCCTAACCACTAATTTTAGATGGGTAAAGAAAATGCTTCACAAATTAGCGATGATAATTGCCATAATAACCCTGCCAGATTCTTCAGAAGGAGGCAGCAGGGTAATGGAAGATATATACACACAGTAAATTAATTCAAGTTTTGTAAGAAAATATTATATTGAACCAGAGATATTCAAATGTAGTATGGATTGTGTAGTAGCGCAGCTCAACAACGATTGCTGATTCAAGGTGTGTAGGGTAATGTGTTAGAGTAACTTTACATCGAGTGGCGTATGGGAGGAGTCTCAAGTCTACAGACGTGTTGTATCTGATGTGTGTTGTATATGTACTTAATCACTATGGGCGCTAATGATTTTTATATTTGCAAGATACTATGATGTTTGCCAACTGTAAAAGAAATATCAACAGAAGTTGGAAATAATTAACGTAAAGAAAGTAGTTTTATTACTAATGCACTGAGTTTGTTAATAAGTGATGATTGAGATCATGTATAGCACTGACATCCAATGATTTGGGAAAGCATATAGTTAATGTGTAATCACATTATTGAGTGTGTTAATTTTGAACATTATTATATTTCAAAGAATCAAACTACAATTTTTAAAGTTAGAGCCGTATTGTTACTTACCCTAAGTCAGTACCAGTTCCCTGATGCATATAATTTATGATTAACTATTTTCTCAATAAGTATTGTGCAAGTCCTATTCGATTTAATTAAAAAGTTTGCTGAGCTACATCCTTGAACAATAGGTTTTTTCTAATTAAACATTTTAAAGTACTAACAATGAGCAGTGCGAAGATCGTTGCCATTGCACAGATAAAGTTAAGAAATTTTATTGTTCAGGGATAGCATTCATCAAGCACGGGGATCATTATTTTCAAATTGCTCAAGTATTGCTTTATTACCTAGGCCAATTTCAAATCAATAGTGTTGCATCATATTCAGTTTCTGTGTTACGTAAATTAATGCAGATTTGGTTAATTTCTTGTTATTTACGGTTTATATTCTCTTACCTAAATTAAATTTACGTTCTGGCTGTTATAAAAGTTCAGTACAGGGCAAAGCGCATACACGACGAGATAAAACATACGTTCACAAGCCATTCCCATCCTGATAGTTGTGTTTCACAATGTCAGTTACGGAATTTTATTCACTTTTCAAACGTACATGTTTAAAAATTACTGTTAGATAGCAAACACTGGCAGTAATTGCAATGCTCATGAAGGTTCTAAATGTTACTGACTTCTAGTGATCAGAATACGGTGAGCAGAGTTCTTTATCACAACTGTACAGAAATAAGTAAAAATTTCTTTACATTTTCATTACTGTTCATCCCTGAATCTGTAGTTTCCCAGTTGCAGCTTAAGTAGCCGTTAGAAAAGAAAGCAGCGCTTCTGACGGATTGGTCGGTTATAGGAACGAGAGACTGGGGGAGGCAATGTTATAAACGGAACGAACCAGTGAGAGAGTAGCATTGTATGGCAGGAGTTTCAAACTGATTAAATTTATCATAAATTTACTTCAATGGAATTTTATAGACTTTTTATTTATTTTTTAACCGATCGTCCCGATGATGCTCACCGCTTGGGCTTCATTGATACCTGCTTCGGGTAACATGTGGCCCATGGGCCGCGGCTTCGATACGAGTACTTTAACTGTTCCGAAGTCGCTGTTTAGGCAGTTTGTTAACGGGGAAGAGACGGAACGATTTGTGAGTGACCTAAGCTGCACGTATGTTACGTTAATAATCACTTCATACCACATTAAAAATTATCAGTAGTAATGAACTTCGTATACGAAAGGTAGCATTGTGATTTGAGTATGCCTGTCAAGACTACGAATGACAGTAACCGATAATTTACACTTAACTCCAGAAGTGTCGTGAAACTAGAACTGTTAACGATTCAGTTATTTACCAGTCATTAACAGTAAGTTACAGGCTACTAATAATAACCAAGAAGGGTGGTATTTATTAATGTTTACCATTAGAAATGAATTCGACTGAAGGATGCGACTTCTGTTACTAATTCAATACTCCGATCGCCGAAAGTTAATTAGATTACGATAAAAATTTGCTGGCAGAAATCTTATAATCGTTGCCAGCTACGGTAGTAAACTGTAGAGAAAAGGAAGAACATAGAGGAAAGGAAGAAGACTTATAGAAAATATACTTTCGGTGTTAAGGTTGGCAACTGACACCAAACTTAAATAAGTGCAATATCTTGCGCATATGAGCGGGAAGAGTTATTACTGTTCCATTTCTCTACAGGCTGTTTATCACTGGCAGCAGTTACACACCTGAAATATCTGTGGCATAAACTAGGAACATTATATAAATTTTTTTGTAGAAAACTGAGGCTGTAGACATACATCGAAAGAATCTTTTGGAATTACAACTGATCTCCAAAAATGCAGTTCTCAAAACATTCGTTCGCACTTTTCTTGACTCTTTTCTTTACCAGGGATGGCCGAAAATTCGGTCCGCGATACATGCCCTGGCACGGGTAGCTTAGAGCTTGGCCTGGTTGCGAAGTTTCCCCCATGTCTGCACCAAACTCTTTGCGGGAGGAGGAGGAAATAGCAAATGCGCTGCATTCAAATGAAATTCGGTCGCACTGGGTAAGACTTCGTTTTATATTCCACATTTCTTAACAACATAAGTCAAAAGCAAAACTGGGTGTCAGTATTATTTTATTATACAGGCCCACTGAAAACATAATGTAATTTTTATCTGATACAGTCAGCATATGGAGAAACGCAGACACTTTTAACTGGTTTTGGAACTCAGGGTGCCACGCAATAGTGAGATATTTAGTTTCATAATCGAAAAAAATCTTTTACGCACATTGTTGATCGAAAAATTGCAGGAATTTTGCAATGTCTTTATGGAAACGCGGAAACTGCTTCAGGAAAGCAACGTAGACGTTGTGGACCGTATTAACGTTAAACAGATTCGTCTCTGAAATGTAAAATTCCTTGCATATCAGTCAGTTACATCGGCACACACGCAGGAGCTCTTTCAGCTTTAATGGAGAAAGATCTCGAAAACAGATGTTAGATTGGCAGTGTTCTCAAAACCTGCAGGAAAATACCCTTTTAATTCTTTCCAGACCAAAATTAATTCTTCAGACCTCGCGTTCTCTTCAACGCCAGTGAGCTCTGAGAATTGGACTGTCAGTATGTGTCCTTTATACAACGCCATTTTATCTTTAAATATATCCCAAAAAATTAGAAATAACTTCTTTCTCTCTTTGAAATGTTCTATTATAGGCAGTATGCAGTCACGTCCGCTTTAACTTAGAGCTCTGCAATGCATTTCAGATATTCTAATTTTCGTTCCTACACTCCTTCTTCCTTCATAAATTCAACAGTAGTGAGACTGAAATTAAAAAAAAAGAAGAATCGTTTGAAGTATGTCCCTTCGACTGACCAACGTACTTTGAAGAAATATGTGAAGAGTCCATACTCTTCGTTCATTTCCATCGAAAACTCTTGCAACTAAAGGTGACACAAAGCGTGTGACTTCAGGAATTTTGCTGTTTGTACCATCAATTTATTTATGTACTCCATACCTGCGTATTCAGTACAAAGTGTTTCTCGATGTAAAGAACAATGAATACTGTTTGTCGATTGTTGTAATATTTGGCTCTTCCATTGCTAACTGAATGTTTAAGTTCCTTCTGAATGGTACTGTAATGTCGTTTCATAGCAAATTTGTAGTAGCCGTTGCTTATGCGACTGCGTAATATATACTGAGACTCCTCATCCCTCTTTTCTGTCAATACCATTCATTTTCAAAGGACTGTGATGGCAGGTCGCTAGATTGCCTCTTACTGTGCAAACAGCCAATGGACGTATGAACGTCCTGCATGCCACGACCAAGTAGCGGAAGGTAAACAGCGCTTACACCACGATTCTGGTCAATTGACGAGAGTTGTGTCGACCGAAAAATGCTACAGTGCAATGGTAGATAAAGAGTGTGCTGTTCCGACTATTTCCGAGAATGGCTGAAGGGAGCCGAAGCAAGCCAGGTCGCACCTTGACCCGTCCATGACATACCCACGCTGCACTCGTGAACACTGGCGCACCACGGCCGGCCCTGACATATAAAGATCCGTAATAGCCTCGTAGCATGCGCAGGTCTGATAAGAAAACAGAAGGGTGGGGGGCTGGGCAGATATCAGTATTCTTCATAGTAGGCAGTAGCTGCCTCACAAGAATGGAAAGCTGACACACTTTTATTTCTTATTTATCATTACATTTGTCGGCCACCAGTTAAGCACCGCATTCCTCTATCGAATGTTATTACATAAACAGACAACATCAGTAGACGTCATGCTTAACACCCAGGTGACGAAAACTTTTCAATCAGGTACATGCAATAATCCATCTGGACTGCTTCAGACGTCTTTCTCGAATGGGGCTTTACAGAAAATTTCAATTACTTCAGTCAACTGGTTAAATTAACTTTCTGCAAGCTCAGAAGTAGAGAGAGAGAAAAATCCAATCATTGGCATGACATCAGTTTCCTATTCCCATCAGAATTCAGTCATAAAAAACTCACTTTTTTCCTGAGGAAACCAAATGTAAGTTCCATCTACCACTTCCACACAGATATTCACTAGGAATCCTTATCTATGAATAAACAGATCATCGCTTCAACTAATGTGTTTTATTTGAACGTAGTTTTTACAGTAACATCTATGTTGATCGTAAGCAGTGAAGACACAAAGAAGAACTAATCTCCATTACATTTTCATGCACAACGTGGATCGTCCATCTTTTTGATACATACAATTAAATACATATCTTTCATTTAAATCACAGGGAAGTAGCACACATACAGTATCTCCTTCCAAGCGATGACGTTTACCTAGGGGACAATAGCAGGTAGCTAGCTATATCATTAGCGGTTTCGTCGAAGATGCTGCCGTCTCGTGTTACTGCGATCTCGTACGATAAGAAGCAGATGCAATACCAACTATCTAAATACACAATTCCAGTTTTACAAACATACAAAGAACACCGACAATAATCTAACAGAACTTGCGACATAAGATTACCCGTAAATTGAGCTGTAGAAGAGATGGTGTAATTGTCCTGGTATTTGGTTACACCTCGCCAGCAAAGCAATGGTCTGAATTATGCCTGTTGTTTGGTCGAATTAGGTAGTCATTGGGTTGCGGCCTAAGTGCAGCGGGATAGGCAGTATTGAACGGGGTTTCCCCTCAAGCGTGCAACACAATCCTGTCTGACGGTTCATGATTATCCTGGAGGTAAGCGGTTTGGGAGGCGCAGCAGGTAGCAATAGCAGGCTGTAGTGGAGTGTGCGTATGCACTATAAATCAGTTTTTTTATCGAATGGGCAGCCAGCAGATGGCCACGTCCTTTGGAGAAATTATATCATAGCACTACAAGAAACGACAGAAATTTGGAGATCTAGCTATTCTCAGGGCCAAAACAGATCTACTGGAAGGCAAATATGAAGTCAAATAACTGTGAAGCTAAATTTTGATAGCAGACAAATATTTTTATTGAAATAGTTCACAAATAGGGTGTCACACAAGAATGATGAACTACTA
The DNA here is from genome assembly GCF_023897955.1 of Schistocerca gregaria. NCBI lineage: Eukaryota > Metazoa > Arthropoda > Insecta > Orthoptera > Acrididae > Schistocerca > Schistocerca gregaria. Next base: position 131,111,896 of record NC_064921.1, on the reverse strand, counting down.
TGTCATCTACTCAGATAACTATCTATTGCATTTTCCGGTCTTTTTCAATCATATTATAATGAGGATCACTATTCCAATGACATTCTCTAATGATGTTGTATAAAAGACATACTGTTTTGATTATAACACGTGTATGTTCTACGTTTGTCTTTAAAGGTATTCCTAATATGCGCCGTTTTGCACACGAAGTTCAAAATGCACATTGAGTGCGCTTTTGTGCACAATAAAAGCATTGACTGAAATACTTACTTCCATCTTTCAGAGTTCTTCCCATGAATAAGTACACTAAATTTGGCTTCATATGCGATGAAAACGCATGTTAAAGAACTTCAGGCATTGTTTCTGTTGGTGTTACATTGAGATTCACACTCCTCGTCACCTTATTTAGCACTCAGTGGTGAAACGTTCCTCGAGTACTTTGTCTCCCCCTTTCGTTGTCTTCTATGCCTAAAAGTTTTTTATTCACATTGGCAATAGCTTCCAAGCAACTGAGGAATAAAATTTATAATTATAATTGTGTTAATACTTATAACGATTCACAGTGTATTTTGTCACGTACCCCAGTGGAGAAGGGAGACTACCACAACCTATAATAATCATCAGCAATTTTATAATTTCTTATTCATATTGAAGTGTCATGTTTGTTAATGAGTTCTGATCATATTGCTGCACACATCTTATACATTATTGTTACTAGTTTCGTATTTCCCATATGGACGCTAAATGTCAACGCTCTGAAAGATATTTCTGTAGCTATATATGTTCAACAACTGAAAAGATCACCATGTATATTTTTCTTTATTTTTATGTTTACCTTTGTTTCAGATGAGGCGCTGAAATACCAATGGAAGCATCTGCAAGATCAGTAGCGAAAATAACGAGAAAGAAACAGTCTGTAGGTCTTGACCAGAAGCTCATGCAAACAGCAGATCGTGACAGCAGCACTTTCTATTAATATCATTCCTGCAGAATGAACTGATGCCAGGTAAGGCAACAGGCAAATTAAATACAGAGTAGGGAGCAAGCGGGAGGCTGGCAAATGTGTATTATCAGATTGCATGCATTCAGGGGCAACCATACATTCAGGGGAAATTGTCCCCCCACCCCCCTATTACATATAGTTATCTTCATTGACTTGTCAGTCCATGGTTGTTGATTTATGAGCCCCAGGGGAATTTCCGCCCTTCCCCTCCTCCTCCACCTCCTCTTCCTCTTTTTCGAACTTTCTGGGAAAAGGGATGCCAATCTGAGAGAAGTCCAGAATTGGATAGAACGCAGAATTCCTCCCTCATACACGCGGCAAGAAAAATTAGCAGATAGTCAGTTAAAATAGTCACATACCACACGAAACTAAATTGAAAATGTACCTAGCATTCTTGGTGATTCGTGCACACTCAGATCATGGTTCAGTACATAATACAACAAGCGATGGAACATGCTCCACTGCTCTAATTACACGTCGAAATTGAAGTAAAAAAAAATCCAGTCATAGTGGTAAATAATGCGAGGGGTTGTGTCCACCGACGTTTGTGTACACTACCACCCTTTTCCAAACGCTATCTGGAACATACATAATGGCAGCTTAATACACACTTGTAGTAGGTCACAATACAGCCATCCAGAGGGCACCAAGAGAGCAGGCGCAAGCTAAGTTTCGCATGACAGCCGACCCAACCAGTCTACGTCTTAATGTCCTCCGAGGAAGTGTGATACCAGATGTCAGTCTCCTTGGATCTCATGGACCCAAATAGTTCATCGGATTTGGGTATCCTTATGAAATTTGATATGCGAGGGATTGAGGGATGTGTGTGGCCTCAGAACAAGTGCACTGTCTCATGTGATTACTTTCTGTTGGGCAAAACAGAGAATGGTGGCATTACACTCATATTCAACATCTGGGAAAGTATTGCCGGAACACTGCATCTCTATCTCTCTCTCTCTCTCTTTTTCTCTCAAGTGTTTAACTCTTGTTGTAAGTTGTAACAACAGCACCTGAGACCCATAGGATAAGGTGTTCAGCGACAGAGTACTGCATTCCTATTGGCTACTGCTGAATCAGTGAAGACATATAAATCCTACTCACCGCTCCCTTCCGCAAGTCGTCCCCCTATCTGCCGTTGTCCGTAGTTGTGTCAGGTCACTTGTCTCCTTTCTTATGTGCTAAACGTTGATATTTATTAGTTAGTTATTGCAAGATGAAAAGCTCAATGAATAGCAGAAGCAGTGCCAGTGGCAAACATCCTAGGCAACCAGAGGAATTGCAATTACATATTCAAATCGATTAATATAACTATTCTTTCCCCTTCTATTCTTTTTTTTTACAGTTTATTCACTAAGAATTTCATAGTACTGAGGATATGCATTCCTACTGTTTCAACATATTTCCTCCAAATCACGAATCAGCTTGAACCTGAGAGGCAACAATGGGAGCAGTAACAGCATCATAAGTATATGTTTTTTTCTTTGTCGTAGTAATCTGTATACATAGTATGAGGCTGTTATTTAGTGGCCAACTAGTCGGAGATATTTTTTTCATAAAAAAGATTTGTTTCTTAAATTTCAGTGTAGTGTTGAGTATAAGTAATATGTTGTTATTTCATTGGCAATGAGTCTGACACACATTTTTAGTCTTGTAGATGATTTACAAGATTAGGAGCAAGAGGGACAGAGATTGTGAAGTCATACAGATCACAGCTATCATATAAGTGTGTGTTCTAAAAAGGATTTGTTCTTTGTTGTTTGTGTGTGTAAAGGCTTTTTTATGAGATGAGTTTGTTGTTGGTGATGTAATGGTGCTGGATCAATTGATCCTTGGTGGTTCAGACAAGACTTACGAGGTGCCACAATAGATGGACAAGATGGAGAGGGATGTGTGTCACTGAGAGGACGTAACAGAAGTGATTCCCTTTGACCTAACGGATATTTCACAGATCCAGAGGGGTATATGTACTTTGTATATATATTCACTTTTCTTACATGTAATCAGTGTTATTTCTTTCCTTGCAGTACCACAGACGATGTTTGGAATGTTACGCCTTCTTTTTTGTTTATCTTCCAGCCCAGCGTCTCTGGGGCAATGACTATCTCCACAGTACACAATGGTACAGGTTCTGGGGGCAGTGAAGAAACAACCATTCATTGCAACGTGCTCTAGCATGTAAGATGGAGCTCATCACTGATGTGAGGTCACAGCCGCAGCAGCAGCAGCCAAAACCCAGACTTATCCACCCCCACCATAGCCGCCATCACACTATCTCTGCTGTGGCATCCATGGGACATCCTCCTTCCAGAAACCCTCATAGGTAAGGCAACAACCATCTCCACAGCTGCAACTGCAGCCAGACTGCTCATTTTCTTGTCTAACCTGCAAAGTATGTGTCCCTCCTTGCCCTGGTCACAGCCAGTTTCAACAGCATCATGATCTTGTTGTAGTTGTAGTGATAATGTTGCAAGCAGCAGCTCTCTCATCCATCCTTTTAGTGAAAGAAATCAGATTAACGGTGCCATGCTGCAATTAGAAGACGTGGTAATTGAAAATGTCTTTCAGAGGTTAATCTCAGTCGCTTGGGTTGAGAACCCAGTACAAAGTTACCAAGATCCTGTAGGTTTTCCCAAAGCATGTCTTCTTGTTCCAGAAATGGAACTCCTCTAGGTTGCTAACGATCTGCAGTATCCTACCATTAAATGCAGCACTCTGCTGTGCATCCACCTGTCACAAACCTCCCCCCCCCACACCCTCACCCCCAAAAAACCTCTGGCAATGAAGACACATGCGTGCACTACATTTGAATTTAAAATGGCCTGATATTGTGGAGTACATCAATCACCAACTTGTTTCGTGATTACATCTTTATTGTTATACTGGACAGTTTTCCGAGATGGAAGTTGCAGAGGGTCAGCTAAATCTCTCAGCCAAATACTACACCTCGATATCCATAAGCATGTCTACGTTCTGCTAAATGGAGCGTGAAGTTATATCAAGCTTCCTAAGAATATAGCTTACAAGAGTGCATGTATAAATATCAAAAACAAATTTTACATGAATTGTTTTGCATAATTAATCCCGGCTTTAAAAGAAATTACAAGAAATAATCGAAGCATGCATCTCATTATGACAGATATTTTGACACTGAGTTCCCTATGAAAATCTAGGACACACCTTTATTAGAGGTTCAGAATACTGGAATAGCGGTTCATGTTTATGGCCTGGGGAAACGCAGGTTAGATGAGCAGAACCAACAGCATAAACATATTGTCATTGGACCCCTCCATTTCTCAAAATTTCCTGTGAGTGTAACATACATGTAAACTTCCTGCGCAGGCCGCGGTGGTCTAGCGGTTCTAGGCGCTCAGTCCGGAACCGCGCGACTGCTACGGTCGCAGGTTCGAATCCTGACTCGGGCAGGGATGTGTGTGATGTCCTTATGTTAGTTAGGTTTAAGTAGTTCTATGTTCTAGGGGACTGATGACCACAGATGTTACGTCCCATAGTGCTCAGAACCATTTGAAACTTTCTGCTGTTTTCCGATGGAGACAGACATCATTATGTTTTGATGAGGTACATGCCCCGTCTCCTATACTCCCAACTGAGTAAACACAAGGGTAAGAAGGATATTTTCTTAAGGTGCTTTAGTATATTTCATTAGACAAGCTACTAGCAAAACCTCTAGTAGACTGTGCTTCCATGGACCCAGTAGATACTACAATGCCCACCGATTAAATGTAAATGATAAAGTTTAAGAATGCTCCTTTGTTGTGTATGCTGACTTTGAATGCCTTCTACCTTTAGTTACCCACTGTGAAGGTTACCCTACAACCCCACATACAACATTCTCAGAAAAACATGTATATTTTGTGATCAAAAGTATCCGGACCACCACAAAAACGTATGTCATATAAGGTGCATTTTTCTGCCACCTTCTGCCAGGTACAGGCAACGTGAGATAGCAGAATAGGGCACTCCGTGGAAATCACTAACTTCGAATGTGGCCAGGTGAATGGGCGTCACTTGTGTCATACGTCTGTTTGTGAGAATTCCACACTCCTTAGCTTCCCTAGGTCCACTGTTTCCGAAGTGACAGTGAAGTGGAAACGTGAAGGGGCACAAAAGCGTACAGGCCTACATCGTCTGTTAACTGACAAAGACCGCCGACAGTTGAAGAGGGTTGTAATGTCTAATGCGCAGACATCTATCCAGACCTTCACACAGGAAATCAAAACTGCATCAGGATCCACTGCAAGTACTATAACAGTTAGACGGGAGGTGAGGAAACTTCGATTTCGTGGTCGAGTGGCTGCTCATAAGCCACATGTCACGCCGGTGTAATGAGCGTAAACACTGGACGATTGAACACTAGAAAAAGTTTTATGGAGTGACGAATCACGCATGGCACACAATGTGGCGATCCGATGGCAGAGTGTGAGTATGGAAAATGCCCGGTGAACGTCATCTGCCAGAGTGTACAGTGCCAACCATCACAGCACAGGCATACATTGGTGTTTTGAGCGTCTTATGGTTTCTACTGTTAAAGAGCCATTCGGGGATGGCGATTGCACCTTTCATCGCGATCGAGCACCTGTTCATAATGCACTGTCTTTGGCGCAGTGGTTACACGACAATAACATCGTTGTAATGGACTGGTCTGAACAGTGTTCTTGCCCCCTTTGGGATGTTTTGGAACGCAGAAATCGGGCCAGGCCTCACCGACCAACATCGATACCTTTCCTCAGTGCAGCACTCCTTGAAGAATGGGCTGCCATTCCCCTAGAAACCTTCCAGCACCTGACTGAACGTATTACTGCGAGAGAACAAGCTACCATCAAGGCTAAGGGTGCGCCAACACAATAGTGAATACTAGCATTACCAATGGAGGGCGCCACTAGCTTGTCAGCCATTTTCAGCCTGGTGTCCGGATACTTTTTACCACATAGTGTATACAGTGTGGGATGGAGGCGATGGACAAAAGGAGGTGGTGGAGGAGACACAGAAAGAAAATGGGAAGCAGCAGATAGACAGAGAAAGGGGGAAGCAGGATATGGACAGATTGGAACAAATACATACCGAAGCAATGCCAGGTTTTCAGCTAGTACCAAGATGAAGAAAATGATTCTTGTTAATTTATACATCATACACTACTACATTACTAAAATTACCTCTGTTGTGCATGACTTGATATTTTTAGATGTTAAATGCTATTATTTAAATTATGTAACGCTATTTTTGTTTAAAACAAAGTTAAAGAGGAAAGTTGCTGGATATAGTTTTACTTACCACATTGTAAATATAATTTTTCCTCTTGCGACTTATTTGGCTGGAATTTGGTGCAGGGTATTTTCAAGCGTGTATCGATCTTTTTCAAAATACGATCAACAGTGTACACAGACATGCTCGTGTATTCATGGAAATTCTCAGACGGTGATCATAAACTCTCATAAAATGTATTAAACTTTACAAGCATGTCTCTCCATTTCACTAGAATACTCGGACCCTTCGATATGCTGAATAAATTAGCTTTCAGTAATGTATTTGCTTGCAGTTTCAAATCAGTTTCCAGTGCGTCCGACTCCATTGTCTGATCTCTGCTGAACAATGAACTGCTACTCCGGAGACTGTAGCGTCAGTTCGCGTCATAGCGTCATGGAACGTTCCGCCCACTCCCTCCCAAGCAACAATCGAGCCGCAGCCTAAATATGTTCTCGGAGCGTCGTTTCTGTTAACAGCTGAAACAAAATAACGAAGTTATGTTTCTCGGTAAGTGATGGAAAGACGACTTTCCTGAAATTCCATTTATCTCGCGAAAAACGCAGTACCTGCGATTCTGCAGAAGTAATCGGATTTGGGCTACGGCGCACAGACTCTGGCGGTTGCTTTCAAAGCCTCACACCTGGCGAACCCTTTTGCGCTGCGGCCGCGCGGGGTTGTGAATGGGGTGCGGAAAGCTCGAATGCCCGCCCCTCCTGCCCCTCAGAAACAGTGGCTAGCACAGCCCAGAGCGCCAACAGCATTACTCAGCTCGACCCTGCGCTGCACTGATTTTGTCTAATGGCCAACCCATAATTAGAGAACAAGTTGGCACTGGAGGACTGTAGTTTCAGCCTTTGTTCACGGTGTTAACGACTAGGCTCGAACAACTTTTTAAGAAATTTTCGGGTTTTCTGCATGTCTGATTCCACCCTCCCCTTCTTTTCTATCTTGTTTAAACGTTTAATTCCTTGTGTCTGCTATAATGAAAGTTATCGATATGTTACGTGAAACATACCACACCCTACAATGTGTCGTTAATTTTTTCGTTCAATACCAAGAATGGAATTATACTAGCGTAGGCTTCCGCTGCCAGCGTCAAATACATGAGAGTGTTCTGGATTTATTGCTGTGTGATAAAATGACTGCAGTGAATGAAACCGAAGTTTGGGTTTCGGTTATAGTGGCCATCCTCTGTGTCTAGTTTTTTCGGCATTTTTTTATGTTTCATTGTGACTTGTGTAATGAGCATGACACCAAGTCACAATTATTAAATCCTTTGGTATTAATGTTAGAATATCACAGCCGTTTTAAAACAAAACGTTTATTTCAGATACAAAAAATTGGAATAAGTATAAGGAAGCTACGCTTTCGCTATACACCAAAGAAAATCAACTATCGAAGAGTCTCTATATCAGATCACAACCTTCCATAATATATTAATACATAAAATAAATTTGAAAATCCAAGTATTTCCACGTTCTTCAGTAATGTTTCCTATATATTATGAAAAAGACTCAACAACAATTTCGTTCGTCACCTGTATCTTGGTAAGTGGTAACCCTGTTCCAGAATGTCTGCCGCCTGTCTGCTCTAACTCATTTTCTCGTTAACTAGTGGACAAATGTAAAGTCACCTCTTCTCCATACGTTCGGGTCGTTCGTAAAATCCTGATTTACTAATAAATCTGATTGCACTTTGCATATCTATTTGCAAAATAGGACTTCAGGCCGACATGTAGAAAAGCATCCCAGGTACAGCAGACTGCTCCTATAACGTACTGCCAGTGAAAATAAAGCTTGAGTGACGCCGTTATTTACCATGGAAGCGGCGTGGAGGTGATGTGCACGTTTCAACGGAATGCGAATTCAAAGCTGCAATAGCAACTAGATGTCACATAATACTGAAATGGAGGAAAAACTACTGTCATAACATATGTCAGATCCCCTAGATGGCACCTGCCAGGTAACCAAAAAGGTAACAAACAAAATAAAGCATATAATACCTACACCATGGATGGCATAAGATGGTTCAAATGGCTCTGAGCACTATAGGACTCAACTTCTGAGGTCATCAGTTCCCTAGAACTTAGAACTACTTAAACCTAACTAACCTAAGCACATCACACACATCCATGCCCGAGGCAGGATTCGAACCAGCGACCGTAGCGGTCGCGCGGTTCCCGACTGTAGCACCTAGAACCGCTCGGCCACTCAGGCCGACGATAGCATAAGAAATTAAGGTTTAAAAGAATTGTGAACATAGTTGTTTACAGTCACTAATATTCCACGAACTGGCATGAAATAGGTGTACGTAATGTATGTTATGGAAATAGTGATATATTTATGATTGTAACAAGTGTTTTCATATTGCTTTTAAATCTCAATTTCGAACGCTCGTTGTTTTATGTTTATGTTTATAGGTCAATGAGATTTTGAGCTGTAGTTCTTTTAATGCAACATATTTTGCAGTGCTTTTGGTGTTATGTACTACATTTTACTTGTTACCTTGTTGGTAACCTAGGCAATATTGTCTGGTTGATCTGACGTATATTATTACAGTCGCCTTACTTTTATGCCAATATTTTGTAACAGCTAGGGGCTGTCGCAACTTTTAACTACTGCTATTGAAACGTGCACATCGACACCTTCACGTCGCTCCCATGGTAACTAATGGCGTCACTAAAGCAGTGTTTTCACTGGAACCATGGTTTAGGAGCTATATGCAATATCTGGCATACATTTATGCATGTCGGGCTGCATTACGGTAGGTAATTAACATCCAGTCGATGTCGCATCTCTGAAATCGTCTTCCACTGCACGATGCATGTCGAGACGACAACGCAGTTTCCGTGGGAACCATTGGTGTCGCTTAACAACTATCTTTGCTGGCATACAATATACGAGATTTCGATAAATCGCCTCCGATGGCTATCGTTGTTCCCACAACCGATTATGTTTGGTAATCTAATTTGTATACATTTTTATGGCATATTGGCTAAATGCTGTTCACGCCAGTCACTTTATATAATGTAACGCAGGCATTTCATTATTTGTCATTAGCGTTTGAAGAAATATTATGCATATCCCCGATTATTACTACTGTTACATGTCATGCTAGCCTAAACGGCTATCGCTGATGTTATTTAGGTATGCAGTGGGCGGGGCATCGCGTATTGAAGTAACAACTGAGTTGCTTTCCTCAGTTGTTGACGTTCGTAGAGACTCAACGCCTGCTCCGTTCATCGCAGCGAGTACCATCAAGGGTATAGTTTCTTCTTCCAATATTTGTTAAAGATGATGTACACTCCTGGAAATGGAAAAAAGAACACATTGACACCGGTGTGCCAGACCCACCATACTTGCTCAGGACACTGCGAGAGGGCAGTACAAGTAATGATCACACGCACGGCACAGCGGACACACCAGGAACCGCGGTGTTGGCCGTCGAATGGCGCTAGCTGCGCAGCATTTGTGCACCGCCGCCGTCAGTGTCAGCCAGTTTGCCGTGGCATACGGAGCTCCATCGCAGTCTTTAACACTGGTAGCATGCCGCGACAGCGTGGACGTGAACCGTATGTGCAGTTGACGGACCTTGAGCGAGGGCATATAGTGGGCATGCGGGAGGCCGGGTGGACGTACCGCCGAATTGCTCAACACGTGGGGCGTTAGGTCTCCACAGTACATCGATGTTGTCGCCAGTCGTCGGCGGAAGGTGCACGTGCCCGTCGACCTGGGACCGGACCGCAGCGACGCACGGATGCACGCCAAGACCGTAGGATTCTACGCAGTGCCATAGGGGACCGCATCGCCACTTCCCAGCAAATTAGGTACACTGTTGTTCCTGGGGTATCGGCGAGGACCATTCGCAACCGTCTCCATGAAGCTGGGCTACGGTCCCGCACACTGTTAGGCCGTCTTCCGCTCACGCCCCAACATCGTGCAGCCCGCCTCCAGTGGTGTCGCGACAGTCGTGAATGGAGGGACGAATGGAGACGTGTCGTCTTCAGCGATGAGAGTCGCTTCTGCCTTGGTGCCAATGATGGTCGTACGCGTGTTTGGCGCCGTGCAGGTGAGCGCCACAATGAGGACTGCATACGACCGAGGCACACAGGGCCAACACCCGGCATCATGGTGTGGGGAGCGATCTCCTACACTGGTCGTACACCTCTGGTGATCGTCGAGGGGACACTGGATAATGCACGGTACATCCAAACCGTCATCGAACCCATCGTTCTACCATTCCTAGACCGGCAAGGGAACTTGCTGTTCCAACAGGACAATGCACGTCCGCATGTATCCCGTGCCACCCAACGTGCTCTAGAAGGTGTAAGTCAACTACCCTGGCCAGCAAGATCTCCGGATCTGTCCCTCATTGAGCATGTTTGGGACTGGATGAAGCGTCGTCTCACGCGGTCTGCACGTCCAGCACGAACGCTGGTCAACTGAGGCGCCAGGTGGAAATGGCATGGCAAGCCGTTCCACAGGACTACATCCAGCATCTCTACGATCGTCTCCATGGGAGAATAGCAGCCTGCATTGCTGCGAAAGGTGGATATACACTGTACTAGTGCCGACATTGTGCATGCTCTGTTGCCTGTGTCTATGTGCCTGTGGTTCTGTCAGTGTGATCATGTGATGTATCTGACCCCAGGAATGTGTCAATAAAGTTTCCCCTTCCTGGGACAATGAATTCACGGTGTTCTTATTTCAATTTCCAGGAGTGTATTTTATATGTTACTACAATTATCAGACAGCCTTCTACATCCATTCTGCGTTCATATTTGAGTGTCTGAGGACGGTCAAGTAATGACCGAAGCCGTTTAGCTATCGAAATAAATATTTTTGAATTTAAGACTCTTTTTAAACTATTTTAAAGTACATTTAAACAGACCACTGTTCCTCCGCGAGGAATGATCTAAAAAAATACATTTCTTTCTCCATTATTTTCTTCAACAACTGAACATTCTCTGACTGCATTGCTTATGTATAATTTCTTGGTGTCCCATGATGAAGCGTTATTCTTTGTTGATGGGATGATTCTTTACAATAACCTGATGCTTCCCTCAAAGTTCGTCGTTAAAATAAACTGTGGATTCCTTTACCCATTCGTTGCTACCAAGTCGCATTTTAATTTGTCCCTCAGTTTCATAACATTTTTGAGATTTGTAACTGCAGCTTGCGTCCTACGATCCTTTTGACTGTCATCTGCAAAATCAACACATTCTGGTCCACTTTCTGTGGTCTCTTACTTTTCATTGATATCTGAAATATCAACAAACATTTTATTCTTTTGAGTCAATAGCTCCTTCAATTGTTTGCAGTAAAATTTCCCATCTCTGCATACAACGACAACCCTTTTTCCAGAAATTAAACACGATAACCACAACCATCGTAACGAAACCCACATCCTTTTGAAGATTTGCCATCAAATTTGTTCCTGTTTCCCGTTCTAAATAAAATCAAATCTATTCAGAGCGTCTATTGCAGGGAGGATTGTTTCGGATGTTAATGCTTTTGATAGATGCCCAGCACGGTAATCCCAGGTTCGTTTCATGTCATGTACGCTTCTATTTTCCCGTTGAACAACTAAAGCCTGCTATGGACTATATCCCAGCAAAGAAAAAAGTTCAAGATTGGTTTAACAAAAACTGGATGGTTACTTCAATGCTACAGAAGCTCTATACAGACTTCCTCCACTTTTACATTGCTCAAAACATTCTGATAACGTCACAAAACTGTCAGAAAAGTGTTTCTTAGGGGTGTTATTCAACTTAAACGTCATATTGGATTGAATGTGAGTCTCGGCACTCTGATTTTTTTTGTGCTATTGATAAAAGCATTTTGCTACAAAACAGTATAAACAGTTAATTGTAAAGTAAAAACAATGTAAAGAATGCAGAATGTAAACAACTGCAACATGCATAACGGTGGACAAAAGTGTTCTTCGTTTTTTCCAAATTAACGGATCTGTAGACACATTCCGATTACTGTTTAATGTGATAACTATGGGTGCGGCCACTTTTGTATCCCACCTGGTAGGCAGCACGTGGGTCTGCTCTTTAAACCTGAAAGTTTGGCCGAATGAAGGAAGCGAGTAAGAGCAGGTGACGTAAGTAATAGTAGTTTACTAGTGCAGGAATATTAACAGAGGCATACATAACTTTGAGCACGTAGGTGCGAAGCCATAGACTCGTTGTAAATAGTACTAAGTCTCTCTGTGAAGCGAAGTGTCCTGGCTGTCTGCTCTTGATCAAATGGACTGAATCTGGAGCGGAGCTCGTAGATCTGGACAGCACGAACTACAGGGCGCTGCCATCGGTGTCGGTGTCTTAGTGCCAACCTAAGAACTTGCACCTACGCCGTGGCATCGTACCTATCGGTACCACACCCCCTCCCCCTTGAAACGATGCGCCGTCGATAAGGATGGCTTCCGACGGCAGGTGGAGGGATCCAGGGGCGGAGCAGCTGAGGGGGCGGACAGCAGAACTGCTGGGGCGCGCTGTCCACCAGCGATCCCGAATTGCTCACGAGGCAGCGAGGAAAACGCCCAGTGGAAAACCTGCCTGGGCCAAGCACTGCCATGGAGTATATTCGGATGAGGAGGAGGAGCAAAGACCTCCATGGCCTATGGCGGTGCGGCGGGACAGCAGCCTCAGCGTCCATTGGTTCTGGCACCGCAGAGGAACCACACCACAGAGGCGGCGCCGGCGCCGGCGGCTGCCAGAGGTGGAGCCGTGGCGGTGGCGAGAGGCGTCCGTCCGGTGCAGGTGACTGGACCGGCAGCGGTGACGAGGGCAGGTGCGCCCGCGGTGGAGGCGCGAGTGGCCGAAGCGCGTTCGGTGCAGTGGTGGGCTCAGGCGACGGAAGCTGCGAAGCCTCCAATTCTGCTGGAAAACAACCTGGGGCAGAAACTCGAGGACGGCAGAAATATATATGGTTCCGGAGTCGTTTGACAGTGCCGATGGGAGCAGAAATGACAAATAAGGCGCGGCGAAGCTGGCGATAATGTGCCCCTACTCCCAGCGCTGTCTGCCAGAGAATGCACGATAGAACACCAAATCATGCGGCGCCGAGCCAGAACAAGGCGAAGCAGCGGAAGCGCGCGTTGGCAAGTGCAATAGCTGCAGGAGTGACCGATGGGCGCGGCCATGTATCAATTCCGCTGGGGAGCGGGTGCCGCGCAGCTGAGAGCGATAGGAAGCACGGAAAGTCCAGAGCGCGCACTCGCGAAACTGCGTGGCGCGCAACTTGCTTATCTACGACTTAAACGTATGCACAAAGCGTTCAGCCTCGCGGTTCGACTGGGGATGGAACGGGACCTAGGTCAGATGGCGAATGTCATCAGGAGCACAGATCGCTTCAAACTCCGATGACACGAATTAGGGGCCATTGTCGGAGACGATCGTTTGGTTTCTTCACACACACTATACACGAAGCCCATGGCGAAGCAGAAACAGTTGCAGTGACACCACCGTCTTGCAAAAGCGTAAGTTCAGCAGGTACGGAGTCACGCAGTGCTTGCGGTACTGGGCGGAATATAGGTATGGCATTGTATTTCACTACAACATTGCGGTGCAATCTCTGTGGCACAACCAAGGCCATCAGAAAAGAGTTCGGCAAAATCATCGCACAGTGGGGCAGCACTGTCTGCATGGTCACTAGCGTTGATGCAAAGTACATTGTCCTGAATTGCGGGACCAAAAAGTTCAAATTCCTCCATGCCAAAAATGTTCGTAGCATCACTAGAGTGGAGTACATGGAAAGACACTGTACGGGTCTTTGCACCATATGTGGCTAGCAAACTAGACACGCCGAGCTCTGAGATTTCCTGTCCAGTAAATGCAGTCATCATGGAATGCGATCGACGAAACGGGGACGAACCAAGCAAGTCATACGTTGATTTGTTCAGCAAAGAAACTGACGCACCAGTGTCCAGCTGCATGCGAACCGAACATCTACAATTGTTGAAAGACACAAAAAGTTTCCTCGCATCGCACTGAATGCGAGAGGTAGCGTCTGACAAAACTTGATGCGCATGACGAGCTGTAGAAACACGTGAAGCAGAAGGTTTTGAATAAATCGCATTAACATCCATAGGCTGATGTGAATCATGATTATGGTGGTTTCCGTTGCGGTGGCGCCCACGCGATCCACATGAATGGGAGACATGTTGTGAATTAGAGTTTCTCCTACTACACACAGCTTGCACATGTCATTTCTTACTACATAAATAACACTGCACTTGACGGGGTGGCAACTCTCCCGTGGGTGGGCACGAAACCAGTTTAGACATGATTTCAGTTTCGGAGTAGGTGCCTGGTTTGAAACCCGTTTACGTGTGCACGAGTGGTGCGGCTTGGCTGGCCCGGCTGGGACGGCACGGGAGGGTATGCATTGTGCTACGCTGACAGCACACACACCCGGGGTCACGTCGAATGTTGAAGTACCCATGTGTAATGCAACTTGTCTTTCCAGCAAGTCCAATACTTCCGGTAAAGAGGGGGTTTTACATTTGAGGATTTCTTAGCTGATGCGATGACCGCCACGTTCTGCGGAATAGTGTCTCGAATCGTTATATCGGCATATGAGCGTCCACATGAGCAATTAAAGTCACAATCAGGAGTTAGTCCCTGAAGGTCCGCTAACCATGATTTATTGGACTGAGTAGAGCCATGCCGGAGACGAAAGAATGTGTAGAGTGCAGGTACCACATTTACACTGTCACGGAAGTGGGAGTTCAAAGCATCAATCACTTCGTCGTAAGGTTTAGTTTCTGGGCGGGTGGTGTGAAACAATTTCACGAGCACACGGTATATCACAACACCCGCGTTGGCAATGTAAAAAGCAAGCCGCTCTGTACCTGGTGTGTTGTATGCTGCGAAGTGTGCTTCGAGCTAGGCGATGTATTCTGGCCAGCATGCAGCATCATGATTAAAGGCACGACATGGCAGCGCCGTCGACGACGGCGTCGGTACAGGCATTGGCGTCGGAGCTGCCGAAGTAGCTGCAGTTTGTAGTGTGATCAGTCCCTTTATGGCAGCAAGCAGCTGCGTCATTTGCCGAGCCTGAAAACGTACAAGATCAGACAGCGAAACTTGTTCCTGTGACGAAGCCATGGTTTACACTAATGAAAGTCTATATAGCGAAAGGTGGGAGTAGTCATAGACTCACAGTCACACGGGGAAATCACAAAAAAACTAAACTAGTACTGAGCAAAAAAAGAAAGTGATAGGAGAGGGAAAAAGTTTTAATTCCTGTTCGTCGCCAGCTTTTGTATCCCGTCTGGTAGGCGGCACGTGGGTCTGCTGCTGAAAACTGAAAGTTGGACAAAGGAAGGAAGCGATTAGGAGAAGGTGAGGTAAAACACGTCGGTGCCGCAAGTCAGTATAAGTGGTTTACTGGTGCATGAATATATACAGAGGCATACATAACTTTGAGCACGCAGGTGCAAAGTCTCTATATGAAGCGAAGTGTCCCGGCTGTCCGCTCTTGACCAAATGGACTGAAACTGGAACGGAGCTCGTAGTTCTGGACAGCGCCGGCTAGACCGCGCTGTCGTCGGTGTCTGTGTCTTAGTGCCAACCTAAGAACTTGCACCTACGCCTTGGCATCGTAGCTATCAATACCACAGCCACATCTGGCACCAATGCAGTCTTGACAATGACGGGATATGCTGTGAATGATATTAGTCTCGCGTTGAGTCAATAGAGCTCATTCTTCCTTCAGAGCCGCTCACACTCTTGGAGGGTACGTGGTGGATGCTGACGTGATGAAAGCCATCTCCCTACCGCATCCAGACACGCTCTTTGGGATTCAAATCAGGAGAGGGAGCAGAACAAGCCATGCTGCAGTATCTCCTGTTTTGAAGATAACATCAGCCATTCACGCTCTGAGAGGTGTAGCATTATCGTCCGTCGATACGAAGTCTTGGCCCACCTAACAACAACCACAGATGAGACCCCAAGATCTGGTCAAGATATCTAACAGCAGTTAAACCTTTTCCTATTCACCCGTACAAAGAAGAGGGGTTTCAGTGGTAAACTTAATTACTGCCCACACCATTAGGAATCCTCCTCGATATGGGTCTTTTTCCTCAATGTATGGGTCCCGAAATCGTGTTCCACATTCAGTTGCGAATCCATCGAGAATCACTAAAACGGGCTTCATCTGAGGAGCAACACTGGCCCACTATTCCGCCGTTCAGGTGGCATGTTGATGATTCCACTCGTGACGTACCCTTCTGTGAAAATGCATCAGAGGTATACATACAGGAGGTCTCCGACACTGAAGGCCACTCTGCCTAACCCTTCTGAACACCGTTTGCCTTGATACAACATGTCCAGTGGATGCTGCAAGCTCATATGCCAGTTGCCAAGCAGTACTAAGGTGGTATTGTCGTGCCCTTACAGCCAAACAACTGGCCTCTCTCCTGAGGTCACACGTGGTTTTCCCTGTCCTGGTCTCTATAAACTGTCGCTACACCCGAGAAACAACAAAACGATTCACATTAATGCCATTGGGCCAAGTCAGTTTGCGTCTGTCCTGCTTCCTTTCTTTCTATGGCTGTCCACTGATCTGGTAGGCATTTTCTCTGTGCCATACTGCACTGTCTGTGGTTGTTTACAAAGCGACTATGTTTATGAGGCTACCTGGTAAACACTAACTCATTTCATAGGTGCTCTGACGTCATTGTTGGCATGGTTGTCAGTTGACAGTGGCCCCAGAACACTGCATATTTATATTCTGGATAATATCTCAAAGAGTTGATTTAGAGATGCGATTCGTAACATAACACTGAAGTAACACCACAGTGCATTCAGAATTACTTTAGGATTGACAGTTCGGAAGAAGCACAGGTGAGCGCAGAACAGAGTTGCCAAGTCCCACACGGAACTCGAGCGTAGTCTCATGTTTCATTCAACTCGCTCACACATACTAACTATTAGATCTTTAAATGTGGAGACGACTGTAATTCGTTGTGAAATAGTTTCACCATGTGATGGTTTCATTTTTATTTTTTACAAAATGTTTATGCAGACAATAAAACGACAGATTTCTAGAAACAACTTTCCCATGACATTATCAAATTTTTGACATGTGAAAATGTTTCTTTGTTATTGAAGTTAGGAGTACACATTATGAGAATGAAATGTCAAGAAAACATCAAATTTTCATCCGTTTCAAACCTTGGCTGTGTCGAAGATCTCTAACGCAATCGTCTGCTCGTGTATAGTAGCGATAGGCAACAGATGTCTATATTTGTAAAGACGTGATGCAGATCTGATATGCATCCTTATTTCTAACACAACAAAAAATAAAATAATGCTTGTTTGGTATCTTAAATTGAGCAACATCTTATCTGAGAAACAAAAACAATACAAAAACGGCCATTGTATTGCAGACATTATTTTATTATTTTTCTATAATATGTATGCGCAGATTGAATTCTAGAAATGTACTTTCTTTGAAATTAATATTCGATAATGCCACCAAATTAATATTTCAAAACTTAGTGTGGATTAATTTTGTTATGCCAGTACTTACAAGTGCAAACTGCGCACTCCAAACGTGTAGCTCAATCGGTTTGTGCTGCACCTCTATGTGGATAATGGTAAAACTTCACTGACATCACTCTCGTCGCTGTTACAGACATTTGAAGTTTCGCTGATGCTATTGTCATTCAGAGAGATAATCATCTCTTCCATCTCTTCCACAGGTGTCTCCAAAACACCTTCATCCTGCCAAGCACTTGCCATAGTGTTGTGTGTGTGTTCGACGGCTTTATTCCAGTCTTCAGAGGTAACGTGAGTAACAGCTTCTTTAATGCGTGCTTCTACTGCGGAGAGCGTAAATTTTTGGTTGCTGCTGGCAATGTAACCTTTAATTTCGGTCCATATAAACTCTATAGGGTTGAAGTGACAGTGCTACGGTGGCAGCCTTACTATAGTATGGACATATATTTTTGCCAATTTGTCGATCTCATATTTTGGAAACTGCAGTTTGTGGAAATTTATTTTTCCATAAGTTTCCTTCTCAAGGTCATCAGATACATTACGTTATTACGCAGAAGCCAATTAATCATTTTCACCTTTCCCTTTGCCATGGTAGGTATTTTATGAAGAACAACTGAATGACGTGAAGTATTGTCTAAAAAAATAGTTGACGGTTTATCTAGATTGGGTATTAGAGTTTCTACGAACCACTTTGTGAATGTAATGTGGTTCATATCTTCATGATAATCTCCAGTCTTCTTCGATTTAAAGAGAAGGAGACAGTTTGGTACGAAACCTTACGTGGTGCCTCCATGCAGTAGAATCAATCTGCCCCTTTATCAGATGGCAGCAGCTTGTTCCTTTAATCGTGTTGTCTGCCCACCCCTGATTAACTACGTGACCAGAATTAACCCAAGTTTCGTCGAGGCAAACCACTTCATTAAATTAATGATAAATATTTGTCTTAAAAATCGGCATCGCCATGCAGCAATATCCTCCCTGTCCATCGATATCTCACGGCCGCAAAATTGTCCGTAGTGAAATCCTGCGTTGTGCAAAACTGTGAATAGCGATGTTCGACTGCCCTAAAAAATTCCAGATTCTTTAAGTGTCATCCATAACTTTGTCCGCCCCCCGTAGCAGAGAGGTCAGCGTGACAGAGTGTCAATCCTAAGGGCCTGGGTTCAATTCCCGGCTGGGTTGGAGATTTTCTCCGCTCAGAGACTGGGTGTTGTGTTGTCCTAATCAATCATCATTTCATCCCCATCGACGCGCAAGTCACCTATGTGGCGTCAAATCGAAAGATTTGCACGCAGCGAACGGCCTACCCGACGGAAGGCCTTCGTCACACGACATTTTTTTATCAATATCTTTGAGAGTGTGGGTTGTTCCTTTCTGCGATAATAATCGTAAATGTGTCAACGAATTGCATCCTCTGCAAATGAATCTAAATTCGTAACACGCTTATCCCTAGAACGTTTCTTCCAGGGAATACCAAGTTTGGATGGTCCTGCAACTTCCTTTTCTGTCTGAAACAGTTCCTTCCCAGGTTTTACGACAGTGTTTTTGTTGATATTCAGGGTTGATGCCGTTCTATCTGCTACCTTGTTAATGGAGAGTAATAAGCCACCATTAAGTTTTACAATCTCAAAGTAAGCTCTTAACGAGCAAACCATGTCTCTACACTGACCTCGTAAAGCAATTCCCTATCCACCGCCCGGCTGGAGTGGCTGAGCGGTTCTAGGCGCTACATTCTGGAACTTCCCGACCGCTACGGTCGCAGGTTCGAATCCTGCCTCAGGCATGGATGTGTGTGATGTCAACAGGTTAGTTAGGTTTAGGTAGTTCTAAGTTCTATGGGACTGATGACCTCAGAAGTTAAGTCTCATAGTGCTCAGAGCCATTTGGACCTATCCACGAGAACGACGTCGAACTTCTCAACTTCTAACTTTCGATGTACTTTCTTTTGACATGTTACATCAGTCACGACAAATAACTCCTTCTGAGTCAGCAAACGAATGTGCCTCTTCGTTACAAAACTCCTTGCCGCATACGTAGGTAATACTTTAACACGGTAACTCCTAAACAGCAACGAAACATACACAGCGCGCAGTTCTCGCACAGACTCACTCACTAAATCGTGGCACAAGAGGAAGTGTTGTGGAGTGAGATTTGGCAACTTAGGGTGCACGTGCCTGCTGGCCGGAGGCTACAGCCATCATGAGATTGGCTTCATCCGAGCCGTGCCTCGGGCGCGGCCTTCTCGCTACCGTTTCCGTCGCAGATGTCAATATTAAAGCAATTTTGAATGGACTATACAGCTGCGCATGGGCTCCATAATACTGTCTGCATACAATTGTCATGTTGAATGCTCATCTGTTCTTACTTCAAACTGCCACTGGAGTTACAGCGCTGACGTCTCTTATGTGCCAGAAATAAATCCCCCTCGGCATTTTCTTGGTTGGGTGGTGTATGGGGCGGTAACTGAATGTTTC
Organism: Schistocerca gregaria; assembly: GCF_023897955.1. Classification (NCBI taxonomy): domain Eukaryota; kingdom Metazoa; phylum Arthropoda; class Insecta; order Orthoptera; family Acrididae; genus Schistocerca; species Schistocerca gregaria. The sequence continues at coordinate 131,091,666 of NC_064921.1, read as the reverse complement.
AGTCCTTCTGAGTCAGTAAACGATTGTGCCTCTTCGTTACGAAACTCCTTGACGCATAAGTAGGTATTATTTTAACAATAACTTCAGCTTGATTCTTTATCATTTCGGTTAACACTGGTAATCTTTCTTTAATTTCAATTTTTCTCGTAAACGCTATGAAAATGGTATAGTCAGCATTAAAAACAGAAAAAATACATAACACATCCAATAATTTTCTTCTATTGGTATGCAGATATCTGCTTACACGAAATCTCGAAGTTTAATGGACTTCTGTTTTCTGTCACCGAACAGTAGCAGATAATGTTTACTGTAAATGGATGTGTCACAAAAGCTACTCTCAGTCGTCCTTATACCATACTCCTTCAGAAGGTGGAGCACATCACATTTATTTTGATGACCCTGTGTTTTCATGCTATACCTCTGCTACTAGTTACAGCAACACGAGATGCATTTTCTTGCCACAAAATTTCAAGCCAAACGATAAAGTCCATTTTCACTTCTGAATGTAACAATAGCAATAGAAATTTGAATGTGGCAAAATACGTATAATTTCTTATCTTTACAGTTATTTTATTGATTGATTAATTGATTTATATTTTGCATCCTTCTTTATAGAATATCAGTATTTCTTGGAATTTATATGGCTGATATGCAGTGTATCAATCAAGTAGATTTTTTGTAGAATGTGATTCACGACTGTCACTCGTTACAGCCCAGTCTGTTTACATTTACAGAAGACTATTTGTGTCTCACAACTGAAACCTACCTCTCAATTTTAGAGGCATTTGTGTGGTCACCTTGTCTTAACCTTCTTCCACTAACAGTGGGCTTGTCATTATAAGGAGGATCCTGGAAAGGAAAATAATATTTTTAAATAATACGAGTAGTGAATGTGTTCTAAAAATTGGAGTAAGTGAATTTATAACTTCAAACAGAGATTAGAACTTTTCCATAACCAATAATAAGAATAAATAGGTTCCCTGGGAAGTTAAAAAACCTGGTAACCTTAGATCGTGGAACAAGGGCCTGATGAAATCTACTGGAGTGGCAGTGCGTATTATGAGGATGTATTTCAGTGGCCTCTCTAAACTTACCCTTCACCATCCCTGGCTGCTTGTCAAGTCTCGTTTAATTTTCTTATATATCCACAGCACCTCTGGTAATGAGAATCAACAACTAACGAAGAGTTCTCCCTTTATTTTATGAAGATCAATGCAGGAGCACACACTGCCAATGTATCTACAGTGTTATTACCGGGTGTTTATGAGCCTTGCTTTACATAAGGCGTTGCTTTGTTGTTTATCGCACAAATATATGTACTTCGTGTGTGTGACCTCGGAATGATTATCACAGAAAAGATGAAAACATCGTGCGAGTTTTAACTGATCTATCAATTATTACTTTTTGTGAAAAAATGTATCTATTTGATTTTGAGTTTACTGTACCACGTTGACAAGCAACTCTGAAAATGGTGTGTTTCCTATAGTATAAGAAAAAATGGTTGAGCACACTCAGGCACATCAAGCACGTAAGGTGCAATACCCAGCACTGCAGTGTATTTTATTACTACTTTACCACGAGATATTACGACTTGTGCTATTCAGTGGCACACGATCCTCATCAGTATCCCTTTACCTACGCTGTATTGAACATAGTGAAACACTTTCTGTCCTTGTTCACACACAAGTGAATGAAGGCTGTTCCTTTACCTATACAGTCAGGTTGACAGCTCAGTAGTTTTCTAAAATGCTGGAGTTAATAGTTCCAGTGACCAGTGTGTGAAATTTGACATTTATTTGTGTGCGAATAAAAATAGAAACTGTTTCTAAATTTCCCATGAGTAAAGGAGTATTTTGTACACCGAAGCACCAAAGAAACAGTTATAGGCATGCGTATTGAAAGATTGAGATATGTAAACAGGCAGAATAAGATGCTGTGGTCGGCAAGACCTATGTAAGACAACAAAGGTCTGGCGTAATTGTTATGTCGGCAACTGCAGCTACAATTGGATGTTATCGAGATTTACGTGAGTTTGAACGGGATCTTACAGTCGGCGCACGAGCGATGGGTCACAGCAACTCTTAGATAGCTACGAGGAGGGGTTTTTCCCGTACGATCATTTCACGAGTGTACCGTGAATATCAGGAATCCGGTGAAACTCAAATCTCCGACTTCGCTGCGGCAGAAGAATGGTCCTTTAAGAACGGGACCAACGACAACTGAAAAACATTGTTCTACGTGACAGAAGTGTAACCCTTCTGCAAATTGATGCAGATTTCAATGCAGGGTGATCAGCAAGTGTCAGTATGCGAACCACTCAAAGAAACGTCATAGATATGGGCTTTCGGAACTGAAAGTTCCCTCGTGTACTCTTGATGAATGCACGACACAAAGGTTTACGCCTCGCCTGGGCCCATCAACACTGACATTGACCTCTTGAAGACTCGAAACATGTTGCCTGCTCGGACGAGTCTCGTTTCAAATTGTATTGAGTGGATGGACTTGGACGGGTACGGACACAGTATCATGACTCCATGGACCCTGCATGTAAGCAGGGGACAGTCCAGTCTGGTGGAAGCTCTGTGCGGCTGGTGTGGGGCGTGTACAGATGGTTGATGTGGGACGCTTGTTACATCTAGATACGACTCTGACACGTGACACGTACGTAAATGTCCTGTCTGATCACCTGTATCCATTCGTGTCCATTGTGCATTCCGACAGACTTGAGCAACTCGAGCAGGACAATCCGACAACCCACAAGTGCAGAATTGCTACAGAGTGGCTCCAGGTACACTCTTCTGAACTTAAACACCTCCTCTGGCCACCAAACTTGCCAGACATGAACAGTATTGACCATATCTGGGAGGCCTTGAAACGTATTGTTCAGAAGAGATGTCCACGCCGCTCGTACTCTTACAGATTTATGGACAACCCTGCAGGATTCATGGTGTCCGTTCCCTCCGGAACTACTTCTGTAGCTCCACTTCTGCGTGCTCGCAGGGGCCCTACACGATATTAGGCAGCTGTACCAGTTTCGTTGGCTCTTCAGTGTGTCGATGGATACCATGATTGAAGTAATAGTTACGTCTTGCAATGAAGTAGTAGCAAAAGACCATAAAATTCTAGACTGTGCACATTACATGCATTATGAGCCAGAAATTGGCCACGTACTTTTTTTCTAGATTTTGGAAAGTAAAAGATTTTTCAAAATTTATTGTCACGATGGTCTAGTAGCCTAAAAAAGAAGTACATATATTTTTTCACTTCCGAAAACAATTGATGCGCAAAGTAAACATCAGTTCTCCAGGTTGGCTCATATACTGACAACTATGCAGAAAAGGGTTAAAGAATTAGGATAGGAATTAGTGCCCTAAAACAATTAGAACGGGATAAATCGGATTAACGATGTAATCGTTCATTTTGAATAAATAGTGAAGCTGAGATACATTCGTGGACAAAAATCGTGGCTGTGTCGGGTTCTATAGGAAACGTAATGGATGAGGGAGATGTGTTGTTCAGTGTGGTGGAGCTGCTAGGCGAGGGAGCAGACTGGTCTTCTAAGAATCTGTGGATTCCAAGAAACACGACGGAGAGCAGCACACAAAGCGAGACGAGGAACGGAGGAGACAAGGAAGCGGCGCTGTCTGGCCGAGTGGCTGGCTGCGACAAGAGGGAAGTTACACAAAGCAGCGAACAGGAACAGGGCCCGGAGAGGTCACTCACCCGTCCTCCGGTGACAGGCTGGCAGAAGAGACGAGAAAGACATCGCAAATTCTGGAGGTCCATGATCTTCAAAGCGATGGGATGGTGTGACAGCAGTTTAACAAGCAGGAATCACATACTATAAGCACTGAAACATGAAATTCGAGTATTGGAATTCAAATATAGGAGCAGAACTTTAAATTATGTTTACAGCGGAAAGCCAAGGACAGTAGCAGGGCCTAAGAGCAGACTAACAAGCAGTTAATAGGTGGAGGGAAGGGATCAGCAGTAACAGATCTGACACGACTGATAATCAGTCAGTAATCACTGGTTGTTTAGAGTGAGCAGAGAGAAGTGTGACTGAGGCTAGGTCATTCCATTCACTTTTTCAAGTGTTTGGGATATGAACAACACAGTGAGGCGAGTCTAACCACTCAGTTGAACAAGAGTCTCTTCACACGTGAAAAAAATACAAGATCGTACGGCATTGTTGGCCCGAAGGTCCTATTCGGGGGAGTTCGGCCGCTGTATTGCAAGTTCTTTTTAGGTGACTTGTGAATCAACGACGATGAAAATGTAATGAAGGACACATAAAACCCAGTCGCCTGCCGGGAATTGAACCCGGGCCCCCTGCAGGGTAGACGGTAGCGCCTACCGCTATGCTACAGAGGCAGACCCACGTGAATAGTCTGACTGTGGAGAGAATGGAGGACATTATGCTTTCCTCGACAGAATAATGTGCGATGGAGCAGGAGTTTGTGGCCCCAAAGAAATAGGTTTCGGAACAGGAATATTTGAAGCAGACATCACGGCAAATAACGACGGACGGTCGTAGAGCACTCACTCACACACACACACACACACACACACACACACACAAAGATCCACCACGATGGAAACATCCGAACGGGACGAAAAACGCTAAATGTGGCGTACATATTGTAATGGTACTTGAATTACGTAACCATTACGGCACCTCATCTGAACCTCTCGATACCAGTAATATTCTACTGTTTTTCTGTTAACTACTTAACGTATTTAAGAGACAACATTCAGATTTTATTTCTTTTGTGATACATCGGTATGATTAATTTGCAATGATATTATTCTTATGTGTACTCTTTCTTTTGTCACTATGATCTTTGTCGTACTTGTAACTCTGATTTTTGGGCATTTAAGCGATAGTTAGTTGTTCACTTGCTAGAGAGTTGGACCTTGAGAGAGTCTAAGTGTTGGACGTCATGTTGGAAAGACGCATGACATAGTCAGATTATAAAATGTGAACTTTAACAGTGACTGTGAGGAAGATGTTTTCAAGTATGTTTCGTAATGTGAAGTGATGTTTTGTGTTTACGTGATATTGCAATTAAAAGGGAGAGTAACTTCAATTCGGAGTGCTGATTTTTTTTGATTTTTTTTAATTTTTTTTTTTTTTTACATCACCATTGTCCTCCAAAGTGTAATCTTGAAGAATGGTTTGTGAAGCGCATCTACAAAACTTTTGAATATAGCAGAAGAAAACCTAGGCCTCTTTGCATCCGAGCTTGGAATCATAAGCACCTAGATTTTCCACGATTGAGCCATGATTTTAATACGAGACACAGCGTGGGAAACACAAAAAGATGAGTGCCTAGTTTTTTTAATTATTACATGAAATGACTTTAATAACTGTGCTATAATGACACCTGCCACATTATATGACTGTTGTCGCCCGAAAATGTAGTAATTAGCAGTGTGCGCAACACCACAATCGTTTTAAATTCTGAGCATTGTTGTGGTAGGGTTGTTAGAATATGCAGTCAAACAAATGATAAAAATTTCAGAAAAATGCATGATTTATTCAGTCGTGGCCAGCCAGTCTTGAGTCTGACTTTTAGTTTCACGAACTTTTACACCATTGTTTACAAATGTAATATATTTACAAATGTAATATATGAACAGATTCCCGAGATATGTGTAGGGGAGAATAACTGGCCATTCATCTCCACACCCCCTTTCCCACTACAAATGTCAAAGATAGGAGGAACAATAGTGACAAGCTGATGGCTGTAAAGAAGCAGGTGGAGTTTCAATTTGGGTGTCAGTCATTTAAACTGATAACAAATTTCCAATTTGTACCTTCGCTGTCAGTAAATATAATTCATGGGAGGGCTTTTCTAACTCATTACAGGGTGATAATTGTGAAGAGAACGAATGTAGAAGCAAATACTGACAATAGGGCTGAAAGGCTGACACTTAGATGTAACCATGCCAGAAAAGGTGGTTTTGATGGGGCTGGAAAAAACTTTGAATGAACGTCGAAAGAAGGGTTAATGAGACAGAAAGTTGTTCTATGTTAAATGCACTGATCGAAGATAAATTCAGGAAGAAAAATTCAGATGAGGTAAAACAACAGTCAAAGGATATGCTACTCTCAAACTGAAGCGTTTTTCTGCAACTCCAGAGACTCCGAGCAATTTTGTCTATATATTTAAAGTTCATTAGCACCACGTGTGTGTGTTGCATCCGTACGCCGTTCCTGTGATTTATAGGGAAAGGATGGAGTAAGCAAATCGCTCTGTAATAATAACAACGGGACTCACCCTCACTCCACAGCATGCCGCCGTACCTAAATCCCACACCAGGGCATTGCTAAAGGAGGTTAGAAGAGCGAATAGGATCTTTTCCGGCAAGGCACGCAGTTTTGATCTGACAAGTGGAACAAGGTGTTGGAGATTTATACGTCTGGATCCGGTGTGAGATCCAACCGAAAGTAGTACTGAAAGAAATAGAGGAGTTATTCTATACCGGTACAGGCAGCGCCATGTGTGAGACGTTCGTCCAGAAAATTCTGAGAAGATATTGAAAGATTTACTCCATGAAACTACAGGGGTGTCCCTAATCTACTTCTAAAGAATTAACGTCCAGCACACAAACTGAGAGACAGCATTTCTCTTCCCACCATCCATAAGAATAGCCACTTGGAGATCGCAGATTTGTCAATTGAAAAAATTCTAGTACCCAGCAGGAACAGAAACGAGGACGCTGAAAACTGTGTTACGTAATTGGAATTAAAGTACTAATGAAAAGATATATTATCAAACAAATGCAATTTTCTCACCTACAAGTCCTACAGTGTATGGTATGCACCATTTTTAGTGCAAAGGTTACTTCGTTCGAATGCTGCATAATTCTAAACATTGTACACAGAGCTGGCGAGGTGTGCAACAACTGACCAGTCTTAAGAAGTTCCGAAAATGAACAGAGTAGGCCGACTGGTGAGAAAAAAGTGATTCAAATGGCTCTGAGCACCGTGGGACAAAACTGCTGAGGTCATCATTCCCCTAGAACTTGGAACTACTTAAACCTAACTAACCTAAGGACATCTCACACACATCCATGCCCGAGGCAGGATTCGAACCTCCGTCCTTAGCGATCTTGTGGTTCCAGATTGTAGCGCCTAGAACCACTTGGTTCTGGCCAGACACAGAGAGATAAATTATATAGATGAGATTTGTTTGATTGTAACTCATCTGACGTCCACTTGGTAGGGGGAGTACTTGAGCTTTGCATTAAAGAAAATGTATTTCGAATGAGGAGTGGGGACTGTGTGTATAACTTAGATTTTGCTTTGTAGTGTGCTGTTAGTTTTAGTTTTACTGGTGGTAATATCAAACCCAATTTTGATTGTCTAGTTGTAGCTGTTAGGCTGTGGTGAAAACTGATTTCCAATCATTAAAGGTCTCCTGAGCTTATTGAACGTACCGCCAGATGCAGGAATGCTCAGAGCTTTATTTTGTAGTGAATCAGTCGAGGGAAATGGTAAAGAGATTTGTGCTAACGATCAACCCTGAGTTACTTTCAGAGAATAGAGATGGTTTTGAAAGTGCTCAGGGCAGAGGTGCCTGTGGAACTATAGTACACTCCTGGAAATTGAAATAAGAACACCGTGAATTCATTGTCCCAGGAAGGGGAAACGTTATTGACACATTCCTGGGGTCAGATACATCACATGATCACACTGACAGAACCACAGGCACATAGACACAGGCAACAGAGCATGCACAATGTCGGCACTAGTACAGTGTATATCCACCTTTCGCAGCAATGCAGGCTGCTATTCTCCCATGGAGACGATCGTAGAGATGCTGGATGTAGTCCTGCGGAACGGCTTGCCATGCCATTTCCACCTGGCGCCTCAGTTGGACCAGCGTTCTTGCTGGACGTGCAGACCGCGTGAGACGACGCTTCATCCAGTCCCAAACATGCTCAATGCGGGACAGAGCCGGAGATCTTGCTGGCCAGGGTAGTTGACTTACACCTTCTAGAGCACGTTGGGTGGCACGGGATACATGCGGACGTGCATTGTCCTGTTGGAACAGCAAGTTCCCTTGCCGGTCTAGGAATGGTAGAACGATGGGTTCGATGACGGTTTGGGTGTACCGTGCACTATTCAGTGTGCCCTCGACGATCACCAGAGGTGTACGGCCAGTGTAGGAGATCGCTCCCCACACCATGATGCCGGGTGTTGGCCCTGTGTGCCTCGGTCGTATGCAGTCCTGATTGTGGCGCTCACCTGAACGGTGCAAGACACGCATACGACCATCATTGGCACCAAGGCAGAAGCGACTCTCATCGCTGAAGACGACACGTCTCCATTCGTCCCTCCACTCACGCCTGTCGCGACACCACTGGAGGCGGGCTGCACGATGTTGGGGCGTGAGCGGAAGACTGCCTAACGGTGTGCGGGACCGTAGCCCAGCTTCATGGAGACGGTTGCGAATGGTCCTCGGCGATACCCCAGGAGCAACAGTGTCCCATATTTGCTGGGAAGTGGCGGTGCGGTCCCCTACGGCACTGCGTAGGACCCTACGGTCTTGGCGTGCATCCGTGCGTCGCTGCGGTCCGGTCCCAGGTCGACGGGCACGTGCACCTTCCGCCGACCACTGGCGACAACATCGATGTACTGTGGAGACCTCACGCCCCACGTGTTGAGCAATTCGGCGGTACGTCCACCCGGCCTCCCGCATGCCCACTATACGCCCTCGCTCAAAGTCCATCAACTGCACATAGGGTTCACGTCCACGCTGTCGCGGCATGCTACCAGTGTTAAAGACTGCGATGGAGCTCCGTATGCCACGGCAAACTGGCTGACACTGACGGCGGCGGTGCACAAATGCTGCGCACCTAGCGCCATTCGACGGCCAACACCGCGGTTCCTGGTGTGTCCGCTGTGCCGTGCGTGTGATCATTGCTTGTACAGCCCTCTCGCAGTGTCCGGAGCAAGTATGGTGGGTCTGACACACCGGTGTCAATGTGTTCTTTTTTCCATTTCCAGGAGTGTATATGACAATTATAAGCCACCCCAAAAGAAGAGTTGAGTATGAAGCCCAGCTCATGGAGTGAGAGTCCAGGAAGAGCAGCGTTGAGAACGAGTAAGGGGCTAAAAAGAGGGTGAAGAGAAGTGTCAATAAGTAAGTGAACAAACGAGTAACGAGCGATATGGATACACCACTGAGACAACGAACAAGCCAAACACTTGAGGAGAGAAAGGGAAAACAGAGAGCTGATGACAGACACACTAAATAGTAACAAACAGTCTGACAGCAGCTGATGAAGAATGGGGTAGATCAGGGAGAAGAGAAAATGATGAAGGAACAGGCCTCTCCACCATATATTGTAGTTATTTTAGTAATTACATTTTGTAAAATAGAGTCATTAGTAAGAATGAGTTTTTGAGGTATTTGTACTGATGGAAAGAAAATCGCAACACAAAAACGATATTTCTGGAATACATTTCTCTATGTAACACATTTAAGTGCGTAACGTTGCAAGATAACTGGTTAATGTAAGCACGAGATATTGAAAATGTGAAATGCTGGTGCATTAATAACAGGCTTAACCGCCAGAATGTTGAACGCAAACATGCATATGTCCAAGCATTTTGTTGCACAGGTCTCGTATGTCAGTCGGTGTGATGGAGTTACATGCCTGTTGGACTTGGTCTTCTAATGCATGGACGGTGAATGAAGGTTGTGGATGACACTTGAGATGCCATATGATGATGTCCCGTATGTGTACAGGAGAAAGATCTGGCGATACAGCAGGCCATGTCGATACTCTACAGGGCGTGTTGGGTTACATCAGCGGTATCTCGTGTCCACCGCCGACAGAAATAACGTACAGTGGCTACATTCCTGCCAAGTCTTCCAGCAATATTGCAGAAGGAACATACAGCTTCACGCAGTCCTATTATACGACCTCGTTTAAACTCAGTGAGGTGCTGATAATCGCGTCTTTATGGACTTAAAGGCATTCTTGACTAACATCAACGCACCACAACCCAGTCTGAACTGTAACTGACGCTCACGGTCGTTGTAGTGGGTGTTTAAAGCATAACCTGAACTGCATCCCGTTCCATGTAGATATCCAAATGTGAATCACTCCCCAGAAACACAGCTGTACCATTCATTGACAATATTTGCTTTCTTTACAAAGTCTCTGTTATTTACGTTACAGTCACAGAACAGGCTTATTAATCTCGCCCATCTGTTATCTCTGATGTGAATATTAGATAATTTAATTAGATCACAGTGCCATCTGTGGGTTCAAGAATACTTTATTTGTAATGGTCAAAGTACTTTGTACTATACAAATCGCAATGTTGGAAGCGACTGAATTCATAGCTGGCAATCTCTACGAAGCACTGAACAATACTTAGTTCCTGTACTTCATTATATGCTACATTACAGTCAATGTACAGAATACAAAATGTTGAGACTGCATGACTATTGAAAACTGAAAACTGGTCGCAGTATCTAAATATGTATCCTCAGCATGAATCATACACTGCAGAAAAACAGAAGGCGCAGATAAAATTTGAATAGCCACGTATGGCTTTGTTTGGGAAAGGAAAATGTCATTGCTAACTACCCTTCACCTTATCATGCCACAGAGTAAATCATCCCCAACAAACATTACTTGATAATGTACTTGATACACAGACGTAGTGTAAGTAGGCTGTTCAGGTTTTTATGTTGGTAACGCCACGTAGCGCTCTGTATGAAAATCACTGACTGTGCTAGGTGCAGTCTGTGGCTGGTTTGCATTGTTGGAATTTGCTATTGTAGCGTTGGGCAGTTGGATGTGAACAGCGCGTAGTGTTGTGCAGTTGGAGGTGAGCCGCCAGCAGTGGTGGATGTAGGGAGAGACACAGTGGATGATCTGGACGTGTGTCCATTAGAAAGAGTAAATTTGTATTATTGGATATAATGAACTGTTACATATATATATATATATATATATATATATATATATATATATATATATATATATATGATGACTTTTGAACATTATCAAGGTAAATACATTGTTTGTTCTTTACCAAAATCTTTCATTTGCTAACTATACTTATCAGTAGTTAATGACTTCAGTAGTTAGAATCTTTTATTCAGCTGGCACTATTGGCGTACGCTGTATTGCAGTAGTTTGAGCAACGAAGATTATTGTGAGGTAAGTGATTCATGAAAGGTATAGGTTAATGTTAGTCAGGGCCATTCTTTTGTACGGGTTTTTTAAAGTCAGATTGCATTGGGCTAAAAATATTTTCTGTCAGTTTAAGCACAGTCATTTATAATTTTTCTAAGGGGACGTTTCAGTAGATAGGGTGACAAACCTTTACTAGGACACCAAGCAATATACACTGAAACATGTCACTGCATTCACACTCATGTAAGTTAGCTGCCACTTACCTTGACAGAAAAAATTCGTAACCACAATCAGCAGTGGTGCAACATAAACGAAATTTGGAAGGTGAGTTTCTACATCAGAAAAATGATATCTGTTTAATTTCAAGCCACTCGCATTTTGTAAACTTGTTTCACGGTATCACAATGTAATGTAGCGAGGTGGATACATGGCCCCACTTTGTGGAACAGTGTCTTGACGAACCAGGAATCCTGTCGCCTTGACAAGAGAGACAAGTACAGGCCACCACGAATAGTCAGCTGAATGAAATGTTGCACTAGGAACCGGACCACCACCTACAACGCACCGTAACACCCACGAAAGGGGTCCACACTCTAGCCACAATGGTGGCAAGACGGATAGCACAATACCTGGGCAACATCTTCCCCCAGTTTTTGCAGCAATGTAGCTCCATACTGTAGCAGCTGACAAGCAGCTTATGTCCACACCATCAAGGCAATGTAGGGTTATAAGAGTCGAGGGGCATGAAAGGAAAAGAATGGTTGAGAAGGTAGTGAGACAGGGTTGTTGCCTAGCCCGATGTTATTTGGTCTGTATAATGAGAAAGCTGTAAACGAAACAAAAGAAAAATTTGGAGTAGGAATTAAAATCCACAGAGGAGAAATAAAAACTTTGAGGTTTGCCGACGACATTGTAATTCTGTCAGAGACAGCAAAGGACCAGGAAGAGGAGCCGATCGTAATAGACAGTATGTTGAAAGGAGGATATAAAATTAACATCAACAAAAGGAAAACGATGATAAAGCGATGTACCGAATTAAGTTAGGTAATTCTGAGGGAATTACATTAGAAAATGAGACACTTCAAGTAGTAAAAGAGTTTTGTTACATGAGAAGCAAAATAACTTATGACTGTCGACGTAGGGAGGTTATAAAATGTAGACATGCTAGGGCTAGTAAGCGTTTCTGAAGAAAAGAAATTTCTCAACATCGAATATAGATTTAAATGTCAGTAAGCCTTTTCTGAAAGAATTTGTATAGAATCCATTAATGGAAGTGAAATAAGGATGATAACTAGTTTAGACAAGAAGAGAAAAGAAGCTTTTCGAAACGTGGTGCTACGGAAGAATACTGAGGATTAGGTGGGTAGATCACGTAACTAATGAGAAGTACTGAACAGAAATGAGGGGAAGAGGAATATGTGGCACAACATGACTAGAAGAAGGGATCGGTTTGTAGGACACATTCTGAGGCATCAAGGAATCATTAGTGTAGTATTGTAGGGAAATGTGAAGGGTAAAAATCCTAGAGGAGGACCAGGAGATGAATACACAAAGCAAACTCAGAAGGATGTAGGTTGCAGTAGTTATTTGGAGATGAAGGGGTTTCCACAGGATAGAGTAGCGTGGAGAGCTGCATCAAACCAGTCTCTGGACTGAAGTCTACAACAAAAATAACAACACTTTTCATAATTTTAGGTGACATTAGTGGAAAACAGTGATCTCTCAGTGACAATTAAAAAACAGTATCAATCACACTGCTATTTTTTTTTAATGTGACTGATTTCGGCCTCTAGTTGTAGGCCATCTTCAGGTGAGACACTGTAAGGGTAAAAATTAAAAGTTGTTAGTTTCATACAGAAGTCAGGACACATTAAAAAGAAAGTACGTTAAAATGATGTGTCGTTAACCATCCAGCTGACGATGTCGACGCTAGGAACAGCTGTGCTGACCGCAGTCGTAAAACTGCTGCTGATGGCTGAGCAGCCATGGTGAAAGAGGTTGAACATGAGTAGCATGATGTCAGTGTCATCGAGTGGGAAGCGATTTCCGTGTCGAATGTTTAGATTTGAACGTCTATTTTTAAAATTGTACATAAACTTAACTGTAAACGGCTAAAAACCAGAAATTCCAACACGTTCTGTATTTCGTATTCACGTTAAAACCAGTTTCATACATATTAAATAATAATTTACGTGACAGGTTAAACCGCAGCTCAAAAGGCCTTCTCCACCCAATAGTTAGCTTTATGAATATGCTGTCTCATAGTAATTCCTGTTAAATCTATTACACATTATTTTTACAGTGCGTCATCTGCAGAGGATCTACTACTAATGCCAAAACCCTTCATACTGTTAATAAATGACGGTGTAATCGAGACAGGATTTTCCTAATTTAATTCAGGTATAGTTTGTCTACAACCAGTTTCCGTTCATTGGAAATCCTTGTGCAGTTAGGTGCACCCATTCGTGAAAAAATTCTTAATATGGCTTGGCTGGCTTAAATTTTTGTCAGCTGTGTGTTTTTTGTCCTTGAAATCTGTGTTTCAGTTCAACATACGTTTTTGTCGTTCATGCTTCTGTCATGGGTTTCTCTGCATGAAAAACTGTACTTTAATTTGTGTCGACCTACCGGCATACTAAAACCATTTCTATTCTTCCTTTCAGTCAGTTATTGTAGTGCTGTGCGTGAACTTATATGTGTCTCATTTTGTGATTTTTTATTCTTTCATTATCTGTGATTTCTATTGACTTGTTGCACATGTAGTAGTAAAATATAGTGCACTATGGATGATGCATGTCTGTGATCTCAGGCTGACTTTGAAACGTCCCCTTTAAAAATTTATACAAGACTGTGCTTAAACTGACACACAATATTTTTAGCGCAACGCAATCTGACTTCCAAAAAACCCTACGAAAGAATGGCCCTGACTAACATTAACCTATACGTTTCACAAATCACTTACCTCACAAAAATCTTCGTTACTCAAGCTACTGCAATACAGCGAGCGCCACTACTGCCAACTAAATAAAAGATTCAAACTACTGAAGGCACTAACTACTGATAGGCATAGTTAGCGAATGAAAGATTTTAATAGAGTAGAAACAATGTATTTACCTTAATAGTCGTAATATATATATCAGTTCATGACACCAATTCTCACAAATTTCAAAACTCCGCCATCTCTCCCCCCACGTCCACCACTGCTGGCGGCTCACCTCCAACTGCGCAACACTACGCGCTGTTAGCATCCAGCTGCCGCTGCCCAACACTGCAATGGCGAGTATTACAACAATGCCAACCAGCCACAGACTGCGCACGGCACAGCTAGTGATTTTTATACAGAGTGCTATGTGGCGCCGGCGTTAGCAATAAAAAAACCTAAACAGCCTACTTACATAGCCCCCATGCTCCCCACAAAAAAATTTACAAATTGTTTTGGGCAGTGGCCAATACAAATTTGAAAACTTTTTTCATAATTACAATGACAAAGAAATGAAATGCACACACTTATCGATACAATGTTGGTCAAAAGCTAAAATTCTCTCACAGTCCATAAAGACAGTCCTGATCGTTCATCACAGTAAAACTGCAGTGTTTTTGTCAAAGTCTGAGCAATAAAGGAAATTGCACTTGGAAGTAGTGGATTTCTAAGCAGTCTTGAAGAAGTAGTGTTGTCCTTCCAACGAAAGGCAGTGCTGACTCTTGACATGCATACAGGTAATGGGCCACAGCAGAGTCAGTCGACGTTGAAGACTATCGGTAGGTAGGTCATCACAGAGCAGACCCACTGTAGTCCTGGTAGACATTACTATTGGTGGGCCACCAGAAGTGCAGACCCACTGCAGTCCTTGTAGAAATAATGGTATTGGTGGGTCATCAAAGGTGTAGACCCACTGTAGTCCTTGTAGAGATGGCCAGCAGCCATCTGTTTCACTGTGCAGGCGCACAATCACCATTGAAGAGTCATGCGGATAATATAGCAAGTCCATAACCGCCACTTGTGCACTCACAAAAATTGTTTTTGAAATGTCCTTACAACCAGCAATGCTGTTATCCAGTCCCTTACTGAATTATTAACACACGTGCAAACACTATCAGTCCCTACTTCTCACATATTGTCCATATACTATGACCAACAGAAACGTGTGCAGTGAAATGTAATTTACAAGTTACTTAATTTGATGAACTGGTGTCAATTACAATTTTATAACATAAGAATACAATAACAAAGGTACAAAATACATCTTTATAGAACATAACAATATAGATAACATTTGCAGTAGTACAGGCTTTACAAAAGAATAGAAATAAACATATACATCAGTGTTACAAGAATTATGACATAAGTACATACAAAAAAGATAAAAATAACTTTTGAAACATTAACTTCACACATGAGCATTAGAACAAAACAGAATAAATAATGTGTCAACATCTTTACAAAGCAAATAACATGTTATTAATGCAAATTATATTTGAGGATAACAGTATTCCTTGTCATAGTGAATGTAGCTTAGTATTAGAAAAATTCTGCAACATAAGTCTTATCAGATAAACATCTAAAGACAGGAAGAACATAAATACACAAGGGTACACAAACACATAGTGGGATAACACAAGGAAAGGGCAGGGTTTGTTTTACTGCAGTATTTTGCAAACAAAACTTTCTTTACTTCTCGGAGATCTCCCTTCGTTCTTCATTATTTCCAAAAGTCCTATCTATACCTGCTTTCTGTACTTTTCTCATATAACCTCTCAGTGCATTTCTTCAAATCCATCGCAACTCATTCTCTTATATAGGCTACCCCCTCTTAAGCTAACTTAAATCTACTGAGCTCAGATGCTTAACTAAGGGACGAGGCAATGCAGCAGCACAAAACAATTAATGCAAACAGCAATGACAAAAAGTGCAAGTAAGCAAAGCAAGCAGCAATAAATGTAATAATTTATATCTAAACATGACAAAGCTGAAGCAGAAAAAATATTACAGTAAAAATGTTTAATGCCTATGTCACATCTTAACACTAGAGTGATGCATCACGAGAACATACGCTAGCAGATAAGTTACCAAATCGTAAAAAAAAAATTATTTTTGCAATTCCTGTGAAGGGAAATGTCTATTTGTGCTCTCTTTTCTAAGCAAGTACGTCATAAAATGATTCTTTACTGGGTCTGTAGACAGAAAATAGTGATATTAGTACATCTATTAAATTTTATTTTAACCAATGCTGCAGTGCAGATGGAAACTGGATATTAAACAAAATGAGCAGTCTCTCAGCTAGAAAGACAATAGATATAAAATGTTTCTCATCATTTCATTTCAGTAAATATCATAAATTAAGAGCTTCACAGTGTAATCATAAGTTTTCAAGTTTGGGCATGTCGTATTTCCGATGCTTTCTACAAAGGAATGTCAATAGCGAGGTTAATGGCCTCCTTCTTTTCTCCACCTGTGCCTCTGAAAGGCACAGACTAATGACTTTTTCTAAAGGCGGCTGGCACACCTGGACGCTCACAACGCATTACGTCACAGTCACTTACCTTTCATACCGAAATATTTACGACAGCAGTTTCCGCTACATTGACAGTCTCATATAAAAATATTTTCACAGGTTGAGAATTTGTATTATAAATGTGTAGAAAATAAAATCCTATAAATATATCAGTGTCCAAAAAACTTTCGTCGGCATTGTAATACATTCACACATTTACATACATTTCTCTTTACTCTTAAAGTACGATTCTTGGTTTCCAACCACCCTTTTCACAAACCAGAGTTCCTAACCACTACTCATTATTCCTTACCTTATTCGTCGACACTGCTTCAATATTTCATCATAACAGATATGTAGCATAATCAAATAACTCATATAGCATCCGCTTATTGATCATAAACATATCGCAACAGCATAATTCACATCGTCGTCGTAATAATAACATCATAACACCTCAGCCAACTCTCTAAATCGTCGTAGCTTCCTCCAATAATTTCAAAACCTAAAAGAAGTTCTCTGCTCATGTCAAGTGTCATCTACCTGAAACGTACTTTAAAAATCATGATCCCATACCAACTACAACATTCAAAGCTCTCGTAATATCACAATGGTTCCGAAAAAAATATGAACTGTTCACAAAGTACAGACAAAATACAATTTCATAAGTGTGAAGTTATCCAACCGTATAATTATGTAAACATCTGTCACTGACGTAGTAAAATAAATGTTTGTCTCTCCCAGTTAAATGATCAGATAGCTGTGTAATTAATGTGTTAGAGAAATATGGTACCGATGTGTAAAGTTGTATAAGCAAATACCATATTAGCTAGGGCTCCTTGTGCTTGCCATACACATGGTACACAAAATAAGCGTGTACCCCCCTGAGGATAATGTAATTATATCCTCAGGTGTTACAGATTACAGCAATGGAATGAAATGTATCACGGAAAACTTTCTTTGTAATTCAAATATGTTGAAAAATAAATAGTTTAATGCGTGTCCTGTAGCGCTAAATGTGCGTCTTGCTGTAAGACAATCTCTGTGGAAGTGTCGTAGTTATTGTCCTCCGAAAGCTACGTTCTGCAGAAGTCAATGTACTTACCTCATAATAAACGAAATTGAAATGCTTTGCGTATAGATATCTTAGTTATTACGCTTATTGCCGTGATGAAGTAAGTACTGTACTGTACGTATTGTTGTGCTACAGAAAAGGCTGTGTCATTGTAGCTATACCACAAACGTTACTACTAAAACATGTTTTACTTTCCAGAAAAATTCAGAAAAACTGTGCAGATATAAAACAGATTAACTGCAAAAGCAACATTGTAAATTGTCACTCATTAGTAGCGTCGTGATAAAATCGTGTAGCTGTCACATAAACGAACCACTGTATCATCTGGTATCTCACAGAAAGTACTTTAAATCCAGAATGTATTTTCAAGTAAACCAAAATGTTGCATTAAAATCTCATTATCAATACTGGTAAATGTTCTAAGTATGTGAGCCTTATAGTCGTTACGTAATCGTGCAACTAACAAGCAAGAATGTACACACGAAATAACACAGTGATGTCTGTTCACTATAACAATGCACTCGTAAATACTGTCTAAATATGTTCCGTAGGTTCTAGACTGGATAGTGAACTTCAAAACATTGTCGCATGTTTGTTTCTCAGTGTGACAAATTGTACTAGTAGCGTGAAGTGAAAAATTTTATGGTAAAGACTAAGTTAAAAAGCAGATTGTCTCTCAATAAACGGTTTTACATGTGAAATATAGTGCAATTCTTTACTCTTCATAGTACTCAGAGTTTGAACTGAAAAGCAATTATCATGTGATTACGTCGGTAAGGAACACTGGAATTTTGCTCAAGGTTAGCTTATGTTATTTATCTCTGAGCCAGCCGGCGCACGCGGCTGCCTGCGGTGTGAGTCATTGCCTGTCTCTTTGTTGGCACGCGCCGTTATTGGGATTAGGAGACCTAACTTCTACAAATTCACCTTGACGAGAAGGCCCTGACCTGTTTGAAGCTCGCCAGTTCTGATGGAATTCAGCTCTGTCGTTTTGTCGGTAGTTTACATAGTTTCTTGTTTGTCGGTCATGTGGTGGAGAATTTCTCCAGGAATCGTAACTGCGTGCTGAACTGTTGCGTCTGAATTTATTCTGTCTCCGTTGATAATAATAGTTCTGGTTACCATATTGTCTGTTTCTCTGATTGTCTCTGTGATAGTCATTACCGCGGAGAGGTGACTTTTCCCTGTAATTATTACTACTCTGCCAACGGTTGTTATACGGGTGGTGTCTGTTTTGGTCACGATTTGTATTGTGAGAATAGCCTTGTCGTGTCCAGTTATTATTTATTTCATCGTGGAATTGCGACGGATGTGACCTGTAATTGTTGTGTTCCTGTTTTCGCGTTCCGCGATTGTCAGTGTCAATTTCTAATTCTTGTAAGAGTCCCTGAAAAGCTTCAATGTCGTCTTTGCAACGGCCTGCCAAAATAATATGCCGTAAATGTTCAAGCAATTTGATTAAAAAATGCAGATGAGTTCTGACGGGCTGTATGGGTTTGACAGGTACGGATTCTTGTGCAACATGTCTTCAAAATATTTCACAAGACTGGAAAATTCAGATTGTTCGAAATGTTTCATCATCATGATGCCATGTTTTACTCGGTCTTGTGTGGCTTGGGACCAATATGCTGAGAGGAAGGCATGATAAAATTCTCCTTCATTATGACAATCGTGAATGACCGATCGCATTCTTACAGCTGGTTCATTCTCCAAGTAGCCACACATAAATTCTAATCTGTGCTCTAGTGACCAGTTTGGAGGAAAACAATGAGAGAATTGATGGAGCCACGCTTGTGGATGAATGTCGTTGCCAGAATTCTTAAATGTTTTGAATTTACGTGTAGTAATGAACAGCTTATAGTCAAAATCATCGTGTCGGCGGGTCGCATATCGGTCATTGTTACGTCGTTTCGGCGGTTCCATCTCAAAATTCGGTGTACTTTGCCAACTTCTTTCATAATCGCCAAAGTGCCCTGTGTTGTTATTTTGTGGCAGTTCCGTATTTTTATGTCCCTCTTCCCGCATTGGAGCGCGAGTGTCCTCTGAAATACGTAATTGTTGTATTACCTGTGTCAGCTGATCTTGTACTTCCCGTATTTCTCTTTAGTGTTGCGTACTAATTTGATTCAGACTTTGTTTGAATTTCCTAATTTGTTCGCACTCTTCTGTGTCATTAAAGACTACCGGTTTTGTGTCATTCTGATTATCATCTACCTTCGTAGATACATTAGTGAACTGATCCGAAAGTTCGGCTACTTTCTCCGATAGTTAACACATTTCCTCAGTGTGTTTTTCTGAACCAAGTTTCAGAGTGTCTATTTGTGTTGAAATCGAATTTACTGTGTCCTTTAAGTTTTCCTGAGTTCTTGCAAGTTGCGTAACTGAATCGGTGGATGCAACTGAATCAATTTTAGCTTGCAAGATCTCATGATTTTCATGAACAATTGTTTGCAGTTCTTTTATGGCTGCTTCGTTATTCTGTAATGCATTTTCATGCCGCGAAAAAATTGGTTGGAAATGCTCACAAATTTGTGTTTTTACGTCATTACAGACTTTTTGACATTTCGATTCGATTTTATGTAATTCAATAGTTAAATCTTCATGTGTTTGATCAAGCGTATGTTCCATTGAGTCTAACGTTTGAAGCTTTTGCTCCATTGCGTCTAACTTTTGCTGTGTTTGTCTCTGATTTTGTTCCATTGTGTCTAACTTTTGAAGATTATGTTCCATTGTGTCTAACTTTTGAAGCTTTTGCTGTGTTTGTCTCTGATTCTGTTCCATTGTGTCTAACTTTTGAAGATTTTGTTCCATTGTGTCTAACTGTTGCTGTGTTTGTCTCTGGTTTTGTTTCATTTGATGCATTAATTGCAATAATAATGTATTAATGTCTGGAATCTGATCCTCTATGCTTTTCGACAGTGCATTTGCACCGGCAACATTCACAGTTTGACAAGCAGAAAATGTGTCTCGACTTATTTGAGAAAACGGTGAGGACGCAAAACCTGAATGTACAGTATTTGCAAGATTGTGTCCTGTCATATCGGATTCCTGACGCGAGCTGTTGCCCACCGATCGATCGATAATGCTTCCCTGTTCACTAACTGTTTCACTTCCTACACCATTATTTGCAGCCCGCTCCATTTTCCTATGCACTATTACCAAATTACTACTTTGAACATTAGTGAATTCATTACATGGTGGCGCTAGCACATTGCTTTCGTCTTCACTGTCATTTCTCAGTTTACTTTGGAACCTAGTATTACGTTTTTCACACGCCATTATTGTCACAATATTTCACACGATAACACAGAAAAGCACAATTTGAAGAGCAAAAATAAGAGAACACATTAACATAGCACTGAAAATAATATCTAGTTAATAGCAAGCGCAGCTGCGAAATACTTCGTGCAAAACTACATGCATGCCACAACTATATTACTGTACAACAATGAAAGACTGCAAGTACAAAGGAAATTCTCTCTATGATTACGCCCTAGCAATAAACAAAAGCTACACTAATTACACAAACTACAAGGAAAAAAATCAGAAGATTCCAGTGAGGTATCCTTGGCTAAGGGTCGACATATGAAACGTCCCCTTTGAACAATTATACAAGACTGTGCTTAAACTGACACACAATATTTTTAGCGCAACGCAATCTGACTTCCAAAAATCCCTACGAAAGAATGGCCCTGACTAACATTAACCTATACGTTTCACAAATCACTTACCTCACAAAAATCTTCGTTACTCAAGCTACTGCAATACAGCGAGCGCCACTACTGCCAACTAAATAAAAGATTCAAACTACTGAAGGCACTAACTACTGATAGGCATAGTTAGCGAATGAAAGATTTTAATAGAGTAGAAACAATGTATTTACCTTAATAGTCATAATATATATATCAGTTCATGACACCAATTCTCACAAATTTCAAAATTCCGCCATCTCTCCCCCCACGTCCACCACTGCTGGCGGCTCACCTCCAACTGCGCAACGCTAGGCGCTGTTAGCATCCAGCTGCCGCTGCCCAACACTACAATGGCGAGTATTACAACAATGCCAACCAGCCACAGACTGCACACGGCACAGCCAGTGATTTTTATACAGAGTGCTACGTGGCGCCGGCGTTAGCAATAAAAAAACCTAAAGAGCCTACTTACAACTTAAACAATCTTTCTGTGTGGGCACCTCTTACAGTCGTAGCAGTTACCTTGATTAATGATGTCTTTGAAACTCGTGCACTGCAATCATCGTAAACGATGCTTTTATGATGTATCAGTCTAGTGCTTAACTCTTAGTTCACACTTAAACCGAGTACTTCACTTTTATGCTTTAATGTTGAAAATTATTTGTGGATAAGTACTGGGAGACCAGGGTTATCTGCATGAAGCTAAACTGGAAGTGAATGCCATCTATTCCTTAGGTGTTGTGATTACATTATGTACCCATTGTATCCTACGATATTTCGCAGGCCTTGTGTTGTTGTAAACCAAATGCATGTCCATCGCAAAAGAAACGAGGAACTGTGTGATGGAGAGCCTAACAAATTTCCTTAACCGTATTTTTTTTATCAAAAGTAATGAGGCTCTGTTGAAATTTTTATTTAGTCGTCCAAGTGATGAAAGGTGAATGTTACTTTCTTCCATTTTTCATAACCTCGTTCTTCAGCTGTTGCGGTTATATATTTAATCTTCATACAATCCACATTATTCTCACACAGGTCGATGACTGGGGAAGGATTTATGGACAATTTATTTTATTTTATTTTATCGTTTAATAAGTCAGATCAGCTATTTCATTCCCTTTCATATTTCGGTTTCCTGTGTAGCCACTATCATAAAAGCGGTAACCTTGCTTCTTTGCATCGAGTTTCAGGCCATTGCTTCCTTTCACTCCGTCACAGACTGCAAGGAAAAATTCGTTAGCTTTCTTTGAACTTAGCCGTCGGAAGAGAGCCACAATGGCTGAAAAGAACTCCTTTATCTCTTTTTAAAACCAGGTCTTTTGACTAGTGCTGCGGAGATCACGTGAGGAAGCTTCGAGGTCATACTACAACTTTCCTCTGTGGTCAAAGCACTGAGGCCATTGACCGCCTGTGTTCTGAATGGCTTAGCACGTCGCATTTTGTAGAGGACGTTGGGGGCTTAGCGAGGCCGTCGCACCATAAGGTTTATACTCGAGACTAAGCGTCTGCAGGAGTTGTTTCAGTCATGTACTGACATTTCTGCTGGGACGACGAGCTAAATGTTATTTCAGGTTGAAATTTGTAATACATGAAGTGCATTCGCATTTTCAAATATGAAACCATCTTGCGCTGTATACTGGAATTACTATAATGAACATTCGTGCCAGACTAGGATTCGAAACTTGATTTCTCGTTATACGCGAGCGGCCGCCATAACCGTTTCGGCCACAAACAACGGCCAGATACGAACTTCCATATGTCGTCCTTTACAACGTGCACTCGTATATTACGGATATTGCTGTCCGTAAAGGACATATTTATTGAGAATCGAAGGCCTGGTATTGGCGAGGAAATACGAAATAGCTATGCCTGTGTTCCTAAGAAGGGCGATGCAGTGTTCGTTCGGTCATGCATGGATGTTGTTGTTCTTGTGGTCTTCTGTCCTAAGACTGGTTCGATACAGCTCACCATGCTGCTCTATCCTGTGCAAGCTTCTTCATCTCCCAGTACGTACTGCAACCTCATCTTTCTGAATCTGCTTAGTGTACACATCTCTTGGTCTCCCTCTACGATTTTTACCCTCCACGCTGTTTTTGTATTTATAACCCTGTATTCACCTGACCAAAAGTCATGTTCCTCTTGCCACCGAAATTCACTAATTCCCACTACATCTAACTATAACCTATCCGTTTCCCTTTTTAAATTTTCTAACCTACCTGACCGATTAAACGATCTGACGTTCCACGCTCCGATCCGTAGAACGCCAATTTTTTTTTCCTCCTGATAACGACGTCCTCCTGAGTAGTCCCCGCCCGGAGATCCGAATGGGGGACTATTTTACCTCCGGAATATTTTACCCAAGTAAAGCTGCATGCCCTCGGGCAAAATTACGGCTGTAGTTTCCCCTTGCTTTCAGCCGTTCGCAGTCCCACAACAGCAAGGCCGTTTTGGTTAGCGTTACAAGGCCAGATCAGTCAATCATCCAGACTGTTGCTCCTGCAACTACTGAAAAGGCTGCTGCCCTTCTTCAGGAACCACACGTTTGTCTGGCCTCTCAACAGATACCCCTCCGTTGTGGTTGCACCTACGGTACGGCTATCTGTATGCATGCATGGATGTCCGAAGGAATATTGCATCGAACTCTTTAACAGCATGCAGTTTCGCATGGAAATCATAAATTAGGTTCTACTCGTATTCACACCTTTTGGTATCAGCACCAACTGGAATAATGATTTATTCGCTTTACTCATTTTGACTATCACGAACGTAAGTTAAACATTTCGTGTGACGTTTTAGATCAAGAACATTGCACTCACCTAAAAACTTTTTTTCTCCATTCCTTATGAAACTGCACATGACACTGCCTTCTTATGTTAGCAAGCATGACTGACCTTTTATTCAGCTTAATAATCATATTTCCATGTATCACTATTTCAGCAATTCACCTTCATTTTGCACATTAATCTCATGATTTATTGCGATAAGTTAAATTTATCTAGTCAGTAAGCTATATTGCACTTAGTACTCCTGCCTGTACGCTTGCGTATACTATAATCACATTTTTTCTTTGGTTTGGCCATAGCAGTTCCGGACGATCAACTGCTAATCATTTTCTTTACAGATAAAGTGCACTGCCCTTATCAATAATTCCCATATCATTCCCTGTAGACACGCATATTGTTAGAGGCATACGGCACTTGCTAGACTGGGATTTATGAAGCCCTGAGTGGTTCTTGTTGTGGTCTTCAGTCCTGAGACTGGTTTGATGCAGCTCTCCATGCTACTCTATCCTGTGCAAGGTTCTTCATCTCCCAGTGCCTACTGAAACCAACATCCTTCTGAATCTGCTTGGTGTATTCATCTCTTGGTCTCCCTCTACGATTTTTACCCTCCACGCTGCCCTCCAATACTACATTGGTGATCCCTTGATGCCTCAGAACACGCCTACCAACCGATCCCTTCTTCTGGTAAAGTTGTGCCACAAACTTCTCCCCAATCCTATTCAATACTTCCTCATTAGTTATATGATCTACCCATCTAATCTTCAGCATTCTTCTGTAGCACCACATTTCGAAAGCTTCTATTCTCTTCTTGTCCAAACTATTTATCGTCCATGTTTCCCTTACATACATGGCTACACTCGATACAAATACTTCCAGAAAGGACTTCCTGACACTTAAATCTATACACGATGTTAACAAATTTCTCTTCTTCAGAAACGCTTTCCTTCCCATTGCCAGTCTGCATTTTACATCCTCTCTACTTCGACCATCATCAATTATTTTGCTCCCCAAATAGCAAAACTCCTTTACTACTGTAATGTCTCATTTCCTAATCTAATTCCCTCAGCAGCATCCGACTTAATTCGACTACATTCCATTATCCTCGTTTTTCTTTTGTTGTTGTTCATCTTATATCCTCCTTTCAAGACACTATCCATTCCATTCAACTGCTCTTCCTAGTCCTTTGCTGTCTCTGACAGAATTACAATGTCATCGGCGAACCTAAAAGTTTTTATTTCTTCTCCATGGATTTTAATACCTACCCCGAATTTTTCTTTTGTTTCCTTTACTGCTTGCTCAATATACAGATTGAATAACATCGGGGAGAGGCTACAACCCTGTCTTACTCACTTAACAACTGCTTCCCTTTCATGTCCCTCGACTCTTATAACTACGCTCCCTGTATTTTACCCCTGCCACCTTCAGAATTTGAAAGAGAGTATTCCAGTCAACATTGTCAAAAGCTTTCTTTAAGTCTACGAATGCTAGAAACGTAGGTTTTCCCTTTCTTTAATCTTTCTTCTAAGATAAGTCGTAAGGTCAGTATTGCCTCACGTGTTCCAGTACTTCTACGGAATCCAATCTGAACTTCCCCGAGGTAGGCTTCTACTAGTTTTTCCATTCGTCTGTAAGGAATTCGTGTTAGTATTTTGCAGCTGTTGCATATTAAACTGATAGTTCGGTAATTTTCACATCTGTCAACACCTGCTTTTGTGGGTTTGGAATTATTATATTCTTCTTGGAGTCTGAGGGTATTTCGGATGTTTCATACATCTTGCTCACCAGATGGTAGAGTTTTGTCAGGACTGGCTCTCCGAAGGGCGTCAGTAGTTCCAATGGAATGTCGGCTGCTCCCGGGGCCTTGTTTCGACTCAGGTCTTTCAGTGCTCTGTCAAACTCTTCACGCAGTATCGTATCTCCCATTTCATCTTCATCTACATCCTCTTCCATTTCCATAATATTGTCCTCAAGTGCATCTCCCTTGCATAGACCCTCTTTATACTCCTTCCACCTTTCTGCTTTCCCTTCTTTGCTAGAACTGGGTTTCCGTCTGAGCTCTTGATGTTCATACAAGTGGTTCTGTTATCTCCAAAGGTCTCTTTAATTTTCCTTTAGGCAGTATCTTTCTTACCCCTAGTGAGATAAGTCTCTAAATCCTTACATTTGTCCTCTAACCATCCCTGCTTAACCATTTTGCACTTCCTGACGATTTCATTTTTGGGACGTTTGTATTCCCTTTTGCCTGCTTCATTTATTGCAGTTATATATTTTCTCCTTTCATCAATTAAATTCAATATTTCTTCTCTTACCGAAGGATTTCTACTAGCCCTCGTCTATTTACTTACCTTATCTTTTGCTGCCTTCACTACTTCATCCCTCAAAGCCACCCAATTCTTGTTCTACTGTATTTCTTTCCCCCATTCCTGTCAATTTTTCCCTTATGCTCTCCCTAAAACTTTGTACAACTTCTGGTTCTTTCAGTTTATCCAGTTCCCATCTCCTTCAATTCCCACCTGTTTGTAGTTTCTTTAGTTTTAATCTACAGGTTATAACCAATAGATTGTGGTCAGAGTCCACATCTGCTCCTGGAAATGTCTTACAATTTAAAACCTGGTTCCTAAATCTCTGTCTTACCATTATATAATCTATCTGATACCTTTTAGTATCTCCAGGGTTCTTCCATGTATACAACCTTCTTTCATGATTCTTAAGCCAAGTGTTAGCTATGATTAAGTTGTGCTCTGTGAAAAATTCTACCAAGAGGCTTCCTCTTTCATTTCTTAGCTCCAACCAATATCCACCTACTACGTTTCCTTCTCTCCCTTTTCCTACACTCGAATCCCAGTCACCCATGACTAGTAAATTTTCATCTCCCTTCACTATCTGAAAAATTTCTTTTATTTCATCATACATTTCTTCAATTTCTTCGTCATCTGCAGAGCTAGTTGGTATATAAACTTGTACTACTGTAGTATGTGTGGCCTAGCACGAAGTCAGTGTTCCAAAACATCCCAACGGTGTTCCATAGGATTCACGTCAAGAGTCTGTGCAGGTCAGTCCTTTACGGAAGTTATTACCGTGTAACCACTCCGCCAGAGGCCATGCATTATGAACAGGTGCTCGATCGTGGTGAAAGATGCAATCGCCACCCCGAATTGCTCTTCAAGAGTGGGAAGCAAGTAGGTGCTTAAAACATCAATGTAGGCCTGTTCTGTGAACGTGCCACGCAAAACAAAAAGGGGTGCAAGCCCCACCCATGAAAAACACAAGCATACCATGACACCATGGCCTCCGAATTTTGCTACACACACTGGCAGATGACGTTCACCAGGCATTCGCCATACCTACACACTGCCATCGGATCGCCACATTGCGTACCGTGATTCGTCGCGCCACACAACGTTTTTCCACTGTTCAATTGTCCAATGCTTAAACTCCTTACAGCAAGCGAAGCGTCGTTTGGCATTTACCGGTGCGATGTGTGGCTTATGAGTAGCCGCTCGACCATGAAATTCAAGATTGTCGCCTCCCGCCTAACTATCATAGTATTTGCAGTGGATCCTGATGCAGTTTGTAATTCCTGTGTGGTAGTGTGGGTAGACGTCTGCCTATTACACATTACGACCCTCTTCAAAATGGTTGAAATTGCTCTAAGCAGTATAAGACTTAACATCTGAGTTCATCAGTTCCCTAGTCTTAGAACTACTTAAACCTAACTAACCTAAGGACATCACACACATCCATGCTCGAGGCTGGTTTCGAACCTGCGACCGTAGCAGCAGCGCGGTTCCGGACTGATGTGTCTAGAAACGCTCGGCCACAACGGCCGGCACGATCCTCTTGAACTGTCGGTGGTCTCTCTCGTCAACAGACGAGGTCGGCCTGTACGCTTTTCGGCTGTAGGTATCCCTTCACGTTTGCACTTCACTATCACACCGGAAAGAGTGGATCTGGGGATGTTTATGAATGTGGAAATCTCCCTTACAGACGTATGACGCAAGTGACGCTCCATCGCCTGACGACGTTCGAAGTCCGTGAGTTCCGCTGAGTGACACATTCTTCTCTCTCACGGCGTCTAATTACTGCTGAGGTCACTGATATGGAGCACTTGGCAGTAGATGGCAGCACAATGCACCTAATATGAAAAACATATTCTTTTGGTTTTCGGATACTTTTGATCACACAGCGTAAGTAATTATTCTTCTGCTACAATTCCCAACATGGGAACAAAACGCCAGGAAACAGAGACATATCAAAGCCTTCGGTTAGTACACAAAACACGCTCAAATGTCGTAACTTAGAGGACCCTAGTCTCTGAGGATGTCTCGGATCCAGATTCATGTCCCAGGAAATAATATAACATGAGTTTTTTTTTAGAAGAGATAAAAAGTCGGGTAAAAATTATTTGAAAATTGACACTGCACGTGTTGCAACAGGTTTCGTTTAATAAGAGCGCTCAGTCTTTCCCACTGCCGAGCAGCCACAAGTGGTCAGTTGACTTCTTTGTCCGGCATTTTTTCTTGATAGGCGTAGGCTGAAAATCCTGGGTTGAACTATTTTGTTTCTTATTTCATCACATATGATAACCACACCAAAAACAATATACACATACAACGATGGTAACGAAATATGCACGTATAACACACAGCAGACGGTCATTAGGCCGAGTGGTTCTAGGCGCTTCAGTTTGGAACCGCGCGACCGCTACGGTCGCAGGTTCGAATCCTGCCTCGGGCATGGATGTGTGTGACCTGGACGAGCTGCTGAACGGAAGGGACAGTGTCTTGAAACGAGGATATAAGGTGAACATCAAGAAAAAGAAAACGAGACTAATAGAATGTAGTCGAATTAAATAAGGTGATGCTAAGCGAATTAGATTGGGAAATGAGATATTTACAGTAGTAGACGCGTTTTACTATCTGGATAGACGTATTCAGTTGAAATTTATGTCTCACACTAGGGTTTACGGTCCCTTAGCAGCTTCCAAGTCCACGTAGTCAAAAGATATGGTTCTTCATGTCAAAATTACTTTTGTACTGGCAAAAACACTCATCAAAACACCTATAGGGAACTACCCGTTGGCCTAGAGTCATGAAATCAAACAAGAATGGGTATTGTTCTGTGGGAGGACCAAATTTGTTCTTACTGTCCTAGGCTGCACTCTGGTGCTGTTATAAGTATCTCTGTGGAACCTTGTTCTAATTGGCTTTTCTTGTCACGAAACCACTTTGTAATCTGCTTAATTTGTCTAAGTCTGTTAACATAAAGTACAAGCCAACTAGACACTGATATTAGACAAACTGATAATATTTCTTGCCACAGATTGGTAAGCACTGTGTGGTACAAATCACAAGTTAACTAGTAATTATTTTTAGGGCGCACTTCATGTTTTAATGTCCATGTCGATCGAGTTGCTATATCCCCGACGTACTTAAGATGTGGAATGTCTGTAACATTCCTTTCCGTATGTTGCAGTAAAGTGGCCCATTGCCGCTACTGATATCCATAGCTTGCAAGCCACGCACTCTGCAGACACGACTTTATTTTGTTTGTTGATTGGGAGTAGCTGACTGTGAATTGTTATTTCTTTTGAAACCTGCCGGTCTATCAAATTGTTTTTTAAACTGCTTTGATAATTCTAATTGTTTAATTCAATATGTAACATTAATGGCCACGATTTCTGAAGAATATACTTTTTCTTCTTTTAGCCTCAGTTGAAGAGTGGTTCAGCGTGATTTCTTTTAAGTGTATTACATTTACTGCAATAGGTTTTTTAAAAGTTTGTGCCAACTTCCCTTTGTGGAGACCTCTGGAAAATCAGAGTAACATTTGTGTTGAAACCTTACTCTATTGGAGCTCAGTGCTTACCGCTACTCAGCTCCAAGCATCTACTGCCAAGGTAAATATCCACCACCGTATCACGGAGTCGTACAAAATGTGTTTTGAAAGTTGTGTTATTTTCCGATTGGTTGGGTAAAGTAATTTGCAAGAGCATATCACTAGCTTATATGAGAAACGTCCCAAAACTGCAATCAGATTGGCTGGTGGAGTTCAGTTTTAGCATCGTGGGACTGAACGAAGGTAGGGCTCTTCAGTTGGTCACTTGATTGTTATGTCATGCCATCTGTAGAGTTGTACAGAATTCATAGCTCTATGAATGTTTTTCCCGTAAAGATCACGGCAACTAAAAAAAAAAATTACGAGACATACAATGTCCCCCCAGAAGGAAGGGTCTGTATGCAGGAATATGACAGAAAACATCATTTGGAGCAAAAAACTTCGTATTGACGTATTGACACATGCTCTTCCTTGAACGTTTTCAGAGACAGAATCTATTTAACGTACATTGTGTGACCTTCGTTTGTACACCTCATGCTTCATCTATCCCATAGACTAAAATGTAATGGATTAAGATCTGGATATCTTGGTGTGAAGTTAATTGTACTTCCATGACCGGTCCAGCGATTAGGGTAAGTGCGGCGGAGTTCTTCCCTCGTATAAGTGAAGGAGTTCGTGACCCTGGATGTACACTGCTGTCTGCCTGGTCAAAGGAACGTCCTCAAAGTTTCCAACAAACGAATTTTCCAAAAAAATGCAAGTAATTCTCTCCCGTGATTCACTGTTCTAAAATGACCGGACCTAACAACCTGTTAATAATTAAGCCGCACCAAAACGAACTTGGAATTTGGTTACAGCTATACCGTACGAGTTTTCCTGGAACCACTGACGATTATTACGTGTATTGTTGAATCGAAAACTGGCTTCATAAGTGAATACGGTTAGTGACAGCCGATGACGACTATCATTTAGCCATTGATAAAATTCGGGTCGTGTAACACGGTCGCCAATGCGAAGATTGTGTATATGCTATGTGTTTTCCGCACTTAATGTCTCCCATGCATGTGACACTGATAATTTAAAGAGTCGCCCTACGCTCGTAGTAGGACTCCGCTGCTCCATGTCAACAATGTGTTGCTGTTCCTCCATAGATTGTTAAGCGACATGTTCAGAAGAAAAATGGAAACCTGCAAGAATACCTGTTTCACGCAATATCTGAAAACTCCGGTGAATGCTCTACAATAAGGAATTCGAATCTTCGAACAGCGAACAGTGTCGACCGTGCTCTTTGACTGCAGCAGGACCACAACCATCGCAGAAGCCGTAAACACTCAGCATGTCTGCATATTATTCATTATAGTAGATTATGACAAGTGTCTGGCGCAGTTCTGCTGTTACAACGACAGGTTATCAAGATTTAAGTGAGTCTGTACGTGGTGCTGTAATCAGCGCACGAGACTTGGGATACAGCATCTCCGAGGTAGTGGTGAAGTGGGGATTTTTCCGTATGAGCATTTCGCTAAAATACGATAAAACATGAAATCTCCGACACCACTGCAGCCGGAAAAAGATGTCGCAAGAACGGGACCAAGGACAACTGAAGAGAATTGTTCACCGTAACGGAAGTGCAACCCTTCCCAAAATTGCTGCAGATTTCGAT
Source organism: Schistocerca gregaria (assembly GCF_023897955.1). Lineage (NCBI taxonomy): Eukaryota > Metazoa > Arthropoda > Insecta > Orthoptera > Acrididae > Schistocerca > Schistocerca gregaria. The sequence goes on along the minus strand of NC_064921.1, from coordinate 131,059,960 downwards.
ACCGGGCCATCGGGAAGTCTCAGCGTATGAACCATTCAACGAAACATCATCGATATGGGCTTTCGGAGGCGATGGCCCACTCGTGTACCCTTGATGGCTGCACAACACAAAGCTTTACGCCTCGCCTGGGCCCGTCAACACTGACATTGGATTCTTGAGGACTGGAAACATGTGACCTGGTAGGACGAGTCTCGTTTGAAATTTTATCGAGAGGATGGACGTGTACGGATATGGAGACAACCTCATCAATCCGTGGACTGCGCTTGTCAGCAGGGGACTGTTCAAGATCGTGGAGGCTCTGTAATGGGGTGGAGGGTGTGCGGTTGGGATGATATGGGACCCCAGACACGTCTATGTACGCCTCAGACGGGTGACATGTACGTAAACATCCTATCTGATTACCTGCATCCAGTCATGTCCATTGTGCTTTCTGTCAGACGAGAGCAATTCCGGATGGACAAAGCGACATCCCACACCTCCAGTACTGTTACAGAATGGGTCCAGAAACACTCTGTAGGGTTTAAATACGTGCGCCTGTCACCAGATGCCCTAGACATGAACGTTATTGAGCATATCTGGAATGTCTTGCAACGTGCTATTCAGAAAAGATCTGCACCCCCTCGTACTATTACTAATTTATGGATAGCCCGGCAGGATTCATGACGCCATTTCCCTCCAGTACTACTTCAGACATTAGTCAAGTCCATAGCACGTCGTGTTGCGGCACTTCTGCATGCTCGCGGAGGACCTACACGATATTAGGTGTATAACACACCATGGACATCTTCAAGTTCAACGGGCTAATATAACGGCACGAAGACGTTCCGAGCAAGGAAGTTTAAAGCAACGAGGTAGTTTGGGCTAGAATAAAACGTGTAAGACGTTGGGGAGTGAGAGGAGTGCGTGTGCTCCTGTAGCGCTACATATGAAAGCTTTAGGAATATGGCATCTGTACATATGAAGTATCTAGCTGAAATGAGCGTCCCTCCCATTTGACTGAATATCGACCATTACTTTTGTGGGACACCATATATAGTAATAAATTCAAATTATTTCCCGACTCTCTTGTTAAAGTTAAATCTCCAGGATAACATAATCGCAGCAGTCACGGCTGGAATGAATACAAAGCCTCCTCATGACTCATCCCGTTGCGGCCGCGTATGCACGACTTCATTACTGGGAACAGCTGAACGATCATGGTATGTCTCACCTTTCAGTTATTTGGGTGGGGTCTTTGAGACCCAACATGGCACTGACTGTGCGCTCCCCCCTGAATCGATATGTTCTACATTGTATTCGAATCTGGGGATACCGACCAACACAAGCAGAAATGTGGAGACATGGTAGGCTTCAGCCTCAGTAACCCATGACATTTTGCCGCCGTCAAATTTCGACATATGCTGGTAGACATTTATTCTCCTTACGCGTGGCACATTGCAGATAATTGACCTTTGCTGTAGTAGGGCTCTCCATGAGTCGTGAATAACAATTTTGACTCTGTGTGTGTAGTTTTATCTGTGGTAGACTTGCTAGTAAGATCGCTGTGCTGAGGCATTCTTATTTGAGGCACAGTAGTGTACAGGCATGGTAGCGTATAGTTGAATTTTTCAGAGAAATAAAGCTTTACGTATGAATCTACGAGAATCTGTCTGGAATACCTTATTATCGTTATGAAAACACATTTATAAAACTTTCTTGTTTTGTTGATGGAGAATATTGTGGAGGAGTTCTAGAGGTATGTAAGTAGTTTTTGTAACGAGATTATTTTGTAACTTTTACAGTCTTCTTATGTCCTGCTATCTTTTATCAGAATTTGGTATCTCAAAAACGGCTTTCTTTAAAGTCAATCCCGTCTCAGTGATTATTGGTAAAGTTTTGAATTTTTGTCTTGTGTGCATTGCACCTTACGCCACACGAAGCGACAGATATATTTTTGGAGCAGATTATTTATGTACTGCTGGATCTGCTGATTTGTATTTCCTTTAGAGAACAGCAGACCTCCCGCCACAAAAACAGCATGCTGAGCACGAGGTATGTATGCATGCATGCTTATATGCATTAAACATGGAAGTGGAAACGTCCCTGCCGTAGCCCTCGGTGGTTCACAACCCACAACAGGCCACAGCAATCCACCCAAAGCACCGCCGCCTCACACCGAACCCAGAGTTTTGTGCCGTTCGGCCCTCAAACACTGTAGTGCAGCTTCATGTTTTCGCGACATAAAGACTGTTCCATAAGATATCTGGGGTGCAACCGCATAAATTTAGGTTTTTCCTCCAATACGTCGGCTGAATACCGTCCAGCTATCTTCAGAGGGAGCTGAGGTGACTTAACACTCCAGCACTTGCTACGTCTCTTTTAACTCGAGGACCGAACCACTGCGGATGTGGCCAAAGATACACTGTATACATTACATACACTATATAAGCGGGAAATAGGTGTAACATATGTATGGAAATTAAATCTATGGCTGCGCAGTCGATCCACACGCTAATATCGATGTGTCATGGAGATCGGTACTGTCGGTACGTCTTTGTGATTTAATTACAGAAATTGCCGGAATCCATGATATGTCCAGACTGAAGCCACTACCTCTATTAATTAAATTCGTCACCAACCGAATTTCAGTTGCTTCTTTCACTACTGAGTCTCAGAAAGTGGACGTAGAGGATAAAATTTCGTCATTATCGTACACCACCAAGTACCAAGTGTCAATACAGTGCTCTGCCATCGCAGATTCATTACGCTGCTCTGTGCATCTCTCCTGGACTGTATCTGTCATCTGTCCTATGTATGAACGACAACACTCACAGGGGATCTTATAAGCCTCAGGCTTCCGAAGCACCAAATCATCTTTAACGGAACCCAGGAGTGCTGCAATCTTTGGTGGAGGGCGAAAAATCACTTTCAGTTTGTGTTTCCTGAGGGTCCGTCGTATTTCTGACGAAAGGCTTCACATTTACGGTAGGAAAGCCAAGGATTTAAAACATTATGTGTCTTCTTCCGCTTTTCATGTCCCCTGCGTTGATTTCATTTGTAGTGACTTACGTATCTGCTGTTAAGAGTTACCGTTGTCTTCAAAACCTCTTCATCCTTGAGTCTGAATCATGGGGCTTCAGACTCTGATGAAGTAATATTATCGGAAAGACTGCCATCTGCCTCAGTGTTCACATCTGCAGGTTCATTGCCTGATTCTTCACTACTTGCATCTTAAAATTTTTCCTTCCTCGCAAGAATCATCTTCTTCAAACCAGTGAGCCACAACACTTTCAAAATTAGCTGAATTTCCACGTACTGACTCTCTTGCTTTGCGTGTCGAAGCCATAGCAAAATGCGTGTCTCTCGAGCAGCAGCTTGTGCTGCACTAAACGTGTCATACTCGTAACAATATGGGCCTTGCAGCATCAAACAAACTACAGCAACAATGAGGCTGACAAGAGCAGCACAGGATAACAGTACTATGCAATAATAAAACATTTGATAGCAAAAAGATCAATAATACACCGACATCGTCAATATGTGAAACTAGTGTGCATTGTATTATTTGTAGTTATACTATTACTACTACAGCTACTGCTGCTGTTGGCACTCCTGTTGTTGGAACTACCACTACAGTTATTGTTGAATTAATAACTGCCCCCAAACAAATGTTGAAGACAATATAGGCTAAAGAACATTTATAAATATGTGAGGGCTTCTGAAATCCTGCTTATACATTCACGGTGTATGGGTAAACGTACTGAATTATACTAAAAACTTAAAAAGGTATCTCATTCAGACTTGATAGGAGGAATGTTACAGTGTTAGTGAAACAGTACTGGAGAGCTGTTTGAAATCAAACAAAAAATTACAGAATTTGAAAAAAAAATTAAGACATACAAGGTCCTCGGAGGCCCTGTATATCCATCCTAGTGTTAAATCAATATATTCAGTTTCTCACAGATATTTCATTTTACAGAAAACTTACGGGCATAAAACGATATTCTCACAAACAAGAAAGCCGCTATGTAATATTTTCTTACATGAAGAATCTAATGGGCATTACTCCTACCTCGTTTATGCTAATGCCTTAATTTCATGTACATTTGATGCCAATTAATTTGTTGAATGCTAATTCAGCTGTAACTAGCAGCATTGTACAATACATCCAAGGTTGTTTCTGGAGCCAGTACAAACTGCGACTGCCTACAGCAAACTCAGTGGTTATCAACACGGACAGACTTCTAGTTTCGAATTTATGAAGTGCAACCTTTGTCTTCACGAGGTGCAGGATATAACTAGCTAATTATTCCGAATCTTTGCACATTACAGTGAAATAAGCCATCTTACAGCCGACTACATTAACAGCGCCGACTAGAAATCAATTTTGACGTTAGTTCAGAAATTTAACTCTCTTCGAGACTCCACTCCATTGTATAACACTAAATTTGGATCCATTGAAGGAGGTTCAGTGTTGGTCTAAGATCGCAAGAAACAAACTAGGCAACACCGCAGAAATCGGCTCTTCTGATTATCACTCTTCTAACGCAGACATTATTCGTACATCGTAAATACGAGGTATTTATTATCGAAAGGGTCGTGTTATGAAGATGGAGGAAAGTAAACAGAAAAGGAAGCAACGTTCGAATTTCTCTCCATACAAAAAAGATTTTTATTTAGATCTCTTGGTATAAAATGCTACAGCAGAATGAAAAAAAACCTCATTAAGTTCCTACGATCAACAAGGAAAAGGTGTAACTTCTTTTTTGTTGTTGTAAATACGTTGCAAATAAATTCCGCAATAATTGAGTTTTAAGTCCTGATAGTTTAATTTTCTGTTGGTTCTGGACTTTCTTCATAGAAAGATTTTCATCTTAAAGTAACGTGTGATGCTTTTATAAATTTTAATACGCTCTGCTTAAACTTAGCGTTTGATAGTGCTTGTACGTTTAATGAAAATCATCAGTGGTGATTCCTAAATATCTTTGCACCTTTGCCACCAAAAGAAATGATAGGGATATAGGTGTAGTCCACAGCGCCTAAAATACCAGGAACACGTAATAGTTGATACGTATTACTTTGCGTTTTCGTCATGCTGTTTTTTTTCGGTAGATGTTTTGATGAATTCTTTCTTCAGCCCGACTATGCAGGCCTTTATCTTGAGGACAACTCTGGAAGCTATTGCTACATCATTTTGACAAAAATCTCCAACCATCATCTGAAAGCTTTCTGTAACACAAAACCTTAGCGTTAAAGGTATTATGCACATTGCAGTCACTGGCTGGTTTCTTTTCGTGGTTTCAGAAGATTCGCACTCCCTCAGCCTTAGTTTTGACAGCAGCACAGTATTTTTTTTTAAATAAATCGATTTACCTTTTACCTTCTAGAGCGAGTTCGCACATTTTTGGCATCAGCAGACACATGGAATACTATTTAAAATGGCCCTGAGCACTATGGGACTTAATATCTGAGGTCATCAGTCCTCTAGAAGTTAGAAATATTTAAACCTAAGTAACCTAAGGACATCACACACATCCTTGCCCGAGGCAGGATTCCCACCTGCGACCGTTGCAGTCTCGCCGTTCCGGACTGAAGCGCCAACAACCGCTCGCCACCACGACCGGCTAGGAATACCCAGATATCTGCAGAGTAAAAGGAGGAAACAATACACCATGATTCAGATCGTGTTCCGGCCGGAGTGGTCGTGCGGTTCTAGACGCTACAGTCTGGAACCGAGCGACCGCTGCGGTCGCAGATTCGAATCGTGCCTCGGGCATCGATGTGTGTGATGTCCTTAGGTTAGTTAGGTTTAATTAGTTCCAAATTCTAGGCGACTGATGACCTCAGAAGTTAAGTCGCATAGTGATCAGAGCCATTTGAACCATTCACATCGTGCGAGTTTCTTGCAAACAAAATGCAGCTCACTACAGTAGTCCAGAAAGCTCGGAAAACGAAAGGAGTTACAGGATTTCAGAACTTGACGTTTGTTATATTTATCTTTATGATCAATACAGCATAGAAAGTTGTATCAAATGTAGAGCAATCCTAGAATTGAGCTGGATTTGAACCTGAATTCCTTCATACGAGATAACAAAACACAAGATCTTAGTTAACGAGCCACCTGTTCGAGTACTGCCTGGTAAATAATGACTTAGTAAACAACGCACATATACTTACTTATTTCCCAATTATTCATCAGTACTCATCCAGTTACCATAGCAGTTTAGTCACGTGTTCGATAGTTCAAAAATTAATACATTTTGTGGACTTACTGCTACTAGAGCCGAGAGTGCACATTTATAAGAGACGTTCTATCATTATTGACTGTTGTTTATTCAATATACATAATTGTTCACGCCAAATATTTCGAACTTTTCTTTCTCATTCTTCTGCTGAGTGTCTGTAAAATGCCTGGAAATTAATCACATAAATTGCGAGACATCCCCATCAATTGTTATGAGATAAATTACTGTCTATACTCATTCTGTACGTAGGTAGTAAGTCCCTTAACCTAACCTTATAGATCGAAAAAAATATCAGCTTCAGCGGTGTGGTTGTGGCATAGTTTCATAATTATGTGCTAATAACAACTTCTTTATTATTTCAGTTTATATTTGAACAGAACAAAGACGTTTCTTTCTAATGTCGCTATATTGTGACTTTGATCCGTGAATTTCCGCCACTCAAAGTTGATCTTACTTCCCCGAGATATAATCTGGGATTATGTATGTGATGTCCATAGGTTAGCTAGGTTTAAGTAGTTCTAAGTTCTAGGGGACTGATGACCTCAGATGTTAAGTCCCATAGTGCTCAGAGCCATTTGAACTATTTTTTACTTTATTAAACAATACGTAAAATGTGCGCACTGCAAAGTTCTTGTGCAATTATGAATCATGTGACTCACGTTTAGTGTTCATGGTTTTGTGTAAAAGTAGCCAGAAGAAAACTTAGGTGTTAAATCAATTACCACTGAATTTCTGAGGATAAATCGAATTTTGTTTCATTCACATTGAAGTTGGCTTCGTAAATTCTGAGTTTACGTCACAAATTATTTTCGTGTAATTCCATTGGAAAAAATTAGGAAGTTTGTGGTAAGGTTTTATGGGACCAAACTGCTGAGGTCATAGGTCCCTACACACTAATTAAAGTAACTTACGCCAAGGACAACACACACACCTGTGCCCGAGGGAGGACTCGAACCTCTTACGGCAAGGGTGGGGGCGGGGAGGGGGGGAGGCGGTGGAGCCGAGTTCTGTTATATGAGTTAGGGATTCCCGCAAATCCGGAACCGTTCGACTGCTACGATCGCAGGTTCAAATCCTGCCTCGGGCATGGATGTGTGTGATGTCCTTAGGTTAGTTAGGTTTAAGTAGTTCTAAGTTCTAGGAGACTGATAACCAAAGCAGTTGAGTCCCATAGTGCTCAGAGCCATTTTAACCATTACCGCAAACATTTGAAGGCCCGAACTGTTCTAATTGCCTGCCTCAACCATCAGCCCATAGGATTTAACCATTTCCCGTGCTATGTGTAGTGCTATGTGTAGTGGTTTGTGCTATAGTTCTGTGTCTCAAGGAGTCGACCGGGAATTGCCTTACTGTGCTGATCACTGTGGAACAGCACCACACACATTTTCGTTAAGATGAGGAAGATCTTGCATTATGTGGGCTATTTTATCGTGTTTATGAAGCGAATACGCTATTAAACATTTTGGTATAAGTTTAGAAATTTTAAATTGCTTTGTTTTGAAGATATTAGCTTGTGAACTTTCTTCACGTAATTAAAATTCTCTGTGAGGTGTTTCGTTAACATTTCGAGACATTATGGCCATACTTCTTTCTAAAAAGAAAAACTGAACGACTTGACGTAATAACTTGGGAATAGCTGTGGGTCAGTGACTGTACAGAACGTGAAAATTATTTAGGACTGGCGGTTAAACGTCTGGCTGTTTCGTGTGAAGCTCTGTAGTGAAAAACAGTAACTGCGCCGGTAATAGTTTTGACAGTAAACAGGGACTTCATAGCCGTTTGCAACTTGTTTTGGAGCCAGTAAAGCTTAGTTAACGGAACTTTAAACCTTGTTATGCAAGTTATCTACGAGGGAAACTCCCTATCGCACCCCCTCAGATTTAGTGGTAAGGGGCCCCCGAGGACACCTCGTCAAAAACTGAACACAGATAAAGCGTGAAAACAGGAAGGAGGTGTACTGGACTGTGAAATAAAAAAAGCAAAATAGAGAGTGTGAACGATCCAACTGCAAGATGTGTAATATAGAGCACGTGGTAAGACAAACGTTCGTGGTTAAGTGGTTACGGTGTTGGACCTCCGAGCGCGCGTGTCGTTTTCAATCCTCCCTCGATCTATTTTTTTTATTTTTTATTTTTTTTTTCGATGTTCGCTTAATTCAAATTAGTGTCTGTGAGGAGGTGTAACGCCCGTTTGTAAGGTAGGGACCTATAAAGACAGGCGATTCTGCACAACTACTATATTAGCCACCGAAAGGGCCGACCGTTGTGGCCGAGCGGTTCTAGGCGCTTCAGTCCCTAACCGTGCTGCTGCTACGCTCGCAGGTTCGCTGGTTCGAATCCCGCTTGGGGCATGGATGTGTGTGATGTCCTTATGTTAGTTTGGTCGAAGTAGTTTTAAGTATAGGGGACTGATGACCTCAGATGTTAAGTCCCATAGTTCTCAGAGCCATTTTTTGAACCAACGAAAGAAAGTGGCTTTCGAATGGGAACCGCAAATGTTTGATGACAAGGCGACAAGAGTCCTCCTCCGAAAAGCACGTCTGGGGTGTGATTCACAGCATTAGTGACAGTACATGTGTCATATGACAGGAATCTCTTAACGAGGCACCTAATTTATACGCCAGGTAAGCGAGCGAGACATCTCTCCTTTCCTGTGCTCTGTCAAAACATGTGTTTTTAACGTTTTTGAACTTGTGCTCTTTTCTAGAAGTCTTGACTCCTGAATTCCTTTGTTGTAACATAGTTCACACCCATTTATTTGTTGTTGTCATTTCTGTGAGACGCCTGCCTGGTATCTCACCTGCTCTCACTATTCATCACATTTACTTGCGGCATTACGTATTCGTACCACATGGCTCATATTCAATAACCAATGTATAGTATGAGAACTGCGAAGACTACAGCAAGAGAACAAACATTTCAATGATCGGACGGAGAGTTTCACGAAAGAGTTTTGAACCTGGGTCGCCCGCTAGTCCGATACCACGACCACTTACCCACAACGCCAGTGCTGTTAGAGATTGCCCTTTATTTCATTTCTTGTCCTTGGACCGTTAACTGTTTCTATTTTAATTATTTTCGTAATTCAGTACACCTTCTTCCTGTTTTCACGCTTGATCTGTGTTCAGTTTTTCACGGGCTATCCACTGGGTCTTCTTACGAATAAATGAGAGCGGGAGGGGGTGCGATATGGAGTTATCCCTTATTAGAATCCCGAACGCCTGATATTTTCACGAACATATTTTTACGAACTTACAGATCTTGAGTCACGCGGCCTTTTCTCGGTAGATATTTAGTTGAATTTTCTATAACGCTACTTTTATCGGCTGAACCAGTATTTACCATTGCAGAGTGAAGGGTACAGCCATCTAGACGCCTGTCGTCACGGATGGACTGAACTGCAAAAGGTGAAGAAGGACGAACCTACCGCACAGCAAAGAGGTGGACAAAAATGTGGAAACGCCAAAAACAACCACTACCATGCCTAAAATGGAATAGGAAAACTGTCAGCATTGAGAATACCTACAAGTCATCTCGGAATGGATAAATACAGACACTGCATAGTTTTCAAGGGAATCGAGGGTATTGTACACCATTCATCTTGACGAAGATGGACTGCAGTCAAGCAACCCTCTACCCAAAATCAACACGAAGACTCAATAATATTGAAATCCTATGGTAGCCAGGAGATATGCTACAATTCATCCTCGTGTTCATATTATCAGTCCTGGGCGATGCGTGCTGTGTGAATAGGATCCCTGTTATCAACGAACGCACCATCACCTCTGAGGAACAAATATTGTGCCATGGAATGAGACTCACCACTGAAATTGGTTACACAGTAATGCGACCTTGAAGTGTAACCATGGAGCCCATGTAAAATGAAGTCGTATGGTATGAAAGGCTGGGAGATCCCGAAAGCCAGGTTCAGGCACATAATTGGAAAAGTTTTTCCGATCCTTTGCGCCTGCAGCTACCTTTGCTTAATGAAATATGTGAGTGATGTGAGAAAGTGTATCTGCTAAGTGGTAGATGACTGTAATTATGTGTGTGTTCGCGTTGGAGACGATGAAAAGAGTGTGAAACCTGGTGACAGCACACAGTCTACTCCTCTCTGCGGGCTCCAAACATGCCATGAATTTAACGTCAGCATATACCGACGGATCCCCATCAACAGCGTCACATGCCCTCACTCTATTAGACACTGTGGAGAGGTTTTGTATTTAATCCAGGAGATTGTTTCACAGTTTGGTGACCAGGGTCTTTATACCACCACCATTCCAATCCCCTTTGCTGTAAAACAAAGTAAAAACCGTCAACAGCGCTCACCGCAGCAGGACTGTCAGCCACCCAAGTGCTGTCCACAGTGGATTTTGGTTAAATTCGATGATCTGAGGGGAACCGGTGTATTCACGTCAGCTCAGTCGTTGAAGCTGACCTCTGGAATACCAACACAAAGATTCTCAGATCATCGTCGAAAACCCCTGCCATGTTTCACTTTTGGAAGCCAGCAGTCTGCATCGTAGACTTGGGACGATAAGCCTCAGTTGCAAAATCGGTCAGGAGTTGGAAACAGTGTCAAGCAATACTTTTTTCCATTTCTCCATAGTCGAGATTTTAAGGCTTTGCAACCACGTTTTCGTATTACGGGCATTTCCATCTGTGATGTGTGGTTTCGGAATTAAAGGTCGCCCTGCAATTCTCAGCTTATGGAGCTCCCTTCACGCTGTTTTGGCGCTGGCAGGACTCACGAGTGAGATAATTCTGCAGTCACTTTATCGGCTGTCGTTCTCTTAGTCTCTGTCACAGTTCTCTTCAATGACCGGCCGTCACCATCATTCAAGATATACGTTCGTCCGTCTTCTGGCATAGGGGATGAGTTTTCCCAGTTTCGTCATATGCGGTATACTCCTTGGTATTGTGCCTCTTGAAACAACAATCACTTCGGATACCTTGGTAACGGAAGCACCCACCACAAATTGTCCATGTTCGAATTCACTTAGCTCCCACATCATGCAATCACAGCTACAGAATCCTCTGCTCGGACCACGAATGACACTTGCAATGTATTGACGGCATCGCATACTTGCCGCTGGTACTTAAACAGAAAAACGCCACCTGCAATCTTAGCTGGTGTCGGTATTTTCAATTTCAAATAACGTGATTTGTAGGTTCAACTGCGATCTATTAAAAATTATCGAGTGACAAAAAAACAACAACAGTCTAGATCGCAATAACCTTTTACTTAAAAATGGTATCCCGTTTAGGCCTCTGTGCTGGCCATTTCAGATCAAACGCACAGCAGAGATATAAAGAATACCAAATTAAACAGGGAAGTCGGAAAATAGCATAGTGTGCGGAGAAAGAAAACAAGAGCAGTAAGAGTTAATACAACGTGACATTTACCCATATGGCTGCAGCCTGCGGTGCACGGAACAGTTGCTTGAAATCACAGTCATTCGCTGCCAGCTGACGGTTTTTCCTTTCTTTGCTGTTATTTCATCCCCCCTTGCCCTGTGTGGGAGGGGGCTGTGGGCGCAAACAACTCCCTCAACAGCCAGTAGAACTTGTCTCTAACTTAGAAACAGGGAGGCATACGTATAATGTAGAAATAATAAGCCAAGGTCGCTTAAATACTGTTTGCTGGATAACCGGTTTCAACACACTAAAGGTGCCAGCATCGGGGTACCTTTGGTGTGCTGAAACTGGTTATCCAGTAAACAGTATTTAAGCGACCTTTGTTTATTATTTCTACAACTGATCGCCCCACTACGTAGTACGTGTTCACTGCAAAATAAGTATAACGAGTTTAAAATTATTTTGAAACGTGTTGCTAACTGGACAATGTGAATAATATACTGTTCTCTTCATTAATTTTCCAAAAACTATGTTTCAATGTAATGTCTAACAAGTGTGAACAAACATCACAGCTAAAAATTCTTGCAAAACATTAAGCACTTGGAGAAAAACTAGTAAAATATTGTACACGAAAGTAGTTAGACCGACCATTGAAAAAGGAGCACTATGCACTTTCACTAAATCTGCATAATGACCTGCCCTGCGGCAGTAGATTCTTGAAGGGAAAAAAAACCTTGGTATGGACTGAGGAGTCGTAAGAGATGGTGATGAGATAGGTGTAGGTGTGGGAGTATAAGGAGAGCGGATCTACTGATCTGAGAAGTGGTGATGGGGGAGGGAGTGGGGAGCGACAGGGAAAAAAAAAGATGTGGTGTATAGAGTGAGGTGGATTCAGAGTTACTAGGATGGATATATTTTGTGGCTGAGCTCCGTTGTTGGGGTGAGGGAGTCGGCTGAAATATCTTTGGGAGAGGACGTGGAGGATGTGCTGGTGGAGAGCCGGTGGGGTTAGAAAGGTGGGGAGGGAGGGGGCAGCACACAGGGACTGGAAATGAGAGAGAACCAAATACGACTGTTGCAGGCGTCAGTTATTCGGAGGTGGTGGGAATTTATGAGTTGGTAAAGGATCCTTGTGCAGGAAGGCAAGAGGATGCGGTGGTGAAATGATCGTATGGCATTGTTACCCGGAGGCCCCAAGGGCAAGTTCGGCCTCCGAACGCCACATTGGGCAACTTGCGTGTCGGTGATGATGAGATGATGATGAGGACAACACAACACCCAGTCCTCGGCAGGAGAAAATCGCCAACCTGGCCTGGAATCGAACCCAGGCTCGCTGCATGGTGAGCAAACCAGTTACCACACAGCTAAGCAGGCGGAAAGCGGATGCGGAAAGCAAGGAAGGGGGAATTGCATTCGATGATCTGGAGGGACTTAGAACTCGCGTGTGGGCCGATGGCTAATCTGACACGGGGTTCAATAGTCAAAAACACTCGCTTATGCCGCATTAAATTGGCCCAGTCAGTGGCCAATGACTTGTCTAAGATCTATTCAAATGAATGAATAAAATATAAAAGAAAATTTAATAGTGTTTCCATAACATTACACGAAGAGTAGCGTACAAATAACTATATCAGTTCGTTGTTAATGATCGTGCAAGCTAAAAACATTTCAAATAAAACGAAACAAGGTCATTGTAATCGATCACCAGCTGGTGGCATTGGTTGTTACTTTCAGGGACGCTGTCCACATAGAGACGTCGTTGTCAAGATAGCTGACGTTAGAGAAAGATGTACCAGGAGTACGCTGAATGCTACTATGACGATGGTGTGTGCTTGTCGGTGTGCAATTGCAAATATGAAGCAGTAAGGCATAGCAAGCTGCGTATATTGGCGGCGGTGTGTTAATGTGTTGTCGCCAGCACCAGGACATTTGATCAATGTTCATATTGAGGCCAAAAAATGGTTCAAATGGCTCTGAGCACTATAGGACTTAACTTCTGACGTCATCAGTCCGCTAGAACTTAGAACTACTTAAACCTAACTAACCTAAGGACATCACACACATCCATGCCCGAGGCAGGATTCGAACCTGTGACTGTAGCAGTCGCGCGGTTCCAGACTGTAGCGCCTAGAACCGCTCGGCCATCCTGGGCAGCATATTGAGGTCAAAAGGTCAGCCAATACGGTGATGGCATTATAGGCCGAAAAATATATAACAGTAATTACAGTGGCAAAAATGTAATATCATAATGAATGATTGCATATATGAAAGTACCGAGAAATGTGGCTGTCGGGTATTAGAAAAAAGTACTCGTGTTAATACTAGCCGACGGAGATTCGAGTCCTCACTCGGGCATGGGTGTGTGTGTGTTGGTCCTTAGGATAATTTAGGTAAAGTAGTGTGTAAGCTTAGGGACTGATGATCTTAGCAGTTAAGTCCCATAAGATTTCACACACATTTGAACTTTGTTTTGTTAATACTGTAAAATCAGTAAGCAGAAATCTGTGTATGATAAAAATGTTAATAGAAGTGCATTTAAGGTATATTTGAATCACGTGACACATTAAATCTTATAGTGTTACAGAACTAGAAAAATGAATACACTGACCTGTAAGTAACATTCATTGTGAATTTCACATTGAGATATTTATTAAGTTTCATCTTTACTACTACAAAATAATGTATTCAAGAGGTAGTGTTTTGCGATTCTGCATCAGCCATGGGATATGTTAATATCGCCTCTGACTCGTTGAAATTTCTCCTGCAACGCTTTTATATGACTGAGCAGAGATGCGTCCTATTCACACAGCGATCCCACTTTACAATTAGTACGTAATTTCCTCTAAGTTTGTTTATGAAGCATTGCTGTAGTTTCCGCTAACGCTTAACAAATGTTACTGGACAACTGTTATAGCGTTCAACGTTGTTAATTAACTTTCAGCATGAACTGTCCTGAAAGCTGTTTCGATGATGTGCCCCGTGAGCATTCTTGCGGAATAACAATGTGGTGTCAGAAACCACTCGCTGGCTACCTGGGCATTATTCGCTTCTCATGCTGATGCTTTCACTAAACTGGCAGCGATGATTAGCTCACGTTGGATCGCCGAGGCCCTCTTGTCGTGTTCTACGTAGCACTCTCTGGCAGGCATGTGGTTTGGCATCTATGTTCCTGCATGAGCAAATCGCATAACGAGACTGGCATGCCCATAAACGTATCGCACACGAAATAGGGAAAGCCGCAGAACCGCATGTGACGGGGCGGTAACAAGCTGTTAAGGTCATTCAGCTGGGCCATGCCACAAATACAGCCGACCCTGTATTGGAATTTCTGTGCGCAAATTGTTGCACGGCCAAAGACAATACAGATCGAGGGAGGCGGCTCTCTGATTATAATTTGAAACTGCCCTCAGGCATTCCATATTCCTGTTTTTTGCGGTACCTCTAAAACACGTCTGACAGACTCTGGGAAGGTTCCTTCGCTAAGACTTTAGCTGATCCATATTAGCCTTACAGCTAAGGAACTATAGGTCGTGAAACGCGACTACTGGAAGTCAACGATGTATCTAAAATTTCATCTCATTTGACAGAAATAAGTAGCTCGTAGTTGCAAAAACAATAACGAATAGTTTTGTCCAGAGTTATTAAAATTAGAAACTAGTTTCCAAATGAACATTAACATAATCCGTATAATACATTAAAAAACAAGAATAGAACGTCACAGGGATGAATCGAGACGGAAAAGTTCAAACCACGGTAGTCAGTCTTCTCAGTTCCAGACATGAAGCCAGTATACGAGTCTTCTATCATCTTAAATGCACTACGTTGGTAATTTTCGATCTAGATCGCTCCTTGTCATACATAGCTCCAAAATGTTATCGGTTCTGGTCTACGTCATTATCGTATTCTGTTAACATTTAGCGTGCGACTGACGTAATACTGTGACGCTTCCGAGAAACAAGATAGTGCGGCGAACGTATTATTACGTCTCACCATTTACGATCATTCACAGCAATGCCAAACGTAAATTTACGGCTCCTGAAAACGCCTGTCAGCTCTGCACGTTTCGTAGCAGTGTCACGAATAAATTTATCGGTTTTGAAATCTTTCTTATTACGGTGTCTCTTATTTCGTAGACATGTACTGAAGATTGAGGTCTCTGTGTTTTATTCATTTTGCGTAGATTATTTGTTTAAAATGTGGAGTGAAGAAGAGAAACATCAGAAGAAAATGATATACAAAGTCCTTTCTGAGTCTACAGATGATGAGAACGAAATGTGATGAAGTTTCAGATTACATATTATATGAAAATAGCAGTAAGTCAAGACTACCTTTGAAGCAGATTTTCTGAGTATGTTTACAATATTATTGTCACAGACTGTACTGTCACGAAGGATACTCTGCAGGTAAATCAGGAACTCAATCAGAACATACAACTCCAGTGTTTGATGTTGGACAGTGTGGTTCCACATGTTTCAATTTACATCACGCTGTATTCCACTGTGAACGCTAATTTTTGCTTTTTTTCTTGTGTTCCGTGAGTTTCTTTAGATTTTAAATGCCTGTAAAAGTACATTTAAACGGAAAGATCACATATTTGCTAAAGTATTTAAATACATTTTAAATTTTTTCTGCGATAATTACTACTAAATTGAATATTCTCGTTTGAATTGATACACTACTGACCATTAAAATTGCTGCACAACGAAAATGACGTGCTACAGACGCAAAATTTAACCGACAGGAAGAAGATGCTGTGATATGCAAATGATTAGCTTTTCAGAGCATTCACACAAGGTTGGCGCCAGTGGTGACTCCTACAACGTGCTGACATGAGGAAAGTTTCCAACCGATTTCTCATACACAAACAGCAGTTGACCGGCATTACCTGATGAAACGTTGTTGTGACGCCTCGTGTGAGGAGGAGAAATGCGTACCAAAACGTTTCCGACATTGATAAAGGTCGGATTGTAGCCTATCGCGATTGCGGGTTATTGTATCGCGACATTGCTGCTTGCGATGGTCGAGATCCAATGACTGTTAGCACAATATGGAGTTGGTGGGTTTAGGAGGGTAATACGGAACGCTATGCTGGATCCCAATGGCCTCGTATCACAATAAGTGGAGATGACTGGAATCTTATCCGCATGGCTGTAACGGATCGTGCAGCCACGTCTCGATCCCTGAGTCAACAGATGGGGACGTTTGAAAGACAACAACCATCTGCACGAACAGTTCAATGACGTTTGCTGCAGCATGGACTATCATCTCGTAGACCATGGCAGCGGTTGCCCTTGACGCTGCATCACAGACAGGAGGTCCTGTGATGGTGTACTCATCGACGAACCTGGGTGCACGAATGGCAAAACGTAATTTTTTCTGTTTACGGCATCATGATGGTCGCATCCGTGTTTGGCGACATCGCGGTGAATTAACTATGCAAGCGTGTAATCGTCATCACCATACTGGCGTATCGCCCGGTGTGATGGTAAGGGCTGCCATTGGTTACACGTCTCGGTCACCTCTTGTTCGCATTGACGGCACTTTGAACAGTGGATGTTACATTCCAGATGTGTGGCTTTCCCCTTCATTCGATCTCTTGGAAACGATAGATTTCAGCAGGATAATGCACGACCGCATGTTGCAGGCCCTTTACGGGCCTTTCTGGATACACAAAATGTTCGACTGCTGCCCTGGTCAGCACATTCTCCATATCTCTCACCAATTTAAAGCGTTTGGTCAATGGTGGCCTAGCAACTGGCTCGTCACAATGCTCCAGTCACATCATGAACTCTGGTGAGCTCTTGATGAACTGTGGTATCGTGTTGAAGCTGTATGGGCAGCTGTACCTGTACACGCCATCCAAGCTCTGTTGGACTCAATGTCCAGGCGTATCAAGGCCGCTATTACGGCCAGAGGTGGTTGTTCTGGGTACTGATTTCTCAGGATCTATACACCCAAATTGCGTGAAAATGGTATCACATGTCAGTTCTAGTATAATATATTTATCCAATGAATAAAGAATGATAATAATAAATGATAGTGAACAACAACAACAATAATAATAATAATTATTATTATTATTCTTTCTTTGTTTCTTTTCTCACATGTTATTATTATTATTATTATTATTATTATTATTATTGTTGCCGGAAAGAATGGTAATAATAATTGATAATAAACAATAATAATAATAACAAAAACTAAAATTGTGATTGACACTAGTAATACCAATAGTAGTAATAGTAAAGGGCATTAAGAATTATACAGATTAGTATAGCACATTTAAATGCATGTTTAGTATTACAGAATCGGAAGGAATAAAAAAAGAGGAAATACTGAAATGATAGTGAAAGTGGCTGTCATGAATGCACAGCATTTGAATATAGACTTCAGCCAGCATGTGGAGCGGAAAGTTGTGGGATAGCGGGTATTGACGAGAATGAGCTGCAGACTATTGTATGGAAGAGATGGAATAGGACGAGGAGGAGATCACTGTTTAACGTTCTGTCGACAGTGAGGTCATTCACCGAGCGGGATTAGCCGAGTGGTTTAGGGCGCTGTTGTCATGGACAGTGCAGCTGGTCCCGGTGGAGTTTCGAATCCTCCCTCCAGCAGGGGTGTGTGTGTTTGTCCTTAGGATATCTTAGGTTAAGTAGTGTAAGCTTAGGGTCTGATGACCTTGGCAGTCAAGTCCCATAAGATTTCAAACACATATGAGGTCATTAGAGACAGAGCACAAGCTCGAATTAGGGAAGAATGAGGAAGAAAATCGGCCGTGCCCTTTCAAAGGAAGCATACCGCCATTTGCCTGCAGCTGTTTAGGGATATTACGGAAAAACTACATCAGGACGGCCGGATGCGAGTTTCAACCGTCGTTCTCCCGAACATCAAGTCTAGTGTGCTAACCACTGCGCATCTTTGTTCAGTCGGAAAGAGGTGGGTATTGTGATAGAAGATGGGCCATTAACTGTCTTCTGAAGTGTGAAAGGAGTTTAATTTCTCTCATTTATTGAGAAATACCTTTCCATAGTCAGTTCCCTGTTACATAAACTGACTTAGAGAACATGGCAGTGTTTTTTGATGGTCTTTAATACAGAAACGTACAGTGTGATGTACACATTAAATTTCAGTAATTATATCTGGGTATTCATTTCCATTGTTTTACTTGATTTTAATATAGACCGAAGACTATGCGCAGCTATGCAGCGTATGACACAATTTGAATTGGCACATCAATAAAATCCATGCCGTGTTCATAGCATACATTGTGTTTAAATATGAAGGTCAATCTTTCGAACATTTCTCTTGAAAGAGAACACTAAGTGAGTTAAAGAAAAACTGACTGTTGCTACGCATCCTACGTTACACATGAGTGTATCACTATTGTTGGTAACAGTTCCATAGTCATTAAAGGCATGCATGAGGTCATCCGTTTTCGTGGACAGGAATATCAAGCTAAAGGCTTTCCCTGTAAAATATTAAACAAAATAAGTAACAAATGGAAAGTACCCCGTACATGAAATGCTAAACAACTTGGGTGGGGCGGATGGTTTGTTGACTGGTTCAAATGGTTCAAATGGCTCTGAGCACTATGGGACTTAACAGCTGTGGTCATCAGTCCCCTAGAGCTTAGAACTACTTAAACCTAACTAACCTAAGGACATCACACACATCCATGCCCGAGGCAGAATTCGAACCTGCGACCGTAGCAGTCTCGCGGTTCCGGACTGCGTGTCTAGAACCGCGAGACCACCGTGGCCGGCAGTTGACTGGAAATGTTGGAAAGCTGTCATGTGCTTTTAAACGTAGAACTTCTAACTACGGCTTCTCAGATAGTACCATTACCACAATTTATGGAAATCGTATTAGACGAGCAGCTATGCGAGAAATATGCTCACTACAGTAAAATGTACGTTTGGGAACTTACAACACTGGCGCATTATGGCAGACAGTGAGCATAGGCAGCGGCAGAAGTGATCATGCCCGTGTTTTCACTCTTCCCTTATTGTATCCTGTGTAAGATTCATAGAGGCCGGTTTAGGTTTTAGTAAAGAACTTTTGCGTGGCGACAAGGTGTATATTGGAAATCATTGTCTCTTGTCGTGATCGCTGTTTTTGTTGTTGTGTTCGCCGGCCGGTGTGGCCGAGTGGTTCTCGGCGCTTCAGTCTGGAACCACGCGACCGCTACGGTCGCAGGATAGAATCCTGCCTCGGGCATGGATGTGTGTGATGTCCTTAGGTTGATTAGGTTTAAGTAGTTTTATGTCTTAAGAGACTGATGAACTCAGATGTTAAGTTCCATAGTGCTCAGAGCCTTTTTGAACCATTTGTTGTTGTGTTCAGTCCGAATACTGGTTTCATGCAGCTCTAGGCGCTACTCTGTCCCGTTCAAGCCTCTTAATTTCGGAATAGCTACTCCACCTACATCCATTTGAACCTGCTTACCGTATTCTCCTACCGGTCGGTTTCATTGATTTATTTATTTAGCCTGTTCTGATTTAGTCTTTTTTTTTTAAATTAGACCAGAGTTTCGAGCATACAGTACCGTTTTTACACAATACACTGAGGTTATAGAAGCAGCGGGATAGCAATATGCGCTATAATTATGGGAGTAGTCACACGTACACAAGATATAAAAGGGCGGTGCATTAGCAGTGTTGTCGATGGTTCTAGAAGATTCGTGTGAAAACGTTTCCGGCGTGATTATGGCTGCACGACGGGGTTTAACAGACTTTTAACGCGGAATGGTACTTGGAGTCATGGACCATTCCATTTCTGAATCCCTTAGGGAATTCAATATTCCGAGATCCACAGTGTCAAGAGTAGGTCAGGAATACCAAATTTCAGGCATTACCACTCACCACAGACAACACAGTGAGCTGTGGCTTCACTTAACGACCGAGAGCAGCGGCGTTTGCTTAGAGTTGTAAGTGCTTACAGACAAGCAACACTAGGTGAAATAACTGCAGAAATCAATGTGGGATGGACGACGAACGTACACGTTAGGACAGTGCGTTGAAGTATAGCGTTAATGGACTATGGCAGCAGGCATATGACGAGAACGTCAATGCTAACAGCACGGCATCGCCTGCAGCGTCTCTCCTGGGCTCGGGACCATATCGCTTGAACACTATACGTCTGAAAAACATTGCTCTGGTCAGCTGCGTCCTGACTTCAGTTGGTAACAGCTGATCACAGGGTTAGAGTCTGGCGCAAACCCCACGAAGCTATGAAACCAACTTGTCAACAAGGCACTGAGCAAGCTGGTGGTCTCTCTGTAATGGTGTGGGCTTTGTTTGTATGGAATGCACTATGTCCTGTGGTCCGGTTATGAAACCCCTCCAACATTCATGAGACACAATCGAGAGGTCAGGTCAGGCACAATTTCCTATACCAGCCACCCTTTCACAATTAAGGACGTGTATAGAAGCTGGATGGTTCAATATTTCTGAAGGGGACCTCCAACGAATTGTCGAGTGCCTGTAAGGTGCAAAAGCTTCACTACCCCGAGCAGAAGGAGATCCCACACGATTTGAGAAGGTATCCTATAACTTTGGTCACCTCAGTTTAGTTATCTAAGAAATAACGATTTTAATATGAGAAAGAATATTAAAATTATTTGAGTGTCTGCAGCGACAATATGAGTAAATTATATTGATTACGGAATAGTACAGTCAACACTGGTAACACTTATCGAGCTGCTACTGTTGCCACTAATAATGATAATGATAACAATAATAATATTAAAAGCCGGCCGGGGTGGCCGTGCGATTCTGGGCTCTACAGTCTGGAGCCGAGCGCCGGATGTGTGTGATGTCCTTAGGTTAGTTAGTTCTAAGTTCTAGGCGGCTGATGACCTCAGGAGTTAAGTCGCATAGTGCTTAGAGCTAGAGCCAATAATATTAATAACAATAGTAGTGATAGTGACAAATCTAAGAAAAATTGATAGGTCTACAAAATAAATCTTGTTTGATGTAACGACTCCTGTGGAAGAGGAATTTAAGAAGACTGTACAGCTAATAACACTGGAAAATAAGGAAGGTATAGTTGGAGAGATGGCTGTAAAAGTGACAGTGGTAATTTTTATTGTTTCTTTGTTAGATATGCCATTAACTGTCTTCTGAAGCTGGCGATGTTATTCAGGTCTTTAATATAGTACGGGAGATTATTCCCGTGTCAGTTCCTACTACTGAGATCGACTCAGAGAAAATGGCTGAGCGATGGAGTCAGACATAAAATATTTTGATGTGATGGAAAAGGGTGTTTCAGCCACGTTCTTCAGACAAGAGAGTTAAAGTCGAGGTGAGATCGTCAGTTCCTACTAATGAGATCGACTCACAGAATGTGGCTGAACGATGGAGTAAGACATACAATATTTTGCTGTGATGGGAAAACGTGTTTCTGCCATGTTCTTCATACAGGAGAGTTAAAGTCAGGGTGAGATATGAGGGACATTGTACGTTGATAAGACATTAGAGAAGAAAGGGGGTATGAAAATCTCTGCGCTTGTCTGCATGCAGCCAGAATAGCTGTGAATTTCATGGTGGGACATGATCAAAGAGTCGAACATCAGGGGTATAATGAACACAGGCTTTCATAACTCGTTCTAGGTGTCGTGAGCCTTCTTGAGGGAGGCCTTGCAGAACAACATCGATGAAATAGATAATTCTGTGTTTGTGCAAGTTTCTTTTTCGGGTCAAGAAGGAAGAGCTTTTCATATTTTTGTAGGACATAGAGATATGCTGAAGCCATATTGCACGTTGCAGTTACGCGTTCACCCGATTAAGATTTTGACCTTGTGTTACTGCTATACCCTTTACCCAGAGACAGAACTTGAAATTTGTCTCATTTAGAGTTAATTTTGTGTCCCTAACTTCCCTCCATCACCTATCTGACGATTGTTTCTTGGCGCAGGTTGTGACTTATGAAGTGATACCTTCTTTTGGCTATGCCATAAATTTCTTTTTCTCTCAGTTCCATTCAGTACCTCCTCTTTAGTCACTCGCTCTATCCTATGATAGCAACACATTTCATGAGCTTTTATTTTCTTGTTGAAATTTCTGGTCGTCTACATTTGGCTTATGAACGATACTACACTGAAGACAAATACCTTCAGAAAAGACTCTCTGGCGCTTAAAATTATGTAGTATCACATTGTTGCCTTTCTAGAATCCTTAGTGGGGAAATGGTGCACTCGTGACACCTTTGTCTCCTCTAATACACTCCTGGAAATTGAAATAAGAACACCGTGAATTCATTGACCCAGGAAGGGAAACTTTATTGACACATTCCTGGGGTCAGATACATCACATGATCACACTGACAGAACCACAGGCACATAGACACAGGCAACAGAGCATGCACAATGTCGGCACTAGTACAGTGTATATCCACCTTTCGCAGCAATGCACGCTGCTATTCTCCCATGGAGACGATCGTAGAGATGCTGGATGTAGTCCTGTGGAACGGCTTGCCATGCCATTTCCACCTGGCGCCTCAGTTGGACCAGCGTTCGTGCTGGACGTGCAGACCGCGTGAGACGACGCTTCATCCAGTCCCAAACATGCTCAATGGGGGATCTTGCTGGCCAGGGTAGTTGACTTGGACCTTCTAGAGCACATTGGGTGGCACGGGATACATGCGGACGTGCATTGTCCTGTTGGAACAGCAAGTTCCCTTGCCGGTCTAGGAATGGTAGAACGATGGGTTCGACGACGGTTTGGATGTACCGTGCACAATTCAGTGTCCCCTCGACGATCACCAGAGGTGTACGGCCAGTGTAGGAGATCGCTCCCCACACCATGATGCCGGGTGTTGGCCCTGTGTGCCTCGGTCGTATGCAGTCCTGATTGTGGCGCTCACCAGCACGGCGCCAAACACGCATACGACCATCATTGGCACCAAGGCAGAAGCGACTCTCATCGCTGAAGACGACACGTCTCCATTCGTCCCTCGATTCACGCCTGTCGCGACACCACTGGAGGCGGGCTGCACGATGTTGGGGCGTGAGCGGAAGACGGCCTAACGGTGTGCGGGACCGTAGCCCAGCTTCATGGAGACGGTTGCGAATGGTCCTCGGCGATACCCCAGGAGCAACAGTGTCCCTAATTTGCTGGGAAGTGGCGGTGCGGTCCCCTACGGCACTGCGTAGGATCCTACGGTCTTGGCGTGCATCTGTGCGTCGCTGCGGTCCGGTCCCAAGTCGACGGGCACGTGCACCTTCCGCCGACCACTGGCGACCACATCGATGTACTGTGGAGACCTCACGCCCCACGTGTTGAGCAATTCGGCGGTACGTCCTCCCGGCCTCCCGCATGCCCACTATATGCCCTCGCTCAAAGTCCGTCAACTGCACATACGGTTCACGTCCACGCTGTTGCGGCATGCTACCAGTGTTAAAGACTGCGATGGAGCTCCGTATGCCACGGCAAACTGGCTGACACTGACGGCGGCAGTGCATAAATGCTGCGCTGCTAGCGCCATTCGACGGCCAACACCGCGGTTCCTGGTGTGTCCGCTGTGCCGTGCGTGTGATCATTGCTTGTACAGCCTTCTCGCAGTGTCCGGAGCAAGTATGGTGGGTCTGACACACCGGTGTCAATGTGTTCATTTTTCCATTTCCAGGAGTGTAACTTCAAAAATCTGTATACGAATTTTTTTCTACTTTATGTGTCGTTTCAATTACATTTCGGGCATAATATTACCATCGCGATAATTCCCGTTGCTACAGAAATCTGACGCGTCGCTGGAAGAGGTAAATGAAAGTCCTTACAAAGAAGAAGTTAAAGAAACTGAGATTAACGTGCTTTAATCAGAAAAAAGCAAGAAGAAATCCGCCATTGGCAAGATACCAGTACAAATCTACATAATTATTAAAGGTATATGAAAGAACTTGCTCCTTTTCCAGCAGCAGTGTCCCGTAGGTCGCTGGAGTTGCGAAACGTTGTTTATGAATTTAGATAAGCACAGTTCATTCTCATTATGATGTTGATATTTCACACATTAAAATTTGATAGTGTGGGTGATTATTGTTATCAAAGATTCAATTTCGCTTCCTGTTCACGATACATAACAGCCCTCGATTTCATTAGCAAATTTTTAATAAAATTCATTTGGATCATTTCCAAAGAAGCAGAAGTAAAAATTATAGAAATACTTCATAGTTCGATACTTCTGTCTGGACATAAAGGATTTTGATTTTGATTTCTACACCTGTTTCACTTCTCTAACTTACTATGTCAGATACGTAGGATTCTCTAGCATTTTTCTTCTTGGTATATGTTGCCATCCATTCGGTGAGACTTAACTTCCTGGTGCTTCTTTGTTTGGTTTTTATCCTAATAAATACTTTTTGATTTTGGGGGTGATGCAGGAGTGCGTTTAATAATGAATAACAAAATGGGAAAGTGGTTAAACTACTATGAACTGCATAGTGAACGCATTGAGTACCCAAGATAGACATGAAGCCCACACCCACCACAACAGCACACGTTCACACGCCAAGTAGATTGAAGATAAGAGAAATTATCCACATAGTTCAAGGAGACGAAAATTTAATTGTGATGGCGGACGGGATTTAGCCAGTGGGAAGAGGAAGAAAAGGAAACATAGTTCAAGAGTATGGACTGGGGGAAAAGAATGAAAGAGGAAGCCGCCTGGTTGAATTTTGCACGGAGCATAATTTGATCATCTCGAAAGCTTGATTTAAGAATCACAAAAGAAGATTCTCTATGTGGAAGAGACCTGAAAAGACAAGAAGTTTTCAGATCGATTATACTCTGGCTAGACGGAGATTTTAAATTTTAAGACACTTCCAGGGGCAGATGTCTACTCGACCACAATTTATTGGTTATGAGCTGTAGATAATACTGAGGAAACAAGAAAATGGTATGAAATTCAAGAGATGGAGTCTGTGTAAGTTGAAAGAAACAGAGCCCGTTAACAGTCTGAGAAGGAGCGTTAGGCAACGATTGATTAAAAAAGAGGAAAGGAATACAGTAGTAGACGAATGGGTGGATGAAATAGTGAATACAGCTGAGCAACAAGCAAATTTAAAATTTCAGTAAATGAAGCAGTCAAAAGTGGAATAAAAACGTTTAAAAATGAGATTGACAGACAACTCAGTATTTCTAAGTAGGAATGGCTACAGGACAAATGTAAGGATTTAAAAGTATATTTTACTCGGGAAAAGATAAAGCCTACACGAAAATTTAAGAGGCCTTTGGGAAAAGGAGAGGAATCTGTATAAATGGCAAAACCTTTTATTGTAAACCAGTCCTAATTAAAGAAGGGAAGTCATATATAGAGTTCTTATACAAGGGGGATGTACTTGAAAGCAATATTATATTAAGACGAGATGGGAGATAAGATATTGGGAGAAGAATTCGACGAAGATCTGAAAGATCAAAGGCTAAACAGGGCCTCAGTGTAGTCGATATTGCATTAGAACTACTGAGAGCCTTGGGAGAGGCACCCATAACAAAACTCTTCTACCTGGTGCGCAAGATGTATGAGACAGATGAAATCCCTTCATACTTCAAGAAGAATCCAGTAATTCTATTTCCAAAGAAATCAGTTGCTGACGGGTGTGAAAATTACCGAAGTACCATTATAATAAGTCATGGCTGCACAATACTAACATGAATTTTTTGCAGAAGAATGGGAAAACTGGTAAAAGCCGACTTCGGGGAAGAACAATTTGGATTCCCCAGACATGCGGGAACACGCGAGTCACCACAGACCCTACGACTTATCTTACGAGATACGTGAAGAGAAGGTTAAATTGCATTTATTGCAATTGTAGACTTACATAAAGCGTGCAACAATACTGACTGGAATACTCTCTGTGAAATTCGGGTGAAATACAGGGAACTAAGGGCCATTTACAACTTGTACAGATACCAGGGGTCTCTTAGAAGAGTCGAGGGATATGGGAGGGAGGGTGTGGTTTAAAAGAGAGTGAAGTAGGGGTGTAACCTATTCCTGATGTTACGCGTTATGTGCTTCGAACAAGCAGTAAAGGAAACCAAAGGAAAATTTGGAATAGGAATTATAGTTTAGGTCGAAGAAATAAAAACTTTGAGGTTGGCCGATGACGGTGTATTTTATCAGACTTGGAAGAAGAGTGAACGGAATGGACAGTGTCTTGAAAGGAGGATATAAGATAAACATAAAAAAGGAAAAAAAGAACAACTTAATATAGTCGAGTTCAATCACGTTATGGTAATTGTATCAGATAAGGAAACTGAAGACTTAAAGAGGTAGACGAATTTTGGTATTTGGGCAGCAAAATAACTGATGATGGCCGAAGTAGAAAGGATATAAAATGTAGATTGGCAATAGCAAGAAGACCATTATTTGTTAACATCAGATACAGATTTAAGTGTTAGGAACTCTTTTCTGATTTTATTTGTCTAGAGTGCAGCCATTTACGCATATGAAAAATGAACGATAAACAATTTAGATAAAGAGAGAATAGAAGCTTTCTAAAAATGGTGCTATAGAAGAATGCTGAAGAGACTGCATTGAATACAATTCGGGAGACAAGAAATTTGTGGCACAACTTGACCAAAAGCAGGGATCGGTTGGTAGGACGCATTCTGAGACATCAAGAGATCACCAGTTCGGTACTGGAGGGAAGTGCGGGGAGTGAAAATCGTAGAGGGAGACCAAAAGATGAAAGCGGTAATTAGATTCATAAAGTTGTAGGTTGTAGTAGATATTCGGAGATAAAGAGGCTTGGACGGGTTAGAGTAACTCGGAGAGCTAGGTAAAACCAGTCTTCGGACTGAAGGCGTTAACAAGAGCAACAACAACTTTAGTATTGTCCCTACAATGGTTGAACTGCACTTCTAATTTCATGATGTGGACCTCACCTTGCCCTATTAGAAATTTCTTGGTCTCCCAGGTATCGTAATGGTTACTGAGAAACGTTCACTGCGTTTTACAGCTTGCTTTTCTAAAATCGATCACTCTCTTTCCGTCATATTTAAACGGCACGGGTCGATGCCTTTAGCCGATTATTCTAAGGACACTATTAGGTTATTATGCCCATTACTAGCATTTGGCTGCCCTGCACAACACAGCTCACTTTGCGTGAGCTGCCGTAACCTCACCGATGGACTCGAGTAACTAGTGAGCGCGTGCTTCCGTAAGTTCCACTTTGCTTGCTGCGTCCGCAACCCTCCTCGCTTCTGTCGCAGAGAAGTCAATTCAGTTGTTAACTAAATATCAAGTCCTGCTGAAAAGTAATACCGCAGATTTTTGTGTGTGAAAACTCTTAAATTAAAAAAAAAAAATAAAAGGTACTAACGTTCTACGCCTTAATCCTTCATGTCTATGTATCTCCAGCCCTCTGTCGCTAGAGGACACCGATTTGTGGATATCGTTGTATAATGTAACTACGTAGGTACATGAGAAACAGCGTGCTGTAATCGAGTTTCGGATTCGAGTAGTTCATCCACACATAATGCACCATGTCATTCAGCATGAAAAAAAAGACCACACACGATAGCCATGATACCCCCAACAGTCCGAAGCATTGGATTCACTGTCATCGTTCATATGATATTCAACTGCTTCCAAAACTTAAATAACACCTTCGAGGACTTACCTTTTGTAGCTCTGAAGCGGTTCAAGCGGAGATGAGGTTGTGGCTCCATCAGATAAGTCAAACGTTCTACAGTGACCGTATCAAAAACCGGTACCGATTCCTTCTTCTAGTCAAGATATGCCACCAGTTTCTCTTCTCCCCGATTCTATTCAGTACCTCCTCATTAGTTACGTGATCTACCCATCTATCCTTCAGCATTGTTCTTTAGCACCACATTTGGAAAGTTTGTATTCTCCTCTAGTCTAAACTATTTATCGTCCATGTTTCACTTCCATACAGGGCTACACTCCATACAAATACATTCAAAAAAGACTTCCTGACACTTAAATCTACACTCGATGATAGAAAATTCCTCTTCTTCAAAAACGCTTTCCTTGCCGTTGCCAGTCTGCATTTTATACCCTCTCTAATTCGACCATCATCAGTTATTTTGCTCCCCAAATAGCAAGACTCATCTACTACTTTAAGTGTCTCATTTCCTAATGTAATTCACACAGCATCACCTGATTTAATTCGACTGCATTCCATTATCCTCGTTTTGCATTTGTTGATGTTCATCTTATATCCTCCTTTCAAGGTACTGTCCATTCCGTTCAACTGCTCTTCCAGTTCCTTTGCTGTCTCTGACAGAATTACAGTGTCATCGGCAAACCTCAAAGTTTATATTTCTTCACCATATATTTTAATTCCTACTCGAAATTTTTCTTTCGTTTCCTCTGCTGCTTGCTCACTATACATTTTGGATAACTTCGGCGATAGGCTATAAACCCATTTCTTTCATGCCCGTCGACTCGTTTAACTGCCACCTGGTTTTTCTAGAAATTGTAAATAGCCATTCGCTCCCTTTATTTGACCCTTGCCACATTCAGAATTTGAAAGACATTATTACGGTCAACACTGTCAAAAGCTTTCTTTAAGTCTATAAATGGTAGAAACGTACGTTTGCCTTTCCTCAATCTATCTTCTAAGATCAGTCATAGAGGCAGTATTGCCTCACGTGTTCCATCATTTCTACGGACTCAAAACTGATCTTCCCCGAGGTCGGCTTCGACCAGTTTTTCCATTCGTCTGTAAAGTATTCGTGTTAGTATTTTGCAAACGTGACTTATTAAATTGATAGTTCGGTAATTTTTCCGCCTCCCAATACCTGCTTTCTTTGGGTTTGGAATTATTATATTCTTCTTGAATGTGAGAGTGTTTTGCCTGGCTCATATATCTTGCTTACAAGATGGTAAAGTTTTGTCACAGCGGGCTCGCCCAACGTTATCAGTAGCTCTACTGGAATGTTGTCTACTCCCGGGACCTTGTTTCGTCTTAAGTTTTTCAGTGCTCTCTCGAACTCTTCACGCAATATGTTGTCTCCCATTTCATCTAAGTCCTCTTTTATTTCCAAAATATTGCCCTCAAGTAGATCATTCTTGGATAACTCCTCTATATATTCCATCCACCTTTCCGCTTTCCTTTCTATGCCTATAACTGGTTTTCCATGGGAGTTCTTGATGTTTATATAGGTGGTTCTCTTTTCTCCAAAGGACTCTTTAATTTTCCTGTAGGCATTATGTACCTTACCCTTAGTGATATATGCCTCTATACCCTTATATCTGTCCTCTAACCATCACCGCTTAACCATTTTCCACTTCCTGTCGATGTCATTTTTGAGACGTCTGTACTCCTTTTTCCATGTTTCATTTACTGCATTTTTATACTTTCTTCTTTCATATCTTCTGTTACCGAAGGCTATCTACTAGCCCTGGTCATTTTGCCTACTTGATCCTCTGCTGCCTTCACTATTTCATCTCTCAAAGCTAACCAATCTTCTTCTGCTGTATTTCTTTCCCCCATATTTGTAAAATGTTCTCTAATGCTCCCTCTGAGACTCTCTACATTCTCTGGTTCTTTCAGTTTATCCAGGTCCCATCTCCTTAAATTCTCACAATTTCGATGTTTCATCAGCTTTGATGTACAGCTCATAATCATTAGATTGCGGTCAGAGTCCACATCTGCCCCTGGAAATGTGTTACAATTTAAAACCTGGTTCCTAAATCTCTGTCTTACCAATATATAATCTATCTGATACCTTCTAGTATCTCTAGAATTCTTCCATGTGTACAACCTTCTTTTATGATTCTTGAACCAAGTATTAGTTATGATTAAGTTATAGTCTCTGCAAAATTCTACCAGACAGCTTCCTCTTTCATTCCTTACCCTCACTTCATATTCAACCCACTTTTCCTTCTCTTCCTTTTCCTACTATTGAGTTCCAGTCCCGTATGACTATTAAATTTTCGTCTCTCTTCAGTATCCCAATAATTTATTTTATCTCATCGTACATTTCTTCAATGTCTCCGTCATCTGCGGAGCTAGTTGGCATATAAAGTTGTACTACTATGGTAGGTGTGGGCTTCCTGGCTATCTTGGCTACAATAATGCGTTCACCATGCTGTTCGTAGTAACTAACCAGCGTTCCTATTTTTTATTCATTATTAAACATACTCCTACATTACACCTATTTGATTTTGTTTTTATAACCCTGTATTCACCTGACCATGAGTCTTGTTCCTCCTGCTACCACACTTCAGTAAATTCCCAATGTCAATGGAAGAAACCTCTCAGAGACTGCCTCTTATATACAATAATCGTACATAGATACGAAAGACACAAATACATTTGCCTACAGTCCAGAATGAGGTAGGTTATAGAAAAATTTCAATGCGAATTTATTGACAACGAATGTCTATAGAAAATTATATATCAAGATCTTGTCACCATTAAACGTTTCGTGTGCTAATGCATGACATTACAAATAACACGAGGAGTGACCTACGTTGACACAAGTATATCACATTGCTTAAATATATACAGAAATTATAGATACTTTAAACAGTAAAGATAGTCTCTTAATAATCTAATTGTGTTACACAAAAAGGTAGCACAGTTCAACAAATTAAAACCTGCTAAGAGCTATTTTACATTTCAGGAGAGATTCTTAATATTTCAGTACCTGTTATTTCTGAAATTACTCTCATTTTTGTCGCTCACACTTTTCTTTGACAAACTATGGATGAAATATTCACACATTTTCTTAGAAAAATAAGGATAAAACATTACTCTAATTTGTGTAATAATTACAAATTTCCTTCTAACACTTCACAAACAGCGCTTCAGTGAAATCTTGTTACTTTTTTATCGAATATTTATCTCTTGCATTTCCTATTGTGTTTTCCCGTATAATCACTGCACAGGTTTTGGCAGTAATCTGCAATTGTTGAAGTTCTCCATAGCTCCTGGAATATCCTGAGGGAACCTCTGTCCTTGTTCCTCATTGGCTGCCCCCTAAGTCGCTGCAAATACCTACAAATACGAAAAAAGGCAATTTAATATGAGAATCATGTTGCATCTCAACCTTCTTAACTTATGTGGCATAATCAGGATGTTTATCGTTTCGTAGAAAAGTTTTCATAAGTTTTTAAAATCCATTCCTAATATTATCCTCTTTAGAAGCAACTTCAAATTTTCGTCTTTAACTACAATTTTTTGTGCGAAAATTCACAAAGATTCCTCCTTTAATTTTGGCTTCAGAAGGTGCAGGACATTTCTCATTGAGATATTTCACACAACCGTTATCTCGGATCTTCCTGGCAGATTAGACAGTATTTACACGGATGTCACTTTCTTTATACGTCGTACATCGCCTGATAGAAGACTGGTGAGTTCCCATTCCGCAGGATAAGTCCGTGAAGGCATGAAAGCAGGACCTCGGACGGCACTATGCTGACATCGATCCTCGTTCAGATCAAATAAGAGTGTCCGTCATTGCCGACAACTTTTTGCTCCCTGAGGACCAGTCAAAAATTCCTCCACTCGTCGAGTGGTCCTCCTAGTTTCCGAACAAAGCGACCGTAGGTGTGGCAGTGAACCAGTTATTGCTATTCACACTTACAGAGAGGCAGATATACAGAAATGCTACGCAGTAAATGCCAATTTGCGATGCATTCAAAAGTGTCGGTGCACTTCACTCTGACAGTTTTTTCACGTACTCAGTTTGTCAAGAAATATACAAATAATCGTTCACTAGTAGTTGTGACGTAGAATAAATGTCCGTTGACAAGTCTTTACACAAACAATTCGTAACACAATTCTACATTAACACTTTGTAAACAAATTTCAAACATAAATAGTTCATCACGTCTGTATACATGGCAATATATCATAAATAATCTTTTTCAATTATGCGGTTTTGCACACCAGTTTACTCGTAGTTAAAAGTTGAGCGACGAATAGTAAACGTCGACAATAGTTTCCGGTTATGCAAGCCTCATAACATTTTCGATATTGGCACATGTAACAAGTACAGATAACATATACAGGAGAGCATACATCATTTAGCTTCATGTAAATACAGATATATACATAGAAACGTGTTACATATAGGTTTTTTTATATAGGTACAAATACAAACTAACATAATACTTATTGGCTGTACATAAACATAGAAACATGTTTCTCTTGTCTTCACACAAGTATGATCGGTCACATAGAAATATTTGCACATAGCTTTATATAAGTTTACAATATTTACGGTATTTACAGTCTTTACAAGTTTATATCTATGTTTTGCTTTTGCAAATGATGTCACGTGAAACAGAGGAGTATTAGACACGACATACCACACCGGAAATACGTCAAAGCGCAGAACTACAAATAAGCAAATAACAAAAGCAATGAACTAACATCAGACACAAAAAATACTCGCGACACGAGTATAAGCATGGCCGTAGCTGCTCGTAAGTGGTGAGATGCGTATCCAATGAGTTTCAAGGTGAAAGTGTACTGGTGTAGAATGATTTAGTACTCACATCAATCAGTCGCTAGTAATCGAAGACTGACAGTGCAGATAGTCAACCCCGTAGGCTGAAAATATACCTTCTTCACACCTGTACAAAAGTTGATAAGAAATTAGCTTTAATTTTATGTGGCTGCTATAAGTATTCGGCGAAGACGAATCTCTTCTTTCTCCTTCTGCTGCTGACAAGAACAGCTGAAATAAAACTCTTATACTACGTAGCTTCTCTGTAGAATTACTGTGAGGTACGTGTATTTGATAGTTGTGCATAACTTAAGCATCACCCATAGATGTGTTTACTGTTGAGCATGGTATACTCTAAGATCACGGTGAGCATATTGTCTAATAAATTGTTTCTGGATGCTGCAGCAGATATGCATCAGGACGCAGAATGCTGCCAATGATTTAAGGACCATCGTACAGCAGAAGTCACTTAGCGTTGCGCCGCTGAAGATCAGACGACTTATAGTGAGTACGCAAAAGCACTAACACACCAACTTTAAATTCTTGCTTCCTCTTGACAGTGCGCTCATAAGTCTTATTCTTAATTTTAGCTTCCGGAGTCAGCGTCCCATAGACTTCCCTTGCCTTTTCATCGTGTGTTGTTTGCTGAAAAGAACATTTCGGTAACGGCGTTGTCCAATCGTTGTCTTCTTTGTGGTCGAACATGAGATTGTTAGAAATGTACGGAATTTCATAAACATTGAGTTTGATGTGTACTTCTTCAAATAAAGATAAATATGATATCCAATTGGTATGTTTGGTGGAAATGTACGTTCTCATAAATCTGTTAACTTCATGGAACACACGTTCAGTGGGATTAGGTTGGGAACTATACCTTGAGATAAAAAAACTCTTAATACTATTGTCTTTCAGAAATTTACGCCACTTGTATCCAGTATAGCATGCAGTGTTGTCGGATAAAATAGCTTTTGGTTTACCCACATGAGGAATGTAGTCATATAAGGAACGACGTATGATGGAAGTGGCAGTAGCAGATCTTATAGCATACAGTTTAACATGCTTGGGGAATAAATCGTAAAATGCAAGAATGTGTTTCACACCACTACTGCTTGTGGGATGTGGACCACTTCAATCAGAACCTAAAATATCAAGAGGTTTACTGGGTAGAGCAGAATGAAAATAAGTCTCCGTAGATAAGTTCAGGGGTTTTTGACAGATCACACATTTTTGAGAATACTGTGGATCTTACGTCTCAAATTGCTAAAGTAGCAATAGGTACCAAGCTTTGCTAGGCTGTTCTTGGTACCATTATGACCCAAACAAAAAGTGTGTGCCAAATTAGGCTGCTTCCATAATTCTTAGGTGTACAAACACACCAAGTAGTGACTTTAGGATGACGGCGATAAAGTAACACATCATAATGTATTAAATTTCGGTTGGACAGAGGATGGTCAGGTTGACTTGTGAGTAAAACTCTTACCTTATACCAGTGAGGATCAGATTTCTGCAACGTTGACAAATTTCTACGTAAGTCGATATACTGCTGGTGATATAGTTAATCCTGCATAAGAACTATTAGGGAATCATTCACATTTCCCAGGTCGGAGTTACACTCATTCAAGCCTTGAGGCAGATGAGAAAAAGTGTCAGCAATGATCTTGTCTTTACCCTTAATACATACAATTTCAAAGGAATAGTTTTGCGAAGATAAAGCCCAGCGTGATAATCTGGGATATACCAGCTTGCAATTTATCAGAAATGTGAGAGCTTGGTGGTTACTAAAAGTTTTAGTGTGCTTCCATACAAATAATAATTGAATTTCCTGAAGGCCCACGCCATAGAGAGTGTTTCATGTTCTGTGGTAGAGTAAGTGCGTTCACATTCACTAAGTGTGCTGCTCGCTAAACTAATACTTTTCGCATTTTCTTGTTCTGCATTGTTTACAACTTGAAACAAACAACAGCCTATGTCGTAGGATGAGGCGTCACATATCATACAAAAATCTAAATTAAAACCAGGGTGACCCAAAATGTTTGCATTAACCAAAGCTTTCTGACACTGGTCAGACCATATCCATATCTGATACTTTTAGAGTGGGTTCCATGGATGTTTGCTGTTTAATAGTTGGTGTGGTAAAAATCGTCGAAAGAAAGAACAAAGTACAAGGCAAGAATTCAATTGCTTTCTAGTCCGAGGACTAGGAAAATTCCAGATTGCGTCTTACTTACTCGGGTCAGGTAGTATACCTTGAGCTGTGATAGTATGTCCAAGATACTTAATTTCACTGAAAGCAAATTTCGACTTTTTGAGATTAGCCGTCACTCCAGCTGGCGCGAATTTATGTAGAATCTTTTGCAAAGTATCAATGTATTCAGACCAAGTTCAAGTGGTTCAAATGGCTCTAAGCACTATGTGACTGAGGTCGTCAGTCCCCTCAGATAAAGTCTTACTAGCTATGAGCAGGTTATTAATGTAGTGAGTAACTGTTTCTACCAATTTATCACTAATTAGAGTATCCAATGTGGTGATACACACACCTGAACTAACCTGCAGACCGAAAGGAAGGACACAAAATTGATAGGTTCGCCCCCCGAATATAAATGCTGTACACTTTCTATAATCGGGAGTGATTGGGACGTGCCAGAACGAATTGGTCAGAATCTTAAAATTTCTGGAGTTGCTCCTCTAAATTCTCACGTTTCGTGCGAACAGGTAAAATAACCTGATTAATTGAACGAGCATCCAAAATAACTCTGATATTCCCTTTGGGTCTCTTTACAACACGTAAAGGGCTGCAGTAAGATTACGTGGAAGATTCGACGATTTTCCATCGTAACGTTTGTTTCAACTCGTACCACACAGCAGGTACTTGTAAAAGTGTCACATTACAGCTTTTGAGAAAGAAAATCTGGTGACCCTTAATTTCAATTTTATACACATCTGTGTTGATCACACCTGGTCGTTAGCTAAACACTGGTGTATACTTGGACAAAACATCATAAAGTTAATTACGTTCATCAAGTGTGACAGCTGTAGATTCTGATAATTTAATAATAATTAAAGTTTTCAAGTCCTCAAACTCGGCATCAGGTGCGTGTGTCTGTGTGTCGACATCATACGTGTCTTGTATTAACTGAATCTTGTACCCTGTGCAATATTTATCGTGCTTCAGAGTCCTGGTATCCAGGCATAATGAAATTTCACTGCCATTATCTATAAGTATACATATACGTTGGGAGAAGTTAATCGTGCTGCCCTTATCGCACAATATATCAAACCTAAAGTATAGTTAGTGACCAGGTTTTGGACGACGAGGAAAGGCCATTGTACGATTCCATTACCTACCTTGACTGTCAGAAATCTCTCTTCTCAAACTTAGAAGACTTGTTGCCTATGGCAGTTAAAATTTTACAGTTCTGGTACATGTTCAAACTCACACATTTTCTTGCTAAAATAATAGGACAAGACACAAACAGCCAATCCTGTGTCCAGACTAATAGCAGTGGGAGTACCAACCAAAACAACAGCAGTTGAGGCCAAAATATTTCAATGGATGATTAACGAGATTATATGGTCTCTTGTAACGATTCATCAGATAAGTTTTCGTCATGATTATACCTTATGAGGGATAATGGTTGCTCTATACAACTGTCAGGTATATTATCACTGTGTCGTTGCAAAGTGGGTGTGTCAAATAATAAATTGAAATTGATGTTGCCCCCCAATTCTTCCACAGCCACGACCTTTGGCACAGTAGTGACTGCTTTTAGTTTGACATCGTCATATTTGCGGTGGGTGCAGGCACAGGCGAAGATAGCGTATCGCTAGTTACTTAGATAATATTTACATTTGGGTATTGTTTATTCCAGTATCCGAACCGTGGCGGTATTTGGGTTTTCATGTTTTGACTCACCTGCAGGTTCGTAGGTGCATTCACGCTCTGAGTTTGCATTTGCGGCAGCGGTAACTGCCGCTGGCCTTTATTATTGTTTTGCTGCGGTGGTGTCGCAGTGATCTGACACGTGGCAGCGAAGTTGTTGTTATTCCAGCTCTGTTGCAGGTTTGGTGAATGTTAGTAGTTATTCTTGTTTATGTTAAAATTTTTGCTATCATTCTAATAATTATTATTAACGTTGTAGTTGCTGTTGTTGTTGTTGCTGTTGCGCTGTATCTTATTTGGATTTCCGCCAGTAGAAAAAGAAGTCTTGTAATTGCTGTTTGTGTTGTGTTGAGCACGTTGGTTCTGTTGTGTATATACATTTGCCATTTGAAGCGGTTGATTCTGTTGGTTTGCGTGTCCGAAAGCAAACCGCGGGCCGGAAATGGGTTGGCTACCATGCATATTTTGCATGGCGCTGATTTAAACATTGTAGCAATTGTTTTGCTGGTCGTCGTAAAGCATATCAACAGAATCGAGCACTGCGAGAAAATACTTTGCCTCGTTGCCTGGGATGTTTAATTTGATATTAAGCGGCAGTCTTGCTTTCAGTGAGCGGAGGATGTCCCGCGTTGCAACCGGCTCGTCAAGAAATGTCTCATATTTAAATATTTCTCAAAAGACCGGCGCAAATTGCCGTGCTTAGGATTGAATGTTTTAGGATCCACACTCTGCCTAGGAAGTCATTCCCGTACAGATAGTATCCAAAATTTACATACAAAGGCACTTTCAAATTGTTCTTACATGACGCATCTGTCGGCTTCATTATACCCGAATACAGCTGCGTCGCCTTGGATATAACCGACAACATAAAATATTTCGAGAATGAGATTTTCACTCTGCAGCGGAGTGTGCGCTGATATGAAAAGTTTCAACATAAGATATCCAAGTACGGTCACGCCATGTACGAGGAATTGCATATTTGAACGCTCTAACAAAGATGGCAGGATGTACGGTTCTTTTATGATGTATAAATGACTGAAACTACAAGGTGTTTCAAAAATGACCGGTATATTTGAAACGGCAATAAAAACTAAACGAGCAGCGATAGAAATACACCGTTTGTTGCAATATGCTTGGGACAACAGTACATTTTCAGGCGGACAAACTTTCGAAATTACACTAGTTACAATTTTCAACAACAGATGGCGCTGCAAGTGATGTGAAAGATATAGAAGACAACGCAGTCGCTGGGTGCGCCATTCTGTACGTCGTCTTTCTGCTGTAAGTGTGTGCTGCTCACAACGTGCAAGTGTGCTGTGGACAACATGGTTTATTCCTTAGAACAGATTATTTTTCTGGTGTTGGAATTCCACCGCCTAGAACACAGTGTTGTTGCAACAAGACGAAGTTTTCAACAGAGGTTTAATGTAACCAAAGGACCGAAAAGCGAAACAATAAAGGATCTGTTTGAAAAATTTCAACGGACTGGGAACGTGACGGATGAACGTGCTGGAAAGGTAGGGCGACCACGTACGGCAACCACAGAGGGCAATGCGCAGCTAGTGCAGCAGGTGATCCAACAGCGGCCTCGGGTTTCCGTTCGCCGTGTTGCAGCTGCGGTCCAAATGACGCCAACGTCCACGTATCGTCTCATGCGCCAGAGTTTATACCTCTACCCATACAAAATTCAGATGCGGCAACCCCTCAGCGCCGCTACCATTGCTGCACGAGAGACATTCGCTAACGATATAGTGCACAGGATTGATGATGGCGATATGCATGTGGGAAGCATTTGGTTTACTGACGAAGCTTATTTTTACCTGGATGGCTTCGTCAATAAACAGAACTGGCGCATATGGGGAACCGAAAAGCCCCATGTTGCAGTCCCATCGTCCCTGCATCCTCAAAAAGTAGTGGTCTGGGCCGCCATTTCTTCCAAAGGAATCATTGGCCCATTTTTCAGATCCGAAACGATTACTGCATCACGCTATCTGGACATTCTTCATGAATTTGTGGCGGTACAAACTGCCTTAGACGACACTGCCAACACCTCGTGGTTTATGCAAGATGGTGCCCAGCCACATCGCACGGCCGACGTCTTTAATTTCCTGAATGAATATTTTGATGATCGTGTGATTGCTTTGGGCTATCCGAAACATACAGGAGGCGGCGTGGATTGGCCTCCCTATTCGCCAAACATGAACCCCTGTGACTTCTTTCTGTGAGGGCACTAGAAAGACCAGGTGTACCGCCAGAATCCAGAGACAATTGAACAGCTGAAGCAGTACATCTCATCTGCATGTGAAGCCATTCCGCCAGACACGTTGTCAAAGGTTTCGGGTAATTTCGTTCAGAGACTACGCCATATTATTGCTACGCATGGTGGATATGTGGAAACTATCGTACTATAGAGTTTCCCAGACCGCAGCGCCATCTGTTGTTGACAATTGTAACTACTGTAATTTCGAAAGTTTGTCTGCCTGAAAATGTACTGTTGTCCCAAGCATATTGCAACAAACGGTGTATTTCTATCGCTGCTCGTTTAGTTTGTATAGCCGTTTCAAATAAACCGGTCATTTTTGGAACAACCTGTATCTTACTTGGCATTATAGTAGTGTTTAGTTTCAGAATGGTTCCTGTAAGGTTCAACTGGCGAATGGGAAGGAAAATCTTGTTGTTAATTATCACGACTGCAATGCAGAGTGTCATGTCGAGGTGCGTACTGTTGTTGTTGTGAATACGTAGTGTGTGGTGTGCTTGCGTCATAAATGTACTTGTGTTCATTGCCAAACTGTGGTCTTGGTTGCTATTACCATCACTGCACACTTGTTGTAGGTTGTTGACGAACTGTTTCTATTGCGCAGCGGCAGATTGTGCTGCTTGACTGATTGCGTGTTTGTCGATATTTCTAAATTCCGCAACAATCTCGTGGACGACAACAGGTAATTTTTCTTGTACGAACTCGTCAAAACATTTCTCTTTTTGCTCTATCTAACAGTGAAATTCTCTACTGATGCATGAGAAATGGTTGTCAGTATATAGTCTTACTTTATGAGAAAACTGTTTATCAATTGTGTCAACCTTGTTTTCGACATTGGCAGTACGCGTTCTCATATTATCCTGCAGTGCTGGATAAGATTTAATCTGAGTAACTACAGACTCGCACGTTTTACAGACATTGTTCACTTGTGCTTGGATATCTGTCGCATCTTTATTTGTGTTTTCTTGTTGTAATGAAAGCACTGAAATTTTCGCGTTGAGGTCGGACATTTGTCCTGTGAGTCTGTTATTTATCTCCTGAGCACGGCTACAGAAACTGTCGTTTGACGTTTTATGTGCGGCAAAATCGGATTTAATTTCGTCGAGTTCGTACCTCATCATCTCATCATGAACTGTCTTTAGATTGGCGCGTATAGACGTCATCTGTTTAGTCAATGTCCTGTTTATGTTGTGTCATTTGTTTCATAATAGCATCGAATATTCTGGCAACACTAGTGATGTGCAAATGCCCCCCCTCCCCCGGCACTTCGTTAGACATGACGTAACACATCAAAATTGGTTCAGAACTAGATTTAGGTATATTACTAGTAGATGGTCTATTTTCTAAATTTGCGTCACCAGAATAGTCAATAATATCTCGCTCGTTAGTATTCGAGTCACCATAACGTCACTTTCATTATTTAATGGTATGTCAGAATCGGATTGCGTCTGTGTTTTCAGTTTCTGGTTCTCCATCATTGCTAAATTTTTCTGGTCAGTACCATGTCACACGTAATGTATGACAAAATGAAAATGTAAACCCGTATGCGTGATCAGAATAAATGTAAAAATTAATCTCACTGTGTTACAATGTCTGAACAAGAAAATTAACTGTCGAGAATAATGGTGGAATTTCGAACACTAATGGCTGCATGCCATATTACGTCACACAGAACTAGAGTCGGCCAT
The DNA here is from genome assembly GCF_023897955.1 of Schistocerca gregaria. NCBI lineage: Eukaryota > Metazoa > Arthropoda > Insecta > Orthoptera > Acrididae > Schistocerca > Schistocerca gregaria. Next base: position 131,019,132 of record NC_064921.1, on the reverse strand, counting down.
ATTGTGAACTGATAAAACTGTATTGTTGCACATTATGAAAATAATTTTGGAAACTGCAATGTAGCTTCAAATCACTGCTACGCAAACGGAAAATTGTAATAGTACTACCATACAGGCTACAGTAATACAAAACGCTTGGACAAGATTCCTCATGTAAATACGCAATTCCTTACCTTGTCTCCACAATTGCAGCCTAATTTCGGGTGTCGAAGTAGAGTCCACTAATATGTCTTACTTCAATGTATTCCGGTGTCGCATACCATTTGTACATTCCAATAAACATGCAACAAAAGAAAAACAATACAGTGCAAATAACAGTGCGTCCTGTCACGGTCGCCAGTTTAATTAATTTTTTTGGCTTATTCGTAACTGGATCCGGACAATACAATGCATTCTAGTAATGAATATTGAATAGATATCAATTAAGATTACGGATTGGTAAAGTGTGTTTCATACGGATGCTCGGGGCTTGAGCATAGCATTTTCGATAAAGGTCCATTCATGAATTTTTAACCGTGTTTCTTCTCTCTGTCGTGTATCGGACTTCGTGAAAAAAACAGTACCCGAAGACGATAGTGGATCGGCTGGATGGCCGATCACGGTGGTCTTGCGGTTCTAGGCGCGCAGTCCGGAACCGTGCGACCGCTACGGCCGCAGGTTGGAATCCTGCCCCAGGCATGGATGTGTGTGTTATCCTTAGGTTAGTTAGGTTTAAGCAGTTCTAAGTTCTAGGGGACTGATGACCACAGCAGTTGAGTCCCATAGTGCTCAGAGCCATTTGAACCATTTTTTTCGGCTGGACGACTCTTTGCTTAAATTTACGGAACCTTTTGCCATGCCAAGTCACCCAGCAATCTTACACTGAATAAAGAATCCAAATAAAACATACATAAGTTAATAATAACAAATTATTCTGACATAAAAGTACAGTTAAAAGTGCCGTCTGGTTGCAACTCATCAATAAAACAATGAAATAATGTAGCATTAATGGCATTGCGCCACATACGTACGATCGGGACCATATTTAGGAAAAAAAGGTCACTCTCCCTCTTTCGCGCAATAATATGACGATGAAAATCTTCAAATGTTTCCAGTAGCTGCATACAATATTTATACAGCCGTGGCCTACTTCTCTGACTCAGGTTATTTCTTTTTTATCACTTATAATTACGTTTTCTGCTAAGAAAAGCTCAGCTTACCTTCGAAGAATCCGTGGTCAGAAAAGCCAGCTCAAGGAGATAATAGGAATAAAATTACATTACGGTGAACCTTTTTATTTACATTACTTTCAGTTAACTACAAATACCATCAGTGACACAAAGAATGTACCATTTGTACTGTATCTTACAACATGTGCTGAAACTGATGCCCATCAAACTTAATGCTAGTTTGACATCAGCGAACAAGATTCTGATGCACACTGACAAATATCCCTGGTGTGTTTAAAATCATATCACAGGCACCTACAATACTGACAAATAATTCCACCTTCATATTCACTTGGGTCTCATATTTAGCTGACTTTAGATATCACCACAGGAAATAATCAAGGGGATTGACGTCAGGTGACCACACAGGCCATAGAGTAGGACCTCCGCTTCCAGCCAGAGACCAGGAAATACAGCATTCAGGGTTGCGGACACCCACACTAAAATGAGGCGCTGCACCGTCATATTGTATCCACATCTCACGAACAGCCAAGTGGAAAATGAAAATACGATTTAACAGAGACATCTTATGGACAAGTTAAGTACACAAAATCTGCATCATGACTTCCCAGTTTCAGGTGAGTATTGGTGAGTTATCGTCCTACATTGTATGATGGGGCATGAGTTACACTTTTCATGTAGTTTGTACACTAGTACAACTTACAGTTATGTGTTTTGCGATTTATAAATTTTGCAGTTTTTCAGTAACTATGAGGCATGAAGTTGTAGTAGTGTGGTGACTGACATTTACGTGGTGTTATCTGTAAGATCTAAGCGAGACATTGCCCGAGTTCTAGGTCATGAGATGCCTTAGATCTACAGTATTAGAAAAAAATATATGTATATATAGTTAATATAATTTACTTTTGGCATACCGTAAAACTGTCAATTACTTGTGCTACCTTGTAACTAAATGTTCAGGATGACACGTTCTTCATATAAATCTTTATATAGACGGCTCTTATCATTACAGTATAAATGTCGTGCACTCATGTCTACCTGGACTCTATGTGGATGTACACTCCTGGAAATTGAAATAAGAACACCGTGAATTCATTGTCCCAGGAAGGGGAAACTTTATTGACACATTCCTGGGGTCAGATACATCACATGATCACACTGACAGAACCACAGGCACATAGACACAGGCAACAGAACATGCACAATGTCGGCACTAGTACAGTGTATATCCACCTTTTGCAGCAATGCAGGCTGCTATTCTCCCATGGAGACTGTCGTAGAGATGCTGGATGTAGTCCTGTGGAACAGCTTGCCATGCCATTTCCACCTGGTACCTCAGTTGGACCAGCGTTCGTGCTGGACGTGCAGACCACGTGAGACGACGCTACATCCAGTCCCAAACATGCTCAATGGGGGACAGATCCGGAGATCTTGCTGGCCAGGGTAGTTGACTTACACCTTCTAGAGCACGTTGGGTGGCACGGGATACATGCGGACGTGCATTGTCCTGTTGGAACAGCAAGTTCCCTTGCCGGTCTAGGAATGGTAGAACGATGGGTTCGATGACGGTTTGGATGTACCGTGCACTATTCAGTGTCCCCTCGACGATCACCAGAGGTGTACGGCCAGTGTAGGAGATCGCTCCCCACACCATGATGCCGGGTGTTGGCCCTGTGTGCCTCGGTCGTATGCAGTCGTGATTGTGGCGGTCACCTGCACGGCGCCAAACACGCATACGACCATCATTGGCACCAAGGCAGAAGCGACTCTCATCGCTGAAGACGACACGTCTCCATTCGTCCCTCCATTCACGCCTGTCGCGACACCACTGGAGGCGGGCTGCAGGATGTTGGGGCGTGAGCGGAAGACGGCCTAACGTTGTGCGGGACCGTAGCCCAGCTTCATGGAGACGGTTGCGAATGGTCCTCGCCGATACCCCAGGAGCAACAGTGTCCCTAATTTGCTGGGAAGTGGCGGTGCGGTCCCCTACGGCACTGCGTAGGATCCTACGGTCTTGGCGTGCATCCGTGCGTCGCCGCGGTCCGGTCCCAGGTCGACGGGCACGTGCACCTTCCGCCGACCACTGGCGACCACATCGATGTACTGTGGAGACCTCACGCCCCACGTGTTGAGCAATTCGGCGGTATGTGCACCCGGCCTCCCGCATGCCCACTATACGCCCTCGCTCAAAGTCCATCAACTGCACATACGGTTCACGTCCACGCTGTCGCGGCATGCTACCAGTGCTAAAGACTGCGATGGAGCTCCGTATGCCACGGCAAACTGGCTGACACTGACGGCGGCGGTGCACAAATGCTGCGCAGCTAGTGCCATTCGACGGCCAACACCACGGTTCCTGGTGTGTCCGCTGTGCCGTGCGTGTGATCATTGCTTGTACAGCCCTCTCCCAGTGTCCGGAGCAAGTATGGTGGGTCTGACACACCGGTGTCAATGTGTTCTTTTTTCCATTTCCAGGAGTGTACTCCCGCCTCGTGTACCTGTGTAAGACTAATCTAAGAGGGAAACCTTAGCAGGTATTTTTCATTTTACCGTTTCTTATGGTTACAATACGTCTATGTACTGCTAACAGCAATGACGACATTTAAAGGTGCTAAGGTGCACGTCATTTTTGGTGTAATTTATGCAACTGTGTCAGTAACAATATTTTCCAGGTTCTCTAATAATAACCACTCTCCAAAGCGTTCATCGCTGGTTTCATCTTCTTCTCAGACAGCTGATGGATGGTTAGCTCTTGAAACAAGACATGTCAGCACTTTCTGCTACCACAGAATAATTGCAGTTATGAGTAATCTTTTAATACTCAAAAGATCTGATATGTTGGACACTTCTAGCCACATGATTATGACGCCACGTCTTGTTATCCCTAAGTTCCTCGTGGTTCATAGTCGTTAAATGGAGTACGTACAGGAAGAGTATGGAAAAGCTGTCGGTCTCGTGTTCCGAACAAACGAATGAACTCGGGCAGCGCTTCGAACGAAAACTCATCACTGCGCATCGCCCACCGTATTTCTGCACAGACTCTAGTACGGTCATTTCCTTCTCTAAATGTGTGTAAAGGCATTACATGCGGCAGCTAATCGTAAGTTTCTATTCATCAATTATGTAATCGGAGAATTTGGGACGTGTATCGAAATTACGAATTGTGGAAAATTTTATTGAAATTCATTTAAATATTCATTTCATTCGATCAGAAATATTTTACGTCTTTTTTGTATTGGTGTGGCTGATATTAATAAAGTAAAATTTCAGTTACAGTGAGCTGGCTGTTTAGCAATGCGGTGGAGGGCAGATAATGAGCCAATATTGCAGCCAGTCCACCCTGCGCCCTCCGCAGCAGCTACGCGTCAATCATTGATGACTCCACATCCGCAGCGGCTGGTACTGAATACCATTTAATTAATCTCTCGAGGCTAAAAGTGACACGTTCTACAACATAGAGGTGCTGATGTCTACCGTGAGTACGCAGTAGACAAAACTAGAATTATATCCATTTACATTTTCGTTGATACATCTAAGTTCAAATGGTTCAAATAGCTCTGAGCACTATGGGACTTAATTTCTGAGGTCATCAGTTCCCTAGAACTTAAAACTACTTAAACCTAACTAACATAAGGACATCACACACATCCATGCCAGAGGCAGGATTCCAACCTGTGACCGTATCGGTCGAGCGGATCCAGACTGTAGCGCCTAGAACCGCTCGGCCGATATAACTAAGTCTCGCGCTTTGTATTTAAATCAGTTATAACACTATTGGAACTGTTTACACACTGTGCTGTTGTATCTACTTTATTGTCGTTATTATTTCTATATAATATCTCTTAACGACATACAGAGTCCCTCCCAGCTCTCCTCGGCCCTAGCATTCTTACCTGAACATTGCGGCAGAAACACACTCACTTATTAGCAAATAATCCTTTCCCACGCTAATTGATATATATACGCTAATATACATATCTATATATATGGCTTTGGCCACGAGCAGCTACTATTTTCTTAGATTTCTGAACCATTGTCACCCCTGATTCGTCAATGTTCCAAATTCGAGAAGCATTAAAATGATATTTTTGGAGAAGTCGTTGATATATTGCAAAGAATGATTTAACTTTAGTCTTACTGAACGACGTGGCTCGACTTAATGACGTCGCTTCTGATGTCCTTAAAGATAACTGTGGATTTCTGCGCATAAAAATTTGTAACAAGTCAGTACCAGCCTTGTTATTTTGATGATGCCAAGAAGGAGGAATGTTTTTAGCATTAAGCTGCACACCGCATTGGTAAGCTAGTTACCATACTTCTATTGGAAGTAGTCCAAAATATATTTCGGCAGACTTGAGTACCCTCTTCTTCTGCAGTAAATACTTGGCTAGGCTCCCAGTTAGGTTGGAAACGCCCACATACCGCACGCGATCTCCACACGATGTGCTTACTTCATCGATTTCTTAGCCACTGGTGCCCCCAATACTTATCTTCTCACATTAAACACCTATCATCATTCCACAATCGCAACACCAGATCGGATACGTCTATCATCTTGGCTGTACCTTTACATAAAACAAAATCTTTCTCCGTGTTATTCTCCACCTCAGCCATACGACTATGGAACGCGCTCCCCTGTGATCTGCGTCTTATCCAGAACTACTCAACATTCAAGAGGGAACTCAAAACTTACATATTAGGGACGGTATAGCCACCATTCTTGTGCCCCTCCCATCTCTTTCTTTCTCCTCTCCATCACTGCTTCGAATTTTACCGTTCTATTTCTCTTCCTCTAACCTATCTACCTCTTATATATCTCTTTCACCCCATTCTATCGTCTTATGTCTCTGCTCGATGAGAATAACTCACAAGCTGCAAGAACAGCTAACAATGGGACTGACATTCAGAAAAGAAAAGTATGTTTACTTTCATATACATAGTCATTATTATTATTATTATTACTATTATTATTATTATTATTATTATTGATTGTTATAATTATTTTTTATTGTTATAATTATCATTGTACTACTGTTATAATATCTATTTTTTTCTTTACCATCAATACTGCATAATAGGCTATATGTCCTTAATGTTATGTAGAAACTGTAACTCGTTCAATCTGAGTATGCCTGGTGAGGTGTAAGAGAGGGCCTGAAGGCCCTAGTCTTGCCAGGTAAAATAAATGCATACATAAAAAAAAATAACATAACCAATTCTTAAACATCCATTCTTCTTCTTTTTCTTTATGTATCTATAAAGAGAGACGTGACATAATCCGAAAGTCTGACTACCTTCCGAATAATGCACTTTTTTCTACAAGTTTAGCTGCCGCTAACTCGTACATTTCTTGGCTTTGTGTCGCCCGCTCTGACTTTCTATTTAAGTATCTACATCATAATGTGGGTCATGTTGTAACACGTTACAACAAGCTCCGAGATTTTGTTACAACTAACCCCATGGTATGATTTTTAACATTTACCAAGATAACGATTTAAACAATTTAGCAATCTGAAAAACTGTTACACATTATCGGAAGTAGATGAATTTGAATGTAAATAAGATATAGAAAGTTTGCAATTTGTCGATAATAGTAACGTAAACTAAAATGTTACGACAGTACAATTTCATATTATCAGGCAAAAGTGAAGCGCTTGCACACTTCCGCTCACTGTGCAGGCCGGCGGGACATTGGCTATGGCAACATTATGCGGCACGATTTATAGATCAAATCGAGTCAACGAAATACGCTAATAAAGTTTGAGATCCTCTTGAAAAGAGCCTGTTACTACTTACCCCTGTTACAACAAGCCCCTCGCTCCCCTATCTTCACGATTTTCTCGACAGAATTTTGTACACTGTAGATGTGCAAAGAAAAGTGAAGCACCCAAAAGACGAGGAGGAAATGAAACTAAACTTCACATGTTGAGGGCCTTGTGATTAATAAGAGTAAAATTAATATGACCAAAATTATCAAAGAACTTTGCAATATGGCACCACTTGTCAGTATGATATTCTGCCCAGTCTGGCTTTTATCCTATCACTGATTTAGTTGGGAACAGTGTCATAAAGCCTTTGAATCCTCGCCTAAAGCTAGCTGGCTCATAATTACGGTTGAAGATCCTTGATATTAGGGGTACTGGGACTGTTTCAGAGTTGAGACAGAGTTGCAGAAAATGTGTTCAATTGGGAACTGATGTGGGGATCTCGCTGGCATCAGGAGTACCTCAACAACATGAAGATAGTTCAGAGAGACGTGCCATTTGTGGAAGAGCATCGTCCTGTTGAAAAATGGAACCATGATACCGTCGCATGACATATCACACATGAAGATGTAGGATGTCCATGACGTACCTTTGTATCATCAACGTTTTGTCAGTCACTCACACGTGTGACCTGAGATCACGCCCGATATCTTCCCACTACGTGACGCCAAGAGTAACACCGCTGTGTCTCTCCAAAACATCGGAAGAATAATGGGACCCCTACCCAGGTTACTGCCATACTCGTCGGTGCTGTTGGTCAGTGGTACTACAGAACGGTGATCCGACGCTAAACGCACTGTATTGCCGTTCATCAACAGTCAATGGTCCTCGCCACGACACCATTGCAAACGCAGCCTTATTTGCTGCGCTGTTAACGGCACCTAACAATTGGACTTTAATTTTCTAGACTGGCTCCTGATAGTCTCCGAACAATAGTGTCGGAAGTCACCGAATGTTGCAGAAAGGCAATTACTACTTCTTGTGTCGCAGTGCAAATGTAAAGGAGAGACAGTGCGTTTGAAGCACAGTCCAGAGATATTCCTTGGTGGAGGTCAGGGATGGTCTAGCGGAACCTTCATGACTGGTATGCCTGCAGTCACGTTTCCATGTATTCCAACATCAGGCCACTGTCACATCCCAATGTCTCACAAATCAGGACACTGCACGATTCGACCAGTGAATCAAACAGGGACCCCCACAGGTCAGTGTCATCACCATGTCCTAAATAGTGATCACGTGATGTATGACTGGTCCCACGCTTTATACACTCCTGGAAATGGAAAAAAGAACACATTGACACCGGTGTGTCAGACCCACCATACTTGCTCCGGACACTGCGAGAGGGCTGTACAAGCAATGATCACACGCACGGCACAGCGGACACACCAGGACCGCGGTGTTGGCCGTCGAATGAAGCTAGCTGCGCAGCATTTGTGCACCGCCGCCGTCAGTGTTAGCCAGTTTGCCGTGGCATACGGAGCTCCATCGCAGTCTTTAACACTGGTAGCATGCCGCGACAGCATGGACGTGAACCGTATGTGCAATTGACGTACTTTAAGCGACGGCGTATAGTGGGCATGCGGGAGGCCGGGTGGAATTACCGCCGAATTGCTCAACACGTGGGCCTTGAGGTCTCCACAGTACATCGATGTTGTCGCCAGTGGTCGGCGGAAGGTACACGTGCCCGTCGACCTGGTACCGGACCGCAGCGACGCACGGATGCACGCCAAGACCGTAGGATCCTACGCAGTGCCGTAGGGGACCGCACCGCCACTTCCCAGCAAATTAGGGACACTGTCTCTCCTGGGATATCGGCGAGGACCATTCGCAACCGTCTCCATGAAGCTGGGCTACGGTGCCTCACACCGTCAGGCCGTCTTCCGCTCACGCCCCAACATCGTGCAGCCCGCCTCCAGTGGTGTCGCGACAGGCGTGAATGGAGGGACGAATGGAGACGTGTTGTCTTCAGCGATGAGAGTCGCTTCTGCCTTGGTGCCAATGATGGTCGTATGCATGATTGGCGCCATGCAGGTGAGCGCCACAATCAGGACTGAATACGACCGAGGCACACAGGTCCAACACCCGGCATCATGGTGTGGGGAGTGATATCCTACACTGGCCGTACACCTCTGGTGATCGTCGAGGGGACACTGAATAGTGCACGGTACATCCAAACAGTCATCGAACCCATCGTTCTACCATTCCTAGACCGGCAAGGGAAGTTGCTGTTCCAACAGGACAATGCACGTCCGCATGTATCCCGTGCCACCCAACGTGATCTAGAAGGTGTAAGTCAACTACCCTGGCCAGCAAGATCTCCGGGTCTGTCCCCCATTGAGCATGTTTGGGACTGGATGAAGCGTCGTCTCACGCGGTCTGCACGTCCAGCACGAACGCTGGTCCAACTGAGGCGCCAGGAGGAAATGGCATGGCAAGCCGTTCCACAGGACTACATCCAGCTTCTCTACGATCGTCTCCATGGGAGATTAGCAGCCTGCGTTGCTGCGAAAGGTGGATATACACTGTACTAGTGCCGACATTGTGCATGCTCTGTTACCTGTGTCTATGTGCCTGTGGTTCTATCAGTGTGATCATGTGATGTATCTGACCCCAGGAATGTGTCAATAAAGTTTCCCCTTCCTGGGACAATGAATTCACGGTGTTCTTATTTCAATTTCCAGGAGTGTATATCCTACAAGTCATAGTAACATAGTGTGCTCTCTGCCGCCGTTGGAAAAGCAGCTGCCAGCAGCAAGTCTTATACCCCTAGCTTACTTATTTGTTATATAGTTTAATTCTTAATTACTTTGCGTGTTTTTGATACTTGCATTGCTTAATTCATAAATTTCGGACATATTATAGTATTCGAGAGTTTTTCGTTTTGAACGGCCAGTGTCGGTTGGTCACAGCCAGTGTGCTCCCTGCCGCTGTTGGATAAGCAGCTGCCAGGAGAAAGTCGTATACTCCTAGCCCACTCATTTGTTACATCGTTTAATTCTTAATTTCTTTGCGTGTTTTTGGTACTTGCATTGCTTAATTCATAAATATCAGGCGACTTATAGTATTTGAGAGTTATAGCATCGCGTTTCAGTACCTGAATTGTGTAAAATCGCGTAGTCTCCTTCCGCCGCCGAGCAGTGTGTCAGCAGCGCGCAAGTAACAGCAATACTGCAATTACAAGGCAATCTTGTATTTTAATAACCGTTTAAATTTTGTGTTGATTTGTTTGTGCTCTCTGTACATTAATTCAGACGTTCTTTGCACAACAGTTTTTAGCATGGATAGGGACTGCAACTGATGTGTTCGGATGCAGGCTGAGTTGGCATTCCTTCGCTCCCAGGTTCGGGCAGTGTTGGCTTCGGTAACACAGCTTGAGGCTGTTGCCAATGGGCATCACTGTGGGGGTCCTGATGGGGGTTTGTCGGTGACGGCCAGCTCGTCCCACGCATCCCCCGATCGGACTACAGCTGTGGCTGCCCGGGATACTGCCCACATTGAGAATGATCCCTCAACTGTGGTAGAGTTGAAGGTCGTCTCGGGGTATGGCAGGGTTCGAAAGACATTCCGGAGGGCTGAACGGAAGGCCTCTCCAGTTTGTCTGACGAACCGGTTTCAGGCTGTCTCCGGCTGATACTGATCTTAGGCCGGAGATGGCTGCTTGTCCTGTTGCAGAGGTTGCCCCTCAGTCTGCAAGATCCGGGCAGTCGCTAAGGGTGGGCTTACTGGTTGTTGGGAGCTCCAACGTCAGGCGCGTAATGGGGCCCCTTAGGGATATGGCAGCAAGAGAGGGGAAGAAAACCAATGTGCACTCCGTGTGCATATCGGGGGGAGTCATTCCAGATGTGGAAAGGGTCCTTCCGGATGCCATGAAGCGTACAGGGTGCACCCATCTGCAGGTGGTCGCTCATGTCGGCACCAATGATGTGTGTCGCTATCGATCGGAGGAAACCCTCTCTGGCTTCCGGCGGCTATCTGATTTGGTGAAGACTGCCAGTCTCGCTAGCGGGATGAAAGCAGAGCTCACCATCTGCAGCATCGTCGACAGGACTGACTGTAGAGCATTGGTACAGAGCCGAGTGGAGGGTCTGAATCAGAGGCTGAGACGGTTCTGCGACCGTGTGGGATGCAGATTCCTCGACTTGCGCCATGCGGTGGTGAGGTTTCGGGTTCCGCTGGATAGGTCAGGAGTACAATACACGCAGCAAGCGACTACATGGGTAGCAAGTGTTGTGTGACGTGGACTGGGCGGTTTTTTAGATTAGATGGCCTCGGGTAAGTACAGAAAGGGCAACAGCCTCAAGGGCAGCAGGAAAAAGTCAAGACATGCGGGGACCAAGCAGCAATCGGTATTGTAATTGTAAACTGCCGGAGCTGCATTGGTAAAGTACCAGAACTTCAAGCGCTGATAGAAAGCACCGAAGCTGAAATCGTTATAGGCCCAGAAAGCTGGCTGAAGCCAGAGATAAATTCAGCAGAAATTTTTACAAAGGCACAGACGGTGTTTAGAAAGGAATGATTGCATGCAACCGGTGGTGGCGTGTTTGTCGCTGTTAGTAGTAGTTTACCCTGTAGTAAAGTAGAAGTGGATGGTTCCTGTGAAATATTATGGGTGGAGGTTACACTCAACAACCGAGTTAGGTTAATAATTGGCTCCTTTTCCCGACCTCCCGACTCAGCAGCATTAGTGGCAGAACAACTGATAGAAAATTTGGAATACATTTCACATAAATTTTCACAGCATATTATAGTCTTAGGTGGAGATTTCATTTTACCAGATATAGACTGGGACACTCAGATGTTTAGGACGGGTGGTAGGGACAGAGCATCGAGTGACATTATACTGAGTGCACTATCCGAAAATTACCTCTAACAACTAAACAGAGAACCGACTCGTGGAGATAACATCTTGGACCTACTGCTAACAAACAGACCCGAACTTTTTGACTCCGTAAGCGCAGAACAGGGAATCAGTGATCATAAGGCCGTTGCAGGAGCCCTAAAAATTAAAGTTAATAGGAATATTAAAAAAGGGAGGAAGGTTTATCTGTTTAGCAAGAGTAATAGAAGGCAGATTTCAGACTGCCTAACAGATCAAAACGAAAATTTCTGTTCCGACATTGACAATGTTGAGTGTTTATGGAAAAAGTTCAAGGCAATCGTAAAATGCGTTTTAGACAGGTACCTGCCGAGTAAAACTGCGAGGGACGGGAAAAACCCACCGTGGTACAACAACAAAGTTAGGAAACTACTGTGAAAGCAAAGAGAGCTTCACTCCAAGTTTAGACGCAGACAGAACCTCTCAGACAAACAGAAGCTAAACGATGTCAAAGTCAGTGTAAGGAGGGCTATGCGTGAAGCGTTCAGTGAATTCGAACGTAAAATTCATGTACCGACTTGACAGAAAATCCTAGGAAGTTCTGGTCTTACGTTAAAGCTGTAAGTGGCTCGAAACAGTATATCCAGACACTCCGGGATGATGATGGCATTGAAACAGAGGATGACACGCGTAAAGCTGGAATACTAAACACCTTTTTCCAAAGCTGTTTCACAGACGAAGATTTCACTGCAGTTCCTTCTCTAAATCCTCGCACAAACGAAAAAATGGCTGACATCGAAATAAGTGTCCAAGGAATAGAAAAGCAACTGGAATCACTCAACAGAGGAAAGTCCACTGGACCTGACGGGATACCAATTAGATTCTACACAGCGTACGCGAAAGAACTTGCCCCCTTCTAACAGCTGTGTACCGCAAGTCTCTAGAGGAACGGAAGGTTCCAAATGATTGGAAAAGAGCACAGGTAGTCCCAGTCTTCAAGAAGGGTCGTCGAGCAGATGCGCAAAACTATAGACCTATATCTCTGACGTCGATCAGTTGTAGAATTTTAGAACATGTTTTTTACTCGTATATCATGTCGTTTTTGGAAAAACAAAATCTACTCTGTAGGAATCGACATGGATTCCGGAAACAGCGATGGTGTGAGACCCAACTCGCTTTATTTGTTCATGGGACCCAGAAAATATTAGATACAGGCTCCCAGGTAGATGCAATTTTTCTTGACTTCCGGAAGGCGTTCGATACAGTTCCGCACTGTCGCCTGATAAACAAAGTAAGCGCCTACGGGATATCAGACCAGCTGTGTGGCTGGATTGAAGAGTTTTTAGCAAACAGAACACAGCATGTTGTTATCAATGGAAAGACGTCTAGAGACGTTAAAGTAAGCTCTGGCGTGCCACAGGGGAGTGTTATGGGACCATTGATTTTCACAATATACATAAATGACATAGTAGATAGTGTCGGAAGTTCCATGCGGCTTTTCGCGGATGATGCTGTAGTATACAGAGAAGTTGCAGCAATAGAAAATTGTAGCGAAATGCAGGAAGATCTGCAGCGGATAGGCACTTGGTGCAGCGAGTGGCAACTGACCCTTAACATAGACAAATGTAATGTGTTGCGAATACATAGAAAGAAGGATCCTTTATTGTATGATTATATGATAGCGGAATAAACACTGGTAGCAGTTACTTCTGTAAAATATCTGGGAGTATGCGTGCGGAACGATTTGAAGTGGAATGATCATATAAAATTAATTGTTGGAAAGGCGGGTACCAGGTTGAGATTCATTGGGAGAGTCCTTAGAAAATGTAGTCCATCAACAGAGGAGGTGGCTTTCAAAACACTCGTTCGCCCTATACTTGAGTATTGCTCATCAGTGTGGGATCCGTACCAGATCGGGTTGACGGAGAAGACCCAAAGAAGAGCAGCGCGTTTCGTCACAGGGTTATTTGGTAACAGTGATAGCGTTACGGAGATGTTTAGCAAACTCAAGTGGCAGACTCTGCAAGAGAGGCGCTCTTCATCGCGGTGGAGCTTGCTCGCTACGTTTCGAGAGGGTGCCTTTCTGGATGAGGTATCGAATATATTGCTTCCCCCTACTTATACCTCCCGAGGAGCTCACTAATGTAAAATTGGAGAGATTCGAGCGCGCACGGAGGCTTTCATGCAGTCGTTTTTCCCGCGAACCATACGCGACTGGAACAGGAAAGGGAGGTAATGACAGTAGCACGTAAAGTGCCCTCCGCCACACACCGTTGGGTGGCTTGCACAGTATAAACGTAGATGTAGATGTAAACACAAACAGGAGTAATGCTGTCTGGTGGCCACTTCTCGTGTCACAGAGAATTGCTACTTTAATCGGCTACAGATTTGCCAATGTAAGAAGTTACATAGACATCAACCATGTCTCTGAGCTATTCACGTTTTTGTTAAGCATTGTGAAGATTCCTTTAGTCACCACGCTATCCATTGTATTCTCAAGAGACAAAGAAACTGGAACACCTGCTTAATATAGCAAAAGTGCCGCAACACGACGTGGCATGGGCTAGACTAATATCTGAACTAGTGCTGGAGGGAACTGACAACATGAACCCTGAAGGGATGTCCATATATCCGTAAGAGTACTACGGGTTAGATACCCCTTCTGAACATCACGTGGCAAGGTAAACAAGATAGCGTCAATAATGTTCACGACTGCGACGTTTGGTGGCCAGCGGAAGTGTTTAAATTCAGAAGAGTTTTCAGGGGGGCATTCTTCAGCAATTCTGGAAGCGTGAGGAGTCGCATTGTCCTGGTGGAAATGCGTAAGTCCACAGTAATTCAAAGTGGACATGAATGGATGCAGGGGAAGAGACAGGATGTTCACGTTCGCGTCACCTGTCGGAGTCATATCTACGCGTATCAGGGTTCCCGTATCACTGCAACTTCACACCTCAACACAATTACAGGACCTCCACCAGCTTCAACAGCCCCCTGTTGACATGCAGGCTCCATGGATTCATGAGGTTGTCTCTAAACTCATACACACCCGTCCGCTCGATACAATGCTTCCAGTCATTAACAGTCCAACGTCGGTGTTGACAGGCTCAGGCGAGGCGTAAAGCTCTGTGTCGTGCCGTCATCAAGGGAACATGAGCTGGCCTTCGGCTCCGAAAGCCCATATCGGTCATGTTTCGTTCAATGCTTCGTAGGCTGACACTTTTTGATCGTCCAGAATTGAAATTTACAGCAATTTGCGGAAGTATTGGGCTTCTGTCACGATGAGCAATTCTCTTCAGTCGTCGTTTATCCCAGTCCTGTAGTATCTTTTCCTGCCCCAGCGATGTTGGAGATCAGATGTTTTAGCGGATTACAGGATTCATGAAATAGTTGTAACGGAAAATCTCCATTTCATCGCTACCTCAGAGATTCCGTGTCCCATTGTTCGTGAGCCGACTATAACACCACATTGAAACTCATTTAAATCTTGACAGCCTGCCTCTGTAGCACCACAAACCGATGTAACAACTGCCGCAGACAATTTTTGTCTCATTTTGGCGTTGCCGACCACAGTTCCATACTTTGCCTATTTACGTATCTCTGTATTTGAATACGCATGCCAATATCGGTTTCTTTGGCGCTTCAGTGTATATGTTTACGTTTAATTTACAGTAAAGTGCTGACACTTTCATTCTGTAAGTTGCAGCTCGTTAATCCGTATTTATAAACATAACACACAATCTTTTAGGTTCATTGATTCGCTGATGCTGCGAAGCATTCATCGTGTGGCCGATGTATGTTTATTTATATCGGAAAGTGCAGCTTTAGGCAAAGTACAGTTTTATTATACAGTGAGAAACTACTTGTGGATTCATCTGTTTCTACATAATTAATATTGTCAATCTTGACACATATCTATGTTTGAATAATAATATGAATGGCGTCAAGCTACTAGTTACAAAATAGTGTTTGTGTACTGTACTGACTAGCGCTGGGTTATTTTACTTGTAGTATTGCGTTTCTACTACCTATTCCCCTGAGAGCTCCATTTGAGTGGAGTGACAAATTCCCTTCCACCTAGGACCACAGTAATGCACCTGATTCTAATACTCAGTGAAATTAAATTGTTAAGATAAAAATCGTTAAGATAAAATTCAGTGTGTTGTTTATCTGTTAAAGAATAACTACACGACCTAAAAAGCAGGTTCGTCGCACAACGTAACCAAAACTTACAGACTCTGTAACCTGCAAAATCTTCACAGGAGCCGGAATTGTGGCCGAGCGGTTCTAGGCGCTACAGTCTGGAACCGCACTACCGCTACGCTCGCAGGTTTGACTCCTCGCTCGGGCATGGGTGTGTGTGATGTCCGTAGGTTAGTTGGGTTTTAGTAGTTCTAAGTTCTAGGAGACTGATGACCTCAGACGTTAAGTCCCTTAGTGTTCAGGACCATATCTGCACAGGAAAACGCCACATTAATGCATAGAAATGCAGGAAGAGTGTCACTGAGGATCCGGAAGGTACGTAGGGATATGGAGCCATGCCAACTCCAATCCCATAGCCGGCCCCACTACATTTCTCTGTTCAAAACCCATGGCGATAGCAGCTCGATCGAGGTGTTCCCACCGATCTTTGATTGAGTTTAAATTCGTGGTCGTTTGTGCCAAAGAGAGTAAAGTAAATTCATCCAAAACCAGCGCCGAGATAACTTTGGTCATGAAAGGCCGTAGATTACAAGAGTGAATGACAGCTGTAGATATATGTACAGACGAATAATCATCCAGATCAAGGTGTTCCCACAGATCCTTGATCGAGTTTAAATCCAAGAGAGTGCAGTAAATTCATGCAGGTGCTCTTCGAAAAATGCGTTTACACTATGAGCTGTTTTACTTGTTGTATTGTAGTGGTATTGGATGCCATCGTACCAAGGAGAAACAGTCTGCATATAGAAGTGGACGTAGTCTCCAAGGGCAGGAGCATACTTGTATTGACCCACTGTGCCTTCCAGAATGACGAAACCACCCACAGAATGCTACGTAAATATTCCCCACACCATAACGGTCCATTCTTCGGTCTGGACCCTTCCGACGATCCAAATCCATCTGTGCAACGGAGAACAAAACGTGATTCATCTGTAAAGTCCACCTATTGCCACTCATTGCAATTCCGGTTGCGGTAGTGGCGTGCAAGTTCCAGCTTTCGTAGCCGAAGAATAGCAGTCAGCATGAATACATGAATCAGGCACCTGCTGTAGAAGTCTGTACGCAGCAACTTTCTCTGAACGGTAGTTCAGGAGAAACTTTGGAAGCCCCTTGGTTCACCTGAGTGGTCATTTACTCAGCAGAAGCACTTCTATTCGCCGGGGCTTCTTTCTGCAGCCGTCGTTGACCCTCGTGATCTACGACCTTTGGTGCACCATAATTACCTCGGCATTGGATTTGGATAGCACTATTTTGCCAGACATTGTATACTTTAACCAGGGAGTAATGTGATCCGTTTACTAACCAAACAGTTGCAGAAATAATTCCAACATTGGCGCAAATACCACTGATCATTTAGTGGTACACAGTACTCTCCGCCACGCACCGTACGGTGGCTTGCGGAGTACCAATGTAGATGTAGGTGTCGATATATATGCCGCTTTCGTCGTCAGATAAATAGCTCTGTTATCGCATTGCGACAATGACGAGACGGTTTATATACCCTGTTCTGTATGTGTTGGTTGGTTGATTTGGGGGAAGGGGACCAGACACAGAGGTCATCGGTCTTACCGGACTAGGGAAGGAATGGGGAAGGTAGTCGGCCTACCCATTTCAAAGGTACCATCCCAGCATTTGCCTGAAGCGATTTCTGGAAATTACGGAAAACCTAAACCAGGATGGCCGGACGCTGCTCTAAACCACCATCCTCCCGACTGCAAGTCCAGTGTGCTAACCGCTCCGCCACCTCGGTCGGTCACTATAAGAGTGCAACCTATTTTCTGCGCGTGTTCATTACACACTGACGTCGAACATAGGAGGAGGGCACATTCATGTGACTGGGAAACCTACAATGCACCACGCTAATAATAAACATGCGTTCTCGCGAGTATCAGTGTCCTGGAACAAACCTGAGCATATTACGACCCACTTCATAAAAACTCAATGTAAATGAAATCATATTCTCTTAAAAACTTTGGAAACATGAAACTCTCGTAGAAGTATGTTCTCTCTACAAAACTGAATATAAATTATTCTGAATAAACTGGAAGCAGTCTTGATCGCATTGTGGTGTACTGCTGTGGTGTACTGCCACCAGCTACAAGCACGAGGGTTGCCATGCGCCACTGCCTGCGGCAGATAATTATGGTCTGAAGATGATCTTATAGTAAGACCGAAGGCGGTCACCACATTAAAAAATTTATGCTTCCAGTTTATTTACAATAATTACAGATCGCTGTTTCCTATAATAAGAACTATGTTCTTTAAAATGTTTAATTGTTCTGGTTCAGTCGCTACACAACAGAGCGATGCACAGTTCTTCGTTGCCTCGTTTTCTAGAAATATCAGTAGAGTAAGCTGCAAAGTATATTACAAATCACTGAGAAGAAGAAACAGAAATAATTCTGCATCATCTTCAAGTTCATTTTAGCTCATACATTAGTCACTGGTGCTGAATGGAATGTGATATAAAAATAAGAATTCAGACTTTGTCAGAAGCAGGCATACTTATATAAAAAAAATCAAAATCATTCAATATGCATCACATATTCAAGAAAATTCCGCTCTGAAATTGTTTACTTTCGGTTGGTAAGTGAATCACCCTATCATTATTATGAAAATTTAAGAAAATGCTACTAACTGTTTGATGGAGATGATGAACGCTTTTCCTTTAATAGTTGAGCCACATAGGCACTGAAGCTAATTAACACCCTAAAATTAGTTTCGTGCACGTTGGTACAAAAGCTCATTCCTCTTTATCATTCATGCTTTTACTGATTGCTATCACGGCCTATGACACACATTTTATGTCGGAAGAAGCGGAACGAAAACAGTAGACAACACTTGTAGTACGTAATCTTTCTGTGTAAATGCCCCAGCAGCTTTTGTCCATATTGTGACTGTACTGGAATGTAAGTTAATAATCGCTCAATCATACTACTAACTGTAATTATTCTCTTTCTTAAGTTACTTACATCATCTTCCATGGGGCCATATTTTTCTACTTCGTTAGTGGTAGTACGTATTGATAATTAAACTGGCTTCAGCACCAGACCGCAGATATTATTTACATTTGCAGTATACTTAAAGTTCAGAAATAACACTTTGATTGATGTCAAAACACTGAAGAGTTTGGGAAGAGACCCCTAAGACAAAAGGTGATTCGGATTCTGCAAATCTGGATGGAACGCCATTTCCCTATAGCGACCTCGGCTGCAGAGCTGCAAATAGTTGGAGTCGTAAGGCGAACTGTCAGTACAACCTCCGAGGTTTTAACAGTACACTATTGAATTACGCTGCATATATACACTCCTGGAAATTGAAATAAGAACACCGTGAATTCATTGTCCCAGGAAGGGGAAACTTTATTGACTCATTCCTGGGCTCATATACATCACATGATCACACTGACAGAACCACAGGCACATAGACACAGGCAACAGATCATGCACAATGTCGGCACTAGTACAGTGTATATCCACCTTTCGCAGCAATGCAAGCTGCTATTCTCCCATGGAGACGATCGTAGAGATGCTGGATGCAGTCCTGTGGAATGGCTTGCCATGCCATTTCCACCTGGCGCCTCAGTTAGACCAGCGTTCGTGCTGGACGTGCAGACCGCGTGAAACGACGCTTCATCCAGTCCCAAACATGCTCAATGGGGGACAGATCCGGAGATCTTGCTGGCCAGGGTAGTTGACTTACACCTTCTAGAGCACATTGGGTGGCACGGGATACATGCGGACGTGCATTGTCCTGTTGGAACAGCAAGTTCCCTTGCCGGTCTAGGAATGGTAAACGATGGGTTCGATGACGGTTTGGATGTACCGTGCACTATTCAGTGTCCCCTCGACGATCACCAGAGGTGTACGGCCAGTGTAGGAGATCGCTTCCCACACCATGATGCCAGGTGTTGGCCCTGTGTGCCTCGGTCGTACGCAGTCCTGATTGTGGCGCTCACCTGCATGGCGCCAAACACGCATACGACCATTATTGGCACCAAGGCAGAAGCGACTCTCATCGCTGAAGACGACACGTCTCCATTCGTCCCTCCATTCACGCCTGTCGCGACACCACTGGAGGCGGGCTGCACGATGTTGGGGCGTGAGCTGAAGACGGCCTAACGGTGTGCGGAACCGTAGCCCAGCTTCATGGAGACGGTTGCGAATGGTCCTCGCCGATACCCTAGCAACAACAGTGTCCCTAATTTGCTGGGAAGTGGCGGTGCGGTCCCCTACGTCACTGCGTGGGATCCTACGGTCTTGGCGTGCATCCGTGCGTCGCTGCGGTCCGGTCCCAGGTCGACGGGTACGTGCACCTTCCGCCGACCACTGGCGACAACATCGATGTACTGTGGAGACCTCACGCCCCACGTGTTGAGCAATTCGGCGGTACGTCCACCCGGCCTCCCGCATGCCCACTATACGCCCTCGCTCAAAGTCCGTCAACTGCACATACGGTTCACGTCCACGCTGTCGCGGCATGCTACCAGTGTTAAAGGCTGCGATGGAGCTCCGTATGCCACGGCAAACTGGCTGACACTGACGGCGGCGGTGCACAAATGCTGCGCAGCTAGCGCCATTCGACGGCCAACACCGCGGTTCCTGGTGTGTCCGCTGTGCCGTGCGTGTGATCATTGCTTGTACAGCTCTCTCGCAGTGTCCAGAGCAAGTATGGTGGGTCTGACACACCGGTGTCAATGTGTTCTTTCTTCCATTTCCAGGAGTGTAGAAGCGTTGCTAGATAGAATATTGTTGGCCTCCTAGAAGTAGGTTGCCTTGCGTTCGTGGCATGCTAGCGTCAGTAGTTCGTCCTCCTGGCAGGCAGTGCATGTAGAAAGCTGCAGTTCCTAGAGTGGGCGTGGCTGCAGAGTCTTGATGCCAGGAGTGTGCCGTCATAAACGGATGTCAGGCCACCTCCTTGAGGCTCGACTGCATTGTGGCTACCCTGGCCACACACTGGGATCCAGAATTTGTGAACGAAAACACTGTCCGTAGTAGGCTGTATAAAGGGTTACTATCCAAGTTACCAAAGACAAATGTTCTTTCACACAGTTCTTCAAGGCTGGGGAACCACATATAAACAAAATATTTTTCAGGACGGAGGGTAATACATGGTGCCCAGCCTCACACCTACATCTACATCTACATCTACATGGATACTCTGCAAATCACATTCAAGTGCCTGGCAGAGGGTTCATCGAACCACCTTCACAATTCTCTATTATTCCAATATCGTATACCGCGTGGGAAGGACGAATACCTATATCTTTCCGTACAAGCTCTGATTTCCCTTATTTTATCGCGGTGATCGTTTCTCTCTAAGTAGGTCGAAGTCAATAAAATAATTTCGCATTCAGAGGAGAAAGTTTGTAATTGGAATTTCTTGAGAAGATTCCGTCAAAACGAGAAACGCCTTTCTTTTAATGATGTCCAGCCCAAATCCTGTATCATTTCTGTGACACTCTCTCTCCTATTTCGCTGCCCTTCTTTGAACATTTTCTGTTGTACTCCGGCACTCCTATTTGGTAAGGATCCCACATCGCGCAGTAGTATTCTAAAAGAGGACGGAGAGGCGTAGTGTAGGCAGTCTCCTTACGTTCTCTAAGTGTCCTACCAATAAAACGTGAAACGTCCCCTTAGAAAAATTTATGAATGATTGTGCTGGTAAACCCCTTACGTTATTTGATTTTCAAACAGCTGAGCAAAACTGAACGTACTCAGACATTACTTCTTCTGATCATCACTAAACTGACACACAATATTTTTAGAGCAACGCAATCTGACTTTCAAAAATCCCTACAAAAGAATGGCCCTGACTGACAATAACCTAAACATTTCATCAATCACTTACCTCACAAAAATCTTCCTTACTCGAACTACTGCAATACAGCGAGCGCCACTACTGCCAGCTAAATAAATGATTCTAACTACTGAAGGCACTAACTAATGACAGGCATAGTTAGCAAATGAAAGATTTTGATAGAGAACAAACAATGTATTTACCTTAATAGTGTTCAAAAGTTCATGACATCCAGTATTACAAATTTACTCTTTCTGGCGGACACACGTCCAGATCGTCCGCTCTTAAAATTCTGCATCTCTCTCCCCACATCCACCACTGCTGGCGGCTCACCTCCAACTGCGCAACGCTACGCGCTGTTACCAGCCAACTGCCGAAAACTACAATAGAAAATTTCAACAATGCAAACCAGCCACAGACTGCACACAGCAAAGTCAGTGATTTTCATATAGAGCGCTACATGGCGTTACCAATATAAAAACCTAAACAGCCTACTTACAAACGCATTCTTTGATTTGCCTTCCCCACAATATTTTCTATGTGTTCCTTCCAATTTAAGTTGTTAGTAATTGTAATACCTAGGCATTTAGTTGAATTTAAGGCTTTTAGGTTAAACAGATTTATCGTGTAACACTAGTTTAAAGAATTTAATTTAGCTCTCTTGTTGATGACCACATGTTTTTCTATATTTAGGGTCAACTGCCACTTCTCGCACCATTCAGATATCTTTTCTACATCTTTTTGCAATTTGTTTGATCTTCTGATGGCTTTATTAGTCGATAAACGAGAGCGTTATCTGCAAACAACCTAAGACAACTGCTCAGATCGTCTCCCAAATAGTTTATATAGATAAGGAACAGCAAGTGCCTATAACACTACCTTGGGGAATGCCAGAAATCACTGCTGTTTTACTCAATGACTTTTTGTGAGTTACTACGAACTGTCACCTCTCTGAAAGGAATCTAGTTACATGACTAAGACAATACTCCATAAGTATGCAATTTCAGTACAAGCCGCTTGTGTGGTGCAGTATCGAAAGCCTTCTGGAAATCCATAAATACTGAATCAGTTTTAAATCCCTTGTCAACAGCGCTCTACACATCATGCTAATTGTGTTTCACAATATATGTTCCAAAATCCAGCTGCATGTCGACGTTAATGATATGGACCTGTGATTTAGTAGATTACTCCTACCTTTCTTGAATATTGGTGTGACCTGTGCAACTTTCCAGTATTTCGGTACGGATCTTCTGTCGAGCGAACAGTTGTATATGATTGTTAAGTATGGAGCTAATGCATCAGCGTACTCCGAAAGGAACCTAACTGGTATACAGTCCGGACCAGAAGACTTGCTTTTATTAAGTGATTTAAGTTGCTTCAATATTCCGAGGATATCTGCTTCTACGTTACTCATATTGGCAGCTGTTCGTGATTACAATTGGGGAAAATTTACTTCGTCTTCTTTTGACAAGGCATTTCGGAAGGCTGTGTTTAGTAACTCTCTTTTTTGGCAGCATGTGTTCGACAGTATCTCCATTTCAATCACCCGGAGAAGGCATTTATTGTGTCTTTCCGCTAACATACATCACATACGACCAGAATTTCTTTGGATTTTCTGCTTGATTTCGAGACAAAGTTTCGTTGTAGAAGCTATTGTAAGCATAGAAGTCCCCGCTCAATTTCGAGCTTCTGTAAAAGATCGCCAATCTTGGAGTTTTTACGACTTTTTTAATTTCACATCATTTTTTCGTTGACAATGGTGTGTGCCTACTCCAGGAAATAAGCAACAGAATAGGTGTACGCACTGTAGATGACTCTGACAGTTTGGATGGGTGCCCGTGTGGCCCACGTTCGAACTTACGGCTCACAAAGGAGGTGGCCAACTACAAAAGTTGACCCAGCAAAGCAAGGGAACCAACTTAGCCATTTGGTGACCAGCTCAGGCAGGAGCCTGCAGCTACTGTCCGAAGATTGCAGGTGTTTGTTCATCTGTCCTAGAAATGGTATTTACGTCCTCAGCAGCTGCAAACTGTGTCACTTGGCCTACCACGAGCACTTGGATGCTGCTGGGTGCTATGGAAGTCTGAGATTGAGGATCTGATTTTGGGTTAGTGTATGTGAACCAGTTACACTTCTTCCTTGTAGACATCACAGTAGACCTCAGTAATGCAACGTGTGGAAAATATCTGCATACCTTCCTCTCCCTCTAGAAAGATCTGACGCAAGTAGTCCACCCACGCTATGTTGCCTTCTGACTCCAACACCAAAAATATATTAACAAATAAAAATACAAATCTAGATAACCTGTTGTTGCTGTTGTTGTGGTCTTCAGTCCTGAGACTGGTTTGATGCAGCTCTGCATGCTACCCTATCCCGTGCAAGCTCCTTCATCTCCCAGTACTTACTGCAACCTACAACCTTCTAAATCTGCTTAGTGTATTCATCTGTTGGTCTCTGTCTACGATTTTTACCCTCCCAGGTGCCCTCCAATGCTAAATATGTGATCCCGTGATACCTCAGAACATGTCCTACCAACCGGACCCTTCTTCTTGTCAAGTTATACCACAAAGTCCTCTTCTCCCCAATTCTAATTAATACCTCCTAATTAGTTATGTGATCTACCCATCAAATTTTCATCACTCTTCTGTACCACCACATTTCGAAAGCTTCTATTCTCTTCTTTTCCAAACTATTTATCGTCCATGTTTTACTTCCATACATGGCTACACTCCATACAAATACTTTCAGAAACGACTTCCTAACACTAAAATCTATTCTCGATGTTAACAAATTTCTCTTCTTCAGAAACGCTTTCTTTCCTATTTCCAGTCTACATTTTATATCTTCTCTACTTCGACCATGATCTGTTATTTTGCTCCCCAAATAGCAAAACTCCTTTATTACTTTACGTGTCGAATTTCCTAATCTAATTTCCTCAGGATCACCCGACTTAATTCGACTGCATACCATTATCCTCGTTTTGCTTTTGTTATTTTTCATCTTATATCCTCCTTTCAAGACACTTTCCATTCCGCTCAACTGCTTTTACAAGCCCTGTGCTGTCTCTGACAGAATTACAATGCCATCGGCGAACCTCATAGTTTTTATTGTTGCTGTGTTTTCACCACGTTTTGCGAAGTAAAAAGGTGTTTATAAAGAAATAAATTACACAAAAGTATAGTAACATGATTGTTCAGGGTCCTCTGAATCCAAAAGAAGAAGGATATGTCACAACAAACCATGACACGTTATCAGTGGAGGACATCATATACTCGCTCCTGCAAACTGATGTGAAATCACATTTTCAGTAAACAAAATGCCACTGATTAAGTCAGAGAGGTGCTGAAACATTTTTGGGCAACACGAAACAGCAGTGTATTTGCAAAGAGGGGAAACCATGTTCTATAACTTATGTGAAATTGTATGTCACTATCGAAAATTTGCTTAAGCTTTGGAAAAGTTATTTTAATTCGGTTTGGAAAGGTGCTTCAGCATAAATTTTTGGTTTAAAGGTGGTTTTTACAATAATTTCAATCAAAATTTGGACAACATTTTAAAGGTGCTCAGTCCTAAGGGTGCTCTTCTGTACGTGTAGGTTTAAACCTAGCTTTAAAGTTTTCCTTTGTGGTGTGGATGGTGGTAGTGGTAAGGCTAATTGTAAGTTTTGATCAGTTGTTGCTTATCAGTGAATGATGAACTAATTGCCTTTTGGTGTTTTCGATCGCTTCAAAATATTTGTGTAACACTGGTGAAGTTATTTTGTGCCTATCCCAGCACCTAGGTCAAACTGAGGATCAGTATATGGTCACAATGTTATACTTTGTTCTTAACTTGTGAAAAATTTGCTGCTATTTAAATCCTAAGTAAAGCTATGAAATTTTTCTGACTCTTTAGTTTCAGGATTTTCAGGTATTCTGTAATATTTCTGTTTTCATGCATTGCAAAACTTGCAGTACTTTTACATTTCCAGTTAAGTTTTGCTTTATGTATAATTTCTCTGGACATTTATTTTGCAAGTGTTTTACTAGTCAGATTGCTGACCTTGTTTGTAAAATTATATTTTGCTTAATTGTTTCAAGTTCAATTTTTCTTTAATCAAAGTCACTGTAAAGGTTAGTTCTGATTTTCTCCTTCACTATTTAACTTGCTGAGCTTGCCTATAACATCATTTTTTGCTTACTTGTTTCATGTTAAACACTTGCCTTAATTTAAGTCTGTCTAAATATTTGTTCTTAATATCAGTTGTAATGAGTTTGCTCAGCTTCTCTGTAATGCTCTAAGTTGCTTAGTTGTTGCATGCATCCCTCCAATGAATTGTACATTGGTAAACAAATAAGTAAGTTGTGTATTTCCTGCATCCTTGACATGGATTTGTTCCTTCCCACTTTACGCCATTTATCTTATTCAGAAGTTGTAACACTGGCTGAAATGTACCAAAGCACCCCTAAAAGGCTTGCTGTGCACCATATGGACAGTGGTATTGTTCACTATTGTAATTCTACATTTAAAAAAGACATCATCTCTATGACTGAATGCAGTCCTTCAGAATTCATAATAATTTTATTTATATTTTGCCAAATGGTGTAGGAACTTGCAAATCCTCTATTAATGAACCTGGATAGTATGTAAACCAATTTTCTTTTGTCATTTGAGTACCTTGATATGTGCTCTTCCTACTTGCTTACAATTGTCCCTTAATAGTTTGGCAAACTTTTCTAACAAATGTCCACTTTTCCCAATATTAGTGTTCACAACTTCTAAAAATCATTACATTTTCTTACTGTACACCATCTTTTATGGCAGCAACCCAATGCTACCATTTAGTTTTAAATTATATTGAATCATGAATAGGGTGCATAAATATCCCGGTCTCTAACATATAACCTTAACATTTAGCTGTGACATGATGCACACACTCAGTTCTCCCAATCCTAGCAGGTGAAGGTTTCTCAAATTAAAACCGATGATGCACCTGCCTAATAGGTTTGGATATGAAACTGCTGTCCTGATCAAAATTATTGTGTTTGGGGAACCAAACTTCAGCAACCAGTTATTTACTATGGTTTGTATTACTATACTCATTTGCTGAATAGGAATGGCAATTACCACAGTATAGTGTAAAAGGTAGTTCATTATAATTAACAAGCAGCAATTAACAAATACAGTTTAGTTAAGTGGACCCAAGATGTCCAATCCCTCTATATCAAATAGGTTAGATGCCTCCAGCAATCTTTTAAGTGACATTTGTCGATGGTGCAGATCAGTATGATGAGCCTATGACACCCAATTCTATGGGTAAAACTCAATGTCTGGCCTTCATGTCCTCCAGCAATACCATCCAGTTATCCTACAATTCACTTTTCTTCATCCTCCAAGCCTCATAACATGATAGTGAGTCTCTAATAATTCTTCTTCTTTCTGCATCACAGGTACTATTAATGTCTGGCACGCAGTTCCCCATACTACATAGAAGTCCAGCATGCATAGAATACTGTGTTTGCATTTTGAATAGCTGGCAGTCCACATCAGCAGTCTGCATCTCATGCCATTCTGCAATGCTTCAGCCAAATGCTTGTGGGACTCCATTCTTTCTGCTTAGTCCATCTGAATTGTCATGCATCTTGCCTGGATTGTGAACTACCTCAAAATCGAATTCAGTTAATTTCAGTGCCTTTGTGCCAGATGCATATTTGTTCTTGACAGCCACTATAATATAGCATTATCACCTATTGCCGAATTTTCTAACATGAAGGTAGAAGTGACACAATATGTTAAACTGAACATTTATTCTGTGTTGCCAAATAATTCTGTTTGGCTTTATTTAACTGTATTGATGTGTACACTGCTGGAGGAACTTTCCCATTTACTTCCTGCCTTAAAGTGCATGCTACCACCTGATTGCTCATGTCACTGGACACGACCAATTCCTCTTCATAATTTGAAAGCATTAATAAAGTGTGTACTCCAGTTATTCAAATCCAGGCATGGTTTCAGCCATCAACTTATATTTTACACCCTTCTATAGTAAATATGTCAATGGTCTGCCAATGTTAGCTAATCCTCTCATACGTTTCCTGTAATAATTTAATCATTCTAGAAATGACTGTAACTGCTTTGTTGTATGTGGTGTGTAATGGCTGGGGGTCATGGCCGCTACGATGGGTAGAGAAATTGAGTTTTTAGCTTCAAGAAGACAGTAGTACACCACCCTGAGAGGGCTATCAGCAGAACAGTTAGCTGAAGCCTAGTAGTCGGCTAGTGAATTGACAGGAAAACTTAATTATTAGAATAGTTACCCATTACTCAGTAAAGTGCAGCACATGTTATGACACCCAGAGAATACATCTCCAGTTTGTAATTTGCAGATGGCCTTAGGGTAGGCATGGCTATCAGCAAGTGGGCTGAAAAGTTGCTGTGGCATAATGTCAGTTTGTAGTGATGGTAGCAATTCACAAAGTACTCTGACGCCAGCAGCAGATGACGAGGAGTTTTCCAGCTATGCACACTACAGGCTGTCAGGCTTTATGGGAGGAAATTTATTGAGGTACACCAAATCCCACCATGGCCCCAGTGTGGATGAGACACCTCACAGCTCCGACAATAACTGTCTACATAAGCAGAGGCAGAAAGCAAGGAGATTGGCATGTGGCCAATAGAGGCTAGAAAGCTCCACAGCACCAGACTCGACCAATAGATCTCTAGGTCAGGAGGCTAACAACTGCTGAAGAAGGCCTGTCGATTGCTTTACAGTTGAAGGTCGCTAGGTCCACAGTATGAGACATTGCACAAGCAGCAGGATCGCAGTTAATGGTGACACAATCTGGAGATGGAGATTCGGGACCCATATAGACTCACAGACTTGTGGACCCTGATAGACATTCCTTCTTCCCTGGGAGTGGTGTCTGGCAAACTTTGATACCTTCAGTTAAAAATGATGGGTATTTATAAGGACTTGG
This sequence comes from Schistocerca gregaria, assembly GCF_023897955.1. NCBI lineage: Eukaryota > Metazoa > Arthropoda > Insecta > Orthoptera > Acrididae > Schistocerca > Schistocerca gregaria. The sequence continues at coordinate 130,990,430 of NC_064921.1, read as the reverse complement.
CCCATCCTTATTTTGTTCAGCATCTGTTCCTTTTGTGTAAGGCACAACAAATCATAGATTGTATGTGCAGTAACTAGATCACTAAGGCCACAGTGGTTCTGCCCTACTGCTATGGGAATGCTGTTATTCCTCTGTTGCCACTGTAGGTTGCAGCATATAGTAATTCAAGCAGCACCTTGCAGACATTACTTGCCATGTCAGTAGGTAGGCCCAGCTGTAACTGTGTCTGGCTGGCTATGATATGATGTTCATCCATGACATCTTGCATAAGCTGTAGCAGTGGTGTTTACTCAGCATGCCAAAAAACAGTTGTCACACCACAGGTGGCGACATCACTGCTCATATCCGTCTAGGATCTGTCTTTCTGCCATCTTGACTAATCACATGGCTTAGATACCTCATTTCCTTCAACACTCACACTTTTCATTGCTTAATTTTTACCATGCCACACAGAACTTTTTAGACACTTCCTCTAACCAAGGTATGTGCATCTTCATATCCTTGGTAAAAATAATGTCATCTAAGTACATGATACACACTCCCCGACAGTAGTTTCCCTGTGATCATTTTGGCACTCTGTCATGTGAAATGAGCCTTACAATTATGTACATAGTTCACCTAGTTCTGCCTTCGTTACAGGAAATATTTGTGACAGTGGATCCTTTGCAGTGGTCTCAAAATCCAGAACAATGTCATACTGCTAAGGATCTAATTTTGCGTAATTTCTGTTTAAGAAATCCTATCAACAGATTGACAGTAACACTCATGTACATAAATGAATACTTCTGTATTTTCAGGAAATTATTTTCCTTCATTGTGAAGACTGAGCAACGTTGAACCTTGTAGTCTCATATTATAGTCCCATATTCTATGTAAACTACACTGCGAAGAATTGAGTCTCTTGTACAAGAAGTGGAGACTTGCCAGGGACACATGAGTCCTATTACCAATAAAAATTAGTGTTTTGTTCGAATCATTCCGTCAACAAGTAACTCTTCACCACTGTGTATGTCTTTGTAGCAATGAATTTTAATGGCAGTGCCATCCAGTGGTTTTGGAGTCCTTGCTGGTGGCTAACAACACTGCTTCATCCTCGACCATTGTATTTTCTGTTCCTACAGCCCAATACTTGGCTGCTTACCGGTCAGCACCCGAATGACTTTGGTTGGTCGCACAGCTGCTGAACATGGCCCACACTCCCACATTTTACTTCTGTGGTAAAAGTGCTCCACTTCTCCTGCATTTAAGTTTCTTGCATGCTGCTTCTATCTGAGCAGCTAACCTGAAAACAGCAACTAAATTTTTGGGTTTTCTAACCATACTGTCCTCTACATGTTACGTGGGAGCCCCCTCAAACTCATCTTCCATCTAGTCCCCTATGCTACGCCTCCTACCTGGTAATTTTGTCTGCCTCCTAATTTCCTGATAACTTACAAGTTAGCATATTTACTTTCCTAACCCCATCCAGAAACCTCTGCACTGGTTTGTTTCCTGTTTGGCATACTCCACTGAGCTGTGAACACAAGACTGTAGTTCTGTTCTACTTGAGGTAGCACTTTTTAAGTCACTCCAATGTACATGCCTCATTTAGCTCCTTGTGGTTCATTTTTGTATAATTTCGTTCCACTCAACCATCATAATTTCGCCATCTTTAACAGTACTCCATATGTCCAGCCACCCATATTTTTGACAGGTCCCACATTATCTATGAGCTTTGACACATCTTCTGCTAGCTTGCCTATAAAGGTGTAGTCAGTCCACAATAGTATCCTGTACTTCCTCTAACTCAAGTCAAATATGCATATTATCAACTGTCAAATTACGAACTTTCTTGCACAAATCCACATTATCCTCATTCAAATGTGCCTCCTTCTTCACCAATGAAACAGTCGCTAACTTTATACATGATAAAAATACAAGACAACAAAGAACACACAGGATGATAAAAAATAGCTACTACAGGCCATTAAACATAACAACAGAAAATGTTCTCAATTTTTGTCGTGAATGATTAGCCATGTCAGCTATGAACAGTGATGTGGCCATGTGGCCTACACATCAAGAAGTACTACATATCGCTAGCACTGCTTGAGAGCAAGATAACTTTGGTTCTGACAAATTACACTGCTTGCCTCTCACTGGCTGTTTATAAACTCCTCCGATGTATCCTTCCAACCAGGACCAATCTGTAGGTCCTTCTGTCTTTGCAACCTGCACTTGCAGATGCTATATTAATCAGTTCTTTCTATTATGTTTGTGCACAGAAACAGAAGAGGTCCAAGCTACAACTGGAGCTGGTGATAATGTCACAGTTCGTGTGTCCTCTCAACAAATTGTAGCGGTTGACGTTGAAAAACTGGATATGATCACTACAATGATGAGTTCCTCGGCATTCAGCACATCAGGGTGGATTCCACAGCTTGTGTTCTAGTGGCTAGCGTTGCTGCCTCTGAATCAAAGGTTTGATTCCTGGTCGGATTGGAGATTTTCCCAGCCCAGGGACTGTCTGTTTGTCTTGTTCTTACCATTTCATCATCATTCATGAAAGTGGTGAGATAGGACTGAATAAGGATTGCAAGTTTGTACAGGCACTGAATGCACTTGAATGTTCACAAACCAAAAATCTTCAGATCAGGATGGTACTACATTTTCCAGCAGATGTGCGCAGTGGAAGGAATGCTGACAGTTACACAGCGAACCATTGGTAAAAGTCTCTGGTTATAGTAGTCCTTTACTTATGTCAGTTATCAGGAGGTAGCCGCTGCAGGAGGGGAAGTCTTCTTGGGGCTACAGGTGCATGGCGTGTTCTCATCTGTGATTTGTCCGCCAGGGTAGCACTGCACATGAGAAGCCACAGATGTTGGTCTTACTGTGACCACAGGGGCCTGACACAAACAGCATGCTGTCGGCAATGGATGACATGAACATCTCCTAGTGGCTCAGCTGCTTCGTGGCCACTTCAGCAACAGAGGACAGACAGTGGTGTTTAAGCCATGGTGTCTCGTATGACTGGAGATCACGGCGTGTTCCCTACCTGGCAATGCTCAGCAACAAAGTAGATCGACACAGATCGCACGACACTTCAACTGGGTGGCAATCCAGCACAGGTTCGAACTCACAGCCTTCTGTTATAGGTGGCTAGATAGTATATCTCCAATGGCAGCACTCCTGCCCCAGAAACTGTAACAGACTGGATCGACCAGGTGTTGCCACTGTGTGCTGATGAATTCATTTTCCCCAGCATCCTTGTCCGTAGCTCGTGGTCGTGCGGTAGCGTTCTCGCTTCCCGCGCCTGGGTTCCCGGGTTCGATTCTCGGCGGGGTTAGGGATTTTCTCTGCCTCGCGATGACTGGGTGTTGTGTGATGTTCTTAGGTTAGTCAGGTTTAAGTATTTCTAAGTTCTAGGGGACTGGTGACCATAGATGTTAAATCCCATAATGCTCAGAGCCATTTGAACCAACCAGCGTCCTTGGTTGGTCAACTCCTTCAGAAGCCCTGCCAGAGCTGTAAGATATCGTTGCAAATGTGGCTTTCGGTAATGCTGCCTAAAGTATTTTGTGGAGACAGTTTATGTTTTTACGTCCTGAATCTGCTTTCTATTTTAATGGCACCTGGACTTCAGGCTGCCCGCCACTTACATCTCTGTGAGTCATTCTGCTGATCGTCATGGGAACAGTTCAGAGGACCTGGTGAAGCTGTTGTCCGACAACATTAATATACCGAACGTTAATAGAATATAGGAAATGATATTTCGTATGAACAATTAATGTCAGTACTTTCGTAGGTTGATAAGACACTTCGAAATTTGTCACTGTCGACGTATTTTATGTCCAAGTCGCTGTTTTTATTTTCACAGTAATTATGTAAAAACGATTAAATTAACACTTAACATATACACCTATCTAAATAATTGAATTTGAATGGCTATCGTTAAGAGAATGAGAACTAAGTTGACAAGAATGTTACAAAAGGAATATGGCATACTTTACATTATAAAAAACAATATAGCAAATTTCACATGCAGATAACAGACTGATGTATAGGAATAACATACATGTCGAATAAAGAAAAAGTAATAGACCTACTTCATATACAGTAACGAAATTGTCACAATGCAATATGATAACAGAAAATTATCTTACAGCTACACACTTCAAAAATTTTGCATCACCTCGGTTCCAAGAGCTCTACAGAAAATAGAAATAGAGATCAACATTTCCGCCCCTTTTGTTAATGAAAACCACACATTGTATGTTGTACCACCATGCAGCGAGACCTTCAGAAGTTGTGGTCCACATTGCTGTACACACCGGCATCTCTAATACCCAGTAGCACGTCCTCTTGCACTGATGCGTGCTCGTATTCGTCGTGGCAAACTATCCACAAGTTCATCAAGGCACTGTTTGTCCAGATTGTCGCACTCCTCAAAGGCGATTCGTTTTAGATCCCACAGAGTGGTTGAGGGATCACGTCGGCCATAAACAGCCCTTTTCAACCTATCCCAGACACGTTCGATAGGATCCATTTCTGGACAACATTTAGGCCACTCTATTTGAACGATGTCGTTATTCTGAAGGAAGTCATTCATAAGATGTCATCCATGAAGACGAATACCTCGCCATTATGCTGCCGATATGGTTGCATTATCGATCGGAGGATGGCATTCACGTAACGTACAGCCGTTACGGCGCCTTCCATGACCACCAGCGGAGTACGTCGGCTCCACATAATGCCACCCAAAAACAGCAGGAACCCTCGTCTTTGCTGCATTCGCTGGACAGTGTCTTTAAGGCGTTCAGCCTAACCGGGTTGCCTCCAAACACGTCTCCGATGACTGCCTGGTTGAAATCATGTGCGACACTCATCGGTGAAGAGAATGTCACGCCAGTCCTGAGTGATCCATTCGGCATGTTGTTGGGCCCATCTTACCGCACTGCATGGTGTCGTGGTTGCAAAGTGGACCTCGCCATGGAAGTCGAGAGTGAAGTTGTACTTCATGCAGCCTGTTGCGCACAGTTTGACTCGTAACACAACGTCCTGTGGCTGCAAGGAAATCATTATTCAACGTTATGGCGTTGCTTTCAAGGTTTCCTCCGAGCCATTATCCATAGGTAGCAGTCATCCACCGCTTATAGCCCTTGGGTGGCCTAAGCGAAGCATGTCATTGACAATTCCTGTCGCTCTGTATCTCCTCCACGTCCGACCAACAACGCTATGGTTCACTCCGAGACGACTGGATATTTCCCTTGTTGAGAGTCCTTCCTGGCACGACGTAACAATGCAGACGCGATACAACCGCGGTATTGAGCGTCTAGGCATGGTTGAACTACAGACAACACTAGCTTTGTACCTCTTTCCTGGTGGAATGACTGGAACTGATCGGCTGTCGGACCGCCTCCGTCTAATAGGCAATGGTCATGCATGGTTGTATACATCTTTGGGCGTGTTTAGAGACATCCCTGAACAATCAAAGTGACTGTGTCTATGATACATTATCCATGATTCGTCTATCATCAGGAGTTCTGGAACTAGTGTGATGAAAAGCTTTTCTGGTGTGGGTATTATTACTGTGATTAGAAGGAGATTTAACGGCTGCCAGTGGGCTTTAAAATAAATCATTCGAGAAAACCGAAAATTTTTGCTAGACCAAGACTCAAACCCATATTTACCGCTTCTCATAACTGGCTGCCTTAACCGCTTCAACAATCTAGTCGCAGCTCCACAATAAAGTAAATTTCCAACTTGTCCACACACTGGTTACATAGTGGCTCCAACAACTGAGCCTGTATTCTCGGAGCATCTGCTGACTTCCATATGAGTTCGAGCACACATGGGCATTTGCTCAGAAGGTAATATATATATATACCGCCAAACTTTCAGGATACATTCCTCACACACAAATAAAGAAAAGATGTTATGTGGACATGCGTCCGGAAGCGCTTAATTTCCATGTTAGAGCTCATTTTAGTTTCGTCAGTATGTACTGTACTTCCACGATTCACTGCCATGATTTCATACGGGATACTCTACCTGTGCGGCTAGAACATGTGCCTTTACAAGTACGACACAACATGTGGTTCATACACGATGGAACTCCTGCACATTTGAGTCTAAGTATTCGTACGCTTCTCAACAACAGATTCGGCGACCGATGGATTGGTAGAGGTGGACCAATTCCATGGCCTCGTCTCTCTCCTGACCTCAACCCTCTTGACTTTCATTTATGGGGGCATTTGAAAGCTCTTGTCTACGTAACCCCGGTACCAAATGTAGAGACTCTTCGTGCTCGTATTGAACATTTCCTGTAACAAAGTGTTTGAAGTCACGCTGGTACGTTCTGTTGCAGTGTGTTTCCATTCCATGATTAATGCGATCTGAAGAGAAGTAATTAAATGAGCTCTAACATGGAAAGTAAGCATTTCCAGACACATGTCCACATAACATATTTTCTTTATTTGTGTGTGAGGAATGTTTCCTGAAAGCTTGGCCGTACCTTTGGATAATTACCCAATAATATCTTCTGTGCAGATGCCCACATATGCTCGAACGCATATGGAAGTCAGCAGATGCTGCGTGTGAAGAGGCTGAGTTGTTGGGGCCACTACGTCAGTTTGGTAGGTACCTGGACTTAACCACTGAAGAATTCATTGGGGAATGAGGGGTAGACAAAATGACAGAGCAACGATTAAAACAAATAATTTTTTCTGACTTGGTTAGTCACTGTTCCAACTGACAATATATTGTGAATATGGTATATGTGCTTGTCGAAGTAAATTTTTGTTTCTTAGCGTTCATTTATTCTCATTGCTTTGTGGCAGGTGCCGAATTTGTACGTTTTATGTTATGTCAGCTGATGTCCGTCAGTCATAAGTTGTAGGCAAAGGCAGATTTTTTTATGGATCTTCAAACGGACAACATTCACTTTTTCAGATTATTGTATAATGGAACTGCTTCCTATTGGGGCTATGCATATCTTTGGACATGAACTACAGTTGATCGATTGTTTGGCTTGCTGTTGTTTTGATGTTACATCTTTATTTTATTATTTGTATGAAAGGTGATTCTGATATTTGTTCATTTGAAAGTATTTACTTGGTGATTTCAGCAATTGATTTCCTTTGGGTCAGTGCTTCTATTGCTTTGGTATATACTGTAGTTGTGGGATGTTTAGGGGTTCTGGCTGAGTTCAGTACGACTAGTACCATTCATTACAGGTCTGATTCAGTATGGATGGTGAGATGAATGCATCTTTCATACATGCAAGTGACACAACAAATTCTTTATTACAAAGATCAGTTGGTTTCAAGGGCAAGTAAATTTCTTTGCTACACAATTTTTCCGTTCAGAGGACTTTCGTTAGGGAGTAAAGCTTTAAACTGGAATCATATTTTTGAGTATAGCTTCTCATACGTTGCATATATAATAATATGCACTTCAGTTCGTTGTGATGTTCATCACGCAGTGGCAGCCGCCGAGCCGAGAGTACACGCAGCAGAACAGCAGCAGCAGCACTTGTGTGATAAACTATAAATTAATTTAGTCTTCGTTTTCTGCTCACGTGCTTCTGCAAAGAAGTGAACTGCACATGTGTATTCCACTGCATAGACTAGTGGTTAGAAAATTAATGGTAGTTTTGGTTTATGCGTGACTCTCGTGAATATCCTTGTGTAGGGTGGCTTCCTATATTAATTTTTTCGTGTTGAGAGATTTATTTCTGTTCAGCAGTTTGCGGTCTCAGAATTCTGTGAGAAATCTGCAGACCGACTTTTAGTGTTACTTTATTCTCCTTTGGTACATTTTCAAACTCAGTGACGCCATTTGAGACCTGATATCTATTTTACACACAGTACGATATGGCTAGGGGCTGTGCTTGTTGTGAGCGGACACAAGGAGAGTTGTCTACTGTCCATAAACAGCTGGAAGCTGCGCTGGCTTCCGCCGACAATCTTCTGGCTAATGCTCGAAGTTGCGGTGACGTCGGGGCGCCAGAGACGCGTCCTGCGACACCTTCGGCGTCGTTGGAATCCCCTGGTGTCCCGGACATCACTGCGGCTTCAAGATACGCAACATCTGACCGGTCAGTCCTGACTCCAGAGTGATTGGCAGACAGTGGTGGGTTCACGTGTCACTGGGCGGAAGGTGAAAGAGGGAGCAGACCGTGTGGCTGGCTTCCTACGTCTAGGCTACAGATACGACGTGCTTCCCAGTGTTGATGATAACTCGGAGCCAGCACGGGATGCCTCTCCCGTAGGGCCAGCGGTAGATTTCCCTGCCCAATCCGGACAATTACAGAGGGTGGGTATGCTAGTCGTTGGGAGCTCCAATGTTAGGCAGGTGATGGAGTCCCTCAGGAAGATATCAGGCAAGGGGACAAAGAAGAACAATGTGCATTCGGTATGTTTGGCGCGAGGTCTCATCCAAAGTTCACACTGCAATGTTTGTCACAAGGATAAGTTAATAGCCAATGGTGGCGGCGTGTTTATTGATGCAAAAAAAATCGATAAAATCTAGAGAGGTTATCACGGCTTCCGAATGTGAATTAATCTGGGTGAAACTGAGTATCGAAAAACCGTCAAAAATGATGATTGATGCTCGGATGCTTTTATAGACCACATGGGTATGGACATGTAGTTGTAGAGCGCTTCAGAGCTTGTAGAATATCATTAGTACACTTCTTGCCATTAAAAATGCTACACCAAGAAGAAATGCAGATGATAAACGGGTATTCAGTTATACTGGAAGTGACATGTGATTACATTTTCACACAATTTGGATGCATAGATCCTGAGATACCAGTACCCAGAAAAAACCACCTCTGGCCGTAATAACGGCCTTCATACGCCTGGGCATTGAGACAGAGCTTGCATGGCGTGTACAGGTACAGCTGCCCATGGAGCTTCAACACGATACCACAGTTTATCAAGAGTAGTGACTGGCGTATTGTGACGAGCTAGTTGCTCGGCCACATTTGACCAGACGTTTTCAATTGGTGAGAGATCTGTAGAATGTGATGGCCACGGGAGCAGTCGAACATTTTCTGTATCCAGAAAGGCCCGTACAGGACCTTCAACATGCGGTCGTGCATTATCCTGCTGAGATGTAAGGTTTCGCAAGGATCGAATGAAGGTAAGAGCCACGGGTCGTAGCACATCTGATATGTAACGTCCACTGTTTAAAGTGCCGTCAATGCGAACAAGAGGTGACGGAGACATGTAACCAATGGCACCCCATACCATCACGCCGGGTGATACGCCCGTATGGCGAAGACGAATACACGCTTCCAATGTGTGTTCACCTCGATGTCGCCAAACACGGATAATACCATCATGATGTTGTAAACAGAACCTGTATTCATCCGAAAAAATTACGTTTATGCCATTCCTGCACCCAGGTTCGTCGTTGAGTACACAATAGTGGGCACTCCTGTCTGTGATGCTGCGTCAAGCGTAGCCGCAGGCATGGTCTCCGGGCTGATAGTCCATGCTGCTGCAAAAGTCGTCGAACTGTTCGTGCAGATGGTTGTTGTCTTGCAAACGTCCCCATCTACTGACTCAGGGATCGAGAAGTGGCTGCACGATCCGTTACAGACACGCGGATAAGATGCCTGTCATCTCGACTGCTAGTGATACGAGGCCGTTGGGATCCAGCACGGCGTTCCGTATTACACTCCTGAACCCACCGAGTCCATATTCTGCTCAACAGTCAGTAGATCTCAACCAAAGCGAGCAGCAATGTCGTGATACGATAAACCTCAATCGCGATAGGCTACAATCCGATAATGTTTCACTGGGCAACCGTCAGTTGTTATTTGTGTATGAGAAATCGGTTGGAAATTTTCGTCATGTCAGCACTTGTAAGTGTCGTCGCGGGCGCCAACCTTGTGTGAATGCATATCACAGCATTGTCTACCTGTCGGGTAAATTTCGTGCCTCTAGTACGTTATCTTCGTGGTGTAGCAATTTTAATGGCCAGTAGTGTAATTTTCCTGATCGTGCCGCTGTAATAGGAGGTGACTTCTTGTTGCCAGGTATAGATTGGGAGTGTTATGCCATCAAAACTGGTGCCACAGACAGGGAATCGTGTGGCAGTGTTCAGTATGTCTTATCCGAAAATTACCTTGAGCAGATTGAGAACCAACTCGTGAGGGCAACGTCTTAGACCTCAAGGTAGCAAACATACCAAAACTCATCGAATCAGTTAACGTAGAGGACGGTATCAGTGATCATAAGGCTGTGATAGCATCAACGACGACGGGTCCTACAAGGAACGTTAAGAAAGATAGGCAGATATATTTGCTCAGCAAGGGTGACAGGATCCAAATTTCAGAATTTATCAGCAGTCAGCTTCGAATATTCCGTGATGAGGATGAAGATTTGGAGAACAAATGAAAAAAAATTCAAATGCATCGCTCAATATGCCCTAGACAAGTATGTTCCGAGTAATGTTTTAAGGGATGGGAAAGATCTACCATGGTTTAATAGCCGTGTTAGGAAAGCGCTATGTAAACCAAGAGCACTTCATCTCAAATTAGAGAGAAGTAAAAACCTAGCTGACAAACAAAAGCTGAACGCAGCGAAAATAAGCGTAAGGAGAGCAATGAGAGAAACGTTGTATGATTTTGAAAGTAAGATATTTTCAACCGACCTGAGTGACAACCCTAAGAGGTTTTAGGGGTATGTCAAATCAGTAGGTGGGTTAAAATCATCTATTCACTCTCTGAGCGACCACACCGGCACCGAAACGGAAGATAACAGAGAGAAGGCCGAAATGCTGAATTTGGTTTTTCCTAGTTGTTTCACCGCGAAAGATCGTAACGCTGTCCCTCCTTTCAATCGTCGTGCGAACGTCGAAATGGCAGATATTGAGATAACCGATCGCGGTACTGAAAATCAGCTACAATTGCTTAGTATTGGAAAGGCTTCAGGACCAGAGGAGATACCTATAAGATTCTTGCTCCCCTTCTATCAGTAATTTCTCGTAGATCGCTTAAGCAACGAAAGGTACCTAACGACTGCAAAAACGGTCATTCTCGTTTTTAAGTAAGGCCGTAAGACAGATCCACACAGTTATAGACCTATAACGTTGACTTCAATCTGTTTTAGAAGTATGGAACATGTTTAATGCCCAATAATTATGACGTTCTTGGAAAATGAACAGTTCCTCTATAAAAATCAACATGGATTCCGCAAACAGGGATCCTGCGAAACTCAGCTCTGCCTGTTCCTCCATGAGATCCACAGGGATGTGGACAACGGCCCTCAGGCTGATGCCATGTTCCTTGATTTCAGTATGGCATTTGACACCATTCCGCATAGCCGTTTAATGAAAACTATACAAGCTTACGGAGTATCGAAGCAGACCTGCTATTGCATTCAAGACTTTCTTGCAGACAGAACTCGACACTTCGCTCTTTATGGAACTCAATCGACAGATGTAAACGTAATATCTGGAGTACCACAAGAAAATGTGATAGGACCGTTGCTGTTCACAATATATATAAATGATCTAGTTGAAAGCGTCGGATGCTCTTTAAGACTATTCGCAGATGATACAGTTGTTTATACTAAAGTAGCAATGCCAGAGGATAGTAAGAATTTGCAGAACGACCCGCAGAGAATTGACGGATGCTGCAGGCTCTGGCAGTTCACAATGAAAGTAAATAAATGCAATATATTGCGCATACATACGAAGAAATACTGTACAACTGCACTGTTGATGACAAACACCTGGAGACAGCGTCTGCTGCAAAATATCTACATGTAACTATCCAGAGCGACCTTAAGTGTAATTACCGTATAAAACAGATAGTGGGAAAATGAAACACAAGACTCAGATTCATCGGATGGATCTCAAGGAAATGTAACTCATCCACGAAGTAAGTAGTTTTTACGGCACTTGTTCGCCCGATTCTTGAGTATTGTTCATCTATCTGGGATCCCTATCAGGTAGGACTGATAGAGGAGATAAAGAAGATCCAACGAAGAGCTGCGGGTTTCGGCACGGGATCGTTTAGCTGGCGAGAGAGCGTAACGGAGATGTTAAACAAACTCCGCTGACGGACGTTGTAAGAGCGACGTTGTGCATCACGGAGAGATTTATTACTGAAATTTCGGAGAGCACTTTTCAGGAGGAGTCAGACCACATATTACTTCCCCCGACATACATATCGCGTATTCACCACGTGCAGAAAATTCGAGATATTAGATCCAATACAGAGGCTTACCGACAGTGATTCTACCCACGCACTATTCACAAGTGGAGCAGGATTGGAGGGATCAGATAGTGGAACCGAAGGTACCCTCCGCCACACACCATTAGGTGGCTTGCGAAGTATGATGTAGATGTAGATGAATACATATGTTGCCATGTTTTGTTTCAAACATAATAGGTTTCTTGAACACATTCTGGTCATTCATACACTGTAGTCGTATTTGGGACTATATACCTCATGATAATGATGAAATGACTTAATTCTACATTTAACACTGCAAATAAAATATATACAGTATTATCTGTCACGAAATTCTTCTGAAACGTAAAGAGCAGTCATGCTGAGGTGAAAGTAGTTTTGTTATTAGCCTTCAAATTGTTGAATACTTTTATGCCATAAAATGTAAAACAATTTACGAAGTACTGTTAACACGAAAACTGTTTTACAACAAAGAAAAGAAGAGTTATTAAAATGTTACTAAAATTGGAGTTCACTTCGTAAGCAGTCCGAATCATGTATTAAGATACTTGATTATAAAGTAGGTGAGAAACAACATATCCATGACACACACAGTCATATTTGTGTGGCAGAGTTTTCGACATAATACATGTAAATAATTATGGTGTGGTCGATCAAGTTTCTCTGTTGGATGTCTGCCTCATTTCAACAATCGCCGTAGACTTCAAAGAAATAAAATAAAATTGGACACCCATAACTACACACCTGTCCGAAGCACAGAAGCATACAAACTTAACTATTGACAAAGGAATAAATCACTGAAAGAAGTGTCTTTCTTTTATTATTTAGATGATAACTTTTGTTTCTACATCAAATTTTCGTTGCTACATCAAAATAATGTAGAACGGAAGAAATAGATTTCAGTAAAAATATCGATACTTACAAAAGTATCCATCGTCAATAGTTACCATAGACTGGTGGTCATTATTATGTTTATTTGTTACTGTCAATGGCTGGTTGATCTTCATTTTTATAAAGTGATTTCGACAGGATTCCTTGTTCTCAAATTAATTTATTAATATCGATTTAAGTTAATGGTTACCATGTTCTTGGAATGTATAAATTAACTCAGTCAGTACTGTGACAACGAAAAGAGCAAGGCAAGATTCGCTTTTGAGCTGAAGATGGTATAAGAAACAGGGTCTTTCTAGTAACGAAACAGAGATTAATGTTTGTGTTTGTCCACAGCGTGTGTATAACTCAAGTTCATTGTCTTCAAATTTACTATTAGTGATAGCACTATTTATGAGTACGTGCCATGGCAAGTCTTCATGTATACAACCTCTCAATGAATCTGACACACTAAGTGATAAAAAGTATACGGATACCTAAAAACATGTTTTTTTTATATTAGGTGCACTGCGCTGCCACGTACTGCCAGACACTCCATATCAACGACCTCAGACGCCATTAGACATCGTGAGAGAGCAGAATGGGGCGCTCTGCAGAACGCACGGACCTCGAACGTGGTCAGGTGATTGTCACTTGTGTCATACATCTGTACGCGAGATTTCCACTCCTAAACATCCCTAGGTCCACTGTTTCCGATGTGATAGTGAAGTGGGAACGAGAAGGGGCTCGTAAAGCACAAAAGCGTACAGGCCGACCTCGTCTGTTGACTGACAGAGACAGCCGACAGTTGAAGTGGGTAGTAATGTGTAATAACCAGACATCTATCTACACCATCACACAGGAATTCCAAACTGCTCAGGATCCACTTCGAGTACTATAACAGTTAGAGGGGAGGTGAGAAAACTTGAATTTCATGGTCGAGCGGCTGATCATAAGCCCCACATGACGCCAGGAAATGCCAAACGATGCCCCGCTTGGTGTAAGGAGCGTAAACATTGAACGATTGAACAGTGTAAAAAACGTTGTGTGGAGTTACGAATCACGGTACACAATGTGGCGATCTGATGGCAGGGTGTGGGTATAGCGAATGGCTGGTGAAAGTCATCTGCCAGCTTGCGTAGCGCCAATAGTAAGATTTTGAGGTGGTGGTGTTATGGTGTGGTCGTGGTTTCCATGGATGGGCTTGCACAACTTGTTGCTATGGGTGGCACTATCACAGCACAGGCTTACAATTGATGTTTTAAGATCCTTCTTCCTTCCCACTGTTGAAGAGCAGTTCGGGGATGGCGATTGCATCTTTCAAGACGATCGATCACGGCCTGTGGCGGAGTGGTTGCACGATAATAACATCTCTATAATGGACTGGCCGGCATAGTGTCCTGATCTGAATCCTATAGATCACCTTTGGGATGATTTGGAACGCCGTCTTCGTGCCAGGCCCCACAGACCGACATCGATATCTGTCCTCAGAGCAGCACTCCGTGAAGAATAGCCTGCCATTCCCCAAGAAACCTTCCAGCACCTCACTGAACGTATGCCTGCGAGAGTGGAAGCTGTCATCAAGGCTAATAGTGGATCTATGGAGAGAGCCACGAACTTGTAAGTCATTTTCAGCCAGGGGTCTGGATACTTTTGATCAAATAGTGTAGGTCCTTCTTGCTCTGATAGTGGTATGGCTACTTCCTTGTTCCTTTAACAGTGGCGATTTGCATTTTGTATTGGTTTTCTTTCATAAATTTCTGCTCTGTTTGATTATTTTCAAAAATGTTCGAATGTGTGTGAAATCTCATGGAACTTAAGTGCTAAGGTCATCAGTCCCTAAGCTTTTTTCTTTTTTTCTTGGTCATCAGTCTACTGACTGGTTTGATGCGGCCCGCCACGAATTCCTTTCCTGTGCTAAACTCTTCATCTCAGAGTAGCACTACGTCCTCAATTATTTGATTCACGTATTCCAATATTTGTCTTCCTCTACAGTTTTTGCCCTCTACAGCTCCCTCTAGTACCATGGAAGTCATTCCCTCATGTCTTAGCAGATGTCCTATCATCCTGTCCCTTCTCCTTATCAGTGTTTTCCACATATTCCTTTCCTCTCCGATTCTGCGTAGAACCTCCTCATTCCTTACCTTATCAGTCCACCAAATTTTCAACATTCGTCTATAGCACCACATCTCAAATGCTTCTATTCTCTTCTGTTCCGGTTTTTCCAACAGTCCATGTCTTACTCCCTTCTTAATACCAGCACTTCGTTCTTGATCGTCCACTCTTATTATTCACTTTTGGTTGTTGTACATATTGTATATGACCCGTATCTCCCTAATGCTTACCCCTACATTTTTCAGCATATTGAAGAGCTTGCACCATTTTATATTGTCGAACGCTTTTTCCAGGTCGACAAATCCTATGAACGTGTCTTGATTTTTCTTTAGCCTTGCTTCCATTATTAGCCGTTACGTCAGAATTGTCTCTCTCGTGCCTTTACTTTTCCTAAAGCCAAACTGATCGTCACCTATCGCATTCTCAATTTTCTTTTCCATTCTTCTGTATATTACTCTTGTAAGCAGCTTCGATGCATGAGCTGTTAAGCTGATCGTGCGATAATTCTCGCACTTGTCATCTCTTGCCGTCTTCGGAATTCTGTGGATGATGCTTTTCCTAAAATCAGATGGTATGTCACCAGACTCATATATTCTACACACCCCAACGTGAATAGTCGTTTTGTTGCCACTTCTCCTAATGATTTTAGAAATTCTGATATAATGTTATCTATCCCTTCTGCCTTATTTGACCGTAAGTCCTCTAAAGCTCTTTTAAATTCCGATTCTAATACTGGATCCCCTATCTCTTGTAAATTGACTCCTGTTTCTTCTTCTACCACATTAGACAAATCTTCACCCTCAAAGAGGCTTTCAATGTTTTCTTTCCACCTATCTGCTCTCTCCTCTGCATTAACAGTGGAATTCCCGTTGTAGTCTTAATGTTACCACCGTTGCTTTTAATGTCACCAAAGGTTGTTTTGACTTTCCTGTATGCTGAGTCTGTCCTTCCGACAATCATATCTTTTTCGATGTCTTCACATTTTTCCTGCAGCCATTTCGTCTTAGCTTCCCTGCACTTCCTATTTATTTCATTCCTCAGCGACTTATACTTCTGTATTCCTGATTTTCCCGGAACATGTTTGCACTTCCTCCTTTCATCAATCAACTGAAGTATTTCTTCTGTTACCCATGGTTTCTTCGCTGCTACCTTCTTTGTACCTATGTTTTCCTTCCCACTTCTGTGATGGACCTTTTTAGGGACGTCCATTCCCCTTCAACTGTGTAGCCTACTGCGCTATTCCTTATTGCTGTATCTATAGCGTTAGAGAGCTTCAAACGTATCTCGTCATTCCTTAGAACTTCCGTATCCCACTTCTTAGCGTATTGATTCTTCCTGACTAATGTCTTGAACTTCAGCCTACTCTTCATCACTACTATATTGTGATCTGAGTCTATATCTGCTCCTGGGTACCCCTTACAATCCAGTATCTGATTTCGGAATCTCTGTCTGACCATGATGTAATCTAATTGAAATCTTCCCGTATATCCCGGCCTTTTCCAAGTATACCTCCTCCTCTTGTGATTCTTGAACAGGGCATTCGCTATTACTAGCTGAAACTTGTTACAGAACTCAATTAGACTTTTTCCTCTTTCATTCCATGTCCCAAGCCCATATTCTCCTGTAACCTTTTCTTCTACTCCTTCCCCTACAACTGCATTCCAGTCGCCAATGACTACTAGATTTTCGTCCCCCTTTACATACTGCATAACCCTTTCAATATCCTCATACACTTTCTCTATCTGTTCATCTTCAGCTTGCGACGTCGGCATGTATACCTGAACTATCGTTGTCGGTGTTGGTCTGCTGTCGATTCTGATTAGAACAACCCGGTCACTGAACTGTTCACAGTAACACACCCTCTGTCCTACCTTCCTATTCATAACGAATCCTACACCTGTTATACCATTTTCTACTGCTGTTGATATTACCCGATACTCATCTGACCAGAAATCCTTGTCTTCCTTCCACTTCACTTCACTGACCCCTACTATATCTAGATTGAGCCTTTGCATTTCCCTTTTCAGATTTTCTAGTTTCCCTACCACGTTCAAGGTTCTGACATTCCACGCTCCGACTCGTAGAACATTGACTATTCAATCTTTTTTCTCATGGTAACCTCCCCCTTGGCAGTCCCCTCCCACAGATCCGAATGGGGGACTATTCCGGAATCTTTTGCCAATGGAGAGATCATCATGAAACTTCTTCAACTACAGGCTACATGTCCTGTGGATACACGTTACGTGTCTTTAATGCAGTGGTTTCCATTGCCTTCTGCATCCTGAAGTCGTCGATCATTGCTGATTCTTCCGCCTTTAGAGGCAATTTCCCACCCCTAGGACAAGAGAGCGCCCTGAACCTCTATCCGCTCCTCCGCCTTCTTTGACAAGGCCGTTGGGAGAATGAGGCTGACTTCTTATGCCGGAAGTCTTAGGCCGCCAAAACCGATTATTTATCAAAATTTAGGCAGTGCCGGGGATCGCACCCGGGACCGAAGACGTTTTGATTATGACTCAACGACGCTACCCCTAGACCACGGGTACAGATTTTTACACATTATTTAACATAAATTATCCTAAGGGCAAGCACACGCACACCCATGCCCGAGGGAGGACTCGAACGTCCGCCGGGACCTGCCGCACAGTCCGTGACTGCAGCGCCTTATACCGATTGTTTTCATTCTTTAGTTCAATTACGCACTTTGCATTGTTCTGCAGTTTTAGAAACAGTACCTCAAATGAAATGGAGCAAGTACAATCCTAACCTGCAAACTGAAATTTCGCAGATAAGTCGTTAAGACAGAAATACTTGCATCAATCCTCGAGGTTCCTGATGTAGCAAATGGTATAAAGACATTCAACGACTTCAGCCCGATTGAAGGATTAAAAAGATAATTTCATGAGAATGCAGGCTTTCTCGGCGAATATTGATGATAAATTTTTCTCGGGTTGACAGCCGAGTCAATGCGTTGTTCTCCAGCAAGGTTTCAGCAAGTTTCTCACTTGCCATCTTCAGGCGAAGTGACTTCGCCTGAAGATGGCAAGTAAGGAATTTGCTGAAACCTTGCTGGAGAACAACGCATTGACTCGGCTGTCAACCCGAGAAGAATTTATCATCAAGATAATTTGATACTATACATAAATTTAATACCTCGTCTAGTAAAGCGAAAGATGAGTGACCGCCCAACTCCGTTTCAAGAAAGAATGGTGCGGCGCTATTGGCCGACTTTTGGGACGGCGTTTCCTTCACTTGTTCAGACCGGTCGCCGCAGACTGATGTATCACCATCAATAGTTTCTCATACCCTCAGGCCGTTAGACAGTGCAGAGATGTGTGTGTAATTCAATCCAGAAATACCTAGCATTCCCTTGACGCTACCATTCTGCCACTTGATACCACGGTGAAAGTTTCTTCCAACGTCAGATTAGGACAGGCTACGTCCGCACTGACGTCTGTTGACAATCTCACCTACTGTGGTGTGTACTGCAACTCTTTCTAAACGACTACTTGTTAAATAAAGTATGTTTATCTACCTTGTTTACTGCAATGCGTCATGCCCTGTATAGAAGAGAGGCAGAATGCTCTACCCCAGCAGGCGTGAAAGGTCAAAGAACTAAATAAATAAAGTTTATCTCAGTGCTATTGTGTGGACTACTGCCTATCAGTATCTCATTTTCTCATCGTGTAATTGCGTACACGGAACCTGATTTATTAATTTATCATTTGTTAAAAGTTCCCTGTTGCTCACGCAGCTGAAAGCTTCCTTCACCACGGACAAAAATAAAGCATGACTGTTTAGACGGGTTATTCACAGAATTGTGTGTGAGCGTTAGAGTACTGCCGGAAATAGAAAAGCTACAAAGTACAGTCAGAGTCATTTCGAATGACAGCGTTTAAATGAGACACAGCAGCTGTAGCAACACGTGCGCTTTCAGCGCGCTAGGTCAGAATGCTAAATAACACAAATGCGTCATTGTAGTGGTTGATTCGAAAGCACGGAAGTGCATGGCAAACACATTAATGCATAACTGCAGCTGCACACCCCAATTACGAGGACAAAAATAGTAAAGCATGTTTTAAAAGCCTTTTTTGTTGTGAAAAGAAAATTACAACTAACAACATTTCCTCTCATGAACTCCCGCAGCCTCGATGAATTTGATCCATCTCCAGAATTCATGCTTATCCACTTTTACTATCACTACGTTTCTACCTTTGAAGATAATTATTTTTTGGGGTTTAATCGTCAATCTTTGCTTTTCAGTTAAAGTTTTTTATTATTATTATTATTCAACAGTTCCAGTTATGTAACATATTCAGTGTTACTCTTCGCAGAAACTGTGGAAAGAAATGTGAAATTAATTACTGCCGCAGCAATGATCTCGAAGACTGTGAAAGATTACTTCGGCCGCCTGGAAAAATGAAATGGTTCTCTACATTCACTTTAGAGCTCTGGAAGACTGCCAAAGTGGAATCCAGTTCACAAATGAAACGTGCAGTCCTTCTGGTAGCGTAGAAAATTCACTTAAAATTGTTGATGAATTAACAAACTTCTCGATGTATTGACGGCGTCTGCAAATTCGCCATGGAGAATCAAAAAATCATTGTGGAAGAACACTGTAGCAGTAATCGTCGTCCATAGTTTTACGTAATTCACTTTGACGAACAGAAAGTATTATTTACGCCTTTATTTAGACTGGTGTATTTACATAATTACTACCCTAGTTTGCCATGAGAATGCTCTTAACCTGACATAATGAACGACGTAAAACAGCAAATTAAATTCAATATACTCTAACAGCGGTCACAACAATAAGCTAAATTTCCACTCGAGGCGAACTCTGTAAGTGTCCTTTATCCTGCACGTATGACTATGGATGACTACATACATGGTGTCCCACATGAAACGGGTAAGACTGACGCCCGAGTTGCAGGTAACAGTGAACTAACTAAAAAAGAAGAGGTAATAGTCAAGTTAAAAAAAAAACAACAAGTAGTTAGCCAGTTGTAAGAGATGCTGGAAGTGGTGGCTATAGGCAGCCAGGCCTCGCTGGCTTCCTGTGATGACCTTACCAGTAAGACGCTATAATTCTGCAGGCGTGATGTTATTAATTTCGCTAGTAATGTTCCATTTAAGATCGGCTATTGTGAGAGGTTTGTCAACACACACTTTGCTTTTTAATGTTGCCCGCAAACAAAAATCACACGATGTTCTAGGACCTTTCGGGCCAGAGGTCTCTACTGACAAGTCTATCTTGAGGGAACACGTTGGTGAAGTGCACCATACTTTCGCGGGATGTGTGAGCTGTTGCTCCATCTCGATGGAATAGTGCGTACAGCGTCTCTCCGTCTGTTTTCATAGCGCCCGAAAACAGTTTACGATCTCTAGATATGTACCACTGTTTAGGGTGTAATGTGTAAGATGTTTGCACATGCCGGACAACGCACTCCAAACGCCTATCTTTTGAGTGGAGAGGTTCTTCATGCAGAATATGTGGCTTGTCGTACTGTTCAAAATGGTTCAAATGCCTCTGAGCACTATGCGAGTTAACTTCTGAGGTCATCAGTCGCCTAGAACTTAGAACTAATTAAACCTAACTAATCTAAAGACATCACTCACATCCAAGCCCGAGGCACGATTCGGACCTGCGACCATAGCGGGCTTGTCTTACGATCAGTGTCTGCAATTCTGAGAGTATGTGCAACCTGACGAACGAAACCAGGAGTGATCTGACATGAAATAAAGCAAGATGGAGCCGGCCGTTGTGGCCGAGCGGTTCTAGGCGCTACAGTCTGGAACTGCGCGACTGCTACGGTCGTAGATTCGAATCCTGCATCGGGCATGGATGTGTGTGATGTCCTTACATTAGTTAGGTTTAAGTAGTTCTACGCTCTAGGGGACTGATTACCTCAGGAATTAAGTCCCATAGTGCTTAGAGCCATTTGAACCATTTGAACGAAAACAAGAGGGTCCAAGTAACCATTAGCTATTGATGTTAAAAGCCATTTACAATGATGAGCTCCTTTTTTCCTGAAGCTCCAATTTCAATTGCACTACATATCTTTCTGTACACTATGACACCATGTGCGAGATACCCAACCTGGTGCTATAACCTATTCACAGACTTGTAGGGACCTCTCACGATGTCAGTGCGAATTTTGTCTATAGGTTTTCACTATCTGGGGCCTATTTTTCTGCGCATTCTCAACGGATCATATAGCCCTCCATTTCTTGTACAGATCTCGAATGGTGCTTTTCGTGAAGAGCTTCCTAGCAGGGTACTTCGCCTGAAACATTTCTTTGAACCCTTTGACGGAGCCTATCCTTATGTAATACTCCACAACGTTAATTCTCTGCCCTAATGCAAAGTGCACATTGCTGTACAATTCAACAACACAACGACAGAGGCACGAATACACATCAGCACTCAGCTTTCCGGTAAAATGCAGTATAGCCAAATTACGAGACAGTGTTGCCACTTCATAAACAATTTGACTAGAGATGATTAACAAGTACGCGAGGCATACTGGTTTTATGTTGGACACATTGCGTAATAAAAACATGGCACTTCTCGAATAAAAAGGGATGCCCACTACAGAGAAGAGTAAATGTATGTGAAATCTTATAGGACTTAACTGCTAAAGTGATCAGCCACTAAGCTTATACACTACTTATCCTAAATTATTCTAAGGACAATCACACACACCCATGCCCGAGGGAGGACTCGAATCTCCACCGGGACCAGCTGCACAGTCCATGACTGCAACGCCGTAGACCGCTCGGCTAATCCCCCGCGACTAGACTTGCGTATCAGTCAAGGAATGTCCACTGTGCACTCGTAGTCAATTTGCAGGCAATATTATATTAGTCAAGGGGTCCTCTAGAATAATGTATCACCTGGTGCCGGAGAAACAAAATAGCTCTCAATGTCGCAAAAACTACGGCAGTCTGGTTCACCAAACGGCGTCCAGCCCTCAGCAGCAACACCCTGATTGCAGGCGTGCAGGTGCCCTGGTCCCCGACAACCACCCATCTCAGGACCTCCACTGTCATGCGGAGCATGTTGCCAAACAGGTTTCAAACGCTGACCAGGGCTTTGTATCCACCCCTCTGCAGTAGGGAACTTAACCTGCATACCGAGCTCCGCATCTACCGAACAGTGATCCTGCCTACCCTCAAGTATGGCTCTGCTGCATGGGCCACAATTAGTGTCACCAGCGTGCGGACGCTGCAGCGCCTGCAGGTGCTCAGGTGGAGCTTGCACGCCCCTCCACTCACGAGAATTATCACTCTCCACGAGGAAGCGGATATCGTTCCCCTGAAGACGACCATACGCAACAACGCGAGGGCGGCTCTATGAGAAAGTGGACGCACTGCGGGACACTGGCCATGGGCTACGCCACATTGGGACCACACTTTCACGCGACTGGAATCCACATCCGGTTCCCCCAACCATCCTACAGGAATCAGATTCCGACCACGACCAGCGATAGGCCTGGCACGCCCACCACGGATACAGCCTTTGGCGGAACTAGACCCCCATTCTATGCCCAATTCTTTCCCTGCCTACCTGCCCATGTTGGGCTAAATTTTTCTCCATGACTAGTGTACTACGAGAGTGGTACGGGACTCCACGTCCCACAGTTACACCTCGAAATTGTATTGCAGTGACGCAGTGTCACTGCCCTGTGGATAAATTTACTGCTACACCTACACATTTAGACCGCAAAAGACCGGTGACGCTGTAATGTAACATATCGCAAAGAAAGATTAATATAAACTGTCACTATCTAAGAGCCCTCGTGACACAAGATTAATTAATTTTTCCTCAATAACAAATGTTGTTGTTGTTGTTGTGTTCAGTCCTGAGACTGGTTTCATGCAGCTCTCCATGCTACTCTATCCTGTGCAAGCTTCTTCATCTCGCAGTACCTACTGCAACCTACATCCTTCTGAATCTGCTTTGTGTATTCATCTCTTGGTCTCCCTCTACGATTTTTACCTTCCACACAGCCCTCCAATACTAAATTGGTGATCCCTTGATGCCTCAGAACATGTTCTACCAACCGATCCCTTCTTCTGGTCAAGTTGTGCCACAAACGAAGGCCAAAAACCGCATAAAAAGCATAAATCAAAATCAGATCGGATTATTAATTTCCGTGTGAGTGGTGCAAAACATGTTCAATTTGCTGTCCACCGTTTTCTGCAACAAGTTCAAATCGAGAAACAGCATGTTCCATAGGTGATCGAAGTGATTCCGGCGTAACTTTCAAACTGTGTTGCACATTGCGTGCCTTCAATGCAGCTGAGTTTGCAATCGGACCACTGAACACAACATCTTTCCGATAGACTTACAGTCACAGGGATGGAGAACAGGAGGTCGGACAGACACACTGTAGCGAAATGGCAGCTGATAATCCTAGCATTTCCGAAATGGCGCTTCAGCATCTGATCAAAACGTTCAAATGTGTTTGATTTCTGAAGGGACCAAACTGCAGAGGTTATCGGTCCCTAGACTTACGTACAACTTTAATTTAAACTAACCTATGCTAAGAATAACACACACGCCCTTTCCCGAGGGAGGACTCGAACCCCCGGTTAAGAGGCCGCGCAGTCAGTAACATTACGCCGCTAACCACGCGGTCACTCCGAATGGCTTTTAGCAACTGCTTAACTGGTTTTGCAATGAGCATAGGTGCGCCATCTTGCATTAAAACGATCCCATCCACACATCCACGCAATTGGTTATCTGGAATGCCATGGTTGCGCAAAAGACACTCATAGCCCTTATCAATGATGGTACAGGTAGTAGGACCGGAAGTGCTTGTCTCTCCGAAAAAACAAGGCAAACAAATGATGCCGTGAACCCGCACCACACAGTGACCTTTTCAGGATGAAGTGGTAGTGGTTGATTTGCATGTGGATTTTGCGTTTCCCATATTCACAATTCCGTGCATTGACATATCCTATCAGATGCAAGTGGGTTCGTCTGTTCAAAAAGTCTTCCATGGTTAATGATTGTCCACTTTCACTTCCACTGCGAGCAAGTAATTCTAAAGCGAAGGTCTCTCTTCCTGACGTGTCAACAGAAAGTAACTCGTGCACATGGATAGTTTTGAATGTATAGCAAACAAGGACGTTTCGCGAGATTTTATGCACCGTGCTCACGGGTATGTCAAATGTTCGGGCAATTCTCCATGTCTACAAGTTTGCACACCCCTACTCTTCTCCTGCTTTGCTGTGGTCAATGCTTCCACTTATATCGAATCAATTCGCTTCCTCCCTCTACCAGGTTGCTCACCAAAAGAACCCTTCCTTTCGAATTGTCGAATTATTTTCTCCAGAGCCAAGGCAGTCATCGGACGCGAAAAGAGGAAATGCCGTGTACCCGACATTTTTATACCAACTTCAATGGGTCGTGCACATGACAGGTGTTTTCATTTACGTATTCTGCCACGTACATCGCCATCTACTGACCAATTTCCACTCTATTTACTTTGTTCTGCCGCAGTTTCCCCCCTTCTCCGATAATATTCCGTTGCAATTTGACGTCATTCTGACCAGTGCCGTCATTTTTACAGAGCTCAGAACGTTTAACTTTAATTATTATCACCCTGTCATACAACTGTATCTTGCTCTGTACCATATGTCACTATTGATGGTTTTTAAATTCAAAAACCATTTTTGGCAAGTAAATCATTTCTAGTTCATCACGTAATGTGTATAGGATTATTCCATATATCTGAAATCTGCAGAGCACTAAGCATTAACATAAACTCCTTTAAGTCCTGAGTCACCCTCACATACATGGTCTGTTTTGACATTAAAAATTTGTACAGAGTGACAGATATAGAGTTCTGGAGATTTGTTGGATCCTTGGAGGAACTGATCTATATTTTTTTAAAACAGTTTTGATTCCGTAATTTCTACATAAATTGAAATTTTTTGTAGTATCTTGATTTTTTTGCCAACTAAATACTCTATTCCGTCGCGTCTGATTTATTTATCCTTACGGTTGGCCACCACATATTTTGGCAATATCAGACATGTACTGCCATACATGTATATACGATCGTTTGTAGTTAGTGTCTTACTGTTCAGGGGACATAACGATAGTTACATTGTAGCGCTAAAAAGGCATATGAGGCATGATGCGGGGCTGGCACAATAAATGGTGAAAAGTATATCCTATGGATTTGATGTCGACTTCTTATCGCATGGAGATGACGTTCTTGAGTGTTGTGCATGCTACAAAGAACTCAAAGCAGACAATTTATTTTCTAGTCATGAGTTGTTCACGATTTCATACCAGTGATGTCGTCTTTGACACTAGTCCAATTTTATTAATTCTTCGTCAGTAACGCAACTTGATCACATAGATGAAGTACTTCATTAAACGTTTCCTAGAATAAAAGCTGCTTAGGTATCCTTGTTGGCCTTGAATACGTTTTACTGTCATGTACCCATATTCATTTAGTTCATCACTTTGAAGGTGGCATGCAACAAACGTCAAGTTAGAACAACGTTTACTATGTATATTAACGAATCCATAATGAAGGGGTTGAGAGGGTATGTAATGTTACTTGGAGCGAAATTTATAAAGGTATTGATGCTCTGAGACCAATTGTCAGTTTGATGGAATAACCCTTTGGCCCAGGATATACGTACTGACTCGATTCCTAAGGTTACCACGAAGCCGCTGTACCCTGCCCTTAGGGGAAATGAGCCACGGATGTTGTGTCTGGTCCTTGATAGTCTGGATACCGGGCACTGGGACGGAGATGACATCCGACATGGAAGTCTTGAAGCTCCAAGATCGTTACACAGATCCGAAATGGCGGCAAGACGTAGAGGAGGGCAAAGACAGGTTGTCCACGACCTAGATACGATGGAGCTTGACATGTGGCAACATGATCTGGGTGATCAGGGAATGTCTCATAATACGACGGTCAGAATTACACAATAATTGCACCTGGTTGCTGATGACGAATATGGGGAAGAAGTTTTCACTGTGATAGGCGCCGATTTAGATGATGTTCAGTTAGAGAATGCAGAACCTAACGGAATCATACTGAACCAACTGGCACAATACAGAACGGAAACAACGAGTGTTAGTGTACCAGCATTTTGTTCCGAACTCATTGTGTCAAAACCGGAAAGGCAGATTAGGGAAAGACTGATTCAAATGGCTACATGGGGAAGAACGAAGGTACTAGATAATACGTTTGCAATCTTTCATTACTTGACTCAGACCATGCACGCCATGGAAAAAGGGCTGCAGTAAACCCTGAAAAAAAAACGAATACGTGGCTACAGAACCTTGAAAAGGAACAGAAAAGAAGCGTGAGGATAACGGTGAAGAAACCCAACACGCGTGAACAGATCTAAATGTACAGCTAAATAGAATTCAAAAGGGTTCGAAGGAATTACGATACGTGATAGAAAAGCTCATGGCTGGTCACAAAGAAATGCGGGCTGACTTAGACATGATACAAAAGCTCATGAACACATTGTGTGACGATACTCAACAGAGTATCGGCAAAGTAATCCAATGGTTCCAAGTATTTGAGAAGAGGCACCTCTTAAAGCGCAACATGTAATCGAGGTGACAACAGCACAGAGAAGGGTTGCGAAAGCAGCTTTAAAGCTATTATAGCAGAATTCTAAAAACGGAATCGAAAAACCAGGATCAAAGGCTGAGTTCGAAATTGTTGCAGACTATTGAAGATCGCAGAGACAATGGCAGTGTGTTTTCAGAGTATATTGTGACGTCAGATTTGACAGTGGGTCCGCAAAATATCGCTTTCAAGAACTACGAAAAATGACTCGCATTGGTAATGACACGGAAAAGGATCGTAAAGCATTTCGGGACAAACCATTCCTCAGATAGGAACGGAACTACGTGGATCGCACCAGAATGCGACGGGTGAGATGCAAAATGTAGCTTACTTTGATAGGTGTTAAGCAGATCAATACATAGCTCCATGACAGTCGAATCAGGTAGCACCACGTCACTATATAAGACAGTAAATACCGTTCAGTAGTCCAGTGCCACTTTCGAGACAGGACAACTCTGTAATGAACCGCGAGTGCCAAGGTAGCGAAGCATTACCCGCGATAGGAAGTTGAGTACGTACGGCGCAATTTGCGGCACATAACTGATTACAGCTGCGCCGATAGAACACACATCTGGATGACAGTGGACGTCTGCAATACCTGAAGGCGCTTCAGCATACAGACGAGAGTACGAAAGGACAGAGAAGTGGCGTAGTAGAAGAAACACCATGTGGTGCCACGACGAAATTTGACAATAGCCACTTCCTCACTGTAAGAACACCAGGAAGAGAGTAGAATCAAATATGACCTATTATACGGAATATAGGGAGAGTAGAGCCCACAGAAATTCTTTGACAACATGACACAGAAGAGTAACTGCCTAGATAATCCGTATAGCGATGGAAAATTGATCCGTCTCTATACGATGAAACACCCATTACGGTATCAACGCTCAGTCGTAGGTAGAAGAGGAGATATTGTGCAATTCTTGAAAGCAGTCCTCCGTGGATTAGATTTCATATCCGGTGAGCATGATGCACGTAAACGTAGAAATCAACGAGAAATTAACAGTGATAGGCCGAGAAATGGAAACGAGTACAACAGCAACAATGGTAGTAATGGAAGACAGAATCCACGGCGAAATTACAGTCGAAATGATGTAAATTGTAACCCACCACTCAATGTCAATGTGTATAACAATGGGACTAAGAGGTCAAAAATCATTGTAGGCTAGATATTTACTTACCGAGGGAGAAAAGAAGGGAAGGCTAGCTTTAAACCTGAATGGAACAATATAACAGCAATATAGTAGTTCTGGGAGCTGCATAGAAAGAAAACAAGAATATTTTAATTTGCTGAAACGTATCTTTAAAGATGATGGTACTGAACAGATATTTTATCCTCTGTATATGAGACATAGTGGACGAAGTAGGCAATGCAAAGAACGACAAAGAAGAGAGGTGCTTCCAAGTATGCTTAAGTCGAGTGTTATTCTGACTTGCAGAACGAAGGCGTTGCTACATGCCGCCATTGAGAATTGAAGGTCGTTGTAAACGTTACACCAAAAATGTCTGAAGTTGAAAGTCCTCTTGTCAAAGGACGGGGCATGTTGCAGTCACGGTTTGAGGAACCTGAGCTCCACAAAGTCTAAATTGAGGAAGGTGTACGATGAGGTCTAGTTGATAGAGTACAACTGAACCATTAAAGATATTTGAGTTCATACCAAAGAGGCATGAGATTTCGACATTTTCATATGACTCAGCAAAGATATAAGGGCCTTCGATAATGATTAATAGGTTTGAGTGAAAGGACTGTAAGCAGTTTTCTTGGATCGGTTTCTAGAAATGGAGGTCAGACGATTCGAAGGCAGATACCTCGTTATAAGAGAGAGAAGGATTGAGTAAAGAGGAGTAAACCAGTGACTTTTTTACTTTCATATGGCATAAATAAGTCTTTGTTCTGTAGGTGAAATAAATAATGGTCATTACATTGTATACATAATAAAGAAGAAGTGGAGTACGTACCTGAACTGTGATACGTATATCGTGCAGAAGAAAATGCTGTAGAAAATAGGCAAGGAAGAGTTAAAAAAAGGTAGTAAATCAGCCATAGGTATTCGAATGATAGTTTGAATAATAATTTTGAAATACCTGTTGAGTGAAAGAACAAAATCTAATCAATTGAATGAAACACGTATGCTCCAAAGATTTATGTTTTACTGAGAACACTATTGGGAAACTACAATGCAGTTTTAGAAACAAAGCCTATCAGGTAAAAAAGTTATGTAACTAAGCATTAGCGTACTAGCCTTTTCCTAGATTTAGATCAGAATGTGAAAAAGAAAAGATGGGGCAACTAACCACATGATGTGAGTAACATTCCACGTCGTGCACTACCAATATTTCGGACTCGCTTCTCTATGAATCTGAGGAAACCTACACGATTTCGATAGAGAAAGTGCTGTTGCCACTTGGATGCAACATCCAAAACACGTATTTTATGAGTTAATATTAATTCCTTTTGTTGTAAATCAAGTCTACATTGAATTTATATGTCTACTGTAAAGGGCATTGCATGGCGAAATATAAAGATAGGATTAAGTTATTATAGAGCAGAATTTAGAAAAACAGACATTGCCACCATGAAAGGTAGACACGCACCAAAATACAACGCCACAATTGGATGATGATCCAGGGGAAAAAAGAAGTTCCAGCATCGGAAGATACGGCAGTGTAGAGGAGGTAGAAAAAGTCAATCTGAGTGAGTGGGCATGCGATTGTAATTACCAATAATACTGTTGCAGTAAGAGACAGTTTCAGGAAAGGCAGATAGAGGCACTGGAATGCGAAAGGGGAACCAGGCGTCAGACATACACATGGGCAGCAAGAATTTGTAAGAAAATTAAATAGAATTTCGATGAGCTATTCGGCAGGCAGCGTATACGTAATAGGCGAAGCAGCCTGGGGCTATAAAGCCAGTAAGTGTGTCGCTCGTGACGACAGGTGGCAAGTTTTACGGCAGGAAACTCTCCGAGAGAGAGTTTACTTTAAAACGTCCTCTCAAGAAGGATGAAATTCGGCGACTATTTCACATATTGGAAGCGTGAATAGGGACTGCTCAAAGAATGATTTTGGGAAAAAGTGCTGTAACAAATCTTATAATTACCAGACCTCTTACTATATTCCAGTTTAACAAATATGCCGGAAACCAAACCCACAAATTCTGTGTTTTAACGCATTTCTATACAGGGTGGTCCATTTATAGTGATCGGGCCAAATATCTCATGAAGTAAGCATCAAACGAAAAAAAAATACAAAGAACGAAACTCGTCTAGCTTGAAGGTGGAAACCAGATGGCGCTATCGTTGCCCCGCTAGATGGTGCTGCCATAAGTCAAGCGCATATCAGCTGCGTTTTTTAAAATAGGAACCCCAAGTTTTTATTACATATTCGTGTAGTACGTAAAGAAATATGAATGTTTTAGTTGGACCACTTTTTTCGCTTTGTGATAGATGGCGCTGTAATAGTCACAAACGTATAGGTACATGGTATCATGTAACATTCCGCCAGTGCGGACGGTATTTTCTTCGTGATACATTACCCGTGTTAAAATGGGCCGTTTACCAATTGCGGAAAAGTCATGGTGTTGATGTATGGTTATTGTGATCAAAATGCCCAACGGGCGTGTGCTATGTATGCTGCTCTAGGTTAGGTTAGGTTAGGTTAGGTTAAGTTAGGACGACATCTTCCAAGTGTCCGGACCGTTCGCTGGATAGTTATGTTATTTAAGGAAATAGAATGTGTTCAGCCACATTGGAAACGTCAAACATGATCTGCAACAAATGATGATGCCCAAGTAGGTGTTTGAGCTGCTGTCGTGGCTAATCCACACATCAGTAGCAGACAAATTGCGCGAGAATTGGGAATCTCAAAAACGACGGTGTTGAGAATGCTACTTCAACATCGATTGCACCCGTACCATATTTCTATGCACCAAGAATTGCGTGACGACGACTTTGAACGTCGGTTACAGTTCTGCCACTGAGCTCAAGAGAAATTACGGTAGTATGACAGATTTTCTTGCACGTGTTCTATTTAGCGACGAAGCGTCATTCACCAACAGTGTTAACGTAAACCGGCATAATATGCACTATTGGGCATCGGAAAATCCACGATGGCTGCAACAAGTGGAACATCAGCGACCTTGACGGGTTAATGTGTGGTGCGGCATTATAGGAGGAGGGTTATTGGCAGCCATTTTATCGATGGCAATCTAAATGGTGCAGTGTATGCTAATTTCCTTCGTAATGTTCTCCCGATGTTACTACAAGATGTTTCACTGCATGACAGAATGGGGATATACTTCCAACATGATCGATGTCCGACACAGCTCGCGTGCGGTTCAAGCAGTATTGAATAGCATATTTTATGACAGGTGAATTGGTTGTCGAAGCACCATACCATGGCCCGCACGTTCACCGGGTTTCTTTCTGTGGGGAAAGTTGGAGGATGTTTGCAATCTTGATCCACCGACAACGCATGACAACATGCGTCAGTTCATTGTCAATGCATGTGCGAACATTACGGAAAACGGACTACACGCTTTTGAGAAGAATGTCGTTACACGTATTGCCAAATGCATTGTGGTTGCCTGACTTCATTTTGAGCACTTACTGCATTAATTCTGTATTTACAGAAAATCACGCTGTAACAGGATGCGTTCTCACAAGTGATAAGTTGACAAAGGTACATGAATCACACTGGCACAACCGAAATAAAATGTTCAAACGTACCTACGTTCTGTATTTTAATTTAAAAAACCTACCTGTTACCATCTGTTCGTCTAAAATTGTGAGGCATATGTTTGTGACTATTACAGTACCATCTATCACAAAGCGGAAAAGGTGATCCAACTAAAACATTCTTATTTCTTTATGTAATACACGAATATGTAATAAAAACTGGAGGTTCCAATTTAAAAAACGCAGTTGATATCAGTTTGACTTATGGCAGCGCCATATAGCGGGCCAACCCTAGCGCCATCAGGTTTTCCTCTTCAAGCTACACGAGTTTCGTTCTTTGTAGTTTTCTTGTTTGACGCTTATATGGTGACATATTTGGCCCCGTCACGATCAATGGACCACCCTGCATTTCCCAATCCAAAGAAGAAAAAAAATTAAAAAGAGGGAAAGAGTTGACAAGAGGAGAAGAAAAAACCATCAAGAAAGGGGGGGGGGAAGAGAAGACAGGCTAAAAGCATGAAGGATTTACCTTCCCAAATCCCATCCTAGAATTGTAATCATTAGTGTGAGGCCAGAATCACTGAACTATGTTGGTACAATTTACTTACATATCGTCTCCATATTCACAGCACATTTTTTTTCTGGGAATTCTACACAGCAATGCCTGATGTAATCATCTCCACTACTAAGCGGCTACACCTAAGGCTAAGGGGGGACACCAGCTCAAATCTATGACCTATATAAGAGGTGAACCACTGCACTGCTGAACCAGTCTGTAATGAAACTCAATTCTCGCAGCATTGTCCATGGAGGCCAAACGTAACACTCACCTTGTACACATTATAAGCTGTCACCATCCCTGAATTCTTCGACCAAATGTCACCATTCACCATGTTCTAAAGACACCATGTTCTACAATGACAAAGAAATGTTTCGTTTTTATGTGACTGTAAATAAAATACGATTAATGAAAAGCAAAAATGTTCAGATGGTTGTGTCATGAACAGTATAATGCCATGTGACTGTAACGAAAAACCTAAATTCTTGTGTTGAACAGCGTCTTACTTGTTTAGAACAAATTTTGTGCTTACCTAACGTTGACTTTGTAATTTTATGTGTCTTTATGTCACTGAAAATATTTCTGAGCTAATGTGTTCTGAATTCATGTGATTTAATATTTCGTACATGTGTAGATCACGTGTATTCGGTGTAAACAAGATATGTCTACATTGTGTAAATTTACATAATTACTTTTATTACATGTTTCGCTTCCGTCGACAACAACGGTAGGATTAGTTGAGGACAGATCTATATTAATGTATGATAGGAGAAGGCTTGCTCATCCTCACTCATTGTCATTATCAGGCTTAATTTAAGTAAGTGGTAAGTATGAGATATTATGACAATGGTTCATTAATTTAAATTTTGAATTCAGTGATTGAGTTAGTATCCAATTTTGTAGACGTTTCTAACATTTTTCGAACTTTAAATTTGGTAATGGATATAGTCACCAACTTTTCAGAATTGTAAGAGGTAAGGGAAGTTTATGATTTTAGAATTTATTGTTGTGAGACTCTACATACAAGCATCAACATTGAGATTATTTCAAGGTGATTGGGACAATTTGGATGATAGTCGAAATTCCATTATGGTATTACTCTAAGTGTAATGAGAAAGTAGCTGGAAAATACAGGATAGAGCTCAATTACCACACTGGGACTTTGATGTAATTTAGCAGTTAGTTACTCAATGAAGCAATCATTGATTACACCGGGCTCAAAATTAACTTACAAGGGGGAGAATGTGTAACGTGGCAGTGTATGTTACGACAGCACATCGATTCAGTTGATAAAAAACATGCGAAATTTTTGATGTAACTAGCTTAACTCACATAATGAGGAGTGCAATGAGCAATGAACACATGTGTTTTTGTACACGGTATTAATTGTCCCTTCTTAATCCGCTTGCTGGCAACTGCTTGGATTCTTACAGAAATGTGGAACTGAATTGAAAGAGGCCAGTGGATAACATTAGGACACAGAAGTGCAACACGGAAATTACGGAGGAAACATTAGCGAGGCACAACAAAGCAAGCCTTAGCGCAGGGAGTCAATTTAAGACGACAATGGTCTGCGCCGCCGCCACTGTGCATTTCTAAGGCAGCTACATTCCATTATCAGTAAACTCTCGGGTCACGTGATCCTGTCATTAATAGCGGATAGGCTTCACATGTAAAGCCACCACTGCACGGAGAAGCTTAAACGCAGTAACAGAAATTCCGATGCTGACTAAATAAAAGGAACGCCAGGAGGAAGAAGGCGACACAGAAGTTTACTAGGAAAATTATGATTGGCACGAACAAGCGATTACGGAATATACCGAGCCCTCCCATCGACCGATACCAGAGCTGATGCGAGGCAAGGCCACAGTACAGTGGGCAAAGTCACGACAATATAGTTGATTACGGATGGATAACTGGGGCTTTCTTCTTTCGAGAGGCATCTAGAGTTGCACGGGGCTCTTAACACCTTGCAATGACACAGAAAGAGGTGTTTCTTTCAACATTCTTGATTCACTACGCTCAGTTTAAGGTGCATTGGTGTTGTATCCCTTGTACCTCTCCAAAGAGGAGGAAAAGAGACAAGTCGTTGTAATTAAGATTCTCACGGGAATACTGTGCACGTCGCCCAGCCATTATGTCTTAGCATAGTAATACATAATGTCTTCGACTTCATGGAAACTTAGGGAAGCTTTCGACTGCTTACATTCAGGCAGAGGACAGCGTAGTGCTCGTTTACGCATCCTCGACCCAAATGTAAATGGTAATGTATGTAATAAAAAACTTCTATGTACTGGGAATAGACTGTTTGTTTGTCCTAAAACAGGCGTCCTCTTCCTCAGTGACATACTTTAGGTGCACCGAGAACAGCTGTGAGCATGTCCCGGATATACCTACCTTGCAGTGCCTGGATTCACAGGCTGAATATTTTCCTTTTCACAGAACTCCTTGCACCTAAAGTGTGGGCTAGACTACACAACAACCAGAGCACTCTGCATGTTAGAAATATAATGTTTAACAGTATTTTAGAAATAACTGTAAAGAACTTGCATTTGAAGCTTAAACATTCACAAATTTTAACCAAAAATTTTGGAATGAAAACAGATGGAATTAAAGTAAACTGCGTACCTTTTGTAGGCGATTCTTACTACTTCCAGAAAACCTGGCGGAAGTATGTACCCATTAAGTTTTCTCGAAGAAACAGCGATTAGAACTGGTCTCAAAATCACAACTCAATAAACAAAATTCATGACAAGGGTAAGAAATGCACCAAAATAAACAGATACATAACCGGGTGAAATAGAACATGTTAGTAAATTTAAATCTCTTGGAGAAACCATACAACAGACTGGACTAGAGCAATTAGCAATAGATGCAAAAATTAATGGAAATGGAAAGAGCATATGCTGTGCTACAAAATATCTGCAACAATAAATACGTATCTAAAAAGAAAAAAACATAAACAATGTACCACAGTGACAAAGAATGATTATATACATGTGAATGCTTAATACAGGCACCTGAATGATGGATTATTAGAAAAGTTCTTGTCGTAATACAAATGACAGTGCTCAGAAAGGTCACAAGGAGAGTATCTAAAATATGATGAAAATATCAGAAGTAATAGCAAAAGTAACATTAATCTTGTTTGTATACACATACCGAATGAATAACAACGTGTTAACGAAACAAACATTTCTGGATATCTGGAAAAAGGATCTGACCGTGTAATGTATTACAGAAATAAGAAAAATCTAGAAAGAAAGATATCAATGAATAGGAAATAACGGAAAGAAACCATTTCAAAATATTACACTTAGAAGGCTTTCAAGCCCGCAGAAATAAGAAACTGGGAACAACATGTAAAGGAAAAAGGAAAACCGAACATGGAAAGAAAGCGAGAGAGTCCTGGTCAAATTGGAAACAACAGCAAGGAAATAAGTGGCACTGAAGTCTTTCCGTGGTCCTAGCTGAGGAATCAATTGCCAACAATTTTGCGTTTGCAGTACATCATTGTGTGAGACCGTAACGTGGACCATTAGTAATTAGTAGAAGAAAAAATCCTAGAGGCATTTGGGCTTATGGTAACTACGAAGAAAGTTTAAAAGTAATTGGACATATAAGATAAGGTATGAAGAAGTGTAGTGCTTTAAGTAGTTGGTGGAAAAAGGTTTCAGTGAAGAACACAAACGAAAAGTAGAGAAAGCATAGTGGGACCTGTACTACGGCATCCGGGACTGGTTTCAGGAAAGAGCAATGGGCGGAAAATTATTTGGGGAAGATTAAGTATAGAATATGGAAAACGGATGGTATTTACTGTAGTAGTTAGTCACAAGTGAAAATATTTGCATACAATATCATAAGTTGTAGGACGGCATCAAAGACGAAATACTGGAGTGGGCACTGCGAATAGCCTGTCTACTTTTACATGTTTCTATTTTATATTGTATTTAGGCATTAAGTCATTGGTTCTACGTTCATTGCTTCAGGGCCCAGAAATAGTAGATGCTCACACTTTATTCTTTCCCACTTTATTATATCCTCATTTTTCAATGGATTTTCATTGATGTGGGAACAGCTTGGGACAATTTGCTGTTAGTTGGCATCAAATACAACTGCTCTTGCAATGTACAAAATCCCTTTTGATAGTTATGGGTACTGTCTGTTATCTTATTCGGACGGCAGTCACTGCACCTACGTCAGTCTGAGATTGTGTACAAACATCAAAGTCACAGATCGGCGGAGAACTTACGTGTCTCGCTTGCAAAAAATATTCAATCAATTTGTAGCGATCATTTTTTTTGCAGTCCAGTCCAAGACCAGCGTGTTAGGGAATGTGTAGCGTCCTTCGGCTAGAGAAAGCTGTAACAGAATGTACCCGCCTTACCTATCTAAAAGATGTATCAAAAGTTTTTCTACTAGCAGGATTCGTAATCTGTTAATTGAGAGAAGGTTTTTGAATGCAATTTTTCATATATTTCCAGTTTGTTGTTACATTTTTACCAAGTTCGTGATAGTGAGAAGCTATGTTTCTGATATGCGCACACAATCACAAACACTTGTAATGACAAGTTAACGGTATGCACCTTAACATGTTAACTGGAAAATTTGCCGATTAGTTGTCTACGTAATAGAATGCTCGCCCCACATTAAATAAATCAGTCACTTTGAACTGTTACTTATCGGTCATGACTCGTATAACAAGAGTTTTAATTATTTATAAAATCGCAGTTCACACAGAATATCCAGATTTTGGAGAAGGTTTTATCGTTTGCCAGATAATACTTTAAGCCTCTCAATAATACATTTTAATCTCGCAAAATTACATCTTTTCGGAGCTCATGTAAACGCTTCCGTTCGTGATGCAAACCTCCAGAATATCTTCTAAACTCTACCAAACAATTCTTTATCTCATATGCTTAATCATGATGCTGCACCCTGCATCTCTACTAGGTTCTACCAAGCAATTCTCTAGCTCACACACTTCCATACGAATCTATTCTCTTCTGATTGGATGAGAAACACCATAGCCGATGATCTATAAGTATTAACCACGCTATCCTGCATCTTCTACTATTAACCAATCACAACACAATATCTTTTACGAGCAGTTTATTTAACGAAGAAATTTAGAAAACACTCAAATAGCAAAATAATTCTACCTTTACTTAACCGAACTTCCGTCGTATGTTTCTTATTTCCCAGTACCATGAACTGGCGCATTTATATTCATTTTTTAAATTCTGTTTTAGTATATAAGTCACTCACTCATTAGAGATACACATTCTTGTGCTACCAATTTAGACATTATAATATTCATTTACCATTGTCACTTAGCATTGACGCCTTCAGTCACAGTAATAATTCAACGTTTTCGATCAGCAATAATTCATAGTAATCAAAACATTAGTAGTCATTACTAGTGATTTGACTTCTTACGCTTTTCATTGTCTGTGTGACAGTGGTATGGTTTGGCCACAACCGTAACTATTTGGAACTCTTCGGTTTGTAATGAGCATACCTCGCAATAGAACCATTATATATGGGCAACAAGCTGCTTGCTGTCGTTAAACTGTTAGCCGCTACGCCTCACCATCATACACACAACATTCTTAACTACGCAAGTGGGCGTCACAAAACTTATAAATACATTTTTTGAGTCATCCGTCTTCTGACTGGTTTGATGCACCCCGCCACGAATTTCTCTCGTGTGCCAACATCTTAAACTCAGAGTAGCACTTGCAAGCAACATTCTCAATTGTTTGCTGGATGTATTCTTATCTCTGTCTTCCTCTACAGTTTCTTCTCACTACCTCTCTATCTAGTGCCATGTACGTCATTCCCTGGAGTCTAAACGCCGATATCCTGTCCCTTCTTCTTTTCAATGTTTTCCACATACTCCTTTCTTCTGTGATTCGGCGCAGAACCTCCTCATTTCTTTTCTTAACAGTCCGCCTAATTTTCAATATTCCTCTGTAGCACCATATCTCAAATGCTTCGATTATCTTCTGTTCCGGTTTTACCACAGTCCAAGCTTCACTACCATACAATGCTGTGCTCCAAACGTACATTCTCAGAAGTTTCTTCCTCAAATTAAGGCGTATGTTTGATACTAGTAAACTTCTCTTGGCCAGGAATGCCATTTTTGACAGTGCTAGTGTGCTTTAGATGTCCTCCTTGCTCCGTCCGTCATTGGTTATTTTACTGCCTAGGTAACAGTGTTCCTTTAACTTCAATTACTTGGTGACCATCAATAGTGATGATTCGTTTCTCGCTCTTCTGATTCCTGGTACTGCTCATTACTTTCGTGTATCTTCGATTTACTATCAACCCATATACTGTATTCTTGGGACTGTTAATTCCATTCAGCAGATCCTGCAATTCCTCTCCGGATTCACTCAGGCTAGAAATCTCATCAGCGAATCGTATCATGGATATCCTGTCGCCTTGAATTTTAATCCCTCTCCTCAACCTTTCTTTTATTTCCGTCATTACACCACTATGTGATCAGAAGTATATGGGCACTTATTAGTGGACACTAAAATAGGGAGTGCCCATCCTCCGCTTGTATGCCGGTTTCAATGCTGAGGAGACTTTGAATGAGGTGTATGACTATAATGTTGTGGAATGACAGCCCACTGTTCCTCTCGACCGAATAGTGAGGTTGGACACTGGGAT
This sequence comes from Schistocerca gregaria, assembly GCF_023897955.1. Taxonomy (NCBI): domain Eukaryota; kingdom Metazoa; phylum Arthropoda; class Insecta; order Orthoptera; family Acrididae; genus Schistocerca; species Schistocerca gregaria. Next base: position 130,951,724 of record NC_064921.1, on the reverse strand, counting down.
TCTAGCGCATCCCATTCCATTAGGTTTAAGTTGGGATACCGGCCATTTCCCACAAACCAGTGCCCTATAAACTGCTGCTTCATGAAAGGGTGCATTATCATGCTGATAGGAATAGTTATTGTTTGTACGTGTACTGTACGTAGTGTACAGTCCCGTAAAATGTGTTTACATCCTTCAGCATTTAGCGTTTTCTTAAGCGTAGTAACGTCAGCACATCCTGGAAATGATGTCCCCCACTTATTGACAGAGCGTAGGGGAGCGATGCGGGAGACCCGCAGCACCATACTAGGCAAGGTCCTCATGATCAATTATTAAAAATGGCAGCCACAATCGCATTATTTCTTTTGCCGCTAAGTGGTTTCAACCCGCGATGGGGTCATCTTCAGGGTAATTTACACAATTTGGTAGCTCGCTGGAGCCGTCATCCTGCTTGTGCACGGTTGGTAGCAGTAACTATTACCAACCGCGCACAGGCTGGGTGACGACTTCAGCGAGCGACCAAATGATGTAAATTACCCTGAAGATGACCCCATCGCGGGTTGAAACCACTTAGCGGCAAAATACATAATGCGATTGTGAGTGCCATTTTGAATAATCGATTATAAGTAAATTAATCGATGTTTCTCTCCATACAACTGTGTTGTCTAAAAATTTAAGGTGCTAATGGAGGTGGTTTGCCGTTGCCTTCCTCCGACCGTAATGAGTATGAATGATGATGATGAAGACGACTCAAAAACACCTAGTCATCTAGAAGCAGGTGAAAATGCCTAACGCTGCCGGGAATCGAACCCGGGACCCCAAAATCGGGAAGCAAGAACGCTACAGCGAGACCAGAGCTGCGGACTGACCAGATCGTAACCACGGAAAATGGCCACATACCCTAACACCATCTCCTCCGTGCTTCACGTCTGGTGCAAGGACTGATAGCTGGTTCATTTATTTATTTAATCGCGTGGCTATGGCCCCCCGTCGGGCAGACCGTTCGCTGGGTGCCAGTCTTTCAATTTGACGCTACTTCGGCGACCTGCAGTCGATGAAGAAGATAGGATGATGATGATGATGACAGCACAAAACCCAGTCCCTGGGCGGAGAAAATTCCCTGACCCATCCGGGGTTCGAAATCGGTCCTAGAGGATAGATTATCCGTCTCGAAGACCATTAAGCTACCGGGGGCGGACGATATCTGATAACGTTCACTATCGTTGTCAAGCACACCGATTGACTCGTCTCCTGTTAGCTACCGTACAGTTGCATCACACTTTGCACTACCCCAAGAGTCACTTAGCGCTGACTAGAGAAAATTTGCGACCTGTAAGAGGCTGCCCGAGCATTGTACCCCATTCTTTTTAACTTTATACACGTGGTAACTGTGCTATCTGAAAAGTTGGTAGCATTTTGGAACTCACAATTGTACCATAGGCTGTAATTGAACAAGGTCTCTGTTACTTAAGTGGAGAATGACAAAGTATTTTTTAGTTGAACACATCACAAGTCCCTCTGGCTAACTAGTTACGTCAGCAGAATCCACTATTAAACAGGAGGTGTCGACTACAAACTGATAAATTTCTTCGTTTCATCCGAACGACACAACTTCGGAAAGAAACCTCAAAACTACCAATATGAAATCCATAACGTATACACCTGAACATGTACTTCTTGGTATGCTATTTATCCATTCACAGAATAGTTTTGTTATCCTGTAAATTCAGCTGTACACATGTAATATTTCAACTTGAGGTAGAGAATTACAATTCAGTGCTGGAAAGTAATCGGAATTGCAGTACAAATGCCACCCAACAACGAGGTGTGGAAAATATGGCCGAGATTCAAACCTATACCATGGTATGCTTCCCGTAGCTCCGTCAGCTAACAGCAGTAGGCCGCTTCCGAGTACTAACGGTGTCTCCCTGGTCATTGACTCAGAATAGACTGCCTTCCACAGTTACCGCTTACAATTGACGCCACCAGACTAAGTCAAAGATGTTCATAACGACTTACACTTGGTGCTAAGAGGTACACAAGTGATTCATTCCGGTTTTTTACAACCATTCTCCACAATCCTCGACAGCCTTGTCTGTCGGTATGTAGTGTGCGCTTGGCCTTGGTTTAACTGCGGTTGTTCCTTTACGTTTCCACTTCACAACCACATCGCTAGCTGTGGACTTGGGTAGCTTTAGAAGGGTTGAATCGTATCTTATGAATTTGTTACTCAGGTATTATCCAGTGACTAGTTCATCTTCGAAGAAAGAGATCTCTCCTGGCCGATCCACTCTCTGTATGATTCAGTCTACGAACAACCCAATTAAAAAAAATTTCATCCCTAATCCTGAAGAAACTTGGCGGGCCACTCAGAGATAGAGCTCTATTGGACCACTGCATACATTTTCATTCCTTTATTTAATCAGGTTCTAACTGTAATTTGTTCCTAACTTACTCCTAACTACAATAATTACAATTTCTCTTGCCGTTTCTCATTTGTTTTGTTTACAATTCCTCTTACTTTTGTTAACTACGTTCCATTACAATTTGTTTCTTGATGCATTTGTTTATACCGTTAAGTGAATCTAATCTTAAGTCTATTTTACAATTCTCTGACTTTTGTTATTTCCTTCTACTTTTTTTTGGGTTTGTTTATTCTACATTATTGTGTTGTTATGTCTATGATACACAATAATTTTTTTGTTGATTCTACATGTCTGTGTTGTTATGTCTTTGATACACAATACAATACATAGTCGTGCAGTATCGTGACTTCGCGCTACTTCTATTTGTTTGTTCAGACTTTGTTGTTTGTTTGAGTGTTCCTGTTAGGTAGGTGCATTAAACTGCTCTCTGTCAGGATCTAGGGCTAAGAGATGTGGCGGGCTGGTTGTTACGTACTATATATAATTCTGAGTATGTAATTTTTGTTGTAATGCTCGTTAACAGGTACTTCGTATTTTTTTGCTGTGTCGTGTACTGCGCGGTAGGCGTATTTGAATTTGGGGTTTGTGGTGTGTCGGGTCAGTGTTCATAATAGGTGTATCGTGTCTGGTCAGCTGCAGTTCGCCCTTAGATTGGCGAGTCAGGTTTGAAGTGGTGTCACGTTGGTGCTTCATAGAGTTCTTTGCTGTGTATTCTTACTTCTCGCTTCCTTTTATACCGGCAGGTTTGCCTCTCTTGGTATCTAGTGGTCGATTCTGCATTACTTGATCAGACAGTGCGTGTGTGACTGCCGACACTGGCTACAAAAATTATAGAGGTCCCGCCAACCCCCCAATCCGAAACTGTGAGCCAAAAACACCCGAGGTCAAAAGTAAGCTCAAATTATTCTCAGTCCTACGTCCCTACAAAACAAAAGTTAAATGAATAATTTAATAACATGGGTTCTATTCTAACATCTGTAATTAATGTAGACGATAGAGAATTAGGCAGAATATTGTTTATTCAAGAAACGACACCTCAAATAAACGGAAAATAGTCCTACGATATTCAATTAAAACAGACACAGAATTCCCTTATCAAATGCAGTAAAAGTTGCATTGAGTGTGTTACACGAATGGCAGCAAAATCCCAAAATTACATAGTCATCAAAGGAACACAAAAAAGAAGTCCATTTCGTAATCATAATCCACGAACTATTCACTAGCTCAAAATAGTTCAGGGATCGACCTGATGGTTTACAAATTATCACACATGCTACATCTAATAGAACTCTGTCTAATCTCAGTTCCATGATACAAGTGGAATAACTTAAGCACATTCACACCCCTCGAAATACGAAGTCCACTGAGAAGTTAACGTATGGTACTGGGCATTCACTGATTAGAATCAAACACCTATGCTACCTAACACGCACGTTACATCAGGCAGATCTAACTTCTTCAAGCACTCGACACAAAGTGTCCAGAATCACTCGCTTCACCCCAGTCTCGACTTGAGTCCCGTAGTGTCCCACCACTGTCTACTTTTCTACTGGCCGAAGGCTAGGTAGACTATCCTTAAGCTTTGCGCACATTATTTTTTTTTCAGCATAATCATTTTCCCACACTAAATCAACGTATTACAACAATATTTCCACAAATGGAAAATTATAAACATTCGATTACATACAGATGATGTACAATAAATATAAGTAAGGATATAAAATGTAGACTGGCAATAGCAAGGAAAGCGTTCGTGAAGAAGAGAAATTTGTTAACATTGTAGACACGTATGGAAGTGAAACATGGACGATAAACAGGTTAGACAAGAAGGGAATAGAAGCTTTCGAAATGTGGTGCAACAGAAGAAGGCTGAAGATTAGATGGGTAGATCACATAACTAATGAGGAGGCATTGAATAAAATTGGGGAGAAGAGCAGTTTGTGGCACAACTTGACCAGAAGAAGGGATCGGTTGGTAGGACATGTTCTGAGGCATCAAGGGATCACCAATTTAGTACTGGAGGGAACCATGGAGGGTAAAAGCCGTAGAGGTAGAGCAAGAGATGAATACACTAAGTAGATTCAGAAGGATGTAGGCTGCAGTAGGTACTGGGAGATGAAGAGGCTTGCACATGATACAGTAGCATGGAGAGCTGCACCAAACCAATCTCAGGACTGAAGACAACAACAACAACAATCTGATTCATACATAAATAAACCAGTATTCTTGTATAAGTGGGTTAATCTTAAACGACTACAGATTACGGCTAAATAACTCTTTACAATAATGGTGTGTTCTAGCACAAGCAACTGACCACTTTTAAATTACAAGGGTTTTTAATAGCACTTGCAGACCACATTTACATAAAGCTCCTCGCAAAATATTAATTGGTTCATTAACTAAATACACATGTGTGACAAAATATGAGGATTGATACTGTGTAAAGGTGGAGGATACGGTGTCGTGATAAACATTTGTATAAAGAAATATGGAACACGTAATAAATCAATAAATAAAACAGATACAATACGTAGCTTTCAGGGATGATAGCCATAGCGCAATGCTATCATCTAAGATATCGTTCGTTGAAATCGCATGAGAGGATTAAAAATCGTTGATTCAGAGGTTCATTATGCACATGTTTGTTTCTCTGTGAAATATTAGATTCTGTAGTTTTAAACATTTGGAAATATTATTGCGACACTGCGTGCGCCTCAAAAAATTGTTACTTTGGCTATGAGCACTATGGACTTGACGTGTGAGGTCATCAGTCTCCTAGAACTTAGAACTACTTAAACCTAACTAACCTAAGGACATCACAAACATCCATGCTCTAGGCAGGATTCGAATCTGCGACCGTAGCAGTCGCTATGTTCCGGACTGAGCTAAGAACCACTCGGCTATCGCGGCAAGCTCAACAAGGACTCTGCAAATAAATATCCAAGAAGGGATTGTAATTAAAGCGTAAAGGAGTTCGTATCTCGTTATTTGAATTTTACTTGGAGCAGCCCTTAGGAGCTAACGTAAACGCTGAACATCTACTTTTATTGCCAGGAAATGAATTTCGTCAACAAGCTCTAAAGCTGCTCTTACCTCATCGATAGGGGAATGTAATAACGTTCCGAGAAGACTGCATTAAAACGTGTTGCACTGTTTATCACTAGCTATCCTCGTCAATATTTGCCCTAGTGATGAGTTCCCCATGGTTTGCCGGCAGACTGTGTGATGAACGAGAAACTTTTATGATTATACACTGCTTTTTTTCCACAGAAACTTTAAAATAATCACGTAATTGCAAAGGCGAGGCTTTTATAATGTGTGCAAGGTCTAGAGTAAATTACTGTTTTTCCTACTTGTACGGTGAATATCACCCCAACATAAGTAAATCATCGACTACAAAATAATACAAGTATCTAGTTTTACATACTAAGTTCTCATGTCAGCCTCACAAACTCTACCTGGAAATTTATTTACGATCCCACACTTCGCCTTTACTTTTCATACTTTTTGTGAAAATATTAATAAACAAAATATATTGAGCAACGTTTTGGTTTATTTGCATTTTAAGTGACAAAAAATTAAAATTAATAGGAAAAAGGTTTCCGCTGAAGTACTCGACCCCACGATCCTCAGGTTACCGTTCTTAAAATGTCTGCTGTCCCAACTGCTACCTAGAAACTACGCTATCATAAAGCGACGAGACAGAGTAGTCTAGCAAGCTACGCACGAGACTGCGTTGGGTCTGCAAATTAGAAGAGCAGTACTGGCAGAATGATAGCTCTGAAGGCAGGTGTCAATCATACCTCGATAATTCAATAGATAAGAAAATTGTCTGCGAAAATCAAGATTCACGATTCGAGAGATCATATAGCATACAACTTTAATATGTCACTAAGTTTCTGGCCTTCGTCGATGAACTGCAGCGTCTACGAACAATCTTCTATATGAATCGGTGCTGAGACAAGAAGATCGAAAAAATAGAAAGGAAGGAGGTTTAGTTAAGCCGTGCTGCGACTCGCATTGGTGCTGTTTGTAGGTTTCTGTCCACTGCTGGAGGACAGACCGTATCATTTTGTTCACATGGTTGTGTTTGTTTGTCTTCCTCTCGTGTTGACTGGCGCCACTTGGTTTTCTCAAGCTTTGTCTGTCCGCTAGTGGCAGTAGCGGCGGTTATCGATTTGTAGTAACTGTCGACCTATCTTTGGGGCGACGTAGTAGTTCTTCCGGTTCGTGTGCAGTTCAGTTGGCGACTTAGAAGGAGCAAGGTCCGTGCAGTGTGAGAACATGCCGGGACCGCTGGCGGCGCACGTGGACTTCTGGATCGGAGGCCTGTGGCTACAAGGGTGCACTACCTCGTTGTAAACCGGATTTGGCTTCAAGTAGAGAAATCTCCATCACTGTGAGATCTTGCGTTTCTACAGTGACTTGGGTTCGTGTTGCTGCTTGTAGTGTTGCTAAGGAAAAGAGCAGCGAGTGGAGTTCTTGGGAAGGCGGATCTGATCTGGACTTGTAATTACTATTTATTGCCTTCAGTTTGTTAGTATATGTTAAGTTCAACCAGCGGTATTTCTTCCTGCCTCATGGCCGCTAACACCCCAGTTACCTGTCCTGGGGATTAGTGCATGTAATGGCAGGGTACATATCTTCTCCTTGCCACTGCTGTCCGACGAGGCGAGTAGTTTTGACAGCTTTCTTGTTGTAGGTTGGTTGGCAATTCTTCTACTCTGGCCATAGTGATTTCTTTCTCGTTCCAGGCGCTCTAAGCACTGTATTCTGTGGGCAGAGTTCAGACCACCGGTTCCGGCTGTGGCATATTCTTACATATTCGAATTTGGTTTATTAGGCGTCAGGTAGCATCAGCAAGATTATCATTAGTCATTCGTTAGGCTGCCACCAGTCTGAGTTACCATCTTGTGAAGTGAATGCAGCTCTTAGTTGCCTATCTCATCGCTCGAGAAAGTGTTTTCTTGCCAGACCTACTCATAGATCTATTCCTGTGACTCGCCCTTGTGTTTTATTATTGTATTTGCTGTTTTATTGTATGTTTCTAATCTTTTTCATATAATTGGAATTCTTGGTGTTACAGCAGGTTAAAATGATTGTGCTACCACTTTTACAATCTTTTGTCTCATCTGTTGGGTGATCAGTTGCTTGTCCGTTTAAATTAAACTTTGCTGTTGTATTCACTGTTTTACTGTAGTTTTTTATTAATTTTTTATACAATTGCCATTCTTGGAGTTACAGCTGGTTTAAACGGTTGTGCTACTAGGTTTACCATCTTTTCTCTCACCCGTTTGGTGATCAGTTGCCTGTCTTTTTAAATTAACTTTGCAACTGCACTTCTGCTTTACAGTATGTTTGTAATTTTTTTAATAATTGCCGCTCTTGGTGTTATAGGCCTTCAGCCTTGACAGTGGTTACTTGCCTTAAAATTCTAATTGGGATAACATTTGCTTGTTTTTAAAACATTATTTAGTGTGTGTGTGTATTTTATGCTCATTTGGTAAATTGTAACGCACTGAAAGCAGTATTAATTACAGAGTGGTTTATTCCCTCCTCAATAACGTGTGAAATCTTTATTTTTTGTTGAGTCTGGAATTACCGTTTTAAAATAAATTTGTGTAATCGCAAAAGGGAAGCTACAGTAACTGATTACGGCCCCGTCCGGAATCGTAACCGAATCCTGCCTTCCTTGACTACCAGGTTTCATTATTGTTTAACATCCCCTTCAAAATGAGGACACTGGAGCACAAATTAGATTATTAAAGGGCAGAGAAGCAAATAGGCCTTCCCTTTTCGGGCAACCATCCCGCATTTAATTTAAGCTGTATAGCAAAATCACGGAATACCTAAATCTGGATGTCAGGTGACTATGAACTGTCAATCTCCCGAATATGAATCTAACTCCACATTACCTAGCTCCGTAGACTGAAAACAGTCACTTCATCGTGAAATTTTACAATCCCTGTAATAATCAGCAGGTTTCTACAATGACTTAGGTTCCGAGTATTTTCACACTCTTTATCAAAGATAAATGGCCTTAAGGTTATTTTAGAAAGACCTTCATATATTTCTCCCTGATGATCTCATCTATTGTTCATGGTCAGATCAGTAGCCCACTCGAGAAGAGTTGTAATAGATATTAGTATCATCAGGTAGCAGATAGAGAAACTAGTGAATTGTCGAATTGTTTATAGCCCTCAAATGTGATGTTTGGTGGCAAACGCAGGTTCGAAGCGTTTGTGACAGCTAAAGTAAAAAGTTTCGAAAGGAAGGTATCAGATATGAAGGTTTCATTGTGGGCAAAAATTATTTTGTTCTGAAGTCTTCTTGTGGAAGCCAATTTCGTTATTAGATTGCTAATTTCGGCAATATTTACTGCCCTCTTCAGAACTATGAAACGAGGCACTGGTAGGTACATCCTGCAATGCTTAAACTACTCTACATTGTATGCTCTAATTCTCACTGCTCAATTTTATGGATCTGAAGATGGCAATAAATATTACAGAAATTAGTACTCCAGTAATTGTCTTAACATAGCGATGTAGCAAATATATTCGTTTTTGTAAGAAGATTAGAACACAAATTTATAGATGGCCTTCTCCTTATGAATGATCATGTCAGGCAACCAAATAAAATTACTTTACAGTACTAGCGCTGGGAATGAAACACGCCTGGCTGCAGTTCAGACCGTACATACGTGTAAGATTTTCACCTAAAGCACCAGAAGGGTATTGGTCAGTCGAGAAAACATGCAGAATCAACTGATTCATTATTACATTTGGACACCAGGACATAAACCTTCTAATAAGGAAAATACCCCATATCTATGTGTTAAAAAGCGAATCAAAAACTCGGAAAAACACGGAAATCTGTTTGTTCTTTCACTCACCACGTTCGGTTATCTCTAAACATCTGGATTTGTGCATGCCGGTGTCTGGTTGCTTTCGCAACAAATATTACGTTAAAGGATACTACCTCCATGAAAGGTAACCAAGGACTGCCGACTTCGGGGCGAATATTATTTTCAACAATACGAACTCTATGTTTGAGCTCCTTTTACCTGCTTACACTCGCAAACTGTTAAACCATGGACCATATTATATGATAGATATTTCTTAATATGCGACTGCGCCGTCGGCAACAAACTTTCTGCACCCCCATAAAGACGCATGTTAACATATTCGTGGCAAATATCTGGTTACAAAGTTCATGGTCCTGTTGCATCATCTGATAATTTAAGTACCGCAGTTTTTGTTATGGGACTACTGAATTCGAGTATATCGAAAGTGATGAAGCATCTGCACGTATGACCTTTGTGCTTCATCTTACACTCCGCTTTTTTAATCATATCAGCGGAACTCCAAACTTGCACTTCGATCATGATTAAGGAAAGGACTCACGACTCAGTAACTTCTATTTCGGAGAGTGTGACACTGTAAGTACTGCATGTCTTGAGCATTTGCAGACTTTACATTCGTTACCCTTCAGACATCGATTAAATATTGTTCTGAAGATAAATGATCTTGGGGGGGGGGGGGGGGGGGTGGAAGCTACCCTGAATGTATCAAACGCTACAGAGATAAAAGTCACTTCTGAAAACACCTCGTCACACAGAAAAATGAAGTAATAAGTGAAGTTTCATCAGAGGCCTTGCTTGAACCAATAGCGTTTAAATGGAGAAAGAATGGTTGACTGATGTAGTGCTGACTTGAGAGAGGCCGTTGCATTTATTGCCTGAGAGAGATACGAGAGAATTTTTGGTGAATAACATTTATACTGCCAACCAAGCAGAAAGAGAATAGCCTTAATAAACGTTCCCGACACTTCAGAAGCAAAAATATTGTTCCACTATCCTAAACAAGTGCAAACATGGTTTCCATCCAGGAAACATGTGTTAATTTGCCCAAACGGAATGGACTATGCTCCCTCAGCGACCTGTGTTATTTACATTTCGAGATTGGCACCCTCGGCCTCGTAATATATCATGACGTTAAACAAACAGCTTCAGCTACCTGTGCTAATGAGAAGGGAAGCGCTATTATGCACAAACAACCGACGTCATTTCCAGCGACAGATGATGAGCAGCTGTCGACAGATGATGAGGAGCTGTAACTATAGATGTAAACCTACATGTGGCTACCATAGACTATCAAAAGAAAATGTGGACTACTTTTCCTGGCAGCTTCTGTTAGTTAAGATCATAAGCGAGCAACCTGTATGTTAAGTGTGTTGCATACCTACCAGATCTCTTCTCGTTTCGATTGCTTCGTTTTCGTGTGCGATCAGTGTCTTACCAGATTTCCTTAGAAACCAGAAGCAGTGAACCGTCTAGAAACTGAGCGAAGATTTACAAAGAACCTCATAACCTACTGAACATTTTTGTTCTACATAGTTGTCATCTCGTCTGTTACTTAGAAATAAACAAAATTTATATTAAAATTAAAATTGTCAATGTTTAAATTAAGGCTTCATTTCAAAATTGTTCTTTTATAGCCAGGAAGGAGATACAGTCCAGAAATACTAAACTATGTCTGTTTTTCTCAGACTTCAGGGAAGAGACGTTGAGTGCAGCGGCATCAACCACTGTAGTAGTTAACTGTGCTTTTAGGGTCAGCAACCTGAAGGCAATCAATAATAACCATTGTATAGCATAGTGTTAGTAATGCAACAGTTCCAGAGTAATTCAAGAGGACTCGCTGCCATAGAAAACTATTTTCCGCTTGCCGTTTACCGTTTACCCGAAGAACGGTTTGGCACTAGGTGTGCGTGACGTTTGCAGCCGCCACATCACAATAAATCTGACTTGGTGCCACAAAAACTTTGTCTAGAAAGGCTGGACTATAAGGTCGAATTAGCGACTCAACGACGGATGGGCAGTTGAGAAAGCAGATACGATCGAAGAGAGGAAATTTCCATGTTATGACGTGCGATAAATGTATCACAGAGTATTGAGATACAAGTGACCATAGATGTCAGCAATGTCCAGCGGACTGAATACCTACGCCCTGACTGCGTATAGGCTATGACCAGTCCAGTATGATAGGAATACCAAAACGAAACTTTACCGGCGACCGCCACTCAAAATGCTTACGAAAAAAAAAACCTAGACTGTTACTTCACTAGAGCTGGAATGATCTAACAACAATCAGGGAGCTGTTGTCTGAAATTTGATTGTGATTCTGAACTTCATAGTTAGTCAGAGCTGTGCTGCCACAAACTTTTACTACTTACGAGGAAGTATACGAGGACTATTGTTAATTCCTGTTGGATGTGATTCAGTAGTTCAGCCAGTTTTGATTGGATTGATGAGCAGCGTGACATGTTACGTGAGGATTTGTTAGTGATGGTCTGATGAATTTAATTATGTTTACTGAATTAACGATTAATTCGAGACTTATATTTGATTTACGCTCACCAAGGGGACTATTTCTTGACTTTTGTGAAGGTCTTACTCTCGACGTCTTCTAATTAGTCATAATAAACGAGATGGAAAAGGCCTAATGGCAATTGTCAAAAACCGTTTATGTGCATAAGATTACCATTTTATAGTTTCGTTTGCGTGCGTTCCCCTGAGACAGTAATGACAAACAGAAGCCCTCAGGTTTCAGTTAGGGCAGAGGCGAACAAAAACCCAAGCCTGAGGGTTGGGCTAACGTCTTTGACCACGTGCGGCATCCGTGCAATGTCCTCAATATGCTGCGTGCGTCAGTTGCGGTCTTCTGTGGAACGGTGAGTGTACTATATCGAGGCTACGTGAAACAGTCCGTAAACAGATTATTGGTAATCGTGAAGTGGCTGCTGCCGTAACGAAGGTACAGAAGTGTCTGGTGTTTCAAGAGGCATCGCATCGTTAATTTATACCGCATACAGGGAAAGCGGTAAAACAGTATCGTCTACGTCACAACTAGGGCGAAACTTTGTATTAAATGATCGCGGCCCATTTCCATCATCGTTACCTGTTTTGCAGGAGGATTGGTATAAAGTTTCCTAGAAAACCCTACAGGACCTTTACACTACCTGTTATTATCCATTTAGAGACATCTAGAAGAGGATAGTGACGATAAATGAGAGGACATCGTCTGCAAAATACACTTCAGAATTGAATGTCGCACCAACATTACAGAAAGGGAGCTCTATAAGCAGCGTACTGCAGGACGAACTGGCATTACAAAATCACAAACCAGTGATGCAAACGCCTCTAACTGGAAAACGTGGTGCCGGAGCTATGAAACGTGGACTGTGGAGCAGTGGAATAAAGACATGTGTATCTAGGTTTCACACTGCCTCCATCTTCCGGCCTAGTTTACATCCCAAGGGTGAAACATGCGTGGGTCCGGTGCTGATCTGGGCAATCATCTTGGGGAATTCCCTGTGCCCCCGTGGTTACTCTGCCAGGTCACATTACTGCCGTGGATCAGTACTATGTCCCCATTTTGACTGAAAAGGTCCATCCCATACTACAGTGTTCGTTTCCAAATGGTGATACTGTGTTCCAAGACGAGAGGACTCCTGTTCGCATGGCTCAAATCGACCAGGAATGGTTTTGTCACCTTTCGGATGAATTGTCGCATCTACCCTTGCCACCACAGTCACCAGATTTAAATACACATATAATGAAACGTTTTGCATCACACCGGTACCCAGAACTCCTGAAGACAGACGTTGACTGTGGATATTATATCACAGACACAGTCCCTTTGACTGTTCAGAGATGTCACTAAATCCGCCTAAAGATGTAAACATGCATGAGCAGTTCCTATTAGACGGAGGGGGTCCGACAGCCACCAGTTTCAGTCGTTCCACCAAGAAGAAGGTTCACGGCTCAAGTTGTATATAGTTCAACCACGCCTAGACGGTCAATACCGCGGTTCGATCGCTTCCGCATTGTTAGTTTTTGCCAGGAACGGCTCTCAAAAAGGGAAGCGTCCAGGCGTCTCGGAGTGAACCAAAACGATGTTGTTCGGACATGGAGGAGGTACAGAGAGATAGGCCGCCCAAGGGCTACTATTGCAGTGAATGACGGCCGCCTACTGATTATAGCTCGGAGGAAACCTAACAGCAACTTCACCGTGTTTAATAATGCTTTTTGTACAGCCACAGGACGTCGTGTTACGACTCAAACCGTGGGTAATAGGTTGCATGATGCGCAATTTCAGTCCCGACGTCCATGGCGAGGTCAATCTTTGAAACCACGTTAACATGCAACGAGGTACAGATGGGCCCAACAACATGCCGAATGGACCGCTCAGCATTGGCATCACTTTCTCTACAACGATGAGTGTCGCGTATGCCTTCAAACAGACAATCGTCAGAGACTTGTTTGGAGGCAACCCGGTCTGGTTGAATGCCTTAGACACACAGTCTAGCGAATGCAGCAAGGTGGAGGTCCCTGCTGTTTTTGTGTGGCATTATGTAGCGCTGACGTACGCCGCTGGTGATCATGGAAGGCCCCGTCCCAGCTGTACGACATGTGAATGCCTTCCTCCCATCGATAGTGCAACCATATCGGCAGCATATAGGTGAGGCATTCGTCGTCATGGACGACAATTTGCGTCCCCATCGTTAACATCTTGTGCTTGACTTCCTTCAGGATAACGACATCGCTCGCTAGAGTGCACAGCACGTTCTGAAGAAATCAACCCTACTGCACATGCCTGGGATAGACTGAAAAGGGCTGTTTATGGACGACGTGACCCACCAACCACTCTGAAGGATCTATGCCGAATCGCCGTTGAGGAATGGGACAATCTGGGTCAACAGCGCCTTGATGAATTTTAGGGTAGTATGCTACGACGAATACAGGCATGCATCAAGGCAAGAGGACGTACTAGTGAGTATTAGGGGTACCGGTCTGTACAGAAATCTGGACAACCACCGCTGAAGGTCTCAATGTATGGTGGTACAAGATGCAATGTGTGATTTTCATGAGCAATAAAAAGGTGGGAAACGATGTTTGCGTTGATCTCTATTTCAATTTTCTGTAGAGGTTCTAGAACTCTCGGGGCCGAGGTGATGCAAATGATTATTGACATGTGTTTATTAAGAACTAGTGGTCTACTTTGAACAGTAGGGTGTGCGAACGCCTCCCATCTCCATCTTTGTTACCCGAACTTGCCACTATTTTGCAGGAAGAATTGTATAAGGTTTTCTAGAACAGCAAAGAACTTGGAAGAGCAGTTGAACGGAATGGACAGTTTCTTGAAAGGAGGATATAAGATGAACATCAACAAAGGCAAAACGAGGATAATGGTATGTAATCGAATTAAGTCGGGTGATGCTGAGGGAATTAGATTAGGAAATGAGACACTTAAAGTAGTAAAGGAGTTTTGCTATTTGGGGAGCAAAATAACTGATTATGGTCGAAGTAGAGAGGGTATAAAATGTAGACTGGCAATGGCAAGGAAAGCGTTTTTGAAGAAGAGAAATTTGTTAACATGGAGTATAGATTTAAGTGTCAGCAAGTCGTTTCTGAAAGTATTTGTATGGAGTGTAGCCATGTATGGAATTGAAACATGGACGATAAATAGTTTGGACAAGATGAGAATAGAAGCTTTCGAAATGTGGTGCTACAGAAGAATGCTGAAGATTAGATGGGTAGATCACATAACTAATGAGGAGGTATTGAATAGAATTGGGGAGAAGAGGAGTTTGTGGCAGAACTTGACAAGAAGAAGGGATCGGTTGGTAGGACATGTTGTGAGGCCTCAAGGGATCACCAATTTAGTACTGGTGGGCAGCGTGGAGGATAAAAATCGTAGAGAGAGACGAAGAGATGAGTACACTAAGCAGATTCAGAAGGACGTAAGTTGCAGTAGGTGCTGGGAGTTGAAGAAACTTGCACAGGATAGAGTGGCATGGTGAGCTGCATTAAACCAGTCTCCGGACTGAAGACCAAAACAACATCACTGTTGTATTTTCGGTGTTTGCATATTATGGCCCACCCCCTGTACATTAATCTGAAATTAATGTTTAAATGTGAAGCAGAGTGTTCGCAGATTTCCTTTCAGAGCCTTATTCCACCGTTACACTCTCGAATATCAAGTGGGGAAAATGACAGCTAAATCGTTTCGGGAGAGCTCTGATATCTCTTATTTTTTTACGATAGTCGTGCCTTCTTTTGTAGGTGGGCGTGAACAAAATATTTTGGTGTTCGAAGGAAACTGTTTATAATTACAGCATCCTAGAAAGATTTCATCGCAATGAAAAACGCCTTTATTTCATGGCTGTCAAACCGACTCGATCAATATATCCGTTACACTCTCTCCCCTATTTCACGATAATTCAAAACGCGCTGAATTTCTTTGAACTTTTTCGGTGTCATCCGTCAAAATATACAGAATAGTGAAACAGATAAGACGCGATTGTACTGCAGATTTCCTAACATATTGGAGCTCATTTCGTTATTCTTCATCGCTGAACGACGTCACAAGAAATATAACAAACACAATGCCTCAACGAAGTATGCAGTTGTCGTCACCGTTCGCCACGTGTATCAGAGGAGCAGCGAAAGGGCGACTTGGGATTAAGTGTGGAAGGCATTCCCTCCACCTTTTGTGCGCTCTTCCCCCACTTGCGTCGCGCGTGTCGTGAAGGCCGCAGCATAATACGTCATCAGAAAATATTTTCTGAATGCTCAATGCACTACATCCCGCTTACTTGAAAAACGACACGAAACTCCGAACTGGCAAGAAGTGAATAATGAACAATTATGGCTTTGTTGTGCTTCGCCGCATACGTCGTAATTTGCATCCAGACAAGTGGCATTGAGGAGGCAGTGTTATAGCCAAATACGTAAACCCTTGCTGCACATAGCTTTTTCTGTGTTTTATGTGTTTCCATTAATTCTTCAAATCGTACAGTTCACATATTAATTCAAAGCAAATACTATTTTTCGACAATCAGACTAAAATTCCACCATCACGGCAACATAAGTCTGGATTGCCGGACGGGACTGAAAGCACCTGGTCCACATTACGAGTGTCTTGCCATTTCGCCACCTCACTCTGTTATTAAATGTGCGGCTGTGTTCACAGTTTTATGAAATATACATTGTACCATAACTTTACATCTCCCATCTTCGCAATGGTGCGAGATTTAAACTGGTGTAGAACTCTTGGATGATTATTTTTGAATGAACATTTGAAAACGGACTTCAGCATTAACGTTTTTGCTTTGCTAACGCAAAAAAGTCCAACTTTCCTGTTTGAAAATGAGGTCGCTAACACATGTTAGTGCCTTGGTGCTAGATTCGAAGATGTGCAGTTCGAGTCATGACGGTGGAAGAAATTTTCATCAGTAGTAAATGGTCGGCAAATGAAGGCGCGTTGATGACGTTTCTAATGAAGAGACTCTCCTCCGATGTCCTAGATTACATTCCAAGCCTCTCCTCTATTTCTCTTGTAACGAGGACATAAGTCACTGATGATGGTGATATTTCCGTCGGATGTGTACACTAAATAACAGTTTACCCGTTTCGTTCTCTTCTTTTTACCCCAATGTGACTTATGGCGTAGAAGATACTTTAGTCCACGTTTCGCCATTGTTTTCATTATTTAAATCCATAGTGCCATACAAACATTAAGGCAGGCGGTGAATATAGTGCTAACAAAAACCATTACACCGCGGTCCGATCAAAAGATCGAACAAAACCCTAGATTTCCCAATCTGTGGCGTAAACTGTCCCAAAAGATCGAGTCGTGCTCAAACACGGGCCTACCTGAAAGAGCGAAAACTGGACTGAAACCAAAGAAGACGAATTCTCCAAGAACACAATGAGGTACTTGTGGCAAAACGTAACAACAGATGGCGTAACAAATCTTGTTTTCGTACCGTTGACGACGTATTCGTTCGTCGCATTCCATTGAAGCCCAGTGATTAAAGTAGGTCTTTCGATGAAAAGCGATTGCAGTTTCTCATGCGCCTTACATTCGCTCTTAGTGTCAAGAACGCACAAGACCAATCACTTTGTGTTGCAGGTATCAAACGTCTTGGGCAGCTTGTGCTTCATAAATAAAAGAAGTGAAACATCCATCCTTAAACACAAATTGCCTTTCATTTAGTTCCAAACGCAGAACATACCTCTAAGAATTTTGAAGTAGGTACGGGATGATGGAAAGCGAAAAAATGAAGGCTATATGTTATGAATTCGATCATTATAATACAATAAATGTCATCTACCCAAAACCCTGGTGCAGACCATTCTCACAAATGCAGAAATATAAATGACCAGAGATGCCTAATTGTGTTGTATTTTTGTAACCGCGCCAGTTTTGAAATAACTTATCAGAAAAATATATGTGCAACCAAGACGGTGACATAAAGGACAATTTTTAAAAAAAAAAAAAAACATGTCATTGTTTTTGACACCTGATTCGAAAATCAATTCCGTTATTTTATTATTGGAGAAGCTTCTCATTTGCCTGCATGAAGCTGAGTGAATCCCATTCCGGACCTTCCATTTACAAAATTAATCGAAGTCTCCATCTAGGATTCAAATCGAACTGTCTACCTTAACAACCAGCAACTATAACAGTTTAGACCAAGGTGGGAGGGAAAATAGCGTACTTATTTGTAACCACACTGCAGAGCACGTGAACTTGCGCAGTATATAGTTTTGAATTGAAACACTCAAATGTTAGATAATCACTTATGAAATTACTTCCGCTTCATTAGACTTTATACGCCAAACATGAACTCCATTTTAACAATGCACTGTCTGAATAGAAGCGTTATGGAATAGGGTACAGTGGAGGCAACTATATCGGAGATTTTACGTGCCGATAAAGTACTGCTATCTATGCTGCGCTTCCAGCTATTTTCTTAGACGTCGAGAAGTTAGAGGTTGGTGAACAGGGTTCGCAAAGATTTTGCAGAGTTTCCCTTCGGTGGTACAGTTTAGAGGCCTCTAATTACGGCAACGTGTTTCGTTCGAGATAATGCAGTGTTTCTTGTTGAAGCTCTTATTAGGCCGTGCCAGTGTAAACGATATGACGGTTTGTGTTTCTCGTAAGTTTGCGAGGGCATACAGCTGTTGCTCAGGTTATGTTACATTCGCTAGAATTAAGCAGCTCGCGCATTCTACTAAATGCAACTAGCTGGAGATACCAGCCCACTCCCTAAGCTGCTTAATTAATGTAAAACGTATTACTGTATTTCAGAATCATTCATAGCAAACATGTGCATAACTGTGCGCAGTAGTTTTGCAGCTACGACGTGCGTTAACTACCCGGTTTGTAGACTCGAGCGGTTGACATGTAAACCTTCCAACCTGCTACAATTTGTGCGCCTTTTGTTGTCGGGTTACTGAAAGGGACGAATGTGAAAAATAAAATACAGCTTAATATTATAAACCGTATTGAAACTGCCTCGGTCAAGGATGTTACAAAAGAAATGCGGCCTAATGTAGTGTTTACCAAATGGGTAGTTCCAGTGAAGATTGTTGTTGTTGTGGTCTTCAGTCCTGAGACTGGTTTGATGCACCTCTCCATGCTACTCTATCCTGTGCAAGCCTCTTCATCTCCCAATGCATACTGCAGCCTACATCCTTCTGAATCTGTTTAGTGTATTCATCTCTTGGTCTCCCTCTACGATTTTTACCCAGCACGCTGTCCTCCAATACTAAATTTGTGATCCCTTGATGCCTCAGAACATGTCTTACCAACCGATCCCTTCTTCTGGTCAAGTTGTGCCATAAATTCCTCTTCTCCCCAATCCTATTCAATACTTCCTCATTAGTTATATGATCTACCCATCTAATCTTCAGCATTCTTCTGTAGCACCATATTTCAAAGGCTTCTATTCTCTTCCTGTCCAAACTATTTATCGTCCATATTTCACTTCCATACATGGCTACACTCCATACAAATACTTTCAGAAACGATTTCCTGACAAATAAAAACTCGATGTTAACAAATTTCTCTTCTTCAGAAACGCTTTCCTTGCAATTGCCAGTCTACATTTCATATCCTCTCTACTTCGACCATCATCAGTTATTCTGATCCTCAAATAGCAAAACTCATTTACTACTTTAAGTGTCTCATTTCCTAATCTAATTCCCTCAGCGTCGCCCTACTTAATTCGACTACATTCCATTATCCTCGTTTTGCTTTTGTTGATGTTCATCTTATATCCCACCTTCAAGACACTGTCCATTCCGTTCAACTGCTATTCCAAGTCCTTTGCTGTCTCTGACAGGATTACGATGTCATCGGCGAACCTGAAATTTATTATTTCTTCTCTATGGACTTTAATACCTACTCCGAATGTTTCTTTTGTTTCCTTTACTGCTTGCTCAATATACAGATTGAATAACATCGGGGAGAGGCTACAACCCTGTCTCACTCCCTTCTGAAATACTGCTTCCCTTTCATGTCCCTATGTCCCTCGACTCTTATAACTGCTATCTGGTTTCTGTACAAATGGTAAATAGCCTTCCGCTCCCTGTATTTTACCCCTGCCACCTTCAGAATTTTAAAGAGATTATTCCAGTCAACATTGTCCAAAGCATTCTCCAAGTCTACAAATGCTAGAAACGTAGGTTTGCTTTTTCTTAATCTAGCTTCTATGATAAGTCGTAGGGTCAGTATTGGCTCACGTGTTCCTATATTTCTACGGAATCTAATCTGATGTTCCCCGAGGTCGGCTTCTACCAGTTTTTCCATTCGTCTGTACAGAATTCGCGTTAGTATTTTGCTGCCGTGACTATTAAAACTGACAGTTCGGTAATTTTCACATCTGTCAACACCTGCTTTCTTTGGGATTGGAATTATTATATTCTTCTTGAAGTCTAACGGTATTTCACCTGCCTCATACATTTTGTTCACTAGATGGTAAAGTTTTGTCAGGACCGGCTCTCCCAAGGCTGTCAGTAGATGTAATTGAATGTTGTTTACTCCTGGCGCTTTGTTTCGACTTAGGCCTTTCAGTGCTCTATCAAATTCTTCACGCAGTATCATATTTCCCATTTCATCTTCATCTACACCCTCTTCCATTTCCATAATATTGTCCTCAGGAACATCGCCCTTGTATAGTCCCTCTATATACTCCTTCCACCTTTCTGCTTTCCCTTCTTTGCTGGGTTTCCATCTGAGCCCTTGATATTCATGCAAGTTGTTCTCTTTTCCAGTAGGTCTCTTTAATTTTCCTGTACTATCTTACCCCTCGCGAGATAAGCCTCTACATCCTTACATTTGCCCTCTAGCCATGCCTGCTTGGCCATTTTGCACTTCCCGTCAATCTCATTTTTGAGACGTTTGTATTCCTTTTTGCCTGCTTCATTTTCTGCATTTTTATAATTTCTCCTTCCATCAATTAAATTCAGTATTTCTTCTGTCACCCAAGGATTTCTACTAGCCCTCGTCTTTTTACCTACTTGATCCTCTGCTGCCTTCACCACTCCTTCTACTGTATTTCTTTTCCCCATTCTTGTCAACTGTTCCTTTCTGCTCTTCCTGAAACTTTCTACAACCTCTGGTTCTTTCAGTTAATCCAGGTCCCATCTCCTCAAATGCCCACCTTTTTGCAGTTTCTTCAGTTTTAATCTACAGTTCATAACAAATAGATTGTGGTCAGAGTCCACATCTGCCCCTGGAAATGTCTTACAATTTAAAACCTGGTTCCTAAATCTCTGTTTTACCATTACATATTCTATCTGAAACCTGTCAGTATCTCCAGGCTTATTCCATGTATACAACCTTCTTTTATGATTCTTGAACCAAATGTTAGCTATGGTTAAGTTATGCTATGCGCAATATTCTACCAGGCGGCTTCCTCTTTCATTTCTTAGCTCCAATCCAAATTCACCTACTATCCCTTCACTACCTGAATAATTTCTTTTATTTCATCATACATTTCATCAATCTCTTCGACATCTGCAGATCTAGTTGGCATATAAACTTGTACTACTGTTGTAGGCGTGGGCTTCGTGTCTATCTTGCCCACAACAATGCGTTCACTATGTTATTTGTAGTAGCTTTCCCGACATTCCAATTTTCCTATTCATTATTAAACCGACTCCTGCATTACCCCTATTTGATTTTGTATTTATAACCCTGTATTCAGCTGACCAAAAGTCTTGTTCCTCCTGCCACCGAACTTCACTAATTCTCACTATATCTAACTTTAACCTACCCATTTCCCTTTTAAATTTTCTAATCTACCTGCCCTGTTAAGGGATCTCACATTCCATGCTCCGATCCGTAGAAGGCCAGTTTTCTTTCTTCTGACAACGACGTGGTGGTGGTGGTGGTTAGTACTTAACGTCCCGTCGACACCGTGGCCATTAGAGACGGAGCGCAAGCTCGGTTTAGGGAAGGATTGGAAAGGAAATCGGCCGTGCCCTTTCAAAGGAACCATCCCGGCATTTGCCTGAAATGATTTAGGGAAATCACGGAAAACCTAAATCAAGATGGCTGGAGAAGGGATTGAACCGTCGTCCTCCCGAATGCGAGTCCAGTGTGCTAACCACTGCGCCACCTCGCTCGGTGACAACGACGTCCTCATGAGTAGACCCCGCCCGGAGATCCGAATGGGGGACTACTTTACCTCCGGAATATTTTACACAAGAGGACGCCATCATCATTTATCCATACACTAAAGCTGCATGCTCTCGGGAAAAATTACGGCCGTAGTTTCCTCTCGCTTTCAGCCGTTCGCAGTACCAGCACAGTAAGGCCGTTTTGGTTAGTGTTACAAGGCCAGATCAGTCAGTCATCCTGACTGTTGCCCCTGCAACTACTGAAAAGGCTGCTGCCCCTCTTCAGGAACCATACGTTTGTCTGGCCTACGGTACGGCTATCTGTATCGCTGAGACATGCAAGTCTCCCCACCAACCGCAAGTTCTATGGTTCATGGGGAGTAGGGGGGGGGGGGGGGTTCAGTGACGATATTTTAAAAAATACATTTTATTCAGAAAGCATTTTATAAGGAATCGTCTGAAAAGGTGTTCACGCAACAAAAAACGAAAAGTACAAATGAAACTATATCGTTTTCGAGGTTTTTTCAAGTCTCATACACGTATGATTTGTATTGGCAGACTCATGCAACGAAAATTAGTTCTAAGTACGGACTTCAAAACCAGGTCTCCTGCTAACTAGGTAGATGTGCTAAACTCGACGCCACCCTCGCACAGTGGCTTTGTGTAACTGCGTAGACTACCCTCCTCACTCCTAGACTTCTCCCTCCTCGATACAAATGCACATTCATACCTCAGTCCATTTGGTATTCCTCAGATGGTTCAAATGGCTCTGAGCACTACGGGACTTAAAGTCTGAGGTCATCAGTCCCCTATAACTTAGAAATACTTAAACCTAACTAACCTAAGGCCATCACACACATCCATGCCCGAGGCAGGATTCGAACCTGCAACCGTAGCGGACGTGTGGTTCCGGACTGAAACGCCTAGAACAGCTCGGCGGTATTTCTCAAGTGGGCTGAGCTCTTAATGGGACTTTGGAGCGAGGAGGGAGGTAAGCTAGTGTAGTCTGTGGAGTTGTGCATAGTCACTGTGCCAGAATGGCGTTGAGTTTAGCACATCTGCCTTGTAAACAAGAGACCCAGTTTCGAATCCCGACCGTAGTACATATTTTCGTCCGACACTTCAGTTTGCATACACACATCAAAGAAAAAAGCAATGTAATAGAAATCCACAATCCTGTTACGATAGGAATATACATTTCAAAAAGTAGTCTCGGAAATACTAAATTAGTATTCTGATCAAAAGTAAATGTAGACCAAAACGATTAAAAATAAAAGTACGTTTCAGTGTAAACTTGTTCTGTGTTGATACTGCACTACCCTCAAGGTCAGTCATAACAATATATATATATATATATATATATATATATATATATATATATATATATATATATATATATATAACTTAAAAGAAGTGCATATTGTGAGCGCACACTCCGAACGAGCAGTCCAGGTCGAGGAATCCTGAATTTCAAACACTAAATAATATTAAGGCATATCGAGAAATAAAAATAAAAATTCATGTGACATTTTCTGAAAAGGGCACTATCTCCTAAATGGTAATTGTGGCCTTTTGGCCAGAATGTATAATCCAAACTTGCAGCCGCTGTCAAAAATATTGACACGGCTTTCAAAATATCTTCATTCAGTTCAATTTACAACTGATCTTTTCGTACTGTTCATGCAAATGGTGAGAAAGATAAGAATTAACATAACTGGATCTGTACAAACTACATCCAGTTACAACAAGTTGCTCTAACACCAAAGTGATTTTGTTGAAGTTATTTCCAGTATTTTCTCTTGTTATATAACCGATAGACACGTAAGAGTCGAAAGGTAACATTGGTTTCTCTACTCATTTTATAGTCAGGTGTATTCTTAAGCTATATGCAGAACAACTTCTCACCAAGGGGCAATAATGAGCGGCCACCATCTCTAGAACATGTAAAAGTCTGAGACCGAACAATAATTATTGGTTGCGGTGTCTCAAATAATACGCTAAACATTGTTATTCAACATTTGATTCTCAGGCCGTTATATCAGAACATTGTGCAAAATAGATTTTTCCAATTAATGAAACGTCCATTCGTCGGAGTGATTCATCCATGTCCGCGTTCTTATAAGTATTGGCCCTTAACTTGGATCATCTTTTACACACTTTCTCTCACTGTATTTTCACTTAATCGTTGCCCATTACAGTTCACTAGACTACCCTTTCTCGATCAATAGACCACAAAGTTTGACTATCTTCTTGTTGAAAGTGTAATGGCGTGCCCTTTACAAACTTTCTACTTTAGTGTACGTCTTGTTACAATGACTGTATAGTCTGTGTCCCATAGCAGATGTGTAATCTTTAAGTTTCATATTTCCCTTTGTAAATACTTCTGTGTGCTTTTGTAATTGTATAATGTTCCCTAAACTTGATATAAGCTGCCGCTATGATTAATAATTGAACATGAGAAATAACTAGCTGTGAGACACTCCATGACTCCCTCATCAACAGTCATGATTTGAAATGGTTAACTGTCGCGTGTGGAATTTGCATGTGTATATGAATTCAACATCACGGTTATACGTAAAGACTACAAATGCTTATAATCTCCTATTACAACCTAAGGCTGACACTAATGCTGGCCATAAACTACATGATCCTTACCTGAACAATGCAAATGGTGCTCTGCGCTGCTCTGACTTAATATATGGAATAAATCACTGATCAGCATGTAGCTGAGAGAGATTGCTGCCATACACGTGTGCTTGAAATTACTGTAGCTGCTTGCCAAAACTCAAAACGTTTGTGCAAAATGCTGAGAACTGGCCAAGCTACAGTGCAATGACTGTCAGCAGTATTATGTTAATATTCTTCATAAGCACTGAGATAAAACACGATGAGTCATAATTACATAATTAAAAAGATTTTTTGAAACTGAAGTTATTTTGAAACTGAAACAACAAATAGTTTCAGTGCCACTTAGTGTGAGAGCTTCGGTCCTACTGTACGCATTGCCACAAACAGTGAGACTGAAACAAGCTTAAACCGCAGAGAATTTGGTAAACGATTTTCATAAGATTTACTCCTTATATTTTTAAAGTACGTTTAAAAAGAGATGAAGAATAATCTACCAGTTCACTAAAAATTTGATTCATAGTCATGAAATGTATACCAAGGTACATATTTTTCATCAGAATTTCATCTCTCACGTAAGAATAACTCGTGGAATGAAAAAGAATACCAAAACACTTGGCGCGAGTACTACAACTAGAGTTCGCAGCGGACATACAAGCGGAGATACTATTACCTCACTCTAAGTGTGCAAGGGCACAAGAAAGCAATTCAATAATCTTCTCCCACCGACCATACCCCGCCAACAGTCTAGCACACACCACGGTGCTCGGCAAGGCGACGATAACCTCACCTGCCCCAAGCTCCGGTAACCAATGAGACATACAGACACGAAGGCTATGAAATTTTCCACTATTTCAGATCATACACGCATCTTTCAACTTCACCGGCTCTACCTTCGTTAATTTTTCTACACAACCCTCTGTACAGAGCCGAGGTTTGAGTAATGTGATCTACTTATGATATTATCAGCACTTGTGTAAATATACTTCAGGTGATTGTAACCTCACGCCTTCCGCACCTTGCGACATGCATGGTACACAAGAGATGTGACTGCCTGTGTCACTGATCAAGGCTCATTGTAGCTAGGTCTGTCTGCTGGTCATTGCTTTTTATTGGTTAGTGCGATTTTCTCTACAGGTGTTAGTGAACGTCAGCATCACACTGACCGAGCTGGTAAGACTTCAGCACAAAGAACCAATTCTATACGCATCTTGAAATGGCAAGGCAGAGGACGAGAGGAGTGGTAACGTGCTGGAACAAACAAACAGTTAACCACATAACAGTGAAATTTTTATCGAAATACTTTCCAAATTTTCTAAAATATTTCTTTTTTTGTAATTTTTTCTTTAGTATAGACAATTTTTATCGAACCATTAAAAGAGCTCTTTAAATAAAACATTTATCATACTAACATAGACCATGGGCCTAAATCCATCAAAAATTACTACACTCCTGGAAATTGAAATAAGAACACCGTCAATTCATTGTCCCAGGAAGGGGAAACTTTATTGACACATTCCTGGGGTCAGATACATCACATGATCACACTGACAGAACCACAGGCACATAGACACAGGCAACAGAGCATGCACAATGTCGGCACTAGTACAGTGTATATCCAGCTTTCGCAGCAATGCAGGCTGCTATTCTCCCATGGGGACGATCGTAGAGATGCTGGATGTAGTCCTGTGGAAAGGCTTGCCATGCCATTTCCACCTGGCGCCTCAGTTGGACCAGCGTTCGTGCTGGACGTGCAGACCGTGTGAGACGACGCTTCATCCAGTCCCAAACATGCTCAATGGGGGACAGATCCGGAGATCTTGCTGGCCAGGGTAGTTGACTTACACCTTCTAGAGCACGTTGGGTGCTACGGGATACATGCGGACGTGCATTGTCCTGTTGGAACAGCAAGTTCCCTTGACGGTCTAGGAATGGTAGAACGATGGGTTCGATGACGGTTTGGATGTACCGTGCACTATTCAGTGTTCCCTCTACGATCACCAGAGGGGTACGGCCAGTGTAGGAGATCGCTCCCCACACCATGATGCCGGGTGTTGGCCCTGTGTGCCTCGGTCGTATGCAGTCCTGATTGTGGCGCTAACCTGCACGGCGCCAAACACGCATACGACCATCATTGGCACCAAGGCAGAAGCGACTCTCATCGCTGACGACGACACGTCTCCATTCGTCCCTCCATTCACGCCTGTCGCGACACCACAGGAGGCGGGCTGCACGATGTTGGGGCGTGAGCGGAAGACGGCCTAACGGTGTGCGGGACCTTAGCCCAGCTTCATGGAGACGGTTGCGAATGGTCCTCGCCGATACCCCAGGAGCAACAGTTCCCTAATATGCTGGGAAGTGGCGGTGAGGTCCCCTACGGCACTGCGTAGGATCCTACGGTCTTGGCGTGCATCCGTGCGTCGCTGCAGTCCGGTCCCAGGTCGACGGGCACGTGCACCTTCCGCCGACCACTGGCGACAACATCGATGTACTGTGGAGACCTCACGCCCCACGTGTTGAGCAATTCGGCGGTACGCCCTCGCTCAAAGTCCGTCAACTGCACATACGGTTCACGTCCACGCTGTCGCGGCATACTACCAGTGTTAAAGACTGCGATGGAGCTCCGTATGCCACGGCAATCTGGCTGACACTGACGGCGGCGGTGCACAAATGCTGCGCAGCTAGCGCCATTCGACGGCCAACACCGCGGTTCCTGGTGTGTCCGCTGTGCCGTGCGTGTGATCATTGCTTGTACAGCCCTCTCGCAGTGTCCGGAGGAAGTGTGGTGGGTCTGACACACCGGTGTCAATGTGTTCTTTTTTCCATTTCCAGGAGTGTATATACAAATATTTCACAGCTCGCATGGATACGTATTTTCTGTAACAGCATAGAAGTACAATTTTTCAAAACGGTCAGCGTGAAGTAAGACAATATTTTACTTAAATGGTTCGAAGATACCTAAGAGCAAAACTTGAGACGTGTCACTCATAAGAAACAGAAATTGCTTAAACAGAATCAAGAGACATAACGTGGCTAAGCGTGGCCCATGTCACTTTGAGAGTAAAAGCAGTCTACTTTCACAGAATTAGACGAGGCGTACGTCACCACGGGGTTTAAAGAAACACAAAACCTTTAATTAAAATAGTCTTAATTTACATATTAATGACACTAACGTGTGGCGCCCCTTCTTATTCTGTTTTAAACAATTTAACCTCGGGTGGCGTGGAAAATAATACTGACCGGCCGCGCCTCTGAAGGATGGAATGGGAAACCTTTAGACAGCTAAGGCTATGTTTGAGACACGCTACACCAAACATCAAATACAGGGGAAACAATAGAGGAATGTGTCAAAAGTTTGGAGCAGTCACCTTTCCACACGGGAACCTTAGAAATAAAGGGTGAACTTCAAATACTTCAGTTGTGTTATCGTATATCATTAAGGCGTAAGTTGTAACTGAGGCGGTACAAGGGCTACTACTGAAATGATATTAGTTATCCTCAAAAAATATGTTAAATCCTCAAGGTAACGCTATTCAAGAAACTAAATTACTCGCTGGTCAACTTTACTCGAGTCTCAGAAGCCCATACAAAACCATGTTAATTACAGCTACCATTACTAGTGACGAGAAGACACTTTGAATTGCAAGGATGTCAGAAAACTTCCAGTGTAACTGTGCAGTAGTGAATGCCCCGCAACGCCATCCTTGGGTTCTGTGACGCTTCAAACAGCAACGTGTCGACACATTCAAAAGAAAGACCGGTGCTCAGAGGCTTAGGTGGAGTGTACGATGGGTTAATTATGTCGCACAGGCACTAAATTTCACCACAAGTCTGCCCTACGGTACCGTGGATGTCTCGCATTATGGTAACGTCGTCACACTTCATTTTACCTCCTCTGAGATGGAGGTGACGACCGCCACTTCCAGCGTTGAAATCAAATGGTTGAAATGGCTCTGAGAATTCTGGGTCTTAACTTCTGAGGTCATCAGTCCCCTAGAACACAGAACTACTTAAACCTAACTAACCTAAGGACATCACACACATCCATGCCAGAGGCAGGATTCGAACCAGCGACCGTAGAGGTCACGCGTTTCCAGACTGTAGCGCCTAGAACCGCTCGGCTACCCCAGCGTTGAAATCAAGCAGTTTTCTTCAGAATAACCGAGGGAAACATTTTAGGCAAATCCCCGCTCAGAAACGACGTGAAATGACCTCAGACGGTGGCGATGAAAGCATTCCTCTTGGGACGTTGATACATATTTCCCGGTCGAAAACGACAGTTCACTGTACGATGAGCAACAGGATTCGTTCTTCTCAACCTTTCGCGCTGTCACATTGCTGTTTTCCCCTGACGAGTAACCTTTCCTCTAGAGACATGGTGGGTTTCGACTTACGTTTCCGCACTCCATCGGAGTTTAGCGCAACCGCAACTTTATCTCTGGTGTACAGGGTGTAATCAGCAGGGATCGTTCAGAACCAGTCACTGAAAGATGAACGCGATCCGAAGTAGCAAACCGTGTTGCGCTTTTTAGCCCTTCTGTTTCCTTTTTCACGCCCTCCAATGGCATTTTACTGGTGGTAGGGAGGAGGGGAGGGGGGTGTCGAATGATTTTGAACGGTCTCTAGTTATTCCAGTCTCTACACCACATCAGATATTGCGGTACCACTACATTCCAAAGGGATGCGATAACGTTCATTGCGGTTACAGGTCCACAATGTTCTTACGGAAGCTCTGTATCGTGCGAGAGTTGTCAGCAGCGTCAACGGATGTCAAGATCACCATCCTGTTATTCATCGCACTGTAATTGTCGTTGTCGATCGTAAAAACGTGTAGTAGTCAATGTCCTAAGGGAACGGGTGGTTTTATTAACGCCCTTATGTCACTTCGTTATGTCTTCTCAAGTCAAATCTGAGCGTCAGTGTATCTGAACTGTTTTCTTCGACCAACCGTAAGAAAACCGCGTAATTTCCATGCTGGAAGTCGCGGTTCTGACCTCAACCGCAGAGGCGTCAAAACAAGGGGTTAAATATGGATTCGAGGATGTGTGACCACCTTATCATTGTGCGACACGTCCACTTCGTCGTTGGCCAGAACTGTGGTGACATTTGATGCCAATGTGACATCATTAACCCATATTAAACCTCACATGAACTGAACGTCTGAGCTCTGGACTTTACTTCCGCAAGTGCTGACATCTTGCATCCTGCACTTTCGGCATTACAAAGAAAGAGAGTACGCACCTTTGAATCAAATGTAAAACTTCTGCCTCGGAATGGAAGAAATTGCGAGGCTCCTTAAATGAGAGCCTTTAATATTGTGTTGTGGAGCGTACATCTCAAACACATCATGGATATCAACTCAGTACTGATTGAGTTACCACATATTGCCGGAAATCAGTTCAGGTCTTCGTCCAACTTTTCAAATGTTGATTTTCCTTCATATTAGTACAAGTATTAAGTTAATCAAAGATTGCGTTCCAACGCTAGTAACCCTCTTCGCCTGTGAAGCGGTCTCTCTCTCTCTCTCTCTCTCTCTCTCCTCCTAGTTTGTATGTGTGTGTGTGTGTGTGTGTGTGTGTGTGTGTGTGTGTGTGTGTGTGTGTGTGTGTGTGTGTGTAGGTGTGTGTGTGTGTGCGAGTGTGTGAGTGTGTGTCTGTGTCTGTGTGAGTGTTTACTGCTTGTATGTCAAATACTACTACGGAGTATTAGAGTTTCCTTCCTCTCCTACAAGTTACCCAATTACCGGACAGACTACACAGATACCGAGTCATAACAGGTTCTAACTGCAGGGTCATTGGCTTAGCAGGAAATATACAGTAGCAGCAACGAGCCACTAGCCGTGGGACAACTCGTCGAAGCTGTCTCTAAGTGCGGCCGTAAAGTTCTGTCTTTTTCGCGAGAAACATTTATGATTAGGGTGACGGATAATCACAATAAACGAGAGGAATGAAATTAGTAATTTAAAAGCTTTGTACTCCCAAAGCTATAAGCCGTATTCCAAATTCGCTATTGCAAATAAAATTTCTGTCGTGGTAAAAGTTTGAACTGGTGTGATAAATGACTTGAAATATGCACCGAATTAAACGCTTTTATTCTCTTGAATGTTTCTGATGAATCAATTTTCCTAGTAATAAAACTGAACAGTCATCGAGGATGAGAAGTTATAATAAAGCTTAATTTTGTTTTAGTCACAAATCTTTCGAACATTTCTGTTGTCAACCTCCATCTGTCTCTATTTTGTGCTAATCTTCGATCATTCTCTATATTCTGCTTTATTTTTGTCTTTTCCTGTCCCCACTACTTCTCTGCGACTAATTCCTTTACGACGGGATTTATTATTCCTTGACACCATGTCCTACTAGCCTGTCCTTTTTCTGATCAGGGTATTGCAGGGAACAATTTCCTCTTCTACTCTTTTGAGTAATACTCCATATTGTACTTTAGCTGTCCATTTATCTAGAAACATTCTTTATGTTCAACGCATTTCGAATGCTTCTAGTTCCGTCTTCTTCATAATTGAGATGGTCACCATTTCACTTCCATAGAATTCTATTCTCCAGGTGTACACTTCAATTGATTTCTTTCGTGTGAGGTGTTCTATATCCTGGAGGGACTTCCCCACTTTGGATCTGTTGCAACGAAAAGTGCATCACATTTTTTGCACTTTACTCATAGTGAACAAAACTGCACAGGCTTTTTAGGAAAAAAAATTTTTCTGCCATGTATTTAGGAAATATCAGCGGTCAAAAAGTACTATTAAAATATAACAAAAACAGTGCAGAGAGCGTAAAACATTTTATTTTAAGCAATTGTGGCCTGTTTCGACCAATATATGATCATTCTCCGATCATTACATATCCTGTTAATGGAGCATCATTTAATATATTGGATAATACGTAAAGGTAAAAACAACAGTAAAGAACTATGTGACCACAGTATGCGTAAAGAAAAAGAAGAGTCCCTCCCTGGCTTCTGAAGCTGGTAGGTTGAATCAGTAACTGCTCTTCGCTGGTGGTATGAGCAACTACTCCACGGCACGTAATTCCCGTAGAAAAAGTAGCTACAGCTGCGCCCACCATGTCCATTATTAAGTCAGTGCTAGCCAATGGCCCTCATATACGAATCAAATCAGTAATTGTAGAATGAAACACTTCTGTCACAACCATTTTCACGTAATTATGAGAATAGTCTTGCATAAAATATAAGAGAATGTAGAACAAGCATAATAAAGAAATAAACCACTAACATTCCAACTAGTCGCAGAGCGCCCCCTAAGGGGATTTGTGCGTAAAGCATGTTGTGCGAAGGTGACTTACAAGGATGCCAGCAATAACCATAGTAATGGTATGAGATCGATACGTTCCGATTCGCAGTCAAAGATGCAGAATGTGATTTATAATTTAGGACTCGGAGCGTAATCATCATTATGTACAAAAGGTAATAATATCATTACATCCAATAGGAACACTGCCTTTCACAATAGAAAATATATGAAGGTAATAGTAAAGATAATTCAGTATTCTTAAATGAGTCATTTCTGATATGCTACCAAAGTAGGTCATTTTGTTGTCGTTAGACAGCAGCAAATTGTGATGAGATTTCTGTAATTTTCTGAATAAAGAATCAACTTTGTCAGTTTTATAATAATTGGCCTTTTTTACCTGCTTCAGAACATTAATCGCTTTGTGAATAACTTCTGCTTCTAATGCGAGCTTCAATCGCTGTAAGAAGTCTTTTTCTTATTTCAAGGGATGACAGGAAGTGCCATTGATAATAACATCACTTCTTGTAGATTTTCGGCGCATTTTACATCACCGATCTAAAGACACGACAGTCCAGTCTCCATAGAATGTATAATTTTAATATCAATTATGTACTGTTTTATTATTCTCCTGTACATCCTTTATACAAGGTGGAACAATTACAAGTGAACCAGAAGAATGGATACGATTGGACGCTAATGTATGCACATATCCGCACTATACCCACGTGTACGCCCACCACGTAATCCACAGCGGTTCAGAGTGTAGTTCGGGCTTTGTCGGTCCAAGTGGAGCACTGTAAAGGGGATGATGGCACTCACAGCAGAGCAGCAGGTGTCCGTTGTGGAAAGTTCCCGTGACAACGAAGTCGTGGGAACGGTGTGGTCAGTTGTTTCCTATGAAGTTTAATCATGTCAAAGTGCCAGGAAAGAGTGCCATGCAACGCTTAGTCCAAAGATGGGTTCACAAAAGAGCTGTTTTGAACAAATCGAGACGCATTCCAAAACGTGTCCGCACACCAGAAAATGTGACTGCAGTTCATCAGGAAATGCTTCGGAATCATTCCCAATCAACCCAACGCCTGTCGCAAGAGACCAACTTACCACGTCGGACGATTGCTCCGCCAGGACTTGCACATACATCCCATCGAGAATCTGTCGGCAAAGCCTTAAAACCAGCAGATGATCCTCAGCGTCTCAAGCTTTGTGAGTGGCTGTTCACTGAGATAACAATGAATAGCTTGGATATGGATCTGTTCTTCATGTCTGATAAAGCCTTGTTTCATATGAGTGGTTATGTCAACTCACAGAATCAGGGATCGTGGCCGGCGGGGAAACCACATAACATCCATGAGACACCAGTGGCTGATCTCAAGTTTGGAGTTTGATGCGCAGTGGACGCAGCATTAACGGAGAAGGAGAAAACATACAATTGCTTACAACAGAACGGAGCAGCTGTCCATACATTCCACCAATCTTTAGAGCATAGTTACATGATCTTCGCCCTGACAGAGCTCGTAACAGAGCCCAGTCTGGTCGCGGCCCTCTCTGGTCAACCTAGTGTATTCATTTGTCAGTGTGCGGTTATTTTGTATGGAGAACCCTGAAGTCTTGATCGCAACAACCCTTTTGGTCTTCAAGAACTGAGGAGATCATTTCAGATTAGATTGCAGCAGTTACAACAATGCAGCATCGATCCGCCTTCAGCAGCTTGCTGACCTGGTTCCAAAAGTGGCAAGAGGTGGATGGTGGTTACTTTCAACTTCTTCTATAGTCAGGTTGTATCTGTATTTCCTTTACTTTCCTGTGTCTTATTTCTCCCTGGTGCTTTTGTCTCCGGCCCACTTTTATTTAGTCCACCATGTATTAAAAATTCGACACAGTTATAATCTGCCAGGAAGTATCATATGAGCGCCCACTTCGCTGCAGAGTGAAAATTTCATTCTGGAAAGAACCTCCTGACTGTGGCAAATCTATGTGTCCGCAATATTTTTTTCTTCAAGGAGTGATAGTTTTGCAAGTTTCACAGGAGAGCTTCTGTGAAGTTTGGAACATAGGAGACGAGGTTCTGGCGGAAGTAAAGCTGTGGGGACTCGTTGTGAGTCATTCTTGGGTAGGTCAGTTGGTAAATCACTTGTCCACGAAAAGCAAACATTACGAGTTAGAGCCTGGGTGCGGCACACAGTTTTAGTCTGCTAGGAAGTTTCAAATTATAGATAGTGCAGCCTCGCTCCCGTTCAAAGGTTTTGAGAGTCCATTGGCCAGTGACTCACTTGAGGCCGTTTCTCTCTCGGTACATACTTTGGAGAGCCAACCACATTCAATACACAGAGAGTCTTCCGTCCAACTTTTTCTTCCCCAATAACACATTTTTACCAATCGATCCCAATGCATGAATCAGTAACGACCAACACACTTTCACACATAAGCCACACAGGAAACGATTATCACTATTACGAGCAATGGAAGAATGTATACCAAGTTTGTTTGCGTCTGCACCAAACACTGAAATATTAGTTTTGTAAATAAAAACCGCCTTTTGCTTGCTAAATTGTATTTTTTTTATTCCAGACTCCTATGGCCTTTTACTTTAAGGGATCTTCAGAGGAATCTAGAATGATACAGTTTTGTTTTGATATGCAATATTTATAGATTATAAAACAGTTCACATCCTGTCTTTTACATAAGTAAGTCATTGCATGCAGTTATTATTGTTTTTGGCTGGCATGTGAGAGCAAAAAGATTTGAACTATTTTATAATCTAGAAATACCGAATATCAAAACTAATGTATATCATTCTAGATTTCACTGAAGATGCCTAAAGGTGAAAGGTCGAAACGCGTCTGGAATCAATAAAATGCATCGTAACAAGAGAAAGGCGGATTTATCACATTTCTGGTAGCCGTCAGCCACAGTCATACTATAAGAATGTACTCGAGCAATCATACAAAGTGCAAAAATATTACAAGAAACCACAACACACAGATGGTATATGGGAGGATGCTGATGTTGCATACCATCTGCTGGTAACCTCAGCGAATATGTTGTACGTAACTCTTCAATGCATTCTAATTTGTCTTCCAAAATTATGAAATGCTTTGTGGTTTTAGAAAGTTGTTCAATATGCAACCAGAAAAATCTTCGACTCTTCTTCCTATTCTATAAAATACTTGGACAGGCAGCTAACAAATTATAAACATAAATTGAATTTTTTTCTGGTCATTGATAAATATTTAATTAAACATTAGTAACATGTGTGGTACAATAGAAAACTACCTTTACTCTGTGTATAAATCTCTTCTTCAGTTGTAACGGGCATCTAGAATGTTATGTAACTGATAGAAACTGCATATCATTGCAGAAGATGTTCGACTGTAAACCGTAATATAAGATTTTTAATATGAAGATTCTCATTTGAGTCACTGGGCTATTTAGAATTTCCGATATGAATAGCACGTAATCATACATACAAATAAATGTAGATAAATGCTGTTAACTGATTCATTCGACATTGTTTCTACATAAATCATACTAATAGTCTACAAATTAACTAACTAGAAGAGTACTCAGCTTAAAACACCTAAACAGCAATGTTTTAAATTCGTTCGGACTTCTGACAGAAAAAAGCGGGTGGCGCACAGAGTAGCTAAAGAGAACAAAGCGAGGGGTGGATGGGTGAAACTCTTAAAAGACTTCATCCTGTGACTCCCGATGTACTGTACAGTAATGAGCTGTAAATGCTAACAAGCAAAACTAGCCCAGGGTGGAAGTTGCGTTACTGAAGAATTTCCACTGAAGAGCTTGAGATGCTACTAAGGACCCAAGATAACGTTACTGAGAAATGCAAACAACTCCTTCAACAAATAAACACTGGGAGAATTATTCACAAGAGCAGTGTTTGGGAACAAAACCAGGAACAGAGGAAACCTTTAATGTAAGGGTTTTCCTCTGAGACTTCAGCTGTAAAGGTAAGGCAGAATATCTTAAACAGACCGAGCGTGGGTCTCAGAGCACCCTACATCACGTCTGAAGAAGTAAATACTGCTTGTTGCGATCTGAAATGGAGTACAGGAAGGCAGTTTGTTTGTAATGTCTCTTTCGTGAGTTTATATTGCGTTACACAAAGGCGTCTATTTCGCATCCGAAGGAAGGGGATATGGGCTACTTTTGCTCAGCTGGAGGGAGTTAAACCGTTCTGATACGGCGGAATAGCGGAGCAAAACAGAGGAAGTGAGTCATGCGAATTCCGAGTCGTTGGTGTATTGGCTGTGCTACTGAAATTTTGAAATGATGGCCACGGTGTGTGAAACGATACGAAATGTTTAATGTGATTTTGCAGAATATTTAGACGTTTGGTAGTTGATCTGGAGCCGAGACGTGAAACGTGGTTGTAAATGTCACTTATCACGATCAGAAATCAAGCGA
Source organism: Schistocerca gregaria (assembly GCF_023897955.1). Classification (NCBI taxonomy): domain Eukaryota; kingdom Metazoa; phylum Arthropoda; class Insecta; order Orthoptera; family Acrididae; genus Schistocerca; species Schistocerca gregaria. The sequence goes on along the minus strand of NC_064921.1, from coordinate 130,915,531 downwards.
TGGAAGGTAGTTTGTTCATAATATCTCTCTCGTGAGCTACCTTGGCAAGAAGTTGGAGCAAGTACACAAAAAACTCTTTAGAAAAACGGGCAATGGTGAAGTGCAATGCGGAGTAGGTGACGTAGCAACAGACATAAAGTCTTCGTCTGTCAAACGAGACAAGACAATAAATGCTTTCTTCAAGGACAGGTACCCGATCTATGGGTGACAATGCTGGGCACGATGGAGATGCAAGGATGTTGTCTGTGTGTTTAATCCCGAAAATCAGTTGGCCCAGAAAATAAAGTCAGTTGCGGCCACAGTTATTAGATTTATAGCGTTCATTTAGAATATCTATATAACTCGGTACACATACGACAGCATCCACTATCTAATACTTATAAATTCTGTAGGGGATATAAAGGTAGAATCAAGTGTTTTGGACAGCCCTTGAGAAAGTATCATTTGTGTGTCCAACAGAAGAATAATCTTAGTATAGCTATCCTATAGTACATGTAAGAATATTGCACATAGTCCTGTTTAGGCAAATGGAGCAAATCGGTAAGTACTTTTTGCATTTGGTAACGTCTATGGTTGACCTAAAGGGGCTAAGGAGGCGCCATTAGTTCATGGGCGGTTCCTTAGAAAACTCTAAAGACAGGGTTTTTACCGTATTTCGTATCAATATCGATCCGTAGATTTCATGTCGGCTAAACGCAACAACTTTGTGAAATTTTTATGACACACTTGTATTCCTATGATCCCGAGCTTGAAAAACATTGAAAATTTTCTTGATGTTTTTAACCAGTTCCGGTATATGGATGTTCAAAGTTACCCTACTTCTGTACGTAAAATTCGCAGTTCGGTATGAGAAGAAACGTACATAACAAATGACTTCAGGAAATTGTTCGAATTTTAACACCATTTTCTCTAGGCATTTATCTAGAAGCCGCATCAGCCCGTTTTCAAAAATCTTCAGCAACTCATGGGCCGTTCCTTAACTCCAACAGAATGCATTTTTGTACTATATTTTCGAAACAGCCGCGGATGCCAAAACGACTAGGTTCAGCAAATGGCTGAATTTTTTACGATATATTACTAAGATCCAGATCTCCAAAGTTCAAAGTTGTTATCTCCTCAGAAGTTCCTTTTTTTTGCTGAGGCGTCAGTCCTCTAACTCTTTCGATATGGCCCGATACCAGTTCCTCTCATATGCCAATTTCTTCATCTCAGAGTAGCGCTTCCAACTTAAGACCTCAATTGCTTGCTTGATGTAGTTAAATCTCTGTCGTTCTCTACAAATTTTACGCTCTACAGCCTCTTCCAGAACGACCGAAATTATTCCCTGGCGTCGTGTCATCCTGTCCCTTCCTTTTGTCACTCGTTTCCTTATGTTGCTTTCCTAGACCACTCCTCACCTTGCCAGACCACACAGTTTTCAAAATGCTTCTGCAGTTTCACATCTCAAATGTGTCGAGTTTCTTCTTTTCTGGTTTTCCCACAGTCTATGTTTCAACACCATACAATGCTCTGCTACAAAGGACATTCTTAGTAATTACTTCGTCAGGTTGAGGACCGAATGAGTTGATTCAGTGGTTACCATACTGGACTTGCATTCGGGAGGAAGACGGTTCAAACCCGAGTCCGGCCGTCCACATTTGGGTTTACGGTGATTTCACTAAGTGGCTTCAGGAAAATGGCGGGATGGTTCTTTCGAAAGGGAACGACCGGTTTTCCTACTCATGCTTGACTTCATCCGTCTCTAATGACCTCGACGTCGACTGGAAATTCAACTCGATCTTCCTTCCTTCCTTACAATTAAAGCCTATGTTTGACATTAGTAAACTTCTCTTGATCAGGATCCTCTTCGCTCCAGAGCTACGGTGCTTTTTAGGCCCTCCTTGCTTCGTCCGTCGTAGCTTATTTTGCTACCTAAGTAGCAGAACTCCCTAATTTCATCTACTTGGCGATCACCAGTTCTGGCATTTAGTCAAATGCAAAATTATGAAACAATTTTAAATCTCCTGTAAGACTTTTTAAAATTTTCAAAAGCTTTCTATGTATTTACCACTCCGCATTTTTTTTTTTTTTTTTTTTTTTTGTAGTAACGATCAGTTTCGATTGTTTCACTACCATCTTCAGATAACATGGCGTACTAGAAATGCTCTAGCAGACCGACGCCTCAGCAAAAGAAGAAACTTCCGAGGAGATAACAACTTTGAACTTTTGAGATATGGATCTTAGTAATATATCGTAAAAATTTCAGCCATTTGCTGAACCTAGTCGTTTTGGACTCCGCGGCTCAGTTTCGTAACGAAGATATAGTACAAAAATGCTTTCTGGTGGAGCTAAGGAACAGCCCATCAATTGCTGAAGATTTTTGAAAACGGGTGATGCGGCTTCTAGATAAATGCGTAGAGAATATGCTGTTAAAATTCGAACAGTTTGCGGTGGTTATTTGTTATGTACATTTCTTCTCATACAGAACTGCGTATTTTACGTACAGAAGTAGGGTACCTTTGAACAGCAATATCCCGTAACTGGTTAAAAATATCAAGCAAAATTTTCTATGTTTGAATGCTCTAGAAAATTCTTACTTTAAATCAGATACAATCTGCTACGTACACCCACACTATCTGATTATATTTCAAGATTTAAAATAAGAATGTTACGAACGATGCAACGATGTTTTACACTGCTAGTGCTTTATATTAGTGATGTGATATGTAGATAGTAATCAGGCTACCGAAACTGGCCATCACTTTCTCAAAAAAAAAAGTTGTGTTACATGCAATTCAGACAACATATACAAAATTTTAAAACAGGTATGCAGAAAGTTTTTAAAACTTTTATATTTACATTGGTTATCTACTTATGTTCACTTGCTCCTATTCTGACAATGTCAAGTAATTTCTATTGTTTAGTTTCTAGATAATCTCGTTTTTGTTACTTCTCGTTATTTCCGCCTCTCTTCCATTTCCTCACAATACTTATTCTGTACTCATCTGACTGCTCATTCTGTTCAACAGGTTCTGTAATTCGTCTGTCGTGTCACAGAGGATAGTACTGTAGTCAGCGATTTTCGTCGTGGGTATCCTTTCACCTTGAATTTTAATCAAAAAACGGTTCAAATGGCTCTCAGCAGTATCGGACTTAACATCTATGGTCATCAGTCCCCTAGAACTTGGAACTACTTAAACCTAACTAACGTAAAGACATCACACTCATCCATGCTCGAGGCAGGACTCGAAACTGCGACCGTAGCAGTCGCGCAGTTCCAGACTGAAGCGCCTAGAACCGCTCGGCCACAGGGCGGGCGAATTCTAATCCCACTCTTGAACATTTCTTTTATTTCTCTCAATCGTTCTTCGATGAATAGATTGAACTGTAGGGGCGAAAGTCTTCATACCTGTATTACCCCCTCCACCCGCCACTTTCATCCAATTACTTTGTTCTGGTCACCCAGTCTTATTGTTCCCTCTTGAATCTTCAACATATTGTGTATGACCGTCTTTCCCTATAGCTAACTCCTATTTCTCTCAGAATTTCTAACATCTTGCACCACAGTCGACTAATTCTATGGTTCAAATGGCTCTGAGCACTATGGAGCACAACATCAGTGGTCATCAGTCCCATAGAACTTAGAACTACTTAAACCTAACTAACCTAAGGACATCACACACATCCATGTCCGAGGCAGGATACAAACCTGCGACTGCAGTGGTTACGCGGTTCCAGACTGGAGCGCCTAAAACAGCACGGCCACACCGGCCGGCTCAAATTCTATGAACGTGTCTTAGTTTTTCTACAGTCTTATTGTCCAGATCCCGTAATTGTTCGCCGGTGCAACTATCCAACATTTTCAAGTGGTGGTAGCTGCTGTTGTCACATCTACAAGGCTCGATTGATGATAAGTGCGCGGCCTCGTCAAAAATTATCAGGCCAGGAATAGACAATACGCGTGCGCAGAAAGACGCTCGCAGTTGGAGGAAAGAGGCGCTGTCAGTAACCCGTTACTGGTAGCCGTAGAAAGGCCTTCCTCGATTGCGGTGTGGACAGTGACTGTGCTGCCAGGCTCTTCTGTGGTTATATGCTGAATGATATCTCAGCACTGCGCCTCGTCGAGGCATGAATTGGGAGTTCTTGATTCTTCTGTTTTGATTTAATGTCAGCCAGTGCAGGATTCCAGTTACGCTTAATTAACCTGCATGCCTATTGATAAGATTGTCCGCCATACGGATATGTATGACCTCCTTAAAAACAAAGCCACAGCAAGATAACACTGAGGGCAAAACTTCCGTCTCCTCATAAAACATGCAATGTCCCGTCTCTAGGTAATGCTCCAGTACCGCTTATTTTTTCAGGCTGACCCAGACGTTTACGACGGTGTTAAGTGCAACGTTCTCGCACGGTTCAGCACGTCTGCCCAATATCAAATTTCCCACATAAGCATGGGATCTTATATGCATCATATTTTCTAAGGCCAAGACTGTCTGACCGAACACATATAAATCCTCAATTTTGCTGGTAGCCGGAAATCACACTTGATGGCGTGTCTCTTCAGGATTTTTTATATTCTTAAAGACATGATGCAAAAATACGGCTAGAATGCAACTGGAATGGGTGTCTTTATTAAGTCCGTCCTATGAACTTGTCAGCGACTTGGATGCGTGAGCTGTGAATCTGGTTGAGCGATTACTCTCACATTTGTCGGCTCTTGAAGTCGTCGACATGATGTGGAAGATGTTTTTCCAAAAGACGGATGGTATATTACCTGTCTCGTACATTCTACACACCAACGTGAATATTCGTTTTGTTATCACTTCCACCAATGATTTCAGATATTCCGGTGCGACGTTAACTAAGTCTTCTGCCTTATTTGACCTCAATCTTCTCAAAGGTATTTTAAATTATGATTCTAAAGCTGGATCCCCTACCTCTTCTCTATTGTCTCCTGTTTCTTCTTGTATCACATATCAGGCAAGGCCTCCCTCTTATAAATGTCATCAGTGTACTCTTTCGACCGATCTCCCTCTCCTCTGCATTCAACTGTGGAATTCCCCTTCCTTAGACGACCTCAGAAAGCCTCCTTTTATGATTTTCGTCAAAGCAAAACCGAGCCGGTGATGCTAAGACAGCAGATTGAAATCTTCACGATGTGTTCTTAAGAACCCGAACTCGAATGGTCTTGAAAACATTGTTGATATATTTATCAATTTCAGAACTACAGCTGTTCACAATTACCTTACGCGTGTATACAGTATGCGCAACAATCTGCAGTTGTTTGTTGACGATGCTCTCGTGAACGCGAAGATATCATCGTTGAGTAACTGCAGGGGGACACAAGATAAAAGTAACAGTTGTTGTGATCAATGGCAGCTAGCTCTAATTTAGGAAATTTGTAAGTTAATGCAGATGAGTAGCAAAAACAAACCCGTAAAACTGGAACGTTATTAGTATCGTTCTGCTTAAATATATGGCCGTGAAGGTGCCAAGCGACGTTAAACAGAACTAGCATATGGGCAATGTGGTAGGGATGCAGATGGGCGACCTCGGCTTATTGTAAAGATTTTGCTAAAGTGTTTCATCTCTAAAGGAGACCGCACTTATGTTCCTAGAGCGACCTATTCTTGAGTTATGCTTGAGGGTTCTGGATCCGCACCTGCTCTGATTAAAGGAATGCAATTAAGCAATTCAGAGCAGGGCGGTCAGATTTGTTACCGGTAGGTTCGAAAACACATAACTTTTACGGAGATCCGTCGGGAACTCAAATGGGAATCCCTAGAAGGAAGGAAAACTTTTCGAAGAAAACTATCGAGAAAATTTAGAGAACCAGCACTTGAAGGTGATTGCAGATCGATTCTACTGCCGCAATCATACATTTCGCTTGAGGAACATACAGGTAAGAGAAATTAAGGCTCATAGTGAGGCATCTAGGCAGTCGTTTTTCCCTCTGTCTTTTTGCTAATTGAACAGAAAGCATATTTCTGGCAGTGTTACATGGTGCCCTCTACTATTGTAAGTAGGCTGTTAAGGTTTTTTTATTGGTAACGCCACATAGCGCTCTGTATGAAAAATCACTGGCTGTGCTGTGCGCAGTCTGTGGCTAGTTTTGCATTGTTGTCTGCCATTGTAGTGTCGGGCAGCGGCAGCTGGATGCTAACAGCGCGTAGCGTTGCGCAGTTGGAGGTGAGCCGCCAATAGTGGTGGACGTGGGGAGAGAGATGGCGGAGTTTTGAAATTTGTAAGAATTGGTGTCATGAGCTGATATATATATTGTGACTATAAAGGTAAATACATTGTTTGTTCTCTATTAAAATCTTTCATTTGCTAACTGTGCCTATTATTAGTTAGTGACTTCCGTAGTTTGAAACTTTTAGTTAGCTGGCAGTAGTGGCGCTCGCAGTATTGCAGTAGTTCGAGTAACGAAGATTTTTGTGAGGTAAGTGATTTGTGAAAGGTATAGGTTATTGTTAGTCAGGGCCATTCTTTTGTAGGGATTTTTGAAAGTCAGATTGCGTTGCGCTAAAAATATTGTTTCAGTTTAAGCACAGTCTTGTATAATTTTTCTAAGGGGACGTTTCACAATGCGTGGGATCGCGGAGTATGTATTTAGATGTAGGTGTAGATGTAGAAAACAGGCACGTGAACTCCGGTGTGAGGAGAGATCCAACTAATAAATAAAAGTAGCATACTGCTCATAATTTCAGCATTATATTCTAATTTACCAGGAAGAGTCATCATTCCGTTTTTCAAACTTCTCTATACGCTATCGAGAAACACCTCAAAAACATGTGTAACAAAGTGAGCCTCAGATACAAAGTGGGCTCTGCAAGGCAAATGCGTGTAATTTTTACACTACATTCTTGAAATTCCAATCTCGAACTGTGTTGGCAATTTCTTCATATATTTATCTGTTTCCGAGACACAGAGTATAAAGGCTCCTTTAAAAATAAGAAAATTTTTTTCGTTTACCACTACTACTACTAGGCTAATTACTGTTTAGCTCTGCAGGACCTTTATACTGAAATATTTCCCACACCATCCTGTATTGTCTTTCTATGTGTGCGAGTAACTGTATGATCACTGTTGTGGGTAAATACATACAGCGTACACAGGGCGATGTGTGAAACTGATAGCGATTACACGCTTCCGCTGTTGTAGAAATCTGCTCCAGATGTTGCAGATACCGTGTTGAGCTGAAAGTGGTAACTAAAGTACGGAGAAATACGTATTCTGCGGGGCTCTGTTGCATAGCAATCAGATTGCTTTCAGTTCTGAGAAATGTCCAGGTACTATTGGGGATTTGAATGATCCATGAAGTGACTTCTTTTCCGAAGAAAATATCGAACTGTTTCACTAGAACTGATCGCTCCCGTCAGAACTGTTCTCAAGCTGGTGTTTATTAGTAAATCACAATAGAAGTATATCGCTGGGTGTATAATAACACGTACCTTCTTGAAACTAACAATATTTTATTGTTCTATTAACTGATTTCCTTCCATATACACATATATTTTACAATGTGAATCAAAAACTCGCAATGGCGTCGATTTTTACACATAACAATGGCTCTCCTCTCATTGTGTTTTTACTCTTAAGAAGAACAAAAGCTCTGTCTCCTAAGAAGAATTATGTGAGCGCTGACCTCCACAGAGAAATAAACATCTTTGTCTCTCTCTCTCTCTCTGTCTCTCTCTCTCTCTCTATCTCGCACTGCCACAGCAATTTACGCTGCATGATACATCATATATGCCCCTCTTGTGGACGAACATTTTTGGGCAAAAACAAACACGATCGTTCACACAACACTATATCGATGATTGTTTATGAAGCTGTATTAATGTCCACTAGAGTATTAATGTCCACTAGAGTATTAAAGTCCACTATATTTCTTATGATATTTGGGTATTAGTGAATGACTATCTAAATGGAAATTATAGATTTGGGTCCATATACTGCTGACAAGGCCTGTGGTGCTTGAAAATTCCTGATACAGCTTATATGCGTAGCTTACATGCTTGCTTTTATTCATTTGTCGACGATGGCATGAGATGTGATTAGAAACCTTTTTCATCATCACTCAAAACTTCTGTCACTCGCCTTGGGATGTCTCAAACGGATATTCTAGCCATTCGGCCAAGCCCCACAAAGGAAAACCAAGGAAAGCCTCGGGATAGATTTACCATCCTCGTATTTCTCATTTGCAAAGAAAATTAATTGAATTACAATGGGAAAAAATATTTACAATATGGATTTTTTGAATGAATATAAACACTATTCACAAGAGAAACACAATACTGTTAATCTTCTGTGTCTTGAGGTGAACCATCGACATGTTGGTTAACGTCCATCTACGATTCCCTTCTATCTGTCATTTCCGGGTAACTGATTGAATTCTATTCCCATTTCACCGTCTCCTCGAGGCTATTATGGTTTTCCGCATATGATTAACATGAAAATAAGAGACAGTTTAAGTTACGTGGAAAAGGTGTTTGATCTACGCTGAGCTGAAACAGAATCTAATATAAAGTCTTTCTAATTCTCTGTCCTGAATTCGAAATATTCGGAAGTCGTAAGATGTTCTTCATTTCTAGCAACAACCCTAGAATGCACTATACACAAATCCAACTGGTGCTGCCGTGTCAACTTATGCTCGTCATCGTTCAGATGGACTTTAACACTTGTTGATGTGCTTATAACTGAAAGGCATGCAGTGATTTGTCGATGAGTCACGTGGAGTTCCCACATGACTCCACAAACACTGCATATGCAAACGGCGCGGTTGGTGCTCGCTTCTTTGGCCAGCGGCGTGGCTGCGATACACTCCGTAATTCAGTCGGCGAGCAGGTGGTGTTCCGGCATTCCCAGGGGTTGGTCACTTGCGTCGTGAGTCTCCCCTTCCCTCTGGGCATGTGGTTTCTGCGGGACGCGGTTTCAAGAGGCAAACAGGGACCTCTGACATACGCTCTGCTCTCCGGCCTGCTCGACTGGTTTTGCATGTCTTTGCCTGTTCCTCAACGTCCATTCACTCCCTCATTCCTTCCCCAAACTGCGTTTCTCTCATATCCACTTTCATCACGCGATTGATGTGACCTAAACAAGTTTACGGAACATTCATTAACAATACTGTTCACATACATACAATTACAATCTATTCTTGTATTTATAATAACTTTACATCAATATAAATTTCCCTTCACTGTTACTTTCAGTGAGTTTACTCAAATAATACAACATTGTGAATTATTATTTATTCTAATCTCTTTACTACTTGATCTTTAAGTAATTAATTTTTTTTCTTACTGAATCCTGCTAAAAGTACCCAAGTTTACGTTTATTTCATCACAGTTCATTATATCACACAAAGATTTTAGAACAATGTACTTAATCGTTTTGGTTGCGAACTTCTGTGAGTTTATATTCGTTACTGGTTATTAATGTGGTTATCTCTCGATTTAATGCAGTACAAGTTATACCAGATGGGTCTACCAACACTAACATCCTCCTATGAACTACTCATGCATTGCTGCATACTATTATTCACCCAAAGACTAATGTTACCACAATACCTATGCTATTGAATTTTCTTTTTCTTTCACAGAATTCTAGTCCTTCAGTTCCTTGCTTTGTTTCTGATAATGCATGCTTCATCCATCCTTCACATCAATTCATTAGCAACTCGTATCATACATTGCATTGAAACAGTAAATCGTAAGTTTGTATAGAAAAAGGAAAAATTCAAGTTTACCTTAAGTCTCCTCCAACACCTACCGGGCCCCTTATGACGATGCATTTGTTTCATGCAAAAATTCCTGCCATCTTCCTCATAGTTCTTACATTTCTTTATACGATCACCAATGCATCTTCTCACGTCATACCGGAAATTAGATATTACGTCCCTATTTGTTCTTTCAAAACTTCACATCCCATAAATAGTTCGATGTGCGAAATGTGGTGCTTTATGATTGACTTTTCATCTCGTAAGATTTACAGTTCCATGAAGGTATTGGAGAATATTCTTCACGCTTCGTGAGGACCACAAAATACTTGGAAAAATTTACTATTTAAATACTGGCTTTTCTTTGACCTGTTCCTGGATTTTGGTGACACTTTATCACCCACAGTGATTGTCATCTTCCATTTACCAGTTGGACCATTCACAATTTTCTTTCTTCACAGGCATTACAATAACTTTCGCTTGGCGTGGTCGGCCGAGAGGGATTAGCCGAGCGGTCTAAGGTACTGCAGTCATGGACTGTGCGGCTGATCCCGGCGGAGGTTCGAGTCCTCCTTTGGGCATGGGTGTGTGTGTTTGTCCTTAGTATAATTTAGGTTACGTAGTGTCTAAGCTTAAGGACTGATGACCTTAGCAGGAAAGTCCCATAAGGTTTCTCACACATTTGAACATTTTGGCGGGTTCACATTGGTTCAAATGGCTCTGAGCACTATGGGACTCAACTGCTGTGGTCATCAGTCCCCTAGAACTTAGAACTACTTAAACCTAACTAACCTAAAGACATCACACATATCCATGCCCGAGGCAGGATTCGAACCTGCGACCGTAGCTGTCGCACGGCTCCGGACTGCGCGCCTAGAACCTCGAGACCACCGCGTCCGGCGCGGGTTCACATTGTATTCTTCGCCTTCTAGATCGTTTTCTATCTAGTTTTCTTTTCTTGATATCTTATTCTCCCGACCATACGCATCGTTAACGTTTCTTGTTTATCCTCACGACCTACATTACTAATTTCCTCTATACTCCACACCCCTGTAATACCTCTCCAGGTATATGTATGCGTGTGTGAGTATCAAAGGTTCCCAGGAACAAATGGGAGACACAAAAGTCAAGGCCAAGACACTATACTATTCATTAAAATCCTACTTGGCCTAACACCAGCTGACACATGGGCAAACATTTTGATCTGTTCACTTACCTACTCCACTGTCACAACCCTACCCATGTTTACATTATTCACCATTCTGTTTGTATAACCTTACTTCTTATTTTCCTCTTTCTCTCAGCCTACCAGATCGCATAATTCTCTGCTGTTCTATTGTTTATTTTTTCTTGAATTACATCTGCTCTTCCAATGATCACGAACTGCCATTCGTTCTCTCTCTTGAAGCCTCCACTTTTCCTCTTATTGTCCAGATGTGACAGTGTTACGACCGTAAATGAAAACTCGCAGTGATCATCGAAATTCTTCCAATTCCGACGGAATGCCCCCAGTCAATGAGAGTTCTTGCTGGAGACAGAGTGGCTTCTTTGTCATATCTATGTTGATCAGTACGGATTGTTTGTGCGAGACATCCAGATAATGGTTGCGCTGTACTAACTCCCAAAAGTACTGGATAGGTTTCTGATGTTTTGACATGACATAGGGTTCTAATAAATATGTCTGCTTTTGCTTCTTTTTGAATCATCTTCGACCAATAAATCCGGAGGGATGCCTGTTGGAACTCTTCAAAGGTTTCACACTCGTTCGCGCTGCCGTATGTGGTACTCTATACTTCTCCACGGAAATGGCCGAATCCTAAGTGGATCTTATTTATCAATTTGACTAATCCAATCCTGGGTATGTAGCACATTTGTTTCATTAGAGACAGGTACACAGTTCACCCCGCGACACAAAGAGCTATCTTACCTTATCCTCCTTAGTATGGATGGCATCATTTAATAGTCTTTCCTGTTGTCATTTGTTGCCCGCCCTCTTTTCCAGTTTTCTTTTGTAGCACCTAGGAATTCAGATAACCTTGGTATGATGCATTAGATATTCAGATGGCGCGTTGCAGCGACAGTGGCGCCATGGCTGTAGTCGCGAGGCCTTTAAACTTGCCCCGGAGAGTGGTGTTCAGTAACGGCACAGTATTTTTGTGTGTGGATCTGCACGCTTCCGTCGAGATCTTTATTTGTTTTTGTTCATCTTGCCTCACATATCAGTCACAGTAGTTCCCAAAAAAGGTCGTCCACTTATCGTTGCGATAAGAGAACTCCACTTAAAATCTGAATTTCTGACAATTTATTCGCTTTTATGTGGAATCCATATAAAAAACAAACGAGGCTGATAATCAGATCAATGCGGCAAGTGAGAAAAACAGCTCAAATCTCCATCGAGCCTTTGATTGAGATTCAGTGTTTGTAATACTACGCTTGAAATAGACAGATAAACGTCATTTGGTAACAAGAGACAGTGTGAATGTTGACCTAACTCTGACGCAAGAGGGCTACAGGTAAATGTATGGAACCTTCCACCAATAACACGCTTTCTCTGCACATACATGCCGTCATGCCGGAGCTAGGGGTCGCACCCTGTGAGCCGACGACCACTACCTCAAAGTCAAACCGAGGCACATTGATGTCACCTCACTGACGCGCCATCATCCAGAAGTCGTCATCTGCCACCATCCAACGTCATGCCATTGTAGCCGGGCCGCCATTTTCATCCTCAGGGATCGACTTTGACAGCGCGTCCGTGCCTTCGTGCCACGGACTGGGGATCGCGTCCTGTCATCTGTAGACTACATCCTTCAGAAAAACCGATCAGTTGCCAAAATCACAAAATATCACTTTAGCTTCATTTCCTTCCGTCAAAGACATAAGAAAAATTTATTAGTGCCATAATGAAACTTTCTTTCGTTATAACCTATGTATGTCATATTCTATGTAGTAATAATTGTACACTTGTCTCATGTGATACGACGGTGTTGTGCTGTTATGTGGCAACTTGACAACTCTTAGTCTGCTCACGAGTTGTCGCCATTAATTGCACGCGTTGATCACGTAGGCTGACGTGAGGATCAACGAACTATACTTGACGGGATGTATCTGGAACATCTTAGGTGATTAGAAAGTTAGTAGACAAGAATACCACTAAATACTTAGCTTAAATTCAGCATCAGCGGTGTACGTCGATCTTGACTTTGTACAACGATATTTACAAGTGCAGTTATAGACTGAACTGCGAATACTTCTTTACAATTCTGATTGCTTCACAAATGTAGATCAATTGTCAATGCATAAAGTGTATGTGGCGCCTGGCTAGGTCGTAGCTACTGACTTAGCTGAATGCTATGCTAACTAGCGTCTCTGCAAATGAAATCTCTGAAACTATAAGAAGTGAACCATTCCTATTAAAGTCGGCTGCAGAACTGAGCAGTGCGCTAGTTTGTCTCGTAAGACCAGCAGAGTGGCGGCGCTCGGTCTGCTAGCGTCGACAATGGCGAGTCGCGTGTCTCATACGTACTGACGGTCCGCGGCTGATTTGAAGCCTACAACCTAGCTAGTGTGGTGCCTTCCAGTGACACCACAGTAACTTCATACAGGTACACCCAAGCCGGCCGGGGTGGCAGTGCGGTTCTAGGCGCTACAGTCTGGAACCGCAGGACCATTACGGTCGCAGGTTCAAATCCTGCCTCGAGCATGGATGTGTGTGGTGTCCTTAGGTTAGTTAGGTTTAAGTAGTTCTACGTTCTGGGAGACAGATGACCTCAGAAGTTAAGTCCCATAGTGCTCAGAGCCATTTGAACCATTTGAACACCGAAACGGTGGGTATGTCACAGATTAAGAGTTGAAATTCTCCATGACGGAAAAGATGGTCACCAGTGTGCATTAATATCGTTCGCGTTTAATGATGTCGCCAGGTCTCGAAGGGTGTACAAGGAAAGTGAACAGTGTCAGATGTTGACTGTTCACTGTTAAGGACATGGAGCTGCCACGTACTTACGATGTGGCTCAGAATTTCGATGGGAGTGGAGTTTGTGAGTGGTGCAGGTGTGCAATCTTTACAAAGTACTTTCATTCATTAATATGAAACCGACACTACCACAGCACATGTGTTACCATTAGTGGCAAGCACTTGTATTCAGTCTACCAAATTAGGCAACTTCCAATATAATAATATACATTTAATGAATCTACAGTCTGGCCCCACAGTAATAAAATAATTACCTTTTGAAAAGGTCATCAGAATAAATATATTAGAGCTCCACTTACACTATGGTAATAAATGGGGCACTGAAACAACTCTGCAACAAATAAAGACTAGCTCACCAGACAGTACAACAACACCCAGCACAAACAATAATCTACATATTGGACAAACAACTGGTACTGGCAATGCAACTTTCAGCGACAATCGAACTCTCAACTCTGAGGGCGCATAGGCGTAACAGACACAGTTAAGATCCTGAATACCGTACTCGCACAACAGATGACCTCCTGGCCTCACTATTCTTCATCAAATCAAATACAATACAATCAGTGCAAACCGCAGCCACACCTTGCTATTTCAATTGAGGTACAAGTATGTGAGGCACTGTTCTACCAGTGCGACCCCACTGTGTTCCGACTACTCAACAGTTGGTGACACTCTGATTCCAGTACAAATGCAGTTATGAACATCACTCAGTGCCACAAGTCACTAGTAAGCGCTGCCTCCAAATCGTCATAACGGAAGCTCCCGTCCGCATTTCCTCGGCAATTACTCCTTCGTTTCCAGCTGTCGTAAGGTAAACGCCGTCTGTTGATGCAGGTGAATACTGAATCGTGTTACAGCCTGCCACACCCCATGCTGACAGCACACTGTCCACTTGCTCTGTTGTCTCGATTCTATCTCTCCGACTCCACGGCAACGTTCAACTTGTCCAATGTCTGTATATGTTCTCCGTCGCATTCCAACTGTCAAGCTTCTCTGGTTCTCCTGGTGACTGCGCCTCAAGTTCCTCCTACCACATGGAAACGTGCCGACACCAGCATTCCTTAGCCAGACATGGGTAATAAAAGCAAGCTCGGCCGTAATTTAGTCGTCAGTATTTCCGAGATTCTCAACAGGCTTTTCATCGTGACCTATTGACGCAGTCAGACATGAAAGAGGTTCTTGCTACGTCAGTCCCCTAGAATGTAGAACTACTTAAACATAACTAACCTAAGGACAGCACACACATCCACGCCCGAGGCAGGATTTGAACCTGCGACCATAGCGGTCGCGCGGTCCCAGACTGTAGCGCCTAGAACCGCTCGGCCACTCCGGCTGGCTGCTATGTAAATGGTTAAGCCTATCAACGCTAAAAAAAGCAATATCGCTATAAGATTCATGAATATCGTTTGAATCTGCTTCCCTAGTGTCCTGTATCAAAATTCTTCAGTGGTGTTCGGTTTTCATCGCTACAGGTCACCAACGAAGGAGATTTCCGCAAATTGAAGGTATTTTATCGTGTCATTTACATAACAACATAACCGCTACACCAGTTCATGATGAAAAGCCAGGTAACCATCTATGCCAAGAACTACATGATCGGCCCATCCTACTGGCACAGTTCTGCTGCTGTAAGGATAACAGGTGCGTCGCAGTGGGTGAGTTCAATTGCGCGGCAAGTGGAAACGAACTCTAAAGCTGAATTATGTGGTATCGTACAACGAGACCAGAGGCACAAACTTCATCGAAGTTGGTGCTGATCGGGAAGTCCAGATATTGCACAACTTGATTTCCACTTCATCAGCAAGCTGAAGGAACATCCTTGGTGAAAACTTTCACACAGGGGCTGTCGAATGACTTCATAATTAAAGACCTAGGAGCTGAAGATTCGGTAGGAAGTTACGGCCGGCGTTTGCCGAGACTTAGTGACTATCTTGAAAAGTAGTCTTACATATCGGTGTCACTTTGAGGTATACTGTAGCGAAGCCCCGCTTATGTACTGCCTACTTTACCTCCGGGTTAACCGAGGTACCTTTTGAACATAATTTACGAGTACGTAGAATGTATTTTCGTAGCGAAGCTCCAATATTTTGTTCATTCACAACTGCGTAGTTCTTAGCTTTCGAAAACGATACAGAAATGCATCAAATTCCTTGTGTGTAATTGTAACATTGTTCAAATACGTAATTTAAAATAATTGTTAATCACTTAGGATTTTTAAGAAGGGAACTTTTACAGCGACTGCTTGAAAACTGAGATATATATTGAAGCTGATGCTGGGTTCTCGTGGTCTTGTCTTGAATGTTATTTTGCGCTATGGCGTCGTCGTGTGCGCATATCTCGAAGTAAAAAGTACGTAGTGTTGCTGGAGTATGCTAGGCCTCATTTTGTTTCATTTAGTAACACGTCGACGAACCTTCAGTTCAGTCATTTATAAAAACACAGATTAAGAGCCAACACTTCGCTTCAAGAATACACAGCTCGTTTAAATGTAGTTTAAATAGTTCATAGTCGCTGCGTGGGATGTTAGCGAACTGTTTAAAAATTGGCTCTGAGCACTATGGGACTTAACATCTGTGGTCATCAGTCCCCTAGAACTTAGAACTATTTAAACCTAACTAACCTAAGGACATCACACACGTCCATGCCAGAGGCAGGATTCCAACCTGCGGCCGTAGCAGTCGCGCGGTTCCGGACTGAGCCCCTAGAACCGCTAGACCACCGCGGCCGGCAGCGAACAGTTTATTACACACCCTACAGGACAGGCTGCATCGACGTAATGCCTGCACTACTGATTCTGATATTTAATTATAGATATGCAAAGTACATTGTCTTTCTCTTTTTTGTTCTTATAGGCCGATAAATGATCATTGACAACGTATTAAAATGTTCCAGCTAGCTCAAAGTTTATGTCCGACCATAGATTATAACCACTTGCAGCACTGAAAATTTACACTAACACATGAATGTCAATATCGACACTGTTAGCTTTTGCATATGTTCGCACTAACATGCAGTAAATTTCACCTTTCAAATTTCACTTCATAGTTCCATTTAACGTCAAATATCACAAATATTCAGTTCTAGTCAACAAAGAATCTGTCTTAACTCTCTCCTTAAATAAATTCAAGTCCCTGAAACCCTAACTTTGGATGATGAAAATTACGCGGACTTGGCACAGATAACACTTTTGTAAAACGATCAGTATGCTTTTTAAAAGAAATTGGTGTATTTTCATTACTTCGCTCTACATTATCAGTCGCAACACCAGTAATAATAGCAATCACAGGATAGGAATCTGAACAGGAATCGGAATAGCAATGATTTAACAATGATGGTTACGTGCATACACAGAAAAAACAAACTATGCTATTACTGCTTGGTTCTCTTACAACCTTATGTTTTTAGTCATTTTACTTGCTTCAATTAAAATTTATCTTAAATATTTCAAACAATGATAATTAAATATTATGATGAAAGGAAGAATTACTGAAATATTTCTTAACACGAACGGAAATGCGAGAGTGGTTACAATATCTGCCCTGAAACAGAATAATAATACGTATTTGAATTTATGCCTGGGCAACGGTCTTGCAGCAGTGGATCCAGCGGTTCCCGTGGGATCACCTACGTTAAGCGCTGTCGGGCGTGGTAGGCACTTGGATGGGTAACCATCCACGCCGCCATGCGCTGTCGCCATGCACTGAGCCTCGTGATTCAAATTCAGGTGCTACTCGACCGAATATTAGCGACTTTGGTCAAGAATACCATCATAACGACATGGAGAGCGGTGTTCTGACCCCACGCCCCCCCCCCCCCCCCCTCCTATCCGCATCCTCGACTGAGGATGACACGGTGGTCGGATGGTCCCGGTAGGCCACTTGTGGCCTGAAGACGGAGTGCTTTTCTATTGGAGTTTATGCCATCAGCCTCTGAGAGAAAAAGTAAATAATATGCCCTAACGCAACTTTATACTGGAATGACTTTAACTCTATCAATACCAACGTATTTCAGAATATATTCTGGCCTAACGAGGAACAGAACAAAGAAAATAATAGCCATTTACATCCGCAACTTTCCTTCCACGCAAAGCTGTGCAGGTCACTCTTCAAGGCTTACGTTCCTCTCTGTTGCACTGCCGCAAAAACCAAAAGCTAAAAAATACAAGCGCGATTGACGGAAGACCTGCTAAAATGGAGAATAACGGTAATTTAAAAATTAACTGTACATTACAACTTGCAAAATTTGCATATGTTTTAATAACGAACAATATGATTCCACTAATATCGCAATATGTGTTCCTCCTACTAGACTCAAACTCTTCTGTCTCTTAAAATGTAATCATATCGGAATAAATGATGACTTTTCTATTCACAACGTGTATCGAAAAGTTGGAAACTGTGGCACCCGTTTTTTCCTTCGAGTTTCAAGGAGCGCCTTTCCCTCTAGGTTCCGCAGTGCCTGTCTGTTAAAAAGCCATGTCACCCTATCTAATGAAAGTGTAACACTTGATATACAAACCAAGCTTTCATAGACTAAAACTGAACTAAACTCCGTCCGAACAGGCCTTGAAAGGCTTAACGGTACCGACCGGCCGCCGTGTCATCCTCGGCCCACAGGAGTCACTGCATGCGGATATGTAGCGGAACATTTGATCAGCACACCTATTTCCCTGCCGTATGTTAGTTTACGAGACCGGAGCCGCAACTTCTCAATCAAATAGCTCCCCAGTTGGCCTCGCGAGGGCTGAGTACATCCCGCTGGCCAACAGCGCTCGGCAGGCCAGATGGTCACCCAACCAACTGCTAGCCCAGCCCGACAGCGCTTAACTTCAGTGATTTGACTGGAACCGTTGTTACCACTGCGGCAAGGTCGTTGACAAAAGAACAATCATTTTATTTTGAATTTCACGTCCAGACTACAGAAAATACAACTTATATTAATAAAAACATATCATAACATGAAGAAATTATTTTTGTATAGGAAATGTGAGAGATTCATGAAGCACGATTGTCTCCCAAATCAGAAGGCTGAGGGCCGTGTTGCCTCCTACCCTGCCAGGACGAAAGGCAAGAGAAACTATTAGCTAACTGAAACGTATTGAAATAAAATAATGCAATAAAACTAACGATTAATTCGAATTAAAGAGAAACGTAATAGTACAATACCTATGAAACGTACCTTACGTCTGCTCTTTCTATTGTTTAGGAGAAATGTGAAGCTGATGGGTCCTCGCATTTTCTTCCGCGTTTGGAGATATATTTGAAAGACAAAACTCACGTTTGCTCGAAAACATATTGAAGAGTTTCTTTTAACATTTGTTTGTGGTGAGGGCAAAAATCCTAAATGTGAAGCCGAAAAGCCATTTTTAGATATTCTTCTTCCATAGAAATCCAAAAGGCTTCAAGAGACAATTCCTTATGTTTAATCATCAGTCCACGATCAGTAATTGTAACCGCCAGTTTTCCTTCTGTTAATGTTAGCCGAAGTCACCTGAAGTTTTCATGAATGGGTTTCGAATCCAGTCGCACTGTTCAGTGTTGAGGTATAGAAAATATGAACTCATTTTCTCTTCTAAACTTATTAAATGATCTACTACTGTTGTAAGTATTACATTTATGCACGTGCTCCTTATCAACGGGAACATTTCCATGTTACCTTGAAGAGCTTTTCTTTTCCATATTTGTAGTTTTCTGTGAAACGCTTTAATTTTGTCGGTGGATGTGAGGATATTTTCTTCTTATCCTTGCACGCTAGTGTTTAAAATATTGAAGCGCTGAAATATATCGGGCAAATACTGCGATCTGTCCACCAAAATTCACTCCGAAGGAGGTTGCAAAAATGTAAATGTTTCATTTCTTCGAAAAACACGTTCTTGACGTAGCTCAACCTGACATCAGTGTGTTAAAGGAACCGTCTGTGTTCTGACTTCATATCGACACAAAGTGTTTTGAATAAACGGCTTTTGACAGGCATTGTTTTAATAAAACTTACCCTCTGAACAACTAGCTCTAAGACTTCTCTCAGTTTTTCTCCCTATGTTTTTGCTATTAAGGCCTCGCTGTGAAGAAAGCGCTGAGTTACGGTAACATCTTCATTTTGATTTTTTACAAAAGAAGTAAGGGCCTTCACACAGCCTATCACTGAAGGGGCGCCATCTGTAGTAATGCCTTCAAACGCCTTCCAAGTTAACTGCCACTTGTTCAGATAATCATGTAAAACGCTATAAACGTCCTCACCTTTAGTAGACACACTTAATTCTTTGCAAAAAAGAAACTTATTTACTATTTGATCTTGATTAATGAAATGGACAAATGCTAAGAGTTGCGCTTGGTTGGTAATGTCTGTTGATTCATCAGCTTGATCCTAAGTTTATTACTGCAGACTTTTTCTCAGTATCAGTAGACATTTTTATAATGTGCCTGTGATCGGTATCATTTGACAAAAGGATCTTGCTTATTGTCATAGCTGCTTCATATCCTAGCGTCGCCATCACCTTTTTTTCCCTTTTTTTTGCGAGCAGGCAAAATAAGTGACTCGCCCAAGGTATGAGTTTATATACTCTTTGCTATTAGTTCAGAGACTTGATAGGAAGCGATCAGAGTTTAATCAGAAACATATAACACACTTTTAAAAGAATTTTCTGCCCTTGTTGGCTCTCAGACAATATCTTGAAATAGCTTATGGGTTTATCTTGCAAATGTGTATTGTTTTAAAATTTACTAGAAAGCAGAGATTCATTTGCCATTTTATACCGACATACTAAGCATAGTGGGGAAGGATAATCTTCACAACTAGCCCCAGTGAAACCACAGCTTAAGTAGCTTAGGAGTAGACCGCTGTTTTGCTTTTTTACTTGCACAGCGTTTGTTCATTCCAGTATCGGGTTCTTCAAGGGCATGCTTATTTTTCATAAATCTGTCCATTTGATTCGATTGTATTTTGCATAAAAGATTCACCTCTAGCGCTTTGAAAATAAGCATTATGCTCTACACAAAAGACGAGCTAACACCACCTGCGTGACATGTCACCTGAAAGCTCTTCCATAACTTCAAGCACACAACAATGGAAACGTGTTTTTCTTCTGGGCCTGGATTCTTGTGCCTCCATGAGTTACTAGTGCTGCCAACGATAATTTTCAAGTTCCGTTAACCTTGCTGGAAGCTTCTGTCAAGAATCCCATTAATCATTTAAGCGCAGTGGAAACTACGCTCAGAAGTAGCAATGAACAATGACGATCATGTTCACATGCGCTACTCGTCTGTAGCAAAGAACATGAAATGAAATTCTTTTAGTCACAGACAGCTCGAGGTCAAACAACAAGCAGCTGTCATAGATAATTTCTTCTCCCAGTTTCTCTTTTCAATAATACAGTATTTATCAACAGCAGAAAGATAAGCATTTTCAATAAAATATATTTAAAAAGTGACTGGTTGCAGATGTTATTTATAAATTTTTTATACACTGTCGTGGGACCTAAATAGGTCAAAATGACCAATAATAATAATATGGTATGCCACGCTCACGTCCTACGTACTGTCGCAACGCTACTCGGGATTAGGTGGAACAGGTTCGCAATCATAACAACACGATACCTTCCGAATTCTATGGACAAGTTATTATCACATGCACCGCGCACAAGGCTCAATTTCAGCATGAATATCACCATAACAGAAAAACGTCCATAGGCAAATCAACTGCGAAACAAAAGCACGACACGATAAGATAATATCCGTAAGAATTTCCGCTGGAAAAATCCGTCGGTCGTCAAATATTTTCTCACCGTTTTCTCCTCATTCAGAACGTCTGGATATCACCAGAAATCTATTAACCCTTGACAACACTGTGGATTAACTCAATGTTTATTTGCAAACTTTAAGAGCGACACAAGTGTCGTACCTTTTGTTTAGGGATAGAAGGCACGGAACGAGGCGTGCGAAAATTTTGACGGTGCCTAAAGGGTGAAGGGTGGTGAGAGGGAGGACGTTTAGAAATATTTCACCAACAGAGACAGTCATACACGGATGCTTGTGCACTTGGTATCGACCAGCGACTAAGATACCTATATATCACACACAAAAGTTGAAAGGGGCCGAAAAAAGCGCATTATTGCTATCAAAAACTGTGAAATTAAGATAAGGCGGTTATAATGCATTTCTAGTGCAAGGAATTGAAGAAAATGGCATTTGAGGCATTTTTAATTACGAATGACTGTGAACCATTATGCTGTAAGAAACTTCCAGTCCATGATTGCAGTCTTGGACTGCAAGTATTTTGCAACATATCAAGTAAGTTACTGTGCTGGCCTCACCGCACTTTACCGTGGACAAAATGTTACATTTACAAGTACAGTTACATTCATTATTAAATGAATTAATCACTCCCACCATTGTATATTGTTATGATTGTAGCAATGTGACAATTATCTGGCCATCCTGTTTCTCCAGACCGCAGCATTCTACTATCCGAATAATTCTCGCACCACTGCTAATCAGACTTTCTCTAGAATTCCTTTCACTTCTCGATGATGTAAGGAATGACCTCGATGGGCCAACAATGGTTGTCATCAATCGTTACTTTGAATTCCTCTGTCAAATTCCCAAACAGCCGCTAGATAGCTAAGATTAGCAGCAATGGAAGAGAGAAGACAGTCGGCATGAAACGTTCCGAATACTGTTGACACCACAAGGAGAATAAGCCACCCTATTTCTTTAAGCAAACTGAACTGTTCGTCAAAACTGAAGGACTTTTCGCTATTATATCTGTCGTGAAATGCATAAAATTGAGTAGCTGTATATTCTTTTATATTTGGCCATGTGTTTTCAAAAAATATTACAGGTCGCACCCGTAAATGTTCTAGCGCGCGCCAGCGAGCCCTGGCGCTCACTTTGAGAATCACTGTCTTAAATTGTATAAATCCATTTAGATATTCCTCTTATTGTTAAAATTTTACAATAGAATATGAAAAATAGATGTGTCAGTATTACAGTAACCGTACAAACTTCAACACACCGTATTTAAAAAACTGAAGCCACTCTAGGAAAATGGACTGTACATTTGTGATCAATGCATCGAATTAGCTGCTAAACTACTGTCACGTGTTCGGTAAGCAAATGTGTGTTGGTGAGTGTTATGCTTGTTAGACAATGGTCCATTATAATACGTGAAGAACATAAAGTTTCACGAACTTCCAAACCTGACTGACTTAGATTTTTAATCGCCTTTTTCACCTTCAGCACACTGAAATCAATGTAAATCAACTATTTTGTTTTTCGTAAAACACTAAAAGTTAAAATTTGTTTTCTCAATATAATCGGAATGGTTTATCCTCGTACAAAGCCGTGGTCATTGGGTGGACCATGAAAACTGTAGTAATTTATTT
The DNA here is from genome assembly GCF_023897955.1 of Schistocerca gregaria. Taxonomy (NCBI): domain Eukaryota; kingdom Metazoa; phylum Arthropoda; class Insecta; order Orthoptera; family Acrididae; genus Schistocerca; species Schistocerca gregaria. The sequence goes on along the minus strand of NC_064921.1, from coordinate 130,892,473 downwards.
AAGGGTCCATAGAGTGCAAAGAACAGTAAGGGTGCATTTCAATCAGTAAAGTGTAAGGAGGAAAAGTATAGTTTCATAGATGAGAGACAGAAGCTAAGAGATTATTTACTATCACGGACATGGATTCGTTTTGAGAATATTACGTATTATTGTCAAAAATGTGTGATTCATTTAACACAACATGGTCTCGGACTATATTATGCATTATCAAGTATTATAATCCAAGGGAACACAAATCATTATCTCGTATTACTACACATAGTGGACACACATGTAAATCTATTACTCTATAGTGTAACTGTATCAATAGATAATTTTTTTATCCCTTAAAGAAAATGGAAACACCAAAAGTACATGAGTACTACATTCTTACGTCAATTATCATAAATACCGAGACATTGCAATACTGTATCAAGAATTTTGTTGAAAACAATGAATATGGAAATGTATGTATAAGGGTATATATATTAAATTCGTGATTATTTTTTGAGGTCGTTTTGTTCATTTCTAAATATGTTCTCTTCATTCCCACATCTAACCATATCCCAGCGATTACACATATTCCAAATATTGACATTATTTACAACAATAAAAGTACCCAGTTTTTGCGACGATCGTCGCAGTAATTAGTATGCGTTTACTTTGTGAGGTGGTTATTTGTGAGTGTGAGGACTGTAGGATAATTGGTATAGACGTGGAGTGGTCAAACTCACGTTAGTGTGTTGCCATTTGCTCCGTGTGATTTTTATTTCATATGGTACTAATGTCGTGCCCACGTTACATTGTATCATCAGATGATGTGTATATTTCGAAGACGGTAGCTTGGATTGTGAGAGCCTCTCACGACACATGATTTATCAAGTCACTGTTCAGTGTGTAGAGACGTGCAAAGAGCACCATGCAGTCGACGAGGAATTAAATTTATTTCATAATACTTCATGGGAAGCACATGTACATATTTTGTAAGGAACTTACACTCTCCGGTAATTATATGACAAGCGACCTAACGTCCTTAATTTTCAGAAAAGCATCCGTTACGGAGACTTTTATGTCACAAGAATGTAAATAAGGGTACAAATGAAACCTGTTATGCCAACGAACAACGAACCACGTTTTGCTAATAATATTCGAAACTATAGAATGTTTAATTCTGTTAACTGATTTGGAGTAGTTATCGATAATGCTATTAATTTTGATCTGAAATTTATGTAAACCGGCGTAGTTTTATATACTCATATGGTCGCCAGTTCGTGTTTCGGCAAAAGTTATGAAACTGATTATGTTTAGTGAATAACAATGAATGATAGAAAAAAGTTTCTTCATTGTTAACCTGGCTCCATTCAAGTTTCACTAATAATTTCTTGCCAATAAACGAAACTCAGTACTAGGATCACGATAAATTATCACTGGGTAGGATACAGTCAGCAGTAATGGAAATAAGCAACACCGAATGTAAGAAAGCCAAGAATCTAGCAACATGCAGATATATGGGTGAAGCCACTGTTGGAATAAGTTACCTACCGTACTCTTGCCACAGCAACTAATTTAAACGGTTCATTCCTTCTTTAAATAGGTTAGTGGGGAAGTTAAATTACTACAATCAGTCAACACTGTCAGTTAAATTGTAGAACTCCACTTTTCATCAATTAAAGAAAATTAAGATCTAATGTTTCGCTCTCTCAAATATTTTCAAATTTCCTAAAATGGCACGGTATCACATGGGTTTTGGGTTGGTATGGGTGCAGCGATATGACCTGATGATTACAATTATTCGTAGGCAAAAGTCTTATCCTTTCATTGACGAGCAGAATTAAATACATCAGGTCACACAGTACTCTCCTTCCAGTAATATTCCTGATCTCTTCCAAAATACAAATTGTATGGTGGCTCGTACTATTGCTCTTTATTTTGGCAATGCCTTTCCCAACATTCATAACAACAAAATTCACACAGTAAGTTTTTCATGGGCTTTCTCCATTACTCACATCTGGTCTCTGGACCCCAATAGGAACCCCGTGTGTGCCTACTCTTTCATACCCACGACGTTAATGCAACGCCAAGAATCTGCTTGGCTGATTGAGGATTTTATGTTTTGTTTTACGTTCATATTTTGAGTCATCACTCCTCTGACTGGTCTGACGCGCCTGCCACAACTCCTCTTCTCTGCCAACCTCTCCACCTCAGAGTAGCACTTGGCGACGTATGCCCTCAATTATTTACTGGATATTTTCTAATATCTGTCTCCCTCTACAGTTTCTGTCTTCTACTGCTTCCTTCATTTAGTACCATGGAAGTTATTCCGTGATGTCTTCACACAGTCTTATCATCCTATCCCTTCTTCTTGTCAATGTTTTCCATGTAATCCTCTCCTCATCAGTCCTGCGGAGAACCTCCTCACTTCGATTCTCTTCTGTCACGGTTTTCGCACCGTCTACGTTTCACTATAATATAACACTGTCCTCCAAACGTACATTCTCAGAAACTTCGTCCTCAAATGAAGGCCTATGTTTGATACTAGTTTACTTCTGTTGGGCTAGCACTTTTTACCAATGCTAGTCACCTTTTTGTGTCCTCATTGCTCGTTTCTTACCTGCCTATACATTAGAACCACTTATCTTCGTCTCCTACGTGATTCCCAATTCTGATGTCAGTTTCTCGCTACTTCACATGGCTTTGGTCTTTCTTCAGTTTACTCGCACTCACTAATAGCACACATTAGACTGTTCATTATATTCAACAAATCCTGTAATTCTTCTTCACTTTCAATGACGATGCATAGATTGAACAGTAGAGGCAAATGCGTAATTGTCCTACACTATTTTTAATACGAGCCCTCCTTCTTCGTCTTCCACCCTCACTGTTCCCACTTGCTTCTCGTACTTATTGTATGTTACTCCTCTTTCCCTGTAGCTTAGCTCTATTTTTCTATGAATTTCGGATATATGGCACTATATGACATTGCCTGACATATTTTCCTGGTCGACAATTACTGCGAATGTAACTTGATTTTTCTCGAGTCTTTCTTCCATTATCAACCGAAACGTTAGAAGAGCCTTTATTTTGTCCTTAATTTTCCCAAAGCCAGACTTTTCCATTCTTCTATTTATTATTCTTGTCAACAACGTGGATGCATGAGCTGATGGAGTATCCATCCCTTGTCCGTTATTTTATCTTAACTCCTTCAAAGACTTCTAACTTCAGATTATAATATCGGTTGTCCAATCTTTTCCCTTTCGACTCCCTTTTCTTCTTCTGTCACGTCACCAGACAAGTCCTTCCCCTGACAGAGGCAGTCAGTACACTGTTTCAACCTATCCGCATTCCTCTCGGAATTTAACAGTGGAATTACCATTGCAATTCTAATGTTACCACTGTTTCTGTTGATTTCACCGACGGCTTTTCCGACTTTCCTGTATGTTGGGTCAGTCCTTCCGATAATCATTTCTTTTTCATGCAGCCATTTCAACTTAGATTCCCTGCACTTCCAATTTATTTCATTTCTCAGTGACTTAGTACTTCCGTATCCCTCTTCTTTGCGTATTGATTCTTCTTGACTAATGTCTTAAGCTTCAGCCTAATCTTCGTCACTACTATATTGTGATCTGAGGCTATACCTGCTCATGAGTACGCCTTGCAGTCCAGTATCTGATTCCGGAATCTCTGTCTGACCATGATGTAATCTAACTGAAATCTCCGGGTATCACCCAGCCTTCTCCATGTTCCAAGTATAAATCCTCCTATTGTGGTTCTAGAACACTGTATTCGCTATTAGTAGTTCAAATTTATTGCAGAACTCGATTACTCTTTCTCCTCTCCCATTTCTGCCACCAACCCGTACTGTCCCATAAGCCTTTCTTCCCCTACATCTGCGTTCGAAGCTTCTATGACTATTGGATTTTCATCAACCTTTGGTTACATACTTTTATTTTAGTTATTACATATAGCAAAGACCGTGACTTTGCCAAGATGTCCGCTACATTCCTTTACAACACTATTTTAAAATGGTTGCAGTAAATTTGCTTTAAAATATTCCATATAATTACTACTGATAAAGAAAATGACAAAATAAATAAGTTTATGATCTCAATTTAGTCTCAATATATGAAAAAAAAATTTAAAAATGTTAAGTACTTTGTTCTAGTGTTATAGCCAAGATTTCTTGGTACATTTAAAGTTGAAGGTAGGAGGTAGTTTACGAAATCCTACTACACGCATGATTTTTCTTTTTGAGATTCGAGACTGATCGTGTAGACTGCACAAAAATAATAACAGCCAAGAGTCCTCCGAAGCATCGACTTTTCTTTGTACTTATTATTATTGTCGGAATCAGCCTCACTGAGAAGAAACGTGATGAATTATTGCTAATAATACTCTGTTGTTACCCATCCCATCCTGTTCTATCAGACCTAGTTAACTCTAAGGAGTTATATCATGCATAATTAATAATTTGCTTAACTAATGGTTAGGGTTAACATCGACGTAATAGTGTGTTAATCATCTGATGAAGTCCATCAGTGATTGCTTAACAGATGTCCTGTCATCCTGTTCCTTCACCTTCTTAGTGTTTACCAAATATTTCTTACCTCTACGATTCTGCACAGAAACTCCTTGTTCCTCACCTTATCAGTCCATCTAATTTTCGTCTCTAGTAACACTTCTCAAACACTGCATTTCTCTTGTGTTCCGAATTGCCCGCAGACCATGATTCACAAACATACAATGCTGTGCTCCAAACGTACATTCTCAGAACTTTATTCCTTAACTTAATGACTGTGTTTGGTTCTAGTAGACTTCTCTTGACGTGGGATACCCTTTCGGCCAGTGTTAGTCTGCTATTGATGACATCCTTGCTTGGTCCGTCATTCGTTAATTTGCTGCCTAAGTAATAGATTTCCTTAAAATCATTTACTTTCTGACCATCAGTCATGAAGTTAAGTTTCTCGCTATTCTCATTTATGCCTCTTCTCATTACTTTCGTCGTTCTTCGATTTACTCTCAGTCCATATTCTGCACTGATTACATTTCAGCGCATCACGTAATTTTTCTTCACTTTCATTCAGGATAACAATATCATCAGAGAATCGTATCACTGATACACTTTCAGGTTGAATTTTTATTCCACTCGTGAACCTTTCTTTTATTTCAGTTATTGCTTCTTCGATGTACAGTCTGAGCAGTATGTCATAAAGACTAAATCCCCTTCTTACACCCTTTTTAATCCGAGCACTTCGTTCTTGGTCGTCCATTGTCATTATTCCATCTGGCTCTTGTACATGTTGTATATTACCCGTCTGTCACTATATCTTACTCCTATTCTTCTTAGAGTTTCGAACACCTTATACAATTTTACTCTCTCGAACGTTTTTACCAGGTCGACAAATCTCATGAACGTGTCTTGAGTTTTCCTTAGTTTTGCTTCTGTTATCAACCACAACGTCCGAATTTCCTCTCTCATGTCTTCACCTGTTCTAAAACCTAACTCATTCTCATGTAAAACATCCTCAATTTTCTGTTTTTCTGTATATTATTCTTGTCAACAACTTGGAAGCAGGAGCTGTTAAGCTGATTGTGCGATAATTCTATCAACAGTCAGCTCTTGCTGTCTTCGCAATTGTGTGGCCGATATTTTTTCGAAAGTCAGATCGTATGTAACCAGAATCATACATTTTACACACCAACGTGAATAGTCATTTTGTTGCCACTTCTCCCAATGATGTTAGAAATTCTTGTGGAATGTTACCTATCGCATCTGTATTGATTGATCTTAAGTCCTCCAATGCTCTCTTACATTCTGATTCCAGTACTGGATCCCCCATCTCCTCTACTTCGAGTCCTGATTTTAGTTCTATCATATCAAAACAAGTCTTCTCCTCATAGAGGCCTTCTATGTACTCTTAACTTGCATTTAACTGTGGAATTTCCGTTACTCTCATAATGTTACCATCGTTGCTTATTTTGACTTTTCTATATGCTGGGTCAGTCCTTCAGACAATCATTTCTTCTTCGATTTATTGACACATTTCATGCAGCCATTTCACCTTACCTCCACAGCAGTTTGTATTTATTTCATTCCTATGTGACGTTTATATCTGAGTTCTGAATATCTGTCAACATTTTTGTACCTACACCTCGTTCTTTCATTGTATCTATGTTTTTCTCTCCAACTTCTGTGACTGCCGAACCACGTGACAGCTACTGACGCAGGTTCGAAACCTGTCTCGGGCACGGATGTGTGTGATGTCCTAAATTTAGTTAGGTTTAAGCAGATCTACGTTCTATGGGACTGATAACCTCAGATGTTAAATCCCATAGTGCTCCGAGCCATTCTGTGATTGCCCTTTCAGAGATGTCAATTCCTCTTTAACTGTACTGCCTACTGAGTTATTCCTTATTGCTGTATTCCTTATTGCTATGTATAAAGCCATAGAGAATTTCAAGCACATCTCGTCATACCTTATTACTTCTCTGCGTATTGATTCTTCCTGACTAAACTCTTAAATTTTGGCTTAGTCTTCATTACTAATACAATGTGATCTGGAACTATATCTGAGTAAGCAGTACAATCGAATGTCTGATTTAGGAATCTCTGCCAGGCCATAGTGTAATCTAATTTCCTGTATTACCCTGCCTTTTGGAAGTGTACCTTCCGCTCTTGTGATTCTTGGACAAAATATTCGCTATTACTATCTGAAATTTGTTACAGAACTCAATTAGTGTTCCTCCTACCTCATTCCTTGTCCCGAGTCCGTATTATCCTGTAACCATTTCCTCTGTTCCTTTCCCGACAACTGCATTGCAGTACACCAAGATTATTAGACTTTCATCTCCCTTTATATTGCTGGTTTTAAAAAAATTATGGTGGCCCTCAACTACGTACCCTCAGACTTAAGATATTGAAAGCTTGTGCTGGTTTCGTTTCTAGCGGCGGGGTACGTAGTTATGGTATTACATGCCAAATACTGCTGAGTCTACAGTATACAATATTAATACACACATGAATCGATTGGTCGAAGGTTCCTGTCACTCGGTAATATCGAAGTTTGAATGTAACGTAGAAATTTATTAATGAAGAACTGCAATTAACTAAAATCTGTAGGTATTATTTTAACGACTTTAAATGATGAGTACGATAGCTGAAGTACTGCAAAACACTCATTGGTGTCGATGGCCCAGCAAATAAAATATAAGTAAGATAACAGGGGAACAATAGATTCCTACTTCACGTAATTTGTTATGAACAACAACATAGCTCACAAGATATTCAGTTCTAAACACATACTATGTCTTTACTGCAGAAGCCACAGAAATCTCATAAGTGCACAAGTCAGCACTACGAAATATTTATATCTCCTGCGACCGCACGTAAACTGCTCAACACTCTCCAAGTATTTCCTGTGACCGTCGCACCTAGCACACTCCCCACGTGTCCTGTGCGACTCCAATCCCCCCCCCCTCTCCCACTTTCATACAGTCTCTCCAATGACTTTGGTTCAAATTCCTCTGTGCATTATGGGACTTAACATCTGAGGTCATCAGTCCCTTTGAGGAACCATTTGCACTCGAGCATAGACAATATTTAATTTAGTTAACTCAGATTATATGTATCGATTTTTTAAGGCAAGAGAATGCCAAATAAAGGAATTAACTCCGCTCTCTTGTCACAGCCAGTAGGCATCTTCACACTCTTATCTCATTCGTTGTCCTAGAAGGACGTAACATTTTGTGTGGCTCCACAGTAAGCCATTTGAAACTTATTAGCAGAAAAGAGGCGCAGAAGTAATAAGTCGCTCTCATTTGTGAATTATCTGCAATTATTTAGATAGAATTTTGCGTAAGTGTCATTTATATCACAAAGTATATGTTAAAATGAATATATGTTTTCTTTAATGGTATGCTTCTCTTTGTTTTAGTAGTTTTAGTCACTCCATTTTCATGATTGAAGCTGAGGTCAGATACGAGACTTTGTCTACAAAAAAAAAAAAAAAAAGCCATAATGAGCCCTGGCTACGTTCCGTACATCTTCGGACGTGCGGAGCTGGATGAATTCACGGCGTAAATTTTAATCTCTCCTTAACTTATTCAACCAAACAACAACGATTATTGTTATTTTACAAATTATTACATATTATAATTAATATTATATATTATTATTATTTTATAGTATTTTTTTATTTGTTAAATCCCCTATAACTTAGGACTACGTAAACCTAACTAACTTAAGGACATCACACACATCCATGCCCGAGGCAGGATTCAAACATGCGACCGTTGAGGTCTCGCGGTTCCAGACTGGAGCGCCTAGAACCGCTCGGCCACAAAGGCTGGCATTTACTTTGGTAGGCGCCTACTGTAGTACCATAGTAACGAGCACTGTGATTGGCCAAAGCAGTCCCGCCATGTCTCCGAGCCAACGCACACTCACAAACATATTGAAACACATATGAAATACTGGATTTACATGTAAATAACTTACAATTAAATAAATATTCCTGTGGCTGGACCGTAAAAACGATCTAATACATAATTTTAAATACATAAACAAATCAAATAAATATTTATCAAAGGAATAGAAACTAAAGTAGGGGCCGACCGCTGTGGCCGCGCGGTTCTAGACACTTCAGTCTGAAACCACTCAACCACTACGGTCGCAGGCTCGAATCCTGCCTTGGGTATGGAAGTGTGGGCTGTCATTAGGTTAGTCAGGTTTAAGTAGTTCTAAGTTCTAGGGGACTAATGACCTCAGATGTTAAGTCCCATTGTGTTCAGAGCCATTTGCACCATTTTCTAACAAAACTAGGCCAGTAGTCTAACGTCCCTGTGTTTTCCAAAACACAGTAAATATTTGACGAGTTTCTTCATGAATAGTATATATCGGATACACGCATAGACATAGACGAATATATATATTTATAAGCATGCTGCTATCGTTTCTTCGTGTAATGTGGAGTACCTATCATTCTCTTTGACCTCCAATAGCTCAGGTACTATTAAAGTTACATGCCTGTGATTCATACCAATGTGCGTTTTTCACTACTAACTTTCTGAAGACACATCGATCGACACAATCGGATGAACCGTTTAGATTTTAGAAATTCATTGCTGTATGTTGCTTGTATAATTTACAGTCAGATAATAAACTTTAAACCAATAAAGATATTGAATATCTGATTACACCATCAGAATCATTTTGCAAATAATAGTAATATACATGTTCCTTTTTAATTTATGATGATTCCTCTGACTATTGTTAATTTTACATGAACTGTGAAATGTCTGCCATTATAATTGCACAAATTCCGCCATATTTGGCACTCCCAGCATACAAATTTCCTTCATCGACACAAAGCCTATTCTTTGACACAGTATGAACATGGGATTTCCAGCCACGTGGTTCGCCTGGACCGAGCACTCGAGCTACTCCTCTTGCTCCAGCTAATGTTTGACTCAACGCAGTCAATGACGAGCTCCAGCTTGCTTAGCGGCCAATGTAGCAACGGCAACTCCGAACATAAAATACACTCCTGGAAATTGAAATAAGAACACCGTGAATTTATTGTCCAGGAAGGGGAAACTTTATTGACACATTCCTTGGGTCAGATCCATCACATGGTCACACTGACAGAACCACAGGCACATAGACACAGGCAACAGAGAATGCACAATGTCGGCACTAGTACAGTGTATATCCACCTTTCGCAGCAATGCAGGCTGCTACTCTCCCATGGAGACGATCGTAGAGATGCTGGATGTAGTCCTGTGGAACGGCTTGCCATGCCATTTCCACCTGGCGCCTCAGTTGGACCAGCGTTCGTGCTGGACGTGCAGACCGCGTGAGACGACGCTTCATCCAGTCCCAAACATGCTCAATGGGGGACAAATCCGGAGATCTTGCTGGCCAGGGTAGTTGACTTACACTTTCTAGAGCATGTTGGGTGGCACGGGATACATGCAGACGTGCATTGTCCTGTTGGAAGAGCAAGTTCCCTTACCGGTCTAGGAATGGTAGAACGATGGGTTCGATGACGGTTTGGATGTACCGTGCATTATTCAGTGTCCCCTCGACGATCACCAGAGGTGTACGGCCAGTGTAGGAGATCGCTCCCGACACCATGATGCCGGGTGTTGGCCCTGTGTGCCTCGGTCGTATGCAGTCCTGATTGTGGCGCTCACCTGCACGGCGCCAAACACGCATACGACCATCATTGGCACCAAGACAGAAGCGACTCTCATCGCTGAAGACGACACGTCTCCATTCGTCCTTCCATTCACGCCTGTCGCGACACCATTGGAGGCGGGCTGCACGATGTTGGGGCGTGAGCGGAAGACGGCCTAACAGTGTGCGGGACCGTAGCCCAGCTTCATGGAGACGGTTACGAATGGTCCTCGCCGATACCCCAGGAGCAACAGTGTCCCTAATTTGCTGGGAAGTGGCGGTGCGGTCCCCTACGGCACTGCGTAGGATCCTACGGTCTTGGCGTGCATCCGTGCGTCGCTGCGGTCCGGTCCCAGGTCGACGGGCACGTGCACCTTCCGCCGACCACTGGCGACAACATCGATGTACTGTGGAGACCTCACCCCCCACGTGTTGAGCAATTCGGCGGTACGTCCATCTGGCCTCCCGCATGCCCACTATACGCCCTCGCTCAAAGTCCGTCATCTGCACATACGGTTCACGTCCACGCTGTCGCGGCATGCTACCAGTGTTAAAGACTGCGATGGAGCTCCGTATGCCACGACAAACTGGCTGACACTGACGGCGGCGGTGCACAAATGCTGCGCCATTCGACGGCCAACACCGCGGTTCCTGGTGTGTCCGCTGTGCCGTGCGTGTGATCATTGCCTGTACAGCCCTCTCGCAGTGTCCGGAGCAAGTATGGTGGGTCTGACACACCGGTGTCAATGTGTTCTTTTTTCCATTTTCAGGAGTGTATTTTCAGGCCACCATAACTCGCCCATTGCCTCACAATATACAGTAATGCCCTCTTATATTTTCTCTTTGCTCTTCATCTTCAGCTTGCGATGTCGGCATGTATACCTTGAAACGTCCCCTTAGAAAAATTTATACACGACTGTGCTTAAACTGACACACAATATCTTTAGCGCAACGCAATCTGACTTCCAAAAATCCCTACGAAAGAATGGCCCTGACTAACATTAACCTATACGTTTCACAAATCACTTACCTCACAAAAATCTTCATTACTCAAGCTACTGCAATACAACGAGCGCCACTACTGCCAGCTAAATAAAAGATTCAAACTACTGAAGGCACTAACTACTGATAGGCATAGTTAGCGAATGAAAGATTTTAATAGAGAACAAACAATGTATTTACCTTAATAGTCAAAATATATATGATAGTTCATGACATCCAGTCTTACAATTTACAAAACTCCGCCATCTCTCTCCCCACGTCCACCACTGCTGGCGGCTCACCTCCAACTGCGCAATGCTACGCGCAGTTAGCATCCAGCTGCCGCTGCGCGACACTACAATAGCAGACAACAATGCAAACTAGCCACAGACTGCGCACAGCACAGCCAGTGATTTTTCATACAGAGCGCTATGTGGCGTTACCAATAAGAAAACCTAAACAGTCTACTTACAACCTCAACTATCATTGTCGGTACTGGTTTGTTGGCGATTCTCACAACAATCCTCTCACTGAATTGTTCACAGTAACACACTCTCTGCGCTACCTATTCATAACGAATTCTTCTCCCACTATACCATTTTCTGGTGCTGTTGATATTCACCTATACTTATCTGACGAGAAATCCTTGTCTTATTCACCTTTCACTTCACTGACCCCTACTATATGTCGACTGAGCCTTTGCTTTTCCCATTACAGATTTTCTAGCTTCCTTGCCACGTTGAAGCTCTTGACATTTCACGCCCCGACGCGTAGAACGTTATCCTTTCAGTGGTTACTGAATATTTTTCTCATAATTATCTCCCCTTTTGCATTCCCTTCCCGGAGATCCGAAGGGGAACTATTCCGGAATATTTTGCCAATGAAAAGATCATCATGACACTTTTTTTCTTCTTCAAGGCCACATGTCCTCTTAATATACTTTATGTGTTTCTAATGCAGTGGTTTCCATTGCCTTCTGCATGCTCATGCCATTGATCGTTGCTGTTTCTTAAACCTTTTGCGGCCGTTCCACATGTCCTGGAGCTCTTTCCAGTCCTCCATCCTATTTGACAAGCCTGTTGGCAGAATGAGGGTGACTTATTACGCCGGAAGTCGTCGCCGCCAATGCTGATTATTAATCAAATTTTAAGCAGTGGCAGATTTCGAACCTGGACCAATGACGTTTTGGTTACTTGTCAAATTATTTATGAAGAGCATTATTTGTGTTGGTTGTTGACTGGGTTTGACAAACTGGGCACGGCTGACAATGTAACGTCCCCACAAAAACCGTAAGGATGCGAGTGAGGCCCCATACTGCTTTCATTAAGAAATTAAGATTATTATTCTAAATATAATTTGTGAAGTACGGACCATATCAGCACTGATGCTCGACATTGCCCGCCACTACACAAACAGCGAGGCGTTGGATGCTTAGAGACAACCCCATGCCCAAAGCGCTCGCCTCCATGCAAAACTGGTTGCATGTGATACTGAGATGAGGTAGTTAGTTTCCTCAACTATTAGCCCAATCACTGACTTGTGTGTATGTCAAGTCAAACCAGATGTGAGATTTATACAAGGTGTAACGTGCATGAGTGCAGATATATCTGTTGGTGACAGAGGACGGTGTACTGGACAATATTATATCAGTATCTACGACACTTGCAGAATAATAATTATGGGCATTGAATGTCGTATTTTTTTAGGTTGTTAGAATCTCCGAGTACAAATGGCAAGAGCAAACCATTAATGCTCATTTTTCCCTGGGCAACAGATCAGGTGTTACAGTGTGTTGCAATGACACAATGTGGGTAGTCTATACTGATTGGGGAAGTCCACTTAGTGGTGCAGTAGGACCGTGGGAGCGTAACGTTTGTGACGGGTCTGTGGAAAGACTATTCCTCCCAGAGAAGAAACGATCAACACAGTGGAGTATGTATATATGAAGGTAACACACACAAAAGTATCTACTCCTATATGCATTACACACTGCATTTGTATTTTTTGTTTATCATACTACACATAAATGTTTCCATGTTTCAACCCTTTTGCTCGTAATTTGTTTGATTTGCATATTAATATCTTTTTTTCATACGTTTTGAGGATTAATCCGGGGTGACTATCTTTGTGCTTTTCGTTTCATCAGTGTCATCTTGTTCTACCAAAACATTTAGTGGTAAATTTAGTTATTATTTTTGATGATCTAACATAAGTAATTACTTAAATTATCAACAACAAGAGCTTTCACCTCAAGAAAAAATTTAGTTTTACTTTCTGGGAAAATTATTGTCCTCAGATTGAATCAATTACCTCTGTCAAAGTTCACTACTCCTTTTCCTTTACAAATGTCTGTGTTGTTCGATTATTCTTCTGAAACACCTAGTGTAGTACCTATTACTCTATTGTATGGTAATGTAGTCAAGTATGTCCTAGTTATACATTTAGTTGCTGGATAAATTCTCTTTTTATATACATAGCATATTTAATTCTACCTATGGTATTATTCTTTCTATCAGTTTATTCCTCGTTGCAGTACACTTCTCGCCATGAAGTCATTTTCAAACATTAGTTTCGATGTGTTGTGAAGGTTCATGAACATAATAATGAAGTACTACCACAGCACAAATAGGTACCTTTCAAACCATTTGTGCCGGCCCAAGAGAACAATTGCTCTTATAATCTCTGTGGCTTCCGAACAGGCACCACCAGCGAGTTGTGGAATAATGTCATTCACAATTCTGATATTGTCTGTGCCACCGCATGCAACCAAGTATGATAGTATCAATATATATTTAACCCACCGTCTGTTTTTTTGCAAGACTGTAAGACGTATGAGTTCTGGGAGAAACAATATATTAATTTGTCTTCAGTCTGAATATGCTTGTTTGTATTCACTATGTTCCATACTACTACTTCCACTATAAATAGTTTATGATAGGTAGTGTCACATGGTATGATATTTTTATATATGTAATTTATCCAAAGAGTTTTATCAGCACAAGCACATCTTGTTCAGCGTCAAAAGTAATGAGAGGATATTCAAGATGCAGAGTGTCACAAATATTTTGCAGGGACATTGTTAGTTGCAAAGTTTGATAGTTCCCTACACATAAGGCAGCTGAAGTGCACATTTATTATGTTAAAAAGAAAAACAAATAATAAACAAAAAGACTCAGATTGTGATTTGTACACATGAAACTTCAGAAATGCACATTTCTTATGTTGGAAAAATAAATAAATAAAAAGACAGTTGTGATTTCCATGTCAAATTTCCCACTAGATGGTCGAATTCCGAATGGTAGCACTATCTGACTATCTCATATGAACAGAGCAGCAAATAATGAGTTTATGAAACACTCACAATATTTGGATAATAGAAAATGTAACTTCAAATAATTTTCAGCTTGTAACATGCAAGGTTCTGACTTCCTGCTTCTCTTGTGGACACGCTTGCTTTCGATTACACATTGAAACTAGCCTAGAATACATTTTTCAGTGTCACCACTGTAATTTAGAACTACTTAACATTGTGTAATTGTTAATTAAACTATTCCGTAAGTCACAGGTCACTTTTGAATCTCTGTAAAGTGCAGCCATACAAACGATATGGAGGGAAACTCAAGTTTTGCGACTCTGTGCCTTTGAAAAGGAACATGACGAGAACGACGCTAACAAAGTTTACCTCAGATGTGAGACTCACGCGCGTAAAGTGTTCTCTTTGACCAGAACTCGTACAACCTCCGCAGTTTCATGTCTTCCACGAGGGTCGCTAGAGAACCCGTTCTGCTTACAAAATGTGGATGGAAACTTTGGAAACTGCGTTCTCGGTATAGTACGGTTGAAACAAATTAATATGAAGTGAATGAAGGTAGCAAGGGTCTCTAGAAGACTTACAACAGAAACCAATTTCATGTCAAAGCTACGTACCTGTAAGTAGAGACATTATCATACCCTGCGTTTGCTCTTCCATCTTCAGAGACATTGGACTCCGTCTTATTTATATTCATCCCTTACAGTACCATCTGAACTGGGCAGCAAGATACTCGTCCTCAACAGAGTAGAATACTCTGAAAATTACGCACTCACTTTCTCAAACTCTTTTTCTTTGTCGGTAACCCGACTGTGGCGTGATCTTCCACCAAATGTTATGGAAATAGTATTGTTTGAAAATTCAAGAAACAGCTAATGACCCATGCCAGCTGTGTCTTCTACATTATTGTCTTCGGCTCACTCTTGTCAATTTCCGCTTTACCTACCACGTTTCCGTCGTCCTTGTCACAGAGTTCTCTATGAATGTGTCTTTCTTATCTGCTATTGTCACTGTCGTAGCAATCTTCTTCTCTTTCATTATCCGTTCCGTTTCTTATGATACTACACACAGCTTCATATGTCTGAAGCAATCCAGTATTATTGTTATCATTATGCCCTTTATTATTACTAAAGCTAGTGATAATAATTATTTGTGTCGGTAACTATATTTGTTCAGGTAATTTCTCTGGAGCAAATAATGCAATTGGAAGAGACCCATAAGGTTTTTGTAATATTTTTCGCCACTTGTTGTTACCGGTACGATGTAAAAGGGCCAGGTAAGCCTAATTAAATAAATATGTGCTGATATGGATGATGGGTTTGCAATTTATCAGTTACTAGTTCTGGTACATTGCAGATTACGTGTTTCAATTTCTTCCAAGATATAAAAGATGTTCAGAGTGGAGTGGGCACTATTGGATGCAAGTACAGTTATAAAACTACCGCGGGCCACCGTGGCGTATCGTAAGTAAGTTAAGAATATGATTTTTCTCCAATCAGCCTTGTTCAGTTAAGATCGTAAACGTATTATTTGTAGGTTAGATGTGTTGCAGGCCTATCCGGCGTTACCTTATTTCGATCTCTTTATTTGCACATACGATCAGTGTCTTACTGGACTCTCCTGGAAACCGAAAGTGGTGATTCGTCTAGAAACTGAGTGATGATATATAAATGGTTGCGCAATATACGAACATTTTTGTACTACATAATTACATTCCTGTCCGTTACTTAAAAATAAATAGTAGTTACAGCAAAGTTGAAGTAGACGACGTTTAATTCAAGTTTTAATCGAAATGTGTTTAATTTTTATTTGGAACAGGAGGATTCTGTAACCAAAAAATACATATTTATTCCATACCTTCAAAAGTGCAGTTTCCTCAAAAAGAAGGTACAAAAATAAAACTGAAAACAAGAGCATATTAAACGTCGCTTCACTTCTTCGTTGAGCTCATATAAAACATATTCGAAACAACCTCCGCACTTATCATTAATACCAGGAACCTCTTGTTTTTGTTCTTGATGAAGAACATTCTTTCAAGTACAAAATAACACCAGCGACTGTTCAGATTTTTTGCAGTTTTGCAAGTAAACTGTACTTTTTTCATTAGCAATTGCTTTGGTTACATAAAAGCCCAGAAGTTACGTGATGAGATAATTTTTATTATTTATACAATGCAATTAATGTTTTGTAAGGATATAAAGTATACAGTGGACCAAAACTGAACGTTTTGTGATACTAATTATGTCCAAAACAAACAAAGAAAAACAAAGATAAGTCTTTCGCTCAAAGTTTCTCTCACATTTGCATACCTTTTTGCACCAATACTACCCTTAACTCTACCTTTTTATGACTCATTTATGTAGTTTACCAAAACAACAGAACCGCAGTTTTAGGTTAGCCCTACTCTAGGCACAAGGGAAGGCTAGACGCCTAGCATTATGAAGTGCCTCACTTTTTAGAATATTCCTGGATGTATCAGAATAGTACCCCCGACCACATGGACACGCTGTTCATGGATCAAAATACAAAACAATCTTCGAAATCCCCCAAAAGTAAAGGTTGATATCCATTAAGTCTGTTAGTCGAAGCAGCAAAGCTCAAGGGCTTCCCATCCTATCAGTCTTCAAGAGCAGACGCCATTAAAGTGTTGAAAGAGAATGAGTCGGTAATGGGGTGGTGTCCCATCATCATTTACCTAAGTTACCAGTCGCGTTGCTAACGGTGCACTCTCCAGCGAACGAGGAAGAATGTTTTACAGGAATTCCACATTTCTGCGTCGATTAAAGCGTGTGGTAAGGCAAATAGTCGAAATAGGTGGTTGACAATAATGGGCGCACGAACAGTGTTTCTAAACCGTCACTGATGCTTCGATTCAAACATTTCACAACGACTTTCTGCATACCAGGGATAAAAGATGTGTAAGTTTTACTGTGATCGATTTCACTATCGTGTAGAGCCTCTTGCTCCAGAGTCGATGTTGTTTCTGTTTCTTCGCCGTTGACACCTGTTTGATAGAGAAAATCGTCTCGGCTAGCTCGTGGAATTACTAATGGGTACTGTGCTTCGTCTTAGGCTGAACAACAGAGCTTGAAACATAAAGAATAATGTAGTTCTTCAGTGGCATCTATATTGGCTGACACACATCAAATGAAAAAATACATTGATGCCGGATGATGTATAGTGGGATGTGCCAGTACTAACTACGTTCCTGTTGAATCACCAATGTTGGCGTATGTTCACTTTAACTTTCGTAATCATTTCCTGAAGTTTGTCCGTTTACTTAATACTCGTCCTCTAAGTGAGGTCTGAATGATGTAACTTCCCATGCCTTTGTTAAGTATATTTTTGAAAAAGCTCGCGTTGTAGCGGCCAAGCGACTGTCATTGTATTAGTCCAGTAGAATTAGGCAAAAAATGGTTCAAAGGGCTCTAAGCACTACGGGACTTAACATTTCAGGTCATCAGTCCCCTAGACGTAGAACTACCTAAACCTAATCAACCTAAGGACATCACACGCATCCATGACCGAGGCAGGATTCGAACCTGCGACCGTAGCAGTAACGCGCTTCCGAACTCAAGCACCTAGAACTCCTCGGCCACAGCGGCCGGCAGGATGTGTACAATATGATACTATTATGTGATTATACTGAAAACGATATAATTAATGAATCTGTCCAATACGATTTAAAGGTATGTTTTATACTGATTTCACGAAAAAACTAAACGCTAAAAATTCGTTCGTGAATATAGTGTAATTGAAATTACACCCTGCGACATGTTTAGAAGAGTTTTATTGTGGCAAACAGTACACAATTCGTTTCTTCCCCCCTTCTTTCCATACTTGAAAATCATCTACATTTTCTCTTTTCCCTATGCACTTTTTTGGGTATGTACAACAATGTTTATACATTGCCCTCAAATTTTAACACAATGGTTCAAAATTCTCGGAAGTACCGTGCCGTTAAAACTAAACTCTTTCTACTTGACAGATTCCTATGAAAAAGAATGATCGTAGGGCAATGATACTTTTATAAACATTTGTAAGGACACATGAAACGGAAATAGCGAATAGATCATTGAAGCAATAACTTTTTATTTCCACATGAAAGGGTAATATTTGATAATTGCGTGCCGTGATTACGTTCATGGTTATAAACGTTGGCCAGTGTAACAACCATTCGCATCTGCGATAGCCTGGAAACACACTAGAGATTGTTCTCTGGTGCTCGGAGTATCTCAGGTGGGATGTTGGATACATCCCTCGCTACTTCGCTATGTTTATATTCAGTCTCCAACATGTGTTAGTGTTCCTTTGATAGATCCTGTCTTTCAGATAACCCAGCAGCCAGAAACCACAAGAGTTCAAATCTGGCGATCTGGGTGGCCGCGCAGTTTGGAACGATCGGTAATTCGAACTTTTCATTCTGTTCTTCAAACCCGGCGAAGAAACAGGACCTCTCGGTATTTCTGAAAAGCGCCGATATTCGCGAAGAATAGCAGCACCACTGCTGTTGTTTTGATAAACAGCTTTATGAGTAAATCCCTGCTCACTTTGTCCAGACTCATGCTGGCTACAGCTAACATACACCATGATTGATGCTTGCGTTGTAGCCCTTTGACGCCACAACAGTGTCGGCATGTAATGGCATTTCATGACACTAACACTACCAACAACAAAAATTCTACAGCGTACCGTCTCAATATCGTTACTATAAATTTGGATACCCATATTGCAAATAGTTTCCCATCTACTCTGGATCTAGTACCGATAGTTTAATTAAAACCATGCTGTACGTACTGGTACATGAATTCTTTAATCGTACCACACTTACGCAACATATCTTAAATGCCATGAAAGAGGAAGCGGGATGGAATCATGAATTGTAGTCACAATTTGCAATTAAGACAATTTATTGAAATTACGCCCTTTAAGGAATTTGACCATTACAAATTGTGGACTAGCCACTAGATAAAACTTCGAAAATACAGTTAGAAACCCAATGTACTCGGTACTCAAATGAACAGTCCCTTACTAAGAAAACAGAGTTACTGAAAAACTTCAGAAATTCAAACTACCATATAGGATTTCGCACAAAATACAAATAATAAAAAGAATTACAAGTAAAGGAGGACTTAATGACACTTAAATACTAGTGCAAAGCTAAGATCAAATCACATAACATGATAGAACCACTTAAATAAAAAACTACAGCAGAAACACTTGTCTTTAAAAATAAATGCTCAGGTTCTTAGAAATGTTAATAAAAAGATACTAGAAAGAGCTGCACAAGCAACTCAGCGGATGCTATGTAGCTTAAGGTTTAGCCAGTTGCCAATCTGTAATATTTAAGGAAACAGGTTCATATACGAAGAGGTTACATACAATATATACTTATTTATCTACCAGCTTAACCCACCTTGGCGGAAGGAAGATAAATACTAAACTTTGGAAGGCAGTATGTGAACAAATCCCGGTAGTGGCCAGGTTCTTAAACACCGTCAGGCCTAGACCTCGGACGACATTTCACTCCTCCCCAAGGCGCTGGGACACTCAAGAGTTTCTGCCTGAATCACAAAGACATTCTATAACTCTGAAATACAGAAGCACACTGCAGAACAATTAACTTGATGTATGGGTAAGCGCGTAAAGGAACACGATACACTACTGACAAAATCCCAACTTTGACCTTAATATTTTACACATCTGTATTAATAGAGTGCAGGCTTTGAAAACGCCAACATAAAATCATTTCATTACAAGAGACACATTGCGCTAATAAAACTTCTGAGAAAAGTTTCAAATAACGGTTCAAATGACTCTGAGCACTATAGGACTTAATTTCTGAGGTCATCAGTCCCCTAGAACTTAGAACTACTTAAACCTACCTAACCTAAGGACATCACACCCATCCATGCCCGAGGCAAGAATCGAACCTGCGACCGTAGCGGTCGCGCGGCTCCAGACTGTAGCGCCTAGAACCGCTTGGCTACTCCGGCCGGCTTTCAAACAACGGCCACCACTTAACTAGGCCACTGAACTCTTCCATACCATCTTTAAGTTCGACTATGAATGTCTCACCACAGTAATAAAGTTTAAATTACTCTGAGTGCGTCGGTCAACAAAACACGATTACGATCACTTACGTACACAATACGAGGGAGAAGGTTCCACAGCTTCACCACTTCACTTCAAATTTTGTTCTCAGCGAAGTAAAAAAACGTGTATCGTCAAGTTGCCTATGTCAACAAAACGCCCAACCAATTTCACACAATAATATGTAACGGTCATCACGCTGGTTCGGCAGCCGTTGACACTCGTCTCCCAGCGAAAGTCACGAGATCTCGAGGGTTGCCCGTCGAAGGCTAACAACCAACCCGCTCCGCCCGCCAATCCGGAAGATAAGACAGGTGAAAAGCAAATATAGCTTAGCTCAACCACAATCGATACATGAACACAATAACACTGGCGCCAGGTCACCACGGCTCACATACTAATCTAAGCAAACCCAGAACATTAATGTACCTCTCGTAGATGATGTTCACAGAAAGTACCAGATGAGAGTTTCCCTTGGGGAAACGAGTTGAACAGCTGAAAAGTTTTCACATGATAATTAAATTATCTGCTGAATACAGATATTGTCAAAGCCTGATGCTTTTGGTGTGCTTGAGTTGCCTGGACTATATTGTCATACATTCTGTATCAATCACCTTTCCATTTTCTAGGGATGTTGCGGTGAAAACACCATTCAGTGGTCGGTGACCACGCTTCTACCATGTCCCATCAAAGGCTCCAGCTGTATCAGTGTCACCTTCATTATATAACACAGTTTCTTTAACTGCTTTCTTCATTGACACAGCACTCACTTGACCAAGACTTTCAAGAAGTAGCTGTGTGTACTTCTCAAATCTTGTAGGTGGGGGCAAATTCATGATAGCACAAAATGTTTGAGCTGCCTTTCAACCCCTCCCAATACACCTCATTCCATACATAAGTCAAATAATTGTGTTATAAATTCTTGCTTTGCCCAATCTAGAAGTATTCCCAGTTTTAGTTACCCAACAGAAATCACAAAACATTTAAATTTACTAGCCACACCTTTCTTGCCTTCAAAATCATCGACGACTTTAATACCACCTTTTTCACAAACTGCACACACAGCAGCATTCTTCTGAAGCGAACATAAAGCACTCAATTCAGCAATTATGGAAACAGATTCTGTTACAATTTTGATCATATGTTATAGAAATGTCAGTCTGAGTACTCAAATATATTAGCACTTGGCGGAGTCGACATAACATACAGTGGGTTTGTGGATGTAATTACACAGTCTCTACTTTCCAACGAACTAAACCAATTACCATAAAACTTACGTTTTCCCGTTCCAAAACACTTTTTTGGAAGCATAACTACTTCCGAGAGAGACACAGCACCAACAACTCACCAACGTACAGACGTTTGAACAGAAACAACTCTCGAAAACCATAGATATACAAAGAAAAACAAAGGAGTATCAGAGAGCGCGTGTGCTAACAGGGCTGCCCACTCAAACAATGATCATGCATTGTATCTTTTCGAAGTGGCAAAATATAAATAACAACATCTGACATCCGACCGCAGTGGAAACACAGTTGTTGTCGCATACCGACATATATTTAAATTAGTTAACGGTATTCCCGATGTCCTAATCAATTCATTTAACTACCATCATTTTGTTCAGAAAACTCTAAGTATTGATTTAAGCGGAAAAAAAGTTAGAATTTTTGAAGCAGATCCACTAGCAAGTGATCTTAAAGAAGGTACAGTCAGTGCAACCCGAAGTCAGTGAGGCCATGGGGAGGCTTGAAAATAGTGTTAGAAAAAGAACTGTTCTTGCGAGAAATCGTAATGCCTTCGGGTTCGCAAATGAAGTCCTAGAAGACGTCTGCAAGGAGCAGAGAGAAGCTGTTGCTCGCGTGAGCGAACAAGTGGACATGCAGGGTGAGCAGATCACGGTGCAAGCAGACGAGATTGATAAAGTAATCAATCAGGTAGGCTCCCTAACATGTGCAGTAGGAAAGATCACGATAACAAATGAGGCGGCCTCGGATAGGACACAACCAGTCCCAATTGCGGAATCCGAAGAAATGCAATCACTGCTGCACACATAAATAAACGGAATCTGGACCTGATAGCTGACTTGCAAAATAAGCTGCAGGAAAACGAAAGCGCAGAGTGCAGTGCCACTCTCAGTAACGCGGCTAGAGGAGTGGAAAGCTCCAGCGGTAACATTGGGCATGGAGAAGACGAGGAATACAGCGACTTCGAAGAGACTGCAATGTGAGAGGAAATTCGGCGCCGCCTGTGCGGACGGCGAACAGCGGTAAGAATTTTGTGAGCGACAAGGAATAATGAGGGAGACGCTTTGCCTTCGTACAATCTTACTCTCTCTTCGCAGACCCAAATCACGGCATAGCGTCCTCGACAATGTTAAACCAATTTGAGCACTCGCTGCCTCACTCATGGGGACATATGCTCAGAGTACAATTCGCATGTAGTCAGCTGACAGGTGAAGCGGCTACCCGAATGCAAATAACGGTTAAGGACTGTCAAACGTATGAGGACTTTAAAGAGGCTTTCCTCAGTGAGTTCTGGTCACGGAGCATGCAATAACAGGTAAAGTTAAGCATCTTGACGCGAGAAAAGTATGCTGACAGTACATACAAGCACCCCATGGAATTTTACAAACAAATCGTGAAAAGTAATCAGTTTCTTGATGCACCGTATGATTCCAAGGGACTGAATAGAATTTGTCTGACCAAGCTTCTGAATAAATTGCGCAAAGAAATTACAATTGCGGGAAGACGTATGTATGACCTTCGGGGTTTTCAGGACCTGCTGCAAGAATTAGGCGCTGAAAGAAATGTAAATGAGCAGCAAAACGTGGTTAGGTTCGATGCTAAACATGTGGGGAACTACGGGCAGAGGCGCAACCAGAGTTGGAGGCCTCAGTTTGCTCGCAGTAGTAACCATGATCGTGGTAATGACAGGTGTGGGCGTAATCATGATCGTGGTAACGACAGGCGTGGGCGTGGCCCTTGCAGCCTGCGGCGCAGCGACAGCGGTTGGAGACGACTTAGGAAGATCGGCCCAGGACCAAAGCCGCTGCGGTCGGAAGGTCAGTGGAACCACACGATAATTCCCGAGGCCACAATACAAGCGAAAGTACGGATGTGTGACCCGCAGTGATAGGAGCGAGCTCATCTGCGATGCAAAATGATGATGCTTACAATGTCAACACAATCAGCATAACAATTAATAGAATTAGTATTCCCTGTCTACTTGACTCCAGAAGAGAGGCATAGGTGATGAGAGAAGATGTGTTCACGTGGTGGAGCGTGAAGGGTCCGTGGCCAACGCTTTCTTTGCAGAAAAAAGGAGTGCGTGGTGGCGTAGGGAATAAGAGAAAAGAGACGAAAGAGCAGGCGTCCATCGATTTTACTTGTGAATCGTGCGACCTTACGACCGCGTTCCTGAAAGTCCGGTCACTAGCAATTGAGGCAGTGCTTGACATGGACTTTCTGAGACATTATAAGGCCGTTTTAGATTCTGGTGATATGTGAGTCCATTTGAGGGATTATAAAACATGACTGAGTGTTGCTTTCGATGAGGGACGCGTACTAGAAGGAGAGGGTTGTGCGTCCCTTGGCATGTGAGTGATCAGCGAGGATGATTATGCCGAATTGTGCCTATGCATGCTAGATACAGAGGAAGGAGATCAGGCTAACGAGGAAACAGTAGGGAAGGTAATCCGCGAGAAAACGCAGCATTTAGGGTCGAATGAGACAAGAGAACAACTATGTGGGATTCTCAGAAGGTACCAAACCGATTTTCAGATTCTCCTGGCCCTTGGAAAATTTCCAGTGCGAATTTAAAATGAATCCTCATATCGCATTTGCAGCAAAAATTTATCCCGTACATGTTGTGCACCGTGCAGCTATAGAACAGGAAATTAAGACTACGCTGAAGCAAGTTATAATAGAACCTGTGGTAAGCTCATACAACAGTCCGTTACACCCGCTTGTGAAGAAGAACGGGTCGATCCTCTTGGTTCTGGACTCGAGGCAGATCAACACTATAATTGAGACAAAAGTCTATCGACCAGAGACGCTAGACAACCTGCTCCAGAAAATTCATGGTGTACGTGTGCTCACGTAGATCAATTTGCGGACCAGCTTCTGGCAGGTCGCATTGGTGAGGGAATGTAGGAAATACACGGCATTTCTCTGTTTTGGCAGATCTTATCAGTTCCAACTGCCTCCGTTCGGACTGAGTGTTCCTTCCGCCGCCTTCATCCTCGCTTTGGGCAAAGTTTTATCGGAAACTCACCGGAAAAGAATTACATGTTAGATCAATGACGTGTTATTCGTGCCAGTATCACTTCCTGGGACACATAGTCTCAGCAGAGGGTATCCGACCTGCCCCCAATATGTTTCAGGCGATTAAGGAATATACGACGCCCTGAACAAAGCGCCGACTACGTGCGTTCCTCGGCTTAATAAACTTTTAGAAAAGGTTTATTAGGCTAAAAAGTGTTACCACTCCGTGACTATGCCAACTAATAGCTAAAAAACAACCTGGATTTGGCACAGTAAAGATCAAGAGGAGTTTGACGCATTTAACAGGGCATTATTAAATGCGCCCAGTCTGATTCACCCAGACTTGAAGGAATTTTGTATGTCGTCAGATAGCTCCCGGGATGGCATAGCAGTTACCATTTTCCAAGAGAGTAACAAAGGCGGCTACATAGTTCCACTAACTGTGGGTTTCGCAAGTCGTGTTTTGAACTATACCGAGAGAAACTACACGGTGACCGACTACATGGTTCAAATGGCTCTAAGCACTATGGGACTTGACATCTAAGGTCATCAATCCACTAGAATTAGAACTACTTAAACCTAATTAACATAAGGTCCTCAGACACATCCATGCCCGAGGCAGGATTCGAACCTGCGACCGTAGCAGCCGCGTGGTTGCGGACTGAAGCACTTAAAACCCCTCGGCCACAACGGCCGGTGACTGACTAGAGGCATTAGCCATTGTATGGGGGTTCACCAAGTTTCGACCTGTATGGTCGCACTACGAAGGTATATTCGCTCCTCTTCACGTTAGTTCACAGGCTAATGTACTGATAGTATGCTGCGATCGCATCGACCATATCTTCATAATTATGCTGAACAGATGGAGGGGATATTCCAATTTTAACTATTGGTGCTGCCTTTGGCACGATTGGTTTATGCATCTCGACTACAGGATGTGATTTTAGTGTATTTTTGCTTCTGATGAAGGTATATCTAGATATACCGAAACCGTGGTCAAGGATTTCAATAAAACTTTATCTTGCAACTGTTTGGCCGATATAATTTACCGAGAACTAATTAGCTTAGTATAAAACATCATCATTTGAGAAGGATTTGGAACTCTTTACTGTCTTTGCCTGGTCAGCTGTTAGGTATGAACTGTAATAACGGGTGTCGTAGGAAGACATTCGTACTTCATGATTTGCTCCGGAGGAGCGATGATCACGTGTCAGGGGAACAAGAAGAAGTTATGCAAGGAAAGGTAAACCTTTTGCAATGTATAGTGATGGCGAAAGGCGTCGTAGTTGCGCTTATGTGGAGTAAAGGCTCGCGCCGAAATAGTGGCAAGACCAATTGTCGGTTACACAAGGCACCGAATTTTTTGTATTGTTGTATTTGTGTTACAGTGGTGTGCAGAGACCCAGCGCTACGAAGTGTTACTGACTTTGGCAGTGATGACTTTGAGAGACCCAGACGGAGAGATGAACTCTATAAAGAGTACATGTCATGCCATAGCGAGGAAAGTTAAGTATCCTGGAGGTAAACTATCCAGAGGAATGGGGGCAGGAATAACTAAAAACTAGGCCCATGGAGGTAACAGAAGGGAGTACTGGTTATAGTTATGAATGTCATCCATTAGGCGAAAGATGATGATACATGTAGAGTAAGAAGTAAATGTAAAATGTGTTCGTAGCTTTAAACTGCTACTATGTAGTATACCGTATCTGTGCTTCATTTTGTTCACAGGGAATAAAAGGCACAAAAGAGGACGAGATGCTGATGACGATACATTGAAGTAAATTGCAAGTAACAAGAAATAGTGGAATGGCTAAACTGAAGGTATAATGTTTCTATGAGATTTTTTCAAGTGAGCAACGCTGTAATGGTCTCCTTAGCGAACTAAACTTGATAGAAAGGAGAGCAAAACGTCAGAGTTGGTAAAAGTATGAGGTTGGACGGAGATGTAATGATTCCAGGTGGCATCGTTCCAAAGAGTTTTGATTTTTTATATTATTCTTTTGTACTATGTAATTGTCTACTCAGCATTTGATGGTATGTTATCCTCGTCATATTCTCATGGATGAGCAGATACGTCACCTGTTTTGGCTGTTTGTGTGTGGTAAAGTAACAATAATAAAACATCTAACCTGTTTTGAAGGTGGATTAGAGGAAAAGGTGACAGTAGTAAAGAATATGTAAGACCATATTGTGAGTCGTAAATGTTTCGGGTAATCGGTGAGTAACTCAGACACAGATAATCTATGGGATAATGGGAGCATGCAGATTCGTAGGACACGGAGAGGCAGATTGTGGTGGTGGTGTAGTGAATTGCATACCGATCCTCACAACCCATGGTACCTGTCTTGATTGACTCCACAGTTTGGTCCTTCAGGGGCAATCGACTACATGTAAACAAGAAATAGGATAGTTATTATAGGACGTCTCCAACATTATAAATACTCGTAGAGACGGTTTTTCTCTACTTAATTGTAATTCAGGGATCAAAATACCTGTATTGTTAGTTCACTTAGTAAGTGTTAAGCGCCTCCAGATGAGAATGGACAATTTAGAGGCCTTTGTAAGCAAACGTGTGATTTAGCGATTTAGGATGGTTTTATTTTGTTAATAACTATTCGCCATGAACTGTAAGCTCTGGCAATATTTGTTGATCATTAAGATTTCGTATACAGTTGGTACATTGAAAATTGTACTTGATACAAACAACAGAGGAATTGAGAAACCCTAAATTTTAAGGGAGTGACAATTGTTCTATTACAAAGTTGCAAGGTGAGAGCGATGAGAAAAGGGGAACCTGTCAGCTCCGGACAGCAAGGACAAGGGACGGACTGTCCCTGACAAACAGCCGATCCCGTGAACGCGAGCGGCAGCCGGAACTTGTGAATGCAGTGTCGCGTAAACCTTCCAGCTCCACCAAGAGGCAGAGGCAGCGACTCACAGGGAGGCATCAGTCGAGGCGGCGTGCGCTGACACACGATCTCGAGCCACGGCACGCGGCGACTCTTCGCGGCTACGTGCGAAAGGGTCACGGACGGTCAGAGTGGCTTCAGTCTTTCCACTACAAAGGAGACCCCTGTTGCTATAGCTACGAAGCGTCTTGTCAGACGAAGATCGCAATGTCGCTTCACCGGGACACAAGAGGTGGCGACTTTGGCAGAGGTTATTAGCACCATTTAACCTGTTGACAGATGTGAAAATTACCAAACTATCAGGTTAATAAGTCACGGCTGCAAAATACTAAGGCGAATTCTTTACAGACGAATGGAAAAAGTGGTAGAAGCCGACCTAGGGGAAGATCAGTTTGGATTCCGTAGAAATGTTGGAACACGTGAGGCAATACTGATCCTACGACTTATCTTAGAAGATAGATTAAGGAAAGGCAACCCTACGTTTATAGCATTTGTAGACTTAGAGAACGCTTTTGACAAAGTTAACTGGAATACTCTCTTTCCAATTCTGAAGGTGGCAGGGGTAAAGTACAGGGGGCGAAGTGCTATTTACAATTTGTACAGAACCAGATGCCATTTATAACAGTTGAAGACCATTAAAGGGAAGCAATGGTTGGGAAGAGAGTGAGACAGGGTTGTAGCCTATTCCCACTGCTATTCGATCTGTATATTGAGCAACATGTAAGGAAAGCAAAAGAAAAATTCGGAGTAGGAATTAAGATCCATGGAGAAGAAATAAAAACTTCGAGGCTCGCCGGGGACATTGTAATTCTGTCAGAGACAGAAAATGACCTGGAAGAGCAGTTGAACGTAATGGACAGTGTCTTCAAAGGACGATATAAGATGAACATCAACAAATGCAGAACGAGGGTAATGGAATGTAGTCAAATTAAATCTGGTGATGCTGAGGCAATTGGATTACGAAATGAGACACTTAAAGTACTAAATGGGTTTGCTATTTGGGGAGCAAAATAACTAATGATGGTCGAAGTCGAGAGTTGTAAAATGTACAATGTCAATGGCAAGGAAGATATTTGTTAAAATCGAGTATAGATTTATATGTCTGAAAGTCGTTTCTGAAAGTATTTGTATAGAGTGTAGCCATGTATGGAAGTAAAACATGGACGATAAATAATTTATACAAGAAGAGAATAGAAGCTTTTAAAATGTGGTGCTACAGAATAGTGCTGAAGATTAGATGATTATATACCACAGAACTAATGAGGATGTATTGAATAGAATTGAGGAGAAACTAAATTTGTGGCACAACTTTACTAAAAGAAGGGATCGGTTGGTAGGACATGTTTTGAGGCATCCAGGGATCACCAATTTAGTATTGGAGGGCATCGTGGAGAGCAAAAATCGTAGAGGGCGGCAAAGAGATGAATACATTAAGCAGATTAGGATGGAAGTAGAATGCAGTAGGTACTTGGAGATGAAGAAGCTTGCGCAGGATAGAGAAACATATAGAGCTTCATCAAACCAGTCTCAGGACTGAAGACCACAACAACAACAACCTGTTAGTTGGTGACGGAGAACACTGTCGTTTCTGTAAGGGCCAATGGATAAAGGACAAAATACTAAGGATTGGTAGCTTCATTAGTAACTGTTGTTGGATGCATGAAGATGGAGAATAGGGAGAACATGAAGTAGAACTTTCAGTCCAAAGACCGCAGATTTCGAACTTAGAAAGAGGGCATAAATAAGCCGATATTTAATTGAGTAAAGTGTGTGTGTTGTCATGATGAACTTCACTTGCATTTTGGTGATACATGACGGTGGTGTGTAAGCACAAAACAGTAGTGCCAGACTAGAAACGGTTTGAAAATGTTAATCACAGAACTTAGGTCTGTAAGAGAAGGCAAATTCCTGTTAAAGAATTCGGAAGTAGATTGAAGACCGTAAGAATAGCCCAACAGCTTATGGACACATATGTGCAGTTGACATACGGCTTTATTTAGATTACTGGAACTGATTTGTCGTTGGTCCACTGCATTAAACTAGTGCTAACAATAAAAAAGAGGAACCGGTTTCTGCTAGTGTGTTGACTGCAAAGGGATAACTAGTCTGCCGCCATAATTTTGTAGACTCGATTTGTCTAAGGTACAATTAATTTCAGGAGACAACATGGAATGAAGCAGAGTCGGCATAGTGACTACTCAAACGTAAGGAATGCCAAACAATAAGCAGACTAGCGTGAGAACTGGCCTTTGATAATGTGTGAAATGTGGGTCTTTGTCAGATATTCTCGTATTATTATCCGGTGTTCTTGTTTATGACACATTTAAATATGTTGAGCATGATATGAAATGTTGTTTGTCCTAGGGTAGCCATTACATTAGTGTTTCCTTCTTTACTGAAACGTTCAACAGAATAGTAACTTGTTTAGTGGGTAACAATTACCAGCAGAGAGGAAAGAGAGAAGGTTTTGCTTTAACATAAGGAATTATCTAATATTAGAAGCATGATGGAGTGTATGTTGCTTTCTGTCACTTATCAGCTTTAAAATAGTGCAGTGAGATGAACAAAAGTTTGCGGGCTCATTGTAAGATGTTGTCTAATAACTCAATCAGAATATAGGTCGACGGTGTTTCCCTCATTGTTGTCTGACCAGAGCTAAATTTGTGTATTGACAAGGAAGCCGTAAGCCTAAAGCTGGTAGATATAACGTAGCCAAGTATTATCAGATCATAATATGTTTAAAAGGACTCTCTTTCTGTGCGTTAACTATATAAAGGTAGATCAATACTTTGATTTCGTGATGTACGTAACTTCATTACTAATCAGTAAGGAACAAATTACGATCAACTTAATAATGTGTTAAAATACAGAATTGCTTTTATAATGAAATTTGTGACCTACCTAATGGACCACTGTATGGTTTTGTACTAGTTTAATCTGTGATTTGGAATTAATCAAATATTAATTACTAAGAGTTTAATTACGAGCAGATCGTCTGCAGTAGTGATCAGTTTCAGATATGTATTTTTTTTTATTTTTTTTTTTTTTTTTGCTTCATCAGAGGTACTGATTAGTGAAAAGGTAATATGCATAACAGTAAATGTTTGTGGAACCTTTGAAGGCTAGGTGTTTTTCATTATTAACTGCATTAAAAATGTACTCCTTTTAAGAGGTTTTGCGTTATTGTTAAATAGGTAATAGACATAACAGAAAATGTTTTGAAGCCACTGTAATCTAAGTGTTATATATTATTGATTGCATTGAATGCTTACTCCTTTCCGATGCTTTGCATAGAGTATACTGTGCTTTTTGTTGAGATATACTACCAGTCGCCCTTGTTATGAGTGTTTGATTATTATGTCTTATTAAAATTTAGTATGATTACATAATGACTACCAACCTGTATTGAATATAAGTCTGATTAGTTGGTTAATATGATTCTATATATAGAATTTTTGTAATGTTCTGAATCCTTGTGGCGATGGTCACTCTGTCAATGGCATTCTTTGGATTGTCTTGGCTATTTAACTATTTCAAATGATTTACCTTGAAATATGTCAAGCATAACCAGAAAGAAATAATAATATCAACAGATTGGTGTAGCAAGGAGATTAGAGTCTTCTCCTCGTGGCATGAATTAAAGAAAAGTCCTGGACTGTCAATCGATCGGAAAGACAGGGCAGAGTCCATTTTCTTCAAAGTTACCCGAAAGTGATGAAACGGAACTTGTTGTACCGTTCCATTTCTTTCTTACAGAAGAATTATAACGAGAGTCTGTGTTACTCTGCAGAAATTAATCAGGGTGTAACAAGCAGGAGAGAATCGACCAACCGGTGTTCATTTATTCATTTTGTTTCGTGTGTGCCACGTTTCCCTGCATCCTTTCCCTTGTGTGACTTGGGCTGTATGAATGAATAATAATGTGAGGTAGCAGAAAGCTTTAGTCAGAGGTTGTAATATTGCATGAGTAGAGTGGTTCTGTCGTAGGATAGTACCAACCCCTAAACGCGAACAAGTTTAGCAAAGAAAGTGTGCAAATCGGATCTGAGAGATAGCGAAGCCACAAGTATTGGCCCTGTCAGGTTGACGAACCACCTCCTCCACCTCCATTTTGAACGAGCAAAGGTTAGGCGATGTGGCTGTAGGTCCACTTGTTCCTGGTTATCGGTGCTGGGCTGACGTCGAAGACACAGCCTTCGACTTATGGTAGTATGAGCGAAGGTATTAGAATGCTTCAATTCTGTTCGTTACTAAAGTTCAGATGTTGAAATCAGTTCTCAGTCGACCACGAAGCTCAGATAAGGGAGTTTATTTTGCTAATTTAGTCAGATTTCAGTAACAACTTTGCGTTTGTGTCTTGGTCACACCAAGCACCATGGGCCTTAAGCACCTGGTAGTATGATTGCTCTGCGTATAACAGAAGTTAACTAGTTTTATGTAGTTTAATGTGGTGTTTCTTTCAGAGGAATAGTTTTGGGGACTTTTTAAATTTTATTCGTATGTTTTCTTTGTGTAATTGGTTTCCCACCACATGGTCAGTAGGAGCAACCGCCACATTGGTAAAGTACAGTGTCTGAAAATGTACAGTCGACGACTGGATAAGTACAAAGTAGTGCATGAGCCTAAGATAGGGAAGTAATAATGTTGTGTGTCGGTATTTTTGCAGTATTTTTTGGCTACCGCTCCTTTACCACATGTGTGGAGTAGTATCAAGGTGGTAGTAAATGTTTGTTGTGTCCCAATACCGATTTGATTTGCTTACAACAAAGTGCGTTAAAAAAGGTATGTGGCTTAAACTCTTGTATCTAGGAAAAGTTCAGATTTTAATGCCGATAGATGGGATAAAGGCTTGCAAAATTTTCCCGCCAAATGTTTGTAAATGTTGCCCCACTGCCCTCCAAGCTCAGTAATGTGGTGTTGTTTCGGAACGCAGGTTTACACCAAGACGGGCAGTCACAGTCAAGCATACCACTTGCTGCCGCCTTATGAAAACTGAAACATTGAGGCGGATACTCTTCCACCCTGACAGAGTTCGCGAGTTCGCCTGTAGTGTCTTTGGTGATGTTTTTCGGCGTGGCCGGTAGTAATTGAACGTTATATCAATAGAACACATGGGTTTAAGTATACTTGTTCGCATCAACAAAATTCCACTGAAGCCTGGTCTGCGCTCCCCTTTCCCTTTCCACAATTACATGGCGAAAGGAAATCATGTTAACTACAGAGACCAGTTGTGATGATGTATATTCCAACAGATACACCACTAGTTGTTGAAAAACCATAGGCACTACTAAATAAACACCAATTAATCTATATCCTCGACTATTTCCTCCCTTCATCATAAAGGATAGGTGAAAGTTAAACACCACTTCCGTCGCATACTGGGTCGACAAATGAAAGTAGACAAAAGCTCTATACTGTCTATTAAGCCCTTCGTAAGTGGCTTCTGTAATGGTTGCGAAGACTGCGTTTTCCGATGCGTTCAAATTTTTACCTGATTGTTAAACCCAGTCGCTAGACATTATTAATACCCCAGCAGTAACTTGCAGGGGCCCGTAATATCGTGTACAGCACGTATTTGTTAAACAAGTACTACAGATTGAAACTTCCAGGAGCTGTAGGACCTGGTAAGCGATGGTAATCCTCCTGCCAGGTCGAGTTTCACCAGTACCACATGCAGTGGGATTGAGCCGCAATTTCGCTGAAAGTAAAACCATTTGTTTACTCTTGGCTTCTTGACCATTTGTAACTTTCAGATGAGCATCATAAATGGCTAATTTTGAGTAAAACCCACTTAATTCTCTTATCGACATGTTAAAATTTGCTTCTTTTGCAAAAACACAGCATAGGTTGCAAAATGTCACCTCATTAACGTGCTGTGCACAAACAATTGCGAGATAATTCTGAAATAGTGGTGCATTAACTCTATTAAGTGAGCAACTGAGAAAAAGTAAGTCAGCAGCTTATGAAAAAGCACATCCTCGGTACAAATGTAGTGTCATCAGTTATGTTGTTCCCGAATCCATAGCATTTAGTAGTTCTTGGAATAAGACAGTAGATTATGAAGCTCTGCATAGTAAACATATGGTAAAATACTCTCCTCTTTGCGTGCAACCTTTCGCCATAGCCTCTTTTCGATATCTCAAATCGCTTATGATATATGAGGAATGAAGTGGATATTTCACTCCGGTTTTTTCACGGGCGCGGCGAGATAGCAAATGATTGTCCTACATCACATCAGTTTTCTTGAGACTGATGACATATTGAAACCAGCACAAGAGTCTAAAAAAAATACGGTATTTTAGCTAACTTTCATACACAGTAACATATTGCATGTAATTTACACCAAATGCAAAATCATAGTGACCCCCAACTTTTCATTGCCAACTTTCTCGAATTGCTCGCAGTCTCTTACTTCCATGTAAAATCACGATAACTATGGCCTTTAACGAAGTATTGGTCACATCTTCGTGAAACTGACATAGAAAGCTGTAAGCAGCAAAAATATGAACTTTTTGCCAAACAGTTTCTGTAAAATAGTGTGAGAAAGACTGAAGGGCGTGCACATCGATTCAGTCATCGCCGACGGGCGAAAAGATGGCTACCACTGTCGGCCTCCCATTCTGAACAATCTACTGAACTCGCCCAGCGCTTCGGATGAAAATTGATCACAGTTCATCTTCCACCGTACCCTGTGCGGACTCTACTTGTTAGAACGTTGCAGGAGACAATTCTCAGTTTGCCGGCCGCGGTGGCCGAACGGTTCTAGGCGATTCCGTCCGGAACCACGCGACTGCTGCGGTCGCAGGCTCGAATCCTGTCTTGGGTATGGACGTGTGTGATGTCCCTAGGTTAGTTATATTTAAGTAGTTCTACGTTCTATGGAACTGATGACCTCAGAAGTTAAGTCCCATAGTGCTCAGAGCCATTTGAATCGTCAGTTCGTCGACAGCCTCCTAACACAGCGAGATGCTTAATGCCACACATCTCCTGTGGCGAGTATGATCTGATATTTAAATAAAGTAATGAGAGTTCAGTGTAATACATATCTATAAAAATGTTGCCATCCTCTTCTTGGACACTCTAGAATATAGTTCATTGTTGTGAAATGAGCTTAGACTTTTATTACTTGGCCTACAGTTGCACAGCGTTGGTGAAAATAAACAAAGGAAACACGTTTGTGAAACATAACTAAAATTCAATGTAGGTTGATGCAGTTCTGTATGGGGTCATTCACCTGCCCCTACCGATGTTGTTAACGCAACCTGCAATGTTATATGTGGCCCTCCGAAACCATACGGGAGATTTACACGTTCTCTCGCTTGCTATGAGCAAATTATTGTCCTACTGAAAAAAATTAACAGGATTTTTTTGTAGGCAGGTTACTGCTATCAAAATTTATGAATTTTCAAACGTGACAGAAAGAACGGACACCACAAATTCATGTAAATAATCCGCCTCGATGGGCAATGGATTCACAACCTTCAGTGCCTACATACATTTACATTCGACCTCTAGCAGGAATCTTAAATTAGAGGTAACTGAGGACAGGTACAGGGACTGCAGTTAGGTGGTGCTAGGTGAGAGTGTCAGTTGGGTAGGAAGCAAGCCGAGACAGTCCACGCATTGGCGATTTCTCCCTTGTTAGTGTGACACAATGCTTAACCCAATCATGTAGTAAGCAGGAGATCATGGGTTCGAGTTCTAGTGCAGTGCGGATTTTCACTCGTTATCACTGATTCCTTGTAAAGTCCCGATGCAGCTAACATCATAGATTCCTTCCCTTTCGTTTCCTTTCTCTCACATTTAAATTTTGTACCGGGATACATTTTTGCCAGAGACGAGTTATTCAAGAAAAACGTAAAAAATTGTCCTTCAGACATAACGACTGCGTCTCCACACTCATCCCCCAACAGTCAGGATTTCTAGTATGTTGCTCGTCGCGCTCACTCCCACCACTACACAAAAATTTGCGATGCTCTATTTGTTTCCCAACTTCGACCACTTTTCGTCTTCATTGACTGGCCATAGTACGCCATAAACTTAGTCGAGCACTAACAAACTGTAAAATTGACATTTGTGTAAATTTTACTAAACACCTTTCTGTAATTTAAAGAACATAAAATAAACAATGATATCATTGTAGTTATCAGGCCTTCTGACTCTGAAACTACTGTGCTCGTAAGCGTTAAGTTTGGTTGGAAATGCCAACGTAATTACTTTTAGTGTGACGTTTACAAAGGCCATTTCTCTTTTTTTGCCCTCAAAGGATAGTTTAAGTTAATAATGTTAACGAAATAGTCGATTATGCTGGTGACATAAGAGCCGAATCAACACAGAACGAAAACGGTCGAATATGTGGAACTTGTGGTGTACTCGGAAATTTTTGTAAGTGGTATGAGTATATCACAAACCCCGACTGTTGAGGAACAAGTGAGTTGCAGAGGTGCGTCTGAAGGTCACTTTTGCACGTTTCTCTCGAGTAACTCGAAAGAAGTAGCCTCCAGCTAAAATTTATCAAAGTACAAAATTTAACTAGATTAGATTTCCTACTAAAAAGTCCTGTTCATTTTTTCTGTAGAACTAACAGTTTCTGCGTAGCGAGCGAGAGAATATAAAAATCTAGAGGGTGGTTTTTGAAGGCCAGATTTAACACTGCGGGCTGCACGAAACAACATTTGTATGGTCAGCTGAATCACCCCGTACTTCTAAAAGAAGTCATTTGTTTCAGTTGCGTTAGTTATGGAATGTTAATCAACAGGTTAGAAGCATGTTAAAATGTTTATTTTCTTACTTTCGTTTTAATTTTGAGAAGTGCTAAAAGTCGGAAGCATAAGTTGGGTTTCAAAACAGTTCGAAGATTTACAAAAGGTCACTTCGTTGTTTCATGAATGGAAAGAGCTTTAAACTATATGTGTACCAAGAGTGCACAGTCGTATTACCTGGAAATAATCCTGTGGTGTATTGACGTTGAGAAACGTAAATTTCAAGTATTGCTGTTTGTGCAGAGACCAATGACTCACAGGAGATGTTCAAGTAGCATTGCTGATGGTCTGGGCGATGGAGAAAATCACAATCGGAGAGAAGGTTTCTTTATTTATGATATTCCTCCTCAAATGAGACGAACTTGCCGATAGTGTCGAAATTAGACACATAAGTCAAAGAGTATCAGCTACCAGACACTGTGCTGAGAAGAATACTTACGTTTTCATTACCGTTTACATCTTTCTGTTCCATTACAACCAGTGATTGTCTAGTCGGGTTCATTTCGGGGGATCTATGCCGAAGGATGTAATGTATTATCTGACTATGCATAGGACATACGCTCCCGGAATTTTGACAGCAGTTTTCTTCGTGATGCCCAAAGCACCGCTTGTAACGTTCGCCATTTGCGTCTGGAGAGCATTCGGTCGTCAGTAAACGGACCCTGACGAAATCCGACGCTCTTCTTCGAATCTTGTACACGCCATCTGCAAATCCTAACGTGAAGGTTGTTGGCTGTCGAGAAATAGTCGAGAACCTACTGAACAGGGATTTTGCGAACAATTGTTTTTTTTTTTCAGCGATGACTGTCACTTCCTTAGGATTCTAATAAAGAATCAGCCTGGTACCTCCTTTCTACAACTGGATTCCTGACGGTGAAGCTCTAACCTCTGACTCTTTACAAAATCAAACTTCCAGTTATAAAACGGGCTTAAACGTCTTATTACTTTTTCAATGTGACGGTATCTTCTCACGAAATTCCAAACACCAACTTCCTCCTCCGAACGCGAAAATATTTGTTGACACCGACCTACACAGGGAGGAACGATCACCACGATAACATAAGGGAAATGAGAGCTCGTACGGAAAGGTATAGGTGTTCATTCTTTTCCGCGCGCTTTACGGGACTGGGATAATAGAGAATAGTGAAGGGGGTTCGATAAACCCTCTGCCAGGCAGTTGAATGTGATTTGCAGAGTATCCATGTAGATGTAGATGTAAATGTAGAATGTGTTAAACATTTGTCGTTAATCATTAAAGAGAGAAAAATTTACGAAAGAGGTTTGCTGGCAGTCGCTAAAAGCTCTCATTATTAAACACCGGATTAGTATCATCTAAGTAATCTCCTCTCAGTTATAACAAAAGCTAATTTTTCAAATTTCTCAATGTTTATGACATCATATCTACTCAACTATGCATCTACAATGACGATATAATTTCGCAGAAACATTCGGTGATATATGTGGATACTAAAGGCATAATGGTTAGAGTTTGTAGTAAAGAACTAATAAATTAAAAGTCATGACCAATGTGAAAATTTTACTGCATTGATAGCAAAAACGTAGGAAGCGAAGTGCTCTTGCTCGCAAATACAGGAAGAACATAATATATCTCTCTAAATGTATACACAGTTCTAACTGGTATAGTTATGTTACTGTGTTTCACTGTTTTCATAAAGTCGTACGTCTTAACAACTACGTTATGGCATTAAGCTTTTAAATACTGTTCATAAGTACGCAGAATACTGAAAATCGAAATTTTGTTTTCTCTGGAAATCGTGAAATAGGCAACCTCCAGCTGACACTATGAACCATGAGTCACGAACCGGGATGGCCATTAGTAATGTAGCTGGTTGACACACTTTGTATCATTCCTCACTGCTGACACCAGGTAATTTCGAATTTTAATGTTTCCAATGATTTATCTCCATTTTGTAATTAACGGTAACGGCTCTTTTGCATATTAATATGCAATTATTTGATTGTCAACAGCCAATCACTGAACCAAACGTCTTTCCTGTGCTTGATTTCGGTCATTTCGCTGCCGTTTTCTAGCGTTTCAACTTTGCTGTAAACAGCATCATCATCCACGAACACCTCACGGAGCTTCCTATGTTGTAGAACGGATAGTTAGTCTTCATATACTCAAAATTAATGACCCTATACATCTGCCGAGGGGTATACCTAAACTTACATTTACATCTGATAATTTCGTTAAGTTAAAAGCCATGTGCCTGTGAGGTAGTTATGAATGAGTCACGAAACTGATCAGATACTCCGTAACGTCGTACTTTGTGCACTAAATGGCAGTGTGGAACAGCAGTCAACACGAAAATGCAGCGGCTGACATAAAGGGCGTCAATGAAATCTCCCTTTTCCATGAGGCGTTCATTCCCACATATTTCGTGTCGAAAACGAGAGTTCGCTATGCAGTAACCAACAGTACGACCTTTTCTGACTATCTTTGACACTGCTGACAATTCAAACTATCTCTAATCAGGGAAACTGCCCATCTTAAGCGACTTTAGATTTAGTGGTAAAATGACCCATAAACTGAACACACACAAAGCATGATAATAGGAAGGTGTAGTAAACTGTGAAAAAGAGGCAAAGTAGAAACAGTGAACAGTCCAAGCTCAAGATGTGCAATATCAAGCAACATACGAGAATCACAGCATCGTGCTTGTGTGGGCACAGTGTTACACTGCAAAGTGGGAGAGTCATGTTCGAATGTCCTTTATTCCCAACTTTGTTTTCTTTTTCTTTTCTTTCACAAATTATAAACTGCCAGGTCTGTGATTGACGTGTCTGTTCTGCCCCTGTAGTCTTGGCAGTTGTCATGTTACTCATTGGTTATATAAGATGGGTCATTTGGTAAGAACATATTACCGTCGCAAGTAAATTTTATGAATATAGAGAAAAAGCGAGATGCTGTATGGACATCTCACAGAAACTAAAATAACAAATAAACTCGTGTGAACTGTGTTACTACAAAGGAGTTCAAGAGTCGAAACTTCCAATACGGAACCCAAGAGTCATAGCATGTGGTACTTGTGTGGAAGAAACAGGAGGTACATATATCTAGGGGTCCTTTCGTTCCAACTCGCTGTGGCAAACAGACGTTACACCACGATACAGAACAAATTTGCGCAAATTAGAATACAGCGAACAGCTGACGGACAGCTCATAATTTTGTAAAAAAAAAATCGTGGGAACGAGCCGGGTTTGAAGACGGATTTCCGCGTTTCCAGCCCAACACCACGACCACATAACCAAGACCCTGGCTATTCTATTTCGATCGATGTAGCACATGTTAAGCTTGGACCGTTCACTGTTTCTATTTTGTTCCTTTTTCGTAGTTCGGTACACCTTCATCCCGTTTTCAAGCTAGATCTGTGTTCAGTTTCTGACTGACTAACCATTGGGCCATCTTACCACTAAATTTGAGGGGGTGCAATGGGGAGTTTCCCTTATAAGAATATCATGGGCTGGCAACCACAATGAATTTGATGGCACAGTTCTGAAGTGCAATGCGACCTCAATTTCTGCTCTGGTGTATAAGGTGTAACAACTACGTCCGTTCAAAACGAGCAAAGGGTGCTTAGGCTTTTACAGCCCTCTTCATTGTCGCGCTCCTGTTGTGAACACAGAGGGATGCGACAGTGTAAAAGACGCACGCCCTCCCCCACCATGCTCCCCCTCCCTCGGTGCCACCGATTCATTTTCGTTGGGCATTTTGAAAATGTACCTGTACAGAGATAAACTGAACCAGATCCCAAGGGCGCTTGCAACCAGGCTACAAAGGAGCTCTTGCATCTGGTAGTGATACATGCGGAATCAGAGGGGTGTCAAGGGGTTGCTTGTCTGCAAATGTCAAGGAACCCATCTCAGTTTTACTCTATACAAATACATTTCTAAAGTGCTCAACATACAGGGGCATGTGGCAGCGAAGGTGCTGACGAACTGTGGTTACGACACAGGTGGGAGCAAAACAGGAGGAATGATAAATCATAAGCACCATTTGCTACTTCAGATCATCGAATTTCGTTGAACTGTCTCTAGTGATTCCACCCTGTACATCAGTGCAAAAGTTGAGGTCGCACTGCACTCCAAAACGGTGCCGTCAAGTTCATTGTGGTAGCCGCCCCATAATATCCTTAGACAAGGTTTAAATCGTCCGACAGCCATCAGCAGTGCGTAGGTAGTCACGAACGTCGTCCCGTTCCTCACCATACTGCAAATTGTCGCTTTCGGTCACGAACTGCTAAGGAAACAACCTAGGTTCTGCGCAGGATAGCTGCTACGGCTACACGGACAGTTAAGCACCACATTGGCGGCGACACGGATCCCGTCACCTCAATAATCTGCTTTCAGTCGGGAGACTCAAAAGAGCAAGATTCATTTTCCTACCTCCGCTGCCATGCCACATCCTCTGGCGATCGAGGGTGACGATGCAGATATACGCTGCGTGGCAGGAATAAGCGAAAGGCTTAATCTCCACCACTCGGGTTCCTCTTAGTAGCGAGCGCTAAAGATAAAAGCAAGCAAAGCGACTGGAAGAATGTGCAGTGTGGTGCGTGGAAGGGAGCCAGTCACCACGTGTCCACAAGGTGGAGATGGTCGATAATCAAGGCAAACTCTGCGCAAGGCAAATGACGCAGCAGCTGATCTGGGTGGAGGGTGGAATTAAAATCACCATCCAGCACCACCATATCTAGCCATCCCACAAAAAGAAGTAAGACCGCCTTCACAAAGAAGGCAGAGTGTTCCCTTCGCCTCCCAGATCCTGAAGGAACGTAGACGCCGAAGAGTGTGACAGCCAACCCCTCGCATCCGGAAGATATTGGTCGTCGTCGACAGGTAACCGTTCACCGATTAGGATAGCCACACTGCTACCGGAATCCGACGTATGGGAGACGTAAGGGATATACCCAAATGGGCTAAGATAACCATCGTCAGGTTATACGGCACACAGATATTGTTGACATGAAGCGTAGTTAAGCTATAGGCTACATCTCTTCCGGCAATCCTACTATCGAGATATGGGGTCCACCAGATGGTGTCCGGCCGGGACAGAAAGCATAAGGTTGTCCAAGCCGAAGAGTTGACTGTGATGAGGTAGCGGGGGCCAGAACCGATGGAACGCGCCCGCCCACCGTAATCATAGGCCATATTGATTCCTTCTCTACGTCGTAGAGAAACAGAAGCGGAATCAGTGCGTTGTCCAAGGGTAGAATCATCGGGTCGCTGCCGCAGGTAGGCGTCTTCCACACATTCTGTCTTAACAGAGAGACCAAGCGGAGTAGGGAAAGGCGTCACAAGCTACGAAAGACAAACCGCTGAGTTAGAGGGGCAAGGAGGTAGGTTCTGAGGCAAGCCTTCCCAGATCCATGCCGTGTCCGACGCCTTTGTGTCATCGGGTGCGTCCATCCTAAGGTGACATTCGTCAAATGGCGTACGACTACGTTTCTTTCGCTTGCTGGGTGACTTCTGTGTCCGGACGTGTTGTTCCTTATCGGAGTAGAATCGGCCATCATCTGTCGCCTATCCATCTGGGAGGAAAGCAGAGGTTGATACGACTTCCGGGTC
The DNA here is from genome assembly GCF_023897955.1 of Schistocerca gregaria. Lineage (NCBI taxonomy): Eukaryota > Metazoa > Arthropoda > Insecta > Orthoptera > Acrididae > Schistocerca > Schistocerca gregaria. The sequence continues at coordinate 130,850,417 of NC_064921.1, read as the reverse complement.
GATGTCCACCTCTACGGTAACTTCGCATCTCGGGTGCTGACAGGAGTCGGTGGGCGTCGTTTCCGGCGGAGGTGATGGATAGGGAATCTGAAGATTCGCCGTCACCTTAGTGTCTGGCAACGACGGCAGATTGGAAGGAATCTGGCCCCGTGGATTCGACACCTTGGCAACAGCGCACACTGTAGGGCGGTCCGACATCTCCTGCTGGCGTGGGAATTACGTATCTGTGGAGACAATCCGACAGGATATGGCTGTCCTGGCCGGTGCCAACGACAGTTCTCTGTTTACCGTCGTGAAGGGCTATCGCCCGCGCGCCACCAATCTTCAAATTAGACGGCACCTGCTTTGTCAGTTCAAGTTTGACCTGACGCACGCCATTTAAGATGTGGTAGGTTTCGAAGATCTGCCGCTTTTCTGAGATGTGACTGAGGACAGTTCCGTAAGGTCGTAAGGCAAATGCGACCACGTCTTGCGGTACTTCAAGAGGAAGTTCGAAAAGACGCCAGGTGCTGAGACCAACCGGCCTGGGTGGACGAGCGGTTGTAGGTGCTAACATCTGGAACCGCGCGACCGCTACGGTCGCAGGTTCGTATCCTGCCTCGGACATGTATGTGTGTGATGTCCTTAGCTTAGTTAGTTCTAGGGGACTGATGACCTCAGAAGTTAAGTCCCATAGTGCTTAATCATTTGACAGCTCTTACGTGGCCATCACGGTATTTGAATTTTATATTCTGGGTGAAACGCCGCACAGCGTCAGCACAAAGTTCTTCAGTCCACAGTTAGATGTACTCCACGCTGCTTGTGATGGACAGTGCGTTCCCATAACATCGGGAGGTGCGAGTTGAGGCTTGTCACGGATGAACTGTTCTACATCGTGCGCTCAAGGTCGTGCATGTTCCGCTTCAAACGTGATCTTGACTGTCGCATGGACGTAACGCCGTTGCAGATCAGAACGTGAATGATCGTAGCTTTGCAGAGCTGCGCTCCTGCGTTTAAACAAGCACAGCTCGGAAGGCCGCGCATGTTCGCCTCGCCTCATAGCTATGAGCCTACCGTGATCGCTTCGGCAATCCGAGTACGTATCACAGCCTGACACAAAATATATATGTCGTCGTTGTCGTCGTCTACAGAGGATACACTTGTACGTTATGAATATTCCCGCGCAAGGAGGACATATTTACTGACAGTCGAGTGCTTGATAATGTCCAATCAAAACCTAATAGCGATGACCTTGCATGTCTGAAGGTACATTGCAGCATACCTCTTAATAACGCGAGCATTGTTATTTCGTATTTCTGACTTACGCTTGAGGTTAAAAAACGTGAATTTAAACTTCTTAAATAGAAAACCCGCACGAAATTTAAGAAGTAAATACGTAACTTGCCGCTCTAGGGATGTGTAACTGGCGACATCTGATGCTTGTCAGGTATTGAATACAGTGTAAATATGATAATCAACATAAAAGTTCAAACGTTCTCAAAGATCTTGCTGTTACAGACTTGCTCTTCCCTTGGGTCGAAGTGAAACAGTTCATTCCACAGAGTAAATTAAACTTTGGATATTGAACTTCGTATATATTAGAAGATACACACTCCCAGGACGTCAGTCCATGTCTGCTGGTTCTTTTAAATAACTACGTACTTTTGGAAGCAGTTTGTACGTGTTTGCATTTAATTTTTCTCGCTGACCACGTCCAACACCCATTAATGATGATGCCTCGGGTCGCTGTTACGACTTTTGTGTGGTCCAGACAATATGACTTCAAAGATTTTCAGGTTGCCTGCTGTTAACATTGCCTTGGCAGAATTTCCCTTTTCAAATAAACAGGGTAGTTCCTGCCTCTCGCATATAATGCCTCTGTTCAACAGACGTCAGGGGGTGTACATGTATAAAACTCAAGTTATATTACAAATGGTTACATACAAAGGGTAATACGCGCAGGTGCGTGCAAAAAGCCTAAAAGCAGACATGAAACCTCGGAGCAGTTTGCTGTTTTATAGTCGTACACGTGTGGACAGGATGACATATATTCATTTACGGCCCTGAATCTACAATACTCTCTCTATTTTGTCACTGAACAATGTGCTGTCTCGAACGCTTTCCCCGTCATATAATTTCTTTCTTTGATTATTTATAGTACAACTGGCAGCAGAAAGGCTGTAGGATAAAATTAAAGTTGTTAATATGAGAAATGAAATTGGGTGCTGAATGGGAAAAGTTTCGAAGTACAGTTTTTAGCACCACTGGCCAGAAGGTATTTGTCTTACATAATTCCGCTGAATACGGACTCTCAATGAAATTTTCATTGTATTTTCATTACGTCTCAAAGCTTGGCAACTACGGAATATTTTGTTCTTCATTAGCAAATAAGCCTCAAATCAGGATGAATATTATTTCCATCGTCCTCGATGGTATTAATTTCAGTTTGGAAAGCCTATTTGAGATGGTCCTTTTTATTTTCAACGGTTTGCCCCTCTGTTATTTTTGCAGTTGATTGCTTTACCATTATTTCTATTATTGTTAGTATACGCTCGACTACCTTCTCGAAAAGACGTACCATTCACCTTCTGCGCCTTACTGATATTGCTTTTATATTTTTCGACATTTCAAGAAGTCATTTACGAATGAAATAAATAGGAAGTGTAGAGAGGCTGAGACGAAATGGCTGCGAGAAAAATGTAAATAAATGGAAATGGAAATGGTTGTCGGAAGACTGGCTCAGCTTGTAGAAAAGCCAAAATAACATTTTGGTCAGGTTAAAAGTAAGAGCGCTAACGTTAAGAGTACAATGGTAATTCCATTGTTAAATGCAGAGGAGAGAGCGGATAGTTGGAAAGAATACCCTGAAGACCTCTGTAAGGGGGCGGACTTTCTGATGACGTATTAGAAGAAGAAACGGGAGTCTATTTGGAAGGGATAGGGGATCCAGTAATAGAATCAAACTTTGAAAATGTTTTGGAACATTTAAGGTCAAAGAAGGCAGGACGGATAGATAACACTCCATCGGAATTTGTAAAATCATTGGCAACAAAATGAAGATTCACGTTGGTGTGTAGGACTTGTGAGACTGAAGATATACCACCAGGCTTCCAGAAAAATATCATCCACACAATTCCGAAGGGAGAAGGGTGGGGGAGGAGGCAGCAGGAAGATGGGCTTAGAGTTGGTAGGAAGGGTAGTTGTCAGTGCGAATCTCATCATCCGGGAGGGGTAGATGGTGGAAGTTGCTTTGGGAAAGGAGGCGGAGAGTGTGGAGGTGGAGATAGGGTGGGACACAACGGTAAAGGCGTGGCAATTGGATGGGGCTGCACCGGAGGGGGGGGGGGGGGGGGGAATCAAGGCGGCGGACAATGTATAGTGTGCGGATGTGTTCAAGGAAAAGGAGAAGGTGGGGGATGGGGATGAGGTCGTAGAGGATGCACTTGGGGGACGGGAGGCGGATGCGGAAGGTGAGGCAGAGCGCATAGCGTTCGAGGATTTGGAGGGATTTATACAATCTGGGAGGGGCGGAAATCCCAGTAATGATGGTATAACAAAGGATGGGGTGGTTCAAGGATTTGTAGGTGTGAAGGATGGTGGAAAGATGCAGACACCATGTCCGGCCGGACAGGAGTTGCAGGAGGCAGAGTGTGTTGTGAGCTCTGTGTGGGATGGCCAGGAGATGGCGAGTCCAGGTGAGGTGGCGGTCGAGGGTGAGGCTAAGGTATTTGAGGGTAGGAGTGAGGTGGATAGGACGGCCATAAATGGTGAGGTAGACGGAAAGAGCGGGTGGTGCGGCCTATGATGATCGCCTGGACGCTCCAGCACTTGCTCCATCCTTTTAAAGCGGCGGACCGCACCACTGCGCATGCGGCCACAGATATACAAGGCGCCAGAGACGTTGATCGACGGAAAGGAGATATGACAAGATCCCCTGTGAGTGGGGCTGTTCATACATCGGACAGAAGACACACTGCTTAGGAGAGATGCACAGAACACCGCAGGTACGCCTGGCTCCTACTACCTAATAAATCATCCGTGGCAGACCATTATCTTGACACTGGGCGGTCTATGGAATTGATAACGTCGAAATTTTAGCCTGGTATTAATCTTTCTTGGAGTCAGTATTAAAGTAAGCAATCGAAATTCGGCTGGCGACGAATTTAACTGATACAGACAGCAGCTTCAGCTTGAACAAATCATGGAATCCGGCAATTTTTATAATGAAATCACAAAGACGTTGCGACGGTGCAGCTCGCAGTGATACATCGAATCATCGTGTGGATAGACTGCGCAGCCATAGATCTACACTCCTGGAAATTGAAATAAAAACACCGTGAATTCATTCTCCTAGGAAGGGGACAGATACATCACATGTTCACACTAACAGAACAACAGGCACATAGAAACAGGCAACAGAGCATGCACGATGTCGGCACTAGTACAGTGTATATCCACCTTTCGCAGCAATGCAGGCTGCTATTCTCCCATGGAGACGATCGTAGAGATGCTGGATGTAGTCCTGTGGAACGGCTTGACATGCCATTTCCACCTGGCGCCTCAGTTGGACCAGCGTTCGTGCTGGACGTGCAGACCGCGTGAGACGACGCTTCATCCAGTCCCAAACATGCTAAATGGGGGACACATCCGGAGATCTTGCTGGCCAGGGTAATTGACTAACACCTTCTAGAGCACGTTGGGTGGCACGGGATACATGCGGACGTACATTGTCCTGTTGGAACAGCAAGTTCCCTTGCCGGTCTAGGAATGGTAGAACGATGGGTTCGATGATGGTTTGGATGTACCGTGCACTATTCAGTGTCCCCTCGACGATCACCATAGGTTTACGGCCAGTGTAGGAGATCGCTCCCCACACCATGATGCCGGGTGTTGTCCCTGTGTGCCTCGGTCGTATGCAGTCCTGATTGTGGCGCTCACCTGCACGGCGCCAAACACGCATACGACCATCATTGGCACCAAGGCAGAAGCGACTCTCATCGCTGAAGTCGACACGTCTCCATTCGTTCCTCCATTCACGCCTGTCGCGACACCACTGGAGGCGGGCTGCACGATGTTGGGGCGTGAGCGGAAGACGGCCTAACGGTGTGCGGGACCGTAGCACAGCTTCATGGAGACGGTTGCGAATGGTCCTCGCTGGTACCCCAGGAGCAACAGTGTCCCTAATTTGCTGGGAAGTGGCGGTGCGGTCCCCTACGGCACTGCGTAGGATCCTACGGTCTTGGCGTGCATCCGTGCGTCGCTGCGGTCTGGTCGCAGGTCGACGGGCACGTGCACCTTCCGCCGACCACTGGCAACAACATCGATGTACTGTGGATACCTCACGCCCCACGTGTTGAGCAATTCGGCGGTACGTCCTCCCGGCCTCCCGCATCCCCACTATACGCCCTCGCTCAAAGTCTGTCAACTGCACATACGGTTCACGTCCACGCTGTCGCGAAATGCTACCAGTGTTAAAGACTGCGATGGAGCTCCGTATGCCACGGCAAACTGGCTGACACTGACGGCGGCGGTGCACAAATGCTGCGCAGCTAACGCCATTCGACGGCCAACACCGCGGTTCCTGGTGTGTCCGCTGTTCCGTGCGTGTGATCATTGCTTGTACAGCCCTCACGCAGTGTCCGGAGCAAGTATGGTGGGTCTGACACACCGGTGTCAATGTGTTCTTTTTTCCATTTCCAGGAGTGTAATTAAATGCATATGTCATACATCTTTGCCGCCGATCAACGTCTCTGGCACATTTGGTATCTGTGGCGTCATGCGCAGTGGTGCGGTCATCGGGTTTAACAGGACAGAGCAACTGATGGAGCGTCAGTGACTTCGCATCGCCCTGAAGATGGCTTGACTGCGTTCAGCCGAAATATTAGAAGAAGAAGAAGAAGTCTAATTTATGTGGCTGCACGCACGAAAGTTTATGTATCAGTCCTTGTGCCGATAAAATATGAAGATGTACAAGAAGAAAAGTGTTTCCTGCACTTAACTACCGGTTTTCGGATTGTATTGTTTGAATAGGTATATGGCAATGGAAATGGATTAATAATTTCTTGAATACTAGGAAAAAACTGATGGGAAGGAGTAGTTGAAAAGAAATTTTGAAGGTAATTTATGAAGCTGCACACAATCTCTGATCAATATCAACAGACCTTTAATATCATTACATTCAAGATTGGTAAACATAATCTGCATTACGTACTGCTGCTTCCAGTAGTGTACAGTACCAAATAATCATCGCAACCATTGAAACAGTCGATCTTCACATTAATCCAGCTGTGTTTAGTCTAGAGCCGGCCGTGTTGATCAAGCAGATCTAGGCACTTCAGTCCGGAACCGCGCTACTGCTACGGCCACAGGTTCGAATCCCGCTTCGAGCATGGATGTGTGTGATGTCCTTAGGTTCGTTAGGTTTAAGTAGTTCTAAGTTATAGGGAACTCATGATTTCCGATGTTAAGTCCCATAGTGCTCAGAGCTATTTGAACCATTTCAGTCGCGATTGTGACAATGTCGACATGGGAAAGCTCCTCTGGATAAGGCGTACATTATTTTTGTTTGCCCCGAACCTCTTGGTGCAGGATCTCGGCGGCGAGTGAGATGATGAACAGATAGGAGTTGACATAACAGCGTGAATAAACATTCCTTTTATAATAATTCTTGTAGAACTTTTATTTAACGGTTAAAAACACATTTTTATCAACACTACAATAGATCTAACCATATGTCCGTATGTTGTCCCGAAAAGAAAGGGTACAGTACATGAGTTAACCAATTGAAGAGCGCATTTTTATTGACTTTGATACAGATATGTAACAGTGTATTGAAACATTATCGTTGCCAGAAAGAAAACTCGTTAATTTATTTGGCTTAACTCATTCAGTTTACGTATTGCTTATATATAGGAAAATTAAATTAAAAAAATATGATTCAATACTAGTTCTATCTCTGTATGCAGCATCAACTACTACCAAAGTAACACAAACTTTCGATGAAATACTGATGGATTTGCCCAGAATATTTTGTTCATAATGTTCTTTATAAGTAGCATTCTAGTACTTTTTTGACATTGTGTTTCCTGATCAATAAAGCAATGAGAAGTTAAAGAATATATGCCGTTTTTTCATAATCGACCAATGAAGCAGTTTTCTGTGTCCAACTTCGTACAAAATGATGAAGAGAGGGGGCCTACAAAGCGGTACCACAGCTATAGTTGTAGAGAAGATGGACAGGAGCAGAAATAATTAGCGGACAAGTTAACCCGGTAAGCAGAAGATTTACTTGATCTCTATTTTTCCAGGCCACCAAAGAGTCATTACAAACGACGTAGCAAGAGATGGAGTTCATCTTTCACAATGTCAGCAGGAAGAGGCTCTGTGAACAAAAGCACAACTGTGGTGTCAAAGCTGCGACTAGGCGGAAAAATGGCCCCATGTGCAAGTGGACTGAGCTGCTTTTTTTTCTTGTATTGTGATTTGAACAGTTTTACAAAAGGTGGGCTGTCAGCAGCATCCTATGCCACTCTTCAGCCACAGATCGACGATGAAAAAATATATAGAAGACACAGACAAGACTGAATAAATTCGTGTAGACAAAGAAAAAAAAAACACGAAGCCATTCACACTCGAAGAAAAATACACTAAAAACTGTCAGCATAGCGCACAGACAATGACGACGGCATAGGTGAACGTAGGAGCGTGACAGCGAACACTAATCACAAACACGATGGCACACACACGAGAAACTGATGGCGATGATTTCCGGCACGCAAATGTCCACATAGCGTGTGAGAGTCTGGGGACCTGCCAAGAGGCGAAGAAGGGGGAGGGGGAAGGAGAGGCGAGAGGAAAGATGCCAATGGCAGAGGAGATGCTAGGAGGAATTGAAGTATGGGGGTAGGAGAAGCCCAGGGGAGGAGAGGGGAGAAAGGGAGGAGGGAGGGAAGTGGGAGAGAAGGAAGAGAGAAGGCCCTTAGGAACAAACACAGGAAGAGGGAGGGAGTATCAGAGCTGGTAGGAGGGGTAGATGGAGGGGAGGAGGGCATCGTCAGGGAGGGGGAGCTGGCGGAAGCCACCTTGGGAGAGTGTATGGAGAGTGGAGAGATGGAGAGAAGGTGGGACGTGGAAATACAGGCGCAGCAGCGGACGGGAGCGGGGAGGGCTGAGCTGCTGCCCGCAGGTCAATTTAAATCGCGGCGCCAGAGGACGCTCATAGAACAGAATCACTGGAGGTGTGGCTCTGCAGGTGTGCTCCTTTTGGTCCGCCACATCCCGCGTGACATCGACGTTAGACGGAAACACGTTCTGTTACCCTTCTTGATACACTGTAGGGTGATACCAATATGTAATACCACACTATTTACTCTACTGATTACAGCTGGTGCGCTATCGGTACAGGTTACAGAGTATTTACTTGCTTCCATATACTGTAGATGTAAAATCTGTTAAATCGTAATCTACATACAGTGGTATGACTTAAACTAATTTGCACTCTGAAATTCCATAATAAACTATAGTATAAGATTTTCAGTCTTCATAGGACTGTATGGCTGTGTGGGCATATGGGCGTGTTCTGCAAAATGAAAAAAAAATGTGCTGAGCAATTTCAAAAACCACCAATTTTTTCAATATACTTTTGACTGCATTAAAAATATACAAACCGATTGTTCCCAGCGACTGAACTAAAGTGAGTAATTCATCACGCACCGGAAGTAGTCTAAAAAATGGCTCTGAGCACTATGGGACTTAACATCTATGGTCATCAGTCCCCTAGAACTTAGAACTACTTAAACCTAACTAACCTAAGGACATCACACAACACCCAGCCATCACGAGGCAGAGAAAATCCCTGACCCCGCCGGGAATCGAACCCGGGGGAAAGTAGTCTATTATTATATAAATAAAAATTAATTATTGACTGGGATCTGTTCGATGAGTACTCACGATCGATGGTCTGCTGATATGATCCATATCAAGAAATCGACTTTTTACAGCTTTGTGTTACAAAACTGCTGTTCGTAAATATTAGTGGCACCGTCATAAGCTATTCCTTTGACAATATCTATTGCATTTTCTTTCACAGGTATGCCATCACTGTGGCGTTTATAATCTTTTACGATTATGGAACAGTAAAACATTTGTCTCTGATAGTCGATGGTTCAGCTAACTTACGTATTTCTATTTTTAAACTATCCACAAAAGTGTTTCTTTTTTTATGAGAGTACTGTGTATTGCGTCATCTAGAGAAGAAAATGGTTTTGACTGAAGTACTTTTTAGATATCAAATTTTCGGATTTTTCATCAGAATTATGCACATAAAATAACTAATCCTCCACTCCTCACCGAAAACAAGGTGTTCAGATTTAGCTCTAAGACATTCTCAAAAACCGTAACAGCCATAATATTAATCAGTATCGCAACAAGGCTAATTGCCACATTAGCGACCGAAATGACAACCTGACCGGTAGAAAAATATTAAGGCGAATTAATCTGAATAAACTGACATGAGCAAACGATGCGAGTCAAGGTGCCAGGGGTTATGCCTCGAGGAAGCGATCGAAGGAAGACACGCTGCCCTTCTCGACTGCTGATAAACATGATTAACGTACGTGTGGCCGTGACGTCACCGTCCGACTGAAGTTAAGGGGGCGGGCACTCGCTGGAGGGGAACGACAGCCAACCGCTTCGTTAGCCGAAATTTGCTTAGTGCGTGCAGGCGGCAAACCGGAGGCAACGAAGCGGTTGGCCTTGGTTGCGGTTCTGTGTGCTGGCGGCAACATCAAAACATTGGCAGTTAGTTGGCGGTGGAACTCCTCTTCTATCGTGGACGCTTGGTGAAATTTTCGTTGGTTCAGTACCGATTTATGTCTTTTGAACGGGTGTGTGTTTAAGCTTTTAAGACAGCCACCACTCGCACTTAGTATCTTATATTGACCGGTTTTGCTTTTTAACTAGAGCATCATCAGAAACTCTGCAATTTACAGTTCAATGCACATTAGCAAGCCGTTAAATTGAAGAGCGACACCAGACAATAAAACGTCCTGGCTGGCTCTGAGCACTACGGGACTTAACATCTGTGGTGATCAGTCCCCTAGAACTTAGAACTACTTAAACCTAACTAACCTAAGGACAGCACACACATTCATGGCCGAGGAAGGATTCGAACCTGCGACCGTAGCGGTCACGCGGTTCCAGACTGAAGCGCCTAGAACCGCACGGCCACACCGGCCGACAATAAAGCGTCCTGAATGCGACTTGTGGCAATGCTTAAAAAGTTAATTTCAATAGTCGCTGGGGATAATGCCTGCTCTCGTTAAGGGAATGAATTTATTACGTTCAAAAATCGTGGAGTATAAAGTAAAACATGGAGAGAATATTAAAGCTTTACCGTGAATTGGAATCTTCGTGGGCCGTGCAAACAATATAAATGAAGTGTTTCATTCTTTTGGGGAATCATCAAATTGTATACTAAGACAAGGAACTAATCAATCACTAAGAAACAGAGGAAGGGGCATGGACCTATCTTACATAAGTACGCAGGTAAAATGAAGTAAAAGTAATAGAAACTTACGTAAAAGAAGCTGGATACAAAACCAATCCGTCATAAAGCCATATAAAATGGGAAACTGACGAAATAGTACCTGGATGCAACAATGCTCATCATACAAAAACATTTCTTCGATAATCGGTGTCTGAATGCAAGATTAATCACCTTATTTGAGCTGCTTACATGATACAGTTACTTCACTTTACAAACAAAATGATGGTCTGGTCATGGGAAACTGTTTAGCAGGGTGTCTCGCGGATGTTTTTGTCGGTCATATAGAGCGTAAACATTTTAGACTGAACACTGGTACTATGTTATTGCCGATACGTAGATGATATTATTATTGTCTTCAACGGCCTTCTTTCTGACGTTATGTTGTTAGCTGATGAATATAATGCATTGCACGAAAATATGAAGACATTCCCGAAGCGATGGACTATAACTGACGCTTAATTACTTACACTTACAATTTCAGCTAGTTGGAAATATTATTTGTTGTGACATATATCGTAAACCCACGTCCAGCGAATCTGTAATCCATGCTTTCTCCTGACACACTCATCAGTGTAAGCTGAGGTTTTTTTAAATCTATGGAACATTGCATTATTGCTATACCGCTCAGTCAATCCTCCATAGATAAGGAGTTAGCGAATTTGAAAAGTATCGCTGTAAATAATGCCTACAGTGCTGCAGTTGTTAATAAACTATAGTAAGAAAAAAACATCATTAGCTGAACGCAGAGGTCTCCCCGTCTCGCTATTTTCGGGGTCCAAATTTATGAAGATTCCGTTCATGGGGTTCGTCTTTTATTATTTGGCTAAGCTGTTTAAGAACAAGGATTTAAGTGTTGTTTTCACTACTGATAATAAGCTTCAGCATAATTACGCCCCCGTAAGGATAGGATCGCAGATTAGACTGTAGTAATTGTGAAATGTTGTATGTAGGCCAAACCGGCAGGATGTTTAAGACCAAGTTCAGCGAGTTTACGCTAACTAAGAAAGGCCAGGTTAAATAGAATTCTGCATTTGCTGAACATCTTAAGTTACGCAGGCACCATCCCCCACACTAGGAAACTATAAAATACTACACCTTGGTCAGAAAGGGAAAAAGTTGGATCTACAAGAGGAGTAGGAAAGTGTTAAACATCTCTACGTCGATAAAGATAAATTGCTGAACTGTCAGCTCATTAGCAGAAACCAAGTATATTATGATACGAAGCTTGCAGTGTATAGAATGTTAGTTCAATGATACCTTTTATTGTGTTGATAGCCTAATTTTTAGGTTGTTTCTTGGTTGTGTATGAAGTTAAGGAGATATATATAAACGGGAAGAGGTGCTTATGAATGACCTTATTTTATCGTACATGACTCTACATTTTTCATATTCTGTAAATTGTATTTTTATTCTAATGGCTATAAACAGATCTTTTTTAGTTGTTTTCAATACTTACGATTGCACCTGTTTCTTTTGCCTTGATGTTGGGTAGTTGTTTTGTGTGCTTAGGCTGTGCAAGAGCTCTAAAATCTAATTATTTTATTCCGTATGACAGTTTTAATGACATATTTTGACCTACTATTTCATGTAATCATTTTACGTAATTATTCTGTATTATGCAGTGTACCTTGATATACTTTTTGGTTCATATGGTTGCAATGGTTGCTTATATGTACCTTAATTTAAGAGGTTAACATAATTTTTGTGGTTCATGAACGTGTGTTACGCTGGTCATTCGTGCCACCTGGGCACCTCTTGCACACTAAAAGCGCTGTTTGCATCTTTAGCTATCACAGTAGTATTTGTGTACACATCAAAGGGATACTGTGCAGCCTGCGGCTCATACCTCATTTATTTTGTATGCGTGGACTTGTTTTGTAGTTCTATGGTGGCGTCAGCTTGTCTGGTCACCGTGACATGAAATATCCGGTGAAAATTTTTTCCACCTTTCTGTACCTTCTTCGTCATACACTGTCCGTTTTCTTTTCCTTTATTAGGTCAACCTTGCAGTTTATATGTTTCTCTGACGGATAGATTACATATCCAGTTACTTTTCCGTATATTTTCCATCTCATACGGCTTTAAAATGGATGGGTTTAGTATCCAGCTACTATTACGTAAGTTTCTATTACTTTCAGTTCATTTTACCTGCGTAATCGTGCAAGACAGGATCATGCCCCTTCCTCTGCTTATTACTAACTAATTGGTTTCTTGTATTTGTAGACAGTCTTATGATGGTCCAAAAGGGTGAAAGGCGTTATTTATACTAAATTATTTCAAGACCAATATTGTTTTATTCTGAAGGAAAGCGAAACTGGTGCTGTAGCACCTTTGCACAATGGTATGGAATATTTTGTACTAAATCCTTTCTCCGAAAACTGTTTTGAGCTATTAATTCAGGAGTCCATTCGAATTAGGAATGATAGGGAAAACGTAACTGACCCGATAGTAACAAATAACTCTGAGCAAATAGGGAGCATCATGACCTGAATTGTGCACAATAGTTCACTAAAGGTATTTAAATTTAAAATACAAATATTTGTCAACTTTTCCTGCTTAAAATGTAAATAAAGGACGGTTTTATATAAACGTATATACGTGAACAATGTAAACTACGTATTTCAAAAATAATTTTATCAAAGTAAAATACCTCTAGTTTGCGAGCAATTTACATGCAGTATTTTTCGCTGATTTCAACACCAATAACTGCTCAAATATTTGATATTTCTAATTCCTTCAGAGGAAAATAGTAGTTCAACAGGAGCAGAACTTGGGAATCATGTATTATACTTAAGGAAAATATTTTTATACAGTTGTACATCTCTTCAAGGAGTTTAGAATGCTGTCATTATCTCATCGTAGTGTTTCTATATATTATGTATGTGGGCTCAAATACAAGTAAAGTGACGAAGGCCAGGTACCCCTTCGGTGCATGTGCACACTAAGCCACAATCAGTGAGGCTAACGGGCAGGGCCACTACATCATTAGCGTGTGTTTTAAGTTGGGAATTTGGGTCTGACGGGAAGAGTGCAATGATAGTCGCTGTGGTTCTGGTGAACTGTCTCGATGGCATAGTGCTCAGCGGATCTGTCTAGTAAGCAGGAGACCCGGATTTGAATCCCTGTCCTGCACAAATTTTCAACTTTCCTCATTCATACAAATCAGTGTCCACTGTCTTTAACTACTCTGTGTCTTGTTTCAAGATCTACTGTAATGTTGTCACAATCACTGGATACTGAATAATCAGAGCCTTTTTCTTATCAGAGTGTTGTAAGTTCTTCTTCTTCTTCTTCTTCTTGTAGGCTTCTGCAGTTCTGAAATAAACATTTCTAGACCACAGTGCCAATTTCAGTCTGACGAAAACAGTAGGATATAGGTGCTAAAATGCCATCCTTTATTTTTGGTTCCTCTAATTTATAGAGTCTCTCAAAATGCCTATTAAGACTTCCTTTAATAACTTCTATCAGCACACAATACTACGTAGGTTTATCTATTTGCTAGCTGCTTAGCATTCTTTGCATTATAATTAACTTTGGCTGAAGGTATCCATAATGGGTACCTTTGTTCCCTTTTAAACTGCTAATACCGTGAGCAGCAGGTTTTCAAGAGCTTGTCTATCCATAAAGAAATTGTATTTCAGTTTCATTAACAGTTGATAATCTGAGTTTCCTTAAAGACTCATTTAGAATATCCTTGAAGATCTTAAAAATAATTATAGCTGAAATTCTATTGTAACGGATGCATATAAGCAGTGGATATTTTAGTTGAATCTAAATAGGTTTCATAACACTTAGTAGACATTGACCACAGATTCCAGTGCTTCAATTCGGACACGGCTGCTTCATAAATTTTTTTATGAATTACTTTGAGATCTGACCTTATACAAACCTTGTGCAATTAATAAATATGTGTGTGACCACGCTCTCTACTTCATTCAATTCTTATGACGTTATCAGATGATTTCGGTACATTTTATATTAAACAAACGATAATGGTAAACATATAACATGTACTCCGATGTCACTGCCTCTTCTAACAATTAGAGACATCGTCATATTCACTTGATGGGTACCGTCTGTATCCATTGTGGAACTAATTTAGTTTAAACAAATGACTAATTAAATGAATGAAAACCACAAAATAAGAAATTAAAAATATCATTTTGCCTTTCAAGAATACAAAATATATATATATATATTATATGAATTTCAAATAAAACATGCGTTTCGAAAAAAGCAGTTCAAGTGCTAAATAAAGATAGGTATTTTGAATTTTATATTTGTATTTCAAAAACAGGTGTTTTACATAATTCACATCTCCAGTCACCATGGAGACGTGGGTAACTGACCACAAGGACACTGTAGTGAGACTAAATACTCTAACGTCCACTCCCAGCAAACCTGGAAGAAAAACATACCTATGTAAAACGAGTAGACAAAAATTCGCTTGACACCTCCGTAAGAGGCAGTCTCCATTCATTCCGAACGAACTATATCAACATACACCACAGATGGCTTGAATTCAGAGAAATAGTATCTGCATAAATTGAAAGATTAGCGAGCGAGGTGGTGCAGTGGTTAGTACACTGGTCTCGCACTCGAATGGACGAAGTTTGAAACCCGCCTTCGGCCACACTGATTTTGGTTTACCGTGGATTCCTTAAATCTCTTCAGGCTAATGCTGGGATGGTTCCCTTGAAAGGGCACGGCTGATTTCCTTCCTCAACTTTTCCTCATCCGACAAAACCAGTCACTTCCTTTATTGGTACCCTCCCTAAGGAAAACCAACCAACCAACAACTGAGATATATATAACAAATAACTTCATACCACCAATTGAGAGATTTATAATAAAATACTTAAGGGACGGAACTGATACCCCATGGTACAAAAAACAGGTGAGATATCTTTTGCACAAGCAACGAAGAATGTATAGCAAATTTAAAACAACGCCAAATCCTCAGCAATGACCAAGTTTGAGAGACGTTCCAAATTTATCACAGACACAGCGTTAGATGCTTTTAATAGTTTCCACAACGAAACTCTGTCTCGAAATCCTTCAGAACATCCAAAGAGATTGTGATCAAATGTAATGTGCGCCATCGGCGAGGCACAATCAGTACCTTCACAGCGCGACGGTAGGCCTAATGTTGCTAATGACAGTGCCACCAAAACTGAATGACAACGTACAGTTTGACAAAATTTGTTTTGTGAAGAAGCCAAAATAATTATTCGAGAATTCCAATTAAGAACAGCTCCAATATGAGTAATCTCCTCGGCGTAATGAAACAGCTCAAATCAGTTAATAAAGGCAAGTCTTCTGGTCCAGACTGTATACCAGTTAGGTTCTTTTCAGAGTACGTCGATATATAAGCTCCATACTTAGCAAACAAACAACCGCTTGCTTGACGGAATATCCGTACGTACAGAATCGAAAGCTGCACATATCACACCAGTGCTCAAGGAAGGATATAGCGGTAATCCTCCTGAAGCATAGACCCATATCACCGGCGTCGATTTGTAGTAGGAGTTTGGAACATGCACTGTGTCCCAACACTATAGATCACCTCGAACAAGCTCAACCATTAAGACCTAATCAGTAAGGATTCAGAAAGTATCGTTCTTGAGCAAATAATTACCCTTTTATTCTCTTGAAACAAAAAGTGTTATTGACAGGAGGTCTAAACGTGATTTCCCGATGGTTTTTAATTTTGATAATGGTCCTCACAATCGGGTTCTAATCGCTTCCATTCTATGCCGGGTGCCTGGTAAAGTATCTGGTTATGTATTCCTTTAAACAAGACAGTCTTGGTTGCAATTTACATCATCAGATTAACGTAAAAAGTAATGTAGTGAAACGAATGTTGGCTCACTGCATTATTTTTTACATTTATCTGAAGGTGCCCCACAACGGAGAACGCTTCGTTGCCGATAAACAGATAAAAACAATTTTCAACTTTGACTGTTGTGTTTCTAGGGGTCCTAATCTAATTGCTTGCTTATGGAGTATCATTTCAACTGAAAGTTGTAGGGTAAGAGAAAAGCCTAGCGTTCCCTTAGGAAGTGTTATAGGCCCTATGCTGTTCCTCATCTGAATAAATGATTTAAGAGACACTGTGAGCAACCCTCTTAGATTACGTGCAGATGGTGCTGCCATTTGCCGTCTAATAAAGTAACCAGAAGTTCGAAACCAACTGAAAAACATTGAGGCAAGATATGTGTATGTGGAAATTAACCCTAAATAACGAAAAGTATGATGTTACCCAAATAAATGCTAAAAGAAATACGTTAAACTTAAGCTACACAACAAATCGCACAAATCTCATTGCTCTAAATTCGTCTAAGTACATAGGAATTACAATTCTACATCTACATTTACATCCATACTCCGAAAGTCACCTGACGGTGTGTGGCGGAGGGTACCCTGAGTACCTCTATCGGTTCTCCCTTCTATTCCAGTCTCGTATTGTACGTGGAAGGAAGGATTGTCGGTATGCTTCTGTGTGGGCGCTAATCTCTCTGATTTTATCCTTATGGTCTCTTCGCAAGATATACGTAGGAGGGAGCAATATACTGCTTGACTCTTCGGTGAAGGTATGTTCCCTGAGCTTTAACAAAAGCCCGTACCGAGCTACTGAGCGTCTCTCCTGCAGAGTCTTCCACTGGAGTTTATCTATCATCTCCGTAACGCTTTCGCGATTACTAAATGATCCTGTAACGAAGCGCGCTGCTCTCCGTTGGATCTTCTCTATCTCTTCTATCAACCCTATCTGGTGCGGATCGCACATTGCTGAGCAGTATTCAAGCAGTGGGCGAACAAGTGTACTGTAACTTACTTCCTTTGTTGTCGGATTGCATTTCCTTAGGATTCTTCCAATAAATCTCAGTCTGGCATCTGCTTTACCGACGATCAACTTTATATGATCATTCCATTTTAAATCACTCCTAATGCGTACTCCCAGATAATTTATGGAATTAACTGCTTCCAGTTGCTGACCTGCTATTTTGTAGCTAAATGATAAGGGACCTATCTTTCTATATATTCGCATCACATTACACTTGTCTACATTGAGATTCAATTGCCATTCCGTGCACCATGCGTCAATTCGCTGCAGATCCTCCTGCATTTCAGTACAATTTTCCATTGTTGCAACCTCTCGATACACCACAGCATCATCTGCAAAAAGCCTCAGTGAACTTCCGATGTCATCCACCAGGTCATTTGTGTATATTGTGAATAGCAACGGTCCTATGACACTCCCCTGCGGCACACCTGAAATCACTCTTACTTCGGAAGACTTCTCTCCATTGAGAATAACATGCTGCTTTCTGTTATCTAGGAACCCTCAATCCAATCACACAATTGATCTGATAGTCCGTATGCTCTTACTTTGTTCATTAAACGACTGTGGGGAACTGTGTCAAGCGCCTTGCGGAAGTCAAGAAACACGGCATCTACCTGTGAACTCGTGTCTATGGCCCTCTGAGTCTCGTGGACGAATAGCGCGAGCTGGGTTTCACACGACCGTCTTTTTCGAAACCCATGCTGATTCCTACAGAGTAGATTTCTAGTCTCCAGAAAAGACGTTATACTCGAACATAATACTTGTTCCAAAATTCTACAACTGATCGACGTTAGAGATATAGTTCTATAGTTCTGCACATCTGTTCGACGTCCCTTCTTGAAAACGGGGATGACCTGTGCCCTTTTCCAAACCCTTTGGAACGCTTCGCTCTTCTAGAGACCTACGGTACACCGCTGCAAGAAGGGGGGCAAGTTCCTTCGCGTACTCTGTGTGAAATCGAACTGGTATCCCATCAGGACCAGCGGCCTTTCCTCTTTTGAGCGATTTGAATTGTTTCTCTATCCCTCTGTCGTCTATTTCGGTATCTACCATTTTGTCAACTGTGCGACAATCTGGAGAAGGAAGCACAGTGCAGTCTTCCTCTGTGAAACAATATAAATAGGAACGAAAACATATAAAATGTTCCGAGGAATGCGAACCTGAGACTGCTTTCTATAGCCGGGGCAATTAGAAGATGCAACAAATCCAATAAAAAGACTATCTACACTATGCTTGTCTGTCCTGTGCTGGAGTATTGCTTTGCAGTTTGAAATCAGCATCAGATGAGCTTGAAGGAGGATGCTGAAAAATTTCACAGGAGGGCAGCTCTTTTTATACTATCCAGAAGTAATGGAGGCAGCGTTATGGACGCGATACGCTAATTGTAGTGGGAAACATCAAACAAAGGCGTTTTTCGTTACAGCGAGATCTTTTAGAGAAATATGAATCACCAACTTTCTCCTCGAAATGCGAAGATACTCTATTGTGGTTCACCTACATAAGAAAACCCGACCATCCACAGAAAATAAAAGAAATCAGAGTTCACACTGGTATATTAAGGGACTTTTTCCGGTGCACTGTTCGAGTGTGAAACAATAGAGAAATAGTGTAAAAGTGATTCGATTAAGCCTCTGCCATGCAGTTAAATGGGAATTACAGAGTAGTCAAGTAGATGCAAATGTGGAATAACTGAGCTTCCAATATATTCCAGGCTTTTGAAGCAGGCGAACGTGGGAGATATTGTTGTGTAAATCTGTTCATCGAATTTTTCCCCTTTTGTAAACAGTAATGTTCTGTTCCAGTCACACGAGATTAATAGCTGTGCAGGCCAGTCTCGAGGAATATGATCCAGGAATTGAACTAATTCCGTCGTGTGCTCCACGAAAAAATCATACTGAAGTTTTGTTCTCTCCCTGTAATAACGTTGTCGCCCGCAGACGTTAAACCCTAATAATCCTGTCTTTCTTTCAAGAAGTAGAACTCCAGGAAAAAAGTCTTCCATTGACGATAGTGAGGAATAATTTCGAAGTCACAAACCTTGATACACCTAGGATTGTTTTCCGTGGTACTTTTCAACTATGTGTCGTTGTCGTGAAGTATCCCGTCTTCCAGCTAGTGAAGGCAACTTCAAAAGAAATTGTCGAGCTAAGCTCATTGTCTCTGATCATGAACCTCTCCCCGGTATCAATGGCCTCCCTTTTAGTCCCAGAAGCTCCACCTCAATCAATCAATCAATCAGTCAATGAACATTCCCCGCCATCTGTAACTCAATCGTTGGATGTGAAATTAATCTCAGATATGATGGCTTTTCTGGACGTGATTTTGCAATCAGGGCAGGTTCACCCACGAGTTATTCGTTAGCTTGATGCAAATGGACGAAATTTCAACACAGTGTATGGTATGAAATAAAAAACCTTATCTGTAGTGTAACGAATAACAGTTTAAGAACGACTGGAAACACCAAATAGACTCACGAGCAAGATAACGTCGAGAGAAAGCAGATAATGTCAGAATAAGAGGGCAAGTCTTGGTTTTACTGATCAATACTTTTACAGCTCATCACTTTTATTATTAGTATCTTTCCGGGTTATCTAAAGAAATGATTGGAAGAGGGATATGACAGAGATGTGTACGGTTTGTTTATTAATTTGAAAGCTATTTGGTTACAATAATAAGTAATTGTGCATTCAGGCTGACGGGATCGCAATGGTAAAAGTCAAACGTAAGGCAAGGAACGGCATGTTGCTCATATGAGGTAATGCACGAAAGTTCGTTTCACGCACAACTTGAAACGCTAAGTTATGGATAATTTCCGAAATGCCGCATATAAGCAATAAAGTCATTCCTTGCCCAATGTTTCGCTTTTATCATTACAACACAGTCAGTCTGAATGCACAACTACTGATTTTAATGTTCGCCTGCCTCCTGCATCACATTTACAGTATTTGTTTATAATGCAGGCTTATATGATCTATTCCACAGGGTCCTCTCAGTACCTCACATACATTCTCTACAAAATGCGATATAGAATCTGAAGTTTAGTTAACATTATTCGATATATAGTAGTCAAACAGTTGGATTGTGGTTTAATCTGATACAGCCAGATTTTGCAGAGTCTGGGGATTGAGATAAGTAATTGAATAAGACTAATACAAGAGAATTATACATGCATACATTCATGTGCTGCGATCTGACTACATAGAACGTTCGATAGGATCTAGAGGGCACTACACACCTAGGGAGATGTGCATCCGAATGCCCATCGAATTTATCACCACCCCGTGCAAAAGTACAAGAATATAAAAATCGTTAATAGGTTGAAACTGAAACCCTCCTGATATGTATGTCACTGTTTTCCACATGGCCTCAAGCTTGCTGCTCTCTTCGTTTAAGACAGCACGACCGCACACACTCAACACAAACAACTTGTTGGCTGGTGGTCAAAATCTACCAGTTCCGAAAAGAGTTTATAACTCCGGAACTATTCAAGTTAGGCAGGTGTACCAGGATCCATTGAATTCAGAAAGAGAAGATTTGCCCATTAAACATGGCTAAAACGAATTAGCTATTTGTTGGAGGACACATGGCGGATGGTGGACAGAACATATCAATTACACAACGGATACACATCGGAATTTAGACCAAACGAATAAATAAACTACTATACATGGATCCAAGCAGTGTCCCTTATTAGTTGAGTCAATGAAATCAAATTAGGAGGAAACATGGTTATTCACTAATTTTTGTACAGTGGTAGGAGGGAGTGTCATGAAGAACACAATATATACACCTTTACCGGTCGGGTGTGAGCGTAGGACTTGAAGAGAGTTTGCGTTTGAAGCTAATTTTTTTAGGTTTTCCTTGAACAACTCGAAAACCGTGGCGTCTAGAGATAATGTTTCCCAGGACTCAACTAAACTAAACTGAATTTCCTAGAAAAAAAGTCGAATTCATTTCGTCCTTAGGACTAATAGTTTTCACTTTCACTGACCTAATATTTATACAGTGGAGTTACTTTCGGTTTATTAGACGAATACTTATTTTCATCTGGTGAGTGAGTTTTTATGTAAAATAACTCTCTATAAACAACGGCTGGAAAGTGTATAGTTCGTAAGCATGATATTGTAAATGAACTTCGTAGTGTTGGTGGGAAAGGGATTGAATTGGTAAATCTAGCATCTTGCTGACATCTGTCATTGACTGGGTAGTGTAAAGTTGCGTAATTTTGTTGGAGTAACACGGTGCTGAATTAATGATTGACTAGAAAGTTACTGCACTTCTAACACGGTAAACTGCGTTACTGGTAGACTGCAAGCCTCCTTCCCACTCTGGAATTGCTGGCACTTGCACAGTGGGCTTCATTAAGTGGAGACACTTAGTACACATGAACCGTTTATCTTCCAAACTGGGCTGAATATATTTGATGTAATGGGACAGATCATGCGAAGTCTACAAAAGTAATATGCTGTAAAGCACTGTTTGGCTTAAGCTGAAATATCTGATGTTGCACGACACCTAGGTAAACCACATTTGTCGCAGAGGGAGACACTTTAAGCCTCGGGCCCTCATCAGCTAACGATAGGGTTATGCATTAAACGCTACTCATGCAATAAAAGGTATTGCAGCCAGTGATTGCGGAGACAATGAAGTCGATATTATAGAATACATATTGGCAGTATGCTATACTTGAGACAGGCTCTTCAGTGCAGTGATCAGTTGACAACTCCAGGTGTTGAGATTTCTAACATAACAACTCACTCAATAAGCGTTAATAAGTATTCGTTTAGGAAACCTGAAATACCTCTACCATGTAAACAAACTCAGGGAAGTTGTTTTGCCTAATCACATAAGAAAGCTGGTCAGAAAACGTCTGCAAATGAAATGCGAGTAGCTCTCGTGCTGGCCGAATTGAATATGCTGGAAGAACATTACAGGGGCCGTGTCGGATGATTAATTATCGATTTTCCCACAAGCAGAGTAGATAAGAAGGCAGAGATTTAAATAGATTCTGTCCGTAAACGTTTCTTGCCGTAGTATTGTTAGTACCTCATATCTGTATTGTATGGAGTGTTAACGCAGTTTGTGCAAAATTAATAACCTCCGGGTATATCTGCACACTAGCCACCAGTAATTCCTAAGGTGCACTGCGGAGAATCGGTATAACTTTCTGCAACACCCTTAGGTGCTTCTTATGACACAGTGGGGTTGACTCAGTAATCACCTGCTCACTCTTCGGTTCTTCCCCGTGTGAAGGAGAGAAGTGCCCCGCCACATTCCAGCAACCTATCTTCCCTCGTGTTTCTACCTCATACCCTTCGCCATCTATAGCGTTACTCCTCCAGAATACCATTTATCCCTCAATACCGCTGTTATCCAGTTAGACGTCATACACATAATTAATACTTGTTCGTAACCCATTTCATTTAACAGTAAACTTTATTTCTGTATCGATAAATACTGTTTTTAATAACATACAATTCTTCCAGCCCTTGCAAAGTAGAAACAGTTAGTCGTAGAGATAAAATAAATACGAGCTTGTTTGTAGGAATTTCAGTTTAGTTAAATTTTGCTACGGGAAATATTTCCAGTAGAAGCCTCGGTTTTCCGTGTAATTGAACAAAAAACTAAAAGAATGAGCTTTAAACGCCATCCACACCCACTCAACACCGGTCACAACTTTTACTCTGTTTATTATGCCAAACTCTCCTATCATTGTACAAACATTCAGGACCACACGATTTTTTTTTCTATTTGATCTTTTTAGTCTTATTTGTCTGTGGTGCATCTCTAGTTCAATGCTCTGGGCCATTTTCCAAAACTAAAAGACACATGCGGTTCCTTGAAAAGCGTGACTATTCATCAAAGCACCGAAAAATTAAGATTGACAAATACTGTTCGCTAATTCTGCGCCAAAGAGCAACTGATCTGAGGTAACTAAAATACCACGTCTACAGAGATTTACAAAACGCCTTGTACACTATTTCAGTGTAGAGCAAACCACGCGCATCCATTACTTACCATCCCTGAATGCACAGTGAGCCAAAAGTTCTCTTTCCTAGCATGCCTCTACCCCGGTCGGCTAGTGGGAGAAGGAAAAGTCACTTATTGCCAATACTTGCTTCCAGCACCACAGCTGAGTTATGTTCCTGGTTCTACCCCAAGCAGTTGAAGAGTTAAGGTGGCATAACACACCAATGGCACTACTATACTCTCTGACCATAAGATGGAGTGCTTCAGAACATTCAGATATTTCCAATTACACAGATATACACACTCAGAGGCAAGAATGGAAGCGAGAAAAATAAATATATGAGTATACACATGCGTATTCTGCTGTACCAAAGGCTAGGAGATTTATATTGCAGCAAAGCTGAAAAGAAACGTTGAAAATGGAAGTAACAAGTTGCCGACTACAAGTTGTAGGACAATTTACAAACAGCTTTAATGAAAGCATGTCGTACTGTCCTCTTTGAACGTTCTGTTTCCTATCCTTCGAAACATCGAAGCAAATCTTTTATTTCTTAGAACATAGTGAAAAAACCTGTAATCTACTAGGTTTTCAATACGAGATATTTGTGCCATTATTATGCAATACTGGTCGAGTATTAAGAATCATGTGTGAAAACACGGACAGGTATCAGTTAGCTGATAAACTCCAACATGTAGCGAGCGAAAAGCATAGAAGTTCGTGGAACAGTAGATGAATAAATTTTCATTTGATGCCAACAATGAATGTCAATTTGCCCGAAACGCAAAAAGAGTAAAATGACAGTGGTTATCTGGTAATTTTCTGCGTGAATGGTCTCGTTTATCATAATGAGGGAAACATTCCAAACTGCCCACTTGGAATAAAATGCATGTGTATAAACGACCGTTCCGCTGAGGTATGCAGTGTGCTACAAATTGAACTATTTATTCCATATTAACGTAGGTATTATTGTGTACTGTATGCTTAAAATAGCAGGTAAAGTAAGACTCCCCCATACGTTTACGAACTAACTACCAATTCACATTCAACAGTAAATGTTTATAAAGTGTAGCGTTGTGTTCTAGCATTAATAAATAAGAATGTAGCATGAAAATTGGAATTAGAATGCAGAACAGTATCACTGACGATCGTTTATGGCCCACTTCTAGAGCACATTATAAGCTCAAAAACTGTGACGTTGTTCGAAGTGGAGAAGCTTCCCTCGGAAAATTATTAGCTATTCATGAAAATTAACTTGCGTTACGCGTGACTTGCTTTACTCACGTACGAACTCATAGAAAAAATGTATGCAGGAGGAAGGTAGATTCTGCCTTTCTGTGTTTCTGAAGGGCATGTGGCACTAAACCAAGCAGGCACTGAGGTCCTTGAACGATCTCATCATCGACAGTGTTTTGCTCTATGCTATGTATCCCTCCAAGCACTCTTGTCATTTGCTACGCTATTCCTTTTCTCGTAATTGTTTCCTTTACTTATACTACCCGTCATCTGGTATCTTCTCCGTCCTCTTCTTCTTCTGCCACTTACAGTTCCCTTCATAGCATCCAACAGCACAGAACCTCGGTAATTTCCAAGCTAGTTACGTTTCCTTTTCCTGATAACCGTTAAAATTTCTCAATCTTTCCCCACTCCTCTCAGCACATCCTCATTTCTCATTTCGCCTGTCATTTTCATCAATCCCATCCTCCTCCAAGTCCACATCTCGAATCTTTCCGTTCTTCTTTCTTTCTCTTTCCTCAGTGCCATTGTCTCAGGTTAAGTATAATGCCATGCTCCATGTAAAGCACTTCGCCAGTCTCTTCCTCAGGTACTTGTCCACGCACCCATATGGAAGCCTCCTCTTCTTATTAAATGCCTTCTTTTCAATTTCTATAAATCATACACTTGTTTCCACTTCCTCATTAGGTCTCATGTCATCCGCAGTTGTGCTTTCCAGATATTTGAAGCCACTAACTTATTCTATATCTTCCAGTCCTAACTTTATAATTATTATTTGCCTTGTACTTGTCACCATACTTTTTGTATTTTGTTATTGATTCTCACGTAGATTTCCATGCAGGTCTTATTGAATTCTTTTAACACTCAGCTCAGTTTTTTTCACTCTCTGTCATTAACACATCATCCGAAAATCGAATACATTCCATCGTCCTATCACCAACTCGCACTCATCTTCATCGTTTCAAACATTTGTGAATAATGTGCTGCAAATATTTGTTAAACAATACTGGGGAGAGACAATAAATAGTCTCGTCTCACTCGTCTTCCGGTTGTGCTTTCCCCTGTCATATCATTTCTATAGGTACACATGGAAAAGCCCCTAAAAGCTACGACAAAAATTTGAAACCAATGATAACAATCAATAGCGCGGCTGCCGTAAGTGCCGATAAAGATATATTTAGGATAACAAATGATAAAATATTCTTTTTTTTTAATAGAGAGACTGTCTTTAGTTCTCGAGTGGAGACGACGTACTTTTGTAAGAGGTGTGTGGTAGCTATTTGTGTTGTTTGAATAATAATTATTATTTGTTCAAAACCACGGAAGTTTTCTTTTCTTCCGCGCATCATCTCAATGTAAGGTCCCCAAGCGGCCTGCATTCAGAAGTAGTAGTCCGATTAAGAACTGTTATAGGCATGGTCAGCATATATATATATATATATATATATATATATATATATATATATATATATATATATATATATATATATATATAAATGGCGGAAGAAGATGAATATATTCACGGACATCAGAAGTAAGGTCACGTTAAATGGACTCTCAGGAAAGAACTATAAAAATTAAAATTTTGGGCATTAATTGAAAATAATTGATTTCTATTAATATCTTTATTTATGTACCCTATCTTCTTATTATTGTTATATACTAATATCAGTACACATATATAAATTTGCACAACTGGCGACCTGGTGACATGACATTGAGAAAGCCATGAAACCAGTTGTGTAAATTATTCAGAATTATTTTTGACATTTTATGAGATTTTTTTGCATGTACTAATTATTTTCAAATTTTCATGTTGAACATCACGACTGGGAGCAAAATAACCAGAACCAAAAATTCTAGTGGAGAAAACCAATTCAAAAAAGAAGCAAAAAGAAACCGGAAATTGCGGAAAATTTTGGAAATACGCTGCTTGTTTCATCGCAGCAAAGGTAGGACCACTACACAACCGCTTGCTTAGCTATGCTTTGTAGCGTCTCCTGCGTAACAATTTGAAGTATGCCGGCCGCGGTGGTCTCGCGGTTCTAGGCGCGCAGTCCGGAACCGTGGGACTGCTACGTTCGCAGGTTCGAATCCTGCCTCGGGCGTGGATGTGTGATGTCCTTAGGTTAATTAGGTTTAAGTAGTTCTAAGTTCTACGGGACTGATGACCACAGCAGTTGAGTCCCACAGTGCTCAGAGCCATTTGAACGATTTGAATTTGAAGTACCTTTCCTTAATTTCTTCTCCTAAATGCATCGTAGTGAATTCTTCAGAAATTTTCCGTAACGAGTAACGAGAAAAAGTTTAAAGTTTTTTGTTTTACATTTCGTGCGTCATAAAAGTAGATACATAACCCTTGACGACACGTAAATCGTATGTTTATATTCATAAAAATAATATATTTCAATTTTCTGTTTTCCATAAATTTGAATAATATTATTCAAACAAAATGACACAAGACTCAGTTTCCATTATTATTGACAATGGCGAAAGCGCAATGAGCCAAGATGGCGTACAATTTCAGGATAGAACAGCTGAAGTGGCAGCGCTATGTCTTTCACAATTAGTCGTATTAAAGAGTTCAGATACAAACATGACCGAAATGACAAATGCTGGTGAGCTTTTACAAAGTTCAAACTTTGATGATACCTTGATGACGATAGATGAAACTACATCACAAATTTCTGCGAGCAACCTTCTACTCACAAAGGAAAACATAAAAAGCGCAGATAACATGATTTTCGACGACACTTGGCCCACACCCGTCACACGAAATTCAAATGTTGATTTGTACATTTGTACATTAAAAGAGCAACCAAAATGACGCACTTGCCGTAATAATTCAATAACTGGACAGTATGAACACCAATTACACCAATTTGCGTACAGACATACAAAATACAAACACCAGTTTGCGTGCAGAAATAAAAAATATAAACACTCATTTGCGAACGGACATAAATAGAAAATTTGACAGTTTCTCGCAAAACCTTACCATAGTGACACGTCACATAAAACCAGAGCAAAAACAAGTTATAAGAGATTTTCAGGATACATTAACACAGCAGATCAGTGACGTGATAAAGAATTTTCTCGAGGAGATGGATGGAAAATTTAAAGACATGTAAAAACAGCTAAAACAAGATGTACTTTCCAAAGTAAACAATGACATTACGGGTATAAAACAGAAATTAGACACACTTAACGAGCAGAATGATACAGTAGAGCAGCAAATTAAAGCGATGAAAGACACACACACGAACCTGGAAGCTACACAAACACAATTAACTTCCACAGGGAAGAACATCTCTGCCGTAGTAAACAAACTACACAAGGATTACGAAAGTATACCAACAGCAATAGATGAACTCACATTAAAAGTAACATCACTTGAAATCGAATCAGTCTGTCTCAAAAAGGAAAGAGACCAGATTAATGACAATATATCTGACGTATTTTCACAAACTGAAGCAGGTACTTCGGACAAAACCAGTACCGCAGTGCAAAAGGTAGTGAAGGGATGATGTAGTTTAAAGGGTTATTCACCGGAAGGAAAAGACATTATCGACAAAGTGAACACCAATTTGCAGATGCAAAGTACAGGATAAGCAACTACTTATGTGAAACTGATACAGAGACACAAGTTGTACACATAAACAAAGTGCCAGCCACAAGAAACCAAAGTAGTGTACGCACACAGATCGCTGCATACCCTAAAAACAATGCAAATAGTAACGACAGGCCAGAAAGCGTAAGTTTACTGGGAATAATCCCAGAACCAGTACCTACGAGAAGAGTAAATAATTATGACAGCTATATAAACACAGCACAAAGATCAAACAGCTTGTCCACTTTATCTGCTGACGAAGGTCTATTAAGACACCGTCAATTTCCAACCTCTACGAGAGAAGGTACGAAGATGAAACCTGTTGTGTGGTTTTCGACATGTGTTTCCTAGAAATTGGATGGAAGCGCGAAAGATCAGGCGATGTATTTTTGTGGATGACTGAGGTAGGTGAGCGTCGTATCACGTATTTACAATTTGTACGGGCCGTACAGGAGCGATTTAGGTTCAAAAAAATGGCTCTGAGCACTATGGGACTCATCTGCTGTGGTCATTAGTCCCCTAGAACTTAGAACTACTTAAACCTAACTAACCTAAGGACATCACACACATCCATGCCCGAGGCAGGATTCGAACCTGCGACCGTAGCAGTTGCACGGTTCCGGACTGCGCGCCTAGAACCGCGAGACCACCGCGGCCGGCGGAGCGATTTAGGCGAGAGGTTTTTAACCCTGCCCCTTTCAAAAGCAAATATGCTAGCTTGCGAATATATTTTGAGTAGTATCTCAACAAAACACGTTATTGGACTAATCCTAAAAAGTCGTTTGCCATCACATTAATTACTACGCCTGAGCACGGAATATTTTCTGTACATTTCAGATGCAATCGACAAAATATATGGAGAGAAAGTAGTAACAGATAGGGTGTCAGACAGCCAAATACCACAACAACATAACTTGAATGGTCAATGCGAAAAGCCACACACGAACACACAGCAAAGCTGGTACGTGCAACCGCAAGGTTAACCGTGATATTGGATGCGGGAATGGAAATTGTAGGAGCAAGAGATTTAAACAAAACTTTCCGTATAACAGGAACGATTACCATCCACAAGCTAAATCCATCCCCTCTTCTCAAAATTATGCGCCGCGTGTAAATGAAAACAGTCAGCCGCATCGGTGGCCGGCGCGCGGCAACAACAATAACATACAACATGTCGGACCGCAGCCAATCTTTGCGCAGCAAAACCACAGTACGGCAACATTTCACAACAGTTCTATGAACGCACGAGAAAGCATGTTGCGAACTGGGAATTATACACAATGGAGATACAATCACGAAGTACAACTGACAGAAGTTGTCCCGTGTACCGAAGTAGATCAGGCTACACACCACAGGGAAACCCGAATTGGTCGTAGTTGAGCCCCGTACTACAGACCTTACAATCAATGAGGCAAACCAGATTTGCAAACGTGTTTCGTACGATTCGATGAACAATGAGACATAAAGGACCATCATTATCTACAAGAACTAAAATCGGTGAAAAATACACTGGAAGAACAAGTGCAAACAGTATTCAGAGTAAAAATGTTTGGTATAGAGACACAGTTAATACTTGATACAGGGTCCACGACTAATTTAATGTTTGAATCATATTTCACTGAATTAAAAAGACAGAATAAATTTCCAGTTCTGCAAGTGCAAAAATGCAAAGTTCAAATCGGTACAGGCGGCAAAACCATTAATGAACTTGGTGATAAACTCACTGCCCTCTATGACAAACATGCACCTGTGCGCACAGTCCGTGTAAGAAAATCTCCTGCTCCATGGCTGACAGCTGAATTACGTCAAATGATGACTAATAGGGATGCTGCCCACAGGCGTTTCAAGGCAGATCCGAAACCCGAACGTTTTGAAGAATATAGAAAGCTACGGAACAGAGTGAAACAATGTATTCGCAATGCCAAAATCAGGCACGCTCGCTCCCTTGTATGCAGCGATCTGACACCCACGACTCTATGGAAGAATCTCCGTAGCTTGGGGGTCGGAAAGGCAAAATCGGAAACTACTTTTCATGTGTCAGCTAACGAATTAAATGAATTCTTCTCTGCACCTCTGAATACCAGCACGGCTGATAATTACCGTCCACAAGAATCCCCAAACAGGATAACTAACAACGATACCTTCCATCTAAAACATGTAACAACAAATACGGCAAGAAAATCAATAATGAGAATCTCTTCGGATGCAATAGGCAACGACAGTATCGGTATAACCATGATTAAGAATGTTGCCGATATCTTAGTACCTGTCTTAACTGACATATTTAATTTTTCCCTCGTGAACGGAATATACCCCACTGCATGGAAAAGAAGCATAATTCGACCCATCCCTAAGGTCGAAAACCCGCAACTGCCTGGTGATTACCGACCAATTAGCATACTGCCTGCGGTTTCCAAAGCACTGGAATATATTGTTCATGACCAAATCACTGAACACTTGCATGAATTCAGTCTATATGACAAATTTCAATCCGGTTTCCGTAAACATCACAGCACAAACACTGCTCTAATTAAAGTAACTGATGACCTGAAATATGCCATCGACAATCGAAAGGCAACAATATTGACGCTACTGGACTTCAGCAAAGCTTTTGACACTGTTAACTTTGACATATTACTCAGGAAAATGCAACAGCTTAATTTCTCTGATTGTGCAATGAGATGGTTTGAAAGCTACTTAAAAGACAGACAGCAATGTGTTGTATGCGCAAATGAAAAATCTTCCTGGAAACATGTTTCTTCGGGAGTGCCACAAGGATCAGTCTTAGGACCACTTTTGTTTTCTATATATGTCAACGATATTTCGTCGGTTTTGTCCTCCTGTAAACATCATTTCTATGCCGACGACCTCCAGCTCTACCTAAGCGTCAGACCTGAAGACGTAAACACTGCAATCGCTCTGATGATCTGTCTTCAGTAGTGACATGGGCGAGAAACCTGGGGCTTAAATTAAATGCAAAAAAGACGCAAGTAATCTTAATAGCACATCAGAAATTAATAAGTTCAGATTTCCGCGAACGGCTACCTCCTATTCTGCTCGAAGGTACTCCAATACCATATCAGAAAACAATGAAGAACTTGGGTGTAACTTTGGACGAGCATCTCAACTGGGCGGAGAATACAGTCGCAGTCTGCCGAAAGACGTCTGCTTGTCTCTATGCTCTCAAAAAGTTTCGGAACATATTCCCACAGGACTTGAAACGCCAGCTGGTGCAAGCACTCGTTCTACCGAACCTCCACTATTGTGATGTGATTCAACAAGGCACGAGTAGTGAAAACAAAAGACGGCTAGAGCTAACCATGAATGCCTGTGTGCGTTACACCTGCAATATTCGCCGATATGATCATGTTAGTGCTTCATACTCCGAGCTAGGGTGGCTGCGGCCGGACAAACTGCGTGACTACCACACTCTATGTCTACTTCACCGACTCCTCATCGCGCTAGCACCCCAGTATCTAGCTTCAGAGATTAAAAACCTGTCATGCCATCATAACCGAAACACGAGGTCACTCTTATCTGGTATCCTAACTGTGCCCACTCACAAAACAAAAACTTTTGCAAACTCCTTCTCAGTTGCCGCTGTCCGCCTCTGGAACAAACTGCCCCTTACCTTGAGGAAAATTCAATCTCCTGTTGCTTTTAAGAAGAAGTTGAAGCATTTCCTACTATCATCCGCATAAAATTCTCCACAAAATTAATGTGCAAGGCCAATCCTCTCATCTGTCAAATAGCAAAGCTAGCGTCTCCTATCTTGCTGCTGAGATGCCTTCCTCTTTATCTATATCTATTAGCCACACAGTCTCCTTTTCCTTTATATTTTCCTTAATTATGTTTCATCATGTCTCTCTATTCTTCTCCTCCCTTCACCATGAGTCTCCCTCATACTCCCTGCTGCCAGCACTCCTATCTTAAATCTTTCTCTTCAATAATGTATTTTTCGAGGTGTACGTTTCTAATTGTTTATCTCACTTTTTGTATTAGATGTAGTTTAACATGCCTACTGAAACATATGACTGTAAAATAAGTAGAATGCCTGGTTAGATGTAAGAGAGGGCCTGATGGCCCTAATCTTGCCAGGTTAAATAAATAAATACATAAATACATAAAACCATATTAGTAAATGACCAAGCTCTTATCTCCGTGAACATCGAACAGTTCTGTGGGCAGTGTAATTTTTTAATAGTAGACAAACTTATACTCAACTGCTCGATAGGTATGGACACTTTTAGTTCCTACAAAACTCAAATAGACATAGGTAATGGTAAGCGCCATTTCTTTGTGAAGGACCAAAGATTTTCTGTCAGATTGATTACCATACCGGAGAGGTATGACAAAGTAAACCCAGAACCACATGTCACTGCACACTGTTCATATCCGACCGTATATTTTTTAAGAAAATGTGAAACGAATACGATTCCGAGACTGAAGATAACCAGGCACAAGTAGAACAAAAAACTGAACGAATCAAATATTCTAAATGCTACACAACGACAAGAGCTTTATCACTTACAGTTTAAATATGCAAATGTTTATAATAAGAATCCAGGAGTAATCAAAAATTATGAACATTAACTTAACGTCTATCCTCAAGAAACATTTTGTGTTACGTCTTACCCTATACCGTGGGCAAAGCGAGAAGCAGTTAAGAAGGAAATCAATAGAATGTGCGAATGGTGAATCATACAGCCATTATTTTCTCCATATTGCAGCCAAATACTACCAGTTAGCAAACCTGATCTATCAGTACGACTAGTTTTAGACACTAGAGGCATAAACAAATTCCTAGTACCAGTAAGAACAAAGACAGATAATTTAGATGAACAATTGCTAAAATTTCATAGCACCAAATATTTCAGCACCCTTGTCCTTAAAAAAATCTTACTGGCAAATAAAATTACATTGGGAGAGTACAAAATACACAGCATTTTTCTGCAATGACAGTAGTTATCAATTTCAAGTTCTACCCTTAGGTTTAAACACACTAGCGCAGGCGTATTTATATCAGCCTTGGACAAGGTCTTAGGACCTGAATTGCTCAGTAAAGTTACCATTTATGTTGACGATATGTTAATAGCCACATCAACTTGGGCAGAACACATCAGTATAATAGAAAAGATATTTCAGAGAATTACGAAGTACAGAGTAAAAGCATATCTGAAGAAATTTAACTCTGGCAAAAACAAATGAAATTTTTGGGACAGATCGTATCAGTATAGGATATATTACCGACCCAAAGAAACTAGATATCATACGTAATTGCCCACCCCCGAGAAACACAAAACAATTGAAAGCATATCTTGGACTAACTTCCTTTTTCTGAAAATTTATACCACAGCAGCTTATGAGCAGCGATGCCCTGCTTAACCTGTTGAGAGAGAATAAGCTTAGCTTATGGGATGAGAGATGCCAGGAGACTTAAACTAAATTTAAAATGCATTAATATCAGCAAACATTTGGAGTCATACTGAAATCTCCAAAGACTTTTGTTTTTTAACACGGACACCTCGTCTCAAGGGCTGGGGGCATTTTTGTTCCAGATACAAGAAGAGGTCATCAGCTTTGCCAGCAGAAATTTATCAGATCATTTTCTGTATCAGAACTGGAAAGTTTAGAAGTAATTTGGGCGTTTAACAAATCTGAGTATTTTCTTTGAGGTAAAAAGACTAAAGTCTATTGCGATCACCAATTATTATGTTTTCTCTTAACATGTAAACTGTTACACCGAAGACTAGCGAGGTGGTGTTTGTACCTGCTGGAATTCAGTTTTGTAATAATATAGATAAGGGGCAGTCAGAATGTTATTGCATATGCATTATCCAGATTACCGCAAGGACGACCGATGCATTGCGTCGCCGTATTAAGATGATCAATAACGAATATTTGCTGGAAAACATCATAAATTATTAGATGAGGACAAGAAGTAAATTAAATAATACAAATGAATAAATTACACCTTCAGATTAGTATAATACAACTTATTTAGACAGTCGTAATAAGACACCACCTTTTTATTAGGCTTTCAGTAAAACGGCTCCGACAGGAGAGAGAACAATACAGTAAGAAGACACACTAGCATTGGTCTTTAAAGCAAATTCGGATCGAAAATAGGTCATAGAACGTACCTCTGAGGTCGGGCCATGGTGGTAATAATGTAGTAATGATAAATTGTGGAATTATATTGTGCCATGTAGGAGTTTAGAGTTTGTCTTTATTATGACGTGTTTTCGTTCGGATGGAGAACTGTTGAATTCATCTAACAGTTTATAAGGATGATATTCAGAAGTTGTAGATATTTTTGAATGTGGTGAGTTGGATAATAAAGGTGACGAAGATGATACAGATGACAGGGCATGTCAGATTCACGAAGCAGAACAAGGGGAATCATCAGAGTTGGAAGATAAATATTCAGAATTTGTTGAACAACTTATAAATAACTCCGTGCCTAACAGGTTCGACTGCGGTTGCGTCACAAATTGTTTCTCGCACCAGAGGAAGAGAACTGTAAGATAACATCCATCTCAGCTTCCGGAAGTTGGATGTGAAGAAATTGCAGCTACTGGAATAGTGCGCACTTTAACTACGTCAAGCCATGCACCTGGAAGATTAAGACCCCACAATATGTTGGCAAAAACTCCAGAGCTCGTTTGTGATTCCAAGAAAATTATAGTCACACGGTGACAGTGCAAGGTGAGTGTTAATATACAATAATATTCTAGAAAACACAAAAACCTTTACAGAGATTTGAACCCCAGAAGTTCTCCAGGATGTCACATGGGTAGTTGATATTGCTGCCGTAGTTATAATATATGGACGTATTGTGTATGGAGGAAAGAATTTTCCCCTTTCACTTTTGTGGTAACCATTGTGAAGGCCCCCACTTTCTCTCGGACTACGGGGAAAAATATCTTCATAGAAGCCATGCTACTTTTAAAATTTGAGTAGAAGCAAACTCGTCCGAAAGAGCCATGGATATCCAGCTGCTGCCCTACCCTGGAATCTATCAGCAGACAACTGGAGCCAGAACTATAAACCTGATACATCTATCAATGTAGACGAGCAGCTCTGTCCATGCAGTGCCTGCTGCCGCTGTATACAACACATAAGTAACAAACTAGACAAATCTAATCTGAAGTCGTGGCATGCAGCAGATACAATAGTAATTATATTGTAATGAGTTTGCTTATGTAAGCAGAGTGAAAGAGTCTCGAAGACAGATGTTCCAAATGATGTTGTTACATTACTCATGTTACATTACACTTCAAAAGGAAGAAATGTAAGTTGTGGCAACCACTTAGCAGAAAAATATCTTGCAGAGCAGTTGGCGCGAGGACATAACCATGGTGGCTACACTGAAGAAAACCCTAGGAGAAGTTCCTCCATCAGCAATATCTACTGGCGGATATTTGTACGATATTATCTTATACCAGTTTGGTGACTCAATAATTAGTTTCAATTAGGGGAAGACGAAGAAATATGTTCTGCTGAGCGTAAGTCAGCAGTCAGTTGCCGCTGAGCACGTAACACTGAAGAAACTCCATGAAATAGTGAGCACCTATAATACCACGAAATGTGCGGTTGATATTCCGGACCAGATGCCTCTTCTGTGCACAAGTTGGGCTGCTGCAGATGACCAATGCATGTCTTTTTCAACGTGCTCGATTTCGCTAGAATCAACTCCTGGATTCTCTGCAGAGAGACAACAGAAGAAAAATTTTCCCAGCGAATGTTTCTTTCCAAATTAACAGAAGAACTCTCCTCCCCGTATGTACAGTCAAGGAAAGGACCTCCCCATACATTCATAGGAACCCCTGAAATATGTAGTGTGCCGGTACGGTAGGTCTTGCAGACACGAGGATGCAAAAGATCGAACACAACTGAAAATCTGAGTGTGCGGTGCTAGCAGTTCGTATGTGGTCCACGTACTGGAAGTGTTCAGTACGTTTGTGCAAAGTCTTTTGACACATCTTAAAAAAACTACATGTTATTTTCTCGTATTGCCACAGTAATTTGTGTCCTTTCCCCTTTACAATTCCTAATAATTATAGTTTTAAGACCTATTGGCCTCTCGGATTGAGAACAAGTTAGAGAGAGCAAAAAATTACTTTATAACTGTGTGTTTATTCGAATTTGTTAAGTTTAGTTGCGATGAATGTAGTATTTACTAAGATTTCTTTACTTCGATCTTTTCTCTTTAATTAAATATAGCTACCGACAAAAAAATTTTGGCATAACATATACGTAGAGTAAGCATAATAGACAATGTACTGGATTAATTTCACAAGTACAGTACAGAAAAAAATGCATCACCGGTGAAAATAACGGTACTGGTTCTACCAGATAATTCGCTAATGTCGGCCCCTATAGTGTTAATCCTTGTTACTGCAGTTTTACATGTACACGATCATTTCTGGTAGAAGGAATAGTACAGAGTCTCCTGTTTCGTTACAAGTCTTGTCACAGTTTCTGAGAGTGTATTTTACTTACTGCGTACAATGCTGTCCGGTGCCTAAGGTCTAGCTTATAGTTCTGAATATTCGCAACTCTTAAGTTCATACGCCAGTGCATGATACAGCTAACCTCACTGAAAGTTGGGCTACTTAAAAGTAAATTTATTTTACTTTCTATTATAGACATCTGTCTGGGTATTTATTATCAGATTTAAGTATGACTAGTCATTGTAGCGACTCATGTCAAATAAACTCTGTTAAATGAACCCCTTGACTTTTGAAGGAATTAATTCGGTGTGTACATGTGCTACGCAAATTCAGAGATATCAGCTCACTTTGAAACACCAGTTGGCCGCCTAGTACATGTTAATAAGCATCTTGGGTGGAAATAGGTGCCTGTAGGGAGTAATAGGAGACAGCACATCAGCCAGTTTCAATACCTCACAAAATTTAGCGTTATGACAATCTAACTCGTAATATTGTGTAGTTTCAAAATGGTTCATATGACTCTGAGCTGTATGGGACTTAACATCTGAGGCCATCAGTCCTCTAGAACTAAGAACTTCTTAAACCTAACCAACCTAGGGACATCACACACATTCATGCCCGAGGCAGGATTCGAACCTGCGACCGTGGCAGCAGTGCGGTTCCGGACGTTGTGTAGCTTAATTATCTATTATGCTTGACATTGTCCATTGTGTAAAGTGTAATTTACACGTTGAGAAAAAAAAAATTATGCACAACACTCTACGCAAACGGACTTTATCTTTGCTTATAACGTTTGGTAACTTTGGAACCAGTGTCCTTTTCAGACGCTAGTCAATTGGATCCTGAAGATGGCCCAATAAGCTGAAAACTAATTACAACTAAACAAAAATCAGTCTAACTGAACCAGTGTACTATGAATTCAACTTTAAATATAGAATTGGTCTACCAAGAAGTGTCGGAAGAGTCCATAATTGTTACGTTTTTATTAAAAAGCAGGTTCGCCAAGATCACTTTAAAATCTTTTTATTGGTCACCGATTTCGACAGATCTGTGGTGTCATAATCGGATCTTGCAACATTTTAGCACGTCGCAGGTAACTGGGGTTCAGTTCGAAGGAGTCTCATCACTGAAGACAATTATACTCCAGTCAATGAGAGTCTAGGCTGAATACGTGTCTGAAGACGCCCCAGACCGCTGTGGAATGTCATCTTGACTGTGGCCTGCTATACTACCCGACAGCCAGGTGTGATGATCCGGGACGCCATTTCTTTCCATAGCAGAACCCCTTTGTTTGTCACAGCGACACCCGTACTGCACAACGGTACGCCGACGATAGTCTGCGTCCAATTTATTTGCCACTTATGGCAATCCATCCTGGGATTACATTTCAGCAAGATAATGTCGCTCGCACACAACTGGAGTATCTGTAGCTTCTCTTCGTAGTTGCCAAATCCTACCTTAGGCAGCAAATCTCCGGATCTCTTGAAACAGTGTAGTAGTTTCCGCTCCATGAGCAGGTTTCGCTGCTCGCTCGCATCGGGAAGTACAAACGAAGGCGGCGAAGCCGCCAATTTACTGCTCGACGGGGCCGGCCGTGGGTGCAACGGAACCCCATGTAGATGGGTGGATAATGCTTTAGGCTTCATTATACATTTTTATATATGTCATGAATCATGCATTTCCTGTACTTTCCTAATCCTCCACCCACCTTTCCATAAAGCGTGGCCAATTACTAGTTGGAAAACATCAGAAGTAGTTCTGTAGTATAGTAGCGCCAACCTAACTCCTGGCTAGAGGGTCAGAGATACAACACAGGCAGGTTGAAGTCAAAGGCGTTCCAGTATCATAAGATTTGGGGTGGAGAGGTTGGTCACGGACAAGTGGTTCGACCATCCCCACCACCGGGGCCGACGAAGTCCTACGGGTGCCCGCCATATTCTCGGAGTTCTACAGAAGACTGGTAAGTGAGCAGACGTGTCCTCAGTGCGTCTGTCTCGATGTTCACAGGAAGAAAGGTATTAGGATATCTGAACTAATTCTTTTATTTCCAGTTTCAGATTATGTAGGGAAATAAATGTACGTAATGATTGCTTTCTCGTTTATTTCCGAAATTCTGTGTGGAAGCAGAGTAGGCTCCCATCCTTTGTACAAAGTCACGTGGTGTCGCAAGCTGCAAAGTTTCATCAATAGTTCCAATGTATAAATACTATCGCGCAAATCGAGTGCACAGCAGTATAATCAAGCGCGAGTGATTTGGGTCGAAAAATTGAACTCTAAAAATGTTTCATTTGTCAAGGCGGCCTTAAAACACGTTGTCTGCCCCATCCTAGTAATAGTGAACGCGTTAGAGCATTGGGTAGCCAAATTATAAAATCGAACGGTGACACTAATTCGCCGCCTTACGGCATAGTTAAATTAGTTGTTTCCACTTCCTTTGTAGCTGGGTGCACTGTAGTTCCACGTCTTCGATTGTTCGTTGCCGGAGGGCAGGAGCTTCAATTAGAGACAAAATAGACATCGCTCCGCTAAACTCCTTCCACCCCCTGTGTTAACGCATCTGATCCGCAGTTTGCCCGTTATCCTCTTCTTACACAGTGGATGTTGTGCGTAGAGTATTGGTAGAATTTGGTGGTACACATTTAGCCAAACGTAGTTCCGTCTAACTCGTAAAACAATAATGTGCATGCGGATTAGGATACAATAAAGCCGAGCTACCAGTTGTAAAAATTTAATCCCTGTAAACTGGAATACTTACTGTAATCGCTGTAAAGTCGAATGATTATGTTTAAAATAAATTTGTTATGAATGGTCACCAACCTTTAACATACCGTAAAAATCACAAAGGAGTGAACTTAAGAGAATTCATTTAAAACAAAAGATATAGAACGCAGGGACCCACACATCAGTGTGTGAGACCTCCAGCCTTTTCCCTAGTAACGTGCAAGATAGTGCACGTTCTGTTCTCTAGGTAGCGCACTCAAGCTCATCTCCCCATTAATCGGCTGCGCCATTTTCATTCAGGGCTATTTGCAAGGCCTACCTCTTTTAATAATGCTCATGTCACGTGTCGGTTTTCCCCTGGTTGTGGACCAGTATAGAAACAAGAAAATCCACAAAAATCACGGGGGCTGCGTATAGCGGAAATACGAGCGTTGCCAGAGGATTTCAAGGACGTACGGGCAAAAGCATAGTTTTCTCCATAACAAAACGGTTACCTTTCAACTGGCGTCCCTATGCCAGGAGTCTTGACGGGAATCTTCCACTCTGCCAAGCTGACAATGTTTGGAACACTATGAGCAGGGCCTTAAAGCCATCTCGGGATTAAGACAGTCTAATGTGCCAACTGTACAGAATTTGCCACGACATCCGTCAGCAGGACATCTAACATTTTCGTCAGTTAATGCCAAGCAGAATAACCACTTGTATAAAGGCCAGAGATGGATCAACACGTTACCGACATCCTCAATTTGTGAAGCTCTTTTTATCGAATAACTCCTTCACTTCTTTCTGAATTTTTAATCATTTGTTTGTCTGTACCTGTATAATCTGGATAATTCGTTCGTGGCGCGTCCGTTTTTGTTTCAGAGAGTACGTGGACATCAGCACATAACCACAAAGATACACCAGTTCTTGATGAAGCTTCTCAGCAATAAAACTCAGTGGTTCTTCCACAGGGACTCATGTGAACAGGGCGACCGTATCGAAACTCACGGGAAAAATCGGAAGAACCGCGTCTCAAAGATAATAGCTGTAGAATATTATCCGCCGAATCGGAGATTTTGGTTCCACACTTGCCAATATATGGGCTAAGAAGATATGTCAGCTGCTTCGTCAAGTTATTAATTATAGGGCGTAATTGTAACCATCTATATTCACGTTTGGCATACCATATACCATAGGAGAAATAGCAAAGCCACGATCAAAGGTCTTGCATGAATTTTCTGGTAAAGTGCTCGTTTTCATAACTGAAACTGGGGTCACTATGGAAAGTACTGTAAGCCTGATCGTTTAGCAGATAATTCTTTACGAAAATACAGTCGTGCCATTTCAAAACAACTGGTGAAGCTTCGTCGTCATGAGCTGACAACGAAGTATTTTTCGTTTAGTACTAACAGATGATGAAGAGATTGATCAGATACATGACGATATAAAATAAATTATTCACATTGTGAAGGGAGACGACAATTTAAAAGTCATGGGTGGCCAGAATTCGATAGTAGGAAAAGGAAGAGAAGGAAACGTTGTAGGTGAATATGGAATGGGGGTAGGGAATGAAAGAGGAAGCCGTCCAGTAGAATTTTGCACAGAGCATAAAGTAATCATAGCTAACACTGGGATCAAGAATCATGAAAGAAAGTTGTATACATGGAAGAGGCCTGGAGATACTGGAAAGTTTCAAGTAGATTATATAATGGTAAGACAGAGATTTAGGAACCAATTTTTAAAATGTAAGACATTTCCAGGGGCAAATGTGGACTCTGACCCCAATCTATTGGTTATGAACTGTAGATTGTGAAACCTTCCCGACTCCTCTATATCTATTTTGTTAATGTTAACCTTCCCATTTACAATAAACTATGAAACCTTGCCTTAGGATTTCTACCTCTTGCTTAATAATAACAAATGAAATCTTCCCTTTGGAATTCTCTTTCTCAATCTTTGCAAACAAATTTAAATGGTGCTTATTAAAAGTGATTTTCTTATTATTTCGACGAAACATAGAATATGTCGTCGTCGTGGCCCTCAGTCGTTATCTGCAATAACCCGAAACTGTTCCTTACCTTTTTTACTGTTACTGGATCGCCATCTGACTGCTACATCGAACTGCAACATGAATATAATTACTCCGTTTTACTATACTCTATTAGCTGCTGCTGGGCATCCATAATAAGTGGCTGTATTTATTACCAAATCTGACGTTATACTTTAATAGCAAAGCTGACGTTATTCTTTAATTAATTTGACTGAAGTTACGCAATTCATAGTAAAACTTTTTCTTGACAACAATAAAATTGGCAAAGTTTTACGTTGATTGTTTCTGCGATGGGTTATAATCAGTATTGCAATATTGCTGGCAAAAAATTAATTATATTCTGAATGAAATGATTTTACAAACGTTCAAATGGAACTTACTTTTTACAATAATCTTACAACTAGCAATGCAGTAGTCTTGAGTTTCTCAAAAAATTAATTCAATAATATTAGTTCCTCTTATGATAATAGTTGGCTGATATCTCTGTATATAATGTCTTGTAAATCATAGCTGGTGTCTGGCAGGCACACCGCTCCTCTCAACCTCTCTCTTCAGACCTGCTACCGACTCGCTTCACTTCTCGCTTACTACTGACTTCCTACGAACGCTAAAGTGCGGTCTCTCCTGCCAACAATGCTTTCTGGTGCAGACAATTCCTACTACCATTACAAAATGTATCAATGCGCTGTCTTTCCCTCTCTTTTCTTAGAATATATCCTTATACGCGGTCTCTCCCGCCCTTTTTAAAATTATATCAATTTGCGGTCTCTCTTGTCAACAATACGTTGGTGCAGACATTCCCTGCAATCACAACTATTCCCAACGCGACAAATATTAATTATTCCCACTTAATCCTATTAATAAAATATAAACATCTTTCATAAGTTGTGAGTTGACAATAGACAATAGAAATATACACGTCTTACATAACCCATCACTGGGTTTCCTTAAAATTTTCCTACGTCGTTAAGTCATTTGGACTTGACGTAAGGAGAACATTTGATTATAGAAATATGTGTAGTAATAAGTAAGTTAATGATAGAATATTTCTTTCAACAACGCACATGCATATACTGTCATAAGAATTTGTTTTCCTAAGTCTAACAAAGAGAATATTGAAAAGAGTATACATCAAAATATACAAATAATATGAGTCAATAAGTTGGAATTGTACATCTGGTACTAAAAGTTATTTATATTTCTAATGGTAATTAGAACATAGTTTATGTTTCATTATAAATTGGCATCTATTAGTACCATATTCAATGAAGGGAAAAAAAAGGAATTGGATAGCATGGTCAAAGCACTGGCAACTGTCTGTGAATGCACTCAAAAGTCCGTTTCTTTCCCTCACATAGCACAACACCAGGTTTCGCTATGTCTCTTTGATCCATAGTTTTAGTGTAACCAAACACTAAGTTAACCATCGAATAGCTTGAGTTGCCGCAGCTACATCAGGTACAAGTTCCAACTCCAATTGTCCATTAGTAGTGATGGTGTGCATCTTGGTATGCAACCACCTATTGCCGTACATCATGACTGTGGTGTGCATCTTGGTATGCCGACACCTCATAGAAAACATTGTAGATTGAAATAACATGGTTCACTATTCACTTAGTTTGTGCTCCATAACCATGGGATGCACAGGAATTAAGGTACAGGTATAATCATTTTGTCAAAAGGTTCACGGATGTGGTTGATACCGTTATTACCAAATTTTACATCATCGCTTTCTTCTGTGCTCATAAAATTATTTATTTTGCTTTTAAAAGGACAAAATATGTCACCTTGTGTGACTGTAGAAAAAGTTTATAGTTTTAAACAATTATATAAAACTCATTTTCCATCTGTAGTGAATTCAACCTACAATACATATTACAATATGTGGCAGTCTATAACATAAACAAATATTTCTGTAAGTGGAATTTAGTACTACATTTAGGTATCAACATTTTAAATAAAATAGACAAGTATCGTTATACAAACTGTCACTTTCTGTGACTCTAAATAAGTCATAATCTGGTGCTCATATAACTAATTACACAAAGACACTTATATTACTTCACAGGTTGTGAATTCACAGTTTTTGAAATATGAAAGTACATTTTGACAAGATATGTCACTTTCTGTGACTTCAGTATGTTTGGTAATGTGTTCGTCAGTTAAGAGTCATCTTGTTAGTCGACTACATATTATGGTTGAGTTGTGTAGCATACATCGTCATTGTTATTTAAGAGAAAACATTTGTATTTTACGTAGAGTGCGAATCGGTATGCTGACATTTGGTGTGATCTGTTTTTCCTATGTATATAAATGATGTAAAAGATATCATGTTCAATCCAGAAAAATTTTTCCAATAGCAAATTACATATAGTAAGCAATTTAATGTGGTTTCTCCATCCGCAGTGCTGCACTGCGCTGTGTCACCTGTTATCAAAATAAACCGTTACTAAATTATATTCCTTACACACTAACATCTTCATTATCCTCTCTCCTTTGTACCTCGCGTCATCTCTCTGCATAGTCTATAGTAAAATATTCATTGTTAATAATCATCAGCGCTCCTCATGACTTCAATATCTCTCTTTATTACCTATAACAAAATATTCATGGTTAATAGTCGTCAGCGCACGGCATGACTTCAACATCTCTCTTCATCTGGAAAATCGCGTCGTCTCTCGGCATGACCAGTAAAGCATTTATCAACATTTCTCCATATTCAATACTTATATTATAATTAAAACTACGTCTATTTTACTGAAATACGACAACGATGCTGCATGCATGGGTTAAAGAATACATCTAATTGCTACTACTGAATGAAAATTATTTGTACGTGTTATATATTTACATTGAAAGTAGTCCTGTTAATTGCTTCACTTACCTTACATAATGTGAAATGAATGTTCTGCGAGAACGCTTCGAAGACTGCTATTAATGTACAGTGTATTTATCTACGCTCAAGTCGAGGTGACCTATTGTGCACGTAAACAGCCCGTTACTAGCTCACTGAATTCGGGCCTGCTGGAATGTGTCAAAAAGTTCATTGTTATACTCTGACAATATGTATCCCTGTAAGAACATTTTTCTATTTTAAGAATTTCTCTATGTTTGACATATGATGGTTTCCTCTCGATTTCTTTGTTCTGAGTATCTCAATGTGTACTACATCAGCGTGCGGAGTATTTCGAATTTT
This sequence comes from Schistocerca gregaria, assembly GCF_023897955.1. Lineage (NCBI taxonomy): Eukaryota > Metazoa > Arthropoda > Insecta > Orthoptera > Acrididae > Schistocerca > Schistocerca gregaria. The sequence continues at coordinate 130,805,829 of NC_064921.1, read as the reverse complement.
GTACGGTACTCCGTATAGAAGTTCAAATTTTTTGCATCGTTTCTTCCCTTTATGTGAGATAATGGGTACGAGCTAGTACCTTATCGCCAATTTGGTACTTGCGTAATCTACTTACCTGCTTCTGCTGTCGCTTCCGGCGATCTGCAGCTCGTTTAATGTTCGCTAGTGCCATGTCTATTATCTCACTACGCTTCTCCGGAAAAGTAAACATCTCTCTAAGTTTATTCGGTGGGTCTTTATTCGTCAGTATTACAGTTTGTGAGAGCATCGTTGACTCATTAGGTATTGCAATTTATTACTTCCTGAAACTGTGAAATGTATTCGTCCCATGTTGTATGCTTTCTGTGGCAATAAATTCCACAAAGTTTCCCGATCTCTTACATTATTCTTTCTGACGGGTTGGAAGAACTGTGATATCTTGATATGTAAATTGGTGTTATGTTCTTAATCTCTACCATTTGTTTCCAAATGTCTGACCTAAGTTGTGGTCCGTTATCTGAAATAACCTTCTGTAAATGTCCTACTATTGATAGAAAATATCTTACAAATGCTCTTGATACTGATCTAGCTGTTGCTTTCCTTAGTGGAGAAAATGTTACAAATTAGGATGTCAGTTCTACGGCTACTAGAATATAACTATAACCTTTACTTGTTCTCGGGATTTGACAGAAAAGATCTACAGCTGCCATGTGTCTTAACTTAACCGGTATGATGGGATACAGTGGTGGAATATGTGATACTGTACATGATTTAGCTTTCTGACATATCTTGCAGGATGCTATAACTATGCGAATGTGTTTTTCCATATTGTTGAAGTGACAATTTTGTCGAAGAATTACAAAGCATTTCCTAGGTCCGTAAAGTGCATAGATTAGGTGCGTATACCATATCAATTTGTTTCTGATAGGGGTGCATAAAAGCCAATTGTTGCCATCTGGATACGAGCGAATAAACAGAATTTTTTTATGTATAGTGTAATTATGTCTGATTTTTGCGTTGCTCTTGTCTCGCCAAAGCACTACAATCTCTTTTAGTGTTTCATCTTTCTACTGTTCTCTCTCTATGTTCTGTAAGGCTGATGACATAAAGTTTTCGAAAGCTACTTGTTTGATATACATAATACTATGGTTGTTGTGGCAGAAGGTATTTTCTTTCTCTAGTCGGTTATGCTGCACAGATCTCGATAGTGCGTCGGCAACAATATTCTGCGTGCCTGGAATGTGTACAATAATAAAGTCGAACTCCTGTAGATATAATTTCCAACAGCCTAATCTATCATCCATAAGATTCGCTGATCTTTATATACTGTGGTGTGTCTTACATATAGATAATGACGGAATCTCTTAAATGCCCATACTACGCATAGCGTCTCTAATTCTGTTACAGAGTAATTGCTCTCTGCTGGAGAAAGTATCCTCTTTGTAAACGCAATATGTTTAACGATTGTCTTACCGTCCTCCTCCACTTGCTGGAAAATATCTACTCATCGTGCTGTAGTTGGACTATCTGATGCAATGGAAAAGTTTTGTGTTGGTTCAGGATGCGATAACAAAGGTGCCCTTAGTAACGCTTATCTTAAATTCCAGAATTCAGCTTCAGCGTCTTCATTCCCTGACCAAACTGTATTTTTACTTGTGAGCTGATATAGCAATGGTGTGTCTATTGCTTTATAATGAATGAATTTTCTAAAATAATTAATAAGGCCTAAAAAGCTCCGAAATTCCTTCTTATTTCCTGGCACTTTGACATCTTTCAATGCTTGCAATTTGTCGAAGTCTGGTGCAATACCTGATTGTGAAACATTATGACATATAAATTTTATTGAGGCTTTTCCAAATTGAGATTTACGGAGGTTTATAGTTACACCGTTCTCCACGAATGTATTCAGTAATTGCTGAAGGGTGTGGTTGTGCTTTTCCCAGTTTTCTGCTGCGATTAGAATGTCATCTACATATGTAGTAATTTTGTTATTAAGTTCCTGTGGGAGAATTGTATTCATACCTCGTATAAAGGCTGCAGACGAAATCGTTAACCGAAACGGAAGTTTACAAAATTGGTAACATTCACCAAAGCAAACGAATGCCGTATGCTTTCGGCAATTTGGATGCAACTGGAATTGCCAAAATCCTGATTTGTGATCGAGGGTGGTATATAAAGAGGTGCCATGAAAACTTTTGCAGTAACTCTTCTAACCTCTGTGGTCGGTCAGTTTCTGTAATGATTATTTTATTAACCTCACGTGAGTCTAAAACTAAACGGAGTGATCCATCCTTCTTTTCAGCGATGTGTAATGGATTTATATATTGGCTTGCTGCTGGTTCAATTGCTCGTAACTCTTTCGTAACTGCTTCTGCATATATATAAGGGATTGGATAGTGTTTTGCTTTGAAAGTCTCGTGTGATTTCACCTGAAATTCTTACACAAATCCTGTCATCGTTCGTGGAACATTGTTAAAAACTGGTTTACGTCGCACAAGAATATTTTCTAATTCTGTGCTATACTGTCTCCAACTCTCGTGTAATTGTCTCTAATACATTATACACCTGTTCCTCTGCCATGTCGTTATTGTGTGTATTGTGAGAGCTAACAATCGTTATCTTTAGAATCTGCAATAATCTCGCTCCTATGCATATTTTGTTCTTCTGACGATACTGTGTTTTGAAATCTCACTACCACTTCACTGTCTTCCTTCTGTAATGTTAGGTATGACGATTTAAAGTCAATCTTTTCGTCGTACTCTACGAGAAAATTCATTCCTAATATTGTATCAGTTGTTAAATGTGGAACTATCCAACAATTGCTGTGAAAAGTTCGCCCTGCAAAAACAAACGTTAATTGTGTCTGTGTTTTGACTTCAATGATTTTTCCTGGAAATGCTCCCTTAACTTCAGTTTTGTGTAATGAAAATACTGAGTAGTCATTATTGCTATTGCATCTGTTAAATGTGTCTTCGTTAATTACGCACATTGGTGAGCCTGAATCAATTATTGCTAAAATATTTTATGACTTTAAATTTATCTGGATTATTGGGTGGCATATAGTTTTCAGCATGATCGGTTTTTCGTGTAACAATGTGTCTCGCACGTCGTCGAATGTAATGGCATTCTCTATTGTTATCTTTTCTCTCTCCTTATCCATAGTGTCGTCATTTAGAGATTTATCTCAGGCTATCTCTAGTCATAAATGTTGTGACATTTCATTTTCTCTAGAGGAGTGTTGTGTATTTTCAATGAGCTGTACTGTTCTACCATTTCATTATTAGTGGTAGGTGGCGGATAAAATCTTGTGTCTGGTACATTCATACGATAACTTGCTTGTTGAGCACTGTTTGAATTTCTATGAAAATTATCATTGTAGAATGTCCTTTGCGGTTGGTGTCTATTTTCTCTCCTTCTGTCGCCATAACTGTGGTTATATGGCGGGGCACGCATGTTTCTCTGAAAAGTCTGCCTTTGTTCGTTTTGGGTATTTTGCGGCTGACCCATGTAATTGTTTGCACCTGTCGCATTTTCTTGGCGATGAGTCATGTGAAAGTTTGACCGGTTTGGCATTTCCTGTCGTATATGTGTCGTGTTATTTGGATGGTTTTGTTGTTGTCTTGAATTGTAATGTACATTGTTATTATACTGTTGTTCATTGAATCCCTGTGTGTATTCTGGATTAAAGTTTTCATTTTCGCTGCGAAAGTATTTATTATGATTGTTATTGCCAAATAGTGTTTGAAAAAAATTTGTATTGTTTGTCTGGTTTACGTTATGTCGTGAAAAGTTCTTATTAAGAAACGCTTAATCTGCCTGGTGTACCTCTAGCAATTGCAGGATGTCTCTAAATGCGAACGACTGACAAGAATGGGGAAAAGAAATACAGTAGATGAAGAATGGGTAGTTTTGAGAGATTAAATAATAAAGGCGGCAGAGGATCGAGTAGGTAAATAGACGAGGGCTAGTAGAAATCCTTGAGAAACAGAAGAAATATTCTCTTTAACTGATGAAAGGAGAAAATATAAAAATACAGTAAATGAAGCAGGCGAAACGGAACACAATGTCTGAAAAATGAGATCGACAGGAAATCCAAAATGGCTAAGTAGGGATGGCTAGAGGACAAATGTAAGGATGTAGAGGCATATATTACTAGGTGTAAGGTACATACTGCGTAGAGGAAAATTAAAGAGACCTTTGGAGAAAAGGAAACCACTTGTATGAATATCAAGAGCTCAGGTAGGAACCCTGTTCGAACAAATAAGGGAATGAGACAGGTGGAAGGAGTATATAGAGGTTATGTACTTGAGGACAATATTATTTAAATGGAAGAGCATGTAGATGGAGATGGAATGGGAGATACCATACTGCCTGAAGAGTTTGACAGAGCAGTGAAAGATCTAAGTCGAAACAAGGCCTCAGGAGTAGACGACATTCCATTAGAACTACTGATACCATTGGGAGAGCCAGCCCTGACAAAACCCTAGCATCTAGTGAACCAGATATATGAGACAGGAGAAATACCCTCAGACCTAAAGAAGAATAAAATAATTCCAGCCCCATAGAAAGCAGATATTGACAGATGTGAAAATTACTGAGCAATCAGTCTAATAAGTAATGGCTGCAAACTACTGACCAGAATTCCTTACAGACGAATGGAAAAACTGGTAGAAGCCGACCTCAGGGAAGCTCAGTTTGGATTCAATAGAACTGTTGGAATACGAGAGGCAATACTGAACCTACGACTTATCTTAGAAGATAGATTATGGAAAGGCACGCCTACGTTTCTAGCATTTGTACACTTACAGAACGCTTTTGACAATGTTGACTTGAATAATCTGTTTCAAATTTTTAAGGTGGCAGGGGTAAAATAGAGTGAGGGAAGGCTAATTACAATTTGTACAGAAACCAGATGGAGCATGAAAGGGAAGCAGTGGTTGGGAAGGGAGTGAGACAGGGTTTTAGCCTCTCCCTGATGTTATTCAATCTGTATATTGAACAAACAGTAAGGAAACAAGAGATAAATTTGGAGTTGGAATTGAAACCCACGGAAAAGTAATAAAAACTGAAATTCGCAGGTAACATTGTAATTCTGTTAGAGACAGCAAAGGACCTGGAAGAGCAGTTGAACGGAATGGACAGTGTCTTGAAAGGAGGATATCAGATGAATATCAACAAATGCAAAACGGGGATAATGGAAAGTAGTCTAATTAAATCGGGCGAGCTGAAGGAATTTGATTACGAAATTAGACACTTAAAGTACTATATGAGTTTTACTATTTGGGGTCAAAATAACTGATAATGGTCGAAGTATAGAGGAAATAAAATGTAGACTGGTTATGGCGAGGAAAGCTTTTCTGAAGAAGAGAAATTTGTTAACATCGAGTATGGATTTAAATGTCTGGATGTGGTTTCTGAAAGTATTCGTGTGTAGTGTAGCAGCCTTCCGAGGTGGCCGCGCGGTTCTAGGAGCTACAGTCTGGAACAGCGCGACCGCTAAGGTCGCAGGTTCCAATCCTGCCTCGGGCATGGATGTGTGTGATGTCCTTAGGTTAGTTAGGTTTAAGTAGTTCTAAGTTCTAGGGGACTGATGGCCTCAGAAGTTAAGTCCCATAGTGCTCAGAGCCATTCGAACCTTTTTTTGTTTGTAGTGTAGCGAAGTATGGAAGTGGAACATAGACGATAAATAGTTTAGACAAGAAGAGAATAGAGGCTTTCAAAATGTGGCGCTACAGAAGAATGCTGAAGATTAGATGGGTAGACCATATAACTAATGAGGATGTATTGAACAGAATTTAGGAGAAAATGAATTTGTCGCACAAGTTGACTGAAAGACGGGATCGGTTGGCAGGACATGAAGGGATCACCAGTTTAGTATTTGAGGGCAGCGTGGAGGGCAAAAATCGTAGAGGGAGACCAGGAGATGAATAAACTAAGCCGATTGAGAAGGACGTAGGTTGCAGTAGGTACTGGGAGACGAAGAAGCTTGCACAGGATAGGGTAGCATGGAGAGCTGCATCAAACCACTCTCTGGACTGAAGACCTCAACAACAGCAACTAACATTTATCAACAGAATGTGTAGTGGCTCTTGAGAGCCCATTATCGCCCACAGTCACCCATTTTTTCATGGAAGACAGGGCTCTAAGGACTTCAGCCTGCATCTGGAGAACCACTGACGATAGCTTTTTTATTTGTCGTTATGGACGTGATGCACTTAACCAATTTTTGGACCACTTCAGTTGTCTTCGTCCATGCATTAAATTTAACATGAAGGTCGATAATGATGAGAGACTGTCATTTTCAGATGTTGTGGCTTACAGAAAGTTGTGGTACCCTGTGATTTAATATTCACTGAAAGCCGACGCATACCGATCGATATCTGTATGCTGAGGGTTGCCATCCTTCGTAACTACGCAATGCTATCATTATGACGCTTGTAAGCAGAGCATATGTTATTTGAGGTGCGGTGAGATTAGCCCTGGCCCTCGCACGTTAGACAACTCTATTTAAGGAAAATAGACATTTTGTGAAGGAGATTCGTCGGGCTATAGAGTCTGGACCATTCCCAGAGGTGCATGAAGAGGAACAGACATTGTGGCCCCGTATCCCTTACGCTAGGGGCATAGGGAGGTAACACGCAAACTGACCTCAGTACTTTACTATTACACAGCAAGCCCAAAGATACTACCTAGATATGCACACTGAAGGGAAAAAATCGCAACACCAAAAAGAAATTGTGCGCCATAAATCAATGGTAGGCGATTTTCTACATCTTAAAGATGATGTCTATTCAGATTTCACGGCAGTCGCGTAAGTGTGGCGCTAGTAGCACCACAGTGAAGAAGCAAATCAAGTTTGCTTTAAAAACTCCCAGTAACGGTTGTGATCTCTAGTTACCTTTGATATGCGGGATGACGAGCTGATGACAGTCAAGAACGCCTTTAAGGCGACAATGACGTCATTATCAACACCTCGCTGAGTTTGAACGAGGTCGTGTAACAGGGCTTCGAGAAGCAGTATCTTCTTTCTGCTATACTATAGGAATAGTGGGCGGAATGTAGCCTCCATACATGATAGGTGGCAGCGGTGATGCACGAGAATGTGCAGTCGCAAGAAGACTGGATTCTGGACTTCCACTAAAGCGAGCGAAAACCTTTGTGTTCCGTGTGTGTCCACGGCGCATCGTAGCTCCATCCGCCACAGTAATTTGAGGAGCAATTGGCACCGCAGTGACACAAAGACTCTTATGCATCGGTTACTTCAAGGAGAGCTGTGAGGCAGACGCCGTGTAATGTGCATTCCAAGAACCCCAAACCACCGCCGTTTGCGACTTCAGTGGTGTCAAGCTAGAGCTCACTAGAGGGTACGGTGGAAGTGTGTTGCGTTTTGTGTTGAAAGTTGGTTCTGCATCGCTGCGAGAGATGAAGAGTGTTGGTTAGAAGGAGGCCAGTTGGGGCTTGCAATTAACCTGTCTGCGTGCTAAACGCACAGGACCTGCACCCACAGCTATGGTCTGGATGCCGTTTCGTATGACAGCAGGAGCACCCTCGTGGCTATCCCACGCATCCTGAATGCAAATCCGTTGGTCAGTCTGGTGATTCGACCTGTTATGCAGCCATTCGTGAACAGAATCCCGTGGGGTTTGCCTACAGGTCAACGCTCACCCATACACAACTGTTGTAACCAAACATGCTCTACGGAGTGCCGACATGTTTACCTGGCTTTCTAGATCACCAGGTCTGTGTCCAGTCGAGCACATATGGAACATCATTCATTGCACGACAACTCCAGAGTAATCCAAAAACAAAATTAACTGGCACTGTATTGACCCTGCAAGTACAACATGTATGGAACTTCATGCCACAAACTGACATCTGAAGCGTGTATAGCACTTTGTATGCACTTCGGCAAGCTTGCATTCTACATTCAGGCGGTTACACTGATTATTAATGCACCACCATTTCAATTTTTCAATGACTCGCCTCACACATACAGCAATGTGGAATCTTTGAATGTAACCACATAAATAGGTTACCTATTTTCCAAAACAGGGTAGGCAGGTCAAACCGGGTACGCACTTACTTCTATGACATCTGCTGCTATCTCGCTATTAAAATCAAAACTGTTAGACAGTGCTATCTAGTGGTGTATCAGTTGCGTTTCTCCAGCATAGTACGTTTAGTTTCGTTACGATAGTGTTTCGAAGATTTCGTTCGGAATTTCTTTCATTTTGTGCTCAAGTGTGTCATGAAAATAATCCTGTTATACTTCACTTTATACTTCGGTAAGTACGTGTGCTTAATAAGTGTTATTTGACACACAGTTTAACCTTAAAGTGAATCCCTCATTGTTTGGTTTAAAAATACCGTTGTCACTTTTTCTTTCGCAGAGGGGCAAAACTAGGCACTGCGAAGAGGGTTGAATTGTGGCAATACCCGGTTCCACACCACCATTTAAAACCTTCCTGGACAGTAAAGTCTGTGACTGTTAAGTTAAGACATGCGCAGACTACATTTGTGTTGTGATATGAACTATGCACACTTGATTTTTGGCTGCATATGGTTTTCATAGAAGCGGTAAATATATAATTTCTCACCACATACAGATTATCGATTTTTGACGTAGATGTGCCGATGGAAAACACGTGATAAACGACGCGGCAGAGCTGGCCTCAAAAGAATATGGCAGATGCGATACAAGAAGTTGTTGAGTGGAAAAGCTGCTCAAGCCTTTAATATCCTTCAGTCTACCTTGGAGGACAGAGTCAAGAATACACGTCAGCAAGCACTCAAGCCTGCTTTAGCAGCAGAAGTTCGGTTAGGTCGTTTATCCACAGTTTCCTCTACTGAAGAAGAAATGGAAATTGTGAAACAAATATTATTTTTGGAGGAAAGATACCTTGGCCTAACCCTGTTTCGCCACCGCAGACTAGCTTACAAACTGACTGAAAAGAATGACATTAAACATGATATTAAAAAGTAGAGAGCAATGCCTGAAAAGGATTGGATGTATGGGTTTCTGTCAAGACACCCACAACTATCGCAGAGAAACCCAAACAACACGTCACTAGCACCTGCTAATGGTTTCAATCGTAACACGGTCGGAAAGTTTTATGGATAGTCTACAAAAAGAAAAAGATTCCAACGCCAAATACTGACAGCGATGACGATACAGGAATTATGGCAGTTCCAAACAAACGATTCAAGGTTCTGGCGTTTCGAGGCATGAAATAAGTAGGGTGTTAAGCGTATGCGGGACGAGGAGTTCTTGTAACTGTAGCGATATACATCAGCCCATCAGGTCAGTTTATGCCTCCCATGTATGTTTTCGAGCGAAAAAGTGACAACCCTCGGCGAATGGATGAATCAATTGCTGGTTCCTTTGCAGACTATCATGGAAGTGAGTGGATCAACAAAGACAGTTTCTTTTATTCGTTGCAGAAGTCTATTGAGTTTTCTAAACCTTCGGGAATCAAGTCAATATTATTGATTTTATATGGACATACCTCTCTTACCATATGTTTAAAACTTATCAACTTGGCTCAAGAAAGTAATGTTATACTACTATGTTTACCTCCTCACACAACTCATCGCCTACAGCCATTTCACGTATTCTTCGTGAGTCCTTTAAGCATATTTTATAAGCAAAAGGTGAGACAATGATTACTAGCAGTTCTGGACGCAGTGTTACAATTTACCAAGTCAGGAAGGTCTTCAGAGATGCATTTACCAGAGTGCTCTTATACAAACATCCATTAAGTGACATGTGGAATAATCGGGTCAGCTGCCGGATGTTCGTTGCCTTCTTCAGGTGCCACCTGAGACTGCCGTATTGGAGGATCTTGTCCAGTATGCTGGACAAGTATACTGGACAAGATCCTCCAATACGGCAGTCTCAGGTAGTACCTGAAGAAGGCAACGAGTTACGTGGCCGAAATATTGTGCCAGAGCGACACAAACATCCGGCAGTCGACCAGATTATTCCACATGTCAAGATGTCGCCAGGAAAGCCTGAAGAGTAACATCCATTAAGTTGTTTGAAAAGACCGAATCTGTCCATTCAACAGGAATATTTCTCCTAATCGCCTTTATGCCCCATCATATATCACCAACAGGCCAAGCCATCTCCTGAAGTTGTTGAGTGAAATCACAAGCCACCTCATAATGATCCAAGAGGTCACGAAATTTTGGAAAAATCAGAGAAACCAAAACTCTGAAGTTGCTGAAACATCAAAAGACCCACAGCCATCATTCGATATATCAGCTACGCAACCACAGGCGTCAACTTCCAAAGAGTCTTGTTTTGCAAATTCTCCAAATTCACTGATGGGTGCCCCACACGCAGTTACACCATGTGAAAATTAGATAAAACATAGAACAGGAAAAACTGCGATATTAACCACCTCTCCATATAAATTAGCCCTATAAGAAACTCAAAAGAAAGAAAAAGAACAGAAAGGAGTGAAATAAAGTTGTCCCACAACAGCAGAAATAATAATAAAAATGGGATAAATGGCGATGAACAAAGAGCATAAAACAAAACATAAGGCATAAGAAAACAAAAAAGAAATAATTCTACACCAAAGAAAGATTACACTACATATTCTTCCTCCGTGGAAGAAGACTTTAATGAAACCTGCATTTCCTGCAAGGCGATCTACATTCATTCAGCACCCAAGGAAGGCTGGTTTCAGCGTTACAAGTGCAAAGGGTAGGCCCATGGAATATGTCCGAATGCAGAGGAAAGAGATGACAATTTTGTATGTGACGACTGCGTGAGAAATGAGTGCCCGAATAAGCTCTTAAAAACATTACTTTTAGTTCACATAATATTGTTATTTTTTTGTACAGCAGTAACACAGTAACTAATTTAAAAATGTTTCTTTAATGGTATTTTACCGAAACTTCATACCACAATGTAATTACTCAATTTCAGAATTGAACTTATGTTCAGTCATTTATTGTGCTGTATTTTCCAATGAGTTCAGTGTAGACCCTGTTTTAGCCCACGTATGAGGATAAGGCGAGGTTTTTGAATAGTTTGAGAAAAGGCGTAATTTTATGCATTTAAACACAGGTTTAAGCATTCATACTTTGCAAAGTTGTTTGTAGATCTATAACGTAACGCATAATGTTCAATATTTCTTTAACATCGCTAGAAACAGATGAACAGTTACAGTTCAAAGTTACGGTGCCAGGTTCTATCCTACTTTCCCCTACTCCCTATACTGTCATTACTCCACATTAACTACTTTTGCGTTTCGCTTTTCTTTTCCCGTTAGTGTAGTTTAGGAACAGCTATAGGACTGCAACGCTTCCTTGGGGAGCGCCATATATGCTTTATTTATTTTTATTTGTGTTAAGGTGTTATGGGATCAAACTGTTGAGGTCATCGGACCCTCAGGTTACGCACTACTTAATCTAACCTAAAGTAACCTACGCTAAGGACAACATACACATCCATGTCCGAGGGAGGACTGGAACCTCCGACGGAGGAAGTCACTCTGACCGTGACAAGACGCCCCTGACAGCACAGCTACACCGCGCGGCGCGCCGTATATTGATTGTGTTTTAATTGATGAGGATCCGTCAGTTTCTACGAACTGCGACCTTTCTCACAGGAATCCGCGATTCCAGTCGCGAAACCGAGACGATGAATCTGATGGCAATTTGGTTGGGAACCTCTTGTAAGGAATGGTGACAAAATCATTCTGAAAATCTGGAAGTACGGAATCAAATTGAGATCCCCTGCCGATAGCACTCATTCTTTCGTATGAATAAAGAAGTGATACTGTTTCTCAGTAAGATTCAAAAATGGTTCAAATGGCTCTGAGCACTATGGCAGTTAACGTCTGAGGTCATCAGTCGCCTAGAACTTAGAACCACTTAAACTTAACTAACCTAAGGACATCACACACATCCATGCAGGATTCGAACCTGTGACCGTAGCGGTCGTGCGGTTCCAGACTGTAGCGCCTAGAACCACTCGGCCGCCTCGGCCGGCTCTCAGTAAGGAATTTTTCTGAATCTCTGGAGGCAGTGTATCAACAGAGCGTTTTTCTCGATGTAATTCTTAATGTGCGAGTACAGTATATGTTCCAGAATCCTACTGAAAATCGATGTCAGTGAAACAGGTCTGCAAATCGGCGGGCTTCTGATTTCACACGCTTTTGGTCTCTGAAATTTACATTTATTATGAGTTACCCCAAAACATGATCCCGTGCGACATTGTGGAACAAAAGTACGCCAACAATGTTAGTTCTTTATTTTTGTTTTCTTTTCATGGATAACTGGCGGCATCCGCAATATTAATAATAATTTGTTTAGATGGTCTTCTACACTTCTGATGTATGTCCCCCAAGTTGATTTAAGTGTCAACCTGGAATTCCTATAATTTAACACCGTTACGCTCTTATAGTCATGTTTTACACATGCACTGACGAAAAAAAATCACAATTTGGAGAAGGAGTTGGGCGACATTAACGAAAGTTGCTAGACGTGTTTGTTGATAGGCGTGTTTCTACATCTGAAAGGTGAAGTCTATTGAAATTTCGTGCCAGTGGCGTAAGAATGGTATTGTAGTGTCACTATGAGAATGCACATCAGTACACAATGTAATGGTCGTGAGCGGTTGTTACTTTTGAGGCGACAAAGACACCATTATCAACACATCACTGCATTTTAACGAGATGGTGCAATAGAGCTTCAGGAAGTTGCATGTTCCTTCTGCGTTGTTGCAGAAAGACATGGGAGGAACGAAGCTACGGTGCATGACAATCGGTAGCAGTGGTTACGAGAAGGTACAGTCGCAAGAACATCCAGCTGCGGACGGACGACCAAGAGGCATTATCGTGAGCGAAGACCATTGTGTTCGGCGTATAGCTCTGCGGCATCGTACTGCTTGTTTAGCATTAATTTGAACAGCAGCTTGGAACACAGTGACTCAATGAACTCTTACAAATCTGTTGCTTCAGACACCACTCCGAGCCAGCTCGCATGTATAGTGCATTCCACTGACCCGAAACCACCGCCATTTGAGACTTTTGTGGTATCAAACTAGAGTTCATTGGAGGGCAGCGTGGAGGCCTGTTCTGTTCTCTGATAAAAGCTGGTTCTGTCTCGGCGCCAGTGATGGCCGTGTGTTGGCCTGAAGGAGACAAGGTGAGGGGCTGCGACAAACCTGGCTTCACCTGTAGGTTACGGTCTGGAGTGCGATTTCGTATAACAGCAGGAGCGCTCTCATCCTTATCCTACCCTATTCCAAATCCGTACGTCAGCAGCGATTCGACCTGTTGTGCCGCCGTCGATGAACACCATTCCATTAGTGTTTTCCAGCAGGATAACACTCACCCACATACCGCTGTTGCTGGAGATATCATTCACAACCAGCTTTCTTCTATTGACCGACCAAGTGCAACACGCATGGAACTCCATCCCACAAACTGACATGCCGCACCTGTACAATGTAATTCAAGTTATTACTCGTAATGTACGAGCGTTTCTCGTTTGCAATGGGTTACGTCGCACTTACGTTGACCTATGATTTTGCAACCCTAATCACTGATGTATGTTACCTAGTCAAATATATTCCCGACATTTCGTCGCTCTATATTAATTATTGCTAGGTGTTGCAATTTTTTCCGCCAGTGTATACTGAGAGCTAGTTAAAATATTAAATCCAACTGCTGCAGCCATTTCGACTGGTGCTGAAATGACAACTGCATATTTTTTGTAAGAGTAAACTGCTGAAGTAAGTTTGCGTGCCACGTCCCTGTTTATAGCTACCAACAAAGCGCGTTTTAGTTATTCGAGAGTGAGCTGATTCCGGCGACACACAGCAGTCACTTTAATTAGAGTGACCGAAAACAAATACATTAGAGGCAGTTTCGTCGTGAGTTAACTAGAAAGCTGCAACCTTTAATATACACGAACACTGTTAACTTTTTCACAAATTAACATAGAGAACCGCAGCATTTACAGTGTTGTTGCATTAGTATATTATTAATTGCCTCAATGAACCACGACCAGGAAACAGCTGAAGTACTTGTCTTCCCACATATTCTAATTTTGTGTCCATTTTCTCTCGTTTGCCTCAATGTTCTGGTTGTCTCGAACAACATAATTTTATCCACTGCTGTCAGTGTTGCTTCCATGACCGTATTATCTTCATAAAACAGAAAAATAAGTATCTTCCCCCAAAAATTATGATTTTTCACTTTCTTCGTCAGTCTATATCATTTTCCTTAATCTAGGTTACTATTGATTGTTTAAGAGTAAATAGGTAGTTGCAAGTAGTTTTTCGGGTTTGCCTTAGCTTTAAAAAAAATTATTTACAATGGACCATCCTGTAATACACCTACTTATCCTTAACAGGCCGTGTAGTAACCTCAATGATGTATACTTGCGAGACTACGGTCAAGCATTTAAATACATCTGTGATACTGGTGTCTTCTGAGCCCAGTGACGTACACAGCGTGCCGGCCCCCGAGGTCGAGCGGTTCTACGCGCTTCAGCCCGGAACCACGCGGCTGCTACGGCTCCAGGCGAATGACGACCTCCGATGCTACGTCCAATGGTGCTTAGAGCCATTTTGAACCATTTTTGAAGCTACACAGTAAACAGACCGCCCCCATAAGAGCATTTCAAAACTGTGCTAATGAAACTACTGAACATTTGATTCCGAACAGGGATGTTCCTATTAAACGTGAAACATCTGTGCCACATCTCAGTTAAATATAATGAGAAGAGGTTGCATCAGTTAGTGGAATGAAACTAAATGTCACAATGAAATAGTGTTTAGAAGATGATCTTGATTACAGTCATTTAATAGGCAGTAGAAATAAAACGAACAAAGTTTCCAATGACTTATTAAACATAAACGATAAGATCTTTGTGCAGCTGTGTGGAACGGGAGTTGAAAACATATAACTAGCTGTGTGTCCACATTACTGAATTAGTTAACAGATTAAAGGTAAAAACCCAGAAAGGTACACATAAGCAACGTTTCGCTTGCTCCAGAAAAATTCATACAAGCACTAGTTCGCTTGCTTCAACCAGCTGACTTGAGTGAATTTGTTCAGAAAAGCAAAACTCTAATTCTAAACAGGTCATTCTTAACTTAGGTGCAGAGGATGGCTGCAAAGGTTGCTGAGAGTTGTCAAGTTCAGCCGTGGCCTTTGTGATCATTTCTTGGATGAACTCCTCTGTCCATCTCTCTCTCTCTCTCTCTCTCTCTCTCTCTCTCTCTCTGCTGTTTGAAGGTGAAGACATCTCTCCCTCTGATTATCAAAGACGAAGCGACTATCCGTTCTCCTAAAAATCTTGCTAGTCCTGCAAGTACTGGATTCTTTTTAGTCAGTCCCAAATAATGTAAAACACCTAACAATAGCAAGAATCTGCGCACTAGTAAAGAATCTGCCGTGATTAACCAGTAATACACGTTTCTTACTTAGAGTGGACAGAAATGGGAAATTGTTTCCCACTGTGGGGGCGGTTTCACGTTTTGGTCATTGACAGCAGTTGTACGTAAGCACTAGGGAATATTCATCCCCAACTACAAAAATTACGAGGGTCAGTAAAAAAGTAATGCCTCCTATTTTTTTTCTACGTTAAATTGTCAGGAAATTTAAATGCAATTACATAGGTTGAAAACCACAACATTGAGGATCATTTTGTCATTTTTCAATGTAATCTCCGCCCATCTCTACAATTTTGGTTCATCTTTGAACAAGGGCATGTATCCCAGCACGGTAAAAATCACAGCTCTGCTTCCTAAGCCATTGACGCACGGATGTTTTGACGGCCTCCTCATCTTCAAAATGAATCCCACGATGAGCTTCTTTTAGTGGCCCGAACAGATGGAAGTCTGATGGTGCCAGGTCAGGGCTGTATGGAGGATGAGGCAAAACTTCCCATCCAATTTTGACAATCTCGTCAGAGGTGTGACGACTGGTGTGTGGTCTTGCATTGTCATGCAAAAGAAGAACATCTGCCATTGATTTTGTTGGGTGAACTCGCTGAAGACGTGCTTTAAGTTTTTTGAGGGTTGTGACATATTGAACAGAATTTATTGTGCATCCCTGCTCCAAAAAATCAACCAGAATCACACCCTCTGTATCCCAGAAAACTGTTGCCATAACTTTCCCTGCCGATCGCACAGTTTTGAATTTTTTCTTCCATGGCGAGCTTGTGTGACGCCACTCCATTGACTGCCTCTTTGATTCGGGTTCAAAAAAATGCACCCATGTTTCGTCCCCGGTCACAATTTTTTTCAGAAACTCATCTCCCTCCAAACGGAAGCGCTGCAAGTGTTGGGAGGCTATTGTTTTCCTTGCGTCTTTATTCTGATCGGGTAACATTCTTGGAACCCACCGTGCACAAACTTTTGAGTACCCCAATTGTTTAATAATCGTGATCACACTGCCTTTACTAAGAGAAATAATGCGACACACTTCATCTGCAGTCACCCGACGGTCACCACGAATGATGTCATCAACTTGCTGAATGTTGTGTGGAGTCACTGCACTCACCGGCCTGCCGCTCCGCTTTTCGTCAGTCAACGGTGTTTGCCCTTCAGCTTCCTTACAACGACGAACCCATCGTCTAACAGTGCTGACATCCACTGTCACAACACCATACACCTTCTTCAGTCTTTCATGAATGCGTATGGGCGTTTCACCTTCTGCATTCAAGAATTCAATAGCACAACGCTGTCTCAAAGAACATCGATGTCGGCCATCTTACAAACTTCTGCTGTGCTGCCACCTGTTGACACAGAAAGTTACTACTGCAGTGGATTGCAGAAGAAGGTTTGAGGAATGGCGCCAAATTCAAATTTTTCACTTAACTTAATTTTTTTAAGTAGAAAAAAAATGGGAGGCATTACTTTTTGACCGACCCTCGTATTTTGGTGAACAAATCTCAGTGTCCCTTACAATGACTTTACACTGTAGTGGTCTTTCTACAATTGCCATCCCGACAGGTGTGTGGTAGCCGTTCTCATTATACCACTTCTTCTACAACCGTAACTTAGCGGGACACTTAATTGTTTTGTACTGCGCATTCCGTAAAGTATTTTTTTTTTATTTTCCAAAAGCATTTACACCTCCAGTAGCCTGATTCCTAGAGAGAATATTGGTAATTCTGCCGTATAAAATTGAATCTATGGTTTATTTCTCAACAATCGGACTGGATTATTTCTTAATACGTATCTTCTACAACTACATCTACATTTATACTCCGCAAGCCAACCAACGGTGTGTGGCGGAGGGCACTTTAGGTGCCACTGTCATTATCTCCCTTTCCTGTTCCACTCGCGTGTGGTTCGCGGGAAGAACGACTGCCGGAAAGCCTCCGTGGGCGCTCGAATCTGTCTAATTTTACATTCGTCATCTCCTCGGGAAGTATAAGTATGGGGAAACAATATATTCGATAACTCATCCACAAACGCACCCTCTCGAAACCTGGACAGCAAGCTACACCGCGATGCAGAGCGCCTCTCTTGCAGAGTCTGCCACTTGAGTTTGCTAAACATCTCCGTAATGGTATCACGCTTACCAAATAACCCCGTGACGAAACGCTTCGCTCTTCTTGGGTCCTCTCTCTCTCCTCTGTCAACCCGTCCTGGTACGGATCCCACACTGATGAGCAATACTCAAGTATACGTCGAACGAGAGTTTTGTAAGGCACGTCCTTTGTTGATGGACTACATTTTCTAAGGACTCTCCCAATGAATCTCAACCTGGTACCCGCCTTACCAACAATTAATTTTATATGATCATTCCACTTCAAATCGTTCCGTACGCATTCTCACAGATATTTTACAGAAGTAACTGCTACCAGTGTTTGTTCCGCTATCATATAATCATACAATAAAGCATCCTTCTTTCTATGTATTCGCAATACATTACATTTGTCTATGTTAAGGGTCAGTTGCCACTCCCTGCACCAAGTGCCTATCCGCTGCAGATCTTCCTGCATTTCACTACAATTTTCTAATGCTGCAACTTCTCTGTATACTACAGCATCATCCGCGAAATGCCGCATGGAACTTCTGACACTATCTACTAGGTCATTTGTATATATTGTGAAAAGCAATGGTCCCATAACACTCCCCTGTGGCACGCCAGAGGTTACTTTAACGTCTGTAGACGTCTCTCCGTTGAGAACAACATGAAGTGTTCTGTTTGCTAAAAACTCTTCAATCCAGCCACACAGCTGGTCTGATATTCCGTAGGCTCTTACTTTGTTTATCAGGCGACAGTGCCGAACTGTATCGAACGCCTTCCGGAAGTTAAGGAAAATGTCATCTACCAGGGAGCCTGTATGTAATATTTTCTGGGTCTCATGAACAAATAAAGCGAGTTGGGTCTCACACGATCGCTGTTTCCGGAATCCATCTTGATTCCTACAGAGTATATCTTCGTGGTAAGTGATATAAATTGTTCGTTTCGCTTAAATTTTGGATGCTTAGTGAAGACTGAAACACGAGAAACTTGAGACAGGAGATGAAAATCTTTCGCACTGTTTCCTATTATTCTTCGTATCTCCGTCCTTGAATTACGATTTTTAATTTTATTTTATGGTTTTGCATTTCAAAACTTCAAGAAATTACCGGACTCTTGTTATTCTGACCTACTGGTTGCAACTGTGTTGTTTCCTAGTTTGTGAACCGTTGCTCGACTGCTAGCTCGAGCCACAATCCTGGACCACAATATTTGGCGTGAAGGGGGAGTGGCACGTTTGCCGAGACTGTCGTTGAGGCGTTTTCCGGGCAGAGGCAGTCAGTGAGGCAGAACGGACAACTCAGGTCTACGGGACAACGGGCCGGCCGCTTGTTCTACCGCACGTGTAGCTTTAAGCTTAAGTCTGGTAGAGCACCTTCGGGTCACGAGGGACGCGCGCTTGAAACAGGAGTGGACACACTGTTCAATTAGCCGACAATGTCAGGAGGCGGGTTGTGGGTAATCGTCATCAACACATCTCTTGGAGGCTCTAAGTTTTGAACTGTGTGTCAAAACACAACGGCTTTGCATGCTGGGTGAGCTACTTTTCATTAGTTGCTTCGGAGACGATACCATGCGCCATTCATAAAGACTGACTCACCTACCCACTCTGGGCGTGATAGTTGTGACTAGTTTGTTTCTTGCGCGTCTTTCTGCCCTGCTGCTACTGTACGGGACTCGGTTAAGTCTCCTGTTGTTGTCGATCTTCCCTGTTCCTGTGTCTGGCCCGGCGATTGGAGGAGGAGCATGTCACTCGTATCAGAACATAATAATTTCCATTTGAGAATTGTTTTACAGTTATAATTTGACTATGTGTTTTAAATCGTTCTTGTATGTTCAGTGCCATTAATTGCGACGAACAAAACATTTTAAAATATTGTTTATATTTTACATAAATTTCTTTTCCTTTTCTTGGTCCCTGAGCTCCTGTTGCTGTCTTTCTATACTCTTTTCCTGTCTACGTTTTCCCTTTTCCTGCTGACATTGTCTTTCACGATGCTGCTCTTTAATAGTGAACTTTTCAAAAAAAATGCGGTTAGCATATCGTGTATCAACATAGCTTGAACAATGCTGACTTCTGCCCCTTGCCCAGAACTAATATTGTCATTAATTGTAACATCCACGAGATAAATTTTAGCTACAGTGCGACGAGAGGAAATTATGCCTGTAACAGTTATAAACATTATCTATTCGACATATAAAAATAGTGAAAACGATGATAAATATTAATTATTTATATAATATCCTATGATGTAGTTGGGCATATCGATGTGTATCATACAAAGACAATGATAATTGTAAATTCCTTTTATGATCTACATTTGTCTTCCTTTGCTTATACCTTTTGTTGGTTGGCTTTTGTAGGTTGCAGGCGCATATCAAACTGAGGTCTGTTAAGAAATTGCAATTATTTGTTAATTATTACTTGAAAATAGAGTTCATTATGATTATAAATACGAGTGAATAATTATTTGTAACTTTAATTCCTCTCAGTAAGCATTATCTGTGTTAATTGTTTCTTTGCGCTGCAACGAGTGCAACCATTTTGATGATAGCGATTTGTATCGCGTTTTTGTCTGTGTTTTCGTTAGAAACAAATCAAATGTTTCCTTGATTAAGTCTAAATAGGGCACAATACGAAAGTAGAGTTTATATAGTTTAATAAGCAATTCAAATACTTATTTATTTGGCCTAACAATAGAAAGTCTCTATCAATTGTCTGCCGCCATCTTACCAATTATCTCAGCGGCAAATTCAAATTACGCAACTCTTCAGATATAAATGTGCACCGGAGGTCCCGAACTCATTTTAATGAAAATGATTCGAATCAGATTGGTTCTTTAAAAACAGTGCTCATAGCTCGATCCTTACAAGAAACTTTTCTAGCTGATGTATGGAGCCGAAATCAATTAAGCATGAGTTGCGAAGAATATTGTTTCAGGTAACATATACGTCAGTGTTGGGCGCGGCTGATATTCGATGGTTTTAATGATCATTTTGCTGAAGATAACTGTTTCCATCATAATCCATAGTTGTATAGAATCTGTTGTATGGACTGTGATTTAGTGACACTTACACAACTTACAGACAACACTTAAACACAACGTTAACTTGGAGTTCTTTAGCAAATTGATCAAATCTTTAGCCGGGAGAATAAAATAAAATAAGGTTATCATTTCCTTTTACAAATTAGTTAAATACCAAACCACTGAATAAAACAGCGAACGCCACGCTGGCGCCCTACGTGAGGCCACCAATGAACATTTATTCATTAAATAATTGAAATTGTGATCTATTACAGGTACGGGGTAGCAAAACAAACTATTAATCATTGTTTATTTACTTGTTTCATGAGCATTGACATCTTCCTACCGAACCGCTGTGCGAATGTATATCTGCGCCGGTTCGACAGTACCTTCATATAATCAGTGCAGTCAACCACTCTCAATCAATACAGACGCTCATTTTCAGTATTTGCATAGCAGCACACAATCAACATTCGTTTCGTGTGCCTTTTTAAAATTAAAAGCGGACCTCCAGCCGTAACTAGTAATAATTGAATATTGTGGCAGCGGGAATAATATTTTTAAATGTTATTTGTGTATATGTGTTAGTTATCAGATTATTTTGTGTCAATTGGTACTTGTCAGTGATTTACATATTTGTTGTGCTATATTGGTGATAGAATGGTTATACAAAAAAAAAAAAAACCGAATGAGCATACTGATGAAAAGATGACATCAGAGTCTCAGGTAGCACAATCTACCCATATTTCTGTCGAATTATTAGAAAATTTAATTATGAATGATAACTTAGTAACTGATGTCCCGAGTTATAGTAAAACTGAGGAGCTGCCAAAACAAACTGACACTCCTGCATTCAATTAAATAGGAAATAATGACAATATTTGTTCTGGGCAAGTGGCAGATGTTAGCAATGCTCAAGCTATGTCGGTACAGGATATGCTAACAGCATTTTTTGAAAAGTTTACTATTAAAGAGCAGCAGCGTGAAAGACAACGTCAGCAGGTAAAGGAAAAACGTAGACAGGAAAAGCTTATAGAAAGACAGCAACAGGAGCTCAGGGACCAAGAAAAGGAAAACAAATTTATGGAAAACATAAACAATATTTTTCTAGAAAGAGATAAAGAAATTGTCCTTAGGATAAATCAAGCGTTGGTCGATCGTGATAATGTTATTATTACCCATTTTAAGCAGGAGATCGATCCAGTAAAAACCACTATTGAATCGTTAACAAACATTCCAGATCAGGCCAGTAGTCTTCAAACTGAAGTAGATAGACAAGAGAACCAATTCAAAGCCTTGGTCACCGATGTGGAAACAATGCAGGAGGACATTCCCTCGGAAATACGGAAGCAAGTACCAACAGAAGTAGCCAGGGTGCTGAGCTCTGAAAATCAAAACTTTGAAAATCTGACAGTATGCAGTAATGACAACACTGGTACTGACAGGCAAAAGATCGCAGATAATCTGACGGCGAATTTTAATGCACCACAAGGAAGACATAATTTTGGTAATCTGCCGATACTACCAGAGCAATATGTGACACCAAGGAACAATAATAGTCGAATAGAATGTACTTGTAATAAAGTAACAGCGCCACCTGCGAATGATAGCAATTCAATGCACTTAATTACTTTGATGCATGAAAAATTCTGATTAAGCATAGACAGTTTCAAATACTTAACGAAGAAAACAAGAAAAACATACATCCAGTAGTTTTCATTCGAAATTTCAAAAGTGTTCTTCCAAAATCATGGTCGGAAGAACAGAAAATACAGTTTGTGGTTTCACATATTTCTGGTGATGCGCCGCTCTGGGCATCAAATGCAGTGGAAACTTGCAAGACTTCCCACGACTTTGAGAAGGCGTTCCTTGATCAATTCTGGTCAGCGTCTACTCAAGAGCGACTCCGTAAAGTTGTTTACAATGCATAAATGTACAATCCTTAAGAAGGTACTTTGAAAAATATATTAACGTGAGCCGGTACTGGGATGAGCCAGCAACCGCCAGGGACTTAGCGCTAGTGTTAAACGCTGGATTACCCATACAAATTAGAGAAAAATTATTTTATGTTACAGACACCGATCTGAAAGAATTTCTGTCTGTAGTTGATTCTCTGGATCTAGTGCAAGAAGACACCAGAAAAAATTCTGACGTGATCATCAATAATAATAGTCCTAATAGAAAAAATTCATGGAATGGAGATAATGGAAATAGGGGCGAAGGTAGTCCAAAGAAAATTAAAAATAAAGCTTATAGTAACGGAAAAAACAGAAATAATAATAGTAGTAGGAATTCCTACATCCAAAATTTTGGTTATCCTAATAATAATAAGAGTAATTATCAAAAGGCCGGAGAACCCCAACAACCGAATGGTAATCAGAGACAGTACCACAATGGTAACCCAAACAACAGCAACCGAAAGAGACGAAATGACAACAGGTCAGACAGTTCATATCAAGACAAGCCTAAAAATATGCGGGGTGACAGTGAATATTGGTGACAGCCAGGGCCAACTCATTGGCAGCCGCGGCAAAATTCTATCAATTCAGGTCAGCCGATAAATTATGTACAAGCTGTACCTATACCAAGCAATTAATATCCACCGTGGTGGGATCCAAGCAGGCCTCCTGAGACTGAAAACTCACAAAATGTTAGAATAGTGGAGGTACCTTCGGAAGCGAAACAAAACAGTCAGAAGCCAACAAACTAATTTCTGTCCCTGAAGGCCTTCGCCAGGTGACCGAGGCCAAAAATGAAGGCAATAGGTCGACGGAACAAAACGTAAACATGATACGGTATCAGGATGGCAACAGGATCGAAGATGAGCCATATCAGGAACCTGACGTCTCTGATAAGCCACAAAGGGGAATATCCAAGCAAGTGTCACCGGAGCTGTATATGGTGTAACAACTACTATTCTGCTTGACGCAGGTGCTAATGTATCAGTTATGAACACGCAGTTTTTCAAGAAGGTATCGGAGATAAGGAGATAGCCGATTTTGCCGGTTGCAAATTGTAAGGTTATAGGGACATTGGGAAAAAAAGGCACAGAGCATAAAATACCAGACACAGGTGGAAGTTTCCTTGGGAAATGATCGCTTATTATGCACGTTCCTACTAATGGATAACTTGTCAGTACCGGTGCTTCTGGGTCTTGAGTTCCTTCGGAAAAGGGAAGCTGTAATTGATCTCGCCCGTGGGACATGTGCACTTAAGTACCAACAGCGACCCATAACATTAATGCTGAATCGGGAGTTCGGTGCGAACCTTCCACTGACGAGAAAAGTGAATCTTTCTGTCAGCAAACAGATGTTGTTAGTGTTGGATCACAAGCACCCACAGATGTGTCACAAAAATCAAAACAACGGTGCACCCAGCAACGTGAGTGACATCGTCACAACAATAGAAGAGAAAGTACAGGAGGCAGCTTGCATTAATTCTTCAGAATTAACAGAATTATTATCCGGATACCTCGAAATATTCATTGAACGCTCTGGAATCATTAAAGATTACCAGTATAATATAAAAGTATATCCGCACAAGACCTATTGCAGAGCATCTTACTCGGTTCCCTGGACTAAGAAAAACGAAGTGATGATACAATGGACCCATCAGCAGTGCAAGTGCACTATCCCATAACTGTAAAAATAATGTTTATGGTAAAATAATTAGCAGTAATATTGTGATTATATTATGTATGTATTAGTTTATAAGCTTTTATGTCCAGTATTACACTGTAATGTTATTGAATTATTTGAACAAGGAGTAGAGAATCCCCATAATAAATGTATTTTTATTCTAAAAGGGATGAATAATTTGATAAACACTTGTGTGTTATTGCATTAAATGTGAGGAATTTTACCTTTCTATACCTAGGATAGAAATGATTAAAATGCTTAAATAATATATTTGTTCGTGTGTAAGAATGTATATAGCAAAAATATTCTCATAATAATAAGTTATGTAGTCCCACACAGATAGCGAGTGTTGGTGGTGTGTGAGCTGTGTGACTGAGAAAAATAAATAAATAAATAAAAAGTAAAATAAATTGCTTTCACCACTAGTGAAGCAGACTCTGAATGTGTACTGATTTACATACACGGTTTCATTACGAAGTCATATAAAATGCTATTATGAGCAACATTCCGGTTAGATAAACCGGACATGGACATCTGTCCCAAAAACATGGTAAATAACAATCCGAATAAAAAAACAAAAATTATAAATATATGTACCTGTAATAAAAATTGAAATGTACTGTTATCTGGACAGTTCAGTAATGATCTCATTATCAAGATAATGTAGCAGATTCTGAAAGTTTTATATTGTCTCATGTTCATGTGACAGGGCAAAATTTTAAATTTTGTTATTGAGTCATGCTAATATGAACTTATGTGCAAGTGTTCCAGACCTCATTACTTGAAAAGTTTTGCTTATAGATTGTCTGTTAAGTACTGTGGAAACCTACTGACAGCAATCAGAAAAGTGAAACGTGTTTCGCAGGAACTAGTAGACGCGTGAAGAACTGAGATTTACATTGTGAATAATGATGAACAGTGATAAAAACTGTGATCACGTAACCTTATGAACGCTCTTGGAGTGTCAAAGTTAGCAGCAACGTTATGAATGTTGAGTAATGTTGACTGTATTAAAAATTAATTGAACTGATGACCTTTAGTAGTTTGATGTGAAGCGTCTCCGAGTGCCAAATTTAATGTGACAGACTGTACAGCCAGCCGCGCAGCAAAACAATAATGCAACGTTGGCTACTCAGCGCGTCGCGAAAACATTTACATTCCGCTTAAGTAAACGAAGCACCCTACGGACACTCGTATGATTAACGGTGCAGCGTTCAAAATGTGCATGTTGTGATAAACGTACATGTGAATCACTGCATTGTCTTGAACAGTTTCAAAATACAGAACATGGTCCAAAAACAGTCTAGTTCCATCCGTGTGAAAGCTAGTGAAATGGACACTAATAGACCTTTCCACAGGATCAGAATAGTAATTATCTTGTCACTGATGCTTATATTTTGACATTTCATGTGCCCATCTTAAACTGAGGGACGTGGGAAAGGAGAAGCAAGACCTGCTGCAGCGTGACTAGTAGCCAGCAGCACATACGAAACACGATGCAGCTGACGGCAACCGACGCCCCACCGACTCGGCCGGGGGCGGTCCAGCAGCAGCCACTACCTGTCTGCATTCCAAAAGCTCGACACGTCAGCGGCAAATTCTTCTAACATTCGATAAACGAGTGAGTTTGGAAATATTATGATATACCACCATGAGAAAACATTCATTATCTCATATGCTTACAACAGAGTCATAAATTTGAATTTTCCAGCATATTTTATGACAATCATGTGAAGCCTGACTGTTAAAAGTAGGTGTCTGTATTTTCTTGGACGGTTTTATTCCCGGTTTTCCGAGTCCACTGAACCCAAATGGGGGGGGGGGGGGGGAAATAAGTTAATCCGGGAAGTATCCGCAGCAATTTCCGAGATAATACAGTCACTGAAGACCTTTAAAGAACTCGATTCAACTATAATTTTATCATGTCTAAAACAACATTGAAACTAAACATTTGCAACTTGAGAGTAGCAAATCTACGTGGATTACGTCGACTGATAAAAAAAATATACAATAGATAAACTAATTTTTTTTCTCAGCCCAAGAGGCATTGTAATATCTACGAGATAAATTTTTGCTACAGTACGACGAGAGGAAATTATGCCTGTAACAGTTATAAACATGATCTATTCCACATATAAAAAATAGTGAAAATGATGATAAATATTAATTATTTCTATAATATTCTATGATGTAATTGGGCATATCGACGTGTATCATACAAAGACAATGATAATTGTCAATTCCTTTTATGATCTGCTTTTGTCTTCCTTTGTTTTTGCCTTTTGCTGGTTGGCTTTTGTAAGTTGCGGGCGCATATCAAACTGAGGTCTGTTAAGAAATTGTAATTATGTGTTAATTATTACTTGAAAATACAGTTCATTATTATTATAAATATGAGTGAATAATTACTTTTAACTTTAATTCCTCTCTCAGTAAGCATTATCTGTGTTATTTGTTTCTTTCCGCTGTAACGAGTGCAGCCATTTTGATGATAGCGATTTGTATCGCGTTTTTGTCTGTGTTTTCCTTAGAAACAAATCAAATGTTAGCTTGATGAAGTCTAAATAGTGCACAATACGAAAGTACAGTTTATAGAGTTTAATAAGCATTTCAAATACATACTTATTTCGCCTAACAATAGAAAGTCTCTATCAATTGTCTGCCGCCATCTTAACAACTATCTCAAATTACGCAACTCTGCAGACATAAATGCCGAACGTAATACAAATGTGTAAAAATAAATGTGCACCGGTAGTCTCGAACTCATTTTAACGAAAATGATTCGAATCAGATTGGTTCTTTAAAAACAGTGCTCATAGCACGATCCTTATAAGAAACTTTTCTAGCTGATGTATGAAGCCGAAATTAGTTACGCACGAGTTGCGAAGAATATTGTTTCAGGTAACATACGGCAATGTTGTGCGAGGCTGATATTCGGTAGTTTTAATTATCATTTTGTTGAAGATAACTGTTTCGATCAGAATCCATAGTTGTATAGAATCTGTTGTATGAACTGTGATTTAGTGACACTTACACATCTTACAGACAACACTTTAACACAACGTTAACTTGGAGTTCTTTAGCAACTTCACCATATCATTAGCCGGGAGAGAAACTATTTGGTAATTACTCAATGTAATGTAATAAGGTTATCATTTTCATTTATAAATTAGTTAAATACCAAACCACTGAATAAAACAGCGAACGGAACACTGTTCCTATGTCTGGCCCGGCGATTGGAGGAGCATGTCGCTCGTATCAGAACATAATAATTTCTATTTGAGAATTGTCTTGCAGTTATAATTTGACTATGTGTTTTAAATCGTTCTTGTATGTTCAGTGCCATTAATTGCGACGACCAAAACATTTTATTGGATAGTACCTTGTGTTCTAAATCGCCAAGTCGGTTTCATTATTTATTTGGAGCCCATAACTTTATTCGCCACACCGGGGCCAATCATGTTGCTTGTATTTTTGTGGGTTATACACTACTGGCCATTAAAATTGGTATACCACGAAGATGACGTGCTACAGACGCGAAATTTAACCGACAGGAAGAAGATGCTGTGATATGCAAATTATTAGCTTTTTAGTGCATTCACACAGGGTTCGCGCCGTTGGCGACACCTACAAAGTGCTGACATGAGGAAAGTTTTCAACCGATTTCTCATACACAAATAGCAGTTGACCGACGTTGCCTGATGAAACGCTGTTGTGATGCCTCGTGTAAGGAGGAGAAATGCGTACCATCAGGTATTTGACTTTGATAAAGATCGGATTGTAACCTATCGCGTTGCGGTTTATCGTATCGCGACATTGCTGCTCGCTTTGGTTAAAATCCAACGACTTTATCAGAATATGGAATCGGTGGCATCGGGAGGGTAATACGGAACGCCGTGCTGGATCCCAACGGCCTCGTACCACTAGCTGTCGAGATGAAAGGCATCTTATCTGTATGGCTGTAACAGATCGTGAAGCCACGTTGCGATCCCTGAGTCAACAGATGCGGACGTTTGCAAGACAACAGCCATCTGCACGAACACTTCGACAACGTTTGCAGCAGCATGGACTATCTGCTCGGAGACCATGGCTGCGGTTAATCTTAACGCTGCATCACAGACAGGAGCGCCAGCGATGGTATACTCAACGACGAACCTGGGTGCACGAATGGCAAAACGTAATTTTTTCGGATGATTCCAGGTTCTGTTTACAGCATCATGATTGTGGCATCCATGTTTGGCGACATCGCGGTTAACGCACATTGGAAGCGTATATTCGTCATCCCCATATTGGCGTATTAACCGGCGTGATGGTATGGCGTGCCAATGGTTTCACGTCTCGGTCCGCTCTTGTTCGCATTGACAGCACTCTGAAAAGTGGACGTTACATTTCAGATGTGTTACGACCCGTGGCTCTACCCTTCATTCGATCCCTGCGGCACCCTACATTTAAGCAGGATAATGCACTACCGCATGTTGCAGGTCCTGTACGGGCCTTGCGGACGTCAAGAAACACGGCATCTACTTGGGAACACGTGTCTCTGGCCCTCCCACCTTCCAAACTAGGAGACAAGATAAAGACAGAAGTAAAGCTGTGAGTATCGACCGTGAGTCGTGCTTCGGTGGCTCAGATGGTAGGGCACTTGCCCGCGAAAGGCAAAGCCTCCGAGTTCGAGTCTTGTTCGGGCACATAATTTTAATCTGCCAGGAAGTTTCATATCAGCGCACACTCCGCTGCAGAGTGAAAATCTCATTCTGGAATCGTCCCCAAGGCTGTGGCTAAGCCATGTCTCCGCAATATCCTTTCTTTCAGGAGTGCTAGTTCTGCAAGGTTCGCAGGAGAGCTTCTGTAAAGTTTGGAAGGTAGGAGACGAGATACTGGCAGAAGTAAAGCTGTGAGTACCGGGCGCGAGTAGTGCTTCGGTAGCTCAGATGGTAGGGCATTTGCCCGCGAAAGGCAAAGGTCCCGAGTTCGAGTCTCGGTCGGGCACACAGTTTTTATCTGCCAGGAAGTCTCATATCAGCGCACACTCCGCTGCAGAGTGAAAATCTCATTCTGGAAACATTCAAGAAATGTTTGTAGACTATCTATCGGAAAACTTTTTTCTCGGAACTTTTGGAGAGATTGTTGGCGAGATATTATCTTGCTTCCCTTCTAAGATTTGCTGTAAAAATTTCAACAATAATAACCAGTAGTCATAAGATTTGTATATTATCAGAAAGAGAATAACGATTGTTGTAAATTTAAACTTTCGATCATATTCTCATGAATGACCTTTAGACAGATGGCAACAACTATCTTAATTATCACTATAGCCTTTTGTTATTTAATCTCACTGAAATTTTTGATAAATAGATGCTCCATTATCAATAGCAGTTTATAAATTATATTTGACAGTTTTGTCTTAATATGTCACGGTCTAGTTGGCCTAATTAATAACGTTATTGTTCTGGCAAGTGTTAATAACAATCTTCACATGAATTACGCTTAGTCATTATTTGGCACGGTCCCTCTACTCCCGGACAACATTGCGCCAATAGTGTGTAGCAGGTTGTACATGGCACATCATAGTGGCATTACAGGACTTGATTTCAGCAGAACATGTGTGCAATTAATTATGTTATCGGTGATTTAAAGCTTTTAAGTTTAGAACCTGACCATTTAGCTGAGTTTTCATTTCGTACAAGCTGAGAACGGTTAGAAAAAATTATTTGGCTTAGTCGGCAGTACCATTTTTCCCCCCTACTGCCTACAGCTTACGGTATCGGCTTCAGTAAAAAGGCCATCCTACAATTAAAAGAATCATTGTACATAGTTAAAATAACAATTCATGAAATAGTTAAAATTATTTTTTTTCTAAGATTTGAAACGCTTGGTGTAGGGTGCGCCATGGGAAGGCGCCGCCTATATCATAAAGAAGCATCACAGGAAAATATTCTGTAAATGTTTCTTATGTTACTATTGCAACTATATACAGTGATTTTACTATCATAGGATTGCATGATTATGGTATTTGGTGCCGAAACCGATAGACTCTAGGCAACGTAAAACTGGGGACTGTAGACTTCAGCAAGTAGGTTTTTCTGATTGTGTTGGTCGCTATTCATGTCGACGGTATGTTGGTAGCATTTAACAAGCGTTAATATTGATAAAATTCTCCGCGGTGTTTGACTGATAGCTATGTTAAACAAGAATGATAATTGAATATTACAAACAAAGCTCAAACGAATGCCCCGTTTTTATTCCAGAGGTACACAGCACAACAACATAATATGGTATGATGAAAGTTGACACACTGAACATTGAGACCGTCATAGCAGCGAGAACGTTGCAACTTACCAGGTATCACCTACTGAAAGAGATACCTCAGCTGTTGCGTCGTATGTAATCCCAGTGGGTAAAGGTTTTCACAGAGCGATTAAGTGGTGGTATTCCCAGTTGCATAAGGGGAGTTTACGGCGTCTCAGCAACTCCCTCATTCCTAGAGAGTCGTTCCCGCAGATCGTTGCATGATGTATTCTCCAGATAAGCACAAACAGCTGTTACGTACTACTTCCACGCAGAACGGAACATTCCTTACAAATTAATTGCAGGATGAAAGAAGTATACCAAGAGCGGTGTCTCAAATGGTTCAAATGGCTCTGAGCACTATGGGACTTAACATCGGAGGTCATCAGTCCTCTAGACTTACAACTACTTAAACCTAACTAACCTAAGGGCATCACACATCCATGCCCAATGCAGGATTCGAACCTACAACCACAGCAGCAGCTCAGTTGTGGACTGAAGCGCTTAGAACCGCTCGGTCACAGCGGCCGGCAGCAGTGTCTCGCTCGGTACACAGTATTCATCGTTATGTGGAAGTATGTGTAGCCAAGAAGATGGCCATCCAGATTTTTCAAAAATTTCAAAGGAGAACCTGGGATATGCTCCTTGCACCCCCGATTCCTCCCTTTGTATCTCGCACTACTTTGGCTTCCTAAAGCATGCTCTGAAATGTCAGAGGTTCACCAGTGTGAAGCAAGTGCAGGATACCGTAAAAAGTAGAACCGTGAGAAAATAAAGAGTTTCTACAGTGAGGCCGTCCAATCCCTTCCTACTCACTGTGACTGATGTATCAAAATCAGTGTATATCATATACAGCCGTACTCTTCATGTTGAAAGGTGGCTACACTGAGTCACAGCGCCAGAGATTGCGCCAAAGTGTATTATTGAGCCGCCTTCACTGGCAGTTGTAGCTGTGAAGTTGCTGAGGGCAGTAGTAGTTCTGAGGTAGCCGTAGTTAGAGTACTAATTGTGACCATGTCGTGTACAGTTGTTCTGTTGGGCAAGACACCAGATGATGTTGGATTGGGGAGGTTGTAATGATTAGAGTGTATTTTTTTGTCAATATATGTGAACGTATAGAAAATTTTTATTTTTAATGTTCTATATAACAATACCTCTTGGTCACAGGTTCAGTCAACAAAGCTTCTGGCTATTGTTCTTGTGTTAGACTGTAATTCTGGTTTCAATTTGCAATTATAGTATTTGTAGTTTTTTCAATTACTTCAATGTAAATCGTGTTTAAAATATCTTGTCTTATCGTGGAAGTACCGTGCCAGATGTGTACGTTGAATCACACTTCCACACACAGAACAGTTACATTTGTGCTTTATTGTTTCGTAGCTTTTATAGTTGCTGGGGACTTAATTAATTATTGTGTTAACGGAAATTTGCTTTCATTCTTTGTGGTTATTCTATGCACTCAGATTGCGGAGTAATACTAGTCAGGGCCAAAAGGTTACGAGACTGCGTAACCGGACAGACAGCTACTAAAACTAAAATTATTTGTATTTTATTTAATGAAGCCCACTATGCACGTGGCGACCCTGCCAGGTTTCGAACCTGGAATCTTCTGATAGTAAAAATGGCAGACAGTAGTATTGTTGTAGTAATTTGTAGTTTAGTGATTGCAGTCTATATTGCATGTGTAGATTTGGTAATTGAATATTTGTAGTTGTCTTGTCATTCTTCTAATGGTATTTTTGCAGAATTTAATTTTTGATGCCTTGTATAGGGGTTTGACAATTTTGTGCAGTTATGAAGATTTCAATTGTTCGTTAATCGTGTTTGTTGGGAAGCATTTTCTGTGAATAGTATGGTTGGTGATAAAGTGTCATATAGTGTGTAATTTTCGCATAGGGATGAGCTTTGTATGTTGTATGTTGTATGTTGTATGTGACGTACAAGCCTCTCTCTCTACGACAACAATCGTGTGTTAGATGGTTACATCAGAATCGAAACGTGCCGGTCTCTTTTCATGCACATACCACATTTAAGACTGATTACACAGAGTAGTAATCGAAAAGTTCAAATTTCAAATATTTTTATATTGATGAAGACGATAGTTGAGTTTAACTTTCTACTGTTTAAATGTATGTTAAAAAATTTTGCACTGAATTACGCTACGAAACAGTGCATAAATAAGTAGTGCAACTGTGTAATGTCTCACAACAGCTCCGCCAGTAGCTCCATACCAGCAAAAGATATCTATCGACATCAATTTCTGGCCAACCAGTGCCGTCCCTCCTGAATACTCCAACAGCCACACCAGTGGAAAAAAAATAAACAAAAGGCCTATCTAAACCTCGCTTAAGACATTTTTCTTTTAAGTACCAATTTTCTACATGTATAAGCAGTCGAAGATGAGCAGAATTTGATTGAAACGCGTTCCAGTATGTTAAATTAAAGATAAAATTAATAATGATGATCGGCAGCAGGAAATATAATTAAAAATAGCTCTTAACCACACATTCACAACTAAAGACCTCGGCTGTAAACAATAGCAAGTTACAGTGAGAAACAGGTACTTCTTGTAACACATGGCACGTGCTTTGCTTCACATTAATTGACTGTTCCACGTTCAATCGAGAATTGACAGCTCTATCTCTCATTTGAGATTCACACGAATGGCAGGAAGTCTGCGTATAAACGGCGGTAAGTACCAGTAGTGGTAACGTGTGCGGTATTTGTGCCAGGAAAATGATTTTCAGGAACGATTTGCTTAAGTTCGAAAATGATGTGAATAACTTACCACTGTGATTGCCATCCTTAATGTGTTCTAGAACGCTAATGCACTACAAAAGTTGTTGCTTATCAGGTAGATATGAATAAGCATGTAAACAGTGTTGTGTCTCTTAGCATGCTTTACGTGAGTATACCTCACACGCTGATAGCAGAAACGTTAAGGCCCATTCTTAACATTGTTTAAGTGCTTAGTAAGGCGGCAATAAAACTTTGTATTATATATCTTAATAGTTGTAGAATAATTTTAAACGCTGTTGTACTTCATTATTGCCTTACATCTACATCTACATGACTACTCTACAATTCACATTTAAGTGCTTGGCAGAGGGTTCATCGAACCACACTCATACTATGTCTCTACCATTCCAATCCCTAACAGCGCGCGGGAAAAACGAACACCTAAACCTTTCTGTTCGAGCTCTGATTCTCGTATTTTATTTTGATGATCATTCCTACTTATTCGGAAGAGAAATTTGGTGACTGAAATTTCGTAAAAAGATCTCGTCGTGACGAAAAACGTCTTTGCTGTAATGACTTCCATCCCAATTCGCGTATCATATCTGCCACACTCTCCCGTATTACGTGATAATACAAAACGAGCTGCCATTTTTTGCACCCTTTCGATATCTTCCGTCAATCCCACCTGGTAAGGATCCCATACCGCGCAGCAATATTCTAACAGAGGACGAACGAGTGTAGTGTATGCTGTCTCTTTAGTGGACTTGTTGCACCTTCTAAGTGTCCTGCCAATGAAACGCAACCTTTGGCTCGCCTATGTGGTCTTTCCAACTGAAGTTGTTTGTAATTTTAACACCCAGGTACTTAGTTGAATTGACAGCCTTGAGAATTGTATTATTTATCGAGTTATCGAATTCCAATGGATTTCTTTTGGAATTCATGTGGATCACCTCACACTTTTAGTTATTTAGCGTCAACTGCCACCTGCAAGAGCATACAGCAATCTTTTCTAAATCGCTTTGCAACTGATACTGGTCTTCGGATGACCTTACTAGACGGTAAATTACAGCATCATCTGCGAAAAACCTAAGAGAACTGCTCAGATTGTCACCCAGGTCATTTATATAGATCAGGAACAGCTGAAGTCCCAGGACGCTTCCCTGGGGAACACCTGATATCACTTCAGTTTTACTCGATAATTTGCCGTCTATTACTACGAATTGCGACCTTCCCGACAGGAAATCACAAATCCAGTCGTACAAATGAGACGATACCCCATAGTCCCGCAGCTTGATTAGAAGTCGCTTGTGATGAATGTTGTCAAAAGCTTTCCGAAAATCTAGAATTACGGAATCAACTTGAGATCCCCTGTCGATAATGGCCATTACTTCATGCGAATAAAGAGCTAGCAGCGTTGCACAAGAGCGACGTTTTCTGAAGCCATCCTGATTACGTATCAATAGATCGTTTCCTTCGAGGTCATTCATAATGTTTGAATACAATATATGCTCCAAACCCCTACTGCAAACCGACGTCAATGATATGAGTCTGTGGTTAGATGGATTACTCCTACTACCCTTCTTAAACACTGGTGCGACCTGCGCAATTTTCCAATCTCTAGGTACAGATCTATCTGTGAGCGAGTGGTTGTATATGAGTGCTAAGTAGGGAGCTATTGTATCAGCGTAATCTGAAAGGAACCTAATCGGTATACAGTCTGGACCTGAAGACTTGCCCGTATCAAGCGATTTGAGTTGCTTCGCAACCCCTAAGGTATCTACTTCTAAGAAACTCATGCTAGCAGCGGTTCGTGTTTCAAATTCTGGAATATTCCACGCGTCTTCCTTGGTGAAGGAATTTCGGGAAACTGCGTTCAATAACTCCGCTTTAGCGGACCGAGCGAGGTGGCGCAGTGGTTAGCACACTGGACTCGCATTCGGGAGGACGATGGTTCAATCCCGTCTCCGGCCATCCTGATTTAGGTTTTCCGTCATTTCCCTAAATCGTTTTAGGCAAAACCCGGGATGGTTCCTTTGAAAGGGCACGGCCGGTATCCTTCCCAATCCTTCCCTAACCCGATCTTTCTCTCCGTCTCTAATGACCTCGTTGTCGACGGGACGTTAAACACTAACCACCACCACCGCTTTAGCGCCACAGTCGTCGGTAACAGTAGCATCGGCACTACGCAACGAAGATTTTGACTGCGTCTTGCCGCTTGTGTACTTTACATACGACCAGAATTTCTTCGGATTTTCTACCAAATTTCGAGACAATGTTTCGTTGTGTATAGGCATCTCGCACTGAAGTCCGTGCCACATTTCGTGCGTCTGAATTTTAGCCGATCTTCGGGATTTCCCGTTCTTCTGAACTTCGCATTCTTTTTCCGCTGCCTCTGCAACAGCGTTCGGACCTGTTTTGTGTACCACGGGGGATCCGTTCCATCTCTTACCAATTTATGAGGTATGAATCTCTTAATTGCTGCTGCTACTATATCTTTGAATTTGAGCCACGTCTCGTCTAAATTTGCATAGTCAGTTCGGAAGGAATGGAGATTGTCTCTTAGGAAGGCTTGTTTCTGGTGGATTTGGAAGAAACGGTATTGAGACTAGCTACAACGACCTTGTGATCACTAATCCATGTATCAGTCATGATGCTCTCTATTAGCTCTGGATTGTTTGTGGCTAAGAGGTCAAGAGTGTTTTCGCAACCACTTACAATTCGCGTGGGTTCGAGGACTAACTGCTCGAAATAATTTTCGGAGAAAGCATTTAGGACAATCTTGGAAGATGTTTTCTGCCTACTACCGGTTTTGAACAAGTATTTTTGCCAACATATCGAGGAAAGGTGGAAGTCCCCAACAACTATAACCGTATGAGTGGGGTATTTATTTGGTACGAGACTCATATTTTCTCTGAACTGTTCAGAAATTATATCATCGGAGTCTGGGGATCGGTAGAAGGAGCCAACTATTAACTTGGTTTGGCTGTTAAGTATAACCTCCACCCATGCCAATTCGCACGGAGTATCTACTACTTCACTACAAGATAATACTGACAGACACAAACACTCCACCAATTCTGCCCAGTCTACCTTTCCTGAATACCGTCTGAGACTTCGTAAAAATTTCTGCAGAACTTATTTCAGGCTTATTAGCAGCTTTCTGTACCTATAACGATTTCAGCTTCAGTGCTTTCTATTAGCGCTTGAAGCTCAGGGACGTTCCCAGCACAACTACTACAACAATTTAACTAACCTGTACAAATACCTAACGACTGCGCTACTATCTGCCTGATTTTACGATTACAGTAACTAAAACTCGAAATTACTCCTCCTATACGAAACTCGCAGGCAATTTAAGTAAGAATCCACGAAGTAAACACTAAATCGCGATGCTACAACTCTCAAATAATAAAATATGCCGAAATTTATGAATTAAACTATGCAAGTACCAAAAACACGCAAAGAAATTGATAATTAAACTATGTAACAAATAAGTAAGCTAGGGGTATACGACATGCTGCTGCAGCTGCTTATCCAACGGCGGCAGGGAGCACACTGGCTGTGACCAACCGACACTGGCCGTTCGAAACAGAAACAGAAGACAGACGACTACGCGAATTTACACTATTCAGGTACTAAGGCGCGATGCTACAACTCTCCAATACTAAAATACGCCTGAAATTTATGAATTAAGCAATGCAAGTACCAAAAACACGCAAAGAAATTAAGAAATAAAGTATGTAACAAATAAGTAAGCTAGAGGTATACGACTTGCTGCTGCAGCTGCTTATCTAACGGCGGCAGGGAGCACAATCTTAGTATCATAAACTGAAACAATTCCTACTTTTTGTGTTTGTATTTTGAAAGGTTTTAGAGTAATGTATCGATAACTCGTCCTAAACAGTATCACGTCAGTGGCATCTATTATTAAATCCCCTCAGTTTGAAAATAAGCAGTGTGGAGTAGCCACTGACGTATTTTTAAGAATACAATTTTTGACAGAATTTAAGATTTTAAAAATAAAAGCATGTTGCTACTCTAGAAATATTAGTAAAACAGTGACTTACTTGAATAAAAATGTACTTACAATATCTTATTTATGAGATTTTATTGAAAGTTAACTGTTCAGTTTTTTAAAACTACCGTCTTCGTCCTTCATAGTGTTTCCAGTCGGGGTCTTCAATCGCTCGCAAACTGTTTGAGTGCAGAGCTTCCAATGGAACTCTTTCGCTTCTGTTATCATATACTTCCTCCAGCCTTGTCATTTTACTGTTATTTATGAAATAACCAGTGTTAAGTGTAATACTCATATTTTATATTTATATATTTTATTTAAACTGGCCGCGGTGGCCGAGAGGTTCTAGGCCTGCTATAGTCACAGGTTCGAATCGTGCCTCGGGCATGGATGTGTGTGATGTCCTTAGTTTAGTTAGGTTTAAGTAGTTCTAAGTTCTAGGAGACTGATGACCTCAGATGTTAAGTCCCATTGTGCTCTGAGCCGTTTTATTTTATGTAAATTGTATTTTATTCATACAGTTACGATGTAGCACAGACTTACTGTTTTTAAATAGCAGGTAACATAAACAAGACCCCACGGAAAAAAACGGGATAAGGCCATTTCGTTAAAAAATGAGTTTATGGTAAATTGTGATGGCCAGCAATTGCTACCACAAGCAGTTGAAATGACTTTCGAGTAACGTAGCAAGGCACCAACATAAAAAGGGTTTTACTTTCAGTGGTAACGGAAAGAATGTTCTAAGTCGCTTTTCTCACTGAGAGAATGGAGCAAATCAATGGTTTGCTTCGGCTAGTTGCAATACACCTGTTAGCACATCGAGCTGCGGCTGTAGACATGAGTTTCTTACCCCACGTTCTTTTTGACAACAATAGTGTATAGTTTGAGGTGGAATAGTACTGCGCTCCTCTTAGGACCTTTAAAATGTGTGGAACTTCACAGTGTGAAAGTGAGATGCCTTCTGTTAATGAATCAGATAGAACGAGAAAAAATGACAAAATGAATAATGTTTGTAGGGTGTGTCTC
Organism: Schistocerca gregaria; assembly: GCF_023897955.1. NCBI lineage: Eukaryota > Metazoa > Arthropoda > Insecta > Orthoptera > Acrididae > Schistocerca > Schistocerca gregaria. Next base: position 130,767,614 of record NC_064921.1, on the reverse strand, counting down.
ATGAGTTAGGCAGAGACAACAAATGCTAATTTTTTGCGAGTTACAAACAAATCAGTTCCATGAAAGAGGTCAGCTTATCAGTTTATTAAGTGACTGGAATGACAAATCTTCCTATTACACCAGCTAAATTTCGGTGACGTTAATTGCTCATAGAAAGCCTAGGTATGATGATTCCAATGCCCGCGACTTCTCTTTGAGATGTACTGTAAGAATCAAATGATCTAACACTATGGATGAAATTCCTGTTTGTCAGAAAGTCTTAATTGCATTTCATGGAATTATCTTTTTGTTATTTCAACTTTCATCCAATGTCTAACAGCGAAACCATATTTACACTCAAGCTGAAGATGTAGGAAATAAAGGACGGATGAAGATATTAGTATTATGCACAATTATGTGAATGAAATGCTTGGTACAAAAGTAAGGGATATTATAATGTTCTGTGATTCGTACTCAGGAAGGAACAAGAATCATGTGGTATTCATATATCGTTAATTTCTCGTCCATACCAATAAGAGATTAAATCGAGAGAAAATAGTGTTTTCAATAAGAGGAAGCTTTGATTGTCAAGGAAGACAAGCTCTTCAAATGTAGGTTCACTCACATTGGAGCATGAACACTAGTGTATTTGGAGCATTCTGTTGGTCTACAAGGAGCCATCGAGTATCAACTGCAGGGTCGTGACAAATTCATATGGCCTGATAGAATTAATAATCGTGTTCTGAAATATGAAACTTTTGAAATTTAAATCACCATTGTTTCGCAAACACCTAATTTTCCTGAAAATAAAAAGTTGAAACGTCCCCATAGATCACTTGTACACGACTGTGCTTAAACTGACACACAATATTTTTTTGCGCAACACAATCTGACTTTCAGTAATCCCTACAAAAGAATGGCCCTGACTAACATTAATCTATATGTTTCACAAATCACTTACCTCACAAAAATCTTCGTTACTCGAACTACTGCAATACAGCGAACGCCACTACTGCCAGCTAACTAAAAGATTCAAACTACTGACGTCACTAACTACTGATAGGCACAGTTAGCAAATGAAAGATTTAATAGAGAACAAACAATGTATTTACCTTAATGGTCATAATATATATAGCAGTTCATGACACCAATTCTTACAAATTTCCAAACTGCGCCATCTCTCTCCCCATGTCCACCACCGCTGGCGGCTCAACTCCAACTACGCAACGCTACGCGCTGTTAACATTCAGCCGCCCAACACTACAATGGCGAGTATTACAACAATGTCAACCAGCCACTGACTGCACACAGCACAGCCAGTGATTTTTCATACAGAGCGCTATGTGGCGTTACCAATAAAAAAACCTAAACAGCCTACTTACATAGCCCCCATGCTCCCCACAAAATATTTTACAAATTGTTTTGGGCACTGGCCAATAATGATTTGATAAAATTTTTCATCATTACAATAACAAAGATATCAAATGCACACACTTATTGATACAATGTTGGTTAAAAGCTAAAATTTTCTCACAGTCCATAAAGACAGTGCTGATCGTTCATCATAGTAAAACTGCAGTGTTTTTCTCAAAGTCTAAGCAATGAAAGAAATTGAACTTGGGAGTAGTGGATTTCTAAGCAGTCTTGAAGAAGTAGTGTTGTCCTTCCAAGGGAGATACAGTGCTGACTCTTGACATGCAGACAGGTAATGGGCCACAACAGAGCAAACCCACAGCAGATTCAGTCGAATTTGAAGACTGTTGGTAGGTAGGTCATCACACAGTAGACCCACTGTAGTTCTGGTAGAGATTACGGTATTGGTGGGCCACCAGAGGTGCAGACCCACTGCAGTCCTTGTAGAAATAATGGTATTGGTGGGTCATCAAAGGTGTAGACCCACAGTAGTCCTTGTAGAGATGGCCAGCAGCCATCTGTTTGACTGTGCAGGCGCACAATCACCATTGAAGAGTCTTGCGGATAATATAGCAAGTCCATAACCACCACTTGCGCACTCACAAAAATTGTTTTTGAAATGTCCTTAGAACCAGCAATGCTGTTATCCAGTCCCTTACTGAATTATTAACACACGTGCAAACACTATCAGTCCCTACTTCTCACATATTGTGCATATACTATGACCAACAGAAACGTGTGCAGTGAAATGTAATTTACAAGTTACTTAATTTGATGAACTGGTTTCAATTACAATCTTATAACATAAGAATACAGTAACAAAGGTACAAAATATATCATTAAAGAACATAACAATACAGATAACATTTGTAGCAATAGGGGCTTTACAAAAGAATCGAAATAACAAATACATCAGTGTTACAAAAATTGTGACATAAGTACGTACATAAAAGATCAGAATAACTTTTGAAACATCAACTTCACATATGAGTATTAGAACAAAACAGAATAAATAATGTGCAAACATCTTTACGAAGTAAATAACATGTTAGTAATGCAAATTATATTTGAGGATAACAGTATTCCTCATCATAGTGAATGTAGCTTAGTATTAGAAGAGAAAAAAATTCTCTGAAACAGTACACAGAGACACACAGAAAATAAATACACAAGGGTACACAAACACATAGTGGGATAAGACAAAAGGAAAGGACGGGGTTTGTTTTCAGAGTAACATTTGGTATTGCAGTCCAACCCAAAACTTCATTCCATAGATCATCCCTTTTATTTCAACATTCGCTCCAGCCAAACAAAAATTTTATCAAAGCATTCTTTCTGTATTTATATGTTCACATATTTCTTACCTCATTATATATTTTCCATCATCTTACCTCATCATTTATTTCCAAGGAAACCCTAGCTAAACCTGATGTCCCTAAACCCTAATTTTTGTTCATATCCTCTGTCAAAATCCTTTTTTGGCCAAACCATTTTCTTACAGCTTCTCAATGCGATTCTTCCAATTAAACGCAACTCATTCTCTTATATAGTCTACCCCCTCTTAAGCTAACTTAAATGTACTGTGCTCAGATGCTAAACAAAGGGACGGGGCAATGCAGCAGCAAAAAAACAAATTAACACAAACAGGAATGACAAAAAAATGCAAATTGGCAAAAAAGGCAGCAATATAGGACTTAGCAAAGCAAATGCCACATTACAACTAATATGAAGCAATGAACAGCAACAAGAAAAATAAAACAGTATTAAAACTGGCTTAACAGAGTAATACAAAGTGAAATTCAGTAACACTATGCCTGGCAAACAGCAGCAGCAAATGCAATAACTTATATCTAAACATGACAAAGCTCAAGCAGAAAAAAATATTACAGTAAAGACAACAATGCAGAAAAGGGAAATGTCTATTCACATATTAATATCTATGTCATTAAAGTTGTTCACCACAAAACTAATTGTACAAAAGATATGACCAAGTAGTTGAAAAGAAAATTAAGTATGCAGTAACTGTTATTAGTCCCTTCTTATGGTTCTTTCCTTTCCAAGTGTTGCTTTTTCGAAGAATGTGGATCATAAAATGATTATTTAATAGATCTGTTGACAGAAAGTGTTCACTTTAGCAAATGCATTTAATTTTATTTTATAAAACCAATGCTGCAACACAGCTGGAAACCAGATATCAAATGAAATAAGCAACTATGAAGGGCAAAGCATAAAAATATCATTCAATAGTCATGTGACATTTCATAAGTTAGTACAAATCCTCTCAACTCTTGTAGAAAGATGCTTGTCACTATCAGTTGTGCAGCTGTAAGAAATTATCTTTCCAAGTAATGAGCGTGTCGTTTTTGCGATGCTTTCTACAAAGGAATGTCAATAGCGAGGATAATGGCTTCTTTTTTTTTCACCTAATGGCTTTCTTTTGTCAGGTGGCTTTCAGCTGGGTGCCCGCGACACATTACGTGTAGGTGGTCACTTAACTGTCTTACCGAAATATTTACGACAGCAGTTTCCACTACAGTGACAATCTCATATAAAAATAATTCACAGGTCAAGAATTTGCGTTACAAATCTGTAGAAACAAAATCCTTTAAATATAACAGTTTCCAAAAAAATTTTCGCCAGCATAGTGATACATTCACGCATCTATACACATTTCATAACTCTTAAAGTACGATTCTCGGTTTCCAACATCCTTTTTCACAAACCAGAGTCCCTTACCACTGCTCATTATTCCTTACCTTATTACACATATACATATTCGTCGACACTTCTTCAATATTTCATCATAACAGAGGCATAGCATAATCAAATAACTCATATAGCATCAGCTTATTGATCATAAACATACCGCAACAGCATAATACACATAGTCATCGTAATAATAACATCATAACACCTCAGTCAAATTCTCAAAATCGTCGTAGCTTCCTCCAATAATTTCAAAACCTAAAAAAATTCTCTGCTCATGTCAAAAGTGTCATCTACCTCAAACGTACTTTAAAAATCATGATCCCATACCAAATATGTCATTCAAAGCTCTCATAGTATCACAATGGATCCGAAAAAATATGAGCAGTTCACAAAGTACAGACAAAATACAACTTCGTAAGTGTGAAGTTATCCAATGGTGTAATTACGTAAACATCTGTCACTGACGTAGTAATAAAATGTTTGTCTCTCTCAGTTACATTATCGGATAGCTGTGTAATTTATGTGTTAGAGAAATATGGTACCGATGTGTAAAGTTGTATAAGCAAATACCATATTAGCTAGAGCTCCTTGTGCTTGCCAAATACATGGTACACAAAGTAAGCGTGTACCCCCCTGAGGATTAATGTAATTATATACTCAGGTGTTACAGATTACAGCAATGGAATGAAATGTATCACGGAAAAACTTTGTATCATTGTACTTCAAATATATTTAAAAATAAATGTTTTAAGTACAAAATTAATCACTGAAATACGTGTACTGTAGCGCTAAACTGTGCGTCTTGTTGTAAGATAATCTCTGTGGATGTGTCGTAGTTATCGTCCTCAGAAAGCTAAGTTCTGCAGAAGTCAATGTACTTACCTCTTGATAAACAAAAGTGAAATGCTTTGCGTATAGATATTGTAGTTACTACGCTTATTTCCGTGATGAAGTAAGTACTGTACTGTAACCTATTGTTGTCCTACAGAAAAGGCTGTCTCATTGTAGCTATACCACAAAGTTACTACTAAAACATGTTTTCCTATCCACAAGAATTCAGAAAAACTGTGCAGATATAAAACAGATACACCGCGAAAGCAACATTGTAAATTGTCACTCATTAGTAGCGTCGTGATATAATCGTGTAGCTGTCACATATACTAACCACTGTGTCATCTGGTATCTCACATAAAGTACTTTAAATGCAAAATGTCTATTCAACTAAACCAAAATGTTGCATTAAAATCTCATTAACAGTATATGTTCTTAGTATGTAAACCTTATAGTCGTTACGTAATCGTGCAACTAACAAGCAAGAATGTACAAATAACAAGGATGTGTCGTCTGTTCACTGTAACAATGCATTTGTAATTTCTGTTTAAAAATGTTCCCTAGGTTCTAGACTGGATAGTTAACTTCAAAACATTGTTGCATGTTAACAGTTTCTCAGTGTGACAAAGCATACTACAAATGTGAAGTGAAGTGTTTTCTCTGAGCCAGCCGGCGCACGTGGCTGCCTGCGGTGCGAGTCATTGTGTGTCTGTTTGTTGGCGCGCTCCGTTATTGGGATTAGGAGACGTAACTTCTACAAATTCACCTTGACGAGAAGCCCCTGCCCTGTTTGAAGCTCGCCAGTTCTGATGGAATCTGTCGTCATGTCGGTAATTTCTGTAATTAATTTCTTGTCGGTCACGTGGTGGAGAATTTCTCCCTGAATCATAACTGCGCACTGGACCGTTGCGTCTGAAGTTATTCCGTCTCCCTTGATAATAATTATTTTGGCTTCCATATTGTCTGTTTCTCTGATTGTCTCTGTGATAGTCATTACTACGGAAATGCGATCTTTCTCTGTAACTATTATTACTCCGCCAGTGGTTGCCACATGGGTGGTGTCTGTTTTGGCCAAGATTTGCGTTGGTAGAATAGACTTGTCGTCTCCAGTTATTATTTCTGTCGTCATGGAATTGTGACGGATGTGAACTGTAATTGTTGTGCTTCTGTTTTCGCATTCCGCGACTGTCTGTGTCAATTTCTAATTCTTGTAAGAGTCCCTGAAATGCTTCAGTGCGTCTTTGAAACGCCCTGCCAAAATAATATTCCTTAAATGTTCAGGCAATTTCATTATGCAAATGCGGATGAGTTCTGAAGGGCTATATGGGTTTGAAAGATATTGATTCTTATGTAATATGTCTTCAAAATGTTTGACGAGACTGGAAAATTCAGATTGTTCGAAATTTTTCATCATTATGATGCGATGTTTTACTCGGTCATATGTGGCTTGAGACCAATATGTTGAGAGGAAGGCATGGTAAAATTCTCCTTTACTGTGGCAAACGTGAATGACCGATCGCATTCTTACGGCTGGTTCGTTCTCCAAGTAGCCACACATAAATTCTAATCTGTGCTCTAATGACCAGTTGGGAGGAAAACAATGAGAGAATTTAAGAAGCCACGCTTGTGGATGAATTTCTTTGCCAGAATTCTTAAATGTTTTGAATTTACGTGTAGTAATGAACAGCTTATAGTCAAAATCATCCTGTCGGCGTGTCGCATGTCGGTCATTGTTACGTCGTTTCGGCGAATCCATCTCAAAATTCGGTGTACTTTGCCAATTTCTTTCATAATCTCCAAACTGCCCTGTGTTTTTATTTTGTGGCTGTTCCGTATTTTTACGTCCCTCTTCCCGTATTGGAGTGCGAGTGTCCTCTGATATACGTAATTCTGGTATTACCTGTGTCAGCTGATGTTGTACTTCCCGGATTTCTCTTTGGTGTTGCGTATTAATTTGATTCTGATTTTGTTTGAATTTCCTAATTTGTTCGAACTGTTCTGTGTCATTAAAGACTACCGGTTTTGTGTCATTCAGATTATCATCTACCTTCGTAGATAAATTATTTAGCTAATCCGAAAGTTCAACTACTTTCTCTGATAATGAACTGATGTCCTCCATGTGTCTTTCTGAACCAATTTTCAGAGTACCTGCTGTGTTCTTTAAGTTCGCTTGAGATTTTGCAAGTTACGTAACCGAATCGATAGATGCATCTGAGTCAATTTTAGCTTGCAAGGTCTCATGATTTTCATGAGTAATAGTTTGCAGTTCTTTTATGGCTGCTTCGTGATTCTGTAATGCATTTTCATGCCGCGAAAAAATAGGTAGGAAATGCTCACTAATTTGTGTTTTTACGTCATTACAGACTTTTTGACATTTCGATTCGATTTTATGTAATTTAGTAGTTACATCTTCACATGTTTGTTCAAGCGTATGTTCCACTGACTCTAACTTTTGAAGTTTTTGTTCCATTGCGTCTAACTTTTGAAGATTTTGTTCCATTGTGTCTAACTTTTGAAGCTTTTGATATGTTTGTCTCTGATTTTGTTCCATTGTGTCAAACTTTTGTAGATTTTGCCCCATTTGTTTCTGATTTTGTTCCATTTGTTGCATTAATTGCAATAATAATGTATTAGTGTCTGGAATCTGTTTTTCTATGCTTTTTGGCAGTGCATTTTCACCGGCAACATTTAAATATGACAGGCAGAACATGTGTCTTGACTAATTTGAGAAAACGGTGAGGACCCATAACCTAAGTCTACAGTATCTGCAATGTTATGTTCTGTCATTTCGGATTCCTGAGGCGATATGTTGCCGACTGATCGATCGATAATTGTTCCCTGTTCACTACTTGTTTCATTGTCTACACCATTATTTGCCGCCCGCTCCATTTCCCTATGCACAATTACCAAATTACTACTTCGAATGTCTGTTAATTCACTACACAGTGGTGCTGATAAGCGACGCTCGTCGTCACTATTACTTCTCAGTTTACTTTGGAGTCTAGTGTTACGTTTCTCACACGCCATTATTGTCGCAATATTTCATACGATAACACATAAAAGCACGACTTGAAGAGAAAAAATAAGAGAACACATTCACATAGCACCGAAAATAATATCTAGTTAATTGCAAGCGAAGATGCGAAATACTTGGTGCAAATCTACATGCATGCCACAACTGTTTACTGTACAACAATGAAAGACTACAACTACAAAGCAAATTCTCTCTATGATTACGCGCTAGCAGTAAACAAAGGCTACACTAACTACACAAACTACAAGAAAAAATCAGAAGATTGCAGTGAGGTATCTTTGGCTAAGGGTCAACATATGAAACGTCCCCTTAGAAAAATTATACACGACTGTGCTTAAACTGACACACAATAGTTTTAGCGCAACGCAATCTGACTTTCAGTAATTCGTACAAGAGAATAGCCCTGACTAACATTAATCTATATGTTTCACAAATCGCTTACCTCACAAAAATCTTCGTTACTCGAACTACTGCAATACAGCGAGCGCCACTACTGCCAACTACCTAAAAGATTCAAACTACTGAAGTCACTAACTACTGATAGGCACAGTTAGCAAATGAAAGATTTTAATAGAGAACGAACAACGTATTTACCTTAACAGTCATAATATATATATAGCAGTTCATGACACCAATTCTTACAAATTTCAAAACTCCGCCATCTCCCTCCCCACGTCCACCACCGCTGGCGGCTCACCTCCAACTGCGCAACGCTACGCGCTGTTAACATTCAGCCGCCCAACACTAAAATGGCGAGTATTACAACAATGCCAACCAGCCACTGACTGCACACAGCACAGCCAGTGATTTTTCATACAGAGCGCTATGTGGCGTTACCAATAACAAAACCTAAACAGCCTACTTACAAAGTTTTGTGGTCAAGGGGCAAGAAATTTCTATTCCAGTCTTCCACATAACGAAGCAAAATCGAAGACTAACAAACAAAAGCTTCCATTGCTAAACAACGCAACGAAGAGACGAAAGCTTACCAAACCGTTATGAATTTTCCACGTTCTTTTTCATAGTAAAGATATACGTCTTTTGCATGTGTTCTCTTTTTCAGCATACAATTTCAACTGTAATTTTTTAAATGTACATAAATTACAACCATTAAATTTGACTCTACAACTTCATTGGTTGCATTTGGTTGGAGTGTTTTATGTATTATTTGCGATAGTAAATGTTTATATCTGCACTTCTGAGATATGTACAAAATGTGGTCTACCACGTTTTTCCGTGGGTCCTTCGTATACCCAGAATCAGAAAATTACGTGATCTATAAATTTACTTCCAGTTATCACTGGACCAGTGCAAGAGGTATCTCAAACCAGTAGTATGAATTCTCAGTGCGATTATAGCATTCCCACTGGTAACAGCTACTGTCGTCGCTAAGCTTTTGAGAGTATCGACACTAACAAATCTTAAAAAGCCCCTGTGCCACATGCCTGCAAGGTCTCTCTCACCCAACTTCCTAACTAACAACCTACACACAGAGCGCCATAGTCTACAATGGTTCATGGCTAACTTCCTCTCCTGCCCCACTTACATTAGGAAGATACCTGGCGAACACAAATCAAATGCAGTGTGGTACTCTTTCCCTATTACAGAACAGCGCAGTTTGCGGAATATAGTGAAATGTAAAATTACGTCCACGTGATCTAATTTGAACTCACCTGTTTATAGCCACCACTATTGTACAACAATAGCTGTTCCCTGCAAGACGAAAGAACGTTTAATTTTTAAAAAAAAGGTTATTGGGCCAACAAGAAATGACTGGCTACTAATTCGCCGGTACTGCTGACAAAGGATCTACGATCTTCATCTATCTCCTACGCTTTCAGCGAAATTCCTTTTTCGTTCTGAAGTTAAGTTCACCACTAATGTTGACGATGGTGGGGGAACCCGAGATTTAGCAAATATATGATTGTTTTTGGGAATAATGGTGTCAGGAAGATTGAGAACTACTGTAGTAGGCGATAATTTTTTTGACATTCAGCATTTTGCGCGGAATGTCACAGAGAAAAAATTTCGTTAATGTTTCAAAATATTGCTAATTTTTTTTAATTTTGGATGTCGGTAACAGCTCTCATTCGCAAATAGTGAATGAATATAGTCTGGATAATTTTCGTGCCATAATTTATGCTACCTCAACACATATCCACACTTTTTAACTGTAATAGGAGTGTTGCCCAGAAAGTAAAACACTGCCCTTTTTTTTCTCAGCCGAAAACAATGCTACGATTGCGAAACCTTAAGTATGTACAATTTGCAGCCTCCTGAATGAGCCCCAAGTTACCATCACTTCCGACAGATAACGTAGGCTGAAGGACAGTTTCAAAATGGCGTCTGTAGGTGATGTAAGTTACAAGCAAAGTGCAGACGTTAAATTCCTCATTGCAGAGAAAGAAACAGTGGGGAATATTCACAAATTCTTGTGCAAAGTCTGTGGAGCATCTGCTGTTGACAGAAATACGGAGGCTAAGGTCACCAGAAGGCGGTTCGGCGGAGATCCACGATTTGCACGCCTGACATGTTGCAACGTGCTGATGTCATTCAATAGAGGATGCCAATCGTGGAAGACGTTTTGACGACGATGAGGGGGTGATTCACACAATGGAGCACTGGCTCCGCCACCAGGACTAGAATTAGTACCCACAGAGCATATACACCCCTGTTTCGCGCTGCAGGAAGGCCATAAAATGGGATGGACATTACGTGGAAAAATAGGGTGTGTAGGTAAAACACTGACATTTTTATCGGTTGTAAACAGTAGCTAACGTATTTTATGAATATAATTAGTATATAAGACACAGTTAATGCTCTTGAAACAACTGATATGCAGCGATAATTTAAGAGTAACATCTTTATTTAATGTCTATGAAAATAAAAAAAAAGGATCGAAAGAGACGCGATTGTAAGGCCAAGGAGGAAGGACGTATTTTATGGTACACACACTGTTTTGTTTCGCGATACTCAAGGCAACCATTGAGCGGCTACACATATTTTATGTAAGTTATTCTGTATTGTTCTAAAATGAACGTATTATTGTTACCAAAATATTAATTTCCTTGTAATAGTTGTTACCTCAAATGCTTGCAATGGCTGATTGTTTTTAATAAGCATTTTTTCAGTAATTTGAGCTGCGAAAAGCTCATCTTCCGATGCAGCCACTGGTCGGCCATTACGCGCCGAGGTATTAATTTATTTTTCAAAGTGTTAACAGTAAATGCAAATGCGAAAGATTTCGTTGTAAGAACCTTTCTAAATTGCAACAGATAATTTACGTTAAAGTTCATTTTTTAAATTATACAGATTCGATGAGTTCAGTAAGTTTTATCTTGGCCGCTCCACAGCAACAATCGAAATTCTCTTTAGCCTTGTTTTTGCAATCAGTAAATAGTAATTAAGAAAATTACATTCAATTCAATTAACGGCAACTATATTTTAGTCATCACGTTCCAAAACTAAGGTGGGTTCATGAATAACAGCGGTTCTTCAAGAACCCGTTTCGTATTTAGTTATGCACGTAAGTAAAAGTGATAAGAAAAGATCATATCCCTGAGAGAAAGAATCATGCCCCAACAGAAGAAAAATTCATGCCGATGTGTGTGTGTGTGTGTGTGTGTGTGTGTGTGTGTGTGTAATTTTTTGTATATAACGTAACAAATGGCTCAAAACGTCACAACACCGTTCTTTCGTTTGATTCTGTAGCGCATCCGGTAGCAGGCTGATACATTCGAAAGCCACTTTTACATGTTCACATCGTTTAGCAGCACAGACGATACCATCACCCTCTCACTAGACGCAGTACAGTGCGCCAACTTCACGCACGTCTCCTTCCGCAACCCCACTGCACATGCGACAGGAAGAGGCAGAGCACGCGCGAACAGCGATCGCCGACAATCAGACTGTACACCAGAGCGCCATCCAACCGACCTATAGCCTCCCCTCTCCCCCATTTTTTTCCTTCTTTATTGATTTTCAATTCCCTCCTAAGGGGGCGGGCTGGCAGCAGTTTAGTACGCTGCTCTACAGCCTACAGACTTTTAAAAACAACCGAAGAAGAAAAGAAACAAGAAAAACAGGCGATAAAACGGCGACTTAAAGTGTAAAATGGCGTAAAAATGAGGAAAGTTAAAACAGAAAGCAAAAGGGGTTGGCAATGTTAATAAAAGACTGCGAAATCAGACAAGTAACATAGTGCATACACTATTAAAAAACATGGCGACAAACACTCACTGTAAAACACTGTACGAAAATGGCGGCACAAAGATGACACTCCCGAGCCAAAGGCAGACGGGGGGGGGGGGGGGAGGACCTGGAGGAGGGGGAAGAACAAGGAGGGAGGAAGGAAAAAACGAAAAGGGGAGGCCAAGGAGGGAGAGGACTCATAAATGGGGAGAGGGGCAGGGCAGACGCGAGAGGGAATGAGAAGAGGCAGAGGAGGGAAATGCAAAAGGACTCGGGGGAGAGAAGGGGGCAGAGAGAGGGGAGGTGGGGACTCTCCCCCACAGCGTCGTGTGCTTAAATAGCCGAAAAGCGACCAAAGAGGAGAAGTGCGGCCGCGCGGTACGTTGTTGATCGCAGAGATCTTAAATGAATACAGAAAAGCGATTGGCGATAACGCCGCCACGAATTACGAAGAATTTGAGAGACGGTATTAAAAAAGAATGTTAGAAGTTAGGTGGACTGACAAGGTAAGGAATTTGGAGGTTCTCTGCAGCATCGGAGAGGGAAGGAATATTTGGAAAACACTGACAAGAAGAAGGGACAGCACGCTAGAAGACCTATTAAGATATGAAGGAATAATTTCCACCACATTAGAAGGAGTTGTAGAGGGTAAAACCGGTAGAGAGAGATTGGAATACGTCCAGTAAACGATTGAGGGCATGGAGTGCAAGTGATACTCAGACGTGAAAAGTCTGCCACAAGAAAGAAATTCTTGGTGGGCTACATGAAACCAGCGAGAAGACTGATGACTTAAAAAGAGGGTGTGAGCCCCTATTTTTCACTTATGAAATTGGTAATTGAGGACGGGTTTGATCTACCTAGCGAGGTGGCGTAGTGGTTAGCACACTGGACTCGCATTCGGGATGACGACAGTTCAATCCCGCGACCGATCTTCCTTATTTATGTTTTCCGTGATTTCCCTAAATCGCTCCAGGCAAATGCCAGGATAGTTCCTGTGAAAGGGCATGCCCGACTTTCTTCCCTGTTCTTCCCTAATCCGATGAGGCCGATGACCTTGCTGTTTGGTCTCTTCCCCCAAACCACCCAACCCAGCCCAAGGGGTATGAACTAATTTTACAACATGGTCTGCTGTGTAGTGTAGATGAACGATTGGAAGACGATGATTCCATCAAAATGGAAATGCATCCGGCCATGAAGCTGCAGCTCTGAAGCAATGGTTTTGTGGACAATAATTTTCCTGAAATGCATTAGATTACACAGACTCTCGAACTGAACTGAACAGATATCTTTGCGATGAGTCAGAACGTGATCGTCGCTCCAGAACCCAGCCTCCAAAATCACTAACTGCTCTAATTTCGGGTCTTGAGGAAGGCTGGGCTACCATTTTTCCGTAGGGATTCAGACGCGTTACTGAAGTTGCCCCCGCCGAGTTCAAACAGACATAAAAGCGAATGGTGGACACACTTCATATTAATGTGTACTAATTGGTGTCCTGGTACTTTTGATCGGGTATTGTATGATGTCCATACTTATCTTCCTTACAGCCAGTCAGAACTCTGCTCACCCTAGCATTCGTGTATGTTGGTCTTTGAACCTTTGTTCCTCTTCAGCTCTCTTTTCAAGTATTTCACTTTGTCGTCAACGTATAAGTCGACGGTGAAATCCTGCTTAGATTCGACTTATAATGAATTTTTATCAGTTTTAGACTCCCATTTATTCCACTTCCGTTTTGTAGTTACTGTAGGTTCTTCGACTGTATGTTTCCGTTAGTCCCAATGTAGTGGTAGCATTGTGCTCGAAAAACTAGTAACAAATTTATTGCTTTTACGTAACAAATTTTTGCCTCAATTGTATGTAATTTTTGCAATATGAACAGTCAACCATCACCAAATGTGTGGAGTAGGCTGGCATAAATGAGGAAGACAGAAGGGTAGGAACACATACAGTAAAATGATCTTATTCCTTGTTAAGACATGCTATGGACAGAATACCCTAGTCTCAGCTCTGTTTCCACTTTCATTGTATCCTCAATTATCTCACTTTCCCCTAGTCATCGTATCTGGGATATTTTCAGACGACAAAGGCTTTGATCTTTTATGTGAGTATGGCGTGGAAGATACGAAACACGTAAAGCATTCATGTCCTTAAGTAAAAAATAGTCGACACAACTGAAAAGGTTTGAATAGGTGAAATAGTTTGTTACAATCCATAACACGAGACCTGGGTTATTATTGATGTACGATAGATAGGAATTTCGAATGTTAATTATTCACGATAAATACCATCAGCGTTATTCCGAATGGATCGAGAGCGTATTGTTTGTAGAAACGGAATTCGGCATTACATTCCCTTTCAGAATGTACTCAAATATTAAATCTTCTTCAGCAACTGAGGTAACAAACATCATGAACATTCCCTTTCAATTGAGACAAGAACGTTTAACAGGAGCTAGTAGCGCGCTTGCGAGTTGGCGCATTCCTATTAAGACGTCATGTCCACTGCTAAAGAGACAGCCAGTCAGCCAGCCAGCGACTGTAGGATGAAGTTCGCAGAATCTGTTCCGCAGTCATCTGGCAGCTAAGCTCCGTTCCACAGGGAATTCGCCATTCAGTCTTTGATAACCGCCATCTTACACTGCAGGACATCGTACTGGGAAAAGCCGCTTTCAGTACCGTGGAGACAGGATTTACTTGCAGAGGGGCGAAATGTGCAGGTCACATGTGTGACGACACTTATATTCTATAGCCCACACAATACATTTGTAGCATAAGTATCAGCATTTCATTTACTCTCAATATGTCGTTAAATGCCAAAACTCGCAACGTTCATTTGTCGCAAATTTCCATAGATATTTTGAGTGTAATGAATGTTTTCAGATTTATGACAAACAAAAATTATTCAACGGTGTTCTTGCTACAACTCTGACTTCCTGCTACAGTTTGTGCCGTTTCCTGTTTTCACGGGTGCAGAATCCCACTAGTATGAAGAGTTCGTCCATCATCATAGAGGAATGAACATTGCAGATTGGTAGATGAAAAAAGGATAACGTAAAAGTGTAAAGTTTCATAACTTTTTGCACATGGTGTAATTTTAGCGATGTGGTATGGTTTCATACTCCAGTTTCCACAACAGCTGTTTTAGTTACACCACTATTCTTTTATTTTTTGACGTTGTCATAAAATTCACCAAATTTCTTCACGAATAGGACGCTGGAAGTGAAAATGTCTATTGAGTTCTTCACTTGACGAGTAAACAAAAATGTGTAGATGGCCATCCCTTGACAGTTTGCCATATGATCGAAAACCTACAGCACCCTCACACCGAATATACCTGTCCCATGTAAACAACACGTACCTCTATAGTATACTGCACCAAGTGCTGCATTTGGCTAATATCCAGCAAGAGACAATATTTTCTACATGAGCTGCATTTACATTGCTAAGTGGCTAATTGGGGCACGTTTCCAGTTGCTGATTGCCTAATTAATTCCTCCCAGAGGCAACAAAAATTATATTTTCACTATTTCATTCAATTGTTGTCCGACATTAAAACTGATAATGCTGTCATAGTACACTGAGTAAGAGTTATAACATTATATTAAAGGTTTAACGCATTAAGACAAGTATTATAGTAAAAAAAGTGTTGAAACGTACCCTTAGAAAAATTTATGAATGATTATGCTGGTAAACCCCTTACGTTATTTAATTTTCAAACAGCTGCGCAAAACTTAACGTACTCAGACATTTCTCCCTTTACTTATTCTGATCGTCACTAAAGTGACACACAATATTTTTAAAGCAACGCAATCTGACTTTTAATAATCCCTACAAAGAAATGGCCCTCACTAACAATAACCTATGCCTCTCATGAATCACTTACCTCACAAAAATCTTCATCACTCGAACTACTGCAATACAGCGAGCGCCAATACTGCTAGCTAAAGCGCCAATAATGCTAGCTAAATAAAAGATTCTAACTACTGAAGTCACTAACTACTGATAGGCATAGTTAGCAAATGAAAGATTTTGATTGAGAACAAACAATGTATTTACCTTAATAGTGTTTAAAAGTCATTATATATATATATATATATATATATATATATATATATATATATATATATATATATATATATCAGTTCATGACATCCAGTCTTACAAATTTACTCTCTCTGATGGACACACGTCCAGATCATCCGCTCTCAAAACTCCGCCATCTCACTCCCCACATCCACCACTGCTGGCGGCTCACCTCACACTGCGGAACGCTACGCGCTGTTAACAGCCAACTGCCCAACACTACAATAGCAAATTCGAACAATAATATCAGCCCCAGCCTTCACACAGCACAGCCAGTGATTTTCATATGTAGCGCTACATAGCGTTACCAACATAAAAACCTAAACAGCCTACTTACAGTGTGTATATGTCTTCAGATAGCGTAACTCATGGCACACAAATAATCCAGACCGTCTTCTCTCACTATTTGAGAATCAGCACTTAGTGACTTCCAACAAAGTTATAAATATTTTCGAAACTCCACGATATTTTTTCACGCTGACATCTTACGTAAAATGATGAAAGGCAAAAATAGGTTATCCTCTACTACAATAGTTCTCAATCTTTCAGAGACCATTACCCCCAAAAGGAATCATGTATTAGCTAATTCACGTGTTCCCGTACCATCGCCATCATTAGTGCCGAATTTAACATCAGGAATTTCACTGAATGCGTAGGAGAAAAATGAAGATCGTAGCACGTTTATGTGCAGTGCCTGCGAATTACTAACGTGTGTCAGTCCGTTCTTGTTGGCCCAGTGATACTTAATTTGAAGTTCTTTCGTCTTCCAGGAAACAGCTATTGTTACACATTAGTTGTGGGCATAAACAGTTGAGTTCACTATAGACCTTGTGGACTTCTTTTTGCATTCCACGATATTCCATAAATTTCGCAGTTCTATGATAGGAAAAGAATACCATACTGCATTTGATTTGTGCTCCCTAGATACCCTTCTTATATCAGTGGGATAGCTGTGCAAGTTAGTCATGAACCATTGCGGACTGTGGTGCTCTGTGTGTAGGATGTCAGTTAGCAAGATGGTTGTGAGGGACCTTGCAGGCGTGTGGTACACGGGCTTTCCAAGATTTGTTAGTGTCGATACTCTCAAAAGCTTACCGGCAACAATAGGTGCTACCAGTGGGGATGTTATCATAGCACTGAGAATTCATACTACTGGTTTGAGATACCTCCTGCTGTGCTCCAGTGGCTACTGGAAGTAACTTTTCAGATCATCTAATTTCCTGATTCTGTGTATACGAAGGACCTACGGGAAAACGTGGTAAATCACATTTTGTGCATATCTCAGGAGTGCAGATATAAAGATTTACTATCGCAAATAATGCATAAAACACTCCAACCAAGTGCAACCAATATAATTATGAAGTCAAATTTAATGGTTGTAATTGATGTACATTTAAAAAACTGACAATTGAACTTGTTTGATGAAAAAGAGAACACATGCAAAAGACGTATATCCTTACTATGAAAAAGAACGTGAGAACTCCATCACGTTTTGCTGAGCTTTCGTCCCTTCTTTGCGTTGTTTAGCAATGGAGGTTTTTCTTGTTGGTCTTCGATTTTGCTCTGTTATGTGGTGGAAGGGAACAGAAATTTCTTGCCCATTGACCACAAAACTGTTTATGTTCTTTATTATACCTGGTACTGGAATTAAGGAAAGCGTGGAAGGAACCACCCCCAATGTAACTTTCTTTTCACACAACATGGTTATTTAACAGTATATAAACTGTGTTTAACATATAATAGAAGCATTTAACCATGTAATTTCTTAACAAAGTGAAAAAATTTGCAAAATTCTTCTGACCTTATACCTCAAGTTCGATAAGCTTTTAATCTTTGCAAAAGAAATCTAGAGGGCTCTTTTGAAAACAGCAAACAAAATGACGGTCATTACAACACGGCCGGACCTGCAGCCCGCTTGTTATCGGGTGAAACAGCGGTGTTTACTACCTTACTGGACACAGTCCATCTTATTAAATGCCCTTCCGCAACACATGAAATCTATATAAGCATCATAGGTATTTTGCTGCCCAAAAAGCAAGACTTAGCTGATGATGGTTGAAATAGAGAGGGTATAAAATTTAGACTGTTGATGGCAAAGAAAGCGTTTCTGAAGAGAAATTTATTAAAATAAAATATATATATATATATATATATATATATATATATATATATATATATATATATATATATATATAAGTGTCAAGAGGTATTTTCTGAACGTAGGCCTATTCGTATGGAGTGTAACCATGTATGGATGTGAAATATGGGCGATAAACACTTTTGACAAGAATAGAATAGAAGAATTTGAAATGTGGTGCACAGAAGAATGCTGAAGATTAGATGTGTAGCTCACGTAACTAATGAGGAGGTACTGAATGGAACTGGGGAAACGAGGACTTCGTGGCACAATCTGACTAGAAGAAGGGATCGGTTGGTAGGTCACTTTCTGTGGCATCAAGGGATCACCAATTTAGTACTGGAGGGAAGCGAGGACGGTAAAAGTCGTAGAGGCAGACCAAGAGATTAATACACTATGCAGGTTCAAAAGGATGTAGGTTGCAGTAGTTACTCGGAAATGGAAATGCTGTGTGGCTATAGCCTGCCGTCTTATAGACCGTTCGCCTCGTGCAAGTCTTACGAGATGACACCCCTTCGGCGACTTGCGAGTCGATGGGGATGAAATGATGGTGATAAGGGCAACACAACACCCAGTCCCTGAGCGGAGAAAATCTCCGACCCAGAAGGGCAACACAAGACCCAATCCCTGAGCGGAGAAAATCTCCGAACCAGCCGGGAATCGAACCCGGGCCATTAGGTAGTTACTCGGAAATGGAAGTGCCGTGTGGCTAGGGCGACATTCTGTTGCGCTGATCACTCAGCTACCAGGGGCGGACAGTTACTCGAAGGTGGAGAGGCTGGCAAAGGAGAGCTGTATCAAACCAGTTTTTCGACTGAAGACCATGGCTCCTGCCTTCAGACACTAAGCCGGTGCTCTGCGGCGAATTGCAGTATCTGTAGGGAAACTCCCAGTAACACACAGAGTGCCTCAATCGAGGTCGTGCTGAAAGCCTCCGAGATTCTCTGTGCAATACTCATTTGGCTGCGAGTCACAGTGGTTTTATGCGTACCTAATCATAAACGATGTGCCGAAGCACTAGACGCAAAACAAGTTATTGACTCAAAGACTGCTGTATATTAAGTCTTCATTTTGTCTAGGGGTTGTCTGTATCTTGTAGTGTTAAGTCTTGCAAGTTTAGGCATGAGTTTCTTCGCTTTGTTAAATGTTATTTTGGCATGTTCGTTACAGTGTAAATATTCGTCAATATAAACGCCGAAGTATTTTGTCATATCTTCCCGTTTTGTATATATGTTGTTTAACTTTCTAAATGGATTTCTTTTGAGTGTGCCTCTAAGAAGAGGTAAAAGGTTTTTATAGTTGCTATTCCAGTTTGTCGTTCGTGCACCACTCACCGATGAACGCGAGCAGCCTTATGCTTTCCAGAGCGTTCGCAGCGAGCCGTTCGCCATGTCGTTGTCGTCTACTGTCTTCAGTAGTTGTTCTGTGGCTATGTCCCAGAAAATGTGATCCTCTTTATAAACTTTTGGTGACCAGTATTTCATTCCATTGTCCTGTTTTTACAATAATCTGTGAGGCTTCTATATAAAGTCAGCGGAGTACTCATCTCTCTTCGTCTAGCAAACAGCGCTGGCACCAAAGGTTGTCGAAAGCACGTGCTATGTCAATAAGGATAGTTACTATGCATTTACCAATTATTACCTCTGTCGTTTCTGTGGCTCTGTTTACTGTATCGTCGATGGATTTATGTGATCGACAATCAAACTAAATTGGGCTAAGGACGAAGACACTTTGACGTGTAACAGGGTTCAGTAAATACGTGTTTTAAAGAGGTAGAAATAATGAATCAAGAAATGAGCCTCCATATACCTAATCATTGCTTGCTGCCGTTTCGCTCTTTGACGTCTCCCAAACAAAGAAATGCATGATGCTTAATTGCTTTTAAGCTTGTGAACATGTCACTTTTCTATTCCTACTTATGCTTGTGTCACTGCCAAGAGGAACGCAACTACATAGTTATATGAAGAATATTTTCTGCTGTGTAACTGGGTAACCTCTTTTGATGCTAGTCAATTGTCAGGATGAGCATTACTGCAAAAGGCAATTGATTCTAAAGCATTATGTCAGGGTGAAAAACACTAAAAGATTACTTTTTATCTCTTAACAACATGTGGGCAGGGTGGGTTCTTCCTTGGCTCGGGTGTGAGGTAGAATGAAACAGCATTTTTAGATAAGATAACTTTTATTGAAAGATTTGTACAATGGTTTCCTCACTGGATTGTTCTGGCTGGGAGAGCGGCAGCTGTGTCGTTGGCGAAACCTTCTGCTGTGTGAGTGGCGGCGCCTGATTACGCTTGGCAGTGTGTATCTCGTGTCGCTGTTTTGCTGAGTTGACTGGAGACGCGCATCGTGAGGTGGCCCGTTTAATGATTGAGAACGAAGTCGTGATATGGATGGTGATACCTTGGATGTGGCGTCCCAGTGTTTCTCTTCTCTACGCGGCCGCGTGTGTCAGTGTTGTGCGTCGGCCAGCGGAGCGGCGCGCCGGGGGAAGGCAATTGTCCTGGACTCGAACAATGGACTCAAGCTTGCCAGTCTTTAGCTGTCCGATATTCATCGCCAGCTCACAGGTGACTGCTGATGTGAGGCCGTCTCCTTCCCGTCCTCACGAGTCACCCGGGTACATAAAAATCAGTCTTCAAATACCTTCTAACTTCTGTCTTATGGCGGCGAGGCTGCTGCTTGCTATTCCATTACAGCGGTGGACTTGGTGCTTCTGTGTACGATGTAGTCTCTTCCTGCATGACGGTCTTCAGCACCGACTAAACTGTACTGGAACTGAACTCAAACTAAACTCAAAATTACCGTCGAGCCCACTGCATCTCGCGTATTTATTCACTTCAGTTCACTGCAGGTGAACGACTACACGGTCATTGCCTCTTCTGTCACGTTGAAAAGCTTGTCGAAGAATCTTCTTGACGACGGTCATTGGCTCTAGGTTTGTGGGCGAGGACCTTCGATCACATGTGACAATTGAGAAACACGTGAGCCGGTCGGGCGATGCCCTGACGGCTGAATCGACAGGTTCCGCTTATGTGGGGAGGGCGATGGCTTCTCCTGAACATGCTGACTTGCAAGCGCCGGCCGTTGCAACTGCTCCTCTGCCCGCTGTTTGCCAGTGTGTAACTCTTCTCAAGTAAACAATGTTTTTCATTTATTTTCTAATTTCTACTTCACTTCACATTGATTTCACAAGTTTATTTAACTATCTTAAGTACCACTTAACAACTGACATTCATAGCCGTCAAATTGCATTGTAACAGAATTCAAATGTATGTAGTCTCCAGCCTTTTTTTTATTTTTCCAGCCTTCGAAGGGACAATGAATTGCTTCTTATTCGAGGAACCACATATTTTTGTTAATATTTGAAAAGAACCCGTTTCAGATACAGGTATCCTTGTTCTATAAAAATCTTTGTGTATAATAATAATTTTATTCTGTAACAGTTACCAGAGATTTATCGATGATTAGCGATGCTGAACTGGTCTGTTGCTGAAATAGTACAGAGTAGGGAAAATGTTTTCTTGTTTTTCCTCTTAAGGGCGAGGAATCTTTGTCTCGTAGTTCCTTAGCGAGCAGTTAATGACAGTGGTAATCACTTCTGTTTGAAGCTTTTAGAGACATTAAATGTGGTATGTATTAAAGACTCCTGAAATTATTTTTAATTTGCCTCCTCACGTATGGATAATTTACATGGTTTTTTGCTAAAGGATTCAGTGAAGTTGACATATCATAGTGAAGAGACGCAATGACTGAACATGTATTGCGTTTAGTCATTAATTTTCACATGCTCATAGTAATCAACGATCCATAGACCAACAGCCAGTCTTTTTAATATATCTTGTTACCATTCCATGCAACATATGTTACAAATGTCTCGTTAATTCGTCTCCCATAAATGACGTCAGTCTTGCTTGTGCCAGGCAGGAGTACATCCAACCACTCTATCAGACCAATCGATGTCACGCCCAATAACTCCTTGCATAAGTGCCAGAGGTGGACCAACATGTTACTGAGTTGCTCAGTGCGTGAAGCTCCTCCTCTTGAAAAAATTTTGCAATTACTCTGAAACTGTTCCCATTTGTTTATCTGCACATTCTGCAGAAGCATTGGGACCCAGGGAATAGGACAGAATGGAAGCGTTTGACTGAGTGATAGATACATTACATAAAATAGATTTATTGCAAATTTCACAGCTCAGCAAATTACAACAGTGTGTTCCATGCAAGAATTGCCTTTTCTCCTCAAACATTCATAAGAATAAATAATCATGCTGTAAAATGGTAATAATTCAAACTAGCATTAGCCCATAATCATTAAAATGCTCTGAAAACAATTATTGATCCAATAGCAAAGCAGTTGACAGAATTTAAAACCAGTTTAACTCAATAAAGAACGTCAGCTACTGTGAGTTGTCTAAATCGGAATGACTATACAAACATCATAATATTCACAAACGCCAACCTTTGGGTAACGTAACTGTACAGCTGATAATTCTACTAAGTTGCCATTACAAAATAAAAGCTCCACCATAACCTACTTAATGGTTATACAACACAGATTTGTAATTATCAGTATCTTACACCGGTTTTACTCAGAACACCAACAAGTAATAAGCATAATCGAATAATGAGCAAATTCTGTTCCTGAAAACACTGATTCTCCAACACGATTAAAACTAATACTTTCTACACGTCTTATTTGTTCACAATTTTCAGTGCAGAGTACTCTCGTGAACAATATGCACAATAGCAACAGGCAGGACGACAGAGCACGCTGCCGTCCACTTAGAGCCGTTTAAACATGTAGTCTGTGCTGACCGTGCATACATTGACAGGCGCATTTGTTACATATCCGCAGTCATTGCACTGAGTCGCTCCCCTACTTTCACCACTATGCTGGCACAGATAAAGCCCTCACTTTAGTCAGAGAGGTCACCTCTGATAGAGTGTAGAGCCCACTTAACTACAATGCCGAAAATGGCCCACGATGTACATTTGGATAATTCCTTCGTGGCGTGTCGTTTCTTCTGTCTTAAAGTTTACTGCCTAGCGTTTCTCCTTTATTTTATCTGTTGTTGTTGTGTGTGATTTCCTAAGGGACCAAACTGCTTAGGTCATCGATCCCTAGACATACACACTACTTATACTAGGAACAACACACACACCCATGCCCGAGGGAGGACTCTAATCTCCGGCCGGAGAGACCGCGCAGTCCGTAACATGATACCTCAAACCGCGCGGCCACTCCGCGCGGCATTCCTATTATCTCTTCTCCAAATAAATATACCCTTGCGCCAGCACATACGAGTGAATGTGAGGAGTCTTGTGAATAACTGTGTTTTTGTACTTTTTATGTTGTCACGTTGTCACCAGGTTAACCTTTTCCACCAGTGTCATGGAAGTCATCAGTCAATGATCGCGCAAAACAAAAATAAAAGTAATGCAGAACAGGTAGATTGAGAGCGGGTTGTATCCCATTAAACTACTTGGTGCAAGATGATCGGAGGATTTCTTTTTGGAAAGATAAAATCTAAAAGCAAGTTGGTCTACGGTCCTCCCATGAAAGAACGTTCATTTAAATGCAAGTAACAAGGTCTCTAACTGGCTGACAATAATTATTTTAGTAAAAAGTACGTTTTCCCGTCTACGTGTAAGCATTTTGATTGACTAGATCAGGATCTCTCATGGAGGAATTGAGAAGGAGAGATTTTCTGCCTTTCTCTCCACTTGACACTGCCACAAGTTAACCGTGACAAAATCGTCAAGAGTAAGACTTAGTTACTGACGGGGACTCACAAGGTCTACAAATGAGCGGTAGGATTCCTACTCTGGGAGAACCACCCAGGTATTGGAGAGCAAAACCAGAAAAGACTGGCTGCAAAGTCACCGGAGGGAAGATACTTGCTGCCAGAGTGTTGAAGAGCAGATACTTGCCACCAACGCTTCGCAGAGAGGGATATCTCCACCTTAGAGCAAAAGGACTTAATTGAATACTTATAACGTTCATAACCAGCAGGTTACTGTCATAATGCACTTTGGCTAATTCTGTTGGTGTTCGTATTTACTTTTCCGTGGTTATTTCTATAATCACTAACCATTTTCACAGTCATTTGTCATTTCTGCTATATATTTCGTGTTATGCTGTGACTACATGTTTGTGCCATGACTGTACATCACAATTGTAACCCTATTCGCACTTACTGAATACATGCTTAATTCATTGGGTGATACATGTGGTTGTTGATTATTGGCAATAAAACAAATTTTTAATAGTGAACGCTAATTTCTTTTGTAGTTAGATGCGCTCCTCTACGAATATACCCATATATAGTACGATACCCACACAATCGTGCTACATAAGTTTTAGTTCTTCGAGTTTATTAATTTGACTCGAAAAACACGCCGACATAAATTTTTTATGCAAGGGTAGTGTGAACAGTTTTCATTCTTGAAATAAAGGAAATCTATATTCCTCTTTCATACTTTTTGTAATGATTAATGGATGCACTGGATAGTTTTCATTAAATGAGTAAACGTTGATGGATATATTAATTTTATTTCCAATATTTGGACTATGGTCAGCCACTACAGGAAACTCAAAACTTTCAAGTTTCTGAACAAGATCAAGACGTACACTTTTATATTTCGTAACTGTTCCTCAATTTTTACCTACATGATATAAAGCAGATTTTATAGTTCTCAGAAAACGTTTTAGTTCTTTTTTCCATTAATACATGATCTTTTATTTTGTATTTTATCTGGTAATTCGATATATGATAATCCTCTCAATGGAATATACGTATCTGTTATTTCCTAGTTGTAAACCAATGATTCGGTTTAATTGTCATCTGTTATTTCCTAGTTGTGAACCAATGATTCAATTTAATGGCCATCATGATATATGTCCTTCAAAATCACACATTCTTGATAAAATATTATACCAATCTAAAAATTTTAATTGTCACTCTCTCTCCCTGGAACTGAAATTCCCTAATATTTCTGGCTGTCTGTATTTGCTGCTCACAAAAAAGTCTTAAAATTATTTTCAACCCATTATATATTCTTAGATTATACAAGGTGTTGCAGCATTCATAGTAGGATATCAAAAACACACCATCAGGCAGTAACTGTAATTTATTTATTACCTCATATGTCAATTAACAGTTAAAGGAATGCAATTTACTAATGTGTAAGTCATTGTCCATTGCATGAATTACTTTATGAATATGACTCCTGTCAAATGATGCCCTCTCTGCACCACAAATGCATCTAGGCAGCGTTGGAAGCTTTCCATAACTCGACGTAATGTATTCCCTGGGACATTGCTAACGGCATTTGTAATGCGATCTTTCAACTCAGGAATGGTGGCACAACGTGTTCGGAGCGCTTCCTGTTTTAGTTAGCCCCAAAGGAAAAAGTCTGCACATGAAAGGTCTGGTTATCGAGGCGGCCAGGAAATGTCACCAAACCGGGAAATTACTCTACCCGGAAATGTCTGTCGCAAGAAATCCATCAAATTCTGGCTGTATGCGAGGTCGCTCCATCTTGTTGAAACCATCCACATCGACCATACCTAATTGGGGAACAACGAAGTCTTGCAGTATCTTTAGATAGCGTTCAGTGGTGACAGTTACAGCCACACCGCTGTCATCCTCAAAGAAGAAAGGGCCAATAATCCCATATGAAGCAACTCCACACCACCCTGTGACAAGGGCATTGTGCAAGAGCTTGATGTGCAGTTCATGCCAGCTTACGTCGCTCCATTAACGTATATTCTGTTTATTCACTGAACCACATAATTCGAAATGAGCTCCATCTGACATCAGGATGGTGTGCCACATTAATAGACTTAGGAGAAGGAGTCACACATGGGTAAGCAGAATGTTTTACTTGAAACCCAATCGCGAGGCCTAATTTCCTGAACAATCTGCAGCTTCGTGCAGACCTTCGTGCAATATTCTCCTGAGTGAGAGATCGGACATTTGCACAATTTGCGCATTACCACGAGCACATCTTTTTGGGCTATGGAATAGTGCAGGATGAACATTTTCCACGGTTTCTGGTGTCCGCACAGTTCTTTCAATTCTTCCCGGTTGGCCACTCGAAAAAAAAAAAAAAAAGCCTGTTGTTCTAAACGAACGTAATGACCACGCAATGGACCGCTTTCGGGAAATTTCCCATGACGTCCAAAGTTGAAATGCTTCCGAAATAGACGCTGGGTAGCAATATCAGAGTCGTTATTCTTGAAATAACATTCGACAGCAAAGGAACGATGCTGTTCACTCCACCGTTCCATATCACAGTCACACTCGAAATAGCAGCTCATTCGTACATGAATGCTGCACGAGCTGGCGCGCATTCCTGCAGTACGCCATTTTACTATGCAACTCAAATTACGTTATGAACGCTGCCGCAGCTTGTATTTTACAATTTTAATAATTTTCGATTTTACTGCAGTTGAGAAATCATTAGGTCAATAGAGTTTATATTATTTTCTAATAGTATAGTTTTCCGTGTGTTCTAAAATACAGTATCACCTAAATAATCTTTAACTCTCCTCCTCTCTTGTGTTTTCTCAAATAATTTAGTATAAAAAGGAAATAATATATCTTTATTACTTCTAGTTTCGTGTTTCGCAAACACATCAGAGGAAAAGTGATAAATTTTTCATTTGTGTATCACCAATAATTCTAGATTTAGGATTTTCAAAACTGTCAGGAGAAAATGTATATTTTTTCTGTGGTTTATTTTAATAATAAAGTTTCTCAGAGATGTCATTAGAAAACGGACATATTTTTTTCAATGCTATTCTTCATTAGTTTTGAAGACATCATTATCGTATATAATTTTGTGATAAGGTAATTTTTTCCAAAAACTTCTTGTTCATAGATTAAAACTTGTGACACAATGTCCTTTAATAAATACAGTTACACCAGTTCTACTTAATTTACTATATCATCTTAACACCTTCATTCACAGTGTAGCCATGTGGCAACACTACTTTCTTATGGGCCATTCTTGGGTGTTTCCACCTGAAGTCTTTATCCTGTAGTTTCCATATGGCCACTCATATGTATTTTGAGAAATCAGCAACAGATGGCAGCAGAATGCCCACCTATAAGTCTTAAAAGTAATCTTTGGTATGAGCTGCCATTGTGATGTTTCGATCAGTTGTTGTGTGCTATTAGTTGTTGCGCTTTTGTACTTCTCTCTCCACGAAAATTTATAAGCTAAGTGTTCCATAATACGCATTGCATCACTACCTGAATAATAATAGCACCTTTGTAACTATTTATACACAGAACACTTACTGAAATGTGACTGTTGCTATTTGGCAACTACGAGAATTCATGTCTTGCGTTTACATAACCTCATAAACTGCGTCCCGTTTCATAGTTTCCTGAGAATGGTATTCCCTCAGAAAAGTGTAACTGATAAGGAAATATTAGAGCTGCTGCAAATTCCAGATGGCGATATTTCTGAGTTTAGCTTTTCGTCAGATGAAGAAAATAATGAATCTCACTTTATCCAACACGACTCTGACAGTGTCCTAGAATATCCACGAAGTAATCATAGTGAAACACACATGCAAGGGAAGGTAGGTTGGTTGGTTTTTTGGGGGAAGAGACCAAACAGCGAGGTCATCGGTCTCATCGGATTAGGGGAGTACAGGGAAGGAAGTCGGCCATGCCCTTTCAGAGGAACCATCAGGGCATTTGCCTGGAGCGATTTAGGGAAATCACGGAAAACCTAAATCAGGATGGCCGGACGCGCGATTGAACCGTCGTCCTCCTGAATGCGAGTCCAGTGTGCTAACCATTGCGCCATCTCGCTCGGTGCAAAGGAAGGATTATAGTATTTAACATGTGGACATCTCTATACTGCAAGCAACAAACATAGAAAGTAATGGTGTACAACCTTCTACCGGTAAGGTAAGTATTATATCTTTTCAGCACGAAAAATTATTACACAGTGTTAACTCAAAATGCACATAACTGACTTTTTATGCATACATTATGCCATTGAAAGCAGCTCAATCCACAAAAAAGAAGAAAATCTGTTCATGGAAGAAAGGTGATTTCGTTCCGCCAGATACCACATGGAGAGATATCATACCTCCACCAACATCTGATGAAGACCTGACTCCAATGAATTATTTTCAGATGTTCATTGATGACGAAATATGCGAATCCATTGCCCTTGAAACAAATCAGTATGCACACATCAAAGATGGTGTTGTCACTGATCTTTCTTGCAATTAAATAAGATAATACAAAAGTATTTTACTATTTATGGGTGCGGTTCCAGTGTCACAATATAAAATTTACTGGTCATAAAAGTGTCGCTTTCCTTCAATTGTAGATGTTATAAGTAGGAATACATTTGAAACTCTAAGGTCATATTTCCATCTAAATAATAAAAACAACCAGAAACCGAAAGATGATCCCAAGCATTACAAGTTATTCAAAGTGAGGCCCCTGATATATTCTTTACAAAACAATACGTTGCAACTCCCTCCAGAAGAGAAACAGAGCAATGATGGGCAGATGATCCCTTTCGAGAGAAGAAGTTCTTTCAATCAGTATCTCAAAATCAAAGCTCATACATGGGGATATAAAGTGTTTACTCGAGCTGGAGTATCAGGATTAATATATATGACTTTGCAATTTAAGGGGGGAAAGGGACACGTGGTGAACGTGGTTTTAGGAGTTTCAGGAGATATTGCTCTGACGCTGTGTGAACATTTACCTGAGGGCAAGAACTACAGGATATTTTACGATAATTGGTTCAGCTCTTTAGAACTATTAGACGTTATCAAACAGAAAGGTATTTTATGTGTTATGACTGTTTGTTCAGACAGAATGTCACTAAGCCCCATAGCAGAAGAATAGGAGCTGAAAGAGAAAGGAAGAGGAGCAGTGGTTTATAGTATTAATGAAACACCGAACATAATAGCAGTAGGGTGGTATGACAATAAAGCTGTGCAACTGGTTTCCACATATGCAGGTATAGATGCACAAGATAAATGTAAGAGGTGGAATAAAAGGGAGCTAATCAGTCATTTCAGGTAAATCTACCACTGATTGTGAAGGAATATAATGAACACATGGGAGGAGTGGATTTATCAGACATGCTGATAGAACTTCATAGGATAAAAGTCCCTTCCAAAAAGTGGTATATGTGAATAGCTTATTGGTGCTTTAATGTTGCAGTTGTAAATTCGTTGTTGCTTTATAGACTTCACTGGAATCAGTGAGGTGCAACATTTTATCTTTCTCTTCTGGATTTCAACACTCATATTGCTTCTGGTCTTACTATGGCGGGAAATGTTGTTCGTCGTAAAAGAGGAAGACCTTCTACAGAAGATATACAAGCTCCAAAGAAGGATATGGTAGTCTCCAGGTCTATTGCAGATGCCAGATATAATGAAGTTAATCACTGGCCTCAACAGACCCACCAGAAAGGCCGCTGCAAGCTATGCCCTAAAGGATTCACCGCTGTGCACGAAATCTAAAGTGTTAGTACGTCTAACAGGTGACAAAAAATTGTTTTATGTCTTTCCACACCAAGTAATAAATGAAGGTATCTGTAACTTACATTGAAAACATGTTTACGTGATGCTGTATAAGAAAAAGTTAGAAATGGTCATGTCATGTGATTCTTCTTGTTGCGAATGATATTTTTCCTTGTATCACAAGCATATCTTGCACTTCTATTCAATTCTTAAAAATAAAAGATTTTATCAAATACCTAAAAATAATTTTGTTGAGTACTAATGTTGCCATATGGCAGCATTTTCTTTAAGTTGGATGGGGGAAAATTTAGGACAACTTCAAATTATATTTCCAAATCCATCCTAGATAACATATTTTAAAGCAAATATTATTTTTAAATCACATATAATGTCTCTGGGATGAAAGGGTTAAATTATTTCTTTTACAACAATCATGTATTGAACAACTATGAATCGCTCCACTTGACCATCCGATGAAATTCATTAAATTTGTAAAAATTAGTTTTTCAAAATGTATCAGTGAGAAGTCTCATTTAATAGGTATTTAAAATTAAGTATGAGATGGTTTCTTTCTTACTTTTTCACATTATCCAAAACACATTTTTTTACATTTAGTACTGTGGTTATCATTATGAAAATGATTTTTTAAACAGACTCAAATTTATTTAGCTCTTGACAAGCTTTAGGTTTCTTTTCTGGTGTATAAGTTTCTTGTTTTTCTTCATTTTAAATTGACAATAGTAGTTTCGAATGTTCTTCACTTGGAATTCGTTGTAAATATAATATAATAATATTTATAAATATTTTTCCACATACACAAGGAATTTGAGTATCATTATTATTTTGTACATGGTATTCATTTATACCTTGTCTGCGCATCGTTCTATATCCATCTTTTGTATATTTATGTGAAGTTAAGTTATCAGTTGACTTCTCAGATTTCCAATAGTTACAAAATTTGGATCTGAATTTTTCTTCAATGTGCGCCACTTACATGGGAAGAAATGTTAGGTTTGTGAAATAGTTATATTTCTCTAATTTTTCTGTTGTACCTTTTTATATATTTATTACATTATGCAATAATGTTGTACATTTAATACCAAATCAAGATAAATCAACTGTACCAGCTGTAAAACCTTCTTGTAAATTCATTATATTCATAAAAAGTATCATGGTTGAAAAAAACACATCATTCCATTAACATACCTGTATGCAGAAATCAATCTGGTAGGTAAGCTTAGGAACTCTCTAGTTATAAGTTCTTGTGGTTTATATATAAAATTACATTCATCTAATTCCACATAGACAAATTCATTAAAGAATAAAAATGATCTAACTGGATAAGTGTTGACTAGACAATTTAATAAAAAGGTTTTACATAATCCTGTACTAGATATTCACTTT
The DNA here is from genome assembly GCF_023897955.1 of Schistocerca gregaria. Taxonomy (NCBI): domain Eukaryota; kingdom Metazoa; phylum Arthropoda; class Insecta; order Orthoptera; family Acrididae; genus Schistocerca; species Schistocerca gregaria. The sequence goes on along the minus strand of NC_064921.1, from coordinate 130,736,320 downwards.
GAATATCCTGGAATTAATTGTAAGGCTCGTATATTTCTCATACATATCATATTGTCAACGAATAAAGTATTTCACCACTTGCTCTTTGATAAATTCCACATACTTTTTTTGTTGTTGTAAATCTTGAGGTAAAAATTTTAACCAATTAGTTATGAACTGCATATTCATATCATCACCTATCTATAGCTACTTCTGATAAAAATACAAAGAACCCTATTTATAATTAATAAGATAGCAAATTTATTAATTTCACATAGTGCTTTAATTGATTTGTTTAAATTAGCTGTTGGTACAATTGGTGTAAATTTTGGTATAGTCATTTGTGTTGTTATTCTTTAACCATACAAAATTTGGATACCATCAACATCATCTTTAAATAATCCTAAATGTGAACCATTATGTAATAGCTACATAACTGCTTCGTAACATCTGTATGATATAAACCAAATGAGCAACCAGTTTAGTGAACTAAAACTTCAGATAAATTTGTTTGACATTTTGGTGTATTTTTACCAACTTCCATACCCCAACTCTCATCTTTATCCTTATGAATCTCTATAGGATTATTATTGTTATTTGGAAAAAAAGCATGACCTATCATATTGCTTTTTCATCCGGTTCCTTTGAACATTGATGACCAGATATTTTATGTGAATCTACTCATTTTACCTTGTAATTAAAATTTCAATAGTATTACTGTCATGAGCAAACTGAATATTAATATATTTTCCCCATATATGAATTTCTGCCACTTTTACTTCTAACATTTTTTATTTGCCCCTTTATAATTCCATTTTACAATTTTTCTGTTCCATTTATACATGCCCAAATCAGTCTACAATTTGTTACTCCACTCACACTCACCATGTTACAAATGCAAGTCGTTCACTCAATTATAACCACGGCTATGCATTGGACAGCATCTGCAGCATCACCTAATTGTCTGACAGATGGTTGACATGAGGCTGTTTTAAGTATGTAGAGCATGCCATAAGCAGTTGTGGTGGAGTCAGAAGTTGAGTGGAGTGAGACCTTCAAAAATTATAAACAAAAAGTGTTTTTTATTTCACAAAAGTGACTGGAATTCAGAGCCTTTAAAACTGGAACATCTAGCCTTAGCCTTCTGTATCCCTTAAACAATGAAACAAAACATCTAAGAAACAAAATTTAATAATGATTCTATATTAATTAAACTATTATAACCATTATAGAAATGGTTCACTGGAAGAAAGTTGAGAAATTAGAAGAGTTAATAGCAGTTAGTGGACATGCAATTAATGAAGATCAGAAGCAGCTTCCACTTACTCTTCTGAGGTATCCACAGATGCTACACGTAATTTCGTGCACATATTTTATGCATTCGCGATATATAGAATATTGGCGCTCCCTACAGCCAACTGCTAAGGTGGTACTCTGAATTGCCATACTCCCCAATTATCATGATGGGCATTTCTCTTTCTCTCTCTCCCTCTCCTTCTCTCTCTGTCTCTTTATCTCTCTCTCTCTATCTTTTATGATTCTTTCTTTTGTATATTTTCTTTGATAAAAACTTTCTCTTCAATTTACATCTCTAAGCACTTTTCAGAAACACACAAGGCTACATGAACATAACGCTGGTACTATAACAAAGGGTAAGCCTTTATCATGATATTCAATACAATACCAAAATTTTTGCTTTTTGTATTTACCATACCTGTATATGTGAGCTCAGTTAACCTACATTTTTTAACAGTAAAGTTTTCCTCAGTAAACCATTGCATCCAAAGACGATATTAGTATTGCTGTAAAACTCTTTTAACATCACAAAAGTGGACTTCCACAAGATGGCTGTCGTATGCCCTGTGAACAGTGCATAGAAAATATTGAAACTAGTCCCCCATTTTTCGTTTCTTGATTGTACATGTTACGACACTGCCGCTAGGTACATCATACTACAGGTGTATTTTACAGTAACAATCCTCATCGTCTCGGAGCTCCATCGCGTCTGGCTAAAACTCGGTACTCCATACCTACCCGTTATAATGGCCCAATGTAGCTCACTACTGGAATCAAATATCAACTACAACACGCAACTCATCCTTACAAGAGAAACTTATCCACCGTCTCATCCAGTGCACTCATTATCTTCCAGTACTGCCTCAAGTGTTTGAACATCACCCACAATTCGTCCACATACAAACGTATATTTCTTCCTTCTGCACCAGCCCAGAGTTATGAAAGTGATTGTCACCCATGCAAGGAACGTCTTGATGCGCGAAATGTATAGTCGACCTTTGAGGATCTCACTCTTATAAATGTTATTATGTGTAACTTTCTTCACTCTGTACGTTCAACATTGGACGTAACAAAATTTATCTTACAAATGTGCATCAGGGATGTCGTTCGAATTTATTACGTCTTTAGCATCGACTATTTGCAGCACATTTATCAAACAGTATCCACACATACCACTGATTGTACTTGCCAAATTATATCATTCTAGAGCATATAGTTCGGAAGATACGATGTCGTAAACTGGTTTCTGTTTAATGTTGAGCGCAAATTACCCATACTATAGTCTTTCAATGCTTGATAATGAGAGCACTTAGCTACTTCCAACACACTTTAAGTATAATATCAACACTTCCAAAATTTTTTCTCACTTACTTGCACAAAGTCAAATGTATAACACATCAAATTCATATGTGCAGTAATCATTCCTTTGACGTGGTTGTATTCATGGAGCTTGCTACTGTATTTTCTACGGGAGTTCGATTTTTTAAAGAGTCGAGGGTTTGTTGGTAGTTTCATAAGAAGAAGCGTGCATGTATGCAAAATCTAAAATTCCCTTGCCTTTAGGTGAGCTGAATAAGAGAGAAAACAAAGTGAACTGAGCGTCTGGACTACCTTGGTGTTACCTTCTTGTAACCTGTTATGCAGAGACACTCCTACAATTTACGCAGTGTGTTCTATTTTGTACACGACCATTAAAGTCTACATCTGGTTCTATGTGTCCTTCACGAGATTAAGACCTGAACTGTTCACTGTGACCAGCTTGGGGTCTGTTTAGCTATCATCCGAGCTGCCTCTGCTAAGCTGAGGCGAGCCACTACGTTCACACCGAGTCGTTCGCCGCTAGTGGGAATGGAGCGTCATGCGGTGGAACAGGTAAGCTTGTGACATGCATGTCGACTCTCATGTATATGTACCTCATAATACTTTTTGTATCACTAACTGAGCCCTCTAGCCCTGTTCCACAAGCGATTAGCGCGTAGGAATAACGATTGTCGGTAAGCCTCTGTTGTTGTTGTTGTTGTCTTCAGTCCTGAGACTGGTTTGATGCAGCTCTCCATGCTACTCTATCCTGTGCAAGCTGCTTCATCTCCCAGTACCTACTGCAACCTACATCCTTCTGAATCTGCTTAGTGTACTCATCTCTCGGTCTCCCTCTACGATTTTTACCCTCCACGCTGCCCTCCAACGCTAAATTTGTGATCCCTTGATGCCTCAAAACATGTCCTACCAACCGATCCCTTCTTCTAGTCAAGTTGTGCCACAAACTTCTCTTCTCCCCAATCCTATTCAATACCTCCTCATTAGTTAAGTGATCTACCCATCTAATCTTCAGCATTATTCTGTAGCACCACATTTCGAAAGCTTCTATTCTCTTCTTGTCCAAACTAGTTATCGTCCATGTTTCACTTCCATACATGGCTACACTCCAAACAAATACTTTCAGAAATGACTTCCTGATACATAAATCTATATTCGATGTTAACAAATTTCTCTTCTTCAGAAACGCTTTCCTTCCCATTGCCAGTCTACATTTTATATCCTCTCTACTTCGACCGTCATCAGTTATTTTACTTCCTAAATAGCAAAACTCCTTTACTACTTTAAGTGTCTCATTTCCTAATCTAATTCCCTCAGCATCACCCGATTTAATTTGACTACATTCTATTATCCTCGTTTTGCTTTTGTTGATGTTCATCTTATATCCTCCTTTCAAGACACTGTCCATTCCGTTCAACTGCTCTTCCAAGTCCTTTGCCGTCTCTGACAGAATTACAATGCCATCGGCGAACCTCAAAGTTTTTACTTCGTCTCCATGAATTTTAATACCTACTCCAAATTTTCCTTTTGTTTCCTTTACTGCTTGCTCAATATACAGATTGAATAACATCGGGGAGAGGCTACAACCCTGTCTCACTCCTTTCCCAACCACTGCTTCCCTTTCATGCCCCTCGACTCTTATGACTGCCATCTGGTTTCTGTACAAATTGTAAATAGCCTTTCGCTCCCTGTATTTTACCCCTGCCACCTTTAGCATTTGAAAAAGAGTATTCCAGTCAACATTGTCAAAAGCTTTCTCTAAGTCTACAAATGCTAGAAACGTAGGTTTGCCTTTTCTTAATCTTTCTTCTAAGATAAGTCGTAAGGTCAGTATTGCCTCACGTGTTCCAACATTTCGACGGAATCCAAACTGATCCTCCCCGAGGTCCGCATCTACCAGTTTTTCCATTCGTCTGTAAAGAATTCGCGTTAGTATTTTGCAGCTGTGACTTATTAAACTGATAGTTCGGTAATTTTCACATCTGTCAGCACCTGCCTTCTTTGGGATTGGAATTATTATATTCTTCTTGAAGTCTGAGGGTATTTCGCCTGTCTCATACATCTTGCTCACGAGCTGGTAGAGTTTTGTCATGACTGGCTCTCCGAAGGCCGTCAGTAGTTCTAATGGAATGTTGTCTACTCCGGGGGCCTTGTTTCGACTCTGGTCTTTCAGTGCTCTGTCAAACTCTTCACGCAGTATCGTATCTCCCATTTCGTCTTCATCTACATCCTCTTCCATTTCCATAATATTGTCCTCAAGTACATCACCCTTGTATAAACCCTCTATATACTCCTTCCACCTTTCTGCCTTCCCTTCTTTGCTTAGAACTGGGTTGCCATCTGAGCTCTTGATATTCATACACGTGGTACTCTTCTCTCCGAAGGTCTCTTTAATTTTCCTGTAGGCAGTATCTATCTTACCTCTAGTGAGATAAGCTTCTACATCCTTACATTTGTCCTCTAGCCATCCCTGTTTAGCCATTTTGCACTTCCTGTCGATCTCATTTTTGAGACGTTTGTATTCCTTTTTGCCTGCTTCATTTACTGCATTTTTATATTTTCTCCTTTCATCAATTAAATTCAATATTTCTTCTCTTACCCAAGGATTTCTAGCAGCCCTCATCTTTTTACCTACTTTATCCTCTGCTGCCTTCACTACTTCATCCCTCAGAGCTACCCATTCTTCTTCTACTATATTTCTTTCCCCTATTCCTGTCAATTGTTCCCTTATGCTCTCCCTGAAACTCTGTACAACCTCTGGTTCGTTCAGTTTATCCAGGTCCCATCTCCTTAATTTCCCACATTTTTGCAGTTTCTTCAGTTTTAATCTACAGGTCATAACCAATAGATTGTGGTCCGAGTCCACATCTGCCCCTGGAAATGTCTTACAACTTAAAACCTGGTTCCTAAATCTCTGTCTTACCATTATATAATCTATTTGATACCTTTTAGTATCTCCAGGGTTCTTCCACGTATACAACCTTCTTTCATGATTCTTAAAGCCTCTGTATTCACTCAAATTTCTCGAATTTTCTCCTCGTGGTCACTAAGCGAGGCATACGTGGAGGAAAGTAATATGTTATCCGACTCCTACCGCAATGGTCTCTGTCCTAATTTTAGTGGTAAATGTCTCCGTGATGCACAACACCACTCTTGTAACGTCTGCCTATGGAGTTTGTTGAGAATTTCCGTAACGATGTCGATCCGGTTAAACGATCCTGTAACGGAACGGGCCACTCTTCGTCGGATCTTCACTATATCTTCTATCAGTACTACCTGGTAGAGATGCCAGATACCTCAGTACTCAAGAAACGGTCGAACAAGTGCCTTATAAGCCACTTCCTTAGTGGATGAGTTACATTTCCTAAAGATTCTGTCTATGAATCTGAGTCTGCCGTCTGCTTTTCCCGCTGTTTGCTTTATCTGGTCATTCCACTTAAGGTAACAATGGGTAGTTACTACGAGATATTTTAAGGTACATACTGTTTCCAACGCTTTGTCATCAGACGTGTAGCTGTGAAGTAGTGTATTTCTTTTCCCATGTATGCGTAATGTGTTACGTCTATCGACGTTCAAGGCCAACTGCAAGAGCCTGCAATATTCAGCAGTTGATTGGAGGTTAGTCTGCAAGTCGTTACTATCTGCTGTCACTGATCCTTTTTTTATAGGCAACTGCATCATCTGCAAATAGCCTTAAAGAGCATCCGATGTTTTCTACTAGCTCATTTATATATATTTTAAACAGTAAAAGCCCCATGACGCTTCCTCTGGATACTCCGGAAATTAGCTTTACATCTGTTGATTATGTTCCATTAACAACGACGTGTTGTGTTCTATCCTTACGATATATATTCCAGCCTGAACTTAAGACTTCATTGCCATTAACACCCAGTTTTAACTAACAGTCTGTTCCTAATACTATTTATGTGTTACAACTTAATTCTGGATTCTTTCAATGTTTCAAATGGCTCTGTGAACTATGGGACTTAACATCTGAGATCATCACTCCCCTAGAACTTAGAACTACTTAAACCTAACTAACCTAAGGACATCACACACATCGATGCCCGAGGCAAGATTCGAACCTGCGACCGTAGCAGCCTCGCGGTTCTGGACTAAAACGCCTAGAACCGCATGGCCACCGCGGCCGGCTGGATCCTTTTCTTGGATGCTCCTGCAGCTTACTAAAATCATACTAACCATTTATACCTCTGATCTGGGACGACGAACATTCTTTGGGGACGTTGTGGCTAACTTATCGGGCAAATCGTCTTTCATCCCAAGGGAGGTTTCCTAAAAAACATAAAAAAAAACAGCGTGCACTCCACACGCACTCCACTGCCCTAGTAGCCCCTTCCTACGTTTAGTGGACACCTGACATATCAAGGGGAATCATAATATTCTGTACCCGATAGAGAAGGTCTAGGAATTTGCATCCGATACCGTCGCAGGGTCATCTGAGCCTCTGGTTTACACCTTCCACTCTGCTTCAAACCAGAGGACCTCGGTCAATACTGGGTACGATGCTACAAATAGACAGCTTAGCCTAAACCCCACGTGAGATGCTAACTGCCTTCACCAAATCAGCCATCCACCGAAAGGAGCTAAGTATGTTCTCAGAATCCAGGCGGCAGGCGTCATTCGTGCCGACATGTGCTACTATATTTAGCCGGTTGCACCCAGTGCGCTCGATAGCCGCCAGCAGCGCCTCCTCCACGTCACGGACGAAACCCCCGACAACGGTACCGCGTGCACAATGACATTCTTTCCGCCTTCCCTGCTGTTTCCTTGAGGGACGCCATCACCCGTCCATCATTTGAGTTCCCAATGACAAACATACCCACTCCTTGTTCTTCTCTGGACTGGGCAGGAAATCGGCATCTTACCCAATAGGAGAAGCATCTCATGATGGCTCAGATTTATCAACTCCAGGTAGCACCTCGTATCTGTTGCTAAGGCCGTTGGCACACTGGCTGTGCATCAGAACGTTGAGCGTTGATCGTGCCGAGTTTCTGACGTTATAGCGTGGAATACCACATTCGGGAGTCCTTCCGAACGTGCAGAGCAATATCTGGCAAGTCAGATATTCTGAGCGTGCGCCTGAGCGTTGACGAATGAGGTGGCACAACGCCACCTACGTCACATGCACGCCATCTCCCTTCAGCACAGAGTTGTAAGGCGCCATATTGGCATTCATTTCAAGCCTATTCGTATATACGCCGTTTCTGAGCACCAGCAAATTGAGAATCACTGGAAAACCCTTTGTTAGCTATATGATTCGTTCCAATAAAATAATGAGAAACATCATATTCGTTGCAAAAGAATTATTGTAACTTGCGTATTATGAGTGTATAATATTTGAAGGCACCGACACACTGAAGATCCACCCAAAACCCATTGTTCTTGGTACAGTTTGTTAGAATTAAATTTCAATCAGTGACATATCTACGATTAGAGTTTTCAGTAAGTAGTAATATGCTATGATTAATTATAAGCAGTGTGTTGCTGGTTTAGCGTAGTAGGCAGCGTCGCTGTTACCACATGTTGCAAGGATTCTTCTACTGGGTAGGAACAGTGATCAAGTAAGGTTGACCCCTGGGGTTTAACTAAACTGTGGGAATGATTAAATAATTTTTATCTTACGTGGAGAGGTTTTGCAAAATTGTATCGCACTGTTTGTAATGGAACTTTTATATGGCTGTGTCTTTATTGATTGTACATGGTACTTTTCTTTTCGTGGACGATGGAGAAAATGTGCGTTTTACTAGATCAAACGTGGGACTTTTACGCGCGCCCGTTTAATAAGCCGGTCGGTGTGGCGGAGCGGTTCTAGGTGCTTCAGTGTGGAACCACGTGACCGGTACGGTTACAGGTTCTAATCCTGCCTCGGGCATGGATGTGTGTGATGTCTTTATATTAGTTAGGCTTAAGTAGCTCTGAATCCTAGGGAACTGATGACCTCAGATGTTTTGTCCCATAGTGCTCAGAGCCATTTGAACTATTTGAACCGTTTAGTAAACGGTGTGATTTACTAACTAGAAACATCACGGAGCTGCTGCTGGAGTGTGTTGTGATCACTTATCCCACGTTGGGGCCCACGTACAGAATGTACAAGTCGCTTCATTTCTGAGCGTTCAGCAGCACGTTGAACTTACCATGCTCAACGCTGACGTTCGACAGCACGGTCTGTGTGCCGACAGCTTAAGGCATAGGGAGCGAGCCGCGCAACCTGCTCCGTCTTTCGCTTTCCGCTCAGTGACACGAGAACCCTCCACTGTCTTCCAGCCACTCTCGAATGAGGACTGACCGATCAGATGTAGCAACTTCCAGGGCACCAGCGGACTCCAATGGCACCACAGGTGTCGCAGATCTGGTCACCAGCGCTTCGATGTCGCCGCAACTTTGAGAGTTAATCATATGCATGACTGTGATAGCCAAGGCAGCTTCCAGCTGTTCACGGACAGAAGCCAATTGTGATTGTGTCCGCTCACAAGAAGCAGAGTCCCTAGCCATATCGTAGTTCGTAAAAAATAGATGTGAGGTCCCAAATGGCACTACTGAGTTTGGAAGATAAGCAAAATATAACGAGGAGAATAAGGAAACACTAAAAACTGCTGTGCAGGATTCTCACTGTTCCCTAACACGGCAAGCTCTTAAACAGAATTAAATTTCTCTACTGAAGTGGATGTATATACAGTTACTCGGTACTAGGAACTCTGATTACTCAAAAGCTACTGCATAATTTAAGTAAGCAAACTCGAATGCACTGATCTAAACTCCAGGCTAAATTTCTCTACTGAGATGGAGGGTTTTACAGTTACCCGTTACTATAAACTCTGATTACTCAGAAGCTACTGCATGATTTACGTACGCAAGCTAGAATACACTGATCTAAACTGTATGCTGTTTAACAGCACGAGATTTAAACTTCGTGGCGTGACGTGGATCTTATGGCTGTGGGATAATTAAACTAGGAAGCAGCCTACACAAGGGCATGCACCAAGATTTACGCTAAACCAAAAGCTTAAAGAAATTTATTAACCACTGCTCTACACAGTAAATCCACAGGTACAGTTCAGTTCTTTGCAGAAGCACATAAATAAAGAAATACTCAGAAACAACACAAAACTACATTGTATGAGAGACAGACTGTTTTTTGTTCACATAAACACATTTGTATGAAATTATTGATCCTTGAAGCAACAAGCTAACGGACTATCGTAACACTCATTTAATTTCGTTTATCATTTATTTACCTCGATGTGTGAGATTTCAGTTTTCTGTCTTCACTCAGTCTGTCACTGGCACTGCAAAGAGCAGGTTGAGGGGGTGCCATTCTCGATTGCTGCCGTTCATGACTCGTTATCTGCCTACGACCTATTATCAGTGATGTTCTACTCTCAGTAGCTTTGTAATTAACTGTGGTGAGACTGGATAACATTTATTGGAAGATTAAACTAAAGTAAAAGTAATATCAGCCATTTCTAATTTGTATGAGTGTGTGCTGAAAAGCAGTGACTCTAGATTTTTTATGTGAAAAATCATAAAGCTTCTTACATAAAACGAACGTTATTTACATTTTGTATCTTTATTTTCTATGTCTGTACCTTTATTAGTCAGCATAGTAACCCTGGTGACGGACACATTTTTGTCAATGAGGGACCAGTTTGTTGATGCCATCACTGTAGAGTGTTAGGGTTTGTTGATAGGGTCACATCACATCTGCTTGCACCGCTTCAACATTATCAAAGTGAAGATGTCGAAGGTTTAGTTTAAGTTTTCGAAAGAGATGAAAATCGTATGGGCCGAGTGGGGACTGTATGGAAGATGACCGATGACAGGGAACCCCGGGTGTCAAATTGTTGTAGAAGTCACAACGCTGGCTACTGGTAAGGCATGTTAACGCTAAATGAAAGGTTGCTCATGTTTCGAAGACACTCTTCGAATATGAAATTCGACGACAGCAAGCAGTTCCTCACTCTCCGTCGTAGTCCCGTTATACACCGCCATGTAACAAGTTACAATTCGGAAACCTCTAGCAGCGGAGGGCTCCATAAACGTATACATGAAGAATAAAGATATAGAATGTTAACGAGGTTTGCAGCCAGTCTGGATTGTTATGTGACGAAGTGAATCTGCAAACACAGCTCACTCTCGGATGATTAATTATGTATCAAAGAAATTAATTACCTAACCAACACCGAGAATAGTCTCAGTTAATAACATTATTCTTATACACGTGACTTTTGTCATTTGGTCATTAACACATTTTTTTGTTATATTTTGTGCTACAGATGATGTAAGGAGGATAATGTTGGGCGTCGCCAGGTATTGGTTGTTCAACGAAACTACGTAGCAGTGGTGCAGCGAGTCCACGTCATCCGACCATTTGTCTGTAAATCGCGGGAAATCCAAAGTAACTTGAACGAACTATCTGCCTCTACACCTATACTCTATAAGCCGCGTTATTGTGTGTGGAAGAGGGTACTCGTGATACATGTATCATTTCCCTCCTTGTTCCATTCTCGGACAGTGTATGGAAAGAACACGTTTCGGTAAACCTAATTTCTTTGTTTTTCATTCTTTAGTGAGGCTTCTATGCAAAAATAATAAGGCGCATGATTACTACCATTCTCCGAACGCAGCCTCTCGGAATTTGAACAGCAAATCTCTTTGTGAAACACAATTGTTCTCTCAAAGTGTCTGCCACTTGAGGTTGTTAAGAATTTCCGTTAGAATCTTGTACTTAGCAACGACCCCTCGATAAAGCGTGCCCCTCTTCTTCGCAACACCTTTCTCTTTTCTAGCATCTCGTAATGGTCCAATACAAATAAGAAATTCTCATCAAATGATCAGACGAATGTGTCTTGTTTCGTGGATGAGTTAACATTTTCTTCAGGTTGCTCCAATAAATCTCAGCCTGCCGTCTGCTGGCTACTCTCGAGTATTTTCCTGTTCTTATTATATCCAGCGATCTACCACCAGTCCTGTTACAGAAAACTAATGGCGGCGGTATTCTATGAGTATGAACAGTTTATAGCGTTTGATGTTCTACCCCACGGTGCAACGATCAACTCTGGAGTTTATTGTGCTACCATCAGGAAATTACTGAACAATCAACTTCAAGCTGTTCATCGCCACCAAAATGCAAACGAACTTCTCCTTCCTCATAACAACAGAAGGCTTCACAAAGGCCATGCACCCAAGAGCAACTCACAAAACTTGATAGGACTGCTTCTTCTCATTTACACTACAGCTCGGATCTCGCAACTCCCGGCTTCAGTCTGTTTGTCCCAATGAAGAGCCCACTCTGCGTGGAGCAATATTAATGGCGATCGGTGATGATAAGGTTGGATTGCTGTTACAGTAGCAACGAAAAAACATGCCAAATTTAAAAGAACGCAAAATCCCCAGGATTGGCAAAGTTTTGCAGAAGTTAGATATATAGGGTGTAATTCGAATCGAGGTGCTTTTAAAAACTTCATCCACGAAACTTTGTCTCAGAACCTGGCAGAGGACCCAAAGAGATTCTGGTCATACATAAACCACACCAATGGCGAGACGCAAACAATACCTTCACTGCGCGATAACAACGGTGAAGTCACTGATGGCAGTGCCACTAAAGCCGAGTTATTAAACACGGTTTTCCGAAATTCCTTCACCAAAGAAGACGAATTAAATATTCCTGAATTCAGTCGAGTAATTCGAATCGAGGTGCTTTTAAAAACTTCATCCACGAAACTTTGTCTCAGAATCTGGCAGAGGACCCAAAGAGATTCTGGTCATACATAAACCACACCAATGGCAAGACGCAATCAATACCTTCACTGCGCGATAACAACGGTGAAGTCACTGATAACAGTGCCACTAAAGCCGAGTTATTAAAGACGGTTTTCCGAAATTCCTTCACCAAAGAAGACGAATTAAATATTCCTGAATTCAGTCATGAACAAATGCCAAGATGAGAAACATAGAAGTAGATATCCTTAGTAATAGACGGAAAGTCATCGAGTAAAGCAGAAGTAATATCTGGCGTTCCCCAAGGAAGTGTTATATGCCCTCTATTGCTCATGATCTTTATTAATGAATTAGGAAATAATCTCAGTAGCCTCTTAGATTGTTTGCAGATGATGCTGTTATTTATCAACTTGTAAAGTTATCATATAACCAAAAAGATCTGCAAAATCATTTAGATATGATAACCGTATGGTGCGAAAAGTAGCAATTCACCCTGAATAAATAAAAGCTTGAAGTTGTTCACATTAGTAATAAAAGAAATCCGCTAAATTTCGATTACGGGAAAAGTCACACACATCTGAAGGCTGTAAATGCAACTACATTCTTAGGGATTACAAATATAAATAACTTAAATGGGAATGATCACGTAGATAATGTTGTGGGTAGAGCAAAGCAAAGAGTGCGATCATTGGCAGAACACTTAGAAGGTGTAACAGGTCTACTAAAGAGACTCCTTATACCACCCTTGTCGACCTATTCTGGAGTATTGCTGTGCGGTGAGAGATCTACAGGAGGTGGGACTGACGAATGACATACAAAAAGTTCAAAGAAGGGCAGCTCGTTTTGTATATCACTAAACACGGGAGATAGTGCCATAGGCATGATACGTGAATTGGACTGGTAATCATTTAAACAAAGGCGTTTCTCGTTGCGACGTTATCTTCTCATGAAATTTAAATCACCAGTTTCCTCCTCCGATTGCGAAAAAATCCTGTTGCCATCTATCTACATAGGGAGAAATGATCATCAACATAAAATAAGAGAAATAACGACTCGCACAGAGAAATTTAAGTGCTCGTTTTTCCGGCGCGCCGTTCAAGAGCGGAATTGTAGAGAGACAGCTTGAATGTAGTTCACTGAACAATCTGACAGGCACTTCATTGTGAACAGCAGAGTAATGGTGTAGATGCAGATGTAGATGTGGAGGTTACTGATGCAGGAAGACGTTGGCCGCGACGTCGACAAGTAGAGTGTCACCATGCGGGCATATACGCCCTCCCAATGAGGTGGCGTAAGGCCGTCACAATGAACGGAAATTTTGTTGAAAACTGTGATTCTGTAGCCAAAGGAGGGATGAATAATATGGTATATTGGAATCTAAAATAAAACGAAACAATCTTCAGAAATAAAGTGTAGCATCACTTTTCGAACGTCCTTTGTATAATTACGAGTACATCGTTCGCACATGTTATTGGGGCTACATAATGTTGTAATTTGCAATATTGGGAGAGAACATAGCTTGATTTGATATAGTTTATTTCAAGAACATGTACGACAGTATCTAACTGTAATCCTCCGATTCTCAGATCTCCTATAAATATAATTACACCTCAGTCTCGTCGACGTACACCGAACATGCTCCAATTATAATTATACAGCTGTACACCGGTTTGTTTCACATACCTTACAAACAAATGTGGAATCCTGGTATTAAAATTGAGTGTGTTCTCAGTTCTCAGTATGTCGACGTAACTGATGTGTCATTATATATCTGGGGGGTCTGAAAATCTCAGGATAACAGCTAGTTACCGTCGAAACTTGTGTTGAAATAAACAATTTCGCGTCATGCGATCTTAGCGCGCGCGCGCGCGCGCATTTGTGTGATGTGTGTGTGTGTGTGTGTGTGTGTGTGTGTGTGTGTGTGTGTGTTGGGGGGCTTATGGGAGCTCAAAGTCGAGGTCATCAGCGCCCCGACGCACATTTAAGGAAATGAATGTGAACAAATTTACTAAAATGGAAGCACGATCTTGGCTTTTTATATTACAAACTATAATGGTTAGTCTATAAATAACGTATACACTGATGTAATGCCGTTTAGGACTCCGTCGATAGACACCTGGACTTGTACCAGCTATACCCAGTATATTGTAAACAGTAACGGATCTGCATAGTTCCGATGGACCTCAAGCCGTAAGCTTTGAGCGCTGTCTGCTAGCATGTGCTGAAACGAGCCATCAGGTCCGCTGTTCGCCAAACTCTGTTTTCTTCCCTAAACCACGGTGCTGGACTGTAACGAAGTCAAGGTGCTCTGGATCTCACAGACAATCGTAGGTAGATGAATGTCGTACATCTCTGATTCCATAATCCGTATTGGTTTCTACAGAAGAAGTTCCTAATGTCCATCATAAAACATGCTCTTCAATTCTACAACGAAATATCGTCGGTTACGTGAGTTATCTTGAAAGCGAGCTTGACTGCCCTTTTTTCACTCGATTTGTACATTTTGATGCTCCAACCACCTGCTACCAGCTGCTGTTGTGGTCTGTACTTTACTCGTTGCTGCGTGTGATTTCTGTTCTAGAAGTATCAGAGATTTCCATGCAGTAAATATATCCCATGGCTTCGAACTGTAAGTTCTCATCGCTCTGCTCGATAGTCTGGAATTGGCCCAATGGGGAAGCTTAAATTGGAGCTGAGCCTTTATATTAGACTGAGTTAATTTTGATTACTTCTTCTCGAATCTTTACTTGTTATTAAGTTGGTAAAACGATAAATGTTGGAGAAACAAAAAATTGGCTCTAAGCAATATGGGACTTAACATCTGAGGTCATCAGTCCCTTAGACTTCGAACTACTTTAACCCAGCTAACCTAAGTACATCACACACATCCATGCCGGAGGCAGGATTTGAACCTGTGGCCGTAGCAGCAGCGCGATTACGGTCTGAAGCGCCTAGAACCGCTCGTCCACAGCGGCCGGCGCTGGCGAAACAGCAGCATGTTGTACAAAAACCACAATTCGGAGTCATGCGTTGTACGGTGAATAGAGAAACAAAATTATTCATATGGAGCCTTCAGGCGACATATCGACCCGAAGCGGTGAGTATGGGAATGGCAAAACTGCTCGGCTTGCTGTACGAATTTCTCGGGGACACATCGTTTTCATCATATGCCTTCCGTATTCTTCAGTCAGTAGCATGGCGATCTGAAGCAGGCTGAAAGGAAACATTCATGAACCACAAAGAGTAGGCTTTGATTCAGGAAACAACCCTCCGTCGGCACGCGGCATTTGTCAGACTCATTACAGTGCTGGGCTATAGAATTTTAGCGTCAGCCTTACCAGTAAAACGTATTGGCGTAGAACAGATAGGATGCAGGCAACACGACGGCTTAGCAATTGGCTCAACATGTGACTTCGAATCGCCTGTTTGGTTTGAACTGTTTTGTCGTGGTATGGCGGATGAAATACGCGTGCGGACAGATAGTTTTTTTTTGGGGGGGGGGGGGGGCAGGGGCGCTAGTAGTGTCTGCTTATACCGTGTGGTTTTGTGTTGGGCTTGTAGAGAGGGTTTCAGATTCTGATGGTGTAGGCACGTTACTGAATCCACACGTCTAGTTAACAGAAAATAATGATCTTACGCTTGACTTTCCTTACACTCCTAATCGACCAGAGCTTAAAGATTATCTTTGGTTGTCTTAGTAACGACAGTAAACAGCGATTACAGCTTATGCGTACTTGGAATTACTTGACGCTTGACACTACTTTCACTCCTACTCAGCTTGTGCTTAAACATTATCTTTGGTTGTCTTAGTAGCAAGACTAAACAATGATTACAGGTAATGTGTATGTGGAATTATTAGCAAAAGATTCTTCCTATCGACATTTATTTTTCTCTGTTTATTTAGTGAACATTAATAGTAATATCACTGATATAAGAAAAGATAATACTTACGAAATACTGTACGTCTGAAAAAGTTAGTTCTAAATTAAAGCTGATTGTTTCAGCGTAAGTGTTACAACAGTTGTATTAATAATTAAAAGTGATCTACAAGGGGGTACCAGATTTATAAGAGCTGTGCAGCCGATAACACGGTAAAGAACTATAGACTAAAGTTTCACCATCGCCAGGTCCCAACTAGTGCGTACCAACTCCCCTCTAGGTGGTTTTGCTGTTTTAAGTTGCGCTGTATTGGTGGAGCCATATTTCCGTTACTGCGTTTTGTCAATTGTTGTGCCCAGTGACGTGCTGGTGGCGTCTTGAGTTCACGGTGCGAAGGATGTGAGCGGTCTGTCCTTAGTGACCGGTGTAAACTGTCTATGCTGTTTATTCTAAGGATTAAGTGGTGGGTCAAAGCTGACGCGGGGAATCGGTCCATGCGCCAATCACCAAATATACGGCTGTTTCTCTGCGTATGTCGCACGATTTCCGAGGGTAAGATTAGAAACATATGCAAGTGCAGATCTTAAATTGTTGAGAGAGAAACGATTTGTGATTATAATGTTATCCTCACAAATATTAGGTTGTATTTCGAAAGTGACACGTTTGTCCCTCGTGAGGTTAAGTACGAACCTAAGAGCACTGCTCAAATTGTTACGAGCGAAACGAATACTGATGATATTTCTAATCTTTGGTCTCAAAGTTTGTTTTTTTCATTTCTCAAATGTGACGACGTGGAGACGCGGCGTATTCGAAATGGATTCCTGTTATAGTAGACTTGTTGTTGTTAGCGGTCGCTGAGGATTTGCGGTGCACGTTTGGGTTTGCGATTTGGCTTGTAGTAAAGGTGCAGCTGAATAAGATCCAGCTTTTAGTGATGATTAGTTACCAATTTTTTTGTTTTTGAACAGTTACTTTTTGTTTACAGCTTGGCTTTTTAGATTGCATGTTTTGTGTTTGTCATTTGTTTGCATGCCGTTTTGCTTTGGAGTTGTATTTGTATATTTTGTTGTGCACAGTACCGATTCTGTGGGACCATCTTTGATTAATTTGGAGTTGTATATGGTTGGTAAGAACGTCTTTAAAATCTTTTTCATTCGGTGTGGAATTGTAGATTGTTTATGGAAGGAAAACTTCTTTGAAATGAGGTTCTCAGTTTTCCGTTTAAGGAAAAGTATAGAACAGAGCTAAAATTTTAATTAATATTGTGTTTATACTGGTTGCTGGTGAGGAGGAAAGTTAATTATTAGTATTTTTTTAACAATCTCATTCGTAAGCAGCCGTATCAGAGTCATCACAATTGCTCAAGAAAGCTATAATTAAGGTTTACTTGTTTATTCAGAATCGTAAGATGACTCTCCTTGTCCGCAGTCTCGATGATTCGAAGCGAACTGAAATCCTGCTTAATGAAATGTCTTGGTTTTCTTGCGTTGCAGTCAGTCGGGAAACCTCAGATCAAGCGGAAAGTTTACTTTGATAGAGCTTAATTATCCGATGAAATAATGAAGGCCTTGGATCTAATAATTGCAGGTTCGTTTCCAATTCATCGGAAGTTTCCTTCTGATTACCAACGAAACGACACCTTCGTGCAAATTTCCAATTAGAGAATACATATATAATGAAATTCCTTACACACCTTTGATGTAAATGTTCAGTATATATTCTCTTCATTAGCATACAATATATTTGCAATCTCTTTCTTCCAGTAATCTCGATAGCAAAATTCCAATTATTCAATGCGGCTATTCGGCACGGAGAAGATCCTAGAAGTCCTCTCAACACACCAGAGAGAATATTACAAAGAGTAATTACGCGCTCATGGAATAGTAATAGTACTGTACTACTTTGTGCATCGATTCTGCTAGTATATACTCTCCTGGAAATGGAAAAAAGAACACATTGACACCGGTGTGTCAGACCCACCATACTTGCTCCGGACACTGTGAGAGGGCTGTACAAGCAATGATCACACGCACGGCACAGCGGACACACCAGGAACCGCGGTGTTGGCCGTCGAATGGCGCTAGCTGCGCAGCATTTGTGCACCGCCGCCGTCAGTGTCAGCCAGTTTGCTCCATCGCAGTCTTTAACACAGGTAACATGCCGCGACAGCGTGGACGTGAACCGTATGTGCAGTTGACGGACTTTGAGCGAGGGCGTATAGTGGGCATGCGGGAGGCCGGGTGGACGTAACGCCGAATTGCTCAACACGTGGGGCGTGAGGTCTCCACAGTACATCGATGTTGTCGCCAGTGGTCGGCGGAAGGTGCACGTGCCCGTCAACCTGGGACCGGACCGCAGCGACGCACGGATGCACGCCAAGACCGTAGGATCCTACGCAGTGCCATAGGGGACCGCACCGCCACTTCCCAGCAAATTAGGGACACTGTTGCTCCTGGGGTATCGGCGAGGACTATTCGCAACCGTCTCCATGAAGCTGGGCTACGG
Organism: Schistocerca gregaria; assembly: GCF_023897955.1. NCBI lineage: Eukaryota > Metazoa > Arthropoda > Insecta > Orthoptera > Acrididae > Schistocerca > Schistocerca gregaria. The sequence continues at coordinate 130,717,606 of NC_064921.1, read as the reverse complement.
TCCCGCACACCATTAGGCCGTCTTCCGCTCACGCCCCAACATCGTGCAGCCCGCCTCCAGTGGTGTCGCGACAGGCGTGAATGGAGGGACGAATGGAGACGTGTCGTCTTCAGCGATGAGAGTCGCTTCTGCCTTGGTGCCAATGATGGTCGTATGCGTGTTTGGCGCGGTGCAGGTGAGCGCCACAATCAGGACTGCATACGACCGAGGCACACAGGGCCAACACCCGGCATCATGGTGTTGGGAGCGATCTCCTACACTGGTCGTACACCTCTGGTGATCGTCGAGGGGACACTGAATAGTGCACGGTACATCCAAACCGTCATCGAACCCTTCGTTCTACCATTCCTAGACCGGCAAGGGAACTTGCTGTTCCAACAGGACAATGCACGTCCGCATGTATCCCGTGCCACCCAACGTGCTCTAGAAGGTGTAAGTCAACTACCCTGGCCAGCAAGATCTCCGGATCTGTCACCCATTGAGCATGTTTGGGACTGGATGAAGCGTCGTCTCATGCGGTCTGCACGTCCAGCACGAACGCTGGTCCAACTGAGGCGCCAGGTGGAAATGGCATGGCCACCCGTTCCACAGGACTACATCCAGCATCTCTACGATCGTCTCCATGGGAGAAAAGCAGCCTGCATTGCTGCGAAAGGTGGATATACACTGTACTAGTGCCGACATTGTGCATGCTCTGTTGCCTGTTGTTCTGTTAGTGTGAACATGTGATGTATCTGCCCCCAGGAATGTGTCAATAAAGTTTCCCCTTCCTGGGACAATGAAATCACGGTGTTCTTATTTCAGTTTCCAGGAGTGTAGATGCTCCAGTAGGAAACGTAATTCACTCGTACAATTGTGCAGGGATAATTAGCAGAATATTAAGAGATAGTACAGAGCCATCGGCGTTCTTACGTGTTTAATGCAGGAATGTTGTCAGAACTTGCCCTAAAGTACGATGGGAGCAAAATAAGGTGTGCCACCTGTGTACGATACGCAGCGAGTAATAGAGCAGCAGCCAGACGGCGTGTTTTGACGTAATACGTTCGTATAAGAGGTGAAACATCGCCTTAAAATGGTATTATAAATTTATTTGGCCCACATTTGCGTCGTAGCTGTTTAAACAGTGTTGCATCTGTAAACCAAGAGACAGTCACAATCCACGATATGTAAGAAAAATCAGTCAAATACTTCTCTGCTTCGTATTGCTACGCAATCGATCTGCGTGACCACATTCAGTGAGTGGGTCATTGTTTTTTAATTATATTATGGGAGAAGGTATCTAGAATGAAGGAGATGAGGTACTGGCGGAATTAAATCTGTGAGGACGGGACGTGAGTCGTGCTTGGGTACCTCAGTTTTTAGAGCACTTGCCCGCGAAAGGCAAAGGTCCCCGAGTTCGAGTCTCGGCCCAGCACACAGTTTTAATCTGCCAGGAAGTTTCAGGGGAGAACGTAGGTGGATGTGAGTTAATATATCGAACATGTGACTCCGTTGTGAATAAACATTGATTCACTTACTCACTGAGCTTGCGCAGATCGATTATAAATTCATTTCATCACCACATTTGATACCCATCACGTCTCTGCAATTAATCCTTGAGACATGTACCAATGGACCACGTCGCCGTGCAGAACTAAATCTCTTACATGAGTCAACTTTATATCACTTGCTGCGATATCACAAAATATTTCACTGGAAACACATTACCACACCAAAAAACAGTGAACAACCCAATGGTTCCAATTATGCTTCTAGAAATACGTTTGGTCTGTTCCCGCCTCTCATTCATTATGTCGAAGATCCGTCCCATTGACTACGCGAAACTAACGCTTTGTCGACGTACGAGCGGCATATAAGCAGCACTGTGAGTGCCTCTGTCTCTGATTTAGAATATTCCCGATGTTTTTGATACCAGATGCATAGCTCTAATTTGATGCTATTATTTTTACATATTTGACGTCAGCCGACACATCGTGTCCTTTTGGTTATTTTGGTTTATATGTTTTACTATTTTCGTGATTTTGTAGTTTTTACTTGATAATTTAATTTCTCAACGCCCAAAAGCTCTAATTTGCCTCAGTTACCCTTTCACACTGAATATTTATTATTCGAAATTGGTACGATTCTGTAACTGATTTTCATATTGTGGCGCATAGAAACTGGATTTTCCTCGAGCTGATGAATATATTTTAAATCAGAGTTGTGTTGCTTTTTGGGGCTTCTGATGTCATCAATCAAAGTGGGTCGGTGGTATACAGGGCTCTCGCTTATCCCAGTAATTCACGAGGTACTAGGGACTCATACAGCGATATTCCTGTCACCTCGAGGACCCTGTCCAATTTATGTTACGGCCGTTAACGGCTGCAAATCAGTTTAGTAGCGATGTAATGGATTATTATGTCGCAAGTGGCCAATTATCTGATGTGTGAGGTAAATTTAACGGTTGAAATGTTACAGCAATAGGGTGTGCTGCCGTAAGGAGCAAGCAGCTCACAGTGTTAGCCACAAATGTAAGATTCGCTGCTACATTACGGTGGCAAAGGTAAATTCGCTACATTCGAAAGACCTTGTCACTGGAGAGCAATACGTGTAAACGAGCAATTTATTATGAAGGAAACAGCAACATTATCATTGAAAGAGACTATTACATCAGTGTATAATAGTTCAGATAAACTTCCCAAGTGACTCATTACTTTTGAGGAAATAAAGAACGAAGTAAAACTCAGTCTCCTGCTACAGAATTTTCCTCTCTGACATTAATTCAGAGCCCAAAACCCTATTTAAAATATTAATCATTGTAGGAGAAACGGTACGTCATAAGATGATACTTCCGCAATATAAGCAAAATGGACACATGCTCTGCGAGTTGTGCATAGGTTTTACAGCAGAGCATACGTGCGTAGCAGCAATTGCTTCGTTTACCTGTTTGTGGTTGCATCGATATGCTAACCAATTATTATTCGCACAACGGAGTACAGTGATATGCAGCAGACTCTCGTCATGCTTTTGTTACGACCAGTTGGTGTGTCAACACATCTTGTATTTCGCACCCACATTGTTCACAGGTATGAGAAAAGGTGGCCATTAATCAATAAAAACTAACCGAGTGCCATGAATACTTGGTACTGTCGATGTCAAATGTCGATTAGCATTTATTTTCTATACAGTTTACGATTATATTACAAATGACTCACTGCGTTAATGAGTAAGCGTCGGGATTAACTTGTTATCCTTTGATGCAGATACCTGTTAGCCACGCTGCTCGTTTAAGTGTTATCATTAGTGTGAAGGACATTGCTTTTGAACTTGCTAAATTTTGAAAGGCTAGTTCCTTGAGCTCTAAATGCTTGCATTGGTGTACGAATAGCACAATAGTTTTTGTATATTGCTTAAATGAATTTCTCTCTTGAATAACAAAAAGATATAGGAATTATTCGGGCATGACGTCTATCGAAGGAGAGGTAGTGACAGACGTAGCTCGCCTTGGGGAGAAAACAGTACGAGTCTTATTACGAAGGAACCATCCCTGCGGTTGCTTTAATCTATTTATAGAGACCACCAAAACTCTAGATATTGATGAACGAATAGTGACTTGTACCAGTCAGTCCAAATGCGAGGCCCGTGTGTTACGGTAATGCCACTTCAGTAGAACTAAAATAAAAAGAAAACAAAAACGAGACTGTGTTATCCCATTACGCCGAAGTTTTATTTAATCGAAAACTGTGGTTTCAGGTGGTACTGGCAGCGGCATCGCGGGTGAACTATTTAGCAGCCAGACTGGATTCTGCAGACACCGAGTTGACGGCGACGCCCGCAACGTGCAGCGTATGATTTGGTGGCTACGAAGAGCTGCACGGTGTGGAGTCTGGAGCCTCCGTGGTTGGCGGGGAGGCCGCTGCAGTGACCTGACGACAAATTTAAATTTCACAGTTAAAAACGTGATCACATTATGGTGGATTGATATGTTATAATATGTAAAGAAAACTGCTAAATTATGGTAGGTCTCGAAGCATATATACGGTCGATCCCTCTATCGACGTTGTTCAGATTGCAAAATAGAGGTGAAGCGCAGTTACTAGTTTATAGCCATTGGAACAAGTGTAAGGAGCTTTGTAGTTATGGGCCAATAAAGTAGTGCAATGACAATATTTTTATAAATTATTTTGCACCACAGATACAGGTTCAGAGGAGGAATGTTTCTGACGCCCCTACTCATCAACCCAAGGATACCAAGTATCGGCAATATGAATTTAAATCTGAAAACTACCAGAAACGTCTCACTACCTTTATCCTACTCCCTGAGTACAGTCCCTTCTGATAAAATGGACTACAAAATCATTATGTCATGGTGGGGGTAGTTTTGTAAGTATCAGGATGTTACTACATTATAATGTCTATTATACTGCCCATTATACTGACCTAAGTACTACGCTTAAAGCAACCGAGAGAATTATGACTATTGGTATATGCACTTATTACAGAGTCGTAGAGTTTCTTACAACAAGTTCTGGAAGGTGTTGAATTGAAATTCGGACGGCGTCATGGATAATTATATGACAGAAGAATAAACGTCGATGTAGTATAAAGAAACGGAACCAAAATATCAAGTAAAAGCAGCGTGGGATCAAGGTGAAAGTTACTGAAATCTTGATAACCATTTCATGTGCGAGAGCAGATAGACGAGAATGTTTTCTGAGCAGCTCTCCATACTGTGAAAGAGTAGGCAACCATACTGTATCGTTGATTGTTGAAATTAAGTAGAAGTTATTAACAGTAGTGCGAAAAAATAAACTGCCACAAAACTGTCGTATCTGCTCACAGTTCAAAACTCTTATTCAAAGGCAATATTGGAAACGTCGTGATAACCACCCACAGCTGAAGATAACAAAATTTATGGTCGATCATAGAATTTTGTGTCTTGTGCGTTTGTCTATGTACCTAATCTGACAGCATATCAGTAGTATTAAAAACTCACAATTCTAGAGTCGGAAACATAACGCAAAAGCAGATAATCGTTTTTAAAGGAATTACCATGTGGCCAGAAAACGGGAAATACACTTAGCTTCCAAAATCTACGGTTCTCTATAGTGATCAGAGTTTCGCTCACCGTTGCGGTGTGGCTTTCTTCTTCTCACTGCAGTCGTCTCTGCATTAGCTCCACAAGAAACGCGTCAAGCGTAAACTGACGCACCTGTTGGAAAAGTACTCATTAGTTTTCTGATATCGAACGTGTGGAGTATTATATGAAATGTGGTAGTTTCTAAAATGTCAGATTGTTAGGAAGTGTTACATTTTGCATGAATTTTGCATTTATTGATGTTATGTATACAGTCACTGATTTTCATATTCAAGTAACATCGCTACTCTGTCCATGTCTGACTAACTAGTAATACTAACAAAATACTAATAGCTCATGATCTCCAATATCTGTTCTAGGCGAGTGGGTATTGAAGCTCCTCTGGGACTTATTCCGAGTTGTCGTTTCTGTTGTATGCACAATATCTCAACGACCGACATAGCCGTCTCCTTCAGGTCCTCCGATGTTCCCTGACTGGTTGGAGTCCAGGGGGTGAATAATGTAAGAGCATGACTCGATGCACCCGACGAAGACGGCTGGGTCGATCAACGAAGAATTGTGCACAAAATGCAAACAACAACTCGGTAAAATACCCGGCAGCAAAGCATTAACTTCTATCACGTTCGTGAGTGAGTGATCATGTGAACTTGAAACGAGAAATAGAAGTTGAAACCAAATGCTATTATTCCGTATACAGATCTAATTTACACTCACTGGAGCAGCGCGGATTTCTTTTTCCTCCTGCAGCCGCCTCTGCAGCAGCTCAACAAAAAACGCGTCGAGTGTAAGTCGACGCTCCTGTTGGAAAATAACTTATTAGTTTTATGACATAGAGCTTGATTATAATTCAGAGATAGGGCTAGTTCTTAATATCTAAAGGTGTTACGAACTTTTACATTTGTTAATAATGTATGGGCCTCTACACAGCGATAGTGACTATACATCGATTGCCTGTAATAGCCAAGTTAGACCTCTGTTCTTCCCACGTTCCCTACCATTATCTTACGAACGAAGCACCAGAGGAACTACTCAAGGTACAACGTCACCATTGTCTTTCTATTCTGTGTTCCGGGGTTTTCTTTCTCTGGAAAGAATGTAAGTAGAACAGTGACAATTTTCAGTGGCAGTTCACGTTTCTCCATTCTCTGACTTCCCCAAAACACAACATTAGGCTTATAAGTCTGAAATTCAAGAACAGATTTCCTTTGGTCATCAGACATTATCGCAATTAGCAGGTAGCTCGTAGAATATCCAGATGGTTTACAATGTCGTCTTCAACCAGTCACTTGTTTTGGAAGCGTAATAAGTGAAGCTCTGCTCTTACAAGATATTTCAGCATAATTCTCTACTACTTAACAGGGTATTTTCCATCCTCAGGCCTCCTCCGTATCTACATCATAGTCCCCGCACTGTTTAACTAATGGCGCACAAAATTTCCCGTTATATTAATTATCTTGCTACTATAAACACACCATGTATTAGGTCAGTGTTAAATTTAATGGCCCTCAACAGAGCTGTTGCAACCATTTAATTGGCTTTCGGCTAGGCTATCAATTTTATCTTACCTAATGCCAGAAGTGAGGATATACTGTGCAAATAACATGGAGGAGACCAGCTGGGGCCTCTGGGGTCTGGGGAAAAGAGCAAGCATATCATGCAGCGAAGGGGCCTATGGTCAACCTACCATTATCCTACAAATGAGGAATACATAGGACTGGCGGAAGAGGTGTGCCTTGCCAATCATCGGGAAAAGTCCAACTTCATAGATATAACTTTCTCTCACTGAAGTTACCCTAACTAATGTCTTCATAGTAACGTGAGAAGACTACTAAATCTGTAATGGCTGTGGCATAAATGTTCCTATAGGCCATATTCTCTGCACAGGTTATCTTTTGATGAGAAGGCAGAAGTGAATGTAAGTGGAGACCAGCCATTTCATTTAGTTGTAGTAGAGACAAGGTAAATTTTAAAAATATCTCTGGAGACGAGTTTGAAGGCTTTAGTGTGTTACTGAGCGACCAGCAAATCCAATTTCGCTCCAGTGATGAACAAATCAATCCATTCGCCAGTGACATTCATTTGAGGCGGTACTTTAGATACAGTCACGAAAACTGACAACGATGCCTCCGTATCTGCAGCAAATGATGCCTATCTGTTGAGTATGATGAGGCAGTCGGTTACTACCGTTGGGCCTTCCAAGGCATGTTCTGACGTAGAAAGTTAGTTAGTTTGAATTTATAATATTCTACTAAACTGGTGAATGGCAGTCACTTTTATCACAAGGTATCGAAATGATTTTAAATGTAATTTTTGTAATTATGTGTGTGTGTGTGTGGTGTTGGGCGCGCGTGCGTATGTAAATAAAGTTTTTGCAGATTAAACTGGTGACACGCAGACACTTTTATCACAAGGTATCGAAATGATTTTAAATGTAATTTTTGCAATTATGTGTGTGTGTGTGTGTGTGTGTGTGTGTGTGTGTGTGTGTGTGTGTGCGTGTGTGCTGGGCGCGCGTGCGTATCTAAATAAAGTTTTTACAGATTTTTATATTTTCAATTTGCATTGAATTTTTAGTTCATTACAATAATCGTCATAGTCAATACTCTAGTAGAGATTCCCGTCTAAGATGTCATTCTTTATAATGACTTGTCACATGTGACGTTTACAGCGAAATGCAGATTCGTTTACAGTAAATCGTGACAGTCTGTAAAACCTGTTGACCATCCTATATCCAATGACGTAGCTGTAAGATTTTACTGTTTTGCATATACGATATCAGCAATGTAACGTGACGTGGCTCACCTCAAAGGTGCCTCGAGCAGCGACCAAGGTCTTGTCCAGTCGCAGACCTTCGTCTTTCTCCCCTCCCACACACCGGGAGAAAAACGTCTTGATGCGTCGGAACATTGCTGCAACGGTAACGGGCTGGATGTTAGATATCGCCAGACCGCCTCAGCGAGTAAATCTTATTGCGACGTCTCTCAACTGTATCGCATGGAAAATATTGGGGCTGTGATGTCATGTCTTTAAATTTAACTACTTAATAATAAGAGCTATCAATGTTACAAACGATTTGAGATATCCAGATAGACTGATTATCATTGATTTCATAGAAAAAGTTTATCCATTTATGACTGGGCACAAATTCATTATTTTAATTTGATCACTTTATTTTGTTATTAATAATTATTCTTTAATTTATTTTACTGATTTCTAATACATGAATGAAAATAACACTAGTTCTTCGATGAGAACCAAAGGTTTCTTTATTACGTGGTACATTTATTCTGCAACGAATAATTTTGTTTTGATGGCAGTTATTCAAAGCTATCACTATTAGACAGACAGACAGTACTAATGGCAATACAATACAACTCTACACTAGTTTCAGATATACACCAAGTGTAGTTATTTAAACGTTGTATTTGGCCTGACATTACGCCGCGATTTGCTTACTTCCTTACTGTCGTTCAATATGGCACCGTGGGGCAGGTTCGGTAATTTAATTTGTGTATAGCTAAGGGAACGTCTTTTTGGTGATATGATTTGGTGGTCAATAATCTGTGCAACAGTGTGATGGTTTAAATCGCTAATCTCTCTGCAGTGTCTGACGAGTTTACGATTTTTACAATTACCCGTTGTCTGAGTCAGTGTATTTTCAGCGGGCTACACCTTTCCTTCTTTGTAGCAGAATCATCAACAACCTAAGTTCAACACTAAACATAGAAGCCCTCTTCAGCGCCATGTGAACTAAACAACAACACATACGAGGTAAGACTGAAAATTACCCAGCGATATCGGAATGAAGAAAACACAAGTACAGCCTATAAACTCCCTACGGAGTTAACATTTTATGATGCTCCACGATATTAATTTAATTTTCTTGACTGACAGAAAGAGAAAATACTTTCTTTGCGGTGCCATGTCGATTCATTATGACCCTACGCAGCTTGAACTTGTTTACTTCTTGTCTTCTTCTTCACAGAGAGTTGAATATAACAGATTTGGTGACAGAGGTAGATGACGCCGTTCTCGTTGTGAAACTAAATAATAAATTTGAGAATAGACGATTCCAGCAATTGAGCCTTGCCGAAACCTCAGCAAAGAGATCTGTCTCTACAAGTGAAGCACTCCCGTAACCTTTATAGCTGCATGACGTATTGAAACAATGTACTGGAATGTTAATGTAACTGTGACTCTTTCTTTTTCACATTTACGAAATCACAACACACTACGTCGTTTCTGCTACATACCCAGTCATTTAAAAGCTTATACGATATTAAAACTGTATCTGATTATATACGGTAAGCAAACAGGAGATAGTTATGTCAGTAGCTCATACCTCTCCCCGATATATTGCTCCTCGCTTCTGACGCTGGGAGTTCGCTTAGTTGAAAGCCTCCAACACTCCTCCGAACTTTCAAATTTTTCGTTATATGAACTCAGAACGCACAATGTAACAGGACATTATATGAATCCAAAATGGAGCTTCTTTAAATGGATAAGTAAAACAACGAATTTGTATCATCGTTTCATGTACTCGAGTGAACACATAAGTAATTGCTAGACAACAGTCTGCAGTGCTCTACACTGTTTAACTAGAACAGAAATTGAGAGAGCAATGCTGTAATATTTTAAATAAATTAATATATGTATAAAATTATCGTATTGTGACTGCGAGATATCCAACAGTATCTAAAAGAAAAACCTGAATAGGTAATCAACTTCCAATGGATTTAACAACAAACGACGTTCAAAGATATTAATTCAATATCTATAAGAAATAGGAGAAGAAAACTCTTTTGTTACAGAGCTAGCTTGACTCAACGTCACGCTACGCAGTTGCCACCAGTTTCCAAAGCGTCTTCTTCTTCACAGACGAAAGAATGTTCGGTGGCACGACTGTACAATGGTCGCAGCTACGATGACTAAGAATCAAGGAAATTGGTGACACATTTATCATTCTGAAACTAAGTAAAGTGGTTTGTTTCTAAAAGTCAAGCAACAGAACTCTAAAAGTGTATGAAAAATGAAGATAAAGCAATTTTTCACATGTTGCAATGTACTAGTTACATGTTACGAAATCACAAAACGGTCCATCATAAAACTTCAACTTGACAGTACTTCTCCACTAAATTCACAGTCATTTAAACGCTTGTACGATATTCGAACTCTGCAGATCATTCTGCATGGTAGATTAACATGCGACAGTTAAGTCAATGGCTCATGCCTCTTGCGGGTACTATGCACCTCGCTTCTGAAGCTGGGTGTTCACTTCGATCAGAGATTCTGAAGCTCCACAAGAACGTTAAAACGTTTTGTAAGTTGTTCTTGAAACAAACAGTTCAACGTTGCAACACTTGAATCGAGACGGAAGCTTCGTTTAATCTACAACTCACACAAAGAATTCGTATATACACTTCTAGTAATTGAGAGAATACGGAAGTAATTGCTAGACAACGATTTTCGACAGTTTAGGTGACACAGCATTGTTGTTAGCATAGCCTGTGACGAGCCTCAAACAGCAACCATAGAAACAACGGACCACATTATTGTATAGTAACATGCACTGCAACAAAATTTTAAGTGATTTAAATCTTTGTAAGACGAAATAATCACGCCTTCCTAATGAAACATATGCAGCAGTGACTAAACGATGAAAACGTCCGAATAGCTAATAAACTCCCTGTGAATTTACCAGTTAAAATACTCCAATCCCTTAACTCAATTTCCTTAAGTAACAAGAGGGGGATACTTCTTTGTAACGGTGAAAAGTCAACCCAGTGTGACACCACACAGTTGGCAGCAATTTCCAAAATGTTCAAAAAAAATGGCTCTGAGCACTATGGGACGTAACTTCTGAGGTCATCAATCCCCTAAAACTTAGAAATACTTAAACCTAATTAAACTAAGGACTTCACACACATCCATGACCATGGCAGGATATCCAAAATGTGTTCGTTTTCACAGACGGTAGAAAATTCCTGCAGCATTATCCTGTTTCAATCACAGTCATCGAAAAGCGAGGACAATCGCTGAGACCCTTATCATTGCGAAACTAAGAAATTAAAGGGAAGACAGAACGCTCCTAATCTAGCCGTCTGCTCTGACTTAGGACGTCATGTTTAAAGTGAACTGTTTACACGAATACAATGACAATCACAGATAACATTCAATAATATTCCAACGATGGCGATCGCTATATAGACCATTACGATAGGAAACATACATAAAACATTTTGTGGAAGTGATGTACAGCTTTAATGAATTTTAAGAACTGCCTTATGCAGTACGTAGCTGTAACGTTATATTTTGTTAGAGACGATCGATTTCAGTCTAGAGTCAAGTAATCATCGGGTCCAAAAACCGTCATAGATATGCGTCTACGTAAATTGGAATAGTAGTTAGCGATTGCACTTAGTTCCATTTTTGATATTATCTGCATATATTAAATATTGGGAAAACATCTACTATGTTAAATGAACGAATGTTACGTATGTAGAGTTAATATCACTGATGGAACAATGTACATTCCATAACTGTGATTCAATTTTCTGAGATGGACGACTTAGATGATTTTTGGACCCGATGATTATCTGATCCTACACAGAAAACAATCATTTTTAATGAAGTATACTGTTAGGGCTGTGCATTGCATAATGCAGTTGTTAACAAAGATAAAACGCATGCAAAATGTTTGAATCACGAACTGAAATGAAAGTACCGGGGCCGGCCTGAGTGGCCGTGCGGTTCTAGTCGCTACAGTCTGGAACCGCGAGATCGCTACTATCGCAGGTTCGAATCCTGCCTCAGGCATGGATGTGTGTGATGTCCTTAGGTTAGTTAGGTTTAAGTAGTTCTATGTTCTAGGGGACTGATGACCTCAGAAGTTGAGTCCCATAGTGCTCAGAGCTATTTGAACTATTTTGAAAGTACTGGGAAATAGTGAGAATGGGAGAGTTTTGGGCATGGACAAGTTAAAAATAAAATAATAAATAAAATAAAATAAAATAAATAAAAAATAAAATTAACCTAAGATCATACCAAAAATTCTCTAGAAGTAACCGAACAACATGCACAGTGAACACAAAATTTGATTCCATTAATTCACTTGGCCTATAGAGATGAAACTAACACACGGGTACTATACTGACCTCGACAAAACAACAACATAATCGGAAAATAACCCACACACATTCTTCCGGAATGAAGCAAACGAAGCAGCGCGCGGAGTGGCCGCATGGTCTAAGCCATCATGTCAGGGATTGCAGAGCCCCTCCAGCGGGGGTTCGAGCCCTCCATTGGGCTGTGTATGTTTTCTTAGGAAAAGTTTAATCGACCGATGACCTCAGCAGTTTGATCCCTTACGAATTCACAAATATTTCAACATTTGAAGGAAACGATAATATATATAAAAAAACGTAATCGCAGGGTGCGCTGTACCTATATAGGTCTCACAAAAATAGCGATACCAGAACCCCTGAAATAGATGTAACACAACAGAAAAAACGCAAAATCGGCAAAGTTGGAATCCAAATCTTCTCTTGACCTGTATACCTCGAAAGAAATCAGCTATATCAAAGTCCTACAAAAAGACATAATAGATAAATAACATACAGGTAATGTTCCATAATAAAAATAAAAAATATAACACAAAAGTCGTACCGCAGTGTACACTGGACCTATATCCCCCCCCCACACACACACACAAACACACACATCACGTAATGTAAAACTGATGCAAACAAGTTTTCCCAGAATACACCGAACAAAAGAAACAAAGAGACACAACCACGCACAAATGGAAACATAAATTTCGACTGAGCTCTATTGCTAAAACGAGGAAAGTGATACAAAACGAAACCCACATAACATCGATATAATCGAAAAAGAAAACACACAGATTTCTTTACAATAAACCGACAAATTGTACAAAAAACTGAAAACACCCTAGAAACAAAAATAAACAGCTCATAAACCAGAAACAAAAAGTGAACTTTAAATACCAAAAACTCTGTCCCATTCAGCTAAACTAATGCTAAGAACAAAAACGATTATGTAACGCATGTATGTATGAGCCATGTTAGAAACAAATTGAGCCTCTTAAGAACAATCTTTTTCAAATGCCCAGCGCCTCAGAGAGACACGTTCGAAAAACAGCCAAATATTTATAAATTAAAAACATATAAATAAAATTACCAATCGTTTCACTCACAACCATTTATGCAATGCGCTTTGGTTACTGGATAACTTCACACTCGACAAACTTCCCACATTACAAATATAGCTAAATATTTGTAGGAATCAACATATTGATCATAATCACCAATCGTTTCACTCATAGAAATTTATCTTGTGCTCTGAAAGTTATGCCTACTCTTATCCTGGGAAATCGTATGAAATACACAAAGAAACAGTAAATATTTGTCAGAAATCATAATAAAAAAGTAGTAGCTACTGGTTTAACCTGTGATCTCAAGGTCCACCCAGAACCAACCCACGTATGACAACATACACTCCTGGAAATGGAAAAAAGAACACATTGACACCGGTGTGTCAGACCCATCATACTTGCTCCGGACACTGCGAGAGGGCTGTACAAGCAATGATCACACGCACGGACCAGCGGACATACCAGGAACCGCGGTGTTGGCCGTCGAATGGCGCTAGCCGCGCAGCATTTGTGCACCGCCGCCGTCAGTGCCAGCCAGTTTGCCTGGCATACGGAGCTAAATCGCAGTCTTCAACACTGGTAGCATGCCGCGACAGCGGCGACGTGAACCGTATGTGCAGTTGACGGACTTAGAGCGAGGGCGTATAGTGGGCATGCGGGAGGACGGGTGGACGTACCGCCGAATTACTCAACACGTATCGCGTGAGGTCTCCACAGTACATCGATGTTGTCGCCAGTGGTCGGAGGAAGGTGCACGTGCCCGTCGACCTGGGACCGGACCGCAGCGACGCACGGATGCACGCCAAGACCGTAGGATCCTACGCACTGCCGTAGGGGACCGCACCGCCACTTCCCAGCAAATTAGGGACACTATTGCTCCTGGGGTGTCGGCGAGGACCATTCGCAACCGTCTCCACGAAGCTGGGCTACGGTCCCGCACACCATTAGGCCGTCTTCCGCTCACGCCCCAACATCGTGCAGCCCGCCTCCAGTGGTGTCGCGACAGGCGTGAATGGAGGGACGAATGGAGACGTGTCGTCTTCAGCGATGAGAGTCGCTTCTGCCTTGGTGCCAATGATGGTCGTATGCGTGTTTGGCGCGGTGCAGGTGAGCGCCACAATCAGGACTGCATACGACCGAGGCACACAGGGCCAACACCCGTCATCATGGTGTGGGGAGCGATCTCCTACACTGGCCGTACACCTCTGGTGATCGTCAAGGGGACACTGAATAGTGCACGGTACATCCAAACCGTCATCGAACCCATCGTTCTACCATTCCTAGACCGGCAAGGGAACTTGCTGTTCCAACAGGACAATGCACGTCCGCATGTATCCCGTGCCACCCAATGTGCTCTAGAAGGTGTAATTCAAATACCCTGGCCAGCAAGATCTCCGGATCTGTCTCCCATTGAGCATGTTTGGGACTGGATGAAGCGTCGTCTCACGCGGTCTGCACGTCCAGCACGAACGCTGGTCCAACTGAGGCGTCAGGTGGAAATGGCATGGCAAGCCGTTCCACAGAACTACATCCAGCATCTCTACGATCGTCTCCATGGGAGAATAGCAGCCTGCATTGCTGCGAAAGGTGGATATACACTGTACTAGTGCCGACATTGTGCATGCTCTGTTGCCTGTGTGTATGTGCCTGTGGTTCTGTCAGTGTGATCATGTGATGTATCTGACCCCATGAATGTGTCAATAAAGTTACCCTTCCTGGGACAATGAATTCACGGTGTTCTTATTTCAATTTCCAGGAGTGTATTTGGCATATAAGCATAGTTTACAGACGTAAGAGATTACACTGGTAATTAACATAACCACAAGTAACCCTTTAATAACAACCCGCTTATATCCTTCGCAACATAATGTCATGACGTGAAACAGGCTTTTTTGTGTCAAACCAGGCGAGTTGAAAACGACTGTGCGCTTGACACGTTTGCCATTGCGGAACAAAGAAAAAATGGTTCAAATGGCTCTGAGCACTATGGGACTTAACATCTTAGGTCATCATTCCCCTAGAACTTAGATCTACGTAAACCTAACTAACCTAAGGACATCACACACATCCAAGTCCAAGGCAGGATTCGAACCTGCGACCGTAGCTGTCGCGTCGTTCCAAACTGAAGTGCCTAGAACTTCTCGGCCACACTGGCCGGATGGAACTAAGAAATTAGTTTGTAAATACAGTACGAAAGCACATGTACTTCGCCCAAAAGTAAGAACAAAGGTCTGCCTGAACAAGCCAGCACTTAATATTTAAATCTCCATGAAAAATTTGCTTTGTCCCCTTTATCCCGTTAATAACTTCTGGTTCCGTAATCACATCACATTCCAGCACACGCTTGAATATGTTAGCATTTGTCCACTAAGTACACAGAAATTTAAAAGCTTATAGATATTCTAACAGCAGGTGATACTGCATGGTAAATAAATTGGTGACAGTGAATGGTTCGTACCTCTTGCTTGTACAATGCTCCTCGCTTCTGAAGCTGGGCGTTTGCTTCGCTCAAAGCTTATAAAGCTCCACAAGAACTTTAAAATGTTTCGATAGCTGTTCTCGAAACACAAAGTTCAACACTTCAACACTTGTGTCAAAGCTAAGGCTTCTTTTACTAAATAACTCACACAGCGATTTCGTATAGGCACTTCTAGTACTCGAGAGAATATGGAAGTAATTGCTGGGCAACGGTCCTCGATGGTTTAGGTGACACAGCATTGTTGCTAACATAGCCTGTGACCAACGTCAAACAGCAGCCATAGAGACAACAGAGCACATCATTGTATAGGAATGTCGATAGCAATGGCTGAACGACCACTAAAATAAGATTTTAAATAAGCTAAATGTACGTTGCAGCTTTTCAGAATATGGCATCGCTTCGAAGCGACGTCGCACGATCATGTACTCGATACCGCATTAACGAAATCAAATTTTTTCACACGGGCTACAATAGATTACCTCAGCGCAACAAATTGCCACCTTCGTTCTACATCTACATTTATATACATACTCCGCAATCCACCATACGGTGCGTGGCGGAGGGTACCTCGTACCACAATCAGCATCTTCTCTCCCTGTTCCACTCCCAAGCAGAACGAGGGAAACATGACTGCCTATATGCCTCCGTACGTGCCCTAATCTCTCTTATCTTGTCCTTGTGGTCTTCCCGCGAAATAGAAGTTGGCGGCAGTAAAACTGTACTGGAGTCAGCCTCAAATGGTGGGTCACTAAATTTTCTCATTAGCCTTTCATGAAAAGAACGCCTCCTTTCCTCTAGAGACTCCCACCCGAGTTCCTGAAGCATTTCCGTAACACTCGCGTGATGATCAAACCTACCAGTAACAAATCTAGCAGCCCGCCTCTGAATTGCTTCTATGTCCACCCTCAATCCGACCTGATAGGGAACCCAAACGCTCGAGCTGTACTCAAGAACAGGTTGCATTAGTGTTTTATAAGCGCTCTCCTTTATAGATGAACCACGTCTTCCCAAAATTCTACAAATGAACCGAAGACGACTATCCGCCTTCCTCACAACTGCCGTTACTCCATATCGCTCTTCATTGTTACGCCCAAATATCTAATCGACGTGACTGTGTCAAGCGCTACACCACTAATGGAGTATTCAAACATTATGGGATTCTTATTCCTATTCATCTACATTAATTTACATTTATCTATATTTAGAGTTAGCTGCCATTCCTTACACCAATCACAAATCCTGTCCAAGTCATCTTGTATCCTCCTACAGTCACTCAACGACGACACCTTCCCGTACTCCACAGCATCATCAGCAAACAGCCGCATATTGCTATCGTCCCTATCCAAAAGATCATTTATGTAGATAGAAAACAACAGCGGACGTACCACACTTCCCTGGGGCACTCCAGATGATAATCTCACCTCCGACGAACACTCACCATCGAGGACAACGTACTGGGTTCTGTTACCTAAGAAGCCTTCGAGCCACTCACATATTTGGGAACCAATCCCATATGTTCGTACCATAGTTAGGAGTCTGCAGTGGGGCACCGAGTCAAACGCTTTCCGGAAGTCAAGGAATATGGAAGCCATCTGATACCCTTCATCCATGGTTCGCAAGATATCATGTGAGAAAAGGGTGAGTGGCATTTCGCAGGAGCGATGCTTTCTAAAGCCGTGGTGGTGCATGGACAGAAACTTCTCCGAAACGCTGTCTGTTTGTGTAATGCCAGTAACACATTTTGCGGTATATTAATGTCCTATATCTTTCGGTGAATCTCTGCAGTATGAAAATGGAAGATGCGTTAATGAGACGGATCACACGAGCAATACGTATTCTTATTTCACATACGCTGACGGAAAAATACTCAAACAGCCCAGTAGCACCACTACGAGAAGGCAAATCATTTTTACTTTGAATAGTCACTGCAAAGGTATTGAGCGTCAGTTAACTTTGATACTAAAGGAGGTAAATTGTTGTTAGTCAAGAGACGTTATCAGCTCCACTCTGAGTTTGAATGAGATAGTGTAGCAGGAGAACGAGAAGCTGGATGTTCCTTCTGCGACATTGCGGTCTGGGGTTCGACTTCGTACAACAGTACGAGCTCCCTCGTGGTTGTCCCATTCACCTGGACTGCAAATCTGAACGCCAGTCTGGTGATTCGACCTGCTGTGTGGCCAGTCATGAACAGCACTCCAAGGTATGGTATCCAACAGGATAACGCTCTCCCACATACCGCAATTGTAATCCAAAACGCTCAACAGGTCGTCGACATGTTGCTTTGGTCTGCTCCATCACCAGACCTGTTACCAGTCCAGCCCTCATGGAACATCATGAAACGACAATTTCATCGTCATCCATAACCAGCATTAAACGACCCTGTATTGACCGACCAAGTGCAGCAGACGTGGAACTCCGTCGCAGAAACTGACATCCGCCACTTGTATAACGCTAAGCATGCGCGTTTGCACGCTTGCATTCAGCATTCTGGCGGTTACACGAGTTATTAATGTAGCAGTATTTTACATTTTCCCTGCCTTATCTAGCGCTTATATTAGCCCGTGCTCTTGCATCGTTAATCACTTAAATATGTTATCTAGACAAAAGTATTCCCTGAATTTCGTTAATCTTCACTGATTATTTTTTGATGTTGCAGTGGTTTTCCCATCGTGTATTTTAAAACATCAATACATGCAACTTATACAGTTAAAGTATGATTCCTTTTATATATTTGAACTGGTAATCTCCTGAAAATATTTTAGAAGGTAAACTTTCATTGATTAACTAAGCTCGCTGGCTTAGAGAACTATGACACAATATTTCGCTTTGAAAGCTAGTCTTCAATACAGGACGTTTTCCTTGAGTTCCCAAGCGAAGGACTACTGGAAAGAAAGAAAGTAGCGCGTAAACTCTCTGATAGGTCACTCCCTGTGATGTCGAGGCCTCCCTTAGAGTGTACTGCTGATTCCGTTTTGAGAATGTTTTGTAATTGTTTCTTGTGTTTCTATTACATCACTGAAGGATGTGGCCCCCTCTGTATCATAACTGATCTGCTTCAGAAAGAAACATTTCAGAAGGTCAGACCCAGAGGTTACGTTTGAAGCTGCTGTACTGCATAAACGGACTGTATCTAATTAAATGTTTAATCTGCTCTTCTTTTTAAGAAATATTGTTGTTCCCGCTGGTGGTCTTTATCGTTATTTGTCAAATTTTTAAACTGAACGTTTTTGTTAGAGTTATTTTATAAAATAAAATAATGTAAACAATTGTAAATATTTATTCCTCGGTTTGCGGGCTTGGCACCTTTCACTACTTAACTGAATGCACTGTCTTGCGACCGTTTTGAGATAGCTCAGCCAGATTTGAAATATGATGACACAACGTTATTTATTACACAGACTACAAACTAACCTCCATAATCGTTAGCAGTGCCCCCCTTTCAAGAGCAACGCTACCGATATAACAGAAAAAGGTAACAGAGTAATACTGGTATCGATTCAGGGCAACATCAATAAATGTCGGCCATTCCGAAGTCCGCAGACGATCTCTGAATGACAACCGCAGAAAAAATAAGTTCTTCCTCTCCGTGGCATGTGACCTTTTTTGCTGGCATTTCCTTTCGAATTTCCGATAATGTTAGACAAGAATAATGAGCATAAATGCGATTTCATACGGAACTTTCTTTTGGGGGCAAGAACTTGGAAGGAATTGTCATCTTCTCTCCGAAGTGCATGTAGGCGGCACTAGATCATATTTGGCTTGTATATATAAGTTATACCCTGGAAGCCATGGATCAAGGCAGTCAGGTAGGTGGAGTATTTCTCAGTTTCCAAAAAGCGACTAAACACCTCATCTACGTTTATTATCAAAAATACGATCGCTTTGGTTATCAAACGAAATTTGTCACTGGACTGAGGATTTCTTGGTGGAGACGACGTAGCATTTTATCTTTGTAAGTAGGCTGTGTGGGTTTTTTATTGGTAACGCCACGTAGCGCTCTGTGTGAAGATCATTGGCTGCGCTGTGTGCAGTCTGTGGCTGGTTTGCATTGTTGTAATACTCGAAATTGTAGTGTTAGGCAGCTGGATGTTAACAGCGCGTAGCGTTGCGCAGTTGAAGGTGAGCCGCCAGCAGTGGTGGATGTGGGGAGAGAGATGGCGGAGTTTTGAAATTTGTAGGACTGGATGTCATGAACTGCTATATATGTTATGACTTTTGATGATATTAAGGTAAATACATTGTTTGTTCTCTATTAAAATCTTTCATTTGCTAACTATCCCTATCAGTAGTTAGTGCCGTCCGTAGTTTGAATGTTTTTTTTTTAGCTGGCAGTAGTGGCTCTCGCTGAATTGCAGTAGTTCGAGTAACCAAGATTTTTGTGAGGTAAGCGATTTGTGAAACGTATAGGTTGATTTTAGTCAGGGCCATTTTTTTGTAGGGATTTTTTAAAGTCAAATTGTGTGTCAGTTTAAGCACAGTCTTGTATAAATGTTCTAAGGGGACGTTTCATATGGCGACCCACCCTGAAAACAAACCCTGTCCTTTCCTTTTGTGTTATCTCACTATGTGTTTGTGTACCCTTGTGTATTTATTTTTACCATTATTTCTACAAGGACTGTAGTGGGTCTGTACCTTTGATGACCCACCAATACCATTATTTCTACAAGGACTGCAGTGGGTCTGCACCTCTGGTGGCCCGACAATACCATTATCTCTACTAGGACTACAGTGGGTCTGCTCTGTGATGACCAACCTACCAATATTCTTCAAAACTTCGACTGACTCTGCTGTGGGTTTGCTCTGTTATGGCCCATTACCTGTCTGCAGGTCAAGATCCAGCACTGTTTTTCTGTTGGAAGGGCAACACTACTTCTTCAAGACTGCATGGAAATCCACAACTTCCGTGTGCATTTTCTTTGCTGTTCAGACTGCAATTTTACTGTGATGAATGATCAGGACTGT
Source organism: Schistocerca gregaria (assembly GCF_023897955.1). Lineage (NCBI taxonomy): Eukaryota > Metazoa > Arthropoda > Insecta > Orthoptera > Acrididae > Schistocerca > Schistocerca gregaria. Next base: position 130,696,915 of record NC_064921.1, on the reverse strand, counting down.
CTATATTGACTGTGAGAAAATTTTAGCTTTTGACCAACATTGTATCAATAAGTGTGTGCATTTCATTTCTTCGTCATTGTAATTATGAAAATTTTTTTCAAATCTGTATTGGCCACTGCCCAAAACCATTTTAAAAATTTTTTTGTGGGGAGTATCAGGGCTATGTAAGCAGGCTGTGTGGGTTTTTTATTGGTAACGTCATGTAGCGCTCTGTGTGAAGATCACTGACTGTGCTGTGTGTAGTCTGTGGCTGGTTTGCATTATTGTAATACTCGCCATTGTAATGTTGGGCAGCGGCAGCTGGATGCTAACAGAGCGTAGCGTTGCGTAGTTGGAGGTGAGCCGCCAGCAGTTGTGGATGTGGGGAGAGAGATGGCGGAGTTTTGAAATTTGTAGGACTGGATGTCATGAACTGCTATATATGTTATGACTTTTGATGATATTAAGGTAAATACATTGTTTGTTCTCTATTAAAATCTATCATTTGCTAACTATCCCTATCAGTAGTTAGTGCCTTCCGTAGTTTGAATCTTTTTTTAGCTGGCAGTAGTGGCGATCGCTGTATTGCAGCAGTTCAAGTAACCAAGATTTTTGTGAGGTAAGCGATTTGTGAAACATATAGGAGTTTTTAAAGTCAGATTGCGTTGCGCTAAAAAAAAAAAAAAGTAATGTGTGTCAGTTTAAGCACAGTCTTGTATAAATTTTCTAAGGGGACGTTTCATCTTGGATGGAGAGTTATTTATAGATGGAGAAGTAACTTAGGGTATGCACAGGGAAGTGTGTTTAGTGTTTTGCTGCTCAAGTTTTATGTCAACCATCTTGTCGACAATGTTAATAGTTTCCTCAGATGAAGAGGTATACACAAGTACTGAGGATGTATGACACATGTCTGAAGTTGTTAAGGTAGTGGATACTCCACAAGAGACAGTTCAGTTGAAGAATGGACAGCTTTAAAACGGGAAACAAAGGGAAATGGATAAATATAGATGCAAGGAAGTGAAATGCAGGGGAAGAGCGGATATGTGGAAGAGTATGAGAGGGAGGAAGTCTCCGCTAAAGTGGTAGAAGAAAAATTTTGGAGTCAATATGGAAGACATAGTTGATTCAGTATTAGAGTCAGAGATTGAAAGAAATCGGCGAAAGTACTGCGGGAGGCACAAATAGAATTTCTTGGTAATTTATGAAATCATTGTCAGAAGCAGCAATGAAACGAATATTGAAGTTAGCGCGCAATGCCTATGGGACTGGAGATATACCACCACGTTCTTGGAAAAAAGTCATCCTTAAAATACAGAAGAAATCAAAGGCAGATAAGTGTGATAACTGTAGTACAATCAACTTAAGATCTCATGCTTCGGAGCTACTGATAAGAATAATATGCAGAAAAATGCAGGAGAAACATGTTGATCTACTAACTAACGGTCGGTTTAGCATTAGGAAAGGTAAAGACACGAGAGATGTTACTTTAAGGTTACAGGGTATAAAGGAAGCAGGACTTCAGAAAAATCAAGCCACATTCGTAATATATGGCTATCAAGAAAAAGCGTATGACAGCGTAAAATAGTATAAAATATTTGTCATTGTCAGAGACATAAGCGTAAGCTACAGCGAAAGAGAGTGCCACAACGAAGAGGGATTAATATCTATGGAGTCCTTGGTTGAAACAGAGGGCTGTAGTCCTTTGCCCTATTGTTCGATCTACATATCGAAGAAACAATGGCGGAAGTAAAAGAGAAATTCGAGACTGCAGTTAAAATTCAGGCCGAAAGGATATAGCTGATGACATTGCTATCATCAGTAAAAACGAGGAAGATGTGGAGAACCTGCTGAATGGAATGAACGGTCTAACGGGCACACACAATGGATTAAGAGTAAACCGAAGAAACTTGGAAGTAAAGAGAAGTAGCGGATATTGATGACCACGAAGTAACTGGAGCGAATCAGTTCTCCTTTTCGTGGAATGAAATGAACACAAACTTAGCCGACTCAAATGGCAGACTAGTAGAGGCAAAGACATCATTGCTGGTCAAAACACTAATATAAAATGTTAGGGATGTGCTGTCACAAAAGAATGTTCAACATTAGGTGGACTAATTATAAGAAATGAGGAGGTTATCCACAGAATCGGCGAAGAGAGAAACATAAGGAAAACATTGACAAAAAGAGTGGATAAGACAACAGGAATTTCTTAAGCCATCATGAATAACTTCCATGGTACCAGAGGGAGCTGTAAACGGTAGAAATTGTAAGATAAGGCAGAGATTGGAATACATCTAACAAATAATTTAGCAAGAAGGGTGCATCTACTACTCTGAGATGATTACGTTGGCGTAAGAGTGGAATTCATGGTGGGCCGCATCGAACCAATTGGAAAACTGATGACTCGAAAACAAAAACAAGAAAGGCAGAGAAAAGGCATGTGGCGTATGCTATGTCTGAATGTCTTTTCCCGTTGGTAAAATTTTCTTCATTAAGTTAATATTTTTAACTCTGTGGTGCTCCAATCGGTGTCCTAAGTCTATAAATTTGGTTCTGGACGCGTCGTTGTGTGTCATTCGACAGCTCATATTCTGAGAATGACGAGCCAAAATTGACCTTGAGGCACTAGACGTCGTGTTCAACAGCCGTCTGCTGAGGCGTATGTGGTGCATTTTCAAAATCGGCGGTGGTCTGGCCCACCATAGACTTTCGCCCATGTAGCTGCGAGGGCCTGCAAGACGTCCGCAAGTCAAACACTTGTGCTCATCCTGTGCAGTCGTTTAATGCATCGAAACATTGCTTCTGCAATACCGAAGAGCCACCTTGGAACACTCAGACTTTGGAACATGCACTCTTGTGTAATCTGTTTAACGACGTATCCCACCAGTCTGTCATCAACACTAAGCTCAAAATCAAAGGTGGTCAACTTGTATTGTGCTTCTGTTGAATATGACTTCGCACACAATGGTAAGGAGAGGTGGACTCCTGAGTAGTGGGTCAAATGGCTCTGAGCACTATAGGACTTAACTGCTGTGGTCATCAGTCCCCTAGAACTTAGAACTACTTAAACCTAACTAACCTAAGGACAGCACACACATCCATGCCCGAGGCAGGATTCGAACCCATGACCGTAGTGGTAGCACGGTTCCAGACTGTAGCGCCCAGAACCGCTCGGTCAGTCCGGCCGGCCTCCAGAGGAGTGCATCAACTGTCATCGTAGGAAACCTGGCCAGGAACAGAAATGACTGGCATACAAGTTAATATAACAAACAGAAGATTTACTTAACTTGTATTGCAACCTCCTCACAAAATAAATTCCGTAACCTCCCAACAGCAAAAAATAATATAAATAACATTCTCATTTAGCGTAACTACCAAACAGTGAAAATATGTATAGCATTGACATTTAGCGTAACCTACCAATAATACAATGTGACAAACCTCTCGAAAATATATTGTCGCTCACTTATAACCTTTCAATAATGACTGTGAATTTAAACGGGTAAATCTAGGACGTCAGCAGTGCTGCGTCATGGCCCTGAAAATTCATTCTGAGTAAATTGAAAAATCTTAGCTCAATTAGGTCGCCGGATAACGCGTACATATCTGCTCCTACAAGAAATTTTTCTGGCGCAGCTCAGTGCAATGCTGGCAGATAGATTTGTCATGTGTAAAAAGAAACAACTGATTTTTCTTTTCAATAATCGAGATGACCAAGAAATGGAGAAATTAGTAAATTAATTAAAATGAATGTTTGTCAAAAGTTACTTTTTATGAGAAAGATTATTATAAAGAGTTTTTTTAAAACATTTACATGGGACTTGATATAACAATACTACATATGCGCGAGGCTGCTTTTACCTTAACTACAACGCTCAGGCTCCGCCATCGCTCCACCACGACCGGCCCAGCCAACACGATACACCAGACTGCTCTCTAGCAACTACTACAACTGCTACACAGTTCCTACTGCAGTCAACACTGCTCTTTGGTCTCAGATTCTCTTATAGCTTACATATCGCAGGCAGCGCGTGAGCAATCCATCGAAATTACACTGCTCGAGTGCGCTAGCAACAAATTCTTTAATCATGGACCTCTTACAGTATTTATACAAGCGAACGACGACTAGTTACAAATAATGGAACCAGGAACAGAGTCCAGCTACAAATGTCAACAAAGATGAGGGTATATGTGTTAACCATAAACATGGAGCCATGGCTAGGCAGCATCTGCATCGCAAAAGGTAGCAGAGTGCCTGTGAGCAAGAGAGGGCTGAGTCGGTGCCACCGCCCATCTCGTATCTTACTGGTAGAGGGTACAAGTAGTCCAGAGCTCCTAAAGGAGTGGCTCAGCAGGAGTGCATCATTGGGTCCATCAAATCCCAAACGTACGCTGTCGACGTCAAATGGAAATTAGCACTTTCGTTGCTATGATGCCCAAAGGGTGTTATTGATACGTGGTTCGATGCTGTATCTTCTCTTGTGCCATTTGCAGCATCTAGCTCCAACATTTAACGGCACATACCACACCTCTCCACAGGAGGAAACCTTCCTATGACTATTGGCGTCTCGTTTTATTTGGCAACAACTTTCATCGCAATTTTGAATCAACCTTTATGGCTACGCAACAAACATGCTCTTGACAAGTATGTTCCTCTCTAAAACGGTACGCCCTGCCATCTAATTGGTCGGATCCGATTGTTCGCCCTCTTGCAACTTTTGCTGCTGTTGTGTAGCGCCAGTAGACTATACTGACCATAAAACTGTAAAACCCTCGTGTCTAGTTGTTTGTCTAATTGAACGATATTTGCATGGTGTTTTCACAGGTAACTTTAGAGTAGCTTGGGGCGAACATGTAGGCTTCATTTCATCAACATCGGGACACGGAAAAGAAAGATATCATTATTTATTTAAAGTTCCACACAAAATCGTCTGTTCAGCTTAGTAGTTCATGCGTGTTTAATCCTCACGGCGTAGTACGCCAAAGAATTTGTAGATGCCTCTGTTGATTTCGTAGTACAACGAAGAACCAATAGACTGTGCTGTTTTTAACTCAGTGACAGAAGTATATTCGATAGTTTACCACAGTGACAATAAGTGCCGCTGTCTTTTTCTTACGAATACAGATTATTGGGTTGGGATATACGGATTTACTGATTTCACTATATATATTAAAATATTAACGACGTTGCTTTGCTTTTCTTTCTATTGGTTTTATTTATATTGTGTGTTGGGAAACATGAATTTTTTAAGTTTTCTTTGTGATTTGTGTGCGTGGTAATCGTATTTTGATTACTCTTTCTTTGCAAATAAGACTGCCAAGGAAACGTTAATGTCTTTCTGAATGCACTCGATGGGCTAAAAGACAGAGGACTATGCGGTCACAAGAATCCAATGAACGTCGCGACGAGAAACTTGCTACAGCTCTACGACATTAATATTTAACCCGCTCTTTGGAAACTTGTTTCAAAAGAGAGGCGCGTCTTAACTCCGATGGCAGCGTCATGAATTATCCCGCTCCTAAGAACCTTTCACTAAGAGAGACTTAAAGTTACTTCTCTCCTTTACTTTTCTCCGACGAAGCGACGTAGAAGTGGAAATTCTGACGGTAAGTGGTACAGGCGAGTGAGATTTCATTCCCCACTTATTCCTAACAATTTACCAGTTTACTTTAAATGAGTACTATTCCTAGTGAGCTTCTGTTATGCTGTTTGCATAACAAAGCGCAATGCCACACGGCGCATGTTTCTGGCACGGACTTTGGTGTCAGTTGCTTTTCGCACGGCCAGCTCTCCCGTGTTAGACCAGCAAACAAGCTCTCCGTTCATACTACTTCAGACGTTGTTTACAAAGAAGACTTACAAGTCAAAAATAAATTCCACCCGTACGAATTATCGGGCACTGCTATAAATAAATGCCTGGACAACACTGGGTTTCACAGCCCGTTTCACAACAAAAAATATTCTATTCTTGCAAAATGTTAAGTTTTACAATGTTTGTAGCCTGCCGTTTATATTGCCCCTACATTGGCATCTCCACAGTAATGCTCTCAACCTGGTCTCTTTGAAGCTATAGGGGTTCATCATGATAGATCGTTGCTGCTGTGGTACGTCAAGTACAAGGCCCATGGAATATTGTTATAGGAAATTAGCTTGTTGGTTGTAATATTTATACAGACAATAAATTTCTAGTACCTCAAGTGAGTAAACACTTGCAGAACCTCAATACAAGAATATTTTTAGAGTAATATTAACGTAATACATTTGTGAGTTAGACATTACCTCACTACCTTTTTATGTACAACAACTTGTTCTCGAACAAGGTATCAAAACTCGTTATGCATATGTGTCCGTCTACCCCACTCCCTGCCTTCGTCATCGACATACTGCGAATAGTAGGGCTCTGATTTCTCTCCGTTGTACTGTACTACACGCTCGCGCATTAGAGGCTACATTACGGCCGACCAAGTGACAAACACTCTTTGCGCGCGAAGTTCGAAAACTGTGCATTCAGAAGATCATAACTGCCTACTGTCAGAATTATTTCCCAACTTTTTGCGCGTGGTCGCCTGCTGGGGGCTAATATCCTGCTAGCTTACTGTTTTGTCCTTACGGTATTGGACTGAGCTGGTGATGTTTACTTTTGAATTTACATCTGCTGCTGGGTACGCGCTAAAATCAAATATATGATTTCGAAATCTCTGCCTGATCTTGATCTAATCCAGATGGAATCTTCCGGTATCTTTTCCAAGTATACCTCCTACCCTATTTATTCACGAACGGAGTATTCACTATTACTAGCTGAAATTTATTCTTCTCTTTCATTCTTACTACCAAGCCCACATTCTCCAGCAACTCTTACTTACACTCCTTCCCTTACAAGGGCATACCAGTACCAATGATTACTATATTTTTTGTCTCCCTTCACATACCAAATTTACCGTTCGTCATCCTCATACACAACTAAATGCTTGCCATGTGCCTGTCTATGCATCATCTGCTTGCGACTTCGGCACGTGTACCTCAACTATTGTTGACGCCGATGGTTTGCTGCCGATTCAGACGAGAGCAACCGTATCACTGAGCTGTTCACAATACCTCGCTCTCTGCCACATCTACCTATTCATAAGGAATCATACTCACGTCATACCATTTTCTGCTGTTGTTGATATTAGCCTATACTCGCCTGACAAGACATCCTTCTCTTCTTTCAATTTTACTTCATCTGACAGAACAATTTTCGACTGGTTACCACAGTGTATCTTGGCTCAAATGGCTCTTAGCACTTTAGGACTTAACTTCTGAGGTCATTAGTCCCCTAGAATTTAGAACTACTTAGATATAACTAATCTAAGGACATTACACACATCCATGCCCGAGGCAGGATTCGAACCTGCGACCGTAGCGGTCGCACGGTTCCAGACTGTAGCGCCTAGAACCGCTCGGCCACTTCGGCCGGCCCACAGTGTATCTGTGCTGAATCTTAACATCTCCGTTTTCAGTGTTTCTAGCTGCCCTATCAGGTTAACACTTCTGACATTCCGTGCCCCGATTCGTGGAACATTGCCCTTTCGTTTGTTATAAGATCATTTCCTCATCTTTACCTTCCCCTTAAAATTCGCTTCCCGGAGATCCGAACGGAGGTCTGTTCTGGAGTCTTTTGAAAACGAGAAGATCATCATAATACTTTTTTAAATACAGCCCACATGTCCTGGGGTTACACATTTTGTGTTTTTAATGTAGTGGTTTCCTTTGCCTTCCGCATCCTCTAGCCGTTGATCATGGCTGCTTCTCTCACCATTTAGAAGCTGTTTCCCAATCTATGATCAAGAGAGTGCTCTGAACCTCTGTCCAGTCCTCCGCCGTCTCTGACAATGCCTCTGGCCGAACGAGGGAGACTTTTTATACCGGAAATATTTGGCTACCGTTGCTGATTACTTTTTGTGTTTAAATTAAAGCAATGGCTAGAAGAGTATCATTCAGAAAATTGGCTAGTTAAAAATGGCGGAGGACTGGGTGGACGTTCAGGGCATTGTCTTGGGGTGGAAACTACCCTCAAAAGTAGGAAGACTCAGCAAGGATCAACACATGAGGATGCAGAAAACAAAGAAAACCGCTGCATTAAAGACGCATAACGTGTAACCAAAGGACATATGGTCTTTAACTGAAAGATTGTCCATTGCCAAAAGATTCTGGAATAGCCCACCAATTCGATCCTCCGGAAGGGGATTGTCAAGGGAGAGATGACTATAAAAAAAGATTCAATGACCAACGAGATGATACTGTTCTAAGCGCCGGGATGTGGAATGTCTGTCGTTTGGACGTAGCAGGAAAGCTAGAAAATCTGAAAATGGAAATACTAAGGCTCAATCTAGATATAGTGGAGATCAGTGGGATGAAATGGAAAGAGGACAAGGATTTTTCCTGAGATGAATATCGCCTAATATCAACAGCAACAGAAAATTGTAAACGGGAGTAGGATTCGTTATGAATAGGAAGGGAAGGCAGAGAGTGAATTACCGTGAACATGTCAGTAATGGTGTTTTTCTCAGCACAGTCGACAGCAAACCAACACCTATAACGACAGTTCAAGTATAAATTCCGGCGTTACAAGCCGACGATGATGCAGAGACAGTGAACGGGTAATTCAGTATGTAAAGGAAAATGAAAACTTGATAGTCGTGGGAGACACGAGTACGTTTCTAGATGAAAGAGCAGAAGAAAGGGCTATGGGATAGTATGGGCTTGGTACCACGAAAGAGAGAATAGAAAGAAAATAGACTTTTGCAATAAATTTCAGCCAGTAATGGCGAATACCCTTCCCAACAGTCACAAGACGAGAAGGTATACTTGAAAATGACAGGGAGATACGGGAATACCTCAGACTACAACATGGTCAGGCGTATTTTCAGAAACCAGATACTGGATTGTTAAGCGTGTGCAGGAGCAGATATAAATTCAGAGTAGGCTGATGTTTAAGAGACTAGCCAGGAAGAGTCAATGCCGAAAGAAGTAAGATATGGAAGTACTAAGGAACGAATAGATACGCTAGAAGGTCCCTAAGTCTATAAATACTGCTATAAGAAATGGCTCAGTAGACAGATCAGTAGAAGAGGAATGAACATCCCTAAAAAGGGCAGCCTCAGAAGTTCAGAGGAAAACACGATGTACAAAGAAGATAACTGTGAAGAAACCAAGAATAACAGAAGAAATACTTCAACTGATCGATGAAAGAAGGAAGTACAAAACTGTTCTGTGAAATTCGGGGGTGTATATATTCAAGTCTCTTTGGAATGAAAGTATGGGGAAGCTAAAGCGAAATGGGTGCATGAAAAATGGGAAGAAATTGAAGAAGAAATGATTGTCGGAAGGACTGATTCAGTATATGGAAAAGTCAAAACGAAGCCAATAAGCGTTACATGATAGAACAAGAAACGTGAGTCGATACGGAATAGATAGGGGATACTGTATTAGAATCAGAATATAAAATAGTTTAGGAAGCATTAAGATGCGATAAGGCAGATGATATAGTCAAGATTCCATCAGAATTACTTAAATCATTGGGGAAAATGGCACCAAATACATTAGTGTGTAAAATAAGCCTGGCGATATACCATTTGATTATCGCAAAAAGTCATCCACATAATTCCGAACATTGAAAGAGCTGACAAGAGCGTGAATTATCACACAATGAGCTTAATATCTCATACATCCCATTTGCTGATAATAATAATATACTGAGGAATGAAAAGAAAATTGAAGATGTGTTAGACGACGATCAGTTTGGCCTTAGAAAAGGTAAATGCCCAAGACAGGGAGTTATGACGTTACGATTATTAATGGGAGAAAGACTGAAGAAAAATAAAGTATCTGTCCGCCTGGATAACGTATTCAATGATGTCGAATGGTGCAATAGGTTCGAAATTCTGAGAAAAGTAGGGTTATCTACAGGGAAAGATGGCTGTTATGAAATATGTAAACAGCCAAGGGCGAGCTGGAAAAGTAGAAGACCAAAAATTAAATTGTCAGAATAAGAATGGGGTAAGAGAAGGAGGTAGCGTTCGCCCCTACTGTTCAATCTCTACATAGAAGAAGCAGTTATGAAAATAAAAAAGAGGGTCAAGAGTGATATTCAGATTGAAATGAAAGGATCTCAATTGTAAGATTCTCTGATGACATGTCTATCCTCCGAGAAACTGAAGAAGAATTACAGGATCTGATGAATGGAATGAACGGTCTAATGAGTTATGTGTATGTTTTGTAACTGTTCGTTAAACATTTTTGACATGGTTTTCACATCTTCGGGTATACCATTTTTGACTATGTTACGATGATTTAAAAATGGGTCTCTGCCCGAAACTAGACATTTAGCAAACAAAAAGAGTAAAATTTGCAACATTGGACTGGTTTTTCGTTGTACCGATCAACAGAAGTTTCTGAGCCACAGCTGCTCCAACATACTAGAAGTTCGTAAAGTGAAATGAGAGCCGGCCGGAGTGGCCGAGCGGTTCTGGGCGCTGCAGTCTGGAACCACACGACCCCTACGGTCGCAGGTTCGAGTGCTGCCTCGGGCATGGATGTGTGTGTGATGTCTTTAGGTTAGTAGGTTTAAGTAGTTCTAAGTTCTAGGGGACTGACAACCACAGGTGTTAAGTGCCATAGTGCTCAGAGCCATTTGTACCATTTGAAATGAGTACAAAATATGGATTGATAGTAAATCGAAGAAGACGAAAGTAATGAGAAATAAATGAAAAGAGAACAGCGAGAAACGTAACATCAAGATTGGTGATCACGAAGTAAATGCAGCAAACTAACCAATGGTGAACGGAACACGAAGGAATATCGCTGGCATAAATGGTATTTCTGGCGAAGAGAAGTGTACTAGTCAAACAAAGACCTTAATGTGAGGAAGAAAGTTTTGATAATTCACGTTTGGAGCATAGCATTGAATTGTAGTGAAACACGGACTGTGCTGAAACTGGCACAGAATACAATCGAAACGTATGAGATGCTCGCGCTACAGACAAATGTTCAAAATTAGGTGGACTTAAAAAGTAAAAAATGAGGACTTTTCCGCAGAAGCGGCGAGAAAAGGAATATATGGAAAACACTTACAAGAAGAAGGGACTCTGTAATAGGACATCTGTTAAGACATCGGGGAATGACTTCCATGGTACTAGAGGGGCTGTAAAGCGTAAACAATGTAGAGGAAGACAGAGATTCTAATACATCCAGCGGATAGTTGCTGACGTAGGTTACAGGTGCTGTTCTGATGAGATGAAGAAGTTGACACAGGATAGGAATTCGTGGCGGCAGCATCGTACCAGTCAGAAGAGTGATATATATAAGAAAAAAACAGTATTTCGTTGTAGTTTCTCCCCCAGTTACCTGAGATCCTGCGTGTTTGAAACAGCAGCGCTCAAATTGTTAGCATGTGCACTGCGAACGGGTCGGAAACATGGCGGGATCGGTATACCTGCCATTGATTGTTCAAGTCCAACCGTGAGTGGTTCGACGGAAATTGCGTGGATGGCCGCTCATAATAGGCAATTTAATCGTACATATCGGCCAATGACAAGCTATTTCGTAAGATGAACATTTAATAATATCCTGAATAACGCTTCCCTTATGAGATTGCGCAAGATGTTGATAAAACGTTTCCCAAAGGCCATCTGGCGTAGCGTTTGCAGTATGTGATTTATATAATCAAAGACCTTTGAAAAATGAATAAAAAGAAGTGCACTGGCTACGCCGTTGGTTCTGGAAGAGCAGGTAGGATCGCCGACGTTGCATACGGCAGGTATCTCACTGCAACGCGAACCGGCGTAGTGTACCTAATCCTTCAGCAATTTCTGTAGAACAGGTTCCATGCGGAGTTTGAGCACTCCCGTGGCTGTCTTGAGGTCGTGTGGTAAATCGCAATTTTGCAGAAGTCAGGTGCCCACCTTCCCACCTTCATTTGGGAGAGGTACCATGAGTGCTTCTCTGAATTCAGGTAGCACAATAACTCTGTCCCGTATTTCATTCGCTATGTCCTGCAAACTTTTTTTCAAAATTGGCCAATAAGTTTCATGTATTTCACTGCTAAGCCCGTCACGGATAGAATGCCCTTTCGTGGTATTCAAATGTACAGTTTTTAATTCTTCTGCATTGAACTGTTTTTCGAGGGAGCGTCTTTCTTCTTCTTGTAATTGGTATTCAGTTCGTTAATCAAGCCTGTAAGGTTATGAGCTGTGCTTGTCTGTGACTTACAGATTTCACTGAAGTAGTCATAAACATGTCTGAGAATCACTTGCTAGGATTTGATAGCCTGCCCATAGTATCAGAAAGTTTCGTGAGCATAATCGACTTTCTGCTCTGCGTAGGGCGTAGAAGATGGAAAATGATGTAACGCCAGTCTGAGAGCACATCTTTCGGTTTGGAGTGTACTAGGATGGCGTTCAGTTGCTTCCTCAGAATCGCTATTTTTGTTTTAAAACGCTTTATTTTGGTGAGTGTGGCATTACCAGGAACGGTATTCCTCTCATAGACACCTCCGAGGCAATGTTAATAAAGCTCTTTTGTACTGTGTTGCCATAAAGAATGTCTTTTTAATACCGCAGACTATTAGTTTTAATCGCGGTTCAACATATGGAACCAACGGTTGCTGAGTATTGTGGTATCGTCGCCTATAAGTAAGTATTTGCGTCTATGGTTGACATACACTCCAAAACAAAGGAAACAAACATCACGAAGGAAATATCCGAACGGGATGGAAATCGCCAGATGTGAGATACACGTGCAGACAAATAAATGCTTATATTGTCAGAAAACTTGATGGTTTCATCAAGAGAAAGAGCTTCACAAACAGAGCAGGTCAATACTGCGTTAGTCCACGCCTGGCCTTTATGCAAGCAGTTATTTTGCTTGGCATTGATTGACAGATTTGTTGGCTGTCCTCCTAGTGATACCGAGCCAAATTCTGTCCATCTGGCGCATTAGATAGTCTTAATCCCGAGGTGGTTGGAGGAGACTGCTCATAATGCTACAAACGTTCTCAGCTGCGGAGATCCTGCGACCTTGCTCGCCAGGGTTGGGTTTGGCAAGCACTAAGGCAAGCAGTAAAAACTCTCACCGTGTGGGAGGAGGAGGGGGAGGGGCATTACTTGCTGAAATGCATGCTCAGGATAGCTTAACGTGATGGTAAACAAAATGGGGAGTAGAATATCGCCTACGTACCACTGTACCGTAAAGATGTCCTGCTATGAAAAGAAATGGCACCGACCATCACTACCGTCACTCTTGGTTGTCAGGCCGTATGGCGGTCGACAGACAGGTTGGCAAGCTGTCAGGGACGTTTACGATGACGTCTTCGGCCACGAATCTCATTATCTGTAGTAGGATCGTCTTCATTATGATTCCCCCTTCGAACTGAGCGCGATGACGAGCGAAGACGTGTCTAGAGTGGTGAGATATGGACCTGAGATATCTACCCGATAGCCACCTGCTTTACCATTGTCAACAAGGAGTAATGGTTTCAGATGCCAGTTCTTTTCATACCAGGAGCTCTTTGGTTCGCCAGCGGTAATCTTCAACAAAGCGATACGTCGACGAACTTCTACGCCCCGTTTTGTTGTCCTTCATGGCAAGCTATCATGTGCTTACCTTTCAGCACACGGCGAGAGTTTCCACCGCTTATCTCCGTGCTTGCCAAATCCTATCGTGGCCAGCAAAGTCGCCGGATCACTCCTCTGTTGAGAAATTTTTGGCGGCGTAATGGGCGGGGCCATACAGTCACCTCAGGATTAAGACGATTTAAAGAGCCAATTGTGCATAATTCAGCACGATATCCTCAGGAGGACATTGATCAAATCTGTCACTCACTGCCAAGCCGAATAACTGGTCGCGTTATTGACTTGCTCTATTTGCGAAGCTCTTTGTCTTGAATAAATCGTCCAATTTTTCCAAAATTGTAATCAATTGTTTGTCTGCACATGTACATTAGACCTACTGATTTCCGTCCCATTTGGATAATTCCTCTGTAGTGCGTCGTTTTTCTTGTCTCAGAGTGTGTGTTTCCAGCGAGTTAACTATCCCACAGAAGACTTGTGTTTAGTTTCCAGTGTGCTCTTCCGTGTGAAACGTAGTGCAATTGTAGGTTGACATAGCAAAAGTGTGCACAGTAAGCAGTGTTAGCCACCAGAGTTATGTTACAGTTCACTACAGAAACTCTAATAGTATTGGAAACATGTATATGGCCTATACGACAGACAGTGCATTGGGATAACTATTGGTAGGCGGCAGTAATTCCTTTTAGTATTTCCCATTTGTCATGACTGTGGAGACCATATACTATGATCACCAGTTCTGAGCACATGTTAACGTTTGGACTTTAATCTTGGGCATGGAGGATTCAGTTTAAGTTGCCAGCAATAATCATAGTGCCAGTATTGCCCCAGTGACAAAGGGGATTTGATTCTAGAAGAAGAGATATCGTTTTCTCGCTCTGAGGGAGATAGAAGTAGCGTGTAAGGTTACTGACTATACAAGGAATCTCTCTCCCATTAGGTATGCGCTGGTGGAGCCACAGGGAGCGTGTAAGTTTGTTATTTGAACGTTGTTGACAATACCAGAGATCTCTCTACCATTAGGTGTGCGCTGGACGTCGGCGAACCGTATAGCATCACGGAACAAAAAATATTTCAGACGTATGTGAATTCCTAAGGGACCAAACTACTGAGGTCATAGGTCCTTAGTCTTACACACTACTTAAACTAACTAACTTATGCTAAGAACAACACACACCCATGCTCAGGGAGGACTCGAAACTCCGGCGGGAGGGGTCGTGCAGTCGGTGACATGGCGCCTCAAACCACGCGGCCACTGCACGGGGCCATCACCGAACATTACGGATGTTTATATAGAGGTACCTGTACCAACGTTATAAAGAGTATTTTAACAGGTTGTATCGAAAAAATGGTTCAAATGGCTCTGAGCACTGTGCGACTTAACTTCCGAGGTCATCAGTCGCCTAGAACTCCGAACTACTTAAACCATCCTAAC
The DNA here is from genome assembly GCF_023897955.1 of Schistocerca gregaria. Taxonomy (NCBI): domain Eukaryota; kingdom Metazoa; phylum Arthropoda; class Insecta; order Orthoptera; family Acrididae; genus Schistocerca; species Schistocerca gregaria. The sequence goes on along the minus strand of NC_064921.1, from coordinate 130,681,896 downwards.
CTAAGGGCATCACACACACATCCACGCCCAAGGCAGGATTCGAACCTGCGACCGTAGCGGTCGCTCGGCTCCGGACTGTAGCGCCCAGAACCGCACGGCCACTCCGGCCGATGTTGCTATCGAGTTTGTCAGCGAGGACTTCGAACTACATCAGCTTGGTTACCCTGTAAAGAGTCAGCTAAGGAACGAATCTTCAGGACAGTTGTGATACGATTAATATTCAAATTAGTGGTGTGGTAAGTTTGTTAGTACGCGTGAGTGTGATAGATGACGACGTATTAGCTAACGTAGGTCCTCCCCCACCCTGCTCAAACAAAGGCCCCTGTTTGTCCGTACGCTGTGGCTGTCACTGGTCAGACCGCCACCTGCAGCTGAGCCGAGGGACTTGGCTGTGTGTAACTTGCTGTCGTATGGTGCTACCTTGTGGTCACGGGACGTCTGCATGCGCTCTACCACAGCTTGTCACTGCTCTGCTCCATCTTCCGCTTGGCAGGTTCCTCTCTCTGTTCTTTCGCAGTTTGTGGAAGTGCTTTGAAGTGTTTCGTTTGCTCCCGTATGAGATCTGGCTTCGTCAGTTTCTCGCTTTGTGTATTCAGGAGGACTGCCGTCTACACTCACTGCCACTTTAGAAAACGGATGTGTTCGGCAAAGAAGCGCAGGTCTGTCTCTTTCTACTATTGTCTTTGTTTCTCTGTCTACAATGAGTCCAAACAATGCTCGTTCAGCTAATTATCTTTTAAAGAAGTAAACGTGAAAAGAAGCGAATATAAAGTATAAAGAGTCAATCTGCTGACGATTATTTCAGCAGAGAGTTTTTACTGGAAAACTAAAACAAAATACATAGTGCTTCAAAATATACGTAGCACAAAGTATTATGTTGTCAAAACTATCGGTCGCTGCGCCACGGCTCGGTTATTCGAGGGACGAATGCTTTGTCTGGTTTATTTCATCTCCACTAATTGTCCACAGTCTTCTGTTTGCTTGGTTACCGTCACACGTTGCAAAATAGCTATTCCCCAGTAGAAATCATTTTCTTTTCTAGAGTCTGCTATGTGTAATTCCTCGATTACACTGGAAAGAGGTTTCAGGTGACGGTACGAAAATGATCGTCCGAATGGATGGAACATTCGCAGATGGTATCGACAGGCTGTAGACACAGTATGTGCTAGTAAAGGAAAGAGCCCTGGCCACCCTATTGTCTCCAACGAAAATGTCTCTCAGATTCAAACCGCTATTCAACGCAGTTTCCCGCGCGGAGTGGCCGCGTGGTTTGAGGCGCCATGTCACGGATTGTGTGAACTCTCTCGCGGAAGCTTCGAGTCCTTCCTCGGGCATGGGTGTGTGTGTTGTTCTTAGCATAAGTTAGTTTAAATAGCGTGTAAGTCTAGGGACAGATAACCTCCGCAGTTTGGTCCGTTAGGAATTCACGCACATTTGAATCATTTTTTTTTTTTCACAGCAGTCCTACAAAATCAACTCTTAGTGCCAATTGGGAGTTACAGCAGCCTACAACCACATTGTTTTTCTTTTTTTACATCAGGTTGTTTGAAGCCGTACATGTTACAGATGGTACAGGGGCTACATCATGGCGGCAAACGCAAACGTGTCCTATTTTATGCGATATTCAGAATGGGAAAGAAACGAAAACAATGAAATGAAATAATCGTGTGGCATTATTGGTCGGGAGGCCCAAACCGGGGAAGTTCGCCCACTGGGTGGCAGGTTTTATTTCAGGTGGCGCCACACTGGGCGACTTGCACGTCGGTGATGATGAAATGAGGATGAGCACAACACAACTAGTCCAGGGGCGGAGAAAATTTCCAACTCTTCCGGATATCGTACCAGAGCACGCTTCATGGTACGAAAACACCTTACCATTCAGCTAAGCAGCGTACAATGAATTTAATGTTCCAATTGTATGCCTACAGAACGCGCATGCACACACTGAACATGTACAAGATTCACTCAAAGCCAACGTGTTTTGTGCCATATCCCACTCATCCGTTTATGGCTCATTGTTCTCTTTTGGCAACATGGTTAACAGTCAGCAGTATTTTGCTACTTTTACAAAACTGGTCGATCCCGGGCTGAACTAGGGCATTTTCCAACAAGACGGGGCACCCCCTCATGGAGTTGCCAAGTGCGTGTTTACTTGAATGAAACTCTACCGAGGCGTTGGATCGGTCGTAAATTAGCCGACGACTTTACCTTTCGCGGCTGGTCTCCATGGCACCTGGATTTGACACCATGGGAGTTCTTCGCGTGGAGTTTCAGTAAGGACTACGTGTACACACCAACACTACCACAGAACGTAGAAGAGTTGAAGAACCCGATCCATACCTCCATAACACCATTGACGATGGATATGTTTGCCCGTTTATAGGAGGAATTCAAGTATCGATGTATTACTGTTCATGTCGCTGACGAAGAGTTCTTGAATGTCTGTAATCTAAGCTCGAGAGATTCGTAGATATGTGTCCCACGTGTCATAGTTGTATGGCCTACAGTTCAGTAAATACAAGCGTCGAAATAAGTGTATTCTTTTTGAAACACCTTGTACATTCATAGCAATAACAAGCTTGGCAAGACAGAAAAATTTAACAGAAAAACTATTTCATGAAGTACTCGTCAAGTATCTAAATATGCCTAAAACTCGCACATACTGGCGAAGCATTGATGCTGACGCACGGCACGCCACTGATGTAGTTTTGAGAGACGTCAAAAATGGTTCAAATGGCTCTGAGCACTATGGGACTTAATATCTATGGTCATCAGCCCCTAGAACTTACAACTACTTAAACCTAACTATCCTAAGGACAACACACAACACTCAGCCATCACGAGGCAGAGAAAATCCCTGACCCTGCCGGGAATCGAACCCGGGATGAGAGACGTCGGAACAGTGGAATTTGCAGCATGGGTCATAAGGGTAGTGAGACAACCCTAACTGAAAATAAAACCTATTCTACTCAGACATAATCAGTGCGAATTCTCTTACAAGATCGCTAAAGCAGTCGGTAGACCTAGATCGAGGATTCAGTAGGTAAAAGATCGCTTTTGTGTACCCAAAGCACTGACAAGCCAGCCGACGCCATGCTTCAGTCACTCATTCATCGATACAGACGTGTGAATTATTGCGAGGAAAATCAAGAATAATCCTAAAATCAGCGCTCCTATGTTGACTGGGAGTTAAAGGTCGAGGGGCAAGACGATGTGGGACAACATATTCAGAAATGCGTGCATGAAGTTCAGATACGGGGGTCCGAGAGCTTCCGAGAAATTTTGTGTCAGTGAACAGAATCGGAAGAAACGTCTTGATTTTGCCCAGGAGCATAGATTCGAGAAGGGACACTTCTGGAATAAAGTTATGGAAGTTAATATAATACACACATCAAAAAAGGTTTGCATCACCCCTGATCCCAGTACTTCTGAAGATAGACGTTGACTGTGGATATTGGTCACAGGCACAGTCCCTTTGTTCAGAGGTATCAGTAAACTCGCCCAAAGATGCAAACAACCAAGCATGAGCAGCGCCTATTAAACTGAGGGGCTTCGACAGGGGACCAGTTCCAGTCATTGCACCAGGAAGGAGGTACAGGTCTCGTGTTGTTTACAGTTCAGCCATTCCTACACGGTCAATGCCGCGGTTCGATCGCACAGGCAATGTTTCTTGGTGCCAGGAAGTTATCTCAACAAGAGAACTGTCCAGGCATCTCGAAGTGAAGCGACATGGAGGAGATACAGAGGGACAGGAACTGCCGATGAAATGAATCACTCAGGCCGCCCAAGGGCTACTACTGCAGTGGATGATCGCTACCTACGGATTATGGCTCGGAGGAGCCCTGTCTGCAACTCCACCATGTTGAATAATGCTTTTAGTGTAGCCACAGGACGTCGTTTTACGTCTCAAACTGTGCGCAATAGACTGTATGATGCCCTTCACTCCCGACGTCCATGGCGAGGTCCATCTTTGCAACCACGACACCATGCAGCGCCGATCAGATGGGCCCAACAAAATGCCAAATGGAGCGCTCAGGATTGGCATTACGTTCTCTTCACCGATGAGTGTCGCATATGCCTTCAATGAGACAATCGTCGGAGACGTGTTTGGAGGCAACCCGGTCAGGCTGAAAGCCATAGACTCACTAACGAGCGAGTGCAGCAAAGTGGAGATCCCCTCCTGTTTTGGCGTGGCAGTATATGGGGTCGACGTACGCCACTGATGGTCATGGAAGGTGCCGTAACGGCAGTACCATAAGTGAACGCCATCCTCCGACCAATAGTGCAACCAAATCGGCACTTATTGTCTTCATGGAAGACAATTGACGCACCCATCGTGCACATATTGTGAATGACTTCCTTCGGGGTAACGATATCGCTCGACTAGAGTGGCCAGCGTGTTCTCCAGACATGAACCCAATGGAAAATACCTGGGATGGACTGACAAGGGCTGTCTATGGACGACGTGACCCACCAAATACTCTGAGGTATCCACGCCGAATCGCCGTTGAGGCGTTGTACAATCTGGATCCCAGTGCCTTTAGGAACTTCTGGATAGTATGCCACGACGAAAACAGGCATGCATCAATGCAAGAGGATGTGCAGCTCGGTATTAGAGGTACCGGTGTGTACAGCAGTCTGGACAACCACATCTGAAGGCTCGCTGTATTATGGTACAACATAGGATAATGGTATGTAGTCGAATTAAGTCGGGTGATGCTGAGAGAATTAGATTAGGAAATGAGACACTTAAAGTAGTAAAGGAGTTTTGCTATTTGGGGAGCCAAATACCTGATGATGGTCGAAGTAGAGAGGATATAAAATGTAGACTGGCAATGACAAGGAAAGTGTTTCTGAAGAAGAGAAATTAGTTAACATCGAGTATAGATTTAATTGCAGGAAGTCGTTTCTGAAAGTATTTGTATGGAGTGTAGCCATGTATGGAAGTGAATCATGGACGATAAATAGTTTGGACAAGAAGAGAACAGAAGCTTTCGAAATGTGGTGCTACAGAAGAATGCTGAAGATTAGATGGGTAGATCACATAACTAATGAGAAAGTATTGAATCGGAATGGGGAGAAGAGAAGTTTGTGGCACAACGTGACCAGAAGAAGAGATCGGTTGGTAGGACATGTTCTGAGGCATCAAGGGATCACCAATTTAATATTGGAGGGCAGCGTGGAGGGTAAAAATCGTAGAGGGAGACCAAGAGATGACTACACTAAGCAGATTCAGAAGGATGTAGGTTGCAGTAAGTACTGGGAGATGAAGAAGCTTGCACAGGATACAGTAGCATGGAGAGCTGCATCAAACCAGTCTCAGGACTGAAGACCACAACGTGCAATGTGTGGTTTTCATAAGCAATAAAAATGGGGTAAATGGTGTTTATGTTGACCTCTATTAAAATTTTCTGTACAGGTTCCAGGATTCTCGGAGCCGAGGTGATGCAAAATTTTTTTGATGTGTGTATATTCGGGTCGGATGTAAGGTGATTGATGTGACGTGAGAGAAACTCAGAGATGCAGCCTCACAATCTTGCGCCCACAGTGAAACTCGGTGGAGGTTGCCTGATGGTGTGGGGGTGTATGAGTGCTACAGGTCTGGGAAACCTACATTTCATTGAGGATACAGTGGATCGAAAAATAAATATTAACATTTTAAAGGATACTCTAAATGCTATTGGCAAAAAATTATATGTCCAAGGAAATTACATCTTTCAACATGACAATGACTCCGAAGCATAAGGTTTTAATTAAGTGATTGTAATGCCTATAAAATGTACGGAAACAACTGAACACCCCTCCTCGGTGCCCAGCATTATTCTCTGTGAACACCTTTGGAAAGGGATGGAAGAGAACATCACAAAAAGACTAGTTTTTAAGAAGATATAAATAAACAGTTCAAGAGTAACAGAACATACACTACTGGCAAATAAAATTGCTACACCACAGAGATGAAGAGCTACAGACGCGAAATTTAACCTACAAGAAGACGATGCTGTGATATGCAAATGACTTGCTTTTCAGAGCATTCACACCAGGTGGGCGCCTGTGGCGACACCTATAATTTTCTGACATGAGGAAAGTTTCCAACCGATTTCTTATATACAAACGGCAGTTGACCGGCGTTGCCTGGTGAAACGTCGTTGTGATGCCTCATGTAAGGAGAAGAAAAGCGTACCATCACGTTTTCTACTTTGATACAGGTCGGATGGTAGCCTATTGCGATTGCGGTTTATCGAATTGCGACATTGCTGCTCGCGTTGGTAGAGATCCAATGACTATTAGCAGAGTATGGAATCGGGTTCAGGAGGGAAATACAGAACGCCGTGCTGGATCCCAACGGCCTCGTATTACTAGCAGTCGAGATGACAGGCATCTTATCCGCATGGCTGTAACGGATCGTGCAGCCACGTCTCGATCGCTGAGTCAACAGATGGGGACGTTTCCAAGACAACAACCGCCTGCACGAACAGTTCGACGACGTTTACAGCAGCATGGACTATCAATTCGGAGACCATGGATGCGGTAACCCTTGATGGTTCGAGCCGCCGATCACCACGATAACGGCACTTGGGGAAAAGACCATCGAATTAGTGCATCAAGAATGTGATTCACCGAAGAACCGACAGGTTTCCATTAATCGACGGTAGAATTCCGAAGGTCTCGTGGGCAGTGCAATCTTAACTGACGATGTCGTTCGGTAAACATGTGAAAACGTATGGGTACCTGCGGCGGAGTTCCATTTTCGACTATGTACCATGAACTATGTGCTCCAAAATTGTGTTCTTTCGGCAGAGATGCCACAGATCACCATCTATCCTACTTTACAGATCCGACAAGCTCCGTACCCCACGTTCTCTGAAGAGCTGTGGGCGTCCTTCTTTTTAGTGCCTACCTCTTTCCGTAGATTCTCACGACAGTAGCACGTGAACATTCGACCAGCTTCTCTGTTTTCGAGATTCTCCTCCATAGTCACTAAAAATTGGCTCTGAGCACTATGGGACTTAAAAACCGAAGTCATTAGTCGCCTAGAACGTAGACCTACTTAAAACTAAGTAACCTAAGGACATCACACATATCCATGCCTAAGGCACGATTCGAACCTGCTACCGTAGCGATCGCTTGGTTACAGACTGAAGTGCCTAGAAGCGCTCTTCCACATCGGCCGTCTTTCTCAGTCATTACTTGATAATAATCGGCCCTTTGTCAAAGTCGCTTATCCGAATGGATTTCTCCATTTGCAGCCCACATCTTCGCTAGGGTGATCCTCCGTCCATGTCTGCTCCGCTTGCGTACTTTTGTTACCACGTGAATTGTCCACAACTCCACCAGGTGGTCAGTGGTCGTAATGTTATGACTTAAGGTAGGTAAGCTGAGCAAGGTATCTGCCAATGATAACGTAACATGACCCCACTATTCACTTTGTTCCTAAAACCAGTCGGCCACTTCTCATTGTTCACAGACAAAACCAATCCACATTGCGACTGATAACGTATAGTTACCTCCTTGGGGCACTCAGGTGGTACGTTAAACACACAAATATTCATAAAGCCGTAAACTGTACGTCACTTAGACTCTAGTTGCAGTGTTTGGATTGTCACCGGCCTCAGTTGTCTATTCCATCTTTTTATTTTTATTGTCACACAGTGTAACTGAAAGGTGTCGACGGCCTCTTATGGCAACTTCAACTCGTCTGTTAATCATGCATGAATTTCGAATTCCGTGGGGTATAAAACACTGCAGTCAAACATACATTGAACTGTGTTCATACTATTAAATGTCGACATTTAATTGACAGTTGATTACACTTAAGCAATTACACTTCATCCATACGCTCTCTCTCTAACTGAAAGGTGTCGACGGCCTCTTATGGCAACTTCAACTCGTCTGTTAACCATGCATGAATTTCGAATTCCGTGGGGTATAAAACACTGCAGTCAAACATACATTGAACTGTGTTCATACTATTAAATGTCGACATTTAATTGACAGTTGATTACACTTAAGCAATTACACTTCATCCATACGTTCTACGGGCCGTTCTGGCCGAGCGGTTCTTAGCGCTTCAGTCCAGATTCGCGCTGCTGCTACGGTCGCAGGTTCGAAACCTGTGTCGGGCATGGATGTGTGTGATGTTCTTAGGTTAGTTAGGTTTAAGTAGTTCTAAGACTAGGGGGCTGATGACCTCCGATGTTAATTCCTCTAGTGCTTAGAGCCATTTGAAACATTTAGAGACATTCACGCTGCTCACCTACATTGCGCGAGCATCGATCACAGACGAACACTGGCCCCAGCGCTCGCTACTCCACACCTCCAGCACCTGCCGCAGTGGAGGGGCGGCTTGACACCTAGCCCACGGGTACTATTCTGTTAGTGGACATTGGTATGGGATGCGACCATCATTCGTCTTTTTGGTGGCGTGGGGTTTGTGGGAGAATAGCAGCTCCTTTTTCCTGACGTGACGGAACCAGTGATGTTAGTAATGTTGTACACAGTGGTAAGGAGAGGCGTCGAGGTTCTAACTCGTCTCAAAGCTATTTCATGGGGTTCACGTCGGGACTCTGATCAGGCCACTCTCTAACGGTAATTTTATTGTTCATAAACCACTGCCTCACATATTCTGTATGCCAGGCTGCATTGTCATACTGATGCAAACAATAATTGTCTCCCAACAGATTCTCTACTGAAACCTGAAAGAAAAATGCTGTTAAATGTATTCCGGATTTTGCGTTTTCTGAAGCACAGTAACGCCTCCACATCCTAAGAACGAAAAGACACCTCTCCACCGTAACGCCACCTTCTCTGTACTTCTTTGTTGGCACCATCCAGTACGGTAGGCCACATTCTCTACTCATTTGCCAAAGCAAAACTACAACATTCGATTGCCACAGGGTATAGCGTGATTCTTTCTCCGCTCTTCCGCCAGCTTCTTCATCTCAGAGTAGTACTAGCAACCTGCGTCCTCAGTTATATGCTGGATGTACTCGATTCCCTGTGTTCTCCTACAGTTTTCATCCCTCTACTCTGTACCAAGCAGTGTGTAAGTCAACATTGTATGCGTGTTGAAATGTTTATGTTCAGGTGAAGTGAGAAACTGACGATGGAGCTATTGTGTAGTGAAAACATGTGCCGTAAAACCACGATTATTCTGTGCTTTGTTAATGGAAGGTGCAATAGTCTTGCCAGTTTAGATGTTTAAAGTAACCTGGAGTATTAAAACAAAAATGCTGGCTTACAGTGAATGTTCCTAAGGCCGCGCAGGATTAGCCGTGCGGTCTTAGGTGCTGCAGTCACGCACTGTGCGGCTGGTCCCGGCGGAGTTTCGAGTCCTCCCTGGGGCATGAATGTGTGTGTGTTTGTCCTTACGATAATTTAGGTTAAGTAGTGTCTAAGCTTAGGGCTGATGACCTTAGCAGTTAAGTCCCAGAAGATTTCACTCACACAGTGAATGTTTCTTCTTAAAGGTAAAGGGTTTTCCTGGTGTATTTTATAAATGGTGACTGCATATAAAGTGCTTGAAATGTTCATCCACAGGCATTTTTGACACAGAATGTGAATTTATGTGACGTAAGCAAATTGTATTCAGTTGTTGTAATAACACCAGTACTCTTTAGTGATCCAGAATGACATCATCACTCAGCAGCTGAGTGTGCGCTGATATGAAAGTATAAAACTTTGTCTGTGCCATATCCTTTGTTCCAAGAGTTTTACTCCTGCAAGTTTCGACCGAGAAGTTCTGGGAAAATTTGGAAGGTAGGGGATGAGATATTGTCGAATGTAAAGCTGTGAGGACGAGTTGTCAGTCGTGTTCGGTTAGCTCAGTCGAAAGAGCATTTCCACCCGAAAGACAAAGGCCTGGTTTCAGCCCTTGATCCGGCACTCAGTTTTATGAGGTACAGTAGTTCACTACAGTGGAGAACTGTTAATGTCGCTTGTTTGGTGTTTTTAATCAGTCCTGCGGTTGCTTATCAATTCAATCCAGGGGATCCTCCCTACTGGCGCTTTACCCTTCGTACATTTGTCTCTCAGGACTTATTGAAAACGCCAATGAAGCGAATTTAACAGCTCTCCACAGCAGTGGGCAACTAACTTTACCATACGACTGATCTGCCACGAAGCTGCATTGATTAGTTATGTTTTGCAATGTAACCTGAAGCAGAAAAATAGTTTTACTAATAATCTATAATGCAACTGCCTCTATATTTGTTTACTATTCTAATGTAGAAACTTATATGACTGTTTTACACATCGTTTTTCGCCTAGATCTCAGCTGAAATGGCTGATAAATCAACTGGCGCCTGGTTTTGCTAGTTTAATGGCTTCTAGTGTTTGTAATAATTCACGAGACTGCTTCTTCTACATCTGTGGCGAACTTGTAGTAAAAAGGGAGCATCTCCCAAACAAAGACGTTGCCAAAGCCTGTATTCTTTTCCAGATTTCATACAAAACAGGGGATCCTAACCGAGAGAGCTCGTGTTGTGTTGAAGGACTCAGAGTGTGATCTAAGCATAAAGATAAATCTTTATGTTATAGGGTGTCAGTCGAACGGATGCAGCCTTGATATCACAGTGGTGACTGTAACGTTTTATGTGTAACACACGAGAACAAAGTTTAAAACCTCAAAAGGAAGTATGTTATCCGAATCTGCGATGCTTCTCGTATCACCTGGAACACCGGATGTTCCTCTGCCTGAGAGGCTCGGTGATGTTCTTCCACTATCAAGGAACGAGACGCAAGACGTTCTGACGACTACTGTCAGCCACACTTGATTTTACAGTCCCAATTGAACAATGTGACCCGGAACCAACGACTCCCGAAGAATATTGGCAGGTTTCTAGCACACAGACTGCGAGAAAAGAACTTATCTACAACTGGAACTTCTTTCTCTTTGTTCATAAATGGAGAAATGTCCGCCCCTGGTAGCTGAGTGGTCAGCGCGACGAATTCTCATACCTAAAGGCCCGGGTTCGATTCCCGGCTGGGTCGGAGATTTTCTCCGCTCAGGAACTGGGTGTCGTGTTGGCCTTATCATCATCCTTTCATACCCATCGACACATAAGTCGCCGAGTTGGCGTCAACTCGAAATACTCTGAGGCCCACTAGAAAGACAGGCCGCGACGCCTACGTCACGAAGGTAGTCCTGAACTCGCTCGCTCGCTCAACTCAGCAGACAAAACCTGTTAACTCGCAGCTGGGCGTGTAAGTACTAACGAGAATTGCATCTTCCAGTGGAATATGCTGTTATGAAGTCTCACTGGTTAACAGTACTACAGCAAAATTTAATTTAAGATCAATACTCAATATAAATGGTATAACGGCGTGTTTATAACATTTAATCTCTTCTGGATTGGGTTGGGATGTTTGGGGAAGAAGACCAGACAGCGAGGTCTTCGGTCTCATCGGATTAGGGATGGACGGGGAAGGAAGCCGGCCGTGCCCTTTCAAAGGAACCATCCTGGCATTTGCCTGGAGCGATTTAGGTAAATCACGGAAAACCTAAATCAGGATGGCCGGACGCGGGATTGAACCATCGTCCTCCCTAATGCAAGTCCAGTGTGCTAGCCACTGCGCCACCTCGCTCGGTAGTCTCTTCTGCTTAACAGTACTCATTACATGCTGGAAGTGGTGCCTTATGAAACTGATAATCAACCGTAAAAAATTGTAAGTAGGCCAATGGACGTCCCATCATTATAGGACTAATAACAGTAAGATTCCATAACAGTGGATTCCAGTAGAAGATTCAGTTTTCGCTTGCACGGACACGCCTAGTTACGAGTTAACAGGTGTAGAAACGTAGTTCGTCTGCTGATTTGAGCGAGCGAGGGGTCGCAGGACTACCTCCGTGATGTACGCGCCGCGGTCTGTCTTTCTCGTAGGCCTCGAAAAGAATTGCTCCAGGCAAACGGTCTAACCCACGGGCGGTTCTATCCACATGGTATTTCCAATGGAGAAATAGATTTATTTGCTTATTTTTATCGCGACGATGGCTTCCTGTACACCTCTGATGTTCCTCATTTGATACATGAGAAGCACCAGTTTGCTTTTGTTCTACGATATTACTTTTATTGTTAACCGTTTTTCGCCTTACAAAACCATCTTCAGACATTTACTGTGTATTATCACCAAAGAATTTAAAATCTTTCCAAACAACATTGGAAGAGAAGTAACACGTCTAGACTGAAGTAGAAACATAGAGTATAATCTTTGCAATGAAAAAGTAAAAATTGAACGGTACATAAATAACAGTGGAGTAGACCCGTGGTCTAGGAGTAGCGTCTTTGATTCATAATCAAAAAACGTCTTCGGTCCCGGGTTCAATCCCCGCCAATGCCTAAATTTTGATAAATAATCAGCATTGGCGGCCGAAGATTTCCGGCATAAGAAGGCAGCCTCATTCTGCCAACGGCCTTGTCAAAGAGAGCGGAGGAGCGGATAGAGGTTCAGGGCACTCTCTTGTCCTAGGGGTGGGAAATTGCCCCTAAAGGCGGAAGAATCAGCAATGATCAACGACATGAGGATGCAGAAGGCAATGGAAACCACTGCATTAAAGACACGTAACGTGTATCCACAGGATATGTGGCCTGTAGTTGAAGAAGTGTCATGATGATCTCTCCATTGGCAACATATTCCGGAATAGTTCCCCATTCGGATCTCCGGGAGGGGACTGCCAAGGGGGAGGTTACCATGAGAAAAAGATTAAATAATCAACCAAAGGAGAATGTTCTACGAGTCGGGGCGTGGAATGTCAGAAGCTTGAACGTGGTAGGGAAACTAAAAAATCTGAAAAAGGAAAGGCTCAATCTAGATATAGTAGGGGTCAGCGAAGTGAAGTGGAAGGAAGACAAGGATTTCTGGTCAGATGAGTATCGGGTAATATCAACAGCAGCAGAAAATGGTATAACAGGTGTAGGATTCGTTATGAAAGGGAAGGTAGGGCAGAGAGTCTGTTACTGTAAACAGTTCAGTGACCGGGTTGTTCTAATCAGAATCGACAGCAGACCAACACCGACAACGATAGTTCAGGTATACGTGCCAACGTCGCAAGCTGAAGATGAACAGATAGAGAAAGTGTATGAATATATTGAAAGGGTAATGCAGTATGTAAAGGTGGACGAAAATCTAATAGTCAAGGGCGACTGGAATGCAATTGTAGGGGAAGGAGTAGAAGAAAAGGATACAGGAGAATATGGGCATGGGACAAGGAATGACAGAGGAGAAAGACTAATTGATTTCTGTAACAAGTTTCAGCTAGTAATAGCGAATACCCTGTTCAAGAATCACAAGAGGAGGAGGTATACTTGGAAAAGGCCGGGAGATACGGGACGATTTCAATTAGACTACATCATGGTCAGACAGAGATTCCGAAATGATATACTGGATTGTAAGGCGTACCCAGGAGCAGATATAGACTCAGATCACAATATAGTAGTGATGAAGAGTAGCCTGAAGTTCAAGACATTAGTCAGGAAGAATCAGTACGCTAAGAAGTGGGATATGGAAGTTCTAAGGAATGACGAGATACGTTTGAAGTTCAGCAATAAGGAAAAGCGCAGTAGGCAACACAGCTGAAGAGGAGTGGACGTCTCTAAAAAGGGCCATCACAGAAGTTGGGAAGGAAAACATAGGTACAAAGAAGGTAGCAGCGAAGAAACCATGAGTAACAGAAGAAATACTTCAGTTGATTGATGAAAGGAGGAAGTACAAACATGTTCCGGGAAAATCAGGAATACAGAAATACAAGTCGCTGAGGAATGAAATAAATAGGAAGTGCAGGGAAGCGAAGACGAAATGGCTGCAGGAAAAATGTGAAGACATCGAAAAAGATAGGATTGTCCGAAGGACAGACTCAGCATACAGGAAAGTCAAAACAACATTTCGTGACATTAAAAGCAACGGTGGTAACATTAAGAGTGCAACGCTAATTCCACTGTTAAATGCAGAGGAGAGAGCAGATAGGTGGAAAGAATACACTGACAGCCTGTATGAAGATGAAGATTTGTCTGATGTAATAGAAGAAGAAACAGGAGTCGATTTAGAAGAGATAGGGGATCCAGTATTAGAATCGGAATTTATAAGAGCTTTGGAGGACTTACGGTCAAATAAGGCAGAAGGGATAGATAACATTCCATCGGAATTTCTAAAATCATTAGGGGAAGTGGCAACAAAACGACTATTCACGTTGGTGTGTAGAAGATATGAGTCTGGCGACATACCATCTGACTGACAAGTGCGAGAATTATCGTACAATCAGCTTAACAGCTCATGCATCGAAGCTGCTTACAAGAATAATATACAGAAGAATGGCAAAGAAAATTGAGAATGCGCTAGGTGACGATCAGTTTGGCTTTAGGAAAACTAAAGGCACCAGAGAGGCAATTCTAACGTTACGGCTAATAATGGAAGCAAGGCTAAAGAAAAATCAAGACACGTTCATAGGATTTGTCGACCTGGAAATAGCGTTCGACAATATAAAATGGTGCAAGCTGTTCAAGATTCTGAAAAAAGTAGGGGTAAGCTATAGGGTGAGACGGGTCATATTCAATATGTACAACAACCAAGAGGGAATAATAAGAATGGACGATCAAGAACGAAGTGCTCGTATTAAGAAGGGAGTAAGACAACGCTGTAGCCTTTCGCCCCTACTCTTCAATCTGTACATCGAGGAAGCAATGATGGAAATAAAAGAAAGGTTCAGGAGTGGAATGAAAGTACAAGATGAAAGGATATCAATGATACGATTCGCTGATGACATTGCTATCCTGAGTGAAAGTGAAGAAGAATTAAATGATCTGCTGAACGGAATGAACAGTCTAATGAGTACACAGTATGGTTTGAGAGTAAATGGGAGAAAGACGAAGGTAATGAGAAGTAGTAGAAATGAGAACAGCGAGAAACTTAACATCAGGATTGGTGGTAACGAAGTCAATGAAGTTAAGGAATTCTGCTACCTTTGGCAGTAAAATAACCAATGACGGACGGAGCAAGGAGGACATCAAAAGCAGACTCGCTATGGCAAAAAATGCATTTCTGGCCAAGAGAAGTCTACTAATATCAAGTACCGGCCTTAATTCGAGGAAGAAATTTCTGAGAATGT
This sequence comes from Schistocerca gregaria, assembly GCF_023897955.1. NCBI lineage: Eukaryota > Metazoa > Arthropoda > Insecta > Orthoptera > Acrididae > Schistocerca > Schistocerca gregaria. The sequence goes on along the minus strand of NC_064921.1, from coordinate 130,666,799 downwards.
ACGTCTGGAGTACAGCATTGTATGGTAGTGAAACATGGACTGTGGGAATACCGGAACAGAAGAGAATCGAAGCATTTGAGATGTGGTGCTATAGACGAATGTTGAAAATTAGGTGGACTGATAAGGTAAGGAATGAGGAGGTTCTACGCAGAATCGGAGAGGAAAGGCATGTGTGGAAAACACTGATATGGAGAAGGGACAGGATGATAGGACATCTGCTAAGACATGAGGGAATGACTTCCATGGTACTAGAGGGAGCTGTAGAGGGCAAAAACTGTAGAGGAAGACAGAGAATGGAATACGTCAAGCAAATAATTGAGGACGTAGGTTGCAAGTGCTACTCTGAGATGAAGAGGTTAGCACAGGAAAGGAATTCGTGGCGGGCCGCATCAAACCAGTCAGTAGACTCATGACAAAAAAAAGTCAGGAAAACCTTTAGCACAAAATAGAAACAGCATTCCTACATAACACTTCCTATTAATAAACAAAACCAATAAAACAAAATAAAATTAGTACTAGACAAGTCTACATCAGGAGTTATGAAACATGGAGAGTGATACACAAACCAATTAAAAGAAGTGACAATTATCAATGTAACCACAGAATACATAAGGAACATAAGCAATATCAATAAGACAAACAGGAATAAATAAATGCAGGAAAATGGAGATGTTTGAGGGAACCTACAGTCTGAGAGTGTGGTGGTACTACAACATTAACATTATAATCAAAGCAGTGGCTGTGTAACAGTTTTCATTAAATAAATAAGCAAAATAAAATATGAACTGTATTTGATGAGACAACTACAAGGGGTGCTAAACATGGACGGTAATACCAGTACCAGTTAAAAGAAAGCCCTAACTTTTGAAACTACAGTCTATATGGAATACAAACACAACTCCAACAAAACAAAACAACTTGATGAATACACTGAAATGGGAATATGTAGGAAGAGACAGTGCGGGAAGTAATGAACAACAGAGATGATTATATGAAGTTGATGTAAATGGTTGCAATTCTGTTTGAGGCAAAGATTGGACGCTCTTTATTTGCTCTTCAAAAATTAATTTCACATTTTTCTTTCTACACAGCGGGAACAAATATGTTTCAATTACCGTAATAAATACAACCAGCCACTTTTTATGTATTTTCATTTATACAAATAAGCGATTAGGGATTTCACCCATGTTCAGCGGGCGTAGTAAAAATTTATATCTTCGGTTAGCACGTCGTCAAAATTGTCAGCTTGCTAACTGAAGATTTAAATATCAGTTACCCCAACTGAAGATGGGCGAAATTCCGAAACGCGTATTAGTATCAATAAAAATGCTTAAATCGTAGCTCGTTGCTGTATTTCTTAAACTAATATCATCCACAGACAATATGCTCAAAAAACAGTAAAATGGATAAATTAATGTGCTTCCACATCTGTTGGACACACTCTACATTTGAGAGAGGAGTATGACGTAGCGTTTGTTCTGAGCAAGCTTACTTACAAAGAGCACGTTGGACCGCCTACGAGGCATCTCCTTTATCCTTAGTAATAGTGGGGCTGTACCAAGTATGTGCGTCGTATGCGAATGGACGGTCGCGCGAAAGACAATCCCTGGTCTGAGCAAAACTGGCCAAGTATAATGTCAAAATTTGGAAGGAAGAAATGTGCTACTCGATTCCTTGGTGGAATAAGACAAACCACTCCCGACTCCACTTCATAGAGACGATTTGAAACAGTTTATTAAAGTCGGTGGCACTTTGAAGAATGCAGTAAGTAAGTTACCGAAAATATCAACAGCTAAGCTGAAGGAACGACTTTCATTGGACATCACGTTCGGATATTCATGAAATACGAAACATCTGACAACAAAATCAAAGACATTGAAAGATCGGCTAGGCTGTCTTTTAAAGAAGTTGTCAACACGTTCCTCATCAACTAGAGGGAGTAAAGTATTGGAAAACTCAATGAGCTTGAATGGGCTTTTTCTGCACACCAGCGTCAGGTATTTCCTGGAAAGTCTAGGTGCTGCGAGTCAGGGACAGGAAGAAACGTTCAAAGACGTTAAAGAAATATGGTACTGGGTCCTGTGTAACGTCGCAGCTGACTGGATATTATTGAAGCCAGCACAGTTAAGCAGCACGCACAAGAAAAGTTCGAAATAGATCTTTGAGGCGGGAAAAGAAGAGACGTTGGGATTGACGCTTTCGTATTAGTACTGAAGAATATAATACGTCAGTATAGTGGGAGCGCCTTCATTTACCTTTTCTTTTAATAAAGTGTTCTTTAATTTATTCGTTTTGGATCAGTTTTGTGGATCTCCATCATCTCATTGTGGAAAAACGTGATACAGGCGACAAAAATTGTTCAAAAGGCTCTGAGCACTACGGGATTTAACATTTGAGGTCATCAGTCCGCTAGAACTTAGAACTACTTAAACCTATCTAACCTAAGGACATCACACACATCCACGCCCGAGGCAGGATTCGAACCTGCGACCGCAGCAGTCGCACGGTTCCAGGCTGAAGTGCCTAGAACCGATCGGTCACACAGGCCGGCGATACAGGGAAAACTTTAACATTTCTTATCGTGGAAAATCAGAAACCAGTAGAGTCACCTTGTAACAAGTATTTGATTTAATACAAGAAACCGTTCACTGTAGGATGAAGAGGAACTGTAACATATTTATAATGACATGAAGAGTGTATATTCCAACATTGACCAGATTTCTACTGTTTTACACACAGGTAAGAAAACGTAATTCGTTGTACACCGATTATTGTGAGGCCACTTACTGATACTGTGTTGACATTATCGTGTATTTCGTAGTATGGAGATAGTGAGTTCATGTCAGCAACACGTTACTGTCGGGAGTTGGACTTAATATTGGTTCAGAAAATTAAGAAATTTTTCGAATGAGTCTGTGGAGGATTGGTAATTCAGATTGCGAATGTCTATAGACGTAGGGTGCTGAGACTAATCGATGAAGTTTTTCCTTTCCAGACTGAGTTAAACCTAATGTTTGACTTGTAGTTATGCATTTATTATTACTTTCTTTTTTCATTTAGCCAGGGAAACATTAATTACTTAAGAAAAGTTAATATACTCCTTCTGTGAGCAGCGCGCTAAAGCACACAACGTTTCGAACTTTGATGGATCAGTACATTAAAATATAAAGTTTTCAGTCAATGTAAGCCATTACATTTCTGATTAACAGATATCACAGTATTTTAGGTAATTTTATAATTAGAGTCTAACAGTCTACTTAAGTGGCGATGGAATCTTCAAATTACTTTTTTTGTAAGATGTATGAAAGTTAAAGATGCAGGGTACGGATTTGGTACAATAAAAATTAAGATCACCGGATAAAACGCTATTCCCACGTTTTAAAAAATCGCAGATTTCTCTTCTGAGCGGTGTTAACGGCGTCGAATCGGTACCGGCTGGTTAAGTTACCCACCACAGCTGATGTTAAGCAATCACAGCGAAGCGATCTGTTTGTGTCAGTAGTTTGTGTGGGATTGGCGCAGCTCTGTAAGGTGTCTCAATGTGGAGTCGCCGCAGAACGGCAATGGTGATTCGATGTGTCCATGACAACTTAGCGAATGATGCTGACCGATTTGCTTGTTTATCATCGCTGACAGTCCAACGTGTCCACTAGGCATGATATAGGAGAAGAGTTTTATCTTGACACAATTTTCAAACTTTCGGCTCCAACAAAAATAATACTGATATAATGCACACTCTAACATAAAAAGGAAACGACGCACTACGAAGAAATTATCCGACAGGGACGGAAATCGGTGGATGTATTATTGTACATACATAGAGAAAAAATGATTTCAGTTTCACGAAAAGTGGATAATTTATTCAAGAAAAAGAGCTTCCCAAACGGAGCAAGTCAATAACGCCCATATGCAAGCAGATATTAGTGTTGGAACTGGTTGATAGAGTTATCACCAGGCACGTCTTCGGCCTGGGATCTCATTGACTGGAATAAAATTGCTTTCACTGATGCGTCCGGATGACCTCAAAAAACGTGTGTGGAGACTCCCAGGCCAGCGATGGGAAAGCAACCTCACTGTCGCCCGAGATGCGGTGCGACAGCCAGGAGTGATGGTGTGGACTTCATAGCAGGACACCTTCGTTTGTCACCAGCAGCGTATAGCGGTACGTCAACGATATTCTACGCCCCGTTTTGTTGCCCTTCAAAAATGGAAATTTGTGGTAAGGTCTTATGGGACCAGACTACCGAGGTCAGCGGTCCCTAAGCTTACTCACTACTTAGTCTAACTTAATCTAACTTGCGCTAAGGACGACACACACACCCATGCCCGAGGGAGGACTGGAACCTCCGACGAAGGGAGCCGCGCGGACCGTAACTAGGCGCCCTAGACCACGCGGCTATCGCGCGCGGCTGTGGCCTTTCAGGACAAGCCATCCTCAGCATACATCTCAACCAGACAATACTCGCTCGAACATGGCGAGAGTTTCTACTGTTTGTCTTCGTTCATGCCGAAACTTTCCTCAGCCGGCAAGACCGCTAGATGTGCCCACAATTGAGAAGGTTTGGAGAGTTACGGTCAGGTATCTCCCACCACCACGGGAATTTTGATGGTCTAATGAGCCAATTGGCCGCAATCTGGTACGATATCCCTCAGGAGGACGTCCAACTCGCATATGGGTCAGATGTGAACCAACACGTTATTGACTTGCCCATTTTGTGAAGCCCTTTCTCTTGATCAAATCATCCTGTAACTGAAATTTTAATTATTGGTTTGTCTGTACATGTAAGTCATATCTGCCAGTTTCCGTCTCAGTCGGGAAATTCTTTCGGGGTCCACCGGTTCTAATTTTTCTTTCTTTATGCGTGCTGTAGTTTCTTTCTGAAAACATAAAAATGATTCCACAGAAATAAGGTTTTTCCAAATCTGAAAAATTATTTGAAGATTCCAGGTCGCTTAGTAGTAACGAATATTAAAGATATTTCAATCGAGAAAATTTCGTCAGTATTGTAATTAATAGTCCATGTGTTCCTTTATTATTCTACTGCTTGCAAATACAGTAATAAGTGAAATCACATGAATAAGAAGTGCTATCAGCAAAAACGAGTTACAAGTTGCAAACATTTTGAAGTAAAAGCTATTGGCAGCTAACACAAATTGCCATTTTGTAGACAGAGACAAACTTTTAAGACATTGAAGAAACTCAGTTCATGTGCGAATATCTGTTTCAAAGCTCAAGATGGTGCACCATTGATGAAGCATTGCTTAATCGTCCACTCGTGTTCGCATTTCGTGGACTAGTACCTAACGTTGCTGCCTCTGGATCACAGGGTCTCGGGTTCGATTTCCAGCTGCGTTGGGGATTTTTGTCTGCTCGGGGACAGGGTGTTCGTGTTGTCCTCATCATTTCATACTCAATCGTGAACGTGGTGAGATTGGATTGTGTTAGGATTGGGACTTTGCACGGACACTGATGACGGTGCAGTTGAGCGCCCCACAAACCAAACCTCGTCGTAGTCCACACGTTTTGTACCTAATTTTAAAAATATACAGAAATTTGCTCCCGGTAAAACGTAATTAAGATTATCCTCCCTATAGCTTCAACGTATTAGCAGCTATATGAAACCCAGCGTAACATACAAGCAACTGGCTAGCATGAGCTTCGAACGGAAACTTTGTGATACTCCCCTACATTACACAGCACCTATGTACAGGGTGACGATTATTGAACTATACGGAATAGAATGGTCACAACATCTGAACCGTTTGCGTTAGGACGTTTAGACCGTTGACAGAGGGCATGATGGGAACTAGTATTATAGGTTTAGCGACGGAACCCACTTTCATTTGGATGGGTTCTTCAATAAACAAAATCGGCGCATTTGGGGGACTGAGAATCTGCATTTCGCGATTCTTCACACGCAACGGGTGACAGCGTTGCATGCAGTGTCCAGTCACGGAATAATAGGTGCGATTTTCCTTAATGGCACGATAACTACCGAACGGTTCGTAAAAGTTTTGGGAGATTATTTCATCCTCATTATCCAAAGTGACTCTGATTCGAGAAGAAGCTCGATCCCACCCAAGCGGGAGAGAGTTTGGGGACAACATTCTGGCTATGGGTACGCAGAGGCCGCTGTTATGGGTATCGATTGGCCGACACATTCTCCTGATCTCAACGCATGCGACTCCTTTTTGTGGTGCTGTATTAAAGAGCACGAAAACCACTGCTCAGCTGAAAACAGCCGCTAAGGAGGTTCCGACACTTCAGCGGGTCGTGGAGAATTTCGCTATTCGTCTCCGCCACATAATCACCAAGGATGGCTGGCGCATCGAATACGTCATAACGTAAATCCGAATATCTGTAGTAACGTTAATGTTGAATAAAGTGTGTGCACGCCGTAGCTTGTAACGAATTTATGTTTTTTGCAAATAGTTCAACAATTGGCTCCCTGTCTGTAGAACACGTAATATTAGCAAATGCTGCACAAAACACAACAACATGTCTCACAAGAACAAAAAAAGTAGAAAATGTCAGAAACTGCTCATGGCGGTCTCTACTTAGCGTTAATGTGATTCTATATACAGTCACTAGATTACTACACCGACCACGAAGCACCCTGTCTTCCTAGGTACACTGTCCTATACATGCAACACTGTCCCCCCACCTCTCTTCCCCAACAATAATACTACTTAAGGCAAGGTTCTCATTGAAATGAGCAACAAATAGGGAAAGTTCATAAATTTTTATGAGACAATGAAAGACATACAAGGATCCACTTGATGATTACAATTGATCATACTTTGAACTTTATTTTAGATTTTCAATTCCAAAAAAAAAGGCACCCGTAATTATGGTTTTCTCAAGTGCCTGCGACTGTGAAGTACGAAACCTGCGTGCAGTGTAGCCCCTCAGTAGCTGTCAAATCATAAATGGAAAATGTCAATCGATACTACATTAAATTCATGGGATCTTATGCGTAGCCAAAATGTGATAACCTCAAATTTTACGATGTGGTGCTAACTCGAACTTTGAGTTCGACGTTTGTGGTTTGCTTCACTTTTTACGGCTTTACAAAAAATAATTAATATTAACAAGTTTCATATGTTACACGTATTAGTTCCCAAAAGAAGGGTTCGGTTTTGGGGGGTCAAAGGTAGAAGTTAATAGGATGAACCATTTTATTTTATGCTGCACGCAGTTTAGAAAAATCTTTTCTCGAGAGAACCCTATTTAAGGTTTAGGGAAACTTTTTTATATGTGTTATTAGTTCAGCTCGCATAAAAACTACATGTCATAAAATAGTTTTGGTGTCGCTAAACGCAAATGTGAGGTTACAAAAATGTGTGTGAAATCTTTTGGGACTTAATTGCTAAGGTCATCAGTCCCTAAGCTTACACACTTCTTAACTTAAATTATCCTAAGGACAAACACACACAGCCATGCCCGAGGGAGGACTCGAACCTCCGCTGTGATCATCCGCACAGTCCATCACTGCAGCGCCTGAGACCGCTCGGCTAATCCCGCGCGGCTGTGACATTACATTTTCAAACTGCAAAAAAGGTAATCCAATATGGTGGACCAAAAATTATACTTAGACCAAAATGTGACAAAAATAATGTTTTCGTTGCTTACATATAGTCTGCAATTCCTGGGCCGTATATCAACCTTTCCTCTAGCTGGAATTGTTACTGGAGAGCAATTGTCACGTTCTTCTTGCCGAGAAAAGTCGATCTCGCTGAGGTGGATATTCTGCGTTCGGAAATCTGCACACCTTGTTCGTCAGCTATTTCGATTAATATGTTTGATTGCATACTACAGTGTTAAACATTTTGTGAGACTACTTCGAACAATGCGCTGTAGGAATCTTTTCGTCCCAACATTCTAGACACATATGTCGTTCCAAAAATGCTATAAAATCGAATTTTAGACAATTTTTAATGAGAACCTGACTTTAAGAGGAGTAGTCGCAACCGACTGGGACAGCTGTCCTTACCAATGACAGCTGTCCTTACCATTGACAACCTGTTTCAAATCTGAAAGGAGCAATCACTGTCCTAGATAACATAGCGAAGGGAATTGTAAGAGATGTAGTGGCCCATCTCAACCAGAGTTCGAGATAATATAGTGAAGGGTACTGTATGAGATGTACATGTGAAGTATGTTACCCCGCAAAAGAACATTGACGCACGTCTTCAGTGGCCTAAAGAACACACAGATTGGTCCGAAGCCGACATGGGGCGTGTAATGTGGCCGAATGAGTCACGAATTTACTTCTTTTCAAATGGTGCGAGGTGCCGAGTAGTCTGGCGTCCTGTGAGGCGTTTAACCGATCTTTGCTTAGTGTGTACGCCTCTTATGTCTTAGGTAGTGTTTTTTGTGCCACTGTTTGCTCTAGCTGATTTAGGATACCGTGAATATGAACCAGGATATATACGAGGGGCCGTCAATGAGTAATGCAACGTTTTATTTCTCGGCCAATTTCGGTTGAAATTTTCTGTGGTACATCGTGTAGTGTTACCGCTTCAGCCGTCATAGTTCCATGAAATTCCAATAGGTGGCGGCGGTTTACACAGCCTTCAAACTAGCGTTCTAAGCAGAGACCTGACACTGAGTTTCTTTTGTCGGAAAGACAGAACATCTCAGATATTCATAAGCGCTTATAGAAGTTCTACGAACACCTGGCAGCGAACAAAAGCATGGTGAGTCGTTGGTGGCGAAGTCATCTGTCGTCATCACAACAATGTCGCGCAAACCTGAACGATCTTCTACGTGGCGATCAGCCGCACAAAGTTGTGGCTCCTACAGTGCTGGATCGTGCGGACACTGTCATTCGAGGTTATCGATGGGTCACAATCATTAACGTCGCTACACAGAAGACTCATAAACAGCAACGGAGTACCATGCGGGAGGAACTGCTAGTGCTGTACGACGTCGATAGTGACAATTTTTTGCCGTACATCGTCACAGGCAATGAAACATGGGTTCATCACTTGTAACTGAACGGCAATCAATGTAGAAGTGCCACACCACCTCTCCTCCAAAGAAAAAGTTCAAAACTGCAGACTCGGCTAATAGTCATGGTGCAATTCTTTGCTGTTTGCTGTTCTCCTAACCCCCTGGTACGTATTTTGCGACCCTCAGAGAATTGAAGAAACAAATTCAGATTGTTCGTCACCACAAAAATACTTCTCCTTCACCTTGACGACGCAAGGCTTCATTCACGTCTGCGCACCCGAGAGGGGCTGACAAAACTTCATTGGACTGTTCTTCCGCATCTACCCTACAGTCCTTATTTCGCATCTTCCACCTGTTGGGCCCAGTGAAGGAAGTACCTTGATGCTGATGTTTTTGATGTAGTAAGACGCTGGATCCGACGTCGAGCAGTAGAGTGGTACCATTGTAGTGAAACGACGTAAGTTTTGTATAAATGATTTTCTTTTGACATATGAGCATGTGCAGACTTTGTCACCAACGTCAGTTACAAAACACTTCAGAATTATTTAAACTCTTTATATAAGTGGTCGCTGAATGGTTCTTGAACGAAACTATAATTAAAACATCATCATTTCAGTCGTAAACGCAGAATTACGGCACTCAATCCAATTGGTTTTGCACAAACTTTTTTCAATTTAGATGTCATTTGTTTTTTCTCAGACATTATATTAACGCAAGAATCTGCTTTAATAAATATTAAAACTACAGTGAATAAACTTTTAAGACGCAAACTCACGATGAACGTTGTCAAAATTAATAATCTTGTCAAATAAATCAATAATTCTTCATAAATAAATTCTCGGAACACGTATTTAAACTTCTGTAGTATACACTAGTTTATTGTCTTCCTATATACTACATATAGACGTGAACCTGAGCCTTGACAAGATAGGACTGCAAATTTACAACATGATTAAACTTTCTATGACGTCATTATTGTAGAAACATTACAAATTCTTATTTTTTTAAGTTTTTAGAAGCACGACGCAACAACTCGGTTTCTGGATCTTCTGTTGCTGTTTGGCTGTCGACACGCGACGTATAGTGGCCAGTGATTTTCTCTCTGGTCCCGGCAGCAAAGATGCTGCCTTCGTTCGTTGCGCCGCCCTCTCCGTACATGAAACATAAAAATAAATACAAAACTTTAGGTAATTCACAACAATTACATATATTACAAAATACTTAAACAAGACACTAAATTAAACTTACATTCACCTGCAAACTGGGCTGACACTGGTGGATGGGTGACGCTTCAATTTCACGTCGCACTACACCATGCGGGCATCTAGGCCTTCCCAGTAAGCAGGCGTAAGGCGGTCGCGGTGAACTGATGTTGAAAAACAGTGTTTTGTAGCCGAAAGAATGAGGAATAATATGGTGTATTGGAATCCTGAGTAAAACCAACCTACCTTCAGGAAAAAAATGTGTTGCACACGTCCCTGGTACTCTAACATTATCGGTGACAACGTATTTCCCTCCCTTCTGTATTTTCATGATGAGTGTGCCGTGAATTGTATCGTATTCTCAGATCCGAGCTCACGAGGCTGCACGAATCCTTTCCTGGTTTGACCCACAATAACAAGGAGGGCCACATGCCAATCGGATTTTGTACCGTATTTTGTTTATTCTTACAGTAGGACAAGTTTAAATGTAACATTAATGAACCAACGCAGTTCGACGCAACTCTCAAAAATTCTCGAGGATATTAATTTTGGAGTTTTCTGAGCGTCGTTAATACCCTAAGACAAAGTTATATTACGGATAGCCCGCATGGCTGTATAGTTGAACGCTTGCTTACAAGATATGGTTGGCCTCGGTTCGATTCCTGATCGTCGTAAAATTAAAAAAAAGTTCAAACGTGTGTGAAATACTAAGGGACCAAACTCCTGAGGTCATCGGTCCCTACCCTTACACACTACTTAAACTAACTTAAACTAAATTATACTAAGAGCAACACACACACCCATGCCCGAGGGAGGACTCGAACCTCCGGCCGGAGGGGCCGTGCAGTCCGTGACATGGCGCCTCAAACCGCACGCCCACTCACTGTGGCAAAATTTTAAACAAAGGTGCACTCTCCAGCAACAGTTCCATGAAGCATAAATTACATAATGATGCCAAAAAAATTTATTTGTAATGTTTTTTTTTTTTCAATGTAATGTATTTATATAAGAAAATCAGTATTTAAGAATTAATATTTGCATTGCAAACTGCTTATTTTGCCTTGATTTGTATCTTCTCTATTCTCATAACACTTGTCTTTAAAAACGTCGTGTTTGACAATAGCAAATATTTACTTTATAGCTCTGCGTTTCCATTTATAGTCTGCTCTACATGCGACATTGGTAGTCAAATATATGGACAAGATTTTCAAAGTTTCTGCATCATACACCTAAGAGTGATAGGTCACCTGAAGAGGTAAAGTATCTAATACCCAGCAGAGAGTGAAGCTTTAAATAAAATGACTTGTATGGAGGATGTGGACAATGCTCTAAGGTGAAATATTTGTTAAAAAACTGCTTTTAAATTATCTGATATATTATTACTTGTATGAAAATCATGTTACAACACCCATTAACATTAGCAAAGGGAAACACTGATACCAAACACTTAACAGTCAAAAATGTTAGACACGTAATTAATAAACATTAAATATACCGGACTGTGAAAATTACTCAGTCTTTGACGAAAAATCTGAAGTTCTCTGATATGGATGTTTCACTCAACAATGTCACTAACTACTCGCGAGTGCAGTGCCAACAAAAAAAATATTACCTTCATTCATCTTCGTCTACTTTTCTAATACAATTGATCTTATTTTATTTAAAATACCTAATCAGATTCTTCTCCTCTCTTATATAGTATACTAACACAAACCATTTTACTTAAACACGGATGCACATAACTTTTCGTCTACGTTCCCATGAGTCCTCTACTCGGTATTTGTCTCATTAGTACTTAAACGACAGAGCTTTCACGCTCCTCGCTCCGATACTGAAGAGTCACCCTGGAGCCTGTCAAGCTATGGATTTCGAATTCTTGCGAAATCTCTTATACGTTATGCTCCTTGCATCATCTTTCATCACACCACACAATGCGATGTACTCCCACTGTACAAAGGCATATGGCTTTTTCCGATCTATCAGCTATACTATCTACATTCGAGCAATATTTCGCAAGCAGCCGCAACATTCAGGAGTCATGCATGACAAACATTCAAATCGGAAAACTATTCTCGTTACATATTTGGCCACTCATTTGTAGTCTGTCGTTAAACGGACGAACCAACGGACGAATTTCCATTGTTCTTTCCTCCAGAAACGCGCACAGGATCTTTCCCAAATTTTCACCGCACATTACAAAGTGCGGATTTCAAACCAGTGGCAATATACGCAAAACCTTGGAAAGGTTGTATGTTCTATCACTCCGTCTTCAGGCAACAAGTGGCCCATCGGGACTATCTGGTGCGGTGTCATCCTCAGCTAAGGATGTGGATAGGAAGGGCGTGTGGTTAGCACACCGCTCTCCCTGGCGTTACGATGTTTGTCTTGACTGGAACCGCTACTATTCGGTCGAGTAGCTCCTCAGTTAGCATCGCGAGGATGAGTGCACCCCGAAAAATGGCAACAGCGCATGGCGGCCTGGATGGTCACCCATCCGGCCACGCCCGACAGCGCTTGACTTCGGTGGTCTGTCGACAACCGGTGTATCCACTGCGGCAAGGCCGTTGCCTTGTATGTTCTAGCCACACTTTAATTCCCTGTTTTCCAGTTATACAGTTTAGTATAGTGTCTGCAGATATCATATAGCATTTATGAAAGTATACAGTACAATCACCAACAAACATTATTGCATTTCGTACCTACCATATGGCCGAACTTGCTAATAAAGACTTTGGTAAATCTGCTTATATGTCAACCTCCGCTTTGTCTTTGTATACACGTAACAGGAGGAAAATATCTGTAAATGAGTCTGTATTCATTTGGGTAAAAGGTAAAGGTGTATGTGAATATGTAAAGTTTGTTGGCATTGCAAGTGGGCGGTTGTTTTAGAGTGGGCGGTAGTGTTTGGCGCGCTGGCTAGACATGAGAACGCCAATTATGTCTACATTGAGGTAGGTATGGAAAGCACAATTAGTCTCACGTGAAACAGGTATCTTGCTCAATAAATACTTGTTAGTAAAAGTCGCTTTTTCCAGTAGAGATATTAGGAGAAGCCAGCAGGTCGTAATTACTTTCCTGCGAGAGTATTACAACGCCGTAAATCGATCATCTTCATACGTAAATAAATTATGTTGAAGCTAACTAAAATGTGCGAACGACTACGAAATACCACGAGTGTAAGTATGAGGTGCAGGCTGCGGGCCACAGTCGCCATTCGCCGATAGGATGCCTTACGATCTAATTCTGTCGTAAGACCACACTGAACCGTGGCGGCTTGGTTCTGTCAAATCACCCGGCGTGGGTAATAGAGGACAAGCGGTTCCTCGTGACAGAGAGCGTCTTCCAGCGAGGGGACGCTGCCCTGCAGACGCAAGCGGACCAGCGGCGGTTGCTGTCAACAGCTCGAAGCGATGCACTGTGAAGGACCCGGTTCTCGTCACGTTGGCCGTTAAGGTACCTTCACACCGAAAACCATCTCCAACAAACTCGGTTGACAACTGTTTTCGTCTCCAAGTTTGACTTAGTCTTCAACTGTTGCCAACAGTTGTTTGAAGTCGCGAATCTGAACAACTACGACGGTAAGTCAATTATTATTCACAATGTAGTTGTAAAATTTCATTGTAATCAAATAGGGAACTTATAAGAACATCATTTTTCGACATAGTCTCCTTGATTTTCAACGCACTTAGTCCATCGTTGTACAATCTTCCTGGTACCCTCATAAAAATAGGTTCTCGGTTGAGCTGCGAGCCAGGAATGCACCGCGCTTTCACTGCTTCGTCAGATGCAATTGACGGCCCCTTAATGCATGTTTGAGTGAACCGAACACGTGATAGTCAGAAGGGGCAAGATCAGGACTATATGGAGGATGATCCAATACTTCAAATTTGAGTTTCTCGAGCTTTTCAGCAGTGTGGGCAGCAGTATGCGGACGGGTATTGTCGTGCAACGACACAACACCTCTTGACAGCAATCCTCGGCGTTTTCTTCGAACTGCAGGTTTTACTCTGATAGTAAGCATATCACTGTAACGTACACTGTTTATTGTTGTGCCCATTTCCCCATAAGGTTCCAGTACTGTACCCTGTGCATCCCAAAAAACTGTAAACATACGTTTCCTGCGAACGGTTGGGTCTTGAACCTTATCTCGCGCGGTGAATTTGTATGTATCTATTCCATACTCTACCGTTTACTCTCCGACTCGTAATGATGGATTCATGTTTCGTCACCAGTAATGATCCTGTCTAAGAAGTTGTCCCCTTTGTTACATTAGCGATCAAAATGTTTTTTGTAGATGTCCAACGGCGTTGGTTTACGCAAATGTGTGAGTTGTTTTGGGACCCTTCTTTTCACAAACTTTATGAAACCCAAGTCTGTTGTGGATGATTTCGTAGACAGAACCGTGACTAATTTGCAGATGATGTGCCCCCCTTCGTCAATACTTAATCGTCTGTCTAAGAGAATCATCTCACGTGAACGCTTAACGGTTTCTGCATTTGTGGCGGTAAACGGTGGTCCGGCTCCATCGTGCGTAACACCATTTCGGAATTTTTAAATCAATTCCTAGACATTGCGTTGTGGCAAAACACTGTTCCCATACCTCACCGAAAGTCTTCGATGAATTACGATCCATGATACGCCTACAGATTACAAAAAAACAGATCACTGAACGTTGCTCTTCTTTGGTGCAAATAGACAGAGGAGGAGCCATGATCAACAGCACGACAGCGATGAAGAAACTAACCTAGCAGCTTGAAAATTGCAAAGATATAACGACAACTAAACAAAGCATGAGTCATCAAAGTAAAACGTAAGTGCTACCAAAATAAAGAAAAAATCACTAAATTGCGGATAATAGTTGATTTACCCTCGTATTTGAGGTTAGTTTTGTCTCGAGATTGTAGTTTATGGTCAGTGAGCATAAGTACGGCAGAGTTGTTTGACTCGCGCATGCGCATTTGCCGTGTCGTCTGCTGTGTTCCTTTCAACAATGGCAACTCCCGAGTCGTCAACAGATCCAACAATTCAGTTTTTGTTAGAAATTGAAATGAGGAACCCTCTGTAGGATCCTTCTGATTCTGCATATAGAGACAGATATAAAAATAAAGATTTATTGAAAGACGTTTGGGATAAATTTGGTGTTCCGCTTGTGGAGTGTGAAAGGAAGTGGATAAATACGAAAACACAGTACAGTCGTGAACATTGTAAAATGGTCAAAACTAAAAGTGAGTCTGGGACAACTGAGATTTAAGTTCCGAAACGGATATTTTTCGAGCATATAAAGTATTTGGAAAGCATGAACAAGCTAAGAACAAAAACATTTACAATCGTAAGTAATATGCCATGCACCAGCGTAGCTGAAGCTGTAAGACTTTTCGTCGGAAATTGTGAAATTAGAACTATACTTACACCGGAAATTTATTTATTTCTCTTGTCATATCGTTTTGTCAACATCTGATACAAAGTAATTTCCAAATTAATGGCTTACATTGTTAATAACTAAAGTTATAAGCATTTTGTTTAGATGTTTTTAATTACATTTGAATTTTCACTCAATATTTATTTATTCATATTTCTCCTGCCATTTCACTTTATCAACATCCGATACAAGGTAGACTGCAAATTCGTCCCTTATATTCCTTGCGGTTCATCCAGCGTTGTCTCCCTTTCTCTGAAGACATTTATTGTGCGGAGACATCCTCCAACTGCTACACGAAACCCTGCCCACATTAAAACTGCCAGATGGTGAGTAAACTGTGGTACTTTCCTAATTTCTTCTAAGAAAACTGTGCAAAGACACAGTTGCAGAAGCCACCAACGTTGCTTTTTCGGGACGTAGTTGTAGACACCGAAAAACTGCTTACAATATTGCAAAAAAATTCTCCACAATTCTTGTAGTGCGAGACATTCGGTAATTAAATATTCTTTCCGGCTGCCTTTCTCTTGCCATCCTATCTATAGTTTCATCATGTACTCTCAAAGAACAAAAGCATCATTTCCCACCATAAGAAATGGCAAATCTTCACAATCAGAATCAATTCCCATTCCTTTTCGGTAACAAAAAACATTAACGCCGAACGTGTGTTTACAAGAGATTGAAACTGTTGTCAACATTTTCCAACAGTTGTCAACAGTTCTATATTTGCCAAACTCACAACAGTTGCAAGTTTGCCAAACTTACAATAATTGTATGTTTTGGTTTTTCCTCTCGACTGGGGATTCACTTTGTACGAACTAATGTATGGACAGTCTGATGCCTTCGAGAGCCTGATTCATTGGCCTTTGGATTATGAGATCACTGTGTAGTCCAGCGGCTCCTTGAGCTTAAATTTGGTTACGTACGTTAGATAGTCTAAGTCGGGAGACGGCAATATTTGTGGTATCAGGATTTGCTTCCTGTCCCGGCATCTTCCCTCCCTGTACTGGGCACAATCAAGGCGCTGCAATGCCTATTATGTGGTTTTAATCAGCGCATGCTCATCAGGAAATCTGACAGGGTAAAAGTATTTAAAATTTTATAAATGACTGGTGATTCCATGAAAACTATTGCCTTTGGTGGAAACAGAACCCTTTCCTTACTGAACGCCTGGTTACGAGATACTGTGAAATGGTTTCGGGGTACCGCTACTTATACGCTCCTTGAGTGTGTTCCAGTCTTACAGCTGTTGTGACACACACAGAGTGCGTCGAGTCTGTTCGTCCCACAGTTCTCTTGTGGACTTGCTCCCTACGTGCATCGGCTCCCGACATCGTCTTTTCCGAGCCTGCCGCCTCCAGCATCACCCCACGACGCAAGGAATTAAATTATGTAACACTATTGTGGGCTCATGCCCCAATAATTGAAATATTTGGTTTTATTCTCCTATTTTAAAAGAGATATTGTGTTAATCTCGTGTCTTAATTAATGTGAGTTTAAGAGCTTAACTCTGATGTGTTAACCTTTTGCAGAGTCATGAACGGTCGTTGCCAGGTTTGTTAAATTTAACGATGGCCATGTTTAAACTGCTGAACAGCCGTGATTGGCGGTTTCTTAATTGGTTAAATTTTTTCATAAAGCTTCGTTATCTGGCACTAGCCCAGGTTTTAATTAAAGGGCTTTTAAATGTAGAGACAATACCGTCAGCGGGATGCATTTATAAGTAACTGTCTTGATTATCCATCATATTCCTGGTTTTACATTAGTTGGGATACGGTTTGTGGATTTTAATTGTGATATAAGATTCTAGAAGGCCAGCTGGACGTCTGCATCAGAATAACTACGCGTCGTGTTGGCATTTACAATTTCCTTTTCCCAAATGTGCAAAATTCCATTGTTCATGTTTTATTTGAGGGCCCTGTGCGCTTGTTTCTAAATTGTTCTCCTTTTTTCGGTTCACTCCATTTTTAAATTTGTTAAGTGGCAGTAGCTGTTGGATATATGCTAAAATTTGACTTAGTGTGAAACTGGAAATTTGTACCATATAGTCAGTTTGTTTAACGTGAAAGTGGAAATTAGCACTCGTATAATAAATGATAAATGATGATTTTTCCCCTTCACCCGCTACACTACTTTCACGTAATTTTATCTGAGTGCCCGGGCTCGATTTAATACGCTCTCATGAAATTGTTAGTTTTCAGTTAATTATCAGTTTTTTCGATATTATCAATTATGCGTTTTAGTTAATAAACACATCATGGTAGCATCTTATTTGAACGTTATCTCGAATAATATAGCTTACCACTTCATCACTTACAATAGTAGGGTGCAGAGCTGGCGTTTACAGATAACCCAACGGCACTGATACTGCTTTTGCGAGGGACATAAACTTCGAGAGCTTCTCGGACAAACAGGTAGAAAGAATCTTACACGAAGACTCAAGAAGATAGTCCAAGAACGGATTATTTTGATCGCAAACGTCGGATGGAAGAGCACGGCCCGTCGTATTTTATGCCTCTTACATCTTCCATTTTAGATTCACAGGGTAAACTGAGACATTTTACAAGACGCCCGCACTCATGCTAAACCTAGTGGAATGTTTCAGTCGGTGACCTTGTAGACGGTCATACAGGGGTGTCCAGTAGAACTGACCACTCTTTCCCTCCCGAGTCTTGCGGTAATTCAGCCAGGTCGTCGTTGAACTGGCTTATTGACCCCGGTATGGAAATTCTTCTTTCCTGTTACGTGGAGATGCTCTCATAGTTTTATGTCCCCTTGCAGGACTGCAGCAGGGCCGTTGGAGTCTGGAAATACAATATTACTGCCTGTGTCTTACGTAATGAAGTGGGAATAAGTTTTTGTGCAAATAATGTTCACGTGGTATACCATTATGGTTCATTTATTTAAGAATCACCTTAAATGAACTTGTTCACATTGATTATAAGCCAACTATTAACGGTACGAGAGATGGTTTACCGTATGAATAGCTCAAGAGGTATCCTGTCAACGATTGCCGGCTATGGCCCACAGTTTGTGATTTGCGCGTACTATCGTTTATGTTCCATAAGATCGTACATCTTCGGTTCTGCCAAAGTTATTCAACTATTTATTAATATCAACATTTCCTGGCATAGTAAAATCACTGAAAGATGGTCGGTAGACTCCTCCCACTGCCTGAGTGGCAAAAGGCAACTTTAGTTAGCAGTTATTTGTTAATAATAATCACTTGCTTGGCGCCAGAATAAATGTATTTTGCCTGCGTATTTCTGTGCTGACGTCACGAGCGATTCCTGCATCGAGACCTCATCCCACTGGCCCTGAAAGCGCCGGATGGCGAACCGCCTCTGCTAGCCAGTGTGGGAACCACAGTCCGCACCTACTGATACAGTACTGATACATTGATTTATGTATGTTTGCTACACGAGGTAACGCTACGCGAAACATGGGAGTAGGTTACCTTCTTTCAGCTTCGAATATTGTAAAGAAAACTGGCTAGGAAGTTAAAAAAAATATGTATAGCAACATTTGTTTATCTGCTCTATGATACAACCAACCAATGAGCTTCCACTGTCTCCTCCAAAATGGAGATCCATTGTCGTCAATAGGAAGTACCGATTTCTCACAACGGCTCAAACTTTATGGACGTTGATGAATTTTTCAACAGTTTTATAAAGCCAATGAGACCACAGCTCTTAAGCCATATTTATTACAGTCGGATGAACAGAAACCGATATAGAGTTGTAGTGCTCCTTAAAAAGCAAGAATTTTATATGGCTGAAACACGCTGAATGCATGAAACGTTAATAAGTAGAGGGTAGGTACAGGATGTACATAAAGTCCGGGAACACTTTCAATTATTTATTGCACAAGAACCAAACATTGTACAGATAGCATACATATGTCATTTTCAAGAGAAACCCTGAAAGTTTCTTTCGTGTATATCGACAAAGCGTGGTTTGGTAATTTGCCGATAGTCAGCGCTAATCGCAAACATGGCGAGTTCAGGTGCAGAGGAAGACATTCTTCGTCGAGAGCTCCGCCACTGAATATTCCTACTTGAAGTTGTTCCAGGAATGGCTGAGGCCTCAAATGCAGTCGGACTCTCCGTTCATCTTTCAGCAGGATAGGGCTCAGCCCTATTTTCAGATCACCAGATATCACTCCGTGTGACTTTTTTCTGTGGTGACACATTGAAGATCTGGCATACGTGCCGCCTCTACCACGTGATGTAGCATAGTTCCGAGAGAGAATACGGGAAGCGACAGCCACAGTCAACGTTTCCATGCTGGGAACGGTATGGCAAGAATACGATTACGCTATTGACGTCTGCCTGGTCCCTCATAGTTCGCATATCGGATGTTTGTAAAAAAAAAATTCAGAGTTTCTCTTCAAAATGCAGTATGTGTTACATCTGTACAATGTTTAGTTCTTGTGCAATAAATAACTGGAATTGTTCTCGGACTTCATGTACACCGTGTATAAGTAAAATAAGAAGGCCAGTAACGGACATACTAAACCATAGCATGCTGCAGTACACATCTGGGCAGTTATCAAATTCCTATTGTTATAGCGACCTTCCGAGACATGCAACTTCCTCATTACATTAGTTTATAGACAGACTACACACCCCCAAAGTCGTCTCATGGTACACATCGGTCTCTGTCGATAGGGGCGGTGTAGGTTTCCTCAGCCGTTCGCCACACATCCACCAGCGCCAATGCCAATCCGTGCATGGTAATCACTCATCGACGCTGAAACAACAAAACCGCTCTTAAATCTTTTTCGATGTGTTTTTGGGGAAGGTAAAGAACGTCTCTTTACTACCTCCTTCTCTGTAGAATATGTCACTTCCTTTGTTAGCGATAGTAAGTGTCAGTCTCTTCTGGGTCGGCACTACAGTCATTCTAAATTACAAGAAAGGCACCACTCCACCAATATGTATTTTAAATTGTGCTTTATTACGCTCTGTTAGTTTCGAGTTTAGCCAATTTTGAAGTGCATTTACACTATGTGATCAAAAGTAACCGGACACCCCCAAAAACATACGTTTTGTCATATTAGCAGCATTGTCTGCCACCTACTGCCACGTACTCCATATCAGCGACCTCAGTAGGCAATAGAGCAGAATGGGGCGCTCAAAGGAGTCGCTAGTGTCATACGTCTGTATGCGAGATTTCCAAACTCGCAAACATCCCTAGGTCCACTGTTTCCGATGTGGTGGTGAAGTGGCAACTTGAAGGGGCACGTACAGCGCTAAAGTGTGCAGGCCGACCTCGTCTGTTGGCTGACAGAGACCGCCGACAGCTGAAAAGGGACGTAACGTGTAGGAGGCAGACATCTATCCAGACCATCACACAGGAATTCCAAACTACATCAGGGTCCACCTCAGGTACTATGACAGTTAGACCGGAGGTGAGAAAATTTGGATTTCTTGTTTGGGCGGCTGCTTATTAGCCACACATCACGCCGGTAAATGCCAGACGACGCTTCGCTTGGTGTAAGGAGCGTAACCATTTGACTATTGAACAGTGCATAAGCGTTGTGTGGAGTGACGAATCACGGTACGCAATGTGACCATGCGATGGCAGGGTGTGGGTCTTGCGTTTGCACGGTGAAAGTCATCTGCCAGCTTGTGTAGTGCCAACAGTAAAATTCGGAGGAAATGGTGTTATGGTGTAGTCATGTTTTTCATGGAGGGGGGCCTCCACTCTTGTTGTTTTGCGTGGCACTATCACAGCACGTGGTCGGCCATCAGGATTTTCAGTGATTTGTTTATATCGCGTCAGACACATACCGGTATGGTTCCTACAGCAGAAGACACGACTTACTTCATTGCCTGTTTCACAGATAAATTCAATGAATGAGATATACGTGAGCAGGAATAATCCCAATAGCATTTCTTACATACAATTGCCATTCAAAGGCTGTACCGTAGTCTTCATCTCATCAGTTGCTATGCGAGAACAGGCGGTACAGGGCTTATCTGCCACCGATCCTGTTTCCGAAACTTTCTTATCAATTTCCTGATGGAACATGCCGCGACCCATTCCCTGCCAGGTTGTCGCTGATTGAAGTCTCTGGTAACTGTCTTAGAACTCCGGCCACCAGGTAGCAGGTTGGTATCGATCCTATCTTCTTTGATCAGCGACCTATTGTCCTTCACAATGACGGCACACCTGTAACGACAAAGACAAAACTTGACCAGGTTGGAGCATGTTGCATGACTTATTGAACATATTACAACAAATGATGGATAATTTGTTAACTATAAAGATACCACCAAATTTACCGTTACAACACGTATCACATGACCCCGCTTCAATTGAAGGAATAAGAGCTGAGTCCTACATGAGGGATACCAAGATGGCAGCTGGCTCCACTAGTCATCATAAATCCTCCTCCCCCCATTCCCCCCCCCCCCGCCAAACTCATTTGCTTATATCCAATTCTCGCGATATTTAACCCTCTCCCCACCTGAGGGACATCGTACAGATTGTAGCTTCACTTCTGAATTTGTCTTTACAAACATAACGAAGAAATTTCGTTTTAATACTTGCTTCCTCGTTTTGCTTTTGTTGATGTTCATCTTATGTCCTTGTTTCAAGACACTGTCCATTCCGTTCAGCTGCTCTTCCAAGTCCTTTGCTGTCTCTGACAGAATTACAATGTCACCGGCGAACCTCAAAATATTTATTTCTTCTCCATGGACTTTAATACCTACTCCGAATTTTTCTTTTGTTTCCTTTACTGCTTGCTCAATATACATCGGGGAGACGCTACAACCCTGTCTCACTCACTTCCCAACCGCTGCTTCCCTTTCATGTCCCTCGTCTTTTATAGGTGCCATCTGGCTTCTGTGAAAATTGTAAATAGCCTTTCGCTCCCTGTATTTTACCCCTGCCACCTTCAGAATTTGAAAGAGAGTATTCCAGTCAACATTGGCAAGGCTTTCTCCAAGTCTACAAATAGTAGAAACGTAGCTTTGCCTTTTCTTAATCTAGCTTCTAAGATAAGTCTTAGGGTCAGTTTTGCCTCACGTGTTCCCATATTTCTACGGAATCCCAACTGATCTTCCCCGAGGTCAGCTTCTACCAGTTTTTCCATTCGTCTGTAAAGAATTCGCGTTAGTATTTTGGAGCCGTGACTTATTAGACTGATAGTTCGGTAATTTTCACACCTGTCAACGCCTGCTTTCTTTGGGATTGAAATTGTTGGTGGTGTCACCGCCAATACCACACTTGCTAGGTGGTAGCCTTTAAATCGGCCGCGGTCCGGTAGTATACGTGGGACCCGCGTGTCGCCACTATCAGTGATTGCTGACCGAGCGCCGCCACACGGCTGGCCTAGAGAGACTTCCTAGCACTCGCCCAGTTGTACAGCCGACTTTGCTAGCGATGGTTCACTGACAAATTACGCTCTCATTTGCCAAGACGATGGTTAGCATAGCCTTCAGCTACGTTATTTGCTACGACCTAGCAAGGCACCAGTATCCGTACTAATGATATTGTGTAGCATAAAGAGCGACGTTATCCATTAATGGATTAAAGTTAAGTATTCCACCAGCTACGTCCGTTTTTCTCAATTCTAATTCCCTTGTCATGTTCCAGACCTCACGCCAGCAAACGTGAGCTAAAACGCGTGCATTTCGGCCTCCTTTAACCATACGGTTGGCTCTCCTGCCAACCACAACATTATTATATTTTGAAGTCTGAGGGTATTTCGGCTGTCTCATACATCTTGCTCACCAGATGGTAGAGTTATGTCAGGACTGGCTCTCCCAGGTGATGCTGAAGGATTTAGATTAGGAAATGAGACACTTAAAGTAGTAAAGGAGTTTTGCTATTTTGGGAGCAAAATAACTGATGAGGGTCGAAGTAAACAGGATATAAAATGTAGACTGGCAATGGCAAGGACAACACTACCAAACTCGAAATTGTCACTAGGTTTAAAACCTGTGACGTTTACATCCGCGAAATTCGCCGATGAACCCCATATTTTTACGCCCATTGCCGTGAATGTGGACGCCATCTATGAGGTAGTCTCTGCAGACGTGAATATGGTGTTGGCCACTGCAGCCGAAAGGTAAACACTGAACTGTCAAAAGCAGGCGTGTAGGAGAAGGAATACTGCGGCTTAACCCGGCTGTGTAAGGGCAGGGAAATTCGACAAGCACGCTTTCTTTGTACAAATGACCTGCAGTAGCCGAGCGGAAATACGGCGACATATTCACGAAATTCAGAGCTATGCTTCAGAAAGGGCATACAGAGTAACCATAAAAAGCAAAGCAGAGCACGGCAATGAAAGGAATTCATTCACGCTTGTCAATGTCTTATTATAACTCTTACTTTATATATGCTGATGAATAATTACAGAAACTAAACAAGAAATTAATAGCTACTTGCTATACTTATTTAAACAAAATATCTGATGACAGGTGAACGTGTCAGCTAGGGTCACTGACCATCTTAGATCTGCAACTGTCTCAAGCCTCTATCTATTCTACAGTCTGATTAATTAATAGTGGAAATGCGAATAATGCCAGGACTTGAAGTATTCCACAGTTATACAGTGAACGAAGTCGCAATAAGGGAACAAGAACCTTTTGCTCTTTGTACGTAACATGTGTACTTTTAAGATTGATTTACTGATAAATTAGGTAATTATTTGTGATTCTCATGAACAAAGACTGTAATATATCTCTTCTTCACTGTCTGCAACGTTAATAATGACATCTATTTCCAGTTTTATGTAACTTTTTTTCCTTGCCAATTATCACTTGTATTGTATTGTAATGTTTGTCAACCGGGGACCTAGAAACGACGGAGAGGCTCCGTCCCAGCCGCAGCCGCAGTGGTCCGGAACCCCACGACGACTACCGCAGTCCACTTCACCCCTCCGCCGCCCCACATCGACCCACTCTTTCTGAGTTATTGTGCTGTTCGGCCCCCGGTGGACACTTCAGGGAACGTCTCACACCAGACGAGTGTAATCCCTATGTCTACGTGTTAATGGTGGTGTACGCGTACGTGGAGAACTTGTTTGCGCAGCAATCACCGACATAGTGTAGCGGAGGCGGAATAAGGGGAACCAGCCCGCATTTGCCGAGGCAGATGGAAAACCGTCTAAAAACCATCCACAGACTGGCCGGCTCACCTGACCTCGACACAGGTCAGCTGGGCGGATTCGTGCCAGGGACCAGGCGCTCCTTCCCGAATTATCATTTACCATCGACTAGATGCGTATCTCTGCATCGTGTTATTTCCAGTTGTTTTTAAAATAAACGAATATACTCTGCGACGTTCCTTTTATTTCGGACAACATTTTATATCCTAATTTTAATATGTATTGGGACGCTGCGTTTAAAAGGAAGAACTCGCTTTCTTGAGTAGCAACATAGAGTGCAATAGTTCCCATGTTGGGGACACAGCAATGATGATGGCACAATATGGCACTGAAGTAAGACAGTGTCGAGAGGAAGTAAGATTAAGCAAGGAGAGTGAATCCAGTTTGGTGATTCTGAACGACCGGGACGCACCAAGGTGTAGGTCATAATCTAACATGTTCTTCACGAAATATAAATTTTTAAGAGACCAGTGTTGATACGTTAAATGCTAGGAAAAGCCAAAGCGTTATTAAAATATTTCTGCTACAATACCAATATGCAGTAAACTACACGGCTTTGCGAAACTTTAGGAAAAACAAGATAAAGTCACGTAACAGGGGGAAATGAATAAAAGTGTGGGGGAATGTTATCGGAGGTCTCCCAGTTGTGCACAGAAATTCGGACGTCACATCTGAAAGGTAGCTGATTTTTTTTCTGTTAATACTTTCTAGAATTTTGACTATAAATGTGTCAGGTAGTTGTGAATTTGATATATGTATTCAGTATCCGTAATGTCAATATGACCAAATTCCTAGTAAGTCTGTTCCTTAGACCACAGATGTTGGTCAGCGAGGTTGTTCTTTTGAATAGCATAGTGAGTAGTGTCAAATAAGACAGTGTGGCAATGTACTTCGTTTGAAAAAAATCGAAGCTGACCTCCCGTCTACTGTAAGCAGCAGTGTTTAAAAAAGGATTTTGTATTAATATAATCTTAGGAAAAATTTTGTGAAACTGAGGTGATATGAGTGCAAGAATGTCAGAAGGAAAATTTTCTACGGTAATCTGGTTTTGTAAACACGTTTATTCGTAACTATGGTTTCTTATTGTTAGAACATTGTGTATGGTTGAAGTTCACCGTAAAAATTTTGTAATGAAGCACATGAAATTGTCTTACAACAGAAACAAGAGTCAAGGAAAGTGAGCACAGAAATGTTATTAGGAAATATTTTGCTAACTTGTTTAGTTTTGAGAATTTCATGAAAGGGGGTTGAGACATGGTACCAAGGAAGGTAGGATTGGGTTACGATTGTGCACGGGGAAGTAATCAATTACTGTTGGTTAGTTTATTTCTCAGTCAGGTACATTTTATTTGGAAACAACAACAGATAATAGGTTACAATATAGTAATAAGTGTTCCAAGGCTGAAGTCGTTAATGACAACAAATTCAAAATTATTTCTCAGGTGAAGGCCCTAATAGCGATAATTTAAAACTGTTTCACGGCTGAAGTCCTGGATATTAATATTAATAAACAGTTAAAATACTTCAACCAGCAATCACAGTTATTAAAATATCTTTAAAAGAACTATCATAAAAATCTCACTACTAGAATAAAGTTGTGTAGTCAAATTTTTAAGACACGTAACACCCACGGCTCAACGCCGCAATGATAACAAATTCAACTACTTCTCGGCTGAATATAAAAAAAAACAATCATCGAATCTGACCAAACCAGGTGGGAGGGGGGAACGCTGGGGGGGGGGGGGGGGGGGGGGGGAAGGAGCGCAGACGTTGCTCCAAGGGCCGACCTGGGAAAGTCCATCAAAATTCGCAAGCGATGAGACAAACAGCGAAGGGTTGCATCAACTTGACGAGGTGGTAACTCAGACTAGTATCAGATTAAACGCATGACCAATAATCATTTGCCGAATGTACCTAACGTCCGATGATCAATGCAACGATGGTATAACACACCCAAGCTGTAAACGCATGACCAAAAATCATTTGCCGAATCTTCCTAACGTCCGATGACCAATGCAACGATGGAATAACACACCCCAGCTGGGACCCGGCGGTCAGCACTCCGTCTTCAGACATCCGGAAGCAGAGTAGGGAAAAAAAACACCATCCAGACCACAAGTCAAGGAAGCTGTCGAACTACACGCCTTACCGGACATCAGTATCAAGGCGTGGAAAAGTACAGTGGCGTATCACACACTAAGCTCAAGGTACCTGGGGCCACTAGGCAGGAAAATACGACTGGTTGAACTTCATAAATAACAACATTTAGACTGCAACAATTTATAATAAGAACTGGAAGAAGGCTAATTAGCTTCGCTTCCCACAAACGGTCCAAGGGCTGCTCTTCATCTCGGCGAAACTGAGGAGCAACACGAAGAAAATGGCGAAATTTCACCGCGACTACGGCCCTGGAACCCGGCAGTGCATGCATGTATGCTGCCAGTGGTCCCGGCGTGTTTTGCGCTGTGCGGACCTGACTGCTCGTCCGTCCCCATCCGAGCTGCCGACTCACTCAACATGGAAACACCACAACGTCAGCTCAAAGATAGTACCACCGTTACCCGATATCGATAACTGCCATGCTGCCACTCACGGACAGACAACGCTAGCAGAGGCGCCATTGAACACATGAAGAAGACCACAACCGTAACTATCCCAACTAAACGATGCCAACCTATCAATGGCACCAACGCGAGCCGCAGCACGGCTCAGGGGTGTATTGTTGTTATGGCTTAATAAAGCATACCGTTGTTATGCTTGGAGTCTTTGTTCTCATTTATCAGTCGTTAAGTTTAGTTCCACATGTTTCATTCTTTTCTTTATGAATGTCATTCGTATACTAGCATTACCCGTCGAGAGTTACATGCTGCAGAAGCAGTTTTGTGAAAATTGGTGAGATAACATGTAGCATTACACATCGCAAATACAGTAAACGAAATTTGGTTTTGGATAATCGAATCAGTATTTTTAATAGCAACAGGCTGCAGGACAGACGGTTTAATTGTCATCAAAATTCATGTCCGTTGTAAGGCACAGTGATTGTCATAGTATAATTTGTTAAAATAATATATTAGTTCAGAGGCTTAATACCAGTTGAAAATATCAGTAAAGTGCTACCTTGTTAGTTTTCAAGCAGTTTTATCAGAAAGTCAGATACGTTAGTTGATATGTTCATTTGTTCTGTAATTACATTAACAGTTCTGGTACAGTTATTGTTAGCAAGACTTAGATAAAGATACCCTATTTTCAGGGTCAAGATTTTAATCGGATGTACTGGCTAGTATGGATTTTAGCATCACCACATGGCCTGGAGACATTTGGTTATTTCACATGGGAAAACTGGAAGAAGAACTAAGTGTGTCACGACTGTAGCCCAGGCGTTTGGTATTGATTTCTGCGTTCTTTGGTGTGGCTGGGGAACATTTCGAAAGACAGGCACTGCTGCCTAAAGAAGAGGAAGTGGCAGATCACGATCGACTACAGTGGCAGATGACAGCTACATTGTGCATCAGTCAGGATGGAGCTCACGACAAACAGTGGGTGCGATTTTAACTACAGGACAGCAAGACTCGCAGTTTCGGACTTGACAGTGATACGGCTACTGCGTGGGATTGTCTCTTTTACCGATTACCAGTATGTTGTGGCGGTCGCGAACTCTTTCTTGTTATCGGAGTAGGCCAACTACGATAGCAGATTCAGTATGAGAAGTGATTCTGGACATCCCCTTATGTGCCGAGAGCTGTGTACACATAATGCATCTAGGAACGGAATCGAATGTCAAGTCTCTGTGAGTCCATCTTCATCCAACGTTGTTGCTTGACCACTGCTGTTCAATGTAAAGTGTCAAAACAGTAGTGCCTTTAGCCGTCTATGTTTCCAATTATATTTTATTTTGCTTAATGATGCTCAAAATAAATTTTCTAGGGGTGAGAAATTTTTTGTCCGGTGAGCTAATGCTCACATGAGCATGTATTACCCGACAAAGCGATCTGAAAACCTGCACACTGGAGAAGCTGAGAAGGGGGATAATAACAGCGACCAGTGACGTTTTCTTACAAGTGGATCACATTCACATTTTGCACGTCTTCAGGCGCCACTGTATGAAGCACCCACTTAAAACAAGAACACGGAGAGGGCGTACTCATTACTGTACCTCTGAAGCTCTCAGAGTCCTACACTAACGAAAAATTGGTATCGGAAAATGGTGTAATATTGCCAAGATTTTCAGTCTGGGCTGAAGGACAACGTGGCAGTTTTATGATGTGTAGCTTCCAGGATGGCAGCTTACTGACGTGGCATGACGTCAACCACGTAGGAACAAGCACTGAATTGACTGAAAGATACATGAGCAGAAGAGATGAATGGGCGAACAGTTTGAGGCCAGGTTCGCTATTATAACTGGTGGGAGGTGGATGGCGGGGGGGGGGGGGGGGGGGGAGGTGTCTCGGGGCATCGGTCCACGCGAACGGTTGCTTGTCGGTCATGGGTCCCTCAAACTATTTCATAATGTGTTAATTATATACAATCAATACTACACTCCTGGAAATTGAAATAAGAACACCGTGAATTCATTGTCCCAGGAAGGGGGAAACTTTATTGACACATTCCTGGGGTCAGATACATCACATGATCGCAATGACAGAATCATAGGCACATAGACACAGGCAGCAGAGCATGCACAATGTCGGCACTAGTACAGTGTATATCCACCTTTCGCAGCAATGCAGGCTGCTATTCTCCCATGGAGACGATCGTAGAGATGCTGGATGTAGTCCTGTGGAACGGCTTGCCATGCCATTTCCACCTGGCGCCTCAGTTGGACCAGCGTTCGTGCTGGACGTGCAGACCGCGTGAGACGACGCTTCATCCAGTCCCAAACATGCTCACTGGGGGACAGATCCGGAGATCTTGCTGGCCAGGGTAGTTGACTTACACCTTCTAGAGCACGTTGGGTGGCACGGGATACATGCGGACGTGCATTGTCCTGTTGGAACAGCAAGTTCCCTTGCCGGTCTAGGAATGGTAGAATGATGGGTTCGATGACGGTTTGGATGTACCATGCACTATTTAGTGTCCCCTCGACGATCAACAGAGGTGTACGGCCAGTGTAGGAGATCGCAACCCACACCATGATCCCGGGTGTTGGCCCTGTGTGCCTCGGTCATATGCAGTCCAGATTGTGGCCCTCACCTGCACGGCGCCAAACACGCATACGACCATCACTGGCACCAAGGCAGAAGCGACTCTCATCGCTGAAGACGACACGTCTCCATTCGTCCCTCCTTCACGCCTGTCGCGACACCACTGGAGGCGGGCTGCACGATGTTGGGGCATGAGTGGAAGACGGCCTAACGGTGTGCGGGACCGTAGCCCAGCTTCATGCAGACGGTTGCGAATGGTCCTCGCCGATACCCCAGGAGCAATAGTGTCCCTAATTTGCTGGGAAGTGGCGGTGCGGTCCCCTACGGCACTGCGTAGGATCCTACGGTCTTGGCGTGCATCCGTGCGTCGCTGCGGTCCGGTCCCAGGTCGACGGGCACGTGCACCTTCCGCCGACCACTGGCGACAACATCGATGTACTGTGGAGACCTCACGCCCCACGTGTTGAGCAATTCGGCGGTACGTCCACCCGGCCTCCCGCATGCCCACTATACGCCTTCGCTCAAAGTCCGTCAACTGCACATACGGTTCACGTCCACGCTGTCGCGGCATGCTACCAGTGTTAAAGACTGCGATGGAGCTCCGTATGCCACGGCAAACTGGCTGACACTGACGGCGGCGGTGCACAAATGCTGCGCAGCTAGCGCCATTCGACGGCCAACACCGCGGTTCCTGGTGTGTCCGCTGTGCCGTGCGTGTGATCATTGCTTGTACAGCCCTCTCGCAGTGTTCGGATCAAGTATGGTGGATCTGACACACCGGTGTCAATGTGTTCTTTTTTCCATTTCCAGGAGTGCATATTACAAAGGCTACAGAAACGATTGCTAGAGTGTTGACAATAGTAATTACTTAATCTAACGTGAATGTAATGATGGAGAAGCATTGCGTGTTATATGATTTTATCAAGCAACACTGGATTAATTTCCTGAGTGTCATCAATGATGATAAAGGTGTACTGACACAGTGACTGCGGCTGGAATAGCAGACACTGTTTAAAGTTGGCTTTCCTAAAATTGTAATGAATCGTTCGTTTCTGAAGTTCCTTGTCCTTTCACGATTTCACTTAAAAGTACCCTGCCTTCTCAACGAATTAACAGGCCTAGAATGTGGTGCTGCTAACTGTTGCGAAAGTGCCATCGTGTGAAGAAGATGCCAGGTAGGAGACCTCTATAGAAACTCTTTGCCAGGTCTGGCAGATCTGCAAATCTCCAAACAAATCTCTCCATGCACGATCGCTTTATTTCAGCTAGAAGCCCAGAGACATACTAACCAACGTACGTGGACTGTTGTTGCGCTGACAGTATTGGTAAAGTTTACCAGAATTGGTAATTTCGCTGCCTTCTCAGCTGTGTCTCTCGATTCGAAGTCGCCTGTTTCAGTCGCGACTCAGAGTACCGACTCCTTCTTCGATACCACGCCGATAGATTTAATTATGTATTCAGTGTCCACCTCCGTCAAAGTATCTTACCTTCAGGTTTCATCTCACACACTGTTGAGGTAGCATGCCCCGTTTCTCTAGTCTTGTGTTACCGAAACGTAATCTCACAGCACTAACTGCAGACTGCTTTCCGAAAATAGTGGATGGGGTCCTTTATTTTACGCTGACTCGGAAGTCCGGGTTCGATTCTGGGCTACCATGTCAGATTTTTATATGGAAGAAAGAGCTGGAACGAGTTTCTGTCAGTCTCGCGAGGCTAAATGAAAAACTGCTCGAATATAAAAGTAATGGAAAGTGCAATTGACGCACAAGCGCTGAAATGGTGTCACGTCCAGAGACTTGTACCGGAGTGAGTCACGACGTTCAGTGGAATATCAAAAAGTTTCGTTCTCCTTAATCATTGCCGAAGTTAGCCTTTCGTTGCCTCTACATACGAAAGAGATAATTCTGTATGGTAGTCGGACGATTTGCTGCTATACTCGCAAAGGAGGAGTCAACACGATCCGAAGCACTTTATACTTGCCTGCTTGCTCAACAATGAAACTATGACTGGCTTTTTTGTTTGACAAAATACTTCACCCCACTGTCATTTTGCTAATATTTACAATATAAAACGTATGATTCACATTTCATCTGCCAGTTGTAATTATGATGGTTCATTTTTTTGTTTTGTTTTTGTAAAAATGTAATGATGTATTACTTTTGCGCAAGTGCGCCCTATCGCTCGCACATAATTACGCGTCTGTTCTGTAAGCTTTCAGAAACATATACCATAGACAGTGAAGTTTTTGTCATAGTTTCTTTGTTAGACCGGTTGTCAAGTTCTGTCCGTCAAAAGTTTGAAATTTTTGAGAAAATATTATTACCTTGTGTTGACCATATTGTAGATGGAAAAGATTAAAGTCTAATGATAAATTTGCCGATATCATCAATGAAACATTGCTTGCGTGTCGTTCACTTGTTCTGCATTGGGGCCGATACCTGAACTCCGTTCTGTTGGAAATAGTGTCCCTCTTTCCGTGAACTGCTTGTCCACTTTCCATCGCCTTACCTGACGGCACTATCACTTCTTTGCCATACTCATCGCCAGCAAAATTAGTGACACTAACAGCAAGCCAGAGTTTGGGCGCGTAATTTCTAGTTTGACAGCCGTGCTGAAATCACGTCTTTCATTCCGTACTCATGATAATCGAACAATCTGTTGTAGAAGGTTGCTCATTTCAACCGAATATCCCAGCTGACTAGGAATTATGAAGGAAGAGTGACAATATACATTTTAACAGTAAAAACGTAGCCGGCCGGAGTGGCTGAGCCGTTCTAGGCGCTACATTCTCGAACTGCGCGTCCGCTGCGGCGGCAGGTTCGAATTCTGCCTCGGGCACGGATGTGTGTGATGTCCTTAGGTTAGTTAGGTTTAAGTAGTTCTAAGTTCTAGGGGACTGATGTCCTCAGCAGTTAAGTCCCATAGTGCGCAGAGCCATTTGAACCAACTAAAAGTGTAAATCCTTCGTGTCTGTTTGAACACGCTAACATACAAAACTACGAGACGCATTTTCGTGGAGTTTTTTCAAGTAACTTGAGCATAACTTTTATCACAATCGGATCATGTAAATAAAGATATAATTTTAAATTTTATTGAAAAACTCCATGTCTCTTTATGTGTTGGAGCACGCCAATCTCCGAAATTACCAGGCGAATTTTCATGGAGTGTAGTTCGGCACTACGTATACGCTTTAATTCATCAACGTCTAATATTGGAAAAAAGCTATCGTAATATAAAGTTTTATCCACCACCGTCATACTGAAGCAAAAGATCTTGCCGGCAACCCGAGAAAAATTTCGTCCTATGTAAAATCGATGAGTTGGTCTAACGCTTCTATCCAGTCACTTGTTGACCATATTAGTGTGATAGTAGAAGAGGGCAAAAGAAAAGATGAAGCTTTAAATTTCGCGTTTAGAATCGTTCAGTAAAGCACAGATAACCTGTACAGTAATAATTAATACTAGAATGTAATGTCTTGGCTATCATCATAACCAAAGGTGAAATATTGTAATAACACAGCGAAACGAGAAGTAATCACAGTTCACAAAGCACACACACACACACACACACACACACACACACACACACACACACACACGCACGCACGCACGCACAGGTAAGTAAGTAACAAAAGTGACCGCCATTAAAGTTACTTAATAATGGAGTCAAAAAGAAACTAAAAGGAAGATGAGGGCAGATATTTCAGTAGCATGCAGTGCATGAAATCAATATATGAGTACATAAATACCTTACATCTCCGCAATATCCAAAAATTTTTTCGTTGCCCTTTTGTGTCATTTAATCACCGCACTCATGGATATTTTGGTTTTTCGGTAAATACTTCTCATGGGATTCACAACTATGTCGCCGCTCTATATCACATGTATTTATTGATAAAAAACCCGTCGTCCAAGGCTTTACTTCTGCTAGTTCCTCGTCTCCTACCTTCCAAACTTTACAGAATCTCTCCAGCGAATCAATATTTCTAAAAGCAGCAGGCTTCAGGACAGTCGAACGTACAGTGCACACAGGTAGGCCAGTGAATTGATTTATCATCAAAATTCATGTCCATTGTAAGGCACAGTGATTGTCAGAGTGTGTGAAAATAATATATTAGTTCAGAGGCTTAATACCAGTAGGAAATATCAGTAAAGTGCTACCTTGTGAGCTTTCAAGCAGTTCTATCGCAGGAGAGCTTCTGTAAAGTTTGGAAGGTAGGAGACGAGGAACTGTTAGAAGTAAAGCTGTGAGGACGGCGCGTCAGTCGTGCTTGGGTAGTTCAGTGGTAGAGCACTTGCCCGCGAGAGGCAAAGGTCCCGAGTTCGAGTCTCGGTCCGGCACACAGTTTTAAGCTGTCAGGAAGTTTCACATCAGTGCACACTCCGCTGCAGAGTGAAAATCTCATTCAGGGAATCATAAATCCTCTTCCCCCACTCTACCAGAGCAGTTTCTCTAACCAGCAGGCCTTGGACGACGGGTTTTTTATCAATAAATACATGTGATATAGAGCGGCGACATAGTTGTGAATCCCATGAGAAGTATTTACCGAAAAACCAAAATATCCATGAGTGCGGTGATTAAATGACACAAAAGGGCAACGAAAAAATTTTTGGATATTGCGGAGATGTAAGGTATTTATGTACTCATATATTGATTTCATGCACTGCATGCTACTGAAATATCTGCCCTCATCTTCCTTTTAGTTTCTTTTTGACTCCATTATTAAGTAACTTTAATGGCGGTCACTTTTGTTACTTACTTACCTGTGCGTGCGTGCGTGTGTGTGTGTGTGTGTGTGAGTGTGTGTGTGGGTGTGTGTGCTTTGTGAACTGTGATTACTTCTCTTTTCGCTGTGTTATTACAATATTTCACCTTTGGTTATGATGATAGCCAAGACATTACATTCTAGTATTAATTATTACTGTACAGGTTATCTGTGCTTTACTGAACGATTCTAAACGCGAAATTTAAAGCTTCATCTTTTCTTTTGCCCTCTTCTACTATCACACTAATATGGTCAACAAGTGACTGGATAGAAGCGTTAGACCAACTCATCGATTTTACATAGGACGAAATTTTTCTCGGGTTGCCGGCAAGATCTTTTGCTTCAGTATGACGGTGGTGGATAAAACTTTATATTACGATAGCTTTTTTCCAATATTAGACGTTGATGAATTAAAGCGTATACGTAGTGCCGAACTACACTCCATGAAAATTCGCCTGGTAATTTCGGAGATTGGCGTGCTCCAACACACAAAGAGACATGGAGTTTTTCAATAAAAATTAAAATTATATCTTTATTTACATGATCAGGATTTCGGATGTTTGTGCCGCTCGCTGCGGTACGGCATTGGCAGTAATTTACGATGAATGGATGCTGGCGTTCACCGCTTAGTGGAAAACTCATAAAGTATTCGATGACTGCTCTGTTAGCTGCAATGTGTTGGTGACAGTAAGGTAGCACGT
This sequence comes from Schistocerca gregaria, assembly GCF_023897955.1. Classification (NCBI taxonomy): domain Eukaryota; kingdom Metazoa; phylum Arthropoda; class Insecta; order Orthoptera; family Acrididae; genus Schistocerca; species Schistocerca gregaria. Next base: position 130,631,495 of record NC_064921.1, on the reverse strand, counting down.
GCTGCTTGACGGGGAATTCGTAAACTGTTGCATGCTATGTGTTGTGACGTTTTTCACTTCTCGTGGGCTAGCGGCTTTCTCGCTCTGACGTAGCGGTGACGTGGTGTTGCCAGGTTACGGTACCACGTAACACAGAAAGAAAACACGCAGCAGGATCACATCACTTTTACAGATTGTGCCGCAACAAAAAATAAATGTGATTATCACTCCAACACAGTGCAGTTCGTAATAGGGCAATGAAAAACTTAAAGCACATTCATGTTGAAATAATTTGTGAACCAATTAAGGTTGAAAACAATTATACGAGACGTCGCCTTATAGGACTTGCAATTGAGTATTATTGACTTCTTACTAACAGATCACAGGGAGAAAACTAAATCAGTTACTCATCCCTACTCACTGGGAAAATACCTCAACCACTCAGTTCTTATCTTCAATGGTACAGCAGCAGTCTCGATCAGTATCACACTATTCTTCTTCATTCCCTTCATTCTCTTACGATTTACTTTAATATTGTCAACATCATGAGGTCAAAAACATTTTTCACCATTAAGTTTTTCTAACTCGACAGAGTTGCGTTGTACTTGTCTCTGAATTCCAAATGCTTCCGAATAATAATATAAGAACTGAATTTCTTCCTTTGCCGCTGCCGATTTAAAATGGGATGGTATTAATACATAATCTCCAAGTTTATACACAACAGGTTGCACCAAACGGTCGTGTCTTTCTTTTCTTGCCAATGCAATCTTCTCCATTTGGTTCAGGGCTATCCGTTGTTTTTTTTCAGCAGTCAGTTCACTTCGTGAAGAAAATCAGTAAATTCATCGAAGATACTGTCCGGTTGTTTAATACGGAAAACGGTACACTGTGGCACACTGGTACTGTTGTGGGATGAGCTTTTCGCTTCAATATCAGAAAACTTATCGATCCAGTTCTTGTGTTTCGTTCCGTAATATGCTCTTAGCAGCATCGTACGTGCGGTAGGGTTCGAAGCAGGTCTTTATGTTGACGTGGAAATACGGTGAATCCTTTCCTCTTCAATAAATGATTTCCATGTCTTGAGACGAAACTGCGATCCATTATGTGTCATAATACTACACGGTCGAAGGATATTCAGAAAGTAATTTTTTTTCAAATTCTTAATTCTAATCTTATTATTAGTTTTTTCAATTCAAAGAATCGAACAAATTTTGGAAATAACTAGACACAATTAAAATTTGTGTAAAATTACCACGAAACTTGGCAAGAGGTCCAAGAATGTCTAACCTAATATTTGACTGCTTATATCGATCAAATTCTTTAAACTATCCTTGACCAAGCACACCGTTAACACCGTTTACACAACATCCTGTACCAGATTTCCTTGCTTTAACATTTCTATTTAGTCGGATAATGTTTTTATATACTTGGAAATGGGATATCCTTACTTTCTTCATTGTGTTTTCTAGTGTCTGTATTTCTGATTCTAGATGCGAACATTGTTGTTGCACACCTGATACTACCTCATTATTTGTAACGGCGCTTCTCAGTAAAGCTTGTTTTACTACCTTCGTTTGTTAGCCGATTTGTTCCTGTATTTCAGTTACATTCACACTATGTGATCAAAAGGATCCGGACACCTGACTGAAAATGACTTACTTCACACCGCCCTCCATCGGTAATGCTGGAATTCATTATGGTGTTGGCCCACCGTAGCCTTGATGACAGCTTCCACTCTCGCAGGCATACGTTCAACCAGGTGCTGGACGGTTTCTTGGGGAATGGCCACCCTTTCTTCACGGTGTGCTGCTATGAGGAGAGGTATCGATGTCGGTCGGTGAGACCCGGCACGAAGTCGGCTTTCCAAAACATCCCAATGGTGGTCTGTAGGATTCAGGTCAGGACTCTGTGCAGGCCAGTTCAGTACAGCGATGTTATTGTCGAGTAGCAACTCCGCCACAAGTTGTGCGTTCTGATCAGGTGCTCGATCGTGTTGAGAGATGCAATCGCCAACTACACATTCTGAAAAACAACAACAGTCAATACCGACAACTAACAATAGAAGAAAATTACTACGTATAAAAGGCTATAGTCCAAATGAAAAATGTAATAAACGAAAGCACAACACTTTGCAGCAACACACTCTGTACCGCTCTGAGAGAACTGACCAAGGACACAGAACAGAAAGCACACACACACAAAAGAACCACATCCCCATCACACACAGAGACATAAATACGGAACAGAAGTCGTCGTAATTCGCTCTACAGTTTTCATTGTCTTCTCGCAACATGAGATACACCTCTCGCGAAACACACGAACAGCAAGACTGCGTAATATTTTTGATCATAAACAAAGTGCGAAAGTTTTGTTTTTCTGTGTATAGAATCAGTTACGTACCATCCAACGAACTTTAGTACACGAATAACTAAGTAACAGCCCAGTACACGCCAAAGAACTCGATTCCAAAAATCTACCGCAACCCCAAGTGTGTATTGCTGACATAGAAAGTTCACCTTTTAATATTTTGTTTACTAACAGTCGCTCAGACTGTTGCATATGAGCCCGCATCTCGTGGTCTTGCGGAAGCGTTCTCGCTTCCCGCGCCCGGGTTCCCGGGTTCGATTCCCGGCGGGGTCAGGGATTTTCTCTGCCTCGTGATGGCTCGGTGTTGTGTGTTGTCCTTAGGTTAGTTAGGCTTAAGTAGTTCTAAGTTCTAGGGGACTGATGACCATAGATGTTATGTCCCATAATGCTCACAGCCATTTTTTGTTGTTGCATATGACATGATGTCCGTTGAGAAAAGCACGGCTACAGAAAAAAAACACAGAAAATATGTTGCAAACAGCGACAATTATTCTCAAAAGCATGCTATTACATACAATAAATAAGGTAGTATGAAAGTATCCATAGAAAACTATACTTCAAAAAAACGAATAGTAAAAATGTAATAATGTGTCACTGAATTTGTATAACTATGCTATTTTCTGCATGTTTTAGATTAAGAAAACACAGTGATCATGATCATATTTGTTGCCGAAGTTAGTTTTGGAAATTAAACAAGTAAACAAATGACAAGGTGATTAGCATCAAGGTGAAATCAATTTCTGATATTGTTGCCATCCCCAAATTGCTCTTCCACAGTGGGAAGCAAGAAGGTGCTTAAAACATCAATGTAGGACTGTGTTGTGATAGTGCCAAGCATAACAACAAGGGGTGGAAGCACCCTCCATGAAAAACAATACAACACCGTAACACCACAACCTCCGAATTTTACTGTTGGCACTACACGCGTTGGCAGATGACGTTCACCGGGCATTTGCCATACCCAAACCCTGTTATCCGATCGCCACATTGCGTACCGTGATTCGTGACTCCACACAACGTTTATCCACTGTTCAATAGTCCAATGTTTACGCTCCTTGCAACAAGCGAGGCGACGTTTGGAATTTAGCGGCGTGATGTGTAGCTTATGAGCAGCCGTCCGACCGTGAAATCCAAGTTTTCTCACCTCCCGTCTAACTGTCATAGCACTTTCTGTGGATCCTGATGCAGTTTGGAATTCCTATGTGATGGTCTGGATAGATGTATGCCTATTACACATTACGTCCCTCTTCAGCTGTCGACGGTCTGTTAGTCAACAGACGAGGTCGGCCAGTACGCTTTTGTGCTGTACGCGTCCTTCAAGTTTCCACATAGGAAGCAATGGACCTGAGGATGTTTAGGAGCCTGAAAATCTCGCTGCAGACGTATGAGACAAGTGGTACCCAGTCACTGCACCAAATTCAAAGTCCGTGAGTTTCGCAGAGCTTCCCATTTTACTCTCTCACGTTGTCTAATAACTACTGAAATTTCTGATATGGAGTACCTGGGAGTAGCTGGCAGCACAATGCTCCTAATATGAAAAAAGTATGCTTTTGGGGGTATCCGGATATTTTTGATCACACAGTGTACTTCAATCTTTTCACATTGTGTTGTAAGCTTGTACATGAATTCCGAATATTTCTCATCAAGTATTTTCGTACATTCCTGAACAAAAATGTTAAACTGACTTTGAAACTCATTACGAAAATTATCTATTGATAGAATATTTTTCCAAGTTTTACTTTGTAGTTCGAATCTTTCGGTCAAATTTCGCTCAAAGTCATCGAGTTTTATGTTCAAATTAGCGTTCGTCACTTGTGAAAACTGCATCGGTAAATCCTCAGTAAAGCCTCAATTCTAATGTTATCTGTTACTGTCACATCGTCCAACATTTATAATTAAGTTTGTATTTTCACTTTCTGGGGCACCTATAGTTTCAATTCTATCCTATAGTTTTATTCATTGCCAAGGCCAATATCACTACTGTCCTGATTAACACTGTCCTCGTTGTTGTTGTTGTCTTCAGTCCTGAGACTGGTTTGATGCAGCTCTCCATGCTACTCTATCCTGTGCAAGCGGCTTCATCTCCCAGTACCTACTGCAACCTACATCCTTCTGAATCTGCTTAGTGTATTCATCTCTTGGTCTCCCTCTACGATTTTTAACCTCCACGCTGCTCTCCAATGCTAAATTTGTGATCCCTTGATGCCTCAAAACATGTCCTACCAACCGATCCCTTCTTCTAGTCACGTTGTGCCACAAACTTCTCTTGTGCCCAATCCTATTCACTACCTCCTCATTAGTTATGGGATCTATCCACCTTATCTTCTGCATTCTTTTGTAGCACCACATTTAGAAAGCTTCCATTCTCTTCTTGTCCCAACTAGTTATCGTCCATGTTTCACTTCCATACATGGCTACACTCCAAACAAATACTTTCAGAAACGACTTCCTGACACTTAAATCTATACTCGATGTTAACAAATTTATCTTCTTCAGAAACGCTTTCCTTGCCATTGCCAGTCTACATTTTATATCCTCTCTACTTCGACCATCATCAGTTATTTTACTTCCTAAATAGCAAAACTCCTTTACTACTTTAAGTGTCTCATTTCCTAATCTAATTCCCTCAGCACCACCCGATTTAATTTGACTACATTCCATTATCCTCGTTTTGCTTTTGTTGATGTTCATCTTATATCCTCCTTTCAAGACACTGTAAATTCCATTCAACTGCTCTTCCAAGTCCTATGCCGTCTCTGACAGAATTACAATGTCATCGGCGAACCTCAAAGTTTTTACTTCTCCTCCATGAATTTTAATACCTACTCCAAATTTTTCTTTTGTTTCCTTTACTGCTTGCTCAATATACAGATTGAATAACATCGGGGAGAGGCTACAACCCTGTCTCACTCCCTTCCCAACCACTGCTTCCCTTTCATTCCCCTCGACATTTATGACTGCCATCTGGTTTCTGTGCAAATTGTAAATAGCATTTCGTTCCCGGTATTTTACGCCTGCCACCTTTAGAATTAGAAAGAGAGTATTCCAGTCAACATTGTCAAAAGCTTTCTCTAAGTCTACGAATGCTAGAAACGTAGGTTTGCCTTTTCTTAATCTTTCTTCTAAGATAAGGAATATTTTACCTCCGGAATATTTTACCCAAGACGACGCCATCATCATTTAATCATACAGTAAAGCGGCATGTCCTCAGGACAAATTACGGCTGTAGTTTCCCCTTGCTTTCACCCGTTCGCAGTACCAGCACAGCAAGGCCGTTTTAGTTAATGTTGCAAGGCCAGATCAGTCAATCATCCAGACTGTTGTCCCTGCAACTACTGAAGAGGGTGCTGCCCTTCTTGAGGAACCACATGTTTGTCTGGCCTCTCAACAGATACCCCTCTGTTGTGGTTGCACCTACGGTACGGCCATCTGTATCGCTGAGGCACGCAAGCCTTCCCAGCAACGGCAAGGTCTTCGATATTACCATTCTTTGTTTGATTAGGTACTGTTGTTCAATTGATTACGCACATGCAATTTATAATTAAAATGAGATTATTCACAGCCTACCTGTATTTGAGGAGCAACTAACCAAAATGTACATTGTCCACAGCGGACAAAATTGATTTTGATATAGTTTCTGGTGGCATTTTATGTGCTCTAGATGACCCACCAATCAGATTTCGTCTATCTGTATACTGTGACATCGTGAAAGTATCTTGAAAATGATCGGTTAAAAGGAAAATGCAGGGGTGCAATCACCAAGTTCAGCGAGTTAGTAGTTTTAGTGTATTGTTGCCATTCTGCTGGATGATTAGTAGACGAGGTTTCCACGTCAGTTACCAGTCGATGGGTAGTCCAAAATATTTTAATGTGTTAGTTGATAGGACTGTTATAAATGGTGAGGTAGAAGTCATAGCAACAGAAAGTGAAGGTGGTGCATCCTATAATTATTGACAGAATTTTGGAAACTAGGAGCCAGGTGGTAAATTGATTGAGTTAGGTTTCGACGGACTGTTGGAATTTCTGGAGAGTAGGATAAAGGGTGAGAAAAGAAGTGTCATCAGCACGCTGAAGCAGGTGGACTGGTGGTGGAGTTTGGTCATATAAACTGTGGAAAGGAGATAACGGACAGGAGACAGGACGCAACCTTGGGGCACCCTTTCCAGCGAAAGGAAGTAACAGGAATTGGTTTTGTAAACAGTGGCATAGAGAGGTCAATTGGAGATGAAGGATGCAATAAGGCATACATAATTAACTGGAAGTGCATTGTCCTGGAGTTTGAAGAGGAGACTGGAATGCCATATGCAGTCATAGGCTCCCTCCAGATCGAGACAGATGAAGATAGTGGATTTACGGACGTTGAACAGATGTGACAGGAGACGAGTGAGATGCAGGAGATCATCATCAGAGGAGAATGAGGGACGGAAGCCAGGCTGGTTAATGGGAAGGCAGTGGTTAGTTCAGGAGAGGATGGAACAAGAATCTTGATGAGGTAATTGTGTGTCCATCCTTGTGATTGGAGCTTTGAGGGACTACAGCCATTCACTTATGTAATAAAATGGAACATCTATAGCCATCCTTATGATGTTATTTATTACATGTCTAACACTTGAGGGTTGGAAACACAACATTGTTGTTACAGGTAGTCTCTGAAAACCAATTATAGATGATGGCTACTGATGAATCTGTATCCAGTTGGTATATGGATGGTGTTATCACTCAGCATCAGCTAAGGCCTGAAGATGGTGTAATGAAGCATCAAAAATGCTAGCCATATAATAAATGACATGGCAAGAACAGCTATAGGCGTTCCAATTTATTACACTGCTAAGGTGAGGTAGATGTGACACCAGGATAAGGTTTTTGGGAGTTTGCAGTTTGAGGAAAAGTAGGTTTATGAAGGTGTTCCAAATTTCTGGATATTAGCTTGTGGGGAGAATTGTGATACAAAGTGTTTAAAGGAGAGAGGCACTTTTTAAGATGTGAATTTTGATGCAGTTGTGATGAGGGAATGTATTGCATTTTCCATGGATGACTTGTTTTCTGGTGTGTGCTGTGATTGGATTGTTTAATACTGTTTGTGTTACATTGTCCGAGTACTGGAAGCTGGGAGTCTGGGGTACAACAGTAGTATTTGTGGGTGTGTGGATGGTAGGGGAGGGAGAGTAATCAATGTGAGAGTCATCATGGACTGGGCGATGTCAAAGAGATACTATGCAACTCATCTCTGGTTGTTAGTTGGGGAATAGTTGATGTGGAGTAGTGGATGCTGAGGGATGTAATGCTTGCCAGTAGTCAGTGGAATAATTTACATCACTTGGAAGAATTAAGGGGGAGTGTAGTTTTGAGTCTGATGCACCTCTGGCGCCAGTCCCAGCGTTCTTTTAGCATGAAGTAAATTCCTGATATGTCTTTGTCTTAGCTGGCCGTATGTGGCTGTATCCTGGGCAAACGTTCTTAGGAAGGTCTATTAGCGACAGGAGTTCTGCATGGTATCTACCATGAATATTGAGGTCAGCAACAATTATATAATGGTAAAGGTGTGGTCGATTTTGGTGAGGGAATCATGAGGGGGGGGGGGGATGATTAGGTCAAATGTATTTAGTAACACTAGTAACAGTCAGGGTTTTGAAGAAGATGCTAAGGGTAAGGTGTTCCATGGGATTACTGAGAAAGGGTTCTGGACGAAAGTGGATGTTTTTGAGGTGGCCGATAGTAATTCCACCTGTGGCCAGAGTAAGGGGATTATCTCTGTTGTGGAGGATATAGGAAGAGATTGGAATGGTATGACATAGTTAGACGAACATTTAATTAAGAATGAAACTATCGACATTGTTATGGGAGAAAGTATGCGTTAAAAGAAGTTTGTTGGTGGGTAGGGAGCGGATAATGTGGAAAGTGCTGTGAGAGATAGTGAGTGGATGGTGTGGGTGTCGGGGTGCAGGCGTTTAAACGAGGGTGTGAAGACATGTGAAAACGATGTGGACCTGGTTTTGGAAGTAGGTGGCTTGTACCCAAGCATACTTTCTCCCATAACAATGTCGATAGATGCTATGGGTAGTGAGAGAAATTCATTATAGCGTATGTGGTCGTTGGCAGGGATGGAAGTTTTGGGGGGCAAGTATGAGGAATCTGACAATGTCTTTGGCAGTTGTAGTTGAGTGGAGTGAGTTGTTTAGAGAGATGGGATGATCAATATGACTGACAGATACTGTTAATTGTGGTTTGACAGGTGGGAATATAGCCTTGCATTTGATAGACCGGGTAGATTGGTAATTATTGAGGGTGGGAGGGTAGGTGAGGTTGCGACAGTCTTTGAGGAGAAGGGAGTCTTCTCAGTGAACACATGTGGGAGAATATGAGGTCTTACAGAAACACAATTTTTTTATAAACATCAACTCTAAAACATAAATATTCAAGAGCAAAACGATTTTTGACATAGAAGTACCCGCCGTTTTAGATACAAGAACATGAGATTTGGATGTCGATGTCAAATACTGTCATTACTAATGTGTAGAGTAACAGGTAGCACCATTAGTTTCACAGTTCGACCCTAACTATTGAAGCAGTATACAAGCTATGGCCAGGACTACCATATGTTCTGGGAGCAAGAATCGGTAACACTAGGTGGAATGGCCATATCGATCGAGGCACATTTAAAGAGTGCCACACACACTCATGGCCAATGTACGTATTGCATTTAATTTTTTTTAAGAAAACTGACCGCAAGTGCAAGGCAGTATATAAAATATTTATAAGTCACTTGCCCACTCACAAGCAAAACTGCTACATTCCTTGTAAAAATTCAAGTGATATTTTATCATAAAACCAGGATTTGTTTGTTTATACGAATATTAAAATGTCAAGGTATGACTCATTAAAATGTGTACAGTGGACATTGGCTATGTAACACATTTCAGACATACATTTTCACTGCACTTTCCCAGAACTCTTCCAAACAAATTTTATCTTCCCTTGTACTGATCGTTTTATTGCGAAATGGGTTTCACTTTCTGCCTGGACTCGGTCATCAACAACAGTGAGAATTATGTGACTGAAACTATCACCAGGATCTCGCTGCCGGAAACGCTACGCGAATTTCTATTGTACTTGTAGTGTGAAAGTGTGATATTGCATATGAATACCATACCACAGGCACTGTAGCAGTGGAATCGCAAGTAACCATGAGATGCTGATAGAGGTCGTGTGGTCTCTGGTGGACGCAAGGAACACGCATACTAAGTCACACCTCCAGTGATCCTGTATCATGAGTACTTGTAGTGTGAAAGTGTGATATTGCATATGAATACCATACCACAGGCACTGTAGCAGTGGAATCGCAAGTAACCATGAGATGCTGATAGAGGTCGTGTGGTCTCTGGTGGACGCAAGGAACACGCATACTACGTCACACCTCCAGTGATCCTGTATCATGAGTGCCCTCTGCCATCATTAGCTGCTCAGTTACTGGTGCTTGGAGCCACATCGCTCTGACGCCTTAGTTTATCCACGGTACAATGAGGTTCATCTTTGACACTGTATAAGCTGATTTGTTGCTGTGTTACTCGTAATGAGTCTTCTTACATTTGGAGAAATGTGAGTGCAGTAAATCCTCTGTTTATTGTGTTAACATGTTTGCTAACCTTTTATGTGCCTGTCCAGTTTTCCCACTATGAGAATTGCTGCACCACCTGTAGCCCACCTCTCCTTACCATTTTGTACCAAGTCATACACAACAGAAAGTACCGATACAATAAGAATACATTTTATCCACTTCAGGAGCAGATACCTACGGTATGAGTGTTGGTCCTTTATGAGTTCAGAGAACTGTATCCCTTTGTTACATGGGTGGACTTCATTTCGATCTCTGTCAACAGCGGTGTTTAACTGCTGCTGTGCCTCTGCACATGAAAGAATTCAAAAATGGTTCAAATGGCTCTGAACACTATGGGACTTAACTTCTGAGGTCATCAATCGCCTAGGACTTAGAACTACTTAAATCTAACTAGCCCAGGGACATCACACACATCCATGCTCGAGGCAGGATTCGACCTGCGACTGCAGCGGTCTCGCGGTTCCAGACTGTAGCGCCTAGAACCGCTCGGCCACAATCCAGCCGGCCATGAAAGAATATTAAAAATAAATTATATCATCAACGCTCAAAGATTCAATATATGCAGTTCTCCAGCATATTTAATCGCATGCAGACAAGTTTCTTTGTCTTGTCAGCACTGAAACTACATCAGTTTAGATCTGATTGCGGAAGTCAACGCTTGGTCTCCCTCCACAACATTTAACCTCCTTGTCCTGCACACACTCGCAGTCACACAAACACGCACACACACACACACACACACACGCACGCGCGCGCGCGCGCGCGCGCACGCACACATATAAACACACACACCCACACACGCTTCCGTCCATTAACAAACTGGCGATGCCTCCATGCTTTTGTGGTGTGCTGTCAACTACTCCTTTCTTTTTTGCAATTATAATCTGAGTTATTCGTGCTCTCATCAAATCTCTTGCATCACCACATTTCACACCCTTCTACCCTTTTCTCGTCCCAAATCTTTATAGTTGATGTTTCACATCGGTACAAGAGTATACTCCAGACTAACACTCGCCAGCAACACCATCGAACTCCTAAATTTATATTCGAAGTTAAGAAATTATGACTGTAGGCTTTCGCAGAGTTGTCTGTTGAAGAAACCCTCTGAGGTTTCCGACCAGGCTGGATGGAAAAATTAAATTTTTGTAATAAAATAGGTAGGCCTATTGTACTAGATAAAACATTCTTCACCGTCGTTTGTGGGTTTGATTATTTGATTCCATAAGATTTCTGAGCATTCATTTGTTAGAGCATAAAGATCTTAGTGTTTAATGTTCCTATAAATTGACTGTGATTTCCGATTTGGCTACTGTGTGACAGCTAGAAGACAATACTACATCGTGCGCTGAGTGGCCTCAAGTTAAGATTTACTCTGTATCTCTTTAACGAGTGTGACTGTGCACTGCGTGATGTCCCTTTTGAAAAGGGACTTCACTCATGTTAATGCAGCTAAATAATCATCTTTGGTTTATTGTGAAAAAAGTGTATTTCAAGAAGTCACTTCTCCTATTATGGTCTAAGGCGCTGCAGTCATGGACTGTGCGGCTGGTCCAGGAGGAGCTTCGAGTCCTCCCTCGGGCATGGGTGTGTGTGTTTGTGCTTAGGATAATTTAGGTGTCTTAGTGTGTAAGGTTAGGGACTGATGGCCTTAGCAGTTAAGTCCCGTAAGATGTCACACACATTTCAACAATTTTTTTCTCCCATTATGAAGATGTGTTAATATTGGCAGTGAAATGAAGTTCTGACTGAAAGGAATTGAGTGAACTAATTTGTCAAGGCTTATAGATGGCATCAGTTAAGCACTTCCGGCCCCGTATTTCCGTGAACATGAATCCTGCCTGTCTTTCTTCAATAGGTTTCGAAGAGCTTAAAACTTCACTTTTGTATATAAGCATTGTAATCCCAACCACGTTGGTTTGGTCCGTCTGCACTGAGAGATTAACAGCTCTGCGTAATATGCAAAAACATATTGCACAATGCACTACCAAAAGGCATGATGCGTGCTTGTAGGCGGGCTGCACGAGGATGTTCGACAAGTTGGCCCTAACTGAGGCGAAGGACACTGGCTCGCATTTCCGCGAAGCGACGTAGCTGAGGGGTGGCCAGAATTTAGCGCGCATAACGTGGTTCGCAGTTATGGTTACTGAAGGGGAGGAGGTCGCAGAGTTAAGGTTTTCGAAATTACAGACTTACGAGAAACTGAGGAGAGCGTTCTTTGTGAGGATATATTGCGAAGATAGTGGCGAGTGTGAGTGAATTAACCCTATGTCTTTAAGGATAGTGCCATTACAGTATTTTACAGTTCAGGACAGACAGAACAAAAGGGATTACGGAGCCTGTGCTGCCTACAGAGAAAAGTAAACTCAGACAACTACAAGATTGGCACAGAAATCTGGGGTACGAAGTGTAGACAACCTCCTACATGGTGTACTCTGGGCAACGCTGTAACATGGTACAGCGGCGAAAAGTCTACACATCCACGGCGGCCGGACGCGGCAATGCCTCCCGGCCCACACAAAGGCAAATAGAACAGAATCTTAGCATGAAGAAGCTGAACGTATGCCAGTTCAACATAGAAGGCTACACAAGGACCAAGGGAGAAATTCTTGAAAAGATCTTAACGAGAGAACGAGTAAGTGTCGTACTCCTACAAGAGACCCACCTCACAGATGAAACCATCAATAGACTCAGAATACCAGGATTTACAGCTGTGAGCTACACTGGACACGACAAACATGGCATAGCCACCCTAGTGAAGAACGAACTCCTAAGGAATTTGGACACCAAAGTGGTACCAGCAGAGCATGCGATAGGCATAATACTGCGAGAGATGACACTTTATATTGTCCGCAAACCTCCATCACAGAAATGGCCCACAGGTATCCTACCAGAGGCTAACCACCCAGCAGTTTACGCTGGCGATTTTAACTCTTAGCACACCAGATGGGGATACCCGAGATCCACAGCTGAAGGGATTGGACTAAGTGACCCCAAGGACACAGCGACCTTCAAATCAAAGGCGTGGGGCACAATGTCAACACCTGACCTGACCTTCGTCGCACGTGGAGCAACAGGTACACCCGTGCGAGCTATAAGAAGGATCCTCGAGGCGTTCCCCCGGAGCCAGCACAATCCAGTAATAGTGGAGATCGGACTATCAATCCCAGTCATAAAAAGCCCTCGAATCCCCCGGTGGAACCTGAGGAAAGATGACTGGAATAAATATCGATCCTATGTTGAGAAAACGATAAATCGGATACCACCAAAACCTGCGAACTAATAAAGATTCGTAAACTTAGTACAAAACGGGGCCCTAAATGCAATTCCACGAGGATAGAGAAAGGAATAGACCCCCTGCTGGACGAAAGAGTGTGAAACACTACTGGAGGAATATGAGAAGACTGGAGACGAGGAGACTGCAGACCAACTGATCAACGCCATGAATGAGGAACGCAGGAGTAGATGGAAGGAGGCGATGGAAAATCTAGATTTTACCCAATCCAGCAGGAAGAGCTGGGGCCTGCTGAGGAAATTAGGTGGTGCCACAGCGCCTAACAGGCCGACTCTTGGAACCAGCGCATCAGACATTGCAGCTGTCCAGAAACAGACCTCCAAAATCCAGCTAAAAACAGCCGAAAAGAGAGAAATTTCCCAAGAGCTAAGCAGTTTATTGCTTAATAACCCAACCAACATCGGCATTGTAAAAGAAGTGGAGACAGAAGAGATATCCCAGGCCTTGAAGCTAATGAAGACTGGAAAAGCAGCCGGACCTGACGACATCCTACCAGAATTCTTAAAGTAATTGGGAACTTTAGGAAGAAGGTGGCTGTCCGAACTTTGTACGGAATGCATAAGCACAGGGGTTGTGTCTAAGGAATGGAAAGAAGCTAAAGTCATCGCAGTGCTGAAACCCGGAAAGACTGGAGATAATCCTAGGAATTACAGACCAATATCCCTGCTATCTACCTCCTATAAATTATTCGACAGAATATTGCTGACTAGATTAACTCCATACATCGAAGCCAACCTCCCAACATACCAAGCGGGTTTCCGAGCAGGTAGAAACTGCTGCGATCAAGTGCTGTCCCTCACAACCTATATTGAGAAAGGCTTCCAGAACAAGATGAAAACTGGCCTGGTCCTCATAGACATCACATCAGCTTACCCGACACAGTATGGATTGAAGGGTTACTGCTTACTAGAATCATAAATTGCAAGCAGACTTACAAACTACTCAAGAACATACTAACGAACAGGAAAAACACGGTCTCACTCCATGGTACGAACAGTAAGAGCATGGTTCTGAATAATGGTCTGCCACAGGGTTCGGCACTAGCACCCGCTCTCTTTAATCTATAAATTTCTAAGTCACATACACAAAAAACACTAGGTCCCTGTAGATACACTTTGGCACCAACGTTATGTTGGGTGTCAATTTGCAAGTTATCAATGGCTTTATACACCACTGCGCGACTTCTTCTTCTGTATTTCCTTGAGCGAGGCATCTTCATACAGCGACAGACGCAGACTGACTGCTGCAGCCGTTTTCCAAGGCCTTTTATATGCTGCGCTACTATCGCAAACAGAGGCGAAAAATTTCTAAGTCCGCAGACGGCGTTATCCCGTACGCGCGCACAGTAGATATAGGCGCGCGTCCAGCGTACAGATAAGAGCGTGGGGCACACATGTTGCGTAACACTCCTTCACGTCATATCACAGCGGAGCCTCTGCGGGTTGCATACTCACCAGGCACCATGTATGACGATGCTGCTTCAACTTCCTTTAATACCCCCCTTTTAAACCCCCTAAACACATAGTAAGTTAAATCAAACTGTTGCATCACTGAGCCCCTGGTTCTCGATGTACGGGACAGCGGTTCGTGGCTGACGCTAGAGATCAGTCTTTTCAATAAAATATATAATTAAAACGTTAAGGAAAAGGGGGGTATTAAAGGATAGACAGTACGAAGCAGTACAATTCAAGTTTTAGTTATCGATTAATGACTTTTTAGACGGCTTTGGTGCCTTGGACATGAGCTAGGACCTTACCATTTTGCATGAGCGGAGGTCTAGCAGCCGCGTTGCACGGGGAATTCTGAAAAGTGTTCATATGTACTGAAAACCTGAGAAATCCGAATGTTTTCGTCATTTGCTTTCGAATCGACTTAATGCCAGATTGTCATATTGGCCGCTCTTCCCTGTGAAACTGTTTCATTTATCGTGTGCAAAGCTATGTCGCGTGCTGCGCTATGCGGAGACACTAAAAGCACCATAGTAGAACACAGAAGAAGCTTCTAAGTGGATGTGATAGCCAGTACGAAGCAGTACAATTCAAGTTTTAGTTATCGATTATTGTTTTTTTAGACGGCTTTGGTGCCTTGGACATGAGATAGGACCTTAAGATTTTGCATGAAACGAGGTCTAGCAGTCGCGTTGCACGGGGGAATGTCAAAAGTGTTCATATGTAGTGAAAACCTGAGAAATCCGCACGTTTTCGTCATTTGCTATCGAATCGACTTAATGCCAGATTGTGATAATGGCCGCGCTTCTCTCTGAAACGGTTACATTCATCGTGTGCAAAGCTATGTCGCGTGCTGCGGTATGCGGAGACACTAGAAGCACCATAATAGAACACAGAAGAAACTTCTAAGTTGATGTGATAGCCAGTACGAAGCTGTACAATTCAAATTTTTGTTATCGATTATTGACTTTTTAGACGGCTTTGGTGCCTTGGACATGAGCTAGAGTCTTAAGGTTTTGCATGAACGGAGATCTAGCAGTCGCGTTTCACGGGGGCATGTGAAAAGTGATCATATGTAGTGAAAACCTGAGAAATCTGGCCGTTTTCGTCATTTGCTATCGAATCAACTTAATGCCAGATCGTCATATTGGCCGCTCTTCTCTCTGAAACGGTTACATGTATCGTGTGCAAAGTATGTCTCGTGCTGCGGTATGCGGAGACACTAAAAGCACCATAGTAGAACACAGAAAAAGCTTCTAAGTTGATGTGATAGAAAGTACGAAGCAGTACAATTCTCCTTGAGAAACTTAAGGAAAAGGGGGGTATTAAAGGAAACACAATATAAAGTTCTTCACACTATAATGTTTATAATAATGAGTTACATCACCAATCAGTTTAACTTCTGAACAAACACCCATACCTTTATAACATACAGCAACAGACTCCATCTCATTAATTTTGCGATGGTTCATAGTACTAAACATAAATGGGAGGTTAGACGTCAAATAACATTTACCATAGTCTTTGTTTGCAACAGCATAAACATGCCACGTACGGTATGCGATCACATCACGACTATTCACACTCTCCAAGTCCTGACAAAGCCTTATGAGACGAAATTTTTCGCCTCTGTTTGCGATAGTAGCTCAGCGTATAAAAGGCCATGGAAAACGGCTGCAGCAGTCAGTCTGCGTCTGTCGCTGTATGAAGATGCCTCGCTCAAGGAGATACAGAAGAAGAAGTCGCGCAGTGGTGTATAAAGCCACTGATAACTTGCGAATTGACACCCAACATAACGTTGGTGACCAAGTGTTTCTACAAGGACCTAGTGTTCTTTCTGCGAAGCGGACACTTTTCGTATTAATTCAGTCTTTAATTTCGCGCATGATTCCGTATTCGAACGTGAATTTACAGTCCGAATTTACCTTTTGTTATAAACAGTTTTACATGTAACGAACTGAAAACTTGGATGTCATATGATCTCACTTCAAGCAAAACAGCAACTGACTGTTTCCTTTAATACCCCCCTTTTCCTTAACGTTTTAATTATATATTTTATTGAAAAGACTGATCTCTAGCATCAGCCACGAACCGCTGTCCCGTACATCGAGAACCAGGGGCTCAAGGATGCAACAGTTTGATTTAACTTACTATGTGTTTAGGGGGTTTAAAAGGGGGGTATTAAAGGAAGTTGAAGGAGCATCGTCATACATGGTGCCTGGTGAGAATGCAACCCGCAGAGGCTCCGCTGTGATATGACGTGAAGGAGTGTTACGCAACATGTGTGCCCCACGCTCTTATCTGTACGCTGGACGCGCGCCTATATCTACTGTGCGCGCGTACGGGATAACGCCGTCTGCGGACGTAGAAATTTTTCGCCAATGTTTCCATTTGCTATCGCATCGACTTAATGCCAGATCGTCACATTGGCCGCTCTTCTCTCTGGAACGGTTACATTTATCGTGTGCAAAGCTATGTCGCGTGCTGCGGTATGGGGAGACACTAAAAGCACCATAATAGAACATAGAAGAAGCTTCTAAGTTGATGTGATAGCCAGTACGAAGCTGTACAATTCAAATTTTTGTTATCGATTATTGACTTTTTAGACGGCTTTGGTGCCTTGGACATGAGCTAGAGTCTTAAGGTTTTGCATGAACGGAGATCTAGCAGTCGCGTTTCACGGGGGCATGTGAAAAGTGATCATATGTAGTGAAAACCTGAGAAATCTGGCCGTTTTCGTCATTTGCTATCGAATCAACTTAATGCCAGATCGTCATATTGGCCGCTCTTCTCTCTGAAACGGTTACATGTATCGTGTGCAAAGTATGTCTCGTGCTGCGGTATGCGGAGACACTAAAAGCACCATAGTAGAACACAGAAAAAGCTTCTAAGTTGATGTGATAGAAAGTACGAAGCAGTACAATTCTCCTTGAGAAACTTAAGGAAAAGGGGGGTATTAAAGGAAACACAATATAAAGTTCTTCACACTATAATGTTTATAATAATGAGTTACATCACCAATCAGTTTAACTTCTGAACAAACACCCATACCTTTATAACATACAGCAACAGATTCCATCTCATTAATTTTGCGATGGTTCATAGTACTAAACATAAATGGGAGGTTAGACGTCAAATAACATTTACCATAGTCTTTGTTTGCAACAGCATAAACATGCCACGTACGGTATGCGATCACATCACGACTATTCACACTCTCCAAGTCCTGACAAAGCCTTATGAGACGAAATTTTTCGCCTCTGTTTGCGATAGTAGCGCAGCGTATAAAAGGCCATGGAAAACGGCTGCAGCAGTCAGTCTGCGTCTGTCGCTGTATGAAGATGCCTCGCTCAAGGAGATACAGAAGAAGAAGTCGCGCAGTGGTGTATAAAGCCACTGATAACTTGCGAATTGACACCCAACATAACGTTGGTGACCAAGTGTTTCTACAAGGACCTAGTGTTCTTTCTGCGAAGCGGACACTTTTCGTATTAATTCAGTCTTTAATTTCGCGCATGATTCCGTATTCGAACGTGAATTTACAGTCCGAATTTACCTTTTGTTATAAACAGTTTTACATGTAACGAACTGAAAACTTGGATGTCATATGATCTCACTTCAAGCAAAACAGCAACTGACTGTTTCCTTTAATACCCCCCTTTTCCTTAACGTTTTAATTATATATTTTATTGAAAAGACTGATCTCTAGCATCAGCCACGAACCGCTGTCCCGTACATCGAGAACCAGGGGCTCAAGGATGCAACAGTTTGATTTAACTTACTATGTGTTTAGGGGGTTTAAAAGGGGGGTATTAAAGGAAGTTGAAGGAGCATCGTCATACATGGTGCCTGGTGAGAATGCAACCCGCAGAGGCTCCGCTGTGATATGACGTGAAGGAGTGTTACGCAACATGTGTGCCCCACGCTCTTATCTGTACGCTGGACGCGCGCCTATATCTACTGTGCGCGCGTACGGGATAACGCCGTCTGCGGACTTAGAAATTTTTCGCCAATGTTTCCATTTGCTATCGCATCGACTTAATGCCAGATCGTCACATTGGCCGCTCTTCTCTCTGGAACGGTTACATTTATCGTGTGCAAAGCTATGTCGCGTGCTGCGGTATGGGGAGACACTAAAAGCACCATAATAGAACACAGAAGAAGCTTCTAAGTAGATGTGACAGCCAGTACGAAGCAGTACAATTCAAATTTACTTATCAATTATTGACGTTTTAGACGGCTTCGGTGCTTTGGACATGAGCTAGGACCTTAAGATTTTGCAAGAATGGAGGTCTAGCAGCCGCGTTGCACCGGGGAATGTGAAAAGTGTTCATATGTACTGAAAACCTGAGGAATCCGCTCGTTTTCGTCACTTGCTATCGAATCGACGTAACGCCAGATCGTCATATTGGCCGCTCTTCTATCTGAAACGGTTACATTTATCATGTGGAAAACTATGTCGCGTGCTGCGGTATGCGGAGACACAAGTAGCACCATAATGGAACATAGAAGAAGCTTCTAAGTTGATGTGATAGCCAGTACGAAGCTGTACAATTCAAATTTTTGTTATCGATTATTGACTTTTTAGACGGCTTTGGTGCCTTGGACATGAGCTAGAGTCTTAAGGTTTTGCATGAACGGAGATCTAGCAGTCGCGTTTCACGGGGGCATGTGAAAAGTGATCATATGTAGTGAAAACCTGAGAAATCTGGCCGTTTTCGTCATTTGCTATCGAATCAACTTAATGCCAGATCGTCATATTGGCCGCTCTTCTCTCTGAAACGGTTACATGTATCGTGTGCAAAGTATGTCTCGTGCTGCGGTATGCGGAGACACTAAAAGCACCATAGTAGAACACAGAAAAAGCTTCTAAGTTGATGTGATAGAAAGTACGAAGCAGTACAATTCTCCTTGAGAAACTTAAGGAAAAGGGGGGTATTAAAGGAAACACAATATAAAGTTCTTCACACTATAATGTTTATAATAATGAGTTACATCACCAATCAGTTTAACTTCTGAACAAACACCCATACCTTTATAACATACAGCAACAGATTCCATCTCATTAATTTTGCGATGGTTCATAGTACTAAACATAAATGGGAGGTTAGACGTCAAATAACATTTACCATAGTCTTTGTTTGCAACAGCATAAACATGCCACGTACGGTATGCGATCACATCACGACTATTCACACTCTCCAAGTCCTGACAAAGCCTTATGAGACGAAATTTTTCGCCTCTGTTTGCGATAGTAGCGCAGCGTATAAAAGGCCATGGAAAACGGCTGCAGCAGTCAGTCTGCGTCTGTCGCTGTATGAAGATGCCTCGCTCAAGGAGATACAGAAGAAGAAGTCGCGCAGTGGTGTATAAAGCCACTGATAACTTGCGAATTGACACCCAACATAACGTTGGTGACCAAGTGTTTCTACAAGGACCTAGTGTTCTTTCTGCGAAGCGGACACTTTTCGTATTAATTCAGTCTTTAATTTCGCGCATGATTCCGTATTCGAACGTGAATTTACAGTCCGAATTTACCTTTTGTTATAAACAGTTTTACATGTAACGAACTGAAAACTTGGATGTCATATGATCTCACTTCAAGCAAAACAGCAACTGACTGTTTCCTTTAATACCCCCCTTTTCCTTAACGTTTTAATTATATATTTTATTGAAAAGACTGATCTCTAGCATCAGCCACGAACCGCTGTCCCGTACATCGAGAACCAGGGGCTCAAGGATGCAACAGTTTGATTTAACTTACTATGTGTTTAGGGGGTTTAAAAGGGGGGTATTAAAGGAAGTTGAAGGAGCATCGTCATACATGGTGCCTGGTGAGAATGCAACCCGCAGAGGCTCCGCTGTGATATGACGTGAAGGAGTGTTACGCAACATGTGTGCCCCACGCTCTTATCTGTACGCTGGACGCGCGCCTATATCTACTGTGCGCGCGTACGGGATAACGCCGTCTGCGGACTTAGAAATTTTTCGCCAATGTTTCCATTTGCTATCGCATCGACTTAATGCCAGATCGTCACATTGGCCGCTCTTCTCTCTGGAACGGTTACATTTATCGTGTGCAAAGCTATGTCGCGTGCTGCGGTATGGGGAGACACTAAAAGCACCATAATAGAACACAGAAGAAGCTTCTAAGTAGATGTGACAGCCAGTACGAAGCAGTACAATTCAAATTTACTTATCAATTATTGACGTTTTAGACGGCTTCGGTGCTTTGGACATGAGCTAGGACCTTAAGATTTTGCAAGAATGGAGGTCTAGCAGCCGCGTTGCACCGGGGAATGTGAAAAGTGTTCATATGTACTGAAAACCTGAGGAATCCGCTCGTTTTCGTCACTTGCTATCGAATCGACGTAACGCCAGATCGTCATATTGGCCGCTCTTCTATCTGAAACGGTTACATTTATCATGTGGAAAACTATGTCGCGTGCTGCGGTATGCGGAGACACAAGTAGCACCATAATAGAACATAGAAGAAGCTTCTAAGTTGATGTGATAAAGAGTACGATGCAGTAAAATTCAAGTTTTAGTTACCGATTATTGACTTATTCGACGGCTTTGGTGCCTTGGACATGTGCTAGGACTTTAAGATTTTGCATGAAGGGAGGTCTGGCAGCCGCGTTGCACGGGGGATTGTGAAAAGTGTTCATATGTAGCGAAAACCTGAGAAATCCACCCGTTTTCGTCATTTGCCATTGAATCGACTTAATGCCAGATCGTCATATTGGCCGCTCTTCTCTTTGAAACGGTTACATTTATCGTGTGCAAAGCTATGTCCCGTGCTGCGGTATGCGGAGACACTAAAAGCAGCATAATAGAACACAGAAGAATCTTCTAAGTTGATGTGATAGACAGTACGAAGCAGTACAATTAAAGTTTTAGTTATCGATTATTGACTTTTTGGACGACTTTGGTGCCTTGGACATGAGCTAGGACCTTAAGATTTTGAATGAAGGGAGGTCTAGCAGCCGCGTTGTACGAAGGAATGTGAACCGTGTTCATATGTAGTGGAAACCAGGGAAATCCGCCCGTTTTCGTCATTTGCTATCGAATCGACTTAATGCCAGATCGTTATAATGGCCGCTCTTCTCTCTGAGACGGTTACATTTATTGTGTGCAAATCTATCTCGCGTGCTGCGGAATGCCTAGACACTAAAAGTACCATAATAGAACACAGAAGAAGTTTCTAAGTTGATGTGATAAAGAGTACGGTGCGGTACAATTGAAGTTTTAGTTACCGATTATTGACATTTTCGACGGCTTTGGAGCTTTTGACATGATCTAGGACCTTAAGATTTTGCATGAAGGGACGTCTAGCAGCCGCGTTGCACGAGGGATTGTGAAAAGTGTTCATATGTCGCAAAAACCAGAAAAATACGCCCGTTTTCGTGATTTGCTATCGAATCGACTTAATGCCAGATCGTCATATTGGCCGCTCTTCTCTGTGGAACGGTTACATTTGTCGTGTAGAAAGCGAAGTCGCGTGCTGCGGAATGCCTAGACACTAAAAGCACCATAATAGAACACAGAAGAAACTTCTAAGTTGATGTGATAAAAAGTACGAAGCAGTACAATTCAAGTTTTAGTTATCGATCATTGACATTTTCGACGGCTTTGGTGCCTTGGACATGAGCTAGGACCTTAAGATTTTGCATGAATGGAGGTCTAGCAGCAGCGTTGCGCGGGGGAATGTGAAAAGTGTTCATATGTAGTGAAAACCTGAGAAATCCGACCGTTCTCGTCATTTGCTATCGAATCGACTTAATGCCAGATCGTCGTATTGGCCGCACTTCGGTCTTTAACGGTTATGTTTATCGTGTGCAAAGGTATGTAACGTGCTGCGGTTTGCGGAGACACTAAATGCACCATAATAGAACACACAAGAAACTTCTAAGTCCATGTGATAGCCAGTGCGAAGCAGTACAATTAAAGTTTTAGTTATCGATTATTGACTTTTTAGACGGCTTTGGTGCCTTGGACATGAGCTAGTACCTTAAGATTTTGCATGTAGGAATGTCTAGAAGCCGCGTTGCACGGGGGAATGTGAAAACTCTTCATATGTAGTGAAATCCTGAGAAATCCATCGGTTTTCGTCATTTGCTATCGAATCGTCTTAATGCCAGCTCGTCATATTGGCCGCTCTTCTCTCTGAAACGGTTACATTTATCGTGTGCAAAGCTATGTCGCGTGCTGCGGTAAGCGGAGACACTAAAAGCACCGTAGTAGAACACAGAAGAAGCTTCTAAGTAGATGTGATAAAAAGTACGAAGCAGTACAATTCAAGTTTTAGTTATCGATTATTGACATTTTCGACGGCTTTGGTGCCTTGGACATGAGCTAGGACCTTAAGATTTTGCATGAATGGAGGTCTAGCAGCCGCGTTGCACGGGGGAATGTGAAAAGTGTTCATATGTAGTGAAAACCTGAGAAATCCGACGGTTCTCGTCATTTGCTATCGAATCGACTTAATGCCAGATTGTGATAATGGCCGCGCTTCTCTCTGAAACGGTTATATTTATCGTGTGCAAAGCTATGTCGCGTGCTGCGGTATGCGGAGACACTACAAGCACCATAATAGAACACAGAAGAAACTTCTAAGTTGATGTGATAGCCAGTACGAAGCTGTACAATTCAAATTTTTGTTATCGATTATTGACTTTTTGGACGGCTTTGGTGCCTTGGACATGAGCTAGAGTCTTAAGGTTTTGCATGAACGGAGGTCTAGCAGTCGAGTTTCACGGGGGCATGTGAAAAGTGATCATATGTAGTGAAAACCTGAGAAATCTGGCCTTTTTCGTCATTTGCTATCGAATCAACTTAATGCCAGATCGTCATATTGGCCGCTCTTCTCTCTGAAACGGTTACATGTATCGTGTGCAAAGTATGTCTCGTGCTGCGGTATGCGGAGACACTAAAAGCACCATAGTAGAACACAGAAAAAGCTTCTAAGTTGATGTGATAGAAAGTACGAAGCAGTACAATTCTCCTTGAGAAACTTAAGGAAAAGGGGGGTATTAAAGGAAACACAATATAAAGTTCTTCACACTTTAATGTTTATAATAATGAGTTACATCACCAATCAGTTTAACTTCTGAACAAACACCCATACCTTTATACCATACAGCAACAGATTCCATCTCATTAATTTTGCGATGGTTCATAGTACTAAACATAAATGGGAGGTTAGTCGTCAAATAACATTTACCATAGTCTGTGTTTGCAACAGCATAAGCATGCCACGTACGGTATGCGATCACATCACGACTATTCACACTCTCCAGTCCTGACAAAGCCTTCACAGTATTTCCATTACATCGTAATACAGCGACAGTTAACCAGCCATTGCCAGGCTGACATGCTTCTCCTTGTTGTTTAGGAAACACAGAAAAATTCACAGCACATCCACAAAAAACACTAGGTCCCTGTAGAAACACTTATGCACCAACTTATGTTGGGTGTCAATTTGCAAGTTATCAATGGCTTTATACACCACTGCGCGATTTCTTCTTCTGTATCTCCTTGAGCGAGGCATCTTCATACCGCGACAGACGCAGACTGACTGCTGCAGCCGTTTTCCATGGCCTTTTATACGTTGCGCTACTATCGCAAACAGAGGCGAAAAATTTCGAAGTCCGCAGACGGCGTTATCCCGTTATTTCGCCTCTGTTTGTCAGAAACTAAATTATGCAAATTTGCATATGCAGATGACCTGGCCATCGTATATCAGAGTAAAAACTACAACGATCTCGACGAAACACTGAATGCAGACCTTGAAGTCCTGAACACCTATTACTCCCAGTGGCACCTACTTCCCAACCCCAACAAAACAACCAGCACCATAATGCACCTCAACAACAGAGAGATACACAGAAAATTACAGATCTTTTCGAATGGCCAAAACATAAGACATGAGGGTAAGCCTAAATATTTCGGAGTGAAACTAGATAGGACCCTAACGTACAGCTCGCAACTCAAAGACACAAAGCAAAAACTAAAATCCCGCAATGCTATCCTTTCGAAACTGGCTGGAACAACATGGGGATGTGGAGCGAAAACTTTGAGAACTTCAGCACTAACCCTTGTCTACAGTGTAGCTGAATACTGTTCACCAGTCTGGAGGAGAAGTGCACTGGTATCTAAAGTGGATGTCCAGCTGAGGGAGACAATGCGAATAATCTCGGGAACACTCAGGGCCACCTGCTGTGCATGGTTTCCTCTACTAGCGAACATAGAGCCTCCATAAATCAGGCGATCACTGCTAGCCCTAAAAACCTACAGGAAAATTATAGACAACGCGGACCTCCCTATCCACCAATATCTGACACCGACAAACAGGCTTAAATCCAGATCACCTTGTTGGAAAATCGGTGAAGAACTGCAAGCCTTTGAGCCGAGAACGGCCTGGAACGAAGTATGGTCGGCAAGTGAATTTAAGAACAAAAATTTAGTACACGATCCGAAGAAAAAGATTGATGGCTTCAACGTACCAAGAAGAGTGTGGACAGCTCTAAACGGGGGCAGAACGAGTGTTGGGAGATGTAAACACCTGATGAATAAGTGGGGCCTAGCAGACAGCGCTGTATGTGAGTGCGGTGAAATACAGACAATGGAGCATCTACTCGTGTGCAAAGTATATGGCTATGGTGGTGAACTCATGGACATACATAGACTCAGTGACTCAGCCATAGAGTGGCTCAAAAATATATCTAATATACAGTAGAATTATATTGTTTTCTTTTTTATTATACAGTGATAAGAATATTGTAAATTATGCGTCTGTGATGCCGAACGAGTAAGTAAGTAACGCACAGAAATCTACATTTCAAATAGAAATTTCTGTAACGACTCTGTTTGCAATTTTTCTAATTGTGAGTTAAAAGCTGTAACTAAGAAAATGTGTAAGAAACGTAATAACTGGAAATACTGATAATCACAATGCTGGTATTACAAACAGATAAAGAGGTTTAAGACTGAAGAAACATAGTTAGGGACGTTAGGAGTAACTGATATTAACCCTCAACTACACTCGCTATCTGGACTGGCGTTACTAACTTGATGGAGTGTTTTGCGACCACAGAAACAAAAACCATCAGTAAATTATTTGCTTCTACGTTTTTCCAAACTGTTGTTAAAGTAGCAATAAAAGAAAGGGTTCTACTAACGAAAACTCAATCTTTATTTAAAAAAAGAAACCATATTACCAACAACTTGTCTCATACATACAACATAGTGTTACAAACATTATCCTATGAGGATTTTTTGGGATTAACTTAAAAAACTTTACAAAACGAAGACAAACTAATTCAACATTGCTCAGAAACGTGTTTCGAGATCAAATATGATCAGTTACGTAACTTAGAAAAAAAAAGATACAATGGATTTTAGCGGAAAAATGAAAGAAGGTACGTGAACGAATCTACGACGCAATTAATTTCGTTCATCAGACCAAAGCGATACCTTTTTGAGAATCGAGAGCATTTTGCACATCTGCTATTACATTTAGGACATTTAGTAGTCTTTAAGGCGTGGACGTAAGTGTTATATTTGAAACCTTTTACTCTTTTGGCTGACTGGATCCCGATTGGACTTGCTCTGCTGATTCGTTGGACCAGTTATCATTTTCAAACTTTTGCAAAGAAATTTGTCCATCGCTGCCTGAAAGACCCAAGAAAAACGTATGGAAATCATTTTCTTCTCTTTGATACTGACTTTGATTAATGTCATACCTATTTGTTTTTTAAAATCTCGATGCACCATCATGCTATTCTTCTTTACAACCAATCCTTCCCTAAGAACAGACAGATCATCTCATTGTTTCTTCGATTTCTTCGCGAACATTCTCTTCTTCTGCCTCTTCGCCGTCCTTTATATCACGACTGTTTAACAGTCAAATATCTCTGTTTCATTGATACTAAACTCGGCTGCATCTTGTAAGGAATCTTGTATCCAAGGAGTCACCAGTCTCCACTTGCTAACTGTGACAACAAATTTTGATCGTCGTTTAAATATTGCCCTAGTCTGTCTAAAATAATTTAAAAAATCCCTGATGATGAATAAGAAATGTAACGTTTGTAGCTTCGTGGGGTAGATTTCAATATCAGCCGGTGCGTACCTACAGAATTAACGGTCGAATTTTCTCATTATGAGAGTACAGAAGTGCGATGTGTTTCAATTGTTAACACCCATTCGAAAGCTAAGATAGAAAACAATATGTTTTCATTCGAGACAACCGATTTCAGCAGTTTTAGCTGTCATCTTCAGGTCTTAAATATTTTTTGTAGTAAAACATGTTCATTTTACTTTGAACCTCATTCACAAGGTGTCAAGTGGATAAATTCACCGCATTGTAAACGTTTGTCACGCTAAAATATTTAAAATCACACAGCACCTTGTCTAAAAGGTCAGGTGCATGTACATATTGCTCACAGGTGCTTGATACATGATACAAACACATTACGCATTAGCACATCTGTTTACATATGCTAGACACGTCACGACTTTGGCTTTTGAATGGTTTTTGAGAGTTAACCGTCGGTGTTAAGCACGCGCCTGCACATTGCAGAAGCACAGCCGTTACTAAGATTACCTTCAAGAAGAATTCCAGTAGGACAGGAACTGTATGTAAAAAAGTGACTCGTTGGGTAATTAATCAGCCCACGAATGTAGTTAAAGTTTAAGTAATAGTTACAGGTAAATCAATTACTGTAATAAAAACAGGAAACGATGCAGCAAAAATATAGGCGTTGTTACAGACTTATGCGATTGCGTAATGGTATTTCAGAGCCTATAAGATATTACAGACGTTTGGAAGCAAACCAAAGCGAGCAGTGTTAACAACTTGACTCGAACAGTTTCACTTAATGTTCTTCCGATCTGAGATATCTGTAGCTGTGTTCTTTCCATCTGTATTTAAGCGCAATGTTTTGTATCGCAACAGAAATTTAAAGCAATGCAAGACGAAAAGAAGCAGGGTCAAAAATAGAATACGCGTGAAGAAGTTACTGTAGAATGAGAAGCTCTTAACGGAAAATTCAGTTCCTCTTTAATCTTATAAATTTAGGTGAAGAATGATTTAAAATACCCTGACGGGAAATTTCTCAATACCAAGAAGCAGTTGTGCAACGCAAACGAAGATCGGTAGGCGTGTTCCCACATCTGTTCCAATTTCGCATCGCTTGTGTAAGAGTAACGCTAGTAGCTCCATTATGAGTATGCAAATCTGACTGGCTTTAAATACATGTTGTAACGCTCGTGAACATTAATTACCTTCGAGACTGGACGTAAAGAGTTGATGTCACTCAAGAATGTCTCTAAGGCAACAAAGGCGCCATTATCAGCACCTCCCTGAGTTTGAACTACGTCGCGTAACCGTGCTAGGAGAAGCTGAACGTTCGTTCTGCGATATTGCAGAAGGACTTGACTGTAGTGTAGCCACTGTACATGATTGTACCGTAGTTCAAAAATGGTTCAAATGGCCCAGAGCACTACGGGCCTTAACATCTGAGGTCATCAGTCCCCTAAAACTTAGAACTACGTAAACCTAACTAACCTAATGACATCACACACATCCATGCCCGAGGCAGGATTCGAACCCACGACCGTAGTGGTCAAGCGGTTCCAGACTGTAGCGCCTAGAACCGCTCGGCGGAACCGGCCGGCTTGGCGGCAGTGATCACGAGAATTTCGACGGACTGCTGACGGTCATGTGGCACTACCGGGAGGGAGGGCCATCGTGTCAGCGTATGGTTCTGGCGCATCCTGCAGTTCCAATAACATTTGGCACCACTGAGACACAATGGACTGTTTCAAATCGGTTACATCAAGG
This sequence comes from Schistocerca gregaria, assembly GCF_023897955.1. Lineage (NCBI taxonomy): Eukaryota > Metazoa > Arthropoda > Insecta > Orthoptera > Acrididae > Schistocerca > Schistocerca gregaria. The sequence continues at coordinate 130,602,951 of NC_064921.1, read as the reverse complement.
GCGGCTCCTAGCCTGATGTCATGCAACGCGCATTCCAGTGACGTCAAACTACCGCCATTTCTGTTGTTTTCTCATGGAAGATGGTTGTGCCTCGGTACCTATGACTGTCGTGTGTTGGTTAGGAGGAGGCCAATTGAGGGCCTGTAACCAACCCGTCTGCTTGCTAGACGCAAAAGGGCCTGCATCGTTGGCTATGGTCTTGGGTTCGATTTATTATGACTGCAGGAGCACTTTCGTTATCCCACCCACCCTGATTGCATACGTGTACATCAGTCTGGTGATTCGATCTGTCGTGATGCCATTCATGAACAGCGCTTTAGGGGTTGTTTCCCAAAGGGATAACAACGCCCAAAGGCGAACGTAGTAACGGAGGAGGAGGAGATTAGTGTTTAACGTCCCGTCGACAACGAGGTCATTAGAGACGGAGCGCAAGCTCGTGTGAGGGAAGGATGGGGAAGGAAATCGGCCGTGCCCTTTCAAAGGAACTATCCCAGCATTTGCCTGAAGCGGTTTAGGGAAATCACGTAAAACCTAAATCAGGATGGCCGGAGACGTGACTGAACCGTCGTCCTCCCGAATGCGAGTCCAGTGTGCTAACCACTAACCGCTCGGTTCGCGAACGTAGCAACCCCTCTGACCTTGCAATATTAATCACTTAAATGTGTTACCTAGACAAATGTATTCTCGAAATTTCATTACTGCACATTAATTATTTTTTGGACTGAAATTTTTTCCTTCCAATGTATATGGAAGCTAACTTCCGTGCGTCAAGAAAGCAGAACCATATACTATGTTTGTTCAGAAAAAGATTACTGTCTTTCTTAAATGGTTCAAAAATGTTCAAATGTGTGTGAAATCTTATAGGACTGATAAGGTCATCAGTCCCTAAGCTTACACACTGTTTAGCCTAAATTGTCCTAAGGACAAATACACACATCCATGCCCGAGGGAGGACTCGAACCTCCGCCGGAGCGAGCCGCACAGTTCATGACTACAGTGCCTTAAACCGCTCGGCTAATACCGCACGGCTATTAAATGATATTTTATCTTATAGGTTTATAAGAGGAGATCATAAAAGCCAATGTGTCTGATGAAAAAACATTTAAGTACGAGAAATGACGTGTAGTCATAACACATTGGTGGCCCATAAACTACATTTCAATGGTGTAATCCGAATTAGGATATGCAACGATGATTGTCTTCTTGAAAATTGAATATGAACTTGTTATGCATTGGTTGAAGTATTGCCATTATGTGCTTTACAAATGGCTCTGAGCACTATGGGACTTAACATCTATGGTCATCAGTCCCCTGGAACCTAGAACTACTTAAACCTAACTAACCTAAGGACATCACACAACACCCAGCCATCAATGTGCGGTACAACGTAACATGTTATCTCCAACATCACTGCGCTTAATACAAATTTTTCTCTGCTGTTTGAACGATGTATATTTTATATTACTTCATTAGGTATTACTTTATGATGAGAGGCGCTTCTGAGTATTTGTTTTTACAGTTCAGAGCACTCGCACGTTTTGAGAGAAAGGGTTATCACAACGAAAACGGTTACTGTTGTTTAGCCAACAAGTTCCTCTGTAGCCTTCCCACAGCTGTTACCCATCTGTAATTGAACGTTTTTACTGGATGTCAGAGAGAATTTTGGCTGTTTAGCAGACGAGACGCGCATTTCGTTCCACTGAAATGTAAACACACACAGCTGTAATGTCAGCTGCTCCTGTATGAAAGCTGCTTCTTCAAATAGAGCGCAGTTTGCAATTTTATAACTTATAGCAGCAAGTAGCTACAATTCGGTTTTGACTAACTTCATAAAAATAACATATCCATCTACAGACGGCTCGTATGCTTTTATCAAAAGCACGTGGCATGATTTACACGTTATTTGCCTGGAATAAACAGAGATTAACACATTGAAATACGAGTATCAGACAGTGGTTATTACATTTCGAATCTGGTGTTACATTGCACTTTGCTTGAGATGAGGACTTGAGATATTAGCTGTCAACATCTCTCTACAGTGCAGAATATTCGGTCCGCAGCTCGTGGTCGTGCGGTAGCGTTCTCGCTTCCCACGCCCGGGTTCCCGGGTTCGATTCCCGGCGGTGTCAGGGATTGTCTCTACCTCGTGCTGACTGGGTGTTGAGTGCTGTCCTAAGGTTAGTTAGATTTAAGTAGTTCTAAGTGCTAGGGGACTGATGACCACAGATGTTAAGTCCCATAGTGCTCAGAGCGATTTGAACCATTTTTTTGTAGAATATTCAAGTTCTACTTCATTTCTTTATTAAGTTGATCTACATCTTTTTAGCTGAAAATTCAATGTTACTTAATCAAAACGTCATAAATATTTAGCACCACCACATTACAAAGTGTGCGTTTAGATATTTTACGCCTTTGTAGATTACTCCATTTGTTATTATGCCTTGGAGGTATCAGTCAGCGCCATTTTGCACCATTACGTCAGGTTTGTTTGAATAAATAACTGTTATAAATGTACCTGTATTGTTTAAAGATACATCAGCTTAATGTTTCCTTTATGCTCTGGGGATGGATACTTGTGAAAATTACTGTCAGCTGGTGAATGGGAATGACCTAGATGTATATTGCTACCTTTATGTTTTAAAATTCTACAATAGAGGAAAAGTCTTTCGGACATTTCATTTAGAGGCTATTGTACATACACTACCGGAAAAACATTTGCACACGTGGAAAGACGACGTCGATTATGATCCAATGACGACATGTAGCACCGGAAGGGGATAGCAGATGTACTGATAATTGTTTCACTGTCTACTGTGCAGTGCTACTGGGTGATCTAGAAGTCAGTATAAAATTGAAAACTGAATAAATCACGGAATAATGTAGATAGAGAAGTACAAATTGACACACATGCTTGAAATGACATGGGGTTTTATTAGAACCGAAAAAATACAAACGTTCAAAAAACATCCGACAGATGGCGCTTCATCTGATCAGATTAACAATCATTAGCATAACCAAGTTAGACACAGCAAAGCTGATGTTCTTTACAGGAAATGTCGAAATGTCCACCAGCATTTCTCAACAATAGCTGTTGTCGAGGAATAATGTTGTGAACAGCACTGTAAAGCATGTCCGGAGATATGGTGAGGCACTGGCGTCGGTTGTTGTCTTTCAGCATCCCAGAGATGTCGGTCCATCGCGATACGCATGCGACTTCAGGTAACCCCAAAGCCAATAATCGCACGGACTGAGGTCTGGGAGGCCAAGCATGACAGAAGTGGCGGCAGAGCACACGATCATCACCAAACGACGACGTGCGCAAGAGATCTTTCACGCGTCTAGCAATATGGGGTGCAGCTCCATCCTGCATAAACATCGTACGTTCCAACAGGTGTTTATCAGCGAGGCTGGGGATGATGCGATTGTGTAACATATCGGCGTACCTCTCACCCGTAACGATAGCAGTCACTGAATTTTTACTGACCAGCGCCATCTGTCGGACATTTTGTGAACTTTGTTTTCTTTTGGTTCTAATAAAACCCCATGTCATTCCAAGCATGTGTGTCAATTTGTACCTCTCTATCTACATTATTCTGTGGTTTATTAAGTTTTCAAATTTATACTGACTTTTCGATCACCCGGGATATATATGACAGGGTAGTGGCATAGCTACTAGTGCGCTGTCTGTGTCTACCCTTTATAGGAGAAGCTCACAGATAGAAGGCTCAGTGTGCTGCAAAGCTGTGAAGCAAGCAGGCAACCACACAGCCGCACTCGTGGTTTCTGCAGCCAAATGAGCGAGTTTCCCCGAAGGGTGGAACTGTCGCTTTCCGAGTGATGGGGTGGTCCTGTCGAGAAATGACACACATATTAGGAGCGCTTCATCATTTGTGCAACGATTCTGGTGTTTCTCGTCACGTGAACATTCTCACACACATAGACGAGGTTTTCAAAAAATGGTTCAAATGGCTCTGAGCACTATGGGAATTAACATCTATGGTCGTCAGTCCCCTAGAACTACTTAAACCTAATTAACCTAAGGACATCACACACGAGGCAGGATTCGAACCTGCGACCTTCTCGGTCACGCGGTTCCAGACTGAAGCGCCTAAAACCGCACGGCCACACCGGCAGACGAGGTTTTGCACCTCCACCCAGCACAGACGCCAGCCAGGATCGTCGACTTGTCAAGGCAGTAGCGTCTGATACCACAGCTACCACAGTATGCAGAAGGGGGTTTGTGAACCCAGACGCGTCATCACGCACTGCTGCGAACCTGTGATTAGCAATGGGCACGCACACCTCTACCCCGTATTCCACTCAGGCCACAACGCTGACGCATACGGCTCGATTGGAATCGTCAAATAATCACTTGGAAAATGGAACGAAGCGCCAAGGTCTTCAGTGAAGAAATCAGTCTCTGCTTGCACGCAAGTAATGGTCGTTCGCGCGTACTACGTAGATCTAGTGAGCACTGTCTCGTGGAATGCATTCGTCCAAGACGCACTGACCCCATTGCAAACAGTTGGTGTCTCTGGGGAGACAGTAACAAGTTCTCGGTACGTACAGAATGTTGTTAGACCCGTTGTTTTCCCCTTCTTGCAACAGGAAGGTGATGTGTCGTTCCAACAGGATAGTGCTCGCCCACACACTGCCCGCGAAACTCAACGTGGTCTGCACGACGTGCAGCATCTTCCCTGGCCAGCAAGATCTCTAGACTTATCTTCAGTCGGCCACGTGTGGGATATGATGGGCTGAGAAGTGACTCGTGGTAATCGTCAGCCAACAGCTCATGTAAAGTAGGTGAACACGCAGATCTGGAGTGGAATAACATACCGCAGAATAATATTCGCCGTCTGTACTATTGTCAGGATGAAAGAGTCAGCGCAAACATTGCAGCACGTGAAGGCTACACCACATAATAACATGGGTGTTTCAGCATGGTTCGATACCTGCTATCTGAGAACTGCTTCTGCTATTGGTCTGTAAATGCAACCATTTCATGTACTTCATATGCATGTTGCAACAATAAATCTTATAAAAGGGTGTACTAATTTATTTTTCGGTAGTGTCTGTGACTAGAAGGAATTAGGGCGTTGAACGCTGAGTCGAGCATGTGTTGAAATCTCAGACAATGGGCTGAGACAAAGACAAAGCCTCTGTTTTGGATTACCAAAAATTCTAGTGGTTTGGAAGTAAAGCTTGTGGAATATTGGCACTTTAGTTTGTTGATATGACAGGCTTAAGCGAAAAGTGAAAAGTCTCCACTGAATATTGTAATCATTTGACGTCAGCTATAATCTCCATACTACACAGTGTTTCGAAACAGTTCCACTTCCACTGATAAATATCGCACTCCAAGAATACTAGGTTGTGACTACTATTACTCTGTACTATGTAATTAACGAGTTCTATGCAAGAAATTAGCAACTTGTGTCAGGCCTCAATATCGAAAGACTTAATGAAACAAATTAATGGAAAATTATCATTGATAAATCGAAGTTTAATTTTAGTATTGCTGAATAAGGGCAACAGATTGGCATCTGTTCTCATTGGTGATTTAGTGAAGTAGAATGGAACCCGTGAAACAATTACAATAATTATCCATCAGTTGAAGTACTCTGAACATACTGGACGTTTTTGTGTAGACGTAAAGGCAATTTCGACCCTTCTGGACCAAAAAAACAAGACACTCGAAATATCTGCTGTATGCAATGCTATATACACTCCTGGAAATTGAAATAAGAACACCGTGAATTCATTGTCCCAGAAAGAGGAAACTTTATTGACACATTCCTGGGGTCAGATACATCACATGATCACACTGACAGAACCACAGGCACATAGACACAGGAAACAGAGCATGAACAATGTCGGCACTAGTACAGTGTATATCCACCTTTCGCAGCAATGCAGGCTGCTATTCTCCCATGGAGACGATCGTAGCGATGCTGGATGTAGTCCTGTGGAACGGCTTGCCACGCCACTTCCACCTGGCACCTCAGTTGGACCAGCGTTCGTGCTGGACGTGCAGACCACGTGAGACGACGCTTCATCCAGTCCCAAACATGGGGAGACAGTTCCGGAGATCTTGCTGGCCATGGTAGTTGACTTACACCTTCTAGAGCACGTTGGGTGGCACGGGATACATGCCGACGTGCATTGTCCTGTTGGAACAGCAAGTTCCCTTGCCGCTCTTGGAATGGTAGAACGATGGGTTCGATGACGGTTTGGATGTACCGTGCACTATTCAGTGTCCCCTCGACGATCACCAGAGGTGTACAGCCAGTGTAGGAGATCGCTCCCCACACCATGATGCCGGGTGATGGCCCTGTGTGCCTCGGTCGTATGCCCTGATTGTGGCGCACACCTGCACGGCGCCAAACACGCATACGACTATCATTGGCACCAAGGCAGAAGCGACTCTCATCGCTGAAGACGACACGTCTCCATTCGTCCCTCCATTCACGCCTGTCGCGACACCACTGGAGGCGGGCTGCACGATGTTGGGGCGTGAGCGGAAGACGGCCTAACGGTGTGCGGGACCGTACCCCAGCTTCATGGAGACGGTTGCGAATGGTCCTCGCCGATACCCCAGGAGCAACAGTGTCCCTAATTTGCTGGGAAGTGGCGGTGCAGTCCCCTACGGCACTGCGTAGGATCCTACGGTCTTGGCGTGCATCCGTGCGTCGCTGCGGTCCGGTCCCAGGTCGACGGGCACGTGCACCTTCCGCCGACCACTGGCGACAACATCGATGTACTGTGGAGACCTCACGCCCCACGTGTTGCGCAAATCGGCGGTACGTCCACCCGGCCTCCCGCATGCCCGCTCTACGCCCTCGCTCAAAGTCCGTCAACTGCACATACGGTCCACGTCCACGCTGTCGCGGCATGCTACCAGTGTTAAAGACTGCGATGGAGCTCCGTATGCCACGGCAAACTGGCTGACACTGACGGCGGCGGTGCACAAATGCTGCGCTTCTAGCGTCATTCGACGGCCAACACCGCGGTTCCTGGTGTGTCCGCTGTGCCGTGCGTGTGATCATTGCTTGTACAGCCCTCTCGCAGTGTCCGAAGCAAGTATGGTTGGTCTGACACACCGGTGTCAATGTGTCCTTTTTTACATTTCCAGGAATATATATATATATATATATATATATATATATATATATATATATATATATATGTGTGTGTGTGTGTGTGTGTCTGTGTGTGTGTGTGTGTGTGTGTGGTTCAACTTTCTGAATATTTTGCAAGTCTCTGGTACAGCATCCCTTTAACACTACTCATTAACCGTAATTTAGCTTTACCTGTTCCAGTTTATAGCAGTTTACTGAAACAAGTGAAAGTCACAAACATTAGTGTGTCCTGTGGAAAACATTTACTTCACGGACTATTTATGACTCTATATTCGTAATGGGCGACCTCCAATTAAATGACAACAATTAATACACAAAAATCAGTAGACAAAATATTTTTCAACGTCGGCTAGTGTTATACACGTTTTTTGGGCCAAAACATAATTTATAGATTGCTAACTGAATGAAATCAATCAGAGAGTAGAGTCTGTTATCCTACTACACGAAGCTACAACATAACATTCAGGCACTCCAGGTAATGCGGCCGTATACCACTGCTAAATATTGCTGGGATAGGTATTTTACGATAGATATACGGAATTTTGGAGAGTATGCAGTTTAAGAAATTATAATGTTGTTAAACCACTTTACAAAATAGCATAAAAGGAAATGTGTTTTATGAAAGCACGTAAAAGACACCTGTGCCTTTGCAGCGGCTTAGTAACTCAATCTGATGATAAATGAAGAAGCTTCATTTACACTCACGTGTGGAGAATACCTTGTGGAACTATTTTAGGTAATGCGTAATAGTCAACTCAGCACTATTTTTGATGATATTGTCGTTGTTTGGCAAAATAGAAAAATAAGTAGTCGCCCTTTGAAAGTTGTAACATTTTCATCAGCAAAACCTTCATCACATAAAACTGACCTACCTTACTATTCTTCTGACAACTTTTTTCAGCTACAAGCAGTAATTTACACTTACTGGTTCTGCTATTTTTGATCGAAAGGTACATCTCACAGATGTGAGATTTATCGGTGGGCATTATGTTGGATATTGGTGAATTTATAAAGGTTTTTGTCGTCTGCAGTAATTTACTATCCTATGACATGGTCTATATTTAATGTGAATAATGCTGTCTCTAAAGGATTCGATTTTGTTGTAATACTGGCGAGTCTGAATGCACCAGCTCATTCCTTGTTCTCCAACGGAGAATTCTGAAGCTGACAGCTATTGCTCACAGAGTCCATTAGTTCCCATTAAAGTTGGGCGTGCCTCTTGCAAGAATAGGTATGACTAACAAATGCAAGGAAATGAGCGTCGAAACGAATGTCAGAAGAAAATCTGTACTCAAGGGTAAGACGACAAAGTATCCGTTTCAGGTGTGGTTCGGTCTTTTAGTGTTGCCTTTCTAATGTTTTAACTCAAATAGCCTTCGAAGAATATGTGGCAGAATTTATGAAGTGGCACCACACTCATTCTGCCCCATTCATAATCCGTTCGCAAATTATGAGGGTGAAGAAAGTCCGTGTCCTTGGAAAGGTGTACATTTCCCGTCCTCCTTACGTTTAAGTGCGCTGGACACCGTAACTCCTTTCTCGACTCATTTATCAACGCAGCTTAGCGAATTATGGCTAGTGCAGCTTTCATGTAAGGTTTCATACTGTAGTTTGTTGATCATGCCAGCGGCACATTTACTCCAACTAAATATACCGTTAAAAATTGCTTCAGCTCATCTCTGCCCCTACTCCTCCGTAAATCCCACTTGAGGACGGAGCTAGGCGGTCATAGAGTATGTAGCAACTTGTCGAAAGATGGTTTTCAGAGCGACATTATTCGTCCGTTCATTAGACACTCTTTATCAGGAACAGGGGTAAAATACATGGTACTGAAAGTGATTTACAGCTTGTAAGGGAACTAGAATGCAGCTGTAAGTGTCAAAGACAAGAAAAGTAAGCAGCGGCCTAGAAGAGAGTGAGTCAGGTTTGTAACCAATACCCGATGTTATTGAATCTGTAGATTGGGCAATTAATAAAGCAAACCAAGGTCATCTTGGAAAGAGAGTTAGAGTACAGGAGGAAGAAATAAAAACTTCTTTGGTTTGGCAGTGACAACGTAACGCTTTTGGGAACACCGAAGGACTTGTAAGAGTAGTTCAGCGGAATGGATATCTTGAAAAGAGGTTATTAGATCAATATCAACTACTGTAAAGCAATGATAGTCCAACGTTGTCGAATTAAATCAGACGGTGCTGACGAAACTGGATAACGATATGAGACATTAGCTGTAGTACATGAGCTTTGGTATTTGAGCAGAAAACTGATCATGCCCGAAGTAGAGACGACAGAAATGTAGTCTGGCTGTAGCAGGAAAATATGTATGAGACACGAAGAAGAGGAATTTGTTTGGTTACAGAAATAAAAATCCAGTAGTTTGTTTGTTCAAAATTCTAAATTAGCGAAAGCTCTTCACCGACGGCCTTGAAATTTTAAAAGAACGTTGCTTTAGAGACGTGTGTACTTTGGTATACCTTCGGAAGCATCATCTTAAAATAAATGTACAAGTACGTGTTGAATGAAGTAGGGAATACTGCTGTTACCAAAAGTCTCCAAAAATTCTTCACCAATTTACTTCTGATTTTTACTCGTTACTCTAACGAACAGTCGGACGGATAAAAACGAAAAAAAAATCGCAACACCAAAGAATAGTTGTCGGGCATAAATGAAAGTTGTTTGACGTATTTCTGAATCTGAAAGATGACTTCTGATCATACTTCGGACCGGTCGCATTACAGTGGCGCTAGTATGAGGATGCAAATCAGGTTTGCTTCATATACGCGCCATAACGTCTGTGAACATTAGTTGCCTTTAAAACTTGATGTAGTGAGCCGATGTCAGTCATGAATGCCTTTAAGGTGACAATGACGCCGTTAATGAGTCCTAGCTATATTTGAACGAGGTCGTGTGTAATAGGGCTACGAGAAGCTGTATGTTCCTTCTGAGTTACTGCAGAAAGACTTGGCAGGGATGTTGCCGCGATGCATTACTGCTGGCAGCGCTGGTTACCAGAATGTACGATCGCAAAAACACTTGTTTCCGGAGGCCAAAGTAGCACTTCTGAAAGGAAATACCATCGAGTTCGGTGTGTCGCTATGGCGCATCGTACTGCAAGCAGTTGGCAGCGCAGTGACAACGAATTGTTCCAAATCTGTCACTGAAACGACAGCGCCTAACATTTCACTGAATCCAAACCACCGTCATTACCGAATTCAGTGGCAACTAGCGAGAGTTCACTAGGGAGCAGGATGGAGGTCTGTTGTATTTTTTGATGCAAGATAGTTCAGCATCAGTGCCAGTGACATCCGTGAGTTTGTTAGGAGGGGGTGAGACGAGGACCTACAACCAACGGGAGTGTGTGTGTTACGCAGGATGGATCTACATCTACAATTGCGGTGTAGGGTGGGATTTCTTATGATGAAAGGGGCACTCGTAGTTACCCCACACACCCTAACTCAAAATTTGTACGTCATTCCAGTGATGAGACCTGTTTTGCTGCCACTAGTGAACAGCAGTGTTTTCCAGCAGGATAACGCACTCCCACATACCATTGTTGTTACCCAACATGCTCTATAGCGCCGACATGCCCTGGCCTGTTGGATCACCAGATCTTTCTCCACTCGAGAACATATGGGACATCATCGGACGCTAACTTCAGCGTCATCCACAACCGGCCCCTGAATCGAGCGACCAAGCCCAAAGTGCATACAACTCCGTACTACCAACTGGTATCAGGGACCTTTACAGTACAATGCATTTACGTTTACATGCTTGCATTCAACATTGTGGTGGTTACACAGGTTATTAATGTACCAGCATTTCACTTTTGCTATGGCTTATCTCGAGCTTATACAGAGAAGCGCCAAAGATCATCAAATTCTTCTTCAAATTCACTCACGTCCTCAGCGAAACTTATCACCGATATCCTTTCATCTTTAATCTCAATGCCACACATGAATCTTTCTTTTATTTCCATCATTGGTACAGAGGCGGAAGACTACATCCCAGTCTTACACTCTTTCAATCTCGAGAACTTCATTCTTGGTCGTCCATTCTTATTATTCCCTCTTGGCTCTTGAACATATTGTGCGCTGAAGCGTCAAAGAAAGTGGCATAGGCATGCGTATTCAAATACAGAGATATCTAAACAGGATAATATAGCGCTGCGTTCGCCAACGCCTATACAAGACAACAAGTGTATGGCGTTATTGTTAGATCGGTTACTTCTGCTACCATGGCAGGTTGTTAAGACTTAAGTGATATTGGTTTTGGTGTCAAGGTCGGAACAGAAGCAATGGGACTCAGCACCTTCGAGGTAGCGATGAAGTGGGGGTTTTCCCGAATGACTATTGCACGAGTGTACTGTGAATATCACGAATCTGGTAAAACATCGAATCTCTAACATCGCTGCGTCCGGAAAAAGATCCTGAAAGAACGGGACCACCGACGACTGAGGCGAATCGTTCAGCGTGACAGAAGTGCAACCCTTCCGCAAATTGCTGCAGATTTCAATGTTGGGAGATCAACAAATGTCAGCGTGCGAACCATTCAAGATAAATTATCGATATGGGCTTTCGGAGCCGAAGGACCACTCGTGTGCCCTTGATGACTGCACGACACATAGCTTTACGCCTCGCCTGGGTCCGTCAACACCAACATTGGACTGGTGGTGACCGGAAACGTGTGCCCTGGTCGGACCAGTCTCGTTTCAAATTGTATCGAGCGTATTGACATGAATGGGTATGGAGACAACCTCATGAATCCACTGACTTTGAATGTCAGCAGTTGACTGTTCAAGCTGGTGGAGGCCCTGTAATGGTGTGGGGCGTGTGCAGTTAGAGTAATATGTGTCTAGATACCACTCTGGCCAGTGGTACGTACGTAAGCATCCTGTCTGACTACCTGCATCCATTAATGCCCATTGTGCATTGCGACGGACTTGGGCAACTCCAGCAGGACAATGCGATACCCCACACGTCCAGAATTGCTACAAAGCGGCTCCAGGAACACGCTTCTGGGTTTAAACACGTCCACTGTCCACCAAACTCCCCAGGCATCAACATTATTGAACATATCTGGGATGCCTTGTAACATGCTATTCAGAAGAGATCTCCATCCCCTCATACTCATACAAATTTATGGACAGTCCAGCAGGATTCATGGTGTCAGTTCCTTCACCAGTACTTGAGTCATTAGTCGAATCCATGTCACGTCGTGTTTCGGCACTTCTGCGTGCTCTGGGGACCCTACACGACATTAGGCAGGTGCATCAGTTTCTTTGGCTCTTCAGTAAACGAACCCGTGATTTTGATATGTTAGTCGCTTACATATGTTACCTAGACACATTTTTTCTCAATATTTCATTAATCTACATTAAGTATGAAACCTACAATTATGGATTAAGGAATGTAAGACGAATGGTTAGGGTCCATGTACCATCATGTGTCATTTCCTGTCACTATCTTATTGACTTAAAAGCCACCGACACAGCTAGGCCTTTGCCAATCACTGTTTCCGTTTATTACAACACAGACACAGTAAGTTACCAGTTCTCAATAACAGGGCAATAAAAACAAATTATGAATTACTCCAATTGCACATGCCCCACACCGTTACAGAGGCTCCACCAGTCCTCTGCTGACAAACAATGAAATACCTCTTAATTTAATTAAAAAGGAACAGGCAGGCCTTCAGTAATAACAGCTTCAATTAAGTAAAATTAACAAAATGAAAACAGGCAGACCTTCAGTGATAACAGCTTTAGTTAAGTACAATTGTCAAACAAAAACAGCCAGGCATTCAATAATAACAGCTTCAGTTAAGTAAAATTAACAAATAGAAAACAGTCAGGCCCTCTTTAATATCAGCATCAGTTAGGTAAAATTACCTAACCATAAAAGAGGCAGGACTTCAATGACAACAAATCCAGCTAAGCAAACTACCAAATAGAAAACAGAAAAAGCATTCTTTAATAACTGCTTCAGTTAGTAAAACTACCATACAGCATACAGGTTGGCCTTCAATAATAACAGGTTCAGTTAAGGAGGGATGTAACATAAAATGTAAACATTTATTTAAAAAATCATTACAGCCACATTTATTCATGTACAGATCTAAAATTTAGCAAAACCAAATAGCTGTGTTTCAATCGCAAATTATAATAAAATATACAGGATTAATATTTTGCCAGAAATTTGAATTTAAATTTTTTATTGTCTTCTTTATAACAGGCCATAACTGAAATGCTAATAATGCAATTAATGTGAAAATTTTACTGTAGAATACTGAGAAGTTTATAAGACCACTGAACTACAATTACTAATATATGGTACAAATAGCATCATCAAAATAGATTTAAAATTCTCACATCCTAAATTAACTTTTTCTCTACATACAATTATTTAAAAATCATAATGTAATTGCAGGATCTCGTATTTCAGTTCCAGGGAAACATCAACAGAGGTGAACAGTTTCTGAAACTTTCATAGCATTAGCGCGTATACATTTTGAGAAAAGGCTTCTAATAACGAAAAAAATGTAAAACGCAGAAACTGACTTTCAAACAATTTCTTCAAATACTTCTACACGTAATAAGCTTACCTCAATTTTAAAATCCTCCATATTGATACTGCTCATCCTCCAGTTTCTCTTCTGTCGTCTTCGAATCTGCCTGGCCTGTATTTTCAGGAAAGAAACTGATCTGATAGCTTTCTTGACACTACTTCAGTCGATGGTGTAAAATGCTTTTGTTGTAAACACCCCAGAATCTACACCAACTCTTTCAGCACTTCTATTCTGCCATTATTTCCGTTATTGTAACATAAAACTGCATCGTAGACATTTGAGTACTTCAAGTCCACAGAATGTCCTTTTTGAGCATCTAATCCAAATTAAATTACTGATGCTTTCATTTGCATTTTGCGTCTTTCCGTGAAGACACTTCCTCAGTAAATCAGAGTTCGCAAAAAACCTGAATATGGGATTAAGTTCATTCACGACAGGTTCTGGTAGTCAGTGTCTATGTGGAAACGTCTCATTTGTGTTGTTGAATTAACACCAATCATCTTTCGGACACAGATACTGCATTCTTGTTTGGTCTGTGGATAGTTTGTGGAAAAAACTTACACACAGAGCCCTCATCTACCTCTCTAAACTATGTGTACTTTTCCTGATTGCTCTCCCATAAAATTACTGAAGAGTATCAATTTCTTTCAGAATAAGCCTTCCTTTTCCTCCTAGTGGTTTTTCACCCTCAAGTACTTCATATTTCTTCTCTTTCTGCAAGCAACGAAGCCTACCAACAAGCCTCTTTTGGATGTGGCCAACACATTCCAACCTTTCTATTGTTGTGTTGTACGGATTTTCATCTGTTACAGCTATGAACGAAGAGGAGTCCCCATAGCCAAGGTATTTAATATATCTAACACCGCCTAGGTGGCTGAGCGGTCCTAGGCGCTACTGTCTGGAACCGCACGACCGCTACGGTCACAGGTTCGTATCCTGCCTCGGGCATGGATGTGTGTGATGTCCTTAGGTTAGTTAGGTTTAAGTAGTACTAAGTTCTAGGGGATTGATGACCTCAGAAGTTAAGTCCGATAGTGCTCAGAGCCATTTGAACCATTTGAACCATACTGGTCCTCAGACTTGGAGTATATCCATATTCCCATCTGAGCCACCATAGTTTTTAGAGCATACTACTGCATGGTTTTTTGCCACAGTTTCTCATTGTCTTCATTGTTGAACATTTTCCTTGTTGCACACTGGCCGCAGTATTTAGACATAATTTCTACATCTAAAACCTTACCTGAGTCAATATCAATAACAAATGCAACTCGAAACAGCAGTGTATGACACATTTCATCCAGGTCCCACCTATAGACACTCATAGGTCAGTAACATTTGTAGGAGATTCACTGTCATGAATATCTACCCAAGGGTCTACTTCTGTTTGGTTTATTTCTACCAGTTCCTTCACTGCTTTATTCATAAAAGCTTTGCCATTCTCGCATACAGCATCAGACATTTCTTAATTTTTTTCACATCTTGCACAAGGTGGAGACAAGTTCAGAAAACCACACAATAAATTACCTCCTTCCCTGCCCTGTCTAAGGCATCTCAGAGCATATGCTAACCTAAAATTGCTTTCATAGATACAAGTGTCAGTTTTTTTGGTGGAAGAAAATGAAAATTCATAGCCACACCAATTACAAATTAATTTAAAATCACAAACTATCCCCACTCTTGTTTCTTCAACAACAATCATGCATTCCGTATTTTTACAGCTAACACATGAACATGAAAACTGTATTGCCTGACGGAGAAGCTCTAAATGAATGAGTCCATTGGAAACCATATCAACATCAAAACTGTGTTCCGGACCGAGACTCGAACTCGGAACCTTTGCGTTTCGCGGGCAAGTGCTCTACCATATCAGCGTACACTCCGCTGCAGAGTGAAAGTCTCATTCTGGAAACATCCCCCAGGCCGTGGCTAAGCCATGTCTCCGCAATATCCTTTCTTTCAGGAGTGCTAGTTCTGCAACTTTCGCAGGGGAGCTTCTGTAAAGTTTGGAAGGTAGGAGACGAGGTACTCGCGGAATCAAAGTTATGAGGACGGGGCGTCAGTCGCGCATGCGTAGTACAGTTGGTAAATAAATAAAACAAAAGTTGGTGGAGCACTTGCCCGCGAAAGGTTTCGAGTTCGAGTCTCAGTTCTAATCTGCCAGGATGTTTCATATCAGCGCACACTCGACTACAGAGTGAAAATCTCATTCTGGAAGCATTTCAACATCATTCACGCATCTGTACACTTCTCCTGTCCCAAGTTTAGATGCTGAAGCTCAGAGCTTATGTTCTTCGTTAGGAGTTGCTTCCTTTTTTTTATGGTAAACGGATTTACGTGAAACCTCCGTTTTCTAAACACGGTTTTTCCACTACCCATTATGCATAAATATTGACTTCCACGTAAAGGTTTGCGAATTCAACCCTCCACCTACTAATATGTGTTAGTATTGTCAAAACGTAAGTAAATCACTTTCATGCAAAGATACAGATGTCAGCCAGAGATATAGTCAGCCAAAGATATGGAAAGAAAATAGCCCTCATACTGGCAAAAATTCCGCTGAATAAAGCAGTTTCCCAAATGCCAGATGCCGGTGGCAAGTTCAACAATTTAAAGGCATTTCTAAAGCTGCTATCACGATAAAATTTACACAAAACATAGATTAAATTGTGTAGACCAAAAAAATAGTGTTTTCGAAAAATTGATTTTTTGGACCAAAATCCAGTATGTCTCCCCTTAATTAAAATTACCAAATAGAAAACAGACAAACCTTCAATGAAAACAGCTTTAGTTAAGTAAAATTACCAAGCAGAAATCAGGGAGTCTTTCTTTAGTAAGAGAATCAGTTATAAGAAATCACCAAACAGGAAACATGGAGGCCTTCTTTAACAAAAGCTTCAGCTAAGTAAAATTACCAAACAGGAAACATGGAGGCCTTCTTTAACAAAAGCTTCAGCTAAGTAAAATTACCAAACAGAAAATAGACAGGCCTTCAGTGACCACAGCTTCAGTTAAGTAAGCAAGAGGTTGAATTGTCTCCTCACAAAGGATGCATCAGAAGGCTTATATTCAAGGAGGCCAAGAAACGTTGCAATGAGAGGACCGGCCTTGCAAGGCCCTTTCCGTTGGGTACAGACGGGCAAAAGAAGTATTGACACAGCAACGTTAATTACGTGAAAGCAACAATAACAAGCCATACGGTATACAAGCGCCACTGCAGGAGACCGTCTCTACAACGACGGCGAAACGACCAAAAGAAAACTAGGGTGCCACATCCAATTCTAGAGCCTCAGCAATTGCCTAGTTAGGGACACAGGCACCTGCTAATGTAGTATAATTAACAGAGCTATGACGTCTGCAATGCCCGAAGGTTTCTCGAAACCGGATTCCGACTGTATTTCAAGACAAGGTTACTTATTGGGTGTTTAAAGACGTTTGGAAAGGGTGTCGGCTGAAACCGAATCATGTAGGTACTGCGTGACGACGGGAGACGGTGGGAGGGGGGGGGGGGGGGGAGGGGGGCACGTTGTCCCTCCAGCTCAGGAAGCACCATCGGCGGACACAGTTTTAGACATTTCGTTAACCAACAACCAGTATCGAATCAGGAAAAGCAAACGACAGCCACAATTCAAGCAACCAGCCGAGGTGATATCGATCAGCTAAGGAATCCCAATGATAGCAACAGACCTATGGGTGTCAGTCAATAAGCAAATGACAGTTAAGACCTCAAAATCCATAACAACTCAAGTTCACGAAACGAAACTGAAGCTTTAGGGCTGGAAAGGGGACCCAGATCTCAGCACAGCTAAACTGGCTTCAACTATGTCATCGGTGTGCCACGTCCCAGAGTTGGCTGGACGGGCTACCCCCGAAGACGGCACTTGAAGTCAGCCACGGTTTCAAATCGCCCCACAAATATGGCCAGCAACCACTCGCCATACCTGGCCCCCAAGATGCTTGAGCAAGTCCTCGCCTTACACGTGGGGCGGACCTCTCACACCGCCCTCTTCGTACCCTTACCACTTCCCAACTCGCCAGGCCACAACGCTCCTGACCCCATCAACAGCATCGAGTAAAGATCTAAGTAGCCTCAAAAGCAGAGGGACATCACACTACATATCGAGCTAGTGGCCCCAGGAATTCGAAAGGTGACGCCAGCAGCCCCACCACTGCTAAGAGTATTTTTTATATTATACAAGACTTTATATGACGTTCAGTATTTATTTTGTAACAAAATTGTACAAATATTCTGTTAAATCCGACTGGAAATAAGAACATGTGCAGCCTTAACTATGATTGTAGGGGTTTTCAAACTGTAGAAAATGTTTTCACACGTAAATATTACTTCTCGTTATACACTCCTGGAAATGGAAAAAAGAACACATTGACACTGGTGTGTCAGACCCACCATACTTCCTCCGGACACTGCGAGAGGGCTGTACAAGCAATGATCACACGCACGGCACAGCGGACACACCAGGAACCGCGGTGTTGGCCGTCGAATGGCGCTAGCTGCGCAGCATTTGTGCACCGCCGCCGTCAGTGTCAGCCAGTTTGCCGTGGCATACGGAGCTCCATCGCAATCTTTAACACTGGTAGTATGCCGCGACAGCGTGGACGTGAACCGTATGTGCAGTTGACGGACTTTGAGCGAGGGCGTATAGTGGGCATGCGGGAGGCCGGGTGGACGTACCGCCGAATTGCTCAACACGTGGAGCGTGAGGTCTCCACAGTACATCGATGTTGTCGCCAGTGGTCGGCGGAAGGTGCACGTGCCCGTCGACCTGGGACCGGACCGCAGCGACGCACGGATGCACGCCAAGACCGTAGGATCCTACGCAGTGCCGTAGGGGACCGCACCGCCACTTGCCAGCAAATTAGGGACACTGTTGCTCCTGGGGTATCGGCGAGGACCATTCGCTACCGCCTCCATGAAGCTGGGCTACGGTCCCGCACACCGTTAGGCCGTCTTCCGCTCACGCACCAACATCGTGCAACCCGCCTCCAGTGGTGTCGCGACAGGCGTGAATGAAGGGACGAATGGAGACGTGTCGTCTTCAGCGATGAGAGTCGCTTCTGCCTTGGTGTCAATGATGGTCGTATGCGTGTTTGGCGCCGTGCAGGTGAGCGCCACAATCAGGACTGCATACGACCGAGGCACACAGGGCCAACACCCGGCATCATGGTGTGGGGAGCGATCTCCTACACTGGCCGTACACCTCTGGTGATCGTCGAGGGGACACTGAATAGTGCACGGTACATCCAAACCATCATCGAACCCATCGTTCTACCATTCGTAGACCGGCAAGGGAGCTTGCTGTTCCAACAGCTCAATGCACGTCCGCATGTATCCCGTGCCACCCAACGTGCTCTAGAAGGTGTTAGTCAACTACCCTGGCCAGCAAGATCTCCGAATCTGTCCCCCATTGAGCATGTTTGGGACTGGATGAAGCGTCGTCTCACGCGGTCTGCACGTCCAGCACGAACGCTGGTCCAACTGAGGCGCCAGGTGGAAATGGCATGGCAAGCCGTTCCACAGGACTACATCCAGCATCTGTACGATCGTCTCCATGGGAGAATAGCAGCCTGCATTGCTGCGAAAGGTGGATATACACTGTACTAGTGCCGACATTGTGCATGCTCTGTTGCCTGTGTCTATGTGCCTGTGGTTCTGTCAGTGTGATCATGTGATGTATCTGACCCCTGGAATGTGTCAATAAAGTTTCCCCTTCCTGGGACAATGAATTCACGGTGTTCTTATTTCAATTTCTAGGAGTGTATATATTTTAAATGAAAATTTTATATACTAGAATATTTTGTTTTGATTTCTTCCTCACGGTCGGTTTTCGCAGAAAACAGAAACGTTATATTTATGGCTGCTTAGCTTATGATTTGAACACTACTATGGATCGGAATTTGCAATGACCACAAACAAGGTTCATGGTCAAGGAGACGGGGAGGAGTACATTGGCAGAGAAGGGTAGCAGGAGTAAAAGGACGTAGAAAGGGGGAAGATGGCTATGGATTGTGAGAGGGTGACGAGGAGACGGAGAAAGAAGGAGCAAGAGTAGATGGACAAAGAGAGGGTGGAGGGTAAGGAGATGGACAGAGAAAGGGTTTACGATGAGGAGATGGACAGACAGAGGGTGGACGTCTTTTAAGGTATCGATTCGGATAGTAGACTTGTATGGAAGTGAATTATGGACAGTAACTAGCTGAGTCGAGAGGAGAACAAAAGCATATGAAAGATGATGTTAGAAATGAATACTGAAGATTGATTGACAAGATCAATTAACTAATGAGCAAAAGCGTATGAATGATGATGTTAGAAAAGAATACTGAAGATTGTTTGACAAGATCAATTAACTGATGAGCAAGTATTGGACGCGGATCGATAGAAATGGGAAGGAAAGTTGTCGTGGTACTATTAATTTCAAATGTTAATCCAAGACAATGAATATCAAATTATTGCCGAGTGATGGATAAGACAGAACCAGTGGAAAATTCCTTATGTTAATAAATTTTGAAGAAATAGTTGTTTCATGGAATGTCCGACCCGTCACCCAGCTTCGCATTCCGAGGAGTACAGTTTCTAGGAAACATGTTCATGCGTTGGAGGCAGTGAACAATGGTCCAAGCCGCACGGCATCCAGGAATAACCGTTGTTTGCAAAAAAAAAAAAAAAAAAAAAAAAAAAAAACAGCCGTTTTATTGTATTCATTCAGGACTGACCAATGTATATTTGCGCCAGAGCTATTGCTGTTGCCACTGATAATTTTTAAAAGACTGTTAGAAAATTTTTTCTTTGAGGCGCAGTGGCTGTAGTGTTATTTGAATACCATATTGTGTTTCCAGTACAGTGACCTGTGGTTCAATTTACAGAGCAAATTCATATAACAATGTAGTTATTTATTTTCGGTAGCTTTTTGTGATATGTAGTTTTTAAATGGCTCCGTAAATCTGAGGCCAATATTTGCTTTCCGTTTTTAGCATTGATGTTCAATTGTTTGTTTGGCGGCGCCCGTAACAACGGAGGTTTTTAATGTACTCTGATGCGTAACGTAGGGCTCCAGTCTTGATTATTTGTCGTTCACTGTAATCGATGTTTTTAGCATCCAAAAAACATTCCATGATCGTTTTTGTTCTATTTTCCTATTGCCGTACATGTCAAAACGTCTGAAATGTCAGAGAGGCAGGAAATCAGATGCACATATCACGAAAATTATAGTAAGCAGATGCACCTGAAAATGAGAATAAACACCCCGAACGCATTGTGCTAAGCATGAAATAATAAGTCACTGAAGAAGTTTTTCATTATCGCTTTTAGGAAAGGGAACTGCCACAAAGTTTTGGAGCGAAGGAATCGATTTATAGGACACACCCTAAGACATCAAGAAATCCTGAGTTTGCTGTTGGAGGGAAATTCGGCACGTACAAATTCTAGAGGACAACCAGCGATACGGTTACAGAAAGTTTGTTCAAATGGATGTACACTACCTGATCCGTAACTGCTATGTAAGGTGGAGTTAACTGCGACATGTCACTAGAGGTTGACCTAGCTGTTTATTACAAGACGGGAAGCATTGTGTTGTCAGTAGAGGAGCAATAACAACAGAACTGGTCGGCCGGCGAGACCTCAGTTACTTAGAAAGTGGACTAGTCACTGGAGATCACTTAAATAACAAAACCATCAGCGGTAATTCAACCCTCCTAAAGCTACCCACGTCGATTGTTGGTGATGCGATTGCGAAGTGTTAATGCGAAGGAACAACCGCAACTAAACTCACACCAGGCACACCTCATATGCAGGCTGGTAGGGACCTGCCGGACGGAGTGACCGAGAGGTTCTAGGCGCTACAATCTGGAACTTCGCCACCGTAATGGTCGCAGGTTCGAATCCGGCCTCGGGCATGGACATGTGTGATGTCCATAGGTTATTTAGGTTTAAGTAGTGGTAAGTTCTAGGGGACTGATGACCTCAGAAGTTAACTTCCATAGTGCTCAGAGCCATTTTTTCGAGTAGGGACCATCGTGCACTGTGGAGGGCGACGGTAAAAAATCGGGTGAAATCAGTGGATGGAATCACTCGAGAGATCCAAAGTGCTGCTAGCAATCCAGCTAGCACAAGGACTGTGCGCAGGGAGTTAAAGAGAATGGGGTACAACTCTCGAATGGTTCTTCGTACATCACATATTTCTGTAGTCAATGCTAAATTGCGGTTCAGATGGTGTAAAAAGCGACGTCACAAGGCAGCGGATCAATGGAAAGGAGTCATATGGAGAGATGAATCACGCAGTACCCCCTGGTAAGCCAATGGAAGGATTTGGGTTTGGTGATTGCCTCGAGAACACTACTTGTATCACGCGTAGCGCCAACAGCTACGAAGGAGGTTGTGTTATGGTATGGGGGATGTTTATCGTGGTTCTCATTTTGTCGTCTTATTACGGTTAAGAGACACCAAATGAGAAAGACACGAAATCATTTTACACCACTGTGTTCTGCGTACGTTTGAAGACCTGTTTTGCTGTGCTCATTGTTTGCACAAGTATGACAACACACACTGTCGTAAACCGGCATCTGTAAGGCAGTGGTCTGCGGACAATAATAATCATGAAATGAAGTAATCTGCCCAGATAAATAACCTGAACCCACCCGCCGACCTTGGAGAGAGTTAGAACCTAGATTTCACGACAGACACCATCGTCCAACATCACTACCGTCTCTCGTTCTGGGTCTTGAGAAAACGCGGGCTGCCATTTCACCATGTACATTCAGACACCTACTTGATGGTGTCCTCGGCAGTGTCCAATCCGCCATAAAGGTGATGGGAGGACGCACTACCTATTAGTGCCCTGTAACTGGTGTGTGGATATGTTTGTTCAGCTGTAGTAGTCTCGCACCGCGGCGTTGTCCTCATCATTTGCCCCAAGGTGTGGCCTCTGTGGCGCAGTCAAGAATTTGACGACAATGTACACTGAGATAAGCTAAACTACTTTTTGATGTTGTGAAAGGGAGAAAATCAACTTTGATGCAAATCTCAAGCGCTTTTCGAATGGCGAGGAAACGTTTTTGGCTTCATAGGAAGTGAATAATGCTGCAAACACTTAATGGTACAATTTAAGAACATTTTACACCCCAATAGTTCAACCTTTGTCGAAAAGTTGTCTTACAGTGGTTTCGTGCCATTACACACCACAAATTACGTCCTACCACTCTATTACCAAACAAATACTCTAACAAAATCAGGAGACAAATGTGAGAAAGCATTTGTTCTTCACTGTATTCTGACGCACAGAAAATATTGATGATTCATGCCATGAGACCCTTCTTTTACTCTAGAAGGCAAGTGTAAGAAAGCATTTGTTCTTCTACGTATTCTGACCCACAGAAAATACTGGTTATTATTTGTTGCTACTCAGACAGTTATATTCCATATTGACACTAGGAGACCAGGATAAGACAGCATTTGTGCCTATGTATATTATGATATACATAAAATACCAACTATTACTCGTTCCTGCTGCTAGAGACTAAATCTAGAGAACTTGTTCTTTACTAATAGGCAGAATGAAACTAATAATTTTAACTAAACTCCGTCCGAACAGGCCTTGGAAGATCCAACGGTACCGAATGACTACCGTGTCATCCTCAGCTGACAGCCGTCACTGAATGCGGATATTGAAGGGCACTTGATCAGTACAACGTTCTCCCTGCCGTTTTCAGTTTTCATTACCTGTGTACAGCCTTCTCGTAGCTTTTATTGCAGTTGTATCGAAGTGTCACTGTATAGTGACTCAGAGACTTAGTTGTGAAACTTCTCACCCTCGGTAATGGCTGCATTCAAACTGATTTGGTGCTGGAGAGCTTATGGCTTGTATACTGATTTTTAGGGACCTCTGGAAGACTTTCTCTAGCAGTGTTTCTTTCCCCTGCTGCTACTGAAAGTGTTCCTAATGAACAAAAGCTTTCCAGAACCTCCTAGGAAACTCTCAGTGTGGATACGTCCAACCTCAGAAACAGTGGCTCTCAAACATGGCAGCCCTGCCAGTACTTCCGCGTTTTGTCTCAGCTCTATGTCCATGGTTATTCCTGTTGAATACAAGCGTGTCATCTCCCCAACATCGACTGTCACGTACAACTTTCGCCTCGGTATGGGAACACTGTTACGTTTCTTCCACTCCTGACTGGCCATATGTTATGTGCATCATGCCTTCTAAACATCATATTTGTAAATTTCTTCATATTAAAAATAGTAAACTTTCCTTTCCTGTTGTAGCATTCATGACACTTTTTACGTTAATGACGTTTGGGAACCATATCACTTTTTACAGTCTTTGACAGCTGTGACATTTCTTATATTAATAAGATTTGACAGATCTGACGCCAATTACATTAACAAAAATTGGCTGCAATTACATCTGCCCCTAAAGCAATTGATGGACATTTATACAGCGTGCCATTAATACCTTTATTTTTACAAACGCTTTTGTTTTCGTTTAATATGATGCACCTTATAATCTAGTTACATGATCCATATTTCTTTACCATCTTCTACTCTTTAAAAATACTGCATTTTCTTCTTCATAAGTATGACTCTCATAAATGACACCATAATCTGCCGTTCCCAGTCCAATAGGTTAGGGTATATTAACAGCCTTAAGACATAGTGACTACTGACAATTTCCACCTCCAAAACAGCCTATAACAAACTTACATAGCCTATGTAAGCAGCAGCAACCTATATTTATTACTTTGGCAAGATAAAGCCTATATATGTTTACCGTTCGACTCTTTTCTCATGATCCTTCCCGCATTGCTGTTTATCAATTAGCTCCTCCACTTCTTTCAATCTTTTTCCAGCTAAGTTTTCTCGCATATTAAATATATCCCTCCCTTGTTTTCTAACCTATTGTTTTCGAACTATTTCCATGTATGTTAACTGTATCCAGCAATGTTTCGTTCAGTTTTATATGTATTATATTAAAATTTATACACTTTTGCACTTAGGACCACTTTCAGTTTCTTGTATGTAACAGTTGTGAAAATAGAATGATGACTGTCACATTGAAAAGTTGTAATGTATGTTTCTATGTTACTCCATTAAATTATTGGCAAAATATCCCATGTAAATTATTAGAAGTCTATATGACACCAGTGGTACTCAAAATTAGTTAAAAAAAGAAATCATTGTGTTAAAACAGTTCATGGTTAATTATAATGGTGCTTCTAAGTTGTTTAGCTTTTTATCCAGTTCTTCACATCAATAGGTTTCCATTGTAATACTAGGGACTATGTAACTTCTGGTGACACATACACTGAAGAACAAATCCTTCTTAGACTGGCCTTCTAAGGTGAATAAGGTGTCTCACTGCATTTGGTGCAACGAGTGATTATTAGTATTTTCTGTGCGTCGGAATATAGTGAAGAACGAATGCTGTGTCATAATTGTCGCCTGACGTGGCTACAGTATTTTATTATGATTGTAGGAACGAAATGCAAGAGGAGTCTTCGTCTCTAACCTCAGGAGGCGGTAGTTGCTGGAAGGGATTAACGTATGGAGTGGTAGGATGTAATGGTTGATGTGTTATGGTATGAATCCACTGTAAGACAACTTTCCGAGTAAGGTCGAACTGCTCGGATGTAAAAGTTCTTAAATTGTATCTTTGGGTGTTTGCAGCCACATTCACTTCCTAAGAAGCCAACAAATTCTTCTCACCATTCCAAAATCACCTGTGATAAACATCCTAGGAGAATTACTCCCTCACTCCCGATCAAAAAGTAGCCTCGCAGATCTCAGCCCATATTGTCGTCAGTTTCCTGATTGCACCACGTAGGCGACATTTTTGTCCTAATGTGATGATAAGACCTGAGCCAGGATGCGATGATACTGCAACAGATCAAAAGTAGCTGCACACCAATTACAGGACACTAGTAGACGGTGTGTCCACGCATGGTGTTTATGATGGCTTGATTTCTGCTCAGGCTTCAATTTGGTGTGTAAATGTTATCTTAAGACCCAAAACCAGAGATGTTGGGCGTTGGTGTCTGACGTGAAGTCGCTGTTCTGACTGATTCCAAGGTGTGCAGGTGGATTTAGATCATTTCTCTGGGCAGGCCAGTCCATTTTTGGAATTTTCCTGTCCACAAACTACTGTGCCACAGATGCTGCCATACTGATGCAAACAAAGCGCTTCCCGAAACAGTTCCACAACTGTGCGCAGCTCACAATGGTGTGAAATGAGGTGACAGCTTTCGAATTTGGTGTCTCTTAAGAATAATAAAGGGACAACATGAGAACCACGATAAACACCCCGCATATCGTAACACAATCTCCTCTTTACTCCACTGTTGGCACTACACGTTATTCGATGTAACATTCTCCAGGCATTCACCAAACCCAAAGCCTTCCATCGGATTGCCAGAGTTTATTGCGCGATTCGTCACTCTATATCTCTCGCTTCCAGTCATCCACTGTCCAATGACGTCGCTCTTTGCACCACCGCAACCACCGCTTAGCACTCATTACAGAAATACGTGATTTATTCAGAGCTGTTCGACATTCGTAACCCATTCTCTGTAACTCCCTGCGCGCAGCCATTGTACTAGTTGGATTGCTGGTAGCACTTTGGAATTCACGAGTGATTCCTTCCACTGATTTCATGCGGTTTGTTAGTCACCTTCCGAAGGGCACTACAGTTCCTACATACCTGTCTATATACCAGGTGTGCTTCGTGTTGGTTTAGTTGCGGTCGTTCCTTCACGTTTCCAACTCAAAATCACATCACCAGCCATCGATATGGGCACCATTAGGAAGGTTGAATTGCAGCTGGTGAATTTCTTACTCAAGTCGTATCCAGTGACTAGCCCACATTCTAAGTCACTGAGGTCTCCTGACCCATTCTGTTGTTATTGCTTGGTCCTCTACTGACAACACAATGCTCCACGTCTCCTTTTATACATGCGGGTCCGCCTCTCGCGACATGTTGCAGTCAACTCCGGCTTACAAAGCAGTTTACGTATCAGCTAGTATACGTCATCTGAACAAGCCTTCTGTAATCGTCTCGCACTTTCCTTCTATAATTTTATACCTCCCTCAGCGAATTTCTTAATTTTTCAAGGTACCTTCTTTTCGAAAAGTTTGTAGCAGGTCCATTTCCTAAAACCGGTAATTTAAATAATAAACAGCTTCTTCAGTTATTTATTTTTTCATGCTTAGATCTGTAAGCATTCTGGATAGTTATTCTGATTGTCAAGTGAGTTTGTCTACATAATTTTTTTTATATGCGTTTGATTTTCTGCCTCTGTTCTGTTCCAGTTGTCTTATGAGGTTATACTGCAATCGGAAAATAGAATAAAATTGATCCTGCATTTTTTTTAATATGCTAAAATCATCCATTACGATGATCGAAAAAAGTCATTGGTTTGTATTATTTTATTCATATGGATGTACCCTGACGATAGATGCCGGCCGGAGTGTCCGAGAGGTTCTAGGCGCTACAATCAGGAACCGATCGAAAGCTACGGTTGCAGGTTCGAATCCTGCCTCGGGCATGGATGTGTGTGATGTCCTTAGGTTAGTTAGGTTTAAGTAGTTCTAAGCTCTAGGGCACTGATGACCTCAGATGTTAAGTCCAATAGTGCTCAGAGCCACTTGCACCATTTTTTTGACGATAGATAATCTTAGCACAATGCATATAATGTTAACAATCCCACGCCTTCTAGGTGAATATTCCTGGACGTCTGTTTTTGACATAAACTCGTGATACTTACTTCTTTCGGTTTATGTATATATATACTACTAAGATAAGTCCACATATTTCATTCTAAGATAGTTAACTTAATGGCACACATTTTTGGAATGCCTGAGCTTTGTAGCAATTGGGCGTCAAATGGTTTGTTTAAATATCTTTGTTCGTCAATAACTTCTTTGCATTTTCTAGCTGAACTGCCGTCAGTTTAGTATACAACATCTTATAGTTATCTAAAAATAGATCACCTTTTTCTGGTTGTGTAGAAATATACCTCCCTTTATCACATCTTCTTTCGTTGGGGAGTGGCAACATACTACATAAACTGAACTCTTTGTTTTCTACTAGTGCAATGTTAATGACATAGTCTAATACACTATCCATTATCCATTAGCAATCTAAATCCATTGTTTTTAGAAGCATATATCGACATGCTTCTCATAAGGGTACGAGGAATATTACGCTTCTAAGATTGTCTGGAATTAATCTTAAATATTTTCCTCTCTGGACAGCATTCACAATATGTGGCGCTGGTTCCCTTTTCGTGCGTACACGATGGCGCTTACTAACTGCTCATATTTAGTACTTAATTGTCTAAACAGTGAGACTAATTGTATCATTTATTCATTGGTAGTAATGAACTAATAGACATCTAATCTCTGAATTTCTGTATTCCAATTTATTCATACTATTTCTTAATATAATGTACTGTGGGATTAGGTCACACACTGCTGCTTCCACTCGTGATATATTAGGATCAATCTCATTACTTGGAAGGTTACATTTTATTCGACTGATAATTTCCTTTACCTTTCTCTGCACTGTTGAGCGACCTTGTTTCCCACTCGGGCCACTACAAAAGGGTTTTGTTGTCAAGCGTTAATAAGTTTACCTATGTCATAGTTTCCCATGTTACTTTCTCCCCCTGACATTTCTTGTAGTTTAATAATAATGCTTAAACCTATTTGCATGTACTTTGGTCTGCTTATTTCTTTTTTTCATCTGCTAATTTCTAGACATTATCACAATGGATAGGTCAACTGCAATTTCTTCTTTAAGTCCTCGGAACTGCGCCTCTTGGTTCTTAGAATGAGGTCTCCTTAGGTATCGTCACATAAACGAAACTTATCTCCGGCCCGGAACATTCTTGGATCCCCCGTCTTGTCATAGTAAGCCTTGTCGGTTTCATCCGCTTATTTTGCTTTTACTCGTGCTGCTCGACGCTACGCAACTGATATGCATGATCATCATAACTGTATCCAACTGTTATTACCTCGATCTGTAGTATCCTTAGTACGTTTATTTTTCTCTCAAACACTAACTTCCGGATGCCATGAAGAGCACAGGGTGCAGCCAGCTGCAGGTGGTGGCACATGTCGGCACTAATGACGTGTGTCGCTTTGGATCTGAGGAAATTCTCTCTGGATTCCAGCGGCTATCTGATTTGGTGAAGGCTGCCGGTCTTGCTTACGAGATGAAGGCAGAGCTCACCATCTGCAGCATCGTTGACAGAACCGACTGCGGACCTTTGGTGCAGAGCCGGGTGGAGGGTCTGAATCAGAGGCTCAGACGGTTTTGCGACCGTATTGGCTGCAGATTCCTTGACTTGCGCCATAGGGTGGTGGGGTTTCGGGTTCCGCTGAATAGGTCAGGAGTTCACTACACTCAGCTGGCGGCTACACGGGTAGCGGAGGCTGTGTGGCGTGGACTGGGCGGTTTTTTAGGTTAGAAGGCCTCGGGAAAGTGCGGGATGGGCTGCAATGTCAACGGGTGCTTGTCAGTTACAGGACGTGCTTGGATCAAGGAACAGTCCGAATTATAGTTGTAAATTGTTGTAGTTGCACTGGAAAAGTCCCTGAGCTTCAAGCGCTAATAGAAAGCACAGAAGCTGATATCGTTATAGGTACAGAAAGCTGGCTAAAGCCTGAAATAAGTTCTGCAGAAATTTTTACGAAGTCTTAGACGGTGTTCAGGAAAGATAGATTAGGCAGAATTGGTGGTGGAGTGTTTGTGTCTGTCAGTAGTGGTTTATCTTGTAATGAAGTCGAAGTAGATACTCTGTGCGAATTGGTGTGGGTGGAGGTTATACTTAACACCCGAATTAAGTTAATGATTGGCTCCTTCTACCGACCCCCAGACTCCGATGATACAGTTGCGGAACAGTTCAGAGAAAGTTTGAGTCTCGTAACAAATAAATACCCCACTCATACGGTTATAGTTGGTGGGGACTTCAACCTACCCTCGGTATGTTGACAAAAATACTTGTTCAAAACCGGTGGTAGGCAGAAAACGTCTTCCGAGATTGTCCTAAATGCATTCTCCGAAAATTATTTCGAGCAGTTAGTCCACGAACCCACGCGAATTGTAAATGGTTGCGAAAACACACTTGACCTCTTGGCCACAAACAATCCAGAGCTGATAGAGAGCATCATGACTGATACAGGGATTAGTGATCACAAGGTCATTGTAGCTAGGCTCAATACCATTTCTTCCAAACCCATCAGAAACAAACGCAAAATAATTTTATTTAAGAAAGCGGAGAAAGTGCCACTAGAAGCCTTCCTAAAAGACAATTTCCATTCCTTCCGAACTGACTATGCCAATGTAGACGAGATGTGGCTCAAATTCAAAGATATAGTAGCAACAGCAATAGAGAGATTCATACCTCATAAATTGGTAAGAGATGGAACGGATCCCTCGCGGTACACAAAAAAGGTCCGAACGCTGTTGCAGAGGCAACGGAAAAAGCATGCGAAGTTCAGAAGAACGCGAAATCCCGAAGATTGGCTAAAATTTACAGACACGCGAAATTTGGCACGTACTTCGATGCGAGATGCCTTTAATAGGTTCCACAACGAAACATTGTCTCGAAATTTGGTAGAAAATCCGAAGAAATTCTGGTCGTATGTAAAGTACACAAGCGGCAAGACGCAGTCAATACCTTCGCTGCGCAGTGCCGATGGTACTGTTATCGACGACTGTGCCGCTAAAGCGGAGTTATTGAACGCAGTTTTCCGAAATTCCTTCACCAGGGAAGACGAATGGAATATTCCAAAATTTGAAACACGAACATCTGCTAGCATGAGTTTCTTAGAAGTAGATACCTTAGGGGTTGCGAAGCAACTCAAATCGCTTGACACGGGCAAGTCTTCAGGTCCAGATTGTATACCGATTAGGTTCCTTTCAGATTATGCTGATACTATAGCTCCCTACTTAGCACTCATATACAACCGCTCGCTCACCGATAGATCTGTACCTACAGATTGGAAAATTGCGCAGGTCGCACCAGTGTTCAAGAAGGGTAGTAGGAGTAATCCATGTAACTACAGACCTATATCATTGACGTCGGTTTGCAGTAGTGTTTTGGAGCATATACTGTATTCACACATTATGAACCACCTCGAAGGGAACGATCTATTGACACGTAATCAGCGTGGCTTCAGAAAACATCGTCCTTGCGCAACGCAGCTAGCTCTTTATTCGCACGAAGTAATGGCCGCTATCAACAGGGGATCTCAAGTTGATTCCGTATTTCTAGATTTCCGGAAAGCTTTTGACACCGTTCCTCACAAGCGACTTCTAATCAAGCTGCGGAGCTATGGGGTATCGTCTCAGTTGTGCGACTGGATTCGTGATTTCCTGTCAGGAAGGTCGCAGTTCGTAGTAATAGACGGCAAATCATCGAGTAAAACTGAAGTGATATCAGGTGTTCCGCAGGGAAGCGTCCTGGGACCTCTACTGTTCCTGATCTATATAAATGACCTGGGTGACAATCTGAGCAGTTCTCTTAGACTGTTCGCAGATGATGCTGTAATTTACCGTCTAGTAAGGTCATCCGAAGACCAGTATCAGCTGCAAAGCGATTTAGAAAAGATTGCTGTATGGTGTGTCAGGTGGCAGTTGACGCTAAATAACGAAAAGTGTGAGATGATCCACATGAGTTCCAAAAGAGATCCGTTGGAATTCGATTACTCGATAAATAGTACAATTCTCAAGGCTGTCAATTCAACTAAGTACCTGGGTGTTAAAATTACGAACAACTTCAGTTGGAAGGACCACATAGATAATATTGTCGGGAAGGCGAGCCAAAGGTTGCGTTCCATTGGCAGGACACTTAGCAGATATAACAAGTCCACTAAAGAGACAGCTTACACTACACTCGTTCGTCCTCTGTTAGAATATTGCTGCGCGGTGTGGGATCCTTACCAGGTGGGATTGACGGAGGACATCGAAAGGGTGCAAAAAAGGGCAGCTCGTTTTGTATTATCGCGTTATAGGGGAGAGAGTGTGGCAGATATGATACACGAGTTGGGATGGAAGTCATTACAGCATAGACGTTTTTCGTCGCGGCTAGACCTTTTTACGAAATTTCAGTCACCAACTTTCTCTTCCGAATGCGAAAATATTTTGTTGAGCCCAACCTACATAGGTAGGAATGATCATCAAAATAAAATAAGAGAAATCAGAGCTCGAACAGAAAGGTTTAGGTGTTCGTTTTTCCCGCTCGCTGTTCGGGAGTGGAATAGTAGAGAGATAGTATGATTGTGGTTCCATGAACCCTCTGCCAAGCACTTAAATGTGAATTGCAGAGTAGTCATGTAGATGTAGATGTAGATGTAGATGTAACTCAAACGGTGTGTGCCAACGCCTACCATTGGGTATTGTATTACGTACAAAAATACTATATGCTGCCCATAGACTTCAATTACTACGGTAATCTTTTATGAAGGCTCGTAAATAATCCACCAGCGTCCTGCGTGACGTCTCTCGTTCATCATTTGTCTTTGAAACGCAGTGGTCTGTATATTCTGGGTCCTTGATAATTTGCGCACCCTCTACAATACTCCACATAAAATATTCGATCCGTGGCCGGTCAACAGCACTGACGAAATTCCATGCTCAGATCAATTTCGGCTAGAAACTTTTGCTCCACTATAACGGTGTCCCGTCTCCCGATTGGAACAGCTACTGTGAAATTCCTCATGTAATGTTGGAATATCAAGATGGGTCGATTGCCGGTTGCTGTTGTATCTAATGGTACTACAGTTTCCTCGTTACATTTGTCAAACAGTATTATTGTGTGGATAAGTATTAGATAAATCTTTCTCTTGTTCTAAGTGAACTTACCCTTTCGCAATTTTCATACTGCCTAACGTATTCTTCACTGTTTCACAATTCTTTATTCAGTCTAAGATTGTGTGCGGGTTTATGTCCACGTAACAGGTTATCGTGCATTTCCTTCAAGAATTCGCCTTTTTCCTCTAATTTTCTCGATTTCTTCTTCTTTTACTCCATTTTTTACAACCTGTCTTATTGGCCTGTACTTCTGTCCTATACAGTATCAGACCACATTCGACTTAATGATTCTCGGATTTATTCGGTTTTAAACAACCTATCATAAGGATAATCGTCTAGTTTCAAGCTTGCAATTGAACCTGACGGTTTCCCACGTGACCAGTCCGCTACATTTTTATGGAACAGAATTCATGGACTCGTACTTTTCCTTCTTTTATATTGGGGACTAATTTTACTTACGAAAATAACAACTGTGTTAACTGGTATTAATTGTAGTAGCAACAGTGTTTAAATACTATACAGATTCCAACTAACAACATTTGGAAACCACAGTCGAAATATCAGGCTTTTACACACAGACTGGTAGCCCGACATTCTATTTCGCTCACTCAGTTCAGTGTTGTTGTTTATTCTTTCCATTACGAACTCCTTACTTAAAACACTTAATGTACATTTAATTATAATTTATAATTATGGTACACATTTTAACAAAATTTCACTTCAGTGCCTACTTAAGCTGTATATCGAAAATTTAATTTTATCCTCATTGAAGATATATGTAGTTTAGAGACTTGAAGATTACTGACATTACCTTACCGCATGACTGTCACCCTATGAACAATGTTATTCCACAAAGATTTTGGTTGCAAACTTTGAAGGAGCAATTTAACTTTAACGCTTCAGAAATAATTTTACTACACTACTGGCCATTAAAACTGCTCCATCAAGAAGAAATGCAGATGATAAACGGGTATTCATTAGACAAATATATTATACTAGAACTGACATGCGATTACATATTCACACAATTTGGGTGCATAGATCGTGAGATATCAGTACGCAGAACAAACACCTCTGGCCGTTCTGGGAATTGAGTCAATCAGAGCTTGGATGGCGTGTACAGGTACAGCTGCCAATGTAGCTTCAACACGATACCACAGTTCATCAAGAGTAGTGAGATATCTGCTCAGTCAAACAGTCGAATATTTTCTGTACCCAGAAAGGCCCGTACAGGACCTGCAACATGCGGTCGTGTATTATTCTGCTTAAATGTAGGGTGCCGCAGGGATCGAATGAAGGGTAGAGCCACGGGTCGTAACACATCTGAAATGTAACTACCACTCTTCAGAGTGCTGTCAATGCGAACAAGAGCTGACCGAGACGTGAAACCATTGGCACCCCATACCATCACGCCGGTTAATACGCCAATATGGGGATGACGAATATACGCTTCCAATGTGCGTTCACCGCAATGTCTCCAAACACGGATGCGACCATCATGATGCCGTAAACAAAACCTGGATTCATCCGAAAAAAATACGTTTTGCCATTCGTGCATCCCGGTCCGTTGTTCAGTACACCATCGCATGCGCTCCTGTCTGTGATGCAGCGTCAAAGGTAACAGCAGCCATGGTCTCCGAGCTGATACTCCATGCCGCTGCAAACGTCGTCGAACTGTCCGTGCAGATAGTTGTTGTCTTGCAAATTTCCCCATCTGTTGACTCAGGGATAGAGACGTGGCTGCACGATCCGTTACAGCCATGCGGATAAGATGCCTGTCATCTCGACTGCTAGTGATACGAGGACGTTGGGATCCAGCACGTCGTTCCGTATTACCCTCCTGAACCCACCGATTACATTTTCTGCTAACAGCCATTGGATCTCGACCAACGCGAGCAGCAGTGTCGCGATACGATAAACCGCAATCGCGATAGGCGACAATCCGACCTTTATCAAAGTCGGAAACGTGATAGTAAGCATTTCTCCTCCTTACACGAGGCATCACAACAACGTTTCAGCAGGCAACACCGGTCAAGAGCTGTTTGTGTATGAGAAATTGGTTGGAAACTTTCCTCAAGTCAGCACGTTGTAGGTGTCACCACCGGCACCAACCTTGTGTGAATGCTCTGAAAAGCTAATGATTTGCATATCACAGCATCTTCTTACTGTCGGTTAAATTTCGCGTCTGCAGCATGTCATCTTCGTGGTGTAGGAATTTTAATGGCGAGTAGTGTATTACTGAAATAAGGTTCATGTTCTCAGACTGACTTTTACTTAGAGAAAAGATGGATGAAAATTACGGATGTAATACGTAACACAATGGCCACCATCTTTATATGTTTAGAATAACTTAATTACGGAAGTTAATTACCAAAATGATCGTTAAGTTGTTTCGAGCAAAGCGAACGATCAACAAGCTATCTGATTGGTTAATTGAAAAAACATTACCTGTTTAATCCATAACTGAGTTATACTTAAATGTAATTAAAATTTATTCAAATATTCTCATAAAGTTTGAATTTTGGTATGACGTTTTAGATTTTACAAATTTACACCGTAACATTTAGAAATTTATGACTGGGAAATAGGATTAAGTATGTGACACTAAGAGAGTGAATTTAAGAAAGTTTTTGAATATGTGTCTACATTCAGAAGTTGCACAATGTTAAAAGAGTTTAATATTCTGAACGTTTCTGATCAAAATTAAAGTGAGGAAAATTTCTTTGACTTTATTGTTTAAGATCTTGTAGAAAGAGGGTTAAGTAAACGAAACTATGTGAATGGACTCAATATTTTTGAATATGTGCCCATATTCAAAATTTCCACGAAGTTAAGTGACTGTAACATTCTAAACAGTTGTAAACACAATTCAATTTTCTTGAATTAATTGTTGAACATGTTGGAGTGGCGTCACAGAATTTCGGTAGGCGCTGGCTTGTTAATTTTCTAATGCCTAAAATTTAACGTAATAATATGTGGTGAACCACGTTGCCTATAGGGGACGTTTTCTTGAAGTTGCCACGACTCAAAACTGTATCTTTCATTACGACCGAAAGTTTTCCATTCCACAGCTCATAATTGTGAGAGACGGTATTGCACCATAAATGCCACAGCCACAGCAAAACACATTTCATTCGACACACTCTAACATTCTGTGTGGCGTCTGTTTGTTCTGTATCGTGTCTCCCTACCACTTTCCCGCAACGACGCTCTGAGCGTGTTTTTTAGGGAATTGACTAGTTTGAACCTGAGACCTGTTGCTGGTAAGGAGACGCCAGACCACACATGACATGTAGAATTCAGAAGATTTCAGTGAGACTAGCGATGATATAACCAAATACTAAATGATCTCAGCGTCAGCTCCACTGCACTCCCTGTAAAAGAATCTTAATACTCATTAAATTTAGTGGAAGGGGCTCAAGGATTCCCTATTTTTAGTTACCTGGTAAAATAACGTCGAAAAAGCACACGTTTACCATTGGAAATTTTGTTCTACTCACAAAACATCGCTTATAAATTGGGCTATTGATAAAAGGAAATGTTTTAATACAGGATGGTAAAAGCCAACTGCGTTCAACAAAAATGTGAACGAATATTCCCTGAATGGGTTTCCAAGTTCTACAATGGATCGAAGGACGACCTATGCCATATCACACCTATAATTTAGGTTTAAATTAAGTTTCACAAAAGAGAAAACTATCAAAATGGTCCACAGTGACCTACAATTATCTTTAATTACCTATCTAACGTGTCGTAAATTACAGTGGCTGATGTGGCTTCTCAATAACTATTTAACAGAAAAATCATCGCGTTTCAGATTTTTACTTCAATTGGCAAATGTGAACACCATGAGCTTTAATTGACGATCGACGCTAGTATTACGCAAAAAGGGGGTGTAACAGATGAGACTTCTGCAGTTCTGAGTGAAGCTTTATGCACTGTTATGCTGCATCGCGTACGTTCATTATCTTGTCGGTGTTCATCAGGGGGCGGCGGGCAGCACAGCTCCGCTCACCTCGCAGTCTCGGAAGCAACTCTTCTCCTAACTTCTCCTTACTACAATTTACCGATGTTGGTTTTAAAAAAAACTATCTGGCTGCGTTTTCATCTGACCAATGTTAACCTTAAGCTCCGCCTACAAAAATTCTGTGTATCCAATGAAAAACGTTACTTTTCGTGGTGGAGCAATGTTTTTAAGGTTTGCAACTTAACAGACACGCGAAAAAGTCTCCCGCTAAAACTTGCAGCTGGTGTGGTCCTTTTAGCGTTATCGTAAGATCTATACTGTTCTTCTGGAGGGCTCTGTCTTTTAACATGGGCTGGGGGGGGTGGACCTATCGGTTACGTGGCGAAGTGCGTGCCCGTCCAATATCGTAGGCTTTCAGCTTAACACGGTTCTGCTCTCGGCTTTTGTTTCTCCTCTCAGAACTGCGTCTGTCTCACGGTGGGAAGGTATGACATACATTTAGGCATTCTTGTGTTAGTCTGTGGTATTCCATTTGCTCACTCGTTACTCGAGTTACTTTGATTAATTTACAGTCACGATTTATTTGAAGCTATGTGACATACTACTGGATTTGCTTATCATGTCAGGGTTTCCATGGAAGGTGTTGGCTTTGCCGACACCTTACATATCACCAGCCTTCGAACTTAATTTTTTCACTGATGTTAGGTAATGATTGAATCATTGTCTAAGTCAGTCAAAAATTTTCTAATTTATCTAAATTTTGTTGCGTACTGTTCAGCCACGTTATTCTGTTCTATGCTAGTTTGTAATACTGATTTATATTTTTACATTATTCCACATTATAATTAAAAATCACAAGAGAAGAATATTTTTATGCTGTTATTAATTTTTAATTATTTTCTTTATTTGTTCAAGTGGGAAGTTTGTTTTTTAAGAATTTTGTTATCGAGTGTGGGGAGTCTTTCAGATCGATTTTCTTAGAAATATTGTTTTTATAAATGTAGTAATTAAGTAAAATCTATTACTAACACATTTTATAAATATCATCTACAAATAAAATGTTTTTGTTTCCAGACATTCATTTCAACATTGTTATACTAACAAATAAGAATTATTTCCAAGAATTGCTTTGACAAAGAAATATACATATGACGTATGGTACAAATGTTAAAAAAAAGGGAAAACATCCAACAAGATAATTTTTTATTCTTTGTTTTTATAAGGAGAACATAAGTAAAATATAGTTATTCTTTTATTTTTATGAGGAGAAAATAAGTGGCATATTCTTTTAGTGTTTATTATGCCTTACTTTTGTTCTTTATATACTGTCCATTTCAGGTCTAATGAATTATTTTTATCGATAGTCTATTTTTACTTAAGTCCACAGTCAATGACTGTTATTTTGTAGTTTATTAGCTGTCTGGTGTGCTGAACTTATTTAGTTTTCACACGTTTCTTTTGCACAATTCCTACATCACATAATTTGATTTCACACATTCACACAGTCCTATGAATGTTTAAGCATCAGATTGGCGAATGTTTTTGCACGAAGCTGATGGACTTGAGCGAGATGGATGTGGGCAAGTATTTGATGTACAGCTTCGTTCGTCGTTCCCTGTTGGCTTTGCAAGTGTGTTGCTGTTGTGGAGGTCCCATAACGGAATAGAGCTGTGAGTGCAGAATCTCGTGGTTTACTGGCTTTATATGCGTAAAAGCCATCGTTATGTGTCGCTGAAAGCGGTCGTTTTTCGTTGTAACACTTCGCAGACTACTAGTTCACAATAGGATAGTGATTTGGGAAGGTATGTCTTCTATTCTGCACCCATCTTCTTTCTTGAGCTCAAGCTTGCGAGTCTTCAACCTCTGTTCTTCCTGCTATTTCTCTGCTTCTTACTTGCTTCTTGGTTCTTCTCTGGGCAGGATACAGAGATATTTATTGATAACTAGTCGCTTGGAGTTCTCCTCCTAGTAACAGTTTGATAAATTGTTTGGGCGTGTCATTTTTACTTTGTGGGAGTTTTCTTCAGTTTCGTGCATCAGCGAGCTGTTTAATAGCAGTAGTGTGACTTTTACACATATTTTTTGCCAGTGGTGGCTTGCCCAAGCGGTCTTCTCGTCGGGCTGTTTTTTGCTCGCTCTGTTCATTCAGGGGACTCAGAGACCCTTCCTGCATTCGGCGTCCGTTCATGTCTCTGCAGGGGTCGGTCACTGTGCGGCTTCGTGTTCCGTCGCAACAGGGTTCCGCCTAGTGGGCAAATTTATTGCCCACTACTGCTCCAAGGGCCTTCTGTTGATCTCGCTGTCCTTTCCCTTCTCTCAACACACCTGCCTTGTAGGAATCGTGTCTTGCTAATTACGCCCTTTTCTTTCTTGATACTTCTCATGTTGCAACTTGTGGGTCGTTGCATCTGGTCTTTATTGGAGTTTTTGCAATGATTCTTACAAAAAGTTTTACTTATAATCGTGTAACATATGTCTAGTACCTACATTGTTTTATGCCTTTTTAAAAAGCTTTACTGATTTCGGCGCCCTTTCCATGTTACAATTCTAAGATATTTTGCGTCTTAACTTATACAAGAAACCTCAAATTCGTTTTTTATTTTTGTGTAATGTTGTGGTGTATAGCATGTTAGTATTTCATGCTGTTAGACTATCTACGCTTTATTCCTTCACCTTAATCTATGGTACTATTGGTGTTATTATTGAAATTACTTTCTTTTTCCCACCTTCCTGTCTCCTTATTCTTCTTTCTCCTGACGATCTTCTCTGCAACATAATCTTGAAATATTGTGCTGATTATTTACCAGTAATAAAATTAATCTTCAAACTAGTACTGAAAGTGTTTAATACTGCCAGTCTTAGGTAAAAATACCTCTGCTTTATCTCGTAAAATACCTTCTAATTCTCTTTTACTGTGTTCCGAAATACCATGAACTTCTTGCAATTTTTCGTCGATTTTCTATGGACTTCTAACATGAGTTGAGGCCATTCCTTCTTTTGTGCATACCATTCTAATTCTTCATCCTCTTTTTCTCGCATCATTCTTAATTGTTTATTTATAACTGGTATATTTTCTAATTTTAGCTTGTGCTCAAAGAGAAGTGTGACATTCCCGAATGTTACGCTACCTTTCCCCATATCTGTTTTCGCTCGTCTCTCATTTAAAGAATCTGCACCTATAATCAAATCTACAGTTAGTTTAGGTATAAACACGAATTTGGCTTCGATCTTTTGACCTTGGCACGAAAGAGTTAACTTTGTTTGTCTTGTAACTTCCGCAGCGTTGTTTGTAATAGGACCTCTTCCTTTAATCGTACGTGTTTTTTGAACTGGCAATTCCCCACTGGCATTACACTGCATGAATAAATTTTCTGAGATCACAGTCAGTTCACTTCCGCTATCAGTTACAATATTGACTGGAATATGCTTTACCATGGCCTTCACAACTGGTTGAATTTGAAAGGGTCTTCTTCTCCTTGCATCAACGAATCCTCCACTTAATCATACATGAGTCGTTTTAGGAATTTCCCTTGTGAATTCGAACTTTCTGTAGGATAAGCTTCGACTGCTACTTCTCACTCTTTTATTTCCTCTTCTCTATTTCTTCCTTCATTTACGCTTTCTTCAACATCCTCTACTTTTTCCTCATCCTCGTCTATCTTCTCCATCTTCGTCGCTACTTCCACATAATCGCATCTAAATGCTCTAATTATCGCTTCATAACTTCCTTCATTATATACGTTGGGTTGTGTGCCCACTCGTAACTTATTTTCAGCTTCTGTCGACTGCGCATTATCCTCTGTGAATTCGCTTTCCCTGGTTTCCATCTCAAATAGCTTTGCGATACTCATTACTTCGTCCTTTCCTCCTACATTCGTTGTGCATGCCTCTGGTAATTCATCTTCCTCGTCAGTATTCTCCCAATTAATTTTGTCCCAACATGATATTTTTATTTTCTTGTCTTCGTTTTCATCTGGTCCTTGCGGATTTGTTTCTTCCTTCTTCTCTTCTCGTGATAAGATTTTTACTTCTCTGTTCAAGGTGCTGCAATTGTCGTGGGTCGGTTCGTCATTCTCTTTGGCATGGGCGCTTAGCTGTCAATTCGAACGTTTATCGGGGTTTGGTGGTTTTACCTCCACCTCTTCTATCTGTATTCGCTTTTCTTGTTCAGCTTGTTGGTATTGGTTTCTTTGTTGATAATTTGTCGGTCTATTGGTTCTCCAGTACCCATTCCAGTTGTCGTTATTCCCTCTGTAATAGTTGTTGCCGTTCCTGGGTGAATTATAGTTATTGCCATATCCTCTTCTAAATCCATAACCGGTTCTTTGTTGAAATCTATTCTCGTTTCTTGGCTCGAAGTTTATCACGTGGTTCGTAATTATTGTTTCTTCGTACTGTGTCTTGTGGAATCCACTGCTTTTTGCTTTTGTTTCCGCGTGCGCTTCGTCTTTTTCTTGCGTCATCTTCCGAAAATATGAACTGTAGCTCCCTTAGAATACCTTTAACTGCTTCGACGTCATTGCCTCCGCGACCTACTAATGATTGCTCGTATTTCAATTGTAGCTTCATCGCGCATAATTTAATCAACTCTCTGTCACTGTATGGTACATCTAAGCATTGATTTTTCTTTGCAATTAATTAGAAAAATTTAACGGGTTCTTCTCTCCTGAATTTTCAAAATATGGGTTCTGTAATAATTCGTACTTCACTCTGTTCTGTGCTTCGCTGGACCAATATCGTGAGAGAAACTTTTCTCTGAAATCTTCGTACGATCGGCATGTCGCTGCAACATTCTGCATGATTTCTGCGACTGTTCCTGACATGTGTGGACATATAAAGTCTAATTTGTGTGCTAGCGTCCAGTGTTCTGCTAATCCTACTCGGAATTGATCAATAAAAGTTCTTGGATGTAATGAGTTTCCTTCTCGAAAGTGTTGAAATTTTCTGACTGTGAGGGAATGATCGTTGTCGTACTTCGACATAGTTCCATATGAAATTCGCGATTCTTCGCCACTTTTGTTTCTGATCATTTCTCCCGTCGTTCTTTCTGGTTGTGGTAGATCCATTGGATATTGTCCACTGTAACTTTCGCCTACCCTTGCGTAGTATCGTTGGAGTGGTACGCAATAATTATCTTCCATCGGTTGTGAACGTGTAGCTGAATGCATTGCACTGTACTCTTCGCGACCTGGCTTTCCATTCTCACGTATTGGTTGGGTATCTTGTCTGGCTAACCATGCTGCTTCATTGCACGATCCAAACCGTCTTGAAACATACATTTGTAGTTTAGCATGTGTTTGTGATGACGTTTGTTCATCAAGAATTTCGAAACGTGTTTGTTGCTGTCCAGGCAGTCTGATTTCGCGTATGTTACTTTCCTCCTGTGATTGGAATCGCAAATGCGTAATATCTTCGTTAATTGCTTGTTTTTCCGGTTCTGTTACATATACGGATG
Organism: Schistocerca gregaria; assembly: GCF_023897955.1. Classification (NCBI taxonomy): domain Eukaryota; kingdom Metazoa; phylum Arthropoda; class Insecta; order Orthoptera; family Acrididae; genus Schistocerca; species Schistocerca gregaria. The sequence continues at coordinate 130,561,008 of NC_064921.1, read as the reverse complement.
TGGCTGCAGACTCAGTGCTTGTTCGATCCTGTTCACTACGCTCTTTAATGGTTTGCAACAACTCTGTTAGCAGTTTCTGATATTGTTGCTTCGTTTGCACTTCTATTTTGACTATGTTGTTATCATATCTTTTCAGCGCTACTTTTGTTTTACGTTTGTGTAACACATTGCTTTTAACAATTTTACGCGCTTTACCTGCTGCTTGTCTAATAATTACGTTTATCTGTTTCGCTAGTTTCTTGACTTCTCCGTGGGTGTTGTTACATAGTGTTTTGATCTCGTCCTGAATGTCATTGCGCAATGTTTGTACGTCCGCTTGTACCTTGTCAATGTCTGTTATCAATTGATTGTGACCTGTTATTAAGTTTCCTATCACTTCTCGAGATTCTTTTCCCTCGTCTTCAATATGACTTAGGTGTAACTGAATTTTTTTGTTTGTTCTTTAATCTCACGCATTTGTCTCGTGGTTTCTGCATTCTGAATTTTAATTTGGCTCGCAATTTCTTCATTTTGCCTTGTCATGGTTTCCGTAATTTGTTGTAATAATTCTGCTAGATTGGTGGATCCTATTGCGTTTTCTTCCGACGTCCTACGCTCTGTATTTTCGCCCAATTGTTGGTTTGTAACCGATTGCATTGAACTGTGCTGTGACACGTTTCCGCTAGCATTCCTTGTACTCTGTGGTGAAGGGAGCTCTGATTACGTGTACTAAGAGTTCTATGTATTCAAGACGCAAGTTAGAATCCTCATCGACTGTCTCACTCCTTTCTGTGCCTTCGCGTACATTATGCTCGTTATGACACGTTATATGTCCTATTTCTCTGCAGTTCTGAGTGAAGCTTTATGTTCTGTAATGCGGCATTGCGTCCGTTCATTACCTTGTCGGTGTTCGTCAGGGGGCGGTGGGCAGCACATCTCTGCCTACCTCGCTGTCTCGGAAGCAACTCTTCTCCTAACTTCTCCTTACTACAATTTACCGAAGTTGGTTTAAAAAAAAACTATCTGGCTTTGTTTTCATCTGACCAATCAGGGTCTCAATGTTAACCTTAAGCTCCGCCTACAAAAACTCTGTCTATCCCATGAAAAACGTTATACTTTTCGTCGTGGGGGAATGTTTTTAAAGTTTGCAACTGAACAGAGACGCGAAAAAGTCTCCCGCTGAAATTTGCAGCTGGTGTGGTCCTTTTAGCGTTACCGTATTATCTATACTGTTCTTCTGGAGGGCTCTATCTTTTAACATGGGCTGGGGGGTGGACCTAGCGGTTAGTTGGCGACATGGGTGTCTGTCCCTTATCGTAGGGCCTTCAGCTTATCACGGTTCTGCTCTCGGCTTCTGTTCTCGTCTCTCCCCAGGGAACTGCGTCTGTCTCACGGTGTGAAGGTATGACATGCATTTAGGCATTCTTGTGTTAGTCTGTGGTATTCCATTCGCTCACTCGTTACTCCTATTACTTTGGTTAATTTAATGTCACGATTTATTCGAAGCTATGGAAGGTGTTAGATTTGCCTGACACATTACAACACGACTGGCACTACCGCAATTTCATCTCTGCAGAGATGACACAGTTCCATGTACACACATACTGCTAACCTGTCTTCGACCTCCCACCTCACTCAGCTTGCTTGCCATGTGGCGGTCGTAGATCATCCAAAGAAACGGATCTAAAACACTTAGTGGTTCCCCAAAGTCTGTATGAAGTGTTTCCAAACGGTGACATTGTGAGACATACAAATGCAAATAGTCTCAAGCAGCGTTCAAAACATTCCAGTGATCGATATCAAACAAATGAAGATGATACTGGAAGAACAATAAGCCCATCATTTGCACGTGAGACAAATCTTACAAAGACGAAGGAATTTTTTAGGACTTTATTACCTATTTGGAGATTTAAAAATAGATACTCTAATCACTCGTAACTATTTGATAAACACATAGGGGTAAGCTTCTTTCTACTGATGTAATTTTCCAGTGTATTTACGTATCTTGGTATTTAACTCATGACGAGAAGCTATTATTTAACGACATTGAAATTTCATTTCCCTGTATCACTAATGCATTCAATTTTTGACGCGCAAATTTCTTTTAAGTTTCTGGCATAAAGTTGAGCAGAAGTGGAAGAAACAGCACCTAACTGGAGAATCCTCTTTGGAAGCCATTTTCTTTGCCTCCCAGGTGGTGTTACAGTCCAACCACATTTATCCATGTGTGATTTGCATCACATATACATTAATGTTTTCTCCACTATTCAGTTTTTGTAAGTTGTCTCTCTTAGCTGCATCGAGCTACAACAGTCCATCACCCTGACGCGACCGTTCCACACAAATCTAAGCATTACTGTTTCTCTGAAGCTACTAATAGGACTGTGAAGAGTGAGAACCCTTTGAAATTGTCGTTTTTTTAAACTGGGATAATAGCAGCAGGCATTATTATAGTTACATTCTAGAAAGCGAAGTTTATCCCGAAACGTCTACTAATAATGTATCCATGTGAAGAGACTATACTTAATTTAACGAGGCGTCTTTCAATTTACTTGGGTGAAAAGGGGATTACGATGTCATAAATGCTTCAGGAAATATATGAGGCGAACAGCCTAGCTGAATCATCGTGTGTGTCTCACTCATACCTCTAACAAGATAATTTGCATTACAGATCAGTAAATTTATATTTTATCAGAACAGCTAGGGGGAAGCGGAAGTTTTAAAATACCCTGTGGTCGTGATAACCTGTGTTACATTAGCAGCATCGACTGTCAAAGAACACGAGAACCCTAACGAAATGGGAATGGCGTTCTAGGAGGGAGGAAGATGATCAATGAGCTGAAAGGCTTCGATAAGCAGGAAGCGTTGCGATAGTTAAGTTTAATGTCCTTTGCAAAGCTTGCGAAAATATGACATGTTACTACAGCGCAGCTGCATACAAAGTATGGAAAGGAAGCCGTAGTTCAGAATGCCTGACTGTTAGCGCCGAGGATATAAACTGAAGGACAAAGCTGTAAGGATTCCTGTGCTACAAAAAAAAATATGGATAACCTACACAGATAATATCAATTTTTATGAGCTACACTACTGCTTTGTTAATGCCATAAAAATACGTATGTCCATGTATAACGTGTTGCAAATGCTGCTAGTCAAGTACCAAAAACGGAAAGATTTTAAAACATGCATTTCCTCGTGGTTTTTCTTGACGATCGTGGTCCAGGTAACCTGCGCTCCTGCGTAAGATCTCTTCCGAAACGTTATACGTTTAAGAACTCAGTTTTAAAGTACACAATTCTTAATTGGCCTCATCTGTTTTCTGTCTTCCTGAATTATACTACAAATAATTCTCAATTGAAATAGTCCCTTAACAAGAAAATCTAGTAAGCAGTTTGCTCAGTCCACTTATTACTGGTCACCTCATCTACATCCCCATTTCAGTTACAACCTGTGCGGTATCCACGCAGTCTTCTGTCATGCACATTTATTCGCAGCAGTTGATAACATAGTAGTTCATAATAGATACGTAGCAGTTTCTTTCAAAACAAAACATAGTCCCTGTGCTCAAAAATTGCTTCGGATATGGATAGTAATAAAAGTTCTTCAATAAAGTTGTAAGTCGGAAAAATGTAACATATGTCGTCAGCCTGTGTCTGCACACATACGTACACACACACACACACACACACACACACACACACTCTTCGGCCCAAGGACTGTCTCAGGGACTGTGGCACACTTTCTAATTTTCTGCAAAAGGAAACTGTAAATGCTGTATTCTGCACATCTGTATCGTGGAAAGTACAAATACTAAATTCCGGAGCATTGGAGACAGTATTATCTTAACAATGTAGGTAAACTAATTATTTGTCGCTGAAATCTTAAAAGGCGATAGACAGTATACAGAATCTCAATCAGGCTCAAAAGAAATAAGGAAGCGCTATAAAGAGAAACTGGAATAGATACAAAAATAAAAAATACTTTAATTAGAAAAGTACAGCAATGAATAAGTGATGATCGAAATGATGGACAACGTAAAGGTATAAGAAAATAAGGGAGAATTAGAGTACTTTCAGATCGAAATAGGAAATCGAACAACCACTCTTTCGGGTTGCGAGAAAGACAGAAAGAGTGAGCACCCTTTGCTAAATCGACGAGTGAAAAGACTCCGGAATTCGGTATTCTGAACTTGCTGGGGTTCCGTTATGATTAATGGAATCACATAGTCAACAGTGTCATCGGGAAATAAATAAGGCAGTGTAATACTCGGTCGCAAACTAATTTAAGGACACGAGTCCAGGCATACACATTGCCAGTGGCACAATGAAATTGTCATCAATACAAGCGTTGCCAAAAAATTTTCGTTTATACTATCGCAAAGAAAGTAAAGGAGCGAGGAAGTAACTTATCAAAAGTATATTATTCATTATGGAGCATTATATTTTCATTTAATAGTAACCGTTAGCGCTGCCATAGATAACAACACTACTGGCCATTAAAATTACTACACCAAGAAGAAATGCAGATGATAAACAGGTATTCATTGCACAAATATATTATACTAGACTGACAAGTGATTAGATTTTCACGCAATTTCGGTGCATAGATCCTGAGAAATCGCTACTCAGAACAACCACTTCTGGCCGTAAGAATGGCCTTGATACGCCTGGGCATTGAGTCAAACAGAGCTTGATTGCCGTGTGCAGGTGCAGCTATCCATAAGTCTTCAACATGATACCACAGTTCATCAAGAGTAGTGACTGGAGTATTGTGGCGAACCAGTTGTTCGGCCACCATTGACCAGACGTTTTCAGTTGGTGAGAGATCAGGAGAATGTTCTGGCCAGGGCAGCAGTCGAACATTTTCTGTATCAAGAAAGGCCCGTACAGAACCTGCAGCATGTGGTCGTGCATTATCCTGTGGAAATTTAGGGTTTCGCAAGGATCGAATGAAGGGTAGAGCCACGGGTCGTAACACATCTAAAATACAACTTCCACTGTTCAAAGTGCAGTCAATGGGAACAAGAGGTGACCGAGACGTGTAACCAATGACACCCCATACCATCACGCTGGGTGATAGGCCAGTATGGCGATGACGAATACACGCCTCCAGTGTGCGTTCAGCGCGATGTTACCAAACACAAATTCGATCATCATGATGCTGTGAACGGAACCTGGATTCATCTGAAAAATGACGTTTTGCGATTCCTGCACCCAGGTTCGTCGTTGAGTTCACCATCGCAGGCGCTCCTGTCTGTGATGCAGCTTCAAAGGTAACAGCAGCCATGGTCTCCGAGCTGATAGTCCATGCTGCTGCAAACGTCGTGGAACTGTTCGTGCAGATGGGTGATATCTTGCATACGTCTCCAACTGTTGACTCAGGGATCGAGACGTAGCTGCACGATCCGTTACATCCTTGCGGATAAGATGCCTGTCATCTCGACTGCTAGTGATACGAGGCCGTTGGGATCAAGCACGGCGTTCTGTATTACCGTGCTGAACCCACGGATTCCGTATTGTGCTAACAGTCTTCTGATCTCGACCAACGCGAGCAGCAATGTCGCGATATGATAAACCGCAATCGCGATAGGCTATAATCCGACCTTTATCAAAGTAGGAAACGTGATGGTAAGCGTATCTCCTTCTTACACGAGGCATCACAATAACGTTTCACAAGGCAACGCCGGTCAACTGCTGTGTGTGTATGAGAAATCGGTTGGAAAATTTTCTCATGTCAGCACGTTGTAGGTGTCACCACCGACACCAACCTTGTGTGAATGCTCTGAAAACTAATGACTTCCATATTACAGCATCTTCTTCCTGTCTTTCGCGTCTGTAGCCCATCTTCATGATGTAGCAATTTTAATGGCAAGTAGTATATATTTTGCAGTTCCCATATTTTCGTTGGTTTTTAAATTTCAGATTGGCAAAACAACAGAAAAACTTATTTTTGCTGGTTGCATGAGAGGATTTTCATCAGAATAATATCGCACATACCATTTCCGTGACAAACCTAGGTCCAATATGTTGAACATTGACGTATTCTTAGTCTTATAGATTGATGGAAGTGCACCTAATCAGAATGGGATCTCCAAGATACTAGCGTTATTACTGATTGATAATAATTTCTTGTTTGAAACGTTCTGCAAATTAAAACTGCCTGCCAGAACGAAACTCAAATTCGGGAGCTTTGCCTTTCGCGAGCAAGCACTGTAACGATTTAGCTACCCAAGAGCGACTTACGACCCGTCCTTGCAGCTTTCCTTCCACTAATACTTTACCTCCTATCTTCGAATTCGAGTTCCAGACTAGCACACAGTTTTCTTCTTCTAGGAAGGTTCATATCAGTGCACACTTCGCTGCAGAGCAAAACTTTCTTCCTGATAACATCCCACCGGCCGTGCCTAAGCCATGTCTCTGCAATCCTCTTTCTTCCAGAGGTGCTAGTCCTGCAAGTACGATATGAGTCAGTGGTGCAAGTAAAGCTTTGAGGACTGGTTGTGAGTTTTGAGTCAGTTGATTAGTCAGCAGCGCACTTACCCGCGAAATGCCAGGGTCCGGAGTTCGATTCTAGATCCCGTACACAGTTTCAATTTAACGGGAAGTTTGATATTGGCGCAAACTCAGCTGCAGAGCGAACATTCCATTCTCGATTTCGTGTTAGCTTCCATGGCCCTCCATGACAGCTACTCCCAGATGTACTAATATGTACCCTAGCACGCCCATTCTTCTAGATACCTCCCTAGGTATTAGGCAGTGATAAACGCTCCCGGAGGGCATAAACGTTATTGTAGCTCTCGAAGTTCAATGAAAAGCGCCCAGGATAACGTGATGAATGACTGTTTCAGCTTTGTTTTTGACACTGGTCAGACGTTTTAGTTTTTCTAATGCAAACGATAGAGGATATAATAACATATTGTTGTGTACTTAATTTGTGAGAAGCAAAGGTTACAGACGTCATAGGATAGCGACACGCAAGTATACAGATGGAGAGATGGAGTGGTTCATGTGAAAAGCTCCCCGAAGTGATCATGGCCGCATGACGGGACTAACAGAGCTGAACGCGGAATAGTAGTTGGCGCTAGACGCATAGGATATTCCATTTCGAAAATCGTTAAGGAATTCCACATTCCTAGAACCACAGTGTCAAGAGTGTCTCAGGGCAGTGGCCGACGGCCTTCACTTGGCGACCAAGACCAGCAGCATTTTCTTGGAGTTGTCAGTGTTAACAGACAAACAACACTGCCTGAAATGACCGCAGAAACCAGTGTCGGACATTCATATAACGTATTCGTTAGGACACTGGGGCGAAATTTGGCTTTAATGACCTATGGCAGCAGACGACCGACCCGAGATCCTTTGCTGACATCATGACATCACTTGCAGCGCCTCTCCTGGGCTCGTGACCACATCGGTTGCACAATAGACCACTGGTATATCGTGGTCTGTCACATGTGTAACGATTTCAGTTGGTAAGAGCTGATCGTAGGGTTGGTGGGTGGCGCAGGCTCCCTGGAGCCAAGGACCCAAATTCTCAACAAGTTACTCTGCTAGTTGGTCGTGGCTCCATAATGATGTGGACTGTGTTTACGAGGAATGGAATGTGTGCTCTGATTCAACGGAACCGACCACTGAGTGGAAAGTTTCAAGTTCCGCAGCTTGGATACCATTTGCATCCATTCATAGGCTTCCTGTTTCCAAACGACATTTTGCGGATGACAGCGCACAATTGCAGTGCATTCTGGATAATTCAAGCGAATTATTTGACTACCGAGGTCACCCGACAAGAATCCCATTGCACATTTATGGGACATAATCGATAGGTCAGTTCTTGTACAAAATCCTCCACTGGCAACAGTTCCGCAATTATGAAGTGCTATAGAGACAGCATGGCTCAGAATTTCTACAGTGGACTTCTAATGACTTCTTGAGTCTATGTCACGTGGATTGTTTCATTACGCAGGCAAAAGGAGGTGCGGCATTACGTTAGGACGTGTCCCATTACTTTTGTCACCTTAGTGTAAGCTGGTAATGTAAGCTTCTAACACACCAAGTCCTCAGTTATTGCTCAATGGAGTATGGCAGGTGTCCAAAGTCATGTTCTCCTGACGGTAACATTCCGAGCGCAGCGACAGTGACGGGCGACAGTCAATAGAGACAGGCGACAGAAACAGGTGTCGCCCATGACAGCGAATTGTAATTGCCGTACCCAGCGAAACACTCTAAACTCTGTCGTTCGAATTCGAAGACAACGGTTGTCTGCGAAAACATGTCGACTAATGAAATTGTGCGTTTACTTTCTGAAGAGGAGGAAGATGATAGTTTGTTTTTCAAAAAATGGCTCTGAGCACTATGGGACTCAACTGCTGTGGTCATTAGTCCCCTAGAACTTAGAACTACTTAAACCTACCTAACCGAAGGACATCACACACAACCTTGCCCGAGGCAGGATTCGAACCTGCGACCTTAGCAGTCGCACGGTTCCGGACTGCGCGCCTAGAGTTTGTTTTTGTTCCAATACTTAAAGAGGAGAAGCCCTGTTAACTCGATGTTCAAGGAACGACGCAAGTGAAGTTTCTACATGTTAGAAAAACATTTACTAAGTGACGAAGAAAAATTTTGATCTTATTGGAGATTAAGTAGAAAACAATTTCATTTTATTCTGTATTTAATTCGTGAATAATTACAACCAAGAACTACAAGAGAAGTGATTACAGTCGAAGATAAGTTATTCTTAACGTTAAGGTATTGTATTTGTATCGTCTTGTATCATATTTTCAATTTCTTCTGCAATGAAACTATGCTGTTCTTGAACCGGTGGTACTGTCAAATCAGTAGGCTCTTGAGGCGAGTATGCACACATGGCAACGGAATTGGTGGAAATACGAGGCTTTGAAATTATGTAATCAGGAGCGCTCTCAGATTAACGTGGGGAATTCGAGTGACATTAAATAGAGTTAAGTAGCACTTCGGTACTGAACTGCTGAATAGAACAATCAGGATTCTCAGCTGCCATCATTTGATAAATAATCAGAATGTTAAAAAACATTTTGCTTCGCTTTAAGTTTGTAAATTTGTGGTAGCGGCTGCCAAACATCTCCGACGTGATTACAAAATGAATGTATTTCGATATCATCTTTTTAAGTTATTTGTATTCTACAATGTCGGCCGACTGTCATCCCTCTTCTTTAAGTAATTGAGAATGGTATCGCCTTTTTTGTTTCGGCGTCATCGTTTAGTATTAGTAGCCTCAGTACTTGTGGTGGGTAGGCGGTCTGTAAGAGTTTCACTCTCATCTCCTTCCTCATTCACCTCACTGTAAGGGACAATACCCTCACCGCCAGATTGCTCACCAGTATCATCTCCGTCTACCCTGTCTTTCACCACGTTAGTGCCGCCAGTTTGCTGAGATACGGTCTTAAGAAATCTTAATTGTTTACATATTTTCCATTTAGAGTTCTTAGGTGCAGCAGATCCTGCCCCTGATTTATTTTTGCGCTTCAATCTATTGTAGGAGTCTTTAATGTGTTTCCACCGACTTTTAAAATCCTCACCTGAAACGAAAATTGTGATATGCATTTTACATGTTAACATTCAAATACTAATCATAGTTTCTTACATTTACAAAACACATAATAATGATAAGGAATTATTTATTTTTTTTGCAGATTTGCGGCCCGACGGAGAAACGTGTAAGTTTTCGTCATGTGCCTATCCCATATCAGACGGCTATATCTCCAGGATCGTTAGGAAAGTTTTGAATGTATTGAGAACAAAAACTGATGGCAATAGTCTTGCGCCGTCGCCAAATAAAAATACTTTTAAGCACGTTGAACAAGGTTTCTGGCAGAAATGGAATATACCAAACTGTGTGCATAGTATTGATGGCAAACAAGTGTGTATAAAACCGCTAAAACAGCGGATCTCATTGTTTTTTCAACTATAAAAATTACTACTCCAACGTTCTGCTTAGAATAGATGACGCCAATTACAGATTCATTGTTGTAGATATTGGTTCTTATGGCAAAGAAGGTGACAGCCGTACTTTAAAAAAATCCGAGATGGGGAAAAGGTCGCCACAAATAATTTTAATTTCCCTGCATCTAAATGCCTTACCAACACTGATATTTTAATGCCGCACTTCATAATCGGCGATGAAGCATTTGCACTCAGTAATTACGTGACGAAACCAAACTCTCGAAGTGTGGCACGATTGGTTTGGGAAAAGGAAATTTTTAACTACCGTTTGTGTCGTGCTCGTCGCGTAGTAGAAAACGCTTTTGGGTTATTGTCTCCAGTATTTTAGAGAGTTTTATACACGAATTGTAATTTTTCCAGAATCAGTTGATGACCTGATTATAACAGCTTGTTGCCTACATAATATTCCGCGAGATGCTTATCTTGAAGATCAACCAATTCCCTTTTATCAGTATAAAAGGCCGACTCAGTCAACAAGTACACTCCTGGAAATTGAAATAAGAACACCGTGAATTCATTGTCCCAGGAAGGGGAAACTTTATTCACACATTCCTGGGATCAGATACATCACATGATCACACTGACAGAACCACAGGCACATAGACACAGGCAACAGAGCATGCACAATGTCGGCACTAGTACAGTGTATATCCCCCTTTCGCAGCAATGCAGGCTGCTATTCTCCCATGGAGACGATTGTAGAAATGCTGGATGTAGTCCTGTGGAACGGCTTGCCATGCCATTTCCACCTGGCGCCTCAGTTGGACCAGCGTTCGTGCTGGACGTGCAGACCGCGTGAGGACGCTTCATCCAGTCCCAAACATGCTAAATGGGGGACAGATCCGGAGATCTTGCTGGCCAGGGTAGTTGACTTACACCTTCTAGAGCACGTTGGGTAGCACGGGATACATGAGGACGTGCATTGTCCTGTTGGAACAGCAAGTTCCCTGGCCGGTCTAGGAATAGTAGAAAGATGGGTTCTATGACGGTTTGGATGTACCGTGCACTATTCAGTGTCCCCTCGACGATCACCAGAGGTGTACGGCCAGTGTAGGAGATCGCTCCCCACACCATGATGCCGGGTGTTGGCCCTGTGTGCCTCAGTCGTATGCAGTCCTGATTGTGGCGCTCACCTGCACGTCGCGAAACACGCATACGACCATCATTGGCACCAAGGCAGAAGCGACTCTCATCGCTGAAGACGACACGTCTCCATTCGTCCCTCCATTCACGCCTGTCGCGACACCACTGGAGGCGGGCTGCTCGATGTTGGGGCGTGAGCGGAAGACGGCCTAATGGCAGGCGTGAGCGTAGCCCAGCTTCATGGAGACGGTTGCGAATGGTCCTCGGTGATACCCCAGCAGCAACAGTGTCCATAATTTGCTGGGAAGTGGCGGTGCGGTCCCCTACGGCACTGGGTAGGATCCTACGGTCCTGGCGTGCATCCGTGCGTCGCTGCGGTCCGGTCCCAGGTCGACGGGCACGTGCACCTTCCACCGACCACTGGCGACAACATCGATGTACTGTGGAGACCTCATGCTCCACGTGTTGAGCAATTCGGCGGTATGTCCACCCGGCCTCCCGCATGCCCACTATACGCCCTCGCTCAAAGTCCGTCAACTACACATACGGTTCACGTCCACGCTGTCGCGGCATGCTACCAGTGTTAAGGACTGCTATGGAGCTCCGTATGCCACGGCAAACTGGCTGACACTGACGGCGGCGGTGCACAAATGCTGCGCAGCTAGCGCCATTCGACGGCCAACACCTCGTTTCCTGGTGTGTCCGCTGTGCCGTGCGTGTGATCATTGCTTGTACAGCCCTCTCGCAGTGTCCGGAGCAAGTATGGTGGGTCTGACACACCGGTGTCAATGTGTTCTTTTTTCCATTTCCAGGAGTGTATGATAGAACTGGCACATGACGGAGGTTTTTCAAATAGTGCTCGATTTCAAGTGAGAGACAAAGTTAACCTTTTTTTTTAGTACACAGCGCAGAGTACCATGGGAAGATAATGATGTAAATAATGTTAATTGATCTTCGCTCAACTTCCGTAGTTAATTTGAATACTACACTCCTGGAAATGGAAAAAAGAACACATTGACACCGGTGTGTCAGACCCACCATACTTGCTCCGGACACTGCGAGAGGGCTGTACAAGCAATTATCACACGCACGGCACAGCGGACACACCAGGAACCGCGGTGTTGGCCGTCGAATGGCGCTAGCTGCACAGCACTTTTGCACCGCCGCTGTCAGTGTCAGCCAGTTTGCCGTGGCATACGGAGCTCCATCGCAGTCTTTAACACTGGTAGCATGCCGCGACAGCGTGGACGTGAACCGTATGTGCAGTTGACGGACTTTAAGCGAGGGCGTATAGTGGGCATGCGGGAGGCCGGGTGGACTTACCGCCGAATTGCTCAACACGTGGGGCGTGAGGTCTCCACAGTACATCGATGTTGTCGCCAGTGGTCGGCGGAAGGTGCACGTACCCGTCGACCTGGGACCGGACCGCAGCGATGCACGGATGCACGCCAAGACCGTAGGATCCTACGCAGTGCCGTAGGGGACCGCACCGCCACTTCCCAGCAAATTAGGGACACTGTTGCTCTTGGGGTATCGGCGAGGACCATTCGCAACCGTCTCCATGAAGCTGGGCTACGGTCCCGCACACCGTTAGGCCGTCTTCCGCTCACGCCCCAACATCGTGCAGCCCGACTCCAGTGGTGTCGCGACAGGCGTGAATGGAGGGACGAATGGAGACGTGTCGTCTTCAGCGATGAGAATCGCTTCTGCCTTGGTGCCAATGATGGTCGTATGCGTGTTTGGCGCCGTGCAGGTGAGCGCCACAATCAGGACTGCATACGACCGAGGCACACAGGGCCAACACCCGGCATCATGGTGTGGGGAGCGATCTCCTACACTGGCCGTACACCTCTGGGGATCGTCGAGGCGACACTGAATAGTGCACGGAACATCCAAACCGTCATCGAACCCATCGTTCTACCATTCCTAGACCGGTAAGGGAACTTGCTGTTCCAACAGGACAATGCACGTCCGCGTGTATCCCGTGCCACCCAACGTGCTCTAGAAGGTGTAAGTCAACTACCCTGGCCAGCAAGATCTCCGGATCTGTCCCCCATTGAGCATGTTTGGGACTGGATGAAGCGTCGTTTCACGCGGTCTGCACGTCCAGCACGAACGCTGGTCCAACTGAGGCGCCAGGTGGAAATGGCATGGCAAGCCGTTCCACAGGACTACATCCAGCATCTCTACGATCGTCTCCATGGGAGAATAGCAGCCTGCATTGCTGCAAAAGGTGGATATACACTGTACTAGTGCCGACATTGTGCATGCTCTGTTGCCTGTGTCTATTTGCCTGTGGTTCTGTCAGTGTGATCATGTGATGTATCTGACCCCAGGAATGTGTCAATAAAGTTTCCCCTTCCTGTGACAATGAATTCACGGTGTTCTTATTTCAATTTCCAGGAGTGTATTTACAAGAAACATACATAACGATATGTATACAGGGTGATGCATTGATCGTGACCGGGCCAAATATAGGAACCCCCATATTTTATTACATATTCGTGTAGTACGCAAAGAAATATGTTTTAGATGGCCCACTTTTTTCGCTTTGTGATAAATGGTGCTGTAATAGTCACAAACATATGGCTCACAATTTTAGACGAACAGTTATTAATAGGCAGGTTTTTTAAATTAAGGTACAGAACGTAGGTACTTTTGAACATTTTATTTCGGTTGTTCCAATGTGATACATGTACCTTTGTGAACTTATCATTTCTGAGAACGCATGCTGTTACACCGTGATTACCTGTAAATACCACATTATTGCAATAAATGCTCAAAATGATGTCAATGGTCCTCAGTGCATTTGGCAATACGTGTAACGACATTCCTCACAACAGCGAGTAGTTCGCCTTCCGTAATGTTCGCGCATGCATTGACAATGCGTTGACGCATGTTGTCAGACGTTGTCGGTGGATCACGATAGCAAATATCCTTCCACAGAAAGAAATCCGGGAACGTCAGATCCGGTGAACGTACGGGCAATGGTGTGGTGTGCTTCGACGACCAGTCCAACTTTTATGAAATACACTCCTGGAAATGGAAAAAAGAACACATTGACACTGGTCAGACCCACCATACTTGCTCCGGATACTGCGAGAGGGCTGTACAAGGAATGATCACACGCACGGCATAGCGGACACACCAGGAACCGTGGTGTTGGCCGTCGAATGGCGCTAGCTGCGCAGCATTGGTGCACCGCCGCCGTCAGTGTCAGCCAGTTTGCTGTGGCATACGGAGCTCCATCGCAGTCTTTAACACTGGTAGCATGCCGCGACAGCGTGGACGTGAACCGTATGTGCAGTTGATGGACTTTGAGCGAGGGCATATAGTGGGCATGCGGGAGGCCGGGTGGACGTACCACCGAATTGCTCAACACGTGGGGCGTGAGGTCTCCACAGTACATCGATGTTATCGCCAGTGGTCGGCGGAAGGTGCACGTGCCCGTCGACCTGGGACCGGACCGCAGCGACGCACGGATGCATGCCAAGATCGTAGGATCCTACGCAGTGCCGTAGGGGACCGCACCGCCACTTCCCAGCAAATTAGGGACACTGTTGCTCCTGGGGTATCGGCGAGGACGATTCGCAACCGTCTCCATGAAGCTGGACTACGGTCCCGCACACCGTTAGGCCGTCTTCCGCTCACGCCCCAACATCGTGCAGCCCGACTCCAGTGGTGTCGCGACAGGCGTGAATGGAGGGACGAATGGAGACGTGTCGTCTTCAGCGATGAGAGTCGCTTCTGCCTTGGTGCCAATGATGGTTGTATGCGTGTTTGGCGCCGTCCAGGTGAGCGCCACAATCAGGACTGCATACGACCGAGGCACACAGGGCCAACACCCGTCATCATGGTGTGGGGAGCGATCTCCTACACTGGCCGTACACCTCTGGTGATCGTCGAGGGGACACTGAATAGTGCACGGTACATCCAAACCGTCATTGAACCCATCGTTCTACCATTCCTAGACCGGCAAGGGAACTTGCTGTTCCAACAGGACAATGCACGTCCGCATGTATCTCGTGCCACCCAACGTGCTCTAGAAGGTGTAAGTCAACTACCCTGGCCAGCAAGATCTCCGAATCTGTCCGCCATTGAGCATGTTTGGGACTGGATGAAGCGTCGTCTCACGCGGTCTGCACGTGCAGCACGAACGGTGGTCCAACTGAGGCGCCAGGTGGAAATGGCATGGCAAGCCGTTCCACAGGACTACATCCAGCATCTCTACGATCGTCTCCATGGGAGAATGGCAGCCTGCATTGCTGCGAAAGGTGGATATACACTGCACTAGTGCCGACATTGTGCATGCTCTGTTGCCTGTGTCTATGTGCCTGTGGTTCTGTCAGTGTGATCATGTGATGTATCTCACCCCAGAAATGTGTCAATAATGTTTCTCCTTCCTGGGACAATGAATTCACGGTGTTCTTATTTCAATTTCCAGGAGTGTATGTTATTCAGTACCGCTTCAACCGCACGCCAGCTATGTGCCGGACATCCATCATGTCAGGAGTACATCGCCATTCTGTCATGCAGTGAAACATCTTGTAGTAACATCGTTAGAACATTAGGTAGGAAATCAGCATACCTTGCACCATTTAGACTGCCATTAATAAAAAGGGGACAATTATCCTTCCTCCCATAATGACGCACCGTACATTAACCCTGCAATGTCGCTGATGTTCCACTTGTCGCAGCCATCGTGGAGTTTCCGTTGCCCAGTAGTGCATATTATGCCGGTTTACGCTATCGCTGTTGGTGAATAACGCTTCGTCGATAAACAGAACGCGCGCAGAAAATCTGTCATCGTCCCATAATTTCTCTTGTGCCCAGTGGCAGAACTGTACACGACGTTCAAAGTCGACGCCATGCAACTCCTTCTGCATAGAAATGTGGTACGGGTGCAATCGATGTTGATGAAGCATTCTCCACACCGACGTTTTTTAGATTCCCGATTCTCGCGCAATTTGTCTGCTACTGATGTGCGGATTAGCCGCGACAGTTGCTAAGAGACATACTAGGGCATCGTCATTTGTTGCAAGTCGTGGTTGACGTTTCACATGTGGCTGGACACATCCTGTTTCCTTAAATAACGTAACTATCCGGCAAACGGTCCGGACACTTGGGTGATGTCTTCCAGGATACCGAGCAGCACACATAGCACACGTCCGTTGGGCATTTTGATCACAATAGCCATTCATCAACACGATATCGACCTTTTCCGCAATTGGTAAACGGTCCATTTTAACACAGGTAATGTATCACGAAGCAAATACCGTCCGCACTGGCGGAATGTTACGTGATACCACGTACGTTTACGTTTGTGGCTATTATAGTGCCATCTATCAAAAAGCGAAAAAAGTGGTCCAACTAAAACATTCGTATTTCTTTACTTACTACGCGAATATGTAATGAAAAATGGAGGTTTCGTTTATCAAAAAAAAAAAAAAAAAAAACGCTGTTGATATCCGTTTGACCTATGGCAGTGCAATCTAGCGAGCCAACCATAGCGCCATCTGGTTTCCCCCTTCAAGCTAGACGAGTTTCTTTCTTTGTAGTTTTTTCGTTTGATGCTTATTTCGTGTGATAATTGGCCCGGTAGCACTGAAAGACCTAAGTCGAAACAAGGCCCCGGGAGTAGACACCATTCCATTAGAACTACTGACGGCCTTGGGAGAGCCAGTCCTGACAAAACTCTACCATCTGGTGAGAAAAATGTATAAGAGAGGCGAAATACCCTCAGACTTCAAGAAGAATACAATAATTCCAATCCCAAAGAAAGCAGGCGTTGATAGATGTGAATATTACCGAACTGTCAGTTTAATAAGTCACAGCCGCAATATACTAACACGAATTCTTTACAGACAAATGGAAAAACTGGTATAAGACCACGTCAGGGAAGATCAGTTTGGATTCCGCAGAAATATGTAAACACGTGAGGCAATACTGATCCTTCGACTTATCTTAGAAGCTAGATTAAGAAAAGGCAATCCTACGTTTCTAGCATTTGTAGACTTGGAGAAAGCTTTTGACAATGTTGACTGGAATAATCTCTTTCAAATTCTGAAGGTGGCAGGGTTAAAATACAGGGAGCGAAAGGCTATTTACATTTTGTTCAGAAAACAGATGGCAGTTATAAGAGTCGAGGGACAAGAAAGGGAAGCAGTGGTTGGGAAGGGAGTGAGACAGGGTTGTAGACTCTCCCCGATGTTATTCAATCTGTATATTGAGCAAGAAGTAAAGGAAACAAAAGTAAAATCCTTTGTAGGTATTAAAATCTATGGAGAAGAAATAAAAACTTTGAGATTCGTCTATGACATTGTAATTCTGTCAGACACAGCAAAGGACTTGGAAGAGCAGTTGAACGGAATGGACAGTGTCTTCAAGGGAGGATATAAGATGAACATCAACAAAAAGAAAACGAGGATAATGGAATGTAGTCGAATTAAATCAGGAGATGCTGAGGAAATTAGATTAGGAAGTGACACTCTTAAAGTAGTAAAGGAGTTTTGCTATTTGGGGAGCAAAATAACTGATGGTCGAAGTAGAGAGGATATAAAATGTAGACTGGCAATGGCAAGGAAAGCGTTTCTGAAAAAGAGAAATTTCTTAACATCGAGTATAGATTTAAGTGTCAGGAAGCCATTTCTGAAAGTATTTGTGTGGAGTGTAGCCATGTATGGCAGTGAAACATGGAAGATACATAATTTCGACAAGAAGAGAATAGAGGCCTTTGAAATGTGCTGCAACAGAAGAATGCTGAGGATTAGATGGGTAGATCAAATAACTAATGAGGAAGTATTGAATAGGAGTGGGGAGAAGAGGAGTTTGTGGCACAACTTGACAAGAAGAAGGGATCGGTTGGTGGGACATGTTCTGAGGCATCAAGGGATCACCAATTTAGTATTGGAGGGAAGCGTGGAGGGTAAAAATCGTAGAGCGAGACCAAGAGATGAATACACTAAACAGATTCAGAAGGATGTAGGCTGCAGTACGTATTGGGAGATGAAGAAGCTTGCACAGGATAGAGTATCATGGAGAGCTGCATCAAACCAGTCTGAGGACTGAAGGCCACAACAACAACAACAACAATTGGCCCGATGACTATCATTGGACCATCCTCTAACTTTTTTTTTTCTTTTTGGCTCTAAATGAGTCTGAGCATTATGGTCATCAGTCCCCCAGAACTTAGAACTACATAAACCTAACTAACGTATGGACAGGACACAACACCCAGTCATCACGAGGCAGAGAAAATTCCTGACCCCATCGGGAAACGAACTCGGGAACCTGGGCATAGGAAGCGAGAACGCTACCTTTTTTGTGAAATTTATTTGATTAAATATCACGCTTTTACATAGTTATATAATTAAGAGTACTTCTCAAATAAAATGTACAGTTAAATAGTAATCACAGTTTTTATTGAGTTGCTTCCCTACTTCTTTCCATATATTGTCCTTCGGTAGTGTATTTTTGTATGCATCTAATTTGACGTCATATGCCCGGGGGCTGACCCAGACCAAATTGATCAGTTTTTCATCTTGTTGGCGAGTAAAATCCGTTTTTACGCTCGGCGACACTCGACATCACTGGTCCAGGAGCAGCAGTGTCGCCCGCCGCGTGCGCGACAGGTGCAGGCATGACGTGCAGCCCGACACTTGTCACGCCCTGCGAACAAGCTCACACAAGAAATAATAGAAACCAGTAGTGTTGCTGTCGCCGGGCGACACTTTTCTCTGTCGCCTGTCTCTGTCGACTGACGCTGTCGCTGCACTCTGAATGTTACCTTAATAGCTTTGAGCAGTTTACACTGCAAAACATATTTAGGATATGTGCTTTGTTGTATTCTGTAACAAGTTCCTTCCATCTCTGCTTATGTGTGTCGATTCTGCTTTTCTCTGACTGAAAATATTTTAAGCTCTTTTCTAATATTTTCGCTTCTTAAACTGTCTTCCAGCTTATATTATTTAACTCATCCGAGGAATTCTATTTTTCACGTCACTGTTGGATATAGGTCTTCCTTGTTTACTACCAAAGCCGACAATTATGTATCAGTGGAACAGGTAGAGTTTTAAGGAATATTCGTAGCTTTCTTTAGTTGGCATTTTTTATTGTCCAACTGAAACCCTGTAATTTTGCTATTTATTCTTTATATGTTTATCTTGATACAGAAATTATGCTATTATACTTTTTGCCATAATTGGGACTTGTATTCGTTATTCTTTTGTACTCTTAATGTTCTTTTAATTTCACCGAAAGTAATTTTGACGTCGCGGTATGTTATATCTGTCCATAGAACGAACATTTCCTTTCGATTTCTTCGCGTCATTGGTGTCATTTCGCATCAGTCTGCGCTTATGGATTTCATTCATAAGAGCCTCATATTGCCGTGTACCTTTCTTTTTCCGAACTTTTTTTTGTATTTTTTCCAAACATCTATTAATTGATACTTTTCTTCTATTACCCACAATTTCTCCACAGTTACTTTCCTTGTACCTATATCTGTCTGTCCAACTTCGGACGAGTGGAAGTGGGATACTCTAGCATTGAGAAATGATGATGTGCGTTTGTAGTTCTATGACGCTGTAAATACTGGAGAAATGAATGCCACTAGACACTGCTGATAAGGAATGGAAGTTGTCAGAATGATGTAAAGTAATGAAAGGAAATTTAAGCATTTATGGGTCACGAAGGGTACATTTCCTTTTCACCCATATATAATTCCACAGGACAACAGTTTACTCATATATTTAAATTAGAACACCAATCAGGTAGTAACACTGTACACTGTGTATTAATGGGATTAAATGATATGTTCCAGAGACATATTAAGTCTCAGGTATATCTATAATAATGACTGCAAGCTGAAGCAGTGAATACAGGGAGAATTTGTACAATCATCCAGAAATGTTCTTCTATTCTTACAACTTTTCTAACGAAACCCCAGAACCTTCAAAATTTTCCAGAAAGTAATTCATTTGCCTGTGAAATTAATATCTGTATCCTCCTTCTCTCAATTTTAAAGCTTGCGATTACTGGCTATTTCGCCTTAAACGTCAAAATATTTTAAGAACTTTATTTTAAGTAAATACATATCAAAGGCCTCGAGAAAATTTATTCTCTTCCTGAATCTCCTCTTCCTTGGTATCAGTCTTCTGACCACTCCGTCTGAGTGTCACAACTTTGAACTCTTTCTAATTGTTTTTCTTCTCAACAGATCTGAACTACATATTTTATCAACACTTTTCCATCTAAGCGTCCTCTTCGATAACCTGTATTTCAGCGATCACTCTCCGTTTCAGCAGACGATAAGAATACACAACAGTAGTACAGCGCTATGACGTGACTGTGCAATAATGAGCCATTTGCATCAGTCGTGTACTGTCAAGTATTATCGGATGCCTTCGGTCCCGTCTGTACGCTAACGAAGTTTAAGTCCGCGTTCTGGTGTCGGTAACTGCAAAATGAGCTTCGCAGTTGCTCATAGCAACACATTCACTGATAAACCAAAACATTACGACCACCTGCTTAAGGGCTTGTTTGTTCAACTTTGGTAGAAAACACGTAACTGTTTCTGCGTATCACGGATCCGACAGCTTTCTTTTCTTGTTTCTTTTTTCTTTTTTGTTTTGTTTCTGGAGGTATGGGATATTAGATGTCTACGCACAGGTCATGTAATTTGCGCAAATAACGGGCCACCGATTTGCTTAGGCGGTGGTGGAGCCCGATAGCGACCAGACGAATTTGGTCACCGAAACATCAACCTGAGTTCATTATAATGCGCTACAAACTACTGTAGCACGACTCTGGCTCCGAGACACGGGCAGCTATACTGTTGAAACATCACATCGCCGTCGGAGAAGACATCAAGCATGCCAAATTTAAACAGACGCAAAATCTCCATGATTGGCGATCTTTTACAGAACTCGAAATTCAGTGCGGACTTCAGATGCTCATAACAGCTTCCTCATCGAAACTTTGTCACGAAATGTGGCAAAAAATCCAAAAAGATTCTGGTATATGTGAAGTATGTTAGCAGCAAGAAGCAATGAATGTCTTCTCTGGACGATAGCAATATAGATACTACCGAAGACAGTGCTGCCAAAGCAGAATTACTAAATACAGCCTTCCGAAATGCCTTCATAAGAGAAGACGAAGTAAATATTCGACAATTCGAATCAAGAACACCTACCAACATGTGTAACGTAGAAATAAATATCCTCGGTGTAGTGAACCAACTTAAATCAATTAATAAAAGCAAGTCTTCTGGTCCAGACTGTATACCCATTACATTCCTTTTATAGTATGCTGATGCATTAGCTCCTTATTTAACTATCATATACAATCGTTCGCTCGACGAAAAATCCGTACCCAAAGACTGGAAAGTTGCACAGGTCACACTAATATTCAAGAAATGTAGTAGGAGTAATTCACCAAATTACAGGGCCGTATCATGAAGGTCGATATCGAGCAGGGTTTTGGAATATACAGGGTGTTAGAAAAAGGTACGGCCAAACTTTCAGGAAACATTCCTCACGCTGGTACGTTCTGTTTCTGTGTGTTTCCATTCCATGATTAATGTGATTTGAAGAGAAGTAATAAAACGCCCTCTAACATGGAAAGTAAGCGTTTCCGGAAACATGTCCAAATAACATATTTTCTTTCTTTGTATGTGAGGAATGTTTGCTGAAAGTTTACCGTACCCTTTTGTAACACCCTGTATATTGTGTTAGAACATTATGAATTACCTCGAAGAAAACGGTTTATTGACACATAGTCAACATTGGTTTAGAAAAAATTGCTCTGATGATACACAACTATCTCTTTCTCGCATGGAGTGTTGAGTGCCGTTGACAAGCGATATCGGTTAGATTCCGTATTTCTGGATTTCTAGAAGGCTTTTGACGTTGTACCACACAAGGTGGTGAAATTGCGTCCCTACGGAATGTCGTCTCAGTTATGTGACTGGATTCGTGATTTCGTGTCAAAGAGGTCACAGTTCGTAGTAACTGACAGAAAGTCATCGAGTAAATCGTAAGTGATATCTGGCGTTCCCCAAGATAGTGTTACAGGCCCTTTACTCTTACCTATCTACATAAAAGATGTGGGAGACAATCACAGTAACCGTCTTAGGTTGTTTGCATATGACGCTGTCATTTATCGATTAATAAAGTCATCAGAAGATTTTGCATTTAACCATTGCGCCTATGCTTTCTTGCCCTTTCGTTCCTCATCGTCTTGTATTTCTGTATTTCTGAATTCCTCTGAAGATTTTTGTACTTCCTTATTTCATCGATCAACTGATCTGTTACTCATGGTTTATCTGCAATTGTCTTATTTCTACCTATGTTTTTCCGTCCAATTTCTCTGTTTTTCCTTTTTAGAGGTGTCCATTCTTTTTCAACTGAACTTCCTACTGACCTCTCCATTATTGCCGTATCTACAGCACTAGAGAACTTGCAATGTATCTCTTCATTCCTTAGTACGTCTTTCCTTAGTACTTAGTGCTTTTTTGCGTACTTATTCTTCCTGACTAGTCTCTTAAGCTTCAGTTTACTCTTCATCGTTACCAAATTGTGGTCGGACTCTATAAATGTCCCTGGGTACGCATTATATTCCAGTATCTGAGTTCGGAATCTCTGCCTATTACTGACTAAATTAAGAAGCCCGACCCATGACTCGTCCTCGTAGACTGATGCCTGGATAACTCAGTTCTAAGAGCAATTCCCACCAAATTCAGTGATCTGCGTTCGGGTACCTGTTCGGCATACAGCTTTAATTTAGCAAGAAATATTATTCAATCTTTGTAAGACCCCGCTATTTTACTTCCCTACTGCTTCTTCCAGCACCCGCTCCAGATCAGGTATGAGTCTCAAAATCCTGTCACTTTTTCATGTGACGATACACGATAGACATCTTACTACATATATTTAGGGTACATACCTCTTCGTCTCATTTGGTCTACTTAATATTTAACTCTATTTAATAGCACCATATTTCAATTGTTGAACCTGGCTTATCATCCGGATAGATCCACGATTCCCTTCTCTGATTAGACATATAATTTCAGAAACTACGTACTTGTTTCCGTATCAATATATGATACCAGAGGGTAGCAATTTCTGAAGCAAATTTACCGGTACTTGCTTGCTGCTGTCGTCCTGTGTAACTTGGACACCTAGATTGCAGAATTACTTTATTTCCTCTAGTAAATTTTCGTTCTCATTTTCAATAATTCGTTACATCACTTTCTCCTTCTACTCGTCACCTTCATCCTTTCTTTTTTATATTATTCTTCCATACGTGTCCCTACTCTTTTAAACATGTGTTCTAGGTCCGACTGCATAAGCTATGTCATATGCTAATCTTGCGTCTGTATCTTACTCTAGAAACTGTATTCTTCTCTCGAAATTTCTTCCACTGTCTTCACAGCCTGCTCCACTTTACGCTTGAAGAATAGTGAAAATAATCCGGTAACCATGCATTACATTCTTTTTGCTCGAACTTGTCTTATTTAATCGTCCATTTTTATTACTGGCTCTTTGGCTTTGCATGATGAGAAAAAGAATAGCAGCATCAAAATAAAATATATATCCAGTAATGAAATTTCGATAATACATTTGTCAAGGTAACATATTAAAGTGACTAACATTTCACTATCACAGGTTAATGTAAACGTGAGATAAGCCATTGCAAATGTGAGATTAAAATACGAGGTAAAATAGTCCCCCGATCGGATCTCCGGGCGGGGACTACTCAGAAGGACGTCGTTCTCAGGAGAAAGAAAACTGGCGTTCTACGGATGAGAGCGTGGAATGTCAGATCCCTTGATCGGGAAGGTAGGTTAGAAAATTTAAAAAGGGAAATGAATAGGTTAAAATTAGATACAGAGGGAATTAGTGAAGTTTGGTGGAAAGTGGAACAAGATTTTTGGTCAGGCGAATACAAGGTTATAAATACAAAATCAAATAGGGGTAATGCAGGAGTAGGTTTAATAATGAATGAAACAATAGGAGTGCGGGTAAGCTACTACAAACAGCATGGTGAACGCATTATTGTGACCAAGATAAAAACGAAGCCCATGCCTATTACAGTAGCACAAGTTTATATGCCAACTGGCTCTGCAGATGATGAAGAAATTGATGAAATATATGATGAGATAAAAGAGATTATTCAGGTAGTGAAGGGAGATGAAAATTTGATAGTTATGGGTGACTGGAATTCGAGAGTAGGAAAAGGGAGAGAAGGAAACGTAATAGGTGAATATGGATTGGGGGTAATACATGAAAGAGGAAGCCGCTTGGTAAAATTTTGCACAGAGCATAAGTTAATCATAGCCAACACTTGTTCAAGAATCATAAAAGAAGACTGTATACATGGCAGTAGCCTGGCAATACTAAAACGTATCAGATAGATTGTATAATGGTAAGACAGAGATTTAGGAACCAGGTTTTAAATTGGAAGACATTTCCAGAGGCAGATGTGGACTCTGGCCACAATCTATTGTTTACGAAATGTAGATTAAAACTGAAGAATCTGCAAAACGGTGGGAATTGAAGGAGATGGGACCTGGATAAACTGACTACACCAGAGGTTGTACAGAGTTTCAGGGAGAGCGTAAGGGAACAAATAGCAGGAATGAGCGAAAGAAATACAGTAGAAGAAGAATGGGTAGCTTTGACGGATGAAGTACCAATAGTGAAGGCAGCAGAGGATCAAGTAGGTAAAATGCCGAGGGCTAGTAGAAATCCTTGGGTAACAGAGGAAATATTGAATGTAATTGACGAAAGGAGAAAATATAAAAATTCAGTAAATGAAGCAGGCGAAAAGGAACACAAATCTCTCAAAAATGAGATCGACAGGAACTGCAAAATGGCTAAGTAGGGATGGCTAGAGGATAAATGTAAGCATGTAGAGGCTTATCTCACTAGGGGTTAGATAGATACTGCCAACAGGAAAATTAAAGAGCACTTTGGAGAAAAGAGAACCACTTGTATGAGTATCAAGAGCTCAGATGGAAACACAGTTCTAAGCAAAGAAGGAAAAGCAGAAAGGTGGAAGGAGTACATAGAGTGTCTATACGAGGGCGATGTACTGGAGGCCAATGTTATGTAAATGGAAGAGGACGTAGAAGGAAATGAAATGGGAGATATGATACTGCGTGAAGAGTTTGATAGAGCACTAAAAGACCTGAGTCCAAACAAGGCCCCGGGAGTAGACAACATTCCATTAGGACTACTGACCGACTTGAGAGAGCCTATCCTACCAACACTCTTCCATCTGGTGAGCAAGATGTAGCAGACAGGTGAAATACCCTCAGACTTCAAGAAGAATATAATAATTCCAATCCCAAAGAAAGCAGGTGTTGACAGATGTGAAAATTACCGAACTATCAGTTTAATAAGTAACAGCTGCAAAATACTAACCCTAATTCTTTACAGATGAATGGAAAAACTAGTAGAAGTCGACCTTGGGGAAGATCAGTTTGGATTCCGTAGAAATATTGGAACACGTGAGGCAATACTGACCCTACGTCTTATCTTAGAAGGTGGATTAAGGAAAGGCAAACCTACGTTTCTAGCATTTGTAGTCTTAGAGAAAGCTTTTGACAATATTGACTGGAATACTCTCTTTCAAATTTTGAAGGTGGCAGGGGTAAAATATAGGGAGCGAAAGGCTATTTACAATTAGTATAGAAACCAAATGTCAGTTATAAGAGTTGAGTGGCATGAAAGGGAAGCAGTGGTTGGGAAGGGAATGAGACAGGGTTGTAGCCTCTCCCCAATACTATTCAATCTGTATATTGAGCAAGCAGTAAAGGAAACAAAAGAAAAATTCAGAGAAGGTATTAAAATCCATGGAGGAGAAATAAAAACTGTGAGGTTCGCCGATGACATTGTAATTCTGTCAGAGACAGCAAAGGACTTAGAAGAGCAGTTGAACAGAATGGACAGTGTCTTGAAAGAAGAGTATAAGATGAACATCAACAAATGCAAAATGGAGATAATGGAATGTAAATGAATTAAGTCAGCAGATTCTGAGGGAATTAGATTAGGAGATGAGACTCTTAAAGTAGTAAAGGAATTTTGCTATTTGGGGAGCAAAATAACTGATGAAGGTCGAATTAGAGAGGATATAAAATGTTGACTGGCAATGGGAAGGAAAGCGTTTCTGAAGAAGAGAAATATGTTAACATCGAGTATAGATTTAAGTATCAGGAAGTCATTTCTGAAAGTATTTGTATGGAGTGTAGCCATGTATGGAAGTGAAACATGGACGATAAATAGTTTAGATAAGAAGAGAATAGAAGCTTTCGAAATGTGGTGATACAGAAGAATGCTAAAGATTAGATGGGTAGATCACATAACTAATGAGGAGGTGTTGATTAGGATTGGGGAGAAGAGACGTTTGTGGCACAACTTGACCAGAAGAAGGGATCGGTTGGTAGGACATGTTCTGAGGCATCAAGGTATCACCAATGTAGTACTGGAGTGCTGCGTGGAGGGTAAAAGTCGTAGAGGGAGACCAAGAGATGAATACACCGAGCAGATTCAGAAGGATGTAGGTTGCAGTAGGTACTGGGATTTGAAGAAGCTTGCACAGGATACAGTAGCATGGAGAGCTGCATCAAATCAGTCTCAGGACTGAAGACCACAACAACAACAACATGTGAATGCTGGTACATTAATAACCGGTGTAGCCGCCACAATGCTCAGTGCAAACCGACAGAATGTCAGTCTGTTTAACAGAGTTTCATGTCTGTTGTACATTCTCGGTCAATACGGGAACAGTTAATGTTGGTTGCGGATCACGTTGGAGTTGTCCTCCTATTACGTCGTATGTATTCTCGATTGGAGACAAATCTGTTCACTGAGCAGATCAAGCCAACATGTCGGCAATGTGTAGAGCACGTTACGATAAAACATCTGTATAATGGTGTGTGCTTCTTGTTAGAAAACACCCCCTGGAAATCTTTTCAGTTCGAATCACGAGACTAATGTACATATTTGCTGTTAGCTTGAGTGGGACAGCCAAGAGAGTGCTCCTGCTATTATACGAAATCGCACTGGACCGTAACTCTACATTAACACCGTAGAAGCAATAATGGAAATACAAGAAAAGTTCAGCAGTGTGATTAAAACTCACGGTGAATGGATTTAAATGATAAGGTTCAGTGTTGGCATTGCTAATTTCTCTGAATATGAGGAATAATTTTACAATCCGTTGAACCCTATGAACAGTCTGAAACCTTCTAGGTTTATAATACTGTAACTGCTTTAGACTGAACAAGTATACCATAACACAAGCAAAACTTCTGAGTATGAACTTCTACTGTATGGGGTGTAACAGGTGTAAGTGTTGATATTGTTACTGTACGAGAACAATTTACTGGACAAGATTACATCAGTATTTACTTCATTTGCAGGCTAATAATTATAGATAATAGAAGTAGTATATTTTTTGGTTTGCCAGTACTTCCAAGTACATGAACCAATAGTAAGCAGTTTATGCATAGGCTTCAGCTCAGGTGTTGAAGTCTGGATGTGCCGACGCAGAACAGTTAACCTATAATGACAGATATATTCCACTTAGTGGTGCAGCTACGACAGTGCATAAAACATGTTACTAACTTTTGTGATGTATTTGTGGAAAGACTGTTGGACACAGAGAGAAAGCAGCCAACACTCTTATGTGTGTACATATTAAAGTACCACATATAAAAATATCTGGACTTATACACCTTACACGCTGTATATCTGTGTTAGTGTAGCCTTCTACTAGAACAACGTTCCTACACTCCTGGAAATTGAAATAAGAACACCGTGAATTCATTGTCCCAGGAAGGGGAAACTTTATTGACACATTCCTGGGGTCAGATACATCACATGATCACACTGACAGAACCTCAGGCACATAGACACTGGCAACAGAGCATGCACAATGTCGGCACTAGTACAGTGTATATCCACCTTTCGCAGCAATGCAGGCTGCCATTCTCCCATGGAGACGATCGTAGAGATGCTGGATGTAGTCCTGTGGAACGGCTTGCCATGCCATTTCCACCTGGCGCCTCAGCGTTCGTGCTGGAAGTGCAGACCGCGTGAGACGACGCTTCATCCAGTCCCAAACATGCTCAATGGGGGACAGATCCGGAGATCTTGCTGGCCAGGGTAGTTGACATACACCTTCTAGAGCACGTTGGGTGGCACGGGATACATGAGGACGTGCATTGTCCTGTTGGAACAGCAAGTTCCCTTGCCGGTCTAGGAATGGTAGAAAGATGGGTTCGATGACGGTTTGGATGTACCGTGCACTATTCAGTATCCCCTCGACGATCACCAGAGGTGTACGGCCAGTGTAGGAGATCGCTCCCCACACCATGATGCCGGGTGTTGGCC
Source organism: Schistocerca gregaria (assembly GCF_023897955.1). NCBI lineage: Eukaryota > Metazoa > Arthropoda > Insecta > Orthoptera > Acrididae > Schistocerca > Schistocerca gregaria. The sequence goes on along the minus strand of NC_064921.1, from coordinate 130,532,573 downwards.
CTGTGTGCCTCGGTCGTATGCAGTCCTGATTGTGGCGCTCACCTGCACGGCGCCAAACACGCATATGACCATCATTGGCACCAAGGCAGAAGCGACTCTCATCGCTGAAGACGACACGTCTCCATTCGTCCCTCCAATCACGCCTGTCGCGACACCACTGGAGGGGGGCTGCACGATGTTGGGGCGTGAGCGGAAGACGGCCTAACGGTGTGCGGAACCGTAGCCCAGCTTCGTGGAGACGGTAGCGAATGGTCCTCGCCGATACCCCAGGAGCCACAGTGTCCCTAATTTGCTGGGAAGTGGCGGTGCGGTCCCCTACGGCACTGCGTAGGATCCTACGGTCTTGGCGTGCATCTGTGCGTCGCTGCGGTCCGGTCCCAGGTCGACGGGCACGTGCACCTTCCGCCGACCACTGGCGACAACATCGATGCACTGTGCAGACCTCACGCCCCACGTGTTGAGCAATTCGGCGGTACGTCCACCCGGCCTCCTGCATGCCCACTATACGCCCTCGCTCAATGTCCGTCAACTGCACATACGGTTCACGTCCATGATGTCGCGGCATGCTACCAGTGTTAAAGACTGCGATGGAGCTCCGTATGCCACGGCAAACTGGCTGACACTGACGGTGGCTGTGCACAAATGCTGCTCAGCTAGCGCCATTCGACGGCCAACACCGCGGTTCCTGGTGTGTCCGCTGTGCCGTGCGTGTGATCATTGCTTGTACAGCCCTCTCGCAGTGTCCGGAGCAAGTATGGTGGGTCTGACACACCGGTGTCAATGTGTTGTTTTTTCCATTTCCGGGAGTGTATGTTGTATTCCGAATATGTCCAATATTTTAAGCTTTGTAGCCAGTACAATGTAATATAGCTTTAAAAGTGTCTGAGTACCAAACGTGCCAGTGTAGCATTATGAATATATGAACTTTGTACGAACAGGCCTCGAGGCCCAGCGACACCGACCGACCGCCGTGTCGTCCTGTGCCGATAGGTATCACCCAGATAAGTACATGGAGGACCATGTGGTCAGCACACCGATCTCCCGGCCTTTGTCAGTTTTCGTGACCGGAGCCTCTACTTTGCAAATTAAGTAGCTCCTCACTGGCCTCACAAGCGCTGAGTACGCCACACTTGCCAACAGCGCCCTGCAGACAACACTTAGCTTTAGTGATCTGATGGGGACTGCTGTTACCACTGCGTCAAGGCCATTGGCAATATGATAGAATGGTACAGAATTTTCTGAAAGTAATATTCCCAGTACTATAGGGAGTTTGATGCAACACCTGTGATATAACTTTCCATGAATCAATACTGTCATATCACTTACGTATAGTTTAGTTTAGTTATGTAATATTCCTTATATCATTTTCACGATTATTTTCTCAATGTGATGTGGAGCAAGTCAGATTACAAGATATATATATACACACATGAATAGTGCTAATATTAATTGTACTGAAATATTTACTTCTACATATGTAACTACACTTACAAATAGTTTTTCTTACCAGTTCTGAAACATAAACTCGTCCTACAAACCAGTTCAAGTTCTCATAAATGTGAGTAATATGCCTCTTCCAGTTCAAGTTGTCATCAATGTGAACACCCAAAAACCTGGAGAAATCTACCCTGTTAACTGAGCCCTGTTCATATGCTACGTCAGTTGTTGTTATGACTCTATTTGCTGTACAGAACTGGATACAGTGAGGTTATTCAAAATTAACGGAGAATCCATTTTCTGAGAACCACTTAATAATTCTTTGAAAGACATCCTTAACAATAACTTCCGATACTTTTTCTGGAATGGGGCTTATGATAACACTCGTGTCATCTGCAAAAAGTCCGAGTTCTGCTTGCTGAACGTAAAGTGAGAAGTCATTCACATGAATAAGGAACAGCAGAGAACTGAAAATCGAACCCTGTGGGACGCCCTTTGTGATAACTCCCCATTAACTAGAGTTTACCACCCTCCTAACATTAATTGTGTTATTCAGGAAAACATTTTGTTTTCTATTTGTTAATTATGATCAAACCAGCTGTATGTATAGCCTTCAATTCCATAAAACCTGAGTTTTTTTAAGAGTGTGACATGATCCACACAGTCAAATGCCTTAAAAAGGTCACAGAAAATACCATATGCCGATAATTTATTATATTGGGCTTGTACTATTTGATGGGTAAATATGTAGATAGCATTCTCAGTCAAGAATCCAGACTGTGACATGCTGAGTAAATTATTTTCGCTTAAATGTGAGACTACTCTTGAATATATAACTTTTTCGAATATTTTAGAAAATGAAGTCAGCAATGAGATTGGTCTATAATTTTTTAAGTTACACTGGTCCACTTTCTTATGAAGAGGTTAGACAGTTGCGTATTTCAGTCTGTCTGGAAAAATTCCCTGTGCCATGAATCATACCGTATATCACTAAGTAATTAACTTATTAAGTTAGAACAACACTTCAAAACCATGCTCAGTTACTGATACTAATGTGAATTTATATGAAAATCGATAAATGTTCACTGTTTCTTAAATGTAACAAATAGTGTTTTGTTGGAAGATTGACAAAAAGAAATCACGTGACTTCTGGCAAAAGCACATGCCCCATATGAGCATGTCATTAAGAATCAGGATTTGAAATGTCAAACGGAAATATGAAGGCCCAAGCTCAAAATCCTTGTTTCAGTTAAGCTACTGTATTTCAACTGAGAAAGATGCACAATAATCAAGTATAATTAAGTCTCTATTAAAATCCATTGTCACTAACAATCACTGGGCCTGAATATCTAACAGGAAGAAAATGAGCTAAACATTTCTTATACAATCGTATCCCTTCATTCAGTAGTTGGAAAAGTGCGAAGTTTGATAACTTCTTGAGTTCATACCTCACAGTCATGAAATAGCTGCTCAAAAAATGCTCTCTTAACTAAGAGTTGAAATTTTACACCATGACTAGCGAATTAAAAGTATTACCGAGCCAAATAACTGAAATATCCGTTCGTGAAAGCCATCATTCTATGATTAAATATTTGTGATTCCAACAAATGTAAATGCACTAGCAGATATTACCTCATTCAGCGTAACCCGATGCGAAGGACGAGACATTCTGAAAAAAAAGTCTGCACACTATCTCTGACAACAGGACGAGCGTTATCAAAGCGCACACTCGAGGCGACGCAAAACAGCCAGCAATTTACGCCATCTGTCAAAGAGAACATTTACTCTTTTAGCCCAAATATATCTGTCCCATACATTTACTTAGTAACCAAGTTCCATATGACAAAGATTACAGAACTGTTATCACGTCTCCTCATACAGCCACCTCACATGTATTATGAGAACAGAATATGGATTTTTACTATACCAAAGATAGATGGCAGTAATGATGGGTAACAGTTATAAGATTAGCGACAAACTTAACAACGAAATTGTTCATAGCGTAGTACACAAAATGAAGGGACTTTGCTATACTGAAAACGTAACAAAGAATGAGTTACAAAGCAATGCAAGACGTAAAAAGTAGACTGGCGCAGGAAGTGAGGGAATTCCTCGCTAAAAGGAATCTAGAAGTATCAGTTGGCTCTTAAGGAAGAAATTTAATCGAATGTTTGTCTGGAGCAGTGTATTGTATGTAAGTGAATCGTGAACTATGGAAATACCATAAAATACGAGAATTGAAGCGTTTAAGGTGTGATGATACACAGGAATGCTGAAAATGGATTGAAATTATAAGAAATTAGGTGGTCCTCCGCAGAATCAGCTACGAAAGGAACATATGGAAACACTGACAAAGAGAAGGGACAGGATGTTAAGGCGTCACGGAATAGCTTCCTTGGTTCTGGAAGCAGCCTTAGAGTACAAAAACTCTATGCTAAGCAGAGAGTTAAACAATCGAGGAAGTTCGGCGTAAGTGGTGCTGTCAGCTGAAGTAGAGAGAGGAAGGGGGTGCTGGATCTCATCAAACCAGCTATAAGACTGATGGTTAAAAAGGCGATAGTAGGAACAGGGGTTGCCAGAATTAGGAAGCGGTAAACTCGCATTTCCGACTTTTGAAACATGGCTGAAACATTCCCCTCGGGAATGGATTAGATGCAAATCGAGTCCTGCAAATTAAAGTAGGATAGCTAATTATAACATTTACGTGGTCTCGAGCTTCATTTACCATCAGCGGAGAGAGTAGTAACAGACCATTTAACTGTCTGAGACAGCTTCCGTCATTCGTTACCAGAGATTTTCTTTGTGAAACATGACCTGTACTGTCTGCAACGTGTTTTTGCTTCCGGGTTGGCTAAGGTGTGGCGATGCATAATGAGGAGGAAGTGTGCTTCACCGGTAAAGCGTCATCAGTCTCCTTCACTTTGCCGTCAGTCTCCAGCGTTGATATGGAACAGCCTGCCTCGCTGTGAACTACGAGCCGGAGTCAATGATTCTTCATGCCACCCTCCATGCATAGGCGTTACAACTTGGATCACCCTTTTATAACTATCAGATATCTCATCAAAATCATAGACTTGAAGGAAATCAAATGAAAATCCGCTAGTGTAAAATATATTCGTAGGGCACATTCGCGGCAGGCCGCTGTGGAAGAGCGGTTCTAGGCGCTTTATTCTGGAGCCGTGTGACCGCTACGATAGCAGGTTCAAATCCTGCCTCGAGCTTGGATGTGTGTGATGTCCTGAGGTTAGTTAGGTTTAAGCAGTTCTAAGTTCTAGGGGACTGATGACCTCAGACGTTAAGTACCATAGTTCTCAGAGCCATTTCAACCATTTGGACACATTCGCAAATACCTTCATCACAGACACATCAGAAAGCGCTCCATTCCACAGAAACATGGCGCAGTCCACTGCAGGCTGCAATGTTTGTTATCAGGCTCTATTTTCGCAACTGCTGAGCGATGCGGTCGCGAGTTGTTATCCATTAAAATGAAGTCAAAGCCGAACGCACACCTGGGAAGAACGCATGTAGGGAAGGAGTACAGTGTTACAATTAGGATAATTAGTGAGTGTACCGTGCTTTATGATTTGGAGGTCAGTATGCTCATGAAACCTCATACCCCGACAATTTACCTGTGTGCCGTATGTGTTCCTTCCTCTCTCCATAACTGGGTTACATCCATCCTCATTGCTCAGACTGAAACTATTCTCATCTGCTAGAGTCACTATGCTCTTGATAACATAGCAAACGGTGGTGCCGGTGTCCGGATGTCAGCGAAACAGAACGTACTGGTAGTCAGAGACGGAGACACCCCCAGACGTTCAGTTACTGTCAAGCTTGAGGTTAAGTGATTTTGCAGTCCTATTAAACGTGGTAGCAACTGCACGCGATGTTTGACACGGGTCCTTTCCTACCGGTTGCACAACGTACTGGTTATCTGCTGCTGTTGCTGACCGTGGTCGACTTCCTCCTCCTTCGGGCAATAGCGTCTGTGTTTTGTAACGCTCACCATACAAGTTAAACAATCCTGTGTGCAGTACCAAACGTGTACGAAACACTCGTCATAGTTCGCCTTCCTTCCAGTTTCCTGATTGTTCTTCCCCGTGCGAAGTCATCCCAATGTTGTCTCCGCGGTGCTGCAGTGAAGAACACTAATACAGTGCACCGTAACTGGTATATATCGCCTTTCCAAGTTCCTTCAACGGCCTCGTGATGCGAGTGTTTGTACCGAGACGTTTCGCGCTGTACACGGCAACGGCCGATGGACGTAAAACGCGATTCATTTGAGAATAAAAGCTGTCGCTACTCGGTGAAAGTAAAGTTCTGGTGCTGGCGTCCAGATTCCACAGTCTTCGTAGTCGACAAACAGCATTCAGCATGGGTGCATGAACCATGTGCTTATTGCCGAAGCTCATAGGCAGCCATATTGGCCGAACTGCAGTGAGGAGAAACTGTTGGTGGGCCCTTGGTTGATCTGGGTCAATTGCTCAGCAGTTGCACGTCTAGTCGCCCACACACAACTCCACAGCCGTCTTCAGTCCTATGGCTCGGGTCGCATCACAGTTGTCTCGGCGCCAGGTGTGCATAGTATATGTGCTGTCCACAGACACACTCCCACCTGTGTACCAAAGCCAATGATAATGACGTATTGGACGTCAGATAAATCGCTCCGCTTCCGCACTACGGCAAAGACTGCACGTTTTTCGGCACCCGTGACGTCCCCCCCCCCCCCCTCTCCCACACACACACACACACACACACACACACACACACACACACACTTTAGATATCCTCCACTGCTAGTGCTGCCATCGGCCGTCTGCGGATGGTTATTGCACATGGACGTCGAACATAGGTTTTGGCCACATCAATGTGGCTAGAACGACTAATATCAACCTGCTGAATGAATAAGAAAATCATACCCCCAGCAAAGGACCATAAAAAGGCAGTGTTACAGCTGCCGGTGTATATAGTACTTCGTTCTAAACAGCTCTGCGTAATAGTCGAAAATGTTTGTGCTAGAATAGTTTGATTTATTGAATAGAGCGGAGAGACTGGGACTGCAAAATAAAGTGGTGCGTGTATAGCACGTGTATGCCAAGAACAGATACGCAATGTAGAATTTCAATAAAAGATGTTTCTGAGGAATCTCTCTTGCACTTTACTATGGATCTTTAACAGCCGTTGTATCACAAACGATCAAATGAAATGGTATTCTTAGTTCTGTTGTGCAGCAAAGTTCGCTGTGTCCATACAGCAGCGCATATTCTCCGTATTCTATCATTACAGTTAATTACAAAAGCTTTGCGTTATATTCTACAAATACCTGTTGGCTGTCAGCCGACTACATGGGACCTAGACCACAGTTTATGGATCGGTGATGCCTTCTTATATTGAAGATCATTGACGCTGTCCATCATGAGATTATTAGGGTTGTCGCAGGTGCTTGTAGGATTAGCCCCAAAACCAGTCTCTCTGCTGAGGATGGTGAACTTCCACTTACAGCCCGACGGCAACTCCTCATGGTGCGTCAGTCAAGTACATTCCTCGCAACTCCGAATTCACTGCGTACCGTACTGTTGCTCCCAGCCTCTGGGGCACCTTTTCTCCAATTGTCCAGTAGCAACAAGGCCATTTGGGTGAGGAGCAAGTACAATCCGAAATCCAGGATTTTAACCGTCTGCCGGCCTGGTTGCTGCAGTGCCCCAGGATAATTTTAGATTTGGTGCACTACAGGAGAGATTTCACTCTTGCAAACGTTTCTAGCCCATTAATTTCTGACACTTTTAATGAGTTCCACGCCTCCATAGCTGTATTTAGGGATGGGTCGAAACAGGTGGACTCTGTGGTTGTTCTGCTGTTTCCTCAGTTCGTGTCCTCGAGAGTCTGTTGATCCCGAGTTCACTGTATTTGATGTCGAACTATCCGCGATCTTAAGAGCGCTGGAGCAGATGAGATGTGGCATACCTGCTAGATTCCTCGTCTGCTCGGACGCCCGAGTGCCCTTCAGTACGATTGTATCAAGCTGATAAAGTAGTTCAAGGTATCCAGGATGCCTTCATCTGGCTACAGTGGCTGGGAAAGGAAGTGTCATTACGCTGGATGCCTGGGCAGATGGTACTGGAAGCGTTACCCGCATCATCCATGGAGGCTTATATTGATCCTCGGTTAGTTCAATGTGCCAGTCCCCTATATGCTATCACCTCGCTGTTGAGGGATAGAGTCATGCGTCGATGGAAAGACTAGTGGCTGAAACGTACAGATAATAAACTGTAATTACTATGAATTAAAGGCTTTGATAAATACCAACGGGGACAGCGGAAAACGTATGTCCCGACCGGGACTGGAACGCGGGTTCTCCTGTTTACGTTGCTGACTCTCTCTCCGACTGGGCCATCGAGTACACAGAGGTTAGTGCGACTGCAGGGACTTATCTCTGGCACGTTCCCGTGAGACACACACTTCCAACTTACTGTCCACACGCTACATTTTTAGTGTCGCTGCCCACTGTGCAAATTACTCACAGCAGTCAATCTACTGATTCCCGTAAGAGTTTGAACAAAGTGCATCTACACTGAATAAGAACAGTGGCCCGTAAGCCTTATCTATGTAATAAGCTGCGTTTCCTAAGGCCCACTACACGGCCGTGGCGTACCTGCTTTCAGCCACGAAGATGGGATGAGGTACTCCTCACTCTCTAGCATAGCCCACAGTCCTTTCACGCATGACTTTCGCGAGAGGATGCTGCAGTGTGTCGTGCTTGCGGCGTACAGATCACAGGCTGTGTATTAAGATTGAGATTTTCACTCGGCAGCGGACTGTGCGCTGATATGAAAGTTCCTGGCAGATTAAGAGCTTCTGTGAAGTTTGGAAGGTAGGAGACGAGGCACTGGCAGAATTGAAGTTGCTAAAAGCAAAGGTCCCGAGCTCAGGTCTCGGTCCGGCACACAATTTTAAACTGCCAGTAAGTTTCAGGCTGTGTATTATTCTCGGACGAGAGGGCAGAGACAGATTTGCAGCAGATCTCCCCTCTATTTTAAGTGACTTTCACACGAACGTGATGCGGTTTTTAAAGTTTTGTGATGTGTCCAACTGCGTACGAAGATTTTAGAGCGGTGTTTTTAATATGTTAACAGGGTGACTGGCTCACCCATGGTTGTTTTGTAAGTGGTCAGCCAGTTATATTTCCCTATGTCTTTATTTTAGCTCTTCTACAGTTTTAAATATCGTTGATGGGAGATGAAGTGTTCGTGAGGCTCAACGCGAGTGAGGTAGAAGTGTCCATTTATAGGTTTCCTCATAACTGTGTGCAACAATTTCTGACATTTTTATCAACATTCGATTGTTTTAATGAGTGTAAGGGCACTGATAACGTCCATAAGCTCCAAACATACGCACGCACAAACACTCACTCTCACACTCACACCCACACGCACACTCACACGCGCACACATACACGCAAACATACACACACACACACACACACACACACACACACACACACACACACACACACACACACACACACACTCGCACTATACATGGGACCGCCATATCTTTCTGAACCAAGAGACGCAACATTCTGTATTTACTGCTTAATTAGGCCATAAATTTGGTTTCCTATGGGTTATACAATGAAGGCTTTCACCACCAGATGTTTCAGCTGCCGAGAATTATTCCGGGGTGTATGGCAGTGGGCCATGGAACTCTTGAATCTTTGACGTTTCGTCCAGAGCTACGTTGGACATCTTCGGAGGTGCTCCTGGTTTTGCTGAGTCTTGACTGACGAGTCGGACGTCGAAGAACGACCTAAATACCGCGGAAAATGGGCGAGGTCTGGATCTCACGTGATAGCAGAGATAAACTTTCTCAACGATAAAATATGACTATCGATCACGGTACGTCAAACATAAATATTTCTCATCGATTCTGTAGCGCCACTGTCCATCCACCACTGAGTTTCATAGCTTCTTCTTTTCTGTTAAAATTATCCTCATGTTCATATATTTCGATGACTTCTCTATATAGCCGTGGATAATAGTTTGTCATAGTACATAAAACTTAAGTTTCCTAAAATTTCACTACGTGATCACCCGACTGAAGAGCATGTTCCACCACGTCTGACTTGTCTGTTTTCCGTAGTCGGCAAGGACTTTTATGTTCCTTCAACAGTGTATCCACACTTCTCTTTGTAATTCCACTGTAGACCCTACCACACGTACACGAAATCTTTGACGTACTATGATCGGTAGTTATATTTTATCATTGACAAAGTTTCTCTCTGCTGTCACGTGAAATTCAGACCATGCCCTCTTTCCACGGAATTTAGGCCGTTCTTCGACGTCCGACTCGTCAGTCAGAAAGACGCAGCACCACCAGAAGCACCTCCGAAGATGTCCAACGTAGCTTTCGACGAAACATCAGGGACTGAAGAGTTCCTGTGGGTTGTTTTTCTTCCCTTTTCCATCCTCTCGAGGGGCCCCCGAATTTATCTCATTAGTTATTTATTAACAAAATGTGTTGTTTCGTTAGTCTCAGACTCTTGTTACAATACTTCGGACCCGGTAATGCCAGCAGCCATAACTAAATGTGAAAATTACAGTGAACAGTTATAACAGTTTGAAACCTGTTGAACATACCGGGTGATCAGAAAGTCAGTATAAATTTGAAAACATAATAAACCATGGAATAATGTAGATAGAGAGGTAAAAATTGACCCTCATGCTTGGAATGACATGGGGTTTTATTAGAACTAAAAAAAAAACAAAGTTCACAAAATATCCGACAGATGCGCTTCGTTTGGTGATGATCGTGTGCTCAGCCGCCACTTTCGTCATGCTTGGCCTCCCATGTCCGTGCGAAAACTGGCGTTGGGGTTACCTGAAGTCGCAAGTGTATCGTGATCGACCGACATCTATAGGGATGTTGAAAGACAACTTCCGACGCCAGTGCCTCACCATAACTCCGGACATGCTTTACAGTGCTGTTCAAGACATTATTCCTCGACTACAGCTACTATTGAGGAATGCCGGTGGACATATTGAGCATTTCCTGTAAAAAACATCAACTTTGCTTTGTCTCACTTTGTTATGCTAATTATTGCTATTCTGATCAGATGAAGCCCCATCTGTTGAACCTCTTTTGAATGTTTGTAATTTTTTTTGTTCTAATAAAACCCCATGTCATTCCAAGCATGTGTGTCAATTTGTACCTCTCTACCTGCACTATTCCGTGATTTATTCAGTTTTCAAATCTATACTGACTTTTTGATCACCCGGTACATAGGGATTGTTCGTACAGTGTAAGCTTCCACAGCCGGTGCACTTGCAACTTATGGGCTAATGAGCCGCAGTCGATGTACAAAACTTTATCCTGAAGTGGCCTGTCGGGTGCGGGAGACATGTTCACAGGTAAAGCGGCGAACCACAACCAGAACTCGACGGAGCGCCGAATATTTGGGCAGTGTAGAGGGCATCACAGTCCACCGAGTGACGTCGGCTACAAGACTATCTCTGATAGTGCCAACATCCTCGATTGAAAGTAATCGATCGTGACTCTTACGGTGAAAAGTGCACATCCAAATTTTATCTAATTTAACAAATTTATTTTTTCCGTTAAAATTACTATGGTGTTTGTAAATCTCAATAAGTTCTCAATAGAAGCGTGCATGATAGTGCGTTCTTTTCGGTATGAAATTCGTCTCACCGCATTTCATTTAATTATCACTCTCTTGGGGAACGAGTTCAGCTACTGTCGATTTATCCTTACGTCCCGGGCGACAGTTCCTCTCGTTTTCAGCAACACTGGTGTTGTCACTTCTTACCGTGATACAAAATAAACCAGTCCACAATAGAAGGAATTTTATATACAACCGGTGTAGCCAAATGATATTGTATACCTCCAGACGATCTTAAACATTCTTTTATCTTCTTGGTGGGACTGAAGACTATTTGCCCTACATACTTGCTAAAGACTTTCCCAATGCTATCGAAAGGAAGGAAATGTTTCTCCTAGACCGGCCGTTGTGCTTCGTTGGTCGTGATTCCCTTCCTAGGGCGAAGTGCTAGATCTTATCTCCTTGTTGGAATCACCATTCCTTTGAATGTCGACCGTAAATGTTCGATCTCATCTTTTAAATAAGTAGGTTAACATATTTTGTACGTCCTGCCCACCAAGGTTTTAATTATACCTCTGTTATGTCTGGAGTGGTGATTAGATTCTTTTTGAAGGTAACACTCAGTATTTGTGGCTTTTCTCTATACCCCAAGGCCCAATATCCCGAGCCTTACTTTATAACTGTCATATCCAGAAAATTTAAGTTGGAAATTTTCGGATTGATACTGTTGACAAGTATCAAGAGGGCATCCAATTCCTCTACACCGTGCTTCCGTACTACGAAAGTATCGCCTACATAGCAGTTCCGCTGTTTAAAAGTCTCCATAAGCAGCCAGACTAAGAGTACTACCACGTCAGTCTGTATATAAATATCATTATTGTACTGAAAGTAGTTTATATTGAGGCAGTGTCTGAATAATACCATATCTACTGGAAAAATCTCAGCTATACATGAGCTTGCTTCGTTCACAGGAAACATGGTAAATTACGACACATCAAAACTAAGAAGGTTATCACCTGGGCACATGTTCATTTCTTTTAATTTCTCGGTGAAATATATAAATGTTTAATGTGACTGTTAATTCCAATACTTAAGTTGTTAATTTTGATGTTGTGTCATACATAACAAAGATCAAGTGATAAATTAAATGAATATGGATGCCTTCGCCGGGGTGGTCGTTATCTAATTAGTTCTTCAAGAATGTTGTGAATTGTGAGAGACTATGTTAAACCGGCTGTATAAGGCGCTTGTTGACCAATTTGCGAAGTACGAAACATGCCCGTATGGAACATAGTGCTCCACAAGCGACGCGAGTGTGAAGTAAGTACCATGAATTCATCCACAGTGCCTGAGATTGAACATGGGTGTTATCTGGTAGTCAGCTTTATCGCTTTTACTTTTGTTCGGTAAAATACTAACGCGAATTCTTTACAGACGAATGGAAAAACTGGTAGAAGCCGACCTCGGGGAAGATCAGTTTGGATTCCGTAGAAATGTTGGAACACGTGAGGCAATAGTGACCCTACGGCTTATCTTAGAAGCTAGATTAAGAAAAGGCAAACCTGCGTTTCTAGCATTTGTAGACTTAGAGAAAGCTTTTGACAATATTGACTGGAATACTCTCTTTCAAATTCTGAAGGTGGCAGGGGTAAAATACAGGGAGCGAAAGGCTATTTACAATTTGTACAGAAACCAGATGGCAGTTATAAGAGTCGAGGGACATGAAAGGGAAGCAGTGGTGGGGAAGGGAGTAAGACAGGGTTGTAGCCTATCCCCGATGTTATTCAATCTGTATATTGAGCAAGCAGTAAAGGAAACAAAAGAAAAATTCGGAGTAGGTATTCAAATCCATGGAGAAGAAATAAAACTTTGAGGTTCGCCGATGACATCGTAATTCTGTCAGAGACAGCAAAGGACTTAGAAGAGCAGTTGAACGGAATGGATAGTGTCTTGAAAGGAGGATATAAGATGACCATCAACAAAAGCAAAACGAGGATAATGGAATGTAGTCGAATTAAGTCGGGTGATGCTGAGGGAATTAGATTAGGAAGTGAGACACTTAAAGTAGTAAAGGAGTTTTGCTATTTGGGGAGCAAAATAACTGATGATGGTCGAGGTAGAGAGGATATAAAATGTAGACTGGCAATGGCAAGAAAAGCGTTTCTGAAGAAGAGAAGTTTGTTAACATCGAGTATAGATTTAAGTGTCAGGAAGTCATTTCTGAAAGTATTTGTATGGAGTGTAGCCATGTATGGAAGTGAATCATGGACGATAAATAGTTTGGACAAGAAGAGAATAGAAGCTTTCGAAATGTGGTGCTACAGAAGAATGCTGAAGATTAGATGGGCAGATCACATAACTAATGAGGAAGTATTGAATCGGATTGGGGAGAAGAGAAATTTTGTGGCACAACTTGACCAGAAGAAGGGATCGGTTGGTAGGACATGTTCTGAGGCATCAAGGGATCACCAATTTAGTATTGGAGGGCAGCGTGGAGGGTAAAAATCGTAGAGGGAGACCAAAAGATGAATACACTAAGCAGATTCAGAAGGACGTAGGTTGCAGTAGGTACTGGGAGATGAAGAAGCTTGCACAGGATAGAGTAGCATGGAGAGCTGCATCAAACCAGTTTCAGGACTGAAGACCACAACAACAACAACGGTAAAAAGCTCGCTCAAAAACTCCGTGCGATTTTTTGAGATGTTTGGCTCTGCGGAAGAATGATTCCTCGCAAGTGGAGAGGGGAAATTTGTTCTAATACGCCTTCTGCACAAGAAAGAGAAAAAAACATCATTAACTGCATATATAGTTTCCTGGACCAATAACGTACAAAAGACATGGATGGAACTCTAAATTTCTAGCTCCTGTAGTTAATTTTGAGAAATCTCACATATATAAACTATGATCGACAGTGTAAATCGTCCAACGTTTATAACTAATCTCGAAGCAAATGAACAAGATTCTGTAAATTACCAAACGCTTATAGAAGCATCGGGAATATGTACACTGCCTGACCAAAAAATGGAACATCCAGAAAGGGAAGAGGAAATGAAAAGAAACTGTTGGGTTGAGGAGGTATTTGATGTTATTTCAGTGAGGATATCAAGTCAAATTTACAAACAATTTGCAGTATGTGGCCACTTGTCACTGCGCTGTTGCACCTCCTCTGGCCGGATGCATGCACTGAGGCTGAGCAGCTGCGCCAGTTGTCCTTTATTATTGCGGCAGAGGGCGCTGAATGTACTGAGCTACCGGAGGTTTGGCTCAGCCGGTACGCTTCATTGGGTCCACCTCATCCCGCGCGACTGCTATTGGTGTCAGACAGAAACTAACAGTTCGTTGCTATGATGCCCGTGAAGTGGTACGACACTTGATATCACAGGTGGCGTAGTCGGCAGCGGTTGCTGAGGCGTGCTGGCATCAGCGACAGTCCGCCCGGAAGCAGATGCAGAGAAAAAAGCAACAGGAATGTCCACTGGACGTGACAGGATACCATTTCGATTCTACACAGAGTACGCGAAAGAACTTGACCCCCTTCTAACAGCCGTGTACCGCAAGTCTCTAGAACGGAAAAGGTCCCAAATGACTCGAAAAGAGCACAGGTAGTACCAGTCTTCAAGAAAGGTCGTCGAGCAGATGCGCAAAACTATAGACCTATATCTCTGACCTCGATCTGTTGTAGAATTTTAGAACATGTTTCTTGCTCGCGTATCATGTCGTTTCTGGAAACCCAGAATCTAATCTGTAGGAATCAACATGGATTACCGGAAACAGCGATCGTGAGAGATCCAACTCGCTTTATTTGTTCATGAGACGCAGATAATATTAGATACAGGCTCCCAGGTAGATGCCATTTTCCTTGACTTCCGGAAGGCGTTCGATACAGCTCCGCACTATCGCCTGATAAACAAAGCAAGAGCCTACGGAATATCAGACCACCTGTGTGGCTGGATTGAAGAGTTTTTAGCAAACAGAACACAGCATGTTGTTCTCAATGGAGAGACGTCGACAGACGTTAAAGTAACCTCTGACGTGCCACAGGGGACTGTTATAGGACCATTGATTTTCACAATATATATAAATGACCTAGTAGATGTATCGGAAGTTCCATGCGGCTTTTCGCAGATGATGCTCTAGTATACAGAGAAGTTACAGCATTAGAAAATTGCAGAGAAATTCAGGAAGATCTGCAGCGGATAGGCACTTGGTGCAGGGAGTGGCAACTGACCCTTAACATAGACAAATGTAATGTATTGCGAGTACATAGGAAGAAGGATCCTTTATAGTATGATTATGTGATAGCGGAACAAACTCTGGTAGCAGACTTTATTTCAGGCCTGGGGCTTGCAGCTGCTGACAGTAAACTCTGGATGCAGCAGCTGGCTGCTTCTTCCTGAACTGCAAAAGCTCTCCTCCTCGGAACGACTGAGCACGATCTGATTTTGATGGTATGTGGGTCTTTCTCATTATACCAGGTGGCCCACGCAAGCCGTCTTCCGTTGGCGTTAGTAAATACCAAAATCCCAATAACCACAGATTCCGAAAGATATGCCTAAGCAGAACGGTACGGCGGATTCTACTTCAACAGAGATCAGACCACGCTAAACGTAAGACCAGCGCTTGGAAATAAACACAGCTAAAACTACTCCAGTAGCCCGTCGCTAGAAAACGTGCTTGCTGTAGGAGGGATGCCGAGTTTGATTCCTGGGCTCGAGAAAGTTGTGATTGTCCCTGACCTAAACAATACGCTCAAAGGGCAAAGTAGCAAAATTATCCGTTTCAAAGCATACCATCATATGACAGCTAATTTACTATCAACACATGATGCAACAGTTCGTGCTTCACAATTAGCAGTGTTACATAAATGCTATTATATTTGTTACCGTAGGTGCAACCACAACGGAGGGGTATCTGTTGAGAAATGTAAGGATGTAGAGGCTTATCTCACTAGGGGTAAGATAGATTTTGCCTACAGGAGAATTAAAGAGACCTTTGGAGAAAAGAGAACCACTTGTATGAACATCAAGAGCTCAGATGGAAACCCAGTTCTAAGCAAAGAAGGGAAAGCAGAAAGGTGGAAGGGGTATATAGAGGGTCTATAAAAGGGTGATGTACTTGAGGACAATATTATGGAAATGGAAGAGGATGTAGATGAAGATGATATAGGAGATACGATACTGAGTGTAGAATTTGACAGAGCACTGAAAGAGCTGAGTCGAAACAAGGCCCCCGGAGTAGACAACATTCGATTAGAACTACTGCCAACCTTGGCTGAGCCAGTACTGACGAAACACTACCCTCTGGTGAGCAAAGTGTATGGGACAGGCGAAATACCCTCAGACTTCAGGAAGAATATATTAATTCCAATCCCAAAGATAGCGGCGTTGACAGATGTGAAAATTACCGACTTTAATAAGTCACGGCTACAAAATACTAACGCGAATTCTTTACAGTCGAATGAAAAAAGTGGTAAAAGCCGACCTCGGGGAAGATAAGTTTGGATTCCGTAGAAATATGGGAACACGTGAGGTAATACTGACCCTACAACTTATTTTAGAAGAAAGACTAAGAAAAGGCAAACCTGCGTTTCTAGAATTTCTAAACTTACATAAAGCTTTTGACAATGTTAACTGGAATACTCTCTTTCAAATTCTGAAGTTGGCAGGAGTAAAATACAGGGACCGAAAGGCTATTTACAATCTGTAGAGAAACCAGATGGCAGTTGTAAGAGTCCAGGGACGTGAAAGGGAAGCATTGGTTGGGAAGGGAGTGAGACAGGGTTGTAGCCTCTCCCCGATGTTGTTCAATCTGTATATTGGGCAATTAGTAAAGGAAACAAAAGAAAAATTCGGAGTAGGTATTAAAATCCATGGAGAAGAAATAAAAACTTTGAGGTTCGCCGATGACATCGTAATTCTGTCAGAGACAGCAAAGGACTTGGAAGAGCAGTTGAATGTAATGGATAGTATCTTGAAAGGAGGATATAACGTGAACATCAACAAAAGCAAAACGAGGATAATGGAATGTAGTCGAATTAAGCCGGGTGATGCTGAGGGAATTAGATTAGGAAATGAGACACTTGAAGTAGTAAAGGAGTTTTGCTATTTGGGGAGCAAAATAACTGATGATGGTCGAAGTAGAGAGGATATAAAATGTAGACTGGCAATGGCGAGGAAAGAGTTTTTGAAAAAGAGATATTTGTTTAACATCGAGTATAGATTTAAGTGTCAGGAAGTCATTTCTGAAAGTATTTGTATGGCGTGTAGCCATGTATGGAAGTGAAACATGGACGATAAATAGTTTGGACGAGAAGAGAATAGAAGCTTTCGAAATGTGGTGCTACAGAAGAAAGCTGAAGATTAGATGGGTAGATCACATAACTAATGAGGAAGTATGGAATAGAATTGGGGAGAAGAGAAGTTTGTGGCACAACTTGACCAGAAGAAGGGATCGGTTGGTAGGACATGTTCTGAGGCATCAAGGGATCACCAATTTAGTATTGGAGGGTAGTGTGGAGGGTAAAAATCGTAGAGGGAGACCAAGAGATGAATACACTAAGCAGATTCAGAAGGATGTAGGTTGCAGTAGGTACTGGGAGATGAAGAAGCTTGCACAGTATAGAGTAGCATGGAGAGCTGCATCAAACCAGTTTCAGGACAGAAGACCTCAACAACAACAACAACATGTAAATATCGCTGAGTAATCGCTGATTGGATGTTAGGGAAATGTTAGATTTTTGTCAAGAATAAGTATCATTGCAGTAGCGGCGTCTCTGTGCGCGGGAGGATGTTACGCCAGAGCGCGCGGTACACAGAGAGAGAACTCTGGTGTGACACTTTGTGAAGTGCGGGCGCATGGAGGGCATGCACTGTACTGGAGAAGTGATTGTTTAGCGGCACGTGGCAAGTGACGAGCGTGGGAGGTGGAAATATAGGCTGCAGCAACATCAAGAACCCGCCACGCCAATATCTTTGCCAATTACTCCGGTGCTCGCAAATTATCATGGAAAGGAGCCAGCAGCAGTATCGTCGTCAGCGACTTCGTTACGGCGAGAATGGACTGAAATAAGATTGCTGCATCACAGCTTATTGTCAACTAGTCTTGTAACGGCGTTACCCAACTTTCGCGAGTGAATAATTGTTGTTTTTGTGGTCGTCAGTCCTGAGACTGGTTTAGTGCAGCCCTCCATGCTGCCATTACCTCAGTTTAATCATAACTGATTACTCCTGATTCTCCTAAAATCATTCACCAAGTAGATTCCGGTCCTGTCCTATTGTTACAGTAATCCGAGTACCGTTTATGAAAATTGAAAATTGCTGTGCCAGTTATTTTTGCTTATGAATAAATGATTCAGTTAGATTAAAGATTTGAACTTAAAGCATTCAGTAATTTCTGTCTCACTAAATTGGAACGTTAATCTGAGGCGATCTAATTCTTGCAAAGTGGTGAGACTCCATATCTGCCCCTGGAAATGTCTTACAATTTAAAACCTTGTTCCTAAATTTCTGTCTTACCATTATATAACCTATCTGAAACCTATCATTATCTCCAGGCTTCTTCCATGTATACCACCTTATTTTATGATTCTTGAACCAAGTGTTAGCTAAGATTAAGTTGTGCTGTGTGCAAAATTCCACCAGGCGGTTTCCTCTTCCATTTCTTATCCCCAATCCATATTCACCTACTACGTTTCCTTCTCTCCCTTTTCCTACTACTGAATTTAAATCACCCATGACTATTAAATTTTCGTCTCCCTTCACTATCTGAATAATTTCTTTTATTTCATCATTCATTTCTTCAATTTCTTCATCATCTGCAGAGCTAGTTGGCATATAGACTTGTACTACTGTAGTGGGCTTTGTGTCTGTCTTGGCCACAATAATGCGTTCACTGTGCTGTTTGTAGTAGCTTACCCGTACTCCTGTTTTTTTATTCGTTATTAATCCTACTCCTGCATTACCCCTATTTGATTTTGTATTTATAACCCTGTATTCACCTGACCAAAAGTGTTGTTCCTCCTGCCACCGAAATTCACTAATTCTCACTATATCCAACGTTAACTTATCCATTTGTCTTTTTTAAATTTTCTAACCTACCTGCACGATTAAGGGATCTGACATTCCACTCTCCGATTCGTAGAACGCCAGTTTTCTTTCTCCTGATAACGACGTCCTCCTGAGTAGACCCGCCGGGAGATCCGAATGGGGGACGATTACACCTCCGGAATATTTCACCCAAGAGGATGCCATCATCATCTAACCATACAGTAATGCTATATGCACTCGGGAAAAACTACGGCCGTAGTTCCCCTTGCTTTCAGCCGTTAGCAGTACCTGCACAGCAAGGCCGTTTTGTTTAGTGTTACAAGGCCAGATCAGTCAATCATCCAGGCTGTTACCTCTGCAACTACTGAAACGGCTGCTGCCCCTCTTCAGGAATCAAACGTTTGTCTGGCCTCTCAACAGATACCCCTGTGTTGTTGTTCCACCTACGGTACGTCTATCTGTATCGCTGAGGCACGCAAGCCTCCCCACCACCGGCAAGGTCTATGGTTCATGGGGGAGGGGGGGATATTTACATAGTATACATATTTACATATTTATATAACATATATAACTGATTATACAGCAGAAGAAACAAATCAATTCATACCTCGTGTACATATAAATTTACATAAAGATAAAAGCAAGTGTATATACAATAATAAATGGTCAAAGAGCTCATCGGCGTGAAAGTGTTACAGGGTGTCTGCTGTATTGTGGTGCGTCCCCCATAGATCAGTATCGCTGTAGTCTTCGCTGCAGTACACTGCAATTGTTACCTGTTTGACTGTAAGATCTGTCTCGAACTACAAACAGACGTACAAACACCTTATCAGGGCGGAACCAGGAGGGCAACGAAGGTAGACGGCGAGACAGCTCGGTGGAGATTTGCTTGTACGTACACTTCCCCTTTGGAAAGCAGTGACCAAGAACACTTCTTGCGCCAACGTGTATGGGAATCATCAAACTACAGAAGACGGCTTGCGTGGGTCACCTGGTATATTCCAGGGACCTATTACTATGTAAGATACTGAGCTATATGAAACACCCTATACTGATATGTGTGCTGGATGGCTTGTGTTGCTTCTACGGCAGCGCCCGCAGGTTGGAGAAGCTAGGTTATGTTTTTCGACAGTGGTTACTACATTTTCTCCTGTCCTTTTATCTACTTACCTGCGTCATAAATGCTGTAAGACATCACAGCTTGAGCTTACACAGTCGATGGCCGGTGTCTTCTGCATCAGCACTGTGCTGAACGAGTGTTCTGGCATCTAGAATACGAACTGCCACACGGAGTGGCAGCGTGGTTTGAGGCGCCGTGTCACGGATTGAGCGGCCCCTCCCACCGGCCCCTCCATTACTTAGTTTAAATGGTGTGTAAGTCTAGGGAGCGATGACCTCAGCAGTTAGGTCCCTTAGGAATTCACACAGGCGCTCTTGCGCCGCAGCTACCAGTCATCATGGGCTTGCTGCCCTGTGACATTATACTGTTGATAGACGCAGAAACAATTCGTCACCCCTCGCGAAGTTGTGGCACAACGCCTGGATGTCACTGGCACGCTAGCACAATGGACTAGCTTGCGCGAGGACGACTGTTCAATCCCGCCTCCAGCCATCCTGACTTAGGTTTTCTGTGATTTCCCTAAATCCCTCCAGGCAAATGCCAGGATGGTTAATTTGGAAGGGCACGGACGACTTTCTTCCCCATCCTTCAATAATCCGATGAGACCGATGACCTCGCTGTCTGCTCTCCTCCCCCAAACAACCCAACCAAGCCCCTTACTGGCGTGTGGTTGAAATCCGAGCCGGTCACACACCTATTCTATCGCAGACAGATCTGCGGGCCTTCCAGGACGCGCGAGTGCCTGAACATCACACAGACAGTCCATAGATACACGTGCCTTGTGTGGACGAGCATTGTCCTGTTGAAAAATGGTAGCAAGACAGCGTCGCACGAGGGGTAACGCATGAAGACGCAGGATGTCCCTGACGTACCGTTGTGCTGTCAGTTTCCTCAATCACTTGAGGCCATGAGCTGAAGTCATACCCGACGGCTCCGCAATCCATGACGTCAATAAAAACACCTGCGTCTCTCTCTAAGGCATTGTAACAATGTGACGTCTCCCCTAATCACCGCCATCCTCACCAATAATGGTCATCGGTGCAGTTCAGAACCGCAAGTAATCTCTGAACACGTTGCGACTCCTTTCATTAGCAGTCCATGCTTCCCTGTACGGCACTACTGCAAATACAGCCATTTACATTGTGCTGTTAACAGCAGCCTATGCACGGGGTAGTAATTATCTAGCCTGGCTGTTGCTCGTCTCCGACCAATGGTGCGGGATAACACAGAACGTTGCGGTGAGCAATTACTTGTTCTCGGATGGCAGGTAGAACAGTAACAAAGTGCTTGTTATGCAATACGACGTGTTCGAAAGCAACCTAGACGGCGAACATGCTTGCTCTCATGTTTCGCTGCAGTCCAACATGGGCCACTGTCACATCCAAATACCCCGCAAATCTGGATAGTGCTCAATTCGATCACCTGGGCAAGTGGAGACGAACAATGAGCCTCTTTTAAAACTTTTTCAAGTGCTGATAAATCTTTCTCATACGAGTAGGCAGCATCTCCGTGTCCTTCATTGTGATCACTCAACAGCTGACGCTGTTCTCCTTCTACACCTTACCCAGTCCGTCTAACAACACTAAACACGAACAATGCTATTGCACTCTGGTGCTCGCTCATTCTACTCTTTTACATACCTGGTAATTATGTGTACGTACACGAAGCTACATTGGCACCCGACCATGTCGATTCGGTGATGCAGTTTTTTTTTAGACGATGTGTAATTAAATTCCTAGTATGTGTACAGTCTTTATGCGAAAAAAATGTGGTTAAAATCTATGTTCACTCACATTCGTAGTAAGGCGATGTATTCGACTGAAATGAGTTTAAAACGCAAGTGCATCACAGAACTTACGAATCTCTTAGTCACATCAAAAACGTGGAACCATGGCTTCGAGAGAAAATCCATAATAATCCTCTTTTGTGCATTTCAATACTTGGTATTGGCAGTCCTGTTTGTGATTTTCATGTCAGTGTAATGAATTATATAGGTCTGATGGATGTAGTTTATTTATTTTCGGCCATAATGGCTATGTTTGTAAACCGTGACTATATGGGATAATTATTTATTTCTAATTTCTGCTACCAGCCACTTTTTAAGTGTCCTCTGTTGAGCAGCTGCGTTCTCTAAGTCATCGACTATTTCATTATCCCCAACGTTAATGTGTCGCTTGAAGTATATAAATTTTACGCTCTTTCCGGGATTTCAGTTTTCCTTCGAGATCTCTCGCTGTCCACTTCCAGAGAGTTAAATATCTTGATAACGGCAGGGGACGTTACACTTTGCAGCAAATTGCAACAACACGTAATGGTGACATTTCTACTGCGTCGTCCTAAATCCTTAATAAAATTATAACAAAAATCTCTCGGAGTGACACCTACTTTTCTCATATGCCTGTCTGCTTCAGTGGCAGGTTAATGGCAAAACTTAATTAGGCTGCGTCTGAGACAGGATTCAACCGTACTAAGTTTGATAATTTATTGTTATAGTCATTAATTAGTACCTGAATATTTCTACAGAAATTCGTCATATCTACTAAATATCAGTAACAAGTTTCACTCTGTTCAGCATCAGTCTGCACAGCTTGTCAGTTGTATGTCTAGTGTGGATGACAGTGACGAGTGCTTGTACAGTATAATCTCGTGTTTGTGAAGCAAGGGGGATTATGGAAGCAACAGGGAGAGAGGGAGAGAGAGAGGACAGTGAAATCCGGTATCGGCACATAGCCTACTCATTTTGAAGACCACCAACGAGCTACAGAGATTAGCTTCCACATGTGACGGACGTAATACCTTCAACAGAGAGATAGGCCTCATTCCACGGAACTCTGCAGAGAGGTGTGAGGTAACATAATCAAGCAACACTGGCACTCAGTGTGGTACCTGGAATTGAAGATCACTCCTCTCATTACAGGCCAGAAGCTCTCACACGATCGTACTGTAGTGCCGATTTTAAATCGACCGGAAAATAGCTGATAACGAAAGAAATTAACCATGATATCAGAATACAACTGAAGTCACTCAAAAGAGGCAAGGGCAATGGATCCGCCGGGAGACCTTAGGCTTTGGAGGAGCAAAGTGTTACTGACGATTGGAGAAATGCACAGACCATTCCCGTTTTCAAGAAGGGACGTGAAACAGTCGCCTATAACTACACGCCTATATCTCTGACGTAGGCCAGTTGAAGAACTTTGGAACATGTCTTATTCTTGCGTAAATTGATATTTCTAGAGGCCGGAAATCTAGTCTGTAAGAATCAACAAAAGTTCGGGAAACACTGCTCACTCTGTCCGTCCACGAGACCTAGACAGCAGCAGGCCCATATCTAGGCGACGCGGTAGATGCTGTGTTCCTTGAGATAAGGAATGCATTCGATATAGTTTCGCAGTCCCACCTAATGAATAAAATACGAGCACGCGGAATATCACACCTGTAGCGAAATGCAGGAAGAGCTGCAGAGGATCGATTCTTTGTGCAGGGAGTGAGAATTTTGTTGCGAATAGATAGAAAGACCCGATATTGTATCATTGCACGACTGCAAAACAGTCAATGTAAACAGCGACTTCCGCAAAATATCCAAGATTATGAATACGGACCCCCCCCCCCCCTCGCCCCCCATGCAGTTGGTGGGGAGGCTTACGTGCCTCAACTATACAGATGGCCGTACCATAGGTGCAACCACGACGGAGGGGTATCTGTTGAGAGGCAAGACAAACGTCTGGTTCCTGAAGAGAGGTAGCAGCCTTTTCAGTAGTTGCAGGGGCAACAGTATGGATGATTGACTTATCTGCCCTTGTAACACTAACCAAAACGGCCTTGCTGTGCTGGTACTGCGAACGACTGAAAGCAAGGGGAAACTACGGCCGTAATTTTTCCCGAGTGCATGCAGCTTTACTCTATGGTTAAATGATGATGGCGTCCTCTTGGGTAAAATATTCCGGAGGTAAAATAGTCCCCCTTCGGATCTTCGGGCAGGGACAACTCAAGAGGACGTCACTATCAGGAGAAAGAAAACTGACGTTCTACGAATCGGAGCGTGGGATGTCAGATTCCCTAATCGGGGAGGTAGGTTAGAAAGTTTAAAAAGGGAAATGGGCAGGTTAAACTTAGATATAGTGCGAAGGAGGAACAATACTTTTGGTCAGGTGAATACAGAGTTATAAATACAAAATCAAATAGGGGTAATGTAGGAGTAGGTTTAATAATGAATAAAAAAAAGTGTACGGATAAGATACTAAAAACAGCATAGTTAACGCATTATTGTGGCCAAGATAGACACAAAGCCCACGCCTACTACAGTAGTACAAGTTTATATGCCAGATGATGAAGAAATTGATGAAATGTATGATGAGATAAAAGAGATTAGTCATGTAGTGAAGGGAGACGAAAATTTAATAGTCATGGGTGACTGTAATTCGAGAGTAGGAAAAAGGAGAGAAGGAAACATAGCAAGTGAATATGGATTGGGGCTAAGAAATGAGAGAGGAAGCCGCCTCGCAGAGTTTTGCACAGAGCATAACTTAATGCCTGCTAACACTTGGTTCAAGAATCATGAAAGAAGGTTGTATACGTAGAAAATCCAGTAGATACTTGAAGGTATGAGATACATTATATAACGGTAAGACAGAGATTTGGGAACGAGGTTTTAAATTGTAAACCATTTCCAGGGGCAGATGTGGACTCTGACCACAATCTGTTGTTTATGAACTGTAGATTAAAACTGAAGAAACTGCAAAAAGGTAGGAATTTCAGGAGATGGATACTGGATAAACTGACTAAATCAGAGCTTGTACAGAGACCATCAGGGAACAATTGACAGGAATGGGGGAAAGAAGTACAAAAGAATGTGTAGCTCTGAGGGATGAAGTAGTGAATGCAGCAGAGGATCAAGTAGGTAAAAAGACGAGAGCTAGTATGTATCCTTAGGTAACAGAAGAAATATTGAATTTAATTGATCAAAGGAGAAAATATAAAAATGCAGTAAATGCAGCAGGCAAAAAGGAATACAAAAGTCTCAAAAATGAGATGGACAGGAAGAGCAAATGGCTAAGCAGTGATGACTAGAGGACAAATGTAAGGATGTAGAGGCTTATCTCACTAGGGGTAAGATAGATTTTGCCTACAGGGAAGTTAAAGAGACCTGTAGAGAAACAAGAACCACTTGTATAAATATCAAGAGCTCAGATGGAAACTCAGTTCTAAGCAAAGAAAGGAAAGCAGAAGGGTGGAAGGATCATAAGAGGGTCTATACAGCGGCGATGTACTTAGGGCAATATTATGGAAATGGAAGAGGATGTAGATGAAGATGAAATGGGAGATATGATACTGCGTGAAGAGTCTGACAGAGCACTGAAAGACCTCAGTCAAAACAAGGCTCCGGGAGTAGACAACATTCCATTAGAACTACTGACGGCGTTGGGAGAGCCAGTCCTCACAAAACTCTACCATCTGGTGAGCAA
This sequence comes from Schistocerca gregaria, assembly GCF_023897955.1. Taxonomy (NCBI): domain Eukaryota; kingdom Metazoa; phylum Arthropoda; class Insecta; order Orthoptera; family Acrididae; genus Schistocerca; species Schistocerca gregaria. The sequence continues at coordinate 130,506,896 of NC_064921.1, read as the reverse complement.
GATGTATGAGACAGGCGAAATACCCACAGGCTTCAAGAAGAATATAATAATTCCAACCCCAAAGAAAGCAGGTATTGACAGATGTGAAAATCACCGAACTATCAGTTTAATAAGTCACAGCCTTAAAACACTAACCCAAATTCTTTACAGACGAATGGAAAAACTGATAGAAGCCGATCCCGGGGAACATCAGATTAGATTCCGTAGAAATACTGGAACACGTGAGGCAATACTCATCCGACGACTTATCTTAGAAGAAAGATTAAGGAAAGGCAAACATACGTGTCTAGGATTTGTTGACTTAGAGAAAGCTTTTGACAATGTTGACTGGAATACTGTCTTTCAAATTCTGAAGGTGCCAGGGGTAAAATACAGGGAGCGAAAGGCTATTTGCAGTTTGTACATAAACCAGATGACAATTACAATAGTCGAGGGGCATGAAACGGAAGCAGTGGTTGGGAAGGGAGTGAGACGGGGTTTTAGCCTCTCCCCGATGTTATTCAATCTGTATATTGATCACGCAGTAAAATAAACAAAAGAGAAATTCGGAGTAGGTATTAAAATCCATGGAGAAGAAATAAAATCTTTGAGGTTCGCTGATGACATTGTAATTTTGTCAGAGACAGGAAAGGACTTGGAAGAGCAGTTGGACGGAATGGACAGTGCCTTGAAAGAGGGGATATAAGATGAACATAAACAAAAGCAAAACGAGGATAATGGAATGTAGCCGAATGTAGTAGTAAGGGAATTTTTCTATTTGGGGAGCAAAATAACTGATGATGGTGGAAGTAGAGAAGATATAAAATGTAGACTGGCAATGGCAAGGAAAACGTTCCTGAAGAAGAGAAATTTGTTAACATCGAGCATAGATTGAAGTGTCAGGGAGTCATTTCTTAAAAGTATTTGTATGGAGTGTAGCCATGTATGAATGTGAAACATGGACGATAAATAGCTTGGACAAGAAGAGAATAGAATCTTTCGAAATGTGGTGCTATAGAAGAATGTTGAAGATTAAATGGGTAGATCACATAACTAATGGTGGAGTATTGAACAGTATTGGGGAGAAGAGGAGTTTGTGGCACAACTAGACAAAAAGAAGGGACCGGTTGGAAGGACGTGTTCTGAGATATCAATGGGTCACGAATTTAGCATTGGATGGCAGCGTGGTGGTTAAAAATGGTAGAGGGAGACCAAGAGATGCATACACTAAGCAGATTCAAATGGATGTAGGTTGCAGTAAGTAGTGGTAGATGAAGAAGCTTGCACAGGATAGGGTAGCATGCAGGGCTGCATCAAACTAGTCTCAGGACGGAAGACCACAACAACAAACAACGACAACAACATGAATACGGAGCAAGATGAAGTGGAATTGTCACATAAAATTAATTGCAAATAAGGCAGATGGCAGACTGAGATTCATATGAGGAATCTTCAGGAAATTTAGTTCATCAAAAAGGAAATAGCTCATAAACGACTCGTTCCACCAATACTTGAAATCTTTCGTCGATGTGGGACCCTCACCAAAGAAGAGCAACTCGTTTCGTAACGGGTTCAATTAGTAAGCACAAAGGCGTAACAGAGATAACCCCCCAATTCAGGTGGCAGACGCTGCAAGAGAGGCATCCTGCATCACGGTGTGCTTTATTGTTAAAATTCCAAGAGTGCACGTTCCTAGAAGAGTCAACCGATATATTGCTTCCTCCTGTACGTATGTCGCGAAAAGACGGCGAGGATAGTGTACGAAGGCCTACCAGCAGTCGTTTTTCCTGCGAACTATACGCGAATGGAATGGGAAAGGGTTGCAGGTGACAAAGGTACACAACGTACGCTTCACCACACACCGTTGGGTGGCTTGCGTAGTATAGATGTCGATGTAAATATTGCAAAAAAATCTTCGATCAGATTTCGAAGCAGCGACGTTGGTTATGAACGGACCGTCAGCAGCGCAACTAATCACCATCGTCTACAATGTCGCTTTGTTCGAGTAGACATGATTTCAAATGTATTTTGTTTCCAACAAACTATCAAAATATATGTCAAATGGGAGTTGGAAGAAGAGAAGCTGTGTTTTGGGTATCCATATAATGGAAGAAGAGAACCTGTGTGTTTTGCATCAATATTACGGAAGAGTGATCCAAAAATGTTTATACCGAAGTCTTGGCCGTAATATATACGTACGAAATCATGATTAAGGCCACCATGACCCACAGAACACCCTTGTTCAAAACATGTGGTACAATGAACCACTGCGTGTGAAATATTGAAACGAAAAGAGCTTTTTATGCGCCACAAAGTATGGAGAGATCCCCATTCAGTGGAAGTGTGATGAACTGAAATAGTCTAATATTCAAATGGTTTAATGTATACCTGTTTCTGTATCGTCTTGTATATGAATACTCTATAGCCCTGAAAATACTGAACCTCAAAATTCGGTAAGCTTTGCAATATACACCAAGAAATGAGCGTGCATTCGTAACACGAGAGCCACAAACGAATAGCACCCGCATTACTGTTCTGCTCAATTCTTACTCAGCTGTGCAGCATCTCACCGCACCATCATATCTCTTTAGTCCGCGTCCAGAACTTGATCCCTTGTGTCTATTTAAATCGAATGTTCCTCAACTACCCACGTGGTCTCTTCGCTTCTCATTGGTCCGTCGCAACGGGCACGTCAGTCATGCCTTATAGATCGAGCTCCCGGTACAATATTTGCAGAATATCTGTAATTTCAAATATGTGAAAGCAAGTCTATAGTGAAAGTTGTAATTCTGCCGGCTCATCGTACCCGTTATTCACGTGAATTCATACACTAATCACAACTTAGTGTGTTTATGTAATCCAGCCAACTTTTTATTTACACCCAATATTAGTATGTTGCACAACGTGGATTATTCCTATTTTTTTGACATATTTTTTAAAGGTGCAGTCAGATACCGTTATCAAATGACTTCATGGGTCTCAGTTTATTCTTTATTGCAGAATACACATTTGCATGTAGAAGAAGGAACAGGCAGTTTACAAGGTAAAGTTCTGAATGTGGTTCTATGCCAATAGAAACGTGTAAAACATGGCCGGCCGCGGTGGCCGTGCGGTTCTGGCGCTGCAGTCCGGAACCGCGGGACTGCTACGGTCGCAGGTTCGAATCCTGCCACGGGCATGGGTGTGTGTGATGTCCTTAGGTTAGTTAGGTTTAATTAGTTCTAAGTTCTAGGGGACTTATGACCTAAGATGTTGAGTCCCATAGTGCTCAGAGCCATTTGAACCATTTTTTTGTAAAAAATGTCTTTGCAATGGAAAACTGGAAGCTATGCGTGGGAGCTAATAATTGTGCGTTTCTGAAGAAAACTTGCAGGTGGGCTTCAGCAACATTCATGGTTGAAGAACTGTAGTAAACGCGAAGTCGTCCATATAAAGGGATCCTTTGCTTACTATCACTTATACCTCAGTCCGCTCCCGTTAGCTGAGTGGTCAGCGGGACAGAATGTCAAGTCTAAGAGCCCGGGTTCGATTCCTGGCTGAGTCGGAGATATTCTCCTCTCATGGACTGGGTGTTGTGTTGTCCTAATCATCATCATTTCATCCCCATTAGAAGTAGCCGAAGTGGCGATAAATCGAAAGACTTGCACCCAGCGAACGGTCTACCCGACGGAAGCCCCTAGTAACACGACTTATACCTCAGAAACAGATTTCCTGTATATCTAAGATCACTTAAGATGGCCCAAATCTGAGGCGAAAATTCCTGATAGAAATTGGGAGGGGTCCTCTAAAGTCCCATTCGTACAGTGTGTTAAGGACTTGGTAAAGAAGTACAATGTGTTACGGACGTGTTATCGAACGTCATCGGATGGCATAGGCCTACTTAAGTAAATGAAGGCAGCAGTCAGATGTCGGAGATTGCCAAAGTCTGTCTTTATAGCAGACACCAACCGAATTAAGCCGTCCGTTGAGGATCGGCCCTTCCTAAAGTCACAGTGGTCGTTTGACAAAAGATCGCTCGTCTGAACAGTTCAACACAGTCATCCGTTATTATTTTTACCCAGGGTTTTACCCAGTTTCAAAACTAGATCAACCATGCTATCTCTTTAGTGGATTGCATCACATACGATTGAAGATCGACAATATGTGGCGTGGCCAACACACGGTTACTTTGAGAATTTGACTGACAATTCCATCAGAACCCGGCCAGGTATTGTGGCCTAGAACCAGAGCATTGAGGAATTCCCGTTCACTGAACGGAGCGTTATTTGCAAAGTCGTTGAGTCGTGAGGGTAGGTTCTTATTTTCTACCCCTATTTTGTGTAGACGTAAGTCTGAGGATTGGTTGTCGGATGCAGACACTTAAGTAAAGTGTTCCGCAGAGACTTCTGCGATGACAGCAGCACCCGAATAAATACTGCCCTCTAATAGCATATCGGTCCGCTCCGATAACTGAGTGGTCAGTGCGGCGGTCTTTCACACCAAGGGGACCGGGTTCCATTCCCGGCTGGGTCGGAGATTTTGTCCGCTCAGGGACTGGTTGTTGTGCTATCCTCATTATCATTTCATCCTCACCAGTGGAAGGCAACTGGAAACCACCACTGGAAACACTTCCCTAGACGCTCATGCAGTGGACCTCTCTGACGAGGCTTCCCCCATGACAAGACCTGCCGTACGGCAGAACACAAAGTTTTTTTAAAAAAAATAGCAAATCGAAATACTGCTCTCTAGTTGGCGATTCTTGTGAAGGAGAGATATGAGTCCCTATGGTAGGAACATACCTTTTTCGGTAGTATTCCTTCTGGTGTTTCATAAGCCAGCGAGCCTGGGCATGGAGCCCATAAGGGTCAGTAAGGTTTTTATTTACGAGTGACATCTATGTGCCTAGAGACTGTATGACGTGACTTGATACCTGCAGTACGCCAAGACAGAGTTATAAGCCCGCTGCTGTTCGTAATCTCCGTAAGTGTTTTAGGAGACAATCGGAGTAGCCGGCCGCGGTGGTCTCGCGGTTCTAGGCGCTCAGTCCGGAACCGAGAGACTCCTAGTCCTCTGGTTCGAATCCTGCCTCGGGAATGGATGTGTGTGATGTCCTTAGGCTAGATAGGTTTAGGTAGTTCTAAGTTCTAGGGGACTGATGACCACAGATGTTAAGTCCCATAGTGCTCAGAGCAATTTGAACAATCGGAGTATCCCTGTGCATTGTTCACAGATGAGGCTGTCATTTAACACCTAGGAAAGTCATCAGAGTATCAAAAATAATTTATACAAGATACCTGTTTGGCGAATAAAGTGGCAACTGACTCTAAAGAATGGTAAGTATAAGGTCATTCCTTCACGGTGCTTCGTTCCCTTTTTTCCCTTGGAGTGCTTATTGAAGCAATTTGGAGGATATTGTTGATTCTTCAGTTGCAGAGTGTTATGGCGAGTGAAATTATGTAGATTACTAAGACTAGTCACACAACACGTGGATGGTGTGCCTTGTACAGTCGGTCATGCGCCGTCTTTCACCTTGAAACGGAAGAAGGCGATCAAACATGTAACACGTGAAATTTGTAAATGAACTCAGCTTCGTTAATAATAAAACACTTTTCTCTTTCATGGAAATGGAAATCTGTGTTAGTGGCCAATAACTTCTGTTTAAAAATGTCTTCAACTTTTAACAGTTTTTAATAATATTTCCATTTTATTTTATTTCCCTGATTATTGATGTGGTCTGGAGTAATAATGTAACACATATGCTGTTCAGTATAGTACTGACAAGATTTCCTCGATTGCAGTACCTTTAAATTGTAACAGAATATTTGTTCCTAGCTACATGTACCTTGGAAAAATTTTTCGTATAACGAAAAACTTACTTTTCCAGAGAACTTTTCGTAGTTTAAGAAGGAGATTGCAGCACACATAAAGTGAATTCTATCATTTAATATTTAAATAAGGAAATATATTGCAGTTTTATTGCAGGTCTGGCTAGAGGTAAGAGCCAGAACAGAGTACGTAGATACAACTCTTTCCCTTAGTGAAGTAGTGGTGTCTTTTATTAAGTCGTAGATGCTCGACAGTGGAGTAACACTGGATGATAGGTACAACTGAAAACGTGCTAGTCGCATTTACTAAGAGGCAACTTCGAGACAGCGTTCTACTTGGTAACTGTTAGGGACGTTTATGACAGTCGGTAAATGATCGCTCCCGCAGACGTCATCGTATACCTTTCAATGGATGGAGGGGAGTGTGGGATTATAAATCGACAGATCTATAGCAGTATACGTTCCACGTGTCAAGCTAAAATAAGTCGGTATTCCACTGTTCAGTGAAGATAAGTCAAGATCTATTATTACTGGCCTGCTCGAATACATCGGTTTGATATTCTATCACTCCCTCCCCCTGCCCCATGGACTGTGGTAGGGAGACACGATATAGAACAAACAGACACCACCATGAATGTTTAGAAAATGGCGACCCTTCCAGGACGGTAAAATATCATGATTGAAGGTCGACCATATGCCTAACTAGATCAGAAAACTATAGTGCTGAAAAATTTTCGTAGTAAGAAATTTTTTTTAAGTTATAGATAGTCGAAAACAGTAGCTGCAGCGATAGTTAAGAAAAGTATTAAATAGAAATAAATCTAGCAGAGACAATAGCACAATTAAGTTATGAATTTTAATATTGTTAGAATTAAGTTTTCTCTCCAATGCAGGCGTAGTTGGCGGATACATCGTTGACAACTTGGTTCTGACCCAACAAGTAAGTGAATGGTTTGACAAGTCGTGTGAACAAAAAGTTTATGAAACGCGTGAGATTGTATGAGCGCATGTTGCCATGAAGTAGGGCGTGTGAATTGCTTTTAACACAGAAGATAAGGGATTCGGAAAGATTAGCAATGGCAGAACACATTAAAACAACACTAAATAAAACCCATCTACATATCTTAGTTTAAACCTAGCGTAAATCCAGCAGAACTATCTATGAAGGACATAGGCACTTTATGCCGATTATATGCAGGCAAAAGACACAACACTTGGGATATATACCTTAAAGATTTTCAGGAAGTAATAAATGAAATACCACATAGCACTACACTACTACCTCCAGTTACTGTACTTAAAAATATTGAACCCCCAAACATAACCAGAGATGTTAGATTTCCTATTGTACCACGTAGACTGCACAAACAAGTCATAGCAACAGCACTCTCCAACATCAGAAAGGCAGCCATTAAAAGAAAAGAAAGAGGAGACAGAACAGCAATTAAAAGAACATTATCAGTAGGCCAGAAAGTATTTGTAATAACACACCATCTCTCCAGCAAACAGAAACACAAAATATATAAGTTTTGCGCTGCATACAAAGGACCTGTCATAATTAGCCGAATTGCTCATGATAATGCTGTGGAACTAATGAACCCAAAAACAGGCAAAACCTTAGGACTTCACCATGTGAGCCATATCAAAAAGTTTGAAGATTAATTTTATTACTGGTAAATAATCAGCTCAATATTTCAAGATTATTTTGCAGATAAGATCGTCAGGAGAAAGAAGAATGAAGAGAGAGGAAGGTCGAAAAGAAAGTAGTTTCAATAATAACACCAATAGTACCATAGATTAAGGTGAAGGGGTAAAGTGTACATAATCTAACAGCATGAAATACTAACATGCTATACACCATGACACTACACAAAAATAAAAAACCAATTCGAGGATTCTTGAGTAGACATTAAGACTCCCAATATCTTATAATTGCAACATGGAAAGGGCGCCGAAATTTGCAAAGATTTTTAAGAAGGCGTAAAACAAGTAGATAGTAGACATATGTTAGATATTATAAGTAAAAATTTTTGTAAGAACCATTGTAAAAACTCCAAAAAAGACCAGATGCAACGACCCACAAGTTGCAATGCAAGAAGTATCAAGAATGAAAAGGACGTAATTAGCAAGACACGATTCCTAAAATGTAGAAGCGAGACCAATAGAAGGCCTTTGTATAGAAGGTGGACAATAAATTTGCCCGCTAGATGGAACCCTGCTGGGGTGGAACACCGAGCCGCACAGTGACAGCACCCTGCAGAGAAGACGCGACGGGACGCCGAACGTCAGAAGGGACTGGTGCACAGACAGACAAGCAGACACCCGACCTAAACCCTGGGGCGCCCCCGACTCAGCGGAGCGACCAAAAAACGGCCCGACGAGAAGACCGCTTGGGCAAGCCACTGCTGGCAAAAAATATGTGTAAAAGTCACACTACTGCTGTTAAACAGCACGCTGATGCATTAAACTGAAGAAGAACTTCCACAAATTAAAAATGACACGCCCAAACAATTTATCAAACAGTTACTAGGAGGAAAACTTCAAAGCGACTAGTTATCAATAAATATTTCCATATCCTGCCCAGAGAAGAACCAAGAAGCAAGTAAGAAGCAGAGAAAAAGCAGGAAGAACAGAAGTCGAAGATTTGCAAGATTGAGACCAAGAAAGAAGATGGGTAAAGAATAGGCGACATACCTTCCCCAATCACTATCCTACTGTAAACTAGTCGTCTGCGAAGTATTACAACGAAAAACGACCGCTTTCAGCGACACATAACGATGAATTCCACGCATACAAAGCCAGTAAACCACAAGATTCTGCACCCACAGCTCCATTCCTTTATGGGACCTCCACAACAGCAACACACACTTGCAACGCCAACTAGGAACGACGAACGAAGCTGTACATCAAATACTTGTATACATCCATCTTGCTCAAGTCCATCACCTTTGTGCAAAAACATTCGCCAACCTCATGCTTAAACATTTATAGGATTGTGTCAATGTGTGAAATCAAATTATGTGGTGTAGGAATTCTGCAAAAGAAACGTGTGAAAAACTAAATAAGTTAAGCACACCAGACAGCTAATAAACTACAAAATAACATTCATTGACTATGGACATAAGTAAAAAAATAGACAATCGATAAAAATAAGTCTTTAGTTCTGAAATGGACAGTATATAAAGAAACAATATGCCACTTATTTTCTCCTCATAAAAATAAAAGAATAACTATATTTTACTTTTTTTCTTCTTATAAAAGCAAAGAATAAAAAAATTATCTTGTTGGATGTTTTCCCCTTTTTATAATATTTGTTCCATTTGTTAGGATAATATCTCAATACTTGTGTACTTATATTTCTTTGTCAAAGCAATTTTTGGAAATAATTCTTATTTGTAAGTGAAAACAATGTTAAAATGAGTGTCTAGAAACAAAAACATTTCACTTGCACATGATATTTAGGAAATGTGTTAGGAATAGATTTTACTTAATTAGTACATTTATAAAAACAATATTTCTAAGTAAATCGATCTGAAAGACTCCTCACTTTCGATAACAAACTTCTTAAAAAACAAACTTCACACTTAAATTAATAAAGATAATAATTAAAAATTAATAATAGCATAAAAATGCTTCTCTTGTCATTTTAATTATAATGTGGAAGAATATAAAAATGTAAATTAGTAATAGAAACTAGCATAGAACAGAATACCATGGCTGAACAGTAGGCAACAAAATTTAGACACCCGAATAATTTTTGACTGACTTAGACAACGATTCAATCATTGCCTAACTTCAGTGCAAAAACTAAGTTCAAAGGGTGGTGATATGTAAGTTGTCAGGCAAATCCAACGCCTTCCATGGAAACCCTGACATGATAAGCAAATTCAGTAGTATATCACATGGCTCCGAATAAATCGTGACATTAAATTAACCAAAGCAATTCGAGTAACAAGTGAGCAAATGGAATACCACAGACTAACACAAGAATGCCTAAATGCATGCCATACCTTCCCACTGTGAGACCGACGCAGTTCCCAGGGGAAAAACGAGAACAGAAGCCGAGAGCAGGACCGTGTTAAGCTAGAACGCCCTACGATAAGGGACGGACTGGACACCCACGCCGCCAGCCTACCTGTAAGACTACCACCTGCATGTTTTAGCGTGACACTTTTTCGAGTCTCTGTTACGTCAAGGACCCCCCCCCCCCCCCCAGCCCATGTTAAAAGCTAGAGCCCTCCATAAAAACAGTATAGATCTTCCGATAAGACAAAAAGGGCCACTACCACCCGCAAGTTTTAGCGTGAGACTTTTTCGCGTCTCTGTTACATCAAGGACCACCCCCCTCCTCCCAGCCCATGATAAAAGCTAGAGCACTCCCGAAAAACAGTATAGATCTTCCGATAACACAAAAAGGGCCACTACCACCCGCAAGTTTTAGCGTGAAACTTTTTCGTGTCTCTGTTACATCAGGACCACCCCCTAGCCCATGTTAAAAGCTAGAGCCCTTCAGAAGAACAGTATAGATCTTACGATGACGTTAAAAGGACCACACCAGCTGCTGGTTTTAGCGTGAGAGTTTTTCGCGTCTCTGTTACGTTGCAAACTTTAAAAACATTGCCCCACGACGAAAAGTATAACGTTTCTCGTTGGATAGACAGAATTTTTGTAGGCGGCGCCTAAGGTTAACATTGTGACCCTGACTGGTCAGACGAAAACACAGCCAGCTAGTTTTTTTAAAACCAACTTCGGGTAAATTGTAGTAAGGAGACGTTAGGAGAGAGTGAGTTACGAGACGGCGAGCTGGATGGCTGCTGCGCCGGCCGCTGCGCTCCTGAAGCTGCCTAACCAACGACAAGGTAATGAACGCACGCAATGCCGCATAACAGCGCATAAAGCTTCACTCAGGATTTCAGAAGTCTCATCTGTTACAGACCTTTTTTGCGTAATACTAGTGTCGATCGTCAATTAAAGCACCTGTTGTTCACATTTGCCACCTGAAGTGAAAATCTGAAACGCGATTATTTTTCTGTTATATAGTTATTGAGAAGCCACATCAGCCACTGTAATTTACTACAAGTTAGATAAGTAATTAAAGATAATTGAGGGTCACTGTAGAACATTTTGATAGTTTTCTCTCTTGTGAAACTTAATTTAAACCTAGATTATAGATGTGATATGGCATACGTCATCCTTTGATCCATTGTAGAACTTGGAAACCCATTCAGGGAATATTCGTTCACATTTTTGTTGAACGCAGTTGGTTTTTACCATCCTGTATTAAAACACTTCATTTTACCAATAGTGCAACTTATCAACAATGTTTTGTGAGTAGAATAAGATATCCAATGGTAAACTTAACTGCGTTTATGACGTTATTTTACCAGCTAACTAAAAATAGGAAAGCCTTGAACTCCTTCCACTAAATGTAGTTAGTATTAAGATTCTTTTACAGGGAGCGCAGTGGAGCTGACGCTGAGACCATTAAGTATTTGGTTATATCATCGCTAGTCTCACTGAACTCTTCTGAATTGTACATGTCATGTGTGGTCTGGCGTCCAACAGGTCCCAGGTTCAAACTGGTCAATTCCCTAAAAAACACGTTCAGAGCGTCGTTGCGCAGAAGTGGTAGGGAGACGCGATGTAGAACAAACAGACAGCACTATGATATGTACAATAGGCAATTATGTCTCTATCATAAAACGCAGTAGCAAGAGTAATTTTTGTGGCAAGCCGTCAGTCGCCGAGCAGCCGCCCGAGCAGCAGCACCTACCCATACACCGAGATGAGGAGGATGCGTACACGCCAGACAGTTTATAAACCTATAGACAATATTAATATGAATTTCAATCACACTAATGGGCAAGTGTTTTTCCATGGCCCTTTTGTTTTTTGTGGAGGAGTGTTAATTTTCATTGTAACAAATAATGATACCAACCAAGCTGGAAATGTATGGGTGATGACTGTAGCAATTGTACGTTACCCAGGAGACAGAATGGCTAAAGTAGAAGAATTAGAGGCCTTTTATGATAGAGACATAATTACCTATCGTGCATATCATGTAGCTGAAGTGTATCACAGGGACATAAGGGCCTCGTATTTTTGTTTACAATGCCTCTTACTCTGAGGACTAAAAATCACAGTAAAGTCAAATATTTAATCTCCCTACAGGCACTCTGAGATGTACTCTAGGTGTGTGCGTCTCAGTGTGACCTTGAACTTATCCACTGAGCCAGAGCAGTCATGGCGCGCAGTTTGAATCAGTGGCCGCAGTCAGATGCCCTGTAGCGTGCATTCCACAGACCCCGTAACTCCGCTATTAGCCACTGCATCTGTGTCAAGGGTCTGTTGTGTATTCTGATGACAGGTAGTTCTATCTTGGTGTCAGTGGTGGCTGTGTGTAGATTAGAAGAAGACCAGTGAGGGCCTGAAACCAACCTGTCTGTGGGCTTGACACACTGAACCCACACCTGGAGTTATGATGTGGGATGCCATATCCTGTGAGAGAAGGTGCACTCTCGTGTTTGTCCCACGCATCCTGAATGCAAATTTGTAGTCCAGTTTGATGATTCGACCATTCATGAGCACTATTTAAATTTTTTTTCCAACAGGACAACGCTAGAACAATATCACTGTGTAACAGGACATCCTCTCCACACGGTCGACATGGTGCCTATTCGATCACCAGGCCTATCTCCAGTCGGGCACATATGGGACAAGATAGAACGACATCTTCAGCGTCATCCACAAACAGTATTATCCCACCCTATATTGACCGACAAAGTGCAATAGCGACGGAACACCATCCCATAAACTGATATCCGGCACCTCTACAACACAAAGGATGCACATTTGCATTCCTGAATTCAAGATTACAGCGGTTACACCAGCTATTAGTGAACAAGCATCTCGCGTTGATATTAACTTATGATCTTCCAATCTTAATCACTCAAAACTGCTACCTAGAAAAATGTATTCCAGAAATTACATTACAAAATATTAATTATTTTCTGGTGTCACCGTCAATGTATGCTGAATGAAAGATATATTGAACGGTAGGTAATTTACCGACAGCCATCAGTTGTGAAAATCAATATGAAAATGCGAGATGGCTTGTGGAACAAGGCAATTACCGATGCCTTTTCTCGAGTTGGCAGTTACTCTAAAACCTTCTATACAGAGAGTTTTGGAAGTATTCCCTTTTAACTGAATATCACGTGCCTGACAAAATAATAATTTGTACACGTATCATACAAACTACATTACCTCGGTTAAATATATTGCAGGTACCGTCTCTAGTATCAAGTGGCAGTATTTGTATGATAGCTGATTAATAGACCCAGATTTCCAATAGTACGATGTTTCCAGTCTCTCATGTAGTTAGTATCAGTTGCCCTAGCTCACATCCTGGGTAAGCTATTAAATTTTTATGTGGACAGAATTCTCCACACGAATGAAATGTAGCCGAGCGCTTCTAGGCACTTGAGTCTGGAACCGCGGGACCGCTACGGTCGCAGGTTCGAATTGTGCCTCGGCCATGGATGTGTGTGATGTCCTTAGGTTAGTTAGGTTTAAGTAGTTCAAAGTTCTAGAGGACCTCAGATGTTATGTCTCATAGTGCTCAGAGCCATTTGAACCAAACGGTCGCAGATGGCTGTTCATTTTATCGGATAGATCATTTATGTGTCTACAGAACAAAAAGTGTTCTGTCACACATTTCTCGGGAACTTAAGACGATACCTTCATTTCTAATAAACACAACGCACTGTTCACTATTACTTATGAAATCTTCGAGTTATTCCTTTTTTTCAAGAACCTATACCATGCGTTCGGACGTTTGTTAACAGTTTCCTTTGCGGCACTGTGTCAAATGGTTTCAGAAACTGTGAAAATATGGAATTTACTTGCCGCCCTTCCATCATGGTTCGCATGATGTCCTGTGACGAAAGGACAGGCTTCTAATTGGTTGTTGCTTTGTGAATAGGTGTCTCTCTCTCTCTCAAGGCAATTTATTTTTTCCTGTTGGTATATACTAAATAGTAGCTGTATTGAACGGTAGGTAATGCACCCACAGCTATTTGTTGTGTAAGTTCAAAACTATTTTGCGGTTCAGTGTTATTCTCCGTGGAGATGAAAATTCGAGATTGCTTTCAGTTCGGGACTGGAATAAGCTAAGTTTATAGCCTTGCTACCGAAACTTCAACTTATTCGTGTTAGTAACTGAGCTACTATCCATAATCGCTCTGGTATATATAAATACGTCGATGATTAACGTTGTTACCAAAAATCTTGAGAGGTGCTTGATAGATATACTTCAGACTTTACACGACACTGTGATGTATATTCAGACGGAAATAGGCTATAAATTTTTATTTTCTGTAGTATATAAACGTAGGTGTAATATATGATGGGGAAACGTTGTCGTCAAAAATCTCGAGAAGTTCATCGATTAACTTCAGCTTTTTCAAGACATTATAATAAATATTCAGACGAACATAGGCTGCATGTTTTTTAAACAAGTATACAGCTACGGGTATGCTGTGCTCTGCTGTGAAAAGTGCTGAATTCTCTTCATCCTCATAGTCGATTTTAATTACAGTAGCAGGGCATTTACACTGGACAAATTGTTTCTCCCATATAAACTCTCATTTGTGATATATGTTTTTAAATTTAAACTGTATGCATAACAATGTGTTGTTTTGTTTTCTTCCTAGCAGTCGGTTTACACATACATCGGGTGACCGTACTGATGTCTTATGTGGTTATCATTAATAGACTACTATGGAATATGAATTTGCAAAAACAATAAACAATGCTCAAGGAAAGAGACAGGGGTGAAGAGGAGATGGACAGAGATTTTGGGTGTGGAGGGGGGAGGGGGAGGTACGGGGGATGTAGGCGTAGAGAGGGGAGAGGAGGAGATGGAGAGAACAGATGGGCAGAAAGAGCGGAGAGGACGTGGGCAAAGAGAGGGAAAGGAGGTGACGGATAGAGAGAGGGGGCAGAAAGAGATTGGGATGCATGTCCAATTCCCACATACATTTAGCAAATGGGGTTTTGCTAGTAAATTATAAAGTTCTAAAATAATCAGTGGTAATTACAATAAAATTGTGGAAGGTACAGCTTTTTGTTATTATGTTACAACTTAGAACACTAATCACCACAGGAATAAGCCACTTTAATCTTAATTTTTTTTCCTACGCTGATATGTGTATTTGTCACACCAGTGCCTGAATATTAAAGAATGAAATAAAGATAGAATGCCTTTCCGTTTTGTAGGGAAGCCTACAGGATGGCAGGCCATCGAAGACAAGACGTACTGAACAGAGAGTGAAGGCGACTGAAATGAAAACTGTAATATCGAGAACGGCCCCTCCGTCACATCGACACCACTTTCCTCTCTGAGCGAACATGCCAGGCAGTGAAACCGGAGGAAAAAGGGGTACCACGGCAGTGGGTCCGCCGACCGGCACTCGCCTCACGAGGAAGGCCGTGGGCGGGCTGCGCTTCTGTAAGGCGTGTGGACTCATAGCTACAAGAGAGCACCTCGCCGTTGTCGACAAACACCTCCGTTCGTCGCACGTTCGCCATTTCAGTGCAAGCAAAGGGCGCCACAGAAAGAAAACCCAGCAGCGAAATCGCTCACGGAATCGAGAGGGTAACATGTACGTCACAGCCGCCAAACACATAATGTAGCCACGTAGGTATACATACACGATATCTTGAAAGGTATGTGCTGAGATTCGGTCAGGATAGAGCCAGTGAAAAATGTCGATCGTTCCTAACCGCAAGGTTGGACGAGTAGTACATCTTCGAGTAGTAAGATCTTTGACAGCTAACAGAGCTAGAGGCATGCGGAGAGAGTTTGAGTTGTGGTGAGGAGATGCGCAGAGACTGCAGGCGCGTATCGAGTCGGAGCTAGATGCCTGCAGGAGACAGCCGTGTCGTGAGGGCATCAAAGTAAGAATTGGCGCTACGCACATAATAAGCTATATATTGAGTGAAACTAACTAGGGAAACTAGAAAGAATAATTAATAAAATACGTTTTCATTGGTTAAATAATGTCTAAAAGCTAGATAGAAATCCCATTGTTGATGCAATAATCGTTTTGCGAAATTTTCTCGTAAATCCATGTTATAGAAGTGTTTTGTTTTTCACATGTTCCTTAAAAGTTTGAAGAATAAATATTTTTTGATAAAATTAGTTTCAACTTACACCTTATGTCGTTCTGCGCATCTTGTGCTTGCATTGAACCAAAAGGTACACTAAAGTAAAGTTCCCATGAGTAAAGCTAATAATTTCATTTATCAGAGTAAAATAATCTATATGCCATTGCACAGTTGGCAAATTATTCAGATGAGGACAGAATTTTTATTAAGTAACAAACAGGGCCAAAATGGGTAAAGTTATCTAGAATGACAATTTTATGCCATTGCACTGCGGCTGAGTTGAATATATGTTTTATTATCGGCTAAACGGGAAGGAGTGCACGAGCTAAGTCCATTGACGCAGTCAGATGCAGGTTGGTGACTTTCATTTATTTTGTACCACTAAACTTTCATGCAGTCAGATGTTGATTTTGAGTATTAATTCTCCAACAATATTTTCACGCAGTCAGATAAAGTTCAGTTCAGTTAAATACGCTGTCAGGTGCAAGTTTTATTAAAGACTAAAGCAGTCACATGCAGTTCAGTCTAGTTGAAAATAGAGAATTTTTATTAAAAACACTTCGAATCTGAATATTTCCTTTTTCTTTAACTTCTAAGGGTACTGAAACGAACGAAAAATATTAATATTTGTTCACAACTAGCAGCGATAGAAAACGTATAGTACACATAAAAGTACCGAAATAAAAGTACCGATACCTTGACCTCTAATAAAAACATTGGAATGGATATTCTTCATCGGCGCCATGTCTCAATCTTTGTGTGTACAACAACCGAGCGAGGTGGCGCAGTGGTTAAACACTGGACTCGCATTCGGGAGGACGACGGTTCAATCCCGCGTTCGGCCATCCTGACTTAGGTTTTCCGTGATTTCCCTAAATCACTCCAGGTAAATGCCGGGATGGTTCCTTTCAAAGGGCACGGCCGACTTCCTTCCCCATCCTTCCCTAATCCGATGAGACCGATGACCTCGCTGTCTGGTCTCCTTCCCCAAAACAAACCAACCCCAACCCTTCGTGTGTGCAACCTATCTACAATAGGTAGGAACAGACAAGTGTCACAGATTTCCAAGAGAGTAATACGAGTCTTAAATCAAATAGTATTACTTTTTTGATTACGGATCACATTTCTTTTTTTTAAATTTAGAACATGAAATATGATATTACACAATCTCTGAAAAACAGATGAACTGTACCTAAAACTGTATTTTTCTATTTACACCCATGTTCCACCCATGTCGTCTTGTATGAAACTAACAAATAATGTATAAATTCTTTTTACACTTTTATCGACAGTATTGTAAGCACTTTTAATTTATTAGTGCTCGTAAATAACGTTTTACGTAGCTACTTCTCCCACATTAGGACTTGATGAAAAAATATGTCCTGTACTTACGAGATGAGGTTTTCAGATGTTTCAATTTGTCGTGCTGCACTGTTGGCTGCATTATTCATGAATATTTTATACCTCCTGTAATTTTTCATCAGTTGTAATGTGCAGCTGGTTTTCCTTTATTGTTATTTCATCCCCCTCGCTCCCATACGGGCTGGGGGAGAAGGCTGTCTCCGGATGCAATTTGCCGCCCTTCATCCTGATAAGAGTAATGGCTTCACAGCATAGAATATAAATTGGAAACGACGGTTGACAAAAATGAATGTTTTGCACAATCAAAAGACAGATTATTAGCTGCGTAAGTTAATATATAAAATGCTTATTTGCTGATTAATTAAAATATAGACACAGATAAATGGAAAATGAGTGTTGGACACGAATATATGAAAACAAATGGACAGCTGCTTAAGTTAAACAGTAACAGGCCGAGGTGCTGGCTGTTTAAAATAAATACACACTGTAGATGAGTGAAGTGATGAGTGGATGTACACGGGCAGGGGTAAGGGTATCATCGAAACGTGGCATTTACGGGTGGGAAGCGTATAGGCGAACAAAGTAATACGCATGATTAGTGTTGTCACGTTCTGTATGAGTACCAAAGCAATGGCAGATCTATCGAACAGTCCACATACGTAATTTTACGCTAATCTGTTATAAATAAATTTTCCTACTCTGTACCCCTGTGTCTTACGACTATATTACCTCTCAGAAAGTTGAATGTAGCCATCAAATGTAAAAAGATATTTTGAAACTTACAGTTGTTGTCGCTGGAATGTACATCTCTGGTAAATTGTACGGACCGTCTCACTTGTCGATGTATTTTCGCATCAGCGGCCTTGGTTTACATGCAAACAGTGTGTAATAAAATTGATTTGTAGTACCTGATATGAAAGGTATTACGTGCCTCTGCGACACAGATGGCCGTACCGTAGGTGCAACCACAATGGAGGGGTATCTGTTGAGAGGCAAGACAAACTTGTGGTTCCTGAAGAGAGGCAGAAGCCTTTTCAGTAGTTGCAGGGGCAACAGTCTGGATGATTCACTGAACTGGCCTTGTAAAATTAACCAAAACGGCTTTGCCGTGCTGGTACTGCGAACGGATGAAAGCAAGGGGAAACTACAGCCGTAATTTTTCCCGAGAGCATGCAGCTTTACTGTATGATTAAATGATGATGGCGACCTCTTTGGTAAAATATTCCGGAGGTAAAATAGTCACTCATTCGGATCTCCGGGCGGGGACTACTCAAGAGGACGTCGTTATCAGGAGAAAGAAAACTGGCATTCTACGGATCGGAGCGTGGAATGTCAGATCC
This sequence comes from Schistocerca gregaria, assembly GCF_023897955.1. NCBI lineage: Eukaryota > Metazoa > Arthropoda > Insecta > Orthoptera > Acrididae > Schistocerca > Schistocerca gregaria. Next base: position 130,488,241 of record NC_064921.1, on the reverse strand, counting down.
CTTAATCGGGCAGGTAGGTTAGAAAATTTAAAAAGACAAATGGATAGGTTAAAGTTAGATATAGTGGGAATTAGTGAAGTTCGGTGGCCGGAGGAACAAGACTTTTGGTCAGGTGAATACAGGGTTATAAATACAAAATCAAATAGGGGTAATGCAGGAGTAGGTTTAATAATGAATAAAAAAATAGGAGTGCGGGTAAGCTACTACAAACAGTAAAGTTAACGTATTATTGTGGCCAAGGTAGACACAAAACCCACGCATGCTACAGTATTACAAGTTTATATCCCAACTAGCTCTACAGATGATGAAGAAATTGATGAAATGTATGATGAGTTAAAAGAAATTATTCAGGTAGTGAAGGAGACGAATATTTAATAGTCATGGGTGACTGGAATTCGAGAGCAGGAATAGGGAGAGACGGAAACATTACAGGAGAATATGGATTGGGGCTAAGAAATGAAAGAGGAAGCCATCTGGTAGAATTTTGCACAGAGCATAACTTAATCATAGCTAATACTTGGTTCAAGAATCATAAAAGAAGGTTGTATACATGGAAGAAGCCTGGAGATACTGAAAGGTATCAGATAGATTATATAATGGTAAGACAGAAATTTAGGAATCATGTTTTAAATTGTAAGACATTTCCAGGGGCATATGTGGACTCTGACCACAATCTATTGATTTTTAACTGTAGATTAAAACTGAAGTAACTGCAAAAAGATGCTAATTTAAGGTGATGGGACCTGGATAAACTGAAAGAAGCAGAGGTTGTACAGACTTTCATGGAGAGCATAAGGGAACAATTGACAGGAAGGGGGGAAAGAAATACAGTAGAAGAAGAATGGGTAGCTCTCAGGGATGAAGTAGTGAAGGCAGCAGACGATCAAGTAGGTAAAAAGACGAGGGCTAATAGAAATCCTTGGTTAACAGAATAAATACTGAATTTAATTTATGTAAGGAGAAAATATAAAAATGTAGTAAATGAAGCAGGCAAAAAGGAATACAAACGTTTCAAAAATGAGATCGACAGGAAGTGCAAAATGGCTAAGCAGGGATGGCTACAGGACAAATGTAGGATGTAAAGGTTTATCTCACTAGGGGTAAGATAGATACTGCCTACAGGATAATTAACGAGACCTTTCGAGAGAAGAGAACTACATGTGAAATATCAAGAGCTCAGATGGAAACCCGGTCCTGGACAAAGAAGGGAAGGCAGAAAGGTGGAAAGAGTATATAGAGGGTTTATACAAGGGCGATGTACTTGAGGACAATATTATGGAAATGGAAGAGTATGTAGATGAAGACGAAATAGGAGCTAAGATACTGCGTGAAGAGTTTGACAGAGCACTGAAAGACATGAGTCGAAACAAGGCCCCGGGAGTAGACAACATTCCATTAGAACTACTGACGGCCTTGGGAGAGCCAGTCCTGACAAAACTCTACCATGTGGTGAGCAAGATGTATGAGACAGGCGAAATACCCTCAGACTTCAAGAAGAATATAATAATTCCAATCCCATAGAAAGCAGGTGCTGACAGATGTGAAAATTATGGAACTTACAATTTAATAAGTCACAGCTGCAAAATACTAACGCGAATTCTTTACAGACGAATGGAAAAACTGGTAGACACCTTGGGAGAGCCAGTCATGACAAAACTCTACCATCTGGTGAGCAAGATATATGAGATAGGCGAAATACACTCAGACTTCAAGACGAATATAATAATTCCAATCCCTAAGAAATCAGGTTCTGACAGCTGTGAAAATTACCGAGCTATCAGTTTAATAAGTCACAGCTGCAAAATACTAACGAGAATTCTTTGCAGACGAATGGAAAAATTGGTAGAAGCGGGCCTCTGGGAAGATCAGTTTGGATTCCGTAGAAATGTTGGATCACGTGAGGCAATACCAAACTTATCTTAGAAGAAAAGGCAAACCTACGTTTCTAGCATTTGTAGAGAAAGCGTTTGACAATGTTAACTGGAATAGTCTCTTTCAAATTTTGAAGGTGGCAGGGGTAAAATACAGGGAGCGTAAGGATATTTACAACTTGTATAGAAACCAGATATCAATTATAAGAATCGAGGGGCATGAAAGGGAAGCAGTGGTTGGGAATGGAGTGAGACAGGGTTGTAGCCTTTCCCCGATGTTATTCAGCCTGTATATTGAGCAAGCAGTAAAGGAAACAAAAGGAAAATTCGGAGTAGGTATTAAAATTCATGGAGAAGAAATAAAAACTTTGAGTTTCGCCGATGGCATTGTAATTCTGTCAGAGACAGCAAAGGACTTGGAAGAGCATTTGAACGGAGTGGACAGTGTCTTGAAAGGAAGATATAAGATGAACATCAACAAAAGCAAAACCAGGATAAATGAATGTAGTCAAATGAAATCGGGTGACGCTGAGGGAATTTGATTAGGAAATGAGACACTTAAAGTAGTAAAGGAGTTTTGCTATTTAGGGGGTATAATAAGTGGTGATGGTCGAAGTAGAGAAGATATAAAATGTAGACTGGCAGTGGCAAGGAAAGCATTCCTGAAGAAGAGAAATTTGTATCATCGAGTATAGATTTAAGTGTCAGGAAGCTGTTTCTGAAAGTATTTGTATGGAGTGTAGCCATGGATGGAAGTGAAACATAGTGGATAATTAGTTTGGACAAGAAGAGAATAGAAGCTTTCGAAATGTGGTGCTACAGAAGAATGCTGAAGATTAGATGAGTAGATCACATAACTAATGAGGAAGTATTGAATAGAATTGGGGAGAAGAGGAGTTTGTGGCACAACTTGACAAAAAGTAGGGACCGGTTGGTAGGACATGTTTTGAGGCATCAAGGGGTCACAAATTTAGCATTGGAGGGCAGCGTGGAGGGTACAAATCGTAGAGGGAAACCAAGAGATGAATACACTAAGCAGATTCAGAAGGATGTAGGTTGCAGTAACTACTGGGAGATGAAGAAGCTTGCACAGGATTGAGTAGCATGGAGAGCTGCATCAAATCAGTCTCAGGACTGAAGACCACAACAACAACAACCATAGATAGCAACTCACTTACTTTACATCCTTTCACAGTACATAGAAGTTTGCACTCGTATGATATTAGTGTATTTCTACAGCGAAAGGGCTTAATTTTGACGATTACATTCGGAGGATTTCAGAGTCTGCAACGTGCCGAGGCAAAACATAAATAATGTATTATTTTCTCCATTTTCGTACTATAATGTCTACATATCATATGTTTGTACAGTTTTGTATATACAATCTCAGCTTCATTAGTTATTGTAGTAGCACTTGAAAACTGCAACTGTGAAATAATTTCTACAGTCAATGGGGATTACGATATAAACAAAAAATACTACACTCTCCCTTTACTGCCTTATTAAGTAAGTAATTTCACCTTGATGTTGTTTGGGGTGTTTTCTTAAATGATTCTTATGGCTTGGAGTATGCCTCGAAGATTTTTTTTCATTTAATTCTGATTGCTGTTACTTTACCCTTCGACCATTCCTATTGCAGAGTTGTCTAGTTCTCATCCTGTAGTTCATTTTAAGGTGCTGTGAACGTTTGGATTATTTCCTCGGGTAATGTGAGGACTCCTGTCAGTTTATGATACAGTTTGGTTAACAATGATGCAATATCAGATATCTTTGGAGGTAGGGTTCCAAATACGGGCTTTGTCAAGTTCCATGTGCTTCTCTGTGTTATACATGGTCACGGATGGAACAATTTTTTGTTGGGTACTCTGTGGAGTTGTAATGGTTTGGTTATCCGATTTTCCTCCTGTTGATCCATTTGTGGTTGAGGTCGCTCGATGACCGATGGATCTTCGAGGGAAATCGGTGTAAATTCGCTGTAGGTTTTCAATTCCTCTGCTCTTCGTGTTTGTGGAATTTCACCTGCATTCTGACGAAGTTTGTACTGTATTTTGTTGATGTTCAGTGGTGTATCCTTTCTAGAGTTTGGTGTCATTTCGTCCAGTGATGAATCTTGTTCTACCTGTTTGCTGGTTTCCGATTCTTCTTCCATAGAATTTGAATCTTTTTCCCAGTCGTCATCTGACTGGTTGTTTATTTCCTGCTTTTCAACGTATATTACGAATTTACTTGTCACGCGTCTCGGTGTTTCAGAGGTTGCCACTGTTTATAATGAGACTCATCGTCATCTTCTTTCGTCGACTGTATAGGCAGTATAGTTTTCTGTGACGACGGCCGCCTCTATATCTACATCATACTCCGCAAGCTACATAATGGTGTGTGGCGGACGGTACTTTGTGTATCACTAACTGATCTCACCAGACCTGTTCCACTAGCGAATGGCGCGTGGGGAGTGTGATTGTCAGTACACACCTGTATTGCCCCTGATTTCTCGACTTTTCTCATCGCGATTATTTCGCAAGATGTATGAGAGACGAAGTAATATGTTGTTCGATTCTCCCCGAGAACCATTCCCTCGAAATTTCAACAGTGAACTTCTCTTTTTAGTAGGTAAGGAAACGGGGCATAGGGGCTGCTGGAGTAGAGACACTAAGACCAGCACACCAGTAGAAGATACACGTTTTACTAAAAGACATAAAACAAGCTCCACTGATATTGATTTGAACACTGACTGACATCCAACGTGATGAACTTATTACAGTCAAATCATCATTAAATAAAGCGGTGAGGCAACCAAACTTACAAGAGGCTGCAATGTTAAAAATATTCTTCCCTTCTTTTTTAAAAAAAGAAAACTTTACAGCCATTAAACAACAATAATATTGTTTCTCCCTTTTCGTTGTTCCCTTAGCCTTTAATTAGATACAACTGTTCCTCACTTTTATAAAAATAATATCAAACTGCTATTAGCATCAAACTATCAGGTAACACCAAAATGATTACTATTGATTGCTCAATTTAATGATCCATTCGTTCTGAAAGAATTATGCAAGACAGATAATAATAAAAGAAAATTGCCTTGGTCTGGTCTTAGTCACAATAACGTGAAATGAAGAAGTGGGAGAACACTCATTTTACAACCACACACCAACTTACTTCTAAAGACCTTACCGATTACCATATGTTAAATAAATGGGCAGAAAACAAGTTACAGCTGAAGAGCCAATGCTGACTCCCACCATTTGCTGTTAATTAAAAACAACTAATCTCTTTCCATTTTTACAGATTTTCATCTTAAGGATGAAGTACAGTTACTAACAGCAACAGCAAGACCGAAAGACTTCCTTCCATATAAAAATAAAAAAAAGACGTACGAACTCACAGGCTGTTTGGGCGCGGCCGGTTACGACAGCACCTGCCGCTTAGCCAACTTGGTCACTCCTAGCCGGACACTGCGGCCTAGGCAGTATACTTAGACTACTAACAGCTATCTCTCAATCATAAGGAAACTCTATTAAGACACAGAAGTTGCTTCCGAAAGTAAACGATTCTGCATCAGGCAGGAGGCAAGCTCGACCAATGTCATGAACGAAGACACTAATGGCTAAATTTTCTTCACAGTTGTAGGTAGTGCTCGTACTCGGAATTATTTGCAAAGGCAACAGAGCAGAACGAACTATAAACGTGCCACCAAATACAAATGTTGCACCCGTATCTTTTATGTACAAGGTGATCAAAAAGTCAGTATAAATTTGAAAACTGAATAAATCACGGAATAATGTTGATAGAGAGGTACAAATTGACACACATTTTTGGAGTGACATGGGGTTTTATTAGAACCAAAAAAATACAAACGTTCAGAAAATTTCCGACACATGGCACTTCATTTGATCAGAATAGCAATAATTAGCATAACAAAGTCAGACAAAGCAAAGATGATGTTCTTTACAGGAAATGCACAATATGTCCACCATCATTCATCAACAATAGCTGTATTTGAGGAATAATGGTGTGAACAGCACTGTAAAGCTAGTCCGGAGTTATGGTGAGGCATTGGCGTCGGATGTTGTCTTTCAGCATCCCTAGAGATGTCGGTCGATCACGATACACTTGCGACTTCAGGTACCCCCAAAGCCAATAATCGCACGGAATGAGGTCTGGGGACCTGGGAGGCCAAGCATGACGAAAGTGGCTGAGTACACGATCATCACCAAACGACGCGCGCAAGAGATGTTTCACGCGTTTTTTTTTTTCTCTTACAAAACCCCATGTCATTCCAATCATGTGTGTCAATTTTTACCTCTCTATCTACATTACTGCGTGGTTTATTAAGTTTTCAAATTTATACTGACTTTTTTATCACCCGGTATGTTATTTTTCTAACAACTCTTTTTATACCTTGTTTAAATAACGACTTGAAATATTATCCCACCAAACAGGTTTGAACTTTGATTCAAAAGCATTTGTTTAACGGGTTAACTGGACAGTTCCACTGTAAAAACTATGAAAAAAATCTTTTACAATTCTGAACAAAGGTCTCACAGAAAGCACAACAAGAAAGTACATTTAATCGCCTTTCTGTATTCTTATGCTACGTTCAGAACAGCCAGGACACAGTCGGAACTAAGCAACGAGCTCGGACGAGGCACCTAATCGATATAGTTATTAATGCTGGACAGAAAGGGGTTAACGCCCTAACAGCGTAGAGCAGGAGCCCACTAGGGGGTCAGATGTGGAGCGGTGACTGTAGCTCCCCGTTTAATATCAATTCCAGCAGCGCAGCAAGGCAGAAACTCCGCCTCTGCCCCGGACCGGCTACAGGGGGCGCAGGCAAACTCCGACAGCCCTCGGCAACAGCCACGTCTGCCTCACACCCCCAGCTAAACACCAATTGTTCATTAGAAGAGTTGTGTTTCCAAGTAGCGAAGATGAGCACGTGCTCAGAGCTCCAATGGTATGCGTTTTAGAGCACATGTTTAGTGAACATTTTTTTTCTTGTTTTGTCCACATTACCATTTCCCAAAACATGGAAAGCAAAGATTCGGTGGAAGAGCTTTGCTTCACAGTATCGAAGATGAAAAATTGCTCGTGGCTCTTAAGGTATGCATTTTCAACTCTATTTTTACTGAGACTTTTTTGCTTCTACAGGATGTTACAAAAAGGCACGTCCAAACATTCAGGAAACATTCCTCACACACAAATAAAAGAAAGATGTTATGTGGACATGTGTCCGGAAACGCTTAATTTCCATGTTAGAGTTCATTTTACTTTCGTCAGTATGTACTGTACTTCCTCGATTCACCGCCAGTTAACCCAATTGAAGGAAGGTAATGTTGACTACGGTGCATGTGTTGACTTGCGACTCATTGCTCTACAGTACTAGCATCAAGCACATCAGCACGTAGCATCAACAGGTTAGTGTTCATCACGAACGTGGTTTTGCAGTCAGTGCAATGTTTACAAACGCGGAGTTGGCAGATGCACATTTGATGTATGGATTAGCACGGGACAATAGCAGTGGCACGGTACGTTTGTATCGAGACAGATTTCCAGAACCAAAGCGTGCCGACAGGAAGAAGTTCAAAGCAATTGATCGCCGTCTTAGGGAGCACGGAACATTCGAGCTTATGACTCGCGACTGGGAAAGACCTAGAACGACGAGGACACCTGCAATGGACGAGGCAATTCTTCGTGCAGTTGACGATAACCCTAACGTCAGCGTCAGAGAAGTCGCTGCTGTACAAAGTAACGTTGACCACGTCACTGTATGGAGAGTGCTACGGGAGAACCAGTTGTTTCCGTACCATGTACAGTGTGTGCAGGCACTATCAGCAACTGATTGGCCTCCACGCGTACACTTCTGCGAATGGTTCATCCAACAATATGTCAATCCTCACTTCAGTGCAAATGTTCTCTTTACGGATGAGGCTTCATTACAACGTGATCAAATCGTAAATTATCACAATCAATATGTGCGGGGTGACGAGAATCCGCACAAAATTTTGCAATAACGTCATCAAAGATTTTCTGTGAACGTTTGGCCAGACATTGTTGGTGTTGTCTTGATTGGGCCCCATGTTCTTCCACCTACGCTCAATGGAGCACGTTATTATGATTTCATACGGGATAATTTGCCTGTGCTGCTAGAACATGTGCCTTTACAAGTACGACACAACATGTGGTTCATCCACGATGGAGCTCCTGCACATTTCAGTCGAAGTGTTCGTACACTTCTCAACAACAGATTCTGTGACCGATGGATTGGTAGAGGTGGACCAATTCCATGGCCTCCACGCTCTCCTGACCTCAACCCTCTTGACTTTCATTTATCGGGTCATTTGAAAGCTCTTGTCTACGCAACATCGCTACCAAATGTAGAGACTCTTCGTGCTCGTATTGTGTACGGCTGTGATACAATACGCCAATCTCCAGGCTGCCTCAGCACATCAGGGATTCCATGCAACGGAGGGTGGATGCATATATTCTCGCTAACGGAGGACATTTTGAAGATTTCCTGTAACAAAGTGTTTGAAGTCACGCTGGTACGTTCTGTTGTTGTGTGTTTCCATTCCATGATTAATGTGATTTGAAGAGAAGAAATAACATGAGCTCTAACATGGAAAGTAAGCGTTTCCGGACACAAGTTCACATAACATACACTCCTGGAAATGGAAAAAGAACACATTGACACCGGTGTGTCAGACCCACCATACTTGCTCCGGACACTGCGAAAGGCCTGTACAAGCAATGATCACACGCACGGCACAGCGGACACACCAGGAACCACGGTGTTGGCCGTCGAATGACGCTAGCTGCGCAGCATTTGTGCACCGCCGCCGTCAGTGTCAGCCAGTTTGCCGTGGCATACGGAGCTCCATCGCAGTCTTTAACACTGGTAGCATGCCGCGACAGCGTGGACGTTAACCGTATGTGCAGTTGACGGACTTTGAGCGAGGGCGTATAGTGGGCATGCGGGAGGCCGGGTGGACGTACCGCCGAATTGCTCAACACGTGGGGCGTGAGGTCTGCACAGTACATCGATGTTGTCGCCAGTGGTCGGAGGAAGGTGCACGTGCCCGTCGACCTGGGACCGGACCGCAGCGACGCACGGATGCACGCCAAGACTGTAGGATCCTACGCAGTGCCGTAGGGGACCGCACCGCCACTTCCCAGCAAATTAGGGACACTGTTGCTCCTGGGGTATCGGCGAGGACCATTCGCAACCGTCTCCACGAAGCTGGGCTACGGTCCCGCACACCGCTAGGCCGTCTTCCGCTCACGCCCCAACATCGTGCAGCCCGCCTCCAGTGGTGTCGCGACAGGCGTGAATGGAGGGACGAATGGAGACGTGTCGTCTTCAGCGATGAGAGTCGCTTCTGCCTTGGTGCCAATGATAGTCGTATGCGTGTTTGGCGCCGTGCAGGTGAGCGTCACAATTAGGACTGCATACGACCGAGGCACACGGGGCCTACACCCGGCATCATGGTGTGGGGAGCGATCTCCTACACTGGCCGTACACCTCTGGTGATCGTCGAGGGGACACTGAATAGTGCACTGTACATCCAAATCGTCATCGAACCCATCGTTCTACCATTCCTAGATCGGCAAGGGAACTTGCTGTTCCAACAGAACAATGCACGTCCGCATGTATCCCGTGCCACCCAACGTGCTCTAGAAGGTGTAAGTCAACTACCCTGGCCAGCAAGATCTCCGGATCTGTCCCCTATTGAGCATGTTTGGGACTGGATGAAGCGTCGTCTCACGCGGTCTGCACGTCCAGCACGAATGCTGGTCCAACTGAGGCGCCAGGTGGAAATGGCATGGCAAGCCGTTCCACAGGACTACATCCAGCATCTCTACGATCGTCTCCATAGGAGAATAGCAGCCTGCATTGCTGCGAAAGGTGGATATACACTGTACTAGTGCCGACATTGTGCATGCTCTGTTGCCTGTGTCTATGTGCCTGTGGTTCTGTCATTGTGATCATGTGATGTATCTGACCCCAGGAATGTGTCAATAAAGTTTCCCCTTCCTGGGACAATGAATTCACGGTGTTCTTATTTCAATTTCCAGGAGTGTACATTAATTTAGAAATAAATTTCAAACAAATAAAATAAAAAAAGGTAGAAGAGTCACAAATAAAATAACACCCATGAACAACCATTAACACGTGAAAGTGCAAAATTACGTCCAAATTCAGAAATTGTGCCTTGTGCTCCTGCGATCTGATTGCTCCGGTGTAGTGTGTTCGATGTCTTTCGATTCGCTTGGCGGTTCGCGGGTTGGTGAGCTCTCTGGTATTCCGTGCGGGAAGCCGAAAGGGAGTCTCGGGCAGGGAGAGAGACGAGCGGGCCTGGGAGGAGCGACGCCGGAAGATCGTGGACGTCGCGTCGGCAAAGTGGTGTGAGTGTGGCAGTTGCATTGTAGCCGGCGGAACAGCGGAACGGGAGGTGGTGCAAAGCCTCGCTGTCGTTCGTTCTGTTTACGAGTTAAACCTTCCTCACGCTGTGGCTACGGGATAGTCTTATTCTGGCTATGGTGTCACCGCCGGACACACACTTGCAAGGTGGTAGTGTTTAAAACGTCCACGGTCCGTTAGTATACGTCGGACCCGCGTGTCGCCACTATCAGTGATTGCAGACCGAGCGCCGCCACACGGCAGGTCTAGTGTAGAGAGACTGCCTAGCACTCGCCCCAGTTGGACAGCCGACTTTGCTAGCGATGGTTCACTGTCTACATACGCTCTCATTTGCAGAGACGACAGTTTAGCAAAGCCTTCAGCTACGTCATTTGCTACGACCTAGCAAAGTGCCATATTCAGTTACTATTCTGAACAGATAATATTGTGAATCATATACCGTCAAGTGCGACGTTCATCATTAACGGACTAAAGTCAAGTATCAAACTAATTACGTCCGCTTTCTGAATACTCATTCCTTGCCATGTTCCAGACCTCACGTCAGAATAGTTCTTCCTTCCTCACGCCAGCCAGCTGGGCTAAGACGCGTCCATTTCGGCCAACACCGTGTTGGCTCATCTGCCAACACAACACCGGCCATGACCTTATTAGCGGCATTTGGATTAAAATTGTTAAAGAAGAGATGTTAGTTTGGTGCATCTTCATCTGGTGGAGTTACAGCGAGACCTCTTTCTTGCGCTGCTGAGCAGTGAGTGTTCCCACGTCCCGTGTCGAAATACTGACTTGTGCCCTGGTTGATTCACATATGAACTGGAGTGCCTATGTGGGCGTGTTTGCTTAAATTGTTGATGAAGTGTTCAAAAATACCCTTACTTGAGTGTCTTTAAATTGCATTTCAATTTGTTACTGAATTTATGTCAGTTAAGGGACGCCCAAATTGTCAAGCTAGTCAAGTAAAGCTTAAGGCTACTGTGACACCACTGTTTACCTGTTGGATTAAAATTAATTCAATCTTAACCACAGTTAGGAATAATTCAAGGCTAATTCTAAGTGTGTGTGTGTGTGTGTTTTTGTCCTCTTCTCTTACTCACTACTGTTGAGTGTTAAACAGTTTTGGAAACCACTTTGACGTCATTTCACGGCGTGGTTTTAGAAAGAGTTCTGTGGGTACTCTTGTTAACGGCTCCTGTTGCAACGGGGTTTCTGGCCCACACATGCCAACCGCCAACAGGGCGGTAACTTGTTATCAGTCCTTTTCGAATCACCGTCTGGCCTACGACTAACGATGGAATTCTGTGGTAAAATTCAAATGGAGGCACTGTCTTGTTAACTTGTTTGAACTGAATTTTCTTGCCTTGTAAAGCAGTTCATTACTGATTCTGAGTAGTTTAATCAGTGGTAGGGCATTCGTTGTTCTGGACTAGACTGTACTTGGCATTAATTGCATTGTCTTGGTAAACCGGTGTGTTACGTAAGATTATAACGCAAGTGCCATTGTGGGTAATATTTACCCTTTATGAGTTGGTTCTGTGAATCATTATGGCACACAAGGTCACGTAAGACAATGTTGTTGTACGCAGATATTGCTATACGTCTGTGAAATCATTTCCTGAAGCCATTGTGCCCGTTAAGTTATATGAGGCTTAAAAAAAGTGACCAGTTTGGGAATTTTCTGTGTTTTGTAATAACATTTTACAAGCATAAAAATTTTGGGAAAGGTTTATATCTCATATTTGCAGATTGGTTGATATTAGACAACTTGTTGATGATTCATGTTAAATCATCTGATGTACATTTTAATTGAACAAGTTATATGTCAATATTTTGTTACCAGTACCTTGCATGAACTTTCCTTCGTAATAAATTAAATTTTGCATTCTATCCTCAATTTGTTACTCAGCCTTCCACTCCAGTAGCCCCTGTATCCTGCTCCCAACCATATCAGAACTGTATAGGAAAATAGCCCATAGGCCAAAGTTTCAGTTTCGCTATGCTTTATTGCAACATTTTTCGTCAATTAAATAGCCGTGACCAAATACATCGTTAGTAACAAAAGTAGTTAAAACGGACACAACACAATCCTGACCCCACATTATGCCAACAGCGTCCGCCTGTCGTATTACAAACAATCTGATTACACGTTCACGTAGGAAACTTCAAACAAGGAACGAGCATACTTACAACAACAAACGTAAGCATTTCACAGGCCCACAAAGCGCCCAGAGCTCCGAATTGTACAACACAGTGCCAGTAAACATAATTAATAAAAGATTTGCATAAACAAGAAAACTGTAAAAGGCAACTTCAAAAAAAATATGCACGACGTCAGTGAGTGGTCACCAAAGTTAAGTGCTTTCGGGCTTGGCTAGCATTTGAATCAATGACCGACCGAGTCGGATGAGCGCTGTTGGCAAGCGGTTTGCTCTCACGCCAACTGAGGAGCTACTTGACCGGGAAATAGCGGCTCCGGTCACGATAACTGACAACGGCCGGGAAGCGGTGTGTTGACCTCGTGCCACTCTATACCTGCACCCAGTTAGGCCTATCGGCGGAGGATGACACGGCAAGCGGTCGGTACCGTTGGGCCTTCCGAGGCCTATTCTGACGGAGCCTATAGGGCTGCAGCAGAGTGGCCTCCGTTAATGCAAAGAGCAGAGAGCAGGCTCATTGGATGATTATATAATAACCTCAAAGAGTGGGATTTAGCAGGTCAGCACCTGAAAATTTCAGGTGCAAGTTACAGCAGATTAGCGAAAAGAGTAACAGTCCCAGGGTGTAGGTGTTGGGCACTGAGTCTCTTGAGAAACGTTTAATGTGGGAAGAGACCCGACTGGCTACCATGTAAAAATTTACTAGAATAGGGGTTCGGTCCTTTGCAACAAGAAAATCCGTTTTATAGGTGAACTTGTACGGAGCAGAGAGAGAGACAATAGTTGTGACGGGAACACATCTAGGCTTCTACTGTGAGAGAGAACAGTCTTGTTAAAGGCACTTAGCCTTCAGCTTCGGGGGAGACTTGGTCTAGGAGTTTTCACAGTAGAGGGTCGACTTCGGTTTCCGAAATTTCTAGCGGCTGATGTGCAGCTGTGGGGAAGTGGCCGTGATTCATGCACCACACACTCCAGCATACACTGATCAACCATAAAATTATGATATCGACCCACTATCGATATAAACCCTTCCAGGCGGTAGCAGCGTCACCTAGCGAGGAATGACTGTTAGCCAGACACACGTACTGTGCATGTAGCACAAGGGAGCGAGCTATACGCGTGTAGAATGGGGAAGGTGCGTCATCTATCTGAGTTTGACTGAGGGCAGAGTGTGAAGGCCTGGGGGCTCGGCACGAATATTTCGGAAACTGCAGGACTTGTTGGGTGTTGGAGGAGTGCTGTGGTGAGTGTCTTCAACAAGTGGCGAAGTGTGAAACCACGTCCAGACATCGTGCGGTTGGGTGGCCACCCTTCATTAAAGATGTCGGACGTCATAGGCGAAGCAGACTTTTAAAACAGGACAGGTAGGGAACTGTACCAGCACTGAATCAAACTTTAATTCTGGGCGCACTACAAGTACATAGTGCACTGAAAACTTTTAACGATGGGCTTCTGCAACTGACGACTCATGCACGTGCCAACTACGACTGAAATGGGCACGTGACCATCGGCACTGGACGGTCACGCTTTGGCAGACAGTTGCATGGTCTGATGAATCCCGATGCCATACGTCCTTCACCAGGCCGGTGGAGGGTGCGAATCCGTCGACTTCCAGGGGAAGTACATCCGAACTGTGGAATGGAGACATGCTGGCAGCGGTTCCAGTATGATCTGTGGAACATACACGTTGGCACCCATGGGTCCAGTGGAGCTGACGGCCAAGGAATATGGTACTCTAGTTGCAGACCACGTACGCCCCTTCATGATGATCATATTTCCCGACGGCAGGAATATAATGCGACATGCCACAACGCCAGGCGTGTTACTAAGTGCTTCGAGGAATATAGTGGCTATGTGCTGACCCCCCAACTTGCTATATCTGAACCTGATCTAACACATCTTGGATGTGATTGAAAGTTACGTGAGGGCTCGTTGCCCCTCTCCCTGGAATTTACGGGAATTACTTGACTTGTGAGTGCAGATGTGGTACCAATTCCCACAAGCGACCTATGAAAGCCTCATTGCTTTCATGCTACGACTCGTCGTTATCCACGACAAAAACGTACACACTGGCTCAAATATTCATAATATTCTGGTTCATCAACGTATAAATTTCGCTGAGAACTTGCAGCTTCGGATGTTGGGAATTCAGAGTTGTTAGCCGTCGGTGGGCACGTTGTGTGGGCTGCACTAGTTTCCCTGATTTCTAGTGCTGTAGTTTAAGTGATCTTGGGCACTTCAGTGATTAGGCCATTTATGTTATTTTCAGTGGCTGTTCTCATAACCCCTTCTGGCAACATCAGCGCAGTGACTAGGTAATCATAGCGCTCAAATTTCTTTTCGTGAATTACTTGTGACATACCAGAAAAAGCGAAACAGGCAGGGCCAGCTGGGCTGTTAAATAGACAGAACAGGGGACAACGAGGAGCCAAGGCCCCATCTGTAGCTTGTTAGTTCGAGTTTCTCTAGGCAGGAAAAGGAAAATAGGGCGAGACTGAAACCACTACGAGGTACACTTCAGGGGAGCCTCAGCTAGGGATGTCTAAATAGTTGACGAGAATCTGTTGTAGAATAATGGAACAGCTTTTACGCTCAAGGATTATGATGTTTTTGGAGAACGACAACCTCTTTTATAAATATCCACATGGATTCCGGAAACAGAAGTCTTGCGAAACTCTACTCACTCTGTTCCTCAGTGGAATCCATAGAGCAACAAACAATGGCACTTACGTTAATGCTGTGTTCCTTGACTTCAGGAAGGCTCTTGACATTTTCCCAAGTTGCAGTTTAGTGAAAAAAAAAATCTTCGCGAGCTTAAGACCACATTTGCCACTGAAGTCAATATTTCAGATAGGACTCAACCCACCGCTCTTAACGGAACAAAATCGACAGATGCAAAGGTAATATACCGAGTACCGCTACAAAGTGTGACAGCGCAGTCACTGTTTACAATGTACTCTGTATAAATGATTTAGTAGAAAAAGTCTGAATCTCGTCAACGCTATTCGTGGATGTTTCGTTTATCTATAAGAAATTAGCAACGCCGTAGACAGTACCGATTTGCGGAATGACGTACAGAGGTTCTGGCAGTTGAACCTGAAAGCAAAATAAATGTAACATATTGCACAAACTTAGTGAAATACATCCAGCACTGTATAACAACACTGTTGATTACAAATTGCTGGAAATTGTATACACTGTAAATAGCCTAGGAATAAATACCCAGAGCAACCTTGAGATGGTCCGTAGTCGGTTGTAGAAAGTATCGCTCTCTGTGAGGTGCTACGCCGAAGCATAAGGAGGAAGGCATGAATCAGTGGAGACAGTTGTGCAGGTGCAAACGAACGTTGTGGTTTACCACCAAGACGATTGCAATGCTTCGTCAAAGCTGGGTTTCTGGCAGGCGTGACGTGATGTGGTGCCGAAGAATGCTTTAAAGCTTGTACACAGCAACGGAAGTAGAGCAGTGTTGTGACGTGGTATAAACGCGTCGTGTACGGGCTTTAACGGAGATACGGCGCTCGGCGTGAGGCAAGTTGCTCGGTGCAGCGGACTGAGTTGGCTGTTGTAACCGTACAGGGCCGCGGAATTTTGGTGCTAGCTAAGGTGGAATACCCGTGAGCTAAAACGCGTGCATATCGGCTTCTAGTAACACGGTGTTGGTTCTTCTGCCAACAAAACACCTTAAATTTGTAATCATTGGACCATTAGCTTTTCACAGCCGCCGCTCACTAATTGTTTGTTATTGGACAGCTATTGCCAGATTATACTCCCGTTTTCAAGTAATTTCTCGGTTCCACTCACTGACGCCGTGCATATTTTATTTAAAGTTGCGTTTTACAGTTTTCTTATTTATGCAAATGTTTCATTAATTATGTTTACTGGCACTGTGTTATACAACTCGGAGCTCTGGGCGCTTTGTGGGCCTCTGAAATGCTGACGTTTTGTTGTTATATGTATGCTCGTTCCTTGTTTCAGAAGTTTCCTACGTGAACGTGTGATCAGATGGTTTGTAATATGACAGACGGACGCTGTTGGCATAATGCGGGGTCACGATTGTGTTGTGTCCGTTTGTAACTACTTTTGTAATTAACAATGTATTTGGTCACGGCTATTTATTTGACGAAAAATGTTGCAATTAAGTGTAGTGAAACTGAAACTATGGCCTATGGATTATGTTCCTATACAGTACTGATATGGCTGGGAGCAGGGTTCAGGGGCTGCTGGAGTGAAAGGCTGAGCAAAAAATCGAGGATAGATCAAAAATATAATTTTTTACGCAAGAAAATTCATGCAAGATACTGGTAACAACATATTGACATATAACTTGTTCAATTTAAATGTACATCAGCTGATTTAACATGAATCATCAACAAGTTATCTAACAGCAAACAATCTCACCGCTGTTACCACTGCAACAAGAGCTTTGGCCATCCAAGAAAATAGAGAGCAAAGAATTGTTTAAAAACACAACCATCTGCTTTCTGACGAGGAAAAAACAGAGTTCACTATCTTGTGAGTGGCTCCTCACTACATCGCCTTCCCGGAATCTGCCGACTGTCTATGAAAACAAGAAAAAACTACAATTTGAGCGAATATCTGGTGCTTGTAAAAAGGCAATTTACTCTGCACAGGGTTTAGCTTTCTTCTCAGTTCACTATAATGGTATTTTACTTTCGAGTGGAACGCGGCAGGTGCCTTACCGCTATTTCTCAGAAAATTCGCTCAGTGGAATTGGGAGAAAAATAAGCGAACACGTGTCTCTAGTTACCCATAGATAGTTGACCATTTCTGAGAAAGCAAAGGTGAAGACTTACGTAGTACATTGTTGCCTTTGAGCGAGTAAAAGTTCATGCGTTGGCACTGAGGTTAGCGTCGCGACTTCTAAATTTTGCGCCCCGTGTTCGAAACCCGGTTATTATTTATCTTTATGTTTTTCGTTTATCTACCCACGTGTGCAGAAAATTACTACTCGAATGTTTTCCACTGTATATTTAAATGATAGTGTTCTTATTCGTCCACTAATAGTGTGTCTGAGGAATAGCTTAAAAAAATGAATGAAAAATTATTTGTAGCTGTTTTCGGTGAAATTCCTCTACTGCATCTTGATTCGTAATGAACTGCAAGCATCAGTTTTCGGAAAAGTTATCCATTATGCATGGTGTGCCGCGAAATTATTGGCAACGTGTGAAATCTTCAGCAATGTTAATGACGTTTCTTTCCCGAGTAAGATTTATACGAAGAAATGTCACTGTTGCAAACCTGTCTTCTCACGCTGTTGGTGGTGTTTCGAATTTCTGTGTACCATCGAAGTATTATACAATAAACGTATGATATTTATTTTGAAACCCAGGTTTAATTTCACTATTAATACAACGCTCTTGTATCCCCTAACTTGATACGAAATATTCATGTAGTAATCTTTGGCCGACATAAATAAATAAGGAAAGAAACAGAATAAAGTAAATATAATCCATAATCGGGTTCCGAACGCAGCAAAGCAACAGTGAGATGCTAGTGCCTCTAGTTGGGCTGAAATTATCGACCGCTAAAAAAACGCTTAAATTACATCAAAATTTTTGACGGTCGCTTTCTCAGGAACGGTCGAGTGCCTACGGATAAGCCGAAACACGTGTTTGTTTATGTTGACTCCTCTCCCACTGAGCGAAATTTCTATGACATTGGGGTACGGCACTTGCCACGTCGTGTAATCCACAGGCAGCTAAAGCATGCATCTGCAATTCGGCCAGCGCTCCTGCATGAAATTAGCGTGGGAGCCGTAACTGTCTACCTGGCCGCCAATCGCACCGCGTATGCGTCCTCTGTCCCTACCGACTTAACTCTCAGAAAGTCGGACCACGTGCTCCAGGGTGCCCGAGGGCGCTCGGAATCACTGGATTGCTCTTCCTCGTCTTATGGCCCAGCTAAAAGACTCAGACACACATACAGGACACGCAAGCTATTACTCAAGACAGAGGAAGTTTTTAAGATAGGCATTGATGGCTCGATCTTGCAATCACTAACGTTACTAATAATTAGCTTTGAACACTGATTATGAGATATCATCAATGCCTACACCAGGCGCCTACCGCCACACAGCCGCAGGACACACGTCATTCAGTTCACGGCCAGCTGTTGCGGCTCAAGGACAATATCGTCCAACAAATACCTGCTTCTTCGGTATCTTAGCAACACCGTCCAGGGTACCTCCGCGAAATAACTACATGTCGACACCGCAGACTTTTCGTTGACGGCATATTCCTACGCCGCCAGGGCTTCATATTCACACGCCATGTCATAGTCCGGATCTCACCCTGGGCAACACTGTTGCTGTTACCTCGACTCCCTCACCACCCCAGATCGCCCTCATTTGGACTTGGACTCTGCTTGGAAGTGGACTTACTTGGGATTTCTGCTTTTCGGTAATCCATCCGACCACAAGATTCATCCATGGACGTTGGTAATCGCCGGAAGCGCCAGCCCGTTCATTGGGGTTTTGTATAACAGCCGATCAAAAATTTTTAGGGCGTTGCTGCAGCTTATATGCGTCGTAGCGCGACTCCGACGTGGGTATATACACACATCACAAAAAGTTTTGCGTCGCCCCGTTTCCCAGAACCCTTCAAAATAGCCGTTGACTGTGGATATTGTATCACAGACACAGTTTCTTTGACTGTTCAGAGATGTCACTAAACACCCCCCCCCCCCCACCCCCCACCCCTCCCAAAGATGTAAACAACCATGCACGAGCAGAGGCGATTACACACGTAAGGGTCCGACAACCGCTCACTTCCAGTCATTTTATCAGGAAGGAAGTACATGGCTCATGTTGTCACAGTTCGATCGGTTTGTGCCAGGAGGGACTCTCAACAAAGGCGGTGTCCAGGTGTCTCGGAGTGAACCGAAGCAATGTTGTTTTGACATGGAGGAGATCCAGATGGACAGAAACTGTTTCTCTGTATGCGTCGCTCAGGTCGCCCAAGGGCTACTACTGCAGCAGACGACCGCTATCTACCGATTATGGCTCGGAGGAACCCTGACAGCAACGCTACCATGTTGAATAATGCTTTTCGTACAGTCACAGGACGTCGTGTTACGACTCCAATTGTGCGCAATAGGTTGCACGATGATTAACTTCACTCCCGACATCCATGGCGAGGTCAATTTTTGCAAACACGACACCATGCAGTGTGGTACAGATGGGCCCAACAACATGTCGAATGGAACGCTCAGGACTGGCATAACGTTCTCTTCAGAGATGAGTGTCGCATGTACCTTCAACCAGACAATCGTCGGAGACGTGTTTGGAGGCAACCTGAACGCCTTGGACACACTGTTGAGCAAGTAGGCAAGGTGGAGGTTCCCTGCTGCATTGGCGTGGCGTTATGAGAGGCCAACGTACGTTGCTGGTGGTCATGAAAGGCGCCGTAACGGCTGTACGATACGTGAATGCCATCCTCCGACCGATAGAGCAACCATATCGTCAGCATATTGGCGAGGCATTCGTCTTCATCGACGACAATTCACTCCCCCATCGTGCACATCTTGTGAATGACTCCCTTCAGGATAACGACATCGCTTGACCAAAGTGGCTAGCATGTTCTCCAGGCATGAACCCTATCGAACTCGCCTGGGATAGACTGAAAAGGGCTGTTCATGACCGAATGACCCAGAAAACACTCTGAGGGATCTACGCCGAATCTTCGTTGAGGTGTGGGAGAAACTGGACCAACAGTTCCTTGATGAACTTGTGGATAGTACGCAACGACGAATACACACATGTATCAAGCCAAGAGGACGTGCTACTGGGCATTGGAGGTACCGGTGTGCACAGCAATCTGGACCACCACCTGTGAAAGTCTAGCTGTGTAGTGGTACAACATGCAATGTGTGATTTCCATGAGCAATAAAAAGGGCGTAAACGATATTTATGTCGATCTCGATTCCAATTTTCTTTACAAGTTCCGGAACTATCGGAAGTGAGGTGATGCAACACACTTTTTGATATGTGTATGAGCACCACTTGTGAGCAACGGATTAGGGTGGCATTCGTGTCTTTCGGACATGCGTGCGGCAAATATAGAAACTTGAATTATGGCGCCGTCATTACTAAATGCGACGAAACAAGCCCAACGCGCTGTTTTTCTTTCCTTGGCTGCCGTAGGTCCAACCCCGGTAGACGTCCATCGGAAAATGAAGAATCTGTATGTGGCAGCTTGTCTGTCGGAAATTTTCGGTGTGGAATGATGCGACAAGGGGTCTGCTGCTTCATGAAAACACACCTCCCCGTATCGCGAATGTCCAACGCAGATCTTACGTCAACTCAAGTGAGAGGCGTTCGAGCACCCACACTATAGTCCTGATTTCTCCCAATGCGATTATCATACATTTGGCCCCTCAGAAAAGTCCTCGAAAGACCGACGATTCCTGTCGGACGAGATCGTGCACCAAAACAGTTAGGGACTTCATGGAGCAGGACACTGAGCTTAACCAGACGGTTACCTTACTTTCAGCCTGTTGCGTCGGCTGGATGATTGTCTCAGTGTTCACTGAGATTTTTACTAATTCTGGACTATATGGCCTTCTAACTGAAAGTTTTCGATCGCCTTTTATATACCTCTGTCTCTTGTGTTGGTTGTGGAGGAATACCTATGTCTCAGATGCTCACCTATGTCAGATGCTCAAGCCCTCAGTTATTCGCCCCACTTTCGTTCATGGTTACAAAATATTTATCGACTGAACCGTGAACTCGAATAAAGAATTAAATATAATAAAACACAAGACGAGTCAGTCCACCAACGGAGGGATGCGTTTCAACCCTCTAGGAGAATGTGTCTTATATTAGTTTATTCATGAACCATTCTCCTTTATACCTGAAAGTTCTTAGCCCTTTTCGTAAACTTCCCGTATGTTATTTGAGACATACAATGATCATCTATCAGATTACGACCACTTACTGAACAGTTGGTCCATATTTGGAACACCAACAGCAGCGATTCCGGCGGTATGGATTCGACCACTCCAGGGTAGATTTCCAGAGGTATGTGCCAACAGATATTTGCGCATAGCACACGCAGTTCCCGTAAATTAAATGGCAAAGATTTTTGGGAGCCGAGCTGAAGCCTGATATTTTTCAGTCGTCTTCTTACTGGTTTGATGCGGTCCGCCACGAATTCCTCTCCTGTGCCAGACCGTTCACCTCAGAGTAGCACTTGCAACATAATTCCTCGATTATTTGCTAAATGGATAGAAATCTCTACCTTCCTCTACGGTTTCTACCCTCTACAGTTCCTTCTAGTAGCATGGAAATTATTCCCAGGCGTCTTAGCAGATGTCCTATCATCCTGCCCTTCTCCTTGTTGGTGTTTTCCACATATTCCTTTCCTCTCCGAATCTGCGCAGAACCTCCTCGTTCCTCACCTAATTTTCAACATTCGCCTGTAGCATCACAACTCAAATGCTTCTATGCTCTTCTGTTCCGGACCGCGCAGAGTGGCCTCGCGGATGGAGGTACTATCTCACTGACTGCACGGCCCCTCCCACCGGAGCTTATATTCCTCTCTTGACCATGGGCGTGTGTGTTTTCATAACATAAATTAGTTTCAGTAGTATGTAAGTCTAGGGACCGATTACCTAAGTAGTTTGGTCACTTAAGATTTAACAGACATTTGAACATTTTGAACATTCTGCTCCGGTTTTCCCACAATAGATGTTTCCGTACCATACAATGCAATGCTCCACTCGTATCAAGCGAATAATAGGCTAAAACATCAGTCTGAGTTAAGTGTCATGGTCTTCAGAAGACGGTAGCACGATCTGAGGTTTGTGGCACGAACACTCATAACGCTGGTAAATGCCCTCGCAGTTGAGTAACATACAAAGAATGGGTTTCTGTTGGTCACCAGTAATGTTTAAATAGACCGCAGCTGTCATGATACCTTTGATCGCCACCACAGATCTCATGAAAGTTCAGGTGTGTATCTCCCGGAGGTTCATATCGCCTCCACGCGCCTGCGTCCGAAGCGCATCAGTTTAAAGTACCTGTTTGCCTTAATGGCAGCATATCCACACACGACTATCGACCAATTGTAACAACTAACGTGATGCATCTAAGGCGACATGTTTCCATTGACCTCCGGTGAATTCTGGGTATTGCAGTGTGCTCTAAAGTACTGTGATGTCGTTCGATCAACATAGGAAAACTTAGGGTTTGTATGCTGCGGAGCCCCACGTTCAACAGTGCACACTGAACCATGTGGGCCGAAACATTTGTGCCTGCACCAATACAGTGCTCTTTCAGAGCTCCCCGTCTGTTCTGCTTTCCAGACTCGGCAGCCTCCGAAAATCACTTTCTGTGGATGTGTCTATTTCTTCTGTGTTCACCGTTAGTCTACCATTTCCTAGAGATGTTCACGACAGTACCACAAGAATAGTCGACCAACTTCACCGTTTCCAAGATCCCTGTTCCCGGGCCCCAGGCCATAACAACTGCGGTTTCTCTCTTATGCTAGTGGCTTCCCTGTTCGCGGACTTTATCGACGACAGACTGCAGACTGCTTCCCTATTCGTCTGTGCTCCGCTTCTACAGCGTTTGTTCGTTTTATTGAATTTACAAGTGGAATGACTAGCACAATAATCATGAATAGTGCGAATAACTAACTGTATCTTAAAGACTCATCCTCTCTTTCTCCCTCTCTCTCTCTGCCTCTCCCACAATACCTCCCCCCCCCTCCCTCTCTGTCTCTCTCTCTCTCTCTCTCTCTCCCCCTAAACCTCTGTCTCTGTCTCTCTATCTCTCCCTCTGTCTCTCCCTCTCTTTCTATCTTTCTGTCTCTCTTTCTCTCTTCTGCGACCGCCCCCACCTCCCTGTTTCTCTCTGTCCTTTTCTCCTCCTCGTATCTACGTCTATCTCTCTCTCTCTCTCTCTCTCTCTCTCTCTCTCTCTCTCTCTCTCTCGTTTTCCCCACACTGCTCTTCTCCTCCACCAGCCCCTCTCTCTCTCTCTCTCTTACAAACACACACA
Organism: Schistocerca gregaria; assembly: GCF_023897955.1. Lineage (NCBI taxonomy): Eukaryota > Metazoa > Arthropoda > Insecta > Orthoptera > Acrididae > Schistocerca > Schistocerca gregaria. The sequence continues at coordinate 130,464,781 of NC_064921.1, read as the reverse complement.
CATACACACAGATACACTCAAGCACGTAAGCAAAATGTCTAATTGTGGTCTGCGAAAATGGGCTGATGTGAAAGGACAAGGAACGGGAGTCGATTTAGAAGAGATAGAAAATCCAGTACCAGAATCAGAATCATAATTTCACAGAGCTTTGTAGGACATAAGATCAAATAAGGCAGAGGGAATCTATAATATTCCATCAGTATGCATAAAATAATTGGGGAAAGTTTCAACAAAATGAGTATTCACGTTAGTGTGTAGAATGTATGAGGCTAGGAGTATACGGTCTGACTTTCGGTAAAATATCATCCACACATTCCGAAGACTGCAAGAGTTGACAAGGGCGCGAAATATCGCACAACCAGCTTAACAGGTCATGCATAAAAGTTAGTTACAAGAAGAATGGAAAAGAAAATTGAGGATGTGTTACATGACGATCAGTTTGGCGGCAGGAAAGGTAAAGGCACCAGAGAGGCAATACTGACGTTGTGGTTGCTAATGGAAGCAAGACTAAAGAATAATCAAGACACGTTCATAAGTTTTGTCGACTACGAAAAAGCGTTCGACACTGTCAAATGATGCAGGAGGTTCCAGATTCTGAGAAAAATAGGAGTAAAATTTAGGGAGATTCAAGAGGGAATAAGAAGAGTGGACGACCAAGAAAGAAGTGCTCGGATTAAAAAGGGTGTAAGGCAGGGATGTAATCGTTCGCCCCTGTTGTTCAATCTGTACATCGAAGAAACAATGATGGAAATAAAAGAAAGTTTAAGGAGCGGAATTAAAACTGAAGGTGAAAGTTTATCAATTATACGATTCGCTGATGACATTGCCATCCTGAGTGAAAGTGAAGATGAATTACATGATATGGTGAATGTCTAAACGCGCGGGGTTAGCCGAGCAATATGAGGGCGCTGCAGTCATGGCCTGTGCGGCTGGTTCCGGCGGAGGTTCGAGTCCTCCCTCGGGCATGAGTGTGTATGTTTGTCCTTAGGATAATTTAGGTTAAGTAGTGTGTAAGCTTAGGGACTGATGACCTTAGCAGCTAAGTCCTATAAGATTTCACACACATTTGTGAATGTCTGATGAAAACAGATTATGGACTGAGAGTAAATCGAAGAAAGACGAAAATAATGAGAACTAGGAGAAATGAGAACAGCGAGAAGCTAACATCAGGTTTGATGATGGTGAAACAGATGAGGTTATGGAATTCTGCAACTTATTCAGCAGAATAATCAAAGATGGACGGAGCAAGAAATTCTGCAACCTAGGTAGCAAAATAACCAACGATGGACGGAGCAAGGAGGAAATCAAAAGCGGACTAATAATGGCGAAAACGGCATTCCTGGCCTGCTAGTATCAAACTTAGGCCTTCATTTAAGGAAGAAATGTCTGAGAATATACGTTTGGAGAACAGCATTGCATAGTAGTGAAACATGGACTGTTGGATAACCAGAAGAGAAGAGAATCGAAGCATTTGAGATGTGGTGCTACAGACGAATGTTGAAAATTAGGTGAACTGATAAGGGAAGGAATTATTATGTTCTGCGTAGAATCGAGAGAAAAGGAATCTTTGGAAAACCCTGGCGAGGAGAATGATTAGACATCTATTAAGACATCAGGGAATGACTTCCATGGTACTAGAGGGAGCTGTAGAGAACTAAAACTGCTGATAGGCGGACAGAAATAGGAATATATCCAGCAAAATAATTGGTGAGGTTGGTTCCAAGTGCTACTCTGAGAGGAAGAGGTTGACCCAGGAGAGGAATTCGGATACGTACCAGAAAATCCATATTTAGGGTTCGCTGTTGATAATGCAACCTTAAACCGGTTCTTTAGATTCGGGTGGCTGGCTGCATCAAACCAGTCACAGGACTGATGACTCAAAGAAAAAAAGTCTTCTGTTTCACTGTCTTATTATGGTATATCCCAAATTACATTATGTCGAGGATGCTTTCCCGTTTCTTTGCTGCATCACATTGATCCACAGCATTGCGGTTCATATTTGCGGATTTCGAGCCAAGAGTGACACACGAGATCATTTCAAAGAACATTACATTCTATTTATTAGCGCATCAGCGTCGTTAGCCTACAGTGGCAGCAGTGATCAAATAAAACCATATCAGCACGTAGTGCTTCTACCAATTCATAACTATCTTATCTTATTTCCCCCTCCAACACACGAAGAATGGCCGCCATTTACAGTGTCACATAGGCACCGCAACACCGTTCGAAAGGGTGGCATATTAAATTGTTCCCACTTCCACAAGTGGGCTCAGAGTCTAAGTCATTGACAAGCAGAGCTGCGTGGTCCGTGCCGGGATTTGCTGTGTTGCTGGCCGTGGCACTGTTCGAAAGACTACCACATTAAATTTATTACCACCTGCTATAATGTTCTGACAGATCATGCTCTCGACAGGCCCCCTACAAAACATAATGGACCCACAAGCCTGAAAGCTATGCGCCGTTAGCGGCATCTCTGAGATCTATTTTTAAATGTCGTTCGCACCATCACTATACAGAGCCATTCATCACTTTTACACTGTATGTCTTAATGGTTGTTCTACTACTCCAAGGTTTCCCAAACTGTGTTGCACAAGAGACTGGTGTTCTGCAGGAGGCTTTTGTCCTGGCAATTTTTCTACTTTCTTATTTCTGTTTTACTGGTGATGATATAAAACTGAACTAATCACTGAATAGTCAAAACCCGAGAAGGCGGTAGGGCCTTGCCCATAATGCTACTAAGGTTCCCAATTTGAGAGAGAGATCTGACTAGAAACAAAGCGGCATAGAATAAGGTCGGCATGCCGCTGTGCTGAAAGATTCCCACAAATGACAACCATTTGGCTTCAGCCTGGAACATCATTAACCGAAGTGGGATTATCTTAAGCGCTCAGTGCCACTTCGAGCTGAGCCCTGATGACCAGCGAAGACATGTCTGGAGACGCCCCAGACAGTGATGGGATAACGACATCACTCTCTGGGGAACCATTTGTTTTCATAGGAAGACTTATTTTGCTGTCGCCCATGGCATCCTTATGTGACTCCGGTACGTCCACGTCTCTGTACTTCCCGTTTGGTTGCCCCTCATGGCAATCTATCCTGAGCTTAGATTTTAGCAAAATAATGGACCCTCCCAAATGACGAGAATTTTAATTGCTTGTCTTCGTTGTCGCCAAACCCCACCTTCGCCAACAAGGATCGATTACCAATTAAGAACGTTTGGAGCACTAAGGACAGAGTCCAACAACCATTTTGGGATTTTGACGATCTAATGCGTGAGTGTCCGCAGCTCGTGCTCTCGCGGTAGCGTTCTCGCTTTTCGTGCACGGGGTCCCAGGTTCGATTCCCGGCGGTGCCAGGGATTTTCACCTGCCTCTAGATGACTGGGTTTTGTTGTGTCGTTTTCATCACCATCATCATTCATCCCCATTACGGTCGGAGGAAGGCAATGGCGAACCAACTCCACTAGGACCTTGCCTAGTACGGCGGTACTGGTCTCCCGTATCGTTGACCTACGCTCTGTCAAGGAGTATGGGACATCATCATCATCATCAATGCGTGAGTGGGACAGAATTGGCACGATATCCCCAAGGAGGACATCCAACAACTGCCTCAATCAATGCGAAGTTAAGTAACTGCTTGCGTTAAGATCATGTGTGGACCAAAACGTTACCCTTTCGCTCAATTTATGAAGGACTTTCTCTTCAATAAATGATCCAATGTTTATGAAATTGTAATCATTTGTTTGTCTGTACATGTACATAAAGTCTAGAGACTTCCGACCCCTTCGGATAATTTCTTCGTGGTGTGTTCTTTTTTTGTTCACGGTATGTATAGGTCTATGGGCATTTTGAGTTTTGAGCATATCGGGTTGTGTATCTACAAAACGCCATTTGTGCAACGTTTCTGCTTTCCATTCATGAAACATGCTGCAGAAAGATATCTTTTAGTTATGGAGGCGTGCGGAGAACATGCTCTGTCTGTGATAACGTGCAGAGATTGTTTTCGACGATTCAGTGACTTCAGTTTTGAGCTGATTGACAAAGTGTGATCTGGTAGGTGTTGTGCACTATGACTGTCTGCAAGTGAGTCTAACACTGAATGCTGAATACTAAAAAGCACAGTCACTCAGTCTGAATGTTTCACTTATAGACAGACATGCACCACATGTTCAGCTCCATGACAAAGACATTCTGAGATGGGTGGGAAGATTGGCAGAGGTCCATGACTTAGTAATCACTGTCACACACTGAGGCCATTCCCTATGCTTCAGAGGTCACTCCGGTTGCATATATCCTCACGAAGTAGTCGACCACTAATACCGCACTCTTGCATACTTGATATATGCATGTTCCGTTCTTTATCTCATATGAATGGAATCTCACTCGTATACTCAGCTATCGTTTCTGCACTTTGGTGACTTCGTCTGTCTACACTTCCGTCGCGCCCAATAAATTCGGAACTGTCTTCGTTCTTCATTTGGCAGGATGTGTACTGCGCACCATTCTGCGATGATGGACAAATGCACTAGTCTCTCAAGAACATGAATCTTATGATGACATACATGATTCTTACCACTGCACTACTTTACATCTTTTACATTTTCTGATCGAATTAAGTATATTCTTCACCTTCACTGAGTGAAGTCGGTACCACTGACGGCATTTTCTCGGACGAATTCGCTTTGCTTTGCTAACAGGTGAAGAATGACCATGCTCATCGTAGTTTTGTACCGTAGGAAGCCGGGGACAGGATGTTATTGTCGGTGGCAGATATTCTCTTTTTACAACACAAATGCACATGTGGATTTACACGATTCTTTATTTACATGAAGATCTTAGCTGCTGCTTAACCTTAGTAGACTTCAGACAATATCGATAATCTCGTTATTACAAACCGCAATCTGGCTGCTAGTCTCGATCTGGTCGCTATGCCCTGTCGTAGCCAGAGTCAGTCGCTGAGGCAGTTCGGTCAGTGGCGACGGCCAAAATACATGCTGTCGAGAGGGCGTTGTCAGAGTGTTGCTTGCAAGTCTGTCTCTGGCCTCTCTCGTGATAGGCCCGCTCATTATAGCGCCTAGTTTCGATCTTCGCTTTACATCTTTGCCGACCGGTGTGCTGGTGACAGCTTACGCCAGCACAATCCTCCTCCCCAAAAAGCCGGACCAATGATGGGAAGACGCGAACGACAACAGGGAGGAAAGCAGGACGCTGGATGTAGAGATGAGCCGGGATCCGTGACGGTGGAGGATGGTGTACTCTCGACAGTACCACGCCGTCTACCGAACGAGGCACCAGGAACATCCTCAGAAAAACTGCTGCCAGGGCAGGCGTCCGGGTATGAGGGCCTGTCTTGGAGCGATGACAGCGACGGGGACGGTGGGTCCTCGTCCTTTGGGTCGGGGTGGAGACGGTGGGGCCGAGGTCGCGTCGTCTATCCGTTTCTCCTGGGGTGCCCTTGTGGCATCAGCGGGCGGCTGCAATGACCGCGCGGTCTGGTGAGGTCGTGAATATGGGGGAAGAAAAGCAGGAGAATCACGTGGCAAATGACACGCACGAATTTGGTTCTGGTGTCGGCACTGCAATCAAGTACATAAATTAGCCAATGCATTCCTTAATCACGCCGCTTTCCCTTCACCCACATTTGCCATACACCTTGAAAAGAACCAGAATGCACTGCGCAAAACAATACTTGCGGACCACTGGCGGCGCAGGATGCTGTGGTCAGTGTAGCAAGTGTAGCAGCGGATTGGTTTTCGGAGCATGCGCGTCATTGTGACGTCATATGTTCAGAGTGTGCGTCCATGCCCTGCCAAGTACAGAGCTGTCGCGCTAACCGTTTAGTGTAAAAGTGCCCGATGGACCCGACCATGAATAAGTTCCGCCTGTGATGGAGCGTCTCGAGGGTGGGAGCAATAGGACGCGAGAAAGAGTTGCAGTGCCCTGTTCCCGTGCGTTGGTGGTGCGAAGCTTGGCCATCTGTTTTTTAAAATCACATACGAAGCTTTCAGTTTCTCCTTTGCACTGGGGGTGAAACGGAGCACTTGCTACACGCCGAATGACGTTGCGTTGATGGCAAATGAGGGTGCTGGGAAAGAAGCGTGATCCAGGAACGCATTGGCTCTTTTATGTACTTTTTTGCAGGTCCCGATGATTTGCAGAGCCGCTACCAGAACCAAATTCGCGTGTGTCATTAGCCCCGTGATTCTGCTGCTTTTCACGTGAAGTGAACTGTGGCTTGTTGCCCGACACAATCACTTTTGGAAAACATTTAATGCAAAATGTTGAGGGCAACGCTGGAATGGTACTACGTCATGTGGTAGTGTTTATAGTCACCGCAAATGGAAACTTACAATGAGGCAACAGGTGTTCCAAAATGGTCCTTAAGTCAATGTGCGCACGTTGCCATGGCGACTGGACCAAACTGACAATTTCTGTGGCGGAGCGAATTGGTTTTCCGCGCATGCACGTCACTGTGACATCATCTGTTCAGTGTGGGCGTCGATGACCGGCCAAGTAAAATGCTCTTGCGTTAACTGTTAAGTGCAAACAATTCCCCAATGGCCTTGGTGGAACGAACGCAACACATCCTTTTGCAACACCTTGGTAATAAACAAACGCAATTGTCCACTGTCATATTGAACGAGAATCACAACCTGTTGAACTGAAAGGTTATGCCGACGAGCGAAGTGTCGGCGCATTATTGAGTTCTGGGTATTGTTCAATGAATGAGGCCGAGACGTGCGAATGTAGTGCAACAAAATCTTGAGATCTTTGTGTGCTTCGGTGGCCTGTGCAATTCTTCTGTACAGCAAGAGTAAAGATTCCAGCAATTCAGAGTCCTGCCTGTCGGTTTAGCAACAAGATGCGCCAGATGCATCAGAATCAGAGTCCGGACCGATCGGAAGACGAGATAGGGCGTCTGCATTCCATGCTTTGCCGTAGGTCTATATACAATGTCATACTTTTACTGCGAAAGCGACGCAGCCCAGCGTTGCAATTTTTGAGAAGCGCGTGTAGGAACCCGCTTTTATGGATGAAACAAGAACTGCGAACTCTTATGATCTGTCACTAAAAAGAACTTGCGACCATACAAATAGTGACGGTATTTTGTCACACCATACACAATGGCGAGAGCTTCTTTTTCCATTTGAGAATAACTGCACTAAGTTTGAGTTTGCAACTTTGAGGCAAAAGCAGTAGATCTGTCTTGTGCACGAATTCTGTGCCAAATTGCAGCGCCTATTCCGTAGCCAGGAGCATCGACTTGCAAAACTACTGGCCTGGCAGAGTCAAAATATACTAAACATCTGTCACTAAGCAAAGCATCTTTGAGTTCCTGAAATGCGTCTTGACAGTCTTTAGTCCATATAAAAGGTACATTTTTGCGACACAAGTGATGCAATAGAGCCGAGATCTGAACGGCATTAGATATGAACCGAATCCAGTTTGTCATCTTGCATAGTACTGATTACAGTTCAGACATTTCGAGGAACAGACACGTCTCGGATGCAAGCAAATGAAATTAGAGGGGGTCCACTCCACAATTGTTTATCATATGATCTATGTACTGTAGTTTAGTTCGAAAAACGTCACACTTTCCGAGACGACGCTTGAGTGCTGCTTCTGACAAGAGTATACAAATTGGCAATGTGTTTCTCTGGTGTACGATATGTGACGACAATATCGTAGAAGTAGTTTGAACAAAATGGCACGTTAGCAGTCAGCTGTTCCAAGTAACGTTGAAAAATGGTGGGTGCGGAAGCAATGCATAGGGGCAAACGCATGTACCTGAACAGTCCTAAGACTGTAATTACAACAAACACTTTCTGTGATTCTTCATACAAAGGAATTTGCAAGTAGGCATCACGAAAATCTATCTTAAAAAGGTAACGTCCTGCACCAAGCCTGTGCATGAGATCTTCAGGGCGAGGTAACGGATAAGTGTCAACTACTGTCTGTGGGTTGACTGTAGACTTGAAGTCAATACCAATGCGAAAGCAACCAGAAGACTTAGGCAACAAAACGAGGGTCATTGACCATTGACTACCTTGAGTGGGAGCCAGTACACCTTTATCTGGCAGTTCTTTCAATTCACTGGCTACTTTGTCTGCCCCAATAGCTGAATGGTCAGCATGACGGACAGCAGTCCTAAGGGGCCAGGGCTCGATTTCTGGCTGAGTCTGGCATTTTTCTCTGTTCAGAGAAGGGGTGTTGTGTTGTTTTCATCATCATTTCATCCCCATCCGACTTGCAGGTCTCCCAACGTGGCGCTGAATGTAATGAAACCTGCACCAAGGCGGCCGTACCTGCCCCGTAAGGGGCTACTTTGCCTCGTAATGCAATTGGAAGGGGCGGGCCGAGATAAACTTAGGCCGTGAATTCTCTTTTATTGTAACATGCACTACAAATCTTTTCGCTTTTCACGTTACTTCTGAAAGTCGTTCAGAAAATTCTTTAAACAAGTCTTTGATGCTAAAGTCGACACTAAAAGTACACTGCCTTGGGTGTTAAGGCCAAAAAAATCAAAGGGAAATAAACCGAGTATGTTCTCGCTGTCACTTGATTCCAACACAATAGAATTAACTGTACTGGTGTGAGATTTGTAAGTGGCTAGCAAACTACACTGTCCAAACACTGGAATTTCCTGTCCGTTGTAAGCAGCGAGGTGCTTGCTAGATTCAGAAAGGCTTGGTAAGCCTAACCGCTAGTACGTGACTCGATTAAGCAAAGTCATTGAGGCACCTGCATCTAACTGAAAGTTCACACGACCAACAGCCATTCGTAATGGGACAAATAGTTCGTCAGAGTGTCGTTGCACAGCATTAGGGCGGAAAGGAGGCACAACATTGATCTTATTTTTGTCGAAGCCGGTTTAGGTTTTGAAAACACAGCATTCAATGCACAGGACCGAGCCTGTTATTTTTTTATTTTTTATTCTTTTTAAATGGGAAAAATTGGCATTTTGTGCCGTTGGAAACAAACTGCGTGTAACACGTGATTGGAAATCCTGTCTTTTACGGTGAGCATAACATCTGGGGCAGATTTCACTAAATTTACAGGCCCGCTTTCACGTCTACGTGGCTGTACACATGGTTGTGTACGCGCTCGTTGTTGTGGTGGCTTGGAGTGGTCGGAAACAAAGGGCGACACGACCAGACAAATCCGGGCCTGGTCAGATTTATCAGACGCTGCGGCAGCCGAATCATATTGCTCTAAGATTTGCAATCCTTGAGGAAGTCATGGATCTGAGTACTTTAAGATTTGAAACTTCCTGGCAGATTAAAACTGTGTGTCGGACCGAGACTCGAACTCGGGACCTTTGCCTTTCGCGGGGAAGCGCTCTACCAAGCTGCCCAAGCACGACTCACGCCCTGTCCTCTCAGGTTTACTTCTGCAGTACCTCGTCTCCTACCTTCCAAACTTTACAGAAGCTCTCCTGCCAGTAAGTCTCATATCAGCGCACATACAGCTGCAGAGTAAAAATCTCATTCTGCCTTAAGATTTGTTCCCGTATTCTACTATCTGGGACAATGAATGTTATTGCATCTCGTAACGTGAGATCACTGTAAAGGTTGACAAAACTACACTTAAATTTACACTTCTTAGTTACACCCGTTAATTCTGTGTGCCATTGGCGGTACGTCTGTTCCGGCTTTTTCTGAAAGAACTGATATGCAGCTGCAGCTACTTGGACTTTCTGCTCATAGTACTGATCTACAGCAGCCATTACTTTGCCATAGCTGAGTTCGTTGGGAGACGCGGTTGGGAACAGTTTTTGTATTAACCTGAACACTAGGAACCCCGCCGTCGAAATTAAGTATTGTAACTTAATAAAACCTACAACACGATGAACTTCACAATGTACTGGAACTGGTTCCGGTATTCGGGCCATTCTTCTTCTGTGTCGGTAGATTGGCATAACAGTGGTATGCTGGTCGGTGTCACTTGTTGGGCTGTTAGGTAGATTGGTTGTGAGTGATCAGTGGCATTTTGCTGGAGCACCAGTGTATTTGCAAGTACCTCGCCTTGGATCTCGTACCAATCCTTGTGGCGTGTACTGAGTCTCGGCTCCCTTACCTTTGCCGGAGGAGTTAAGAGGAGGCTCTCGCCAAGAACGTGGACAGCGCATATGCTCCTGCCAGCCCGCCCCGATGGGGAATTGAAATACAGTAAAGGTAAAAAAAAAAAAAAAATCGTGGACAGTTGGCGTTCGATGTTACGTGAGTCCCGAGTGCGCTTTTAGTGGCGCAGGAACCGACCACGTGTATGGGGCAGCTTGGTGGAGAGCCTTTCCTGTCGCCTGTAAGGAGACCTGTTACTGCCTTGGTTTGCGTGCTGCCGGCTCCGGACACGGCTGTCTACGGTCGTCCGCTGCCTTACTGCTGCCTGCTGTACCCTCAAAAGCCATATCGGACGTCCAGCGAAAAGTTAAGTAAGATTGTACTTAGGGCATGTGTGTGAAGGTATTGAGGTCTGCTGCCTCACATTTGGTAACTGTAAGCGCATGGGTAGTACCATGGAAGTAAAGGTGTGCCCATATAGACTTCATGGTGTTTAAGACTCGTGTTAAATATTAATATAAAGCACGAGTATAGCTCTTCCAGCTCGTGGGAAATTATTGTTTGATGTAACACGTACTCTGTTGATGGTTCAAATGGTTCAAATGGCTCTGAGCACTATGGGACTTAACATCGATGGTCATCAGTCCCCTAGAACTTAGAACTACTTAAACCTAACTAACCTAAGGACATCACACAACACCCAGCCATCACGAGGCAGAGAAAATCCCTGACCCCGCCGGGAATCGAACCCGGGAACCCCGGCGTGGGAAGCGAGTACTCTGTTGATGTAATACATATTCTGTTCATCAAATATAGTGCATACGAGTGTTTGGCAGCCTTTTCGTAGTGAGCCCCAGTAAAACTTATAATGAAATTTTCAGAATGGTGCTCGTTACGGTTTCAATGAATAGTGAGCCACAATAGTTCACGTAGTTGAATTGTGACTAAGACTGCAGTGCCCGTTGGCCTTGCTAATAATTATAAGTTTTTTAAAAATATCTTAATAGCAGGGAATATTACTTAAGGTTCATTTACATCTGCATCCATACTCCGCAAGCCACCTGACGGTGTGTGGCGGAGGGTACCTTGAGTACCTCTATCGGTTCTCCTTTCTACTCCAGTCTCTGATTATTCGTGGAAAGAAGGATTGTCGGTATGCCTCGGTGTGGGCTCTAATCTCTCTGATTTCATCCTCACGGCCTCTTCGCGAGATATACGTAGGAGTCAGCAATACATTGCTTGACTCCTCGGTAAAGGTATATTCTCGAAACTTCAACAAAAGCCCGTACCGAGCTACTAAGCGTCTCTCCTGCAGAGTCTTCCACTGGATTTGGCGATTACGAAAGCGTGCTGCTCTCCGTGGGATCTACTCTATCTCTTCTATCAACCCTATTTGGTACGGATCCCACACTGCTGAGCAGTATTCCAGCACTGGCCGGACAAGTGTACTGTAACCTGCTTCCTTTGTTTTCAGATTGCATTTCCTCATGATTCTTCCAATGAATCTCAGTCTGGCTTCCGTATTACCGACGATCAACTTTATATGATCATTCCACATTAAATCACTCCTAATACCTTCTCCCAAATAATGCACGGAATTAACTGCTTCCAGCTGCTGACCTGCTATTTTGTAGCTAAATGATAAATGATCTTTCTTTCTATGTATTCGCAGCACATTACACTTGTCTGCATTGAGATTCAATTGCCATTCCCTGCACCATGCGTCAATTCGTTGCAGATCCTCAGGCATTTCCGTACAATTTTCCGTTGTTTCAACCTCTCGATATACCTCAGCATCATCCGCAAAACGCCTCAGTGAACTTCCGATGTTATCCACAAGGTCATTTATATATATTGTGAAAAGCAGCGGTCCTACGACACTCCCCTGCGGCACACCTGAAATCACTCTTACTTCGAAAGACTTCTCTCCATTGAATGACATGCTGCGTTCTGGTATCTAGGAACTCTTCAATCCAATCACACAGTTGGTCTGATAGTTCATATGCTCTTACTTCGTCCATTAAACGACTGTGGGGAACTGTATCAAACGCCTTGATTGATAAGACCTGCGCTGTTGGTTGTACCTTGCCTGTGTAGATCATTCGTAGTGGGGCAAAGGCAGTATGCCGTTTTATTAGTGAATAATTTAACCTATTATTTAAAATCTTTTGTTGGTTGTGTACATTGTCCCTGCGGACCTTTTCTGTGCACTTGTTAAATGTTACAGCTGGCTGACTGGTGTTTTGAAGTAAGCGCTACCTTTGAACCTATGGGTACCGGGGCTGTGAAGTCCTGGGTAGCGGGAGGTGACTCCGGGTCGAAGCCCGAGAAGTGGGTCTTGTACTAACTGCCGGCTTCCGCCTTCCGCCTTGACTTCTCCAAGTTAAGTTTTCGTTCTGCCTTCGAGCGACCTGGCGTCACTCCTGGCTAATTAATTCTGGTGCTAATTATGTTTACTTGGGTATTTATTAAACTTCGTCCGAAGAGCAACATGCAATTGTGAAGTAATTTAAGCCGTCAGGCGCATAATTGATAGTGGTTTTAAAATTTTCTTGTATCTGAGATAGACTTTGTTTCATAAAAGGACATTGGTAGCAGATTTACTAAATTCTTGTGTCTTACGTTTCTTATTACCTAAAGTAATTAAGATATTGTTGTTTTAAAGGTATTTGTTTATATGATTGTTAAATAAAACGCGTGATAACGGAAGGGGTCCTGTCCTTCCCATTCGTTTCCCTATTCCCTAGTAGAATGTCTCTGTGCGGCTGCAATAGCTTGTTAAGCCAGCAGTTGTCGTATCGTCGTCGGCAAAGCAGTAACTTATTGGTTCTGAAACTGAAAAGCTTGTTTTAGATCCATCACATAGGCCGTCTGCGGCTGAGGCTCCGGGGCAGGAGGTGGAGGGGGCGGAGAATTGATGGTTTAGACAAAAACTTTCTATCAAAATGCAGGCATAGTCTCTGAAAAGAGAAATCTGATTAGTTCTGGAGAGCCCCTCCTGGAATTCATGCTAGAACACAACAACAAATTAGCGACTAGAAACACTTGAAAATGATCACCTGTACAAGCTAAAACACAAGAGGAGCAAGCAAAATCTTCTGCCAATTTGATTAATTTCGATCGCCACCGAATTATTCTTGTCGCCACTGTGGAATCCTCGTCGCCACTGTACTGTCTTCGTCTGTAGGAAGTAAGTGAAAGGATGTCCCATGTCAACACGGGTTTAGAAAACATCGTTCGTGTGAAACACAATTAGCTCTTTATTCATATGAAGGGCTGAGTACTATTGACAAGGGATTTCACATCAATTCCGTATTCCTGGATTTCCGTAAGGCTTTTGACACTGTACCACACAAGCGGCTCTTAGTGAAATTGCGTGCTTATGGAATATCGTCTCAGTTATGTGACTGGATTTGCGATTTTCTGTCAGAGAGTTCACAGTTCGTAGTAACTGACGGAAAGCCATCGAGTAAAACAGAAGTGATTTCGGGCGTTCCCCAAGGTAGTGTTATAGGCCCTTCGTTGTTCCTTATCTATATGAACGAATTGGGAGACAATCTGAGCAGCCGCCTTATGTTGTTTTGCAGCTAACGCTCTCATTTATCGACTAATAAAGCCATCAGAAGATCAAAACAAATTGCAAAACGATTTAGAAAAAAATATGTAAATGGTGCGAAAAGTGTAAGTTGATCCTAAATAACGAAAAGTGTGAGGTCATCCACATGAGTGCTAAAAGGAACTCTTTAAACTTCGGTTATACGATAAATCAGTCTAATCTAAAAGCCGTAAATTTCACTAGATACCTAGGTATTACAGTTACGAACGACTTTGTTGGAAAGAACACATGGAAAATGTTGTGGGGAAGGCTAACCAAAGGCTGCGTTTTATTGGCAGGACACTTAGAAAATGTAACAGACCTGCTAAGGAGACTGCCCGCACTACGCTTGTCCGTCCTCTTTCAGTATACTGCTGCGCGGTATGGGACCCTTACCACATAGGACTGACGGAGTACATCGAAAAACTTCAAAGAGAGGCAGCACGTTTTGTATTAAAGCTAAATATGGAAGAGAGTGTCACAGAAAAGATACAGGATTTGGGCTGGAAATCATTAAAGGAAAGGCGTTTTTATTTGCGACTCCAGCTTCTCACGAAACTCCAATCACAAACTTTCTCCTCCGAATGGGAAAATATTTTGTTGATACCTACCTACATAGGGCGGAACGATCACGAGGATAAAAAAGGGGAAATCAGAACTCGTATGGAAAGATATAGGTGTTTATTCTTTCCGCGCACTAAACGGGATTGGAATAATAGAGAAATGTGAAGGTGGTTCGATGAACCCTCTGCCTGGCACTTAAATGTCATTTGCAGAGGATCCATGTAGACGTAGATGTAGATGGGTGACCGGTATCCTCTTTCTACAACACAAATTCACACGTGGATTAACACGGTTCTTTATTTACATGAACAGATAGCTGCTACTTAACCTTAGTAGAGTCCATGTGCAGTGGTACAAACTTATCCGTAGTAGTTCTCTTGCTGACACTATCGATAATCCTGCCATTGCAAACTGTAGTCTCACTGCTAGTCTCGATCTCGTCGCTACACCCTGTCGTAGCCAGAGAGAGCAGTGAGGCAGTCTGGTCAGCGGCAGCGGCATAAGTACCTGCTGTCAAGAGGGCGTTGGCGGCGTGTTGCTTGCAAGTCTGTCTCTCGCCTCTCTCGTGATAGGTGCACTTCATCCAGCGCCTACTTTCGATCTTCACGCTAAATCTTTGCTGAACGGTGTGATGGTGACAGCTTACACCAGCACACTCATGCTGTTAGCTTTTTGTTAACAAGAAATGGGGAAGAGAGTGGAGAGGCTGATACTTATTGGCCTAGGACGTGGAAGAGGTGGTGGTGAAAATCGTCCTAGATCATTAGCTGTTCCAGAACTCTCATAGTGGTGTGCTGGCCTTGGCACATGTCGCAGCCTGCCTCCGCAGTGGTAGCGTGAGTCTCGGAGTGGATAGTGGGCAGGGGGGGGGGGGGAGTGGCCGTTTGGTAGGGGGGGAAGCGGGACACGGGATGGGGCGAGCACACCCTAACTGGATACGCTGCCCGCAGTAGTTCTAGTGACCGAGCAAAGATGCAATGACCGAATACGTAGCACCTAACTTCTAACACATTACACGTGTCATTATCCGTGTGAGACTGCAGCCAGTACGGGCTTCTCATTTGTGGTGTGTGTCTCTCTGTAATCATTCAGTGCGAGGAAGCCAGTGCAGTATGACGTAAGACTGAAACAAATGTTTACACATTGAGGAGACGGGAAGGTCTAAAATGCGAAGTATGGAGCACATTTTTGTTGGTTGTAGATGAAAACGGTGCGTCTACTGGGTACGCATCATGCATAAACTGCTCCACATTATTGTGTTTCCAATCGGGAACCACTCATTTAAAGAAATACAGTTACAAGAAACCTCACAAAGATACAGCTCCTTCAGAAATACCAGCAGTAATAAAAAGTAGTATTACAGCAAAGTATGTTGCAATGCGTGCTAAAGATATGAAACTTCTTAATGCTGTTTCTGGTGAAGTTTTCAGAGAACTAGTCCAAGAATTAATACATCTAGGTGCGCTTTATGAAGAAGTTAACGTGGCAGATGTCATGCCACATCCCTCTACTATAAGCAAACATGTCAAAGAACTATCTGATGCAATACGGTACACAATAATGCCTTCTGTTATTGCGGAAGTTGTTAATAAAACATGTGCTGCGACAGTGCACTATTTGACGCTTACAAAGTATGTTCCAATGCGTGCTAAAGATATGAAACTTCTTAATGCTGTTTCTGGTGAAGTTTTCAGAGAACTAGTCCAAGAATTAATACATCTAGGTGCGCTTTATGAAGAAGTTAACGTGGCAGATGTCATGCCACATCCCTCTACTATAAGCAAACATGTCAAAGAACTATCTGATGCAATACGGTACACAATAATGCCTTCTGTTATTGCGGAAGTTGTTAATAAAACATGTGCTGCGACAGTGCACTATTTGACGCTTACAACACATTACATTAATACAGATTGGTCTCTTGTGATCAATGTTTTATTTACAACAAAATTCCCGGACGTTGGGAAGACGGGAGTAAATATTATAAAAGAAAGTGCTCCATGAATTTATCTGTGTTACGTACCCGTTCTTGGAAACGTTACTTTTGTATTAAAAGAGAGAGAGAGAGAGGCGTTGGATTTGTACAGTACAGAGCAGCGAGCCGGGACGAGGCGAGATGAGACGTCAGGGGTGACCGGTCATGCTCGGTTATCCGCGTGTCCGGAATCCGGACAACAGACATGGGGCGAGTACGTGGCCGAGCCGAGTCGTATGGGGCAGGACAGGAGCGGCTCGGTCCACCCGTCAACAGGCGAGCTGTGACCGGTCAAACATGGAGCGTTGCAGCACTCTACTATCTACATTACGGCTGTGGCGTCACGGCATCCTCGACCAGATTGGAACGCGCACGCTGTGCTGTGTTGGGTGACAGAGGGGGTAACGTCTTCATTGTGGTAGGTCCTGTGAGGTGAGGCTGTGGTGATACAGTGCTAGTTCTCTACCTCACGTTTTCAGATAAAAGTGCGTTCCTCTCCGATAGTTCGCAGGCGAGGGTGTACTGCTTTAAAGCATAGATTTATCGTTGTGTTGTGATTGTATTTGTTTTTATGAGACTATTAGGGACAATCTTGTAATGTCATATATATTATTAATGCAGGTTGTAACGCCCGCTAAATCACGGAAGGCTAACACGTAAGTTGAATTGTGGAAAATTGCGGTCGGATTCATTTCACAATTGTAATTTATTATCATTTAGTTCACAAACACTCTTTTGAAAAATTTAAAATTGCTTTGCGGCTGAAGGCCTCCAAACAGATGCTTTAGAATAAGTTCAATTTTGAAAAGACATAACATACAGTTAAATTTACAAATAAGATAAATCGCCTCCGCACATGAGATCAGCATGCGGAGCGGCTGGAGGCCGCCGGATTAAATGTTCAAAATTCCAAATGTACTGTGATGATTACTGAAGTCAGTAGGTCACAATGTTTTAAGGCGCTAACAGGGCTGATGGTCCACAAGGTGCACAGAAAGAGACGAACAAACTCAATAAGATTGCTGCAGGCTTCAAAGTTAAATTCTGCAAATTAAAGAATATATATTGCAACAATCGGTAAAACAATACATTAAGTTTAAAAATTTCCTTTTGTAACAAACGGTTCGAATGGCTCTGAGCACTATGGGACTTAACATCTGAGGTCATTAGTCGCCTAGAACTTAGAACTACTTAAACTAAGCTTAGGACATCACACACATCCATGCCCGAGGAAGGCTTCGAACCTGCGGCCGTAGCGGTCGCGCCGTTCCAGACTGAAGCGCCTAGAACCGCTCGGCCGCACCAGCCGGCCTTTTGCAACACCAACGGCGGAAGGCCCACAATAACTTGTAAAATCTTTCAGAGGAAATTAATATAACCTTACAAGATCAGAGGGTGATAATGTTTGGACTTGAAGTAAACTCTGAAAACATGTTTCCAGGGCTGAAGGCCCACAACAAACTTTGCCACATTAAACAGATAAAATACAATTACATTACAACCACATTGAGACTTCCAAAAGGATAATTAAGAGAACGGCACTCAGGAGTCTCCAGTGCATCGGTCTGCCCTCGTGCACTTAGGGGAGACAGGTGGTGAGTCCAACTACGCTTAATTCGTGCGAACCCAACCAAGGGAAAGTCACGGACGGACTGACTACGACGGAGTACACGAGAATTCAAGCCCCCCCCCCCCCCCCCCCCACCAAACAAAAAAAAGTTACAAGTATCATTATCCCCAAACAAAGGTGTATTTGAACTGATCCACCAAAACTACGTATCATGTTAAGCAGCAACAACAGGTGAGTAAAAGACACTGCCTAAAATCTTCGTCAGCGGCCAGGGCAGGCAACCAGAACACTAAAGGCCACAAGGCTGAGAATTCCACTGGTTCACTTGACTATGAAACTAGATAATACGGTTAACTTCATCCAAAATGAACACTGCCTGATTTTAACTTAGCGGTCAGGCAGGTAAACAGAACACTAACGGCCACAAGGCAGAAATTTCCGCTGGTGCACTTGACTATAAATAAATTAATTTAATCAATTACACCTGTCGGTGCCTATCTCGAACTCTTCACATGGTGTTGCTCACTGGTAAACCTCTACAACAGCAACGCTGGAACCAACAACGTAATGCTCAAAACCACTCAACCTTCACGTCCTGGGTCGGTGAGCAGCGATGCTCGTGCCGATCGGACAGCTCCAGACAGTCTGTGACACTGCACAGAGACCGCCAGAAGGCCCAGTTGACTATACCACACGGACATGTCCTCGGACCAACCGACCGACCAACAATACACAAAGGTCTGGCCCAGCTTAAGTGATGCGTGGCGGCAACGGCTGAGTGGGCGATGTCCACGCAGGGCTCACTGCTGCTGCAAGCCGGCGACTGGCTGGCCCGGGCTGCGCTCCAGACGCGTCGCAACTCCCTGGCAGGGCCCAACTCACGACCCGAACTGCCCCGCCGTGAACTCTCCTCTTCGCACGTTCCGACTCACTCCACGACAGATGACACCCGGGAAGCTGTGGTGTCACCGCCTGACACCACACTTGCTAGGTGGTAGCCTTTATATCGGCCGCGGTACGTTAGTATACGTCGGACCTGCGTGTCGCCACTATCAGTGATTGCAGACCGAGCGCCGCCACACGGCAGGTCTAGTCTAAAGAGACTCCCTAGCACTCGCCCCAGTTGTACAGCCGACTTTGCTACCGTTGGTTCACTGTCTACATACGTTCTCATTTGCAGAGACGACACTTTAGCATAGACTTCAGCTACCTCATTTGCTACCACATAGCAAGGTGCCACATTCAGTTACTATGTCTTCTGGATAGAAAATATTGTGACTCATTTACCGTCAAGAGTGGCGTTCATCATTAATGGATTAAAGTTAAGTATCAAACTACTTACGACCGCTTTCGGAATTCCAATTCCTTGTCATGTTCCAGACCTCAGGTTAGTATAGTTCGTCCTTTCTCATGCTAGCCTGCGTGATCCAAAATGCGTGCATTTCGGCCTTCATTAGTAACACGGTGTTGGCTCTTCTGCCAAAACAACAGAAGTAACAGCAGCCGAGCAAAGATCCTATAAGAGGGGAGGTATCGATACGCGTTACTAGGGCCAATGACGGTCAGGCAAAACAGCAACTCAGTAACGCCAGTAATTTAAATCAACGTGGTGAGATGGAAATATGTTATAAAAAGGTGTACAGTACCAAGTGGTGGGACGGCGAGCCATGCACGAGTCAGTATTTTTGATGAATTGCAAAATTGTTAGAATTGTTTTCTTACCATAACACACTGTGGTACTTGTTAATCAGTGTATTTTGTTTACACATCGCGTATAGCTACTTGTTCGGTCAATTATTCACTTATATTTTACAGGGGTACTGTCCGTTTCAACTTTACGAAACTTGCTCAGATTTTTTTTATACAGGAAGAATGCATCGAAAGAAACATAATGCCAAAATTTTAGTTGCCAAGTACACTGCAATTATCTTTTTAAAATGTTGAATGTTGTCCAATTCGTTGCTCGTCGGGCGCCTGGCGACATGCACTGCCGAAACTGTAACAGACATCGCATGCAAAACATGTCGTTCGTTGGCAACATGTCGGTAAACACTAATACGGTACAACGCTATCGCAATTTGTAAAACGAGTTTCAGTAGCTGTTGATGTTTGCTCTCACACAATTGATCACGGTTACTGCTCAACCGAATTTGCAACTCATATAATATTTATAATAATTAGGAGTTGCCCTTGCTGTGTCGCTAACTGTTAACAATTGAGATACAACTGACTTAACTTTCTTTGTGATTTCTTGGCATGTGCTTGCCTTGCCCCTGTCTTAGTTCAACTTCCATAGTTTCATTGCACTGTGGAATCCAATTTATCTTTCCAATCTTGTAATGATAAAGTACGAAGAATGTTAGCAATCCTAATCACCTACTTAATCTGAAGACCTACACATGTGCTACTTATTATGAATGGACATTTATTCGAATTATTTCTACATTTCGTTAGAAATTGTGGAAACGTCAGCAGGAAATGACTTGAATGATTTCATGAATTGTGGTTCAAACGATCTTGTCCAGAACAAAAACGGAGTACCTTCCAAGCCCAAGGAAAACAGGCAGAGTCTTAGCTTTCAGTCAGAAAGAAGGACATAATTTTTTTGGTTACGCGAAGGAGGAAGAAAACACTTAAGCACTGTGCTAAGCCGCTTTCGTTTCGTAAAATCTGAACATGAGTGTATAAATGGAAGGTATATTTACTTGAAGCCCAAAATATAGCAGGTGGCGGTGGCCGAGTGGTTACAGCCGCTTCAGTCCGGAATCGCGTGACTGCTACGGTCGCAGGTTCGAATCCTGCCTCGGGCATGAATATAAGTGATGTCCCTAGGTTCGTTAGGTTTAAGTATTTCTAAGTTCTAGGGGACTAATGACCTCAGATGTTAAGTCCTATAGTGCTCAGAGACATTTGAACCATTTGAACCCAAAATATACGTCAAAATGAAACTCGCTATAGTGTGAAAGGAAAGCTATTCCAAAACTTGGAACTCGTCGTCAATGTCATTACAATGTTACCGAGAGAGTTCTAAGAGACTGGGATTTCTGAACTGCAAGTGAGATGACCACCATTGATTTGCAGGCTTCTTAGACTTGGTTAAACAGCTTCAGGAAATTATACTATAAAACTAGTGGCAAAATTGTAAAGTTTACCTCAGGTGAACTTAAAGAGGACAAATCATTAATAGGTAATACTATACAGAAATCTGAAACTGATGTGAAGACGAAGCTACATGTTATCCCCTAACAGCTGCTTATGAAGCCAAATAGTCAAATTTCGTGCAAACCAATATCATTTTGAGGGAAAACTAAGAGATTCGATTGTACAATGCTATACAATCAGAGGTGAATTTATCTTTCTGTTTATTTATCTAGTTTCGGTGTTATGTCAGAATACATGGTACGGCACGGCCATTGACTGGATTCTGCTATATAGATGAACGATCGGCCGAACAGTGGGTTGCTGCGGTTGACAAAAATATCCTCATAGCAGTCTCCAAATTAGGAAGCTGCTGTTGAACGTGGTTTCTACGCAACACTGTACAAAGTACTCCGGGAGGAGGTGTTTATTTCGTTGCTCTAAAATTAATATTGCATCGCTAAAAAATTCTTCCAAGTCGTCTTTGCAGCGCCGTTGCAGTTCTCTAGCACATTCATTTCACTAGTTGCTATACAACTTTTCCAATAACTTTTTTCTCTTTTACAATTCGGAAATCACTCTGTTGATAATAACCAGAAATGTATTCACGCGAAAATCTTCCTTTCCTTCAAAAGCAGCATTAAGCTTGTTTGTTTCTTCCACTTTCAGTTTTTGTGACTTTTGCCATTTTGTGACTGCTTTGTACATACTTATCTTCCTCTTTCCGATGCTAGAATTTTGATAAGCGTAGTACGTAAGAGGATTACCTCGAATGTATTCAAGTAAAGAATAGTACAAATTTATTACAGTCCCAATGTTGGTATCAATACGCTGAAAAATTTAACTGTAACATTAAATGCCTTTACTGTCACTGGCGAAACATTTTTCAATATCGCAGGTTCCAGACTCTGCAGACTGCTCAGCAGTCCAGTCGCTTTGCACCTTAGAGAAGCCTTCTGAGTTTCATCATCCTGAATAACTTTGAAAACTGATATTATCTTTACCCAGTTAGTTGTGAAACTATAGCAGGCATCGTGGCGCCCTGACCAGTGTGTTTCTGAAGGTTGTTTTACGGAGACTGAAATACTTAATTTTTACTGTAAAATATTCCAAATACCCGTTGAAGCAGAGGAGAAACTGTAAATATTTGGCAGCAAACAGCAAAATAAAGCCGCTTGAGGACAACACCCTGCTGCACACGGAACATTCACAGCTATGGAGTTGTCCTGCTTGAAGACCAGAGTAAGTACTAATCGCATTGCTTGCACTGTCATATGACTGACCCCCAACGTAAGTGAATGTCCATATCAGACTTCTAGTCTGTGCCATGAAATTGCGACAAAATAGATAAATATTGTAACAGGAAACCCCTGTCTTTATTAATACCTTACAACGAAAGGTAGTTAATTCTCATGTGTAATATAGGGAATGGAGTCTAACATAATGGGAAATATTTAGATTCCTTCATCTACAATACACTTCATCACCCTCTGCAACAACTAAGACAAACTCTTCACATGTTAGGAAAACAAAAGATAGGATACGTCCCTTTTTGTTCGTTTTCGTATAGTTCTATATGCTTACACGTTTAGTTATAAAATAATCGAATTCTACTATTAAGTTCAGTGCCATCTCGAAACTTCCGCAGTTCATTGATATAAACCCACAGCTGTCACCACTGAAAGACAGGCACTGCAGGGGAATGCTCTTGACTAAGCCACAGCGCGTTTTGAAATGTTCCTCATATATTTTAATTCTGTCTCAAGCTCTTGCTTTTTTTTAGCTATTCTTCCCATTATTTGTCGTCTAGCCTACGCGTCGCAGGTTCGAATTCTGCCTCGGGTATGGATGTGTGTGATGTCCTGGGGTTAGTTAGGTTTAGGTAGTTCTAACTTCTAGACCGATGACCACAGCAGTTACGCCCCATAGTGCTCAGAGCCATCTGAACCATTTCTTTTTGTCCTGTAATTTTGAAAGTTAACACACTTTTCCTGTATTCATCTTAATTTTCAAGTGCACTTAATCTGGACTGATCGTTTATCCAGATATTAAATCCCTCATTTGGTCGGGAGGGGACTGACACGCACGTACAGACTGAGAAACGCACGTGACATCATCCGGGGGGGGGGGGGGGGGGGCAACTGGTTGGGGGCTGGGGTCGGCGGCGGCGAGGGGTGATTAATTGATCAATTTAATTAATTTGCACATCAATTTGATATCAAAATTGAGATGGTTACCTCACTCCCGACTGCTCAAGGTACTTTAAAACCTGGAGTAGGCAGTCTGCTGCCCAACTGCACGTTCATCTGTGTGAAATGGCCATAACTACACAAACACCCAAAAAGAGCTTTAAATGTTTCGAAATGTTGCTCAGTGTGGTTGGTGTCTGGGATACTTGTATTGGTATCGACGTGGTGCCTCTCGACCGTTTCCATCTGCTTGACCGTACACAAACACCGTCTTGGCTTGTTCCCGACAAGAGTAACGAACTACCTGTATTCTGCTGATTACAGTTCTCTCCGTCAATCATGCACCATACAAAAAACCCATTGCACATGTACAAAGGAACTGTCATTCGTCAGCGCCCCCTACCATGGCAACGATGCGTTTCCGGACACATGTTCATAGCACCTTTTTTCCTCCTCACATATACATGCCTGATACTGTATAGGACCCCCGCGAGCACGCAGAAGGCCCCAACATGACGTGGTATGGATTCGACTAATGTCTGGAGCTGTGGTAGAAGGAACTGACGGCATGAATCCTGCGGGCCTCTTCATAAATCCGTAGGATTACGAGGTGGTGGAGATTTTTGAACAGCACGTTGCCATCTCACATATAATCAGTATATGTTCATATCTGTGGAGTTTGGTGGCCAGCAGAAGTGTTTAAACTCAAGAGGATGTTCCTGGAGCCAGTCTGTAGCAATTCTGGGCGTGTGAGTTGTCGCATTGTCCGCATGTTTCGCTTAATGGTTCGCACGCTGACACTTCTCGATGTCCCAGCACTGAAATCTGCAGCAATTTGCGGAAGCGTTGCACTTCTGTCACGTTGAACTATTCACTTCAGTCCTCGTTGGTCCCATTATTGTAGGATCTTTTCCAGGCCTCAGCGATGTTGGAGGTTTGATGTTTTACCGGATTTCTGACATTCACGGTACACTCGTGAAATGGTTGTACGAGAAAATCCCCACTTCATCGTTACCTCGGAAATGCTGTGTCCCATTTCTCGTGCGCCGACTATAACACCACTTTCACACTCATTTAAATCTTGATGACCTGCCATTGTGCTGCAGTAACCGACCTAACAATTTCGCCAGACACTTTTTGTCTGACGTCACCGACCGCAGCGCCATATTCTGCCTGTTTAGCTATCCGTGTATTTCAATGCTCATGCTTATACCAGATTTTTGGCGCTGGGGAACCATGATACATGCTAAAACAAACACACACGCACACACACACACACACACACACACACACACACACACACACACACACAGACACATGGGTACTGCAGTGCAGGTGGAGTACTGACTTTAGTTATCTTAAATATAGCTTTATGCCTACTGATTCTTACAAAATACCACTCCATGAGCACTCAACAGCAGTGACATCAGTTTGTTAGTAAGGCTGATTACAGTCCGACTACAACTGTCAAAGCAAGGAAGGGCACGGCAGGAAACCGATTTTCTCAGTTTAAGAGTACAGTTTTGATGTCAGTGACTCTCCACTTTCCGGAAGACCTTGGGTATCTGATCAAGACGTATAAACTCATTAATCTGCAATGATTCATGTCACTGTCATCGAAAACTGGAAAATGTCCCCTAGACTTATAAAATGTTCCCTAGACTTAGAACTACTTAAACCTAACCAATCTAAGGGCATAACACAGATCCATGCCCGAGGCAGGATTCGAACCTGTGACCGTAGCAGCAGCGCAGTTCCGGACTGAAGCACCTAGAACCGCTCGGTCACATGGCCACCTCCCCTTACAACACTCTTTTCTTACAAGACAATCGTATACAACTACTTATATGCCTCGGTCAGTCACCGTATAGTTTCTGACGAACGGTACTTCTTTCCAAAGTCTGTTTCTGTCGTATGTCATTAGATAATATTTATTATTTTATAATCTACAACTGAATAATGTAACTGGCCATAAAAACCACCACATCTGTCTTTTGCGTACGTTTGTTGCGTTATAAACAAACATCTTGAGGTAATCGAAAGTTTGGCGTCTTCATAGTATGGTATAGCGTAGTGTATGACGTTCGCTTCATGCATTGATAGCTTATCACTGCCGGTCGGCAGAGTGATTCAGTATGCTCGTGATGTCCCTGAATGTTAACGTTACATATGGCGATTATACAGTTTTGAGTCGTGACACAGGAATTTAAAAAAAAAAATTACTTCGATGGCTGTTGGTGAAATTCAGTTACCCGTACATTATCGTTTTAGAATGAAACCGGTCTTGCCGTAATAGAGATACCTGAAGCACACTTGTGTTGGTTTTTATCAACATTTTGTATCTCCTTACTCTATTCAGTAAGGGAGGAATAAATATTAAAGTTCAACGTCCAGTCGACGAGATGGTCGTTAGAGACAGAGCATAAGGTCGGATTAAGCAATTAGATGTCTGCGACATTTTCGGAACAACCGGCGGACATGGTGGACTAGTGATGAAAGGCGTGCCTCAAAAATGAAGGTCACTGAACGGAATCCTGATCGGATCACGGACTATTTTAGTCTGCCTTCACCTCTCAACAATTTGAAGATTTGTCAGAAACAACAGATGGTTAGGATTTTGCGTTCAACTGTAGCTTACCGATTGGATTACTGTGTTACATCATGGTAAACGGACGGCCTCAGTAGCATCCAACAGGAGGACCTTCACCAGTCTGCTGAACTACACGGAATGCTGATAGTATTCGAAGGAATCAACCCGGCATTTTACTTAAGAAGCATTTTACTTAGGCTGCTACGGTCGCAGGTTCGAATCCTGCCTCGGGCATGGATGTGTGTGATGTGCTTAGGTTAGTTAGGTTTAAGTAGTTCTAGGTACTAGGGGACTGATGACCACAGATGTTAAGTCCCATAGTGCTCAGAGCCATTTTTAAAAAATTTTACTTAGGCAGTTTATGGAAACAACGGAAACATTAAATCTCGACGTCGTGGCGGAAATTTGAACTGAGTTAGGGTAAAATTACTGTCTACGCACTTCTGTGTGTGCGCTAATGCCTTTTATTTCACTCCCATGTTTTCATCACAAGATGCGCAATGGTGGCAGTACAATCATCGAACATTCATCAACGACTACCGGTTCTCTGAATTTATCCACCAAGTTAATAAAACATGGTTCCAACTGATTATACAAGCCGGCAGCGGTGGCAGAGCGGGTCTAGGCGCTTCAGTCCGGAACCGCGCGACTGCTACGGTCTCAGGCTCGAATGCTGCCTCGGGCATTGATGTGTGTGATGTCTGTAGGTTAGTTAGGTTTACGTAGTTCTACGTTCTAGGGGACTCATGACCTCATATGTTAAGTCCCATAGTACTCAAAGCGATTTTGATTATACAAACAAACAAACAAACACGTTTCACCACACATTCACGTTAGGAGACGTTTCTGCCATCATCGGCTGGTAGATTTTACTGAATGCGTAGTCTACAGAAGTTTTACTTTGTACATGCTCCATTATATGGTCATATGCGTTGTTTAAGTTTGTATCTTTGTTTAACCTTCTTGCGCATATTCACTTCTTGCAAACAAAGGGAGAAAATACAATACACGTTCAAACACACAAAATGTTTGAATCTTCTCCACATTTTGTTATTTCTGATTTGATAACGAATTTTGGCTAACTGCCATATTGGATCAAATTTTTGAAGGGCATCTGGTTTCTTGATAGCCGACTTTCGTATTTATTTATTTATTTTTATTATTTAGCATTCCTATTGCGTTTATTAGTTCGTTTATCAACGAACTGTGATTAGAGTGGTGAATGTATTCGGTCAGCAATTGGATAATAACTTCGTATTTCTGTATCTAGTACTAATAAGTGGTGGCAGAGTCTGAATTTCCTCCCGCGAGTTGGTATTGTCTTCCGTGGGCGGAACCAGAAACCTTGCTGGCAGCCGCTTCGCGGGGAGACCCGAGCAGATGGCGTAGTGCTATTACCACATCTACATCTACATCTACATTTTTACTCCGCAAGCCACTAAACGGTGTGTGACGGAGGGCACTTTATGTGCTACTGTCATTACCTCCCTTAGTCGCGGGAAGAACGGCTGCCGGAAAGCCTCTGTGCGCGATTTAATCTCTCTAATTTTACATTCGTGATCTCCTCGGTAGGTATAAGTAAGGGGAAGCAATATATTCGATACCTCATCCAGAAAAACATCCTCTCGAAACCTGTACAGCAAGCTACACCGCGATGCAGAGCGCCACTCTTGCAGAGTCTGCCACTTGAGTTTGCTAAACATTTACGTAACGCTATCACGCTTACCAAATAACCCTGTGACGAAACGCGCCGCCTTTCTTTGGATCTCCTCTATCTCCTCCGTCAACCCGATCTGTTACGGATCCCACACTGATGAGCAATACTCAAGTATAGGTCGAACGAGTGTTTTGTAAGCCACCTCCTTTGCTGATGGACTACTTTTCCCAAGGAGTCTCCCAATGAATATCAACCTGGCACCCGCCTTACCAACAATTAACTGCTATCAGTGTTTGTTCCGCTATCACAAAATCATACAATAAAGGATCCTTCCTTCTACGTATTCGCAATACATTACATTTGTCTAGTGAGGGGCCGGACTACTTGACATGCATTGTTCCGACCTTCTGTGTGTGGAGCTGGCTAGGCGACTTCTGGGCGCTGTGCGTGTCTCAACAGAGAGGTTTCTAGGAACCTGGGAAGCTAAAGCCCCCGGGGAGAAAAAATAGCCGCATAGCCTCCGGCCCTGTACGTTGACCCCTACAAGCCAGTGCCTGGATGAGTGGCTAAAACGCTAAAACGTTGAACGAACACAGCGAAGTCATCGAAGCAGAGTTTCTGAAGTCCGTGTCTTCAGTGCTGGTGGCCTCAAATGTGGTAGTGGCAGGAGATACATTGGTATGGCAAGACTTGGCCAGAGGCGCACAATTTTTAGCGGGAAGTTGTGTAGGAGGGAAATCTCGCCATTGATTGGAATCAGTGACTCGAGGCCGAGCCTGTCTTTAGAGGGCGATTACCGTCATTCTGATACTAACGGTTTGATTCCTACAAGAACACTGAAGTTCGTACATTGTGTATCTAACTGATAGAGAGTGGGAAAGCCAATGGTTATGTGCCTTACTGTCGGTACGCAAGGTAGGACTATTGAGACTCGGGCCGCGATCGCTTGTTCTTGCTGGAAAGCAGGCACTCAAGCCCAGCACAGTGCAATCGGCTGCGCCTAGCCGGGTTTGGGGGCAGTACAGCGGCGGAAACGAAACAGTTTCAGCGGCGCACCAGGAGCATCATCTTGCAGGCAGTCGAACACAGTACAGTGACGCAGCTCAACGGTAATTTATTAATATGAGGAGTTCCTGCATACCAAAGAAAAGGTTCAAAAATGGTTCGAATGGCTCTGAGCACTATGGGACTCAACATCTGAGGTCATCAGTCCCCTAGAGCTTAGAACTACTTAAACCTAACTAACGTAAGGATATCACACACATCCATGCCCGAGGCAGGATTCGAACCTGCTACAGTAGCAGTCACGCGGTTCCTGACTGAAGTGCCTAGAACCGCACGGCCACCGCGGCCGGCGAAGAAAAGGTGATTTGTTCCAGATTTGGCTCTGTGCTGTGACAAAGAGTATGTATCTTTGATCTAATGTGTTTATACACTGATCTTAGTGGCAGTTACACAGCAGTTGTATGATAGTCGGCCATTTTATGGTTGAATGTGTAACCTCCCTCTTACTAATCGGCCTAGCCTGCTTGCGATACAAAATATGACCGTGGATCGCGTCTATGCCTAATAGTTTTTTTCTGATTGTATAAGGCTATTTTTCCCGAAAAGTGATACCGATAAGTAGGAGGAAAGTGTACAACCGACCCGTCTGATGGAAAGCCTGCTGAAAATAAAAGTAATTAAACCGAACCGGGCTATAATTTGGAAAATGAACAACTCTGGACAGAAAGAGGTACCACTGATCATAAATCCAAAACTTACTTTAATGAAAGAAAAGGAAGTAATTAATTGTCTCCAGCCCACTAGGGCAATTTAAATCCAAAATCCTGAGCAAGATGATGGGAAAGAAAAACATTTATTATTGAACACTGACTTGGCAACTAAAGGTTGCCGAATTTTTTTTTACACTAATTTTAAATGAGAATGTAATGATAAAGAAAACTGATAAGTCACTCTTACGTTATGTTTGGCACTAAATTTTGAAGAAGGCAATCGAGTAATGATTTGAAAACAAGGAATTAAACTGTATGTTAGTTCTGGACTTCGTTACGTGAACAATGATTTACAGCGACCTCAGAATAACGCCACCAAAGAAATTTAGAAAAAAGCGAGCACTTTTTACTTTTTCGCTACTTATTTTGCCAATTGGATTTCATATTATTGTCTGAATAAATGAGCCTTTTTTTTTACTGACTTGAACAGAATTAAATACTAGAATACGTACCAAACCAAACAGTCATGTGTTCCAAGCGATATGTAAAATAAATAAAACTTCCGCTCTCTTAATTTGTGCATTTCTTTAGATTAGGATTTTTTCCAGTGATTGAGTCTCAAACTTGAGAAATGAAACTGCTTTACTTTAGTCATACACTGAAGCCTCTGTTGTACAACAGCTAA
This sequence comes from Schistocerca gregaria, assembly GCF_023897955.1. Classification (NCBI taxonomy): domain Eukaryota; kingdom Metazoa; phylum Arthropoda; class Insecta; order Orthoptera; family Acrididae; genus Schistocerca; species Schistocerca gregaria. The sequence continues at coordinate 130,435,043 of NC_064921.1, read as the reverse complement.
TTGAAAGTAGACTGAGGCTAAAATTCTTAAAAGAGGAATTATTCATTAATAAACTGGCTGTAACTATTCAGTTTCTTTCTTATGACACTCAGTTAGCATATTAGGAAAAAAAGGAACAAGGATCCTGCTTGGTAACAATGTCTGGGGGCAATGAGGACACAATCGCCCTGAGTTTAACTGATTATTATTTAAATAAATCTTATCAAAAAAAAGCCATTGAGTTGTGCTGTTGCGTTAGCCGTTAATGCTTTCTACCAATGTACAGTCTAGCTTCAGTGCTGTGCATACGACGAAACTCGGAGCCGACGACGAATCTGTGTTGCTGGAACTGCTGCTGTTGTTGAGGTCGGTAGCATATTGTGGAGCTACTGCTAATTATAGGAACAGGGAATCATAATTAACACAGCCTCTTCCGCCCGTCCACTGTTTGTACTCCTGCTGTAGACATCTGGCCAGCGCGCGTACATGATGCCGTCGAAAATGGTACTCTTGACTGCGAGAGCGTTAGCACTACCCTTCCGCACACTACACCTGCTGGAACCCGCTGTTGTTGAGGTCGATAGCAAATTGTGGAGCCACTGCTAATTATAGGAACAGGGAATCAGAATTAACACAGCCCCTTCCGCCAGTCCACTGTTTGTAGGCATCTGGCCAGCACGCGTACATTATGTCGTCAAAAATGGTACTCTTGACTGCGAGAGCGTTAACACTACACTTCCGCACACTACAACTGCTGGAACCCGTCTCTCCCTCCCTCTGCTTGTTATGCGCAACAACTCCCTACCCAAAGATTTTACGACGCACGAGCACTGCTATTATCGTTGATAGTAGATGCAAATTATAATTCTTTGTTTTTTTTTCCTAGGGCTTATAAGTTTCTCACTAAAACACAGACAACTACAATGAAACGTAAACAGACTTCTACCTAAATATAAACATACAGTGAAGCAATGTCCTTACTTATTAAAAGAAAGCATTTAAATTTCAAATATTTACATACAATTGAAAAAAAGTTATATATCGGTAGCAAGTGCCAAGCATCCTGCATTTTCGTTGTTACAAGTGGTTCTAGTGTACCAACATCATACGGAAACACAAGGGCAGATTCCATTATGCCTGTATTTCTAGGAATTACATGTATATCTGCTTGTTTTTTTAATGAAGATTGTGTGAAGTAAATATTCTACTTAAATTCAGCTATCTGTATTGCATTCACACCCTATTATCGTTAGAGTTAACCGGCATTGGAGGATTCATTTACTTATATACGAGGGTTGTCCAAAGTTCCGATCGGTCGCGAAATGGAATCCACAGTGAAAAACAGAAACGTTTTATTTGCAACAGTTAGGTACACCTACCACCTACTTCTCTACGTAGTCGCCGCTCCAACTTCGAGTGTTGCCGTAGTGTTGTACCAACTTTCCAATATCCTCGTCATAGAAAGCGGCCGCCTGTGGTTTCGGCCAGTTATCTGCACTGGTCTGCAGCTCGTTGTCGGTGGAAATTTTTTTGTCTTCATTGCCAGCGTATCTTGTGAGAAGATATGAGTCTCTGGGGGAGCCAATTACGGACTGTATTGTTGGTGGTCAAACACTTCTCATCGGAAACCCTGCTGGAGCGTCTTCATTGCCCCTGCAGTGTGCGGCCGAGAATTCAGTCGCAGTTTGCTTCAACTCTTGCGATACTGCTGCTATGCCTTTTTATTTAAAGTTGTTTTAAGTGGTTGATTTTGGTTTTATTAACGTAGGACTGTTTTACACACTTCGTTGTAGCCCGTTGTTGCTGCATCAGCACAAGCAATTATTCGGCCTGTAATTGTGTTCCTCTACATCTAGGTGTGTAGGTGGTGGGTCTGGGCTACACCTTAGGGTTCTCGCTTGTTCTTGAGTCTGACGGAATTGAACGTTCCGTTAAGACCCAGGTGCACCCATAAGAGTCCTCTGGATTAACCGTTTGGGGTGGGGGGACACCCGGGAAGAATAAGCCGAGGTGATACCGGTTTCAGTAATAATTTATGGAATTAAATGCTAATTACCTTGCAACGGCGAAAGTTGATGAGGTGGCCAAAAATTCTGCTTCTAGCTGTCCCGATAACCGTCTCCAGTGGGTCATCTACTGCGCTAAATTCTCTGTCGAAGGGGAGACAAGCGAAAGGAGTCAGGTTTCTTGTGAGCCAACTTTATATTTATTTTATTTCTTTCTTATTTTGCTCATGTAGTGTTTCCATTAATTAGTTAGTCATCGGACTGCAATTGCAGTGGTGAATATATTGGATCAGCATTGGTATAATAACTTCTTCCATCTGTATCTCATGCCAACTGGTGGGATCAGAGTCTGAAGTACCTTACAAGTGAGTTGTGTGAATGAAGGTTAGGGTGGCGTTGCCTGCTGTGGAAAGTTACAGAAGTCTTTCTGGGAGCCGCTTTGCGGGGAGATCCGAGCAAGTAGCGATGTGCCGTAATCAGCGAGGAGCCGGAAGATCGCAGGGACCTGACATGCATTGTAGCGACCTATTGTGCGTGGAGTTGGCTGGGCGACTTCACAGCGCCAGGCCGAGGTGACGCAGCATGATTTCTTTTAGGAAGCCGGGCAGCTAAATTCGCTAGGGGGGGGGGGGGGGGGGGGGGGGGGGAAAGCATGGAGGTGGTTGAAAACTATCGTGTAGCCTCGGGCCCAGGGCATTAGCCATTATAAGCCATGGTCTGGATGTGAACGCAATGGAGCCATTAGAGCAGAGCTTGTTACACCTTCAGTGTAGGTGGCCTTAATTTTGCTAGTGGCAGACGGTAAATTAATGTGAATGGACCTGTGGAGAGACATGCACTTTTTGGCGAGAGGTTGTATGAGGGATGTCTCGTCATTGTTTGGAATCAAACATCTAACACCGCTATTGGTAGGTGCCAGAGGTGGCAAAGAAATGTCGAAAAGAAGGAAGAAGAAAGAAAATTTTTTATAGGAGAGTAATAGTTAGGGAATCAGTATAAGGAGAAGTGGTCGTAAAGTCCGTGTGCTGTGGAGATGGGGTTGTAAGTACTGGTGGTGGCGCCTCTCTGACAAGTGCTTCCACGCAGTAGTCAAGGTCTCTTGAGGGCGATTACTATTATTTTGATGTTAGTAGTTTGCCTCCCGTAAGAACACGACAATTTGTCCATTGGGTGCAATTGATTGTGAGTGTTTAAGTCTGTGGTCCGCGTCAGCACATTGCAATCAGCCGTGTCTCACCGGGATTGGTGCTACTCCATCGTTGGAGATGTAGCAGTGTCGGTCGTACACAAGCGACAGCATCTTGCAGGCAGCCAATCACTGTAAACGCATGCAAATACCTACTAATTTCTTAGTATGCGAAGTTCCCACACATCAACGAGCAGGTGATGTGTTCTAGCTTGGCGCTACGCTGCGAGAAAAAGTGTGTAACTTTGATTTAATTTTTTCAGTCACTGATCTAAAAGGTACATAGACAACGGTTGTTTATGACTGGGAAGTTCGAGTAAGCCCACTCCATTTACAAACACACACAGTTAAAGTCGATTGTGTCTGCATTGTTACGAATTACATGGGGAACTGCTTGTTTTTTTATGAATATTGTGTAAAATAAATGTCATGGATCGATTAAGCTATATGTATCAACATTAGAGTTAACCAGCATCGGGGAATTCGGCTACCTCTATTTCGGAATAGTTTCTTTAGAGATAAAACTAAATCAAGAAAAATTCCTCTCGCAGGAAGTGGGCTTTTGATTGATTTCTGGTTATCATTCTGTAGACGTTACGTTTGAGATAATTTTTTCACGTGACAGAATCTTTTAGATGCTTATAATATACACTGGATCATAGTTCAGATCACTGGATCAAACAACCACAACAGTTGTAGGTGAAAGGGGGAAAAACGTTTTCTCACTTTAACGTATGATTAATCATCATAGCAGCACCCACATTTAATGTCGTTATCCATTGTTTTGCCATAACAATCAATCAGAATTTATTCAGCACATGAAAGTCAGTTTTAACAAACATTGACATTATAAGAGGAGTAGATAGATCACTATTTTGCCATCTACAGCGGATCTTGGTAGAAGAAGAAATATTTGCTAGAATAAAAGCAATTGGCAAAGGAAATAATTTCTCGAACTCAACATCATTTGCCCTGTGTGTATATAATTCTGGAGACTTCATTTCATATTTTTGAAATAATCAAGTACCTCCAATAATATTCTTATCCGTCATTCCTTACAAATGTAAACAAACCTCCCATACCTTAAAACACTAATACAGCCTATATCGTGAGATATAACACGCTTTTACGAGATGTTGGTGCAGATGTAGGTGAATATCTGGCATAGTTAGGATCTCCCCACGTATTTTGTATTTGAATATAAGGCAAATTATATGGGAAGCAACCGCTTCAAGCAAATAACGCAAAAAAATTATTAAAAGTTTTGACTGCAGTCCGCACAGACCCACTAGTGCTTTGGGTGCAAGCCTGTCAGCTCACCTACAGTAGCCGCCAATAAGAGGCGAGGAAGGAGATACCTGAGCTGCGGAGATTCCAGGCAGACTGCAGAACTGAGAACGATCTCTTCTGCTTGCATCTCCGTCCTGGTAACATGTTCCCTCCCTTCGCTCCATTATCGCAATGTTATCCTACGAGCCGCCGACTGTCTACCTTCTACAGGGAGCTCTATGTACCACAGACTGTTTTTACCAATTTTCCTGTTTTGTTTCAAAACATCTACCTGAACTCCCACCTGGTAAGGTCTTACCCTCGACTTCCTGCACAAAATTTTATTTTCCAACACGTGTCTGTAAAATTAGATGTTAAACGAGCTCTTGCACAATTTGGTGTTAGAATCAGGATCTGATCTGTGTTATGGTCCTATACTTCCGTGTCTGTAAAATTAGATGTTAAACGACCTCTTGCACAATTTGGTGTTAGACTCGGGATCTGATCCGTGTTATGGTTCTATACTTCCGTATTTTGAGTCCGTTTGCCATCATACGCATGTTACCAGAGTCGGAGTCGACATAGTTGTCGGAGACGAGAGTCGCTGCATATCGCACTAGACTATATTGGGACGGCTCTATCAAATGTGGTCGTAAAATTCTGCTTTAAAAATAGTTTTTTTCGTAATTGGAAACAAAGCGACACCTTCCCGTCAACAGTGAGCGTCGTATGAAAGACATCATGAGCATTACGTGTCTGCGCTCACTCCAGTCACACACTGCATAAACTAAATTATAAATATCTTCCGAAATACCACCAGAAATTTCCCTAACGAACCTTAGTAGCGTTATCCTGTCCTTTTGAATCTTCACTCTTCTGCTGGTTCAGTGCGGCCCGCCACGTGAATGTATTTAAACCTCAGTCATCCCGTGCAGTTTTTACCTTATACAGCTGTCTCTAGTCCCTTGGAAATTATTCCTTGATGTCTTAACACATGTCCTAACACCCTGCCCCTTCTTCTTGTCAGCGGTTCCCATTTGTTCCTTTCTTCGCCGACTCTACGGAGAACCTCCCCATTGGCAGTCCACTTAACGTCCAGATTTCTTCTGTAACACCACATCTCAGACACTTTGATTCTCTTCTTTTCCGGTCTTCTCATAGTCCACGTTTCACTACCGTGCTATTCTGTGTTACTTAGGAACTGGGGATGAAGGGTACACCTAGGATGGAAGGTCAAGGCCCCTGTAATGTCACTTCTTAAACAACACGTACCAAATTCATTGTTTATTCAAAACAGGTAAGAGACAATCAACGTGGGGATCTTTGTTTAAAATATTAAAGATGTCTTGCTTCTCAAACAGGACAGCAGATAACAATTACCAACAGACTCAAAGAGATGACCCACAGAGATTTCAAATAAGTTACAGTATGAAGCTGATTTTTTTAAAAAGGCACAAAATTATTTCTTAAAAAAGTGCAATATGAAGGTAATTTATCAAAAGCATCAGTTAGTTTAGAGCCCCCCAAAACCCAACCAGCACAACACGTGTCTATAACAATTCATATTCAACAATTTAAGAAACACCTTTTTAAAGTAAAGAACAAACAACACATGAAACAGGTTATATTTATCAAAAGGGCAGTGACCCCAGGCTGCCCTGGGGAAGGGTGACTTAACTTAAATGCAGGAAGCAACCGATCAGCCTTCCAAACAACACCTAAACGTCGGGGCTCAACCGGGAGTCACTTCCCATTAAACGTCACGTCACAGCTTCTGTTCACCGAAGCAGAACGTGGCGCCGCACCCACGCACCCCATCTCGCAGAAACTGGAACACAGACAGACTGCAGAAGACAGGTCAAACACCAACCGAACATCAATCAACATACGTTATTCAATCGATAAAATACACAAACCAGTTACTGTTGAGTGAGTGCATTCAAGAAGTGCACGTATATAAGGAAGTACATATAAACGAGTAGCTTAACAAAATACAAGTTTTAATAATAACAGAATAACTGGTTGAAAATTTTTTTTTCTTTTACAGCAAAATATCCGGGACGTCGCTCGATGGCAATATCACACGCTCGCCTTCGTGCTAATGTGCCTTTTAATAGTCATCCAACCAGCGGATTTTAAAGCAAATAGTAACTGCTGGTCTGCATACAGTCACACAGACTCTGCCGGCTGCCAACCGACCAACAAGTTCACTCGCTGCAAACGCAAATCGTTTGACGAAACGGAGGCGCCAAAACCACTTACACTTACGATGGAGAGCGTTGTTCGAGATGGTCTCGAGGGATGGGTCTCTCCGAGAAAACAGGCCCCAAAGCAATGCAAAGAGCAGCGCCCGGACTTGACATCAGACAGGTCCACCACAAACTCGCGTCCGTCTTGCAAGGTAGATCTGCCGCGCCACCGCTGTCCGAGCACGCATGTTTGCTCCGTCGTACCCTCAAGCACGTCCTAGCGCCTCGTAGCGAGTCCGGCGACCAACTCCCCTACCGCAAATACCCGCCGCCAGATCACAACAGGCGCAAAGATAGCAGTAGACCTAGGTAATCGATAGTACTTCCAAAGAGCTGGTGTACCAGAAAGGCGCACCACGGCTCATTCTGTGCTACAAACACACAATTTTAGAAAATTTTCCCTGTTATTAAGGGCGATGCTTGGCAACAGTAGATTTCTCTTGACCAGAGATGCTCTCCTTTCCAGCGCCAAACTACATTAAATGTTATCCTTGTTTCATCCATCATATGTTATTTCGCTTGCAAGGTTGCAGAAGCCCTTTCTTCGTCTACTTCATGGTCCCTAAATTCGATGTTGAGTTTATCACGAATCTCATTTCTGCTAGTTGTCATTACTTTCGCCTTTGTTTGTTTTATTTTCAGTCGATATTGCATGACCATTGGACTGTTCATTCCTTTCAGTAATACTCCTTCACTTTCGATGAGTAAAGCAATTTTATCGACGAATCTTATCGCTGATATTCTTTAACCTACCGAGCGAGGTGGCGCAGTGGTTAGCACACTGGACTCGCATTCGGGAGGACGACGGTTCAATCCCGCGTCCGGCCATCCTGATTTAGGTTTTCCGTGATTTCCCTAAATCGCTTCAGGATAATGACGGGATGGTTGCTTTGAGAGGGCACGGCCGACTTCCTTCCCAATCCTTCCCTAATCCGATGATACCGATGACCTCGCTGTCTGGTCTCCTTCCTCAAACAACCCCAACCCCAAATTCTTTCACCTTGAATTTAAATTTCACTCTTAAATCTTCCGTTTATTGTCATCACCGCTTTACCGGCCGTTGTGGCCGAGGGGTTCTAGGCGCTTCAGTCCGGAACCACGCTGCTGCTACGGTCGCAGGTTCGAATCCTGACTCGGGCATGGATGTGTGTGCTGTTCTTACATTAGTTAGGTTTAAGTAGTTCTAAGTCTAGGGGACTGATGACCTCAGATGTTAAGTCCCATAGTGCTCAGAGCCATTTCAACCATTTTTTCATCACCACTTCTTCGATGTATATACTGAACAGCAGGATGGGAGGACTACACCCTCTCTTACACTCTCCTAATACGACCACATCTTTTTTGCTCTTGCATTCTTATTGTTCTGTCATGGAACTTTCCCTAAAGCTTACTTCTGTTTCTATCATAATTTTGAGCATCTTGCAATATTTAATATTCCACTTATACTGTGAACGTATTCCATATGTGTAGTAATTCTATTGTATTCTCGTGCAGGAAATTTTACAGAGATAACCTATGGTGCAAAACATAAATGTCTTATGGGTAATGGCAATGGGCAGTTTCGCCGTACGCTTACATCATTCAGGTATGAAGTATTCACAGTAATCTTGCTGGGTAGTTAACACCCCACATGTGTATATCTCGTTCCAACTGTAAGTGGTACTTACAGTATATATAGATTACTGTATTTAGGTTCTGAACGTTCTGTAAAAATGTACAACAAATGTTATTTGATCCACATATTGCACGTAGTAGTTGCGTTTGAATTGTATTTTTAACATAGAAAGAACTTGAAATGCTGAGCAGTAAAAGAATCTACTGGACTTCTTCGATAACTTGTATATCTTATAAGCCTTCCTCATACATATTTTTTTGTTATTTCTGAATCAATACATTAATGGCAAATAAACAAATGATAAAGTCATTCGAGTGCATCCTAGAAATTAATATTAACTGCCAAACATATTGGAACAAGTGTCAGGTGTTTCGGCTAATGAACGTCGTTTTTACTGCACATAGAGAAGAAACATGGAGAAGGAAGCAATTAACCTCACGTCATTAGGCAACAACTTTGGTCGTTAGCGGGAGGTAAAACACTGTAGGTATTTGTCACAAAACAGACTTAAGACTGATTGCAGTAATTCGAAATTTCTTCTTACTGTGCCTTTCCCTTCTGTACTAATTTTACAAAATTGTTCTACCGCCTGACATCGCAACGTGCAGTCAAAGGCAGAATACTGTTAAGGTATCTGAGCGGATAGATCCAAAAATACACGTTACGTGATACGCTGCACACGAAACATGTAAAGTGAGACGAATTCAGCCATTCGCGAATTGCAGACTGTGGCAAGCGGAAGGAATGCTTGGCTGTATTTCCTTATACAGAGCTTCAGAGGTACTCACACAATAACTTTGAGACGTTACTAAGTAAGATTGCTGTTGACAGCACAATCTTGGAATGTATCTGAACTTACAGGCTCGCTTCGCCAGCTCTACTGGTCTGTGTTAACTGTAGGGACAGCCTTACACTCAAAAATTTTAATAAATATTTCCAGTATTTTCTCTAAGGAATGTCCGGCTGTATAGTTTTACTTATAATCGTATATTTTGTATGTGTCCAAATTCCACTGTGCCTGCATACTCATCTTCACCTACACGTACACCTTATAAGAGCTTTTGGCTTAAACATTTCGCCTTTTTCGTAAGCGCTGACCTTTCGACCTCCTGCACAAAGGGGCCGGCCAGTGTGACCGAGCCGTTCTAGGCGCTTCAGTCTGGAACCGCTCGACCGATACGGCCGCAGGTTCGAATCCTGCTCCGGGCATGGATGGGTGTGATGTCCTTAGGTTAGTTAGGTTTAAGTAATTCTAAGTTCTAGGGGACTGATGACCTCAGATGTTCAAGTCCCATAGCGCTCAGAGCCATTTGAAACTGTACAAAATTTAATTTTCCCACACTTGTCTGTAACATTAAGTGTTAACCGACCTGCTGCACAATTCGACGTCACAATCGGCATCTGATCCACCCTATAGTCCTGTAGTTCAGTACTTCGCGGCCGTATGTCGCCATACGCATGTTAACTAAGGTCGGAATCGTCGTAGTTACCAGGTACGGGAATTGTAGCGTATGCTTGGGCAGCTGTGCACAGGTGTTCCTTCTGAAGCGCCTTTCCATGCCTGCCATTCTGATTTCAGCGTGGGCGGCACAGACACGTGCGGGGGGGGGGGGGGGTCGCGTTGCTGTGTGCCTAGGCTGGTTGTCACGCTTGAATCGAGTACCAGCACTCAAGTATCTGGCTGTATTTAAAATAACTTAATATCTTCCGCTGTGAACTGACTGAAGCTTTAGCTCACTACACGTTGTGGTGGCCAGGGCAGCAGTCGAACATATTCAGTATACAGAGAGGCCCGTAGAGGACCTGCAACATGCGGTCGTGCATTATCCCGCTGAAATGCGGGGTTTGTCAAAGATCAAATAAAGGGTAGTGCCATAGGTCGTAACAAATCTGAAATGTAGCGTCCATTGTTCAAAGCGCCGTCAATGCGAACAAGAGGTGACCGAGATGTGTAACCAATGGCACCCCATACCAACACACCGGGTGATACGCCAGTATGACGATGACGAATACACGCTTTCAATGTGCGTTCACCGCGATGTTGTGAAACACGGATGCGACCATCACGATGCTGTACACAGAACCTGGATTCATCCGAAAAAATGGGGTTTTGCCATTCATGCACCCAGGTTCGTCACTGAGTACACCATCGCAGGCGCCCTGTCTGTGATGCCGTATCAAGGGTAACCGCAGCCATGGTCTCTGAGCTGAGAGTCCATGCTGCTGCAAACTTCGTCGAACTGTTCGTGCAGATGGTTGTTGTCTTGCAAACGTCCCCGTCTGTTGACTCTTGACTCAGGGATCGAGAAGTGGCTGCACGATCCTTTACAGCCATGCGGATAAGATGCCTGTCATCTCGACTGGTAGTGATACGAGGCCGTTGGGATCCAGCACGGTGTTTCGTATTAGCCTCCTGAACCCACCGATTCCTTATTGTGCTAACAGTCATTGGATCTCGACCAACGCGAGCAGCAACGTCGCGATACGATAAACCGCAATCGCTATAGGCTACAATCTGACCTTTATCAAAGTCGGAAACGTGATGGTACGAATTTCTCCTCCTGGAGACTCGGGGGTTGCGCGACCATGCTATCGGTCACGTTGAGACCATTTATTGGCGTCAATGACAGTTACGCGTGAGGCTGCGCAGTCTGACGAGGGTTTTACGTTCGTGCCCCGCGCAGACGCAATCCTGCCGTGCTGCGCTGTATTGCTATAGGGCACTGCCGCGGACTCTGGAAAGGTTGTGATATCGCTGCCTCTTCCTCGTCGTTGAGGCGCGTATTTCCATCGCAGTGAGGGACACAGACTCGAAGTCCACATTGCACACTCCTCACCTCTGCCTCCTGGCAGTTCCGTCCCGGCTGGCCTCCTTTTGCTGTCCGATTGGATGTTAGCAGGCTCGAAGGAGATGTTTGTTACTCTGCGATTTACTCTACCTAACTACCATGGCGACTAAACCAAATTCAAAGTAAATTTGATTGTTGGTGCCAAATGAATTACTTCAATTACATCGTGCAGCGGGCCACTAAACGTTTGTTAAGAGTCGCGAGCACCACAAACACTGTATACTTCATGAAGATATATAGTCATCAAAGATAGTCCTGCTCTTACGCTCTCGATGTACTCACTGTAAACTAATATGGGAAGAAACAAACAAGTAAAGTACTTTTGGAAATAACAAGGTTCAAATGACTCTGAGCAGTATGGGACTTATCGTCTGAGGTCGTCAGTCCCCTAGAACTGGAACTTCTCAAACCTAACTAACCTAAGGACATCACACACATCCATGCGCAAGGCAGGATTCGAACCTGCGATCGTAGCGGGTGCGGGGTTCCAGACTGAAGCGTCTAGAACCCCTCGGCCACACCGGCCGGCGGAAATGACCAGATTCGTTGTAAATAAGAAAACTGATCTACCATGTTAACTGAATTGTAATTGTGCGGCTCATTGTCCTCTAAGAACGCACATTTTACATTTGCTAGGCATTGCTATTACAGTAATATTTGGCAGCTACACTACTGGCCATTAAAATTGCTACACCACGGAGATGACGTGCTACAGACGCGAAATTTAACCGACAGGAAGAAGATTCTGTGATATGCAAATGATTAGCTTTTCAGAGCATTCACACAAGATTGGCGCCGGTGTCGACACCTACAACGTGCTGACGTGAGGAACGTTTCCAACCGATTTCTCATACACAAACAGCAGTTGATCGGCGTTGCCAGGTGAAACGTTGTTGCAATTCCTCGTGACAGGAGGAGAAATGCGTACTATCACGTTTCCGACTTTGATAAAGGTCAGATTGTAGCCTATAGCGATTGCGGTTTATCGTATCGCGACGTTGCTGCTCGCGTTGGTCGAGATCCAATGACTGTTAGCAGAATATGGAATCGGTGGGTTCAGGAGGGTAATACGAAACGCCGTGCTGGATCCCAATGGCCTCGTATCACTACCAGTCGAGATGACAGGCATCTTATCGGCATGGCTGTAAAGGATCGTGCATCCACGTCTCGATCCCTGAGTCAAGAGTCAACAGATGGGGACGTTTGCAAGACAACAATCATCTGCACGAACAGTTCGACGACGTTTGCAGCAGCATGTACTATCAGCTCAGAGACCATGGCTGCGGTTACCCTTGAACTGCATCACAGACAGGGGCGCCTGCGATGGTGTACTCAGTGACGAACTTGGGTGCAAGAATGGCAAAACCCCATTTGTTCGGATGAATCCAGGTTCAGTGTACAGCATCGTGATGGTCGCATCCGTGTTTGACAATATCGCGGTGAACGCACATTGGAAGCGTGTATTCGTCATCGTCATACTGGCGTATCACCCAGTGTGTTGGTATGGGATGCCATTGGTTACACATCTCGGTCACCTCTTGTTCGCATTGACGGCACTTTGTACAATGGACGCTACATTTCAGATTTGTTACGACCTATGGCTCTACCCTTTATTTGATCTTAACAAACCCCACATTTCAGCGGGATAATGCACGACCGCATGTTGCAGGTCTTGTACGGGCCTCTCTGGATACAGAATATATTCGACTGCTGCCCTGGTCACCACATTCTCTAGATCTCGCACCAACTGAAAACGTCTGGTCAATGGTGGCCGAGCTATTGGCTCAATACGCCAGTCACTACTCTTGATAAACTATGGTTCAAATGGCTCTGAGCACTATGGGACTCAACATCTGTGGTCATCAGTCCCCTAGAACATAGAACTACTTAAACCTAACTAACCTAAGGACATCACACACGTCCATGCCCGAGGCAGGATTCGAACCTGCGACCGTAGCAGTCCCGCGGTTCCGGACTGCGCGCCTAGAACCACCAGACCACCGCGGCCGGCCCTGATGAACTATGGTTTCGTGCTGAAGCTGCATGGGCAGTTCTACCTGTACACGCCATCCAAGCTCTGTTTGACTCAATGCCCAGGCGTATGAAGTCCGTTATTACGGCCAGAGGTGGTTGTTCTGGGTACTGCTTTCTCAGGATCTATCCCCCAAATTGCGTGAAAATGTAATCACATGTCAGTTCTAGTACAATATATTTGTCCAATGAATACCCGTTTATCATCTGCATTTTTTCTTGGTGTAGCAATTTTAATGGCCAGGAATGTATTTTTGAGTCCGAGATTATACGAATGATAGAATATCAGGCTAATGTCTTCCCTTCTGCGCCACTTGATGACACACCTATTAGTCACGTTCACATAGTTATTCACTATGAATCAGACGCTGATACTTAGATATTTTGGATATGTGATAGCCCCGTCTAGAACAATACGTTTGTACTGTAAGCATATTGAATTTGGATACCCGTTTCACTCATAGTAATCTAATATGGTTAATTATGCACTGCTATGCGGCTCTTTTAATAATAATACTACAATCGCTATCGCTGGCCTACACATTCAAACATGAGATAATGAACTTGGATTCTGTTACACACATTCGACCACTCGGCCATCTTAGGTGTTGTATTTTTGAAGAGATATTAGGAATTCACACCAGCGCCGAGCCAAACATGAAATCACTTACCAACGACGATGAAACAGCATCTTGATTCCTTGATTCCGATACGCGGTTGTCTGGTTGTCCTAAAGTTTGTCACAGTTTAATGAAACCTTGTACCACACAATCGAAGACACTTCCTGCCCCACATACAGCCTGGAGAATTCCGTTATATTTTTGACGTCGTACTCACAGGATTTCCACGTCAGCGGTCGTCCGATGCCGTGAATCTATCACAGCCTCGTGTTACGTCTGATGAGAGTAAATGAATTCCGGCAGTAGCTTAGTGAGAAGACTTTATTAGATCCTAAAATATGATTCAGTCCGAGAATACCTAGTACCTGACATTTTTTCTGATGATTAAAGTATTTCATATTTCTTTCCACGAATGTCTGCGGTAGCGTTCTCACCTCCCTTCGCCCGGGATCCCGGGTTCGATTCCCGGCGGGTCAGGGATTTTCTCTGCCTCGTGATGACTGGGTGTTGTGTGATGTCCTTAGGTTAGTTAGGTTTAAATAGTTCTAAGTTCTAGGGGACTGATGACCATAGATGTTAAATCCCATAGTGCTCAGAGCCATTTGAACCATTTTCGTACGAATATCTCTGCCAAACACATTCCACAGTTACATGTACCAGTACTCAAGTATCTAGCTGTATTTTCAAAAGCATAAAATGGCTTAATTCCTCCCGCTGTGAACTGAGTGAAAATTTAGCTCACAATACGTTCTCCATCTTGATGAAAAGAAAATGATTATTTTAATGAAATAATATGCCTCTCTACACATTGGCCCTTACATGAAAAATTTTGGCTCATTCCTCTAACTTATAATGCACGTACTGATGTATGGACGCTTAGTACTTTGTCATCTGCCTATCTGCGTTGAGTAGGCGAAGTACAGGATTACTCTAAATAATGGACCTATATTCAAAAATTCGTATGTATTCAAGTACAAATCCAAAATGAAAAAGCTTTATATAAATAAAAAGAGGAATGTTTATGCCGGCCGCTGTGACCGAGTGGTTCTAGGAGCTTCATTCCGGAACCACGCGACTGCTAAGGCCGCAGGTTCGAATCCTGCGTTGGGCACGGATGTGTGTGATGTCCTTAGGTTAATTAGGTTCAAGTTGTTCTAAGTTGTAGGGGACTGATGACCTCAGCTCTTAAGTCCCATAGAGCTCAGGGTCATTTGAACCAAGGAAGTTTTAAAGTTTTTGGCTGCAGGCGGCGGTTGGGCGGTTATGGTTTCAGAAGCGGCCGGTAGAGTTCGCTCGCAATAGGGCCGTCATTCCGTTTCACTGTCAGTTGTGGGTGAGATAGCGATAGTGGAGGAGATTAGTGTTTAATGTCCCATCGACAACGAGGTCATTAGAGACGGAACACAAGCTCCGATTAGGGAGGAATGGGGAAAGAAATCGGTCGTGCTCTTGGAGCACAGGGTTTTCTGCGTTCTTGAGTTCGCGAAAAGTGACCCGTCAGTTGCACTGTAGCGGGCATTTCGTACCAAATTAGGTTTTAACCACCAGCCAGCAAAGGCATTAGCCGTAGGTTTAAGCAATTTAAACTTACTGGGAGTGTGTGCAAAGCAAAAAGCACAGGCCGACCGCGTGGGTCAGAGGATAATGTCCGACGGATTCAAGGAACTTTCTGTGCGCTGTCACAGTAAGTATAACAATAGAGACAGTCGAGAACTTGGTATATCCCAGACATCTGTAAAGAATGTTGTAAGACGGCGTTTGCTGTACAAGCCCTACCGATTACAACTTGTGCAGGCTCTCAACCACATTGACATAGAGAAGCGTTTCGCATTTTGTGGCGTGTGGTAGCAAAGATGGAGGATGACCCATTTCTACATTGTGTAATTTTTAGCGATGGAGCAACGTTCCACCTTAGTGGGAAAGTCAACAGGCACAATGTTCGCATATGGTGTTTGGAAAATCCAAATTCATCACTGCAACACAAAAGAAATTCTCCGAAGTTCAACTTGTTCTGTGTCGCGTTCTGTACAAAGGTTTATGGTCCATTTTTCTTTGCAGGAACACCTGTAATGAGAATCGCGTACCTTGACATGTTAAATGGCTTTTCCCTCAAGTTATGGAAGATACCCAAGAGTTCATTTTCCAACAGGCTGGAGCTCCGTCCCATTGGTATCATGATGTACGAGACTTTTGAATGACTGCCTTCCTCAGCAATGGAGGACCTGACTCTGAACTTCTGGCCACCGAGATCTCCAGATCTCACACTCTGCGACTGTTTCTTATGAGGTTATGTGAAGGAAGCTGTTTAAGTCCAGCCTCTGAATGATGTACAGAACTGGATCACTGTTGCCATACACTCAGTAACAACGGTTTCGCGCATGTGGGACGAACTTTGCTACCGCTTCGAAGTGGCCACATTGAACATTTACAACATTTATTACATTCCTAATTATTAAGTAACTATTAAAACTAATTAATTACAAATTATTTAAAATAATTAAGTTTATTAAATAGATATTAGATATTATGAAAAACTTTGAAATTCCCTTTTTCATTGGTATAAAGCTTTCTCATTATGGATTTGTAGTTGAATAAATATGATGTTTTGAAAAAGATTTAGAATGACCAATTCAGTTCTACAATGAACTGGAGAGTGTGACTGAGAATTCTCTGTTCAAGAATCGCTGGGGGATGTGGAATTCTTGGAAAAGATGCGGAGACACGAGAAGATCCTAGCTGATTATATCATGATCAGACAGACATTCCGAAATCAGATCTTGGTTTATAAGATGTTCTCAGGTGCAGGTATAGACTCAGAACAATGTTTAGTAATGATGAAGAGTAGGCTGAAGTATAAGGGAATCGTACCAAAAAATCAGTGCGGAAGGAAGTGGAATGCTGAAAGAGGATAGATGACACACTTTTTAAGTTCGCTAAGGATGTGGATACAGCTCAGTTGAAGAGGAGTCTACTTCTCTGAAACGGGCAGACAAATGTAGGTTCAAGAAAGGTAGCTGCGAAGAAACCTTGGGTATCAGATTTACTGATTGAATTCATTGTGGAAAGAAGGATGTTCATGGAAAGTCAGAAATGCACCTACGTAAATCCCTTTGGAATGGAATAAGTGGCAAAGGCAGGGTACCCATCTATACATGACTGCAGGAAAACATGAAGAAATCGAAAAAGAAATTATTGTCGGGAGGGATAATTCAACATTAACCCGACAGGTTAGCCGAGAGCGCCAATGAGCTGCTTCCTGGACTCGGGTAGGCGCACCGGCCCCAGATCGAATCCGCCCACCGGATTAACGACGAGGACCGGTGTGCCGGCCAGCCTGGATGTTTTTAGGTGGTTTTACACATCCCTCTAGGTGAATACTGGGCTGCTTCCTACGTCCCGTCTCAGTTACACTACTCATGGACATTTGACACACATCCGCACTTTTATATGAAATACACTAGACGCAGACAGATTCCGCAGAGTGATTCCGTCCTGGGGGGTACGGGGTGGCGTCAGGAAGGGCATTCAAATAAACATGCCAAATCCGATTTAACCACTCCAACCCCACGCACAATGCTGGACAAAGGCGCAAGCGATAGATAGGATAATTCAGCATATACAGTGCCAGAAAAAGAAGTACACCATTTTAGAGGTTTCTAATTCAGGCAAGAAGTATTCTTGCAACAGCGCATTTGCAGTACATGAAATAATTACATTTACAGATCAGTAGCTCAAGCGGTTCTGAGATACCAGCTATGGACTCATGCTGAAACACATTAGTACGTGGGGTAGCTTCCACAGACGGCAATGCAGACACTGACTCTGACATCCAGACGATCGTATAGAGGGCGAATACTGTCCTGGAATCCATAATTCCACGGTTGCTCGACATTTTCACGTTGTACTGTAAGAGTTGTTGGTTTACTAATTGCATGAGTCGCTTCTTATCCCATAGTATCCAACAAGTGCTCGTTTGGACACAAGTCCAGAAATCGTGCTGGCCAGGGCAGCTGCTGGGCATGTTACAAAATGCGTTGACTTTCACAGGCAGTGTATGGGTTGTCACTTATCTGACTTTGGCGTCTGTTCGCCCCAGCTAATTGACTAACAGATCAACAGAGAGTGCAAAACTGCCGCAATATCGGAGACGCAGAGAAAGTAATAAGCCCCTGTGACTACTGATTGAACTGGGGTGGCAGCGTTGACATTAATTGATTCAGAATTGATCCCTTTTAATTAAAAAAAGGGGTGCACATTGATTTTATATTCAGCTACTGAACACCAGATGCAAATGTTGAACAGAAAACTAATTAAGAAAGTGACTTGGTATTTAAACTACTTGATTGAAAACAGGTGCAGTCAATTAGCACGAATTTATTTTAACTCACGACCTTGAATCATCACATTACATGTTTCTCCTAACAGGCAGCGGGAATAAATTGCGTTTACGTGGAGTAAAGCGCGATAAATCAAAATTATTTCCTATCGACTTTCATAGGCGTAATGCGAAGTGCGAGAAAAATTCTACAATACTCTGCCCATGAAAGCCTCGTGAAAACTTTGCCGAAGTCGTCCAACAAATTAATCAGTGGCCTAACTCAAGCTGGAGCGGGCGCAGTATCACCCAATACAGCGTGGCGGAGCGGCGTCGTCGTGTGGACGTCGGCCGACCTCGTGGTGCTGCAAGGCTGCGCTCGTCTATTCACTCCTAGCTATCTTGCTCAGTACGTACTTGAACGACGGTTCAATCCCGCGTCCGGCCATCCTGATTTCTCTAAATCACTCCAGGCAAATGCCTGGATGGTTTCTCTGAAAGGCACGGCCGACTTCCTTCCCCATCCTTCCCTAATCCGATGAGACCGATGACCACGCTGTCTGGTCTCCTTCCCCAAAACAACCAACCAACCAACATATTTGAACGAAAACTTTATATCTCCAAGCTCAATCGTTCCGTTTGCTAAGTCCTCCACTGCAGAGTTGTTCACTCTCTCTCAGGCAAGCTGAGTAAAGAACGGCACGTACACACTCTAGGCAAGCTGGTAACAGAAAACTTCTACGGAGACTTCTGCCAGTCCGCTCTTCTACTCGATTTCCCCTCCATCAAAATCACTTACACCAATTGTAGCACACGTCGCGCTAATTATGCGTCGCTTCCCAGTGCCGACCAATGCCTGCTCTGGGAAGCGAACAAATTCCCACAAAATTTCCCTTCCTCTAAACGTCTGCTATTTAGCTCCTCCCACGCCACCCATCAAGGTTAGCATCTGCATAAAACACCAATTTTTCCGAAATTCTGACTGCCAGGAGAGTACTTCAAATTCCTTGGTCCTACGTTCCCATCGGAGGCTGGCGTATTTCATTCTGGAATGAGGTTTTCACTCTGCAGTGGAGTGTGCGCTGATATGAAACTTCCTGCCAGATTAAAACTCCTGTAGGAGAGCTTCTTCAAAGTCTGGAAGGTAGGAGACGAGGTACTGGCAGAAGTAAAGCTGTGAGGACGGGTCGTGAGTCCTGCTTGGGTAGCTCAGGCGGTAGAGCGCTTGCCCGCGAAAGGCAAAGTTCCAGGAAGTTTCGTATTTGATTCTGTCACTTTGCATATGATTTACTACAGACACTGCACACCGTGAATTCAGCGTGAAGTTGCTATAGTCATGAACCCGCATATTTCGCCCTCTGTTGACCGCTCCGCCGTAGCTTTGCTCGGATTTCTCGCATGTTTCACTGAAAACAGGTCGTCGGACATTTGTCAACAGGCGTATAAGCTCTCCGTCTGCCTCCCGCTACACCAGCATGGGGTCAACCACCCCCTTACGGTCACTCATCTTAAGGCAGCTGGAGGCCGCACCCCGTTACCGCTTTCTCAGAGTTTGAGCCGCCCTAAGCTGCCTATTGTCACTTCCCTTTGCCGCTACCCAGCCGCACACCGCCACCCTGTCATCTCTGAATACATCCCTGGGATAAACTTGCCTCCAGTACATCGACACGTTTCCACAAAATTTTCATGTCGCGTGAATTGCTTTGAAACCATCACCCAACATTAATTATTCCAATACGTCCATACTATACCCTCTACAAGATGCATTGTGCCTTGCCAGTCATTTTTGTTAATCCCTACTGTTCGCTCAATTTGAGTTAGGTGATCCTCAATGACTCCATGTAAGGGGCATATTTCTTGCCATCTTACAGGGTGAGCATTAACCTTTATAACAACACATTTCTTTCCTGTTGCAAGAAGGTATAGGAAAAGGTAAACAACATTCTGCACTTACAGAGCGCTGGTTGGCATTCCCTCGAGAAACACCAAAGGTGAACGAGAGTTGTAGCTTATCACACCCCAGACTATAAGACCTGGGGTGGGGCCAGCATGTCCTGCGTGAATGTACTCGCTGCGACAGTGCTCTCACCCTGTCTACATTGTAAGTCCAAACGACCCTCACTTGTGTGCTGGCAGAATGTGCTTTCATCGCTGAAGATCATGACGCTCCGTTTTATGTGGTCCTCGAATGGCAGCAGTGGAGCCGTACACGTCGATGCTGTGGCGTGAGTGGAAGATCGTCTAGAGGTGTGTGTGTGTGCCAGTAGTCCCACTGCTAATAATTGGTTTGCAACTGTTTGCGCTGACACGTCTAAGCTCATAAGACCATTTATCTGTGCTGTGATATCTGTATGGTCTGCCACAGCTGCCGTTACAACACGAAGATGCTGTCGGCCGTCTGTGCTGCGGGCACGTCCAGAAACTTATGTATGGGTATGAGTACATTCACGAGGCCACTGATACCAGAATTTGTGTACAAATGACGCAACACGCCAAACGTTTGGGGCAATTCTCCAAAAGGATCATACCTTTAAGTGTCTGTAGAAACCATCAGTGCGTCTCCATGGCATGTTTGATGGTTGTTTCATACATTCGTACCACACTGAGCCTTTTCGCTGTGAGCGTTCCCTGCTAAAGAGTAAAGGATGGACACAGAGGGCGCTCTGATAGTTATGCCATCTGTTGGTGGACGACGCTTGAACCATAATCAGTACATCTACTATCCCTCAGGCGGCAAATGTGCTCATCGAATCAATATCGACGTCGTCTTTCCAGGTTCACTAATTTTGTACAGGCACTGTAGAAAAGCCAAACCAATCTCTGGTAAAATTAAAAGTAAAAATGGTAACAATAGTAGTGCAATGGGAATATAAAAGAGCTCTGGAAGACTTGAGAGCAAACAGTGCAGAAGGGATGGATAAAATTAGATCGCAATTCCTAAAATCATAGGGGAAGAAGCAACCAAATGACTATTGAAGCTGGTGTGTAGAATCTATGGGACTCATTACGTACCATCAGACTTCGGAAAAAGCATCATTCGTACTATGTCGACGATAGCATTGGCAGATAGATGCGAAACCTAACGCATAATCAACTTAACAGATAATGCACCCAACCCGATGATAAGGATCATATACGGAAGAATGGAAAGGAAATAGGGAATTCCTTGTATTACGGTTTAGGAAACGTTGAGGCGGCAGAGAGTCAGCACTTACGTAGCGCTTGATAGTAGAAGCAAGCCAGAAGAAAAATTACGACGCGCTCATAAGATTCGTCGACCTAAAATAATCGTTCGATAATATAAAATAGGGCAAGGTTTCAATATTCTGAGAAAAAATAATAGTAAGCTTTAGAGAAAGACGAGTAATATAGGATATGCACCAAAATCAAGAGGGAGCCATGAAACTGGCAGATAAAAGTCCAAGTGTTCAAATTAAATAGGAGTGTATGACAGGAATGTAGTCTTTCGCCCCTTCTGTACACTCTATAGACCGAAGAAACAATTCCAGAAATAAAAGAAAGGTTCGAGAGAGCGCTTAAAAATTCATGATGAAAGATTTGAATGATAAGATAAGCTGATGACGTTGATATCCTCATTGAAATTGTAGAAGAATTACAGAATCTGTTGGATGAAATAATACGGACTGGAAGTAAACTGAAGAAAGACCAAACTAGTGAGATGTAACAGAAATGTGAACAAGGAGAAACTTTACATCAGAATTGGGGATCATCCAAGTAGTCAACGTTTAGTAATTACGATACCTAGGCAGCAGCAAAACAACCGTTGATAGTAGTGGTAAGTTCCTATGGGACCAAACCGATGAGGTCATCGGTCCCTAGGCTTACACACTACTTAATCTAACTTAAACTTACGCTAAGAACAACACACACACACCCATACCCAAGGGAGGACTCGAACCACCGACGGGAGGGGCCGCGCGAGCTGTGGCAAGGCGCCCCTGACCGCACGGCTACCCTGCGCTGCAAAATAACCGTGGATGGACGGATCAAGGAGAACATAAAGAAACAGGCTAGCTTGGCATGAAGGGCATTCCTGGCTAAGAGAAGTCTATTAGTGTCAAACATTGGCCTTCATTTGAGGAAAAAATTTCTGATAGTGTCTGTCTGGAGGGCAGCATTGCATGGTAATGAAACACTGACTGTGGGAAAACCGAGACAAAAGAGAATCGAAGCATTCGAGATGTGGTGATATAGAAGAATGCTGAAAACTAGGTGGACTTAGAAGGAATGATGAGGTTCCCTCCATTATCGACAAAGTAAGGAACTAATGTGAAACAGTGATAAGAACAAGGGATACGATGAGAGGACAAGTGTTAAGCAGCATGGAATGGCCTCCATCGTTCCAGAGGGGCTGTCGAGGTAAAAACTCTAGGACAGTGATTTCATTGCATCCAAGAAGAGATTCCTCTCTCCTGCGCTACCCTCTTCATCTCAGAGTAGTACTTGCATCCTATGACCTCAATTACGGATGCAATGGAAATCTCTGTCATAGAGATTTTACCTCGACAGCCCCTCTGGAACCATGAAGGCCATTCCGTGCTGATGATTTGTTAACTTCGCCATGACAAAGTAAATAAAATAGCTGAGATTCATGTCCATGCAGACAATAGTATTGCAGTTTTAAAAATGATATATTGAGAGTGTAAGCAACAATTTTTATTAGACAGCTGGAATGCAACAAATGGAATATAAGTATCTTTCAAATTTAGTATTAATTGAATTTCATCCTCGCAAGTTCTGCACCTGCTGCTAGAAATTATTTGTTGTTCTTCCTTTAACATATGTGAAAAGTGATTGTGCACGATAATTTAGGAAAGTTCTCGATACCACATATATTTGACGATGTGGGAAATAAGATATACTTCAAAAGGATATTTTACGAATATTTCATTCACTACCCTACTATTGTAAGCAGTCGACATTAACTAGAAAGTTTCGAAGACACTAACATACTAGTTCGCGACTGCATTTCATACTAAAGAAAGTACAAACTAATTTACTTAAAAATATCACTTTCAATACTGAGCGAAGACAAAACCGTTGGTCCTCACTTCTGCTGTGAAGGTTCGAAGCCTGTTTTTGATCGTATTCAGTTATGAGAACGACGTTTTTCCTCTCCTTTTTCTGATCATAAGTGGCGGTAACATTCGTAGACCATCGTCAATATTATTAAAATGAAATTATTGGCGTTTTGTGGATCTTGGTTTAGATGAAATGAAATTTGGAAGAAACTGAATTTCCGTGAAGTCGAACACTTTTCAGACAGGCGTTTTTCCGTTAACTATCCTCTTAAATGTCTTTGCGGGTTTATCAAATGAAGTGACTCCCGGTTGATCGATGCCAGGGGGCATGTGGGGCAAGACAGCCGAAGTCTGAGAGGTGCAGAGACGACACAGTCATTGTCACAAATATAGAATCGCGCTTCAGTCCTTCGATGCGCATCGCGATAAACTTGCGTTGGTGTTCTGGGCTTCATATTCGCCTGGTCAGTATCCCAGAACACATTTGCGCGCCATCAGTCGGCAGCTGCTGGGCACATACTTGCAGAGACTTATCAAGGTCCTGTTGAATCGGTGCCGCACAAAATCATTGTTGTAATGTGGTTCAACAATCGACAAGCATGCTAATAAATATTTGATCATGATATTTTCGGCCATCAGTATGTATAAGGCATTACAAATGTAGGTGTTTCGAATTCAGATCTCAACCTTGTTTTCGTGGCAATGAGTTCGAAAATGATGCTATGGTAGTTTAACTCACGAATAACGCTGCCAAAAACAGTGTGCATATCATGAAGAGAACACGGAACGTCAGTTTGTTGTAGTCAAGGTAGAAACAAAAATCGGAGACAATAACGTTTTGGGATTGTTACTTTTTGTAAGGCATCCGATAAATTAAAGAAATACTTGCAGAGCAAGAAGCCTCCGGCAAACGTACTGGTTTCATCTACAACACTGTAAAAGAACTCAGGTATGAGGGAGAGAAGGGGAAATGAATCAGTGTGGAATACAAAACATTCACCCAAAACATCTGTTCTTGTTTGTTCGATTGTATGTATCAGGACAACTACCAAAGATACAGAATGTCCGAAATTTTCTCGCAGATAAAATACTAGCACACGTTTAGATAAGTAAAATTGGAATAGTGTGCTACATGTACCTGCACTTCATATTACCTTCGCCATATAAAGAGGGTATCAACGTTTAGAAAATATTGCAATGTAGACAAAAGCATTATATTTAAAAATTTTGAGAAACGTATTTATCGCATTAAAATTCTCAGTTTACTTGGCGCGTCGAATTTAGATAAAATCAAGAGCTTTCTTTCGATTACTCCCTCCGTCATCTTCGTCAGGGATAAAACTGACTGTAGTGGACCGGTGAGGCTTCTCAGTCTATAAAAACTGTTGCCGATCGTTGTGTTAAACATCGGCGTGATCTGAAATACAGATGTCTAGAAAAATCTGCGGTGGCTCAGCACAGTTTGTTAAATAAACATAAGATTCTATTCGATGAAATAAGAATACTTGCCCCCCCCCCCCCCATGAACCATGGACCTTGGCGTTGGTGGAGAGGCTTGCGTGCCTCAGTGATACAGATAGCCGTACCGTATGTTCAACCACAACGGAGGGGTATCTGTTGAGAGGTCAGACAAACGTGTGGTTCCTGAAGAGGGGCAGCAGCCTTTTCAGTAGTTGCAGGGGCAACAGTCTGGATGATTGACTGACCTGGCCTTGTAACAATAACCAAAACGGCCTTGTTGTGCTGATACTGCGAACGGCTGAAAGCAGGAGGAAACTACAGCCGTAATTTTTCCCGAGGGCATGCAGCTTTACTGTATGATTAAATGATGATGGCGTCCTCTTGGGTAAAATATTCCGGAGGTAAAATAGTCCCCCAATCGGAACTCCGGCGGGGACTACTCAAGAGGATGTCGTTATCAGGAGAAAGAAAACTGGCGTTCTACGGATCGGAGCGTGGAATGTCAGATCCCTTAATCGGGCAGGTAGGTTAGAAAATTTAAAAAGGGAAATGGATAGGTTAAAGTTAGATATTGTGGGAATTAGTGAAGTTCGGTTGCAGGAGGAACAAGAATTCTGGTCAGGTGACTACAGGGTTATAAACACAAAATCAAGTAGGGGTAGGTTTAATAATGAATAGGAAAATAGGAATGCGGCTAAGCTACTACAAACAGCATAGTGAACGCATTATTGTGGTCAAGATAGATACGAAGTGTAGTGTAACAACGTAAGTTTTGTATAAATGATTTTCTTGTGACATATGACCACGTGCAGACTTCGTCACCAACGTCAGTTAGAAAACATTTCAGAATTATTTAAACTCTTTTTATTAGTGGTCGCTGAATGGTTCTTGAACAAAACTGTAATTAAAACATCATCATTTGAGGCGTATGCGCAGAATTACGTCACTCAGTCCAATTGGTTTGCGCACACTATTTTGAGTTTAGATGTCGTTTGTTTCTTCTCAGAAATTATATTAATGCAAGTTATCTGTCTTAATAAATACTAGAACCACATTGAATAAACTTTCAAGATTCAAACTCGCGATGAACGTTGTCAAAAATAAATAATCTTGTCAAATAAATTAGTAATACCTCTTCCTTACCATAATTCTTCATAAAGAAATTCTCGGAACACGTATTTAAATTTTTGTAGTATACACTAGTTTATTATCTTCCTATATACTACATATAGACGTGAACCTGAGCCTTGACAAGATAGGTCTGAACATTTACAACATGATTAAACTTTCTACGACGTGATCGTTGTAGAAACATTACAAATTATTTTCTTTTCAGGTATTAGAAGCACGACGCAACAACTCGGTTTCAGGATCTTCTGTTGCTGTTTGTCTGTCGACCCGCGACGTATAGTGGCCAGCAATTTTCTCTCTGGTCCGGCAGCGAAGATGCTGTCTCCGTTCGTTGCGCCGCCCTCTCCGTACATGGAACATAAAAATAAATACAGAAACTTTAGATAATTCACAACAATTATAAATATTACAAAGTACCTAAACAAAACACTAAATCAAACTTACATTCACCTGCAAAATGGGCTCACACTGGTGGATGGGTGACGCTTCAATTTCACGTGCCACCACAGAAGCCCACACCTACGTTCAGTAGTACAAGTTTATATGCCAACTAGCACTGCAGATGACGAAGAAATTGATGAAATATATGACAAAATAAAAGAAATTTTTCAGATAGTGAAGGGAGACGAAAATTTAATAGTCATGGGTGATTGGAACTCGGTAGTAGGAAAAGGGAGAGAAGGAAACATAGTAGGTGAATATGGACTGGGGCAAAGAAATGAAAGAGGAGGCCGCCTGGTAGAATTCTGCACAGAGCACAACTTAATCATACCTAACACTTGGATAAGGAATCATGAAAGAAGGTTGTATACATGGAAGAGCCGTGGAGATACTAAAAGACATCAGATAGATTATATAATGGTAGGACAGAGATTTAGGAACCAGGTTTTAAATTGTAAGACATTTCCAGGGGCAGATGTGGACTCTGACCACAATCTATTGGTTATGACCTGTAGATTAAAACTGAAGAAACTGAAAAAAGGTAGGAATTTAAGGAGATGGGACCTGGATAAACTGACTAAACCAGAGGTTGTACAGAGTTTCAGGGAGAGCATAAGGGAACAATTGACAGTAATGGGGGAAAGAAATACAGTAGAAGAAGAGGGATGAAGTAGTGAAGGCAGCAGAGGATCAAGTAGGTAAAAAGACGAGGGCTAGTAGAAATCCTTGGGTAACAGAAGAAATATTGAATTAAATTGATGACAGGAGAAAATATAAACATGCAGTAAATGAAGCAGGCAAAAAGGAATACAAACGTCTTAAAAACTAGATCGACAGGAAGTGCAAAATGGCTAAGCAGGGATGGCTAGAGGACAAATTGAAGGATGTAGAGGCTTATCTCACTGGGGGTAAGATAGGTACTGCCTACAGGAAAATTAAGGAGATCTTTGGAGATAGAAAAACCACTTGTATGAACATCAAGACTTCAGATGGAAACCCAGTTCTAAGCAAAGAAGCGAAAGCAGAAAGGTGGAAGGAGTATATAGAGGGTCCATACAACGGCGATGTACTTGAGGACAATATTATGGAAATGGAAGAGGATGTAGATGAAGGTAAAATGGGAGGTAGGATACTGCGTGAAGAGTTTGATAGAGCACTGAAAGACCTGAGTCGAAACAAGGCCCCGGGAGTAGACAACATTCCATTGGAACTACTGACGTCCTTGGGAGAGCCAGTCCTGACAAAGCTGTACCATCTGGTGAGCAAGATGTATGAGACAGGCGAAATACACTCAGTCTTCAAGAAGAATATAATAATTCCAATCCCAAAGAAAAATGGTGTTGACAGATGTGAAAATTACCGAACTGTCAGTTTAATAAGTCACAGCTGCAAAATACTAACGCGAATTCTTTACAGAGGAATGGAAAAACTACTAGAATCCGACCTCGGGGAAGATCAGTTTGGATTCCGTAGAAATGTTGGAACACGTGAGGCAATACTGACTCTTCGACTTATCTTAGAGGCTAGATTAAGGAAAGGCAAACCTACAGTTTCTAGCATTTGTAGACTTAAAGAAAACTTTTGACAATGTTGACTGGAATACTCTCTTTCAAATTCTGAAGGTGGCAGGGGTAAAATACTGGGAGTGAATGGTTATTTACAATTTGTACAGAAACCAGATGGCAGTTATAAGAGTCGAGGGGCATGAAAGGGAAGCAGTGGTTGGGAAGGGAGTGATACAGGGTTGTAGCCTCTCCCCGATGTTATTCAATATGTATATTGAGCAAGCAGTGAAGGAAACTAAAGAAAAATTCCGAGTAGGTATTAAAATCCATGGAGAAGAAATAAAAACTTTGAGGTTCGCCGATGACATTGTAATTCTGTCAGAGGCAGCAAATGACTTGGAAGAGCAGTTGAACGGAATGGATAGTGTCTTGAAAGAAGGCTATAAGATGAACATCAACAAAAGCAAAACTAGGATAATGGAATGTAGTCGAATAAAGTCGGGTGATGTTGAGGGTACTAGATTAGGAAATGCAACACTTAAAGTAGTAAAGGAGTTTTGATATTTGGGGAGCATAATAACTGATGATGGTCGAAGTAGAGAGGATATAAAATGTAGACTGGCATGGCAAGGAAAGCGTTTCTGAAGAAGAGAAATTTGTTAACACCAAGTATAGATTTAAGTGTCAGGAAGACATTTCTGAAAGTATTTGTATGGAGTGTAGCCATGTATGGAAGTGAAACATGGACGGTAAATAGTTTGGACAAGAAGAGATTAGAAGCCTTCGAAATGTGGTGCTACAGAAGAATGCTGAAGATTAGATGGGTAGATCACATAACTAATGAGGAAGTATTGAATATAATTGGGGAGAAGAGAAGTTTGTGGCCCAACTTGACCAGAAGAAGGGATCGGTAGGTAGGACAAGTTCTGAAGCATCAAGGGATCACCAATTTAGTATTGGAGGGCAGCGTGGAGGGTAAAAATCGTAGAGGGAGACCAAGAGATGACTACACTACGCAGATTCAGAAGGATGTAGGTTGCAGTGGGTACTGGGAGATGAAGAGGCTTACACAGGATAGAGTAGCACGGAGAGCTGCATCAAACCAGTCACAGGACTGAAGACCACAACAACAACAACAAGAATACTTGCTCACGCTTCAAACTATTGGGACTCTGTCATCAGGGAAGCAGTTGAAATTAGACTATGTGAAAATAATTCCAACAGAGACTCCGGATATGTACTCCGCAATGCATGGAATCGCACAGTTGATAAAGAAAGAGCGCAGAGGGAGACTTCTTACATTCCTCGCAGTTTTCCGCCTGTTGCGATGGCTGGTGCTGCAAGCAACGCTGGATAAAGGGCACAAACAAAATTTATGGAGATAGAGGCGTCACCTTCGTACGCGCCGTTTTCACCGTGGCGTCATCCAGCCAATGAGAAGACGTCCACTGCTTATAAAAGCAGAAGCCTCACCAGTCTACGACAGTCAGTTTTATCCCTGACGAAGATGACGGAGGTAGTCATCGAAAGCTCGGGATTTTATCCAAATTTGACGCGGCAAGTAAACCGAGAACTGTGACTTCGTAGGCTTTCCCGGCGTAATAAGTCTTGAAAGTCTCTTCGGGTTTGCTGCCGGATCCTAAAATCAACTTGACTCGATATTTCGGCGATCCAACTGGTCGCCATCTTCAGGAGAATGCTGCTTGCTGATGAGTCCCGCTGAGAACTAACGCCTGGCTCCAAAACGACGTCCTATATAGCCCACCGTGCAGTACACGGCGCGTGCGCCGCCCGTCACAGTTACTGCCCTCCAAGACAGGGAAGGGGCGCCGCCCCTGGTAGAACTTTGCGGCAACGATATATCGTAGTAGTAAGAGAGCTAATAGGATTAAGGAACGTGCAAGCCTAGCACTTATAAGAGAACGCATTCGTTTTACCCGCAGACAGCTGGATATTTTTTCCAAAGATTTATTTTACTTACATTTGAACTTGTCGTCGCAGTTTTCAAGTGATGTTTGGCAGTGGGTTGATGATTCCACGTGGGCGATTTCGGATTGGGCTCATAAGAGCGCCGTTACCAGACAATCTTCGAAATTTGAACGGCTTCTTTCTCGTTCTACAGCATCAAAAGGGGATAAACGTCGGCGCGCTGTGGTTAATCTTTCTAACAAGGCGTTGGATGGGCCCACACTGGCGGTGTTGGAGAAAGGCTTAAATTTTTCGCCCACTCCCAAGAGTCTTCCTGTCACAGAGTTCATATGCTCTGTAGAACAAGCAGTACACAGCCTACCCGAGGACCAAGCAGAAGAAATAAGGCAAGAAGTGTCCCACACATAACGTCGGGCTCGGCCACCGCGGGATAACATCTCTTCCGCAGAGAGAGAGGCCATTCGTTCCCTTAGGAATGATGATGAAGTAGTAGTTTTACCAGCTGACAAGGGGAATGCCACGGTTGTAATGACGCGGGATGATTACTTCCTAAAAACGGATTTATTACTCAACGACCCGGCATACAGAAAACTATCTAGTGACCCCACAGAAAGGATTAAACGCAAGACACTTTCACTGTTGAAAAAGAGTTCGTTGTCCGACGATTTATGTAAGAAACTTCATCCTGGTGCTGTCGTTCCGCCTAGGTTGTATGGTCTGCCTAAGGTTCATAAAGAAGGGGTTCCTCTACGCCCAGTTGTTAGTAATTTGGGTGCACCCACTTATAACCTGGCGAAGTATTTATCATCTGTTCTCCGTCCATATGTTGGCAAGTGTGAACACCATATTTCCAATTCGGTGGATTTTATTAGTCGATTGAAATCTTTGAAGGTGAGTCCTTCAGATCTATTAGTGAGTTTTGATGTGGTATCTCTGTTCACGCAAGTTCCTCTAGAAGAGTCGCTTAATTTGATTAGTGAAAAACTGGATGAAGAGTTGGTGAAGCTTTGTCGTCATGTGCTGACATCCACATATTTTTTATTCAACGGCAACTTTTTTGAACAGAATGACGGAGTGGCTATGGGTAGTCCTTTATCACCTATAGTCGCCAATTTATTTATGAAGGACTTCGAGGATATGGCACTAAAGACTTCAGCTTTGCAACCAACGTGCTTCTGGAGATACGTGGATGATACGTTTTTCGTTTGGCCGCATGGACGTAACTCTCTTAATAGATTTTTGGACCATTTCAACTGTCTTCATCCCCGCATCAAATTTACCATGGAGGTCGAAAGTGATGGGATGCTTCCATTTTTAGACGTTATGGTTTATAAAAAACCAGATGGTACTTTGGGACACAGTGTTCACCGAAAGCTGACGCACACAGATCGGTATCTGCATTCTACAAGTTGTCATCCACCCTACCAACGCAGTGGCGTCCTCAGGACTTTGGTACGGAGAGCATATGCCATTTCCGACGCGGACAGCTTAACCCAAGAACTTGCGCATTTGATGGCTGTTTTTAAGGATAATGGATACTCCGAGAAGCAGATTCGTCGGGCTATGGAGTTTGGACCATCTCTGGAGGTGCATGAAGAGGAACATGGATCGGTGGCCTTTCTTCCCTATGCAGGAGGTATATCGTTTAAGATTGGACGAATTTTAAGGAATTTTAACATCAAAAGTGTGTTCCGACCGCCTTCTAAGATTAGGGCACTACTTGGCACTGTAAAAGATGATCTGGGGCTTAGGAAACCCGGTGTATACAAAATTCCGTGTCAGTGTGGGAAAACTTACATTGGTCGTTCGATTCGCACAGTTCATGACAGGTGTGTGGAACACCGACGCCATACGAGGCTACAACAGCCGGAAAAATCGGCAGTAGCAGAACACTGTTTAAATGAGGGACACGGCATGAAATATGACGAAACGGTGGTAGTTGTCAACATTTCCAGTTTTTGGAATAGTGTTTATAAAGAGGCAATTGAAATCAGGTTGGCGGATAATTTAATCAATAGAGACAATGAGTTTCCTCTTAGCAGGACGTGGAATCCGGTACTATCCCGCATCAAAATTGAACGTTCTTCGGTGCGACCATGAGTGCGATATATCATTGCCGCAAAGTTCTACCAGGGGCGGCGCCCCTTCCCTGTCTTGGAGGGCAGCAACTGTGACGGGCGGCGCACGCGCCGTGTACTGCACGGTGGGCTATATAGGACGTCGTTTTGCAGCCAGGCGTTAGTTCTCAGCGGGACTCATCAGCAAGCAGCATTCTCCTGAAGATGGCGACCAGTTGGATCGCCGAAATATCGAGTCAAGTTGATTTTAGGATCCGGCAGCAAACCCGAAGAGATTTTCAAACCGAGAACTTTTTATGCAAGGACTCCATCGCGAAAGACTTAGTAGTGAATGTATTTATCGTTTGTAATAAACTTCTACCAGATTTCATATTTTGTGACCACAGTTCGAAAATATTTTAATTTAGTCACTTTGTGTACTCCATTTGAAAACAACATAATTTAGTCAGTTGCTATTTTGTCAAAATCTGTCATTTTGAGCCCGTGGCTGTGTACAAAAAATTGCCAAGTGAAAGTACATTCAAAATCAGATTCAGACTTGACCTTCTCTTATTCGAATAGAGCACGCTGCACAATTTCTCGTTGAACTACCGCGAAATATGCTCTTGGCACCATCGCGAACGGTGCCGCCGATGTACGCTTGTCAATGGAACAGAACGGACTGGGCATCTGGCGTAGTGACCATTCACATGTAGTCGCTGAGCCACTGTGGAGCTTGAGATGCCTTGCAATCCTATTCAGTGCGCTTGCAATTGCACCCTTCGTTTGGCTTTGGTATGTTGCTGGTTGTTGAACAATGTTGCGGTCATCTGATGCTGCACTAGAGCGTGGTCGACCACCTCTCCTCCTTCGGGCAGCAGTGCCTGCGGTTCTAAACGGTCCCCATGCACGAGAAAATGCTCTGAGCAGTTCCAGATTCCGACTACACTCGTAAAATTTTACCCTCCTTCCGTGAGCCATGTAATGAAGAACACCATTTGGCGCTAAAGTCAGACAGATCTCACGCCATACGACGTCCTTCTTTCTGTACATGACTGGAAGACCTCTGGGAACATTTAATTATTTTCCACCGATCAGTTAATATGTTATTTTCTTGTATCTATCTCCACAGTAAGTTTTACAGAGCAGTGTAGTATTACGGAAAGAATAAAAGAAAGACTAAGATCATTAGGGCGTGTCGAAGTGGTGCAACAAGGCATATAGCCAAAGGGATCAGTTTTACGGCAGGCTTCTGAAGGGGAAAGAAGACCACGGAAAGAGTAGCTAAAGGGTACCGAAGAAGCAATGAAGAGAAGAGGAATAGGACGAGGAAGAACTCCTACATCGAGGCGACAGTTATATTACGTCCCCGACAAGAAGACGAACTTTCTTTAAGAGAAAAGTGCTACTCAGACACACACGCAGGGCACGAAAACTGCGCTCTCGTTGGACAAAGACTGTATACGTCACTCAGTCAGCTAACACACTGCCCTTCTCTTCCTTGTTAGCGTCCAGCCTTGACAATAATTACAAATTTCTACATCCTCTCCTCCAGTTTAATAGCGTACTGTGTGCGTGCACACTTGTTTACAGATCCCTCCGGTAGGATGTGGTCATTATGGTTTTCCTCACTTTCGGCCATCATCATCATTATCGCCTTGAGGGATTAGGCTCTTTGGCATTCTCTGCCTCTGAGTTGTTCACGCCTTATCTTTACCAAAACAATTAATTTCAATAATCCTCTCTGTAATTCATATTGTTACGTAATGACAAGGCTTTTAGATATGACTCCTTGTTATCCTTTATTTGTCTGGTAATGTAATTGTTCCAAATCTTTAACCCCTTTTTTAATGTTACTATTTCGCCGATCCAAATGCTTTAGTGACTGCTGATGTTATAATTTCTTTCATAATAACACGTTCTCCATTTATTTTGTTACTTACTCGTTTTATCTGACATTTCTCATTTTGCTGCGGTAGTGGGAGAGGATGTTCACGAACATGTGCGTCTTGCAAGTTCTCACATTCGACTGGGTGTTTATGCCTGATTTTTTTCTATCATTTAAAAAAAGTTATATCACTTCTCATCTTCTGATTATACATTCAAGCTTCTGTAGATTCTATGTCATTTATTCTGCTCATGCCGATTTATGTGCAGGAACGAAGTTTGTTTTTGCAGCGTACACTGTAAATTTATGGATGTCTTGCTGTTTCAAAATTATTTTTCTTCTTCTTCATTTATTATGTGTGGCGAACACTCTTAGCCTTTTTCCATTACTATACAGCGTATCTTCACCTTCTATGCCTACTGTATCTTACATACAGGTGTCTCTCTTACCTTCTCGGCCTTTAAATTTCAAATGAGAAGTATATTATCGTTATTTAATTTTCTTGGGGTTTTGTAACAACTCAACAAATTCGTTAATATTTTGTATTCTTCCTTCTTCTGGCACATACGAATGGAGACGTATCCTATCTCAACTTTAACACGTAGCATTATTATGCATCCATAAACAATAACTGATGAATGATTTTTTTCTCTAACCGTTCAAGTGGCGATGGTAAATATACGGGTATATGCCAATGGAACTATCATAGACATTTTTTTCCTCCCATTTCAGTGTGTAACCTGCCCCTTTACTAATCGGTTAATACGATAATATTTCTGTGATTGCTGTGCCTACTGAACTTGATTTTGTATAAGGCGGCTGTATCCGAAGAAATTTTGACTGGCTGGTGGAAAGCAGTGTACAAGTCGTTCTAAAGAACAGCCTTCTCTACTCAAGCACTTTCTGCTTATACAGACTTCGTTTAGTACTGAAAACAGTTCCATCACTCAAATAAGATACGAAACAAAAAGAGGTAACACATGACTCAAGGAGTCCACAACAAAGGTAGTAGTAATAATACAGAAATTAATTAATATGCTAGCCAGTCCAACTGGGTACTGTCAGTCTACTATCTGGTCAATAATGCAGACCGCAATGAACAGACAACTTTTTGTCTATACGTGTGGCACAAGAAGGTTACCACATGTTTCTGACCACTCTGTACCTTACGAAATAACAATAGATAATAAAAGCCATTCTCTTAATTCGTTAATTCTCAGATATGTTAATTTGGTATGGCTATCGGAACTCGTTACTGAAAAGTAACGGATTTACTGAAGTAGCTCTGTTGTTATGACAATAGTTTACGTAACTTCAGATTAAATTTTACTAGATGCCTTGACATTCCAAGCTACATACTTTCGGTAGATTATAATTGACATGAAAATTTACTGGAGCAAATCACTGACAACACAGAAATATGAACCATTTCAGCACACAATTGTATTTTTTCAGCAGACATAAGTAGTACGAAGATAGTGGCATGGGTGCAATTTTGATATCAAATTGATATGAAAGTTAATTAAATTGATCAATTAATTCCCCCACGCCTCCGGATCACGCCAAGAACCACACCCAACCATGGCCACCCCGATTCCCAGATGACGTCGTGTCTTTTACTCAAAATGAATATAGGTCCCAAGCCCCCTCACCCACTCCACCCACACCCTCCCTCCCACTCTGCCACCTACCTTATTGGTGGGAATTTCTTTGTCCCAGGGCTGTGCTAGCGTCCCAACCCACCCCCTTGATATTAAAGATATCGCATCGTAGTTTTTCTGCAGGCAACAGACATCCCCTCGTGGTCGCTGATCGCGCTCGGACTTCTGCCACACTCCCGCGGTTGCCGGCTGCCTTCAGGCGCCGCTTCATTCATCGGCACACGACGAATGGAGATAAAAGAACGGTTGCCCTAACTGCAACTTGTTCTTCTAAAGTATAGTGAGACAGACTCCACACACCGCCTCACTCATCAGGGGGCGGGTACCCACAAGCTAGGCCGGCTCCCAGCTCTTCCAATAGGCCTGTCATATTGCGATGGAGAACAGTTACATTTTACGTCAACGTAACTGTTTCTTGCAATGTGTTGTTTCGCAGAAAGTCTGGACCCCTCTAGAACAACAACGATATGTCACTTTTTAAATGGCTAGCTGCTCCACAAAGCTCTTTACTGTTTTCCTGCAGCCCCACTGCTGTCCCTCTGCAGCTACTGGTCTCACCATGCCTTCCGCTACTCTCTGCGATCGCACGTGGCATGCGGCCTCCTTGTGGCAGCGGACCTTAGCCAACACAAAAGGGAAATTTAGCAGCAGTTCCACACACCTAGTAGGGACGCGGAAGTGTCCGGCGACCATCCATAGCAGACCCACCCCTCGTACCCACTCCTATGCATTAGAGAACAATTGTATTTGATGTCAGTGCATACAATATAATCAAGCATCTACTAAAAAACGAAAACGCAATTGTGACTATAGTAAATGTCGTCTTTGCAGTCCACTTTCTTTCAGTTTTATCAGAAAAATCGGTACAGCTTTTTAAGTTGGACTGCAGGACATAATTCGCATCTCATTATGTTGTGACGTAAAATGAAGTGCACCGCTACCGATCACAAATCATTAGCAGAGACATGTCCACCCTGCGCAAAATCAGGAAAACAGAACTTTGACTATTTTGCTGCAAAAACTACCGATCACCACAGAATGTCCTCGTTATCTCGGAACCGTAATCGGAGTTAAGAAAAAAAATGAGAATTTGAACTCCAAAGAAAATAAATCATCTATATTAGGCTTTCAGCTTGACGGACAAGTTACATGACGTGAGAGCGTCTGTCACATTCTGTGTCTGTAAATAAACTGTCACGCATGTATATTACAAACATTCCAGACACCTGAGATACGTTAGAGAAAACAGTAATAACCTAATTTTTCCAGGTGAAGCAGTTATTTGCAATGGAGTAATACAGGATGTTACAAAAACGTACGGCCGAACTTTCAGGAAACATTCCTCACACACAAAGAAAGAAAATATGTTATGAGGACATGTGTCCGGAAACGCTTACTTTCCATGTTAGAACTCATTTTATTTTATTTTATTTTTTTATTTTTTTGGTCATCAATCTACTGACTGGTTTGATGCGGCCCGCCACGAATTCCTTTCCTGTGCTAACCTCTTCATCTCAGAGTAGCACTTGCAACCTACGTCCTAAATTATTTGCTTGACGTATTCCAATCTCTGTCTTCCTCTACAGTTTTTGCCCTCTACAGCTCCCTCTAAGTACCATGGAAGTCATTCCCTCATGTCTTAGCAGATGTCCTATCATCCTGTCCCTTCTCCTTATCAGTGTTTTCCACATATTCCTTTCCTCTCCGATTCTGCGTAGAACCTTCTCATTCCTTACCTTATCAGTCCACCTAATTTTCAACATTCGTCTATAGCACCACATCTGAAAGGCTTCGATTCTCTTCTGTTCCGGTTTTCCCACAGTCCATGTTTCACTACCATACAATGCTGTACTCCAGACGTACATCCTCAGAAATTTCTTCCTCAAATTCAGGCCGGTATTTGATATTAGTAGACTTCTCTTGGTCAGAAATGCCTTTTTTGCCATAGCGAGTATGCTTTTGATGTCCTCCTTGCTCCGTCCGTCATTCGTTATTTTACTGCCTAGGTAGCAGAATTCCTTAACTTCATTGACTTCGTGGCCATCAGTCCTGATGTTAAGTTTCTCGCTGTTCTCATTTCTACTACTTTTCATTACCTTCGTCTTTCTCCGATTTACTCTCAAATCATACTGTGTACTCATTAGAGTGTTCATTCCGTTCAGCAGATCATTTAATTCTTCTTCACTTTCACTCAGGATAGCAATGTCATCAGCGAATCGTATCATTGACATCCTTTCACCTTGCATTTTAATTCCACTCCTGAAGCCTTCTTTTATTTCCATCATTGCTTCCTCGATGTACAGATTGAAGAGTAGGGGCGAAAGGCTACAACCTTGTCTTACTCCCTTCTTAATACGAGCACTTCGTTCTTCATCGTCCACTCTTATTATTCCCTCTTGGTTGTTGTACATATTGTATATGACCAGTCTCTCCCTATAGCTTACCCCTACTTTTTTCAGAATCTTGAACAGCTTACACCATTTTATATTGTCGAACGCTTTTTCCAGGTCGACAAATCCTATGAACGTGTCTTGATTTTTCTTTAGCCTTGCTTCCATTATTAACCGTAACTTCAGAATTGCCTCTCTCGTGCCTTTACTTTTCCTAAAGCCAAACTGGTCGTCACCTAGCGCATTCTCAATTTTCTTTTCCATTCTTCTGTATATTATTCTTGTAAGCAGCTTCGATGCATGAGCTGTTAAGCTGATTGTGCAATAATTCTCGCACTTGTCAGCTCTTGCCGTCTTCGGAATTGTGTGGATGATGCTTTTTCGGAAGTCAGATGGTATGTCGCCAGACTCATATATTCTACACGCCAACGTGAATAGTCGTTTTGTTGCCAATTCCCCTAATGATTTTAGAAATTCTGATGGAATGATATCTATCCCTTCTTCCATATTTGACCATAAGTCCTCCAAAGCTCTTTTAAATTCCGATTCTAATACTGGATCCCCTATCTCTTCTAAATCGACTCCTGTTTCTTCTTCTATCACATCAGACTAATCTTCACCCTCATAGAGGCTTTCAATGTATTCTTCCCACCTATCTGCTCTCTCCTCTGCATTTAACAGTGGAATTCCGTTGCACTCTTAATGTTACCACCGTTGCTTTTTATGTCACCAAAGATTGTTTTGACTTTCCTGTATGCTGAGTCTGTCCTTCCGACAATCATATCTTTTTCAATGTCTTCACATTTTTCCTGCAGCCATTTCGTCTTAGCTTCCCTGCACTTCCTATTTATTACAATCCTCAGCGACATGTTTGTACTTCCTCCTTTCATCAATCAACTGAAGTATTTCTTCTGTTACCCATGGTTTATTCGCAGCTGCCTTCTTCGTACCTATGTTTTCCTTCCCAACTTCTGTGATGGCCCTTTTTAGAGATGTCCATTCCTCTTCAACTGTGCTGCCTACTGCGCAGTTCCTTATTGCTGTATCTATAGCGCTAGAAAACTTCAAACGTATCTCGTCATTCCTTAGAACTTCTGTATCCCACTTCTTAGCGTATTGATTCTTCCTGACTAATGTCTAGAACTTCGGCCTAGTCTTCATCACTACTATATTGTGATCTGAGTTTATATCTGCTCCTTGGTATGCCTTACAATCCAGTATCTGATTTCGGAATTTCTGTCTGACCATGATGTAATCTAATTGATATCTTCCCGTATCTCCCGGCCTTTTCCAAGTATACCTCCTCCTCTTGTGATTCTTGAACAGCGTATTCGCTATTACTAGCTGAAACTTGTTACAGAACTCAATTAGTCTGTCTCCTCTTTCATTCCTTGTCCCAAGCCCATATTCTCCTGTAACCTTTTCTTCTACTCCTTCCCCTACAACTGCATTCCAGTCGCCCATGACTTTTAGATTTTCGTCTGCCTTTACATACTGCATTACCCTTTCAATATCCTCATACACTTTCTCTATCTGTTCATCTTCAGCTTGCGACGTCGGCATGTATACCTGAACTATCGTTGTCGGTGATGGTCTGCTGTCGATTCTGATTAGAACAACCCGGTCACTGAACTGTTCACAGTAACAGACCCTCTGCCCTACCTTCCTATTCATAACGAATCCTACACCTGTTATACCATTTTCTGCTGCTGTTGATATTACCCGATACTCATCTGACCAGAAATCCTTGTCTTCCTTCCACTTCACTCCACTGACGCCTACTATATCTAGATTGAGCCTCTGCATTTCCCTTTTCAAATTTTCTAGTTTCCCTACCACACACAAGCTTCTGACATTCCACGCCCCGACTCGTAGAACATTATCCTTTCGTTGATTATTCAATCTTTTTCTCATGGTAACCTCTCCCTTGGCAGTCCCCTCCCGGAGATCCGAATGGGGAACTATTCCGGAATCTTTTGCCAATGGAGAGATCATCATGACACTTCTTCAACTACAGGCCACATGTCCAGTGGATACACGTTACGTGTCTTTAATGCAGTGGTTTCCATTGCCTTCTACATCCTCATGTCGTTGATCATTGCTGATTCTTCCGCCTTTAGGGGCAAGTTCCCACCCCTAGGACAAGAGAGTGCCCTGAACCTGTATCCTCTCCTCCGCCCTCTTTGACCAGGCCGTTGGCAGAATGAGTCTGACTTCTTATGCCGGAAGTCTTCGGCCGCCAATGCTGATTATTTATCAAAATTTAGGCAGTGGCGGGGATCGAACCCGTGACCGAAGACGTTTTGATCATGAATCAAAGACGCTACCCTTTTTTTTCTTTATTTCATTATTTTTTTTTTTAATGGGCTCCGGTCTCGTAAACTGACATACAGCCCGGAGAGCGGTGTGCTGACCACATTCCGCATCCAGTGACACCTGAGAACTAAGGATGACATGGCTCCCGGTCTTTACCATTGGACCTTCTCAGGCCGGTTCAGATAGAGATTTTCCAACGAGGACCCGAGGACTGTCGCACGATGACCATTAGAGGAAAAATTTCGTAAGTTGGCCATGTGCATTGAAATGAAATGTCGTGTGGCTAAGTCTCCCGTCGGGTAGACTGGTCACCTGGTGCATGTCTTTTGAGCTGACGCCACTTCGGCGACTTGCGCGTCGATGGGGATGGGATGATGATGATGATAACAGCACAACACCCAGTCCCTGAGCGGAGAAAATCTCCGACCCAGCCTGGAATCGAACCCAGGCCCCTTTGCACGGCATTTCTTAGTGCTGACCACTTAGCAATCTTTTTTTGTTTTTTTAGCAGCACAGTCCATGACTGCAGCGCCTTTTTTATCCATCTTTTTTATTTTTTTCCCTAGACCACTTTTTAAATTGTTTTTCTTTTTAAATTTATTTTGTTAGGAAGGGAAAATAAAACATGTGCTCCGATTTGTAATGAGAATAGAATGAACATAGTATGTATCAGTTCTAGGCTGCCGTTGCGCAGTATAAGAAAAGAAAGGAAATGTCTTCTTGAGGTGCACAAAAGACTATCACCTCATTGTCGAAAGGAAAGTTGCTCCACTGCTCTGCGAGAGAAGGAAAATGTTGAGAGGAAAATGGGAAAGAAAAAAAATGCCTTCTGCATTGGTGAGCATCTGAATAGTATCTTAAAATTCCGGCAAGAACTAAAGTCCCAGGAAGCAGATAGGATTCATACATACAGGCAACTGCCAACCTGTACTATTCAAATATTGTATTTTAAGCATTTAACCGTTAATTATGATTTTCGGCATATTTCCAAATATCCTCCTGTAGTCACAATGTTGGCTTATTTTAAAGTGTTCAATTTCTATGTAAGAATAATAGTCTAGGAAAGTAGCATGCCTATTCTGCATAATAAACGATGCTGTATGGCCCATGATCCACGTGGTAGCGTTGTTTTTTGCTCGTGGATACCTCAGTTTTTGTGGTTGAATGATCTCTAAAAGGTCTACACCACTGGGCTTCGTACGGCTTATCACTGACAATCATTGACGAAGAAATGTTGTAATATCTTCTGCATGTCCGCACGTGAACCTATGAAGGAGCGTATCGACTCTTCCGTATGCGTCACAGTTGGGCATTGGATGAAGGCCTATTTTATGCAGCTTCTCATTCGCGTGATGGTAACATGTAGTTGTGCACATTCCGCCATATTATACTCCAATGTGTATGTGGATGTTTTTCTTCGAGACGATTCCTGTGGTTTGTTGTCATGAGAAGGTCATAAAGCTTCCTGTTCGTCAGGCTTCCGGTATACACGATGTTGTGTCGAATGTGGCTCATTTCCATGTAGTACAGTCGTACATGTCGGTAAGAAAGTGGAATGCCGGCGATATTAACGGGTGAGTCCAAGCTATGAGGCTTCCACCGCTGAATGAGGTTTCTGATGAGACTGGTCCTCCGGGTACGAAACTCCTTCCTGATGCGATTTAGGAGCAGGGTGACACATTTTTTGTGTACTTTAATGAGGTTAAGGCCACCTTTGGACGAAGGTAAGGTTAAGGTATCGAATTGAACTTTGAAAATATGACCCCTAAAAATAAACCAACATAACGCTTGTTGTATACTCTTGGCTAGGTGGTCGGAGATTGGAAGAATTTGCGCCAAATAATTCATCTTGCTCGTAATGGCGATATCGATGGTCTTAACTTTCTGTAGTATGTTCAAGTCACGGTCGGAGTGAAGCATCAAAGCAGTAAGTAATTTATTAAGCATGTGTGGCCAGTTCTTCGTCAGGAATTTGTCTGGTTTGGCCTCAAAAGTAACACCGAGGGTTGTGTGAGAATCCTTTACCTTGCACCAGGTAACATGGGATATGTCTCCGATACCACCACCGATCTGCAAAACTGTGGTTTTAGTTCTATTGAGTATTGCTCCTGAAAGAAACGTGAATGTTTGTAGAAGAGTTGCTGCTGACAGAAGTTGTTGCGATGATGACACAGTTACGCATATATCGCCAGCATACGCAATGCATGGGATAGTGACAGACTCGACGCTAAGCCCTATCCCGCTATGCGCTAAGTTGTTCAGTAGCGGCTCTACTGCAATGGCGTACAAAATCATTGACAGAGGACATCCTTGGCGGATGAATTGCTCAATGGAAACTTCTTTTGTAAAATGGCCATTAATGAGAATCCGTGAAGAGGCGTTTGTAGTAACTTTGCGAATTAATTCTATGAGATGAGGTCCAAATCGTAGTTTCTTCATGCTTTGAAAGAGGAAATCATGACGTACACGGTCACAAACCTTCTCAAAATCTAGAAAGATCAGAGCGCCCTGTCTTTTAGTTTCAGCATATGAACAGATGATGTCCCTCAAATCGCAGGCAGCTGAGATTGCACTTCGACCTTGCACTGCACTGTACTGGGAACTGCCTAAAACCTTGTACATAACGGTTTGCATCCTTAGCTTCATCGATCTGGTGACGATTTTGAAGTCGGCATTCAGGAGTGTGATGGGTCGCATGTTTTCGACCTTCCTGCTGTTACCTTTTTTCGGTAAGGGCAGGATGATACCTTCTGTAAATGCCAGGTGCCAGAGTTCATTCGCTATCTCAAGGAGTGTCGGGCCGAGGAGGTTCCAGTATCGCTGGTAAAACTCAGCGCTGAGACCATCGGGTCCTGGCGATTTCCCTTTCTTTGCACTGTGGACTGCCAGTCGGATTTCGTCCTTTGTGAAAACAGATTCCAGCTTTGCATTATCCTGTTGTGACAAGCTACAGCTCAAGGTGCTAAGAAAATCCTGGCACGAGTGTTCATCAACGAGTTGCTTCTTGTAAAGTTGACTATAATAGTCGGTAGACGTGCGAGATGATGTCACGTTGCTTCGTGATGGCATTCTCAGCGTCATCAACGACGGCTTCAATCAACATGGCTTTACGCCGTTTCGTCGTTCTCAGGATGTGGTACAGAGAGGCCCGTTCTTCGGCGGCAACGTCCTTGGGGTGGGCTCGCACGATGATGCCATGATTTCGTTGGCGTTGTATCGCCGTGATTTTCGCTTTATATCGTTTGATCTTTAAGTCGATGTCGCGAGAAGGATTGTTAGTGCGACTGTACAGTTCTCTCATACAGCGATAATAAAATTCAATAGTCTGTTTCTGCCAAAAGCTTTTTTGTCTGGCGTAGTTCATGAGGGTGAGGCGTAATTTATGCTTAGCACACTGAATCCACCACTGTAGAACGCTAGCGTAACAACGTCGGTGCCGCTGGAGCTGTTGCCACGTTAAGTTCACCTCCTCTTTAAGTTGGGCATCCTGCAGAAGGCTGACATTCAATTTCCAGTAGCCCTTCCCGCGGTAAATTGGCTGGCGTTGTAGGTTGAGGTAACACTGATATGCACAAT
Organism: Schistocerca gregaria; assembly: GCF_023897955.1. Lineage (NCBI taxonomy): Eukaryota > Metazoa > Arthropoda > Insecta > Orthoptera > Acrididae > Schistocerca > Schistocerca gregaria. The sequence continues at coordinate 130,391,527 of NC_064921.1, read as the reverse complement.
GGTCGGAGATGTTGACAGGAGCTATGTCACAGTTCACAGTGTGTCGCTGGAGGGCATCGGACACATAGATCCTATCCAGCCGACTGGCAGAATGACTGATTACGAAGGTGTACGCTACCCGTTCACCGTGCAGTTGTTCCCATGTATCGTGAAGACGCATGCCATGAATTAAATGTTCAAGTTCGATACATCTGTTCATGTTAGGAGTTTGGTCTCTGTCGTTGAGAACACAATTGAAATCACCACCAAGGATGAGATGTTCACGATAAGCGCTAAAAAGAATGGGAACCTCGGTTTTATAAAATTTTGAACGATCTCTCTTATGAGTGCTACCTGAGGGGGCGTACACGTTAACAACCTGCACACCATTCACTCGAAGAGAAATGCCACGACCACTGAGCAGCCCCTGCACATCCGTAAAGGGTATACCGTCGTGCAGAAGGATGGCAGTGCCTACAGCATCCTGAAGATCGATATTATCAATAAGAACGTAACCGGGCACTTCTAAGGATGTGACTACCTCCTGTAGGAGGGCAATGTCAACGCTGGTACCATACAAGAAATCAGTTAGCGAACGGAGTTTCACCGCACTTTGAATTCTATTGACGTTAAGTGTGGTAATGTTGTAGGTTTGGCTGTCACCCATGATGGTTCAGAGGACAATGAGCTCTGAGTTTCGGATCGTCCTTCTCTCCGGCTTTGAACCAAACTCGTTAGTAACGTTAGGAGTACGAAACGAAATGTCAAAACCAATAACGGGTCAGGGAGGGGAAGGTCGCAGCGCGATGGTCATGCGCGAGAGCAGCTACTGCTGCATCTCCTCGATCTGCTGCTCATTGCTGTTGGGGTGCTGCGCGGTGCGCGCGCCGCCTTGCCCGCCACCGTCGGTTGAGTCTGTCAACGTGGTCGCATCCGCCTGGCCACCACGCGGGGCTGCGACTGACGTCAGCGATTTCCTGCGGGAGCGCTGCTGCAGCTGCTTGCTGCTCTGCTCGCTCTTCCTCTTAGCCGTTACGGTGCTCTGATCCCTCTCAGCGCTCAGTAGTGCCTTCAGGTGTATGGTTTGTTCACGAATGCGTTCTTGCCTCGCGGTGTCCTCGCAGCGCACGGAGCAAGAAGATTGAGGTTCAGTCTCGCTGCCACTTTCTAACATGTGTACGGGTCTCAAATCATTCGACTTTTCCTCTTTGCTACTATTCCCTTTGCTTCTCCTTCGGCGGCCTTTCTTCGTGTCTGCTACAGTCTCTACCGATAGGGGTGGTTCAGGCAAACTGATCTGCACCCGCTCCTGTATCTCACACGGCTGAGTTTCAGAGGTGGTTGGCGCATCGTTGGTATCCAGCGGTAGCTGCCCCGGTGAGGATGATGGTGCCGAATCGACGTCCGTCCTACCGCGAATGTCTTTGGCACTGCATTCCACCTGAACTGGCATCTCCGCCTCGCTGACATGTTCCGGCTGCCGGGGTAGTGGTACAGTCCCCGCGACCACCTCACTCAATAGCGGAACAAGCTTTTCACTACCGTCTGCAGGACGTTCCCGTGGAAGTTGAAATGGACGTCGACGTGTACAGTTCATCCACAGATGTTCAGTTGAATGGCAGATCGAACAGGTAGGGGGTTGGCCAATGTATGTTACCTGTGCATGACAGCCGCCAATGGCAACATACGAAGGTATATGTTTTTTCAAGTCTACACGTAGACTTCGCACCCCGCTGTTAACTTGGTAGCGATAGGCACTCGACTATTTTTCATTTGTAACTGACAAAACCGCGCCGTACAGTGACAGAGAACGTGCAATCAGATCATTAGGGCACTCAGGTGGCATATTAAATACCCTGATGGTTCTTACTCCGTATCCCGAAGGCACGATTTGGACATTACTAGTACTGCCATCATTATGACGGTATGGTCTCACACCAACATGCTCCTCAACGAATTTCTCATAAGTGACACTCGAAATAAATTTGATAAATAACGAGTACTGCACAAATTCCAACTGGAACGTGTCGAATATATCTTCAGGCAATTTCAAATCCTCAAAGATCCACTCATGAATTTCAAACGCCGTCGGTCGCAAGGCAGCGCGATCGAAAACACACTGAACGCTGTTCGCTCTGTTAATTGTCGACATCTTACTTACAACAGTTATACAGAAATAAACGTTAACAGCGCTCGCACACGCTGCTCAGCTCTCCACCTCAGCACTGCTAGCGACGTAAACATTAGCCCGCGCTACCGCCCGTCACCGCGCGATGTGCACTGGCTGAGTGCCGGAACACGACTGGTCCCCTAGACCACGAGTAATCGTCTTTGTTACTTCTCTTCAAATCACATTAATCATAGAATGGAAACACACAGCAACAGAATGTACCAGCATGACTTCAAACACTTTGTTACAGGAAATGATCAAAAAATGTCCTCCGTTTTCGAGGATACATGCATCCACCCTCCGTCGCATGGAATTCCTGATGCGCTGATGCAGCCCTGGAGAATTGCATATTGTATCACAGCCGTCCACAATACGAGCACGAATAGTTTCTACATTTGACACTGGGGTTGCGTAGACAAGAGCTTTCAAATGTCCCCATAAATAAAAGTCCGCCTCTACCAATCCATCGGTCACCGAATCTGTTGGTGAGAAGCGTACGAACACTTCGACTGAAATGTGCAGGAGCTCCATCGTGCATGAACCAAATGTTGTGTCGTACATGTAAATGCACATGTTCTAGCAGCACAGGTAGAGTATCTCGTATGACATCATGATAATGTGTTCCATTGAGCGTAGGTGGTAGAACATAGGGCCCAATAAAGACATCACCAACAATGCCTGCCCAAACGTTCACAGAAAATCTGTGCTGATGACGTGATTGCACACTTGCGTGTGGATTCTCGTCAGCCCACACATGTTGATTGTGAAAATTTACCATTTGATCACGTCGGTATGACGAAACTAAAATGAGCCTTACACATGTCCACATAATATCTTTTCTTTATTTGTTTGTGAGGAATGTTTCATGAAAGTTTGGGCGTACCTTTTTGTAACACCCTGTATATCAATAACTCTGTGCAAATATCAAGGCACTGCTCGACTATTTTCTAGTTCCGCGAAAGACTGCCATAACTGTATTGTATTAAAATTCTACACTTCACAAAACGTAGAAAGGTAGCGTTCTGTGACTACAGTATCATTGAGTCACAACACGAATTAGACAAATCATACAAATACCTGGATTATGTGGGTATGGAGCAGATCGATCACGTATGCCCAGTTGCTGATAAAACTATCAATAGACTTGGGTTCATTGGCAGGGTACTTGGTATATGCAATTAGTCTACAAAAGAGAGTGCTTTCTAAATACTTGTGTGATACACGCTAAAATTCTTCTTCGACTGGTGGTAAGTTCCTATGGGACCATACTGCTGAGGTCAGCGGTCCCTAGGCTTACACGCCACTTAATCTAAGTTAAACTAACTTACGCTAAGGATAACACACACACACATGCCCGAGGGAGGACTCGAACCTCCGACGGGGTGAGCAGCGCGAACCGTAGCAAGGCACCCAGATCACGCGGATACCCCGTGCGACTGCCAGCACAAAAGGAGACTAGAGGGATAGCGAAATGTTCTCATCTATTCAACCTAGTGGCATCGTCCCAGTTGTGCCTTTTACCAGAAGTAAACTAGCTCCGATGTTCAGGCAGACCTGATACCGATTGTCTTACATTGAGACTGTCTTATGCACCACATCTGCCCCACTGTCAATCTCTGATCCGGGCTGCCCAGGAATGGGAGGTAGGGAGGGGGCGGCGAAGTACGTGCCCTTAAGGCCCCTACTCGCAGGTCGATCAGGTCTGCCCGAACATGTCCGCAAGTCCGTTAGCGATGAGTTCATGATCGGAACCTTGCTCTAGGTGCATCGGTTTCACCAGCCATCCGCTACCTTGTTTTCCAAACCGCTACCTGTCAAACCAAACTCTGTGTTCTTCACGGGTCCCGTTGTTCACCGTTTCGTTGGCGTTCTGGCTCACATCATCGCTAAGTCAACAAAGTCTTTCAAGGAAAACGAAGTGTTTTGGTCGCCTTTCAGGAATATGTGTAGGGAATGGCCATGTTTCTGGGAGATTTATTCGGAAGAATGTGGCATAACCAACTTTCTGATCCTACGATCTGGTGAAACTCATTCTGGCGCCAGATGAAGTGCGGTATCCTCACCATTGCATGTGAGGATCTGGATGATAAAGAGCCAGAAGAAGTAAATCATGAGTTAGATATTGATTAAGTACTGCAAAGTGCATGGGGTAGTCAGAAGTACCGAAAAATGGTGAGAAATGCACGTAAGTGTTGATGTATATATGGCGACTGGAAATGAGCGTTTGGCGTCACTGGCCAGGAGGCCCATTACGGGGCACGTCCGGCCGCCTTGTTGCAGGTCTTATTGCATTCGACGCCACACTGGGAGACCTTCGGTCTGGACGGGGATGAAATGATGATGAAGACAACACGACACCCAGGCCCTGAGCGGCAAAAATCCCCGACCCAACCGGGAATGGAACCCGGACCCGTAGAACGGCAACCCGTCACGCCGATCACTTTTTTCCATCTTTTTACTTATTTATTTTCTATAAAGATCACTCTGTTAAAAGGAACATATAGATCAGTTCATGGCATAGTATGTGCATTACATATTGAGTGGCGAGAGAAGTGTGAGGTTCATTATGAGCTGTCAAACGTGGACACCGACTGCACCCGGCACATCCCAACAGCGTGGTTGGTCGGGGAAGACTGCCTGAAGATAGTTGGCAAAGATTTTCCGATAGTGCGACCATCTATGAACCTCATTGTGGGCTTTCTGCAAGAAATACCAAAAGTCAAGTCGCGACTTGGCAGCATCCCCATAGAGGTACGCGATCGGCAACCGTTGAGCCAGATGATCTACTGTGATTTAGTCACCGGAAAGTAATCACTCTCCGGATGTAAGAAGGAGGCAGGTGTAACATGTTGCGGGGTCACACGAATGTAGTAAGCTACCATCTGTCTTCCTAGGAACCAGACGTCCTCCACCGAGATACAAGTTAAGCGGTGATGGTCGTCATCCACTTGGCGACATTTCGGGCATAATGAAGTGTCCACTAGTCACATTGCATGGAGCCGTTGGTTGGCGTTGAACTTGCCACAGGCGACAGAGAACCACAGTGCCCGAACGAAGGCAGGAAGGAATTTGTGGTGCACATGTCTCCAAATCTTCGGCCAATGCAACTTGGGGTGTTTGAGTTCAATGAAATTACGACTTATCCGTCGTAGCAGCCGAACATAAAAATTTTTCGCGCATGGCGGTCTCGTGCGCGGAAGCTCGTCTCTGATACAACTAAGTTCCACAATAAATGTTGATACATGCGCAAAATAAGGCGTAATGTTGCCCAACGCAACCGGAGGTGTGAGGGTCGCTGGAACCTGGAGGTCCAGTAGGCGGTATGTGAGGGAATCACCCGCGCTACGCCATTGCTTGTGCATCGTGGCTAGAAGGAGCGCAGTCGCTCGGCAGGGAACATTCGTAAGTCCGAGTCCCCCCTTGTCCGTAGGGAGCGTGAGCGTTTCGTATCGCACCTTGAGGGGCGATCCAATCATCACAAAATAGCCTAGTGCTGATTGAAGTCATCGTCCGAGCGTGAGTGGTAGGGGCAGCGTCTGCGAAATATGCACCATTCGAGAAACCACATAAGCGTTCAGATACTCCACTCGCTGCAAAGGATCAAGGTGCCGTACGAGATGTTGTCGGACCACGGTACGTGTTGTCTGTAAAATACGTCGGTAATTAACTGCTGCAATATGTTTTACAGATGAGGTAAAGTCTATTCCGAGATAGCGGAATCGTTGCACACAAGGAGACGGACTGATTTCTTCCGGCGTAAGGCCCCTTCCAACCGGCAGTGCCGTCAAATTGTTCATGGTCACTGCACTACCAGCCGTCACACTGTGCTCCAACAACATTTCAAGGACCGTCTTCACGTCTTCCTCTGAACGAACGAGCAGCAGGAGTTCGTCCGCATATGCATGACAGCTGAAGGTGCATCCCCGTAGTTCCATCCAAGAAAGAGAATTTGTTAGCCTCCCAATTAATGGTTCCAACGCTATCGCGAACAGCAACATCGAAAGAGGGCAGCCCTGGCGAATGGATCGTCGAATTTGAATGGGGCCTGCTATACGCCCATTAACCTGTGCCAAGGATTGTGCGCCCGCATAAATCCTTCTAATGAGACCAATAAAACGGTCTGGAAATCCCATGTGTTCCAGTATAGCGTACAGATAGTTGTGGCGCACTTTATTAAAATCACTGTCAAAATCAACCGCCACTATCGCCGCTTTAAGCCGGCACTGCTCCGCTAGCGCTATCACATCACGGCATTCGCCAGTAACTGTTTGCACATTCACCGATCCACCCGGTGTCGTCTCTTCTGGGGAAAGGACGCTACGAATAAACCTACAACATCGGGACGCTAGCAACCGTGCAAAGATCTTATAGAAGGCATTAAGCAGGGTGATGGGGCGATAATGTGTGACCGTAATACCTAGCTTCGGTTTATGCACTGTCACCAAGAGACCTTTCATTAAATCCAGTGGAACAGACTCATTGGAATTTAACATCTCGTTGTATATTTCTGTCCATCGCGATGCCATTTCGTTGCGAAATTCTCGGTAAAATTCAGCAGGAAGCCCATCAATGCCTGGGGACTGATTCAACGCAGCTTGTGCTATCGCATCATGTACGTCCTCACAGCTAATGGCTTCCAGTAAGGTTCCCGTGGCTTCCACCGTCAGTGTACGGGAGACGTGCGTGGCTACACGATCGAGGTCATCGACAGAGGCTGCTTCTTCCCGATAGATGTGTTGGTAATGGTCGACAAATGCTGAGACAATGTCCACTTGACGCGTCACTCTTCTGACTTCGCGGGTAATTAATTCCCGTACCAAAACGCGTCGTCGGTGCTTTCGTTCATTTACGACGTGGTGCATGGAAGGAATTTAGTGCCCTATGGTATCGTGACATCTGGTGCGCACCATGGTTCCTTGAATATGTTTCCGAGCTAAAGCCACTAGTTTAGCTTTTATCCTTTTGCGTTCGATCCAAATGTCCTGTCCCGGCGGACTAGCATCCAGGTCGCGCAGAGCTGCAAAATAAAAGTCAGTCGTACAGCGGTGCCACTCTGCCATCTCCCTGCTATATGAGAGCGTCGGTTTGGCACAAGTCAGCCACCAATCAAGCATCGTCGCATACCTTCCAACCCTTCACTCGCACATCGTCCATGTCTCAAGGATCCGTTTATGGCATTCAGGATCATGTAGATGTTGAATGTTTAGTTCCCACAGGGCCTTACTTTTCCACACCTCTCTACGGGGAAGAAGCACCGTGCAGATGTAAGCGCTGTGATCGGAAAATGCCAACGGCCAGCGTTCCACGTCCTGGACATCATTTGCATGAGCTCGTGAGATATAAATGCGATCTAATCTGCTCCACGAAGGACTTGTCACATAGGTGTATCCCGATGCATCTTCACGTAGTAATCTCCACGTGTCACTAAGTACAAGGTCGTTGACAACGATTCGCAAGTCCTGGCTGATGTTTGCTTGCGGCCATTGGTCTTTCTGGCTGAGAACACAGTTGAAATCTCCACAAATTATTACACATTCATAACGTCCATGGAACAGTGGGGCAACATCTTCTGCATAAAATCGCGCCCTTTCCCGCCACCGATTATTTCCTGACGGTGCATAAAGACTGATTATGCGTGTCCGAAACGTCGTGGAAGCCATTCCCCTGGCCGACGGAACATAACACACGTTTTCCAGTGGGAAGCCGTCTCGCACGTAAACTGCCACCCCACTCCCATTGCAATCTCCATGTGACGAATAGGATTGGTAGCCTGTGATATATGGGAGTGCAGCTATGTGGACTTTCTCTAGAAAAGCAAAATCCACATCAGATGCCCAAATCGTTTCCTTCAGTAGGTGTATTTGGCCCGGTGAACTCACGTCATTTATATTTAATGTCGCAATACAGTTCGCATGGCGTTGAATCCCACTCTGTCGAGGTGCAACATCTCCCTGCATCGGCGCTGGGGGCTGAGTTAAAAGACGTTCTCCCGCCCCTCTCCCTTCACCTTCAGCAACTATAGGGCCGTCTTCGTGAGTGCCGGCTGCCTCTGTACGACGTCCGGCGCCTCCTCAATATCGTCATACCACATCTTTTCAGGCAGTGATATAGTCGTGTCTATAGCCACAGCATCTGCGTCTGGAGAGCCAACTGGCTGTGATTCCTCTTCAGTATCACCACGTCCCTGTACCGTTAATGTGACAGACCGCTGCCGGCCTGCTCGAACAGTTTCCATTGCCGCATCTTGTTTCGTAGAGGCTGTTGTGTCGTCTTGGTCCACAGGCACATCGTCGTCGGGGCAAGGGGAGTCATCCCTAGGATATGTCGTGCGACGCCGCCGTTTCCTCCTTTTTGGGGAACGTTTGCGTGACCTTCCTTCCGTGTCTTCTGATTGTAGGGAATCACGGCCGGCCGACAGAAAAGCATCCGTAGGAACTGGAAGTGTTTTCGAGTCCCATCGTTGTACTTGGCGGGAGTTCGGTCGAAACTGATGTTGTCGTCACATAGTGCGTTCCAGAAGGAACAGCATCCGTAGTAGCTGGAACTGCTTCGTGTACTATCGGTTTGCTTGGTGCGAGTTCGGTCTCATCTGATGTTGTCGCCGTAGATTGTTTGCTCGATGGAGCAGCGTCCTCTGTCAACCCGACGTCTTCTACAAGATTTCTGAGAGTGTCATCTTGATCTTCCATCGGGGCTGTGTCCTTTCGGTAATCAGCGGACGCAGTGAGGGGTTTGGCATAGGTGCTCGGTAGTAACGGCGACGGCTCCCGCACATCTGAAGGCAGTTGCGTAATCCGCCGTTGCATACAGTTCGACCTGAGGTGTTCCTCCTGGTCAGAGCCAGAACATGTACGTGGTTAAACATCGTAAATCACCCAACAACCACTAATTATCAAATGGGACGGTACATGCTTCTGCAGATCAATAGTGATCCGTCGCACTCCGTTAAAAACGGGGTACTTGGCGAATTGTGTCCAGCGTTCTGCCGTGTGACCATGTACCGTGCCGTATGGCTTAAAAGCCTCGATAACTTCGTCAGCCGGGAGCTCAAATGGCAGCTCAAAAACACGTATTGTCCGTACACCCAGACCAGCATGTTCTACAGTAACCGTGCCGACATTCCCGTCACCATGGTACAATCGGAGACCTGCTTTCGTCGCCTGTAGAATTCTCTCACACGTCGCGTATTTACCATCTTAACATACATCGTGGGACTAATGATGGACAGGTGAGTCCCGACAATATCGTTTGGCTTTACCTTGACGTCCTCTCGACTGAATCGCTCCACTACTAAAGCCTTTGGTCGTTCGTACTCTTTGCAGAAATTGAATCGTAATGTAGTTTTCCTGCATTTGTTTGCCATGATCGTTGTTACTAGCCTGCGCGCAGACTAAGTCCACAAAGTAAACAAAAGTCGCACACGCCGCACAGCGGAATTATCGAACCTCCGCTTCGCACGGCCGCTAGCGCCGAACTGATCACTCAGCTATCGGGGCGGACAAATGCAGACTGAAGCTACAAATTAAGTTTGCACCAAGACTGGTATTGTAATTGGGGATCTCCTGCTCATAATAAGCAAACACCGCGCCACCCTGGTGCAGTGGCTTCGCACCACTGAATGGGCTACTTTGGCACACCTCCCTCGACAGCCAAATTTCCCATTCGCGCAGAGGTCCACTTGTTATTCCCTGTACACCCGAACAGCACTGCAAAGTCTCTCCAGCTGTATTGGGATTGCATCTCGGCATCGAACGAAATGGGGGATCCTGGCAGAAACACAAACATAGCGGCTTTAATCAAACGAAATTACGATTACTGTTATTATTTTGGTATTGAGCACAATAAAATAAAATCATTTAGGAAATCAAACATATCTACAATATATACCCAGGATTTTATATAAGACAAATTGGTTTTGAGCCCCAGAAATTGGCAGTATTTGTTGCTGGAGCATTTGCTACGACCAGGTAATCAAGAATGCAGTTTTCAGGCAACTTCAGGCGGACCAAGAGGTGTGCATCGTCTTGAGAGTCTCCACAATAGTAGGCTGCATCTCAAGAACTGTTGCCCCATTCTTTCCAGTGTTGTTCACTCCGCAATCTGTCCAGAGTCTTCCACGTCAGACCGCCACAGCTCAATTCGGAGCGTGGAAGGTCTAGATGTAACTGCTTCAGTTGTTTGGAGGAAACCATTTCTGGATTTTAGCCTTGAACACGGTGCTTCGCTTCCAGATATGGGGAGCCTGGGATCGTTTCCCTGTTTCTTCTTTTCAACTTCTTCCGCTGTTCTTGGACTTGTCTCTGGGGGTGCTATGCCTGCCAGCTGGTAGATTTTGTCGACTGGAGTTGGTCGTAGGCAACCTGTTATGATGCGGCCTGTCTCGCTGAGAGCGGTATCAACATGCTTGGTGTAAGCAGAGTTCTGCCAGACGGGTGCTACATAATCAGCTGTCGAGAAACATAGAGCTAGGGCAGATGTGCGTAGGGCATTTGGTTGAGCTCCCAGTGAGTTATTAGTGAGCTTGTTATTATATTATTTCGGCTGCAGACTGTGAGCTTTGTTTACTCGCACTGATCTTTGAAAGTGAGTGTTTGGTCAAGCTTTACTCCGAGATACGTAGGGGTGTATGTATGTTGTAATTGCATTCCCCTCCAAGTCATATCCAGTTTTCTTCTGGCTTGTTAATTTCTCAAGTGAAATACACACACATGTTTTGGATGGGTTGGGTTTCAGGTGGCTGTTGTCATAGAAGAATTATATGATGCCAGAGACTTTTTCAACTCTGAAACATCTATGATTTGTTGCAAACTGAAGCTATGAATTAAAATTTGTCCAAGGGATTCAAACCCATGTATCCCACCCACTAGATACATGCCGTAACTATTACACGACCCTGGCACAATAGACTGAGGAGGGAGCCATGCTATGGTAGTTGTGTAGTATGTGTGCCAGGGTGGCGTAGTGGTTAGCAAATATGCCTAGTGAGCAGGAGACCCTGGATCTAATCCCGGCTTTGGTACAAATTTTGATTAGTTCAAACGGTTCAAAAGGCTCTGAGCACTGTGCGACTTAAATTCTGAGGTCATCAGTCTCCTACAACTCAGAACTACTTAAACTTAATTAACCTAAGGGCATCACACACATCCATGCCCAAGGCAGGATTCGAGCCTGCGACCGTAGCGGTCGCGCGATTCCAGACTGTAGCGTCTAGAACCACTCGGCTACCCCCGCCGGCTTTTGATTAGTCGATTCAGTCTGGATATATACACAATAGACGTTTGAGACTTACAAATGTCCCTTGGAACCATAGCATTTCATTTGATAAATGCAGATGTTGGTCAAGCCTGCTCGTTGCACTGTTGCGTTTAACCACGAATGGGACCAGTACGTTGCAAATGTCATCGTGGTCAGAACGGTATTCTCCGTAGTTGTCAGTGTATATTATCGGAGCTTGATCCATTCGGAAGGGGGCCAAGCGGGGACGCTCATATGATGGGACGTCCGTAATATATGGAACAGAAGTGTTTGTTGATTCAAGCGGCATCATATGGAAGGTTTGTACCACACACTGGGCAAGCAAGTAGATGTCATCCGCTATTCTTCTATACAATCTATTGTCATACTTCTTATCAGTTTTCTCCAATATTAAGTGTTGGTCATTCGTACATGAAATAAAGACAGAAATATTTTAAAAATGCACTAATATATTATATGCAAATAGTATATAATTTATAGAATATCCTGTCACTTTCACCAGTATGATTTTTTAATGCCATAAATCATATCAAAATAAAGATGGAATGCTAGATTACATTCTGCTTCTGCACACTTATTGTTCTCAGGTGGGGTAAATCACAAAGGCTTCAGCAGGAGTGGAGTTAGTTAAGATATGATTTGAAGAAACTGCTCGCTGATGCTAGTTCTGTTCGTTGTTACCATTATTTTTACCACAATGATGAAGCGAGGTGCAGACATCTCTGTAGAAGAGGGGTAAGTTGGGTACTGGTTGACTGTATTAACATGCGGCACAATGCTAAGAAATATGTCTTAGTGGAGAGCAAGAATAATCGGACCTCATGTAGCAAACAATTTACTGCAGGTTCTACGATGAAAATACGTATACAATGGCACGTCTACTGGGCGTAATCGTCACCATCACCAAACATTCGCTTCCCGGGTGAATTAAACTGCTGAAAGACGTAAAAAAATTGTACAGATAATTAGTCATATTTAAGGTACATATTCAGTAAGTAGTACGTCGTTCTTACTCAGTAGTTAAGAGTATTATTCGTAGTTAAACTAGGCAGAAGAAAGAGTATGAAGTAAGTACGACTCAATGGAATTTCCTTCGTTTCATACCCAAAAGAAAAAAGTAAGACAACGAAACTATCCCATGGACCCTCAACACATCACGTTCAACTATATACGTATCTTTCTTCAGGCTAGTTAATCAATGACAAAATTTAATTTGTTATAGATTTTATTCGTTTTACGCCATTTATGTTACTATGAAGACCTCGGTCACATTCGTCGATTGTGCGTAAACATTTTAGAAGGATGTGGCATAACCAACTTTCTGATCCTACTATCTGGTGAAACTCATTCTGGCGCCAGATGAAGTGCGGTATCCTCACCATTACATGTGAGGATCTGAATGATAAACAGCTAGAAGAAGTAAATCATGAGTTAGATATTGATGTAAGTACTTCAAAGCGCATGGGGTAGTCAGAAGTATCGAAAAATGGCGAGAAATGAGCGTTTGGAGTCACTGGCCAGGAGGCCCATTACAGGGCACGTCCGGCCGCCTTGTTGCAGGTCTTATTACATTCGACATCACACTGGGAGACCTGCGGTCTGGACGGGGATGATATGATGATGAAGACAACACGAAACCCAGGTCCTGAGTGGCGAAAATCCCCGACCCAACCGGGAATGGAACCCGAGCTCGAAGAACGGCAACCCGTCACGACGATCACTTTTTTCCATCTTTTTATTAATTTATTTTCAATAAAGATCACTCTGTTAATAGGAACATGTAGATCAGTTCATGGTATAGTATGTTCATTACATATTGAGTGGCGAGAGACGCGTGAGGTTCATTATCAGCTGTCAAACGTGCACACCGATTGCACCCGGCACATCCCGCCAGCGTGGTGGGTCGGGGAAGACTGCCTGAAGATAGTTGGCAAAGGTTTTCCGATAGTGTGACCATCTATGAACCTCATTGTGAGCTTTATGGAAGAAATACCAAAAGTCAAGTAGTCACTCTCCGGACGTAAGAAGGAAGCAGATGTAATATGTTGCGGGATCACACAAATGTAGTAAGCTACCATCTGTCTTCCTAGGAACCAGACGTCCTCCACCGAGATACAAGTTAAGCGTTGATGGTCGTCATCCACTTGGCGACATTTCGGGCATAATGGAGTGTCCACTATTCCAATTGCATGGAGCCGTTGGTTGGCGTTGAACTTGCCACAGGCGACAGAGAACCACAGTGCCCGAACGATGGCAGGAAGGAATTTTTGCTGCACATGTCTCCAAATCTTCGGCCAATGCAACCTGGGGGTGTTTGAGTTCAATGAAATTACGACTTATCCGTCGTAGAAGCCGAACATAAAAATCCTTCGCGCATGGTGGTCTCGTGCGCGGAAGCTCGTCTCTGATGTAACTAAGTTCCACAATAAAAGTTGATACATGCGCAAAATGTGGCGTAATGTTGCCCAACGCAGTCGGAGGAGTGAGGGACGCTGGAACCAGGAGGTCCAGGAGGCGGTATGTGAGGGAATCACCCGCGCTAGGCCATTGCTTGTGCATCGTGGCTAGAAGGAGCGCAGTCGCTCGGCAGGGAACATTCGTAAGTCCGAGTCCCCCCCTTGTCCGTAGGGAGCGTGAGCGTTTCGTATCGCACCTTGAGGGGCGATCCAATCATCACAAAATAGCCTAGTGCTGATTGAAGTCATCGTCCGAGCGTGAGTGGTACGGGCAGGGTCTGCGAAATATGCACCATTCGAGAAACCACATAAGCGTTCAGATACTCCACTCGCTGCAAAGGATCAAGTTGCCGTACGAGATGTTGTCGGAACACGATACGTGTTGTCTGTAAAATACGTCGGTAATTAACTGCCGCAATATGTTTTACAGATGAGGTAAAGTCTATTCCGAGATAGCAGAATCGTTGCACACAAGGAGACGGACTGATTTCTTCCGGCGTAAGGCCCCTTCCAACCGGCAGTGCCGTCAAATTGTTCATGGTCACTGCACTACCAGCCGTCACACTGTGCTCCAACAACATTTCAAGGACCGTCTTCACGTCTTCCTCAGAACGAACGAACAGCAGGAGGTCGTCCGCATAGGCATGACAGCTGAAGGTGCATCCCTGTAGTTCCATCCCAGAAAGAGAATTTGTTAGCCTCCCAATTAATGGTTCCAACGCTATCGCGAACAGCAACATCGAAAGAGGGCAGCCCTGGCGAATGGATCGTCGAATTTGAATGGGGCCTGCTATACGCCCATTAACCTGTGCCAAGGATTATGCGCCCGCATAAATCCTTCTAATGAGACCAATAAAACGGTCTGGAAATCCCATATGTTCCAGTATAGCGTACAGATAGTTGTGGCGCACTTTATTAAAATCACTGTCAAAATCAACCGCCACTATCGCCGCTTTAAGCCGGCACTCCTCCGCTAGCGCTATCACATCACGGCATTCGCCAGTAACTGTTTGCACATTCACCGACCCACCCGGTGTCGTCGCTTCTGGGGAAAGGACGCTACGAATAAACCTACAAAATCGGGACGCTAGCAACCGTGCAAAGATCTTATAGAAGGCATTAAGCAGGGTGATGGGGCGATAATGTGTGACCGTAATACCTAGCTTCGGTTTATGCACTGTCACCAAGAGACCTTTCATTAAATCCAGTGGAATAGACTCATTGGAATTTAACATCTCGTTGCACATTTCTGTCCATCGCGGTGCCATTTCGTTGCGAAATTCTCGGTAAAATTCAGCAGGAAGCCCATCAATTCCTGGGGACTGATTCAACGCAGCTTGTGCTATCGCATCATGTACGTCCTCACAGCTAATGGCTTCCAGTAAGGTTCCCGTGGCTTCCACCGTCAGTGTACGGGAGACGTGCGTGGCTACACGATCGAGGTCATCGACAGAGGCTGCTTCTTCCCGATAGATGTGTTGGTAGTGGTCGACAAATGCTGAGACAATGTCCACTTGACGCGTCACTCTTCGGACTTCGCGGGTAATTAATTCCCGTACCAAAACGCGTCGTCGGTGCTTTCGTTCATTCACGACGTGGTGCATGGAAGGAATTTAGTGCCCTATGGTATCGTGACATCTGGTGCGCACCATGGTTCCTTGAATATGTTTCCGAGCTAAAGCCACTAGTTTAGCTTTTATCCTTTTGCGTTCGATCCAAATTCCTGTCCCGGCGGACTAGCATCCAGGTCGCGCAGAGCTGCAAAATAAAAGTCAGTCGTACAGCGGTGCCACTCTGCCATCTCCCTGCTATATGAGAGCGCCGGTTTGGCACAAGTCAGCCACCAATCAAGCATCGTCGCATACCTTCCAACTCTTCGCTCGCACATCGTCCATGTCTCAAGGATCCGTTGATGGCATTCAGGATCATGTAGATGTTGAATGTTTAGTTTCCACAGGGCCTTACTTTTCCACACCTCTCTACGGGGAAGAAGCACCGTGCAGATGTAAGCGCTGTGATCGGAAAATGCCAACGGCCAGCGTTCCGCGTCCTGGACATAATTTGCATGAGCTCGTGAGATATAAATGCGATCTAATGTGCTCGCCGAATGACTTGTCACATAGGTGTATCCCGGTGCATCTCCACGTAGTAATTTCCACGTGTCACAAAGTACAAGGTCGTTGACAACGATTCGCAACTCCTGGCTGATGCTTGCTTGCGGCTATTGGTCTTTCTGGCTGAGAACACAGTTGAAATCTCCACCAATGATTACACATTCATAACGTCCATGGAATAGTGGGGCAATATCTTATGCATAAAATTGGGCCCTTTCCCGCCGCCGATTATTTCCTGACGGTGCATAAAGACTGATTATGCGTGTCCGAAACGTCGTGGAAGCCATTCCCCTGGCCGACGGAACATAACACACGTTTTCCACTGGGAAGCCGTCTGACACGTAAACTGCCACCCCACTCCCATTGCGATCTCCATGTGACGAATAGGATTGGTAGCCTGCGATATATGGGAGTGCAGCTATGTGGACTTCCAGCAGCAAAGCAAAATCCACATCAGATGCCCAAACCGTTTCCTTCAGTAGGTGTATTTGGCCCGGTGAACTCACGTCATTTATATTTAATGTCGCAATACGGTACGCATGGCGTTGAATCCCACTCTGTCGAGGCGCAACATCTCCCTGCATCGACGTTCTCCCGCCCCTCTCCCTTCACCTTCAGCAATTATAGGGCCGTCTTCGTGAGTGCCGGCTGCCTCTGTATGACGTCCGGCGCCTCCTCAATATCGTCATACCACACCTTTTCAGGCAGCGATATATTCGTGTCTATAGTCATATAGCCACAGCATCTGCGTCTGGAGAGCCAACTGGCTGTGATTCCTCTTCAGTATCACCACGTCCCTGTACCGATAATATGACAGACCGCTGGAACAGTTTCCATTGCCTCATCTTGTTTCGTAGAGGCTGTTGTGTCGTCTTGGTCCACAGGCACATCGTCGTCGGGGCAAGGGGAGTCATCCCTAGGAGATGTCGTGCGACGCCGCCGTTTCCTCCTTTTTGGGGAACGTTTGCGTGACCTTCCTTCCGTGTCTTCAGATTGTAGGGAATCACGGCCGGCTTACAGAAAAGCATCCGTAGGAACTGGAAGTGTTTTCTAGTCCCATCGTTGTACTTGGCGGGAGTTCGGTCGAAACTGATGTTGTCGTCACAGAGTGCGTTCCAGAAGGAACAGCATCCGTAGTAGCTGGAACTGCTTCGTGTACTATCGGTTTGTTTCGTGGGAGTTCGGTCTCATCTGATGTTGTCGTCGTAGATTGTTTGCTCGATGGAGCAGCATCCTCTGTCAACCCGACGTCTTCTACAAGATTTCGGAGAGTGTCATGTTGATCTTCCATCGGGGCTGTGTCCTTTCGGTAATCAGCGGACGCAGTGAGGGGTTTGGCATAGGTGCTCGGTAGTAACGGCGACGGCTCCCGCACATCTGAAGGCAGTTGTGTAATCCGCCGTTGCATACAGTTCGACCTGAGGTGTCCCTCCTGGCCACAGCCAGAACATGTACGTGGTTAAACATCGTAAATCACCAAACAACCACTAATTATCAAATGGGACGGTACATGCTTCTGAAGATCAATAGTGATCCGTCGCACTCCGTTAAGAACGGGGTACTTGGCGAATTGTGTCCAGCGTTCTGCCGTGTGACCATGTACCGTGCCGTATGGCTTAAAAGCCTCGATAACTTCGTCAGCCGGGAGCTCAAATGGCAGCTCAAAAACACGTATTGTCCGTACACCCAGATCAGCATGTTCTACAGTAACCATGCCGACATTCCCGTCACCATGGTACAATCGGAGACCTGCTTTCGTCGCCTGTAGAATTCTCTCACACGTCGCGTATTTACCATCTTAGCATACACTGTGAGACTAATGATGGACAGGTGAGTTCCGACAATATCGTTTGGCTTTATCTTGACGTTCTCTCGACTAAATCGCTCCACTGCTAAAGCCTTTGGTCGTTCGTACTCTTTGCAGAAATTGAATCGTAATGTAGTTTTCCTGCATTTGTTCGCCATGATCGTTGTTACTAGCCTGCGCGCAGACTAAGTCCACAAAGTAAACAAAACTCGCACACGCCGCACAGGCGGAATTAACGAACCTCCGCTTCGCACGGCCGCTAGCGCCGAACTGATCACTCAGCTATCGGGGCGGACAAATGCAGACTGAAGCTACGAATTAAGTTTCCACCAAGGCTGGTATTGTAATTGGGGATCTCCTGCTCATAATAAGCAAACACGTTAACCACCGCGCCACCCTGGTGCAGTGGCTTCGCACCACTGAATGGGCTACTTTGGCACACCTCCCTCGACAGTCAAATTTCCCATTCGCGCCGAGGTCCACTTGTTATTCCCTGTACACCCGAACAGCATTGCAAAGTCTCTCCAGCTGTATTGGGATTGCATCTCGGCATCGAACGAAATGGATGATCCTGGCAGAAACACAAGCATAGCGGCTTTAATCAAACGAAATTATGATTACTGTTATTATTTTCATATTGAGCACAATAAAATAAAATAATTTAGGAAATCAAACATATCTACAAAATATACCCAGGATTTTATACAAGTCAAATTGGTTTTGAGCCCCAGAAATTGGCAGTATTTGTTGCTGGAGCGTTTGCTTCGACCAGGTAATCAAGTGCGCAGTTTTAAGGCAACTTCAGGCGGACCAAGAGGTGTGCTTCGTCTTGAGATCCTCCGCAATAGTAGGCTGCATCTCCAGAACTGTTGCCCCATTCTTTCCTGTGTTGTTTACTCCGCAATCTGTCCAGAGTCTTCCACGTCTGACCGCCACAGCTCAATTCGGAGCGTGGAAGGTCTAGATGTAACTGCTTCAGTTGTTTGGAGGAAACCATTTCTGGACTTCAGCCTTGAACACGGTGCTTCGCTTCCAGATATGGGGAGCCTGGGATCGTTTCCCTGTTTCTTCTTTTCAACTTCTTCCGCTGTTCTTGGACTTGTCTCTGGGGGTGCTATGCCTGCCAGCTGGTAGATTTTGTCGACTGGAGTTGGTCGTAGGCAACCTGTTATGATGCGGCCTGTCTCGCTGAGAGCGGTATCAACATGCTTGGTGTAAGCTGAGTTCTGACAGACTGGCGCAACATAATCAGCTGTGGAGAAACATAGAGCTAGGGCAGATGTGCGTAGGGCATTTGGTTGAGCTCCCAGTGAGTTATTAGTGAGCTTGTTATTATATTATTTCGGCTGCAGACTGTGAGCTTTGTTTACTCGCACTGATCTTTGAAAGTGAGTGTTTGGTCAAGCTTTACTCCGAGATACGTAGGGGTGTATGTACGTTGTAATTGCATTCCCCTCCAAGTCATATCCAGTTTTCTTCTAGCTTGTTTATTTCTCATGTGTTTTGGATGGGTTGGGTTTCAGGTGGTTGTTGACATACAAGAATTATATGATGCCAGAGACTTTTGCAACTCTGAAACATCTATGATTTATTGCAAACTGAAGCTATGAATGAAAATTCAAACCCATGTATCCCACCCACTATATACATGCCGTAACTATTACACGACCCTGGCACAATAGACTGAGGAGGGATCCATGCTATGGTAGTTTGTGTAGTAGGTGTGCCAGGGTGGCGTAGTGGTTAGCAAATATGCCTAGTGAGCAGGAGACCCTGGATCTAATCCCGGCTTTGGTACAAATTTTGATTAGTTCAAACGGTTCAAATGGCTCTGAGCACTGTGCGACTTAAATTCTGAGGTCATCAGTCTCCTACAACTCAGAACTAATTAAACTTAATTAACCTAAGCGCATCACACACATCCATGCCCAAGGCAGGATTCGAACCTGCTACCGTAGCGGTCGCGCGATTGCAGACTGTAGCGTCTAGAACCACTCGGCCACCCCGGCCGGCTTTTCATTAGTCGCTTCAGTCTTGATATATACACAATAGACGTTTCAGACTTACAAAAGTCTCTTGGAACCATATAATTTCATTTGATAAATGCAGATGTTGGTCAAGCCCGCTCGTTGCACTGCTGTGTTTGACCACGAATGGGACCAGTACGTTGCAAATGTCAGAACGGTGTTCTGCGTAGTTGTCAGTGTATATTGTCGGAGCTTGGTCCATTCGAACGGGGGCCAATCGGGGACTCTCATATGGTGGGACGTCCGTAATATATGGAACCGAAGTGTTTGTTGATTCAAGGGGCATGATATGGAAGGTTTGTACCACACACTGGGAAAGCAAGTAGATGTCATCCGCTAAGGCGCAACGCGGACGAAATGTGTGTAGAGAGATCGTGACGGACGGTCATTGTTACGAACTGCAACGGAAAATAAGGACTACAGCTGAAATACTCACTTTGGAACTGTATATGTGAACGTCGCACTAGCGAACCCCTTCAACAACAACGTGAAGGGTTCTCCTTAGGCAGGTAACTGGAAGGCGAGCTGGAATTTCAAAACCATTCACCAGTGATCCAAATCCCCACAGCAGGAAAACTTTGTGCCGAGGCTCCAAATTCGGACTCTGGCGCAATGGGAGAATGACATTTAGTCGGATGAATATTGTTACACACTGTTTTCAACTTCTGGCCGAGTTTACGACCAACATTGGAATATGGCTAGCGTTCTGTGATGATTTGGGTGGTCATACCGTGGTATTCCATAAACCGCATGGTTACTCTGAAGGGTCGCAACGCTAACAAGGTGTATGTGACCATTTTAGATGATCATATCCATCCCATGATACAACGTTTGTTCTCATTTGGGAAGCTGTGTTACATGATGACAGACTTCCTCTCCACAAAGCTCGCATTGTCTAGGTCTGCTTTTGTGACGACCAGGACGAATTGCCGCTTCTCTCCTGACTACCGCAGTCTCTGATCCACACATTATTGAGTGTTTGTGGTCTGCTTTGCAGAGAGTGATCGCTAGTCACCACCATCATCATGTTATGAATTTGCAAGTACTTTTTAATCAAGGATACTACCCTATAAGACTTTCTTGATAACCATGCCTTACCTGTATTTATACATTCAGAGCTGTTTTAAATGTCAACAGATTTCCTGCACCGTATTAGGCATGTCAAGGCCTTGTGTTTACTGTGTTTCTGTTTTTTTCTCTATTCTCTGTATTTATTTATTTAGTATGCAGACTGCAAACGAATTATACACTGGACGTAAATAGATTTAAATGCTCCAAAGCTTTTGAATCTCTAATACGTTCACAACATTGATATATTGTTTTTATTTACTTCTTACTTCCTCTGCAACAACCGAGCTGGTTGGTCATGTTGGATCGAGTCCTAACATATCGTAAATATCTGATTGTGACTTCTTTTCGTTTCCCAACTTGTGAATTATTACAACCGATACATAAGAGTTACTTTCTTTCCAAGTAGTCACCAGCGTTGTGTACAGCCCGTAGCCAGCAATGTGGACGCGTAGTATACCGTTAGCAGAGCCTGTTCTGTTGATGATGTAAATGGAGCGGTCCACTGAACGTCTAATCTCTGGAACAGTTTTTGTCGACAATACCAAACAATAGCCAGAGCCATATCCGACGCAAAAATCCCCGGTAAAGCAGCTTCCAGTTGCCTCCCTTCCACATTTACCTTAACCGCAGCACGTACCACGTGTCATTGGTACCAGAGCGAGGTTTTCGACCCGTTAGAGGGGGTTGTCACGAAATTCATTATACGCAACCTGCTTCAGTTTAAATTTTGTACTTTATTTTTTTGAGACATGTCTAATGTGTCTTTTGTCCACAGCCGCACGATGGATCCACGTCAGTGTCCCCGTATTTCGTACCCAAAATTGAATCAGCTCTAGTATGAACTGAACATTAGGCTACAAAATGTTCACGGTACGTTGGGGGAAGAGTCAGCATGGTTGGCGCGGTGATCCACAATTTACAGACTATTATGGCAGCATTGAATCAGTTACAAGAGAATTTCTCCTTTCTCCAAAATAATAACCAGCCGTGAGGCAGGTTAAGGTCGTTCATGCACAATTAGTGCACCTGGGCAATAGAGTATAGGATCTTAAACTTCTAGAACCGCGCCCTGAGCTGTTAGCACGTGCCATTCAGTTAAATAATCTTTTCTTTGGTTTGCAAATCCTAATTTTTTAACGCACGTAATATAGAATGTGTTTTTGCCAATCCAATAGCTGATTGTGGATCCGTCGCCCGAGGTCCAAGTGATCGGTCTGCGGAGTATTTTTTCCGCATCTCTAACCTGATAATGTGTCTCTTACATAGTATTCGGGAATTGTCAACTCAAACCTATGAAAATACACAACAGATATTGTGGCTGCTAGTTAAGTTTGAGTCGCATGCTGACACATTAGAGATCCCCCATCACGTAGTACTTATCGCACTCTACCCGTTAGCAAGCGGAAGCTTAATTAATCTGCTAACTGAAACCTTACAGCAGGGTAAGACGACCGGGCAGCTGAGGCAATCGGTCATGGAGGGTAAGTTATCAGACCGTATGCGCAAAGACATGGAGTGTAGATATTATTGGGGCGTGCAGGACTCCTACGAATCTTTGTTTGAATATATAGAGCGGGTTCGTGAGGCAGTATCGGCACTACGTATGGAAGTTCCCGAGGTGAATTTTAATGCTAACGTTTTGAAGGTATTCGGCCTGAAGAAAGGTCTCAGATCGCACTCTTTCCTCGTCCAGTCACTTTTTGTGTCTTAGAAAATCTTGTTAACTCTGTTTTGAAATTGTCCTTTGTCGAAAATCAGCGAAATGAGTTTAATGAGGTGAGGGGGGCCAGGACATCAATACTTATCTACCTCTGGTTCCGTGGGTAGCATGATAGGTAGAGCGCCCGGGTCAATGAAATCAGGGGCTTGTTTTAGATGCGGCGCACGTGACCATTTAGTACGAGGATGTCTGGTTCCAAGGACCTCTCGAGAATGAGAAATGACGCCAGGCGGGGGCGGTGTTGCATCCTCAGAGACAGAGATGGTGTAATCGTATCTCCAGTACATCCCTCGATCGAGTGATGCTGGATGGCCAATGGCCAAGAGTTACCTCTATGCGGGAACGTGCGGGGAAATCTTTCCGTGAGTAAATTTTTGTGGACTGTCAAGTTTTTATTAGTTAAGGGACTAGTGCCTGACTTAATTCTAGGGCATGATTTCATCCGTAAGACGGGTATGCTGTTAGTTTTTGGTACCCAGACCTTTTATTTTAGATATTCCCCCAACGATCGAATAGCCTTTTGTTCATGTTCTTATGTGGGATGGGACCGGACACCTGTAGTAACAAGTGCCTGCTTGGGATCGACCACCCTTCTAATCAACAAGGGAAACAGTTAAGTGACCTTTTGGGAGAATATCCTGACGTACTTTGTGACAGGTTGGGAGTCACAGACGTCATTAGATACCATATTTGCGTCATGGATGACGTCACGGTTCTCCAGTCTCCATATCGCTTATCACCACTTAAGTAAAGGTATCGCAGCACAGAATTGAGGGCTTGTTAAAAGACGGAGTCATAAGATGTACACCGCACCCTATACTTTCATAGTACCTAAAGATCAAGACAGATTTTCCGACCTGTGGTTGGTTACAGGCTTCTCAATAAAACTGTGATCTGGGAATCGATGCCATTGTCTGATCTCCACAACTGTTTCGCCTGGTTTCCTCGGGGATCTTGGTCTACGGTCGTAGACCTTAATCAGGCTTACTATCAAATACCCTTAACGGAGCAATCTAAACATCTCACCGCCTTCGCCAGGGATTGGAATTTATAAGCGTTTAACTGGGTTCCGTTTGGTTTGTCAACTGGTGCCACAGTTTTATCCCATTTATTGTATAAAATTTAAGGTGATTTAACATTTTATTGTGTCTTGAATTATTTGAACGATGTGGTCATATTTAGTGCCTCCTTTGAAGAGCACTTAGAGTAGATCCGGAAGGTACTATCTAGGCTCAGAGATACAGGGCTGACTGTGAAATCCTAAAACATAACTTTCGCTAAGCGCCTGGTGTCATTTTTGGGTCACTTTGTGTCAGGGGACGGAATTAGCATTGATCAGGAAAGCAGTGAGGCGCTGAGGAATTTTCCGCAGCCACAGAATTTGTAGGGATGGCTAAATATTTCCGCAGATTTGTTTCAAACTATGGGCAACTTGCAGCTCCGTTAAATTTGTTACGCAGAAATAATGAGAAATCCGTTTGGGCTTAAAGTCATCAGGCGGTCTTTGAAGGAATTAAAACTGCGGTTGCCAACACACCGGTTTTAGCCATACCTGACTTTAAGAAAATATTTGTGGTCCAGATTGATACTTGCAATACTGGTGTGGCGGCAGTTCTTTCACAGGAAGATCAAGATATCAGGCGCCCGCTAACATTTACTTCCCGAGGTCTGGAGGGGCCTGAGCTCAATTACTCGCTACGTGCGTGCGAAGCATTAGCTGTGTTATTTGCGCTTGAAAAAATTCGGTTGTATCTTGAGCATTGTGTTTTTGAACTAGAGACGGGTAATGAGGCCCTTTCTTGGGTCCTAGATCGTCCTAAGAAGGCAGGGCATATCGCATCTTAGTTGCCGATTCAAATTAAGAGGTTGGTTGCTTTGAAGTAAGCCTCATAATTATCATATTGTTTTCTAATCTGTTTAATCTTTAAGCACAGGTGCGTATATTAACACCGAACCTTTTGACATACAGCTTTCAAATTATACGTTACATCATATGTTTTGAGTAGTTGAATCTCTCTTTTCATCAGTCGTGATTATACAGTTTTTATAGGTTGCAGAAGGGCATTTAACAAGACAGACTGTGTCCAGCTGCCGCGCGGGATTAGCCGAGCGGTCTTAGGCGTTGCAGTCATGGACTGTGCGGCTGGTTCCGGCGGAGGTTCGAGTCCTCCCTCGGGCATTGGGGTGTGTGTTTGTCCTTAGGATAATTTACGTTAAGTAGTGCGTAAGCTTAGGGACTGATAACCTTAGCAGTTAAGTCCCATAAGATTTGACACACATATGAACATTTTTTTTTGTGTCTAGCATGGTAGTAAACACCGCTCATTCACCAGATACCGGGTAGGTTGCAGGTCCGCCTGTCTTGTAATCATTGTCATATTGTGTACTATTTTGCAATATAGCACTACAGATTTATTTTGCAAAAGCGTATTCAACTTGAGATTTAAGGTTAAGAGAATTGTGCAAATTTGTTCATTTTGTTAAAGAGAATTTTGTGGTTGTATATTGTAAAATAAACAGGTTGTGTGAAAAGAAAATTAACTCATAAGATAAATCAATAGAATAAGTACCAAAAACTCGACTATGACGAGGAAAAAGAGTACCAACAATGCAAGTCTACAAAAATAAAATAATCTTTTTACCACATCCAATAATTGGTTTTTCTTCATTAAAAAACCTTTTTTATTTTCATTTGCTGTCCAGCCGTTGTTCTGAACTATCATTCCTCCTCGTAATAAATCTGCTAATTCACATAGTTCCAAAAGTGTATCCATGTATTACTCTGTACAATCAACGAACCCAGCCTGCTGCACGCTGCAGATTTCCACTACTGAATGTAAAATATTCTATCACTCCACAGTGGTGCCATCGCAGAGACAGATACTGTTGTCTAACAACTGCTTCTCTGTCCACAAACACACACATCATTTTCGTTTAAAGATATTAACACATTCAAAAACATCATCAAAAAAATTTCATCTTACACAAACTTAGCATAAATTTATTTATGTAAGGTGGATAGTTCAATTTCTAATTCTGTGGAGAACTGATTTGATATCTGGTGGAGATTTTAAATGATGATTTAATGGTTAACTGATTTGACATTTCTACGAATGTAGTTTGCATTTGATTTGACTATTTTGACATTCCGTTTCTTATTATCTCCGCTAAACTGTGAACCAGGGCAGTATTCAATTCTTGCGCTTGGCTAGATGTGGCAGTAGCCACAGTATTAATTATAGGATTAACCACATCGCTCTCAGCTCATAAATCAATTTCTCATGCTGAAGCGTTGGTCTCAGCCTTAACTATGTCATCAAACTCATTATCAGTACTAAATTCATTGTTATGTTATACTGTTGGACCTGTTGTGCCCCATTTCGGGTGTCGTAGTAGTGTTACCTAGCAGCGTTCATGAGTACGCTATTTAATATGAGGAACATGTAATGGTTTTCTTATCCTAGCTGGACAAAATGTCCAGCTAGTACCTTTTAGCGTTCCATTTGCTCAGTCGTAGCGATGGCGTATACAGCGAGTTTTACTGCTTATGGCCGGCTTGGCGCTCGCCTTAATCAGTCCCTGCCCCAGCTCCGTGGGTGTGCAGTTGGCGGTCGATCCAGAGTCATCGCTGCCTCGCGTGCACGCTCCTGCAGCCACCACCCTGTCTGCTCTGTCATCTTTCTTGCAGTTCGCTCGATCCCGGCCTTGGGAGGGTCACGCAAGCGCTGAAATTCTGGTGGCTTACCCGTAAAAGTTATCTCTCCCATCCAAACACGCCTACAGGAAGCCCACGCGCAAATTGCGCAGCCAAAGCTAGATAAAAAGATCGGCTTACAACGTCGGGTCAGTAACCAGCAACTCCTCTGAAACTTCTTGCATCAACACATCACATGTGTGGTACTCGACAGGTTTAATGGCCTCTCCCTTCTTGGAAATGTCATTCCATGTATAACACATTTGTCACGCCATAGTGGAAGCAAACGTCCACCCAGTAATTGCACTTTGTTAAAAATTTCAAAGGCTTGTGAACACAGCAATTTCGAACTCCTGCGCAGGTGCACCTTCAAAGAACAAGGGTACATTAATGTCATGAAGATAGTACCGGTTGAAGGGCGCAGGTAAACACGCGAACCGAACCATATCTGATAAAGGTGTTTGAGCGCATTTTGTAAAATAGGGTAGATTGTTGTGAGACCACTTCTTTGATGAGAGAGCAGTGTTCTGAGGCGATGTTGTGTTTTTGCTGTTTCAGAAAGTACAGAACATGTTATGACGTTGAAGTCATCTTCGAGGCCACTTTCGACTGCCAGGGGAAAAATTTATATATTTGCGTTATTGTCTACCAGCTGCGACCAGTCACTTACGAAATGTAAGAGATAATCAGATAAAAACGAGACAGATGGAAGAAGTAAGTAAACCTTTCCTTATATAAAAACTAACACATTTATCCTACTATCAGACAAGATGATCAGCGCGTACATGGAAATACTTGGTTGGTGCATAAATTTGTATCGTTCATTCATAACTTTGAGAAACACCACAGGTGCACATAACAGGGAATTTATTCATTAATAATATATTCTCCATCACTATTTACAGTACTCTGCCAACGCTCGGGTAGTTTCTTTTTTTTTTATATATACAACGACTGAACAGATCACGTGGTTTTGAGGCGAAGAATTTCTTCAGCCATGTTTGGAGCGAATTTTCATCCGGAAGCGAAGTTCCTTGAAGGTAATTCGATAGATAGCGGGAAAGATGAAAATTGGCGGGCACAGCATCAAGTGAATAAGATGGGTGCGGAGTGAATTCCCAACCTTACTTGTCTGTAGTGTTTGTTAGCCTAGAAAATTGTGGGCAGGTGTTATCATGGGGTAGCATCGCTTCACGCCGTGATCCTGGTTGTTGTTCTTAGTTGCTTCTGCAAGATGTCTTAGTTGTTGACAGTAAATTTTAGGAGTGACGGCTACACCTAGGAGAAGCAATTTGTAGTACGCTAACCGTCGCTGTTCCACCAGATGCATCACATTGACTTTCGTGGATATTCGCAGGTCTTTCTAAAGGGCGTTGCTGCCTTGATTTGTGCTCAACCATTCCTTTCATGTCCTTCTGTTAGCATGGAGACACATTTCTTGTCACGAGTAATGATACAGGGTAGGGTAGGTTGATGTTACTGACGAGATAACTGATGACGAGCAAGCATAGATTCACATATCGCCACCCACTGATTTTGTGAGTTTGGCTTAGACAATGCAGTACAAATGTCGCATGATGGTAGAATGATCAACGTTCATCGCACCTAAGAGATCTCGAGTACACTGACGTGGATCATTGTGGATTAATGGCATTAAACGATCTTCATCAAACCCGAACGTCTTCCTGAACATGGAGACCCACTAATGTAAAAACGATCATCCTAGAAAAGTATTTTATTGCCGTGCTTTGTCCCATGACATTATCCCCACATATCGATAAAATGTTTCTGGCTGCTTCCGCCGCTGTCAATCCGTTATTGAGCTCAAACAGAATCATACTTCGGAAATGTTCCGATTTCTCCTCCTGGCACTCCGTTTGCTAACGTCCACAGCTCCACTCACCATCTACAAATGGCAATATGTAAACTAAAACAGCGACACAGAGCCACAAATAAAAAAATTACTATCAGTAAATAAAGTTCCAGCTTGAATACCAACACGTAAAAGAAAAACGGTACGAACTTATGCACCAAGTTTGATAAAACATGAAATGTGTTCGCAGATGCAAATGTGGAATCCATCAACTCTATAACGGAATGACTATAATGAAAATTTTTCCCAGATCGGGTCTCGAGCGCGGATTTCCGCTTATCACGAGAGGTCGCTTTATCTTCTGGCTGACTCACGGCAGGACGCAAACTTCCATATGTCGTCAGCCATTATGTTTGTTCCCCTACTTTAACTTGAAAGTCGCTTACCCGATATCGGCCGATAAATACAATATTGCGCTACCTGTGATATTCCAAGTGACAATGTAAATTTCCTACGGATATGCACTCATGTCGAAAGGAACATTGCATCGCAATTCGGAATAACACAGGCCGTGCAATATCCTGAGGAGTTTGCTGTTGCCTACGGAGCCGTGACTGCACCCAGGTGTGCGAAGTCAATCGATGGCCACGAATATCTTTTCTCTTGAGTCAAAAAGCAATGAAATCGCATTGGGTGCGGTGTGGACTGATTGGAGTATGTTTAAGGACTTCCTACCGGAATTTCTGCCTCGGCAACATGTGAGCGGGTATTTTGTTGCAGGCTGTTTTGACTGCGCTGCAGAATTATCGGTTCCATATTTTTGGAGCCCTGAACAAAGACGTTCGTAGCCGTCGATTGGCTTTGGACATAGACATGCACGTCTAGGAACAATCAACGTTCCGTAGGCAAAATGCAAACTATTTTCTGTGAAGAAATTCCCCGTCTTGCCTCTTAATGGAATAAATGAATTAACAATTATGGCGATTGCATTTGAAATAATAAACAATTTACTAACTTTCATGCCACCTGCCTCGTTTTCATTTGACTGCCCTTCATGTCTGTACCTTTTTTTTGTTGTCTGCGACTTTTTGCGCTTGGGCTCATTTTCAGAAGCCGTTTTCGTAATTCAACGTTTGTATGCGTTGGGAGAGCCAGCCCTCACAAAACTCTATCATCTGGTGAGCAAGATGAATGAAACAGGCGAAATACCCTCAGACTTCGAGAAGAATATAATTATTTCAATCCCAAAGAAAGCAGGTGATGACAGATGTGAAAATTACCAAACTATCAGTTTAATAAGCCATGGCTGAAAGTACTAACACGAATTCTTTACAGACGAATGGAAAAACTGGTAGAAACCGACCTCGGGGAACATCAGTTTGGATTCCATAGAAATGATAGAACACGTGAGGCAATACTGACCCTACGACTTATCTTAGAAGGCAAACCTACGTTACTGGCATTTGCAGACACAGAGAAAGCTTTTGACAATGTTGACTGGAATACTCTCTTTCAAATTCTGAAGGTGGCAGGGGTAAAATACAGGGAGCGAAAGGCTATTTACAATTTGTACAGAAACCAGATGGCAGTTATAAGAGTCGAGGCACACGAAAGGGAATCAGTGGTTGGGAAGGGAGTGAGACAGGATTGTAGCCTCTCCCCGATGTTATTCAATCTGTATATTGAGCAAGCAGTGAAGGAAACAAAAGAAAAATTCGGAGTAGGTATTAAAATCCATGGAGAAGAAATAAAAACTTTGACTTCGCCGATGACATTGTAATTCTGTCAGAGACAGCAAAGGACTTGGAAGAGCAGTTAAACGGAATGGATAGTGTCTTGAAAGGAGGATATAAGATGAACATGAACAAAAGCAAAACGAGGATAATGGTAGGTAATCGAATTAAGTCGGGTGATGCTGAGGGAATTGGATTAGGAAATGAGACACTTGAAGTAGTAAATAAGTTTGGCTATATGGGGAGCAAACTAACTAATAATGGTCAAAGTAGAGAGGATATAAAATGTAGACTGGCAATGGCAAGGAAAGCGTTTCTGAAGAAGAGATATTTATTAACATCGAGTATAGATTTAACAGTCACAATGTCATTTCTGAAAGTATTTGTATGGAGTGTAGCCATGTATGGAAGTCAAACATGGACGATAAATAGTTTGGACCAAAAGAGAATAGAAGCTTTCGAAATGTGGTGCTACAGAGGAATGCTGAAGATTAGATGGGTAGATCACATAACTAATAAGGAGGTATTCAATAGAACTGGGGAGAAGAAAAATCTGTGGTACAACTCGACTAGAAGAAGGAACCGGTTGGTAGGACATTTTCTGAGGCATCACCAATTTAGTATTGGAGGGTAGCGTGGAGGGTAAAAATCGTAGAGGGAGACCAAGAGATGAATACACTAAGCAGATTCGGAAGGAAGTAGGTTGCAGTAGGCACTGGGAGATGAAGAAGCTTGCACAGGATAGAGTAGCATGGAGAGCTGCATAAAACCAGTCTCAGAACAGTAGACCACACAACACAATAACATGTGTTAACGATTACTTGCCTAGCCAGACATTTTGTGGTGTTCTCTGCTATTACATAGTGAAAACTGAACCTGAGGTCGTTCTGTAGATATTCTGCACGGTGGTCTGAGCTATATTCGGTCTCATATCGTTGTGATGCAGTTTAACGACTCTGGACTCAGTCTCTGCAGCCTTTAAAATACCTAAATTAGAAACGAGGAAGAAAGATAATTCTTGATACAGATATTTTCATCTACTGCATGAATGGCTACAAGCTATATAAAGCAGTTAGGTACTATCCAGAAGAATTCGCCGTGTCTGTACATGCAGCCAAAATACTTACATTACAGTTCCACAGAATAATAAGGTTATCAACCTGATGAAAATTGACGCTAATAGCTCGCAGATTGTGGATTTTGTAAGGCTCTGGTCAAAAATGTACACTTATCATACAGACACAGGCGCCACCTAGAGGGGGGCTAAGCGTGTGCAGCATACAGTCTCTATGTCTCTAACGTTCAGGGACTACAAGATGTGTCTGTTACACGGCAATGGTAATGCTTCACCTAAGTCATCGCATATGGCGAAACAAGTAGTCTTTCAGTTGCAAGAGCTTGTGGTACTCACCACATCGCAAATGAACGTCGAATTTTCGCGTCATGACGCCAAGCGATTCACCTGTGATGATGAGGTTGGACTCCACCATTCTCACACTGTTCACTTGAATATGACTGAATGCTTGTGTACGTGTACTGTAAAAACAAAATTACTTCACTTACCCAAAAGAAAAGTTTTGAATTAATTTGAAATACAAAAATTTTGTAAATGTGGATAATAATATATGTGGGCTGTTTCACAATACTGTAAAAATCCTGTAAATGTGGAAAAGATGAATAATAGAAAAACTGTAAGTTGTCTAAACATATCCTTCTTTCTTCTTACAAAAAATTCTGTAAAGGGTATTAATACCAAATATTTTTCACGGTATTGCTATTCTTATTCGTTGATGAAACGTCTCCTCTAAATCTATAAGATTTTGTATATAGATTACGATTATAGGTATCAGAAAAGAAAATCATTCTTTGTACGAAATATTCTCTTCAGTTCTTTATTTTTTACATATATAAACACAGATCCTGATACACAGTATTGACCAAACAATTCATGTTTATATACTATGAGTTCAGCCTGTATTGCATTTAATTCAATTAGAGCAATTTCATTCACTGGTATCCTGTCAGTGTATTTGGTATCCCCGGAATTTGCGCTATCATGTTCCACTTTAACAGCTTGTTGTACAAGTGGAATACACTTCTTAATACACTGATCTAACTGATTAACTTCACTTTGTTGGCATGCAACAGGCAGTAAAGCACTGGAACGCTACTCTAATATATTGTCGCCAGTGACACAGTTTGTTCGACATAATCATTAATTCTCATTACCGCTCTCGTAAATTCACTAGATTTAAGTGACTGATGGATATCGCTGCACCTTTAGCTCTCAACTCAAGCACTGCCTCTCCATACAATTCCAATATTGCTGCTTCACCTTTTAATATTTAAACATTAATTGAAAGCAGTGAATTATACTTTACAGTTTTTTTCCTTTTGAATACATTATGGGAGTGACCGTGATCAATGTGTTACAAATATTTACTATAAAAAGGCTTGAACACGATTTCATTATTAAGGTGACCTGTTTCGAACACTACTGTGGTCATCTTCAGACCATTGACTAGGAACCTCTTTCTGCTGGAGAATCACTACTTTCTCCAGCAGAAAGAGGTTCTTACTCAATAGTCTGAAGATGATCACAGTAGTAGTCAAAACCGATCACCTTAATAAATAAATCGTGATCAAGACTGTTTTTATAGTAAATACTCTTCTTTCAGTGCACTCGATCATACCACACAAGTAGTCTAATACCTAACCACGTCTAGCACACTTCAGTATCACTTCACTGCACATTCTCTATGTCGATAACAACTTTGAAGTCCCTGTCTAACACTAGCCCATATTCACGCTCTTCGAAACACTCGTTGTTAAGGTGTACGTACTACTGAAGAGCTGCAACCGTTTCTTGCTAACGGTTGCAACACCACACCGCAGTTTTCGATGCAGCTGCCGGCTGGTATCTGTCGAATCCCAGCAGGTCTGGGGGCTAAAATTAGGACTGTTGATATTTTTTAAAATATCTGGAATTCGGTATATCGGTATTTAAGAAGAATAAAATGATGACTCCTCGATATATCAAAATAGATTATCAATAGATAGATATATCGAAGGAGAAAATGTCGACGTACCAGCAAAAAAGAGTATCTGCCACACATTGCAAATATGCTACCAGTTCAGTGCTGTATATTTAAGTATTATTAGATATTAAATATTATTAGGTATTCTCTACATCAACAAGTTAGTTACCTGCTTCTCCCCCTCAGAGCTAAAATTGAAAGGAAAACGATGCACTTTGATAACAATCGTAACTGCAGGTAAGCGGCACGATAAAAGGTGTGCCCTGGGTCTCTCGTTCGGTTTCATCACATATGAAATTTGTCCCAAACACTTAATGTCGATTTCCTAGTTCTATTTATTTTTTATTCAGATGCCATTGACCTAGAAGATGTGTGGCAAAACTGCGTGGTGAAGTTAAACGTTGCATTTTCAGTTGGTAGCGCCGATTACATCAGCTTCCTCTCATAAGTTTCCACCCACCACAAAGACCAATCTTGCAATTACTTCACGTCGAATATCATGTTATTCCGTTAACAGCGCCAGCCCCCAGTACAATATGACTTCTTCGTGTCATCTGTATTGCTTCACACAGTCAATGATAAAGACTGATGAAAGCTAAAAAAGTGGTGAGGCTTCTTCACACAGTCGAAGTAAAATTGTGTTCTACTCCAGATTAAAACGAACAACTTTAAACAATCATCTAATATTGCGAAAAGAGTATAATATAAAATAAAAATATCGGCACTGGATATTGCTATTTCGATACTCTTATGTCAACATATTGTGGAAGAAATGTCTTCTCTATGTATCGATACTTTTGCGAAGAATATCGACGTATCTGTAATTGATATCTTATTAACAGCCCTAACTCAAATGTAGACTGCTGCTGCTGCTGTGACTGCTACTGAAACACCATAAGGTCGACGAGCTAAGCTGCTAGAGCGCTGTTGTTGCTGCTGCCGTGGAATCAAGGAGTCTGCAACAATAACACAATAATGCAAATATGTGGGTATTCATAATAATAGCAGCAGTTATAATGGTAATGACCAAGTACTTACTTTCAAATACAATCTTCTTACTGTTCTACCTGGCTTGTCACTGTTGCTGAATGTGCTTCATCGTGATTACTTCTCAAAGTACTGGAACTAAGTGCTGCTATCACCCCTCAAACAGTCCTTTGTATGGAAAGAGACAGCAAGCAGAGTACCCCAGCTCAAGAGTCTCACTGGTCAAAGGGCACCGATACCCAAAAGCTATTGGAGCCCCCCCCCCTTCCCCCAAAAAAACACTATGGGAGGGGGAGGGAGATGGTAGTAGGTGGAGGGAGCGGCAGAGAGGGTCTAGAGAATGAGCAAATTACGTAAGAGCCCAATTAGAGACCAATAAACCATGTTTTAATCTTACTGGGGGCAGGGGTTCAAAATCATACATTAGATAAAATGTCCCAGCTCTCTCCCCGTTGTACTACTGGCCCTTTGCCATTTCGCTCACGCATGTGTAAATGTCACACCCCTTGTGATCCCGCCACAGGAATGTATGAAAGAGAATGACTGAAAAAGCAAAAACATGACATGATTTATTCTGAATAGTCCGTTACATTCAGTGTACTAGAACAAAAGTTGTGCACACATTTCACTCCAAAGGGGGTCAGATCACCTTCACTGGGGTTGCAGCGCCACAACGTCTTTAGAAATGGGGTGAATCGTTCGGTGGCTGTTGGCAGTGTCAGAGGTTGTCAAGAACGCTGTTCCGTTGCACATCGCACTCCAGATTTTCGTGTTAAAATTAACGACCCAAGGGAAGGGGTAGTTCCACTGATGCCCTGTATGCCCCCTCCTAAAGCCTTTCCCTGACAATTATTGTAAATAGGCTGTTTAGGTTTTCTTATTGGTAACGCCGCTTAGCGCTCGGTATGAAAAATCACTGGCTGTGCTGTGCGCAGTCTGTGTTTAGTTTGCATTGTTGTCTGCCATTGTAGTGTTGAGCAGCGGCAGCTGGATGCTAACAGCGCGTAGCGTTGCGCGGTTGGAGGTGAGCCACCAGCAGTGGTGGACGTGGGGAGAGAGATGGCGGAGTTTTGTAATTTGTAAGACTGGATGTCATGAACTGATATATATATTATGACTATAAAGGTAAATACATTGTTTGTTCTCTATTAAAATCTTTCATTTGCTAAATATGCCTATCAGTAGTTAGTGCCTTCAGTAGTTTGAATCTTTTATTTAGCTGGCAGTAGTGGCGCTCGCTGTATTGCAGTAGCTTGAGTAACAAAGATTTTTGTGAGGTAAGTGATTTTTTGAATGTATAGGTAAATGCTAGTCAGGGCCATCCTTTTGTAGGGATTTTTGAAAGTCAGATTGCGTTGCGCTAAAAAATATTGTGTGTCGGTTTAAGCACAGTCGTGTATAAATTTTACAAAGGGGACGTTTCATATAGACCAGTCTTGTACAATTGTTCTAAGGGGAAGTTTCATATGTCGACCCTGCCAGGATACCTCACTGGAATCTTCTGATTTTTTCTTGTAGTTTGTGTAATTAATGTAGATTTTTTTTATTGCTAGCGCGTAATCATTTAGGGAATTTCCTTTGTAGTTGTAGTCTTTCATTGTTGTACAGTACAACAGTTGTGGCATGCATGTAGAGTTGTACCAAGTATTTCGCAGCTGCGCTTGCAATTAACTAGATATTATTTTCAGTGCTATGTTAATGTGTTCTCTTATTTTTGCTCTTCAAATTGTGCTTTTCTGTGTTATCGTGTGAAATATTATGACAATAATGGCGTGTGAAAAACGTAATACTAGGCTAAAAAGTAAACTGAGAAATGACAGTGAAGACGAAAGCAGTGTGTTAGCGCCACCGAGTAATGAATTAACTAATGTTCAAAGTAGTAATTTGGTAATTTTACATAGGAAAATGGAGCGGGCTGCAAATAATGGTGTAGGAAGTGAAACAGTTAGTGAACAGGGAAGCATTATCGATCGATTGGTCGGCAACAGCTCGCGTCAGGAATCCGATATGACAGGACACAATCTTGCAAATACTGTACATTCAGGTTTTGCGTCCTCACCGTTTTCTCAAATAAGTCGAGACACATTTTCTGCTTGTCAAACTGTGAATGTTGCCGGTGCAAATGCACTGCCGAAAAGCATAGATGATCAGATTCCAGACACTAATACATTATTATTGCAATTAATGCAACAAATGAGACAAACACAGCAACAGTTAGACACAATGGAACAAAATCTTCAAAAGTTAGACGCAATGGAACAAAATCAGAGACAAACACAGCAACAGTTGGACACAATGGAACATAATCTTCAAAAGTTAGACACCATGGAACAAAATCAGAGACAAACACAGCAACAGTAGGACACAATGGAACATAATCTTCGGAAGTTAGACATCACACTTGAACAAACACGTGAAGATTTAACTACTGAGTTACATAACATTGAATCGAAATGTCAAAAAATCTGTAATGACGTAAAAACACAAATTTGTGAGCATTTTCAACCTATTTTTTCGCGGCATGAAAACTCATCACAGAATCACAAAGCAGCCATAAAAGAATTGCAAACTGTTGTTCGTGAAAATCACGACACCTTGCAAGCTAAAATGGACTCAGTTGCATCCACCGATTCGGTTACGCAACTTGCAAGAACTCAGGAAAACTTAAAGGACACAGTAGATTGGATTTCAACACAAATGGACACTCTGAAACTTGGTTCAGAAAAACAGACTGAGCAAATGTGTTCACTATCGGAGAAAGTAGCCGAACTTTCGGATCAGTTCACTAATTTATCTACGAAGGTAGATGATAATCTGAATTACACAAAACCGGTAGTCTTTAATGACACAGAAGAGGTCGAACAAATTAGGAAATTCAAACAAAGT
Source organism: Schistocerca gregaria (assembly GCF_023897955.1). Classification (NCBI taxonomy): domain Eukaryota; kingdom Metazoa; phylum Arthropoda; class Insecta; order Orthoptera; family Acrididae; genus Schistocerca; species Schistocerca gregaria. Next base: position 130,354,777 of record NC_064921.1, on the reverse strand, counting down.
CTGAATCAAATTAGTACTCAACACCAAAGAGAAATCCGGGAAGTACAAGATCAGCTGACACAGGTAATACAACAATTACGTATTTCAGAGGACACTCGCGCTCCAATACTGGAAGAGGGACATAGAAATACGGAACAGCCACAAAATAATAACACAGGGCACTTCGGAAATTATGAAAGAAATTGGCTAGGTACACCGAATTCTGAGATGGAACCGCCGACACGACGTAACAATGGCCGATATGCTACCCGCCGAGACGATGATTTTGACTATAAGCTGTTCATTACTACACGTAAATTCAAATCATTTAAGAATTCTGGCAACGACATTCATCCACAAGCGTGGCTCCATCAATTCTCTCATTGTTTTCCTCCCAACTGGTCACTAGAGCACAGATCAGAATATATGTGTGGCTCTTTAGAGAATGAACCAGCTGTAAGAATGCGATCGGTCATTCACGATTGCCACAGTGAAGGAGAATTTTACCATGCCTTCCTCTCAGCATATTGGTCCCAAGCCACACAACACCGAGTAAAACATGGCATCATGATGATGAAACATTTCGAACAATCTGAATTTTCCAGTCTTGTGAAATATTTTGAACACATGTTGCACAAGAATCAGTACCTGTCAAACCCATACAGCCCGTCAGAACTCATTCGCATGTGCTTAATCAAATTGCCTGAACATTTACGACACATTATTTTGGTAGGACGTTGCAAAGACGACACTGAAGCTTTTCAGCGACTCTTACAAGAACTGGAAATTGACACTGACAATCGCGGAACGCAAAAACAAAAGCACAACAATTACAGGTCATATCCGTCGTAATTCCGCGATGAAAGAAATAACAACTGGACACGACAAGGCTATTCTCACAACACAAATCGTGACCAAAACAGACACCACCCGTATGACAACCACTGGCAGAGTAATAGTTACAGAGAAAGATCGTATTTCCGTAGTAATGAACATGACAGAGACAATCATAGAAACAGACAATATGGCAACCAGAACTATTATTATCACGGGAGACAGAATAACTTCAGACGCAAGGGTCCACCGCGCAGTGATAATTCAGGGAGAAATTCTCCACCACATGACCGATAAACAAGAAATTACAGGAACTACCGACATGACGACAGACGATATAATCATAATGACAGACCGGAAATCCATCAGAATTGGCGAGCTTCAAACAGGGTAGGGCCTTCTCGGCAAGGTAAATTTGTAGAAGTTAGGTCTCCTAATCCCAGTAACGACGCGCACCAACAAAGAGGTAACAGACAATAACTCGCACCGCAGGCAGCCGTGTGCGCCGGCTGGCTCAGAGAAAAATAACATAAGCTAACCTTGAGCAAAATTCCAGTGTTCTTTACTACCGTATACCACATGATGATTGACTTCAAGTTGATTTGCTGCATACTGAGGAAGAGTAAAGTTTTACACCACATTTCACATGTAAAACCGTTTATTGAAAGATAATGTGCTTTTTAACTTTGTCTTTGCCATAAAACATTTCACTTCACATTTCTAATATGCTTTGTCACACTGAGAAACTGTTAACATGCAACAATGTTTTGAGGTTAACTATCCAGTCTAGAACCTAGAGAACATTTTTAAACAGAAATTACGAATGCATTGTTATAGTGAACAGACGACACAGTGTTGTTATTTGTACATTATTGCTTGTTAGTTGCACGATTACGTAACGACTATAAGGCTCACATACTTAGAACATTTACCAGTAGTGCTAATGGGATTTTAATGCAACATTTTGGTTTACTTGAAAATACATTCTGGATTTAAAGTACTTTCTGTGAGATACCAGATGATACAGTGGTTAGTTTATGTGACAGCTACACGATTTTATCACGATGCTACTAATGAGTGACAATTTACAATGTTGGTTTTGCAGTTTATCTGTTTTATATCTGCACAGTTTTTCTGAATTTTTCTGGAAAGTAAAACATGTTTTAGTAGTAACGTTTGTGGTATAGCTACAATGAGACAGCCTTTTCTGTAGCACAACAATACGTACAGTACAGTACTTACTTCATCACGGCAATAAGTGTAATAACTAAGATATCTATACGAAAAGCATTTCAATTTCGTTTATCATGAGGTAAGTACATTGACTTCTGCAGAACTTAGCTTTCGGAGGACAACAACTACGATACTTCCACAGAGATTGTCTTACAGCAAGACGCACATTTAGCGCTACAGGACACACATTAAACTATTTATTTTTCAACATATTTGAATTACAAAGAAAGTTTTCCGTGATACATTTCATTCCATTGCCGTAATCTGTAACACCTGAGGATATAATTACATTATCATCAGGGGGGTACACGCTTACTTTGTGTACCATGTGTTTGGCAAGCACAAGGAGCCCTAGCTAATATGGTATTTGTTTATACAACTTTACACATCGGTACCATATTTCTCTAACACATAAATTACACAGCTATCTGATCATTTAACTGAGAGAGACAAACATTTACTTTACTACATCAGTGACAGATGTTTACGTAATTACACCATTGGATAACTTCACACTTACGAAGTTGTATTTTGTGAACTGTTCATATTTTTTCGGAACCATTGTGATACTATGAGAGCTTTGAATGACATATTTGGTATGGGATCACGATTTTTAAAGTACGTTTGAGGCAGATGACACTTTTGACATGAGCAGAGAACTTTTTTTTAGGTTTTGACATTATTGGAGGAAGCTACGGAGATTTTGAGAATTTGACTGTGGTGTTCTGATGTTATTATTACGACGACGATGTGAATTATGCTGCTGAAGTATGCTTAAGCTGATGCTATATGAGTTATTTGGTTATGCTACGTATCTGTTATGATGACATATTGAAGAAGTGTCGACGAATATACATATGTGTAATAAGGTAAGGAATAATGAGTAGTGGTTGGGGACTCTGGTTTGTGAAAAAGGATGTTGGAAACCAAGAATCGTACTTTAAGAGTTATGAAATGTGTGTATACGCGTGAATGTATCACAAGGCCGCCAAAAATTTTTGGACACTGTTATATTAATAGCATTTTGTTTCTACAGATGTGTAACGCAAATTCTTGACCTGTGAAATTTTTTACATGAGACTGCCACTGTAGCGGAAACTGGTGTCGTAAATATTTCGTTAAGACAGTTAAGTGACCACCTGCACGTAATGCGTCGTGGGCACCCAGCTGCGCGACAACCATCTGACAAAAGAAAGTCATTAGTGAGTGCCTTTCAGAGGCACAGGTAAAAAAAAAGGCCATTATCCTCTCTATTGACATTCCTTTGTAGAAAGCACCGCAAATACGACACGCTCATTACTGAGAAAGATACTTACATCTGACACCTGATTATAACAAACGTCTTTCTACGAAAGTTGAGAGAATTCTACTAACTTATAAAATGTCACATGACTATTGAATGATATTTTTATGCTTTGTCCATAGTTGCTTATTTCATTTGATATCTGTTTTCCAGCTGTGTTGCAGATTTGGTTTTATAAAATTAAATGCATTTGCTAATGTGAACACTTTCTGTCGACAGATCTATTAAATAATTATCTTATGATCCACATTCTGCGAAAAAGGAGCTGTTGGAATGGAAAGAGCAATAAGAAGCGACTAATAACAGTAACTGCATATATAATTTTCTTTTCAAGTACTTGGTAATTTATTTCATTGAATAAGTAGTGGTGCACCATTTTAATTATATAGACATTAAGATGTGAATATACATTTCCCTTATCTGCATTGTTGTCTTTAGCGTAATATTTTTTCTGCTTGAGCTTTGTCATGTTTAGGTATAATTTATAGCATTTGCTGCTGCTGCTATGTGCCAGGCAAAGTGCTACTGAATGTCACTTTGTATTACTAGGTTAAGCCAATTTTATTACTGATTTATTTTTCTTGTTTGCTGCGCATTGCCTTATATTAGTTGTAATATTGCTGCCTTTTTTTTGCCAATTTCCATTTTTTAACATTGCTGTTTGTGTAAATTGTTTTGTGCTGCTGCATTGCCTCATCCCTTAGTTAAGCATCTGATCTCAGTAGATTTAAGTTAGCTTAAGATGGGGTAGACTATAAAAGAGAACAAGTTGTGATGAATTGGAAGAAATGCATTGAGAAGCTATAAGAAAATGGTTTGGCCAAAAAAAGTAGTGTACAGTGCAGAGAAACTATTTTTGAAAGAGGATGTGAACAGAATACAGAAAGCAGGTTTAGATAGGACTTTTTGGGAATAATGATGAACTAAGGGAGATCTCTATGCAAAATACTGCAGTAAAACAAACCCTGTCCTTTCCTTTCGGATTATCCCTCTATGTGTTTATGTACCCTTGTGTATTTGTCTTATTCCTGTCTTTATGTGTTTAGCTAATAAGATTTATGTTGTAGAATTTTTCAAATACTATGTCATTTTCTTTGTAAATATGTTCAGACATTATTTATTGTGTTTTGTTTTAATGCTCATGTGTGAAGTTGATGTTTCAAACGTTATTCTGATCTTTTGTGTATGTACTTATGTCGTAATTTTTGTAACACTGATGTATTTGCTATTTCGATTCTTTTGTAAAGCCTATACTGCTGCAAATGTTATCTGTAGTGTTATGTTCTTTAAAGATGTATTTTGTACCTTTGTTATTGTATTCTTATGTTATAAAATTGTAATTGACACCAGTGCATCAAATTAAGTAACTTGTAAATTACATTTCACTGCACACGTTTCTGTTGGTCATAGTATATGGACAATATGTGAGAAGTAGGGACTGATAGTGTTTGCAAGTGTGTTAATAATTCAGCAAGGGACTGGATAACAGCATTGCTGGTTCTAAGGACATTTCAAAAACAATTTTTCTGAGTGCACAAGTGGTGGTTATGGACTTGTTATATTATCCGCAAGACTCTTCAATGGTGATTGTGCGCCTGCACAGTCAAACAGATGGCTGCTGGCCATCTCTACAAGGACTACAGTGGGTCTACACCTTTGATGACCCACCAATACCATTATTTCTACAAGGTCTACAGTGGGTCTGCATCTCTGGTGACCCACCATTACCGTAATCTCTACCAGGACTACAAGGGGACTACTCTGTGATGACCTACCCACCAATAATCTTCAAAATTTCAACTGACTCTGCTGTGGGTTTGCTCTGTTGTGGCCCATTACCTGTCTGCATGTCAAGAGTCAGCACTGTCTTTCCGTTGGAAGGACAACATTACTTCTTCAAGACTGCATGGAAATCCACTACTTCCGTGTGCATTTTCTTTTACTACTCAGACTTAGCGAAAAACACTGCAATTTCACTTTGATGAATGATCAGGACTGTCTTTATGGACTGTGAGAGAATTTTAGCTTCTGACCAACATTGTATCAATAAGTGTGTGCATTTGAAATCTTTGTTATAGTAATTATGAAAAATTTTATCAAATCATCATTGGCCACTGCCCAAAACAATTTGTAAAATTTTTTTGTGGAGAGCATGGGGGCTATGTAAGTAGGCTGTTTAGGTTTTCTTGTTGGTAACGCCGCTTAGCGCTCGGTATGAAAAATCACTGGCTGTGCTGTGCGCAGTCTGTGTTTAGTTTGCATTGTTGTCTGCCATTGTAGTGTTGAGCAGCGGCAGCTGGATGCTAACAGCGCGTAGCGTTGCGCGGTTGGAGGTGAGCCACCAGCAGTGGTGGACGTGGGGAGAGAGATGGCGGAGTTTTGTAATTTGTAAGACTGGATGTCATGAACTGATATATATATTATGACTATAAAGGAAAATACATTGTTTGTTCTCTATTAAAATCTTTCATTTGCTAACTATGCCTATCAGTAGTTAGTGCCTTCAGTAGTTTGAATCTTTTATTTAGCTGGCAGTAGTGGCGCTCTCTGTATTGCAGTAGCTTGAGTAACGAAGATTTTTGTGAGGTAAGTGATTTTTTGAATGTATAGGTAAATGCTAGTCAGGGCCATCCTTTTATAGGGATTTTTGAAAGTCAGATTGCGTTGCGCTAAAAAATATTGTGTGTCGGTTTAAGCACAGTCGTGTAAAAATTTTACAAAGGGGACGTTTCATATAGACCAGTTTTGTACAATTGTTCTAAGGGGAAGTTTCATTATGAACGGCAGTTTATCTGAAATTTTATCCTCAGCCACCCACGAGAAAACCGCGTGATCAACCCTAAGCACCTGACCTCCACCGCAAAGACGCCAATGTCAGGGGTAAGATGTTGTCACTGATGGTAGGGGTGTGGTGACCTTCTGACATGTGAAAAGTGCACAGGTGTTCTGGACAGAACTATGGTGAAAGCTGGTGTCAATGCGATCTCACTAACCCACCATGTACCTGACATGTTTACATTTGTGAGCTCTGGTCTTATTTCCTCAAGTGTAGACGCCTTGCAGTTCGAAGTGTCGCCGAACCTGAGGGTCACGTAGCAACGCTTTTGCACCTTTACAGATGACGTGTGTAAGCACTTTAGAGCCAAATTACAGACTTCCGCGTTACAATAGGGGCAAGTGACGGGATTTGCGTAACATAATATAACTGAGCTAACAACCTGGGCCGCGGTATTATTTGCAGGTTGTGTATCTAACGGCTTTTAGGGACAGAAAAAATTTAATTTCTAGTATGTCATATAATTATTGATCATAATTAAAGTTTTAAATTTGCTCATAATCTACTCTGTGAGAAATATAACCTTATGTTAAAGTTTTAACACTGTTACGGAGGAACTAGAGTTGTAAACTGTGTTCGCATGTTGAGGCTGCATAATTCCCAAGAGCAAACCGCCAACAATAGTATACTGGTGCAGTATTTGAGAATGAGAGGACTTGACGACTTCCAGCAACCGTTTCACGTAATTATAACCTGCCTGGAAACTTTTTCTCTCAGATACCTCCCACAAAATACTGCTATATTTTCGCTGGTTATGCAGTAAAACTCCTGCAAGGGATATGCTGTTATCATTTATTACTTCTTCACTACTAACTCTAATTGCAGTATTTTTCCAAACTGTATCTGCATATACCAATGTATTTACCTTCAAAATCATATCATTGAACAAAACGCAGTTAAAGAGCTACGATACCGTAAACATTGATAGGATTGAAAAACTAACTTTCCTTTAAAACGAAGAGAAATTTATGTAGATTACAAGCATCCAGCGTTTGATTATGAGAGCACTTAGCGACACCCAACCAACTTGAAACAGAATTTCAAACTTTTCTAAATACTTTCTTGTTTCCACAATTAACCTCAAACGTATAACACAACTCACAACAAACGTAATCATATTTTTGAAACCGTTTTTTATACGGAGCTCGATTCTTAAAAGAAATGGGACGAGATTTTAACTGATCTTCACTAATAATACACGTCACTGTTACATATATTTCGAAGTTCATCGTATTACTTGCCAACATCGTTATAAAGTAGTGATTCCACTCTTTCTTCCAAATATCTACAGAGCCGGTAGGGGACTGATGTCATCTCACCGAATTCACTGCTAAGAATGTAAAATAAGTAGGTGAAGCATCTAACGACACATATTTTAATGACAAAAATATTTAATATTGGCTGACTTGTTTCGCATTACATGGCCATTTCTCTGATAACAGTTATGTAATGTATGCAAAGTCTTACTGAAAGATCCATTTGAAGGAAACATTTAATTTTCGCCGAGGAATACGATAAAAGGCAATGTTAGTGACTGCCAGCAAGTGACTAATGCAAGATTACTCTTCTTCCACTCTTGATTCGGTCTTACACTCCTGGAAATTGAAGTAAGAACACCGTGAATTCATTGTCCCAGGAAGGGGAAACTTTATTGACACATTCCTGGGGCCAGATACATCACATGATCACACTGACAGAACCACAGGCACATAAACACAGGCAACAGAGCATGCACAATGTCGGCACTAGTACAGTGTATATCCACCTTTCGCAGCAATGCAGGCTGCTATTCTCCCATGGATACGATCGTAGAGATGCTGGATGTAGTCCTGTGGAACGGCTTGCCATGCCATTTCCACCTGGCGCCTCAGTTGGACCAGCGTTCGTGCTGGACGTGCAGACCGCGTGAGACGACGCTTCATCCAGTCCCAAACATACTCAATGGGGGACAGATCCGGAGATCTTGCTGGCCAGGGTAGTTGATTTCTAGAGCACGTTGGGTGGCAGGGGATACATGCGGACGTTCATTGTCCTGTTGGAACAGCAAGTTCCTTTACCGGTCTAGGAATGGTAGAACGATGGGTTCGATGACGGTTTGGATGTACCGTGCACTATTCAGTGTCCCCTCGACGATCACCAGAGGTGTACGGCCAGTGTAGGAGATCGCTCCCCACACCATGATGCCGGGTGTTGGCCCTGTGTGCCTCGGTCGTATGCAGTCCTGATTGTGGCGCTCACCTGCACGGCGCCAAACACGCATACGACCATCATTCGCACCAAGGCAGAAGCAACTCTCATCGCTGAAGACGACACGTCTCCATTCGTCCCTCCATTCACGCCTGTCGCGACACCACTGGAGGCGCGCTGCACGATGTTGGGGCGTGAGCGGAAGACGGCCTAACGGTGTGCGGGACCGTAGCCCAGCTTCATGGAGACGGTTGCGAATGGTCCTTGCCGATACCCCAGGAGCAACAGTGTCCCTAATTTGCTGGGAAGTGGCGGTGCGGTCCCCTACGGCACTGCGTAGGATCCTACGGTCTTGGAGTGCATCCGTGCGTCGCTGCGGTCCGGTCCCAGGTCGACGGGCACGTGCACCTTCCGCCGACCACTGGCGATAACATCGATGTAGTGTGGAGACCTCACGCCCCACGTGTTGAGCAATTCGGCGGTACGTCCACCCGGCCTCCCGCATGCCCACTATACGCCATCGCTCAAAGTCCGTCAACTGCACATACGGTTCACGTCCACGCTGTCGCGGCATGCTACCAGTGTTAAAGACTGCGATGGAGCTCCGTATGCCACGGCAAACTGGCTGACACTGACGGCGGCGGTGCACAAATGCTGCGCAACTAGCGCCATTCGACGGCCAACACCGCGGTTCCTGGTGTGTCCGCTGTGCCGTGCGTGTGATCATTGCTTGTACAGCCCTCTCGCAGTGTCCGGAGCAAGTATGGTGGGTCTGACACACCGGTGTCAATGTGTTCTTTTTTCCATTTCCAGGAGTGTATATGCCTTTTGCATGCCTTGTTGATACGAAAGAATATTGAAAGTATTTGGAGTATTGTAAAAAGCATTCGTATCATCAGGGACAGAATAGTCGGCCGCCACACCAAAGCCAATGTGCAGAAGGCCTATTGAGAGAGAGATGAGAATCAATAGATCACTGGCAAGTCGACGTGGTTTGATAGTGCCTCATCGGAGAATGCAGCTTGTTATGAACGATCACAGATAGTGCTCCTTGCAAAAACATTATACAACGTTGGAGTATAGTTAGAGGAATAGCTTATTGGCAGAGGGCACTGTTGCATTCAAATGCAGAAAGCTGACTGTTTCTCAAGAAAGCACCTAATGCTAGAGACGAAAATGTCAAAGATGGTATGGGGTTCTGCAGTGTGGCTCTCTGAAAACGTGAGACATCGTTAAACCTATTTACTCTGTAAAAAGCAAATGTTTACGCAATGTAAGAACCGCTAGCGTTGCTGTCGTAAATATAAACAGGTAACTACAGATTAGAGGCAGGAAAGGGACTATTACGCCGAAGACAGGCTAATAGTCACACGTACTCAGTTAGAGAGAGAGAGAGAGAGAGAGAGAGAGAGAGAGAGAAAGACACACACACACACACACAGAGAGAGAGAGAGAGAGAGAGAGAGAGAGAGAGAGAGAGAATGAAGCGTCTTCTTTCTGTGGAGGATGGTAGGACACACGTTAATGGTTAACCAGCTAGAGGAAGGGGACTAGTGTTTCCTAAGCAGCATTTTTGTTAGATGACCCTCGGAAGATCTGGAGCCCAACCAATCTGAATTAACTACGAGACTCAATACGCGAGTGTGCGAAGTTTCCTTTTAATTAACACTATACGGCGGGGCGGGGTTGGTCGTCTCCGTTTTTGTTAACGCTATCGTTCAGTCCACCTACCTCGATAGGATTCTTGCTTATGTCCCTTCACTCTGTGGTACCAGATACGTGCTAGGCAGTGTAAGGCAGCGTTCATGAAACCACCACCTAATATTTACCACACAGAGGCCGCGTAACTAGTTGAAAGTTGTTCCTGCAGGTTCATGATTAAAAAATCTGACGTTCGGGATCTTCAGTCTACTTGCAGAAAAGCGTTTAAAATTAGATGAACTCTGCTTTTTTTTCATATTGGAACATATGAAATGGCTATCAACCCAGTATTTAATATGGTAAAGCGTTATCGTTCAATTTTCACTGTCTGTATAACAAATAATTTTCACGTTCTACCGCTCACAGATTAACTATTTCCGAGTTAAACATTCGGTCGTTTCAGTGGTCTTAGTCGTAAGAGGTTCTCGTCAAAACATTCTGTACAGAGGACGAAACGCGCCACGCGGAGTTATTACTACAACCAGAAAGTTAATACGCTCATATCTCTCAAAGTATTTAACTTAGAAACACCAAAATATCATTAAAATGTTCGTAACTCCAGTATCTCCGATCACGATGTATTCCAACTGAAATTAGCTCACTAGTCCTCATCTTACATGGTATTTTTAAGGAAGGTTCTGACATCGTGTTATCAGCAGACTGGCTAGCAAGCGAATTTTTTCGTGGTACCCTCCTATATGGCCACTCCTCTTTTTGCGAGGGAACAGCTTGATTCTGATTGGCTGTTGATCTAAACGAGCAATCAGAACGTCCCTTCCAGATCATTCTCGTGGCACCTCTTACCTTATCTTATCGCTAATATGATAGTAATTAATGTCAGCAAAAATTCAGATTATTGTATTTTGTTTAACGAAAATATACGAAGTTCAGAATGTTCTTCAAATTAATAAATAAACTTATTCCGTGTTGCACTGGTACTTGAATTATGTAACCATTATGGCACCTCAACTCAACCTCTCGATACCAGCAATATTCTACTGTGTTTCTGTGAAGTAGATAACGTATTTCTGAGACAACATTCAGATTTGATTTCATTAATGTAGAGATACTTCGATAAATCGATATGTTTGTATTGCAATGATATTATTCTTATGCGTGTTTTCTCTTTTGTCACTATGATCTTTGACGTACTTGTAACTCTGATTTTTGAGTGCGTAAGCGATTACTAGTTAGTTAGAGAGTCGGACCTTGAGAAGGTCAAGTCTTGGACGTCATGTTGGACAGACGCATATTGTAGTCAGCTTATAAAATGCGAACTTCAACTGTGAGGAAGATGTTTTCAAGTATGTTTTGTATTGTAAAGTGATGTTTTTTGTGTTACGTGATATTGCAACAAAAGCAATAAAAAGGAAGTGTAACTTAAATTCGGAGTGCAGATTATTTATTTACATCACCATTGTGCTAACTTTCAATGGATTAATCTTCAAGAATGGCTTGTGGAACACATCTATAAAACTTTTGGAATCATTACTACCTAGATTTTTGACGATTGAGCCATGAATTTACAACAAGACCAGCGTGGGAAACACGAAAAGATGAGTGCGTAGTTTATTCATTATTACATGAAATGACTTTATTAATTGTGCTCTAATGACGCCTGCCACATAATAACTTTGTTGTTGCCCGAATATTCAGTACTTAGCAGCGTGAGAAACACCACAATCATTATCAAATTTTGACCCTTGTTGTGGTAGTGTTGGTAGAAAGTGGGTGCTCTTGGCGGGATAGGCAGCACCAAATATTCAAAAATTTACTGGAGATGTGTTTCAGTACATAGTGAATCTGTTGTGAAAAATATCGACAAAAACCTGACAATGAAATATTAAGGAGTCAGAAGACGGCCAGGCCGGGCGCGGACGGCGGAGGGAACACCGGCGACCAGAGAGGGACAATGTAGCCGCGTCTGGCGGGCGCGGACCTGAGATGGAACACACGACGCGGCGCGGAACGATTAGGGAGCGCCTAGCACGCAGCAGAAGTCGAGACTGAGATGTCGCAGCGAACGGACGTGGAGAGTGCGCTCGCGCGCTTCGCGAACGATGCGGCAACCGCAACCGCGCCGGCCGGCCGCGGTCCGGCAGGGCCTGCCCTGCCGGCCGCCCCGCCATCAGCCGGCGTATCTATGACGACTCAACCCGCGGGACAGGGAAGAAATAGTACCTCGACCGCGGAGACATACATGGACGCTGACATGGAATACGGTTCGGATTCGAGTGCCGCTACAGCGGAGGACGACAGAGCAGAAAGGAGGGGGTCCGCGTTGTACAGAAGAAGCCGACGAGACCGATCATCAGAGCGTCACGCAACGCGCCGCGACGCAACCACAGAGGGCTTCAAGCAGCCGCCGCCGAAGAAACAAGCCCGCGCGAAAAACCTTACGATTGTAGCGCGAGAGCTGGACGTGAGCAACCGCTACCAGCCTCTGCAGGGGGAGGGGGCGACCCTAGAAGAAGCTGGCCGTTCCCTCGCCGAGCAGCAGAATCAGAGGGACGAGCAACAGCATGCTGCCAACGCATCGCACCAGCAACAGGACGACGCCCCGCCATCGCCGGGCCAGAATGAAGGAAGCCGCGCACCGCCGCCTGATCCACATCGACGAATCCCGCCGATTGTGCTAGTCTACAAGGAATCATATACGGACTTCAGAAACTGGCTACATTCCACGTGCACACAGCCGTTCACCGTGCGTCAAGCCGGAAACGGCGACACGCTGAAGTTGCAACTGAACTCAATCGATGACTATGTGAAAGTCCACGACGAGCTTGGGAGGAGGGGCGTCCCGATGTACACGTTCCAAGCTGTTCGCCCTCCAACTTTGAAGACCCTCATCAAACGCATTCCGCCGTCGCTGCCGAATGATGAATTAAAAATCGCCCTTGAAGATGCAGGGTTTGCAGCTTCAGTAGTTGACCACCGACACGCCAGCTCACAGGAAAATATTTGAGCTGACCAGGCTGTATGACTTGGACATCAAAGTTGAGAAGCTCAGGAAGTCAAGGGGGCCGGTTCAATGTTTCCAGTGTCAGGGCTTCCGCCACGTTGCCCGCCTCTGCACCATGCCTTGGCTCTGCGTCAAGTGCGGCGGGAACCACGACAGCCGACAGTGCACCAGGGGCCGCGAACAACCCGCTACCTCTGGCCTTTGTGGCGGTAACCACCCAGCTAACTACCGCACCTGTGTTAAACACAAAGAAGAGAGCCGACGACAGCGAGGTCTTCCACCTGCTCCGCCGAGGCCTACCAGGAACCACAGACGCTGGCAGCAACTGCCACCACCAGCACCCCCGACGCCTGCTGTGACAAAAGCGTGGCCCTCGCTGATAGAGCGGAGGGCAGCTCGACTTCACTCGCAGCAGACTGCTACGAAAGCCATGAAGCAGACACAACCACCCTCGACCACGTCGACTGCCCTACCAGGACCAGCAGCACCGCCACCTTCAAACCAGCCGACTCATCCAGCACCATCAACATCACAGACTGAGCTGAAGGACGTATTTACACTTTTGACGACCATCGCGGCGTCACTGGCAGAGGTCACAAAGACGCTGGCCCAACTGCCAGCCACCATCACCGCCACTGTAGAAGTGTCGATCAGCAGATCCATCCAGGCACTCAGAAAAGGCAACGTCCACCATGCCTAGACACCTTCCTCTCGAAGACCTTCGTATCCTCGAGTACAATGCAGACAACCTCACTCATGACGTCACAGAACTCCAGCAATTCCTCAGTGATCATAATATCGACATCTGTCTTGTCAATGAGACTTTTCTCAAACCGGGGATCAGAAGCAACGTGGCCAATTACTGCTGCTATCGCACGGACCGCCTTACCCGTGGGGGTGGCACTGCCATCTACATACGTCGCTCCATCAGACATTACGAAGTGCAGGCGCCTACCACAAGGACCATCGAAGCAACAGCGATCGTTGTGGAAACAAGGACTGGACCTGTGACATTCGTTGCGGTGTACCGCAGCCCTCGTCGCCTACTCGACCTCGACGACGCCTGAACGCTATTACAGATCCCGGAAAAGTTCCTTATAGCTGAGGACCTGAATTGCAAGCACGCTGCATGGAACTCGCTACACACGAACATGAGCTGGCGTCTTCTCCTGCAGGCTGTTGAAGAAGCTCAGGCACACGTTTGTGGCCCTGAAGAGCCAACTTGCTACCCGTCCAATGGCACACCGGACATCATAGATGTGGCAATTACTAAGGGAATTCCCCAATACATTACTGCGGAAGTGATCCATGGACTGAACTCCAACCATCTGCCGGTATTATTCCAGCTTCAGGTTGCGCCGGAACTTTCTGCAGGACGCCTCAACCTGAAGCACACGAAATGGGACCAATTTCGTGATTCTGTTGCCTTCTCTCTTGACGTCATCCACGACCCAGACGAAATCGACGAGACCTCCGTAGAACGGTTCGCCACTTCCATCACGGACGCCCTGGAACTGGCCACACCACCTCCAAGGCCACCTCATCGTCCACCACCGGATCTGCCACCGCACATATTGGACTCCATACGCACCAGGAATAGACTCTGCCGTGAGTGGCGCCTCACGCGCGATGCAGCACTGAAACGACGCATCAACCAACTTAGACGAGACATACGGGCAGCCATAATTGAACACCGGAACGAGCGATGGGCTGCGAAGCTGCGATCGTTTACGCCCGACCCGATGAACTTTAACTCCATCAGGTTCTTCACTAATAGACGAAGCCGGATACCGCCATTGACAAATGACGACCGCACTGTGTACAAGTCGGAAGACAAGGCCAATTTGCTGGCGGACGTTTTCGAAACGAACTTTCGGCCGCTGGACGACGGAGTTGACCCCCAGCGGGTTGCAGACATCGAAAACGAAGTTACTGCCATACTTCGTGCAGCCGACGAAGACGCCGACGACGATGACGACCTCATCCCTCCAGTACCGCCTGCTGAAATCGACGCTGGCATCCGGGCCTTACTCGCCAGCAAAGCACCTGGCTGCGACGACATCACGGGAAGGACTTTAAAACAACTCCCGTGGACCGCGATTGTGCATTTGGCAGCCATCTTTAATTGGATTTTTGCTACGGCCAAGTACCCAGCCGCGTGGAAACATTCTATAGTGGTGGCTGTCCCGAAACCTGGGAATAACAGACGACTACCCACCAGTTACAGACCGATAAGCTTGCTACCATACCTCAGTAAGCTGTTCGAAAGGCTCCTGTTGACGAGGCTCCACACCATCATGGACCGCCTCCAAGTTCTGCCACCGGAGCAGTTTGGCTTACGATCTGGGCATTCCACGACACAGCAGATTCTTAGGGCAACAGAATATATTACGTCAGCCGTCAACAATGAAGAGTTCTGTGGTGCTGTTCTTCTGGACGTGACGAAGGCGTTTGATAGTGTATGGCACCAGGGCCTCATTTGGAAGCTTAACGCCTTCGGATTCCCCAGGGCGTACTTCAAGCTCGTTGCCACCTACCTCCACCAACGCACCTTTGCTGTCAGAGTAGGGGATGCACTTTCCACGGCTAGACCTATCCGTGCAGGGGTCCCACAGGGCTCAGTCCTCGGACCAGTCCTGTACTCCGTCTTTACATCGGACCTTCCGACACCATTAAGAGTAGACAAAGCCATTTACGCTGATGACACCATGATATACACGAGGGAGAAATGGCTTGAAGTCCTTGTCCCACGTCTGCAGAGTGCCTGCTATGCCCTGGAGGAATTGGCAGGAAAGTGGCGCATCCGGTTCAACTCACAGAAGACGCAAACCATCATCTTCGCCAAGAGGAGACCTGGGCCTCGCCGACTTCGACATCTTCGGAACCTCCGACTTTATGGGACCGAACTGCAGTGGATGGACTCTGTTAAATACCTAGGAGTGACCATGGACAAACAACTTACATGGAAGCGCCACATCGACGACGTCCGCGCTAACGTGTCACGCAGGATAGGGCCACTTTTCCCCTTCATCAACGAAGGCTCGGACTTATGGATAGCCAACGGACTGTTGATATTCAGGATGTACATTCGCCCCATCTTTGACTATGCCTGTGAGGTATGGGGCAATGCAGCAAAGACACATCTTCAGCGCCTTCAATCGCTCCAGAATAAGATACTTCGCCGTGTTTTCCACGTTCCCCCGCAGTTCCCTCACCGATACATTTATGAAGCAGCCGAAGAATTGGAGGTACCGCAGAGACATCAGCAGCTTGCACGACGATTTTATGCCAGGACTGAAACTTCGACCAACCCACTGATACGACACCTTGGAGCACCGCCTCAGCCAAGGGAACCCTATGTGCGACCCATTGCCATGCTTGAAAGGTAATAATGTAAAAATAATCCGAAATACGACGGAATCTGCACCCAAGATAGAAACTGATTCTTGACCGCCCACACCCATGACACACAAACAAATAAAGATGCTCAACACAAACCTACCCCCCCTGAGAGATGTAGGAAATGCTTACAAGTAAACCCTGCACCACCAAGCTGAAGCAGATCAGCCAGAAGAAATGCGGAAGTAGCACGTAGCAGAAGTGGAAACCGTAGTAACAGTCATGAGACAGAGTACCCAAGATCTCAGATCGTGTCTGACACATCCCAAATGACAACCACAACCGTTGAGGACGGCCAAAAAGGGCGCCGACGGCAGTCGGAACATCCGCGACAGGAAGGGTCCGTTGAAACCGAATCTGGCGGGCGCGGACCACAGATGGAACACCCGACTCGGCGCGGACCGATTAGGGAACGCCCAGCTTCTCCCAGGCATAAATACTGGACTCGATCGACTCAAGGACTAGTCTCAGGTAGCACCTGAAGAAGACAGAGAGGCACGCTGTTGAAATGTCGTGCGAGAACGACGCGAATATCCGGCTGGATTCCCGTATATCCAAGATGTCAACAGATCGCCGGGAAAGCGTGAAGAATTACATATTAAGGAGTCAACCAGAGGACGAAAAATGGACGCAAAAAACAATGGGACGACAAAGGATTTAAAATAAACGCTGCGACTGGATTCCGACGGAGAAGACTTCAGCTATAAGTTAGGAAAAAATTCTAACGAATTTTGTAATTTGGTAGTTTTTGTTAACAGTTAACAATCGATAAAATATATGCAGGGGAAGAAATAGTGGAGGAGGATCAGAGACTTGATAGGATTGAATTAATTTTACAGGTCCTGAGCAAGCAGAATGAAAATATAAATAATTTAAAATCTGAAATGAGAACTGATATTGTCGAAAGGTTAGAAGGAAATTTGAATAAACAGTTAAATGTAAAAAAACTGAGTTAACTGAGGCCAAAAATACACTGGAAGGGAAATTACAGGTAATAGAATGCAGGGTAGATAATGTGGAGAGAAAATTACTTCTTTTTGAAAATGAATTCATTGCTGAAAATAGTAACAGAGTCAGGGAATTCCTGGAACTTCAAAATGAAAATGAATCACTAGATGTAAAATTAGAGGACTTGAAAGCAAACAATGTTAATGCAATCAGTAGTGTTGAGAAAAAGGTTGACAGTTTAGAATCAGATCTTACCAATAAATTAGACACATTAAAAACTAAAATAAATCAATCTGAAGAATATGTTGCTAACAAAAATTTGACAGTCATGGATTAGTATAGTCGAACCGGTTAGTGAAAAGTTTTTCTTGTGATAATTTGCACCCAGTTGAGTTTTTGCACAATTGCAAGGACGATTTTGTGCCAGGAATGTCTGATAATTCAAAAATTAAATTTGTCAAAAAATTTCATGAAGGGCAGACCCTATCCTGAGCTAACCAAAATTTCGATCAGTAGGAAACCGTTGCAAATTTTGAGAAAAGATTCTTAAACTAATTTTGGTCAGAATCTGAACAGGGGAAGATAAAATCTGAATTTTTAAATGGACCTATTTTCAGAGGAAGAGTGGGCACCATGAAAGCATTTTGTAAAGATCAATTGAGAAAATTAATACATTTAGATAAACCTTTTGATGAAATGACACAAATAGATATGCTGAAAAGAAGGCTACCTGAAATATTGTAATGGTATTTAGTTCATGGGCCTGATGATTCTTTGGAATTTTTTTTAAAATGTGTGGATAAATAGGATAAGGCAGTAGAAAGAGGGAATATGCAAAATGTTTACAATGGTGAACACCAACAGGGGGTAGTTTCAAACATGTATGGAGGGAGGAGAGACTACAGAGACAATAGACATGAACAACACAGGGGAAACAATAGGGATAATAATGGTAATGACAGAGACACAGGATAGAAATTTTGGAAATAGAAACAGATAAGATGACAGAAACAGGTGGGAACAAAATTGGAGATCTAATTACAGAGAAAAAAGGCAGTAAAACTCTTGATTGCCTCAATGAGGGTCTGCAGTTTTGGGGCGAGAAAATTTCATCACAATAGGACCTACAATAACAACTGGGAATTTACAGACAGAGGAAGAAGGAGAAATGTGACTTACTATTATAATAAAACCAGTGAAAGACAAAACAAATACACACCACAAATAACAGACACTCATGTTCAACACCAAATTAATACTTAAAATTTTGATGAGAAACTTTGGGATACAATAAGAGAAAATAAACATATTGAAAGCAACAAGGTACCTATTTATGAGAACAAGCCAGATGAGGATATTGCAATTGTGCCAGAATTTTGTAATTGGGTAGAGAATGATAATCTATGTAATTCTGTAGTGTCTGACAAATATACAGCTCTGATTTGAATAAGTTATTTAATGAAAATGAAAAGTGGTGTAAAGAGAGAGACATCGAACTTAATGTGACTGTGGATAGAATGCACGATGACGAAAGTTTTGATTTTGATGAAAATATGCTAGCTGATGATGTTGTTGAGAGTTGTATGGAGATAAGTAATGGTGAGGTTAATGCTGTGTGTGAGTATCAGGTATTCGTCGAGATTGTTTCAAGTGAACTAGTGAAACTATGTGACAATGAAGTTGATAATTGTGAGCATTTTGATAAGGTATGTGTGGTTGGTAATGAGGAAGACGACACTCATGCATGTGAAGAACAGGTCAAGTTGAGTCAGTGTAACAAATCTAATCTAGCAAAGGACTGTAATGTTGTGCCAGCTAATAGTATGAAGAATTTGAACCCACATACAAGTTCTGAAGAAAAAAGTGAAATTTTTTAAAAATATTATGGAACAGTTGTAATTACAAAACAGACAGGGAAGAGTTTTGAACTATTTAGCTAAATTTGTAGAAGATTATATCCTCACTGGTAGCAAAGTGTAAAATGTAATGAATATCGGTTGTATGCTCAACCTGTTGTTTCCATAGGTGATGTCAATGAAAGTGTCAATGTGTGTGTGAAGGTATTAAAAAGTGAACAGGAAAATAATGAGGGTAATTTTAGAGAAATTTAGTTTCACATGTTACATGAACCATTAACAGAAAAAGTAGAAGAATGTGAATTAGGGTGTCGATACATTAGAGCTAAAGTAAACAATTGGGGGGGGGATATGTCTCATTAATACAGGGAGTCCTATTTCAGCCATTTCAGAAAAATTCAGAACTAAAATTAAAGACAGTATTGATTTTGTTGAGGCCTCTGTGACTGTAGTAAAGATAATAGGAGCTACAGGCAAACACAGTAAAGTCATCAAAAGTCAAGTATTTTTATCATTTGAAATAGAAGATGTAAAATTTGAGCAGGGTTGTCTTGTTATTCCAAGTTTAGAAGAGAACATATTGTTTGGCATGGACTGGGTGTTAAACGTAAGTGCTGCATTTAGCTGGAGTTAGATGAAGTTAACTGTGTGTGTACCCAAAAGCAATATTACTGTGTGTACACAACTGTTTACTATACACTGTGGAGAAGGTTGCAATCATGTCAGGAAAATCATAGACTATGAAGAGACTTTGTACTGTTACGATGACAAGCCTGAACTAAATTTTTCTGGTCAAAATTATGAAAACTTAGTTGAAAGCAAAGTGTAGGAAGCAATTAATTTCGACAGTGATCAAAAGAGACATTTGGAAAATTTGGAGGGGGTGTTAGACTTCTACTTGATTCTAGGCACCTTAATAAATTTTTGAAAAAAGAAAATGATCATCCAGAAAACATAGATGAACTGTTACGTAAATTTGAATTGTGAAATTCATGAGCAGCTGAGACTTAACGTCAGGCTTTCACCAAATTTCTTTAGAAATAAATTCTAAAAAATACACTGCATTTTGTATTGGGGCAAAAGTTATAATTACTGTGTTGTACCATTTGGACTAACTGTTTCTGTTGCTGAGTTCATTAGAGAATTAGATCTTGTTTTGAGGAATGAACTAAAAAAAATGGCTCTGAGCACTATGGGACTTAACTACTGTGGTTATCAGTCACCTAGAACTTAGAACTACTTAAACCTAACTAACCTAAGGACATCACACACATCCATGCCCGTGGTAGGATTCGAACCTGCGACCGTAGCTGTCGCGCGGTTCCGGACTCCGCGCCTAGAACCGCTAGACCACCGCGGCCGGCGGATGAACTACTGTCTAAACTTACTGTATATGTAGATGATATTTTAATTTCTGGAAAATCATGGGAAGAACATTTTGAATTGCTAACACAGGTGTGTACAAAATTAAGGGATGAAGGTTTGACCTTAAAGTTAGAAATATGTAAATTTGGAATAAGTGAATAGAAATTTTTGGGACACATTATTTCGGAAAAGGGGATTGAACCTGACAGAGAAAAAATTTAAGCTATACATAATTTTCCTGTTCCTAAATATGAAAACCAATTAAAATCTTTTTTTCGTCTTTCTGGATTTTACAGAAAGTATGTTAGTACTCAAGCTATGAATGCTTCTTCTTTATGTGATATATTAAAGAAAAATAGTGTCTGGGATTGGTCATCTGATTGTCAAAAAGCATTTGATGTGGTAAAGAAACAACTTTCACAGAGCAGAATTCCCTACAAGTCTGAGATATTTTTATCCTTCTGTTTGATGACTGACAGCAGTGATACAGGATTAGGAGCAAACGTATTTCAGGAAAAAGTCGTAATAGATCATATTGAACACCATTCCATTGCATTTGGTAGTAATTACAAAAGTATGAAGAGACTTACACAGTGACTTAAAAAGAGCTTTTGGCTATAAATTGGGCTTTCAACAAATTTAAAAATTATCTTCTTGGACACAAAGTGATTGTTTATTCTGACCACAAAGCACTAAGTTACTTAAAGGAGTGTAGGCTTTATCATAGTAGAATCACCAGATGGGCATTATTCCTACAAGAATTTGATTATGAAATTAAGGGGAAGGGAAATGTTACTGCTGATGCACTTTCTAGGTCACCTATTGGGCTAAATTTTGTTAATGAAATAGGTATTGGTGACAAAAATTTCAAAATTATTTATTTGAAGCGGATAAAAGAGGAAGGAGAAATTTTTAAAATTTGTAATGGCTTTCGGAGACACCAAAATCATGATGAAAATTGGAAATTGGTAAAAAGTTATTTGGGAGTTTACCAAAAGGTAGATGATTATTATAATGTTCACAAAGGGATTCTGTTAAGAAGATTAAGAGCTGATTTCGATGACTGGAAATTATGTTGGCCTGGGCAGCACATAGACACATTAGTTAAGTATATACATGAGAGCTTTGGACATTTTGGTTCTGTCAAATGCATACAAAAGATTAAGGAAAACGTCTACTTTTATAATATTGCCAGAAGAGTGAAGAAAAAAATTAGCAGCCTGTGACCGATGCCAGAGAGAAAAGGTGAGTAATCAAACATGCAGAGGGATGACGGAAAATATTTTGCCCAGCCAAAATTTAGAGCTGATAGATTCCGACATTTACGGACCCCTCCCCAAGTCAAAAGGAGGTTACAGTTATATATTTGTGATTGTTGACATATTCTTTAAATTCTTCAAATTGTATCCATTAAGGAAAGCCACAAGTAAACAGATTACACCTAAATTAACCAGTTATTATTTCAATAAGGTAGGTACTCCACAAGCAATCTTGTCAGACAATGGTTCACAATTTCCATCAATAATATAGAAAGATTTTGTTGAAAATGCAATCATAAAACATATTTTGATTTCAGTTTATCACCCGTCCAGGAATCCAGCAGAGAGGTACGTGAGTGAGATAGGGAGGTTATGCAGAACATATTGTAGTAAGAACCATGTAAATTGGATTGAATATGTAAATGATTTTGAAGACATAATGAACAGTTTGCAACATACATTCACTGGCTTTTCCCCATTCGTATCGACTGAATGTTGCGCCACGCAGTTCTTACGGCAGGCAGCGTCAGCTGTGCTGTTACCAAAGAGAAAAAAGAAGACATAGCCATCCCGCAGACACCGTACTAGCCGGCTGCGTGCCTTACAGTAACGAATGTTATCTCGTAATAACTGGCTGCGTTAAAAGCAGATTTCGTGGAGCTTCCGCCCTCCGACTTCCTGGCTAAGACTCTCCATCGACTCTTCTGGCCTGCTACACTGCCTGAGCTGATGTGTTGGGATTTAAAATTTTAGAAAGCGTTCTGTAATTGCAGCCGCCACCACCAACCATAATGAGTACAAGATAGTTAATTGTTGTCGCTTACATTTTAGACGTTTTTTAGCCATATTTTCATCCCAATATACTGAATATATATTATTACTGTATCGTAGTGCGGAAAAGCCTGAAGATGATGAGAGGAAATGACCGAAAATGATTGCTAACGAGTCAAACTCTGAAAACGTGTTAGAGACTGTTTTTATTGATTTATGACACGTTGGGGACTTTCAAAAATTTTAGACACTTAGCCACTGGTGAGGGTCCTCGGTCCGCCCAGTGATTGGTTTCGCCTCAAGATACTTCAAGCTTCACTCTGATGACTTATTTTAACGTCAATGAACAGTTGACTTTCAACTCCGACCACACGTATGATCTGTTCCCTTCTGTAGTATTATTTGTTTTCAATTAACATCACTACTATCACTGGGCACTTTGCTACTACGTTTATAGAAGATTGTTGGCATATTTGCCCTCCCCCCCTCTCAATCTCCCATGTCAGATATGCCAAAGTTTCATTACATTAAAGTTGCTGCTGTTTGCGATTTGTTTTGGCAGTAATTTCATAGAAATAAATAAGAGTAATTGCGTTTTGTGTATCGATTAATAAGGTTTCAGCACTTAATATTTTTAAGGGCACTCCAATATTATTGCGACATTTGCTAGACTTACGTTCTTGTTTTAGAACGAAGCAAAGTTTTTTTTGCGACGTCTGCCTAGGATTCGGTTTACCTTCGATCTCCTGATGCAGAAATTAGACTTTTGAAACTTAACATTTAGTGGGTAGATATACGGTACTACCTGAAAATGTTTAAATTCACTAAATATGAAGTAGTTGTAAGTGCAAGCGCATACGCATTTACGTATTCTTTTTCTGTGTGAGATATTGTCCGTTGTTGTCAATATGAAGTGTCGTCGCTGAAATTTTTCAGGGAATAATGTTTAGTTTGTGTATATGTGTGTTGTATGTTAGGAGGGGAACGAGTTTTAGTGGGTGAACGGAAACAGAGGAATTTCACGTTAGGTTGACCCGTTTCACACTGAATGTCAGACACGTTTGAAATTTAATATTTGTGTGAGGGAATGACAAAGTTAACGAGAGTGATGGTGAGGAGGTTGCCACAAATGGTTGAGGTAGAAAGGAAACGTCAAAGAACTCAGAAGCGTTTAACGGAAATCTAAATACGAGAGCACAAAAAAAACATAGTTTTAGGAAATAGATACCACCGAAAAGCATGAAGTAGCGACTCAGGATGAAACCAATCGGAATGATAAAGAAGGTCTGGGACAGGGCAATGACGAGAACTTAGAGACTGAGATTACAGGAACAAAGGAGTGTGAAACGTCACCTGAAGCAGGAAACGAAGCCACGAAGCTACAGCACAGAGTGAAACCGATCACGAGCCCATTCCGCCATGTCCCATTTGACATGCGGACGTACCTATTCGAACAATTTAAAGAGGATGCAGAATTACTTAAGAATAATGAAGAAAATAATGATGAACCTTTTAACAGAAAGAAGGCACACGTTTCAAACAGCTAGGGCAACGACTGGAGAAGAACGAAAATCTGTTAATGAAGAGCAGAGAAGCGAGGGACGCACATTTCGATGAAAATAACTAGACGAGCATATAGGAGCTATGAATCAGAAATTAGATGATCACGTCGAGAAATGCTAAAACCAGGAAAAAAACTTTAAGTCAGTAGATAGACAACAAGACGGAAGATGTAAATTTAGGAATGGAGACATTAACGCAGAACACTAAAAGTACGACTGATGAATTGAGAGAAGATGTTACTACCAACACGAAAGACGCCAATACCAAAGACAGAAGACAGACGACAATACCAAAGACTTTGAAGAAATGTAATCAGAAAGGGAAAACGGATAGACAACGTCGAGTAGGCTAGCAGAACAAGTGGAAATGATAAGCGTAAATGTGGAGGAGTTGTGAAATCGTCTGGAAACGGCATTTGACAGAACAGTACAGACAAACCATAGCGGACATCCTCAAGTGAGAGACCTGGT
The DNA here is from genome assembly GCF_023897955.1 of Schistocerca gregaria. Classification (NCBI taxonomy): domain Eukaryota; kingdom Metazoa; phylum Arthropoda; class Insecta; order Orthoptera; family Acrididae; genus Schistocerca; species Schistocerca gregaria. The sequence continues at coordinate 130,330,111 of NC_064921.1, read as the reverse complement.
GCAACTTAAGAAAGAGTAAGAAATCATAAGCACCATGAACAAGGAGATGTCTGGAAGCACTGACCTAAGAGAAACAATATAGTAGATTTTCAATAATCAAATGCGGGAAAGAGCACGTGACAAGTCAGAGCGAAGAAGATTGCAAGAAAGAAGAACAAGAGATTCGCAAATTGACTGACAGATTGTGCAGAATAAGGGGGGAGCCGACGCCCTCTGACCTCCCAATAATTATCACCGCGACCGCCAATACATGAACAAAGAGGAGCTTAGGGAGCAGTTCGTATCAGTACTTGAATTTTCACTGTTGCCGGACACCACGAACTGTCTATATGCGAATTTGTGGATGGCAGAATCCGATGAGAACTTATCAAGATCGTGGCCACGTGTTTAGGAAATTGGAGTTGTATGTGCTCACTTCAGAGCAGAAGCAACGACGAAAATGCGAGAAAATTCAGGACAGTGCAAGTCACATGGAGAATGTACGTATACGTTCAGAGAAGAGCAGCACTCTAAGAGAATAGTGCCATATGAACCGTCTCTTTTTTCCTTATGAAGCTCCCACGTCACATTAAAGGATAAATACGTATCGCTGGCAGGAACATGCACGACGGTAAGGGATTTCAGCAGATACTGCGCGATTAAGGATATGATAGGAGAGGAGAAACGATAGAACCGGCAAATTTCATGCAAACGAACATTCCGCAAGAGAATCAGCAAATGAACAATGAGACCTGTAGGCCGAAACACCCACGAAGAAAATGACAGTCGTCGCTGGGGACCATACTGTCGATCAGATGCCCACCGAAATAATTGGAGAAACGACGACAGAACAAATAGTGAACAGAAAAATGATAGGCGAGAGGGAAGAGCGGAGATTATGAATGAACGACGGCAAGACGCAAGGAATAGCCATAGGAATGACAGAAGAGGTGACACGCCATGATGCTGACTAGTCGTGGACGCTCCGGTAACACAGTTAGTAACGGCCAGTTTACCGACAGCAGTGTTCGTGGATTATGGGGAGCTGAAGGCGACGCTAGTGCGGGAACCAAGGTATCTGAAAAAGGTAGAAGATGTCACATACTCGATTTTAAGCGTCAGCATGGGACGAAGAGAGATGCAATGCATACTCGACTCAGGTAGCCAAGTCTCGTGTTGGACAAGAAATTGTATGAATTGTGTGACGAGGAGAAACAAGTGGCCATCACTCAAAATGGAGGCATGACCAACCAAGGTACAGTGGAAGGCCAGTAAGTGGACAGCGATCCTTGGACTTGATTTCCTAAAACACTACTTACTATATTGCACTTAAAAGAGAGTTTAGCACTGATAAATTTAAATGATGAGAAGATCTAGTTACGATTTGTTGATAATACAGAACCCAGAGATGAGGAAGTCTATTTGTCAATGCTACTGTTCGCTGGCAAAGAAATGACAAAAAAGGAGAATGAGGGACAAGTGAGGATGATCCTAGATGAAGCTAACTACATTTCAAAGAATGCCAGACGAGATATTCAGACACGGAGTTTACGGAAACCTCGAATCCAGATTCAGCAATGAAACTGTTAATTTGACAGAAAGCGTATCTCCCAATCTGCTGATCGAATGACAGAAATCAGAGAAGTATTGGAGAGGATGAATGAGTTGCAAGCTGACCTATAGAGGGACAAGGCGTGGACGAGTGGATGCGAAAACAAAGAGGAGGGGTACGTAGGTTGCAAACTAATAGAAAATAATTTTCTTTTTGTCAACCTAAAAGGTCTTGTCAACGCTCCGTTAAACACACTGGAAGAGCAAGACATGAGCGAGGTGAAGAAATTTCAGACGTCGGAGGGCGTCCGAATATGATCGCTGAAGGAGCGCAGAACGATTATAATAACAATAACGATAAAGAGACACCTGCAGTGATTACAAAGGCGATTCTTGGAGTAACCTGTTCGGGTAACTAAAAGCCAAAGAATGGGAGCTGGGAGTCGCTGTAGTACGGTGAATGTAACGTTTCTGCAACAAATTAGATTTTGCATAAAGTAAGAGAAGATCAGAAGTCAAAGAAACTATCCCTCGATTGTACAGAAGAAAGAGAATCGGTGCGGGAGAATACATAAACTTTCACTGAAATGGAGAAAGTGATAAGAGAAGACAAGAAATTTTTCTGTAGATTTTTCGGTCCTTAACAAGTTCGAAGAAGTCCCCATCGGCAAGTTGTGGAACTGCAAACCGTACGGAGTCATAAATCAGTGTGGTGTCCAGACTTGCCAGTGTTCAACGGAGACAAGGATATCGTCAGGAGTGCCCCAGGGAATTGTGATAGGGCCGTTATTGTTTTATGTATACACAAATAATCTGGTGAATGCTGTGGGTAGCAATCTGTACGTTTATGCTGATGATGCTGTGGCGTATGGAAAGGTGTCGAAGCTGACTGACTGCATTAGAATACAAGATGACTTAGGAAAAATTTCTAGTTGTGTGATGAATGGCAATTAGGTCTAAATGCACAAAAATGTAAGTTAATGCGGATGAGTAAGGGAACCCGCAATGTTCGGAAACAGCATTAGTACTCTCCTGCTTAACACAGTCGGCTTGCAACTCTGACCTCACATACGATGTTTTCCCTTCCGTAGTGCTAGCTGTTTACAATTAACATCACGACAGTCACTCGACACTTGGCGATTACTGTTACAGTAATTCACTTGCACTATTATTGACGTCTTTTCCCTCAACCTCTATGTCAGGTATGCCAAGACTTTATATTAATGTTGTATCTGTTTGTCATTGCTTCGTCAGTGACGTCATTGGAATAAATCGAAGTAAATCTGATTCGTGTCTGGTTTAGTTGTCATAAATTTCTCCAGTCATAATTTTGGAGAGCACCCTAATGTTATTACGACGGCCGCTAGGATTACCTTCCAGCTTCAAAAGCAAGCCACCGTACATACCTTCCCCTTAATTTAACTCTGTCGCTATTGTTACTTTTTGATGCAGGTCTGTGACTTTATTTGCAACTATCTCACATTGGTCACTTAGTACTGAAATCAATAGTTAATATTTGTCTTTATACGGTTCATGCACATATTGGGCTCAACTTCTCCCATGAAGCGGAGAGTTGTCGCTTAGTGTTGGTGGTTAAAACACTACGTCTGAACTCAAGTTAATAGGGGATAGCGAAATGAAGAGGTAATATTTTACTTTGCATCTTGCTTATGCTACACCGGTACGCCACATCCCCTCGTGAGGATTGCTGCACGAATGTGAGAGAAGAAACTGAAAGCACAGGGGGACAAGCGCATGGGAGAGGGTGGTAAGGAATTACAATATAGAGAAGTGGCGGTAGTTCAAAGTGGACCAGCTGACTATGAAAGCTTAGAGAGAATTTCTATGTAAATACATTTAGTCATTTGTAATGAATTACAAAAATCACTTATATTAAAAACCATTAAAAACAAAATATTACATAAGGGTAAATAGAATTAACCGAAATAAAAGAAAATCGTACATATATAAATAAGAAATACTTTTAATTTATATATTAAATAACAAAATTAAGTGCCCGATTAAAGAGTTACCTTGATAGGGTAAATTAGGTAAATAAAAATTACTGATGACACGTCCTATAACTGCAAATACTGCTCCTGTACATAATACATAGTGGAAGTGTGCAGCCAGGCCCCAACATTTTAATCAGGGTTTCTGGTTACTTAATGTTTGCGACAACACGGGTGCGCGGGTTTGCGAGCAGGCTTCTCTACAGATAGTGGTTCTTGATGCCCTGCAATATATGTTAACGACATAAACTCAGTCACTTGAAAATGACATAAAAGGCCGAAACCTGGGTCGTAATTAAATAAACAACAGTACTTTCACATGGTGGAGTGCTCATTTAAAATTATTCTGTGACTGTTGTTCCACAACATCAGAAACTTTTTTAAAAGTGGTTCAAATGGCTCTGAGCACTATGGGACTCAACTGCTGCGGTCATCAGTCCCCTAGAACTTAGAACTACTTAAACCTAACTAACCTAAGGACATCACTCATCCATGCCCGAGGCAGGATTCGAACCTGCGACCGAAGCAGTCGCACGGCTCCGGACTGCGCGAGAAACTTTTTAGATAGGTTCAAATGGCTCTCAGCACGGTCACGGCTCCTGACTGAAGCGCCTAGAACAGCTCGGTCACAGCGGCCGTCTACCGTTAGTTGCCGCCGGCTGTCTACAATGGAGGTAAAGTGTGATACTATTGACAACTGTTTTTCTTTTATTGTTATAAACGCGGCGTTTTTACTAAGTATGATAATTATTTATTATTATAAATTATTTTAATAGCGACTGGTATCTTACTTCGACGGTTTTACTTGGTTCCTTTTTAGGCTGGGGATAGTCTTAGCCCCTAATTCATTTTATTATAGACTTCTACTCATTCATGAGTCAGAAGTTTTAAATATCTGGATATAAATGTTGGGAATGACTTTATCGGGATTTTATCTGGTTCAAATAGAACCTTAATCTTTTGACTGAAAGTAGACACCGACCTCATCGCTTTTATTTATCCGTTTCTTGCAATGGCTAAATTTTTGAAAAGTTCTTTTATTCCTTTGTATACAGTGAACATTGGTCTTAATCCAAAATTAATAATTCTAACAGTTGCAGCGCTCTTCCTTATTCAATCCATGGAATATTTCTTCTAGCCGGCCGTTGTGGCCGAGCGGTTCTAGGGTTGAAAAGTTCTTTTATTCCTTTGTATACAGTGAACATTGGTCTTAATCCAAAATTAATAATTCTAACAGTTGCAGCGCTCTTCCTTATTCAATCCATGGAATATTTCTTCTAGCCGGCCGTTGTGGCCGAGCGGTTCTAGGGGCTTCGGTCCGGCACCACGCTGCTTCTTCGGTCGCAGGTTCGAATCCTGCCTCGGGCATGGATATGTGTGATGTCCTTAGGTTAGTCAGGTTGAAGTAGTTCTAAGTTTAGGGGACTGATTTCCTCAGATGGTTCCAAAATGGTTCAAATGGCTCTATGCAGTTTATGACTTAACATCTGAGGTCATCAGACCCCTAGATTAAGAACTACTTAAACCTAACTAAACTAAGTACATCACACACATCCATCCTCGAGGCAAGGTTCGAACCTGTGACTGTAGCAGCAGCGCGGTTCCAGACTAAAGCGCCTAGAACCGCTCGGCCACAGCGGCCGGCAGACATCAGATGTTAACTCCCGTAGTTCTCGGAGCGATTTTAACTATGTTTTGAATATTTCGGCCACACTTAAAATAGTGTGTTATATCAATAAGTTTCAGTTGCCACTGTGGAATCATGACAGCACTGAATCTGACATTATATCATAATCAGATAACGATATCGAGTAGCCGAAAAATTGCTGAGAGCTTCATAAACAAATTGTGTTTTGTTACGAATAGCAATCGGTAAGATCGAAATAATAATAATACTAATAATAACGGCAATTACTTTAAAAAGACATTTTGTCAAAGGATTGCGACGTAAAGAAGCAAAGTAGTAAGGCATCCCTTGTGTACCACACCAGTGTCACTCCCCTGTCGCCTCCCGCTTCTCCCCACTTTACCAGTAGCGAATGGTTCGCGGAAAGAACGATTCTAGGTAACACCGCAGCGGAAGCGAAAAAGACGAGCGGGTCCACTGTCCATTAACCGAACAACAGAACTCCAGGTGGGAGCACTCTCAAGGCGAAACAGCCAGAATCTGTCACTAACAGGACAGTGCACAACAGCGCCTGCTGGGGGACTCAAAAATTTGTGAAATGGCACGCTCGAAAGGCGTCGGAGCTGTGCCTGACGTGTTTCATTTATTGTTACGAGCAATGGCAAAACAAGGCGGAGCAATTGCAAAACAGTGTGAAGCAATAGGACGGGATAAGTGGACGCTAAATCGGAACCATGAAAAAGACTGAAAATTCAGTCGAAGGCGTCAGCACGCCAAAATGAATATAACAAACGACATAACAGTCAGGGCGCACGTATCACGGAATTACGTGGATATTTTAATCTTTCTTGTACAAGTAATACCACTCCTAACGGCCGAAAGAAATCCTGAGCACGGACACCAGATTACATCAGAGGGTCGCCGTGTTCGTAAAGCAAGATCGATGGGGTTCACTGATTATTATAAATTTATACCAAAATATTTGCATATCCACGAGATTAAGTAGTACTGATGGATAAGAAAGGAGGTCGAATCTTAAGTAATTCGAATTGGTAACTGGTGCTCTCCCCATGGACTACGACTTTAATGTTGGTCGGATGGTTTTGTGTCTCAGGGACTCACCGAACTATGCTGGCGGGAGCTATGCACCTCGTAGGGTCACCCATAACAGACTTAACATTCGGTGACACTCATCACGAAGAATGAACCCCAGTGTAGTAGAGCCAGTGAAAGTGGTCCTCGAGGGAACAGACAACAAAGAGCGTTCGGTTTAGAGGGCGTAAACCCCATATGGTATCTTGACTAAATTACAGAGTGGACCGAGTCCTTAACTCCCGATCAGTCGGTGTAAAGCAAGGAATCCTATTCATGAAGCGGGCTGTGACAGACTTGGCGCTGTTGACACCATGTCTGGCAAATTTAATACTGATTGGTTCAATGACGATATTACAGAAGAAGTAAAGGAGGAAAACGAGGCCCATAACAGATGGCTTATAAGACTGGTGATAAATGTAGGTACGTAAGAGAGAGGGGAGAGACGAAGAATGTAGCGATTATAGTAACAAATGCTATGTGAGAATTTGAATATGAAAAAATTAGTAATTACTTAATGGGTTCAAAGTACAAAAAAGCATGTAAGGTGATGAAACTAATCCAGGTTGAGGGTTGAGGCGGTGGTCTTTGTGCCCATCATTCGGATCATTTAAACCAGCAAAAATCCAAGAGTAAAACCTTGGAATCAGGGCGGAATTAAATGGTACCGTCCAATCAAACGAAACTGCTATTTAAAATTTGGTAGAGGGAACGTTCAGGGCATCGCAATTAAGAATACAGAAGTATTGAAAGAAATCCATCGGAGAAATGTAGGCGTAATACAAGCAATAGAAAAAAAAGAGACCAGGTACAGGAGTACAGGAAGTGGACAGATTATGTTTATATTTGCAGTGGAGTGGATAAAGAATTTTTAGCAGAGTAGTAGGTATCTGTTGCGGTACCTAAAATGTGAAAACGCTTCTTTAAGAATATAGATTTTTTTAACACGAACAGAGATGTAAATATGCATGTATACGGTCTGCAGGGAAGTTAAATTCTATAATTTGTTACGCCATATGGACAAAAAATTATCGTACTAAGGTGGAAGAATCCAGAGTTTGTTGGGGAGCAGTATGTAAATCGGAGCATTTCCTCCTTCAACGTGCATTTTAGTTCCGCTTTAAAAAAATTGTAGGTGCCAAAACAATAGTAATGTGCATGGAAAGCTACTGGACCAAGCAGAGTATAACTTAATTTTTACAGCAGCATCCTCCAGTTGGGACGACATGATAGTAGAACTTGGATAATGTGCATGGAAAGCTACTGGACCAAGCAGAGTATAACTTAATTTTTACAGCAGCATCCTCCAGTTGGGACGACATGATAGTAGAACTTGGATATGTGGAAGAGGAGCGAGATGTTTACAATGACTCTGGAAGGTCTCGAAAATCCAATATGAGATTAATATTTTGATAATAGAGCTGCGGCGTATAATAAAGTAATGTGAAAGGAAAAACATGCAAGCGGAAACCCTGTTGTTGTTGTGGTGGTCTTCAGTCCTGAGACTGGTTTGATGCAGCTCTCCATGCTACTCTATCCTGTGCAAGCTTCTTCATCTCCCAGTACCTACTGCAACCTACATCCTTCTGAATCTGTTTGCTGCATTCCTCTCTTGGTCTCCCTCTACGATTTTTGCCCTCCACACTGCCCTCCAATACTAAATTGGTGATCCCTTGTTGCCTCAGAACATGTCCTATCAATCCATCCCTTCTTCTAGTCAAGTTGTGCCACAAACTTCTCTTCTCTCCAATCCTATTCAACACCTTCTCATTAGTTACATGATCTACCCATCTAATTTTCAGCATTCCTCTGTAACACCACATTTCGAAAGCTTCTATTCTCTTCTTGTCTAAACTATTTATCGTCCATGTTTCACTTCCATACATGGCTACACTCCATACAAATACTTTCAGAAACGACTTCCTGACACTTAAATCTGTACTCGATGTTAACAAATTTCTCTTCCTCAGAAACGCTTTCCTTCCCATTGCCAGTCTACATTTTAAATCCTCTCTACTTCTACCATCATCATCAGTTATTTTGATCCCAAAATAGCAAAACTCCTTTACTACTTTAAGTGTCTCATTTCCTAATCTTATACCCTCAACATCACCCGACTTAATTCGACGACATTCCATTATCCTCGTTTTACTTTTGTTGATGTTCATCTTATATCCTCGTTTCAAGACACTATCCATTCCTTTCAACTGCTCTTCCAAGTCCTTTGCTGTCTCTGACAGAATTACAATGTCATCGGCGAACCTCAAAGTTTTTATTTCTTCTCCATGGATTTTTATACCTACTCCGAATTTTTCTTTTGTTTCCCTCACTGCTTGCTCAATATACAGATTAAATAACATCGGGGAGAGGCTACAACCCTGTCTCACTCCCTTCCCAACCACTGCTTCCCTTTCATGCCCCTCAACTCTTATAACAGCCATTTGGTTTCTATACAAATTGTAAATAGGCTTTCGTCCCTATATTTTACTCCTGCCACCTTCAGAATTTGAAAGAGAGTATTCCAGTCAACATTGTCAAAACCTTTCTCTAAGTCTACAAATGCTAGAAACGCAGGGTCGCCTTTCCTTAATCTAGTTTCTAAGATAAGTCGTAGGGTGAGTATTGCCTCCCGTGTTCCAATATTTCTATGGAACCCAAACTGATCTTCCCCTAGGTCGGCTTCTACTAGTTTTTCCATTCGTCTGTAAGGAATTCGCGTTAGTATCTTGCAACCGGGACTTATTAAACTGATATTTCAGTAGTTTTCACACTTGTCAACACCTGCTTTCTTTGGCATTGGTATTATTATATTCTTATTGAAGTCTGAGGGTATTTCCCCTGTCTCATACATCTTGTTCACCAGATGGTAGTTTTTTGTCATGACTGGCTCTCCCAAGGCCGTCAGTAGTTCTAATGGAATGTTGTCTACTACCGGAGCTTTGTTTCGACTCAGGTCTTTCAGTGCTCTATCAAACTCTTCACGCAGTATCATATCTCCCATTTCATATTCATCTACATCCTCTTGCATTTCCATAATATTGTCCCCAAGTACATCGCCCTTGTATAGACCCTCCATATACGCCTTCCACCTTTCTGCTTTCTCTACTTAGAACTTGGTTTCCAACTGAGCTCTTAATATTCATACAAGTGGCTCTCTTTTCTCCTAAGGTCTCTTTAATTTTCCTATAGGCAGTATCTGTCTTACCCCTAGTCAGATAAGCCTCAACATCCTTACATTTATCCTCTAGCCATCCCTGCTTAGCCATTTTGCACTTCCTACCCTGAAGAAAACAAACAATTGAAACCCAAACGTTTTGGCATGGAAAGAACTTAGGAATGAACGGAAAGGACAGTAGAGGAATAGAAGAAGGAAAATATACACAAACAGTAACTGGTTGAAAAAAAATACAAACGTCACTTCAGACGATGTTGGAAAAAGTCTCGGAAGTCTGGTATTAGGCTCTGCATAGCTGGAACGTCCGCCAGAGTAGATGGGCTTAAATGGCCGTTAACCCTCCGTCGCTTGCGATTATGACACCCGTCATCCGTATGCCTTCCCCGCTCAATTTTGTCTGACAGGGCAGGATTAAGATCGCGCCATTTTCAGTACGTTTCTGTTACCTCTCCAGCAGTTAACTCCAATCATTGTTGGCTCACAGTTACGAAAGATACATTGTTTATGAAACATTATTATAGTCTGGAGGACACCAGTCATCCGTGCAAGCTCTGCTGCAACAATCTGAAAGAAAGTATGTCTGTATTACTTTATTGCTTTCCTAGATTTAGTCGATCTTTCTTTCCTGTCCGTAAATTTGGACATTTGAAACTGATTGCAGTTACCTTCCGTGTTACTTAGTATTCTTTTCATTTTTAGATTGTGGAAGAAATGTCAAAAGCCAAAAATCCTTGGACAGAGTTTAGTAGATATCCTAATGTACGGTTGGAATGTTTCAATGAGCTGAATGATGATGATACTCACAGTGACAGCGCTGACTCAGAGACTGAGGACTGTGTTCATCAAAGCGGTTATGATTTAGGAACAGAACGAGAAATGCCAGAGAATGATGAATATAAGTGAGGCGGATGCATTTCTTTTAGGGAAAGATGGAATAATTAAACGGAGGAGAAATAAATATCCTACCATTGTTATAAGCATATCTTGTAATATTATTACTCATTTTCTTGGACCAAAAAAATCAAGCTCGTATAAAAAAGTCAGCAATAGAAATTCTGAATTTGTTCTTGGATGAAAGCAAGCATTACTGCAACATGCACTAATATATCCACCAGTGAAGTTCATGGTAGCTTCTCTAGGGAAAGGGATGCTAAAGAAACAGATGCGACAGATGTAAGAGATGGTTTGTTACACCTGTGTGGATCTTTGAGATGTTCTAGGAAGAGTATATGGAAATTGTGGGATAACTCAAAGGGAAACTGACTTGAATCATGTTATTTATGCATAAGTGATAACCGATTCAGGTTTCTGTTGAGATGTCATAGGCCTGATAATATTCGTGATAGAGGTGTTCGCAGAAAGACTGACAATTCGGCTCCTGTCAGAGAGGTACTTGAACTACTCAGGAACAATTGCCAAAAACACACCACTGGCCATTAAAATTGCTACACCAAGAAGAAATGCAGATGATAAACGGGTATTCATTGCACAAATTTATTATACTACAACTGACATATGATTACATTTTCACGCAATTTGGGTGCATAGATCCTGAGAAATCAGTGCCTTTGGTCGTAATAACGGCCTTGATACGCCTGGACATTGAGTCAAACAGATATTGGATGGCGTGTACATCTACAGCTGCCCAATCAGCTTCAACACGATACCACCGTTCTTCAATAGTAGTGATTGGCGTATTGTGACGAGCCAGTTGCTCGGCCACCATTGACCAGACGTTTTCAATTGGTGAGAGATCTGGAGAATGTGCTGGCCAGGGCAGCAGTCGAACATTTCCTGTATCCAGAAAGGCCCGTAAAGGACCTGCAACATGGGGTCGTGCATTATCCTGCTGAAATGTAGGGTTTCGCAGGGATCAAATGAAGCGTAGAGTAACAGGCCGCAACACATCTGAAATGTAACGTCCACAGTTCAAAGTGCCGTCAATGCGAACAAGAGGTGACTGAGACGTGTAACCAATGGCACCCCATACCATCACGCCGGGTGATACGCCACTATGGCGATGACGAATACACGATTCTAATGTGCATTCACCGGAATATCGCCAAACACGGATGCGACCATCACGATGCTGTAAATGGAACCTGGATCCATCCGAAAAAATGACGTTTCGCCATTCGTGCACCCAGGTTCGTCGTTGAGTACACCATCACAGGCGCTCCTGTCTGTGATGCACCGCCAAGGGTAACCGCAGCCGTGGTCTCCGAGCTGATAGTCCGTGCTGCTGCAAACGTCTTCGAACTGTTCGTGCAGATGGTTGTTGTCTTTCTAACGTCCCCATCTGTTGACTCAGGTATCGAGACGTGGCTGCACGATCCGTTACAGCCATGCCTGTCATCTCGACGCATTTCTTCCCCTTACACGGGGCATCACAACTACGTTTCACCAGGCAACACCGGTCAACTGCTGTTTGTGTATGAGAAATCGATTGGAAACTTTACTCATGTCAGCACGTTGTGGGTGTCGCCACCGGCGCCAGCTTTGTGTGAATGCTCTGAAAAGCTAATCATTTGCATATCACAGCATCTTCTTAATGTCGGTTAAATTTCGCGTCTGTAGCACGTCATCTTCATGGTGTAGCCATTTTAATGGGCTGTAGTGGTCTAGGGGTCAGTCTGCTTTGGGCCGGTGAGCGGCGAGGACGTCTTGTTTACGTCCCGTCCGCAGAGTCGCGAGCTCGCGTAGTTTGTTTACTTCCTCGCCGCAGCTAATACTCGCGTCCGTTAACACTGAGTCGCCATGACTCATTCGTACGGAAAGCTACCATCAAGATCACCTTCCAGCCCGACTACGCACGACCATGAGCCTTTGAAGTCGAACGATTCATCCGTGACGAAGTTCAAATCCCAACACAGCACATCAGCGGTATCCACCTATCCATCACAAGTAGCGTCGTTTACGTCAAGATGATCGATGACGAGTTATGTCACGCAGTTGTCAACAGATGCGCGAACACTCTCAAGTTCAAACACTCCTATGGTCACATCGGAGAGGTTACTGTTGACCATGCTGGACTAGGATTATGCACACTAAGAGTCTTCGAACTCCCTTTCGAAGTACCACCGGATGTCGTTACCTCAGCTTTCCGCCCTTATGGGACGGTAATTAGCCACGTGGCTAAAAAATGGAACACCTTCGAGACGTACCAGGTCCTCAACGGCGGCCGACAAGTGAAAATTGAATTAAAGAAACATGTGCCATACTACTTAGTCATAGGTGGCTGTCGAGCAATAGTAATGTACGACGGACAACCTCGTACTTGTTCTGGTTGCGGCCAGGAGGGTCATGTGCGCTCGGCGTGTATTCAGCGTCGGGTTATACAATTTCCGTTACGTGACACGACGCCTCCTCCTACGCTCACGGCCCTCCCCCTCAATTACGCAGAGGTGACACGATCGACTGTCATCACAGACGACAACCCCCCCGTAAGACAGGAATAGTTAGAATGCGCGCCTGTCGCCGGTCCTGGATTGACCAACACCATTACTGTGTCTGCAGAGGTTGCAGAACGCCGCCCATCGACTCCACATGAAGATTCGGACGAGAGAATGGAACTCGACGCTAGGGTTGTCCCGACCTCTGCCTTTCTACCTGAGGGGGATGCTATACGGGAGCCACAAGCTCTTTCTGAGACAGAAACCCACGTCCGCAAACAAAGGTCACCGAGAAAACATAAAAAGCGACGTCGCACACCCTCAGACGATTGCCTCCAGCGGACGTCTTCTCCAGTTGACGAGCGGACGGCCGACGAAACGACGAGGAAAATGGATGACACGAGATCGCCCTCACCTGTCAATTTGTCTGATTTTGACAAACTCGATTCCGCTCTCTCGGGCAAACGGATGACCAGCATATTACCCGCCGTTGGTACACAACCGGAAACAACTGCGGATTCACCGTTAGTCACTCAGCCCACAAGTGTTCTACCGCAGCCTCTGTTAACTTACGGACCTTGGGCGGATGACATTGAAGACAATTCTACGGCCGCTGTGGTGGATGAGGAGAGGGGTCTCTCCTCCCACAACTCGGCCCCTCCCGAGTAGCAACAGATGACGGCGCGGGCGCGGCCAGCAGATCACAGGCCCCAATTTTTACGGCGACACTGACGGCGGCCCCCACCCCAGGAAACGATCTACAGACCTATCGCTTAACGACCATCAACATTAACACCATTCGGACACGTACGAAATTGTCGCTGCTCCATGACATGCTCAATGCAGCAGACGTTGACATTGTCTTTCTCCAAGAAGTCTTCGTCGCCGATTTCCCGGGTATGTATGGTTATACGGCTCATGTGTCCCACGCCTCGCCAACTAACAGTGGAGTCGCAATTCTCCTCAGAGAGGGCCTCGAGGCGGACGAAGTCCGATATCTCCCCGACGCTAGTGGAATGACCGTAACGGTGCAAGGCGTCCGTTTTATCAATGTGTACGCCCCTTCCGAACCAAATCGCCCTCATGACCGATCGCTCTTCTTCGCAGAAGGAATAGCACCCCTTTTTCAGGGCAGACACGACGGCTTGATATTAGGGGGCGATTTCAATTGCACCCAAGCACCTAAAGATCAGCTGCCACCCCATTCACCCTGCCCCGAACTTGGGACATTCATCGGCGATCTCCAGCTGGTAGATACATGGGAACATGTTCGAGGAAATAGACCAGGATACACTCATTTCACGAGTCACTCGTCTAGTCGCATCGATAGGATTTACGTCTTCCTTTCTCTCGCGGCAACGGTAAGTGACGCGGAGGTGTGGCCAGTAGCCTTTTCTGACCACGAGGCCTATATATGTGCCGTCACCCTTCGTCGCCAGCGGGTGTGGCGTAGCCGACATCCCTGGAAATTAAACCTTGCTCATCTCGCTTCTCCGGATTGTCGACGCGCCATCGAAGACACGTGGAGTTTGTGCGTCCACCGCCTCCCAACGTATCCTACGTCGATTAGTTCGTGGTTAACCTCCGCCAAGCCGGCCCTACGGCAAACCTTTATTACGTATGGTCGTGAGTCTGCTGCTTGGAGGCGACAGACCCTTGATTTTTATTTCACCGTCCTTCGCGAATGCGCCTCCTTGCCACCCACAGCGGAACGACAGTTGACAGTTCAGACTCGCCACGGAACGACCCACCATGTACCACGTCATCCGAGAACGTACACTGCGAAGACGGGCGCTGAAACATGCCGTCACCACTGAGGACGGCCGTCATCACACCACACAACGCCATATTACTGCAGCCTTCTTCGACCATTACGCACGACATTATTCTGCTCAATGTTCCGACCTGACGACGGTGACAGCAGTCTCACAACTGGTTTACGTCATTGTCCCACAGGATTTACAAACAATTATTGAACGACATTACGGAAGACAAAGTTATCGACGCCATCGGTAAAGGAGCGGCGAATAAATCTCCTGGCCCAGACGGGCTCCCTGTGGAGTTTTATAGAACTTTCCATTATTTACTGGCTCCCAAGTTAACAGACATCTGTCGGGAACTTATGTCCCCCACGGTGCCGCTCCCTGCGACCTTCGTAGAAGGAATAATTATACCGGTTCACAAACCTAAAGGTGGGGCTCGAATACAAGATTACCGCCCGCTAACACTCGTCAACTGCGAGATGAAGATATTCACCAGACTGTTAGCAAACCGTCTACGACCGACCCTACCTTACGTCATCTCGCCAGGTCAGACTTCCCTAGGGGGTATCAACAACATCCACACAGCACTGTGTCGATACCGTGACTTAATAGCCCTAGCCAGGGCACGCCGCATCCCGGGAGCGCTGGCATCACTAGATTTTAGCCAAGCTTTTGATGGAGTGGATCACGCGTATCTAACGTCCGTTCTCTAGCATATGCAGTACCCGCAGCAATTCACAGACGTCGTGATGCGCTTCCTTCGAGTGGCGACTTCCAAAGTGCTCGTTAATGGGCGTCTCTCGCAGTCCCTCGCGATTTTCCGCTCCGTGCGGTATGGCTGCCCCTTGTCGACGTTACTATATGCTCTGGCACTGGAACCGCTCTTCTGTGGGCTCCGTCAACGCCTCACCGGTCTTACCCTACGTGACGTCACATTTCGCTGTACAGCATACGCAGACGACCTGGTTCTCGTGTTCCGCAATCGCGACGATGTCAACAGAGCACTAGAACGGATTACCACGTACAGTGTGGCTTCCGGCAGCTGTCTCAACGTCGCCAAATCCGTCGCCTTGGCCATAGGAGACGGGTTGACCCCAGCGTGTGTCGAACCCCTACAGCTTCGTGGCACTATCAAATGTCTCGGAATAGAGTTTCACAACGACGTACGGCGCACTGCGGCTCTTAACTACCCCAGCTTATTACAACATATTCGGGTCCAGACCTTCAACCTTCGTCTGCGGACCCTGGACATTCTCCAAAGGACACACTTCGTCAACGTTTACCTCGCATCGCGCCTTCCACACATAGCGTGTGTTCTCCCAATACCGTTACTCATGGCTCGACGTCTATTAGCGGCATTCGGAACCTACGTCACTACAGGCATGCTCTTCAAAGTCAGTTATGAGTCACTGACGCTTCCCCCAGAAAGGGGAGGTCTTGGTCTAGTCCATGTCCACGACAGAGCTGTAGCCCTGTATGTCAGCTCACACATCAAGCTGTGACGCCACCACAGGTTTGCAGTTGGAGTCCTTAGCTCCGCCCTCCCTTATGCCCCCACTGACGACGCAAGACATACCCCCACCCTTCTACTACTTCGGGAACTTTTACATTGAACACAGCTATGTCCGTATCGCAGTAGCACCGACGAAAAAGGCGTCGGCGCGTGATATATATAATGTCCTACAGCAGAGGCGCCCACCAAACATCGTGGAGACCAAAAGCCCTCAGATTCATTGGATGGTGGTGTGGAAGACGATTCACGCGGTTACACTGGACACAGCCGTCCGATCCACATGGTATATCACAGTCAATGGTAAACAGATCACCCGATCACGCATCCACAAGATAAACATGGCGGAATCGCCTCTCTGCGTGCATTGCGGGATACCAGACACCGAGGAACACCGTCTCACATGTGGCGCGGCAGAAGACGTATAGCGCTTGGTGCGACAAATTTTGTCGTATTTTCTACGAGTGACTCCGGAACACATTACAACTCGGTTTCTACTATTTCTGGATCAACAGTATTTCCCGCGCGCCAAGACCAACGCTGTTACGTGGATCCGTGCGCATGCGGTACACTACTTATTTCACGATGGACCTAAAGATGTATTCGACGTTTGGAACTATCTACAAGAACGTCATTGCAAGATCGTACGGAACCCAAAATACAGACAGTATTTTTCTAATTACTTAGGGAGTGCCGTACGACACCCTCCACGCAGCCGGATCATCAACAGGTAGGAGAAGACATCCATTGAGTGAGCTGATAGACTAAGTTCGATTCTCGGTGGAACAACATGATATACGTGAAGACGTACCTGGATGGTGAAGGGTACGGAGAGTAACGACACACCCTTCTGCATCCTGTATGAAGTACTTTTTTTTTCGTTTTCCCCGTATACATTACCTCGGTGTAGGAACTTGCCGAGATATTGTTTTTTTTTTTTTTACTCAGAGCACGATGCGGTGCTAGACACATTTATTTTTGTTGTGGTATAAAGTAAAACCACATTAACTTTGTAATAAAAACAGTAAATAAAAATAAATAAATAAATAATGATTCCCACAAAAGATTTCCCCTTCCCATCCCTGATTCCTTGATTCCTTGACGGACGAGGGGGACACTGTGACCAGGCCTCGGGTTACGACCCCTGATTACTCTGCCTTCCCGGCCCTCCCCCCCCCACCCCCCCAAAAAAAAAGGTGCGCAGTCCGGAACCGCAGGACTGCAACGGTAAAAAAAAAGGGGGGGTAGCGTTCTTTGATTCATAATCAAAACATATTTGGTCCCGGGTTCGATCCCCGCCACTGCCAAAATTTTGATAAATAATCAGCATTGGCGGCCGAAGACTTCCGGCATAAGAAGTCAGCTTCATTCTGCCAACGCTCTTGTCAAAGAGGGCGGAGGAGCGGATAGAGGTTCAGGGCACTCTCTTGTACTAGGGGTGGGAAATTGCCCCTAAAGGCGGAAGAATCAGCAATGATTAAATGACGATGCAGAAAGAAATGGAAACCACTGTGTTAAAGACACGTAACGTGTATCCACAGGACATGTGGCCTGTAGTTGAAGAAGTGTCATGATGATCTCTGCATTGGCAAAAGATTCCGGAATAGTCCCACATTCGGATCTCCGGGAGGGGACTGCCAAGGGAGAGATTACCATGAGAAAAAGACTGAATAATCAACGAAAGGATAACGTTCTACGAGTCGGCGCGTGAAATGTCAGAAGCTTGAACGTGGTAGGGTTCAAATGGTTCAAATGGTCTGAGCACTATGGGACTGAACTGCTATGGTCATTAGTCCCCTAGAACTTAGAACTACTTAAACCTAACTAACCTAAGGACATCACACACATCCATGCCCGAGGCAGGATTCGAACCTGCGACCGTAGCAGTCGCACGGTTCCGGACTGCGCGCCTAGAACCGCGAGACCACCGCGGCCGGCAACGTGGTAGGGAAACTAGAAAATCTGAAAAGGCAATTGCAAAGGCTCAATCTAGATATAGTAGGGGTCAGTGAAGTGACGTGGAAGGAAAACAAGGATTTCTGGTCAGATGAGTATCGGGTAATATCAACAGCAGCAGAAAATGGTATAACAGGTGTAGGATTCGTTATGAATAGGAAGGTAGGGCAGAGGTTGTGTTACTGTGAACAGTTCAGTGACCGGGTTGTTTTAATCAGAATCGACAGCAGAGCATCACCGACAACGATAGTTCAGGTATACATGCCGACGTCGGAAGCTGAAGATGAACAGATAGAGAAAGTATATGAGGATATTGAAAGGGTAATGCAGTATGTAAAGGGGGACGAAAATCTAATAGTCATGGGCGACTGGAATGCAGTTGTAGGGGAAGGAGTAGAAGAAAAGGTTATAGGAGAATATGGGCTTGGGACAAGGAATGAAAGAGGAGCAAGACTAATTGAGTTCAGTAACAGGTTTCAGCTAGTAATAGCGAATACCCTGTTCAAGAATCACAAGAGGAGGAGGTATACTTGGATAAGGCCGGGAGATACGGGAAGATTTCAATTACATTACATCATGGTCAGACAGAGATTCCGTAATCAGATACTGGATTGTAAGGCGTACCCAGGAGCAGATATAGACTCAGATCACAAGATCGTAGTGATGAACAGTAGGCTGGCGTTCAAGACATTAGTCAGGAAGAATCAATACGCTAAGAAGTGGGATACGGATGTTCTAAGGAATGACAAGATACGTTTGAAGTTCTCTAACGCTATAGATACAGCAATAAGGAATAGCGCAGTAGGCAGTAGTGTTGAAGAGGAATGGACATCTCTAAAAGGGGCCATCACAGATTTTGGGAAGGAAAACATAGGTACAAAGAAGGTAGCTGCGAAGAAACCATGGGTAACAGAGGAAACACTTCAGTTGATTGATGAAAGGAGGAAGTGCAAACATGTTCCGGGAAAATCAGGAATACAGAAATACAAGTCGCTGAGGAATGAAATAAATAGGAAGTGCAGGGAAGCTAAGACGAAATGGCTGCAGGAAAAATGTGAGGACATCGAAAAAGATACGATTGTCGGAAGAACAGACTCAGCATACAGGAAAGTCAAAACAACCTTTGGTGACATTAAAAGCAACGGTGGTAACATTAAGAGTGCATCGGGAATTCCACTGTTAAATGCAAAGGAGAGAGCAGATAGGTGGAGAGAATACATTGAAAGCCTCTATGAGAGTGAACATTTGTCTGATGTGATAGAAGAAGAAACAGGAGTCGATTTAGAAGAGATAGGGGATCCAGTATTAAAATCGGAATTTAAAAGAGCTTTGGAGGACTTACGGTCAAATATGGCAAGAGGGATAGACAACATTCCATCATAATTTCTAAAATCATTAGGGGAAGTGGCAACAAAACGACTATTCACGTTGGCGTGTAGAATATATGAGTCTGGCGACATACCATCTGACTTCCGAAAAAGCATCATCCACACAATTCCGAAGACGGCAAGAGCTGACAAGTGCGAAAATTATAGCACAATCAGCTTAACAGCTCATGCATCGAAGCTGCTTACAAGAATAATATACAGAAGAATGGAAAAGAAAATTGAGAATGCGCTAGGTGACGACCAGTTTGGCTTTAGGAAAAGTAAAGGCACGAGAGAGGCAATTCTGACGTTACGGCTAATAATGGAAGCAAGGCTAAAGAAAAATCAAGACACGTTCATAGGATTTGTCGACCTGGAAAAAGCGTTCGACAATATAAAATGGTGCAAGCTTTTCTAGATTCTGAAAAAAGTAGGGGTAAGCTATAGGGAGAGACGGGTCACATACAATATATACAACAACCAAGACGGAATAATAAGAGTGGACGATCAACAACGAAGTGCTCATATTAAGAAGGGAGTAAGACAAGGCTGTAGCCTTTCGCCCCTACTCTTCAATATGTGCATCGAGGAAGCAAAGATGGAAATAAAAGAAAGGTTCAGGAGTGGAATTAAAATACAAGGTGAAAGGATATGAATGATACGATTCGCTGATGACATTGCTATCCTGAGTGAAAGTGAAGAAGAATTAAATGATCTGCTGAACGGAATGAACAGTCTAATGAGTACATAGTATGGTTTGAGAGTAAATCGGAGAAAGAGGAAGGTAATGAAAAGTAGTAGAAATGAGAACAGCGAGAAACGTAACAACAGGATTGATGGTCACGAAGTCAATGAAGTTAATGATTTTGCTACCTAGGCAGTAAAATAACGAATGACGGACGGAGCAAGGAGGACATCAAAAGCAGACTCGCTGTGGCAAAAAAGGCATTTGTGGCTAAGAGAAGTGAAACATGGACTGTGGGAAAACCGGAACAGAAGAGAATCGAAGCCTTTGAGATGTGGTGCTATAGACGAATGTTGAAAATTAGGTGGACTGATAACGTAAGGAATGAGGAGGTTCTACGCAGAATCTGAGAGGAAAGGAATATGTGGAAAACACTGATAAGGAGAAGGGACAGGATGCTAGGAGATCTGCTAAGACATGAGGGAATGACTTCCACGGTACTAGAGGGAGCTGTAGAGGGCAAAAACTGTAGAGGAAGACAGAGATTGGAATACGTCAAGCCAATAATTGAGGACGTAGGTTGCAAGTGCTACTCTGAGATGAAGAGGTTAGCACAGGAAAGGAATTCGTGGCGGGCCGCATCAAACCAGTCAGTAGACTGACGAAAAAAAATAAAAATAAAAAAATTAACAAATAAATAAAATAAAGTGTATTTTTCACCTAGTGCATGTCTTACTGTTCACAAAAAGCTTTTGGCATTTAGAGGAAACTGCTCATTCCATTCAGGCAATATATCCCTAGCAAACCTGCAAAATATGGGTTAAAAGTGTTTGCTTTGGTTGAAGTAAAAACAGGTTACACTTTGAATTTAGAACCGTACGTCAGTGAGCATCCAGAGGAACCATGTAATGCCAGTAATTCGGCTGGAGATAATGTTCTTCGAATGGTCGAACTGTTTCAAACTTTAGAATATATTATACTGTGTACGAATATTAAATGTATTGTATTTAGCTTTAATGAAAAAATCATAAAATCAGCTATGAAGACCGTTCGAAGTATACAAATAGACCGCTTGCTTTGTGTATGACACCTGTCATCGGCGATAGTGATCACGTCACGAATTTTCGCGAGAGTAACGGAGGGTTAAGGAACACAGTGGCCACGAAGAGCTGAACTCTCACGGCGAGAGCGATATTGTATCGCCACGTGATTACGGCGGCCAAAGCGTTCCACGCGGCCGGTTTATACACGGGCGTGGAAAAAACAATAGGATAGCGATATACAGTTGGCGGTATTAGCACGTACAAAAGGTATCAAAAGGCATCGCATTGGTGGAGCTGTCACTTGTGCTCAGGTGATGCACGTGGAAAGGTTTCCCTCTTCGTTGTGTATCCCCGAAGCGAATTAACAGACTTCAAACTGGTAGTGGTACCTGGAGCTAGAAGAGTGGGATATTACATTTCGGAAATCATATTCAATATTCTGAGAACCTCAGTGAACAAATTTAGGGCTTTACCTCTCGCCACAGACAACGCAGTTGGCGACGGCCTTCACATAACGACCGACAGCAGCAGCGTTTGCGTAGAGCTATCAGTGCCGACAGACAAGCAACACTGCATGAAACAACAGCAGAAATCAGTGTGGGACTTCGAGGAACATATCCGTTCGAGTTGTGCTGCGGAATTTGGCGTTAATTGGATAGCGCAGCACACGACCGACTTGAGTGCCCTTGCTAACAGTCGACATCGTCTGCAGCTCCTCTCTGGCGCTCGTGACCATGCTAGACGGCTGGAAAACCGTGGGCTGATCAGACGAGTCCCGATTTTGGTTGGTAAGACGAAATGATATGGTTCGAGTGTGGTGCAGACACAACGAAGACATGGAGCCAAGTTGCCTACAATTTCACTGTGCAAGGCGATGGTGGCTCCATGATGGTGTGGACTGTGTTTACGTGGAATGGACTGGGTCCCTGGGCGGAAATGTTTATGTGTGGCTAGTTAGACACCACTTGCAGAAATTGATGGGCTACATGTTCCCAGACAACGACCTAATTTTTATGGATGACAGTGCGCCATGTTACAGGGCCACAATTTTTCCCGACTGGTTGGAGAAACATTCTGGACATTCGAGCGAATGGCTTGGCCACCCACGACGGCCGACATGAATCCTGTAGAACGTTTATGGGATGGAATCGATAAGTTAATTCGTGCAGAAAATCCTACACCGGCAATACTTACGCAATTATAGGCAGCTGTAGACACAGCATGATTCAGTATATCTACAGTGGACTTCCGAGAACTTGTTGAGTCCATGCCATGTCGAGATGCTTCTACGCCATCTCGAGACACTGCGCTGCGCCGGGCAGGAGTAGTTCCGACACGATATTAGGAGGTATTCCATTACTTTTGTCACCTCAACGGACAGAGCTTTGAAAACGAATGTGTCATAGTAGCTCCATCTCGTGGATCCCTACCAGCTTAATATAACACTAATACCATACCGAAATAGATAGACCGATAACGAAGGAGTACTTCCACACGACTATCCACGCCAGAATGAACAGTGATATGACGATATACGAATTACAAATGACTCATTCTGCTAGAAGGTAGCACGTTGTTTATTATACCGGAATAAGATTCGTCATAAATATCAAAGTAAGGTAGAAGGTGACTTACTGCGAATAGTTTAATAAGTGGGGACGAACACGTAGCGCTGTGCGAACTTACGATAAATGGCACGCTGTAGTAGTATTCTCATCCAACTGATAACGAAGCGCGCTGCAGGTGAGCAGAGAATAGCTTTTAGCCGGATATTTACAGCAGTAGAGGGCACCGCAGCCACTTTACCGGGCGGTATGGTGTACGGGTCAAAGGGGCAATGCGGGAACTGTAATTGCTGCCATTCCAACACCGTCAAAGGGTAAACAATCGAGCACCATCCTTCCCTGCGTCACTGTTCCGTGAAAAGCCACTCCTTTGTCTATGTTGTCTGATTAGAGTAAATTGTTTCACCACAGAGTGCAGTTCGACTGCTAAGCGACAATGTGGTATGATGTCGAAGCTAAATCCTATCGCTTGCATAAAATGCCGAGGTAAGATGCAGAGAGCCGTACAGTAAGTGACCTTAGGGGCTAACATCTGAACGAGGCTGCAGTGAAGATCCTTCCTAAAACAATAGAGAGAAAAAAACCATCCAATAGTAAGTTACACTGCAGTAACAGAAATAATGGCTTAGCGATATGCGCATATACACACTGAGGTAGTGTCGCATACGTAAGGTATAAAAGGGCGCTGCATTGGGCGGAACTGTCGTTTGTACTCAGGTGATTCATGTCGCAGGTTTTCCGACGTGATTATGACCGCACGACGGGAAGTAACAGACCTTTGACGCAAATGGTACTTAGTGCTAGACGCATGTGACATTCTGTTTCGAAAATCGTTAGCAAATTCAATATTCCGACATCCACAATATCAAGAGCGTGTCGACAATACCAAATCTCAGGCAAATTCTCTTCCCGTGAACAACGTAGTGGCCGACGGCCTTCGCTTACCGACGACACCAACGGTGTTTGCTTACAGTAATCAGTGCAAACAGACAAACAATAGTGCACGAAATAACCACAGATATCAATGATGGACGCACGAAAAACATCTCCCTTAGGATAGTACGGCGAAATTTGACGTTAATGTGGTATGGCAGCAGACAACCGACGCTTGTGCCTTTGCTAATAGCATTACATCGCCTGCAGTGTAACTCCTTGGAACGTGACAATATCGGTTATTTCAAATGGTTCAAATGGCTCTATGGGACTTAACTGCCGTGGTCATCAGTCCCCTAGAACTTATAACTACTTAAACCTAACTAACCTAAAGACATCACATACATCCATGCCCGAGGCAGGATTCGAACCTGCGACCGTAGCGGTCGCGCGGTTCCAGACTGTGGCACGTAGAACCCCTCGGCCACTCAGGTCGGCATATCGGTTGGACTCTAGACGACAGGAAAAACCGTAAGATAGTCAGATAAACCCAGGTTTCAGTCGGTAAGAGCTTATGTTAGGGTTTGAGTGCGTCGTAGACCCCAATAAGCCACTGATCCAAGGTTT
Source organism: Schistocerca gregaria (assembly GCF_023897955.1). Lineage (NCBI taxonomy): Eukaryota > Metazoa > Arthropoda > Insecta > Orthoptera > Acrididae > Schistocerca > Schistocerca gregaria. The sequence continues at coordinate 130,305,894 of NC_064921.1, read as the reverse complement.
CAGCAAGGCACAAGTTGTCATCAAGGCACTCTACAAACTGGTGGTGACTGCATAATGGTGTGGACTGTGTTTAAATGGAATGGACTGGGTCGTCTGGACCAAATTAACGGGTCACTGACTGGAAATGGTTATGTTCACCAACTTGTAGAGTATATGCTCCTATTCATCGAGCTCATGGTCCCAAACAATGGTGGAATTTTTATACATGACAATACGCCATGTTGCCAGGCTACAGTTGATAACAACTGGTTAGAAGAGAGTTGTGAACAGTTTGAGCGAATGGTTTGGGCACCCAGTTCACCCGACATGAATCCCGTCGAATATACGTGGTACGTAATCGACAGGTCAATGCGTGTACAAAATCCTACATCGGCAACACTTTCCGTATTTCTGCAGAGGGCTTCAGACGACTTGCTGAGTCCTTGCCACGTAAAGATGCTGTACTATGCCGGACAAAAGGAGGACCTACACGATTTCAAGAGGTATCCCGTAACTTTCGACACTTCAGTGTACATCAGCATCGTGGAAGATGCAACTTCATTACCACCAGTAGCAGCAGCAAAAGAGTTTCACCGTAAAGCTTGTGGAGCACTTACCAAGGTGCCAATTTTCAGATTCGACATCTCCAAAGAAGAAGGAGTAGCACTAAGAAATCAGCGGAAATATAAGGATACTGTAAATGTGCCAGCCGACGATGTCACATGTAGATTATTTAAGATTATTTTCGATCTATTGGATTACGCTTGCCACCGCCAGACTGATTTTGATGGCCGGCCGCGGTGGTCTCGCGGTTCTAGGTGCGCAGTCCGGAACCGCGCGACTGCTACGGTCGCAGGTTCGAATCCTGCCTCGGGCATGGATGTGTGATGTCCTTCGGTTAGTTAGGTTTAAGTAGTTCTAAGTTCTAGGGGACTGATGACCACAGCAGTTAAGTCCCATAGTGCTCAGAGCCATTTGAACCATTTGATTTTGATGCTAGGAGTAAAATCAATAGACATATGATGACTCTTTTGAATGAGTGAGTCTTGACACGTAACGTCATTAAGAGTCTTCAAACACGAATAACTGTTTGATCACTTGTGAACCATCGCCGCTGATAACCTCGTCGCTTATTGACCTAAAACCATACATGTACCTTCCTATTGTAATCTAGGAAGGCATTCCTCTATGACGGATAATTGTTGACAATGCCACATCAACATGTCAGGTGACAAAATACCTCAAACACAATCTAAGTAAAAGTATGAAGAAGTGCGATAACCACATTCGCAGTTTCGTCACTTTGTACATCGCCTAAGTCAACAACGGCTCTGGGATGCAGATGTTATGATCAGCTTAATGTAGTTCTATATTTACTAGAGTTCCACTTTCGGAAACCTTGGAACTAATAGTGACAATGTTCAACAATCATTGCTACACTTAATTTTTTTCGTTCTGAAGTCGGGTTGTTTGATTTTTGATCGAAATATTATGAAGAAAGCGATGATGTGGCAATGGGTCGTTCTTTACCGTCTATCGTGGTGAAACTGTAAATGGAGAAATGCATGATAACACATTGTGCTGTCTTACAGTACATTTATTCACTACCAGTTTCGATCACGGACCACCTTGACTGTGGAAAAATATATATTGTGACAACTTCACATATCATACATGCTACGTAACCAGAAAAGTATACGCCATTGCTGACTTGAAAACGTTAAGATGCTAGTTAACGCTATCGTGCAGCCTTAAGCAAGCAGAGAACATTGAATGCAAATGGTTCAAATGGCTCTGAGCAGTATGCGACTGAGGTTACCAGTCGCCTAGAACTTAGAACTAGTTTAACCTAACCAACCTAAAGACATCACACACATCCGAGGCAGGATTCGAACCTGCGGCCGTAGCTGTCGCTCGTTTCCAGACTGTAGCGCCTAGAACCGCATGTCCACTATTGAATACAGGAAATCATGTAATGTGCTGCTCCATAATTTCCTCTATTGTGGGCAAGGTGGGAAATGAAATCACATGCTAGTATTCAGGAACGAATGACATGACACAATACGTCCGCACAATAGTATTTTCTTTCCTTACATACATGGTGTTCTGCCTTATGGTAGGTCTTGTCATGTGGGAAGCCTCGTCTGAGAGTTCCACAGCGTCTAGGGAAGTGATTTCAGTGGCCTTCCACAGATGATGATGAAATGAGAATGAGGACAACACGACAGCCAGTCTCTGAGCGGTGAAAATATCCGACCCAACCGGGAATCGAACCTGGGCTCATTGGCGTGACAGACAGCCGCTCCGACCACGCAGCTATAGGGGCGGACTTCTTTCCTTAAAATCATTACAATTAATTCCGAGTACCCAGTTCGTAGAACTTATAGACTGCTAATGATTCGCAAGCAGGTCGATGCTGTATGTATTTATGTATCGTAAATTCCTATTACAACACAGCAAGCGACGGTACAGCAAGAGTAGTGCTGTAAGCGTGGGCCCTCCACCGTCAGCAAATGGAATTGGCTTGCCCGCTAATGGATCTCTAGTGGACTCATTTGTAGATGTTGCAGCAAACAGAGAACAACGTCTCACGAAATGAAGTATCTGTTCACTACTGACAATGTTGGCTCGTCTCCAATTAACTCTACGGGCCAAGGGGAAATTAATGAAGATCTATGAGAGACACTGTAGCAGGCAGTGTCTCTTTACGACACGCTTTCTATACTTTAAACTAGAGGTAACCCATTTTCGGTATCAACGCAGAAGATAAATCAAACAGATACGCTACACTGCTGGGAGAGCTGTTATTATGGACACGGTCACACACTAAATTACTTTCATTCCTTTACAAAGCAGAATGAATATATGGGTCAAAATACCATTCCAAGTAACGAGAGGCAATAACTAAATTGGTGGGAGTGTAGGTGGTTCGACGCTATGAATTTGTATCAATGGTGGCGGCAGCTGAGTGGAAATTTTAAAAGAAGTAGTTAATAAAAATTTACTGGTCTGCAATAGTTAACAACGAAAGAAACTTTCGCATGTCTCACTGCCAAATAACATAGATCGATGAAGCTTGGACTTTACGTATAAAGAACTGCTACGGTGTTTGTCAGGGGGTAATTGAAAGAAATGCACCACAACACGAACTGAAATGACAATTTTATTCAAAGACAATACTTACAATGAAGTCATCGTGATTTTTTGATGGTCCCCTGCGCGCTACAGCAGTGTAACGAATATGCCATTATCAACAGCGCATTGTATTTGAACGAGGTCGTGTATGAGGGCTAAGAGAAGATAGTCATTGCTTCTGCAATACTGCAGATAGGCTTTGCAGGAATGTAGCTTTTGTTCACGACAGACACCGGTGGTACGGGATGGTACGGTAGCAAGACGACTGGCCTCCGATCGCCACTTGGCACTACCGAGAGGGAAGAACATCGAGTTCGCCATTTAGCTGTGGCGCATCGTATTGCGTCTGCAGCATCAACTCAAGCAGAAGTTTGCACCACAGTGACACAAAGATCTGTTACAAATCAGTTATTTCAAGGGCAGCGCCGTGCCAGACGCACTGTAGCGTGCATTCCACTGACACCAAACAACCGCCACTCGGGACTTCAGTGGTGTGAAACGAGAAATCATTGCAGGCCTCAGTGGAGGTCTTTTGTGTTTATGACAACTGATTGTTCTGCTACGGAGCCACAGATGACTGTGTGTTGGCTAGGAGGCCAGGTGAGCGCCTGCAGCTAACCTGTCTGCAGCCTACACACACGTGGAGTTATGGTCTAGGGTGCGATTTCGTATGAAAGCAGAAACCATCTCGTTGTCATCCCACGCACCATTACGTCAGTCCAGTGATCTACCTGTTGTGCTACCATTCATGAATAGCATTCATGAGTTTTAAAATAAGATAACGCTATACGACATACCACTGTTGCACCCCAACATGCTCTGCAGAATGTCGACATGTTATCTTGGCATGTTAGATCACGAGATATGTGTCTAATCTAGCACGTATGCGATAAATAAAATGTCGTGCGGCTAGGGCCTCACGTCGGGGAGACCGTTCGCCGGGTGCAGGTCATCGAGTTGACGCCGCTTCAGTTACCTGCACGTCGATAGGGATGAAATGGTGATGATTAGGACAACACAACACCCAGTCCCTGAGCGGAGAAAATCTCCGACGAAGCCGGGAATCGAACCCCTTAGGACCGACATTCTGTCGCGCTGATCGCTCAGCTACCGAGGGAGGACTACATATGCGATATCAACAGACGACAGCTCCCACGTTTTTCAAATAGTGGTGGAGCCCTTCATAGCCCACACCGGAATGATGGCCAGCTCAATAGGTCTACTGACAACTCAGCATAAGAATTAGTTTTCCTTGACTTGCGCCATAGGGTGGTGGGGTTTCGGGTTCCGCTGAATAGGTCAGGAGTTCACTACACTCAGCTGCCGGCTACACGGATAGCGGAGGCTGTGTGGCCGGGACTGGGTGGTTTTTTAGGTTAGAAGGCCTCGGGAAAGTACGGGGTGGGCTGCAGTCTCAAAGGGTGCATGGCAAATACAGGACGTGCTTCGATCAAGGAACAGTCGGAATTGTAGTTGTAAATTGTTGTAGTTCTGCTGGGAAAGTCCCTGAGCTTCAAGCGCTAACAGAAAGCACAAAAGCTGAAATCGTTATAGGTACAGAAAGCTGGCTCAAGCCTGAAATAAGTTTTGCAGAAATTTTTACGAAGTTTCAGACGGTGTTCAGGAAAGATAGATTAGGCAGAATTGGTGGTGGAGTGTTTGTGTCTGTCAGTAGTGGATTATCTTGTAATGAAGTATAAGTAGATACTCCGTGCGAATTGGTATGGGTGGAGGTTATACTTAACAGCCGAACTAAGTTAGTAATTGGCTCCTTCTACCGACCCCCAGACTCCGATGATGTAGTTGCTGAACAGTTCAGAGAAAATTTGACTCTCGTAACAAATACATACCCCACTCATACTGTTATAGTTGGTGGGGACTTCAACCTTCCCTCGATATGTAGGCAAAAATACTTCTTCAAAATCGGTGGTAGGCAGAAAACATCTTCCCAGATTGTCCTAAATGCTTTATCCGAAAATTATTTCGAGCAGTTAGTCCACGAACCCACGCGAATTGTAAATAGTTACGAAAACACACTTGACCTCTAAGTCACAAACAATCCAGAGCTGATAGAGACCATCATGACTGATACAGCGATTCGTGATCACACGGTCGTTGTAGCTAGGCTCAATACCGTTTCTTCCAAATCCACCAGAAACAAACGCAAAATAATTTTATTTAAAAAAGCGGATAAAGTGTCACTAGAAGCCTTCCTAAGAGACAATCTCCATTCCTTCCGAACTGACTATGCAAATGTAGACGAGATGTGGCTCAAATTCAAAGATATAGTAACAACAGCAATTGAGAGATTCATACCTCATAAATTGGTAAGAGATGGAACGGATCCCCCGTGGTACACAAAAGAGGTCCGAACGCTGTTGCAGAGGCAACGGAAAAAACATGCGAAGTTCAGAAGAACGCGAAATCCCGAAGACCAGCTAAAATTTACAGACGAGCGAAATTTTGGACAGACTTCAATGCGAGATGCCTTTAATAGGTTCCACAACGAAACATTGTCTCGAAATTAGGTAGAAAATCCGAAGAAATTCTGGTCGTATGTAAAGTACACAAGCGGCAAGACGCAGTCAATACCTTCGCTGCGCATTGCCAATGGTACTGTTACCGACGACTGTGCCGCTAAAGCGGAGTTATTGAACGCAGTTTTCCGAAATTCCTTCACCAGGGAAGACGAATGGAACATTCCAGAATTTGAAACACGAACAGCTGCTAGCATGAGTTTCTTAGAAGTAGATACCTTAGGAGTTGCGAAGCAACTCAAGTCGCTTGATACGGGCAAGTCTTCAGGTCCAGATTGTATACCGATTATGTTCCTTTCAGATTACGCTGATACAATAGCTCCCTACTTAGCAATCATATACAACCGCTCGTTCCCCGATAGATCTGTACCTACAGATCGGAAAATTGCGCAGGTCGCAACAGTGTTTAAGAAGGCTAGTAGGAGTAATCCATCTAACTACAGACCTATATCATTGACGTCGGTTTGCAGTACGGTTTTGGAGCATATACTGTATTCAAACAATATGAATCACCTCGAAGGGAACGATCTATTGATACATAATAAGCATGGTTTCAGAAAACATCGCTCTTGTGCAATGCAGCTACCTCTTTATTCGCATGAAGTAATGGCCGCTATCGACAGGGGATCTCAAGTTGATTTCGTATTTCTAGATTTCCTGAAAGATTTTGACACCGTTCCTCACAAGCGACCTCTAATCAAGCTGTGGCCCTATGGGGTATCGTCTCAGTTGTGCGACTGGATTCGTGATTTCCTGTCAGGAAGATCGCAGTTCATAGTAATAGACGGCAAATCATCGAGTAAAGCTGAAGTGATATCAGGTGTTCCCCAGGGAAGCGTCCTGGGAGCTCTGCTGTTCCTGATCTATATAAATGACCTGGGTGACAATCTGAGCAGTTCTCTTAGGTTGTTCGCAGGTGATGCTGTACTTTACCGTGTAGTAAGGGCATCCGATTTCCAGTATCAGTTACAAAGCGATTTAGAAAAGATTGCTGTATGGTGTGGCAGGTGGCAGTAGACGCTAAATAACGAAGAGTGTGAGGTGATCCACATGAGTTCAAAAAGAAATCCGTTGGAATTCGGTTACTCGATAAATAGTACACTTCTCAAGGCTGTCAATTCAACTAAGTACCTGGGTGTTAAAATTACGAACAACTTCAGTTGGAAAGACCACATATTTAATATTGTGGGGAAAGCGAGCCAAAGGTTGCGTTTCATTGGCAGGACACTTAGAAGGTGCAACAAGTCCACTAAAGAGACAGCTTACACTACACTCGTTCGTCCTCTGTTAGAATATTCCTGCGCGGTGTGGGATCCTTACGAGGTGGGACTGACGGAGGACATCGAAAGGGTGCAAAAAACGGCAGTTCGTTTTGTATTATCACGTAATAGGGGAGAGAGTGTGGCAGATATGATACGCGAATTGGGATGGAAGTCATTACAGCAAAGACGTTCTTCGTCGCGGCGAGATCTTTTTACGAAATGTCAGTCACCAACTTTCTCTTCCGAATGCGTAAATATTTTGTTGGGGCGAACCTACGTAGGTAGGAATGATCATCAAAATAAAATAAGAGAAATCAGAGCTCAAACAGAAAGGTTTAGGTGTTCGTTTTTCCCGCGCGCTGTTAGGGAGTGGAATGGTAGAGAGATAGTATGATTGTGGTTCGATGAACCCTCTGCCAAGCACTTAAATGTGATTTGCAGAGTAGTCATGTAGATGTAGATGTAGAAAGTGAGGTGTCGCAGGATGTAGGTACTGCGATGTTTGCGTACGTCTGGTTAAGGTTTACCATCAATACGTGCTCATCTCGAGATAGACTGGGTCGAAGGTGAACGAAGAGTAGCCGTTTGAAGGGTAGAGGAAGAAAAGTGACAGAGCAAGAGTCAAGGGTAGAAAACCTCTGCGATAGTTAGGTCGGGTGGTAAGAGCAATAGGGGATGTCTTGCTGCCTGTGATAGGTCGTGCGAGGGTAGGCTTTGTTAGTATTGGGTATCATGCATGTCGATACCTTTGACGTTGTGCTTTGGTGTTGCTCAGAGGCTGCCGCTGGGTGCTGGTGCAGAGGTCTCATTCAGCGTCAGCAACCTGCAACAGTTAGGTTTACTATCGTTTTTGTGTCCGATAGGTCATATATCGGATGCTCAGTGTAGGGTGATGTTGGCGAGTTGTTTGTGCGTCAGTGGGCGAGCTCGTCGGTGTTCCTGCTGTGGCCTGTTGCTCGGCTCTAATAGCACCTGGTGATTACCAGTCAGTGTTACTGGTATGCAGGGGCTTGCCGACGTTTGTCGCTTGTTAGTGTATGTTAGTTTACCACAGGTGGCTATGTCCTAGCTAGTAGTGTCTTTGGCAGCTGGTGCTTCCACCTATGGTTTTGATCGTAGTTTCCCAGAGTGAGGATGACAAGATTGTTCGAGTGTCTCGAGTTCCAGTATGGTCGTGTGGCGTGTTTTTTGAATACTTCCTTGAGGGTTTCAAGGCGGTATTCTTGGTGAAGACTCACGGTGCGTGTGTAGCGTGGAGCGTTGCTAATGATTCGAAGCACGCTGTTCTGTGTGATCTGCAGGCGGCGCAGACGTGTAGGAGCTGCATATACCCAGACGGGAGCTGCGTACGTCATCAGAGGTGTAATCAGTGTCATGTATATGGACCTCGACACCCTCCTATTCAATGTGCTTTCCTTGTTGAGCATTGGGTAGATCTGTTTGAGCCTCACGTGCGCTCGGTTGGCAACGTATTCAATGTGGTCCCCCCATGTAAGTTTCCGGTCCAGCCATGGACCTATGTATCTGAATTTCTCTCGGAAACGTATTGGGCGTGTATGTAGTGTTATCGGCATACTGTGCTGATGTTTGCACAGTATATTCGGTCTACGTGTAAACAGAACTGCTTCGCACTTGTCGACATTTACTTTAATATGCCATCGCTCCAACCAAGGCTCAGCTGTTCTGAGTGCTGTCTGTATTCGTGAATTAATGTTCGACGGTTTCCGATCTTGCGCAAGGATGGCGGTGTCATCCTTGTAGACGGCTAACGTCGTGTTTTGTGTCGCTGGGAAATCATTAATGTACAGGTTAAACAAGATGGGCCCTAGGATGCTTCATTGGGGTACTCCAGCTTGGATACCATGTTGTGTTGATTGTTTATCCTGCACGTTAGTGTTGAAACACCTATTCGTGAGATATAATTGTGTGAGGCGTACGAGTCCGTCCGGGAAAACACCTTCGCTTAGTTTCTATATGAGGCCGTTGTGTCAGAGACGGTCGAAAGCCTTTTCAATATCCAGGAACGCGGCCCCTGTGGCTTTGTTCATGCTGTAGCCGTGTGTTATATGTTCGACTATGCCGACGAGTTGTTGTGTTGTCGAGTGGTGATTCCTAAAGCCGAATTGCTCCGGTCTTAGGGTGTCATTGGCGATGCAGTGCCTAGTGGTACGTTTTATTATTACCTTCTCAACAGTCTTGCTGAACGAACACAGCAGTCTGATGGGTCGGTAAATTTGTGGGAGGGAGTGGTCTTTCCCTGGCTTCCTGGACATCAGGACCTTGGCCGCCTTCCAAAAGTGAGGCAAGTGTTGATGTTTTAGGATGGCATTCGTTAGGTGTATAAGGTATTCTACGGCTTTATCCGTGAACTCCTGGAGGACACGGTTTTGAATGCCATCTGGCCCAGGGGCTTTCCTATCTTTGGTGTGCTTGATAGCCCATGTGATTTCAATTGTGCTAGTGCGTCTAATTTCGACGCACGAGGGCTGGGCTAAAAGTCGTGTAACCCCCTGGTCCGTTTCAATTTGTAATGCTGGGTCTGAAGGAACCAGATTCGGCATGAAAGACGCTCCAAGTGTTGTGGCCATAAGATCTGCCTTCGCCATCGCCGATTGGGCTGGGCCGTCTGGTCCTTGTAGCGTGGGAATGTAATGTTTCGCCGGCCGGTGTGGCTGTGCGGTTCTAGGCGCGTCAGTCTGCAACCACGTGACCGCTACGGGAGGCTCTCACAACTGCCGTCCAAGACGCAATGACTGATGCCATTGCATATACAACACCAAGACAACACTCGACGGTCCTGCTCCTGGTGATTCTGTGCCTTATCTCAATGAAGAACCGCCTCAGGAGATACTGGCAGCGTACCAGGCGCCCGTTCTATAAACTGCACGTCAACAGGCTCCAGGGCATAATACGGGATAAAATACAAACATTCAAAAACGTACAATGGGGACAGTAGCTAGATGTGCTAGTTACCACACGTCCTGGCGTGTGGAAGCTAGCCGGACACTTTACCAGGGAGAAACATTACAAAAAATGATTCAAATGGCGCTGAGCACTTTGGGACTCAACATCTGTCGTCATCAGTCCGCTAGAACTTAGAACTACTTAAACCTAACTAACCTACGGACATCACACACGTCCATGCCCGAGGCAGGATTCGAACCTGCGACCGTAGCGGTCACGCGGTTCCAGACTGTAGCGCCTAGAAGCGCTCGGCCACTCGGGCCGGTCTTGGCAGAGGCACTCCGCAGATCGCTCGTGAGTTTATGGGCTCACTTGTTTGCGTGTTTCGTGGCTGTTTGCGTCGCAGACCGACCTGCTGCCACGGTCCGTCTTGTGTGTTAGTTGTGTCCTCTGTCGTCTCTGCCTCCAATTCCGTCGGTGCCTGGGTCGCTGTAGGTGAAAGAGGGGGCATGACTTTCGAATTTTCAGGAGGCGCCTGTGTGAGTGCTGCTGTTTGTATGAGTGTTCACTGCCCGTCAGCAGTGCGATCAGCTCTTGCTGATCTGCAATCTGCGTGTCCTTCAAGGCGACTGCCTCTTCGAAGGTGGACAGTGGGACAGAAATGCTGGTGGAAGTAGACGGCATTCCCGCCCCTTCTGCTGCAGCTTTGCTGCGGGTTAATGGTGGGGGATCACAGGAAAGATCAGAAACCTTTCCTGCTTGGAGGAATTTTATTCGGTTAGGGAAGGATGTACGACAATTTTGCTCTTTTTACGTAACGACATTTATTGCTTCTTTCAGCGAAATTGCAGTGTATTGTGTCCCTACGAAAGAGAGGAGTCCCTACAACCTGTCTGCCCGATTTGCAATGCGCAGCGCAAGAGAGCGCGGGTAGAAGAGAGTGCGCTACAGTGCGCGGGGTTATCCGACGTGAACGGGCTCCTGACACTGAGATTACCCTACTAAAGGACGGGAGAGTCCCGCTGGGGAGGTTTGCAACCGGAGTTGCGGGAAGTTGAGCCGAAGCTGTCTCCGTCTAACGCCTGGAAGCGTTAAGCGGCTTGCGCTGGTTCGTGGCGCTCAGAAGAGCGTCACCGGCAGCTGTGCCAGGTGTCGCTTATTTGAGACCACTCCGAGGAGTTATCAGACGGGCAGCTACGCCAGGTGCAGAGAGCAACGTTCCGCTCTGGTCGCCTACTCCAACGTCGTCCTCAACCACCATTAATCGTCCCAGTACAGGCACGGAATCCATTCCACAAACTGATATCCAACATTGTGCGACATTCTGGCGGTTACACCAGTTACACTCCTGGAAATGCAAAAAAGAACACATTGACACCGGTGTGTCAGACCCACCATACTTGCTCCGGACACTGCGAGAGGGCTCTACAAGCAATGATCACACGCACGGCATAGCGGACACGCCAGGAACCGCGGTGTTGGCCGTTGAATGGCGCTAGCTGCGCAACATTTGTGCACCGCCGCCGTCAGTGTCAGCCAGTTTGCCGTGGCATACGGAGCTCCATCGCAGTCTTTAACACTGGTAGCATGCCGCGACAGCGTGGACGTGAACCGTATGTGCAGTTGACGGACTTTGAGCGAGGGCGTATAGTGGGCATGCGGGAGGCCGGGTGGGCGTACCGCCGAATTGCTCAACACGTGGGGCGTGAGGTCTCCACAGCACATCGATGTTGTCGCCAGTGGTCGGCGGAAGGTGCACGTGCCCGTCGACCTGGGACCGGACCGCAGCGACGCACGGATGTACGCCAAGACCGTAGCATCCTACGCAGTGCCGTAGGGGACCGCACCGCCACTTCCCAGCAAATTAGGGACACTGTTGCTCCTGGGGTATCGGCGAGGACCATTCGCAACCGTCTCCATGAAGCTGGGCTACGGTCCCGCACACCGTTAAGCCGTCTTCCGCTCACGCCCCAACATCGTGCAGCCCGCCTCCAGTGGTTTCGCGACAGGCGTGAATGGAGGAACGAATGGAGACGTGTCGTCTTAAGCGATGAGAGTCGCTTCTGCCTTGGTGCCAATGATGGTCGTATGCGTGTTTGGCGCCGTGCAGGTGAGCGCCACAATCAGGACTGCTTACGACCGAGGCACACAGGGCCAACACCCGGCATCATGGTGTGGGGAGCGATCTCCTACACGGGCCGTACACCTCTGGTGATCGTCGAGGGGACACTGAATAGTGCACGGTACATCCAAACCGTCATCGAACCCATCGTTCTACCATTCCTAGACCGGCAAGGGAACTTGCTGTTCCAACAGGACAATGCACGTCCGCATGTATCCCGTGCCACCCAACGTGCTCTAGAAGGTGTTTGTCAATGACCCTGGCCAGCAAGATCTCCGGACCTGTCCCCCATTGAGCATGTTTGGGACTGAATGAAGCGTCGTCTCACGCGGTCCGCACGTCCAGCACGAACGCTGGTCCAACTGAGGCGCCAGGTGGAAATGGCATGGCAAGCCGTTCCACAGGACTACATCAAGCATCTCTACGATCGTCTCCATGGAAGAATAGCAGCCTGCATTGCTGCGAAAGGTGGATATACACTGTACTAGTGCCGACATTGTGCATGCTCTGTTGCCTGTGTCTATGTGCCTGTGGTTCTGTCAGTGTGATCATGTGATGTATCTGACCCCAGGAATGTGTCAATAAAGTTTCCCCTTGCTTTGACAATGAATTCACGGTGTTCTTATTTCAATTTCCAGGAGTGTATTAATGTAGCAGCGGTGGCTCTTCTCCGGCTTTCATTAACCTGTGAACTTGATTCGTTAACCACTTAAATGTGTTGCCTAGACAAATCCAATCCCGATACTTCATTATTCTAGATCAATTATTTCTCGGTGTTGGGATTTTGTCCCTTCAGTGTGTATATTCACTGTACTTCAATCACATGAAAATACACAGTGTTTAGTTGCGAAAATTTTCTTGTTCAAAATAAAAATGCGATTTATGTAATATTAAGCATTTAATATGGATGACGATTTGTTTTCCATTTATTAAGATTTGCGGTAGCAAACGTATCAGAAAATGTGTGGAATTACTTTAAAATAGTAAAAACTCGTTTCCTACGTTTCTGTGTGTTATTGTGTGAATAATTTTACTTTACGTCACGCTGCTTTGTGTTTACACGTATTTGCTTTACCTGCGAAAAAGTGTGACACTGAGTTATTAATGGAGACCGCATTTTAATGATCAACGCTACATGCACCAATCGAAAAAGATCGGAAACAACTGACGAGTTATTGTATTATGTAAGGCGAGATTCAGCAACTTAATGCTTATTAGAATTATTTATCATAACTGGAAAATATTTTCATGATTCACTAGACAAAGAAATTACATATAATGAAAACTAATTTCAGGTCTCCTGGGGAACGTTTTCAAACGGATAAACTGCAGAAACGAGGAATGGATATGATTTTCTGGAAAGGATATGAATCACCATCGTTTCGATTATGACGTCAACTGCATGTGTCTAATCCAAACAAATTTAAACTACTAAATTAAATATTTCACTAAACAATTTCAGTAAGATCCGTGTGTAATCAGTACATTGAAAAGGGAACACAAAAAGGAAAATGCTAGTTGACAAAAGTCAGAGACTGGGCGCACATAACTTTAGTGAAAAATTCAGCCAAAATTGAAGGTTGTAAAAGATTGTTGCGAAGACGTAATAAAGACCTTAATTCCAACGGAATGGCGGAGGAAAAACCTTCTAGCCATATACGTGGAACGTCGAAGTTCTTTGTTTGTTTCCATGGGAAAAGAAAAGATCGAAACGACGCTCTAAGAGGTGATGGACGGAGTACATTACGTACCATTGAGAAAAAAGACATGGATGCATATAGCTTAAAACCACAACAGACGTAAATGCGTAGAAGTAACCTTTGTCCTTAATGGATGAAACTGGTAGATAAAGATGATAGGTATTAAAGTGTGTTTCTGAGCACCACTTTGCTGTAGTCGGAATGTTTGGTACTCTGCCTAACAAAGTGGAAGGAACGCAGTTATGTTTCAGGAACGTTTCCCAAAAGAATAGAACTTAGAGGAGCCTTGCTGGTTGCTTACATATTGGGGCAATGACCTTATAATTCACATCTTCCTTACCAATGACGCCATAATCATTATCACCATCTGATATCCCAGGCACCCATTCCCCTTGCCATCTCTTACCGTTCCCTCTCCACCCTCTCCCGCAGATCTGAGCCTAGTATTTTATCTGCCATTAAAACGAAATAGCTGAACACAATCCAGTATCTTATCAGAAAAAGCACACTCTCAGGTGCTTCTCAAGCCATGGCGCCTGCCATGTTCTACGTTGTTTCCAGGGAATAAGGCAATCATAGAGGTTCCTACATTAAGTCATATCAGTCTCTTGTAGTGGAAATGGTAATTGCTTGATGCAATCCGCATGTTTTGCTTATCAGCTCTTATAGGTAACAAGCAGACACTGTTAATTTATAGCAACATTTATGCAACATTGATTGCACTGACATAGGCAACATTCAGATTACAAACTCAGTTTATATCTTTTTCTTTTTTGCTGTGGCTACAACACTTAGGTAACAGCCGCAGGTCTTATCTCTCCTATATCTGCAACGCATAGGTTACAATTTCAGTTTATATGTGTTCTACATCTGCAGCATTTGCTTATATTCCTAGTTCACCTTCATAACATACTGATCACTGTCTCATTTTACATATTTTCTGTATGTACAACTATTGGCTTACATACCTAGTTTACGACTTTTATATATTTCTACACTTAGGCTACAATTGCAACACGTTACTGATCGAATTATAAACTGCTAAGTCGATTTTTCAATTGCATTAAACGAAAATTCACGATAAGGATCGGTGCTAAGTTTTTTTGCTGATTAGCGTTTAGCACCTTTCGTTCCACGTCATTTCAAATTATGCCTCGGTTTTGGATGTGTGCATTTTCCCTCTCAGTCCAATGAATTCTGTAACAATCTCTCCTGACAATGTATCTTTCATTAAATCCATTTCCCGTTAATTGACGCCTCAAATGCTATAAGGGTTATTATCAGCATAAATGAAAGTGTCAGATCATCTATGCACATCGCTTTTAATAATGTCGTTAATATTTGTGGTGGTCGGTGTCACCAGCTCGTGTTCTTCTGGTTGACGTTGCTGACTGTCGATCACAAGGTCTTGTGTTCGATCCTTGGCTGCTCGGGCATTCCTCCTCTCAGGATTGGGCGTGTGCGTTGTCATAATCATGTCATTATCACCACCGACACGCAATTTGCTGAAGTAGCGTCGAATAAGAACACTTGCACCACGTGGCCGAACTTCCCAGAATGGGACTCCTGGTCAAATGTGCCATTTAGGCTAATTATGTTCGTGTTCCACATTTTAATATTTTTTGTTTCGAAATTATTCCATGGAGCTATAGGTTTATCAAAAACATTATAAAGTCTACTTACTTCACTTGCAGGCAAATATGTATTAAGTACTACAACGCGCTAGTAATTTAGTCTTGTACTCTTAGAAGCAAGTCGGTGTCTACCTGCCCAACTCTTTACTAGCTTCTAATTGTTCTATGACCTTAATAAGTTGCAATTTTCCATTAGTTGTTTTCAGTAACACATCCCAGACAAAGCTTGGCGAGGTGGCAAATAGGTCAGATCTAATTTGTATGTTGTAAGACAGAGTATGTGGAAATTTAGACGAAACGCAAGAGGTCGGTTTGGAAACATGAATTGGACTAATATCCTAACGCCTTGTAAAAATTTAAAGCAGCACGTGTGTAATATACTCCTATATGTGTCCCTCATTCCACGAATCTATCGTGAAAATGACAGACCAAGGGAATATCAGAAAGGAAAAAGTACGTAACAGGTAATGCAAGTGTTTAATTAAACTCGTGTCTTCTTGTATTTGTGTGGTTGTTTGTATGATTTTACTTACAATTCCCTAAATCGTTTTTAATTAAAGCATATTACAACTTTTCGTAATATAGCCACGCTCATTCCGATACAACTCAGTGCCACTGTCTTTCAAGTCAGCTCAGTGTAACATTAAGTAAACCAAATAAACACAAATTACATTTACACAAAAAAAACACCAGGACTGCAAATGACTGTCAAACTGATCACTTTTTCATGTCGCTATTACAAAAGCGAACATAGATAGCATTTTATCTTTAAAAAACATAACAAGAAAAAGAAAAGAAAAACATTAGTTACAACAAAACTTTCTTAACGTTCATCATATGTACAGTCGTGCTCAAAAGTATTCAAACTACCAGAATTGCATTTAGCCTGATTCTCAAGCAAACCCGCATAACGCAGCTGTCTAGCAGGTCCTCTAATCGCTCCTTGGCACAGTCATTTGACTATTGAAAATGGATCCAACAAGTCACCACTAGAAAACTCTGCTCTCTATTGCAATAACTGAAGATGTAAAGTAATACCACGATAGTACAAATATCAGGGAACACCTTATTACAGATAATACTGTCCTTATGGCTTGTAAGCTCACATTTATTACAATAAATGACATACCTGTAATGTTACCACTCTCATTATTACGTCAGACAGGTAATGCACGTAGTACGTACGTCGTATTCATGGTTTCCTCTTCAAAGTAACATATCATACTTGCTATTTATCACAAAATGACATTAAAAATTTTAGTTATTCTCTAGCAGCTAGTTGATAACATATATGAACTTCAAATGACGTGATGAACCGCCACGTTCTGCCTATAGATTCAAACCGAGTTTATGCAGAAAAAGATTTCGTGACTGACAGAAACTAACAGTTATTCGTGACTAGGCATACAGAGAGTGATATACCACGAATTTAGATAGTATCAGTTAGCAAATATCAACTTTAAATTACATAACGAAAACATTTTTAACGAATGCGAATTCCTACCAAGCATCTATTGTCCCTGTTAACGAACTACAAGAGACGTAAATACTGCTTCTTCACAAGTAACTTCCTTGAAATGGCGTGAGGTAAAGCTTTGTGTTGGACAGGGATTCGAACTCAGAACTTAATCGGATTGTTATCGAGGCATAATCAACTGTGACATATCCGATTTTCTCGGCAGTAGCTCGATGTTTTAACTAAAATGACGAGACGAAACATTACTTTTTCCTTCCCAGGGTTCCAACCCGGCACCTATCGCTTATATATGCTAGAGAAAACGAACGTTAAATATGTGTTTGTTACACCAGCAGTGACATGTGACCATGTTTGAAGTAGAAATAATATGACGAAGAGTTCTGTGCTGATTGGGAATCGAACCCCACACATATCGTTGTTGACTACACACAAAGAGACGTCAGCTACCGAATTTGTCGCGAACAGCAGTTTCTAATAACATTCTTGAACTTACAGTGATCTGTCAAATATTTCTGTGTGTCACTGGGAGTCAAAACCGTCAGATATCGTTAGTGTTGACTAGGAATAAAAATGTATTAAAAATCAAAATTTTTATCCACCAGCAGATAGGTGTTCTCATGCTAGAGCTTGATAATACGCAATGAAAACTTTAGTGCCAGGCCAGGATTCGAATCCATTCACGCGCAATGTGTGGAGATGTTGAGGAATCTGCAGTTTTGAAAAAAACAACAAATAGTAGTCGACTTTATTGTAACGAAGAGATCAAATTCCGCGTTAAGAGCGGTCTGAGTTGCATTTCAAGTTCAGAGCCAATTTTCTCGGCATACAGAACCTCAAATGAAAGATAGAATAAGTGTCCTGTGATCCTACATAGCGTTTGTTTCGTCACTTGAAATAAATAACTAGTATAAGAAAGGTTACTAGCGATAGAATTCCCACATTTCGCCACTCCTGACTTCATTGTGGTTCAACCTAACATCTATATGGTAGAGAAGGATATCATGTGAATTACAGACCACAATGCCATTATAACTTTTCCGTTGGCGTAGCCAAAAGAGAATAGAATCTGTCTCTCCCTATTAAAAACCATTGGCATACGTTGGAAGCGAACCGAGACAATCACCACAGCAACTTTTCATCAAATCAATACACCACCAAAATCTCGCCTCTGAGACTCATTTTTCTATCATAACACCGTAGCGGCACATTCGATGAGAATTCTGACACAAAAGCTCCCTGTAGCGGTTTGCAGCGTGTTCAGTACATTGATTTACTTGTTTGATCGAATCGCCATGAAGTAGCTGCCTCAGCTACACAGTGCATACATTCGACTCTATTTTGTATTCACCGAAATAAAATCACGTAACTGTCACCTAGACCCGAACTGCCAACATTGTAGGGTGCAGTAATTTAAATAAGAAGTGTTCCTTTTGCATTTGAGCTACTCTATTGAGCTATCTGTTTGTTGAAAACGTCGTGCAGTGCAAAAGAAAAGCTGTAACTATCTGCCTCTCAGACGTCTAGATCCGGCCATATGCATTATCTCACAGCACTGTGGAATGCAGAAGTTCTGAAGGAACTGTTGTCGACTTCTTGAGGTGCTGTAGCTCTATGACAGCTCGTAGCGTAAAGGTAAGCGTTGCGCACGGTGTTTAAGTCGCGCCGATTTCTATTACATTCGTTACATTTTTTGAAACGCAGTTCTGCTGTCTGCTGAAGTTATCAATTTAATGGAACTTTGAATATAATTCAAAAATAGTCGCATGTGGAAAAGGAGCTATCTTCTGCGACATTTTGTTCTTTTCAGGTTTAATAGTTAGCCAGGCAGCAGATGCTTCTCGAAGCTATTGTATTATGCATGGAGAGAGAGCATCGTGCCAAACTATTAGGAAAAGTATTTTCTACATTAGATGTCGTCTGGTAATTTCATTTTATTCTTCTTCAAACCTTGTTTGACAGCTTTAACTCAGAACAAGTTTTCTGCATGCATGTAATCAATAAACTACATGTGCATTGTCAGACTGTTATAGATAACATCAGAGAATTCGCATATATGATTGATGATTAATTTCTCTCTCATGTTTAGTATTGTTATAACAACACTAAAAGAAACCATACAAAAATTGTGCACTGTATTATAAGAAATGAAATACAACTACCCAAGATAACCTTATTAGTAAAGTCTTTTTTAATAAAACTGTGTATCTGCAAACAAGCGTGCCACTATCGGCACGAATTAGTAAAATACTTCTCACTTAAATTTCGATTGAGACTGAGTTTAATTGATATACTCTGTCATCCTCAACTGGTGTGCAAATATGGCATTTCACAAATAATATTATGTATTCCTTGAAACCCAAAATTTGCTTGTTAGCAGTGGAAAGAGGCGTCACCTATCGTGCCGTATTGTAAGCTTTTCACCATTGCTGTATAAGCTGAAAGCATTTTCTTGCGATTTACTTATCGATGTTTGATCTGACTGCTTGTAGCTCTTTCACGGAACGGATGGAAATGTTAGTCAGTGAGACTGGAACCGAGACGATAACAGACACTTTTTCTCATGTCAGCACGTCCCCACACACCTATCCAAGAGTTTTGTATCGGGCCTTCATCGTACGAGGCCAATAGTGACTAGAACTCGTAAACCGCTATTTTAAGGACGAGATTAGTTGCGATTTCCACGTTCAACGGCTTTCTTGGGCTGAGAACCGTAAATTTACAATCTTTTATTACACCTCAAGCGATAATAACTCAGATTATTCAATGGAAATGACAGGAAAAATCAAGTGAGCTTCGAGGCTTAAATCCGTGCGCAACAGTAAGTAACTCATCGATCACAGAGTTGCCAAACATATCTTGCCTTGTTGCCAAATCCCAGGTACAGTAACAGGAGGAAAAGGCGAACCTATGTGATCCTACAGCGGGCTAGGAAGTGACGATAGCTGGCCTCTCAAAGACGCGACTGTTACGGCCTGGAATACGTAATGCGTCTGATTCGCATTTCTGTAACAAGGTTCAGGGACTCGAGCGTAGTTACTAATAATACTCAGAACTGACTGCAAACTATGCATCATTAATCAGTAACTCTAATAGTTGTTTTCATATTTATTTCGTAAGTGTACTCAAGACTAAGAAACAAATTGACGGACGTTTTCTTGCCTCGCCGATAGTCGAGTAGACCGAAGAAATAAAAATAAGAAAAGAATGTGTGTGTGTGTGAGTGTGTTTGTGAGAGAGGGGGAGAGAGGGAGAGAGAGAGAGGGAGAGAGGGAGAGGGAGAGAGAGAGAGAGTGAGTGAGAGACCGAATAGACGAAAACTAAAATAACAAACACTTTGCAACTCGAAATCAATTGCATCTATGTGCAGTCTTGTCTTTATATAAGTAGAATTTCATGAATTTCACAAGAGTGTAGAAACATTTTGGTGCGAATGGAAGCTGTGAGAAACACATGTAACTAATTATTCTGTACCTAGTAATAATAAATTCATTGGAAAATTCAGAAGAGAAGAAACTAACAATTATGCCCCTTAAGACAGAAACTAAAGTGCAGATGCGGGCACCGTGCAGATGTGCGCATTTTCATCTTCAGATCTATACAAATAATGTATACCTACCACGAGATATTAAAACGAGGTCGCTAGAAGGCTAACGAATTATAATCAAAATAGAGGTAGACGCTAATTTTTCTTGTCGTCATGGTGTTATGTTGTTGTTGTGGTCTTCAGTCCTGAGACTGGTTTGATGCAGCTCTCCATGCTACTCTATCCTGTGCAAGCTTCTTCATCTCCCAGTACCTACTGCAACCTACATCCTTCTGAATCTGTTTGGTGCATTCATCTCTTGGCCTCCCTCTACGATCTTTGCCCTCCACACTGCCCTCCAATACTAAATTGGTGATCCCTTGTTGCCTCAGAACATGTCCTACCAACCGGTCCCTTCTTCTTGTCAAGTTGTGCCACAAACTCCTCGTCTCCCCAATTCTATTCAATACCTCCTCATTAGTTATGTGATCTACCCATCATATCCTCAGCACTTTTCTGTAGCACCACATTTCGAAAGCTTCTATTCTCTTCTTATCTAAACTATCTATCGTCCATGTTTCACTTCCATACATGGCTACACTCCATAGAAATACTTTCAGAAACGACATCCTGACACTTAAATCTATACTCGATATTAACAAATTTCTCTTCCTCAGAAACGCTTTCCTTGCCATTGCCAGCCTACATTTTATATCCTCTCTACTTGGACCATCATCAGTTATTATACTCCCTAAATAGCAAAACTCCTTTACTACTTTAAGTGTGTCATTTCCTAATCTTTTCCCTCAGCATCACCCGACTTAATTCGACTACATTCCACGATCCTCGTTTTGCTTTTGTTGATGTTCATCTTACATCCTCCTTTCAAGACACTGTCCATTCCGTTCAACTGCTCATCCAAGTCCTTTGCTGTCTCTGGCAGAATTACAATGTTATCGGTGAACCTCAATGTTTTTATTTCTTCTCCATGGATATTAATACCTATTCCAAATTTTCTTTTGTTTTCTTTACCTGTGTTAATTCGAGAGAAATAGCTGGGTGTTATTGCCTGCATCACCGGAATCCCATTGTCGTCTTCTCTTATTGAGATTTTCATATTACCCTGAACATATGACGCCGAGATAAAAGTGTATATTCTCCGTGACGAAACATCCCCACATGCCATTCATCCTGATCCACTAGTTACGTGCATCGGCAGCAATGAGTGATAGGAAAGCTGTTGTGAGGCGACGAATAACAATAAAAATGGTAGTAATAACAAATCAGTCATCAAGCATGTTTACTGCATTGCAGACGATTAACAAAGTACCCAAGAAAGGCTGAGTGTTTAATTGGCCCACTGCATAGGTGTTCCTACCACTTTGTACTGAATTCTGTTCTGGTTGTTTGCTGAGAGAAAAGAAAGAACCCTGTAGCCATATATATCGCTAGTACAACGAGGTATTACCTAACAACTACCTTTACTTTACATCATGAGATGAACATGACGTTACCGAGCTGATAGTTGAAATACACTTCTGTTTTCTCTCCCTGTCTCCCTCTCTCTTTTTCTTTTTCTTTTTATTTTTTGAGGAAAGCATCGAGAAGCGCGAATAATAAGCAAGTTGGCATATAACCTGTTTACAGTTATTTTCATTGGGACACATAATGCAAAAATACAACTTTTAAGTGTACTATTATGTAATTCCAGTTATTGGAAGTCTATTGGTGAGCTTGCTCGCATGAAGCGGGGTGAAACATATCACAGAAGCAAGCAAAACAAATATTTCTCGCACCATGCGCAACACACAAACGAAATCTCGCTGCACTGACTTGTTGTCCGATATATTGCTCGGTAAACAAATCTGATTCATGTTGCTAAATATAGCTCGGTCAGATATCAATTTGGATGCGTACCAAGTGTATAAAAGTATATCTTGAAATGCGCAGAAAGTCACATAGAGGTATTCGACTGAAACATAGCCATGGCCAAGATTGTAAATGCGGTCGACAGCATCGTCATCTACCACCTTGACAACTCGAATGGTGACAGTGTTCGGCCGGTTACTTACGTTTTCTGGTATCAAAGCTACAGCATGAAAACACAAAAATGTCAATAACCAGAAGATCATTAACGTTGGAACCCATAGTAAAGTAAAGCAGTCATCAGTCGGAAGAGTGGTTTGAACACCACAGTGCTTTAATAAGCACTGTCTTGTTGGAGGTGGTATGCCATTGCTTTCCTCCGACCTTTGAGTTGACTTACCTAGCCAGTTGATATGGGAACCTACAGTTGAGCGTGGCTTTCGGACCACAGTGCAGCTCGGCATTTTTCACATCAACAAACACTGCCTGACGGGAAATAAGTGTAAAATAGGACCTAAAAATCGTGGGCCTGACGAGGGATTGAACACGAAACCTTCGTATCCGCAGTCTTGGTCTTTATCACTTTACCACCATGCAGCTACTACTGTGGTTTCTGCTTTGTATTAAAATTAAGGATCTCTCGTTTGTGCCTGCGTTGGCACTTGCGTGTCCCTTAGGAGACCTTACCTATGGGATTACCCTCGTAGACGTGTGTGTAAACGCCTTCCAATGCCCACTCAAGGAAGACAAGGATACACAGCCTAGAGCCAGTATTACAAATACGCCTCAGTTTGTGGATGAACTCAGACTTAGTTTGATACTCGTTTTGAATATTTAGCAGTGCTGTTCCCGCTGGTGTTAAACTAGTTTTCAACCAATGATTCCCACAGCTACAGGAACACTACTTGTGATACCTCTTGGACAAAATACTTACGCAGTGCTATCAGACGAAAAGATCAAGCTAACACAAACTGTGGGAAGTTTGTTTTACAACCTTCCCATCTGGATAAAGAGCTTTGAGATATCTGTGAACGTTGCTGCATAAGACGATTTAAGAAGAAACTAAATTCCTTCAGCTACGCCAGTGTTTAAAGAAATCGTCTTAACGGCACTAAATCGTGGTTTGTGATTCGTTTACCGGCCGTACTCTGCCGCATTTCGCTGGCTGGAAGGCAAAAAGCTTACTGACAAATTTCACAGAAGGAAAAGGGGGACGAAATGTCTCCCACTGGAAGGTCATGTTGTATTATTTAAATGATTACAAAATCAGGTAAAACGAACAGTGAGGCTTTCAGAATAAGCATATTACTGTTGTCAGTGTGATGTTGCACCGCTCAGGACATGTAATGATAAAGGGCCCGTTTAGGTTAGGCATATTGTATACGGAAGTGGAAGAGAGAGCACCACTAAATTCTACATTCCGTATGCATTGCATGCACACAGAAATTACTGTTACAGTGTACTTATGGAGCCCAATGAGTGAATTGCATATTTTCCGGTGAGAAGAGCATTGGGAAACAGTCTTCGCTGCATTGTTGTTGTTGTTGTCTTCAGTCCTGAGACTGGTTTGATGCAGCTCTCCATGCTACTCTATCCTGTGCAAGCTGCTTCATCTCCCAGTATCTACTGCAACCTACATCCTTCTGAATCTGCTTAGTGTACTCATCTCTCGGTCTCCCTCTACGATTTTTACCCTCCACGCTGCCATCTAATGCTAAATTTGTGATCCCTTGATGCCTCAAAACATGTCCTACCAACCGATCCCTTCTTCTAGTCAAGTTGTGCCACAAACTTCTCCCCAATCCTATTCAATACCTCCTCATTAGTTACGTGATCTATCCACCTTATCTTCAGTATTCTTCTGTAGCACCACATTTCGAAAGCTTCTATTCTCTTCTTGTCCAAACTAGTTATCGTCCATGTTTCAATTCCATACATGGCTACACTCCAAACAAATACTTTCAGAAACGACTTCCTGATACATAAATCTATATTCGATGTTAACAAATTTCTCTTCTTCAGAAACGCTTTCCTTGCCATTGCCAGTCTACATTTTATATCCTCTCTACTTCGACCATCATCAGTTATTTTACTTCCTAAATAGCAAAACTCCTTTACTACTTTAAGTGTCTCATTTCCTAATCTAATTCCCTCAGCATCACCCGATTTAGTTTGACTACATTCCATTATCCTCGTTTTGCTTTTGTTAATGTTCATCTTATATCCTCCTTTCAAGACACTGTCCATTCCGTTCAACTGCTCTTCCAAGTCCTTTGCCGTCTCTGACAGAATTACAATGTCATCGGCAAACCTCAAGGTTTTTACTTCGTCTCCATGAATTTTAATACCTACTCCAAATTTTTCTTTTGTTTCCTTTACTACTTGCTCAATATACAGATTGAATAACATCGGGGAGAGGCTACAACCCTGTCTCACTCCTTTCCCAACCACAGCTTCCCTTTCATGCCCCTCGACTCTTATTACTGCCATCTGGTTTCTGTACAAATTATAAATAGCCTTTCGCTCCCTGTATTTTACCCCTGCCACCTTTAGAATTTGAAAAATAGTATTCCAGTCAACATTGTCAAAAGCTTTCTCTAAGTCTACAAATGCTAGAAACGTAGGTTTGCCTTTTCTTAATCTTTCTTCTAAGATAAGTCGTAAGGTCAGTATTGCCTCACGTGTTCCAACATTTCGACGGAATCCAAACTGATCCTCCCCGAGGTCTGCATCTACCAGTTTTTCCATTCGTCTGTAAAGAATTCGCGTTAGTATTTTGCAGCCGTGGCTTATTAAACTGATAGTTCGGTAATTTTCACATCTGTCAGCACCTGCTTTCTTTGGGATTGGAATTATTATATTCTTCTTGAAGTCTGAGGGTATTTCGCCTGTCTCATACATCTTGCTCACCAGCTGGTAGAGCCTTGTCATGACTGGCTCCCCCAAGGCCGTCAGTAGTTCTAATGGAATGTTGTCTACTCCGGGGGCCTTGTTTCGACTCAGGTCTTTCAGTGCTCTGTCAAACTCTTCACGCAGTGTCGTATCTCCCATTTCGTCTTCATCTACATCCTCTTCTATTTCCATAATATTGTCCTCAAGTACATCGCCCTTGTATAAACCTTCTATATACTCCTTCCACCTTTCTGCCTTCCCTTCTTTGCTTAGAACTGGGCTGCCATCTGAGCTCTTGATATTCATACACGTGGTTCTCTTCTCTCCAAAGGTCTCTTTAATTTTCCTGTAGGCAGTATCTATCTTACCCCTAGTGAGATAAGCTTCTACATCCTTACATTTGTCCTCTAGCCATCCCTGTTTAGCCATTTTGCACTTCCTGTCGATCTCATTTTTGAGACGTTTGTATTCCTTTTTGCCTGCTTCATTTACTGCATTTTTATATTTTCTCCTTTCATCAATTAAGTTCAATATTTCTTCTGTTACCCAAGGATTTCTAGCAGCCCTCGTCTTTGTACCTACCTTATCCTCTGCTGTCTTCACTACTACATCCCTCAGAGCTACCCACTCTTCCTCTACTGTATTTCTTTCCCCTATTCCTGTCAATTGTTCCCTTATGCTCTCTCTGAAACTCTGTACAACCTCTGGTACTTTCAGTTTATCCAGGTCCAATCTCCTTAATTTCCCACATTTTTGCAGTTTCTTCAGTTTTAATCTACAGGTCATAACCAATAGATTGTGGTCAGAGTCCACATCTGCCCCTGGAAATGTCTTACAACTTAAAACCTGGTACCTAAATCTCTGTCTTACCATTATATAATCTATCTGATACCTTTTAGTATCTCCAGGGTTCTTCCACGTATACAACCTTCTTTCATGATTCTTAAACCAAGTGTTAGCTATGATTAAGTTGTGCTCTGTGCAAAATTCTATTAGGCGGCTTCCTCTTTCATTTCTTAGCCCCAATCCATATTCACCTACTATGTTTCCTTCTCTCCCTTTTCCTACACTCGAATTCCAGTCACCCATTACTATTAAATTTTCGTCTCCCTTCACTATCTGAATAATTTCTTTTATTTCATCGTACATTTCTTCAATTTCTTCATCATCTGCAGAGCTAGTTGGCATATAAACTTGTACTACTGTAGTAGGTGTGGGATTCGTATCTATCTTGGCCACAATAATGCGTTC
This sequence comes from Schistocerca gregaria, assembly GCF_023897955.1. Lineage (NCBI taxonomy): Eukaryota > Metazoa > Arthropoda > Insecta > Orthoptera > Acrididae > Schistocerca > Schistocerca gregaria. The sequence continues at coordinate 130,279,612 of NC_064921.1, read as the reverse complement.
ACTATGCTGTTTGTAGTAGCTTACCCGCATTCCTATTTTCCTATTCATTATTAAACCTACTCCTGCATTACCCCTATTTGATTTTGTGTTTATAACCCTCTTGTCACCTGACCAGAAGTCTTGTTCCTCCTGCCACCGAACTTCACTAATTCCCACTATATCTAACTTTAACCTATCCATTTCCCTTTTTAAATTTTCTAACCTACCTGCCCGATTAAGGGATCTGACATTCCACGCTCCGATCCGTAGAACGCCAGTTTTCTTTCTCCTGATAACGACATCCTCCTGAGTAGTCCCCGCCCGGAGATCCGAATGGGGGACTATTTTACCTCCGGAATATTTTACCCAATAGGATGCCATCATCATTTAATCATACAGTAAAGCTGCATGTCCTCGGGAAAAATTACGGCTGCAGTTTCCCCTGGCTTTCAGCCGTTCGCAGTACCAGCACAGCAAGGCCGTTTTGGTTAATGTTGCAAGGCCAGATCAGTCAATCATCCAGACTGTTGCCCCTGCAAGTACTGAAAAGGCTGCTGCCCCTCTTCAGGAACCACACGTTTGTCTGGCCTCTCAACAGATACCCCTCCGTTGTGGTTGTACCTACGGTACGGCCATCTGTATCGCTGAGGCACGCAAGCCTCCCCACCAACGGCAAGGTCCATGGTTCATGGGGGGTTACTTAAACTGATGTCACTCTGACCTAGAATTTATGGTCAGCGACTAAGTGTAAGGACAGTGAGTCGGGTGCGAGTTTTTGCATCTATGAAATACTTTCCCACATAATAGAAGCGAATATTAAATTTAAACTAATATTGCGAAAATTTTGAACTTGGATAGCTTAGAATGAAATCTTTCTGTTAATTGCAAAGGAAAATAGTTGATTTCCTAAAACATTCTGTGTCATACACAACTTGAAACAGGTCATCTCGACCAAATCATATGGAAGAACTGACAGCGACGTAAGATCCCTTGGCTTTTGCTTTGGTAGTATTCGATAGCCATTCCTAGGCGCAAATAAATGAAGAAAGGCTGCGCGTTTTCATTATCAAGTAACGTCTTCATCAATTACTTTAGTTTTAATGTAATCTGCGAGTAATTGCTGATGTTTGATATTAACATGAAAAGGATTCCGTAAACAGGGAAAGAAACTGTTCTTGGGCAACTACTTCTATAATGACCAAAGGACTTAAATGATCTTCAAGCACATGTTCCAGACGCAGTATGAAGAAAGTGATAGTAATAATGACGGTAATAATCGAATTAACCGGTAACTTCACACTTCACAGTGGATTTTCTCGAACTAAGAAATTTTCTGAATTAGTGAAAATTTCAAAATGACTTCACATCGAGGCTATGATGCCTTGAAGAGTCTTTATATCTTGCTGACGTGAGAATAGCATAATCACCGCGTCAGAAGCTTGCTTCTACTTATCAATTTAATAGACCCGCATTTTTTCCACCGTGACTAATTTTGTAAGCTAAGCACATCATCTTTTACAGCACACTCCTGGGGCTGGGAAATGTGGCCACAATGGTCTCGTGGAACGAACTATCACAAGTGCAATGCTTGGGTTCAGGCATTTACTTTTAAGAGGCACAAACACATTTAATTTACCTCTGGTAACCTCAACCGGAAGAAGTTATAATCCAAAATCCGTAATAAACATCACTTTTCTTTATTCCCAACTGGTTTACGTTGGGAATTGACATAGGTGGAGGTCATAGTAAACAGAAATACTGTCGCTAGTAAACAAACTTACATTAGAAAATTTTATTTTATTTGATGAGAAAGGAACAGGGCTCTTATTTTACTTGTACTTGATTGAACAAGAGACGTTGAAAAATTTGGTGCTGGACTGTGAAATCGAATTCGTATCTCCTCTTTCGAGGATCAGAATCTCTCGGAACAGTATAGTTCAATCATTTCGTTCCTTTTTCCAAGATTAGAAACTTTTCTAGGTCTCCTCCAAAGATAATTATGTGGGTCCTATTCCTGATCCCGTACAAAAAGGTCTTTAATTTCATTTCAAGCCCTGTCACGTGCACACCGGCTTGCTAGTGAAAATTAACGTGCATTTTTAATGTCTGTTCATGTGTTGCCAACAATTTCTGGTCAAACACGCACACATCTTACTGTTGGTGAGTAAGTAATTGATACTTAAGCTATATTCTTGGACGATCATGAAGAACGATAGGAGTGCAGTTCGATTGTCGCTCAGGCACAAAATTTTGTATTCTTAATTTAGACTCAAACACTAGCAGCTGGTAAGAAGAAATGATACTTAACATTTGATTTTACTTAGTTAACAATCCGATTACGTGTTGGGTTCGTATCTGCGTCACAGAACTTCACATCATGCACTTCATATTTAAATGCATACACACTTTGTTATTTCTAAATGGAGGTATATCAGACTTCTTTCGTGGTTAGTTAACGGGGATTTAAGGGTCTTGATAGGAGTCCCGGTTTATTACAAAAACTGTCATATTTTACTTTCAAGGTTAGATTTGGTTACTGATATAGGCGAAAATTATGGTAATTCACCACCCTTCACGGCGAGCTAGCAATATGATATGATTAGATTAAAGTAGATTAGATTAATACTTGTTCCATAGATCATGAATATGACATTTTGTAATTATGTGGAACGTGTCGTTTAATGAAAGATTTCTTTACATACCGATATTCAATTTCTTTAAAAAAAAATTTACCCTGTCTCTCTTTCATTTAATTTCTCTTTTACTCTCTCTCTCTCACACACCCACCCACCCACCCACACACACATACACACACATTCTTTTCTTATTTTTATTTCTTTGGTCTACTCGACTATCGGCGAGGCACGAAAACGTCCGTGATTGTGTTTCTTAGTCTTGAGTGCACTTAAGGAACAAATATGAAAACAACTATTAGAGTTACTGATTTATGATGCATAGTTTTCAGTCAGTTCTGAGTATTATTAGAAACTATGCTCGAGTCCCTAAACCTAGTTAAAGAAATGCGAATCAGAAGCATTACTTATTCCAGGCCGTAACAGCCGCTTCTTTGAGAAGCCAGCTATGGTTACTTCCCAGCCCGCTGTAGGACCACATAGGTTAGTTCATCTTCTTCCTCCTAGTACTGTGCCTGACATTTGACTACAAGACAATGTATCTTTGGCAACTCTGTAATCAACGAGTTACTTCCTGGTGGGCACGGAATTAAGCCTCAAACTTCACTTGATTTTTCCTGTCATTTCCATTGAATAATCTGAGTTATTATCGCTTGAGGTGTAATAAAAGATTGTAAATTTACGGTTCTCAACCCAAGAAAGCCGTTGCACGTGGAAATCGCAACTAATCTCGTCCTTAAAATAGCGGTTTACGAGTTCTAGGCACTATTGGCCTCGTAAGAGGAAGGCTCGATACAAAACTCTTCTCTAGGTGTGTGGGGGTAGTGCTGACATGTGAAAAAGTGTCTGTTATGGTCTCGGTTCCAGTATCGCTGACTGTAACGTTTTCACCGTTCCGTGAAAGAGCTACAAGCAGTCAGATCAAACAACGATAAGTAAATCTCAAGAAAAGGCTTTCAGCTTATAGAGCAATGGTGAAAAACTTACAATACGGCAAGAAAGTTAACGGCTCTTTCCACTGCTTACAAGCAAATTTTGGGTTTCAAGGAATACATAATATTATTTTTGTACTGCCACATTTCCATACCTGTTGAGGATGACACAGAATACGAATTAAACACAGTCCCAACCCAAATGTAAGTGAGAATTATTTTACTAATTCGTGCTGATAGAGGCACGCTTGTTTGCAGATACTCAGTTTTATTAAAAAAGACTTTCGTAATAAGTTTATCTTGGGTAGTTTTATTTCATTTCTTATAATGCAGTGCACAATTTTTGTAAGGTTTCTTTTAGTACAATACTAAACATGAGAAATGAATTAATCATCAACGATATACGCGAATTCTCTCATGATGTTATCTGTAACAGTCTGAATGGTTCAAATGGCTCTGAGCACTATGGGACTTAACATCTACGGTCATCAGTCCCCTAGAACTTAGAACTACTTAAACCTATCTAACCTAAGGACATCACACAACACCCAGCCATCCCGAGGCAGAGAAAATCCCTGACCCCGCCGGAAATCGAACCAGGGAACCCGGGCGCGGGAAGCGAGAACGCTACCGCACGACCACGAGGTGCGGGCTAAAATAGTCTGACAACGCACATGTAGTTTATTGATTACAAGGTTTGATGAAGAATAAAATGCCACTACCAGACGACATCTAATGTAGAAAATACTTTTCCGACTAGTTTGAAACGCTGCGCTCTCGCCATGCATAATACAAAAGCTTCGAGAAACATCTGCTGCCTGGCCAACTGTTAAAAATGAAACGGACAAAATGTCGCAGAAGATAGCTCTTTTTCCACATGCGACTATTATGGGTTGAGAAGTGAAGGGAAATACACTCCTGGAAATGGAAAAAAGAACACATTGACACCGGTGTGTCAGACCCACCATACTTGCTCCGGACACTGCGAGAGGGCTGTACAAGCAATGATCACACGCACGGCACAGCGGACACACCAGGAACCGCGGTGTTGGCCGTCGAATGGCGCTAGCTGCGCAACATTTGTGCACCGCCGCCGTCAGTGTCAGCCAGTTTGCCGTGGCATACGGAGCTCCATCGCAGTCTTTAACACTGGTAGCATGCCGCGACAGCGTGGACGTGAACCGTATGTGCAGTTGACGGACTTTGAGCGAGGGCGTATAGGGGGCAAGCGGGAGGCCGGGTGGACGTACCGCCGAATTGCTCAACACGTGGGGCGTGAGGTCTCCACAGTACATCGATGTTGTCGCCAGTGGTCGGCGGAAGGTGCACGTGCCCGTCGACCTGGGACCGGACCGCAGCGACGCACGGATGCACGCCAAGACCGTAGGATCCTACGCAGTGCCGTAGGGGACCGCACCGCCACTTCCCAGCAAATTAGGGACACTGCTGCTCCTGGGGTATCGGCGAGGACCATTCGCAACCGTCTCCATGAAGCTGGGCTACGGTCCCGCACACCGTTAGGCCGTCTTCCGCTCACGCCCCAACATCGTGCAGCCCGCCTCCAGTGGTGTCGCGACAGGCGTGAATGGAGGGACGAATGGAGACGCGTCGTCTTCAGCGATGAGAGTCGCTTCTGCCTTGGTGCCAATGATGGTCGTATGCGTGTTTGGCGCCGTGCAGGTGAGCGCCACAATCAGGACTGCTTACGACCGAGGCACACAGGGCCAACACCCGGCATCATGGTATGGGGAGCGATCTCCTACACTGGCCGTACACCTCTGGTGATCGTCGAGGGGACACTGAATAGTGTACGGTACATCCAAACCGTCATCGAACCCATCGTTCTACCATTCCTAGACCGGCAATGGAACTTACTGTTCCAACAGGACAATGCACGTCCGCATGTATCCCGTGCCACCCAACGTGCTCTAGAAGGTGTAAGTCAAGTACCCTGGCCAGCAAGGTCTCCGGATCTGTCCCCCATTGAGCATGTTTGGGACTGGATGAAGGGTCGTCTCACGCAGTCTGCACGTCCAGCACGAACGCTGGTCCAACTGAGGCGCCAGGTGGAAATGGCATGGCAAGCCGTTCCACAGGACTACATCCAGCATCTCTACAATCGTCTCCATGGGAGAATAGCAGCCTGCATTGCTGCGAAAGGTGGATATACACTGTACTAGTGCCGACATTGTGCATGCTCTGTTGCCTGTGTCTATGTGCCTGTGGTTCTGTCAGTGTGATCATGTGATGTATCTGACCCCAGGAATGTGTTAATAAAGTTTCCCCTTCCTGGGACAATGAATGCACGGTGTTCTTATTTCAATTTCCAGGAGTGTATGTTCAAAGTTCCATTTAATTGATAGCTTTACCAGACGTCAGAACTGCGTTTTAAAAAATGTAGCAGCGAATGTAATAGAACTCATGGCGTCTTATCTACTGTGCGCGACACATATATTTACGCTACGAGCTGTCATATAGCTACAGCACCTCCGGAAGTCGACAACAGTTCCTCCAGAACTTCTGCATTCCACAGTGCTGTGAGATAATGCACATGGCCGGATCTAGACGTCTGAGAGACAGATAGTTACAGCTTTTCTTTTGCACTGCACGACTTTTTCAACAAACAGATAGCCCAGTAGAGTACCTCAAATAGAAAGGAACATTTCTTATTTAAATTACTGCAGCCTACAATGTTGGCAGTTCTGTGTAGGTAACAGTTACGTGATTTTATTTCGGTGATTACGAAATAGAGTCGAATGTATGCACTGGGTAGCTGAGGCAGCTACATCATGGCGATTCGCTCAACCAAGTAAATGAATATACCGAACATGCTGCAAACTGCTACAGGAAGATTTTGTGTCACAATTCTCATCGAGTGTGCCGCTATGGTGTTATGATAGAAAAATGAGTCTCAGAGGCGAGACTTTGGTGGTCTGTTGATTTGATGAGAGGTTGTTGTGGTGGCTGTCTGGGTTCGATTCCAACGTAAGCCAATGGTTTTTAATAGGGAGAGACAGATTCAATTCTCGTCTTGTTACGCCAATGGAGAAGTTATAATGGCATGAAGTTTGGAGTGGCGAAATGTGGGAATTCTATCGCTAGTAACCTTTCTTATACTAGTTATTTATTTCTAGTGACAAAACAAACGCTATGTAGGGTCACAAGACACTTATTCTATCTTTTATTTGAGCTTCTGTATGCCGATAAAATTGGCTCTGAACTTGGAATGCAACTCAGACCGCTCTTAACGCGAAATTTGATCTCTTCGTGACAATACAGTCGGCTACTATTTGTTGTTTGTTCAAAACTGCAGATTCCTCCACATCTCCACACATTGCGCGTGAATGGATTCGAATCCTGGCCTGGCACTAAAGTTTTCATTACGTATTGTCAAGCTCTAACATGAGAACACCTATCTGCTGGTGGATAATAATTTTGATGTTTAATGCATTTTTATTCCTAGTCAACACTAACGATATCTGATGTTTTTGACTCCCAGTGACACACAGAAATTTTTGAGAGATCACTGTAAGTTCAAGAATGTTATTCCAAACTGCTGATGGCGACAAATTCGGTAGCTGACGTCTCTTTGTGTGTAGTCAACAACGACATGTGTGGGGTTCGATTCCCAGTCAGCACAGAACTCTTCGTCATATTATTTCTACTTCAAACATGCTGAGTGGTACTCAAGCGTCAACTTTAGGTTACAATATCTCCGGAAGTAATCAACATTTTACAATGCAACAAACGGCACTGATTCCGTATTTGTTTATATGTTCAGATGTGCTAACAAAACTAACGTGGTTCCATTTAAGAAATCGTAGGTTTGTGTTAAAAAAACATACTTCCGTGCATCTGTGTATGGTTTGTATTAAACAATTACACTAGCCCCTCTCCTCACGTTCGGTGTGTGGAATCGGTTCGTCGGTATTTGATGTGATTTACGAAATATATCCAGCGGTAACGTTAGGTGACTCACCCTGTATATACGAGCGTATCTTAAACCCTTTCTCTCGAAATATTTCCCTCCACATCTCCTCTTTGTTACCACAGATGACGTGTCGCTGATCTCACTTGTACTAAGACTGCAGTACATGCGAGGTGCCTACTTGCCTCCACCGCCCTGAGTGGTACTCATATGTTCTAATAAATGGTCACCAACGTGCAGTCTTGTGCAGCTGCTGTCCCCTGAGCAGAAAACAGCACGTAGGTCGTGATCAGTTATCTCGAGGCTGTAAGATACTCTTATTGAGGAATTGATATTGCTTTGTCGTCCCAACAAGCCACAGCCAGGGCAAAAGCATCTCAGGCGCAAAGATGCGAGCTGGTGCCAGAGCCATAGAGACTCGCCCCTTGCGCTGAGGATGAAGATACCGACTTCGCCTCGGCCAACAGCCGGTAGAGTTCAATCCACCAATGACCGGACGACAAACGACAGAAGCCTACTCTGGAGATGGAAGAGCAGCTCTCACCCACTTGCTTACAGATCCTTGTCCACGGCTGACTTTGATAGGAAACGTCGTTTAGTGAACTCTTAGAAATGAACAGTCAGTTGTTCTAAATTGTACCTGCTGCGTGCTGTGAAGTTTCCCTACAACTAGTTGCATTTAACCACTGAGGGCCTTTTTGTGTTAGGTTACTCGTACCTGCAGTGTTGCAGACTTCATTATTCCACAAGTCATAAAGATAAGTAAACTTTTTTACTTTTTGTTTGACACTGTTACTAATTTGTTGGAGTGCTGTAGAATCTTCGTTCTCCTATCCTGTAAGCTGACCCTGGGGCATAGCTGTGTAATAGTGGCAGGGAGAAATTGTCATAGCGGTGTACTGTACAGAAGGCTTTTCACGAACTCACACCTCGGTCTACCGTAACAGCAGTGGCAACTCGTCCTCCACAGCAGTAGCGACGAAACCTTTACAGAATTCGCGACGAGGGTTTACCAAAGATATTACGTGAATTATTAAATTTCCAATTACTTACTTTATATGGGATGCCGCTAGCTTTTTATTAGCAGAACACGAGAAGCTGCACAATTACATCCCACTTTAGAGTCACAAATAATTTCCGTTCTTCAAGAAAATGATGAACTTCGTATTTCTGTACATACTATCACACTGTTGTTACCTATATTTCCAAATAACCAGAGTTTTCTAATTAACTCTTAACACCGAGTGCGGCAGACATGTCTGTCCTCCGAGGCTACCCATCCAGCTCTTATCTTACATCCAAACCCCTTCGCCCCCCATCCAAGTTAGGCGCAATACAAAGATCATCGAAGTGCCTCGTTTGCTTTTTCCTTTAGCAGTTGTTTATTATTCTGCTGGTTATTAATACTTTTGAAATAATGTAATGATAGCACAGTGTACAGATGCTTCAAATATGAAATCCAAGTAAATATGCTGCGTAGTTTGCCTAACATTAACAACAGAAAATTATCATTTTGGCGTGCAGCTTCGGTGCAACAGGTAATGGCGGTGAGGGACCACAATTTACGCGGTCTTTCTCACGACAACCGTACCGAACAAACCATCTGTAATCGGTACCTCGCACCACATTACGTCATCTTGCCACTGCTTCTTCCTCAACTGCTCTATGAAGAGCTTCTAGTAGCCGCATACAATGGCTGAAATTCCAGAAATATTACACATCACCCTCCTTCTGAGATTTTCTAAAATTGAGATGTCTTGGAGACATCAATGAATTTTGGAAACAAGCACATTTTTAGACAAATTTTTATAATTTTTTCAGTTATCATCTCTCAAGTGCCATACCATTCCACTATGCTTGTAACTTCTTTTTTTTCAAGACTTGAATCTGTTTTATATGTTATAAATTAATTTGTAAGATGATAGACTTAATTATTTTGTGATAAGAAAAAACTAATTGCTACCATCAATAAACTAGTGTATAACTTTATATCACAAAATTATTAATCTTTAGTAAGACTTTCTACACTACTTATATCATTCATTGAATAGTTACGATTTAGAAAGTTGTGTCAGTCTGCACCATTATGTTGTAGACATTCTTTCGTTTACTTACAAACTACAATTTCTGTTAGAATACTGTACAGCATTCCATTCACTCCTAACCAAGTTCCAGTCACAAATTTTTATACTGCTGTTTAGCTAATGTCGACGCATTCCCATAGATTAAATTCAACAAAATAAATATCATAAGAAGTTAAATTATTATTCACTTTTGGCCTATTGCTGTTCTTAAAGTGGGCCACTATATACCTCTTATATCGGGGCATTGCCGTCCTTCCAGTTCGATGAAACTATTTTGTTGTCACCATGTCGCTCTGCCCTTAATTATATTTGAATGCGTCATAAAGACGTTGACTTCACATGATTAGAAATAAAACAATCACCACACGAATACATTTCACAAATACACTCCTGGAAATGGAAAAAAGAACACATTGACACCGGTGTGTCAGACCCACCATACTTCCTCCGGACACTGCGAGAGGGCTGTACAAGCAATGATCACACGCACGGCACAGCGGACATACCAGGAACCGCGGTGTTGGCCGTCGAAGGGCGCTAGCTGCGCAGCATTTGTGCACCGCCGCCGTCAGTGTCAGCCAGTTTGCCGTGGCATACGGAGCTCCATCGCAGTCTTTAACACTGGTAGCATTCCGCGACAGCGTGGACGTGAACCGTATGTGCAGTTGACGGACTTTGAGCGAGGGCGTATAGTGGGCATGCGGGAGGCCGGGTGGACGTACCGCCGAATTGCTCAACACGTGGGGCGTGAGGTCTCCACACTACATCGATGTTGTCGCCAGTGGTCGACGGAAGGTGCACGTGCCCGTCGACCTGGGACCGGACCGCAGCGACGCACGGATGCACGCCAAGACCGTAGGATCCTACGCAGTGCCGTAGGGGACCGCACCGCCACTTCCCAGCAAATTAGGGACACTGTTGCACCTGGGGTATCTATGAGGACCATTCGCAACCGTCTCCATGAAGCTGGGCTACGGTCCCGCACACCGTTAGGCCGTCTTCTGCTCACGCCCCAACATCGTGCAGCCCGCCTCCAGTGGTGTCGCGACAGGCGTGAATGGAGGGACGAATGGAGACGTGTCGTCTTCAGCGATGAGAGTCGCTTCTGCCTTGGTGCCAATGATGGTCGTATGCGTGTTTGGCGCCGTGCAGGTGAGAGCCACAATCAGGACTGCATACGACCGAGGGACACAGGGCCAACACCCGGCATCATGGTGTGGGGAGCAATCTCCTACACTGGCCGTACACCTCTGGTGATCGTTGAGGGGACACTGAATAGTGCACGGTACATCCAAACCGTCATCGTTCTACCATTCCTAGACCGGCAAGGGAACTTGCTGTTCCAACAGGACAATGCACGTCCGCATGTATCCCGTGCCACCCAACGTGCTCTAGAAGGTGTAAGTCAACTACCCTGGCCAGCAAGATGTCCGGATCTGTCCCCCATTGAGCATGTTTGGGACTGGATGAAGCGTCGTCTCACGCGGTCTGCACGTCCAGCACGAACGCTGGTCCAACTGAGGCGCCAGGTGGAAATGGCATGGCAAGCCGTTCCACAGGACTACATCAAGCATCTCTACGATCGTCTCCATGGGAGAATAGCAGCCTGCATTGCTGCGAAAGGTGGATATACACTGTACTAGTGCCGACATTGTGCATGCTCTGTTGCCTGTGTCTATGTGCCTGTGGTTCTGTCAGTGTGATCATGTGATGTATCTGACCCCAGGAATGTGTCAATAAAGTTTCCCCCTCCTGGGACAATGAATTCATGGTGTTCTTATTTCAATTTCCAGGAGTGTACTTGGAGACCTTTTACACAACATTTGCAAGAAGCCCACAGCATCAACACGTACTGATGATTATATTGTCCATGATTTGGTGTTGCGTTGCGAAACTCCAGATTTTGCAGAGTGGTGTTGAGTTCAACAACTGTCGGTCCATTCTTCCATCTCCAACCTCAGCATACAGCTCCAATACAGTTACATGCAACAATACAAAATGCATTAAATAATTTTCGTAATTATTTTAAATAAGCATGTTTTCATGCACTATCACAATATAAATGCGTTGTACGTAATATTTTGTTCCATTTTTACGTCGTACTTACGACAGTGATTCATCTGTGTATTTGTTTTGGTCGCAGCTGTAATTACCAACAGCTAGGTTATTGTCCTTCGCGCTCTTTAAGAGATCTGTGCTTGTTCGCACAACCTGCTTCGCTAATGACGCAAGCCTCTACTCGGCGTCACCTGCTCTTTAAATCGTAGCTATGGTGGTTTACAATTGCGATGCGCAGATACATCGAGGATCGAGGATACATTTCCGGATCTTGCTTCAATCATAATGCACGAACACTCATTTGCCAAATCATTGCTTCATTCCACAGTGTGATGATGATGATGTTTGGTTTGTGGGGCGCTCAAGTGCATGGCCATCAGCGCCCGTAAAAGTCCCAGCTTTTACACAGTCCACATCTTGTTACACATCCAATCTAGCCACTGTCACGAATGATGATGATAAGGACAACACAAACATCCAGTCCCCAGGCAGGGAAAATCCCCAACACTGCCGGGAATCGAGCCCAGGACCCCGTGATCCAGAGGCATCAACGCTAACCACTTTCTTTTTATTCCACAAAAACAGTAACAAAAATGAAGTCACATAAATAAGCTGACAGATAATTGCAGTCATAAATTGCAGCATTCAAAGAGTGAGCAATCATATTCAGTGTTTAGCAGTAGCACACATTTCGCACCTTCATTGTCACCTTCAACTGGTGGTAGTTCAGCAGCACATTTTCTGCTTCTGCGGCCTGAGGTTCCGCTTCATCATTTCCCAGACCCAAATTAATCATTCAGTGAATTCTTGATATGTGTTCCTTTCAGGGTAAATTACGTGGACAAAAGAGTAGTCCCGAACAGCGACATCACAAAATTCTTCACTGCCTTGTTATTTTTGTCTGTTCCAGCCTTCTAAACGCATCCTTGGGGAGTTCAAAAAAATGGCTCTGAGCACTATGGGACTTAACATCTATGGTCATCAGTCCCCTAGAACTTAGAACTGCTTAAACCTAACTAACCTAAGGACATCACACAACACCCAGCCATCACGAGGCAGAGAATATGTCTGACCCCGCCGGTAATCGAACCCGGGAACCCGTGCGTGGGAAGCGAGAACGCTATCGCACGACCACGAGATGCGGGCGAGGATTTTAAGATCTTCCTTTATATCAGACACCAGATGTTTGCCGTCAAACTCTGTATCTGTTGTACTGCTGATTTCTTTCTCATGTGTGACTCGCAGTTGAGGTTAGAGTCGGGAACGTGACCCAACCCATTCTCTCTCTACTAGGAATCCAGTTCCCAACCTATACCATTTCTGTTGAAGACAATTCGCAGCATGTTGCCATATTTCTTATTGTGATTATGATATTTAAGTATTTTCTCGAATTAATTTTCCATATTGATTTTGTATTCAATATATTCATCGCTCACAATATTGTTAACAACGTAACTTGTATATTTGGCAATCAAAAAAATCACTGCGTTATTTTTTGCCTGAGGGTTGTAACTTTCTTCTTGTGTGAAGAAGATGTTAGTCGGTACATTGTTTGCTGAAGTTCTTGTTATTTGAGTAATTTTCTCTCTGGCCCACCTCTAGTAGATAATCCGATCTCCACATGTGTAACGATGAGGCACACTATCAACGAGGTTGCATTTGTTGCACAGCTTAGTGTCACTTAAACCGATGGCAAAGAGACGCTCATTAGTGCTGATGATGTTATTGACTTTCTTGTACCACTCTGTTCTCACGTCAGACGAAAGAACATCACTACCGATGTTTTTCCAGACCACATTCCAAGCTATTCCAGCGTATTTAGTTTCTATGTTCTTTTTCCTTTCATGTTTCCGTCTTTCTGCTAAAATCGCCTTTGCTGTGACGTTTTTGGAGTTTAAAAGCTTTTTGCTGAGATAACTTAGTTCAAGATAATGTGTTCTGGCTTAAAACTTATTTGTTGTATATTTATCGGCGGCTCTACACTTTCTGGCCTGACAATATCGTATTATTTGTGCTGTAACACATCCTGGATCATTACACATTATGCTCCATGTTCGTTTGACATACAATGCCATCGCTTTAGACCTGATGCCGGTTAGATCCATTCCTCCATGGCTTGGATCCAAAACTGCTATCTTCACCGGCACTCGAAACAATTCCTCTTTCCACAAGAACTTTGCTATGGTGGACATGATAGTCTTCTCCACCACTGATGGAATGGGGAGAAACTGTGCTATGTAGTAGGCCTTGGATAAAACATAAGTGTTGATAAACGGTATTATCTGGAACTGGTATATGCTACGTTGACAGTTTGAAATCAAAGATCCCTTGATTTTTCTTGCCACTTCCCGCCAATTTATTGCTATCATTTTTAAAAGCGGAGTTGTCATTGCTGTTCCAAGAGCTTACACCACGAGCTGCGGACATTCAACAGTATGAGGTATAACTCCTTCTATATGTATCACTGTTGCTACAAAAAGTACTAGTGGAACTCAATTCATATAATGACAGTGTATTTTGTACTGACTTTCGTATACGAGCATTGTGTAATTTTGTAATGTGTAAGATCTAATTATTCTTAGCTAGACATCTATTCCACCATCGAACATGTTGAAAACTAGCGTGTGTTTTCACTCACTGTACTTCATACTACGTGGCCTTCTATTTAAACCTGATCTCCTACATTTATGTCTGTTATGAGTTTTCCATGTCATTTCTGTGTGCTACGTCTTCAGTATGTCTACTCCCTTGAACTTCATAAATTTTTTGCGGAAACCACTTCGCCCATAAATACTACTTAATGGCCGACTTACAAGTCACCTTTTGTCTTTCCTGCCTCACTCTTCATAAATGACTGGCCGACTTTAATTGTTGTGGTGAAAAATTTTAATTTTTTTATTTTCAGACAATTACTACCTGTTCGTCCGTCCGTCCGATGCGAGGTAACTGCGTCGTAGTATGGGGACGCCACACATAAACAAACAAACACGACGTCAGTCGGCTACAGCGCACGGAAGAGACAGTATTCCTGCTAACGAGGCTCCCTGGCTGGCAGTTGACTGTTCGCTAATTTGGACGAGAGTGCATTAAACATGTCAGATGTATTCCGTGTGCAATATGAATCCAGCAAATATAGTGGACGGACGGACAGATAATAATAGTGTGAAAATAAAAAAACTAATCTTTCCACTGGAAGGAAGACTTGAAAATAAGGACCTCTCTTTCCGCAGCTGCTCACGCTAACCACGGGAACACGGCGCTCCTAAGCTTACACTGTCCTTGATGTTGCTTATCTTGCACATGGACTACTCAGTTTATATATTTACCTTATTTTTTTCATAGCTCCACACAACTTCTTCCTTTCTTCTCCATTGACCTGTATTCAGTTTTTCAAGGCTTATCCGCCGTGCCAACTTATAACTAAATCCGAGGGGGGTGCGATGGGGAGGTCCCTTATTATAGCATAGATTTTACATGTTTTTGAACATGTCCAACGACGAACAAATGTTTGTATCCATTTTGTGAGGTGTGAAGGAGACCATATGAACACACTAAACTCTCAATTTCATGTTCTGGCCAATAGACCTTCCACTGCTGTCCACTGATGTTTGTCTGGATTTTTTCTACGGTACAACACACTTATGTGTGACATAGCACTTGCTCACCTCGTCATACGGTTTCATACTCCAGTCAGTTTTTTATATTTTATTGGTGTAATCGCTATTCAATTCCCTTCTCTCTTACTAACGGGCCGGCCGAGGTGGTCTAGCGGTTCTAGGCGCGCAGTCAGGAACCGCGCGACTGCTACGGGCGCAGGTTCGAATCCTGCCTTGGGCATGGATGTGTGTGATGTCCTTAGGTTAGTTAGGTTTAAGTAGTTCTAAGTTCTAGGGGACTGATAACCACAGATGTTAAGTCCCATAGTGCTCAGAGCCATTTGAACCATCTTACTAACGGTAAGCTATTCGCGACTGGACCAGACCCGAAACGCCTACTAATTTTCTGGCTCTGTATGATTCCCATCTCTTACCTGAGTATGTTCCCTATTTTGATTATTATAATATTGCCTATTTTCACAGTAATAACTTCTTCTGTCCGTACCCCTTTGAAAACTGCCTCTCCCTCTTCTGGATTCGATGCGACCGTGGCTCGGTTGTCTGTTTTCCTCCCAGTCACTCCGTTCATCATTTCGATTTTTACCTCTGTTTCGGCTTTGCTGTCTGTCGGTACGGCGGTCTGTCGTTCACCTGTTCTTTCTCCAGCCTGTTGCCGGAAAACGTGTCTAATTACTCCAGCACGTGCTTTAGGTGACTGACATCACATTTATTCACACTAATTAACTTCTCCTATACAGATAGTGGAAATTTAAGTCGAATAATTTCTACCACTTGCAAAGCATCTGTCCTAAAATAATTATTTCTAACACTGTTTTGTGTGCTAGTAGACAAGTATTGATTCAGAAACACTTCCACAAATTCTTTATATGTTTTACCTGTGTTAATGACCGCCGTTCCCCACGATATTGCTTCTTCTTCTAACCTGCTAGTCACGAATTTGATTTTTTCCTGTTCGGTCAAGTTTTCAGGAATGACGCCTTCAAACTCCCTTAATATAGAACATATAAGCGTTAACATTATTTGCTACAACACTTAAATGGACAACACCTTTCTTTCTTTCTTGTTCACTTCAAATTTCGCTTTTTGTTTAATTTCATTTTCTATTTTGCCTTGCATCTCAGAGAGTACTTTCTGCTTTATTTGTCTCCGTTTGCCCTGAATCGCCATTGCGTTGCCTTTACAAGAAGATTCTACATGTGAATTATTACGACTAAGTATTTAATGGTCTTTTTATTAATTTGTAAGTTATTCCATTGTACTGTATGCTTATCTTGACATGATTTGATATCTTTGCTTTGCACTTGTCTTACATTACTAATCTGATTAACTGTTGTTTCTATCATTCCATTTTCATGATACAAATTTTTATTTCACCTATTGATTTCATGGTCAACCTTTTGATTTATTTCTGCCTTATGGACTTCTAAATTTTCATACTCTTCTTTTGTTCGTAATCTCTCTTCTTACAACATCCCACAGTTTCAGCTTCAGAAATTGCAACCTTTTGTAAGTACTGAACTTACGGCTGATTTGAGCTGTTGCTGCAGTGGCTTCTTCTAAACCCTTATATATTTTACTGCATGTTTCCTCCATTTTTTCTTTTAATTCCGTATGTATTTATTACTTAGACATTTTCACTCCCAAGATTAATTTTACCATAGACTTCAGATACTGATCATCATCCTAGGTTGGTAAAGTGTCAGCTGCTGCTGTACCATGACTTAACATACGTAACTCAACCATTGGCTCATTAATAATGTCAACATTAGAGTCACTTTCTCTGGCATCGTCTTTGCATTGAATCATTTCGTTTTGACTAGGTACTACAAATCCTAAAACTCTACCATCAGGTGAGCAAGATATATGAGACAGGCAAAATGCCCTCAGACTTCAAGAAGAATATAATAATTCCAATCCCAAAGAAAGCAGGTGTTGACAGATGTGAAAATTACCGAACTATCAGTTTAATAAGTCACAGCTGCAAAATACTAACGCGAATACCTTACAGACGTATGGAAAATCTGGTAGAAGCGGACCTCGGGGAAGATCAGTTTGGATTCCGTAGAAATGTTGGAACACGTGAGACAATACTAACCTCACGACTTATCTTAGCAGAAAGATTCAGAAAAGGCAAACCTACGTTTCTAGCATTTATAGACTTAGAGAAAGCTTTTGACAATGTTAACTGGAATACTCTCAAATTCTGAAGGTGGCAGGGGTAAAATACAGGGAGCGAATGGCTATTTACAATTTGTTCAGAAAGTAGATGGCAGTTATAAGAGTCGAGGGGCATGAAAGGGAAGCAGTGGTTGGGAAAGGAGTGAGACAGGGTTGTAGCCTCTCCCTGATGTTATTCAATCTGCATATTGAGCAAGCAGTAAAGGAAACAAAAGAAAAAATCGGAGTTGGATTAAAATTCATGGAGAAGAATTAAAAACTCTGAGGTTCGCCGATGACATTGTAAATGTGTCAGAGACAGCAAAGGACTTGAAAGAACAGTTGAACAGAACGGACAGTGTCTTGAAAGGAGGATATAAGATGAACATCAATAAAAATAAAACGAGGATAATGGAAAGTAGTCAAATTAAATCGGGTGATGCTGAGGGCATTAGATTAGGAAATGAGACACTTAAAGTAGTAAAGGCGTTTTGCTATTTAGGGAGCAAAATAACTGATTATCGTCGAAGTAGAGAGGATATAAAATTTAGACTGGCAATGGCAAGGAAATCTTTTCTGAAGAAGAGAAATTTGTTAACATCGAGTATAGATGTAAGTGTCAGGAAGTTGTTTCTGAAAGTATTTGTATGGAGTGCAGCCATGTATGGAAGTGAAACATGGACGATAACTAGTTTGGACAAGAAGAGAACAGAAGCTTTCGAAATGTGGTGCTACAGAAGAATGCTGAAGATAAGGTGGGTAGATCACGTAAGTAACGAGGAAGTATTGAATAGGATTGGGGAGAAGAGAAGTTTGTGGCACAACTTGACTAGAAGAAGAGATCGGTTGGTAGGACATGTCTTGAGGCATCAGGGGATCACAAATTTAGCATTGGAGGGCAGCGTAAAGGGTAAGAATCGTAGAGAGAGACCAAGATGTAGGTTGCAGTAGGTACTGGGAGATGAAGAAGCTTGCACAGAATAGAGTAGCATGGAGAGTGCATCAAACCAGTCTCAGGACTGAAGACCACAACAACAACAACTAAAAATCCTGGGTTTACATTATCATTGTTTGCCCCTAAATCAATATTTACACTGCCCTCATTATTAGTTAACTCTACATTTTCTGTGAAATCATTCATGGCTAATTCTCAATGTGATTATTGGTAATGGAATTTGCTATCTCGGATTCAACACCCAAGTCTGAACCTACATTTTCATTTCGGTTATTTGTGGTTACATTCGACATATCACTAAGCCCATACCTGAGTTCATTATTATTTATTTGTATTTGACCCACCACTTCTCAGGGGGTGTCTTACTTTTCCGCAGACATACCTATAATAATGTTACAATTACAAATCTTAGACCGCCATAAGCAAGCGCAACACTGACACTAGTTTCTTCCTCAGTATTACTGCCGCTGATTCCCGCAACTGTGGGCTGCACCGCTGTCTGTAACTCCGCTGATGTAGTGTGCTGGAGCTGGCACTTCCAGCGCCCCTCAGTGTTAACTGCGGCAGCCGCTGCTTGCCGCCGCCGCACCTATTGTCTGTGGCTGTCTCACGCAGCTCTGCACACTGCGCCGTCTCGTAGCATGAAGAATCTTCAAGTGGAGGTTTATAACGTAATCCCATGGACCGCGCACACTACGTTACCTTTTATTCTCGTAACAATTCCTACTCTTCAGTTACCGATACTATTTCCAGCGTAACGGAAAATTAGATTTTGCAGCATCAGATATTACAGTTGAACTAAAATCAGTTCAAACACAGTTCAAAGCCTGGTTAATACAGTTCTCAAGCTGTTTGTAAGTAGGCTGTTTAGGTTTTAATGTTGGTAACGCCACGTAGCGCTCTCATAATCACTGGCCACGTGCAGTCTGTGGCTCGTTGGCATTGTTGAAATATTCTCTACTGTAGTGTTGGGCAGTTGGCTGTTAACAGCGCGTAGCGTTGCACAGTTGGAGAAGAGCCGCTAGCAGTGGTGGATGTGGGGAGAGAGATGGCGAAGTTTTGAGAGCGGATGAACTGGACGTGTGTCCATGAGAGACAGTAAATTTGTAAGACTGTATGTCATGAACTGATATTACGACTTCTGAACACTACTAAGGTAAATACATTGTTTGTTCTCTATCAAAATCTTTCATTTGCTAACTGTGCCTATCAGTATTTAGTGCCTTCAGTAGTTTGAATCTTTTATTTAACTGGCAGTAGTGGCGCTCGCTGTATTGCAGTAGTTCCAGTAACGAAGATTTTTGTGACGAAAGCGATTCATGAAAGGTACAGGTTATTGTTAGTCAGGGCCATTCTTTTGTAGGGATTTTTGAAAGTCAGATTGCGTTGCGCTAAAAATATTGTGTGTCAGTGTAGTGTTGATCAGAATAAGTAAAGAGCGAAATGTCTGAGTACGTTAAATTCTGCTCAGCTGTTTGAAAATCAAATAACGTAACGGGTTTACCAGCAAAGTAATTCAATAATTTTTCTAAGGGGACGTTTCATATTCTTTGGTCCTTCACAGTTCAAACGTATTACAGTTCTTACACGGTTCGCAGGTCGGTTACAGTTCATAGTTGTCACTAATGAAATCTAGCCTTATAATTCCGTAGCCCGTCGACTTCAACGATTATTCCTGCAAGGGATGCCATGTACGGTATTTTGAAAAAAGACAGTGTGTGAGAGAGAGAAAGATATATATGTATATATACCTGCGTATCATAAACATCTCACCGAGCGAGGTAGCGCAGTGGTTAGACACTGGACTCGCATTCGGGAGGACGACGGTTCAATCCCGCGTCCGGCCATCCTGATTTAGGTTTTCCGTGATTTCCCTAAATCACTCCAGGCAAATGCCGGGATGGTTCCTCTGAAAGGGCACGGCCAACTTCCTTCCCCATCCTTCCCTAATCCGATGAGACCGATGACCACGCTGTCTGGTCTCCTTCCCCATACAACCAACCAACCAACGATAAACATCTCCTCTCGAAAATATTTCCACTTCACACCTGCTCTGTGTTACCGCCGATAATGTGCCACTGACCTCATTATTAAGAAGACTGCAGAAAATCCGAAGTACATATTTTCTTCTAACGCCCTGAGAGGAACGCATAAGTTTGTAATAAACGATAACGAATATGAAATCTTCTTTAGTTGTTGTCCCCTGCGCAGTAAACAGCACGTAGGTCGTGAATCCATTATTTTGGAGCTGTTAGAAACTCTTAGCGAGTAACTGATATTTTGTCATTTATTAAATTTCCAATTAGTTTGTTTACATTCGATGCCACTCACTTTTCATTTGCAGAACACGAGAAACTGCACAATTACATTCCACTTCAGAGTCACAAATAATTTCCATTCTTCAACAATAAAAATGGTTCAAATGGCTCTGAGGACTATGGCACTCAACTGCTGTGGTCATCAGTCCCATAGAACTTAGAACTACTTAAACCTAACTAACCTAAGGACATCACACACATCCATGCCCGAGGCAGGATTTGAACCTGGCACGGTTCCAGACTGTGCGCCTTGACATTCTTTAACAAAATAATGAACTACGTATTGCTCTAAATACTGTCAAACTGTTCTAAACTATATTTCCAAATAACCAGAGTTTGCTATAAACTCTTAACACCGGCTGCGGCAGACAACACGTCTCTTCTCCGAGGCTACCCATCCAGCTCTGATCTTATAGCCGAACCACTTCGTCCGCCATCCAAGCTACGCGCGATACGAAGATCACTGAAGCTCTTCGTCTGCCTTTACGTTTACCAGTTGTGTATTATGCTGCTGGTCAATAATACTTGAGAAGTATTGGATTGGTAGCACGCTGTAGAGAGTTGCTTTAGATATGAAATGCAAGTAAATACGCTGTGTAGGTTGTCTAACATAAATGGAAATTATTATTTTGGCTCGCAACTTCCAGTCCAGCCAGTCGAAGAGAAGGACCACAGTTCTGGTGGTCTTCCTCAGGATAGCCGTGGAGGACAAGCCATCTGTGATCGGTACCCTCTTGCCACTGGTTCCTTCTCAACTGCTCTACGAAGAGCTTCTAGTAGCTGAATATGATGGCTGTAAAACCAGAAATATTGCAATTGCTTTAAGACATTATTTACTTTACAAATCGAACAAAATTGGTAAAGTCCATTTGGAAGAAAATAGATTTTGGAAAACATCTGTGCTCACACTTTTACCCTTTAACTTAATCAGTTCGAGACTGCTACAATTTTAGATCTAATATATATTATGTATGCCGAATAGCTTGTAGGATTTCGGACACGCTAAACCGTAAGCATTACTACGAGGTACGCTACGTAGCCAAAAAGATGTAATGTACACTCCTGGAAATCGAAATAAGAACACCGTGAATTCATTGTCCCAGGAAGGGGAAACTTTATTGACACATTCCTGGGATCAGATACATCACATGATCACACTGACAGAACCACAGGCACATAGACACAGGCAACAGAGCATGCACAATGTCGGCACTAGTACAGTGTATATCCACCTTTCGCAGCAATGCAGGCTGCTATTCTCCCATGGAGACGATCGTAGAGATGCTGGATGTAGTCCTGTGGAACAGCTTGCCATGCCATTTCCACCTGGCGCCTCAGTTGGACCAGCGTTCGTGCTGGACGTGCAGACCGCGTGAGACGACGCTTCATCCAGTCCCAAACATGCTCAATGGGGGACAGATCCGGACATCTTGCTGGCCAGGGTAGTTGACTTACACCTTCTAGAGCATGTTGGGTGGCACGGAATACATGCGGACGTGCATTGTCCTGTTGGAACAGCAAGTTCCCTTGCCGATCTAGGAATTGTAGAACGATGGGTTCGATGACAGTTTGTATGTACCGTGCACTATTCAGTGTCCCCTCGACGATCACCAGAAGTGTACGGCCAGTGTAGGAGATCGCTCCCCATACCATGATGCCGGGTGTTGGCCCTGTGTCCCTCGGTCGTATGCAGTCCTGATTGTGGCGCTCACCTGCACGGCGCCAAACACGCATATGACCATCATTGGCACCAAGGCAGAAGCGACTCTCATCGCAGAAGACGACACGTCTCCATTCGTCCCTCCATTCACGCCTGTCGCGACACCACTGGAGGCGGGTTGCACGATGTTGGTGCGTGAGCGGAAGACGGCCTAACGGTGTGCGGGACCGTAGCCCAGCTTCATGGAGACGGTTGCGAATGGTCCTCGCCGATACCCCAGGAGCAACTGTGTCCCTAATTTGCTGGGAAGTGGCGGTGCGGTCCCCTACGGCACTGCCTAAGATCCTACGGTTTTGGCGTGCATCCGTGCGTCGCTGCGGTCCGGTCCCAGATCGACGGGCACGTGCACCTTCCGCCGACCACTGGCGACAACATCGATGTACTGTAGAGACCTCACGCCCCACGTGTTGAGCAATTCGGCGGTACGTCCACCCGGCCTCCCGCATGCCCACTATACGCCCTCGCTCAAAGTCCGTCAACTGCACATACGGTTCACGTCCACGCTGTCACGGCATGCTACCAGTGTTAAAGACTGCGATGGAGCTCCGTATGCCACGGCAAATAGGCTGACACTGACGGCGGCGGTGCACAAATGCTGCGCAGCTAGCGCCATTCGACGGCCAACACCGCGGTTCCTGGTGTGTCCGCTGTGCCGTGCGTGTGATCATTGCTTGTACAGCCCTCTCGCAGTGTCCGGAGGAAGTATGGTGGGTCTGACACACCGGTGTCAATGTGTTCTTTTTTCCATTTCCAGGAGTGTATATATACGTTAAGTTGTAGATCTTGTGGTCACTTTCACTCGACTTCAGCAACATTTTAATGGCTTCTATCATGCTCTTTCATTTACAGCATCACAAAATTTTCTCCGGAATGCAGCCAATAGATTCATGGGTAAGCAAATACATTATTCTTTCAATTTCGCCAAGGTAATTGCCCCCACGCCCTTTGGTTACTTTGACAGGACGACCGAAAAAGTCTTCCTAATTCGAGCACACACCGTCCTGCGGCATTTCCGACCACACGGTACGTCGAGAAGTGAATTACTTCGCCTCCATTACTATTACTTCCCTCATTCCATAGATGCGACGTAAGTTGTGTCCTATTAGCGAACATAATTGTCTTCGGTTTACCAATACCCACAACCTAACAATTGGCGAGGTTTTTTTTATGAACAGCCTTTCCTGTTGATTTCCGAATACGATACAGGTTGACAGATTTTGAGAAAATTTCGACTACAACTAAAATATAGGCGAAATTGCCCGTAGTTTTGGGCAGTGGACAGCTCTTATACTCTGCATAGAACCACAATCTTTATTATACGAAACCTTTACCCCTTGGCATGTATCCAAGTTTTTATCCTTTCTGTAATCTTTTTCAGGATATTACTGAATGTCACTGCTTCAGCTATTTTCTACGAGCAGTTTTTAGATCTGACTATATATATACAAGTTGCTAACAGTCAGTTATCTCTGTGACGTAGTTGATTTGCCAACACACTGACCACTCGTCATTTTTCCTCTTTCTGCATATAAACGATACTTTGTTATAGATTTTATAGTATTCTTTCAGCTTTCCTCCATCACTACTTTTCTCGTTACGTTTAGTTTTGACCATTATCGGATGGACCGTCAGTGACCGAGCACCTCGTGCTCCTGCTGCTAAGAAGGCGGGTACACCGTTCGTTTGTTGTATATTTTTACGAACTTCTACCAGGAGCAGGTTATTTATTTACGGATACCCGTTTAGTTACTAGATTATTTTTGTAATTTCTTGCGTGTTCGAGTGCTTACTAGGCACATGCTTTTATTTTAATAACAGTGTAGCGTACCGTACCGCCGTTACTATCGACGCTCGTATCGTACACACTTTTGTTTGTTTTGATCAGTTTCGCTCGGTGTCCAATAGACTGTCAGTGACAGAGCACCTCGCGTTCGTTTTGCTAAGAAGTCGAGTACACCGTTCGTTTGTTGTATATTTTTACGAGCTTCAAACGCGAGCAACTGCGGTAATGGATGGGAACCGTGATTGCTCTGTACAGATGCGAGCTGAGTTGGCGACCCTTCGCTCGCAGCTCCAGGCTGCGTTGGCTTCCGTCACACAGCTTGAGGCTGCTGCCAAGGGGCATCGCTGTGTGGAGTCAGACGCACAGATGCGAGAGACGTCGAGCACTTCCCACGTGTCCCCCGTCCGGTCCACTGCTGTAGCCGCCCGGGTACTGCCTGCACTGAGGTTGATCCCTCCCCCTTGGTCGAGTAGCAGACCATTCCAGAGTCTGGCAGGCAGCGAAAAAGTTTAGGAGAGGCCGATCGTAGGGCCTCCCCGGTTCGTTTGACGAACAGGTTTCGGACGTTATCCGTGGCTGGCGATGACTCTGAGCCGGATGCAGTCGTCCACCCTGTTCTAGAGGAAGCTTCTCGGCACGCAAGGTTCGGGTGTTCAGAGGGTGGGTTTGCTGGTAGTTGGGAGCTCCCACGTTAGGCGCATAATTGGGCCCCTTAGGAACATGAGCCGGCCGCGGTGGTCTGGCGGTTCTAGGCGCGCAGTCCGGAACCGTGCGACTGCTACTGTCGCAGGTTCGAATCCTGCCTCGGGCATGGATGTGCGTGATGTCCTTAGGTTAGTTAGGTTTAAGTAGTTCTAAGTTCTAGGGGACTAATGACCACAGCAGTTGAGTCCCATAGTGCTCAGAGCCATTTTTTTTTAGGAACATGACTGCCAAGGAGGCCAAAGAAGCCCGAGTGCACTACGTGTACAAACCGGCGGGCGTCATTTCAGATGTGGAAAGGCTGTTGCCGGATGCTGTGAAGAGCACAGGGTACAGCCAACTGCCGGTGGTGGCTCATGTCAAAAGTAATGACGTATGTCGCTTAGGATCGGAGCAAATTCTGTCTGGATTTGGGCGGCTAGGGGAAATGTTAAGACTGCCAGTATTGCTTGCGAGATTAAGGCGGATCTCACCATCTGCAGCATCGTCCATAGAACCGACTGTGGTATTTTGGTGCAGAGCCGAGTGGAGGCTCTGAATCAGAGGCTGAGCCGGTTCTGTGACCGTGTATGCTGCAGATTTCTTACCTTGCGCCATCGGGTGGTGGGTTCCGGGTTCCGCTTAATAGGTCAGGATTCCACTACACACAGGAAGCGGCTACACGGGGGCTGCGTGGAAGCGACTGGGCGCATTTTCTAGGTTAAAGGGCCTAGGGGAACCACAGAAAGGGCGTCCATCTAGAAGGGGGCACGTAAAACACAGTGAGTTAGTTGTAGAAACGATCGGTATTGTAGTTGTAAATTGTCGTAGCTGTGTTGGGAAAGAACCAGAGCTCCAATCCCTAATAGGAAGCACTGAATCTCAAATAGTTAATCGTACAGAAAGCTGCGAAATAAGCTGAGCATAAATTTTTTCCAACGACATTGTAGTGTTCAGAAAGGATAGATTAAATACAATTGGTTGTGGAGTATTTATTGCTATCAGAAGTAGTTTGCCTTGTTGTGAAATTGAAGTACATACTTCCGGCGAATTAAGGGATTATACTTGACAATCGGACTAAACTATTAATTGATTCGTTTCACCGACTCCCCGACTCAGAAGAACTACATCTAAACCTACATAGATAGTCTGCAAATCACATTTAATTGCCTGGCAGAGGGTTCATCGTACCACCTTCACAATTCTCTATTGTTCCAATCTCGTATAGCGCGCGGCATGAGTGAACACCTATGTCTTTCCGTACGAGCTCTGGTTTCCCTTATTTTACCGTGGTGATCGTTCCTCCCTATGTAGGTCGGTGTCAACTAAATATTTTCGCATTCGGAGGAGAAAGTTGGTGATCGGAGTTTCTTGAGAAGATTCCGTCGCAACGAAAAACGCCTTTCTTTTAATGATGTCCGCCGGCGGCTGTGGCCGAGCGTTTCTAGGTGCTTCAGTCCGGAACCGCGCGACTGCTACGGTCGGAGGTTCGAATCCTGCCTCGGGCATGGATGTGTGTGATGTCCTTGGGTTAGTGAGGTTTAAGTAGTTCTAAGTTCTAGGGGACTGATGACCCCAGATGCAAAGTCCCATAGTGCTCAGAGCAATTTGAACCATTGTTTTTAATTATGTCCAGCCCAAATCCTGTATCATTTCTGTAACACTCTCTCCCATATTTCGCTACAGCACAAAACGTGCTGCCCTTCCTTGAACTTTTTCGATGTACTCCGTCAGTCCTATCTGGTAAGGTTCCGACATCGTGCAGCAATATTCTAAAAGAGGACGGAGAAGCGAAGTATAGGCAGTCCACTTAGTAGGTCTGTTACATTTTCTAAGTGCCCTGCCACAACATTTTCTATGTGTTCCTTCCAATTTAAGTTGTTGGTAATAGTAACATTTAGGTATTCAGTTGAATTTACGGCTTTTAGATTAGACTGATTTATCAGGTAACCGAAGTTTAACGAGTTCCTTTTAGCACTCATTTGGATGACTTCACACTTGTCGTTATGTAGGGTCAACCGCCACTTTTCGCACCATTGGGATACCATCTCTAAATCGTTTTGTAGTTTGTTTTGATTTTCTAATGACTTTATTAGTCGATAAACGACAGCAAAGACGGCTGCTCTGATTGTCTCCCAAGTCGTTTGTATAGATAAGGAACAGCAAAGGGCCTATAACACTACCTTGGGGAACGCCACAAATCACTTCTGTTTTACTCGATGACTTCCCGTCAGTTACTACGAACTGTGACCTCTCCAGTCACATAACTGAGACGATATTACATAAGCACGCAATTTCACTACGAGCCGCTTGTGTGATACAGTGTCAAAAGCCTTCCGGAAATCCAGAAATACGGAATCGATCTGAAATCCCTTGTCAACAGCAGTCAACACTTCATGTGAATACAGAGCTAGTTGTGTTTCACAGGAACGATGTTTTATAAACCCATGTTTCCTTCGAGGTAATTCATAATGTTCGAACACAATATATTTTCCAAAATCATGCTGCATATCGACGTTAACGATATGGGCCTGTAATTTAGTGGGACACTCCTGCTACCTTTCGTGAATATTGGTTTGACTCGTGCAACTTTCCAGTATTTGGGCACGATTCTTTCGTCGAGCGAACGATTGTATACGGTTGTTAAGTATGGAGCTAATGCAATAGCATACTCCGAAAGGAACCTAATTGGTATACCTTGTGGACCTGAAGACTTGCTTTTATTAAGTGATTTAAGTTGCTTCACTACTCCGAGAACATTTACTTCTACGTTTATCATGTTGGTAGCTGTTCTCGATTGGAATTCTGGAATATTTACTTCGTCTTCTTTTGTGAAGGCATTTAGGAAGGCTGTGTTTAGTAACTCTGCTTTTGCAGCACTGTCTTCGATAGTATCTCCGTTGCTATCCCGGTGAGAAGGCAAGATATAGTTGCTGAAAAGTTCAAAGGAAACTTTAGTCTCATTTCAAACAGATACCCCACTGACTTTAATCTGCCCTCGATATGCTCGAAAAATTATACGTTTAAAGCCGTCTGCAGTCATATAACGTAATAGGAAATTTTACGTAATTCTTTCTCAGAAAATTATTTTGTACAGTTAGTTCATGAGACCACTCGTAGCGAAGGCATACTTGACCTCTTAGCAACAAATAACCCTGGACAAATAGTGAGTATCGTGACGAACACAGGGATTAGCAACCACAAGGCAGTAGCTGTTAGGCTGAATACCGTAACTGCTACGACACCAACAAGAAACGCAAAGTATTTCTTTTTTTTAAAAAAAGCTGATAAAATTGCTCTTAACGCCTTTCAAGTGGTTCAAATGGCTCTGAGCACTATGGGACTCAACTGCTGTGGTCATCAGTCCCCTAGAACTTAGAACTACTCAAATCTAACTAACCTAAGGACATCACACACATCCATACCCGAGGCAGGATTCGAACCTGCGGCCGTAGCAGTCGCACGGTTCCGGACTGCGCGCCTCGAAACCGCGAGACCACTGCGGCCGGCCTAACGCCTTTCAAATAGACAGTCTGAACTCCTTCATATCTGATAATGTAAGCGTAGAAAAGTTGTGGAATGATTTCAAAGAGGTAGTATCGACAGCAATTGAGAGATATATACCACATAAATTAATAAGTGATGGTACTGATCCCCCATGGTACACAAAATGGGTAAGATCGCCGTTGAAGAAGCAGCGAAAAAAGCATGCCAAATTTAAAAGAACGCAAAATCCCCAAGATTGAAAAAGGCTTACCGAAGTACGAAATATAGTGCATACGTCAATGCGAAATGCTTTCAGTCATTTCAACGACACTCTGTCTCGAAATCTGGCAGAATAGCCTAAGAGATTCTGGTCATACACAAAGCACACCAGTGGCAAGACACAATCAATACCTTCACTGCGCGATAATAACGGTGAAGTCACTGATGACAGTGCCACTAAAGCAGGGTTATTAAACACGGTTTCCCCAAACTCCTTCACCAAAGAAGACGAAGTAAATATTCCTGAATTCCAATCAAGAACAGCTGCCAAGATGAGAAACACACAAATAGATATCCTCAGAATCCCAAATCAGCTCAGATCGCTTAATAAAAGCAATGCTTCCACTCCAGACTATATACCGATCAGGTTCCTTCAGAGTATGCTGATACAATAGCTCCATATTTAGCAATTACATACGACCGGTCGTTCACGGGAAGATTCGTACCCCAAAACCTCGAAAATGGCTCAAGTCACACCAATCCCCAAAAAGGGTAGTTGGAGTAATCCGTTGAATTACAGGCTCATATCACTAACTTCGATTTGCAGTAGGGTTTGGGAACATATGCTGTATTCGAAGATTATGAAGTACCTCGAAGAAAACTATCTATTTACACGTAACCAGCATGGATTCAGAAAATATCGTTCTTGCGAAACGCAACTAGCTCCTTATGAATTAATGAGTGCTATCGAAAGGGGATGTCAAATTGATTCCATATTTTTAAATTTCCAGACACCGTTCCTCACAAGGGTCTTCTAACTAAAGTGCATGCCTATGGAATATCGTCTCAGTTGTGCGACTAGATTCGTGATTTCCTGTCAGAGCCACTTGAACCACTTTTTTGCAAAATATTTTCTATTTTTTGTCCTTGTACGTCATCAAAATAAAAGTTTTCAATTCGCTCTCGGTATTATCGTCGATTAGACTGAGGTAAATGTTACAACACATCTGTTATGCAGTTGTTCGGACCTAACACGGAACTATGTCGCAATTACATTGTTGCTAGATAAGCGACCACATTGTCTTTCATTCAATGAACGACAGTTCTTGAAATGAGTAAGCATCTTATGGTCTTTGTGAAGTATCGCTTTTTGTTCCCACAAGTACCTTCAACTTTTCTGAAACTACATGCCATCACCAGACCCTCTTCCTCTGAAACCGTGTAATTCACACTCAGTTGAAGTTCTATTCGTGCACACATCCGTTCGGTGTTATTTTTCTTCTCCTTATCCTAGATCTTGAAATAATTCTACTGCTGAACCACAATCCTTCTCCATGTGAAATGGTAACAAACGGTCAGGGCAATACAAAATATTATTCAGTAACAAATCTCTCTTCCATTCTTCAAGTGCAATCTGACACTCGTCACTTCATGCAAAGGCGTGTTTTTCCTTAACAGCTTGTTCAACCTTGAGCTGTGAAACTCTTATTCTTGCACGAAATTAAAATAGAGTCCAGTTCACCCTAAAAAATTTTAATGTAGTTTTCTCGTCATCAGCAGTGGACAGTTCTTTAATGCTTCCAACATCTGTGGATATTTAGCAATTCATGACCAATAAAATACGACTACAGTTTACCAATTTCATATCTGCTGAGCTTGAGCGTTTTCCAGTCTTCAATAATACACTGAACATCTCGCTGTCAAGATACTCTTGAGCGCTGTCAGGAAGACAGATATAGAAACGTTCAATCCAAATGACACTACCTTCTAATTGCGGCATTGCCTGCTAATAGAAAGGCAGAATACTTCCACCAATCCGTTCCGAGCACCCTGTAAGATCGAGAATTGTCATAAAGTGTATGTTGTGCAGCCTATGCAAAACTTCTTCCATACTCTCCAGCAGACGTGTTTCATGTCGAACTACGTTTTCCAATGTGCTTGCATGAGTCACCAGTTTGACACTACCACCTATTTTGCTACTATTATTAACAGCTTATTATTGGACTAGTACTCGTCTCTGTAACATGCAGCTTTAGCATGCGATCTTTCTCTTGGTGTGTGTCTTCCTTGTTAAGTAATAGCTCTGTGTATAGTAATGCAAACACTGGTTTGTCTGTCACCATGTTCAGCTGGCATGGATAACAACTGACACTTACTGGCTTGTTCGAAATTACGCTTTTATTCTTCACAACCAGTTCATACAAATCTTTGTTTTGTTTGTGTGTATCATCTACAATACTTTTCAGCTCATTCTCTAAGCAACTGTCAACATCAAGGTTTTGAATACCCTTGTATTCATGGCCTTGCCTAATCGTACCTCATTAGGGCAGATAACAGTACCTGGATGTTGATACTGATTACTCACATCATCACTAGTTTCATCGAATTTTACTTGTACTTTGCTCTTATCTTTCGAAACACATGCCATACTCTTATTATTACGTTCGATGACTGCCTGCTGCTTTAATAACCGATAAATAATTCTGTGTTCAGATCTGGCAGGACTGTTCATGTTCAAATCTCATGCTTTGTATGTCAAAACAAACAAATATTTGATGATTTATGGTTTCACAATTTCTTTCTGTACCATGAATTATTTTTACTACCAATACTAGCATTACTACCACGTCTGAGTTTTCCTTCAAAACATCAGAAAACTTTTCCACCACAGCACTGCAATTTAAAGGACAGAGTTCAAAAATTACAACTCCTTTACGACTTTCAGTTCAGTGCTCTTAAAATAATAGTTATTGTTGTTGTTGTCTTCAGTCCGGAGAATGGTTTGATGCAGCTCTCCATGCTACTCTATCCTGTGCAATCTTTCTTCTAAGATAAGTCGTAAGGTCAGTATTGCCAAACGTGTTCCAGTATTTCTACGGAATCATAACTGATCTTCCCGAGGTCGGCTTCTACTAGTTTTTCCATTCGTCTGTAAAGAATTCGCGTTAGTATTTTGCAACTGTGACTTATTAAACTGATAATTCGGTAATTTTCACATCTGTCAACACCTGCTTTCTTTGGGATTGGAATTATTATATTCTTCTTGAAGTCTGAGGGTATTTCGCCTGTCTCATACATCTTACTCACCAGATGGTAGAGTTTTGTCAGGACTGGCTCTCCCAAGGCCGTCAGTAGTTCCAATGGAATGTTGTCTACTCCAGCGGCCTTGTTTCGACTCAGGTCTTTCAGTGCTCTGTCAAACTCTTCACGCAGTATCGTATCTCCCATTTCCTCTTCATCTACATCCTCTTCCATTTCCATAATATTGTCCTCAGGTGCATCGCCCTTGTATAAACCCTCTATATACTCCTTCCACCTTTCTGCTTTCCCATCTTTGCTTAGAACTGGGTTTCTATCTGAGCTCTTGAGATTCATACAAGTGGTTCTCTTTTCTTCAAAGGTCTCTTTAATTTTCCTATAGGCAGTATCTATCTTACCCGTAGTGAGATAAGCCTCTACATCCTTACATTTGTCCTCTAGCCATTTTGCACTTCCGGTCGATTTCATTTTTGAGATGTTTGTATTCCTTTTTGCCTGCTTCATTTGCTGCATTTTTATATTTCCTCCTTTCATCAATTAAATTCAATATTTCTTCTGTTACCCTTGGAATTCTACTAGCCCTCGTCTTTCCTACTTGATCCTCTGCTGCCTTCACTACTTCATCCCTCAAAGCTACCCATTCTTCTTCTACTGTATTTCTTTCCCCATTTCCTGTCAATTGCTCCCTTATGCTCTCCCTGAAACTCTGTACAACCTCTTGTTCTTTCAGTTTATCCAGGTCCCATCTCCTTAAATTCCCAACTTTTTGCAGTTTCTTCAGTTTTAATCTACAGTTCATAACCAATAGATTGTGGTCAGAGTCTACATCTGCCCCTGGAAATGTCTTACAATTTAAAACCTGTTCCCTAAATCTCTGTCTTACCATAATATAATCTATCTGATACCTTTTAGTATCTGCAGGGTTCTTCCATGTATACAACCTTCTTTCATGATTCTTAAACCAAGTGTCAGCTATGATTAAGTTGTGCTCTGTGGAAAATTCTACCAGGCGGCTTCCTCTTTCATTTCTTAGCCCCAATCCATATTCACCTACTACGTTTCCTTCTCTCCCTTCTCCTACACTCGAATTCCAGTCACCCATGACTATTAAATTTTCGTCTCCTTTCACTATCTGAATAATCTCTTTTATTTCATCATACATTTCT
The DNA here is from genome assembly GCF_023897955.1 of Schistocerca gregaria. Lineage (NCBI taxonomy): Eukaryota > Metazoa > Arthropoda > Insecta > Orthoptera > Acrididae > Schistocerca > Schistocerca gregaria. The sequence goes on along the minus strand of NC_064921.1, from coordinate 130,246,857 downwards.
TCAATTTCTTCATCTGCAGAGCTAGTTGGCATATAAACTTGTACTACTGTAGTAGGTGTGGGCTTCGTATGTATCGTGGCCACAATAATGCGTTCACTATGCTGTTTGTAGTAGCTTACCCGCACTCCTATATTTTTATTGATTATTAAACCTACTCCTGCATTACCCCTATTTCATTTTGTGTTTATAACCCTGTAGTCACCTGACCAGAAGTCTTGTTCCTCCTGCCACCGAACTTCACTAATTCCCACTATATCTAACTTTAACCTATCCATTTCCCTTTTTAATTTTTCTAACCTACCTGCCCGATTAAGGGATCTGACATTCCACACTCAGATCCGTAGAACGCCAGTTTTCTTTCTCCTGATAACGGCATCCTCTTGAGTAGTCCCCGCCTGGGAATCAGAATGGGGGACTATTTTACCTCCGGAATATTTTACCCAACAGGACGCCATCGTCATTTAATCATACAGTAAAGCTGCATGCCCTCGGGAAAAATTACGGCCGCAGTTTCCCCTGGCTTTCAGCCGTTCGCAGTACCAGCACAGTAAGGCCGTTTTGGTTATTGTTACAAGGCCAGATCAGTCAATCATCCAGACTGTTGCCCTTGCAACTACTGGAAAGGCTGCTGCCCCTCTTCAGGAACCACAGGTTTGTCTGGCCTCTCAACAGATACCCCTCCGTTGTGGTTGTACCTACTGTACGGCTAACTGTATCGCTGAGGATTCGTGGATTTTCTCAGTTCAGGGACTGGGTGTTGTGTAGCCTTCATCATCATTTCATCCCCATTCGTCGTGCAGGAAGCCCAATGTGGTCGAAAGTAATAAGACCTGCACCAAGGCGGCCATATATATATATATATATATATATATATATATATATATATATATATATATATATATGTTACAGACCCCAAAATTTCTTTGCAGTTCTGAAAGTATAAAAGTACTTATACTGTCATTTGTATTATAAAATCGTTACAGTCGCTCATTTTGTAATACATTCTTCCAGCCAACGTCAGTGCTACGACAGCAATGCGTGCAGAAGACATAGCTACACCAGGCTCGGCATACCGATAGTCAAATCGAAACTAGCCTTGTTTTGACAGCCATCTAGTGTTCTACACTGCTGATATATGTTGTGTGTCATACTTTAAAGACAACCTTCTGAAGTCTGCCAACAGTGGTGATGAAGTCGAAAAGAACCATGGAAATAGGAATGCCTCGACATATTATAAGAAAACTGCCACATCGCAAGAACAAAGAGAGTTATTGGACGTAAGGTTTTCATGTGAACAGAAGACTAATACACTAAGTGACATCGCCTCTTACTAGGTTGTCCTCTCTCTCCACAGGATGAACGCAGCAGTCATGTAATGATGCTTTAATATCTGTATAAACAAGTATTAACTGTTTTTGTAATGCCAATATAACATGATGATGAGGTATCACCTCTAAACATGTCGTTAAATAAATAATTTAGTTGCTAACAAATTTTGTGACTGGTAGTGGTATTTTAAAAACATTTTCATGTTCTTTTAATCGATCGCAGTGACTACAACATACTAATATTTCTGCTCATTTCGTCAATCAGCAAATCCTGTTCTATTGTATGATCTCTAATCCCTAAGTCAGGTCGTGGTTCAATGGAAAAATGGTTCTCATCTTCCAAGCTAAGAGAAGAAATGCGTTTCTTTACTGACAATATTTCTTGTTTCGAGCTATTGCAACACGCTTCATTGTAATCCGGTTGTATTACATCTGCTTTTACCTAACAAACATTATATTCCACGTGTCTTTCCTTAAATCGAACCCAGTCATCCCATGAGAAACCACTTTGACCGTTGTCAGTATTTTCAACGTTGATTTTGTCGAGACTAGCCTGGCTACATTCGATCACCACCTCCACTTCATCCTGAAATGCCAGCACTTTCTGTACAGTGCTTTGCTCTCTATATTTGCTAATCTTCTCAGGGTTAGGAAGCATCATTTTTTATTCGCACTCAAAATTAACGCAAGTATAACACCTTCCGCTTTACTGCCTCAATTCTTCATATATCGACCAAACCAATTTAACCAAACGCCTTCACTTGCAGATTTGTTGTGTTGAATAACGGAAACCTCGCTGTAGGTTTTTCTATCTCTTCGGCGAATCAGTCACTACTACAGCTAATAGTTTAGTGTTTTCTTACAACGTCAGATACATCTTCTATTATCGATACTATCGGTACCTTATCTTTATGCACGGAAAGCTCTCTGGTCACGTTATAAGGTGGCAAAATAAATGGTCAGATTTGCATCTTACATGAGACGTTTCCAAATCGCAATGAGAAGCTGAAGATGACACCTAACCTAAATCGACAGTTATGAGAACATTTGCCTATGAATATGTAACGCAAAAAGGGAAGACAGACAATCAACGGCAATTAACACACCATTCCTATACAATACATGTCTTTGAGCAGAAAATAGAAAAGAGAACTCGAGTCGAGTCGCTTTTAGTTTAGAAAAGCCAGGTCCAACACAGTGTAGCGAAGTCGCATTGTGGGAGTTATGCCGGCAACCACTTAAGGGGGTTGCAGGAAAGTGGACAGCGACCCCGGGGCAGGTGATTCAAGCTAGAGGGCCGTCTGTAGCGAGGGCATCGGTACAAGAACAGAGAAGAAGCTTTAGAAAACTGCGTTTCGGAATTCCAACGGGATACGAACAAAAGCAAATTTAGTTTTGAAAAGCCAGCTCCACAATGGCGTAGCGAAGCCGCGCTGTGGGAGTTACGCCAGCAAGCACTTCGAGGGGTGGCAGGAAAGAGGACAGTGACCCCGTGCCACATGATTCAAGCTGGAGGGCCGCCTGCGTCGGTACAAGAGAGAAGAAGCTTTAGAAAACTGCGTTTGGAAATTCCAATGGTATACAAACAAAACCAAGTGACGCATTTTCGTCCAGCGTGTGTGACAAACGGAAAGGTCAATGAATTTTAGTCATCTAGAACGGCACAAAACGTCAAATTGGCGGAAACTCACTAGGAAGGAGAAAACTACTGAAATTTCGAAGCAGTTTGATAGAAGGGACGTTGCGACTAGTAGAGGGTGTCCTATTGGTCGAAAAAACCGTAACGTGAAAAAGGAAAACCAAGTGGAGGAAGACAGTTCTGCCATGAGAGGAGAAGAGAGAAATTTTGGTGGAACTCTTCTCTGAACTGGCGTCAAGTGCAGAAAGGAGCGCTTAACGATGCGTACGATGCAGAGAAGAAATTGGTGTGGACATTGCGTTCCCAGAGGCTGCACTCCAGCTAAAATTACCTGTAGCAACGTTTAGCTCCAACTGTGAAGAAACGAACCAGTCAAATTAGTTAATTGTTCTTGCCAGAAAAACTGAGAGGGCACTATAATATGCACGCTGCTCCAGCCACGCATGTGTATATCGCCACATAATAAGACAAGGGATGAGTACATGTTTTCTCACATAATGAGAAACACAGGGAAAGTTTCGACTGGAAAGTTCAGCAAAGGCCAGATTAGTTTTGTAGGAACTTCAGTGGGAGAGAGCGGCCTTGCGGGCAACAGCACGTCGCGTGCAGAGGCGTTAAATTTGTTGGTTCACCAGCTTGCGTCCACTGTAAAATCGAGCGGCCTTAGGTAATCTGGCGCTCAAAGCAATGGTTCAAATGGCTCTGAGCACTATGGGACTTAATATCTGAGGTCATCAGTCCCCTAGAACTTAGAACTACTTAAACCTAAGTACATCACACACATCTATGCCCGAGGCAGTATTCGAACCAGCAACCGTAGCGGTGGCGCGGTTCCAAACTGAGGCTCCTAGAACCGCACGGCCACTCCGGCCGGCAATCTGGCACTCAAATTTGTCACTTGACTAACCATACACGGTATACTTGATTGTCATCCTAAATAGTACCGAACATAGAACCAGAATCGGACGATTTTCGTAGTACTAACCAACATCATAACGTGTGTGTAGGAGCAATTTTGTAAAGAAACGTCCAACTAAACTTTTATATTATTGTGCTTAAGATTAATGTTCTTTCAGAGAGTTAATATATAACACTGTTGTGTATAAACTTATTTCACTTTTCGATGTTGGCAAGATGCGTTATCCATTGAGTTGTTTTTATGTTGGTGAGTTGAAAACTGCGTGAAAAGCTGTAATGTGGTGAGAAAGATTGCGACAAAAACTCGTCATTTCACTCTACACAATTGTTCTCAATTGTAGAATAAGCAAAAAACCAACCTCCCCTCCTACCCATACCATACAAAGTTTACCTCTATCTCAGTTATTTTAACTGCGGGAACGTTATGCTGTGTCTTAACGATCAGTCTCTCTCTCTCTCTGATCGTCGTTTTTTCCAATCGGGTTTACCATAACGATGCCTTCCTCGTTGATTTCTGGGCTGCCTGCGTCCACCCATGAGCCTCTGCTCTTAATTGGCGCGGTTAATTGTTTCCCTGACTTCCGTTGGCAGCTCTCCTTCTTTCGGTTTGCCTGTAATTTTGATTCATTCTATTCCTATTATTCTCTCTTCGAGGTCCTTATACCATGTTTACCTGGCACTGGTCTCTTGCATTCCTATCAAGATAACAGTTACATTACTGGCCATTGAAATTGCTACACCACGAAGAGGGCATGCTATAGACGCAAAATTTAACCGACAGGAGGAAGATGCTGTGATATTCAAATGATTAGCTTTTCAGAGCATTCACACAAGGCTGGCGCCGGTGGCGACACCTACAACGTGCTGACATGAGAAAAGTTTCCAACCGATTTCTCATACACAAACAGCAGTTGACCGGCGTTTCCTTGTGGAACGTTGTTGTGATGCCTCGTATAAGGAGGAGAAATGAGTACCATCACATTCCCGACTTTGATAAACGTCGGGTTGTAGCCTATCGCTATTGCGGTTTATCATATCGCGACATGGCTGCTCGCGTTGGTCGAGATCCATTGACTGTTAGCAGAATATGGAATCGATTGGTTCAGGAGGGTAATACGGAACGCCGTGCTGGATCCCAACGGCCTCGTATCACTAGCAGTCGAGATGACATGCATCTTATCCGCATCGCTGTAATGGATGATGCAGCCACATCTAGAACCCTGCGTCAACAGATGGAGACGTATGCAACAGAACAACCATCTGCATGAACAGTTCGACGACGTTTGCAGCACCTTGGACTACCAACTCAGAGACCATGGCTGCGATTACCCTTGACGCTGCATCACAGACAGGAGTGCCTGCGATGGTTTACTCAACGGCGAACCTGTGTGCACGAATGGAAAAACGACATTTTTTCGGAAGAATCCAGGTTCTGTTTACAGCATCATAATGGTCGCATCCGTGTCTGACGACATCGCGGTGAAAGCACATTGGAAGCTTGTATTCGTCATCGCCAATCTGGCGCATTGACGGCAATCTGAACAGTGGACGTTACACTTCAGATGTGTTACGACCCGTGGCTCTACCCTTCATTCGATCCCTGCGAAACCCTACATTTCAGCAGGATAGTGCACGACCGCATGTTGCAGGTCCTGCACGGGCCTTTCTGGATACAGAAAATGTTCGACTGCTGCCCTGGCCAGCACATTTTTCAGATCTTTTACCAATTGAAAACGTCTGGTCAATGGTGGCTGAGCAACTGGCTCGTCACAATGAGCCAGTCACTACTCATGATAAACAGTGGCATCGTGATGAAGCTGCATGGGCACCTGTACCTGTACAAGCCATCCAAGCTCTGTTTGACTCAACGCCCAGGCGTATCAAGGTCGTTATTACCGCCAGAGGTGGTTGTCCTGGGTACTGATTTCTCAGGATCTATGCACCCAAATTGCATGAAAATGTAGTCACATGTCAGTTCTAGTACAATATACTTGTCCAATGAATACCCGTTTATCGTCTGCATTTCTTCTTGGTGTAGCAATTTTAATGGCCACTAGGTATTATTGTGATTATTACCCTTGTTCCTAAAAGTTTCTCGGTTATTCCGCCAGCTGTCATTGTCTTCCCGATTCTCGAAAAACGCGGTAATCTTCTGCAACTACCAATATGTCGCTCTGAGACGTTAGGAAACTTCTTCCACAGCTCCAAACCACCTCAGATTCCAAACAGCATTTATGCAAACGCACTAAAGGGCGGAATTAATTTTCGCAAAACACTCTCACCAAGTTTCGTGAGTTTGTGCTGCAGGACTTCTCTTCCTCTGTTCTGACCAATACTCTTTCAAGAATACATTCTTTCATTCTTGAACTCGTGTCAGTAATTTCGATGTTTAGACCCTATCTCCTAGCCTCTCCCATTAGCATTGCTAAATGTTATCACAGCACGCAGATGGCAATACCATTTCACAATTATTAATAACATTTCTCTCATATAATCCATCACTTGTTCTCCATCGACAATATTCCACAAGAACCTCTAAAATCGTTGTTGTAATTGGCACCAAAATGACTATATACGTTGGTGGACAGCACGTATGAGACTGACGAAATACTATCAGACATCCAGAAAAACGTTACCCACACAATTCCAGAGGTTGCAAGAGCTGACAAGTGATAGAATTACCGCACAGTCAGCTTAACGGCTCATGCATCCAAGTTCGCGACAAGAATAATATACAGAAAAATGGAAAAGAAAATTGAGAGTCTGTTGGAAGATGATCATTTTTGCTTCAGGAAAGGGAAAGGCTCCAGAGAGGCACTTTTTACACTGTAGCTGTTAATGGAAACAAGACTTAAGAAAATCAATGATGTTCATAGGATCTGTCGACGTGGAAGGACAATGTCAAATGGTGTAAGATGTAAGCCATAGGAAGAGAGGGGTACATGCAATATGTACCAGAATTAACAGAGAACACATAGTGGAAGGCCAAAAATGAAGGGCTCAGATGAAAAATAGTGTAAGACAGGGATGTAGTCATTCGGTTCTGGTGTTCAATCTATACATCAAAGAAGCAATGGCAGAAATAAAACAAAGACTGAAGAGTGGAATTAAAGTGCAAGGTGAAATGAAATCAATCATAAGATTCACTGATGGCATTGTTATTCTCAGTGAAAGCGAAGAAGAATTATGGGATCTGTTGAATGGAATGAACAGTTTGATGAGTACTGAATATGGGTTGAGAGCAAATCGAAAAGGCGAAAGTAATCAGAAATAGCAGAAATGAGAAAGGCGAGATATGTAACATCAGGATTGATGATCACAAAGCAGATGAAGTTACGGACGGATAGTCCAAAGAGGATATAAAAGGCGGGCTATCAGTGGCGCAAAATGTGTTCATGGTCAAGAGAATTCTACAGATTTCAGATATTGACGTTAATTTCAGGAAGAAAGTTGTGAGGTTGCATGTTTGGTGGACAACATTGTATGGTAGTGAAACATGGACTGTGAGAAAACTGGAACAGAAGAGAATCGAAGCATTTAGGATATCGTGATACAGAAGAATGTTGAAAATTAGTTGGCCTGATAAGGTGAGGAATGAGAAAGTTCTCGGCAGAAACGAAGACAAAAGGAACTATGGAAAACACTGAGAAGAAAAAGGAACAGGATGGTAGGACATCTGTGAAGACATCGGGGAATTACTTTCATGGTTCTAGAGGTGGCTGAAGAAGTCAGAGATTGGAATATATCCTGCCAATAATTGAGGACGTTGGTTGCTACTGCTACTCTGGGATGAAGAGATTGGCGCAGGAGAGGAGTTTCTGGTGGGCTGCATCATACTATTCAGAAGACAGTCGACTGAAAAAGAAAGAAGAACATTATTTCTTATGTCTTATTACGTTAGGCATGCGCTATTTTGGTTCAAAATAGCAGAATTCCCTACCTTCGCCTACTACGTGATACCCAGTTCTGATATTTTCTAACTAATATCATTCCTGCTATTCTTCGTAACTACTCTCTCCCTCCCGTTTTCTCTCAGTCCATATTTTGTTCCCGTTCGACTGGTCATTCCACTCAATATATTCTACAGTTCTTCCTCGCTTCGACTCAGGAGAGAGTAAAAGAATAAAACTATAGGAGAACTTGGGACAGAAGTCTGTGCCCAGATCGTTAACGAGGCCACGGGCAGACAGCGGGCGCCGTTCACTGAACTGCGTGATCTCCTTCTGTATCGTCAGACCACGAGCGTGGGAACCAGGCCAGAAGCATGGGTCTCGTAATTGACACAACTTGGCCGCCCAACTGCCACTTAAGCCACACTCTCCGGATATCGACGAGCTCCAGTCGTCTCAAAGCGAGCTAGAAACACTGCCCTTACCGTGGAAACATCAGGGATAAGCAGTATTTAATCACGGCTGGACAATCTCCTTATCATTTGGACTGCAGAGCAGGAAGTGACACCCAGTCTATGCAGTCTATGTCAGTCGGAGCCTCAACCGTAAATCTGCCGATGCCAGGCCACGAACCAACGCCATTATCTGTCTGTCCAGACGGGATGGACAACACTGTGCCACATGTACGTCCCTGCTCTCCAGTCGTTGGTCCACAGGTCACCCCAGCCAACACAATCGCCATGCCACAGAGACGCTGCTGGTTGACCTTGCTCCACTATTAAGCCTCTTGCGGCGTCGTCGCCGTGTCTGTCATCGGGTCGACGCTTCACTCAGTAAGCAGTTCGCCGCTCTGTGGCACTGGCTGTTGTTAATATGCCCCTAAGAATATGCGTTGACCAAGCGGCTAACCGCCCATCGAAGCCTTCGTTGCGTGCCCTATCACTCATTCTTGATGTGCCTTAACTATAGCGGCTCCATTGACAAACTCGCCACCACTACAGGTCACCAAAAAATATGAAAAGTCATAAATTTCTTAGTAGAATCTCTACAAAAGACCAGCAGGAACTGTAGAACTAGATGATGGTGTTAGTCCTCCAGTATGTATTCACACCCCTGAATGACACATATTTCTACAGACGATGCATGACTTCGTGGAGAACTCGGTTTCAGAAGTGTGTATTTCGTTTGTCTGGGAAATGTCCCGTTTCGAAAACTCTGGAATCGTTGGCCAGGCAATAGTTATCAGTGATAGAGTAGCTTGTGCTAAACGTTGGCTGTTATTGATTCGTTATTTCTGGGAGAAGGAAAAGTTTTATTTTTGTGAAACTAGGTAAGATGGTTACGCTTGCCGAACACAGTTATAAGATGCTTTCAATGTAATATTTCCTGAGAATAATATCATATAACGATTTAAGGTGAATAGGTTTATTTAACAGCTAAGGACTGTATCCATCATGTACCGAAGGTCCCAAAGCTGAGTCAGAATTTAAGCTAACTTGCGCACAGAGGTTGTTACAGTACATAGAAACAGATAGAGAAAGTTTAGGAGAAGCAGATCATTGTAGTGTGTACTTATAAATAGTAGTTTCTATATTAGTTGTACTTGCAATTGAATATAATCTATTCAGTTATATTTGTATGCCTAGGTGTTTACTTCTCCCAAAAAGGAAAGAATCTTAACAGATGGTAAGTAAAGTAGCTCCAGTTTGAATTACCTGGATTCTATCAGAGAAACCAACGTTTTATTTAGACTAGTAATGAAACTGCTCTAGAAAATGCTGCATAAATGGAATGGTGGGAGGTACTGTGCATTAAGTGATGATAATGTGTTTAAATCCTTCTTGAGTATGTGAACAGTTGAGACGTGCGGTGTAGCATGTTTGTTGCCACACTGATGAAGTAAGTTCTCTGGAAGCACAAAAAGTGGAACCCAGAGAAGACAGGACTCAGCAATGTTACTGTACTTTCAGTAATGGAGGTCCTCGACTTCTCTGGAAATAAGTAATAAGATGATGCTCGCTTCGATTTCCGCTCACGTTAGCACGACAGTTCCGGGATTCTGGGTGACACGACAGTCTCTGGCCACGCTCAGCCACTAACGTTGTCAGTGATAGTAAAGATATCGCTTGGAAGCAAGTTCAGTTATTGCAGCAGCCACTCGCTGCCTTTGACAGCCGGGCACCAAGCGAGGTAGCGCATTGGTTGGCACACTGGAGTCGCGTTCCACTTCCTTCTCCATCCTTCCCTAAATTAATGGGACAGATGACTGTTGCCGTTTGGTCCCCTCCCCCAAGTCCACCAATCAACCAACCAACCAACCAGCCGTGGAATACGGAGCGGTCACACTAGCTCACAAACTGGCGCAACCACAGTCTAACAGTAAGACGCATAGCCGCATAGCCGCGACCCTCCAGCTTATTTCTCTTATACACTGCAACAGCAGCGCTCGAAGCGAGCATGAAGATACACTACTGAATACGATGCACGATGACTGCAAAAAGTATCATTATTGATTGTTACACCTTTTTACAGAAGGGAGCATATGTAGTGACATGAAAATCAGCAGTAAATAAAAAATGATAATACATCTGCTTTTCTTTATTTTCGTGTGGACCCTTGGAGATAAGAAAAAGCAAAGCAGAGGACATTTCATTACAGTTCTTTTGTAACTACACATATTTACTGAAGAAACTCGTTTTCTTTTAAGAATTAAAAAATATCTAGTAACAGCAGAATACCTGACGATTTGCAGAGACTTTTCACCATCGTGAAGTATTGTTCACTACACTTCCAGTCAAATCAATGAATTTGGAACATAGGAAACTAATATGGTATGCAGTACCTACATTATTTAAAGCACAAAATATGCCACGACTACAGTAGCAGATGCGAAAACCACACATACCTTACAATAAAATGTCAAAAGCAATAAAAATGTTTCTCAAATAAGAAAAGACTATTCCGCAGTTGTTACTACATCTGAATCACAAACGGCAATACTCTTGAACACACTCGCTTTTGATGCAAAAGTAATTACATTTACAAAAATAACCGATATTAGAACTTCCAGTGACGTGTAAGCATGTGATAATCCTTAGACTCCATATAAAATTTTCATGTGTCAACAAAAGTGCCAACAGTGGTAACAATAGGCTACAGAAACATTAGGTTCTCACTCACGAAATACTAGTTTATACTCGTATTACCTTGTTTTCACTAGAGTAACCTGCAGTTACACACATATTTGAAAGTATTTCTTCATTCATATACTGTACATTATGTCTCTGAACATTCAGATTCCGCTAGTTTAGCATTTATTTCAGGATAATTCATAATCATGACATGCTACTATTACCTGTACCGCAAAAATAGATTGCCTATTTCGTTAATTATATAGAAAAGTATATAAATACAAACCTGAAACTTATATCAGACTTTTACGCCGCTAAGTTCCGCTATTGTCTTTCCAGCTGTCAGGCGGTCGCAATTTTCACTGCAGTGAGTGTCGCGAATGTATATATTAGACTGTGATACAACACTGCATAGCCGTCACTTTAGTAGGCGGTACAAATACAGACTACCGTACAAACGTGGGCTTCAGGTACATACGGCTCTACTACGTGCATAGCCTTCAGTGTGTAACGCGAAAGAGAAAATCTGTCATATGGAAAATAAAAATGATATCTAACAGTCAGATGAGAATTACGTAGCCTTCCGATGTGGGCCACAATTTGTTGTTCCCCATACTGAAAGTTTTCGTACGTATATACAGTTTATTTTTAGTTAGAAGTAACTTAGTATCCAACGTTGCCCAACTGTGCAATTATTCCAATCTTCCCTTAGTCCCTCTCCTCTTTCCGCCTCTCTCTGTCATCTCCTCCTCCACCTCCTCTATCCATCCCTTCCTACCTCTGCCCTGTCCATCCGGCCCTCCCCCATATATGTCAATCCTCTCCTACCCCCTCTGTCGTATCCTCATTACCTGTAAGTTAAATCTTCTCCTTCACATCGCCCATTTCCTCCTTACCCATTTCACTCTCCACCTCCTCCTCCCCTCTCTGCCCATTTCCGATTCTCCACTCTCTTTCCATCTCCTCCTCTTTCCTTTCTCTTTCCACCTCCTCCTCTTTCCTTTCTGTCCTCCAGCTCCTGCCCCTCTGTCCAAATCCATTCCCCTCTGCCCATTACCTCTTCCCTCTCTAAGTCTTCTTCTCACCTCCATTGGTTTGTTCATCACCTCCTCGACCCTCATTCTATAAATCCGTCCCTCTTTCCTGCTTTCTGCCCATCTCCATCTCTCACCTCTCTCTGTATATCTATTTCAGTTTCCTTTCTCTGTCCATCTCCTCCTCACCCATCCATCTACTCCGCTTTCCGTCCAGTTGCTCCTCTATGTCCCACTCTGTCTATCTCTTCCTCTTCCCTCTCTCTGTTCACTTCCTCTTTCCTGTCTCTGCCCATCTCTTCCATTCTTTCTCCCCCTGTTTCTGTCATCTGTTCTTTCTCTTTTCTGTCCGTTTCCTGCTCCCCCTCGCTCTGTTTGAAAGGCACAGAGAACAAAGCGAGAGTCGTATTGTATTAGGTATTTATTATTTTGAGTTCCCCAACTGTGTTCACTTCACCCGTACAATGCCTAACCTATTTACTTTGTGACCTGTCATAATTTAATTGCTGAAGGCAAGAGTGTAAAACATAACTTCCAAATTGAAAAAAATGTTCAGTGTGGATCTGAAGTCAGCACAGTAACTGCAGGAACAGTGGTTGCCATGCCAGAGTGGTTAAAATACACAAATGATACAGGGCACCTGCTAAGCCTGTTTTCACATACAGTGCTCACAAAAGATACATGACAGACATTCCAACTGCAATGGGGCATGTGAAGTATCCTTCGAAACCCACACCAAATTTCATTCGTGGTCGTTCTGCAACTGCGCTGTTCCCCCGTTGTTAGAGTTTATACCAGCCACGAGAAAATTAACCGCTCCATACAGCGTAGTGCGTTAATTGAACCTGCTCTTCGCAGCACACGGAGTTCCTGGGTGCCGTTCAACCGTGTATAAGTAACGGTACACTAGCGCAACAGCTCGTAACTAAAGCAGTAATAGTGCTAGCGGTCGAGTAGGCAGAGAACGTGTACCATGATTAATTTAATATTCAAGGTAGCTCGTGTTCTAGCATTGCCTCTCCTTCACACCCTCATCATTAACCCATGGTTCTTGGGAAAGATTACTAGTGAAAAGTACTGAATCATAAGGTTTACGCAGTGGATATCAGTCCAGCAGCGCATTTTTCGGCCTAAATGGGGTGAGTTTTGTTGCAAATAAACAGTTTCTATTATGTACAGTCGCATAAAGAGTTGTTACAATAGCAGCATTCTATTTGTTCTTTAAGGAAAACTGAACTAAACTCCGTCCGAACAGCCCTTGGAGGGCCTATCGGCACCGACCGGCCGCCGTGTCATCCTCAAGCAACAGGCGTCACGGGATGCGGATATGGAGGGACACATAGTCAGTACACCGCTCTCTCGGACGTATGTCAGTTTACGAGACCCTAGCTGCCACTTCTCAGTCAAGTAGCTCCTCAATTTGCCTCATAAGGGCTGAGTGCACCCCGCTTGCCAACAGCGCTCAGCAGACCGGATGGTCACCCATCCAAGTGCTAGCCCAGCCCGACAACGCTTAACTTCGATGATCTGACGGGAACCGGTGTTCTCACTGCGGCAAGGCAATTGGTCTTTAAGGAAAGTAGTAAGATGTGTATATATCTGATTTATGTTTCCACTTAAAATTTCAGGGCTGATAGGCCATGGTCAAAGTAAAAATCTCTTCCCTGACGTTTCGTCTCCGACTGCGGGAGACATCGTCCGAGGTAAAGCTTCGAACTGCCAGGAAGTTTTAAGTGTAGACAATATCGGCCTTGAAAGCCTACATTTTATGACTTATGTTTGTTTTCCTTAATTAAGTAATTTACTTGCACGAACGTGGAAAGCTATATGATTTACATCTTATTAACTTCTAAAGGATAAATATGTTCACTTCACAAACAAAGGTACTGTCTGTTGCCACCGTTCGGTTACGTATGAAATGAAACGTTTATCGTAGTTATTGAAATCAGCACTGGCAGTAAAAAGTTATCAAGAAAGTCATAACTGCTCAAAATATTAGCAATTTCGTTTTAGTTTTAATTTTGAAAAGCGTAAGCAACATTATGCTTCCCTATTTACAGACTACTTTTGCGCTGTCACACACATTATGAAACAGCATCGTGTCTTTGCCCGTCACTTTAATAGACTTTTTCGACATTCGTTACATTGTGTACATACATTGAATCTGCATACATGGCACATCGCTGTCAGAGGTCCTCTGCGAAAAGTGATCAAACAACAAATTTAGACAATAACAGCGAGATCGTGACCAGTATGATTACAGTGTAAAATCAGGACGAGAAGACTACGTGAGATTCATTGACTATTATTTTTATCGTATATTCATAATGGTGAAAAGCTGTGGAAAGAGTTTGGAATTTTGAGGCTATTAAATGGTTGTGTAATTAATACCGTTCTATGTAAGATTTTTCAATTCATAGTGTCATAGAGGAAATTTAATATCTTCTCTCTTATTTATAAAACTAATTCCGTATTTACTAGGAGATTACGTTTCTACAGGTCATCAAATAATAGTACACCTAATGGATATTTCAGCTGACAATCCGCGTGTAGAATCATTTGAACGATAAGGTAAAATTAATCAGCTTCTATATTATACATACTGTTCGTATATTAATTTGAAACTTTTGCGATGACGGTGGTACCTAGGGTAGCAACCTACTCGCAAAATTACTGGATCACGCCCTTATTTGCGTACGAGTCTGATATAGATTCAAGTAGAGCTAATAACGAGAGAATAACCCTTATGAAAGTAAATTATAACCTTACTATGAAATAAACTCAAATCATAATCAAAAGGCCCGCATCTCGTGGTCGTGCGGTAGCGTTCTCGCTTCCCACGCCCGGGTTCCCGGGTTCGATTCCCGGCGGGGTCAGGGATTTTCTCTGCCTCGTGATGGCTGGGTGTTGTGTGATGTCCTTAGGTTAGTTAGGTTTACTTAGTTCTAAGTTCTAGGGGACTGATGACCTAAGATGTTAAGTCCCATAGTGCTCAGAGCCATTTGAGCCATCATAATCAAAATAAAAACAGTCTATTCCAAAGTGCGTATCTTTCCTTCTCAGTGAAGCCAAATTTAGCTGCTGGCTAATAGTCCGTTGCCAAAGTCTGTTCTTCTTCTAAGGGCATCCAGTGTGTCGTGACAGTTCCTATTACGACATAGAGCAAAATTTAACTTGTGTAAAGCATACTCAGTCGCTACATGTCAACAAATACCTTATATTATTACATTCGGTTGATTTCCGTCTCTTTGACAAAAGTATTTACTTGTTTGCTCACAGTGAACGTGCGTTATCGTCTTGGAAGACGAACTCATCACGCGATGTGGCATGGCCTCAACTAAAGTCTGAAGTAGCTCTCGAAGGAATTGACACCGCGAATCCTGTCGGGCTACTCATAAATCCGTAATAGTACGAGGGGATGGAGATCGCTTCCGGACAGCACGTTGCAAGGCATCCCACATATGCTCAATAATGTTCCTGTCTGTGGAGTTTGGTGGCCTGCGGAAGTGTTTCAACTCAGAAGAGTGTTCCTGGAGCCACTCAGTAGCAATTCCAAAGGGATGTCGCATTGTTCTGCTGGAAATGCCCAAGTTCGTCGGAATGCACAATGGACATGAATAGATGCAGGTGATCAGACGAGATACTTTCATACGTGTCATCTGACAGAGTCGTATGTAGGCGTATCACTCCAACTGCACCATTACAGAGTATACACCAGCTCGAACAGTCCCCTGCTGATATCAAGGGTCCATGGATTCATGAGCTTGTCTCCATACCCATACACGTCCATCCACGCGATTGAATTTGAAACGAGACTCATCCGACCATTCATCAACGGTCTAATGTCGGTGTCAAAGGGCCCAGCAGAGGCGTAAAACTTTGTGTCGTGCAATCATCAAGGGTACACGAATGGCCCTTTGGCTCCGAAAGCCAGTATCATTGATGATTCGTTGAATGGTTCACCTGTGCTGACACTTGCTGATGGCCTAGCGCTGAAGTCTGCAGCCATTTGCGGAAGTGTTGCACTTCTGTCACGTTGAACGATTCTCTTCAGTCGTCTTTGCTCCCGTTCTTGCAGGATCATTTTCCTGCCGTAGCTATGGCGGAGATTTGATGTTTTATGTGACTCCTGATATTCACGGTACACTTGTGAAATGGTCGTACGGGATAATCTCCACTTCATCGCTACCTCGGAGATGCTGTGTCCCATCACTCGTGCACCGACTGTAACACCACATTAAAACTCACTTAAATCTCGATAACCTGCCATTGTAGCTGAAGTTACTGATTTAATAACTGCGGCGGACACTTCTCTTATATAGATGGCAGCGTCGTATTCTGCCTGTTTCCATATCCCTGTACTTGAATATGCATGCCTGTACCCGTTCCTCTGGTGCTTCAGTGTAAAAGTGTCGCCAGAAAAGCTAAAGATGACAAACATGTGAAGTGTGGACATATCCTGTGTTAGTGTCCAGTAATAGAAGTCTTTATACTTTCGATCACATGCTGTATGTACGTGACACCTGTCCAAACCATAATTGACCAACGTCTCTGCTGATCCCACGGGACACCAAGTACGAGGCTGCTTCCACACGCTTGTTATGGCCTTCAACAGGCGTCAGACAAATCCAGCACTTATCAGTGAACACAACCAGACTCCAGTGACCCCACTTCCATTACAAGCGTTTCCTTACCCACGTTTACTTCCAGCACTATCGATGCCACAGAAACAGGACAGAATCAGGTACGTGCATTCATCGTATTTATCCTCAAAACAATGATGCATACATTAGAGTGTGCGCTACGATAAACGATGAACCCCTTGTAAGTATTCCAAGAACACCATTTAATATTGTTAGCGACTTTTTCTCGCATATTACCACCAGCTCGACATCATGTAGGTGTTTCCCCAGAACTGCAAGGTTCCGGGTTCCGATTCTGGTATTGCACGCTGTTCGAGGCTGCCAGGAATTTTGACCCATTTATTTCACCGCTACCGATTTAAAAGTTCGCTACAAATAGGGGTTGCTTTAGCATCTATAGAATTCAGGTTAATTAACAGTAGAACTTAAAATGTCAATGAAAAATATTCAGAAGTGAAATGAGGTTTCTTGTCTTCCTTTAGTACTATTTCTGGCATATCTGCCTCATTTACCTGTCTGTCAATAGAGCACGTTCGCCCTCAATAATGAATTGAGATCTGGAGCAGAAATTAAAGGCCGTCTTTAGAAGTCTTTAGACAGATTCAGTGCATCAGTGCTCTGACACTTCAAAGCATGTTATCATAGAAATTCATTGTCTACCTTTACAGAATCAAGAGAAGAGAGGCGGCATTAACTTCCTCCAATAGGCCAAATACTTTCGTTGTCTAAGCGAGCGTGTTCTTTGTGTATTCAATGCCTCTGCCTCGAATGATGCCGCTTCTGACAAGGACAACGATTTCAGTTCAGAAATTCTAATGTTATGATTTCACATTCCGTTATTCATTATCTTTGCCTGTTGTTATTTATATGCTAAGCAGTCCGTCTAGTTTTATGATACTGTTAATTTTAATGAGAGTGGAATAGAGATTGGTTAATCATAGTTTTATAATCGGTTACATTTTTACTTCTCTTCTGAACATAGATATACTGACAAACTTTACTTGTTAAATATCTTCTACCGAAAATAATTTTTAATTTTACGCAATTGGTATTTACGTGTGGCGAAAACATCTCGTCTCTGTCTTCACTTTAATAGTCCCCATCAGTATATATAGTCATGGGTGTAAAATATAAAATTAAATAAAAATAACTATATCTCTCTTAAATATGGCGAAGAAACCAGCCGTTTCGGTTGAAAAATAATTATGTACTCTTCTTTTTGTGTATTGGCAACGTAACAGCAAACGAAGTTAACGCTCTGTCACGTATGTTATCTCATTCTTCACAGGCTACCCACATCACGTGCAAGACAGAAAAATACCTCATTACGATCTGTTTTATTCATTTCAGATGTTCCTGCACGGCCATTTCCTGACTGATAATGAAGCTACACAGCGAAATGTGTTCTAATATTAAATAATTTGAACAAGTTAGTTGACACTGATTGTGAATAGCAGCAGTCTGAGAAAAACTGGTTTACAGAAATAAAGAGATACATGTAAAACAACTAACGAACCTGATAGTAAACTTCAGAAGATCTTGCCAACTTCAGCAGCAGTTCTGCTGAGCGTACTTGGGGACCAGTATGCTTTTTTCAAGAGAACAAAGCCTCACAGGTCCTGTCTTTCAACTGAATGAAGTATATATGATTTTACTAATATATATATATATATATATATATACTCCTGTAAATTGAAATAAGAACACCGTGAATTCATTGTCCCAGGAAGGGGAAACTTTATTGACACATTCCTGGGATCAGATACATCACATGATCACACTGACAGAACCACAGGCACATCGACACAGGCAACAGAGCATGCACAATGTCGGCACTAGTACAGTGTATATCCACCTTTCGCAGCAATGCAGGCTGCTATTCTCCCATGGAGACGATCGTAGAGATGCTGGATGTAGTCCTGTGGAATGGCTTGCCATGCCATTTTTACCTGGCGCCTCAGTTGGACCAGCGTTCGTGCTGGACGTGCACACCGCGTCAGACGACGCTTCATCCAGTCCCAAACATGCTCAATGGGGGACAGATCCGGAGATCTTGCTGGCCACAGTAGTTGACTTACACCTTCTAGAGCACGTTGGGGGGCACGGGACACATGCGGACGTGCATTGTCCTGTTGGAACAGCAAGTTCCCTTGCCGGTCTAGGAATGGTAGAACGATGGGTTCGATGACGGTTTGGATATACCGTGCACTATTCAGTGTCCCCTCAACGATCACCAGAGGTGTACGGCCAGTGTAGGAGATCGCTCCCCACACCATGATGCCGGGTGTTGGCCCTGTGTGCCTCGGTCGTATGCAGTCCTGATTGTGGCGCTCACCTGCACGGCACCAAACGCGCATACGACCATCATTGGCACCAAGGCAGAAGCGACTCTCATCGCTGAAGACGACACGTCTCCATTCGCCCCTTCATTCACGCCTGTCGCGACACCACTGGAGGCGGGCTGCACGATGTTGGGGCGTGAGCGGAAGACGGCCTAACGGTGTGCGGGACCGTAGCCCAGCTTCATGGAGACGGTTGCGAATGGTCCTCGCCGATACCCCAGGAGCAACAGTGTCCCTAATTTGCTGGGAAGTGGTGGTGCGGTCCCCTACGGCACTTCGTAGGATCCTACGGTCTTGGCGTGCATCCGTGCGTCACTGCGGTCCGGTCCCAGGTCGACGGGCACGTGCACCTTCCGCCGACCACTGGCTACAACATCGATGTACTGTGGAGACCTCACGCCCCACGTGTTGAGGAATTCGGCGGTACGTCCACCCGGCCTCCCGCATGCCCACTATACGCCCTCGCTCGAAGTCCGTCAACTGCACATACGGTACACGTCCACGCTGTCGCGGCATGCTACCAGTGTTAAAGACTGCGATGGAGCTCCGTATGCCACGGCAAACTGGCTGACACTGACGGCGGCGGTGCACACATGCTGCGCAGCTAGCGCCATTCGACGGCCAACACCGCGGTTCCTGGTGTGTCCGCTGTGCCGTGCGTGTGATCATTGCTTGTACAGCCCTCTCGCAGTGTCCGGAGCAAGTATGGTGGGTCTGACACACCGGTGTCAATGTGTTCTTTTTTCCATTTCCAGGAGTGTATTCGACCAGTTGAAGTCGTTCTCAAACACAGCCCGATTTGAAACAGTGAAAATTAGGCTGAAACAATAGATGGTGTCTTCTCAATAAACACACTGAAACACTTATCGGAAAATGTAACGACAGATGGCGCACCTAGTCATCTTTTCATACAGGTGATGACATATTTATTCGTAGCGTTCCGTTGACAGCCAGTGATTAAGATATACACTTCGATTAAAAGCGATTGCAATTTCCGATGCGGCTTGCATTCGCTATGAGTATCAAAAAGACACAAGAGCAATCACTTTGTTTGCCAGAAATTAAACACCCCGACCAACACCAGGCATTACAGCCTGCAAGAAATTAACTTTCTGTCAAGGACGGGGCGCTAGGTAGGGGTACAAGTTCGGATTAGGGAAGAATATGGAGGGACATCAACCGTCCACTTTGAAAGGAAACATCCCGGTATTTGCCTTAAGCGATTCAGGGAAATCACGGGAAACCTCTACCTGCATAACAGGACGATGATCTGCACCGCCGTCCTCCCGACTACAAGTCTAGTGACTTCCTCTGCACCAAATCTCTCGCCATTTTATAGGTACAACTCGTCCACTTGCAGAGATATTCAGAGTTCTGAGTGTGAGTTGCTCGTCTGTCGCGGTGATAGGTTTGCGCTGTCGAGAAAAGTTACATGATCTCTGATAGAAGAGTATAGATGAAAAGAGCACACTGTATGTCTCTATGAGTGGTAAAAGAAGAAATTGGAAACTACATGGAAGAGATAGCGGGTCCAGTATCAGAGTTAAAATTCGAAAGTGCTCTGGAAGCTTTTCTGGAAGCTTTGAGATCAAATAAGGCGGATAGGATAAATGACATTCCGTCGGGATTTCTGAAGTTATTGAGGGATATGGTGAAACATCCCCTTAGAAAAAATTTATGAATGACTGTGCTGATAAACCTCTTACGTTATTTGATTTTCAAACATCTGAGCAAAACTGAACGTACTCATACATTTCTCTCTTTACTTTTCTGATCATCACTGAACTGACACAATATTTTTAACGCAACGCAATCTGACTTTTAATAACCCCCCAAACGAATGGCCCTGACTAACAATAACCTATACCTTAAATGAATCACTTACCTCACAAAAATCTTCGTTACTCAAACTACTGCAATACAGCGAGCGCCAATACTGCCAGCTAAATAAAGGATTCTAACTACTGAAGGCAGAAACTACTGATAGGCATAATTAGCAAATGAAAGATTTTGATGGAGAACAAACAATGTATTTACCTTAATAGTGTTCAAACAGTTCATGACATCCAGTTTGAGAAATTTCTTATTTCTGACGGACACACGTCCAGATCGGCCGCTCTCAAAACTCTGCCATCTCTCTCCCCACATCCACCACTGCCTGCGACTCACGTCCAACTGCGCAACGCTACGCGCCGTTAATATACGACTACCCAACAATACAATAGCGAATGTTCCAACAATGCCAACCAGCCACAGATTGCACACATACAGTCAGTGATTTTCACACAGAGCAACGTGGCGTTACCAACATAAAAACCTAAACAGCCTACTTACAATGGTAAGCAAATGATTATCCAGATTGGTCTGTAAAACCTATGAGCCTGAAGACGTAGCATCAGACTTTCGGAAACATACCATCCACTCAATTCCGAAGATAGCAAAGACAGATAAGAAGCAGAGTTATCACACTGCTAGCTTAGCAGGTTATGCTCCACAGCCTGCGACAAATTAATATACAGAACAACGGAAACGAGAACTGAGAACCTGTCAGACGATGATCAGATTGGCTTAAGGAAAGGTACGGACATCAGAGAGGCGTATCTTCATACTTCTGCGGCGCAAAAATGGTTCCATAAAATTTCCGGCGTGCAGCTGCATAAATTCGACTTCTTCTCCTAATATTACGCCTGAGTACCGTCCAGCAATCTTCAGTGAGCTCTGCTGGATGGTGTTCAGTCGAAATATTACAAGAATAAGTCGAATTTAAGCAGCTGCATGCCCGAAATTTGATGGAACCAGGCGGTTCTGATGTTGCGTTTGATAACGGAAGTAAAACTTAAAATAATCAAAAACAACCTTTTTGTCTCCGTTTCTCTTCGTATGGAATGTGAAGGCGTTAGTGCGTTTGCGGTAGTTCTGTAGACTTTTAGCCACTGTGCGATAGTACAGCATTGCCTGATGTACCCAGGCTAGGAGATTGTTTACACGTCGTACTATACTACCTCCATACATCAATACCACCCCCCCTAAATACTAACAAGGTTTTCGAGCAGGTAGAAATTGCTGCTATCAAGTGCTCTCCCTCACCAACTGTACTGAGGAAGGTTTCCAAAACCAAATGAGAACCGTTCTGTTTCTCATAAATCTTACAGGATGGGTTGAAGGGGTAGTCCATTTAAGCTAACTAGAGGTATCATATGCAGACAGATTTAAAAGTTACGCAAAAACATGTTAAGAGACAGGAAAGACAAAGTTTCACTTCATGGAATGAACAGCATATTTCTGAATGATGCCCTGCCATAGTGTTCAACACTAATAGCCATTGCTTCCAGTCTGTGTATTGCCGACATGACAGACACCAGATGAAGTAAATCTGCGTACGAGTACGAACTGTCCACCGCATATCGAAGTAAAATTTTGAACGACCTCGACAAAGTGTTGACTGCAGTCTTGCGGGTACTGATAATGCACCTCAACTGATAATGCACCTCAACTGGTGCACCTCTCAGGCATGAGCAAGAGCCTAGATACTTGGAAGTGAAATTAGATGGCACTCCAACATTATAACTCACATCTACAAAATACAAAACGAACACAAAAATCCTTTCGCACCTTCCTGTCTAAACTATTAGAAACGACATGTGGTTGTCGAGCGAGCACATTGAGCACTTCATCAATAGGCTTGTCTACAGCGTGGCTGAAACTTGTTCTCCAGTCTGGTTGAAAACTGCACACGCAAATGAAGTAGACGAGCAACTGAAGGATACAATAAATGATAATACGAGGGTTGTCCAGAAAGTTAGTACCGATCGGTCGCGAAATGGAAACCACAGTGAAAACCAGAAACGGAGTAGAGTATCAACAGAGTATCAACGAAGGTGCAAGCAACTTGGATGATGGCCGCCGCTGAGAGAGCAGTAGTATGTCACCTACGAGATGACATCAGGTGACGCAATTACACCTATTAGACCATAGATACCTTCTACCTTTTCTCAATTAGCAATGTAGTATATTTAATTTGCTGGTTGGAATTGAGTTAGGCCAAGAGGCGAGTGAAATAATAATCAAGCAAATTGGCCATTGATTCAGTAGACAGCAGAACAGCTGGTAAAGACTGTAATTGTCTCTGAATAAAGTGTCCCAGGTAGTTCCTTGAACAGTGATTGTAACAAGAAGCCAGGTTGCTCTCATATGTTGATAGTGGGAAGTACATGTGATGTTGGATGGAATCATAGTGAAACCTGTTTCGGCAAAAAAACTTGGTGTCAGGCGTAACTCACCTATTTGTGTATTAAGGGATTCGTTAGTCAGACATCTCACTTATAAATATGTCTAAGAACAATAAAAAATATTTTCAACAAGTTCATGTCAACTTGCTACTGCAGCAGATCAACATCCATGTCATAGATCCGTCTCCGTTCCCCAGCACTAACCCCCAAAACATGCAAGGACGTATGTCTCCCACTTGATTCAGGGAAAACACAACGAACAATACTCTCATGATTGTCCTAACTGAGCCACACAGACCGCACCAAATCTTTATTGGTAGCTTGGGACTGTGCCGGAAAGCGACAGAAAAAAAACAACTGCCAGATCAGAAAGCTCAGCTGCTGTGTGGCAAAATTAACACCGTATCCCGCTAGAGTGCTACATGTGTGTCACAATGTACGTTTCAGCCTCAATCTGGACGCATCAGCCAAGAAAATCCTACTGCTACAGTAGATAACGTCTCACTATTCAACATAAGTACTGCTGCACAGATTACGAATGCATTATGTAGCAGAACCTAATCCGACGTAGGCAATCCAGTGCATTTACGGTCAACAGTAAAAAATGTACACTGTGAAATTCGTACGACTGTTCCAGGGAAATTTAACTGTTTCAAGGAACAAGGTGCAAAATATATACTTAGTAAGTTATTATATGCAAGGTTCAAAGCTCTCTGAACAGTAGAGGCTGAGGTTATTGTGTAACACATGAAGAAATTAAATGTTGTTCGCCCCAAGACATTGATCACAGGTAGTGCAAGAATGTATGCAAGAGGGTATGTCCAACCCTGAACCTTACAATGAGCTTAAAGGCAACCTCTGGTACTTTACTGAAAAATATATAAACAAGACTAAAATTTGTGACAAGGTCACTACAGACAAAAACAAGGTCTTTTGGTTTTGAAGTACAAGTTCCCTACCCAGAGACGACAAATATTAGAGACACTTACAAAGGCACCAGACGATTATCTACAGATATGTTAAGGAAGCCAACGTACGGTGTGTGGCTGACGGTACTTCAAGTATCACTGTGATCGTGTAATATCCCAGTTCTTCCTGTTGCAGTCATGAGTGTACGATTGCTGGTAAGTGTCTGTGTGGGCTCGATTCTCTCTGATCTTATCTTCATGGTTTTCTTACAAGACATACAGAGGTGGGAGCAATAAAATGGCTAACTCTCCTAGGAACATTATCTTCTCGGAACGTTCACAGTAAACCTGACTGTGATGCTGAACACTTTTCTTGCAGTATCTGCCCCTGGATTGGTTGAGCATCTTCATGACAGCTAACACTAAATAGAGATAAATGTATGTTAATGCAGATGAATAGGGAAAAGAATCCCGTAATGTTTGAATACACCATTAGTAGTGTAATATTTGGGCGTAACATTGCAGAGCGATATGAAGTGGGACAAGCATGTAATGACAGTTGTGGGGAAGGAGGATAGTCTTCTTCGGTTCATTGGTAGAATTTTGGGAAGATGTGGTTCATCTGTAAAGGAGACCACTTTTAAAACACTAATACGACCTATTCTTGAGTACTGCTCGAGCGTTTGGGATCCCTATCAAGTCGGATTGAAGGAGCACATACATGCAATTCAGAGGCGGGCGCGGAAAGACCACAAAGATAAGAGATATTAGGGCTCGTACAGAGGCATATAGGCAGTCTTTATTCCCCAGTTCTGTTTGGGAGTGGAACAGGGAGAGACGATGCTAGTGGTGGTACGAGGTATCCTCCGCCACGCACCGTATGGTGGATTGAGGAGTATGTATGTAGATGCAGAAATTATTTGTGACGTCATGTGCTACTCTTCTTTGAATCGTCTGCGTTTTATCTATCAACCTGGTCTGGTACGGATCCCAAACTAAACTATATTCAAGTATTAGTCGAACGAGGGTTTTTGTTAGCTACTTCGTTTGTTGGTGAACCCCATTTTCTGAGGATTCTTTCAGTGAACCTCAGTCTGGCAACTGCTTTACTTACAATGAATTTTATGTAGTTCTGTACGTATACTCCAAGATATTTTGTCAAAATAATTGATTGTAGTCAGTGTTGTAATAACTTGTAACCATAAAATAATGGATTTTTCTGTCCATAAATTCGCAGTACGTTACGTTAATTGATGTTGACGGTCAGTTGTCAATCACTGCACCAATCAATGATCCTCTGTAGATCCCCCTGCATCAGATATAATTTTCTGGGGTTGTCTCATCTCTATACAGCAGCATCATCCGTTAGGAAATTCAAGGGACTTCCCACATTACTACTAGGACGTTTGTTTGCATTATGAAACGTAATGCTAATGTAAAACTCCATTGGTGCATTCTCGAAGTTACATATGATGACTTCCCTCCATTGAGAAAGACATGCAATGTTCTGTTTGCTAGGAACTCTTCAATCGGATAACACATTTTGTGTGACATTCGTTACACTCGTATTTTGTTCACTACGTGGCAGTGTGGAACTGCATCGAACGCATTTTGGAAGTTAAGGAACACGGCATATGCCCGGGCGCCTGTCCAAACCATTCATTGTTCTCTCAGCGAAGAGCCCCTCACAAAACTGGAGGGGCTGAGGAGTATCTAGGATGTTAGTAAGGCCTGTGGAGCGGTTTATTACTCTGAGATTTATTCAGCCTGACTACCATTACCACTAAAAACAATGCCGGAATGTGATAAAACATGATTTGCATACTATTATTGGCCAACGGCCTTGCCGCAGTGGTAACACCTGTTGACGTCAGATCACCGACGTTAAGCGCTGTCGGGCTGTGGGGGACCATCCGACCCGCCGAGCGCTGTTGGCACGTGGGGGCATCCAGCCCTTGTGAGGCAAACCGAGCAGAGAGCGGTATGTTGACCACATGCTCCTCCATACTCGCATCCAATGACACCTGTAGGCAGAGGATGACACAGCTGCCGGTCAGTACAATTGGGCCTTCTTGGCTTGTCCGTTAGATAGTTTGCATACACAAGCCCGCCCGGTTGGCCATGCGGTGTAACGCACTGCTTTCCGGGCGGGAAGGAGCAACCCGGCACGAATCAGCCCGGAGGATTTGTGTCGAGGTCCGGTGAACCGGCCAGTCTGTGGATGGTTTTTAGGCGGTTTTCCATCTGCCTCGGCGAATGCGGGCTGGTTCCCCTCATTCCGCCTCAGTTACACTATGTCGGCGATTTCTGTGTAAACAAGTTCTCCACGTACGCGTACACCACCATTACTCTACCAAGCAAACATAGGGGTTACACTCATATGGTGTGAGACGTTCCCTGGGTGGTCCACCGGGGGCCGAACCGCACAATAACCCTGGGAAGGTGGGGGGGGGGGGCATCGGAAGGGTGAAGTGGACTGCGGTAGTCGTCGTGGGGTTGTAGACCACAGCGGCTTGCGGCGGGGACTGAACCTCTCCGTCGTTTCTAGGTCCCCGGTTAACATACAATATATACTGGGTGACCAAAAAGTCAGTATAAATTTGAAAACTGAATAAATCACGGAATAATGTATATATAGATGCACAAATTAGCACACATGCTTGGAATGACATGGGGTTTTATTAGAACCAAAAAAATACAAAGTTCACAAAATATCTGACAGATGGCGGTTCATCTGATCAGAATAGCAATAACTAGCATAAGAAAGTAAGACAAAGCAAAGATGATGTTCTTTACAGGAAATGCTCAATATGTCCACCATCATTCATCAAAAATAGGTGTAGTCGGGGAATAATGTCGTGAATAGTACTGTAAAGCATGTCCGGAATTATGGTGAGGCATTGGCGTGGGATGTTGTCTTTCAGCATCCGTAGAGATGTCGGTCGATCACGTTGCGCTTCAGACTTCACGTAACCCCAAAGCCGATAATCGCACGGACTGAGGTCTGGGGACCTGGGAGGCCAAGCATGACGAAAGTGGCGGCTGAGCACACGATCATCACCAAACGACAAGCCATCTGTCAGACATTTTCTGAACTTTGTTTTTTTTTTGTTTTTTTTAAATTTTGTTCTAATAAAACCCCATGTCATTCCAAGCACGTGTGTCAATTTTTAGCTCTCTATGCACATTATTCCGTGGTTTATTAAGTGTTCAAATTTATACTGACTTTTTGATCACCCGATACAATGTATACTATTATTAATGTATCGGTACCAGTGGTTAGCCACTTGGGACCCTTGGTGCCACTTAGATTGTATGAAATCGGGCGCATAGCACGCCAGCGTCCACCTAATGTTTGTTACATGTCGTTAACACCACAGACTACGACCTTTATATTTTTCGAAGATGTTTGGCTCACAAAGATAGTCTTGCTCTCCCCCTCTCGATGCTATACACTGTAAGCGATCTTGGGAAGCAACAAATCAACCAAGTAAAATTGTAATGAAAAAAGGTGATGCAGAAAATAAGAACACGGACCTACCGTAATAAATAAAACTTAACTCAGAGTCACCATGTCCTCCGATAAAGCACATGTTACAGCTACAAGCTGGTCGTAGATTGTGTTCCAAAAATGAACAGCAAAGAGACTGCAGTGATGACACATTCTGCAGGACCTGACCATCTTTTGGCAGGACAATGCTGAAGCACGTACAGTGCAAGCTGTTACTGACTTATTTGACTGATGGGGCTGCTAAGTGCTATACCACTTACTCCACTCCCCTGACTTAAGCCCCCGTGAGTTCAACTCGGTTTCTAAACTAAAACAAACACTTCACGGCATTCGTTTCAGAACTGCTACAAATTCGTCGGGCCACAGACCGCGCTGCTCGAACTGTCAACACAACTGGTAGTGCTAAGAGTGTCCTACGACTTCCCCATCGCTGGCAACGGCTTATACACAATGTTGGTGACAACTTTAAAGGTCAGTAAAGCTTAGAAACATGTATCTATTTTGTACGAGTTGTAAATAAATATTTGCCACCATTAAAATGTCAACCTTCGTGTTCCAACTGGGTTATCGCCAGCTGCTTCGCTCGAGTAGACTGTGTGGTCTTCAGAGATATTTTTGTCTGTCTTTAATCGAATTTTTACGTTTTTCACAAACTGCAGCACCTTCCAAACATTCCACGCTAATGAAGGCCATAGGAGCATAGTCTTTCCCACATGTAATTCTAGTCAAAATGCAGTTCTGGTTGTTGGAGTACAAGGTTTTTGTTAATAGTGCAATTTGCGCTCTTGCCGTGATGTTTCCATAGATACTTTAAATCTCTAACACATATTTCTTTACATCTAACTGAGAAGTGAAAAACCATTTTTAGTAGATTTATCTCCAAAAACATTTAATACAACGAAATATTTTCATCCCCTATCTCACTTCTTTACGGAATGAATGTCAAAAAACCGTGGAACAAGCATTTTTTATTTCGAATAATAGCGGCAAATAGATATTTTTATAGATTTAGTTTAGAAAATACTTGCACAGTGAACAACTTTCATACAACATTCCACCCCCTAATTCATCAAGTTGGGGCTTCAATTTCCAAACACACTAAATGTACACTTCTTTTTTATTCCTAACAGAGCGGACATACATAAATATTCATTGATTTAGCTTCAAGATGTTTTTATGTAAAATATTTCCATAAAAACTTTCTCCACTATTTCCCTTGCGTATGTGCTGAGCTTCCAGAACCACTGGAACACGTATTTATTTATTTCTAACCGAGAAACCAAACTGAAATTTTTACAGGTTTAGCTTTAAAAATGCTTTCATAATGAAGTAGCCGGCGTTAGTGCTCGAGCGGTTCTAGGCGCTACAGTCTGGAGCTGAGCGACCGCTACGGTCACAGGTTCGAAATCTGCCTCGGGTATGGATGTGTGTTATGTCCTTAGGTTAGTTAGGTTTAAGTAGTTCTAAGTTATAGGCGACTGATGACCTCAGAAGTGAAGTCGCATAGTGCTCAGAGCCATTTGAACCACAATGAAGTAGTTTCATAAAGTATTTCATCTCCAATTTCACCCCCTTCATTCTTTAATAATAATTTGTTCAGAAAAATCTTTTACCCAGTGTTTCACACCCACAGGCGTTAAATTTCCATAAATGCTGAAGGAGCGATTTCTTTGTTGGCGAAACCCAGGTGAAATCACGTCCAGACGTCATGGGGTTGGGTGGCCACTCTTCTTTACAGACGTCGAACGTCGTAGGCCTGGTAGACAGGTAAAACAGGACAGGCGGCGAACTATAGAGGAACTAACATCAGACGGTAATGCTGGAAAGAGTGCAATTGTGTCTGAAGACATGTTGAACAGAACACTCTTAACGATGGGCCTCCGTAGCCGACGACCGGTGCTTGTGCCAATGTTAACACCACGGCATCGGCAAATACGACCGATATTTGCTCGTAACCATCGGCACTGGACGTTGGTGCAGTTGCAAAGCGTTGCTTGCATGGTCTGATGAGTCCCGATAGCTTCTTCACCATGCAAATGGGAGGGCGCGAATCCGTTGTCTTCCAGAGGAACAGCTCCTTGACACCTGTACTGTGGACTGCGACAAGGTGGCGGTGCCTCCATTATGGTCTGGGCAGCAATCACATGGGCATTCATGGGTCCAGTGGAGTTCGTGAAAGGTCCCATGACGGCCAAGGAGTACCGTACATCGGTTGCAGACCACGTACAGCAGTTCATGTTGATCATGTTTCCAGACGGCAGTGGCATTTTTCAACAAGATAATGTGCCATGTCGCAAGGCCAGGAGCATGTGGAGTTGTTTGAGGAACACAACGGCGAGTTACAATTGATGTGCTGGCCCCCGAACCTGCCAGATATGAACCCGATCGTACACATCTGGGATGTGATTGAACGTGGCGTCAGAACTTATCGCCCTCTCCCCGGAATTTAAAGGAGTTAGATGACTTGTGTTTGCTCAAGTGATGCCAGTTCTGTGAAGTGACCTACCAAAGCCTCACTGTTTCGATGTCACGCCGCGTAGCCGCTATTATTCGTGCGGAAGGCACCTATTAGGTAAGTCGTCACAATTTTCTGCCTGATCAGCGTAGCTTGTAATGTGCTCAGTATTACAGCCCGGTCTACGAACATGACTGCCACAGGTTTAATATTGTACCAGACCTGCACAGTATTACTGCCCGGTCTATGAATATGAGGTCACACGTTTAATACAGTACTGGCCATTAAAATTGCTACACCAAGAAGAAATGCAGGTGATAAACGGGTATTCATTGGACATACATATTATACTAGAACTGACATGTGATTACATTTTCATGCAATTTGTGTGCATAGATCCTGAGAAATCAGTACCCAGAACAACCACCTCTGGATGTAATAACGGCCTTCATAAGCCTGGGCATTAAGTCAAACAGAGCTTGGATGGAGTGTACAGTTACAGCTGCCCCTGCAGCTTCAACACGATACCACAGTTCATCAAGACTAGTGACTGGCGTATTGTGACGAGCCAGTTGCTCTGCCACCGTTGACCAGACGTTTTCAGTTAGTGAGAGATCTGGAGAATGTGATGGCCAGTGCAGCAGTCGAACATTTGCTGTATCCAGAGAGGCCCATACAGTACCTGCAACATGCGGTCGTGCATTATCGTGCTGAAATATAGGGTTTCGCAGGGATCGAATGAAGCGTAGAGCCACGGGTCGTAACACATATCTAATTTAACGTCCACTGTTCAAAGAGCCGTCAATGCGAACAAGAGGTGACTGAGATGTGTAACCCCATACCATCACGCCGGGTGGTACTCCAGTATGGCAATGACGAATACACGCTTCCAATGTGCGTTCACCGCGATGTCGCTAAACACGGATGCGACCATCATGATGCTGTAAAGAGAACCTGGATTCATCCGAAAAAATGACGTTTTGCCATTCGTGCACCCAGGTTCGTGCAGCAGTCGAACATTTGCTGTATCCAGAGAGGCCCATACAGTACCTGCAACATGCGGTCGTGCATTATCGTGCTGAAATATAGGGTTTCGCAGGGATCGAATGAAGCGTAGAGCCACGGGTCGTAACACATATCTAATTTAACGTCCACTGTTCAAAGAGCCGTCAATGCGAACAAGAGGTGACTGAGATGTGTAACCCCATACCATCACGCCGGGTGGTACTCCAGTATGGCAATGACGAATACACGCTTCCAATGTGCGTTCACCGCGATGTCGCTAAACACGGATGCGACCATCATGATGCTGTAAAGAGAACCTGGATTCATCCGAAAAAATGACGTTTTGCCATTCGTGCACCCAGGTTCGTCGTTGAGTACACCATCACAGGCACTCCTGTCTGTGATGCAACGTCAAGGGTAACCGCAGCCATGGTCTGCGAGCTGATAGTCCATGCTGCTCCAAACATCGTCGAAATGTTCGAGCAGACGGTTGTTGTCTTGCAAACGTCAAACGTCCCCATCTGTTGACTCCCTGAACGAGAGAAAAAAAAAGGCTCAAATGGCTCTGAGCACTATAGGACAACTTCTAAGGTCAGCAGTCCCATAGAACTTAGAACTACTGAAACCTAACTAACCTAAGCGGGCACGCGGTTCCAGACTGTAGCGCCTAGAACCGCTTGGCCGCCCCGACCGGCGATCTCTTACAGCCGTGAGGATATGATACCTGTTATCTCGACTGCTTGTGATACGAGGCCGTTGGGATCCAGCATGGCGTTCCGTATTACCCTCCTGAACCCATCGATTCCATATTCTGCTAACAGTCATTGGATCTGGATCAACGCGGGCAGATATGTCGCGATACCATAAACTGCAATCGCGATAGGCTACAATCCGACCTTTATCAAAGTCGGAAACGTGACGGTACGCATTTCTCCTCCTTGCACGACGCATCACAACAACGTTTCACCAGGCAACGCCGGTCAACTGCAGAGAAGTCGGTTGGAAACTTTCCTCAAGTCAGCACGTTGTAGGTGTCGCCACCGGCGCCAACCTTGTGTCAATGCTCTGAAAAGCTAATCATTTGCATATCACAGCATCTTCTTCCTGTCTGTTAAATTTCGCGTCTGTAGCTCGTCATCTTCGTGGTGTAGCAATTCTAATGGGCAGTAGTATAATATACCAGACTGGAAGTTTTGAACAGATATTGTCGGTGGAAAGGCGACTTTACGTAGTTTCTTTCAGTTTTTGTGAGACGAGAACGTTTCGCCGCTTCGCCAGGGGTCACGACGAGGATTGCGCACTGATGCGGTCATTAAGTTTAATACGGGCGCCGCCAGGTTCGCATCGGTCGCATTAGCTGACGACGTTAGGATAATTGCCTCTAGGCGCGCCCGGCGCACCGGGATAAACAACAGGCGACGAATCAGCGCTTCCTTTTTTTAGGGGGCGGGAGGTAATTATGTTTTACGGGCGGTACTTTTTCTTCGCCTCCACTCGACGCCATTAGCTAAATTTTGCGACTCATTTCACGTGATAGGCTTTTACTTCTTCCAAGTCACTGAGATTTCGCGGCGCGCCGCCATTGCAGTACGTAGATTCGAGCGGCAACTAAAAGAGAAAGATGCCACGTGGGGGGATATTTAAAGCGAAATAACTGAAGAATATTCTTGTAGATTTGTCCGTTTATTTTGTGGAGTGTTTGGTAGTGATTCAAGATGAAATCAGTGTGCCACAGTGACCAGAACTCATTTCGATAGGTAAATCTACTTTTTTTATTCTCTCAGTCGACAAATGAAGTACCATTAAAAACTGAAATCGACAAAGAACGCCTGCGTGGCCTGGTCGTGGCAACAACTCTGTGCTTTTGCGGTGACGTAGTCTTATTATAAAGGAAAAGTGTATTTAATTCAAATCAGCCTTTGCTTTCAAAACAGTTAATCCCATTCCACAAGAATGTATCTGCTACAAGATCCAGGGTCCTGTAGCCACCTTTAATTAGTCCGGTAGCCCACTTTCACTGGCATTTCTCTTTCTTTTCCTTGTTTCTCTTTTTTCACAACTCTCATAGTGATGTGATTGAATGACTGTGGTTATGTATCACGTTGCTATACGGTGGCGTAGTCTGCTGCAAAAAGTCTGCGATAGTCATACAGATTCATTCGCAGTTGTACAGAATAGCCAACTCTCGTAGTGATCAAGTACGCAAAGAGGTTTTCGCTACTTATAAGAAATCTACCTGCGTTAGGTTGGTGGCGGAAAAGGCATCTTTGGGTTTTCCGGGTCGCGCGGAGCGTGGAAAAGGCTGGAGAAGAAAAAGGGGGGCAGTCTGCCGCCGATTCGGGAAGCGTCAACAGCTGTGCTCCAGTCGAAGAAGGGTGAGTTAGACTGACCGCGTGGAGCGTTGTTACTTGAAGAGAAGAGAGCTGTTAGCTTTTGGTCTCGCTTTTCAACTCTGAAAGATTGCTTTGCCTTGTCGCAGCAAGGAATGCAAAACTTTGGCAGATTTTTCTTTTAGTAAATTTCTATAGCAGACTTGGATCCGCCGGAAGAGCGCCACACAAAGGTTTCGATAAGAAGTGAGCACTCGCTCCTGTATGAATGTCTGTTTGCCTTCAACTCTGACTGTATAAGCTTACATTGTTCTAAATATTAATAGCTTTGCCTTCTCGTAAATTTTTGTTGCTTTATGTATCTTTCGTCTGTGGGGAGCCAACCATGTGGTTGAACATTTGAGTTTGTTGGGCTACCGTCATTACTAACTGTCCGATCACAAGTTTCTTTTAGAGAATGTTAACTGTTCATGATTGTGTGATGTGGTATTGTTGCAGCTTGGCCACGATACTTAAAAATTTCGTCTCCACAAACCACGTGTGCACGCGGGTGCACTGCGAAACGTGTACCGTTTCACGAACTATTGCAATCAGTAATCAGGCAACCGCGAGGCATGAATGATTCACACCAATGATTTTAGGTGTAGGTTACAACGGTGAATGTATCGACGATTTTCTTTTATGTTTTAGGAATTAATGTCATCAGGAATTCTGTACATGCCTCACATCCATGTCTTACGAATGAATGATTTTATTCACCATTTTCTCTTGCATTCTGAGGTTAAGTTTTTGCACCTAAGCCACTCACTTCGTAGCTATCCCGTTAGCACATCCAACGCGTTTCCTTACTCACAGGTCCAGTGATTAGTTTCCCCTTTTATTTTACAACAAATGCTTTAGATGAAGTCTTATTTTCAGGTGTGTTGCTGGGTGCTTATCATATGCATAATGTTCATGCACTTTCTGTTTTATTTTAAATGTTTGATTCAGTGCACGGGCAATACTATCAATTACATCGCATCCCCTATGAGCGACATCACAATGTATGCACTATCATGAGTTTTTGGTTTGTGATCAAATTAATTTATTTTCCAACTCGTCCATACCTTTGATTAGTTGTATGGTTAGAAACAATGGCGACCCTAATCTTCTCACGTTAATTTCACAACCAATAAGCTCTTACATTCCCAATAATAAAGTAATAACCCTTAGAAACAGGTTAGTTACAATATGACCAGCTCCTACATACCACCGCCTACATTAAACACCAGCGTCCGATAACTACTCGCAGACGGAAGGTGGCAGCACTAGCCGTGGAGGATATGTACAATATTTCAAACTCACTCGGACAACAGAGCAGTCGCTATCCTAATGCGGAAATGGGGAGATTTATCTGACGTCCAAAAGGATTTGATCGTTGACATTCGGGCCGAGGATGTAGGCATTTCCGAAGTTTGTTAACCGTTCGACTACGAGGCTAAAACATGCCGTCCATTGTAAAACTGTTCTTCAAATACCGCCGCCGAGGCAATTGTGGTGAACCATGACCACAGAAGACAATGGTGAGCGGCGGCTACGGAGATGCGTAAAGGCGAATAGACTTGCAACTCGTGAGCAGCCGACCACCCAGATGGACGAGCCGGCCACAAACACTGTCTACTGAAAGACATTTAATTGCTGAATCCGGGCCACTGCACCAGGTGCCTGGCTCATGCACCCACGCGGACTGCTATACATCGTCGACGATGGCTGTTATGTGCACGCCTGTGCTCCACTGGACAACCAGTAAGTGGCGATAGGCGACCTTCTCAGATGTATCACGTTCCATGCTCCATCGGACAGATGGCCATTGGTGTGTACTGTATGAAACGTCTGAAAAGAAACTCCCTGCAACAATTATCTGAAGGATCCAGGCTGGAGGAAAGAGCGTAACGATAGGAATGTTTTTTTGCGTTGATTGTAAGACACAGTGGTTCGGCACAAATATGGATCTATTTTTGGGGACTACGTCCTCACCTACATGCAGATTGTTTTCTCCTCAGAATGAAAGCCTCAAACAGCAGGATAACGCAGGGTATCACACAGCTCGTATTGTACTTGCGTGGTTCGAACAGCACCCGCATGATTTTACCTAACTCTCCCGTCAACCAAACTCCCCAGAGTTAAAGTCAATCCAGAGTATGTGAGACCATCTCTATCGGGCTGTTCGCACAGTGGATTTTCAACCGGGAGGTCTAGAGCATCTGGCCACGGCACTGGAATCGGAATGGCTCCACATCGCTGTCGGTACCTTCCAGAAACTGACTGGCATGTCTTCCTGCATGTCTCGCAGCGGTCTTCACAGAAAAATGTGGTTACGCAGGCTTTCGACATGGGGAGTCAACGAACCGTGGCTTGGCACCTGAGACTTCGCGGCTACCCCGCGAGGCTCCTAATGATAACGTCTTGAGTAGTTCCCAACAGGAAAATAGAATGGAGAAGTATATTACTACCAGAGCACTTTACCCAAGATGATACAATCGTTATTTCACTATACAGTAGAACAAAAATAACGGCAATGAGCATGGCCTGCGTAGATAAAAGAAGACAGAGCTTGGGATAAAGTTCAAATTCTTCATTTTTGAAAGAACCATTCGATATTAGACGCGTAGATCTTTTACCGACCATCCACCACAGACCGTACCGAAGATGGGTGGCTTGTGTGCCTCAACGATATAGGTAGCCGTACCGCACGTGAAACCACGATGGTGGTGTGTCTGTGGAGAGTCAAAAACTTGGTTCTTGTACAGGAGCAGCAGCCCTGTCAGAAGCTGTAAGTGTAAAAATAACAGTCTGGATGACTGACTGATGTAGCCTAGTATCATTATACAACATGACGTTGGTATTCTGGCACTGTGAACAGCTGCAAGGAAGGGGAAACCACAGCCTTTATTTTTGTTCTACTGTATAGTGAAATGACAATTGTATCATCTTGGGTAAAGTGCTCTGGTAGTAAAATATTTCCCCATTCTGGTCTCCTGTTGGGAACTACTCAAGACGTTATCATTAGGAGCCTCGCGGGGTAGCCGCGTGGTCTCAGGTGCCAAGCCACGGTTCGCTGACGCCCCATGTCGAAGATTCGAGTCCTCTCTCGGACATAAATGTGTGTGTGTTGTACTTTGGGTGAGTTTGTTTAAGTTAGATTAAGTAGTGTGTAAGCTTAGGGATCAATGACCACAGCAGTTTCGTCCCATAGGAACATACGGATGATTTCTAATTTTCCATCAACAGGAAAAACAAAACTGGCAATTTGTATATAACCGTAATTACTGAAATGAGATCACAGGAAGAACACGACTTCTAGTCATCTGCGTATAGGTTTTTAGGTACTAAATCAAACAGATGTAATGTAGGAGGATGTCTAATGACGAATTATAAAATAAGAATGTGGGTAAGCTACTTAGAAAAGCATAATGAACGTTTTATAGTAGGCAAGATAGACACGAAGTCAACATTCAGTAGAACAGCAGAAGTTTACATGCCAACTAACTCCTAAAAGATGAAGAGCTTGAAGAAATATATGATCGAAGGAGAGAGAATTTAAACTACTTCCTAACTACAGCACGTAAAGAAGGGATCTGTTGCTACGACATATCCTCAAGCCTCAATAGATCGTTAATTTTGTAATGGAGAGTGGTACCGAACAAAAAATCGGGGAGAAAGACCAAAGTATGAAGGTAAAAAGCAGTTTAAAAAGTATGGAGTGTACTGTGGTTTTTCGGAGACAAAGAGAGTATCACAGGATGTACTAGTGTGAGAGAACTCCTACAAGCTGACGACAACATCTTTCTCATACATTAACAAACGTGGTGTAGTTTTTACAGTTACGTTTGGGACCATCGGATTCATTTAATTTTCAAAAACATTCAATATCCACACCACCAAACGCAAGACAAAGATCCAGAAAGTATTACAAATTCAGTAAAACAGTCTCAATCGCAACAGATGTTAATTTCGGTTGGGCAACGGTTTCAGCCTATAATTTAGATCTTCAGGGCGTAAGCAACATGATGGCGTCTGGTGGCGCTGGATGGAGCAAGATGCGTAAGAACACGAACTTCTGAGTAATCTTCACCCGTGTTCTTACGGATCTTGCTCCATCCATAGACAGCAGACGCTATCATGATGGTTAGAGCCTCAACATGGAGTAAACAAAATAAAAAGGGACAAGTGTGAGAAGGTCTTGCACATCGAGGGTTCCGCACAAAGTGTATTATGTATGTTGATGGTTCATCCGCCCAAGGAACCGAGAACCGGGACTAATTTAGCCGGTATCAGTGCTGGCATGATAACGATCCTGGGAATTCCTAGATTTTCGAGAATGTTTTAATTGTACGTTCGGTATCAGTGCTGGCATGATAACGATCCTGGGAATTCCTAGATTTTCGAGAATGTTTTAATTGTACGTTTTATTTCTATATCTTTCGTGTAATTTCACATTTGCTACTGTAATATTTAATTCATTTTATTAATTTCGGAGTTACATTAACATGCTGTGCTGACTGGTAATTGCAGATGTGTTGACTTCTTGTGGTCTCGTTCCTGTTGCGATTGCTCGTAAGCTTTGATGGAAGTCTCCAGAAAAGAAACGCTACTGTGGGCTAGACGGCTACTGTTGTTACGCAAACGTCGAATTGTACTGTGGAACGGTTCCATGAATAGCTTATGGGATCTCCGAATCTCAACCCAAACAATGGAAGCAAAATTGTACCTCAGTAACCAGTGTTACTTTGGTTTGAAACATTACAGGTGCTGTACGCGTCGTAGGCACATGTCTGTCAGCGTGTAATTGGTCGGCCTCGTGTCTATCATTGTTACATGAGAAAGGCATCGCTTTCACTGCGGCATGGGACCGAATTTGATCGTAACTCATGCTAATAGAACGAAATATTTTCAAGTTACACAGGGTGGTCCATCGATCGGGACCTGGCCAAATATCTCACGAAATAAACGTCAAACGAAACTTGTCTAACTTGAAGGGGGAAACCAGATGGCGCTGTTGTTGGCCTGCTAGATGGCACTGCCATAGGTCAGATGGATATCAACTGCGTTTTTGTAAATACGAACCCCCACTTTTATTACATATTTTTGTAGTACGTAAAGAAATATAAATGTTTTAGTTGGATTACTTTTTTCGCTTTATGATAGATGGCGCTGTAATAGTCACAAACATATGGCTCACCATTTTAGACGAACAGTTGGTAACAGGTAGGTTTTTTAAATTAAAATACAAAACGTAGGTACGATTTAACATTTTATTTCGGTTGTTCCAATGTAATACATGTAGCTTTGTGAACTTATCATTTCTGAGAACGCATGCTGTTACAGCGTGATTACCTGTAAATACCACACTAATGCAATAAATGCTCAAAATGATGTCCGTCAACCTCATTGCATTAGGCAGTACATGTACCAACATTCCTATCAACAGCCGAGTAGTTCGCCTTCCGTAATGTTCGTACATGCATTGACTATGCGCTGACGCATGTTCTCAGGCGTTGTCTGTGGTTCATGATAGGAAACATCCTTCAACTTTCCCCGCAGAAAGAAATCCGGGGACGTCAGATCCGGTGAACGTGCGGATGTTGCTTCGACAACCATCCACCTGTCATGAAATATGCTATTCAATACCGCTTCAACCGCACGCGAGCTATGTGCCGGACATCCGTCATGTTGGAAGTACATCGCCATTCTGTCTTGCAGTGAA
This sequence comes from Schistocerca gregaria, assembly GCF_023897955.1. Lineage (NCBI taxonomy): Eukaryota > Metazoa > Arthropoda > Insecta > Orthoptera > Acrididae > Schistocerca > Schistocerca gregaria. The sequence continues at coordinate 130,207,748 of NC_064921.1, read as the reverse complement.
ACATCTTGTAGTACATCGGTAGAACATTACGTAGGAAATCAGCATACATTGCACCATTTAGATTGCCATCGATAAAACGGGGGCCAATTATCCATCCTCCCATAATGCCGTACTATACATTAACCCTCCAAGGTCCCTGTTGTTCCACTTGCCGCAGCCATCGTGGCTTTTTCGTTGCCAAATAGTGCATATTATGCTGGTTTACGTTACCGCTGTTGGTGAATGACGCTTCGTAACTAAATAGAACGCGCGCAAAAAATCTATCATCGTCCCGTAATTTCTCTTGTGCCCAGAGGCATAAATGTACACAACGTTCAAATTCCTGTTGCATAGAAATATGGTACGGGTGCAATAGCTTTTGATGTAGCGTTCTCAACACCAATGTTTTGAGATTCCCGGTTCTCGTGAAATTTGTCTGTTAGTGATGTGCGGATTAGCCGCGACAGCAGCTAAAACACCTACTTGGGCATCATTTGTTGCAGGTCGTGGTTGACGTTTCACATGTGGCTGAACACTTCCTGTGTCCTTAATAACGTAACTATCCGGCGAACGTGCCTGACCCCTGGATGATGTCGTCCAGGATACCGAGCAGCATACATAGCACACGCCCGTTGGGAATTTTGATCACAACAGCCATACATTAACACGATATCGACCTTTTCCGCAACTAGCAAACGGTGCATTTTAACACGGGTAATGTATCACGAAGCAAATACCGTTCGCACTGGCGGAATGTTACGTGATATCACGTACTTCTACGTTTGTGACTATTACAGCGCCATCTATCACAAAGCCAAAAAAGTGCTGCAACTAAAACATTCATATTTCTTTACGTGCAACACCAATATGTAATAAAAAAATGGCGTTCCTATTTTTTTTTAAACCAGTTGATATCCGTTTGACCAATGGCAGCGCCATCTAGCGGGTCAACCATGGCGTCATCTGGTTTCCCCCTTCACGCTAGACGGGTTTCGTTCTCTGTAGTTTTTTCGTTTGATGCTTATTTCGTGAGATCTTTGGCCCGGTAACTATCAAAGGAATACCATGTATACACAAATCTTCCACGTATCACTCAACATATTACCGAAAACCAGATAAAAATCCCTAAGTAGCTTTTGAGATGTTTGATAGATTATGAAAGGAATTTAAAATTGTAAATATAAAAAAATATGATATAATTTAACCACTCTCGGATTTTTCCATTTACTTGTGCTATGCATCCTCCTTCTTGCCAATTTTCGTGAATCTAGGTAATCTGGAAGTATTGTGTAGGTTGTGATAAATTTGTTTCCGAGCATCAAAATATGTAACATAAACGGCGGTATTTTTTGATTACATTCACTTGGAAGGTTAAATTTTTCATACCGCCAAGGGACCTTAGTGAGTGATGTAAGTTTCATCTTGATACGCCTTCCCGTGCCTGAGAGAAAGGGCACTTAGCAATCGGACACTAATACAGACACAGTGACGGTTGGGCAACACAACGATCCTATAATGATTCCGTTTTCACCGGCTGAGGTACGGAACCTTAACTATGGACCGGAAACGGTTGCCAACCAAAATAAATTTCTGGTGCGGTGTAATCTGTCTTACTGAATTTTTAATAATCCACGCCTGACATGGCCGCGCAGGAGTTGCTGGAATAGATAACGGTGAAGACATCAGACAACGCCCGAATGGTTCAAATGGCTCTAAGCACTATGGGACTTAACATGTGAAGCCATCAGTCCACTAAACTTAGAACTACTTAAACATAACTAACCTAAGGACACCAAACACGTCCATGCCCGAGGCAGGATTCGAACCTGCGACCGTATCAGCAGCGCGGTTCCGGACTGAAGCGCCTAGAACCGCTCGGCCAGAGAGGCCGGCAAACGCCCGAAGGAAAATGCTTTGATTACGTGCTAGGTGGGAGGAATACGGGCAGGCACCGTTTTTCTAATAAAAGCCTTTTTTAACCTTAAAAATTTTACAACTTTATTAATTTATTTTCAGAATAGTAAGTAACAATCGTTATCATGAACAACAAGACCCTCAATGTAGTTTGTTAACGAAAGTTCCTGAAGTATTATTTTAACAGATCAAAGAACAGCCCTCAGAATCAATTTACAACGCTTAAAACTCAAAATCACTTTGTATGCAAAGAAAAAAAAGATACCAATTGGCGTAATGCAAGGTTAAATCAAAGATTCTATCACCGCATCGCAATACCAAAATTTTTGTAGATATGGCCTGTGTTCTCTAAAGGCAATTAAATATTGATTACGAAATATTTAATTAAAACACCTTAACTGCTATAAAATCTCAATTACTGTCAACTTACACTCAAACCCCGTAGCCTCTACGATGCGCACCGTATCATAAAATATTTTCCTGCCTTTTAAACACTTTACACCATAAAAATCCTTACATGTGATGCTTACAACAGCCAACGAATTATGACAAATATTTAAGCATAGATCTTATAATTAACCAGGTATCTAAAACTTTTACTTTCAGAATCAAAAAACACAAATCATCTCCTTACCTCAACGGTTACATCCGTTTAAGAAAATAAAATAGATATCTTTCGATTTCGTCGTGATCATGTGCAGTTGTTCACCATGCTCTCCTTCAGGGTCACACGCCGCGCGGGAAAGATTTTTCACGATGTGCAAAACTTTAACAGGGCGCAACCAACTTATACAACTTACATACAGTGACTATAAGTCGATGTGGATGCAGCTCGCAGATCTTAAAACGTGTGAGGGAGTAGATGCGGTGCTACTAAACACTTCGACTATATCGCGCCGCATTAAACAGCAGTACGTTGGGGTAGACAAGAGACAAATCAACAACTGTTGCAAGGCAAACTCGCCAAGGCAGTAACAAAATATTTGGTTCTTTAAATTCTTGAGAGGGCCACTCCAAACTACAGAATGACGTCCCAAGCTAAATTACGAATATACTATCGGCGATTTCGACACGAACAGTAAAATACCATAAGAAGTGGACTGCAATTAACACGATGCAACCGTCCGACTGAAAAGCTCAACAGTCAATCTGTCCATTACTACAAACCCTTAACAGTACCTCCGTAGTTCACTATCTGACACTACCAGAGTGTCAATTACTCGCTATAACTGTAGATAACAGAGTTTGACACGCTGGGGGCGGACTTAGGTTTCTTAATACACTCCTGGAAATTGAAATAAGAACACCGTGAATTCATTGTCCCAGGAAGGGGAAACTGGGTTCAGATACATCACATGATCACACTGACAGAACCACAGGCACATAGACACAGGCAACAGAGCATGCACAATGTCGGCACTAGTACAGTGTATATCCACCTTTCGCAGCAATGCAGGCTGCTATTCTCCCATGGAGACGATCGTAGAGATGCTGGATGTAGTCCTGTGGAACGGCTTGCCATGCCATTTCCACCTGGCGCCTCAGTTGGACCAGCGTTCGTGCTGGACGTGCAGACCGCGTGAGACGACGCTTCATCCAGTCCCAAACATGCTCAATGGGGGACAGATCCGGAAATCTTGCTGGCCAGGGTAGTTGACTTACACCTTCTAGAGCACGTTGGGTGGCACGAGATACATGCGGACATGCATTGTCCTGTTGGAACAGCAAGTTCCCTTGCCGGTCTAGGAATGGTAGAACGATGGGTTCGATGACGGTTCGGATGTACCGTGCACTATTCAATGTCCCCTCGACGATCACCAGAGGTGTACGGCCAGTGTAGGTGATCGCTCCCCACACCATGATGCCGGGTGTTGGCCCTGTGTGCCTCGGTCGTATGCAGTCCTGATTGTGGCGCTCACCTGCACGGCGCCAAACACGCAAACGATCATCATTGGCACCAAGGCAGAAGCGACTCTAATTGCTGAAGACGACACGTCTCCATTCGTCCCTCCATTCACGCCTGTCGCGACACCACTGGAGGCGGGCTGCACGATGTTGGGGCGTGAGCGGAAGACGGCCTAACTGTGTGCGGGACCGTAGCCCAGCTTCATGGAGACGGTTGCGAATGGTCGTCGCCAATACCCCAGGAGCATCAGTGTCCCTAATTTGTCCCTAATTTCCTGGGAAGTGGCGGTGCGGTCCCCTACGGCACTGCGTAGGATCCTACGGTCTTGGCGTACATCTGTGCGTCGCTGCGGTCCGGTCCCAGGTCGACGGGTACGTGCACCTTCCGCCGACCACTGGCGACAACATCGATGTACTGTGGAGACCTCACGCCCCACGTGTTGAGCAATTCGGCGGTACGTCCACCCGGCCTCCCGCATGCCCACTATACGCCCTCGCTCAAAGTCCGTCAACTGCACTTACGGTTCACGTCCACGTTGTCGCGGCATGCTACCAGTGTTAAAGACTGCGATGGAGCTCCGTATGCCACGGCAAACTGGCTGACACTGACGGCGGCGGTGCACAAATGCTGCGCAGCTAGCGCCATTCGACGGCCAACACCGCGGTTCCTGGTGTGTCCGCTGTGCCATGCGTGTGATCATTGCTTGTACAGTCCTCTCGCAGTGTCCGGAGCAAGTATGGTGCTTCTGACACACCGGTGTCAATGTGTTCTTTCTTCCATTTCCAGGAGTGTAATACAAGCAATGATTCGGTCCTTCCTTTGGAGCCACGTTGTATCGAATAAGGTCATTTACCTTACATAGATGACAATGTCGATATCACCGCTCTCCTCCCAGGCAGCGCTGTAACTGGAGACTGCAGTACCGAAGCAAAGCTTACACCACTCACAAGTATGATATACGCACCACCAACGTGCATCTATTTAGAATTCTTATGTTCACCTCATACACCAAACTTACCGTAATTCTTCGTCGCAATCCAAGGCAGAACCAAGAAATCATCTTTCAGCCCTTGAATGACCACACGATGATCGCCATCCGGACAACGCTGGCCCTCAAGATTTGGATTTTCGAGCCCCCGTCTGCCCCCGTTTGCTGAGTGGTCAGCGCGGCGGAATGCCACGCCCAGGGGCCCGGGATCGATTCCCGGCTGGGGCAGAAGATTTTCTCCACTCAGGGACTAGGTATTGTGTTGTCCTCATCATCATTTCATCCCCATCTTCGACGCGCAAGATCTCCAATGTGGCGTCGAATGCAATAAGTACTTGCCCTCGGCGGCCGAACTTCCCCAAATGAGGAACCCAGGCCCACAATGACGTACGCTCATTTCATTTCATTTCGAGCCCATGGCGTTCCGTCCCCAAGAGACTGCTTCTTGGGGCCCACCAACCAAGTGGCCTTGCCGTCTGACAACGACGTCACTCCACACAGACAGTGGAGAGCGAAAACTCAGCAACCCCCTTCTTCCTCGTTCTGTGCCCCTCACGGCGCGCGGGAAACCAACTCGACAAAGATAAGCGGCGACCAGAGACTCCAGTCAGATTTCGATACTGACATCGCGCCGAGTACTGATAAGGAGGGTGGTTTCAAAAAACATTCAATAGCGAGCCATACCGGCTCAATACCGATCTCCGTTCACTCTCCATTGGAAGAATGCTTCCTATAATTTTAAATCCAGAAGATAATCAAATTCTTCCCGTACTATATGGTGCGTTCTGGCGTGACTGCTTTTATTGTTGCTACTACGCGACGTTACAATCTAGCCAGAGTTACTGGAAAGTGAGACACGCGGACTGAGTCTTTCACAAAGAGTCACAGACGATCTGAGGCGCCTTTTCACGGTCCGTGCGGCTCCCCCCGCCGGGGGCTCGAGTCTCCCCTCGGGCATGGGTGTGTGTGTGTGTGTTTTCCATAGCGTAAGTTAGTTTAAGTTAGATTAAGTAGTGTGTACGCATAGCGACCGATGACCTCAACAGTTTGCTCCCATAATACCTTACCACAAATTTCCAAAAGAATTACCATACCGTGAGTTCAGGTGAACTTGGAAACCAATAGTGCGAAACGAAATGCGTACATACCATTGTTGTCGCCGCTGAGTCTTAACGAACGTCGGGTCCCGTGGCCTAACAAAGCGCGTGCCTGAAAACAGAAACTTCGAATGATCAAATTCCGGTCGGGTGACAGAAGACGTCAGCTTTCCCTTAACCTAATCAGCAAAATATCCGAAGATTTACAAGAAATGTCACTTCTTCCAATCCATCTGTGGCATACAGCAAACCAGTGCTTAAGAGTATTGGTTGAAAACAGTCTTGGTTGCATTTCTACTTTTTCTTTTATTTTTCGACTACGCGTTACACCTTATTTAGGCACCTTCAGGTTGATCAACAGTCATTGAGATGACCTTCCTATGGGCAGCGTTTTGGCTGGATTTTTAGCTAATGTCTTCGTTAACTACATTGAGCGCCAGGTGTTAAACGCTATTCTTACTTTTGTCAAAAAATATTATTTTATCGACGCTATGTTGACGACATTCTGGTTGTGTTTAATGGCGATAATCAGAATTACGGGTTTGGTTGATGAATTTAATGCCCTTCACCCAAAGATGATTTTCACACATTAGGATATGAATAATGACGGAGTCCTCAATTACCCAGATCTGCGGTTACAGCCACGTGATAACAAAGTATCTATAGACATTTTTAGGAAACCCACGACCACAGATGCTATAATTCATGCTTTCTCCTGCCATCCTCGCTAGCATAAGATTAGTTTTTTTTCAGAATTATGATCACGCGTCTATGTGAATTGCCATTATATGAAGACGCAGTTAATAGTCCTTAATAGAGAACTTGACAATATAAAGTATATCGCCCGTAATAATGGCTACAGAGTCGCTCTTGTTGATAACTTATACCAACACACAATAACGATGCCGGCCGGTGTGACAGAGCGGTTCTAGGCGCTTCAGTCTGGAATCCCGCGACCGCCACGGTCGCAGATTCGAATCCTGCAATGATGTGTTTGATGTCCTTAGGTTAGGTAGGTTTAAGTAGTTCTAAGTTCTAGGGGACTGATGACCTCTGATGTTAAGTCCCATAGTGCTCACAGCCATTTGAACCAGTTGAACCCCTTCGGAGTACACCCAATGCAGCTTCTGTCTCGGAGCACATTTACGTTTCTTTGCCATTTATGGGCAATTTTAGTTATGAGTGGCAAAAATTTTTCGGCTACCAATCTCCAGTTTATGTACATACATAATGAATCACCGGAAAAGAACAACCCTGGACATCGGGGGTATATCTGCTGGAGTGTCGCGATTATAATGTAGGATATGTTGGACACACAGGCAGAACCTTCAAAATTAGATTGCAAGAGCATCTCCTCAATAGATGGGGATAGGTAAAACAGAACTCTGCCTTTGACAACACCTTAAAGCCAGTGGCCACAGTCCTCTGCAAGTACAAAATCTTAAGAGCATTTTGCACAAAAAAGTAAGAAGTTAAACATTTTGGAAGAAATTGAAATATTTAGGCATATGGAGGACTATGATTCGTCCCTCCTTAACGACCAAATATTTAACGCTGATCAGGCCTTTTTAGAAGTTACGAAATCGACGTTATTAATGTAAGCCTGGAGCTCTCGTAATTCTGTCCAAAAGTGAGCCCTGTTCCTCTCTGGCCTTATGTCGTCTTGTTAGCCAATTCATTAGGGGTATTTGACTCAAATGTGATACTTGGGAGTTTGTCGCTTTAAATGTCGACGCATTTTTACACATTTTATAGATTTTATGTAGCTATAAATGGAAATGGGTTAAAGTTCACCTGCATTACGTACGTCTTCCACATTTCTGTATCATTTAAGAGTGATAACGTTACTTGTATTTTAGTAAAAAAAGAGTTGTCTTGTTAGGTAGAAGTTCTAGCTCCGAATGACGCAGTATTGTGTGTTATAGGGGGGGGGGGGGGGTGTCTCTTTATCTGAAATTACGGTCCTGTGTTATTAATGTTCTCGTTCTAGTGAACGTAAAATCTGTTTAGGTACTGCATCTATGTCTTGTATTACACCCCCAGTTTCCTTATTTTAAATTTACCTCCTTCATTTGTATTTTACTTCGTCAAAATTTTAGGATACGTTATTGCACAGATGTTGTCCCTAGTACTTCCATCTTATTAATGTTTAATGTGCGTTACATTTTTAAAGTTATTGTGGCTATGTACATCCAGTTATGCAGGTCATCGAGCCACTCACGTCCATCTAGGAAGGTAAGGCCTTATCCCAAGGCTTCGGCAGTATGATTGCATTTCTGAGTGTCCCATCATTGGTGAATTCTCTTATCGGTTTTATTATTTTATATTTCTCGTTTTAACTGAGTTTAACGAAGGCGATGTAGGCCTGATCTACTCGACGATGCCCTTTGGCTACACTGTCTAAAGGATCATTCTAAGAAATAACAAATAAAGGTATTTGCTGCTTCAGTATTTGATCGGTTTATACATGCTGTTAGGTTATGCAAGTCTGCACAACGCGATCACGATTCTTAAATAGATGTATTTGTTCTCTGTTTTCCATGTAGATCAACCTGAAGATGCCTAAATAAAGCGAAACTAGTAATTGAAAAATAAAATTTAAAAAAAAACTAAAATTGTAATCAAGACTGTTTTCAACCAATAATGGCACTTTGTTCGGCTACCTCGTTAAACGCTGCGTCCCCTTTCTGCTTCAGGATTGGTTAAAATGGCTCTGAGCACTATGGGACTGAGCTCATCAGTTCCTTAGAACTTAAGAACTACTTAAACCTAACTAACCTAAGGGCATCACACACACCCATGCCCGAGGCAGGATTCGAACCTGCGACCGTAGCGGTCGCGCGGTTCCAGACTGTAGCGCCTAGAACCGCTCGACCACCCTGGCCGGCGCGTCAGGATTACTTGGATATATTAGGGACACGTCAGTTGCCGACATGGCGTTCAGTTGAACTACTTGTACAAGGCTGTTGAGCCAAAGTGAACTATTATTATTTTTGTTTTGTATTTTGACATAATTGTAATCAAAGAATGTGACTGAATGAAGTTTAAAATGTTTATTTGACACCACAAATGGTCGTCAAGCCACAGTCACAGAAACAAAAAATTGTGAAACGTTACATTACTTCTTCCGACGCACTGAGTCGCCATTTTCAATGGAATCACAAACTTGGCAAACTGCATTGATAACTGCCATCACACTTCTTTCACATATTAAGAAAAGTACAGTAAGAACAGTGAACTGAAGCAAAATTGGTCACAAGACATCATGACAGTTTTTGGTTGATCAGTCACATCACACCTTCTTCAGGATGAAAAATATTATGTACTTTTTTATTACGTCCTGTAATGATGCAACGATCATTTTGCAAGCAAATGCTCTTGATGTTCAACCAGGCAGCTGAAGCGATATCGTGCTTGCAGATTAGTTTTGTGGTAGTAGAATACAGTACGATTGCGTGCTGTGTTCAAGATTACGACGTGTGAGCTTTTGTTTGCAAAATGATCGTTGAGTCACTGCAGGGCGTAATCCAAGAGTATATAAATGAGCAGAAATCTCTCATCAGGTCCTCATCCTTTGAGGACGACTATTTCTTAGGCATCTTTTACTTACGCACTCACTCACTGTGCACTCACAACTAAAAAGAGCGATGTGACGAGATCGACGGGCGCACTAAACACACTGTCCAACACATCCGTGCAAAGCTTCATCGGATTTGCACAGTGGTTTCCATTTTGCACCCGATCGCATCTTACTTTCCGAATAGCCCTCGTAACTAATTTTTCGCTTGTTGAAACGTCCCCTTAGAAAAATTATACGTGACTCTGCTTAAACTGACACACAATATTTTTGGCGCAACGCAATCTGACTTTCAATAATCCCTACAAGAGAATGGCCCTGATTAAATTAACCTATACGTTTCACAAATCACTTACCTAACAAAAATCTTCGTTACTGAAACTATTGCAATACAGCGAGCGCCACTACTGCCAGCTAAATAAAAGGTTCAAACTTCGGAAGGCACTATCTACTGATAGCCATAGTTAGCGAAGGAAAGATTTTAATACAGAACAAACAATGTATTTACCTTAAGAGTCATAATATATATATATCAGTTCATGACATCCAGTGTAACAAATTTCAAAACTCCGCCATCTCTCTCCCCACATCCACCACTGCTGGCGGCTCACCTCCAACTGCGCAACGCTACGCGCTGTTAGCATCCAGCTGCCGCTGCCCAACACTATAATGGCAGACAACAATGCAAACCAGCCACAGACTGCACATGGCACAGCCAGTAATTTTCATATAGAGCGCTACGTGGCGGCGGCGATACCAATAAAAAAAACCTAAACAGCCTACTTACGTTGGTAAATATCTGCAGCCCAGGTAAATACTGAAATATCCGTGCCACGGTGCCCTAGCTCGGCAGTTGAGCAGCCGAAGCAAAGTAGTGCAGCTCATCGATACAGTGTAGTAGTATAATAACAGTTCGCCCCGATAGCTGAGTGGTCAGCGTGATGGATTGCCGTTCTGCGGGCCCGGGTTCGATTCCCGGATGGGTCGGGGATTTTCTCAGCTCAGGGACTGGTGTTGTGTTGTCTTCATCATCATTTCATCCCCATACTCCGCGCAGGTCGCCCAATGTGGCCTCGAATATAATAAGACCTGCACCAAGGCGGCCCCCCGTCCCTGTAAGGGAACATAACTGAAACGATTCATGTTTCCTTGGTGATAGTGGACGGTTCGAGTGACACGATAGTTAGGTAGTGTAGAGGCTTTCGTTAGGGTTAGTCTTATTTCCAAGGTCAAGAAGGATTTGGCGAAACATCTCTCTCTTGAGAATAGGTTGAAGTGGAGACCCTGACGATCGGATACCTTCAAACCACGAGCGGTAGTCTGAAATATGAAAAAAAAATCAGTCATGGATTAGCGTTCAACATGTTGCACATTTCGACCATGATGAAAGTTACCGCCCGCTGGTTTCCGCAACTAATAACAACGCATTAGTGAAGGTGTTGCGCCTTTGTCAGACCAATGCAGCTGATGTCTGTTGTCGTGTAATAAACATATAGGGAGCAAATCAAGAAGATGGAACATGTGAATTCACCACCGACAGCACAGTAAAAGGCGAAGATCCAGCCACCATCGGATAATTTGATGCTGACAAGGGGCTATCAGACCTTATAATCACGGATTTTAATGGCTCTTAGGTATATTGTAGAGGGACCTGTTCTTAGTACGTAGCTAGCAGCTTTTCACGTAACGGCCCTAGTTTCTGAGAAAGTCGATCTTAAAGTTTCATACATAACTGATGTTGTCATAAACGAGAGAAGCGTAACGGCTTAAGTTCTCAGTTATAATCCTGATTGCTGGAGTTCAAATCTTGCACAAGTATTTTTTTATACTTAATCGAACAGAATATCATTAAATAATACTTCCGAGGCAAAAAAGTATTTATTTTCGGTGTAGTAATTTCGGTAATAAATCAGTCACTGTGGAATAATTTTTTTAAAATGCGTATTCCATTTGTGACAACGACCTGCCACAGTAGTAACACCGAAGTCAGACGCTGTCGGAGTTGGCTAGCACTTGGATGGGTGACCATTCGGGTCTCCCATGCGCCCTTGGCAAGACGGGTGCACTCAGTCCTTGTGGGACCAATTGAGGAGCTGCTTGACTGAGAAGTCTCTGGACACGAAAACTGACAACGGCCGGGAGAGCGGTGTGCCGACCACATACCTCTCCATATCCATATCCAATGACGCCTATCCTCTGAGGAAGACACGGTAGTCGGTCGTACCTTGGAGCCTTTCGAGGACTGTTCGGGCGGAGAGAGAGGAGAATATTTTGCTTGCAGTTCTCAGTTAAAATTCCAAATATTTTAACAACGTTCGCTTCCTGCCTCTACTAGATGCGAAGGTCCCCTTGTCCCGTCTCCCTGACAGACCGTTAAGAAATTATCAGGCCCTGTAAAAGGTCAAATGGAATTTTTGGTGAGCATCAGTCGTTCACAAAGCGTTTTCCTTGTTGAGTGTATCCAAAGAGTTTAGCCAAACGGAATAAGCCTGTGTGTCTACAGAAGAACGGCCAAAAGAAGGTAGAAATAGAGGAGTGTGATAAGCAATCGAAGAGCGAACTAACGCCATCAGAGACACTTAAAGATTGCTTCATGATTTGCACTTCCTTCCAAATACATCTCTGAAAACCATTTCCGCTAGTTCCCTTGCAATTATAGATTCGATATCCAGTGCTATACAAGATCTGTTGGCCGAAAGATGAATCATTATTGTAATATTATATAGTAGAAGTAATGTATACCGTAGCAAATGCAGTACACATCTGATGAAAGTTTGGTGTAATGACTCATTTCTTATCGAAATTTCTATGGTGAAGATAATGATTTTTTTGCATGTCACACTTTACTTAATGATATTCTTTACAATGAAGTAGACTATCAACATAGTAGCCATGAAACTTAGCGGCTGCGCAACACTCGCTGGCTGAAAAGTGAATAATGTTATGGCTCAAGAGGTTACGCATAAAACTTGAGCATCGATTGTCTCGAAAGATTGGAACCGTCGCACGAAGAGCCGCGATACAGGCTCTCAAAACAGGTTGCTCCTTAACATGCACGAGGTTCATGAAAATCAGTCAGTGACAGGTCTCATGGTCCCTTTATGACTGGTTTCTGGGAATGCCATGATGCGGCGGCAACGGAATATTTTCGTAAGGGCAAACCGTCACAGGACCATGCTTCCGGAATAGCCTGACGAGGCTACTGAAGTTTGTCAACACGAAGCCTCACGGAAAGCCATCGAAGAGGGCTTTTTGCTGCAGGACAGGGTCACAGCTCAGTCACAGGACACAGTGACAGATGCCGCTTCTTTGAGCTATCAAACATTGCCTTACTCTAAGTTTCCCTCGAGACAACACCGACGTATTATTGATACAGTTACTAAGTTCAAAGATGCGTAAAGCTCAACATTTTGGATCTGACTCAGGTCATAACTTACTACAAAATTGTATATAACAAAGTAGTATGTTATTTTACATCTCCACACAGTATATACAAAAAAAACAAGTAGAAGCATGGGGACATAATATAGTTAAATATTTTGACATTATTTTCCTTACTTTCATTTGCTGTGGAAAGGTACAGTATTGTATGAACTGAAATATTTAAAAAATTGAACCGATATCATGACAAACCAACTAACCCGTTTAGAAAATCATTTTCAGAAGCGTAATACTATCTTACATACCATTCTACGAGGGAGAGTTGGAAAATAAGTATCCCCTGTCGACTATGGGCAGGGTTGTGTGATATGGGAGAAAGACGACACGGCAGGTAACGCGCACATGAAAGACACCGATACACCATTGGGTAGAGGTCGACCGGGATCAAGCATATGGGGCTGTCGCAGTGCCTGCACAAAGCGGAGGCCAGCCACTCAGTCTTTTCCCGGAGCTATGGAGAGAAGTTGCGTTTTGGAGCAGTGGTCAAAGGCGGAAGTGAGAGCTGTTATCCGTTATGAATGGGCACGTGGAATATCAGGCACAGAAAATCGTAGCCGCCTTGTTGAGGTGTATGTGTGAGGTGTGATGTCGAGGCAAATGGTGTGGAGATGGTGCCAGCAATTCAGTGAAGGACGTCAGTAAGTGAAGGACACACCGAGGACTGGACGGACGTGCACGGCCCCTACAGATGAAAGTTTTTTAGGAAGGTGGATGACATGATTAAAGCGAACCGGCGCATCACAATCGATGGAGCAGCGAAAGAACTTGGAATCGGAAATGAGCGAGCTCACAAGATCTTCCACAACATTCTTCGATACAGCAGGGTGTCAGCAAGATGGGTGCCACGCCAACTGACCTCGACACACATGGAACAACGCTTTGCGTTAAGCCTGGAACAGCTCGTGCGTTACCATGAATCTGGCAATGACCTTCTGTTTCGGATGCTGACGGGGGATGAAACGTGGGCTGCATCCACCTGTCCGAAAGAAGTTCAAAAGTACTCCGTCTGCAGGTAAAGTGCTACTCACTGTTTTCTGGGACGCCAAACGAGTTCTGCTGCTGGACTTTCTGGAGGATGCAACACCAATGCTGCTCGGTACTGCGCCACTCTGTGGAAATTGAAAGAGGTGATTCGGACGGCGACGACAACGGAAAACCATATTGCAGCTGTTGGTTGGGAGCGCCTACACCATCCGCCTTACAGTCCGGCTCTCGCACCAAGTGACTTGCATCAGTTTTCTGTTTTGAAGAAGACTCTCGGGGGAAGGCGTTTTAGCAGCAATGCTGATTTTTTCCTGGAAGGCTTTTTGAAGCTTAAAAAGCGGTATGACAAATCTCTCAATGTACTCGGAATTAAGTAGAAAAATAATGATATGTCCTATCTTTAATCTCTCATTCTCTTTGTTTATTTCCTTTCACATACAACTCTGACCACATTCGACAGGGGAAACTTATTTTCCAACTCCCCCTCGTAATTATTTGTATTTGCACGAAACCTTCAACCCATTTCATAGTGCTTATAAGTGTCCTAACATGAAGATTAAAATATCATTAAAATACCATAAACTGACTAACGAAACATCAATCTACGTATACAAAGGACCTACCACTATATAAATGTAGAGAGCTGATAATAATTCCATCGTTCACGGTATTCAAGTGACAATTATCTCAAAAACTGAAATGCTTACCCACTTCTATAATTTAACAACAAAGTGTGGAGTAAAACATATATTGCATTATCTCCCTTTCTACAAGCGAGAACGCTGTTGTGCATTCACATGAAAATTTAACGCCAGTCTCCTGTACTAAACTATGTGCTCTAGAAGTAGCCAATAGTATCATGCACATCTTGACAATGAAACGACGCTACCCAACAATGGCCTTAGTTAAATTGTTGCATCATGATACAATAAGTAAAATGTTTAGTCAACTTGACAGTGAAGTGGACAGAGCTCCAACAACTTTGTTGGCATTATACCTACCTCATAATACCTTACCCAATCCAGTATAATAAAAAATCTTTTACATAATTTATACCGCCATGTGCCAGGTGCTGTTTTCCATCAATTATCAAATGAAATTGGGATGAAGCATTTATTGGTAAAAAAGTTTGAAATAAAAAAGCTTTAAGAAAAGTGTTAAAACCATAAGTGACGAACAGACAATTGAACTTAGAGCTGACACAAAATAAACGAACATAGTATAATGATTTTAAAACATCACAACAACGCCTCTGTTGGGTGGCAAATGAGTGTTGACTGAAACCACTACACTAGTAAGAACACCACCATATCATAAAATAAAATAAAAAAACAATTATAGCACCTCTACTGCATTGCAAATGAATGGCAAGTGAATCTCACTACACTGGCGGATACATCCAAATGCCATACAAGAAAACTATTTGCAGTGGTATATATATACTGCATTAGGTGGTGTAGCAAAAATCCGTAGAACTATGTACAGCTTTCTCAGTAAACAGATTCAACAAATAAGCACCGTAGTTAAATTGATACCTCACAGTACAGTGAGAGAAATGTTCATAAAACTTGACAACTTATTTTCAAAATCTCCAAATTTTATATTGGCATAACACCTAAGTCGTAAATCCATACACACATTCACACGACTTCAGAGAAGCATCTATGTACACACAGAAGACACTATACACATCATACAACACCATCTCAAGAGCAAGAAACTCCCAGCAATACACATAAGTGAAATCTCATCCATCATAACGCTATAACAGAAAAAAATTGTTCCACTTTCAACAAAATCATCTATTAGTAACAAGAAGGGCTAGAAAATGGGTTCCCTATCGGTGCAACTTAAGTCAATACTTCCTTGGAAGAACATAATGTTCAACAACATTGTAAAAGAAGGGTACAAAATAATGGACCGGTACATGGCACAACCCATCTCACAGATCAAACATAAAATGGGATAAAATAGCTACACAGCAACATCAATGCAATGCACCCTCAAACACACACAGTAAATTGAAGAAAATAAGAAACTAAATTGCAGCATTAAAATAACAATAAACAACAACCAACATTAATTTTCGATCTACAGACGCCATACATGCACAAGTACTCTTATCTATAGCACATTCAACCACCTGACAGCCCACACGTGTGCCAGTTTACAAGTACATGCTCCACAGAACAAACGGGACTCCTGTTAAACCTGAAAACTACACGCACTAACTTAACATAATCAGACGATTTGCCATAGAAGATGAGTACCAAACAGACCCCAAAAACAAGATCAGCTACAAAATAAATATGAAAGATAGTGGCCACCCAATAAAGTCCACACTCAAAGGGTTCAAAACTACGGAGGCAACACACACATACGCACACAGTACAGTAGATCGCAACACATCAGAAAAAGTAACAATTGGTACACACCAATAACAATAATAAAATACTTCCATACAATTCGAAATATAGTGTAGAAGCAAGCGATCCAATAACATTCTGAACCAATAACCCAGTACAACAAAGACGAAGATGAGACATAAGAATTTCAGACAAATTCATCAGTGCATGATCATATTAATTCTTTGACATCTTTGAGGAAGGTACACACAGCACATGAGAGATCTGAAGAGTTACAGCGCACATTTCAATTATGTAGAACATTTAATAAAAATTTAATAAATGAAAACACAACACTTTGCGTCAACATACTCCTCAAGGCTCTAAGACAACTGACACTGGGCACCGTACAGAAATTACACATACAAACACACACACACACACACACACACACACATACACACAACCACACACGCGCGCGCGCCCGCGCGCGCTCGCGATCTCTTCCCTATCGCATTCCGAGACCTAAGTAACGAGCAGAAATCGTCAGGACACCCGTTAAAACTTTGAACAAATTCTCACGATTCGCGTTACATCTCTCTTTACCAGCACGAAGGCCTAATGTTCTGAAATTTGTCTGGGTTTAAGGTGTATTTTCTGTGTTTTACAGCAATACAATCCGGCCGAAGGACGTAAACCTGTCCCCACAAACATTGTAACCACATTACTGTCAATAGGGAACACAGACGTATGAAACTTCACATTTTCATATTTCTAAATAACAGCCGCTCATGCTGTTGCAGATGAAAAACCATAAAAAATAGAAAATATGCCACAGAGCGGCAACAAACGTAGAAAACATGTAGTGGCTCAAAAGTAAGAAAACAGCACAAAACTATTCACACCATACGTTATCTGGATTACATGTAACAACTATTTGTCATGTTTTCTAACGATGTAAATATTACATGTTTTAGAATTGAGAAACTTACTGCTGGTAGTCATTTTGTCCCTGAAACTAGTCTGCGGGAGCAATTAAACGAAAGTTACTGAGCATCAAGGCGGACCTAGAATGCCATATTTCTTACAGAACACTCTTGAGCAATGCAAACTTCCTTTCTTAAAAGTGGGTTAAGCCTGATAATTACTGAATACGACATTACTGAATCAAAATTCGTTGAAAGATTGTAGGCTTCAGATGATTAATTTTATCTCGAGATGCACTGAATACAGTGTTTCATTAATAACTCAGAGGAAATGTTTCCAGATTGTGTGAGCTATACGCTCACAGATAGTCTACTGGTTCTCGTCGCCCACTGTGTTCAGTTTTTGTCACAGAGTATCGGTGCTGAATGAAGTCCCACAAGGATGGAAACTATCTCCAATGATTTTACTAACATGAGAGTGCTATAAAAATCTTAACACTTTCAGACCATCCGCTTACAAGTATGTACATTAACTTGTAAATTGTCTTAGCTGCAACAGAAGTGTTTTTCCCAATGGCAACCTAATGTACACATTTGTGAATGTTCAACCTCTTCATCATGCGCAAACGCTACCAGATTTTAGGCATCACTATGAAAATATTTTCAAGCCAGTCTAGCACTGGAAGCAGATTATGCTCCGCAGAATACATGGACATAGTTGTTTCGCTATATTCCACTGTACAATTGAGTACTGTTAGTGTTACTTTGCATGGTAATTATTAAATAATCATTTTACTATTTATTATAATAGATAATATTTCATAATTACTAATTTGGACCATTAAATGAAGCCATGTATACAAAGTAAGTTTTTGAGAAATGGTACATATTTTTGGGTAAATGCATCAAAAATCATTAAAAATCCACGTACTACGGAGGAGTATTACCACATAAAGAAAAATGTACCATCTTCACAGAGAAACTTCAAGTCTGAAAGGGTTAAGTTTCTAGAAATTCATACGGCACCGGAACAGATCTGAAAGTGGATGCTGCAAGACACAAAACCAGTAATACCACATATTTTTATGTCTTTCTTTTTGTTGAATAATTATTTCGGAAGACGATTCAAGTCACAGTACCAAAACAGATTTCCCTAACACGCCACAACATCGTATTTTAGAAAGAACAATGAAAATGAGTACTTCGCTCTCGGTTCAAATCACAGAGCAATTACAGCCCTGTAGTATATATTATGAACAAGGATAGGACCGATAGGACAACACTGTATCATTCAAAAACCGAGTACAAATAAGCGTTTTAAATGAAACAAGCACATACCTGCTTCCCCCATGGGGCAGTGTGAAGCATCTGTTAAACTGAAAACTCAGATTAGTGTAAAAGCTTTGACTATTAGTTAATCGATTCTTACGTCGCTGCTTGGTAGAACAACATGTTGTCGTACAGAAGAATAATAAGTACGTGTGGGAATAAAATGTTATTAGCAACCACTCAGACACCGCTAACTGGGACACATCTGCCAACTATGCTGCGCTGTTGCAGCTGAATTTCAACAAAAGAGGCCCGAAGAACAAATAAGCTGGGAGCTCGTTTCATCAAACTGTGTGAGAGGGAAGAGAAGAACACTGATTCAGCACTTTGACAAAAGTGCGGGGCAGCCAGGACGCTTTTCTGTAACGAAACCCTGAACTTAAATTATTGTACAGCCGAGAGCACACTCAGTCACCAGTTTTTTTTGGGGGGGGGGGGGGGGGGGAGAGATCACGTGATCAGAACACGTCTTCGCGTGATATAAAACCTCTGCCGTCCTCAAGCTTATTCTCAGAATGAGGTCATTCCATGTGCATCGTGGGTCGCAATGGAAGAAGAGTTCAGTGAAGTTGGAGGACGATCTGGTGAATTTAACAAGTGTCTATAAGTTGTCCCCACCTTGGAGTCCACTGCTACAAGTCCACAGCCGTCCGGCCGTGGAGAGGACTTCTGATCTGTGATCACAACGGTGACCTGCTGAGGGAGGGGATTGGACCAGTGTTTCATGGATGAAGAACTGATCTGATCGTCTGCAAGCCGTTCAGTTTGGGCACTGGGAGTCTTTCTCGCTGTTACGGGGGCATTACAAGCACAGCCTTACTGGCTGTACGCTGGTACCGCCACTCTATCCATCGTGTTGCTGACGAGTGTTGAGTCTTCCGCTTTCTGCCATCCCAGCATCTGACTGGAAGGGTATGCAGTATTGGGGAAACCATCCTAATCACAGCTTCTCACAATCGAGAACGCTGAAGTTCTGACAGACGTACATAGCCATGCTGGGCTACATTGACGCATGTCCATCATACTATCCTAATGGGCCACAACACTGTAAACGTTCCTCGAGGGGCACTGGTGAGCCACGTTGCTCTTTCAAGCAAAGCAAATTCGGCATGGTTACTGCTATGCAGGGCCGGGAAAGAGACGGAGTGATTGTAAAACTCTCGCCAACAAATGATTGTTAATTGAATGGTGTTTCATTGACGCTCCGGCTCTCCACATCATAACTCACTTCTGCTCTTCATTCGACCTCATAATAGCAACACTGAACTATCTCTGTTCAGAACATTACATATAAATGAAAACCACAAAAAGTTACATGTTCTACAGCATTAATTTACTTAGTTATATATATATATATACTCTTGGAAATGAAAAAAAGAACACATTGACACCGGTGTGTCAGACACACCATACTTGCTCCGGACACTGCGAGAGGGCTGTACAAGCAATAATTACACGCACGGCACAGCGGACACACCAGGAACCGCGGTGTTGGCCGTCGAATGGCGCTAGCTGCGCAGCATTTGTGCACCGCCGCCGTCAGTGTCAGCCAGTTTGCCGTGGCATACGGAGCTCCATCGCAGTCTTTAACACTGGTAGCATGCCGCGACAGCGTGGACGTGAACCGTATGTGCAGTTGACTGACTTTGAGCGAGGGCGTATAGTGGGCATCCGGGAGGCCGGGTGGACGTACCGCCGAATTGCTCAACACGTGGGGCGTGAGGTCTCCACAGTACATCGATGTTGTCGCCAGTGGTCGGCGGAAGATGCTCGTGCCCGTTGACCTAGGACCGGACCGCAACGACGCACGGATGCACGCCAAGACCGTAGGATCCTACGCAGTGCCGTAGGGGACCGCACCGCCACTTCCCAGCGAATTAGAGACACTGTTGCTCCTGGGGTATCGGCGAGGACCATTCGCAACCGTCTCCATGAAGCTGGGCTACGGTCCCGCACACAGTTAGGCCGTCTTCCGCTCACGCCCCAACATCGTGCAGCCCGCCTCCAGTGGTGTCGCGACAGGCGTGAATGGACGGACGAATGGAAACGTGTCGTCTTCAGCGATGAGAGTCGCTTCTGTCTTGGTGCCAATGATGGTCGTATGCGTGTTTGGCGCCGTGCAGGTGAGCGCCACAATCAGGACTGCATACGACCTAGGCACACAGGGCCAAAACCCGGCATCATGGTGTGGGGAGCGATCTCCTACACTGGCCGTACACCTCTGGTGATCGTCGAGGGGACATTGAATAGTGCACGGTACATCCAAACCGTCATCGAACCCATCGTTCTACCATTCCTAGACCGGCAAGGGAACTTGCTGTTCCAACAGGACAATGCATGTCCGCATGTATCCCGTGCCACCCAACGTGCTCTAGAAGGTGTAAGTCAACTACCCTGGCCAGCAAGATTTCCGGATCTGTCCCCCATTGAGCATGTTTGGGACTGGATGAAGCGTCGTCTCACGCGGTCTGCACGTCCAGCACGAACGCTGGTCCAACTGAGGCGCCAGGTGGAAATGGCATGGCAAGCCGTTCCACAGGACTACATCCAGCATCTCTACGATCGTCTCCATGGGAGAATAGCAGCCTATGGATTCCAGTGCAACTTCCCTCTCATGCATCCAAAGCTATACAAGACAGATCTCCTAGTCAGAGCCATTCTGGATTATAAAAACGCTTTCATAAACCCATTTGCAAAATACATCTTATCAGAAAAGTACAAATTACAAGAAGACAGAACTATAGAAAACAACACAGTATATAAAAGACAAACAGTAACCTGAGACAGCCGCCCTCCTGTATTATGACGTAGGGAATATGCCGTCCAACATACTAATAACCGAAACAATGACCATTACACAACAAAATATTAACCCACGCAGTACATTTCCGCGTCACTAGATCAAAGAAGCAGTCAAGATGCTACAGCTAATAACAGAACAGAACTACTTCCAGTTCAACAATGAATTCTATTTGCAAAATGAACGATTACCAATGCGAACCACAGAGTCTGGAACCATAGCAAACATATTTATGAAGCGTGTTGAACAGATCGTATTTTACGAAACAGTACTAAATAGGTACAACACCCCATACTAGGTTACATATATGGATGACGTTCTGTGCAGAATAGATGAACCAAGCAGTGAAACTGAGAAGTTACGAACAGAAATAAATTCTATTGATGATAAGATGCCTTTTGCATTAGAAAACGAGCAAAAGAGGAGGATAAATATCTGGGACAATAAAGATTCAGAACAACCAACACAATTCGATATATACAGAAAACCGACGACAACAAACACCAATTTTACATTAGGTATCACAGCACCCAAACTCGCAAAAGCAGCACTTAGATACATGCTCCACAGAGTAAAAACAGTATCTTTAAACACAGGAACTATAAAAAAAGGAATGAATACTGTAGTACAAATAATCATAAACAATGGATATGAAGAAAACCTAGTAACAAAGCTGAACGCTAAAGCCAAGAAACAGAAAAGAACAAACACACAGCTACCACCAGTATGGGGACATTCTCTCACACAAACAAGGACCCAAAACACAAGAACAAAAGCAACACCAAGTAAGAAAGAAACAGAAACAAAGAACACAATGATATGCAACCACACATACATTTACAGAATATCCAGAATTTTCAATAAACAAAGTATAAAAATAGTCCATCGAGCCAACAATTCATTTCAGAAGTACTTTACAAAAACAACAGGGGAAACTGAACAACACTCCTGGAAATGGAAAAAAGAACACATTGACACCGGAGTGTCAGACCCACCATACTTGCTCCGGACACTGCGAGAGGGCTGTACAAGCAATGATCACACGCACGGAACAGCGGACACACCAGGAACCGCGGTGTTGGCCGTCGAATGGCGCTAGCTGCGCAGCATTTGTGCACCGCCGCCGTCAGTGTCAGCCAGTTTGCCGTGGCATACGGAGCTCCATCGCAGTCTTTAACACTGGTAGCATGCCGCGACAGCGTGGACGTGAACCATATGTGCAGTTGACGGACTTTGAGCGAGGGCGTATAGTGGGCATGCGGGAGGCCGGGTGGACGTACCGCCGAATTGCTCAACACGTGGGGCGTGAGGTCTCCATAATACATCGATGTTGTCGCCAGTGGTCGGCGGAAGGTGCACGTGCCCGTCGACCTGGGACCGGACCGCAGCGACGCACGGATGCACGCCAAGACCGTAGGATCCTACGCAGTGCCGTAGGGGACCGCACCGCCACTTCCCAGCAAATTAGGGACACTGTTGCTCCTGGGGTATCGGCGAGGACCATTCGCAACCGTCTCCATGTAGCTGGGCTACGGTCCCGCACACCGTTAGACCGTCTTCCGCTCACGCCCCAACATCGTGCAGCCCGCCTCCAGTGGTGTCGCGACAGGCGTGAATGGAGGGACGAATGGAGACGTGTCGTCTTCAGCGATGAGAGTCGCTTCTGCCTTGGTGCCAATGATGGTCGTATGCGTGTTTGGCGCCGTGCAGGTGAGCGCCACAATCAGGATTGCATTCGACCGAGGCTCACAGGGCCAACACCCGGCATCATGGTGTAGGGAGCGATCCCCTACACTGGCCATACACCTCTGGTGATCGTCGAGGGGACACTGAATAGTGCACGGTACATCCAAACCGTTATCGAACCCATCGTTCTACCATTCCTAGACCGGCAAGGGAACTTGCTTTTCCAACAGGACAATGCACATCCGCATGTATCCCGTGCCACCCAACGTGCTCTAGAAGGTGTAAGTCAACTACCATGGCCAGCAAGATCTTCGGATCTGTCCCCCATTGAGCATGTTTGGGACTGGATGAAGCGTCGTCTCACGCGGTCTGCACGTCCAGCACGAACGCTGGTCCAACTGAGGCGACAGGTGGAAATGGCATGGCAAGCCGTTCCACAGGACTACATCCAGCATCTCTACGATCTTCTCCATGGGAGAATAGCAGCCTGCATTGCTGCGAAAGGTGGATATACACTGTACTAGTACCGACATTGTGCATGCTCTGTTGCCTGTGTCTATGTGCCTGTGATTCTGTCAGTGTGATCATGTGATGTATCTGACCCCAGGAATGTGTCAATAAAGTTTCCCCTTCCTGGGACAATGAATTCACGGTGTTCTTATTTCAATTTCCAGGAGTGTATAATGGAGTCCAAGAATATACCAACTGAAATGTAATACAGGTGATTGAAAATTGATAGGTCAGCCCAAGAGGGATGTTAACATCAGATACAAAGAAAATGTAACAGTGTGGAACTAAAGGACAAAACATTCAGCTCTTACAGAACACTTTCACCAACACCAAAATGAAATTACCATCAGAGACGCATACATGGAAGTCATAAAGGTAAACAACAAGAAAAACCACCTTCTGCACTTTCAAGAAAACTAATTACTCAAAAAACCACAACAGAAAAGAATGAGTTCAAAGTTATCAGACCAGCCTGGAAACTTACACACTCTTTAAACTAATGGACCTCTCAGGATTACGTTAAATACATACATAAAACCAGATTCTGTTCTCCTCCTAGTTTCTTACTACAACCACTATTCACCAAAATTCTAACAACAACTTTCAACACCACCCCCTCTTCCTCCAACCTATCTGTACCTTACCTACATGAACTGACACACAAAAAACACAAACTTCTTCACTCTAGCCTCACTCACAGTCTAAACTCTCTCTCTCCCTCTCTGTCACTCTATCCTGTCTCTCCCTCTCTCTCTGACAATCTTTCGCTTCACCCCCCCCCCCCCCACCCAAACACGCACACGCAAGCGCGAGTTCAAAATATAGATTACTTTTTTAAGAATTCACCGTTTGGAAACGTTCGCAACCTACACGAAATACGAGTGAACAAACGCAAACACTGTAATACTGAGATGAATGCGAAAACAGAACTACAGTTCTACTTCCAAAAGTGAGTTGAAGTGCAAATAACACCAATGCTAGGCAAGAGAATGTTGAAAAACACAAAAAAACTATCACGGTATGTGAACAACGAAGTTTCTGTCGACTTCGACCTTGGCTGATAAAGAAGGAGAAGGAAGCAGTTTGCGGAACATGTGAACAAGAGGCAGAAGCATTATAAGTAAACTGCATGCTACCTTTATGAAGAAATGCTGTTTTCAATACTTTATAACAGACGTGTACAACCATACAGATATATGGATCCATATTTATAGAAAGATAAAGCAGAACGCGTCTGGTAGAAAATTATTTTTAATTAACTGCAGCAAGCTTAAGACTGCTGAGACAATAATAATCGATTTTAACAGCTGCAGTGGAAGATGACCATGCACACGTACGTATTATGTACTATTACAGTTACTGCAGGGAAGATGCAAGCAAACTTAATAGAACCACTTCTCATATTATGGGATACTACATATGATATTAACATATTACATTTCCTCGATTTATGTGTGCCATTTTCGTGAAATGGGCCACTAAGATGCAACGTTGTCTGCTCAGTGGATGAAAACGCAAAGGACGTGCCGACTATGATAGCTCGCAAAGGGCAGTAGCATTTAGAAGGCATAACGAGAACCCATGGTCGCCAGTACCACGTTGCACATGTGGCGAGATTGCGTTCACTGGAACATGTTAACAAAGAACGGATGGATTCCTCAGGGGATCAATGGCCTTCCAGCTCGTCACACAAAGAAGATGAAAAGGGAGCCAGTGAGCTCTTTTTCCTCCTCGCTTTAGTTCAGAGAGTGCCTTCCTCTCACTGCGACTACCACCCTTTGTGCCTCAGAAAAACCTCTCGTACCACACTGCGGGATAATGGTCTCTAGCAGGATTTTGCATCGCGCTGTCAGCCGTTTCTTTTTACTCGTCTGGTCGAACGTCCCGCCGATGTAGACGAGACTGTCCTTTCCCATACTGAAACTAAGGGCTGAGACTTCGCACTCGAAACGACGGACCACCATATTTTCGAAAATCGTGCGACTAATGAAGACACCAATGAATGTTTGCAAAATTTTCCCAAAAGGCTACCCCGCGCTAGGTTGTATTTCTCTCTCGATGTGATTTCATATTGAAACTAGCCTGGGAATATTCAAGGACTTGTAAGTATTGATATGTAGTAAAATAAATATTACAACCATGTTGTAATAGGACTGTAGTAGGCAACACAGTTTCCCTTGTTTGGGTATGTCCCCCGCAGCAGGAACTTACCATCAACACGAACTTGTTACTCGTTGGTCCAAGTGCTTGATAAATTGTAACTCATGAAAGAATTATCTAGTTTCCAAATGGATTTGGCTGAAATACGAAGATGAGGCAACTGTAGTGGAACTTTATTTATTTACCGATTTATTTACCCTGATATATTTAACACCTGGATCTTCTTACACCTAATGAGTCATCTACTTACTTTATATTACATTCGTTATGACAAGCATGTTACAAACTGTAGGTAATTTAGAACCCAACAATTTAAATTAACAATAAATAAACATGAGCAATGAACACCGTTTGTATTTGTTGCTGATACGTAAACCGACAGAGACCAATTATTCGTTTTTAGGTACAAATTATGAGTGCTTACAGGGCTATGGACGTAAATGATGCCAATTCACTCACTGTTTGATCGGACAACAGTGTATGTTATAGTTATACTCATAGAAAAATCTGTTTTAAGGGATCCTGAGTGAGATATGATAGATTAAGTTTTGGATTTTATCATACAGTAATCGATTTGGAGCACTGAGAACCATAAAGCACATCGTCGATTGCGAGATTATACCATTTATCCTTGCTTCTGACATCTGCTAATGTTGTGGTGGGTCAGGTTTATCTGTACTGTGCACCCATATTGTACATACTAGTTTCTCTGATATTCACCTAAATGTGGGGTCGAAGACGGTGTACTTTCGGCGATTACGGTTCTCAGTGTCGCATTTGTATTCTTGTGGATAGTTCTACCTGAATTTAATAATTTCCGCAAATGGCAGTGTGGGTTTGGAATTGGTTGTCTACTGCGAGGGAATCGACTTTCCTGTGCAGTGTCGACATGACTTTGTTACTCTTGTATTAAACGCTAACAGCGGGTAAAATACCCAGGAAAAGCTAGCCGCAAAGGACGTAGGGCCTCCTAGACCAGATCCGTTGTCTGAGAAAGTGACGAAATGAAATTAGCGTGACTGCAAGCGAAAATTTAACAAAGAAGTGTATATATAAAAAGCGTAAGTGGTAGTGTGGGTGCAAAGTAAGAATGCCTGATTTTCAGCCCAGAAGTTAATTTGTTAACTAACACATGAATTAGGGATCTTGTACATTTGTCCAAAAAAGTTAAAAAAGCAGGAAAACCATCACTTACAAGAAAATGCGGAACGGAGAGTAGCGAAAGCTTAAACATTATTTCGTTGTTGCCATAAACTGTTCTTAACTATAAACGAAACAACAAAATTCCACAGAAGTAATTCTTCCTTTTTCCAGACAATTAATGCATATATTATTATTATTATTATTATTACCACTGACAGAGGCTGAAGCTGTATAGGTATGGTGATAATCATAACTGTTATACGGATTTCACAGTCTCATATTTACCTAAATTTAAAAATCTGTGAATATCTACGAGCCGCACTGGGTAGTCACATAACATGTGTGAACGCAACACGCCTGATTGGGTACGTGAAACACCGACATCGACAAACAGACGGATCTTGCAGATATAACACACGGAATGGGAACGTGGAGGGAGGAAAAGAGCTACTGGTTCAATGAAGATGCATGTCCACACATTGTGGAGATAAATGCAGTGACGTTACAAACTCTGTCATGCGGTAACAAGCCGTTTCAAATGAGAGGATGACTTCCGTGCTTGGTACACGGGAAAAGCATTCCTACACAATCCACACGTATGTATGATAAACGTGATGTATCCATGTATGTGTCCATGTACGTGGCACGACTGCAACCAAAGGTGATACACATATCCCTTACTGTCCGGAAACAGTCGCTGTGAAGCAAAGAACTACCTGGTTATAATAGTTCAGGAAATACGACGTCATGAACAATAGGTCGCGTGAAGTAGTGTCACATCATGTATGACACTTACATATATTATATCTTTGCTACTAATTCAGTTTGCATTACATTTCATGTACAGTATCTACATATGCTGCTGAATGTACCTACACAAATACACTCCTGGAAATTGAAATACCAACACCGTGAATTCATTGTCCCAGGAAGGGGAAACTTTATTGACACATTCCTGGGGTCAGATACATCACATGATCACACTGACAGAACCACAGGCACATAGACACAGGCAACAGAGCATGCACAATGTCGGCACTAGTACAGTGCAGGCTGCTATTCTCCCATGGAGACGATCGTAGAGATGCTGGATGTAGTCCTGTGGAACGGCTTGCCATGCCATTTCAACCTGGCGCCTCAGTTGGACCAGCGTTCGTGCTGGACGTGCAGACCGCGTGAGACGACGCTTCATCCAGTCCCAAACATGCTCAATGGGGGACAGGTCCGGAGATCTTGCTGACCAGAATAGTTTACTTACACCTTCTAGAGCACGTTGGGTGGCACGGGATACATGCGGACGTGCATTGTCATGTTGGAACAGCAAGTTCCCTTGCCGGTCTAGGAATGGTAGAACGATGGGTTCGATGACGGTTTGGATGTACCGTGCACTATTCAGTGTCCCCTCGACCATCACCAGAGGTGTACGGCCAGTGTAGGAGATCGCTCCCCACACCATGATGCCGGGTGTTGGCCCTGTGTGCCTCGGTCGTATGCAGTCCTGATTGTGGCGCTCACCTGCACGGCGCCAAACACGCAAACGACCATCATTGGCACCAAGACAGAAGCAACTCTAATCGCTGAAGACGACACGTTTCCATTCGTCCCTCCATTCACGCCTGTCGCGACACCACTGGAGGCGGGCTGCACGATGTTGGAGCGTGAGCGGAAGACGGCCTAACGGTGTGCGGGACCGTAGCCCAGCTTCATGGAGACGGTTGCGAATGGTCGTCGCCGATACCCCAGGAGCAACAGTGTCCCTAATTTGCTGGGAAGTGGCGGTGCGGTCCCCTACGGCACTGCGTAGGATCCTACGGTCTTTGCGTGCATCCGTGCGTCACTGCGGTCCGGTCCCAGGTCGACGGGCACGTGCACCTTCCGCCGACCACTGGCGACAACATCGATGTACTGTGGAGACCTCACGCCACACGTGTTGAGCAATTCGGCGGTACGTCCATCCGGCCTCCCGCATGCCCACTATACGCCCTCGCTCAAAGTCCGTCAACTGCACATACGGTTCACGTCCACGCTGTCGCGGCATGCTACCAGTGTTAAAGACTGCGATGGAGCTCCGTATGCCACGGCAAACAGGCTGACACTGACGGCGGCGGTGCACAAATGCTGCGCAGCTAGCGCCATTCGACGGCCGATACCGTGGTTCCTGGTGTGTCCGCTGTGCCGTGCGTGTGATCATTGCTTGTACAGCCCTCTCGCAGTGTCCGGATCAAGTATGGTGGGTCTGACACACCGGTGTCCATGTGTTCTTTTTTCCATTTCCAGGAGTGTAATTCACTGTAAGACACAAGGTTCAAGAGAAATGATGTCATAATCACAGCGGTGAGCGAAGAAAAGCGGCTTCATGCGTGACGTTTCAGTGTATTCGCTATTGCTAATACATTCAGCTTAAGGAAATTCCTGACACCAGGCAGTGGTTTCGACCGTTGAGCTGATGACCGCAAACGACTGCAGGCGAAACCAGTCCAGGTCGTATCAGGTTTCTCAGTTAGCAATGCAAATTATGTTACGATAGCACAGCCAAAGAAACAAGGCACGGTAAACATTTACTTCGGCGTCCTAATAGGAAGCTACCAAAGAAACGGAGAGCGAACTGTATTTCAGTTTATAGATGGACAATAAATAATTATGCTTTAGAAAATTTACCATTTTTCATCATTCTAAGGACCCAGATACATTTAAGATACTTGACACCCATTTAGCATCTTCTCACTTACTGTCTAACTACACAATCAAACTAGTGTAGCCTTTTACTATCTTCGTGGTAGGCCTCAAGCACTTTACTTACCGTGGTGCGATAAAGCAGCAGATGTAAGGTACAGAACACATTCCATTATTTTGTCCCATCTATTCCAACATCGTTTTCCACCAGAGTATTAAAGCTTATGTTTTCTTTATAGTTCCTCAGTGCGTGAGGCGTAATTCGATTGTTACCAAATGTGACTCACTTTATTAAGCACATATAAAAATCTATTTGCACCAGTCTTAATAGCCACAGCTTTCACCTGTCCACACATACACTGCGTTAAGAAACGAATCCCTTGTCATACGACTCTTGCCACCGTAGTCCCTGCAGTGTTAGCAAGAGAAATCTTACTGATGCAAGAAAAGTTTCCAGAAATCTTCAAGAAAATAATTTATACTGAAACTATGAAGCTGATTCCTTTCGAATAAGCTGATTCAACTTTCTGTTCGTGTATATCGTGAAACCACAAACAAAAGGTCATACTTCAAAGGCGGTAAAAAAGGGGAAGATACAATTGTTTTCACATTTACAACTGAAATTCTTATGAATACTACCTGCACTTCAATAACTTTTTCATGTCTCGACCACACTTTTTAATATTTCCAAAATCGCCTTACGCGTTTCGACATTCCGTAGTTTTCAGAGGCAGTCAAGTACGTCACAAAACTGGTATCAAAAGATATGAATATAAATTTGACCATTGATTAGAGACGTAATATAATGAGCAGAATAGGGCTTTCAAGCTATCATATGAAATTTTTTAATTGCGAGACAAGTGCCAACTGCCATCAAGAGACAAATTGGAAACTAAATGGACTAAACTGTTAGGCGGCGCTCGATGCGACGTAGCAAGAGCAATAATTGTGTGGACGACAACTGAAAATTAAAAATTATAGAGTGTAGTAGGGGATGGGAAGGGTACAGTTTTACAACTGGCACACTTAAAATGGCGTGTATAGGATCTTCTGTGGTTCTATGGCCATAAAACTGTATTCTATGAATAACAGGCTTTGCAATAAAAAAACAACATGCACTTAAAAGGTGCAGGTAAAGAGTTAAATGAGATTAATCTTGAGATATTGAAAAATCCTTCACAGTTGTTTGTAATTCTGTGACTACAAATGTTTTATAAACTAACAACTACAAATAAAAGCGTTGTGGAACATCTATAGATGCGCTGTTCTGAAGAGTTTTCACTTCTGCCACGCACTCTCACGTGCTGAGTAACAACTTATGATTACTGTATCGGCCTTTGACCAGTCTGGTTCGTTGCCAAAATTGATTCAGAATGACAGATTTCCCTGGGGATCCCTGACCTCCCGTCTGGGTGGGGGTGGGGGATGCGGCAGTGTTACATGACATTCCTCCACTTCTCCCTTTCCCACTTGCTCACTCATCACCCACTCTCCCCCTCCCCTCTCTCATTTCGCCTCCCTTCCTCCACTTGTGAATTCGTTGGAGAAAGAGTCGATCTTTGCTGAGCTGCTGGAGAGGGAGGGCTTAAGACACTGTCTTTATTTATTTGTATGTGGATTGTCCTACAACTGCCTCCCTCCCCCCTCTTGCAAGCTGCTAGGAAAAGCTCGTTCTTTGTTGAGCTGTTGGAGAGGAAGGAACTGTGTGTGTGTGTCTGTATGTGTGTGTGTGTGTGTGTGTGTGTGTGTGTGTGTGTCTGTCTGTGTGTGTGTGTGTGTGTATGCAATGTGTACAATTGATGAGCAATGGTCATCAAGCAGGGAGGAGCATAATAACTGTATTACAAGTAAATATACAGTTGAGGACTGTGTCAGTAGCATCCTTCTTGATGATTGGAAAGATGAGATAGCGTAGGAGAGAAAAAAGAACACTTTTGAGCCAAATTCAATGGACAGGGCGCAGCTGCATTTCATAACTCATGCCCACAGTTGCTGGTGCTCAAACTGCCAACCTCCTCCTTTGAAATGCTCACCAACCTGCCTCTTACACCATGCAACAAGCAATTGGCATCAGTCCAGCAAGTAATCGATATTATTCCTATGTGACACATTTTTGTGGAGGGTAGGGCATCGACAGTAGTAATCTGATGAACTAATAATAGTTTCCCTTGTAGCTAAAGAGAGAGGTATACACTGACCTGTCCTCTATAGGAGCCCCAGATGGACTGGCCTAGTTCACAATTCTACCAGCGAGTGTCTTCAAAAGTGTGATGTCATCGGCGGAAAACTGGTGCAAATCAGTAGGAACACACCATTCCCCTCTCCCCCAAACTTCAAATTTATATGGGCCAGTAGAAATACTGGAATGCTACATATGGTCACACGCTAGTGATGTCGGGAGATATAAGGCAGATCCAGTCGTAATCAGTCAGTGCAAGAACCATGAAGCACCAATAGCAGTCACACAGATGAAGCGTAAAAATAAGTACATTTGGTTTAGTTCCTTGTCTTTGTTCAGTTACATGTCTTTATCTGCAGATGCTAATTGTTTCTTCTTCTTTGTTAAGAGAGCTCCAGCATGTCCAGACCGGCAGCAGTCTTCGTGTGCCCATTCCTGCAGTGACCTCCGGTGTGTACTGGCAAGCAGCAGCCACTACCAGCTCATTGGGACCTGCAGCAATCTCTGGTCTGTTTGGACCACCAGCAGCACCATAGATTCTGCAGTGCATCGAACAGCATTTTGTAGCAGGACGACCGGCTGCTATTGTCCATCCCATTAGCTGATTTGTGTAATGAAGATACCACACAAGTTCCTGACTCTCAGAAGAATTTCACTGTAGGTCATAAAGCATATGGTGCATGTGAGTACTGGTCTCTGACATATGTACGGTCCCAGAAGATTCTGGTGTTGCTGAAAGGACAGAGTATTGATAAGGTGTATGCATAGGTGGTGATCCCACTCAGTGTGCTATTTCTGCTGCTGTCTTGAACTTATAATTTAACGCCTCAGGGTTCGAAGTGCTTAAATATTTATGTAGAAGCATCAGTGGACAGTTACTGGTAAATTGTGTTAGAGATCGAAAATGCATCGAGAAATGTTAAAGTGCAGTTTATGCAGTTGGAATGGGATAAACCGTGCAGTGAAGAACCCTACGTCAATCAATAGATGACCTCCGGCTATTGTGATCTCATGCACCCCTGGACATTTACTGTGCTGGCCTGACCTTATCTGTAACATTATTGTTCGACACTGTGGTACTCATTGTGTGATCTGGAGGCTGATCCATTTATCTGCAACTCTCCACCATTACAGAGTTGTTTGGCCTATGGATAGTGCTATACTTTGTTGGAAAGACTGAATAGTGGACAGCGATGTGTTCAAACTGTGTATAAAGAAACTCTAGACTCTCTCTTTGTGTATAGTGTGCATGCACAAGATTTTCAACACTGTATCAGTAGTGTCAAAAGAAGAAGCTAAAGGTACGCCACAAGTTTGAGAGAAATACACGCTCAGTTATGTGATACAAGAGAGCTATATTTGCCTAATTCTGTACAGGTGTGAAGGTAGAGAAAGAACTAGTCTTTTTTATGTAGTGTACCGAATGTGTGGCTGTTGAATAAAAATGTGCATACTGTTCCAAACCGTGTTTTTATTTTGTTGATACCTCTCATAATATTGTCACTGCTACCAGTACTTTCACTGTAATGTCTAGAACACCTCAACAGCGCAAAGCTGTCTGAATCACGTGGTCACCATAGTCAACAGGTTCAGTCATTGTTTAACTGAATGATACACCAAACTTTCAAGTGTATACATACCATGTGAGCATTGCAGCTCAGTTGGTGACATATGTATTTTCTATGAAAGCCCATTACACAGCAAAACGAGATGTAGTCATTATAATGGTGGGGTGGAGGAAGCATTCTCGACACAAGGGCTACCCTGTTATGGTAGAACAAGACCTGAAGAAGAAGAATGTGGTATTTCTTCTCGGTAATATATGAGCTATAATTTTATGTGCATCCAGCTGCCACAAGATAATTGTTCTCATGTCAGTGCTAAAACACCCAGATGGAGTCTGCTTTGAGCATGCCTGCGTGTTTCGATAAACGTTGTTCCGACTGAAGTACCAGCTGCTGAAGATACAAGGTGTTGATGGTGTGCTATACACGGCATTCAGTCAAACAAATGAAATTCCTCCACCAGAAAAAGTAAACCAAAACACTGCATTCACATTTGATTATGTTGTTTTGGAAAACCAGGATCAAATTCTATGATATATCTGTTTTGGTCGTTATATGCGTGATGATGTATTATATTTTAGATGTATTATAGAAAATTGAGACAGTTGATAAAGGATAATGCAAATCTCATTATAGCTTTAAAACAAGACACTTTCAGTTTAAAGCACACTTACCAGGGGCATATAGGAACCGACATGTCATTAAACGATTATGTAAAGCTATGCGCATAGTGCTTGAATCATACACAGTACAGGTTTCTCGTAATTAATAATTCAAGAAAAGTGAATTATGCTAGGTACAGACGGAATTTCCAGGAGTTTCTTTATATATAGCTACGGAAAAGTTGATGAGTACATTAGTTTACATCACACTGTGGACATGTTTACATGTATGTCAAGCACTCAGACCGAGAGGATAGGTGTGCACACACGAAGAATTTACCTATACACAGATAGAAAATCTCAACCTCTAGAACATGAAGTAAAGGAGCTAGAAGAACGTAAAGGTGAGATCCTAGAGATATATGCCTACACCATTCTGAGAATGGTCAATGACCTACACACTAGGTTTAAGGAAAAAGAAAACATAGATGTGGACCATTCTGAGGAACAAAGTAGACAATTTAAGGGTGAAGGTTTATAGATTTGGACAGAATGTATGTAAGATGTACCCTGGAAAGGAGTCCGCTAAGCATACAACAAGACGTCGATTAAGCATTAGGTCATCACAGCACACTAGGGTGTTCGGGAGAAGTTACGACTG
The DNA here is from genome assembly GCF_023897955.1 of Schistocerca gregaria. Taxonomy (NCBI): domain Eukaryota; kingdom Metazoa; phylum Arthropoda; class Insecta; order Orthoptera; family Acrididae; genus Schistocerca; species Schistocerca gregaria. The sequence continues at coordinate 130,173,283 of NC_064921.1, read as the reverse complement.
CTAAGGTTAGGACATTTGGATCGAGACCAGACACAGATTTATTATATTTTACTTCTCATAAGAAGAATTAAATGTTTTTCCAGCTGGTAATATTAAACTCGTTATTGATATAGTGTGTGTAGTGCCTCTGTTTGTATGTCTGTGAAGCACAATGTTCCGTGCGGCGTCGAAGACCCCCCCCCCCCCCCTAAAGTACGTAATTTCTTACACATAGACAAGTTACTCTCGCGGCGGAGAAGCAGCTGCCGACTCCGGCGTTTGCCTGTAAAATTCTTGAAATGTAAGAGAAAGATAGCTTCTACAATATCGTCTCGAATTGGAACTCTGCCATTCGCATTTGGTCATTCGATGACTGTCTGCGAGTGAAATGAGTTCCTTTCAGCAGAGAAAACTTTCTCGGTGCTTTTGACCGTGTTTTTGAAGCAGGTTCTACAGCAAAAATCGACCACCAAGTGTTCGAAGTCCTATACATGCTTTTCGTACATAATTGTTCATCATAGAATACTTTTATCAAAATTAAATACGCACAAGTACCTTCGAAAAGCAACAGACAGTATTATGGCTGTTATCAAACTCCAATTTAACATTACATATCGCTTGTGGATCTCAAAAATCGCAAATTATACAACATGGTGGTTAACAGTGACCGTTTCATCGAACACACGTTCTCTCGTTATGCTGTCTCGTAACGAACTCCAGTCACATTCCGATTTTCTTACTTTTCCTCTCTCGCCATGTAGCAATGCGGAGTCAATGAATAAACATTTGGCTCGCGCAGGCGAAACGCGCTGCCTCGGAATATATCAGCATAAAAGAGTCAGTTATCGCCTTGACAATATATAGGTCGACTATTATCGTTCAGCTGATGCTGGTAACACTGCTCTATCAAATTTTTTTCAGTAATCTGTGAGCATAGGAAGAAAGGTATAATAAATTAGTATCGCCTTGACAATATATAGGTCGACTATTATCGTTCAGCTGATGCTGGTAACACTGCTCTATCAAATTTTTTTCAGTAATCTGTGAGCATAGAAAGAAAGGTATAATAAATTAGTATGGACACAGTATTTTGAGAACTGCACAAACCAGCATGCAACACATATCCCTGTAAGCATTTTATGATTAAAGGTTTGGATGAATTATAGCAGGCTGATCCTGTAAGTATGCAGGAATATTCACAAGTGAATAATGACTTCAAATACATTTCAATGGTCATTGACACATACTCAAAATTTGCACACGCATTACCTGTTAAATCAAAATCGATGACCAGACAACCTCCAAACCGATCATGGTGGAATGCTTTACAATAGGTATTGCAAGACCATGATGCAGCAGTGTAGAATACAACACATCTCAACACTCACCCACCTTACGGCTAGTATCGTGGAATGTCCAAACAGAACAATACAATCTCACATGTGGATGCTTTTTGATCTTCGTGGCTCATCAAATGGATGGGTAACCTCCAAGAAATAATAGTACAGTGAAACAGAACCAAACCTAGCACAATAAAAATTAGGCCAATCGATGTCTGTGATAATGGCCTTATGGGTACAGTATACTGTTGTTGTGGTCTTCAGGCCTGAGACTGGTTTGATGCAGCTTTCCATGCTACTCTATCCTTTGCAAGCTTCTTCATCTCCCAGTACCTACTGCAAGCTACATCCTTCTGTATCTGTTTAGTGTATTCATCTCTTGGTCTCCCTCTGCGGTTTTTACACTCCACGCTGCCCTCCAATACTAAATTGGTGATTCCTTGATGCCTCAGAACATGTCCTACCAACCGATTTTACTTTTGTTTCCTTCACTGCTTGCTCAATATACAGATTGAATAACATTGGGGAGAGGCTACAACCCTGTCTCACTCCCTTCCCAACCACTGCCTCCCTTTCATGTCCATTCACTCTTATAACTGACATCTGGTTTATGTACAAATTGTAAATAGCCCTTAGCTCCCTGTATTTTACCTCTACCACCTTACAATTTGAAAGAGAGTGTTCCAGTCAACAGTGTCAAAAGCTTTCTCAAACTCTACAAATACTAGAAACGTAGGTTTGCGTTTTCTTGACCTAGTTTCTAAGATAAGCTGTAGGGTCAGTTTTGCCTCAAGTGTTCCGATATTTCTACGGAATCCAAACTGATCTCCCCGTGGTCGGCTTCTACTGGTTTTTCCATCCGTCTGCAAAGAATTCGCGTTAGTATTTTGCAGCCGTGACTTATTAAACTGATAGTTCGGTAATTTTCACATTTGTGAACACCTGCCTTCTTTGGGGTGGGAATTACTACACTCCTGGAAATGGAAAAAAGAACACATTGACACCGGTGTGTCAGACCCACCATACTTGCTCCGGACACTGCGAGAGGGCTGTACAAGCAATGATCACACGCACGGCACAGCGGACACACCAGGAACCGCGGTGCTGGCCGTCGAATGGCGCTAGCTGCGCAGCATTTGTGCACCGCCGCCGTCAGTGTCAGCCAGTTTGCCGTGGCATACGGAGCTCCATCGCAGTCTTTAACACTGGTAGCATGCCGCGACAGCGTGGACGTGAACCGTATGTGCAGTTGACGGACTTTGAGCGAGGGCGTACAGTGGGCATGCGGGAGGCCGGGTGGACGTACCGCCGAATTGCTCAACACGTGGAGCGTGAGGTCTCCACAGTACATCGATGTTGTCGCCAGTGGTCGGCGGAAGGTGCACGTGCCCGTCGACCTGGGACTGGAACGCAGTGACGCACGGATGCACGCAAAGACCGTAGGATCCTACGCAGTGCCGTAGGGGACCGCACCGCCACTTCCCAGCAAATTAGGGACACTGTTGCTCCTGGGGTATCGGCGACGACCATTCGCAACCGCCTCCATGAAGCTGGGCTACGGTCCCGCACACCGTTAGGCCGTCTTCCGCTCACGCCCCAACATCGTGCAGCCCGCCTCCAGTGGTGTCGCGACAGGGGTGAATGGAGGGACGAATGGAGACGTGTCGTCTTCAGCGATGAGAGTCGCTTCTGTATTGGTGCCAATGATGATCGTTTGCGTGTTTGGCGCCGTGCAGGTGAGCGCCACAATCAGGACTGCATGCGACCGAGGCACACAGGGCCAACACCCGGCATCATGGTGTGGGGAGCGACCTCCTACACTGGCCGTACACCTCTGGTGATGGTCGAGGGGACACTGAATAGTGCACGGTACATCCAAACCGTCATCGAACCCATCGTTCTACCATTCCTAGACCGGCAAGGGAACTTGCTGTTCCAACAGGACAATGCACATCCGCATGTATCCCGTGCCACCCAACGTGCTCTAGAAGGTGTAAGTCAACTATCCTGGCCAGCAAGATCTCCGGACCTGTCCCCCATTGAGCATGTTTGGGACTGGATGAAGCGTCATCTCACGCGGTCTGCACGTCCAGCACGAACGCTGGTCCAACTGAGGCGACAGGTGGAAATGGCATGGCAAGCCGTTCCACAGGACTACATCCAGCATCTCTACGATCGTCTCCATGGGAGAATAGCAGCCTGCATTGCTGCGAAAGGTGGATATACACTGTACTAGTGCCGACATTGTGCATGCTCTGTTGCCTGTGTCTATGTGCCTGTGGTTCTGTCAGTGTGATCATCTGATGTATCTGACCCCAGGAATGTGTCAATAAAGTTTCCCCTTCCTGGGACAATGAATTCGCGGTGTTCTTATTTCAATTTCCAGGAGTGTATACTCTTCTTGAAGTCTGAGGGTATTTCGCCTGTCCCATACACCTTGCTCACCAGATTGTAGAGTTTTGTCAGTACTGGCTCTCCCAAGGCTGTCAGTAGTTCTAATAGAATGTTGGCTACTTCCAGGGAAGGGTCACTGTCTTCAATAAATATGGCAACAATGCAGACTACACTTGCACTCGCATTATGCCACAACTTGTGTGTAATTCATAATTAAACTTTACTTATATTTTACATATAGCATTATTCGCTGGTATTGGTAATGGGCTGATATAATATTCTTCAGTTGTTACTCAGTGTTTGATGCAGTGAGTCACAAGTGAACACTCTCCACAACAGTGCAACTATAGCTGTTCCACGGCATCCTCCTGTTATTTTACTTAAAGTTCTCATTTTATATAACATTTGTAGTCACAGGATTACAAAGAGCTTCAAAGTAATTTTCAGTACATCGTAACTAAACTGGTTAACCCTTGACCCTCCCCTTTCAATAGCATGATGGTATTTTACAATCACAGAAAACAATTTTATGGTCTTCGAACCAGAGAAGGTCTTATAACGTTATCTTAAGTGTGACAGTTCTATTCCCTTCCCACCCCCTACTTATGTCCACAATTTTTAATTTTCATTCATTTTCAGTTCTGATACATACAGTTATAGCTTATGGTTTCTTATATACTTCTACCTCTTTTTACAATAGGCTATAGTTATCTCCGATGCCAGGAAAAACTTGGGAAATGTTAGAAAAGGGAAAACTTATGTTAGGTTCACAACTGCCAATGTATTTTTATTAATTTTCAGTTCTGATACATACAGTTACAGCTTATGTTTTGTTATATACTTCTATCGCTTTCTGAAATTGACAATATTTATATCTGATTCCCTTAAAAAATCGTGAGATGTTAGAAAAAGGGGACAGTTATGTTAGGTTCACCATTGCCAATGTACCATTAGTAGTAATAGTGCTCTGGTTTTTACATGATTGTTTTCTGGATGATGTTTTAGTTAAACTGATCTTTGAGGTTTTTAATTACATAGAGTAATCTGGTATGGTTGCCATGTACTAGTCATAGTACTGATGCATGGGGTTCCAGGTTGCTCCTTCTAAAATTGTTTGAATTTCTTGTACATGTGCATTTGCTCCTATTGAAGTAAACAGCAATGTAGCGACGCCACCTGCTGTTCATAAGTGAGTGCTACATGCCTCAACTGATATTTCTAAACTTTGTAAATTCACATAAAATGGAATTTGTGAACTTTTACTGTCGCTAGTAATTTATACGCTATAAGTGGTCAAAATTTGTTTGTCAACAGACAGCTGGCCTCATGTTTCCAAGCGTTACTCTGTGCGCTATTTTAGAAAACTCAGAAGATATATTACACATTGTTTTGTAAGAGAAACACCTTTTGTGAATATTGTAAAGCGATTTCTAAAAATTATTTGCAGATGAAATGGTTTTAATCGTCATTACGATGAAAATGTAGTTGTAAACAAATGTTGCGTGTACCACTTGCTTTCCAATTTGTTCCTTGGTAGCAATTTTCACTTGTCTCGTGACAGAATGAACAATACGTATGATTGACATACCACTGGCATGGCAGAAAGCCATATTCTACTCATCATACTATTCCTAATCAGTGGTGAAATGTAACTTATTTCCATATCTATCGATATCACTCTTGTATTTTAAGGCCCTTGAAAATAATGATATATCGGAACACGTAAGGCGATTTCTGAAATAACAAAATGTGTGGTCGAGTCATCAGAAAACTATTGTATGCAAATGGATATCTCGTCTCATAGCATTACGTGGAAGCTGCAGCTATTTACTTTCAATTTGAATTGAATTTGAATTCACTGGCCTCATTAATTGACATGAAAATTAGATTCTGGTAAAAAGGGTCACTGGTGGTTACGCCAAGCTTGATGATGGATAACTATGTTCGTTGTTAAAGTTATTACAAAAAATTTATTTATGAAAAGTTAATAGTACTTTGGATTGAGATGAATGCGCGACTTTCAAACAATAATATAACTAAAGATAGAGCGCTTATGACGGTCGATCGTTGCATCAACTAGCAAGTCGCTCCCAACTTAAGTTAAAGAGTACGATACTACTTGCAATATTAACTAAAACAGGTAAGTTTAAAGGTTCCTCATTTTATTTAATAAGTCACATTTCTATTTACTTTTTTTTGTCACCAGTTTCTTGTCTGGTTTGATACAGCCCACTACGAATTCCTCTCCTGCGCCAACCTCTTCATCTCAGAGTAACACTTACAAACTACATCCTCAGTTATTTGCTTGATATATTCCAGTCTCTCTTTTCTTCTACAGTTTGTATCCTCTACAGCTACCTCTAATACCATGGAAGTTATTCTTTGATGTCTTAACAGAGGACCTACAAACCTGTCCCTGCTTCTTGTCAGTACTTTCATATATGACTTTCCTAGCTGAGAGTGCACAGAACTTCCTCATTCCTTACCCTATCAGTCCACCAAATTTTCGACATTCATCTGCAAAACGGCTGCTTTTCGCACAGTCCATGTTTCACTACCATACAATGTTGTACGCCAAACGAACATTCAAAAAAATTTTAAAAAAATCGTCAAATTAAGGAACATGTTTGATACTTGCAGACTGTGCCTTGTCAAGAACGCTCTTTTAGCCATTGCTAGTTTTCTTTTTATGTCCTATTTTCTCCCATCATAATGGGTTATTTTTCGGCCTAGGCAGCAGAGTTCCTTAACTTCACCTATTTGGTAATACGCAAACCTGATGTTAAGTTTCTCTCTGTTCCCATTTCTGCTACTTCTCATTAGTTCCGTCTATCCATGAATTACTCTGAATCTCTTCCCTACCATCTTGTCCATAACGATTCCTATCCGCGTTACGCCATTTTCTGCTGCTATTGATATTACCCTATAATTCTCTAACGAGAAATCATTTATTTCTCTGCACTTCACTGACATCCTCTATGTCTAGATTGAGCCTCTGCATTTCCCATTTCAGAATTTATAGCTTCCCTACCACGACTCGACTCGTACAACGTTATCCTTTCGTTGGTTATTCAATCTTTTTCTCGTGGTCACTTCCTCATTGACAGTCCCCTCCCGGAAATCCAAATGGGTGACTGCTCTGAAATCTTTTGCCAGTGCAGAGAACATCATTTCACTTTTTTCAATTACAGAAATACACGTGCTGTGGATACGCGTTATGTTTCTTTAATGCAGTGGTTTCCATTGCCTTCTGCATTCAAGCAGTTGATCATTACTTATTCTCCCGCATTTAGATGCAGTCTCCACCACAAGAAAAAGAGAATTCCCTGAACATCTTACCGCTCTTCTGCCCTCGTTGGCAGGGCCTTCGGCAGAATGAGGGTTACTTTTTATGCCGGGCGTCTTCGGCCGCCATTGCTAATGATTTTTTAAATTCAAAATTTAAGCAATTTCGAGGTTAAGCAACTTCGAGGTTTGACCACAGGACAAGTGTTCGTGATGTAGAAGTAGAGTCTTTTATTACTAATCAAATTGTCCTCTGTCGCTGGTTAGAGACCCACTACCGCTTAAATTTTGAAATAAACTTTTGCAACTATTATTGTAAATCGTTTCATCCATATGGTGCAACTGCCAGAAAGGGAAGAAGGAAACACTTTAACGTCGTTTTTTGTATAGATAAAACAGTTACAAGTTCATGAACCAAAGGTTAGTACAATGTTAGAAGTTGATAGATACAATACAACTATAAGACTTAGTCGTTTATTTTTCGAATAATAGTTACCATAACAATGCAAGTAATTTCATTGAAATATAGATATAGAATATAGAATATAGAGGAATATCTCTCTTGAGCATTGCTGGAAATGTATGTGCGAGGATAATCCTGAAAATATTGGAAACTTTGGCTGCTCGGTTCTACCCTGAGTCACAGTGCGAATTTCGAGCAGGCAGATCCACAAGTGATCACAGTTAAGTTGAGCTGATTTGGGGGAAGAGACCAAGTAGCGAAGTCATCAGTCTCATCGGATTAGGGTAGGAAGTCAGACGTTCCCTGTCAAAGGAACCGTCCCGGCATTTGCCTGAAGCGATTGAGGGAAACCACGTAAAACCAAAATCAGGATGACCGGACGCGGGATTGAACCTTCGTCCTCCCGAATGCGACTCCAGTGTGCTAATCACCGCGCCACCTCTTCGGGCAAGTGATATGATATTCACCTTGCGCCAGCTACAAGAAAAGTGCAGTGAACACAGAGTGCCATTACAGGCGGCTTTTGTCGATCTCAACAAAGCCTTGATACCCTAGTCAGGAAGGAACTTCACAGAATATTGGAAAAAATTGAATGTCCACCAGCTGCGTCGTCCTTAATAAGATCTTTTCACGACAATATGCAAGGGTCTGTAACCTTCGATGGTAGTACATCTAAGCCATTCAATATGAACTGTGGCGTAAGACAAGACCGTGTGTTGGCACCTACACTTTTCCGAATTTTCTTCTCAGCTCTGCTCCAAGTGCTCTGGTGCAAGTGGCTTGCAGTTTTGAGCCTCACCTACACACTAGGAAAGATGGAAGGCCTTTCAATGTCTGTCTTCTGAAGAGTAAGGCAAAGTGCTAAGAGATGATCGTTCGTGAACTCCTATATGCTGATGATGCTGCAATTGTCGTGATCTCTAGAGAAGAGCTGCAGGAGCTCGTATCAAGATTTGGTCAGGTATGCCACCTGTTCTCGATGAGTGTAAACAGCATTAAGATCGTAATTATGGTTCAGGGTGCTAATACACGGCCAAATATCACATTAGATGGAACTAAGCTGCACGTCGTACGTAACTTCTGCTATCTTGGATCCATTATAGAATCAAACATGGTTGTTGACTAGAAGATTGATGCTCGCACTGGAGGAGCTGCGACAACTTTTAGCAAGCTCTATACACCTGTTAAGAAAAACATCAAGCTCTCTTTGGCCCTCAAAATTCTTTATCATCAAACTTGAGTCATCGGCATCCTTTTGTATGCATCGGATACATAGACTACTTGTGCCAAACAAGAACGAATGTCTGAGATTCATCCTCGGGGCAACGTGGAAGGACCGAGTGACAAACTAAATAGTACCATCTGAAAGTAACTGCAACAGCGTTTCAGCTATCTTGAAGCAGAGACGACTCCGCTTGCTGGGAAACGTTTACCGTACGGATCCTGATAAATTATCACGTGATGTGATGGCTGGAGTGATTTCTACAGCCAGAAGACCCGTAAGTCGTCATTTATTAAGGTTGAAGGACTCCTGTGAACGAGATATGGAGAGGTTTGGCATCAGCACCAACAGGTGGGAGGCGCACAATATTAGTCACTTACTAACAGAGGCGTGAGGAAGAAGTTTTCCCAGGTGTTGGGGGGAATTATAAATTGTATGCTTCGTAACTATCGCCAAGTTCCATAGTCCATTAGTTATTACGAATGAAATTATCAATATGTGTTCACTTCCTAAATAGTGTTAACTTCAGGTTATCTAATTAAAAGTCTCCTTTGTCTAATATATACAAGTCCTCTATCTGAATTCAAAATAACGTAATATTTGAAGTCAAAGTATAGTTCCACTGCGTCATAGTAGATTGCAATAATCAATTCTGAAAAAACAATCTAATTGCGCATACACATACGAGCATACAAAAGTATGACCTTGTCGTAAGTAGTGACAATGGATTGAATTATCCTTAGCCATTACTCTCGAATCTCAAAGAGTACTCACACGGAGTATTCTTTGGGCATTTTAATTATAATGATTTGGCGATTTACTATGATTTTGAATTTTGAGTTTTATTTTACTGGAATCTTATCTTTCTTTCGTATGTTAATAAATTACTAAGTATTAGATTCCTGATTCAATTACTGGTTAATATCCAAATAATAGTGTTAACTGGAAATTTGTTTGCTTGTTCATTTTTTATGGAATTTGGAACTTGTTTTGCGGAAATCTTTGGAAATTCTGGAGCTAATTTTTGATTTTCATTTCTCGCCCGCGGAAATGGCATCACAACCTTATACCTTACATTAGCGGTTGTTCTGTTCGAGACACTTTTGTGCTGTTTTCGTGTCGAAAAATCTTCGTTTTATTAAATAATAATCATTTTTGTCTGTGTCTTCTCCATTACTGAGTAAATTCCTGAACTTGGTGCTTAATTTGCTCTGGAAATCACCTTATTGATGATAATTCATAACGTCTCATAATATATGTTTCCGATTCCCATCCTTACTTCTCCTTCCTAAATTTGTACCAAATAATATAACGCACCATTTGCTCTCTTGTAGATACCGTAAATTTTTATCTCGATAAACGCCCTGGCGGTACGATTGTTTTCATTTAATCTTCACTCAGGTACTAAGGTTTGAGTAGCAATTAAAGGTAAGAAATACAGGATACTGACTCGGAGCTATCAGTTGAGTTCAACGCCTTATGAATGTGACTACTCATGGAAGTCAGTTCTCGACGTAGAAAGTAAGCATGCTACGCAGTGTAGGTTATGATTTATCCACGTTCATCCCTACATATAGAGCTCACATCTTAACAGAATGTCACTTCGAGAGAGAAAAGTCATGAAGATCACGCACAGTAAATAGTATTAAAATATTTTATGGTCACAGTATATTAAATACAACCTTGAATCCAGCTCATCTTTATTCTTTTAGAATAGTACGTTACTGAAACGGTTTATGGTTACGATTTCTCAGTATAAAATGAGAAACAAGGGCTTACTGTGGAAAGGAAAAGAAAACGAGGTTTCAGGTAATGCTAAAGGGCAGATTGAAGCGTAAATTTGAAACGAAACTGCGTACAGCCCACATTTAGCTAGACAGAACTATCTCATAACTCAGACTATCACTTGAATATTGCTTGTAAATTATACTGACGAGTTTTCAAGGCAGTCTGATGATGAACAAAGGAAAAGATTAAAATTGGTTTCATAGAGTTGGCAAACAGTATATGAAGCCTGAGGAGAGAGTCGTCATTGCTTGTGTCGTCCAGCAACATCTCAATGCATTACGGCATTGCCAGTAAGTAGCTACGGTACAGAACCTTGACCTCAAAAGCATTTGTTTTCTCCGCGACAGCCGTCGGAAAGCATCTCATCAATCATCAGTCGTAGGAGGTGACTGAGCAGTTTCGCGATAGCATCCGTCACTTTCAAATTAAGTGAGCAGCCAATGACACATGTTCTGAGTGTCGCTCACTGGTAATCGCATAACCGATTCGTCTCTGTAGCTGAGAGGAACAAATAATGACAACTTGCAGGAAACCGTTTTGAATTCCAGTAGTTGACAGCATTTTCGTCCATCTGCACTATACCATAAATATACAGTATGTCATCAAAAGTATCCGTACACCCCCAAAAATATACGTTTTTCATACTAGGTGCATTGTGCTGCCACCTACTGCCAGGTACTCCATATCAGCGACCTCAGTAGTCATTAGACATCGTGAGAGAGGAGAACGGAGCACTCCACAGAACTCACAGACTTCTAACGTGGTCAGATGGTTGGGTGTCACTTGTGTCATAAGCCGTACGCGAGATTTCCACACTCCTAAACATCCCTAGGTACACCGTTTCCGATGTGATAGTGAAGTGTAAACGTGAAGGGAGATGTACAGCACAAAAGCGTACAGATCGACCTTGTGCGCTGAATGACAGAGACCACCGACTGACCCTCTCGGTCACAGCGGGCGGCTGTATTTTTCATGGAGAAAGTTTGTTACCCCGGTTGATTTGGGTGCTACTATCACAGCACAGCCCTACATTCATGTTTTAAGAACCTTTTTGCTTCCCATTGTTGAAGAGCAATTCGGGGATGGCGATTGAATCTTTCAACACAATGGAGCAATTGTTCATAATGCACCGCCTGTGGCGGAGTTGTTAGAGGACAATAATGTCCCTGTAATGGACTGGCCTGCAAATAGACTTGGCCACTGTTTCTATGTTTCGATACGGTGTATCGATACGTGGAACTGTTTCAGTGTTTCGGAACGGCTGTGGTTCACTGTTTCGAAACAGTGGTGCTTCATTCCGGATAACCGCACTAGATTGGATCTAGAGCCAGACACAGAAACTGTATCGTTGTTCCAAAATAAGGCTGTTTCAGTCCACCTGTGCTTGGAACGGACTAATTGTATCGAAACAGTGATGTTTCATTCCGCTCTGTGCCGTACGAGATTCAGGCTCGGCTCAGATACTGAAACACAACATAACACTTTCAAGAGTGTCGAAATCTTTTGACAAGCAATAACATGAAGCTTAAGATATCAGAAAATAAAGCTTTGTTTCTAGTTGACTTTCCTATTACGAAATGGCGTAACATCTGCTTTATAAACACTAACCAAACAATAAAACAACGCATGGCAGGCCGCGGTGGTCTCGCGGTTCTAGGCGCGCAGTCCGGAACCGCGCGATTGCTACGGTCGCAGGTTCGAATCCTGCCTCGGGCATGGATGTGTGTGATTGTCCTTTGGTTAGTTAGGTTTAAGTAGTTCTAAGTTCTAGGGGACTGATGACCACAGCAGTTGAGTCCCATAGTGCTCAGAGCCATTTGAACCATTTTTTGAAACAACGCATACTATTCACATTCAAAATAATAAATATGTGAAAATCATTCGATTAAATTACACTTTTTTATATAACATACGCTTCTCTTTTCATCTACAGTAATCATGTTAAGAAACGCAAGTAAGCCTACAACATTTTGAATAAAAAAAAGCTAAAGAGTGACAGTTATTATACATATACATAAATTTGATGTAGGTATAATTGCAAGCAATCTGTTTGACATATCAGTGATAGTGTAATGGTGAACGGGAAGGGCTGGGAAGCATGGTGAATTTATAGTAACGGTTCGAAACACGTTGAAAGACAAAATGTTTTCTGTTATATTTTGTTATTTATTCGAATTATTTAGCGTTATTTGTTAGTCTATAGTTACTGTGCCTATTATCCACAATGATTCCCTTTGTGTGCAGGATGGGTATATTACCCATACTAACGGAATGTGGGAATCCCAGTAGCACATCCGTTGTTTCTGCAGTTTGCTCCCACCTCCAGTTTCCGTTCTTGGTGGTTGTTCTGTCTTCAGCTATGGCTGTCTTCAGCCAATTGAAATATACGAAAGTCACACTACACGAAAGCAGCGCATTTTCTGCTGGAAATAAGAAACTGCCAAGACGCCGAAGTGTAGCGCTCTCGCATCTCATTTGTGTTTATATGGAAATACTTATACAGTAGTCATTCAAGATGATAAAATGTGTAGGTTTATTAGATTACAAAACACAAACTGTTTCACTGTTTCGAAACAGCGTATCGTAACATTACATTGTACTGTTTCATTTGTTTCGCAAACAGTTACGTGTTTCAGTTTGCCCATCTCTACCTGCAAACAGTCCTGATCTGAATCCTATAGAAATCCTTGGGGAACGCCGACTTCGTGCCAGGTCACACCGACCGACATCGATACCTCATCTCAGTGCAGCATTCCATAAAGAATAGACTGCCATTCCCTAAAATACTTTGTAGCACCTGATTGGACGTATGCCTGCGAGAGTGGAAGCTGTGATCATGCTTAAGGGTGGGCCAACACCATATTGAATTCCCGCAATGCCGATGAAGGGCCACGAACTTGTAAGTCATTTTCAGCGAGGTGTCCGGATACTTTTGGTAACATAGTGTAGGACATCCAGCTTACTACACTTGTTAATACGAGCTTCAACATTCTGGACTGAGTTCTCCATTTGAGGATATAACAGACTCCGCAACCAATTCTTCCGTTTTAGTTGAGATTACACCGAAGGTTACTGAGATTTTGCGGAATAACAATTACATACCAGGAACATTAAGTAACGGTATTAAAAAAAAACAGTAAATAAATTAAAGAAATGGGACATCGATAAACTTCGCGGAACTCCGAATTTCACTTAAATATCAAATATGTTTGAAGCGTACGCGTCCAGCAGAATTTATGAACACTTTGCGCACCGCCACTTTGAGTAACCCCAATAAAATTTGATAAAATAATTGGATTTCATCTCCGGAGCCATAAAGATAGTATTTGAGAGACCGCTGATCTCTAAACGCTGTTCTAGTACCGTGAATCCCGAATAAAAATTTTCGAAGTAGCCGTTTTCCTGCATCAGGCTGCGTTTTTTTTAAGTATCTTTTTTATTGGCAGTCAGATAATTTCGCCAGCTTTGGCTCTATCAAGCAACATATGAAGAGCTTATGACACGGTCACACGCTACAGATTGTTAACAAAGGTACAGGCATATAGAATGTTTCCAAGATACGTGAGTGACTCGCAGAATTCTTAAGTAATAGAACCCAGTACGTTGTGCTCGATGGCGAGTGTTCATCAGAGACAAAGGTATCGTCAAGAGTGCCCCAGGAATGTGTTAGGACCCTATTATTTCCTATACATGTGAATGATGTGGAGAACAGATTGGAGCAGTCTGAGGTTGTTTGCTAGTGATGCTGTGGTGTACAAGAAGATATTGTCGTAGAATCGCTGTAGAAGGATTCAAGATGACTTAGACAAAAATTCTAGGTAAAGGACATCTAGCTCTAAATGTAGAAAAATGTTAATGCAGGTTAGTAAGAAAGTAGAATCCGTAATTTTCGAATACAGTATTAGCAGTGTTTTGCTTGTGAGTTACATTGTTTAAATGTTTGGGAGAATTTTGGAAAAATATGGTTAATCTCTAAGGCAGACCGCACATAGAACGCTAGTGCGACCTATTGTTGAGTACGGCTCGAGTGTTTGGGATCCGCACGAAGCAGTTCAGAGGCGGACCGCTAGATTTGTTAAAGATAGTTTCAAGCAACACGCAAGTATTACGTAAATATTTCGTGAACTCAGATAGGAGCCCCTGGAGAAAGTTTAGAGAACCAGCGTTTGCAGCTGACGACAAAACGATTCCACAACCGGTCACATACATCTGGGGTAAGGGCAACGAAGATAAGATTCGAGAAATTACAGCTCACACGAAAGCATGTAGATGATCGTTTATCCCTAACTCCATTTGCGAATGGAACTGGAAGGGAAATGACTAGTAGTGCACAGGGTATCCTCCGTCATGCACCGTACGGTGACTTGCAGAGTAGGTACGTAAATGTAGATGACACCAGAAATCCGTCTTACATCATGCCGTCATACAAACAACAATGACCAGCAGATCAACAGCAAATGTCGCCCCATTTCCCGTCGAATGTGAAAATAGTTTGCATTCTCAAATGTGAGATTCTGTATTCAGACATTAGAGTGAGAATGTGCAGTTCATAAATGGCACTATTCGTCGTACGCGAACGTGCAGTATTTCAAAACAGGTCAGAATATCTTTTAATTGCAAAAAAAAAAAAAAAATGGTGTGGGTAACATCTTAAAATAAACATACAGAAAAACACAACACTACTAGGAAGGGCGCAAGGAATCAATGTTAGCTGTGTTACTCTTCACATTTTCATCATTTTACCATTTTTCTGAGAATATTCGCATGTTTCTCCAATGACTTGAACATATTGATAAAAATTTTTTTCGTAAGTCTTCAATAGGAAGATGAACTTCACGGTTGGATGAATTGCGAGTAAAACTCTTTTGCAATACCTGTAAACTGAACAGTTATATCAACCTGCACATGTCATGCAACAACGGTGTGGCACAATATGGACCTCGGGGGCCAACAGCAAAAACATGAGAGAAGTACTTGTGGTTACTGTGATCGTTAGTTCGAAGGCTGATCTGATTCAGCGGTCCCAGGTAGTGTATCATTTGCTAGACTCTTCTCACTACTTAAATCTGTAACAAGTATCCACTTGAAGTTGTTTTCGGAGTTCAAGCTTGATCTGTCTCTACAATCTGTCTCTACAATCTGTCTCCCACCCCGACACCATTATCCAGAGCTTAATTTCTAAAAATTTTAGTCGCCGGAACGTACCTCTTCAACCATACATCCTCTCCACCCTCCCCCCCCCCCCCCAACTCAGCAATAAAAATCACAAGTTCAGATTTTTCAAAACCCGTGATGAAACGTACGGCGAGAAATCGTGTTGTACATAATACCGGTGTGCAATTCAGTTTTTGTAAAACCGTGCACTTCATATAAACAACTGGTGCTAAAGTCTGTCACTTTGATCCCTAGTCCCGCTCGATGCATATTGGGACATGTCGGTAGTGTTCGTGACTTTGACGTCATGTTTTTCAATTGTTTCCCACCTTAACGTTCAAACACTTGCACTGTAGCTGCTCGGAGTCTAGTATTGATTAATAAAGCATGTAGCGATGAAAGGCGATGAAGATATTCCTGGCCCATAGGGGCCGGCCGGAGTGGCCGAGGGGTTCTAGGCGGTACAGTCTGGAACCACGCGATCGCTATGGTCGCAGGTTCGAATCTTGCTTCGGGCATGGATGTGTGTGATGACCTTAGGTTAGTTAGATTTAAGTAGTTCTTAGTTCTAGGGGACTGATTACCTCAGAAATTAAGTCCCATAGTGCTCAGAGCCATTTGATTTGGCTCATAGGGGTCACGAACAGTTCCGACTTCCCGAAGAGTTGGAGGAAAAAAAAAAGCATGATGTGACATAAGGCACTGTGCTCGATGTTTAGCAAATGCTTAAACGTCATTTGACTATTACTCATTCAGTTGTATTACAACTGGATTGCTTTAAGTTCGTATTCATTACTGCAAATAACCAACACAATTGAACACAGACGTCCCTACATTACGAACGAAGCTCTGCTCGTCTTATTTATACATCAAACCTCTGGGACTGCCGGCAGTCATAAGAAAAAGACAGTCAACAGGAATATTTACCGATCAGAACTAAGGAACGAAGCTCAGCTTCCACAGTTACGTTGCGAGTTAATATGCTTCTATTATTTTAAATCTCTGGTGCCGACTTGTTCCAGAAAGTTTAAAATAATAATACTAATAATTACTCCCTGGGAGGTGCCGGAATGACGTTGCGGCGCACTTAGGCGGAAATTAAGTCCTGCTATCACCACACTTACTGACCTCCGCAAGGACTGGGGCGTTAAGAGGAGGCACATTCCCTCTCCTTGCGTCTGTGTGCGGACTTATTATTCATTAAGGAATCTCCCGAATTTATAGCAATCATTGTCTGTGATTCCACTTTTTTTTTCATTTTGTTCGTTGTGTTTGGTCGCTGCGGACGTCACATGACATCCGTTCAAGTTCGTTTTTCATGGTTTCACTCAGTTTTTTATTACAGAGGCCAACCAGCTCTCTGACCGAACACGCTGAGCTACCGTGTCGGCTTTTATTTTGTTCGCTTTTTGTTCGATGCATCTGCTTGGGGCGGACGTATTAAGACATCCGTTTAAGTTCATCGATAATCGATTAACTCAGCTTTTTTTTATTACAGAGGGCAGCTAACTCTCTGACCGAACACCACTAAACTGCAGACATAATAATGGCGATCGCAACGAGAGACACTACATGTTAGCAATCACTAAGGACCTCTGGTTTTCTTAGTTGTCTCTTTGTTCACGGGAAGTACGTGTATTCCTTGATGCGGCTGCGGTTTCTGCACTGATCTGCAGTTAAGAGGGACAGAACTGTGTTAAAAACAACCCCTGTCTATCGCTTCTTTGTTGGACCCATACCAGTGCAGGATGAAACTAGCCCGGGCCCTGAAACAGAGCTACGAAGAAGCTGTTAGATCGATTTAGGACCAAAGTTTAGGATATAAAATAAGACAGCACTTTTCAAAAGAAATATCTGTTCCCGTTTTAATTTGGTAAAATTTAGAGATAACACTAGTCTAATCAATATCTCTAAGCAAATCACATACTACGTTCATAAAGTGATATGTAGAAGTTCTTACCCCACGGTGCTCCTTAACGCATTTTAAGATAAATGTCAAATTCAGATATTAATTTTAATAAATCTCAGTAATTTCCGTTGTGAGCTGATCCCACAATATCATTACAACCCTGAAATGTAAGACCTCGTAAGGCTAAAAAGTTATAACTGCACCCGTTCAGTATTTTTGTTCGGTCTCAGACTGACTAACAAGTTGAGCACTGTCAAGCGCATCGTTCCTTTTGCGATATGATACCCTAATTGTCACTTGTCTCTGTGAAGTACCTTCTTGCCTTTCCAGTCAATTAATAGATCTTCCGTAAACCATGACGAACAGTCTGAATCCGTAACTTAGCAAACTAAACAGAAAACATTCCCTCTAGATTCTGAATAAAGCTTCCAATATCTCACATTCGTCGATTTAGGTCAGTACGTAAAATGTCTTTTTCCAGATCCGTCATATATTTTCTTTGACGATAAAAATTACTGAGGATATCAGTAGCAATCAATTCCTTCTATGTGTTTAGGTGTTCAGCGAACCCTCGAAAAAAAGGCTGATTGTACAAATTATAAATGTTTGTATTTAACCATTCATTCTTCGTTTCATTCCTGTGTAAGATCATTTTATCTGTATTTTCACAGTATATTTATCGCATTAAAGATTATTAAGTTTTTCAGGTAGCACGCATACATGCCGAGTAACCTTACGGAGTGGAAGAGCGAGATAAAGCGTCACTAATAATATGTGCATTTGCACTGGTGCAAGGACAAACTCAAATACGAGTCGGACTCTAACGGAAATGCACGAACTGACCCGAACTGCAAGGCTGCAGCCCACAACCAAAGCAGTTGGTTGTAATGGAGAGATTTTTTTTACAGAAGCTTAACAGTGTAGTAAGTTATCTATTGTGGTTTAGCGTTCATGCGCATTTTCATCTGTTTTTTGAGTTTGTTTTTACAGAAGTATGACCAGCGTTTCATATATTTTAGAAACAAATTTCTCAGCCTGAAGCTTCAAAGAGAAGTTTGAAATAAAGAAGTTTGGTTTAACTATGTCTCAATATCAAAACAAGCAGAAATAAGTTGAGGTAAGACGTTTGAAAGTCGTTTAATGTAAATATATATGAAATAAATAGTTGGATTTGCTGCTGCATCTGTACAAATAAACTGCTGTGCTTGCCGTTTGCAAAGGGTAAAGATACTCGGTGGATATGCGCTGGCGTGTCAGAAGGTTAAGAAGTGCGAGGAATATATTGCACAAAAGAATGGTTATATAGATTTAACAGTCTTTGGAAAAACAGAAGTTAGGAAACAGCTTAGCTCAACTTTCAGACACGATACAGAAAGACGCAATGACAACGCAAGTAAGAATCGCTATATTCTTTCCGAACAATTGACTGTTTAAGTCCTGCGATGAGTTTCAACTTGCTTTACTTGCACATGATGAAGCAGCAGAATCTAACCATCCTGGAATGATCCGAGGACTAATAGATTTTACTTCTACTTTAGATACAGTTGTAAGAGAGCACATGAACTATGTTACAGTCTTTCACGGTATACAAAATGATTTAACAGAGAGTATTTGACTTGACTCTCATGAGCACATTAATGTGAAAATAGCTAACGCCGATCCTGTGTTTGTGATAGCAGATGAAACGTCTGACGTATCTGCTAAATTTCAGTTATTTGAAGTGTTTTGTATTATCGAAGAGAGCGCGTGTTGAAAGATTTCTGACATCTTTAAAGTCACTTGGGACGATACTTTGTCCTTAGCAGCTGGCACTAAAAATACCATCGCCGATGTAGTCCAAGAACAGAAAGAAAAAGTAACATCTCAAAGTAATGACGGCCAACATGCAGGGGTCCAAACAACTGTAAGATAATGCTTTTGTTATGCACACCAACTGAACTTAGTTCTTGCACAAGCTCTAGCTCAAAGTAAACAAGTAAAACTGTTTTTCAGCACTGTAAAGTAGATACCAATATTCTCCTCTTATTCACCTCCAAGAGTGTCTGTTCTAAATGCAATTGTAAAACGAAGAATCCCTCATGGATCAGCCACAACACGGAAATCTAAATCGAGAACAGTTGTTTCCTGTGTTTACAGGTATTTCTGCCCCGTTTTCAATGTTCGGTACCGAAGTAAGAGTGGTTCGGTGTTTTTATAACTCCATTCGTATCTATTTCTACATCTACATCCATAATTTGCAAGCCACCTGACGCTGTGTGGCGGAGGGTACCTTGAGTATCAATTCACTTACTGACCTGCGAAATGAAGTCAATTTGCCAGCCGTTGCATACTGCGTTTAAAACAGTTACTTAGTTACGGTTCTACATCTACAATTTTGTTTTCGTAGTAAACGTTTTTAAATGGAGACATGTCTAACATAAAAATCTCAAAAGACTAATGAGGGTTTCCTGAGCAATGCCTATGAGGAAATCATAGCTAGAAACAAACTGAGTGTCTATATAGTGACATCTGAATTACACATTCGTTGTATTTTGAAGTTTACAACATGCAACGACTTTCACTAGATAAGTTAAAGATGAAAAAAATTATTGAAAGCGGTCAGTGGAAAAATAAATATAATTTTAAACCACAAATGTAACATTTAATGTTTACTAAATGTGTTACTTGTTGTGTTCACCCTCCGCCCTCAAATCAGAAAAACCTTTAGCGATACCATGTTTAATATTTTTGTCAATTTAATCTGGAAATCCTAGTCCTTAAAGTTCATGCGAGTAAAGAGGTCATCCTAAAATGTCTTTAACACACTGAAGATACCAGTAACCAGACGACAACTCTGAATCATGTGTATGGTCTGAGACTGTAACTCCAACCGCCAAAATTTTCCTTTAGAACAGAGACTTTTTTATAAAAAAAAAATGCCCCACTTAGGTATCTTGTACAGCCAATTATTCAAAGCGCACCACTGATCCCGTCACTATAAACCAAGCTGTAGCAGAAGTTGAAAACGAAATTTTGAAAATTAGACTCGATGTTGATAATATCATAATTGTGAAAGATACAGGTTTAATAAGAAGAACATGTGAGGACGTGTATACAACAAGGAATGTAGTAGCAGTATATGATGCAATGATTCAACCGAGCAAATGGGGGTTTGAACTCTCCAGTCACTTATTGGTACCTGGTTTATTTGATCAGCACTTCTTCCCTTCACTGAAATATAACTTTCCTGAAAAAATTCTATGTCCTGATGTGCAGTCCTATCCATATTTAAATAAAGCTAAGTTGAAAACAGAACTGCAGATCATTTAGTCTGCAAATGATTTTCAAGAAACGAAAAGAGAAATTTCCCTTATGATGTCATTAATTGGAAATAAACCGGAAAACCTTTTGTTGATGTTACAAAATTGCTGAAATTAGTAACTACAACCCAATGAAAATGCGTGAAGCGGGGGGGAGGTGGGGAGGGGGTTACCCACTTTGTCACGGATCAAAAAGTTTCTTACAAGGGAACCTCCCTATCGCACCCACCTCAGCTTTAGTTATAAGCTGGTACAGTGGATAGGCTTTGAAAAACTGAACACAGATTCATTTGAGGCATCAGCTGCAACTGGTCCATATGTTGCACTTCGCTATTCCTATTCGCAAATCAATAATTTCTGTCTAAAAGTTTTTCCTCCATTTGCCAATTTCGTTCAAATACACATTACTTCAGTTTCATTACTGGCTTCTAGAATACATACGACCGTCAGAAGCATGTAATATTTACCCCTCTTTGGCTTGAAAAGACGTCTCAGGGGTAACGGAGTTTGGAGTGCTTGTAACTTCTCTTTGGTAGAAAGATAATGTGCTAAGCTGGGAGCGCTTTGCTGTCTGTTCGGCTGCAGTATCACCTGTAGAAAATGTGGATACATCGGAAACAGTTACAGCTCTTAATAAGCACATTATAGTTGACCTACTGTCATCATCTGTAAATAAGGTACAACCTCTATAGCTTCTGTTTCACTTTCTTTGGTTGCAGCAACATCATTCTGAACATTGAAAAGCTCAGACATCTTACCTGATAGGAGTTTTTCTTTCTTTTTCAATTATTTCTTTACTGTTTGCACTCACAGATGCATAGTGTCGACCCGTATCTCTAGGCCTGTTGCTCAAGATGGCTACCTCAATCTTCATGGAACGGAAAATAAACTAAAAACCAAAAGGAAATCACACTTATTAATCGAATGGCGTTACATATCGGTATTATAATTTAAATCAGTTTGGTCCTGAAGCCAGTTCCGTTGGCTGTGTGTGGGGTAGGAGCGAATGATTTCTCTCTAGGAAGTTCCGAAGGGGTAAATAGACTGTCGGGAACCACCTAAATAGTCGTATAACGTTAGGTCCCAGATTTCGCAGCCTTCAGCTATTCACCCTGGTGGGCCTTAGTTTGTGAAAAATTATTTCTTATGATACAGTAGAAAAGTAAATTCCTTCTGTACAATCATAAAATATGAATTCTACCGTACTGCAATCACAAATTCATTTCATTAAATTTGTACAAAATGATAAAGTTAATGTCTGAAATGCGACATTCAAATAACAGAAATTAAATGTAGGAAATCATTTAAAATCAAATTAAAAGAATAAAAATAAAGACCAAAATAATTTTGATAAAGATATAAAAAACTTGTTCTTTAAGTACTGGATACGCAACCTTTAGCTTACGAAACTAAAGCGTCCGACATTAGGGTACGGAGCTATTCAGTAAACTCGTTTTTGATGGTTTATTTTCGTCACATTATCACACCCGATAGTTGACCAGGATGTATGGCTGTACGGTGTGAAACTTGACACCCCGTCCTACACCACTGTATGGATGGTTTGGAAGGAAAATCAATCACATCCCTGGTATGGCAGTATCAAATTAATCTTTGCTGTATTCGGAAGTGTATGTATTCCGGAATAGATTTTACTATTACATCAGTTACAAATAATTATAACTTACAGTTGCATTGTTACAAAGGTTGCTCATTGCACCTACTTTTTTTTAAACTCGTGGGCACATATAAAAAAAACTTACCTTGTTCTTAATTGCTTGTCGTTTTCTTGTCAACAAATTTAGGAGTACTACATAAAACCATATTTTACTCTCTTAATATCTTCTGCTGTTCTTAAACCGTAATACTGTATCTTATTAGTCCACAGCAACCTGCAAAGAGACAACACAAAAGAAACGCAGGAACTGCGAACTACAATACTTTATACAACAATAGTACACCAACAAGGAAGCAACCTTTCTTCCAGAAGGCTCGTCCTGAGTGCTGTAAGAAAATTCAGTACACTGTAGAAGGAATAAACGACTGTCACAGTAGACTCACAGAAATAAGAATGTATCCATTAATCACTTTAATTTTGGCAATCCACAAAAGCCTGTTCAAATTGATAGGATTAATGCGACTAGAAGTTAGAACATTAGGGGGACTCGCCTGAAAGTTTTACACTATTGTCAACTTATGACTTTGAGCTTCTTCCATGTTTGTTAATTAAATAATTAGTACAGAGGTAATATCGTCATCTCAGCTGTGTAGTGACCCATCAGGGCAATTAAGTGAATGTATAAGAGGGATTAAAGGGTTTCTTTGCCGCTAGGGTTGATATTTGTGTCAACTGATAATTAGCGCGTGGCGAATATGCGTGGGAGATGCTTTTGTTTCGCTGTGCGACTGGTGGCATGGCCGAGGTAAAGCTGATGGGGACCGCTATTAGCAACATATTGAAAGGTGTGTGCAGCTCGCCCGCACTGTGGACACTGGCGCCATTCAGCTCCAGTCATGTTTGACTGGCTGACCGCTTGGGTGACCAGGTTAGTGACTGGCAGGTCACAGGGCATCGTACAGAGCCTTGCGTTAAGCTACAGGACATATTGTTCAGCTCGGTCGACGGTGCCCATTTATGAGATCATGATATCGCGTGCTACACTCTGGCGCCTAAAAGAGCATTGTCAGCCGCGGCAAAGAATTTCTACGCCACTCGCTGGCGCCAGGGTAGTATGCGTGTCTAACGCTCTCGAAAATATTGCACCGCAGCAGGTGTGCCGCCGTTGATGTGATAACACGCCGAGTGTGATTGTGCATAGTTCTAGGTGGCAAGCCGCCCCCCCCCCCCCTTCTCTGTGACATCGTTTTTTGACGTGTCTCGGAGGGAGTTCTGGTGCGGTGTTACGATTACGCCATTAGGGCAATCTGGGCGCTCTGCTAGACGATGACAATTTTTTGGAGATGCTCCTCGAGGGGCGATGGTGTTGAGAAGGAAAGCAGGGGAGGATTTTTCTCGCGATTCGGTGGAGTTCCACGCAAGAGTACGGTCTTTGTGGTCATCCGACGCCCAGCCGGGTTACTCCTCTCATCTCGGTGCAACAGTGTACCTATTGTAGTTTCAGTAGTTACCCACCTAAGAGGAGACCCCATATCGCCTGTTGAGCTGTACGTTGGTCAACATAACTGCAGTCCTGTGCTTCTTAGGAATTTTTATTTTAGGAGTTCAATTTTCATTGCACCGAGTCCACGCAAACTGTAGCATATGCTTTTCAGCCACTGTATGTCGCATTGACCTGTCAGCTAGA
Organism: Schistocerca gregaria; assembly: GCF_023897955.1. Classification (NCBI taxonomy): domain Eukaryota; kingdom Metazoa; phylum Arthropoda; class Insecta; order Orthoptera; family Acrididae; genus Schistocerca; species Schistocerca gregaria. The sequence continues at coordinate 130,149,148 of NC_064921.1, read as the reverse complement.
GGCTCACAGTCCCTGCCAGTTCAATATATAATTGTGATTATTTTATGGGAGGTGTCGTGTTAACTTGACCATCCCATTCCCACTTAATAACTTTGCCAACTGGCGTTATTGTTCAGGACCATCAGTTTTGATTAATTTTTTTTTTAAATTGTAGTGAACAATTCTTAATTGTCTTGTGAGCTGAAAAGACATAACGATAACAGGAAACTTATATTAAAGTTACTACCTTTCAGCAACTGCTCTGTGGTGGTGGTGTTGAAGGGGGGGAGGGGGAGGGGCATGGGTCCAAAGTTTGATAGTTAGTATTTCGTAGTCCGTTTTAGGAATATTATTAGTGGTGAGCCTTCTGGGTGGATCTGATGCGAGGAGGCGATTCCGAATCATTTAGTCCAGTAGTGTAAACCGATCTTTATCTCTTACTATGAGGGAGCTTCAATAAGTACTGCATAATTTTTTTCGGCCAATTTCGGTTCAAAAATGCAGAATCTGCAGTGGAACATCGTGGAATATTCCTGCTCCAGCCCCTATAGTTTCATGAAACTTCGGCAATTTTTTTTAAAAATTCCCCTTTCCTCCACACCTTGCATCACGTAGTCTATATAAGCTATCGTTATGATTTTTTATTGCCATTTAATACACGTATATTTTAAATCATTTTACTTTACTATATAGGTTGTCACCATACTGCTGTGAATTTTGATGATATTCATTGTCACACAAGACCAATTGTAGATTTTGTTTTTACTTTATGTAATTTTTCTTGTGTTTGACATCGTTTGGAACGCTAAGTTCCGGACGCTATGTGGCGGACTTTCAGTTTAATTCGCTCTGGTTAGAATTGTATATTCACTTTAGTTTCCTCGTTCAAACACTGTACTTGACTGTTTCATCTGTGAAATCACGTACTCTGTACGTCAGTGCTTCAGCAACTTTCCTACTTTATACACAGGTATGTATTCTGCAAATTTGTCCGTCACTTGTGTTGCCTTATTGTTTGGGTCGTGAAGAATGTTCGTGCTCATGATGCATTTACTTTTTAACACCCGAAGTGCTTACTAGGGGGTTGAATTAAATACGAAATTTCTACGGAACACCAAAGATTTGTTATTAGCGACCAGTCAGCATTGTATATGTTTATTGGGCAATGTTTGTCGACTTGTAGGAAAAAGAGTGTCGCCGTCATTTCGTATTAGTTTCAAATTTTTCGCACTTTCCAGACAAACAACCAGTCAGACACTAGTGTTTAGTTAGGACAATTCGATAATACACTACCATCGTCATGGGGAGACGGAACGAAACGGTTATCATATGTATTTGTAGCAATAGAACTGGTATACAGATGTGTTACCTTCATACCATTCAGAGAAGCCACAATGAAAACAGTGTCTGAAGCATTCATTAAACGATTCCTTAGAGAACTTAGGTGTGTAGAGAAAGTAATTGCTGCCAATGAGCTTCAATATCGATCAACTTGGCACCAATCAAAATTGAGGAGAAACTGAATGTATAGTATACTATGTTCATATCTAAATTTCATCAGGCTTCGAACCAATCAAAGAGAGTGATTACGGAATTAAGGAAAAAGTGTAGCATTCGTTGGAACAAACGCCATAGAGCATTGGATGTGTTTCTGGAAGATTTTAAAAGTATTCTAAATTATATGCCCCCTGGAGCCCCAGGAATGTGCCCAGTGACTGTGCTAAAGTAGAAAGTACCACCTGGTAGAGTTAGACCCTGGCTGATTTGCATCCGAGAGGTAGGCTAAGATATTGTGAAACTGTCAATCTGGCGATCAAGACGATTCAGAAAGAAGCCCTGATATGACAAAAAAGATAAAAAGATAGGAGCTGAAAAATAGTATTAAAAAGGAGGAAATAATTTCGTGGGAAAACGTCACCATCTGTCAAAGAAACACAAGTTTCTTGCTTGAAAATTCTTTAATATTTACATCTGAGTGTTCAGAGTGCAGAAGGTGGTTTATGAGGATGCTAGAAATCACATGGACTGCTCCAAGTCTCAGACATTAAACTGTTCTGAGAACAGAATGTATAAGGGATACGGTGTCTGTGATGAGGCACCTGATATTATATGTGAGATTATCATAGTAGTATAGTGGATCCTATTTTTCAGTTTACTGATACAGATGCAAATAGGAGATGATGGTGAGCAATTGTCAGTAAGGATGCTATCGAATAGAGATATACTTCCAGATAACTGGCATATGTCCAGAAAAGAATCTAGCATCGGTAGTTACATTAGCGCCAAGAGAGCAAAGGGATATTTTTTTTTTGCCCTTTGAAGATGATGCCCACGTAGTATAAGTTTACTGAAAGTGATTGTCGCACTGAGGATGCTCTGTGTATGGCTATTTAGAGAAGAAAATGGTTGAGGAGCGTGTTACAGTTTCACGAGAATAGAGGAGTCATGAGAGAAGAGGATGCTTTGTAGTGTGTTTCAGAGACGTAAGAGCGTAAGAGGACTGTTACAGAGGCACAGAAGGAATAATGATCATAGGAAAGAATAGGAAGGAGAGATGATTGAACAATTGTTAAGGAAATGAAAAAAGATTGGTAAGATCCCGTAGCAACAAATCAGGAAAAGCAGGGAATATGATCAGTTGAAATTAAGTGTCAGAGCAATTAATTAAGACGTCCTAAAACTAAGATTATCTTCAGTTGCTCCATGGAGTTTCCTTATGTATTGATAAAATGTAATGTGATTGATTCTATGTGGTTTTTGTGTTAACACGTTCTCACAATCAGTATAGCATGTGACTGATTAGGGCCAAATTCGAAAGTGACATAAGCTGGACCATTATCTGATTTGCTAGTAAACGATCATGGAAGGATATGTGTCATATTTGCTTGTAAAAGATCGAGGGAAAAAGGATGTTCATATTAAACCTGCCTTATCTCACCCAATTCCATCGTAAATAGAAAACCCAAAGAGGATGATAATAACACGTTTCCTCTTGTCTCCTAACGTACTATCAATCAATTCTCAGTGTGTGTATTACGAACAATGTTTTTTGAAATTAATGAATAAGTAAGATTTTTGTGTTCATTTCTGTGGCACTGGAATCAGTAGAATAAGAAAGTGATAATTAAATAATATCCTCCCGTATTTTCCGCCAAAGTTTGATAAACTAAGGAGATACGTCAGTTTATGTAGTGTTGTTAAATTATGTTGTAGATCTTACATAGCGAACAGGAATAGCCTCCATCTTGTTAAAATCAGAAGTCAGATGAGATTTGTCTTAAAATCCGTGAAGTCTAGTTTTAGTACATATCTAATGATTATTGATATTTGTAATAGAGAAATTTCAAAATTTAGTTAGCTTTTGAATGACGTACATTAAGAGATCTGTTCACTAGAATATGATAAATAATGTTGAGGCTTATTTTATGTTTATTAATATGTGGATTAGCACCAGGGAATGAAAGACAGACATGAGATTGTAGGTACAGTAGATACTATTACTGAGGGAACGGAGTACGTGTTGTCGAAAAGGATGTGGTTCTGATTATGCTTTTAGCTGACTGTTGCAACGTTCACGCTTGTCGGAGAAGGCTGATGGCGCGGTTGGTTGGAGAAGAGGCACCGTTGATGGAGGCCTCAGCAGCGACTTAGAGCTGGGCACTGTGGAACGTCCTTGGCGGACGTCCTCCCACCCAACTCTCCCAAGCAGCCTTGAAGCGGGGAGCGCAGAGGGAAGATCTCGCTACACTGACCTTGAGGGGGTGCGACGCTGTGTCTGTTGTAGCACAAAGCTGATGGCTTAACGGAGCGTAACGGTGTCACCGGCTGGACCGGTGCTAGGAGCGCATATGACAGCACAGCTCCGCACGCCGACAGCTTATGCCGCTAGTGACAAAACCAGTGATACGCCTAGGTCGTGTGCTTTCATGTCCCCACCACGTGCTGCGAAGAATATTCGTTTTCTGCACACATGTTATGCTCTAAGTTAACAAACATTATTTCGCGAGATGGATAGGAGATTTGTGAGCTTGTGACTGGAAAACTTTTAAATAAGACAAAATGTCAGCTATTGTACTTGATAGTAAAAGTCATAAACTTGCACATAGGCTACTAAACAGAGGTTAGTGTTAAAATTAATAATTTCGAACACGATAGCCACAGACGAAACTGTTATTCTGCAGAAATCTCTGGGAAGTAGTTGCGTGAACACAATCAACTATGCGTGGCTCACAGTGGATCAAGGGGAAATGAACGTACAATACATGGGGTGTGTGTTTGAACTTGGACATGAATATTATGTTGGTCACAGAGACTGTTGGGTAATTTCAGCGTGTTGGAACTTTGGGTAGCTATCCTGGAACAGTTAGCTGCAGTCAGCGAAAGAGATGAGATCGGGACTGTCAAAGAGGCAACAGCGAGAATGATATCCTTTTTTTCTCGTTGTGCTGTACTTATAGTGTAGTTCTAAGTAGACATACCTCGACGTGTCTTTGGTAAGAAGTCCTACGATTCGGTAACTATAACTTTCCTTGTGTATTTGTAATATGTACATAAAAACTGTGAAAGTAAATCTCAGATTTTTCTTATGAAACGATAGAGAGCAAAAGGTCATAAGTGTATGGAAATTATGATTTGTCTTCCTTATGTGTTATAAGATACACACGTGATCTGGGAGATCATTTTTTATTTTAATTTTTCTTCGTTAGTGGAAGCTGGTTTAACATTATTCATGCACTGCAACTATGTAAATCAATTTGTTTCATATGTAGATGCCAACGGCCTTGCCGCTGTGGTAACACCGGTTACCGTCAGATCACCGCAGTTAAGCGCTCTCGCGCTGGGCTAGCACTTGGATGGGTGACCATCCGGTCTGCCGAGCGCTGTAGCAAGCAGGTTGCACTTAGCCCTTGTGAAGCAAACTGAGGAGCTACTAGATTGAGATTGAGAAGTAGCGGCTCCGTTCTCGTAAACTGACATACGGTCGGGAGAGCGAGACCACACGCCCCTCCATATCCGCCTCCAGTGACACCTGTGGGATGAGGATGACATGGCGGCCGGTCGGTACGTTGGGCCTTCCAAGGTCTGTCCAGACAGAGTTTAGGTAGATAGTGGATGTGAATGCTGCTCTAGTATGACTCGTAGGGTACACTATTCCTTGGGGAAGGGAGTTGGTATTTCTTCCGCTCTGCTGAGGAATTACTCTGGAATGTATATGTAACACCTGATAGGCCACTTTTTTACTTATTAAAGGTTGACAACAGAAAGATCATGATCAGTAAGAAGGAGACATAAAGGTAACTACTGGGTACACAGAAAAGTGCGCGTGTAGCATGCTTCCAAAAGATCATGTGAGCTGGTAATAGTTTATTAAGAGAGCACAATTGTACACGGAGTCGTCGCCAGACATGTTTAGTAATGAGTATTGAGTTGTGAGTCAAGCCTAAAGTAACAGGTTTAAATGCTGAAGTAAATCTGAAGTGTCATGTATATATCATATTCTTGATGGCTACAGTGAGATGGCGTTGGAATAAGCCAATTGGCCATTTTTATTCTGTACTAATGTGTCTTGAGAAGTGTGATGGAGAAATTGAACAGTCGCTCTCTTTGTAAAATGTTGCACTAGATTGCTTTTAACATCTTACTGCAGTTTGATAATTCGTGTTTCCTGTATACCAATAGTCAGTTTTATAAATGTATAAGAGAATTTCCAGAGTGGTGCCTTTGTATGAATATCAGTATATTTTGTTTATGTTTATGTTAACAGATGCATGTTAATTGAACCGTTAGAAGTATCAAGGAAATTGTGAATCAATAATGAACCAAATTGGATCATATGGCAATAATTAATCATTGTTATGAGCATTAATTTTTAGGTTAAGAAGTAAAGAACCTAATTTGGAGTGGAGATCTCCTCCTGGTGTAGGTGGATATATCAACAACGTAATTTCATTAAGTTTTCTGAGTGCATTGGAGCTCAACAAACTGATTGACCTTACCTTGTTTTCATAAAGTCAGTATCGTAATCCCATTAATTCTGCTTGGTGTTTTCCATGGGTTAAACGCCCCACTCATGGTATTAGTTAAGATAAGGCAGTTTTATTAACGTTTATTCATATTTTATTAAATATTAGATACTTCAAGGTATAAGCGTCAATAAGGTGTTCGCTTTGTTTATTTTGTGTAAAAGTGTTACGTTTAGGTTTTAATGAACTCACGCTTCGCATGTTATAGTACGCCCATTTACTGCAGGAACTTAGCCAGGGAGTCAGACAGAGAAGACATGCAGTATTGCTGACTGGGAAGAGATCCTGGTTATATGGATTCCCTGTCTCGTGTCAAATGTATTTAATATCTCTTCCACATTATATGTTTTTACTGCAAGCCTTTGGTATCTATTTGCACTTCTTACCTGATTAATGCAATGCCCATCAGAGTAAATAAAATATTCGTTTCTTAGGGGAACGATTTTTTATTTAGCCTGGCAACTTCCGCTCCCAGTTACCCACCCCTACGTTTTTATGGTAGCAGAGACGGTTCCCTGGGCGCAGGCCAAACAAAATAATTATAAGAAGACATCATTAAAAAGTTGTTGGAGGTTAAGAACTGAAATTTCTTGGGTGCAGAGACTGTTCCTTGACGTTTGTGTTTTAGGTACGGCGTCATCACCGTTATTCACCACGGAATCTAGAGGTGTACAGGGGATCTCTTATTTGGAGCCGGCCGCGGTGGTCTCGCGGTTCTAGGCGCGTAGTCCGGAACCGTGCGACTGCTACGGTCGCAGGTTCGAATCCTGCCTCGGGCATGGATGTGTGTGATGTCCTTAGGTTAGTTAGGTTTAAGTAGTACTAAGTTCTAGGGAACTGATAACCACAGCAGTTGAGTCCCATAGTCCTCAGAGCCATTTGAACCATCTTATTTGGAAAACAGTATCTTCAATACCAACTGTGGGTACGTGGCTAGTCACAAGAAGGGAGTATCAGCGAGCTGGGCATGCAGCTATGTAGGGCCATAGGCTATATACTTCACGTCACCATGGATAATGTTGGTGAGGTAAGTGCCAGCTTCAGGGTTTGTTCTGCTGCGCACACCATTATGCAGGAAATATTGACTTCCTGGCGTGTTGTCTTTACATGCACCGATTTATCGTGTGCAAGTTAAAATCAGCTTCTTTTTTGTGACCGAGTTCAGTAATTAGGGTCAGTGAATACAAGGAACGATCAGGTCCCAGGAATGTATCAATTATAGAATAAAGTTCCGTAGTTGCATGTGAGGAATATTCTTCGGTGAGTAAAGTAGCATATCCTTGGATAAGATGACAATTCGTTCATTTGTGTCGTCATCGACATCTGCTGTTTGGTTTTCACCGTGAGCAGTATTGACTGTTTGCTTGATATTAAAGGTAAGATTTAAAACTTTTTACAACTCCTATTTTATTTATAGGTGAGGTAAAAACTGCAGTATTGACTGTTTGCTTGATATTAAAGGTAAGACTTAAAACTGTTTACAACTCCAATTTTATTTATAGGTGAGGTAAAAACTGCAGTATTGACTGTTTGCTAGATATTAAAGGTAAGACTTAAAACTGTTTCACATCGAATATATGTGGTCAAATGAAAATCTTTATGGTACAATTCACGTGCAACATGTTTTCTGGAATTGTAGGTGACTACTTGGTAGGTCCATTTCCTTTCCAGTATTCGTTGTAAGTGCTGTCTGCGATGACTTTATGAGGACTTATTTTAGCCGTCCTGTAGGACATGCCCTTAGAAATAACAGGAAGCATGGTCACCATGAGTCTCGAGCTCATTTCAGTTACATTATTCGAGCCACACTGCATAATATTTACCATCCCAGATGGGTAAAGATTCCAAGTTTAATGACCTGGCATTCTGCCGGCATCAGTCATTTGGACTGTTATCTTTGAGGCCAACTAAACAATATTTTACTAACACAGATGTGTTCTATTACAACGTTTCCATAGCCTGTAAAAGCTTTCGACTGCAGGTTTGCAAGGCTGCCACAGGCCTTTATGTAACGAGAGCATTTATGTTTGGAAAAAAATTATGACATTTTAAAATGACAACTTTGTAAAGTTGTTCTTAAAATTTCGTCATACAAAGACTATATTACAACTTACGTTTATACGAATTTATTTTCTTATTTTGTTAGGAATACACCCTAATCAGTTTTACAGTACTCATAGTTCCTCTAAATTAGATGTTTAGGTGTTCTCGACAACACACTGGAGACAAAATATTTACTCATATACGTTATACTGCTTCCCAAAAAATAAAAAAGAGATAGAAAAAGAACTACAGAGTACAGTTTTTGAATTCCTTGGGGTACTTTCCAACTAACAGTATTTAAACAATGTATGGGACAACTTTACGGAATATGAAAATAGTGAGTGAAAGGACAGCGATAAGTTTGTCAACAGAAATCATGTCCCACATAACGACATTCACCTCGATTTAACTAACTTTCTCTTCCCTATCTTTTACGTCGGGATATATCTTACTATCCTACCCCTTGTACTACTCATCTAAATTGTCAGTTCACTCTTTGTAGATCCATTTAACCATCCCACATCGACCCATTCCACCAAGAGGCCTAACCCTTCTGTTTCTTTTTCTTGGTTCACTGCAGTGAGGTGCCCCATTTTCATTAGCAACATATCAGTCAGTTTGTAAATGACAACAAGTAACTTTTATCGTCATCAGTGTACAACTGTCTTTTTAATAACGTAGAAAAAGTAAATATTTTAAAATTACCCCACTACTTTGAAATTGCTTTTGCTCGAAGAGCGACCAATACACTGTTGTGAGCCCTTACGTGCCAGGTAATGACAATACAACGAAGAGACAAAGAAACAAAACAATTTCATCGAAATGAGAAAAATGCAGAAACAAATCTCTTTAAAATGTTGCCTTTTGTCCCATATCAAAAAGGTTAAGGACAGACAGGGTTGCTCTACAGAGATGTGTGAAATTGCGTCAGCTTTTACATGAAAGAGAGGTAATTAAATCCGGTGAAAGCATTACTGTGATTAGCTGAGCCCACGCAAAAAATTAATGTGGCATAGTGTCAGATGAGGCCACAAGTAAATCAGAGAAGGCGTAAGAAATTCAGAATAATACGAGGATATACCACAGCCACTGTAGTTTAATAAACAGACCGAAGACACGAAAATGTCAGTGTATAATAACGCAGCATTTTCAAGCTCTTTGTGGAGTTGTCAGTGTTCAAATACGAATGGAACCTTGCAAGTAGATCGCAGCGAGAAGACATTCTTCTCAAATTCGATTATGTACATGCTGCACGGACTAACGTTTACTCTACAGACAAAGAAGTAAATCTATGTGTTGGGGAATAACGAATGACTTTTTCTAAGGAAGAGACCGAACAGAAATATTTATTTATTGTACCTATCTGATTAAGGCCATTACACAGTCTTTTACGTTGGACGAGTGTTTCACACAGACTGAATTTTTTTACACCGTAATCACCTAAGCAATAGTAACATTAATAAGACAAATAGAATTGAAATGCTATTATTGTCTATAGCGACAACGTGAGTAAATAACACCACGAACTAATTAAGTCAATACTGGAGGTCCTTCTACCACTGCTGCTGCCGGTAACAAAGATAACAGTAATAATAACTATGATGACGATAGTACCTAGGACAATAATAGGAATAATGATAGTGGTAGATATGAAAAGAATTCATACGTTCCAAACAAATAAATTCATGGTGAGAAATACAACAACCTGGAACCTTGGAATATGATAGATACAACGATGATAAGTTGTGTTGTAAGTTCACTGACAGTAGTTCAGTATTCTTGTTCGGAATTTACATGCACTTTTGTGTGATGTTAGTTTTGAGGTACATCTTAAACAGTTTCAATTTAGTTTTACGACTCGATCTTGACAGAAAATTTTTCGACGTTGGCAAGCCATTCTGGGAAATGAACATTTCATGTGCTTCATTTATCTTTCTTTGTTGAGGCTTCATAGGTACTACTATATTCATTGTGTAATGTGTATAACATGACTTTTTGTTTTTAACTTGCTTCTTAGTTATATTTACAATTCTTATTATTTGACCCATTAAGCTCCATTTATTACTTACACTGGGATTTTGGATATAATGCTCGATTCACTACGACCTTTCGTTCTTTCCTTCATAGGTAATACACTTTGTGTGCATAGGTCTAGCTTGTCTCATTGATGAAAAATAACAGACATTCACTCGCTGTTTATTTCCGAACACTCAGAGGTACAAAAGAGTAAATAAACACAGCTGAGTGACTTGCCCCACAATTTACTTAAGGCACAGCGAACAAATACGAATAAGGTGGAGCACAATCACCTGTTGAACAGAAATACGATACTCACAATCTAGTTATAAAACTACGTTCCGGCCACAGACAGTCAGCAGAAATTCAAGAAACGACCAAGGTTTTGCACTTCCTAACCAAGGGCTAAAATAGAAAACATCTCACCGAAAATCAAGTTTATAGTCCGTTAGCAAAATAATAAATCCAACTCTTTCTGGTAACTTCGGTAGATGTAGCCACAAGACATAGCTACTCCTATGTCCAATAGCTCCAACTTCGAACGATTGCCACCAATGGCAATTTTCAACCTTCAGCATCAGAGTGGCGCCTTGCTCTTCGATATCGTGCTCGAACAGGCGTCCTCTTGGCGTTAACACTTCTCTTACACGAGAAAAACGTCTCCTCTAAACAAGTTTATTCACGTCTTAAATACACTTTCTGAAAGACTTTCCTGCCCTCAGCGGGCATCGCGACTCACCAAGCTCACGACCATCTCGGAGTCAATAACGTGTCCCATGCCAGTTGCCCTGGCTTGAACTGCACTGTTTCGACTAGTGGGTGAAAGGTTACGATCCATATGAAGTAGGTACGATTGCGACGCATTCGACACGTCTGGATACGCGGATGATAAGCCTTATGTTAATACACCCCAAAAGTTTATGTACCAGAGGAAAGATGAGGCGAATGGGAGTTTATAGGTCTCCGAAAAAAAAATTATGCATTCTCAGCAGACAGAGACGCAATCCAAAGACGGGCATCGTGCGGCCACAGTGACTCAAATGATCGAAGATTATAGGAGATGCCTGCTCCGCGGTCTTGGTTGTCCTCCGTCTCGACATCTGCCCTTGGTGAGCCACGTTGTCTTTGGATTGCGTGGGCGTGTGGTACAAGCAGAACGCAGGTAAAAGTAGGACTGTCGCGCCATGGCGACAAACTGTTCATCTGTGAGGAAGGGATCGGCACCCTCCATTTCTGACACCTGAGTGTTATTGAGACAGTGCCTTTATTTATAGTTTATGTGTGCACGGAATGGCAGTATGGGCCGTTTGACATAGGCGTGTATATACAGGGCGAAGAAAAGAGCCCCACTTGGAGGTCGTCATGCGATTCCTCATCCAGATTCCAGACAAAAGTTTATATTGCAAAATCAAATCGGTTGCATTTTGGAAACGAAAAAGGTATGAAAAAGAGGATATGGCAACAATGTTACATCGTGCTGCGCATCGGAATATCCAGAGGAACGTGTATCCGCACAACTACAAAAGATGTCGTAGCTCACTGAACAGATAGTTGGGAACCAAACCGCTTCCACCATGGAGCTATAGATCGAATATTCATCAGCTTCCTTTTCCGTTTCTTAGACATCAGTTCCCTAGTTCTCCTCACCTGTAAGGAGATCATTTTGTCGCATGGAGGTAGTCTGTCATAGAACAATGGGATCGACTAAACAGCATGCAAGTGTCTACTAACCGCGCGGTGTACAGCCATTACTGGTCTTGTCATGCTCATGTTGGCTGGCTTTCTGTTGGAGTACAAAAACGATGGATACGTTGATATTCCTTTGATGCTGGGTGCATCAGGTAACCAAGCCTGCTGCCTCTGCTGCTCGTGCATATGCTGCACGGTACTCTCAATATGCCGGCTTCTGTGGCCGAGCGGTTCTAGACGCATCAGTGCGGAACCGCGCTGCTGTTACGGTCTCCGGTTTGAATCCTGCGTCGGGCATGGATGTGTGTGACGTGCTTCGGTAAGTTTGGTTTAAGTAGTTTCTAAGTCTAGGCGACAGGTGACCTCAGATGTTGAGTTCCATAGTGCTTAGAGCCATTTGAACCATTTTGGTACCCTCAATATCTCCATCGCCTGGATCAACGTCTTCGGTGACCCGTGATCTTCACCCACAAGTAATGGACAGATGTCATCCAAGGACTGGACGTACTCCACAGACAGAATACACGCTTCTTGAAATCATCCACCAGTCAACTCGGCAAAGTAAACGTGATACTGCAATGGATTTACAGTTACGTCAAGGACTGGTTGTTGAAACGTTGCGCGATGAAGAACTGCATCGATATCACTACACGTTAACTCAACCCGAGCGGCCAGAAGACGGCATCCGACGGGTACTGTTTTGTGAATGGATTTTGCACCAAGTGGAAGATAATGAGCATTTTACACATAACGTTGTATAGACTGGCGAAACTAGCTTCACTCGTGAAGGTATTTTCAATCTCCACAAGAGTCATTATTTGTCGGAATACAATCCACATGTCATCCGTGAACGTGCATTTCAGGCATGCTTTAGCATAAAACTGTGGAATGGAATCGTAGGAGGAGTGCTTTCGGGCCCTTACCTATTGCCGAACAAGCTAAATATGCCCCTGTGTCGTATGTTTCTTTGCGATTTTTGCCAGATGAATTAGAAAACGTTCCACTTGCTGTTTGGCGACAGCTGTGTGCACAGCCACACTTCGGAGTCAATGGGCGTAGCTATTTAAATGAAGCGCTTCCAGAGAAATGTATTAGTCATGGAGCTCCAATGTTCTCTTCTTTATTTGTGGGAACACATAACCTTAAACCTACAGATTTTTGTTTGTGGGGCCACATAAAGGAACAAATTCATGTTATTCCACACATAGGTGTACTGACCTAAGAGCTCACGTGCAAGCCGCTTCGGCAATGGTGGATGCAGACGTGTTGCATAGGGTCCAGCAAAGTTCTAACCAGCGAGTGGCGCACTGTTTGCAGGTGCACGGTGATCGCTTTGAACATTTTGTCCGAAGTGAACGTCTCTCGTTCTTGTACATACTGGCTATTTGAATATAAGCCTGGTCGTCAAACATACAGAATAGAATTACTGTGCGTAGTGCAGTCAAGTGTAGTCTACCTGTTGCGTTCTTTGTACCTTGTTGGATACAGTCACCGTTATTTTCTTTTGGCTTTACTTCTGTCATCGACGAAACAACGTAGCCATTTACGTCTCTAAGAAGTTCATTTTATGTCTTAATGCTGAAATAAAGTGCCAGTAAGAGAACGAAATACACGAAATACCGCAAAGTGGAGCCCTAAAGTGGATACAATTTGATACTTAAAGTCAAATAAAGAAAAAGAAAAAAAAAAAATATCGCGCAAGCGCGACTCCAACATCGGCGATCTGCCTATCCATTCCACGGAGCACAGCCACGACTCACTTCTTTTTTTTTGTTGTTGTTTGTTCCTTTTTTGGGCGTCTCCCATATTCTCTTCTAGCCTGTCTTTTCTCTCTGCAGAAATGCCCTCTTTGGCAAGCCTATCGTGGTATCTTTGACAGTGTGGTGAAGCATTATCTGTAGTACTTCTCTTCACTGAAATAAACTATAAGGTTCTTCTTTGAAGTAAAGAAAAGTGTCTTTTCAGTTCATAAGTTATTGAAATAAGATATCTCTTCCGAAACGAAACAGTATTTCTCTTCCTAAGAAATAATTGACTCCTCTTCTGGAGCAAGGATATGTCTTCCTTCGTAATAAAAAAAAAAATCTGCTTCTAAAAGCAATGAGTTTCTTTTTCTGCAATGAACGTTTCTCCTCTCCCATTAGAAAAATTTCTTCGTTTCTATAAGAAACCGTGCTTCTCTTCTTTGTGTTTTTCAGTCAGGGCGCCGTTTTCAGATCAGCGCAACTGAGGAGAAGTCCTCTGCAAGAAAATAAATAGCGATAAGCAGAAAATACTACTGGAAAATGCCATTTGGAACTTGAGCGGGATATTTGTTAATGTAAATAAAAATTAATACTAAACGGAAAAATAAAATAAAGCAATAGGTAAATATCTTGTAACAGTTTGGACGTTCGTGCTTGTGATGTCCCACAAAATTAACTAGCCTGGTGAAGCACTGCATGCAATTCTTTCTTAGGGTTCAGCTGAGGTATCCACTGCTACCGTAGCGGCCTCGGGCTTCACGACATCTCCACCTCTCTTCCCCCGAGCAACATTTCAGCATGAATCCATTGTTTCCTAGAATCCGTCATCCTATTCCATGCTTTTCGAATAGCGTCTGTAGCATGTTCCCAAACTATTTTTGATGGTTATTTTACTGCATAATTAGTAGTAGTGTGTTTGTAAATATTGATTATTTTCACGATGATGCTGGTGTTTTTATTATTAACGAAATAAGGAGCGAAAGATATAAGATACCGCTATGTTTCTGTTGAAGAGGCGGTACAGTTTGGGCCAAAAATTTGGTCATCCTTATGCCTCGGCTATCAGTCCTTTTTATGAAGGCTTATCCCAAACAGTCTGGTTGCCGTCCCAGATGAAACGATTACTGATAGAGTCAACTGCATAACATAGAGAACAAAGTCTATCATTCGTATAAACGATGTTATTTACAACCTTTTACCACGCACGTTGTGCCTCTGTTGACAAGACTTTTTTATGTAAATCGCGCCAGATGTTTTCCAATTTTGGTTCGGACACTTGAGTTCCATTGTTTTTCGCTTTTCGCTATTTGACAGACGACCCATTATATATCTGGAGGTTCATTTGTGTTTGTCCACCATGATGCCATCCAGATTATTGAGCTCTAATTAAAACTCCCGGATTTGCTTCAAATTGTAATTTTTTCATCTATATTTACAGGTGGATTTAAACTTTCCGGTTTGAATATGTTGAATAGTTTTAATGTTATACTGTTTCGATTGTTCTCAGTCAGGTGAAGTGTATGTATAACAAATAATGCAGTGTTCTTGTGTTGTATGTTGGTCAACTCCAGGTTGGTCAACTCTTCAGGTTTTAGGGTGAGCGTACTCACAACCACTCTGAAAATCTCGCCTTGCCAGACGTATCTGCGAATAGTTGCCATGGTGTTTTTTGATATTTGCTTAGATACTGGTAATATTTGCCAGCTTTAGAGAGGACAGTACTTTAATTACTCTAATTTTTGTATCAAGTTTAAATTTCTGATGCGGTTCAGAATTAGAGCCCAGAATTAAAGCTAGTACCATCCTTCGATTAAAGGTTATTGTGTTCAGTGCATTTCTTTTTAAAGGTCACACCTAACGTAGTGTGTAGTTCCATCGATTTTCGACCACTCTAGGTATACGTGTCGAAAGCCGTTGAGATTTAAAACCGAACTTTTAGAATAATTTTCTTAGCCCCTGCGGCGCTGCAGTAGTCCCGAACCAGTGAAGTCAGTCTTTGGATATCTTCGTATCTTCTAACAATTACTCCGACATTTTCGGCATTAGTGTTGGTCACTCGACTTTCACCGGGTATTGTTATGCCTTCTAGCTCGTTATTCACTCCACAAAATAACGGTTCTAAAGCTACAATGTATAAAAGTATTGACAGTGTATTTCCTTGTGGGACGCCATTTTTAACCTCGATGGATCTTGAATAATGACAGTAGTTGGATTCATTCCCTGCAGGAGATTTCTTAATATGACAACAAAGTTTCCGTTAAATATTCGTTGTTGACTCTGTCAAAGGCTTTCGAAAATCAATGAACGTTAAGACCGGCTTTTGCAGAAGTAGACTAAAACAGTCCGATGACATATTTGTACTTATAGGTCGTTAAAACATTTCGGCGGGTGGGCATATTTGATGGGAACCAATTACTTTACCCAACACCAGTTTAAGTCTATTTATCACTACCAACGCAATTAGTTTCTGATCAGAGTTCATTAATATAATTGGCCTCATTTTGGTTAAGTGTTTTGATTCCACATTTCGCACTTTACGGATTATAACGCTAACGTCATCTTTTAATTCTTCAGTGATATGCACTCAATTCATTGTTTCGTTAGTAATCTCTGTAAATTTATCACCAATTATTTGCCAATATTTTAAGTAAAATTCTTAGGGTAAACCATCAGGCCCTGGCGACTTTTTGGAAGATGCGCATTTAGTTATATCTAAAACGTCTTCGCACATTTTTGCACTATTGAGATCACTGTTTTGTTCTTCAGTTATTTGATTCCCTACATAGCTTGGGCGGGGCAGGTCTGTTGCAGAGGAAAGTTTATATTGATTGTCACTGTATAAAATATCATAATATCTATAGGCTTCGTTTAATATGTCTTTTTGATACGTCAGAATGCTGCGGTCTCTAGTTCGTATTTTCTCTATAAAAGTTATTCTTTTCGTTTTTTTTTCATGTCGTATTAGATTGTAGAGTGATGTGTTTTGGCCTTCTATTGCTGTTTGAACACGCGATTGTATTTTGAGTCCGTCTAGTTGTCGCCTTTTAAGACTAAGTATGTGAGCCTTAGTTTTGTTTATATTTATTCTAACTTCCTTCGATGTTGGCTGCTCATAAAGTTCCCGAAAACAATAATAGTGAAACTCCACCGTATTTCTAAACCACCTCGCTCTTACATTCCCATAAGATATCGAAGTTGACAGAAGTTTCTTTTTTGCACACAGTCTCCACCAGTCAATTTTGGGCCTGTACTTATGATATTGTCTTAGAGAAGACTGTCGCGCTCCTTCAGCTTGTTCAACTAGATCATTGCCGTTCATCATATCAGTATGTTTTCTTTTTTGGAAGTACAATATTAAACCTCACAGCAAGATGATTGGAGAAAGAGGTCGGTATCAGTTCAACTGCACTGATTTTATGTGCTCTATTTGAGCTGAAGTACGTATGTTTTACAGGCAGGGGGTATTTTGCTTCCCATACGTCCTGCCATTGTAAATGTTGCCCTAGGTTCTCCAATCCTTAGGAGTTTTTGACATTTGGTTGTTGATTTTTCCTGTTTATGAAACGGTTCCAGACTCCACCAATAATACCTTCCGCAGGATTTTCTTGTAGTAAATACACACTATCCTATTTAAGAAAATTGGCCGTATCATGTCGAGTATTTCTTGCGGAAGGAACGTAAACATTAACAACAGTTACGTTTAAAAGTTTGCACCTGACGCCGTGCCCTGAGTCTAAGAAAAACACATCGGTGACCTCGATTCCATCCTTGACGAGGACTGCAGTGCCACATGCCCTTTCTGAGGCCACATTTAAAACATCTTTGTATCCCGCCATTGAAATGCGATTAAAATTCACTTTTTGCCAATAGCATAACATCTGTGTCGCATTGACAGATAAATTCGTTGAGACCCGCAGTTATTGTGTCGGTCTGTATCTCGTTTATATTTGTAATCGTGACATCATGTGTTTGATCCACGTCAACAGGCTATTCTGACAATACGTAGATATTAGAGGGTACCTTACGTGCGAGTACACTGTTCGTTTCTGTGTTCTTAAGTGCATTCACATTAGTAGTTCTTAATTTTCAATTTAATTTGCCTTTCTCAGAGGTAGATCAGAATTCTTATTGTTACCTGCCCAATCAAAACTACTTTCTCGAGGATAGTGGCTCGTTTTTGATCCATTTTCTTCTTTGCTCCCTGAATGAGTCATTTCTGATTTTCCTTTGCTTCTCGTATCGTCAGCAGCGGTCTTTCTGAAAGAAAGTCATCTGCAATCATTCGTCAACTCGTTCCATGGCAGCTTTATCTTTCGCCTTTGCCTCTTCCTGCGTAGTTCTTCGCCCTCACAGCCTTAGCCAAGATTTCTACATCCGAATGTGCCAGCCTTCTCTTTTTGTTACGTTTCCTGGATTTCCTGAGTAACCTCGACAGCTCAAAGAAAACTTCTCCTCTATTCCAGCAGATTGTCTACTATCGTTCGCCATCCCTTGCCGGGAAATTTCTCCGTGCTCCGGAATAGCTGAAACGTTGAAAACGTTCTCTCTCTCTCTCTCTCTCTCTCTCTCTCTCTCTCTCTCTGTCTCTCTCTTTCTCTGCTCGTCGTTCAGTGTTAGGGATGTTCCCATTTTTGTTTTCCTTGACTCCCTGATTCAACTCGATGGCTGTAAAACCAATATTTTTCCCGTTTCCAGCTTCTACTTGGTCTTGCGCCCCGCCCCTGGTCGTGTTTATTTGAGCACTGTCGCGTTGTTCTGTCTGGGGTGACGTCTGTGTGGTCCCCACATCAGATGTCCGTGGTTTTCCACCCAACATGTTAGACGGACCTGCACTAACAATAGTGTCCTCTTCATTAGTGACAATTTTATGGCGTCATTGACATACTTTAGAGACACGACTTGGCTGACTACTGTTATATTTATATCCATCCCCCTGAACCAAAGAAGGTTCCCTCTGCTCCTCTGAAATCTGTTCCAGCGAGCGGGTATGAGACGTGGCAGCCACATAAGTTAACTTCATTTGAACAACAATCCCTGCGCTTCTGCCTTCTGCATCTGATAACTGCGAAACCCTTCTTCTGCTGCATTCAGCTCGAATGTGCTCTTTTAATTATATAAAGCACACTTTCTTGGTTGACCACTACATATAACAAGGGCTCGATAACCGGAAACACAAACATAAGATGGAATGTGCCAGTGAAGGTCGATTTCATTCCGGCGGACACCATTAAGAACAGGAACATGTGGATTTCTGACCATGTTTTCCGCGATATTTGATAGAATCCTGCTGTTCCCTGTAGGAACGTTGTTAATTTCATCGGCCTGAATGCCAAAAGGAAGTTCGAACGCCCTGGTTGTCTGCATACCCACCACATCAAGGGACACAAGAACTTCACTAGCAGTGCAGTTGGAAAGGTTGAACTTAATTTATGCCATCGCATTTTTCAACAATGCAAGCACACACATCAGCATTAACAAATTTCATGTAAGCAGCAATCGTCACGAAAGACAAATGAATACCGACGTCAAATTCAGTAATCTTAAAATTTTCGTTATATCAAGCCTTACTTTTCACAGCTTTCGGTCTAACGAAATTACGATCTGATGCAAATTTAATGGCGCTTTGTCTCGGGTTATTAGACACATGCATTTTTTCTTCTAAATCGAATTGCAAAGCAGAAATAACTTTCGCAGCGACGACTAACGTCGCTCGCACGTAAACAGCAATGTTGACAACGTGGCGTCCAGCGGGGCCGCAACACGTCGGTCTCGCTCGGCGGCTGGCTCACTACTGCAACACTCAGCTAAAGCGACAGCTCCAACAGAGCGCAAAGTTCGTGGTGCCTGTTGTTGGCCACCATGCACACAGTTACAGCACCGCTGTTTGCGTTTCTGTTAAAGCTGTTGGCGGGACCAGGATTTGCTAAACACACTTTTCTCTTGAACTTGGTTGCGGAATCGAATGCCGAGTGCTAAGTGCGACATTCTCTCTTCTCACTCTCTCTGAGTCTCTCTCTATGTGTGTGTGTGTGTGTGTGTGTGTGTGTGTGTGTTTGTGTGCGTGTGTGAGGATTCATTTCTTTAGCAGCCGTTTGTCATACCAGTAGTTAACATCGCATTTCACTGTCCAGTTACTTGAAGAAAGTAGAAATGTATAATGAAAAAGTTGTAGTATCGCTCTTATGTACATCTGTTTGTATATATGTATATAGGTTTTCCTAGCAAGTTCAAATGGTTCAGATGGCTTTGAGCACTATGGGACTTACCATCTATGGTCATCAGTCCCCTAGAACTTAGAACTACTTAAACCTAACTAACCTGAGGACATCACACAACAGCCAGCCATCACGAGGCAGAGAATCCTAGTAGGTGAATCTGACAAAATTGGACCACGTAGAAATTATTAATAGCCGGAAAATTTGTCATTATTTAGATACCTAGATAAACCCCCCACCCTTTCAGTACTGAGTGCAGAGCACAAATGATGCATTTTTCTGCTGAGAGAGAGAGAGAGAGAGAGAGAGAGAGAGAGAGCCGCGCGGGATTAGCCGAGCGGTCTAGGGCGCTGCAGTCATGGACTGTGCGGCAGGTCCCGGCGGATGTTCGAGTCCTCCCTTGGGCATCGGTGTGTGTGTGTGTGTGTGTGTGTGTGTGTGTGTGTGTGTGTCCTTAGAATAATTTAGGGTAAGTAGTGTGTAAGCTTAGGGACTGATGACCTAAGCAGTTAAGTCCCATGAGATTTCACACACATTTGTTAACAACAACAAACAAGGAAGAGAGAGAGAGAGAGAGAGAGAGAGAGAGAGAGAGAGAGAGAGAGAGAATCTGCATTCTTCAATGTGCTGGAAACGTTGACTTCCTGGTGTGCAGACTTCCCAGGCTCCGATTTGTCGTGTGCAGATTAAAATCAGTTATCTGTGCGGTAGAGTTCAGGGCATGGAGCCAGTGAATAAAAGGAAGGAGCATTTCCCAGTAACCTATGAATTACATAATAAAGTCCTGCAATTGCAAGTGAGAATCGATGTATTTCAATTGCATGGCATGTAGTTGTTCTGTGAGTGAAGTTGTAAATTCAGGAACGATGGTAGTTCATTTATCCTTGTCGTCTTTGATATTTCCAGTGTTTTTCGCACCAAGATTACCGACCGTAGATTATTGATTGTTTTCTTGGTAACGGAAGCTAGACCGAAAATTATTTATACCCGGAGAGAGGGATCAGCATATTTTCTCAGAGAACATAAGTGGTTCACATTAAAATCTTTATGGTACACTTAACGAGCAACTTGAGTACCAGTTTAAGAATTACGTCTGCTCTGGAACCGTTGGTAACCTCCTGTTAGTTCCATTTGTTTACCCGGCATTCCCTATATGTGCTGCACATGAGAACTTTATCACGACACATTTTTAACCTTTCTGCAGAACGTGCCCTTCTAAATAAGAGGAAGCATGTGACGTGGTCACGGTGATACTCCAGCGCTCTTTAGTTGTATTGTTCGAGTCCCATTGGATAATGTCTACCAGTACAGATGTGTAAAAATTCTACGTTTAATGCTCTAGACGTTCTGGTGACATCGGTCCCTTGAAATTTTATCTTTGATTCCACCTAAAATTAGATGCTACTAACACAGACAAGTTTCATTACATGTTGCCGTAGCCTGCAAGAGCTTTCGACTCTAGCTGCTTGAAAGGACTAGGCGGGAAAAGGATTTTCTAGATACACTTTTGTCTTTTCTTCTTCCTAGTCATACCATATAGTATCGCTTTTCACTGACTGTACACTGGAAGAAAGCTAAATTTCATAATGAAGAAGTTGTAGAGTCTCTCTTATGAACCTTTGTTTGCATATATGTATGAAGGTTTTCCCAGTAACTGAACCTGAGAAAATTTCGTTGTGTAGAAATTATTGTTAATAAGCAGGAAAAATTGCCATTTTTACAAACAAGAAGAAATAATCGCTCCATTTACTGTGGGGCACAGAAAACGAATGATGCATTCCTCTGGTGAGAGAGAGATACCGAGGAGAAAGGATGAATATTTTGTTACTGTCATTGTTTATAGGAAGCATCTCATAAGAATTACCTACACCTCGATTTAAAACAATCATGTTCCTTTCACTGCAGTGTAGAGTGTAAAAAGCACAAATGACAGTTGCATATAAATATAAAATTTGTGCTATCTCTATACTGCTCGTTTCCCTCGTGAGTATAACATTTTACCACAACGAGATATTCAGACCATTACAACAAATTTTCTTATTATGTTGTTGGGCGTGTAAATTTGATTGAAAAAAGACATAAACTAAATAAATTTCTCTACGTGAATCTAGCGCCTATGAATTTGTGAGTTGTTGGTTACATAATTAAATGGTGGCAACTGTCACATTTTTACGTACATAAATGCATGTAACATACAACTTACCCTCCTTGTTGTTACCAAAATCAAAATTTCCCGATTTCGAAAAATGGACTGCCTTTTCAAGCGCTCACGGCGTAAATGGACACTGGAAATCTTTTAGTTTTTACCCAGAGCGACTGTTCTAGCGGATAGGCCGCCACTGAGTGGCTACAGGCTTGGTGATCCTGGTGCTTGTCGACTATCGCAATTTGCAGCGTTATACCCCAAACCAGTCTGCATGATGTGGTTGCCCCTGCACTCTCCAGCCCACTCCAGGCTCGTGAGCCAGGTGGTCTTCAGCGAGGGGCAGCTAGGCCCCACTTTACCCGCCGGCTGATACTCCTTTTGCAGCTCAACCGCCGTACCTGCTTTTGAAACACAAACTTGAATGAAGAGGGTTTGGCCACTTCATATGACCTCAGCATGGCAAATGATAACACTTTCATTAGGTTTAGTAAGAATGAGAAAGGGTGGCATGCAGAATTTTATGAAAGAATTTCACTCTGGCGAGTCCACCACATTTTATTGCAAATTAGTTGACGGTTACCACACAAAAAGTTAGATTCGCATTCTGAATGAAAAACCTTCACTGCTGGAAAAACTTTCAAAATGAAACTTCCTGAAAGATTAAAACTATGTGCCGGACCACGTCTCGAACTCGAGATATTTCCCCTTCGCGCGCAAGTGCTCTACCATCATTTTTTTTCTTTCTTTCTTATTTTATTCGTTGTTTGTTCGCTGCGTTTGGTCTTGGCGGACGTCAGAAGACATCCGTTCCAGCTGATCGTTGATTTCTTTACTCAGGTTTTTTACTACCGAGGACCATCGCCGAGCAACCGTGCACGCAATCCATTTCAGCTACCGAAGCATGACTCACGCCCCACCCTCACAGCTCTACTTCCGCCAGTATCTCGTCTCCTACCTTCCACAATTCATAGAAACTCTTCTGCGAACCTTGCAGAACTAGCACTCCTGGAAGAGAGGATATTGCGGAGACATGGCTTGCCACAGCCTGGTTGAGGTTTCCAGAATGAAAGTGGAGTTTTCAAAATCTTTGTGTCCCCAAAAGTCTTAAGTTTAACGGGTTATTACTGGCACTCAACTACAGGTGTGTAGTATGGAGATGAAAGTGACATGTGTGCTAAGCACCTAGTTCAGAGATGGGATTAGAGGAGTAACTTCACATGAACGACATTTTCTATTTGCACATAATGGTGAATTTAAACAAAGTATGACATAGAAGAGGACAGAATAGCTAACGAGAAACGTATTCGGGATCTTTGAGAGCTCTACTGGAAAAAATTGGCGTCCGACTAACCTCAAAATGGAACTCGGCAATTATTCCGGAGCATTATTTGCAGCTGCTTGTAGGTTTAAAAGCTCATACTAACATCTGCCGTGTGTTCTATGACGGCGCAGAATAGGAAATCCACTAACTCTTCTCATGTACCATACAAAAAGTCACCTCTTATGATATACTATGATACGCCGTACCCTTCATAATTCTACAACAATGGCTGAAATTACACACTTACCCCCAAAAAGTTCGCTACCTCGCAAAGAAACTTACGTAACACAGCATACATGTTAGACATTAAGAAAAATAACAACAAACTGAGGCACCATTAGAAACACAGTTGTAAATTACTGTCACTGTACTTTGTTACCTTATATTCTGTTTGGACTATTGAAATAAAACTATGATCATTTTGTCAGAACCCACCTAAAATTCTCAATCATGGTGATGGTACTTCAGTCTAATATATTTGCAGAACAGGGATTATAACTGTGCAGTAAGGAATTATCATGTCATGCGATTATACGACCAGCAACATGGTCCATCACATTAATTTACAATAACCATTATCTTGGGAGATCCATCTGTCTCTGACGTCATAAGGATCTGTTTACTCTTTATGTGACTCTAAAGGCCACATTCACAAGTACAAAATATAAACACAACTTAACAAATCTTAGCGCTGATCACTATCAACAACTTGTGGGTAGGTACTGTCTTTAAATCACTGCTTGATTGGATACTTCAACAGTCGGGGTCGAACTGTGTGATTAATGGTGGCACTTTTTTTTCAAAATATTAGTAATGACATAATAGTCACATGCATTACTGTCTGAAATGGTATATATTCTGTTATCAAAAGCCAGCCAGAATGGCCGTACGGTTCTAGGCGCTACAGTCTGGAACCGAGCGACCGCTACGGTTGCAGGTTCGAATACTGCCTCGGGCATGGATGTGTGTGATGTCCTTAGGTTAGATTGATTTAATTAGTTCTAAGTTATAGGCGACTGATGACCTCAGAAGTTAAGTCGCATAGTGCTCAGAGCCATTTTGTTTTGTTATCAAAAACTTTTGGTTCTTGATTACTGTTCGTACAGAACTGACTTTTATGAGAAATTAGTATTTCTGAAAGACGTGTCAGATAGCACCTGTTTCTTTTCTCCGTTTATGCTAGGTGTTAGGAGGTGTTAGGCATAAACTAAATTTGGAAAGCACGTCTCTACGTCTGAAAGACGATATCTGTTCAAATTTGACACCAGTCACATAACAGGATGCAAATCAGGTTTGCTTTATATACATGCTGTAAGGATCGAGACTGTTAGTTACCTTCGAGCCGGCCGGTGTGGCCGTGCGGTTCTAGGAACTTCAGTCTGGAACCGCGTGACCGCTGCAATCGGAGGTTCGATCCTGCCTCGGGCATGGATGTGTGTGATCTCCTTATGTTAGTTAGGTTTAAGTAGTCTAAGTTCTGCGGGACTGAGGACCACAGATATCAAGTCTCATAGTGCTCAGAGCCATAGTTTCCTTCGAGATGCGATGTGGTGAGTCGATGTTAGTCAAGAACGCCCGCAAGGCGACGAATACGCCGTTATCAACAGATCACTGACTTTGATTGAGGTCATGTACTATAGCTACAGCAAGCTCGATTTTCCTTCTGTGATACTGTAGAAAGACTTGGCAGGAATGAACCAGTATGCATGGTTGATGAGAGCAGTGGTCGCGGGAATGTAAGGTAGCAAGATACCCTGATTCCATAGGCCCGTGGCGTTACCGAGACGGTAGACCATCTTGTTCGGCATAGGGCTCTGGCACATCGTATTGCATCAGCAGCAGCAGTCTGAACAGCAGTTGGCACCATGGTGACACAATGAACTGGTAAAAATCGGTTTCTTCTAGGACATCTCCAAACCCAGCATGCTCTAGAGTTTCGACATGCTGCCTTGGTCTGCTCGATTACTTGATATGGCTCCAGTCGAACACATGTGGGACATCGGACGGAAATTCCAGCGTCATCCACAAAGAGCATTTAATGTTCTTATATCGACCACCAAGTGCAGCGGGCATGGACCTCCATCCCACAAACTGACATCCAGTACCTGCACAACACAATGTCAGCACGTTTGCATGCTTGCAGTCAACGTTCTGGTGTTTAAGCGGAGGTGGAACGATCCATTTCCTCCACGTTAATTTTAGCAAATAGAAGGAACATTGTTTCTAAAACCATTAAAGAAATTGCTCTGGATTTGGACTAAATTTTCAGTGAATATTTCTCTATAAATTTATAATGCTGTGTTAAGGAATATTTATTGGTTTTTGTTTTAAAATTTTTTAAACAGGTGCTTATTTTTTTCTCTGAAATTTTGCACTGTTTCTTCCATAACTCTTCAATTATAAAATATTTCTTACAATTTGTTATAAAAATGAAAGGAAAAAGTAAACAATGTTGTTTATAAATTTCATTGATATACTTATAGCAGTTTTTGAGAAAATGTTCCTCAAACACGAAAATTTTAAAGGTACTTCCAAAGTTTTTTAATACTTTCCTGCCCATATGATGGATTAACAGCATCCTCTTCTTTTTCCAGTGTTAGTTTCCTTCCCACTGGTCTTTTCGTCCCTTTGGATGCATACTGTAGGCTTTTGTCTCTTCTTCCTGCATCTCCTAGTCTTTCTTCACAATTAGGTGCATTGTGGAAATGGTGTTGTGTCCTGGTTGGAAACATAAACGTTTCAGCATATCACCTTTGACAATGTTTCCTTCATTGTATCATACACTCCAAACTCCAATGCTTTTATCTGTACAAACACTCTTTTGGGAATCCTAATCCAAATTAAATTATTTACACTTTCATTTGGATTTTTTGTTTTCTTATGTAAACACTTTTCCAGTAAACTTGGCTGTGATAAATCTCTGAATATGGGGTTAATTACATTAATTACAGCATTTGGCAAACTGTTTTTATGGGCATATTCCTTTCCTGTTAGGTATTTACTGCATGAGTCGTCACCTGTGGGGCACAGTGCATGTTTAGGGTTCTCATTTGTTGATGCAGTATAAAAAATAATGCCCATACTGCTCTCCTCATATGCTCAATGCTTTTTGCATTTTGCCTAATTTGACACCCATAATACCTCTGCAATCTATCAATTGCTTCATCTGTCAATCTTCCTCTACCTCCAACGGTCCTACCACCACTAAACTTCGGGGATCCTAATGCGTGCTTTAGTTTGCGCAATCGAGCCCCCATGCCCTTCTGCACATGTGCAATGCACTACTGTTCTTTTACTGTGAATTTCATTGCCATAAGGTTTGAGTTCCTCTAAAGCTTTATATCCCTTAGAATCACCATCTCCTTGATAGTACATTATACCACTCTTGTGATCTGGAAAAAATTGCTTTCACTCACTCTACTTACATCGCTCCACTCTTGCCGTGAAAATTTGTTTCACAATTTTCAGTATGTTCGTCCTTGGTATTGCCATTAAATCTACAATGTTTTGAGAGAATAGCAAATCAGTTACTTTGCAACTGTCTCCACTGTTAGCTGTCACAACTCCATTTAGAGATTCATGACCTCTACGTTGCCATAATCTATGTAAGGCAACAGTTAAATCTCTACAATTCCCGTTACCTGTCAGAGCTTCTTCAACTGCTTTCTTCAATGTTGCTTGAGCCATATTTTCAGCAGACGATCCCACCAATTCATTATAATATCCAAACTTGGTTGGTGGTTTTGGCAAGCTCATAATTCCACCTAACATTGTCCCTGCAGCACTCACCTTGCCAATGCAACGCAAGCCACACACTAGCCTAACATTTACACTCCTGGAAATGGAAAAAAGAACACTTTGACACCGGTGTGTCAGACCCACCATACTTGCTCCGGACACTGCGAGAGGGCTGTACAAACAATGATCACACGCACGGCACAGCGGACACACCAGGAAACGCGGTGTTGGCCGTCGAATGGCGCTAGCTGCGCAGCGTTTGGGCACCGCCGCCGTCAGTGTCAGCCAGTTTGCCGTGGCATACGGAGCTCCATCGCAGTCTTTAACACTGGTAGCATGCCGCGACAGCGTGGACGTGAACCGTATGTGCAGTTGACGGACATTGAGCGAGGGCGTATAGTGGGCATGCGGGAGACAGGGTGGACGTACCGCCGAATTGCTCAACACGTGGGGCGTGAGGTCTCCATAATACATCGATGTTGTCGACAGTGGGCGGCGGAAGGTGCACGTGCCCGTCGACCTGGGACCGGACCGCAGCGACGCACGGATGCACGCCAAGACCGTAGGATCCTACGCAGTGCCGTAGGGGACCGCACCGCCACTTCCCAGCAAATTAGGGACACTGTTGCTCCTGGGGTATCGGCGAGGACCATTCGCAACCGTCTCCATGAAGCTGGGCTACGGTCCCGCACACCGTTAGGCCGTCTTCCGCTCACGCCCCAACATCGTGCAGCCCGCCTCCAGTGGTGTCGCGACAGGCGTGAATGGAGGGACGAATGGAGACGTGTCGTCTTCAGCGATGAGAGTCGCTTCTGCCTTGGTGCCAATGATGGTCGTATGCGTGTTTGGCGCAGTGCAGGTGAGCGCCACAGTCAGGACTGCATACGACCAAGGCACACAGGGCCAACACCCGGCATCATGGTGTGGGGAGCGATCTCCTACACTGCCCGTACACCTCTGGTGATCGTCGAGTGGACACTGAACAGTGCACGGTACATCCAAACCGTCATCGAACCCATCGTTCTACCATTCCTAGACCGGCAAGGGAACTTGCTGTTCCAACAGGACAATGCAAATCCGCATGTATCCCGTGCCACCCAACGTGCTCTAGAAGGTGTAAGTCAACTACCCTGGCCAGCAAGATCTCCGGATCTGTCCCCCATTGAGCATGTTTGGGAGTGGATGAAGCGTCGTCTCACGCGGTGTGCACGTCCAGCACGAACGCTGGTCCAACTGAGGCGCCAGATGGAATGGGCATGGCAAGCCGTTCCACAGGACTACATCCAGCATCTCTACGATCGTCTCCATGGGAGAATAGCAGCCTGCATTGGTGCGAAAGATGGATATACACTGTACTAGTGCCGACATTGTGCATGCTGTGTTGCCTGTGTCTATGTGCCTGTGGTTCTGTCAGTGTGATCATGTGATGTATCTGACCCCAGGAAGGTGTCAATAAAGTTTCCCCTTTCTGGGACAATGAATTCACGGTGTTATTATTTCAATTTCCAGGAGTGTATTATGTAAATCCAGAAAGCCCTACATTCTATCGTACAGGTCAAGGAATCTGCAAACTACAGGGTAGCAGACCCATCTGAAAAGGAATCCTTTAATTGCGAGGTCGCAAAAGTCAGAGGATGTTTACAGATATTGAAGGAAGGACAAGGCGCACTTGTTACAAAAACTGATGTTTGCTAGTTTCAAGAACGCTCTTTACAGTTTACAGGATGTGCTTGGTAGTGAGCTGCTACGTCATGCACATCGAACTGCGTGTGCCGTAGATTACAGTCATTTCAAAGGAGCTCGTAGACGGCTCCAAAGCTCAAAACAGTGCTACAGAACTAGAAGACGTATGATAACCGAATTTCAAAGAAAGTGTCAACTTGACTGTGCACAGCAAACTGCAAAACCGGTCGGAAAATTTGTAGAGATACACAAACTTAATGCATCATTTAGTAAGGAATTTGGTTTCATCTCCGATCAACTGGGACTTGGAGAGGAAATGCATGTGAAAGAAACCTTGGAAATTAGAGGTAGCAAGAGAGTTGTATCAGGATCTTAACGTGTTCGTATACAATTATGTCGACTGCTACTATGGATGGTAAATTGGCTGCGAAGTTATTTATTGAATTGCGAGAAGTTGAAAGTCCTCTTCCCCATAAAATTCTCATGTGAGTGATCTGGCAAGGGCAATACGGATTATTTACGTCACAGAGTGGGAAAACGAGAGTAAGAGACATACAACTATGGTATTAGCACTGCTTTTGGCCAATAGCTGATCAAAATAACTTATGTGTGCTTGATTTCCGGTCTGCCTAGAAAAATCATACACCTACAGGATGGTCCATCGATAGTGACCGGGCCAAATATCTCACGAAATAAGCATCAAACGAAAAAACTACAAAGAAAGAAACTCATCTAGCTTGAAGGGGGAAACTAGATGGCGCTATGGTTGGCCTGCTAGATGGCCCTGCCATAGGTCAAACGGATATGAACTACGTTTTTTTAAAATAGGAAACCCCATTTTTCATTACATATTCGTGAAGTACGTAAAGAAATATGAATGTTTTAGTTAGACCACTTTTTTCGCTTTGTGATAGATGGCGTTGTAATAGTCACAAACGTATAAGTACGTGGTATCACGTAACATTACGCCAGTGCGGACGGTATTTGCTTCGTGATACAATACCGATGTTAAAATGGATCGTTAACCAATTGCGGAAAAGGTCGATATCGTGTTGCAGTATGGCTGTTGTGTGCGAAAAAAGTGGTCCAACTAAAACATCCATATTTCTTTACGTACTACACGAATATGTAATAAAAAATGAGGGTTCCTATCCCTCCTGAAAAGTGCAATTCGTACCACCTGGAACTACTGGACAAACTGAGGCTTTCGATGTTTGTTTTTTAAATATGTGTTAAATCGTGCCGTCAGCAGCTACGCCTTACGATAATCTCCATAACAGACTGCTTCGCATTCAGTTGCACACCACCACATTCCATCAGTTTTCATCGCCTCTTTACCCCAATATTATTCTACATGCGTTCTTTAAGAGGCGATATCTAGCTGAACGTCCTGCAAGATTTGTAACTTCCAAAGAGTTCGCCTTCGCTCTTGACGATGGGAATCTTTGCCATCACTTTGGAGAGACATTTTTTATTTGGTGGTCTTGGTGCAATGTTATGGATTATTTTGAACGTTTCTCAAATGTCAACGATGTCCATTTTGAGAACTGTAGTACGTAAATCCCAAAGAACTTTGGTTTCTGCAGATGCCAGACAATAATTTTCTGTCTGTCTTCTGAGGCACGTGGTGAGTCATCAGCAGATAATATTTTTCCTGTCATAACTATTTCTAATGAGCTTTGCTGAAGATTGGACTTGCGACCTCACACTCAAAGGGTTCCTTGTGAGCTTCTGATTCACATCCTCCACTTGGCCCTATACCAAAAAGCCACAATCGTTCTCATCCTGCTAGCAATATTGGCTGCCTATAGTAGTTACTGGGTACGATGCAGTAACATTATTACGCTAGAAAAACTGACTGCCTATAGTAGTTAACGGGTGCGACCGTGTAGCATTATTATGTTAATAGTTGCGTTAAATATCGCCCTTCACTACCATTTCGTTCAACACGATGAGGATCACACAACTTGAATTTGTTTTTGCGTTACTCCTTCAGTGACATCGATAGTGGAAACAAAATTATCAGTGTCACTATTTCAAGAGGAACACGCATTTATATAATTTAATAATCTTAGTGTACTGTCCATACTTAAGTCGTCTGCTGCTACGTGGAGTGCACTCTGCGTGTTCCAGTGTTAAGGACACTGAACTTTCATAATTAATCACGACTACTGGAAATACCTAGTGTTTCATTGTTTGTCTCATCTTTTTATCCCATCAGGTAAGGGTAGGCACACCAAAAGCTTCCCATGTCCTGCCAAAAGCTGTGATGACGGTCTCACAGCCACTCCTGATGACCACATAAGCAACGGGACTGGTGCCCTTTATACTGTTGCTACATCTCTGCCTGTGTCAAAGTCTAGGTTCCACCTCCGCCTTTCACTCTACCCTTTCCCGCTTCTGTAAGCCAACTGGATGAGCTACCATATACACCGGCGAAAAATTCGAAGGTACATTATCTACTGGTTGGGAAAGGTGATGAAGCCAACATTGTGGTCAGATTTATCTGGTCCTACTCCAATTAACCTACCAAGGTGGTTAGATTGCGCCGAAGATCAAGGTCAAGGGTTATAGCTCATGACGGTTTAGAGCAGTGTTAGCGGAGAATCCCTGTGTTGCTCAGGTAGTTATTTAGAGATTGCGTTCACACACGTATCACGTAGCATCTGTCCTTGAGCTTGGTTTTTATGACATCATATCTCCTGAACTATGTTTCGTTCAGTTATTTAATTTCGTATGTACATTTAGCAGCTTATAAGGATACTGCCTGCAAAATGTGTTGCGAAATGAGTTGGTGGCAACGAAGTAATAAATTTAAACAGCATGCATGATGCAGCAGTTTTTCACGCATTTCCCTGTTTATTACGTCATCTCTTGTTAACAATGCGTCGGGAAATGATATAATTTTGCACTTCATCCAGTGGTATATATGGATTCTGTCTGCAGAATGTGTCGTGAGTACAGACAGTAGTAAAGAAGTAAAAAATTATACCGTCACGTCCCATGCGGTACTTTTACTACGTTAAAAGCAGAAAAGTAGTAAATGATAATTTTTTTCATTATTTTGTAGGCGTTGTCAGGGAGAAAAGAAATTGTGAACGTTTGAAGCTACGTGTAAAGTTTGTTTCAAGTCATTAAGTCCTCTCATTGTCAAATACTGGATGAATAAAGTTCGGGAATTCGCGTGTTGTCGCCTAAACTACTTTTTCACGCCAACCCCTTTGACACAAAAGTGGTTCTTACTCCACAACAACTGTCTCCTTACAGAAAGGTATTTTGTTATTATGTGTAGTTAAGATCGGTTTGTGGATTAGCAGGAAATGTGGGACACACTCTGTTGTTTTTTAATGTGTACGTTGTATTCCTTTCTGTACATCACATGGAGTGCTTTAATTGTGCAGTTCATTAAACTTTATGATTTGTAGGCACATATACGTATAGTTACACACCAAATGACTGACGCAACACGCACTACAGAGACAACTCAAGTTATCACAGGAAAATTACACAGTCTTTTTATGGACATATTATTTGAAGGTTTAATGCCCACAGTACGAAACACGCAAAAAGCGGCGTCAAGCACCGTACTAGCTCGTCTGTTAATAACACACCTCAGATTCTTTATGAATTGCAGTTTCGTTGAAATTACTACCGTTTTAATGTCATAGGTTGACGTAGAGTAATATTATTGTGTGACATATTTATCACTGGTGAGTTCGGAGTAAGCTAATTTCTGTGAATATACGTGGCTGAGATTAAAGGTATCCGTTATGCGGCAACCACAAGAATTTAATCCTAGCAAATAAATTAAAATGACACTGAAATTAAATAATATAATTAATATTCAAGCTTCGTAAGTTATTTCGGTAGTTCTGTGCCATTCAGTAGAGTCAGTATTCCAATAAAGCCTTGCGGTCGTGCAAATGCCCGACCATCTCAATAATAAGCTCGCGCTGTATTTCGCGTTCCGATATTCTGGAGAAAATAAGTTAATGTTTCCTAATATGTAGGTGTGCTATTTTAAAGATACATGAATACAAGTTTTAATCGCAAATAATACATGTAATTAACGAAAAGGCAACCCAAGTACACTTGCAGTACCTCTCACGTCTATCCTGATACAAGACCAACACCAGAGTAGTTAATTACATAAAATCATTCGACTGGTTTACGGCTATTAATGTTTCTAACATAGAACAAAGAATAATCTACATAATAAATGGATATTGTTCTAAGTACAGTCATGTTCAATGGTAAATAGCTTTTTTTGTATATTTTTACTTTTCTTTCACGAATCACACAAGTATTAATTCACTGCACTATTCGTAACTCCACACAAATAAATATTTTTCTCCCTGAGGGAAGCAGTACAAAACAAACAAACACACACACACACACACACACAGACAGACACACACACACACACACACACACACACACACACACACACGTCCATTTTTATATTATGCATGGATTACAGACCCAGTTACTCTTGATCTGCGTGTTATTACAATAGGAACTGTGACCATGGCAATTTCACTGTTTAACGTGCATTTCGCAAGCCAGTTACAGCGTTTTTATTACATGATACGCATTTATACTATGGTTCGCTGTAACAATTACACTGGCCGGATATGATTGGAAAGGGACGTAGAATAAAAAAGGTCTTTATTACGCATCAACGCTGTGAAGTTCAAGACCAAGTTTTACTTGATAGAGTGTTCCAGAACAATAATTATACTATTGCTCACCTTGAGAATTACGCTGTGGAGGTTAGTGCACTGCCTAAAGAGTGTTTTTTGAGACAATTTAAAAGCCTTTTTTCATGAAAGATATTTAGACTATGGTTCACTTCAGCACTGTCTAGATGTTCTCTTGTACTGTATATTCCGTAGCCGATGATCATCAGGCACAACGAGCAGAGCGCGCTTAGCTGGTTACGCAACTACACTACTGGCCATTACAATTGCTACACCAAGAAGAAAGGCAGATGATAAACGGGGATCCATTGGACTAATATATTATACTATAACTATCACGAGACTACATTTTCATGCAATTTGGATGCATAGATCCTGAGAAATCAGTACCTAGAACAACCACCTCTGGCCGTAATAACGGCCTTGATACGTCTGGGCATGGAGTCAAACAGAGCTTGGATGGCGTGTACAGGTAGAGCTGCCCATGCAGCTTTAACACGATACCACAGTTCATCAAGAGTACTGACTGGCGTATTGTGACGAGCCATTGACCAGACGTTTTCAGTTGGTAAGAGATCTGGAGAATGTACTTGGCAGGGCAGCAGCCGAACATTTTCTGTATCCATAAAGGCCCGTGCAGGACCTGGAACATGCGGTCGTGCATCATCATGCTGAAATGTAAGGTTTCGCAGGGATCGAATGAAGGGTAGAGCCACGGGTCGTAACACATCCGAAATGTAACGTCCACTGTTCAAACTGCCGTTAATGCGAACAAGAGGTGACCGAAACGTGTAACCATTGGCACCCCATACCATCACGCCGGATGATACGTCAGTATGGCGATGACGTTTACACACTTCCAATGTGCGTTCACCGCGATGTCGCCAAACACGGATGCGACCATCATGATGCTGTAAACAGAATCTGGATTCATCGGATAAAATTACGTTTTGCCATTCGTCCATCTAGGTTCGTCGTTGAGTACACCATCGCAGCCGCTCTGTCTGTGATGTAGCGTCAAGGGTAACCGCAGTCACGGTCTCCGAGCTGATAGTCCATGCTGCTGCAACCGTCGTCGAACTGTTTGTGGAGATGGTTGTTGTCTTGCAAACGTCCCCATCTGTTGATTCATGGATCGAGACGTGTGTGCACTATTCGTTACAGCCATGCGGATAAGATGCCTGTCATCTCAACTGCTAGTGATACGAGGCGGTTGGGATCCAGCACAGCTTTCCGTATTACCTTCCTGAACACACCGACTCTATATTCTGCTAACAGTCATTGGATCTCGACCAACGGGAGCAGCAATGTCGCGATACGATAAAGCGCAACCGCGATGGTCTACAATCAAAGTCGGAAACGTGATGGTACGCATTTCTCCTTCTTACACGAGGCGTCGCTACAACGTTTCACCATGCAACGCTGGTCAACTGCTCTTTGTGTGGGAGAAATCTGTTGGAAACTTTCCTCATGTCAGCACTTTGTAGGTGTCACCACCGGAGCCAACCTTGTGTGAATGCTCTGGAAAGCTAATCATTTGTATATCAGACCCCTGTCTGTAAAGTTTCGCGTCTGTTGCACGTCA
Organism: Schistocerca gregaria; assembly: GCF_023897955.1. Taxonomy (NCBI): domain Eukaryota; kingdom Metazoa; phylum Arthropoda; class Insecta; order Orthoptera; family Acrididae; genus Schistocerca; species Schistocerca gregaria. The sequence goes on along the minus strand of NC_064921.1, from coordinate 130,114,265 downwards.
TCTTCGTGGTGTAGCAATTGTAATGGCCAGTAGTGTATTAAAAACAGTTCTCAAGATACACTATATCACCCTCACTGTTACATGTTTCCATCTTATAAATGTCCTTGATTTTTTATATTCCGTGCCTCATTTTGTAAAAACGGAAATCTAGTTGTATAGCTATGTAGTCGCTATCTGTTTGTCAGTTTTTCTGTCCGACAGTTAAAAACCCTTTTTCTCAGGAATCTGACGTCGTACCAAGTTAAAATTTGTATCGCATGTTAAGGTGTAGAGTTCCTTAACAGTGTAAGAATTTTAAGCTTCTTAGTCAGTTCATTCATATGATACGGCAATGTTCGTCATATATTTTGGTACTCGAAAACTCACTATTCAAAACTTGTAGGATACCTCCCGTTGCCCCACAAGTATTAAATTTGCCTGAATAACAAGGTTCCACAGTGTAAGTGAAGAGAAACTCCAAGAACTTTTTATTTGCAGTTATGTAAGACCGAAAAATATTGTTTTTAAATTTTTATCTGTCTTTTCTCTGTCTGACTGTTTCCATGGAACATATTGGCGTATGAAACTGAAATGCAGGTCACATACTTAGCTTAATGGTCAGTGGGCGGTGTAAGACGTTTAGGCGTCTAAGTAAATGCAGTTAAAAGATACGGCCATTTACGTCACAACTTTTAGTACTAGGCAACTCACTCATCGAAACATATATGCTGCTTCCCGTTGACGTGTAATCACGAGATATTAGTCATGTTTTAGTAAGTAGATAAGAAATATTTAGACAAATCTTCTTTCTGTATGTCTGAGCTAGTCTGACGAAATATTTCAGAGATTTCGATATGGTTTTAGCATTCCTATGACCGATATTTAGGAACTATCTTCACCGAAAACTGGCAAAAACCATAGAGAGTCTCGATTCCTAGGATGGAAGAAGTGCATATATTCACGCCTAATTAAGATGTGATTCTTCAGTTTCTGCGGGCGTATTTCTTGCTCGAACAGTCGACGGGTGTACTGCCGGTTCCTAGTGTCGAACGGGCACAATATTTCGGCGATCAGACTTGTCGCCGTCGTCAGGTGCGCTGACGAACTGAGCCCCTGTGCTGACGCTGCACAGGCAAGGATGGACCTTCGACCAGATCAGGAGGTTCTACGGCTGGTGCGCTTCGTCTTCCTCATGGCGGTGTGGCGAGTGGAGTCGTGGTGGTATGGAATGGCATGACGGTGTCCATTCGCATTTTTTTGTGTGTTTTGATTTGAGGAAAGCTGAAAGGATAGACAGAGAAGACAGTAAGAGAAGAGGAAAACGAACGGCCTAAGTGCAAAATGGCTAAGCATGGATGGCTAGAGGATAAATGTAAGAATGTAGAAGCTTATCTCACTAGGGGTAAGATAGATACTGCTTACAAGGGAAGTAAAGAGACCTTTGGAGAAAAGAAAACCACTTGTATGAACATCAAGAGCTCAGATGGAAACCCAGTTCTAAGCAAAGAAGGGAAAGCAGAAAGGTGGAAGGAGTATATAGAGGGTCTATACACGAGCGATGTTCTTGAGGACAATATTATGGAAATGGGAGAGGATGTAGATGAAGATGAAATGGGAGATATGATACTGCGTGAAGAGTTTGACAGAGCACTGAAAGACCTAAGTCGAAACAAGGCCCCGGGAGTAGACAACATTCAAATAGAACTATTGACGGCCTTGGGAGAGCCAGTCCTGACAAAACTCTACCACCTGGTGAGCAAGATGTATGAGAGAGGCGAAATACCCTCAGACTTCAAGAATAATATAATAATTCCAAGCCCAAAGAAAGCAGGTGTTCACAGATGTGAAAATTATCGAACTATCAGTTTAATGAGTCACGGCTGCAAAATACTTACACGAATTCTTTACAGACGAATGGAAAAACTAGTAGAAGCCGACCTTGGGGGAGATCAGTTTGGATTCCGTAGAAATATTGGAACACGTGAGGCAATACTGACCCTACAGCTTATTTTAGAAGCTAGATTAAGGAAAGGCAAACCTACGTTTCTAGAATTTGTAGACTTAGAGAAAGCTTTAGACAATGTTGCCTGGAATACTCTCTTTCAAATTCTGAAGGTGGCAAGGATAAAATATAGGGAGCGAAAGGCTATTTACAATTTGTTTACAAACCAAGTGGTAGTTACAAGAGTAGCGGGGCATGTAAGGAAAGCAGTGGTTGGGAAGGGAGGGAGACAGGGTTGTAGCCTCTCCTTGATGTTATTCAATCTGTATATTAAGCAAGCAGTGAAGAAAACAAAAGAAAAATTCGGAGTAGGTATTAAAATCCATGGAGAAGAAATAAAAACTTTGAGGTTCGCCGATGACATTGTAATTCTGTCAGAGACAGCAAAGAACTTGGAAGAGCAGATAACGGAATGGATAGTGTCTTGAAAGGAGGATATAAGATGAAAATCAACTAAAGCAAAACGAGGATAATGGAATGTAGTCGAATCAAGTCGGGTGATGTCGAGGGTATTAGATTAGGAAATGACACACTTAAAGTAGTAAAGGAGTTTTGCTATTTGGGGAGCAAAATAACTGATGACGGTCGAAGTGGAGAGGATATAAAATGGAGACTGGCAATGGCAAGGAAAGCGTTTCTGAAGAAGAGAAATTTGTTAACATCGAGTATAGATTTAAATGTCAGGAAGTCGTTTCTGAAAGTATTTGTATGGAGTGTAGCCATGTGTGGAAGTGAAACATGGACAATAAACAGTTTAGATAAGAAGAGAATAGAAGCTTTCGAAATGTGGTGCTCAAGAAGAATGCTGAAGAATAGATGGCTAGATCACATAACTAATGAGGAGGTGTTGAATAGGATTGGGGAGAAGAGAAGCATGTGGCACAACTTGACTAGAAGAAGGGATCGGTTGGTAGGACATGTTCTGAGGCATCAAGGGATCACCAACTTGGTATTAGAGGGCAGCGTGGAGGGTAAAAATCGTAGAGGGAGACCAAGAGATGAATACACCAAGCAGATTCAGAAGGATGTAGGTTGCAGTAGGTACTAGGAGATGAAGAAGCTTGCACAGGATAGAGTAGCTTGGAGAGCTGCATCATACCAGTCTCAGGACTGAAGACCACAACAACAACAACAAGTGGCTGGCCGGTGGGTGTCAACAAAGAGTCCCGCCCCGTCTCGTGGGTGCGCTACTGGTGTAGGGAACGTTGGCGTTTTTGGCGTGCGATGTCTTCCCTGGCTGCCCTGGCCTCGGCGCCTTCCTGCTTCCGTCCAGAACGGTACTCTTCCATCACCCAGTTGGCCGCGATGGGGGACAGGATGTCCCAGTCACGGGGTGTGAATACGTGGTGGGAGTTGATGATGGCGAACTCCTTCTGGGTGACCACATCCTCCCAGATGTCACGCGAGTCTCCGAAGCATTGCCGGCGGTGGGGGAGAGGAGGCTTAGGCTGGTCGGGCGGGGTGAAGGGGTTCGGGTAGTCCACCACGGCCCAGGACCCATCCTGCACTGCTACCGCAATCACCTTGAGGGCGGGCTGCAGGTCACGCACTCCTGGGAGTCGGAGGCACCTTCTCTTCTTCCTTGGCGGCTTCTCAGCGTGAGAGGAACCGGAGAGCGCCGTAACACCTGTGCTTACACCTGTCACCCCAGTGGGGGGGGGGGGGGGGGCGGCGTCTTCGGTCACCATGCTCCCGACCGCCTGCAGAGCTGCAGGGGGCGAGGTGGTGGATGTCTGCGTGGAGGCGTCGACCCCCATCGGCCGACTCCCAGGGGAGACGGCGGCAGGAGCCGACGGCGACTTCTTGAGTGCTCGCAGCTCGTCACGCAGCTGCTGCAGCTGGCAGTGAACTGCCACGAGCTCTTGCTGGAGCGCGGCCCCTTCGACCGCAAAAGGCGGCTTGGAAGCTGGCCACAGCTTGGTCGGTGGCGGCTTCGAGGCGGCGTGGCCAGGGTGAAGATGGGGTGAGGGGGGGGGGGAGCGGGGCGGGGCAGCCGACTTGGCGGCAGACACCGCTGTGCGTGGAGCGGCGGTCTGGCGGCGGGCTGCCTTGCGGTAACTGCAACCGCGTGACTTTGCAGCGTGTGAACCGCCGCAGTTCACGCACTTGCTGGCGGCACCACGTGGTTTGGGGTAGTAGCGCGTGTCGTGTACTCCCGTGCACTTGAGACACGCGACAGCGTTCGTGCAAGCTCGGAACATGTGCTCCATCTGCTGGCACTTGTAGCACTGGACGGCGTCCTGCGACCATCGTGTGCGTATCCGCCGCTGGCGTCGATTGGGGCCGCGGGGATTCTCAAACGCTACGACGAAGAGCTCGAGCGCAGCGGTGAACTTGCTTGTCTTACGTCCAAACATGGCGAACCGGAACGGAGCGGCGTGGAGGTGCTGCCTTGACAACGAGCTCCTGTGGGTGGGCGGCCGTCTTAAATCCCTTCCCCCGGCCAGGTGTTCTCTCCACAGTCCGCTCCCGCGGCCGCGCGTTGGCGGTCGCTGAGAGGCTGGCGTCGGCGTCTGTGGTGGCGTCGGTGTAATTGTCTCATCCGCCCTGGTCGCCCGTTCGTTTTCTTTGCTGAGCGTTTTTTAAATCAGACTCAGTGCTGGTTGCCATGCCTTGCTGAGGTTATAGCCGCAATGACGGTTGGTGAGTTCATCCCTGGCACGAGTTTCGATGGCCATTCTGAGTACCCATTCACTATGGAGACTGAAACAGAAGGAACACATGGTCAGAAGAAGAGATGATGACACCCTGGGCCACCGGGTATACAGGAAGAGAACGCACGCCGACCTGTATTTGCATATGGGTACCTGCCACCACCCTTCGCAGAGAGATGGGGTGCTAAAAACATTGGTGCACAGGGCGTGCTCCATCTCTGACGCAGAAAGTCTGCCTCATGAGCTGGAACACCTCAAAACTGTATTCCGGTAAAACGGTTACTTGGAATGGCAGATGAGACCCGCTCTCCGTCCCACCTCTACAATACAGCGTGTGGAGGGTGAAGAAGTCACGGAGGAAGACGTAGCCACTGCCTATATATCGTATACTGGCGCGCTATCGGGGAAAGTAGGACGAATATTGAGAAAAAACATAGTAGGAACTGTCTCCCCCCCTCCAATAAAACACTCACATTATTGGGAAGTGTTAATGACGATCTCGGTTTGTGGAAGGCCGGCATATACCAGATTCCATGTCAGTATGGGAATACTTATATTGGACAGACAATGCGCATTATTGAAGATCATTGCCAAGAACATCAGACGCACACTCGACTTGGTTACCCTAAAAAGTCCGTTTGTCAAAAAATCAGGAAATGGACTAATAACATACCAGGGTCTTCGCCCAGACATATAAATCCGGCGATTGCGCCGTTAGAGAGGCTATCGAAATTCGTACCAGGGACGGTCTCATCAACCGACATTGCGGCTATAGCCTCAGCAAGGTACGGGAGCCAGCACTGAGAGTAATTAAAAAGACGCTCAGCAAAGAAAACGAACGGGCGACCAGGGCTGACGAGGCAATTACACCGACGCCACCACAGACGCTGACGCCAGCGTCTCAGCGACCACCGACGCGCGGCTGCAGGAGCGGACTGCAGAGAGAACGCCTCGCGAGGGGAGGGGATTTAAGACGGCCGCACACCCTCAGCATCTCAGTTAGCTAGCACTGCCGAACTGTGCTGCGGAAACACCCTTGAAGACAATCAACAAGGAGGACGCATTACATCAGCGTGCGAGGGAGGCAAAGCATTAACTCCAGCACACATCGGAGGACAAGTTATCTCCGTGACGATCCGCGCGAGGCGAGGAGCTCAGTTCGTCAGCGCATCTGACGATGGCGACATGTCTGATCACCGAAATATTGTGCCCGCTGGACACTACGTACCGGCAGTACACCTGAGGACTGTTCGTGCACGTCTAATAAGTTTGCACAGAACCTTCATTGTGCGAGTCCTACTTATATTTCATCTACATGACTACTCTGCAATTCACATTTAAGTGCTTGGCAGAGGGTTCATCGAACCACAATTATACTATCTCTCTACTATTCCACTCCCGAACAGCGAGCGGGAAAAACGAACACCTAAACCTTTCTGTTCGAGCTCTGATTTCTCTTATTTTATTTTGATGATCATTCCTACCTATGTAGGTTGGGCTCAACAAAATATTTTCGCATTCGGAAGAAAAAGTTGGTGACTGAAATTTCGTAAAAAGGCCTCGCCGCGACGAAAAACGTCTATGCTGTAATGACTTCCATCCCAACTCGTGTATCATATCTGCCACACTCTCTCCCCTATAACGCGATAATACAAAACGAGCTGCCCTTCTTTGCACCCTATCGATGTCCTCCGTCAATCCCACCTGGTAAGGATCCCACACCGCGCATCAATATTCTAACAGAGGACGAACGAGTGTAGTGAAAGCTGTCTCTTTAGTGGACTTGTCGATTTTTGTTATGTACGCTGTAAACATAATGTACCGCCGCTCCTATAAGGTCAAAGAGTCATAAACCAAGCTCCAACAAGTCCATCACAGCCTTGTATACCCTGGAACCATTATTTATTGCCTTTATATTTTATCCAAGGGTTTTTCTATGTGTGCCGAAATTTTCAACATAATTTAATACCCCTCCAAAAAGGTTAAAAAGTCACCTTGAGGTATGTAGGTGTGCCACGTATAAGAGAACATCACTAAATTGCACTGTCGTGCGGGTCAGCGTACGGTAATGCCCTTACTGTCACCATGTTTATGAAGTGACATTATTAGAACAAAGGTTCTACGACAGGGCAACATTTGAAACAAAGGATCGTCATTTTAGGTAAGATCAGTGGCTTGTTCCGTCTTTACATGGATACCAATAAGCATCTAAGAACAAACGACTTGTCAGGCTTAGCGGGAATAAATACACAAATCTCCTGCGTGAATCAATCTACTTGTCAGTGAGAACCGTATAAAAATATATGCAGCAGCTACCGAGCGTCAAATAAGTTGGTGCTATGTCAAGTAACGATGCTTAATACGTCAACACAGGTAGTGATGTGAGACGCACGGGGCCATTAGGTCTGCTCAAATGGAAAAAAAGAAATGGTGTCGGTGAACTTCAAGTATAGTCAGAAGAACGAGGCGGGGAGGATGTTGATAATATGAGCAGACAAATGCCTACAAACTCTGATGAAGCTCATGAACTGTGCGGCTGGTCGCGGCGGAGGTTCGAGTCTTCCCTCGGGCATGGGTGTGTGTTTGCTCTTAGGATAATTTAGGTTCATTAGCGTGTAACCTTAGGGACTGATGACCTTAGCAGTTAAGCCCCATAAGATTGCACACACATTTGAACACATCTGGACATCTCATCAAGCTTCTCTGCTCTCTGGAGCTGTTGCAGCTGTTTACTTTACTATTTGTCCCACATTCCTCTGTAAGAGATCAACTGCTGGCTGCCATTATTGCCACGAGATGTCACTCCAGACATCAATTAATGAATAACTTTAGCTGTTAGTGAAAACCACGTCAAAAGCCGTATAGTAGTTCCTTAGATAAGTCTTCACATACAAACAAAAAGCGCGACAGGGTCTTAAATTTAGTTGTATATGTAGATAAGAAGTTTAGGACTTACAACTAGGGGAGGGTCAGAATGGAAATCACTGGAGGAAAGAAGGCGTTACTTCCTGTGTAGAGGACGAGAATTCCCGGCAGAATGCAACACAGTTCGATTGCTACCAACACACATCTCGCATAAGAAACGTGAAGACAAGATAAGGGAAAGAAGGGCTCTTGCGGATGCATGCAGACAATTATTTTTCCCTCGCTGTATTTAGCAGTGGAACAGGACAGGTATGAAACAGCAGTGGAATAAAGCGAAGTACGAGTATGTGGCTTGCGTAGTAAGCTATAAGCGCAAACAAAGTTGTTATTCAGCACCATGGCTGGAAGCGACCTTAAAGACTTTTCCCATTTACAGTAGCTGCCGTCAGTTTTATTTGATGATGTGGCACTTTCAGTGTGACGAAGCTTGTATTTTGTGCGCCAAAGGACTTTCATTTCGGTAGTGGCGGTAGTAATGGTAGAAGTAACATTTCTTCTCATCCATGTAACATGTATTTACAATGTTATCGGACAAATAAAATGGTAGAAGTAACATTTCTTCTCATCCATGTAACATGTATTTACAATGTTATCGGACAAATAAAAAGAATGTTTAAATGTGTGTGAAATCTTATGGGGCTTAACTACTAAGGTCATCAGTCCCTAAGCTTACACACTACTTAACCTAAATTATCCTAAGAACAAACACACACCCATGCCTGAGGGAGGACTCGAAATTCCGCCAGGACCAGCGGCACAGTCCATGACTACAGCGCCCTAGACCACTCACCGAATCTCGCACGGCTGATTAGCACAATTTTGCTACGTATGAATAACACCATGGAAGGACGAGATTCATTTTAAACGGAAATACGAGGTTTATTCGGAAAGGAAGGAACGATTGGTCGCGAAATGGAAACGACAGTGAAAATCAGATCAAGTTTTGCACATTTATGTTGGACAGTATCTCTATTATACCCGTCGATCGCGTTACGCCATTATTTTTAGTTCTAAGCACACAGGGAGCCCATAAAAATACCTAGAACAATAGTGTCTGCCGCCAAGTACGAGGGCCTGGTGAGATGTTCAACTACCGGGGTCATCGGTTCCTATACTTACACAGTGCTTAAACTAACTTAACACTAAGGACAACACTCACACCCATGCCTGAGCGAGGACTCGAACCTCTGGTGGGAGGGACCGCACGATTAGTGGAAAGGGACCTCTAAGGGCGCGGCCACTCCGCGCGGCAACTGGTGAGAAATTTCGCCTGAAGCTATGCAGCCAACATTACATAACTGTCATGCGTTTTCTTCTTCAGGACAATTCGCAACCACATTCTTCAGGGGCAATGAAGGCGCTCCTGCATTGTTTCCAATTGGAAATGTTTGATTACCCACCATACAGCCCATAATTGTCTTACTCTGAGTTTCGTCTCTGGTCTCATGAACTGCTGGCTATGAAGACAACGTTTTGGCACAGACAACGAGCTGCAGGCCATCATAGAGAATTGGCAGAAAGTACTGGCTGCTACTTTCTATAACGACGGTCTTGAAAAGTTGGCACAGCGCTACAAGAAACGTATACGCCCGATAGGCGACTATGGATATAGGTAGCTGGAAGTTGCATCTAACAGTTTTGATTTTCACTGTGGCTTCCATTACGCGACCTATCGTTCCTTAATTTCTGAATAGCCCTTGTAATATTCTTTTCTACTAGTTACGCTGAAATATATCTGGGGGTAGTAAATTTATTGATTTTATAAGTTACAGCTGGTTTATTTAATTTTCTACCAATTTCGCCCTTTGAAAACGGGACGAGCTTCTCTTAGACGGCGGCCGGTGTGGCCAAGCTGCTCTAGGCGCTACAGTCTGGAACCGCGCGACCGCCACGGTCGCAGATTCGAATCCTGCCTCGGGCATGGATGTGCGTGATGTCCTTAGGTTATTTAGGTTTAAATAGTTCTGAGTTCTAGGGGACTGATAACCTCAGATGTTAAGTCCCATAGTGCTCAGAGCCATTTGAACGATTTTTCACTTGCACAACCGCTCTTGTAGTGCACGTAACTGGGCGCTGGTAGTCCTTCTCAAGTCGACCATACGGGTGCTATTGCCGCCTCCACATGCCAGGCTACTGCCACAGAGCCAAGTGAATGTGCATTTGTGAACTTGTATTGAAGAACAGATATGTAACATCAGGTGTCCCTCGATGCAAATTGTGGTTATTTCCAATATATAATGCTTTTCTAAGTATATCGATAAATCACTGTAATAATGCTAAAGGACTATTACGTACTGATGCAGGAACACTTACCACTTCAAATACTACTCGAAGAAGGCACCTGAAAATCGGTATCATTTTCCAAAACATGCCATACTAAATATTAACGCTCTATCCATCACATCTGACGACCTACCAAGCTGTTCCAAGTACCAACGGAAAGTGATAATTTGTTTTCTATTATAGACAAAATTATTTTTGCAGCGGAATTTCATGTGTCTGTTAGATAGGTCAGTTTTCAGATACTTAAAGTGTGATATTCGTTTAATCGGTTTGTATTGATATTGACATTAAAACACTGTATTCAGGTGCTGTGAGACTACATACGATACCGCTTCCAAGATCTGCTTAATAGGGTGTTGATCCAAATACTGCACAGAATACAGCAGTCATTCTGCTTTACATAGACCCTTGATAACTTTCAGGAGAAATTTGGGATCAAGCGTTTGTGATGGTAAAGCTAACAGTATAGTGTCACAGGTATTGCCAAATAATCCGAAATTTCCGGCTAAGATACAGGACATGCACTGCTTCAGCTACTAAGTTCCAATAGCATCCACATGCCCAGTTCTAACTGTTTTTAAACATAATGATCCACAGACACATTTACATGGTTAAACTATAGGAGTCCAGTCCCAGACCCCTGTAGTGGTCGGGAGAGAGCTGAGCAGGATGTGATGGTGAGGACCTAGTTGTGGCCGAGAGCGCCACGAAATAACATTGGCAATAACACAGTTATTAGGCAGTAGCACAAGAGGCCTTCCAAAGCACCGCTCCACAGCTGAGCCAGCTGAGAAGAGCCTCCTCAGCAGTGGACTGCCGAAGTGTGCTCCACTTGCAGTGTGCCAGCACAGCAAAGCGTTCGGTGGCGGCTGTTGCTTCAGCTGCTCCCGCGCCCATCAGTGTTGCCTCGGAAGTTGGCATTGCCGCAGATATCAGCAGCTTCCTTAACCCAGATTCGTGGTTCCATAGAAAACAGTTAGGGGTGCAGAGTGTCGAACTCCGTAGCCTCTCCTCTCACTAGGTAGCTGCAATTGAACAAGGGCTGAGACTACACTCCGGGTAGGCGGCAATCAGCACTCAGCAATGATGCATTTGTTAAAAAGGGTAGATATTTATCCTGACGCTTCCCATGGCTGTGAGGACAGCTGTGACATCATGTTTCTCCTCGCTGTCAGCCATCCTAGTGACGTTAGACTGTCGCAGCTTCACTTTCCAGAGGATCTTTTCTGCTCGCTCGAGGCCTAAGTATCTAATGTTGCGTTGTACCTAGCCTTCCTTACGAAACTCTGCTTTGTCACTAGAAGACACTTCCATGACGTCATTCTGTTTCACTTGCAGACTTGGACGTTCGGTCGTTCCTCCATGCTGCCATAGCTTCTGCGTTTGCTCTAATTTGCTCAGTATTTCTCCATTGACGCCGGCTTACTGGTCGCTAAGGAAGGCGGTCCGGTTTCTGAGAACTGCCAAGGTAAAACTTGAACGAAATTTAGTGTCCGCTAGAGATTCTACCATGTGGCATGGAACCAGCAACAGGTACACTTCAAATTGTAAGGCAGATCAGTGTTGGCACCATGCAACATGGGTTTACTTGTAAAGCAATTTCTCGTTTTCTCCCAAGAAATCACATTTAAGTTCTTAAAAAACACATACCACATATCCATAAACATAGAACTTTTACATACTATTAACACACAAACCGAGATATAACTGTCGAAACTGACGAATACAATAGTATTTTGCATCTTCTAAGTACTTTGTTTTCAGTAATTGCAGCATAAAGTTCTATGCTATCGCTGTCGCAATGTTGTTCCCATATAGGAAAAATAGTCATTTCGTCTTGATACTATGTCTGGTAGAGATGAACTCAGAGAATATAACACATAGATAGCTTAAAATTATTCTACAAATTTCCTTTCCAGGTGGATTCTATTAGATGCGTAACACCTGCATGATGCCTTGCACTGCGTGGAGGAAGGTACATAAAGGTATGTAAAGCTCCGTACAAGCTCTAATATCTCGACACGATTATTTCACGAGGCTTTCGTGGGGGTACATTAAGTGCTCTCATTTTTTCAACGCCCACCATTTCCACTAGTTACGTCTCTCATGTAGCGATGATTTCCGAAAATTTGGCTTTTTTCTCTCATTCCACTTTATGTCGGTCCAGTTGGTTACTTCCAGATAATTTTACGATTGTTGCGGTGCCCAGCGATAGTGTAACTTGGCAATATCAAATTTTTTCCACTAGGCATGCTCAATATGTTACATTTACTTGCGTCCAGTTCTTCCATTATCGTAAGTCAAGGATGAAATTTTGAGCTGTTTATTTATTAAAATGACCCTTACATTGTAGCCTGACAGAGATACTGCATCCTTGCATTGCAAAGCTGTACATGACCTGCTACAACAAACCCACTCCACTGGGTTTGTCATAATTAATGGTTGAAATGCATACAGTAGACAGTAGAGCACATCAGAAGCAAAAACGTCTGAGTAAACACAGGTCGAGGAAGGAACCGTTTGCGAGATAATTGTGGTTTTGTGGTTACCAATGACCACTCACTTGATTCTGCGGAAGCGTCATTCCACTTTTCAATTGGTAATAATACTGTACATTATTAAGATAAGTTATTAGAAATACTTTTGTAGAAGTGCAGATAGTTTAAATGAACACAACAGCTACACGCATGTATTCGTAGTTAAAGGAGGCGTGCAAACTGTTCTCCTTGTAGCCGGATGCAGGCCTGTATCCGTTGCCACAATGAGTTTAGAATTCTTACATTTGCACTTGGATCATTTCGGAATTATTTACGAGTTTTGAAAAGTTTTTGCTCCGATTCTTGAACCGGGTTAACTGGAGTGGCGTTCACAACAATTTTAAGATGGTTACAAAATCGAAATAAATGGGTTTTGATCAGGTGATCTCTAAAGCTACAGTATATGTCCTCCTCGCCCAGTTAATCTTTGGCCACAATGGTGCATCAATTATCGTCCCACTATCTGTTTTGTATGAGCACTGCTTCCGTACACCCCCGCCTCGTCCCCTCCCCCTCCCCACCCCTCCAAAATAAAACAGCTACCTAGAGATAAAAACCTTTGGTATGTGTGTATTAAAGTTCCACCTGTACTGTAACTTGACAGGTATATTACGTCCTTGGGAAGTAAAAATAACACGTTCTTCCAAACCTCAATATATCCGAACGTTCACGGTGACTGTGGTCACACACAGGAATCCACAGGATTTAGCAGTTTCTTGTTAAAATGAGATATTGCACATCCAGAATCTACACTGAGATACCTAATGCCAAGGTATGTGAGCTCTTAATATGATGACTATGGTTACACTTTTCTTCGAAAACTACTGACCTGTATTATCTGTTAACAAGAGCTTTGCAATGTGGGAGTCGTATTTCCGAAGCAGCTTGCACACTCCACTAAGCTGGTAGAATCTCGATGCTGTATCGAGGAGTATTGCAAGGAAAAATACTCTATTCCGTTACCCCCTGTAACATAAAGAAAACTAAACTCCACCCAAAGAAGCCATGAAGGCCTAACGGTATCGATCGGCCACCGTGTCATCCTCCGCCCAAAGGCATCACTGGATGTGAATGTGGAGTGGCCTGTGGTCAACATACTTCTCTCCTGACTGTATGCCCAATTATGAGACCAGAGTCACTGCTTCCCACTCAAGTGGCTCCTCAGTTTGCCTCAAAAGGTCTGAGTGCACCCCGGTTGCCAACAGCACTCGGCAGATTGGATGGTCACCTATCCAAGTGCTAGCCCAGTCCGACACTGCTTAACTTCTCCGGTGACCAACGAGAACCGGTGTTACCACTGCGGCTAGGCCGTTAGCTCCCATGTAAGTTAGTAAATATACACTCCTGGAAATGGAAAAAAGAACACATTGACACCGGTGTGTCAGACCCACCATACTTGCTCCGGACACTGCGAGAGGGCTGTACAAGCAATGATCACACGCACGGCACAGCGGACACACCAGGAACCGCGGTGTTGGCCGTCGAATGGCGCTAGCTGCGCAGCATTTGTGCACCGCCGCCGTCAATGTCTGCCAGTTTGCCGTGGCATACGGAGCTCCATCGCAGTCTTTAACACTGGTAGCATGCCGCGACAGCGTGGACGTGAACCGTATGTGCAGTTGACGGACTTTGAGCGAGGGCGTATAGTGGGCATGCGGGAGGCCGGATGGACGTACCGCCGAAATGCTCAACACGTGGGGCGTGAGGTCTCCACAGTACCTCGATGTTGTCGCCAGTGGTCGGCGGAAGGTGCACGTGCCCGTCGACCTGGGACCGGACCGCAGCGACGCACGGATGCACGCCAAGACCGTAGGATCCTACGCAGTGCCGTAGGGGACCGCACCGCCACTTCCCAGCAAATTAGGGACACTGTTGCTCCTGGGGTATCGGCGAGGACCATTCGCAACCGTCTCCATGAAGCTGGGCTACGGTCCTGCACACCGTTAGGCCGTCTTCCGCTCACGCCCCAACATCGTGCAGCCCGCCTCCAGTGGTGTCGCGTCAGGCGTGAATGGAGGGACGAATGGAGACGTGTCGTCTTCAGCGATGAGAGTCGCTTCTGCCTTGGTGCCAATGATGGTCGTATGCGTGTTTGGCGCCGTGCAGGTGAGCGCCACAATCAGGACTGCATACGACCGAGGCACACAGGGCCAACACCCGGCATCGTGGTGTGGGGAGCGATCACCTACACTGGCCGTACACCTCTGGTGATCGTCGAGGGGACACTGAATAGTGCACGGTACATCCAAACCGACATCGAACCCATCGTTCTACCATTCCTAGACCGGCAACGGAACTTGCTGTTCCAACAGGACAATGCACGTCCGCATGTATCCCGTGCCACCCAACGTGCTCTAGAAGGTGTAAGTCAACTACCCTGGCCAGCAAGATCTCCGGATCTCTCCCCCATTGAGCATGTTTGGGACTGGATGAAGCGTCGTCTCACGCGGTCTGCACGTCCAGCAAGAACGCTGGTCCAACTGAGGCGCCAGGTGGAAATGGCATGGCAAGCCGTTCCACAGGAATACATCCAGCATCTCTACGATCGTCTCCATGGGAGAATAGCAGCCTGCATTGCTGTGAAAGGTGGATATACACTGTACTAGAGCCGACATTGTGCATGCTCTGTTGCCTGTGTCTATGTGCCTGTGGTTCTGTCAGTGTGATCATGTGATGTATCTAACCCGAGGAATGTGTCAATAAAGTTTCCCCTTCCTGGAACAATGAATTCACGGTGTTCTTATTTCAATTTTCAGGAGTGTAATTCGCTGACTACATCCCTATATCATACTACAGTAAATCTGTAGTAATTTATAGTTACACTTAAAAACTGATATACACGGGAAGCAGTTGGAATTTGAAACAGAGCTGGGGAGCTACAATATAAATACTAGATATAAGAGGGGATGAAACAACATATCTGTGCTTTAATAAAAAAAAATGGTTAAAAAGGCTGTGAGCACTATCGGACTTAACATCTGTGGTCATCAGTCCCCTAGAACTTAAAACTACGTAAACCTAACTAACCTAAGGACATCACACATATCCATGTCCGAGGCAGGATTCGAACCTGCGACCGTAGCAGTAGCGCGGTTCCGGACTGAGCGCCTACAACCGCTGTGGATGGTGAACTTGAAAACTAGCTAAAAATGAGTATGTGAGTGATACTGAAACTAGTAGCTGAGGCATTGTATGTCCTGTATCTTAGCCATCAAATTCAGGTGAGATGAAAATATCTGTGATTTTCTTCAGTGACAGCTTTGTCCCAATGTTCATAGGAACTTCGTAAACATTTCATCCCACTCTCCTCCTGAAACCAGACAAGGATTTGCGACATGCTGTATGAGTACTGTATTGTTTGGATAATTTGGATTAAGACTCCATTACGCAGATCTTGGAAGTTGTGTATCATTTAGTGTCATAGGACTTAAGATGATGCTTTAATGATCCTGTTAATACATGTCGATTAAAGGAATATCGCATTAGAATATTTTGAAGACTGATCTATCGAATAGACACCTAAAATACAGCATTAAAAATAGTTTTGTCTTTAACAGGAAACAGGCTGATGGTTTTCGCTGACGCAGAATAGCACTGTGAGCAGTATCTGTCTGGGTCGAATCCTACTAGACAATCCAAAACGGAATTGCAAATATCTATACACACACGTGGGGTGGGGGGGAGGGGGGGGGGGTGGGAATGAACCTGATGACCCTTGGAACGGCTTGGTAGAGTGTCAGTTTGATGGTTACAGTGTTAATATTCAGCATGGTATGTTTCGGAAACTGAATGCTATTTTCAAGTGTGTTTTCCTTGTATTAATCACCATGTTTTTGGAGTGTTAGGTGCTGTCTAGACCCATATCTCCTGTAGCAATTTTACTATGAACTAAAGATGTACTTAGGAAAACAATATACAGCCTAAATAATCATAATTCGAAACCAGGGAGATGACATTACTTATCTGCACTTTCATAAAAATTCATGCATACACACATACACATGATGTGCCATTTGTCTCTTGTCTGGTGGTGGTGGCTGAGGGGGGCTGGCAGCACACCATCAGATGGCATGCAAGAGCGGTTTTGCAAGATTCAGTGGCAACTTATTCAGAAGATGTAATTGTTTGGAATTAAATGGAAGCCATATTTACCGTTTAAAGGAATAAATCTAGGTTTCCCAATCATACTTCAGTGTAACCGTAGAATTGAGTGAAATTTTGGTTAAAAATGGATCTCACAATTCCACAGTGTTACTCATACATACCAAGAGTGAATAAATGAATGTGTGAGGTAACACTTTGCTATGAGTGGGGGGGGGGGGGGGGAGGGGTATTAAGTTACGGTATGTTGACAATGTACATACGCAAATTCTAGGAAAAACCACTGAAGTAAAAGGCTATGATGCTCATAAGAAATTATGATGACAATGTATACCAAACTGAAGGGGTGGCAGAGAAGTCAGAACTCGCTCGATGTCACTTTAACCTCAGAGGCTGGTTGTAAACTAGTTGATGATGATCATCACAAACATCTAGGAAACTCATAAACTGAAAACATGCAACCATCACAGTGCGTAAGTTATCCTAGCATGGGACACCCCACTGAATGTTAACCAGTTGTGTAGGTTATATAAATTGATTAAGTAAAATTTAGTAACAACTTTTATTTTTTAAAGAAAAACAGACGTAAAATATAGTTATTGATTGAATACTGTAAACAACTAACATTTGGGTTAAGAGAACAATGGACAAGGATCCTAGGTGGCAGAAGTGAGTCAAGCCCAAAAAATTGGATGACGCAGTCTGAATTTATGTGACGCTGAGAGGACTTTGATTATCTACAGAAGTCTACAGAGGTGTAGCTGAGAGCAAGTGGCGAGTGAGATCTGTACGCCCTGTCAAGGCCAGATAAGTTGTACGTTACCCTGTTTGCTTCATACAGCGATGTGACTCGCAACTTCCGAAATGTGTGCGGCGGAGGCGAAGCGTAAGGCGGCAGCTGTGAA
The DNA here is from genome assembly GCF_023897955.1 of Schistocerca gregaria. NCBI lineage: Eukaryota > Metazoa > Arthropoda > Insecta > Orthoptera > Acrididae > Schistocerca > Schistocerca gregaria. Next base: position 130,096,879 of record NC_064921.1, on the reverse strand, counting down.
TCGATCGCGGTCATGAACGAAATTCAAAATCTCAAGGTCTAGCGATCGGGCAGACGGATCACAATTTACTTTCTACCAGAGCCCTGATATCACGGTAGGTTTAAGCGTGTGACATGCCAATTTGCTGGTCGTACCAAGGACCAATTTTGCTCACTTCTACGACAGAGTGCACAAGGATACCAAACATCAAGCTTGTAAACCAAAAACGAATTAGTGTGCCCTCAGCAAAAGAGTAATGCGATAGTTTGAAGTCACTCTGTCGGTACAGTAAGAAGTTCACCACAGCCTCTCCGGTCTAACTTTAACATTCTGCGTGGTGTGTGTGTGTTCTAAGTCGTGACTCGTTACCACTTTCGCGCAACGACGCTCTGATCGTGTTTTTTAGGGAATTGACTAGTTTGAACCTGGGACCAGTTGCTGGAAAGGAGACGCCGGACCACAGATGACATGTAGATTTCAGAAGAGGTCAGTGAGACTAGCGATGATCTAATAAAATACTTATTGATTTTAGCGTCAGCTCCACTGCACTCCCTGTAAAAGAAGCTTAATACTAACTAATTTAGTGGAAGGGTTTCAAGGCTTTCCTATTTTTAGTTAGCTGGTAAAATAACGTCGAAAAAGCAGTTACGTTTACCATTGAAAATTTTGTTCTACTCGCAAAACATTATTTATAAATTGCACTATTGATAAAAGGAAATATTTTAATACAGGATGATAAAAACCAACTGCGTTCAACAAAAATGTGAACGAATATTCCCTGAATGGGTTTCCAAGTTCTACAATGGATCGAAGGATAACATATGCCATACACATCTACAATCTAGGTTTAAGTTAAGTTTCATAAAAGAGAAAACAATTCAAATGATCTACAGTAACCCATAATTATCTTTAATAACTTATTTAACTTTCCATAAGTTACAGTGGCTGATGTGGCTTCTCAATAATTATATAACAGAAAAAACATTGCGTTCAGATTTTTACTTCAAGTAGCAAATGTGAACACCATGAGCTTTAATTGACGATCGACACTAGTATTACGTAGAAAGAGGACGTAACAGATGAGACTTCTGCAGTTCTGAGTGAAGCTTTATGCTCTCAAAAATGCGGCATCGCGTACGTTCATTACCATGTCGGTGTTTAGGCAGCGTCAGGGGGCGGCGGGCGGCACAGCTCCAAGCACCTCGCCGTCTCGGAAGCAACTAACTCTCTCCTAACTTCTCCTCACTACAATTTACCGAAGCTGGTTTAAAAAAAAAAGCTATCTGTCTGTGTTTTCAACTAACCGATCAGGATCTGAATGTTAGCCTTAAGCTCCGCCTACAAAATTCTGTCTATCCGGTAAGAAACGATATACTTTTCGTGGTGGGGCAATGTTTTTAACGTTTGCAATGTAACAGAGACGCGAAAAAGTCTCACGCTAAAACTTGCAGCTGGTGTGGCCCTTTTAGTGTTATCTTAAGATCTATACTGTTCTTCTGGAGAGCTCTATCTTTTAACACGGGCTAGGGGGAGGTCCTGGCAGTCAGTTGGCTACGTGGGTGTCCGTCCCTTATCGTAGGGCCTCCTAGCCTACACGATTCTGCTCTCGGCTTCTGTTCTCGTTTCTCCCCTCTGAAATGCGTCTGTTTCACTGTGGGAAGGTATGACATGCATTTAGGCATTCTTGTGTTAGTCTGTGGTATTCCATTTGCTCACTCGGTGATCGTATTACTTTGGTTAATTTAATGTCAGGATTTAGTTGGAGCTATGTGACATACTGCCAGATTTAGTATCGTGTCAGGGTTTTCATGGAAGGTGTTGGATTTGCCTGACACCTTACATAACTACATGCAAGTGAAGGACAGGTGCGAAGCACCAACCACACGTGCCATAGCTTCGACCAGGAGATCCCCTCTAGACTGAAGTCCAGAACCGGTGACTCGCACCTATCCAGATAAAAAAAAATTGCGTTTTTCCGCAAAGTGAAAGAACGAGACCACCTTCACCCCGTCTTGAGCCAATCGCAGGGCATTAGAGGCGTTAAATCTCCCCTCCTAATTGACAGCCAGACTCATGTCGAACCAGCGCAAGAGTTCAGAAACCTGCGTCTCTGGGAAAAAAAAGAAACCGCCAGTTACTAACTCTTTTTTACGTTTTTGCGGAGAGAGATGTTTTTCTTCGAAGTCGCGTCGTTTCCCGTGGCGAACAAATACAATCTAAAAGATCTTTATCTAAATCACCTGTGGCTTGGAGCATGTTAGTCCTAGCTATGAGGTGTAATAAAGATTCTTTCTCTAAACGTTTCTCAGACGCCAGAGTTTCTTAAACAGCCGAGGCGGCCGGTGGAAGTAAGTCATAGGACAGAACCGTTGAACACGAAAACTTGTACATTTTTGTTATGCGCGTCTCTGCACACAATACCTGGTAGTAGGTCTCTCTGCTGCAGTTTATTCAACTTCCGGCATTGGTAGGTGAGGTGTGCATGCGATCCGGACGTTGTGCATGCATGCTGGCTTCCGGTTGCTGGCTCTTGGCTGTGAAATGTACATGTTGCCACATTTCTAATAAGAAATAATTCTAATAATAAAGACTTCCTTCCCAACCACATTTCCACAGTGTTACTGCTAAAGAGAATCACATTATACGAAGGTGGTTCTCAAAACAAACCGAACAGATTTTTTAGTGGGCAGAGCTATTGAAGCATCTCATTCCGCCTCTAGGAGTGCATAGAGCAAACATTCCAGAGTAAATAAGCGGAGTGCCATCACTGAAGAAGATGACTACTTTCGGCAGAGTTTATATTACAGCTGTTTTGTGTGCTTCTTGTTTTTGCCATAGCTGATTTTCGTGTACAGCGTGCGGCGGTAGAATTCTACCTTTTGCTCTCAAAAAGTGGAGCAGAAACTCTTGAAATGTTGGAAATGGTGTGCAAGGACAATGCTACAGGAAAACTCAAATTTTTAAGCGTTTTTCTCGTTTTAAAAATGGTGAAATGTCAGTTGATGACAGACTTCGTTCTGGTCGTCTTTCTATGGCCTGATCACATGCAAATGTGGAAGACATGCATGCAATGGACAAAGAAGATCGTGCAGTGAATTGTGACAGAAGATTTTTGAATGAAATGAGTGGCTTAAAAGAAGTGTCGCGAAATTATCCAATGTGGTCTTAAAAAATAATTACTACAGTTGACGAACTTTGTGCTATGCTTATGATCTTGAAGCAGAGCAACAAGCCATTGGAGGACTTAGAGCTCGCTTCGCCCTAAGGAACTTTAAAACAACGCATTGTTTTATGTGACAGGAGTCATCAATTCAGAATTTGTTCCGTGGGCTGAGAGAGTTAACCAGGCTTTCTACTTGGAAGTACTGAAAAGACTGTGCTACAGTGTGCAGCAGATAGCACCTGATGTGTTGTAGTCGGACGACTGTTCCTTCCACCATGACAATGCCCCTGCTTACGCAGCCCTGTTTGTGCGACATTTTTTGACCAAAAAATGGTACGAACCTTGGTCCTCGCTCCCCATACTCAGTCGACCTCGCCACTTACGACTTTTTTCATTTCCTAGAATGAAAAGATTCATGAAGAGAAAGTGCTGTGCTGATGTTGCACTGGTGAAGATGAAAACGATGGCGGAGCTATCAAGCATCACAAAAGATGTGGGCCAGTCACCGGCACTCCCAAAAACAAATGATTAAAGAAACAGCAGGAAAGAACAGCCGGACGGATTCAAATATGGCGACCCATGGCATGAAAAGGACAACGAAAATAGGTTTCTGGAATAGTAGAACATTGAGAGAAGCTAACAGACTGAAAAAGGTTACAAAGGAGATGACGAGTTACAGGTTGGACATTCTCGGACTTAATGAGGTGAGATGGCTAGAACAGGAGAAATCAAAACACAAGATCGTTACACCTTTTTATACTCTGGACTCGCTGGAGAGGATGCAGTGCACAGAAATGGAGTTGGACTTTTGTTAAACAAAGGGGCGAGAAAAAGCCCTATGGAATGGAAACCGGTTTCAGAAAGACTACTGACAGCAGGTTTTAAGACACTCTTTCGAAATGTCACAGCAATGCAATACTATGTTCCTACAAAAACCTCACATACTGAACAGGAAAAAAGAGTTTTACCTCTCCTTATGTGACACCATTGAAAGTACCAGTATGATAGACATATTGATTATTGTGGGAGACCTAAATGAAAAAGTCGGAAAGAACAATGAAGGCCTGGAACATGCAAAGGGAGTTGATGGTATCGGAGAAGTGAATGAAAATGGGAATACGTCTTCAAATTTCAGTGCCAGTCACGATTTGGTGATCGGAGGTACATTATTCCCACACAAGAATTGCCATAAGGTTACATGGGTATCCCATCATCACAGAACGGAAAACCAAATTATCATATAGCGCAAAGCAAAAAATTTAGAAAGTCGCTGATTAACGTGAGAAATAAACGTGGGGCTGATGTTGTCAGTGGTCACCACCTTATTGCAGCAAATGTTAGACTAAAAATAATGGTTACAAATAGAAAGTTCGAACAACGGAACAAAACATTTGATGTGGGGAAACTTAGAATAACAGCAAAACAAGGAGCTTTCTGTATTGAGGCAAGGAACCGATACGATGCACTCCAAGAAGCACAGGAAAATGATGAAAAGAGTGTTGATGATACATGGACTCATATTAAGGACGTATATTGCAGTGTGAGCACACAGGTCCTTGGCTTTAAAAACCATTTAATGAAAAATTGGATGTCTGAGCGTACATGGAATTTGATCAGTTGTAGGAAGGAGATAAGGCAAAATTAAATATGAGTAAAACAAGACAGCACCAAACTCGAATGAAAGCTCAGTATGCAGCTACTGACTCTCAAATATAGAGGAGTGTGAGGAATGATATGAGAAAGTGGATGGATGAGCAAGCTCTGAGAGCAGAGACAGCCGCAGCAAGGAGTGCTGTAAAAGAACTGTATCGCATCACTAGAATGATGTGCAAAAATGGTTTCAACAAGAACAGACCTGTGAAAAGCAAGGAAGGTCTACTGTTGACGACAGAAGAAGACCAACTTAGAAGATGAAGAGAACATTTTTCTGAAGTCTTAAACGGAGAGCAACTTGAAGAGAGTGAGAGGCAATAGAATTTCCAGATGCCAGTGATAGAATAAATGTAAACACACGAACTAAGTCTGAAATTAAAATAGCTCTCAAACAGATAGAGAACGGGAAGGCTCCAGGAATGGATAAAATTGCACCTGAGGTGCTAAAAGCAGACACTGACACCAACGTAAATCTACTGCATCCATTGTTTGAGAAGATATGGCCAGAACAGAAATATCCAAAGGATTGGAAAGAAGGGCTGATTATTAAGTTGCCAAAGAAACGGGATACTACCAACGGTAATTAATGGCGAGACATCACCCTCCTAACTGTACCAAGTAAAGAATTCTGAAGATTGGAGCTAAATCGTATCTAGGACTCAGTCGAGGCACGACTGAGAAAAGAGCAAGCTAGGTTTAGAGAGCACACAAGTTGTGTTGATCTCATCAACACACTGCGTATAATACTTGAACAGAGTGCAGAATGGCAGAACACGTTCTACCTTACATTTATTGATTTTGAAAAGGCATTGACTCTCTTAATAGGAAAGTTATGTGGCATACCTTGGAAGAATATGGAATACCATCAAAGAAGAGAAATATTACTAAAAACGTGTTACGTACCCGTGGTCTAGGGGTAGCTTCTTTGATTCATAATCAAAACATCTTGGGTCCCAGGTTCGACCCTCAACACTGCCTAAATTTTGACAAATAATCAGCATTGGCGTCCGAAGACTCCCGGCATAAAAAGTCAGCCTCATTCTGCCAGCGGCCTTTTCAAAAGAGGGCGGAGGAGCGGATTGAGATTCAGGGCACTCTCTTGTCCCAGGGGTGGGAAATAGCCCCTAAAGGCGGAAGAATCAGCAATGATCAACGACATAGGATGCAGAAGATAATGGAAACCACTGCATTAAAGACACGTAACGTGTATCTACAGGACATGTGGCCTGTAGTTGAAGAAGTGTAATGATGATCTCTCCATTGGCAAAATATTCCGGAATAGTTCCCCATTCGGATCTCCGGGATGCGACTGCCAAGGGGGAGGTTACCAGGAGAAAAAGATTGAATAATCAATGAAAGGATAATGTTCTACAAGTCGGGGGAATGTCAGAAGCTTGAACGTGGTAGGGAAATTAGAAAATCTGAAAAGGGAAATACAAAGGCTCAATCTAGATATAGTAGGCGTCAGTGAAGTGAAGTGGAAGGAAGACAAGGATTTCTGGTCAGATGAGTATCGGGTAATATCAACAGCAGCAGAAAATGGTATAACAGGTATAGGATTCGTTATGAATAGGAAGGTAGGGCAGAGGGTGTGTTACTGTGAACAGTTCAGTGACCGGGTTGTTCTAATCAGAATCGACAGCAGACCAACACCGACAACGATAGTTCAGGTATACATGCCGACGTCGCAAGCTGAAGATGAACAGACAGAGAAAGTGTATGACGATATTGAAAGTGTAATGCAGTATGTAAAGGGGGACGAAAATCTAATAGACATGGGTGACTGGAATGCAGTTGTAGGGGAAGGAGTAGAAGAAAAGGTTACAGGAGAATATGAGCTTGGGACAAGGAATGAAAGAGGAGAAAGACTAATTGAGTTCTGTAACAAGTTTCAGCTAGTAATAGCGAATACGATGTTCAAGAATCACAAGAGGAGGTGGTATACTTGGAAAATGCCGGGAGATACGGGAAGATTTCAATTAGATTACATCATGGTCAGACAGAGATTCCGAAATCAGATTCTGGATTGTAAGGCGTACCCAGTAGCAGACATAGACTCAGATCACAATATAGTAGTGATGAAGAGTAGGCTGAAGTTAAAGACATTAGTCAGGAAGAATCAATACGCTAAGAAGTGCGATACGGAAGTTCTAAGGAATGACGAGATACGTTTGAAGTTCTCTAACGCTATAGATACAGCAATAAGGAATAGCGCAGTAGGCAGCACAGTTGAAGAGGAATGGACATCTCTAAAAAGGGCCATCACAGAAGTTGGGAAGGAAAACATAGGTACAAAGAAGTTAGCTGCGAAGAAACCTTGGGTAACAGAAGAAATACTTCAGTTGATTGGTGAAAGGAGGAAGTACAAACGTGTTCCGGGAAAATCAGGAATACAGAAATACAAGTCGCTGAGGAATGAAATAAATAGGAAGTGGAGGGAAGCTAAGACGAAATGGCTGCAGGAAACATGTGAAGACATCGAAAAAGATGTGATTGTGGGAAGGAAAGACTCAGCATACAGGAAAGTCAAAGCAACCTTTGGTGACTTTAAAAGCAACGGTGGTAACATTAAGAGTGCAACGGGAATTCCATGGTTAAATGCAGAGGAAAGAGAGCAGATATGTGGAGAGAATACATTGAAAGCCTCTATGAGGGTGAATATTTGTCTGATGTGATAGAAGAAGAAACAGGAGTCGATTTAGAAGAGATTGGGGATCCAGTATTAGAATCGGAATTTAAAAGAGCTTTGGAGGACTTACGGTCAAATAAGGCAGAAGGGATAGATAACATTCCATCAGAATTTCTAAAATCATTAGGGGAAGTGGCATCAAAACGACTATTCACGTTGGTGTGTAGAATATATGAGTCTGGCGACATACCATCTGACTTTCGGAAAAGCATCATCCACACACTTCCGAAGACGGCAAGAGCTGACAAGTGCGAGAATTATCGCACAATCAGCTTAACAGCTCATGCATCGAAGCTGCTTGCAAGAATAATATACAGAAGAATGGAAAAGAAAATTGAGAATGCGCTAGGTGACGACCAGTTTGGCTTTAGGAAAAGTAAAGGCACGAGAGAGGCAATTCTGACGTTACGGCTAATAATGGAAGCAAGGCTAAAGAAAAATCAAGACACGTTCATAGGATTTGTCGACCTGGGAAAAGCGTTCGACAATATAAAATGGTGCAAGCTGTTCGAGATTTTGAAAAAAGTACGGGTAAGCTATAGGGAGAGACGGGTCATATACAATATGTACAACAACGAAGAGGGAATAGTAAGAGTGGACGATCAAGAACGAAGTGATAGTATTAAGAATGGTGTTAGACAAGGCTGTAGCCTTTCACCCCTACTCTTCAATTTGTACATCGAGGAAGCAATGATGGAAATAAAAGAAAGGTTGAGGAGTGGAATTAAAATACAAGGTGAAAGGATATCAGTGACACGATTCGCTGATGACATTGCTATCCTGAGTGAAAGTGAAGAAGAATTAAATGATCTGCTGAACGGAATTAACAGTCTAATGAGTACACAGTATGGTTTGAGAGTAAATCGGAGAAAGACGAAGGTAATGAGAAGTAGTAGAAATGAGAACAGCGAGAAACTTAACATCAGGATTGATGGTCACGAAGTCAATGAAGTTAAGGAATTCTGCTACCTAGGCAGTAAAATAACCAATGACGGACGGAGCAAGGAGGACATCAAAAGCAGACTCGCTATAGCAAAAAGGCATTTCTTGCTAAGAGAAGTCTACTAATATCAAATACCGGCCTTAATTTGAGGAAGAAATTTCTGAGGATGTACGTCTGGAGTACAGCATTGTACGGTAGTGAAACATGGACTGTGGGAAAACCGGAACAGAAGAGAATCGAAGCATTAGAGATGTGGTGCTATAGACGAATGTTGAAAATTGGGTGGACTCATAAGGTAAGGAATGAGGAGGTTCTACGCAAAATCGGAGAGGAAAGGAATATGTGGAAAACACTGATAAGGAGAAGGGACAGGATGATAGGACATCTGCTAAGACATGAGGGAATGACTTCCATGGTACTCGAGGGAGCGGTAGAGGGCAAAAACTGTAGAGGAAGACAGAGATTGGAATACGTCAAGCAAATAATTGAGGACGTAGGTTGCAAGTGCTACTTTGTTCTTGTTGGTACTGGATAGCGAAATGAAAAGAGTTGTTGATGGTAGGAGAAGAGGTATTCAGTGGAGAATGCAAGACAGGTTTGAACACCTTGACTTTACTGACGATATCTGTCTGCTCTCGCAAAGATTGCGTGACATGGAAGAAAAGTTGGAAAGACTAAAAGAGGAAGCAGACATTGCAGGACTTAAAATAAATGTTCAGAAAACTAACGAAATGAGAATACGATCTGAAAAACAACCGAAGCTAACAGTGAATGGAAAGGAATTGGAATAAGTAGACTCCTTTGTATATCTAGGAAGTACCGTGTGTAAATATGGAGGGGCCGAGGAGGATGTAGAGAGTCGGATACGGAAGGCAAATGGACCTTTGTACAAATGTACCCTGTCTGGCGTAATAAGAACATCTCGAGGCGAACCAAGCTGCGCTTGTTCAATAGCAACGTAAAGTCAGTAATGCTGCATAGTTACGAAACATGGAAGATAATAAACATGGTTGTAAACCAGTTGCAATCTTCATATACCGGTTGCTTCGGCAAATTATACATGTAAGGTGGGAGATGACAAACCAGTGACCAATCCATGAACTTATAAAGGAAAGAAAATGGAGGAGGGTTGGTCATACAATACGCAAACAACAAGGATCTGTATTGGAATCCACGAGGAACACGTAGACGTGACCGCCCGAAAAAGACATGGAAAACAACGGTGGAAGAAGAAGCTCTGAAAGCTAGTAAAATATGGAGTGAAGTGAAATCTTTGGCTGCCAACAGCACGAGATGGAAGGTCTTTACTGCTGCCCTATGGTCCAACGGGAACAACAAGAAATAAAAAATAAACAAGTAAAAAGAATAAAAACTTTCATAGAAAGAAAGTGCTGTGCTGATGTTGCGCTGGTGAAGAAGAAAACGACAGCGGAGCTATTAAGCATCACAAAAGATGAATTTAAACAAAGTTTATAAAAATAGAATGAAAGTCTGGGCAAGAATATTAGTGAAAGAGGAGAGTACTTTGAAGAAAACAGGAAATTTGTGCTTAAAATTAGAATGAAGGACTTAAAACAGAAGTTTTGTTTCTTTTGGGTACTCCCTAACATATGTATATAGTGTAATAGAGACTTTGTAGTTGTCCTGAAAAACGCTCCTCAAACCGTACACCGACCTTCACAGTGTAATTGCTAAAGTGAGCTACTGTGCGACTGTGCTTACAAAACATATATTCCAGTATATCTTCACCTAGAGCCTCGTAGCAGTTTCGTATTATAAAGACATTGTAACTGCATCCTACCTTTCTGAAACATCTGAACTGTATAATTGCTAAAGTGGACCACAGGATGAATGTGTATCATTTAATAAAGACTCTTTGATTGTCCCAAAAAAAGCTCATTACACAATGTCATTACCCAAGAGAATTACAGCGTTCATTGTAACTATACATGGAATCAGTGTAATTGCTAGTTTAAGTGTTCTTATAAGTCATCCTATCCAATAATTCTGGACCGTAACATTGTGCATAATCTAACCACCTTGGTCGGTCGATTGGACTAGGATCATATCAATGTTACCACCACACTGGCTGCAACAGGCTTCATGACCAGTAAACTAGTGTGCCTTTGAATCTTCTGACGTTTTATCTCACCAAGTTAGCCTAGAGAGCTGGGGCAGAATGGAAAAGGAGGGAAGGTGAAATGGGAGAAGTGTCATTTACTTTGGCATTGGCAGAGACATAGCAAAATCTCAGAGTGCCCTGGCTCAGTCACAGTGCAATTACTCATGTAACGCTGCCGACTTCTGCTTTAAATAGAATGTTCGTATTAAATAACATTCATGCTTTAGCCTTTTTAGCTATGATGTAGCAACTGCTAATAAGGCGCTTTAAAATTTTCTGCACAGAGGTACACTGTAGGCTAAAATCAAATACTGCATGGTTCGCATAACTTAATGAGAGGATCATATTCGTTACTGTGAACATGGTGCACGACCGAAGAGGCAATTAACGTTATTCATGCATCATTTGACATCAAGCGATTGGCACAGCAACTAATCAGAACAGTACCGAGATATATCTGCGCCTGATAGAAACCCAACATGTACTTAAAGAAGATAATATACTTTTTACATCGACAAAATTTTTAGATTTCTTTCTGACATACTGTACAATTTTATAACAGACTTCTTGTTATAACTTACTTATATTTTTGTCTAAATTTGTTAACGTTATATTCTTCTACAACGTTTATCTCTTTAAACTTATTATTAGAATTTTTCATAAGGTTTACATGATTTCTTTAACGAAATATTTGTTTATCTTGAAACTTTATAAACGTCTTCATACGTTCAGTAGATGTTTATTGAATATAATCATACATACTTTGTGATGCATCGCTGGCAACATTTTTATATAAAATTCTGTACACATCAGTCACCGTATTGTACAAGAAGTGAACTAAGGTATTGATCTATGTTATCAGAGTACTCAAATGAGTTTATTATAAACACTAATATTAATATATAGGGGACAGACAGGGATTTACATACCGTAATTAGCGTATATATAAATTTCAAGAATATAGCTGAAACTACTTTTCCCATTACTACTTTGCTTTCATTAGTGGATTGGAATTTTTGACGGATAATGATGTACTGTGATAACTGATCTGTAGTGGAAAGTCCCAGCTAGACTACTTCACGCTGAGGAACAGATTCCAAAATCATATGTTGTATTTTAAGGCGTACCGAAGAGCAGACGTAGACTCTGATCAGAATTCAGTAATGAAGAAGAGTGGGCTAAAGTTCAAGAGACTAGTCAACAATATTAAAGGATGAAGAGATACAGTTGAAGTTCTCTGAGGCTACAGACAGTGCGATAATGAATGGCTTAGTAGGCATTTCAGTTGAAGAGGAATGGACATCTAAAATTGAACGTGGGAAGAAAAAGTACGCACCAGGAAGGTAACTGATAAGACAGCATGAGTAACAGAAGGAATACTTCAGTTGACTGACGAAAGAAAGATGTACGAAAACGTTCAGGGAAATTCAGGAGTACAGAAATACTAGTTGCTTAGGAGTGGGAGGAAAATAACTGATGATGGTCGAAGTAGACAGGATATAAAATGTAGACTGGCAATGGCAAGGAAAGCGTTTCTTAAGAAGAGAAATTTGTTATCATCGAGTATTGATTTAAGTGTCAGGAAGTCGTTCCTCAAAGTATTTGTATGGAGTGTAGCCATGTATGGAAGTGAAGCGTGGAATAAATAGCGTAGACAAGAAGAGAATAGAAGCTTTCGAAATGTGGTGCTACAGAAGAATGCTGAAAATTAGATGGGTTGATCACATAACTGATGAGGAGGTATTGAATAGAATTGGGGAGAAGAGGAGCTTGTGGCACTACTTGATGCGAAGAAGGGATCGGGTGGTAGGACATGTTCTGAGACATCGAGGGATCACCTATTTAGTATTGGAGGGCAGCGTGGAGGGTAAAAATCGTAGAGGGAGACCAAGAGATGAATGCACTAAGCAGATTCAGAAGGATGTAGGTTGCAGTAGGTACTGGGAGATGAAGAAGCTTGCACAGGATAGAGAAGCATGGAGAGCTGCATCAAACCAGTCTCAGGACTGAAGACCACAACAACAACAACAACAACAACATAGGAGTGGAATGAATAGTACAAGGAAGTTTGCAACTTGGTACGTCTGTTTGCATCAGTGGGACATGCTCTCGCTGAACAAAGTTTCGGTTCAAATGAAAATGTGTGAAAATGGCACGCTGACGGGTTCGCTTCAAAAATAGAACTCTTTTTTGGCGTGGCATTCATAGTCTGCAGGAGAGGTGGGATAAATGTATAAATAACAACCCCCATATGTACGTTTGACCAACAAACAACAGACGTGTAATTATTGTAAAAAAATTCCGGGTAGAAGGTGATCCTGTGTAGTATTACTGAAGACGTTATGCTGTACTTCTCACTTCAAGACTCCTACTATTATCTCGAGCATAAATAAATAAAATTATTAAAAGTGACCAAGGGATCTTTTCAACTTGAATCAAGGACAGAATTAAACATCACGAGAGATTTATTCGTATCACACATGTAAAATTGGGAATGTAGATCATTATCACGTCTTGATTATTCACTATCCAATACTCGTAAAGTAGAACGAAGTGATTGGTGGTTGACAAAGCTGAACTCGACTTTAATTGTGACTTGAAAGGCATAACGCTATCTGACTATGATCAATACGATTGACAGTGATTAAGAACTTAACTCAGAAAGCACCTACTAGAAGGGGCTTGGATCCAACACGAACTGCTGCTTCTGTGTTAGAGCGGCAAAGTAAGAGAGTTTCCTCTTAATATTCTTACTGCCTGCTGCACAGTACTCGCCATACTTGTCGAAAACTCGAGACGCCATGTGCAGTGCGCCTCTGCATCGTGTCGAACGGTCGGCCTTTCGTACGCACTCTTCCTTGGAGTAAAACTGAATATTGTCCATGCTCGTCCCCAAATTCCCAACGAATACCTTCTTCCACGCACTACCTCCCAGCCCAGGAAAAGCCCCACGTCGAGGTTTAACCAACAAACTGAAACCGCTAATCGAAAGCTCGGAAAACACTTAAACACCATTCACACAAAATTTTGTGTACTGTGCAGCCTCCCTCCATATGACGGGAAAAAGTGTTCTTCCAATTCGACAGGTGTCAGCTGTGACAATTCCTTACGTCACGGGTTGCAGTCCTGTCAACGCAGTGTTATTTTTCGCTTGCGGGAAACCACGTGGACTAAAGCATCTTCGTGTCACGGAGAAAATGCCACAGCCTTCTTGACCATCCAGTCTCAGACTACCAGCAGTGGTTTTCGAGAAATGTTTTCGCCAACCAATCTTACCTAAAACAGACACAATATCAGGCCATATGCTGGAACGTGGATTGCGCCTCGCTTCGCTCGGGAACAAATGCCGCTCTCTCATTCCTACGCAACTTCTGCGAAACAAGTTGTGCACTTCTCCTCTGTCCAAAGGGACTATACAGTCTAGCCCTTGCTGCTCCCTCTCCACTTCTGTGGGCACAGTGTCTCCCTGTGGCTCGGGCTGTGTCCTCTTGTGACGGCTGCCGCTGTGTCAAAGCACCCTCCGGATGCCATTCGCATACCTGTCTGTGGCTTGTTCTTATCAGAACTCGACCTCTCCAGTCTCACTTGCCACAACAGTGGCTGTCCGATGAAAATCGAGGGCTCGTCTCCTCCATTGTGGCCGCATGCCTGTAACTACGACTGAATTCAGTGTTACAACCTCTGTCAACCCTACCTAATAATCTCAGTAACAATAGAACATGAGAATATAAAGCCGTACACAGGCGGGTCGAAAGGACCTGTCGCCTTACAAAGGCACCACAGACGCAGATCTGACGTTGCGATTGAAGATCTAACGTAGACTGAAGGAAAATCAAGACACGTTTTCAGAATTTGTCGACCTAGAAAATACATGCAATAGTGTTAATTGCAGAGAAAAACTGATGGAAGCTTTATGGAAATATGGCTAATATATAATATGTACAAGAACAAAGAGGGACCAACAAGACTGGAAGACCAAGAGCGCAGTGCTCGGATTCAAAAGGGTTAAGAGAGGGACGCAGACTTTTGCACCAACTGTTCCGTCTATACATCGAAGAAGCAACGAGGGAAATAAATGAAAGGTTCAAGACTGGCTTTAAAATTCCAGGTGAAAGGATATCAGTTGTAAAATTCGCTGATGACATTGCTATACAGAGTGAAACTGAAGAAGAATTACGGCATTATTGAATGGAATGAACAGTCTAATGACTATAGAATATGGATTGGGAGTAATTCGAAGATAGATGGAAGTAACAGAAATTAGCAGAAATGAGAACAGTAAGAGGTTTAAAATCAGAATTGGGGATCACGGAGTAAACGAGCTTAAGGAATTCTGCTGCCCAGGCAGCAAAATAACCCATGACCGACGGAGAACATAAAATTCAGGTTGGCAAAGACGGCTTTCCGACCAAGGAGAAGTTTACCAGTATCAAACATAGACCCCCAATTCGAGGACGAAATTTCTGAGACGGTGTCTTTGGAGCACATCACTTACGAAAGTCAAAAATAGACTGTGGGTTAAGGGTAACAGAAGACAATCGAAGCATTTTAAGTGTGGTGCTATCTAAGAAATTTGGAAATTGTTTGGACTAATAAGGTAACAAATTAGGAGATTCTCCGCAGAATCCGTGACGAAACCAATATGGAAAATGAAACTAGAAGAAGGGACAAATTTATAGGACATCAGGGAGTAATTTTCATGGTGCTATAGAGAATTGTAGAGGTTAAACACTGTAGAGGAAGACAGAGAGGGAATACATGCAGCAAAGAATTGAGAACATCCGCTGCTAGGGTCACTTTGAGGTGAAAAATATGGCACAGGAGAGAAAATTTTGGTGGGGCGTCTTAAAACAGTCAGAAAACTGATGACCCACAGACAAAAAAAAATGGCTCTGAGCACTATGGGACTCAACTGCTGTGGTCATTAGTCCCCTAGAACTTAGAACTACTTAAACCTAACTAACCTAAGGACATCACACACATCCATGCCCGAGGCAGGATTCGAACCTGCGACCGTAGCAGTCCCACGGTTCCGGACTGCGCGCCTAGAACCGCGAGACCACCGCGGCCGGCTGACCCACAGACAGAAAGGTAGCACCATTTTATTTTATCCAAGGATTAGTTACGAGAACTAAGTAGACTATTTATTCCTTAGAATTCTTAGAAATAATTGGGACTCTGAACTTTATTTATTTGCGTGGGGGAGAAATTTATTCAGCATGCAGTAATGTATATATTTAGGGACATAAAGAGACAGTTTAAATTAAATAACCATTGTGCATATTCTGAAATTTGAACATTAGGCTCCTGTTGATTGGCGTTTCACCTATGTCAAAAGTGAATTATTTTTCGAATGCTGAATAATAGGAAAGTGGGAACAGGTAATCTCGACTTCCGGATAACGTAAACACCGCATGCAGTAAATGATTTATTACGGATACAAAATATATTGATGTGTAGGATTCTAAATTAACATTTAGATCGTGTATTACATTCTAAACACGCATATTATGTAATCACTTAAGGATTTGCAGATGAGGTCTTGCAAGATCCAGGATGATGAGCTGAAATCGGCCAGTAAATTTAAATACTTGGGGTCGTACATACAGAGGGACGTAGGACTGGAAAGCGAGATACGACACCGAATAAATTGCGGTTGGAGAAACTCAAGGAAAATGAGTGGAGTATTGTGTGACAAGAAGGTGAGCATTGGGTTGAAAGGGAAAGTGCACTAGTCGGTGGTAAGGCCTGCTATGTTATACGGGACAGAGACATGACCAAACACAGTAGCCCAGGAAAGGAAGATGGAAGTGGTTGAAATGAGGATGCTGAGGTGGATGTGTGGGGGAACAAGGAACGACAGGATTAGAAATGAAATTGTTAGAGGAGCTGTGAAAGTGGGACCCATGGGGAAAATGCTACAAGAGAGCAGACTAAGGTGGTATGGACACTTACAGAGAAAAGGGGAAGAGTACTGGGTGATCAAAAAGTCAGTATTAATTTGAAAACTGAATAAATCATGGAATAATGTAGATAGAGCGGTAGAAATTGACACACATGCTTGGAATGACATGAGGTTTCATTAGAACCAAAAAATACAAACGTTCATAAAATGTCCTGACAGATGGCGCTTCATCTGCTCAGAATAGCAATAATTAGCATAACAAAGTAAGACAAAACAAAGATGATGTTCTTTACAGGAAATGCTCAATATTTCCACCACCATTCCTCAACAATAGCTGTAGTCGAGGAATAATGTTGTGAACAGCACTGTAAAGCATCTCCGGAGCTATGGTGTGACATTGGCGTCGGATGTTGTCTTTCAGAATCGAAAACGGAAAGAAAACAATCTGCAATGTTAATGAACTTGAAACCCTGAGTGTTAGAAGCTAAATCATGTATAATCTTGCTGCCACTAACCTGTATGTTTATACTGTTTACACTGTCAACTATATCTTAACTAACGTATTATCAAATTATTCGTTTTTCTACATAACTATTTTTTTTATCTCGAATTAATTTTCTTGTGTAATTTTTGTTATTTGTATTATCAAATTTTCGTTTATCCACTTAACTATTTTCATCTTTAATTGTTTTTCTCATGTAATTTTGTTAATTATTACATAAGGTAGTCTCACTTCCATGCTTAATTAGCAACCCACAATCATACTTTAGTTGTAATCCTCATAAGTGAAATTAATCTCACACTGTCGTAAAGTGCAGATTACTCCCGTTGTGTTTAGCGAAATTCCTTCCCCTGCCAGCCCACGGCTGCTTCCAGAACCATTGCAGACCTTGCTGACCTTGGCCGCAGATCCCGTTGCCTCCCCGGGGACCTACCAACTCCCCTTCCCGACCGCTTTCACTGCACAGAACTGGGAGGACACTCCCTCACCCCCCTTCTTCACACGCCTTCCGCATTCCTCGTGCCAGACCCTCTAGTCACCGCCAACCACGACCCGCAAACATCGGTCGGCAGCCTCCTCGGACAATCAACACCCGAACGCACCAAGCTGCATATTGCACATACAAATGTCCAGTCTCTGCCAGCTCACTTCGACGAATTCAAATATATATTTCAAACTGCTGATATACACGTAATACTTTTGTCAGAGACTTGACTCAAACCAAGTATTCCTACAACTTCCATAAACCTAGATGGCTATATCTCTCTCAGGCACGACAGATGCAACAGACGAGGGGGCGGAGTAAGGGCTTACATACGCTCTGATTTGTCACCTACAGTACTACACACATCCGACAACAATGTAGATAAACAAGTGGAATATATGTTCATAGAGATCAAATCACTTAACAGAAAGTGCTTAATATGTGTCCTTTACAAACCTCCTGAAGTAGGTGGGTTCGCCTGCTTCGAAACTGCCCTCTCTAGTCTCAAATCGTCATATGAACATGTAATTATAGCAGGTGACACTAACATTAATTTTCTGTGCAATAGTCCTTCTACTGGGAAACTTAAGAGGATGCTTTCTTCCTCAAATATGACGCTACTTGAGCTGGCACCTACTCATCACACGACTACCAGTCACACTTTCATTGATATATTCGCAACAGAATAATCCGCACCTCTCAAATATCTAAATATCTGTGCCTGGCATGTCTGCCCATAACATCATTTCCATGACGTATTCACTAGAATGTCCTAGAAAGAAACAAAAACTGTCTACATACCGAGACCTCAAACGCATAAATTTGCCTGAACTTGAAACTGAGGCACAAGAAATAGTTTGGGGGATGACCTCTAATCCCCTCATGGACATAAACGACAAACTTCAGGATTTCACTAACAAAATTACTCAACTGTATGACAAATATGCTCCAATAAAGACCAGAAAAGTAAAAAAGGCAACCTGCACCCTGGCTGACTGATGAACTAAAACAGCTCATGAATCTGAGAGATGCTGCACATCGAGCATACAAGATACGCCCTACACCTGAAAATCATGCTGTATACAAGCAGAAACGAAACAAAGTCAGTCAAGCGGTGAGAAACGCTAAGCTCAGACATGCCCGTACATTAGCTGACAATAGATGTAGACCGGCTATCCTGTGGATAAATCTTCGTAGTCTCGGTTTAAGCAAAATAAAAGTTGCAGAAAATCACATGGTCCCAGCTGAGGAACTAAACCGTTTCTTCACGTTACCTACAACCAAAATTGTACCCCCCCCCCCCCCCAAAAAAACCAGAGAATCATTGATTACTTCATGGGGTTGAACGACTGTAGCAAAGAAAAATTGTATCTATAGCACATCACTTGCAGTACTGTCAAGAAAGCCATAATGCGGATTAGATCAGCATCTACTGGACATAATGGTATCACTGTCCAGATGGTAAAACTTATTATTGACCAACTACTGCCCTCTATAACAGACATTTTCAACGATTCATTAATCACAAGTGTTTTCCCTGAGGCCTGGAAACTGGGACAAATTAAGCCACTGCCTAAAAAGGACATAGCCACAGCACCCTCTGACTACCGCCCCATCTGCCTTCTTCCTGCACTATCAAAGGCCTTAGAATATGTAGTTCATAACCTGCTCACCATCTACCTCACTACTAACAACCTACTAGACGAATACCAATCAGGTTTCCGTAAACATCGAAGCACAACATCTGCTCTGATAAAGGTGACAGATGACCTGAAACTTGCCATCGACAGACAAGAAGCGACTATCATTTGCTTCTTAGATTTCAGCAAAGCATTTGATACTGTCGACTTCGACATCTTACTGGCCAAACTTAGCGGTCTAACTTTCTCACCAAGTGCAATGCAATGGTTTCGCTCCTACATGACGTCTCGTCAGCAACGCGTCCTGTCCGGGCATATAAAATCACAATGGCGGCAGGTAGTGTCAGGCGTTCCCCAAGGCTCAGTATTAGGTCCTATACTCTTCTCTCTGTATGTCAACGATGTGTCATCGGTTCTGACCTATTGCAAATACCATATGTATGCTGATGACCTTCAGTTGTATCTAAGTGCGAAACCAGGCAATCTTAAGAAAGCTATTGAAAATTTCAATACTGACCTCAATGCACTGTCACAATGGGCACAGGACATAGGTCTAAAACTAAACCCATCTAAAACCCAAGCGGTACTTGTTGGTCACTCTAAGCTCATTAGCCCAAAACATCGGGAATCCGTACCACCTCTTATCCTAAATGGAACAAATATTAACTTCTCAGCAAAGAGTTTGGGAGTAATAATAGATGAAAATCTAAACTGGACAGAACACGTAACTGCAGTGTGCAAAAAAGCATCAGCATCCCTTCATGTCCTACAAAAATATAAAAAACTATTCCCTTTCGACCTGAAACAGAAATTAGTACAAATGCTTATACTCCCAATCATTGACTACAGCGATATTATCCTACAATGCCTCTCTCAGGAAAATTCCCGGCGTCTAGAACTGTTCATGAATGCATGCCTCCGATATATCTGTGACGTTCGACTTTTTGATCACATTTCACCAGCATATGCAAAATTGTCCTGGCTGCGTGCAGACAAACGCAGAGATTTCCATACACTCTGTCTCATCTAATGCCTTATAAATGTAAACTGTCCCTCATATCTCTCCTCATCCCTAACGCTCATGTCGGAACAACATGACAGAAACACACGTTCCCATTATAATAAAATCCTCTCCGTTCCACTGCATCGCTCAGTCACCTTCTCCAAGTCCTTTTTAGTAGCGGGAACCCGACTCTGGAATAACCTTCCTCGTTATGTTAGAGAACTTAAAAACATGTCCAGCTTCAAAAAACAGTTAATGAGGTATCTACTTAAGCAACAGTAATGCCTTCCCCTGTACATGAATGCACTTCACCTCATTACTTCCCTGTTTCCCCCTCCTTAAATCTCCATTCCCCAAAACACGCTAAACTAGTAAACATCTACTTTACACACCAATATATTATGTACATCTGCACAAACCTTCATTACTATTGCCATTCCTTCTCATGTTTGTCATTATTTTTTACTGTTATTATTATTGTTTATTATTGCTTTTATCATAATCTGTATGTATAGCACCTGCTGTAGAAATACTGCCAGCATTCAATTTATTAGGTCTTAGTCATGTTTATCATTATTTTTTTTACTATTATTATTATTGCTTTCATCACAATCTGTATGTATAGCACCTGTTGTAAAAATACTGCCGCATTTCCTTTATTACGTCATAGTCACTACTCTTTATTCATATTGTCACTAGAGTAAGCTAATATTCTCATTTAAACTATGGTCATGATGTAACTCTGATGTGTGTAATGCTGCATGTGTGGAACACTGGTCCAATGTAAGAGAGGGCCTGATGGCCCTAATTTGATCAGGTTAAATAAATAAATAAATAAATAGAGATGTCGGTCGATCACGATACACTTGCGACTTCAGGTAACCCCAAAGCCAGTAATCGCATGGACTGAGGTCTGGGGACCTGGGAGGCCAAGCATGACGAAAGTGGCGGTTGAGCACACGATCATCACAAAACGACGCGCACAAGAGGTCTTTCACGCGTCTAGCAATACTTCTTTTTTGTTATAATAAAACCCCACGCCATTCCAAGCACTTGTGTCAATTTTTACCTCTCTATCTACATTATTACGTGGTTTATTAAGTTTTCAAATTTGTACTGGCTTTTTGATCACTCGGTTTATAGGAAACAGAGTTCAAGATATAACGATTGAAGGAGCGAGAAGGAGAGCAAGACCGAAGATGAGGTGGAAGGATAAGATATTCTGGGAGAAAGGATGGAAGAAGGAAGAGGCAATAGATAGAGTACTATGGAGGAGAAGGATTCAGAAGAGCAACGCTGACCCTACGTGACCTGGGAGAAGGGTACGATAAAGAAGAAGACGAAGAAAAAGATATTATCTAATCTTCTCCAGCCATTGTCAGTCTCATTAAAATTCTCCTGGGAGTTTTGAAACAATAAAATAAACCGTTTCGATGAATTGTAGCTGTCTTCCTCAGGCAACACACTATTTATAATTGTCTGCGGAATGGATTCTTCAGTGTATGGATTGTGTGACGGTGTTGCTAGACCACCGACTCACATTTGCTAGAACTGATAACCTGTTCCACTAATGCCTGCATAGAGAATGAGCCCTAGTTCCGTTGGGAAAGTACAACCAGATCGACACTAGCTGGTCACCATCGTGACTGTGGGCAGGGAAATTAAGTTTTAAAAAAGCACGAGTACCGACAAGGCAGAGAGCCAGTCGAAATAGTGAAGCAACGTGACACGCTCAACAAAATAGATGGACAAAGGCTCTCGTCGTACTGACTGACACCAGAGGCCGCGATCAGCTAAACTAAAAGCGTATTCACAAGTGGCATCACTACTACGCTAGCAAGAGCTGGATGGTTCAAATTGCTCTAAGCACTATGGTACTTAACATGAGGTTGAGGTCATCGGTCGCCTAGTCTTAGAACTACTTAAACCTAACTAACCTAAGGGCATCACACAGCCGACTCTGGTGGCCGAGCGGTTCTAGGCGCTACAGTCTGCAACCGCGCGACCGCTCTGGTCGCAGGTTCGAATCCTGCCTCGGGTATGGATGTGTGTGCTGTCCTTAGGTTAGTTAGGTGTAAGTAGTTCTAGGGGACTGATGACCTCAGAGGTTAAGTCCCATAGTGCTCAGAGCCATTTGAACCATTTTTGACATCACACACATGCATGCCCGAGGCAGGATTCGAACCTGCGATCGTAGCAGCCAAGTGGTTCCGGACTGAAGGGCCTATAACCGCTCGGCCACAGCGGCCGACAGTAAGAGCTGCAAAATACGGTCCCCAGGAGCTTGTCGCTGATTCGCAACGGTAAATCAATTGCCAGCAAACAGTGCAACGCACAAACAGCCTCCCACATATCCTCTCTGTCTATCATTACAACGACCACTCTTACTGTAGCGTCAAAAATGTTAAATAAATGTAACGTCGATGGTCTAGTGCCACCATTAGAAAAGTCATACGTTAGAGCACGCCCTCGCCAGGTAATTAGTATTTGCCCTAGAGTAGGCTGCTTCATTTCAATCGAAACGTCGGTTTATTCTAGTACTTGACTGTTTAAAGTATTTTATAAAATAATGCGTCAGGTCTCCCAGTAGGATTTTAAATATGGACTTTACAAGTGGTCTAAGGAGGCTACATTCCAAGGAGATGATAGATAATCTCCAGTGGAAGCCTCTGCAAGAGAGACGCCCAGTAGCTAGGTACGGGTTTTTGTTGAAGTTTCGAGAACATACCTTCACCGAGGAGTCAAGTAGTATATTGTTCCCTCCTACTTATATCTAGGCCATGAGGATAAAATAGGAGAGATTAGAGCCCACACAGAGGCATAGTCACAATCTTTCTTTCCACGAACAATACGAGACTTCAATAGAATGGAGAACCGATAGAGGTACTCAAGGTACCCTCCGCCACACACCGTCAGGTGGCTTGCGGAGTATGAATGTAGATGTAGAAACAGCGCTATTAGTCGAAGCAGTATGGAGAAGTGACTGCTAAAGTTATTACCAGAAAACCAAAAGCTTCAACATATTTTGTTGTTGTTGTTGTGGTCTTCAGTCCGAAGACAGGTCTGATGCAGTTCTCCATCGTACTCTATCCAGTGTGAGTGTTTATCTCCGAATAACTTCTGCAACCTAAATCTCTCTGGGTCTGGTTACTCTATTCATCTCTTGGTCTCCCTCTACGACATTTAACCCACACATTTCCCTCCAGCACTAATTTGTGATACCTTGATGTTTCAGAAAGAGTCCTATCAACCGATCCCTTCTTTAGCTTAAGTTGTGCCACAAACATCTTGTCACGCCAGTTCTGTTCAGTACGCCATCGTTAGTTACGTGTTTGACCAGCTAATCGTCGGCATTGTTCTGTAGCACCACATTTCGAGAGCTTCTATTCTTTTTTTCAACTAAACAGTTCTTCGTCCTTGTTTCACTTCCATATATGGACTCAACCCAGTCAATATCTCCAGAAAATACTTCCTAACACATCTACATTTCATGTTAACAAATTTATCTTCTTCAGAAATGCTTTTCTTACCATTACCAGTCTGTATTTTTTATCCCGTCTATTTCGGCCATCATCAGTTATTTTGCTGCCCAACTAGCAAAACTCATCTAGTACTATAAGAGTATCGTTTCCAAATCTGATTTCCCTTAGCACCACCTGATTTAATTTGACTACATTCCATTGCCCTTGTTTTGCTTTTGTTGATGTGCATCTTATATCCTCCTTTCAAGACACTGTCCATTCCGTTCAACTGCCCTTCCAAGTCCTTATCTATCTCTGAGAGAACTGTAATTTTGTCGACAAACCTTAGTGTCCTTACTTCTAGTTTCTTAACTTTAATTCCTACTCCAAATTTGACTTTCAATTTCTTTACTGCTTGTTCAGCGAACACACTGAATAACGCCGGGGATAGGCTAAAACCCTGTCTCACATCCTTTCAACTACTGCCTCCCTTTCATACCCCTCGACTCTTAAAATTGCGGTCTGGTTTCTCTACAAGTTGTAATTAGCCCTTCGCTCCCTGTTTATCTTGGCTACCTTCGGAATTTCAAAGAGAGTATTCTCGTCAACATTGTCAAATTCTTTCTCTAAGTCTAAGAATGCTATAAAAGTATATTGGCCTTTCCTTAACCTACATTCTAAAATAAGTCGTAGGGTCAGTATTGTCTGGAGTGTTCTTACATTTCTCCGGATTCCAAACTAACCTTCCACAAGAGTTTTCTTCTACCAGTTTCTCCGTTCTTCTGTAAAGCATTCATGTTAGTATATTGCAACCATGATTTATTAAACTGCTTGTTGGGTAGTTTTCATATTGGTCAGAGTATAGGAAATTAAAATGAAATGGAGTGCAATATTAAATATTATGCAGGCACTGACTCTTTGGAATCAGCTTTCAGAGCGAGCGCACGACCCCCCCCCCCCCCCCCCCCAATTCACCGCCCGCTCCAGCTGACGCACTTCGCATTTGTTGCATGCTTCACTTTATTACGCATCGCTGTAAAATGTTAATTGCCTTCACAAGACGAAAAAAAATGTTTTCTTTTCCCTCGAAGGCCGTAGAAATTAATTTCTTTAAAATTTGTCAGAAGTTTCTATGTTTAAAAATTATTTTCATATAATAAATTTGAGGTACTTAAAAGAAACACGCTGAACGAAGTGCAATTTTTCTAAGTCATCCTCAGAATTAATAAAACTAAAAATCATTTGATAATATGGTAGCACTATGCTTTGTGAAGAAAATAAGCCTAAAACCTTTACCGTAGGGCCATCCGCCGGAATGGTCTGGCCAAATATCAAGTGGTCCTTTTTTTCCAAAAAGCGATAAATCTCAATAATAGTAAATACGTGTTTTGTTAACTTTTCAGGAAATAGTTTATTGACTTACCGCGGGCTATACATAAAGAAAATAGTAGTATGAGAACATGAATGTTAACGAGCTACGGAGATACCGGATTTTAACGTTTCTTTCCGATAGATCCCGAAACTTAAGAAAGCAGCCGATACTTATAAAACAGCAGTCGATGGATAATTTTAAGCCCTACAACTTTCTCCTTCAGCCTTTTGCAGTCAGAGCTATAGTTTTTCCTTATTTAAGAAAAACCGTTTTTTTGCTACTTTACGAATAGTTTTGATGATGTTCGCAATCTTGGATCTAGTGTAAAATTTAATTTCCTGTATGTTCATGTTTTTTGTTTCAGGTAACAATTTTTACAAATTCAACATTAGGCCACTACCACGTATACTGGAATTGCCGAGTGTCAGATCAAAATTCGTAGTTGTCTGAAAGCAATAGATATTACAAAGTTTTAAAC
Organism: Schistocerca gregaria; assembly: GCF_023897955.1. NCBI lineage: Eukaryota > Metazoa > Arthropoda > Insecta > Orthoptera > Acrididae > Schistocerca > Schistocerca gregaria. The sequence continues at coordinate 130,071,485 of NC_064921.1, read as the reverse complement.
ATATTAAACAAGTCATCAACATTTGATGAAGTAAGAAGCGCCTCCAGTTATGCGGAGACTTGGACTACGGCTACTCCGCTTGACTGTAAGCGTGCATCCAGTTTATCAAAGTTATAATTTAGTGGCCTCGCTTTTTTCAGTAGGTTTCCTATGATTGTTCTTTGTGGATGAATGTAATTCCTTTTTTCTTTCATTCCAAGACATTTTGGCTTGAAGTATTTTAAACATTGTAAATAAACTCTTATTTCATCTTATGATCTTTCCTTACAAAGTCAACTCCACACAAAATTCTTCTCAGTACAATTTTCATAAGTTTCCATTGGAGTATAAAAATTTCAATCTCTGGCAGTAGTCCCGATTCTATAAAGTTTATATTTGTAAAGCAGAATTACATTAAGTGTGTATATCTGATGCCATAGGACATTTATTTACATAAAGAACGTACTTCAGTTTGTTGGCGATATGTGTGCGACGGAACTGAAACAACTCAGAGAAATTTCGCCATGGGCCAACACTGAACCAGATTCTCAAAACAGGCAACCATTTCATAGTCCTGTTATTTGTTTCCACTGGCACTCCCGTGCTTTTAAATGTAGAAATAACAACATAATATCCCTCAGTTGTGACTTCATTACCAGTAAGCACTCAGGCACTAAGGTATCTTTTCTGTTTACTGCAATCGATAGAATCTCATGAAAATAGCGTACAGTTTGTCGTAGCTGTTGATTTTTGAGTCTGTTGTTTTTTCTTTTAAGATTACTAATCGACGCACAACGTTTCACGAACAACTAAAACTGAATAAATGTTACTGATTATTCTATAATTTTCGGTGGCTACGTAAAGAATTTAAAAACTTAAAAAACAACGCGTCTTACCTCTGGATAACATTTATCTCATTACCAGAGACTGCACTAGCCATGAATCCACCATTCTGTCCATTAAATGTGGTCGTAACATAATTACCCCAACTGCAACGGGAATCAATAATCAATTCTGTTTGTCTGGAGCTGAGATTAATCGTCTAGCAATAAGCTTTGCCGCGGGAACTATTAACAGTCTCTGTAACAGCTTGCGACTCGATAATAGGGAATGTGTGGGCGTAGGTAAGCCCCTCTGTGACCTTTGGAAGTATTAAAGCTGTTCTCTTACTAATAGCGCTCGCAAATTAGCACAAGTAACGGCCGGTCAGTAGTGGCAGACTAATTCGGGAACACTCAGCAACATTAGCTGCAAGCAGTAAGTACAAAGCGCGTGCATATATAAAGCTAAAATTTGGATACATGTTTTAAGCAGTTGTATCCCAATCGTACGTCCGCATAGTCTGTTCTGACACACAAAAGCGAAAAATTACTACGCCGTTTAATGAAGCGCAAAACTGCGAAATTTATTGTGTCGTTTATCTGGATTAAAGCATGCGTAAACAATAGAAATCTATGTTCGTACGGAACGGTTGGAACCTCTGATTTACTCATAAAGTGACTGGCCTAGTCTACTGCGTGGCTCATTTTGTATTTGAATGCAAAATGTACCGGTCTTGTAGCTCCGCGTTTCGATATTATATTCTATTTCATTCTTATATGATTACTTCTTATTTCATTCTATTTGGTATATACGAAATGTTCGTGCAATAACTACGTAAACTATGCAGCCGTGCTGCTACTTTAAAATTGCGCGTTTATGTGCGTGTATCGATTCCTAATACCTCATGCCTAACCGCTGGACGAATTTTGTTAGTTTTAATATTTTTGTGCTGCGGATGTTTCGTTATCTCTTGTGAGTTTTGTCGATACGGACGCCATTCTGTTGTGCTCATTGTAAAGAATATTATGTATTTGCTTAACACAGTCTGCCTTTGTTTGCAACGAAAACCATGTAACTTTTATGTGATTTTTAATTTTTGTGATATTTTTTCAGAGGTTCGTGGCTGAAACAGAAGCGTCAGCGTCATATTGTTTGTGGACGTTAATGACTGAACATTTTTCGAGTTCAGTCACTCCTTTTGCTGTCTCTTTCGCTATACTCCCGAGTATACTTGGACTGGTAATATTTTTTTGTGCTTTTCAGGGTTTTTACACAAGTTATGAGAAGAATCATTCGTCATTCGTCTACTAATAATGACGTCGCTGTACGGCTTACACCAGTTAGACACAGGTCCCATGAACATTTAAATGTTTTTGATGGTGGTTAATTTCCCTTTTATGTTTCATTCTCAGCTTCAAGCCGAACTCGATACGGATCATTGCGTGTATTACCTCTCTCAGACCTCGTATTGCGGACGAAAATAAGCGCAACGACCATTTGGTAACAATTACCTTTTTTCTTGTATTTATATTAAATCATTGAACTTACTGTTACGAATCCATTAAAGGGTAGTAATGTGTCATCCCGGCACTCAATATGGGGCGAGAGAAAATTTATTTTGTACTAATCTGTAATGTGTTCTATGTTTCACGTAACATATATAGAGAACCGGAATGATGAAAAGCTGTCGTAACTGGAAAATACTGAATTACAGATTAGAAGCCGCTTGACCGGCAAGGACGAAAAAAAGAGTATTGCACTCTCACAGTTACGAAACTGTACAACACATCTTTGAAAATGTAATGGACATCTAAGCACTTGTTTACTTGGTTGAAGGCTTTAAGCAGTTGCTCACAGATAATGTTTTGGTACATTTTTTCAAGAATTTATGTAATAAGTGATAATTTTCTAATAAGTGATAATTTGTATTATATGGTCAATTTTCATTGTTACCAAAGGTTGTCATACACTCCCGTCTTTGCACTGCGCCACGACAAGAAAGCACACTTCTTTTTCTCATGTTTTACTCCGCCTTTCAGGCATCCAGCTTGTCACTGCAGCTACATATAACAATAATATTTCAGTACTTTTTCATTACGCAGTTCAATTTCATTACCATTTCAAATGTCAGTTTTAAAGACATTTGTATTGTAAATGCCGAAATACGGAATATTTTTCAGCGTGAGTACCGGCAATGAAACAGAAAGACAAACACATGTCGATGGCGACAATGCTACCGATCTAATAATGGGGCCCACGGATTCCGAAACGGACGTTTCGGAAACCGGAGTCACAGATGTTTCCGACCTGTTTGAGTCGGAGAAAATGTAACCTGGAAGCAATGAAACGACTGAGCAGATTGAGCAACCGATTACAGCATTCAGTGACTTACACTATAACCTAGGTTGACTGAAGTTGCTACAAACCAAAGTGTCGACTTGGCTACAAAGAAACATAAGCACTGTATTAAATTCAAAATTTATACACTTAACTAGAAATATTCAACAATAATTTCATGCACAAAGAACTGAGCCAAATTCAAAATTTGGATACTTAACGAAAAATATTCAATAGAAATTTCATATGGCGTCGAAAGACTGAAGAAATGATTAAAGATTAGTGAGTATTGTCCTGAATTAGATTCCAAATTTCAAAACTTGTCCAAAAACAAGGACGAGTCATTTGATAGACTTGAACGGTCAATTAAATGCGAGTCTCAAACAGATCAGAACCGAGGCCAGAAGTCTCACGGAGGCATATTACGAGATTCCTAATCAAGTTAAAAGTTTGTCTGAAGACCTAAAAGAGTTGAAAGACACCCAGACAATGTGCGTTTCTTGCACGACGTCATTCTTTAAGAGGTTCATTTCAAATCATCTCTTATAAGACAAAGGACTACTGGCATTGCTAAAGAAAACTTCTGTCCAGTCCTGGACTTCCGAGTGGCAGGAAAGTTTTGAGAAAGTTAAAGATGCGCTAGTGCACGCCGAGTTCTTGCGCCATCCCGAGATGGAAAAGGATATTTGTATCGCCCCAGATGCGTTGTAATCAGGGCTTGGTTCCTGTTTATTTCGGACAGATGAGATAACGGCCGAACGGAAGTTCGTGTCATCTGCATCACTAATCGGTCATCTGCTTCACTAGTAGCGTGTTGACAAAAACATCATATTTAGCCACGGAAATAGAGACCCATTTCGTCGTCAGGTCTTTTAAGATGTTTAATTACTTCACCTGTGGCAGTGATGTTAAAGTGTTCTGGGACCACAAAACATTAAGATTTCTTTGAATCTGTAGGCTACAGCACCAGAGGTTAACGCAGTGGGTGTTGTTCTTGTAAGAATATAATTTTGAAGTTTCTTAATTAAGAGGCTGTGGAAACAATATCGCTGATGCCTGATCCAGGTTAGCCTGTGGCCTGCCCGAGTCTAATGAACTTCTGCACCAGGTGACAGTGCAGAACATGTTCCTTTGGAAGGACCCTGTTCACTGAAAATATTATCCATAGATATGCAAAAATATGAAAGCGGTGCAAGACGACGGCCCTAAGTGGTCAAAAGTTAAACACGTTTTGGTGTTTCAGCCAAATCACAACTGAATCAGCATTACACCTTTCATAATGATTTGTTGGCTCCTAATAGCAATACAGACAATTAACTGTGATGGATGTGTGTACCCCGTGCACGCTAGGATTAGCTGATCTAGGATACGGTCGTGGGCTGCAGACATGGTGGGGTTGAGAAGAGTAAATGGGAAATTGTCACATACTGTAGCTTGTCAAATCTGCATAAACATGTGCGTCTTTTGTTGCGAGAGTGCATTGCCTGACAGAAGACTAAAGCCATCAGCCTGCCAAGTGAAGTTACCTTGCATCTTATTCTGACAACTAAACCTGGAGAAATGGCTTCCATTGACATCACTGGACCACAGGGGATGTGTAAAGCATCTGGTTGCAATATCAGATATGTTTTCCAAACATATCCGTCTATATTTTACAATGTCTACTCCTGCCGTACTAGTAGTCAAGAGGTTGTGGGACGACTACATCCCTCGCTTTAGAAAACCAGATGCAATATTATGAGATAATGCATCAAATTTTACTGTTCGAGTTTGGCGCTCATTTATGCGTCAGAATAACGTTGGACAAATTCAGATTTCATGTTTCCTTTCTGAAAGTAAATTTATAGAACTAAATTTCAAAGAACTCAACCGTGTGGAGAAAATGAACGATTCTCTGCATCTTTCCACAGGGCGCACATCAAATGAAATTATGTTGAATATAGTCGAAAAAAATCAGCGGGGGCGGGCTCTTCTATCACTCGCATTGAGACGTGACAACTCATGGGAGTAGAAAAGATGCGAAGCGCTTCTATCCTTGAATGTATTTTTATCTTGTCCTTTGTCTATATGAGTAGGTCAATGTAAACTTGTAAAAGGGCTTGACATTTTGTCAAATAATGCATCCATCCATGAAAGACATCAAGTGTACATTGGGATTGTACAACTTCAGCATTTCTTAGGACCATCGCTGACCATCGATAAATGATGGTATCGACATACTTCAACATTGTATAGAGCATAATTTCTAGAAAATAAACACCTGGAAATTGAAATAAGAACACCGTGAATTCATTGTCCCAGGAAGGGGAAACCTTATTGACACATTCCTGGGGTCAGATACATCACATGATCACACTGACAGAACCACAGGCACATAGACACAGGCAACAGAGCATGCACAATGTCGGCACTAGTACAGTGTATATCCACCTTTCGCAGCAATGCAGGCTGCTATTCTCCCATGGAGACGATCGTAGAGATGCTGGATGTAGTCTTGTGGAACGGATTGCAATGCCATTTCCACCTGGCGCCTCAGTTGGACCAGCGTTCGTGCTGAACGTGCGGACCGCGTGAGACGACACTTCATCCAGTCCCAAACATGCTCAATGGGGGACAGATCCGGAGATCTTGCTGGCCAGGATAGTTGACTTACACATTCTAGAGCACGTTGGGTGGCATGGGATACATGCGGACGTGCATTGTCCTGTTGGAACAGCAAGTTCCCTTGCCGGTCTAGGAATGGTAGAACGATGGGTTCGATGACGGTTTGGATGTACCGTGCACTATTCAGTGTCCTCTCGACGATCACCAGAGGTGTACGGCCAGTGTAGGAGATGGTTCCCCACACCATTATGCCGGGTGTTGGCCCTGTGTGCCTCGGTCGTATGCAGTCCTGATTGTGGCGCTCACCAGTACGGCGCCAAACACGCATATGACCATCATTGGCACCAAGGCAGAAGCGACTCTCATCGCTGAAGACGACAAGTCTCCATTCGTCCCACCATTCACGCCTGTCGCGACACCACTGGAGGCGGGCTGCACGATGTTGGGGCGTGAGCGGAAGACGGCCTAACGGTGTGCGGGACCGTAGCCCAGCTTCATGGAGACGGTTGCGAATGGTCCTCGCCGATACCCCAGGAGCAACAGTGTCCCTAATTTGCTGGGAAGTGGCGGTGCGGTCCCCTACGGCACTGCGTAGGATCCTACGGTCTTGGCGTGCATCCGTGCGTCGCTGCGGTCCGGTCCCAGGTCGACGGGCACGTGCACCTTCCGCCGACCACTGGCGACAACATCGATGTACTATGGAGACCTCACGCCCCACGTGTTGAGTAATTCGGCGGTACGTCCACCCGGCCTCCCGCATGCCCACTATACGCCCTCGCTCAAAGTCCGTCAACTGCACATACGGTTCACCTCGACGCTGTCGCGGCATGCTACCAGTGTTAAAGACTGCGATGGAGCTCCGTATGCCACGGCAAACTGGCTGACACTGACGGCGGCGGTGCACAAATGCTGCGCAGTTAGCGCCATTCGACGGCCAACAACCGCGGTTCCTGGTGTGTCCGGTGTGCCGTGCGTGTGATCATTGCTTGTACAGCCCTCTCGCAGTGTCCGGAGCAAGTATGATGGGTCTGACACACCAGTGTCAATGTGTTGTTTTTTCCATTTCCAGGAGTGTAGTAATGATCTGAAGTATGATCAGTCCAAAGTTCTTCATTCACAGATTTATCACATTAAACCTTTGGAATCTGCTATACGACGAGAAATCTTTAACTAACCAAACTGATATGAAATATTTGATCTAAAAAAACACTCTATTTCTAAGAAAAATATTAATCTTCTTAAGTTATCACTGATCTGTTGATATGTGTATCACTTGCAAAGATGAAAATACTTTGAGACTGAATTTAAATTGTAATTTACTGAAGTAACTGTAATATCAAAATCATTATCTCATTCTACTGTATGTAATACGCTCTGAATGCAAATGAGGCTTGTGCAAGCAGTAAATTATTTACTTAAAGTGATACCAGGTTCTACGACAACCTATGCTGTATTATAATATTGATTCATAGCATGAGATTTTCACTCTGCAGCGGAGTGTGCGCTGATATGAAATTTCCTGGCAGATTAAAAGTGTGTGCCGGACCGATACTCGAACTCGGGACCTTTGCCTTTCGCAGGCAAGTGCTCTACGAACTGAGCTACCCAAGAACGACTTACGCCCGTCGTCACACCTTTACTTCTGCCAATACCTCGTCCCCTAGCTTCCAAACCTTACAGAAGCTCTCCTGCGAACCTTGCAGAACTAGCACTCCTGGAAGAAAGGATATTGCGGCGACATGGCTGTAAAGTTTGGAAGTTAGGAGACGAGGTACTGGCAGAAGTACTGTAGCATCACATATCGAAAGCTTCTATTCTCTTCTTGTCTAAACTATTTATCGTCCATGTTTCACTTCCATACATGGTTATACTCCATACAATAGTTCCAGAAATGACATCGTGACACTTAAATCTGTAGTCGATGTTAACAATTTTTTTCCTTCAGAAACGCTTTCCTTGCCATTGCCAGTCTACATTTTATATCTTCTCTACTTCGACCATCATCAGTTATTGTTGTTGTTGTTGTGGTCTTCAGCCCTGAGACTGGTTTGATGCAGCTCTCTATGCTACTCTATCCCGTGCAAGCTTCTTCATCTCCCAGTACCTACTGCAACCTACATCCTTCTGAATCTGCGTAGTGTAGTCATCTCTTGGTCTCCCTCTACGATTTTTACCCTCCACGCTGCCCTTCAATACTAAATTGGTGATCCCTTGATGCCTCAGATCATGTCCTACCAACCGATCCCTTCTTCTGGTCAAGTTGTGCACAAACTTCTCTTCTCCCCAATCCTATTCCATACTTCCTCATTAGTTATGTGATCTACCCATCTAATCTTCAGCAATCTTCTGTAGCACCACATTTCGAATGCTTCTATTCTCTTCTTGTCCAAACTATTTATCGTCCATGTTTCACTTCCATACATACCTACACCCTATACAAATACTTTCAGAAATGTCTTCCTGACACTTAAATCTATACCCCATGTTAACAAAGTTCTCTTCTTCAGAAACGATTTCCTTGCCATTGCCAGTCTACATTTTATATCCTCTCTACTTCGACCATCATCAGTTATTTTGTTCCCCAAATAACTTACGATGTTCGAAGTAGAGAGGATATAAAATGTAGACTGGCGATGGCAAGGAAAGTTATTATACTCCCTAAATAGCAAAACTCATTTACTACTTTAAGTGTCTCATTTCCTAATCTAATCCCCTCAGCATCACCCGATGTAATTTGACTGCACTCCATTATCCTGGTTTTGCTTTTGTTGATGTTCATCTTATATCCTTCTTTCAAGACACTGAGCATTCCGTTCAACTGCACTTCCGGGTCCTCTGCTGTCTCTCAAAGAATTGTAATGTCGTACGCTAACCTCAAAGTTTTTATTTCTTCTCCATGGATTTTAATGCCTACTCCAAATTTTTCCTTTATTTCCTTTATTGCATGCTCAATATACAGATTGAATAACATCTGACATAGGCTACAGGCCTGCCTCACTCCCTTCTCAACCATTGCTTCCCTTTCATGCCCTTCGACTCTTATAATGCCATCTGATTTCCGTACAAATTGTAAATACCTTTTCGCTTCCTGTGTTTGACCCCTGCTACATTCAGAATTTGAAAAAGAGTATTTAAGTCAACATTGTTTAAAGCTTCCTCTAAGTCTACAAATGCTAGAAACGTAGGTTTCCCTTTTGTTAATCTATCTTCTAAAATAAGTCGTATGGTCAGTGTTGCCTCACGTGTTCCAACATTTCTATGGAACCAAACTGATCTTTCCCCGAGTTCGGCTTCTACCAGTTTTTCCGTTCGTCTGTAAAGAATTCGTGTTAGTATTTTGCTGCAGTGACCTATTAAACTGATCGTTCAGTAATTTTCACATCTGTCAACACCGCTTTCTTTGAGATTAGATTTATTACATCACATTGTTAGAGGACGTTAATGACCGGACACTTTCTGTGTTTAGGCAGTCCTTTTGATTGTGGCATACGCTGTACGTCCCTGACAAACGTGGACTAGTCATTTTAATTGTATCTTCCAGGATTTTTACGCAATCTATGCAGAGAATGATTCGGTTATTCATCGACAATCAATGACGTTGTTGTACGGCTTGCACCAGTCGGGCATAGGCCCCACAAACATTTAAAAGTTTTTGATGGTTGGTAATTTACCTTATATAGTGCATTCTCAGTTTCATGCCGAACTAGGTGCGAAGCACTGGCTGTATTACCTCGCTGAGCCTTTCGGAATGCGAACGACCATACGCCTAACCACCTTCTGGTGAAACCTAACCTTTTTCTTAAGTTAATGTTAAATCATTAAAAATAATGCTTTAGGATGTATTAAAAGTAGTAACGTGTCATTCTTCTCCACCTAACATCTTCACCTATTCCAGCCATTGCAATAGCTCACAACGTGCTATCTTCAGCGCCTTTTGTTTATTAACATGCTATCTTCAGCGCCTTTTGTTTATTAGGTTAGATTAGAATATTTATTCAGCTTTGAATACGTTTACATGCAATCTGCGTTACCATATAAAACCTATAAGCATTATTGTTACGAAGTTACATAGTTCCTTTCCCTAAGTTATAGTTAGGTTATAAGATGACATTTATGTAAGTCATTATATTAGTAATTCACGTTGCCGTACAAGGAGCAGCCAAATTAAAACGAGACAGATGGAAGAAAGTAAGTAATGTGTTTATAATTTCAAGAGTAATCGCCACAATTGTTCATACATTTATCCGTTTGTGGGCATAGCCGTCAATGCCCTGATGAAAACATGTTTGCGGTTGACTATGGAAACACGATTGTGCTCAGACGTACACTTAATCCTTCGAAGCAAATTCCACGGCCACTAATTTCTTCTTTCAGGGCTATAAAAATAAGGAAATTACTTGAGGAGAGATCGGGACTGTAAGGAGGATGTGTAAGTGCTTCTCAGCCTACATTCTCCTGCGTAGTCGGAACAACTTCGGCAACATGTGGGCGATCTACCGTCAACATTCCTTGCCCTTTGGACTTGACGCTGCGCTTCAATTTTTGCGAAGTGTCCGTGTACCGCTGTGCGTTGGTGGTGGCGCCGTTATCCTGAAAGTCAATAACTGGCGGGCCCTCGCAGTCAAACGTTAGGGCAATCATGACTTTCCTGGAGCTAGTGTGCACAGCTTTGGATCTTTTCAGTGTGGGTGAGTCTATGTGCTTCCAGTGTTCGCTCTGACGCTCTCTGGCTCCAAAGATGACACCGAGTTTCATCTGTCGGGACAGGTTGCGGGACAGAAAATGATATTATTCATCGTGATAGCGTCCGAGGTGTTGCAATGATGTCGCTGTTCAGCTTTTGCTACTCCGCCAGGCTGTGGGGAACCAACTGCGCACAGATTTTCCGGAATTTCAGATTCTCTGTCATGATGGCGTGATCGGTACCGTGGCTGATGCACCACACGAACCTAATGCCTTGTACCGTATCCGTTGGTCATTTCTGAAAGCAACATCTACCGCAAAAATTACACAAGGAGTAATGACACGGCGAGCATGTTCTGGCTGACTGCTGTCTTCCAATGACCTCCAACCTCCTCTACATTTTATTCCAAGCAAACACACGCGCACGTGACATACTGCGTTTACCACATACGGTAGGCAATCAGGTATAAATTTTACTTTCTAACACTCCTCTGTCATTAGCTTTACACCTTGCTGTTCATCTTTCCCGGAATCTATAGCGAAACTGTACGGACACACGACTCGCTGAACTCACGTCGATCACGTCTCACAGACGAATGTCGCAGCGGAGAACGTTCGCGCTGATCCTTCCTGATTCCTAACTGAGGGCACTTCCATACACAGACCTACCTGTTGTAGCGTCTCCTGGCCAGTCGTCATAAAAAGCATGCGATAGATTTTTTCCGTGTGTGTAAGATCAGTTAAAATATATCGATATAGTGCCACGCACATGGGGAAAGAGAAATAATTTAAACACGAATAAACATGACCAAGTAAAACAATAAAGCAAGACTGTGTAAACATTTCACGAATGTGTTATGTGTGTATGTAGAATATTCATAATTATTTGATGTTCTATGCATTTTTTAACTTTGAACCCATGACATATTACTATCTTGTTAAATAACTTAGTGATTATGATCTGTGCCTCAGATAAAAAGGACAGTTCAGTACATGTATAGATAGTAAAAAGCATTGTAATAATCCTTCTGTTCCCTTTCGGTTTAGTTACGAGTAACACTTGCGTGTTAAGCAAATGTATATGCTAGCCTTGAGTCTTTTGTTCATGAAGTTTGAGATCCGCCACTAGACGAGTTGTTGTAAAAAGCATTTAATTTAACAGAAGCCGCCGTACCAACCTGTGAGGGCAACGGCCGCAGACACGGCACATTTAAGAAATATTTATTTCATGCATCGCAGTTCAAAAAAATGGTTCAAATGGATCTGAGAACAATGGGACTCAACTTCTGAGGTCATCAGTCCCCTAGAACTCAGAACTGCTTAAACCTAACTAACCTAAGGACATCACACACATCCATGCCCGAGGCAGGATTCGAACCTGCGACCGTAGCGGTCACACGGTTCCAAACTGAAGCGCTTAGAACCGCACGGCCACAACGGCCGGCGGCATCGCAGTCGCCTCGCCGTTAAAGCGGGGTAACATAATAATATTTAAGATTTTCTTACAGCTTCCAGCAGTGCCGGCATATTATATCATATTATTCAGTGCATTTCTCAGTTTGATTTGGAAGGTGCTGTGCAACATGTTCTATGCGGCCGCAAAAAATTTAACGCATAACTGTGTTATGTAACTTCCTAGCAGATTAAATCTGTGTGCCCGACCGAGACTTGAACTCGGGAACTTTGCCTTTCGCGGGCAAATGCTCTCCCAACTGAGCTACCGAAGAACAACTCACGCCCGGTACTCACAGCTTTACTTCTGCCAGTACCTCGTCTCCTACCTTCCAAACTTTACAGAAGCTCTCCTGCGAACCTTGCAGAACTAGCACTCCTGAAAGAAGGGATATTGCGGAGACATGGCTTAGCCACAGCCTGGGGGATGTTCCCAGAATGAGATTTTCACTCTGCAGCGGAGTGTGTGCTGATATGAAACTTCCTAGCAGATTAAAACTGAGTGCCCGACCGAGACTCGAACTCAGGACCTTTACCTTTCGCGGGCAAGTGCTCTACCACTTGAGCTACCGAAGCACGACTGACTCCCGGTACTCACAGCTTTACTTCGTTGGGAATTGAGACAAAATTCATCAACCGACCACGGCATAACAGCCCGGACAAGTATAATGTTCATGAGCTTTACTTCTGCCAGTAATTCGTCTCCTACCTTCCAAACTCCGTCTCCCAATCCATGTCTGAACTTAACATATGTGTGCTAGCGTGACTCATACAGCCAAAGCTCTCCTGCGAACCTTGCAGAAGTAGCACTCCTGAAAGAAAGGATATTGCGGAGACATGGTAGAGCACTTGCCCTAGAAAGGCAGAGGTCCCGAGTTCGAGTCTCGGTCGGGCACACAGTTTTAATCTGCTAGCAAGTTTCATATCAGCGCACACTCCGCTGCAGAGTGAAAATCTCATTATGGAAACATCCCCCAGACAATGGCCAAACCATGTCTCCGCAATATCCTTTCTTTCAAGAGTGGTAGTTCTGCAAGTTTCTCAGGAGAGCTTCTGTAAAGTTTGGAAGGTAGGAGACGAGGTACTGGCAGAAGTAAAGCTGTGAGTAGCGGGCGTGAGTCGTTCTTCGGTAGCTCAGTTGGTTGAGCACTTGCCCGCAAAAGGCAAAGGTGAGTTCGAGTCTCGGTCGGGCTGACAGTTTTAATCTGCTAGGAAATTTCATATCAGCGTACACTCCGCTGCAGAGTGAAAATCTCATTCTGTAAACTGTGTTATGACTCATTTTCGCGTTTTGTGGCAAGGTCTGCTCTATAGAACTAAAGCAATATTTTACATTTTTTCCCTGAGATTAAGAGAACGCGGGCTTAGCCGCGCGCGTATTGTAATTAAAAGTATTCAAAAATCCACTGCATAACGTAAACAACATTCAGTTCTGTAACGTTCATTTGAATGTCATTACTGACTTTTCTGAGTACGATGCAAGGTAGTGAGTTCAGATACAGTTTTCCTCTTTTCTTGATAACGTTACAGTAGCAAGTCAATGTTCCCTACATGAGTATCCAGAGCAGATGTGGAAAAGCAATAATTTGATCCACGGTGTGCCACATTTATGATAAAAGTGTTTATTCCGTCTCCCAATCCATGTCTGAACTTAACATATGTGTGCTAGCGTGACTCATACAGCCAAAGTGAAATATTTATTCAACATTACTCAAAGTTACTTGCTTTTATGAAGAAAGAATTACTAAGTAAAGACAGTGTAATAACATTGAATCAAAACCATAGCAGCTAGTTACAAACATTATTGTGTACTGCCATCAGCTCTTAGTTTCAGTTTTATATCACTCTGAACATTGCAACTCCGAACTTTAATATCGTAAAGCAAAGTTACTAGTTACCATGTACCAACTTACTTGCTGCTACACATATATAATCATATCTAAATAAATAAAACCACAAGCCGAATAAAATTAACTCCAAGGGTAAAAAAAAAAAAAATTTGAAGTGGAGTAAGGTAGACGGATTACTACCTACCCAGTGTCCGCTACACGGTCGTTATATAGTGTGTCTCGTTTTCATTTGAAGTGTACTTCGTTTACAAATCTAGTACAGTATGCTACAATGCATATACAACAGACAGCGTGCGAACGAGGAACTCCGGCGTTACAAACAAAACGGATGGCTTAAGCCCTCGCTTGGTCATGCTGAGAAAACACTCGAAAACCGAATAAGGACAGGGTGGACGTATTACAGCTACGTTTTTCTCACTGGTGGGACCTTCCTGCAGACAGCTGATGACTGACAGAAGGAACGCGGCACCAGGTTAGTATTACTCAAGACAGAGGGTCTTGGTGGACCCGAGGACTTGCCGCTCTGGCAAGGCACGGCCATCCCCCTACGCCAGCGCCTCCTTACATAACGAGCATTTTAGTTTCCCACAGGCATTTACCCATCGTATGGGCACTCAAGACCTCTCCAGTGGGTAAGCTTGCTACAGGCTCTGAGTCGTCAGCATGGAGCTGAAGGAGAGCCCTGTGGTGGTTTTTGCGTATCGTCAGCATGGACAAATGCAATGAATATGGATGATACGACACTTTATGGTATTTTGCGGTTTGAATTCACTTTGTTTTTTAGCAAATGCATTGATTTGATTTTGTAAATGATACTGACAATATTATACACATGTATAATGCATTATTCATAGTACAACTTCTCCCGGATAATTATTTTGTTCAAATTGCACAAGAATTCCACCTGACGTAGTGTAATAATGTTGACTGGAAGTTGTGTTCATATCGCTAAATATACAGATCGTACATCAGAGCTTTTATAATTTTTGTCTTCGATGGATTTAATTATTCTTAGCAAATTAATCATGAAAAGGAAGCGCAGAATACCACCCGCACACAACACTGACGTATGCTACCAGAAATATTTTTCTCTGTGATTCGTGCGTAGTTTAATTTTCGCTTCATACATCAGCAGTGAAATCTTGTTCAACAATAAATACCATCAGCCCTGTTCTTAGAAAATGCAGTCGGATTCGATTAATTTTTTCCAGTTCAGTACCGCCGGGGCACATTTATTGCTTACACATCGAATTACTGTTTGCAGTTTCAAGTAATTTAAATTTTCGGCTGTGATAAAAGTTAAGATGGCGGCCAACAAAAGAGAGAGCATTTCTTTTTAATTAAGATTTTCCTGTACTCAGTAAATAATTAGTCATTTACATTAATGCCACCAATAAAATAATTATTAAATTGTTTTGTAAATTAGTTTAACACAAATTTTCAACTAGAAGTACTGACGAAGTTGCTATATAATCGCAACTAACAATGGCTGCGCTTATTGCAGCTATGATAAAACAATTAATAGAAAATTATATTTAAAAGAGGAAGTGTTATTTTAAATAATTAATAGTAAATAGTTTTAACGCATTTGGCTCTATTTGTTTTTTACCCGCAAATGAACATAAAAGTGCAATAATTTTACATTAAATGTTTTCAATTCAACAGACTTCAAATCGATTCACGTCTTACGTCAGCGACGTACATCAGAAGAAGACGACAAAAGGGTAGGCTACAAAAGAAAAGAAAAGAATGACATAGATTAACTAAGAATTTTCTCTGTTTCACATAATTATTATCTTTTCCAGAAGTAATTACGTGTTTGTTGTTGTTGTGGTCTTCAGTCCTGAGATTGGCTTGATGCAGCTCTCCATGCTACTCTATCTTGTGCAAGCTTCTTCATCTCCCAGTACCTACTGCTACCTACATCCTTCTGAATCTGCTTAGTGTAGTCATCTCTTGGTCTCCCTCTAAGATTTTTACCATCCACGCTGCCCTCTAATACCAAATCGGTGATCCCTTGATGCCTCAGAACATGTCCTACCAACTGATCCCTTTTTCTGGTCAAGTTGTGCCACAAACTTCTCTTCTCCCCAATCCTATTCAATACTTCCTCATTAGTTATGTGATCTACCCATCTAATGTTCAGCATTCTTCTGTAGCACCACTTTTCGAAAGCTTCTATTCTCTTCTTATCCAAACTACTTACCGTCCATGTTTCACTTCCATACATGGCTACACTCCATACAAATACTTTCAGAAATGACTTCCTGACACTTAAATCTATACTCGATGTTAACAAATTTCTCTTCTTCAGAAACGCTTTCCTTGCCATTGCCAGTCTACATTTTATATCCTCTCTACTTCGACCATCATCAGTTATTTTACTCCCCAAATAGCAAAACTCCTTTACTACTTTAAGTGTCTCATTTCCTAATCTAACTCCCTCAGCTTCACCCGACTTAATTCGACTACATTACATTATCCTCGTTTTGCTTTTGTTGATGTTCATCTTATATCCTCCTTTCAAGACACTATCCATTCCGTTCAACTGCTCTTTCAAGTCCTTTGCTGTCTCAGACATAATTACAATATCATAGGCGAACCTCAACATTTTTATTTCTTCTCCATGGATTTTAATAACTACTCCGAATTTTTCTTTTGTTTCCTTCACTGCTTGCTCAATATACAGATTGAATAACATCGGGGAGAGACTACAACCCTGTCTCACTCCCTTCCCTACCACTGCTTCCCTTTCATGTACTTCGACACTTATAACTTCCATCTGGTTTCTGTACAAATTGTAAATAGCCTTTCGCTCCCTGTAATTTGCCCCTCCTACCTTCAGAATTTGAAAGAGTGTATTCCAATCAACATTGCCAAAAGCTTTCTCTAAGTCTACAAATGCTAGAATCGTAAATTTGCCTTTCCTTAATCTAGCTTCTAAGATAAGTCGTAGGGTCAGTATTGCCTCACGTGTTCCAACATTTCTACGGAATCCAAATTGATCTTCCCCGTGGTCGGCTTCTACTAGTTTTTCCATTCGTCTATAAAGAATTCGCGTTAGTATTTTGCTACTGTGACTTATTAAACTGATAGTTCGGTATTTTTCTCATCTGTCAACACATGCTTTCTTTGGGATTGGAATTATTATATTCTTCTTGAAGTCTGAGGGTATTTCGCCTGTCTCATACATCTTGCTCACCAGATGGTAGAGTTTTGTCAGGACTGGCTCTCCCAAGGCCGTCAGTAGTTCTAATGGAATGTTGTCTACTCCAGCGGCCTTGTTTCGATTCAGGTCTTTCAGTGATCTGTCAAACTCTTCATACAGTATCGTATCTCCCATTTTATAATCATCTACATCCTCTTCCATTTTCATAATATTGTCCTCAAGTACGGCGCCCTTGTATAGACCCTCTATATACTCCTTCCACCTTTCTGCTTTCCCTTCTTTGCTTAGAACTGGTTTTCCACCTGAGCTCTTGATGTTCATACAAGTGGTTCTCATATCTCCAAAGGTCTCATTAATTTTCCTGTAGGCACTATCTATCTTACCCCTAGTGAGATAAGACTCTACATACTTACATTTGTCCTCTAGCCATCCCTGCTTAGCCATTTTGCACTTCCTGTCGATCTCATTTTTGAGACATCTGTATTCTTTTTTTCCTGCTTCATTTACTGCATTTTTATATTTTCTCCTTTCATCAATTAAATTCAATATTTCTTCTGTTACCCAAGGATTTCTAGTAGCCTTCGTCTTTTTATCTTCTTGATCCTCTGCTGCCTTCAGTACTTCAACCCTCAAAGCTACCCATTCTTCTTCTACCGTATTTCTTTCCCCCTTTCCTGACACTTGTTCCGTTATGCTCTCCCTGAAACTCTCTACAACCACTGGTTCTTTTAGTTTATCCAGGTCCCATTTCCTTAAATTCCCACCTTTTTGCAGTTTCTTTAGTTTTAATCTAGAGGTAATAACCAATAGATTGTGGTCAGAGTCCACATCTGCCCATGCAAATGTCTTACAATTTAAAACCTGGTTCGTAAATCTCTGTCTTACCATTATATAATCTATCTGATACCTTTTAGTATCTCCAGGCTTCTTCCATGTATACAGCCTTCTTTTACGGTTCTTGAACCAAGTGGTAGCTATGATTAAGTTGTGCTCTGTGCAAAATTCTACCAGGCGGCTTCCTCTTTCATTTCTTTGCCCCAGTCCATATTTACCTACTACGTTTCCTTCTCTCCCTTTTCCTACTAGCGAATTCCAGTCACCCATGACTATTAAATTTTCGTCACTCTTCACTATCTCAATAATTTCTTTTATTTGATCATACATTTCTTCAATTTCTTCGTCATCTGCAGAGCTAGTTGGCATATAAACTTGTACTACTGTAGAAGGTGTGGGCTTTGTATCTATCTTGGCCACAATAATGCGTTCACTATGCTGTTTGTAGTAGCTTACCCGCATTCCTACTTTCCTCTTCATTATTAAACCTACTCCTGCATTACCCCTATTTGATTTTGTGTTTATAACCCTGTAGTCACTTGACCAAAAGTCTTGTTCCTCCTGCCACCGAACTTCACTAATTCCCACTATATCTAACTTTAACCTATCCATTTCCCTTTTTAAATTTTCTAACCTATTTGCCTGAATGAATATTATTTAGTTACGTAATTTTCCACACGTTCATGTTCCATTCGTGATAAAAAATATATAAGTATCGTAGATGTTATAGCACTTTCATGGCATGTAGGAACGTTTGTGAGACATGATGACGCGAGCGTCCACGGCAAGTGCCGCTTATACAGTATGTTAACAACTGATGAGCTAGTGCAACGGATTAATGGCGCCTTGGAACGGGAAGTGAAGAGGAGAAGAACAGCTCAGGAGGTAGTGTCCATTGTATGGCAGTTATACAGGGTGTTACAAAAAGGTACGGCTAAACTTTCAGGAAACATTCCTCACACATAAAGAAAGAAAATATGTTATGTGGACATGTGTCCGGAAAGCTTACTTTCCATGTTAGAGCTCATTTTATTACTTCTCTTCAAATCACATTAGTCATGGAATGGAAACATACAGCAACAGAACGTACCAGCGTGACTTCAAACACTTTGTTACAGGAAATGTTCAAAATGTCCTCCGTTAGCGATGATACATGCATCCACCCTCCGTTGCTTGGAATCCCTGTTGCACTGATGCAGCCCTGGAGAATGGCGTATTGTATCACAGCCGTCCACAATACGAGCACGAAGAGTGTCTACATTTGGTACCGGCGTTGCGTAGACAAGAGCTTTCAAATGCCCCCATAAACGAAAGTCAAGAGGGTTGAGGTCAGGAGAGCGTGGAGGCCATGGAATTGGTCCGCCTCTACCAATCCATCGGTCACCGAATCTGTTATTGAGAAGCGTACGAACACTTCGACTGAAATGTGCAAGAACTCCATCGTGCATGAACCACATGTTGTGTCGTACTTGTAAAGGCACATGTTCTAGTACCACAGGTAGATTGTCCCGTATGAAATCTTGATAACGTGTTCTATTCAGCGTAGGTGGAAGAACATGGGGCCCAATCAAGACATCACTAACAATGCCTGCCCAAACGTTCACAGAAAATCTGTGTTGATGACGTGATTGCACTATTGCGTATGGATTCTTGTCAGCCCACACATGTTGATTGTGAAAATTTACAATTTGATCACGTTGGAATCAAGCCTCATCCGTAAAGAGAACATTTGCACTGAAATGAGGATTGACACATTCTTTGATGAACCATTCGCAAAAGTGTACCCGTGGAGGCCAATCAGTTGTTGATAGTGCCTGCACACGCTGTACATGGTACGGAAACAACTGTTTCTGGCGTACCACTCTCCATACAGTGTCGTGGTCAACGTTACCTTGTACAGCAGCAACTTCTCTGACGCTGACATTAGGGTTATCGTCAACTGCACGAAGAATTGCCTCGTCCATTGGAGGTGTCCTAGTCGCTCCAGGTCTTCCCCAGTCGCGAGTCATAGGCTGAAATGTTCCGTGCTCCCTAAGACGCCGATCAATTGCTTCGAACGCCTTCCTGTCGGGACACCTTCGCTGTGGAAATCTGTCTCGATAGAAACGTACCGCGCCACGGCTATTGTCCCGTGTTAATCCATACATCAAATGGACATCTGCCAACTCCGCATTTGTAAACATTGGCCTGACTGCAAAACCGTGTTCGTGATGAACACTTAACGTGTTGATGCTAAGTACTGATGTGCTTGATGCTACTTAGAGTAATGAGTCGCATGTCAACACAAGCACCGAAGTCAACATTACCTTCCTTCAATTGGGACAACTGGCGGTGAATCGACGAAGTACAGTACATACTGACGAAACTAAAGTGAGCTCTAACATGGAAATTAATCGTTTCCGGACACATGGCCACATAGCATCTTTTCTTTATTTGTGTGTGAGGAATGTTTCCTGAAAGTTTGGCCGTACATTTATGTAACACCAGGTATATCGCCAGCCAAAGATCAAATGTTAAGACAAAAGTGTAGCATTCTGGAGGGCAGTAGAGAGAAGATGTGGGTAAAAACCACTTAGCTCTGGAGTGGAGATCGATTTCTTTCGAAACACCTTGTGTTCATGACTTCATAGTCAGGACACGGTGTTAACTTGCACTTCGTGCTGAGCGTACCGGTTCTGTCTAATCGGAGCTGTACTGATTTTCATTATAGTCTACTCTTGGATGTTATTTCACTCTGTTGCTCATTTTCATGAGCATTCGACTTTTTTTTCATTTCTGATGTCTCAATTCCGACTCTGAACCTAGAGTTTCTTTCACAGTCCGATTGCAATACTGATTCTAGATTTTACTGTACTGCCAGTTCTAATAAGCTTCCTTCTTCTGTTCAGTTCCGATCCGTTTGGAATTCCTTTCCATGCATAACTACATTCCATTTCATGCTATCCGATGCTCAAGTCGTTTCTCGTCCTGCTTTTGATTCAGAGATAGCATTCCGACTCCGACCTAAAGCTCCATCTGCAGTACGTGTTCGACGACAGATCAGATGAACGAAACACCTAACACCAGAATAGTTGAACTGCGATGAAGACGGTTAGTGGGTTAAGGTGCTAAAGAGTGATATCATCAGTGACCTTGCATGAATTAAATGGAGAAGAACGTGGTGAAAGTTTTTTAAAAAAAACAATGAATTGACAAATCATGCTGTAGCCGCGAGGAATGAGAACACAACGATGAGATATAATCATAATAATTAAAGACCAACGATAGAAGACAGACAAAATACAGCAGAATCACTAGGTAATGTCAAGGATAAAATACACTTCTGGCCATTAAAGTTGCTACACCACGAAGATGACGTGCTACAGACGCGAAATTTAACCGACAGGAAGAAGATGCTGTGATATGTAAATGATTAGCTTTTCAGAGCACTCACACAAGGTTGGCGCCTGTGTCGACGCCTACAACGTACTGACATGAGGAAAGCTTCCAACTTATTTCTCGTACTCAAACAGCAGTTGACCGGCGTTGTCTGGTGAAACGTTGTTGTGATGCCTCATGTAAGGAGGAGAAATGCGTACCATCACGTTTCCGACTTTGATAAAGGTCGGATTGTAGCCTATCGCGATTGCGGTTTATCGTATCGTGACATTGCTGCTCGCGTTGGTCGAGATCCAATGACTGTTAGCAGAATATGGAATCGGTCGGCTCAGGAGGGTAATACGGGACGCCGTGCTAGATCCCAACGGCCTCGTATCACTAGCAGTTGAGATAACAGCCATCTTATCCGCATGGCTGTAACGGATCGTGCAGCCACGTCTCGATCCCTGAGTCAACAGATGGGGACGTTTGGAAGACAACAACCATCTGCACGAACAGTTCGAGGACGTTTGCAGCAGCATGAACTATCAGCTCGGAGACCATTGCTGCGGTTACCTTTGACGCTGCATCACAAAGAGGAGCGACTGCGGTGGTGTAGTCAGCGACGAACCTCGGTGCACGAATGGCAAAAAGTAATTTTTTCGGATGAATCCACGTTCTGTTTACAGCATCGTGATGGTCGCATCCGTATTTGGCGACATCGCGGTGAACGCACATTGGAAGCGTGTATTCGTCGTCATCGCCATACTGGCGTATCACCCGGCGCGATGGTATGGGGTGCCATTGGTTACATGTCTCGGTCACTTCTTATTGGCGTTGACGGCCCTTTGAACAGTGGACGTTACATTTCATGTGTATTAAGAGCCGTGGCTTTACCCTTTATTCGATCCCTGCGAAACCCTACATTTCAGCAGGATAATGCACGACCGCATGTTGCAGGTCCTGTACAGGCCTCTCTGGATTCAGAAAATGTTCGACTGCTGTCCTCGCCAGCACATTCTCCAGATCTCTCACCAACTGAAAACATCTAGTCAATGGTAGCCGAGCAACTGGCTCGTCACAACACGCCACTCACTTATCTTGATGAACTGTGGCATCGTGTTGAAGCTCCATGGGCAGCTGTACCTGTACACGCCATCCAAGCTCTGCTTGACTCAATGCCCAGGCGTATCAAGGACGTTATTACGGCCAGAGGTGGTTGTTCTGGGTACTGATTTCTCCGGATCGATGCACCCAAATTGCGTGAAAATGTAAAACATGTCAGTTCTAGTGTAATATGTTTGTCCAATGAATACCTGTTTATCACCTGCATTGATTCTTGGTGTAGTAATTTTAATGCTCAGTAGTGTATCATTAGAGACGCAGACTGTGGCTGGGTGTCCACTTACAGCTAATGGGTGACCGATCCACTCTGTGACACGTTAAAATCTCGCACTCAATATTACGGGGAGAAGTCCTAAAATCACACAAAATCCTAAAACAGAAACCACACTCGCTTTATTATCATTTAAAATACAGAGCAGGTCCTATGGAAGACTGAGATCTGCCCTCAGGTTACAATATAAACACACTCAATGAAAGTACGTCGGATCGACTGCGAGGGAGCCCTGTCAAATAGACACAGTTGTGGGATAAGAGTCTTTACTTGCTTTACTCGCTCAGATGGACCGACAGCTGTCGAACACCCCTCGGCTGACAGTTAAGGATAGTAATCCGCTTCACTCTCACAAATGGACCGAAGCACTCAACTGCCGACAGCTGTCGATCATCCGCCACGTGCCTACCGCTCGGCCATTTACATCCGCGACAGCTGCTCATCACAATTCATCTCCCACTGACCCACGATTCTCTGCCGCCTACAGTCGATACAAGACGTGGGTGAGATCTAGGTCAGAGCTCACTGAATCCTATAAACGCAGTCAGTGCGGCGTGTGAGCTTCCTGAGCTCCAAGACCATTTACGCATATTTTACGGATTTCCTTATTTTAATAACCGTTTAAAATCATTATCCCTGTTCATCATTTAGTTATTTAGATGTATTGTCCACATGCAGGACTGGAAGTCTTGCTTCAACAAGGACGTGAAGTTCGTTTTGATTATTGACGCTCAAGCCTGGTACCCATACAAAAGGCAATATTTAATCATTTCCTATACCTGAGCACAGTATAATGCGTGGCGGAGAGTACCCTCCACCACAACTAGGCGTTTCCTCTCCTGTTCCAATCTAAGACAGAGGGAAGAATGACTGTCTATATGCCTCCGTATGAGCCCTAATTTCTCGTATCTTGTCTTTGTGGTCCCTGCGTGAAATCGTTCTGGAGTCAGCTTCAAATGACGTTTCTCAGTAGTGTTCTTCGAAATGAATGTCTTCTTCCCTCCAGGGACTCAGGGATTCCCCCTTGAGCTCCCTAAGCAAATCTATACCATTTGCATGCTGATCGAACCTACCGGTACAAATTTGGAAGCTCGCTTCTACATTGCTTGGATGTCTCCTGCCATGCGGCCTGACAACCAGGAATGAAGATCTGATGTGTCACTTCATGTCATGGAAAACACAAAGGTACGACTACGATATTTTGTTGCCCTTCAGGGAAGGCTATCCTGGGCTTACATTTGAGCCAGCAAGGTCACCGAATCTCTCTCTAATAGTGAGCATCCTCCAACCAGCCCGGTATTTGACGACGTAAGGCGAAAACTGGACAGAATCTGGCACGACATCCGTCAGGAGGACGTACCTCCAGTCAATACTAAGCCAAATAACTGCTTGCATAAAGACCAGGGGTAGACCCACACATTATTGATATGCTCATTTTCTGAAACTGCTTTTGCACTGAATAAGTCATCCATTTCTTCTGAAGTTCAAATCATTTGTTGTTCTGTACATGTACTACAAATCTACCGATTTCCTTACTGAATTCCTTACTGAAAATTCCTTACTGAAGCGTCTTCTTAGTGTCTTAGTGTGTATGTGTATATTATCTCTCCCTGTGGGTATGTACATGTACGTGAGGGTTTAGACAATGAACAGCCAAACAATCTGGTAGACCTGCCTAATATCGTGCGGGGCCCACGCGAGTATGCAGAAGTGGCATGGACTCGAGTATTGTCTGAAGTAGTTCTGGAGGGAATTGACACCATGAATCGTTCAGGGCTGTCCACAAATCCGTAAGAGTACGAGGGAGTGGAGATCTCTTCTGAACACAACGCTGAAAGGCATCCCAGATATGCTCAATAATGTTCACGTCTGGAGAGTTTGGTGGCCAGCGGAAGTGTGTAAACACAGAATAGTGTTCTTGGATCCACTCTCCAGCAATTCTGGAAGCATGGGGTGTAGTGTTGTCCTTCTGGAATTGCCCAAATCCGTCAGAATGCTCAATGGACATGAATGAATGCCGGTGATGAGACAGCACGTTTAGGTACATGTCATCTGTCAGAGTCAAATCTAGATATATCACTCCAACCGCATTTCACACCCCCCACGCCATTACAGTGCCTCCACCAGCATGAGCAGTCCCGTGCTGACATGCAGGGTCCTTGGGTGCATGAAGTTGTCTCAATAACCATGCAAGTCCGTCCGTTCCATACAATTTGAAACGAGACTTGTCCGATCAGACAACATGTTTCCGGCCATCAACAGTCCAATGTTGGTGTTGACAGGCAAGAGTGAGGTGTAAAGCTTTGAGTCGTGCAGTCATCAAGAGTACATGAATGGGCGTTCAACTCCGAAAGCCCATATCGATGATGTTTCGTTGAATTTTTCGCACTCTGGCCCTTGTTGAGGGCCCAGCACTGAAAATTGAAGCAATTTACGGAGGGGTTGCACTTCCGTGACGCTGAACGATTCTCTTAAGTCATCGTTGGTCCCTTTTTGCAGGATCTTTTTCCAGCAGCAGCGATGTCAGTGATTCGATATTTTACCGTATTCCATATATTCACCGTACACTCGTAACGTGGTCGTTATGGAAAAATCCCCACTCCATCGTACCTAGGAGACGCTGTGTCCCATCGCTCGTGCGCCGACTACAGCACCACCTTCAAACACTTTTAAACCTTGATAACCTGCCATTGTAGTAGCAGTAACCGATCTAACAACTGATCCGACATCTGTCTTACATAGACGTCGTCGAACGCAGCGCCGTATTCTGTCTGTTTATACGACACTGTATTTGAATACACATGACTATGTCAGCTTCTTTGGCGCTTCAGTGAATGTGTGTGTGTGTGTGTGTGTGTGTGTGTGTGTGTGTGTGTGTGTGTGCTCCTCTCTGGTACTTCCAATATCTCTGAATTAATCTCTCTATCTATATACACTCCTGGAAATGGAAAAAAGAACACATTGACACCGGTGTGTCAGACCCACCATACTTGCGAGAGGGCTGTACAAGCAATGATCACACGCACGGCACAGCGGACACACCAGGAACCGCGGTGTTGGCCGTCGAATGGCGCTAGCTGCGCAGCATTTTTGCACCGCCGCCTTCAGTGTCAGCCAGTTTGCCGTGGCATACGGAGCTCCATCGCAGTCTTTAACACTGGTAGCATGCCGCGACAGCGTGGACGTGAACCGTATGTGCAGTTGACAGACTTTGAGCGAGGGCGTAAAGTGGGCATGCGGGAGGCCGGGTGGACGTACCGCTGAATTGCTCAACACGTGGGGCGTGAGGTCTCCATAGTACATCGATGTTGTCGCCAGTGGTCGGCGGAAGGTGCACGTGCCCGTCGACCTGGGACCGGACCGCAGCGACGCACGGATGCACACCAAGACCGTAGGATCCTACGCAGTGCCGTAGGAGACCACACCGCCACTTCCCAGCAAATTAGGGACACTGTTGCTCCTGGGGTATCGGCGACGACCATTCGCAACCGTCTCCATGAAGCTGGGATACGGTCCGGCACACCGTTAAGCCGTCTTCCGCTCACGACCCAACATCGTGCAGCCCGCCTCCATTGGTGTCGCGACAGGCGTGAATGGAGGGACGAATGGAGACGTGTTGTCTTCAGCAATGAGAGTCGCTTCTGCCTTGGTGCCAATGATGGTCGTATGCGTGTTTGGCACCGTGCAGGTGAGCGCCACAATCAGGACTGCATATGACCGAGGCACACAGGGCCAACACCCGGCATCATGGTGTGGGGAGCGATCTCCTACACTGGCTGTACACCTCTGGTGATCGTCGAGGGGACACTGAATAGTGCACGGTACATCCAAACCGTCATCGAACCCATCGCTCTATCATTTCTAGACCGGCAAGGGAACTTGCTGTTCCAACAGGACAATGCACGTCCGCATGTATCCCGTGCCACCCAACTTGCTCTAGAACGTGTAAGTCAACTACCCTGGCCAGCAAGATCTCCGGATCTGTCCCCCATTGAGCGTGTTTGGGACTGGATGAAGCGTCGTCTCACGTGGTCTGCACGTCCAGCACGAACGCTGGTCCAACTGAGGCGCCAGGTGGAAATGGCATGGCAAGCCCTTCCACAGGACTACATCCAGCATCTCTACGATCGTCGCCATGGGAGAATAGCAGCCTGTATTGCTGCGAAAGGTGGATATACACTGTACTAGTGCCGACATTGTGCATGCTGTGTTGCCTGTGTCTATGTGCCTGTGGTTCTGTCAGTGTGATCATGTGATGTATCTGACCCCAGGAATGTGTCAATAAAGTTTCCCCTTCCTGGGACAATGAATTCACGGTGTTCTTATTTCAATTTCCAGGAGTGTATATTGAAACACAGTTACAGTGTATACAGAGATAACAAGCATGCGCGAGACACGATTCATTTCCGTGAGCCGCACATTTCAATTCAGTGGTTTACCACAGACACGGTGGGGATGTGGTATGCACACTGTGTGGACTGACACGTTAGTATTACAAGTTCCATGTTTCACACCCTATGATCGACGATGTTTTACACCTTATTATCGACGAAGCTATGTCTTCATGGGGGATATTGACGCCAGACCCACGTGTTGCAACTCCCTAGTTACAGCAGTATGTTTGAGAAAGTGTTCACCATTCGATCCATCCGTGGTATACAGATTACTGTCAAGTTCATGGCTAGAGAGAATTCTGTGTTGTACTGCGGATTAGTTTTTCTTCTTTTTACAACACGCACTCAAAAGAAATTGAGACAGACGGAAAGTTTTTTAGTGCTTCAAAAGTAATCACCGTAACTATTAATACACATTCCTCTTTGTCATTGTGTTCACGACAGAACGTTTTCGGTGGCCTGCCCAACCATGATTGTAACCAGGCATCCACCTCTTGGTCCGAAGCATATCGACGGCTACGAATATCTTCCTTCAGGTCTCCAAAAATATGAAAATCGCGTGGGGAGGGATCTGGTTGTATGGAAAATGTGTAAGAGGTTCCCAGCAAAATTCCTGCAGCGTAGTCCAAAAGCTCGGGAATGTTGACGGATGTTATAAATGTGTTGCAGGATAATGCCATCCACATATTCCCATGCTGATTTCGACCATGCTGCAGCAACTTTACTGGAAAGCCCTTGTAAACGTCTTCCATTCAGTCGATCTCTCTTTATTCGATCTCAATATTTTTGGAACCCTGAGTTTCGTAGACAACAGCAAACATTTTTCCATGAAGGCATGTTCCTACACATGTCTCTTGGTACTGGTTCTCGAAACGTAGTGAGAAAGCTTATCCTAGGTAACTTGTCAGTTTTTCCAGCTCAGGGTTTTCAGCATTTCTGTCAAACAAATAACTGTATTTGACCATTCATGCTGACTTCCTTCATATACGTACAGCTTCCCCTGTTATTCCTATTTGGCGTGGATCCCAAACTTTATCTTCGTTCCTCTCCGTTAACGCTTATCCCGTGTAGTTGCAGTGCCCAGTATAATGAAGTTTTGCAAAATGGACTTCATTTAAGTTTATGAATGCGTGCGCTTCCTGTCTCCGCAACGGTAAATTACGCAAGGGAAGTAAGCAGCGCGCGACACCTGTTGGTGAAGTTTTAAACATTGATCTGTGTGCGATTGTGTTTTAACTGTGCATGTGTAGTATTTTCTTAGGAGAAAAATTGGGACCAGCCCAGTATTTGGACGAACCAACCTAAAAATCGCAGTCAAGCTTTGCAAATACTGAATACTTGGTGCTTCGAGATTGTAAGTATTTACTAAAAGACATCTTATCAACGGCAATATTTTAAATAGAGTTCATGGTGTTAACAAAATACCCTTTATTGCCGAAGCTGGCTGGTGTATCAATCACACTCGTTTAACCTTTATACAGACTCGACACGGATCTGGCTCGCAGTCCTATCTCGCAAGTTAATACAACGCGCGTTACGTTCTACACATCCGACACCGTTATGTAATTTTGTAGAATGGGTCCGACGAACAATTTTAAAGCTATCTCACAGCATATCCTCAGTAATCTTTCAATTAATCAACGTCTGCGATGTGAAGTACGTACCTATTACTGAACATATGTGATCATTCCATTTCATACCATCGACAAACTGTTGCACCCTGGTATTTGTAAGAGCTGACTAATTCCATTTGTGACTTATTGGTATTGCAGGAATAGACTGCTGCATCTATTTGTTTTGCGATGACTATTTTCGCAATTCATACTGCAGCCCCCTTCGGTTTCAATAATTACGGAGTCAGAGGCACAAAAACGTGTATTAATTGTGTTTACAGCAGTTCGAGGATTAAACTGGAGCAGCTGTTGTTTGGTTGTTGTTGTGCTCTTTGCTCCAATCAGTGGTTTGATGTAATTCTTCGAACTACTCTGTGGTGATTAAGCCTCTTAGTCTCCATACAACTACTGCAATATGTGAGGGTCGTTCGTGAAGTAAGGTCAGGATTGCAGTAGCAAATAGAATGCAGCACGAACACTGAAAAGCACATGCACACTGACGTCCGGTATGCCTTACACGTCAAACGACGCCATTTTCATGTTATTCTCGCAGTGTAATGCTTACAATGTCGGTTCAGAATGTTCAACATAGCTGAGTGTCCCCTGACAGTGAAGTGCGGTCAGTGATACAGTTTTGACAGAAAGGAATACTGCACCAGCAGCAATTCATCGACAGATAAGTATGGACCTAATGTGATGAATAACAGCAAAGTGCGTTAATGGGTGATAGCTTTCACATACGTACTGGATAATGTCCAAAATGAACCGTGAACTCACGAAACTGAATCAAAGCTGAGGACGAAAAGATTAGGGAAGATCAGCGATTTGCAGTATCAGTTCTAGTACTGTAATTTCCGAATGTGGCTGGAACCACTTTGCACGAAACTATCTCCGAAAAGTTGCAGTTGGGCAGTTCCGAGAATTGGGTGCACTTTGGGTGCTTACTGGGAAACACAGAATGGAAGGAATGGAAGGAAGGTGACCAATTTTTAGAGACCTGGATTTCTTACATAACCTCAGAGATAAAGTGTCAATCAGTGGAATGACATCACGCAACATCACCAGTCAAACTCAAGGGCAAACAAACAATATCAATATGCAAGGTTCTGGCAATCATTATTGAGATAAACGTGGGGTCTTATTAGTCTTATTTACGCAGCAACGGACAGCAATAAAAGCAGACACTCACTGCGCTACGCTGTATATGCTTCGACCTGCAATACATAATAATCGACATTTCCTTCCGACATCTGTAGTTTTGTTACCTCTTATCAATGCTACAAAGCATTCTGTCATTCACACCGAAAAATTTATCGGACATTTTGGATGAAAAGAAATTGTCCACACAATGTACAGTTCAGGCGTGGCGCCGAGTGATTTTCACTTGTAACTCCACCTAAAGGTGTTTTTCGGCGGCAAGCTCTTCATAACAGTTGGTGAGGTGAAAGAAGCAGTTAAATACTGGTTATCTTCACAGGCGGCAGAATTTTATGACTTGCGAAACTCACCTTGCCCTTTTCTCATATGATATACTGTGAACTATAGACGAAGGACAAGAGGCAGGTGCCATGTTTATTGATTTCCGGAAGGCGTTTCAGACGCCGTATCATTGCACGCTGTTAACGACGGTAAGAGCATATGGAAAACGTTCACAGATATGCGAGCGGATCGAAGGCTTCTTAAGTTGTAAAACCCAGTATGTTGATGTTGTTGATCAGAGACAGGAGCATCGTCAGGAGTGCAACTGGGAAGTGTGACAGGTCCTCTTCACGCATAATTTATTTGGCGAACGGGGTGGGTAGCAGTCTGCAATTGTTTGCTGATGATTCTGTGGGATGTGGTAAAGTTTCGAGGTTCAGTGACTGTAGGAGGATACAAGACATCTTACATTAA
This sequence comes from Schistocerca gregaria, assembly GCF_023897955.1. Classification (NCBI taxonomy): domain Eukaryota; kingdom Metazoa; phylum Arthropoda; class Insecta; order Orthoptera; family Acrididae; genus Schistocerca; species Schistocerca gregaria. The sequence continues at coordinate 130,041,102 of NC_064921.1, read as the reverse complement.
ATTTATAAGTTATGTGATGAATCGCAGATATCTCTAAAAGCAGAAAAATGTAACTGAATGCACATGAGTGGGGGGAAACAAACCCGTAATATACTGAACAGCATTAGAAGTGTCCTGCTTGACACAGTCACTACGTTTAAACATCTGGGTGTAACGCCGATACGCGATATCAAATGGAACGAGAATGTGAGGGTTGTGATAGGACAGGCGAATCGTCGACTTCGTTTTAGTGGCGGAATTCAACGAAAATGTCGTTCATCTGTAAAGGAGACCACACATATATGACGCAAGTGTGACCTATCCTTCACAAATGCTCTAGTGTTTGGGGTCCGTACCAGAGACGGGCTGCTAGACCTCTTGGCGGAAGGTGTGGTCGCAGCTCCCGGTATAGAGGAGTTGGTCAGCTCTAAGGTAAACTTTGCGCTTCGCGATACCGGCAGATTCGAACAACACATAAGGGCGGCAGGGACGCTTCGGAAACTCAAATGGGAATTCGTGGAGGGAAGGCGATGTCCTTTCGAGAAACACTATTGAGAAAATTTAGAGAACCGGCATTTGAAGGTGACTACCGAACGATTCTTCTGCCGACAAGATACATTGCGCGTCAGGACCACGAAGATATGATACGAGAAATTATGGCTCATATGAAGCCATATAGACAGCCGTTCTTCCTTCGCTCTGTTTGCGAGTGGAGCAGGACACGAAATGGCTAATATTGGTAAATCGTACCCTCTGTCACTCTTCTGAAAACAGTCCATGCTGTCTCATGTTTTATAAGAAATCGCAAATTATTTTATGAGTAATCATTTGAACCTCCTCGTTGCATTCATCAATTTGTTTCGGTCTCCAAGACCCCCCCCCCCCCCTTCCACGCATTCTTCCATTACTAAATTCACGGTTCCTTCACGCCTCGACACGTGACTTATCAGTAATCCCTTCGTTTAATAAAGTTGACATAAATTTCTTTTTTTCCCCACTTAGATACAGTAGCACCTAATTAGTTAGTCCAAGTACCCATCTAATCTTCAGTATTTTTCTGTAGAACCGCATTTCTCTTCTGACCTACTTATCGTCCACCTTTCTTTACCGTACAGGTCTACACTAGATTGCAGATAAATGCCTTCCCAACGCTTAAATTTGTGTTCGACGTTATTAAATTTCACTTGTCCAGAAATGCTTTTCATAGTACTGCCCCTCTGCATTTTAGGTCCTCTCTATTTCTGCCTTCTTCACTTGATTTGCTGCTTAAATAGCAAAACTCACCTCATACTTTTATTGTCTTGTTTACTAATCCAATTACTTGTGCATCACCTGATTTAATTCGCCTGTATTGCATTACCATCATTTTAGTTTTCTTGATCATGTTGTAACCTCTTTTCAAGACACTCTCCATTGCATTCAGCTGCTGTCCCAGTCCCTATTCGTCTCTGACAGTACTAGAGTGTCATCAGCAAACTACAAAGTCCTTATTTCTTGCTCTTGAAGTTCAACAGCCTTTCCAATTTTCACCTTCTTTCCTTTACTACTTCTTCTAAGTAAAGGCTGAACAGCAACGGAGACAGACTACAACCTTGTCTCACTGGCTTCTCAACCAACGCTTGCCTTTCATGAGGTTGGAGTTCCATGGCTGTAGTCTGTGCAAGTTGTAAATAACCTTCCGCTACCTGTATCTTATCTTTCCCACCTTCAGAGTATGTTCAAATGGTTCAAATGGCTCTGAGCACAATGGAACTTAACGTCTATGGTCATCAGTCCCCTAGAGCTTAGAACTACTTAAACCTAACTAACCTAAGGACATCACCACAACACCCAGTCATCACGAGGCAGAGAAAATCCCTGCCCCGCCGGGAATCGAACCGGGGAACCCGTTCAGAGTATGTATTTAAATCAACATTACCGAAAGCTCTCTCTAAATTTGGAAATGCCCTTCTTCACCGTATCTCCTAAGATATGTGATAGGACCAGTAGTGTCCCGTGTGTTCGCATATTTCCCTAGAATCATCCCTGAGATCACTCATGAGGTCAGTTCCTAACATTCTTCGTGCCAGTAGCTTGCAAACATTATTTACTAAACTGGTAATTCGGTAATGTTCACACTTGCCACTTCCTGATTTGTTTGGATTTGGAAATAACACGTTAGTCTGTCGTCTGAAGGTATGGCGCCTCTCTATGATATATCTTGCACACGAAATGGAATGGTTTCTTCGTTGGTGGCTCTTCCAAAGATCTCAATAACTCTGAGTGAATGGATACTACTTCATTTTAAAGAAAACAGGGATGATAAAACATAACAAAGTTACGCCACACTGCGTGATGGAAATCTGAGAGACGCGTTCACAGGACACTTGCGGTGTGCTGTGCGTATCTATGGCTGGAGTGCGCAGACATGACGCCGCCCTTGAAGACCTCGACAGTTCACCGACACCGACGACGCAGGCCGTCCCGCTGGGACATGATTACTAGTTTACGAGCGCAGCGGCGCCTCACTAACCACTATGACGCCCGGTTCGTTGCGACGTTAGACGACGCGACGCCCTCTCCAGGGGACTCACCGGCGCCAAAAGGCGTCAGGCGACCCTAGAGGAGGTCGCCCAAACAGGACGGACCAGCTCTTCACTAACGTAGGCGCTGTCCCATGCGTTGAGGCCTACTAACTGTACCAACTGTTAGACTCCTAGAGTGTGTCAGTACACCTTCGTTGTCGGGTCATAAGGAGAAGTGCACACAGGAATGTCGTGGCGCTGACGTCTGGAGGTGGCAATGCGGGACTTTCACTGGACGCGGGCACGACTTGGGCAGAAACCAGAATTGTGTGGCCTTGCGAGAAGATCGGGCAACAAAACTGTGCCGAACGACTCTCCTCTAGAAAAATCAAGACTGTTCATGGCCACTGTTTACGTAGAAAAACAGTTCGACAATGCAAAACAGGCCAAGATGCTCGACATTTCTAGCAAAAACTAGAGAGCTATAGAGAAAGATGCATAATCTCTCTATACGCTGAAGAGCCAAAGAAACTCGTACACCCGCCTATTATTGCATAGGGTCCCTGCGAGCACGCAGAAGTGCCGCAACACGACGTGGCATGCACTCAACTAATGTCTGAAGTAGTACAGGAGGGAACTGACAACATGAATTCTGCAGACCTGACAATAAATCCGTAAGAAAACGAGGGGGGTGGAGATCTCTTCTGAACAGCACTTTGCAAGGCTCCCAGATACAGCTAATAGTGTTCCTGTATGCAGAGTTTGGCAGCCAGCTGTCGTGTTTAAACTCAGAAGATTGTTCTTGGAGCCACTCTATAGGAATTCTAGACGTGTGGGGTGTTGCGTTGCTCTGCTGGAATTGCCCAAGTCCGATGGAATGCACAATGGACCCGAATGGATGCACATGGTCAGACAGGATGCTTACGTATGTGTCACCTGTCAGAGTCGTATCTGGACTTATCAGGGGTCCTATATCTTTCCAACTAAACACGCCCCGCGTCATTACAAAGCCTCCACCTTCTCGAACAGTTCCCTGCTGACATACAGGGTCCATAGATTCATGAGGCTGTCTCCATACCTGTACACGTCCATCCCCTCGGTACCATTTGAAATGAGACTCGTCCGACCAGGCAACTTGCTTCCATTCGCCAACAGTCCAACATCGGTGTTAACGGGCTCAGGCCAGGAGTAAACCTTTGTGTTGTGGAGTCATAAAAGGTACACGAGTGGGTCTTCGGCTCCGAAAACCCATATTGATGATGTTTCATTGAAATATTCCCAAGTTGGCACTTGTTGATGGTCTAGATTTGAAATCTATAGAAATTTGCAGGAGGTTTGCACTTCTGTAGTCGTTGGTCTCGCTGTTGCAGGATCTTTTTCCGGCCGCGGCGATGCCGGAGATTTGGTGTTTCACAGGATTCCTGATATTTACGATACATTCGTGTAATGGTGGTACGGGAAAATCCCACTTCATGGTTACCTTGGAGATACTGTGCCCCATCGTTCGTGCGCCGACTATAGCACCAAGTTTGAACTTAATGCAATCTTGAAAACCTGCCATTCTATTAGTAGTAACCGACCTAACAGCTGCGCCGACACTCGTTGACTTACATAGACGTTGTCGAACGCAGTGCCGTATTCTACCTGTGTGCATACCTCTGTATTTGAATACGCATGCCTATACCATTTATTTGGCGCTTCGGTGTACAAAACGCAAGCCGGCCGGGTGGCCGAGCGGTTCTAGGCGCTACAGTCTGGAACCGCGCCACCGCCACGGTCGCAGTTTCGAATCCTGCCTAGGGCATTGATGTGTGTGATTTCCCTAGGTTTAAGTAGTTCTAAGTTCTAGGGGACTGATGACCTCAGGAGTTAAGTCCCATAGAGCTCAGAGCCATTTGCATTTTTTTGCACAAAACGCAATGTCCTGACTGAGTGGCTCATCATCGCCAAGCCCAAACCACATAGGACAGAGACATGAAATTTGGAGAAGGTGCGGATCCTATACTTTAGGTGTCTTTTAAGAACGGATTTTCTTACATTCCAACCCTAAGAGAGTGAAATAGGGATGAAGGGACTTTTAGGAATAATTCGCTATTACTGCAATTTTGAAACTAGGGCTATTAAAACTGGTGTCTGGTTTTTCGCTCAGAAATAAAGAAATAATGTTTCAGCATTGTTGTCAATTTAACTCTATAGGCTGAAATAGTATGTGAAAGCCTTGTTTGAAAATATATCGTAGTTGAAAAGGTACTAAAATATTTAAAGGCTATATGTATGGACAGTTGTATTTGACTTCTCAGTTACAAATAAAAAAAATAAGATTTTCAGAATTTTTGGAAATTGAACTTTTAAGGGGGTGAATAGGAGATATTTCATGATAATGTTTTATTATCAAAGCATTTTGAAAGCTAAGTCAATGAAAATTTAAATCTGGCTTTTCAGTTAGAAATAAAAAAAAGCCGTGTTTTTGGAAATTTGACCACTATGGGAGTGGGAGGGGAATACAGTTTTTATGAAAATACTCCATTATGGAAGCACTTTTGAAGCTAAATGAATTAAAATTTTTATTTGGCCTCTCTGTTAGAAATAAAACATACGCATGGCACTGCTGTTGGCATTTCATCCCCTAAGGAGGTGGAATAGGGCGAATGCAAATGAGCGTTTGGCGTCATTGGCCGGGAGGCCGCTTGCGGAGCAGGTCCGGCCGCCTTAGTGCGGGTCTTATTACATTTGGCGCCACATTGGGCGACCAGCGCGCCGGATGGGGAGGAAATGATGATGAAGACAACACAACACAACACCCAGTCCCTAAGCGGAGAAATCCCCGACCCAGGGGGATCGAACCCGGACCCCTTAGGACGGCAGTCCGTCACGCTGACCATTCAGCTATCGGAGCGGACGTAATAGGGGTGAAACGATTTATGAAAAACATTTCATTTCGAAAGGATTTTTGTAGCTAAATCTTTGAAAATTGGTTTTGCCTTCTAGGTTAGAGACGAAAAAATTCGCGTTTCATCAATTTTGGAAACTGAACCTCTAAGGGGCTGAAATAGGGTTAGTTTGACTTACTGGCTTACAATCGTTCAGCCCAAACCGCAACGCACAGAAACTTTAAGTTTGGAGGTTGTGTGGGTGGATCTTGTACTGTAGGCATCGTTTAAGAAAGGATTGTCCGAATTCCATTCCTAAAGAGATGAAATGGGGTATGAACGGATTTTTAAGGCTACCTTTATGACAGCTGATATTTGACTTTGTGTGGCAGCAGGTTTAATATGCTGGTCGTTTAATGTTGGTACTTCGCCGTCTTTCTCACGCAAACCTGGCAACTTTTTGTGTGGTCAGCCAAAAAGCTATGGAGAACATCCTGACCTTAGTTTCAAGTCTGCACGGCCACATTTTGGTCCAGCTCACTGAAAGGAATTTCTGCTTAGAGAGATCAGGACTACGATTATTTATTTAGCAACGGGATACTTCATTACTTCACGGGCGCTTCTGCATTAGAACTCTCATTTTTGCTTCAGGCATGGGGAGGATATAGTGCACGTTATATAGAAAATGAGCAAGTCGTAGACAAATGAGTCTTTATTTTCTGCTTCGGTCATTAGAAGAAGATACCTAAGAGAAAAATAAGTGAATGGCATCTGGAGTTCAGAACACACTCAGTTCCAAGTTTTAGTATTCGAAAAAGAAGAAATGTTCTCAATAAATTGTATGTGTGGAAGAAAAATAGTATCGGATATTTTATCTTTTACAACTTCGTGTCACATTAAAACTTTGTGAGACATCTGGACTCGAACACAGGGGTTTTGCCTTTCACTGGTAAGTGCTCTACCGGCTGAGCTGTCTAAGAATGGCTCACGATCTTCCCCTCTCACGGCTGTACCTCCACCAGCACTTCTTCTGAAGCCTTCCAGACTTCGCAGAAGAGTGCTAGTCCCGCGACGTATGCAGGAGAGTGTGGGTGAAGTTGGGAAGGTAGGAGAACGTGTGCCGGCGAAGGTAAAGTGGATAAGGCAGATTGTGGATCGCGCTTCAGTAGGTATCCAACTCACCTTCATGCGACATGTGTGGTGTTTAATCCAGCAGCAAACACACATACACTGTGCGGAAAAATGTCATGGGATACTTCCTAATATCGTGTCGGACCGCGTTCTGCCCGGAATAGTGCAGCAACTCGATGTGGTATGGAGTCAGCAAGTAGTTGGAAGTACTGTGCAGAATTATTGACCCATACTGCCTCTGCAGGCGTCCATAATTTTGAAAGTGTTGCCGGTGCTCGATACTGTGCACGAACTGACCTCTCGATTATATCACATGACTTTTCGATGGATTCGTGTCAGTCGAGCAGGGTGGCCAGATCATTCGCCTGAACTGTCCAGAATGTCCTTCAAACGAATCGTGAACAACTGTCACCCAGTGGCATGGCGCACTGCCATCCACAAATATTCCATCGTTTTTTGGGAACATTAATCAACGAATGGCTGCAATTGTCTCTTAGTATTCGCACACAACCATTTCCAGTCCGGTTGAGTTGTACGAGAAGACCTAGTCCATCCCAATCCACACTTGTACGGAGATACCACCAGTTTGCACAGTGCCTTGTTGGCAACCCCGACTCCAAGTTTTCGTGGGACCTGCGCCTCGCTCGAACCGTCTCATCAGCTCTAATCAAGTGAAGTCGGGACTCATCTGACCTGACCACGGTTTTCCAGTCGTCTATGATCCAACTGATACGGTCACGAGCCCAGGACAGGCGCTGCATGCGACATCATGACGTTAGCAAATACACTCTCGTCAGTCGTTTGCTGCCGTAGCCCACTGACGCCTAATTTCACTGCAGTGTCCGAAAAGATAAGTTCTTCGTACGCCCGACATTTATTTCTGCGGTTGTTTCACGTGGTACTGTTGGTTTGTTAGCGCTAACAACTCTACGCAAACGCCGCTGCCCTCGGACGTTAAGTGAAGGCCTATGGCCATTGCGTTGTCCACGGTGAGATTTAATGCCTGAAATTTCGTATTTTCGGCTCGCTCTTGACCCTGTGGATCGCGGAATACTGAATACCTAAACGACTTAGACATGGAACGTCCCCTGCGTCTTGCTCCAACTACCGTTATAGGTCGGTTATTTCCTTTCGTGCGGAAGTTATCATGTCGGAAACATTCTCGCAAGAATCACCTGAGTACAGATGACAGCTACGTCAGTGCACTGTCCTTTTACACCTCGTGTACGCGGTAGGACCGTCACCTGTATATTTGCATTTCGCTATTCCACGAGTTTTGTCTCGTCGGAATATATCTACGCAAGAAAGCGATTGCCGTTCGAAACTGAGGGAGTAGTAAACCATAATCTCGAGAACCTCAAAAATCATTATAAACGTCAACGAAGTGCAGGTATCGGATAGGTAATATTTCCCTGACCTTAACATAGTGCCTCTGGTTGGCTTGTTGAGCCGGCCGCGGTGGTCTCGCGGTTCTAGGCGCGCAGTCCGGAACCGTGCGACTGCTACGGTCGCAGGTTCGAATCCTGCCTCGGGCATGGATGTGTGTGATGTCCTTAGGTTAGTTAGGTTTAAGTAGTTCTAAGTTCTAGTAACTACGATATCTATACGCAAAGCATTTCACTTTTGTTTATCATGAGGTAAGTTCATTGACTTATGTAGAACTTAGCTTTCGGAGGACGATAACTACGACACTTCCACAGCGATTATCTTACAACACGACGCACAGTTTAGCGCTACAGTACGCGTATTTGAGTGAGTAATTTTGTACGTAAAATATTTATTTTTAATGATATTTGAAATTCAATGATACAAAGGTTTTCCGTGATACATTTCATTCCATTGCTGTAATCTGTAACATCTGATGATATAATTACATTAATCCTCAGGGGGGTACACACTTACATTGTGTACCATGTGCGTGGCAAGCACAAGGAGCCCTAGCTAATATGGTATTTGCTTATACAACTTTACACATCGGTACCATATTCCTCTAACACAGAATTACACACCTATATGATTATTTAATAGAGTAAGTAACATTTTTTTCTTTCTACATCAGTGACAGATGTTTACGTAATTACACAGTTGGATAACTTCACACTTATGAAATTGTATTTTGTCTGTACTGTGTGAACCCTTCATATTTTTTTCGGAACCATTGTGATGCTATGAGAGTTTTGAATGATGTATTTGGTATGGGATCATGATTTTTAAAGTACGTTTGAGGCAGGTGACACTTTTGACATGAGCAGATAATTTTTTTTAGGTTTTGAAATTAGTGGAGGAAGCTACGACGATTTTGAGAATTTGACTAAGGTGTTATGATGTTGTAATTACGATGACTATGTGTATTATGCTGTTGAGGTGTGTTTATGATCAATAAGCAGATGGTATATGAGTTATTTGATTATGCTAAGTATCTGTTATGACGAAATATTGAAGAAGTGTCGACGAATAAGGTAAGGAATAATGAGTAGTGGTTAGGGACTCTGGTTTGTGAAAAAGGTGGTTGGAAACCAAGAATCGTACATTAAGAGTTATGAAATGTATGTAAATGCGTGAATGTATTACAATGCACACGAAAATTTTTTGGACACTCTTATATTTATAGGATTTTATTTTCTACACATTTATAACGCAAATTATCAACCTGTTAAAATATTTTTATAAGAGACTGTCACTGTAGCGGAAACTGCTGTCGTAAATATTTCGGTAAGAAATGTAAGTGACCACCTGCACGTAATGCTTCGTGGGCACCCAGCTGCGCAACAGGCGCCTGGAAAAAAAGCCATTAGTGTGTGCCTGTCAGAGGCACAGGTGGAGAAAAAAAAAGAGGCTATTTTCCTCGCTATTGACATTCCTTTGTAGAAAGCATCGTAAATACGATACCCTCAAACTTGAAAACATGATTACACTGTGGAGTTCTTAATTTATGATATTTACTGAAATGAAATGATGAGAAACGTTTCATGTCTATTGTCTTGCTAGCTGGAAGATTGTTTACTGCATTATGAAATGCCTTATGGCTAGCGAATGACGTTTCACGCCTTGCTTTGCCTATTTTGTTTAATATCTAGTTTCTTGTTGCAACGCAGCATTGTTTAAATTAAAATTTAATACATGTACTAATATAACTACTTTCTGTCTACAGACATGGTGACATAGGTATTACACATTTTTACTGTAATATTTTTTCTGCTTCAGCTTTGTCATGTTTAGGTATAAGTTATTACATTTATTGCTGCTTGCTTTCATTACTTGCATTTTTTTATCATTGCTATTTGTATTAATTGCTTTGTGCTGCTGAATTGCCTCGTCCCTTAGTTAAGCATCTGAGCTAAGTAGATTTAAGTTAGCTTAAGAGGGGGTAGACTATATAAGAAACTAACTATGATGAATTGGAAGAGAAGCATTGAGAAGCTATAAGAAAAAGGTTTTGCCAAAAAAGTAGTGTACAGTGGAGAAAAACTATTTTTGAAAGAGGATGTGAACAAAATACAGAAAGCATGCTTGGATAGGATATTTTTGGTGGAAACAAATGTTGAGATAAGTCGTAAGGTCTACAGAATGACGTTTTGGATTGGACTGCAGTACCAAATGTTACACTGAAAACAATCCCTGTCCTTTCCTTTTGTGTTATCCTGCTATTTGTTTGTGTACCCTTGTGTATTTGTTTTCTTCCTGTCTCTGTGTACTGTTTCATAGAATTTTTTCTCTTCTAATACTAAGCTACATTCACTATGATGAGAAATACTGTTATCCTCAAATATAATTTGCATTAATAACATGCTATTTAGTTCGTAAAGATGTTTAAACATTATTTATTCTGTTTTGTTCTAATGCTCATGTGTGAAGTTGATGTTTCAAAAGTTATTCTGATCTTTTATGTATGTACTTATGTCGTAATTTTTGTAACACTGATGTATTTGCTATTTCGATTCTTTTGTAAAGCCTGTACTACTGCAAATGTTATCTGTATTGTTATGTTCTTTAAAGATGTATTTTGTATCTTTGTTATTGTATTCTCATGTTATAAAATTGCAATTGACACCAGTTCATCAAATTAAGTAACTTGTAAATTACATTTCACTGCACACGTTTCTGTTGGTCATAGTATATGGACAATATGTGAGAAGTAGGGACTGATAGTGTTTCCACGTGCGTTAATAATTCAGCAAGGGACTGGATAAAAGCATTGCTGGTTCTAAGGACATATAAAAAAATTGTGAGTGCACAAGTGGTGGTTTATGGACTTGCTGTATTCTCTGCAAGACTCTTCGATGGTGATTGTGCACCTGCGCAGTCGCAACAGATGGCTGCTGGCCATCTCTACAAGGACTACAGTGGGTCTGCATCTTTGATGACCCACCAATACCATTATTTCTAGAAGGACTGCAGTGGGTCTGCACCTCTGGTGGCCCACCAATAGTAATCTCTACCAGGACTACAGTGGGTCTGCTCTGTGATGACCTACCTACCGATAGTCTTCAACGTCGAATGACTCTGCTGTGGCCCATTACCTGTCTGCATGTCGAGAGTCAGCACTTTCTTTCGTTGAAAGGACAACACTACTTCTTCAAGACCGCATGGAAATCCACTACTTCCGTGTCCTTTTTCTTTTACTACTCAGACTTTGAGAAAAACACTGCAATTTTACTTTGATGAATGATCAGGACTGTCTTTATGGACTGTGAGAAAATTTTAGCTTTTGACCAACATTGTATCGATAAGTGTGTGCATTTCATTTCTTTGTCATTGTAATTATGAAAAAAATTTTCAAATCTGTATTGGCCACTGCCCAAAACAATTTGTAATTTTTTTTGTGGGGAGCATGGGGGCTATGTAAGTACGCTGTTTAGGTTTTCTTATTGGTAACGCCACATAGCGCTGTGCATGAAAAATCACTGGCTGTGCCGTGTGCGGTCTGTGGCTGGTTTGCATTGTTGTCTGCCATTGTACTGTCGGGCAGCGGCAGCTGGATGCTAACAGCGCATAGCGTTGCGTAGTTGGAGGTGAGCCGCCAGCAGTGGTGGACGTGGGGAGAGAGATGGCGGAGTTTTGAAATTTGTAAGAATTGGTGTCATGAACTGATATATATATTATGACTATAAAGGTAAATACATTGTTCTCTATTAAAATCTTTCATTTGCCAACTGTGCCTCAGTAGTTAGTGACTTCCGTAGTTTGAATCTTTTATTTAGCTGGCAGTACTTGCGCTCGCTGTATTGCAGTAGCTTGAGTAACGAAGATTTTTGTGAGGTAAGTGATTTGTGAAACGTATAGGTTAATGTTAGTCAGGGCCATTCTTTCGTAGGGATTTTTGGAAGTCAGATTGCGTTGCGCTAAAAGTATTGTGTGTCAGTTTAAGCACAGTCTTGTATAAATTTTACAAAGGGGACGTTTCAAGTTGTGTCCCATAGTGCTCAGAGCCATTTGAACCATTTGGCTTGTTGACATTTTTTTTCTCGCCAACTTTAAGCGGAATTATGTATAAGAACTTACCGACGGTCTGTCGTTACATCACGGATATTTAGGCAGAGTTTACGAGTAGTAAGAAGGAAATCGGTGTCTGGTGCTTAGTAGACTTAGGTCCCTTGCATTAACTGACGACTCCGACGACAGTGTGGGCATCAGGTCACAAAATTAAAATAAAACGTTTTTATAATCATGAAAATAGTGTACCCGCATGTAGCAGTAGACGCTAGAAAAGTATCTTCCTGTTAGGTACGATAGCTAAAAGGGGTTTCAGGAGCCTCCTTCGCACACCCACCACGACTAAACACGAAATGATGTTTTTGGGAACAGGCGCTTTCAGCGTGTGTTGTGGCATCCATTTGCACTTAGCACTTGAAATCTGGTAAAAAAACTGCCTGCAGTGTGGGAAAATCTCTCGCCGAATGATTCACAGTTTTATTCATCCATCCATTCATTATACAACATGTCCCACTCATCCAAGTTAATGCGGACGCCGGGCTTCACGGATGAACGTAAAACACGTTTAATCCTACATACACAAATTTGACCGGAAACTGCCGCTTACCCTATTTACATAACTCGCTACATGTCACATTTCATGGCTCACTGCTTTGCTTTTTACTCAGTATGAATCGATAATCTGTTTACAAAGTTACGCTTGAAGCACACAGTATTTCGTATCACTTGGTTTCAATTCAGTTTCAGGGCATAATTGTTGTCATGCTTTTATTTTGGATTCAGTTTTCTCATGGCAACGCTTCAAGTTTTCCGGATGACCAAAATTTTGCGTTAGCAGAAGAGCCAACACCGTGTTACGAGTGGAGGCCGAAATGCACGCGTTTTGGCTCACGCAGGCTGGCGTTAAGAGGGAAGAACTATACTGACGTGATGTCTGGAACATGACAAGGAATGAAAATTCAGAAAGTGGACGTAATTAGTTTGATACTTCACTTTAATGATGAACGTCGCTCTTGAAGGTACATGATTCACAATATTATCTGTTCAGAATACATTCTTGAAGATAGTCTTTACAGTAACTGAATATGGCGCCTTGCTAGGGCGTAGCAAATGACGTAGCTGAAAGATATGCTAAACTGTCGTCTCAGCAAATGAGAGAGTATGTAGACAGAGAACCATCGCTAGCAAAGTCGGCTGTACAACTGCGGCGAGTGCTAGGGAGTCTCTCTAGACTAGACCTTCCGTGTGGCGGCGCTCGGTCTGCAATCACTGATAGTGGTGACACGCGGGTCCGACGTATACTAACGGGCCGCGGCCGATTTAAAGGCTACCACCTAGCAAGTGTGGTGTCTGGCGGTGACACCACAGAAAACATCTGCACAGGCAAACAAGTTTTGTCCCCCATAATCTAATAATAGGTTAACGCATTTGAGATACGTTGTATAGGTGATGACAGGTACCCCAATAGTCTCGCCTTCGCTCTGTCTACTTACACTACGAACACTTTCTTCTGAATAGTTGTCAGTACTGAACAGCTACCACAAATGTTGGGAGCTGCACCTTGCAGCTAACGTTATTCTTCCAGAATGAGATTTTCATTCTGCAGCGGAGTGTGCGTTGTTATGAAACTTCCTAGCAGATTAAAACTGTGTTCCGGACCGAGACTCGAACTCGGGACCTTTGCCTTTCGCGGGCAAGTGCTCTACCACGTGCCCACAAAAGGCTAAGGTCCCAAGTTCGAGTCTCGATCTGTCACACAGTTTTAATCTGCCAGGAAGATTCAACGCTATTCTTATTTTGTCTTTTGGTTTCGGCGCAGTGTGACAATCCTCGGGCCATCTGTACCAAAGGAGAGTAACAAAACACTTAATGCAGACGGTAACTTACGCAGCGACTCAGGAACATTTTTAATTGATTATGCATCCATTATACAAATAGTATTACTTTATTATGCAAAGAATATACTTCTCAAGGACTTTCAAAATGGTTTTGTTGCACCTCATGTCAAACACTTTGTTTCTCCTCTGTACCGGTTTTCCCACTGTCCATGATTCTCCAAGCGTACATTCCCAGAAATTTCTTCCTCAAATTAACACCTATGTTTGATTCCAGAAGATTTCCCTGTGCTAGTGACTACTCATTCTTCAAAAGTTCCATTTAGGTGTAACATGATATCAAAAACATAGATTTCAGTACCGTTGTAAACATTAAAGCGCTTGGAATAGCCGTAGAGCATTGTCTACTGCTTTTTAGTCATGAGTCTTTTGACTGGCTTGATACGGCCCACCACGAATTCCTCTACACCACCAAACTCTTCATCTGAGAGTAGCACTTGGACCTCACTTCCTCACTTATTTTCTTCTTCAGTTCTTATTCTCCATAGTTCTCTCTAGTACAGTGGCGGTCATATCCTGATGCTTCAACGCATATCCTATCATCCTGTCCTTTCTTCTTTTTTTCGTAAGTTTTTTTCTTCACCGATTACAATCGTCTCACTCTTTATCAGTAGGAAAAATTTTCAAAATGGTTTTTTTCACCTCATGTCAAACACTTTGTTTCTCTTCTGTACCGGTTTTCCCACTGTCCATGATTCTCCAACATTCAGTACTCTGCTCCAAGCGTACATTCTCAGAAATTTCTTCCTCAAATTAAGACCTATGTTTGATTCCAGAAGATTTCCCTTTGCCTAAGCTAGTCCTCCTTGCTGCGCGACTCATGGATTATTTTCCTTTCAGGGTATCAGAGTTCTTTAACTTCGTCTACTTAGTGATCACAAATTCCATACTGAGCTTCTCAGTGTTCCGAATTCTGCTGCTTAACATTACTTTAATCTTTTTCCATGTTACTCTTAATCCACATTCTGTACTCATTGGACATCCCATTCAAGAAATTCTATAATTCTTCTTCACTCTTACTGAAGACAGTAATGTCATCAGTGAATCTCATCATTGACATATTTTCACGAGTTATTTTATTGCCATTCTTTGTTGAACTCAGTGTTTGCTTTTTCGATATATGGAGACAGCACCCCTTGTTATACCATTTCTAATTCGAGCACTTCACTGTTGGTCCTCCACTCTTATCGTTCCCTCTTGGTTGTTGTACATATTGTATACCATCCCTCCCTCCTTATGGCTTACTCATATTTTACTAACAATATCGAGCCTCTTGCATCATTTTACACTGTCAAACGCTTTTTATTGATCCTGTGAGCATGTCTTCATTTTTCTTCAGCCTTCCATTATCAAGGGTGACGTCAGAACTGTCTCTCTAGTGCCTTTGCCTTACTCAAAGTCAGACTGATAGTCGTCTAATGCATCCTCAGTTTTTTTAACCTTCCTCTTCATGTTATTATTGTCAGTAGCTTGGATGCATTAGCTGTTAAGCTGATTATGTGATAGGTTTACCTGTCCTTGCTGTCTTTAGAATAGCGTGGGTAATATTTTTCTATATATCTGATGGTACCCCGCCATTTTTTTATATTCGGCAGACCAACTTGAACAATCGTTTTGTTGTTAATTACCTTAATAATATTTGAAATTGCAATGAAATCTCAAATCTACCGGAGCACTTTTAAATTTTTACTCTAATAATTGATCTCCTGTGTCTTCCACATTGACCCTAATTTCTGCTTCTATCACTTTATCAAACAAGAGCTCCCCCCCCCCCCCCCCTCCCATAGGGGCCTTCAATGAACTCTTACCACATATCTGCTCTGTTATCTGCGCCTAAAAATTCGAGTCCCAGTGACAATTTAATGTTACCATCATTGTTTTTAATTTCACCAAAGACTATTTTGACTTTCCTGTCTGTTGACTCTGTCCTCCCGAAGCACATTTCCTTATTGATTTCTTCTTCCTTGGCTGTCCCGCACTTCCAAATTACTTCATTCATAAGTAATTTATGTTGCTGTAGTCCTGTCTTTCAATGAATAATCTTGTACTTTCTTCTTTCAACGTTCAATTGAAGTATATCTTCTGTTGCCCAATGTTTTATCCAAGTTTCTTCCTTGTAGATATGTTTGTCAGTCCAACATCCGTGAATGTCTTCCACTGAACTGCCTACTGTGTTGTTCCTTATCACATTACCCGCACCCTCAGCGATATTCAAAAGAGTCTTATCATTCCTCAGTACTTCGTTATACAGCTTCATTCCACACTGGTTCTTCCGAAAGACTCTCTTAAACTTCAGTCTACTCCTGGTCACAGCCACACTGTTATCTATGTCTGTTCCTGGGTGCCCCTTACAATCCAACAGCTGATTTCTGAGTCTCTCTCTAATCATTATGTTATCCAAATGAAATCTTCCCGTATCTCCAGGTCTTTTCCAGGCATATCTTCTCTTATTTTGATTCTTGAACAGCGTATTCGTTATTCACACCTGAAATTTGTAGTGGAACTCAATTACCTTTTCTTCTTTCTCATTCATACTGCCAAGCCCAAACTCTCAATGTAACCCTTGTGTCTGACCTTTCTCCTACAACCACGTGGCAGTTCTCCATGATTATTACATTTTCATCTCCCCAGACATTCAGAATTACCCTTTCAATATCGTCATGTGCTTTCTCTGCCCCTTGCTCTCTTGCTTGCGACGTCAGCATGTATACCTGAACTGAAGTTGTTGTCGTAGGTTTGATGTCGAATACGATGAGAGCAGCCCTGTCACCGAGCTGTTTATAATAGCTCATTCTGCCCTACCTTCATGTTGTTGTGGTCTTCAGTCCTGAGACTGGTTTGATGCAGCTATCCATGCTACTCTATCCTGTGCAAGCTTCTTCATCTCCCAGTACCTACTGCAACCTACATCCTTCTGGATCTGCTTAGTGTATTCATCTCTTGGTCTCCCTCTATGATTTTTACCCTCCACGCTGCCCTCCAATACCAAGTTGGTGATCCCTTGATGCCTCAGAACATGTCCTACCAACCGATCCCTTCTTCTGGTCAAGTTGTGCCACAAACTTCTCTTCTCCCCAATCCTATTCAATACTTCCTCATTAGTTATGTGATCTACCCATCTAATCTTCAGCATTCTTCTATAGCACCACATTTCAAAAGCTTCTATTCTCTTCTTGTCAAACTATTTATCGTCCATATTTCACTTCCATACATGGCTACATTCCATACAAATACTTTCAGAAATGACTTCCTGACACTTAAATCTATACTCGATGTTAACAAATTTCTCTTCTTCAGAAACGCCTTCCTTGCCATTGCCAGTCAACATTTTATATATTCTCTACTTCGACCATCATCAGTTATTTTGCTCCCCAAATAGCAAAACGCCTTTACTACTTTAAGTGTCCCATTTACTAATGTAATTCCCTCAGCATCACCCGACTTAATTCGACTACATTCGATTATTCTCCTTCTGCTTTTGTTGATGTTTATCGTATACCCTCCTTTCAAGACACTATCAGTTCCATTCAACTGCTCTTCCAAGTTCTTTGCTGTCTCTGACAGAATTACAATATCATTGGCTAACCTCAAAGTCTTTATTTCCTCTCCATGGATTTTAATATCTACTCCGAACTTTTCTTTTGTTTATTGCTTGGTCAATATACAGATTGAATAACATCGGGTATAGGCTACAATTCTGTCTCACTCCCTTCCCAACCACTGCTTCCCTTTCATACCCCTCAACTCTTATAACTACCATCTGCTTTCTGCAGAAATTATAAATAGCCTTTCGCTCCCTGTATTTTACCCCTGCCACCTTTGTAATTTGAAAGAGAGTATTCCAATCAACATTGTCAAAAGCTTTCTCAAAGTCTACAAATGCTAGAAACGTATGTTTTACATTTCCTTACTCCAGTTTGTAAGATAAGTCGTAGGGTCAGTATTGCCTCACGTGTTCCAACATTTCTACTGAATCCAAACTGATATTACCCGAGGTCAACTTCTACTAGTTTTTCTATTCGTCTGTTAAGAATCCGCGTTAGTATTTTGCAGCCGTGACTTATTAAACTGATAGTTCGGTAATTTTCACATCTGTCAACACCTGCTTTCTTTAGGATTCGAATTATTATATTCTTCTTGAAGTCTGAGGGTATTTCGTCTGTCTTATACATTTTGCCCATTAGATGGTAGAGTTTCGTCAGGACTGGCTCTCCCAAGACTGTCAATAGTTGTAATGGAATGTTGTCTACTCCCGGGGCCTTGCTTCGACTCAGATCTTTCAGTGCTCTGTCAAACTCTTCACGCAGTATTTGGCGCATAAAATCATCCAAAATCTATGAATTCCTTTCCAGTTAATTTTCATTCCGTAAGGGTTGCACTTCTTCAGTCTTATACATATATGTCTCAAGATAGGATTTCACTTCATTACCAACCCATATTTTTTCCACTCTTTTAACTTGTTCAGGCACCTCTGATTTGACTACAAGATAAATTTTCAACTGCTATACACTGATACCCCCCCAGCATGAACCATGGACCTTGCCTGCAACCACAACGGAGGGGTATGTGTTGAAAGGCCAGACAAACGTGTGTTTCCTGAAGAGCGGCAGCAGCCTTTTCAGTAGTTGCAAAGGCAACAGCCTGGTTGATTCACTGATCTGGCCTTGTTACAATAACCAAAACGGCCTTGCTGTGCTGGTACTGCGAACGGCTGAAAGCAAGGGTAAACTACGGCCGTAATTTTTTCCGAGGGCATGCAGCTTTACTGTATGATTAAATGATGATGGCGTCCTCTTGGGTAAAATATTCCGGAGGTAAAATAGTCCCCCATTCGGATCTCCGGTCAGGGACTACTCAAGAGGATGCCGTTATCAGGAGAAAGAAAACTGGCGTTCTACGGATCGGAGCGTGGAATGTCAGATCCCTTAATCGGGCAGGTAGGTTAGAAAATTTAAAAAGGGAAATAGATAGGTTAAAGTTAGATATAGTGGGAATTAGTGAAGTTTGGTGGCAGGAGCAACAAGACTTCTGGTCAGGTGACTACAGGGTTATAAACACAAAATCAATTAGGGGTAATGCAGGAGTCGGTTTAATAATGAATAGGAAAATAGGAAAGCGGGTAAGCTACTACAAACAGCATAGTGAACGCATTATTGTGGCCAAGATAGATACGAAACCCACACCTTCTACAGTAGTACAAGTTTATATGCCAACTAGCTCTGCAGATGACGAAGAAATTGAAGAAATGTATGATGAAATAAAATAAATTATTGAGATAGTGAAGAGTGACGAAAATTTAATAATCATGGGTGACTGGAATTCGAGTGAAGGAAAAGGGAGAGAAGGAAACATAGTAGGTGAATATGGATTGGGGCTAAGAAATGAAAGAGGATGCCGCCTGATAGAATTCTGCACAGAGCACAACTTAATCATAGCTAACACTTGGTTTAAGTATCATGAAAGAAGGCTGTATACATGGAAGAACCCTGGAGATACTAAAAGGTATCAGATAGATTATATAATGGTAAGACAGAGATTTAGGAACCAGGTTTTAAATTGTAGGACATTCCCAGGGGCAGATGTGGACTCTGACCACAATCAATTGGCTATGAACTGTAGATTAAAACGGAAGAAACTGCAAAAAGTTGGGAATTTAAGGAAATGGGACCTGGATAAACTAAAAGAACCAGAGGTTGCACAGAGTTTCAGGGAGAGCAAAGGGAACAATTGTTAGGAATGGGGGAAAAAAATACGGTAGAAGAAGAATGGATAGCTTTGAGGGATGAAGTAGTGAAGGCCGCAGAGGATCAAGTAGGTAAAAAGACGAGGGCTAGTAGAAATCCTTGGGTAACAGATGAAATATTGAATTTAATTGATGAAAGGAGAAAATATAAAAATGCAGTAAATGAAGCAGGCAAAAAGGAATACAAACGTCTCAAAAATGAGATCGACAGGAAGTGCAAAATGGCTAAGCAGGCATGGCTAGAGGACAAATGTAAGGATGTGGAGGATTATCTCACTAGGGGTGAGATAGATACTGCCTACAGGAAAATTAAACAGATCTTTGGAGATAAGAGACCCACGTGTATGAACATCAAGAGCTCAGATGGAATCCCAGTTCTAAGCAAAGAAAGGAAAGCAGAAAGGTGGATGGAGTATATAGAGGGTCTATACAAGGGCGATGCACTTTAGGACAATATTATGGAAATGGAAAAGGATGTAGATGAAGATGAAATGGGAGATATGATATTGCGTGAAGAGTTTGACAGAGCACTGAAAGATCTGAGTCGAAACAAGGCCCCCGGAGTAGACAACATTCCATTGGAACTACTGACGGCCTTGGGAGAGCCAGTCCTGACAAAACTCTACCATCTGGTAAGCAAGATGTTTGAAACATGCGAAATACCCTCAGACTTGAAGAGGAATATAATAATTCCATACCCAAAGAAAGCAGGTGTTGACAGATGTGAAAATTACCGAACTATCAGTTTCATAAGTCACAGCTGCAAAATACTAATGCGAATTCTTTACAGACGAATGGAAAAACTAGTAGAAGCCGACCTCGGGGAAGATCAGTTTGGATTCCGTAGAAACACTGGAACACGTGAGGCAATACTGACCCTACAGCTTATTTTAGAAGTTAGATTAAGGAAAGGCAAACCTACGTTTCTAGAATTTGTGGACTTAGAGAAAGCTTTTGACAATGTTGACTGCAATACTCTCTTTCAAATTCTAAAGGTGGCAGGGGTAAAATACAGGGAGCGAAAGCCTATTTACAATTTGTACAGAAACCAGATGGCAGTTTTAAGAGTCGAGGGACATGAAAGGGAAGCAGTGGTCGGGAAGGGAGTAAGACAGGGTTGTAGCCTATACCCGATGTTATTCAATCTGTATATTGAGCAAGCAGTAAAGGAAACAAAAGAAAATTCGAAGTAGGTATTAAAATCCATTGAGAAGAAATAAAAACTTTGAGGTTCGCCGATGACATTGTAATTCTGTCAGAGACAGCAAAGGACTTGGAAGAGCAGTTGTATGGAATGGACAGTGTCTTGAAAGTAGGATATAAGATGAACATCAACAAAAGCAAAACGAGGATAATGGAATGTAGTCGAATTAATTCTGGTGATGCTGAGGGAATTAGATTAGGAAATGAGACACTTAAAGTAGTAAAGGAGTTTTGCTATTTGGGGAGAAAAATAACTGATGATGGTCGAAGTAGACTGGCAACGGCAAGGAAAGCGTTTCTGAAGAAAACAAAATTGTTAACATCGAGTATAGATTTAAGTGTCAGGAAATCTTTTCTGAAAGTATTTGCATGGAGTGTAGCCATGTATGGAAGTGAAACATGGACGATAAATAGTTTGGACCAGAAGAGAATAGAAGCTTTCGAAATGTGGTGCTACAGAAGAATGCTGAAGATTAGATGGGTAGATCACATAACTAATGAGGAAGTATTGAATAGGATTGGGGAGAAGAGAAGTTTGTGGCACAACTTGACCAGAAGAAGGGATCGGTTGGTAGGACAAGTTCTGAGGCATCAAGGGATCACCAACTTGGTATTGGAGGGAAGCGTGGAGGGTAAAAATCATAGAGGGAGACCAAGAGATGAATACACTAAGCAGATTCAGAAGGATGTAGGTTGCAGTAGGTACTGGGAGATGAAGAAGCTTGCACAGGGTAGAGTAGCATGGAGAGCTGCATCAAACCAGTCTCAGGACTGAAGACCGCAACTACAACATACACTGATATTGCTACACACTCTCACAAGAGCTTTTTATCCCCGAAATCCGTCCTCTTTCCGAACAAAAAACGTCATCTTTTTCCCTTTTTATTTCAGCAACTGAGGCTTTAGTCTTACTACTTAACTCTACTGCCAACTCAATAAAATTAATATACTTCTCATGACTATAATTATTTATTCTTGCTTGTTTATTGAAGATCATTTTTAAATGGAATTTTCGAAGATTTTAGCTGGACAGGCAGTTCCCTGTCTTATCTGCTGCTGCTAGACTTTAGTCGGACAGGCAGTTCCCCGTTTTATCTGCTGCTGCTAGACTTTAGCCGGACAGACAATTCCCTGTTTTATCTGCTGCTGCCAGAGTGGAGCTTTTTAATCTGCCGAATGACTACAGTCGCTCGTATTAGACTTGTCCCTTTTTCTCTCTGATACTGATGTTCCAACTTCAGTACCGTCACATTTGTTCCACTCTGATAATCATACGGGAAATTCTCACATACTTAGTTCTGACCTTCCTTCTTTTTCCATGTTAAGTACTGGTCACTGATTAAATATATATCTCTCAATTTAACTTATTGTATTCTAATATGCAATTGTGGTTCCGCCCTGATGCAAACACTCCTTGATTAATCACTTCCCAAACTGGTTTCAGCGAAATACCACCATTATCAGTGGCTTTCAGTATTGTAGAACAGGAAAATCTAGCATCATTTAAATACTTGTACGGTTTGGTTCCAGATATTATGTGAATAACGTTACACTACCTCTTTACTTTAAAGTAAATGATTAGTTTCTACTTTTTTCGCTTTTCCGTATAAAGCGTGAGATCTGCAAATGTATGAGAGGCTGTTATTAACAAGTATTAAAATGTGAAATTACTTATGTCTGTGTTGTTACATAAAAGGCCAAGGTCGGACAAAAGAATTACAGACAAATTCAGCAATGCAGGGATATACTAATTCGTATACAAATCCTACCAATCACAACACATATGTTGTTCATGCAGCGACGTCCGAATAAGGTACATAGAACGCATGAGAGTTCTAAAAAGTGACAGCAGACATTCCTCTTTGGCAGAAAACAAAATAAAGGAAAAAACCTCCCTTCAAATATCCACATCAATCTAAAAATTTTGAAACACAGCTACAGCTTACACCGAAAACTGACGTTAGAAGAAAAGTATTACTGTAGTGGAAGGCAAAGATGTAGTAAAAGAACACATGATATTCTTTATAACATACTCTTTACTTCTTCAGAGAACTGAGTCAGGACATAGAAAAGGACTAAAAGAAACACACACACACACACACACACACACACACACACACACACACACACAAACACACACAAACGCATGCTTATACAAAGAATCCTATGTAACGAAGAGAAGTCATCAGAATTTCTCCTACGGCTTTCAAAATTTCTCACCATACACGATATGTCTTGTAACACACGTCAACAATACGATAGCGAAATACACTGATGCTCATAAATTAAGGGTAATTGCAAAATGTTGTGCCATACAACGTGGCGCTGCACAAAACTGGTGTTAATAGCGTAGGCACATAGGGAACACACACGACACAGATCTGTAAGTCCATGGTACTGGTGATAAGTTGAGAAAACCGTCCCGAAACACATGTGCTACAAAACGCCACTGTTTACTGCGCATGTACCCCGACATCAATATGGGATATGATCACCATGCACACGTACACAGGTCGCACAACGGGTTGGCATACTCTGGATGAGGTGGACGAGCAGCTGCTGGGGTATAGCCGTCCAGTCTTGCACCAGAGCCCGTCAGAGGTCCTGAAGTGTGCTAGGGGTTTGAAGACGTGCAGCGATACGTGGACTGAGAGCATCCTAGACGTGTTCGATGGGGTTTAGGTTTGGAGAACAGGCAGGCCACTCCATTCGCCTGATATTTTCAGTTTCTAGGAACCTCCATGATGGCAGTTCGGTGGGGCCGTGCGTTATCATCCATCACAAGGAACGTGGGACCCACTGCATCCCTTAAAAGGCGGACATACTGGTGCAAAATGACGTCCCGATATATCTGACCTGTCAGAGCCATGCAGGGATGTACGTGCACAACACACCATGAAACCTCGACCTCCAAACAGATCCCTTTCA
The DNA here is from genome assembly GCF_023897955.1 of Schistocerca gregaria. Taxonomy (NCBI): domain Eukaryota; kingdom Metazoa; phylum Arthropoda; class Insecta; order Orthoptera; family Acrididae; genus Schistocerca; species Schistocerca gregaria. The sequence continues at coordinate 130,017,416 of NC_064921.1, read as the reverse complement.
AGGGCATTAAGGGGTTGGTATCTGGTTCCTGGTTCACGCCAGATAAAAACCCGGCGAGAATCTTTGTTCAGACTATACTGTGGGTGAACATAACCTGGGACCACTGTTCCAATGACCATGTACTGTGATCTTGACACCAGGCTTTACGGGCTCGCCTGTGACCAGGGGTCAGTGAAATGCACCTCGCAGGTCTCATGGCGAATAAACCATTCTTTTAGTCGTTTGTAGACTGTGTGTCTGGAGACAACTGTTCCAGTGGCTGCGGTAAGGTCCCGAGCAATGCCACGTGCAGTTGTCCGTGGCCGTCTGCGGGAACTGATGGTGAGATATCGGTCTTCTTGTGGTGTTGTACACTGTGGACGTCATGTACTGTACCGCCTGGACACGCTTCCTGTCTGCTGAAATCGTTGCATAATCTTGAGATCACACTTTGTGGCACACGGAGGGACCGTGCTACGGACTGCTGTGTTTGACCAGCCTCCAGTCTCCCTAGTATACTACCCCTTATAATGTCATCAGTATGTGTTCTTTGGGCCATTTTCAACACACAGTCACTATTAGCGATTCTGAAAACGTGTGCACACTTACTCTCTGCACCATACTCTGACATGCAGCAACAGACCTCTACCTATGTGGACTGCTGCCAGCGCCACCGTGCGACGACCACAGTCAAATGCACGGCGGTGATTTAAACCCGCAAACCGCCCACCAGAGAGTTGTTTTACCATGTACCAGCCTTATCCTTAATTTATGACTATGAGTGTGTTGTAATTAGTGCCAAGATGAAAAATCGTCCTTCTTTCTGTGTTCTTCAGGGCAACTAAAGCCGACAGGATACGTTACAGCCTTACTTCCCATCAAAATTTTGTCGCAATACAACCGCAGACTTCCATTTGGAGTAACATGGACATTTAGAAGTTGACATTTCTATCAGCTTCTAATAAAAGCCGCCCATAGCCTAGCAGATGACACCCTCTATGGCAAAGAAACTGCAACAAAAATGGAAATATTACAATGATGTTAAAGTGAAATGCTCCTATAGAATTATTCACACGATATCTGTAAGCAAACAGTTTACAAGTAATAACGATTTTCGAAATTTATTGCAACGGTGGTAATTTATCATGTTTCAGAGTAAAGAAATCCACTGATGATGACGGCATTTCACCGAAATTTGTTTGGGAAAGTAAATAAATAGAATACTTGCATGAAGGCGCATATAGTTTTACGCAGTGAACAACGGAAGAGTGCAAGTTCCAATGAATACGGTGTTACATTCTGGTATGCAACCGTGGTGCAGTCTCGGTGGACATCAACAAGGTTGTCAACGCCACCCTGTCAGACTCGCAAGTTAGCGATGCAGAAGCTATCCCCCTCTCCCGTTTGCGACCTCACCAACATGTAGAGTTATCTGGCTGAGAGCGTAGTCTGCCGACCGCAGCACCACCGCCTGCTAAGGGCTTGTGTTGCTGCGTCACTGTGAACAGGCCAATGAGCTCACAGCCAGCACCGGACGTGTATCCGTTATACCTCCAGGGCCCTCCTTGAAGTCAGTGTAATCGGCCAACAACACAGCTCCGTCTGGGCAGCCTGCGTCGTAAAGTTCTCCAGATTCCCCAACCCCCGCAGCAATTGCAGTGAAAGGGGAGCAGCAACGCCGCATCTCACATCGTACCTGCAGTGCCCGCTCCAAGTCCTGAACCTTCTACAACTAAAATTCACTCTTGTATTCAAGCTACTAGCAGACATCTGCGACTCATCTTTGCTGTGGGGAGAGGACTGTTAACCACTCTCAGAGGTATAAATACCTTTCAATAACGTCGTTGCCGGTACTGTGCAACTCCTGTGTTTCTGGATTTAAATGACGAACACTCTGGTAACCTGCTCTAAGAACGTGCCAGTCTGTTGCGATACTGCCTCATGGATCTAGGGCGCCTTTGTCAGTCGTCCCTTTGCAATGAGCTACCGTCGTGTTTTGTGCCACTCATAGTGAAATTATTTCTTTAAAAACCACATTTAAATATATCGTGTTACAATCCTACCAATAATGATAGTAACATTTGCAGTTAAATATCTTAAAAACTTAACCTTATACACAAATCTTTCCGTTATTTTTGTTCGTTATAAATTTCACACCTTCATCTAACATAAACTGCTAATTAACTGTGTTCTTTCCACACTTTATCATGAGGCAGAATAAGCATAACCAAATGAACTACTAATTCTTTAAACGTAGGAGAATTTACTAGAGTGTATAATAATTTTCTTTGGGACTAAATGCCAAACAAATAATCTTAATGTTCAGTACCACTGGTTTTGATACAAACTAAAATGGAATTTTGCCTCCCTTTTAGTAGCGTCAGGCTCTGTCACCATTGCTGCTCCACCAGTTTGCCCAACGATGTGGTCAATACGTCTACCTCAGTCCACATAAATACAAGACAAAATCAGATCTTACAGCTGAAACAGTTTACTATCAGAGACCAAAAAAAAAAAAATTTTAGAAGGCAAATAGTTTCGACTCTAACCTCCCTGCACCATAGTCCCCTCAAGACACAAATTAGCGCCAAACGCCGTAGTTAGTTACAACCAGCACTTCGTGAATCTCTTCAGGACAACACACTCAAGCAACATGTAGTCTCTAAGGCACACGTTGTACAATCCACAAAAGAGGGGGCTTTAACCACAAGGATTAGAAATGTGACACCGATCGATCATAAGCCAACTTTCTACCAAGAATATCAACCTATAATATTGGCAAAAGAAAGTACCCTTTGCCAACTTTCCGTTAACCCAGCAGCTGCATTAACACTTCACGTATCTGTAACTTGAGACACGTTACGTGCTCCGATGTCTGCTTTCAGTCAGCGTGCCTCTTTACCATCTCCGTGCACACCGCCCTTGCTAGCGTAACTTTTTATAAAGTAAAGACCAGCTCACATGCTTAGCGCTCCGCTTTCCACACAAGCCTGGGTTGCTTCCATCTTCGTGCGTCCATCCTCTCTCCTCACAAACAGCTATTTTCCTTCTTTCAAAGCCTACCCGTTCCACAGATAAACCACATTACTACCCTTAAACTTTCCACATATATGGGTACGGCAGTCCGAGAAACCAATATCTACTAGTGACAACGTATATCATCACGTAGCCGCAGCACAACTGGGGCTTTGCTCTGGCCAAAAGATTCGTGATAAATGCAAGCTACATAAGGTTTCACTGACGCAGATGAGTCTCTCTAGAATCTAGTGGCTTATTTACATTAATGTGCAGAAAAACAGAGCAGCTTGAACGACTAAAGATTGGACGTTCATATTCACAGGACATATACAATACATTAGTATGTTATGTAGAAATGATTAGCATTTGAACAATGTCGGCCCCCAGGCTCAATCCGATATCGCTTCGCAACCCCATCTACCGGTAAAATGTGCCTGCGGCTCCCGTTGTCACTATAAACTGAAGGTAATGGATAAGTGTGACTTGAGTAAACGTGACGGATGCCTCGCAGATGTATGCGCGAACCGTACTGTCAAATCGCTGAGTTTGAAAGAGGGCATCCATCCGGTAAACTGCAATTCTTGTGAGAAGAAGCGTTTCGGCAGGGCAACGGGTGTGTGCAGACTGTTTCACTGAATGCCGTAGAACACGACGAGATGGTTCAACTCGCACCAGCGAGACCACCTCCGAAGAGTTTAAAACCTCACGCGAACGGCATTGCAGAACAGATCTGGGTCCTCCTCGGCGCTGAGTCAAGAGAGGAACATTATAACACATCATACAGTATCAGGGGTGATAGACAGTCCCTCGCCTTTTTTTACGGCATGGGATACGTGCGTGTCATCCACTTCTCCACTTACGGTGTTGTATGGAACTACTCACTGGGGACAGGATTAGCATCAGGTAGTTTTTGGAAATGATGGCCGCATTCTGGTTCGCACTAGGTAGGGAAAGTGACTAGTTCGTACAAGACGTTCAGCGCCAACATAAGGCCTTTTGGTGGGAGGTCCGCTATTGTGAACAACTACAAATCACAGTTGGTGCTTTTCCGCGGCACTCTCACCAGTGAGACGTACGTGAATGACATCCTGGGACCCGCAGCCATACACATTCTGCACAATACACTAGACGCCATTTTTCGGCAAGACAATGCACCACCACTTGTTTCTGTACGAATGCGTGTCTTCTTGGTGTCACAGGATGTGAGTCTTTTTTCTTGGGCCACCAGATCATATGCCTTGTCGCCAATGAAAAATGTGTGGGGTATGGTGCAACGATGGGTGTATAGCTGTGGCCCAATGCCAACCACCGGAGTAGAAATTTGGAACAAGGTGAACACAATGTGGACAAGTGTTCAGGGTCCATGGTGGACCCTGTGCCTACAAGGCATGAGGACACATGCTGAACAGAGGTGTCTGAAATGCTAATCATTTCTGCAGAACATACTAATGTACTCGTACATGCCCTGTAAATATGAATGTCCTGCCTCTAGTCGTTGAATGTCATCTGTTTTTTTTTCTGAAGACGAGTGTATTCTCAACGATATGTTCTCCGTGCAAGAGTCTGTGCGACTAATACCGTGTAACAATGGCTCTAAGCTTCATAAACGCTTAACTCGTCGAGAAGGACACTCCTTAAGTTTCTTCAGGCCTGTTATGCTCATCTCAGGGTACACACTGACAATTAGATATCGTAGAGCTGTGTAAATGCGGAGAAGCTGTTTGCCACGTTTCACTCGCTGTTGCTAACAGTACTAGACATTTCCTTTGAGAGTGAGATCCGATGATTTATGGCCCAGTCGAAGTGCCATGGTGGGCCTGATTGTGTCTCAAGCCAGGAACGTTAGCGTGTGGTCCGCTCAAAACGGCTGTTTCATCCTGTAAGCATGGAGTTTCCACGAGTAGTTCATCATAAGGATGTAGAAAAAAACGCAACGGTTTAGCACCGCATGTGTCGAAAAAGACATGTTGGTTCATGATATAAGTTGGTAGGCTTGAGTGGCCAATGTCATTTTAATAAAATAATTTGGGAACTAGGCAGCACCATTACAAAGCATTACAGTAACTAAATTTCCGGCCTAGCGATCCAAAACATCCCAAAAGCCTTTCTGCGGGGTGATTGGAATAAGAAAGGTTTTTTTTTTACGTCTTATAAATGCATGAGTCAGGTTACAAATCTAATTATAAGTTTAAGTTTAAGTGAAGATCTATATCCCCATATTATTTCAATTTTCTTATTAAAATTATTATTTTCAAAAATTTAAAACTTTCTATTTAGAATTTTATGATAATGATTTGATCACTCTTTCCCATGGACTATCACCTTACGTTGGTTAAGAGGGTTTGTGTATCTCAGTGATCCACTGAGCTATGCTGACGGAATAAAAGCTCTTAAATGGTCACCTATGCCAGAGCGGTCAGTTGGAGAGATTCCATACTAAATGTAGCCCACCTAGGGTTCTTCCTTCTTGGGAGAATGTGGATGGCAATTACAGCTAAGACTGACAATACTTCCACTTACTTGCATTTTGCATCTGGCTTCTTCTGTTGTTCTTTTTTCCTTTTCTATCGGCCTCCTTTGGCCAGCTCTTGTTTTTTTTTCCACCCCGACAGTATTAGGTTTCGAGGCCGGAGACAGTCTTTCATTTCCCTTTTCTAGCTTCATCCGTCGAAGGCTGGCAAAGAGTTCCAGATGCTGTTCAGGCTGCTGATACCTGTTCAGAATCAACACTCTGAGAAACGTCCACTGAAATTTCATTTATGAATCAGACCTTGAAGAATTCAAGGCAGCTTTGCCAACAAACCCTACGCTCACGGTCAAGAAGACGTGTGTCGTGTGATACCTGGAAAATGTATGACGTACAGTGGCTGTCCGTTGTGTAGCTAACGGGAGAGGATGAAAGACAAGTTTTACGGCTCCTTTTACTAACCAGAACATAAAGAGTAAGGGTCATATTCCTGAAAGAAAATCCGTGGGTCCTCCTGGAAAGTCGGTGAGAAGATGGCTGCAATCAACTACTGAAAAACACGCGGTACTCCTGGTACTACAAAGAATCTCGGGAACAGGACCGTCTTAAAGGTAAATGGCAATGCTGTGAAAAAAGACAAACTAAGATAGATGAACAGATATATCAAAGTAATAACTTGGAATGTCAAAGAAATTTCCCCAAATGTGTCAGAATTAGCAAATATGCTAAACCTCATGAATATTGATGCTGTTGCAATCACAGAAGCAAGAATGAAAGTGAGTGGTAATAAATACGTAGAAGATTATATATTGGTGGCGAAGTTGAGTAAAGCGAAAGAGCAAGCAAAGGTGTAGCACTACATCTGCATAACAATTTAAAATGACAAACACGCTTTGTAAGAAGAGAGATATACATAAGCATACTTGAGCCAGTATTGGTCTTACATCAATAATTGACTAAATTTTGACAAATGATAAGCTAGAAGATCAAGTAAGGGACACATGAATATATACAGGGCAAGATAATGAATGAGATAATTTTTTAGTAATCTGGAGAGTATATCTTTTCACGGAATGAAAGAAAATGGCAAAACATATAGGTAAGAAACAGCAGCAAAACTTATATAAAGTGTGTTTGTTTGAAGACGCCAGCATCAAACACTTTTACGAAAGAAGTTCAAACAAGGAGCTAGAAAACTTTCAGACTAAAGATAACGTAGAAGAAGAACGGTAAAATCTAATGAATGTGGTATATATAAACTAGAAGCACAAGCTCCTGGCGGAAAGGGAAAAAATTAAGGAAAGTAAAGTGTCTAAAAATTTGAAATGAGGATATAATCCAAGCTGTTACAGGGACAAAGAAATATCTAAACAACATTCAAAAAACTTCACATGTGAGAAGATGGGAAGGCGAGAAGAAATATGGTGAAATGTGTAGCAGGAAGAGCCACCATGAAAATTGGGTTAGATTTGTTCTTATATCGAGAATAATGTTCACGGGAGACAGCAAATCTCCTGTGAAATTTGAAAAACTTTAAAAACAGCAGAAAAAGAGAAGATACAAAGAATATAGGAGAAGAACAACAAGTAAATTATTACAAATGATTATGAAATGCTGATACAGCTGATGAAACAAATTGAAACAACACATGAGAGGAGTTTACAAGCAACAAAATCTGCTGAAATAACATCTGATTTAAGATGACTTAAGAGCAGGAATGTGACGGAAAAGATGGTATTAATGCTGACTTGCCAAAATGTGGAGGAATGATGCTACATGTACGACTTTTACTACTCTTAAACAAATGAGGGAAGAGCAAGAATATCTCCGAAGACAGGAAGACTGAAAGAGGGTTACCAATTTTTCAAAAAAGGATATAAAAGTATATGCAGTAGTTACAGAGGAATACGGCAACTGAATTCAGCGTACAACAAAGTGCTATGATTTTAACCACAAGACTTAGAAACATAACGGAAGTACTACTGCGTGAGGAAAAAGTGTGTTTTCGGATAGGACGTCTCGCGATAGATGCAGTTTTTATTTTACAACAGATAACACAGAACAGTGAAGAATATAATTAAAAACGCTGTGTGCCTTTATGGATATAAAGAAAATTGGCAGTGTCGGTAGACAGAAGCTTGGGAAAAACATGGCGAATTGCAGATATTCGAAACTTCTAATAAATGCGATAAAACATTTGAACCAGAACTCTATTATCAACCTAGATCTCAACGGAAAAATGACTTACGAGATATAAACTAAGAAAGAATTTGTTCAACATTTACGCACATCAAACAACGCATATATGGAGAACAGAAATTCCACAGACGTACAGCAATAGTCCGTTTAAAATTACGTGGTAATTGACGTCTGTAAATTGACGCTGAAATGTTGCCACATAGGCTAGTGCTCAATTAAAGGCGACACGAAAACACTGCGATCACTTCACAAGTGCTGAAATGCTGTTCATGTTACGCGAAGCGATGTTGGTAGCTGCTGCCGTCAGGTATGGCGGAAATTCGATAGCTGTATCCACAGCTGATTTTAAATCACCAGTGACTGAACTGCGGTGGACAACGCGTTTTGTAGCCCTGAATTTACGCTCGTGTCCTAACTCAACCACAACAGCTTGATTTGCAATTTATCCGAGAAAACGGCGGTCAGCAACCTCCGGGGAGAACTATTAATCACGCTCGCCTTGCTCACTGCGTTTAAAGATGACCCGTCCGACCAAACTCTAAAAGCGAACTGTAACTTTTTGCTTTTGCTATGCGAGGTGATGCGATGCCGACAATTGAGCAGTCTTGGTTGGAACTCATTACAGGTTATAGGCGACACAGGCAGATAACAAGCGAAAAAAGAACGATAGGAAACAAAATTTACTACTATAAGCCGATCTCTGTGGTTATAATAAGTGAATATGTGAAACTGAATTGCGTCTTGTGCGAAAGAATCGAGTAGTCTTTGGTTGGTGCTGTGTACGAAATGTGCAATATTTCGTTGCCATAGTTTTGAGCGTGTTGTTTTGGGTATTCCCATTATGTGTCATGAAATACGAAGTAAAACGGACAGACTCAGGAACCAGCCACAAAAAAGGAGAATAGGCAAACAAGGAACTGAAAGTGAACTCACCGTTTCCCAGTTTGGCAACAGCGAACACAAGGCTGTCAATTCCACTAAGTACCTGGGTGTTAAAACTACGAACAACGTAGAAGATGCAACAAGTCGACTAAAGAGACAGCTTATACTACACTCGTTCGTCCTCTGTTAGACTATTGCTGCGCGGTGTGGGATCATTACCAGGTGGGATTGACGGAGGACATCGAAAGGGTGCAAAAAAGGGCAGCTCGTTTTGTATTATCACATAATAAGGGAGAGAGGGTGGCAGATATGATACGCGAGTTGGGATGGAAATCATTAAAGAAAAGACCTTTTTCGTCGCGGCGAGATCTATTTACGAAATTTCAGTCACCAACTTTCTCTTCCGAATGCGAAAATATATTGTTGAGCCCAACCTACGTAGGTAGGAATGATCATCGAAATAAAATAAGAGAAATCAGAGCTCGAACAGAAAGGTTTAGGTGTTCGTTTTTCCCGCACGCTGTTTGGGAGTGGAATGGTAGAGAGATAGTATGATTGTGGTTCGATGAACCCTCTGCCAAGCACTTAAATGTGAATTGCAGAGTAACCATGTAGATGTAGATGAGAAGTGGAACACTTTCGAACCCGTCGCGTTCTCAATGGCGACCGACAGGTACGCATCGTACACCGCGAATACATGCCATCGTAAGTGTTCATCAACAGTTGCGAAGTTATTATTATTGCTGATGGACAACCTCAGACGTGCACTGGCTTTGGACAGGAGGGCCGCGTCCTATCCAACTGCCTCCAGCGCCGCCTTGTCCAGGTACTACTTGTGGAACCAGTACAGACGGCGGTGCCGACCGCGTCACCACTTGCGCACGTGGAAGCGTCGCGGCCGGTGTGCACAAACGCCGTGCCCATGATGCAGTCTCAGGCGACAACGAGCTCAGCCGGCGATCAAGCATCGACGGGTGTGCCGCACGACGAGACGCCCTTGAAGGACACAGTTACCACCGTCGTCGTACAAGGGCGTCGGTTGCGGGCGCCTGCCTCATGGCCGACAGTGCTGACCTCAGTCTTTCGACGAGGTGGGCATGCGGTGCCGGAAACAACTATCGCCAAAACCTCATAAGAAACGCTGCCTCTCGACAAAAGACGCCCAAAGGGGCGGAGGCAGGGAGCGAGGTGCTCAAACCGTCTCTGACATACCATTGGTAACAGACTCTAACAGTACTCTCCCAAGGCAGGCATCTGACGCCATGGACGGGACAGCAGCCTCGTCCACCCCAGAAGTCCACATGACTGAAGACTCTCAGGACAAAGACCAGGCAATGGAGCCCATTGCTCGCGACGACGTGTAGTCAGTGCTCCCTTCCCATCTTGATGACTGGGCTGCTGAAATGAAGGCTGAAACGCACCATACACCTTTGACGCCCCTCCACCACACAGGACTCGTGCATCACTTGGGGAGAGCCTAATACCTGCGGAAGAGCCACGTGAAACGTGCCTGCCGCAACGATCGTTAATGGCGTACGCTTCGTTATCAAAACGTGGATGTTACATAACACACTCCGGGCGGCAGACCTGGGCATCACCCTCATTCAAGAAGTCCACCTGGAGTTGCAATTGAACATTTATGGGTACACAGCCTACAGCATCCCATCTAACGACTGTGCCGGTCAACCGACATCCACTTACGCGATGGCGTCGAGGCATCTGACTTCACATATCTGCCGTCTGCACGAGACCTTGCCATTACAGTGGGAGCAGTCTATACTGTCAATGCTTACGAATCTTCTGGGACATCTCGCTGCACTGAAACGATCACCTTTTATTCCAACTAAATTGCTCCACACCTGAATGGGAATACAGAACAGTACATCATAGGCGGCGATTTTAAGAGCGTCTTGGATCCAGCAGATCTAAACCGCACTACTCTAACTGCCTGGTACTATGGGCACTTCTACAGGATCTAGAGCTACAAGACACGTGGCATCCTCTTCACAGGGACTGCCATGGCTATACATACTTCACCGACAACTCTGCCAACTGCCTCGACTGCATGGACGTCTCCTGAGGACTACTAACCGCGACAAGTGACGCGGAACTCTGGCCAACAGGCTTCACCAACCATTTGGCACACATCTGTTCGGTCACACTCCCAGAAAACTCAGATACCACAGCAGCGGTTCATAGGTGCTGAAGGTTTCCTACTTCTATGGAGACACATGTCGGTGGGAGATCCCTCCTCCATGGGACCGCTGCCTCGAGAGTCTGCATGTACACCGTTCCACCTTACATTGGTGATTCGACCACGCCAAGGCGGCCCTCTGATAGACACTCATGAAATATGGGCGTGATGGAGCTTGTTAGCGTCGGGCAACGTCGGAATTTTACTACACGGCGCTGAGGGAGCTAATGACACAGTCGCCATTAGGAGGTCGGCAGACAGCAGTTAATCATCTCAAAACTCGCATACTCCATCTCAATGCCAAACAGCTTCATGGATCCGGAGTCTGGCAGAGGATATAGGGTACCATCCCCACCAAAATGGGCGTTCAATGGATTCAGATGTTTCGAGAATTCCTCCGCAACGATTTTACCGTTGGTGGTTAGCATTCTACGTACATAAGATGAACATGAATGTGGTGACAGTTCGACTCCCACTCAAACTTAATTTTTAATCTGTGTTTATTTCAAAATTGGTCATATTATTTAACTTATATGGCATTTGAGAGGTATATAATTTGCATGAAGTTTTGGTGAATGTATAGTGCTCTCACAGCTTGCTACTTTTAACTAAATTTCATTATTAGAACAAACATATTTATAATTATTGAAAAGTAAAGGGAGAAACGCATAGAGTTTTCCTGAAAATGTATGCCTGTCGGGATTTGCGAAATCAATTATACTTGCACTCTGGTAAAGTACCCGGAACTACTTTGCATCTCGACGCTCCGGGCTGCTGACAAAGAGGCAGGCCCCGTTTGGCATTTAACCAGCGTAGCGGTGAGACCTTGCTAATGTAGCAAGAACGAATAGTGTAGGTGCAATGTTTTTGCATACCACAGAATTTACGCTTGTATTACAAAAACAAATGCTTCAGTGGGAATCGAACTGTCGCTTCGTACACATACGTCTTAAAAAGCTCGAACGCTAACCACTTGACCACCATGAACTTTAACATCTATCTCAGACTCACAGATACATCAGTTACATAATAGACGCGTAAAACTACCCTGGATTTCCTCTGAACTGCCAGAGCAGTACACCTTACTACTTGCACATTATTTTACTTTAATGGCCTACTAAAGCTGTACGAAGTTTGAAGTAAATATCCGTAATCCCAACTTGGTGCCTCCCCTTGTAAGTCATATTATAATATTTGGATACTAACTTACAGACTGACATAGCGCTGTAGGGCTGCCTGAAAATGTTAAAGGAGGTTGGTTCCATGATTATGTTGCAAACTTTCAGGATTGATGGAGAGTAGTAGACTTATCAGTTGTAGGGGACCCTGGACCAGAAACTACCGTGTGGAAAGATGTAAGCGAAAATAGTTTTGATACTACTGACAGTGCCGTATATACCCTAAGCTGTGAAGGTGATCAAGTGCTAATAGCTCAAGAAGTATTCATTTTAGAGTCCGTACTTACTGGACATTCCTTAGTTGTTTTGGTCCATACCAGATCCTCCACAATTGTGGAAACCAAAGATCTAGCAGTAGAAGAGATGTGTTTCACAGTATCGAAGATGAAGGAGTGCTCATAGCTGTTAAGGTATGCATTTAAGAGCGTATGTATACTAGACCTTTTCCTTGTTTTGATCCGTATTGACACCTGGGAAAGCTAGATACACTACAGTCTTAGAAACGTTTATTCCACTGTCAGAGGTATCAGAACACTTTTCGCTTACAGCTTGTAAGGAGTATGACAGAACTCTATATTACATTGAAAAGAATAGAGCCAACGTAACGCCATTCTTTGCATTATGTACGATTGGAAGTAAAGAAGCACTCAGATATCGGCAGTAACAATCTGAGGGCGAAACAAGGGGGCGCGATTCTAAGCATTGTGGTGAGACGAGGTCTGTCTTCGAGAGTGAAAGTAGTAGTGTGGATCGAGAGCTCAGAGACAGAAGACGTGTCACGGTTCACTAACGTCTGTGATGGCAGATCTCATCACACTCAAGGCCTGATTTCGTCTATGTGGCTAGGAGAAATTTCGATGACTTAACTACACTTGAAGATGGAATTCAAGGTAAAATTCTCAAGCATAGCGCAGAAGAAATAGCAGGGTTAGGCTAGTGATTGTCCGAGTTCTCAATAATCCAATGTTTGGAAAATGGAAATGGCTCTGAGCACTATGGGACTTAACATCTGTGGCCATCAGTCCCCTAGAACTTAGAACTACTTAAACCTAACTAATCTAAGGACATCACACACATCCATGCCCGAGGCAGGATTCGAACCTGCGATCGTAGCGGTCACGCGGTTCCATACTGAAGCGCCTACAACCGCACGGCCTCAACGGCCGGCTGAACTCCTTTCTATGAAACTCATTCTTGGTAACAATAAACGTTAGCCGCTGCTACTGCATGCTGCTGCGAATTGCTGTAAACCACATGGAAAAAAGGCAGTCATCTAAAGAGGTGAGTGCAAAACATAGGATCAAAACAGAGACACTGACACACCCTAACACGTCATGTACTCTAATCCAGTAAATTTCGTTGCAGAAGTCAGATTCTATATCACCTGTAAATTCTTACCCATAAACGCAGTCAGATACCTTAGGTATTCATTGTTATAGATTCATTTCTTCCAGTAGTTTTTCATATTCAAATATGCAGTCAGATAGCTTATCCATATCATAGGTTTAACTTTTTCATGTAACGATCTGTTGAGGGCTTAAATGACAGCGAAAGTGACGCTCACACAACACACACACAGTGTTATGCACGTCAAACTCCGTTTGCTGATACCTCAGGTTGCTTATCGAGTCCATTTTCAGAGACTAACGTAGGCTGCATGGGGGCGTAATTAAATACAATGCTTTTTTTTTAGGTTTGTCGCTGTTTGTCCGGTTACGCATTCTCGTAACCGGTTGGCCCTGAATGACATTAGTACGCAATCTGACTGCATAGATTTACAACAAAGAATGAAAGGAAATTTGCGTAACACAATTAGTTACTTAAGTCCCCAGCAAATATAAAAGCTACGAAACAACAAAGCACAAGTGTAACTGTTCTGTGTGTGGAAGTGTGATTCAACGTACATATCTGGGGGCTTAATCAAATACAGTGCAAATATTTTTAGTTTTTGTCGCTGTTTGTCCGGTTACGCATTCTCGTAACCGGTTGGCCCTGAATGATATTAGTACGCAATCTGACTGCATAGATTTACAACAAAGAATGAAAGGAAATTTGCGTAACACAATTAGTTAATTAAGTCCCCAGCAAATATAAAAGCTACGAAACAACAAAGCACAAGTGTAACTGTTCTGTGTGTGGAAGTGTGATTCAACGTACATATCTGGGGGCTTAATCAAATACAGTGCAAATATTTTTAGTCTTTGTCGCTGTTTGTCCGGTTACGCATTCTCGTAACCGGTTGGCCCTGAATGATATTAGTACGCATTCTGACTGCATAGATTTACAACAAAGAATGAAAGGAAATTTGCGTAACACAATTAGTTAATTAAGTCCCCAGCAAATATAAAAGCTACGAAACAACAAAGCACAAGTGTAACTGTTCTGTGTGTGGAAGTGTGATTCAACGTACATATCTGGGGGCTTAATCAAATACAGTGCAAATATTTTTAGTTTTTGTCGCTGTTTGTCCGGTTACGCATTCTCGTAACCGGTTGGCCCTGAATGATATTAGTACGCAATCTGACTGCATAGATTTACAACAAAGAATGAAAGGAAATTTGCGTAACACAATTAGTTAATTAAGTCCCCAACAAATATAAAAGCTACGAAACAACAAAGCACAAGTGTAACTGTTCTGTGTGTGGAAGTGTGATTCAACGTACACATCTGGCACGGTTCTTCCTCAATACGACAAGATGCTTTAAACGCCATTTACAATGAAGTAATTATAAAAAAAACCACAAATACAATGATTGCACTTAGAAACCAGAATTACACTCTAATACATGAACACAAGCCAGATGCTTTGTTGACTGAACCTGTGACAAGAGGCATAAGACATTTGAAATAAAAAATTTTCTTTACCTTCATATATATTGACGAAAAATACACTCTGATCGTTACAACATCCCCAATCCATAAACATCTGGTGTCTTGCCCAACAGAACAACTGCACACGACATGGTCTCAATTAGTACTCTAACTACGGCTACCTCAGAACTACTACTGCCCTCAGCAACTTCTCAGCTGCAACTGCCAGTGGAGGCGGCTCAATATTACTCTTTAGCGCAATCTGTGGCGCTGTGACTCAATGTAGCCACCTTTCAAGGCAATATTGGTTGTAGCTACGATCCATATTGGTTGCATGTAAGTTACAAACTATCCACTCGGTCGTTTCCAGATCAGGGTCTCTTACCTCAGATTGATACGTTTATCCTTTTCATCATCCCTGGATACCTGTAACGTGATTATGGAGTCATCTTGTATAACTGTGGACCAGTAACAACATGAAATACAGATGGTTGGGTGGGAAGAATAGACATAGTATTACAACAAAACGTAATATTTAGCACACAGTTAATAAGGTAACGTTTGACCGTAATTTATGAACGTACCTCCATGTGATCAACTCTGCAACCTCTGGTACCTCTTCTTTCTCTAAAAGTGTTGCCACCCATCTGGTGTGTGCCCTTGTCATTCACGAGAAGCAGTTTCCGCTCTGGGACTAATAATGGTTTCGTTACAAACTTTCAGTAGGAAAATAGGAAAGAATATTTGGGTTTAACGTCCAGCCGACTATCAGGTAACTAGAGACAGAGTACCAGCAGAGATTGTGGAAGGATAAGGACTATGAAACACGTTGGCACAGAGTAGGATTTCCTGTTTTGCACTATGCTCAAGCAAGCACCACCCACGTTACTTGTTAAAACTATTTCGATCGTCCGGCGCACACTACTTTTGTGCCGTCTAGTGCAACAATTTCCATCACATCAGGGACTCTGACGTGCGGGAAGCCAATGAAAGCGCAGGACGCCAAACTTCAGGTGAAACACGAAACTCACTCCGGGTCCGGTATTCGTGTGATGTAGTTAATGTGGCGCTGGTCTTACCTTTTGTGGACTGAGGTGGTTGTTCCGCTGTCGCATCATGCACCGTAGCATGACTGGATGAGACTGCTACCTGCTGCAGGTTTTATCTATCCAATTCATTTGTTTTCCGTTTCCGTTGCTGGGATTTCTAGCATCTTTCCAACTCGTGTTTATTGAGCAAAGCTTCTCGTGTCGCATATTCGTTCAATTTGAACCTGTACTTCATTAATCTTTTATGTTCCTTTTAAAACCACATTCTCACATGGGTTGCGGCACACATGTGTAAATAAACCGTCGGTGAATATAAAGTTCTTGCAACATCTATGTCCCTCTCCGACCTTAAAAAGCAAGGGGATTATTTTCTACCTTTCGTTTTGATTCATCTTGTAATTTGCGAGATTGTGCTATACTTGCAGTGACGATTTGTGTACTGCACGTTGGTCTATATTTTCTGCACAATTGTTTTGAACATTTTAATACACATTTATTGCATTTTGTGAACAAATACTTCATGCATAAGAATGGGAGGATTTACTATACCAAAATGTACAACCACAAGGCCTTGTCCTCTAGGATGACCCATTAAAGCTGGTCCCACTTTCCTATACAGTTTATTGCGAAAGAGAGGTACGTATTAAACTTAGAATTGCATGCGCCAACTATCGTACAGTATTCAGACGTAAGTAAGGCGACGGGACACAGTTCCTCGAATGCAGCTTACAGCAGAGGTTTGATTAATTTCTATATTACCATCACATGTTTGCCCTACACGAAATGAATCAAATAAGGAAACGTTCATGACACATTTTATCATTAGTTAAATATTGTGTCCAGTTAATAATTAATCTGTCTTCATCAGAAATGCTTCATAAAAACTCAGTACCTGCGGCTCCCGGGATCCATACTTGAAAATGTGGGCAAACCTGTTCAAAACTTCGTATCAACATTCAGTCGCAATCTTCCAAAACGTGGCAGCCTTTCAAATGAAATCGGTCCTACGTACAGCCGTATTTAGGCAGATGTAACATGTGCAGTTGCACAGGGAGGCAAACTTTTGGAGACAACAAAATGTTGCCATCGAAAAAAAAAAATAAGTATAATTTTAATGTTCATGGCAACGGCATTTGATAATATTTATTGACAAGGTGTTGACAAATATTTTTACCTGTCATTAAACTCGTATTTTACTGCTAGTCCGCCTGCATAACGTCTTCCATGCAGGAGCATTAAGGCTCTGTCAAACAGGAAGCGTGCAAATTGCGCGGACACCGGCCTTGAGCTGTGTGTTGCACGATAGGGCATAGCCCCGGTCAACCAGGAAGCGGGCGCCTGCGATACACCGCCCTTGCGTGAGGTATGCAGCTGAATTTGTCTACAAAGTCCGTGGCGGGCAAGTGTTCGCAAGATGGCGGAAGAAACAGAAACACTCATTGAGTTTGTTCGCGCTTAATGTATTTTTGTACGATGCACGACACTGTGATTATAAAAATGTGATTAACAAGGCGACAACAAGGAAGAAAACTGACGCAGGTGTACGACGATCACGTGTTTCCTTCGTTTACAAACAAATGCACAGTTGCATGATATCTACCAGATGAATATTGAAGTGTACACTTCAGTTCACGTGTAATACTAATGTGATTGGACAAACTAATGCTGCTACTGTAGTGCAATTTAAGCGACAAATATGCCGCTGTGACAACAGCTTCTGCATTATTGATTGTAGGGCTACAAGCCTTAAAAAAATCTCATCACACTTGAGTGAGCGTACAGAGAGGAATTTCCAACACACGACAGCCCCTTCGTATCTGTTTATTGAACATTGATTTTGAAGGCTCTTCGAAGACCGCTGGTTTGGGGAAAAGGGCCATCACCTGTCAGCACAAGAGGGACAGGCATTTCTGTGCTCGGCAGTGGTTTCTGATGCAGAATACATTTACCTCGTATGAATCATAACTGACACGTAGATCACCACGGAATTGTACCCGTGACCAATAACTGCAAGCATGACACATTAAAACAATTTTTTTGTAATGAAAATAATTTTCGGGACTATTTTTAAGACACTTCA
The DNA here is from genome assembly GCF_023897955.1 of Schistocerca gregaria. NCBI lineage: Eukaryota > Metazoa > Arthropoda > Insecta > Orthoptera > Acrididae > Schistocerca > Schistocerca gregaria. Next base: position 129,999,559 of record NC_064921.1, on the reverse strand, counting down.
TTCTATCACACTTCCCATCTATGCGGCCAGTGCAGTTTCTCAGTCTCACCTCGATTTCCTTCTAGATTTTCTCTTGTGGCTGAGATAAATACAGCGGCTATAAAACGTTGTACATTTCCTGGCACACATATTTTACTAAGCTGGAGACAGTTGTACTTTCCTTGCGGAACTAAAATGCGAAGTTATTGTGTGAATCACCAGTGGCCAAATATCTCGAACAAAATGCATTATTTCTTAGTAGTAAATGTATCACACGAAATAAAATAATTTGCATATAGCTTGACTGACAATTGTTGCTGCTCGAGCAAAATGGAAGAATCTATGAGACTCCTACAGTAAATACCTAAAATTCATATAGGGAGGCACAAGTTCAACCAAGAAGTATCGGAACTGACCATGGACAGGTCATTTGGTGTTTCTTCCTGACACACTGGTGCCACGTCATGCACCTTCAGATACATCACAAAATGTTGAAGTGCCAGAGGAACCATTCGCTGACGATGGGGGTCGACAGCAAGAAGCATAATTGAATCCATAATGTCAGCTCATCCGGCGAAAAAGCCAAATAGAAAAGAAATGAATGAAGTTACAGCTGCAGCCACAAATTATCAACACACCAGAGACAGTAACAGGAGAGAGAAGCGCGAGCTCGGCCAATGGCAACTTACTTTTGAAATCACACACTCGTTCAAGACATTCCCAGCTCTAAAACAAACTCACTTAAACACGCAGCTGGCACAGTATTAGCAGAGAGTGAACTTGGCGATGTTAAACGATGAAACACTACCGCATCTATCCCCCAAAATCCTTGCATCACCATGTTCAGTGGTGTCGCAATGTAGAGCTGATATTATATCATAAAATAAAGTCAGTGTTGCCATTTTGGAACCTGAGGAATCTTCTAAAGAGTTTCATAAGGCCAGGGAAATGTATAAGAATGCAAAAGTATGTTTCAGTGTACACGACTGATGATTGACGTGCAGCACACACCAACTGGTCATAGCGAATTTGGTTCTGCTATATTTGATGTAATCAAACTACAGTGGACTCTCGACAACCCATCTAGCGACTACCCAGCATCCGGGCTAAACTACCTATTTAAGTAATACCAAAATAATATTACTCCGTACTGAAATGAGTATTGACTTACTGTACGTACTGCACTGTTCCAAGGCTGTAGCAAGGAAGCGCCGGCTGCAAGGCTGCATGACCTTTTAAAATGTTTTGCACGTCTTTTGTGCTTATTACACATCTGGAGTCACAATTATGATATAGAATAAATTGCGGGAACCACTGTTCCATAAACGATACTTATAAGTGCTCACAAACAACGATGAACACACTTACAGAGCACCTCTCTTTGCAACCTTATGTCCATTGTTTCTTCAGTGGTATATCAGGTGGCTGAAGTGCGTGCGTTGTTACACAGTTATTTTGTGCACCCCTTTATGTTTCAATTAAAGTCCAAAATGGGTTATAAACTAAAAATCTTGTAGTGACTATGGCAACCATAAAATGATAATTAAACCGGGTTTTGGTATTAAAAAGGGAGTACTGCTAGGATAGGAAGAGATAATTTATAAAACTCCGCCCTCTGCGGTTTTTTCTTGTCCAGCTTGACCTTCCGCTTCATTAGTTCGCATAGTCTGTGGTGTCTACCGTACGTTAGGTTTATAACTGCCTACATCGCAGTTCTTTTTTCCGAATAGTCGGCAGTGTACTGTATGTTCAGCACTTTCCAACTGTCTACACTGCTACCTTTCTTTTTTTGTAGTTCCCTATAGCGGTATGGATAGGCGATCTATGTTAAATCAAGCTGCATATAGAAAGAGGGCAGAAGCAAAAGAACAAAATGTCAACACCAGTCTCTTGCGTAACTTTATCACCATTGGGTGTTATTATAACGCTTATATCAAATGCAAAAAATGTAAAATGTAAAATATAAAAACTGAAAGGTGTGGGACAACTTTCGTGATCTCCCCCAACTCACAAAATATTTCTACCCTTCCAACATAGTTAGAATTATTCAGTACAACATTTTGTATTCTTTTTGTTTAGCCTGATCCAAACCAGTTGAACGTCAAGCTATCAATTCCATAAACTTAAGTTACTCTAAGAGTGCAAAATGAACTAAACTGTCAGATACATTGCAAAGACCACAGGAAATTCCAACCGGCGGTATTTCATTATTTAAGGCTTGTAATTTTTGAAGAGTTACTGTATAAATAAGCCTCCCCACCAATGGCAAGGTTCGTGGTTCATTATTTAATATCATACCAATATTTCTTAGTAATAAAATGTGTATTGATTTATTGCTCGTGTTTCACTCATCCAATACTTTAGAAAACAGACAACGGCTGCAATTCTACACGACCTTTTAAAATGTTTTATGCATCTTTTGTGCTTCAAACACACCTGGAGTGACACTAATAACACTGATTAAATTACGGCAATCACTCTTCCATAAACGATACTTCTAAGCACTCACAAACAACGGTGAACACACGTAGAAAACAGCTCCCTGGGCAACCCTATGTTCGTTGTTTTTTCAGTGGCATATCACATGGCCAAACTGCGTGTGTTGTTTAATTGTTATTTTGTGCGGACCTTTACGTTTTAATTAAAAAGTTCGTAATGGTTGAAAAGCAAACAAAATTTGTAGTGATTATGGAAGGCAGAAATGGTTAAAGAAACTAAATTTTGATGTAAAAAAGGATGTTTTAAATAGTACTTCTCGGATAGCAAGAGATAATTTATAAAACTCTCCTCTATCCGATGTTTTTGTTGTTCAGCTTGACCCTCCACCATATTAGGCCACATAGTCGGGAGTCCATTGTATGTGTTTCTATTTTTCACGGTAACGTTATAGATGGAATATCTAGGTTAATTGGAATAGCAAATCGAAAAAAAAACTGATGCAAAAAGACAGAGATGTAGTAAACTTGTACAGAAAATACCGGGACTGAACTCATATTGTAGTGGTGAATTAAAGTGAACCGTGTGACTGACAACATTCAGATGCAATTAAGGTTCAAAACAGTAACAATGAACACTGTAGCTCTACAAAGGCAGACAGAATTAGAACTCTAAGTGGTAAACAGGACGCAAAAGTTCTAACTTTCAGAGTTCTGGAAGACTGTCAAGAATCTACACGTCTTGGAGCAGTGGATTTTTCCTGTTCCCAGTGATAACCCATTTTGTTGGGGAAGCTGTGACCAGACACTGGATTATATGGTTAAAATGCAGCATTGGATCTCAGCGACTTTGTAGCAAAATTATTGCCTCGGAGGATATTGGTGAACGAGGAAATTATCAGCAATGATTTCTTATATCTTCTCCTAACCAGAGATTGTTGTTCTGGGCATATTATAAATTATTCAGTGGTGCATCTCAATTTGCAACATCCGGTTTCAGTGATTGGAGCCATGCTGGAATACGAATAGCTGAACACTAGAAATCAACCTCTCACATGAACTATTATTTACACAGTAAACTTCACATTCCATTGTAGTTATTTTGGTATAGCGTATTAAAATGTAATGATTTTCTTTCTATTTTTATCATATATCGTAACCAAGTTCGATGTTTCTATCGTAATTTTTCAGTAAAACGTGCTGCAGTACTGTGATAATTATTTCATTATTTTTGAATATTTAGCTTGTACATGTCCTTTGTGCTATATGCTATTTAAATATTCAAGTAAATTTAGAATTGAAGTGAATGATTACGCAGTTTTAAAAGCATAGGAATGCTGAAGTTTACGATTGGGGGTAGGGGCGTAAAATAAATTACTGCTCAGGGATATAACACACGCTAAATACGCCTCTTGTCCTACACGTGTCAAAGGAACAATCCCAAGATACTACCTTAGCGATATGGGAAAGAAACGAAAAATCGTCGGAATGTGATTTAAGCCGCCGTTCGGTCGACTGCGAGTCCAATTTCCTGCCAGTAACACCATCTCGCATATCACTGAGCTTCCAGACACATCCCATAGTGACGTTGAAGCATTTTCTGTGTGTTCCAAGAGAAAACATCTTAGTTTGACAGAGGTACTGTGGTATTGGTCAAGCAACCTGTTTTCTTTTATACCACTTTTTCATGTCCAGTGTACCCCGACTTAAAACAGCTCAAAGAAACCGGCATAAAGTATATTCAATTTGGTGCCTATTAAACTAAGCCATTGCAAAGTACCTCTGTTAAAGGCTGTCTCGTTTGTTTCCAAGACCAGCATTTCTATGTAGCGCCGAGTAGCTGAATTCAACTGCTTGAGAAGCTCAGCAATATGCATCCAGCAGTTCTGTACACCCAAAAATTTAAGCGTTCTACGCTAACGTCTGTACACGTATCATTTGAATTGTTACCATGACTCTGCTTGTCCTACAGAATTTAATTTACTGCGTGTTCTCAGAATTTAGGGAGAGTGCATTTCTCAAAGAACCACTTACAAATTTTTTTGCAAAACGTCATCAGCGATCTCTTGCGTTGCTTTCTCTCTATTGGGTTTTATTATAACGCTTGTATCACAGGCAAAAAAAATGTAAGGAATGGGAGTCGGCCTAAAACTGAAACCTGTGGGACAACCTTCGTAGTCTCCACACCACTCAAAAAAAGATTGCTACACTTCCAACTTAGTCTGAATTATTCAATACAAATTTTTGTATTCTTTTTGTTAAGTATGATCCAAACCAGTTGTACATAAAGCAATCAATTCCATAACTTAATTTACTGTAAGAGTATAAGACGAACTACACCGTCAAATACTTTGGAAAGACCAGAAGAAATTCCAACTGACGATATTTTATTATTTAAGGCTTGTAATTTTGGAAAAGTTACTGTATAATTTGCATTGCCAGTAGAACAGTCCTTTTGGAATCCAAACTGTGGTATGCTAAATAAACTGTTTCTACTTAAATTTGACATCACTCATGAGTACATCACTTTTTGCATATTTTGGAAAAAAATATAGCAGTAAGGAGATTGGAAGATAATAATTATTTAAGTTTGTCTTGTCACTTAACAATTCCACGTTTTAATATACCACCAAAAATTCCCTGTCCCAGTGATGCATTATATCTATCAGTAAGTGCATTACTTATTAAGTTAGAAAAAACTTTTGATAATTTTCTGATGTTCCATCAAGACCATATGACTTTTGTTTATTAGTTTTTATGGTCTTTTTTTTAATTTTCTGTGAAAGATTTTTGGCTACTCCCAGTTGCTTAAAGTTATGTGGAATTACATTTGTAATATTTCTCTTGCTTCTCCACACAAACTATTTAATACTATTTCTGCTGATAAATAAAGTGATTATTAAAAGTATTTGTAAACTGTGACTTATCACTCACAACATTGTCATTTCGTTTAATAGTTTTCGCTTTGAGCACACTGACTGGCAGATTTGTCTCTTGTTTGACAACAGCCCGTAAGTTTTTTAGTTAATTATCTGCATTATTGATTTCTGGCAGGATGTACACACATTTCAATGATTTTCCTTGAACTATTAGAATATTTTCATAGTGTGGAAGTGATGTTAAGACTTGACTTGTTCTGACCATAATATAAATTCCATTTTCCTCCTTCATGATATTTTAGTAACCTTAGTTGTCGATGACGTATCTGGAAGGAGAGGCATACGGTAATCAGTCGCAGTCCCATTATGTTCTATTCCTCATCCATATCTGGATTTCGGCTATAAATTGCCGTCTTCAGTGGATTTGAGCTGCAATGCAACAAACTCGTGGCAGCACGTATCACCACACGCTCTTACTGGTGTATAGGCAGTTCCTTTTGTCATTCATGATGTAACCGGTAACGCATCCCAGAAACGTGTAGGGAGCATATTCTAGTTCGAAGCAAAGATGATGATTGAAACAACGAAAGTTATCACATTAGTAGAACAAGAAAGATTGAAATAGTAATTTGGTGACGTTATAATACATCATGAACTAACAATCAATATCTAATACTGAAAATTATTTCAAGTCGGAGTTCGATGTAATTCAAAGTGAAAGTTTATTAGTACAAAGACCACACAAAACGACACTAAGCTCATGAATATAATGTATAATTAAACCGTCATACTCAGTTCGCTGTTCGTAACTTTAACCATAGCTGTACCGGATCACAATTGTTTTTAAACATCAATGAATTGCCTATATCCCGAACTATTGTGAGTACGAACATAAAATTTTGACTTTGAAGGTGCTTTTATGTATCAAACACGATTCTTTAACGAAAATGACGCTTTATCACATAACACAATTTTAAAGCACTAGGCTGGTGCCTTTTCTCTCCAGAAGCGCTAGCAGAAGGTAGCAAGAGGCGTATTTTACAATGCATCGCCTGCAGCTGGGCCACGAAACAAAACATTGACACGGTATCTTTCGCAATGTTGTCAGTTATCTACATTGTCCGAGTGGCCAAGTCGTCCCTTTCTTTCATGTAGCTAGCAGCAGCAATCAAAAGGAGTTGTGTGCATAATACGTTCGTGGGATGTGTGTGTGTGTGTGTGTGTGTGTGTGTGTGTGTGTGTGTGTGTGTGTATTTGTGTGTGTGATGAAATTTTTACTGAGTGGTACCAATTTAGGCAGTTCAGATGAAGCTTAAGTAATGTTTGGAAGTACTCTAGCCTTGGCAGCATCTTTTTTTGTTAACATGAGGCCACTTATGCGTAATTCAGGTGAAGGTTCCTTAATCATCGACATGGTAATACTTTTTTACTTAATATAGCATCACATACATGATTCAGGTGATGTTTACACAATTTTAGACTTGTGAATAGTTTTTTGAAACATGGCACCATTTTACACAGTTCAGGACAAGCACACTTATGATTTTTGATGCTGGCTGTGCTCTTATGAGGTGACATTTACTGGTGAGGCAGAATTTTACGAACTGCATTTGACATAAGCATTTCTGTTAAATGAAGCATGGTGGAAATACTACTTTACATATTTTTTAACATTGTCCAAAACAGTCAGGTATTTTTTAACACGGCAGCTACATTGCTATCGGCTGTTTCATTTTAATGGGCACTAAAATACTAGGCTGTGACTGACAGATCTAAAAATGTGTGCGTCTTCTAAAAACCTCCCTTATTAGTCAAGAAGTGTGACTCATAATTCTTAAAAGCTCTCTGATTGGTTTTTTCTCAAAGAAGTAGACGAGACATGATTAGATGCCATTGCCCGGCTTTCAACAGACGGTTGAAAGTCGAGTTGGGCAGGATAGATGGTAGCCCTACTATTACGAAATCATTAACACGTATTCTTTATAACGCTTTATTTAATTTTAATTCCAAAATTCTCCATTTGACCGGATTTAATATTGTCATTCGACTTACGTCATTGTCTGTGTTGACTCATTTAATTGCCGTACTTCACGCTGCATCAACCTTTCAACTAGTCATTACGTACTCAGAAAGCACATAAATATTTACTAGTGCCTGTCGTAGCTTTCCCGTTTGGCACAGTGCAGCGGAAGAGTACACAAGTGTGGAGTTCCCAGAATGTTCTGCACGTCTGGCAGAGTGCAATGGAATTGTACACAAATATGGAGTTCCTAGAATGTCGTGATGGTTAGCTTACTAGAATGCCCTTTCTGTTCACCATGTGCATGAAGAGAGATGATTAGAACAAAGATTCAACGACAGGGCAACATTTGAAGCAAATAATCGTCATCTTAGATAAGATTAGTGACTTGTTCCGGCTTCACATGGATACCAATAAGTAACTATGAACAAATGACTTGTCAGGCTTAGCGTGAATAAATACACAAATCTCATGCGTAAATCAATCTACTTGTCAGTGAGAGTCGCATAAAAATCTATGCAGCAGCTTCCGAGAGACAAATAAGTTGATGCTACGTCAAGTAACGAAGTTTAATAAGTCAACACAGGTGAGACGCAGGGGAGCATTAGGTCTGCTCAAACGGTAAAAAAAAATGCTGTCCTTGAACTTCACGTGAGGTTCTGTCGCAGATAAACCTAAGGCTGGAAGACCAAAATCCCCCACCGATGAAGCGACAACAGTGAGCGTGTTGGCATCATTTAGCAAGAGTCCGCAACGGAGTACTCGTTGCCTTACACAAAAATGTGTGGTTAGGCGTACCTCCATACTGGGAATTTTATCGCAGCACAAATGGCACCCATACAAAATTGAGCTGCTCCAACACCTGAACGAGGATGACCCAGACCGTTGGGTACAGTTCGCAGAATGGGTGACGCAAAAGCTGCAGATAAATCTACGTTTCCCCTATCAGGTGCTGATCAGTGATGAAGCCAATTTCTTTATCAATTGTGAAGTGAACAAGCAGAATCACAGATACTGGTCCGACACAAATCCGCAATGGATTGATGTTTCCAAAACGGTCGACTCACAAAAAGTGATGGTCTGGTGTGGTGTGTGGGGTACCAAAGTCGTTGGACCTTTTTTTATTGATGGTACGTTAACAGCCAACGGTTACCTGAGGTTATTGGATGAAGACGTGTTTTCCTCGTTGTGCACGGAATTCTTTCAGCATGGTGGAGCCCCACCACACTATGGGCACAATTTGCGTGCATACCTGGATGTGCAGTTCCCTCAAAAGTGGATTGGTCGTAGGGGTGATGTGGAGTAGCCACCACGTTCACCAGATTTGACTCTTGGATTTTATCTTTGGGGTCAAGTCAAAGCGCTGGTGTATTTTGTGAAAATACGGGATTTGCATCATCTAAAGCAGCGCATTGTTGATGTGTGTGGTCAAATTCAGCCAGATGTGTTGGTCAAAGTTCATCAGGACTGGGCTTGGAGGATAGCATTAACAATCCAACATAATGAACAACATATCGAGCCATTCCTATGACTGTTAGTGGTCTCTCGGGATTGTGTAACATCGGCTTAATGTGTCTTCGGCACATCACGCACATGCTGCCGAACGTCCCACCGCTGCCACATGTGACTGGCTATAACCTGGGAATGAATAAAGCTATGTTTAAAATAACAACGGCATTTTTTTTGTGAAATTCTCTATCTGTTTGGTATGTCACATGACCTCATTTCCATTTGAAATTTCGGAGTTGAGTCCAAGATGGCGGCTTTCAAGGTGACCGCCATGTTGGTGGCATAGCCTATAAAGTTTCTCCCTACCCGTTCCTCGTGTGTAGGGACTCTGTTTCCTTGTTTGCTACTCCATTTGAATTTTATGAGGGCGTTTCCGGGCTTTTGGTCAACCCTGTATTTTTCACTCCCTGTATTTGGCAGTGGAACAAGACAGGTATTTAACAGCAGTAGAATAAAGCAAAGTACCGTCCGCCATGAACCTTACGAGTAAGTGGCTTGCGTAGTAACCCATACGCGCAAACGAAGTTGACATTGAGCACGATGGCTCATGGGAGCCGTAAAGGTATCTCCCATTTACAGTAGCTCCTGTCAGATTCCGCGCCGAGGGTCAGCTTTATTTGAAGATGTGGCACTTTCAGTGTGACGAAAGGTGTACTTCGTGCACCAAGGGACTTCTAGTCATTTCAGCAATGATGGTAGTGATGGTAGTAGTGACATTTCTTCTCATCCATGGAGCATGTATTTACAATATTATGGGACACATCACTGTGTTAAAGATTTACAAAAAAAACCTCTAATTCAAATGTTTAGGCATTTACTTGCTAACAGGTCTAGCTTAAATGTAGGAGGCAAAGGTATCGGCTTATAAACAGCTGATTCCGTGCCTCATGCTTAGGACAGCTAGTCGTGAGCAGCTTTCCAAACTCTTGTGTCATCGATCCCTGTACAAGATGCGGACTGCTGTGCTGTCCATATTGTGGAAGAGTGCAAGGCCATATGCGACATCTCTTTCATATATCAGCACATCTGAGATTCAGTGCGACTACTGGTTGATGCAGGAATTAATGCTAATTGATTCTTAGCATTGGAAGGTGGGTTGAGAAACAGGAGAAGGAAGTATGTGGAACTTACAGAAGAAGAGACCAGTAAGAAGGACATCTCTTATGGCATCCTTGAGGTATTTTCGGAGCACTGTAAGGGGCATTAGAGATGGTGAAAACTGTTGAGGCCCGTTACAGTATGCAAAAACACACTGTCTGGCAAAATAAGTCAAGCACCCATAAGGGAAGGAGGAATCGAAATAAAACGTTACGATTTTAAAGGCTATATGGTGTTATTGTAGTGATTGCAGTGCCAGGTCAGATTTAAAACACACTTGGCATAATGAGCTCACTTCTCGTTATGACGCTATATCGCCTCTGACTAATTCGTTATAGAACGGTGCCGTAAGCCCGTTGTACCCTCTCCTGATGCAAGCCGGCCAACTATTGTAACTACTACCTCTTGTTTTGGATACTGGAAGCTCGACGGAGTTAATCCATGGCCTGCTTCCACACATGTTCTATCGAGTACAATAGAGGGATCCCAAGGACAAAACGAATACCTCAACGTGAAGCAGACATTTCATAAAAACACATTCCATGTTTGGACCACCAATGACCTTTTGGAAAATAGCACCAAGACGAAGGATATCGGTGACCTACCGTTTGTGCCGTCTTAGTTAGATTGACCCCACTATGGTTAGCGTCTTTCGCTAGTAGTCAAAAGGTCATGGTTTCCGGGTTCGAACCTAATCACTGCTTCCATTATGAATTGAAATCAGCAGAAATTCCGACCGAAGACTTCTGACATAAGAAAATCGTCCTGGTTCTGCCAACGGACTTGCCGAAGAAATAGAGGAACGAACGCAGATTTATGGCACCCTCTTGCTCGTTTGATGGGAAAATGTCCCTAAAAGTGTATGACAAACATCCCTAAATCACCTGCAGATTTAATCTTTTCACTGTACTGTGTGAGCCCAATAAGCTGGAGTGGCTGTTGCCAAAATTTTACAAAGTTTATTTCGTATCTTACCAGGCATGCTAGCTTTTACTCCCAACATGTGTCCCTGTTTTTTGCTACGCGATACTCTCCTGTAGCAGCGAGCGTATGATTCTGATCAGGCGAAGTGAATTAGCGTTCACAGATCGCAGCTCACCCTCAAGGGCGGAGCCACCGACGGAATTTAACTGTTTGGTTACTACAGGACCCGTGATGTCACTTGCTAGTGGAGGGGGAATGCGGTGACGTAGATGTAGATTTCATGCTCGGATTCTTCCAGTTCGACACAGTAAATCAGCGGTTGCCGTGTGCATGAAGTACACCAACATTTGTTGTGATATATGTTTTCAGTCCCCCCATGAACCATGGACCTTGCCGTTGGTGGGGAGGCTTGCGTGCCTCAGCGATACAGATGGCCGTACCGTAGGTGCAACCACAACGGAGGGGTATCTGTTGAGAGGCCAGACAAACGTGTGGTTCCTGAAGAGGGGCAGCAGCCTTTTCAGTAGTTGCAGGGGCAACAGTCTGGATGATTGACTGATCTGGCCTTGCAACATTAACCAAAACGGCGTTGCTGTGCTGGTACTGCGAACGGCTGAAAGCAAGGGGAAACTACAGCCGTAATTTTTCCCGAGGACATGCAGCTTTACTGTATGATTAAATGATGATGGCATCCTCTTGGGTAAAATATTCCGGAGGTAAAATAGTCCCCCATTCGGATCTCCGGGCGGGGACTACTCAGGAGGATGTCGTTATCAGGAGAAAGAAAACTGGCGTTCTACGGATCGGAGCGTGGAATGTCAGATCCCTTAATCGGGCAGGTAGGTTAGAAAATTTAAAAAGGGAAATGGATAGGTTAAAGTTAGATATAGTGGGAATTAGTGAAGTTCGGTGGCAGGTGGAACAAGACTTCTGGTCAGGAGATTACAGGGTTATAAACACAAAATCAAATAGGGGTAATGCAGGAGTAGGTTTAATAATGAATAGGAAAATAGGAATGCGGGTAAGCTACTACAAACAGCATAGTGAACGCATTATTGTGGCCAAGATAGATACTAAGCCCACACCTACTACAGTAGTACAAGTTTATATGCCAACTAGCTCTGCAGATGGCGAAGAAATTGAAGAAATGTACGATGAAATAAAAGAAATTATTCAGATAGTGAAGGGAGACGAAAATTTAATAGTAACGGGTGACTGGAATTCGAGTGTAGGAAAAGGGAGAGAAGGAAACATAGTAGGTGAATATGGATTAGGGCTAAGAAATGAAAGAGGAAGCCGCCTAGTAGAATTTTGTACAGAGCACAACTTAGTCATAGGTAACACTTGGTTTAAGAATCATGAAAGAAGGTTGTATACGTGGAAGAACCCTGGAGATACTAAAAGGTATCAGATAGATTATATAATGGTAAGACAGAGATTTAGGAACCAGGTTTTAAGTTGTAAGACATTTCCAGGGGCAGATGTGGACTCTGACCACAATCTATTGGTTATGACCTGTAGATTAAAACTGAAGAAACTGCAAAAATGTGGGAAATTAAGGAGATGGGACCTGGATAAACTGAAAGAACCAGAGGTTGTACAGCGTTTCAGGGAGAGCATAAGGGAACAATTGACAGGAAAAGGGGAAAGAAATACAGTAGAAGAAGAATGGGTAGCTCTGAGGGATGAAGTAGTGAAGGCAGCAGAGGATAAAGTAGGTAAAAAGACGAGGGCTGCTAGAAATCCTTGGGTAACAGAAGAAATATTGAATTTAATTGATGAAAGGAGAAAATATAAAAATGCAGTAAATGAAGCAGGCAAAAAGGAATACAAACGTCTCAAAAATGAGATCGAGAGGAAGTGCAAAATGGCTAAACAGGGATGGCTAGAGGATAAATGTAAGGATGTAGAGGCTTATCTCACTAGGGGTAATATAGATACTGCCTACAGGAAAATTAAAGAGACCTTTGGAGAGAAGAGAACCACGTGCATGAATATCAAGAGCTCAGATGGCAACCCAGTTCTAAGCAAAGAAGGGAAGGCAGAAAGGTGGAAGGAGTATATAGAAGGTTTATACAAGGGTGATGTACTTGAGGACAATATTATGGAAATGGAAGAGGATGTAGATGAAGACGAAATGGGTGATACGATATTGCGTGAAGAGTTTGACAGAGCACTGAAAGACCTGAATCGGAACAAGGCCCCCGGAGTAGACAACATTCCATTAGAACTACTGACGGCCTTGGGAGAGCCAGTCATGACAAAACTCTACCAGCTGGTGAGCAAGATGTATGAGACAGGCCAAATACCCTCAGACTTCAAGAAGAATATAATAATTCCAATCCCAAAGAAAGCAGGTGCTGACAGATGTGAAAATTACCGAACTATCAGTTTAATAAGTCACAGCTGCAAAATACTAACGCGAATTCTTTACAGACGAATGGAAAAACTGGTAGATGCGGACCTCGGGGAGGATCAGTTTGGATTCCGTCGAAATGTTGGAACACGTGAGGCAATACTGACCTTACGACTTATCTTAGAAGAAAGATTAAGAAAAGGCAAATCTACTTTTCTAGCATTTGTAGACTTAGAGAAAGCTTTTGACAATGTTGACTGGAATACTCTTTTTCAAATTCTAAAGGTGGCAGGGGTAAAATACAGGGAGCGAAAGGCTATTTACAATTTGTACAGAAACCAGATGGCAGTCATAAGAGTCGAGGGGCATGAAAGGGAAGCAGTGGTTGGGAAAGGAGTGAGACAGGGTTGTAGCCTCTCCCCGATGTTATTCAATCTGTATATTGAGCAAGCAGTAAAGGAAACAAAAGAAAAATTTGGAGTAGGTATTAAAATTCATGGAGACGAAGTAAAAACTTTGAGGTTCGCCGATGACATTGTAATTCTGTCAGAGACGGCAAGGGACTTGGAAGAGCAGTTGAACGGAATGGACAGTGTCTTGAAAGGAGGATATAAGATGAACATCAACAAAAGCAAAACGAGGATAATGGAATGTAGTCAAATTAAATCGGGTGATGCTGAGGGAATTAGATTAGGAAATGAGACACTTCAAGTAGTTAAGGAGTTTTGCTATTTAGGAAGTAAAATAACTGATGATGGTCGAAGTAGAGAGGATATAAAATGTAGACTGGCAATGGCAAGGAAAGCGTTTCTGAAGAAGAGAAATTTGTTAACATCGAATATAGATTTATGTATCAGGAAGTCGTTTCTGAAAGTATTTGTTTGGAGTGTAGCCATGTATGGAAGTGAAACATGGACGATAACTAGTTTGGACAAGAAGAGAATAGAAGCTTTCGAAATGTGGTGCTACAGAAGAATACTGAAGATAAGGTGGATAGATCACGTAACTAATGAGGAGGTATTGAATAGGATTGGGGAGAAGAGAAGTTTGTGGCACAACTTGACTAGAAGAAGGGATCGGTTGGTAGGACATGTTTTGAGGCATCAAGGGATCACAAATTTAGCATTGGAGGGCAGTGTGGAGGGTAAAAATCGTAGAGGGAGACCGAGAGATGAGTACACTAAGCAGATTCAGAAGGATGTAGGTTGTAGTAGGTACTGGGAGATGAAGAAGCTTGCACAGGATAGAGTAGCATGGAGAGCTGCATCAAACCAGTCTCAGGACTGAAGACCACAACAACATGTTTTCAGTATGAATCTTGCCTATTATAAGATGTATATTTTATTAGAATCACCCTTTTTCACGTGGGAAAGACGTAGATAAGAAGAACTTTTGGATCACGTTTTAATGGAAAGGGATAAGGGGTTTCACGATTCTGAAAAAAAAATTGTTTGTTTGCTTTGCCGTAGATACCAAATTCCAAGACTACCATTCATATTTTGCTTCCAGTGCACTTTAAAACTAGCATAATTTCTTGAGCGTATATTCTCCAAGGCACAATGCTTAAGAAGGAAGTCTCTATTTTGTAGGCCGATGAGACGTACAGAAAGATTTCCTCTGTAAAGATGTTGTAAAAATGTTAAAAATGCTTAATGAGGATAATGTTATTTCCACAGATACTGGTAAACCGTTCTCCCTTGTTCTGACCATATCTTCTACCATATCTTCTGTGGAACGAAGCTTTTCTTGCCCATAGTCTATAAAATATATATGTGTAATGCACTTTCAGAAGACAGATTTGTTCTTTAGCAAATATTATCGTTCTCAAAGAACTTCTGAAACAGTTAATAAAAACACGGCCGTTCTCCGAAGACATCACTGACAATTTTGCAGCTCCTATCTGTGAAGGATGGATTTGGTGTACAATAAATTATTAACATATGCTTGCGTAAATATAGGTATATTTTTTATTCCCGCTAGCTCTTTACGTAACTTCTAAACTACGACCAGCTACTGTGTTAAACTGTTTAAGGTTGAACCTACATTTAAAGCACACAAGACATTAAGATGTAAATTAAGGAATAATTTAAAACAAGAAGTTGACAGGTTTGATAAATGTTTCTACAAAATTAAGTGAGGTACTTGTAATGAGATGTACATTGGTCTCACTGCATAGGTCCATAAAGTTCAATTAGAAGGAACATAACGATGATTTTCGGCTTAATAATTTCTAAAAGTCGGCTGTAGTCATCCATATCGATGATACTCGCCACGCTTTGGTGGGAACTGAAGACGACCTCACAATGTTGAACACACGAAGGGGTGCCGAAGAAAAGAACCGGAATAACATTGCCGTCGATGGAGTTTGTGTAGTACGCAATACTGCCTCTACGCGTCTACAGCGCAACTTATTACCAGTTCTGTGCCACTTGTGTTGTCGACCTGGCTTATTCTGTGCGTCTGCAGTGTTTTTTTTTTTTTGTTACCACTGTTTTGTTCTTATTTCTTTTTTTATGACGGCATGTTTAAGTGAACAACACGCAGTTTTAAAATTTTGTTTTCTACACGGTAAAGATGCTGCTGAAACTGTTTTAATGTTGAAAACAGCTTAGCAAGATGACACTATGGGAAAAACTCGAGTGGTTTGCCCGATTTAGAAATGGAGACATGTCGATTGATGACAAATCTTTTGGACGTCCACCAACTGAGAGAATCGACGAAAATATTGAAAAAATTCGAGAGCTTGTGCTCACAGACCGTCGACAGAAAACTAATCTAATGTCACATATTAGGGGGTTATCTTGGAGCTTGGTTCAGCGAAAAAGATCCGATTTGTAGCAGAGAGGAGACGGGTTCTTCCACCAAGACAACGCCCGACACACCCAGCCATCTCCGTTAGACAGTTTTTGGCTAAAAATGGCGTGGTTCCGCTGCCCCACGGACTTTACTCGCCTGACCTGGCTTCGAGGGACTTTTTCGTATTTCCACACATGAAAAGGGGCATGAAAGAACACCGATTTGACAACACTGAAGAAGTGAAGAAAAAAACGAGGGAGATGTTAGCTATTTCTAAGGACGACTACAAAAATGTTTCTAACAGCGGAAGCATCGGTGAGACAAATGTGTTATCTGTAATGGAGACTATCTGGAACGGGATAAGGTTGTTTTGTAAACAATTTTGAAATTATGTACGTTTTAAAAATAATGCCGGTTTTTCTTGGCTTCTCCTTCATACAGGATAAAGGTTACAGGAAGTTACAGATAACGATCCATAGTAGGGAAAATGAGAACAATTAAATTTGCAAATTACAGGAAAAGAAAGCAAGTCTGTGGTTAGCTACGTTCATTATAGGCATACGGTTAACATTTAGAGCGGACGGGATTGGAATTCCCGGGCAACTCCGTCGGAGTACAAATTATCTCTGACCATTGGGGAAAGTGACTTTCACACATACGCTAAGTGCTCTGTGGTGCTGCCCATGTGTTCGTCTCTTGGCGTGCCTTTCCGTAGGCGAATATGGACCATACAGCGAACAGCCGTGTAATGGGGACAAGCCCCAAAATTTGTAATTTTAGATATCAGCTTGGTGGGCAGTTTTGAGACGTGCCATGCAACAAGAATCACATCTCAGAGGCGACGTAAAAAACTTACTGTATGCCAGAGAATAAATGATTATCCGCTCACTTCTATGAGTACATGAGAATACTGTAATGCATAAAAGCTCTGTACTCTAGATTCGTGGGGTGAGGTGGAAGAGCTGCTTGCTTGCAACACACCTATACCAGCTAGTTACACGATGTTGGAACAGTTTTGTGAGGTGCCGTTACAAAGACCGTGAACAAGAATTTTTCAAAATAATTGAAAAGCCACGATCGCTTCAATATCGTTTACTAGATGACCGGTTTCAGCACATTGAAGGTGCCATCATCGGATCTGAGAAGGTATAACATAACAGGTTTCAGGGAGGGCTTACATGAGTTAACTATATACATTACAATTATTACAGAATCACATATCTGAAACGTGGATTAACATTTATAAAACCACATGGACATCATGGCACCTGAGGCACACCATCTGATAAAAATCATTGTCGCAACCAATAAAAAAATAATAAAAAACTTCTCTCATGGTCGTTCTTTCCATAAAATATAACACTGAAGTCGCCAGATAAAACTACCACCGCTCGTCTAACACCAGTCGGCATCATCACTGCCCTATTCCGAGCATGCTTACCTGCTGTGATTCTAGCGGTTCACAACCGGCCACCAGATAGCGGTGTCCAAGCAGCGCACACACAGTCCCACGGTATAACCTCTCATTACTACTAACACTCAACTTTACTATGTGACAAGCAATTACAGTAACGTTGAGTTTTAGTAGTACTGAGTGGTTATACCGTGTGACTGTGTGGGTGCGGTGCTTGGACAGCGCTATCTGGTGGCCGGTTGTGAACCGACGACGCTGCAGCTGGAGACGAGCGGTACGAGAGTCGCTGGAGGTTGGTGGTGTTCGCCAGTGGTCAGGGAGCGAAATGTCACCACGCCTGCGAGGACGAAGCTCACGCGCAGCAGGCCAGGCTTGTGGACAGACGGCGCTGTCTGGATTTCTTCGGCTCGACTGACTGCCACCGAACAGTTTTTAGATCGGTACCAGTGTGAGTTGGTACGAGGAAGGGTTCCGAATAACATTAGCACATTCGTGTCTCCTGTGGCCCTATGTCCTGATGGCTCGTTTCATGGTCACAGTCCAACTCAAAAGATGTTGCGCTGAGATCGATATATTTCTGTTTTGGCCGGTCTTTGTGGCCGAGCGTTTCTAGGCGCTTCAGTCTGGAACCGCGCGACCGCTACTGTCGCAGGTTCGAATCCTGCCTCTGACATGGATGTGTGTGATGTCCTTAGGTTAGTTAGGTTTAAGTAGGTCTAATTTCTATGGGACTGATGACCTCAGATGTTAAGTCCGATAGTACTCAGAGCCATTTGAACCATTTTTTCTATTTATTCCTGCCCTCTCCCCTCCTGTCGCTAGCTTGACCTGTTGCGCAATTTGTTGCGCTGTTAATCAGTGAGGTATGTTTGTAGCAGAGAGCTTAGTAGTCGAAAAGAAGTCTTCAAGTAAGTGTTTTTGTTGTTGGTGGTGATTAAACACGAACTTATGTTTTGTACACAAACAGCCGTCCACCAGCATTCCTGAGTCCTGCATTCACGTGTGCTATAGTTTCTTAATCAGTGGGGACCAAACCCTATGAATTGCTTATTGTCTTCTCGAATAGCCGATCATAACGTTACGTATGTAGTACACATCTTGGTGGTCTTCCCTTTGTCGGTAAATGATCATTTGTGTAATCTGTTGTGGGCAGCTGGTATTTTGTATTCACTATTCCTTACAAACATGTCGCTCGGACGCGCTAAGGAGTGTACTGTTTGTTCTTAAAACAGTGGTATTAACCGTTACGTGGGTTAAGCGCAGGGTAACTTTTGATGTGAGTTTTGCAGCTTATTGAAATCGTAATTGAAGCCGGCGGTTGGCCAAACTTTGTGTTGTGGAACTGTAACTTTTGCAGGTTGAGAGACTTGGGCGGATAGTTTTTTAATCATTTAAAGACGTTAATTTAAGAGGTCTGTAGCTGGGGCTTGACCATTCTGAACCCGTCGGACATGCGTTATTAAGATGGCAAATCTGCAGTTTCCTGTGTTCATATCCGACTTTTTTTACGAATTTTGCTATTGTTTAATTTTGTTAAGAGAGTGTTTTGTATCTTTGTGGGATAACTGTATGTTCATAATTGTGAACTGGCTACATACAGAGTTGGTTGGCTGGTTGGTTTGGGGTATAAAGGGACCAAACCCAAGGGTCATCAATCCCTTTTTCCTTACTCAAACAACGCTCAAGGTAAGACAACACCCAAATTTAATTTGAGAAAGTAAAAGGGGTTAGAAGGAATGGGGAACTACAACGAAAAAGAATACGAAATAAACCAACAAAATAATGGGGAAACGTAGATCACAAGGAAAAGTAGAGGAAGGTAGTAAAGCCATAGAGCAGATGGTCTGTACTGGCTAATCACAAGATAAAAAAGAGGATGAGCCAGCCACTTTGCAACACACTAAAACGTCCAGCCTAAAAAGACAAGGTGAGATGAACACCCATAGGGGAAAGACGAACAACAAGGCAAACAAAATGCAAAGAAAGAGTGACAGAGAATTAAATCGGAGGGAGGTTGGCGCCCTCGGAGAGAAGACCAGACGTCCACCTCTAGATGCTACGATAAAAACCTCCCTCACGAATAAAGTGGAGTGAGGATTTCAGCGCTCTGAAGAAATAATTAGTTTGAAAATGTGTACAAGTCTCTCAGTTCAACACCACCTATCCCACATCCCAGCTCTCGCTATAGTTTTAGTTCTGAGTTTTAACTTCCTTCCTACTCGATTTTGTCGCTTCTTAATTGAAACAGGCTTCTAGGCGACGATAGAACAAGGTAAGTGTTTTGCACAAGTTGCCTATTTAGGACGGCTGGCACATGTCGTATTGGGTGTAGGTGCTCCGAAGTGTACGGAGGAATCGTGACAGCGCAAAACAAAATATGTGAAACATAAATACACACTTTATTGCGCTGCGATACTTTACTAAAGCTGTACAGCAGCTCGCTGGATGTGCTTCCTGAGAGGCACAGTTAAGCAGTGGCTTTTCAAGGCATGTGTTACTGAATACAATGTCACAAAGACTTTGCCCGTACTGGGCGCCATACTGTCAATCACTGTAGTAAACACATGTCCCTATGTGAAGTCTTTAGGTGATTCCACTTGTAGACGTAGTCTTGCAGGCCGATCTCCAATACGAGCTGTAGCTACGTACTGCAACCATGAAATTACACACGAGAACCATGTCAACACCGACCGTGGACCGTTTGTCGCTGCATGTGGCCACCGCTTATCACAACGGTGGAACGCCATCTCGTTGGCGGCGGCGCGGAGATTGCCCGTTAGGCCCCACTTGTGGTTGGCAGCGAACTTCAAAGCACCGCCCGTGGCGCCAATCGGAGACTGTCTCAGCGCGCCAGCTCTTGTTGCGTCCATTGGCGAGGATACTACAGTAAGGGATGGTTAGCAATGACAAAACGCCTTGTAGGAAAGCTGAAGTGTTGCCTTAAAAGGAACACGTGCTACTTTCCTTTCGGATGGTAATTTAGTTGCATTTATTGCTTTGAAAAAGTAACATTTCGTACCATTTACTTCCTTTGTTGAATTTGTAAGTAACACACTGCTTAACGACGTTTAGACCTATCCATGTCGATTTTATAATTTCAGTTTAGAATCATTTTCACACTGAACTTTGTCACTTCTGTGTTGCTTTTCCAAATTGAACTACCACACTATATCTGTCTTCAGTAAACTTAATATTTGTTCCTATAGTAAAAGATTTCGTCATTAGACGCAGTTGAGTAGGGTTCAAAATGGCTCTGAGCACTATGGGACCTCTGATTTCCCTAGATCTTAGAACTACTTAAACCTAAATAACCAAAGGACATCACGCACATCCATGCCCGAGGCGGGACTCGAACCTGCGACCGTAGCGGTTGCGCGGTTCCAGGCTGTAGCGCCTAGAACCGCTCGGCCACCCAGGCCAAGGCTGAGTATGGATGATGTTACAGAGTTGTGTAACTATATGCCCCCTCCGCGAATAGACCGATTAATGTCTCACTGTTGTTCTGGCATCCGACGGAAAGCATGTAAACTCATTTTGCGTTAACTTCTGCACATTCTTCTCATTTTTTCTGTCGTTTTGAATGTATACGACCGTTCCATACAAAGCCTGAACAACGACATCTCTCGGCTCATACAACGGTGTGTCAAGAGTAGCCCATAGGCTGAAAGAAGGCGAAACTGCTGGTTTTGTTGACTTTTACATTATGGATATTGCAGATGCAAATTATATCGAATGATACATAGATCTAACTAATTTGATCTGAAAACAGCGTATTGCTTGATTTGTATTAAAAATTATCGAACACTGACTGCCAGTATATGAAGTATTTGTAGACCGTTTATTTCTATAGAATTATGTTTGGATAAGCTACCATTTTCACAAACAGACAGCAGATCTGTAAAAGGTGATGCCGACGCCAACTAGGGCAGCGTTCAGCAAAGGCTACTGTGTGTACTGGGTACGCGAGTAGTGGTCCATCACGAGGTGACACAATTAGGACAGCACGTAGCTGTCCGGACGGCCACGGAGTAGTCGATGGAATTCTGCATGAGATTACTGCCGCTTCTAGGTTCCTAAAGCGTTTTTCATGTGACGAGGACATTGTAAAGTACAGTCAAGGTCCCAGAAGGCGGGCAACAAGGAGCCTTAGGCAGACAATGCAGAGAAAACGGCGCCAGTCCGCCGATAGGAGAGACACATATTGGTGGACACTATGCAAGCTCTGTGAAAGCTACAGGTATTTATGGCTTTACGTTCTCATCAGAATAAGGCACGTGAGGTGTGAGGATTCTTTAAGTGTGAGAGTGCTACTTTCCGTCCCAAAAATGCATGTAGCTTGGCCCCTGATACATACAAAGCACTTATGAATCTTAGAAGGCTCGTAGGAAACAACGTGCTGTAGCGAAATGACGTGCTTCTCTGAGGCACCAACAGGACAGAGCCAAAACCAATTCCTTTGCTTATGTGTAGACCTCTGGGCGAGAAAATGTGGGACTTTCATTGGTCAGCATGGTCCGATTCAGTACTTTTGGAAAATTATTGAGAAGTGAGAGGACGCTCTAGGAGAATTGACACTTGTCGTTGGATGACTGCTCTTGAGCGGCTAGGATTGGCTGTCGAAGAAGGGGTGAATGTTATGAAACGAGACAGGAGGAACTAAAGTGAATCTCTGTGGGCTGCTAGCGAGAGAATCACTTCGAATTCCGCTTGCAGTCACTTCACTCTTCGGTTTCAACTGTAGCATGACGTAATGTTCGCGTTAGGTACCTTTTCGGGATTCACTGACATCATCCAACATAGCAGCCGCCAATAGTAGTACTAGAGGACAACAGAGCTGTGCTGTTAAAAACTGGTAAGATCGGTAACCACTTTGGCTTATATAGGTCGTAACGTTCTCAGTAAACGTTTGAGTGCAACTGAGTAGGAGGAAGATGCCCTTCTGGCACGCATAACTTTACGAACTCAAATTTTGGCAATCACTGTCGTCAGATGGCGGAAATGTATGTTTCTGCTAATGATTTACTAATCTACCTATCGGTTCCTCGTCTCAAATGTCCGCCAGCCTTAGTTCCTTGTAACTGTTTCAAGTTCTTTTAACACTATTTCAGTGAATAGGATGTTATTAAACATGTTTGAGTTACACTTGGGTTCACCTACTGCGCCCACATTGTGCGAGGATTTATAATAAACAATAGAACTTACGCTAACTATGACTTTCATTTCACACGTATCTAACCTGGTTACAAAATTGCATTACAGTGTTAATATTTCATCACCCTTTTAAAGTCTGTAGGGCCATAATTTAGAGCTAATAAAAAATCCCTGCATAACAAATGATAGGTTGCAGTCTTCATTGAGCATCTACATACTGATATAGGTTAATTACCTAAAGGCATAGGCTGTAGAGTTATACGTTTTTGGGGTGTCCATACCAGTACCACGACAGTGATACGAGACTTTGTGATGTAGTCAGGAAGCATATAAAACCTTTCCACTGTGGAACTTAACTTTAACCCCTTGCAGACGAGCTGGAATGAATCCCCATAATAAGTGTGTCATCTCTGTATCTCCAAAAGCATCGAAAAAGGAGTTGCCCTGTGTGTCGATTGCTATCTCTAAATCAGTGTAGGAAAGAGTTTTGTGATTTATATTTATAAATATTTTTATTGGAGTTTGGGTTAGCATTGTTTCTTTTCCACCAAGACTGTTCTGGAATATTTTGTAAGATTTACGTTTTATAGCTTTATAATTTATTTGTTTTAACATTATGCAATTCATTTATATCTCAGTGATACATTGTATTATTTCGTTGAAAATTTATCATTGTATGATTTTGTAATTTTTTTATACGTTCGGATTGTTGTAAAACGGTAATCTCAACGTATTACATTTTGGATTATGTATAGTTGTTTTGTGATTGAATACTTCTCCCTTTTGTTCATATATAATTTCAAGTAAAAGCGTTTGAATGAAAATGATAGATGTGTGTGTGTGTGTGTGTGTGTGTGTGAGAGAGAGAGAGAGAGAGAGAGAGAGAGAGAGAGAGAGAGAGAGAGAGAGAGACAGAGAGATAGAGATTATGTCAAATCATGATAACTTTCTAAACTATCACTAAGAGGGTAACAACATACTGGTAGGGAAGACTGGACAGATTATATTGAAACTAAGCACTCTCTTTCCTAAATTTTGTGTGACTGTTTTTCACTGTGTAATGCAATTGTAAATATGATACTGCCATTAATCTGTATATTTTAAAATTTTTTTCATAATAATTTTGAAAAATTAAGAAAATACTATAACGAGAGTAAGCTTTTGTTAAGTGTAGTTTATCTATTTAAAATAACCACTTTGACGTAGGTGGAATAAATGTATTAAAACATATTTTGTTAATAATTATGTAATATTTCAAATGCAACTGTAATTAATTATGTCAATTTCGTATGTACATGCTGTCATGCAATTGTAGATGGTTCATACTTGGGGTTTTTGTAAGCAGAAGTGTAAATTCAATAGGTGTAGGCATCATAGGTAGAATCGAAATCCGTTCTGTGGTGGAATGGGAAAGGTTGTGGGGCGCGCGAGTGAGATTTTGCACACAAGTGGCTCATATAGTCGGTAGCTGCCCTGCAAGTGGTGAACACGCATTACGTTGATCAAGCACTAGAGGCTCCGAATTTACCTGCAAGACTGGGTTTTTGGCCTCGGACGTGTTCTACATGATTCGCGCAGTAGGCAATAAATTGATAGCTCAGAATGTGCAATTTTATCGTCGCCAACAAGAAGAAGACAGAGCTATGTACATCAATAGCCGTACCTGCGCAATGTTACTACGTAGCACCGCCTCCCGCCACCTTCTACATCAGCAACAGGCAAAGTACTTTATTTAGAAGTGTATCACACTGCCAACCATCCATCTTCAATCAGTGGAATATAAGTGTTAAATGTACCTTTGTGTTTAACCGTGATTTTCCTATGTCATTTACCTAAGTAGGGTCCTTACCTAAACTAATTTATTCCGAGTATCCTGATGTTTATTGAAACTTGAATAATAGTAAATTACTGGCAATAGTACTGTTTTGGTAGTAAATTCTGAAAATCATTATTAAGTACTAAAGTTTGCACGTATGTTTAAGGGCCACTGCTTTAGGTGACCATGAGGATAAGGTTTCAATAGTATTTCTGAATGTAAATTAACATAATTGTTTAACTGCAACAATCTTAACAGTAATTGTTCGTGCTGCTTCTCCATGTCAAAGAAAGCCAGGCAAATATTGGTGTTAGTAAAACGTTAACAAATAACAGTCCTAAGGAAATGAAATTTAGTCGTGTTAAATAATAGTTTTCGTCACATGAAAGATAGCTATAAGTTTAATATTTTTTTGTGTTCTTGTTGAAACATATATGTGTCTTCTTTAAATAATTAATGAAGTATAGTGATAAATTCCATAAGTAACAGAAAGTGAGATTAATAGTACTTACTTCCAAGTGACCGTAGTAAGTGAAAGTAGTTATTTATTCAGTGTCGAAATTTGAAATGGCGGCCGTTTTATTAAGCGAAACAGTTTATTGTTATAACAGGCTTTGTCTGATAGAAGGTTTCCAAAAGTAATTATCCTCACTGCTTTCCCCCAAACTGTATGATTCGGAGAAAAATAGTTCGATACTTTACCATTATGCTGAACACGATTAAAATCTCTCTCCGAGAGTCGATGGTTTGGAGTGTTAGTGCTGCGTGATTTTGTGGTGGTGTTCCTGCCGCTACTTACTACACAGTTCTGACATTCCGAATCGCGGAACTTTCGTCTTTACAGTGTAATACCTTAAACGTTCTGGTACCGTATTGACGAGAACGCGAAAGAACCGTTGCAGCTGAAGTGAGCTGGACCGATTTTGTTTTCTTAAATTCTTGTTGTGTTGCCGTCGTAAAATTGAACTATATATGGCTTGCAACGTACGTACGTGGCTACTGCACACCGGACAGAAAATAAGTGGAATTAGGGTGGTTTCCTTAAGTGTGAGTGTGATAGTAAACATTATACTTTGACTTACAGGTTGGCTATGCTTGCCTTCCCAATACTGGTAGTCAATTTTGTTTTCATTTGCCCAACAAGCACGGATAGTCAAATTTTCCTTCAGTCTGTAACTCATTGAAGTCTATCGCCGACATCGCAAAATTATAAATGTAAATGGGATGTAGTTAAAGATGACAAAACTGATGCTTTCATTGAGTTTCACATTAACGATGCAAGTTATGTAGAATGGTATGTACATCGAATTAATTTGGATATACATATACTTTTACGTTTATTAAAGATTATCTGACAGACTGCCAATACATGAAGTACTTGTAGGTGTTTTATTCCTGCAGCATTACATTTGTCTGGGCTGGCAACTTCACAGACAAACAGTAGATTAAAGTGGGCCAGAGAGCACCGTCAACTTAGGGCAGTTTATCAAAGGTGATGCCAGTGCCAGGTATGACAGTGTTCATGGAACGCTGTTCCGTTTACTTGACAGAACGAATGGTCGTCCATGGTGAGCCAACACAGCACAGACAGTCGGTAAAGCCATTGCCATCCTACTGGCCACAGATGAGTCTTTGGAATTCTTCCTGAGATGACCGCCGTTCCCACGTTCCTAAAGCTTATTTTCTACGATGAAAGCGTTGTAAAGTGCTGTTAAGATCCAGATGCATGGGCACAACGAACCTTGGATGGAGAATGCAGAGAAGATGGCGCCAGTCTACCGATAGGAGAGCAACATACCGGTGGGTACTATACAGGCTCTGTAAAGCTGGAAGTATTTATGGCTTTACGTTCTTAGCAGTACACGGTAGGGGAGGTGTGAGGATTCTACAAGCGTGAGACTGCCACTTTTTCGTGACAAAATACCTGCAGCTGGCCCTTCATACTCGTATATGTATAAAGCAGACGGTTAATTTTAGAAGGGTTGAAGGAAACATCTTGTAACACAATAACGTGCACCTTTGAGGCAATGACAGGACAGATCAAAAAGTAATTCCTTTGCTTAGGTGTAGGCGTCTGGGTGCGAAAATGTGAGACAGTCATTGGTCAGTCAGGTCTGACAAAGCAATTTTGGAAATTTTGGATTGAGTAATGGGTGGACGCTCGGGGGGAATTCACGCTTGTCATTGTATGACTGCTTGTGAGAGGCTAGGACTAACACTCGAAGAGGCGGTGAATGTTACAAACGAAGACAGAAGGAACAAGGGCGACTCTTCGTCCGAGTGACAGAATCACTTCGAATTCCGCTTGCATTAGATAGCTTTTTTTTTTTTTTTTGATTAAGAGAAATCGCTGCCGATAGTAGTGCTGGTGGACAACACAATGAACTGTTAAAAAGGGTAAGATCTGCACTCAGTTTCGACGCAGTGTATTCAGTAAACGTTAGAGTATTAAAGAGAAAGTAATGTATTTAAGAGTAGCCTCCTATATTTTTAAAAATAAAGTACTAACAAAATGTCAGTTTGGTTTTCAGAAAGGCTTTTCAACAGAAAATGCTATATACGCTTTGACTCATCAAATATTAAATGCTCTGAATAACCGGACATGACCCATTGGTATTTTTTGTGATCTCTCAAAGGCCTTTGGTTGTGTAAATCATGTAATTCTCTTAGATAAGCTAAATCATTATGGTTTGAGTGTGGCAGTGCACAAATGGTTTAATTCATACTTAACTGGAAGGATGCAGAAAATTTAAGCAAGTGGTTTATGTAATGTTAGAACAACAGCTGATTCCTCAAACTGGGGGGCTATCAAGTACGGGGTCCCACAGGGTTCAGTCTTACGTCCTTCGCTGTTCTTGATACGCATTAATGACTTACCATTCCACATTGATGAACATGCAAAGTTAGTTCTTTTTGCTGACGATACAAGTATAGGAATAACATCCAAAAACTAAGAGCTACGTGATGTAATTGTAAATGATAGTTTTCACAATATTATTAAGTGGTTCTCAGCGAACGGACTCTCTTTAAATGTTGATAAAACACAGTATATACAGTTCCATACAGTAAATGGCACAACTCCAGTAATAAATATAGACTTTGAACAGAAGTCTGCAGCTAAGGTAGAAATTTCAAAATTTTTAGGTGTGTCCATTGATGAGAGGTTAAATTGGAAGCAACACATTGATGGTCTGCTGAAACGTCTGAGTTCAGCTACGTATGCTGTTAGGGTTATTGCAAATTTTGGTGATAAGAATCTCAGTAAACTAGCTTACTATGACTACTTTCATTCACGGCTTTCGGATGGCATCATATTCTGGGGTTATTCATAGTTGAGTAGAAAAGTATTCATTGCTCAAAAACGTGGAATCAGAATAATTGCTGGAGCGCACCCATGCTCATCCTGCAGACATCTATTTAAGGATCTACGGATCCTCACAGTAACCTCACAGTATAAATATTCACTTATGAAATTTGTTGTTAATAATCTAACCCAGTTCAAAAGTAATAGCAGTGTGCATACCTATAACACCAGGAGAAAGGATGATCTTCACTATGCAAGGATAAATCTGACTTTGGCGCAGAAAGGGGTAAATTATGCTGCCACAAAAGTCTTTCGTCACCTACCAAACACATCAAAAGCCTGACAGATAGCCAACTAACATTTAAAAATAAATTAAAAGAATTTCTAGTTGACAACTCCTTATACTCATTGGCTGAATTTTTAGATATAAACTAAGAGGAAAAAATAAAGCAACTTAAACATTAGTGTCATGCAATATTTTGTGTAATGTAATATCTTGTACAGACCTGAAACGTTCCACATCATTATGAAGTGTCGTATTCATTATCAATGGAACAAGTATTAATCTAATCTAATCTAATCTAGTAGGAGAAAGAAGCCCTTGTTACACCCGTAATATTAGGAATTGAAATTTCGGCAATCACTGACATCCGATCGCGGAAACGGATCTTTGTGCTAATAATGTACTAGCCTACCTAATAATATAATAACATACCTATCGACTCCTCATCTTGAAAACCCGCCAGCCTTATTTACTTTTAACTGTTCCATGTTCATATAATAATTTGTGAGTGAACGCTGTGTTGTTAAGCATGTTTTAATTAGACTTGAGTGCAACTACAGCACTCGTTTTGTGCGAGGATTTATAGTGAATAATAGAACTTATGAAAACTGTGATTTTCATTACATGTTCATCTCACCTGATCACAAAATTATCAGAATCAGAATTGGTGCTGGGACTGTCCTGATATTACTGCACTGGTTATATATACAGTCGATACAGAAGCACCACAACGTTTTGTCATTTTATGAACTACATTACCCTTGCTACGAAACAGCCACCCCGCCTATGAAAAAAAGGAGTTAAATTTCTAATGTACAAGTAAACCAATTGCACTAAGATTATATCCGAATGTAAAGATATTAGATACGTTTTCCGAGGAAAAACTGTTTTTAATTAATGCAAAACAATCTTATTTTAATTGACAGTTACTGCCGAGTAAACTAATGGACTCCACTTGTGATACATTTATCAGACGTCTACTGTAAGGGAAAAACATTCGCAGTATGTCCTCTATAACTGAAATGAATAGACAAACATTTAAATCGAGTCCGCTTTTTACATAGACGGCACTTACCTAAATTGAATTATTTGGCTCCGTGTCCTCAGATTCAGTGTCACTTGTTTCAGCCAGGTGTTTCATCACAGATTCCACTATGGTGTTTCTTAAACTCTGGTTCAAGATATCCGTTTCTAGCAATGCTTCGTGTGTTAGCTTCTCGATATGAGAAAGTTTGAAAGTAGTATTTCTTTCCGCTACTTCTCGCTTGACTTGGGCCCTTATCAATTCTTTGGGATTATACTGGCAGTGATACGATGGTAGACGTACCACTTGGTTTCCTATATCGTTTGCCAGTTCATCTAATTCGTAAGTCTGGTACGAAGCCTGTGGTTAATGACCCAGCGTGAGCGATGACTAATCGGCCACCAATACCAGTAGGCACTTTCACACCGCCGTTTCCTTTGGGGTAGTCCCATATATACTTATCGGTGTGGTTCTGTTCAAATGGTTCAAATGGCTCTGAGCACTATGGGACTTAACATCCATGGTCATCAGTCCCCTAGAACTTAGAACTACTTAAACCTAACTAACCTAAGGACAGCACACAACACCCAGCCATCACGAGGCAGAGAAAATCCCTGACCCCGCCGGGAATCGAACTCGGGAACCCGGGCGTGGGAAGTGAGAACGCTACCGCATGACCGCGAGATGCGGGTGGTGGTTCTGTGAAACCGAAGTTTGATCCAACTACCCTACAGGCCTGGTGTCTTCAGCAAGCAAGAAGTGCATTGTACGCAGAAACTTCGCTCTTGGTACTGCAGTGTCTCTGCGATCTATTAAGAATTCTGCCCGTCATTACACTTCTTGAACCGGAAACCAAGGGAGCATTGAAGACGAAGAACTGAGGTCTCTGAGCCCGAGTTATTTAATTTTTCAACGGAGGTCAGCCTGTATTTCATGCCGCTCGATACTGTCCTCTGTCGCAATATTCATGTACAGTTCTACGCACGAGTTCTTTGTTAAAATCGTCAAACTCGCTTATATACAGGTCCGATAAGGCGTGACCTTGAGTCGGACTTAGAATATTTCACACTGCCAGCGGAGCGTTATCCCGTACGCGCACATTTGCCGTACTAGGCGCGCGTAAGCTGGGCGCCAAGTCCCCCGCTGGCGCGCTGCCAAGATTGCGTAAGACAGTTGGCGGGTGGCGTGGGTCGCCTTTGTAGGGGCAACAAGCTGTTACACCCGTTCACGTTCGTATCCCTTTCTTGGGGAATCGAAACACTGATTCATGTCTGAACATTCTTCCTATGACACAGATTTGCTATTATGGCCTACAGTTGATTTGGAAACACCACACGCTTTCGCAGCAAGTTTATGAATTTGTGCAAAATTTATGTTACTCCTCGCTTCTTCATTGTCGGCCAGATAAGTAAAACACCTCAGTACATTCGATAAGGTAATTTTCGATTGTTTACGAGTGTCTTTACGCCCTTTACGCTCGCCGACGGGAGGAGTATTACAAGTAGGCCGTTGCTCCTGCACTGCTTTTTACCACCGAACACACGTCGAAGCACCTTTCTAAAGACAAGAAGACACTGAGATCAGACGCGAACACTCGATGTAGCACAGTAACACTGACCTTCCATCTGCGCTAACCACCGCATCGCTAACGGCAGCCTACCTATATGGAGCCGCGCGGGATTAGCCGAGAGGTCTCAGGCGCTGCTGTCATTGACGGTGCGGCTGGTCCCGGCGGAGGTTCGAGTCTTCCCTCAGGCATGGGTGTGTGTCTTTGTCCTTAGAATAATGTAGGTTAAGTAGTGTGTAAGCTTAGGGACTGATTACCTTAGCAGTTAAGTCCCATAAGATTTCACACACATTTGAACATTTTTGAACGTACATGGCAACAAACCCGAGAGGTGGGCGAATCAAAGCCTGCAGCCCCTGCTGGCAGTAGGCAGCGGCTGTGACCTTATGGATTCTACTTTGGTACTGGACACTCTAGTACCCCTTAAAAATTCGACAACGACCACGTATATCGACGGGTATGAAAAAGATTAAATTTGCTATGATCTCTGATAGATAGAAAAGACACCAGATTAGTGTTGTTCGACTTCAGTGTTTCTACCAAGCAAGGTTGGAAATTAAAGTGGCATAAACAGCGTCAAATGGTGGGTGATCACTGTGAAGGACACCGAGGTGTCACATAAGCGTGATCAGCACCAGAGAAACATTTAAAGGGGCCTTATGTGGGTATCCACTTGGGTGGATGGTCAACTCGAGGCATATCCAGATTTATGGACCATATAGCTGTGGCAGTGGGATGATGCTGGGCTGCATGAGAACGTAAGGGCAAGAGCACTCCTCCTGAAGGTTGCTGTCAACCATCTCTGACCATCACAATGGATGATCGTCATATTCCATTCTGGCTGGTGTGGCCGAGCGGTTCTAGGCGCTACAGTCTGGAACCGCGCGACCGCTACAGTCGCAGGTTCGAATCCTCCCTCGGACGTGGATGTGTGTGATGTCCTTAGGTTAGTTTCGTTTATGTAATTCTAAGTTATAGGGGACTGATGACCTCAGATGTTAAGTCACATAGTGTTCAGAGGCCAATTGAACGAATTTGAACCATATTCCACACCAAGCACTCAGTAAACTCATCACATCATCTGCCATTCTAGAACAAATAATGGTCACCCTGCAACGTTAAGTGGTATTCCACTCCATGGTGGGGGGGGGGGGGGGCGGGGGTGGGTAGTGTGTAACGTCCCGTCGACAACGAGGTCATTAGAGACGGAGCGCAAGTTCGGGTTAGGGAAGGATTGGGAAGGAAGTCGGCCGTGCCCTTTCAAAGGAACCATCCCGGAATTTGCCTGAAAGGATTTAAGGAAATCACGGAAAACCTAAGTCAGGATAGTCAGGATGGCAGGAGACGGGACTGAACCGTCGTCCTCCCGAATCCGAGTCCAGTGTGCTAACCACTGCGCTACCTCGCTCGGTATATTCCACTCCAATGGGCGGACAACAATAACAGCTGGTCTACCATACAAGGCACATATCTCCATGAACTGTCGGTGTGAAAATGAGGTACTTCCATCAATAGCAAAACACCCAGATCTATCCCCAATAGTGTATGTATAGGACCAGTTTGTACATATCTTCATCCCATTGCCTATACACAGGTTATGAAGCACCAATTATAGCTATTGGGGACCAGCTTGTCTCAGGAGAGTACACAATGACTTTATGACTCCTTTCCCAATAGAACTAATTCATGCATCGAGGTAAGTAGTGGAATAATATAATTCTGGTAAGAGCAGTAATACATCCAAGTTCTTAGTAAATTTGACTCGATTTCGTTATTACTGAAATATCACCATATACTCTTTAAACATTTCAAGTTTCATTTCGTTTCCTCCTTCCTTTCTTAATGTTTCAATCACTTTCTCAATAAGTGTATTTTTAAATCATTTATTATTCCTTTGTGAATAACATAAGCTTTTCTTCATTTAAGCACTGATCTCGTTGCCATGTGGACGGTAAGGAAGATGGTAAAAAGACTGTATACTAGACACGTGACCCTATAGTAATGTGGTGTGTGAGGTCTGGTAGTTCAGCGACTGTGATATTTCCTAGCGTCGACCCCTGGCGGCGGACTTCCGGTGTTGTACCGCCCAGTCTGTGCATTCTGCTTTCCTAGCGGTCCAAGTTCCGAGGCTGGCGCGGAGGTAACACAAAGGTACTAGCCAGAACTCCACCGGGATGGTGACTACTGCCGGCTTGCTGGAAGTTGTGTCGCTAACAAGCGTGGGAGGCCACGGTGCTAGGCGATGTTTGTGGGCAGGGCCATGTTCTGGGAGACGAGGCCTGCTGACATTATAGGCCACAAGCGCTACATCTTTGTCTAGTGATGGTACGTAGGTCGCCAATTGGTCGCAGCTCTTGAAAAGGTATCACGAACCACGCTGCCAGACTGTAAATCTAACACGCACGTGCGTTGGCGTCAAAATTACGTGGGTTACATTTCACAAAAGAAGAAACTTCTTGTTTGTTAGGTAACGATCGGTTCTGGAAAGTAAAATAACCAAATAAGTAGTTGTGACGTTGTGATTGGTGATGGATGCCGCACTTACGAAACATCAAGGCATCTTCATAGCATTTTTCGACACAGAAAAAATATTCAGCAATATAAAATAGTCCAAGACGTTCGATACTGTAAGAGAAATGGAGGAAAGCTACAGGGAAAGATGGATCACATACTATTACACTGTACGCCAATCAGTCACAATGCCAATTAGTACTTCGATATTGCTAAAATTAGGAAACAAGTTATAAGAGATGACGCGTCTTTAAAGATAATAAAATCGTAATTAAATGCAATAAATGGCATTGAAAATGCACGCTTGCGGAGTTAGATGAAGACAATTTTTTACAGGACTTGGGTCCAGGAATCCAACTCAGGATAAATTGTTCTGTCAAGTGACCAAGAAAAATCTTAGATATGGTTTCAACAACAAGTAACAAATAGTGTGCATGTTTAAGCTTGACATAACGTGGTGTAAACTTTTGTTTGGTCTTGCATTCGAGCCCAGAACCTACTTGATTAACTAAGCCCAATCAAGTGTAGGATATCGGACCTTCTCGCCACTACCAAGATAACTGAAACTGTAAGAACGAGGCAAAAAACTTTTGCTTTACCAGGTTTTGAATCCAGCACCAATCACCATTCTATTCTAGCCACGAGTAGACGCTAAATGTCGGTTTAATCAACCAGCAGCGAGATGTGTCAATTTTTCAACTTATGAAAACACGACATGTTGTGTGTTGACTTGGGGTCGAACCTGCCCATAGCATCGTTATAGACCACACGCGAAGTGAGCTCAAATATCGAATTCATGAAACTATGCGAGGAGCTGTCTGTGTCTGACCAGAAGTCTAAATTTGCACAAGTTGTGATTGTTGCCAACACAAAGAGAGACGTTAAAAATCCATGTCTATTTTTCACCTGTTGTTTCGTCTGCACTTGCTGCAGCTAGAAATAAAACGATTAAAATTGTTATGTCGGACCATGATTATGAACAAGACTCATGCCTTTTCATTTTTCTTTTCTTTATAATCTTATGAGACTTAACTGCTAAGGTCATCAGTCCCTAAGCTTACACACTACTTAGCCTAAATTATCCTAATGACAAAGACACACCCATGCCCGAGGGAGGACTCGAAACTCCGCCGGGACCAGCCGCACAGTCTTATGCCTTTCGTGGGGGCCTTACAGTGTTTGGAATGTTTGGGTAACAACGAAACTCTCAGATTAAAAGAAATAAGAAATACCTGCCCTGTAATTTTAAAGGACGATTAGTTCATTAGTAAAACAAAATTTCTGATCAAAGAAAGGTTACTGGTGACTGTTTCTACTTGCTGCAATTTCCGCCCCTGTCATGATCCAACCTACAGCGTCTCTCCTTCAGTCGATAGCGAAGAAACATCACGCTTAATAGGGATCTGGAACCGCGGGGCAATACTACGGTGTTCAATTGATGTTATCAGATGGTAGGTGCGTCTATCTGGCATTGTCATAAAAGGTTAGCTTAAGTGTTAAATGAACTAAGAGCTTGAGCATACGATGTTAGAATCATCTGAACACACCACTGAACTGCACATATGACATTCTCATGATTTTGTCACAGTGTAGGATGAACCACAATAGCTGAGAATTCTGACTCCCTGCAGGTGGACTATTAACCTAATCAATACGTTCGTTTCCTTGTCCAACTACTTCGTCAGTCACCGGCTACCGTGCCTACCCAGTGCCTAATTTGGAATTGATTTTTGTGATCACTGACGTAAAATCACATCCAGCCATCTGTATTAACTGAAAACCCTGTAGAAAGCGGAATCTTATACAGGAAGTGCTGTTGATACGTCCCATTAGAAAAATTTATGAATGACTGTGCTGACAAACCCCTTACATTATTTGCTTTTCAAACAGCTGAGCAAAACTGAACGTACTCAGACACTACTCTCTGTACTTATTCTGATCAAAACTAAACTGACACACAATATTTTTAGCGCAACGCAATCTGACTTTAAAAATCCCTACAAAGAAATGGCCCTGACTAACAATAACCTATACCTTTCATGAATCACTTGCCTCACAAAAATCTTCATAACTCGAACTACTGCAATACAGCGAGCGCCAATACTGCCAGCTAAATAAAAGATTCTAACTACTGAAGGCACTAGCTACTGATCGGCGTAGTTAGCAAATGAAAGATTTTGATAGAGAACAAACAATGTATTTACCTTAATAGTTCAAAAAATGGTTCAAATGGCTCTGAGCACTATGGGACTTAACATCCGTGGTCATCAGTCCCCTAGAACTTTGAACTACTTAAACCTAACTAACCTAAGCACAGCACATACATCCATGCCCGAGGCAGGATTCGAACCTGCGACCGTAGCAGTCACGCGGTTCCGAACTGAGCGCCTTAACCACGAGACCACCGCGGCCGGCACCTTAACAGTGTTCAAAAGTCATTATATATATCTGTTCATGACATCCAGTCTTAGAAATTTACTCTTTCTGATAGACACACATCCAGAGCATCCGCTCACAAAAATCTGCCATCTCTCTCCCCACATCCACCACTGCTGACGGCTCACCTCCAACTGCGCAGTGCTACGCGCTGTTGACATCCAACTGCCCGACACTACAATAGCGGCGCTGAAGACCTTGCTGTCGTGCGCCCAAAACCCCTCTACTACTACTACTACCACTACTACTACTACTACTACAATAGCGACTATTCCAACAATGCCAACTAGCCACAGACTTCACACAGCATAGTCAGAGATTTTCATACAGAACGCTACATGGCGTTACCAACATAAAAACCTAAACAGCCTATTTACACTGTCTCTGCTCGTGCCGACTAGTATATACAGTGCGCTGTAAACACAAAGTTGACTGCGAAACGTATCATCATTTCTTAAACTGGACTTGGTCTCCCTGCTAAAAAGGTCACTCTGATGGAAGCTCAAAGTTAAATTTGCTTTCTAACCCGGCAGTAATAAAAAAATTTCAAAAACATTTCTTCTAAAGAGCACGAGATTACTTGTCCATAAATAGAACAATTCCTGGGCGAGGGTTTTCTCCGGATGCAGTAGATGCGCGTCACCGTCCTGGCGCTAGCCGGGCAGCGTCCGCCTATGAGATCGTGACATTTTGCCCACAGAAAGAAAGTAACGGCGGCTTGAAACATATGTGACGAGTATGGACTGTGTGCCATCGAAGAAATAACTTAATAACACGGTTGTCTTGATTCACGTAGAGTCGTTTTGACGCGAATTATTCATCATTCAGGAAGACAAGGTCCGTTAATGAAGACTGTCTTTACGGTTGCCACTTTGGTCCATATCAGCGTATGAGTAATTGCAACCGCTCGATCTTAACGCGGAGCAATATCTGGCAACACTGTGAACAACGTCGTACTACCTGGAGCGGAGCGGAATAGCCCCGCAAAAATTATCTTGCTCCTTTGTTATTAACCACTGGTACGTCATGTGTAACGATGAATTAAAAATTTAAAATTTTCGTCTGCACGAAAGTAATTTTATGTGTACATCACAATTCCTCCAAAACGCCAGGTCGCTAGTCGTGTGCCAGGCCTCTCGTTTTGTGTAGTTGATACCGCTATAGCCGTAAGTTCGAAATGCGCTGTAGCGGTGATACATTTCATGGCACGTTTTTGTTCCTTCTTCAACAGAACTGAAAATACCACAACGAATGTTTCGAACGTCTCCGACTTCGTGCTGTATTTGTTGTAGAATGAAAAACCAACATGTGATAATTACCAGCCCTCTGCTAGAATGATACAACATCCAGTTATTACTACATTAGTATGACCAATCTTAAGAGCTTCTCTCTACCTCATGGTCGAACTGGAAGAATGGAAGCATGGGCTGTTTGACACCCAGAATAATACACTACTGGCCATTAAAATTGCTACACCAAGAAGATCTGCAGATGATAAAAGGGTATTCATTGGACAAATATATTATACTAGAACTGACATGTGTTTACATTTTTATGCAAAGCGGGTGCATAGTTCCTGAGAAATCAGTACCCAGAACAACCACCTCTGGCCATAATAACAATTTGATACAACTGGGCATTGAGTCAAACAGAGCTTGGATGGTGTGTACAGGTACAACTACCCATGCAGCTTCAACACGATATCACAGTTCATCAAGAGTGGTGACTGGCGTATTGTGACGAGCCAGTTGCTCGACCACCATTACCGAGCGAGGTGGCGCAGTGGATAGCACACTGGACTCGCATTCGGGAGGACGACGGTTCAATCCCGTCTCCAGCCATCCTGATTTAGGATTTCCGTGATTTCCCAAAATCGATTCAGGCAAATGCCGGGATGGTTCCTTTGAAAGGGCACGGCCGATTTCCTTCCCAATCCTTCCCTAACCCGAGCTTGCGCTCCGTCTCTAATGACCTCATTGTCGACAGGACGTTAACACTAACCACCACCATCGACCACCATTGACGAGACGTTTTCAATTGGTGAGAGATCTGGAGAATGTCCTGCCCAGGGCAGCAATAGAACATTTTCTGTATCCAGAAAGGCCCGTACAGGACCTGCGACATGCAGTCTTGCCTAATTCTGCTGAAATGTAGGGTTTCACAGGGATAGAATGAAGGATAGGGCCACGGATCGTAACAAATCTGAAATGTAGCGTCCACTGATCAAAGTTCCGTCAGTGCGAACAAGAGGTAACCGAGACGTGTAACCAGTGGCATCCCATACCATCACGCCGGCTGATACGCCAGTATGGCGATGACTAATACACGCTTCCAATGTGCGTTCCCCGCGATGTCACCAAACACGGATGCGACCATCATGATGATGTAAGCAGAACCTGGATTGATCAGAAAAAATGACGTTTCTCCATTCGTGCACCCACGTTCGTCGTTGAGTACACCATCGCAGGCGCTCCTCTCTGTGATGCAGCGTCAAGGGTAACCGCAGCCATGGGTTCCGAGCTGATAGTCCACGCTGCTGCAAACGTCGTCGAACTGTTCGTGCAAATGGTTGTTGTTTTGCAAACGTCCCAACCTGGTGTCTTAGGGATCGAGACGTGGCTGCATGATCCGTTACAGCCATGCAGATAAGATGCCTGTCAACTCGGCTGCTAGTTATACGAGGCCCTTGGAATCCAGTACGGCATTCCGTATTACCCTCCCGAACCCACCAATTCCATATTCTACTAACAGTCATTGGATCTAGACCAAGGCGAGCAGCAATGTCGCGATACGATAAACCGCAATTGCGATAGGCTTCAACCCGACCATTATCAAAGTCGGAAACATTATGGTACGATTTTCTCCTCCATATACGAGGTATCACAACAGTGTTCCACCAGGCAAGGCCGGTCAACTGCTGTTTGTGTATGAGAAATCGGTTGGAAACTTTCCTCATGTCAGCCCGTTGTAGGTATCGCCAACGGCGCCAACCTTGTGTGAATGTTCTGAAAAGCTTATCATTTTCATATCACAGCATCCTCCTGTTGGTTAAATTTCGCGTCTGTTGCACGTCATCTTCGTGGTGTAGCAATTTTAATAACCAGTAGTGTACTTTGTAACATTAGCACTTAGCGTCCAGTAGAACGCGGAACTTCGTGATTAACTTGTATGGCGTTCTAGTTTCAAAAATCAGTCATTTCATTTGCCAATCTTTGCTTCTCGTGCAGAAGCACACCAAGAACTACATGCCCATGCATCTCACTTCCAAAGGCGAGTTTTGTGACCAGGCACAGAGGTGCGTGACTTCACGACGAGTATCTGCTGCTATTGACGTATGACAGGTAATTCTGGTATACCACGTGAGCTTAAGGAGCTTAGGGAGGCTTCTGTTACTTCGAAGGCACCTTTGTTGAGAAAATAATTAATGTAGTTAGGCTTCAGTTAAATAAATGGATTTGGCAAGGGTAGTGAGAATTATTTTCTATGCTGTGTGGGTTATTTTTATCTCCTCTCATTTTGACTGACTTCCTGAAAATGTATCTTAGTTGAAATTTCCGATGATATTGGAGGGTGTTTTTATTGCGGATTTTCTGAAGACTGTCGTCAATGCTACAGGGTGATAGTTATTGAACTACACGACATAAAATCGTCGTAACTTCTGAACGGTTTGCGTTACGAAGTTTAAACTGCACGATTGGCCGCTGGGCATGATGGAAGTTACTAGGTGCATGCATTATTTGTTTTAGCGACGAAGCCCACTTTCACTCCGATGGGTTCGTCAATAAGCAAAATTGGCGCATTTGGGGGACTGAGAATCCACATTTTGCGATCGAGAAGTCTCTTCACCCTCCACGGTGTGACTGTGTGGTATGCAGTGTCCAGTCACGGAATAATCGACGCGATGTTCCTTGATGGCATTGTGGCTACCGAACGGTACGCGAAGGTTTTGGAAGATGATTTCACGCCCATATCTGAAGTGACCCTCATTTCGACAAGATGTTGTTCATGCAAGACGAAGCTGGACCCCAAAGGAGCAGGAGAGTGTTTGATGTCATGGAGCAGCACTTTGGGAATTGCGTCCTAGTTCTGGGGTACCGAGAGGCCACTGGCATAGGCCTCAATTGGCCGCCATATTCTCCGGATGTGAAAACATGAGACTCCTTTTTGTGGAGCTATATTAAAGACAAAACGTACAGCAGTAACTGCAAAACAACTGCTGAGCTGAAAACAGAAATTCATGAGGTCATCTATAGTATCGATGTTGCTACACATCATTGTGTGATGCAAAATTTCGCTATTTGTCTGCGCCACATCATCGGCAATGATGGCAGGCATATCGCACATATCATAACCTGAGTATCTGTAGTGACTTTACATATTGAATAAAGTGTAGTTCAATAACTGTCATCCTGTAAGATGAAGATACAATCATCGTTGTCCACTGAGTCAGACTCATCAGGAAGTAGCGTTAGTATTTGACGTGGCAGTATATTGTAACAATTTCATCTTAAAGTAACATAATGTTCCTTCCCAATGGCCGGCCGCGGTGGTCTCGCGGTGGCGCAGTGGTTAGCACACTGGACTCGCATTCGGGAGGACGACGGTTCGATCCCGTCTCCAGCCATCCTGATTAAGGTTTTCCGTGATTTCCCTAAATCGTTTCAGGCAAATGCCGGGATGGTTCCTTTGAAAGGGCACGGCCGATTTCCTTTCCAGTCCTTCTCTAACCCGAGCTTGCGCTCCGTCTCTAATGACCTTGTTGTCGACGAGACGTTAAACACTAGCCACCACCACCTCGTGGTTCTAGGCGCTCCGTCCGGATCGCGCGACTGGTACGGTCGCAGTTTCGAATCCTGCCTTGGGCATGGACGTTTCTGATGTTCTTAGGTTACTTAGGCTTAAGTAGTTCTAAGTTCTAGGGGACTGATGACCAGAGATGTTAAGTCCCATAGTGCTCAGAGCCATTTGAACCTTCTCAATGCCTGAAGTTGAATTTTTTTTCCTCGTCCATTTCTGAGTGCTTCAAATTTTATGTCAGGTAGTGTAATGGACGAGTAATAATATTTGACCATCAAAATAATTAATGATGTCCGGAGTAGAGAGGATATTAAACGCAGACTGGGAATATGAGGAAAAGGATTTCTGAAAATGAGTTTTATGGGATATGAGCTCCGCCTTTTTACAATACTGTTTTTTCTTTTACTGAAACGTGTTTGACCAACTTTGTGCCATTATTATTGGATTTTTGTTTACTGAAAAATGTAAAAAGAGGGAGTATTTTTTTGTTCTAACTGATTTAACAACGTGAGACCCAAAAACGTTTTGGTTCGTTTTGCTTCTTTACGTGATTTTACAGTATATGGTTTTGCAGGACCGAAAGTATGTTGTCCTGCACTGACAGCTTAGCATATGCAAACCAAACAATGTGAATGTAAATTTCATCGGCGAGTTAACACATCTCTTGCTTTTTGAAGAACGTGGGTTTGCCGAGTCAAAATGTTTTCAATATATAATTGTTACTACTCACGTTTTGTGGTGACTGATCCCTCTTCGTTTAGGTTCCAAGTAGGATCAGTCACAGCAAACCGTGAGTAGTAACAATTATTTACGCAAACATTCTGACACTGCAAAATCAGGTCATTTTTTTAAGATCAAGAGATTACATTTACATCGTTTGGTTTGCAGATGACAAACTATCAGTGCATTACAACATACTGTCGGTCCTGCAAAACCATATAATGAATAATTCTGGTAAGAAGTAAAACGAACAGAAACTTTGTTTAAGCCTTACTTTGTTAAATCAGTTATAACCTGAAATATTTTCGCATTTTACAGTTTTCAATAAATAAAAACCCGCTGATGATGGCACAGAATGCTGTAAAATGTTTCTGTAAAAACAAAGAAAATAGTGTGTTTATAGAAAGGCGGAAATCATATCCTGTAATTTAACTGCAAATGCGGAAAGAAAGGATAAGAGTTGCAGATCCAAACGATGAATATGAGAAAGTTTGTTAACATAAATACATTTCACTGTTAGCGAGATTCTTCCGGAGGCATGTGAAATGGGTCAGCTAGTCATTCCAGTAACCGTTGGGCTTCACTTTACCCTAAATGTCCGACAGCAAATAGGAAAACCGTTGGGATCACATTATTAATGACAGAATGTTGGCTATAACTATATAATTTAAACTCCACATTAGGATAAAATTTAAAGAAAAACTTACTCCGAGAGTAGTGTAAAACACAACTTCACTTCCAGAATGAGCCCAGGCTGAGGCTAAGCCATGTCTCCGCAATTTCATTTCTTTCAGGAGTGATAGTTCTGCAAGGTTCGCAGGAGAGCTTCTGTAAAGTTTGGAAGGTAGGAGACGTGGTACTGGCAGAAGTAAAGTAAGTCATGAGGCCTGGCGTGAGTCGTGCTTGGGTAGCTCAGTTGGTAGAGCAATTGCCCGCGAAAGGCAAAGGCCCCGATTTCGAGTCCCGGTCTGGCACACAGTTTTAATCTGCCAGGAAGATTTACAACTTCACTTGTCTATAAAAACACAGCCTGACAATAGGTCAACAGACAACTGTTCGGCAGCAAGTGTCCACACCGGACATGAGAACTGCTAACTTTTTTAACTAACTTGCACCTCGCCTAACAAAGGTGTTCTCTGTTGCTTTTATTTTTTATTTTTTTATTTTTTTTATTTTTTTGACGGTGTGATGACGGTGCGCACCTGTTTATCCAGTGCTTTTATGTTTTGAAGTATACGAATACGCTTATTCTTGAAATATTAAGACTGATTCATGAACGACATATTACTGCCGGAACCCAGCAGTCCGCAAACAGGCTCACGATTCAGAGCGGCACAGATAAATGGGAGAGAGGAGTTGCTAACCCCATTAACTTGTGGCAAGCTGCAGGTAATCAAACTGCTCGCCTTTTCCAACCCCACTCATGAAACCGTCACTTGCCATTAATTTTTTTTTTTCAACATTCCGGACACTGTCTAGAAAAATGTCCTGGTTTCTTACACCTGGAGTAATCGCGGTAATTCACCCAGGTTTGCTACTCCCATAATACTGAGGAGAAAGGGCTCCATGTTAACTGCTTTCCGGAAAAAAAATCCCATCAGTAAAACTGATACACTGCATTTCTCGGTCCAGCTGACCTAAGCCGCAAAATCGACCAGGTGAAAATAACTTGAGAACGGTCTTCCGCCTGCATGCCGTGATATCTGCCTGGTAACTGTGGTTCCCAAGGTGGATTCTGAGGCTTAGAGAGGCTAGTGTTACTAACGGATGACAAATTTGGTGAGAAAATAATTAATGGCGTTGGGTATTGGTTAAATAAGAGGACTTGGTAAGGTTTGTGAGAAGTAAGATTAAACAGACCTTAGTTTCGCTAGACCCGAAAGAATGCCAATTGGGCGCGATTTTCAGTTGAGGTTGCACTCTAAAATAATACGTGTTGATTAACGCGTTCCTCATTATATCACATAAACCTTGTTTAAAATTTTGCTTCGCAAATCACCCAAAGTTCTCCCTTCCCGAACAACCTGATCAGTCATATCAACCATCAGGCTTCTAGTTAGTGGGTAAATAATCTGAAAAACCGCAAGATCTGAACTCTGCAGTCTGCTCCTGCAACTTAACCGACAACTACTAAATTTCCCATTTGATCAATAGTTTCATTTGACAAATTTGTAATGCCTTGTATAACAGCCGTAATGGGGTTGACTAAACAACTAAATGTTTCAATATATCCATAACTTCCCCATTCTCCGAAATACATCTCGACTCCGACTATCCTCTGACACTTTCTGCTAATCATGACTTCCTTTCCACTGCAGTAAATTTACACGATGTTGACATTTCCTAACTCTTTCTTGCAACTCTTGAAATTCTGCTCCTTGCTTAGGATCAGAGTAAACTTTAGGTAAGTCTTCAGCCGATTGCTTTAATCATCAAAATGGGCCTGCACTCGAAATAACGGATACTGCGTAGGAACACTATCGTGAAGCAAGTCGATGTTCTGCCCACTAGCGAGCTACTTGCGACAAAAAAGTGTAGCTTGACCTACATCGCCCAGTGCAGTGTGAATCAGCCGTAGAAGGCAATTTACCACGCGACGAGGA
Source organism: Schistocerca gregaria (assembly GCF_023897955.1). Classification (NCBI taxonomy): domain Eukaryota; kingdom Metazoa; phylum Arthropoda; class Insecta; order Orthoptera; family Acrididae; genus Schistocerca; species Schistocerca gregaria. Next base: position 129,955,937 of record NC_064921.1, on the reverse strand, counting down.
CTCTGCGCCAAATCATTAATGCTGCCTTTAAGCAGTTGGCAGCGAATTTTTAAGTAAAGATGATCCTTCTTCAGATGTCGAATCTCCAGCGCTCCTCGTGCCTCCATCGAAACGAATCACATTACCTGAGAATATAAAACTACATGAATAGTATGCAAGAGCAGATGCAAAAAGCAAAAGATGTTGCAACTAAAATTTTAGCGTGAGATGTCTTTTCTGGTACAAATACTCCATAACCTGTTCTGCTTGCGTGAGCCGTGAGTGATAAGGTGCTGGGAAGTAAAACTTGACATTTGCACCAGAAAAGACATTTATTTGAAAACATTGGTTATAATTCCCAAATAAATTTAAATATTAGACTTCGATTTTTATAACAAAACGCTTTCTTTTTGCCACAGAATAAGTGTCCCTTGTAGCTTAAATAATTTAATGAAACACTGACAGACTGAGAATGCTACTTAATAATAATAATATAGCAAAAATATTTGTCTATCGAACAGTATTTATGCAAATGAGCAGTCATTTAAATACATTGAGATATCATTAACATTTACCGTAAGTACCTGAAGTTGAAATTTAATTATTTGTAGTTTTCGCTGCCACTCGTTCAACCCCATACAAACGATAGTAAAAGAGAAAAAAAAGTTTACATTAAACAGACTGACGAGAAACATTATTCAAAAACATTAAAAAAGGGGGCCATATCCACCAGTAAGCCGTCATAACGAAGGACAGTGAGTGCAGTACAGCTTATAAATACAATTAAGAAAATGAGACTCGAGCTATTGTGGAACAAGTAAGCTCAAAATACTTATCTTTTAACAAAGCCCACACTACACATTCCAGAAAATCTTTGCAATAATTATAAACTTCAAGCAAAGGCCCAAACATCCAAAACAAAATTTTAACAATTTTAGTTACTGGAGAAATAAAATTCACACTCAGAAAATGATTTTTCAATGCAAACAGATGAACAATAGGTCAAAGAAGGTATCAGTGACTTAGGGCCCGAAAGACTCAAATGGCTCATCCCTAACGAAACCGCTTCACCTCACCCAGCGTACTTATATATGGCCAACACAGACCAGTTCGGTGGGCTCAAAAGACAGAACACGAGGAAGCCTGAGCTCTCCCGAGCACTATACGCATCTGGGTAAACATATACACACTAAAAGGCAAGTGATGCAGTTGCAAGTCGGCAAAAGAAAGCGTTAACGCCTCTACCTGTAAACATCCTTAGAAGTGGGTAAGCGTAACCATCGAGCACAAGACTATCACGGGACCAAACAAGATGCTCACCACACAAATCTACACTGAGGGAAAATATAGCATCACCAAAAAATGATTAATATAAAGTAATTACATTTCGGGAGTAGATTTGTCTGGATAACATATTTAAGTGTTTAACACTACAAGATCATAAGTTAATGTAAGAGCGAGCTAAGCCATCGCAATTGTGAATTGCTGGTACGTTAGTAACCTGTGTAACAGTTAGCATATTGAAAGCAAGCATGCAGAAGTACGTTCATTGAATTATACAGGTGCTGGATGTCGGTTTGTGGGGTGGAGTTCCATGCCTGTTGCACTTGCATCGTCAATACAGGGCTGGTTAATCATGTTTGTAGTTGACGCTGGAGTTGTCGTCCGATGATGTCCCATATTTGCTCGACTGAAGACATGTCTGATGATCGAGCATGCTAAAGCAACATATTGCCACTCCATGGAGCATGTTCTATTACAACAAGTTTTACGCCCCCTATGGAGCAGGAGATTGTTGAGACGACCAAGCATTTATCCGGCAACAAATTCTGACCATGTTTGAGGCAGAGTGGAATATCGTCATAATTGAGTGGATACAGTCCCGATAGTAAACAGTCGGCGTGAAGTATGTGATGGTTCGTTAGTTTGCAATTAAAGATCTAATCAAAACGGTTATTGCTCCCGTTTTAAAGCGCACTCCTTCTGGCTTTGAGCTCTATGGGACTTAATATCTGAGGTAGTCAATTCCCTAGAACTTAGAACTACTTAAACCTAACTAAACTAAGGACATCACACACATCCATGCCCGAGGCAGGATTCGAACCTGCGACCGTAGTGGTCGCGCGGTTCCAGACTGAAGCGCGCGCGCACATCTTCTGGAATTAATGACATGAAACAGAAATGTAAAGGATGATAGTATGCAGGAGAGATAATATAGAGATAGGAGGGCAATATCGATGCCAAAGATGAGAAATGTTTGTAACAGGTAAAACAGAGTACGGATGTGATCTGTCCCCATACAAGACGGTAGATGAGTGTGGCCAGCGTTCATTGTGCAGCGAGAGGCGCCTGTATCACGTCTGACAACATTCCTAAGTAACGCAGATTCAAGATAGTAATCCGATAAAAGTTCGTTCTAGCCTGGTACAGAAGAAGTCCCTAATGCTGTCAGTAAGTGATAGGTTGTTCACAGCTACCAGTAACTGTGGCGTCTTTGGAAAGGGCAAAAGTTCTCTCGGTCATATGGAGTGTGCTGACGTGGTTAGCGATTATTGTATGTAGTACCTGGTTACCTCTAAGCCGAAACGTTGCGTTCTTCACACTCCTCGTTGTTGCTCACCTGTGTCTCCCAACTGTTCAGCATCGTCATCGCTGTCGGCTGTGACACGAAGATCTTCGCTATCAGTGTACCGCCCACAAGGGAGACGAACACAGGCGAGGGCTCTGCGGAACGTCTGCGAAGATAAAACAATTGTCAGATGTTGTCGTCAATTCACACATTGACCCAAAATAATGGAAAAGACTCGCATGTGCACTGCTAGACCATCGGAGAGATTGGAGTGGGTCCTGGGACTGCGTTTCGCGAGAACTTCGACGCCTCATCAACATACTGAAACGTCCCCTTGGGAAAATTATAAATGACTGTGCTGATAAACCACTATGTTATTTGATTTTTAAACAGGCGAGCAAAACTGAAACGACTCAGATATTTCTCTCTTTACTTATTCTGATCAACAGTAAACTCACACACAATATCAATATTTTTTTTTAATGCTACGCAATCTGACTTTCAATAATCCACACAGAAAAATGGGCCTGACTAACAATAACTGTGGTGTCACCGCCAGACACCACACTTGCTAGGTGGTAGCCTTTAAATCGGCCACGGTCCGGTAGTATACGTCGGACCCGCGTGTCGCCAGCATCAGTAATTGCAGACCGAGCGCCGCCACACGGCAGGTCTAGAGAGACTTCCTAGCACTCGCCCAGTTGTACAACCGACTTTGCTAGCGATGGTTCACTGACAAAATACGCTCTCATTTGCCGAGACGATAGTTTAGCATAGCATTCAGCTACGTCATTTGCTACGACCTAGCAAGGCGTCATTATCAGTTACTATTGACATTGTGAACTATGTAGCGTCAAAACCGACGTTCGTCATTCATGGATTAAAGTTAAGTATTCCACCAGCTACGTCCGTTTTTCTAATTTCCTTGTCCTGTTCCAGACCTCACGCCAGCCTGCTTGAGCTAAAACGCGTGCCTTTCGGCCTTCTCTAGTAACACGGTGTTGGCTCTCCTGCCAACCACAAAATTGGGGACGAGGCACAACCGCGTTCTTATCGATATTGCCCTGATTTACTTGTCTAATGGCGTCGCCACAATCTCCAGACGTACTGTCCGAATTTTAGCGCTTACAGAATCAGCAGACGCAGGCCTTACTGGATGCCCTTGGATTGCTCGTCCAGGGTCAACGTGCGATGCAAAACGATGCGGCAGCAGCCGCTTCACCGCTAACGCAGCCACAACACGCTGTTGCACCAACTTTTCGACCTTTTGATGCTGCTCTGAAAAGCTGGACGGCGTGGTCACGCCAATTAGGATTCCATCTCGCCGCCTACAGTATTCAAGGTAACGAGCGGCAGCCATTTTTGCTGTCTTCGGTCGGCGTACAAAGGTACCATGTGATAGTCAAATTATTTCCCCAACGCGACGTAGCATCTCTGTCCTACGAAGAAACTTTGTTGCATTAGATGCATATTTCAAAGAATCAGTCAATGTAGTTGCCAAACGGTATCCCTTCTTTCGTACAAAACATACGGCAGGTCTGCCTAATCGGGAGTGGGTTGAACCCTTGCAAGGCCTTACTAGGGACTGTGCTTTTGAGTGTCAATGTGGACTCCCTAATTCAGATACTATGGTATGTGATGCAATTGCACAGAATGTTTCTGATGTTCGTGTAAAGGAACAGATTTTAAAACTTGTAAATCCCTCCCTTCAACAAGTGATGGACATATTGGCTCGACAGGACACACTTGACTTTGCTCAGGAATCATTTGAAAATTCGCCAGCAGTGTGTCAGGTTGCACGGAGCAGTAAACAGCCATCCCGCCCGGCCGCACCGCTGGCGCCAGGCTCTCAGCCACGTGTGCCGCGCCGGCAAGCAAATGCAGTGATCAAATTATGCCCGCGGTGTGCTACTAAACATTCGCGTGAGAATTACCCGTCACGCCAAGCTATTTGCTTTTATTCTAATAAAAAAGGACATGTTCAAAGTGTTTGCCAGAAAAAGCTCAGATCGGAAGCTCAAAACCGTTCCAGGCCCTTTTCTTCGCGCCGGAATCGGCATCGAACCAAGGATACTCAGGCTCGCGAAACTTCGCCCATGGACATTCATGTAGTTCATTCCACTCCGCGCAGTGCCACTCTCTCTAACAGTGACTGTGTTCATCCCAAAAATAGTGTGCGTCGACATCGCCGGAACTCCCGTCAAGTCGCAAGTGATTATGTACGTGTCAGTTCACGTTGCATGAGACAGTCGCTCTTGTCGTCAGCAGGACAATAAACTTTTTGTAGACTTCGACATTAACGGCAAAGTGATACCATTCCAGCTTGATACAGGAGCTGCAGTTTCACTGATCAATCAATACACTTACAAACTGCTGGGCACACCTTCGTTGCGTGCCGCAAATATTAAGTTAACTAGCTACTCAGATCAAAAGATCCCTGTGTTAGCTTTCTTGCAGCTTTCTTGCGACATAAAAAGGACAAACAAAACTTGTGTCATTTTACATCCTTCGTTCTTCTTCTGCAATGAACTTGTTTGGTTTCGATTTATTTCAGTTGTTTAACTTCTCTATAGTAAATCGGGTCCCATCAGTCAACCAGACGGTGCCTTCAGACAGTGTTTCTCGTCTATGTGAAGAATTTGCAGACATTTTAGCACCAGGCCTCGGTTGCGCTAACAACTATAAAGCACATTTGGAACTGAAAGTAAACGCGCAACCGGAATTTTTCAGAGCGCGCAATGTTCTCTACGCATTGCGTGATGGGGTCGCCAAAACATTACAAGATTTGGAATCACAAGGTGTAATTGAACGTGTGCAGGCTTCTCTCTGGGCATCACCTTAGTAATTTTGCCAAAACCTGCCGGAAAGTTGAGACTTTGTGTGGACTTCAAGGCAACAGTGAATCCACAACTAGTGATTGCAAGTTTTCCTTTGCCCCGTCCGGAAAATCTTGTTGACAGACTGTGCCCGGGTAAATATTTTTCAAAGTTGGTCCTCGCAGATGCGTACTTGCAAATACCTGTGGACAAAGAATCCCAGGGCGTTTTGGTGGTTAACACGCATCTTGGGTTGTATCAATTTAAACGACTGCCATTCGGGTGTGCATCCGCTCCTGCATTGTTTCAGCAATATCTACAAACTGTTTGTGCCTCGGTCCCTACTGCAGCAAATTATCTGGACGATATTGTGATCTCCGGAAAGACGGAAGAAGAGCATTTGGCCAATCTCAGAACATTATTTCAGGTCTTGCGACAAAATGGTCTTCGCTTGCGAAAGGACAAATGTGTGTTTTTTGCTCGTGACTTGCCATTCTTGGGACATATACTCAATGCCCAAGGCATACATCCCAGTCCAACGCACCTCCGTGCCATACACGACTTGCCTTCGCTGCAGAATTTGAAGCAGCTAAAGAGTGTGCTGGGAAAAATAAATTACTACCACCGCTATGTGCCCCATGCCTCTTACATTTCAGCTCCGCTTCATCGCTTACGCCGTAAAGCTGTTCCGTTCGTCTGGACGACGGAATGCGACCGCGCCTTTCACCAGTTGAAATGGGCGATGCTTTCCAATACTGGCCTTACGCCATTTGATCCCCAGAAGCCCCTCTTGTTGATAGTGGATGCATCGGATTTCGGGATCGGTGCTGTGCTTGCGCACAAAGATGGATCGCACGATCGCCCTATTGCCTTTGCGGCCAAATTGCTTCTCAAAGAAATTATTCACGGATCGAGAAAGAAGCATTGGCTCTCGTATTTGATGTTACAAAGTTTCATGATTTCTTGTATGGTCGTCACTTTACCATAATCTCAGACCACAAACCTTTGACATCGCTTTTCAATTCGACCAAGCCTGTACCTCCACGTACAGCGCAGAAATTCATTCGCTGGTCTATTTTCCTCTCGCAGTACCGCTACGATATCTTGTATCGGTCCACTGCTAAGCACGGAAACGCCGATACGTTGTCCCGCTTGCCTTTTGCTGAGGATATGGCATTTGATTCCTCCGAACTTGCTTGCATGTTCATTGATGCGGAAACCGATGACGTGGTCGAATCGTTTCCGATTGATTTTCGTCGTGTAGCTACAGCCACAGATGCCGACCCTGTCCTTGCTCCCGTTCTGCGTTTTGTTGCTACGCAATGGCCATTGTAAAAGTCACGGATCGGGGACCCGTTGGTTCGCCGATTTTTTGCTCACAAGGAGAGACTTTTTGTACGACGTGGTGTTTTGATGTTGCGTTTTGATAATGAACAGTCCAGGGTCGTGGTACCACGTTCGTTACAGTCCTCTGTCTTACAGCTTCTCCACCAAGGACATTGGGGTGTAGTGAGAACGAAACAACTTGCTCGTCAACACTGTACTTGGTTCGGAATCGATGCCGCGATTACGAATATGTGCTCTTCTTGCTTGGTGTGTGCCGAACAACAATCAGCACCACCGCGGAAATTCTTTGCATGGCCAAAAGCCACTTCCCCTTTGAAACGCTTACACATCGATTTTGCTAGTCCATTCTGGAATATTCGATGGTTGGTTGTGGTATATTCATTCAGTAATTTTCCTTTTGCTGTCCGGATGTCTTCCACGATGTCATCTGCCACCATCCAAGCGTTATCCGCTATCTTTTGCATTGAAGATCTTCCACAGACTACTATCGCCACTATCGAGGTTCAAGGCGTTGGCTCGAAGGGCGCATTCTTCGCTGCCTTGGCAGCGCTATGTATCTGGTTTTGGGGGCCTCTCGTGAGCTGCGCCCCTGTCGTCGCACGGGATAAGCCGCTCGCCGTCTGCTTTCAGCGACGGCGCCGTCCGGTCAGCGCCCCTGGGACCCATGTACTGGCTCGCCTCAGCCCCAGGTGTTACCGACGCTGCTTTCCATTTTGCCCCATGGCGACGCGCCGCCGCCACCGCCACCACCGCCGCCACCGCCTGTTCTCCCGCCGGCGACGCCCGCAGTGGACGCGCCGCTACAGCCGTCGGGGGCCCCCCTGGGTCTCGCGCCGCCGATCGCTTCCCGTGACCAGTTGTCCTCCGACATGGAACTCTTGCCCGTTCCGGTCCATATGTCATCTTCGCCAGTCCGGTGCTCCGGACCCTTCGGCCCCTCGTGTCTCGCTACGGGGGCTTACAGCGCATGTTGGCGTGCACCCTGCAGCAGGTTTTCAGACGCTTCTAGCTCCCCGCGGTTCGAATGGCAGGGTGCGGGTGGCACAGCTTCGCCTGTTGTTAGGCTCCCCACCTCGTCTCATACGTCAACATGGGGTCCTCCCCGCGGCGGGCGGAAGCCTTATGCCACAACCGTACACCGATTTGCGGAGGAGGAACGTGGTGTTACCGCCAGACACCACACTTGCTAGGTGGTAGCCTTTAAATCGGTCGCGGTTCGGTAGTATACGTCGGACCCGCGTGTCGCCACTATCAGTGATTGCAGACAGAGCGCCGCCACACGGCAGGTCTAGAGAAACTTCCTAGCACTCGCCCAGTTGTACAACCGACTTTGCTAGCGATGGTTCACTGACAAAATACGCTCTCATTTGCCGAGACGATAGTTTAGCATAGCCTTCAATTACGTCATTTGCTACGACCTAGCAAGGCGCCATTATCAGTTACTATTGATACTGTGAACTATGCACCGTCAAAACCGACGTTCGTCATTAATGGATTAAAGTTAAGTATTCCACCAGCTACGTCCATTTCTCTAATTTCTAATTTCCTTGTCCTGTTTCAGACCATACGCCAGCCTGCGTGAGCTAAAACGCGTGCCTTTCGGCGTCCTCTAGTAACACGGTGTTGGCTCTGCTGCCAACCACAAAAATAACCTATACCTTACATGAGTCCCTTACCTCACAAAAATCTTCGTTACTCTAACTACTGCAATGCAGCGAGCGCCAATGCTGCCAGCTAAATAAAAGATCTAATTAAAGAAGGCACTAACTACTGATAGGCACAGTTAGCGAATGAAAGATTTTGGTAGAGAACAAACAATGTATATCAGTTCATGACATTCAGTTTTACAAACTTTTTCTGGCGGACAAACGTCCAGATCGTCCGCTCTCAAAATTCTGCCATCTCTCTCCCCACATCCACCACTGCTGGCAGCTCACCTCTATCTGCACAGCGCTACGCGCTGTTCACATCCAACTGCCCAACACATCAATATGGAATATTCCAACAATGCCAACCAGCCACAGACTGCGCACAGCACATTCAGTGATTTTCATACAGGGCGCTACGTGGCGTTACCAACATAAAAACCTAAACAGCCTACTTACAATGCTAACGATAGCTTTGGAAACTATTTAATTTCTAATATAGGTTTCGCCTACATAAAGTATTACCTCACAAACACCACGTTTGGAGCTCCATCTAAAGCAACAACTTTTATTGGCCACATTATACATGTTTGCTAAAAGCACTTTAAGCTGGAAATCTGTTCTTCAAGCAGACTGGGTTCTTATTCAGTTACAGTGGCGAGTAGAGTGAGAAAAGATACGATGTTCAGATTATTATTTCAATAAATCACATGAAGAGGGTTTGGTTCCGCTGTTCGTTTAGAAATTCTTTACGAACAATACACGTAAAATCTAACACAGAGCGCAGAAAACCATCCCTATGCAGCGTTTTTTTCCCAGAGCAGGTATTCTACAAGCTAAGTGATACCACATGCACCATGATCAGTTCACATCACTGGTTGCTCTTCATTACGAAAATGGGGACATTCAAAATATTCAGACTTGGCAATACTAAACGACTTCGACATCTCGTAGATGCAGTACAGACAGTTTGTCCGTAAAGCATCCCATAACAAAGGCGAGGCATATGAAGCGGCTGTACTTAATTTCTGTTTTTCCAGTCCCTTCTTCTTCATTAATCTGATTATGGCTATGTTAGTGGCAGAACTTTGCTGGGGGCCTTTTCAGTCGGAAACCCTTCGACCCCCACACCTTACCACCTCCCGAGGAACGTAATTTGTGCACGCCCGTCTAGTGTTATCATTTGTAAAACTAAGAACGTTTTCGAAATGTTTGCCAATTCTGCTACAAATACTTCAAATGGCTTTATCACAATGGGACTTAACATCTGAGGTGTTCAGTCCCCTAGACTTAGAACTGCTTAAACCTAACTAGCCCAAGGACATCACACACATCCATGCCCGAGGCAGGATTCAAACCTGCGACCGTATCAGCAGCGTGGATCAGGCCTGAAGCGCCTAAAGCCGCTCGGCCACAGTGGCCGGCGCGAATTCTGCAGCTGAGATGTATCCACCTAGTCGAATGTGGTATAAGCTTCCAATCTGCATTTATTATTTAATTTGGAAAATGAATCGTAGCAGTGCTTTATAGAGTAAGTTGTCCACGGTTAGCCTGTGACAGCAATATCATGCACAAACAATTGCATTTCGAAAATTACACAGAATGGACTGCTGGTTACGTTGACTAACAATCCTTACCAGTGGTACTACAGCTATGACTTCTGGTAGCCTTGGACCCCATTATGAGCCAATTTTTTGTTTCAGGATGAGCTGCTCCCACGAAAATAAAAATTAATTTTTTTCTACAATGTTTCTTGTGTTCTCATTTCTAGTATCTATGCTCAAAGCACTACTAAAGAAAGGAAGGAAGGATGAGTGCTGGCCCGTTGACGATGAAATCTTCAGATAGTTAGCGAGAGCCTAGACTCGACCATGTGCGTGTCTTCAAGGCTGTCCAGCTCCCACAATAAATTGAGTGACTGATGAAAATATTTTAATGGTCTTATAAAACCAGTTCGATATGACATTTCCCGAAATAGTCAGGTAAATTATAAAACTTACTCAGTCTCAGACTTGCTTCAGATTATGGTAAAATATAGCGTGAACTTAACCAATAAATGGTTTTTTCTTTCACTTATCTATTACGTACTGTTGCCGCTAAGCTGTGGGGAAACGAGGTGTTGGTAAAATTCGTGAACAGAGAAAAATGATATTGCTTTAGAGGTTTCTCCTAACTTTAATTATATAACGGTATTGTGGTCACATGGACTTGGGAACTACCGGTCTTTGCAGTTCCAGTTCCTGATGAGCAAGTACAAATGACTTAAGTGAAATGATGGTTCAGAATGTCAGCGCTGCTAAGACTGCGGTAATATGCCAGAGAGTTTCAGATGAACAAATAAACAAATAATATCTTTCCTGGCTGTATAGTAAAGCCGGTAGAAGTATCTTTTACACACCTTACACGGAATGTGAAGAATTAAGATTTAAAAATTTAATAACTTGATCCATACTGTGATCTAGTATAATTAATTTCATTCAATTCGACTCATAATGGCAGTCAGATAGAATTCAACATCCTCCTATTGTGACTGCTTTAACGTGTCTTTCCATTATAATTTATATTTTCTCGTCGTGATTGATTTATGCTCTTCTTTTCGGTGTACTCTAGTCGTCCCAGCTCCTGTTAAATAATAAGTGATTCCTAGCTGAAACCACAAAATCCATCTTAAACATTGGAAGAAAATGGGTTTCTTGGATACCCCGGAATTCATGAGCACTCGTTTCTGGTGTTGATATTCACTTCATATCCACTGATGTTTATATGTCAAGTGCAATCGAGAAACGATTACAGCAGGAAGAGAGTAAACTAGGAAGCACAGTAAATGGTTATCTTTCATTTCCCCTCAGAAATAAACGTATCTTCACTGGAAAAAGTGTTCCCAGTTTGATAAACAAGGGCGTGTAAAAGTGTTGCACTAGACTCATGCTGTCTTTTTTTTTGCTGCTCACTCGCGAGTACGTAGCAGTACAACAGAGAATGAGAAAATATCCACTGTACACGTAAAGGATACCTCTTCGCTTACGGCCCTGCGAAAATGGTAGACGCTGTCGCGAGGCAACCGAGCCTGAGGCAATAGTCAAAAGAGAAAAGACTGGCAATATCTCCGGCGACGTGACTTTACAGCATTGATTCAGTGCAAGTAAACTTTCACGCGTTCAATAAATGACGCACGTCTACAAAAGCAAGCAACAGCTTACGTCACTGCCAGGCATATTAAAACTGTGTATGCCACAGTCAAACCCAGATGTTTGCCCTTTTCGTGACAACGAAGAGGAAAAATATCTTCTTTTGACGTAGCACAGAAGCGGAAATAAAAGTTTCCTTCTGAGACGAAATGTTGGAACGAGGAAGGGTGAAACTGAAGTACTACATTTAGCCAAAAAACGTACTCGGACAGCTCGTCGCTGCTGGAGGACACAGCTCAGGTTTAGAGTAAATGCGTTGCAAAGCTTGACTGGGAGAACTATTACAGAAGACACATCGCCGCTCATTGACAGATGCGTTCTTGCAAGATAAACGAAGTTTACACACTGTTGCATAAGATATTCAAATTCCTGCTTATTTTGTAAACTCATGGCGTTTACAATGATGTGTTAAATTACAGTTACAGAGCCAGTTACCAGTGATGCTAATGATGTAAGTATCGCTACAATTGATAAATCACATAGCCAAAAATATAAAAAAGTCACTTTTCTATAAAATTAATAATAATCGGCATAATACGAGAAACATAACATGACACACTTTTATAACAGCGCGATGCCCGCCAAATATATCCTTCTGAAATTAGAGAAAGCAATAAAATGTCACACTAATGTGAAAATGATTACGTAGTACATAACCGTAACCGCTGATGAAAGGCGATGTCAGAAAGTTGTGTACAATTACTCTCGAAGATTGTACATTAACCTGGATCAGTATAAGGAATGGGTTTCATAGGTAAAATGAAGTTGAGAAGACTGAACCTCTAAAATAAAATAAAAAAAAAAATAAAACGAAAACAGGTTTACATTTTCGACTGGACAACTGAAATCGGAGCGTAGAACAGTACTATAGCACTTGCCCTCAACACAACATCATTGTATGGATGTGTGAAGACTGAGGAAAGATGGTGACTGCTCACTTACTTGTTACTCTTCAGAATCTTATCCGATACTGGCTTTCTGTCTTTGTGTAAATTCTCAAGAAAGGTCGAACAAACTTCGAAAGCAAGTATCCCTGTAAGATGTTGGTTAAATACCACGCAACATTCAATATAGCACAAGCGGCCACTCACAACGGGTTCACTCGTCGCCAATAAGTTTCGCAATGTTGCCAGGCAACTGCTCGTGACGTATCTCACGTTCTGTAATTCTTGAGAGCGTCGTACGAGGCAATATAAAAAGCGATAGTTTTCGATTGATCATACGCAATACGTAACTGATTTACTACGATTGTGATTCTTCAGAATATTAATACTAGACGATTACCAAACCCACTGAAACTGGAGTATGTCTCTTCAATCACTGAAGAAGCGAGTATTGAATTTAAACTTAAAAAATTTTCCGTCTTCAACGTAATTCAAACATCTTATCTTTTTTTTTTTCAAATTAATATAAAGTTCAGCCGAAGGAAGCTGTGTGTGTCTGGAATTACGAGTAGATGGCTGAAGATATTGGTAGTATGTATAAAAGTCGGAAATACCGTGTTGCGAAAAATTTTCTCTTGGAAGAAGATCTGTCTCAAGCGACCTCTTTAAATGTTACAGCGAAACAACGGTAGAATAGAGACCTGCAGGCCTAACTACATTTTTCAATAGCTACAACACTTCCCTTTGTCTATATAATGTAAATTTTTTGCATGTCTTCCAATATCTTGTCTCTTTGACAATACAAGTCGTTTCCTATAAAGGACTAGTAGGTATCATTCCTCTGTGTAGCAGTCAGTACCGATGCAAATTAATTAGTAAACAAGTTATTAGAGATGATGCAGACATTGAAGCTTGTAAAATTAAATTCATTTCAGAAGCAAGTTGGAACTTTAAATTATTTGCGAAATCTTTTGTACAGGACTGGGATCACGGACTCTAAAACAATTGTCCCAGTTAACTAACCAAGGAAGATTTTAAATATGGTTCCCTTCATAAGTAACATGGTATGGGCACCTTTAAACTTCAAATTGCTTGGAGTAAGCTTTATGTTGGAGGGCTATCCGATCCTAGAACCTAATCGATTGTTACCTCAGACCAATAAAATGCTGCATATCGAAATTTTTTACCAGTGCCGAGGTGACTGATATCGAAATGACGAGAACTAAAAGGTTTGCCATATCGGGATGTGAACCAGGCGCCTATCGCCATTGTTTTCTTGTCACGGACGGACGTTAAATATCAGGTTATTTAACCAGTTGTTAGATGTGCGTATTTTTCAGCTTATTATGTTCTGAAAACTCTCTCAGAGTCGAACTTGCACATGCCGTCGTTTTTGACTACTCTCTATCGAAGATTTTTCACCAGTTGTACAGAGAGTAAAGTTTAAAAATGAAATGATTCGATGAAAAGTTCTGTATCCGAGTGGAAGTAGAGACCGGCACTGATTGTTGTTGATGACAATGCACGGAGAGCCTATAAAAATCAGAATTATTTTTCATCTGCAATTTGGTACGCTCATGCTAGAGCTTGAATCGACATGATGAAACTGTTTGTAGCAGACCAGGATTCGAACCTATAAACGCGCCTTTAATGAGACCTTCAGGAGTTTGGAATCTTCGGGATACAAAAAATGGTGAAACTGTACCTTCCTGTGGGGATCGGTTCAAGTTAAGAGGAGATCTGAGCTTTAGTCGCAGTCCAGTGGCAATATGTTCATATCAAGTTGAAATACAAACAGAAGTAAATTCCCTGGGACCTCACATGACGATTGGTTTATCAATAAATTAAATTTGTGGTGTAAGAAAGCTTGCTGGCGACAGAGTTTGTACTTGCCGCGACGTCTTCTTCTGTCATGGGCCAGCGTATACTGATGCTCCTCCTATCGGTGATGTTTACGGAGGATATGTTATGACGTTGCAAACCTAGGTTGTCCTGCTGCCATTGGCAGAGGTGAACAGAGGTGAAGAACGTCTCTTTGTGCTCGTTAAAAATTGTTGCCTGAAGTGTGAAAGGAACCCTGACTTTAATGATGTAGCGCAGGATTTAGGTGGGGTGGGTATTTTTATCTATACTTTATTAACCATGCAGAAGACTAATTTAACAAGATGGAAATAAAGAATCACGACTGTGAAACCAAACATTGTTTCTGTGCCGAATAAACTGGAATAGGGCTTGAATAAAACAAAATATCTTCTTAAAATATTAACACTAATTAATACGAAGAATCGAGTGATACTTCAATTATACAATTATGGCAATACTACAATTATGGAAATAGTGACCTATTATGCTAGGAAATATTCTCTTACCTGTAGTAGAAAAATAAGTAACATCCCTCCTTCTTGCCTGCCTACCAATAATAACCTAGACATCAACCACCAATACACTATTCAACTACTTTCGCTTGCGTCTAAGTGATTAGTGCACCAGTTGCATAAACAAGTTACGTCTGAGAAGTTCAGTGTATAGTCTCACAAAATAAAGGACATAAGAGTTACAAACAAAATGTCTTTACTGGTCTCCAAAGTAATCATCTTTAGCTACAACTCTCTTCTGACACTGGTGATCAAGTGGCAGTCAATAAAATTGTGCATCGTCTTTCCCGCCACCCAAGTGGAAAAAATTCGTGAATTAGCAGCTTCTTGCTTCAAAAATTAGTCAATCTTACATTTTCTCAGTCGCATTGTCTTAGAAAGGCGAGTCAGTTGGTCTCATGAGGTTATTGGTAGCACCAGGACTCATCTCCTGTAATGCTGCGGTACTTGGAGTGATTCCACAAAAAATGTTTGCTAACAGTTTCAACGGATTTATAACTGGTGCTAGCCGTCTGACAAAATCCACGTTTAAGACGATGTTGTTCAACGTTTTCGACAGGAAGGGCTTGATACATCAGGATTTCTACCAAGGGTGGTGGGGAACGCAACAAATGCAATGCCGCTGACTGTCCCTCGGTCTCTGATGACAGAAGTTTGTTGTAGGTAATGGTGATTACATTTGAAGGTCAATAAAGATATTTTATTTGTAGCTCTTGTTCCTTTGTTTTATGTGACGATTCACCGAAGTTGTATAAGGAATTCATTTGTCTAATAATAAACTCACAATACACATTTATTGACCACAGGTTCAAAATATAAAAAAAATTTAAACATTAAAATTACGAAGTATGGAACGTATCCAAAGTTGCAATAAAATTTTAAATCACATTTCATACTTGGGCAATGACACGCCTGCACATACTACTAAAACCGGCCTTGCTTAAGGACAAAATAATCAGTTTAACACACACTACGTGCAATACACAGTTTTAGTTTAGCATAGCCCCAAGTGCAATAGCCACAAAAAACCATAAGTCAACGCTCAAATCTCCTGTGTAAAGTGAACTAGAAGTGGCTCCACTTAGTGCACCATTGCATATAATACTATAACTCACTATGTCTTCCATCGAACTTTTGAGACGCACCTTGTGAGTAATAGTAATAATAATAATCCAGAATGAGATTTTCACTCTGCAGCGGAGTTTGCGCTGATATGAAACTTCCTGGCAGATTAAGACTGTGTGCCCGACCGAGACTCGAATTCGGGATCTTTGCCTTTCGCGGGCAAGTGCTCTACCATCTGAGCTACCGGACCACGACTCACGCCCGGCGCTCACAGCTGTACTTCTGCCAGTATCTCGTCTCCTACCTTCCAAACTTTACAGAAGCTCTCCTGCGAACCTTTCAGAACTAGCACTCCTGAAAGAAAGGATACTGCGGAGACATGGCTTAGCCACAGCCTGGGGGATGTTTCCAGAATGAGATTTTCACTCTGCAGCGGAGTTTGCGTTGATATGAAACTTCTTAGCAGATTAAAACTGTGTGCCCGACCGAGACTCGATTTCGGGACCTTTGACTTTCGCGGGCAAGTTCTGTACCATATGAGCTACCGAAGCACGACTCACGCCCGGTGCTCACAGCTTTACTTCTGCCAACATGTCGTCTCCTACAGAAGCTCTCCTGCGAACCCGCGCGACTGCTACGGTCGCAGGTTCGAATCCTGCCCCGGGCATGGATGTGTGTGATGTCCTTAGGTTGGATATGTTTCTCAGTCCTAGGGGATTGATGACCTCAGATGTTAAGTCCCATAGTGCTCAGAGCCATTTGAGCGTATCCTCTATAAGTCGACACTTCTCTGGTGATAGTGATTACAATTGTAAATGATCGCATATGAGACGCCTAAGGATCCTGTGCACCTGACAGAAGGGGAATCGTCGAACTATGTCACTCTGCACATCTGTCGAATTCTCCCTTCCATTTCCATGTTTGCTAAAGATACAGATGGTTGCTGAAAAGCCCAGAGATGGTAAACAGAAGCTACCGACATCAAGCAGTCATAATAAGACTTGTGTGTTGGAGATTGTCAGCGCGGAGGGCTCAGGAAACACTAAGCATGCACCTTAAAGCAAAGTAATATACAATGGTGTCCAAAATACGTAAATAAGCGGAAATTTTGCAATGTTGCGATTATTTTGCTACTAAACAGTGTAAAGAGGTGATAATAAAGGTCCCGGTGAAGGTTCGAATCCTCTCTCGGGCATGGGTGTGTGTGTTTGTCCTTAGGATAATTTAGGTTAAGTAGTGTGTAAGCCTAGGGACTGATGACCTTAGTAGTTAAGTCCCACAAGATTTCACACACATTTGAAATTTTTTTTTAATAAAGTAGGAACAATGTGAATAACATAGAACGTAAACATCTGTAAAGCGGTAGAGAAAAATATTCTTCGATTTTTCCAACTTAGTGGATTTGGACACATATTCCGGCAACTGGTTAATGTGCTCAGCATGGGGTAAAACTACAGGCGTGACAACGATGGAGCATGCTATGAGTGATGTCATAAGTTTTATGTTGAGGCAATAACCCCCATTCTCCCTGCAAAGCTGCTCGCAAGTCTTGGAGAGTGGTTAGTGCATGCTGACATGATGCAAACTGTCTATCTTGTACATTCCGGACATGATCTATGCGATTAAAATCGGAAGTGCGAGCAGGCAACGCCATGCATGAAAATATCTTCTGTTTCGAAAAAAAACATCAACCACCTGTGCTCCATTGAGGTAGAGCATTATCGTCCATCAATAGGAAGTCTGGGCCCTCAACATCTCGTAATAATCGCACATGAGCTTCCAAGATCTCGTGGCGGTACCTGACAGCAGTTAAACCTTGCCAATTTACCAGCAAGATTTTATGAAGATGTGTTCAGGTGGCCGACACGATTAAGGATCCTCCTCGATGCCCGTCTCTTTCCTCACTGTTTCGATTCCGAAATAGTGTTCCATGTTCCCTCTAGAATCAAATGCGGCGAGGAACTACTCTCCACGCGAAATCGGGACTCATCTGCGAAAAGAACTTTGGCCCACTGTTCGACCATCGAGATGGCATTTTGACGACTCCACTCTAGACGTTCCCTTCTTTGAAGACAATCACAGGTACACATACAGTAGGTGTGGCTGCGCGGTTCCAGGCGCTTGGCCGGAACCGCGCTGCTGCTACGGTCGCAGGTTTTAATCCGGCCTCGTGCATGGATGCGTGTGATGCCCTTAGTTAGGTTTAAGTAGTTCTGAGCCTAGGGGACTGATGACCTCAGATGTCAAGTCCTATAGTGCTTAGAGCCATCTGTATCAGTTTTGCTGAAGCCTTCTGTACTCCGTTTGTCTCGATACAACACGCCCAGTGGATGCTGCGAGCTCAGATGCCAGTCCCCTTGCATTATTTAGGCGGTACCGTCGTGCCCTTATGGCCAAATAACGGTCATCTCTTTTTGATATCAAACGTGGTCGGCCTTTCTCTAGTCTTTGGGATACTGTTTCGGTCTCAATAAAATGTCGCCACATCCGAGGAACAACAGAATTATTCACATTATGCCTTCCGGCCACATCAGTTTGTGACTGTTTTGCTTCCATTCGTCTTTAGAACCTCCACCGCACAGAGACTGGTACGCATCTTCTTTGTGCCATATTGTCCAGTCTGTGACTGTATACACAGCGATTGTGGATGTGGGACTACACGGCAAACACTACAGCGTTTGAGAGGTGCCCCGACGTCATCGATAACGTGGTTGTCCGTTAACCGGAATGCCATCTTCCGTGCAGCACAATATTGTATAGTCATCCATTGACATTTCGTATTATTATACCGCGAATTAGACATAAGACTGGGAAACAGTTGTTTATTGCGTTGATTTTGGACACCAGTGTATATTTTTCATGACATGTTTCTCTCATTCGAAGAATAATTCAAGAAATGAATTGTTATTAACATTCTGCATACTAGCAAATTTCTCCTGTATAGCAAACATTCCGTTTAAGCCAACTGGACTAGAAGCAATGTCGACCAGGTGGCAGTTTCTGTCAAGCACACGCTAACAGCGCCTGCCAGAAGTTTCAAGAAAATAGTTCTTCACCACATAGCTGTCCGGAGATGCAAGCCTAGCCTTATCTTTCACTCACTGGGTGACATATCGATGGTAGGCGATGAAAACCTCTTAACTCAATTTAGTTAAATTTTAGAGGAGAACCAAAATCCGTTTCTTAAAATGTAAATGGTACAGAAAGTTCCTGCAGATGTAACTGTATAGTAGAGTCCTAGTTATTCACAGATTAGAGAAATCTATACACTTTCATATCACTATGATTATGGACTTACTTATTACCCGAAAGACGAGATTTTCACAGACAGATGGAGTTACAAGGTTTTCGTTGCCTACCATCGATAGATGGGGACAGGCGTAAAATTATTTAATTTGAATATAAACCACAGGCATCAAAATAATTAATGTCTATATGAACCATACTTGTGATTTTGACTTGAAACCCATTGACAGCCATGTACTTACTTGCAGGTGTTTCAGCGTATGACTATGTCAGATGTACCACGGTGCTGGCAGTATGAATGACTTTTCAGTTTTTAGTTCGTGGCGTCCTGATGTTGTTTGGTTTGTCGGGCACTCGATTGCGAGATCATCAGTGCCCGTACAAAGTTCCAAGGTTTACACGGACCAATTTCTACAACATCCAATCTGGCCACTGTCACGAATGACGAAGAAGATGATCAATTTATGAGGACAACTCATCAGACACCCAGTTCCCGGGATCCTGATACTGTTAGGATAGTATTCCCTTCGGCACCTCTGTGAGCTGATGGATTTACCCATGCAGTCTTCCAGTATAAGTCTCCGTGTTTAAACTGGCATGGCGTTTTCTTCCGAATGGTTCCGATTATTGTCTTTCTCATCCATTTCCATTGTGAATAAACAATTACTTCAAATCATTATTTTAACAAAATTCGTCGATATCCTGCCTTAAACAATTTCCACTACGTGTTATTTAAAAACAAGTACACACCTACTTATACATTTTGCAAGCATACTCATGAACGATAATATCCCTCTACAACTACACTACTGGACATTAAAATTCCTACACCAAGAAGAAACACAAATGATAAACGGGTATTCATTGGACAAATATATTATAGTAGAACTGACATGTGATTACATTTCCATGCAATTTGCGTGCATAGATCCTGAGAAATCAGTTCTCAGAACAACCACCTCTGGCCGTAATAACGGCCTTGATACACCTGGGCATTGATTCAGACAGAGCTTGGAAGACGTGTACAGACACATCTGCCCATGCAGCTTCAACACAATACCTCAGTTTTACAAGAGTAAACACTGGGGTATTGTGACGAGCCAGTTGCTCGGCCACCATTCACCAGACGTTTTCAATTGTTGAGAGATCTGGAGCATGTGTTGGCCAGGGCAGCAGTCGAACATTTCCTGTATCCAGAAAGGCCCCTACAGGACCCGCAACTTGCGATCGTGCATTATCCTGCTGAAATGTAGGGTTTCGTAGGGATCGAATGAAGGGTACAGCCACGGGTCGTAACACATCTGAAATGTAACGTCCACTGTTCAAAGTGCCGTCAATGCGAACAAGAGGTGTCCGAGACGTATAGCCAATGGCACCCGATGCCATCACGCCGGGTGATACGCCAGCGTGGCGATGACGAATACACGCTTCCAATGTGCGTTCACCGCGATGTCACCAAACACGGATGCGACCATCACGATGCTGTAATCAGAACCTGGATTCATCCGAAAAAATGACGTTTTGCCATTCGTGCACCCAGGTTCGTCATTGAGTATAACATCGCAGGCGCTTCTGTCTGTGATACAACGTCAAGGGTAACCGCATCCATGGTCTCCGAGCTGATAGTCCACACTGCTGCAAACGTCGTCGAACTGTTCGTGCAGATGTTGTCTTGCAAACGTCCCCATCTGTTGACTCAGCGATCGAGACGTGGCTCCACGATCCTGTTACAGCCATGCGAATAAGATGCCTCTCATCTCGAATGTTAGTGACACGAGGCCGTTGTGATCCAGCACGTCGTTCCGTATTTCCCTCCTGAGCCCACCGATTCCATATTCTGCTAACAGTCATTAGATCTCGACCAACGTGGGCAGCGTTGTTGTGATACCATAAACTGCAATCGCGATAGGCTAGAATCCGACCTTTATCAAAGTAGGAAACGTGATGGTACGCATTTCTCCTCCTTACATGATTCATCGCAACAACGTTTCACCAGGCAACGCCGCTCAACTTCTGTTTGTGTATGAGAAATCGGTTGGAAACTTTGTAGGTGTCGCCACCGGCGCCAACCTTATGTGAATGCTCTGAAAAGCTAACCATTTGCATATCGCAGCATCTTCTACGTGTCGGTTAAATTTCACGTCTGTAGCACGTCATCTTCGTGGTGTAGCAACTTTAATGGCCAGTAGAGTGCATATAGTGTTTCGCAGCTGTGGTACTGCATGGAGTCTGTTCTGTCGAATCACTGAACACACTGGACTTTCGTGAGTAGTTGCACTTACATTGTAAGTAGACGGTATATAGATACCAAAGCATTTCCTGCCCTCAGGACAATCAAATTGCTCTGAGCACTATGGGATTTAACTGCTGTGGTCTTCAGTCCCCTAGAACTTAGAACTACTTAAACCTAATTAACCTAAGGACATCACACACATCCATGCCCGAGGCAGGACTAGAACTTGCGACCGTAGTGGTCGCGCTGTTCCAGACTGTAGCGTCTAGAACCACTTGGTCACTCCTGCCGGCCAGGACAAGATCACTTGCTTGTTTTATGTACACATAAGTTGTGTGTGTACACGCCCCACATAGGTCTGCTGGTTAGCGAACACTAAAACTCAGCTTCCGCCGCCGTGTACCGGAGCAGAGTGAGACTCTTGTCTTAAAAAGGTAGCTGCGTCCGGTCAAGGTGTGTGATACCGAACCTATCTGTTTTTTTTCCTGTTACAGTCGACTTAAACACGACTATTACAGCAAAACGAAAACTAGCTAGCATGCGTAATGTTAACAGCACTTCCTTTCTGGAATTATTTGTAGGAATGAGGAAAATATTAATCAAAATATATGTTGGACCAGTTTAAGACTATAGGCATAGAGTTTCCTCTGCCAGCTGCTCTTACAAAATGCAGCCTGCTCCTGTTATCACGACTGATTCCTGCTGGTGGCTCCTCTCTGCCGCCTGAGCGCGTTTTCGGCATCCAAGTACATCGTTCAACAGACAGGATTATGGAGGGAGTAATGGGCTTTTAGCTAGAGCGACACAGGTCAGTGGTTCCCCTTCGCTCGGGCGTCTAGAACGCTCAAGTGTGTCACACACAAGCGTCGATGGCCTGAGATCACGGTCGGTTGAGTCGTGGCGGCATATCAACAAATGGAGAGCGAAAATGGAAACTTTCAATGACTGAGTGCTCCCTCGCTTTCTTAGATTCGACAGAGAAGTGCACAGCTGCAGACATATTACTTACAGCCTCGTATTTACATTCGTCTTTGGGATACTGGGGAAAAATAAGTCTAAATAATGTGAAAAGTGATTGTAGGTGTTCGTTCGTCGCATCGTTTAAGCATTGTTTTTAACACTATGATGTTACTTATTAGAAATGCGTGGATAAATTACTCGTAGCAATAGCTTTAACAACTGCAGTGTGCTAGTTGTTCAGCCTCTTTTTTTATATGCACTTTTCCAATACTACGGAGCAGAACGGGTTAAAATAACGTAAAATGTGCTGTATTTGGGGTGTACTTTCCCTTCGATTATTTACAAGCGTAGTATTATAGTGACATCACGCTAATACTGCAGGGATGATGTACACTTGGTGTGTATTTGTTACAGTGTGTTATTTGTTTAATGTGGGGGTAGGGGTGTTGTTGTTTAACGTGAGGTATCGACATAATAGGTTTAAATATCGCAGTGCAGCTCTTGGGTGTCGTGTGCATTTGCGGAAAACGTGAATAAAATTACTAATAGCAATGGGAGACGTTGATATTAGAGCAAATGACCAGTTATTTGCTGTTAATTGTTCTAATTAAGATACAAAACTTCAAAGTGACCATTTTGGACCGTTAATTACAGTATTTTTGGCTACCATATCTAGGTAGGATAACATTATGTCACACACAAATGGCGTAGATGAGTGGACGGAGTAACATTTAACGCCACTTAACAAAATCTCCCATAATTTCACATAACCATAGTAAATCAGCCACACACTGTAATGTCAAAGTACCTTACATCACAAATTACGCTAATATCTACTCTCATTGGAGAATATGCCCTGACATCATTACTTTGTAGTATTTAACCACCCACTTCAATGCCAAAGTGTCCTTCCTCATAGATGGTGGTGACATCTGCCTCCATTCTGAAGTAGAATAAATCTGCTGTTATTGGTCTCACCGCATCATAATGGTCTCGAATGGCGAAAATCGGAACAATAAAATTAATTTAGTATTATTATTAACGTTTACATCTATAGCCATGCGTTCAATGTGAAAGACCTCATGTGGGTGGACAGATTTCTTTTTATTGCTAGAGATTTTTCCTTGCTGCCCTTGGGTGCACTCAGTGTCGTGAAGCCAGTTAAGGAGCTACCTGATTGAGAGTTAGTGGCTCCAAGGTAATAAAATCGACAACTGTCTAGATCTAGAGTGCACTTTGCTGACACTATGCATCTGTATACTGTAGGTGACGGATGAGGATTACATGGCGGTCGGTCGACTGCCGACTAGTCTTCATGGCCTGATGGTGAGGCTTCCCCTATTCCTTAACGTTTATAACGATTTCTCACACTCTTTTACAAATCAAACTTGATCCTCTCACTATGGTGCACAGGAGAGACTCTTGGGTTTATTTCTGTAAAAAAACAAGAGGATGGGGAGGGGGAACATGATTCCTAACGGTCCGAAGAGAAATGGAGGATGGGACTGGGGCAGTTCGTGTCTTGGTACTGATGCCTCAGTAGTCTGATACTAGTGTACAACTAATACCCAGTTTTGTGACCTTCATATTCATTTACAGTTTGGTGGAAATCTGTGTTGATTTATGTGGCAAAGAAAGAAGATTGGGGTTCAGCATCCTGTCGACAATGTGATCACTGAGACTGAGCACAAGCTCAGATTAGGGCAGGAAGGGAAACGGGATCACCTATTGCTTTTAAAAGTAAACATCCCGGTATTTGCCCGACAACCCAGTATTTGCCTCAATTTGATGAAATCTTAGAAAATGTAAATCAAGATGGCTGGATGCAGATTTGAACTGTTGTCTTTCCAAATGAGAGACCAGTGTGCTGACCACAGTGTCACTTCACATGGTTCGTGCAAAATAATTCTATTAGTGCTAATCGGTACCTACTTGAACCCATCTTACTGGGAGTTGTAATTCTGCTTGTTTCAGCGTCTTATTCTATATACTTAGTGTCGATCTTGGTTTACACATGCTAAAATCCTCGCAATAATAAATTCCTAGCTTCTTCACAACACCGGCTATGACTCTAAAGTGTGAATAATATTTGTTGTAGTGGTTATAATATGGAAAGTTATGACAGCTTACATTTTAAATTGTCACTGCTCATTGCCTTGATAAATTTGTTACTATCAGTGTGTGCTATACGTATACGTTTACATCGAAAATGATTATCTGGTCAAATACCAATGTACCTACACCAAAATTCCACACTAGCACGCAAGGACAGGCTACTCGCAAGTGGCAGAGCACTGGTGCACTATTATTGTGATGTGTTTGCCACAAATACTGGACAGGTGAATGTAGCTTTGTTGTCCACCCTGCCATTACTTTCACATACTGACAGCTTCTCATTAGTAAACATATGTAATACTGTGTGTCACTGTTACTGTACAGCTAATACATACAGAAAAACAAATAGTTAAAACCGATCAGTACTGAACGCAACGTTGATGCTGAAGAGGAAAGTGGACATAACTGTTGCCAACAACAAGTAACATGAACAAGTAAAACAAGTTTGTATCCAGTCAAGCGTAAAACTCATATTGTCGACATTACCACTGCTGTGCTGGTATTTTCAGGGGATTATTTACACAGAGGTAAATGAGGGCAAGGAATGAAACGAAATATGATTATCTGCAACGAGCCACCACAGACCACGAGTTTCTTAGGACAAAATAGAAAAATCAGTGAACAACATCTGAAAATTTTTCTGTCAGTTTCGGATTTACCTTGCAGAATCAATCAGCGAATGAAAACACCCATCGGCAGATGAGCAGCTCTCGGCTCATGACCTCAGCGTTGAATTCCAGCCGGATGCTGGATGCAGCCCATTAGGCTAATTACCATAAATGCACCGGCTGTATTCGGCGTTTGTGAACGCTTTAGCCTCAGTGAATGGAGCTGTTAATTTCAGTCGGAAACGATTCTGGCCACCTGGTACTCAGAGCTGATATTACCATGTGATGCCGGGGGTTATATGTTGTTAGTACGTATTCGGGTGAAACCAAAGTAAGGAGGCGATTTGAATAGAACAATTCGCGTCATGTATAGTGGATGTGGTCTTTCACTAACGACAAACTATTAAAGATAGAAAAATCTCCTTTATGGCGTTGCCAATTGTTTTAGATAATGCCTGGTCTTGTAAAAACAGACGTGTTGGATCTAGTAACGCAGCTACATTACATTTTGTAACATGAGCAGATAATATGTTACATTCTCTTGAACATTATACACTGACGGAAACAGATCCCAGCACCAAGAAAGAAAAAAAAAATTTGGAAATTTATGGTAAGATCATATGGGACCAAACTGCTGAGGTTATTGGGCCATAAGCTTACGCACTACTTAATCTAAATTAAACTTACTTACGCTAAGGACAACACACACATCCATGCCCGAGGGAGGACTCGAACGGCCGAGGGGGGGGGGGGGGGGGGGGGGGAGCCGCTTGGACCGTGACAAGACGCCTGAGAACGGGCGGCTACCCCACGTTAAACGAGAGTTGGAAGACGTGTTTCTACATATGAAAGATGACGTCTATTCAGATTTCGCGCCAGTCACATAACAGTGGTGCTGCCACTAAGAGGCAGCCCATCAGGTTTGTTTCAGTCGCGTTGAACGGTTGTGAGCGTTAGTTACTTTTAAGATTGGTCATTATGAGTTGATGTTAATGAATAATGGCTCTAAGACGACGAAGACGCAATTTCCAGTGGCTCACTGAGTTGGAACGAGGTCGTGCTATAGAGCCACAAGAAGCTGGATGATTCTTTCCCAATACTGCAGGAATATACCCGCTGTACATAGTTGTTGGCAGCAGTGGTCAAGGGAAGATAATGATCTCAAAAAGACCAGGCCCCGAACGGCCACGTGGCACTACCGAGAGGTAACACTGTCATGGAAGGAGTATGGCAGAGGAGAATCGTAGTGAGTCTGCAGCAGCAATAGGAGCAGCAATTGACACCACACTGGCACACCAAACTATTACATATCGGTTACCTCAGAGACATCTCCGAGACCGACTCCCTGTAGTTTGCGACATAAGTGGTATCAAACGAGAGCTCGTTGGAGGTTATAGTGGAGACCTGATGCATTGTTTGTTGAAAGCCGGTTCCGCTTTGATGCCAGTGATGTCCATGTGTTGATTAGGTTGAGGCTAGGTGATCTCTTGCAACTAACCTCTCTGCAGCCTACAAAAACTGGAATGCGCCTGGAGTGCACAGGGTGCGATTTCGTATGACAGCAGGAGCGCTCTTGTGGTTATCCCTTATGACAGCAGGAGCAGTCCCATGGTTATCCAATGCACTCTGACTGCAGGTTTGTGCTTTACTCTGATGATTAAGTCTGTCGTGCTGCCATTCATGACTGGCATTCCATGGAGTGTTTTCCAACAGGATAATACTCACCGACATACCGCAACATTCTCTGCAGATTGTCGACATGTTGCCTTGGACTGATTGATCAGAGCAGATGTGTCTCCATGGGAGCACATGTTGGACACCACGCTGAACGACCAACAGCAACAGGCATGGAGCTCCATCTCACAAACTGACAGCCGGCATCTGTACAACACAAAGCATGCAGATTTGATTCCTTGCATTCAACATTGTGGCGATTACACTGGTTATTTGCTGCGGGCATTAAGGCGTACTAACTGCAAACGAAATAAACTGGAAGTACATTGATTTACATTGATTTCTTCTTGTGGCATTGTTTCGTTTCACTTGTGAAACGATGGTATAGATGCATTCACTGGTAATCAAGATATACTGAAATAATTTTATAAGTATATGCGAAAATGTTTCACATGCTTTTAACTGTCCAAGTGGAATGGAAAATATTAGTAAGCATGCTACAGTCAACAGCAGTTTTTCATATTTTCAGTCCAGTTCCGTTTGGTGATTTAGTAATTAACAACAGTATTTTCCTGGTGTTCGTTTCGGATGAAGATAAGATGCCAGTGCATTACGAAATATTTGTGTGTCTGTTTCTATTGTATCAGGTAAATTTACTAGAGGAATTCATCTGCCCAGCACAAGGGAGATTGGCTGTCTTTTATATTCAGGCTATTTATATACTAGTCTTTAATATCTCCGTAAACCTGGGAATCCTTTTTACTTAGATACAACTTTGTGACAACAGAACGCTCAAGCTTCACCATACAGCTTTTCTGCAGGGAGCTCTAGCATAGTGCTGCCATTAGCGATGGAAGCTACATTTTAACGGATCACAAAACTATTTTGCTTACAGGTAGAAAAACGTGTCTGTAGAAAACTTTGAAACCCTCTGCTGCTGCAGACAGATTTGAAAAGCTGGCTAACTAAAGTAAATTGACATATATAAGCAATATGTGTAGAACATTCTCTACAAGAGGTAAATTTTTCAAGTTTTCCTTCAGCCATTGGACAATGGAAAAATTATTTCCGTAACTTCGTTACAGTATAGATTTCAGAAAAATGTGTGACATTTGAAAATTTTAGAAAACAAGTCTCTTTAATAAAATTGGAGGCATTTATGAACGGTTTAGTAAAAAAGGCGAAGTTTTAATCCACATTGTAATTTTGTTTCCAAACGTAATATACGGGTGATAGAAATATTGAATTAAATGTATCATCACTGTTTTTTTTCTCATACCACTGTAAAATAGTTGCGAATATGTTTTGGTTTCAAAGACGGGCTTCTTGGACACTAGTGTCCTCTTGGACTTACAACAAAATTCCCCTGGATAGCAGTGTGTTTGTGTACATCACTAAATCAAAATAATGCCAGAAGCATTGACATATCACGACAACTATTGTACTGTACATTGCAAAGATAGGTGCCCATCTCTGCTTCGTGAATTAATTTAATCTGATGATGACTTTGGACAAAACGCATCATAAAGAATACTACAAATTTCGATCCAGACAGAGTGTGTGTGCATGCTAACAATGATGGTCGATCCCTACATCTCTTGTTATATGTAGTGTTTTTCTCAGTGCCAGCCAGTCACACACGGATATGGCTCAGAAGCTCCTAATCATATAGTAATACAAAAGTTTTACTCGAACAAAACGTAGTTCGTTTGTCTTCCATTCTAGGAATCTGAAACTACTCTACCAAAAACCGCAAAGTAACTGATTTATGTTGAAGGTTAAGCTAGTGAAGCAGAACTCTTTCTTAACGTTTCGGACTTGTTGTTTTTATCTCTAATTTAGCGCAACGTTAGAACTCGGGCAGTTGACAACTTGGACGTTTGTCAAGTTCTTTATTCAGGTACTACATTTTAATCCATTTGCTACATGACTTTCACAGCAACCTATGTGTAATATTCCATTGTAAATGTAGAAGGTATTAAAACGTAGAACAGGGCTGTCTTCATGAAAACCTTTACCTTCACCATCTTACAAAGTCCCAAGTAATTATGTATTTTTGTGTCTATAGGAACGTTTTCACGTCTTTGGCTTGTGTTAATAAGGGAAGAGTACTGGAGAGTTGATGTTAAACGAGATTGTGGGCTTTACGAGGCATTCAGAAACAGGGGAAGGTTAGACTTAAACACTGTTCATTGAATTAGCATGTACTTCAGACGGTGATGGTGTTCTCCACCAAGTGGAACAGCAGTGGATTTTAGCAAAGTAGTGAAATATAAACATTTGTTGGACGTTTTCAGTGTTATTTCTCGAAATTAATTGTTATCGAATTTATTTCTTATCATTTAGGAGTGCTAGGTTTTGATCTGTGGGGAGGTGTAATGTTTTACGAGTGTGGTGACCTATGCATGACAATGCGCGATTGCATAGAGCAGTGCAGGTGGCGGTATGAGAGGACACTGGGCGAATCGACTGATTAACAAGTTTCGCTGGCTTAAATCCGATGCAGAACGGTTGATATGCTTTGAGAAGTCGTGTTGCAGCCCGCCACATGCACCACCGATCATTCATCAGTTGTCAGGTACGCTAGTGTATAAATGGTACTTCTTGCCCACATTGTGGCCAGCATTGGAGCACTTTGCGGGGCATGCATTGCCGTCACTGGTGATCACACACCCTATTGGTATCCACGTACCGCCGTTTGTGATGGGCACGGGACCTTTGTTGTCACTGTTTTAGAAAAAAAGTCTCTTTTCTCTACGCAGGATTGCGTATTTAATTCAGTTGCCACATGTAATACACTCTATCAGTTCTTCCTATGTATAATCCAAGTTTCATCGAGCTATGTTACGTGTCAGAGACACATCATCCGGATGTGGGTTACGGCCATAAGTTTTGTACGCCAGTCTGTATACTAGTGATGATATTTTCTCTGAAAAATGTTGCTGGGATGGCCAAGAGAATACGTGTCAGGCCATAAATTGAACAGGTCTGAAACTGTGTCCTCATTCGGTCTACGAAACTCTTTTTCGTCGCTTGCCATTCTTTTCCCCACTGACGCTTAATTTTTCTTCGGTGAAACATGGTAGCACCTTTGTCCGGAATGTATGTTTAAAGTATTTTGCTGTTTGTCTGACTTCGCGGAGTAAGTGTCTGGCACTACACGATCGTGTGGGTTGAATCGCAGAGCACGCACTGTCGTGTAACGACTTAAGTTTTGTATCAATGATTTTCTTGTGACATATGACCATGTGCAGACTTCGTCACCAACGTCAGTTACAAAACACTTCAGAATTATTTAAACTCTTTTTTATAAGTGGTCGCTGAATGGTTCTTGAACGAAACTGTAATTAAAACATCATCATTTGAGTCGTATGCGCAGAATTACGTCACTCAGTCCAATTGGTTTGCGCAAACGTTTTTCAATTTAGATGTCATTTGTTTTTCCTCAAACATTATATTAACGCAAGAATCTGCTTATATATATATATTAAAACCACATTGAATAAACTTTTAAGACTCCAACTCGCTATGAGCGTTGTCAAAATTAATAATCTTGTCAAATAAATCAATAATTCTTCATAAATAAATTCTCAGAACACCTATTTAAACTTTTTTAGTATACACTAGTTTATTGTCTTCCTATATACTACATATAGACGTAAACCTGAGCCTAGAAAAGATAGGACTGAATATTTACAACATGATTAAACTTTCTATGACGTCATTGTTGTAGAAACATTACAAATTCTTATTTTTTCAGGTTTTTAGACGCACGACGCAACAACTCGGTTTCAGGATCTTCTGTTGCTGTTTGGCTGTCGACCCGCGACGTATATTGGGCAGCCATTTTCTCTTTGGTTCGGCAGCGAAGGTGCTGTCTCCGTTCGTTGCGCCGCCCTCTCCGTACATGAAACATAAAAATAAATACAAACTTTGGATAATTCACAACCATTATAAATATTACAAAATACCTACACAAAACACTACATTAAACTTACATTCACCTGCAAACTGGGCTGCAACTGGTGGATGGGTGACGCTTCAATTTCACGTCCCACTACATACCCCACCCACAAGCTCAGTTTGTCAGGTTTTAACCAAAAATAAAACTTCTTCTATATACAATATTTAACCGTTCATATTATATATTTTTCTCACATTTTCCGTAATCTAAAGTCCTTGCTCTTAGATAGATTCAATACTTTTACGACGATATAGTGGTTACTATTTGTCATTTACTTTTAATTGTGCTATTATGGTAACTCATAACGGAATATATGGAGATTACTCCTTTTCATTTAATAGTTGCTAGTAAACAATAATTTAGTACGTTCTTTAACGTTGTTACATTAGGACAGAGCGTTCAAGTTGTGATAGGTTAGTTCCAGTTTTATTCATTTACTAGGTTTATTCTTTCCTAAACATTTATTACTAATAAGTTTCTTACACGAATTAATAGTACTATTTACTTTACGTTGTTCTTTTCCAGAATGCTTTATTTATGTCTGAGGTCAAGAAGAAATCAAGCAACATTTTCTTTCGAATCTCGGCACGGATTTCTTTAGCTTCAGACACTTTGTTGGGTAATGGCCATTTATTTAGCAGAAACAAGCGAGAGAGCCCCGTTTGGTGTGTTACATATTAACACTATTACAGTTCTCTATTAAAGGCACTCTATGTTGTCGTGAGCCATATAGCTCTAGACGCCCATGGTCCCAAAAATCATTAACCATCCCCTTTGGTTCCCACTATCCGAGTCAATATAAAATATTCAAAATTCATTCTGACCTTATAACAAAAATTTCTTCCATATAAATCCCCTTTTAGTTATCTTTCCCCTTTTGAAGTACCGATAGATTATTGTAGAGCACTTGTTTAAACTTTGTGTCATTTTTTTAAATAACACGTAACTATTACGAAAAACTTCACATTAATAAACTATGAGCGCTCGTCCATATGTAACATATACCAAATATTAACTTATTTAGCAATGAAGGGTTTAATTTGATCGACACTATATAATCCTTTAATTACACCTGATTAAGGTTCCATAAGAAGTAACGCTTTGGGATGTACAATCTTATGAACAACATATGAACCTTCAAAGATAAAGAAGAATTATCTACATTCCTCATTGATCTTCGAACTTTTAGGATGAGATCGTATTAATACAAGGTCTTCCTTTCCTCGTTCGGATGGACAATTCGTAGAATAACATTTTTCTTTCCTTTACATAATACGGTAACCTACTAATTAGGAATCGTATTTGATGACTTTCAATAATTGGTTCTTCAATTATTTTAGCACAGTTTAAATGCCATTCGAAATAATTCCTATAACCTCCCCACCACTTAGAATAAGGAGGAGGGTCTAACAACTCTAAAGTTAAGTGTTGTTGCTTTCCTCTTGACCAATAATTTTGTTTAAACCGCTTAAAAAATCATCCCAGTCCCGAAGTTCAGTTCTATGCAGTACTGCCCATTCCACAGCTTGTGCTTCTAAATGTCCTATTACAAATTCAATCCGTTTTTCATTACTCCATTTAGGAGGTAATGAAGTTTCAAAAGCTTTTATATAGATTATAGGGTGAAGTTCACCTCCTGGTTTGAATACAGGAAATCGAATTGCTACATTTGAATTTGTCGTTATATCGTTCCAACATTCTGCGAGAGTCATAGTTGGATTTTGTTTAGATTGCAGAGACAGAGTTGCTTTGGATTTCCTTAACGTGATTTTTTTATTTGTGTTGTTGTCGTCCGAGCTAGCAAACACGATGCGACTGTTGTCTCTGATTACGTTATTACTTCTAGTACTTGAAATGTTTTCATTATTATCTAATTCCGATAACCGTTTAGTAATTTCCTGTATTCGCATTTCTGTATTGAATACACGGTTAGCTAATATCGATTCTTCACTGTGTTCATGATGTGAACGCTCTGTACCTTCGTCAATGTTATTATCCTGGGAAGTCTCAAAGTTACTGCATATTTCGGTAATTAAGAATTTCATGTTTTCTATTTCGGTATGGTCATTTTCTACTCGATGAGTTAATGTCACTAATTCTACATTATCTATTGTAGAAATATCTACAGGTTTGGTAGAAACCTCTTTAATAGATTCTAATAACTCTCTGCGAACAGTTCCTGTTTGCATAGAAAATTCATCTCGTAACTTATCGTTATTTTCCTCTACTTCATTTAAAACTAAGACATTGACATTATCTAGTCTCTTGGTTAAGTCAGTAATTTCATTTCGTATGCGAGCTTTTTCCTCACGCGTTTCCTGGATATGTTCTTCTAACCTTTTACAATTATCAGCAATCTTATTCCTACGTCCTACTAGGTTTTCCTGCATTTCAACTTTAGAAGCCTCTATTTTATCACTTAATTCTCGACTGGTTTCATTAAGATGTTCCTGTAACCTGTCTGTAGATTCTGTTAGCTCCCCTTTAAGTTCCTCTTTTAATCTAGCCGTAGATTCTTCGTTAGATAGTTTTAATTCCTCTCCTGATCTAACAGTAGATTCTTCGTTAGATTTTTATTTCCTCTCTTAATCTAGCAGTAGATTCTTCGTTAGATTGTTTTAATTCCTCTTTTAATCTAGCAGAAGATTCTTCGTTAGGTTGTTTTAATTCAGCTAAAAAATCCCCGGTAGATTGTTTTAATTTAGCGATCGCCCTAAAAAGGGATCTCATGCTCCTATCGGACACAGATTGCTCTTCGTCTGACATTTCACTTCCCGACATTATTGTAAAATATTAACTAGTTACACAAGCAGACTTGTAATCAACGATCCTATTAAAAGCACACTCCCTATGTACGACACTCCACTTCCAACTTAAAACAGACTCACCGGACACTAATATTACAGTTTGTAGTTCTCGGTGATCAGTGTGCTGCTATGGGCTGCAGAAGTGACAGCCGTCGATGCAGCCGCTTAGGTGCTGCGAACCCGCTTGCGCAACCGGCAGGACGCTGAGTCGAATACCGGAGACGTCACTGGCTGCAACCACGCCCGGCCGCACCGTAGACAGGCGAAGCCCTCAGCACCACCTCTAATACCAGCCGGAGGAACGCCCCCCAGATGACGTACTGGGCCTGTTAGTTTAGGGAGAAAAAGGTAGTCGGGGTTTGCAGCGTACAGCTGCTACCTAACAGATGCGCCTTCTCGTGGAATAACTACGTGACCGTACTGCATGGCTGCGCTCCGTCAGATGCCCACATACGCGAAGTCGCCGCTGGCTGGTGAAGGCTCCCCGAAGACTCGCGTTGACTTCCGAAGGACTCTTGGAGTTTTGTATCGTACCTGTGTGCCTTAGTAGGACACAAGTCCTGTTTATAAGGTCGCCACGGTGTAGTGTAACGACGTAAGTTTTGTATCAATGATTTTCTTGTGACATATGACCATGTGCAGACTACGTCACCAACGTCAGTTACAAAACACTTCAGAATTATTTAAACTCTTTTTATAAGTGGTCGCTGAATGATTCCTGAACGAAACTGTAATTAAAACATCATCATTTGAGTCGTATGCGCAGAATTACGTCACTCAGTCCAATTGGTTTGCGCAAACTTATTTCAATTTAGATGTCATTTGTTTTTCCTCAGACATTATATTAACGCAAGAATCTGCTTTAATAAATATTAAAACCACATTGAATAAACTTTTAAGACTCCAACTCGCTATGAGCGTTGTCAAAATTAATAATCTTGTCAAATAAATCAATAATTCTTCATAAATAAATTCTCAGAACACCTATTTAAACTTTTTTAGTATACACTAGTTTATTGTCTTCCTATATACTACATATAGACGTGAACCTGAGCCTTGACAAGATAGGACAGAACATTTAGAATATGATTAAACTTTCTATGACGTCATTGTTGTAGAAACATTACAAATTCTTATTTTTTCAGGTTTTTAGAAGCACGACGCAACAACTCGGTTTCAGGATCTTCTGTTGCTGTTTGGTTGTCGACCCGCGACGTATAGTGGCCAGCAATTTTCTCTCTGGTCCCGGCAGTGAAGATGCTGTCTCCGTTCGTTGCGCCGCCCTCTCCGTAGATGAAACATAACAATAAATACAAAACTTTAGATAATTCACAACCATTATAAAAATTAAAAAATACCTAAACAAAACACTACATTAAACTTACATTCACCTGCAAACTGGGCTGATACAGGTGGATGGGTGACACTTCAATTTCACGTCCCACTATAGCACACTTACTGCTAAATCTCAATTCTATTTTAGCCTGTTTGACACGTCACAGACTCTTCCACAGAGGATGAGCAGGAAATGAACACGCGTTGTATTCAGGATCCTAGTTTAAATTTGAACAAACGGAAATAGCTTACAAAGAAGACAAAAATATCGTGAGCTTCCACGAGCTTTGCTATGAGGTTTGCACACAGATTTTAACTTATGTTCGTAGCACGTTTTATTTGCTGTTTAATAAACAGTTTGAGGGAGCGATACTACCGCATCGTTACGAAACCTAATGTACATATTGTAAAATGGTTCAAATGGCACTGAGCACTATGGGACTTAACATTTGTGGTCATCAGTCCCCTAAAACATAGAACTACTTAAACCTAACTAATCTAAGGAAATCACACACATCCATTTCCGAGGCAGGATTCGAACCTGTGACTGTGGCGGTCACGCGGTTCCAGACTGAAACGCCTAGAACCTCACGGCCACACCGGTCGGCTACATATTGCAGTTCAGTTCTTTGTTACAGAGAGAGGTTTGATTTTAATTTCTCTGGGGCACTTAAATCCTTCAATTTTATTTTTTAATGATTGGATTTTTCATATTTATTGTTCGCTCCTTTTGTTGATATTCTTGTTATCTCACGGGTTTTAGTAACCTTCGATTAAACATGTTTTCGAGGATTTGTTCTACACTATTTAAACACAGGAAAGTATTGTAGATATGGTGTCTCGACTTTGGTTTCGGCACTTACATTGTCTCTAGTATTTACTAATAAACCCCTCATTATTTACAGAATCTAACTCTGATGCGTGCGTAAAATTGCTTCGGAAATGAGTTAGTATGTTACGTATTTGACTTGAAGTATGCAAGCAAGAAAAAGCTTAGGAAAGGTTTAAAATTATCCCCAAAGTTTATTGGAAGTCGCTAAGTGCGCTCATTAAGAAAAACGGGATGAATACAGTTTGCATGATTTGCGCTCTATTTTAAGCAGAAGTTAATTTTTATGGCGTTTGTATCTCCTGTAGTACAATTCTTACAATGATATTATTTTGCAAGTACAGGGGTGTACGTGGCTACAGTCTGCAAATGGTGTTGCGAATATGGTCAGTCGCAAAGGTTTCAAATATTAAGTCATCATTCCTGAAGTTTGACTGAACGAATAGTGAAAATGCAGTGAGCGATAACGTGCTTCCTTTCATCATTTTGTAGGATGTGTCAGCGAGAGAGATTTTCTTAAGCTTTTAAAATTATGGATAAAGTTTCATGGAAATGCTTGCGTGTACTCGTTCTGAATTAATGGATTAGTATAGTCCTGGCACTTGTGCACCTTCAGTTATGCAGCCACATGACAAACACACAGTTTCTAGCCGCAATACTTGTCTTAATGTGCTGCACTTTTTTATGATAGCAATTTACATATTGAGACTGGGCTGTTAATTACGCGAGTATTGAAAATCAAAATTTAGTTTTCCGTGGGAGCCTTTAGACAGGCAACTGGAGACGGTATAAATTATGCGTGTCCTTCGGAAGTCCGACCTGGAAGCTGGCGACATCTGTAGAAATTGAATAAGAGTCCCTAACCGGTCTTTCCACCAACCTGTCGTCTTCTGAAGTTGTCTCCCTGGCGCAGAAATCAGCTCATCGGTCGTGGGATCGTCTTCGTCGGAGGCTGCTATGCCGTCATCTGGAACCTGTGATAGTGCTTTTCATGGGATGCAACTTGCCCAGATAAGTGTCCGTATCTACAGAGGGCAACATCTGTAGCACTGACAATGATGGTAGGCGACACTTCTCATTACTGCATCATGTTTCATTATATTAAAATAATCACACTTCTTACACTGTCTCTTACAACAGCCGACATAGCTTTCTTAATTGTACTGCAACTTTTCTATCCACCTCCGATATAGAGCACAACATGACCGTTCCTCCTGAACGACCGAAACGTAGTTACACGTACATCCCTCTAGAAAGCCCGAAAAAGTCTCACTAGTGCAACCAAAGTTCTTCATCTCCCAGGTGCGCCAAAGTGACCTGAAGGTGTCCCAAGCACTTCGGTTGCAATATCGTTACTCTTATACAGTAGAGCGTCAATCATCAGAACGTCGGTCAACAGAACGACCGCTTAACCGAACAGTGTACTCGCTCGCACCTGTTACTCTCCCACCCTACGGTCCATCATCACCCTCACTCTCAAACCAAGTTTCCCACAGCAGTCGCCGCATTGCCCCCCCCCCCCCCCCCCCTGCGGAACAGTTCTTCTAATGGGGCCTTCACAAGGAGCTGCTGACCGGCCAAGCCGCCAGTGGTTGTGTTTCAAGAATCAGCACACTTCTGTCGGCGTGGCACTGGCAGTAGAAGTAGCGGCAGTATCAAAGCTGTTCACAGCAACAGCTGCGCCAGCTTAAAGTTGAGGCGTGCTGGTCCGCGCTGTTTGAAGGATTGCTCGCCCCCAAGAAGAGCTTCTCCGGTGCGAACAGTGACCTTCTGTTCTCTGGGAAGCCACTTGTGCGCTGCTGCGTGAAGAAGTGAACTTGACGATACGAAATGCTCAAACGTGAACGTGTTGTCCTTCCTATGAGGGACAAGTACGACATTATTAAAAGGTTAGAAGAAGGTGAATCTGCAACCACTTTATCCAATGTGTAGAAGGTGGGGAAGTCGACAACTACGTATATATAAAAATAAAAGAAGAGCATAGCAAAACTGTGCCACATACGATATATTCCTAATGAAGTTGACTTTGTATGTTACTTTGTAATACTAAAAGAGATGTCTGTTTTTATGAATAAATTTACTGTACAGTACTTCTTTTTGACAAATAAACATCTACAGCTCTATTATCCGAACAAACCAGTTCTCTGAACACCCATGTCCCCCAATTACTTCGGATTATCGACGCTCTACTGTATTTCTCAAAACTAGTAAAATTTAAAACACAGAAACGGTAGGCTCGTAGGGTAACCATGAGAGATTCTCATACTGAAAACTGGTTTAAATACAATGGTGTATAAATAATTACTAGAATTTAGTCGTTTTGGCCCCTAACACCCGAGTGTGCCGACCAATCAGAAGCAAGTTCAGTAGGAATTACAATGAAATGAACACCCTTATCTGGTTATAGGCGTTGACATACGTCAACGGGGACAGATGAAAATGTGTGCCCCGACTGGGACTCTAACCCGGGATCTGCTGCTTACATAGCAGACGCTCTATCCATCTCTCTTTTTTTTTTAATCTCATTTTGTTCGTTTTCGTTCGTTGTAGCTGCTCTGGGTGGACGTCGAAAGACACCCTTTTCAGTTCGTTGTTGATCCATTAACTCAATAAAAAAAACTTTTTTTTATTTTTTTATTTATTTTTTATTACAGAGGGCAGCTAGCCCTCTGACCGAACACGCTGAGCTACCGTGCCGGCTTCCAACTGAGCCATCGAGGACACAGAGGATAGCGCGACTGCTGGGATTTCTCTCTGGCACGCATCCCGTAAAACTCACCTTCTCAACGTATTGTCCTGCACTACATTCGTAGTGCCCCCGCTCATTATACTCATTACTCGCGGCGGGTTGCCGATTCCCGTAAGAGTTCGGGCTCCGTTTGTGCATTCGCACAGAAGATGTTCAAGTGGCCGGTGAGCCTTAACTACATATATATATAATATGATGGTATCTGTTCTTTCGGACATGTCCTTCGGTGGCCATGCAGCTCGTTAGAATGAAATTACGATGAAATGAACACCCTTAGTTGCTTGCAGGCGATGACATACGTCAACGGGGACAGATGAAAATGTGTGCTCCCACCGGGACTCGAACCCGGGATCTCCTGCTAACATGGCAGACCCTCTATCCAGAATTGGCGGACTGTTCGACAGGAATGGTACATACTGTACCATCTGTCGCTTGTACCTCATTCCACTTTTGTACCATATGCTACTTCGCGTGTGTCGAGCTGCATCAAGGCGAGCTTCTAGCAAGGTAAAAAACTGG
Organism: Schistocerca gregaria; assembly: GCF_023897955.1. NCBI lineage: Eukaryota > Metazoa > Arthropoda > Insecta > Orthoptera > Acrididae > Schistocerca > Schistocerca gregaria. The sequence goes on along the minus strand of NC_064921.1, from coordinate 129,917,029 downwards.
CGGCTACAGCCAGGAATATTACAGTGGTATCTGGGATAGCGATTTAGTAATATAGATCAGAGTAGCGCACAGTTGACCTGCCGCGCTGTAGTGCGAACCCGAGGGCTTCCGCTGCCTGTCCCATGCAATCGACGCGGCCGCCTACGGCTACCAGCCCCTGACTCTAGGCTGCCAACAGCCCGGAACAGCCACCCCACTGTGCGTGCTGCGTCACAGCGCTTGCAACGCTAGGAGGGCACATATTTCACATGTCAATGGAGATACAAAGATTCAAAGGCTTATGTTCAAACACACACTACATCGGACACTCAACAGTAGCACCAAGCGTTCCTCGAGAAACTTCCTAAGGGTAGTCAATTTCATACCACACAAGCTTCAACAGCTACTTGTTTATTAACCCTTTATTTGGCAAATGGTGAAAATAAAAACAAAACAAAAATCAGTGCTTATATTTATATATTATGTTTAAAGAAATACAATTCAGTTTTAGAAATTTTTGACAAACATTAAAGAAATTATGAAATTTTGTTTACAAGCAACATTGCCAGCAGTAGACCACATTTATGCATATTATAGAAAAAAAGTGCTTGCCAATAACCTCAAGCAAAACGTTTTCTGTACATGAACAATTTAATTTATAAACACATTTATTTCCTTTCTAGTTCTTCTTGCAATGAAAGTTTTGGAAACAGTTCCTCTTTGGAACAAAGCACGATACTAGATTGCATTTTGAAAATCCAGATGGACAATAAGGACAATGACCTTTGGGACCGTATAGAGGCCAGTGCTCGTTATTATCAAGTCGGACATCTTGGGCCTCAGTCGGAGCTGTTGGCTTCCTCCTCTTCTTTTGTGGTGGTGTTACGTCTATTGAGGGCCTTCCTACTTTCCTTTTCCCTGAAAACATCAAACCATTGGCAGTATCTGCCCTGAATGACTTCAGTGAGGTCTTCTTGTCCAGAGATTCTCTTCCAAATACCAGCCAGGCATTTACAACACTCAGATCTAGCATAAATCCAAACAATCTCATGTACCAACACCTAGTTCTCATTGGTACTCTGTAGAGCTATATCAGCATACCAGCAACATCAACTCCTCCCATATGCTTGTTGTACTGACGTACAATACTGGGACAGGGTACATTATTTCTTCTTTTTTCATTGCTGTCCCATCATTTTACTGTTGAGAGTGGTTGGACACCACGAAATGAGCTTGCAAGTGTCACGATTTTATGGTTTTGAATATCCGCCGTAACCATGTGTAATATACTAATCGCACAGGTACCAACTATGGGCAATGTCGCTCACAGGCAACATAAAAGTTTTATACTATTTACGTAATTCAAAACAATATTAGATTGAAACATTTCTGCTGTAAACTCACCTCTGGGTATTTCGTGAAGAAAACCTGCTAAGATCACCGCCAATTTATTGAAATCCACTCTTTCACAACTAACATAAGACACCCCTGTTGCTCACACAAGGAGATCTCTGTAACACCACTGCACAAACTGCCATCTCGTGTGGAAAACGAACTATTACAACAACTGGCATTTGCAGTGTGTAAAGGAACGTTGCGTGGAGGCAACAACGCCAGTAAAAGGCACCGGGAAGTGTTTGTTGTCCCATAAGGCCAACGAAAATTTTATCTTGCTTGAGACCAACACTGCCAAATAAAGGGTTAAAGTGACAGCTTCAGCAACCTGATTTCTCAGCTCTTGAAGAGAAGCTGTCATAGTGTCTTATGTGTCTCTACAGAAAAAAATCGTAAGGTGTGAGGTCTTATGACCCGAAAGGCCAAAAGCAATAAGATTTTGTTGTCGACCCCTCCCAGAACACAGTTGGTAGTTGTTAACCCTTAACTACTATCGACCGTCTCTCTGACCGCTACTAATTTTTGTGTCGAGATATTTCTCACACCCCTGCAAAGCCAAATGGACTCTTCCATGTACCTTCCTATTGGCTGTCAAGCTACATGTGCCAGCATTCTTGCGTTTTCGCTGCTTTTTGTTTCGTAATTATTAGCCTTGAGAGGTCTCACAGACGTAACATAGTGTTTGCGTATCGCGTTTTTATTGCATGCTACTGTTTCTCCATGGCGGAGAAAGATGGGCCTTCTGTGCAACGTGTGTTATGTGAGACAGATGTCTTCACTTGCAAGACGAGCCTCAGACACCTAAAGAAGAATTCGAATATCGGAAACCGTGCACCTTTTGCCCTCCTCGTCTGAAGAGGAAAACAGCGTAGTGTTCCGATTTGTTTGGACTGTTCCGTGAAGGTCTGCGTGAAGTGGTAGCAGGTGTAAATTGACTCAAGTAGGATTCAGTGGAACATGAGAACAAGTATTTAGTTTTTACTTGTAATTTTAGAAGTAAAATGGTGGCAAAGTTTCTCCATTCATAGACTTACGCACTGAAATATTCACTCTACATTGCAAAGTGTGTTGTAAACTGAAAGCTGAATTCGTACACAATTTATCGTAAGTCATGTGGGATTTTTCCACCTAGTTATATAGCGAATTTGTAATATAATCCCTCTGATGATAATCTGTGTGTGAGTAGAGAGCTAATGATTTGCTGTTATTTTCGTAAAATAAAATATATTCCAGATGTCACTTTGTTTTAATTGTCGAAGGTCGAAGTGTTTAAAATACCGCAGTGTTTTACAAAAATCAAATTTCTACAAAAGCCACCTCTAAGAAGTGTAATGAATGACTGGAGGTCAAGAAACTATATATATATATATATATATATATATATATATTCAGCAAAATCTTGTTTATATATATATTCAGCAAAATCTTGTTTTTATATATAAAATAGAAAAATGCGGTCTGTGAGACCCCTCCATACTAGTTGTGTTCCTGTGAATGACCACTGTAGTTAAGGGTTAAATGCTGTTGTTCAGATAATGTCACAGCTCACGCTTAAAGTTAGGCGGGGCACCTTCTTCCATAAAAATGAAATCATTAAACTCTTCTTGAAGTTGAGAAAACAACCAAGTTTACAACACGTCCAAGGTAAGACATTCCGGACAGTTTTCGCCACAAAAAATAAAGATCGATAAATTTTGTGAACAGAAATGGCGCAAAACACATTTCGTTTCTGTGAGTCTTGCATGGGGGCTTAATTAAATAGAATGCAAATGGTTTTAATTATAGTCGTTGTTTGTCCGGTTACGCAGTCTCGTAACTGGTTGGCCCGGAATAATATTAGTACACAATCTGACTGCATAGAATAACAACAAAGAATGAAAGGAAATTTCCGTTAACACAATTAATTAATTAAGTCCCGAGCAACTATAAAAGCTACGAAACAACAAAGTACAAATGTAATTGTTCTATGTGTGGAAGTGTGATTCAACGTACACATCTGGCACGGTTCTACCTCAATAAGACAAGATATTTTAAACACGGTTTACACTGAAGTAATTAAAAAAACTAGAAATTCTATAATTGCATATAGAAACCAGAATTACAGTCTAACACAAGAACACGAGCCAGATGCTTTGTTGACTGAACCTGTGACCAAGAGGCATAAGACATTTGAAATAAAAATTTTTCTTTACCTTCATATATATTGACGAATAATACACTCTGATCATTACAACATCCGCAATCCAACAACATCTGGTGTCTTGCCCAACAGAACAACTGCACACGACATGGTCACAATTAGTACTCTAACTACGGCTACCTCAGAACTACTACTGCCCTCAGCAACTTCTCAGCTGCAACTGCCAGTGGAGGCGGCTGAATAATACTCTTTGGCGCAATCTCTGGCGCTGTGACTCAGTGTAGCCACCTTTCAGTCTCTTACATGTTCGACGGCGATGTCAGGATTTTGTGACCCCCAAATTCTTACATTATGGCGGTTTATTTTACCAGGCAGGTGAAACGTCGATTTATCTGAAAAGATGATCCGTTTGAAAACAGCATCCTCTGGCGTCTGCTGGAGAACTGAAATTAAAAATTCGTACCTCCTGCTATGATCGCCGGGACGTAACTGCTGCCGTAACTGCAACTAGTGCGGCATCATGTAAAATCCAAGCCTTTATTTTATTCAAAATAATATTCACGACAGTATTGTACATGGAATGTCGCTGAACATTGATCATATTCTCGTAATACGAATAAAAAGGACTTCATCGTTAATAAAATAATAAATAATTATTATTAACGACATAAATATTTTTCAAAAAATTATAGCTCAGAGAATACCCATGTAAAAAAATAAGGAAAATCTCAATCTTTTTTGTTATCTATGATTCTGTATATATACCCGGTGTTACAAAAAGAGACAGCCAAACTTTCAGGAACCATTCCTCACACACAAATAAAGAAAACTTGTTATATATATATATATATATATATATATATATATATATATATATATATATATATATATATATATATGTGTGTGTGTGTGTGTGTGTGTGTGTGTGTGTGTGTGTGTGTATGTGTGTGTGTGTGTGTGTGTACAGGGTGGTCAATTGATCCATTGATAGTGACCAGGCCAAATATCTCACAAAATAAGCATCAAGCGAAAAAACAACAAAGAACGAAATTCGTCTACCTTGAAGGGGGAAACCAGATGGCGCTAAGGTTGACCTCCTAGATGGCGCTGCCATAGGTCAAACGGGTATCAACGGCGTTTTTAAAGGGGAACCCCAATTTTTTATTACATATTCGTGTAGTATGTAAAGAAACATGAATGTTTTAGTTCGACCACTTTCTTCGCTTTGTGACAGATGGCGCTGTATTAGTCACAAACGTGTAAGTACGTGGTATCACATAACATTCCGCTAGAGCTGACGTTATTTGCTTCTTCATACATTACCCATGTTAAAATGGACCGTTTACCAGTTGCGGAAACGGTCGATATCGTGTTGATATATGGCTATTGTGAACAAAATGCCCAACGGGAGTGTGCTATGTATGCTGCTCGGTATCCTGGACGACATCATCCAAGTTGAAACGTCCCCTTAGAAAAATTGTACAAGACCGTGCTTAAACCGACACACAATATTTTTGGCGCAACGCAATCTGACTTTCAATAATCCCTACAAGAGAATGGCCCTGATTAAATTAACCTATACGTTTCACGAATCACTTACCTCACAAAAATCTTCGTTACTCAATCTACTGCAATACAGAGAGCGTCAATACTGCTACCTAAATAAAAGATTCAAACTACGGAAGGCACTAACTACTGATAGGTATAGTTAGCAAATGAAAGATTTTAATAGAGAACAAACAATGTATTTACCTTAGTAGTCATAATATATATAGCAGTTCATGACATCCATTCTTACAAATTTCAAAACTCCGCCATCTCTCTCCCCACATCCACCACTGCTGGCGGCTCACCTCCAACTTCGCAACGCTACGCGCTGTTCACATCCAGCTGCCGCTGCCCAACACTACAATGGCAGACAACAATGCAAACCAGCCACAGACTGCACACAGCACAGCCAGTGATTTTCATACAGAGCGCTACGTGGCGTTACCAATATCAAAATCTAAACAGCCTACTTACAAAGTGTCCGGACCGTTCACCGGATAGTTACGTTATTTAAGGAAACAGGAAGTGTTCAGACACTTGTGAAACGTCAACCACGATCTGCAACAAATTATGATGCCCAAGTAGGTGCTTTCGCTGCTGTAGCAGCAAATCCGCACATCAGTAGCAGACAATAACATTGAAGAACAGAAATATAATGTTCAAACGTACCTAAGTTCTGTATTTTATTTTAAAATACCTGCCTGTTACCAACTGTTCGTATAATATTGTGAGCCATATGTCTGTGACTATTATAGCACCATCTATCACAAAGCGAAAAAGTTTGACCTATGGCAGCGCCATTTAGCGGACCAACCATAGCGCTGTCTGGTTTCTCCCTTCAAGCTAGACAAGTTTCATTCTTTGTAGTTTTTTCGTTTCAATCTTATTTCGTGAGATCAATGGACCACTACATAGGATGTTAAAAAAGGTACGGCCAAACTTTCAAGAAACATTGCTCACACACAAATATAGAAAAGATTTTATGTGGACATGTGTCCGAAAACGCTTAATTTCCACGTTAGAGCTCACTTTAGTTTCTTCCACCTACGCTCAATGTAGCACGTTATCATGATTTCATACGAGACACTCTACCTGTGCTGCTAGAACACGTGCCTTTACAAGTACGACACAAAATGTGGTTCATGCACGATGGAGATCCTGCACATTTCAATCAAAGTGTTCGTACGCATCTCAACAACAGATTCGGTGACTGATGGATTGGTAGAGGCGGACCAATTCTATGGCCTCCACGCTCTCCTGACCTCAACTCTCTTGACTCATTTACGGGGGCATTTGAAAGCTCTTGTCTACGCAATCCCGGTTTCAAATGTGGAGTCTCTTCGTGCTCGGATTCCATGCGACGGAGGGTGGATGCATGTATCCTCGCTAACGGAAGACATTTTGAACATTTCCTGTAATAAAGTGTTTGAAGCCATGCTGGTACGTTCTGTTGCTGTGTGTTTCCATTCCTTTATTAATGTGATTTGAAGAGAAGTAATAAAATGAGCTCTAACATGGAAAGTAAACATTTCCGGACACATGTCCACATAACATATTCTCTTTCTTTGTGTGTGAGGAATGTTTCCTGAAGCACCTTTTTGTAACACCACATATATATATATATATATATATATATATATATATATATATATTTCATTCTTTAATTTTTTACTTTCGTCTTTTATTGGCATACGGTACATTTCCATACAGCTATCTCAACAGTGGAATGTCACTTATGACGATACGAACGTAAGGACAGCACAGCACACAGTCCCTGAGAGGAGAAAATCTACGACCCCTTCGGTTAGCAATCTGCCGCACGCACCGACAGCGCAGCTACCGAGGCGGACAAATCTGAAATTTCAGTTATCTGCAGCGCTGATGAGAGAACGTAAGCAATGTTGCTGAAGTAGTTTGCGAAAATGTTTTAATCATAGCAAATTAGCACCTTTTTAGCTATACAACGGTTCTCAAATGAGTGCAGAGAAAATATAGGTTAACATAATTGATTATTTAAAATTGTAAGTCTCATATCATAGCCTAATGATGAAGCGGTTTCTTTTCATTTTTGGTCATATTTACTAAGATACTTCGAAGTAAATTAACTCACCGCCCATTGTTCGAAAAATATACCATGAAATGAGAGTCTGAAGGGCAACTGATAATGTGAAGAAAGCAGTAATTGACAGTTGAAACTGTGATACTTCGAAATGCGTTTCTCCACTTCATTGAGAGATGAATGCTACATTAAAAGGCAAAGTACATTCATTTGGCGCGGCAAGGATTCGAGTCCACAACTTTCCGGGTTTCCAACTTCAGGTGCTATCAGTAAACCACCAGACCAGACGCGAATAAAAACCAGCTTGCCGCGTTTTCGAAGCACTGCTGCTCTCTCGAGATACTGCGGCTGTAAGCTGTGTGACAGTGACACTGTTTTCTCAACTCTGCAGTGTGGTAGGGAGCTGGTTTTGGGTGGGACGATATTGGGCCCCAAGTTTATTAACATTTTTATTAAAAACACACCATCCAATTTATTAAAACACAGAAAATGATGCAAGACAATCTGAACAGCTATCCGCAAAATTAATTAATTTCCTTTCCAACAACACATCTGTTCGTGGATACTATATAAGTTTTTTAAATGACTGAATGAAATTATATATATACCTGCGTATTACTCAATACATGTTTCAAAAATATATCGCAAATAACTAACAGGTCATCAATGTCATACATCCACTATCACGTGACTGTTTGCAGACAGTTGAAGCAAGACCACTGGTTTCAAGCAAGCGGAATAACCTAACAACATTAAATTCAAAGTGTGATAAAAATGGGAATCGCCGAGATAAACAATTTCTCTTTCTTCACTTAAGCGTAATTGTTCATCGCCACTATAGAAACAGACACTCTCAGTTCAGGCATTTATCTTTAGCTGGACCCATAATATAAGCAACAAATACATCAAGCTATCCTGTAACACACGAAACACTAATTAACAATTCGCCTTTATAATACAAATAGACACTGTAAATCCACTTAGAAAAGGAGATCTTCCCGCGTGAGGCAACTGTTTTGAAAATAAACGACAAATTTGAATTATAGGTGCGGCCAAACTTAAACAGGCAGCTCGAGCACCAACACCTTAGTCACACACACTAACAGGAAGGTAACCTGAGCGTGATCAGTTGAAGCATTCCTGAATGAAGATGTCTATATTTCGCAGTGGGTAAGCAGGATAGCGATTTTGAATAGCCACTGTGCGACACAACATAATCATGCACACGGTAATCGGAAGCTCACCATAATTTCTTGCAGATCGGAGAAAAAGTTAACCGCTCGACTAAAGGCTGCCATCAAGTAGACGTTATGACGAGTTCGCAACGAATGAAGAACCAACGGATGTTATTCACCAGGCGCTCTTGCAAACTGGCAGACAGGAACCGAACCTGTCACCACAGTGGGCAGAGGCTTCTTGCAAATTCAAATTCCGAGAATAAGTAGGGTTCCGTCCATCGTTCAGAGATATTTCTTTCAACGTGTTATAAATAGGAAGTGCAGGGAAGTTAGGACGAAATAGCTGCAGGAAAAATGTGAAGACGCCGGAAGAGAAATGATAGTTGGAGGGCAGACTCAGAATACAGGAAAGTCAAAACAACTTTCGGTGGCATTAAAAGCAAGGGTGATAACATTAAGAGTACAACGGGAATTCCCCTGTTAATTGCAGAGGAGATATCTAAAAGGTGGAAGGAATACACTGAAAGCCTCTAGGATGGGGGAGGGGGAATTTGTCTGATGTGATAGAAGTAGAAACAAGAGTCGATTTAGAAGATATAGGGGATCCTGTTTTAGAATCAGAATTTCAAATAGCTTTGGAGGACTTAAGATCGAATAAGGCAGAAGGGGTAGATAACGTTCCACCAGAATATCTAAAATCACTGGGGGAAGTGGCAACAAAACAACTATCCATGTTGGTGTGTAGAATGCATGAGTCTGGCGATATACCATCTAACTTTCGGGAAAGCATCATCCACACAATTTCGAAGACGGCAAGAGCTGACAAATCCGAAATGTTCGCACAATCAGCTTAACAGCTCATCAATCCAAGTTGCTTACAAGAATTATATACAGAAGAACGGAAAAGAAAATTGAGGGTGCGCTAGAAGACGATCAGTTTGGCTTTAGGAAATGTAAAGCCACGAAAGATGCAATACTGACGTTGCGGTTAATAATGTAAGCAAGACTAAAGAAAAATCAAGACACGTTCATACGATTTGTCGACCTGGAAAAAGCGTTCGACAGTGTAAAATGGTGCAAGATGTTCGAAATTCTGAAAAAGTATGGGTAAGCTGTAGGGAGAGACGGTTCATACACAGTATGTACAACAGCCAAGAGGGAATAATAAGATTAGACGACGAGGAACGAAGTGCTCGTATTAAAAAGGGTGTAAGACAAGAATGTAGCCTTGCGCCTCTACTGTTCAATCTGTACATCGAGAAAGCAATGATGGAAACAAAAGAAAGGTTCAAGAGTGGAATTAAAATTCAAGGTGGAAAGATATCACTGATACGATTCGCTGATGACATTGATACCTTGAATGAAAGTGAAGAAAAATTACATGATCTGGTGAACTAAATGAACAGTCCAATGAGTGCAGAGCATGGATTGAGGGTAAATCGAAGAAAGACGAAGGTAATGAGAAGTAGTAGAAATGAGAACAGCGAGAAAGTTAACATCAGGATTGATGGTCACGAAGTAGATGAAGTTAAGGAATTCTGCTACCTACGTAGTAAAATAACCAGTGGCGAGCGGAACAAGGAGGACATCAAACGCAGACTAGCAATAGCAAAAAGGGAATTCCTGGCCAAAAGGAGTCCACTAATACCAAATATCCGCCTTAATTTGAGGAAGAAATTTGTGAGAATGTACGTCTGTACTACAGCATTGTATGGTGTTGAAACATGGACTGTGGGGAAACGGGAACAGAAAAGAATTGAAGCATTTGAGTTGTGGTGTAATAGACGAATGTTGAAAATTATGTGGACTGATGAGTTAAGGAATGAGGAGGATCTTCTCAGAATCTGAGAGGAAGGGATTATGAGGAAAACACTGATAAATGACAAAATGACCATATGTAAACTCAAATAGTGCCAGTGAACTACAAATTAAAAAAGACAATCGATTAATATACAAATAGTAACCGGAATACCAACATGCAATACAAAAACACTGGCGACTTATGCACCAGCCTAATATTTATATACCAAATACACACACAAATCCTCTACAGGGAACACATGTTACTTGCAAATGAACTTACTGTTTTTAATTCCTTTACAGTTTTACCTCTGTGGCAAATGGAAATTTGTGTTTGTTTCTAATAACTTCTCTCTCAAAATGTGTTTAACTTTTACTGGTTTTTGATAATATTCCTTCTTGACTTACTTTTGCTTATTGATTATTGGTGCGCAGTAGGTTAGTAATGTAACACACAGGCTGTTGAACACAGTATTGAAAACATTATCTAGGTTGCTGGCTTCTAAATTTCAAAAAAAAAAAGTTTTTATCTCGATACATGACCTTTTTTTACTTGAACACGTTTTCGCATTTGGAAAAAATTTAATATACCGAAGCAAGTTATGTATTTTCAAAAATGACTACAGTAAACAAAAAGTGAATGTCATCATTTAAAAATGGAATAAGAATGTATAGTAGTATTAAATTTAGATTATAGGACAAAGTTTGAGAAGTGTACCATCATGCAACACTTTTCTGTACAAATCTGTTAGCAAGAAGGTCTTATTCTGAGGCACAATATGTTTTGACTTTTTGTTTAGAATGACCGAAGCTTTATTACTTTGTGGCAGTTCTTTAATAATCCCTATTCTGTGTTTACTAAATAAATATTTTATTTTGGTATTTTCTAACGTAATTTCGGTGTGACGTTTTTTTGGATATGCCCACAATGTCGAATTAACGTGAAAATTGCGACAGACAGCAACAAAAATAAGTTGTAGCGGTGATTGAAAACTATTTTCACAGTTCTAAATGTAATAAATTTCAGTTCAAGGAATATATTCTGAGACAAAGGCATGTCTAACCATAATCTCTAGTACAGAACTATTAACTGAATAACGATAATAGTATGAAAATTACCTCAAATACATGTAACTTTACTTTTGGGTGTAAGTTTTCGTTTCACAGAAATTAAGTCAAAACAATATTAATTTTTTTGCAAGAATCATTTGGAAATCGGGAACACTTTCACCAATAAACTACATATTCACTAGTATATATCGACAGTAATTTTTTTCTTTTATATTCTGGTCATCATTCTTCTGACTGGTTTTATACGGCTCGCCACGATTTCTTCTTCTGTGCCAATAGCATTTACAGAGATCATCATCAACTATTCATTGGATTTATTCCTGTCTCTCTCTTCTCCCTGTAATTTTAGTCTTCAGCTGTTCCCTTTATTACCACTGAAATTGTTCTGTGACGTCGTCATTGGATTCAGTATGCTCCTTTCATCCAGAGTGTGTTGAGAATCTGCACACTTGTTGTCGATATACTTTATTTTCAAAGTCCTACGCTAACAGTGTCTCAAACACTCTTATTTTCTTAGTTTTCTGCTGTCCCACAGTCTGTGACTCACGTCCATGCAATGCTGTGCTTCAAATATACATTTTCTGAAATTTAAAATAAAGGCCAATGTTTGATGTTAGTGCAACTGTTTTATCCAGGAATGCTCTAAGTGCCTGCCATAGTCTGCTACTTATATCTTTGTTACTCGGTGCATCATGCAGTAATATATTTCCAAAACATATCTTTGATTCACCTGTTAAGTGGCTCGCAAACATTATATTATATTTATCACTGTTCTCATTATCACTACTCCTCAAGAATGATAATTATTTTCTCTCTTCAGTTTACTCTCAGTCCATATTGTACACGCACTAGACTGTTCATTCCATTCAACAGGTTCTGTAGCCGTGCACTTCTGCTTTAGGGCAGCATAGCCAACAGCCTAACCTACGATAGGTATGTTCATATCGTGCATTTCTATCCCTCATCTGAATCTTCCTTTTGTTTCCTTCATGGCGAGGGAGAGCAGGTGAGAAGAACTGCATCCCTGCCTTTTTCGCGTCTTTTTTGTTTTTACATTCCCCTTTTTCTTCTTAGTTACCGTAAATAGTGTATTTTATCTGAATTTCCATAGAGCTTCCACCTTCTTTTCTAGGAATTTCAAACATCTTGCTTCATTTCCTGTCACCTAACGCTTCTCCTACGTCGGAAAATCGTATGAACGTGTCTTGATTTTTTTGCACTTTTCCCCCAATTATCAAGGTCAACATCAGTACCGTATCTGTGGCGTATTTACAATTCACCTTTAGTCGTCTAACGTAACTCCAAATTTCTTTTCCATTCTTCTGTATATTATTTCATACAACGCTTTTATAAGACGGCAATTTACATTCCATTGTGAACATTACAGGACTGATTCCTATCACTGTCACCGTATCACGGATAACGTGGTACTGTATATAAGGAAGTTACGATGCTATTCTGACACAGCAGAGAACGGTATCCAGACTTTGTGTGTGGTGTATAGAAGTGTAGGTCTGGCCGATAAACGGGGAGATCCAGCAGAAAGACCAACCACTCCTTATTAGCTAGTAGTAGGTTGTGTTCCCAAAATGAATAGCATAGAGAAAGAGGTGATGACACTTTCTGCTGGACCTCACCATCATTTTTCATGACAATGCTGAAGCACGTACAGAGCAAGCAGTTACTGATTTGTGTGACTGATGGGGCTGCTGAGCGCTGTACCACCTGCTGCACTCCCCTGACGTAAGCCCTCGTAAGTTCAGCTCGATTTCTAAACTGAAGGAAACACTTCACGGTATTCGCTTCAGAACTGCTACAAATTCGTAGGGCAATAAACCGTGCCACTCAACTGTCAACACAACTGGCACTGCTAAGAGTATCCTACGACTTCCACATAGCTGGAAACGCGCTAGACACAATGCTGGTGACTACTATGAAGATCAGTAAAACTTTGAAACACTGATATATTTTTTACGAGCTCTAAATAAATAGTTGCCACTATTAAAGTTCCAACCCTCGAGCTTTCTGATACTGGCAGCAGATGTTGCTGTTAGCATATTACAACCATACTGAGATACATTAGATTTGGTTATGCAGACACTACATTCGGTACCTACAGGGAGATGAGGAAACAACATTACGTAAGACCTGTTTCTCTCCTTCCAGCCGTTTTGAAAGTTTTCAGGAAAGTGGACCATGACAGGAAACTGACTTACTAATCTTAGTAGAGCTTATAATATAGAAGTGACATAAGGTCACGTACGAAGGTAGCAACCTACCTAGTGAAAATGCGTCAATCTGTGGTTAAGCTGCGTAGGTCACACAAAATGCCAGACAGAAATAACCTAAACACGTCATGCGTAGTTTGTGATGAATAAAGTCACTCTTCACCTCCTGTACTACATTTTACGCGGCCTAGCCCGCTTAGCTACAGATCCACGCATATTTAGTAGAGCTTATTAACTGTCTCTAATTTCGTTGCCATGAACGATACTTCACACAAAAAACCAAGAAGATTTTACAGACGAAGTCCTAGCTGAGCTAAACAAGTGAAAAATTCTCCTGTTGGTGTATTACGGGAACTTGCCAAATTGTTTGATAATGTGGATCACAAAGTTTTATTTGGTAAAGTATTTTGTCCTTAACATCCTTCTCAGATGGGTAGCCTTACCATCATAACCGAACGCAGATGATCTCCTTGAGTCCTTGTCAGAGGCATAAAAGTAATCTATGAATCGGGGACAATCACTTGTGTCGTCCTACAAGAATTGGCATTTGCCCTGCTCTTACTTTCCAGCAGTATAAATCATCTCCCACTGCCTTTGAAGAATGTTCGAAAGACTGCAATCTTTGCTTGTGAGACGAGAATACTAATTAACGGCTCAAAGTCGCCTTTATCTGACAGAGCTAAGATTAAGGCTTTACGCCCTTTCAGTTTGTGTGCAGTAAACCGTGTTAATACTACAAAGACCCATATTACGATATTTCAATGAAGCAAAAATACCCTGATAATACCAGGACTAGACATAAATGTTCGCTCAGTAATTCAAGCACTGTGTGTAAAGTTCCTTGGGGTCTATCTGGATAACAAGTTAAAACGGAGTCAACAAGTGAATAAGCTAATCGTGAAATTCAGTTCAGCATGTTCTGCACTTTGAAGTGTTACTCAGTGTGCTAACTTGGAGACAAGATCGTTGGTTTATTTCGAAAATTTTCACTCCTTGTTGTCATATGGGACTAACTCCTAAGAAAGTAGGTGAGGTACTAATTCATCAGAAGCGAGCACTAAGAACATTGTCTAAGCGAGAGAAGTGCAGATCTTTCAGAGGCATTTTGTAGGATGTCGCTTTCTACAGCGTCTGCTCTTTAAACGTTACTGTTGGTTTCAGTAAATAACGCCAATAAATGAAACAGATCTTTCAAAATTTTATTTAATATAATTTGGAAGTGCTACACAGTTCAGAATTTGCAGCTTAGCTCCTTCCGGTTTCCAATGATTTGCATGTACGAGGTGCATTCAAGTTCTAAGACCTCCGATTTTTTTTCTAATTAACTATTCACCCGAAATGGATGAAACTGGCGTTACTTCTCGACGTAATCGCCCTGCAGACGTACACATTTTTCACAACGCTGACACCATGATTCCATGGCAGCTGCGAAGGCTTCTTTAGGAGTCTGTTTTGACCACTGGAAAATCGCTGAGGCAATAGCAGCACGGCTGGTGAATGTGCGGCCATGGAGAGTGTCTTTCATTGTTGGAAAAAGCCAAAAGTCACTAGGAGACAGGTCAGGTGAGTAGGGAGCATGAGGAGTCACTTCAAAGTTGTTATCACGAAGAAACTGTTGCGTAACGTTAGCTCGATTTGCGGGTACGTTGTCTTGGTAAAACAGCACACGCGCAGCCCTTCCCGGACGTTTTCGTTGCAGTGCAGGAAGGAAATTTGTTCTTCAAAGCATTTTCGTAGGATGCACCTGTTACCGTAGTGCCCTTTGGAACGCAATGGGTAAGGATTACGCCCTCGCTGTCTCAGAACATGGACACCATCAGTTGTTCAGCACTGGCGGTTACCCGAAATTTTTTTGGTGACAGTGAATCTGTGTGCTTCCATTGAGCTGACTGGCGCTTTGTTTCTGGATTGAAAAATGGCATCCACGTCTCATCCATTGTGACAACATACGAAAAGAAAGTCCCATTCATGCTGTCGTTGCGCGTCAACATTGCTTGGCAACATGCCACACGGGCAGCCATGTGGTCGTCCGTCAGCATTCATGGCACCTACCTGGATGACACTTATCGCATTCTCAGGTCGTCATGCAGGATTGTGTGCACAGAACACACAGAAATGCCAACTCTGGAGGCGATCTGTTCAACAGTCATTCGGCGATCCCCCGAAACGATTCTCTCCACTTTCTCGATCATGTCGTCAGACCGGCTTCTGCGAGCCCGAGGTTGTTTCGGTTTGTTGTCACACGATGTTCTGCCTTCATTAAACTGTCGCACCCACGAACGCACTTTCGAACACATCCATAACTCCACCACATGTCTCCTCCAACTATAGATGAATTTCAATTGGTTTCACACCACGCAAATTCAGAAAACGAATGATTGCACGCTGTTCAAGTAAGGAAAACGTCGCCATTTTAAGTATTTAAAACAGTTCTTATTCTCGCCGCTGGCGGTGAAATTCTACCTGCCCTACGGTGCTGCCATCTCTGGGACGTATTGACAATGAATGCGGCCTCATTTTAGAAACAATGCGCATGTTTCTATCTCTTTACAGTCCGGAGAAAAAGAATCGGAGGCCTTAGAACTTGAATGCACCTCATAGAATACGGTCTCTGCCATTTTCCGAGCGTCCAGTTCTTCCTTCCACATTCTGGAGCCTTCTCTATCCTTGTCTCCTTGGATATGCTTACATCACAAATGGAGAGTAATGAAATTTCAAGACAGATGAGAAAAAGGCCATTTTTTTTTGTTCTATGTTAGACATATACACAGCAGTTTGGAAACTGCAGGGACCACTGTGAAACCAATCTACTTCAGACACGAGTATCGATTCAAAATACATATAGTCAGCAGATTAACTATTATGCCTGTGCTCAGATGTGTGCTACTTAACAAACCAGCGTTAATAGGACCGCTATATAAAATAAATTCACTGTCCTGACCAAATCCACGATCCGAATACTATTTTCGTTTTGATTCGTAAGTACCACTGTGCACATGTTTCTCTGCATCAGCCACTGACTCTGCTATAAAATATTACTGAAAAACGTTTTTGCTGGCGGTAAGAAACTCACAGAAGCGGTTATAGATTTTACAAGGTTATTACATATTTTTGGTAGGAGTCGCAAAACATAAAGCTAATTCTCCTACTTCTAAAACGTTTACTCAAACCAGGCTTAGTTTTACAACACACACGTAATTCCGGAGGACTGCCTTCGACTCTGGCAACGGCCCTGCCGCAGTGGCTGCACCAGTTCCCGTGAGATTACCGAAGTTAAGCGCTGTCGGGTGTGGCCGGCACTTGGGTGGGTGACCGTCCAGGCCGCCATGCGCTGTTGTCATTTTTCGGGGTGCACTCAGCCTTGTGATGCCAATTGAGGAGCTACTCAACCGAATAGTAGCGGCTCCGGTCACAGTAAACCATCATAACTACTGGGTGAGCGGTGTGCTGACCACAAGCTCATCCTACCCGCTTACTCAACTGCATATGACCCGGCGGTCGGATGGTACCGATGGGCCACTTGCGGCGTGAAGAGTGAATGCTGCTAATGCAGTCGACTGTGCAAAAGTAGTAATGGAAGCTGCCATATACCATGAACTTTAATACTTCTCCTACAGTATCAAAATGAGGAAACAGATAATAATTGTAACTATGATTATTACCCATTGTGCAAGCCTTAGGTACCACCAGGGACAATTTTTAAACTTCATCAAGGGTCTAGGATTAAACTGGTTAACAGTCAAATCACGATAAAACTGTTCAATTTTCCGGTGACGAAATGAACTTCTGAGTCACTAATTATGAGTAAAATTTGATTAGGAATTAACCTGGAATCTAGAGCTTTCGGTGGAACTTATACAGGATGTTCGATAATGTGGCGAGAGCAAAAATTTGAGAGGCAGCTCCGATTAAGACTGTTACTTCATTACGATGAGTAATAGCCCATGTGTAATACACGACCTAACGTTAACAATAAAATCTGTGTTATTCCTCATTTGCAGAGGTGTGGCTTAAATGAAGTTGCAAGGAAGGAGCAGTGCGAAGATGTCGAAGGTAATGACACGAAAATTTCAAATTCATCGAAAAAAAGGGGGAATATTTCTGCATTCATATTAAGGGAAACGTACGCACCATACCAACAGAAAAGAATTAATCTTCCCCCGCCACACTACGTAATCGCGCCAAAGCTAGAGATCGTGCAACAGAGGGGCTTAAGTCGGAGTCAAAACGTTCTCACCAAATTTAATAAATTTCCTCTCTTCCCTGATAATTGACAATTGTTCCATAAATTTGAACGGATAGTGTGTGGAATTACTTATCCTATTGATTAACAAGCCCAGTGTTTGTAGTGTCTTTGCTCTGTTCACACAGAGTGGCTGAGCCATACAAAAATCATTACTCCAGCAAAATTAAAGTCTTTCGATTGGAATATGCAACTCATTTTAACATTAGGAACTCTGAATGAGCAAATACGGACTTTAACTTGGTTCTGTGTGAGGCTCATTACTCAGAATCATCAACCTATTTACACTAATCACTCACATTTACACGGGCCGTTGTGGTCGAGCGGTTCTAGGCGCTTCAGTCCGGAACCGTACTGCTGCTACGATAGCATGTTCGAATCCTGCCTCGGGTATGGATGTGTGTGACGTCCTTAGGTTAGTCAGGTTTAAGTAGTTCTAAGTCGAGGAGACTGATGACCTCAGATGTGAAGTCCCAAAGTGCTTAGAGCCATTTTAACCATTTGAACTCACATTTACAACAACATCTCTAGGCTCCAGAATTTAGGAAAGCGTTGAATTTATACAGATTGGAAGTGTTTCTCAAGTAAAGAAACTTCAATGTTCGTGGCACGTGGTCCACGTTTGGATGAACAAAGACAGAAATCTGACTAAAACATCGCCCCCGAGACCTGACCATAATTGAAACCGAAAACACTCTCAAACGCTTAATGAAATAAATTAAGAAATTTCCAAACCAAAACAAAGTATCTGTCGTCGCTAACCGAAAATACGGAGATGTACGAAAACATGTTCTTAAGATCGTCATCCTTTCCACTACAGCGTCCGAACCAAGCACGAGCATCCCGTGGCGCCACACAGTTACCGTTGCCGTTGACGTCTGGGTCTTCTTATTTAGAATTTTTAAACAAAAAAGGTGAGCAGAGCGGATATCCAATACCTCTAGGAGACAGAAGATTGGGAAACGCTCTGGTTCACGCAGAATCAAACTTTGTCAGCTGTTCAAGAAGGATAGCAGTTGACACGAAAACCAGTTTTTTCACTAAATGGACTTACGTGGTTCTCATTGACAATGCTTCGCAGAAAATGAGAGAGAAAGTCTTCATTAGGAAATGAGCTCTTTGCTAGACCTCTCAGTAGAAGTTTAGCAAGGCTGGCACTACCCCTTCAGACAAATGAGTTTCCCTCATTGACAAACTGAAATAAAAAAATCTGTGGCTTCCACAAGTTGCCACATTAGAAATATTTGCGTTGTCCTGGTTGGTTTCTTCAACTGCTAATTCTTCAGTGTCTCAATGCAACTCACAATTTCTTGTAAACTGGAGGAAGCAATATGAGAAACTGGTGCAGCGTACTTACCAGCTTAGAACACCGTAACAGATATAATATAATAATGCTCTAGCATTTTTAGCACTTTACTTGATAACAGCGTAAAAGCCCAAATCTACATCTACATCTACATGGTTACTCTGGAATTCACACTTAAGTGCCTCACAGAGTGTTCATCGAAGCATTTTCATACTACTTCTCTACCATTCCACTCTCGAATGACGCGTGGGGAAAAGAAACACCTAAATCTTTCCATTCGAGCGCTGATTTCTCTTATTTTATTATGATGGTCCTTACTCCTTACGTAGGTGGGTGTCCACAAGAATTTTGTAAATAGATTTCGCCGCAATGAAAACCGCCTTTGTGTCAGTAACTGCCACCCCAACTTACGTATCATATCAGTGATACTCTCACCCCTATTGCGCGATAACACGAAACGAGCTACCCTTCTTTGCACTTTTTCGATGTCCTCCGTCAGTCCTACCTGGTAAGGATACCATACCCCCAGCAATATTCATGTCCTCCGTCAATCCTACCTGGTAATGATACCATACCACCAGCAATATTCCAGCAGAGAACGGACAAGTGTAATTTAGTCTCTCTCTTTAGTGGATTTGTCGCATCTTCTTAGTGTTCTGGTAACAAATCGCAGTCTTTGTTCTCCTTCGCCACAATGTTATCTATTTGGTCTTTTCAATTTACCTTGTTCTTAATTGTAATTCCAGTCTGACTGACAGCCCTTAGACTTGTCCGAGTTATCGTATACACAAAATTTATCGAATTTCTTTTCGTATCCATGTGGATGACCTTGCACTTTACTTTGTTTAGTGCCAATTGCCACTTTTCGCACCATACAGAAATTCTCTGTGGATCATTTTGTAATTGGAATTGATAGGCTTATGATTTTACTAGACGGTAAATTACAGCGTCATCTGCAAACAATCTAAGGGGGCTGCTCAGATTATTACCTAGATTATTTATGTAAGAGGGCCTATGACACTACGTTCGGAAGGCCAGATGTCACTTCTGTTCTACCCGATGATTTGCCGTCAATCACTACGAACTGTGTCTTCTCTGGGAGGAAATCACGAATCCAGTCACACAACTAACACGATACTCCTTATACACGCAATCTGATTAATAGTCACTTGTGAGAAACGGTATCAAAAGCCTTCTGGAAATCTAGGAATATGGAATCGATCTGAGATAGTACAAAAGATAAATGTATTAATACACAGTCAAATGGTTGTTTACTGTTTAAAAAATATTGCGTGACTGTGGCTCAACATCGTCTATAACTGTTATAGTACGTTACTTCAGTATAATATTGCAGGTTGGATACACATTACGGGTAGGTGACAAAAGTCATGGGATACCTCCCAATTCCAAGTCGAACTTCGATTATCCCGGAGCTGTGCAAAAATTCAAAGTGGCATGGACATGTCGTCGGAAGTCCCGTACAGAAATATTGAGGCATAGTGCCTCTATAGCCGTCCATAAATACGAAAGATTTGCAGTGCAGGATCTTGTGCACAAACTGACCGCTCGATTATGTCCCACAAATGTTCAATGGGATCAATTTTGGGGGATCTGGATAGCCCAATCATTCGCTCAAAATGTCCAGAATGTTCTTCAAATCAGTCACGATGGATTGTAGCCCAGTGACATGGCGTATTGCCAGCCAAAAAATTAAATTGTTGTTTGGGGATATGAAGTCTGTCAGTGGCTGCAGATGGTCTTCAAGTAGCCTCCCATGGCCGTTACTAGTCAATGATCGGTTCAGTTGACCCACTGAATTCCATGTAAACACAGCCTGTACCATTCTGGAGACACAATGCCTTCTATGAAATCATAATTAAATCAGTACCCTAAGCTGCCGACAGGCGTTGATATACATCAACTGGGACAGCTGAAAATGTGCGATTCGACCGCTACTCAAACTGGGGATCTCCTGCTTACATGGCAGACGCTCTATCTATCTGAGCCACCGAGGGCACAGGGGATAGTGCGACCCTTGCACGCTCCCCGTTAGACCCACATTCCCAACTTAATGTCCACACACTACATTCGTAGTGCCCATGCCCACTACACTCATTCCTCGCGGCAATCTTACCGAGTCCTGGAAGAGTTCGGGCAAAGCATGTGCATCACATCCACACAAAAAAAGAAGGTCAATGGCCGGTTAGACTTAACTATATGCAGATGGTATCTGTTATGTCCTATCTGCTCTGTTCTGTCCGAAAGAAGATACCGTCTTCATACAATACCTTGTTGTCAACTTGTGTCCATGCCTCTGCGGGGACTGAGCCACCCTCGAAACCTCCCATCGGCTCTTACCAACCAAAATCTGGACTCTTCTGACCAGGGCACGGTTTTCCAGTCGTCTAGAGTCCAACCGGTATGTTCACGAACCAAGGAAAGGCGATGTCGGGCTTTTAGCAATTTCACTCGCGCTGGTCGTCTGCTGCCATAGCTCATTAACCCCAGATTTTACCGGACTGTCCTAACGGATACGTTTGTCATACGTCCCACCATGACGTCTGCGGTTGTTTCACTTAATTTTTGCTTCTGTGTAGACACTGGCAACTCTAGGCATACTCCGGTGCTCACCGTCGTTAACTGAAGGCCTTCGTACGCTAAATTATCCGTGAGGACAGGTAATGGGTGCAATTTGATATTCTTGGCACACTCTTGACACTGTGGCTCAAAAATGGCTCTGAGCACTATGGGACTCAACTGCTGTGGTCATTAGTCCCCTAGTGCTTAGAACTACTTAAACCTAACTAACCTAAGGAGATCACACACATCCATGCCCGAGGCAGGATTCGAACCTGCGACCGTAGCAGTCGCACGGTTCCGGACTGCGCGCCTAGAACCGCGAGACCACTGTGGCCAGCTTGACACTGTGGATCCCTGAAAATTGAGTATTTGAATTTCCGAAATGGAGCATCCCATGCGTGTAGCTCCAACTACCACGTTCAGTCTGTTAATTCCCGTCATACGGCCATAATCAATTAGGAAACCTTTTCACCTGTATCACATTAGTATAAATGACAGCTCCCCACCGCTACAGTGCACTTTTGTACCTTGCGTACGCGATACTACCGTCATTTTTGCACGTGCGTATCGTTGTTCCATAACTTTTGTCACTTTATTGTACACTCCGCAATTGTTAAATAATTTTCTCTAATAATAAAAAAAATAATTCATAGTGACATGCCGGTTACGCAATTCCTCCATCCTTTAAGATATGCGATCAAGAAAATTATCACATTGAACTGATTCCTTGAAATTATAACATCGTTTAGATAAAATTTACGAGGATTTCCAAAAAATCGAAGCTTAAATCTCAGAAGAATTGGTTTAAAAATAAAGTGAATCGTAATGTTTTAAAAGGAAATATCAGATGCTAGGGAAACGGGAGTTGTGCAGGAACCTTTGAAGAATTTTCGAAAGGACAAGTATTTTTTCTCTCGATTGCTAAAAAATTACCTTGTGTTAATCTAGGTTTCGGCGTAGATAACTAAACCTTCTTCAGAACAATAAAACCCACAAGTGCCTAAGTAGACCTTTGTCAATGATTAAAAGACCACCATAGCTATACATTTACAAACGAAAAAAGGCCAAAACAAACAGTACATATATACAAAGTCTAGACCACTACTTAACTTAATAATGTGTGAGGTGGAGGGTACGCCATTACGTTAAGTAGTGGTCTAGACTTTGTATTTACTTACTGTTTGTGTTTGTCTTTTTTCGTTTGTAAATGTATAGCTGTGGTGGTCTTTTAATCATTGGCAAAGGTCTTCTTAGGCACTTGTGGGTTTTGTTGTTATGAAGAAGGTGTAGTTATCTACGCCGAAACCTAGGTTAACACTAGGTGCTTTTTTCGCAATCGAGGCGGGTTTCTAGTTTTTTAAGATATTTAAATAACGATTGCTGACGCGCTGTGATGTTGAAGGTTCTTAAAGTAATTTTTCAGCAGAAACGCCCCACATAAGCATGAAGCACTACTAACATTAGACCGCCCAATGAGTCAGCGAGTGTACCCGAGTGGAAAACATCGACGGTGATGGGACTGTTGTGTTTTGAGTTTCGGCGGTCAAGTAGAAAACGTGAAACAGTAGTCGAAGAGATGGACTGCTGCCGAAACTTCAGAGCTTTTAACTTCGGACCTTTCATCTTAAACAGCAGCTGACAGTGAAGGCTCGGATGTTCCCCGTGCGAGCTGACGCGTACGAGTGGAAAAATATGCCGGAGGAGGGGGTTTGGCCTCTGCCGGCAGTCCACGTGGAGAGCCAGCTTAGCGGGCTGCGACGTTCTGTTGCCGCTGCGCACTGGGAAGGCCAGGGTCGTGGCACTCCCCAGCGACAACAGATGGGGGGAGGGGCGCAAGAGGACGCCGGAAGGATTGTCCCATCCTGTGGCATCCATTATTCAACTCCATCCGAACTCCGTACTTCACGTCGCCTTGCCGTAACCAGCCAAGTTTGTCTTTACCGGACGCAAACAAATGTGTGAGAGAGTTAGTGTGCTGTATGTGCAGTTCGCTTGAGTTTTCGTTAGTATGTGTCACTTCCGTCATTTTATTTCTTCGGTTTGTTGTGTCAGTCACGGCAGTTGAAAATCTTTCTAGTTTAGGGCAGTTTGCATGTCAAATGTATAATTATTATGTGTATAATTATTATTAATGTAAGTGACGGTGATGAGTTCGTGGAAAGTGTAGTTTAGTATTAGTGTATTGCTAATTACTATTGAACAGACATGAATAGCTGATTGCGTATTCCCGTTAATAGACTCAGGTAAATTTTTCAAGCATTTGTTGTTGAAGTTTTTAGTTCAAGTACTCGTTTGATGCATGTCTCCATGCTGGTATAACTTGTGCGAGTCTTTCAACATCTGATATCTGAATAACTATTGCAACCTGCATTGATTTCAACCTCTAACGCTGCTCTCCATACGCTATGTCTCCCTCACATATACACGCGAACAAGCGCGAGCACACACACACACACACACACACGCACACACACACACACACACACACACTCTCCTTTATGGATTTCACTCCCAAACTACCACTTTCGGCGTCCAGTTTCATGCTTTTACGCCCTTGGTATCACCTGGGATTATTTGACTACACGTAATTATCTTTTTTTTATTTAATTTTCTTGAATCTATGTTGTGTAGAGTTTATGTCAGAGTACATGACAACATGTTCCTAATGATAAGTTAGAATAATAATGTAAATTTCTTCAAATATTTCTCCACTGCCGTATGTTAATTCTTCTTGGTACAAAGAGAGCTAGTCTTTTAGTCAGCTTACCCAACAAAGCTCTTTAAATCCAAATTCCATTCTGAACATCTTCACTTGTTACTCGATCTACCTACCCAATGTTAAGCATTTTTCTGTAACATCACTTTTTAAAAGGTTTCTTTTGTTTCTTGGCTGCAACTTTAACGAACTGCGTTTCACCTCCGTGTTGGGGCAGGCTACTAATGTTGAGAAAAGGTTTTCTACTACTGAAATGTATATTCGGTGTTAATGTGATTATTTCTCACAAATATTTTTCTGCTATTGCCAGCTTGTATTTTATAATCCCTCCACTTCAGCCGTCATCAGTGATTTTCATGCTCGAATGGCAATCTTGTCTACCACTTTCAGGGTCCAGTTTCATACTTTTACGCCCTTGGTATCACCTGGCATTATTAGGCTACAAATAATTCTCTTTTTTTATTTTATTTTCTTGAGTCTATCGTCTGTGGAGTATATCTCAGAGTACATGACAACATGATCGTAATGATAAACTAGAATATCAATGTAATTTCTTGAAAAATTACCCCAGTAGCATATGCTTGTTTTTATTAATACAAAGAGAGTTACTTGACGAAAAACCGTAACAATTCAGAATAGCCGAAAAATGCTGAGCAATGACACTACGTAGCAAGTGCTAAGAATAAATACGCTGATAAAAAGGCTGTACTGTCTTAGCAACTCAAATAATTTGAGTCTTAGCAGTTAAGAGTCTTTGCAGTGTCAACAACTCAATTGTTAAGTGATAATGTTGTGTTTATTCTAGTGCTGTGTTTGTCACACAAATACATATTGAGTAAAAATATAACTGAAGATATTAACGAGATGATATAAACATACAATTCACTTCAAATTGAAATAATACCAGCACATATTTCGGTGAAATATAAAAAATTTACTCTGGAGACATTACCCATGTTATGGCCTAGCTATGTTTCAGCAATATCTTTCTCCTAGGAGTGGTAGTCCAGTGTGTTTCGCAGGAGAACTTCTGCGGAATGTGTAGGGTAGGAGAAGAAGTACTGTTGGAGGTAAAGTTGCTACGACGGGTCACGAGTAGCCCTTGGTTAACTCAGTTAACTAGGATTGATTATAATGCTCATTTTAATGACGTAGTAAAGGCAAACTGGCAGGAAAAATGTAATATCTTCCTAACATGAACTAACGAACAAAAGGCCAGCGAATTAAATTGAATACAGAAGAACGCTCTTATAAAAACCTATTCACACAGTAAGGTCTACTGTAAACCAACCGACATTGCACGAACAGTCGTAGGATGTAAAGGATGTTATTATAGGAGACATATGATCAGACAATATATTTAAGACCCCATTCCGTACGACACACCTACATCGTCAAGAAAGGATTTCTTGGACTGTGTAACATAAAAGCACAATGAATAGTACCACTGATTAACGGGACATTAAATACAATCTAAACGTGTCCAAATTAGATAACGAGCAAATTGTTCACTTGAATCACAGGAGAAGCCAAAAACTAGCAGGAAATGTGGGTCATCTCCCTAAATAAAAGTATACATTACGTGAAAAGATACTACAATTATATTGAAGGTAAAGTAACTACTGTGCATAACATTCTATTCACCTAGAATGATTTACCGAATACCTTTCCAGACCCGAAAGGCATGTCATAAATTAGTGGCCAAATATCTGGCAAAACATCAGTAACCAGATAGTCACAACATCACTCCGCTCCGTCTGTTACGAAGAAGTAAACAACGTCATAGCGAGCCGCGGAAAACCACACAGTGTGAGTATAAAACTGAGACACACGCTGAGCTATATAAGTTGCCAAATGGTAGAAACTTCAGTGCACTTATTCACATGCGGGAACGGAACAGCAATACAGACATGTGCTCGAAGAAAAAGCTGCAATGGTAAAAAGAACAGCATAACGTATATTAGTATAAATCACATACTACAACTGGATTGGAAGTTGTTTCCCAAATCCAAAAACATAGCTGTACTTGCGTAATGATGCACTGATTTATCTTTAGGGTAATACAAATTTTACGTTAAAGAAAAACATCAAAGATTTACTTAGTATAAATTCTAGAGAATAGTGTCAAAACGTCCTAAAAATCACTCTTTCTTAGCCTGAAAACCAAGGAAATATATGAAGCATTTCGTTCTAAGTCCATGTAGAACACCTGTAACCCCAAATAAGTTGAGCAAGAAGCTTCCATTAAGAACACAAATATTAATTAGCCATTGATGTGGGCTCCTTTTGAGTCTGTGATCTTTCTGAGCCATATTACTATTTAAAAATCCCAGATCCTAGGATGCAGACAACGTTAAACAACACACAGAGAAGACAGACTCAAATAAT
Source organism: Schistocerca gregaria (assembly GCF_023897955.1). NCBI lineage: Eukaryota > Metazoa > Arthropoda > Insecta > Orthoptera > Acrididae > Schistocerca > Schistocerca gregaria. The sequence goes on along the minus strand of NC_064921.1, from coordinate 129,890,398 downwards.
GTGATTTTACACTATTAAAAAGAAAATTTGATTCAAGTGTGAGGAGAATATACTTATCACGCTAGATGAGACCTTTAAATTTAATAAATGACAGTTTACCTCATTGATGCCAAGTTAATTTATAGTTGTAGATTTTTTACATCGAAGGACGAAGAAATACTTTTTATTTTCGTAGAACACCATCATTTTGTTAGCATGAAAAGGAACTGTCCGGCATTTGCCCACGACGGTCTGACACACTGTTTTAATCTGCCATGAAGTTTCATATCAGAGGACATTCGGCTGGAGAGTGAAAAATTCATTCTCGATATTAATCTTCCTGTACAGCGATAATGTAGATAAGTAACATCAACGGCACAACCAGGACATAGACTCATCACGCTGCAATAATATCTATAGATAAATGTTGATGTCCCTTAAACGCTAAAGCATCCAATGCAGCCAGCAAGGAGCCGAAACACGTGCTGGTAATAAATATGAGAATAAGTAGCTGAAGCAGAAAAATTATTTTATAAATTTATGTACGTTCATTCTGCAATCCCTTTAGGATATAGTATCCATTCCTTTCGACAGATCTTTCCAGCCCTTTTCCGTCTGTGAAAGAATTACGACACAAGGTATCTTTGAAGTAATAAATTACTTATAATGAACGTCAATTACTACCCTAATTTCTGTGTGGTTTCCTTTACTGTTTCTCCAGTGTATTCTTTAAATAACACGATTTTGGGATCCAGTGAGGATTTCGACGTCACCAACAGCGGAGAAGATTGTCTTCGTAGAAGTAGAACACACAAAGGGTCATCTTACCCCGAGCCTTGCGTAGAAGAAAGATCTTCAGAGGCTAAGGTAGTAAATTCTGTCAGAAAGTCTTGCCAACCTGTAGGAATAGATATGGTTGCCCCCCAAAAAAATGCTTAATACACTCGGCACCGATAACGTTGCCGGGTTGATCACACTAGAGCATCGGATAAAAGGATCGCTTACAACAATGGCCGCCGGAAATGGAAGGACGACAAGGAATTTCATGTGCCATGTAGTCTCAAAATTGTGACGTGAAATTTAAGGAGGATTGCAAATAAGACTGAAGACCTGCTAAGAACACTGCATGAAAGAATAACACCAAAGAAAGAGAATGGAAGGATCTCAGTGTCAGTTAGACCGTAAGAGACAGAGCACCCGAGTTCCTGCACCTTATAAGATGAGTACACCTTTCCTTGTTATATTTTTTAGGAGCTTTAACAGGAGCGACATATTTTATCAGTGTAGTTAATGGTTTATTTGTGTAATTCCTTGCGTGTTTGAGTGCTTACTAGGCATTTTATTTTAATAGCAGTGTAGCGTACAGTAACGCATTTCTTATCGTCTCTCGTATCGAGCTCGTATCGTACAGGCTTTTGTTTGTTTTGGTTAGTATAGCTCAGCGTCGTTTAGACCGTCAGTGACAGAACACCTCGAGATCATGTTGCTAATAAGCCGAGTAAAACGTAATTTTTTTTGCATATTTTTACGAGCTTCAAACATGAGCGCTTTCGGTAATGAATACTAGCGGTTATTGCTGTGTACAGATGATATCTGAGATGGTGACGCTTCACTTACAGGCTCCAGGTGGTGTTGGCTTCCGTCACACAACTTGAAGCTGTTGCCAAGGCGCGTCACTGTGTGGGGTCGGACGCGGGGATGCGAGGGACGTCGAGCACGTCCCACAAGTCCTCCGATCTGTCCACTGCTGTACCGTCCCGGGTACTGCCTGCACTGAGGTTAACCCCTCATCCGTGGTCGAATCGGAGGTCATTCCAAAGTCTGGCAGGCTGCGAGAGACTTTCCGAGGGGCCGATGGTAGGGTTCCCCCGGTTCGTTTGACGAACACGTCTCTGACGTTATCTGTGGCTGGCGATGCCTCTAAGCCGAATGCAGTAGTCCACCCTGTTCCACAGGAAGTTTGTCGGCCCTCAAGGTCTGGGCGTTCACAGAGGTTGGGTTTGCTGGTAGCTGGGAGTTCCCACGTTAGGCGCATAACAAGGCTCTCAGTGTCTTGGCTGCCAATGAAAGGAAGGACGCCAGTCTGCACTCCGCATGCATTCCCGTTGGGAGTCATTCCAGGTGTGGAAAGGGTGCTTCCGGATGCCATGAAGAGTACAGGGTGCAGCCAACTGCAGGTGGTGGCTCATGTCGGTACGAATGACGTGTGTCGCTTTGGATCGAAGCAGATTCTGTCTGGTTTCGGGCGCCTAGCGGAAATGGTAAAGAGTGCCAGTCTTGCTTCAGAGACTGAGACAGAGCTCACCAATTGCAGCATCGTCGATAGAACCGCCTGTGGTCCTTTGGTACAGAGCCCAGTGGAGGGTGTGAATCAGAGGCTCAGGCGGTTCTGTGAGCGTGTAGACTGCGGATTCGTTGACTTCCGCCATCGGGTGGTGGGTTTCCGAGTTCCGCTTAATAGGTCAGGGTTCATTGCAAACAGGAGTCGGCTACACGTGTAGAGAGGGCTGTGTGGAAGGGACTGGGCAGTTTTTTAGGTTAGAGGCCGGAAATGAGATCAGCCGAAACTTTTTCAAACAACTGAACAGTTTTCAGGAAGGACAGGTTAAATACAGTTGATGGTAGAGTGTTTAATGTTGTCAGTAGTAGTTTGCCTTGTAGCGAAACTAAAGTAGGTAGTTCCTGCGAAATACTATGAGTAGAGGATACACTAGACAATCGGACTGAACTATCAACTGGAACGTTTTATCGATCCCTCGACTCAGAAGATATAGTTGCTGAATGGTTCAAAGAAAACTGCAGTCTCATTTCAAATAGGTACGCCTCTCATACAATTATAGTCGATAGTGACTTCAGTCTATCTCCGATTTGCTGCAAAAATTTTAGGCTTAAATCGGCGGCAGGCATTAATAGTCATCCGCAATTGGACTGAATGCTTTCTCAGATAATTATCTTGAACAGTTAGTTCGTAAGACCACTCGAAGCGTAAACTTGCGAAAGCGTACTTGACATCCTAGCAACAAGTAATCCTTGACAAATAGGGAGAATCATGACGATTACATGGATTAGCGACCGCAAGGCAGTTGCTTCTAGGATGAATACTGTGACAACCACATCTGTCATAAAGAAATGCAAAGTACATCTATTGAAAAAGGCTGATAACATTGCTCTTAACGCCTTTTTAGGAGGCAGTCTCCACGCCTTCCAATCTGATCATGTAAGTGTAGAAAACCTATGGAATGATTTCAAAGGAATAAATCGACAGCAATTGAGAGACATGTACCACATAAATTAATAAGTGATGGTACTGATTCCCCATGGTACACAGAACGGTTGAGATCGCTGTTGCAAAAGCAACGCAAGAAACATACTAAATTCAAAAGAACGTAAAATCCCCAAGATTGGCAGACTTTTGCAGAGTTTCAAAATAGAGCACGTGCTTCAATGCGAGATGCTTTTAATAATTTCAACACCGATTCTCTGTCTCGGTATCTGACAGAAAACCCAAAGAGATTCTGCTCTTACATAAAGCACACCAGTGGCAAGACGCAGTCAATACCTTCAATGTACGATAAAAACGGTGAAGTCATTGTTGACAGTGCCGCTAAAGCAGAGCTATTAAACACGGCTTTACGAAACTCCTTCCAAAGAAGGCGAAGTAAATATTCCTGAATTCCAATCAAGAAGAACCGCCAAGATGAGAAACATAGAAATATCCTCGTTGCAGCAAAGCAGCTTAAAGCACTTAATAAAGGCGAGGTCTTCGGTTCAGATTCTATACCAGTCAGGTTCCTCTCAGAGTATGCTGATAATATTTAGCAATTATATACAACCGCTCGCTCACGGAAATATCCGCACCTAAAGACTGGAAAATTGCTCAAGTCACATCAATGCCCTAAAAGGGAAATAGGAGTAATCCGCTGAAGTTCAGGCCCATATCACTAACGTCGATTTGCAACAGGGTTTTGGAACGTATAATGTGTTCGAACATTATGAATTACCTAGAAGAAAACGGTCACATAGGCAGCGCGGATTAAGAAAATATCGTTCTTGTGAAGCACAACTTGCTCTTTACACTTATGAAGTAATGAGTGCCATGTACATTGGATTTCATATTGACTTCACATTTTTAGATTTCCAGAAGGCTTTCGACACCATTCCTCACAAGCATCTTCTAACCAAACTGCGTGCCTATGGAATATATCATTTCCTGTCAGAAAGGTCACAGTTCGTAGTAACAGACAGAAAGTCATCGAGTAAAACAGAAGTAATAACCTTCGTTCCCCAAGGAAGTGTTTTGTGCCCTCTATTATTTCTGATCCATATTAACGACATAGGAGACAATGTGTGTCGCCCTCTTAGGTTGTTTGCAGATGATGCTGTCATTTAACATCTTTTAAAGTCAACAGATGTTCAGAAGGAATTGTAAAATGATTTGTATAAGATGGTAAATGTACATGAGTACTAAAATAAGTCCGCTAAATTTCGATTTAAGGTTAAGTAACACAAATCTGATGGCTGTAAATTCAACAAAAAACTTAGAGATTACAATTACAAATAACCAAACTTGAAAGATAACATAGATAGTGTTGTGGGTAGAGCAAAGCAAAGACTGCGATTCATTGGCAGAACATTTAGACGGTACAACAGGTCTACTAAAGAGACTGCTTACACCACGCTTGTCGGTCCTATCCTGGAGTACTGTTGTGCGGTGTGGGATCGGCATCAGAAGGAACTGACGGATGACATCGAAAAAATTCAAATAATTTATCATCGCGAAATGGGGGAGATAGTGCCACAGACATGATACGTTAATTGGAGTGGCAATTATTAAAACAAAGGCGTTTTTCGTTGCGACGGGATCTTCTCATGAAATTTCAGTCACCAGTTTTCTACTCTGATTGCTCAAACATTCTGTTGGCACCCACTTACATATAGAGAAATGATCATCAGGATAAAAAAAAAAGAAATCAGGGCTAGCACAGAAAAATTTAAGTGCTCGTTATTCCCGGTCGACGTTTGAGAGTGGAACGGTAGACAGACAGCATGAAGGTGGTTCCTTGAACCCTCTGCCAGGAACTTTATTGCAAATTGCAAAGTAATCACGTAGATGTTAATGTAGATCTAAAAACTTGGAAGAATATTACATGATATAAATTGATGACTGATAAGCAGTTCCATAAGATTTATATTGGAACGAGTATAGCTTAGTGTGGTATGCAGCTACTCCACAGAAGGAAGGAAGATAGATAATATTTCTGTGATACGTTGGAAGAAACCACAAATACTTTAAACTAAAAACAACTACATCATTATTGGTAGAATAGTAAGTATTCCAATAGGTTACATTGTCGGAAACAACGGAGAAAATGTTATGAATAACAAAGGGAAGATCCTGAAGGATTATGCATGTTTTAATAACCTCTGTGCACAAAGAAACACATAAAGTAGCCGGCCCGGAGAGACGGTGGTAATTAGTAATAGACTACTTTGTAGACAATTGGAAAGCAATCTTTACATGTACATATATAAGGATGAACGGAGGAGCTGCACTCAGTACGTATCACTATACGCTATTAGTAACAGTAGGTGTGAAACCAGATGGGAGAAAAATTAAGTTTGATAAATGTAGTCATACGAAGCAATTAAAAAAATAGCTCTTCAAAAAGCCCTCAGTTATGAGGTCTATGAGGACTGACCGCATTCACATACTGAGAAAACGAAGGACAACAAATATTTTTAAGCAGAATGGGAGAATATCGAAATTATAAGAGGTAAAACCTCTTCAGAAGCTATTGAATTCTGAACACGAAAAACGAAACAAATTAGATTAAATCGATTAAAGATAATAAAGCTGCATGACTTAAATAGCTACAAAACAGGACAATAGAAAGCTAAGACGAATGAAAGAGACGAATAACAGAAGTGAAGCGACGCCATAGGTCAGTTATGTAGCAGAGATTAATTTTATAAGTAGAATTCTATGTTAATGGAACACAGAATTTTGTAAATAAAATAATGCAGTATTTGAATGAGGATATAAAAGGTGAAATAAACATAGAATTGATATGTAAGTTACAACGGTTAGATTGCTATAAGAAGCAAAGAACAAAAGAGTGTGAGGCAAAAGGAAGCTTAGCAAAAATAAGTTACAACACTTGAAGTGAAGGAAGCACTACTTGCTTAATATATACTGCACAATTAGACGATATGCTTCGAAAAATGTAAAACAAGAAGTGGCAACATAAACATGCGTTACCTCTTATGAAATTTGGTTCCTTCTATTCACCAGCAAATGCTGGAGAAATGATAAAATTCCACACAGATAGAAATAAGCCATAATAACACCTATGCTCTTATTCAAGAACGGGAACACTGCGATTGCTATAGAGGCATTTCTTTATTCAACAATGAATATAAAATAATTTCGAAGATAATGAAGAAAAGACTCACAGTAATTTTAGAAAATATGTTGTTGGGGGAGTGAACTGGGTTAACGAAGAGTGGGTCCTGATCAGATGACACATTTATCAACAGACAGGCAACGGAAAAACGTGAAGAATGTAATAGAGAAGCACATCTCTTGTTTATTGACTATGTGAAACTTTGGACACTGTAGACAGGTGAACGTAGTGGGAAATGCTACACGGGAGGGAAGTACATTTACTATGAGTAACCCGACAGATGAATCAAGACTCGAAATTTACGGCAAGGATGTCCTTCTTCTCCAATACATTTAATATCTGTAATGATGATGCTTCCAGACACCCAGAACGTTAACCAACAAAATTATATAACGACAACCGACTTTACTAACCAACTTCCTATACCTGAAAGTGAAGCCACTTTTCTAACCGTAGATCATAATAACGTGTATATCTCGGCCAAAGAATCAAAGGTCGAGGCTTCCCTTCACTGCCGAGTGCGCCAGAGATCAGGGTATTCCTAGTAGCAGCAATTTAGCGACGCTTACAACGTAAATCGCCCGTTCTGGTGCGTCGTACCGTCGGTAATGACTAAATAGTGAAGGTATTTTCTGACAGAGTGCAATGCGAAGTGCGCCAGCTCTTTACATCATGTGATGATAGGCCAGTTTGTTGTAGACTATTCTAACAGGCTGCACGCTGCTTTTAGTGAAGTAGCTGTTGTAAGTCAGACTTCAAAGTGTACAAAAACAGGTACCGTACGTTTCAGTGCAGAGGAAGATAGCTGTTAACTGACACAGTGTCAGAAGCGTGTTTGTGGGGGTTCCTCTGCCATTTGCATGGGTCTGGAGCACATAATTGTCATATTCACTGTCCATTATTTGTTTAGCAATCAGCAAACTCAGGAGATTTCGTTTCCTCCACGAAGACCACCAGTAGTGGGCAGTGTTTTAGCACTTTGGAAATAGCGCTTCGCCTGATCACTGTTTCCAGACAGTACGTGTGGACAGAGTAGTTAATGCGCTCGCGGTTTCATTTTCAGTGAAAACTCCAACGCGTAATGTATTTAAGTTTTGCAACCCTGCCGTTATAAAACACCCTGTCCTCTTGGTGTGGCGCAGTATTGCTGCTCCTAGGAAATGCCGGCTTAACTGCACGCACATCCGTGTACTTTTAATATTCTCTATTGCTGAAGTCCCTAAAACTACGAAACATTACAAAGAAGCAACGTTTCAGAATGTTTTTTGAGTGGCATATTTCCAAACAGGGCAGAACACACAGACAAACACTACTTTTTACGAGAACGTGATTCCGTTTCTTTTTTGTTTTTGCTGCATACAACGCATCTCGGAGTGAACCAAAGCGATGTTATTCGGACATGGAGGAGGTACAGAGAGACAGGAACTATCGATGACATACCTCGTTCAGTCCGCCCAAGGGCTACTACTGCAGTGGATGAACGCTACCTGCCGGCCGCGGTGGCCGAACGGTTCTAGGGTCTGCATTCCGGAACCGCGTGACTGCTACGGTCGCAGGTTCGAATTCTGCCAAGGGCATAGATGTGTATGATGTCCTTAGGTTAGTTAGGTTTAAACAGTTCGAAGTTCTAGGGGACTGACGACCTCAGATGTTAAGTCCCTTAGTGCTCAGAGCCATTTCAACCATTTTTTGAACCGCTACCTACGGATTATCGCTCGGAGGAACCCTGACAGCAACGCCACCATGTTGAACAATGCTTTTCGTGCAGCCAAAGGACGTCGTGCTACGACTCAAATTGTGCACAACAAGCTGCATGAAGCGCAGATTCGCTCCCGACGTCCATGGCGAGGTCCACCTTTGCAACCACGACACCATGCAGCATGGAACAGATGGGCCCAACTATATGCCGAATGGACCACTCAGGACCGATGTCACATATGGCTTCAACCAGACAATCGTCGGAGACGCCTTAGACGCACAGTCCAGCGAGTGCAGCAAGGTGGAGGTTCCCCACTGTTTTGGAGTGGCATTATGTGGGGCAGACGTACGTCGCTGGTGGTCATGGAAGACGCCGTAACGGCTGTACGACACGTGAGTGCCGTCGTATGATCGATAGTGCATCCATATCGGCAGCATATTGGTGAGGCATTTGTCTTCATGGACGACAATTCGCGCTCCCCGTCGTGCATATCGTGTGACTGTCTTCCTTCCGGATAACGACATCGTTCGCCTAGAGCGGCCTGCAAGTTCTCCAGACATGAACCCTGTCGAATATGTCTGGCATAGATTGAAAAGGGCTGTTTATGGCACTCTAAGGGGTCTAAGCCGAATCGCCGTTAAGGAGTGGGAAAATCTGGACCAACAGTGAATTGATGAACTTGTGGATAGTATGCCATGACGAATACCGGCATACATCAATGCAAGAGGACGTGATCCTGGGTATCAGAGGTATCGGTGTGTACAGCAGTCTTGACCACCACCTCTGAAGGTCTCGCTATATGGTGGTACAACCTGGTTTTCAGGAACAATAAAAAGGGCGGAAATGATGTTTATCTTGATATCTATTCCAATTTTTTGTAAAGATTCCGGAACTCTCCGAACAGATGTGATGCAAAACTGTTTTTGATGCGTGTATTATGGACCATAATAGGTCCCGAGAGGGATTCACAGTGATAGAAGTGTAGGGTATTTAAGAACCAGGAACTTGCAAATCTATACTCACTACCTGCTAGTAGATATTGGCTGAAGGATGAAGAAAAGAAGATTGATACGGGCAGGACACTTAATTAGGAGTGAAGATGGAGCACTATCGTGAGTATTATTCTCAGGTTTCTTGGAGGCCACAGCTGCCTGAGGGAGCACACGGACAACGTGGAAGAATGACATCAACAGGTGTACAGCGGCGACGGGCCTAATAAATGGAGAGGGGGCCACGAGAGCCTGGAACAGAAATGATTGGTGGAGGAACGGTACCTCAGGCCATAGTGACAATTAAGAAGAAGAAGTATTTAAATATACGATGTCCATCTAAATTTTCGTTGCTTTAATGGGAACAATCCAGAACGACACTTAAGTAGAAGAATTGAAATATACGATGTTCATCTAAGTTTTCGTTGTTTCCATGGGGAACAGTTCAGAACGACACTAAGCAACACTACTAATTACATGGTGTAATATTAATGACGAGTGCTAGTGTGAACTGGAACCGTTCGTGCTGAAATTTCAAATAAACTGTAACTTATCCACTACTTTGTTCATTATTAATTATTGGACGTAAACCACGAGCATCCTGCTGGTTAGCTGAGTTAGAAATGAACGATAATCGATTTGTATCTAAATTACTAAAGAGGTTGCCTACATAACAGGATCGTGGAGCAACGGAAATTACGTTTTCAATACGTCACACAGTTACTGATCGATTAAAAAAAAAATTAAGGCCGGCCGCGGTGGCCGCGCGGTTCTGGCGCTGCAGTCCGGAATCGCGGGACTGCTACGGTCGTAGGTTCGAATCCTGCCTCAGGCATGGATGTGTGTGATGCCCTTAGGTTAGTTAGGTTTAAGTAGTTCTAAGTTCTAGGGGACTTATGACCTAAGATGTTGAGTCCCATAGTGCTCAGAGCAATTTTTATAAAAAAACTTATAACGCTATCATAAGCCAATCATTAGGAGATATAATATTACGTTAAACGTTTAACACAATAAGACAAGGGTTAAAGTGAGAAACAGTATATATGCCTTGAGGCAGCCCAACTCACGGTGTGCAAGAACATAGACTACATAGGGTGTATTATAACCGATTGCGTGAACGTTACAGATCAAAGCACACGATGTTAGGTCTCAGTAGTCATGGGCTGTAAAAGGCATATCGTAAAAGCTTTGTGGCCACCTTCGACTTCGATGCTCTCAAAATAATCCGTTCTACTGCAACCTATCCCCCTTTCATATTCTGAGAGGTACCAGTGTTTACCTAAACAAGAGAAAATTTTCAGTAAACATGGGCTCTAAAGTGCTTGCCTTAAGAGTTACGGGCTACAGTGCAACACGCCCCTTCTATTTAACAAGTGCTCTAGTCAATGTTTTCGCGTTAAAGCCCGTGTCTACTGGACGTTGTCCTTGTTTTGGTCCATACTAACACCTGCCAGAATTTGTAAAGCTGAAACCTTCCGTAGAAGAGATTTATTTCGCAGTATCGAAATAAAGAGGTGTTTACATCTCTTATGGCTTTAATAAGTCTACAAGTATCAAACATCGGCCATAAGTTGCAGAAGAATGTTCTGGAGAAAATACATTTGGAGTACAGAATTATATCAAAGTGAATCAAGAACTGTGGAAAACCGAAGGAAAAGAGACTCAGATATTTGGAGAATTACACCAGTTGACCATCTATAAACGTAATTAAGTTCGTACGGAACCCTCAGAACGCAAGTCTTGCTCGACCTTGTCCGGTTTTTTATTAGCACATCATTACTCAATCCCATACAAACGAACATATTCTTTTTAAACGATTTCCACTTCATATCATCCATCATTGCAACAGAATCGTGGATAGGATCCGTGAAGCGCTATGTCAGGTCATGCTGGCGAGACCATCTCCCTACGAGATCGGACCTAATATTATGATCCAACTTTTCTCTGAAATATCAGTGGTCAGCTCCGGATGGTGTCCTTCTACCGACTAGAGAGCGAGTGCCTCTGGTTGGTGATACTGTCCTCTTTCCACACTCGTGTCCTCGACCTGCTACAGACGGGTCACTGGGACATCAAGCAGATGAAGACTTTTTCCGTCTGCTCCCAGCTTACTGCGTTCCTGGTGCCTGGGACCAAGTTCAGGTATTCCTTGCAGGTAGTTTTCTCAATTCAGTGTGCCTAATCACCGTTGCCTTAAACAGCGTAGAATTTTAATCCCCCCTGCTAGTTTTTGTTTCTTAATTTACTTTAACTGCCATGTGCTCAACCTCATGCTGAAACCTCTACTGCTACCACGCCGCCCTGAGGTAAAATCACTGTTCTCTTTAATAAAGTGTGATACTCAAATACACTACCTCTGCAGTGAACGACTTTTAAACTGCGTAGGTGTTATACTCCTACATTCATACACTCATTCACTCAAACGCTGTACAAGAACAATCTTTGGCAGAAGTTGTACACAGTAATTGAGTGTTGTGCTCAGAGCTGAAAGTACATGAAGGAGTCCGGTAATAATTGAATTTGCTTTTTACTCTGCTTTACAAGGGCACACTCGGTACTAAAAAGTCAAACAATGAACGCATTTGATTTTTATTACTGTCGCTGCCATAGTTCGCATTTTCCAAAATATTTATGAGAAATACACATATATTGTATACAAATCTAACTTCAAAATTCTCCTACCGCGAAAGTATGCATGTAGTAATTCTGGAGAAACAAATTTTGCCAGCAGGGAATGTCTCTGTTCTCGCTGAATCTGTCCAAGCATTTGGATAAGTAATGTTGTAATGTTTTTCACTAATAAATCTCTTTTTGAATAATCAACTGAAATTCTAATAATTTAAATAATTACTCTCCCTATGACAAATGACCACAATGTTTTGCCAGTACAGCTACTGGTTCTTATTAAGATATCGTGACATTGTTCTTGTTTTGCTTCTGTTACCAGGGACATATCTTCTTACCTTGTTGGTGTCACCAGTGGCCACAAGAGAAAGCTGCGTGATCTCTTCTCCTCTCACCTTGCGGCAGCTGAACGCCCTTGGTACTGCAGATTACAATGAAAGTTTGTTGCTCTGGATTGCAGACCATGGACAAAGTTTACTGTGAGGCTTTAAGTAAGGCACAATATTAGAATAACAAATAGTTCTTTGGGAATGTGTGCATTTATTAACAAAGTCACTTCACTTAAAACTTTCTACTGTATCCTCACAAACTGTCTTATAGTTATAATTAAGTTGTCATTTTCAATGTTGCTTGTTAGCTTCTTTCCTGACATGATTATTAACGATCGATGCTAACAGTTTCTTCACATTTCTTCCAGTCATATTCTTTGCTGCAGTGTCCACAAACTACATCTACATCTACATCTACATGACTACTCTGCAATTCACATTTAAGTGCTTGGCACAGGGTTCATCGAACCACAATCATACTATCTCTCTACTATTCCACTCACGAACAGCGAGCGGGAAAAACGAACACCTAAACCTTTCTGTTCGAGCTCTGATTTCTCTTTTTTTATTTTGATGATCATTCCTACCTATGTAGGTTGGGCTCAACAAAATATTTTCGCATTCGGAAGAGAAAGTTGGTGACTGAAATTTCGTAAAAAGGTCTCGCCGCGACGAAAAACGTCTATGCTGTAATGACTTCCATCCCAACTCGTGTATCATATCTGCCACACTCTCTCCCCTATAACGCGATAATACAAAACGAGCTGCCCTTCTTTGCACCCTCTCGATGTCCTCCGTCAATCCCACCTGGTAAGGATCCCACACCGCGCAGCAATATTCTAACAGAGGACGAACGAGTGTAGTGTAAGCTGTCTCTTTAGTGGACTTGTTGCATCTTCTTAGTGTCCTGCCAATGAAACGCAACCTTTGGCTCGCCTTCCCGACAATATTATCTATGTGGTCCTTCCAACTTTAGTTGTTAGTAATTTTAACACCCAGGTACTTAGTTGAATTGACAGCCTTGAGAATTGTACTATTTATCGAGTAATCGAATTCCAACGGATTTCTTTTGGAACTCATGTGGATCATCTCACACTTTTCGTTATTTAGCGTCAACTGCCACCTGACACACCATACAGCAATCTTTTCTAAATCGCTTTGCAGCTGATACTGGTCTTCGGATGACCTTACTAGACGGTAAATTACAGCATCATCTGCGAACAGTCTAAGAGAACTGCTCAGATTGTCACCCAGGTCATTTATATAGATCAGGAACAGTAGAGGTCCCAGGACGCTTCCCTGGGGAACACCTGATATCACTTCAGTTTTACTCGATGATTTGCCGTCTATTACTACGAACTGCGACCTTCCTGACAGGAAATCACGAATCCAGTCGCACAACTGAGACGATACCCCATAGCTCCGCAGCTTGATTAGAAGTCTCTTGTGAGGAACGGTGTCAAAAGCTTTCCGGAAATCTAGAAATACGGAATCAACTTGAGATCCCCTGTCGATAGCGGCCATTACTTCGTGCGAATATAGAGCTAGCTGCGTTGCACAAGAGCGATGTTTTCTGAAGCCATGCTGATTACGTGTCAATAGATCGTTCCCTTCGAGGTGATTCATAATGTTTGAATACAGTATATGCTCCAAAACCCTACTGCAAACCGACGTCAATGATATAGGTCTGTAGTTAAATGGATTACTCCTACTACCCTTCTTGAACACTGGTGCGAGCTGCGCAATTTTCCAATCTGTAGGTACAGATCTATCGGTGAGCGAGCGGTTGTATATGAGTGCTAAGTAGGGAGCTATAGTATCAGCGTAATCTGAAAGGAACCTAATCGGTATACAACTACGAAACATCTTGAATGTCACGTAGATGCTATTATAGTCTTCTTCCTTTTCCATACGTATTCATCAGGAAACCACCACTGTCCCTCCTTCAGTTCTCATTCCTCTTGTCTGGATTCCTGTAATACATCATCAGTGCTCCTGTAACTCAAATAACCGAGGAATCCGTGTGTCATTCAGCGAACACTTCTACAACATCGCTGTTATGTGCCGATACTAACGGTAAGCCAATTTAAAACACATGATAGTTTATTTAAAACTGAAATGTGCTCCACAATCCACCGACGTACATTTCATTTAATGCTCATTATTACGACTCCCTATTTACATTACTGTTCTGCCATATTCGTTCTTTACCGAAATTCATAGAAGTAGCGAACAGTAGCGCACTTCCGTTGCAGCTTACAGCCCCACTGTCAACTTTCAGATGCCTCCTTCTTCCGTTTTACAACAAAAATTAAATTTAACGATAACTGGGCACATATGTAATAGATTAATTTACAATATTTATTACATTTTACAAATTTCCATCATGGGAACATTTTTACTGATAACACTGTTAAAGGAAAAAATACACTCACATTAATCACATCTGTATAAACAGAAATAGGTAACACTATACTAATACTAACAACCTCTAACTGGAATAAAAATTTTGCCTCAGATTTTCAAAGTTTATATAGTTCCCAAGATATATTCCACAATGACACAAGAGAGGATTACTGCATTCGTGCAGGTGTATGCAGTCCAAGTCCTCCGACGGGCGATTGGTGACTGGTAACGCTGAAACTGCTGAATACTGAATCATGTAGTTGATGGCTGTTTGCAGCAAGAGTCTCGCATAATTTAATTATCATTTATCTTATATGCACTTCAATTTAGCTCCTTACTAATGTTCTCCCTCTACTTACTTTTACTTTGGTGGAACCACTATATTCATATTGAACAAACTACATTTGATTCTTATATTCAACAGTGGATACCAGTAAACTATAGAAAATAAATTATTGTCTGCAAAATAAAATCGTAATATTTGAAGCCGTTAACTATTTTCTGCATTATTCGTAGCACTAGCTACAAGGTATAGTACAAGTTATGAGTAATGCTTGTTACTTCTTAATAACATCGACTGCACAACAACCAAATAACTGTATTAGATGATTTCTTAACACAAAAATAGACAAAGAAAGAAAGAAAGAAGGAGAACTTCAAATTGTATGTTGGATCTTCCTCTGTACACGTTACCGTTTACTTTGCTCACATTTGATTTCAATGCTTTCCGATGATGAAGAACTTGTGCAAAGAAGTCTCTCCTACCGAGTGACATATGCTACCCGATCAAAAGTATCCTGAAACCTACCAGTGGGTTATACGTGCCCATCCTTCGCCTTTGCGACGACTTGAACTTTGCTGGGGGCACTTTCAGTGATGGTTCTAGAAGAACAGTAGCCTATTTTTCCTCGACACCTGAAACCAGAGCAGGCAGTATTGTTGGACAGGGGGTCTGAAGCGAAATCGTCGTTCTGACTCTTCCAAAAGGTGTCAAACTGGTTTCAGGTCGGGATTCTGAGCAGGCCTGTCAGTTTCAGGACTGTTATTGTCTACATTCCATTGCGTCCCAGATGCTTCTTTATGAGAGGGTGCATTGTGATGCTGATACAGTCATCGTCTCTGAACCGTTCTTCTACTGTTCGAAGTACACAGTGCTGTAAAGTGTGTTCATATCATTCCAAATTTTATTAAACGATATAAAGGAACCACAACCTAACCACCTAACCAAGAATATCACACCCATACAGTAACATCACTTCTTCTGTTGACTCCTGGCACTACACTTGATGGCAGGAAAACTTCTACAGACATTAGCCAAACCCAGACGCTTTCTGTCGTGCTGCCACAAGATATAGCGTGACGCATTACTTCAAATCACTCTTTTCCAGTCAACCATTGTCGAATTACGTCGCTCTTTACGCAACTCAAGCATTGCTTAGCACGGCCTGCAGAAATTTGTTGCTTTTGTGGAGCTCCTCGACCAATGGGCCCCATTCTTTTTGACTTCCTATGCAGTCACTGTGCTCGCTCGACTGCCGGTAGCACAGTCGCAAGTGAATCCTTCCTCGTATTTCATGCGACTTTTGACAGCAACCTATCACAATGGTCGACAATCTCTGTCCTTCAGTACATGAGGACTGCCTGGTCTCTGTTTAACTGTGGTTGTTTCTACGTATTTCCAATTCACAGTCACGTCACTAGCAGTCGATTTGGGCAGCTTTAAAAAGTTGAAATATCCGATGATTAGTCCATATTCAAGTTGTTCAACTCTTCTGATTGAACTATTTAGTCTTTATTGCTTCTCTACTGACAACACTATACTTTATTACTGGCAGATCTGCCTCTGACGGCATCTATTGGTCAGCTGCACATTACATAGTAGCGTTTGGATGCTTTTAATTAGATAGCGTATGGTGATGATGAGTGACGCTATTATCCCTGTCGTCATTAGTTTTAATAAGACGGCGGGGCACCTTCCTTGATGTTATACGAATGTACACAAAAATTATCAATCACCATATAGAAGTCCCATACTTACACAGTCGCCAGGAGAGAGACATTCTGGATGCGGTGGTGAGTGTTACGCTCGAGAGCGCCAAGAAAACATCACTGGCAATAACAAAAAATTTGAAACTTCCTGGCAGGTTAAAACTGTATGCCGGACCGAGATTCGAACTCGGGACCTTTGCCTTTCGTGGGCAAGTGCTCTACCATCTTTTTCTTTCATCTTCCCCTTTTAGCCCGTTCATTGCACTCGCCAAAATTGCCTTCATAGGCTAGCTTCAGTAGCTGTAATTATAATGAACTAAATGACTCCTCACGAGGCAGAAATGAAAATACATCTTCTTTGGTACCCCTGACTCTCAGTAGGTATACGTGTGGAATTTCAGAAGATTGGTGCCTTCAGAGTTTGTCTTCTCGGTGAATAGCTGCCGCTAATGTATTCCGCTGTTGAACATTCGTTTTTTCGTCCATCTCTGAAAGTTTATTCTGTATCGGCTTCTCTGAACTCCGAAACCCCGGTCACCAAAGTCTCCATGATATCCCACCAGGGAAACGTTTTGGTTGTCTAACATAAAGTAAATTAAAGAATAAAGATGTCTCCCCATTAGTATGACAAATGATATGTAAAAAACTGTTAAAGACATTAAACTAAGTGGTAAAGTAAAGATTCTTGCGTTATAGTTACTCTACGTCAACGTTCTTAATAAAAAAACAACCATAGTTTTCTCTATACTTTGTCGTTCGTATCAGTTTCTGGTGTTCCATTGTTAAATGTACCCAATCTTCTTCTGTACTCTTCTCTCTCTCGGATAGGATGTAGTATACAGTCTGGCCCTTTATCAAATTGGTTGCACGTCGTTTTGTATTGGGATAGAGAGCTTCGTCAGTGTTGAGGAGGCGTGTCGGTGTTATTGTTCTCGGTAATGTTCGCATTATGCTTGCGGGTTTCTGTGTGCAGAGGGACCATATGTCCTGTACAGTGTCGCAGGTAAATTTATGCTCTTCTGTGTCGACCAAGTGACATCCGATACAATTTGGTGTTTCAGCCAGGTGAATCTTGTGTAACCTCGAACTGATCGGGAGTTTTCTATTGACTGCCGTGTTACAGGTTGAGGGCACTGTAGATGATAGATGCGGGTCGTGAATGTTCTCCAGGACTTGTTTCCAGTTCTACCTTCATATTTCTCTTCTACTATATTGCGTGGTTTAGTTTCCGTCATTTTGGCGTAAATTGGTTTGACTTTCTGTCGGCCTGCCTCTGGAATTATTTTTTGTATATAGCTAACTTCTAGGATGAAATACCTCAAGTGACAGAGCGAGTTCAGAATGTGTTGTACATCTACAGGTGTGTCCAGATTGGGAGGCACTATTTGATTTAAATGGGAGCCGCCAGTGTGTTAGGTGATCTGTGAAACTATTTGTGTATTTGGCTAACGTACAAGGCTTTTGCTTTGAGGTAGACATTTGTCAAATTGAGGCCACCCTTCCAAACTGAGAGCGTGAAGGTTTCATACTTTACTTTAAATATCTGACCCCTGTAACAAAGTGGCCAAGTGGTGCTAACATTTGTTGTACCATAGTCCATGGTAATGGCAGTACTTCGCAATGTAATTTACTTTGGATAGTATGTAGGTATTAACCAAAGACACTGTTTGAATGGCATTTAGAATTCGCAGGCTATGTTGCAGTATGCCAGCGCGCATTTATGTCAATAGTTTTCTATAGTTCAAGGCAGCCGTGCGGCGGATATAGCGTGTGTATTCAATCCTGAGGCAGGTGATCGTTTCCAAGCTTGTTATTCTTTCACCAGCACCGAGTTCTAATCCGTGTCCAATGTGCATTAAGCCTGGCTTGTGACGGTTGAGTTTGCCCCTGATGTAGCTTTATATGTTGTTACAATGTGGAAAGCTTTCTCTCTAAGTCCTGGTCTTTCGTTACTACAAAACTGAAATCATCTGGCAAATAATCTTCTGACCATGAATGAGCAGTCCTGGAAGGTCTTGCGTCAGGGAGTACAAGAGTGGCTCCAGTGCTATGGCAAACAATGCCATCGACATTGGGCTCCCCTTTCGTACTGAACTTGCGATACTGATCGGCCTGCTTAAGCGTCCATTTACATTGATTTGCGACGTACCATTCATCTGGAGAGTTTTAACAGTATCCGTGATTTTCTGAGGAAAATGTATGGCGTCCATGGTTCGTATGAGATAGGAGTGGTTCACCCTGTCAAAGGCCTTTTCAAAGTCGAAGGACGCAAGGGCACTTGGAAGGTACAGGCTTCGGCAATCGCTATGAAATCTCTATATGCAGTTAAAGTGTGGAAAATATTTCTATTTGTTCTGACACTCTGTGGGGCGGCGTATGGAATTGTTTGTTATTGAATGTGGAATGTCATGTAGAAAAGATGCATTTCCCAGCCGATTAGCAACATATGTGGTGTGGCGGATGGAAATAATTGTTAATGAAATGTTCCTATGATTTATTTAATGCTGTTATTTGCCGTTCTCAACACTGGCCCTCTAACTACAATATTGGCAACAAGAAAGTGATTAGCAAAACGTGAAGCCTGTGATTAGAATTCCTAGTGCCCACTTCAACAGAGAAATACACTTATATACGAGCAGTTCAGAGTCTAATGCGCTGATGCAACTATAACTGTTCAAATTAAATGTTTAAGTGAATGCTCGCCATAATTTGATGATAATGTTCATCAAATGCCACGCTAAATAATGGTAGAATGTCTGTCCGGCGGCGGCACGTGAAAATACGACATACGCACACTGAAGATAGGTCATTAAAGTCATCCCACAATTAACACTTCACTCGTAAACGATTTCATGGTTACGCGTATCCCGAGTAACTTGTTACGGCATGCGAGGCTGTTTATAGCAATGATACCGACGCGACGCGTGTCCCGGCACAGGTGGTGCGCTGATCAGCGTCTGGAGAGAACTGGGGCCTTTTTTCTCGTGCAACGTTCTTATATATAAAGCCGCAGCGCCGACGGCTAAGGGAACGCCTGATTAAATCTGCTCTCCCGACTAGCCGTTGGGCTAGTAATGCACCACTTTAAGTTATCGAATAAGTCATTGCTTCCTTTGCTGATGGCCAATGAAGCTCTCAATTTCAATGTGCAATCAGCACACAGGTAAGTAATCATAATAAAAGTTTGACGTGGCTAAGCTCAATATTTTGGACGAGAGAATTAATTTAATTACACTATTCGCAGTAGACGAGCTCTGAATTTCCCCTTTGGAGATACGCTATCGCCACAATTTTGTAGTTATTTAGTTGAAACTTCTCACATCTTTATGATTATAGTGGATCTCCCATCTACTTAAATTTAAACTTTCTAGCTTTATTTATTCACGTACCTAATCTATCTTGCTTCCTTAATTTTTAAGACCAAAAACAGAAAATCATGAATGTCAACTAAAATTTTAATTTGTGAGATCGAGAATACTGTTTCTACTAAATTATTATGCAAACGGAATCTAAATATAAATTTTTAAGTTTCTAGCTCTTTTCTGTTGCGGCAATGATTTTTGCAGAAAAACATCCAAATTTCGGAAATGGTTAAAGTTATTGTACTGATATTCAAAACATACTGATTTAGTATTACTCCTGACATGCTACCAACGTTTCAGGATATATACTTGATTTTTAAAATATTGCGCAACATTTGTGACGTCAGAGCTAGTTACAGCGGACTAGGCTGGCACACAATGGAAAGACTGCTGTGAATTTTATACGGCGTGAGTAAGCTGCTTCCCTACAACTCGTCTGGTAGTCGCCGGTAACGCTGGTAATGACCGAATTTAATCGTTGCATAACGACACGTGCGAAAATCTTATAGTCAGTGTTAAGTAATGTTAAAGGCCGGAGATTCTCAACGGTTTGGCCTCCTGGAGCTTTTTGGAACTAGCACCACTATCCCCTTACAAGAATCTTTCAGGATGTCATTTCGAATGTTCATAATTTCATTACAGACCAGAGTCAACTTAGAAATTAACTGCTACCTAAATGTGTGATGAAACTCGGCCGGTAATCCGTCAGGACCAGGCAATTTATTTCTTAGGCTTCGGAGAGTGGCGTCTGCTACTTCATCCTCGATTATTTCTGTGGCGAGTTCTTCCGCCTGTTACGGAACAAGTCTCCCCCACGCCCTTTCCTTAAGGAGTGCCTGCGGTGCCATATCTATTGTTTTTTCAGCTAGGAACGCTGTAAAATGTTTATAAGTTTAAGGCGTGTCGCCTTGTTCCCACGTATAGAGTAGGTTTAATTCTCTAACAATGTCCAGAATTTCTATCGAAGCGTTAAAATTTGGCGTTTGGTCTTTTGGTTTTAGTACACAATTGAAATCACCTGCAAATATTACTTGGTCTGTGCTGGTTGTAAAAAGAGGCACTATCTCCTGTTTAAAAAACTCCGATCACTGGCGCTTTTTTCCGTTCCAGAAGGGGCATAAACATTAATGAATCTGGTGTTGTGGATCCACCCCGCGATACCTCTGCTGTTTGGCAGTCTGTCGACATTGGCAACGATGATGCCTTCTTTGGTCAGAAGTGCGGTTCCGAATTCACTGCCATTTCCCGGGTTGATCAACGCATTGTAACCTGTGATATGTTCTAGATCAATATCGCCGACCTCTTGCAACAGCGCAATGTCGACATCAGCTACATATAAGAAATCCATAAGATTCCTCAGGTTTAACGTGCTGCTGATTTTGTTGATGTTGACCGTGGCAATACGGTATGCCTGTAAAGGTGGGATGATGGCAGAGGTATGCGTGGCGCTCAGCCGCCCTCTTAGTGATGACAAAGAGGCATCATTCAAAAGAAGTCGGAGTCGGCGTTAACAGCAGTTTCAGTCTTCCGTTGCCCTTGCGTTTCCGTTTCCCAGACTGCTGACGCTGTTTCTCCGTCGTGTCCCTGTACTTCGGTCATGTCTTTGATTTGAGAGCGTCTGCCCAGTTTCGTGGATGGTGAGCTTCACGCGGATCTTCGCTGCTATCCGGCAGGTGGCCACATTTACCTTCTGTATTACTGACATCATCTTCGTCTGTGATTAGAAGGGACTGTTCTCGTATTCAGTCTCTGAGTCGTCAGCACGGGACTTTTGGGACGTCTGGGGAGCTGCAGTGCAAACCTGAGTCGTCACCTCGGTCATCTTTGACGCACCTGATTAGCTTTCTCTTGCAGTGGTTGCGCTTTTGTGTCAGCACCCTGTAGCGCTATTCCTCGTTTGTTCTGCTTTTTCAGGGAGGGGCACTTGATGTTTTTGGCAGCGTTGTCTTGAGTGGCACAGTTTTCTTCCATAGGAAAAAAGTCCGCCGTTTGCGGCTGTCCGGAGACATCACTGATATTGCTGCCACCCTGCGTCTCCTTACTTCCCTCCTCCGCTTTCTTTGAGGAAGCTCCGCCGGTTTCCGGTACATTACTCGTCTCCATTGCTATGCTCTCTTCATTGTGGTCAGTATACGCATCTAGGGCGAAATCCGCGCGGAGCTCTGGAGCGGTGTTTACACGGGCGGCGGCTACGTAAGTGATCGGCAACGTAGAACTTGGGCCATGCCGCTCACGTTACGCGCCTTTGAATACACTGTACACGGACCTGTGCTGTAGACCCACATCCCGAGCATGTCCGTGGTTGCCCATCATAAATTACTATGGCCCTGTATGAACATATGATGACGTAAAATGGAATATGCTTCAGTAACTCGATTTGCAGTAGCCACACACAGTTTAATACTGGGAATATACACTCCTGGAAATGGAAAAAAGAACACATTGACACCGATGTGTCAGACCCACCATACTTGCTCCGGACACTGCGAGAGGGCTGTACAAGCAATGATCACACGCACGGCACAGCGGACACCCCAGGAACCGCGGTGTTGGCCGTCGAATGGCGGTAGCTGCGCAGCATTTGTGCACCGCCGCCTTCAGTGTCAGCCAGTTTGCCGTGGCATACGGAGCTCCATCGCAGTCTTTAACACTGGTAGCATGCCGTGACAGCGTGGACGTGAACCGTATGTGCAGTTGACGGACTTTGAGCGAGGGCGTATAGTGGGCATGCGGGAGGCCGGGTGGACGTACCGCCGAATTGCTCAACACGTGGGGCGTGAGGTCTCCACAGCACATCGATGTTGTCGCCAGTGGTCGGCGGAAGGTGCACGTGCCCGTCGACCTGGGACCGGACCGCAGCGACGCACGGATGCACGCCAAGACCGTAGGATCCTACGCAGTGCCGTAGGGGACCGCACCGCCACTTCCCAGCAAATTAAGGACACCGTTGCTCCTGGGGTATCGGCGAGGACCATTCGCAACCGTCTCCATGAAGCTGGGCTACGGTCCCGCACACCGTTAGGCCGTCTTCCGCTCACGCCCCAACATCGTGCAGCCCGCCTCAGGTGGTGTCGCGACAGGCGTGAATGGAGGGACGAATGGAAACGTGTCGTCTTCAGCGATGAGAGTCGCTTCTGCCTTGGTGCCAATGATGGTCGTATGCGTGTTTGGCGCCGTGCAGGTGAGCGCCACAATCAGGACTGCATATGACCGAGGCACACAGGGCCAACACCCGGCATCATGGTGTGGGGAGCGATCTCCTACACTGGCCGTACACCTCTGGTGATCGTCGAGGGGACACTGAATAGTGCACGGTACATCCAAACCGTCATTGAACCCATCGTTCTACCATTCCTAGACCGGCAAGGGAACTTGCTGTTCCAACAGGACAATGCACTTCCGCATGTATCGCGTGCCACCCAACGTGCTCTAGAAGGTGTAAGTGAACTACCCTGGCCAGCAAGATCTCCGGATCTGTCCCCCATTGAGCATGTTTGGGACTGGATGAAGCGTCGTCTCACGCGGTTTGCACGTCCAGCACGAACGCTGGTCCAACTGAGGCGCCAGGTGGAATTGGCATGGCATGCCGTTCCACAGGACTACATCCAGCATCTCTACGATCGTCTCCATGGGAGAATAGCAGCCTGCATTGCTGCGAAAGGTGGATATACACTGTACTAGTGCCGACATTGTGCATGCTCTGTTGCCTGTGTCTATGTGGCTGTGGTTCTGTCAGTGTGATCATATGATGTATCTGACTCCAGGAATGTGTCAATAAAGTTTCCCCTTCCTGGGACAATGAATTCACGGTGTTCTTATTTCTATTTCCAGGAGTGTATGTTGACCTGACCAGCAACGTTGTTTTTACCGAACCACATTCCCGTAGTTTGGCGTTAATCTGCTCGGCAGTTACTTCGAACGGTAGTTCAAATATTCTAATGGTTCGCAACTCCAGACTTGCCTGCGTTATTTGTACGTCGCCAACGTTTCCGTCAGAATGTTCGAACTTAAGAGATCCACCACAACACTCAACAATTTGCTCGTATCTTGCAGGAGTCACCATTTCAAATACACGGTGCTATTAACGATCGATAAGTGTGTGCCAATCAAATCGTCAAGAATTACTTTCATAACATCTCGAACAAATAATTCTACCTCAAAGGATTTGGGTCCAGCAAATTTCGGGTCAAATATCAATTTAAGTGTGTCTTTCCATTCTGTTTGATTCATGATTGCATTCTAGCAATCATTACTGAGGTTAGTATTAACGCTGCAAGAGCGCACTCACCGTTCACTGTGCCCGCCACCGGCAGCGACGAAGTAAACACGACCAGCCACTCCGTACGTCCGTACCGTACGGCTGCCCGCGAGGGAATGCGCCATCTCAGCAACCCAAGCACGGCTCGCGCCCCATCCTCACAGCTTCACTTCTGCCAGTACCTCGTCTCCTATCTTCCAAACTTAACAGAAGCTCTCCTGCGAACCTCGCAGAACTTTCACCCCTGTAAGAGAGGCTATTACGCAGACATGGCTAAGCCACGGCCTTGACGATGTTTCCAGAATGAGATTTTCAGTCTGCAGCGGAGTGTGCGCTGATATGAAACTTCCTGGCAGATTAAAACTGTGTGCCGGACCGAGACTCGAACTCGGGACCTTTGCCTTTCGCGAGAAAGTGCTCTACCATCTGAGCTACCCAAGCACGATTCACGCCCCGTCCTCGCAGCTTAACTTCTGCCAGTATCTCGTCTCCTACCTTCCAAATTTTACAGAAGCTTTCCTGCGAAACTTGCAGAACTAACACTCCTTGTGAATAATCAATTGCCACTATATTTAGTTTATGTTTATCCAACATACATTCTTGGTTCATTTATGGCTTTCTTCACGTTTACATTATTTTTAATAGATGGCTGGACGCTGTCACGATTTATTCCCAAGTGCATAATTTTTACGTTATTTTTTAATATTTTGGGTATGTACATCTAACCACCTTTTATTCAGTTGGGGACTGATGACCTCAGATGTTAAGTCTCATAGTGCCTAGAGCCATTTGAACCATTTTTCAGCTACATATTTGTAACCACCATCTGTTAACTATCGGGCTAGTCAGTTCTGATGCTATTCGCCGCTATATTGCTTTGCTTTCTCTTGCGATACTCCGGTGACTACTTTTCGTGCGCGGCTCCGTTCTACCACCGCGTCACACCGTGTCTCAGCTGCTGGGGCGGCCGTCACCTGCCCGTAGGCTCGTGCCCCGCTTGCGACGGCAGAACGCTGTAAGTTCTCTTGCGTTGTTCGTTGATTTCTTTTAGTATTTTTCTCCTTTTTCTTTCTTTTTTGGCCGCTCAATTCTTTTGGCAATTTTTTTTGAGCACCTGGTTCGACATCTAGGTTTCCTTCCGATTAACTCGTCAGTTTCAACTTCATATTTGGAGTTGGGCAGTGAACTTCCACTATTATTATAACAAAAAAGTTTATAATTGATTCGTTTTCCTATTGCAGTTTTGTTTAGCTGAAGATGGGATTACAATCCACCAAAACCGGTCGTGACTGAACTAATAAGTACACTGCTCAAAACACTTACGGGATCAGTTAATATATTATACACATTAGACATATGGTGAAGTATTTCATTCAGATATTGGTTACACTTGTAATTTGTGTGTGATACACTACAATATTTTGCTGTCTCTGCCCTTTACTTGGGGTTTACATGGCGTTCACGTAAAGCGAGGCACCATGGGGCTACCATATAGTAAAACAGTCATTCTCGTTTCCCTCTAATATGTTGTGAGATCACGTCGGACGTCCAGTACAGCTGCAAACCTGTTTGGCATGGACAGTATGAGATTATCAGTCAGTGCTTGAGGGATATTTGGCCATTCTTCCATGAGTGTTGGTCTGACTTCAGTGCGTCTACCACGTGCATCCCATACATGCTCAGTGGGGTTTAAGTCCGATGAATAAGCTGGCCACTCTATTCGTACAATTTCCTCAGCTTCAAGCATGTCCACGAGAGCAGTTCTGTGGGGACGAGCCTAATCGTCCACCATAAGGAACCCGTCTCCTATGGCATCAGCGTAGGGCACAACAAGAGGTCCAACGATCTCGTCTCTATACCTCTGAGCAGGCAAAGCGCCATCTTGAACAGCATACAGGTTCGGACGTCCGCCAATACTGACTGCTGCGCACACCATCCACATTATGATATGGTGATGTTTCCTGCACAGAGTGGTTCAAATGACTCTGAGCACTATGGGAGTTAACATCTGAGGTCATCAGTCCCCTAGAACTTAGAACTATTTAAATCTAACTAACCTATGGACATCACACACATCCATGCCCGAGGCATGATTCGAACCTGCGACAGTAGCGGTCGCGCGGTTCCAGGCTGAAGTGCCTACAGCCGCTCGGTCACAACGGCCGGTAGTTTCCTCCACATGCGCAGGATTGTTCCGAATTCCGCGTTCTCTCCAGATGAGGGAACGACAATTGCCCGGCTGAACGCTAATTCTTGACTCATCTGTGAACAGCATCCGGTACCATTTGTTATTACTCCAATGGTAATGTTCCTCCACCCAGTTTCTCGGGCTAAAAGGTGTCGAGGTTCTAATGGAACACTGACTACAGGGCTCCGTGCGTAGAGGCCACATTCTCGAAGACGATTTCGGACTATTTGTGTTTATATTGCGCGTCCTATTGTTGCCTGGAAGTTGCGTTGCAGCTGAGATGCATTCAGCCCTCTGTCTCGATGGACTGTAAACCGGATATAAGCGTCATCTCTTGGTTATGTTGCCCGTGCTTCAAGACTGCTTGTGTCGCAGTCATATGTTATTCGACACTTTCTTTGAGTTGTCAAGGCTGTACGCCTGGTTGGTTAGGAAGGAGCTGAAGTTTGTGATGTCTGAAGATGGGCGTAATCCCGAGACGCGTAACATGTTCTAACAAAAGAGTCAATTGAACACCTCATGACTTTATTGCGATAATAGAGCATTGGTAGCCAATTATGAACATAAAAATGATCGCAGGCCTCAGACGGGATTTTACGTCCTGTATATCACTATCTCGGTGACCGTAATGTCGTTGTCTCCACTCCACAGAATAGACAAAAAGACGTCGAACCATTTCAGTTCGTTCTGCCGATGACAATACTTCAGTACCTAGATATCTCAACTGATCCCCTAATTGTTTTGACCAGTATATATTTACAACTGAAGTGCTTTAGTATCTCATTCCCTCGTTTAACTTTGATAGCGGTCAGTGCATCAGAATTTTGCGTTGAACACGTTAAATGCCGACTTTACCGCATTTAACTTTTAGGCCGAGGTTGGTCGCATGATAGCCGCGGTGACCAGTATTTGTTTGGGCTACAGACAACAGACACGAGATTGCAAATATTTGCCGAAATATCCGCTTAAATGCGCCTGACGTCTCTCAAGGGGGGGGGGGGGGGGGTACCACCTGTATAAGCAAACACTAGAGAGAAATTCCGTAACGGCACTGTCACAATTGTTTTTTGAGTTGTTGCAGGAGTTTACAACCAAGAGAGGTCGTTTAACCGAGCTTATCTTACTTTCCAGAGCTTGAGAGACAAACGGACGAACACAGACACTCTCACATCTTGCCACTGCCTCGCTCGTACTGCCACTCCTGGATCCCGTCAAAGGACACGCCCCCTCTTCCACCCCCACCTCCCCACTCCTTCGAGACGGGCGTTGACACAGCGGTCTGGAGCGCTAAGCATCGCGGCAGTTGGTTTGCATAGCCGCGCTTAGCCGCTGCCGGCTGAGGCGCCATTTTCCCCCACGGCCACTCGATTGAGGTGCAGTCGCCCGTGCGCACCCAGCGCCCATTGTTATGTCTGCGGGACACCTTCGTCTCCGGCGCGGGCCACCTGCTGTCCGCCCTTCCACGCCGCACCGCATAATGTCCACCTGGCACCGCCGCCACCTTACCCACGCCAGCACAGTAAGCGTGTTCTGGGCGTAACTGCGTCCACACCGCCGGTTGCATAGTATCTCCACAATACCTTTTGTAAAATACGGGGAGTCGTAAGAGCGAGAATTACCGCACAGTCAGTGCAACAGCTCATGCATTCAAGTTGCTCACAACAATAAAATACAGAAGAATGGAAAGGAAAATTGAGGATCTGCTAGATGGCGATCAGTTTGGCTTTAGAAAAGGTAAAGTCACGCGAAATGCAACTGTCACGTTGCGGTTGATAATGGAATCAAGACTAAAAAAATCAAGACACGTTCATAGGACTTGTAGACATGGAATCAGCGCTCGACAATGTAAAATTGTGCAAGATGTTCAAAATTCTGAGAAAAATAATAGGGAAAGACGAGTAATATACAACATGTACAAGAGCCAATTGGAAATAATAAGAGTTGACGACCAAGAAGGAACTGATCTTTTTAAATAGGTGTAAGACAGTGATCCAGTCCTTCGTCCTTATTGTTCAGTCTGTACATCGAAGAAGGAATCACGGGAACAAAAGAAATATTCAGGAGTGGAGTCAATATTCCAAATGTAAGGGTATCAGTGATACAATTCGCTGATGACATTGCTATCCTGAGTGAAAGTGAAGAAGAATTACACGATCTGCTGAATTGAATGAACAATGTAATGAGTACAGAATATGTATTGGGAGTAAATCGAAGAAAGACGGAAATTATGACAGGTAACAGAAATGAGAATAACAAGAAGCTTAGCATGAGGATATAGCGTCACGAAGGAATTCTGCTACCTAGGCAGTAAAATAACCCATAACGGATATCAACAGTAGACTAACACTGACAAAAAGGGAATTCCTGGCCAAGAGAAGTCTACTAGTATCAAAAATGGTCCTCAATTTGTGGAAGAAATTTCTGAGGATGTACGTCTGGAGTACAGCATTGTATGGTAGTGAAACGCGGACTGTGGAAAAACCGGAACAGAAGAGAATCGAAGCATTTGAGATGTGGTGCTACAGACGATTATTGAGAATTCGGCAAACTGCTAAGGTAAGGAATGAGAAGGATCTGCGCAGAATCGGAGAGGAAAGGATTATTTGAAAAGTACTGACAAGAAGAAGGCACAGCATGATAGAACATATGTTAAGACATCAGGGAATGACTTCCATGGTACTAGAAACTAACTAAATAATTAAATAACAAGAGAGAGCTGTAGAGGACGAAAACTGCTGGCAGATATTGGAATACATCCAGCAAATAATTGAATACATAGGTTGCAAGTGCTATTATTAAGTGAAGAGATTGGCACAGGAGAGGAATTGGTGGCGGGTTGCATCAAATCATTCGAAAGACTGATCACCCAAAAGAACATACGGTGACTAGAATGACGGTCATGGAAAAAACGGGGATATGCCTTGTGTACAGAACCCTCACTGAGGGTTGTGTACAAACTTAGCCCTAGTACCGTACACATCTGAAATTGTCATATGGTGTGCACACCAGGATCACAGTGACCTTCAATTATTTACTGGAGAAATTGCCCGAAAATAGAATATTTTATAATGAAATTTGAGTCTCATGTACTAAATTTATTTTATTTCATTCATCTCTTGCAATTCTTCTTGCAGTATCATAATGTTAATAAGTGAACACAAAAATTAAAGCACCAATTTTTAATATTAATTGTGCCAGGAGGACTATGATCCTTATATTATTCAAAAGGTACTTTGCCATACATATGCACAAAGAAACAGTAACGTGCGTACGTAACCGTTAAGAGTGGGGAAAAGAAGTAAAAGCTTTCAGATGCAGAACACTGATGTCACACCCTCTATCACGCATTAAAATCTCCAATATCTGAACATCGAAAACTGTCCTACAATCGAAATGAGACACGACAGTAACAACATTTCTCGAAATCGCCTTCTAGGAGCTATCGTGTTAATAGGTTTCATTTACAGTAAAACATGCATACCGGGCAACTACAATGCAAAAACTGCTACGTCTAAGATGTTGCCAGCAGTGAAAACCAACGTATCATAGTAACGACGTCTGTGAATAACATTGTATGTTGGCACCGTTATTTCGCTTATCTTTCTGTAAGAGTAACTGTGTTATCACTTGGTGCCATCACCAGAAAATATGAAGTAAGTTCCTTATTTTAAATTTCTTCAGTTTGAATAATTACAACTTCCGACTCCCCTTATTATACGGAAAATATATTTATTTTAGGGTATGCCTAGATGGAGAATGCTAACAGGTCAGAACGAAAGACGCACAGCTAGACAGAAAAAAATTTTGTGTAGAGAAAGTCATAGCTATGTGGATGTTCATGATCATAATTTATTGTTGTTGTTGTCTTCAGTCCTGAGACTGGTTTGATGCAGCTCTCCATGCTACTCTCACCTGTTGCAAGCTTCTTCATCTCCCAGTACCTACTGCAACCTACATCCTTCTGAATCTGCTTAGTGTATTCATCTCTTGGTCTCCCTCTATGATTTTTACCCTCCACGCTGCCCTCCAATACCAAGTTGGTGATCCCTTGATGCCTCAGAACTTGTCCTACCAACCGATCCCTTCTTCTGGTCAAGTTGTGCCACAAACTTCTCTTCTCCCCAATCCTATTCAATACTTCCTCATTAGTTATGTGATCTACCCATCTAATCTTCAGCATTCTTCTGTAGCACCACATTTCGAAAGCTTCTATTCTCTTCTTGTCCAAACTATTTATCGTCCATGTTTCACTTCCATACATGGCTACACTCCATGCAAATACTTTCAGAAAAGATTTCCTGACACTTAAATCTATACTCGATGTTAACAATTTTTTTTTCTTCAGAAACGCTTTCCTTGCCGTTGCCAGTCTACTTCGACCATCATCAGTTATTTTGCTCCCCAAATAGCAAAACTCCTTTACTACTTTAAGTGTCTCATTTCCTAATCTAATTCCCTCAGCATCACCAGAATTAATTCGACTACATTCCATTATCCTCGTTTTGCTTTTGTTGATGTTCATCTTATATCCTACTTTCAAGACACCGTCCATTCCATACAACTGCTCTTCCAAGTCCTTTGCTGTCTCTGACAGAATTACAATGTCATCGGCGAACCTCAAAGTTTTTATTTCTTCTCAATGGATTTTAATACCTACTTCGAATTTTCTTTTGTTTCCTTTACTGCTTGCTCAATATACAGATTGAATAACATCGGGTATAGGCTACAACCCTGTCTTACTCCCTTCCCGACCACTGCTTCCCTTTCATGTCCCTCGACTCTTAAAACTGCCATCTGGTTTCTGTACAAATTGTAAATAGGGTTTCGCTCCCTGTATTTTACCCCTGTCACCTTTATAATTTGAAAGAGAGTATTGCAGTCAACATTTGTCAAAAGCTTTCTCTAAGTCTACAAATTCTAGAAACGTAGGTTTGCCTTTCCTTAATCTAACTTCTAAAATAAGCTGTAGGGTCAGTATTGCCTCACGTGTTCCAGTGTTTCTACGGAATCCAAACTGATCTTCCCCGAGGTCGGCTTCTACTAGTTTTTCCATTCGTCTGTAAAGAATTCGCATTAGTATTTTGCAGCTGTGACTTATGAAACTGATAGTTCGGTAATTTTCACATCTGTCAACACCTGCTTTCTTTGGCATTGGAATTATTATATTCTTCTTCAAGTCTGAGGGTATTTCGCATGTTTCAAACATCTTGCTTACCAGATGGTAGAGTTTTGTCAGGACTGGCTCTCCCAAGGCCGTCAGTAGTTCCAATGGAATGTTGTCTACTCCGGGGGCCTTGTTTCGACTCAGATCTTTCAGTGCTCTGTCAAACTCTTCACGCAATATCATATCTCCCATTTCATCTTCATCTACATCCTTTTCCATTTCCATAATATTGTCCTAAAGTGCATCGCCCTTGTATAGACCCTCTATATACTCCATCCACCTTTCTGCTTTCCTTTCTTTGCTTAGAACTGGGATTCCATCTGAGCTCTTGATGTTCATACACGTGGGTCTCTTATCTCCAAAGATCTGTTTAATTTTCCTGTAGGCAGTATCTATCTCACCCCTAGTGAGATAATCCTCCACATCCTTACATTTGTCCTCTAGCCATGCCTGCTTAGCCATTTTGCACTTCCTGTCGATCTCATTTTTGAGACGTTTGTATTCCTTTGTGCCTGGTTCATTTACTGCATTTTTATATTTTCTCCTTTCATCAATTAAATTCAATATTTCTTCATTTACCCAAGGATTTCTACTAGCCCTCGTCTTTTTACCTACTTGATCCTCTGCTGCCTTCACTACTTCATCCCTCAAAGCTACCCATTCTTCTTCTACTGTATTTCTTTCCCCCATTCCTGTCAATTGTTCCCTTATGCTGTCCCTGAAACTCTGTACAACCTCTGGTTCTTTCAGTTTATCCAGGTCCCATCTCCTTAAATTTCCACCTTTTTGCAGTTTCTTCAGTTTTAATCTACAGTTCATAAACAATAGATTGTGGTCAGAGTCCACATCTGCCCCTGGAAATGTCTTACAATTTAAAACCTGGTTCCTAAATCTCTGTCTTACCATTATATAATCTATCTGATACCTTTTAGTATCTCCAGGGTTCTTCCACGTATACAACCTCCTTTCATGATTCTGAAACCAAGTGTTATCTATGATTTAGTTATGCTCTGTGCAAAATTCTACCAGGCGACTTCCTCTTTCATTTCTTAGCCCCAATCCAGATTCACCTACTACGTTTCCTTCTCTCCCTTTTCCTACACTCGAATTCCAGTCACCCATGACTATTAAATTTTCGTCTCCCTTCACTATCTGAATAATTTCTTTTATTTCATCATACATTTCTTCAATTTCTTCGTCAACTGCAGACTTAGTTTGCATATAAACTTGTACTGCTGTAGTAGGTGTGGGCTTCGTATCTATCTTGGCCACAATAATGCGTTAACTATGTTGTTTGTAGTAGCTTACCCGCATTCCAATTTTCCTATTCATTATTAGACCTACCCCTGCATTACCCCTATTTGATTTTGTGTTTAAAACCCTGTAGTCACCTGACCAGAAGTCTTGTTCCTCCTGCCACCGAACTTCACTAATTCCCACTATATCTGACTTTAACCTATCCATTTCCTACCCTACCTGCCCGATTAAGGGATCTGACATTCCACGCTGCGATCCGTAGAACGCCAGTTTCCTTTCTCCTGATAACGACATCCTCTTGAGTAGTCCCCGCCCGGAGATCCGAATGGGGGACTATTTTACCTCCGGAATATTTTACCCAAGAGGACGCCATCATCATTTAATCATACAGTAAATCGGCATGTCCTCGGGAAAAATTACGGCCGTAGTTTCCCCTTGCTTTCAGCCGTTCGCAGTACCAGTACAGCAAGGCCGTTTTGGTTATTATTACAAGGCCAGATCAGTCAATCATCCAGACTGTTGCCCTTGCAACTACTGAAAATGCTGCCCCTCTTCAGGAACCACACGTTTGTCTGGCCTCTCAACAGACAAACCTACGGTACGGCTATCTATATCGCTGAGGCACGCAAGCCTCCCCACCAACGGCAAGGTCCATGGTTCATGCAAGGGGGGCATAATTTATTTAGCAACCATAATGTTAGTACGTGAGCATCAAAAATTGAAGCATAGGTTGTTAAAATTAATTGTATAAGGAGGCCAATGAAACTTCTATTATTCGAAAGGAACTTTGCCTAGATGTGCGCAAATGAAAAAAAAACTCATGTGTATACATACCCGTTAGGCCAGAAAGTAGAAAACACACATGGGTAATGTTTTCTTTTGTCTCTCACATTGCTACCAACTTCTGCTACGCGTAACCAACAGTTGCTATGGTAGAAACTACTCACGAAAGTAACAACGTTTCGTGAAGTTGTATTCTAGGCATGTTCATTTCTAAATGTTGCTGGTTTTAGTAACATACTTATACAGGACAGCTCCAATGTTGTAACTGCTACGTCGGTGACGTTGTCAACAGTGAAAAACGAAACATAGTAACGAAGCCGTCGGGCACAACAAACGTTGTTTATTAGTGTAGTTACTCCACTTACTTTGGTCTAATAGTAAACAGAAATATTTCTATCTTTGTTTGCCGCCATCACCACAATATTTAAAGAGTTACTAATTTTCACTATCGTCATTTTCAATAGACGCAACGTCCCTTATTATATGGAAACTATAATTTTCTTCGGCTGTGCCTCGAAGAGGATTGTTAACGGGTCGGACTGAAAGACGAAGAGCTAGAGAGAGACAAATTTTGCGGTTTGATGAATTTACTGTGCAAAGTTTGTAATGCAAAACATTTCGCTTTTGAAGTGTCTTTACGCGATACAACATTCACGTTGTGTTGCCATAGGGAAAAGTTAATTTGCTGGCGTTATTAACACAAAATTTATGTTTCTACCCATTGTATCAAAGACTCCTTTCGAATGATCGAAAAATTAAAGAGAGATCAAAGAATTATATTTGGAATACACGTAGCTACAATGCAGCATTTGCCACGGATCAGTTCTGCGGCTACAATTGCAGATACTTCAAGATACACGACATTTGCTATCCCAGATGAGGTCCACTGACGCTGTTGGTCGAATTTCGACCACAGGCGACACTAATAAGTACCAACGCATCCGATATTCAGGACCAAATAAAACCTGCCATGGAAACTTATTAGTGAAAAAACTTGAAAGTGATCCGGATCTAAAGACTTTATTTGCAGTTTAATTAGACGCAGATGCTATTCATTTAATGTAATGCACATATTAGACGAGTATTTTGAGGTTATCTCAACTGTTCATAAACCCATTGTTTCACTATTTCCACATCCTTGAAATATGCACTACAATGGCCTCGGTAGCTGGCGGCCTATTTTATTCGGGACAGCTGTATTCCAACGAAGAAATACTTACTGTGAACGACTGCATTTTCTTTATCGCTGTGTGAGAATTCGACATACTAAACAGTCTCTCTGTTATACACATCTGTTAGTACTTTTCACAATGCTCCCAGTATATCATCTTTCGTTAGAAAAATGTCATTGCTACATGCCATTTTCACATAAATGAACTTCACAGTCGATAACAAACCAATACACAGTGTCTACTCCACAGTCGCAGTGACCCCTCAAAAAAATATTTCTGTCTAATTTATTACACAACAGCGTCTCACAACCTGGAACGCTCGTCCTTTACTAGGACTCACTCAATGCTAAATTTACATTGGTGGAGGCGGTATGTGTATGTAAAGCGCCACATATGCAGTAACAAACAGGGGAGTCCGCTGTCTGCAGGAACCTAGAGTACAATTCTACGTTTACACTACTGGTCAACTAAAATTGCTACACCACGAAAATGGCGTGCTACAGACGTGACAGGAAGACAATCATGGGATATGAAAATGATTAGATTTTCAGAGCTTTCACGCAAGGTTGGCGCCAGATGTGACGCCTACAACGTGCTGACAGGAGGAAAGTTTCCAACCGATTTCTCATACACCAACAGAAGTTGAGCGGCGTTGCCTGGTGAAACGTTGTTGTAATGAATCATGTAAGGAGGAGAAATGCGTACCATCACGTTTCCTAGTTTAGTAAAGGTCGGATTCTAGCCTATCGCGGCCTCGTATCACTAGCATTCCAGATGAGAGGCATCTTATTCGCATGGCTGTAACGGATCGTGCAGCCACGTCTCGATCGCTGAGTCAACAGTTGGGGACGTTTGCAAGACAACAACCATCTGCACGAACAGTTCGACGACGTTTGCAGCAGCATGGACTATCAGCTCGGAGACCATGGCTGCGGCTACCCTTGGCGCTGCATTACAGGTAGGAGCGCCTGTGTTGGTTTACTCAACAACGAACCTAGGTGCATGAATGGCAAAACGTCATTTTTTCGGATGAATCCAGGTTCTGTTTACAGCATTATGATGGTCGCATCCGTGTTTGGCGACATCGCGGTGAACGCACATTGGAAGCGTGTATTCGTCATCGCCTTACTGGCGTATCACGCGGCATGATGGTATGGGGTGCCAATGGTTACACGTCTCGGTCACTTCTTGTCCGCATTGACGGCACTTTGAACTGTGGATGTTACATTTCAAATGTGTTACGAACCGTGGCTCTACCCTCTATCGATCCCTGTGAAACCCTACATTTCAGCAGGATAATGCGGGACTGCATGTAGCAGGTCCTGTACGGGCCTTCCTGAATACAGAAAATGTTCGACTGCAGCCCTTGCCAGCACATTCTCCAGATCCCTCACAAACTGAAAACGTCTGGTCAAAGGTGGCCGAGCAACTGGATCGTCACAATACGCCAATCACTACTCTTGATGAACTGTGGTATCGTGTTGAAGTTGCATGGGCAGCTATAGCTTTACGGGCCATCCAAGCTCTGTTTGACTCAATGCCCAGCGGTATCAAGGCCGTTACTACGGCCAGAGGTGGTTGTTCTGGGCAGTGATTTCTCATGATCTATGCACCCAAATTGCGTGAAAATGTAATCTCATGTCAGTTCTAGTATAGTATATTTGTCCAATGAATACCCGTTTATCATCTGCATTTCTTCTCGGTGTAGAAATTTCAATGGCCAGTAGTGTAATTAGAGAGAGTTCATCCATTCCGGGGATCGAATGATCTCAACAATTTTTTGATTCCAAACTTTCTAGAATGTTTTAATTCGAGTTTAATAACAAATGACAAAAGAAGTATTATTTTTTTGGGACGTAATTAGTCTACTGATTAACAATTTTCTGATTCTTTTCCTTCACTTGCACTGCGATACCTTCCTTCTTATCAAATTTCATGATTCTAGTAAGGGGGAAGTACCCTATAGGTTTTAATGAGTGATTTTGCGAGTATCAAAATACATGACACAAATGGCCATAACGTTTTATTGCACTGACTTAGAAGCTATTGTTTATTGTACCTCCATCGGACCACAGATTTTAATAAGTTACATAAATTTTTACTCAGTTTCTAAGAAAAAGTAGCCTTAACAGTCGGACCAGCTGACATACAGTCTGATAAAAATTGTCAAAAAATCCTGTTTCGTGTAATATAATTAGATATTAACAATTTTCGGATTTTTTTCCCTTTCGGTGTGCTGTGAAGCCTTGCTACTGACAAATTTGTGATTCTAGTCAACGAGAAGTACTTTGCTGGTTTTAATGAATGGGTTTTGGAGTAACAATATATGTGACATAAATACCCGTAACTTTTTTTGAGTCTGTTGTATATCATGCACAAAGGATGCCAGCTGTGTCTTGCATGACCACTGTTTCCTAAAACCGTTCTGATTTCTGCAGATGAGCTTCTCAGAGTCTAAAAAGGTCATTACGTCTGAACACAAAATATGTGCCTGACGAAGTTTACAAAATACTCGTAAAGGTAGCACCCAACAGCGGCCAAAACCGCACGTAAAACTCCTTGGGTAGTCCATTCATACACGGCGATCCCACAATACGTTTGTAAACTTTCTCAGGCTGAAAAGCAGCTGGGATGCTAGCATTCGAAGCAGGGGATCCAGAGACAACACAGCTGAAAGGTTGGATTCTTTCCGGAGGGGGCTACGGCTTTTCGTCTTTACACGGATGACGTGATGGGTCTACTTCGCAATTCTGGTGAGTTACCTCGACTGAAGGCTGTAATCGATTATTATTGTCGGAGGTCACGTGCACTACTAAATGGAGGTAAATGCAGGGTTCTCACTTTGCGAGATTTTATGACGTGGTTGTTCCATGGGCTACTGCAGTGGATAGGCATACGTCTCTCGGCACCATCACCGATTGTTGTTCGACACTCAACTGGAAGTCTGTTACGAAAAAAATTCAGGGAGCGACACTAGAACATGAAAGGCGTTCTCTTACTCTGCTCCAGAAAGTCCGAATACTGGATACATGTAACTTATGCAAAGATTATTACGTGACCCAAGTTTATCCGCTTCCCTCGATGGTGGCGAAGAAACTACAGCAATTTTCTGGTCTGTTCTTGTGGAAAAGACATATATTTACCTTACCGTATGAGGTGGTCACAAAGCCTTGTTCCTTCGGAGAGTTCGGCCTGGTTGATGTACGAAGGAAGGCACAGATGCTATATGTACTACGTACTGTTTTGATGATGATTCAAGAAACTCACATTCCACTTTCGTTTATTTCTCTGTGTCCGTCCTGCTAGTCTTCAACCCCCTATTGATCTTGGTCGCATAAGTTATAAGTTAAAACACATTCGTGACTTCTATCTTGCGGTGAGCTATTTAGGGGCTAACATTTTATGGAGACCCGTCCTAACCATGAAATCCCTACAGACTCAACGGAAAGCCGTTCCTTGCCCGAACGTTGTTGATAGAAGTTCACCGCAAACAGCCTGGACGACAGTTTGGTTCAATATCAGTCTTCAGATTTTGCAGCTGCGCGTAGCGTCCTCTTGGAATAAGGTAGTAATTAACTTGATTCAAATGAATGAGCGACTTTTCCATATTCAGCTTAGCGACAGAGTCATGTAGACGGAGTATGTCTACAGATCCGATCCGACATCGCCTTACTTGTAGAGGTCATATGGCAAATTGGTCTTGGACTAGGACGCAAGTTGCTTTCCTTATTCGATCTTCTGAGACTTTATACACTACGGACTTCATATTGCAACCAGATTCTTCCTTCTATCCACGGTCGAAAATCCATACCGCTATTGCTGAGACACTTCGCTCATTATGTTGCAGAAGGAGTGGGGGAAGATCACATGAACTTCATGCAGTACATGATCACGGCCTGTTGGAGACACGCTTGCGAATGCCTCGAGGTCGATACCCCATCGCCAACATGTTGAATGTTGTCTTCCGTCGGCAAAGTGTTGGCTAATTTCATTTTTCTGATGATAGGTGTTTCCTTTTTTATGTAGATTTCCATCTGATTTGCTTCAGCTTGTCCTCTCCTAGTTTACATGCTCGTTTCGTCTTGTGTTTTGACTCAGTACCGCTCCAGTTCTATTGTAAAATGTGTATAGACGAAGTATATACACTCCTGGAAATTGAAATAAGAACACAGTTAATTCATTGTCCCAGTAAGGGGAAACTTTATTGACACATTCCTGGAGTCAGATACATCACATGATCACTCCGACAGAACCCCAGGCACATAGACACAGGCAACAGAGCATGCACAATGTCGGCACTAGTACAGTGTATATCCACCTTTCGCAGCAATGCAGGCTGCTATTCTCCCATGGAGACGATCGTAGAGATGCGCGATGTAGTCCTGTGGAACGGCTTGCCATGCCATTTCCACCTGGCGCCTCAGTTGGACCAGCGTTCGTGCTGGACGTGCAGACCGCGTGAGACGACGCTTCATCCAGTCCCAAACATGCTCAATGGGGGACAGATCCGGAGATCTTGCTGGCCAGGGTAGTTGACTTACACCTTCTAGAGCATGTTGGGTGGCACGGGATACATGCGGACGTGCATTGTCCTGTTGGAACAGCAAGTTCCCTTGCCGGTCTAGGAATGGTAGAACGATGGGTTCGATGACGGTTTGGATGTACCGTGCACTATTCAGTGTCCCCTCGAAGATCACCAGAGGTGTACGGCCAGTGTAGGAGATTTTCTCCCCACACCATGATGCCGGGTGTTGGCCCTGTGTGCCTCGAACGTATGCAGTCCTGATTGTGGCGCTCACCTGCACGGCGCCAAACACGCATACGACCATCATTGGCACCAAGGCAGAAGCGACTCTCATCGCTGAAGACGACACGTATCCATTCATCCCTCCATTCACGCCTGTCGCGACACCACTGGAGGCGGGCTGCACGATGTTGGGGCGTGAGTGGAAGACGGCCTAACGGTGTGCGGGACCGTAGCCCAGCTTCATGGAGACGGTTGCGAATGGTCCTCGCCGATACCCCAGGAGCAACAGTGTCCCTAATTTGCTGGGAAGTGGCGGTGCGGTCCCCTACGGCACTGCGTGGGATCCTACGGTCTTGACGTGCATCCGTGCGTCACTGCGGTCCGGTCCCAGGTCGACGGGCACGTGCACCTTCCGCCGACCACTGGCGACAACATCGATGTACTGTGGAGACCTCACGCCCCACGTGTTGAGCAATTCGGCGGTACGTCCACCCGGCCTCCCGCATGCCCACTATACGCCCTCGCTCAAAGTCCGTCAACTGCACATACGGTTCACGTCCATGCTGTCGCGGCATGCTACCAGTGTTAAATACTGCGATGGAGCTCCGTATGCCACGGCAAACTGGCTGACACTGACGGCTTCGGTGCACACATGCTGCGCAGCTAGAGCCATTCGACGGCCAACACCGCGGTTCCTGGTGTCTCCGCTGTGCCGTGCGTGTGATCATTGCTTGTACAGCCCTCTCGCAGTGTCCGGAGCAAGTATGGTGGGTCTGACACACCGGTGTCAATGTGTTCTTTTTTCCATTTCCAGGAGTGTATATACATGAGCGTATACAGTCCTTGCAATCAGATTGGAATTTTTCTTAGTATGCTGTTCAGAATATAATCTGATCTCGTTATGGTTCTGCTATTAGATTCTATATAAAAATCGATAAAACATATATCTAAAAATACAAAATAAGTAACAATTTAATAAACTAATCAAATATAAAACACTATATAAAAATTGTTTATAGATGTTACGAGAGCTCAGCGGTGGTTTGTCGGCTATGATATAGTTCTCTTTCTTCTGTTATTTTGTTATCATAATTAATTTTTCTCCCATTTGCCGTTCATATTATGTTATGATTTGACTATGGTGTACGGAAGTTTCATGATAGTACCAAGTCACACTGACAATAAAAATGAATCACTGGGTCCCGTGTTCGAGCCCCGGCCGGGTCGGGGATTTTCTCCGCACGGGGACTGGGTGTATATTTTGTCATCATCATTCGGGACGTCCCGAGACTGGATATGGAATGATTTAGGAACTTGTACGGGCGCTGACGGCCACGATGTTGAGTGCCCCACGAACCAACGTCATCATCATCCCTGCTTGGGGGTACGGACTCACCGGTTATCAGCAAGTAACGGTTCCACCAGCACATAGGTGGGGGGCCTGAGTTTTTTTTTCGCAACTCTTCGGAAATATTCGTGCCCCATCGCTAAAATCCGCTCTTATGCGGCCAGCTCTACAACAGCACAAAGAAAATCTATCAGGTACAGTCCAGCCTGTAGGAACAATGTAACTTCCCACATTGCGTTGCACCAAAAAATATCATTAACAAATCCTCAGTGAGATTACATAGCTCTATAAAATCATTACTCACCTTTGTCTTGTAGAATGCACTGTTAATAATTTCAGGCAAGGGAATTCCATGGTCGTGTTTTGCGAGTTCAGAAAACAAATATTTTCATAAGCATAAATCTCCACAACACAGATGAAACGCTGTCACCACAATGAAATGAAATACCTATTTATAAACAAGCAATATAAAGAGAATTAGGTTACATATCAAGTGAGTTGTGAATCAATGTAATGGCTTCACGCTATTGCCTTAAGTATATTTTCCGTACAGAATTTCTGCAGCTTCAAACTCTCATCACTTGAACATAATGTTAGAATATAGAGAGTTTCCCTAAAACCGTCGAACTCAGTCTTACATTCATGGAAGAACTTCCACAGGTTCATCCAGCTTAGAGTAAGTACTGAATATATTTAAATTGAGCACACTGTATTGATAGACATAAAGATTTATGTTACTCATCCAAAATTCTAACAGAAGCAAGGCAAAGAAGGGAATTTTATATCAGTGAAGGAAAACACATAAATACACGTTTGTTTTCCGAAAAGAGAAATAAATCTGAAACATACACACTACACAGCACCAGAACGTACCAGATACAGTACCCTTCCCCGTCTTAATCTTCCATCATACAATTAAATCCGCTGTTCAGCATGGTTTGAAAAAAGATCATCTCTGTAAATTTTGTCCATCTAATTATATGAATTTTGACACAAAAAGGAAATGTCTGTAGCTTATAAATGAACGCCACATGAAGGAAAAGACTCAGATATTTACTGTCGAAATCAGGATGCAATTTTTATGTCACAGAATAGAACAAACAAATTATGCCACTCTCCACCTGGTAACTACATTGTCAGAACGTTGTCCAGTTTATCAGATCAGTGAATCGAAATAAATCTTTTGCATGCGCCGCGAAATGTAGGCTTTCTGTATAATGCTAGTAGCTGGATTAATTTGGTACAAGCTCTCAATTAAAAGTAACATGTATTATATTGCTGTTTTAATAATTAGCAGAACTATCCTGGTAGGGTCACCAAATGAAAGATAGACCTACCTGTTTTATGCTATTGGCAGGATTTAAATTAATTAATTCGTAAGAATTAAATGGGTATCGTGGAAGCCCTTAAAAAAGGAAGAAAGTAGAAGTAGTGATAACGTTGCGGAGGAACTCGTTCTGACTTCCTGTCAGTACTAGGATTTTTATCTGTCTCCTTTAACTATATTCACTTCCGGAAATGTTTGTTGATGTGAAAATTGCCGATGTACACCACTATTCGCCATCCACGCTAAAGTTCAGGTCTCCCTATAACTGACTGTGTGCAGTTTCCAAGGTCAGAGGAAGGCAACAGCATACCACTTCAATGGGACTATGGCTAGAAAGATATTGTGGTGTACAAGCCAATCTTCGGCTTCATAACAGCTTTACTTTTCTACTTAAAGTCACTAAATCGTTTGCGTGACCACCTGCTTCGCCGAATTTAAGATGCCTTCTTTCGAGGTGAAGTACCAGATATAGGAGTATGAAACTGGAATTTGATTGCAATAATCACACGTCTGTTGGCTGAAACTGATACACAATATTTTATTCAAAATAGTTTCCATTGCTATTTATACATTGCTCCCACCTCTGCGGCAGGCTATCAATGCCACTCTAATGAAACAGTTCGTCTTTTAAAGCGAACCAATCAGCGTGTCATTTTCGTACATTTTCACAGGAACTGATGCGTTGTTCAGCGAGAGCGTGTCCCAGTGATGCAAACAGATGATAATCGGAAGGAGCCAAGTCAGGAGAATAAGCCGCATGCCTTAATATTTCACAGCTGAACGCCTCGATCGTTTACGTGAACCGTTTGCCTGTGTGTGATGGGGCGTTAACAATGGAATATTATGATTTCGTATTGCCTTTTTCCAAATTCCGGTCGTTTTTCATTCTCTGTTGTTAGCAAACAGTGTTAACGGTTTCACCAGGTTTCAGCAGCTCATAACATATGACACCTTTCCTTTTAACGCGATTTTGTGTTGCAGTGAATGTCGATGGTTTGCCTGGATTCACACATGATATACGAAACTCAGGATTCTAAAAATATATCCATTTATCATCACGTGTCACTACTCTGTGGAGAAACAACTTTCTTTTGTATATAGCGAGCAGCATTTTACAAGTGGTCTTTCGATTTGCTTGCTGTCTTTCATTGAGTTCATGCGGATCACATTTTTCCACTTTCTGCACCGTTCCCATGGATTTCAACAGAGGAGAAACGGCTTTCTGCGTCACATTCAATTGTTGCACGAGTTTCTGTTGAGTCTGAGTCTCATCTTCATCCAATAAGGCCTGCAATTCGTTGTCTTCGAACTTTTTCGGTGATTTCCCTCGCTCGTCGATTCTCATGTCAAAATCACCACTTTTGAATTTTTCTAACCACTCTAAAAACTGTGTTTCCCCAACAGCATGTTCGCCGAAAGCTTCGACTAGCATTCGGTGCGGTTGTGAAGCAGTTTTCTTCAAATGGCAACAGAAAACCAATACTGTCCGCAAATCGTAGTTCGTAGGCACAAAACTGGACATGTTTATGGGATTGAAACAGACACTGACGTATGGAACTTGGGTTACGGTGTGTTGACATTCGTCGCCAGCCATTACAGGGAGCAGATGGAGCTGTAGAGAAGGTCCGACGGGGCCTAAAATGACAGCTAGCATCATCTGTAGGGAATTTCCAGTTTCATTCTTCGACACCTGTTAAGTCTCTGACATTGCAGACTGATGGATGTTATGGTACAGCGATGTACTGGTTATTGTTATTATTGATCGTGTTACTTTCAGAGGAACCATCCCAGCATTTGCCGCAAATACTTACGGAGACTTAACGAAACTACCGAAATCCAAAATAACGGTGGTCAAATAGAGATTTGATCCAGTGCCATTTTGAAAGCGAGTTCAATATACGAGGTTGTGCGGCAGTAACTGTGTGCATGAAGAGTGCACAGTCAAACTAGCCTATATACTGAAAAATATAGAAAAAATTCATCCCTCCACCGACGAATGGAGAGGCCTACGATAGGACATGTTCTAAAAAATCACCTGACGTCAACAAAGTGACCCCCTTTTAAGGTCACGATACA
The DNA here is from genome assembly GCF_023897955.1 of Schistocerca gregaria. NCBI lineage: Eukaryota > Metazoa > Arthropoda > Insecta > Orthoptera > Acrididae > Schistocerca > Schistocerca gregaria. Next base: position 129,846,296 of record NC_064921.1, on the reverse strand, counting down.
ATTGCACCGACATCGGGGCATTACGCCGTGCACCATTGCATGTGCAGTCTGATTTAGTTACTTTTATGTTCCACGGATCAGTTTGCACGACGGATCGTCATGGTCTGTAACGAGTCATTTTACATTCATATTGCAGATTAATTTGTACATCCATTTGTACTCTAAACATCACCATATAACTATTTTTCCCCCGATATGGAAACTAGATATACAGATTGAGTTAGCAATTAATACCGACCACCTTTTACACATTACAAACATAGAAATTCTTCTACGGGATGGAAGGAGCAGTCGAGGAGAAACTATTTCAATATGTTTTCAAACTTTACCTTGCTCTCTGCTAGACATATATCGCTGGGTAAGTGGAGAAAATTTTTGTTGCAGTTTTGTGCACCCCTTTCTGAGCTAAAGACAGCCTCAATGTTGAGTAATGAATGTCACTTTTTCCTAGTATTGTAATTATGTACCTCATTATTCCTTTTGAAATGCTGTGGATTATTTACAACAAACTTTATGAAGGAATAAATATAGTGTAAAGCAGTAGTAAGAATGTTCAACTCGTTAAACAGACGTCTACAAGATGATCTCGAGTGATCATCACATATTATTCCTACTGCACGTTCTTGGGCAATGAAGATCTTCTGTCTTAATGATGAATTAAGGCAGAATATTATTCCAAATGACATTACTGAATGAAAATAACCAAAATATGTCAACATACTGATTTCTGTCTACTCAAAATTTGCTATGATTCTAAGTGCAAATGTGGCTGATCTAAATTGTTTTAGGAGTTGAAAAATGTGATTTTTCCAATTTAAATTCTCATCAGTATGGACACCTAAGAATTTTGAATTTTCACCCTATGTATTATTTCATCACCATGTGTTACACTTATCACTGGTGCAGTACCCCTATAGATGCAGAACTGAATACAATGTGTCTTTGTGAAATGCAGGTGATACCATTCGCAGAAGACCAGTCAATGATACTTTTCAAAAAATTTGTTCACTATTTCTTCCATTTCTGTATACATACTAGGAGTGATTAGAATACTGGTATTATCTGCAAAAAGAACTAATGCTGCTTGTTGTACATTAGACGGTACACCATTTACATATATGAGAAACTGTAGTGCCTTGGAGACACCCACACATGATTTCTCCCCAGTGAGAATTGTGCCCCTGCTTTCTGTTGGTTTAATTACTACTAAGTACAATTTTCTGTATTCTCTTGGGTAGATATGACATGATCCATTGGTTGACTATACCATCAATTCCATAAAACTTCAATTTCTCTATGAGTATACTATGATTCACTCAATGAAATGCCTTGAATGGATCACAGAAAATACCTACCGGTGCTATTTTGTTATTTAATACATGTAATATCTGCTGTGTGAACACGTAAATGGCATTGTCAGTAGAGCAACCCTTCCGAAATCCCAACTGTGATTTTCTGAGGATGTTATTATTTCCAAGGTGAGATACTATTCTAGAATACATCACCTTCTCAAACATTTTGGAAAATGTTGTCTGCAGTGAAATAGGTCTTCCTGATGTCTCTCTTATCATCTTTCTTAAAGAGGTGATAACAACGGCATATTTTAGTCTCTCTGGAAAAATGCCTTGAGTTAGTGATGCATTACATATTTCTGACAATACCGGAGTGGGAACAAATCTATAGTACCCTATTGGAAACACCACCAAACCGGAAGAGCTTCTATTCTTTAGAACGTATGACTCTCCTAATGACAGAAGTAGAAGTTGGTGGTACAGTCATACGGTGTAATTTTATGAGAGTTACTTCTTCAACATAATGCTGTGATCTTTCTCTTGAACTGTCGGACCCTGTGCTTTCTACTATGTTTAAAAAATGATTATTAAATACATTTGGTACCTATGAATTGTCATTGAGAACCCTTAAATTCAATTCAAACTCGACTCCCATCCATTGGATGACTCTCTTCGGAAGTCAAATCAGTTTATTAAAGCTTTCATTAACGATTATGTTAACAGTTGCAGTATTTTCTTCGGTCGAAGTGCAACTTCCATACAAGTAGAACATGGATTGTCATTCATCTCGCTACGGTCGCATGTTCGAATCCTGCCTCGGGCATGGTGTGTGTGATGTCCTTAGGTTACTTAGATTTCAGTAATTCTAAGTTCTAGAGGATCGATGACCTCAGAAGTTGAGTCCCCTAGTGCTCAGAGCCATTTGAGCCACTTTGTCATTCATCTCAAGTTCAGTACAAGGAACAAGCAGTTTGTGGCATTTCGATGAGAAATATAACAACAGGGATGTGTCTCGGAATCTATGGCTGAAATATCTTTTTGTAACCGTTAGTTTCCAGGAATCTCCTAATTTTATAGCCATTAATAAGAAGTTATCCATCTATATCAGTCTCATGTCTATAACTAATTAAGCATCTCATCTGTACCACTCGAAAATCCTTTATCGATACCTTAAGGTGTCGATTACAAACTGAAAAAAAAAGTGTTTTCAAGTGAGAAAGATAACATACCTCGGTTTTGAGGCTTAATGTTATTGTAGTAGATCCTTCTTGGTTTATGAGTTGTTTCTTGGGTTACGATTTTTTTTAGACAGGCTTTAGATATCTTCGATTTATTATTTATGACTACACGTGTTATGATCCTGTTATGTGATTTGCAAATGTGGTGCATTTGTTTCCACTTTTCGGTGCTTTAAGTATTCACAGCTTCTTACTCCAAACTTAATTGCGCTGAAAGTCGCTGGAATTTTATTAACGCATATCTGTTTTACTGAGTTTATTTGAAACTGTGCAGAGAGTTTGTAATCTTGCTTTTCAGAGTCACTACTAATCATCTAGCGTACTGGTACGTAATGAAATGTTGCTCTCTTCACCTCATATTTTCGTAAAACTCGTCTGGTTATTCCAGTAAATGAGGAAAGTGCGTAGAGTACTCGCCTGTCCTTTTTATAGGCAGATGTAGCTCATTCACATACATCTGGCGTCATTTTAATAAGAAAAGCCGCAATGGAGTAGAAGAACTTGTCTCAAGGGAATTCCCTTCACTCACGTTTTGTCATCCACCATGTCCAGTGAGGCTCGAACTGATATCGCCAAAAACTGACGGCGGAGATAGGACGCAGTACGGCGAAGTTCTCGGCCGAATTTATGGGACGATCCCTAGCGACGGCATCGCCGACTTTGTTCGGTGCCAGTGTTATCGCAGCCTGAGGTACAGCTCAAGTGACTTTATATTTTTTTATCATTTTATTTACCATATTCAGTAAGAAATATCAGAACATTCAAATTCTACATTGACATCTATCTGAAACTAGTTCATCATCGCTACAGAGAGCCTGTATTTCTGTTATTGTAACGAAACCATCGAATGGTGGGACCGGTGACGAGGTATACTCTTTCTCGAAGTGCCATGGAGTAGGAGGACATCGCATTGCAAACATACTTGGTAAATACGTTAGTGCCACGTATTTCTAAATGTAAATACTATTGGACTACGATTCCAAGTCCTAAATCTCTGGACGACACCTATGACAGAACGATATTCGTTATTTGGAACAGATAATTCACGGAGATATTATTGTCAACGCAGAACCGTCTGTTGTGATGGCCACACTGTTTTGGAGTTCTGCAACGAAATGATAAGCTGCTAAAGCAGCGAATTTTGAATTAGACAGTTAAGTAGGACCAGGCTCTGGATAGCTAGTGTCGTGTATAGTTTTCTTTTTAAAATAAAATGTTGTTCCTCCTTTCGTTGACGGAATATTTATCGCAACAGTACAGTGTTTGATCCAGATCCCTGGCTAAAATTTATCTACGAGTAAGTAAGATAGTAGTCGCATATTTTCCCTTCATTCAGAGCGCTGAGCATCTTATGTAGATTCAGATTCTTCTCTTAATAAATAAATGAAACTGGCAAATTTATAAATTGCCATTACACGACGCGCCCGCGAGTGATCATAAATGTGTTTTGTGCTGATTGCTCGACATCCACAGCAGTCGCTGAATTCAAATTTGACAGCTGGTGCATCCGCGTTTCACGCTGTATGTTAACGTTATTACATGACTTGCATGCGTGAGGTGCGTCTGTGTATTTCGAGTGGCTAAGTGGATTTCGGGATGAATGAAAACTTACTATTCTGTATCTACGGTGCTATATAGCGTAATTCGGTGGCCCATCCCTCTGACGTTTTATGCAACCCGCAATGTTATATCTGGTCTTCAAAAACCATGCGCGAGATTTTCATACTCTGTCGCTCACTACACACCAACTTTTAGTTCTACAAGAAATGAATAGGATCATTTTTGTAGAAAATTTACTGTAGCTTTTTGTATCGGGGTCACTTACAATGGAGGCCGTAGTTTCCTAATTATTCAAAAAATACGTATAAAAATGAGCTTCAAATGATGTAACCCCACTCCCACACTCAGCGCGCACTGGTCAAAAGTTCCTGCATGTTGTCCGTGGCACTCTTTCCCATCACTGTGCAAAAATTAGTGACTGCACAAATTATTTCCCACATTAAATCATTTTTAGTCTTCGTTTCCTGTCGTTAGAGTGACCCGCATTAATCAAACACTATGTTGTTGTTGTGGTCTTCAGTCCTGAGACTGGTTTGATGAAGCTCTCCACGCTACTCTATCCTGTGCAAGCTTCTTCATCTCCCAGTACTTACTGCAACATACATCCTTATGAATCTGCTTAGTGTATTCATCTCTTGGTCTCCCTCTACGATTTTTATTCTCCACGCTGCCCTCCAATGCTACATTTGTGATCCATTGATGCCTCAAAACATGTCCTACCAAAGGGCCTCTTCTTTTTGAAAAGTTGTGCCACAAACTCCTCTTCTCCCTAATTCTATTCAATACCTCCTCATTAGTTATGTCATCTACCCATCTAATCGTCAGCATTCTTCTGTAGCACCACATTTCGAAAGCTTCTGTTCTCTTCTTGTCCAAACTATTTATCGTCCATGTTTCACTTCCATACATGGCTACAGTCCATACAAATACTTTCACAAACGACTTCCTGACACCTAAATCTATACTCGATGTTAACAAATTTCTCTTCTTCAGAAATGCTTTCCTTGCCATTGCCAGTCTACATTTTATATCCTCTCTACTCCGACCGTCATCAGTTATTTTGCTCCAAAAATAGCAAAACTCCTTTACTACTTTAAGTGTCTCATCTCCTATTCTAATTCCCTCAGCATCACCCGATTTAATTTGACTACATTCCATTATCCTCGTTTTGCTTTTGTCAATGTTCATCTTATATCCTCCTTCAAGAAACTGTCCATTCCGTTCAACTGCTCCTCCAAGTCCTTTGCTGTCTCTGACAGAATTACAATGTCATCGGTGAACCTCAACGTTTTTATTTCTTCTCCATGAATTTTAATGCCTACTCCGAATTTTGCTTTTGTTTTCTTTACTGCTTGCTCAATATACGGATTGAATAACATCGGGGAGAGGCATCTAACACTAATGAAGTGCAAATTCTCGTTAGTGTAAATTTTACGTATTAATTTTTGGATTTTAACGGCATAAAATTTAATTAACGTCGCTGTATTGGTCAGGCCATCTGACTACGGAACTATCGTACTTGTAAGAGTTACCTCTGTATCGAATTGTCAACGTAATTAGTATTATCGTAACGTTAACAAGAGCTGTTTTTCGATCGTTACCCTCACGGGCATGTTTGAAATAAAAATATTAACGAAATAGCCGCTGGCATAACAGTGCAAGAAATAGACCTCAAAAAACGTCGAATATCTGGGACAGATCGTCTAGTCGTAAATTCATATACATTGGTAGTAAGGAGTGACAAGAACAACATACGACAAATCTTGACTTGTGATGGACGAGTGTACTTTCATACATATTTCTTGAAAAACTGAAAACCTACAACGAAAACGTATCCCAATGCAAAATTCCTTACAACAAAGATCTTGCTAGTTTCTGATGTACAATTGGTTGCGTGTAGCGAGCGACAGAATACGAAAATGTCGCACGTGTTATCGAAGAGGAGAAACAACTCTAAGGTTGCATAAAACGACAGCGATAGGGGCAGCTGAATCATCATGTGTAGTTGTGGTTGATCTCGTTTAAAATCAGATAACGATAATTATTTAATTACCTTATTCGTACTTTTTGTGTGCTTCAGTAAAGATGTAGGGCGAGTAAAAGAATACAGCGTTATTGATTTTGTGTTGGAACGTTTTTCTTTCTTTTTACCTCAATGTGCAATGAGCAACCATAGTCCTGCCTTGCTTGGCTGTGGTTCTAGGCGCTCCAGTGTGGAACCGCGCGACCGCTACGGTCGCAGGTTCGAATCCTGCCTCGGGCATGGATGTATGTGATGTCCTTAGCTTAGTTAGGTTTAAGTAGTTCTAAGTTCTAGTTGACTGATGACCTCAGATGTTGAGTCCCATAGTGCTCAGAGCCATGTGAACCATTTTTCCTTGGCTGTTGGTGACAGCGCCTGGGGTTCGCCTTCCACTGTGGCAGAGCACAACTGCCAAAAAAAAAAAAAAAAAAAAAAAGCCAGTAGCTGCGCCAGAGCGAGTTGTCGGGTGTCGTGCTCTTAAAGCATGGACTAGTCTGCTGTACAGATGTGTGAACCGGCCAGTGACGAGGGCTGTTGGCAACAGTGGCGACGAGACTTGGATGCGTTGCACAGCTACGCAGGGGCGACGCTTGATCTTCTTTGTTTCTACATTGGCCAGTTCAGGATTACTTATTATTCATCTACATCTACATTGATATCCCACAAATTACAGAGCCTGACAAAGGGTTCATCGAACCACCTTCACAATCATTGTCTATTATTCCATTCTCGAACAGTAAATGGAAAAAAACGGACACCTATATCGTTCCGTGCGAGCTCTGATTTCCATTTTATTACGACAATCGTTTCTCCCTACGTAGATCGGCGCATACAAAGTATTTTCACATTCGGAGGAGGAAGTTGGTGATTGAAATGTCGTGAGAAAATTCTGCCGCAACGAGAAAACGTCTTTTTTTAACGATGCCCACCCCTAATCGTGCATCTAGTCAGTGATACACTCTCCCCTATTTCACGACAATACAAAACGTGCTGCACTACTGTGAACTTTCAGTCAGTCCTATCTTGTACGGATCCAAGATCGCGCAACAGCATTCCAAACGAGGACGGACAAGCGTTGTTTACGCATTCTCTTTAGCAGAGCTGTTACATTTTCTAAGTGTTGTGTCATAAAGCACAGTTTTCGGTTTTTCTTCACCACATCATTTTCTATGTTCTCTTTCCAACCTAAGTTGTTCTTAAGTGTAGTTCTTAGGCATTTAGTTCTACTTACGGCCTTTAGGTTTGGCTGATTTATCGTTAACCCTTTTAGCACCCATGTGTGTGACCTCACACTTTTCAATATTTAGTGCCAATTGCCAATTTTCGCACCGTACGGCTATCTTTTCTAAATCGTTTGCAGTTGTTCATATTGTCTCCTAAATCGTATAGATAAGGAACAGCAGGGGGCCTATAACACTATCTCTGGGAACGGCAGAAATCACTTCTGTTTCACTCGAAGATTTTCCGTCACTTACTACGAACATGAAAGGGAAACAGTGGTTGGGAATGGAGTCAGACAGGGTTGTAGTCTCTCCTCGTAGTTATTCAATCTTTATATATAGGAAGCAGTAAAGGAAACAAAAGAAAAATTCGGAGCAGGTATTAAAATCCATGGAGAAGAAATAAAAACTTTCAGGTTCGCCGATGACATTATAATTCTGTCACGGACAGCAAAGGACTTGCAAGAGCAGTTGAACGGAATGGATAGTGTCTTGAAAGGATGATATACGATGAACATCAAAGAAAGCAAATCGAGGATAATGGAATGTAGTCGAATTAAGTCGGGTGATGCTAAGGAAATTGCATTAGGAAATGAGACACTTAAAGTAGTAAAGGTGTTTTGCTATTTGGGGAGGAAAATAACTGATGATGGTCGAAGTAGAGAGGATATAAAATGTAAACTGGAAATGGCAAGGAAAGTATTTCTGAAGAAGAGAAATTTGTTACCATCGAGTATAGGTTTAAGTGTCAGGAAGTCGTTTCTAAAAGTATTTGTATGGAGTGTAGCCATGTATGGAAGTGAAACATGGACGATAAATAGTTTGGACAAGAAGAGACTAGAACCTTTCGAAATGTGGTGCTACAGAAGAATGTTGAAGATTAGATGGGTAGATCACTTAACTAATGAGGAAGTATTGAATAGGATTGGGGAGAAGAGAAGTTTGTGTCACAACTTGACTAGAAGAAGGGATCTGTTGGTAGGACATGTTCTGAGGCATCAAGGGATCATCAGTTTAGTATTGGAGGGAAGCGTGGAGGGTAAAAATCGTAGAGGGAGACCAAGAGATGAATACACTACGCAGATTCAGAAGGATGTAGGTTGCAGTAGGTACTGGGAGATGAAGCAGCTTGCACAGGATAGAGTAGCATGGAGAGCTGCATAAAACCAGTCTCAGGACTGAAGACCACAACAACAACATACTACGAACTGTGACCACTCTGACAGGAAATCAGGGATCAAGTCACACAGCTAAAACGATATTCCACAAGCACTCAATTTCACTACAAGCCGCTTGTGTGATACAGTGTCAAAAGCCTTATGGAAATAAAAAAGTCCGAATCAGTTTGATATCCTTTGCCAATATCACTCAACACATCGTGTGAGTAAAGAGCTAGTTGTGTTTCACAAGAATGGTACTATCTAAATCCGTGTTGACTGTGTGTCAATGGACCGTCCTCTTCGAGGTAATTAATAATGTTCGAATACAATATATGTTCAAAAATACTGTTGCATATCGAGAGTAATAAGTATGGAACAATTGCATCAGCGTACCCTCGAAGGAACCTAACTGGTATAGAGTTTGGATCCGAAGACTTGCATTTCGCAAGTGATTTAAGTTGCTTAACTACTCCGTGAATACCTACTTGTACGTAATTCATGTTGGCGACTTTTCGTGATTCGAGTTCTGGAGTATTATTCAGTATGTTGTCCGCCAAGCTGCAAGGCCTTTAAGTATGGAGCAGCTACTGTCATATTGGGAACCAGAAGTTAATGATTTCTTAGTGTCAGGCAGTGGGCCCTTCAGGGTGATGAGCTTGTTTAATTCCCGGAGTGGCTGGCCGATGGGTTTGGCTGCGATACAGTCTCCAAGCTGATAGGGGACAGAACAGCGGTGGAGAAGCAGTATCAAGATGGGCATCTATTATTTTTTGTTTGGTCATCAGTCTACTGACTGGTTTGATGCGGTCCGCCACGAATTCCTTTCCTGTGCTAACCTCTTCATCTCAGAGTAGCACTTGCAACCTACGTCCTCAATTATTTGCTTGACGTATTCCAATCTCTGACTTCCTCTACAGTTTTTGCCCTCTACAGCTCCCTCTAGTACCATGGAAGTCATTCCCTCATGTCTTAGCAGATGTCCAATCATCCTGTCCCTTCTCCTTATCAGTGTTTTCCACATATTCCTTTCCTCTCAGATTCTGCGTGGAACCTCCTCATTCCTTACCTTATCAGTCCACCTAATATGAACATTCGTCTATAGCACCACATCTCAAATGCTTCGATTCTCTTCTATTCCGGTTTTCCCACAGTCCATGTTTCACTACCATACAATGCTGTACTCCAGACGTACATCCTCAGAAATTTCTTCCTCAAATTAAGGCTGGTATTTGATATTACTAGACTTCTCTTGGCCAGAAATGCCTTTTTTGCCATAGCGATCAGTGAATCGTATCATTGACATCCTTTCACCTTGTATTTTAATTCCACTCCTGAACCTTTCTTTTATTTCCATCATTGCTTCCTCGATGTACAGATTGAAGAGTAGGGGCGAAAGGTTACAGCCTTGTCTTACTCCCTTCTTAATAAGAGCACTTCGTTCTTGATCGTCCACTCTTATTATTCCCTCTTGGTTGTTGTACATATTGTATATGACCCGTCTCTCCCTATAGCTTACCGCTGCTTTTTCGGAATCTTGAAAAGCTTGCACCATTTTATATTGTGGAACACTTTTTCCAGGTCGACAAATCCTATGAACGTGTCTTGATTTTTCTTTAGCCTTGCTTCCATTATTAGCCGTAACGTCAGAATTGCCTCTCTCGTGCCTTTACTTTTCCTAAAGCCGAACTGATCATCACCTAGCGCATTCTCAATTTTTTTTCCATTCTTCTGTATATTATTCTTGTAAGCAGCTTCGATGCATGAGCTGTTAAGCTGATTGTGCGATAATTCTCGCACTTGTCAGCTCTTGCCGTCTTCGGAATTGTGTGGATGATGCTTTTCCGAAAGTCAGATGGCACGTCGCCAGACTCATATATTCTACACACCACCGTGAATAGTCGTTTTGTTGCCACTTCCCCTAATGATTTTAGAAATTCTGATGGAATGTTATCTATCCCTTCTGCCTTATTTGACCGTAAGTCCTCCAAAGCTCTTTTAAATTCCGATTCTAATACTGGATCTCCTATCTCTTCTAAATCGACTCCTGTTTCTTCTTCTATCACATCAGACAATTCTTCACCTTCACAGAGGCTTTCAATGTATTCTTTCCACCTATTGGCTCTCTCCTCTGCATTTAACAGTGGAATTCCCGTTGCACTCTTAATGTTACCTCCGTTGCTTTTAAGGTCAGCAAAGGTTGTTTTGACTTTCCTGTATGCTGAGTCTGTCCTTCCGACAGTCATACCTTTTTCGATGTCTTCACATTTTTCCTGCAGCCATTTCGTCTTAGCTTCCCTGCACTTCCTATTTATTTCATTCCTCAGCGACTTGTATTTCTGTATTCCTGATTTTCCCGGAACATGTTTTTACTTCCTCCTTTCATCCATCAACTGAAGTATTTCTTCTGTTACCCATGGTTCCTTCGCAGCTACCTTCTTTGTACCTATGTTTTCCTTTCCAACTTCTGTAATGGCCCTTTTTAGAGATGTCCATTCCTCTTCAACTGTGTTGCCTACTGCGCTATTCCTTATTGCTGCATCTATAGTGTTAGAGAACTTCAAACGTATCTCGTCATTCCTTAGATCTTCTGTATCCCACTTCTTAGCGTATTGATTCTTCCTGACTAATGTCTTGAACTTCAGCCTACTCTTCATTACTACTATATTGTGATCTGAGTCTATATCTGCTCCTGTGTACGTCTTATAATCCAGTATCTGATTTCGTAATCTCTGTCTGACCATGATGTAATCTAATTGAAATCTTCCCGTACCTCCCAGCATTTTCCAAGTATACCTCCTCCTCTTGTGATTCTTGAACAGGGTATTCGCTAATACTACCTGAAACTTGTAACAGAACTCAATTAGTCTTTCTCCTCTTTCATTCCTTGTCCCAAGCCCATATTCTCCTCTAACCTTTCCTTCTACTCCTTCCCCTACAACTGCATTCCAGTCGCCCATGACTATTAGATTTTCGTTCCCCTTTACATACTGCATTACCCTTTCAATATCTTCATACACTTTCTCTATCTGTTCATCTTCAGCTTGTGACGTCGGCATGTATACCTGGACTATCGTTGTCGGTGTTGGTCTGCTGTCGAATCTGATTTGAACAACCCGGTCACTGAACTGTTCACAGTAACAGACTCTCTGCCCTATCTTCCTATTCATAACGAATCCTACACCTGTTATACCATTTTCTGCTGCTGTTGATATTACCCGATACCCATCTGACCAGAAATCTTTGTCTTCCTTCCCCTTCACTTCACTGACCCCTACTATATCTAGATTGAGCCTTTGCATTTCCCTTTTCAGATTTTCTAGTTTCCCTACCACGTTCAAGCTTCTGACATTCCACGGCCCGACTCGTAGAACATTATCCTTTCGTTGATTATTCAATCTTTTTCTCATGGTAACCTCCCCCTTGGCAGTCCCCTCCCGGAGATCCGAATGGGGTACTATTCCGGAATATTTTGCCAAAGGTGAGATCATCATGACACTTCTTCAAGTACAGGCCACATGTCCTGTGGATACACGTTACGTGTCTTTAATGTAGTGGTTTCCATTGCCTTCTGCATCCTCATGTCGTTGATTATTGCTGATTTTGCCGCCTTTAGGGGCAATTTCCCACCCATAGGACAAGAGAGTGCCCTGAAACTCTATCCGCTCCTCCACCCTCTTCGACAAAGCTGTTGGCAGAATGAGGCTGACTTCTTATGCCGGAAGTCTTCGGCCGCCATTGCTGATTATTTATCAAAATTGAGGCAGTGGTGGGGATCGAACCCGGGACCGAAAGCGTTTTAATTATAAATCAAAGACGCTACCCCTAGCCCACGGTCATCTATAAAGGATCACATCTAGGATCTTTGGAACAGAACACCCAGCTGTACATTGCGAAGCAGGAAGTTGCGGTGAAAGATGTGAAGCGGCATGATAGACTTTCAGTCGAAGCTGGCCATAGCTTGCTGTCAAGATAGGCCTTCGTTCCTATATGAGCGATAGGTGGCACTTGGCTTTGTGGATCCTGGAGATGCAGAGCAACCAGAAGTGTAGTGTTGTTAGCTGTGGTGTCTTTCCGGCCATGATGGTTAATGACAGTTGTTCCATGAGCCATGTGGTGAGGTCGATACCTCGTTTCCAACGAACTTGTGCACCATCCTTGGGTATTTGGGGACGTAGCGCTCTCTGGAGGGGGAACGGTGAAGGCACAATCAGGTGGAGGCCTGAAGGAGTCTTGAAGAGGACGAGACATGAGTCATAGTGTACGAGTGTTTGTGCTACTATGACTTGCTTTCCCAGTGAGAGTATGCTCCAGCAGTGCGTCCTGTGTGATGGGAAACGTTTTAGTTTGGGAGAAGACACGAGTTACGCTGTCATGGCCAGAATACAATGGATCGTTTCTAAAAGGGGTTGGTGACCTGCAGCAGGAAGGACAATGTACGCACCAGGCGATGCATTGAGGGGAGCAGGAAATGGCGCAGTGCCGCTTGCTACGGAGAAATGCTTTAGAAAACTGTCGTGGGAAATTTTCAGCTGGCTACAAACAGACCAGAAATGCAGTTGATCACTTGAAATGCTCATGGTATGCTCGTGATGTATGCGTGTAACTTTTAGGCGTCAGGAGCGGGCATTCGACACAGTTTAAAGGTAGGCCCTTTGCGGTTGGCGGAGGTCGTTTCCACAAGATGAAAGGAATGCTCCCAATGGTTTGAAACAGCGGTGACGTGAAGTATGAAAGGACAACGGTAAGGTACAGTTTGCTACAAAAGACACAAGACCAAAAACTTCGTAGACACTTCTGTGAACCAGCGTCAAGTGTAGAAAAGGGTGCATCACGCTCCGTATTACGCCAAAAGAGAAATTTTGTGTGAACACTGCTTTCACTTTGGCTGACATTGAGCTAGAAATTAGCCGAAGGGCCGTTGAGCTCCTATAGAGGAGAAACGAAACAGCCTCGTAGTTAATTGTTCTTGTGAGAACTGTAAGGGCGTTGGAGCTTACACGCTGCTCCAGCTACGCACGTGCATATCGCCTTATTTTCCAGACTAGGGATGAGTGCATGTTTTCTCGCCTAACGAGAAACATAGGACAGTTTGAGCTGATAAAATCAGTAAAGATTTGTATTAGCTTTTTATAGGATTTCCAGAGGACGAGCACATCACAGCTGAAGGTAAATGCCGCTGGCAGACGAGTAAACTTGTTGGTTCACCAGCTTGCATCCACTGTGAACGCGAGCAACCTCAAGTAATCTTCTGCTCATCTTTTCACAAAAACTAACCATCCTCCGTAGACTTGATTGTCATCCTAAATAGCACCGAACCTAAACAGAAATCGGATGATTTGTCGTAATATTGGCCAACTTCACGGTGTATAAGCAAGAAAAATCTTGTAGAGAAGTTGCTACTTAAATTTGATATTGTTGTGTTCAGTGTTATTTCTGCTGAACAGGACATAATGCGTTATCTTGACAACTGTCCTGGCATTGTCATGTCACAGTCTGTGTAAATTCGTGTACTTATTTGAAAGTAATTCTGTAATTAAACAAATTATTTACAGCTATACACCGATGTGCTGTCACTGAATAAGGGTTCACTCCTACACCAGTCAATAATTCTAGCGACGCGAACGCTCTCACAGGGTGTTTCTGCTGATGTCTGACAAACGTGAAAAAAAGTGGAATGTCAGAAGTGTTCATCGTGTTTAATTCTTCAGAGGGTCTTGTGACCTGTATGTGTTGTTTTATTTTAACTTTTCGCCTTTCGTTTATCAAGCTTGTCTTGGTAGTAGTGAAAAGTCCCCTTAGAAAGATTAATGAATTACTGTGCTGGTAAACCCCTTACGTTATTTGATTTTCAAACAGCTGAGCAAAACTGAACGTGCTCAGACATTTCTCTCTTTACTTATTCTGATCATCAATAAACTGACACATAATGTTTTTTGCGCAACGCAGTCTGACTTTCAATAATCCCTACAAAATAATGGCCCTGACTGACAATACCTATACCTTTCATGAATCACTTACCTCGGAAAATCTTCGTTACTCGAACTACTGCAATACAGCGATCGCCAATACTGCTAGCTAAATAAAAGAATCTAACTACTGAAGGCACTAACTACTGATAGGCATAGTTATCAAATTGAAGATTTTGATAGAGAACAAACAATGTATTTACCTTAATAGTGTTCTAAAGTCATAATATATTAGTTCATGACATCCGGTCTTACAAATTTACTGCCTCTGATGGACACACGTCCAGATCATCGGCTCTCAAAACTCCGCCATCTCTCTCCCCACATCCACCACTGCTGGCGGCTCACCTCCAACTGCGCAACGCTACGCCCTATTCACATCCAACTGCCCATACTACAATAGCGAATATAGAAACAATAACAACCAACCCCAGACTGCACACAGCGCTACGTGGCGTTACCAGCATAAAAACCTAAAGAGCCTACTTACAGTAGTAACAACCGTTACGCAGAAGCTTGATGATTTGTAATTGTTGTCATGCTTTAATTTTGTTAACCTGAGTAACCCTTCAGATTTCCTAAAATGTTTGTTACTTGTTGGCGTGTTTAACATAAATTTGATAACTGAGCATTCATTCACGGTTGAGGTAACCGGTAGATGCGTTGCACCACGAAAAGAGAATTTGCCTTGTTTGATTGTTTGGCTCTCTTGATTAACTTTAACACGGATATTTTTGGACAGTAATGCTTGTGTTTTGATGTTGATACATTTATTGTGCTGTCTTTTGCTCTAACCTTGAATACACTGTTTTGACATGGGCCATTGAACCATTGTTTTATCCCTGCTTTATTTAAAAGATATCTTACGCACATTGTAGTTGAGCTAGTGATAACTTCATGCGTAGTTGCCACAGTTTGGGTGACTGAGATCTATGGCTTCAAATGGCTTTGAGCACTATGCGACTTAACTTCTGAGGTCATCAGTCGCCTAGAACTAAGAACTAATTAAACCTAACTAACCTAAGGACACCACACACATCCATGCCCGAGGCAGGATTCGAACCCGCGACCGTAGCGGTCGCTCGGCTCCAGACTGCAGCGCCTAGAACCACACGACCACTCCGGCCGGTTCCTGAGATCTATGTCGAAGTTTGATTTTTCATCCACGGACTTGCACCGTGAACTCACTCTGGTCCGTTTCCCCATAATTTATTATGGTCTAAGGAACCTTACTAAGTAAATTGTTCTGCTTCAGTATTTAAGAGATTTCTAGTGCCTGAAGCGAAGCGAATGAACTGCTTTTATAACGCTTTGGAACAGAATGAAAATTTGGCTTCTTAATGTAAGTGAGCCTTGTTGTAGAGTTGCACTGTTTTAGCAATAAAAGATTTATTGCCTGAATCGAGTAAATTGCTTCCTGTAATACTTTTGGAACATAAGCGTGTTATGTACACGTCGCCTTGCAGCGTCGACGCTTCCCGTGCATTTCACGGCGAAGAGTGTTGGGTAGACCAGTGACGTGCTTGCTAGCACCGCCACCTCCTTATATGCTTTAGATAGAAACTTAGTTATTGGCATGTTCTAATCCCTCTAGCTGGCAAATTCATAGACTGCAGAGACAGCCCAAACATTTGTCTGACAGAGTGAACGATTTGGGATATGGAATCTCTGATGCTCCGAACAAAGCTAAGGTCAATTAATTACTGCTTGGGGTCAAGACTATGCAAAGAAAGTGAAGCAAAACAGAATGGGATCCCGATCCCAGGATGGTGAGGGAAACATCAAGACAGAAGAGTGTAGAGGGGACAATCATCTGTTGAAAAGGAATATGCCTAGTAACGCAACCTGTTTTGCCAGACTTGAGGATCTGTTTTTTAATGTCATTAAGGTGGTCGATTGTCTTGCTATAGATACTGTTAATCAGGTAGTGAAAAGAAACTTCCTGGCAGATTAAAACTGTGTGCCCGACCGAGACTCGAACTCGGGACCTTTGCCTTGCCCGCGAAAGGCAAAGGTCCCGAGTTCGAGTCTCGGTCGGGCACACAGTTTTAATCTGCCAGGAAGTTTCATATCAGCGCACACTCCGCTGGAGAGTGAAAATCTCATTCTGGAACATCCCCCAGGCTGTGGCTAAGCCATGTCTCCGCAATATCCTTTCTTTCAGGAGTGCTAGTTCTGCAAGGTTCGCAGGAGAGCTTCTGTAAAGTTTGGAAGGTAGGAGACGAGGTACTGGCAGAAGTAAAGCTGTGAGTACCGGGCGTGAGTCGTGCTTCGGTAGCTCAGTTGGTAGAGCACTTGCCCGCGAAAGGCAAAGGTCCCGAGTTCGAGTCTCGGTCGGGCACACAGTTTTAATCTGCCAGGAAGTTTCATATCAGCGCACACTCCGCTGCAGAGTGAAAATCTCATTCTGAGGTAGTGAAAATTTTGTGGTTCTCTGTCACTGTTTTCAGGGTTGTTTGTAATTTGGTATTTCATATGATTTATCCCTTGTGTAAAGGTTCTTTGTTTGAAACGGCCACTGTTTTCTAGCCCATAACGGCTATTTACGTGAAGGCGATTATATTCGGCGCAAGTTTCGAACAAGTTCTTTTCCACGTGCAGTTGGTTGGCGGACACATTGCTGGTTACATGTGAGAAGTGCGTATTGCAGTCTGTCTTTCAGGAGAGGAGGTGGTGGCTGTTGTTGTTTACAGCATTAATAAAAAGTATCGCTGGCGTGTTTTGTGTTCAGAAAGCCATGTGAAGTTTCGCGACTGGGAGCGTCTGGTCTCTGACGTCAGTAGCATTGCTCCAGCAGAAGCTAGGCATGAGCACGCTGGGGGAGTCGGGCGTCTTCCGAATGATAGCACAATTATTATTAAAGGTGTTTCTCGTGCTAGGGAGCGGTGTTTCCGTTGTGAGGAGAAAGAACAAAAATCTTGGAGCTAGTAAATGTTTATGGTCAAAAGAAAAGAACTTACGAAAATTTGTAATATTATGATTTACCCTACTGTAGAAATAAGTTCGTGAAGATATTTTAAGCAAACAAATGATGTTCAAGTTGTTACTCAGTCCTTTCATTAGCAGCAGCTGATTGTGTTTTCTCATTAACTTCCTTCTTAAGGCCCTGCCATGACGACTGTGATCAGTGCAGTCTTGTTGTGCGGGCGAGTGAGGCTGTGGTGGCCAAATTAACTCACCAGGAGCTCACAATTTACAACCATGTCCAGGCTGCTGTGAGGTCTCGAGTACTAAAGTTGGAAAATTATATTGTATTGTTGTTGCGTTCAGATAAACCTTGAATCTCTCCCTGTTGATGGCATCCACGGTTTTGTTTTTATCATTACAGAGTAATTAAGACTGATGTATACTGTTGCTGAAGTTTGCTCTTTTTTTAATTGCTTGTTTAGTGTTAGCTAGGGTGTCAGCTTTTGTTGGGTGCATCGGTCTGCTGTCTGTCTCTTCTCCACACATGTCCTTGGTTTGCTCGGAGTTTTGACCACTACACTGGGAAACTTTAAGAGCCCCCCTCCACCAACCTTATGTATGGCCTATGCACTTTTTCATTTCCACTGTCTCCTCTCTCTTTTGTTCGAACTGCTACTATCTCCATCCATCATTCTTTCTCTTTTACTCGCGCTGACCATCACCGTATTCTCTCTCTTTAGCTCCTCAGCCGTGCATGTTTCGCCGTCCCACCATTTGGCATTTTACACCCTGTTTTAACGAATTTCCGTCTCACCACGTTGACTTAAATTACTGGCGTTACTGAGTTGCTGCTTTGCCTGACCGTCATCGGCGCTAGTAGCGCTTATCGATATATCCCCTCTGATAGGATCTTTGCTCGGCTGCTATGATTCCCGGTTGTGATCTGTCGTGGAATGAGACGGACGGTGCGAGGAGGACAGTTCACGGCGGCAGTTCGAGTCGTGAGTTGGGCCCCGCCAGGGAGTTGCAACGCGTCTGGAGCACAGCCCTGGACAGCCAATCGCCGCCTTACAGCAGCAGTGAGCCCTGCGTGGACGTAAGATAGAATTCCACTTAAATTTACAAAAGTGGACGAGTAGAAATGCATAAAACAAATTGAAGAACAGAGTAGAAATTAAAATGAAAGAGGGGAGAAAAATCAGAGACAAAAGCAATATGAATCAAATTCGACAGATCGAAAGGTTATTATAGGATATGATCGAAAGATAGTGAGTTGAACTTAGATTACGTGACAGCGTGAATGAGCAAATCAGTAACTACACACTGAAATAAAACTATGTGAGGTTGTATGAATTATCCTCCATCCCATCACATGTCTCAAACGATCCAAAATCGTGAAATTTGCCTACCTGACCTAAGCAAACTCTCAGAACGTTCCCCGTTATTGCTCCCATCGCCCTGCAGTCTTACCTGCGATTCGCATAACGTTCGTGGCAGTACGTCCGATCTACACTCAGCGGTGGAATTCGGCAGAATTCCGAACCTAGTGCATGTGCGATGCCGGCTCCAGACCAGAGTACAATGAAAGTGCATTAACTGAAAATCTGAACCATGAAAGTTCTCTCGAATTTCCGTTATCTTCTCTCCCAATCTCTGTTGAGGTGCTCTCTTTCTGCTGCTAAAGCTGCTAAGGCCCGTCTCAGGGCATGCCTCTTCCATCACAGAATCATAATGGTAACTTTCGCTGAAAATTGTTCTATTCCATCTTGGCGAGGTAGTACAGCCACCTTCTATTGCTACTGTTTAAAAAGCATCTTAAATCGAGTGGACATCAACCGCCTACATTCGGGAACTTAGGGTCTTTCTACCACTCCCCCAAGGGAAAGTGGTACGAATTATTTCCCACGTTCGACCTTTTCAGCCTTAACTGGCTAACTGAAGTTCGTGAATATCTTACCCAACAATGTTGTGGCCCTGAACAGCACAAAATAAGCAATTATATCGTTCAATTCGTCTGGCTTTCTGATTACCAAACTATTTACAAAAGGGTCGTTTGTCTTTCGTTGCCCTTGTTGGCACGTTGAAATTAAAATGCTAACGAAGCCGCCGAGTATGCTTGTGGCGCAATAGCCCAATCAGTAGGGACCAAATAGGAATATTAACTTTGTTACAAAAAGGCCTGGCTCGTTTTTTCTGTAGGATTAACGGATTGCGCTTAGCGAGCGATACAATATGAAAACCATGCGCACTGGTTGTTTGCGATATATAATATTTGCAGGATCATAGATAAGCCCGAAGTAAACCATTGCAAACGTGAGATAGTGGTACAATAATAAGCGGTATAATCGCCAGAATTTTGAATGCAGGCGTTCAAACGTATTGCACAAGCTTCAGTTTGTGGGATAGGTTCCATGCCTGTTACACTTGGTTAGTCAATACAGAGATGATTAATGTTATCCGTGAATGGCGATGGAGTTGTCGTCCGATGAGGTCGCGCATGTGCTCGATTGGAGACAGATCTGGTGACCTAACAGGCCAAGGAATCGTGTCGACACACCATATAGCAGTAGCGAGCGTTATCCTGTTGAAAAACACCCTCTGCAATGCTGTTCATGAAGAGCAGCACAAGACGTCGAATCACCAGACTGACGTACAATTTTGAAGTCAAGTGCTCGTGGTGTCATACGAAATCGTATCCCAGGCCACAACTCGGTTTGTCCTCCACACAGGCCCTCAATTAGTATCCTTCTATCCAACACACTGCCATAAATGGCACTGAAACAGGAACAGCTAAAATCGGTGCCTTGTCTGTTGTAAATACTTTTATATGGGAATTGCGGGAAGATTCTTCAATAAACAATGTTATTGATCAGGTGACAGTTATTTAATCCAAACTAACCTAAGGATATCACACAACACCCTGACCCCGCCGGGAATCGAACCCGGGAACCCGGTATCATCTATTCAGGATAGGGCAACCATGTTTCACTACAAGTGGAATTTTGTGTATGACTGGCATTGAACCATTACTTCTCACTTATTCGGAAGGAGAGAATTTGATTTAATTATAAGCGATTCCTTAGGTGTAACTGGTCTGAAAGAACAAACTAAGCAACGCATTTATAGCTTATTTAATTTTCTGATCATTATGGTTTATGGGGGGGGGGGGGGCTGCAAATTGAACTTAAGTGGGAGGGGAGTTCCATTGAACTGATGAATCAGTATGACATGTTTATTACAAGAAGAGGTAAAGCGTACTAAATAGAAAAAAGTCGTTTTTACGGCTCGTTCAAATGCTATTGAACACAGTCTTCACTATTAAATGAAGAGTGTTGGACATAACTTTACGATGGGAAGGAAAGACTGATTCAGCAGTGTGCCCTCTCGACGATGGCGAAGAACAAAAGGAGTGGCGGGAAGAAGAATAAGGGTTCTGATAGTTGTGACTAAATAGCAACGCTATCATTTTTGCTAGAGAATAGAATTACCACTTTGCACTCCCCATACCGTAGTCCAAGCGGAATAAGGTATAAGAATCGGAACAATGAAGTGCCAAAGTGGCCTCCCCGCTGAAAATTAAGTACCGCAATTGAATATCCGTGACAGCAACACTCTTTTAAGCGAAGGAAACAAAATCACTACAAGGTTAAGATGTTGGTATGGAATTAGCATTACGCAGGACCAACCACAAAGGACCCTGAGTCCATTTCGCGAAGTTAGAATCTAGAAATTCCATACGCGTATCACAAGAAAGAAGCCTAATAGGAGCTGCTGAATTCAATACTGACGCTTTGAGAACAAGAATCTTTACCCTGATATGACCCACAGTTAACATCGTGCTCGTGACGGATAAAAGTCGGACGCCAAGCTCCAACTTTCTTGGTTAGCATACTTTTCTGTTATTTATATCTATATAATTTTGTTTTGTTTTGTGTTTCTTCCGTCAAGAAAAATGCATACTTCAGCAACTGGCGACCCACTGGACGCTGGAATTATATCATATGACTCCGCGATGTTTTCAGATCGAAAGGAGGGATAGAGGGTAGTGAATAAGCAAGCAAGGTGATTAAGAAGCAAGGCAGGAAAGTAAAACAAGGCTATCTTCTCGCTGCTTAGAATGCTGGCGTATCTGTACGATCTGTTACAAAAAATTTAGAAAGGAATGATCTCCAAAAGTGTGATCCCTTTGTGCTCCTGGTAAAATGCGTCCAGGATCTGAAGTCTAGAAGTCTCACTGTCATTACTTGGACATGGATGTAATGATGTAATACGACACACTGTACTACATGCATGTAAACATCACGTTTCCACTGCAAGCTACAAACAGTCGAAAAGCAATCACAAAAGCAATGTTGTAATTGGTTCGCAGTGATGAGAAAAAGCATTTCAGTTGTTCCATGCACATTATCAGCATTAATAAACTAATTATGCAACAGGCTACACAAATGAAGAAAGTGGTCGGTATTATTACGAAAGTAGGAATATCCTAAGAGAGTGTCATGATTAGATATAATCTGTTGAAATGTACTGCTGACAAAGGCAGATCTACTTTCATGACAATGTTTTTCGAACTCCAACTCACAAGGCACATACGGCCAGCTTGTGCATTCGTGTCGCGCGCATTATTCTCCGCTGCTGGCAATACACTGACCATTGTGTTGTGCGACAAATCGATGGTTTATTTTTCTCAATAACAACTATTTTATTCGGGATCACACACTGTCAATTTGGCAAGCAGTAGTTGAGTAACCAGTATCTAGCATGTACTTATCATTCTGCCTGAAGGGACGCTCGTCATTAGTTTAGTACTGCTCAGATTAAGAGAAGGAATAAAATCGTTTGGTAAGTTTCTATTCCAGTCGCTCAGCGTTAAAAATACAATGGGTTATGAGGAGTCCATCAAAACTCCAACAGAATTGGCAATCTATTTTTATATGAGTTATTAACATTTTCCCATTCGAAGAAGCACCACCGTTTGTGAGTAACGGCCACATTTCTCTTGGTGACTGGTTTAATTGCACTGCCTTTGTCACAGTGTAATTTACCAAACTCATCTAGCAGCAGCTATTGCGACAGTATTCCGAAACGGAGTTCCTCATTAAACAAGTAATTGACAATCACAGAGCTCAATAGCTTATGGAAAACGTCATAGTGTCGGTTTGTAGTAACATAAAAGAAGAAATTTCATGTTTATTTTCATACTAGGAAGCTCTTGTTTCGCTGGCTGTCGATAACTCTTAAAAAATTAGTCACTGGAGTGAAATTTATAAAAAGGGAAATATAAGCACTGATAGATCGCCACAGATAAAGTTCCATGTGTTTAGGAATTGGCAAAACATTATCCTCCTTGTGTGCTATCATTCACCAAACTTTCGTTTCGATGTCTCGAGCGGTTTAGGAGACATGAGAGATGTTGCGGGTATTTCATTCTCGTGGGCGTGAGAACGAAAGTGCGAGCGCTTCATAGAATCCATTTTCTCGAGATCGGACTCAGATAGAGACCTCCTCCCAAGTCTAAACAAAAATTCAACATGTTAGCTAAACTTCATACGCAGCAACATGTGGTGTAATACGCACCAAACGCAAAATCATAGCGACCACTAATTTTCGTAGGCAATTTTTTGAGATTTTGTGTAGTGTCTTACTAAAATGTGTACATCACAATAAGAGTGGTCGTTAGCGAGAGCATGGGCATTTCTCTACGAAGCTGACATATAACGCTACAAGTAAGGTACAAATCTAATACTTTCAGTGAATTGTTTCTGTAAAATCGTTTGAGGAAGAAAACCGGTTGCGCGCGCCTCGATTTTGTCAGCACAAAGCGTTGCCAGTCGGAGCGTGAGAAGTATGGTGTACGCGTCGCCATATGCGCTGCACCTGCGCGACTCGTGCGGCACGCGCGTGTCGTGCTGTAGTGTCGTGTCACCTCAACCGTGCTATACACGTCTCAATATGCGTTACGAGACTGGCAAGAAATTTAAAGAGACGTCATCTTTCATGTATAGAAACACACTTACCGACATTCTTTTATGTCGCACAACTTCTGCTTAGTACTGCAATGTTTTCACTTTTTATGCACACGACGTCCAAACTGTAGTGGGACTCAGATGAAGCTGAGAGCAATGAGGATAATGGACAGTGGGCGCTACATGTATAGTGTGCAACATGTCGAGAATTTGCGTTGAAGTGAAAGTATGAGCCGCGCGTGATTAGCCGAGTGGTTTGAGGCGCTGCAGTCATGGACTGTGCGGCTGGTCCAGGCGGAGGTTCGAGTCCTCCCTCGGGCATGGGTGTGTCTTTTTGTCCTTAGGATAATTTAGGTTAAGTAGTGTGTAAGCTTAGGGACTGATGACCTCAGCAGTTAAGTCCCATAAGATTTCACACACATTTGAACATTTGAAAGTATGATCAGACAGCCGAAGCGGCCAGGGCGATCGCTCGCGTAGAGTGGAAAATTCGGGTCCGAGTACTATTCTTCACTTGTTGCCATTGGATTTATTTCAATTTCCGATTGCGACTGGTGCTCTGAGCGCCTGTTACTTCAATAGATGTTCATTGATTTGTCGACCACCCTTAATCAGATGCCCACTTCGCGGCTGTTCATGCCTACATGTAGACAAATGATTAGCTTGTAAGAGGTGTGTCCATGTTTTAGTTTTCGACAGTCAGGATCAAGTGAGTAGTTGTGACGCTATACCTACAGGATAAGAACGGAAAAAAACTATATTAAAAAAGTTTAATTACGCGATAACTGGGAGGTCAATTTTTAAATTATCAGCGCCTACAATACTAGATTGCCATTAACCCAACTTTTGAATTACACAAGCAGAAAGCAAATATTAGCATTTAGAAGCTAATTTTTTGTCAGTAACTGCACCCATATTTCTGTGGCAGGACGGAGTGCTAAAGAAATTAATTTTTCGCTGTTTGTTTCGTTCGTTAGTAATATTTATAGGCAATGGTGGTAGAATGTCGTTATTCTTCACCAGTACTTATTACTGATTTTCGTCAGCTTATATAACACGACTTACTGCATTTATTTTGGTTCTCACAGCATCCATTTTCACTGATATCACTCCCATCGAATGAAATAAAGAAATTGTTCATTTTTGCAATAGATGTGAAGTCAGGACTGAATTCACTGTTGACATCACTTTTGTTTATGCATGCAATAATTTGCTAATTGTATGTTTAGTGTTGTCAGTTAACGGAATCTATAGTGAGATTCGATTACGGGAAACGTGAATACATTTTTCTCTAGGTCACATTAAACCATTAGTAATAGGAGCACCTATACTTAATTATTTTCTCTCCCATTTTTTCTGTTTTCTCTTTCTCTCTCTATTCCACCAATCTTATGGGCGGATGCGGTTTTAGTTCCAAATATTTTTTTAGGCCAACATTTCTGCTTCATGCGATGTTACAATGGAGCGAATGTGCAACTGTTGCTGAATTTTCTTATTGCAAATTTTAATGCTTTTCGGAGTATGTAGAACGACCGACTGTCTTCAGTGGGTAAGTCATAAAACCAACTCTTCACAGCCCTTCTATGTTTATATATGTCAACAAACAACCCATCTTTATAAGAGATTTATTTTTCATGTTATGTTTGTTTGTATTGTATGTTAACCGGGGACCTAGAAACGACAGAGAGGCTTCGTCCCAGCCGCAGCCCCAGTGGTCCACAACCCCACGACGACTACCGCAGTCCACTTCACCCCTCCGTCGCCCCATACCGAACTCAGAGTTATTGAGCGGTTCGGCCCCCGGTGGACCCCCCAGAGAACGTCTCACCCCAGACGAGTATAACCCCTATGTTTGCGTGGTAGAGTAATGGTGGTGTACGCGTACGTGGAGAACTTGTTTACGTAGCAATCTCCGATATAGTGTAAATGAGGCGGAATAAGGTGAAGCAGCCGGCATTCGCCGAGGCAGATGGAAAACTGCCTAAAAACCATCCACAGACTGGCCGGTTCACCGGACCTCGACACAAATCCGGGCCGGGTACCAGGCGCTCCTTCCCGCCCGGAAAGCCGTGCGTTATCCCGCACGGCCAACCGGGCGGGCCTATGGTGTGTTACTATTCTTTCGTAGTGGTGACTACAACTTAGAGTTGCATCTTTCGCAGCGGCTGAAAACAGAAGCACTAAAGGAGATTAACATATCACATTACTAACTTCCTACGTTGTTTTTAACCCCTAGAAATTACTACAATATATGGAGACTACACAGATCATATGACATGAACCAGAGAGAATAAATCTTTTCTGTAATACGTAGTATTCGCGCAGTCCAAGCTGGCATTCCGCGCGGGGGGTGATGGAAGTTACCTTTACGGTCGCTCAAATCGGTCATAGTGCTGAGTGTTAGCTTTCATTGAACAGCTATCAACATATTTCGTGCATGTCAAGATTTTTACAGTCCTTCTATAGGTGCGATGCACAAAAACGACTGGGAACGTCGCTCATAAAAGCAGGCCCTGTTATCATCTAGAACTAAATGCTTCATTATACTTTAACCCACCCGCAGTGATTCATTTAAGTATCTTCAGCCAGCAAGATTTTCACGCATCTCAATCTCTGTGACATCACACTCTGGACTATATGTCGTACGATGACATAATTTTGCAGGTACATTCAGTGGTACAGGTCGATAATGTTTACATAACGCATTGCAAACAGAGTCAGCAGTTTGGACATAATAAATTGTCACATCACACCTGATGGTGAAGTTTTACTGTATGAACTTGGAAGACTATTTTGCGGAGGGCTTCCGAAATAAAAAATCTACAAAAATTTTTAATTATATGTAAAATATATTAGACGTCGCTAAGCTCTCTCATTGACAAATCGTTTATGCATATATTCTGGCTAATTTACGCCTAACAGTTTTGCTGTCACAAGACGTATACAGTTTCTAACTTTAATACATAGCTTACTTCGTTCAAATTTAACGTAAGATTACATGTTCTAAGGACAGCATTTTATATATTTAAGTTCAGTCAATAACATTGCATGAAATTCTTAGTCAACTCTTCATTCCCCTGACAGGTATTTGATAGGCAACCTGCAACTGCGCTTGTGTGAGCGGTTGACGAGTTGCCGTTTCAGGGGTTTAGTAATATAGAGAAGTTAATTATAATTGTTGTTGTTTAAGAGAAATGAAATTGCTTCATTATTATAATAAAGAATGTAATTATCCTAATATTCCGTGTGGAAAACTTTGTTAATTACAGTATTTACACAAACAGGGACGTACATAATTATATTTGCAAGAAACGGTGATGCAAGAGTTTGCAAATAATAATATCATAGTCGTTACGCTCATTTTTTGTACCAAGCACAGGTCATTTGCTGTTATTTCTGCAATATCTTAATGTAATAGGATTGGACTTCAATTATAAAACTTGGTATAGCATTGACACCTGTGGTAACTGCATTAGAACACAAGATTTAAATTCATCAAGACATATAATAACGCCGTAGATATTTCCGTTTGTTTATTAAGTGGTTCAAATGACTCTGATCGCTATGGGACTTACCTGCTGTGGTCATTAGTCCCCTAGAACGTAGATTACTTACACCTAACTAACCTAAGGACATCACACACATCCATGCCAGAGGCAGGATTCGAACCTACGACCGTAGTGGTCGCGCGGTTTGTTTATCACCCACAGGCATTGGCATAGCACAGAGCAAAAAGTCCAGCATTTATGCTCACAAAACTGTTGATTTTACTTCATTTCCTGACGATAAAATAAATGTATTGAATAACATACAATAACGTCCTTAGCAGTCATAACTTACTTATGAAATCGGTCAGATAGCGGAGACAATACTTTTGAACCCTTAGCGAACACTCAGTTTTTTTGTGTCATTGTTTCGTTCAGCAGGTCATTTTTAACGAAATAGTACCAATGCACACACCTTAACACGTTAGTTAATTCCATATTACCTGTTTCATTACAAACACTATCAAAACCTGTTATAGTAAAATGAATGGAACGATACTTGACATGTTGACTCTCTGTCAACATGCTAAGAAATATTCCTCAGTAATACTATTAAAACTGTGCTCTCAATTTAAGTACTGCGCTGAAACAGATTGTAAATAGTACAAATACCTCCCCGTGCCACTGATGCCTAGTAGAAGCTATTAAGACAACTTTTTGCTAATCGGCATAAGAATGACTTTATAGTTGACTTTTGCATTTCCTGTTACCCGTATTCCTTTTAAGCGAAAGTTTGTTAGACCTCTACCAGCCTTCCCTTCCTAGGAGACTGACGGCATGCTGGAACTAGCGGCGATTCAAAAGGCAACGTCTTAAATACAGTGGGCTCTATAGCTGTTCTATCTCTTCGAAAGTAATTTTATTCCGCTCAACTAGTTTGATGTGACCCGCCACGAGTTCGTCTCCTGTGCCAGACTCCGATTCTTTGGAGAACCTTATTAGTTTACCTAATTTTCAATATTCCTCTGTAGCATCACATCTCAAACGCTCCGATTCTCACTTGTTCCGGCTTTCACTCTGTACGCATTTCAATATCATACAACGCTATTATTCAAGTTTGTAATCTCTAAAATTTCTTCCTCTAATTAAGGCTGAGCTAGATACTAGCAGAATTCTCTTGGCCAGGAATTCGCTTTTTAGCAACGCTAGTCCTTCTTGCTCCGTCTATCATGCGTTATTTAGCCGTCCGGGTAACAGAATTCTTTAACTTCGTTTGCTTAGTGTTTTCCAACTTTGCTGTCAAGTTTATCGCCGTTCTTATTTCTGCAGCTTATCATTACTTTCGTCTTTCTTCGATTTGCTCTTACTTCATATTCTGTACGCATTAGTCTACGCATTTCATTGAATACATTCAGTAATTTATATCCACATTCAGCGCGGATAGCGCAGTTATCAGCTAATGTTATCACTGATATCCTTTCACACTGAATTTTAATCCCATTCTTGAACCTTTCATTTGCGTCATTGCTTCGTCGATGTATAGACCGAAAAGCAGGGCCGAAAGGTTACATCAGTCTTAAACCCTTTTTAATATAACCGCTTCGTTTTCTTTTAATATTTTCCACTCCACTGTTATTGTTCCCGCTTGGCACTTGTACATATAGCATATTGTCCGTCACATTATCGAATGCTTTTTCCAGAGCAACAAGTACTATGAACCTGCCTTGATTATTTTTCAGTCTTGCTTCCATCGTCAACTGTAACGTCAGTACTGCCTCTCTGGTATCTTCACCTTCCCTAAAGCAAAACTGATCGTCGTCTTACGGATCTTGCATTTCCATTTCCATTTCCGTTATTCTGCGCATTATTCTCGTCAGCAAGTTGGATGCATGAGTTGTTAAGCTGATTGTGCGATAATTCTCGCACAATACGGATCTTGCTATCTTCGGAATTGTGTTTACGATGTTCATCCGAAAGTCTGATGATGTTAGACTGGAGATATCCAGATCTGTTTCCTCCTATCTGCTATCTCCTCTGCATTTAGCAGTGAAATTCCCACTGAACTGTTACTGTTACCACTCTTGCTTTTGATTTCACTGAAGGTTGTTTTGACTTTTCTGTACGCTGAATCTGTCCTTCCAACGATCATTTCCCTTTTGATTTAATCAGACTTTCCACGCAGCCATTTTTCTTTATCTTCCATCCACTTCCTATTTATTTCTTTCGCAGTTGACTAGTATTTATTTAGTGATATCCATCGTAAGAGGTGTCCATTCACCTCCCACTGACCTGCCAACTGAGACATTCCTTATAGCAGTATCTGTAGCCTCAAGAATTTCAAGTGTATCTACTCATTACTTAGTATTTCGGTATTCCAACGCTTCGCACATTGATTCCTTCTAACTAGTTTCTTCAAGTTCAGTCTACTCTTCGTCATTACTAAATTGTGATCTATGTCTGTAACTGCTCATTGGTACGTCTTACAGTCCAGTATCTGATGTCCGAATGTTTGCCTCACCATGATGTTATCTAACTGTAATCTTCCCGTATCACTCGGCTTTCCCAAGTATGCCATTCCCTCTTGTGATTGTTGAACAGAGTATTTGTTATTAATAACTGATATTTATGTCATAATTCAATTGACATTTCTCCTACTACCACACACATGCCATCCTGTACCCCGTCCTTTACTCCCTCCCCTACAACCGTATTCCAATCCCCTGTGACTATTAGATTTTCATCTACCTTTACCTACTTATTTACCCGTTCCATATCCTCAATACTTCCTGTTCTGCTTGCGATGTCGGCACATATACCTTAAATATTATTGTTGGTGTTGGTTTACTGTCGATTCTGATGGGAACAGCCCTATTATCGAACTGTTCACGTAACTCACACTCTTCCCCAATTTCTTGTACATAACTAATACTACTCCCATTTTTCCATCTTCTAATGCTGTTGATATTATGCTAATCCGACCAGATAATCCTTGATTTTTTCCATTTCACTTCATGACCCCCCCTGCCCCCCTATATGTGGATAGAGCTTTAGCATTTCCTTTTGAGGTTTTCTAACTTCCCTACCACGTTGGAACATCTGACACTCCACGCCCCGACTCGTGGAACGTTTTTCTTTCGTTTATTGATTCTCTTAAGGTTACCTGCCCTTTGGCAAGTCTCTCCCGAAGATCCGAATACTGTGCTAGTCCGAAATCGCTTGCTAAAGGGGAGATCATCATGACACTTTTTCAGTCACAGACAACATGTCCTGTGGATATACCGTCTGTGTTTTAGTGCAGTGATTTACTTCTGCATCTTCGTGTCGTTGATCACTGCTGATTCTTTTGCATTTTAGAGGCGGTTTCCATCGTGAAGTCCAATAGGCAGAGCTAGGGTGACTTCTTATGACGGAAGATTTCGCCCGTCATTGCTGATGATTTTTTATTCAAAATTCAAGCAGTGGTGATGCTCAACCCAAAACTGTGGACGTTTGGGTTTCTTCTCAATGGCGAGAGCTCTCTAGCTTCTAAAGAAATAAACTACTGGCCATTAAAATTCCTACACCAATAAGAAATGCAGATAATAAACGGGTATTCATTGGACAAATATATTATACTAGATATGACATGTTCACGCAATTTGGGTGCATACAACCTGAGAAATGACCCAGAGCAACCACCTCTGGCCTTAATAACGGCCTTGATACGCCCGGGCATTGAGTCAAACAGAGCTTGGATGGTGTTTACAGGCACAGCTGCCCATGCAGCTTCAACACTATACCACAGTTCATCAAGAGTAGTGACTGGCGTATTGTGACGAGACACTTGCTCGGCCATCATTGACCAGCCAGACGCTTCCAATTGGTGAGAGATCTGGAGAATCTGCTGGCCAGGGCAGTAGTCGAACATTTTCATTATCCAGAAAGGCCCGTACAGGACCTGCAACACGCAGTCGTGCATTATCCTGCTGAAACGTAGGGTTTCGCAGGGGTCGAATGAAGGGTAGAGGCACTGGTCGTAACCCAGCTGAAATGTAACGTCCACAGTCAATGTGAACAAGAGGAGACCGAGACGTGTAACCAATGGCACACCATACCATCACGCCGGGTAATACGCCAGTATGGCGATGACGAGTACTCGCTACCAACGTGCGTTCACCACGATGTCGCCAAAACACGATTGCGACCATCATGATGCTGTAAACAGAGCCTGGATTCATCGAAAAAAAATACGTTTTGCCATTTGTGCACCCAGGTTCGTCGTTGAGTACACCATCGCAGGCGCTCCTGTCTGTAATGCAGCGTCAAGGGTAACTGCAGACATGGTCTCCGAGCTGATAGCCATGCTGCTGGAAACGTCGTCGAACTGTTCGTGCAGATGTTTGTTGTCTTGCAAACGTCCCCAACTCTAGACTCAGGGATCGAGACGTGGCTGCACGATCCGTTACTGCCATGCGGATAAGATGCCTGTCATCTCGACTGCTAGTGATACGAGGCCGTTGGGATCATACAAGGCGTTTCGTATGACTCTCCTGAACCCACCGATTTCATATTCTGCTAACAGTCATTGGACCTCGACCAACGCGAGCAGCAATGTCGCGATGCGATAAACCGCGATCGCGATAGGCTAGAATCCGACCTTTATCAAAGTCGCATACGAGATGGTACGCTCTTCTCCTCCTTACACGAGGCATCACAACAACGATTCACCAGGCAACGCCGGACAACTGCTGTTTGTGTATCAGAAATCGGTTGGAAACTTTCCTCATGTCAGCACGTTGTAGGTGTCGCCACCAGCGCCAACCTTGTGTGAATGCTCTGGGAAGCTAATCATTTGCATATCACTGCACCTTCTTCCTGTCGGTTAAATTTCACGTCTGTAGCGCGTGATCTTCGTTGTGAAGCAATTTTAATTGCAAGTAGTGTAGACCTGTTACTGCCAATTTCTCTTCATCATCTTTCATATAATTTTCAGGTTCGTTGTACACAGCAGGCCATTAAAAATGCAACAAAGGAAAGTCAGCAAATAAAATTATGTTTATTGTGCGTGTACAGGGCAGCAGTAATAGGGCATGATTCTGGATGATTTATGGGCAAGCAGGAGGCGAAACTGAGTATGCAAGGCTGTGATCTCTGGCAGCAACAGGTGCTCTAATACGGCTGGGCGTAGAGTAGAATTGAGCTTGGATGACAGAGACAGATGTTTGAATTCTTTCCAGTTCTTTGCTCGAAGTGGTGTGCCAGTCTTATCGGCTATCCATAATCAAATTTTTATTCAATATGTAATATGTGTGCGGAACGTCCTAATGAGATGAACAGCGGAACATCATCTGTATCTCG
Organism: Schistocerca gregaria; assembly: GCF_023897955.1. Classification (NCBI taxonomy): domain Eukaryota; kingdom Metazoa; phylum Arthropoda; class Insecta; order Orthoptera; family Acrididae; genus Schistocerca; species Schistocerca gregaria. The sequence continues at coordinate 129,814,142 of NC_064921.1, read as the reverse complement.
TTAGACCAGGACAGCACAGGTAAATCGCAGTCTTCCACTATTTTTGAAAAATATCGTCACACAGTCCCGAAAGATATGCCACTGTCACATGTCTTAATGTCAGAAGTGTAACTGCGGCTGCCCACATCACAGACGGCCGCACTGTGTACACAGTCTCACCTCACACCGTCACACTATGTGCTGGGCCTGTATGATGATGAAAGCAATTCGGTAACGTTCGTTCTTCTTGGATTTTGCATACATGTTTAAGTCCATCGTGATGCAGTACACAAACCGGTACTCGCCACCCCCCCCCCCACACACTTCCCCTCCCCCCCTCCTAAAGAAATGACATGGAGCTGTGTCTGTGGGTGTCAGGTGTCGTCATGTGTCCCATCATAGTCGGCACACCTCTGTACTGTTGTTGCAACAGCGGAAGCCACAACATTGTTCGCCTTTGTGACAGTTCGTGGTAATCCACACACGGTCATGCTGTTTGTATGGCTACTTTTCTTGCTGCTGGGAAGTCCACTTCCTCCCAAAGGCCCCTCATGTGCTGGCTGGCTCCTCGCGGAGAGCTGAGCTATGTAGACGACCTCTGTGGCGCTTGTCGGGCGGGTCGCTGTGATCCTGCGTCGTGTTGGGTTCCACCTGCTCCATGCAATAATTCCTCGGAACTTTTTGCCCGACCAGGACACCATCTTTGAACCTCCTTATCCACTTTTATAACTTCATTCACAGCGGTTCCGTCTGTCCTTCCACTGTGCTGATTATAGGTTCACATAATTTTACTGGAAAAAATATACAGGATTACTCTTCAACTTCTTCTGTTATATTGTTTCATGCGATGTTGGAAGGTATTTGCACTGGAGACAAACCTTGCAGTACCGTCAGTCACACGGAGCTGGTTGCTGCTTCTAATATCATATGCTCCGCCCCTATTTTCCTGGTTATAAATTTGGGAACATTCTTTGTACCTGATGAAAATAGTTTGTGTGAGTTACGTTCCACTTTCCTGGTGATGACTAGTGTAAGTTGTAGATAAGCATGCTATCATTGCCTGAATGAATGCAATGTTTCACGAGGCTGTCAGTACAGATTTTGTTAAAGCTGAGTAGGAAGCGCTTTTAAGCGGTCAGAATCCAGAAAACGTATTTAAAAACTTCCAATGATGTATGATTATTTCGCTGAAATCAAAGAGAAAAGGTAGAAATATTAAATATGTGCGATCTATTCCACTGAGTTCGCAATTCTGGAAGGAACGTTCTGCTGAAAAGTGGCTTAGCAAAAGCCCAGGGGATAGTTTTCAGAGGGAACCTTTCACACTGCGTCAAAGTGTGTGCTTTTCTTCCCTCGAAAGTCACCCTTCTGCGTTCGAGTGCTGGTCAAGCACGCAAGCCAGAAAGTTTCAAAATATCATTTGTTCTGTGGCGGAAAACAACACCTAAGCCGTGGTTCAGCCGATTCTCCGTGCAATTCTTTCTTCCATAATGTCAGGTCCTGCGAGGCACGCAGGTAGCCTGGAATGTAGGATAGAGGGAGAGGCAGAAGTGGACGAGGGCGGGTCGCTACTCGTGCCTGGATGGCGCAAGACCGGTTGTTGAGTACTGTTTATTATCTTGAATCTCTACCAGATAGGACTTTTAGAAGACATAGAGAAGATCCGACGAAGAGTGGCGCGTTTCGTCACAGAATCGATCTGCACGCGCGAGAGATGATCAAAAAAATCCATTGGCAGACGTTCTCTCTTGCGCATCACGGAGAGATTAGCTACTGAAATTTCGAGAGAGCACTTTCATTAAGAGCCGGACAACATACAGTACTGGCCATTGAAATTGGTAAATCAACACGAAATGCAGATGATAAATGGGTATTCACTAGACACATACACTCCTGGAAATTGAAATAAGAACACCGTGAATTCATTGTCCCAGGAAGGGGAAACTTTATTGACACATTCCTGGGGTCACATACATCACACGATCACACTGACAGAACCACAGTCACATAGACACAGCCAACAGAGCATGCACAATGTCGGCACTAGTACAGTGTATATCCACCTTTCGCAGCAATGCAGGCTGCTATTCTCCCATGGAGACGATCGTAGAGATGCTGGATGTAGTCCTGTGGAACGGCTTGCCATGCCATTTCCACCTGGCGCCTCAGTTGGACCAGCGTTCGTGCTGGACGTGCAGACCGCGTGAGACGACGCTTCATCCAATCAGAACATGCTCAATGGGGGACAAATCCGGAGATCTTGCTGGCCAGGGTAGTTGACTTACACCTTCTAGAGCACGTTGGGTGGCGCGGGATACATGCGGACGTGCATTGTCCTGTTGGAACAGCAAGTTCCCTTGCCGGTCTAGGAATGGTAGAACGATGGGTTCGATGACGGTTTGGATGTACCGTGCACTATTCAGTGTCCCCTCGACGATCACCAGGGGTGTACGGCCAGTGTAGGAGATCGCTCCCCACACCATGATGCCGGGTGTTGGCCCTGTGTGCCTCGGTCGTATGCAGTCCTGATTGTGGCGCTCACCTGCACGGCGCCAAACACGCATACGACCATCATTGGCACCAAGGCAGAAGCGACTCTCATCGCTGAAGACGACACGTCTCCATTCGTCCCTCCATTCACGCCTGTCGCGACACCACTGGAGGCGGGCTGCACGATGTTGGGGCGTGAGCGGAAGAACGCCTACCGGTGTGCGCGACCGTAGCCCAGCTTCATGGAGACGGTTGCGAATGGTCCTCGCCGATACGCCAGGAGCAACAGTGTCCCTAATTTGCTGGGAAGTGGCGGTGCGGTCCCCTACGGCACTGCGTAGGATCCTACGGTCTTGGCGTGCATCCGTGCGTCGCTACGGTCCGTCCCAGGTCGACGGGCACGTGCACCTTCCCTCGACCACTGGCGACAACATCGATGTACTGTGGAGACCTCACGCCCCACGTGTTGAGCAATTCGGCGGTACGTCCACCCGGCCTCCCGCATGCCCACTATACGCCCTCGCTCAAAGTCCGTCAACTGCACATACGGTTCACGTCCACGCTGTCGCGGCATGCTACCAGTGTTAAAGACTGCGATGGAGCTCCGTATGCGACGGCAAATTGGCTGACACTGACGGCGGCGGTGCACAAATGCTGCGCAGCTAGCGCCATTCGACGGCCAACACCGCGGTTCCTGGTGTGTCCGCTGTGCCGTGAGTGTGATCATTGCTTGTACAGTCCTCTCGCAGTGTCCGGAGAAAGTATGGTGGGTCTGACACACCGGTGTCAATGTGTTCTTTTTTCCATTTCCAGGAGTGTATATTACACTAGAACTGATATGTGATTACATTTTCACGCAATTTGAGTGCATAGATCCTGAGAAATCTGTACCCAGAACAACCACCTCTGGCCGTAATAACGGCCTTGATACGCCTGGGCATTGAGTCAAAGAGAGCTTGGATGGCGTGTACAGGTACAGCTGCCCACGCAGAATCAACACGATACCGCAGTTCAAGAGTAGTGACTGGCGTAATTTGACAAGGAAGTTGCTCTTCCGCCATTGACCAGACGTTTTCAATTGGTGACAGACCCGGAGAATATACTGCCCAGGTCAGTAGTATAACATTCTATGTATTCAGAAAGGCCCGTACAGGGCCTGCAACATGAGGTCGTACATTATCCTGCTGAAATGTAGGGTTTCGCAAGGATCGAATGAAGGGTAGAGCCACGGATTGTAACACATCTGAAATGTAACATCCACTGTTCAAAGTGCCATCAATGAGAACAAGAGGTGACCGAGACGTGTAACCAGTGGCAGCCCATACCATCACGCCGGGTGATACACCAGTATGGCGATGACGAATACACGCTTCCAATGTTCGTTCACCGTGACGTCGGCAAACACGGATGCGAACATCAAGATGCTGTTAACAGAACCTGGATTCATCCGGAAAAATTACGTTTTGCCAACCGTGCACCCAGGTTCGTCGTTGAATACACCATCACAGGCGCCCCTGTCTGTGATGCAGCGTTAAGGGTAACCGCAGCCACAGTCTCCGAGCTGAAAGTCGATGCTGCTGCAAACGTCGTCGAACTGTTCGTGCAGATGGTTGTTGTCTTGCAAACGTCCCCTTCTGTTGACTGAGGGATCGACACGTTGCTGCACGATCCGTTAGAGACATGCGGATAAGACGCCTGTCATCTCGACTGCTAGTGATACGAGGCCTTTCGGATCCAGCACGGCGTTCCGTACTACCCTCGTGAACCCACCGATTCCATATTCTGCTACCAGTCATTGGATCTCCACCAACGCGAGCAGCAGTGTCGCGATACGATAAAACGCAATCGCAATAGGCTACAATCCGACCTTTACCAAAGTCGGAAACGTTATGGTTCGCTTTTCTCGTCCTTACAAGAGGCGTCACAACAACTTTTCACCAGACAAGGCCGGTCAACTTCTGTTTGTGCATGAGAAATCGGTTGGAAACTTTCCTCATGTCAGCACGTTGTAGGTGTCGCCACCGGCGCCAGCCTTGTGTGAATGCTCCGAAAAGCTAATCATTTGCATATCACAGCATCTTCTTCCTGTCGGTTGAATGTCACGTCTGTAGCACGTCATCTTCGTGGTGTAGCAATTTTAATGGCCAGTAGTGTTTTGCTTCCCGACACACACGTCTCACCTAATGACGACGATGAGAAAATTCGAGAAATTAGAGCCGAAACAGAGACTTAGCGACAATAATTTTTCCCAAGCGCTATTCGCTAGTGGACTGGGGTTGGAGGATTCGGTGCTAAAAAAGTACCCCCCGTTGCACACCTCTGGGTATGTACATGTAGATGTAGAGGTAGTAGTATTTCCTCGCAGTCCGTCACACGTTTTTCATCTCCCAGCGCACTTCTGTGCAGAGTGAAAGTTCTTTAAATCCTAACCTCTTTCATTTTCGCTCAGACGTCCCACAACATGTTACAAATAATGCGTTCTTATGTTTCAAACCTCCGGATAAGTTTAAGTGAAACGTATGGCATTAAGAGCAGAGATGTTCATACGCGACGCGGGCGTCGACACTGCCTTTCGTTACGTTATGTAATAACTCTACTTTGCTCATGAAAGACGCTAAATCTCTGAAATATAAAAAGCGCGCATTCCGCTATAAGCTGAAGGCGCAGTCAGTACTAAACCCACCCCTAATGGAAAATCCGGGTTTACAGCCATCTCTGCCTGTGTCTGCTGGGAACACGAGTGTGGTAGCACAGTGCGGGAAAGCCGCGGACAGACGCTGCTGGTGTTACGGTAGGAGCTCCGACCTCCGTGTGGCTCTCACTGTCTTTACGATCTCGGCCACGTGCTCTATAGCCTGACACGTGCCTCACAGAGACTACAGTGCGCTTCCACTCCTTGTGGTCTTTCTCTGGCATCGGTCTCTCGTAAAGGTGACGTCTTCCAAATACCTACCAAATACTACGGTTATACCTTTACCGGAAAACACAAATCACTTTCTTCAAAAGCCTTATCAAAAGTGCTACATCAGTCGAGGAACTACTTCTCAATATTTTTACCATTCAGATACTTAGACACGAAGTTGCTCAGATTTTGCAACCAAAAAATGATGAAATCTTCAGCTTTACTTTTGCCTTATTACAGTTTTTTTTCTTAATTTACAGTCGGTTGCATTAGCGTTGTGGATTAACAAAATGGTTCAAATGGCTCAAAGCATTATGGGACAACTTCTGAGGTCATCAGTCTCCTAGACATAGAACTACTTAAACCTAACTAAGGACATCACACACATCCATGCCCGCGGCAGGATTCTAACCTGCGACCATAGCAGGCGCGCGGTACCGAACTGGAGCGTATAGAACCGCTCGGCCACAGCTTCCGGCCTATTGTTGATTATAATGTTTCAGTCTTTACCTTATTGTGCTGTAAGAATACAAAGAAAGAATCACTTTTACGTAGTACACTTGAGTATAATTTCATTTTGTACCCTTGTATGCGAGTCACTAATGATAATGTGAACATTCGTTCGGTATTACGATTTCCAGGAATCGTAAGTAACACAGGACGAATGTTTACATTCGTGCTACCAAAGTTGATTTTAACCTAAAAAGCAAGAGAAAGAAACGACAAAATATAACGTAGCTGCTGCAGTGTTACGTGGCTTTATGCTGAATTACAGACTTACTATTTTATCACTTGATTTGGTTTCACCACGTAACGCCCGCCGTTTACGTCCTTCTTCGTTGCTGAGCGATGTATCACTTTTCGTTCTGACGCCGCAACTCTTCCTTTCCTATATCTTTACTACTTTTTATCTATATAAATGATGAACTATTGGTTTTGCCTTTTAACAACTTTTTAATAACTGTGGAAGTATTACAGGTATCGGTTCCCACCTAATGTGTCACCCGCCTACACGTTTTACATGAACCTTTCAAGACCTGTAATACTTCCACAGTTATTAAAAAGTTGTTAAAAGGCAAAACCGATAGTTCACCATTTATATAGATAAAAAGTAGTAAAGATATAGGAAAGGAAGAGTTGCGGCGTCAGAACGAAAAGTGATACATCGCTCAGCAACGAAGAAGGACGTAAACAGCGGACGTTACGTGGTGAAACCAAATCAAGTGATAAAATAGTAAGTCTGTAATTAAGCATAAAGCCACGTAACACTGCAGCTGCTACATTATATTTTGTCGTTTCTTTCTCTTGCTTTTTAGCTTAAAATCAACTTTGGTAGCACGAATGTTTACAAAGAGAAAGCAGAATATCTCTTCCTTTGACGTTGTCCAACAACGACCTAGGAAGCTGGACGCCCTCACGGCCCAGGCTCTTCCATGGCTCGCGGTAGTTTGCAGCATTCGTTTTACTCCTTACCCACTTGCCGCTACGTCGAACGTTCGTAGTGATCGTTGGGCAATGTCTTCCACGTTATCTGCAACATAAATAAACTTTCTTCCCACAGTATTTCTGAAAACCCAAAAGCAAGCCTAAGGACCATAATAATAATAACTGTTCTTACAATTATTCATATAAGTCTTGGTCGATTTAATGAGGGGTGGGACAGGCCTAAGCTTTGTGACACCACGCAGCATATTGTATCTACCACATAATACGTTTATTGTATGTAAAAAAGGAAAGATGTATTACGGGCCACTGATGATGCTTCCCAAATAAATGAAGCGAAAAGCGTATGGCAACAAACCAACTGCCTTCAGTTGGTAGCACAGACGTTACATACCTGCAAGAACAGGAGTTCTGTTAAGAAATCAGCCACTAACTTCCATGGTGCTAGATGGAGCGTAAAACCCATAAAAGAAGACAGATATTGGTATACGTACAGCAAATAATAAAGGACTTAGGTCGCAAGTGCTAGTCTGAGATGATGAGTTTGGCATGATGAGCTTGGCACATGAGGGAAATTAATGGTAGGGCACATCAAATCGTTCAGAAGATTGGCGACTAAAACGTAAAGCAAACAAAACAAAAAACCTTTGCTGCAAAACCGCAACCAGTGCGTTTGCTGGGGCGGTTAGCTTGTTTGTACCGAAGGCACTTTGATCGGCACAAGATTGCGAGACGGTCGGCCCATTCTTGGTAATGGTATTCAGCAACTGCCGCCGGTCGCTGGTGGCCGAGCGTTTCTAGGCGCTACAGTCTGGAACCGCGCGACTGCTACGGTCGCAGGTTCGAATCCTGCCTCGGGCATGGATGTGTGTGTTGTCCTTAGGTTAGTTAGGTTTAAGTAGTTCTAAGTTCTAGGAGACTTATGACCTCAGCAGCTGTCCCATTGTGCTCAGAGCCATTTGAACCATTCAGCAACTGCCGAGACGTAGCGCCTAGTGTTGCACCAATGTAAGTCGAACAGTAGCGAGCAGACAGCTATAAAAATGAGCAGTGGATATCGCATGGCACATTAAGGCTCTGTTCCGGCAATAGGTGTAAGTAGTTACGGCTGTGGTTGAAATTCTCAACTGTTCAAATACGTATTCTGGAAACTATTAACTTTTGTGAATATGACTACTGTAATTAATTTTTAATGGTTTAATAGGTCTAAGTATTAATGTGAATGACGATGTGAATGTAAAACACTTAATAAGTGCGTATTGTCATGTCTGTTAGCCGAGTATACGATCAACGCGTGAACCGTGGTTCTACATGCTGTCAGGGGAAAGCTGTAAAGTGCTATAGCAGTTAATGAAAACAAGGAACGTTTTAGATAATTCAGATGTTTTCAGACGGAGTAAATTTGTTGAGTGTGGATTTTCTGTTCAGTGAACTGTTCATAAAACCTACTAGGTTACGATTAGTCAGATGCTAAAAACGTGGTATTGAACAGTTTAAGAGAATACATGGACGATAAATAGTTTCGACAGGAAGAGAATAGAAGCTTTCGAAATGTGGTGCTACAGACGAATGCTGAAGATTAGATGGGTAGATCACATAACTAATGAGCAGGTATTGAATAAAATTGGGGCACAACTTGACAAAAAGAAGGGACCGGTTGGTAGGACATGTACTGAGGCATCAAGGGATCACAAATTTAGCATTGGAAGGCAGCGTGGAGGGTAAAAAATCGTAGAGGGAGACCAAGAGATGAATACACTAAGCAGATTCACAAGGATGTAGGTTGTAGTAGGTACTGGGAGATGAATAAACTTGCACAGGATAGGGTAGCATGGAGAGCTGCATCAAACCAGTCTCAGGACTGAAGACCACCACCACCACAACAACAACAACAAGAGACTACAGGATTGGCTGTGATATGTATCAGCCAATCACAGGACTGTAGGTATTTTGTGAGCTTAAGAATTGCTTTGTGGAGTCGAGGACAAATTCAGACCTCAGCCATCATCACGTTCGGACGCCTACATTAGGAGCTCTGAACGGATGTCATAAATTTGCGAGATAATTAGTTGATTTTGATCGTGGAGTGCTGTAAAGGGAACGCGAACGTGTGAGAAAGACGAAAGCGTGATATTGCGGACTATATATTTAAACTGTGACACCTGAATTATCTAAACTCGGCGTGATGAATTGTGCAAATCGCGACTCACATCTGATCTTTCGCAGAGATCGAGTTGTATAGTATCTGGGTGGGCATTCTGTCACAGAGAACCCGTTTTGAAAACCTTTCTGGTAATGGATTTCGTTCGATTCCATAAGCTCGCTGATAGTAGTGACTTTGATTTTCTGTGTGTGTGTGTGTGTGTGTGTGTGTGTGTGTGTGTGTGTGTGTGTATGATTAGAAACTGTAACTTAAGATGACAGTGTTTTTGTATCAAACAAGTAACAATATATCGAAGTTTTCAATCACAAACTAATCCGTTAACGTGATACTAAGAAATAGCGTGATGGAACGTGTAGAGGTGTGTAGTGTGGCTAGTATCCGCTACAGCTTTCTAAGCCAACGAAAATTACTCATTTTCTGCAGGTCAGGCGTGTGGACTGGACTGCCGAAGAAGAAATCATCGCAAGGTGAGTGGGCATTTTTGTAAGACAAATACATAAACCTTGCCTTTGCACTGCCACCTTGATTTCATGACGCAGTCTGTTCAGTATCCGCTTAATACGTGGCCAACGAGTTAACTGCCGGTGACAGAAAACTGCTTTATTCCATGCAGCACGTCTCGAGGGAGCTGACGTCGTCGGTCCTTTCGATATCTTGGGGATGGAGTTGTTACACTACTGGCCATTAAAATTGTTACACCACGAAGATGTGCGACAGACGCGAAATTTAACTGACACGAAGATGCTGTGATATGCAAATGATTATCTATTCTGAGCATTCACACTAGGTTGGCGCCGGTGGCGACACGTACAACGAACTGACATGAGGAAAGTTTCCAACCGATTTCTGATACACAAACAGCAGTTGACCGGCGTTGCGTGGACAAACGTTGTTGTGATGCCTCGTGTAAGGAGGAGAAATGCGTACCATAACGTTTCCGACTTTGATATAGGTCGGATTGTAGCCTATGGCGATTGCAGTTTATCGTACTGCGACATTGCTGCTCGCGTTGGTCGAGATCCAATGACCCGCCGATTTCATACTCTGCTAACAGAATATGAAATCGGTGGGTTCAGGAGAGTCATACGAAACGCCTTGTTTGATTCCAACGGCCTCGTATCACTAACAGTCGAGATGACAGGCATCTTATCCGCATGGCAGTAACGAATCGTGCAGCCACGTGTCGATCCCTGAGTCAACAGTTGAGGACGTTTGCAAGACAACTACCATCTGCACGAACAGTTCGACGACGTTTGCAGCACGGAGACCATGGCTGCGGTTACCCTTGACGCTGCATCAGAGACAGGAGCGCATGCGATGGCGTACTTAACGACAGACCTGGGTGCACGAATGGCAAAACTTCATTTTTTCGGATAAATCCAGCTTGTGTTTACAGCTTCATGATGGTCGCATCCGTGTTTGGCGTCATCACGGTGAACGCATATTGGAAGCGTGTATCCGTCATCGGCGTACTGGCGTATCACCCGGCGTGATGGTATGGGGTGCCATTTGTTACCCGTCACGGTCAACTCTTGTTCGCATAGATGGCACATTGAACAGTGGACTTTACATTTCAGATCTGTTACGACCCGTGGCTCTACCCTCCATTCGATCCCTGCGAAACCCTGCATTTCAGCAGGATAATGCACGACCGCATGTTGCAGGTCCTGTACGGGCGTTCGTGGATACAGAAAATGTTCGACTGCTGCCCTGGCCAGCACATTCTCCAGATCTCTCACCAATTGAAAACGTCTGGTCAATGGTGGGCGAGAAACTGGCTCGTCACAATACGCCAGTCACTATTCTTGATGAATTGTGGTAGGCCTATCGTGTTGAAGCTGCATGGGCAGCTAGCTGTACCTGTACACGCCACCCAAGCTCTGTTTGACTCAATTCTCAGGCGTATCAAGGCCGTTATTACGGTCTTGGGTGGTTGTCCTTGGTACTGATTTCTCAGCATCTATTCACCCAAATTGCCTGAAAATGTAATCTTATGTCAGTTCTAGTATAGAATATTTGCCCAATAAATACCCGTTTATTGTCTGCATTCGATCTTGCTGTAGCAATTTTAATGGCCAGTAGTGTAGTTTTGCAGCCCCAGGACGTGCTTGAAAATGGAGCAGCTCGCGTGAACGCTTACTTTTCTTTTCGTGTTTGTTCATTATGTCACAAGAATCTGCAGCTGGAAATGCCGTGTGCCTAGGGCCTCCCACTGGGTAGACCGTTCGCAGGGTTCAAGTCTTTCGGTTTGACAACACTTCGGCGCCTTGCGCATCGATGGGGATGAAATGATGATGATTAGGACAACACAACACCCAGTCCCTCAGCAGAGAAAATCTGCCACCCAGCCGGGAATCAAACCCGGACCCTTAGGATTTACATTCTGTCGCGCGGACCACTCAGCTACCTGGGACGGAAGTAATAGGTTACGTCACACAGAAACGACAACACTTAACGAATTACGGTATGCCGATACCGCGAGAGAAGTGATAGTGCAAAACTGAATATTATTTTCGTTTCCATCCAAAATTCATCATGCGACAAAATGTACTTTCTTTTATTCTCTGAACCAATCACTAGTTCGTGTATCTTAGTGATCAGTCATTGTTTGCTGTAGTGAAGAACCTGTATTGAGTAACTGAAAGATTGACTCTGTATTGGGTGATGAAAGATTTTACGTTATCAGTCACTTCTATCAATGTCTGCTTTTGAGTGTGGAGTAAACAGAAATGACTTTCAAACCCTGTGTGGGATATGTTCACACAACAGGTGTCTCTTGAGAATTTGCAGCTTCTTCGAGAAACTGTGCGGAAGGTTACGAACCGTTCACCGGCTTTAGGTAAGATTAAAACTTCCCGTCAGGTTATCATTTTTTTGTATGTGGTTGACCTGCCTCTATTAATCTGTAGAGTCTCTCAGAAGTCTGTTACAAATGCAACTGATTTACAACAAGGTCGTAACAAAATTGTTACCAGCTTGACTGTTCTTCCTTAATTTCTGTTATCAAAATGAGAATCTAACGAACGCATTTGCATTATTTTACAGGCAGGAGGTATAAAATCGAGTAGCACGTCTTCGCCGCAGAAAAAGGCGCCTTTTAGTCTGTTTTCTGTCTGTCAGTATCATTTTATCATGTAAAAGTACAGCACAGCACCCACCGTGGTTCAACAACAAAGTTAGGAAACTACCGCGAAAGCAAAGAGAGCTTCAGTGCAAATTTATACGCAGCCAAAACCTCTCAGGCAAACAGAAGCTAAACGATACCAAAGTAAGCGTAAGGAGGGCTATGCGTGAAGCGTTCATTTAATTCGAAAGTAAAATTTTATGTACCGACTTGACAATAAATCCTAGGAAGTTCTGTTCTTACATTAAATCAGTAAGTGGATCGTAACAGCATATCCAGACACTCTGCGATGATAATTGCACTGAAACAGAGGATGACACGCGTAAAGCTGAAATACTAAACACTTTTTTCCAAAGCTGTTTCATAGAGGAAGGCCGCACTGCAGTTCCCTCTCTAAATCCTCGCACAACCGAAAAAATGGCTGACATCGAAATAAGTGTTCAAGGAATAGAAAGCACCTGAAATCACTCAACACAGGAAAGTCCACTGGTCCTGACAGGATACCAATTCGATTGTACACAGAGTACGCGAGAGAACTTGCCCCTCTTCAAAAAGCCGTGTACCGCAAGTCTCCAGAAGAACGGAAGGTTCCAAATGATTGGAAAAGAGCACTGGTAGTTCCAGTTTTCAAGAAGAGTCGTCGAGCAGATGCGCAAAACTATAGGCCTATATCTCTGACACCGATGTGTTGCAGAATTTTAGAACATGTTTTTTGGTCGCGTCTCGTGTCATTTCTCGAAACTCAGAATCTGCTCTGTAGGAATCAACATGGATTCCGGAAACAGCGATCGTGTGAGACCCAACTCGCTTAATTTGTTCATGAGACCCAGAAAATATTAGGTACATGCCATTTTCCTTGACTTCCAGAAGACGTTCGATACAATTCCGCACTGTTGCCTGATAAACAAAGGAAGAGCCTACGGAATATCAGACCAGCTGTGTGGTTGGATTGAAGAGTTTTTACCAAACAGAACACAGCATGTTTTTCTCAATGTAGAGACGTCTACAGACGTTATACTAACCTCTGGTGTGTCACAGGGGACTGTTATGGGACCATTGCTTTTCACAATATACACTCCTGGAAATGGAAAAAAGAACACATTGACACCAGTGTGTCAGACCCACCATACTTGCTCCGGACACTGCGAGAGGGCTGTACAAGCAATGATCACACGCACGGCACAGCAGACACACCAGGAACCGCGGTGTTGGCCGTCGAATGGCGCTAGCTGCGCAGCATTTGTGCACCGCCTCCGTCAGTGTCAGCCTGTTTGCCGTGGCATACGGAGATCCATCGCAGTCTTTAACACTGGTAGCATGCCGCGACAGCGTGGCCGTGAACCGTATGTGCAGTTGACGGACTTTGAGCGAGGGCGTATAGTGGGCATGCGGGAGGCCGGGTGGACGTACCGCCGAATTGCTCAACACGTGGGGCGTGAGGTCTCCACAGTACATCGATGTTGTCGCCAGTGGTCGGCGGAAGGTGCACGTGCCCGTCGACCTGGGACCGGACCGCAGCGACGCAGGGATGCATGCCAAGACCGTAGGATCCTACGCAGTGCCGTAGGGGACCCCACCGCCACTTCCCAGCAAATTAGGGATACAGTTGCTCCTGGGGTATCGGCGAGGACCATTCGCAACCGTCTCCATGAAGCTGGGCTACGATCCCGCACACCGTTAGGCCGTCTTCCGTTCACGCCCCAAAATCGTGCAGCCCGCCTCCAGTGGTGTCGCGACAGGCGTGAATGGAGGGACGAATGGAGACGTGTCGTCTTCAGCGATAAGAGTCGCTTCTGCCTTGGTGCCAATGATGGTCGTATGCGTGTTTGGCGCCGTGCAGGTGAGCGCCACAATCAGGACTGCATACGACCGAGGCACACAGGGCCAACACCCGGCATCATGGTGTGGGGAGCGATCTCCTACACTGGCCGTACACCTCTGGTGATCGTCGAGGGGACACTGAATAGTGCACGGTACATCCAAACCGTCATCGAACCCATCGTTCTACCATTCCTAGACCGGAAAGGGAACTTACTGTTCCAACAGGACAAAGCACGTCCGCATGTATCCCGTGCCACCCAACGTGCTCTAGAAGGTGTAAGTCAACTACCCTGGCCAGCAAGATCTCCGGATCTGTCCCCCATTGAGCATGTTTGGGACTGGATGAAGCGTCGTCTCACGCGGTCTGCACGTCCAGCACGAACGCTGGTCCAACTGAGGCGCCAGGTGAAAATGGCATGGCAAGCCGTTCCACAGGACTATATCCAGCATCTCTACGATCGTCTCCATGGGAGAATAGCTGCCTGCATTGCTGCGAAAGGTGGATATACACTGTACTAGTGCCGACATTGTGCATGCTTTGTTGCCTGTGTGTATGTGCCTGTGGTTCTGTCAGTGTGATCATGTGATGTATCTGACCCCAGGAATGTGTCAATAAAGTTTCCCCTTCCTGGGACATTGAATTCACGGTGTTCTTATTTCAATTTCCAGGAGTGTATGTATAAATGACCTAACAGATAGCGTCGGAAGTTCGATGCGGCTTTTCGCGGATGATGCTGTAGTATACAGACAAGTTGCAGTATTAGAAAATTGCAGCAAAATGCAGGAAGATCTGAAGCGGATAGGCACTTGGTGCAGGAAGTGGCAAGTGACCCTTAACACAGACAAATGTAATGTATTGCGAATACATAGAAAGAAGGATCCTTTATCGTATGATTATATGATAGCGGAACAAACACTGGTAGCAGTTACTTTTGTAAAATATCTGGGAGTATGCGTGCGGAACGATTTGAAGTGGACTGATCATATACAATTAATTGTTGGTAAGGCGGGTGCCATGTTGAGATTCATTGGGAGAGTCCTTAGAAAATGTAGTTCATCATTAAAGGTGGCTTACAAAACACTCGTTCGACCTATACTTGAGTGTCACTCGTCAGTGTGGGATCCGTACCAAATCGGGTTGACGGAGAAGATGAAGAAGATCCAAAGAAGAGCGGCGTGTTTCGTCACAGGGTTATTTGGAAAGCGTGACAGCGTTAAGGCGATATTTAGCAAACTCAAGTGGTAGACTCTGCAAGAGAGGCGCTCTGCATCGCGGTGTAGCTTGCTGTCCAGGTTTCGAGAGAGTGCGTTTTTGGATTAGGTATCGAATATATTGCGTCCCCTTACTTATCCCGAATGTAAAATTAGAGAGATTCGAGCGCGCACGGAGGCTTTCCGGCAGTCGTTCTTCCCGCGAACCATACGCGACTGGAAGAGGAACAGGAAAGGGAGGCAATGACAGTGGCACGTAAGGTGCCCTCCGCCACACACCGTTTGGTGGCTTGCGGGGTATAAATGTAGATATAGATTTTGGTTGGAGGCGACCAGCTATTTTTAATAAAATATATATGGCGAACGTGGAACGTAGTGTGTTGCAAATTTTGAGTGCTTAACGTAAGCCCCCCCTCTTAAGCCGGCTTTACTTGCTTCCTCATATTCGCTGCCTGGACGAGAGCCGTCAGCCGTCTACCGCCAAAGTACAGTGATCCGACACCGCACCCTGGCAGTACAACGCAGCAGCATCAGACCCTTGTGTGTGCTCCCTTTTAGCAATCACTTCTGGCGTAACGGAGCGGGTAGCGTGAGTGGAAACATTCACAGGAAAATTCGCCACGCAAAGAAAACAACGACTGTGGTACACAACGTCAGAAAATTCGTCGCACGAGCTGGGCATTTACGAAGTACGTACTGTTGAGGTTGATTGGCTTACATATCTGCCACGTGACGCACATAGCTATTTGAATATACGTTGAGTAACATATTGGTTTTCAGAAAAACCCATTCAGTATCTTATATGTCGAAACAGCTTAACTTTGAAGTTAAAATTCAAACTAGGGTCAGCCGGCCGTTGTGGCCGTGCGGTGCTAGGCACTTAAGTCTGGAACGCGTTACCGCTACGGTCGCAGGTTCGAATCCTGCTTCGGGCATGGATGTGTATAATGCCCTTAGGTTAGTTAGGTTTAAGTATTTCTAAGTTATAGGGGACTGATGACTGCAGATGTTAAGTCCCATGGTGCTCAGAGCCATTTGAATCATTTAGCCAAACTAGGATTATTTCGTAACAAAATTTGCACCTAGATAACTTGACAACCACTGAATGAGAGTGGAAGATTGTACATTGTCAGTTGCTTCCATTAATGTATGGTTTTGCGTGCAGATGAGGTAGCTAATTGCGCATGTTAATTTTATCTTGTCCTACAGAACTCACAACAAATACATATTGAAAAAAGCACAACTATTCTAATAATTTGTTTCTGTTTTTTGAAGTTAAACTCTTTCAACATTTTGTTCTGAGTCCCTAATCGTTTTTCGGCGTACTTTATTTCAATGTACTTTACTAAGCTAATTTATGTAGAGGTCGGTTTATTGTGCATCCAGCTGAAGAATGTAATTGATTTTAATTTAATTTATCCTGTAAGGTGCAGGAATGAAATTAAGGCTAACTGGAATAGTTTTTATTTCCACAAGGTATATTTTTTAGGAGATAAGAACCTTCAACATCGCAGCGCGTCAGCAAACGTTGGTTAATATAGTAAAAAAAAAAAAAAACTAAAAAGCCGCCTAGATTGCAAAAGAAGCACCTAGTGTTGTTAACCCAGGTTTAGGCGTAGATAACTATACCTTCTTCAGAACAACAATAAAACCCACAAGTGCCTATGAAGACCTTTGTCAATGATTAGATGAACACCATAGCTATACATTTATAAACGAAAAAGAAAAGGAAAACACAAACAGTACGTTTGTACAAAGTCAAAACCCCTACTTAACATAATGGTGTACGCTCCACCTCACACTGGCCTATGTTAGGTGAGTCATGACCCGCCATAAACTGCATTTTATGACGGCTCATGGCCCATCGACAGATCCGGTGAACGTGCGGGCCATGGATCGGTGCTTCCACGACCAATCCACCGGTCATGAAATATTCTATTCAATACCGCTTTAACCACACGCGAGCTATGTGCTGAACATCTATCATGTTGGAAGTACATCGCCATTCTGTCGTGCAGTGAAAGAAACATCTTGTAGTAACATCGGTAGAACACTACGTAGGAAATCAGCACACATTGCACCATTTTTATTGCCATCGATAAAATGGGGGCCAATTATCCTTCCTCCCATAATGCCGCACCATACATTAACTCGCCAAGATAGTTGATGTTCCATTTGTTGCAGCCATCGTGGATTTTCAATTGCCCAGTAATGCATATTATGCCGGTTTAAGTTACCGCTGCTGGTGAATGACGCTTTGTCGCTTAATAGAACGCTTGCAAAAAATCTGTCATCGTCCCGTAATTTCTCTTGCACCCAGCGGCAGACTGCACAACACGTTCAAAGTCGTCGCCATGCGACTCCTGGTGCACAGAAATATGGTACGAGTACAATCGATGTAGTATTCTCAACACCGACGTTTTTGAGATTCCCGATTCTGGCGCAATTTGTCTGCTACTGATGTATGGATTAGCCACGACAGCAGCTAAAACACCTACTTGGGCATCATTATTTGTTGCAGGTCATGGTTGGCGTTTCACATGTGGCTGAACACTTCCTGTTTCCTTAAATAACGTACCTATCCGGCGAACGGTCCGGACTCTTGGATGATGTCATCCAGGATACCGAGCAGCATACATAGCACACTCCCGTTGGGCAATTTGATCACAATAGCCATACATCAACACTATATCGACCTATTCCAGAATCTTTAAACGGTCTATTTTAACACGGATAATGTATTACGAAGCAAAACCCGTCCGCACTGGCGGAATTTTACGTGACACCACATACTTATACGTTTGTGACTATTACAGCGCCATCTATCACAAAGGGAAAAAAAAGGTCCAACTAAAACATTCATATTTCTTTACGCACTACACGAATATATAATAAAAATGGGGTTCCTATTTTAAAAAACTCAGTTTCACCTATGGTAGCGCCATCTGGTTTCCCCCTCTCAAGCCAGAACAGTTTCGTTCTTTGTAGTTTTTTCGTTTCACATTTATTTCGTGAGATATTTGGCCTGGTCACTCTCAGTGGACCACCCTGTATAGAGTGAAATACCTTTTTGAAATCTACAGAGGACCACATGGTCTCTGTGCTTTTCATTGATTGGTACCTAAGGATTGTCTCTAAAGTGAGTTTCTTTTCAGCACATGATCAACCCGTTCTGAAGCCTGTGTGGTAAGCTCTGTCTTGTTTTCCAGTTGGAACTGTGTCCTGTCTGCAACGTCCTGTGACAGAATTTTGTATGGACGGACAGTAAACAACTCTCTTTGTAACTGTTAACACCGGTATCATCCTCTATCTTTTGCAGAAGGTGCGTAACACCGTACATTCTGTCTTCTGGTATTACGTTAGCCTCTCAAACATTTTGTATGACACTTGCTTGACAGTATTCGGCCCAATTACCTTTATGAGTTCAGCTTCGACGCCATCTTCTCCCGCTGTTCTACGCTTTTTCAGCTACATGACTTGTCTCTTCAGCTCCAGTTCGTCCAGTGCTTTTAATTTCTTATCATTTCTTTTGATTCCACTGCTGCTTAGGAATCTCTCAGCCATTCGGGACAAATCAGTAGTTCCGTGCAGTGTCTACCAGCTCTGTTTGTTGTGCAGTGCAAATTCTCCAACCTTTTTTCTGAAACACAGATTTATAATGTGAATGTTTTCTTCCTGTCCAATGACCTACCGAGAAAAACTGTTCCGCCAGCGGACGAGAGCTATTTGCAGTTCGTCTCCCCTCTATGTTAATTTTCCGATGACACAGAGAGAAGCTGGAAATTTGACGTCACCTCCTAGCAAACTCGAATGAAAAAAAAAAAAAAAAAAAAAAAAAAAAAAAAAAAAAAAAAAACAGTGTAATGCTATAGAGAGAAGAAAGTATGGTACAAGCGAGACACTACATGTTTACGTCACCAACTCTTTTGCCTCGATGACTGAGTATTTGAGACTTTTAGAGATTATTCTATTGTTTGGCTTGTGTCCTCTGCTCCTTCCCCAAAAATCTGCTGATGAAATATATTTTCTCAGTTCTGTCCTCACTGGCGCCACTAGTTGATTGAGCCCATTACGAAACCATTATTAGACAAGCGAAAGGAGGCGTACCTGAAGTTCGCGTCTCACCGTGACGCATACACAGCCTACTCCACTGGAGGGCCAAGCAACTCCTATTGACGTCGAGTGTCCCCTCTACGTGTGGATCACAGTCCGAGCTCGGAAAGACGGAGAGAGGATGACACACTGCGTTCACTGGGACAAAACGCAGTTGTGGCTTGAAGCCAAAAGGCTAAAATCACCTCTTAGATTATTATTCTCTTAAATCGAGTGACAAGAACTGCCTTTGACTTGCCTGTCTCGTAAGATGAATCTACAATAGGAAGCTGGGATAAGCGACGTACTTGTAATGCTTCTACAGTTACTGTTGGTTTCTCGCTGTCTTGCCCACCCCTCACATTAGAAGGTGACAAAAATATTCAGCAGAGGTGAGCATTGACTTTTAATGTAACGCCACAGCCAGGAATTTGGAGGGTTTCAAAAGATGACTGCTGGATTGAATGGGTGTAATTGCAGAAGTATGCAAATGGGTTAATTTAATTGGACTTTCTTGATTTAGCTTTCTTGCGGAAGCCTGGAAACAGCGATTGAGCTCAACGTTCATGGCTGGCATTTAGGACTACTCAGGCGGCATGCCGTTGGTTTTTTGTGTGGGCTTTCACAACAGGCGCTAGTGCGGTAGGTATTCGCTCAAGGGATGCGTTCTTTCAAATACCAGACTGAAACGCCCCTAAGAAAAATTGTACAAGACTGTGCTTAAGCTGACACACAATATTTTTACCGCAACGCAATCTGACTTTCAAAAATCTCTACAAAAAAATGGCCCTGACTAACATTAACCTATACGTTTCACAAATCGCTTACCTCACAAAAATCTTGGTTACTCGAACTACTGCGAGCGCCACTACTGCCAGCTAAATAAAAGATTCAAACTACTGAAGGCACTAACTACTGACAGGCATAGTTAAAAAATGAAAGATTTTGATAGAGAACAAACAATGTATTTACCTTAATGGTCATAATATATATTGCACTTCATGACATCCAGTCTTACAAATTACAAAACTCCGCCATCTCTCTCCCCACATCCACCACTGCTGGCGGCTCACCTCCAACTGCGCAACGCTACGCGCCGCTAACAGCCAGCTTCCGCTGCCCAACACTACAATGGCAGACAACAATGCAAACCAGCCACAGACTGCACACAGCACAGATAGCGATTTTCATACAGAGTGCTACGTGGCGCTACCAATAAGAAAACCTAAACAGCCTACTTACATAGCCCCCATGCTCCCCACAAAAAATTTTACAAATTGTTTTGGGCAGTGGCCAATACAGATTTGAAAAAAATTTTCATAATTACTGTAAGAAATATATCAAATGCACACACTTATTAATACAATGCGAAAATATTTTGTTGAGCCCAACCTACATAGGTAGGAATGATCATCAAAATAAAATAAGAGAAATCTGAGCTCGAACAGAAAGGTTTAGGTGTTCGTTTTTCCCGCTCGCTGTTCGGGAGTGGAATAGTAGAGAGATAGTATGATTGTGGTTCGATGAACCCTCTGCCAAGCACTTAAATGTGAATTGCAGAGTAGTCATGTAGATGTAGATGTAGATGGTCAAAAGCTAAAATGTTCTCACTGTCCCATAAAGACAG
This sequence comes from Schistocerca gregaria, assembly GCF_023897955.1. Classification (NCBI taxonomy): domain Eukaryota; kingdom Metazoa; phylum Arthropoda; class Insecta; order Orthoptera; family Acrididae; genus Schistocerca; species Schistocerca gregaria. Next base: position 129,793,288 of record NC_064921.1, on the reverse strand, counting down.
TCATGATCATTCATCACAGTAAAATTACACTGTTTTTTTTCCTTCAATGTCTGAGTAGTAAAAGAGAATGCACACGGAAGTAGTGGATTTCTAAGCAGTCTTGAATAAGTAGTGTTCTCCTTCCAATGGGAAGACAGTGCTGACACTTGACATGCAGACAGGTAATGGACCACAACAGAACAAACCCACAGCAGAGTCTTTCGAAGTTGAAGACTATTGTTAGGTAGGTCATCACAGAGCACACCCACTGTAGTCCTGGTAGAGATTAGGGTATTGGTGGGCCACTAGAGCTGCAGACCCACTGCAGTCCTTGTAGAAATAATGGTATTGGTGGGCCATCGAAGGTACAGACCCACTTCAGTCCTTGTAGAGATGGCCAGCAGCCATCTGTTACGACTGTGCAGGTGTACAATCACCATCGAAGGGTCTTGTGGACAATATAGCAAGTCCATAAACCACCACTTGTGCACTCACAATTTTTTTTGGAAATGTCCTTAGAATGAGCAATGCTGTTAACCAGTCCCTTGCTGAATTATTAACACACGTACAAACATTAACAGTCCCTACTTCTCATATATTGTCCATATACTATGACCAACAGAAACGTGTGCAGTGAAATGTAACTTACAAATTACTTCATTTGATCAACTGGTGTCAATTACAATTTTATAACATAAGAATACAATAACAAAGGTACAAAATACATCATTAAAGAACAAAACAATACAGATAACATTTGTAGTAATAGGGGCTTTACAAAAGAATCGAAATAACAAATGCATCAGTGTTACATGAATTTGACATAAGTACATACATAAAAGATCAGAATAACTTTTGAAACCTCAACTTCACACATGAGCATTCTAACAAAACAGAATAAATAATGTGTAAACATCTTTACAAAGTAGATAACATGTTATTAATGCAAATTATATTTGAGGATAACAGTACTCCTCACCATAGTGAATGTAGCTTAGTGTTAGAAGAGAAGAAATTCTATGAAACAGTACACAGAGACAGGAAGAAAATAAATAAACAAGGGTACACAAACACATAGTGGGATAACACAAAAGGAAAGGACAGGGTTTGTTTTCAGGCTAACATTTGGTACTACAGTCCATCCCAAAACTTCATTCCATAGATCGTTCCTCCTATTTCAACATTTGCTCCAGCCAAAAACAAAATCCTATCCAAGCATGCTTTCTGTATTCTGTTGACATCCTCTTTCAAAAATAGTTTTTCTCCACTGTACACTACTTTTTTGGCCAAACCATTTTCTTATAGCTTCTCAATGCACATCTTCCAATTCATCATAGTTAGTTTCTTATATAGTCTACCCCCTCTAAAGCTAATTTAAACCTACTGAGCTCAGATGCTAAACTAAGGGACGACTCAATGCAGCAGCACAAAACAATTAACACAAACAGCAATGACAAAAAAATGCAAACTGGCAGAAAAAAGGCAGCAATATAGGACTTAGCAATTGCAACATTACTACTAATATGAAGCAATGAGCAGCAACAAGAAAAATAAATCAGTAGTAAAACTGGCTTAACAGAGTAATACAAAGTGAAATTCAGTAACACTATGCCTGGCAAACAGAAGCTGCAAATGCAATAACTTATATCTAAACATGACAAACATCAAGCAGAAAAATAGTACACTAAAGGCAACAGTGCACATAAGGGAGGTGTCTATTTACATCTTAATGTCTATATAATTAAAGTGGTGCACCACAAAAGCTAATTCTACAATAAAAATTACCAAGTAGTTGAAAAGAAAATTAAGTGTGCAGTGACTGTTATTAATCCCTTCTTATTGTTATTTCCTTTCGAAGTGCTCCTTTTTCGAAGAACGTGGATCATAAAATGATAATTTAATAGATCTGTTGACAGAAAGTGTTCACATTAGCAAATGCATTTAATTTTATTTTATAAAACCAATGCTGCAACACAGCTGGAAACCAGATATCAAATGATATAAGCAACTATGAAAGGCAAGGCATAAAAATATCATTCAATAGTCATGTGACATTTCATAAGTTAGTACAAATTCTCTCAGCTCTCGTAGAAAGACGCTTGTCATTATCAGGTGTGCAGATGTAAATAAGTATCTTTTCCAAGTAATGAGCGTGTCGTTTTTGCGGTGCTTTCTACAAACGAATATCAATAGCGAGGGTAATGGCCTCCTTTTTTTTCATGTGCCTCTGAAAGGCACACACTAATGGCTTGTTTCCAGATGGCCGCCGGGCAGCTGGGTGCTCACGACGCATTACGTGCACGTGGTCACTTAACTTTCTTAACGAAATATTTACGACACCAGTTTCCGCTACAGTGGCAGTCTCATATAAAAATATTTTCACAGGTTGAGAATTTGCGTTATAAATGTGTAGAAAATAAAATCCTATAAATATAACAGTGTCCAAAAAACTTTCGTCGGCATTGTAATACATTCACGCATTTACATACATTTCATAACTCTTAAAGTACGATTCTTGGTTTCCAACAACCTTTTTCACAAACCAAGGTCCCTAACCACTACTAATTATTCCTTACCTTATTCGACGATATTTCTTCAATATTTCATCATAACAGATACGTAGCATAATCAAATAACTCATATAGCAACAGCTTATTGATCATAAACATACCACAACAGCATCATACACATAGTCATCGTAATAATATCATAACACCTCAGTCAACTCTCAAAATCGTCGTAGCTTCCTCCAATAATTTTAAAACCTAAAAAAAAGTCTCTGCTCATGTCAAAAGTGTCATCTGCATCAAACGTACTTTAAAAATCATGATCCCATACCAAATACGTCATTCAAAGCTCTCATAGTACCTCAATGGATCCGAAAAAATATGAACATTTCAAAAAGTACAGACTAAATACAATTACATATGTCTGAAGTTATCCAACTGTGTAATTAGGTAAACATCTGTCACTGATGTAGTACAATAAATATTTATCTCTCTCAGTTAAATGATCAGATAGCTGTGTAATTAACGTGTTAGAGAAATATGGTACCGATGTGTAAAGTTGTATAAGCAAATGCCATATTAGCTAGGACTCCTTGTGCTTGCCATACACATGGTACACAAAGTAAGCGTGTACCCCCCTGAGGATAAATGTAATTATATCCTCAGGTGTTACAGATTACGGCAATGGAATGAAATGTATCACCGAAAACCTTTATATCATTGTAGTTCAAATATCTTTAAAAATAAATGTTTTAAGTACAAAATTAATCACTCAAATATGTGTACTGTAGCGCTAAACTGTGCGTCTTGTTGTAAGATAATCTCTCTGGAAGTGTCGTAGTTATCGTCCTCTGAAAGCGAAGTTCTGCAGAAGTCAATGTACTTACCTCATGATAAACAAAAGTGAAATGCTTTGCGTACAGATATCGTAGTTACTACCCTTATTGCTGTGATGAAGTAAGTACTGTACTGTAACGTATTGTTGTGCTACAGAAAAGGCTGTCTCATTGTAGCTATACCACAAAGTTACTACTAAAACATGTTTTACTTTCCAGAATAATACAGAAAAACTGTGCAGATATAAAACAGATACAGTGCAAAAGCAACATTGTAAATTGTCACTCATTAGTAGCGTCGTGATAAAATCGTGTAGCTGTCACATAAACTAACCACTGAGTCATCTGGTATCTCACAGAAAGTACTTTAAATCCAGAATTTATTTTCAAGTAAACCAAAATGTTGCATTAAAATCTCATTAGCAATACTGGTAAATGTTCTAAGTATGTGAGCCTTATAGTCGTTACGTAATCGTGCAACTAACAACCAAGAATGTACACATGCAATAACACAGTGATGTCTGTTCACTATAACAATGCATTCGTAATTTCTGTTTAAATAAGTTCACTTGGTTCTTGACTGGATATGTAACTTCTAACATGGTTGCATGTTAACAGATTCTAAGTCTGACAAATTGTACTAGTAGCGTGAAGTGAAAAATTTTATGGCAAAGACAAAGTTAAAAAGCAAATTATCTTTCAATAAACGGTTTTACATGTGAAATGTGGTGTAAACCTTTACTCTTCCTAGTACACAGAGTTTCAACTTCAAGGCAACTATCATGTGGTATACGTCGGATTCTGTAAGGTCCATTGTAAACTAGAAAGAATTTGTGACTCAAGTGTTTCTTCTTATGTGACAATGAATGAGCTTTAATGAGAACTTTCTGACCAATATATAATTTCTTTGCATTTGCTTTACCGTGTAATTTTCTCCTTTTGTCTGCAACAGAATTTATATTTTTAATAGCCAAATCAATCATGTGTTTGTGTCGAAGTTTACGTGTATTCGGAAAAGGTACAAGCTCTCTGATTCTGTTCGGTGGTTCTTTATTCTTCAGTACAAGAACAGGTGGTAAAGCAGTGGAGTCATGAGGCATTTCATTAAGCACGTTTTGAAATAAGTGTAAATATCTGTCCCAATGCTGATGCTTTCTGTGACAATAAAGTCTGCAAAGCTTATTGATTTCTTAATCCGTTCAGAGGGGTTACAATGTGGTGAGTACAATGAAATAAAAACAGATTTGATTTTCTGGTTACAAAGCATGCGTGACCAAACAGCAGATGTGAATTGCGGTCCGTTATCTGAAATTACTTTACTAACGTGTCCAAATTCAAGTAAGAAATTTTTAACAAAGGCGTTGGATATAGACCGTCCAGTGGCTTTATGTAACGGAGTGAAAGAAACAAATCTTTAAGTAAGTTCAACAGCGACTAGAACGTACGAAAATCCATTAGATGTTCTAACAAGCGGTCCCAAGAGATCAACAGCAGCAAATTCTTTTATTTTAGAAGGAATGATACGAAACAATGGAGCACGATGCGAGACAGTAGTTGGTTTCGCCTTTTGACAAAGTTGACAAATAGACAAGACTCTTCGAATTCTCTTTTCCATATTGTTAAAATAACAAGTCGTTCGAAGAATATGATAACATTTTCGTGGACCAAAATGTGCATAGCTGAAATGAATGTACCAAATGAGCTTATTAACGAAATCGTCTGGAATGCAAAATACCCATAGCTTGTCATCAACAGTGCAGCGTTTGAACAGTATGTTGTTCCTAACCAGATAATAATGCCGAATCTGTGTGTGTGTCTTTTCATGCCATTTACTTTTGATGTCATTCCAGATCGGATCTTTATCTTGTTTATGAGCAATGTCCTTTAAAGATGTGGTGATCAAGTTTTCAAAGGCGATTTTCTGAATGTAAAGAATACTGAAATTTTTCTCGAGGTTGCTTTCTGTGTTACTTTTCTCGAGCCCAGCCGGTGCGCGTGACAGTGCGTCCGCAACAATGTTCTCCTTGCCGGGAATGTAGGCTATTGTGAAGTGAAATTCTTGCAGAAACAATGCCCAACGTTTTAAGCTGTCATGATTTAATTTTGAAGACATAAGAAATTGTAATGCACGATGGTCACTGTATACTTTTACGTGCTTACCATTAACAAAGAAACGGAATTTGTTAAATGCCCAAACGATAGCTAAAGCTTCTAATTCAGTAACGGAATAATTTTTTTCAGATTTTGTTAGCACTCGGCTAGCAAAAGCAATGGTTTTCTGAACAGTAATGTCATTTTCTGTGGCTTCTTGAAACAAATGGGCACCAAGACCGACTTTAGAAGAATCTGTGCTAAGGCAAAAATCTTGTGAGAGATCTGGATGAGCTAGTATTGGCACGTTAAGTAGCGATTCTTTCAAAGAATTGAATTCCAACTGTGCTTGTTCGTCCCAGTTCCAAATAGTATTTTTCCCAGTGAGAGAACAAAGCTTTGGTGTAACTAGACTTCGCATATTCAGAAAACGACGGTAAAAATTTATGAGGCCTAGAAAACTGCGGACTTGTTTTTTTGTGGATGGAACTGGAATGGCTCTGATTGCTTCTAACTTTTAAGGATCCGGCTGAATGCCTTCAGAAGAAATAATATGTCCCAAAAACTTCACCTTTGTCCTACTGTATTCAGACTTTTCCATGTTAACTGTAATTCCAAATTCTGCGAAAATAAGTAACACGCTGTTGAGGATGCGATTATGTTGTTCCCATGAGGCTTCTGCTATCAGAATATCGTCCACATATAAGGTGATGTGACGTTTTAAGAACTCAGGTAATATGGAATTTAACCCACGAATGAATGCTGCCGAAGAAATGTTTTCTACATTCTGGATGATCTTTGATCTGATAAAAGCTGGATCTGAGATCAATGAAAGACAACACTTTTACACCATTAAAATTTTAAAGTAGTTCTTCCAACGTTTGCGGCCTGTCTGTTTCAGGAATAATGATAGTATTGATTTGTTGCGAATCTAAGACAAGCCTGATCGATCCATTTTTCTTCTCAACAACATGTAATGCATTGTTGTATGAGCTTACTGCAGGCTCAATAATGCCCTCGTCAAGCATAGATTGTATTTCTGTTCTAACACGGTCCCTATAATGTGCTGGAATTGCGTATGGTCTAACACAAAATTTAGTATGCTCACGAACACGAAATTGGTACTGAAATCCCTTGATTGTTCCTGTATTGTGTGTAAAAACTGTAGAATGTGCTTGTAAAACCTCAAAAAGGTCCTGCCTATCAGTGTCATTACAATTCTCAATTGTTTTAATTTTATTCTGAATTAACTCATTAGTTTTAAATATGCCTTCGATATCATCTCTGTCAGTACTTGCAGAGAGATTGTTAGTGTCTAGTTCTGTAGAAAATTCCGAATTGTTGTCTAACAGAAGGTAAAGCCGATTAATTTCCTCGTCATTGTTTGAGAGCCAATCTTCAAATTTCAAAGCTATTGACTTACCTTCTTTCTCTAAACTTATTTCAGCATCGTGAAAGTTTAAGATTGCTTTGTATTCATTCAAAATGTCTACTCCCAGTACAATTTCCGTCGACAGAAAGTTCATAGAGAAGCTATGGCTTTGACAAAAGAATTCTAAGTTGGTTTGTTGACGTACATCTACACTTTTTCCAACGACTACACCTTGTAATTTAATCTTACGTAACGGAAGCGTGGGGCAATCGTTCGATTTGTTGCATTTGCTAAAAGCTGTTTCACTAATTACTGAAATGGGACTGCCTGAGTCAAGTACTGCCATACATTTTACGTCATTTACAGTAACGTGAATTACAGGATATGCAATGTTGTTATGTTTTACGTCGTGTTCCTGGAGTAAGATGTCCCTAATGTCTTCCATTTTTACGTAATTACTAGCTACGGCAGCTGAGTCGTCAGTTTCATGCGTACGTTTTGTGGCTGCCAGCGGTATGAGTCATTGCCTATTGTGTCTTTGTTGGCGCGGGTCGTTAATGGGATTTGGAGACCTAACTTCTACAAATTCACCTTATCGAGAGGGCCCTGCTCTGTTTGAATCCCGCCAGTTCTGCTGCAATTCAGTTCTATCGTTACGATCATATCGTGTGTCGTCATGTCGTTAGATTCCATAGTTTCTTTCTTGTCGGTCACGTGGTGGAGAATTTCTCCCTGAATCGTAACTGCGCGCTGAACCGTTGCGTCTTAAGTTATTCTGTCTCCCTTGATAATAATTATTTTGGTTCCATATTGTCTGTTTCTCTAATTGTCTCTGTGATTGTCATTACTACGGAAATGCGATCTTTCTCTGTAACTATTATTACTCCGCCAGTGGTTGTCATATGGGTGGTGTCTGTTTTGGTCACGATTTGCGTTGTAAGAATAGACTTATCGTGTCCAGTTATTGTTTCTGTAGTCACGGAATTGTGACGGATGTGAACTGTAGTGATTGTTTTCCTGTTTTCGCATCCCGCGACTGTCTGTGTCAATTTCTAATTCTTGTAAGAGTCCCTGAAAAGCTTCAATGTCGTCTTTGCAACGCCCTGCCAAAATAATATTCCTTAAATGTTCAGGCAATTTCATTAGGCAAATGCGGATGAGTTCTGAAGGGCTTAATGGGTTTGAAAGATACCGATTCTTATGTAACATGTCTTCAAAATATTTCACAAGACTGGAAAATTCAGATTGTTCGAAATGTTTCATCACAATGATGCTATGTTTTACTCGGTCTTGTGTAGCCTGAGACCAATATGCAGAGAGGAAGGCATGATAAAATTCTCCTTCACTGTGACAATCGTGAATGACCGATCGCATTCTTACAGCTGGTTCATTCTCCAAGTAGCCACACACAAATTCTAATCTGTGCTCTAATGACCACTATGGAGGAAAACAATGAGAGAACTGATGGAGCTACGCTTGTGGACGAATGTCGGTGCCAGAATTCTTAAATGTTTTGAATTTACGTGCAGTAATGAACAGCTTATCGTCAAAATCATCGTGTCGGCGAGTAGCATATCGGTCATTGTTACGTCGTGTCGGCGGTTCCATCTCAAAATTCGGTGCACCTTGCCAATTTCTTTCATGATTTCCGAAATGCACTGTGTCATTATTTTGTGGCCTTTCCGTATTTCTAAGTTCCTCTTCCCGTGTTGGAGCACCAGTGTCCTCTGAAATATGTAATTTTTGTATTACCTGCGTCAACTGATCTTGTACTTCCCGGATTTCTCTTTTGTATTGCGTATTAATTTGATTCTGCTTTTGTTTGAATTTCTTAATTTGTTCATACTCTTCTGTGTCAGTGATGGCTACAGGTCTTGTGTCATTCAGATCATTATCTACCTTTGCAGATAAATCAGTGAACTGATCCGAAAGTTCGGCTACTTTCTCCAATAGTGAACACATTTCCTCAGTGTGTTTTTCTGAACCAAGTTTCAGAGTGTCCATTTGTGTTTAAATCGAATCTACTGTGTTCTTTAAGTTTTCCTGAGTTCTTGCAAGTTGCGTAACCGAATCGGTGGATGCAACTGAGTCCATTTTAGCCTGCAAGGTGTGATTTTCACGAACAATGGTTTGCAATTCTTTTATGGCTGCTTCGTGATTATGTAATGCGTTCTCATGATGCGAAAAAATAGGTTGAAAATGTTCGCAAATTTGTATTTTACGTCATTACATATTTTTTGACATTTCGATTCAATGTTATGTAAGTCAGTAGTTAAATCTTCACGTGTTTGTTCAAGTGTGGTGTCTGACTTCCGAAGATTTTGTTCCATTGTGTCTAACTTTTGAAGATTATGTTCCATTGTCTGCAACTGTTGCTGTGTTTGTCTCTGGTGTTGTTCCATTTGTCTAACTTTTTATGCTTTTGCTGTGTGTGTGTTTCTGATTTTGTTCCATTGTGTCTAACTTTTAAAGATTTTGTTCAATTGTGTTTAACTTTTGAAGCTTTTGTCCCATTTGTTGCATTAATTGTAATAACAATGCACTGGTGTCTGAAATATGTTCCTCAGTGCTATTCGGCAATGCATTTGAACTGGCAATATTCGCCGTTTGAAAAACAGAAAATGTGTCTTGACTTATTTGAGAAAACGGTGAGGACGCAAAACCTCAGTCTACAGTATTTGCAAGATTGTGTCCTGTCATTTCGGAATCCTGAGGCGAGCTGTTGCCGACCGATCGATCGATAATGCTTCCCTGTTCACGAATTGTTTCACTGCCTACACCATTATTTGCAGCCCGCTCCATTTCCCTATGCACAATTACGAAATTACTACTTTGAACATTAGTTAATTAATTACATGGTGGCTCTAACACATTGCTTTCGTCTTCACTGTCATGTCTCAGTTTACTTTGTAGCCTAGTATTACGTTTTTCACACGCCATTATTGTCACAATATTTCACACGATAACACAGAAAAGCACAATTTGAAGAGCAAAAATAAGAGAACACATTAACTTAGCACTGAAAATAATATCTAGTTAATTGCAAGAATTGTTTCACTGCCTACACCATTATTTGCAGCCCGCTCCATTTCCCTATGCACAATTACGAAATTACTACTTTGAACATTAGTTAATTAATTACATGGTGGCTCTAACACATTGCTTTCGTCTTCACTGTCATGTCTCAGTTTACTTTGTAGCCTAGTATTACGTTTTTCACACGCCATTATTGTCACAATATTTCACACGATAACACAGAAAAGCACAATTTGAAGAGCAAAAATAAGAGAACACATTAACTTAGCACTGAAAATAATATCTAGTTAATTGCAAGCGCAGCTGCCAAATACTTGGTGCAAACCTACATGCATGCCACAACTGTTTTACTGTACAGCAATGAAAAACTACAACTACAGAGGAAATTCTCTCTGCAAGTACGCGCTAGCAATAAACAAAGGCTATACTAACTACACAAACTACAAGAAAAAAATCAGAAGATTCCAGTGAGGTATCCTCGGCTAAGTGTCGACATATGAAACGCCCCTTAGAAAAATTGTACAAGACTGTGCTTAAGCTGACACACAATATTTTTACCGCAACGCAATCTGACTTTCAAAAATCTCTACAAAAAATGGCCCTGACTAACATTAACCTATACGTTTCACAAATCGCTTACCTCACAAAAATCTTGGTTACTCGAACTACTGCAATACAGCGAGCACCACTACTGCCAGCTAAATAAAAGATTCAAACTACTGAAGGCACTAACTACTGACAGACATAGTTAGCAAATGAAAGATTTTGATAGAGAACAATGTATTTACCTTAATAGTCATAATGTATATAGCAGTTCATAACATCCAGTCTTACAAATTACAAAACTCCGCCATCTCTCTCCCCACATCCACCACTGCTGGCGGCTCACGTCCAACTGCGCAACGCTACGCGCCGCTAACAGCAAGCTGCCACTGCCCAACACTACAATGGCAGACAACAATGCAAACCAGCCACAGACTGCACACAGCACAGCCAGCGATTTTCATACAGGGCGCTACGTGGCGTTACCAATAAGTAAACCTAAACAGTCTACTTACAAGACGTTGAACCAATTGAAATATTTTGAGAAAAAGTAATCAGGCGTCGCATTTCCTGTCTTTGGTTGGACGAGATGTCTTGCCTGTACCACGAAATAACTAGCCTTGTTGATTGCTCTGTTCACCCTCTGCAGTTCATTACGGTGTCTGGACGCAGACTGGATTTTAGGCATAAGTTACTGGATCACATAACAGCTGAGGCGCTTACGAGACGCTCTGGTGGTGAGTATGATGGGCCACTTCTTCGCGCATTTAAACGGTTATTAAGGTTGGCAATTAGTTCAGACCTTGTGAGTACAGACCTTTTCGTGACTTTAATGTCATTACTTAGAACTATAATTTCGTTATCATTCAACGAAACTCAGATGGCGCAGAGCCTGCTGTTTACCTTTTTGCCACTGGATTCACGCATTGAGATTCCAATCATGTTTTGCGTTTTCTTTCCGCCGCGAATCAGTAGCCGGTTTTGACGACTAAACATGGCGAGAAAATGGCGAACCCTATCTTTGGCAATTCTGTGAAAGTGTGGGTCTTTGCGAGTGATCATATGTGCGTCACGTTGCTTCCCTTGACTCAGCCACTCAGAACTGGATTTCACTCCGTAGCTGAGTGTGCCCTGGTATGAAACTTCAGGCCAATTAAAACTCTGTAGCGAACTGAGACTCAAACTCAGCGGTATAAGTCGGTATTGCGAGCGAAAAGTGATGGGAATAGAGTTAGCAGCAACTAAATAAAAAATTAAAACGTCATTCAACAATGGGCCAGTTTTCCAAGCGTGTAACTGATTATGCAGCCATATCTACGGAACTACGAGTCGCACAATGGCATAATTTGCAGGTATGTTCAGTGATATACATGTGAATACTGTATGCAAAATGAGTCGCAAATAATTAGCAATGAAGGAGTGATAAATTAAAACGTCATGTCTCATGCGGGAGTTTCATTGCGTGAGCATCTAACACGTAGGAAGGGGTAAACAACTTTCGTTTCATCATTTTACGCTGTTTGTCAGCGACGAAACGATTCATAATGGTTTGAAATTATGCGTAGCGTCTGCTGCACCTCACTAAATGATTTCATTCTCAAATCATGAATGAATATAACCTCACTCCCACCATTCTGATACGTATGTGGTTCTTACTTACCTCCTCCTTCCCCCCCCCCCCCCCCGCCCAAACAAACACAGCGATTCGTTTGGTTTGGTTTGGTTTAAAACGGTCCATGCGCTGCAGGTGATGTAGTGCTACATTACTGGCCATTAAAATTGCCACACCACGAAGATGACGTGCTAAAGACGCGAAATTTAACCGACAGGAAGAAAATGCTGTGACGTGCAAATGATTAGCTTTTCAGAGCATTCACACAAGGTTGGCGCCGTTGGCGACACCCACAACGTGCTGACATGACGAAAGTTTCCAACCGATTTCGCATACACAAACAGCAGTTGGTCGGCGTTGCCTGGTGAAACATTGTTCTGATGCCTCGTGTAAGGAGGAGAAATGCGTACCATCACGTTTCCGGCTTTGAGAAGGGTCGGATTCTAGCCTATCGCAATTAAGGTTTATCGTATCGCGACATTGCTGCTCACGTTGGTCGAGGTCCAATGACTGTTAGCAGAATATGGAATCGGTGGGTTCAGGTGGGTAATACGGAACGCCGTGCTGGATCCCAACGGCCTCGCATCACTAGCAGTCGAGATGACAGGCATCTTATCCGCGTGGCTGTAACGGACCGTGAAGCCACGTCTCGATCCCTGAGTCAACAGATGGGGATGTTTGCAAGACACAGCCATCTGCAACGAGGTTTGCAGTGGCATGGAGTATCAGCTCGGAGACTGTGGCTGCGGTTACCCTTGACGCTGCATCACAGACGGGACGGCTGCGACGAACCTGGGTGCACGAATGGCTAAACGTCATTTTTTCGGATGAATCTAGGTTCTGTTTACAGCATCGTGATGGTCGCATCCGTCTTTGGCGACATCGCGGTGAACGCACATTGGAAGCGTGTATTCGTCATCGCCATACTGGCGTATCACCCGGCGTGATGGTATGGGGTGCCACTGGTTACAGGTCTCGGTCACCTCTTGCTCGCATTGACGGCACTTTGAACATTGGACGTTACATTTCAGATGTGTTACGCCCCTTGGCTCTACCCTTCATTCGATCCCTGCGAAACCCTACATTTCAGCAGGATAATGCAAGACCGCATGTTGCAGGTCCTGTACGGGCCTTTCTGGATACAGAAAATGTTCGACTGGTGCCCTAGCCAGCATATTCTCCAGCTCTCTCACCAACTGAAAACGTTTGGTCAATGGTGGCTCAGTAACTGGTGCGTCACAGTACGCCAGTCACTACTCTTGATGAACTGTGGTATCGTGTTGAAGCTGCATGGGCAGCTGTATCTGCACACGCCGTCCAAGCTGTGTTTGACTCAATGCCCAGGCGTATCAAGGTCGTTATTAATGCCAGTCGTGGTTGTTCTAGGTACTGATTTCTCAGGATCTATGCACCAAAATTGTGTGGAAATGTAATCACATGTCAGTTCTAGTGTAATACATTGGTCCGATGAATACCTGTTTATCATCTGCATTTCTTCTTCGTGTAGCAATTTTTATGGCCAGTAGTGTACATACATACATTTATAATATGAATTTATTTGGATTCAAACAATCCTCCTTTAGCTTCACTACATGCATTTACTAGCCGATTTGACTTTATTCTGGATACACTCATGTATCTGTGCTGTATTGCGAACGGTTCTTCACAAAGGCTTTCCACATATTATTCCAAAAAAAATGTTCAAATGTGTGTGAAATCTTGTGGGACATAACTGCTAAGGTCATCAGTCCCTAAGCTTACACTCTACGTAACCTAAATTATCCTTAGGACAAACACACACACCCATGCCCGATGGAGGACTCGAACCTCCGCCGGGATGAGTCGCATAGTCCATGACTGCTGCGCCCCAGACCGTCGGCTAACCCCGCGCGGCACATATCATATCAACGCCCGATAAATAAGAGCTAGCTCCGAAAACGTAGAGTACTGGGAATTGGTTCACCTCTTCTTATGTACTGTTGGGTACGGCGTTACTGGAAATTAATTCATATTACATTTAACAACTCACTGCATATCAAATGAAAGTATTAATATCCCAACATATCATTTTGAAAATAATGATAATACAACGTAAGATACAGGCAAATTGTAGCGAACAGTTGCTTGTGTCAAAGTACAATTAGAAGAAGTACATAATAACTTTGAGAAGTAGACGTAATAATGACGCAAAGGTGGCAGAAATTTGGAACATATAGTTTCTGGCACCCCAGTATAATTTGCATATGTTAGCTTCCTTCCGTGTTTTGGCATCCAATCCTGGGCATATCAGCAGAAGATGTGAATTCATAACACCGGTCTTGCAAACAGTGCTTTCATTAGTGGGAAGTTCTACCATATTTAGATGTCTGGCTGGACCGTGATATCCCGCTGTCAGTCAAGTACTGGCTTCCTCGATTTATTCCTGAAGTCCTACCAATATTCTTGTGCATTTTTTTCCTTTAAATGCTCCGTTTTGACTTACGTGTTGAGTCTCTTACATGGGATTCCACAATTGTGTTGTGAATAAGTCTTTTATATCAGATGGAATGGGATATTTGTTAGCTTCTGTATGTGTTCCTTTACTGATCAATCGGCTAGCAGTCTCATTCCTATCGATTCCTAGATCTGAAGGTATCCTCTGAAACTTCAGGGTAAAAACAGTTGCAGAATGAAGATTTATTAAAATCCTTGACCACGGTATCGGTATATCTAAATATACCTTCATCACAAGTAAAATACACTAAAATCACATCCTGCAGTGGAGATACATAAAACAACCGTGCCAGAGGCGTCGTCAGTAGTCAAAATATCATCTCCATTTATACAACATAATTATCAACAGAGGGTCGATGCGAACAGAGTATAGCATCAGTACTTCGCCTGTGAACTAGCGTGAAGGGGATGTGAAAGGTGTTCGGTTGTTATCATTTACTGTGAAGAATTTCATCAGTTGCTGTTTCAGCCATGTTTAAAATCTTGAAATCCACTGAAACAATAGTTTTTATTTCTGCCAATGATATACTTATCGGCTTCTCATATATGAGTTACGGTTGTTATGTTCTGTGGAGTGGTTTGTTAAGACAGCTTGAACGGTTGCTCTAGAATCAGCCAATGGTACAGCTGTTGTAAATAAGATAATGCTCTATATAAACTTCTTAGTTGTTTCTTGGGTTTCATGTATTTAAACGTGAAAGTTTGTCATTTATTGTCCCAAAGGGGCACTGCATCCGGCACTAGGTATATCATTAATTTGTGGTCCTTCCATGTATATGCTAAGCCATTCTTGTTTTGTGTATTTTCCATGTAGCATCTTTATTTCAGTAAAATTCAAAACATAAATGACCCTTGGAAGCGGTATTGACATCTATGCTCTTACACCACTATAGGAATAGTTGCAGAAAATGGTTGTAGTGTAAAAGTACAGGACATTCGAAAGCATATCCATAGAACTTATTTTCTTCTTATGCATGTGAAGAACGATCTCTGAAAACGTGGCAGTACCCTTTCCATTTCATACCGTATATCGATTAATTCAATGTGGAGTGTTGAGCCTGAAACAACGATTAATAGTATTACATCTGCTGAGAAGCGTTGCATGTTCCATAAACGCTTTTGTACAAGCACCCTGTAGTACCTGCCATTAATGTATCGGACACTTTTTACGTGCTGTGAACAAGAAAGGGTTCTCGGAATGGATATCTGTTCCGAAATATTCTGCGGTAAATGGACACAGAATTGCATTGAAACATGATAGCTATTGTAGGAAACATGAAGGGGTACCGACGGGATACTGTGCGAATTTAGGACAATGTAGTTAGTAGAGAAGATATTTCGGCGTCCAGTATTTCGTGGAACGCTACTGCGGGAACCACTAAGCACGAATACCGGAATGCACTTCAACACTGAGTGGTCCGGTGAGCTTTGCGTCGACGCTGGATACAGAAACGCGTCGAAAGGCCGTCAGCCTCTAAAGCCTCTCATTGTTCCGACAAACGTCAGTCCGAAGTCATAATTAACTGACAGCACTGCACAGAGTGTCTGTAATCTCACTCGGCGCGCGTGCAAAACTGAAGAACGAAAGTAACTTTCGCGTCATGTGACCGTGCCGTAATTTTTAGAACGTAAGTTCATACAAGGTTTTAAACAGTCAAATACTAATTATTTTGCACCAAACAGGCAGTCACAGGCTTGTGGAATAGTGCTGGGACAAGAAATGTTTAACCACTATTTTAAAAAACTAACCTATTTTACTGAAATACAGAGAAACAACTTGCTGAAATCTCCAGTGCTTTAACGTGCTACATTCGTTTACTTTCATTACCATACTGTGACAGTGTTGATGTGAATTTAAGTACACTTTAGAACGAAACATGCATCGAAATTTTTTAATGAATATAGAAACTAGTAACAGTCCGTGCAACACAACTGTTAAGCCCGTACAATAATCAGGTAACGTGAATAAAATATTATTAGGCCCTGAGACCACCAAAGCTTGGCGTGATGAGTACACTTCCCACTTTATAAAACTCATTAGGGAACAGCGAATAAAGCCATCAGACATTATGGTCAGCTTTGACATCAAGTCTCTCTTCACTGACGTATCTATTGAGGAGCCTATGCGATTTTCTACAGGAGCGCATCCCACCAGATATCTGCCATCTGTTGCGCTTGTGCCTGTCATCTACGTACTTCACCTGGCGGGGAAAATATTACGAGCACTTACATGGAGTGGCAATGGGTTCCCCGCTCTCCCCTGTAGCTGTGGACATCTTCATGGAAGCCTTTGAGCAAACGGTCATAGCTTCTGCTCCGTTACGTCCTAGTTGTTGGCTGCGATATGTGGACGACACATTCGTTATCTGGCCTCACGGTGAAGCGGAACTGGGAAACTTCCTCCAGCACTTAAATAGCGTGCACAAAAATATAAAGTTCACACACTAGACTGAAAACAATGGACACAAAGTGTACCGGAAACCAATGCTCACTAACGGTACCTGCACGCGGAGAGCCACCAGCACCCAGCTCAAAAGTATTCTGTTCTGCAACTACACGGCCCTACCGGATAAGCGATGATAATAACATCAGAGAATAATTAAAGGAGCTACAACCCACGTTTCGTGCCAACGGCTATGATCATAGGAAAGGTAGCTAAAACCAAAGGGAGCAGAACACGAGAAGAAGGCAAAGAAGAGAAGCTCCCACTGGTACACTTAACATATTTAAAAGGCGTCAGTGAACGGCTAGGAAACGTCCTCCGCCGACGAGGTTTCAAACCAATTTTTCAAAGCAGTCACAGGATCCACGATATTATAGGTTCCATCAAGGATGTAGTTAACAATCTTAACACTGCAGGTGTTTACGAGCTACAGGGTGAGTGCGGAGCTGCCTACATAGGAGAAACAGGGAGGCCTGTCAGCTTACGAATAGCAGAACACAAGTGCTACGTACAACAACATAATAAATCGACGATAGCGGAACAGCACCGTGGCTGTGGACAACCTATCAGGTTCCAGGAGTCCTGTGCACTGGAGAAAGAATCGGGGATGCAAGGGCGCAAAATATGGGAGGCGATCGAAATTATTAAGCAGCCTGACAACATCAACAGGGAAGATGGCTACAAACTTCCGGCGTCTTAGCTGCCGGTCATCCCAGTCCAACGCACCGCGAGCGGTCGCGGGGCAGAAGCTACACAGGACACGGACGTATCTGCACAAACAGCTGTAGAGCAACTGTCAGTCCACTTCCGCGCACACCAATAGGAAGACTTGCCGACCAGAAGCTAAGCGCTGATTGGCGGACAGCTACCAATCGTTGACGACATGGACATCCACGAATAGACTCTTTCCTTCCCTCTTCCCTTACGTTATGAGTAGCCAATCAAATTGGGAGGCCAATTGAAAGTTTTACAACAGTGACGTCAGACATCGATAGTCTGTAATAAGTAGAAGCACCTATCGCCATGCAAAAACCAGTCGTGCCCTGAGGAAGGCCGCTGCAATTCGGCCGAAACGTCAGTTTTAGTTTATTATTGTTGTTAGTTTTCAGCAATGACGCGGCATAATAACCAGTAGATTTCAATCACTATGACACCGGCCGCTGAAGCCAACGTTCTTACAGTAACTGACTATATAGATGCTCATCTATATCGGTATTTCATACATCAATAATTAATATGCTTCATGCATGACTATTCATAATTTGAACCAGTGGAATGCTCTGAAACTACACTGCTTTTGCCCATAAAACTAATAGAAATCGACTGTATGTATTCTCGTGGAATCATTACTGTTTTTAGTATTATTGTCACGACTTTGTGTTTAAAAATAGCTGTTACCACAAGTCCTGTGTTATTTCGTTGTTCATAACCTCTAACTATAAAGCAGACAGGACTTATTATAGCTCATTGTGGAAGCTAGAAATGATAGTGTTGTTCCCATAGTGTGAAATATGCTCTTCTGTGATGATCAAGTTGCTTAAAAAACTGGAACACAAGAATCTCCTGCTATTGTGGATGATAGTCTGCTGGATTTGAAATATTTCCACTACAGGTGGCAGAAACTTTACACGCAGGTTGGTAGGGGGAAGCTGTTGAGCAAAAATGTCAAATGTAAACACACAGAGAGTACCTGTTTTCGATGTGTAGGAGGAATCTTACAGGGTTTTCTACTATGTGACGTTAGGAGGTTCTGTTAGAAGACATGCTCTCACGATCTGTTTCATAAACGCCAGTGCAATATAGCATCGCAGGGTAAAACGAGACATGCCATAGTGTACAAAGCAACAATATCATTTCGAATTATAGCTTGTTGTTGTCGAACGTAAAATGACTTTGTTTTTTTTCCAGCATGTGAGCAAGTGGCGTATTAGGCTGTATTGTGTAATGTTATTTCACGTGTCTGAAATGTTAGTAACATATATTTGCATCACTATTTATTTATAGACACTGATTCCAATGCGAGAGATGCTCTCGAGACATGTAAGTTTGTCTATGAAGCTGACAGAAATCGGCCGGCCGGTGTGGCCGAGCGGTTCTAGGCGCTTCAGTCTGGAACTGCGCGACCGCTACGTCGCAGGTTCGAATCCTGCCTCGGGCATGGATGTTTGTGATGTCCTTAGGTTAGTTAGGTTTAGGTAGTTCCAAGTTCTAGGGGACTGATAAACTCAGATGTTAAGTCCCGTAGCGCTCAGAGCCAAGAGCCTGACAGAAATCACTTAATACAGATGGTTTTTCCTTCAGAGTTTACCTTATCGCGTTTTCTTTACTCCAATGACAGTTTTGAATTAAGATTGACATTCTCCAGTGATAGTTAGTTTTCACAGCAGAATAACGGAAGTTTTTTTTCGATTTTATGCAGGGTGGAAAAGTATGTGAGATAAGTTAATACATCTCTCAAAGGTGTACCACCGACCCCTACAGTTTGGTCATTTGTAACCAGAGGCAATGCTGTAGCTTCTTTTCGCTTTATTATAAGTTGCAAAATGACAGGAGGTGGGGGGAGGGGGAGGGGGGAGCGAGAGAGAGATGCGAAGTGTATCCCACAGCAAAACGTAGATATTACACTAATTTTTTCTCATAGAACTAAAAGAAAATAAACTGCACCTATACGCATACGGGACATTTACTATGGTCGTGATTCTGTTTTGTTTTTTAATAGATGCTTGCTTATAAGAAGTGCAACGATGTTAAATACACTAGCGGCGTGGACGCATGCTGCCTTGGTTGACAAGCAGCTCGGGTCGGAGTAGCCTCATTTATCTCGCTTCGTTCAGTGGGTTGCAGTCGTTATAGCCTCTTGTGTATGTCATCGTTGAGCCGTAGTAAAAATGTATGTTCTGAAGAGCGCGCCGCAGGGCGTTGTGTGAAGCAGTCTGGGGTCAGTCTAGAGTCAGTTTGTCAGTCTGGCTGAGTGTGGAGTCAGTCTGGGGTCAGTATCTCGTCCCCAGGTTGCTAGTCTGTCTCTCGTCCGAATTTGTGGCGCAGTGAGAGAACCCAACTAGTGGTCGCCGGTCGGGGGCTTGGTTACTGCATCTGAGTGAGCTGTAGGCCACCAGTCTGCTCGAGTTGCTCAGGCAACAGTCATTGGTGGTTGGATGGATCGGTTGGTCGTCCGCGCACTGACACACAAGATGACTTGCCCGCCTTGAGCGTCGGCGCATGTGAGGTCGCCACGTGTGTCCAGTGGGCCGCGCCGTGTAGCATAGGGCAGTGGCTTCCCGGTCGACACGAGAGCAACAGGAGTCAACCCACGACATCGGTCTGGCCGGTGCGAGCTGCGACACCTTAGACGGGAGATCGGCGCGCCTTCCTGCGTCCGTTGAAGCGGCTGGCAGCTGACGGTTCGGGAGAGCGTTTTGGGGGTGCCTCGCCAGGTCTTCGCCAGAAATCGCATTTTATTAAAAGTTGAGTGATTGGTGATACGTTGTTTCATTAACTTGTTAAATTTTACTTGTTTACTCGGTGAGTTCACAAGCCGCTTTGTTTTGGGGTCGTACCACCTTTCTTCTTCGTTTGCCCACCCGCGGGAAGGTGGTTATTTATAAATTGGGTGGTCCGTTTTTCCCTTTTGGAGTAGGGGAGTGTTAGAGCAACCTGCGGTTTGGGTTGTTCGGTAATCGCCCTATGAATCTGTCGTACGTTAATAGCTGCCTCTGTCATGTTTGTCGGATTCGGTGTGTTAACGATTATTTTGCTTGAAGTGTAACGGCCTAATTCCTGAAATATTTTTTTTATCTTGCCTGTCATCTTGAGAGGCGGTATATGAGTACTGTAGAACATGTTTGGCCAACCTTTATAAAAGATTGCATATCACGGACTTTTATTTAAATGGTCACTTTAGTATATAAAGTTGCCACCCTTCCACCGTAAGACTTTTCTTAGAAGTTAAAATCAAGTTGTACCTTCGGTGGCAAGTTAATCTTTTAATTTTAGAGTTTTGTACCATTTCTATCCCTCCTACGGGGTGCATAGTTTGTGTGCTTGTGTGAATTGTTAAAACTTTTACTTTAAGGTAATCTGTTGTGTTGCAGATTTTTACCAGTGTAGTCTTTAAGAGGTTGTTGTGAATGGTCATGACTACGGCCGTGTCAAAAGGAAGCGGCAAGGTTCTCAGCCCGAGAGCTCATACAGTAAAATTTTTGTTTCTTTCTGTCTCTGAATAAATTGTAACTTGATACTTAGAGGGTACTTTCTGCTTATAATTTTAAATCCATTTCTTAAGAAAGGCTTTTAGGAATAAAATTCCCATTTGTTAAAAGCAATTTGATTTTGATTTCATCAGTTACTCCCTGGAAACAACTTCCGCGCTCACATAGTGTGATTAAATGTGTTAATGTTCTTGATGAATCGCTAGTAAGGAAAGTAAATTCTTAAGAAATAGTTTTGAAAGGAAATTTACCGTTCAAGCGTCATCAGCACAGATCAATCATCTAGACTGCCTGGGCTTCCAGTCACATGTTTCACCGGGGATGCATTTTACTGAAGACCATGTTCCCAGATTCACTGGGGGCTACGGTGAGCATAGGCCGCCTGCAGAAGCAGTTGCAGCTATCCATTTGAAATGGCGATCTGGAAAGGTGTTGTTCCATATGTTTAACAGTCTGCAGGAGGTCTCAGTTCCATGGAACATCGGAGGCAATACAGAAGATGCCTATATTCCTACCAATGGTGGGTAGAGGGAGGAAGAGGGGGAGAGATGAATGAAGGGAGGTAAGAGTGGTTCTAAGTTGGTCAGCTCAGGACAGAACATTAATGAGAAAGCACGTTCGACTGCTGCCCCCTCTCTCCCGGTTCAGTGTTTTGGAATCATGATTTTCCTCACTCCCCTGTACAAGTTGAATATGATCCATTGATTATGAGTGCTGCTTTTTTTTTCACGACAATTTCATTGTGTAGATACAACAGTGAAGCTTTTTCTGTCAGTTGTGGTAGTGTGTATTGGCTTTCCTGAATGTCAGTTCCTGGGCTGCAGGGCGAATATCGATCAGTGCAGCAGGAGGCATCTGTAGCAAACTCTGATGTAAACAGCGTTAGACATAGTCCTCAAACAGCATTTGACGTAGTCCTCAAACAGTTCTCCACGCTGCCCTCCAATACTAAATTGGTGGTCCCTTGATGCCTCAGAACATGTCCTACACAAACGATCCCTTCTTCTGGTCAAGACATAGTCCTCAAACAGCGTTAGACGTAGTCCTCAGTTGTACGCTTACAGGTAATACACTTGTTAAACTCCTCTCTATCCAACACTTGCATCTCGTCAGTTGACCAGAACTCGTGCCAAAAATAAAGGTAGTACCTTCCACTTCAGCCTTTTGCCTGCCAGTGTGAGTACATCTGCAGCTTCATTTGGAGTGGTGTTTTGAAATGTCCTCCCAGAAGGATAACACCTGTTATATGGCATTTTGGGTGCCCCTCGCTATGCATATAATTATGTGATTAGGACCAATCTTTATGATTTATTACATACTTAGGCCCAACCTTTGTTTCACTTTCCCTACCAAAATAAATAAAGTACACTAGCCAAACCTTCCTCTCCTGCTGGACAGTTTCCATGTGTTGTGGTGTGCACTTTGGCTGCCTGTCCAGAAGGACCGACGTTCGATTCTTGGGGAGTGCATTTCCCATTTAGAATTTCACACGAATTCCCAGGTGCAGGGTGTGGGGGGGAGTGGGTTTCATGTCAACATAGCTCTGTGACAAAGAAATTCCCGCTAACTTTGAAATTCCCACGAAAATCCGATATTCTCGCCCAAAATTCGAAATTCCCGCCAATAGGATAGGTAGGGGAGGGGGCGGGGTGGGGAAGGGAAGGGTAGGGGCAGAGACCCACGTTCCCACTGGGAGAAACACATAATGTTATCTGGGGGTGGTGGTGGGTTGTGATTAATTGATTCATTTATTTAATTTGCATATCAATTGCGCTGACCATCATTCTACTACTGCCACTACGTTTCACATACACAGACGGAAAACAAATTGTAAAGCCAAGAAAGAGTCGTGTGGCATACACGTAAGTTGGTACGTGTGTTTCTAGATCCGAAAGACGAAGTGGGTTGAAATTTGGCGCAGTCGCATAAGAGAGGCGTTGGTACCATCACTGCGAGAATGCAAATAAGATTTCCTTTATATACACGGTGTACCAGTCGTGAGCCATAGTTACCTTTGGGATTGGTGAGCTGGTATTAGTCAAGAATGTTTTAATACTACAAAGACACCTCACTGAGTTCGAACGAGGTTGTGTAACATGGTGACAAAAAGATGTATGCTCCTTGTGTGATGTTGCAGAACGACTTGGAAGCAGTGTAGCAACTGTACATGATTGTTTGCTGCAGCGTAAACGAGAACGTTTGGTAGCATGAAGACCAGGTTCTGGACGGCTAAATGGCACTGTCGAGGTGGAAGACCATCGTGTTCGGAATATCGGTCTGGCGCATCGTAATAAATCTGCAGCAGCAGTTTGACCAGCGGTTGGCACCACAGTGACTCACAGAACTGTTAAAAACCGGTTACTTCAAGGTCAGCTCCGAGCCAAACGTTCTGTAGCGTATATTCCACTGATCCCAACCCATTACCGTTTTGGACCGGTGGCATCAAGCGAGAGCACATGGGAGAGGGGATTTGAGGGTTGTTGTGTTTCCTGATGAAAGCCGATTTTGTTATGGTAGCTTTGTGTTGGTTAGAAGGCGGGAGTTGAGGGCCTGCAACCAACCTGTCTGTGTGTAGTTGGACCTATACCTGAAGCTATTGTCATGCTATTTCTTATGACAACAGGAGCAGTCTTGTGGTTATCCCATGCACCCTGACTGACTATTTGTACGTCGCTATTGTGATTCGAGATGTAGTGCTGCCATTCAAGAACAGCACTACAGGGGTTGTCTTCCAACAGGATAACGCTCGCCCACATACAGCTGTTGTAACAAAAACTACTTTACAAAGTGTCGACATGTGGCCTAGACCTAATCGACCACCAGGTCTGTCTTCAATCGAGCACATATGGAATATCTTCGGACGACAACTTCAGCATCATCCTCAAATTGCATTTACCGTCCTGAATTAACCTTCCCAGTGCAGCAGACAGGGAACGCCATCCCACAAACTAACATCAGACAGCTTACAGCACAATGCATGCACGTTTGCGTGCTTGCATCCAACTTTCTAGCTGGCTACGGGTTATTAATGTACCAGCATTTCATATTTGTAACGGCTTATCTCGTGCGTACTTTTACTTGTGCTCTTGCAATGTTAATCACTTAAATGCTGTTGTTGTTGTGGTCTTCAGTCATGAGACTGGTTTGATGCAACTCTCCATGCTACTCAATCCTGTGCATGCTTCTTCATCTCCCAGTACCTACTGCAGCCTACATTCTTCTGAATCTGCTTAGTGTATTCATCTCTTGGTCTCCTTCTACGATTTGTACCCTCCACGCTGCCCTCCAATACTAAATTGGTGGTCCCTTGATGCCTCAGAACATGTCTTACCAACCGGTCCCTTCTTCTGGTCAAGTTGTGCCACAAAGTCCCCTTTTCCCAAATTCTATTCAGTACCTCCTCATTAGTTATGTGATCTACCCATCTAATCTTCAGCATTCGTCTGTAGCACCACATTTCGAAAGCTTTTATTCTCTCCTTGTCTAAACTATTTATCGTCCATGTTTCATTTCCATACAACGCTACACACCATACAAATACTTTCAGAAACAACTTTCTGAGACTTAAGTCTATACTCGATGTTAACAAATTTCTCTTCTTCAGAAACGCTTTCCTTGCCATTGCCAGTCTACATTTTATATCCTCTCTACTTCGATCATCATCAGTTATTTTGCTCCCCAAATAGCAAAACTCTTAAATATGTTACCTAAATTACTGAACTTCCCATATTTAATCGCTGTACATAATTATTTTGCTTACTGTGATTTTTTTCTCTTTTCAGTGTATATAAGTGAGTTACTAGATAACATTGGAAGTTCCGTGACGCTTTTGGTAGATGATGCTGTTGCACGCAGAGAAATAGCAACGCTAAAAAATTGTAGCGAACTGCTAGAAGAGCTGTAAAGGATCGATTCTTGGTGCGAATATAAGGAAATGTATCGTATTGTACATAAATAGGAACAAATACCCATAATTACATGATTACGCGATTTTAGAACCGCCTTTGAAGCAGTCACATACAACATATATGTAGGAGTGTGCGTGTGGAGAGATTTAAAACTGATACCAGATAGGTAGCTGCCAGACTGAATTTCACTGAAATAATCTCCAGTAAAAGTAATCCATCAACAAAGGAAGTAGCTAACAGAACCGTCGTTCGAATAATACGTGAATACTGTACGTCTGTCTGGATCCGCAGCAGATCGGATCGACAGCAGAAGTAGAGAAGATCGAAAGAAGAGCGGGGCGTTTTGTTACTAGGTCATTTAGTGAGCACGAAAGCTTCACGGAAATGTTCAACAAAATCGAGTGGCAAACTCTGCAAGAGAGGCGTTTCGCATCACAATTTGGTTTATTGTGAAAGCACCGAGAGGGTACGTTTCCAGAAGTCATTATATTGCTTCCTGAGACATGTAGCTCACGACATGACTGTGAAGATAAATCAGAGTGATTTGTTGAACCCAACAGAGCCTTACCAACAATCGCTCCACCCGCCAACCATTCGTGACTGGATCAAGAAGGTACATAGAGTAATCTCCTGTGCAGCACACCGTAACGTGGCTTCAGATGTATAGACTTAGATATAGGTTCGTCCCATTCCAGTATGTTAGGCGTAGCGTGTACCAAGTGATGCATTTGCTTGTAACACTGCAGTCATTAGACGATGCTATGAACTGTTCATTCGAAGTGTTTGGGTACATCTTCTTCACACAGAACTCCTGTGTCTTGGTGCTGTTCAGCTACGCCGCATTAAAACTCGTGTTCGAGCGCCTGCAAACATGTCGACATTCTAACTCATAAAAGCTTTTTTTAAAAGTAGCATCAGTAGTTCCACCGAATGATTAATCTTATTTCAGAGGTCCACACTCCAGACACTCATTCTTTCTTTTCTTTATTCACTGCTTATTCTCAATGTGTTAAGCGATTCTCCGGGATAAGGGTCGGCTTTTAGATCTTGCTAACATGGTTATCGAGAAACGTTTCTTTAGCATATGATATCTACACTATGTGATCAGAAGTATCCGGACACAAGCCTGAAAAAGTCTTACAAATTCGTGGCGCCCTCCGTTGGTATAGCTGGAATTCATATAGTGTTAACCCACCCCTAGCCTTGAAGACAGCATCAATCAGATGCTGGGAGGTTTCTTAGAGAATGGCAGCCCATTCTTCACGAAGTGCCGCACTGAGGAGAGATATCGATGTCGGTCGGTGAGACCTGGCACGAAGTCGACGTTCCAAAACATCCCAAACATGTCCTGTAGAATTCAGATAAGGACCCGGTGAAGGCCAGTCCATTATAGGGATGTTTCGTCGTGTAACCACTCCGCCACAGAATGAGCATTATAAACAGGTGCTCGATCGTGTTGAAAGATGCAGTCGCCATCCCTGAATTGCTTTTCAACAGAGGGAAGCAAGACGGTGCTTAAAACATCGGTGGGATAGTACCACGCAAAACAATAACGGGTGCATCGGGTGCATCATAACACCACAGCCTCCGAATTTTAATGATGGCACTACACACGCTGGCAGATGAAGTTCACAGGACATTCGCCATACCCACACCCTGTCATCGGATCGCCACATTGTGTACCGTGATTCGTCACTCCACACAACGTTTTTTCACTGTTCCATTGTCCATTATTTACTCTCCTTACAACAATCGAGGCGACGTTTGGCATTTACCGGCGTGATGTGTGGCTTAAGAGCAGCCGCTCGACCATGAACTCCAAGTTTTCTCACCTCCCACCTAAGTGTCGTAGTACTTGAAGCAATTTGGAAATCCTGTGTGACGGCCTGGATAGATGACTGCGTATTACATATTACGACCCTCTTCAGCTGTCTGCGGTCTCTGCAGTCAACAGATGAGGTCGGAAACGTGGACCTAGGGATGTTTAGGAGAGTCGAAATCTCACGTACAGACGTATGACCCAAGTGACACACAATCACCGGACCACGTTCGAAGTCCGTGACTTCCAGGAGCGCCCGATTCTGCTCACTCATCATGTCTGATGACTACTGAAGTCGCTGGTATGGAGTACCTGGCAGTAGGTGGCAGCATAATGCACCTGATGTGAAAAACGTACGTTTTTGGGGGTGTCCGGATACTTTTGATCACATAGTGTACGTAGGATGGGCTGCCTCAGTACCTGCTGCGTTCGCCCACAGAATAAGCAACATGGATTGACAGAAACATAAACTGGAAAATCAGGTGAAATTCCAACCCTACATCGAACAGCACTGTTAATGTTGCAGTGAAATAGTATGAACGCATTGACATCTGCTTTGCTAATATTACGGTCACGAAACGCTTATCTCACACACTTTTCACGGACACTGCGAAATGTTTTCTCGAGGTCCAGAGATCCCGAGTGTTTTTCTATCAGCAGCTCAACTGGTTACTATTTCTATTCTAAGCTTGATTTGAAATAGTGCACTTCAAGAGAAAAATGTTCAGCCTTCGGCAGTTGGTACGTATGCCCTCTGCTTATTTTGTCTCTAAATCTGACAGCCTTCACGGATCTAGATACTGCAGTATATATTAAGATATGTTGCGGATCGGGCGAGGTTCATTCCGGAAGTCGCAAAGTTTCTGCTGATAAATCGGTGAGGCGACGATGCGGTCGGTGGAACGCCGGAAGCGATGCGTCAAATTAATGCCGGCGCTCCTGGCAGCCGCTTCAAAGGGCCCGGCGGCCACAGCTAAGAAAACACTGTGGCATCCGCCCCTCTATGCTGCCGGCCTACACTGGCCATCCCAAGGACTTCCCTCTCCCACTTTGTCTTCTGCATTTAGTTCGCCTGTGAAACAGCTTTGGTGTTCACACCTTCATGTTTGACCGAAGCGTTTCTTTCTTCAAGTTGCTTCATCGTCGACTACGCTGTGTACAGCGTGCTGAATATGCACATAAATTGGTGTTGTCAGCAGCGCCATAGCCCAACGAATCGTATTGCGTCCGAGACAGAACTGGCAAAGTAGCGTCTCACCCTCTCCACCACCATGCCCCAGCAAAACCAAAGTTCTGCAGATTTTTCTACACATATTTGTCAAATATTATAATTTTGAGAGTAAACTTACGTTTCACAAAAGTGGAGCATTACTGAAACTATTAATTAAAGGAATAATTTCCTTTCCAGTGGACCGGCAGCCGAGAAACGACATCTTTTATTTCTACTACAAGTTTTTTGCTGCTCTGTTTCTTTATGTGCTCATAGTAACACAATGTGATAGCTCGAGGTCGGTTCAGCGCTTTGGCGTTTTTAAGCAATCGTCTTAGCTGGTATGTTGGAGTGTAAATGTCGGTTGTCATTTACTTATGATATGCTCATGCTATGCAAATGTTTATTTTTTGTGTGATCTTGTGTTTGACAGCTTTTTTTTTTATCGCTGCAGCTGAAGCTATCATTGAGCTGTCGTAAGTAACTTTGCAAGATCACGCAAATAAAAAAAAACATATACAGGGTGGTCCATTGATAGTGACCCGGCCAAATATCTCACGAAATAAGCATTAAACGAAAAAACTACACAAAACGAAACTTGTCTAGCTTGAAGGGGGAAACCAGATAGCGCTATGGTTGGCCCGCTAGATGGCACTGCCATAGGTCAAACGGGTATCAACAGCTTTTTTAAAAAAGTAGGAACCCCTATTTTTTATTACATATACGTGTAGTACGTAAAGAAATATGAATGTTTTAGTTGGACGACTTTTTTTCGCTTTGTGATAGATGGCACTGTAATAGTCACAAAAGTATAAGTACGTGGAATCACGTAACATTCCGCCAGTGCGAACGGTATTTCTTTCGTGATACATTATCCGTATTAACATGAACCAATTACCAATTGCGGAACAGGTCGATATCGTGTTGATGTATGGCTATTGTGATCAAAATGCCCAACGGGCGTGTGCTATGTATGCTGCTCGGTATCCTGGACGACATCATTCAAGTGTCCGGACGGTTCATCGGATAGTTACGTTATTTAAGGAAACAGAAAGTGTTCAGCCACATGTGAAACGTCAACCATGACCTGCTACAAATGGTATTGCCCATGTAGGTGCTTTAGCTGCTGTCGCGGCTAATCCGCACACCAGTAGCAGACAAATTGCGTGAGAATCGGTAATCTCAAAAACGTCGGTGTTGAGAATGCTACATCAACATCAATTGAACCCGTACCATATTTTTATGCACCAGGAATTGCATGGTGACGACTTTGAACGTCGTGTAGAGTTCTGCCACTGGGCACAAGAGAAATTATGGGACGATGACAGATTTTTTGCACGCGTTCTATTTAGCGACAAAGCGTCATTCACCCTAGGCGGTAGCGTAAACCAGCATATTATGCACTATTGGGCAACGGAAAATCCATGATTGCTGCGACAAGTGGAACATCAGCGACCTTGGCGGGTGAATGGATGATGCGGCATTATGGGAGGAAGTATAATTGATCCCCATTTTATCGTTGGCAATCTAAATGGTGCAATGTATGCTGATTTCGTACGTAATATTCTACCGATATTACTACAAGATCTATCATTGCATGACAGAATGGCGATGTACTTCCAACCTGATGAATGTCCGGCACATAGCTCGCGTGCGCTTGAAGCGGTATTGAGTAGCATATTTCATTACATGTGGATTGGTCGTCGAAGCACAACACAGTGGCCCGTACGTTCACCGGATATGACGTCCCCGGATTTCTTTTTGTGGGGAAAGTTGAAGGACATTTGCTATCGAAATCTACCGACAACGCCTGACAACATACGTCAGCGCGTTGTCAATGCACGTGCGAACATTACGGAAGGCGAACTACTCGCTGTTGAGAGAAATGTCGTTACACGTATTGCCAAATGCACTGACGTTGGCGGACAGCATTTTGAGCATTTATTGCATTAATGTGGTATTTACAGGTAATTACGCTGTAACAGCATGCGTTCTCAGAAATGATAAGTTCACAAAGGAACATGTATCACATTGGAAGAACCGAAATAAAATGTTCAAACGCACCTACTTTCTGTATTTTAGTTTAAAAAAACGTACCTGTTACCAACTGTTCGTCTAAAATTGTGAGCCATATATTTGTGACTATTACAGCACCATCTATCACAAAGCGAAAAAAGTGGGCCAACTAAAACATTCATATTTCTTTACGTACTACACTAATATGTAATAAATAAATGGGGGTTCCTATTTTTAAAAAACGCAGTTGATATGCGTTTGACCTATGGCAGCGCCATCTAGCGCGATCTGGATTCCCCCTTCAAGCTAACCAACTTTTGTTCTTTGTAGTTTTTTCATTTGACGCTTATTTCCTGAGATATTTGGCCCGGTCACGACCAATGGACCACCCTGTCTATAATATGATCACATTGTAAGAAAAAGACAACGGATATTTACGCTTCAGGGTGCCATATCAACTAAGACGTACACTTTGCAAAACGCCAAAACGAGCTCGTCGTGGAACTTGTATGACTGTGAGTAAAGAAATAAAAATCAAAGCTAAAAACTTGTAGTTTAAATAAAATGAATGAATTGTGTTGATGGAAATATTACACAGTACAAACTAAATGTTTCGCAGTAGTAAACAAACTGCAACCTATACAAACTTTCTAAAGAGATTTAAAGTAAAATAAAGCCTATACAACACTGCTTATATCCGGAGCTGCAATTTCATTTCAGTATGGTGTAAAGTAAAGAAAATATTTTATTTGCTTCTTATAGTTTATGGATGCTACATAAATTACAAAATAATAATGATTGTGTGTTTGTTACGATTTTATTTCGTATTTTGTTGCTGTGACAGAGGCACGCTACTTTGTTAAGTCATTAAAAACGAGTTTCGCACCTGTGTATTATTCTATTGACAGTTTTTTTACCGCCTTTAATTCACTAGTGACATTACTATCCTCAGTAAATGTGAGTAGCCATTACAGGACCCATCGGATGGAATTCCCCTACTGCTGCCCAAGGAATATGCACTCAAAGTAAACCAAAGAAAGAGGAAAATAATGTGTTGTAGCAGAAACGAAACTTACGATAAACTTAACGTCGAAGTTGTGGATCATGCATAAGACGTAGTGAAGGATTTCTGCTACCTTGAAGACAGACTGACGTATAACGGACAAAGCAAGAAGGACGTAAACAGGCGACAAGCGTAGGCAGAGAGAGGAAACTCGGGTAATATCAGTCTATGGCACCCCAATGCTCACAACGGAAACTTAGACACCAGAAAACAGAAAAATAAGTCAATCGAAGCGGCTGAGATATGATGTAACAAAAAGATGCTGAAACATAAATGACATGGTAAATTAAGGTATGGGGATAATATGGTTGAAAGGGCTCTGAGCACTATGGGACTTAACTTCTGAGGTCATCAGTCCCCTAGAACTTAGAAATACTTAAACCTAACTAACCTAAGGACATCACAAACATCCATGCCGGAGGCAGGATTCGAATCTGCGACCGTAGCAGTCGCGCGGTTCGAGACTGTAGCGCCGAGAACCGCTCGGCCACTCCGGCTGGCATCTGGATAATAGCCGAGGGAAGGAAGAAGAGGGAAAACTGGCTAGAAGAATGGACTGGAGATAGAATATGGAATATATTCCATGGTACTGTGTTGTATTCTATTGACAGAAATCGTGTTCTGTTTTCTTAGCATAATTTCATTTTACATAATAAGGTTTGCAGTATCTCCTCCCGTGGTTACTGTCGTGATGAATGGGCTTTTTGTAACAATCATACATTTCACGCTAATGATGCAGGTGGACATGTACACTTCAGGCACAAATCACGAATGTTCTCTTCATTCACACGGCGTCTCCTGTAATTATTTCCGTTACACAGAAGATATTCTACAGTCGTGGATCTGTTGATGACTTTCACCTTAACTGTAATGAGGCCCGCTACATTTTTTTACAAGATCTATACAAGTGGAACGAAGCCCACTCGTAATCGTGTATCTGTAAGTGTGTGTGTGTGTGTGTGTGTGTGTGTGGGTGTGTGTGTGTGTGTCCTTCAGTCTAAAGACTGGCCTAATGCAGTCCTCAGTGCTCTCTATGATGTGCGAGCCTCATCTCCGAATAACTAATGCAACCTAAATCCTTTTGAATCTGCTTACGATATTTGTCTCTTGGTCTCCCTCTACAATATTTACTCCCCACACTTCACTCCATTACTAAACTGGCGATCCCTTGATGTCTCCTAATTTGTCCTATCAACCTATCTCTTCTTTCCGTCAAATTGTGCCAAAAATTTCTTGGCTCCCCAATTCTGTTCAGTACCTCCTCATTAGTTACGTGATCGATCCATCTGATCTTCAACATTCTTCTCTAGCTTCGCATTCGGAAGCTTCCATTCTCTTTTTGTCTATATTGTTCATCGTCCGTGTTTCACCTCTACACATGATTTTACTCCAGACAAATACTGTACCTTTAATAAAGACTTCCTAACGCATAACTCTCTGTTTCATGTTCACAAATTGGTCTTCTTCAGAAATGCTTTTTCTGCCCTTGCCAGACTACATTATATCCTTTTACGTCGACCATCGTCACTTATTTTTCTGAACAAATAGCAAAATTCATCTACTAGTTTCATAATCTAATTCCTCCCCCACTATCACCTGATTTAATTGTACTACATTCCATTGCCCTTGTTTTGCTTTTGTTCATTTTCATCTTATATCCTCCTTTCAAGACACTGTCCATTCCGATAAACTGCTCTTCCAAATCCTTTGTTGTGCCTGACAGAATTACGCTGTTCTCGCCAAACTTCATAGTTTTTATTTCTTCGAAGAAATGGTTGAAATGGCTCTGAGCACTATGGGACTTAACATCTGAGGTCATCAGTCCCCTAGAACGTAGAACTACTTAAACCTAGCTAACCTAAGAACATCACACACATCCATGCCAGAGGTAGCATTCGAACCCGCGACTGTAGCAGTCGCGAGGTTCCAGACTGTTGCACCTAGAACCTCTCGGCCACTCCAGTCGGCTTATTTCTTCACCCAGATCTTTAGTTCCTACTGCAAATGGTTCTTTTGTTTCCTTTACTGTCTGTTCAGTGGTTTCCTTTACTGTCGGTTTAGTGTACACACTGAACAACACCGGCGATGGGCTGCAACCTTGTCTCATTCCCTTTTTAACCGCTGCCTCTCTTTCATACCCATAGACTCATAGCTGCCGACTGATTTCTGTACAAGCTCTAAATAGCCTTTCGCTCCCTGTATTTTACCCTTGCTATCTTCAGAATCACAAAGACGGCATTTGAGTCAGCACTGTCAAATGCTTTCTCTAAGCCTATAAATGTTAGAAATCTAGGTTTTTCTTTCCTTAACCGATCTTCTAAAATGAGTCGGATGGTCAGTGCTGCCTCTGGTGTTCCTATATTTCTCCTAAATCCAAACCGATTTTCCCACAAGTTGGCTTCTACCAGATTTTCCATCATTAAACTGATAGTTCGGTAATTTTCATGCCTATCAGCTAGTGCTTTCTTTGAAGTTGGAATTATACGTTCTTTCTTAACTCTGAGGGTATTTCACCCGTGTCATACATTTTGCGCAACAAGTGGAAGAGTTTTGTCATGGCTAGCTCTCGCAAGGCTATCAATAGTTCTGACGGAATATAGTATACCTCCGGGGCCTTGTTTTGACTTAGATTTTTCAGAGCTCTGTGAAATTCTTCTCGCAACTTTATATCTCCTCTCTCATCTTCACCAAGTCCACTTTCCTTTCTACGATCATGCGCACTAAGAGAAACACTGTCACAAAATTCATGTAAAGTGAAACAACTCTTGCAAAATGTACCTCTTCCTCATTGCATGTTCACACTCAGACTGACGCCATCACTTCGTTTCAGGCCTTTCTGGAGTCCCTGAGCACAGAAATTAGCGATTGAGTCACCATAAAAGGCAATGCGTGTTTGTGGGTGCGTGCTCCTGACAGGCAGTAGAGGCGAAAACTGTCGTTCTCAGTCGTTTCATGTGAAACACCACGCACCCACCGTCTGATCACTACGAAAGGTGTCAACAATTTGAGATTATCCCGTGTGACACAACACTGAAGATTGTGTGTACTGTCTCCCAGTAAAACAAGCTCACATTTGAGTTTTGGCAGATGTCACTACCAAGGCAATTCGCTAAAAACATAACAGTTTCATATTTTGGGCACATGATTTTGTGGTCTCGTACGAAATACGTACGGTTGGTACCTCAGGACGGAACCACAAGCAGACACGCCCAGAAGAGTTTCGCATCAGCTCGCTTACTTAGGTATGAGCGAAGTGCCACTCGGCCCAGACTGCAATCATCATCGAAGACGACAGCAGCGAAACAGTTGTATTACACAGAACTTCGTATAAAAGTATATCATCAGTTGTAATCCGTCAGAAGAGACTAGCATCCTATCCTGTATCATGAAATGTATTCCCAGTTGCTAATATGGATAACTGTCAGCTGTATAATGGAATAATGACAACGAAAATTTGCTTTTATACATATAGACTGAAGCGGTGAGTAACAATTTGTACAGAAGTCGAGAATCGAACCCGGGTCTACGACTTAGTAAGCAGATGCTTAAGGCATTAAGCCACCATCGCACAACGGATTACCTTGCCACGCCTCCCTCATCGGTCGAAATTATCACTGCCGCCCCAGTCTAAATCCTTCCTTCATTTCATTTGTGTAAGACCTGCACCTGGATTTCAGGCTGGCTCCCCCATTTACGTTCGGTACTGAAGTACTCGTCCAGAACATGGAAAGACTCGGTAATTCTGTTCTTGTGTAAGGCGAAATTTAAAGTAGACTGGGGCGGCAGTGAGAATATGGATCGAGGAGGGAGGCATGGAATAGTAATTCGAGGAGTTGTGTGAAGAGCTGTGCCAAGGTGGCTTAGTGGCTAACGCACCAGTCTAGTAAACAGAGGAGGTGGGTTCGATTTTCACCTGCTGCTTCCCGCTATACACATAATATTATATCTGTCTGAGACCAGAAAAGTCTCTGGAACTGTGTCTTTTAGAATTAAGATTTGCGTTGGGCTAGGACTCGAACTCGGAATTCCCGCGTATCGCGAGCGGTTACCTTGTTATTAGGCTTTCGAGCACGCCCCACGATCAGGCTGAAACTTCCATATGTCGCCACCTACGTGTCTGCAACATGCGCTTGTACATCCATTGCGTATATTCGCAAACAGGGGACTTATTTTCATTGAAATTCGCTTACCCGGTGTCGGCAGATAAATACAATATTGCAACGCCTGTGTTGTTCAAAATTGCGAAGCTACGTTCATTTATACATCCGTGCTTATCCGAAGGAATAGTGGAGTACTTCTCAACACTACAGGCACTGCAATGTCGTGTTCCGTATCAAGCGATACGTTAATTATCAGTGACAGTAATGAATACTCACGACATTCCTGTGAACAAGGATTTTTAACAAAGTTATGTATTTCGTCTTGTTCCAGTTGTAGTAGAGTGACCTAATATTTATGTACTCTGGCATCATCTCAGCCATCCAGTACCGATGAACGTTAATCCGTCCAGTACAGTCGATTTCCTGGTTTCTCAGAACTCGTCTGCTTTTTACATAGAGCGCCGAAATTAAACACGATTCTTGTCGCCATACGTGCATCCATTAGGCATTCTTTAATTTTTTTCTCTTAGAGGTGATTCATTCAGCCAGTTTGTAACAAGTGTCCTTCGTATGCTTGATCTTGTAGATATGTTTTCAAGATGTCGGTACTGGAAAGGGGAACAAGGGCGTGTACCTACTTAGAGGACACAAACAGTCAGGTCCTAGAGGAAGGGCAGGGAAAACATCGAACTTCATTTGTTATTAAGACCCGCCTCCCAACTATATTAGCCAACGAAATTTTTCTTTCAAAACGGTAATGAGTAACAGTCATCAATGTTTTCTAATTAAAAAGACAAATATATTAAAGGTCAGTCTTAAGAAAAATTTCAAAACTCTAAATGCCAAGTGTTAAACATTTTAACATACGTTACAATTTTAAAAGCATTGTTGATGTTGTCTTCAGTCCTGAGACTGGTTTGATGCAGCTCTCCATGCTACTCTACCCTGTGCAAGCTTTTTCATCTCCCAGTACTTAGTGCAACCTATATCTTTCTGGATCTGCTTAGTGTATTCATTTCTCGGTCTCCCTCTACGATTTTTACCCTCGACGCTGTCCTCCAATATTAAATTTGTGATCACTTGATGCCTCAGAATATGTCCTACCAACCGGTCCCTTCTTCTTGTCAAGTTGTGCCACAAACTCCTCTTCTCCCAAATTCTATTCAATACGTCCTCATTAGTTATGTGATTTACCCAACTAATCTTCAGCAATCTTCTGTAGCACCACATTTCGAAAGCTTCTATTCTCTTCTTGTCCAAAATATTTATCGTCCATCTTTCACTTCCATAGCCGGCCGCGGTGGTCTAGCGGTTCAGGTGCTCAGTCCGCAACCGCGCGACTGCTACGGTCACAGGTTCGAATCCTGCCTCGGGCATGGATGCGTGTGATGTCCTTAGGTTGGATAGATGTAAGTATTTTTAAGTTCTAGGGGACTGATGACCACAAATGTTAAGTCCCATAGTGCTCAGAGTCATTTGAACCATTCTTTTTCACTTCCATACGTGGCTACACTCTATACAAACACTTTCAGAAACGACTTCCTGACACTTAAATCTATACTTGATGTTAACAAATTTCTCTGCTTCAGAAACGCTTTCCTTGCTATTGCCACTCTACATTTTATATCCTCTCTATTTCGACCATCATCAGGTACTTTGCTCCCCAAATAGCAAAACTCCTTTACTACTTTAAGTGTCTCATTTCCTAATATAATTCCCTCAGCATCATCCTACTTAATTCGACTACATTCCATTATCGTCGTTTTGCTTTTGTTGATGTTCATCTTATATCCTCCTTTCAAGACACTATCCATTCCGTTCAACTGCTCTTGCAAGTCCTTTGCTGTCTCTGACAGAATTACAATGTCATCGGCGAACCTCAAATTTTTTTATTTCTTCTCCATTGATTTTAATACCCACTCCGAACTTATCTTTTGTTTCCTTTACTGGTTGTTCAATATGCAGATTGAATAACATCGGGGAGAGGCTACAACCCTGTCTCACTCCCTTCCCAACCACTGCTTCCTTTCCATGCCCCTCGTCTCTTATAACTGCCATCTGGTTTCGGTACAAATTCTAAATAGCCTTTCGCTCCCTGTATTTTACCCATGCCACCTTTAGAATTTGGAAGAGAGTATTCTAGTCAACATTGTCAAAAGCTTTCTCCAAGTCTACAAATGATAGAAACTGGTATTGCCTCACGTTTTCTGACATTTCTACAGAATCCAAACTGATCTTCCCCGAGGTCGGCTTCTACCAGTTTTTCCATTCGTCTGTAAAGAATTCGCGTCAGTATTTTGCAGCTGTGACTTATTAAAATGATAGTTCGGTAAATTTCACATCTGTCAACACCTGCTTTGTTTGGGATTGGAGTTATTGTATTAAATATTAATAAACTGCAACTGATCGGGGCACAAACGCGCTGATGGATCAACAGACCCCAGGTGTAGACCTCGAGCACTGGCCCCCAGAGGCAACAAGGCAAACGAGAGTAAGTCGACAGCTACAACATGTAGAGCGGACACTCTCTTGAACAGTGGAAGCGTATAGTTAAACTAAAGCCTCTTGCCCAATTCTGAAAGATATCACCCTTAGAGTGGATAAGAGCAAGGGAGCAACAAAAATTCAAATGTTAATACACATTAAATGTCACCACTATATTGACAAATGCAAAAGCCGCTTTCAAAGTAGTATCCACAAGTCAAAGGATTCCTTGACCCTGTCGGGGTTTGAAGTACTTCGTCCTTTAGTTTTTTATTCATACTCAGCAGATGTAGTTGTATATCAGCAACCAACTCCATAAAAAAAATCAATTTGTTAACCGGTGTTGTGTCTCCTCCTTGAGAAGGTTATACACTACGTGATTAAAAGTATCCGGACACCCCCTAAAACAGACGTTTTTAATATCAGGTGCATTGTGCTGCCATCTTCTTCCAGGTACTCCGTATCAGCGACCTCAGTAGTCATTAGACATCGTGACAGAACAGAATGGGACGCTCCACGAAACTCACGGACTTTTAACGTGGTCAGGTGATTGAGTCTCAGTTGTCATACGTCTGTATGCGAGATTTCCACACTTCTAAACATACCTAGGTCCACAGTTTCCGATGCGATAGTTATGTGGAAACGAGAAGGGACACGTACAGCACAAAAGCGTACAGGCCAACCTCGTCTGTTGAGTGACAAAAAATGGTGCAAATGGCTCTGAGCACTATGGAACTTAACATCTGAGGTCATCAGTCCCCTAGAACTTAGAATACTTAAACCTAACTAACCTAAGGACATCACCCATATCCACGCCCGAGGCAGGATTTGAACCGGCGACCGTAGCGATCACACGGTTCCAGACTAAAGCGCCTAGAACCGCTCGGCCACCCCGGCCGGCCCATTGACTGACAGCGACCGCCGACAATTGAAGAGGGTCGTAATATGTAATAGGCTCATATCTATCCAGATCGTCACACAGGAATTTCAAACTGCTTCAGGATCCACTGCAAGTACTATGACTGCTAGGCCAGAGGTGAGAAAAATAGAATTTCATGGTCACGCGGCTTCTCTTAAGCCACACATCACGCCGGTACATGTCAAACAATGCCTCAATTGGTGTAAGGAGAGTAAACATTGGACAATTGAACAGTGGAATAACGTTGTGTGCAGTGACGACTCATGATACACAATGTGGCGATCCGATGGCAGGGTGTGGGTATGGCAAATAACCGGTGAACATCTTTTGGCATCGTGTGTAGTGCCAACAGTAAAAAACGGAGGCGTGATGTTATGGTGTGGTCGTGTTTTTCATGGCGGGGGCTATCGCCACTTGTTTTGCGTGGCACTATTATAGCACAGCACCTACTTGCTTCCCACTGTTGAAGAGAAATTCGGGGATGGCGATAGAATCTTTCAACACGATCGATCACCTGTTCATATTGCACTGCCTGTGACGGAATCGGTACACAACAGTAACATCCCTGTAATGAACTGTCCTGAACAGAGTCCTGACTTGAATATTATAAAACACTTTTGGAATGTTTGGAGCGCCGACCGACATCTATACCTTACGCAAGTGCTGAACTCCGTGAAGAATGGGCTGCCATTCCGCAAGAAACCTTCCAGCACCTGACTAAATCAATACCTTGCGAGAGCGGAAGCTGTCATCAAGGCTAAGGGTGTGCCAACACCATATTGAATCTTAGCATTACCGATGGAGGGCGCCATGAACTTGTAAGTCATTTTCAACCAGATATCTGCATACCTTTGATCACATAGTGTACGTATCTCATTATTTGCGAATGTCATTAGTGACCACGACATTGTGCTGTATGGATATTATTGTTGACACTCGCAAATCGTGCGATAGGTACAAGAAATAAAAGCTTAAGATATTAAATTTCTTTTGTGCAACCGGTTGCTGATTACATCGACATATACTTCCTCCTTGTACAATATTATACATAATTTAAGCACCGTTTGGGTATTATATAAGACTTTCCACTCATTCCCATAGAGGATAGTGTTACTTAAGCAGGGAGATATAGTGTCAGCTGAAAAAGCCAAGTCACTGCCACTGACTAAAATGGATCCCCTTTTTTAAGTTCGGCACAGTGGCAAGATGAAATCTAAATTTAAAACTGAGCACAGATCACTTAAAATCAAAATCACAAGAAAATAACAGTTTGATCATTTATTTAAAATCAGGCACACGAATTTTTTTAAAAAAAGAAGAAAATTAAGCCATTTTACATAAGGTAGGAATTTGAGCAACATACCAGCGGCCCCTTCAAAAAATTATCACCAACTGCATGTAAAATGCGAGGAAGCAGCAACTGAAGTTGAAAACGAAGCGGAAGACGAGCACCAACCTGCTTCAAACAAACTGCTGGCAACCGAAACAAGTTTCTAGTGAACATTAAAAATGACGCTCACCCATGAATAGGAAACAAAACATGGCTTTGTTCTCGACTGGAAAAGCAAAATAGGCGTTCACTCGCTGTCCGGCAAAATCCCACGACCAAGGCATTATGAGCGACTAGGGCAGTCCAGATCATCGCCGAACCGCGCTAACTTCGGCAGGTGGAACGCCGAAACCACACGAACTAGTGTGGCCAGGACAGGGGTTGCCGAGGCATGCCCGTCCGGTATGGTAAACGACGGTTCAGGACGCTCGCACCAGAAAATCCGCACCCCAGTAATGCTGACCGCAGTTGGTCCCCAAAAAGCACGTACGGTCCGCCGGGCACCTCTATCAACAACAATCCGTCTCGACCACTTTCCTCTCTCTCACTCCATCCCCTTCCTCCCCACCACCAAGCGAGACCTAAGAGACTCGAACCGGTAAAGAAGGTGCTCAGCTCACTGGACGCGATCTGACGACCTCGCAGGATGTCTTAGGGGTTTTCCACTCTTTCACAGATCCCACTTCGCTAAGTGTACATCTCGTGCACAATGACACACGCACGAATCGAAATGTTTGTTAGTCAGTTGCTAGGTCATAATCAGTTAATAAACGTAGAGGGCAGAGTTGAGATTTGGAAAGAACCTCTTTCTGCTGAGTGACAAAAGAAGAAATAAGTGTCAGTTTAGAAGACATAGGGAATCCACTACTAGAGATACAATTTTAGAGATGCAATCAGACATGGCAGAAGAAATTTCTAAAATGGTGGGATTTTTCAAAAGTGTGAGTCGAACGTAAGAGAACAGAGACATACCATCGAACTTGAGCAGGACTATCACCCACAGATGCACAGACGGGTAACCGTAAGAAATGTCGCACAGTGCGCCTAACGTTGCTATGTTACAGCCAGATACGGATGAAACCCGTAAGTGTGAGGAACAGACGCGACTAAGCACGCCATGCAGTTGACAGCTTAAGTATGTTGGCCATGCTGAGCTGGACTCATAAGCGGACAGTTCCATACTCGTCTGCACCGATTGTCAACAAGCTTATGATATAAAAAGGGGGCAACCCGACTTTGCCCCGGTACTTATTTATACGAGGGTCGTTCAGTAAATAATGCAGCACATGTTTTCTTCTGAAAGCAAATTGGTTTTATTCAGGATTCCAATACACAGTATAATTCTCCACTCTTTTGAACAGAAAATCCCGCTTTTCAACATTAGTTCCGTTCAATGCAAAGATCCTATGCCACCCTTACGGTAGGACCGTATGCCCTCACAATACCGCTCTAGTGCTTGAAGTCGGAGCCAGCGCCCAGCTACATTCATAACCTCCCCGTAATCAACGTACTGCTTCACGCGGACTGTATCCCTCATTGTAGCAAACAGACGGAGGTAGGAAGTTGCGAGATCCGGGCTGAAGGGTGGATGACGAAGAATAGTCCAGTGAAGTTTCTCTCGGATGCGCAGAGGTCTGTGAAACCTCACAGTGTCATGGAGGTGTTTGACTGTGATCCATCGCTCACCTCGAATGAGTGTCCGCACATTTCGTTATTACAAGACTCACGGCCCCTTGCTGCGATGATGACAGGCGCCTCGCCCAAAGATTCACCTTGCTTTTGTTCACGGATAGAATTCCGTAGATATTCTGCAAGCGCCTATGAATATCTGCGACGCCCCGGTTTTTCGCCAATAAAAACGCAGTGAGAGCTCTCTGCTTGAGACGGACCTCTGCTACTGACGCTATTTTGAATGCTACGTATAGCACCGCTGGCTATCGGAGCTTCACGAAATTATAGGGACTAAAGCTGAAATATTCCACAAAAAAATTCAGCAATTTTTCAAGCGATATTTTTTGAGAAAAAAAAGTGTTGCGTTACATCGAACGCCTCTCATAACTGTGCGTCCATGCCGTTCCTAAGCAGCGTGTGGCCTTGTGCTTCATGGTTATGACGTCATATGTCCTGATCTATGTCCCATACACTGACACAATTCTGAAGGTACATTTGCTGGTGGCTATGGATACTGTTAGCAAAATGCGTTACGAATGGAATTAGTAGCCCGAAGTAATAAATTCAAAAGTCACGCTCGATTCGACGGTTTTTCATGCACCTCTTTGTTTATGACGTCATACTTCCTGAACCTACGCGTCGCACAATGATGTAATTTTATGCTTGCAATCAATGGTATATGCGAATACTGTCTGTAAAATATGTCGCCAATGCAGTTTGTTGTAAATAAATGGAGAAAAATTTCATAAAGGTTTGAAATTCAGCGTAAATTCTGTTTCAAGTCACTAATTGTCCTCAACCTCAAAAAGTGGATGGAGAAAGTCGTAGGCTACGTATCATTTACACCGGCACCCCCAGGCGTTAGATAATTAGGTGGTTCTTACCCTCACAGTGACTGTCGTCTCATAGTGACTTTTATGTGTACAAAGTTTGACTGAATTCGGTTCATGATCTAGAAGAAGATATGCAACACACACACACACACACACACACACACACACACACACAGCCGGCCGCGGTGGTCTCGCGGTTCTAGGCGCGCAGTCCGGAACCGTGCGAGTGCTACGGTCGCAGGTTCGAGTCCTGCCTCGGGCATGGATGTGTGTGATGTCCTTAGGTTAGTTAGGTTTAAGTAGTTCTAAGTTCTAGGGGACTGATGACCACAGCAGTTGAGTCCCATAGTGCTCAGAGCCATTTGAACCATTTTTGAACACACACACACCTCCATTTTAATAATATGTGTGGATGCAGAGTTTGGGCAGAAATGAAAGTGACGGAAGTCGGAGCTCGAGAAGACAGAGCGTTTGGAGAACAAAGGGTTTTTGTCGCGGCTGGGGAGAGGCATGAGCCTTTTGTGTCAGCCTAGTTTCCAGGCAGCCGCTGACACAACGAAGAGATGCATTAAACATTCCGTTGGCCTACAGTGTAAGAAACATAAATAATGAACACGAAAACGTGTTATAATGCAAAAGGCCACTTTAGCTGTGTGATCGTTATTTAATTATCTGCCAGTTCATAAATAATTACCATGCAGGTGAAGCAATCTTTTTCATTATACAGTGGAGAGCCGAAGAAACTGGTATGCCTGGCTAACATCGTGTAGGGCTCCCACGAGAAAGCATGTTCTCGATTAATGTCTTAAACAGTGCGGAGGGAACTGACACCATGAATCCTGCAGGGATATCTATAAATCCGTGAGAGTACGAGGAGGCGGACTTCTCTTCTGACC
This sequence comes from Schistocerca gregaria, assembly GCF_023897955.1. Lineage (NCBI taxonomy): Eukaryota > Metazoa > Arthropoda > Insecta > Orthoptera > Acrididae > Schistocerca > Schistocerca gregaria. The sequence goes on along the minus strand of NC_064921.1, from coordinate 129,749,919 downwards.
AGCACGTTGCAAGGCATCCCAGATATTCTCAATAATGATCATGTCTGGGGGGTTTCGTGGCCAGGGCAAGTGTTTAAACTCAGAAACGTGTTCCTGGAGCCACTCTGTAGCAATTCTGGACGTGTGGGGTATCACTTTGTCCTGCTGTAATTGCTCAAATCCGTTGGAATTCACAAGAGACTTGAATGGATGCAGGTGATCAGACAGGAAGCTTATGTAAGTGTCACTTGACAGAGTCGTAACTAGACGTCAATCAAACCAACAACACACGCTGTACAAAATTATAGAGCCTCCGCTAGCTTGGACAGACCAATGCTTACATGCTGCGTCCATGGATTCATGAGGTTGTCTCCATACCCGAACACGTCATCCGCTCTATACAATTTGAAACGAGACTCGTTCGACCAAACGACATTTTTCAAGTCATCAACAGTCCCATGTCGGTGTCGAGGGGCGCGGGCGAGGCGTAAAGCTTTGTGTAGCGTAATCATCAACGGTACACAAGTGGGCCTTCGGCTCCGACACCCCATATCGCTGATGTTTCGTTGAATGGTTCGCACGCTGACACTTGTTGATGTCCCAGCATTGAAATTTGCAGCAATTTGCGGTAGGGTTGCTCTTCTGTCACGTTGAACGATTCTGTTCAGTCGTCATTGGTCCCGTTATTGCAGGATCATTTTTCGGCCGCATCAGTGTCAGAGATCTGATGTTTTACCGGATTCCTGTTATTCACGGTACGCTAGTGACTTGGTCGTATTGGAAAATCCCCACTTCGTCGCTACCTCGGGGATGCTATGTCCCATTGCTCGTGCGCCGACTATAACACCAAGTTTCACTCTCACTTAAATTTGATAACCTGCTGTTGTAACAGCAGTAACCTACCTAACAACTGCGCCAGACACTTGTTGTCTTATTTAGGAGTTTCCGACCGCAGTGCCGTATTCCGTCCGTTTACATATCTCTGTATTTCAATACGTATACATATACCAGTTTCTTTGGCGCTTTAGTGTAGTACAGATCTAAAGGAGTGGATATCCATAGTTAAAAATATTCTGCAAAGTAAAAAAAAAAGGCGTCCGCTTGTGTATTCGATCCCACGACCCACGGATTACCATCCTGTACTCTTTCCGCTAGGCCAACTGCTGCCTGGAAACTACGCCCGATGCCTCCCCAGACCTGCGCCAAGAATGCTAAATTCTCCAAGCGCTGGGCTATCCGGAATTTCTGGTCAAGCCTTGTATTTCCGTAAATATGGATTAAATTGGTGATGACAAGTAGGCACTGTCCCTAGTCAGTGGCAGGCCGCACCAGGAGCGCAGGTTTCGTCATTACTTGGCGGACTGCTTGAGTCACTTACACGTAAGAGACGCAATCCATGATGGTCCACTGGTTACTACAAAAGCAAGTACATGATTACATGATTCCTAACGGGATTTGTGACCGATACTCCCGGCAGAGCATGCTCTGCAACGCGGTCCCACACTGCCGATTATGTTGATAATGCACCTGGCGATAGAGCGTCGCCGGCCGGAGTGGCCGAGCGGTTCTAGGCGCTACAGTCTGGAGCCGCGCGACCGCTACGACCGCAGGTTCAAATCCTGCCTCGGGCAGGGATGTGTGTGATGTCCTTAGGTTAGTTATGTTTAAGTTGTAAGTTCTAGGGGACTGATGACCTCAGAAGTGAAGTACCATAGTGCTTAGAGCCATTTGAAACGTTTTGATAGAGCGTTCCATTCCACCACCAGCGCGAATTACAACAGCTGGATCGTGTAAGCTGCCGTACTCAATACGGCTCCCGACTGCATCCTATACGTGTCCATGGGATTTAAGTCGGGCGAACAAACAGAGCAGCTCATTCGTCGAACAGTCTATACTATTACGGCAGGGAGGATCTCCGGAAAGGGACTGACCAAGGGATAGATGACAAAAAGATTGAATAACCAACGAAAGGATACCGTTCTACGAATCGAGGCGTGGAATGTCAGGAGTTTGAACTTGCTAGGGGAGCTACAAAATCTGAAAAAGTGTTTCTCAATCTTGATATAGTATGGGTCAGTGAAGTGAAATGGAATGAAGACAAGGATTTCGGGTCAGATGAATATAAGTTAATGTCAACAACAAAAGAAAATAGTGAAACGGGAATAGGATTCGTTATGAATAGGAATGTAGGGCAGAGAATGTATTAATGAAAAAACAGTGCAATGCTGGGGTTATTTTCATCAGAATCGACAGCAAAACAGCATCGTCAAGGATAGTTCAGTTACACATGCCGACGTCGCAAGGCAGAGATGAGGAGATAGACAAAGTATCTGTTCAAGAATTACAAGGGGAGGAAACAATCAGGAGATACAGGAAGATTTGAGTTAGATGAAATCATGGTCACGCACAAATTTCAAAATGAGATTTTAAGGAGTGTGTCAGAACTCTCCATTACAAAAAACTATACATCCAACTTCACGCTATTCTTTGCATTGCATAAGCACTCAGATATCGATAGTAACAATCTGAGGGTGGAACATGGGACGCAATTCCAAGCATTTGTTGTGAGACGAGATTTGTCTGCGAGAGTGGAAGTATTAGTATTGGTCGAGATCTCGGAGACAGAAGACGTGTCACGCTGCCATCACGTCGGTGATGGCAGATCTTATCACACTCAAGGCCAGGAGAGGTTTAGATGGCTTAACTACCCTTAAAGATGGCATTCAAGGTAAAATTCGCAAGCATAGCACAAAAGCTACTGTACGGGTATGCTCGTGATTGTTAGTTCGAGTTTGCAATAATCTGATGTTTTCCTTTTCATCGAAAGAAGCCTCCCTATCCTCCAAATAATAATAATTATTTTCCACATTTAAATAATATGCTGTGGTTACTAAATGTTAATGTTATTTTTAAATTGAAATAATTTGTTAATCTGGCGCTCGGCCATTATTGACACGTATGTCATTGTCATTATTAATATTTCTTCATGATGATTCTGAAGTTTTAAATAGGCTTAATTAATGAAGTCCCTCCTCAAAAGTTATCTAGTAGCTAACAAGACACAAGCAGACTCCTTTTTATTAAATTCATTCTTAGTAAGAATACGCCTTAGCCGCTGCTGCTGCATGCTGCTGCGTATTGTTGTAAACCACATGGAAAAAGACAGCCGCCTAAAGAGGTGAGTGCAAAACTTAGTGCCAAAAGTGCAACACTGACACACCACAACATGTCAAGTACACGAGTTCAGTAATATCCATTGCGCAAGTCAGATTCTGTATCACTTCAATATTGTTGTTCAAAAACGCAGTCAGATAGTTTAGGTAGTCATTGTTACAGGTTCATTTGTTCCTATAGTTCTTCATATTCAAATACGCAGTTAGATCAAAATGTTAATTTTGAGCTTTATGTGTAACGACCTGTGGAGGGCTTAAATGACAGTGAAACCAACACTCATACAACACATATGCAGGTTAGATTTAGCCGCTTCTGCTGCAAATGTGTTGCGTATACGTTACAAGATATTTGATTGTGAGACGTACGCAGGAGCAGATGTAAACTCATATCACAATTTAGTAATGGTGAAGAATAGGCTGTAATTTAAGAGACTAGTCAGGAATCATCAGTGAGCAAAGAAGTGGGATACAGAATTGCTTAGAAATGAAAAGATATGTTCGAAGTTCTCTGAGACTGTAGACACTGCGTTAATGAATATCTCAGTAGGGAGTACAGTTGAAGACGAACAGATATCTCTAAAGAGGGCAATCACAGAAGTAGGAAAGGAAACCGCAGGTAGAAGGAAGACTACTACAAAGAAACCACGGATAAGAAGGCCAGGAAAAATCGGAAATAGGCAAATGCAACTCACTTCGGAACGAAATAAATAGGAAGTGCAGGGAACTGAGACAAAATGGCTGCACGAAAAATGTGAAGAAATCGAAAGTGTAATGATTGTCGGAAGGACTGATTCAGTACATATAAAAGTCAAAACGACCTCTGTTTAAACTAAAAGCAAGGGCCTAATATTAATAAATAAATGGGATTCCAGTGTTAACTATATGTAGGTGAGAGAGCAAATAGGTGGAAAGGGTACACTGAAGGCGTCTACTATGGGGAAGACTTGTGCAGTGACGTGATGGACAGAGAAACAGGAGTCGACATGGAAAGGATACGGGGTCCGGCATTACAATCAGATTTTAACAGAGCTTTGGAAGATTTAAGATCAAATAAGGCTGAAGGGATGGATAACATTTCATCGGAATTTCTAAAATCATAGGGGGATGTGGCCACAAAACGGGTATTAACGTTGGTGAAGAATGTGTGAGACTTGCGATATGCCATCAGGCTTTCGGAAAAACATCATCCACACAATTCCGAAGAAAGCAAGAGAAGAAAACTGCGAGAATTATCGCACAGTCATATTAATAGCTCATGCATCCAAGTTACTGACAAGAGAAGTATACAGAATAACGGAAAAGAATGTGAAGTGTGGGTTACATGACGGCCAGTTTGGTTTTAGGAAAGGGGAAGCCAGCAGAGAGGCACTTCTGACGTTGCAGTTGATAATGGAAGGAAGACAAGAAAAATCAAACCTTTTTTTACAGGATTTGTTGACCTGAAAAACGCTCCCGGCAGTGTAAAATGGTGCAATAAGTTCGAAATTCAGAGAAAACTAGGGGTAGGCTATAGGGAGAGACGGATAATGTACAGTATGTACAAAAACCGAGAGGGGACAATAAGACTGAAAGACGAAGAACGAAGTGCTCGGATGAAAAAGAAGTGTAATACAGAGATTGGACTTTCAGCCCTATTGTTCAATCTACACATCGAAGAAGCAATGAGGGAAATGAAATAAAGGTTCAAGAGTGGGATTGAAATTCAGGTTGAAGATACATCAGTGATAAGGTTCGTTGATGACATTACTATCCTCAGTGAAACAGAAGAACCATCTCAACTCAGGTTGGGTGGAATGAACAATGTAATGGGTACAGAATATTGATCTAGAGTAATGGTAATAAAGACGAAAGTAACGAGAAGTTAAAACGAGAACAGCGAGAAACTTAAAATTACAATTGGATCACGAAGTAGACCAAGTTAAGGAATTCTGCGAGGCCTTTTAAAGCCGACCAGCATGCAAAAAAGGCATTCCCGGCCAGGAGAGGTCTGCAAGTATCAAATGTAGATCTTAACTTGAGGAAGAAATTTATGAGAACAGTATTGTATGGTAGTGAGATACAGACTGAGAAAAAAATCTGAACAGAGGAGAATCGAAGCCTCTGAGATGTGGTGCTACAGAGAATGTTAATAATTATGTGGACTGATAAGGTAAGAAATGAGGAGGTACTCCGTAAAATCAGCGATGAAAGGACCGTATGGAAAACACTGAGAAGAACAAGGAACAATATGATAGGACATCTGTTAAGACACCAGGGGATCACTTTCATGGTACTACAGGGAGCTGCAGAGGATAAAACTGTAGAGGAAGACAGAGATTGGAATATATCCTTCAATTGAGGACATAGGGTCCAATGGCCACTATGAGGTGAAGACGTTTGAACAGAAGACGAATTCATGGCAGGCTGTATGAAACCAGTCAGAAGACCGACGACACAAAGAAAAAGATGACAGTGCCGTTTCCAGAAAGTTTTTTCTGATTCTCTGAACACCATCTCCTTATACGATCCCCTCCACCAGAGCTGTTCAATTTGGTATCGGAACGTCATGCATGAAAATGAAGTCAGGACCGAATACACCTCTAAAAGGTGCACATTGGAAAGGATTACACTGTCACAATAACGTCGACCTGTTTGTGTAACGTGTTCAAAGATTTGGATATCAGTTTACCGATACAACATGATGTCTCCCCACACCATAACACCTGCACCACCTAAACAATCATGTCTTTGAATAAAAGTGGCATTCATGTTTGTACCATCGCGTATTTCTTTCACTTACCTCCTGCATTATACTTCAGCAGTTCGTTCTATGTACTGTCGAAGTGTCATGGACCAGTGTTGCTTGGTAGTGACACATCACGCGAAAGTTATTTTCATCCTTAAAGTTTTGCACACTACACCAGAAAAGGGGAGCAGGTAAGCTGGTGGTTCGATCTGGCAGCTGGAAAAACATGGAGTGTGCGAGGCGCTTTTTGTGGAACTCGGTGCTCAGGCGGAAACGAGAGCTTACTGTACTTATTAAATAGACCCAAATTGCCTAAAATCCGATCTTAGATAGCTATAAAAAACGAAGCACATATAAAGAAATATAGAAATAAAACGAGTGTGTGCATGTAAATGTAGTTATTCAATTTCAGAATTTTGCAAATAAAATGAACTGTAAGTGGTAGAGTACTTCCAACACCTTCGATAAATAAGATAAATTATGTGTCAACAGGAATATTCATATCAGACTATATCGACAGATATTTTGTACAAATTATGTATTTTGAGCTATATGCTGAAAAATGCAAGCCGGCCGGTGTGGCCATGCGGTTCTAGGCGCTTCAGTCTAGAACCGTGTGACCGCTACGGTCGCAGGTTCGAATCCTGCTTCGAGAACGGATCTGTGTGATGTCCTTAGGTTAGTTAGGTTTAAGTAGTTCTAAGTTCTAGGGGACTGATGACCACAGATGTTAAGTCCCATAGTGCTCAGAGCCATTTCAAAAATGTATTTTGAGGTATGCAATGTTATTTTCACACAAAATAAGTATTAAATAGATAAAAATAGTGGCTTTATAGTAAATTGGGCTAAGACATTTCACTGTAGCAAAATTATTCCTGTATCTATATAATTTTTAAAGATTAAAATGTTAGAAATTAACTACTGCAATCAAGAAGCTGAAATTTTTGACGGAAATAGAAGACTCAATGGAAAACTAAAGACATTTTTAGAAAGCTGAGAAAATTTCAGTCTAGTTTGACGTGTTTTATATTTACTTTGTAGCAACTGACTTTTCGTTGCCTTAATTGAGCCACAAAAATGGAATTAATAAACATTATTTCTTTTAAATTGCAAACCAATGGAGATGAGAACATTATATAAATATTTATCAGTCGCAGTTAAATCCTGTCTGAATTTTGTATAAACTGTGGCACAGCTAGTACAAAGATTAGTAGGGTGTTGAGACAGATATGTTGGTTGTCCCCTAGAAAATAAATGAAGCCAAATGCTTAAAAACAATCACGCATCAGGAAACATACAAAGAAGCGGTAAACACTTAAGTGTTGTCTTTTCTAGGATGAGTTTGTGATAAAATACTCAGTAGGCACTGCAGGATTACGTACTGAACAATACTGGCAGTATTCGATAACGAACAATCGTTCCACAGCAGTCACTGCTGTATCACACACAACACTACACCACGTCACCGACAGTCAGCTTGAAGCAGCATCAGCACACGACACCCAGATAACCAGCAGTGACAGCCATATCTGTTACATGCACACCGCACCTCATGACAATGTAGCAGTTGAAGCTGATTTCAGTGGTGAGATTCTGCATCTACATCTACATGGTTGCTCTGCAATTCACGCTTGAGTGCCTGGCTGAGGGTTCATCGAACCGTTTTCATACTACTTCTCTACCACTCCACTCTCGAATGGCGCGTGAGAAAAAGTAACACCTAAATCTTTCCGTTCGAGCACTGATTTCTCTTATTTTATTATGATGATCATTTCTCCGTACGTAGATGTGTGTCAACAAAATATTTTCGCATTCGGAAGAGAAAGTTGGTGATTGAAATTTCGTACATAGATCTCGCAGCAAAGAAAACCACCTTTGTCTCAGTGAGTGCCACCCCAACTCGCCTAACGTATCAGTGACGCTCTCACCCCTCTTGCGCGATAACACAAAACGGGCTGCCCTTCTTTGCACTTTTTCGATAAATACCGTGAATCCTACCTGGTAAGGATCTACATCTACATCTACATCCACATACGTACTCCGCAAGCCACCTGACGGTGTGTGGCGGAGGGTACCTTGAGTACCTCTATCGGTTCTCCCTTCTATTCCAGTCTCGTATTGTTCGTGGAAAGAAGGACTGTCTGTATGCTTCTGTGTGGGCTCTAATCTCTCTGATTTTATCCTCATGGTCTCTTCGCGAGATATTCGTAGCAGGGAGCAATATACTGCTTGACTCTTCTGTGAAGGTATGTTCTCGAAACTTCAACAAAAGCCCGTACCGAGCTACTGAGCGTCTCTCCAGCAGAGTCTTCCACTGGAGTTTATCTATCATCTCCGTAACGCTTTCGCGATTACTAAATGATCCTCTAACGAAGCGCGCTGCTCTCCGTTGGATCTTCTCTATCTCTTCTATCAAACCTATCTGGTGCGGATCTCACACTGCTGAGCAGTATTCAAGCAGTGGGCGAACAAGCGTACTGTAACCTAGTTCCTTTGTTTTCGGTTTGCACTTCCTTAGGCTTCTTCCAATGAATCTCAGTCTGGAATCTGCTTTACCAACGATCAACTTTATATGATCATTCCATTTTAAATCACTCCTAATGCGTACTCCCAGATAATTTATGGAATTAACTGCTTCCAGTTGCTGACCTGCTATTTGGTAGCTAAATGATAAGGGGTCTATCTTTCTATGTATTCTCAGCACGTTACACTTGTCTACACTGAGATTCAATTGCCATTCCCTGCACCATGCGTCAATTTGCTGCAGATCCTCCTGCATTTCAGTACAATTTTCCATTGTTACAACCTCTCGATCTACCATAGCATCATCCGCAAAAGGCCTCAGTGAACTGCCGATGTCATCCACAAGGTCATTTATGTATATTGTGAACAGGAACGGTCCCACGACACTCCCCTGCGGCACACCTGAAATCACTCTTACTTCGGAAGACTTTTCTCCATTGAGAATGACATGCTGCGTTCTGTTATCTAGGAACTCTTAAATCCAATCACACAATTGGTCTGATAGTCCATATGCTCTTACTTTGTTCATTAAACGACTGTGGGGAACACCGTGCAGCAATATTCCAGCAGAGGACGGACAAGTGTAATGCAGGCTGTCTCGTAAGTGGGTTTGTCGCATCTTGTAAGTGTTCCGACAACACAGCGCAGTCTTTGTTTCGCCATCCCCACAATATTATCTATCTGAACTTTCCAATTTAAGTTGCTCCTAATTGTAATTCCTAGGTATTTAGTCGAATTGACAGCCCTTAGATTTTTGCGATTTATCGTATATCCAAAATTTATAGGATTTCTTTTAGTACCCATGCGGATGACCTCTCAATTTTCTTTGTTTAGTGTCAAACGCCACTATTCGCACCATACAGAAATTCTCTCTAGATCATTTTGAAATTGGAATTGATCGTCTGATGACTTAACTAGACAGTAAATTGCTGCGTCATCTGCCAACAATCTATGGGGGCTGCTCAGATTATCACCTAGACCATTTATGTAAATCAGGAACAGCAGAGGGCCTATGACACTACCTTGCGGAACACCAGATATCCTTCTGTTCTAGTCGATGATTTACCGTCCATCACTACGAACTGTGGCATCTCTGAGAGAAAATCTCGAATCCAGTCACACAGCTGAGACGATACTCCATATGCACGCAATTTGATTAAGAGTCGCTTTTAAGGAACGGCATTAAAAGCCTTCTGGAAATCTAGGAATATGGAATCGATGTGAGATCCCTTGTCGACAGCACTCATTACTTCAATTGGAATAAAGGGCTAGCTGTTTTGCACAAGAACGGTATTTTCTGAATCCATGTTGGTTATGTATCAAGAAGTCATTTTCTTCAAGGCTATTCAAATGTTCGATTTCAGTATATGCTCCAAAATCCTATGCAAATTGATGTCAGTGATATGGGTCTCTAATTCAATAGGTTACTGCTATTTCTTTTCTTGAATATTGGTGTGACTTGTGCTACTTTGCAGTCTTCAGGAACAGACCTTTCGTCGAGTGAGCGGTTGTATTTGATTGCTAAGAAGGTCGCTATTGTGTCTGCATACTCTGAAAGGAACCTGATTGGTATACCATCTGGGCCGAAAGATTGGTACTGTCAAGCTGAAGTGCGATTCCAGAACGGTGAGACATGGCAGCCTGCTACTGAGCTGGATCAGAAGACTGTGGCAAGCAATGAGGATGCAAAACTTGTGCTGAGACGTCAATCGACAAGCACAATTGGAAATCTAAGGAAAGAATTGGAACAAACAGCCACTGTAAAGAATAATCTTAATTTTAGTAAAGTGAACAATCAATTTAACAAAATAAATAGTGAAGCAATCAGTTTAAAGTGAAGTAAGATTTCTGCTAAGGTGGGGTGGTCTATGATGCAAGGGCCCAACATCTCTTTTGGTGAAAGCAACTATCATGCAGTAGTGTTTCTTGCTGCTTGCGAAGGTTGTGTTGTGTAAGATGTGAACGTTGACAGCAAAATTAATTTGTGAAAAGACTATAGGAGGATTCTGCTTAGACAAGGGCAAATCAAAATAATTGAACCGTTTTTTAGGTGTTTAAACAACTGGAAAATAAGTTACTTAAGAGACTAGTACCCATGGTCTAGGGGTAGCCACTTTGATTCATAATCAAAAGCGTCTTCGGACCAACGTTCGATCCCCGCCACTGCCTAAATTTTGATAAATAATCACCATTGGCGGCCGAAGCCTTCCGGCAAAAGAAGTCAGCCTCATACTGCCAACGGCCTTGTCAAAGAGGGTGGAGGAGCGGATAGAGGTTCAGGGCACTCTCTTGTCCTAGCGGTGGGAAATTGCCCCTAAAGGTGGAAGAATCAGCAATGATCAACGACATGAGGATGCAGAATTCAATGGAAACCACTGCATTAAAGACACGTAACGTGTATCCACAGGACATGTGGCCTGTAGTTGAAGTGTCATGATGATCTCTCCATTGGCAAAAGATTCCGGAATAGTCCCCCATTCGGATTTCCGGGAGGGGACTGCCAAGGAGGAGGTTATCATGAGAAAAAGATTGAATCTTCAACGAAACGATAATGTTCTACGAGTCGGGGCGTGGAATGTCAGAAGCTTGAACGTGGTTAGGGAAACTAGAAAATCTGAAAAGGGAAATGCAAAGGCTCAATCTATATATAGTAGGGGTCAGTGAAGTGAAGTGGAAGGAAGACAAGGATTTCTGGTCAGATGAGTATCGGGTAATATCAACAGCAGCCGAAAATGGTGTAAGAGGTGTAGGATTCGTTATGAATAGGATGGTAGGGCCGAGGGTGTGTTACTGTGAACAGTTCAGTGACCGGGTTGTTCTAATCAAAATCGACAGCAGACCAACACCGACAACGATAGTTCAGGTATACATGCCGACGTCGCAAGCTGACGAAGAACAATATGGTTCTGGCACTATGGGACTCAACTGCTGTGGTCATTAGTCCCGTAGAACTTAGAACTACTTAAACCTAACTAACCTAAGGACATCACACACATCCATGCCCGAGGCAGGATTCGAACCTGCGACCGTTGCAGTCGCACGGCTCCGGACTGCGCGCCTAGAACCGCGAGACCACCGCTGAAGATGAACAGATAAAGTGTATGAGGATATTGAAAGGGTAATGCAGTACGTAAAGGAGGACGAAAATCTAATAGTCGTGGGCGACTGGAATGCAGTGTTAGAGGAAGGAGTAGAAGAAAAGGTTACAGGAGAATATGGGCTTGGGACAAGGAATGAGAGAGGAGAAAGACTAATTGAGTTCTGTAACAAGTTTCAGCTAGTAATAGCGAATACCCTGTTCAAGAATCACAAGAGGCAGAGGTATACTTGGAAAAGGCCGGGAGATACGGGAAGATTTCAATTAGATTACATCATGGTCAGACAGAGGTTCCGAAATCAGATACTGGATTGTAAGGCGTACCCAGGAGCAGATATAGACTCAGATCACAATATAATAGTGATGAAGAGTAGGCTGAAGTTCAAGACATTAGTCAGGAAGAATCAATACGCTAAGAAGTGGGATACGGAAGTTCTAAGGAATGACGAGATACGTTTGAAGTTCTCTAACGCTATAGATTCAGCAATAAGGAATAGCACAGTAGGCAACACAGTTGAAGAGGAATGGACGTCTCTAAAAAGGGCCATCACAAAAGTTGGGAAGGAAAACATAGGTACAAAGAACGTATCTGCGAAGAAACCATGGGTAACAGAAGAAATACTTCAGTTGATTGATGAAAGGAGCAAGTACAAACATGTTCCGGGAAAATCGGGAATACAGAAATACAAGTCGCTGAGGAATGAAATAAATAGGAAGTGCAGGGAAGCTAAGACGAAATGGCTACTGGAAAAATGTGAAGACATCGAAAAAGATATGATTGTCGGAAGGACAGACTCAGCATACAGGAAAGTCAAAACAACCTTTGCTGACCTTAAAAGCAACGGAGGTAACATTAAGAGTGCAACGGGAATTCCACTGTTAAATGCAGAGGAGAGAGCCAATAGGTGGAAAGAATACATTGAAAGCCTCTGTGAAGGTGAAGAATTGTCTGATGTGATAGAAGAAGAAACAGGAGTCGATTTAGAAGAGATAGGGGATCCAGTATTAGAATCGGAATTTAAATTAGCTCTGGAGGACTTACGGTCAAATAAGGCAGAAGGGATAGATAACATTCCATCAGAATTTCTAATATCATTAGGGGAAGTGGCAACAAAACGACTATTCACGGTGGTGTGTAGAATATATGAGTCTGGCGACGTGCCATCTGACTTTCGGAAAAGCATCATCCACACAATTCCGAAGACGGCAAGAGCTGACAATTGCGAGAATTATCGCACTATCAGCTTAACAGCTCATGCATCGAAGCTGCTTACAAGAATAATATACAGAAGAATGGAAAACAAAATTGAGAATGCGCTAGGTGACGATCAGTTTGGCTTTAGGAAAAGTAAAGGCACGAGAGAGGCAATTCTGACGTTATGGCTAATAATGGAAGCAAGGTTAAAGAAAAATCAAGACACGTTCATAGGATTTGTCGACCTGGAAAAAGCGTTCGACAATGTAAAATGATGCAAGCTGTTCAAGATTCTGAAAAAAGTAGGGGTAAGCTATAGGGAGAGACGGGTCATATACAATATGTACAACAACCAAGAGGGAATAATAAGAGTGGACAATCAAGGACAAAGTGCTCGTATTAAGAAGGGTGTAAGACAAGGCTGTAGCCTTTCGCCCCTACTCTTCAATCTGTACATCAAGGAAGCAATGATGGAATTAAAAGAAAGGTTAAGGAGTGGAATTAAAATACAAGGTGAAAGGATGTCAATGATACGATTCGCTGATGACATTGCTATCCTGAGTGAAAGTGAAGAAGAATTAAATGATCTGCTGAACGGAATGAACAGTCTAATGAGTACACAATATGGTTTGAGAGTAAATCGGAGAAAGACGAAGGTAATGAGAAGTAGTAGAAATGAGAACAGCGAGAAACTTAACATCAGGATTGATGGTCACCAAGTCAATGTAGTTAAGGAATTCTGCTACCTAGTTAGTAAAATAACCAATGACGGACGGAGCAAGGAGGACATCAAAAGCAGACTCGCTATGGCAAAAAAGGCATTTCTGGCCAAGAGAAGTCTACTAATATCAAATACCGGCTTTAATTTGAGGAAGAAATTTCTGAGGATGTACGTCTGGAGTACAGCATTGTATGGTAGTGGAACATGGACTGTGGGAAAACCGGAACAGGAGAGAATCGAAGCATTTGAGATGTGGTGCTATAGACGAATGTTGAAAATTACGTGGACTGATAAGGTAAGGAATGAGGAGGTTCTACGCAGAATCGGAGAGGAAAGGAATATGTGGAAAACACTGATAAGGAGAAGGGATAGGATGATAGGACATCTGCTAAGACATGAGGGAATGACTTCCAGGGTACTAGAGGGAGCTGTAGAGGGCAAAACTGTAGAGGAAGACAGAGATTGGAATACGTCAAGCAAATAATTGAGGACGTAGGTTGCAAGTGCTACTCTGAGATGAAGAGGTTGGCACAGGAAAGGAATTCGTGGCGGGCCGCATCAAACCAGTCAGTAGACTGATGACATAAAAAAAATCGGTGTACGAATTTATGGAATTCTGCCTCCTTTGAAGCACAATAAACAATGACGGGTGATCAAGGAAGACGTAAGAAGCAGAGAAGCACACGGTCCTTAATTTGACGCAGAAATTTCATTTTAATGTATGCATCGAGCTCAGAATTGTATAGTAGTGAGTCGTGCTCTGTAGGAAAAGCGAAACAGAGGAGAATCTAAGCATTAGAGTGACTTCGTGATACAAATGATTGCTGCAAATCAGGTGAACTGATGAAGATGAGGAGGTTCCCAGGACTATCGCCGCTGATAGGAAGATATGGAAAACACTGAAGAGAAAATGGGACAGGATGACAGGACATGCGTTAAGGGGTCAGGTAACAATTTCCTTGGTAACGTACTGAAACGAACTGAGGAGAGTAGAAACTGTAGGGCAAAACGGAAATGGCAATACATCTAGCGGCTAACTTTAGACAGGTTGCACGTGCTACTCGGAGACGAAGAGATTGGAGCAGGGGAAGAGTTCGTGGTGGCAGGCCATATGACTTAAAAAAAACGTTGGTGAAGATGATGAATCATATAACCTCGTTTTTCTACAGGCCAAAGGGCTTTAGATTACCATGGCTATATGTATAGATCTCCTGGAAGAAAGTTAAGTGAAACATTCTTGTAGAGGCAATATTAAAGAACTGTATACTGGCAGAAAGAAAGTGAAATTCGAGAATATATCGAGTGTGGAAGTGGTAAGTGCAGAGGCTCCAGAGAAATATGAGACTTGCGAAGGTTATCGGAAAGGCTTACCTGTACTTACTGCAGCTTAAATTTCCTGTATAGCTACACTGTAAGTTTCAGTATTTAAGTGTATTTAGAAGTGTTGGTAAGGCAATGAAAGACCACATGAGGGGTGATAAAATCTTCTTGGATGATCAGTCAGGAGGATGAGTCGGTTCAATGAGTATCGTACACATTATTTTCAGAGGTTGTCCGATCAGCCAAGAAGATTTTATCATTGATATGGTCGTTACAGCCTGTCTAGGGGTCCAGCAAAGAACACATAGAATATCAGCTGTTTTTGAAAATGTAAGGTTGAATGAAATGTTTAAATGTGAGCAACACATAGGTTTACTTACTCGGGTCTTTGTTATGTATGGTGGGGGAGTGTTATTCGTTGAGAGCTGATTAAATTTCTGTGCAGTGTCGTTTCTTTGTTTCAGTTTCTTCTATTACGTTTGTGACCAATCGATCAAGTTTTGCAGCGGTTGTTTTCTGGCTTTAAATGGTATACTTATTTGGGGTCTTGATGATATGTATCCAAGTCCCCGGTCGTGTACAGCCGTATGTAAAATGTTAAAATTATTTACGCCATATACTGATTTCATTTTGGTTGGAAAAACTTTGTCTCAATGCAGTACAACTGCGTTGGCTTGGCTAATCTGTCCTCGAATGGCCCAAGTTTTTTTCCAACGAAACGAAAAATCTCTTCTGCCTAATGAACACTACTATCTGTTTGCTTGTGACAGACTTCCAGCTAAGACTTAGTCTCTGACTGTGTCAGGTCAGTATGGTAAGGAGGATTGTTTCAATCCGACCGGATTCAGACGCATGAAAATGAGATGCGACTCAATGGGTGCTTTATTTTCTTGCTAAATTCAATGCCGGCTTGGCGACAGGAGATTCTGAAACACAGTACGAATAACTTGGGCTGCATTCCTGTAATAAACATCGGTGATGTTGGAGAAGATAGCGAACAGGTGTTGTGGACAGGGTTCCCGTGTTTTGTGCTGCAAAAATTAATAGGAATGCAGAATGAAATATAACGTGCTTCATTCAATAGTAAGGAAAAAAGGTCAGAAGATACTGAAACTCTGAAAAGCAGTTTCAAGAAACTAATTGTGGTACTGTGACCATGCAAATGAGATTTTTATTGTTTTAGGCAGACAAATTGTAAATGCGCACACTTACAAAAACATGGGAGTTTAGAATCATTATTTTGATATGTTTTGATGTGGTGTTAACGCTGTTGTGTACAAATGATTACTTAACTTTTTTATTCAAATGGTTCAAATGGCTCTGAGCACCATTGGACCTAACTGCTGAGGTCATCAGTCCCCTTGAACTTAGAACTACTTAAACCTAACTAACCTAAGGACATCGCACACATCCATGCCCGAGGCAGGATTGGAACCTGCGATCGTAGCGGTCGCACTGTTCCATACTGAAGCGCCTAGAAGCGCTTGGCCACCACGGCCGGAAAACTTTTTTGTATACACAGCCATACTCAAATATTTAAATATGTTGTAGCGTAGTGGTTGGTGTAGAAAATATTCTGCCACATAAGTTAAAACGTGCTACAGCCTCACAAGTTCTTTTAGAACCGATATAAAGTCTTGGTTGCACAAGATAGGTTGGTTTAATCTTCACATGTGTCCGAAGCGTCAAACTTGGTTACGAGAAAAACGAACTTTTTCGGTGATGTTATGAAGCATTGAGAGTGCCTATTTGGTTTTTACCTCCCAGTTCTATGGGGCTCTTAATTACGACGCCTCGGTTACGATTAGCAAGAATTTTTATCTATTGTCTGTTGATGTCTAGAACAGGTAAAGTGCGTCACATGGAACCTATCTCGGGCGATCAAGACTGATATTCTGGTGTAAAGATCTGTTACGGTTGCTGCACCAGTGCCACTGCAGTAGTAATGGGATGTAGTGATTTCAGTTCCCACGTTTTCTTTTTTTAAATTTTGCAATGAGACGTACGAATGTTTGTGGAATTTGAAATGCAATCGTTCAGCCAGTTTCGCTGTCTCTTGCAAAACATTACGAATATACGAGGAAGAAGTGAGGGTTACAGGAGGTTGCAAGCAGTTACGGTTGAACGCCAGAACTTTTAAAACCTTCCGCGACAGAAGACAGCTGAGATTCGGGTCGTCCGTGTTAAGCTGGACTCGGAGGCAGGCCGTGCCGGGGTCGCAGTGTTTGCCAGCAGTTCACGGTAAGTCTTAGTCACTTAGCGCAGTAGACCACAGAATTTAGTCTCTGAGGCTGGCGGAAGACGTAGAATTACCTCGGCTGCAGGAGGACAGCAGGTAAACTAGCAGTCGGGCTTTGAAGCTGCAAAAACATGGCCGACGCTGCCGCTGGAGCGGCCCATGGGGCATGGCGGATACGAGGGACTACTATACTTACTAAACAGACCAAAATCCGCAACACCTGATACAAGACATCTGTAAAATAACCAAACACACCTACAGAGAAAAATATGACGAGTGCTTATATGTAAACTCAGCCTCTATTAGACCAGTAGTTTTTTAAGATTTTCCTTATCTAAGTTTGAGAGGTAAACTGACATTACAAAGTTGGGATATTCTCATCACCTTGGGTAATTGAGATAAATTATTAGTTATGGATACAGATTGAAGAGCCCTATCAGGAGGTAACAATAGAAATTTTGTACACATTATGTACTTTGAGCTGTGTGTCAGACAATGAATTCTGAGGCACAAGGAAGTTGTTTTCACACAAAAAAGTAAAAACTGATAAACGTAGTAGAGGCATAGTATACTAAGCTGAGGCATTACTCTGTAATTATATCTATGTATATGAGTTCACAATTTTTAAAGAGGAAAATATCGAAGGTTACGACGCTGCAATTTTCTGAGAAAACTAAAAGACTCTGCGAAAAACTACAGGAAAATTGAGAAACCTTTAGTCTAGTTTGATACGTTGTAGACATGTTTAATGTAAGATAAATGTTTATTAATATGTATGGAAAATAATAGAACAAGGGCTCAATTATTCGATAATCATCTTCGTATGTGGCAGTTGACATGGAGATCTGAAACAGAGGAGACGTTTGTGTTGATGGGTGACTAGTGAGTCGCGAGCTGAAGTGTTTGAAGTATGAGTTCTGGGACTTTAAAAAAATCTCGGACGTCTGTGGCGGAAACTTAGAAGATTTTTGTCGTAAAGTTCTAGCAGACTTGAAATATTTGTGTCAGTTAGCGAGTGGCCTTGTAATTATTCTCAAAAATTTTAACGTGCTGAACTTCCGTGAGTTTGTGAGAGAATGAACTTATAATATTTGCTGTCAAATTTTCACGAGTTAAAGAGTGTTCTGTCTTGTAACATTTTTTTCGCAAGTTTACAGATTCAACTTGGAATATTTAAGTGACTTAACGTGGGCTGCACTAGCATTAATTTCACGCAGGCTAGCTAATGTGTAACTGTAAGTTTTCACGCAGGCGGTTGGACTTCCGTAGTTTACTAGAACTATGTAATCGTCGGGCTGGTGCACGGTACTGATTAAAAAAAATCATGAATTTCTAGTTCTGTCGGTGTTTATTAAGTCACAAAAAGTAAATTAAACAACTTTATTAATTTTTAATGAATACGCAGGTGAGCTGAGAAAAGTATTTGAATTTTTATCGTGTTTAATAAGTTCTGCTTGCATAATCATGTAAACTATTGAACAGTTAACACGATCATTAAAAGAGTGTTGCGACAGATGCGTTGATTCTTCCCTACACAACAGACAAAGCCAAATAACTTAAAAGCAATCACGATCGGGAAACTCTGAAACCAGTTCCAAATTACACAACCAGGACCATCGCAACGTCTTAGCTATTCAAGTTGCTGGCGTGAATAACATACTCTAGAACGGGAAAGAAAATTGACGATTAGGATGGAATGTAGTGATTAGCATATCGGATTCTTCACCACCCAGTTGGAGTTGTGATACTGAGGCGACGTTAAGTGTTTATAGACATACAGGGTGAGTCACCTAACATTACCGCTGGATATATTTCGTAAACCACATCAAATACTGACGAATCGATTCCACAGACCGAACGTGAGGAGAGGGGCTAGTGTAATTGGTTAATACAAAAAAAAATGTACGGATGTTTTTAACACAAACCTATGTTTTTTTTAAAAAATGGAACCCCGTTAGTTTTGTTAGCACATCTTAACATATAAATAAATACGTAATCAGTGCCGTTTGTTGCATTGTAAAATGTTAATTACGTCCGGAGATATTGTAACCTAAAGTTAACGCTTGAATACCACTCCTCCGCTGTTCGATCGTGTGTATCGGAGAGCACAGAATTACGTAGGGATCCAAAGGGAACGGTGATGGGCCTTAGGTACAGAAGAGACTGGAACAGTACATTACGTCCACATGCTAACACCTTTTTATTGGTCTTTTTCACTGACACACATGTACATTACCATGAGGGGTGAGGTACACGTACACACGTGGTTTCCGTTTTCAATTACGGAGTGGAATAGAGTGTGTCCCGACATGTCAGGCCAATAGATGTTCAATGTGGCCATCATTTCCTGCACACAACTGCAGCCTCTGGCGTAATGAATGTCGTACACGCTGCAGGACATCTGGTGTAATGTCGCCGCAGGCTGCCACAATAAGTTGATTCATATCCTCTGGGGTTGTAGGCACATCACGGTACACTTTCTCCTTTAACGTACCCCACAGAAAGAAGTCCAGAGGTGTAAGGTCAGGAGAACGGGCTTGCCAATTTATGCGTCCTCCACGTCCTATAAAAAGCACGTCGAACATCCTGTCAAGGGTCAGCCTAGTGTTAATTGCGGAATGTGCAGGTGCACCATCATGCTGGTACCACATACGTCGACGCGTTTCCAGTGGGACATTTTCGAGCAACGTTGGCAGATCATTCTGTAGAAACGCGATGTATGTTGCAGCTGTTTGGGCCCCTCCAATGAAGTGAAGACCAATGAGGTGGTCGCCAATGATTCCGCACCGTACATTTACAGTTATCCACGGTCGCAGTCGCTCTACCTGTCTGAGCCAGCGTGGATTGTCCACGGACCAGTAATGCACGTTCCGTAGATTCACTGCCCCGTGGTTTGTGAAACCCGCTTCATCGGTAAACAGGTAGAACTGCAACGCATTCTCTGTTAATGCCTATTGACAGAATTGCACTCGCTGATTACATCACCATGTAATTGCTGATATAACGACACATCAAACGGGTGAAAGCGGTGACGATGCAGTATGCGCATGACACTACTTTGACTCAGTCCACCGGCTCTCGTAATGTCCCGTGTACTCATGTGTGGGTTCATGGCAACAGCAGCTAACACACCAACTGCAACCGCTTCTCCTGTGACGGGCCTGTTACGTACCCGTTTGCGTGCTACGACCATACCTGTTGCATACAGTTGGCGGTAAATGTTTTGCAATGTGCGGCACGTTGGATGCTCTCCGTCCGGGTACCGTTCTGCATACACCCTGCAGGTTTCAGCTGCATTTCGTCAACACTCGCCATAGATGAGTTTCATCTCCGCCTTTTCAGAGTTCGAATACACTGTGGTCACAGTTCCTACAACTCTACACTATCACAGATATTCAAATGGTTCAAATGGCTCTGAGCACTATGGGACTTAACATCTGTGGTCATCAGTCCCCTAGAACTTAGAACTACTTAAACCTAACTAACCTAAGAACATCACACACATCCATGACCGAGGCAGGATTCGAACCTGCGACTGTAGCAGTCACGCATCACAGACGTCTGGTAACACTGTGTTCTACAGTTGGTCTGCATGTGGAGACGAATGCAGAATAACAATAGCAGCAAGCGCTACATGCGGACACTGGGACAGCTTGACGAAACCACAACAGTGCACTACAGCCACACTCCTAAAACGGTCGTCATCGTAAACATGTCCCTGCAGATGCTGCTCGCCGACCGTGGCCCGTGTTTATTACAACATGCAACTGAACGTCGGAGTTTTCAAGCGTCAACTTTAGGTTACAATATCTCCGGATGTAACTAACATTTTACAATGCAACAAACCGCACTGATTACGTATTTGTTTACATTTTCAGATGTGCTAACAAAACTAATGTGGTTCCATTTAAAAAAAACGTAGGTTTTTGTTAAAAAACATACTTCCATGCACTTTTGTATGGTTTGTATTAAACAATTACACTAGCCCCTCTCCTCACGTTCGGTCTGTGGAATCGGTTCGTCAGTATTTGATGTGGTTTACGAAATATATCCAGCGGTAACTTTAGGTATATCTTTTCAAATACCATTCAACTGAGCGACGTGTGTAAGAAAGAAGGTCTCTATAAATCCATTTTCATACTAGATGGTTGTGGTAACTCGGCTGATCAAAGTAAATGTCAAATCAAAAAACCTTCAGCCGTCTAAATTTCATGTTTTATTTCATTTGTGCAACTAGCTTCCGAGCTACATTGCACCACTTCGGCAACTGACGATCGATGGGATATCTGCCTTAAGAAGAAATGTGCGGATACCAGTAACAGCTGCTGGCCCCTGTATAACTGTATAACAGATGGTATTCTTCCCACACACCGCTGAGGTGGGCCTGACGATGGCGTAATGAAACGGTGAAACTGGTTGCGCAAATAAACTAAAACTGAAAATCTAAACAGTTTTAAGTGTATTAATTTGATTTGTTTCACGGCTGCAGAAACAACGAAAAACGAATGCCAAATTCAGACGAACGCAAAATCTCGAAGATTGGCGATCTTTTACAGAAGCTCGAAATTTAGATCGGATTTCAATGCGAGATGCTTATAATACTATCCATAACGAAACTTTGTATCGAAACCTGGCAGAAAATCAAAACAGATTCTGATCGTATATAAAGTATGCTAGCGGCAAGACACAATCAATGCCCTCTCTGCGCGATTTGAATGGAAAAACACTGAAGCGCCAAAGAAACTGGTACAGGCATGCGTATTCAAATACAGAGATATGTAGATAGGCAGACAACGGGGATGCAGTCGGCAACACCTGTGTAAGACAAGTGTCTCACGCAATTAAATCGGTTACCGCTGCTACAATGGCAGGTTACCAAGATTTGGGTGAGTTTGAACGTGGCGTTATAATCGGCGCACGAGCGATGAGACACAGCTTCTCCGATGTGGCAATGGAGATTTTCCCGTACCACCATTTCACGAGTGCACCGTGAATATCACGAATTAGGTAAAACATCAAATCTCCGACATTGCTGCGGTCGGAAACAGATCCTGCAAGAACGGGATTAGCGATGACTGAAAAGAATCGTTCAACATGACAGAAGTGCAATCGTTTCGCAAATTGCTGCAGATTTCAATGCTGGGCCATGAACAAGTGTTAACGTGTGAAATATTTAACGAGCCAACATCGATATGGGTTTTCGGAGCGGAAGGCATACTTGTGTACACTTGATCACTGCATGACACAAAGCTTTACGCCTCGTCTGGGCCCGTCAGCACCGACATTGGACCGTTGATGAATGGAAACTTGTTGCCTAGTAGGACGAGTCTCGTTTGAAATTGTATCGAACGGATGGACGTGCAAGGGTATGGAGACAATGTCATGAATCGATGGGCCATGCATCTTAACAGGAGGCTCTTCAAGCTAGTGGAGGCTCTGTCATAGTGTCGGGCGTGTGCAGTTGGAGTGATAGGGGACCCCTGATACGTCTAGATATGACTCTGACAAGTGACACCTACGTAATCATTCTGTCTGATCACCTGCATCCATTCATGTCGATTGTGCATCCCGACGGACTCGGGGAATTCCATCAGGACAATGCGACACCTCACACGTCCAGAATTGCTACAGAGTGGCTCCAGCAACACTCTTCTGTGTTTAAACTCTTCCGATGGCCATCAAACTCCCCAGACATCAACATTTTTCAGCATATCTGGGATGCCTTGCAACGTGCTGTTCAGAAGAGATCTCCACCCCCTCGTACTCTTACAGATTTATGGACTGCCCTTTAGGATTCACGGTGTCAGCTCCCTCCAGCACTACTCCAGACATTAGTCGAGTCCCTGCCTCGTCGTGTTGCGGCACTTCAGCGTGTTCGCAGGGACCCTACAGATATTAGGCAGGCGTACCACTTTCGTTGTCTCTTCAATGTACTGTCGACTATAGTGCTGCCAAAGCAGAGTTGCTAAACACAGCCTTCAGAAATTCCTTCACCAAAGAAGACGAGATAAATATTCCAGAATTCGAATGGAGAACATCTGCCACTGAGCCGTGGCTGGCTCATGCTATGCGCTGGACTAAACCTTCGTTGCGATTCTGTGTTTAGTCTCTCGCTGTTATGGCGATTGTGCTGTTATCCTCTCCTTCCACGGATGGCAGCAGCGGTTTGTATTGATATTCGTACCTTGAACTATCTTTGACCTGGTGCTTATAGTTCTCCAGCTGGGCGGTGTGCGACCAGTCAGTCGGTTGGCGTGAAGCAGCGAGGAATTCTCGGTGAGACGTAGTTTGGTCAGGCTCGCTGGCTGTCTGTACATGATGTCTGAGTGTGCTTTGATATAATCTACCAGCAAGTCTAGACTGTTCACATTGTGTCGTTTGGACTTCGTTGTCGGCTGTTGGGATATTCCAGAAAGCAACAACGTGGTTTTCAAATTGGAAAATTCTAGCCCCCCCCCCCCCCTCCCCACCTGTGGAGTTTCAGTGTATTTGGTTATTTGAATTGATGTCTACCAGCGGAATCTTCTGCCTTGTGGCCATTAACTTTGCGGTTACCTGCCCTGGCCGTTGACGTAAGGTTCAGGCAGTGTAGGTTCCTCATTTTGCATGATTGCAAGATTAAGAAAAGGCAAACCTACGTCTCTAGACTTAGAGAAAGCTTTTGACAATGTTGACTGGAATACTCTCTTTCAAATTCTGAAGGTGACTGGGGTAAAAGATAGGGAGCGAAAGGCTGTTTACAATTTGTACAGAAGCCAGATGTCAGTTATAAGAGTCGAGGGGTATGAAAGGGAAGCAGTGGTTGGGAAAGGAGTGAGACAGGGTTGTAGCCTCTCCCCGATGTTATTCAATCTGTATATTGAGCAAGCAGTGAAGGAAACCAAAGAAAAATTTGGAGTAAGTATTAAAATTCATGGAGAACTAGTAAAAACTTTGAGGTTCGCCGATGACATTGTAATTCTGTCAGAGACGGCAAAGGACTTGAAAGAGCAGTTGAACGGAATGGACAGTGTCTTGAAAGGAGGATATAAGATGAACATCAACAAAAGCAAAACGAGGATAATGGAATGTAGTCGAATTAAGTCGGGTGATGCTGAGGGAATTAGATTAGGAAATGAGACACTTAAAGTAGTAAAGGAGTTTTGCTATTTAGGAAGTAAAATAACTGATGATGGTCGAAATAGAGAGGATATAAAATGTAGACTGGCAATGGCAAGGAAAGCGTTTCTGAAGAAGACAAATTTGTTAACATCGAATATAGATTTATATATCAGGAAGTCGTTTCTGAAAGTATTTGTTTGGAGTGAAACATGTACGATAACTAGTTTGGACAAGAAGAGAAGAGAAGCTTTCGAAATGTGGTGCTACAGAAGAATGCTGAAGATAAGGTGGATAGATCACGTAACTAATGAGGAGGTATTGAATAGGACTGGAGAGAAGAGAAGTTTGTGGCACAACTTGACTAGAAGAAGGGATCGGTTGGTAGGACATGTTTTGAGGCACAAGGGATCACAAATTTAGCATTGGAGGGCAACGTGGAGGGTAAAAATCGTAAAGGAGACTAAGAGATGAATACACTAAGCAGATTCAGAAGGATGTAGGTTGCAGTAGGTACTGGGAGATGAAGAAGCTTGCACAGGATAGAGTAGCATGGAGAGCTGCATCAAACCAGTCACAGGACTGAAGACAACAACAACAACAACAAACGTGCATGATTGGATGTGGGCACCAATCTTTTCCACGTTGTTCCGTTGAACTCCCTGTTGTTACCTGGTCGGGTGAAGTGGAAGTTATCTTGTCGGTGAGTCCGTTGGCTGTCGGTTGGTTGGGTTGTTGTGGGATCGTGAACGGTTGACCCGACTCCCTGTCTCACCTAAGTGAGCGGTAGTGTTTGAATTACTGGCCGACCATCGAACATCTGAGCGCCCTGGGTGTACTGGCCTGTTTTTCTATTTGTTCTTGTTGTCTGAGTTTGAATTGTGGTGCTTCTAAGGCCTTCAGCCTAGTTTAAAGTATTGTTTCACGAAAAGGTTTTGGCATTTTCAAAGTTTTAATGTTGTTGAACTTTTTAAGTCTTCGGCCTTCAGTCGATTTTGAGTCTGAATTGTTGTGATTTTAAGGCCTTTCAGCCTAGGTTAAAGTACTGTTCCACGTAAGCCCATTGGCAGTTCAGAAACTTTAATGTTTTTTAATTTTGAGTCTTGGGCCTTCATCCGATTTTGGGTTTCAGTTCTTTTGCTCTTAAGGCCTTCAGCCTAAATTAAAGAACTGTTTCACGTAAATCCTTCTTGTATTTAAAAATAAAATTAATTTTGCAGAGTATTAAGTGTAGGCACTCACCCGATCTGACTTTAACTTGTTTACTTCAGCCTAACTAAAGAACTGTTTTAAGATAAGGCTTGCCTGTCAAATTTCAGATTATACTTGCGTTGTAAGTTAGTGGCCTTCAGCCGTTCTTCAATTTGAGTGGATTTCAGCTGATAATTAAGTCGCAAGGATTAAAGCTGTGGTTTTTTTCTTAAAACAATATTTTTGGCAGTCTTGTAATGTTAAATCAATTAATGAAATAGTATGTTCGAGTGCAATTTATACTATCTGTCCTGTCCTGCAGGATTAGCAGGGCGTTTCAGCCACCATGAGTAACTTCATAGTAGATATCCTAGGAGTAGTGAAGCAATTTAGATCACTTCATAAAAGCAAGTGTTCCGGTCTAGACCGTATACCAATACGTTTCTTTCTGAGTATGTTGTACAGTAGCTCCATACTTGACAGTCATATACAACCACTCCCCCGATGATCCGTACCTAAGGGCTAGAAATTGCACAGGCCACATCAGTACTTAAGAAAGGTAGGAGTAATCCACTACATTATAGTCCTATGTGATTGACGTCAATATGCAGCAGCATTTTGGAAGATACACGTATATTGTGTTCAGATATTATGAATTACCTCAAAGAGAAAGGTCTATTGACACACAGTGAAGACGGGTTTAGAAAATATCGTTCTTCTGAGACACAACTAGCTCTTCACTTACACGAACTGTTGAGTGCTATGAACAAAAAATTCCAAATTCATACCGCATTTCTAGGTTTCCACAAGGCTTTTGACATTGTACCGTACAAGTGGCTTGTAGTGAAATTGCGTCGCATCTGGGATATAGTCTGAGCTATGCGTCTGGATTCGTGATTTGCTGTCAGAGAGGTCACAGTTCGTAGTAAAACAGGAGTGATTTCTGGCGTTCCACAAGGCAGTGTTATAGGCCCGAACGATTTGGGACACAATCTAAGCAGATGACGCTGTCGTTTATCGACTAATAATAAAGTCATTAGATCAAAACAACTTGCAAAACTATTTAGAAAAGCTATCTGAATGATGCAAAAATTGACAATTGACGCTAAATAATGAAACGTGTGAGTCACCCACGTGAGAGCTGAAAGGAATGCTTTAAACTTCGTCTACACGAGAAATCAATCTGAAGGCCGTAAATTCAAGTAAATAATTAGGAAGAGTTACGGCGTAAAGTCAAGCGCCTGGACACCAGTCGGGAACGAGTGAGCAGAGAGGACTGTGAAGAAGAGGTCAGCCAATTGCACGCTGACCGACCCCTCTCCAGGACGACAACGCGACAGCAGAGGCCTCTATGCGAAGAGGACATAAGCGCCGTGAAAACAGAAACAAGACGGACACTATACAAGACAACGGTGCTGCCCACAATGACATATGGATGCTCATCATGGACAGTGGCTTGCCCAACAAGGAAATAAGAACTGCAGGTAGTGCAGAACAAGGTGCTCAGGTGGATCCTAGGAGCACCCTGCTGGACTAGAATATCCCAATTACATGAACAGCTGGAGATGGATACACTTGATCAAAGGATTAGGAAACAGACTACAAAAATTTTCCAAAAGATAGACAACATCAGAAACAGCTGCAGACACCTGACAGATGTAGGCACCCAAAGATCAAAAACCTAGCACGAACTGAGAGTGCCACGATCCATCACAGATGGCCCCACAGATTAAAACAGGAAATACACCCCCACTCCCAGTCAGAAGCAAAATTCAACCACACCAACCACCTTAAACCAGACCAAGTAGATCATATTCCGAGAGACAATCTAGCGGAAAGCAGACGCCGAACCACCATGGACAAAGAAGAAAGCGGCAACCCAGCCGCAACAAACACCAAGGACCAAGAGAAGAGGAAAGTAGAAACAAACACCAAGCCTATTTGCTAGGCGCAGTACCCCACCAAGGGCGGGGGATTGGTGAACTTTCAAAAATCACAATCCTGACCCCCAGAGTGAATAAATGGTGCTCCAACAGCACTACCTAAACACAACTACACCAATACACGGAAAATCGGAGAAGCCGATAAGCCTGTTCAACAACATTGTGACACTAAAAAAAATAAAACAAAAAAAATGGCCGCGGCCTAGTTCTAAAGAAGCTGCAATACTAGCGAGCTGAATAGAAGAGTCAAAGCTCATTACAACACTTTTATTAGAATTGTTATGCAGAAGAAGCTTTTTTTATTTCGGATGTCGCCCTTTGCTTGCGATAAATCTATGTAATTGTGAAGTTAAGTATTATCAGAATTCCTGGCAGATTAAAACTGTGTGCCGGACCGAGACTCAAACTCGAGACCTTTGCAAAAGCAAAGGTCCCGAGTTTGAGTCTCCGTCCGGCACACAGTTTTAATCTGCCAGGAAGTTTCATATCAGTGCACACTCCGCTGCAGAGTGAAAATCTCAATCTTATGTATTATCGTTTACTTTTGTATAATAACACTCCTTAATACCACTTGTATGAATTGTCTGTCTAACGATGCGAGGAAGCAGGTTCGATAGACACCCCACATTCGACCATTAGACAAGACTCAACAGGAATTACAATTACGAAGAACTTAAATTTGAAAGAACACTTAGAACATTTTGTGGGGAATGCAAACTAGATACTGCGCAACAGATCTACTAAAGAGACTGCCTACACTACGCTTGTCCGTCCTCTTATGGAGTACTACTGCGCGGTCTGGGATTCTTAGCTGATGAATTTAACGGAGTACGTCGAGAAATTTCAAAGAAGAGCAGCACGTCTCGTATTATCCCGAAATAGGGGAGAGTGACACTGTCATGAAATATGTAATATGGATAGCTTTAAAACAAAGGCGTTTTTCGTTGCAGCGGAATCTTCTCACTAATTTTCAACCATCAAATTTCTCCTCGAATGCGAAAACATTTTGTTGACGTCAGCCAACATAGGGAGAAACTACCATTACAATAAAATGAGGAAAGTCAGAGCTCACACGGAAAGGTATAGGTGTTTTTCCGCGCCCTGTTTGAGACTGGAATAACAGAGAATTATTATTTCGATGAGCCCGCTCCAGGCAGTTAAGTATGATTTGCAGAGTATCGATGTAGATGTAGATTTGACATTTAAGAAACAGAACGGCGCAGATTTGACTACGTCGTGGCTCTTTGTCTCCTGACAGGGATAATTACGTACCGTGGCCTTTTCTCTGGGGCAAGAAGTGATAGCTGACTTGTTAAGTTCAAACTCGGAAGCGAAGACAAAGATAACGTCAATCACAGGGCTCCTGTAAACTCGATCTTATCACGAAACTTAACAGGAAAAAATTCTTACGTCGATGCTGAGGAACTAGCTCACGCACAAGAAAAATCAAGTTGGCACAATGGGAGGAGCCAGTGCAGGAAATTCTGTGAATCTAACCACTGAAGAAAGGCCAACGGTTTTCGCGACAGAACAAGAGATAAGTTCTAGACAGACAGCGTTGGAGAGAAGACGTGCCATGCGACTCCGGATTCCTTGTTGCCTCAGTAAACCGGTTTTCAGTTTCTAGATAAGCTCTGCGTGCACAGCGACACCTTGGTGCAACTGATGCTCTTATTTCTTCCACCCTCGACGGACTCCTCCACGTTCTTCTCTTCGAAGCTTATGCAGTGGAAATCATTAAGAAAGAACGTCTTTTTTTTACTAAGATACTTGTTGTTTGAAATTGCTTTTATGCAAAACAGCTGAAACAAATAGACTGTGTATTGTTATTCAAACCAATCTTATGGTTCAGGAATCGACACACACACTATTCCTATCAAAAGCTGGAATTAACATCTTACCGATTCCCTATGATTCAGAGCATTCGATTAATGACCGCGGTCACTTATTAGGTGGAACTATTAAATTACAATAATCTGGTGATGGTGTTTATTTGTTATTTCTGCTAGTCATATAGGTTTGTTTGGTCGAAGTAATCGATAAATTATTTTCAGGCGAATAGGTACAGAGTGGTAGTACCTAAACAAGCCAATTACTTTGGCTTTCCGAAAGCGAAACATACCAGTAAGACAGCTCTGACATTGCGACATGTAAAATAGCTAGGACGTCCGAGATTTTTGCACTGTTTCTTCTGTTCATAGAAGGAATTAAACAACGCAAAATGGCGCAAGATCTTCTGAATTCTCATTAAAACTGGAATAAGGTCTATGGAATGACTGTTAACAGACAATATAGAAGAAAGAGGGAACAATTAGAATTGAAACGAAAGGGTGAAGTAAAATATCGTCCACAGCATTAACCCGTTTGAAACAGCAATCGTACGAAGAATATTCGAATTAAAAACCGTCTTGGCTACAATTTATTCTTCCATTAACAACGCGTTTCGCCCCTTGTGGGATCTTCATATTATCTTAAAATTTTTTTTACAACATTTAAAAAAACCCAATGCGGCTCTGTTCTTGATTGAAGCGTGAATCTGATTTGAAGCTGCTTCGGTCTAGCACAGGACCGTTTAACTGTTTCCAAAATGTTGTAACTTGAAAATTTTAAGATAAGCTGAAAATGCCTCAAAAAGAGGAAAAGTATTGTTGATAAAAGAATAAATTACAGCCAAGACCGTTTTTAATTCAAATAGGGGAGAAACACTCGCACGAAAAAGGCGTAAAGAAAGTATGTAATCTTTCTACTCTACAGTTCAATGCAATGACAGAACATTTAAAAAAGGCAATCGGTAGTATAAAATTGCAAGGTGAAACGATATCCATAATCAGCGAGGAAAGGCAGCTAAAATGACGCTGAAAATTAAGAGGATTGATAAGTAATCAGAAAGTCATCCTCAGAATCTGCAAGTAACAGGATATGTGGAAATCTCTGAGAGGAAATGACAGGATATTAGGACAGGTATTGAGGACTAAGAGAATTACTCCTACGGTATTAGATGGATCCGTTCGGAAGAAAACTACACGGGAAGGTTGGGTTCGGTTGTTTGGGGGAAGAGACCAAAGAGCGAGGACATTGGTCTCATCGGATTAGGGAAGGACGGGGAAGGAAGTCGGCCATGCCCTTTCAAAGGAACCATCCCAACATTTGCCTGGAGCGATATAGGGAAATCACGGAAAACCTCAATCTGGATGCCCGAATACGGGATGGAACCATCGTCACCCAGCGAGGTGGCGCAGTGGTTAGCACACTGGACTCGCATTCGGGAGGACGACGGTTCAATCCCGTCTCCAGGCATCCTGATTTAGGTTTTCCGTGATTTCCCCAAATCGTTTCAGGCAAATGCCGGAATAGTTCCTTTAAAATGGCACGGCCGATTTCCTTCCCAATCCTTCCCTAACCCGAGCTTGTGCTCCGTCTCTAATGACCTGGTTGTCGACGGGACGTTAAACACTAACCACCACCACCACCACCGGGAACCATCGTCCTCCCGAATGCGAGTCCAGTGTACACTCGAAGGCAGAGAGTAGAATAAATCCAACTAATAATTAAGGGTGGTGAGTTACGCCGATTGAAGCCGTTGGCACAGGAGAAGAAGAAATCGCTTCAAACCAGTCAGAAGAGCGATGGCCAAACATAAAGAAAATAATCTTCACATTCTCCATGTATTTCGTTTATATTGCAGTTATGTCTCTCTTATTTAAATGATTATTGCAAACAAGTGATACTGCTTTACCGGCCTGTGTGGCCGAGCGGTTCTAGGCGTTACAGTGTGGAACCGCGCGACCGCTACGGTCGCAGGTTCGAATCCTGCCTCGGGCATGGTTGTGTGTGATGTCCTTAGGTTAGTTAGGTGTAAGTAGTTCTAGAACTTAGAACTGGACTGATGACCTCACAAGTTAAGACCCATAGTGCTCAGAGCCATTTGAACCATTTTGATACTGCTTTGGCTCTATTTCTGTGAAACGTAAAGTTAGATCTACAAATAAGATTACACGTACTGTAGTTAAGCATTAATGTACACCAGCTCTAAAACGTAAATTTTGACGCAACTTGGTTCAAGCAACAAGACAGCAATGTTACCAGCGCTTTGTTGTTTTCAATTGTAGCCCTACACACTGAATAAAACTCTGCAATAAATTGCCAAAGAGAATGAGATGAGCACTAAAATACAATTACCAAAAAAGTTCGTTAAAGCATACCTCTTAAATAAAATATCCTACACAGTAAAGAATTATTCAACAATACACAGAAGCAGTTGTTAAAAACTGACAAAGCTATAATAATTACTAGCGTCAGAGTAAAACATAAAGTCAAAATATAGTGTAGCTCACAGTCATAACGTATGTCCAAAATCTGTGACTGTTTTCCTGAACTCTACATCTCGTTCATATGTGGAGTTTTTCTGCTAGATAGATGCAAAAGCACGAAGAACGTAATAGGAAAGGCAAATGCAGGGAATCAATGGAAGAATATGAAGGAAGTGTAATTCGTATATGATGGAAATGGTTTACGAAGCATTTGTTCAATCCATTCATGAATATTGTTCATCGGTCTATAACCGATACCAAGTACTATTAACAGAGGAGGTGGAGAAGATGCAGCAACGAAGTGCGGCGTATTTCCTGACGTGATCATTTAGTCGGCGCAGCGTTACGGAGAAGCTCAACAAACATTAGTGGTAGTCGATAGAAACGAGGCGTTGTGTATCGCGGAGAGGTCTACTGCTCAAATTCAGAGATCGTACGTTCGAAGACATCGCAACATCTTACTTACGCCTATTTTGCGAAACGACCACGACCAAGAAATTAGGCGTGATATAGATATATATAGAGAGTAGTTATTTCTGCGCACCATACGCGCATGTAACAAATCAGGGAGAAAACGATAGTGCTAACCAAGCTATCAAACTGTAAGGTGGCTTGTAGAATGCAGTAGTAGATTCGGGTAAAGTCCGGCGTATCGTAATGGTGCTAGTGACAGACGAAATTACGTTTGTCATGTATGCAGCACACGTAATGTGTGCATATACACTCCTGGAAATGGAAAAAAGAACACATTGACACCGGTGTGTCAGACCCACCATACTTGCTCCGGACACTGCGAGAGGGCTGTACAAGCAATGATCACACGCACGGCACAGCGGACACACTAGGAACCGCGGTGTTGGCCGTCGAATGGCGCTAGCTGCGCAGCATTTGTGCACCGCCGCTGTCAGTGTCAGCCAGTTTTCCGTGGCATACGGAGCTCCATCGCAGTCTTTAACACTGGTAGCATGCCGCGACAGCGTGGACGTCAACCGTATGTGCAGTTGACGGACTTTGAGCGAGGGCGTATAGTGGGCATGCGGGAGGCCGGGTGGACGTACCGCCGAATTGCTCAATACGTGGGGCGTGAGGTCTCCACAGTACATCGATGTTGTCGCCAGTGGTCGGCGGAAGGTGCACGTGCCCGTCACCTGGGACCGGACCGCAGCGACGCACGGATGCACGCCAAGACCGTAGGATCCTACGCAGTGCCGTAGGGGACCGCACCGCCACTTCCCAGCAAATCAGGGACACTGTAGCTCCTGGGGTATCGGCGAGGAGCATTCGCAACCGTCTCCATGAAGCTGGGCTACGGTTCCGCACACCGGTAGGCCGTCTTCCGCTCACACCCCAACATCGTGCAGCCCGCCTCCAGTGGTGTCGCGACAAGCGTGAATGGAGGGACGAATGGATACGTGTCGTCTTCAGCGATGAGAGTCTCTTCTGCCTTGGTGCCAATGACGGTCGTATGCGTGTTTGGCGCCGTGCAGGTGAGCGCCACAATCAGGACTGCATACGACCGAGGCACACAGGGCCAACACCCGGCATCATGGTGTGGGGAGCGATCTCCTACACTGGCCGTACACCTCTGGTGATCGTCGAGGGGACACTGAATAGTGCACGGTACATCCAAACCGTCATCGAACCCATCGTTCTACCATTCCTAGACCAGCAAGGGAACTTGCTGTTCCAACAGGACAATGCACGTCCGCATGTATCCCGTGCCACCCAACGTGCTCTAGAAGCTGTAAGTCAACTACCCTGGCCAGCAAGATCTCCGGATCTGTCCCCCATTGAGCATTTTTGGGACTGGATGAAGCGTCGTCTCACGCGGTCAGCACGTCCAGCACGAACGCTGGTCCAACTGAGGCGCCAGGTGGAAATGGCATGGCAAGCCGTTCCACAGGACTACATCCAGCATCTCTACGATCGTCTCCATGGGAGAAAAGCAGCCTGCATTGCTGCGAAAGGTGGATATACACTGTACTAGTGGCGATATTGTGCATGCTCTGTTGCCTGTGTCTATGTGCCTGTGGTTCTGTCAGTGTGATCATGTGATGTATCTGACCCCAGGAATGTGTCAATAAAGTTTCCCCTTCCTGGGACAATGAATTCACGGTGTTCTTATTTCAATTTCCAGGAGTATATATATATATATATATATATATATATATATATATATATATATATATATATATATATATATATATCACAGTAAGCCGTAACTTGTAAAGAAGTATCAATGAACAACGTACCAGCTTTTTCGAGATTATTACATAATTCGTTTATAGATTTGTGCTCAAGAGTATTGTATACAACAAAGAAATCTTTTGTCCACCTAATCTATATGTAATTGTGTGGCTGAATTTAATAATACCCATTCTATTAAGATAACATGTCTAACTCCGTTGTGTAAATAATGTACGGACCAAGAAAGTAACTACTGTGCCTGAGGAATATCACCCGGTTCGTGTTGTGTCCCACTTATTATTGTGAGTTTATTAAGTGTAGCTTCCTGTATATTGGAGTGAAATGCACTGCAGAAAGTTCCCAAAAGTGGAGTGGGTTGGTTGGGAGAGTGGGAACCTATACGATCTTTACTGGAAGCGGTCATTTTCTAGAGAGAACGAAGCTGGATTTTTAGTTCATTTTTTTTCTCGAGGTACGTAGCAATCTATTTTCTTTCCTAATAATCATATTTCATTGTTTTAAATCACTGACAGTTTGTCGCTTACCTACACAGTGTCTACTGATGACGAATTTTTTGTGTAAATTAAATATTAATGAGGATACGACGCGTTGTTTACAAAAAAATACTCTATCTGATGATGTGGCTCAGCAGAAAGAAGCTGTCAACCCAGACTGGTTGGTACCGCTCAATTTGTAAGGAAGATAAGATCAAGTACATAACACTGTTGATAATGTGTGCTGATTATGTTCACGAGGAGAGCGACGGTTTTCCGAACGACGATCATGAACCTTTGCTTACCCCAAATGTGAAAATTAAAAGTATATTTTTTCCACAATATGAAAATAATAATGTTATATTTCTAAACTAATTTAATTACTAATGTTCCTAAATAATTGTTTTCATTTCATTTTGTGTTTCTGAGTAAATATATTCAGTTACTGAATTAAAAATATGTGAGCCACATCATATGGACACGTTGTTCTTATGGCCCAAACGTCGACTTATGAATAACCGCAGTTTTAGCAAATTTAAAATTGGGACTCACAATAATGATTATTTTTTTACTGATATCTCATATCCCAGATAACAAACGAGTACAGATTTTAAATGTGGATTGTAAAATTCCTCAAATGTTTAGTGCCATAATACCCTCAAGAACTTTAAATAAAATATTATGAATTGATATAGACTTCATTAATTTTTGTCTGTAGTTGTCATGTACTTTACGATAGACTGGCATTAAGAGGAACTAAATAGCCGGTACACAGATAATATAGGTGGTAAAAGCTGTTGTCGCTTTAACTGACTTCATTTAGCAGAAATGGGGAGCAAGATATGATAATTAACTGTATTTAAATGTTAACGCATTCGTTCGTACATTTTTGTATTTGCTAGTTCTATCTTTTGACGCTGACGTTTACGTGTTAACACACCATCCAATTTCTTTTTCATGCAGAGATATGCGGACACTAACGTACATACGAATGAATAAGGATAACGAAAGCTGTATTCATAGCAGAGCTGATAGAAAAGATTACAGGCCTCTCACATCCGCGTGGAATGCTTTTCAGATTACATGGAGAGAAACATCCTCTGTGGGACTTTTGCCAACTGCTGCCTTTGAACGCTTGCAAATACGAGGGAACTTTCTCTCTGCACTCCACTTGCGGTCAGCTGATTGCGTGGGCGTGACGTACAGAAGGCATGCACAGACACCTGCACCCACAAACACGAAGGACATACTTCAATTAACACACCGTGTTTAACGTACGACGCAAGGATGACGTCATAAGAAAAGCAGCAAGGCAAAATATGTCTGTTATCATCAAATTTTGGTACTTAATTTGAGCAAGAAAGTTTTTGAGAATGTACATCTACATTTACGTCTACACACAGGGTGACAATTATTGAACTATACGAAATAAAATCTTTATAACTTGTGAAATGTTTGCCTTAGAACTTTAAAACTGCAGGAGTGACCTCGGGGCATGATGGTAATTACTAGCATGTAGAGTTTGGTTTAGCGACGGAGCCCATTTTCATTTGGATGGGTTCGTCAACCAGCAAAATTGTCGCATTCGGAGGAGTGGGAGTCCGCATTTCGTAATCGAGAAGTCTTTTCACCCTCAGTGGCTTACTGTGTGGTGTGCAATGTCCAGTCACGGAATAATCGGTGCGAGATACCTTGATGGTACGGTGGCTACTGAACGGTTTAGGAAGATGATTTCATCCCCATTGTACAAAGTGGCACTGATTTTTAAAAGATGTGTTTCATGCAAGACGGAGCTCGACCCCATCGAAGAAGAAGAATGGGGGGGCGGCGGGGGGAGGGGGGATGCACTTGGGGACCGTATTCTGAATCGGGGTCCTCAGAGGCCTTTGGTATGGGCCTGTACTGCCGGCCGTATTCTCCGGATCTGAACACATGTGACTCCTTTCTGTGGGTGTATATCAAGGACAAGGTATACAGAAATAACCTCAAAACATTGCAGAGCCATTCAGAAGATCATGGACAGCATCGATGTTGCGGCACTTCAGCAGGTCCATGCGGAATTTCGCTATTCGTCTGCGCCACATCATGGCACATGATGGCAGGCATATCGAACATGTCATAATCTAGGTCAGAATATCTGTAGTGACATTTACAGGTTGCATAAAGTGTTTGCACGACGTAGCTTGTACCTAATTTACGTTTTTTTCTTACAGTTCAGTAATTGTCACCCTGTACATGCACAAGCCTGTGTATGTAGCGTGTCGGAGAGAATCTTTCCTGTTCCACTCGTAAAAAGACTGAAGGAGAAACGACTTTCTATATGCCTCCGTATGAGCCCTAATCTACATCTACATCTACATCTACATCCATACTCCGCAAGCCACCTGACGGTGTGTGGCGGAGGGTACCCTGAGTACCTCTATCGGTTCTCCCTTCTATTCCAGTCTCGTATTGTACGTGGAAAGAAGGATTGTCGGTATGCTTCTGTGTGGGCTCTAATCTCTCTGATTTCATCCTCATGGTCTCTTCGCGAGATATACGTAGGAGGGAGCAATATACTGCTTGAGTCTTCGGTGAAGGTATGTTCTCGAAACTTCAACAAAACCCGTACCGAGCTACTGAGCGTCTCTCCAGCAGAGTCTTCCACTGGAGTTTATCTATCATCTCCGTAAGGCTTTCGCGATTACTAAATGATCCTGTAACGAAGCGCGCTGCTCTCCGTTGGATCTTGTCTATCTCTTCTATCAAACCTATCTGGTACGGATCTCACACTGCTGAGCAGTATTCAAGCAGTGGGCGAACAAGCGTACTGTAACCTAGTTCCTTTGTTTTCGGATTGCACTTCCTTAGGCTTCTTCCAATGAATCTCAGTCTGGAATCTGCTTTACCAACGATCAACTTTATATGATCATTCCATTTTAAATCACTCCTAATGCGTACTCACAGATAATTTATGGAATTAACTGCTTCCAGTTGCTGACCTGCTATTTTGTAGCTAAATGATAAGGGACCTATCTTTGTGTGTATTCGCATCACATTACACTTGTCTACATTGAGTTTCAATTGCGATTCCGTGCACCATGCGTCAATTCGCTGCAGATCCTCCTGCATTTCAGTACAATTTTCCATTGTTGCAACCTCTCGATACACCACAGCATCATCTGCAAAAAGCCTCAGTGAACTTCCGATGTCATCCACCAGGTCATTTATGTATATTGTGAATAGCAACGGTCCTATGACACTCCCCTGCGGCACACCTGAAATCACTCTTACTTCGGAAGACTTCTCTCCATTGAGAATGACATGCTGCGTTCTGTTATCTAGGAACTCCTCAATCCAATCACACAATTGATCTGATAGTCCGTATGCTCTTACTTCGTTCATTAAACGACTATGGGGAACTGTGTCAAACGCCTTGCGGAAGTCAAGAAACACGGCATCTACCTGTGAAACCGTGTCTAAGGCCCTCTAATTTCTCGTATCTTATCTCTGTGGTCGTTACGCGAAATGTACGTTGGTGGCAGCAGCATCATTCTGCAGTCAACTTCAAATGCGGGTTCTCTAAATTTTCTCAAAAGTGCTCCTCGAAAAAAACCTCACTTTCCCTCCAGTGATCCTTACTTGAGTTCCCGAAGCATCTCCGTAATATTTGCACGTTGTTCGAACCTACCGGTAACAAATCAAGCAGCCCGCCTCTAAACTGTTTCCATTTCTTCCTTTAATCCGACCTGGTTCGAATCCCAAATACTTTAACAACACTCAACAATGGATCGAACTGGTATCCTATACACTGTCTCCTTTACAGATACATAACAGATTCCTAAAATTCTCCCTACTACAGTCCTTACATGCTCATTCCATTTTATATATCTTTGCAACTCTACGCACAGATATTTAACCGACGTAAGTGTGTGAAACAGCACACTAATAATGCTGTACTTGAACATTATGGGTTTGTTTTCCCAACTCATCTGCATTAATTAACATTTTTCCACATTTAGAGTTAGCTTCCATTTATCCCACCAAGTAGAGGCTTTGTCAAAGTCATCTCGCATGCTTCCTACAGCCACCAACGACGACACCTTCCCATGCACCACACTATCATTAGCAAACAGCCCCAGACTGCTCCTGTCCGCCAGGTCATTTATGTATATAGAAAATAGCCACGGTCCTATCAAGCTTCCCTGGGGCCATACTGGCGAGACCCTTGTCTCTGATGAACACTCGCCTTCGAGGACAACATACTGGGTTCCGTTACTTCAGAGGTCGTCGCGCCACTCACGTATCTGAGACCCTTCTACGTATGCCGCTACCATCGTTTAAAGTGCGTTTGGTGTACAGTATTGTGCAGAATTGAATCCGATGGACTGTGAGGAAAACAGAAAATCGAAGAGATTGAGATTTGTCGTTGTAGCATACTGAAAATTCAGTGAACTGTGAAGAGAGAAGAAAGGCAAGGAGAGGAACGTGTGAAAAATAAGCAAATTAGAAGAGTGTATAGGATTAGAAGAATGTATAGGATGACACGAAACCCATTCAGACATTACGAAAAGTATCCGTGGTGTTATTTTGAACTGGCCAGATAGCAAGAACATAAGAAAACAGCAGCAACGAAAGAGCCGGGCACGTTCGAAGCGCGGCTTTCGGGATACGGGAAGTTGAGCCTGCTGTGGGTCGAATCCGCTTCGCGAAGTGACAAAGATGACTGGCGAGTCAGCCATCTTGGATGTGATTTTTATGCGGTTCCCCGTTTTCAACTACTTAAATACATACTACACAAACGTTTAGGTAATATAATCATACTTGCACACAGATTTATTGTACATGCTCTTCGTGTCTTCTGTATCGCCGCATTCTTCTTTTAACCACTGCTCCATCGCTTTTTCTATCCCCCTTCCCAGTTTATTCTTTACTCTTTTGTGCGCTGACTGTCTATAATTGTCTCCTTTGTTTTGGTATGTTTATTCTCCCCACTTTCATCACGTGCTATTAACACGATTTCTTCTCTCTGTTTCCTGGGACGTACAATCACCACGAAGTATCTTATTTATTTTATTTTTCAGCTGTTTTGATTAGGACACATTTTACGTCCATATTTCCTCTTTTTATTCGTAATTTATTATTTATTTCTTTATGTTTACGGCTATTTTTTACCAGTGTTATCATTTCTTCTAGCATTCTTTGTAAACTCCGTGCCTTAACTTTCTTCTTTTCAATGTTATGCTCATTTTAAATGTGACTAACAGGAGATCGCTAGTAATATCAGCTCCTGATAGACCTTGAAACATTTTCACTGTATCTACTATCCACCAAAATAAATCTATTTGGTACAAATTTCTTCTGGTTAGATCGATGTAAACCATCGTCCTTTTTGTTTTAGAAACCATGTATAAATAACGAATATATCCTTTCCCTGAGAAAAGCCAAACTTTCTCAACTCTCGTTTCGCTTCTTCAATCCATAGTTTCCACCGATACGTTCTTAAGGGGAACATACGCGAAGTTTCAATACGCTGAAAAAAAGTTATAAAATCCAGATATTGCATAGCAGTGTAAGGAAATTTGGCACAGTTGTTTAGGAATGTCACACGGATACACACATATGTCTTCATGCCTACTGAAGCTACATTTCCTGTACCTTTATTATCTCTGGAACAGAACATTGATATTTTCTTTTGCTAGATTAATACAGATCTCCAAATTTCCATGAAAAAGTATTCCAAATCTCAGGCCTTTTTTCTTACATACGAGGCGCATTCAAGTTCTAAGTCCTCCGATTTTTTTTGTAACTAACTACTCACCTGAAATCGATGAAACCAGCGTTACTTCTCGACGTAATCGCCCTGCAGAATTAGACATTTTTCACAACGCTGTCGCCATGATTTCATGGCAGCGGCGAAGGCTTCTTTAGGAGTCTGTTTTGACCAGTGGAAAATCGCTGAGGCAATAGCAGCACGACTGGTGAATTTGCGGCCACGGAGAGTGTCTTTCATTGTTGAAAAAAGCCAAAAGTCACTAGGAGCCAGGTCAGGTGAGTAGGGAGCATGAGGAATCGCTTCAAAGTTGGTATCACGAAGAAACTGTTGCGTAACGTTAGCTAGATGTGCGGGTGCGTTGTCTTGGTGAAACAGCACACGCGCAGCCCTTCCCAGACGTTTTTGTTGCAGTGCAGGAAGGAATTTGTTCTTCAAAACATTTCCTTAGGATGCACCTGTTACAGTAGTGCCCTTTGGAACGCAATGGGTAAGGATTACGCCCTCCCTGTCCCAGAACATGACCATCATTTTTTTGGCACTGGCGGTTACAGAAATTTTTTTGGTAGCGGTGAATCTGTGGGCTTCCATTGAGCTGACTGGCGCTTTGTTTCTGGATTGAAAAACGGCATCCACGTCTCATCCATTGTCACAACCGACGAAAAGAACGTCCCATTCATGCTGTCATTGGGTGTCAACATTGCTTGGCAACATGCCACACGGGCAGCCATGTGGTCGTCCGTCAACATTCGTGGCACCCACCTGGATGACACGTCTCGCTGTTTCAGGTCATCATGCAGGATTGTGTGCACAGAACCCACAGAAATTGCAACTCTGGAGGCAATCTGTTCATCAGTCATTCGGCGATCCCCCAAAACAATTATCTCCACTTTCTCGATCATGTCGTCAGACCGGCTTGTGCGAGCCCGAGGTTGTTTCGGTTTGTTGTCACACTATGTTCTGCCTTCATTAAACTGTCGCCCCCGCGAACGCACTTTCAACACATCCATAACTCCATCACCACATGTCGATGAATTTCAATTGGTTTCACACCACGCAAATTCAGAAAACGAATGATTGCACGCTGTTCAAGTAAGGAAAACGTCGCCATTTTAAGTATTTAAAACAGTTCTCATTCTCGCCGCTGGCGGTAAAATTCCATCTGCCGTCCGGTGCTGCCACCTCTGGGACGTATTGACAATGAAAGCTGCCTCATTTTAAAACAATGCGCATGTTTCGATCTCTTTCCAGTCCGGAGAAAAAAAATCGGAGGCCTTAGAACTTGAATGCACCTCGTATATGCCTTGCTGGTTTAGTAAATGAAAATTCCTTCCACAGAACGCTTTACTGTAGAATTGTTCAAAAAAAATGTTCATATGTGTGTGAAATCGTATGGGACTTAACTGCTAAGGTCATCAGTCCCTAAGCTTATACACTACTTAACATAAATTATCCTAAGGACAAACACACACATCCATGCCCGAAGGAGGACTCGAACCTCCGCCGGGACGAGCCACACAGTCCATGACTGCAGCGGCCAAGACCGCTAGGCTAATCCCGCGCGGCACCAGTTTTACGAATAGAGCCCTGCTCATCTTGTTCAGACCCATAGTGACGTCTGCAACTGTAAAGCCTCTATTACGCGACGCGTGTAAAACGTACACCTATGAACCAGCGCCCAAGCGTGCATGTCTGTAACTACATGCTGGTTCATGTACACCTAATACACCATCCGCGAGAGATATACCTGGCGCACATGCGCAGTAAATGGTAATACCGCGCGAAACGCAAACTGAACCGTCTGCTCTCTTGTCTTTCCTTCTACCGCCCGAAACACAAGATGGACCGTGTGATATATTGAAACTTCATTCCTTCAAATTATTTATGTGAGCTCAAGGTTCCAATTTAATAAAAAATTGTTTTTATCATTATTTATGAAGCAATTATTATTGTGTCATGTAGTTTAATACTGTTCTGAATTACAGACTTGACAGTATGTTTTACATTACGGCACATGGTTGCACAGATACATGCATATCTAAATTTACATTTTGCCCATGGAGGACTCACTTGTTTTTGGAGCTATTGCTCTAGGATTAACAATAAATCTTCGGATTAGAACAGAAGGACGACGAAAACGAAAAGCCAGACGTTGTTGAGTTCAATCCTGGCAGAGAAAGAAGGCAGAGGATTATATTGCTAATGAAACAAGTGAGGCCCGAAGATGCGCAAGTATTTCTGAACTTCATGAAGATGAAAACGGCCCGTTTCAAAAATGGCTGCCAGTGTTAGAAGATGGAATTAGCAAGCGTGACACACTTCTCGAAAGTAAGAATGGTTCAAACAGCTCTGAGCACCATTGGACTCAACATCTTAGGTCATGAATCCCCTAAAACTTAGAACTACTTAAACCTAGCTAACCTAAGGACATCACACACATCCATGCCCTAAGCAGGATTCGAACCGGCGACCATAGCGGTCGCGGGGTTCCAAGCTAAAGCGCCTAGAACCGCTCGGCCTCATCGACCGACTCTGAAAAATAAGAATTAACTCATATGTTTGTGTGTTTTGTGCTCATACCAGTTTAGATCACTGATAAAATACCAGTAAATGCCCTGTTAATTTGCAGGCTGGTTGTAACATTACGTTTCCTGGCGATTGGAGAATATTTTCCGAGTCTGGATTTTAGGCACAGAATAGTACAGCCCACTATTTCAACAGTTGCTATGGGTGTATGCATTGCAATTTGCAAAAGTTTTAAATACCAATACTTCAAGGTGTACTTCTGTTATTTTTCCATGTTTGGTAAATGAAATGCAATGTGCAATGTGCTACTCAGTTTTGCAGTCCACGTCTGTCGCGCTGTGCCAAACTACACGGACTTTCTCGCCATCACTGCCCGCTTCTCTTTTCTGGCATGCTAAAATAAAGCAAGAGATGCAATCAAATCGGACATGAACTATCGTAAGCTAAGAAATTACGATATCAATCGAAAATCACCGTGTTCTGTTATATGCTTATTACTGAGAAACAAACGATCGCCAGCGTATCGTATTATGATACACCTTTCCTCGTTGTGTGCCTGAATTTAGACGCTTAACGCCTGTTTGCTTAATTTCATTTCTACATCACGAAGTAATCAAAAGAAAAAATGCTTTCACCAACAGTTAGTATAAAAGGAAGTCTACTGGCAAAAAAATGTATTTTGTTTTCTGTTTTTTTTGCGTTTATGAAAACGTACTTAGTGAAAAAAAACGCGGTGAATCCCCAACACGAAAATCTGAAATTAGTTACTAGCCACAGAAGAATAAGCGAATAACAAGCAGAAAGCACTGTGGTACGCCCTTCTGCGCATGCACGAGTTATCGCTACCTAGTGCACATGCGCGGGTTCACGGCAGTTTAGAAATGTTCTCTATTCTGGCGCACTGATAATGTGTCGGTCAATTTTCGTAGTTTCACCCGTTCTATCGCTAGATGGCTGTCACGTTAGATCAGTAGCGTTCGCGGGTGATCGTCGTGCAATACCCGCTTAACGCACACAGATG
Organism: Schistocerca gregaria; assembly: GCF_023897955.1. NCBI lineage: Eukaryota > Metazoa > Arthropoda > Insecta > Orthoptera > Acrididae > Schistocerca > Schistocerca gregaria. The sequence continues at coordinate 129,706,425 of NC_064921.1, read as the reverse complement.
CTTGTGTTTCAATCCCAAGTTGCTGTATCAGTACCAGCCCGTAACGGTAAGTCATGACACTAACACTATTAACGGAAGATCATTCGTTTAAAACTGGGTAACCATACGGTAAATAGGTTTCCATCTACAATGACTGAAGTAGCGGAAGATTAACGGTAATCGCCCTGTGACTTCCACACCTCCGAATATGGACCACTAAGGAACATATCACTGAAGGCAGCTTTCATGTAGGGGGCCACATACGTAAACAGCTGTTTTACATGTTGGTGAGGTACAAGGTAGGTGGCAAGACGAGTAATACGCAATATTTCCATGCATATACGAGGGTTGGAACTTTAATAGTGGAAACTATTTATTTGCAGCTCGTCAAAATATATATGTGCTTGAAAGTTTTACTGACCTTCAAAGTAATCACCAGCATTGTGTATAACCCAATGCCAGCGATGTGGAAGTCGTAGGATACTCTTAGCACCTCCAGCTGTATTGGTAATTCGAGCGGCGCGGTCTATTGCCCGACGAATTTGTAGCACTCCTGAAGTGAATGCCGTGTAGCGTTTCCTTCAGTTTAGAAATCGAGTTAAACTCACGAGGGCTTAAGTGAGGGGAGTGCAGTGGGTGGTATAGCACTTAGCAGCCCCATCAGTCAAAGAAATCAGTAGCAGCTTGAGCTGTACGTGCTTGAGCATTGTCCTGCAAAATGATGTTCTTCTTTCTCTATGCTGTTCTTTTTTGGCACCATTCAGTTTCGGTAAGGGACCCTCCAGTACGTTACTCCCATACATTTGTGATAAAATGGCTCTTCACCTTCAAACCTTCTGTTCACAACTACCTCACGTCTTGCTCTGTTTTATGTGCTGCAAGACCACTACTGATTCAGGAATGATTGAACAAATTCTGTATACGTTTTATATGTTTTACTGCCTCTTGTTCCCCATGGTTTTACTTCTCCTTATAACCTAAGAGCCACGAATTCGATTTTTTGTTGTTGAGTCATGTTTTCGGGAATGATATCATCAATCTGCCTAATGAAGGCTACTGGGTGTATAGTTCCCTTGCAAGAGAAATGATGTAATTTACAAGCGTTAGAGTTATTTGCTACGTGACTTACATGAGCAACACCTTTATTTCTTTCCTTCTTGTGCACACCAAATTTCTACTTCTTGTTTAACTTCATTTTCTATTTTACCTTGCACCTCCGGAAGTATTTTTCGCTCTGTTTCTCTCAAATTACTTTGAATCGCACTGGTGTTGCCTTTACAAGATGATTCTACATGTGGATTGTAATAATTAATTATTTCCTGATCACATTTCATATTCCGTAAATTGCTCGTGATCAGTTTGCTTTGCACTTGCCTTATATTACTAATTGTTGTTTGTGTTATCCCATTTGGATTCTGCAAATCCTTGTGTAACTTTTCAATTCTGTAGTCAACTTTTTGACGTATTTCTAACTTACAGACTTCTTCTTTTTACCCCATTCTTTTGTTTCGTAATCTATTTTCTTGCTACATCAGTTTTAGCTTCAAGTATTGTATCCTTTTGTTTCAAAGTATCAAACTTAGCGATAATTTGTGCTATTCCTACTCTAACTTCTTTAAACTCCTTATCTATTTTACTACTTAATTCTTCATTTTTCATTTTTTGTTATTCTTAATACTTACACAATTAATTTTAGCATGGACTTTATATACTGATTATCCTGAGTTGGCAAAGTGTCAGCTGATGCTGTACCGTGACGTTACTTTCTTTTCACCAGGACATTTTACAAATACTAATGTCCTACTTACAAATCATAGACTGCTCTATGCGAGCCAACACTTACTCTACTTCTCTTCCTCTTCGTACTGTCGCTGTTTATCGTAGCTGTGTCCTGCACCGCTGCAACTCCGCTGTTGTGGTGCGCTGAAGCTCGCACTCAGACGCTCCCTGTACAGCTAACTGCGACGTCCGCTGCTTGCCGCCGCCCCACCTGTTGTCTATGGCAGCCTCACGCTGCTCCGTCTCGTAGCATGAAAGATCTTCAAGTGATGAGTAATAAGGTAATGTTATACACGCCGCACGCAACGTAATCTTTTGTTCTCGTAGCACTTCAGCATATCCTGTTCCTGATTTACACAGATACTGCTTCCATTGTAACGAAAAATTTGGTCTTACGGCGTAAGATATCACAGTGTTCACCTATGGGTCACAGACAGTTCAATTACTGTTCAAAGGCTGTTATGTCAATCCTCGTGCAGTTCTCTGGTACGAGGGTCACTCCATAAGAAATGCATATCCATCTTTTATTCTACATGTTTGAAAGTTTTACAGTGTGTAGGTACATCCTTTAGGGACAATATATTCATTTCTCCACATAATTTCAATCCCTCTCAACTGCCTTACGCCATCTTGGAACCAGCGCCTGTATACCCATATGGTAAAATTCTGGACCAACCTGTTGGAACCACTGTTTGGCAGCGTGCACAAGGGAGTCATCGTCTTCAAACCTTGTTCCACGAAGAGAGTCTTTCAGTTTCCCAAAGAGATGATAGTCACATGGAGCCAAGTCAGGACTGTAAGGCGGGTGCTTCAGTGTTGTCCGTCCGAGTTTTGTGATCGCTTCCATGGGTTTTTGACTAACATGTGGCCGTGCATTGTCGTGCAACAGCAAAACATCCTGCTTTGGCCGATGTGGTCGAACAACACTCAGTCGTGCTTGAAGTTTCCTCAGTGTCGTCACATACGCATCAGAATTTATGGTGGTTCCCTTGGCATGATGTCTACAACCAAGAGTACTTCGGAATCGAAAAACACCGTATCCATAACTTTTCCAGCAGAAGGTGTGGTTTGAAATATTTTTTTTTTTTTTTTTCCGTGGGTGAATTTGCATGATGTCACTCCATTGATTGCCTCTTCGTCTCTGGTGAAAAATGAAGGAGCCATGTTTCATCACCTGTCACAATTCTTCCAAGAAACTGATCTCCACCATTCTCGTACTGTTCCAAAAGATCGCTGCATACCGTTTGTCTTCTTCCTTTGTGAGCCACTGTCAACATCCGGGGAACCCACCCGCCACAAACCTTTTTTAACGCCAACACTTTCAGTATTCTGCAGGCACTTCCTTCCCCTATCTCAATGCAGCGTGGCAATTAATTCACTATGATGCGTGTGTCAGCAGTCACCAATTCGTCTGGGGTGTGTGCTGTACGAGGCCTGCCGCTGCGAGGACAATCATCAATATTGTCGTGCCCGCTTTCATCACGTAACCTGTTTTCCCACCGACTAACTGTACTATGATCGACAGCAGCATCTCCATACACCTTTTTCAACCTCTAGCGGATGTTTCCCACTGTCTCGTTTCCACAGCACAGGAGCTATATGACAGCACGTTGCATCTGACGAACGTCAAGCCACCTTGAAGAAATGCTGTAACAGCGCCACTCACGGGAACAGATTCAACTATGTTTGACAACAAGTGGGAAGGATGTATCTAAACACTGTAAGACTTTCACACATGCAGAATGAAAACAGTATTTTTACAAAAATAGTGTGCATTTCTTTTGGAGTGACCCTCGTAATTCCCAGGACACCCATATCACAGTCCTTACATGGTTCGCTGGTCAGTTACAGTTCACAGGTCTCGCTAGTAAAATCTAGCCTCGTAATTCCAAAGCACATAGACAACAAAGATTTTATCTATCAGAAATGCCATGTACGGCAAGTTGAAAAAGTGACTTAGGGAGGACAGAGGAAGATATTTATACTCGCGTATCATGAATCCCTTCCCTCAAATATTTCTCATCTTCATACCTCCACAGTGTTAGCACAGATAACGTGTCACTGATCTCATTTGTACTAATACTGCAGTACACGCGAGATGCCTATTTGCTTCCACCGCCCTGAGTGGAACGCATAACTTCTAATAAATGTTCACCAAGCTGCAGTCTACAGTTGTTGTCCCCTGCGCAGAAAACAGTACGTAGGACGTGAATCCGTTATCTTGACGCTTTAACAAAGTCTTAGCGAGGATTTAATATTATGTCAATAATTAAATTTCCAATTAGTTTGTTTATTTTTGCTGCAACTCCCATTTTATTAGCAGAAAACTAGAAACTACCCAGTTACATTCCTCTTTACAGTCAGAAATAATTTCCATTCTTTAACAAAAGAAAGTCTTAACAAAAACAAGATATCCATACTACTATACATTGCTAATAAAGTCTTAACCGGATGCCCGTCCTCCGAGATAGGGGGACCCGCGATGAGCTTACAGCCGAACCACTTCGACCGCCATCCAATTTAGGTGCGATCCGACCATATCCGAAGTGCTTCGCCTTATTCTGTTGGTTATTAATACTTTTGAAATAATGGAATGATATAGCACGCTAGTGAGAGATGCTTTGATGTGAACTGCAAGTAAATATGCTATTCAGTTTGTCTAAAATTAATAACACCAGATTACCATTATGGCGCGCAGCTTCCGAAAGCAGCACCAAATCGCGGAGAAGTATCATAATTTAGGCGGTCTTTCTCACGTTAGGCGTACCGAAAAAACCGTCTGTCATCGGTACCTCACACCACATTACGTCATCTTGTGGCTGTTGGCTTCTCAACTACTCTAAGAACAGCTTTTTGTAGCTGAATATGATGGCTGTAAAGCCAGAAATATTACAAGCAGCAGGACACAAACACACGCAGTGAGCGAACAAGTCACAATTATCATGCTCACAGCGTGGAACAAGATCTGTCTCTACGAACCCCGTGTGCTTTCGACACCAGAGCAACGAATTAAAAGCAGCTCACCGAGCATGCAAAGCCGTAGTGGGACCACAAAACAGTGGAAAACTTGGGGCCTCCAGAAGACGTGTGGATCGATCCAACCTCCAATGACCATTTCCTGAGCAAACTCGAGCAGATTGGCCGGCCGAAGGAATATGGTGTCCACTCCCGTTTCCTGTGCACGTCCCTCGTGTCCGTAAGATGCTCAGCCACACCGACGTCTGGAGCACACCATTGTATTAAAGTGAATAATGGACCGCCTAAAATCAGAAAAAAGGCAATCTAAGCGTTGATTTGTGGTGTTACGAAAGAATGCTAAAAATTGTGGAAGTCCTCTGCGCAAGGGACGATGAAATGCTTAAGAGACGCTGACTAGAAAACCTGGCAGGATGGTAGTGTTAACACATCATAGAATAACTTCTATGGCATTAGAAGAAAACTGAGGCTGGAATATATACAACATACAGGGTATTTCACTAAGTGTTGAAATGTCCCCTTTGAAAAATTTATACACGACTGTGCTTAAACTAACACACAATAGTTTTTAGCGCAACGCAATCTGACTTTCAAAAATCCCTACGAAAGAATGTCCCTGAGTAACATTAACCTATACGTTTCACAAATCACTTACCTCACAAAAATCTTCGTTACTCAAGCTACTGCAATACAGCGAGCGCCACTACTGCCAGCTAAATAAAAGATTCAAACTACTGAAGGCACTAACTACTGATAGGCATAGTTAGCAAAAGAAAGATATTTAATAGAGAAAAAACTATGTATTTACCTCACTAGTCATAATATATATAGCAGTTCATGACACCAATTCTTACAAATTTCAAAACTCCGCCATCTCTCTCCCCACGTCCACCACTGCTGGCGGCTCACCTCCAACTGCGCAACGCTACGCGCTGTTAGCATCCAGCTAGCTGCCGCTGCCCAACACTACAATGGCTAGTATTACAACAATGCCAACCAGCCACAGACTGCACACGGCACAGCCAGTGATTTTTATACAGAGCGCTACGTGGCGGCGGCGTTACTAATAAAAAAACCTAAACAGCCTACTTACAGTGTGTTTGCCTCTGTAAGTTACGAAGTAATAGGCGACGGAAACAGTCACCATAGGAGACGTTACACTGTCTGCGGAGCTGTGAATATAGTTTAGTGTGTTATTATCCAAAGAGTTACAGCAAACAGATACAATTTTTTTAAACGGAACAATAGTTGTTCTACATGTACTGGAATCAATAACAACAGCTGTGTGTCCATCCATTTAAATTATATTAGTATTACTTTTAGTTTGGGAGCTACAACCCTTCAAAGTTTCAGTGGCAGGTACCACACGCTGTACATAATACATGACCGTGTGGTGGGTGACGGGTGTTCTGGCGGTGGGAAGTTGATTTAAATGGGATGTTCAAATATGTGTCCATGTTCCTGAATGCACAATGCAATGCGCCTTCAAAACGATCTGTGGCCGAGAAGTAACATCGCCGGTGTCACGGAGCAACATGCGTCCTCGATGCGCCGTTTTAGATCATCTGTGGATGTGGGCTCAGTGACATAAAGACGATCCTTAAGATTCCCACACAAAAAAATCTAATGGTGTTAAATCGGGCGGGCTTGCGGGCCATGAATGAGGACCATGGCGCCCCGACCACCTTCCTGCAAACCTATTGTTTAGTTCTTCCACAACAGCAAGCGCAGCCATCGAGCTGCATCCACATATAGACTATCATGTGTAGACACACCTGCTCAAGGAGACCACCCAAACTGTCGACCATCAACGCTCGATATAAGTCTCCTGTCAGTGTACCTGGGACGTAGTGGGGTCCGATGATTTCATCCCCAAGGGTTCCACACCATACATTAATAGGCCAATGTACGTTGACGCTCGACAGGTCGTACCCACCATGGATTGCCTGCGGCCCAGTTGTGTACGTTATGGCGATTCACTGCACCATAACTTGTGCACGTGGACTCATCAGGGAGCATAACACCTTGTAAACACAGCAGCGTGAAATTAGGCACGGCCCATTCACAGAATGTAGCTCTCGTACGGAAATCATTCCTATGCAGCTTCTGGGTCAGTGACAGGCGGTACGGGTGAAACCTGTTGCCGTGTACTATACGCCACACAGATGTGAGACAGACACCAGGAACTGCAGCAACGGCTCGTAAGCTGACATGATCGTGGTGTACTGCAGCTGAAACAAACACCTCCGTGTCCTCATTTCTTGCAGTTCTTCGTCTGCTACTGCAGCGCATTACCAAGCTGCCTGTTTCCAAAAGTCGTTGTTCGGTACGTAAGAACGTAATGGGTGCCGGAGCTCTTCGCCTAGGATATCTCACGGCGTACGGCATGGCTGCTTCAGTGGCATCGTGTCGGCTTTCGCCGAGCATCAGCAACATGTCATCGTACTCGTTGTTAGTGTATGCCATCTTCATCCGATGTCAGTAACTGTGGTATATTGAGTCCCGTTTGTTAGTGTGGCTCGAACTGTCGGGTATACGGCCGTGTGCGGTGACAGTCGGCAGCCTAACAGCGCATCGAGGAAGCCTCCCGCTCCGTGACACCGGCGACGTTACAACTCTGCCACACCACATTTAGAAGGCGCATTGCGTTATGCGTTGCGTGTGTGGTATCTGCCCTGAAACTTCGAAGGGTTGTAGCTCCCAAACTAAAAGTGACAGGAATGTAATTTAAATTGATGTATACACAGCTGGTGTTATTGATTCCAGTGCATGAGGGAAACAACTATTGTATCTGTTTGCTGTAACTCTTTGGATAATAACACAATATACTATATTCATAGTTCCGCAGACAGTGTAACGTTTCTTATGATGACCCACCGCAATAAACATTTCTGTCGCCTATTAATTCGTAACTTCCAGAGGTAAACACATTTAGTGAAACACCCTGTATAGTGGAGAAGACGTCTAACAGAACGTTAGCCTTTGAATGTGAGTTCGCTCATGAAATCTCCCAAATATGAAGCAGTAAGTGTCTAGGATATCAAATTACTCGTATTACAACACTGGTAGAACGTTAGTAACATACCAAATGAAATTAATTATGTACAGAGAATCAACTACAGAGGAAATTTAATAATATAGAGACAAAATGTAAAAACATTCAAATACAGGCACTCTTACGCGCCGATCGCTGTGGCCGTGCGGTTCTAGGCCCTTCAGTCTCGGGCATGGATGTGTGTGATGTCCTTAGGTTAGTTAAGTTAAGTAGTTCTAAATTCTATGGGACTGATGACCTCAGATGTTGATGCTCATAGTGCTCAGAGCCATTTGACTAATACACGTGACAAGTACTTATAAAATATACAGAGGAATATAAAAAAAATAAGCAGCAAGGTACTTCTGCGGAGAGCCCAGTGTTTGGCGAGTTTGACTGGTGTTTTGTTAGCAGCAACAAGATCACTGGTCCTTCATGTATCCGGCGTGTTCCTGCAGACTAACTGCTCTTGTTGGTGTATCAGGTCATCACAACCTGGACTTCTTCTTCACTGCTGAAGCGTCATGACCCGAGGATGACTTTGTATCGTGACACCCCACGTCTCAATCCGTTGAGCATCTTTCATGTCACATAAGTCAATTGTGATCCTGTTCGCAGGAGAGCTGCTATAAAGTTTGGAAGGTAGGAAACGAGATAATGGCCGAAGTAAAGCTGTGAGGACGGGACGTGAGTCGTGGTTGGGTAGTTCAGATGGTAGAGCACTTGCCAGCGAAAGGCAAAAGTCCCGAGTTCTAGTCTCCGTCCGGCACACAGTTTTAATTTGCCAGGAAGTTTCATATCAACGCACTCTCCGCTACAGAGCGAAAATCTCATTCTTGGAGACTACAGAAATTAATATGTCACTGTGCTCAAACATTTTCACAGTGAACCTCAGCATTAACAACATTTGAAAGCTTCATGCGATTTCAACAAACGATATCTCAGACGATAGCACTGATTGATAGCTATCATCCCAGGAAGCCACTCATCTGTATCTATTTTATTTATTGACTTATTACGTATCTTGTCTCCTTTTTATTACACACATGTTTGTCAGATCATCCTATTTTCCACAATTACACAGAAACGAATACGACATGAATGGTTCACATATTATCATACTTGTGTAATTATTTAATGAACAGTTTACTATTTTGCCAGTTAATTTATTTAAATGCTGATTGCAAGTGCTATTAAAAAACTGTGTTAATTAAAAGTGCTGAATCACATGTGTTAGTGAACGCCACGCTCCAGTCAAGAAGGCATAAATAATTGTTTAAACGATATTTAATTACTATTCATTGTCATTTAACGTGCGCGCACTTGCACAAGGATACTAGCTTATTTACTTATGTACAAACATTTATTTATAATTATCGTGAATGATCTGAGTGTGACCGAATATTTATAATATTTCTTTACATAAATATTGCTGCAGTCTATTAGTTTATACCAGAAAGTTGCAAAGTTGAATCAAATCATTCCGTAGAAATTAAAACGATTGGTAGGACGGCCTTCAACCACTGGAAAAGTAGACAGTTGCTGAACTCTACGGAAGTTAAGTGAAGACTGGGACTTTTCGTATGAAGAGCTCAAGAAAGCAAATCTGGACACCTGGATGTTCGCTCTGGGAGACGGCAGACCTGCTCATGGTAACGTGTGATATTCAGCCATGTTGGTGATAGAATCTGGGCAGTGAATGGCCCTTACAGTATTGTGACTTTTGAGGCACTTTATTTTTCGAGACGTCTGAATGTGCTCCAGAGCAAGATTCTTTTCCCGCTTGTATTACAGGACTGGGGACAAACAGAGTAAGAGTTCTTATTCATTGTATTGGATATGTTAATTTGTAAATCATCATGTTTAACTCTGAACTTTTCTGAGCTGGTGAATATTACCTGTATTATGATTACGAACTGGACCTAGTTTTCACGTATCTGGGATGACGTTTAGTTTGGGGATTTTGCTATCATTTCAGTAACGCTTGCAACTTGACTACATTTTATAAGGGTATATACTGTCTGTGTTTTCACTGAATATCAGAGAAGCACTTCCCGGTTATTTGGGATGTCCTTTCTTGAATAAACGTTATTCAACGTAATACTTTGTCGTCTGCACCAGTTACACACTTTATAATACAACCCTTGTTATTAAATTATTCACTTAACTTTTATTTTGTATTTCTGTGTGTCTTCTTAACTCTTAGTTCCTGCCAATGCATAGACTACTGAAGATTTCTGCACGATCAGAGCTACCGGATACAATTTGCAGCAAGTTAGCTGCGGGGCATAATGCGCGGCTCGATCCTACGACTGAAACGAGCTATTCTTTTTTAAACAGGACTATGCATAACCCAAGAACCTAAAGTAGAAAGTAACCGCAGATTACAATGCAACTGCTTTTCTCATAATGAATGTTGTTTAGTAATGCACCTACACAATTGCTAACCATTTTGTAGCGTCACAAAAGCGGTTTTCTTATCCAGGATATCTAATTCATTTAGAATTTCAGTTTTAATTCCAACACGTTACAATTTTTTTTATGTGATGCAGGTTCCAAATCTACTGCGTAACAGGCAGTTTGCATTGGGTCTCCGAGCGTATAATTTGGCGGCAATTGCCTGAGTGGGAATCGGTAGCAAAAGTCAGGTGTGGCGAAGTTAGCAGCAGAACTTCAAGAAAGACGAAGTCTACGCAGAGGCGTGCGGAATTCCAGTCTGCAGCGGCCAGGGCAGTGCAAGATGCCGTTGCCGACTTCGTGTTCATCAGAATTGGCAGCATGCAAACAATCGGCAGCAGCAGTACAGCAGAAACAGCCAGCATGACCGATAATTTAAGTGCCGGCGGCGGTGGTCGAGCGGTTCTAGGCGCTTCAATCCGGAACCACTTGGCTGCTATGGTCGCAGGTTCGAATCCTGCCTCGGGCATGAATGTGTGGGATGTCCTTAGGTTAGTTATGTTTATGTAGTTCTACGTCCAGGGGACTAATGACCTCAGATGTTAAGTCCCATAGTCCTTAGAGCCATTTGAACCATTTTTTTTATACGTTAAGTACATGTGCCGATAACGTTAACATGTGAGAACCAGCAGGGTCATCGTCTGTGACGAAGCCTACAACGCATGAGCAATCGTCCAGTTTGTATGGATCAGATAATACGAGTGGACCAGTTAGTCCTAATCCTTAATATGAGACATCGGAAATGGAACTTACTAATGGGACAGACAGTTCAAAATCACTGAGGGGAAGCAAGCATTCAGACAGTACATTGTCACAACTAACGCTAATTTTGCTAGAAATGCGATATAGTATGGAAGCAGAGCAGTTTGGTATGAGAAATTTGGTACAGAGCTAGGTACGAAAAGTAAAAATTCAGAGATAAATGTATCACACATTTAAAAACTGCTGTGGAAAAAAGTAGATCTGATATAAAAGGCAAGTATGAGGGCAGATGAGGGCAAGATTGGAGGTTGGCTTAGTTAACATCAGATTCGACACAGTAGGAAAAGCCATCGGAGTAAAGTTGGAAAAGGTACGAGACGAGCTGAGTGGTGGTGTTAAGAATTGTATGTTGATGCAAAATGCACTTGAGGAAGTGACCCCTAAATCTGTTAACAATTTGTCAGGTTGAGTAGTATAATGTGAGTAAGAGATGTTTAAGAACAGAGAACAACTTGAATCTGTGTCAATTAGAGAAGCTGTGCAGCATGATCATTGCTTTAGGCATCATCGGTAACAAATACTTGCAGCATTATAAAAATGTAAAAATGTACTACATATCATGTACCCAGTTCTTAGTCACTCATTCACCTCCAGATATACACAATCCAGTTAGTAAAGTGATTGGAATTCTCTTAAGACTCTAAGTTGAATTGAAGGAAGCTGTAAATGGAATAAAATTATGGAGTTACCTCAATAGACAGTATTTTATTAGTTGCTCCTCGACACTGTATACTGTTATGTACACTACTCGTCATTAAAATTGCTACACCAAGAAAAAATGCAGATGATAAACGGGTATTCAATGGACAAATATATTATACTACAACTAACATGTCATTAAATTTTCACGCAATTTGGGTGCATAGATCCTGAGAAATCAGTACCCAGAACAACCACCTCTGGCCGTAATAACGGCCTTAATACGCCTGGATATTGAGTTAAACAGAGCTTGGATGGCGTGTACATGTACAGCTGCCCATGCGGCTTCGGCCACCATTGACCAGACGTTTTCAGTTGATGAGAGATCTGGAGAATGTGCTGGCCAGAGCAGCAGTCGAACATTTTCTGTATGCAGAAAGGTACGTACAGGACCTGCAACATGTGGTCGTGCATTATCCTGCTGAAATGTAGGATTTCGCAGGGATCGAATGAAGGGTAGAGTCACGGTCGCAGCACATCTGAAATGTAACGTCCACTGATGAAAGTGCCGTCAATGCGAACAAGAGGTGACCGAGACGAGTAACCAGTGGCACCGCATACCATCTCTCCGGGTGATACACCGGTATGGCGATGACGAATATACGCTTCCAATGTGCGTTCACCGCGATGTCGCCAAACACAGATGCGACCATCATGATACTGTAAACTGAACCTGGATTCATCCGAAAAAAAATGATGTTTTGCCATTCGTGCACCTAGGTTCGTCGTTGAGTACACCATCACAGGTGCTCCTGTCTGTGATGCAGCGTCAAGGGTAACAGCAGTAATGGTCTCCGAGCTGATAGCCCACGCTACTGCAATCGTCGTCGAACTGTTGGTGCATATGGTTGTTGTCTTGCAAACGACACCATGTGTTGACTCAGGTATAGAGACGTGGCTGCACGATCAGTCACAGCCATGCGGTTAAGATGCCTGTCATCTCGACTGCTAGTGGTTGGGATCCAGCAAGGCGTTCCGAATTACCCTAATTATCCTCCTGAACCCATCGGTTCCATATGCTAACAGTCATTGTATCTCGAGGAACGCGAGCAGCAATGTCGCGATACGATAACCCGCAATCGCGACAGGCTACAATCTGACCTTTATTAAAGTCGGAAACGTGATGGTACGCATTTCTCCTCCTTACACGAGGCATCTTAACAACGTTCCACCAGGCAACGCCGGTCAACTGCTGTTTGTGTATGAGAAATCGGTTGGAAACTTTCGTCATGTCAGCACGTTATAGGTGTCGCCACCGGCGTCAGCCTCGTGTGAATGCTCTGAAAAGCTAATCATTTGCATATCACAGCGTCTTCTTCCTGTCGGTTCACTTTCGCATCTGTCTCACGTCATCTTCGTGGTGTAGCAATTTTAATGGCCAGTAGTGTATAATCAGGTTATCAGATTCGATATTTCTATAAAATCAGAAAAAAATGAAGCAAAACGGTTAGGTAGATCTCACCTTACAATCCATGTTCCAACGTTAGTACCTCTCATATTAAGGGTTAAGTCCACAAAAGTTGTGTTGATCGTTTAAAACAGGTGAAACATAACAATCAAAATCTCCAACCGTTGTTGCTTAACGGTATGTAATGACGAATGTGTGGTTGCAGCTCGATCTGACATACCGGAAGACACTTTGCGACTCTCTTCCTCTCTGATAACCGAGGTTAGCGGCGGTGTTACAGTGTACTGGTTGGGGTACCCGGCTACGCTCACGCAGTTAGTAATCGAATTTTTCATTGATGAAACACAATCGTGATGTTTCTATACCATTTTTTTCACTTTGCAGAACTGGCAGATGTTATCCATTTCTCTGGTTACGATGTGTTTATGTTTGTTATGTTCTTTCGTCGGTTCGTAGTGGAATGCTTGATTTGTTAGGCTGTGCTGTTTGCTTGTTCTCGGTAGCTGCTCTCTCAGGCTGATAGTTTCATTGCTGGCTTGAGTTCGCAGTCTTTGTTATAAGACTGTATCACAATTATTCGTTCGTCAATCCGTTCAATTGCCTGTTCTTTGGTTTCTCTGATTCTCACGGTGCTCATCCTAGTTCGTCGGGAACTTAAACGTGCTTCGCCCTCTTCGTCAGTTTCTAAATTGTAAATCAAATCGACTTTTTACTAACAAATATACTAAGTACACTTTACACACTTTTCACATTGTATTTCGCTTTACATTCAGTGAGTGTATCGCTTTGACTACTAACACTTCATTGTTTGTTCTTATTCACTCACTGCACTATTTTTTCGATTCCTTCCTTCGTCACTGATGAAAAACTGACATTCGAACTCACAACGGGTCTTGCTTTACATGCCCTTACCAATGGGTATCCTCAGCTGTAGCGAATTCTGGATCATACCAAAAAGGGTTCGGTTGGTCTACAATTTTCTAAAACATTCCACAACGCTCGAGAATGTTCTGGAATATTCCACAATGATCTTGGATGGTTCGGGATGTTCCTGAACATTATGGAATGTTCCCGGACGTTCCGGACTATTCCCACACATTCCAGAACACCTTAGATCATTGTGGAATATTACGGAACATTCTGGAATGTTGTGGAATGCTCTCGAATACTCTCGAATGTTCTGGAATATTCTAGAAATTTCTAGAAGGCGAAACTTTCCACTCATTGTATCCTTAAAAACTCGCCCTTCAGGTAAAAACGGGAATCCTTTTCATGAATAGGGAATAGACGGTACGACACCATATAACACTATGATCGTACGGGATTTGGTTCTAGGTCTTAGCGGCAAGCATATTGTACCTTACTTTTATAATATATACTGATTACCGTGATGTGTCCAGGGAGTTATACCTACTTTCCGCGGGTCCTGTTCAGTCGAATACCTTGTCGTCTACGAATTTGGTGACGTCTTTACCCGTGCTGGAGGACATTCATACTTTTAGGTTTACAGTGCTGTTGTTCCTACGCGATTATTGACAACGTGCCATTCAGTGAAATTAGGAGTTTCTATGATGTTTGTCTTCATCAGTTTCCATCAGCTGACCACTGACAACATTTCCACGTCATTGTCCTGAAAAATCGCTTCAGTCATATTACACTTTGGCGTTAAGATGAAGCTAGTAATTTCATTTCAACAGTCACTTGAGATTCGAAGTCTCTCAGTTCGCAACGAGGATATGTTTGACGAAAAGTAATAAATTCGAATTTACCCTCCGTTATCGGTACCCTTGGCAATGGATTACACCGAAAGTGACATCATGTGGACTACGGTTTCTAACACTGTGTAAAACTGAAACAATCTTTAGTAATGGAGTCGCTTACGATCTATGGCGTGTATTATTATCAAGTCTCTGTCGCATATCATCGTTAATACACGTTTTGTCATACGAAGACAACGTTGGAGTTACGAGTCAACAAAATACACTCCTGGAAATGGAAAAAAGAACACATTGACACCGGTGTGTCAGACCCACCATACTTGCTCCGGACACTGCGAGAGGGCTGTATAAGCAATGATCGATCACACGCACGGCACAGCGGACACACCAGGAACCGCGGTGTTGGCCGTCGAATGGCGCTAGCTGCGCAGCATTTGTGCACCGCCGCTGTCAGTGTCAGCCAGTTTGCCGTGGCATACGGAGCTCGATCGCAGTCTTTAACACTGGTAGCATGCCGCGACAGCGTGGACGTGAACCGATTGTGCAGTTGACGGACTTTGAGCGAGGGCATATAGTGGGCATGCGGGAGGTCGGGTGGACGTACCGCCGAATTGCTCAACACGTGGGGCGTGAGGTCTCCACAGTACATCGATGTTGTCACCAGTGGTCGGCGGAAGGTGCACGTGCCCGTCGACCTGGGACCGGACCGCAGCGACGCACGGATGCACGCCAAGACCGTAGGATCCTACGCAGTGCCGTAGGGGACCGCACCGCCACTTCCCAGCAAATTAGGGACGCTGTTGCTCCTGGGGTATCGGCGAGGACCATTCGCAACCGTCTCCATGAAGCTGGGCTACGGTCCCACACGCCGTTAGGCCGTCATCCGCTCACGCCCCAACATCGTCCAGCCCGCCTCCAGTGGTGTCACGACAGGAGTGAATGGAGGGACGAATGGAGACGTGTCGTCTTCAGCGATGAGAGTTGCTTCTGCCTTGGTGCCAATGATGGTCGTATGCGTGTTTGGCGCCGTGCAGGTGAGCGCCACAATCAGGACTGCATACGACCGAGGCACACAGGGCCAACACCCGGCATCATGGTGTGGGGAGCGATCTCCTACACTGGCCGTACACCTCTGGTGATCGTCGAGGGGACAATGAATAGAGCAAGGTACATCCAAACCGTCATCGAACCCATCGTTCTACCATTCCTAGACCGGCAAGGGAACTTGCTGTTCCAACAGGACAATGCACGTCCGCATGTATCCTGTGCCACCCAACGTGCTCTAGAAGGTGTAAGTCAACTACCCTGGCCAGCAAGATCTCCGGATCTGTCCCCCATTGAGCATGTTTGGGACTGGATGAAGCATCGTCTCACGCGGTCTGCACGTCCAGCACGAACACTGGTCCAACTGAGGCGCCAGGTGGAAATGGCATGGCAAGCCATTCCACAGGACTACATCCAGCATCTCTACGATCGTCTCCATGGGAGAATAGCAGCCTGCATTGCTGCAAAAGGTGGATATACACTATACTAGTGCCGACATTGTGCATGCTCTGTTGCCTGTGTCTATGTGCCTGTGGTTCTGTCAGTGTGATCATGTGATGTATCTGACCCCAGGAATGTGTCAATAAAGTTTCCCCTTCCTGGGACAATGAATTCACGGTGTTCTTATTTCCGTTTCCAGGAGTGTACAAATACTGAAGTTATTCAGTAGCGCTCAGCTATTTTTTTTTCTTCACAATGTACTGTTTAGTGACATTCCTATTGGCAGCAAGTGAGTCCGCTTTCATAAAGATAGGGAAATGTATTTCAGTGTCAAGGTGCCCTCAAACGACCTTACCCGGCAACAGGAAAGGTTTTGAAGACCTCAAATTTTCAACAGGGCGTCATACCCACTACCACCAGATGTACTGTAATGGAAGCCTGTGAAACTGCTGGCATTTCATTGAAAATGACAGATCAAAGAAATTAAAGCGTACACAATAGCAAAGTTCTGTGTCTCAGAGAGAAAGTGCGCTACACTACAGAAGTGGATTTTGTTGAAAGTGTTAAACAACGAATATATTTGGAGTTTTATAAAATACAATAAATTTATGGGAATTGGAGGTTACATTGTCAGAAATGATAAAATTTGAAAGGGATTGTATACAAACACCGAATGGAATCAGGAAAACACCGGCGGGAAATTTGAAATATACAGAATAGCATCTTGTTGCACAGTGTGCGAAATGATTAAAGCACACGAAGCAAGTGATAGATTTATTGCTGGAGACATATTGGTTGAAGATATAGTCGAATATTTCATAATCACAGAACTCTTGCAGAGTGCGCCCATTAGCCGTTCCGGTAGTATGTCATTTTTATACTGAGATGAGAGAAGACATGGGGTAACTGTTACCATTGTGTCGGACGTCCTTTTGCCCGGTATTGTGCAGCAACTAGATGTCACATGGACTCAATAAGTCGTTGCCTGTCCCCTGAACAAATACTGAGCCATGCTGCGTCTATGGCCCTACATAAATGCGAAAATGTTGTTCGTGGAGGATATTATGCAGGAAATGACCTCCCGAATATGTCCCATAAAAGTTCGATGGGATTCGTGTTGGGCGTTGTGGGTGGCCAAATCATTAACTCGAATTGTCGAAAATTTTCTTCAAACCAGTTACGAACAATTGTGGCCCGGTGACACGACATCGTTGTTTTGGAACTTAACGTTCACGAATGGCTGCAAAAGATCTCCAAGTAGCCGAACAAAACCAGTTCCAGTCAATGACCGGTTCATTTGGACCAGAGGACCCAGTCCATTCCATGTAAACACACCCCACAATATGATGGAGCTACCACCAGCTTACGCAGTGCCTTGTTGATAACTTGGATCCATGGCTTCGTGTGGTCTTCGCCAAACTCGAACCCTACAATCAGCTCTTATCAACTGATGTCGGGGTCCATCTGACCAGGCCAAGGTTTTACTGTCATCTAGCGCCCAACCGATATGGTGACGAGCCCAGAGAGAGGCGATGTCCTGCTGTTAGCAAATTGACTCGCGTCAGATGTCTGCTACCTTAGCCCATTCGCAGCACTTTCGTAACGGATACTTTCGTCGTACGTCCCACATTGATTTCTGCGGTTATTTGACGCAATGCTGCTTGTCTCTTAGCGCTCACAAATCTACATAAACGCCACTATTCTCGGTCGTCAAGTGAGGGACATCGGCCACTGCGCTGTTCAGAGTGAGAGGCATCGCAGAAATTGATAATGTGAATCTCGGAAAATTGTAAGCCCTAACGAGTCCCGAAATGGGATGTCTACATCTACGTCTACACGGTTACTCTGCAATTCACACTTAAGTGCCTCGCAGAGTGTTCATCGAACCATTTTCATACTACTTCTCTACCATTCCACTCTCCAATGGCGTGTGGGAAAAAAAACACATAAATCTTTCCGTTCGAGCTCTGATTTTTCTTATTTTATTATGATGATCATTTCTCCCTACGTAAGTGGGTGTCAACAAAATATTTACGCATTCGGTAGAGGAAGTTGGTGATTAAAATTTCATAAATAGATCTCGCGGCAAAGAAAACCGCCTTTGTTTTAGTGACTGCCAAGCCAACTAGTGTATCATATCAGTGGCACTCTCATCCCTATTGCACTATAACACAAAACGAGCTGCCCTTCTTTGCACTTTTTCGATGTGTCATGCATCTGCTTCCAACTACACAATTGAAACGTCCCCTTGGAAAAATTATACATGACTATCTTTAAACTGACACACAATATTTTTAGCGCAACGCAATCTGACTTTCAAAAATCCCTACAAAAGAATGGCCCTGACTAACATTAGCCTATACGTTTCACAAATAACTTACCTCACAAAAATCTTTGTTACTCGAGCTACTGCAATACAGCGAGCGCCACTACTGCCAGCTAAATAAAAGGTTCAAACTACTGATGGCCCTAACTACTGATAGGCATAGTTAGCAAACGAAAGATTTTGATAGAGAACAAACAATGTATTTACGTTACTAGTGTCCAAAGGTCATAATATATATAGCAGTTCATGACATCCAGTGTTACAAATTGCAAAACTCCGCCATTTCTCTCCCCACATCCACCACTGCTGGCGGCTCACCTCCATCTGCTCAACGCTACGCGCTGTTCACATCCATCTGCCCAACGCTACACTGGCGAGTATTACAACAATGCCAACCAGCCATAGACTGCACACAGTACAGCCAGTGATCTTCATACAGAGCGCTATGTGGCGTTACCAATAAAAAAACTTAAACAGCCTACTTAATTAGCCCCCATGCTCCCCCACAAAAAATTTTACAAATTACAATAACAAAGATATCAAATGCAAACACTTATTGATACAATGTTGGTAAAAGCTAAAATTTTCTGACAGTCCATAAAGACAGTCCTGATCATTCATCAAAGTAAATTTGCCGATTTGTTTTTCAAAATCTGAGCAGTAAAAGAAAATGCACACGGAAGTAGTGGATTTCCATGCTGTCTTGAAGAAGTAGTGTTGTCCTTCCAACGGACAGACAGTGCCGACTCTTGACATTGTCTTCGGTCCCGGGTTCGATCACCGCCAGTGCCAAAATTTTGATCAGCATTGGCGACCGAAGACTTCATGTATAAGAAGTCAGCCTCATTCTGCCACCGGCTTGTCAAAGAGGACGGAGGAGCGGATAGAGTTTCAGGGCACTCTCTTGTCTTAGAGGTGGGAAAGTGCCCCTAAAGGAGGAAGAATCAGCAATGATCAACGACATCAGGATGCAGAAGGCAATGGAAACCACTGCATTAAAGACACGTAACGTGTATCCACAGGACATGTGGCATGTAATTGAAGAAGTGTCATGATGATCTCTCCATTGGCAAAAGATTCCGGAATAGTCCCCCATTCGGATCTCCGGGAGGGGACTGCCAAGGGGGAGGTTACCATGAGAAAAAGATTGAATAATCAACGAAAAGATAATGTTCTACGAGTCGGGGCGTGGAATGTCAGAAGCTTGAACGTGGTAGGGAAACTAGAAAATCTGAAAAGGGAAATGGAAAGGTTCAATCTAGATATAGTAGGATTCAGTGAAGTGAAGTGGAAGGAAGACAAGGATTTCTGGTCAGATGAGTATCGGGTAATATCAACAGCAGCAGAAAATGGAATAACAGGTATAGGATTCGTTATGAATAGGAAGGTAGGGCAGAGGGTGTGTTACTATGAACAGTTCAGTGACTGGGTTGTTCTAATCAGAATCAACAGCAGACCAACACCGACAACAATATTTCAGGTATACATGCCGACGTCGCAAACTGAAGATGAAGAGATAGAGAATGTGTACGAGGGTATTGAAAGGGTAATGCAGTATGTAAAGGGAGACGAAAATCTAATAGTCATGGGCGACTGGAATGCAGTTGTAGGAGAAGCAGCAGAAGAAAAGGTTACAGGAGAATATGGGCTAGGGACAAGGAATGAAAGAGGAGAAATACTAATTGAGTTCTGTAACAAGTTTCAGCTAGTAATAGCGAATACCCTATTCAAAAATCACAAGAGGAGGAGGTATACTTGGAAAAGGCCGGGAAATACGGGAAGATTTCAATTCGATTACATCATGGTCAGACAGAGATTCCGAAATCAGATACTGGATTGTAAGGCGTACCCAGGAGCAGATATAGACTCAGATCACAATATAGTAGTGATGAAGAGTAGGCTGAAGTTCAAAACATTAGTCAGGAAGAATCAATACGCTAAGAAGTGGGATATGGAAGTTCTAAGGAATGACCAGATACGTGTGAAGTTCTCTAACGCTATAGATACAGCAATAAGCAATAGGGTAGTAGGCATCACGGTTGAAGAGGAATGGACATCTCTAAAAAGGGCCATCACAGAAGTTGGGAAGGAAAACATAGGTACAAAGAAGGTAGCTGCGAAGAAACCATGGGTAACAGAAGAAATACTTCAGTTGATTGATGAAAGGAGGAAGTACAAACATGTTCCGGGAAAATCAGGAATACAGAAATACAAGTCGCTGACGAATGAAATAAATAGGAAGTGCAGGGAACCTAAGACGAAATGGCTGCACGAAAAAAGGTGAAGACATTGAAAAAGATAAAATTGTTGGAAGGACAGACTCAGCATACACGAAAGTCAAAACAACGTTTGGTGAAATTAAAAGCAAAGGTGGTAACATTAAGAGTGCAACGGGAATTCCACTGTTAAATGCAGAGGAGAGAGCAGATAGGTGGAAAGAATACATTGAAAGCCTCAATGAGGGTGAAGAGTTGTCTGATGTGATAGAAGAAGAAACAGGATTCGATTTAGTAGATATAGGGGATCCAGTATTAGAATCGGAATTTAAATTAGCTCTGGAGGACTTACGGTCAAATAAGGCAGAAGGGATAGATAAAATTCCATCAGAATTTCTAAAATCATTAGGGAAAGTGGCAACAAAGCGACTATTCACGTTTGTGTGTAGAATATATGAGTCTGGCGACATACCATCTGACTTTCGGAAAAGCATCATCCACACAATTCCGAAGACGGCAAGAACTGACAAGTGCGAGAATTATCGCACAATCAGCTTAACAGCACATGCATCGAAGCTGCTTACAAGAATAATATACAGAAGAAGGGAAAAGAAATTTGAGAATGCGCTAGGTGACGATCAGTTTGGCTTTAGGAAAAGTAAAAGCACGAGAGAGGCAATTCTGACGTTACGGCTAATAAAGAAGACAAGGCTAAAGAAAAATGAAGACACGTTCATAGGATTTGTCGACCTGGAAAAAGCGTTCGACAATATAAAATGGTGCAAGCGGTCCGAGATTCTGTAAAAAGTAGGGGTAAGGTATAGGGAGAGACGGGTCATATACAATATGTACAACAACCAAGAGGGAATAATAAGAGTGGACGATCAAGAACGAAGTGCTCGTATTAAGAAGGGTGTAAGACAAGGCTGTTGCCTTTCGCCCCTACTCTTCAATTTGTACATCGAGGTAGTAATGTTGGAAATAAAAGAAAGGTTCAGGAGTGGAATTAAAATACAAGGTGAAAGGATATCAATGATACGATTCGCTGATGACATTGCTATCCTGAGTGAAAGTGAAGAAGAATTAAATGGTTCCAGAATGAGATTTTCACTCTGCAGCGGAGTGTGCGCTGATATGAAACTTCCTGGCAGATTAAAACTGTGTGCCCGACCGAGACTCGAACTCGGGACCTTTGCCTTTCGCGGGCAAGTGCTCTACCAACTGAGCTACCGAAGCACGACTCACGTCCGGTACTCACAGCTTTACCTCTGCCAGTATCCGTCTCCTACCTTCCAAACTTTACAGAAGCTCTTCTGCGAAACTTGCAGAACTAGCACTCCTGAAAGAAAGGATATTGCGGAGACATGGCTTAGCCACAGCCTGGGGGATGTTTCCAGAATGAGAATTTCACTCTGCAGCGGAGTGTGCGCTGATATGAAACTTCCTGGCAGATTAAAACTGTGTGCCCGACCGAGACTCGAACTCGGGACCTTTGCCTTTCGCGGGCAAGTGCTCTACCAACTGAGCTACCGAAGCACGACTCACGTCCGGTACTCACAGCTTTACTTCTGCCAGTATCCGTCTCCTACCTTCCAAACTTTACAGAAGCTCTTCTGCGAAACTTGCAGAACTAGCACTCCTGAAAGAAAGGATATTGCGGAGACATGGCTTAGCCACAGCCTGGGGGATGTTTCCAGAATGAGATTTTCACTCTGCAGCGGAGTGTGCGCTGATATGAAACTTCCTGGCAGATTAAAACTGTGTGCCCGACCGAGACTCGAACTCGGGACCTTTGCCTTTCGCGGGCAAGAGCTTCTGTAAAGTTTGGAAGGTAGGAGACGGATACTGGCAGAAGTAAAGCTGTGAGTACCGGACGTGAGTCGTGCTTCGGTAGCTCAGTTGGTAGAGCACTTGCCCGCGAAAGGCAAAGGTCCCGAGTTCGAGTCTCGGTCGGGCACACAGTTTTAATCTGCCAGGAAGTTTCATATCAGCGCACACTCCGCTGCAGAGTGAAAATCTCATTCTGGAAACATCCCCCAGGCTGTGGCTAAGCCATGTCTCCGCAATATCCTTTCTTTCAGGAGTGCTAGTTCTGCAAGTTTCGCAGAAGAGCTTCTGTAAAGTTTGGAAGGTAGGAGACGGATACTGGCAGAAGTAAAGCTGTGAGTACCGGACGTGAGTCGTGCTTCGGTAGCTCAGTTGGTAGAGCACTTGCCCGCGAAAGGCAAAGGTCCCGAGTTCGAGTCTCGGTCGGGCACACAGTTTTAATCTGCCAGGAAGTTTCATATCAGCGCACACTCCGCTGCAGAGTGAAAATCTCATTCTGGAAACATCCCCCAGGCTGTGGCTAAGCCATGTCTCCGCAATATCCTTTCTTTCAGGAGTGCTAGTTCTGCAAGTTTCGCAGAAGAGCTTCTGTAAAGTTTGGAAGGTAGGAGACGGATACTGGCAGAAGTAAAGCTGTGAGTACCGGACGTGAGTCGTGCTTCGGTAGCTCAGTTGGTAGAGCACTTGCCCGCGAAAGGCAAAGGTCCCGAGTTCGAGTCTCGGTCGGGCACACAGTTTTAATCTGCCAGGAAGTTTCATATCAGCGCACACTCCGCTGCAGAGTGAAAATCTCATTCTGGAAACATCCCCCAGGCTGTGGCTAAGCCATGTCTCCGCAATATCCTTTCTTTCAGGAGTGCTAGTTCTGCAAGTTTCGCAGAAGAGCTTCTGTAAAGTTTGGAAGGTAGGAGACGGATACTGGCAGAAGTAAAGCTGTGAGTACCGGACGTGAGTCGTGCTTCGGTAGCTCAGTTGGTAGAGCACTTGCCCGCGAAAGGCAAAGGTCCCGAGTTCGAGTCTCGGTCGGGCACACAGTTTTAATCTGCCAGGAAGTTTCATATCAGCGCACACTCCGCTGCAGAGTGAAAATCTCATTCTGGAAACATCCCTCAGGCTGTGGCTAAGCCATGTCTCCGCAATATCCTTTCTTTCAGGAGTGCTAGTTCTGCAAGTTTCGCAGAAGAGCTTCTGTAAAGTTTGGAAGGTAGGAGACGGATACTGGCAGAAGTAAAGCTGTGAGTACCGGACGTGAGTCGTGCTTCGGTAGCTCAGTTGGTAGAGCACTTGCCCGCGAAATGCAAAGGTCCCGAGTTCGAGTCTCGGTCGGGCACACAGTTTTAATCTGCCAGGAAGTTTCATATCAGCGCACACTCCGCTGCAGAGTGAAAATCTCATTCTGGAAACATCCCCCAGGCTGTGGCTAAGCCATGTCTCCGCAATATCCTTTCTTTCAGGAGTGCTAGTTCTGCAAGTTTCGCAGAAGAGCTTCTGTAAAGTTTGGAAGGTAGGAGACGGATACTGGCAGAAGTAAAGCTGTGAGTACCGGACGTGAGTCGTGCTTCGGTAGCTCAGTTGGTAGAGCACTTGCCCGCGAAAGGCAAAGGTCCCGAGTTCGAGTCTCGGTCGGGCACACAGTTTTAATCTGCCAGGAAGTTTCATATCAGCGCACACTCCGCTGCAGAGTGAAAATCTCATTCTGGAAACATCCCCCAGGCTGTGGCTAAGCCATGTCTCCGCAATATCCTTTCTTTCAGGAGTGCTAGTTCTGCTAGTTTCGCAGAAGAGCTTCTGTAAAGTTTGGAAGGTAGGAGACGGATACTGGCAGAAGTAAAGCTGTGAGTACCGGACGTGAGTCGTGCTTCGGTAGCTCAGTTGGTAGAGCACTTGCCCGCGAAAGGCAAAGGTCCCGAGTTCGAGTCTCGGTCGGGCACACAGTTTTAATCTGCCAGGAAGTTTCAAGAATTAAATGATCTGCTGAACGGAATGAACAGTCTAATGAGTACACAGCATGGTTTGAGAGTAAATCGGAGAAAGACGAAGGTAATGAGAAGTAGTAGTAGAAATGAGAACAGCGAGAAACTTAACATAAAGATTGATGGTCACAAAGTCAATGTAGTTAAGGAATTCTGCTACCTAGGCAGTAAACCCCCCCCATGAACCATGGACCTTGCCGTTGGTGGGGAGGCTTGCGTGCCTCAGCAATACAGATGGCCGTACCGTAGGTGCAACCACAAAGGAGGGGTATCTGTTGAGAGGCCAGACAAACGTGTGGTTCCTGAAGAGGGGCAGCAGCCTTTTCAGTAGTTGCAGGGGCAACAGTCTGGATGATTGACTGATCTGGCCTTGCAACATTAACCAAAACGGCCTTGCTGTGCTGGTACTGCGAACGGCTGAAAGCAAGGGGAAACTACCGCCGTAATTATTCCCGAGGACATGCAGCTTTACTGTATGATTAAATGATGATGGCATCCTCTTGGGTAAAATATTCCGGAGGTAAAATAGTCCCCCATTCGGATCTCCGGGCGGGGACTACTCAGGAGGATGTCGTTATCAGGAGAAAGAAAACTGGCGTTCTACGGATCGGAGCGTGGAATGTCAGATCCCTTAATCGGGCAGGTAGGTTAGAAAATTTAAAAAGGGAAATGGATAGGTTAAAGTTAGATATAGTGGGAATTAGTGAAGTTCGGTGGCAGGAGGAACAAGACTTCTGGTCAGGTGACTACAGGGTTATAAACACAAAATCAAATAGGGGTAATGCAGGAGTAGGTTTAATAATGAATAGGAAAATAGGAATGCGGGTAAGCTACTACAAACAGCATAGTGAACGCATTATTGTGGCCAAGATAGATACGAAGCCCACACCTACTACAGTAGTACAAGTTTATATGCCAACTAGCTCTGCAGATGATGAAGAAATTGAAGAAATGTACGATGAAATAAAAGAAATTATTCAGATAGTGAAGGGAGACGAAAATTTAATAGTAATGGGTGACTGGATTTCGATTGTAGGAAAAGGGAGAGAAGGGAACATAGTAGGTGAATATGGATTGGGGCTAAGAAATGAAAGAGGAAGCCGCCTAGTAGAATTTTGCACAGAGCACAACTTAATCATAGCTAACACTTGGTTTAAGAATCATGAAAGAAGGTTGTATACGTGGAAGAACCCTGGAGATACTAAAAGGTATCAGATAGATTATATAATGGTAAGACAGAGATTTAGGAACCAGGTTTTAAGTTGTAAGACATTTCCAGGGGCAGATGTGGACTCGGACAACAATCTATTGGTAATGACCTGTAGATTAAAACTGAAGAAACTGCAAAAATGTGAGAAATTAAAGAGATGGGACCTGGATAAACTGAAAGAACCAGAGGTTGTACAGAGTTTCAGAGAGAGCATAAGGGAACAATTGACAGGAATAGGGGAAAGAAATACAGTAGAAGAAGAATGGGTAGCTCTGAGGGATGTAGTAGTGAAGGCAGCAGAGGATAAAGTAGGTACAAAGACGAGGGCTGCTAGAAATCCTTGGGTAACAGAAGAAATATTGAATTTAATTGATGAAAGGAGAAAATATAAAAATGCAGTAAATGAAGCAGGCAAAAAGGAATACAAACGTCTCAAAAATGAGATCGACAGGAAGTGCAAAATGGCTAAACAGGGATGGCTAGAGGACAAATGTAAGGATGTAGAAGCTTATCTCACTAGGGGTAAGATAGATACTGCCTACAGGAAAATTAAAGAGACCTTTGGAGAGAAGAGAACCACGTGTATGAATATCAAGAGCTCAGATGGCAGCCCAGTTCTAAGCAAAGAAGGGAAGGCAGAAAGGTGGAAGGAGTATATAGAAGGTTTATACAAGGGCGATGTACTTGAGGACAATATTGTGGAAATAGAAGAGGATGTAGATGAAGACGAAATGGGAGATACGATACTGCGTGAAGAGTTTGACAGAGCACTGAAAGACCTGAGTCGAAACAAGGCCCCCGGAGTAGACAACATTCCATTAGAACTACTGACGGCCTTGGGAGAGCCAGTCATGATAAAACTCTACCAGCTGGTGAGCAAGATGTATGAGACAGGCGAAATACCCTCAGACTTCAAGAAGAATATAATAATTCCAATCCCAAAGGAAGCAGGTGCTGACAGATGTGAAAATTACCGAACTATCAGTTTAATAAGCCACGGCTGCAAAATACTAACGCGAATTCTTTACAGACGAATGGGAAAACTGGTAGATGCAGACCTCGGGGAGGATCAGTTTGGATTCCGTCGAAATGTTGGAACACGTGAGGCAATACTGACCTTACGACTTATCTTAGAAGAAAGATTAAGAAAAGGCAAACCTACGTTTCTAGCATTTGTAGACTTAGAGAAAGCTTTTGACAATGTTGACTGGAATACTCTTTTTCAAATTCTAAAGGTGGCAGGGGTAAAATACAGGGAGCGAAAGGCTATTTATAATTTGTACAGAAACCAGATGGCAGTAATAAGAGTCGAGGGGCATGAAAGGGAAGCAGTGGTTGGGAAAGGAGTGAGACAGGGTTGTAGCCTCTCCCCAATGTTATTCAATCTGTATATTGAGCAAGCAGTAAAGGAAACAAAAGAAAAATTTGGAGTAGGTATTAAAATTCATGGAGACGAAGTAAAAACTTTGAGGTTCGCCGATGACATTGTAATTCTGTCAGAGACGGCAAAGGACTTGGAAGAGCAGTTGAACGGAATGGACAGTGTCTTGAAAGGAGGATATAAGATGAACATTAACAAAAGCAAAACGAGGATAATGGAATGTAGTCAAATTAAATCGGGTGATGCTGAGGGAATTAGATTAGGAAATGAGACACTTAAAGTAGTAAAGGAGTTTTGCTATTTAGGAAGTAAAATAACTGATGATGGTCGAAGTAGAGAGGATATAAAATGTAGACTGGCAATGGCAAGGAAAGCGTTTCTGAAGAAGAGAAATTTGTTAACATCAAATATAGATTTATGTATCAGGAAGTCGTTTCTGAAAGTATTTGTTTGGAGTGTAGCCATGTATGGAAGTGAAACATGGACGATAACTAGTTTGGACAAGAAGAGAATAGAAGCTTTCGAAATGTGGTGCTACAGAAGAATACTGAAGATAAGGTGGATAGATCACGTAACTAATGAGGAGGTATTGAATAGGATTGGGGAGAAGAGAAGTTTGTGGCACAACTTGACTAGAAGAAGGGATCGGTTGGTAGGACACGTTTTGAGGCATCAAGGGATCACAAATTTAGCATTGGAGGGCAGCGTGGAGGGTAAAAATCGTAGAGGGAGACCGAGAGATGAGTACACTAAGCAGATTCAGAAGGATGTAGGTTGCAGTAGGTACTGGGAGATGAAGCAGCTTGCACAGGATAGAGTAGCATGGAGAGCTGCATCAAACCAGTCTCAGGACTGAAGACAACAACAACAGGCAGTAAAATAACCAATGACGGACGGAGCAAGGAGGACATCAAAAGCAGACTCGCTATGGCAAAAAAAGGCATTTCTGGCCAAGAAAAGTCTACTAATCTCGAATACCGGCCTTAATTTGAGGAAGAAATTTTTGAGGATGTACATCTGGAGTACAACATTATATGATAGTGAAACATGGACTATGGGAAAACCGGAACAGAAGAGAATCAAAGCAATTGAGATGTGGTGCTATAGACGAATGTTGAAAATTAGGTGGACTGTTAAGGTAAGGAATGAGGAGGTTCTACGCAGAATCAGAGAGGAAAGAATATGTGGAAAACACTGATAAGGAGAAGGGACAGGATGATAAGACATCTGCTTAGACATGAGGGAATGATGTCCGTGGTTGCAAGTGGTACTCTGAGATGAGGAGGTTAGCTCAGGAAAGGAATTCATGACAGGCCGCATCAAACCAGTCAGTATACTGACGACAAAAAAAATGTCATATCAGAGTAGACCCACTGTAGTCCTGGTAGAGATTACATACAGTATTGGTGGGCCGCCAGAGATGCAGACACACTGCAGTCCTTGTAGAAATAATGGTATTGCTGGGACAACAAAGATGCAGACCCCTTGTATTCCTTGAAGAGATGGCCAGCAGCCATCTGTTGCGACTGTGCAGGTGCACAATCACCATCGAAGAGTCTTGCGGAGAACACTGCAAGTCCATAAACCACCACTTGTGCACTCACAAATTTTTTTTTTTTGAAATGTCCTTAGAACCAGTAATGCTATTATCCAGTCCTTTGCTGAATTATTAACACATGTGCAAACACTATCAGTCCCTACTTCTCACATGTTGTCCATATACTATGACCAACAGAAAAGTGTGCAGTAAAATGTAACTTACAAGTAGCTTAATTTGATGAACTGGTGTCAATTACAATTTTATAACATAAGAATACAATAACAAAGGTACAAAATACATCATTAAAGAACATAACAATAAAGATAATATTTGTAGTAATAGGGGCTTTACAAAGGAATAGAAATCAACATATACATCAGTGTTACAGGATTTATGACATTTCTAAGTACATAAAAGATAAGAATAACTTTTGAAACATTAACTTCACAAGTGAGCATTAAAACATAACAGGACAAACAATGGCTAAACATCTTTATGAAGTAAATAACATATTATTAATGCAAATTATATTTGAGGATAAGAGTATTCCTCGTCATAGTGAATGTAGGTTAGTATTAGAACGGAAAAAATTCTATGAAACAGTACACAGAGATAGGAAGAAAACAAACACACAAGGGTACACAAACACATAGTGGGATAACACAAAAGGATAGGACAGGGTTTGTTTTCAGTGTAACATTTGGTACTGCAGTCCAACCCAAAACTTTATTTAATAGATCGTCCTTCTTATTTCAACATTTGCTCCAGCCAAAAAAAATCCTATCCAAGCATGCTTTCTGTATTTATGTGTTCACGTATTTCTTACCTCATTATTTATTTTCCATCATCTTACCTCATCATTTATTTCCAAGAAACTCCTACCCAAACCTGTTGTCCCTAAACCCTACTTTCTTTGTTCCTATCTTCTTTCAAAATACTTTTTTGACCAAACCATTTTCTTATAGCTTCTCAATGCATTCCTTCCAATTCATCACAACTCATTCTCTCATATATTCTACCCCCTCTTAATCTAACTTAGATCTACTGAGCTTAGATGCTAAACTAAGGGACGAGGCAATGCAGCAGCACAAAACAATTAATACAAACAGCAATGAAAAAAATTGAAATTCTCAAAGCAAGCAGCAGCAAATGCAATAACTTATATCTAAACATGACAAAGCTCAAGCAGAAAAAATATGCAGTATAATGCCCATGTTTAATACCTATGTCACATCTTAACACTAGGGTGATGCATCACAAAAACTTACTCTGCAAGAAAGTTACCAAGTCGTTAAAAAATTATTTATACATTTCTATGAAGAGAAATGTATATTTGTGCTCTCTTTTCTAAGAAAGTACATCATAAAATTATTCTTTACTGGGTCTGTAGACAGAAAACTTTTCTATTAGTACATCTATTAAATTTTAATTTAAACAATGCTGCAGTGCAGCAAGAAACTAGATATTAAACAAAATGAGCAATCTCTCAACTGCAAAGACAATACATGTAAAATGTTTCTCATCATTTCATTAGGCATTTTAGTAAAGATCATAAATTAAGAGCTCCAGAGTTTAAACACATGTTTTGAAGTTTCAGCGTGTCGTATTTGCCACGCTTTCGACAAAGAAATGTCAATAGCGAGGATAATGGCCTCATTTTTTCTCGACCTAGTGGCTTTCTTTTGTCATACGACTATCTCTCAGCTGGGCGCCCAAAACGCATTACGTGCAGGTGGTCACTTAACTTTCTTACTGAAATATTTACGACAGCAGTTTGCACTACAGTGACAGTCTTATATAAATAATCTCACTCGTCGATAATTTGCGTTTCAAATCTGTAGAAACAAAATCCTGTATATATAGCAGTGTCCAAAAAAATTTCGCCAGCACAGTGATACTTTCATTCATATACACACATTTCATAACTCTTAAAGTAAGATTCTCGGTTTCCAACATCCTTTTTCACAAACCAGTGTCCCTAACCACTACCCATTATTCCTTGCTTTATTACACATATACATATTCGTAGACACTTCTTCAATATTTCATCATAATAAATATGTAGCATAATCAAATTCCTCATATAGCATCAGCTTATTCAACATAAACATACCGCAACAGCGTAATGCACATCGTCATCATAACATCATAAAACCTCAGCCAAATCTCAAAATCGTTGTAGCTTCCTCCAATAAATTCAAAACCTAAAAAATTCTTTGCTCATTCCAATAGTCATCTATCTCAAACGTCCTTTAAAAATCATGATCCCATACCAAATACGTCATTCAAAGCTCTCATAGTATCAATATGGTTCCGAAAAATATGCACGGTTCACACAGTACAGACAAAATACAATTTCATAAGTGTGAAGTTATCCAGCTGTGTAATTGTGTAAACATCTGTCACTGACGTAGTAAAGATAAATGTTTGTCTCTCTCAGTTAAATGATCAGATAGCTGTGTAATTTATGTGTTGGAGAAATACGGTACCGATTTGTAAAGTTGTATAAGCAAATACCATATTAGCTAGGGCTCCTTGTGTTTGCCATACACATGGAACACAAAGTTAGCGTGTACCCCCCTGAGGATTAATGTAATTATACCCTCAAGTGTTACAGATTACAGCAATGGAATGAAATGTATCACGGAAAACCTTTGTATCATTGTACTTCAAATATCTTTAAAAATAAATGTTTTAAGTACTAAATTAATCACTCAAATACGTGTACTGTCGCGCTAAACTGTGCGTCTTGTTGTAAGATAGTCTATGTGCAAGTGTGGTAGTTATCGTCCTCCGAAAGCTAAGTTCTGCAGAAGTCAATGTATTTACCACATGGTAAACAAAAGTGAAATACTTTGTGTATAGATATCTTAGTTATTACGCTTATTGCCCCGATGAATAACGTACTGTGCTGTAACGTATTGTTGTGCTACAGAAACGGCGGTCTCATTGTAGCTATACCACAAAAGTTACTACTAAAACATGTTTTACTATCCAGAAGAATTCAGAAAAACTGCGCAGATATAAAAGTGAAACACCGCAAAACGAACATTGTAAATTGTCACTCATTAGTAGCGTCATGATAAAATCGTGTAGATGTCACATAAACTAACCACTGTGTCATCTGGTAGCTCTCAGAAAGTGCTTTAAATCCATAATGTATTTTCAAGTAAACCAAAATGTTGCAGTAATATCTCATTAGCAGTACTGGTATATGTTCTATGTATGTAAGCCTTATAGTCGTTAGGTAATCATGCAACTAACAAGCAAGAATGTACACACACAATAACACTGTGTCCTCTGTTCA
This sequence comes from Schistocerca gregaria, assembly GCF_023897955.1. Classification (NCBI taxonomy): domain Eukaryota; kingdom Metazoa; phylum Arthropoda; class Insecta; order Orthoptera; family Acrididae; genus Schistocerca; species Schistocerca gregaria. The sequence continues at coordinate 129,674,348 of NC_064921.1, read as the reverse complement.
CTACCACAATGCAGTGGTAATTACTGTCTAAATATGTTCCCTAGGTTACAGAATGGATAGTTTCTTTTAAAACATAGTTACATGTTAACAGTTTCTAAGTGTGACAACGCGTACTAGTAGCGTGAAGTAAAAATTTGTATGGCAAAGAATAATTTAAAAAGCAGATTATCTCTCAATCAACGGTTTTACATGTGATATGTGGTGCAATCCTTTACTCTTTCTAGTGTACAGAGTTTAAACCTCAAAGCAATTATCATGTTGTATACGTCGGTAATGAATGATAAAATTTTTCTCAAGGTTAGCGCCTATGTTATTTTTCTCTGAGCCAGCCGGCGCACGCGGCTGCCTGCAGTGTTAGTCATTGTCTGTCTCTTTGTTGGCGCGCGTCGTTATTGGGATTAGGAGACCTCACTTCTACAAATTCATATTGCCAAGAATTCCCTGCCCTGTTTGAAGCTCGCCAGTTCTGATGGAATTCAGGTCTGTCGCTTTGTCGGTAGTTTACATAGTTTCTTGTTTGTCGGTCATGTGGAGGAGAATTTCTCCCGGAATCGTAATTTCGTGGTGGACCGCTGCGTCTGCAGTTATTCTGTCTCCCTTGATAATAATTATTTTGGTTCCCATATTGTCTGTTTCTATGGTTATCTCTGTCATATTCATTATTACGGAAATGCGATCTTTCTCTGTAATTATTACTACTCTGCCAATGGTTGTCATATGGATGGTGTCTGTTTTGGTCACGATTTACATTGTAAGAATAGCCTTGTGTCCAGTTATTATTTCTGTCATTGCAGAATTGTGACAGATGTGACCTCTAATTGTTGTGCTACTGTTTTCGCGTTCCGCGATTGTCAGTGTCAATTTCTAATTCTTGTAAGAGTCCCTGAAAAGCTTCAATGTCGTATTTGCAACGTCCCGCCAAAATAGTATGTCGTAAATGTTAAGGCAATTTGATTAAGCAAATGCGGATGTGTTCTGAGGGGCTGTATGGGTTTGACAGGTACTGATTCTTATGCAACATGTTTTCAAAATATTTCATAAGACTGGAAAATTCAGATTGTTCGAAACGTTTCATCATTATGATGCTATGTCTTACTCGGTCTTGTGTAGCTTGAGACCAATATGCTGAGAGGAAGGCATGGTAAAATTCTCCTTCACTGTAGCAATCGTGAATGACCGTTCGTATTCTCACAGCTGGTTCATATAAAAAAGTAGCCACATATAAATTCCAATCTGTACTCTAATGACCAATTGGGAGGAAAACAATGAGAGAATTGATGAAGCCACGCTTGTGGATGAATGTCGTTGCTAGAATTCTTAAATGTTTTGAATTTACGTGTAGTAATGAACAGCTTCTAGTTAAAATCATCGTGTCGGCGAGTAGCATATTGGTCATTGTTACTTCGTTTCGGCGGTTCCATCTCAAAATTCGGTGTACCTTGCCAATTTCTTTCATAACTTCCGAAGTGCCTCGTGTTATTATTTTGTGGCTCTTCCGTATTTCTATGTCCCACTTCCCGTGTTGGAGCGCGAGTGTCCTCTGAAATATGTAATTCTTGTATTACCTGCGTCAACTGATCTTGTACTTCCCGGATTTCTCTTTTGTACTGTGTATTGATTTGATTTTGATTTTGTTTGAATTTTCTAATTTGTTCATACTCTTCTGTGACAGTGAAGGCTACAGGTCTTGTGTCATTCAGATCATCATCTTCCTCTGTAGATAAATTAGTGAACTGATCTGAAAGTTCGGCTACTTTCTCCGATAGTGAAGACATTTCCTCAGTGTGTTTTTCTTAACCAAGTTTCAGAGTGTCCATGTGTGTTGAAATCGTATCTACTGTGTCCTTTAAGTTTTCCTGAGTTTTTGCAAGTTGCGTAACAGAATTGGTAGATGCAACTGAGCCAGTTTTAGCTTGCAAGGTGTCGTGACATTCATGAACAATAGTCTGTAGTTTTTTTTATGGCTGCTTCGTGATTCTGTAATGCATTTTCATGCCGCAAAAAAATAGGTTGAAAATTCTCACAAATCTGTGTTTTTATGTCATTACAGACTTTTTGATATTTCGATTCGATTTTATGTAATTCAGTAGATAAATCTTCACGTGTTTGTTCAAGTATATGTTCCACTGAGTCTAACATTTGAAGCTTTTGTTCCATTGCGTCTAACTGTTGCTGTGTTTGTCTCTGGTGTTGTTCCATTGTGTCTAACTTTTCAAGCTTTTGCTGTGTTTGTCTCGGTGTTGTTCCATTATGTCTAACTTTTGAAGCTTTTGCTGTGTTTGTCTCTGATTTTGTTGCATTTGTTGCATTAATTGCAATAATAATGTATTAGTGTCTGGAATCTGTTTCTCTATATTTTTTGGCAGTGCATTTTCACCGGCAACATTCACATTTTGAGATGCAGAAAATGTGTCTTGACTCATTTGAGAAAACGGTGAGGACGCAAAACCTGAATGTACAGTATTTGCAAGATTGTGTTCTATCATTTCGGATTCCTGAGGAGAGCTCTTGCCGCCCGATCGATCGATAATGCTTCCCTGTTCACTAATTGTTTCACTGCCTACACCATTAATTGCAGCCCACTACATTTCCCTGTTCTCAATTACCAAATTACTACTTTGAACATTAGTTAACTCATTACTCGGCGGCGCTAACACACTGCTTTCGTCTTCACTGTCATTTCTCAGTTTACTTTGAAGCCTAGTATTATGTTTTTCACACTCCATTATTGTCACAATATTTCACACGACAACACAGAAAAGCACAATTTGAAGAGCAAAATAACAAAACACATTAACATAGTATTGAAAATAATATCTAGTTAATTGCAAGCAGAGCTGCGAAATACTTGTTGCAAATCTACATGCATGCCACAACTGTTTTACTGTACAACAATGAAAAACTACAACTACAAAGGAAATTCTCTCTATAATTACGTGCTAGCAATAAACAAAAGCTACACTAATTACACAAACTACAAAAAAAAAATCTGAAAATTCCAGCGATGTATCCTCGGCTAAGTGTCGACATATGAAACGTCCCCTTAGAAAAATTATACATGACTGTGTTTGAACTGACACACAATATTTTTAGTGCAACGCAATCTGACTTTCAAAAATCCCCACAAAAGAATGGCCCTGACTAACATTAACCTATACATTTCACAAATCACTTACCTCACAAAAATCTTCGTTACTCGAGCTACTGCAATACAGCGAGCGCCACTACTTCCAGCTAAATAAAAGTTTCAAACTACTGAAGGCACTAACTACTGATAGGCATAGTTAGCAAATGAAAGATTTTGATAGAGAACAAACAATGTATTTACCTTACTAGTGTTCAAAGGTCATAATATATATAGCAGTTCATGACATCCAGTGTTACAAATTTCAAAACTCCGCCATTTCTCTCCCCACATCCACCACTGCTGGCGGCTCACCTCGAACTGCGCAACGTTACGCGCTGTTCACATCCATCTGCCCATCGCTACAATGGCGAGTATTACAACAATGCCAACCAGCCACAGACTGGACCCAGCACAGCCAGTGATCTTCATACAGAACGCTACGTGGCGTTACCGATAAAAAATCCAAAACAGCTTACTTACACAATTACCAATCTGCTTTAAGAATCTGTTAATTACTTCGTGCAACCATAATAAAATCGGAAACCTTTTCATATGAATCACCTGTGCACAAATTACAGCTCCACCAATGGACTGCCCTTTATACTTTGTGTACGCGATACTATTTCCATATATATATGTGCACATGGCTATCCCATGACTTTTGTCACCTCATTGTAAACAGCTTTGCCAACTTCTTCATTAGATCCACTTTCTGGACCACATGGTAGAATAGAATGCGACCAGGTTCTTCATTGCTTCATTAGACACTGGTTCCTGCAGCGGATTGTGCGCTTGACCGAGTACGGCGTCGATGGATCAGTTGTTGAACGTTCGCAGATCATGAAGTCTTAACAAGAAGTGCCATGTATTGCGCAAAACCAACATTACACAGTTAAGTATACATTTTTGGCAATTTTCTGAGCGAGTTTCAATAGAAATCAGGCTTCATTTATTGACTTCTCAGTAAGAATAGGTTAGTGACTATCCCAGGCTCCACCTCACAGATCTGATGATAATCGATGTACTAGCAGTTAAAGAAAAATCTAAGATCTGGCGTACTCAAAATCAAGCAAAATTTGTATTCCATATTCCTCTCAAAAACCGTTATGGTTATGCATCTGCTTCTTACCACGAAACCAGTTTCTGCTATGTCACTACTTTCGTTTTCAGTATGTTTACTGTCTCTTTTTACTTTTTGCGAACGCTGTCAAAATATAACACCTTCCAAACATAATGCCATTTCCCATTCTATATTTAACAAAATATTACGTATTAGCTTTATCAATAAATACATCGTACGCCAATTAACTTTCACAGTAGACACTGTAAAAGGACGATTCATCGCATTTTGGACGCCTAGAGTAATAAAAAAAGACCCTTCAATGAACGCTATTTCATTGGTAATTACCATCATTACACGTTTCTTATTTTCTCATACGCAGAATAAATGTTAGACCTTTTAAGGGTTTACGCAGAATAAATGTTAGACATTACAAGGGTTTCAAAATGGAACTATCGATCAGTACTTTAAAATTTTCGCAAAAAATTACACAGGTCCCGTTTAAGTGTTGCTGCTACCTGATAACTGTGTTACTAGACGCTAATCCTGTCTATCTCAGCTTAGTACTCCTAGCAGCCACAGATAGCTCCACTGTCAGCCTCACAAGAAAGTTTCATGTATTCTATATAAAGGAAAACAATATTCCACTGCTTATGTCTCTTTCAGATACATAACACTGACATATAAGGGCCATACAATTGATTCAAACTGTGCAGACTGGTTAGACAACTTCGTATTTATAAACGAAAACACAGAAACGTTGATGCTGTACTCACTTATTTAGTTAAATGGTTTCCAACTTACAGTGTGATTATCTGACTATGAACAGCCTCAGCCAAGAGGAGATAGACACAACCTTGAATAAGTGCGAATTGCAATAACACATTAATGCCATATTTAATTGTGCAGCTGTATCGCAACTGGTAATATTTAAGGTAAACATTAAATTAATGTGAGTGGACCATAAGGAAACGTAGTTAGTAAACCTTGAAAAGACATGAATCTAAATTGTTATCACCTATACGCTGTACACAAACGGCAGGTCTATGTAAGTTAGTACAAACAATTCCACTTAACAGAGAATTATACAGTATGTAGGTCATTAAGCTTCTTACTGCATTTTACTTGTTGGCAGAGAGTACTTATAAATGGAACAACTATATAAATAAAATTAAATGATATGTGCAGGTAAAGCATGTGGCATACTGTTGTTAATTTCGTGAAACAGGGAAGCCTTCTATGTGGTCAGAGACCAACACGAAAGTAACGCCTCGGGACGCTGCACGCCTGGGGCTTTACGGCTTGTTAAGGAGCCTTGTTAGAACAACGGGCTTTTGCTCTCAGACGCATCATTTTCCACCGAGCCACTCTCTCCGACGTACCTCTGGCCGGCCTTAAAGACCTCCACGTGGCAGCGTAGGCGGCTTCACACCGGAGACCAAGTGGCCTCTCAAGCGGCAGGGACCTACCTCAGTAAATCGGAAACAGCACTGCAGCACAATGCGGCACTTTCCGTCTCTGTTCTACATATAACAAAACCTTAAGTAGAAAATACGAAATTGCGCAGATGTGTATCACTTTTTAAATCTTAACAAAGCAGAATCAAAGCGCACAAGCGCAAGTGGGAAAGAATGTCCTATAAACAGTGTTTTCTGTATAAATATAAAGGATGTTCAAAAAGTTTTGCACAGTCGTCCCTAATTGTTTTAGTTTTTGCAGGAGGAGAATTGAATTTTTTTTTAGAATACTTGGAAGATTTAGCTATAAGTTGTTATATAAAAGTACTTTCTTTTATTTACAGGTGAGCCATAAGGACCCTGAAGTAGATGTCAGGTTGCGACAACGGTAAATGATGGAGTTCCTATCATAACCTGCGATGACTCTGCCACATCGGATCACAGGAAGTGGTTCCTCTTTATGGGGAGGGCACAGTGGATCGCAGAACTATCCAGTGGTGGTTGCAGTGGTTGAGAGAAGGTGATTTCTCTTTTCGGGATAATCCACGATGAGGTAGACTATCGACGGCAGTGAGTGTTGTGAATAAGGAGACCATTGATCAAATCATCCAAAACGACACATTTCTGACGACACGAAAGCTTGCTGAAATGACTCGTTTGCCACTGGGTAGCGTGGTATAACTGCTTCAGTCACTAGCGTACAGAAAGATCTGTGGACGTTGGTTGCCAAGATTATTGACAAGAGAAATGAAAACGATGAGGAAGAATGTGTGCGAGGGTCTCATGATGACCTTTACTGAGGAGTGGAAACAGTGTTTTGATGGTGTCATTACCCACGGATGAAACAAGGTTATTTTTCTCTGAACCTGAGAGAAAAATCGAATCCATGGACTGGCGTCATCCGGGTTCCCCTCGGAAGAAGAAACCAAGACTTCCACGAACAGATGACCGAATGATGATTGCCTCCTTCTTCTGGGATCAATGTGGTGTATGTAATTCATTGACGTTTTGGAACCTGGCTCCACAATTAACCCGGCCCCGCTACTGTTTGTCATTGGACAAGCTGCGACGTCCCATCGAGACCCACTCACCACAGCTTCAGGGTCAGCTTATCAGACTACACCATGACAATGCCAAACCCCATACAGATCTTACGACAGAGGAGAAAATAAGGAAAATGTGTTGGAAAATTGTTCCTCATCCTCGCTACAGTTCGGACTTGGCTCCTTCTGATTTTTACCCCTTAGGTCGTCTGAAGGCCCACCTGCGCGGTAAAACATTTGATAGCGAGAAAGACATTATTTCCTGTGCCAAGCGATGGAGTAAAAGTCAATCCCAGAATTTCAAAAATGACTCTGAACACTATAGGACTCAACATATGAGGTCATCAGTCCCCTAGAACTTAGAACTACTTAAACCTAACTAACCTTAGGACATCACAGACATACATGCCAGAGGCAGGATTCGAACCGGCGACCGTAGCGGTCGCGCGATTCCAGATTGAAGCGCCTAGAACCGCTCGGTCACCCCGGCGGGCCCAGAATTTCACCAAAGTTGCATTTATATCATGGGAAGAACACTGGGCCACATGCGTCACAGCTGATGGAGACTACATTGAGTAGGCTCAGTGTATAGCTAAATGTTCCAAGTATGTTCACAAAAAAATTCATTCTCCTCCTGACAAAACTAAAAAATTTGAGATGACTGTGAAAAACTTTTAGAACGCTCGTTATAATTCATCTATAGGTTCTGATGATTGAGTTTGCGAGTATCAAAATATAACATAAATGACCGTATCTTTTGACTGCCTTGAGTTAGAAGCTTAAATTTTTTCCAAGGCCAGGGAACTGTTGACCACAGCGTTTGATATAAATTTCAGTTTGGCACCTTCAACAACTTCTGAGAGAAAGGGATCTTTTGTTTGCACAGACTTAGAAGCTAAAATATTTTTACGGTGCATGCCCCCCCCCCCCCCTCCCCGACCCATTTGTACCAAATTCTAGAAATGTCTCAGTTCAGCGAATGGGTCTGTGTAGGATGGTATGAGGCATACAGTATGATTAACCTTCCTTTTCAATTCGAATTTTGCAGCGATTAAGACAATCCGTCCTTGGATTATTTCAGTGAATAGTCGTGTAGTATTCTTTCTCCCTGATTTGCCGATGAGCTCTCGAAGTTTATGTCCTGGAAGAAACAGTATCAATGCTGTCGGGTTCTCTATGGAGAGAAATTCTACTTCCTATGATGCTAAGTTATGAAGCAGAAAGCTATATGAATCGGAATTACGTTCAAAAGGCATGTCATTGTGATTTATTTATTTACTGAGTGCCATAACTTGGTAATATCGACACAGTTAATAACGATTAACTGGAAACCAACAATTTCCTGATAGCGTGGTCTTACGACAGAACTAGATCGGAAGGCATCCCATCGGCGAGTGAAGGCGCGCATCCTGTACCTCACACTTCGGCTAGGCGCAAATTGAGACGAGTACAGCGAGTGTGGCGCGACGCAGCGCAGCGCGCGTTTTTGTAACATCACCGGTTCAAATAGGACCGCGCAAATTGCGACGCGACGCGACTGGGACGCGACACGCGCCTGCGCCAGGTCGCGCGGCGTTGTGGTTGAGGCACAGTCTCTCGCGCCGCGCGTCGCGCTTGCCTCCCTGGCACCGTGGGAAATTTGAGGCGGGGAGCGGAAAAGTAGCCCGGCCATGTGCTCACATCGGAACGGCGCATATCAGCAGTGGTAATATTGCCCATACGATAAATTTTGCCTTACTGTGTACCGAATTATATTGCCTTTGGGTAATGGTTCCTTTTTTGCCATTTAAACGCTCAAGCTTTCTTTGTTAGCACGTATAGTTTTCCGTTATTTGTATCTGCATAGTTTTGTTTTGTTTTTCTTCTGTCAAGAAAAATGTATAGTTCAGTAACTGATGAGCCATTGGCCGCTGTAATTGCACTATATGCCTCCGCGATGTTTTCAGATCGCAGGAAGGGACAGAGGGTAGTGATAAGGAAGCAGGGAATATTATAAAATCATGTGATTAAGAATCAAGGCAGGAAAGTAAGGCAAGGCTATCTTCTCGCTGCATGGTAAGCTAGCGTATCTGTACGATCTGTTACGAAAATTTAGAAAGGGATAATCTCCACAGGTGTCATCCCTTTGTGCTTCTGGTAAAAAGCCTCCAAGATCTGAGGTATAGAAGTTTCACTGTGATTACTTTGATGTGGATATGATAATGTAATACGACACACTGTACTACATGCATGTACACAACATATTTCCACTGCAAGCTAGAAACAGTCGAAAAGCAGTCACAAATAACAATGTTTCAATTGGTTCGCCGTCCGCAGCTCGTGGTCGCGCGGAAGCGTCCTCGCTTCCCGCGCCCGGGTTCGATTCCCGGTGGGGTCAGGGATTTTCTCTGCCTCGTGATGACCGGGTGTTGTGTGATGTCCTTAGGTTAGTTAGGTTTAAGTAGTTCTAAGTTCTAGGGGACTCATGACCATAGATGTTAAGTCCCATAGTGCTCAGAGCCAATTGGTTCGCCGTGATGAGAAAAAGCGTTTCAATTGTTCCATGGACATTATCAGCATTAATAAAGTAATTATACAACAAGAGGATACACAAATGAAGAAAATGGTCTGTATTATTACGAAAGTAGGAATATCGTAAAAGAATGTTACGATTAAATATATTTAATTTGTTGAAATGTGCTGCTGACAAAGGCAGATCTACTTTCATGACAATGTTTTTCGAACTCCATCTCACGAGGCACACATGGCTAGCTTGTGCATTCCTGTCGCGCGCATTATCCTTCGCTGCTGACAATACACTGACCACTGCGTTGTGCGACAGATCAATTGTTTATTTTTCTCAATAACAACTATTTTATTCGCGATCACGCATTGACAGTTTGGCAAGCCCTAGGCGAGTAAACAGTATCTGGAATGTGCCTATCATTCCGCCTGAAGGAACACTCGTCATTATTTTAATACTGCTCAGATCAAGACAAAGAATAAAATCCTTTGCAAACTTTCCATTTCAGTCGCTCAGTGTTAAAAATACGATAGGTTACGGGGATTCCACCAAAATTCCAACAGAATTGCCAATCTGTTTTTGTGTGAGTTGTTAACCTTTTCTCATTCGAAGAAGCATCACCATTTATGAGTGAAGGCTACATTTCTCTTGGTGACTAGTTTAATTGTACTTCCTTTGTCACCATGTAATTTGCCAAACTCAACTCACAGCAGCTATTGAGACAGAATTCCGAAACGGAGGGCCTCATTGAACAAGTAACTGGCAATCACATGGCTCAACAGCTTACGAAAACCCTCATTGTATCGGTTTGCAGTAACATAAAAGAAGAATTTTCATGTTTATTTTCATACTAGGAAACTCTTGTTTCGCTAGCTGTTGATAACTCTTAAAAAATACAGTCACTGGAGTGAAATAAATAAATAAAAAAAGTATAAGTAGTGATATATCGCCATAGATAAGAAAGTTCCGTGTGTTTAATTATTGGCAAAACACTCTCCTCCTTGTGTGCTATCATTGGCCAAACTTTCGTTTCGATGTCACGAGCGGTTTAGGAGATACGAGAGATCTTGCGAGTATTTCACTCTCGCGGACGTGAGATCGGAAATGAGCGCGCTATATGGGATCCATTTTCTCGAGATCGGAGGCAAATAGAGATCTTCTCCCAAGTCTAAACAAAAATTCATGTTAGCTAAATTTCATACGCAGCAACATATGGTGTAATACGCACCAAACGCAAAATCATAGCGACCCCTAACTTTCGTTGCAAACATTTTGAGTTTTGCGTAGTGTCTTACTAAAATGTGTAAATCACAATAAGAATGGTCATTAGCGAGGTGATGGGCACTTCGTCACGAAGCTGACATATAACGCTATAAGTAAGCCAAAAATCATATATTTTCAGATCATAGTTTCTGTAAAATCGTTTGAGAAAGATAAGAGGTTGCACTCGCTTCGGTTCAGTCAGCGCAGAGCGTCGCCAGTCGGCGGGTTAGAAGTATGGTGTACGCGTCGCAATATGCGCTGGACCCGCGTGACACGTGCGGCACGTGCGTGTCGCGCTGTAGTGTGGTGTCACGTCACACGTGTTATACGCTTCTCAATTTGCGCCTAGTTTAACACTCGTGACATTTCGTAGTCGTTCGCCCATTTTCGTTAGCTTAAACATTATTCGATTTCTGACGTTGTGATACTGTTCTAAGAAAGACTTGTGGCCTGTAGTCTTCTCCTAATACCTTTATCTGAAAAAGCGGCTTATAGTAGCAATTAGTTAGTAAGCAAGTTTAGTTGCTCGCGTTAGAATAACTGTCCTTTCCCTACGTACCTCACTGCTGACGTGATGGGCGTTCTTATGTCTAGCCGTAGCGCCTTACACCACCGTCAGCTGGCAACGCCGTATGGTCCACTTTTCCTTCAGGCAACGTGGGAACCGTAATCTTCCTTCCGACTGTGTGTGTGTTCTGCAGTATCAGTTTACTAACTCAGTGGTACATGGTATCTACATACGTGATACAAAATTGTAAAACTGGAGAATAAGGAAATAAATTGTGGTTTCAAAAGAGGGGGTACGCTTCACCAGCTAAGGAACATTACACCTTAAAATGTGACACAAATTTTAACTTGATCCTTGTATGCGTTTCTGAGACAGAAGGCCCTTAACATAGAGACATACAGACAAGAAGGTAATCCCATAAGGGGTCCGTTTTTATTGAGTGAGGTACGGGACCGTAAATATGCCTAAATAATGTCAGGAGTTTGAACTACTTTAATATAACCTCCATTCATTTTATAGCACATAAAACATAAAAATACCTACAAAAATGAACATTAAATTCCCTTCTTGTAACTCATTAAAGTAGAAGACATAAAAACGCAGGACATGAAACAGGGAAAAAACCTGTGAAAATGTGAATGTCAGAAAGTGAAGGTGGCCAGTAGAGAATGGAAGTATGCATTACTACAAGAAAGATACCGTTTACAATTAAAACCAAAGACTATTTCTGACAAAACAGTTGCAACTGTGCTAATATGATGAGCTCCTATGGCAAGTTGGTACTAAGCAACGAAGCGAAGGCAGAAGGATGGAAGTAAAGGATTGTACAAACGAAAGTGACTTCATGCATACCTACAGCTACCTCTACATCTATATTTTTCAGATCACTGTGAAGTGCATGACAGTGGGTACTTTTGAGAGTTGGCAGTACTCTCTTAGGCTTTGAAGGTTAGCTACAGCGCGCATACACAAGCTCTGGAATCTAAGATATTGTTGTCGCGCTTCGCAACGCACGGATTAATTAGTGGCAGGTAGAGTTGGGCAACACGACTCTTTTTCCCGATTCGATTCCTACGATTCAATCTCACATTGCGAATCGATTACTACGATTCGTTCACGACTCCTTCATGATTCATTCTAGTCTGCGATGGCACGATTCTTACGGAATGCAAAAAGTTCTACGTCTTGTTCACAGATGGCAGGAAATGTCTGATATTGTCAACGGGGTTGGAATCGAACTGTATCATGATAAGATATGCCAGACATAGTGTATTTATGAGTAAACATGCATATGACATGTTGTTGTTGTTGTTGTTGTCTTCAGTCCTGAGACTGGTTTGATGCAGCTCTCCATGCTACTCTATCCTGTGCAAGCTGCTTCATCTCCCAGTACCTACTGCAACCTACATCCTTCTGAATCTGCTTAGTGTACTCATCTCTCGGTCTCCCTCTACGATTTTTACCCTCCAAGCTGCCCTCCAATGCTAAATTTGTGATCCCTTGATGCCTCAAAACATGTCCTACCAACCGATCCCTTCTTCTAGTCAAGTTGTGCCACAAACTTCTCTTCTCCCCAATCCTATTCAATACTTCCTCATTAGTTACGTGATCTATCCACCTTATCTTCAGTATTCTTCTGTAGCACCACATTTCGAAAGCTTCTATTCTCTTCTTGTCCAAACTAGTTATCGTCCATGTTTCACTTCCATACATGGATACACTCCAAACAAATACTTTCAGAAACGACTTCCTGATACATAAATCTATATTCGATGTTAACAAATTTCTCTTCTTCAGAAATGCTTTCCTTGCCATTGCCAGTCTACATTTTATATCCTCTCTACTTCGACCATCATCAGTTATTTTACTTCCTAAATAGCAAAACTCCTTTATTACTTTAAGTGTCTCATTTCCTAATCTAATTCCCTCAGCATCACCCAATTTAATTTCACTACATTCCATTATCCTCGTTTTGCTTTTGTTAATGTTCATCTTATATCCTCCTTTCAAGACACTGTCCATTCCGTTCAACTGCTCTTCCAAGTCCTTTGCCGTCTCTGACAGAATTACAATGTCATCGGCGAACCTCAAAGTTTTTACTTCGTCTCCATGAATTTTAATACCTACTCCAAATTTTTCTTTTGTTTCCTTTACTGCTTGCTCAATATACAGATTGAATAACATCGGGGAGAGGCTACAACCCTGTCTCACTCCTTTCCCAACCACTGCTTCCCTTTCATGCCCCTCGACTCTTATTACTGCCATCTGGTTTCTGTACAAATTGTAAATAGCCTTTCGCTCCCTGTATTTTACCCCTGCCACCTTTAGAATTTGAAAAAGAGTATTCCAGTCAACATTGTCAAAAGCTTTCTCTAAGTCTACAAATGCTAGAAACGTAGGTTTGCCTTTTCTTAATCTTTCTTCTAAGATAAGTCGTAAGGTCAGTATTGCCTCACGTGTTCCAACATTTCGACGGAATCCAAACTGATCCTCCCCGAGGTCTGCATCTACCAGTTTTCCCATTCGTCTGTAAAGAATTCGCGTTAGTATTTTGCAGCCGTGGCTTATTAAACTGATAGTTCGGTAATTTTCACATCTGTCAGCACCTGCTTTCTTTGGGATTGGAATTATTATATTCTTCTTGAAGTCTGAGGGTATTTCGCCTGTCTCATACATCTTGCTCACCAGCTGGTAGAGTTTTGTCATGACTGGCTCTCCCAAGGCCGTCAGTAGTTCTAATGGAATGTTGTCTACTCCGGGGGCCTTGTTTCGACTCAGGTCTTTCAGTGCTCTGTCAAACTCTTCACGCAGTATCGTATCTCCCATTTCGTCTTCATCTACATCCTCTTCTATTTCCATAATATTGTCCTCAAGTACATCGCCCTTGTATAAACCTTCTATATACTCCTTCCACCTTTCTGCCTTCCCTTCTTTGCTTAGAACTGGGCTACCATCTGAGCTCTTGATATTCATACACGTGGTTCTCTTCTCTCCAAAGGTCTGTTTAATTTTCCTGTAGGCAGTATCTATCTTACCCCTAGTGAGATAAGCTTCTACATCCTTACATTTGTCCTCTAGCCATCCCTGTTTAGCCATTTTGCACTTCCTTTCGATCTCATTTTTGAGACGTTTGTATTCCTTTTTGCCTGCTTCTTTTACTGCATTTTTATATTTTCTCCTTTCATCAATTAAATTCAATATTTCTTCTGTTACCCAAGGATTTCTAGCAGCCCTCGTCTTTGTACCTACTTTATCCTCTGCTGCCTTCACTACTACATCCCTCAGAGCTACCCATTCTTCTTCTACTGTATTTCTTTCCCCTATTCCTGTCAATTGTTCCCTTATGCTCTCTCTGAAACTCTGTACAACCTCTGGTTCTTTCAGTTTATCCAGGTCCCATCTCTTTAATTTCCCACATTTTTGCATTTTCTTCAGTTTTAATCTACAGGTCATAACCAATAGATTGTGGTCAGAGTCCACATCTGCCCCTGGAAATGTCTTACAACTTAAAACCTGGTTCCTAAATCTCTGTCTTACCATTATATAATCTATCTGATACCTTTTAGTATCTCCAGGGTTCTTCCACGTATACAACCTTCTTTCATGATTCTTAAACCAAGTGTTAGCTATGATTAAGTTGTGCTCTGTGCAAAATTCTACTAGGCGGCTTCCTCTTTCATTTCTTAGACCTAACCCATATTCACCTACTATGTTTCCTTCTCTCCCTTTTCCTACACTCGAATTCCAGTCACCCATTACTATTACATTTTCGTCTCCCTTCACTATCTGAATAATTTCTTTTATTTCATCGTACATTTCTTCAATTTCTTCATCATCTGCAGAGCTAGTTGGCATATAAACTTGTACTACTGTAGTAGGTGTGGGCTTCGTATCTATCTTGGCCACAATAATGCGTTCACTATGCTGTTTGTAGTAGCTTACCCGCATTCCTATTTTCCTATTCATTATTAAACCTACTCCTGCATTACCCCTATTTGATTTTGTGTTTATAACCCTGTAGTCACCTGACCAGAAGTCTTGTTCCTCCTGCCACCGAACTTCACTAATTCCCACTGTATCTAACTTTAACCTATCCATTTCCCTTTTTAAATTTTCTAACCTACCTGCCCGATTAAGGGATCTGACATTCCACGCTCCGATCCGTAGAACGCCATTTTTGTTTCTCCTGATAACGACATCCTCCTGAGTAGTCCCCGCCCGGTGATCCGAATGGGGGACTATTTTACCTCCGGAATATTTTACCCAAGAGCATGCCATCATCATTTAATCCTACAGTAAAGCTGCATGTCCTCGGGAAAAATTACGGCTGTAGTTTCCCGTTGCTTTCAGCCGTTCGCAGTACCAGCACAGCAAGGCCGTTTTGGTTAATGATGCAAGGCCAGATCAGTCAATCATCCAGACTGTTGACCCTGCAACTACTGAAAAGGCTGCTGCCCCTCTTCAGGAACCACACGTTTGTCTGGCCTCTCAACAGATACCCCTCCGTTGTGGTTGCACCTACGGTACGGCCATCTGTATCGCTGAGGCACGCAAGCCTCCCCACCAACGGCAAGGTCCATGGTTCATGGGGGGAGGGCATATGACATTACAAGTGTAATTCTCGATTTATACAAGTAATGCCTTAATTGATGAAAGGTGACGTTTGATGCGATTGCATCTATTGTATTATTTCAGTATGCCAGGAAACAGGAGTAGATTTGTGCGAAAGGTGGTGCAAAATTACGTGGTATGCCAGTTTGGGTGTCTGACTTGAACGTATCTAACTACAGACGAATGGGCAAAATTGACTTTTTACGAAAGAATGGAACTATGTAGGTGAACTCAAACAGAAAAAAACCAGTGTAAACATAAAATTTCATCCAAATCGTTAGGGCCGTTTTCGAGATACTTGAAATGTAGTACATAATCCAAGTGCTATTGCTCGTGTGTAAAGAAGGTGTGTGTGTGTTTTGCATTGCAGCTGCAACGGATAAGACGTACGTATTTATTCATCATACTTGGATTTCTTGTTTTTCATCGTGTGTATTGGGAGCTGTGTACTCGCTGTATATCGTTTCTGCCATCACTAGTTCGTGTATTACTCTCGCATACTAAGCTGACGTCGGCGCGGTGGCTGATGGTAGCGATAATAAATGGGAAATGCCTTTACCCTCGTTCCCGTCATCCACCGCCAAGTGTCAGCTTGATTTTCACGAGTAATATTACGATCCACGAACTTCGTTTATTCGTTCACTTACGTCTCTGTTCACTGTAATAAGTTTTGCGACCGCACCGCAAAACCGTGCGATTGTTATTGAAGTCGCGAGCTGTATTTGCTGGATTTATATTGGCCACGGAATACATCTCACGTATTTAATGCACTGTCGCACAAAGTAGTGAACAGTCAACTGCCAGCCAGGGAGCCTCGTTAGCAGGAATACTCTCTCTTCCGTGCGCTGTAGTCGACTGACGTCGTGTTTGTTTGTTTGTGTGTGGCGTCCCCATACTACGGCGCAGTTACCTCGCATCGGATGGACGGACTGATAATAATTGTCTGAAAATTAAAAAATTAAACTTTACAGCCGATGGACGACTTGAACCAAGGACCTCTCATTCAGCAGCCGCTCACGCCAACCACGGGACCACGGCGCTCTACAGCTCACATTCTCCTTGATGTTGCCTATGTTGCGCATTGACCACTCAGTTTGTATATTTTGCTTATTTTTTCATAGTTCCACACAACTTCTTCCTATTTTCTCGATTGATCAGGATTCAGGTTTTCAAGGCCTATCCACTGTGCCAATTTATAACTAAATCTGCGGGGGGTGTGATGGGGAGGTTCATCATGAATCATTAGAACTTGGAATCGTCGCGACTCGGACAACACGCAGTCGTTCTTACCATTCTTTTGAACGACGATTCGTCCGTATCACGATTCGATTGTTACGATTCTTTATGGGGAGTCGTTCAAATGAACGACTCATTCACAAATCGCCACAATACTAGAAGCTAATGTAGGTGCCCGCCTGCTGTGGTGCGCACGTGTGTTGGGCGAGGGGTCGTCACCGAGCTGCTGTACTACTGTGTCCGCCAGCAGCAACACAGGATTTGGTATTGAGTTGATATTTTTTATAATTTGGAGCGTGCCTATTAATTTAAAGAAAAGGGTTTGTGTATGTGCGTAGCAGCAGACGGTAATTTTGATAATGATAGGAGATGAATTCTTAAGGGGAACCACTTTTAGGCGAATAGATGACATATTCATTTTTGTCATTGATTTCTTTTGTAATTGTTAGGAAATTGTTTCACTATGAATTTAATTGAGAAGTATTTCAGTCTGTCTCAAGAGTTTGATTAATTTGTAATATTGTTTTAATGCCACTGGAGGCAGATTTACATACGAAGCGATTGTTCAAAGAGCTTCTAGCGTTTTGTTAATTGAATGAGAAAGAATCACTTTCAGAATATAGTTTTGGAAAAAAGGAATTACTTGGTTTATCATTTATCGAGTTTAGATTTGACCAAACCCTTAAACCCTTTCTCTTGAATTATGTGTAGTTGTAGTAAGCAGCAGCAGCAGCAGCAACAGCAGCAGGAGCCGCCATACAGAACATGCATTGCACTCAGGATGAATAATAGGTTTTTCTATGTTTTTGTTAAATAATGGAATGCAGCAGATCAAGCAGTGGCAGCAGAAAGACCATGTAAGTTATTTGTTGGGCACTGGACCAATAAAAAAAAGTTTAGGCGATCTCTGTAATAGTAGAGTTAACAAGAGTACAAGCACGAGATTTTCAATAGAAAACACGAGATAAGAAGATAGAGGTCGCCACTTTCACCTTCTCCCGGCATGTCACACAGGATGGTCAGAAACAGTCTGAAAAATGCCGTTCTCGAGGTAATTATTCTTGAAGTTTGCAAATACGGGTGGAAATTACATCGGCACGACGGATACAATTAGCGTTAGTTGCGTAGATGACAGTTCACGAGACTGTTCGGTGTGTGTCTCGGCTTTGATGCTTATAAGCATCCGTGTCCAATCTTTGTCTCTCTCTCTTGTTGGGTTTTAGGGCACAAAAGGAAGGACTCGTTTGGTGACACTGTGCAATAGCACATCGCATGGTGGTCCATTGATATTGACCGGGCCAAATGTCTCAGGAAATAAGCATCAAACGAAAAAACTACAAAGAACGAAAGGGGGAAACCAGATGGCGCTATGGTTGTACCGCTAGATGGCGCTGCCATAGGTCAAACGGGTATCAACTGCGTTTTTTTAAAAATAGGAACATAAATTTTTTATGACATGTTTGTGTAGTACAGTAAGAAATATGACTGTTTTAGCTGGACCACTTTTTTCGCTTAGTGACACATGTCTCTGTAATAGTCACAAGCGTATAATTAGGTGTTACCACGTAACGTTCCGCAGGTGCGGACGGTATTTGCTTCGTGATACATTACCCGTGTTAAAATGGGCCGTTTACCAATAGCGGTAAAGGTCGCTATCGTGTTGATGTATGGCTATTGGGATCAAAATGCCGAACGGGCGTGTGCCATGTATGCTGCTCGGTATCCTGGACATCATCCAAGTGTCCTGACCGTTCGCCGGATAGTTACGTTCTTTAATGAAACAGGAAGTGTTCAGCCACATGTGAAACGTCAGCCACGACCTGCAACAAATGATGATGCCCAGGTAGGTGTTTTACGAGTAGCATCTGTCGCGGCTATTCCGCGCATCAATAGCTGACAAATGGCGCGAGAATCGATAATCTCAAAAACGAAAAATGATCGTGTTGAGAAAGCTACATCAACATCGATTGCACTCGTACCATATTTACATGCTTTAGGAATTGCACGGCGACGACTTGGAACGTCGGGTACAGTTCTGCCACTGAGCACAGGAGAAATTACGGGACGATGACAGATTTTTGCGCGCGTTCTATTTAGCGAAGAAGCGTCATTCACCAACAGCGGTAGCGTAAACCGGCATAATATGCACTATTGGTGAACAGAAAATCCACGATCGCTGCGACAAGTGGAACATCAGCGATCTTGCCGGGTTAATGTATGGTGCGGCATTATGGGATAAAGGATAATTGGCCCCCATTTTATCAATGGGAATCTAAATGGTGAAATGTATGCTGATTTCCTACGTAATGTTCTACCGATGTTCCTTCAAGATGTTTCCCTGCATGACAGAATGGCGATGTACTTACAACATGTTGGACGTCCGGCACATGACTCGCGTGCGATTGAAGCGATATTGAATGGCATATTTCATGACAGGTGGATTGGTCATCGAAGCACCATACCATGGGCCAAACGTTCAACGGTTCTGACGTTCGAGGTTTTCTTTCTGTGGGAAGAGTTGAAGGATATTTGCTATCGTGATCCACCGATAACGCTTGACAACATGCGTCAGCGTGTTGTCAATGTATGTGCGAACATTACTGAAGGCGAACTACTCGCTGTTAAGAGGAATGTCGTTACACTTATTGGCAAATGCATTGAGGCTGACTTACACCATTTTCAGCATTTATTGCATTAATGTGGTATTTACAGGTAATCACGCTATAACAGCATGCGTTATCAGAAATAAGTTCACAAAGGTACATATATGACATTGGAGCAACAGAAATAAAATGTTCAAACGTACATACTTTCTGTATTTTAATTTTAAAAAAAAAAACCTACCTGTTACCAACTGTTCGTCTAAAGTTGTGAGCCATATGTTTGTGACTATTACAGCGCCATACATCACAAAGCGAAAAACTTGGTCCAACTAAGACAACCATATTTCCTTACGTACTACACCAATATGTAATAAAAATAACCTACGACAGCGCCATCTAGCGGGCTAACCATAGCGCCATCTGGTTTCCCACTTCAAGCTAGACAAGTTTGTTCCTTGTGGTGTTTTTCGTCTGACGCTTATTTTGTGAGATATTTGGCCCAGTCATGATCAGTGGACCACCCTGTATAGCAACCGGTGTTTCCGCCTTTGGTATGGATAACTGCAGCGAAGCATCGTGGCATGGAACCAGTGAGGCCTTGGCAGGTGGCTGGAAGGAACTGGCACCACATCTGCACACACAAGTCACCTAATTCCCGTCAATTCTGTGGAGGGGGACCATGAGTTCTGACACTACATGCAATTATGTCACAGACGTGTTTGATAGGGTTCATATCCAGCGAGTTTCGGGGCCATAACGTCAATTGGAACTTGCCACTGTGTTCCTCGTACCACTGCATCATACTTCTGGCTTTCTGACATGGCGCCCGCCGGAGTGGCCGTGCGGTTCTGGGCGCTACAGTCTGGAGCCGAGCGACCGCTACGGTCGCAGGTTCGAATCCTGCCTCGGGCATGGATGTGTGTCATGTTCTTAGGTTAGTTAAGTTAATTAGTTCTAAGTTCTAGACGACTGATGACCTCAGAAGTTAAGTCGCATAGTGCTCAGAGCCATTTGAACCATATTTCTGACATGGCGCATTGTCTTGCTGAAAAATGTCACGTCAGGAAACACGATGCTCATATGGCCTGCACCAGTGTCCAGTACTCCTTGGCCATCGTGGTACCGTGCACGAGCTTCACTGGACCAATGAATGCCCACGTGAATGTTCCCCAGAGCACAATGGAACCGTCGACAGCTAGTCTCCATCCCCAATTAGAGGTGTGAAGGAGCTGCTCTTTCGGAAGACGCCGTTTTCGTGCCCACATACCGGCGAGGAGGAAGGCATAGGGATTCATCACATCACGCAACACCCAGCCAACGCCCAGTGCAGATGGTCATGGGACATTTTCAGCCACAAGTACCGATGTTTTGTTGTTAACATTGGCACATGAATGGGTCATTGGCTGCGGCTGCCCGTCGATAGGAGTATTTGGTGCAGTGTTTGCCCAGACGCAATTGTACTCTGTCTAGAACAGACGTCTGATGTTTGCTCCACCACAGTTCGCCACCTGTCCTGTTTCACTCATCTGCTCACCTTATGATGTCCGACACCTGTAAAGACTGCTTTCACCACGTGTTCAAGATATTCACTACAGCACTCCTCGAAAGCCCAACACGTCGTACAATTACCGAAATGCTCGTGCCGAGCCTACAAGCCATCACAATCTGGCCATGATCAAATCCGCACGCTCGCTGATTCTGTACACACAGCTTGTGTGTCATTCATCGCCAGATGTCGCTGCTATCGCCTGGGCGCGTTTGTATCGAAAAATGTCGGCAGTCATAATTTTCTGGCTGATAAGCGTCTGTATGTGTAGAATACGGTTCCTTGTAGACTTCGTCAGGTGAGGTCGTAACTGCATTTCTTGTATGCTACATGCGTTGCATACCTACTGAGCTTTACTTAATTTTGCCGTGTTTGTGATTTTGTGTATGCGTTCTGTGTTTTACTAGCTTCCCCTAAAAACCAGAGGCAGTGAACCATCTAGAAACTGACTGAGGATAGGTAAAAGGTCGCGTAACCCACAGCACTTTTTGTTCTAGTTAGTTATCCTCGTCTCTGTTACTTAAAAAATGTATTTATAGCAATACTGAAACTGTTACTTTGTAATACAAAATAGAGGGATGTTGTAGCAAAAATTTAAAAAATTACAGATTTATAGAACCAGAAAAAGCAACTTCCCCAAAAATGAAAAAGCGCAAAACAGGAACATATCAAACATCGCTTCAGTATTTCGTCAAGGTTAAAAATGTGTGTGAAATCTTATGGGACGTGACGGCAAAGGTCATCAGTCCCTAATATTAACCTAAATTATCCTAAAGTCTAACACACACACCCATGCCAGAGGCAGAACTCGAACCTCAGTCGGCACCAGCCGCACAGTCCATGACTGCAGCGTCTAACTTATACAGATGTTTCTTTTATTCGCAAATAACATTTACCATTATCAGTGGGAACATGAAACCCTTGTCTTTGTTCATGATGAAGAATGTTCTAAATGGTTCTAATGGTTCAAATGGTTCAAATGGCTCTGAGCACTATGGGACTTAACATCTGAGGTTATCAGTCCCCTAGAACTTACAACTACTTAAACCTAACTAACCTAAAGACATCACACACGTCCATTTCCGAGACGGGATTCGAAGCTGAGACCGTAGCACTCACGCGGTTCCGGCCTGAAGTGCCTAGAACCACTCGGCCACCATGTCCGGCAAGAATGCTCTACTAGTACAAAATGCCAACAGTAATTACATATATCTTTTATGTTTGTGCATGTAGATAGTACTTCCATCACAAGAAAATGCTCTGGGTGCATAAAAGCACATAAGTTATGAGATCAGAATTTTTTTTATTATTTTCTAAAAATCAGTTTATGTTTTCTAAGAATATAGAATAGGCAATGGAGTAATACTGAAGGATGAGTAGTTCTAATTATGAGCAAAAGAAACAAAGGGAAATCGTCGGCTTCCATTTCCTCTCATAAATTCATTTATGTTTCTTTCCCTGCCTATGTTATCAGTACCACCAATAACCCTACCATTTACGACAATAACCCTACCATTTACTACGTCATTTATGTAGTGTACCGAAACTACACATCAGTAGTTTTGGTAAAGCGCAGCTCTAGGAGTGCCGCTGCACAATGCCGTGGAGTTTGCTGAGTTTAGTGGCTTCTTTGTAGGAACGAGCCATCTTTAGTTTGGCTTGCACCATTACACTTCAGTAACATTGCGATGTTTTAAATACTCTTCGGTAGTGGGAACTTGTGTATAAGCTTCATCAGTAAGTTTAATCCAGAGAAAAAAGTCCATTGACATCAAATCAGTCGTGTCCAACTGAGAAATCCTTCACGTCTGCATCAAATGGTTCAAAACAGTTGCAGCTGTGCGAATATGATGAGCTCCTATGGCAAGTTGGTACCAAGCAACGAAGCGAAGGCAGAAGGATGGAAGTAAAGGACTGTACAAACGAAAGTAACTTCATACATACCTACATCTACCTCTGCATCTATATTTTTCAGATCACTGCGAAGTGCATGACAGTGTGTACTTTTGAGAGTTGGCAGTACTCTCCTAGGATTTCAAGCTTGGCTACAGCGCGCATACACAAGCTCTGGAATCTAAGATAATGTTGTCGCGTTTCGCAACGCACGGATTAATCAGTGGCAGTTTGGAAGCTAGTGTAGGCGCCCGCCTTCTGTGGTGCACACGTGTGTTGGGCGAGGGGTCGTCACCGAGCTACTGTACTACCGTGACCACCAGCAGCGACACAGGATTTGGTATTGAGTGGATATTTCTTATAATTTGAAGCGTGCCTATTAATTTAAAGAAAAGGGTTTGTGTATGTGCGTAGCAGCAGACGGTAATTTTGATAAGGATAGGAGTTGAATTCTTAAGGGAAACCATTGTTACGCGATTAGATTAAATATTGATTTTTGTCATTTACTTCTTTTGTAATTGTTAGGGAATTGTTTCACTATGTATTTAATTGAGAAGTATTTCAGTCTGTCTCAAGAGTTTGATTAATTTGTAATATTGCTTTAATGCTACTTGAGGCAGATTTACATACGAAGCGATTGTTCAAAGAGCTTCTAGCGTTTTGTTAATTGAATGAGAAAGAATCACTTTCAGAATATAGTTGTGGAAAAAAGGAATTACTTGTTTGGGTTATCATTTATCGAGTTTAGATTTGGCCAAACCCTTTCTCTTGTATTATATGCAGTTGTAGTAAGCAGCAGCAGCAGCAGCAGCAACAGCAGGAGCCGCCATACAGAACATGCATTGCACTCAGCATGAATAATAGGTTTTTTTATGTTTTTGTTAAATAATGGAATGCAGCAGATCAAGCAGTGGCAGCAGAAAGACCAAGTAAGTTATTTGCTGGGCACAGGACTTTGTAATAGTAAAGTTAACAAGAGTATAAGCACGAGATTTTCAGTAGAAAACACGAGATAAGAAGATAGAGCTCGCTACTTTCACTTTCTCCCGACATGTCACACAGGATGGTCAGAAACAGTCTGAAAAGCTTTTAATGGAGTTCCAGGTAGGTTGTGCTGAGAAATAAATCGATACGTTGCGCCGTTCTCGAGGTAATTAGACTTGAAGTTTGCAAATAGGCGTGGAAATTACATCGGCACGACGGATACAATTAGCGTCAGTTGCGTAGATGACAGCTCACGAGACTGTTCGGTGTGTGTCTCGGGTTTGATGCTTATAAACATCCGTGTCCAAACTTTGTATCTCCCTCTTGTTGTGTTTTAGGACACAAAAGGAAGGACTCGTTTGCTGACACTGTGCAATAGCACATCGCATGGTGGTCCATTGATAGTGTCCGGGCCAAATGTCTCACGAACTAAGCATCAAACGAAAAAACTACAAAGAACGAAACTCATCTAGCTTGAAGGGAGAAACCAGATGGCGCTATGGTTGCACCACTAGATGGCGCTGCCATAGGTCAAACGGATATCAACTGCGTTTTTTTAAAATAGGAACCCCCATTTTTTATGACATGTTCGTGTAATACATAAAGAAATATGACTGTTTCAGTTGGACCACTTTTTTCGCTTAGTGATATATGGCGCTGTGATAGTCACAAACGTATAATTACGTGGTATCACGTAACGTTCCACAGGTGCGAACGGTATTTGCTTCGTGATACATTACTCGTTTTAAAATGGGCCGTTTACCAATTGCGGAAAATTTCGCTATCATGTTGATGTATGGCTATTGTGATCAAAATGCCGAACGGGCGTGTGCTATGTATGCTGCTCGGTATCCGGGACATCATCCAAGTGTCTTGGCCGTTCGCCGGATAGTTACGTTCTTTAATGAAACAGGAAGTGTTCAGCCACATGTGAAACGTCAGCCACGACCTGCAACAAATGATGATGCCCAGGTACGTGTTTTAGCATCTGTCGCGGCTAATCCGCGCATCAGTAGCAGACAAATTGCGCGAGAATCGATAATCTCAAAAACGAAAAACGACGGTGTTGAGAAAGCTACACCAACATCGATTGCACTCGTACCCTATTTATATGCATTAGGAATTGCATGGCGACGACTTGGAACATCGTGTACAGTTCTGCCACTGAGCACAGGAGAAATTACTGGATGATGAGAGATTTTTTGCACGCGTTGTATTTAGCGAAGAAGCGTCATTCACCAACAGCGGTAGCGTAAATCGGCATAATATGCACTATTGGGGAACACAAAATCGACGATGGCTGCGATAAGTGGAAAATCAGCGATCTTTGCGGGTTAATGTATGGTGCGACATTAAGGGAGAAAGGATAATTGGCCCCCATTTTATCAATGGGAATCTAAATGGTGCAATGTATTCTAATTTCCTAAGTACTGTTCCACCGATGTTACTTCAAGACGTTTCCCTGCATGACAGAATGGCGATGTACTTACAAAATGTTGGACGTCCGGCACGTGGCTTGTGTGCGATTGAAGCGGTATTGAACAGCATATTTCATGACAGGTGGATTGGTCATCGAAGCACCTTACCATGTGCCGAACGTTCAACGGTTCTGACGTTCGAGATTTTCTTTCTGTGGGGAGAGTTGAAGGATATTTGCTATCGTGATCCACCGACAACGCCTGACAACATGCTTCAGCGTGTTGTCAATGCGTGTGCGAACATTACTGAAGGCGAACTACTCGCTGTTAAGAGGAATGTCGTTACACTTATTGGCAAATGCATTGAGGCTGACTTACACCATTTTGAGCATATATTGCATTAATGTGGTATTTACAGGTAATCACGCTATAACAGCATGCGTTATCAGAAATAAATTCACAAAGGTACATGCATGACATTGGAGCAACAGAAATAAAATGTTCAAACGTACATACGTTCTGTATTTCAATTAAAAAAAACCTACCTGTTACCAACTGTTCGTCTAAAGTTGTGAGCCATATGTTTGTGACTATTACAGCGCCATATATCACAAAGCGAAAAACTTGGTCCACATAAGACAACCATATTTCCTTACGTACTACACCAATATGTAATAAAAATAACCTACGACAGCGCCATCTAGCAGGCTAACCATAGCACCATCTGGTTTCCCCCTTCAAGTTTGTTCTAGACAAGTTTGTTCATTGTGTTTTTTTTTTCGTTTGACGCTTATTTTGTGAGATTTTTGGCCCGGTCACGATCAGTGGAACACCCTGTATAGCAACCGGTGTTTCCGTCTTTGGTATGGATAACTGCAGTGAAACATCGTGGCATGGGACCAGTGAGGCCTTGACAGGTGGCTGGAAGGAACTGGCACCACATCTGCACACACAAGTCACCTAATTCCCGTAGATTCTTTGGAGGGGGACCATGAGTTCTGACACTACATGCAAGTATGTCACAGACGTGTTTGATAGGGTTCATATTCAGCGAGTTTCGGGGCCATAACGTCAATTGGAACTTGCCACTGTGTTCCACGTACCACTGCATCATACTTCTGGCTTTCTGAAATTGCGGCCGCCGAAGTGGCCGTGCGGTTCTAGGCGCTACAGTCTGGAGGCGTGCGACCGCTACGGTCGCAGGTTCGAATCCTGCCTCAGGCATGGATGTGTGTCATGTTCTTAGGTTAGTTAAGTTTAATTATTTCTAAGTTCTAGGCGACTGATGACCTCAGAAGTTAAGTCGCTTAGTGCTCAGAGCCATTTGAAACATTTTTCTGACATGGCGCGTTGTCTTGCTGAAAAATGTCACTCACGTCAGGAAACACGATGCTCATATGGCCTGCACCAGTGTCCAGTACTCCTTGGCCATCGTGGTACCGTGCACAAGCTTCACTGGACCCGTGAATGCCCACGTGAATGTTCCCCAGAGCACAATGGAACCGTCGACAGCTAGTCTCCATCCCCAATTAGAGGTGTGAAGGAGCTGTTCTTTCGGAAGACGCCGTTTTCGCGCCCACACACCGGCACGAGGAGGAAGGCATAAGGATTCATCACATCGCACAACACTCAGCCAACGCCCAGTGCAGATGGTCATGGGACATTTTCAGCCACACGTACCGATGTGTTGTTGTTAACATTGGCACATGAATGGGACATTGGCTGCGGTTGCCCGTCGATAGGAGTATTTGGTGCAGTGTTTGCCCAGACGCAATTGTACTCTGTCCGGAACAGACGTCTGATGTTAGCTCCACCACAGTTCGCCACCTGTCGTGTTTCACTCATCTGCCCACACTATGATGTCCGACATCTGTAAAGACTGCTTTCACCACGTGTTGAAGACATTCACTACAGCACTCCTCGAAAGCCTAACACGTCGTACAGTTACCGAAATGCTCGTGCCGAGCCTACAAGCCATCACAATCTGGCCTTGATCAAATCCGCACGCTCGCTGATTCTGTACGCACAGCTTGTGTGTCATTCATCGCCAGATGTCGCTGCTATCGCCTGGGCGCGTTTGTATCGAAAAATGTCGGCGGTCATAATTTTCTGCCTGATCAGTGTCTGTATGTGTAGAATACGGTTCCTTGTAGACTTCGTTAGGTGACGTCGTAACTGCATTTCTTGTATGCTACATGCGTTGCACACCTACTGGGCTTGGCTTTACTTAATTTTCCCGTGTTTGTGTTTTTGTGTATGCGTTCTGTGCTTTACTAGCTTCCCCTACAAACCACAGGCAGTGAACCATCTAGAACACACGTCCATGCCCGAGGCTGGATTCGAAGCTGCGACCGTAGCACTCAATCGGTTCCGGACTGAAGTGCTAGAACCACTCGGCCACCATGTCCGGCAAGAATGCTCTACTAGTACAAAATGCCAACAGTAATTACATATATCTTTTATGTTTGTCCATGTAGATAGTACTTCCATCAGAAGCAATTGCTCTGGGTGCACAAAAACACATAAGTTATGAGATCAGAAATTTTTTATTATTTTTTAAAAATCAGTTTATGTTTTCTGTGAATATAGAATAGGCAGTGGACTAATACTGAAGGATGAGTAGTTCTAATTATGAGCAAAAGAAACAAAGGGAAATCGTCGGCTTCCATTTCCTCTCATAAATTCATTTATGTTTCTTTCCCTGCCTATGTTATCAGTACCACCAATAACCCTACCATTTACGACAATAACCCTACCATTTACGACGTCATTTATGTAGTGTACCGAAACTACACAACAGTAGTTTTGGTAAAGCGCAGCTCTAGGAGTGCCGCTGCACAATGCCGTGGAGTTTGCTGAGTTTAGTGGCTTCTTTGTAGGAACGAGCCATCTTTAGTTTTGTAAGTAGGATGTTTAGGTTTTTTATTGGTAACGCCGCCGCCACGTAGCGCTCTGTACGAAAATCACTGGCTGTGCCGTGTGCAGTCTGTGGCTGGTTGGCATTGTTGTAATACTCGCCATTGTAGTGTTGGGCAGCGGCAGCTGGATGCTAACAGCGCGTAGCGTTGCGCAGTTGGAGGTGAGCCGCCAGCAGTGGTGGACGTGGGGAGAGAGATGGCGGAGTTTTAAAATTTGTAAGAATTGGTGTCACGAACTGATTTATTTATATATTATGACTATTAAGGTAAATACATTGCCTGTTCTGTATTAAAATCTTTCATTTGCTAACTATGCCTGTCAGTAGTTAGTGCCTTCAGTAGTTTGAATATTTTATTTAGCTGGCAGTAGTGGTGCTCACTGTATTGCAGTAGCTCGAGTAACGAAGATTTTTGTGAGGTAAGTGATTTCTGAAAGGTATAGGTTAATGTTAGTCAGGGCCATTCTTTTGTAGGGATTTTTGATAGTCAGATTGCGTTGCGCCAAAAATTATTGTGTGTCAGTTTAAGCACAGTCGAGTAATAATTTTACAAAGGGTACGTTTCATATGTCGACCCTTAGCCAAGGATACCTCACTGGAATCT
This sequence comes from Schistocerca gregaria, assembly GCF_023897955.1. NCBI lineage: Eukaryota > Metazoa > Arthropoda > Insecta > Orthoptera > Acrididae > Schistocerca > Schistocerca gregaria. The sequence goes on along the minus strand of NC_064921.1, from coordinate 129,645,575 downwards.
TCTGATTTTTTTTCTTGTAGTTTGTGTAGTTAGTGTAGCCTTTGTTTATTGCTAGCGCGTAATCATAGAGAGAATTTCCTTTGTAGTTGTAGTCTTTCATTGTTGTACAGTACAACAGTTGTGGCATGCATGTAGAGTTGCACCAAGTATTTCGATGCTGCGCTTGCAATTAACCAGATATTATTTTCAGTGATATGTTAATGTGTTCTCTTATTTTTGCTTTTCAAATTGTGCTTTTTTGTGTTGTCGTGTGAAATATTGTGACAATAATGGCGTCTGAGAAACGTAATAGTAGGCTCCAAAGTAAACTGAGAAATGACAGTGAAGACGAAAGCAGTGTGTTAACGTCACCATGTAATGAATTCACTAATGTTCAAAGTAGTAATTTGGTAATAGCGCATAGGGAAATGGAGCGAGTTGCAAATAATGGTGTAGGCAGTGAAACAATTAGTGAACAGGGAAGCATTATCGATCGATCGGTGGGAAACAGCTCGCCTCAGGTTTCCGAAATGACAGGACACAATCTTGCAAATACTGTAGATTCAGATTTAGCGTCCTCACCGTTTTCTCAAATAAGTCAAGACACACTTTCTGTTTTCCAAACTGCGAATATTGCCGGTTCAAATGCATTGCCAAATAGCACTAAGGAACATGTTTCAGACACCAGTGCATTGTTATTACAATTAATGCAACAAATGGGACAAAAGCTTCAAACGTTAGACACAATGGAACAAAATCTTCAAAAGTTAGACACAATGGAACAAAATCAGAGACAAACACAGCAAAAGCTTCAAAAGTTAGACACAATGGAACAAAATCAGAGACAAGCACAGCAAAAGCTTCAAAAGTTAGACACAATGGAACAAAATCTTCAAAAGTTAGACACAACGCTTGAACAAAATCAGAAACAAATGGGACAGAATCTTCAAAAGTTAGACACACTGGAAGAAAATCTTCGGAAGTTAGACACCACACTTGAACAAACACGTGAAGATTTAACTACTGAGTTACATAACATTGAATCGAAATGTCAAAAAATCTGTAATGACATAAAAACACAAATTTGTGAGCATTTCCAACCCATTTTTTCGCGGCATGGAAATGCATTACAGAATCACGAAGCAGCCATAAAAGAATTGCAAACTATTGTTCGTGAAAATCACGACACCTTGCAAGCTAAAATGGACTCAGTTGCATCCACCGATTCGGTTACGCAACTTGCAAGAACTCAGGAAAACTTAAAGGACACAGTAGATTCGATTTCAACACAAATGGACACTCTGAAACTTGGTTCAGAAAAACACACTGAGGAAATGTGTTCACTATCGGAGAAAGTAGCCGAACTTTCGGATCAGTTCACTAATTTATCTACGAAGGTAGATGATAATCTGAATGACACAAAACCGGTATTCTTTAATGACACAGAAGAGTACGAACAAATTAGGAAATTCAAACAAAGTCTGAATCAAATTAGTACGCAACACCAAAGAGAAATCCGGGAAGTACAAGATCAGCTGTCACAGGTAATACAACAATTATGTATTTCAGAGGACACTCGCGCTCCAATACGGGAAGAGGGACACAGAAATACGGAACAGCCACAAAATAATAACACAGGGCACTTCGAAAATTATGAAAGAAATTGGCAAGGTGCACCGAATTTTCAGATGGAACTGCCGACACGACGTAACAATGAACGATATGCTACCCGCCGACACGATGATTTTGACTATAAGCTGTTCATTACTACACGTAAATTCAAAACATTTAAGAATTCTGGCAACGACATTCATCCACAAGCGTGGCTCCACCAATTCTCTCATTGTTTTCCTCCCAACTGGTCACTAGAGCACAGATTAGAATTTATGTGTGGCTACTTAGAGAATGAACCAGCTGTAAGAATGCGATCGGTCATTCACGATTGCCACAGTGAAGGAGAATTTCACCATGCCTTCCTCTCAGCATATTGGTCCCAAGCCACACAAGACCGAGTAAAACATAGCATCATGATGATGAAACACTTTGAACGATCTGAATTTTCCAGTCTTGTCAAATATTTTGAAGACATGTTGCATAAGAATCAATATCTTTCAAACCCATACAGCCCTTCAGAACTGATCCGCATTTGCTTAATGAAATTGCCGGAACATTTACGTCACATTATTTTGGTAGGACGTTGCAAAGACGACACTGAAGCTTTTCAGGGACTGTTACAAGAACTGGAAATTGACACTGACAATCGCGGAACGCGAAAACAGGAGCACAACAATTACAGGTCACACCTGTTACAATTCTGCGATGACAGAAATAATACACAACAAGGCTATTCGTACAACGTAAATCGTGACCAAAACAGACACCACCCGTATGACAACCGTTGGCAGAGTAGTAATTATTACAGGGAAAGATCACCTCTCCGCAGGAATGACTATCACAGAGACAATCAGAGAAACAGACAATATGGAAACCAAAATAATTATTATCAAGGGAGACGGAATAACTTAAGACGCAACGGTCCAGCGCGCAGTTACGATTCATGGAGAAATTCTCCACCACGTGACCGACAAGAAAGAAACTATGGAATCTACCGACATGACGACACACGATATGATCGTAACGACAGACCTGAATTGCAGCAGAACTGGCGGGAATCAAACAGAGCAGGGCCCTCTCGACATGGTGAAATTGTAGAAGTTAGGTCTCCAAATCCCATTAACGACTCGCGCCAACAAAGACACAATAGGCAATGACTCACACCGCTGGCAGCCACAAAACGTACGCATGAAACTGACGACGCAGCTGCCGTAGCTAGTAATTACGTAAAAATGGAAGACATTAGGGACATCTTACTCCAGGAACAGGACGTAAAACATAACAACATTGCATATCCTGTGATTCACATTACAGTAAATGACGTAAAATTTACGGCAGTACTTGACTCAGGCAGTCCCATTTCAGTAATTAGTGAAACAGCTTTTAGTAAATGCAGCAAATCGAAAGATTGTCCCACACTTCCGTTACGCAAGATTAAATTACAAGGTGCAGTCATTGGAAAAAGTGTAGATGTACGCCAACAAACCAACTTAGAATTCTTTTGTCAAAGCCACAGCTTCTCTATGAATTTTCTTATTGTTCCGTTATTGTCGACGGAAATTATACTGGGAGTAGACTTTTTGAATGAATACAAAGTAATCTTAAACTTTCACGATGCTGAAATAAGTTTAGAGAAAGAAGGTAAGTCAATAGCTTTGAAATTTGAAGATTGGCTCTCAAACCATGACGAGGAAATTAATCGGCTTTACCTTCTGTTAGACAACAGTTCCGAATTTTCTACGGAACTAGTCACTAACAATCACTCTGCAAGTACTGACAGGGATGATATCGACGGCATATTTGAAACTAATGAGTTAATTCAGAATAAAATTCAAAAATTGAGAATTGTAATGACACTGATAGGCAGGACCTTTTTGAGATTTTACAAGAACATTCCACAGTTTTTACTCACAAAACAGGAACAATCAAGGGATTTCAATACCAATTTCGTGTTCGTGAGCATACTAAATTTTGTGTTAGACCATACGTAATTCCTGCACATTATAGGGACCGTGTTAGAACAGAAATACAATCTATGCTTGACGAGGGCATTATTGAGCCTGCAGTAAGCTCATACAACAATCCATTACATGTTGTTGAGAAGAAAAATGGATCGATCAGGCTTGTCTTAGATTATAGACAAATCAATACTATCATTATTCCTGAAACAGACAGGCCGCAAACGTTGGAAGAACTTCAAAATTTTAATGGTGTAAAAGTGTTGTCTTCCATTGATCTCAGATCCAGCTTTTATCAGATCGAACTTCAGCCAGAATGTAGAAAATACACAGCTTTCCTTTGTTTCGGCGTTTGTTATCAGTTTCGGAAACTTCCTTTTGGGTTGAACATTTTTTCGGCGGCATTCATTCGCGGGCTTAATTCCATATTACCTGAGTTCTTAAAACGTCACATCACCTTATATGTGGACGATATTTTGATAACAGAAGCCTCATGGGAACAACATAATCGCATCCTCAACAGCGTGTTACGTATTTTTGCAGAATCTGGAATTACAGTTAACTTGGAAAAGTCTGAATTCGGTAGGACAAAGGTGAAGTTTTTGGGACATATTATTTCTTCTGAAGGCATTCAGCCGGATCCTGAAAAGTTGGAAGCAATCAGAGCCATTCCAGTTCCATCCACAAAAAAACAAGTCCGCAGTTTTCTAGGTCTCGTAAATTTTTACCGTCGTTTTCTGAATATGCAAATTCTAGTTACACCAAAACTTTGTTCTCTCACTGGAAAAAATACTATTTGGAACTGGGACGAACAAGCACAGTTGGAATTCAATTCTTTGAAAGAATCGTTACTTAACGCGCCAATACTAGCTCATCCAGATCTCTCACAAGATTTTTGCCTTAGCACGGATTCTTCTAAAGTCGGTCTTGGTGGCCATTTATTTCAAGAAGCCACAGAAAATGACATTACTGTTCAGAAAACCATTGCTTTTGCGAGCCGAGTGCTGACAAAATCTGAAAAAAATTATTCCATTACTGAATTAGAAGCTTTAGCTATCGTTTGGGCATTTAACAAATTCCGTTTCTTTCTTTATGGTAAGCACGTAAAAGTATACAGTGACCATCGTGCATTACAATTTCTTATGTCTTCAAAATTAAATCATGACAGGTTAAAACGTTGGGCATTGTTTCTGCAAGAATTCCACTTCACAATAGTCTACATTCCCGGCAAGAAGAACATTGTTGCGGACGCACTGTCACGCGCACCGGCTGGGCTTGAGAAAAGTAACACAGAAAGCAACCTCGAGAGAAATTTCAGTATTCTTTACATCCAGAAAGTCGCCTTCGAAAACTTCATCACCACATCTTTAAAGGACATTGCTCATGAACAAGATAAAGATCCGATTTGCAAAGACATCAAAAGTAAATGGCATGAAAAGACACACACACAGATTCGGCATTATTATCTGGTTAGAAACAACATACTGTTCAAACGATGCACTGTTGATGACAAGCTATGGGTAGTTTGCATTCCAGACGATTTTGTTAATAAGCTCATTTGGTACATTCATTTCAGCTATGCACATTTTGGTCCACGAAAATGTTATCATATTCTTCGAACGACTTGTTATTTTAACAATATGGAAAAGAGAATTCGAAGAGTCTTGTCTATTTGTAAACTTTGTCAAAAGGCGAAACCATCTACTGTCTCTCATCGTGCTCCATTGTTTCCTATCATTCCTTCTAAATTAAAAGAATTTGCTGCTGTTGATCTCTTGGGACCGCTTGTCAGAACATCTAATGGATTCTCGTACATTCTAGTTGCTGTTGAACTTACTTAAAAATTTGTTTCTTTCACTCCGTTACGTAAAGCCACTGGACGGTCTGTATCCAACGCCTTTGTTAGAAATTTGTGACAGCTACACGATTATATCACGACGCTACTAATGAGTGACAATTTACAATGTTGCTTTTGCGGTGTATCTGTTTTATATCTGCAGTTTTTCTGAATAATTCTGGAAAGTAAAACATGTTTTACTAGTAACTTTTGTGGTATAGCTACAATGAGACAGCCTTTTCGTAGCACAACAATACGTTACAGTACAGTACTTACTTCATCACGGCAATAAGCGTAGTAACTACGATATCTATACGCAAAGCATTTCACTTTTGTTTATCATGAGGTAAGTACATTGACTTCTGCAGAACTTAGTTTTCAGAGGACGATAACTACGACACTTCCACAGAGATTATCTTACAACAAGACGCACAGTTAAGCGCTACCCTTACACGTATTTGAGTGATTAATTTTGTACTTAAACATTTATTCTTAAAGATATTTGAAGTACAATGATACAAAGGTTTTCCATGATACATTCCATTCCATTGCTGTAATCTGCAACACCTGAGGATATAATTACATTAATCCTCAGGGGGGTACACGCCTACTTTGTGTACCATGTGTATGGCAAGCACAAGGAGCCCTAGCTAATATGGTATTTGTTTATACAGCTTTACACATCGGTACCATATTTCTCTAACACATAAATTACACAGCTATCTGATCATTTAACTGAGAGAGACAAACATTTACTTTACTGCATCAGTGACAGATGTTTACGTAATTACACCATTGGATAACTTCACACTTACAAAGTTGTATTTTGTGAACTGTTCATATTTTTTCGGAACCATTGTGATACTATGAGAGCTTTGAATGACATATTTGGTATGGGATCTCGATTTTTAAAGTACGTTTGAGGCAGATGACACTTTTGACATAAGCAGAGAATTTTTTTTAGGTTTTGAAATTATTGGAGGAAGCTACGGAGATTTTGAGAATTTGACTGTGGTGTTATGATGTTATTATTACGACGGTGATGTGAATTATGCTGCTGAAGTATGCTTAAGCCGATGCTATATGAGTTATTTGGTTATGCTACGTATCTGTTATGATGACATATTGAAGAAGTGTCGACGAATATACATATGTGTAATAAGGTAAGGAATAATGAGTAGTGGTTAGGACTCTGGTTTGTGAAAAAGGATGTTGGAAACCAAGAATCGTATTTTAAGAGTTATGAAATGTGTGTATACGCGTGAATGTATCACAAGGCCGCCAAAAATTTTTGGACACTGTTATATTAATAGAATTTTGTTTCTACAGATGTGTAACGCAAATTCTTGACATGTGAAATTTTTTACATGAGACTGCCACTGTAGCGGAAACTGGTGTCGTAAATATTTCGTTAAGACAGTTAAGTGACCACCTGCACGTAATGCGTCGTGGGCACCCAGCTGCGCGACAACCACCTGACAAAAGAAAGCCATTAGTATGTGCCTTTCAGAGGCACAGGTAAAAAAAAAGGGCCATTATCCTGTCTATTGACATTCCTTTGTAGAAAGCACCGCTAATACGACACGCTCATTACTGAGAAAGATACTTACCTGTACATCTGACACCTGATTATAACAAACGTCTTTCTACGAGAGTTGAGAGAATTCTACTAACTTATGAAATGTCACATGACTATTGAATGATATTTTTATGCTTTGTCCATAGTTGCTTATTTCATTTGATATCTGTTTTCCAGCTGTGTTGCATCATTGATTTTATAAAATAAAAGTAAATGCATTTGCTAATGTGAAAACTTTCTGTCAACAGATCTGTTAAATAATAACTTTATGATCCACATTCTTAAAAACAAAAGGAGCACTTGGAAAGGAAAGAACAATAAGAAGGGACTAGTAACAGGAACTGCATACATAATTTTCTTTTCAAGTACTTGGTAATTTATTTCATAGAATAAGTTGTGGTCCACCACTTTAATTACATAGACATTAAGATGTGATTATAACTTTCTCTTATCTGCATTGTTGTCTTTAGTGTACTATTTTTCCTGCTTGTGGGTTTGTCATGTTTAGATACAAGTTATTACATTTACTGCTGCTTGCTTTGCGTTTTTTGGGGTCATTGCTGTTTGTATTAATTGTTTTGTGCTGCTGCATTGCCTCGTCCCTTAGTTAAGCATCTGAGCTCAGTAGATTTAAGTTAGCTTAAGAGGGGGTAGCCTATATAAGAGAATGATTTGCGATGGATTGGAAGAAATGCATTGAGCAGTTATACGAAAAAAGTGCAGAAATCAGGTATAGATAAGACTTCTTGGAAATAATGAAGAACGAAGGGAGATCTCCGAGAAGTAAAGAAAGTTTTGTTTGCAAAATACTGCAGTAAAACAAACCCTATCCTTTCCTTGTGTTATCCCACTATGTGTTTGTGTACCCTTGTGTATTTGTTTTCTTCCTGTCTCTGTGTGCTGTTTCATAGAATTTTTTCTCTTCTAATACTAAGCTACATTCACTATGATGAGAAATACTGTTATCCTCAAATATAATTTGCATTAATAACATGCTATTTACTTTGTAAAGATGTTTAAACATTATTTATTCTGTTTTGTTCTAATGCTCATGTGTGAAGTTGATGTTTCAAAAGTTATTCTGATTTTTTATGTATGTACTTATGTCGTAATTTTCGTAACACTGATGTATTTGCTATTTCGATTCTTTTGTAAAGCCTGTACTGCTGCAAATGTTATGTTCTTTAAAGATGTATTTTGTACCTTTGTTATTGCATTCTTATGTTATAAAATTGTAATTGACACCAGTTCAACAAATTAAGTAACTTGTAAATTACATTTCACTGCACTCGTTTCTGTTGGTCATAGTATATGGACAATATGTGCGAAGTAGCGACTGATAGTGTTTGCACGTGTATTAATAATTCAGTAAGGGACTCGATAACAGCATTGCTGGTTGTAAGGACATTTCAGAAACAAATTTTGTGAGTGCACAAGTGGTGGTTATGGACTTGCTATATTATCCGCAAGACTCTTCAATGGTGATTGTGCGCCTGCACAGTCGCAACAGATGGCTGCTGGCTATCTCTACAAGGACTACAGTGGGTCTACACCTTTGATGACCCACCAATACCATTATTTCTACAAGGACTGCCGTGGGTCTGCACCTCTGGTGGCCCACCAATACCGTTATCTCTACCAGGACTACAGTGGGTCTGCTCTGTGATGACCTAAGTACCAATAGTCTTCAACTTCGACTGACTGTGCTGGGCTTTTGCTCTGTTGTGGCCCATTACCTGTCTGCATGTCAAGAGTCAGCACTGTCTTTCTGTTGGAAGGACAACACAACTTCTTCAAGACTGCATGGAAATCCACTACTTCTGTGTGCATTTTCTTTTAATGCTCAGAATTTGTGCATAAAATTGTAATTAATACTGTGATGAATGACCAGGACTGCCTTTATGAACTGTGAGAAAATTTTAGCTTTTGACCAACATTGTATCGACAAGTGTGTGCATTTCATTTCTTTGTCATTGTAATTATGAGAAAATTTTTCCAATCTGTATTGGCCACTGCCCAAAACAATTTGTAAATTTTTTTGTGGGGAGCATGGGGGCTATGTAAGTAGGATGTTTAGGTTTTTTATTGGTAACGCCGCCGCCACGTAGCGCTCTGTACGAAAATCACTGGCTGTGCCGTGTGCAGTCTGTGGCTGGTTGGCATTGTTGTAATACTCGCCATTGTAGTGTTGGGCAGCGGCAGCTGGATGCTAACAGCGCGTAGCGTTGCGCAGTTGGAGGTGAGCCGCCAGCAGTGGTGGACGTGGGGAGAGAGATGGCGGAGTTTTAAAATTTGTAAGAATTGGTGTCACGAACTGATTTATATATTATGACTATTAAGGTAAATACATTGTCTGTTCTGTATTAAAATCTTTCATTTGCTAACTATGCCTGTCAGTAGTTAGTGCCTTCAGTAGTTTGAATATTTTATTTAGCTGGCAGTAGTGGTGCTCACTGTATTGCAGTAGCTCGAGTAACGAAGATTTTTGTGAGGTAAGTGATTTCTGAAAGGTATAGGTTAATGTTAGTCAGGGCCATTCTTTTGTAGGGATTTTTGATAGTCAGATTGCGTTGCGCCAAAAATTATTGTGTGTCAGTTTAAGCACAGTCGTGTAATAATTTTACAAAGGGTACGTTTCAGTTTGGCTAGCGCCATTACACTTCAGTAACATTGCGATGTTTTAAATACTCTTCGGCTGTGGGAACTTGTGTATAAGCTTCATCAGTAAGTTTAATCCAGAGAAAAAAGTCCATTGACATCAAATCAGTCGTGTCCAACTGAGAAATCCTTCACGTGTGCATCAAATGGTTGAAATGGCTCTGAGCACTATGGGACTTATCATCTGATTTCATCAGTCCCCTAGAACTTAGAACTACTTAAACCTAACTGACCTAAGGACATCACATATCCATTCTCGAGGCAGGATTCGAACCTGCGACCGTAGCGGTAGCGCGGTTCCAGACTGTAGACTGTAGCCCCTAGAACCGCTCGGTCACGCCGGCCGGCACACGTCTGCAGCAATACTGAGCAATCCATCTGGTGTGGTGGAGGGTATTCCTAGTACCAGTAGCTGGCTGCTGTGACCAAGCGGTTCTAGGAGCTTCAGTCCGGAACGGCACTGCTGCTACGGTCGCAGGTTCGAATCCTGCCTCGGGCATGGATGTGATGTCCTTAGGTTAGTTAGGTTCAAGAAGTTCTTAGTCTAGGGGACTTATGACCTCAGATGTTAAGTCCCATAGTGCTTAGAGCCATTTGAACCATTTAGTACCATTAACGTATCCTCCCTTCCGTGTTCCACTAGAGAATGGAGCATGGGAAGAATAATTGTAGGCAAACCTATTTTTAGCTCTAATTGCTCTAATTTTATCGTCGTGGTCATTTTGCAAGACATGTGTGGGAGAAAGTAGTACATTGATCGACACTTTCTGGAAAGTATTCTGTCGAAATTTCAATAGCAAACCTGTTCTTGATTCACAAAATCTATCTTATGACGTCTAAAACTGGAATTTATAGAGAATTTCTGTAACGCTCGCGCGCCGGCCGCGGTGGTATCGCCGTTCTAGGCGCTCAGTCCGGAACTGCGCGACTGCTACGGTCGCAGGTTCGAATCCTGCCTCGGACATGGATGTGTGTCATGTCTTTAGATTAGTTACGTTTAAGTAGTTCTAAGTTCTAGGGGACTGATGACCTAAGATGTTAAGTCCTATAGAGCTCAGAGCCATTTGAACCATTTTGTAACGCTCGCGCATTGACTAAACGATACCGGAACGAAATGCTTCTCTCATCTTTCCATCTTTTCTATCCCTCCTATTAATCTTCCCTGTTAAGCGTCCCAGAGTGATGAACAATAGTCAAGAAACGGTCGAACAACTGCATTGTAAGCCACTTCCTTCATGAATGAGCTTCATTTCCTTGATATTCTAATTATGATTGTCAGCCTGGCATTTTATTTTCCTACTATTTATTTGGTCTTTCCATGCGATGTCCCTTTGGATACTTAGTCACAGATATATTGCGGTAGATAATACTTCCATCAATTTTTTATCAGTAGTGTGGTTGTATAGTATAATGGATTTATTTTCCTATGTTTGCACAATATGATAAATTATTTACGTTCATGGTCAACTGCCAACACGAAGAAATTTAGTATCCAATGACTGAAATATTAATAAGTGACAAATACAAACAGTCAGTCCCTACAAACTGTGAGTTTTTGAAATGTCAAAGACTCGGTTTATTGGTAGGATAACGGGAAAATGCAGAATATTTATAAAGAGATACTTTACAAAACCCTACCTGTGACATATTCTAAGAAGTGTTTGGACCCTTACCAAATAGTCGTAACAGGAAATACTAATCGCATACAGAGAAGAACGGCACGAATGGCGGGCAGGTTGGGCCATTTATTAATTTGTTTAATCATATGGCTTGGGCCCGCCGTCGGGCAGGCCATTCGCCGGCTACCGGTCTTGCATTTGACGCCACTTCGGCGACCTGCGGTCGATGAAGGTGATAGGATGATTATGAGGACAGCAAAACACCAAGTCCCTGAGCGGACAAAATTCCACCAACCAACCGGAAATCTAACCCGGGCCCAGAGGATTGACAATCCGTAACGCTGACCATTTTTTGTTTGTTCTTTTGTTTTTTTTTAATCTCATTTTGTTTGTGTTTGTTCGTTGCTTCTGCTCTTGTAGGACGTCGCAAGACGCCCGTTTCAGTTCGTCATTGATCAATTAATTCAGTTTTTTTTATTACAGAGGGCAGCTAACCCTCTCACCGAGCACGCTGAGTTAACCGTGCTGGAGCCATTCAGCTACAGGGAGCGGACTGTTTGAGACTTGGGAGAAAGTCACAATACTGAAATGGCACTCGCTTCGACATAGATGGCAACTATTCCGCGAACTCAGACTTTTCAAGTTTCAAGACCCAGTATTACCCGAGGTCATGTCCGCAAAGACAAGGTTAGCCTAATTAAATCCATTTCACAGTGTCATGTATGCTGTTAATTTTCCCGCTCTCCATACGCAAATTGAACTTCAGTAGGTGGGAGGACCTATTGTCGTATACTTCAGTTCTTAATGTACACATGTAGATGCTGATGGAGACGTCTGTCGTTCTTTTAACAAAAGCTCCCTTCCATCACGTAGGCGGACACCACTCACTGCATAGTAGTATCGGTATGGAATACATAAAAGCTGGTGCACAATCGTAACGCTCATTGAGTGAAACGAAACCTGCTCTCACCTGTTGATCAGAGACTGTTCATTGGCGCTGCTAATTTAATTCATTATACAGCCAGCAACCAACTGCAGTATTTCCTGCTCCAGTTTGAAGTTAGAATACTAAGTACATATCACTTCTAATTGAAATAATAGCAGTAAGTTTCTTTTTGTCTTACAATAACCTTTTACCGTTTCCCATGACTGGCTTACTAGTTAGGATATTTTTATTTTATTTTATATGTTTTTGTTTCCCTTTGAAACGGGCGCACACAATTAAAGGGCAGCCACTCACAGAGGTCCAGCGAGGGCTGTAATTACACTAGCCAACAGTGAAAATGTAACTAGCGTGAAATAAATGTTTGTTAACTGTACCGACCGCGCTGATAATTACAACAACAACGAAACACTCGAATTAGCTCTCGTTTCCAAGTTAAAAAAGGATGCATTTAGTTATAATTACATTTTATCAGCATTCATTGACACTCCCATCTATTTCAGGATTCAAAATCGCGCTGAAGGTAGACGGAGTGATGAAGTTCCAGGCAATAATAGCTGCGTGGATTTCGTCGCTGTTTTTAGCCATGGCCTTAGCAACAAGGGGAGGGGAATAGGAGAGAAGAAAGGAGCACGTCTAAGGGATGATTCTCAGCCTTCAAGGTCCGGGCAATCGCACAGGGTGGGCTTATTGGTATTTGGGATCTCCTATGTTAGGCGCGTAAGGTGGCCCCTTAGGGATATAGCGGCTAAGGAGTGGAAGAAATCCAGTGTGCACTCAGTGTGCATTCCAGGTGGAGTCATTCCTGATGTGGAAAGGGTCCTTCTGGATGCCATAAAGAGCACAGGGTGCAGCCAGCTGCAGGTGGTGGCACATGTCGGCACTAATGACGTGTGTCGCTTTGGATCTGAGGAAATTATCTCTGGATTCCACCGGCTATCTGATTTGGTGAAGGCTGCCGGTCTTGCTTAGGAGATGCAGGCAGAGCTCACCATCTGTAGCATAGTTGACAGAACCGACTGCGGGCCTTTGATGCAGAGCCGGGTGGAGGGTCTGAATCAGAGGCTCAGATGGTTTTGCGACCGTGTTGGGAGAAGATTCCTTGACTTGCGCCATAGGGTGGTGGGGTTTCGGGTTCCGCTGAATAGGTCAGGAGTTCACTACACTCAGCTGGCGGCTACACGGGTAGCGGATTCAGTATGGCGTGGACTGGGCGGTTTTTTAGGTTAGAAGGCCTCGGGAAAGTACGGGGTGGGCTGCAATCTCAAAGGGTGCATGGCAAATACAGGATGTGCTTGGATCAAGGAACAGTCGAAATTGTAGTTGTAAATTGTTGTGCTGGGAAAGTCCCTGAGCTTCAAGCTCTAATAGAAAGCACAGAAGGTGAAATCGTTATAGGTACAGAAAGCTGGCTAAAGCCTGAAATAAGTTGTGCAGAAATTTTCACGAAGTATCAGACGGTGTTCAGGAAAGATAGATTAGGCAGAATTGGTGGTGGAGTGTTTGTGTCTGTCAGTAGTGGTTTATCTTGTAGTCAAGTAGAAGTAGATACTCCGTGCAAATTGGTGTGAGTGGAGGTTATACTTAACAGCGGAACTAAGTTAATAATTGGGTCCTTCTAGTGACCCCCAGACTCCGATGAAATAGTTGTTGAACAATTCAGAGAAAATTTGAGTCTCGTAACAAATAAATACGCCAATCATACGGTTATAGTTGGTGGGGACTTCTTCAAAACCCGTGGTAGGCAGAAAACATCTTCCAAGATTGTCCTAAATGCTTTCTCCGAAAATTATTTCGAGCAGTTAGTCCATGAACCCACGCGAATTGTAAATGGTTGAGAAAACACACTTGACCTCTTAGCCACAAACAATCCAGAGCTAATAGAGAGCATCTTGACTGATACAGGGATTAGTGATCACAAGGTTATTGTAGCTAGGCTCAATACAGTTTCTTCCACATCCACCAGAAACAAACGCAAAATAATTTTATTTAAGAAAGCGGATAAAGTGTCACTAGAAGCCTTCCTAAGAGACTATCTCCATTCCTTCAGAACTTACTATGCAAATGTAGACGAGATGTGGCTCAAATTCAAAGATATAGTAGCAACAGAAATTGAGATATTCATACCTCATAAATTGGTAAGAGATGGAACGGATCCCCCGTGGTACACAAAAAAGGTCCGAACGCTGTTGCAGAGGCAACGGAAAAAGCATGCGAAGTTCAGAAGAACGCGAAATCCTGAAGATGGGCTAAAATTTACAGACGCGCGAAATTTGGCACGTACTTCGATGCGAGATGCCTTTAATAGGTTCCACAACGAAACATTGTCTCGAAATTTGGTAGAAAATCCGAAGAAATTCTGGTCGTATGTAAAGTACACAAGCGGCAAGACGCAGTCAATACCTTCGCTGCGCAGTGCCGATGGTACTGTTATCGACGACTGTGCCGCTAAAGCGGAGTTATTGAACCCAGTTTTCCGAAATTCCTTTACCAGGGAAGACTAATGGAATATTTCAGAATTTGAAACACGAACAGCTCCTAGTTTCTTAGAAGTAGATATCTTAGGGGTTGCAAACCAACTCAAATCGCTTGATATGGGCAAGTCTTCAGGTCCAGATTGCATACCGATTACGTTCCTTTCAGATTACGCTGATACAATAGCTCCCTACTTAGCAATAATATACAACCGTGTCAATATCAATAAAATTCTTCTGGGTTAGAGACCGCATTGTCATTTACAAAATTCCAACGTTTCGGCGTCTGTTGCAAGACGCCTTCCTCAGGGTGTGTTGCCTACGGTTACACATATACAACCGCTCGCTCACCGATAGATCTGTACCTACAGATTGGAAAATTGCGCAGGTCGCTCCAGTGTTTAAGAAGGGTAGTCGGAGTAATCTATCGAACTACAGACCTATATCATTGACGTCGGTTTGCAGTACGGATTTGGAGCATATACTGTATTCAAACATTATGAATCACCTCGAAGGGAACGATCTATTGATACGTAATCAGCATGGCTTCAGAAAGCATCGTTCTTGTGCAACGCAGCTAGCTCTTTATTCGCACGAAGTAATGGCCGCTATCGACAGGGCATCTCAAGTTGATTCCGTATTTCTATATGTCCGGAAAGCTTTTGACACCGTTCCTCACAACCGACTTCTAATCAAACCGTTGGCCTATGGGGTAGCGTCTCAGTTGTGCGACTGGATTCGTGACTTCCTGTCAGGAAGGTTGCAGTTCGTAGTAATAGATGGCAAATCATCGAGTAAAATTGAAGTGATATCAGGTGTTCCCCAGGGAAGCGTCCTGGGACCTCTGCTGTTCCTGATCTATAAAAGCGACCTGGGTGACAATATGAGCAGTTCCCTTAGGTTGATCGCAGATGATGCTGTAATTTACCGTCTAGTAAGATCATCCGAAGACCAGTGTCAGTATCAAAGCGATTTAGAAAAGATTGCTGTATGGTGTGGCAGGTGGCAGTTGACGCCAAATAACGAAAAGTGTGAGGTGATTCACATGAGTTCCAAAAGAGGACCGTTGGAATTCTATTACTCGATAAATAATATAATTCTCAAGGCTGTCAATTCAACTAAGTACCTGAGTGTTGATATTACGAACGACTTCAGTTGGAAAGACCACATAGATAATATTGTGGGGAAAGCGAGCCAAAGGTTGAGTTTCATTGGCAGGACACTTAGAAGATCCAACAAGTCCACTAAAGAGACAGCTTACACTACACTCGTTCGTCCTCTGTTGGAATATTGCTGCGCGGTTTGGGATCCTTACCAGGTGGGATTGACGGAGGACATCGAAAGGGTGCAAAAAGGGGCAGCTCGTTTTGTATTATCACGTAATAGGGGAGAGAGTATGACAGATATGACACGCGAGTTGGGATGGAAGTCATTAAAGCAAAGACGTTTTTCGTCGCGGCGAGATCTATTTACGAAATTTCAGTCACCAACTTTCTCTTCCGAATGCGAAAATATTTTGTTGAGCCCAACCTAAATAGGTAGAAATGATCATCAAAATAAAATAAGAAAGTCAGAGCTCGAACAGAAAGGTTTAGGTGTTCGTTTTTCCTGCGGTCTGTTCGGGAGTGGAATGGTAGAGAGATAGTATGATTGTGGTTCGATGAACCCTCTGCCAAGCACTTAAATGTGAATTGCGGAGTAATCATGTAGATGTAGATGTAGATGTAAGAATAGTTTCGTTCCGTTACAAGCTGTGGTCTGTTGGTGGGCTGGAAGAAAGTGTTTCTGAAGCGTAGTTTGTGCGTGTCGTCATTGTAGTTCCTGTAATTCGATTTGGCTCGCAAAAGCGTAAACAGTGCTGACAATTTTTGCTACCCATGTGGACAGGCTACACTGAAATTCCAAAGGAGGCCAATAAATCCATATAGTAGGCAGGTTTGTGTACTATACTTTGGCTGTTAAGCAGGGGACGAGGACAAGCATCGGGCTCCTCAAATATGTTGCGTATCTTGCGTCCCTAGTGTGTTTGAATCTTAAAAGATCTTCCATAGGCTTTGCTATATCCGTGACCTTGCGCGAACCATCAGACCCCATGAATTATTCTTATTTTTGTATGACAACTCCATCAACACACGGTATTTCCAAGAAGGAAAAGTCTTCCTTGACATATCCTAACACACCGTAGTGTCGGCCATGCGACCAGTGTCTCACGGACGAACTGCCTGTTCCTGTCCCATCTGATTTAGTGATGACGGTGATATTGCATCTAGCGCTGCACCGTCACTTTCAAAACCCAGTTCTTCGAAAGATCCTGTAATGATGAGTATACAGAGATTCGCAAAGTAACACAACGTGAACTTCATGACCTATCGAAAGCTCTGGAACTGCCGAAAGGTAAAGCTGAACTGTTGGCGTTAGGACTAAAGCAGTGGAATTGCCTTGGTGAAACGGTAGATGTGAGTGCATTCCGTAACGACCACATGCCATTCTTTGCATTTTTCGAAAGTAAAACGAACTTGGTATTTTGTAATGATGTACAGTGACAAATAGCAGCTACGGGCAATGACTACAAAAGTGATCACTGGAGGTTGTTGACTGAATCTTCCACAGAAAGTCCCAAGTGTGTGCTACTGCATAATATCTACCATCGATTTCGGCTACGTACTCACCTTACGTGGAAGAAACATATGACAACAGTAGATGATTGTTATTGTGACTGAACTGAGACTAAGTGGCATGTTTCAGGGATCTGAAACTCTTAGTCATATTACTTGGGCTACAACACGGCTGCACCAAATTCTGTTGCTTCCTGTGCCTCTGAAACGGCCACGCCAAAGCACTTCATTATAATAAGAAAGACTGACTTAAGCGTCAGTCACTTCAAAAAGCATTCCACAATGTTATGCACGAAGTATTTGTCGAATCTAAGGGCATAATAGTCCATGCTCTTCATATAAATTTTGGCCTAATTAAAAACTATCTTAACCCCGTGGAGAAAACGGGGGAGCATTTCTCTATTTGCGCGAGATATTTTCACATCTGAGTAGGGCGAAAACAAAAGAGATTTTCGTGGGTCCCCAGATACGCAAACTGTGCAAAGATGAGCATTTCAATACCATCCTGAGCGGTGATGTATACTTAGCTTGAGATGTCTTTCTTCAAGCATCAACGAAGTTTCTAGGAAAGAAGAGGGTAGAAAATTATAGAGATTTTGTGCAGATCTTTTACGAAGCTACAGTAGATTGGGGTGCAACATGTCCTTGAAGTTACATTTCCTAGATTCCCATTTGGACTCCTTTGCTGAAAAGTCTGGTGCCGTAAACCGACAAGAACGGAGAATTCTTCCACCAGCAGGTTTCTGACATGGAAATAAGATATCAGCGAGTAGTAGTGTAGTGGAATTGTCAATCCACTTTTGATACCAACTTGTTACGCAAATTAATTAAGTTGATCAACTAATCACCACATCCCCACCCACCACCACCCCGACCCCGCCCACCCCTAAACCCAGATGACATCACGTGTTTTGTCACCTGCAAGTGTGCTCCAGCGCCCTCCTAAGCCCCCCCCCCCCAACTCCCTCCCCACAACCTACCCTATTGGCGGGAAATTCAAATTATGTAGGGACTTTCGAATTTTGGAGGGAATTTCGAAATTTGGTGGGAGTTCCTTTGTCCCAGGACTGTGCTGACATCCCACCCCAATCCCCACATGGGAATTGACGGGAAATTTAAATTGACGGTATCCTTTCTGGGACTCGAACCCTGGTCCTCGTGGGTGGAAGGCCCAAGTGCACACGCTAACACATGGAAACTATTCAGAGGCCGGAGACGAGGGTTATGTTAGCGCTTTTATTTATTTTGGTAGGGAAACTGACGCAAAGCTCTATCCTAATTATGTAATTAATCACAAAGATCGGGCCTAATAACACAACCATATGCATAGTGCTACACAAGAATGACATAAAATCGCAATACAACACAGAAAAATGACGATACCATACAGCTGGTATTTTCCTGTTGGGAAAAGATTTCGTAACACCACTCGAAACTAGTGACAGACACACTGAAACGCTATCCGTCACCTACTAGCTGGCAGGAAAAAGGCTGGGGTGTAAGGCACCATCTTTATTCTGATGAAATACTGGTGTTGGTCAGAGAGGAGTTTAAAAAGTGTATTACCTGTAAGCATACAGTATCTACCGCTGTTTGACGACAGAGTTCTCTGCAGACGCCTGCTCAAAAACCATCCTGCAGCCCAGGTAATCGAAGCCAATACAAGCTACGAAACTGATGAAAAAAATGCATCACAGTTCTGATTACAATTTTATTGAAGAAACAAGTACTTTTAATGAAGGGGGCATAATGCTGCACATGTACTGAGGGAATTCGTCTTCCTAAATGACGAGATTGTGGATGGGGTGGTAGTTGAAAGTGCATTCTTCTAGATGTACAATCAGAAACGGCCAAAAGCCAAAGCCTTCTCACTTCCCCTGATGTTTCCCTCTCCCCCCCTCTACGATGATCTGCTGAGTGTCTCAAGCCCCCGCTACCATAACCTCTAATGCCGCTACCCTCACTTGAATTTCAACCATATGGCCGTCGCCCTAATGCGACGCTCTTATATAGTCAGCTAAAAATACGAGATAAAAATGCAACGTGATCGTCTACAATATAGTGACAGAGACCCTACGCTCCACCCCTCCTAGACAGGGAGCTGTTGTGTCCGGAGCCCTTTACTGTTTTAGTGCCTATCCTCGTAAAGCTGCAGGCTCTCCGCTGCAGTAACCATATGTACCGTGCCTTCAGGCAGTAGTCCTAGACAACACAAAAGGGAAATTAAGTAGCATACCCCCGCCCAACTGGAGGACACTCCCACTGCCTATCTCAAAAGTCAGCTGTTTTCAAAACAGAAAGCACCTCCCGCAGTGCCTTCAGTACAAAACGTGCATGGGGCTTAATTAAAATAAAATTAAAATAATTTTTAGTAGCTGTATGTCGGGTTACGAAGTCTCGTAACCGGTTGGCCCTGAGTAGTATTAGTACGAAATCTGACTGCAGAGAATAACAATAAAGAATGAAAGGAAATTTGCGTTAACACAATTGATTAATTAGTCAACTATAAAAGCTACGAAACAACAAAGCACAAGTGTAACTGTTCTGTGTGTGGAAGTGTGATTCAACGTACACATCTGGCACGGTTCTTCCTAAATACAAGATATTATAAACACCATTTACGATGAAGTAATTAAATAACCAGAAATATTATAACTGCACATAGAAACCGGAATTACAGTCTAATACATGAACACAAGCCAGATGCTTTGTTGAATGAACCTGTGACGAAGAGGCATTATTATTTAGGAAATTTGAAATAAAAAAATTTTGTTACCTTCAAATATATTGACGAAAAATACACTGTGATCATTGAAACACCTCCAATCAAACAGTATCTGCTGTCTCGCACAACAGAACAACTGCACACGACATGCTCACAACTAGTACTGCTATCGACATCCTCTCAACAAGCACTGCCCACGGCAACCTCTGAACTACCACTGCCCACGGCAACTTCTGAACTACCACTGCCAGTGGAGGCGGCTGAATAATACTATTTGGCGCAATCTCTTGCACTGTGACTCAGTGTGGCCACCTTTCATATGCCCCTCCTCCACGGGCTAGAATGTGATGGTATTTTTGCCAGCATTGGCAAACAAAATACAGACAAAAATAAAAGATAATATTAATAAGTAAATACCACATAATTAAATAAATTTTGGCTTTCCACTGACCCTTCAATAACGTAATATATAAAATACGGTAAGGAATACAAATGCTTGCACACATGTGATTTTACATAGTAGTTTACACTAGTATCATTCAGTCAATGGCACCAGCAATGACAAATAGATGTAGGTAAGAGTCTCACAACATTTAATAAAAAGTAAATATACAAAAAATCAGTTTCTACAAATATTCACGTAAAATGTTTTCAATAGTTCAATAAACAAGTAGCACACCTCGGAGTAGTTGACAGTTCCAACAGAAGCACCCAGCAATGGTCAACAGGAGCAAATAGGAGTCTCATAACATTTCATCAACAGTATTTAAACAGCTCCAACAGTGGCACTCAGCAATGTTGAACAGGTGCAGACAGCAACAAGTGACATCATTTCAGTAGAAGCAATTCCATCAGTGGCACCCAGTAATGTTGAACAAGTGCTGGTGACTTTCCATAATATTCACTATCACTAATCAGACAGTTCATCAGAGGTTATCAGCAGAAATTAAACATTTCCAAGTGGCACCCATCATGTTGAACAAGTGCAGCTAACAGTCCTTAAAATTCACTATCACTAATCAGACAGTTCGTCAGAGTTTATCAGCAGAAATTAAACATTTCTAAGTGGCACCCATCATGTTGAACAAGTGCTGGTAATAGTCCATAATATTCACTATCACTAATCAGACAGGTCATCAGAGTTTATCAGCAGAAATTAAACATTTCCAAGTGGCACCCATCATGATGATAGGTGCAAGCATGAACAACAGTTTGAATGCACACACTATTGCTTTTACAAATTTATTATCAATGCTCTTACACTAAACATACAAATTAAAATAAACACACAAATGATATCAGATAATTCTCATATTAACTGTTACAAATACACAACTATCAGTAGACCTATAATATTTATGGGTGTCAGTGCAAGCCACAACAAACAAGCAAAATAATATTTTTTAGGTACGTTGGTACCAATTGTTTGGTATTAGGAAAGGAAAACATACTCACTCATCTTTCTAATTGAATAGTGTTAACTGTGTAAATACAATTCTGTCAAAGATTTGATGTTGAACATGTGTATCAAGTAGTAGTGGCAGCAGTGTATAACAGTCAATAATAGTTAGTCAACCTCATAGTCATCATGTCAAGACCAATGTTTGCCAAGCCAAATAAAATGTACAGTTGCTGCACAACTGTCAGTGTGCCAAGATATGCAAATACTTCCTCTCTCCAAAAAAAGTATATACTGCTTATTGATTTAACAAAATGTGTGTGTAGACAATCTTCCTCCGACTTGAGTGTTCTAGTCTGCCATCTTCATCCTCCTTGTTCCATATAAACCAACAAAAAAATTCTTCTCACTTACTTTACCTCTTATCCACCAAAACTCCAATAATCATCAGCATCACATAATCTTAATACTTCAATAATACCTCTTACATTGATACATATAAACCTCATCATCAGTACCATTTACCTTACCTCTTGTCCACCAAAACTCCAATAATCATCAACTTCACACAATCTCAATACTTCAGTAATACCTCTTCAATATATCAATACATATAAACCTTATCACCAATATCATTTCACTTCCATAACGACTCTTTCCTCTAATCAGTCTCCTCGAACAAGTACAGATAAAATCCTAATGCAAACTTCAATTCATCATCCCATACAATCTGAAGACACAATGTCCACACACAACCCCTGTGTAATCCACCTTACAAAAACTTCTACTCATAATGTATTATAAAATACATTTTGGTTACCTTGTCCATCATTAAATAAAAGAAATGCATACATGACCTCTAACAGCCTTTAGTTTGAATAACTTTCTGTAAGTAGGTACGAGTACGGAGTGTAAATGATCGTAATACTTCACAGTGTGTACACCACTTCAAGAATCATGGCAAAACAGAAGCAAACATGTGGAGTATTTCTTGTGTCAAGTGTCACTTGCTATTTCAATTGCTCATGAAGAATGCAGTGTAATAACTGTCAATGCTCCAAACCTAGTGTTGGTATGTCATGTCGTTAGCTTCCTTCCTCCAGGTCATGTGACTTCAATGATGTTTCATGTACCAATGTCGTTCGTAGAATTATAGTAGTCC
Source organism: Schistocerca gregaria (assembly GCF_023897955.1). Lineage (NCBI taxonomy): Eukaryota > Metazoa > Arthropoda > Insecta > Orthoptera > Acrididae > Schistocerca > Schistocerca gregaria. The sequence continues at coordinate 129,623,013 of NC_064921.1, read as the reverse complement.
ATTTTCTTATCTTAAAATATAAAGCATTGAGCGTAATCAAAACATGCAATAGCGAGTTAATATACCAGTTGAGAACAGAATGTCAACAAGTGGATGTAACACAATCCCTATAACGAGGCTCTGCCAAGCGAACAATCTATAATTAATAGCATAGTGTGACCTAAACTCCATGTTTGCACACCGTATATCAGCATTTCCATATACCAAATTAATGAGTAGTTATGACAACAAAACAGAAATGTGTAAATATGCTATCCATACCCAAAGAAGCTTCTATATAAGCAGGTCATTAGCATCATATCAGCATAAGTAAATAAATATTCATTAATAATCTTAATAAGATAACATGAAGGCGCAAGCAGATAAAGCACAAAGTATAACTTACATACATAACCATATCAGCACAACTAATCAGGTGACAATTATAATTTAAAAAAAAAGCACAGCAGGCACATAATAAAAAAATGTGAAATCAGTGAAAAAGCAGTGCAGCCAAGCGATGCATAATATACATAAGTAACAACCCTGTTCATTGATCAATCATTGTCAAAATCAGTTAACACAAAGTATAAATCACGTATACGCGAGCAGCAAAGTAAGTCTAAAGTACATACCTAAGTGAAAATATGTTACCTGAAAAATTTTATTATTACTTTCTTCTTCGAAATTACATTCTTCATGAAACTTTCTCGAAAGCAAGTCCTCTTAACGTCGGACACACACAGAATTTACCTGAAGTTCTTAAATATTTTACACATCTGTATCCTGAAAAAAACTCAACGTTAATAACATAATTTATCAAGCCACTTTATATTGAATTTATTCAGAGAAATTAGACTGTGTATTTGTTTACGGCTGTCAGAGCATTCGCACTGAGCACTCGATCAGCTGTAGGTACGCGTGACGCAGGAAGTAATTGTTTGCGGTCAACGACTGCCTTGTGCGGCGCGCAGACTTGACTGTTGCTTTGAGTATGTGCAGCCGCCGGAACACGGCGCGGTATCCTCGTATTCTCTGCGTGTTTACGTATAACTGTTAGTTTTTCAAAGGTATGTCATTCCACAAAAATTTTAATGTTCGATATATGATGTATTCCCTTAGATTGCTGAGCTTTAAGAGTTTCTACCTCGACAGTGTTATCATGAATAATTTTACGAACTCTACGTGGACCGTTATAATCCAGAAAAAAATTGCGACACAAGCCTTTTCTTTTGTGAGACAAACGGTGAGACTTAATTAACACCTTTGACCAACTGACAAGGATTTTAAACGATCAGGACGTTTAGATGATTTCTCTCTTGTAGCAGCCGGAGATGCAATATTTTGTAGAGCCAGATTGACAACTTCAGAATGACGCAGTTTCCGTGTAGGCGGAAAAGGAACTATTTCAGAAATGCGATTTGTTGGTGCTTTATTTTTTAACATCATTATAGGCGGTAAAGAAGTTGAATCATTAGGGAGTCCATTCAGAATGTTTTGAAAAATATGAAGATACTGATCCCACTTTCTGTGATTCTGATGACAATAAAGTCGACACAATTTATTGATTTCCTTCATCCATCTCTCTGAAGCGTTAGATTGAGGGTGAAAAAGTGAAATGAAAATTTGTTTAATCTTACGACGCCGTAAAGTATGAAGGCAAATCTTACAGCAAAACTGTGATCCATTATCTGATATAACCTTATCAACTTGACCCAATTCCTTAAGAAAACGTTTGATGAAAGCATTAGATCTTGAACGAGCTGTTGCTTTGCGTAAATGTGTAAAACACACATATTTTGACGTCAATCCCACTGCTACCAAAACGTACGCAAAACTATTAGTAGAACGAACCACTGGACCGAACAAATCGACTACAGCCATATCCTTTAATTTCGCTGGAATGATAGGAAACAACGGTGCTATGTGAGAAATAGTTGGCGGCTTAGCCTTTTGACATAATTTGCATTTGGCAAGAACAGATCGAATACGTTTTTCCATGTCACTGAAGTAGCAATTTTCTCGTGATTTATGAAAGCATTTTCTGGGACCAAAGTGTGCATAACTGAAATATGTATACCAAATCAATTTATTGACCCACTCATCAGGAATGCAAACTAACCAAACAGAGTTGCCGACCGATTTTCGTTTAAAAAGAATATCATTGCGAACATAATAATACTGTCTAATCGCTACGCTTTCCTTTCTTCTCCACTTCTCCTTAATGTCCTTCCAGAATGGATCCTTGTTTTGTTCCTCAGCGATGTCCTGGAGCGAAGACGAAATAAAATTTTCAAACGCAACACCTTGAATATACATCAAACAATAATTGTTTTCTTTGCAGTCCTCCTCAGCACTTTGTTTCAAACCCATAGGTGCAAGTGATAAAGCATCACCAATAATAATTGAAGAACCCTGCATGTAACAATACTAAAATCATATTCCTGTAGATACAGCGCCCATCGTGACAATCTTCCATTTGTTAATTTTGTTGACATAAGCAATTCCAGAGCTCGATGATCGGTGTAAGCCTTCGTATGTTTGCCATACAAAAAATATGTGAAACTTTGTGAAATCCCATACAACACCCAAAGCCTCAAGTTCCGTAATCGAATAATTGTTTTCTGATTTAGAGAGAACACGACTTCCAAATGCAATAGTTTTCTGTACTACAACGCCGTTTTCTTCTATCTCTTGAAATAAGTGTGCACCTAGGCCTTTGTATTATGAGTCCGTCGCCAAACAAAAATCTTTAGCTAAATCAGGATGTGAAATAAGTGGAGCAGCAACTAAAGCATCAAGAAGTTTTTCAAATTCTGATTGAGCTTCCTCATCCCAACACCAATCAGAATTCTTCCCAGTTAGTTCACATAAACGAGGTGTGGCCAAATTGCCCAATCTAACAAAGCGTCTAAGAAAATTACAGACGCCAAGGAAACTACGAACATCTCGTTTTATAGTAGGAACAGCATAATTACGAATAGCGTCTAGTTTCTCTGGATCAGGAAGAATAGCTTCTGTAGAAATAATATGACCAAGAAATTTCACCTGAGAACGACCAAATTCAGATTTTTCCAAGTTCACTGTAATGCCAACTCTTGCAGAAATACGTAATAATGAATGCAAAATTTTGTTATGCTCACTCCAAGAACGTTTAGCAATAAGAATACCGTCAACATATGAAGTAATATTGTTACGAAGATAAACAGGTAAAATTTTGTTTAAACTACAAATGAATGCTGCTGAAGATACAGTAAGTCCAAACGGTAATTTCTAAAATAGGTAACAGTTACCAAAGACTAAAAAGGCAGTGTATTTTCTACAATCAGGGTGGAGTTATATTTGCTAAAAACTAGAGCGCATATCAATCGTGGATAAAACTTTAATTCCACGGAAATGCTGAAGAAATTCATTTAAATTTTGTGGACGGTCAGTTTCAGGAATGATGATATTATTTATCTGTCTGGAATCCAGAACCAAACGAATTGACCCATCCTTTTTAAGAACGACATGTAATGGGCTAGCATAAGGACTGACTGCTGGCTCAATAATGCCTTGATCTAACATGCATAAAGTTCACTCTTAACCTTGTCTCTATAAGCCAAAGGAATAGCGTACGTTTTTCCTCTAAATGGTGTGTGTTCTTTTACTTTGAATAAATATTGTGTGCTGACTAAATACTGTAGCATGTGAAGTCAAAATTTGGTGCAGTTCTTGTCTTGCAACGTCATCTGGCACTTCAGCTTTATTAACCTTTTCATTAATTAATTCTTCGTTGTTAATTATATCATCCATCCCGTCTCTGTATCTACTGTCGTTATCATGAATGAACACATTGTCGTCATAATGCTCAGCGAAAACATCAGAAGTAAGACACCTTAAACATTTTATGTCTGATTCAGATTTCGTTACACACTCAAAACATTTCAAACATCTCGGCATTCCGCAACAGTCAAGTTCACACTTCTCTTCTTAACGTTTAAAATTGCCCTATGTGTGTTAAGAAACTCCATACCCAATGTAATTTATGTACTGAGTAATGGAACAATAATAAAATTAGCAGAAAATTCATATCGTTGACAAATGAAATTTAAGTTGGTCTGTTGTTTGACTTCCACACTTTTTCCAGAAATAGCTCCTCGAATTGTAGTTTTAGAAACAGGTAACGCGGGACAAGCAATAGTTCTTACACACATTCGAGAAACTGATTCACTAATAACATTCAATCGGATCCCAGAATCTAAAACCACAGTGAACTCATTCTTACCCGCACATACTTCAATAACAGGATGTAAAGATGCGTCTACATTATTTTCCTTTTCGACTAGCAAAATGTCTCTCATGTCTTCCAGGCGTACGTAGTGTACAGTCGTAGTGTCATTACTTTCTGAACCGTCTATATTGCTGCCAGAAGCCGAAGCTACAAGTCATTGTCGATTGTTTGCGTCACGTCTTTGATTATTCGCTTCATTTCGCGGATCAATTTCTACGATTTGCGCTTGTCTCTCTGAATTTCTGTCACGTGGAGGATGCCAATTAGGTCCCTCCTGTCTGTTACATGTAAATTCTTGGTTGTGTCTGTTATTAAAATTTCTGTTTTCCTGTCTATCTGCATGACTGCTTCTTGCGTAATTTCGACTGTCACTTCTGAAATTATTGTTATATCTACTACCCTGGTTATTTCTGTAGTAAGAATTCCTGTTATTCTATGAATAATTTCTATCTTGATGATCACCGTTTCCGTATGATTGATCATTCCGGTAGGAGTTCCCGTTATTATAATTGTCTGTGTAATTTCTGTTAGAACGTCTGTTATTGTCACAAGGCTGGTATCTATTGTCCTGTCTGTTTTGTATGCCATTTTCAAAATTACCGCTATAACGTCCGTTCCGATCACTATCCCTTTTCTCTGAAAATCTATTGTGATTACTGTTACTGAAAAAATTACAAAAAATACCGTCGTCGTTGTCATACACAAGTTCTTGTAGCAAAGTCTAAAAAGTCTCAGTCGTCTTTACATTTTCCGGCTAAAGCAATTTGTCTTATCGATTGTGGCAGCTTAGTTAAGCAAATGCGAATTAAAAAATGGTTCAAATGGCTCTGAGCACTATGGGACTGAACATCTTAGGTCATAAGTCCCCTAGAACTTAGAACTACTTAAACCTAACTAACCTAAAGACATCACACATATCCATCCCCGAGGCAGGATTCGAACCTGCGACCGTAGCAGTCCCGCGGTTCCGGACTGCAGCGCCAGAACCGCATGGCCAAATGCGAATTAATTCAGTCGGGCTCTAAGGGTTGGAAAGGAACTGATTCTTCCGAATCGTGTCTCCAAAGTATTCTGCTGGCGTGCGGAACTCAGACTGTTTAAAATTACGCTGCATAATAAGACTATGTTCGACTCTGTCCTGCGTGTTTTCGGACCAATATGCCGATAGAAATGCATGATAAAAATCATTTAAATTATTGCAATCTCTAATAAGTGCGCGTATCCGCGTCGCCGGTTCGTTTTCTAAATATCCATACATAAATTCCAGTTTGTGACTTAGTGGCCAATTTGGTGGAAGTGCGTACATAAATTGATCTAACCATGAACATGGATGTATGTCATTCTTAGAATTGCGAAAGATCTTAAATTTCCGAACAGCTAAAAAGTGTTTATAGACAAAGTTTTAGCCTCGTGGTGACAAAGACCTATCGCGTCTGTCCCAGTCCAAATGTCGATTATTGTCAAGTTCGAGCCCCTGGCGCTCTCTTGTTGCTTCTCGTAAATGAAATAAATTATTTTCCTCAAAGCCCTGTGCTATCTGTGATTCTAAATTTCTCCTGCTGTCTGTTCCTACGATTTCGCTTTCAATTTGTTTGACTTGCTTTCGTAACGCCTCAAATTCCCTTCTGACGCGTTCATTAAATTTTCCCTGATTTTCAACATGTTTATTTATGTTCTGGTACTCTTCGGTTTCTGCAAATGGCAATGGAGCTGTATCATCTGAATCTCTGTCCCCATTTAAACTAAGACTTGTCAATTTATCTGAAATCTCCTCAACTCTTTGCGATAAGTTACCTATTTGTTCTTTCTGTTTATTTACGTCTTCCGTAAGTGTCGCGACTCGGGTTTCAGTATAAACACATTTAATAGTTAACTGTTCATATTGTTGTATTAGGTTATTTATTATTTCACTTGGTACAGATTCCTCGATTCTTTCAAATATTTCTTCCTTGTCGTGCACTCGTTGTAAATTTAACTCTGAAAATTTTTGTAAATTTTTGTACTATCACGCGGTCTTTTTCTTCCTGCTCTCTATCCTGTTCCTTTTTTCTTATTTCTATTGAAATTAATCTATTATTGTGAGTATTCAAAATCGGTTGTACTTCTTCTCTAATTTCTTTCATTAATTCATCTTTCATGTTTTTGAAACCTGTCCCTGTTCATGAGTCTAACCGTGTTTCCATTGTTCCCATATCAGTTTTAATTATTCCTGTTTGTGATCCCCCTGTTTTTAATTCAGATCCTAAATTTGATATGACACTCATCAACTGCTCCATATTAACTGGTTCGAAATTCTTTTCAACCCTAACATTTCCCGCAAAACCAACATCTTTCGTCATAGCTGTTAAACTATCTGTGTTCGATACTATTCCCGAATCTTCTGTCGTTAATCTCGTATTCTGAAAATATTTTGATTGTGAAAAATTTTGAACTGGTTCCGGACTATTTACTCGACTTATTAAATTGTTTTCAACTTCATTATTCATCATAATGTTCTCCTGTGTTGTCGAGTTCGCCATGTCAACAATTTCGTCATTCTGACTATCCATCATTTTTGCCTTTTCATCGATCGCGTAATTATTTACAAAACATACAAAACTCGTCACTATACGAAAATTACACACAATATGACACTTTATCACCAACAATACCATTCACACGAAATGCTTGCCGACAAACACGATTAACGAACATTTGAAATCTTCATAATTGCACAAAATTGTCAAACCCGTATACAAGTCATCAAAAATTAAATTCTGCAAAAATGCTATTAGAAGAAAGACAACTACAAATGTTCATTACCAAATCTGCACATGCAATATAGACTACAATTACTAAACTACAAATTACTAAAACAACACTACCGTCTGCAATTTTTAGTATCAAAAGAATGCCAAGGGACGATCCGAAACAGCGGTCGCCACGTGCATGGGGGCTTAATTAAAATACAATAAAAATAATTTTTGGTAGCTGTAAGTCTCATAACCGGTTGGCCCTGAGTAGTATACACGAACTAAAGCCAGATGTTTTGTTGATTGAACCTGTGACGAAGAGGCATTATTATTTAGGAAATTTGAAATAAAGAAATTTTTTTTTGCCTTCATATATATTGACGAAAAATACACTGTGATCATTGCAACATCCCCAATCAAACAGCATCTGCTGTCTCGCCCAACAGAACAATTGCACACGACATGCTCGCAATTAGTACTGCTATCGACATCCTCTCCACAAGCCCTGCCCACGGCAACCTTTGAACGGCCACTGCCAGTGGAGGCGGCTGAATAATACTCTTTGTCGCAATCTCTGGCGCTGTGACTCAGTGTGGCCACCTTTCAAGCGTGACGACGGTATCACTCAGAAGCGTGATAAATGACCGTTATCCCGACCAAGGGAGAGCCATGCAATCATAGGGAAGTCGCCCACTATTCTGCACTGGACTATTTAACATCAACACGAATCCTATAATAATGCAACTATTAAAAAAAGGAAAATAAAATATTTGTGACGATAATAAACGTCCTCTTTCCAGGAAAGTAGGTAAAGTCCATTTTCTTTTAGTTTTATGTGCAAAATCGGTATATTTTTTACGTTAGACTGCAATTGCATCTAATTATTTCGTGACGTCCAGCGAAGTGTACCACTGGTCACAAATGATCAGCAGAGACATGTCCACCCTGCGTAACATCAGGAAACAAATTTCGACTATTTCATGTGAGAACTACCGCTCATTACAGAATGTCCTCGTTATTTCCAAACCATCATCAGAGTAGAGAAACATCGAGAATTTAGATTCCAAAGAAAAAAAACCTATGTTAAACAATTTCTTCCAGCTTGTTGAACAAATTGTACAACCTGAGGGCGTCTGTCACATTTAGTGTCTGTAACTAAACTGTCATGCACATGTACCGGGTGATCAAAAAGACAGTATAAATTTGAAAACTTCATAAACCACGGAATAATGTAAACAGAAAGGTGAAAATTGACACACATGCTTGGAATGACATGGGGTTTTATTAGAAGAAAAAAAAGCACCCCTTATTGCTAGACCCGTGAGAGGTCTCTTGCGCGCGTAGTTTGGTGATGCTCGAGTGCTCAGCCGTCACTTTTTCATGCTTAGCCTCCCAGGTCCCCAGACCGCAGTCCATGCGATTATTGGCTTTAGGTTTACCTGAAGTCGCAAGTGTGTCGTGATTGACCGACATCTCTAGGGATGCTAAAAGACAGCATCCGACTCTAATGCCTCACCATAACTAAGGACATGCTTTACAGTGCTGTTCACAACATTATTCCTCGACTACAGCTATTGTTGAGGAATGATGGTGGACATATTGGGTATTTCCTGTAAAGAACATCATATTTGCTTTGTCTTACTTTGTTATGCTAATTATTGCTATTCTGGTCAGATGAAGCACCATCTGTCAGACATTTTCTGAACTTTTGACTTTTTTTTTGTTCTAATAAAACCCCATGTCATTCCAAGCATGTGTGTCAATTTATACCTCTCTATCTACATTATTCCGTGGTTTATTCAGTTTTCAAATTTATACTAACTTTTTGATCTCCTGGTATATTACAAAACATTTCAGAGAATCTTTCACGTCATTAGCACAAGTGTCGAAATAAAACACATTCATTTTACGTTTGAAACCAAGAATCTACACTCCTGGAAATGGAAAAAAAGAACACATTGACACCGGTGTGTCAGACCCACAATACTTCCTCCGGACACGCACGGCACAGCGGACACACCAGGAACCGCGGTGTTGGCCGTCGAATGGCGCTAGCTGCGCAGCATTTGTGCACCGCCGCCGTCAGTGTCAGCCAGTTTGCCGTGGCATACGGAGCTCCATCGCAGTCTTTAACACTGGTAGCAGGCCGCGACAGCGTGGACGTGAACCGTATGTGCAGTTGACGGACTTTGAGCGAGGGCGTATAGTGGGCATGCGTGAGGCCAGGTGGACGTACCACCGAATTGCTCAACACGTGGGGCGTGAGGTCTCCACAGTACATCGATGTTGTCGCCAGTGGTCGGCGGAAGGTGCACGTGCCCGTCGACCTGGGACCGGACCGCAGCGAAGCACAGATGCACACCAAGACCGTAGGATCCTACGCAGTGCCGTAGGGGAACGCACTGCCACTACCCAGCAAATTAGGGACACTGTTGCTCCTGGGGCATCGGCGAGGACCATTCGCAACCGTCTCCATGAAGCTGGGCTACGGTCCCGCACACCGTTAGGCCGTCTTCCGCTCATGCCCCAACATCGTGCAGCCCGCCTCCATTGGTGTCGCGACAGGCGTGAATGGAGGGACGAATGGAGACGTGTCGTCTTCAGCGATGAGAGTCGCTTCTGCCTTGGTGCCAATGATGGTCGTATGCGTGTTTGGCGCCGTGCAGGTGAGCGCCACAATCAGGACTGCATACGACCGAGGCACACAGGGCCAACACCCGGCATCATGGTGTGGGGAGCGATCTCCTACACTGGCCGTACACCTCTGGTGATCGTCGAGGGGACACTGAATAGTGCACGGTACATCCAAACCGTCATCGAACCCATCGTTCTACCATTCCTAGACCGGCAAGGGAACTAGCTGTTCCAACAGGACAATGCGCGTTCGCATGTATCCCGTGCCACCCAACGTGCTCTAGAAGGTGTAAGTCAACTACCGTGGTCAGCAAGATCTCCGGATCTGTCCCCCATTGAGCATGTTTGGGACTGGATGAAGCGTCGTCTCACGCGGTCTGCATGTCCAGCACGAACGCTGGTCCAACTGAGGCTCCAGGTGGAAATGGCATGGCAAGCCGTTCCACAGGACTACATCCAGCATCTCTACGATCGTCTCCATGGGAGAATAGCAGCCTGCATTGCTGCGAAAGGTGGATATACACTGTACTAGTGGCGACATTGTGCATGCTCAGCCTGTGTCTATGTGCCTGTGGTTTTGTCAGTGTGATCATGTGATGTATCTGACCCCAGGAATGTGTCAATAAAGTTTCCCCTTCCTGGGACAATGAATTCACGGTGTTCTTATTTCACTTTCCAGGAGTGTATAATTGAAGAGAAAGTAGCTGTTTAATACACTATGACAGGGTCCGTTTTACCAGTGCAATGCTGTATCATACTAGCGTTTAAGAAACACATCGTGAGCGCCTATCTCGCCCAGCGTAGGTGGGAGATTTAAATTTCATTAAAAGATATCGCCGAAGCCAAAAAAAAAAAAAAAAAAAAAAAGACACAAACACTTGTCAAGACTGATTCAATGGTGCCCCACCCATCTCTACCACCCACCAGGCGGCGCGTCACTGATATCAGTTTCATAGGCTAATTAATTAAATTGATCATGAGAGTATGTGTGGCGAGTAATTTCTTTTTTTCAGCAGACGCATTACATTCGCCAAGTAGGACAACTGGGAATCCATGGAGGTAGCATGATGTTCTTTTCAAGGAACACTATTCAGAAATGCTGCCTGAAACGTTGATCCTGTAGAGACGTCTTTTAACGATTACAGATACTGGTGAATCATGTTCGTGCCACTCTCGTATCTCGAAACCAGTCACTTTTTATTCCGAATCTATCTGCTAAGGATCCCATACTCCAAGAACTCCATCGCTGTTTTTGACAGTCCTTCTGCATCTTTTAAGTGCTCCTACGGCTGTACCCCACCCTCTCTGCAGCTTATTACATGTGATCGTCCCAATTTAAGTCAGACCTATACAGAAGTTAGAAAGCGCTGGTCTAAGACCTTTTGCATCCTTTACGGAAACAGGACGAGCTCAGTTAATCGGACAGGAGCGCGTGTTGACCACTCGATAGAAATGGGAACATAATGTCACAGCTCCGCCAGCTCTGCACAGTGTGTGAGGCCAACACCAAACGGGTATATTCATGTCTATAGTCCAAACATATTTGGCGATCCTATTAAATTATCAGGTATTGGTTCACTGGAGCAGGGGGATCATGATCAAAGTCACTTCCACAGACCTGCGTAAAGTTTCATCACCTGTACTGTAGGGTGAACATATCCAACAGACTATCAATCACATGAGAGGATTACTGTATTGCCCCTTCATAAGCTGAGGTGCTTTATGCTACACAAGACGTGGAATGTAGCGGTCAACTTCTAGTCAGAGGTAGTGAGCGTTGGTGAAAGCAATGCGAGGAGATCTGTCGGTCTATTCTAAAAATGAGGGAATGTCATCTCTGTGACTCCCATACACATAGAGAAAGATAACAAGTTACGCATTAAGATCGAAGTGTTGGAGATATGTATGTCGCTGTCTGATATACTTTGGTGTATATCTTCTAGAATTAACAGTGAATGAACATCCAGCACAGTCAACTACCTACAATCGTGATGATACTCGCAAGGTAGTGGAGGGGCTGGTTAGTGCGGAGGGGCTCTCTCACTACATTTTAGAAGAGCAAGTTGCACTTGAGGTGGCTGGCCTTTTTATCTTTAGTTGACTGTACAGGTGTAGGAGTGTCAGCTTAAGGTGGCTTCCTGATGATGGAAAGCAGAGTGTGGGCAGCGGCCTTAGAGGTTGATAGCGGGGGCGTGAGACACACGGCAGGGCTTCATGGGAGGGGGAGGCGTGAGGGGAAGTGAGAAGGCCATGGATATCGGCAGTTTGTGATTGAACATCGCGAAGAATGCATGTTCAACTACCTTCCACTCTGCAGTCTTTTAGGATGACGATTTTCCCCAACACATGAGCTGCATTATGACCTGTACATTACGAGTGCAGTTAGTTTCACGACAATTTCGAATTGTGTAATTAGAACTGTGATGCAACTTTTTTCCATGAGTTGTGGTAGCGTGTATTGGCTTCGATTACGTGGGCTGCAGGATGGTTTTTCAGCAGGCGTCTGTAGCGAACTGTGACATCAAATAGCGATAGGTACTGTACGCTTACATGTAATATACTATTTAAACTCCTCTCTGTCCACCACCAGCTTCTTGTCTGTTGAACGTATTTCCCACCAAAAAAGAAAGTATCTCATACCCCAGCCTTTTTCCTGTCAGCTTGTAGGTATGAGGTAGAGTTTGAGCTTGAGTTTCAAGTGGTATAGCGAAATTTTTTTCCAGTAGGATAACTCCAGTTGTATGGTATTGTCAGTTTTCCTGATGTGTAATTAGGTCCGCTCTTTGTGATTAATTGTGTATTTTGGATCGATCTTTGCGCCAGTTTTCCTGCCAAAATAAATAAATTACACTAACCTAACCTTAGTCGCCAGCATATGCATAGTTTCCATGCGTTAGGGATGCACTTGGGTTTTCCAATCAGTAGAATTACGGTTCGATTCCAAGAAAGGGCACCACCAATTTTAATTTTCTGTCAATTCCAAGTTTAATTATGTTAGAGGGGTGTACTTGTGCTTTCCACCCAGGAGGACCAGGGTTCATATCCCAGAAAGTTTACTGCCAGGTTTAATTTCCCGCCAGTTCCTAGTGAGAGGTGTGGTGGGATGTAAGCACAACCACGGGACAAAGAAATTCCCACCAATATTCGAAATGCCCGACAAAGTACGAAAGTCCCACCAATAGGTTAGGGTGAGGGGATGGGATGGGGGGGATGGGAAGGAGGAGGATGAGGCTCTCTTGCACCTGAAAAAACACGTGAAGTCATCCGGGGTGGGGGTGGCCCTGGTCAGGTTGGTGGAGGGCTGGGGCGGTGGTGATAAATTGATTAATTTAATTAATTCGCATATAAATTAGATATCAAAAGTGGAGTGACAGCCCCGCTACCCTATAATTTCAGGGAAAGTTAACTCCATCAACATTAGCCGATTATTGCTGCACAACAATCAGGGAATCAGCAGCAGAAAATTAATGGCCATTGTCGGCCACCAGATCTGACTCTGTGAATTCGTGAAAGACGTATAGAAATGTTTCCATTTGTAACGGATTAGGAACGGATTATAGGCAGAAAAGGTTATGCAAGTGAGAAAGGCATATTGTTGATTTTATTATGATCTGCAGCTTATACAGTTTCTTCAGGTGAGGTGCTTTATCTTTAAAACAATGTGATCGACAGTTAATCGTACTAGTTCCCGTGGAGCCTGAGCAACTCGTGTGGTATACTGGCCTTTACATCAGGTAGAGACCAAACGTGTCCATGGAAAACGTGTTCTTTTGGATACCCCAAAGTGAAACTTCATATTCGGATAACGTGATCTTCCTGGTCATGCATCAGGAAAATCTCTGGAAATAGCACTTTCGTGGACGGTTGCAGTAAGGAGATCTTTCACTAGCCGAGTGACATGAGGTGTATTGGTGTATTGCATGAATACATTGGTATCCACAAGCTATGCTGTTCCAGAGCAGGAACCAAACATCGTAGAAGGATGTCTCGATAATGTGTAGACGTCACAATACATTTGACGAGCCCCCTGAGTGCATTTCATTCGAAGAAGAATGGACCGAGAAAAAAGGTACGCGGGAATCCACATCACACGATCACATACGGAGAGCTGAATGGCTCTTCGTTCACAACACAACGTTTAACAGTAAGCCAAATTTGGCAGTTCTGTGTGTTAACTGCACTCTGTATTGTAAAACGCGTCTCTTCACTTCCCAGAATACTACTCGGCCACATTTAATCAACTTCAATCCGTGCCAGAAACCGAAAATCAAATTCAGAACATTGCTGGGGATCAAAAGGTTTCTGTTGCTGCACCGTCTGGGTCTGGTACGAGTGCCAGTGTAATATAGAATTCAAAACTTTCCGTATTGTTGACCATGGGATGGAAATTCACGAGCCACTACACGAACACCAACATTGCCCTGGCCACGTGCTGCATGGTCAGTTACAGTAGCAGCAACCTCACCAGCAGCTTCCAACGTGATAGGACGCCTTCCTCCCCTAGGTGCCACACCGAGCACACCCATATTGTCGAATTTCATTACCAACATCTTCAAACCATTTAAAGACGTCGAAACACTCCTCAGACCTTTCAGTCGGCGATACTCTTTCAACACAGCAATGTAATTGCTACCATTCCAACAAACCAGTTTCATTAACAGCGCACAGTTTCTCTTTCCGATCAAACTGCGTACAGCGTCAGATTTACACCAGGTGGCGAAAGCAGTTACTAATTTTTTTCCATTGTAAATGGGTTCCGCATTCACGTACAATACTGGACATTAAAATTTCTACACCACGAAGATGACGTGCTACAGAAGCGAAATTTAACCGACAGGAAGAAGATGCTGTGATATGTAAATCATTAGCTTCTCAGAGCATTCACACAAGGTTGGCGACGGTGGCGACACCTACAACGTGCTGACACGCGGATAGTTCCCAACCGATTTCTCATACACAACCAGCAGTTGACCGGCGTTGCCTGATGAAAAGTTGTGGTGATGCCTCGTGTAAGGAGGAGAAATGCGTACCATCACGTTTCCGACTTTGACATAGGTCGGATTGTAGCCTATCGCGATTGCGGTTTATTGTATCGCCACATTGCTGCTCGCGTTGGGCGAGATCCAATGACTGTTAGCACAATATGGAGTTGGTGGGTTCAGGAGGCTAATACGGAACGCCGTTCTGGATCCCAGCGGCCTCGTATAACTAGCAGTCCAGATGACAGTCATCTTATCCTCATGTCTGTAACGGATTGTGCAGCCAAGGTTCGATCCCTGACTCAACAGATGGTGACTTTTGCAAGACAACAACCATTTGCACGAACAGTTCGAAGACGTTTGCAACAGCATGGGCTATCAGCTCGGAGACCGCGACTGCGGTTACCCTTGAGGCTGCATCACGTACAGGAGCGCCTGCGATGGTGCACTCAACGACAAAACTGGATGTACGAATGGCAAAACGTCATTTTATTGGATGAATCGAGGTTCTATTTACAGCATCATGATTGTGGCATCTGTGTTTGGCGACATCGCGGTGAACTCACATTGGAAGCGTGTATTCGTCATCGCCATACTGGCGTATCACCCGGCGTGATGGTATGGGATGCCATTGGTTACACGTCTGGGTCACCTCTTGTTCGCATTGAGGGCACTTTGAACAGTGGACGTTACATTTCAGATGTGTTACGATCCGTGGCTTTACCCTTCATTCGATCCCTGCGAAACCCTACATTTCAGCAGGATAATGCATGACCGCATGTTGCAGGTCCTGTACGGGCCTTTCTGGATACAGAAAATGTTCGACTTCTGCCAGTACATTCTCCAGATCGCTCACCAAATGAAAACGTCTGGTCAATGGTGACGGAGCAACAGGCTCGTCACAATACGCCAGTCACTACTCTTGATGAACTGTAGTATCGTGTTGAGACTACATGGGCAGCTGCACCTGTACACGTCATCCAAGCTCCATTTGACTCAATGCCCAGGTGTATCAAGGCCGTTATTACGGCCAGAGTTGATCTTCTGGGTACTGATTTCTCAGGACCTATGCACCCAAAATGCGTGAAAATGTAATCACATGTCCATTGTAGTATAATATATTTGTCCAATTATTACCTGTATATCATCTGCATTTCTTCTTGGTGTATCAATTTTAATGGCGAGTAGTGTACTACAGCACAGATAAGAAGGCTTGTGAGCGCGGGCATGTAAACACGAAATGTTGAAACTCGGTTATTAGCACTGGGACTGCGGGCACGCACACCTCTAGCCCGTCTTCCGGTCACGCCACAGCATCGACGTGAAAGACTCGGTTGGTGTTATCAGAGGATCACTTGGAAGATGGAATGGCGTGCAGTGGCCTTCAGCGATGAAACCAGATTCTGCTTGCACGCAAGTGATGGTTGTGTGCGAGTACAACGTAGACCTGCTAAGAGCTGCTTATCGAATGCATGCGTCTCAGACACACTGGCCGCGCCACACGCTTTACAGTCTGGGGTTCAATGAACTAGAACTCTCGCACAACTTCGGTATTTCTGGAGGGGATGCTATCAAGCGATCTGAATGTGCAGAATGTTCTTAGACCTATTCTTTCGTCGTTCTACTTTATTCCAGCAGGATAATGCTCTCCCGCACACTGCCCTAGAAAATCAAAGGGCTCCGCAAGACGTGCAGCAAGTTCAGTCGTCAGGTACATCTCGAGATTTGTCTCGAGTCGAGTAAGTGTAATGTAGGTGTCAGGCGAGGAGCGACTCGTGCGACTCGTGAGCCATACATAATTATGTGTAAAGGTAGATCAGGAGTGGCACAACGTATTCTAGGGCAGTATTCGCCATGTGCACGATCGACTGCATGCCAGAGTCAACACTTCCATCGTCGCACTTGGAGACTACACCATGTACTATTATGGGTGTTTCAGCACAGGTCGACACCGTGGAGCTCAGAATAGCTTGTGCTGTTTATCTGGAAACGTAATCATTTCATTGACTCCATATTCACTGCTGCAACAAGAACTCTTGAGTGAACTGGAAACCTCTAAAAGGCTGTACTAATTTTTTCTAACAGTGTGTAAAAAATATTAATTTCAGTTTCGAAACAAGCCTCTTAAGTAGCTAATACTATGTAATCGTAAAGAATAACGCCAATGATTTTATTAAATACAGCAATCCAAAGATAAGTCGACGCATATTGCTTGGCAGAATTACAAATCCTGTACTATCCTGTGCAAAACGTCTCTATACTCCTACTTTAACAAGCCCATTTGTAGATTTAGCATTTTTCTTGGACACTTGTCAATCAAGGCTCGAGTCCATACCAGCCACGAAAATTACGTTGTGTATAAACCCACAGAGACGAAACTAAACATAAAGTCTAAGATAAATTACGTTGGAAAGTAAGAGAGTATACCCTGAAGATCAGAATGAACTCAGGTCAGGCCGCGCGGTTCTAGACGCTACAGTCTGGAACCGAGTGACCGCCACGGTCACAGGTTCGAATCCTGCCTCGGGCCTGGATGTGTGTGATGTCCTTAGGTTAGTAAAATTTAATTAGTTCTAAGTTTAGGCGACTGATGACCTCAGAAGTTAAGTCGCATAGTGCTCAGAGCCATTTGAACCAAACTCAGGTCAGCTCTACGTTCCGATAAGAAATGTTACATCGCTAATTACTGCGGGGCGGGAACAACAATCATTGTCGGAGTAAGTAAACTATTAAAATATTATTTTTTCGGGTAGCTAGAAGGAAATTTAGATAAAGTGAACAAATACAAATAATATGTAATTTAAGAACTACACTATATAATCAAAAGTATCCAGACAACCCCAAAAACATACATTTTTTTATTTTAGGTGTATTGTCGTGCCACCTACCGCCATGTATCCGCAACCTCAGCACTCATTAGACATCGCCAGAGAGCAGAATGGAGCGCTCCGCGGAACCCACGTACTTCGAACGGGGTCAGGTGATTCAGTGTCACTTGCGTCATACGTCTGTACCCGAGATTTCCATACTCCTAAACATCCCTAGGTCCATTGTTTCCTATGTGATAGTGAAGTGGGAACTTGAAGGGACAGGTACAGCACAAAAGCGTACAGGGTGACCTCGTCTGTTGACTGACGGAGACCGCCGATAGATGAAGAGGATCGCAGTCTATCCAGATCATCATACAGGAATTCCAAACTGCATTAGGATCCACTGCAAGTACTATGCGAGTTAGGCGAGAAGGGAGAAAACTTGGATTTCAAGGTCGAGCGGCAGCTCATAAGCCACACATCACGGCGATAAATGCTAAATGATACCTCGCTTGGTGTAAGGAGCGTAAACATTGGACGATTTAACAGTGGAAACACGTTGTGTTGAGTGGCGAACCACGGTACACGATCTGGCGATCCGATGGCAGGGTGCGGATATTACGAATGCCCGGTGCACGTCATCTGCCAGCGTGTGTAGTGCCAACAGCAAAATTCAGAGGCGGTCTAGTTACGGTGTGGTCGTGTTTTTTGTATAGGGGGCTGGCACCTCTTGTTGTTTTGCGTGGCACTATCACAGCACAGGCCTACACTGATGTCTTAAGAACCTTCTTGCTACCCACTGTTGAAGAGTAATACTGGGATGGGGACTGCATCTTTCAACTCGATTGAGCGCCTGTTCATAAATCACGGTCTGTGGCGGAGAGATTACACAACAATAACATCCCTCTAATGGACTGTCCTGCTCAGATTCCTGACCTGAATCCTATAGGAAAACTTTGGGATGTTTTGGGACGCTGATCCCGTGCCAGGCCTTGCCGACCGACATCGATACCTCTCCTCAGTGCAGCACTCCCTGAAGAACGGGCTGCTACTCCCAAAGAAACCTTCCAGCAACTGATTGAAGGTATGCCTGCGAGAGTGGAAGGTGTCATCAAGGCTAAGGGTGGGCCAACATCATCTTGAATTCCAGCATTAACGATGCAGGGCGCCGCTAGCTTGTAAGTCATTTTCCGCCAGGTGTCCGGATACTTCTGATCACATAGTGTATAAAATAAACCTTACCTCTGACTGCTACAAAGAGACGCACCTGTAAATAATGAAGTTGTTATTTGGCCTAAGAGATCGCTGTTATTCCTCCAGAGCCACCCCTCTGGAGACGATAATACCGCAGCTTTTCCGGCCATATTTGGGGTGCGTATCCGCAACACAACCCAAGCATAGTGTTCGAGACTACATTCCATAATGTAGGAGTCTCAGGGGAGGGCTATCCTGCAGGCGAAATGGTTTTCTATGCGGTTGTTGCAGATACTGCCCGCCTTTCTAGATAAGTATTTTGTAGCGCTGTGCTGCAAATAAGGTATCTTTTTGTTGGAACCATCATAATTTCACTATGACATCACAAAATCTAGAAACGCAGTTGGAATTGACTTGTTGTAGGGAGCGGTGCCGCTATTCTCCTGTCACGTGACACAATTGCTAAGATGATCCCCCTGGGTGACGTTGATCTATTCCCAGTGGTTCCTCAAGGAAGAGGGAGTGGAGGTGACACTGAACCTGTCACAAGACATCCACTCTATTTACAACGCCCACGCACACTGAAAAACTAGTTTCGTCTTCAACACGTTTACACAACTTTCACCAGCCTATCTTTGTAATTTGAATCTGTGTTTTAGACAATAAGAAATCAGGAGCTTTTGAAATGTTGTGCTATAGAGGAATTGAGAATCAAAGAAATCTATGACATAATTTGATTAAAGTTAGGAAACAGTAGGAGGAAAGAACCCCATGGATTAAAGACTCATCGTAAGGTGATGAAATGGAGATCGAAAGGTTAAAACTGAAGAGAGAGAGAGAGAGCAACAACTGGCTACAGAAAACTGTTATAGTCGATGTAGGTTACAGTAGTTATGTAGAGATGAAGAGGATTGCACCGGATGGACTAGTGTCGAGAACTTTATCGAACAAGTCAAATTATTGATAAAACTTCAAAAATAATAACAGAAACGACAGCAAAATAAAAATAGATGTCATGAGTCTATGACAGCGGTGTAGACAACTTGAATAAAGAGAGGCCCAATCCAGTCATTCATCGCGCTATTGAAATTATGTTGATACGTAACATTCTTGGTAGACAATGTTATTTTAAGCACGTAATTTTGGGCACTTAATTTCCAGACGTTGTGCTGCGGAAACATTGTTGAGAGGTCAACGGCCTAATTATAAAGCTGAGAGCCAAGTATCACCAACCTCAGGCGGCTGTTGCAGAAATCCCGAAACCTTACAGAGCCACACCAGTAATGGGTCATCACTGAGACTGCTAAGAATAACCACTAGCAGACTTACAGTGTTATAAATTCATGTAATCATTATTCCCTTTCCCCATCGTAAACGACATTCTGCAAAAATGCTTGTATCCTACTTCATAGACGACGAATAGTCACTGCCGGCTTACTACCCAATTTTCTCGCTCGTGGTGTGCCGTTTAACAACCTACGAATTCAGTTCTGCCTCTGGCGTCGCTCGGGATCCGTTTATCTGCCTGCATTGGATTTTTCCACCGCACCTACTTTGCTCTCTCCTCTTTCTTTGTTTTCTTTTGTTTCTGATGCCAGGCGTAAGGGAACGGCGTGTAGCTGTGAAATGCTGCTCGTTTCTCGGAAAAATAAAATCACCGTTGGAACTGTAGCGAAGTTGAAAACAATTTACAAATATCACGCTTTGGAAAAAGAAAGATGTGTACGAGTGGTTTTCCTCCTTTAAAAAATGGCCATTTCACACTTGTTGCGAAACATTTCCCTCTACGTCCGTCAACTGCCTAAACAGACGAAAAAATCGAGAAAGTGAATATGTGTTGGAAGAGATTCAAGCGGAAGAGTTAACAGAATATTCTCCGAACTCGGGTCAGTGAAGTTTAACAGAATATTTTCCAATGAAGAGGTCTGAAAAATTAGTTCCTCGGATTGTGACCAGGAAAATTTAGAACAAAATGACCTTGAATTCAGAAACGTTTCCATCGCTGGCGATTAATCATGGTGCTATGTTCACGATCCCTCGCCACCCCAAAAATCACCCCAGTGGAAGAGCTAGTCACCTTTCTAAAAATTACCTCTATACGTGAAGTGAAAAGTAAAGACGGGAGGAGGGTTGTGCAATCCGTGATCGTTGAACCAGGTCCGATCATTGATGAAGTTCCCTATTAGGAGGTCCTGAGACAATTGTGTATCTGTACGCACCAGGAAAGACCAGGTCTGTGGCAGACGGGGAACTCGTATTTCGACTATGGCTAGTTCTTGCGCACACAGACATCTCATGCCGCACTTTTTGGCCTCACATCTCCCACACACGTTGATAAACTTACCTAACGACTTGTATTTTCTTTCTAATTAAGAGAGGAATGAGTGAACCCCGGTCTGACGACGTAACAGTAGCGGAGAAAAAGGTACGGCCATCTCTCTTCTTCCGTATGTTAACAATTTAACCAAAATTTTAACAACTGAAGATGTTCACAGCTGATTTCTAGTGGCAACAGGTTACTTTCGTAATTTCAAATGAATGCCGACTCTTGAGCATCGGAAATATGTGAAAAAAAAGGAAAAAGTAAACTACCTGTGGTTAGAGCACAGATTGCGATCTGTTTGTGTAATGGGGGCCTCCGTGTGGTGATTCATCCGTGCCAAGCAGCTGCTTCTGTAATTCCTGTTCGCTTTTATAACTCGGAATATTACATACATACAACCAATAATCTGTGAATACAAAACGAGCTTTGTGTGGTGAAAGCTGATCTGCAGCTACTGATGCGTGCGCTACTGCGTATGTTGTCAGTCCCCACTACGATTAATTACCTATAACTCATGTAATACGCAATAATAGCTTTGGGGAATGTATTCGATATTTGTGAGTGGTGCTATTGTTAAACAGAACATGACATCGTAATATGACCTGTTTGCAGGTCATGATTTTACATGAGAGCGTGGTTGCGGGAAAAGAAAGGAAGGTTTGAAATAAACAGGCATATTGATACCATGTTTGCTAATAATTTACTGGATTATAGAAAATTGGCCAGGTGAGGGTAGGAATCGCGCACTGAGGCTTCCCTACAATCTTAATTATGTGTATAGAGAGCTCATGCATTCAGGCAATTGCGGATGTCGACGATTTTTTCCTCTTATCCACATTGATATCAATCCCAAGGTTTACACAGCTTTCGACAACGTTCAATCTCAAGTTTGAATTCCGAACACAAATGACAATGGAATGATTGTTCTCATATTAAATAACTGCATATTAACAATTTCCAGATTTTTTTCCTTTACCTGTACAGTGAAACGTTTCTTTTTGCCAAATTTCATGATTCTGTGTCAATGGGAAGTATCCTGTAGTTTATGAATAAGTTTGGGACTATCAGTACCTAAATAGTCGTACCTTTTGGTTGCAACGACTTAGAATCTTACTCTTATCACAGAGTAAAGCGACTATTGTCGTTAGCACACAACTAACCTTCAATTTGGTACGTCTATCCGTTTCCGGGGTAAAAATATCTTAAAGACACGCTAATGAACAGACAATTAGATAACAAATAACAAAAATTTATTTCCTTGTACAGTAATTGCAGATTCACAATTATTACATTTCTTCCTTTGTTTTTATACTGAAACCTTGCTTCTTGCCAGATTTCATGACTTTAGACCAACGGGAAATTACAAGAATATTTTGAGATGATCCCAATTGTCCATAAACCCGTTCTTTCATTGTTTCCACATTCTTGGAATATGGATTACAGTATCATCGGCAGCTGGCCGGCCTATTGTATTAGGGCAGCTGTGTTCCAACAATGAACATTCTAACAGTATAAGACTATATGTTCTTTATCACTGTCTAAAGATTCAGCAGACTAATCAGTTTCTCTATCGTCCATATCTGTTGCAGAGCGTCAGATACAGTATTACTTTTATTACGAAAGCCACTTACGCCAATTTTGCGACTGAGTAAGTCTAACAATGCTGCTTGTGTATCATCTTTCGTTAGTAAAATGTCATTCCTACATGCCATTTTCACATGAATGGTATTCACACTCAGCGACAGAGTAATTGTCTACTCCAGGGACGCAGCGACCATTCAAGAAATATTTCCGTCAAATTTATTACACAACAGTATCTCACCTCTTCGAACGCCCATCATCTACTAGGTCCCGCTCAGTGCTAAATTTACACTGATGGCAGCGGGGTGTGAAAGTGCAGTCGTACATGCTCATTAACAAACAAAAGATCCCAGGGTCGGAGAGACCGTAACGTTCACTTCTACGGTTAGTCATCTATCTAGATACTTCATCCATTCCGGAAACTGAAGGAACTTACTAGATAACAAGAGCAACATTCTTTTCATGTGACATAATTTGTTTAAAAATTAACTAGTTTCTGATTCTTTTACTTTATACACTCCTGGAAATTGAAATAAGAACACCGTGAATTCATTGTCCCAGGAAGGGGAAACTTTATTGACACATTCCTGGGGTCAGATACATCACATGATCACACTGACAGAACCACAGGCACATAGACACAGGCAACAGAGCATGCACAATGTCGGCACTAGTACAGTGTATATCCACCTTTCGCAGCAATGCAGGCTGTTATTCTCCCATGGAGACGATCGTAGTGATGCTGGATGTAATCCTGTGGAACGGCTTGCCATGCCATTTCCACCTGGCGCCTCAGTTGGACCAGCGTTCGTGCTGGACGTGCAGACCGCGTGAGACGACGCTTCATCCAGTCCCAAACATGCTCAATGGTGGACAGATCCGGAGATCTTGCTGGCCAGGGTAGTTGACTTACACCTTCTAGAGCACGTTGGGTGGCACGGAATACATGCGGACGTGCATTGTCCTGTTGGAACAACAAGTTCCCTTGCCGGTCTAGGAATGGTAGAACGATGGATTCGATGACGGTTTGGATGTACCGTGCACTATTCAGTGTCCCCTCGACGATCACCAGAGGTGTACGGCCAGTGTAGGATATCGCTCCCCACACCATGATGCCAGGTGTTGGCCCTGTGTGCCTCGGTCGTATGCACTCCTAATTGTGGCGCTCACCTGCACGGCGCCAAACACGCATACGACCATCATTGGCACCAAGGCAGAAGCGACTCTCATCGCTGAAGACGACACGTCTCCATTCGTCCCTCCATTCACGCCTGTCGCGACACCACTGGAGGCGGGCTGCACGATGTTGGGGCATGAGCGGAAGACGGCCTAACGGTGTGCGGGACCGTAGCCCAGCATCATGGAGACGGTTGCGAATGGTCCTCGCCGATACCCCAGGAGCAACAGTGTCCCTAATTTGCTGGGAAGTGGCGGTGCGGTCCCCTACGGCACTGGGTAGGATCCTACGGTCTTGGCGAGCATCCGTGCGTCGCTGCGGTCCGGTCCCAGGTCGACGGGCACGTGCACCTTCCGCCGACCACTGGCGACAACATCGATGTACTGTGGAGACCTCACGCCCCACGTGTTGAGCAATTCGGCGGTACGTCCACCCGGCCTCCCGCATGCTCACTATGCGCCCTCGCTCAAAGTCCGTCAACTGAACATACGGTTCACGTCCACGCTGTCGTTGCATGCTACCAGTGTTAAAGACTGCGATGGAGCTCCGTATGCCACGGCAAACTGGCTGACACTGACGGCGGCGGTGCACAAATTCTGCACAGTTAGCGCCATTCGACGGCTAACACCGCGGTTCCTGGTGTGTCCGCTGTGCCGTGCGTGTGGTCATTGCTTGTACAGCCCTCTCGCAGTGTCCGGAGCAAGTATGGTGGGTCTGACACACCGGTGTCAATGTGTTCTTTTTTACATTTCCAGGTGGGTATATACTGCGAAACCTTCACTCTCGCCAAATTTCATGAGTCTATGTCAAGGGAAAGAATCTGACATGTTTGGTGAGTATGTTTACCAGTACCGAAGTATGTGACATAAAGGGCCGTATCTTTAGATTGCATTGACTTAGAAGCTAGTGTTCATAATACCACCAAGTTACTATGTGACATAAATTTCTACCTTTATACGTCTAACCGATCCTGAGAAAAAGGCGTCCTCGCAGATGTACAGACAAACTGATAACAAATAAAAAATGTTTTTTCATGCTATATGATTTCAAATTGACAATTTTAGAACTTTTTACGTTGATTGGAATGTGAAACCACGCTTTTTGGAAAATTTTATGATTCTAGGCCAACGGGAAGCGCCCTGTGGGTTTGCAAGCATCGAAGTAAGTCACGTAAATGGCTGTATCTCTTGATTACATTGACTTAGAAGCCTAACTTTTTTGCATTGCCAACGGACTGTGGACATTAAAATGTGACATGAATTTCAACTTCATACTTCTAGCCGTCCCTGTGAGAAAGGATTTTCACAGACAGACAGAGACTCGAACAACAAACTCATCCTATAAGGCTGCCGTTTTTACCAACTGGAGAGCAGAACAGTAAAAACCAATTCTTTCACAGAATAAGCAGGTATATGTCGAAAGTCATTGATCTACACCGAAATTCTACCTTTGTCGGGGAGAGTGATGTGTCTAGGGGATAACGTACCTAGGAAGAGATAATTTTTGGGCCGGTATTTCAGTCTAGTGACTGATTTTGAATTACACGAAGCAACGTGCTCTAAAGACTGCTATAAGAAATTGCCTACAATTCTTATTGTTGCTAAACACGGGGCTGTGCTTTGCGCTGCATTTGCAGATATTTCGAGCTCTGCACATTTTATTGTTTACTATATATTAAAACCATTTCTAAAATGTTGCTAATTCTTCAGTTACAGATTTTTATGGAAATAAAATTGTGTATTACGAAAGAAGAAACACACGACATTGGCGTAATGTTCTGGAATAATTATTATTTCATATTACAAACCGGGTTTTGGTTGCTTCATCATCATCAGTTACACAGGTAAATATATATGGGTATGAAATTTTTGTAGGATCAAAGGTTTTAAACTATTGCATGTACAGAGTACTTCAGTTAGGTTACCAAGGATGACAATGTTGATTAGGACTAAAACTACAAGAATTATTTCCGTGTAAATGAGATGTGAATCTATTCAGATTAGATAAAGTATGTGATGCAAAAATATTGAACTACGAAATAAATTGCAACAATTGTTCTGAGAAGAAAATAAACTGAACAATAAACTTTGGTGACATGTCCCAAGGGCATGCCTCGACAAAATAATCACCTTTAACAAGTCCAATATTGCAAACAGGTACGATATAAATGCGACATTAAGCACTGAAGTAAAGCAGCCGTGATTATACAAAGTAAACAATTCATTAATAAGACAAGTAACTAAACAGTAACTAAAATAAAGGAAAAATAGGGCAAGCGAGAAGGAGGGAAGATTAACAACTACCAAGAACTGATGAACCAGTCAATCAATCCAGTAAAATTCTATACAATTTTAAACTAGTTGTGTATCATGTAGACTCTTAAGTTGTACTTCATCACTCATGCACCATCTTATACGTTCAAAAATAAGAATATCTTTTACTATGGAACGATTGATATTTAAAAATTAATTAGGTTTAATCAATTTCTTAATAGTTATATCTTTCTTAAAAAAGAAATTTGTTTCCAATAGCTTCAGTTTCATAAGGTATTTTATTTTTAATCGGTTTTTGATATTACTTCTGCTTCATTTTATTTTAATTATTGACTGTCTGTGAATAGTGGAGTAATACTGTAACATATAGATGATTAAATACAATTTAAGCAACCTTTTCTCGGCTGCAAGGCTTTTATACTCTGAGATGACGAAGGTCACGGGATGGTGGTATCCTATAATAATGGGCTAGTGATATCTTATAGTAAAGGACAGCTAACTCAAGCCAGCCTTGAAAATATCAACCTACAAGAAAGAGAAGAGCTAGGATTCTGTTGCACAAAGGGAAAAATTCGCTTACCACCGCTGGAAGCACCTCCAAGGAATTTTTACATTACATAACTGGGGAAACTCCAGAATAAAAATACTTTCTTCAGAATACAAAAGTGTACAGCGCCTGCTTCACACTTACTTGTTTCGGTGTCACTTCTGTCAACAACAACAGACATGAAATGTATAATGTTTTTCTTTCCATCCAAGGACAAATCGTTACAACCACTACCCAACGAAGACCATAAATTTCTGCATGTGTATTTCATCGGATATGAAGAAACAGGAATTGACCAATGATGCACAAATATCAGTGGATTGAGACGAGTAGTCTGAGATGCACAGAGGATCCTACACGAATACAATCAACTGATTCACATTTTCGAAACAACAGTAGGCCTAATGATTTCTGATGACTGTAAAGTTATAATTCGAGCCGACAAAAGGCCAGATGGAACACACGAACGTCGATTTAGTGCGCCTCAGATAGAAGAAATCACCATTACAATTGCGGGCAATGAAAAAACAAGCCGTGACATAATTGTACAACGAGGTTGAGAAGGACTACGACGCACTGCAGAGACTCGCCATTCGTTGACGTTCTCCATTATCCATTGATATTTCAGCACGGGGGAACCGATACCATTTTAATGTTAAGCAAATCCTACCTGAAACAGGCGTAGAAACAAAAAAGCCGCTTCCAACGAGTTCTATGCATACCGCTTAGTGATCACAGACAATAAAACCTACAGTCATTTTCTCAAAACTCGTCGTTTGTTCCAACAATTCCCGACAGGTATGTTTGCAAAAACAGTGCCGGAACGAATCCCTTACGTAAGGCTGAATCAGAAGAAACTACGCACAGAACAATATATCCACCTTCGAGACACAATCATAAACGACGAAAACACTGACGACATTCGAACAATGGTAATCTTACCCTCATCACACATAGGAAGTCCGAGACACTTGCACGCATAGTCTCAAGATGCCATGAACTACATGAAAAAATATGATATTTCCATAACAGTCATATGCAACTCATCGTGGCCAGGAATCAAAGAACAACTAAGATACGGACACCCCATGCATCAACACGACATAATAACCCGAATTTTCCGGCAAAAACAAATGAGATTTACTGAAGTCATCATGAAATACTGTACCACATCTTTGGAACCTTTAGATGCTGGAGAAATATCATCAAGTGGCAAAAACGAGAACTGGCTCATTCATACAATCTCATATGGTTCTCGGACATCGACAAAACCATCCAACCTGAATTTGACAATCCGCAAGAAGATCCGGAACTATACGACATAGCAGTGAAAAACGTGGTTCACGGACCATTCGGGCCATTAAACCCAAATAGCCATCTATGAGTGATGGAAAATGTACAAAAAATACCCCAAACCATACTTGGACGGTAGACAAACCGGAATTGATGGCTATTCTAGATACAGATGATGACCACCCAAAAATGGTTTCTTCATAGCAAAAATACGAATACAAGGCAGCGACGAACTGGAAATAGAGAATCAATGGGTACTACAATATAAGACACTGCTTTCCAAAACGTTCCAAGCGCACATGAACGTAAAATACTGCGATGCAGTGAAATGCCTCAAATATGTCTGTAAGTACGTTAACAAAGGCTGTGACAAGAAAGTATTTTAAATAGCCAAAACAACGAACGACAAAACAGAAAGGGCGAAATGCTCATGTACCAAATGGGAAGATACATCAACAGTAACGAAGCAGCGTGGTGGATTTGCAGTTTTCCCATACACGAACACATACCAACTGCGCAACATCTGCAGTACGTTTGGAGAAACGACGGAGAGTTTACTTAACAAAAGACACCGCCAGAAAAATTGCAAGCTATCCAACTCAGAACATCAGCATTTTACCAACTGTGCCAGACGTATTCATTCCGTGAAAACATTACAACGTGTCGAATTCCCTACCAACATTGGCCTCGAAAATTAAAGCAACAACAGAAAATTTTTCAATGTTGCCTTTTTTGCCACAAAACAATATAAACAGGTTACAGTAAAATAGAAACAATGTAAATAGTGCAGAACGTAATCAACTGCAACAATCATAACGGTAGACAAAATTTTTCTTGGTGTTTTTCTAACTTAACGGATTTCCACACACGTTCAGAAAACTGCTTAATGTGCAGAGTATGGGTTGTGACCACCTCTGGCACCAATACAGTTCTGACAACGACGCGACACGCCGTGAATGGTGCTGAGGCAATAATGTCCATTCTTCCTGCTGAGCTACTCAGAAATCTTCGAGAGTGGTAGGTGGATGCTGAAGTGATTCATCCCATCTCCCTGATGTATGGCAGACATGTTCTATGGGATTCAAATCGGGAGAGCAATTATGGCACGCCGTACAGAAATATCTTCTTTTTCCAGAAAAAAAAACATTCACCACCCATTCTCTATGACGTCGAGCATTATCGTCCAACAATACGAAGTCTGGGCTCACAGCACCTCGCAACAACCGCGCCTGAGATCCCAAGATCTCCTCATTGTGCCTGACGGCAGTTAAGCTTTCCGGATTCACCTCTACAATTTCATGAAAGGTGTTAGAGTGGTCAACATAATCCCTGTCATCATCATTATGGATCTTCCTCGATATCGGTCTCTTTCCACAATGTCTGGATCCCGAAATAGTGTTCCACCTGTCCCCCGGATGCGAATCCGCCGAGAACCACTCTCCGTATGATGTAGGGACTCATCTGTGAAAAGAACATTGGACCACACTTTGACGGTCTAGGCAGCATATTGAGGTCTCCAATCTAGGCGTTCTCTTCTGTGAAGACATGCCAGAGGTAAACATCCGGCAGGTGTCCATCAATAAAGGCCACTCTACTGAAGCTGTCTGTACACCGGTTGCCTCGATACGACATGTCCAGGGAATACTCCGAGGTCAGATGCCAGTTTCCGTGCAGTATAGTCGCACACTTACAGTCAAATAACGGTGCATTCTTTTTTATGTCAACGTGGTCAATCCTGTTTGGTCTCCAGGATACAGTTTCGGTGTCTACAATTGTCGCCTCATCCGAGAAACAACAGAACGATTCATGGCTCAAATGGCTCTGAGCACTATGGGACAACTACTGAGGTCATCAGTCCCCTAGAACGTAGAACTACTTAAACCTAACTAACCTAAGGACGTCACACACCTTCATGCCCGAGGAAGGATTCGAAACCTGGGACCGTAACGGTCGTGCATTTCCAGACTGTGGCGCCTAGAACCGCTCGGACACTCCGGCTGGCTCAGAGCGATTCACATTAAGCCATCGGGCCACATCAGTTTGCGACTCTCCTGCTTTCATTCTTCCTAAGGCTCTCCGTAGCAGACAATCTGTGGGCCCCTACCCGGTGTCATACAGCACTGCCTGAGACTGTGTACACAGAGACTGTGGATGTGGGACTACGCTACAAACACTACTCCCCTTGATATGTGTCTTTACGTAATCATTGGAGTGCTCGTCCGTTGATCAGAATGCCATCTTCCGGGCACGACACGATCGTTATGATATCTGTTGACACTTTGTATGAGTATATCGTGTATTAGACGCGGAAATAGCAGTTGCTTTAATTCTGGATAGCAGTGTATTACACTTGGAACGCAACAAATTCATCAGCGACAAAAACAAGGAATTCCTGTAGAATATCATCCAGGAATCATGACAACTGGCGCACTAGGACGTGTATACAACTTACATCCGTACAACGCCGAATGCTTCTATCTCCGGATGTTGCTACACGAAATATGAGGACCGACAAGTTTCACAGTTTTCAAGACTTGACGGTTACCTATGCCAGCCGTACAGAGGAGCCAGCCAGCGCTTAGGACTACTGGAAAACAACAACCACTGGGAACACTACAAGAAACCTCACTGAACAGCCTCAGCTGAACAAATAAGTGATTTGTTCTCCATTATTCTGATAAGATGTAACCCATCGAATCCAAAACAGCAATGGGACTCCAAAGTGTATGAGTGACGTACCAGATCCGACAAGCTCATCTTGAACTGACCATCGTATTAAAGACGACGCCTTCAATGAAACATTCATTCGCCTATAATATAAAAGCTTAGGAACACACAATCAGACCTATGTAAATCTTCGGATGCTAGCACCACGAAAAGATTCTATAAGCATGCTAAACTTCGATATTACAAAGGAAAAAAGCTTCACTAGCGAACTACTTCAATACATTATTCACAACAAAACCGCTCCTCAGTGACAATCAAAAGGAAATTTACTACCTTATCAAGGACACTGTGCGGATTTATTTACTTGAAAGCATCAGGCGACACCGCTAAAACTTTTTATTAAATCTATTGCTGGTGGAAATAAGTCCTAAAGATCACATCGCACTAGCACTGCCACCATCTAGCATTGCAGCCACACTTACGGAACGAAGACGAATTTTCCGTTTCGCCCTATAACTATCCTCGAATGTATCCGAATCATATTAAAAGCATCTGAACGGAGTGAACTTTTAAAGAAAACTAAAACTATTCTTTGAGACGATCGCACAATATCAATAAAAATCACTCTAAGTCATGGACAGAATATTACAAGACCTGTGAGGAAATTGTGAAGTGATGGGAGGAACTCTATTCATACTCTCATGAGATGTTCAGCCAATACTTCCAGCTATCCCCAATTCAACACCAGCAGACGAGATCAGTGCATCCTTAAAAGATCACATCCTTGGCCACACATACAAATACTGCGACTAACAGAAAAAATTTGTGCTGAACTATTGAAAGACGAAACTACAGCACACTCTGTTCAACAACTTTTACAGTCAGACGAAGGCACATATCCTGCTGACGAGACGATCGGCCTCATTAAACTCAACACTGATTTCTGCAACATACCCATCGACCAAATTTATCAAAACGCTGTTCACAACTGTAAAAATTCGGACCGGCTACTTCAAAGGGCAATTCTTGCAACTAAAAGAAATCTTGTCCACGAAATCAACTTCAGTGTTCAAAAGAAAATTCCCCATGAAGGGAGAATACACAATTAGATCAACACGATGGTAAACGTCGAAGAATGTGTGAACTTCCCTACAGAATTTCTAAACTCTTTGCGAGTATAAGGAATGACATTACACTGCCTTATACATAAAACTAGAGCTCAGATTAAACTACTCACAACTCTCAACTCACCGATACTATGTAATGTGACAAGAATGATCACCAAACTGCTACTGAATAACATCTCCGAACTCGAACTTATGATTGAAAAGTGCTAAGAAATATCCACAGAATACCAGTGATCTCTACTGAACTGCGTTTCCTATTTAAAAGACTGCAACTTACTAATAAATTAGCCAGCAATTTGACAATTAATAAAGAACAAGGAAAAACTATAATACACTCCTGGAAATTGAAATAAGAACACCGTAAATTCATTGTCCCAGGAAGGGAAACTTTATTGACACATTCCTGGGGTCAGATACATCACATGATCACACTGACAGAACCACAGGCACATAGACACAGGCAACAGAGCATGCACAATGCCGGCACTAGTACAGTGTATATCCACCTTTCGCAGCAATGCAGGCTGCTATTCTCCCATGGAGACGATCGTAGAGATGCTGGATGTAGTCCTGTGGAACGGCTTGCCATGCCATTTCCACCTGGCGCCTCAGTTGGACCAGCGTTCGTGCTGGACGTGCAGACCGCGTGAGACGACGCTTCATCCAGTCCCAAACATGCTCAATGTGGGACAGATCCGGAGATCTTGCTGGCCAGGGTAGTTGACTTACACCTTCTAGAGCACGTTGGGTGTCACGGGATACATGCGGACGTGCATTGTCCTGTTGGAACAACAAGTTCCCTTGCCGGTCTAGGAATGGTAGAACGATGGGTTCGATGACGGTTTGGATGTACCGTGCACTATTCAGTGTCCCCTCGACGATCACCAGAGGTGTACGGCCAGTGTAGGAGATCGCTCCCCACACCATGATGCCGGGTGTTGGCCCTGTGTGCCTCGGTCGTATGCAGTCCTGGTTGTGGCGCTCACCTGCACGGCGCCAAACACGCATACGACCATCATTGGCACCAAGGCAGAAGCGACTCTCATCGCTGAAGACGACACGTCTCCATTCATCCCTCCATTCACGCCTGTCGCGACACCACTGGAGGCGGGCTGCACGATGTTGGCGCGTGAGCGGAAGACGGCCTAACGGTGTGCGGGACCGTAGCCCAGCTTCATGGAGACGGTTGCGAATGGTCCTCGCCGATACCCCAGGAGCAACATTGTCCCTAATTTGCTGGGAAGTGGCGGTGCGGTCCCCTACGGCACTGCGTAGGATCCTATGGTCTTGGCGTGCATCCGTGCGTCGCTGCGGTCCGGTCCCAGGTCGACGGGCACGTGCACCTTCCGCCGACCACTGGCGTCAACATCGATGTACTGTGGAGACCTCACGCCCCACGTGTTGAGCAATTCGGCAGTACATCCACCCAGCCTCCCACATGCCCACTATACGCCCTCGCTCAAAGTCCGTCAACTGAACATACGGTTCACGTCCACGCTGTCACGGCATGCTACCAGTGTTAAAGACTGCGATGGAGCTCCGTATGCCACGGCAAACTGGCTGACACTGACGGCGGCGGTGCACAAATGCTGCGCAGCTAGAGCCATTCGACGGCCAACACCGCGGTTCCTGGTGTCTCCGCTGTGCCGTGCGTGTGATCATTTCTTGTACAGCCCTCTCGCAGTGTCCGGAGCAAGTATGGTGGGTCTGACACACCGGTGTCAATGTGTTCTTTTTTCCATTTCCAGGAGTGTATAATGCAACATCAACTTCAAAGGCTCCTTCTTCTCTCACGGTCAACTGTACATATCTTGTACTCAAGTAGAAAACTAGAAAAAATTGTGCATGGATACCCCGGATAACAAAAAAAAATTACGTTTACAAACAAGGATTGTTAACAGTTAGAATATGTGACTTTTCATGCTTTCCCGACGGATCTGCTGCAAATACTCTTCTCGGGTTTGCCGCCGGATTGTTTTGTGTAACTCGCACAATATTTCGTCGATGCAACTGCTCGACATCATCAGGTGGTGGTAGCTACTGTTATCACTGCTGCAAGGTGCTACTGATGATAATCGCACGGCGGCGACGGAATTTTACCTGCCGACAAGGGGAACGCCACCGTCCTTCTCTCACGAGTTGAATACAACAGCAAGATGGAGGCGCTGCTCGACGATCCTGCCTATCGCAAGCTAAGAGAGGATCCCACTCGCAAAATCCAGAGGAAAACATTAGATCTTCTCAAGATGAGTTCCATTCCTTCTAAAGTGACCAAAAGTCTACGACAACTGGCTGCAGTCCCCCCAAGACTCTACGGCCTACCCAAGATACACAAGGATGGAACACCACTTCGGCCAATTGTGAGCAACATTGGAGCTCCCACTTATTTTCTGGCCAAACATCTTGCTACATTGTTGGGTCCTCTCGTAGGCAAGTGTGATCACCACATCCGGAATTCAGAGGACTTCATAGGACGCCTGAAGACCCTTAAGCTACAAGCGTCGGATATTTTAGTTAGTTTTGACGTTATATCTTTGTTTACGAAAGTGCCACTACAGGATTCGTTAGAGCTTATCAGCAACCAGTTTGAGAGAGACATGGTGGCATTATTTAAACATGTGCTTACCTCAACTTATTTATAATTCAATGACCAGTATTTTCAACAAGTGGACGGTGTTGCCATGGGAAGTCCTCTATCTCCCATGGTGGCCAACTATTTTATGGAAGACTTCGAGGAAAAAGCACTGCAGTCGGCAAGTCTCAAACCTTCTTGTTTCTGGCGGTATGTACACGATACCTTTGTGGTGTGGCCCCACGGAATGGAAACATTACCTGTGTTTCTCCGGCATCTGAATTCGCTCCATCCCAACATTCAGTTCACCATGGAAGTGGAAAGGGATGGCACCTTACCATTCCTCGATGTTTTAGTCAGGAGAAAAGCGGATGGTGCACTGGGACACAGCGTCTACTGCAAATCAACTCATACGGAGCTATATTTGCAGGCGATAAGTTGCCATCACCCTGCGCAACGCGGTAGTGTCCTACGCTCTTTGGTGCATAGAGCACATGTAGTCTCAGATGCCGACAGTCTACCTGGTGAGCTACAACACCTGAGAACGGTATTCCAACAGAATGGCTATTCCAATCGGCAGGTACGCCATGCATTCCGTTCCAAGCAAATTCGAAGCAGGGATGTAAATGAAGATGAGGAGGCACCCACTGCAACAGCGTTCTTGCCCTATTTTGGCGGCATGTCTTCGAGAATAGAAAGAATCCTCAAAAAGCACGATATCAAGTGTGTATTTCGGCCACCAGCAAAATTGAGGAATTTATTGTGCTCGGTCAAAGACGATCTTGGCCTTAGGAAACGTGGTGTGTATAAAATCACATGCCAATGTGGAAAATCTTACATTGGACAGACATGCCGAACCGTGCAAGAACGTTGCGTCGAACACCATCGTCACAGACGCCTGGGGCAACCTGATAAATCAGCGGTAGCGGAGCATTGCCTGGACACGGGACATCGTCTGCTGTACGAACAGACGGAAATTTTATCCCCAGCTTCATCTTTCTGGAACTGTGTTGTTAAGGAGGCCATACATATCCGTACAGCTGACAATCTTATCAACAGGGATGCAGGGTTCCAGCTAAGCGCCGCCTGGAATCCAGCACTGGCTGCCATTAAATCGAAAAAAAGGGAAACAAGAACTTCCGATCCGTCAAGTTACGAAACGCGCAACTGAGGTTTAGTTCGGACTTTAACCACAGGAGCGTCCGGCAGCACAGTCATTGCCCACAGCGCACGCGCGGATGTCCTTTCTGCGGCCCCCAGCAGGGGGCACCAGGAGCGCCGCTTCCCTCCAACTACGAGCGTCTTCCCGCGCACGCGTATTGCCTGCTCCCGGCATGATAAATTCCGTCGCCGCCGTGCGATTATCATCAGCAGCACCTTGCAGCAGTGCAAACAGCAGCTACCACCACCTGATGATGTCGAGCAGTTGCATCAACGAAATATTGTGCGAGTTACACAATACAATCCGGCGGCAAACCCGAGAAGAGTATTTCCAGTTAGAATATGTTTTACATGAAAACTTTTTACCTCTTATACTTTAACAAGTACTGTAAATAGTTACAATAAGTTTTCAGTACTTTTTTTACCTTTTATACAGTAAAATTTACCCTTTTATTCCAACTACCATACAATATCATATCAACTTCCTGAGTGCCGCCGGCTACCTCTAGCTAGTGCAGTAATGAAACAAGTCTCGGGAGATGCATTTCACAATAAAGTACGACTTCTTACTTTGCGTCGCAGATGAGAATAAAAATGTTCCCAGCAATGTATTCACTCACTGAAAACGTTTATTAGGTGTAATGAAGTGTACGTCGAGGTGACTTGGCTATACTGAGAAACTATTTTCGTACATCGTTTATTTAAATAATTTTTTTTGAGTACTCTCTTGTAACAAATTGGTACGTTATGCACAACCTAAATCAAGATCAACGACCGCCGTTATAACATAGTTTTGTACGGAAACATTTCTGATAACATCTATACAATGGTAACAAAACTTTAGATGTAAGTGTAAGTTAGCAGTGAGATGTAATTACACATTTTGTAGAAGAAGTATCGTAATCGTCTTCAGTTGGACTAGTGCTGGCAGTTCATCTTCCCAATATTTGGAAACCTCTCTCCCGCTCTCCCTACATAGCACGCGCGCGATCGTGCGCACACACACACACACACACACACACACACACACTGACACAATGCGAGGCATGGAAGATTTTAGTGGTGCTGGTAAATGCAAGAGTTAATGTCGCTACTGTACTATGAACTGTCAATCAGCAAAACATTTACTACCAACAGACGAAAAAAAAAAGTTTAATATAGAATATTACAGCAGAGCAAGGACTCATTTCATATGCATGAACTTGAAATACTCAGATTATTGTTGTTTTTCAATCAGCAGTTTCAGGGGTGTGTTTATTTACACCAACATGTGCATGCTTTCAGATAATTACTTATTATGAAATATCCATTTCACTCGGTCATCACGAGCCAAATACCAGTGAAAATTATTTTGCTGTACCTCCGATAACAGATGGGCTTCAGTATATAATCCCATGTTTTATGTATCAGGTACTCTGTGTGTTAGACGAATCTGAATAAAATAACTGTAATTCGGAAACAGACAAAAACTGTAAGAAAAATTAATTACATACAATTATTTCAAGTGGATTTTGTGGAAGATGTGCATCAGAAACAGCCAACTGCTCTATTACATTCGAGATTTCGAGGTTTCCCAGAGCCAGACCATTTTAAAGAAATCCCAAACAAGCCAAAAGATGTTCAGTAACTGAACATATTTCTTGTAACTAGAAGGCTGTTCGTAGCTTCAGACCGAATACGAATGAAAATATAAGCATGGCAGTTCTCAATCCGAAATTTTTAAATTTTTGTGAAACGTTACGTCGAACGTAAAAACTGTAGAATGATAACCAGTTAACAAAGCTTTCTTCGAGTTATTTTCACAACAGACAGCTGTGCCGACAGCTGTACAATTTTATTTATTCTCTACTGGTTTCGGCACTAGATACCTTCTTCACGGGAAGTAATGACGTCATCATTTGATCAACCAGATGTCTCCTAGATGTGATCACTCAACATGCAACGTTTCTTGATACCTACAGTATGTCGTCTACACAGTTTTACTTTAAGTACATTCTATGCATACACGCGTAAGTGCAATCAAAAAGTTAGAAGTGATTTATTAACTTTTAACCAAATTAATACACTCTAATAAACAATTTTTCAGAGGTTGTGCTAAATTATTACGTTGTTTATTTTATGGAAATAAAACTCAACATTTAAGCAAAGTTTCTTACCAGCTGTAGACATCAAGATCAACATCAGAGTTATACAGACTTTATACGCTGGATGTAGCTCTATAAAATGTTTTGTAATATGTTTTTTTCTGTTGAACACACTAGAAAAATAATAAGTAGGTACTCTCCGTCCGAAAGAGTGCATCCCAATCTCTCTATGGTTTTTGTGTGTGAAACATAAAATATGGACCCCAACAACACAGAAGTTATTATTTCTACCGTAGAAGCACTAACATACTTTATACTATAGAACAGCTACGAGGGCAATCAATTTCCATCTTATACTCATTACCTTACTTTACGACTCTTTAGGAGACGAAATTAACACAGTAGCCAAGGTTCGTATGTCAGTTTTGGGGAATGGCAGAATACGTGAACTTAGAATAGCAACTCGAATTACTGACGACTTTATCTGGACCTAGTAGTATTAGCAAACTCTTTCGTATTAAAGCAGCTGAAATGCATCTCGCCCTAAATCGTACTGTTCGGGTCAAAAGCTTCCATCTTGCACAAGGAGGTTATCCAAACACTTAGTACACGCCTTGAGTTTCGTATTAATTTCATTTCATTCTTCATAAAGCTATATTAGAAATACTACCTCATAAATGACACCTTTCCGTCGATTTTTGTTGTGGCGTGTATAACGTGCAACCCATTTACCAAACAATATCACGGTACCATGTCACTTGTCCTATCTGCTGGAAATGCTAATACACAAATCTGACTTTGTCGTAATCGAAAATGAAAGTAGAAAGATCAACTCTGCAGTTGCAGGTCAATTGTCACGAAAGAAAATTAATGTTTGTATATTATTATAATTGAACTCCTCAGACAGAATTGTAATCAACCACACACCAAATGATCAACTCTATTCCATTTGTATTGTTACTTCATTGTTCTTCCGGGTCGAAACAATAGTGGCAAAGAATCGTAGATCGCTTCAGATATAGTGTCTTTGGATTTTTGGTCCAACACAAGTCCAGATAAAAACAGAAGTGAACAGTAGCCCGCGAAATGCTGTAGCTATATGAAATAGTTACTTTCTACAGGGCAACTGCAACGTCCAGTTTTCTGTCGATGGTTTAACGATGTACTTATTGATGGTTCAAGTATACTACTGGCCATTAAAATTGCTACACCACTAAGATGACGCGCTACAGACGCGAAATTTAACCGACAGGAAGACGATGCTCTGATACGCAAATGATTACCTTTCTGAGCATTCAAATGGTTCAAATGGCTCTGACCACTATGGGACTTAGCATCAATGGTCATCAGTCGCCTAGAACTTAGAACTACTTAAACCTAACTAACCTAAGGACATCACACACATCCATGCCCGAGGCAGGATTCGAACCCGCGACCGTAGCAGTCGCGCGGTACCAGACTGCGCGCCTAGACCAGAGCAGTCGCACAAGGTTGCCGCCGGTGTCGACACCTACAACGTGCTGACATTAGAAAAATTTACAACTGACTTCTCATACACAAACAGCAGTTGACCGTCATTGCCTGGTGAAACGATGTTGTGATGCCTCGTCTAAGGAGGAGAAATGTGTACCATCACGTTTCCGACTTTAATAAAAGTCGGATTGTAGCCTCTCGCGATTGCGGTTTATCGTATCGCGACATTGCTGCTTGCGTTGGTCGATATCCAATGACTGTTAGCAGAAGATGGAATCGGTGGGTTCAAGAGGGTAATACGGAACGCT
The DNA here is from genome assembly GCF_023897955.1 of Schistocerca gregaria. Lineage (NCBI taxonomy): Eukaryota > Metazoa > Arthropoda > Insecta > Orthoptera > Acrididae > Schistocerca > Schistocerca gregaria. The sequence goes on along the minus strand of NC_064921.1, from coordinate 129,583,826 downwards.
GTGCTGGATCCCAACAGCCTCGTATCACTAGCAATCGATATGACAGGCATCTTATCCGCATGGCTGTAGCGGATCGTGCAGCCACGTCTAGATCCCTGAGTCAACATATGGGGACGTTTACACGCCACTCAAGCTCTCTTTGACTCAATGCCCAGAGGTGGTGGTTCTGGGTACTGATTTCTCAGCATCTATGCACCCAAGTTGAGTGAAAATGTAATCATATGTCAGTTCTAGTATAATATATTTGTCCAATGAATTCCCGTTTATTATCTGCATTTCTTTTTGGTGTTTCAATTTTAATGGGTAGCAGTGTAACTATTAGGCTGGCTGAAGACAGATGAAAGCCCGAAAAGCGTATTACCTTAAATAAAAATCCATAAGAAAGTAGCTGGCTCTTGTGTTTCTTAAAATAACATGTGATGTTAGTTTAGACACTTATGTTAAAGAAGACTATGACGTAAGTAACGATGAAGATAGCACTAGTGGGAAAATTGCTGAGAATGGACATGTTTCTGGTCCACCTAACCTCGACTCCTCCTCGTCCAACGTTTCTGTACGTTGACCTATTGTTGCAGAGCATATCAGAATTGTGATTATTAGTGAGGATAGTCAAGTATACCAAAACAAGGAGGGATTTTTCTTAATGCATAGAAAGACCAGGAGAACACATTAAACGAACATATCGTTGTAAAGGTTTGTAAAGGTTTTTAACTACCGCTACCAGTCACAAAATTTGTTAATTAATGTATTATTTATTTATTGTGCGACATGTTTCAAGGGAATACATCATCGGCTATAGCATTACAAAAACAATTTCACAATAACATAGCGTTGTTTGTCTTATCATTGTTTAACACACATCTGAACGAGACTAAATATTTAAGGAAATGGATGTTGTATTCACCAACATCAAAGAAACTGTAACGTTTTTGGTGCTGATTATTTGCATCTGGGAAGGTTACCAACAAAAATATATTTCTGGTTTCTGTCGGTGAAGGAAATCCAGTCCGAAGATATCAAAGCATGAATCATCCCCCGAATATCTATTAAAAGTAGAATGATGAAAAATATCCTCTATGGGCTTGTAATGTAATAAAACTATTCACAAAGATAGTCATAAGTCGTTAATGGTGTGACCAAGATATAGAAAAATGTTTTACATCTTCTTTCAGGTGTTACGATATTTTGAACCCAGTAAGATGTTTTTCCGCGGTCGTCGAGAAGACGTTTCATCGTAACACAGGATATTTCTTAGAACTGGTGCAGCTGAGGGCGAAATGTGATCAAGTATTCCAAGAGCATTGTTTAAAACTTGAATAGTCCGCTGATGGTTCAAAGAGAATACTTTCTTATTTCTCAAAGGGGATATAAAATGAACTTCTTTATTTTGAGTGAACATATTAAGCAGAAAGTTATTTGCGGATATAAAATATGCTATGGAATAATTTTTGAAAACACTCCCGATGAAAGCAGAACTGACAAAATGAGCAGAATTAGTAGGTATTCCCACGTAGAAGACAACACTGCCGAAGATCGAAAATCGTTCTTAGCTTTTTTTCATGTCGCGAAAGACTGCAGAATATATGTCAAAAAATATTCAGCAGCAGTTGCAAAAAATAATTAGCGGGATATTGTGTTGTACAGGGCTCCAGGTTGCGACAAATTCGCGTCATCTTCAGGTGTACAGCGCCGAGTACAGAGAAAAATTAAGTCAGACTAAAAGCTCCCTTAAGTTCTTGTGCTAATCATTCTCATGTGTTCTCTCTAGCGTCACCAAACTGTAGAGATGTTATATTAATTCGTCTGGTCTTCTAGATACCGATTAGATTTCCGTGCAGGGAAAAAAAGCTTGAAACGACGCTCTGATACCGGCTGGAGCCAGTGGAAACAAATTGGAGCACTTAGGACGATATACAAAATCCAACCAAGGCAAGTCTTGATAGTAGATCTGCACCAAGCTTGCTACTTCCACCTGCTCAAGATTTTTTTAGGACCCACATCAACATATGGCACGTGATACTGGAGGAATGTAATTGAGTCCAACAAATATCTAGTCTCAAAAAACGATCTTGTATGAAGGACTCGTTGTACTAAAACTACTGAATGAGATTTTAGTGAGAGAACTAACTAAAAATACAGACAAAGCAGCTACTTTTGGCCCTAAAAGGCAATGATGTGGACTTTAACATTGAACGGCCAGGAGGGTAGAGGGTAAATAACATAATGCTGTGTTAACTAGCTCAACACGCTGGATTATCGAATCAAGAATTTAAGAAGTTTATAGAGCAATGTCCGAGTGTTTAGATCGATTTATACAGGAATTATCACAACTATACATGGCCACGAAGGAAACAACAGAGCTTCTGATGATGTTCTGGCTGTAGGGCTGGAAAATTTGGCGGAAAGGTACGATGAGTTTGATAAGAAGCAGATGCTGCAAGAAATAAAAAGGTGATACGTGCTTGACATTGCGTCAGTCGTTGGAGGGCGAGCTGAAGGTTATATTATTCGTGAAGAATCAAGTTTCCCAAGATCTCTACTAATTCTTGTTTTTACTACTACCGCTTCAGACAGATCTACGCTTCCATCATCGGATCTGAAAGCTACCAAAACAAATATGCGAAGAGAAGGTGGCTCAAACATATAAGATTTATTATAACCACTGTGTACACTTATTGCAACGTAGTTTTTCACCAACTGTGTCTGAGTCGCAAACGTGTGAAACAAGCTTTCCTAAACTGAAGCTCATAAGAAATTATCGTAGCTCTACAATTAATCAAGAACGACTAATCAGTATGTCCATCTCATCAATTCAAAGCCAAGGTTTCAATGACATTGCTTTCACTGACGTTCTTGAGATTTCAGTAAAATATGCAAGAAAACATGTGCTATCATAATATGTCGTCCATTGCATCTGTATTACTCATTTTTTTACAAAATTTACACATCAGATATACAATTTTTTAAGCTGATCCGGGACCTCATTTACATTCGCTACCCCAGGCCTCCGACAAGCTTATTCCACAAATACTCTCACGGCATATATTTGAAACCTATTACATTTTGTCGCATGTACAATACGTTTCGTCATGCAGATTCGCAGTCACTCAACATTATCCAAGCGTAAATGGTATCAGGGCTTAATCTGAGATATAAATGTGAACCACATTATATAGTAGAAGCAGAAGCATCAAGCCAATGAATACATCATGTAAGCTCAGTAGACCCTTCTACTACATGATTTGAATCATCATAATTACCTGCCATTTGACATCGATTTGTTCGATTCACGTGCACAGGCATACTTTGTTGCTTCGGCTTGTTTTCTAATGCCAGTCCCCCAATATTTGTTATGAGGCTGTCTCATAGTATCCTAACCTGTAATTCAGTGAAGACCACCTTCCTTTGATCTTCTTGCTATATGTCCTGCCACCCTTCATTCCATTTCCATTACAGCTATAATTATGTCTTCCAACCACAACTCTCCCTTGTCTGTACCACTTGTGTTCCACTCTCTCCCAGTGAATCCTGGTGTCAATTTCCTCCATTTCTCGCAGAGTGACTCTTGGTTTTCTCATGATTTTCATTGTAAAGGTCTGTGTTTCACGGCCGTAAGTGAAAACTAGTAACAGACACTAAATAAAAGCAGTTCGATTAAGACATGCTGATCATTGCCATACGTCCACGGAAAAATTTCTTTTTTCATCCACAATGATAGCTTACTCCCGAAAATACTATTTTATGTTTTGAAGGAAGTTCTGGCCATATATATACTTCTGTACATGAGAACATTATCTTGACACTCTTAAATATAAACCAAATCAATTGGTTGTACGAAGTCCTCGTTAATATGTACTAATGTCTTCTCGACACATCCGTTACGCATTATTTTAGTCTTTTTATGATTTAGTTTCAAGCTCAGCTCCTATGGTACATTCCGTACTGTTTACAGAAGATTTTCTGCAGTACAGACAAGCAGTGCAGTGTCGTGATCAAAATGCGAATGGTTTAGGTATGTACCATTAATAGGTATACCTCTTGATTGTAAGGTCTGAGAACTTTCTCAATAACCACGGAGAATAGACTTGGTAATATAGAACCTCCTTGTCTGATTGGCATTAAAATTCCGAATTTTCAGCTGTCCTTATCAAGTCGAACTGAAGGAAGGAGGAAGGAAGGAAGAAAGAAGGAAGAAGGAAGGAAGATTAGGGGCTATCGTAGCGTCCATATTGAGACAGATTGTTTGAAAAATGGGGAAGGAAATCGGCCGTTCCCCTCCAAAGGAACAGTTCCGGTATTTCCCTGGAACGACTGAGGGAACTCATGGAAAACCTAAATCAGGATGGCTGGACGTATATTTGAGACGTCGTTCTCCGCAAGGCGATTCGAACCCAAGATGCAGCAATGATGTGTACTAACATAGTGGTATCTTTGATTATTACAATAGCACTTAGCCCTCCACCCCGAGATTCCTTAAAGCATCGAACTACTATGTGTGAAACAGTTACAAACGTCTGACTACTTTACAAATCGATTAATGTGTCAAATATTTGACATCAAGCACGCAGGCAGGAAAAAGTTTAGAAAAAGTTTGAAATTATGTGTAAAGATAGTGGGAAGTCGCTAAGTGTTCTTGTCAAATATTGAAAGAATGTAGTATGTTTTGTGGTTGGCAGGAGAGCCAACACCGTGTTCCTAAAGGAGGCCAAAATGCACGCGTTTTAGCTCACGAAGGCTGGCGTGAGGTCTGGAACAGGACAAGGGAATTGAAATTGAGAAAAACGGACATAGCTGGTGGAATACTTAACTTTAATCCATTAATAACGATCGTCGCTCTTTATGGTACATGATTCACAATATCAATAGAACGGATACTGGCGCCTTGCTAGGTCGTAGCAAATAACGTAACTGAAGGCTATGCTATCGTCTCGGCAAATGAGAGCGCAGAAGTCAGTGAACCATCGCTAGCAAAGTCGGCTGTACAACTGGGGCGAGTGCTAGGAAGTCTCTCTAGGCCTACCGTGTGGCGGCGCTCGGTCTGCAATCACTGACGTGTACTACCGGACCGCGGCCGATTTAAAGGCTACCACCTAGCAAGTGTGGTGTCTGGCGGTGACACCACAGTCTGTATAATTTGCACCTAGGGAGGTACATTGCCAGAAGACGTGAGCACAATTTCTAATAAAATAATAAATGCCATCATTAACTACGGGAAATACTGTTAATCATCTTCTTGATTCCCCTGGAAGCCGTTAGGTAGGTAACTTTTGACTAGGATAGTGCACCATGAGCAACAACTGGATTGGTCGTTTAATAGACTTCGTCAAAACAGACAATGAATTGAAAGTTTTCTCAGTATCCGTCAATCACATACAAAGTAGCAATCCACAGGCCTGACTCCGTTTTATAATTTAGCTTACGACTTACAAGTGGCCCATCATGCTGTATTCACGATAAAAGACGGCTGATTCCCTTGACTGATTAACATTCAATTTCTTTTCTACGTAGGCGGCGATAATTTTAGTGAACGTCTCGTACAGTACCGACAGCGCATCTACAGGTCTCCAATTTTCTTTGTTTAGTCTGTCTTTCTTGTGAAGTAGATTAATACCTTTTGACGATTTGTGTGCCTCTGGAAAGAGGTCATCAGTTTAGCAACTTTCTTTTGTATCACTTTGTGTCTAGCTTTTACTGTTTCTACTGCAACGCATTAATCACCCAACGTCCTTCCTCTCTTCATAACTGGAACGCCTTTGTACACGCCACCTGGGGTTACGTACGGAATCTCATTGTTTTCTTTAGCGGCTATCAGCACTTGTGATTCAGCTTCTGAAGTATATAGACATTAAAAAAGTCATGATGTATTTCTGGTAGTTTCTTTTCTGGTTGTTCGATAGTGTCCCGTTAGCCAGCTAATCTGTTGAAATGTGGAATCCAAGAGGGCGCTACACTCGACAGATGACGCACATACAGAGGTAACCAGCTCGCATACTCCTCCGGTCAGTTTTTGGTACAAAATATCGTGGCGAGAAGCCCCTGTTCGGCTGCAGTCCCGAAACGTCATGGAAATTAAATCTTCAAGAATCGCAGTAGTCGAAATTTACAGCAAAATTCAAAGAGCCTTTCTCTTTCTTATAAGAATTCCATGTTCTCCCATCTCTGTCTCTTCCATTTCTTCCTCTAACGCCGCGTTCCAGTCTCACATGATTATTACACTGTCATCACCCTTTAGATACTGCATTTCTCTTTCAGTATCCTCGTACACCCACTCTGCCAGTTTAATCCTCTGCTTGTGTCTTCGGTATGTACACCCGAGCTATTGTTATTGGAGTTGGTTAGCAGTTGCTTCTGAAGAGTATACTCTTACACCAAGCTATTGATGACGAATCCTACTGCTGTTAAACCATTTTCTGTTGATGTTGATACTACACTTTATCTGTCTGACCTAAATCCTCTCCTTATCAGTTTACTTCCTTGAACAACCCTGTATCTATACTGTGCCTTTATTTTTCGCTTTAAATTTCACAGTTTGCCAATCACATGCAACTTCTGAATTCCGCTGCCCAACTGGTAGTACGTTACCTTTCGTTCGCTATTTAGTCTTTTACTCGTAGTCACCTCACCATTGGCAATCACCTCCCGGAGAACCGAATGGGGTGGCGAGTAATTCCCAATTGTTGGGCAACGGTAAAATAATCGTAACACTTTTTCAGCTATGGGAAAATTTCGTAGCGAAAAATTAAGTTGTTTCCATAGCCTTCTGGATCCTCATAACGTTCAGTGCTGATTCCTTTGTCTTTCGGGGGCAGTTTCCCATCGTAAGGGCAAGACGATGGCCAGGGCCTGTGTCCGTTTACCCGCGCTCTTTGATAAGGCCGTTGCAGAACAAAGGTGACTGCTTGTATCTGAATTCCTTTTTATACTGAATTCGTTACGTAGTAAAAGAGGTATTGCGTTTACCACCGGATATAAGAGAAGGTATTTCTTGTTAGTTCGTGACCTGTGGATATATGACTTACTAATTTCAACTGAATTAATTCCTTAATTTTTTATGTTAGGTCAGAGTCCTTCCTATCATGTTGTCTGTTGTCCTTTTCTTTTTTTAATTACTTTGAACGACGTTCGTTATCTGTTCCTGGGTTTTCAATATATGGAAATAGTCCCTGCGACATATTTCCTTCCCATTCTTGTCCGATTACACTATTGCTCCGTCTACAACCAAAGATGATTCACTGTACCCTTCATCTCAGCTGTTTAATGAGTCCCATAGATAAGTGCACAGCTGAGTTTAGGCTGATACCACGTTTCTTAACTTCACCAAAGCTTCCGATATATTTCAGTACTGGCTCCTAGTAAACGGAAAACGTACATACGAAAAGTAGTGACATATATGTGACGAGACTGAAGATTTCCTAGGCTCCCTAGTAAATTTCAGTATTTTCTTAGTGGGGAGACATGGTCAGAAGGGTATTAACTTCCGGTACACCACGAACGACAGTGAAAAAAAACGACGTTGTATGAAATTAAACACCTGCTCAGTTTCGGCCCCAATCATATACATGTAACGTCTGGCTACCAGAGATGCTGTAATCTCATGTGTTGTAATATTTCATATCTCATCTACCTGAGGCGTAGCTCTTTGTGTCTAGCTTTGCGTTGTTGGACATCGTTGTCATCTTTATCTTTAACTCGTAAGACTGCAAGAGCTGACAAGTGCGAGAATTATCACAAAATCTGCTCAACAGCCCATACATCCAAGTTCCTGACAAGAATAATACACAGAAGAATTGAAAAGAAAATTGAAGATGTGTTAGACGACGATCAGTTTGGCCTTAGGAAAAGTAAAGGCACCAGAGACACAATTTTCTGACGAAGCGGTTGGTAATGGAGGCAAGACTAAAGAAAAATCAAAACTCAGTCATTGGATTTGGATTCCAGTAAAAAACGTTCGACAACGTAAAATAATGCAAGATGTTCGAAATTATGAGAAAAATAGGGGTAAGCTATAGGGAGAGACGGGTAACGTACAATACGTACAACAGCCAAGAAGGAATTATAAGAGTGGACGATCAAGAACGAAGTGCTCATATAAAAAGGGTGTAAGACAGGGAAGCAGTTTTTTGCCAGTATTTTTCAGTCTGTACTTCGAATAAGCAATGATGGAAATAAAAGAAAGGTTCAAGAATGGAACTGAAATTCAAGGTGAAAGGACATCAATGATACGATTCGTTGATGACGTCGTATCAATCACTGAAAGGGAAGAAGTGTTACACGATCTGCCGAATGATCAGTCTAATGAGTACAGAATATAGACTGAGAGTAAATCGAAGAAAGACGAAAGTAATGAGAAGTAGCAGAAATGAGAACGGCGAGAAATTTAACTTCAGGATTGAAGGTCACGAAGTACATGAAGTACATGAAGTTTATGAATTCTGCTATCTGGACAGCAAAATAACCAATGACGGACGGAGAAGGGAGGACTTGAAAAGTAGACTAGCACTGGCAAAAATCTCATTCCTGGCCAAGAGAAGTCTACAAGTATAAAAAATAGGCCTTAATTTGAGGAAGAAATTTCTGAGAGTGTGCGTTTGGAGCACAGCATTGTATGGTAGTGAAACACTCACTGTGGAAAAACCGGATCAGAAGAGAATCGAAACATCTGAGATGTGGTACGTTAGACGAATGTTGAAAATTAGGTGCACTGGAAAGGTAAGGAATGAGGAGATTCTGCGCTGTTTGGAGAGGAAAGAAATATGTTTAAAACGCTTACAAGGAGCAGTGCAGGACGAGAGGACATCTGTTGACATCAGGAATTGATTTCCACGGTATTGGAAAGAGCTGTAAAGGGCAAATACTGTAGACGAAGACAGAGATTGGAATATATCCAGGAAACAACTGACGGCGTAAACTGCAACTGGTACTGTGTGATGAAGAGGTTGGCACAGCAGAGGAATTCATGGCTGAAGACTGATGATTCAAAAGAAAAGGTATTTCTACATCTTTTGTGGTAGCCGTAGGATAGAGAGTACACAAAAAAGTAGTGCTCGCCACTTTGTATTTTTATTTTGAATAAATCCGTGGGTTATGAAATTGAAAATCTTCCCGCTGAATTACGTGTTTCGAGAGATTTGGAGATTCCAACCGGTAGTCGCTTACTTCACTTCAGGATATTTAGACTAGACACCAACTAGTTATCAATAGTGTAACATCCTTCGCGTAAACACATGCAGCATTGTTGCCAAATTTATTCACGATGGCTGTGATAACGTCATCCAAGATGGCGGCATGTAGACTTGGCAATGTCGCATGACGTCATCCCAGATGCCAGATTTTTGGCGGGAAAATAGACAAATTGTGCTACGTCCACTAACTTAAGCCTCCAGAAAAAAAATGGTGGGAAGTCTGAATTCGAACACGATAATGCATGCAAAGACCGTATTTGTCTTTATTATTATAGATAATCAGTAATTAACATTCATTATCAATTATTACTATTTATTATCATTTATTATTATTGACCTGCCTCCACTAGAAAATTCCCTCCAAATTCTATTTCCAACACGATAATGGCTGCAAAACCTTAATTTTGTTATTATTACTCATTATTATTCATTATCATTTATTAACATTTACTATCATTCATTGTCATTTATTATAATTCATTATCATTTATTATCATTCATTATTAAATATTATTATTATTGTTATTATTATTATTATTATTATTATTATTATTATTATTATTATTATTATTATTATTTATGATTATAGGCCTACCTCCACTAGAAAATTGAGCCATATTTAAATTCCAACACGATAATACCTCGAAAACTTAAATCCTGCCCTGTTTACTACACACACCCTCTATACACGCGATGGACCTAGTCTTCTGTAAATAACTAACTACTTAATTCCATTTCAGTATTAATCATATTAAATAATTCAATTTACAATTTCATATAGATATGCAAAGGTGTTCAACTACCTAATTTCAGCTAATTTTCGAGGACTAGACAACCACCTCTTCCTAGGAACCAGCGCCGAGTTTGAATTGTGGCAGTAAATAAAGGTCACTTCTGCTTTCTCTACCAACCTAACGAAATTGTTGTAAATAAAGAGCACTTGTACTAACCTCAGCAACTCGACCGCCAAATCCTCCTAGGAATCAGCGCCAAGTTTGAAATTTGCCATTGAAAAAAGCTCACTGGCACTTCCGCCACCAACCTAAGAAAATTGTTGCAAACCAAGCTCATCACCGCTAAACTAAGCCACCAGCACTCAACCTCTTCGTACACGTTTTGGGTAAAACGACTGACCCAGTACTAGGCCCATGATTGGAGGAACCAATATACGTTATTTAGGAATGGAGTATATGTATCACACCGACATGATCCACACCATACAGAGCTGCAAAACACCCCTACATAACACATTAATAATGTTCTAGACACACGCTTGCTAATTGTAAAGAGGTAAAACTAACTCATAGCCCAGTCTACAGACATGCGAACCACTCGTTGACACAAACGATTAAGGCGGCCGGGAAAACATTCACTACTCGCATGCAACCAAGATGCTGACGGAAAACCAATCACTCTGATCTGTGCTGCAGGCACGTGTAATCATTGAGAACTCACTATTTATTTTTTCGAACGACTTATTTAACCATTCAGTATATCTATTACGCTATCACAAAAAAACCACCCAGATGTTTCCTGGGCAATGTTGCACAGCCCACAGACTCGCACCCAATCATAATTTCAGTACACATTATAGCAAAGTGCTACTAAATAATTCCTGACACAGATGTGTCCATACGATCAGTACTCGTAAACTATCCTAATAACGAATAGCTGAGCCTGCACACCTGCTCGCAAAATAACTCAGCAGACGTGAGCAGGTATTCCTCCCCCCCCCCCCCCCCCCCCCCAATTCGCACCCTAACCACAGGATCGTGAAGTCATCCATCCCTCTCATTTCAGAACTCGCACATCCCCTGCTCGGCTTCCGCAAGCTTGAGTTGGCGCGGTCAACGCGCTCGTCAGCGGTCAAAGCACACACATATGCCCGCCCAAGACCGTGATCCGTTACAATCCCGAGCCGCGACCACCAAACGTGGGTGAAAGTCAACTTTATATCAACGTAGCATATTTCCAAAGTGCAGCCTCCATTCGCTAGACACATCATATCACCACATGTCTTTACCTGCTATGAGACTGTAGCACAATGCGCATTGCTCCTCACACGACATTACACGGCCCTTTAACTAAACATAGCTACACATCCCTGCTCTCGGCTCGTCACGTGACCAGCCATCTAAAACCTTCTCAATTTTATTCTTACGTTACAGCATTTTTTTTAAATAACATCTAATTTACACATTCCATCGCACCTAACGTCACACCATCAACATACGCAAACGTCCTCAACCCTATCTTGACACTCATATATCACCCCACATACCATGTCCATCAATCAATTTACCATTCTCATCCCTTCTTTTCGAATTACAGACGTAGCCTCTATCTAAACACCAGTCAACTCATCTTTCTCGTACTTTCCACAGTAAAATTAATTTTGCACACAAACAGAAATACCAAACGCAATTAAAGAGTCGAAGCACACACCACAGTCCCACCAACATTCAAAGCCTGGTCCATATTTACAAACATCCACTTCGAACTAAATATTATTACCATTGCCGCTACATTCTTCCAGCGGTCGATTTTTACCTATTTTTCCGCTCTTAACTGTTGTCACTAGCGGTCGAATATCACTATCTATAGATTGCGTAAGTTTCCACATGAAAAAATCTCGCACCGCCGTTTAGACACTCTTATATCTGAACACATAGCATCTTTCAACTATCACTTGCTCTTATCTAATAACTCATTCATCAGGTCTGCGGACATGGTCACCCCTTTCTTTCTGTCTTTCTTTCTTTCAGCAGCAGACAGCTATTATTTTACAGTGGTGGCTAAAATGCGCCATCTAACATCACCATTCGTCAACATATCTTCAAATACCTAAACACACTTACTCAATTACACAGTGATCCCACTGAGGACATGACCTTCAATATTACAGTTCTTAATCCAATAATCACCAAAACAAGTACTAAATGCTCAAACTAATCCCATGGCGCCTTACAAAGCGACTCTCCGAGCTCCGCCGGCGGCATGTCAAAGCCACATAGCTGTCCGTCTAAACAGCTGTCCACGCATACCCTTAGGACCAGAATGCTGAAGAGGGCTCTCCCTATACCTGCTCTCCAGATATTGTGTAACGACATACAGTGCACAAATGGATTCTTGAATAGCGCAGATCTCTATCGCCCCCTTGCATCTCCAACAGGACATGTAAACAGGGTGTCACCCCAACCAGTGGACCTCACGTCATTCACTCGCATATATAAAATTATATTCACTCCTGTCAATACTCACATTATAATGAAAAAGCATTCAGCCTTTTTAAGCATAGATTATTACGCATTTATCTTCACCCATCTGATCTCTGCAATATAAGTCAGAGAAAGACATATATATTACCTACTCCCACCTTTCTGTAAACAGAACGATCTCAGTTACTACAACTGGACCTTGTTTTGACCATTCGCCGGAAATGCGCGCAATGTTGTACGCCTCAAACTAGGTACAAGTACAACAGATTCTCAACACCCTATCATCTTTATCCTCTACCATCAATCTGTGAAAAAGTCACGAAGGGACCAATGGTATCCACCTCCAGCACGGTCAAACGGAATTCGCAATACTCCCCCCGAGTAACTCAGAGTGCGACCATCCGATAATTCCTAACAGCTCGCCAAGGACCGACACCTCAAACTACAGCTGCCTATATGAACAAGATCATATTAAATATACACACGCTCTAGAGACCACTTAAAAGTTTGATCACCCATACTGTAAGTTAATGAGAAGCTGCCTCTGGCCCTTGTTTAAACAGTGTTTTCTAACACGCTGTTGCACACTGCCGAACATTTCGCTTTCTGCCGCGACTTCGAAGTTAGTGTGTGATTCCAAACAGACATTAATACGGACTGACGCACGGCCTCTCACAGGAAACTATACCTTGCACCTTATAAATCGTACTGTTACAGTCGACAGCATAACATTGAATGTTTTAAACAAAGGACAGCCACAACACAAGGAAACTACAAGAACCTGCTGGCGTTGTAGCGACATCCTTCGAAAGTGATTGACCACCCCTACATTTAAACTCATATGTCGCAGTGACCGAATAGTTTATAATTCTGCGTTCCATTTCTAGTGATAGGTCATTTTTGCACACAAGTACAGGATCACCGTCCTTTGTGCAAACAACCCCGGAAATTGCGGTCCATCAACCAAAATTTGTCCCCCAATTTAAGCAAGCATTGTCAGTCAATCATTATGTAGTACCCAATGCACAGACACGATGGATAAGACACAACCGATCTACTGTAAAATAATCCATCACAGCTGACATCGCAAAAAATTTTACCATAAGTCCAACACTGGCCAATCATGTGACAGCTTGTTTTCTTAATTTCAGTATCATAGCTAAACCATACACCCTTTACTTTGCAAGTATCATTTCGAACATTCATAGATGACCGCTCAGCACGTCCATTCACACTTAATTCTCGAACAAATAAAGACGATTAAATTATACTAGTCAATACTATACATATTTCTAAGACCTTGCGCATAGTATTCGATCAATCTCTCTGCCTATGGCGGTCACAGAGCTAGCTAGTCCTGTTACATTAAAAGATCATCCTCACCTCGGGATTGACCAACCTACCTCACAACATCGCTACCCAAATATTCCTCAACCGAGCAGACGAATAGAGCTAGACTCCACGTCTCTTGACTGGATAGAGCTTTCCTAGTCCTAAACCCTCCAAGTGCACCACATTTCTCGAAATGAAACCAAGACGTGGAGCTTAGCACACCATATCAATCTATAGTAACAAATCTCAAAGTGCCTTAATTTAATAGCATACAGTTAAGAAGAACAAGAATGGAGCGATATTTATAGACGACATAGTTCGATACATTTTTAAGTACATCATCCAATGTATTATGTGTAAAGTATTGTTCTAGAGTCCATGATCGGTGCGTCGAAAGTTCCAGTAGGAGATAGAGGGAGAGAGAGAGAGAGAGAGAGAGAGAGAGAGGGAGACAATATAAACACACACACAATCCTAAGACTAGAACGTTCAGCACTTAAAAAGGGGCAATAATCTTAGATAGCTTACTTTTCCATCCTGAGAGACATACATCCTTCTTCCCGGTCACCCTATGCTGAGAAAACTCTACCCTAATCGTAAAACTTTTCCTTTCTATGTTACGAGCCCAATATAGCCTTGCTGACCCGTCTAGTGCCCAATCATCACACCAGATCACAAATCGGAAATAATACTATTACTGCTCCAGGTCTATATAAAAATGATAGTTATTAGCAGCCGGTACATCCTACAAGCAAGCAGATACGCATAACAGCAGCGTTCAACATGTGAAAATTACAAGTCATCCCATCACCAACTCTGTAAACACCCGTCTGTCAGGTAAGTGTGTACACAATGATTACAGCCCCTCACAAATACCCACAGCTAAGTTAGTTATGACGCTGAAGCCTCGCTTTTACACCAAGCATGCGATAGGGTGGGGATCGCGTAAATCAAAGTGTGTTTAGAGGAATGTGTCAACTTTCATCACACATGAGATGGAAGTCCTCTGATGAGTGACGGGTTCACTGTTAACGATCGCAAGTAGAAAGTGGTTTAAACCACATACCCAACACGTAGCCGCATATGACTAGAAAGCTGTCTATATCACGTGACTAAAGCATCCAAACAGAATACTGGAAAAAATAATCTACCTTCACCATCTTGTCCTTCTCTAGAACACATCAGTCAACGTTTGAATCGTACCTAGTTTCAGCTCTGTCTCAATAGACCATCCCGTACACCCTCTGGTATCATTTAACACAGATGTGAGTAAGTTTAGATGTGAATGATTCTCGGTCCTCCTGAAAAGAATCAAATACAGTTTTCAACTTGCGTGTATTACTGCTACCTCAGTAGACATACACTATAATACGAACTCAACGAGAAAAAGTTGACTGGTGGACCAAACTTGGTGTAGTAACCACAAGCAACTACCGGAATGCCTTGAGCTGCAGATCGGAGCCGCTAGGTGGGGAAGCCGCCAGCAGTGGTGCACGCACCCACAGGTAAACACACAGACGAGTCAGACGACAGACCAACGCCAACCAACAACAACCGATTATGATCGACACAACAAGGAAGAGACGATCAACAGAGGTTTGTAGAAACCACAACACCAGACACCAACAGTAAATCCACTTGGAACCAGAGCCAGGCAAAAGTCAACAATGAGCAATGACAAGAATGCAGTATAGCTGAGACAGGAACACAATCTATAGTGAGTACCAGACTGACTGGACTAGGTTTTTTTTTCTTTTCTTTATTGTGATTTCATTCCCCTGCCCCATATGGGCAGGG
Source organism: Schistocerca gregaria (assembly GCF_023897955.1). Classification (NCBI taxonomy): domain Eukaryota; kingdom Metazoa; phylum Arthropoda; class Insecta; order Orthoptera; family Acrididae; genus Schistocerca; species Schistocerca gregaria. Next base: position 129,568,297 of record NC_064921.1, on the reverse strand, counting down.
GAGGGCTGTCAGCGGCACAATCCGCCGTTCTTCAGCCGCTACAACTAAAACAAGAATGAAATGATACATACATAAGGAGATAAAAAAGGGGAACATAAAACAGAGTAAGGGGAGAAAATGGAGGTAAAATATACACTGACATGAAGACATTCATGGGGGACAGTTAAAAAAAGCACCAGAAATTTAAAAAACACATTGGTGATTCTTAAAACACAGAGAAGACACTGAATGCGCAGGCACAGGTTAAAAGTCGGCCACAGTAGTAAAAACACTCCGGAACAACACACTTAAAACCCACTTGGGGCACACACGACGAACAATAAAACTGCCATGTGGGACGTGCCGAGGGAAAAGGTAATAGAGTATGGAAAAGGAGGGGAGAGCAAGGGGCAGCTGGGGAAGCGGTGGGGATGAAGAGTGGAGGGGTATCAGTGGGTTGACGAAGAGGCAGGAGATACATGGGGTAGGAGAGCAAGAGGGAAGACAGGGCAGGAGGGAGTGCAGAGACACTGGAAGCAGGCACAAGAGATGGAGAGGGAGTAGGAGGGGGAAGCCGCTCAGGAGGAGGGAGGGGGAGGAAAGGGAGCCCAGAAGAGGCAGGAAGAAGGGGTTAGAGTTGGTAGGAAGGGTAGATGTCAGGGTGAAGCCCATCATCCGGGAGGTGTAGACAGTGGAAGTTGTGTTGGGAAAGGAGATGGAGGGTGTGGAGATGGAGAGAGGGTGGGACACAACGGTAAAGACACGGCAACTGGTTGGGGGTTGAGAGGATGGGAGAAACCAGGGGGTGAGGGGGATCAAGGCGGCGGACAATAGTGAGTGGGCAGATGTGTTCAAGGAAAAGGAGAAGGTGGGGGAAGGGGATGAGGTCATAGAGGATGCGTGTGGGGGACGGAAGGCAGATGAGGAAGGCGAGGCGCAGTGCATGGCGTTCGAGGATTTGGAGGGCTTGATAGAACCGAGGAGGGGCGGAAATCCAAGTGACGCTGGTATAACAGAGGATGGGGCGGATCAAGGATTTGTAGGTGTGAAGGATGATGGAAGGATGCAGACCCCACATCCGGCCGGACAGGAGTTTCAGGAGGCGCAGGCTGTTGTGAGCTTTGTTTTGGATGGTAAGGAGCTGGGGAGTCCAGGTGAGGCGGCGGTTGAGTGTGAGGCCAAGCTATTTGAGGGTAGGAGTGAGGTGGATAGGACGGCCATAAATGGTGAGGTAGAAGTCATGGAGGCGGAAGGAGCGGGTCGTGCGGCCTATGATGATCACCTGCTGGACTAGGGCAGAGTAGGTCCCTATATACGAAACCAGAGGGAGCGGCTATTGGCCGCTGTCTCCACGTGCCGTAGTGGTGGCGCACTCGCTGCGCGAGAGCAGCAGAACAGAGTAGCTGCTGCAGACACGGAACCCACTATGGGCTGACCACGTGTGTTCGACTTCCGCGGCGTGAGATTTGGAGCATAGAATACTTCTCTGGACGTCATGCGTGTTTCGTCCACCTTTAAATCCTATCACGGATGTTGCATATGGTGGATCTGGTTATATAGTACACAGCAGATATACACTCGAAAGCTAACTCGGGTATTGTATACTGTGAATCAGCATTCGAATACAGCTTCCTACTATGTGCAAGGCGTATCCACCTTCAAACACTACACCGTGCACGGCGTATTGTGGATCCACATCTGAACACCACTCTCGATATAATTCGCGGCGGATCCACATTCGATCGTTAACCCTACTCTACCACCATTCCTGGTAGCCTTCCGCAAGCCATGCATGTACATAGAGATACAGAAAAAGAGAGCAGGTGCTCTCTGAATGTGGAAGTGACTCGATACACCTTGTTACATTTAGAGGCAATTATACGAGGTGCATTCAAGTTCTAAGGCCTCCGATTTTTTTTTTTCGAATTAACTACTCACATGAAATCGATGAAACAGGCGTTACTTCTCGACGTAATCGCCCTGCAGACGTACACATTTTTCACATCGCTGACGCCATGATTCCATGGCATCGGCGAAGGCTCATTTAGGAGTCTGTTTTGACCACTGGAAAATCGCTGAGGCAATAGCAGCATGGCTGGTGAATGTGTGGCCACGGAGAGTGTCGTTCATTGTTGGAAAAAGCCAAAAGTCACTAGGAGCCAGGTGAGGTGAGTAGGGAGGATGAGGAATCACTTCAAAGTTGTTATCACGAAGAAACTGTCGCGTAACGGTTGCTCGATGTGTGGTTGCGTTGTCTTGGTGAAACAGCACACGCGCAGTCCTTCCCGGACATTTTTGTTGCAGTGCAGGAAGGAATTTGTTCTTCAGAACATTTTCGTAGGATGCACCTGTTACCGTAGTGCCCTTTGGAACGCAATGGGTAAGGATTACGCCCTCGCTGTCCCAGAACATGAACACCATCTTTTTTTCAGCAGTGGCGGTTACTCGAAATTTTTTTGGTGGCGGCGAATCTGTGTGCTTCCATTGAGCTGACTGTCGCTCTGTTTCTGCATTGAAAAATGGCATCCACGTCTCATCCATTGTCACAACCGACGAAAAGAAAGTCCCATTCATGCTGTCGTTGCGCGTCAACATTGCTTGGCAACATGCCACACGGGCAGCCATGTGGTTGTCCGTCAGCATTCGTGGCACCCACCTGGATGACACTTTTCGCATTTTCAAGTCGTCATACCTGTGTGCACAGAACCCACAGAAATGCCAACTCTGGAGGCTATCTGTTCAACAGTCATTCGGCGATCCTCCAAAACAGTTCTCTCCACATTCTCGATCATGTCGTCAGATCGGCTTGTGCGAGCCCGATGTTGTTTCGGTTTGTTGTCACAGGATGTTCTGCCTTCATTAAACTGTCGCACCTACGAACGCACTTTCGACTCATCCATAAGTTCATCACCACATGTTTCCTTCAACTATCGATGAATTTCAATTGGTTTCACGCCACGCAAATTCAGAAAACGAATGATTGCACAATGTTCAAGTAAGGAAAACGTCGCCATTTTAAGTATTTAAAACAGTTCTCATACTCGTCGCTGGCAGTAAAATTCCATCTGCCGTACGGTGGTGCCATCTCTGGGATGTATTGACAATGAAGGGGACCTCATTTTAAAACAATGCGCATGTTTCCATCTCTTTCCAGTCCGGAGAAAAAAAAAATGGGAGGCCTTAGAACTTGAATGCACCCCGTAGAACACAGAACGATAACTTATATCGCGTTCGCATAGATGGATCTGACATAAAATCGAAAGAAATGCGAAAACTGATTAGTGCATAGATATAAACTAACCTAATATGCACCTAAATGCGGTGAAAATGAGAACGTACTTGTTTATCTTCTGGTTCGGGGGGGGGGGGGGGGAGGGTTGGGGTAATTTGTGCGTGGTTCAAGTATGCGGCAACAAGAGGAATGCAGGAAAATGATTGCATCGAAGTGAGCGGAATCAGGAAAGCAGTCAATTTTTTCCTCGTTGAGTTCGTATTATAGTATATGTCTACTGAGGTAGCAGTGATACACGCGAGTAAAATACTGTATTTGATGCTCTTCCGGCGGACCAAGAATCATTCACGTCTAAACTTACTCACATCTGTGTTAAATGCCACCAGAGAGTGTACGGGATGGTCTATTGAGACAGTGCTGCAACTAGGTACTATTCAAACGTTGACAGATTTATTCTAGTGAAGGACAAGTTGATGAAGTTAGAATTTTTTTCCAGTATTCTATTTGTACGCTTTAGTCACATGAAATAGCCAGCTTTCTAGTCATACGCGGCTACTTGTTCAGTATGTGGTTTTAACCACTGTCCACTTGCGATCGTTAACAGTGAACCCGTCAGTCATCAGAGGACTTCCATCTCATGTGTGATGAAAGTTGACACATTCCTCTAAACACACTTTTATTTACGCGATCCCCAGCCTCTCGCATGCTTGGTGTAAAATCGAGACTACAGCGTCATAACTAAGTTACCTGTGGGTATTTGTGAGGGGCTGTAATCATTGTGTACACACTTACCTGACAGACAGGTGTTTACAGAGTTGGTGACGGGATGACTTGTAAATTTCACATGTTGAACGCTGCTGTTATGCGTATCTGTTTGCTTGTAGGATATACCGGCTGCTAATAACTATCATTTTCAAATAAACCTGATGGAGTAATAGTATTATTTCCGACTTGTGATATGGTGCGATCATTGGGCACTACCCTGGTGTGCAGGGCTATATTGGGCTCGTAACATAGAAAGGAAAAGTTTTACGATTAGGGTAGAGTTTTCTCAACATAGGGTGACCGGGAAGAAGGATGTATGTCTCTCAGGATGGAAAAGTAAGCTATCTAAGATTATTGCCCCTTTTTAAGTGCTGAAAGTTCTGTATGTGTGTTTATATTGTCTCTCTCTCTCTCTCTCTCTCTCTCTCTCTCTCTCTCTCTCCGTCTTTCTCTCTCCTACCGGAACTTTCGATGCACCGACTCTAGAACAATACTTTACACAAGATAGATTGGATGATTTACTTAAAAATGTATCGACCTATGTTGTGTATAAATATCGCTCCATTCTTGTTCTTCTTAACTGTATGCTATTAAATTAAGTCACATAGAGATCTGTTTCTATAGATCGATATCGTGTGCTAAACTCCAAGACTTGGCTAAATTTCGAGAAATGTGGTGCACTTGGAGGGTTTAGGACTAGGAAAGCTCTATCCAGTCAAGAGAGTGGAGCGTAGCTGTATTCGTCTGCTCTGTTGAGGAATAATTGGGTAGCGATGTTGCGGAGTAGGTTGGTCAATCCCGAAGTGGGGATGATCTTATAAGGTAAGAGGAATAGATAGCTCTGTGACCGCCATACACAGAGAGATTGATCGAATACTATGTGCGAGGTCTTAGAAATATGTGTAGCGTTGTCTGGTATAATTTGATCGTCTCTATGTGTTCGAGAATTAAGTGTGAATGGACGTGCTGAGCGGTCAAAGTAGAGGATGTACAGCTTAGCTATTATACTGAAAGTAAGAAAACAACCTGTCACAGGATTGACCAGTGTTGGACTTATGGTAAAATGTTTTGCGATATCAGCTGTGATGGATAATATTACAGTGGTTCGGTGGTGTCTTATCCATCGTGTCTGTGCATTGGGTACAACATAATGATTGACTGACAATGCTTGCTTGAGTTGGGGGACAAATTTTAGTTGATGGACCGCAACTTCCGTTGTTGCTTGCACCAAGAGCGGTGATCCCGTACTTATGTGCAAAAATGACCAATCACTAGAAATGGAACGCAGAGTTATAAACTATTCGGTCACTGCAACATATGAGTTTGAATGTAGGGGTGGTCAATCACTTTCGAAGGAAGTCGCTACAACGCCAGCAGGTTCTTGTAGTTTCCTTGTGTTGTGGCTGTCCTTTATTTATAATCATTCAATGTTACGCTGTCGACTGTAAGAGTATGACTTACAAGGTGCAAGGTATAGTTTCCTGTGAGAGGCCGTGCGTCAGTCCGTGTTAATGTCTGTTTAGAATCAGACACTGACTTTGAAGTCGCGGCAGAAAGACGAAATGCTCGGCAGTGTGCAAAAGCGAGTTACAAAACACTGTTTAAACAAGGGCCAGAGGCAGCTTCTCATTCACTTACAGTATGGGTGATCAAACTTTTAAGTGGTCTCTGGAGCGTGTGTATATTTAATATGATCTTGTTCATATAGGCAGCTGTAGTTTGAGGTGTCGGTCCTTGGCGAGCTGTTAGGAATTATCGGATGGTCGCACTCTGAGTTATTCAGGGGGAGTATTGAAAATTCCGTTTAACGGCGCTGGAGGTGGATACCATTGGTCTCTTCGTGACTTTTTCGCAGTTTGATGATGAATTGTCAAAACAAGGTCCTGTTGTAGTAGCAGAGAGCGTTCTGTTTACAGAAAGGTTGGAGAAGACTTAAATTGAAGAGATCAGATGGGTGAAAATAAATGGATGCTCATCTATCCTTGGAAAGCGAGAATGCTTTTTTATTATTAAGTGAGTTTTGACAGGAGTGAATACGATCTTATATATGCGAGTCTTTCAGCAAAGGGTGAATGACGTCGGGTTTGCTGGCTGGGGTGACACCATGTATACATGTTCTGTTGGAGATGCAAGGGGGAGATAGAGATTTGCGCTATTCAGGAATCCATTTGTGCACTGTATGTTGTTACACAATAGCTGGAATAGTGTGAGCCCACTTCAGCATTCTGGTCTTGGGGGCTGAGTGGACGGCTGTTTAGATGGACAGCTATGTGGCTTTGACATGCCGCCGGCAGAGCTCGGAGACTCGCTTTGTAAGGCGCCATGGGATTAGTTTGAGCATTTAGTACTTGTTTCGATGGATATTGGATTAAGTACTGTAATATTTAAGGTCATATCCTCAGTGGGACCAATGTGTAATTGAGTAAGTGTGTTTAGGTATTTGAAGATATGTTTCGCGAATGGTCATGTTAAGTTGATGGCGCAATTTAACCACAACCGTAAAATAATAGTTGTCTGCGGCTGAAAGAAAGAAAGACAGAAAGAAAGGGGTCACCTTGTCCGCAGACCTGATGGATGAGTTATTAGATGAGAGCAAGTGATAGTTAAATGATGTATATGTTCGGATATAAGAGTCTCTAAACTGCGGGGCGAGTTTTAATTTTATGGAAGTTTATGCAATGTATAGATAGTGATATTCGACCGCTAGTGTGAATAGTTAAGAGCGGAAAAATTGGTACAATTCGACCGCTGGAAGAATGTAGCGGCAATGGTAATAATATTTAATTCGAGGTGGAGGTTTGTAAATATGGACCAGGCTTTGAATGTTGGTGGGAGTGTGGTATGAGCTTTGACTCTTTAATTGCGTTTGGTATTTCTGGGTGTGTGTAAAATTAATTTTACTGTTGAAAATGCGAGAAACATGAGTTGACTGGTGTTTAGATAGAGGCTACGTTTGTAATTCTAAAAGAGTGCATGAGAACGGTTCATTGATTGATGGACATGGTTTGTGGGGTGGTGAAAGGTGTAAATTAAATCTTATTTTTTTAAAAAATTTAGTAAGTATAACATTGAGAAGGTTTTAGATGGCTGGTCACGTGACGGGGCGAGAGCAGGGATGGGTAGTTATGTTTAGTTAAAAGGCCGTGTAATGTGGTGTGGGATGTAGCCGTGGTCTAGGGATTAGCCGGCACGGTAGCTCAGCGTGTTCGGTCGGAGGGCCCGCCCCGAGCAGCTGCAATGAACAAAAGCGAACAAAATGACATTAAAGAAAGGGGTAGCGTCTTTGATTCATGATCCCGGGTTCGATCCCCACCACAGCCTAAATTCTGATAAATAATCAGTATTGGCGGCGAAGACTTCCGGCATAAGAAGTCAGCCTCATTCTGCCAACGGCCTTGTCAAAGAGGGCGGAGGAGCGGATAGAGGTTCAGTATCGGATAATATCAACAGCAGCAGAAAATGGTATAACAGGTGTAGGATTCGTTATGAATAGGAAGGTAGGGCAGAGGGTGTGTTACTGTGACCAGTTCAGTGACCGGGTTGTTCTAATCAGAATCGACAGCAGACCAACACCGACAACAATACTCGTAGTTCAGGTATACATGCCAGCGTCGCAAGCTGAAGATGAACAGATAGAGAAAGTGTATGAGAATATTGAAAGTGTAATGCAGTATGTAAAGGGGGACGAAAATCTAATAGTCATGGGCGACTGGAATGCAGTTGTAGGGGAAGGAGTAGTAGAAAAGGTTACAGGAGAATATAGGCTTGGGACAAGGAATGAAAGAGGAGAAAGACTAATTGAGTTCTGTAACAAGTTTCAGCTAGTAATAGCGAATACCCTGTTCAAGAATCACAAGTGGAAGAGGCCGGGAGATACGGGAAGATTTCAATTAGATTACATCATAGACAGAGATTCCGAAATCAGATACTGGATTGTAAGGCGTATCCAGGAGCAGATTTAGACTCAGATCACAAAATATCAGTGATGAAGAGTAGGCTGAAGTTCAAGACATTAGTCAGGAAGAATCAATACGTAAAGAAGTGGGATACGGAAGTTCTAAGGAATGACGAGATACGTTTGAAGTTCTCTAACGCTATAGATACAGCAATAAGGAATAGCGCAGTAGGAAGCACAGTTGAAGAGGAATGGACATCTCTAAAAAGGGCCATCACAGAAGTTGGGAAGGAAAACATAGGTACAAAGAAAGTAGCTCTAAAGAAACCATGGGTAACAGAAGAAATACTTCAGTTGATTGATGAAAGGAGGAAGTACAAACATGTTCCGGGAAAATCAGGAATACAGAAATACAAGTCGTTGAGGAATGAAATAAATAGGAAGTGCAGGGAAACTAAGACGAAATGGCTGCAGAAAAAATGTGAAGACATCGAAAAAGATACGATTGTTGGAAGGACAGACTCAGCTTACAGGAAAGTCAAAACAACCTTTGGTGACATTGAAAGCAACGCCGGTAACATTAAGAGTGCAACGGGAATTCCACTATTAAATGTAGAGGAGAGAGCAGATAGGTGGAAAGAGTACATTGAAAGCCTCTATGTGGGTGAAGATTTGTCTGATGTGATAGAAGAAGATACAGGGGTCGATTTAGAAGAGATAGGGATCCAGTATTTGAATCGGAATTTAAAAGAGCTTTGGAGGACTTACGGTCAAATAAGGCAGAAGGGATGGATAAAATTCCATCAGAATTTCTAAAATCATTAGGGGAAGAGGCAACAAGACGACTGTTCACGTTGGTGTGTAGAATATATGAGTCTGTCGACATACCATCTGACTTTCGGAAAAGCATCATCCACACAATTCCGAAGACGGTAAGAGCTGACAAGTGCAAGAATTATCGCACAATCAGCTTAACAGCTAATGCATCGAAGCTGCTTACAAGACTAATATATAGAAGAATGGAAAAGAAAATTGAGAATGCGCTAGGTGACGATCAGTTTGGCTTTAGGAAAAGTAAAGGCACGAGAGAGGCAATTCTGACGTTACGGCTAATAATGGAAGCAAGGCTGATAAAAAATCAAGACACGTTCATAGGATTTGTCGACCTGGAAAAAGCGTTCGACAATATAAAATGGTGCCAGCTGTTCGAGATTCTGAAAAAAAGTAGGGGTAAACTATAGGGAGAGACGGGTCATATACAATATGTACAACAATCAAGAGGGAATAATAAGAGTGGACAATCAAGAAAGAAGTGCTCGTTTTAAGAAGGGTGTAAGACAAGGCTGTAGCCTTTCGCCCCTACTCTTCAATCTGTACATCGAGGAAGTAATGATGTAAATAAAAGAAAGGTTCAGGAGTGGAATTAAAATACAAGGTGAAAGGATATCAATGATACTATTCGCTGATGACATTGCTATCCTGAGTGAAAGTGAAGAAGAATTAAATGATCTGCTGAACGGAATGAACAGTCTAATGAGTACACAGTATGGTTTGAGAGTAAATCGGAGAAAGACGAAGGTAATGAGAAGTAGTAGAAATGAGAACAGCGAGAAACTTAACATCAGGATTGGTGGTCACGAAGTCAATGAAGTTAAGGAATTCTGCTACCTAGGCAGTAAAATAACCAATGACGGACGGAGCAAGGAAGATATCAAAAGCAGACTCGCTATGGCAAAAAAGGCATTTCTGGCCAAGAGAAGTCTACTGATATCAAATACCGGCCTTAATTTGAGGAAGAAATTTCTGAGGATGTACGTCTGGAGTACAGCATTGTAACATGGACTGTGGGAAAACCGGAACAGAAGAGAATCGAAGCATTTGAGATGTGGTGGTATAGACGAATGCTGAAAATTAGGTGGACTGATAAGGTAAGGAATGAAGAGGTTCTACGCAGAATCGGAGAGGAAAGGCATATGTGGAAAACACTGATAAGGAGAAGGGACAGGATGATAGGACATCTGCTAAGACATGACGGAATGACTTCCACGGTACTAGAGGGAGCTGTAGAGGGCAAAAACTGTAGAGGAAGACAGAGATTGGAATACGTCAAGCAAATAGTTGAGGACGTAGGTTGCAAGTGCTACTCTGAGATGAAGAGGTTAGCGCAGGAAAGGAATTCGTGGCGGGCCGCATCAAACCAGTCAGTAGACTGATGAACAAAAAAAAAAAAAAAAGATTCTTATTTCAATGGATTCTTGTGTAATGGAGTTAATAAACGATGTTGCTGTGCCCAAAATTAATGTTTTCCATTGGAGAAACAGTGGTCCGCAATTGGAGACTGTTGGGTTGCAAAATGTGAGATCAACGTATATCTTCTGTGGAGCATTCGTCCACTGTGCGTGTTGTTTGTCCTATGTAGGCCATACTACACTTCCGAAATAACAAATTATCCCTCACTGATTCCAGCAGGTCTGAAATCTTATATGGTGGGCGGAAAATCACTTTCATCTAAATGTTACTAAAGATTCATGCCATTTTCAAGGAAATATTTCAAGCGAAAGAAAGAAAAGCTAGGGATTCTGCTGGAACGTTATCCTCTTTATCCACTTCCCAGTTTCTGGTTTTAGCTGAGAATGTCCTGTTAATTTGTTTCTGCACACTGTCTTTAAATGTGAACGCTCTTTAAGCAAACGACATTATATGGGCACTTTGTACTGGGGTTTTACGTACACTCATGATTTGGAATTAATGATGGCAACTTGAACTGTGTAAGCACAAATCAGTGTAAGTGGGCTTAAGATAAACAGAATGTCCCAGAGAGCCGTCACTCCTTCGGCAAACCAAAATGTCACGGAATGGGAAACGACCATCTTTCTTTAATGCCATAGTAAATCGAGTGTTCTCATGAATGGAGTTCAGAGGAAGTAAAAATTCCATTAACTTATCATCTCCATGAGGCCACACATTGAAAGTATCACCCAAGTACCTCCAAAACCAAATAAAAAACTGTTGATATAAGAACCACTGATTCAAATGGTCTTTTCTCAATATCCTCCATAAAAAAAATTAGTCACCAGGAGAAACAATGAAATCTCCTAGAGGATGCGGACATGGAGGTGCCGAAGGCTGATGAAGGTAAGTCAAATGTTTTGATCATACAGTGCAAACTTTCACGGCTTGTACTGACATCACTTAAAAAACTTCCGGGATATTGTCATTGTCTAAAACTTTCTTCTAACGTTTCCTGTCCGACTGCTGGAAACATCTTTAGTACTAGCCATCAAAGCTCACATTGTATGATCAAACGCCTCTACGGAGAGGAAATGTCAGCATCGGTTCGACGATTTGAGGGAATGCGCAAGCAGAAAGCACGACGAGAAAGTACGCTCACCTTCCTGTTACACTGCAAGGACAGTGCGGCTGTTCCGAAATTTCTGAAGGTGAAGAGGATGATACGTTCGGCACAAGCTCGACGCATTTACAACAGGATGGAATTAGCAATGCTACGATAGAGCATTCACCAGACGCGTCGAACATTGGCGGAAAACAGCAGTATGCTGTTAAGGCTCCACTTACTTATTAGTAATACCATGCAGTGTCGTGACTGATATAAGGCTGACGGTGTAACGTTCAGCACTAAGGGTGTTAGAGCAGAGATATCAGTTAATAGATAGAAGGATAAGTTAGCTAGTCTACAGAAGAACATGTTGGCAGTTCCGATTGAGGATAATTCTCTAACTAATATTAACCTGCCTGAGAAAGATTTAACTGAATTTGAAGTATCTGTTTTAGCCGAAGGAAGCTTTCAAAGTAGGGTAGGCTGGGTACGATTGAAACGGTTTCGGCTTTTATCGTTCACGTAATTGTTGTTTATAAACCAGTGGACAATGATGATATGTCGAAGTAAAGAGACTGTTTCTAGCTGGAAACGGCTATACCACCTTCGTTCCTGGGGTGCAATTTTTACAAATATTTAAAACATAAAAAGAAATCATTTTTTTTTTCAATCGACCCCATGCTAGGAGCGGTTGAAACAGTGATTGGGACCAACCGACACATAATACAAAATATAATATTGCTACATGTTTTATTTACCATTAATTCTAGTTATATGCATAATTTTGGCAACATTAACCAATCATAATGGTTATAATAGTTATAAAGATATTTTTAAATAATAAACTAATACTTTTCTACAACCAAATAACCATAGCCTACAGAATAAACTGAAAGCATTTATTTCTTCAAACAATTAAACATTTAGCTCATGGATAAATCTGAGTATTCCGAGTCGCAGTTGTTGCAAACATAGCTAAGACCACATTCCGTGCCTTCGTCGCAGCCGGCCGCGGTGACTGAGCGGTTCTCGGCGCTTCAGTCTGGAACACCGCTGCTGCTACGGTCGCAGGTTCGCATCCTGCCTCGGGCAGGGATGCCTGTGCTGTCCTTAGTTTAGTTAGGTTTAAGTAGTTCTAAGTTCTAGGGAACTGATGACATCAGATGTTAAGTCCCATAGCGCTTAGAGCCATTTGAACCTTTTGAGCCTCCTTCGTCAGCCTTCTGTGTAGAAGAGGTGCACTGAATCCACTTTACTCTGGATCTGCTCTCTGAATATGGTCATAAAAAAACAGTACAGTAGCATTCTTTCTCTTCTGATGACATTTTATGCTAAGTATTACTTTTTCGTTTTCAGATATTTTGTTTTTTACCTTTTCCTAACTTGCTTAGTCTTGGTCCGTTTCAATCTTGCTTCATGTTCTTTTCTTATCTCTTCTTTCCCTGGTGTATCAGTGTAAATTGTAGACTTTCTAGTTTTTTGCCTTTTAGGCCCATTGTATTTCTTTGGGGGAACTTTCTGTAATGACCGTGCTGATTCCAGTGCAAATATAACAACATCATTACAAATTACTTGTGTACTTGTAGACGGTCTCAGTAGAGATTCCTGTATCAAAATGCAGTTGCGAAAACTAGGTGATGAAGCCTTATTCAACGTTTCTTGACGTTGATCGACGTTTTCTTGCTAGGTTGTTGAAACAAGTAAGTTTCTGATAGCGAGTAGTTGAACTGTTGTCTCTGCTACTGCAGACTCAGCTGTATTTCCGGGGTTAGGTCTGTCTGTTATAAACGCAGGAGCAAAATCGAGCTCAGTAAACAACTGCCGGTTATATGGGTAAATTCTCGTTTTGAGAAAGTCGGCTTGAATATTTGTAAGATGTCAGAGCGAGAGGCATAGCAGACGGTACAATCCTCGAAATGTCGTAATTCGACATTGTTTTTCCTGGATGACTTCGCATCCACGCGTCACAGGTCGAGTTTACAGCCTTCTTCAAATGGCCATGTACAGCTCGATGAAGTGGCGGGAGTTAGTGAGAGAAATATGGAGGGAAAGACAGTAAGATAATGACATTGTTCTTGCAAAAGTCCAGTGCGTAAATATCAACATGTGAGGAGTGGTTATGAAGTATGACTAACAATTTGTATTGTATTGTATTTGTATGTTAACCGGGGACCTAGAGACGTCGGTGACGCTCCATTCACGCCGCAGCCGCAGTGGTCCACAACCCCACGACGAATACCGCAGTCCAGTTCACCCTTCCGCCGCCCCACACCGAACCCAGGGATATTGTGCGGTTGGGCCCCCGGTGGATACCCCCCCCCCCCCCCACCTACCCCCAGGGAAAGTCTCACTCCAGACGAGTGTAACACCTATGTTTGCGTGGCAGAGTAAAGGTGGTGTACACGTATGTGGAGAACTTGTTTGCGCAGCAATCGCCGAGATAGTGTAGCTGAGGCGGAATAAGGGGAACCAACCCGCATTCGCCGAGGCAGATGGAAAACCACCAAAAACCATCCACAGACTGGCCAGCTCCCCGGACTTCGACACAGTACCGCCGGGCGGATTCGTGCCGGGGGCCAGGCGCTCCTTCCCACTCCGTTAAGCCGTACGCTTTTTTGTTTTTTGTTTGTTTGTTTTATCTACTCTAGGCGGACGTCGAAAGACACCCGTTACACCCGTTTCAGTTCGTTGTTGATCCCTTAACTCAGTTTTTTTTTTTTTTTATTACAGAGGGCAGCTCGCCCTCTGACGAAACACGCTGAGCTACCGTGCTGGCTATGCTTTAGACCGCTCGGCTGACAGGGCGGGCAAGTAACACTCTACGAGACAGAGATACATTTCAGTGCTTCTTAAACTGTTCCAGTAAATTTATGTATGATTTATCTTACATCCAACCAGAGGGAATTGCAATTCCAGCGGTGCTGACTCATCCCTAACAAGATGGTCTTGGAAACGAACTCGAGGAAAGTTAAAGAATGGCGGAGTAACATTGCCAGTGCCGTTTGCTGCAAAATCTGCTGTCACCTTTCAGCTGAGGTTACTGAAGCTACTTGCCGAGCACCGTGTCTAGCCACAACTCTATCTGGCTTTCGAACGTAAGTTAGCCTGTTTTATCGGTGCTATACAGGGTGGTCCATTGATAGTGACCGGGCCAAATGTCACACGAAATAAGCTTCAAACGAAAAAACTACAAAGAACGAAACTCGTCTACCTTGAAGGGGGAAACCAGGTGGCGCTGTGGTTGGTCCGCTAGATGGCGCTGCCACAGGTCAAACGGATATCAACAGCTTTTTTTTAATAGGAACCCTAATTTTATTACATATTCGTGTAGTATGTAAACAAATATGAAAGTTTTACTTGGACCATTTTTTTTCGATTTGTGCTGTAATATTCACAAACACATAAGTACGTGGTATCATGTAACATTCCGCCAGTGCGGACGGTATTGGCTTCGTGATACATTACCCGTGTTAAAATGGACCGTTTACCACCTGCAGAAAAGGTCGATTTCGTCTTGATGTATGGCTATTGTGATCAAAATGCCCAAAGGGCGTATGCTCTGTATGCTGATCGGTATCCTGGACGACATCATCCAAGTGTCCGAGCCGTTCGCCGGATAGTTACGTTATTTAAGGAAACAGGAAGTGTTCAGCCACATGTGACACGTTAACCACGACCTCCAACAAATGATGATGCCCAAGTAGGTGTTTTAGCTGCTATCGCGGCTAATCCACACATCAGTAGCAGACAAATTGGGCGAGAATCGGGAGTCTCATAAACGTCGGTATTCAGAATGCTACACCAACATCGATTGCACCCGTACCATATTTATATGCACCAGCAATTGCATGGCGTCGACATTGAACGTCGTGTACAGTTCTGACACTGGGCACAAGAGAAATTACGGGACGATGGCAGATATTTTTGCACACGTTCTGTTTAGCGACGAAGCGTCATTCACCAACAGCGGTAACGTAAACCGGCATTATATGCACTATTCGGCAACGGAAAATCCACGATGGCGGCGACAAGTGGAACATCAGCGACCTTGGCGGGTTAATGTATGGTGCAGCATTATGGGAGGAAGGATAATTGGCCCCCATTTTATCGATGGCAGTCTTAATGGTTCAATGCATGCTGATTTCCTACGTAATGTTCTACCGACAGTACTACAAGATGTTTCACTACATGACAGAGTGGTGATGTACTTCCAACATGATGGATGCCAGGCACATAGCTCGCGTGCAGTTAAAGCGGTATTGAATAGCATATTTCATGACGGGTGGATTGGTCGTCGAAGCAACACTACATGGCCCGCACGTTCACCGGATCTGGCGTCCCCGGGTTTCTTTCTGTGCTGAAAGTAGAAGGATAGTTGCTATCTTGATCCACCGACAACGCCTGACAACATACTTCAGCGTATTGTCAATGCACGTTCGAATATTACGGAAGGCGAACTACTCGCTGTTTAGAAGAATGCCATTACACGTATTGCCAAATGCACTGAGGTTGACGGACATCATTTTGAGCATTTATTGCATTAATGTGATATTTACAGGTAATCACGCTGTAACAGCATGCGTTGCCAGAAATAATAAGTTCGCAAAGGTTTATGTATCACGTTGGAAAAAATGAAATAAAATGTTCAAATGTACCTACGTCCTGCATTTTAATTTAAGAAACCTACCCGTTACCAACTGTTCGTCTAAAATTGTGAGGCATATGTTTGTCACTATTACAGCATCATCTATCAAAAGCAAAAAAAGTGGTCCAACTAAAACATTCAAATTTCTTTACGCACTAGACGAATATGCAATAAAAATGGGGTTTTGCTATTTGAAAAAACGCAGTTGATATCCGTTTGACCTATCGCAGTGACATCTAGCGGGCCAATCATAACGCCATCTGGTTTCCCACTTCAAGCTAGACAAGTTTCGTTCTTTGTAGTTTTTCCGTTTGAAGCTTTTTTCGTGAGATATTTGGCCCGTTCACGATCAATGGACCACCATGTACATGCCTTAAAGTTCAAAGTTATGACAATCCATGACAATGACCAAATTCTCATAGGAAGCATTGACGTTAGTTTCATTAAACCTAGTTGCCCTGGACAGGCTTGTAGCTTGCGCGGTGTGTGAGAACAGTTCAGGGTTTCGTCTCACAAACATCCGAAACCATTTCTCACCAGCCATTTCCCTGTCGTCCCAAGTTCGAGGTCGTGATAAATTATACTTAGTGTTTTGACGGTACACCAATTTTCTCACCTCGTTCTTAGATAGTCCAAAACATATATCTGCACATCTAATCAAATATTTTGATAATTCTTGCACGCCCGCCGGTGTGGCCGAGCGGTTCTAGGCGCTTCAGTCTGGAACCGCGTGACCGATACGGTCGCAGGTTCGAATCCTGCCTCGGGGATGGGTGTGTATGATGTCCTTAGGTTAGTTAGATTTAAGTAGTTCTAAGTTCTAGGGGACTGATGACCACAGATGTTAAGTCCCATAGTGCTCAGAGCCATTTGAACCAATTCTTGCTCTGGTTCTTTATTGTGCGCTCTATATCCCATACCTTCAAATTCCTCACTTGTCACATCTCTCTTTCGTATATAGCTAAGTAGAGGACAGTGGTTTATTCCATGCATGTCCGCTGCTTTTCGTAGTGGGTTTCCAGCTTTTACCTCTTCATATGCTTCTTTACACCTCGACAAATCAATGTGCCCTCCCCGTGTCCATCTCGCCCAAACTTTAATCATCTAAATGACAAGACAAATGTAATATACTGCCTGCTTGAACCGTACCCATAAAAATTGTTTCAACCGTCCCCAGCCTCACCGTACTGGTGTTAATGGTTCAAATGGCTCTGAGCACTTTGGGACTTAACTTCTGAGGTCATCAGTGCGCTAGAACTTAGAACTACTTAAAGCTAACTAAGGACATCACACACATCCATGCCCGACGCAGGTTTCGAACCTTCGACCGTAGTGGTCGCGCTGTTCCAGACTGTAGCGCCTAGAACCGCTCGGCCACCCAGGCCGACTACTGGTGGTAATAATAACACCTTAAAACTAGTTATTATTCCGAAATCTAGAAGATACATAAAAGTCACGAGCATTCACTCAGTATTTTGAGCTAAATAAAATACACGGTATTAGCATAAACGACAGAAGAAAATACTTACTTTTAGCTATTAAAATACAGTAGGGGCCTACTGTACGCGACGACAGTGCACAGAGAGCAGCGCAAAACAGATTCATGTTCAGATCTGTCGCCCGCTTCTTTGTTGCATTACATGCCTCTCTCCCTCCGTAACCATCCTTTGTTTCAACCGTTTCCAGTATTCCCTGCCAACGGAAGATAACATAGTAAATATTGAGGCAGGATTCGTCAGCTTCCACAGCAGTTGGCTGATATAATAAGGATGGAAACAGCCAGTATTTTACTACATGCAAGCCACCTAACAGTGTCGCAGACACAAAGAAAGGCGCCAAGCGATATCAGTGCAGATAAAAACATTATAGCTCTTACCGCAGACGAGAGTAATTACAAGCTCCTGGTCAGGCGTGAGCACTATCATGAAAAGAGCAATAATATTTTGGATTCCACCAATTATAAAAATTTCAGAAGTATCAGACTACGAAGATTATAAAAATCACTAATCGATTGGTAGAAGCGTATTCACTCTCCTCTGAAGCTATTCTGCGAAACGGAAACTTACCCACCAAGGCTGTATGGATTACTCAAGGTGCACAAATCACAGATTCCTTAAGGGCCTTTTGTAAGTGCTAGACACCTTGCTCATTGCTGCAATCTTATTTTAGTGGAACTGACAGTCGTATTACAAATTCATATCATTTCATTGACAAATTAAAAGAAATGCGCGCGGACCAAGGTGATATCCTTCTTAGTTTTGATATTGTGTCACTTTTTATTCAGACATTGCCTCACCGCGACCTATTTTCAATACAATAAAGATTTTAATGAACAGACTATGGGCAGTCCTCTTGGTCCGGCTGTGGCCAATTTGTTTATGGAGAACTTTGAACAAAATTAGATAAAATTTGGATGTAAAAATTGCAACGTCAGAAAAAGACCAGCCAGGTGGCACCGCTATGTTGATGATACTTTCGTAGTACTCACAGACGGTGAAGAGGAATTAGATGCCGTTCAGGCACATCTCCACACTATCAATCCGAAAATACTGTTTATTATGGAGACGAAGAGTAGCGGCCAGCTTAATTTCTTGGATGTGTCTGTTATCAAGCGACGGGACGGGTCTTTGGGCCATAGAGTATACAGAAAACCCCCGCATACTGACCGTTTCCTGCAAAAAGATTCTAACCATCACCCCAGAAAAAAAAGGGGTGATTAAAATCTTGGTTGACAGGGCGCAGAAAATCCGTGAACTGACTTACTTAAAAGATGAGTTTGGGTGTCTACGGTCGACATTGAAGAAGAAGAAGAAGAAGAAGCAGAAGAAGAGATAGAATGAGGACCGGTGAAAAACGAAGGCCGTTCAAAGGGAAAGTTTTCCTTCCGTACATCAGTACGATTACAGAACGCATTAGGAACTCGTTGAGCAAGTACGGTGTGGGAACTGCCTTCAAATCCACCAGGAAGATAAAAGAGTATTTATGATCGACAAAAGATGTGTGATATCATTTGGCTACACCTGGTGAATATAAAATTCCTTGTAATTGTGGATAGGTTTTTATTGGTACCACAAAAGAAGTGTTAAGTACCGTCTCGTTGAGCACAAAAGCAATTGTCACCAAAGGCATGCGGATAAATCGGTCGTAGCGGAACATCTTTTCCAATAGGATGAACATGAAATAAAATTCACCGAGACGAGTGTCATATCGAAAACATCGCATAATCATGGGCATATGTATAGAAATACTTTCGAGTTTTATAAACCCCATAATAATTTTAACAGAAAAGAGGAAGATGTTAAATAAGATAAAATTTGGATGTCAACGTAAGAATGACGATCGATTACTTTCAATCGAGAATGTTGACAATACCAACGACAGTCTCATTATTAAGAACACTGGATCTAGAAGAGGTATTATAGATATGAGAACTTTTTTTATTTTGTTTAATTTTTTTTTCAGTGGTAACACAGAAAACAGGTTTTCCGGGGAGAAATTATGCAGCAGATTGAAAGACCTGGACCCAGAAGAAAAGGGGCGACAATCTTGAAGGATAAAGGACGTCTCAGAACAAAAAAAACTAAACATATAGAAGCTTAGCGAAGTTTATTTACCGTACCCTCTAAAACCGTTACTTTAATAAACAAATAGTGAAATTTTTTGAATATCTTATTTAGGGGCACAAGAATTTTTAAGGTATATTGCCGAAGAACGATTATCAACATTGTAACGTGGGCGTAGCGGTAATATTAGAAATTCCTTTCTTTGAGCATCGCCCACATTTTCTTATCTCGCACAGGAAATGACGGACTTCATCGTCCGTAACCTATAACAGTAGCTCAACTCAACGTGAAAGAGCTGTTCGGCTTTACGGTAAGTGTTACGACGACATCTTGCGGAAGACAGCGTCGTTACTCGGTAATGTATCACGTGACTAACACTCCATTAGCGTTCACGTTCCGACACGTGATTTCCAAAACGGAAGAGAGCATCGTAATTTCCAGTCAAGCAGTGTATGCAGATCCGTTATGCACAGCCTGTATTCCTTTGGTAAAGATCACAATACGTTAAGTGCTCATTGTGTTTAGGGTAAAATGGAATACTAACATCAGTTCCTATGCAGGGTGTTGCAAAAAATTCACCCTATGTTCAGTCATATAGGAGATAGCAACCTGGGGTAAAATGATTACAAACTTTGTTCTATATAGATAATAGTGAAATTTGACAGTTCGTGCTAGCATATATAATTTAGAGTTTGCTGTATGGTCATATGACAAAAAAACCAATAAGTTAAAAAAGATAAGACCCTTTTTATTTCCGAAACAAGAGTGTAGTTGCCACGCGGGATTAGCCGAGCGGTCTAGGGCGATGCAGTCATGAACTGTGCTGCTGATCCAGGCGGAGGTTCGAGTAATTAGGTTTAATAATGTGTAAGCTTGGGGACTGATGACCTTATGAGTTAAGTCCCATTATATTTCACACACATTTGAAGAGTGTAGTTTTTACATCTGCTTTTCATTTTTCGCTTTTGTTGGGAATAAAGTTGCGCTACGACGTACCACTGGGCTACGGCTAACTTTAAACAGTGCCTCTGTGATCTGTATAGAATGAACCCTGTCGACATACAGATCTCGCCCTACTCCCTCCCGCCCCCGTCCCGTGACACGGATGTGAAGTGGACAACTATGGGCAATGGAAATGATTTTGAAATTAGTGACCCTTCTCAACACCGAAGTTTTTGAGATTCCCGTTTCTCGCGCAATTTGTCTGCTACTGATGTGCGGATTAGAGGCGACAGAAGCTAAAACACCAACTTGGGCATCATCATTTGTTGCAGTTCGTGGCTGACGTTTCATATGTGGCTGAACACTTCCTGTTTCATTAAATAACGTAACTATCCGGCGAACGGTCCGTACACTTGCATGATGTCGTCCAGGACACCGAGCAGTATACATAGCACACGCCCACTGGGCATTTTAATCACAATAGCCATACATCAACACGATATCGAACTTTTCTGCAATTGGTAAATGGTCCATTGTAACACGGGTAATTCCTGCGCTGGTGGAATGTTACGTGGTACCACATACTTAGCCGTTTGTGACTATTACAGCGCCATCTATCACAAAGCGAAAAAAGTGGTACATCTAAAACATTCATATTTCTTTACATACTACACGAAATTGTAATAAAAATGGGGGTTCCTTTTTTTAAAAAAAACGTAGTTGATATCCGTTTGACCTATGGCAGCGCTGTCTAGCGAGCCAACCATAGCGCCATCTGGTTCCCCCCTTCAAGCTAGTCGAGTTTCGATCGTTGTAGTTTTTTTCGTTTGATGCTTATTTCGTGCGATATTTGGCTCGTTCACTATCAATGGACCACCCTGTATATGCTGAATGAGTCACTGCGGGGGAAATATTGGTTAGTAGTACTCGTGTAAGACAAAGTGAAAGTATTGACAGAGCAGCTCCGTTTATTTAAAAGGCAAACGGGGAATGGAAATCTAACGTTCTTCACTCGTCTCCATTCTCTGAATTTACCTGCTAACATTTCCTTCGTAAACTATAAACGTATAATTAATATGGTGACATGCGAACCATTCAGCCAACCAGTTCCAGGTGTAAAGTTTATTATAACTTTTACTTATGTTTCGACAGATATAATCCAGACTTGCTCAGAAAAAGAAATAATACGTGCTACATATTGTGTGAAAAGTCATATGGCTTAGCCAGTAGTAAGATGACCCATATAACTGCTATGGTATAGTCATAAGGCATAGTCAACAGTAAAAATGATCCTTGTAAAATCTAATTCAGACGTGCATGAAACACACAAATATGTAAGTTTATATCTGTCTGAAGCTAGGTATAGGTTAGAATAAACGTTTCCACGTGCAGCTATTTGGTTGAATGGTTCCAACTGTATTCATAATTGTAAGTTGCTGACTGAGGTCATGTTCGAGATCTTAATAAGATAACAAACATTGTCGTGTGTCGATTCCAAGAACTAAACGTTTGGAAATGGATATGCAGCTGTTCAGCACTACTTTCTCAGTTGCACCTGATAATGTGGGACCTAAATGGCAATTTAAATTAACCGACTTACAAAATTCATCGTTGTTTCAGGACAGGTACTACAATTGAATGAATTTGTCTCAGTGGTATCAAAATGAAAATTTTCAGGCTATGGAGGTATTCAGCTAGGGTTACGTATATGATCGTAGAAACATACAGAAAAGTCATTGCTTCAGGACCCTACAGTAAATTGTGTGCTGCATATCGCTGTAGCAAACAACATTGCACCCGATCTAAGTGCCTTTGTCTCACAATAAATGTATAGAAAACGAAATAAGAATCAAAGAATATCTGTACAAAGGTTACTCGTTTATTTTTTCGGCTCGCCACTTCCATACAGTTAAGTTTATATGGACTTCAGTTTGTTTTTCCGAAAACTCTCATGTGGTTTACATTAGAATCAGAGCGAATTCACATGCAAATCTGACTGAGGCGGGATTTGGAAAGCAGTTGCTGTCCCTCGTGACGTCACGCTCCGGCAGGTAAACTGCTCGCCACAGACGCGTGCCAATACAACCACAGGCCGTGGCCGACGGGCAGTGCCGCGGGGATAACGAGCGCTCAACAACTGTTGCTGACTGACAGCTGAACTTTTCGGAGCAGAGATGGCAAGTTTTGTTTGGTAGTATACCACTGGACGTACGTGTTTTCGGTAGCTTCTCCGCGGAGAACTCAGAGGGGTGGGGTAACGAAGACTCATTTTCTTACCTTACGAAATCGAGCTGTGGTAACTGACTTAGAAACGTGAAGACAGGTGGCCAGCGGTGGTTGCAATATACCTTCTCGTGACGAAGCTCACGCTGCCAAGGCGAATCCGAGTTGGGAGTGATGTCACAGTTTCAGGTACATGTATTTCCAAAGTCAATAGGACGTTGTTAGGAATTACACTTTGTCTGATGACTCACTCATGACTCAGGAACTTGGGGTTCCTACATATTATTTCTTTTAGCCTACAGTGGACCGATTCCATCAACTTTTCTGATACAGAATCACGTGTTTGATTTACTTTGAAGGAGTGCGTGTTAATTAAGTGAGTCTTTTCTCTACCACCAAAGTAATGGGGTAAGTCGGTCAATAGATATACACTGAAGAGCTAAAAAACTGGTACACATGTCTAATCTCATATCGCGTAGGCCCCCTCCCCCTCCCAACGAGCAGGCAAAAGTGCCTCAACATGAAGTGGCACTGACTCTTTTAATGTTTGAAGCAGTGCTGGGAGTAACTGACACCATGAATTCTGCATGGTTGTGCATAAATCCGTGGAGGTCTCTTCTGAACAGCACGTTGCAAGGCATCCCAGATATATTCAATAATGTTAACGTCTGGGGAGTTTGGTGGCCATAGGAAGCGCTTAAACTCAGCAGAGTGTTCCTGGAGCCACTATGCAGCAATTCTGGACGTGTAGGGTGTCCCATTGTACTGCTGTAATTGCCCAAGACCGTCGAAATAGACAATGGACATTAATGGATGCAGGTGATTAGACAGGATCCTTACGTACGTGTAACCTGTCAGAGTGGTATCTCGACGTATCACGGTCTCTCATGCCACTTCAACTGCGCACGCTCCACATCGTTACAGAACCTCCACAAGCTTGAATATTTCCATGCTGACATGCAGTGTCCATGGATACATGAGGTTGTTTCTGTACCCGTAAACTTCCATCCACTCTACACAATTTGAAACGAGATTCGTTTGACCAGGCAACACGTTTCCAATTCTGATGCATAAGTGCATTCCGCTCACGTGTTTAAGCCAAGTATTAAGCACATTTATGCGATCGGGAATGCTCAGTAGCAGCCAGGCTACATGTACATTTGACAAATAAGCGTCAGCAAGGAGCAATAGTGATGAAATCATAGGAGGCAATGTTGTGGAACCTTAGTAGGGACAAGATCCGACTTTTTGGGATTAGTATCTTACAATCTGAGACAATGTTACGAGACAAACGTCCGTCACAATGTCCGCAGATGTGATGTCAGATCCGCCTAGCAACAGCGACCTGAAATCCCATTGGCTGTAAGTTTGGATATATACACATGAAGGAAACGAGTGATGTGTCCTTATTGGCTGAGGGAGGAAGGTGGGGTGGTTTCTCTTGTTCGTCCGGAAGACAGGCGAGTTAGTAGCTAGGCGCCACTCAAAACCCACGTTCGAGTAACAGGGGCGGATCTAAACGTACGGCCATGGGTAAATATTTCAACTGTTTTTCAAGATTAGTTATCAGAACGTCACGTGTCGTTGGCAGTGTCTATCAAGAGTAAGGAAAGGGATAACTGTGTTAATGTGTTGTAAAGGGTTGAATATAAGGGCGTAGCCCAGAGCCTCCATACTGCAAATTCTGTGACGTGTGTGCCAAAGTATTTTCTTTATTAAAATGAGTATAAAACAAACGTTGTTAACAATTAACAGCCAGCCGGTGTGACGGAGCAGTTCTAGGCGCTTCAGTCTGGAGCCGCGCAACCGCTACAGTCGCAGGTTCGAATCCTGCCTCGGGCATGGATGTGTGCGATGTCCTTAGGTTAGTTAGGTTAAAGTAGTTCTAAATTCTAGGGGACTGATGACCTCAGATGTTAAGTCCCATAGTGCTCAGAGCCATTGAAACACTGATTGAACAATTAACAACTGGCATCCCTAAACATTCCACTTCAGCAGAATCTCAAACTACATGGAACCTGGCGCTTGAGCGCTACTACTGTGTGACGAGGGACTACCGGAGCAGCAAGACAACAGGTTAGTGATATTGCGACCTGAGAAGTACTTCTTTCTCGCTACAATGCCACAGAGGGCATTGTACAGTCATCAACAATTCAATGTCGTTGTTGACGGGCCCAGGCGAGGCGTAAACCCTTGTGCCTTGCAGTCATCAAGGTTGCACAAGAGGGTCTTCGCCCGAAAGCCCACATCGATGTTGTTTGGTTGAATGGTTCGCACTCTGACACTTGTTGATGGCTCAGCATTTAAATCTGCAGCAATTTGCGGATGGGTTGCACTTTTGTCACATGGAACAATGCTTTTCAGTCGACGTTATTGCAGGATCTTTTTCCGGCCTAGGCGATGTTTGACGTTTTGGCGGACCCCCGATATTGACCGTACGCTCGTGAAATGGTCGTACAGGAAAAACTTCACTTCATCACTACCTAGGAGATGCTGTGTTCCATTGGCTCGTGCGCGACTGTAACGCTACATTCAGACTCAATTAAATCTTTGTAACCTGTCATTGTAGCAGCAGTAGCAGATCTAACGACTGCGCCAGACACTTGTGGTCTTATGTGCCCGTTGCCGACAGCAGCTCTGTATTCTGTCTGTTTATACACTACTGGCCGTTAAAATTGCTACACTAATAAGAAATGCAGATAATAAACGGGAATTCACTGGACATATATATTATACTAGAACTGTCTTGTGATTACATTTTTACGCAGTTTGGGTGCATAGATCCTGTGAAATCTGTACACAGAACGACAAACTCTGGCCGGAATAACGGCCTTGATATGCCTGGGCATTGCGTCAAACAGAGCTTGGATGGCGTGTACAGGTACAGCTGCCCATGCAGCTTCAACACGATACCACAGTTCATCAAGAGTAGTGACTGGCGTATTGTGGCGAGCCAGTTGCTCGGCCGCCATTGACCAGATGTTTCCATTTGGTGAGAGATCTTGGGAATGTGCTGGCTAGGGAAGCACTCGAACATTTTCTGTATCCAGAATGGCCCGTACAGGACCTGCAGCATGCGGTCGTGCATTATTCTGTTGAAATGTAGGGTTTCGCAAAGATAGAATGAAGGGTAGAGCCCCGGGTTGTAACACATCTGAAATGTAACGTCCACTGTTCATAGTGCCGTCAATGTGAACAACAGGTGACCGAGACGTGTAACCAATGGCACACCATACCATCACGCCGGGTGATACGCCAGTATGGCGATGACGAATATATGCTTCCAATGTGCGTTCACCGCGATGTCGCCAAACACGGATGTGACCATCAAGGTCCTGTAAACAGATCCTAGATTCATCCGAAAAAATTACGTCTTGCCATTCATGCACCCAAGTTCGTCGTTGAGTACACTATCGCAGGCGCTCCTGTCTGTGATGCAGCGTCAAGGTTAACAGCAGCCATGGTCTCCGAGCAGATAGTCCATACTGCTGCAAACGTCGTCGAACTGTTCGTGCAGATGGTTGTTGTCTCGCAAGACGTGGCTGCACGATCAAGACGTGGCTGCACGATCCATTACAGCAATGCGGATAAGATGCCTGTTATCTCGACTGCCAGAGATACGAGTCCGTTGGGATTCAGCACGGCGTTTCGTATTACCCTCCTGAACCCACCGATTCCAAATTCTGGTAACAGTTATTGAATCTCGATCAATGCGAGCAGCAATGTCGCGATACGATAAAATGCAATCGCGATAGGCTACAATCCGACCTTTATCAAAGTCGGAAACGTGATGGTACGTATTTCTCCTCCTTACACGAGGCATCACAGCAACGTTTCACCAGGCAACGCCGGTCAACTGCTGTTTGTGTATGAGAAATCGGTTGGAAACTTTCCTCATGTCAGCCCGTTGTAGGTGTCGCCACCGGCGACAACCTCGTGTGAATGCTCTCAAAAGCTAATCATTTTCATATCGCAGCATCTTCTTCCTGCGGGTAAATTTCACGTCTGTATCACGTTACCTTCGTGGTGTAGTAATTTTAATGGCCAGTAGTGTAATACAGTTTCACTTAATTCGAGTGTTTTAGCATTAAATTACTATGGGAAAGAATACCAAATGACGCCATCTGACACAGTTGGGGTGAAAATGCATAAAACTGTATTTTGACCTCGGTGCATGTAATACGTTTCGAAACTACATTCCTCATATGAAAACAGAGAAATATATCACTGGTTCAAAATGGTTAATAAATCGTGAATCAAAATCGACGGTTACAGGAGATAGTGACGGTAGTCAAACCTTGGAATGGGAAGGGCGTCTCAAGTCTATATGTCTTCCACAAAATAATCGCAACGCAAACGCTATCTCACTGTTATACAGGGTGATTCAAAAAGAATAACCACAACTTTAGGAATTTAAAACCCTGCAACAACAAAAGGCAGAGCTAAGCACTATCTGTCGGCGAATTAAGGGTGCTATAAAGTTTCATTTAGTTGTACACTTGTTCGCTTAAGGCGCTGTTGACTAGGCGTCAGTGTCAGTTGATGCTAAGATGGTGACCGCTCAACAGAAAGTTTTTTGTGTTATTGAGTACGGCAGAAGTGAATCGACGACAGTTGTTCAGCGTTCATTTCGAACGAAGTATGGTGTTAAACCTCCTGATAGGTGGTGTATTAAACGTTGGTATAAATAGTTTACAGAGAATGGGTGTTTGTGCAAAGGGAAAAGTTCTGGACGGCCGAGAACGAGTGATGAAAATGTAGCACGCATCCAGCAAGCATTTGTTCGCAGCCCAGGAAAATCGACTCGCAGAGCTAGCAGAGAGCTGCAAATTCCACAGTCAACTGTATGGAGAGTCCTACGAAAAAGGTTAGTTATGAAACCTTATCGTCTGAAATCGGTTCAAGCGCTGTCTGCAGCTGATAAGATTAAAAGAATCGATTTCTGTGATTTTATCCTTGCTCAAATGGAAACAGATGTATCTTTCGTTTCAAAGATTGTGTTTAGTGATGAAGCAACTTTCCACACTAACGGGAAAGTCAACCGTCACAATGTCTGTATATGGGGCACTGAGAATCCGTGGGAAACAACTCAGTATGAACGTGACTCGCCTAATGTGAACGATTTCTGTGCCATTTCAGCCAATAAAGTTTTTGGTGCCTTTTTCTTCGAAGGTGCTGCTGTAACTGGACTGTAGTATCTGGAGATGTTAGAGAATTGGCTGTTCCATCAGCTCGAACAAGAAGCACAACAATTCATATTTCAGCAGGATGGAGCGCCACCACATTGGCACTTAACTGTCCGTAGCTACCTGAACGTCAACTACCCGAGGCGATGGATAGGCCGCCAGGCAGCCCGTGACAGAGCACTTCATCACTGGCCTCCAACAAACCCTGATCTTACCCCCTGCGATTTTTTCTTATGGAGGTATGTTAAGGATATGGTGTTTCGGCCACCTCTCCCAGCCACCATTGATGATTTGAAACGAGAAATAACAGCAGCTATCCAAACTGTTACGCCTGATATGCTACAGAGAGTGTGGAACGAGTTGGAGTATCAGCTTGATATTGCTCGAGTGTCTGGAGGGGGCCATATTGAACATCTCTGAACTTGTTTTTTAGTGAAAAAAACCTTTTTAAATACTCTTTGTAATGATGTATAACAGAAGGTTATATTATGTTTCTTTCTCTAAATACACATTTTTAAAGTTGTGCCGGCCGCGGTGGTCTCGCCGTTCTAGGCGCGCAGTCCGGAACCGTGCGGCTGCTACGGTCGCAGGTTCGAATCCTGCCTCGGGCATGGATGTGTGTGATGTCCTTAGGTTAGTTAGGTTTAAGTAGTTCTAAGTTCTAGGGGACTGATGACCTAAGCAGTTGAGTCCCATAGTGCTCAGAGCCATTTGAACCATTTTAAAGTTGTGGTATTCTTTTTGAATCACCCTGTATATTGATGGTGTAACTCTCACTGGCAGTTTAATACGAGACTGGATGAAATGCAAGTTCTGCACGTCAAGGGACTAGCTGCACGTGAACTAAACCACTTCGAAGAAAAATCCGCTATTTGCACGGACAGCAGATACCCTCGGTACTGCTCAACGTGTGATATGGAGTCTGTCTGTAGGTGCATAAGTGCCAAACTCGCAACCAGTGTACCTTTGAACCACATTGAGTGGACAATCTCAGCTCCTGCTCGCAGAAATCAGGACCGTATTTGAAACCTGGCAGTCAGTGGAAGGCAGGATTCGGTTATGATTGTGGACGGTGCTTATTCAGCTACTATTGGTTGCCTTTTAGAGTTACACACAATTTATTTTAAATCAGTAATTCCAGATTCAACAATAAATAAAAATACCACATGTTATCAATGAAGGAATAAATAACAGTGTAAATAATAGTGTTTTCCGTGAGTTACAATTTAGCAAATTACCATTAAATCCAGATACAGCAGAAAATGTTTTAAAAGCAAGCCACTGTATTCAGGGCAAAAGGCCTTACACGCTGGAAATGGCAATAAATTAAGAATTGTTTAAAACTTGCTGCAACTTGAAAATTACAGGTATTGGAATATTAAAGGCAAGTCGCCACAAACACAGCTGAAGGCATCTGACGCGCCACGAATGGCAGTAAATAAGGATTTAAGGCTTTCTGCTAAAATACAAATACCAAATTAGAATTTTAAGGCAAATGACCACAATCACGACTGAAGGCCTTACACGCCAGGAACGGCAATAATATAATAAGTGTAGAAACCTGCTGTAAAACAGAAAATACAATAGCAAAAATTAATTTAAAAAGCCAGCAACTGATAACCAAACGGGTGAAATAAGATGATGGTAAGCTTTGTAACACAACCCTTAACATCCATTGAACACTACACTGCTAGATTTATTCTAGAAGGCGACCAGAACTATTAACTAGGCATATATAACTTTTACTGTAAGCATTAGAAGGTATTGTAATAAATAATACGATAATAAAACACAAGGACCAGTACCTAAGTCCTTTAAAGGGTAGTGAGGCAGATTATACCCGCAGAAGGCGTGGACTGAAGAAGCGTTACACTGAACTACTGGCCATCAGACCTCCTTTTAGAACACACATATCTTACAAGAACCAAGGGGCCACAGACGGTGCTCCAGGAATCGACCTCTGAGAAGGTCCGGCAACAACCACTTTTGTGAAGGATGAGATAGGCAGCCAAGAGTTGCATTTACTTCACAAGATGGTAACTCAGACTAGTGGCAGTCCAACGAATGACTAATGCTAATCTTGCTGAAGCTACCTGACGTCCGATAAACCAAATGCAACAATGGAACGATACGGCAAAACCGAAACCGGCGGACTGCAGTACACCCCCAGAATGCTATGTTTAGAGCGCCCGGAACGAGAAAGGAATCACTACCACCAGAGTAGAGGAATCACCAGCCGGCCCACAATCAATAAAGCTGTCAAAACTACAAGCCTTACCGGACAACAGCGGCAAGGCGCGGAAACGTCCACTACCGTTACATACAGTAACCCACAGGGCCGGTAAGTGGAGCGTTAACGGCCGCCAGGCAAGAAAAATTACCTCTGGTTGAGCTCAACAAATTGTAGTAAGTGGAACGCAGTGAAGAAGTCGAGGAAAGCTAATCAGATCCCCCTTCCCCAAGCACTGCACTCGCTGCTCTTCGCCTTCGGCGGCACTAAGAGCAGCAACACGAACCCAAGTCACTGGATAATCGCGAGATATCACAATGGTGGAGGTTTCTCTACTTGGATTGAAATGCACTCATCTTAAAGCGTGCTGAATCCGGTTTAAGACGAGGTCGTACACTCTTAACCACAGCCCTTCCATCCGGCAGTCCATGCATGCCGCCAGCGGACACGCCATGTTCGCACACTGCGCAGACCTGGCTCCTACTGAGACCCCAACCGAAATGGCCCACTCACACGACTCGGAAAAACAACGAAGTCGCCCCAAAGATAGGGCAACAGTTACTACATACCGATAACCGCCACTGCTGCCACTACTGGACAGGACAGGCTTTTGAAACCGAGTGGCGCCAGTAAACAACCGCAACCATGCCAACTAAACGATACCGTCTGGCCTCCAAGAGAGGGCGAAATCCTACAAACGGCACCAACGTGAGACGCAGCACGCCTCAGTAGTCTTGGATGGACCTCTGCTGAATCGCCAGAAAAATTCTCCCCTGCATCCGCTCATAACGCCGACGGCCCATGACGATAGAAGCGTTACCGCCTCCATTTGTCGAGACGTGTGCGTTAATTGCGCCAATGGCATAATCACAACACAGCGCCAGAACCGTCTACTATAAACCAAAACATTCTCTCAACAGGGAAGCTTGCCACCAAAAACTAAACTACGTACAAACACACAACGTGCTCTTGCGTCAACATCGATCCTCCTATTGCTCTGCATTATTTTCCCGTTCTGTGTCAGAAACGTTTTGGATGGTTTTAGGTTCTCACGCTAGGCTGGCACCACCGAATCGAGCAAAAATTTCTCTCCGCGACGTACAATGATCTCCCTAGAGCGATACTTGAAATAGACAAATAGACGCCACAGTGTCTCACACGGCATCCCGAACTTCGCTCTAAGAAAGATCCGTAGCCAAAGACTGGAAAGTTGAGCAGGTAGCACCAATAGTCAAGAACGTTAGAAGGAGTAATTCACTAAATTACAGGCTCATATCTTCATCGTCGGTATGCAGCAGGATTCTGGAACGTATATTGTATCCGAACATTACGAAATACCTCGGAGAAAACAGTCTATTGACACCCAGTCAACAAGGATTTAGAAAACATCGTTCTTGTGAAACACAATTAGCTCTTTACTCGTATGAAGTTTTGAGTGCTACTGACAAGGGATTTCAAGTTGATTCCGTATTTCTGGATTTCCGGAAGTCTTTTGAAACAGTGCTACACATGCGTCTTGTAGTGAAATTGCTTGCTTTTGGAATATCGTCTCAGTTTTCTCCCAGGATTCGTGACTTCTTGTTGGAGAGGACACAGTTTGTAGTAATTGACGAAAAGTCTTCGAGTAAGACAGAAGTGATTAATGCCGTTCTCCAAAGTAGTGTTATAGGCCCTTGGTTGTTTCGTATCTATATAAACGATTTGCGAGACAATCTGGGCAGCTGTCTTATGTTGTTTGCAGAAGAAGCTGTCCTTTATCGACTAGTAAAGGCATCAGAAGACCAAAACAAATTTCAAAACGATTTAGAAAAGATATCTGTATGGTGCGAAAATTGGCAGTCGACACTAAATAACGAAAAGTGTGAGGTCATCCGCATGTAAAAGTAATCCTTTAAACTTCGGTTACACGATAAATCAGTCAAATCTAAACGCCGTAAGTTCAACTAAATACCTAGGAATTACATTAGGAACAACTTAAATTGGAAGGAACACATAGAAAATTTTGTGTGGAGGGCTAACCAAAGACTACCTTTTATTGGTAGGACACCTAGAAAATGTAACAGATCTACTAAGGAGACTGCCTACACTATGATCGTTCGTACTCTATTAGAATACCGCTCCGCGGTATGGGATCCTCACCATATAGAATTGACGGAGTACGTCAGAAAAGTTCAAAGTGAGGCAGAATGTTTTGTATTATCGCGAAATAGGGGAGAGAGTGTCACTAAAATGGTACAGGATTTGGGATGGACATCACTTAAACAAAGGTGTTTTTCGCGGCGGAGCAATCTTCTCACGAATTTCCAATCACAAACTTTCTCCTCCGAATACGAAAATAATTTGTTGAGGCCGACCTGCATAGGGAGGAAGGATCACCATGATAAAATAAGGGAAATCAGAGCTCATACGTAAAGATACAGGTGTTCGTTCTATAAGACTTTAGAATAATAGAGAATTTTGAAGGTGGTTTGATGAACCATCTGCGAGACATTTAAACGTGATTTGTAGAGTATCTATGCAGATGTAGATGTAAATGGCCAGCGCCTCCCGATCTGCACTATAGGTACTGTAGCTTGACTCAGTGGTCAGGGCGATGCCTTGTGGCCCGCCGATCGCTCACCTCGCCTCCTGAGGGATCTGCCGGTCAAACATGAAAGGCGCCGAACGCCACCCGTGTCCACGAGGCTTTCCTCACTTTCGTGACTCCCCTGACGAGCCGGATGTACGTGTGTCCCTTTGTACAGTGCGACAGAAGCATCTCACAGACATACTGGGCAGTACGAATAAAGATTCACACTATAATGACGAATTACACCGAAGTATTAACCCTAGTGGCAAACAGACTTGGTCATTCGTTGTTAAACATTCAATTAATTGGCCTCATGGGTCACTGTGTAACTGAGATGGTGGTAACGTTTCTATACTGATTATTTTATTATAAGTAAGAAAGGAGAAAGGAAGCGAGCCCAATGGCTTAGCTACATTTCAACGGTTTTGAGAAAACAGTGCAATTAAAAATTTGATAATTTCAAGTTTTCGTCTCTCGTCGATGCTTCACAATGAAGTAGCTTTATTTCTATTATTAGATATAGTTATCATTATATTTTCAGTTATTATAAAGTTACGAGTGTTGGCACCGGAAAACAATACGCTGACTATTTCTGGTTCATGTTAGATTACTGCATTAATAAATGTGCCTAACATACAACCGTAATTTTAAATCTTAAAGCGGAATAACATCTATTTCCGTATCTGAATACTTTTAAATGGTGGTGATATGCCACGCCACACTTCTCACAAGGGCACACACACTAATTATTATAAGGTATGTATTCATTCCATCTTGTTGCCTGTAAAATGAAAGCATTATTCATTATGATTCTAGTAACTAATAATGGTAGCACATGTTAATAGTAGCACTTAATTAAGATTAACAACAGAAGAGATACATGATGTTCAGTTCACTTAACACCTAACCTGAAAGAAAATGTAATATTTTATTTTATTTTATTTGTCGTATGGCTCACATGCAGTTTAAAAATGCAACTATATGAATACGAAAGTAAAAATTACGTACAAAAGTAACTAAATGTCAATATCTAAGCTCCTAATCCATATAAGAGCTGTATCATCAGCTTTAATGAGGCCGCTCCAACTTCCCTGATAAGAACGCATGGGGCATTCATCTCTAATGACTGTCTGGTCTGAATCCCCAAAGACACAAAGTGTAGAATCTGTAGCAACCCATCTGTAAAGAGAGTCTCGACATCGTCCATGCCCAGTGCAAGCTCTGTTCAGTTTTTCCAACAGTTTCCTGCCGAGTTCTGTGCCAGCAGTATCACAGTTAAACTTTCGGAACCACTCACCCTCTTTAAGATTTGCAGTAAGGTGACAGTTCTGATCCCACAAGTCTCTCACCCGGTTTTACTGGCATCTAGCTGTTCTGCTTACCATAATGGTGGGTTTCTTCAGCGGAGTCTGTTTCGTCGTAGACTTGAGATGTCTTCCTGCATGGGTAACTCCAGGTGCACCTGCAGCCTGCTATATTCCCTACGCAAAGCCTCGCTTCTACGGATTGTGGGTGGACAGATGTTGCTCAGCAGAATAAGTCAGTAAACCGGTGTTGGTCGGGTTGCCCCAGTTATTAATCGCACAGAGTGGTTCAACTGGATGTCGATCAAGTTGGTATGGCAGATGTTTAGCCACACTGGGGCACAACACTCAGCTGCAGAGAAGACCAACACAATGCATGATGTGTGCAAGGTGACTGCTGAAGCTTCCCTTGTCATTCCACACAGTTTTTCAATAATTTTGTTACGAGTTTTTATGTTGGGAGCAGTATTTTGAAGATGGTTTCTTCATGAAAGGGTGTGGTTAAGGGTGATACGAAGGTACTTAGGGTACTTGTTATGGCAAAGAGTGTTTCGGTGAAGTTTCACTCTGAGCTCCATGACAGCTTGTTCGTTGTTCAAATGGAATGTACATACTTCAGTTTTACTTGTAATTGGTTTCAGTAGCCGCTTTCCTAAATAGGAGCTCATAACGTCCAGATATTCTATGACAATTGTCTCCGCTTGTCCGAGATCCTTGGTTCTACAAGAAAGAGCGATATCTTTCATGTAGAAGAATTTTGTCCACCTGGTACTGGGAGGTCAGCGATATATAGGTCGAGTAATAGGGGGCCTAAGACAGAGCCCTGTGGTAGACCATTACATAATTTTCTCTTCTTGCTTACATTTTCTCGAAAGTAAACACGGAAATATGTATTGTTTGTCATGGTGTTGGTGTGAGTTACAGTTTATCACCATCGGTTTTTTTTTTTTTTTTTTTTTTTTTTTTTTTTTTTTTTTTTTTTTTTATACCATCCTCTCACACACCGAATCATGTGTTACGCTCAGGTGTACGAAGGTGTCAAATGTCTTCACGTTTCCTTCGAAAACAGCCTCTATGAAAGTTGCTAGAGCCAATACCTGGTCGCAGTAACTTCTCTGTGGCCTGAAACCCGCTTCCTCAGCTGGGATATGTTCCAGAACGAAGCCGCAAATTCTATTATAAATGAGTCAATCGAAGAGTTTATAAGTGCATCTCAACAGGAAAACTGGTCTGAAACTTTGAGGCAGGTCAGCTTCTTTGTCTAGTTTCAAAATTTCGGCTATTTTTGTTCTTTTAAGCTCGTTGAGCAGTGATCCACTGTCCAGGATGTTGCAGAAGAAGTGGACCAGCCACGTTTTTCACCATTAGCCATTTTTATTAGAAATTCCAGGTGTATATTATCCAGATCAGGTCCTTTACCGTGTTTAATTTGTTTTAAAGCTTCATCCAATTCAGTCACTGTGAATGGTGAAGAGAAATGGAATTCGTTTGGGCACTGAGCTTTTGGAGAGGTGACATCTCGTTTAATTTAGGAAGTATGTTGTTTGTCTCAGGATGATCTAGATGGTTCAACTGTGTGGTTAGCGATTTGGTTACCTGAAATACCAGGCTCCTGCCCGCGCTTACTGGAGGCTCCAACAAGCTTACGCAGAAGGCTTCATGCCGTTCTACTTGAATCCCTGAAGTTTACATTTTCTATGATTACGCACCGTCGTACTCATCTAGAAATGTCAAGATTTTGGAGGAGGTAGTCTGCAATATCGCTGTTGGCAGCTACGCTTTATTGTTCACAAAGTTTTTCACAATGTTCATTGAACCCTTATATATATTCCTTTCTGTACCCACTACGGATAAACGTATTAGCAGCAGCAAGAACAACCCCGACAAATCGAAGTTAGTTTTTAGGTTGTGGTGGAATAAAACAGATCTATTTTTGTGGGTGTTCAGCAAAACACCGTCAAGTAGAGAGCCCCATATCGAGGATTACTGGCCTGCGCTGGCTGTATGGGAAATTAGATATGACTTCTCTGGACATAGGCACTGGGTGCTGTCTGCAGTCCCGGGACACAAAGCAAAGATCCCCTTTGTAATCTTTTCGTTAATTGGCCCATCTGAAAGTTCTCAAATTCTTGGCACCATAGTAGTAGAATTACTATTAAAAGATAGGAACGTGTAGGAATGTTCGTTTCTGTTATTTACGATGTTTTCGTAGCATTATTTCACTATCGAGGAAGGAATAGAACAGAGATTTAAGGTGATACAGTGCTCTGCATATGCATGCTTCATATAACAGGGTCCAGAGTATCGAGGACGTCATTCTCTATTTGCAAAGACATGGTAAGATAGTCTCATACTGTTGCGTGACAGGACACGTGGAAATTCATATGAATGATATGAGGGTGTCCTGAAAGGTAATGGCCTCGAATTCTTTATGTGAAAACTCTTTAAGCCCTCTATTTAAAACAGACGTTATTATTATTCTTTATCTTTATTCTTGATGTGTACGTATTTGCAGCCTTCTGCTCCTAGAGGGCACCGAATTGTAGCGCGTAATACGGTGGAGGGTGAGTTAAACATATCCGTGCGTGCTGTAATCAAGTTTCGCATTCTAAGAGTTCGTTCACACATGGAGCACCTTCTCTTTCAGTATGACAACACCAGACCACACACGAGCGTTGAAACATCTGCAGCAATCCGTCTCCTTCAGTTCGCTGTCATCGATCATCCTTCATACAGTCTCTGCTTGGCTCCATACTATTTTCATCTGTTTTCGAAAGGTACAGAATACCTTCGAGGACTTTGGTTTGATACTTATGAAGCGGTGCAAGCAGAGGTGAGGGTGTGGCTGCATCAACAAAACGAAACTTTCTACATAGTCGATATCAACAAACTGGTCTCTTGGACAAATGTGTTCGTCGCCAAGATGACGATGGTAAGAAATAAATATGTACACATGAAGAGTACAGACGCAGAATGTTTAACTCATTTAACACAGTTTTCGTATAAAAATTTCGGAGGCATTACTCGTCAGCACGCCCCTGTACTCCGGCCAAGAAGGTATGTGCGTACATGGTGTCTGTAAAATACGTTTACCGTAATAGTGGCCATTAAGTTCTACATAAAATTTCAGCGATTAAAAATGCCCTCTTTATTAATTGAATAAATTCCCTTTATTAAGTGAATCAAGCCCAAAAAGATAATACAATTACACTATCTGAATGTCCTTCAAGTATCATTCCATACAGAGGCACATGCTTAACGCAATGGATATTCTTTGGCGTGTCAAATGAGCAGTTTTCTCGTCACTGAAAATGTCTTTTAATCTCATGATCATTGTACAGGTTATTCCCAGTACACGTACCATATCGTGGATTCAATTATGGCTTATAACCCTTGAATGATCATAATGTTTAATACATCATTCCCATACAGCAACGTACCGGTATAGCAAGAAGTGCTGGCCTGGAATTATTAGTCTGTACAGTTTATAAGTCAAGAGAAGTGATTACCGTCGAACTAATAATTGAGCTAAAGGGACAAGATCGTTTGTATTATTATTCATACACAAGGAATTCGTGGCTACTCACTGCCACTGTCATTGAAATGTACATTTAATTTAATTAGATTGATGAGGGAATTAAACATAAATGTAAGCATTAATTGCCAAAGACTACAGAAGTTTCATATAGACCAATAATATTTGTGTTACATGAATCATGTAGTTCTCTCAACGCCCTTGTACAAAGACTTGCTCCACAAGGAAGACGTGAAAGTAGAGAAAATGCAAGAAATCTTTTGGTGAATGGAACACCAACTTGTTAAACTCGGTCATGAATCAAAAACAGCACATAAGCAAAAAGGAAATCGCCCCACATTACCCACAACTACGAATACCACGGAATCTGGTTTAGTAACCATGGAATATTATCTTTCTAATCTGTTTCAACATGTCGTAAATAAAGAAAAGTGTCACCTTCTGTTCCCAAGTAGACGTATGTAGAAATATTGTGTACCATTCTGAGTAGCACTTCATATACAGCAAAATGTAAGATGCTTTCAGATATCGCTCTTCGTCATTCAGTATAATTCGATGCAGCACGACATAGATGCAAATATGGCTCAAATGGCTCTGAGCACTATGCGACTTAACATCTGAGGTCATCAGTCGCCTAGAACTTAGAACTAATTAAACCTAACTAACCTAAGGACACCACTCACATCCATGCCCGAGGCAGGATTCGAACCTGCGACCGTAGCAGTCGCGCGGTTCCTGACTGCGCGCCTAGAACCGCTAGACCACCGCGGCCGGCAGATGCAAATACACATGTTGACTCCAGAACACCCAAAAACTTAATGGGGCGAAGGAGAAGGCTTTGTACATCTTCAGACCTGCAAATCATGTGGAGCGTCTCAGGGCCCTCAGTTCTCTTACAGAGAGGCCTCAGTCAGTGACTGTAGATATAACAGCAAAGGTCGCTTGCGAGTTGTAGACACTTAAGAACATAAGATTTGGACGTTGTCAAATTATAACTACAACGTGAAAACACAATGCTCTCTCTCTCTCTCTCTCTCTCTCTCTCTCTCTCTCTCTCTCTCTCTCTCCATACATAATATACGGGTGTTACTGGGAACGTATAGTCCGATAAGCCGCGAAGTGGAAAAACTTTGAAAATCCAAAATGTTTTACTTTCAATCGTTAGCTACACCTTCCAGCTACTTCTCTTTACTTAGACATTTATCGTAGCGTTGTACCAACTTTTAAATACCCTCGTCACAGAATGCAGCCACCTCCGCTCTGTGCCTGTTCTTTACACTGGTCTGCGGCTCGTCATCTGTGCCAAAACGTTGTCTCCAAAGCCAGCAGTTCATGTGAGCTGAGATGAAACTCAGGGGGAGTCAATTACGGCTGTATTGTGGGTGATCACACACTTGCTACTGAAAACGCTGCAGCAGCATCTTCAGTGCCCCTGCAGGGTGCAGTTGAGGATAATTATTATGAAGAATGAAACGCATGACATGTTACGCGGGTTGCGTAAATCAGGCGAAATCTCTTACCAGGCCCTCACGTTGGCGGGAGACACTATTTTCTAGGCATCATTAAGTGCTCGCTATGCGCTCAGGACAGAAAAGAGCGACCGGTATGCTAAAGATACCGCCCAAATTTATCCGTGCAAAGCTTCATCGGATTTTCAGTATGGTCTCCATTATGCACCGGTGTCGGACCTTACTTCCCCAAGGTCCATAAAGCGTCTAGGGTAAGGAGGTTAGAATCAGGAGGTTATGATTGCAAATAGCAACTGGTTCTTACCTCATTTCACATCAGCATAGAATATGAAAGGTAGCTTCAGCCTGTCGCTGAACATACTAAATTTTACAAAGACATTCTTGCAACAAGGCATGACACTGTTGACGCGTTTAAACTGTGCGTCTAACATTTCTTTATAATGAAAATAGCAGAAACAGCGTTCGCATACCGCAATTGGCCAGTAATGTTACTATCATGAGCCTTGATATGTTACTTATGTAACAGAAATAACATATGTCAGTGTTACCGACATGTAACATTAATATATTTAATGTTTCTTGAGAAGTTGTTGGTGATATGATGCAGTACAACCCATACCTTTTACTAGTCTCTTTTATCGAGCATCCCTTAATGATCAGAACAATCAATGCCATAGACATTTACTGAGACACCTCTGAAATATTTTCCGATAATAAGAACATGTCCAGCTCATTAGGAAACGGTGAGGTGGCAAAGTTTAACTTATTTACATGTGGGAAATAGTTATATACACGTAGTGCAATCTTACTTACAGAGTACAATCTGACTAGAATTCGCTACTTTAAACAGGCCCTGTCATATGACTGAGCGTTTATTACTGTGTTTTTCTTTTCTATCACCTTGAACAATTTTATGCGTAATCCTGCATAAAACCATTTATTTCCATCGACTTAAACGAGCAGTTGGACTATTTCCATCGACAAGGCCTAACCACTCTAGACATAAATATGCAGCTGACCTACTTCCTTGAAGGTCCAACCGGAGTCTCTCTCTTGAAATCTCTCAAGTTCCATCAATAGCTGATCTTTGATATTTGTAGAGCACCAATAGTTACTAATTTCGGATGGCATAAAACATACATTCTTTGTATTGAGATACATTTGCTTCTCTTCACATTGTGAAGTTAGTTGAGGTTCTTCTTGAGTGCAAAGTAGCGGCACCGGTCAAGAAAAAACAATGGACAGGAGAGCGGGTTGCTGACCGCAAGCCCCTCCGTACGCGCATCCGTTGACGTCCAGAGGATGACACAGAGGCTGTGGGTAACGTTGGGCCTTCAAGGCCTCTTCGGATGGCATTTGTTTTTTCTTCTTCTCACTGCTTTGATGTGGCCCGCCACCAATTCAGGGTCGTTCAAAAGTGACTGTAACCACTTGTGTGTGTAATGTATGCATCAAACTAAGACTAAAATGTTAAACAAGTTTTGTCTCAAGTTGCTTTATTTCATATTTATGTATTAGAGTAGGGATCACGAGGGCAACACAGAATTAACTCTTGTCAAAAACTAACGACCCGAAGGGATCCGAAATTCAACTACGTACTGTACGTTTACTCCGGGACATGTTCGAAATGATATTCAAGTAGACGAAGGCAGTGACGTGCGCGACGCGATACCGCTCTGGGATTGTTTCAGGCTCCGTTCATCTCATTCTACACAGTTCAGAAGCATTTTCAGTTCACTGCTGTAGTTTCTCTACATTCTCCATTGCAACACCATACACCATGTTCTTGAGACAGCCTCAAAGGTACAAGGCCAGGGGATTAAGATACGGAGGTATGGCAGACCAGATTGGTCCTGCACGATCTGTCCATTTATCGGGATAAGCAACACCGAGATACGCTCTTGCCTCCCGACTGAAATGTGTATTGACACGATCGGAAAAGGAAAATTAGTCGATATCTAGGTGAGCACGACAAGCCAAAAACCTCTAGGGATCCACGATGTAATGCCTACAACAAATGACATTATGCAGCAGAACTTGAAAGTCAAAGAGTTTCAGACAAAACTTGATTTAACATTTTACTGTCATTTCTATCCACGTATGAAGTTTTTACGGTTACTACCTTTGAATCGCCCAGTATTTGTTTTTCGCCAATTCTGTGGAGAACCTTGTGGCGTCGCAACTAGTGCGAGCGCACAGTTTTCTATCAAATATTTACTGTGAAATGTAGACAGACTGTAAAGTAGCCATCAGATTAGCATATGTGCTGTAGCGGGCAGATTACCGGTGTCCGTTCGTCTGACGTCACGACCATATGGCATGTCTGTACCGTGAGAATGTAGGACCTGTGCGCTAACTAGCCGCGTGTATAACGTGGAACTTTCATCTTTAATAACTTCTAACTGAGGAACCTGAGGAAATTAAAAGTTAATATACTAGTTTCTGTTATGAATAAAAATAAGTCATCCAAATTTGAGCTTTGAAACCTGCATATTTTGGAAATTAGAAAAATCTTACAGAAAACGCAAATTTCTACAATTTTCGAGTCTAAATAAATACCATTATGTATAGATCACCTTCAGTGACCATCCAACTATGAAACAAAATCACCTTCCGTGCTTTTGTATTTATTTTGAGAATTTTACTTTTAGAAATTCACCTATAACTTTGTTAAAACCATAAATGTTTTGAATTTTTGTGAACAGTTATTTTATATGAGTAGGTGAGAGTGAATGAGTGTGCCTGAGTGAATGAAAGAGGGACATTCGCCATTCTTTGCAAGTGTATAAAATCTAGGTTGGAACTCGCAAGTGTTCAGACGATGTAACCGTGGGAACAGAGTCGCCAGTGGTTCCCCATCTTAGTGAATGTCGGATGTCCAAGAGTGTATGGTATTGTACAAGCAGCCAGAACGTTCGCGAGTATTTAAATAATTTCTGGAAATAAAGTAAAGTCTAGTTTTCCTTTCGGTTTGTTAAATTATACAGTAAATTTTGTGTAACAAGAAATCATGACGTAAATGATTCAGAAGTCATGACTGGTGCGTGCTAGATTTTGGCGCGAGGCGCACCCAAAGAGTTAATTCTGATTGGCTGTGTGATGTGTGAGCCAATGAGATGCGAGGACGGTTAGCAGACTAGGAGAGGAGTCGCGAGTGGAGGAGGAGTCGCGAAGGAACTGTGATCGGGAAGAGACATGCTTGATGTGTCCTCGCGAATAATGTGTAAAATGAAGTCATAAAACGGCTTCATCGGTTCGGTACTGTGCGATTTGAGACTGGAAGAGTCCAGTAACGCGTAGTGTGAGTTTGAGCGAGTTGTGACTTTTCGTTCCGCGAAAGACGCGAGTAACTTTAATAATTAAAAGCGTGGCGGTACTTCGTAAACTTTTACTAAGTGCTTATGGCGAGCATTAACGTTAAAAAACGAACTATTATTGAACATCGACTGCAAACGTGTATGTTAGAAAATCGTCTGTGTTGCAGTTAAGTAAATTCCGTAACTTTGAAAGCTAATTCTGGCGGGGTTTGAGTGTGGATAGAATTGTGAACTGAACTTTCTTCAAACGTAGATTAGCGAGCTGATGATCAGGCTTAAAGACAATAAAGAGCTTAAATAGAATTACCAACTTCGCGTTCTCGTTTGAGTAAACAATTACTACCATTCCAATAACTCAATTTATTTAGGAAGATTGCTCATAGATTGTATTTCAGCAAACATGTATCGCGGCCTCCGGTGAGCGGCTATTAAATTGCAGTTTCTTCAACACTGCTTTTTCTGCAATTTTTCCAGTAGCTGCTATCAGGAGAGGCGAGTGCAGCAACTACCTAAGAAACGAGGTAGGTGGATTTTCTTTCAGGGAAAGGAAACTGCGCGATAAGAGCCTGACCCGTCGCAAGTGGTGCATCGGCCGGGAATAAAAATAGTAAATTCCAGTGAATTTCAAAAAAAGCAGTAGTGACAATTACCGGACAATACAGAAGTGCTCGCTATGTGTAGGAACTGTGTAGCGTACAAATTGATATCGCCACGTGAATAGGAAGGACAGTGAAAGTGTCCGTGAACTGTAATGTGTTGTACGGAACGGAAGAATTTTTCGGTGACTACGCGCCGATTGGAATAGCAGTCTACGACGGCGTCTGGCAGACGACGAGCTACGGAGACTACGCAGAGGCGACGACAGCAGTGGCAGTTGGCAGCGCTGATTCGAGCGGGGGCCCGGAAACTGGTACAGCATTGCAGTGTATGGTGAACGGACCCGCAGTTTCATCTAGCAGCAACGCAGCACGCCGAAGCACAAAGTTAAGTACAGTGCTTTTGAAAACTTTGTGTGTTTGTGGAGTCAAACTGAGAAAAATGGCTGAGTTTCAACCAAGTGACAAAAAGGCGGAACTAAGGTGTGATAGTGGGATGGAGACAGGGGAAAATGACCCCATGAATTTTAGTTTAGACGTGTCTCAACCCAATTTCAGTAGTAGTTTGACTGATTCATCCTATGTTAATTATAGTTTGGAGTCAGATCCAAATATGTCAGTGCCCAGTGAGTTACAGTTACCCATGCCGGTAGTTAATGTTAATAGGGACATTGTATCAGCAAATGAGGGGGCGAAGGATAATGTCGCCAGTATGCTGATGAATCTATTAACTAAGATGAACGTGTTGGATTCCAATATGTCAAGTAAGATGGATTCCAGTATATCAAAATTGGAAACTAATATGTCAAGTAAAATGGATTCAAAAATGTCTAAATTAGGATCTGATTTAAGTAATGAGATGACTAAAATGGGCGCTGATTTAGATTCCAAAATATCCGATCTCAGAGACTGTTGGAAGCAAGATTTAGCAGTGCTCAGTAGTAAAGTAAATGTTGAAATACAGCAGGTTAAACTAGAATGTACAGAAAATATTGTTCAAGTGCAAAGTGAATTGACGACACGAATCGAACAGGTTACTGAGGA
This sequence comes from Schistocerca gregaria, assembly GCF_023897955.1. Taxonomy (NCBI): domain Eukaryota; kingdom Metazoa; phylum Arthropoda; class Insecta; order Orthoptera; family Acrididae; genus Schistocerca; species Schistocerca gregaria. The sequence goes on along the minus strand of NC_064921.1, from coordinate 129,524,466 downwards.
TCAACAGCAATTTAAATCCCATGTTGATGCAGAATTAGATAAAGTATGTGAGCACATAAAAGTGGTAGAGAATTCCAATGAAATTAATCATGCCGCCTTAGAATGTAAAGTAAATGATACCAAAATTCGGTGTGAGAAACTTGGAGAGCAAGTTGTAAATAAGGTCAATAATTTAGAGACTCACATAAGCCATTTCAGTGAAAGTGTGAATGAGCAACTTTGTGGGCATGAATGCAGACTAACCAAAGTAGAACAGTGTGTTTCTAACCATAGTGGTAGTATAATTTCCAGTGGACTAATTGAATCTACCGAGGTTGCGTATGTTACCCACAGACAGTTTTTAAAATTTGACCCAAGTAAGAACATGCACCCCAGAGAATTTTGGAACGATTTTGAAGACGTTTTGCCGAAAGTATGGAGCGATAAACAAAAGATAGGCTTTATCACTTCAAATTTGATGGGAGAGGCCAGAGTATGGGGGAATTTAGCCTCTGAAAAATACGCGAAATTGTCAGAATTTAAATTAGCGTTCTTTGAGGAATACTGGGGAAAGAGAAAGCAGATGGATGTTCTTAATCGGTTCTGGTCGGGAGAGAAGTATGACCCCAAGAGAGAGGGCATCAAACGATTTGTTCAAAGGTGGGTAACAACTCTGTCCTACCTTAGTAATAAGTTAGAAACAGAACAGATCATATTAGGGGTAGAAAATAAGCTACCGTGGAACTGGAAAACTAAGATCATATCTGCGCCCCGAGATAACATTGACAAGTTCGTACAGTATTTAGAAAGGGTTGAATCCGTCCAAAAAGAAGAAGAAAACATGAGGAGGGAGCATCGCCCGCCTGCTAGGCAGAATGACAATCGCGCGGATGTAAACATTAATAGGATGGGTGTTCAGAGAGGCGGCGGATACCGTGGCAGTTCACGTGGTAGAGGAAGAACATATGTTAACAGGTTCAATGAACGCGAGCAGTACGACAGCGGCCGACAGATGTCAGGAGGTGAGGCGGTCAGCTGGAGGCATAGTGATGACGCACCGCGCTCGGAAAACCATTAATTGTCTACGAGTGTGCTGGCGATCGTAGGCAACAGCGTTTAAAGTTAAATCCGCTGGCAAAACCATTCATAAGAAAGCAGCCTGAACGACCACCTAACATAAATGTTGTTGCTACAAAATTTAGGGAGGATAACGTAAAACAGACAGAGATAGTAGCTTTAAGTCAAGTGGAGGTTAATGAACCAATTAACTGTAAGAATAATCATAAGAAGCCACTTATTGAAGAACTAAGTACTAGTTATAAGGGTAATAATCAGAAAGACATTATGCACAGTAAAACTAATGAAGAGCTGTCGGATAGGGGTGAGAACAGTAATAATGGCAGGGTTGTGACTGTGCTTGATAAGATAATTGATGTTGTAGATAGTTACGAAGAAGAGGATAGATTAGAGGAGGAGGTAGAGGTTAATGACGACGCCTTGGATAGGGTCGTAGAAAAGGAGGTTAATGAGAAAGAGGGGGAAACATTGGAAAAATGTTTTGACTTAGCAATAGTGGATAGGCTAATAGGAGCTGCCACTAGAATTGAGGGTGATAATAAGCATGAAATAAACCCTGTAAGTGTGAATGTGATTGCCACCCAAAAGACAGGCTTCGAAAGGAGAGAAATTGTGCAAGATTTATTGGAGGAAGCAGAACCCAAAATAAATAAAGAGTACTTAGGGCAACCGATAGTAGAGCTAAGAGTATTAAATGAACCAGTTAAATGTTTGATAGATACTGGATCGGAAGTCTGTGCAGTATCCCAGAACTTGGTAAATGAACTCCCTAACAGTAAACAGATTGTTAAGATGCCAGTAAGTGGCTTGAACATTGTAGTAGCAACTGGTAAGACTAAGAAGACAGTAAAACAGGAAGTGTTTCTACCCATAGCATTTAAGGAAGTAGAAATAAGACAGAACTTCTTAGTTATAAATGGACTGAGTGTAGACATATTGGTGGGGGCTGACTTTTTGAATAAATATGAAGGATGGGTGAATTTTTCTACCAATGATGTTATGGTAAAAATTAAGGGTAAACTAATTACTATACCTTTCATCGGTAAGCAGCTATGTGAGGATCCTGAGCAGAATGATTTTCCTATATGTATTTGTAAAACAGAGAAATTCTTGGAGGGCTATAATGAGTACGGTGGCAAAAAAGTAGAGGATCCGTCTGAGCTTGTGAGTGTCAGAAATAGGATCGAGGAGAAATTACTAGAATTAATTGATATTGATGAAGCAAGGAAAAACGATTTAAGACTGGAGTTTGTGAAATCACATAAGGTGTTAGGGCTTAGGAACATTGTGGATTTGAAAAGATATGTTCAAAAGAGAGACGTGGCCAGGAGTGAGTAGATACCTCAGAGAGCTTTGCACTCTTTGCAGAGCTAAGTGCGTGACGAGCACTAGGTCTCGAGTCGTTTGACAATATTTCTTCCACTTTCTTTTCCGTATTGTCAACCTACCTCTTCTTTCATTCAGAACTAAAATTCTATCGTCTTTCCTTCTTCTCTATCGTAGTTTTTAAGTGATAAAGTGTTTAAGTAATGAGTAGGAAAGAACCTCAGTGCAGTATAGGTTAAGCGTAAGGAATGAGTGTAAGAGAAAATCAAAAAGGATTAAGATACCTCAGATAAGTAATAAGTCTCAGTAAAGTAAATGTTTGGCCTAAGGTGTGAGTAATGCCCTTAGAAAGGTAAAATAACTAAGAAATGTAAGAGCCTCAGAAAATATGGTGACGAACATTGAAGCTGTTTGTTAAGTAACAGAACGATATGTTAAGACGTAGCATTAAGCTAATGTTTAGGAAAGGAAATGGAGCAGTACAGCAAAACTGTCTGTTCAATGAAGTCAGAGCCTCAGGAGGTGATTTAGTGGTAAAATGAGTAAAGGTACAGTGCAACAAGGTTGACTGTCAAAGGGGTAAAGGAAGTTAAGTTAAAGGGACAGTGCAGCAGGACTGACTGTCAAATGAAGAGAAATATGTGAGAAAAGGAGAAAGAATGAGCATAGTGTTTGGCTAGCTCGATATTAGGAAAAAGTGAGGCTACGAAGGTGAGTAAATAAAAAGCTTAATGTTGGTAACCAGAGGTGGCGTTTGTTGGTAAACAGAGGAGATGTTTGTAAACAAAAGGAAGTGAGGCTACGAATGTAAACAGAGCTGAGGCGACGTTGGTAACTCAGGAGGTGGATGTATGTTAGAAAGTATGGGTAACGAGGTTTCGCAGATTAGTAGGAAACGCTTTAACAAATACTAACCTGAGTGTGTGAAGTATGAGTATGAGAGTTGTAAATTAAACCCGAATGTGACTAGAGAAAACCTGATGTTGACAAGAAATTGAAGTAACTCCAGATATGTGAGATGAGGAAAGTACCCATGACATCGATTCCATTTTGACCAGAGACACACAAAGCTCCCCAAGTTTGTCGTAGAGATTAGTATAAGGATTGTAGTGTTGATAAATGAATAAGTAAATATGTATTTTTCAGTGTTTAATTTATGATACAGGACTACAGGAGATTGCCTGGAGACAGAATTGTAATATTGATAATTTTGTGTATATTTTATATTGTTGTGTATTGTACAGGAACTGGAGAGTCACCAGTGCTGGCGGAGATTTATTATGTATTTGTGAACTATTTGTAGGAATTGTTTTTCTTAGTATTTCTTATGTAACCATAACTTGTTTGATTATGAGATGAAGAAGTAATTAAAGAGTAAATGTGCCACTTCGGTACTGCATTAGGAAAGTCAATTCACTTTTCACAAAAAAAAAAAAAAAATTTTGAAAATTGTACATACTGTAAAGTAAATTTTATCAAAAATATGAGACTTTAGAGTCAAGCAGATAGCGCCATTTATCGCTGCTGTAGGTTAAGACGTAGCAGTTAGAAAGGGAACTGAGGCCAGCTGATGTTTCAGGTGCGCCGAAGTAAACAGAGGTGATAGCACGAGACTTGAAATGGACCTCCCAAGCAGGACCCGGTCGAACTACGAGTGCTATCAAAACCTTAAGTGTAAGTGGTAAAAAAAGTGACGCTCACCATAGCGATAGTAGTGTTAGTGTGCGTGTGACGTACATCAAGATAGTATTTAGGTTTGTTTTCTCTTTCAGGAATTTGTAAATAGAATTTTGTAATCTGAAAAATTTTTTTTGAATGATGATAAAAGTGCATGTTTAGATATAAGATGTTTTGTAGGTCGTCAGCCCTAGGTATAAGTGGATGATTGATGTACAGGAACTATAAATGTTAAATAGCTGTTTGAGTAAATCTTTAATAGAAATTTTTTTAGAAAACTAAAAGTTTGTCATGAATGAAAAAATTTAGTTTCCTCAGGAGGTGTGTGGCGTCGCAACTAGTGCGAGCGCACAGTTTTCTATCAAATATTTACTGTGAAATGTAGACAGACTGTAAAGTAGCCATCAGATTAGCATATGTGCTGTAGCGGGCAGATTACCGGTGTCCGTTCGTCTGACGTCACGACCATATGGCATGTCTGTACCGTGAGAATGTAGGACCTGTGCGCTAACTAGCCGCGTGTATAACGTGGAACTTTCATCTTTAATAACTTCTAACTGAGGAACCTGAGGAAATTAAAAGTTAATATACTAGTTTCTGTTATGAATAAAAATAAGTCATCCAAATTTGAGCTTTGAAACCTGCATATTTTGGAAATTAGAAAAATCTTACAGAAAACGCAAATTTCTACAATTTTCGAGTCTAAATAAATACCATTATGTATAGATCACCTTCAGTGACCATCCAACTATGAAACAAAATCACCTTCCGTGCTTTTGTATTTATTTTGAGAATTTTACTTTTAGAAATTCACCTATAACTTTGTTAAAACCATAAATGTTTTGAATTTTTGTGAACAGTTATTTTATATGAGTAGGTGAGAGTGAATGAGTGTGCCTGAGTGAATGAAAGAGGGACATTCGCCATTCTTTGCAAGTGTATAAAATCTAGGTTGGAACTCGCAAGTGTTCAGACGATGTAACCGTGGGAACAGAGTCGCCAGTGGTTCCCCATCTTAGTGAATGTCGGATGTCCAAGAGTGTATGGTATTGTACAAGCAGCCAGAACGTTCGCGAGTATTTAAATAATTTCTGGAAATAAAGTAAAGTCTAGTTTTCCTTTCGGTTTGTTAAATTATACAGTAAATTTTGTGTAACAAGAAATCATGACGTAAATGATTCAGAAGTCATGACTGGTGCGTGCTAGATTTTGGCGCGAGGCGCACCCAAAGAGTTAATTCTGATTGGCTGTGTGATGTGTGAGCCAATGAGATGCGAGGACGGTTAGCAGACTAGGAGAGGAGTCGCGAGTGGAGGAGGAGTCGCGAAGGAACTGTGATCGGGAAGAGACATGCTTGATGTGTCCTCGCGAATAATGTGTAAAATGAAGTCATAAAACGGCTTCATCGGTTCGGTACTGTGCGATTTGAGACTGGAAGAGTCCAGTAACGCGTAGTGTGAGTTTGAGCGAGTTGTGACTTTTCGTTCCGCGAAAGACGCGAGTAACTTTAATAATTAAAAGCGTGGCGGTACTTCGTAAACTTTTACTAAGTGCTTATGGCGAGCATTAACGTTAAAAAACGAACTATTATTGAACATCGACTGCAAACGTGTATGTTAGAAAATCGTCTGTGTTGCAGTTAAGTAAATTCCGTAACTTTGAAAGCTAATTCTGGCGGGGTTTGAGTGTGGATAGAATTGTGAACTGAACTTTCTTCAAACGTAGATTAGCGAGCTGATGATCAGGCTTAAAGACAATAAAGAGCTTAAATAGAATTACCAACTTCGCGTTCTCGTTTGAGTAAACAATTACTACCATTCCAATAACTCAATTTATTTAGGAAGATTGCTCATAGATTGTATTTCAGCAAACATGTATCGCGGCCTCCGGTGAGCGGCTATTAAATTGCAGTTTCTTCAACACTGCTTTTTCTGCAATTTTTCCAGTAGCTGCTATCAGGAGAGGCGAGTGCAGCAACTACCTAAGAAACGAGGTAGGTGGATTTTCTTTCAGGGAAAGGAAACTGCGCGATAAGAGCCTGACCCGTCGCAACCTCCTCATTCTTTATCAGTCCATCTCATTTTTAACATCCGTCTGTAGTATCACATCCTAAATACTTCGATTCTTTTTCGGTTTTTCCACAGGTCATGTTTCACTGCAGTACAATGCTGTGTACCAAACGTATTAATATATTCTCAGAAATGTCTTTTCAAATTAAGGCCTAGCTGTGGCACTAGTAGACTTGTCTTGGCCGGGAATAACCTTTTTGCCAGTGGTATTCTGCTAGTTTTCTCCTTTCATCATGGGTTATTTTGCTCCCTAGGTAATAGCATTCCTTAACTTCGTCTCCTTTGTGGCCCCAATTCTGATATTAAACGTTTCTCGCTGTTGTCATACATGCTTCTTTTCATTTCTTTCGTTTTTCTTCGATTTCTTCGATTTAATCACTCATTAGACTGTTCACTGCTCTCAACAGATCCTGTAGTTCTTCACTTTCACTGAGGATAGCAACGTCGTCAGCAAATCGTATGATTGATATACTTTCACCTTTAATTTTAATCTGAATCTTAATCTTTTTTTATATCCATCATTTCTTCTTCGATGTATTGATCAAACAGTAAGTCAAACTGCTACATCCATGTCATACAGCATTCTCAATCCGAGAATTTCGTTCTTCGTTTTCCTTTCTTGATGTTGCCTATTGGTTCTTGTTGCATATTACCTGTATTCCCCTATAGCTTACCTGTGTTTGTCTCAGAATTTCGAATATGTTGAACCATTAGAAATTACCGAACCCTTTTTTCAGGTCAAGAAATGTTATGAACGTGTACTAATCGGACGTATGTTCGTCTAATTTGTCACATTGCAACTACGTTACATACTACTGAATAACTATACCCACTCTACACTGCAATTTTATTTAAAGGTTTCAGTACTACTTTTAAAACTACTCGTAATAATAATGTAAGGGCTTCACCCAATTCTAATCCAAAGTAATTCACCCCACCCATAAGGAGACGCGAATAAATATACTGTACTTATTAATTAAAGTAAATGTAAATGAGAGTATACAGAAGGCAGAAGGCAGTGCACAGGCATACGTCGAACGATCGGTGTAGAAGGCGCTGAGTCATCTCGCACAGAAAGGCGCACTGTTATAAAGTGGCCAGATGGGAGGGCCAGTTGCGCGGGTAAATGGTAGGTTTCTAGTACAATTTCTAGAACGATTTCAGTGTAGTAACACGGTTCCGGTATCAGAAAGCACGCTTAATTGTGAATGCTGAGGGTAACCCCCGCCCCTCCCCCCTTTGGCTAAAATGGCTCTGAGCACTATGGGACTTAACATCTATGGTCATCAGTCCCCTAGAACTTAGAACTACTTACACCTAACTAACCTAAGGACAGCACACAACACCCAGCCATCAAGAGGCAGAGAAAATCCCTGACCCCGCCGGGAATCGAACCCGGGAACTCGGGCGTGGGAAGTGAGAACGCTACCGCACGACCACGAATTGCGGGCCGTGTACAACTTAGATTGCGATAATGGGAGATATTGTTCTCGAGAGATAGTGATTACACCTCTTCTTAAACCGTAAAACTGAACAAAATATATCTTTAATGTAATCAAAAGCACACAATTGAGGACGTGGCTTAAAAAGACATTCTCCTCTCTTACATGCTATTATCTTTCATTAGTTTATAAAATGAGTAACTATGTGATTACTCATGGGCGCGGAGGTATGGATAGAGTGGGGGGGGGGGGGGCGCTAGTCTTGGCGTTGGCGCTTTCGCTCTACAGCGTCGCTCTGGACAGACCCGTATCTGACCGCTCTAATGAAATGCTAGCTTTATTTGGACTGTAGGTACTTCTACAGTACAAATGGCTTTCTAGGCACTGCTCCGAGTGTCTCGTCCAGTAGTTGAGTAGTGACAGGTTATTTCGCAATTTCTTTCTGCAGTAAGAGTACACGCGAGGCAGTGATTTTCTTGTATGGCTTGGCGCTGGCGTGAATTTCCTATAAGTCTTCATGGTTTTACTGTACACAAGATATCCGTAGAGTCCAGTGCAGTTAAACGAATCTAAATTCATTGTGTAAGGTGGTAATGTTCAGGTGAGCCAGTGTTTGTTGTATTTGCATCATAAGAAGTCCGTGTGGCAGTGCAAAATTAATTGTTTAACTCTGAGTGAAACTGGTATTTAAATTCTATGTGCGTAAACAGAAGAGTGATTGTTCTAGAAGGGGCTAACATATATTGAATTTATTCTGAAGGTTAAAGCCTGATTTATTGTGAGGATAACGTATTAGCATAAATGAGAGATGTGTCATCATAAGGCACGTAAGGGAAAATGTTAACCTGAAACTGTTTCATTTGTGTGCTCTCGGATTAACTACAGGTGCCAAACATTACTGTAATAGCAATCCCTTGCAGTAGTAGCATGTGTTTTATTGGAGGACATTGCGCCTCAGAATTATATCTTATTTATCGCGGAAGGGCCGTGTTATTATTTGCTGGAACACCCTTTTTCATTGGTTACTTCCAAAGATTGCGTACAGTGAGTAGCATCGATAGCGGAAGAGCAGGATTGGCTTTGACAGACAAACATCGTCAAGAAATATGAAGGTCGTGGTCTGTGGTGTTTACGACATGTAACAAACGTTGGGTGGACTTTGGCCCACTGCGCGCCCGATTTAATATCATCTATGTGACACCAAGGCTCTCAAGTGACTAACTACTGGCACCGGCACATTAATAATAGTAAACAACTCATGTTATATCACATTCCGGCATTAGGTTTAGTCACAATGGTAGTCAGCTGGAATAAATCTCGGTGTAATGAACAGCTCCACCGTCCCTGCTAACTTCCAATACCCTGCTTGTCTAACTGTATATAACCTCTGATGGAGCAACAAATCCCATTAGGGATTTTGCTGCCGTGAACCACAGCCAGCACTGACATCGGAATGAAGACTGATGGGGAGCTATGGACGCTATCTTTCAGCGGGCTTTATGGAGGCCTAACCGGCAGATCCAGGGCACAGCCCATCATCCATCATTGTAGAGTCTGGCCGTTACCGTCACTGGCATTTTATCCCGTAGTCAAACTTGGATGCTGCTGGCCACTCTGCCGGAGGGCGGCTGCAGTATTACTCAGAACGGCTGGAAACATTCTGAGCAGAGTTGGTGAGTGCCTTCTAGGGCACCGTCTAAAACGTCACTGAGTGTGCCTTGATAATACACTTACTATAGCTTCAAGCAGTCACGGAGGGTGCGAACGATAATGACATTATGGCATAGCTATCGAGTCGTAACGTTACTGGGGACCGAATTTGAGGCTTCCTATGCCGCCTCAGACGAGGCAGTATGTCACATCCAGGTGCCAGTGCATTCTGGAATGACATGTCCACCACTATCCCGCCGTCACTGCAAGCAGACCTTGAATAGAGACAGTTGTGTGAGCAATAAATGTTTACTTTGTTAACGATGTTTCTTATTGCTTTCAGACACTAGACAGATCATCACACATCACTTCAAGCACCTGACTTCCGCGACCTTCCACCTACACACATTGCATCCAGCCCCATAGCCGTTGCTCAGTGGAGTTTAAACTGACATAAAGGCAAAGGGCACGTACATCACATTATAATTTTGCTGGGGCGTTTTGTTACAATATTTTGTTGCAATGTGTCAGCAGATACCGTTAAGCAGTACTTACATGTAACAGTGAGAGGATGAGAGAACATAAGTGGACTAAGCATTCACGATTAGAACAATCACGACGACGATTCACATGATAATGAAATGATACGTATTGAGGAGGAGCTTCGGTTAATGGTTGATGCTTACGACAGTTGCTGAAAGACTCAATTGCTCAAATAGACGCCCGGTAAAGTGAGTTTTGGAATCAGTTAACGTAACTGCGTTACACGTACATATAACAGGGTGCAGCGCCTGAGATAGCATACAGCAGACGCTTAAGTTATAGCAGAGGAGTGTAGCTAGCACAGATAAATATTGAGCCTTGAGAAAAGTGTGGTGGCTTGGCTTATTAAGCATGACTTACAGAGCTAAAAAATTTGTTAACTCAAAATTTAGGTCAGCCATGGCACAGAGATGCAGATTTCCTGGAATATGAATATCTGTTCCTGTTACAGAGATACAATAAAGAGCTTAAGAAACTAGTATAGGCATACATATCCAAATACAGAGATGTGTAAACAGGAAGAATATGGCGCTGTTCCGGCTGCTGTGGTCGAGCGGTTCTAGGCGCTTCAGTCCGGAACCGCGTTTTGTTACGGCCGCAGCTTAGAATCCTGCCTCGGGAATGGATGTGTGTGATGTCCTTAGGTTAGTTAGTTTTACGTAGTTCTAAGTCTAGGGGACTGATGACCTCAGATGTTCCATAGTGCTTAGAGCCATTTGAACCTTTTTTTTTTTTACGGTGCTGCGGTCGGCAACGCCTATGTAAGACAAGTGTCTGGAGTAGCTGTTAGATCCGTTACTGCAGCTACAATGGCCGGTTATCAAGATTAAGCTGTGTTTGAACGTGGTGTTATAGTCGGCCGCGAGCGATGGGACAAATCTCCGACGTAGCGGGGTTAAAGTGGGGATTTTCCACAGGAAAATTTTTCGAGTGAAGCTTGAACATGAGGAATCCGGTAAAACATCAAATCTCCGATATCGTTGCGGCCAGAAAAGGTCCTGCAGGAACGGGCCCAATGGCGACTGAGGAGAATCGTTCACCGTTACAGAAGAGCAACCCTTCCGCAAATTGCTACAGATTTCAGTTCTGTGCGAACCATTCAATAAAACAACAATAAAACATCGTCAATATGAGCTTTCGGAGCCGAAAGCCCATTCGTGTTCCTATGATGACTGCGCAACACAACGAATTAGACGTGGCCTGGGCCCGTCAATACTGACATTGAAGTGTATTGTTGACTGGAAACCTGTTGCCTGTTCGGATGAATGTCGTTTCAGACTGTGTCCAGCGGATGGATGTGTACAGCTATTGACACATCCTCATGAATCCATGGACCCTTCATGCAAACATGGAACTATTCAACCTCGTGGAGGATCTGTAATGGTGTGGGGCGTGTGCAGTTGGAGTGATATGGGATCCTGATACGTCTAGATACGACTCTGATGTTTGACCCGTATGTAAGCTTCCAGTCTGATCACCTGCATCCATTCTTGGAGACTGTACATTCCGATGAACATGGGTAATTACAGCAGAATTGCCACACTCTACTCGTCCAGAACTGCTACACATTGGTTCCAGAAACACTCTTCTGAGTCTAAAGACTTCCGCTGGCCACCAAATTCCCCAGACATGAACGTTATTGAGGACACCTGGAATGCCTTGCAACGTACTGTTCAGAAAATATCTCCAACCTCTCGTACTCTTACTGATTTATGGACAGCTCTGCAGAATTTATGGTGTCAATTCCCTTCAGCACTACTTCAGGCATTAGTCGAGTCGATGCCATGTCGTGTTACAGCGAGCACTTGTGTGTGCTTGCGAGGGCCCTACACGTTATTAGGTAGGTGTACCAGTTTCTTTGGCTCTTCAGAGCTCTTAAAGATCGGGCCTAGTTACACAACTATATGCATAGCGCTACAGAAGGACGGCCTAAAATCGCAAAACAGCTCAACAACAGGCGATACCATACAACTGGTGTTATCCTGCTTGTAAACAATTTCACAACACAACTCAAAACTAGTGACAGACACTCTCAAACTCTACCATTCACCTACAATTTGGTGAGAAAATGGCAGGGGTGTAAGATACTACTTTTAAACCGAAGCAAATATACCCAACCACAACGGATAGAAAACATGCTTCACAGTTCTAACTACACTCCAAAATTGTCACGAAAAAATTAGCACTCGTAATCAACAGAAAGTATGGTCAACTGAAAAATAGGAGATAAGAGGACGGTCGCCCCAAAGGCAGATTGTTCATTTAAGATATAGCGAATGAGCACCCACACTTCGCCCCCATGGTCAGAGCATGGCTCTGTCCAGCCACCACACATAGTAGACACGACCCTTCTCCCCAGCAGCCCACCGTTCCATAATGGACAACAATAGTATTTAACATCAACGCAAACCTTTCTTCGAAACTGTTAAACGTATTTCTCGGAATGACTGGACCCCTCTGGTACAACAACGAAATTCCGGAGAATGCTCCAGATGGCTTTTTCAAATGTCAGCTGATTGGGAAACAGGAAGCCTTCTGCCTAAAACGACCGCAATCTAACACCGCAATTTCTTCCGTACAATGCCCCTCCCCTCCCCCCCCCCCCCCCCCACCTTCCCCGCCTGTGAGCATGCAGCCGGGTAGTCTGAATTACAACAGCGATAAAAGCCGCACATACAATAGAGCGCTATGCCGCCATCCCTCAGAACAAAACTGTGATAAATGAGGGCTATGCCAACCACGGTTTGTTTGTATAAAGGGACAGCCGCGACCTCTTACGGAACTCAGCCACCACGCCGTTCTGAGCACTGGGCTATAACATTTGTATTTCACATCAACATTTCAGACATGTGAAATAACGTTAGTAAATATAACCTTTCATGCCATTGGCTCAAATGTCGGGAAAAAACACATTCATTTTACATTCGACGACAACAAGCTTTAATTCACAAGGACCTAGCTGTCTTATACACTCTGGCAGGCACCCTTTTACCAGTGCGATGCTATGTCATACTAGCATTTACGAAACAAATCGTGAGAGTCTGTCTCCCCCCTGTATAGGTGGGGGATTGAAATTACGTTAAAAATATCATTGCAACGAAAAAAAAGCAAAAGAAACGCCTGTCACGAATCATTCTGTGACGCCTAATTAAGCAATTAATTTTATTATGAGAGTCAGTTTGCATGACGAGTAATTTGTTTTAAGTAGTCGGGTTACACTCACCAGGTAAGTCAAACGTGAATTCGTGGCGGGAAGGCGATGTTGCTATCAAGGAACTCTATTGAGAACCGACATTTTAAGCTGACAACATAAGCATTCTACCGCTCACACCATACAATTTTGCATAGTTACGCTTTCTGATAGAAATGCTTTCTGCAGTGTGGAATCAAGTCTAGCCACTGTACCACGTACTTGCGTTTGATCCTATGGAGATATCTTTTAATGATTGCTGCCACTGGTTAATCATCTTCATGCCACTCACAGCAAAAACTTTAGCATTTTTTATTTTTTTTATTTTTAGAAAGTCCCTCTGCATCTTTTAACTGCTCCTCACCACTCTCTGCCCCGCGATTCCTGCAGCTTGATCCATGTGATCGTCCCAATATAAGTCAGACCTGAACGGAGATTGGAGAGTGCTATATATCTAAGACCTTCTGCATATCGCTGAGAAACAGGACGAGCTGAGTTAACGTGACAGGAGGCCGTTTTTACCACTCGGTGGACACGGGCACATCTTGTCATAGCTCTGGCAACCGTGTACAATATGTAGGACCAGCGACAATAAAAGACTTACCTGCAACATGAGGTAGTAGAAAAATTGTATAAGCAGTTATGGTGGTGTTTCATGTTGGGAAAATTAGGAAGACTCCACGTCATAGAGGGCATGGGGGGGGGGGGGGGGGGGGGATGAGGAGTTTGCTGCTGCATTGTGACACATTTTCAAACGACACACTGGTACTGCAGCCCGATGGAGATCTGCGTCTCTCATGGTGCATTCATATCTATCACCCACACATTCTCTCCTACCTCGGTATTTTGTACCATCCAACAGAGGAAACCTACAATCTTTGGAAACCCCACTAACGTCATACGTTAGAGAACTTTAGTACCATGTCGCTGTCATCTGATAAATCTGAAACAAATACAATCTGCTTACCGTAATTGAGCATATATGGCGATCCTATTAAATAACCAGGTATTGGTTCGTTGGTGCAGATGGTTCGTGATCGAAGTCGCTTCTGCAGACTGGTGTAAAGTGTACTGTAGAAGGACCACACCCAACAGACTGTCAGTCGCACGAGAGGGTTCCTGTATTGCTCCTCCATAAGCAGTTAAATACATTGTTTCTTCATTCTATCAATCAGTGTATACCGCCATACACTCCGTTCTTTCTACCACGAATTAGAGCTCTGTGCCAGGTGCTGCTAAACTGACGTTAACACGTTTCGATCCTTTGTCCCCCACAGAAAGCCGAACATTACATCGCGTAAACTATACAGCTACCACAACACAGACTGGTAGAAATAAAACACAGACGCGATGATTCTCATAGACAAAAATGTGGAAGACACCGCAACATGAGCAAATTGGAATAGTTGCGGTATTGTAGAGCGTTTCCAAAAGCTATTCGAAGGTGAGATGACCTGTACAGTTAATCTCATTTTCCCCATCTACAGGGTAGCGGATGTCTCGGTGTTCCATTTCTAAAAGCATTGTTCCTTCATTTTGCAGCAACTACACACATTACACTACATACATGATAACCTTTCCTATGTTGACCATCGTTAGAAGGTGTTGTTCACAGCATGCTCGAGGTAGTACAATTAAAAAGAGGTACAGTTACCTTATTGGTGAAAAAAATAAAAACGAAAACATGTAAGGGTATCGCAGATATGGAAATGGACAAGTCTGCAGCATTGAGGAACGCTTCCAAACAACTCTGTGAAGGTGATGACCTCTACATTTAATCCCATGCTCCACAGCGACAAGTAGCAGATATCCAGTGTTTCGTCGAGGTTCCCTCCATCTCACCCAAGTGTGTCAGGCAATCATTATACGGTAATCAACAGCGTACCCAGTGGACTGTCGGAATGCGAAAACACCGTTGATATGGTATGATGTATTACAGTACCCTGTAACACACACTGCATTTGATACTGAGATCAATTTTTCCGTAATGTCAACACCTGTCTATGACAAAATGCTCCCAATTTCTACATAATCGCTAGATCAATCCTCCACTACCTTGCAAGTACCATAAACCAGATGGCGAATGCAGCTAGATGGCTGAATAGCGCATCCAGTCGACCATATACACCAAAGTATACCAGACACATTCCTATACCGATGCAGTCTACATATTTCCAGCATTTCAATCATAGTGCAGAGCCGGCCGCGGTGGTCTCGCGGTTCTAGGCGCTCAGTCAGGAACCGCGTGACTGATACGGTCGCAGGTTGGAATCCTTTGGTTAGTTAGGTTTAAGCAGTTCTAAGTTCTAGGGAACTGATGACCACAGATCTAAAGTGCCATAGTGCTCAGAGCCATTTGAAAAAATGGAAACATAGTGCAGAATCTACGATTACGACTGGTCATCTTTCCCCGTGTGGATGGACGCCACAGAATATTGTCGCATTTGTAGGATAAAGTTGGAGATTGATAGATCCCTCCCACATTATTCCTGACCAACCCTTTCCGCAACACTAATCTTACCCACAGCACCCATCCAAAAGCACAAGATCTCCCCAGATGCGTGCTTGTCGAGGATGGTCGTTGCTATAACAGTTTAGCATGATGGAGGTCCAGATGTATAGAGTTTGAAAGATTTCATGTAAATTAATTGTGCAATCAATACTGAGGCATTATTCAACTGTCTCGAGATAGTACCAGGAAGATACCTGCATGAGAGAATTGATCATAGAGCATAAACGCAAACTCCAGTGATTACACGGTTCTGCACCTAAAAACACTACACTGTTAAAGCCATATAATTTGCGAAGTATTATTCGTGCGGAATTCAACTCTCTTAATACTCTAATGGAGGATATAATTGTCCAACATCAGACGTACAACCACCCTGCATATGTGTTACCCCATTCACTATGGAGACAAACTTTAAAACGATAAAACTACTTCCTTCTACACTATTCTGGTATCCAGAAGATATCATCATTGTGTATCCGCAGCTCGAGCTGCTTATAAACCAACTAGAATGAAGTGTGGAGACTGTTGTTCTGTCTCTTAGGAAATTAATGGATTTTACACATCTTTTTAAGTTGGCAACGTATGTACCCTCAATCGCACTTCCTATGTCAGTCATGCATATTATTAGTAAAAGTAGTAGTATCGGCTTCGACGAATGCAGCTATGTCTCACTAGAAAACAGAACGAAGAAAAACGGATTTGAACATTTTCGATAGCTTATACATTTAGGTACCACATACATGTTGCTGCAGGAAAATACAGACGAAGAAGCAGCAAATTCTTACGAGGGAGTGAGCACCACAGTCAGTAGACAAAGGGGATAGATGAAGTCCGATAAACGCAATGATTCTTCTCTTTAATACTTCCTGAACACTTCCTGTTTTCTTAAATAACGTAACTATCCGGCGATCGGTCCGGACACTTTGATGATGTCGTCCAGGATACCGAGCAGCATACATAGCACAGGCCCGTTGGGCATTTTGATCACATTAGCCATACATCAACACGATATCGACCTTTCCCGCAATTGTTAAACCGTCCATTTTAACACGGAGCAAATACAGTCCGCACTGGCGCTATGTTACGTGATGCCACGTACTTATACGTTTGTGACTAATACAGCGCCTAGTATGGCAAAGCGAAAAAAGTGGTCAAACTCAAACATTCATATTTCTTCACGTACTACACGAATATGTAATAAGAAATGGCTGTTCCTATTTATAAAAACGCAGCTGACATCCGTTTGACCTATGGCAGCGCCATCTAGCGAGCCAACCATAGCACCATCTGTTTTCCCCCTTCAAGCTAGACAAGTTTCGTTCTTTGTAGTTTTTTCGTTTGATGCTTGTTTCGTGAGATATTAGGCCCGGTCACTATCAATGGACCTACCTTTATACACACAAAAAAATGCTTTGATATCACCCCGGTTCCATAAATCCTGAAGACAGACGGTGAATGTGGATATAGTATCACAGACGCAATACCTTTGACTGTTAAGAGATTTCACTAATCCCGCCCAAAGATGTAAACAACCATGCGTGAGCAGCGTCTATGAGACGGAGGGGGTCCGACAGCCGACCAATTCCAGTAAATCCACCATGAAGGAGGTACATGGGTCATTTGTCTGTTCTTCAAGCATGCCTAGACGGTCAATACCGCGGTTCGCTCACATCCGTGTTGTTACTTTGAGCCAGGAAGGGCTCTCAACCAGGGAAGTGTCCAGGCGTCCTGTAGTGAACCAAAGGCATGTTGTTCGGACAGGGAGATGATTGTATATTCGACTGCATGTGTGAGAACGCAGTTATGGAGCAGGATGCATATGTCTTGCCTAGTTTAATATGACGCCTTTGAGTGACACCTATGACGCCTTTGTTGAACTGTGTGTTACGAAAACCCACGTAGTTTACAGGAGGAGGGAGAGGGTTAAGGGAATGCAGCCAGAGCATAATTTTTAAGCTTTTCTTGGTCTTGCGTGACCGGGTACCGCCCAAATCCCACCCAGTTCTCAGCAGTTCTTCGTGCTTTTTCTCTAGTTTTGTGAATTCTCAGTGAATTTAAGTAATTTTGCAAGACTTTTTCGCAGTTTTACATATTTCGTCGTATTACCTACAATTTTGCGTATTTTCCATCGATTTGTCGTAATTGTACCAGGTTATCGTAGATTTTTATGGATTTTATGTCTTTTTTCGTATTTCTTAATATTTTACCGTAGGTATATGGTCATATTGCAGGCATGTCCAAGCGTTGTTAGATTTTATATGAGGATATTTGCCTGTTCTATACACATGCCTAAGATTTCCCCTCTTCCTGATGATTTACATGCACATATTTTGCATAGAAAGGTCAAATATTCTAATGTGTGAGAATTCGTAAGGGACCAAACTGCTGAGGTCATCGGTCCCTTGACTTACACACTACTTAAACTAACTTAACCTAACTTATGCTAAGGACAGCGTACAAACCCATGCCCGAGATACGACTCGAACCTCCAGTAGCGGGGGCCGGAAAGGTAATGAAAAGTGTAATAACCCTCGCCTCATGCCTTTATGAAATTCATCGAGTGGTGCCGATTAGAAACTCCTAGTATGGTAACATGACAGTGTACTGCTACGGCACATCAGAGAGCTTGTCTGATGACTTGTGTAGCCACACACCTGACGGAATCTCAGACTTTGACGCAGTTCATCTGACTTCCACTTTAATGTGTAGGAGTCTGCAACAGGGAGTTGACATGTGTACAGAAGTGATTTCTGCTGCTGCTCTGACATTCTTTTTCCCATAATTGTGTGCTCTTATCGCTTACCATATGAACTTCGCTACTTTTGTTTACATCACCCAACTCTTATAGGCTCTCATAACCACTCAGGACATCTGCAAACTGTAGGTTTTAGGTATTTTTTATCCCCGTGACAAGTTATTTAGTAGCTTACAATTTGTCGACTACACATAACACCCTGGACCATGAGAGTTTCTCTTCCCCATACCTAAAGAGAACACACTCCCGGCAGTGTAATTTCTACACAAACAGTTAGCAAGTTACGCATTGGAACCGCAACTGACCATCGCTGACAGCACTACACACATACCTATAGAGACTATGCATGCATATTACCGTCCGCGACTTCTCGATTTCAGCTTCTGGTATTACGTTATTTTGGATGCTGATACAGCCTCGAAAAATACAGAAAACTCTTCACAAAACGATTCTGTATGGGATGTAAGCACATTTAAACATCCTGCTAAGGAGCATAACATCTTTGATGCATGTCATACTACGAATATATCGTAACAAAATTGTCGAGATTCGCCAGTAATAACAACAAGCCATGCCATCCTGCTGTGCCTATCACGCCAACTTTTATACTCTTAGACATCCACGATGAATGAAAATAATCATCCCCATTCCGCTGTTTTGTGTGCTAGATATCCATCAGATGGAGGGTGACAATCCTGCTTGGGTATTATTGTTATGTATGGTATAGAAAGACACATTAGTCAGATGGTATACCATTATACTTGACTGCATCTAGTCGCACACAACCAAATATTCTACAGAAACAGTGCATTTGTCCAATTTTTCTGTATGTCTATGAGTTTGTATGTGTTGCGGATGGCTGCCCTAAGCCTGACCCAGTGCTCCCGCTGGTGGATGCGCCTTTGGGCCCTATCCCGGACGTACTGCATTGCGGATCCCTCAGTGGAAGGACGGGATTGTGTTTATTGTAATCATTCGCAATATATGTAGACATAGACAGACAGAAAAACAGAACAGATTCAGATGGTTCAAATGGCTCTGAGCCCTATGGGACTTAACTTCTGAGGTCATCAGTCCTTTACGTGGAAGTTTCCTGTCTCGCAAACAGCCGACTTTTGAAAAAGCCATCTGGAGCGTTCTCCGGAGTTCCATTGTCGCTCCAGAGGGGTCCGATCTTTGCAAGAAATACGTTTAACAGATTACAAGAAGCGTTAACCTTAAATACATTTGTTCTCAATCGCAGAATGGCAGGCTGCTGGGGGCGAGGGGACGTGACTTCTTGGGGTGATCGTCGGAAACGGCCACACTGTGGCCATGGGGGCGAAGTGGGGAGCTCTGTCGCTATATTTTGGATGAGCAAGTTGCACTTGTCATGATCATCCTTTTATCTTCTGTTGTTTACTTGACTATCATGCTATTGTGTTGGATCACTTCGAGGTGGAGGTGGAAGGGCAGTAGAGTGCAAAGCATGGCGGAACTGCGGAACTGTGGGCCGTTTGATTTTCGGAAGTTTGTTGACGCTTCTCGAGGATAATGGAGGTTCAATTACGATCCCTTCTGCAGTCTTTTGGGACGACGATTTTCCCCAGTACATACGTTGCACCTGTTCATTACGAGTCCTGGTTTTTTCACTATGATTTTGAAGTGTAATTAGGACTGTGGTGCAATTTCTTCCATCAGTTGTGGTAGCGTCTGTTGGCTTCAGTTTAAAGGTAGTATCTTACACACCTGCCTTTTTTCCTATCAGCTTGTAGGTGAAGGGGAGTCTCTGAGAGTGTCTGTCATTAGTTTTGTTTCAAATTGCGGAATTTTACCCAGCAGGATAACATGAGCTGTGCTATATTGTTATTTTTTGACCAGTATTGCGATTTTAGGCTGTCCTTGTGTAGCAGTACGCGTATAGTTGTGTAATTAGATCAGGTCTTTACGATTAATTACATATTTATGACACATCTTTACTTTATTTTCCTGACCAAGATAAATAAAGTACACTAACCTAAACTTCCTCTTCTGCATCTAGACAGTTTCCATATGGTCGGGGTGAGCACTTGGCCTTTCCATACAGTACAACCAGAGTTGAATCCGAGAAAGGGCAAAGCTATTTTTAATTTCCCGCCAGTTCCAAGCACCTCTGGTGGTATAATTGTGTTAGGTGTTCCACTTGGACTGTCCATCCAGAGGGACGGGGGTTTGAGTCCCAGAAAGAGCCCTGCCAATTTTTATATCCTACCAATTCCCGGGCACGGCAGAAGTGGAGTGGAACTTCAGCACAGCCCTGGGACAAAGAAATTCCCACCAAAATTCGAAATTCCAGCCGAAATTCGAAATTTCCGCCAAAATTTGAACCAAATGTTAAGCTGAGGTCTCTTCTTTTACATATTGTAAAAAATAATCGTGTTGTGTGAGGTACAAGTAATCTAAAATATAACATATAATTTACTAAATGGAATTCTTGTGTACACACTCTTATTAGTAATTACATAACCTACTGTGAATTTTTTAAGTTCTGCGTCTGCAGCAAGCAGGAAAGCAGGCATTAGTGCTTGGTATGGCGGTACTGAATTACTGGTAACTGGTGAATGATATTAACATTGTGAACAGTCAGAACCGTGAAGGAATCTGATAAATCCAGCATAAAGGAAAAGGCTAATGATACTAAATTTCTACCAAAAATTACGTTGGTAAGAATACCCAGGGAAGACTGTGTTTTGTCTGGCGCCATTACGTGGGCGTAAGGAGTGGCAATTACATTCAACTTGCAGAAATAATCAGACATTAATTCGAAACTTCCTGGTAGACTGTGTGCCCGACCGACACTCGAACTCGGGACCTTTGCCTTTCGCGGAGAAGTGCTGTACCACTTGAATTACAGCTCGTTGTCGAATCTAGAAGTGATTAGTTTTGTTTTCATCATGTGAGTAGATTGCGTGAAACAAGTTGTGAAGATCAAATTGCTTGCAAAACTGAGATGCAAGAATTATTTGCTACATAACCGAAACTTAATGACATGTTGGCAGAGGTGAGTTATACATCAAAAATGCCAAATATGAGCACGCAGATGGTAATTGATTTCAATGTAATGGAAGAGACGCTTGGTAAAAACTTATAGGAGATTCTATTACAAGGCAGACTCTCGCCATTTGTTTCATAAACGCTTGTGTGCCATAGAATCCCAATGGCAATACCAGACCTTACACAGTGCACAAAAAGTTTACGTCCTCTTGAATTATATCTTGTTGTTGTCGAACGTAAAGTACTTGTGTTTTTTCTCAACATGTGGTCTCATGGCGTCAAAGAGTGTATTCTCTAATGTTACTTCACGTGTGTGACATGTTTGTAATACACACCTGGTCATCTGTGGTCGGCGGAGGTACACTTCGCTGGACATCGCAAAATAATGAGATACGAAAATGGACATAGCCGCGCTTCAACGAGGGGTGGGGCAGTGCTGCTAAATTTCCCTTTTTTTTGGTGAAGGATCGTCGCCTCAAGGCAGGCCGCATATCACGAGCGATTGCGGAGGGCAGCAGAAGGTCTGGCGAGGACAGTGACCGCAGAGGAGTCGCAGTGGGGCCGCAAAAAAATACGGCAAAGTGTTTTGCGGAGCAGTTAGCCATTCGAAAAAGTGATTTGGAGCGTTCCCCAGAATTTCGGTCTTATTCCAGAGGGGTCCTGTCTTTTTGAAAAATAAAATTCACAGATTGCAATAAAGTGTTACGTTGGCATTAAATAAAAGTGTCCTCCATTGCAGAACGACAGGCCTATGGGACGTGCTGGGGTGTGTCTAGTCTGCGAGTTGTCACTCCTTGACCAGGGAGGCGGCATGTGGGAGCTGCGTCGCTATACTTTAGTCGAACAAGCTGCACTTGGGGCGGATGTCCTTTTTATCTCATATTGTTTAGTTTCCTATACGTGCTATTGTGTTGGCTAAGGAATGTGGCCTCAAGGCGACCACCATCTGTGGGGGTATGGCAGATGGCCAAGTGTGGCCAATGACCACGATGGGATGCCTGTTGGACACAGAAATACTGAGGTGCTCAGCAGAGCAGCTAGCCATTTGGAAATGCCTGTATCCCCCCCCCCCCCCCCCCGCCCCCTGTAAGTGGATGGATGGATGGAGGCTGGCATGAGGGGAAGTAACAGGGCCTCGACTTTTGGCAGTTTGTGGGCGGCTATCGCTGAGAATTCCTGTTCAACTACTGCCCCCTGTGCAATCTTTTCGGACGAAGATTTTCCCTTGCACATGCTTTGCGTTATGACTGGTTCATTACGAGTGCTGGTTTTTTCATAGTTTTGAGGTGCAAGTAGAAATGTGATGTATTTTTTACATCAGTTGTGGTAGCATGTATCGGCAGGTTGGTTTTTGAGCAGGCGTCTGTAGCGAACTCTGACGCCAAACAACTATAGATACTGACCTCAGCTCTATGCTTACAGGTAATAAACGTTTTAAACTCATCTCTGTTGAACACATTTCCCACCAAAAATAATAAACGTAGTACTTTACACCCCTACATTCTTCGTGCGAGATTGTAGGTGAAGTGTAGAGTTTGAATGTTTCTGTCACTTATTTTGAGTGATATCGCGAAATTTTTTCCCAGGAGGATAACACCAGCTGTATGATATCATCAGTTTTTGAGAAGTATTGCGATTTCAGGCTGTCATTGTGTAGCGCTATCATATTCTCGTGTAATTAGGCCTGATATTTGTGATTAATTACATAATTAGGACCTATCTTTACCTAATTTTCCTGACAAAAATGAATAAAGTACACTAACCAAACGTCCCCTCCTAAATTTTTTATTTTGCGTCACTTCCAAGCACCTCTGGTTGTATAATTGTGTTAGGGGTGTGCACTTGTGCTTTCTGTCTAGAAGGACCAGGGTTCGAGTACCGGAAAGAAAACTGACATTATTAATTTGGCCCCAATTTCCGGGTAGAGGTTGGGGTTGTAATTCGGCGCTGCCCTGAACAAAGAAATTCCCACCAAAATTCGAATAGCCCGCCAAAATTCGAAATTCTGGACAATAGGCTAGGTTGGGCGAGGGGATGATGCCGATGATGAGGGGGCAGGGTTTGCGGCCCATGTACACTCTGAGAAAAACATGTGACATTACCTGGGGGTGGGGTGAGTGGGTCGTGGGTGGGAGTGGATGTGGCCTAGGACTGGCGTGTTTGGGGTGCGGGAATTTATTGATCAAATTAATTAATTTGCATATCAATTTTGTATCAAAATGGGGGTGCTACCGCCATTTTTCTACTACTATCTCAAACATTTTCTCTGATTGTAACAGCCTCCTCTTAGCAGTAGACAATATTGTCAGAAATATGGGACACGATTATTAATTTCGTTTGTTTCGGCGGTGTGTGACAGCAAATTACAGTTTACTGTATGATTTACTGTACGAATAATTTTTAAAATGAAATTTATATTGATACTGATTTTTGTTTTTTTTTCCTTTCATTCCTTCTGTAATACGAGTACAGTATGTTACAATGATAATATAAGATAGCAGTGGGATTTTTTTTAATGTGATCACACACATGAGACAAAATTTAATGATGAGGCACAGGTGGAGAGAGGGAGGAAATTTACTGTGATTTATAAATGATAGACATACTGCTCGTAATTTACGATGAAATTTAATGACGAGGTAGAAGTGAAAGGAGAGAGATAGGAAATTTACTGTAGTGGATAACTCAGAGAGAGGTGTTGATGAGAGTAATGTGGAAATGCATTGCGCGTGAATGTGAGATAAAATTTTAGTGAGGAATCAAAGATGGAAGGAGAAGGAGAAGGAGGGAGAGGGAGAGAGAGAGAGAGAGAGAGAGAGAGAGAGAGAGAGAGAGAGAGAGAGAGGAGAGGAGAGAGAGACAGAGAGAGAGAGAGAGAGAGAGAGAGAGAGAGAGATGACGATGGTAGGGCAGATATGTGAAATGAAATTTAATTACGAGACTGTAATTTATTTACGGCGGTTGAACGTTATCGAGGGTGTTTGTGTGTGTGTATGTGTGTGCGTCTGTATACGCATTTCAGAGCTAAAGACCTTTGAGGGTGACTTTATTGTACGAAAATATGTTTAAACATGAAATTTTTTGGAAATAATGGACTTGACGGGAGTTTTGTGCAGTTCAATTAATTAGCGCCTAACATTAAGATGACACTGAGATCGACGAAAGGAGAGCATGTAGAAAGGATGGTGAGGTGAGCACGAAAGGGGAAGTAGAGGAAGGAGGAGTAGAGGGGGCACTGAGATTGACGAAAGGAGAGCATGTAGAAAGGATGGTGATGTGAGCACGAAAGGGGGAGTAGAGGTGGGGGTGGTACAAACCACAGCCGTGATAAGGAAACTATAACCGGAAACGTGAAATAAAGCTTTACAGCACTGTGCACTTTATACGCATTCGGTAGGCTACATGTAACACCAGAACACTTTAGTTTGGGAAACGTATATTCATCGTGTTGTACAATCTATAACTACAAACCGAATCCATGGCATCATTGCCGTAGACTATACGTCCATGGCGACGACCATAATCTTCGTTAACTATTGTGCAAGTATGAACCACGACTTGTTTGACTGTATTTTGGGTTCCGTGCTTCTCTCCGATGGTATTAAACGCATTAAACGCAAGAAACATGCGATCAGTAAGCTCATGTACTATTCCTACTGGTTTTGAGTACAGTATTATCAAATGAGTTCATAGGTCAAAGAGACTGGGCATCCCGTTTCAGTTACCCTCTGTCTGAAATTGTCTGCGAGATATGCCCTGGAACACCATCTAAAACTACAAACCGGTGCAGAGTTGCAAGGAAACTTCCCCCAGAAGTTCTGGCAAGGTACAGTCGGGAATATCCAAATACCATGTACCATACAAATGATTTGGTAAGATCTCTGGTCCCATAAGCTAACCTCCAAAAATTCCACACTCAGTGTTCAATGCGAATCTCAGCTTGTAACTTGTCGTATAGGTAGTGTGTGAATTTCCAGCAAACAAGTGTTGCCTGTAGAAACTGTATTTTAGATTTCCATCTATACGTTTCTTATTTCACAACGTTGAAAATGTCATCTACATTCTCCCAAATTTTTAAAACGTCATTCTGTAACACTCTATACATACCAATACTACCAGCAACGAAATTCTAAGTATAACTTGACGGCCAGTGATGGAGGCACGATAATAGCCATAAAAATCGTTTATATCTAGTGATGTTAGCATAGATTCCAATGCGAAACAATCTGACGATAACTCGACACTATTATACGCCTCCCTCTGGAGCAGTCGTGGCAGCCCATTTCAGGGGAATTTCGAGAATACTTACCGTAAATCTTCTGGTCCTGTTACAATATTTCGTGGAGATTTTAACTCGGAGACTCGAATAGTCTAATGATTAAGGTTGGTATTAGGGACGGGGAGTGCTGTGAAACTGTTGCAAATGCCGTATCTGAAAATTACCTTGAGCAGCTAATGAGAGAACCTTCTCGCAAAGACAACATTTTAAATTTTCTTGTTACGAAGCGACCCGAACTTCTCATTCATAGACTTATTAATGCACTTAATTTTCAGCGTCCTTCTGAACCACAACAGACGCTTCGAATCTTTTCCTTCTTGATTTTCGCAATCTATATCCTCTTTGCTTCTTCATTATTTGACTACGAAAGTAATTGAATTACCTCACTTCGCCTTCTTCATTGTTCGAAATAATGGCGCTATGTCTGTCACCGATGTCATTTCCGATAATCCTCAATAACTTATTTCACTAAATACTCTATGATGAGACTGTTTGTTTCATTCAAAAGTCTTGTAATTTTAATTAAATTATTGTGACTATTTTGATGAGTCGGTGTAAAACACTAAAACAACTACAAAACCAACTTTTCGACTGGCTTTGTAGCGTGCACCGGCGTGGTGTTTCAAGTCACCTGCGACTGTGGTGCTGCAAGAGTTGGTTTTACTCACCCCAATAAGCTTCTCACATTCCGCTGCCTGATGTAAAGCGCCACAAAAAGCTTTTCAGCCAAGGAAAGCTATGAGAAACTATGACAGCATTGCATGTGCCCTTAGGTTTCCACCAGTGTTTACGCTGAAACATTCTTCTGAATTGTTCCTCGAGTACTGTAAAGAAGTGCGTCAACGAATGAATAATATATATTCACAAAACGGCATCCAAGTCCATACTGAGTTTACGAGTCTCTGGTACACTGATCAAGAATTTGTGTTCAAACTCCAGTAGTAGGTTCACATACAATATTCACACAAAGAACCTCCACTCACGTATTCTTTTCCTACAAGTTGCCATATTCAGACTTCTTTCTTCTCTTTGTCAGCATAGCACGAGAGCTGTGAAGCGCTAACCTGCAGACGTCTTCTCCGCTCGAAAGCACACGCTTCGGCTTCAATGGCGGCATTCGCGTGACACTATATGCTCTTCCACGCTCGGATGCTAACTTGCATTCCGTTTCGTGGCACGCAGCAGCTAGGCACGGCTAGCGAGTTATGGCAGTACGCCCAACTTCACGGGGCAAAAGGAACTTCTAAACAGGGACGTAGTGCGCCAGATGACGCACTGCCTACAGCGCAGAGCGTGGGAAGTGGCCTGCTGGGACCCTCTTCATACAGCATTTGCACAGGCACGAGACTGAACCACGTGCGTATAAACAACAATTTGTCCTTCTCAGGACGATTAAATGGAGTTTCTTCCCCGCTTTCAAATGGTTCAAATGGCTCTACGCACCATCGGACTTAACATCTGAGGTCATCAGTCCCCTAGACTTAGAACTACTTAAAGCTAACTAACCTAAGGACAACACACACATCCATGCCCGAGGCAGGATTGGAACCTGCGACCGTAGCAGCAGCGCGGCTCCGGACTGAAGCGCCTAGAAACGCTCGGCCACAACGGCCACCTCCTCGCTTTCAGTTAGGATATCAATGTAACCAGTGAGTCTTATCTTTGTCATCGTTCCGCCTTCAGTTTTGATTCAACTTAGGAAGCTTTGCTATTACTCCTTCCTAGCTTCTTCGGTATACTGATTGAACATCAGGGGAGACAGATTGCATCCCTGCAGCACTTATTTCTTGGTCTTTCATCCTTACGTTTCATATGGTTTTGGGTATAGTGTGTATTATCCAAAAGACAATTACAGACATTAGCTGCAAGTGGGCATTGACTGAAATCAGTTGTGAACACTGATCTGGACCGGGATTCGAACCCGTGTATCCTGCCTTCCAGGCACATGCTGTGACCACTGAGCTACTCTTTTTCATAAAAAAACTCCTTTTGTTCGTTACATTTTTTTCGGGGCGGACGTCCAATGGCAGCTGTCCAAGTTCGTCGTTGATCCATTCTCTCAGTTTTGTTTTTATTACAGAGGGCAGACTACGCTCTGACCGGACACGTCCAGACACATTGGGCAAGCAAATGCATGGATACTCTAGCACCCCCCCCCCCCCCCCGCACCCCCCGTTGGACACAAATTCTCAACTCATCCACACACCACTAACGTAGTGCCCTTTGCCCATTATTCTCATTATTCGCAGCATATCACCGATTCCAGTAAGAGTTCGAGCCTGGTGAGTATTTGGCGAAATGCCGCGAGTGTTGAGGATAATGGGCAAAGCGCACTCCATTAGTGGTGTGTGGATTAGTTGAGAATAGAATATGTGTCTCCCGTAAGCGCACTAGGACAGTCCGTGGAGTTGCTTGACCACTGCTGGATCAAAATGGTGTCTGTTCTTTCGGTCATCCGTTTTCCCCACAGCTTATACCTTACTGGCGATCGCTGTAGTTAAGAAGTACAGCAACGGGATATACATCCTTACCTTCTTCTCCCTCCCTCCTCCTCTTTCTTCACATCTCCTCCTGCCCATCTCTCTGTACATCTCCTCCTCCTACCTCTCTCTCTCTCTCTCTCTCTCTCTCTCTACCTGCTCCTATCGCTATCTCTCGCCACCACCGCTACCCACTCCTCCCCCTCTATCTCCTATATCGATTTCCTTCACCTCCCCTCTAAGCTCATATCCTCTTCCCCTGTATCTCTTGTTTATTGTTACTGCCAACGAAACCCTGACTGGCAATTGAAGTCGCTTAAAATAAATGGGTAATTCAACCGGAATCATGGGTACAAAGGGTATAAGACAACTCACGTGCTGCAGATAGGACAGTAGCTTTAGTGGCAGTATTTCGTATTTTCGATCTGCCAATGGGTGGGATTCCAAAGTTTCAGACGAGGCAAATCCTGTGGTAGCGTTCTAATCATAACCTCAAAAGCCATAAATGCTACTTCCCTCTTTTCTATTGCAAACGACAGCCAGGAGGGATAGCTAAGCGAACTTGTTTATATAATTTTTTAACATTACATACAAAATAGCAAAAAGTTTGTAAAATAGTTTCAATTCCCTACTTCCGTAATTAAAACTTACTGCGAGGAAAAAAATGAAATCACTCATTTTCACAGCATGGCGCGGCATAGCATATTCTTTGTCGCAGTCAGCTTCACCACACAGAACACCTGTACATTGTTTAAAAATGTTAAAATTTGACCTAAGTGGGTCAAGAATCTTTCGAGATTTTTTGCTATTAACCTCTCCTATATTAAAAAAATATATACCCTATTTTTGTAAATATTGTGTAAAAATTTGAGATGAATTGGTGGAGAACTTTCCGAGGTATTTCCTAACAACTTTTCCTCTTTACCTATAAAAAAATAGAAAAAGTGCTATTCTGTTTTTGTTCTGTCTAGTGCTTTTCATTTACTATAATATTGTTCCACCAAGCACCGACAGAAGATTCAGTTACCGTGATATAGGAAAAGATTTACATAGCAAATGTCTTGCAAATTTCTTGACCAATTTACCTCAAGTTTTTTTCCCTACGCTATATTAAACATTTGGACAGACATAGGCTATATATACTTTTTAAATACAGGGAAAATTTGTAAGCAAAAATCTTTTTCCATATATTAAAAAATATGTAACCTGTGTGTGTCCGAACATTTATTATTGCATCATATATTAATTTCAAGAATATCACCCAAGAATTTATTGAGATTTTTGATAACAACTTTAAATAACGACTTGTCTTTATATATATGTTAAAAAGTAGGTTGCCGTTGTTAGTCCGAAAGTTTATTATCAGGAAAAACTTGAAGTAAATAGATCAAGAACATTTCAAAATTTTTGGTAAAAACCTTAAACAATGAGTTGTCTTTATGTTGTTATGGATTATACGAGGCATTTTTTTAAAGTAAGCACAGTTTTGAAATGAAAAAAGACGTGCTAAGATAGCTCAATAATTTTATTTTTTACATGAAAGCCTGTACCTTAATCTACTTTTCTACATAATTTCCGTCAAAATTGAGGCACTTGTCATAACGTTGTACCAGTTTTTGAATATCCTCCTCATAGAAGTCTGCCGTCAGACTTGTTAATCACTGCATCACCACTGTTTTTACTTCGTCATCGTCTTGAAGACGCTGACCGCGCAGGTGTTTCTTCAAGTGCAGCAACAGATGGTAGTCACTGGGCGCAAGTTCATAGCTGTACGGAGGATGAGCTTCCCATCTAAAAGATGTGATGAGATCTTTGGTCTCACGGGCAGTGCCTTGCAGCAAAACGATGCCCTTGTTCAACTTGCATGGACTGTTGCTTTGATTCTTGTGTGACGTAGGTCACCCATGTTTCATCGTCCGTAACAGTTTGGCTTAAGAAAGAATCACCGTCGTTGTGGTGCCGCTCAAGGAAAGTCAATGCACTGTCTAAAAGTTTGGTTTTGTGTACATCCGCCAACATTTTCGGTACCCAACGTGCGCATATTTTCGGTAATTCAAGTGCTCGGTCACAATGCCATACAAAACACTACAAGAAACATTAGGAAACTCATCCCGCAAGGAGGAAATCGTAAAGCGTCTGTTTTCTCTCACCTTATTGTCCACTTCCTGCACCAAACTTTCATTAACGACCGAAGGACACCCACTCCGTTGTCCATAATGCACATTTGTGCGGCCATCTTTAAATGCTCTCACCCACTTTCTTACCATTCCATCACTCATAATGTTTTCTCCGTAAACTACACAGATCTCACGATGAATATCGATCGCTTTTAGGCCTTTAGCACCAAGAAATCTTATAACAGCCCGTACTTCACAGTCGGCGGAACTCACGATTATCGGAGGCATCTTAAACGCTCAGTACACAACGTAAACAAGGTAGAATCAGACTATAATGGCGTCAGTGCGTAGATTAATGTACAGGCTTTCATTTAAAAATAAAATTATTGAGATATCTTAGCACGTCTTATTTTAATTTCAAAACGGTACTTGCCTAAAAAACACGCCTCGTGTATATTTATGTACCATTTATACTAAAAGTGGTCTCTATCTTTCCGAACGTATATTAGGGTACTGTGTAAAAATTTGAAGTAAACCTAAAAAGGACTTTTGCTAACAAATATGAACAACAACTTGTCGTTTTATAGCAGTACTGATCTAAACGAATATTATTTACGGTCTGACCACCAGAAAGTGGAATGCTAGTGGTTGTTCGTTAATGATATTTTGTTAATGGTTACCTCATTACTGAAAACACATGCTCGCAGTAAAGACACTGATAACAGCCGTTATAGATTTTTCAGCTTTTTGTGTGTATTTGGTGCGAATGTTATGCAACATACAGTTTGTATTTATTTATAGGCACGATACAGCTTGCAATAAGTGGGTTTAATGGTCGGAGCACACTGGTGACAGAGTTATTACACAAGTGAGCGTCACATTTTCGTGTATACCGTATCGGATACAAAGCAGGTACGCTTACAGCTGAAATACAGTTACCTGAACAATTACATATTGCTATGTTCTGACGATCGGTAGTATACTCAGCTGATCAGGGTCGTACGCGAGCACTTTCAATAAGGTAGAGTAGAAATCAATAATGGGATAAGTGACACAGAGGCTGATTCCGAGATTCGTTTTTCTTTTTCCTTTTTCTTTTGACAAAATATTTTTAAAGAATAAACATCAACAATATTTTTGTTTATGCTCTACAGAAAGAGACACGCAACTAAGGAAATTTGCTTAAGTTCCCTTCTTTTTATCCGTTAAAATAGATTTTTGATCTGAAAATGTGCTAAATGCCATTCGGGTATTGTAAAAAATGAGGTAAGTAACAATGAAAGATGTCTCACGCATTTCTCAGTTTTTTAATAATAAACAGTTTACAGATACTTTAATGCCATTCTGTCTGTTTTAATTATTCGGGAGCTGACGGTCTGGTTTTAAACTTTCTTTGCTTTCTGCGTTTAATCTGATTGGGAAACCGTTGAGACTGAACAGAACATATACGTGGATGGACATGAGAAATGAAAGGTTGCAATAAATTTTTCATCTATCATTTTTACTTTACGTATGAAATATTCTGTTGCAGATTAATAAAAATGAACTTATTTGAATATTCCAAAATAATTATTAAAGTGTTACTCTTATTCAAGTACTAAAGCTTGTTGTGCAACAATGAAAATATTATTGTCCATCCAACTTAGCAAACATTTTCACGTTGCAGTGGATTTTTGTTTAACTGGATATACCCCGACTAGATTTGAGGCATAAGACTATCCTTACCACATGAAAATGTTTTCTTTTTTATATTGCTAAGCTCTCATGAAAATTATCCAGTTTTAAATACACTTTACGATGTGTTCTGAATTTATCACTCTTTTTAATGAAAATTTACAAAAGCTGCAGCTTGTATTCACCTGTGAATGCACAAGGTAAAATCTACTATCTATTTTCTTCTGCATCTGGAATGCTGTGAAATGAAACACATTATTATTTTCGTTTACCTCTACCTGTACCCTTTCTAGGATGTGGTCGTTATTGCGATCGTATATTTAAATCTGCCGCTGCTGCAGACTGCTCGTTCGCGGCGCAGCTCCGCACCACCAGCGATGTCCAATAACATGCTGAAATTTCTTAAATAAAATAGGTAACGTCCGGTGGGAACTTTGCAGTAATTGTGACAAACAGATTTTACTAGATAAATATATTTTAACAGAAACAATTAAAATCTTTACACACCTTTTACAATCCCAGCTACAAATGGCGTCGATCGTCGACTTATGACAAATGAAGACTACGTAAGGCCTAATGCAACGTCACGGGTTCCTCTTCCATTCAGTCTGTGCAAAAGACAAGCGATTCTATTATAATACATTGCCTATTTATTGCCTAATTCTTGTACAGTATTTGTCTTTTTGATTACATACCGTTTCTTTTGTGGCAGTTTTCACATCCTCCACCAAAGATAGTATTTCACACTGTTTGAATAATCATTTATAATAGCAAAATTCATAATCATCTTTTTCCTCACAAAATTAAGTGTCCTTTAGAAATTCAATTAACAGAAATACATATAAATTATTTGTTACAGTAAGCATTATACATCGAAATGTTCTTTAACTTTCACTTTGGTTGCGTGCTGCCAGAGAACGCTAGAATACTTTATACTGTACATATATTACTTTTAATCCTTCTTTTAATTTTATAGAGCACAAGGCAATTTTAGTTGATCGAAAAACTTTCTATTAGCTACTTCCGAATACGGCAGCGTCTGTTGCAGATCCTTTTTCTTTTCCGCTGATAAGTGATTTTTACATTGCTCTGACGGTGAAACAAAGTTTTCTACAATGTTAGTGGTAACACCTTACTCGAAAATCTTGAAGGTGCCCAGTCTTCAAGTTCGTCCTCATCTTGACGACACCAGGTGCAATTTTTTTCACTTGAATACAACTACATTTGGAAATATTTGGGTCTCGTGTGTTAATATGTGCATTGGCTGTTTCATTAAAACAAAAGAGTCTTCACTCTCGAACATAGCAACTCCAAATGGTTTTTTATGTGTCGCACTCTCCATAAGCTTGACAAGGTCCTTATATATTTGATACTCTCACATTCTTCCAGATTCACACGTTTTTCAGTCAGGGCAAAACCAGTGTCACACGCTGCACACAGTGGAAAAGCTTTGTGACTCTTTCCGAGCTTTAGCTTCACATATTGTACAAACCACTCATGCTATCTTTCGCACCTCGTATGCGTTACTGCAAATGATCGTATCATTTTCAGGTGGTTGGTAAAGGCATTTAGCTTGGTTTTTCGGTCTGACTAACATAAAAAATAAAAAAATATTAGCACTTAGCCAGTTACTGATTTCCATTTTTGCGAATATAACTGGACGGCAAGGATCTTACGAACGCCGGAAGGGGTCTAGTATATCACATACGGGAAGCGCCGAGCGAATTTTTGTGCACGCCCCTATACCGCTGAGGCCGGCAGCGATTTGAGCTGGTGCGGCGGAGGCGATCGTAATTGGGTGCGGGTGTCAGCGGGCGCAATTACGTGGGAGGCGAGACGGCTGTGTGCACAGTGAGGGTGAACGACCAGCTGGTGGCCTCGAGACACGTGACGTGTTTTCCTCTGCTCTCTGGGCATTGCGGATCACCGGGTCTCAGCTTCCAGGGTCTGCTCTGTTTACAGCTTCACCGTAATGGACGCCCCGGTGCTCCTTGCTACAATTATCTGCACACCCACGACAAGTACACACCCACGCTATCTTCCGACGTCGGTGGTGCGGGCACAGTGCTCCATGTTACACGGTCGGTGGTTTGAACTGCAGCACCGAGATGGCAGCACGCAAGCAACGTCAAATGTCGATGAGGTGTACCACACGCTTGGATATGCAAATAAGTGCGGCTAAAGAAAAGTATGTACCTACATTCTGTATGATGTAACGCCAGCATCTTTTGCTGCGAATGGAAGAGGATATCTGACGCAGCAGTATGGAACAAATGGCTTACACTCCACGATCCTTGCAATAACTAATTTAGTAAAATCATTGATTCTGTTTTATTGTATTTCTGCTCATAGGCGATCATGCGACAGTATACGTCACCTCATACGTTCCAAAACGGTGTGAATAATACCTCGTATTGTATTGGTGATAGAAATATAGGACGAACTGTTTGGCATAGCCATTGGGCTAGAGAGCAGTTGTATAGCTAAACAGAAGGACGGTCGTTTTATAATTTTAGTACAGCACAGGGTCAAAGTTTGAATAATACACACATCCTCTGGCTTAAGCAAGTCAAGTAAACCGTTGGTTCTTTTTGAAGTACATGTGGTCTACAGTGCGCCTTAGGGGTCTTGTGGAGGCATCATTTAGTTCATGGGTTGTTTCTGGAAAACTCAAAGACCATGGTTTCTGGGTACCAAAACCGAGCCGCGGAATGCAAGACGGCCATGCACAACATACGGTTGTAAGTTTTACGATATGTTTCCAAGATCCCGGTCTCGAACAACAAATTTTTCTTGACATATTTATGCGTTTTTAAGACACACAGGTTCAAACTTACATACAATACGCACATCAAATCCGATATGTTCCGAATAAGTAGTTTATATTGTTACATATCACGGAGAAATACGATGTAAAATTTTTCGAAAAGTTTGTCAGTTAAAACTGCCTTGTGCTCTATAAAATTAAAAGTAGGATTATAAATAATTTGGGTACAGTACAGACTATGATTATTAACAATACTGACAAATGCATGAGATATCTTTCATTTTTGCAGATACCCGAACGGCATTTAGGACGTTCTGCGTTTTTCAGATCAAAATATCTATTTTGATTGATAAAAGGAATGATAAATAAATTGCAATAGCTACGTTACTCTTTCAGTTGAGAATAAAGAAGGGTTCTGGGAATTCCACGCAGTAGTACTGAAGTACATGCAAAATCCGATCTGAGATGTAAAATTATACAGTTCTGTGTTATTTAAAATTCACATTAGTCAAGTATCAAAATTTTACTTACCCACAAGTTCTTTCCATATGAGTGATACGCCCTGCTGTAGCAGGGAAATCAGGGAACCAGGGGAAAAATGCACAATAATGGTGAATATGCTCCTGCTTATTGAAAGACTTTAAGTGGGATACCAGTTGCCTTATTCAACCGACCTCGAAACATTTAAAACTTACCAAAGAATTTTCTCATGTGAGCATATTTGCACTTTTTTATGCTGAGAGGGAAGTAGACAGGGCAGCAGGAAAGAGATGGAAAAATAATAAATGCTGAAAGACAGTTGAGAGAAGTTGTGGTACACAACGAGAGAAGGAGATAATGGCAGTGTGAGAAAAAGAGAGGGACACAGGGGTACTGCCTGTAGGAGAGGATTAAAGAGAAGGAGAAAGTGGAAATGTGTGAGAGCCAGTGACACTGAGAGACATACCAGTGATAGTGAGAGAGTCTGTGGCAACGACAGTGAGGAAAAGACAGACATTGACAAGGAGAAGAGGCGGCACTAGTGGGAAGGAATGAATGAGATGGCAGCAGTAAGAGAGAGCAATGGGGAGACATCGACAATAGTAGCAGGAGACATGGAAGAAGACTGGGGCTGTGAGACAGGTACGAGTCACAAAGAGACACAAAGAGTTAACGACACTTAGTTGGCCTGAAGGAGTGAGTGAGAAAGGGTAAGTGATTGTGGGTGGGTGTGAGTGACTTACAGTGATGGACTACTGGCTGTGAGACACAGTTACGTATACTTGTGAGACAGTGAGATGAGATGCATGCTAAAAAGAGTGTGAATATGGACAAATGCCAAAATTTTTGGGAATAGTGTTAAAGGTGCAGAGGAAAATAGAATGAGGCAAGTGATACCCCATTTTCCAGTCATAGTCTTGTAATAAAGACGATCATATTCATCTTTATATGCTCTGATAGGAGCATTTTCCACAATTGTGAATTTACCTCCTACAATGAAACTAAAAATAGATTTCATTTATTAACATAAAGCCCACTTACATTTATTTAGTTGAATGTTAACTTATTGTCGTGTTTGTTTACAATTTTAATTAAATTATATTTAGTATGTTCCCAATATTACTCGCTCATTTTCATGAAAATAAATCAGTATACTAAAAATCCGATGAATTAGTAATAATAATGAAGAATAAAATAATGTGACTGAAAAACATATTTTTGTCTGTACTTCATTCTAGTGACTTCATGTTAGAATCAAGTGAAGGGATGTACGCTAGAGACCGCCATAAATAGTTTCCGCCATGTTTTACAGATTTTGTTGTTGTTACACATAATGTTTGCAAGACTTCAGGTTTGAGTTAAAAGGCGACTGGAAGTTGACTGTTAGTTTACACCCTGACGACAATCAATTTAATTTGTAAGCCTTTCACTTGTCTATCTAGTCATGCGTCTGCTAAATTGATTCTGCTGTCTGACACAGATAGCTTTTGCTAGCCTGCACTGGAGGTTATAACTTTTATCAGAGCCTTAAATAAAGCTTGGATTGTGAAATAATTTAATGAAATTGTAACCATGTCATTACTGCAGTCAGTTATTTATGGGTGAGTGATGTATGAACATAGGATTAATCTTTTATAAAAAAAAATGGCAAAAGCTTATAATCATAAAGTAGGACAAACAACACGATAACCGAGATGACAAATAAATCATGCACTGCTGGCAACGCAGATAGAAGCAACAAATAATTAGCACTCCACTAGATGGCGTTTGGTTAGCACAGACTAAGGTCTATTTGTTTAATCTACATACAACAAAATAGTTTTGCATCACTTCCGTTATGAGAGTTCCGGAAACTGTGCAGAAATTTGGAATAGAGATCTTTGTTGCACCACCATACAGAGAAACCTACAGAGGTGGTGGTCCAGACTGCTGTACACATCGGTGACTCTAATACCCAGTAGCAAGCATACTTGTATTCGTCGTAGCATACTATCTTAAGGCACTATTAGTCCAGATTGTCCCAGTCCTCTACGGCGCTTCAGAGTAGATCCCTCAGAGTGATTGGTGGGTCACATCGTCCATAAGCAGCTCTTTTCAGTCCATGCTAGACATGTTCGATATGGTTCATGTATGGAGAACACGCTGGCCACTATAGTCGAGCGATGTCGTTATCCTGAAGGAGGTCATTCACAAGATATGCACGATGGGGGTTCGAATTGTTGTCCATGAAGACGAATGCTTCGTGAATATGGTTGCACTGTTGGTCGGAAGATGGCATTCACGTATCGTGAAGCCATTACGGCTCCTTCCTTGACCGCTAGTGGCGTACGTCGGCCCCACATAGTGCCACCCCAAAGCAACAGGGAATCTCCACCTTCCTGCACTCGCTGAACAGTGTGTCTAAGGTTTTCCAGCCTGCCAGGGTTGCCTCCAAACACATCTCTGACGGTTGTCTGGGTGAAGGCATACGCGACACTCGTCGGTGAAGAGATCGTGATGCCAATCCCGAGCGGTCCATTAGGCTTGTTGTTGCTCCCATCTGTACCGCGCTGCATGGTGTCGTGGTTGCAAAGATGGACCTCAACATGGAAGTTGCGCACAGTTTCAGTCATAACAGGACGTCCTGTGGCTGCACGAAAATAATTTTTCAGAATGATGGCGTTGCTGTCAAGGTTCCTCCCAGCCTTATTCCGTAGGTAGCGGTCAGCCGCTGCAGTAGTAGCTCTTGGGATGCCTGAGCGAGGCATGTCATCGACAGCCCATGTCTCCCTGTATCTCCCCCACATCTGAACAACATCGCTTTGGTTCACTCAAAGACGCTTGGACACTTCCCTTGTTGAGGAACCTTCCTGGCATAAAGTAACAATGAGACGTGATCGAACCGCGGTATTGACCGTCTAGGCACGGTTAAACTACATAAAACATGAGCTGTGTGTCTCCTTCCTGGTGGAACGACTGGAAGTAATCTGCTCTCGGAAAAACTCCATCTAATAGGCGCTGTTCATGCATGGTTGTTTACATCTTTGGGTGGGTTTAGTGGCATCTCTGAACAGTCAAAGCGACCGTGTCTATGATACAATATCGACATTCAACGCCTATCTTCAGGAACCATCGTGATGCAAATTTTTCTTGAAGTGTATATTTACCATGGCTTTAAAAGTGGACAACACAATCTGAAATTATCTACCACTGAACAGATTACGATGGATTTATTGTACACAGAAGTTATAGTACGTTGGTGCAGCTGCAAACAAGTGGCGAGACTGTGATTCTGTTTGCCCTAACAAGCCAGAGCAACCATACCCCTTTCTCGATGCGTAGGTGACAGTTGTGGTGCAAGCCTCTGCAACGTAGTGATGTGTGGCGCCTATAATTTGTTATTATGGGCATGAAACATGTGAAGTCACGGGCTGGCCATCTGCTAGACAGATCACAATTACTCTCTGATGGAGCCCTGATATCTCGGGAGGTTCCAGCGTGTGCCACTCCCATTAGCCGGTCGCACCATGGTCCAATTTGACTCACTGACACAGCAGTGCACAGTCCTCGACACAGTGAGTTGTCTGAGGTGACTGAGGTCTAAACTATCGACACAGCTAAGACTTCATTGCAGGCTTCCCAGTCATGACCAGTGCCAGTGCAAAGTCACACTCAGGATGAGTATCCTAAGTGCAGCCCACTCTCCAACCAGAATCTGGATCAGAAGCCTAGTTTCTCCGCTTCTCACGTTCTATATAGTCTCAGTAAGCTTGAAAAGAGCAGCCAAACGACCGCCTCAACAAGGGTTTGAGGCCAATCAAGAGTGATGAGGTGACTTTGCCAATGAAGACTGCATAGGTTAAGGTCATCCTGACTTGACCTCATTCACCACAGGGGTCACTCATTCACACAATGCATGTTGACCTTAGGGTCGTTCCTACAGCACAGCTTTCAGATGAATAGTTACTAAGCGGTTGAAATGTCTTGTAGTGGTATTTTTACTCACTCACACAACTGATCCATTCCTGTTTTAGTAACTTGGTATCCTTACGTAATTACCTCTCTGCTGAAGCAACCATTTTGTATTGGATATCTGTCACTTTGCTTTCACATAGTCAACGTCCAACGGAGCGACCATTAGTTATTCGCTCATTAATTTTAGCAGCCTGGCCGAAATGCTGAGGTGGATTTTGGCTAGGATTCCGTCTCTTATTACCCCATTCATATTCATTGGTTTAGTTCGCAAAGTCTCTTCTTGGATTCTTTTCTTGATTTATGTTATTATTACTTTCATTTCTCTCAAGATAATTATTTATTCCCAAGTTTCCATTTTAATCATCCTGAATGAAATTATTTGAATCAAAACCCTGCCTGCTATTCCTTTCAAAAATTCTACCCAGCTTATCTACATATTTGACCATATTTTGACAAACTGTTTAACTGATTTTTCAGGCACATACACCAACTCTCACTGAACATTCTCAGCTAACGTTATCTTCAAAGACGTATTTCAGTTGGTTCAAACTAACAAGTTTCTTTAATTTGTTTTCACAAAATTCTTTCAAAGTCCCTCTATGTCTTCTGTCACTTTATCCATTCATGAATTCACATTTAATTCTAATCTGTTCTCTCACCAAGATTTATTATACAAACTCCTCTCAGAATCCTGATACGTTAAATCTGATATAAAAATCTGATTTGCCCGAAATAATGCTTTACTTTCCAAAAATCTTTTTGCAAACTTAAATTTCACATTCTCAGTACTGTCAGAAATGAAATTGTCTCTACTGTAAGGAATCCAAAGGCAGTAAACTACGATCCACTGGAAATCTTCTTACTGGCGCACTGGGCGAAACAACATAACAATGACTAAAACGGTTTTGCAGCATATGAAGTGTGTAATTGGTTTTGAAACTGAAGCAAGTAATTCCCCAAGTTTGATGCACTATTCTTACACTAAATGTGTCTTTGAGAAATGGTTTATTTGGCAATAAATATTTATTTAGATTACAAAACATTGCCTTACAGTCATTGTTAACATAATTAACTTTATGAGTTAAGTTATATTTCTCAATTTTCACCTTGGAAGTTAACTTCCAAACCAGTAACAAGTAGATCAACAATCTCAATACTGAATAATTTATTTATGATCCCATCATGTAGTTCTTAAATTTTGGAATTTGCGATTTCGAATTGATCATTTAGTTCGTTTAGTGCTTCCTGCAACCCCACAATTCTGTTCGTGTTCTCCATTTTGGCAGTATCACCACTTCCATAAATTTGTTTGTGTCTTTCAGAAATTTACTTGCTTGTTCGATTAATTTCATTGTTTATTTAAATAATCGATTGTTTGCTTCAGCTATTTTTATTGTTTCTTCCAGTAACTCGCCTGATTAGAACGTCACTGTTTCACTTTGTTTCATCTTCTAAGTCATTTTCACACTGAGTGTTAATTTCATCATAACCTTCAGAAACTGTCATGATGTTTGTTTGTTGAACGTAGTGAATGTTCCATACTCCGATTTTGAAGTCTGATCGCTGAATCGTCCCCCTCCCCCCCCCAAAAAAAAAATTCTTAAGTGAACCACTTACTGCTTTTTTCAGTGCCACTTTAGTGGTTTGAACATCAGTGGATGTGTACAAAATTATATTCCAAAAAGCGAAGGAGAGCCATACCTAATAATTGTTTCTTAACTGTTCTCAACTCTGGCGAACAATTAGAGAAGAAAACAGTAGTTATGTACTTTCACTTTTGTGTGACGAGTTAAACCTCCTTTTTTCTCCATCCTTATTGTTCACCGATTTTAATAGCTTTTACGTTTCTTCTCAAAAGTGTCAAGTTTAACCTTCATTGTTCATTTTTACATTCAGGAAACCTAAAAAATGATTCATATTTATTGTCTATTATTAGTATCTAAGGATACAGCAGCCACGTGTTGTATACCAATTAAATTCTTCATACAGAAAGACTTGTCCCTCGAACGGACTTCTGCCATCCTTTTCGATGGAGTTGCATTGAAGGTTGTATTCAGTTTACTAACATATAGTTTTTACGAAACTGAATGTATTGAAGTTGGTTCGGAGTTCTTCTTACAGAGATATGACAATGTCACACATCGGTTTCGTACACTGAACATCGACTGAAGCCAGGACCCGGAAAGTCTGATGAACCACAAAGTACGAAATAAAAAATATTTGTACTTAGGTTAGTGTATTTTAACTCTTCAAACATTGGAACACGTACTGCAACAATCATCTGCTTCCATGAGCAGTCAACTTCTGCTGCAATGTGACTCTCCATTACTGCACAACTTGCCACCAAGTCTTACTATCAATAAGTACAAATAATTTTTAAAGTAAAGAGGTTTACACAGTTCTCAAAGACATTAACTGACCAATAGTTAGCGAAACTTGGTACATTTAGATTCACAGTTTTTATGTTAAATCTTCAAAATTTATACCAGACACTTGAGATACACGTAGTTGTGTATGAAATATGTGAACTGTAATGGGCAAAGGTGCTGTGTATGCCTTCAAGCACAATTGAGAGGAGAGGTGGGCTACAAAGTGTTGCGGCAATTGTCATAGGAAAGCTGGACAGGAGCAGAAATTATTAGAGAAAATGAAGTAACACAATAAATGAAAGGTGTATTTAACTTGTATTTCTCCAAGCATAAGTCATTCCAAATAATGCAGCAAGAAATAGAGTCCAGTTCTCATTGTCAACAACAAAGAGGCTACTTTAACAAAAGCATGAAACCGGCCGCTGTGTCCGAGCGGGTGTAGGCGCTTCAGTTCGGAACCGTGCTGCTGCTACGGTCGCAGGTTCTGATCCTGCCTCGGGCATGGATATGTGTGTTGTCCTTACGCTAGTTAGGTTTAAGTAGTTCTAAGTCAAGGGGACTGATGACCTCGGATGTTAGTTCTCATAGTGCTTAGAGCTATTTGAACCATTTTGAAAACATGAATATTGGTGTCAGAGCAGAGACGAGGCGGCGTCTGTATAGAATCATGCTGCAAAGTTTCTCCAAGCACAAGTGCACCATCTGGCTTCTGTGGACCATCCTATACTATTATGGCAGAGTGCACTCTTATTCTATAGCCTCTCGCTCAGCGTACTGTATCACTGGATCTACCAGATCCCGCACAACCGCTAGACGTATGATATAAACTTGCAATTCTGCTGCCAGTTTTGCGACATCCATGTGGTGATATCGATACATACTAACCTTATCACAATCGTCGTATAGTGTATATGAGAAAATGATGATGGGGTAGAGGGCTGGACGCTGGTGGTAATGAAGAGGCGGGAACCAAAACTGAGCCTGGTGCTGAGCTTCTGCCCGCTCCTTGGCAGCTTGGGAGCACCAGTTGAAAAAACGAGCAAAGGATGTGCACCCACAGCGGGAGGCAGAGCAAAAAACGGAGACGGAGGCATCGTGATGACTGCAGAGTGACCTGATGCGGCGCGTGGGACAGACAGCAGGAATGGGGCCATTCCCCCGACAAGGGTGACCGTCGGGACGGCGACGACCACAAAACGTCATCTAAATCCATCATCTTCTAGACAGCGCCGACGACGTCGAGCGTGCGGGAGCCAGATGTAGCGAGGGCTGCCACGTCAGGACAGGCGCGGAATCTGAAAGCACGAAGTCTGTGAGAGGATCTCGCAAATCGCATGGACGAGTTTGGTGGCGTCACAGAAGTCCTCCCGCTCCCTGCTAGAGAAAGATAAAACGTCCAAGAAAAAGTACAGCGCCTCTGTCCGCCATACAATCTGTAGAAGCTCGTTGATGTGATACTTCGAGTGTACTGGCGCGCTGTGCGCCACCCAAAGGGGAGGGCGCAGCTACTGAAGGAAGGTGTGGTGGCAGCGTACATGGAACAACTTCCCCGGCGATTGTCTGTCCCGTGGCTGGGGGTTGTAGAAAGACAAGAACAGCAACAGAGATCCATTCCATGTGTGGGAGGCACGACGTCTGTCCATCTGCTACCCAAATTCTCACACAAGCATTCAACTTCACCGCTGGATTATGGGTGGAACGGTGCACACATCATGTACTCGATGGTGGAGGCAGAGCAATACTGTTCAAACTCAGCCGCAACAAACTGAACTCGTTATCGGTCACAATAATTTTAGGCAAAAGATCTACGACATGGCCTGGATTGTGGAACGAGCCGTAGTAGAAAGCGTAGCAGCCACGAAGGGAAATTAGCTGCAAGCGTCAATGACAATGGTCCTACGAAATCCAAGTGGAAAAGTTGCCAATGTACGTGAGGTTTTGGCGATGTAAGGAACTGCAGAGATGTAGCCGACTGATGTTCACCACAGGCTTGCCACTAAGAAGTCAACTGTGCATCCATTGCAATGACGTCACGCCAACTGTTTGGTACGAACGAAACACTCCAGGCTGGACAACCTGTGAACCACAATACGTGACTGGTCATTATCGATGCGAAGCGAAACATACCTTGGTGGATTTCAATGGCACATTATCGGCGAGCAACAGACACACGAATCTTTCTATCTGAACGTGAACAACGAGTGCAGATCTATTGGAATCTGTAAATCAGGATTTGCTGCTGCGGCCTTGGTAATTTTCCGATGATTATGATTAAAGGTAAGCAAAACATCTGTGTCTCGTGCATCAGTGTCGCAACAAGAAGAAAAGGACTCGTCGAATGTTATTGGACCAAGAGGGAGGTGAGAAGTAGGTTGATATACAATCTGATTTTAGTAATTTGACAAGAGAAGAGCTCATCATTCAAGCTTCTGCACTGTGCGAGTTAAAACTGACTGAGAAGGGCTACACACACACTTAACAGTTTTATGGTCAGTCTCCAAGTAAAATTTATTGCCAAACAGATATTGGTGAAAGTGACAGCATAGGCC
Organism: Schistocerca gregaria; assembly: GCF_023897955.1. NCBI lineage: Eukaryota > Metazoa > Arthropoda > Insecta > Orthoptera > Acrididae > Schistocerca > Schistocerca gregaria. The sequence continues at coordinate 129,480,565 of NC_064921.1, read as the reverse complement.
ACAGCGGTAGCCTCCTTCCCTATTTGAGAATAATTAAACCGAGCTTTGTTCGATAACTTCGAAGCAAAGGCAATGGGGCTGTTACCAGAACCAAATTTATGGGACACAACTGCACCGATGCCAAAAGGGGAAGTATGAACAGCCACGATCACAGGTTTGGCTGGATTAAAATGACCAAGGGATCGATCAAAAAGCATAGAGCCTTTCAACTTTTGGAAAGCAAACAAACAAAAGAACATTCAGACTGTGCAAGCGATGTAAAGGAGCCAAAATCAAAGGGCATTAGAAATTAATCAGATGTAAAAAGTGACCATCTCTGGCACCGACTCCGCTTCCCGCTCATTAAATGACGGTGAAAGGTCACGGATAACAAGCAAATGTGGTTGCAATGTGTGGACACTCAGCCTATTAATGACATGCCCGGAAGTATAAAAGCACTGCCCGAAAGAGCATACATTTGTCTTTGTTACGCTTCAGACTAGATGGGCATAACACTTGAAACTTAGTGCAAAAATGGCCAATGTATTCTCCAGGAGTGCAATTTGAGCCAAGAATGTCATCTAAATAATTAGAGCAAAAAGTAACTTTTCCTTTCTGCATCTCCAGAAAACTCTTGAATATGGCTTGTGCGGAAACATTGTCAAATGTCAACCTAAAAGATTTGAAGAGACCCAGATTGTTCGATCTTTAGAAAAGATTGCTGTATGGTGTGTCATGTGGCAGTTGACGCTAAATAACGGAAAGTGTGAGATGATCCACATGAGTTCCAAAAGAAATCCTTTGGAATTCGATTACTAGATAAATAGTACAATTCTCAAGGCTGTCAATTCAACTAAGTACCTGGGTGTTAAAATTACGAACAACTTAAGTTGGAAGGACCACATAGATAATATTGTGGGGAAGGCGAGCCAAAGGTTGCGTTTCATTAGCAAGGACACTTAGAAGATGCAACAAGTCCACTAAAGAGACAGCTTACACTACACTCGTTCGTCCTCTGTTAGAATATTGCTGCGCGGTGTGGGATCCTTACCAGGTGGGATTGACGGAGGACATCGAAAGGGCGCAAAAAAGGGCAGCTCGTTTTGTATTATCACGTAATAGGGGAGAGAGTGTGGCAGATATGATACGCGAATTGGGATGGAAGTCATTACAACAAAGACGTTTTTCGTCGCGGCGAGACCTTTTTACGAAATTTCAGTCCCCAACTTTCTCTTCCGAATGCGAAAATATTTTGTTGAGCCCAACCTACATAGGTAGGAATGATCATTAAAATAAAATAAGAGAAATCAGAGCTCGAACAGAAAAGTTTAGGTGTTCGTTTTTCCCGCGCGCTGTTCGGGAGTGGAATAGTAGAGAGATAGTGTGATTGTGGTTCGATGAACCCTCTGCCAAGCACTTAAATGTGAATTGCAGGGTAGTCATGTAGATGTAGATGTAGATAAGTGCTGATGACGTCTTGTAATTGCTCGTTTAGAGGGAGTTACAAGTAAGCGTCGGATAAATCAGTTTTGGAAAAGTAACAGTTGGCACACGACTTATCCATCACTTCTTCCGGGCGTGGCAAGGAGTATGTATCAATGACTGTTTTAAGATTTACAGTTTATTAAAAATCGACTCACAACCGGAGTCTGGAGGACGGTTTCCTTGGCGTGATAAGAGAGGACCCTCATGGGCAGTAGTAGCTGCCTGGCCTTGCAAAGCAATCATTTCCTGAACCACCTGCTCTCGAAGAACATGAGGGATAGCGATCTGAAAACAAGTCCTGAAATTCTCCACATAACTTAGCAACATTGTTCCTAGGATAAAAAGAAGAAACAGAACGTACATCGGTATAACAGTTGTAAATTGTGTCGTAGTTGTGATGGGAAAGTACCAGAGCTCCAAGCGCTAATAGAAAGCACTCATACTCTAATCGTTATAGGCACTGAAATCTGGCTAAAGCCGGATATAAGCTCAGCCGAAATTTTTCCGGTGTTCCGGAAGGATAGGCTAAACACGGTTGGTGGTGGCGTTTTTGTTGCTGTCAGAAGTAGTTTATCTTGTCACGAAATTGAAGTAGATACTTCATGTGAGTTATTATGGGCACAGGTCATTGTTGGCAACCGGAATAAAATAATAATAGGATCGCAATGCAGATGATACAGTTGCTGAAAGGTTCAACGAAAACTTGAGTTTGATTTCAAACACGTACCCGACTCGTACGATAATAGTTGGTGGTGAGTTTAATTTACCCCCGAAATGTTGGCGAAAATAATGCGTAATTTCGGAGGTACGCATAAATTATCTTCCGAAATTATGCTAAACGCATTCTCTGAAAATTATTTCGAGCCGTTAGTTCATGAGCACACGCGAATAGTAAACGGTTGTGAAAACAAACTTGACCTTTTAGCAACAAATATACGTGAGTTAATAACGAGCATCCAAACCGACACAGGGATTAGTGAACACAGGGTTGTCGTAACTAGATTGAATATTGTAATCCCCAAAACCTCCCAAAATAAGCGAAAAATATACCTATTCAAAAAATTACTTAAAAATTCACTCGACGCCTTTCTGAGAGATAATCTCCACTCATTCCAAATTAATAATATAAGTGTAGACTAAATGTGGCTTTAATTGAAAGAAATAGTATCGGAAGCAATTGGCTCTGAGCACTATGCGACTTCACTTCTGAGGTCATCAGTCGCCTAGAACTAAGAAGTAATTAAACCTATCTAACCTTAGTACATCACACACATCCATGCCCGAGGCAGGATTCGAACCTGCGACCGTAGCGTCGGAAGCAATTGAGAGATTTATACCAAATAAATTAACAAACGACGGAGCTGATCATCGATGTTACACAAAACTGATAAAACACTGTTGCAGTAACAACGAATGACACATGACAAATTTAAACAGACGCCAAATCCCCAAGATTGCCGATCTTTTACAGAAGCTCGAAATTTAGCGCGGACTTCAATGCGAGATGCTTATAACAGTTCCCACAACGAAAGTTTCTCTCGAAACCTGGCAGAAAATGCAAAGAGATTCTGGTCGTATGTGAAGTGTGTTAGCGACAAGAACCAATCAACGCCTTCTCTGAGCGATAGCAATGGAAATACTATCGAAGACAGTGCTGCCAAAGCAGAATTACTAAACGTAGGCTTCCGAAATGCCTTCACAAAAGAAGACGAAGTAAATATTCAAGAACTCGAATCGAGAACAGCTGGCAACATAAGTAACGTAGAAGCAAATATCCTCGGAGTAGTGAAGCAACTTAAATCACTTAATAAAAACAAGTCTTCTGGTCCAGACTTTATACCAATTAGGCTACTTTCGAAGTATGCTGATGCTTTAGCTCCATACTTAACAATAATAAATAACAGTTCGCACGACGAAAGATCCGTACCCAAAGACTGAAAAGTTGCACAGGACATGCTAATATTCAAGAAAGGTAGTAGGAGTAATTTACTAAATTACAGCAGCAGGATTTTGGAACATATATTGTGCTCAAAAAACATGAATTACGTCGATGAAAACTGTCTATTGACACACAGTCAACATGGGTTAAAAAACATACTTCCTGTGAAACACGACAGCAAAAACCAATGAAAAAGCGACACTAGAGGAAGACGACAACTTGAAGACTAGAAGGTCGTGGTCCATGAAATTCTTTCTCTTCCTAACGTTTCGTCCGGAACGGCGCTGGACATCTTCGGAGGCGTTGCTTCTCCGTTGATGTTGACGACTGATGAGTCGGACTTCTAAGAGCGACATATGTACTGCAGAAAAAGCGGGCGTGACCAGAGTTATACCTGATAAACAAAGATCATCCTTGTGAAACATAAAATTTAACTACCAGTTGTCGTCTCGTCAAAGATAAAAATCAGTTTTGCGATTCAGCAGAGCTTCTGTCCATATGTCGCTAAGTTTCATAATAAAATTGTCCCTGTGTTTAAACACTGAAATGCCAAACAAACTAGTATTGGCACGCGTACTCAAATACAGAGGTCTGTAAAGAGGAAGAATACGGCGCTACGGTCGGCCACGCCTATATAAGACAACAAGCGTCTTTCGCAGTTGATGGATCGGTTACATCTGCGGCAATGGCGGGTTATCAAGATTTAAGTGGGTTTGAACGTGGTGCTGAAGACGGCGCACGAGCGATGTAACACACCAGTGAACTGGGAATTTTCCCATACGACTCTTTCACGAGTGTACCGAGAATATCAGGAATCCGGTAAAACATCAAATCTCCGACATGGCTGAAGCTGGAAAAAGACCCTACAAGAACAGGATGAACGACGACTGAAGAGAATCTTTCAACGTGACAGAAGTGCAGCCCTTCCGTAAATTGCCTCAGATTTCAATGGTGGGCATCAGAAACCATTCAACGAAACATCATAGATGTGGGCTTTCGAAGCTGTAGGTAAAATCGTTTATCGTTGGTAACAGCACGACACAAAGCTTTGCGCCTCTCCTGCGCCTGTATACACCAACAGTGAACTGTTGTTGACTGGAAACATGTTGCCTGATCGCACGAGTCCCGTTTCAGATTGTATCGAGTGAAACGTCCCCTTTGAAAAATTTATACACGACTGAGCTTAAACTGACACACAATATCTTTAGCGCAACGCAATCTGACTTCCAAAAATCCCTACGAAAGAATGGCCCTGACTAGCATTAACCTATACGTTTCACAAATCACTTACCTCACAAAAATCTTCGTTGCTCATGCTACTGCAATACAGCGAGCGCCACTACTGCCAGCTAAATAAAAGATTCAAACTACTGAAGGCACTAACTACTGATAGGCATAGTTAGCAAATGAAAGATTTTAATAGAGAACAAACAATGTGTTTACCTCACTAGTAATAATAAATATAGCAGTTCATGACACCAATTCTTACAAATTTCAAAACTCCGCCATCTTTCTCCCCACGTCCATCACTGCTGGCGGCTCACCTCCAACTGTGCAACGCTACGCGCTGTTAGCATCCAGCTGCCGCTGCTCAACACTACAATGGCAGACAACAATGCAAACTAAACACAGACTGCGCACAGCACAGCCAGTGATTTTTCATACCGAGCGCTAAGTGGTGTTACCAATAAGAAAACCTAAACAGCCTCCTTGCACGAGCTCATAGACATGTACGGATTTGGAGACAACCTCATGAATCCATGCACCCTGCGTGACAGCAGAGGACTGTTCAAGCTGGTAGGGGCTCTGCAGTGGTGTGAGGCGTGTGCAGCTGGAGTAATATAGGACCCTTAACAGTGAAATGTCCCCTTAGAAAAATTATACAAGACTGTGCTTAAACTGACACATAATATTTTTAGCGCAACGCAATCTGACTTTCAATAATCCCTACAAAAGAATGGCCCTGACTAACATTAACCTATACCTTTCACAAATCACTTACCTTACCAAAAATCTTCGTTACTTGAACTACTGCAATACAGCGAGCGCCACTACTGCCAGCTAAATAAAAGATTAAAACTACGGAAGTCACTCTACTGATAGGCACAGTTAGCAAATGAAAGATTTTAATAGAGAACAAACAATGTATTTACCTTAATAGTCATTATATATATATATATATATATATATATATATATATATATATATATATATATATATATATATATATATATCAGTTCATGACATCATTTCTTACAAATTTCAAAACTACGCCATCTCTCTCCCCACGTCCACCACTGCTGGCGGCTCACCTCCTACTGCGCAACGCTAAACGCTGTTAGCATCCAGCTGCCGCTGCCCAACACTACAATGGCAGACAACAATGCAAACCAGCCACAGACTGCACACGGCACAGCCAGTGAGTTTTCATACAGAACGCTATGTGGCCTTACCAATAAAAAAACATAAACAGCCTACTTACAAAATAACAATAAATAATGAAAGCTTATTTCCGTTAACACAATTTATTAATTAAGTCCCCTGCAACTATAAAAGCTACGAAACAACAAAGCACAAGTGTAATTGTTCTGTGTGTGGCAGTGTTGTTGAACGTACATGTATCTGGCACGGTTCTTCCTCAGAGCGCTACGTGGCGGCGGCGTTACCAATAAAAAAACCTAAACAGCCTACTTACATAGCCCCCATGCTCCCCACAAAAAATTTACAAATTGTTTTGGGCAGTGGCCAATACAGATTTGAAATTTATTTTCGTAATTACAGTAACAAAGAAATCAAATACACACACTTATTGATACAATGTTGGTCAGAAGCTATAATTTTCTCACAGTCCATAAAGACAATCCTGATCGTTCATCACAGTAAAATAGCAGTGTTTTTCTCAAAGACTGAGCAATAAAGGAAAATAGACTCAGAAGTAGTGGATTTCTAAGCAGTCTTGAAGAAGTAGTGTTGTCCTTCCAACGGAAAGACAGTGCTGACTCTTGACATGCAGACAGGTAATGGGCCACAACAGAGCAAACCCACAGCAGAGTCAGTCGAAGTTTTGAAGAATATTGGTAGGTAGGTCAAAACAGAGTAGACCCATTGTAGTCCTGGTACAGATTACGGTATTGGTGGGCCACCAGAGTTGCAGACCCACTGCAGTCCTTGTAGAAATAATGGTATTGGTAAGTCATCAAAGGTGTAGACCCACTTCAGTCCTTGTAGAGATAGCCAGCAACCATCTGTTGCGACTGTGCAGGTGCACAATCACCATCGAAGAGTCTTGCAGAGAATATAGCAAGTCCATCAACTACCACTTATGCACGCACAAAGTTTTTGGAATTGTCCTTAGAACCAACAATGCTGTTAACCAGTCCCTTGCTGAATTATTAACACATGTGCAAACAATATCAGTTCCTACTTCTCACATATTGTCCATATACTACGACCAACAGAAACGTGTGCAGTGAAATGTAACTTACAAGTTACTTAATTTGAACTAGTGTCAATTACAATTTTATAACATCAGAATACAATAACAAAGGTACAAATATATCATTAAAGAACATAACAGTACAGACAACATTTGCAGTAATACAGGCTTTACAAAAGAATCGAAATAACAAATACATCAGTGTTACCAAAATTATGACACAAATACATACATAAAAGATCATAATAACTTTTGAAACCTCAACTTCACATATGAGCATTAGAACAAAACAGAATAAATAATCTGTAAACATCTTTATGAAGTAAATAACATGTTATTAATGCAAATTATATTTGTGCATAACAGTATTCCTCATCATAGTGAATGTAGCTTAGTATTAGAAGAGAAAAAATTCTATGAAACAGTACACAGAGACAGGAAGAAAATAAATACACAAGTGTACACAAACACATAGTGGGATAACACAAAAGGAAAGGACAGGGTTTGTTTTCAGGGTAACATTTGGTACTGCAGTCCAAACCAAAACTTCATTCCATAGATCGTCCCTCTTATTTCAACATTTGCTCCAGCCAAAAAAAATATCCTATTCAAGCATGCTTTCTGTATTCTGTTCACATCCTCTTTCAAAAATAGTTTTTCTCCACTGTACACTACTTTTTTGACCAAATCATTTTCTTATAGCTTCTCAATGCTTTTCTTCCAATTCATCATTGTTAGTTTCTTATATAGTCTACTCCTTCTTAAGCTAACTTAAACCTACTGAGCTCAGATGCTAAACTAAGGGACGATGCATTGCAGCAACACAAAACAATTAACACAAACAGCAATGACAAAAAAATTGGTAAAAACAGGCAGCTATATAGGACTTAGCAAAGCAAATGCAACATTACAACTAATATGAAGCAATGAACAGCAACAAGAAAAATAAATCAGTAGTAAAACTGGCTTAACAGAGTAACACAAAGTGAAATTCAGTAACACTATGCCTGGCAAAAAGCATCAGCAAATGCAATAACTAATATCTAAACATGACAAAGGTCAAGCAGAAAAATATTACAGTAAAGACAACAATGTAGAAAAGGCAAATGTCTATTCACATATTAATATCAGTAATTAAAGTGGTGCACCACAAAACTAATTCTAAAAAAGATATTACCAAGTAGATGAAAAGAAAATTAAGTATGCAGTAACTGTTATTAATCCCTTCTTATTGTTCTTTCCTTTCCAAGTGCTCCTTTTTTGAAGAACGTGGATCATAAAATGATTATTTAATAGAACTGTTGACAGAAAGTGTTCACATTAGCAAATGCATTTAATTTTATTTTATAAAACCAATGCTGCAACACAGCTGGAAACCAGATATCAAATGAAATAAGCAACTACAAATATCATTCAATAGTCATGTGAGATTTCATAAGTTAGTACAAATTCTCTCAACTCTCGTAGAAAGACGCTAGTCATTATCAGGTGTGCAGATGTAAGAAAGTATCTTTCCAAGTAATGAGCGTGTCTTTTTTGCGATGCTTTCTACAAAGGAATGTCAATAGCGAGGATAATTGCCTTTCTTTTTTTTTACCTAATGGCTTTCTTTTGTCAGATGCTGTTGCGCAGCTGGTTGCCTACGACGCATTATGTACAGGTGGTCACTTAACTGTCTTACCGAAATATTTACGTCACCAGTTTCCACTACAGTGACAGTCTCATATAAAAAATTTCACAGGTCAAGAATTTGTGTTATTTATCTGTAGAAACAAAATCCTATTGATATAACAGTGTCCAAAAAATATTCGTCGTCATTGTAATACATTCACGCATTTACACACATTTCATAACTCTTAATGTACGATTCTTGGTTTCCAATATCCTTTTTCACAAGTCAGAGCCCCTAACCACTACTCATTATTCCTTGCTTTATTCGTCGACACTTCTTCAATATTTCATCATAATAAATACGTAGCATAATCAAATTCCTCATATATCATCAGCTTATTGATCATAAACATACCACAACAGCGTAATACACATCGTCATCATTGCATCATAAAATAGAAGCCAAATCTCAAAATCGTCATAGCTTCCTCCAATAATTTCAAAACCTAAAAAAATTCTCAGCTCATTTCAAAGGTGTCATCTTCCTCAAAGGTACTTTAAAAATCATGATCCCATACCAAATAAATCATTGAAAGCTCTCATAGTATCACAATGGATCCGAAAAAATGTGGACATTTCACAAAGTACAGAAAATATACAATTTCATAAGTGTGAAGTTATCCAGATGTATAATTGCATAAACATGTGTCACTGTCGTAGTAAAATAAATGTTTGTCTCTCTCAGTTAAATGATCAGATAGCTGTGTAAAGTTGAACAAGCAAATACTATATTAAGTAGGGCTCCTTGTGCTTGCCAAACACATGGTACACAAAGTAAGCGTGTACCCCCCTGAGGATTAATGTAATTATACCCTCAGGTGTTACAGATTACAGGAATGGAGTGAAATGTATCACAGAAAACTTTCTACGTAATTCAAAAATCTTGAAAAATAAATGGTTCAAGTACAAAATTAATCACTCAAATGTGTGTCCTGTAGCGCTAAATGTGCGTCTTCCTGTAAGATAATTCTGTGGAAGTGTCATAGTTATCGTCCTCCGGAAGCTAAGTTCTGCAGAAGTCAATGTACTTACCTCATGATAAACAAAAGTGAAATGCTTTGCGTATAAATATCTTAGTTATTACGCTTATTGCCGTGATGAAGAAAGTACTGTGCTGTAACGTATTGTTGTGCTACGGAAAAGGCTGTCTCGTTGTTCCTATACCACAAAAGTTACTACTAGCACATGTTTTCCTTTCCAGGAGAATTCAGAAAAACAGTGCAGATATAAAACAGAAACACCGCAAAACCAACATTGTAAATTGTCACTCATTAGTAGCGTCGTGATAAAATCGTGTAGCTGTCACATAAACTAACCACTGTGTCATCTGGTATCTCACAGAAACTACTTTAAATCCAGAATGTATTTTCAAGTAAACCAAAATATTGCATTAAAATCTCATTCGCAGTACTGGTAAATGTTCTAAGTATGTGAGCCTTATAGTCGTTACGTAATCGTGCAACTAACAAGCGAGAATGTATAAACAGAATAACACTGTGTCGTCTGTTCACAATAACAATGCATTCGTAATTTCTGTTTAAATACGTTCTCTTGGTTCTTGCCTGGATATTTAACTTCTAACATTGTTGCATGTTAACAGATTCTAAGTCTGACAAAGCATATTAGTAATGTAAAGAGAAAAGTTATGTGGCAAAGACAAAGTTAAAAAGCAGATTATCTTTCAATAAACGATTTTACATATGAAATGTAGTACAATCCTTTACTCTTCCTAGTGCTCAGAGTTAACCTGAACGCAATTATCATGCGATATACGTCGGTAAAGAATACTGGAATTTTTCTCAAGGTTAGCGTCTATGTTATTTTTGTCTGAGCCAGCCGGCGCACGCGGCTGCCTGCGGTGTGAGTCATTGTCTGTCTCTTTGTTGGCGCGCGCCGTTATTGGGATTAGGAGACCTAACTTCTACAAATTCAGCTTGCCGGAAGAGCCCTGCCCTGTTTGAAGTTCGCCAGTTCTGATGGAATTCAGGTCTGTCGTTTTGTCGGTAGTTTACATAGTTTCTTGTTTGTCGGTCATGTGGTGGAGAATTTCTCCCTGAATCGCAAGTGCGTGGTGGACCGTTGGGTCTAAAGTTAGTCTGTCTCCCTTGATAGTAATTATTTTGGTTCCCATATTGTCTGTTCCTATGGTTTTCTCTGTCATATTCATTATTACGGAGATGCGATCTTTCTCTGTAATTATTACTACTCTGCCAACTGTTAACATACGGGTGGTGTTAGTTTTGGTCACGATTTGTGTTGTGAGAATAGCCTTGTCGTGTCCAGTTATAATTTCTTTCATCCCGGAATTGCGACGGATGTGACCTGTAATTGTTGTGTTCCTGTTTTCGCGTTGCGCGATTGTCAGTGTCAATTTCCAGTTCTTGTAAGAGTCCCTGAAAAGCTTCAGTGTCGTCTTTGCATCATCCTGCTAAAATAATATGTCGTAAATGTTCAGGTAATTTAATTAAGCAAATGCGGATGAGTTCTGAGGGGCTGTATGGGTTTGACGGGTACTGATTCTTGTGCAACATGTCTTCAAAATATTTCACAAGACTGGAAAACTCAGATTGTTCGAAATGGTTCATCATTATGATGCTACGTTTTACTCGGTCTTGTGTGGCTTGAGACCAATATACTGAGAGGAGGGCATGATAAAATTCTCCTTCACTGTGACAATCGTGAATGACCGATCGCGTTCATACAGCTGGTTCATTCTCCAAGTAGCCACAAATAAATTCTAATCTGTGCTCTAATGACCAGTTGGGAGGAAAACAATGAGAGAATTGATGGAGCCACGCTGGTGAATGAATGTCGTTGCCAGAATTCTTAAATGTTTTGAATTTACGTGTAGTAATGAACAGCTTATAGTCAAAATCATCGTGTCGACGGGTAGCATACCGGTCATTGTTACGTCGTGTCGGCGGTTCCATCTCAAAATTCGGTGTACCTTGCCAATTTCTTTCATAATTTCCGAAGTTTCCTGTGTTATTATTTTGTGGTTGTTCTAAATTTCTATGTCCCTCTTCACGCACTGGAGCGCGAGTGCCCTCTGAAATACGTAATTCTTGTATTACTTGAGCCAACTGATCTTGCACTTCCCGCATTTCTCTTTTGTACTGTGTGTTGATTTGATTTTGATTCTATTCGAATTTTCTAATTTGTTCATACTCTTCAGTGTCAGTGAAGGCTACAGGTTTCGTGTCATTCAGATCATCATCTACCTTTGTAGATAAGTTAGTGAACTGATCTGATCCAACACTTGTTGGCTTGTTGTTGTGAACTATCTTAGCAAATATGCAGTTGCAGTCCCACGATGGATTAGGTCGCGTAGTACCGTTCACGCTTTGCCATCTAATTTTGTGCTCGGAAGGTTTGCATGAGGTGTTGGGTACAGGCATCGTATCACAGTTTACGGCTCAGGGCTTTGACAATTTTGTACAGACAGTGGTATCACTACCCCTACCAGTGCTCCGTTTCATCCCCGGTCTGCGCGTGCATTCGAGCAACAGATGAACAAACTACGTGCCTCCCACACGCGGGAGTTAGCGCAGCTGCCCTTCCTCTGAACGTACCGCCCCCAGCACCGCTACGGGGCGTCGCTGGCGGAGCTTCTACATCGTTAGCGCCACTGCACACTGTTCGAGTTGCTGCATCCACCACGGCGCCCGGCAACTCCCATGTTCCGAAGTATCGCTTTTCAGAGTTTTTGGCCGCACCAGTCACTGTGAGAGAAGAACGATTCTTCGAAATTTGGGAGCTCGGATGTATTTATTTCAAGGACCTGCTGGGTTACCGCACCGCCTTCATAACCAGATTCATGCTTGTCCATTGCGAGTTTCTTCCGCAGATTTTCCGTCCCGAGATTCGCATATTACTGGTATCTTGCGTCGTCGACATCGTCGCCGCCGCCGCCGCCGTCATCATCGCCACCCTCTCCGTTTTCCGTCGGACCGACTCAGGAAGAGGGTGGGCGCTTTTGTGGTTATCTGACCGTGTTCCCCTCGAGCGCAGGTCATAGGTCGGTGCGCCACCAGGGCCTCCGCGTCGGCCTCAATTGCGGCTCTCGGCTCCTCCGTCACCCAGCTTCCTGCCTCACCCTACCCCCCCCCCCCCTCCGCCCAACTCCCAATTGTCGTAAAAGGGCTCCCTATACGACAACGATGCGGCATTTTGGAAGGGGGGGGGGGGGGAGGAGGAATGTGCACTCCTAAGCATCGACTGCACACCGCAGCGCTGCGAAACTGCATCAAGAAGGCGCTAACCCGCGCGCCAATGAAGAAAGCGGGCAGCGCCACACCCCCACGAAGACAGAGTTCAGCGCCCCCTGTCAACGCTGACTTAACCAGCCTCCCAACACTGATCGGTGCACCGCGTTCGCAGACTTTGAAAGCATCAGTACTGAGTAACAGCAGAGTTTCTGTAAAGTTTGGAAGACCGAGGATGAAACGGAGCATTGGTGAGGGCAGTGATGCCATTGTCTGTACAAAACTGTACGAAGTCCTGAACCGTAAACTGTGATCTGTTGCCTGCAACCAACACCTCATGCAAACCTTCCGAGCATAAAATAGATGACAAAGTGTGAACGGTACATCTTCGGCGTAACTCGAGAGGGTTGCGCCCTTCGATATTATTGTCGTTAATATCGAAGTGCTAGGAGTTTCAGTGATCGCTGCAGCTGCCTTTGTCCCGAGCCTTTGCCGCCGTTGGTCCCAGCCGCCGCTGCCGCCGCCGCCGGTTCCCACCGCCGCCGCCGCCGCCGCCGCCGGTCTCCCGCCTACGCCGGTTGCCGCCATCGTATCCGGTTCCTGCCGCTGCTGCTGTTGCCGACCGCCGCCGACGCCGCCGCCGCCGCCGCCGCCGCCGGCGCCGCATCTGGTTCCTGCCGCCGCTGCCGCTGCTCGCCGCCGACGCCGACGCCGTTTCCCGCCGCCGCCGCCGGTTTCCCCCAGCCCCACCCTCCACTCCGACATCCTCTCCCGCATTCCCCTCACCCGGTTTGGTCCCCATGCCTCCCTTGCCCCTGCTCCCCCCCCCTCCTCATCCCGACAACCCCAGCCGCCCCGTCGCCCACCGACCCTCACTGCCGTGATCACTCGGCTTAGCCCGATGATCACGGAGGAGGAGGTGTTGGCGGAGCTGAAGGCCCATCCCTATCTAGAGGTTCGAGCTGTCCGCCGGATTCACAATCCAGCCGGCCCCACCCGCCTCATGCGGGTGTTCTCCGAGCATGCTCCCTCCATAGACCTCCTCCTCAAGGAGGGTGCCCTCCTTTTCAACCGCCGTTATAAGGTCGACCCCTCCCGCTCCCTTCCACAGTCCATCCGCTGCCAGAGGTGCTTGCGCTATAATGCACATCCTACTTCTGAGTGCCGCGAGGCCCCCGTCTGCCCGCACTGCAAAGAAGCACACTTCCTCCGACAGTGCCCCAACCTTCAGTCCCCCCCCTCCTGTAACACCTGTAACCTCCAACACCCAACCTACTCCCAAAAGTGCAATGCCCGACCCCCTCCCTCCGCTCCTGAACTCACTGTCCCTGTCCGCCCCTTGGATGCCCCCACCCCTCCCGGCAATTCCCTCCGTCCCCCCCCCCCCCCACAGCTGAGGACATCATCCGCTTTGTAACCGTTGTCCTTCAGAACATCCACCCCTTTCAGCGCCCCCACACCCTCCAGCAGATATCCCTTGCCGCCCGTTCCGTCTTCCAGCTCAACACTTACGCCACCTACTCCCATAACAAGGCCCATTTTACCTTCTCCCGTCTCGACACCCTCGTCTAAATTCCCACTATGGCGCGACAGCAACGTATCCTGTTTAACAACATCCGTTCACTTCCTGTCAACAAGAATCTCCTTATGCATACCCTCACCACCCACCGCGTGGATGCCTTCCTCCTAAACGAAACATTTCTCCAGCCCCACCATACTGTCCATACTTCGCCCTACCTCCTTCACCGCTCTGACAACCCCCTCCCGATAGCGCGTGGCGGAGTTGCCATTGGCCACCATCGCCAGATCCCTGTTCGGCTCCAACCCCTCCTTCCCAACCCCACGGAACACCTGATCCTTAGTCTATTCTTCCCCGGCCTCACCGTTACCTGCGCCACCATCTATGTCCGCCCCTCTGCCCCTATTCCTTTTGACTTCCTTTCCCACATCGACCGTACCTTCTCCTCCTACGTGATTGCCGCAGATCTCAATATCCATAGTCGCTCCGCCACCCAGTTACGGCGGTGGCATCGGTTCCTCGCCACCATCCAAGGAGATGTCCTTCCTCTTCCCCAACACACCCGCCCTGAATCCAATACCACACCCGATGTCGTCCTAGCCTCCCCCAACCTCCTTGGCCGCATAGCGGTGGACGTCCTCGACCCTATTGGCAGTGACCATCTCCCTGTCCTTACCATATCAGACGGTCGTCGCCCCCGTCCCGATCCTCGCCTTGACCCTCCCCCCAAGTATGTCCATGATTACTCCCGTGCCGACTGGAATGCATACCGGGATACCCTTACTACCCGAGTCGATAGCCACCCCCTCACCTACCACCGCCCACATGACATAACCCATACCGCATCCTTTCTCCAGCAGACCTTGTCTGAGGCCGTGGAGGCCCACATCCCTACCGTCGCCCTCCACCCGCACCGTCCCACTTTACCCCCACAGGCCGTCATCCTCCTTCGAGAATCCCGTCGTCTCTACCGTGCCTTCCTCCACACGCGTGACCGGGACACACTACAACGCCACCGGCAACTCCAGAGACACATCCGGAACTTGCTCGCGGCTAAGAAACGCCGGGACTGGCGACAGACATGCACCCGTCTTAATGCTACCCTACCTATTAACTCGTCCAAATACTGGTCAGCCTTCCGCCGCCTTACTGGATCAAACCCCCCCCCCCTTACTATCCTCTCCTTCATAATGACAATCCCTTTCCTGACAACCTTAGTAAGGCCAACCATTTTGGCTCCTACCTCACCGATGTCTTTACCATCCCTGACGATCCCCAGTTCGATTATTCCCTCTTCCCCGATGTCCGCGATCGAACTGACACCTCTATCCCTCCACTAGCTCCTGGCTTCCAGTACTTGGACAACATTACACACACTGAACTCAATAACCCTATAACTACTCAAGACATCATCGATATACTCCGCACCAAACGCAACACTGCTCCTGGTCACGACCGTGTTACTTACCGTCACCTCCGTGAAGCTCCCACCCCCTTCCTCTCCACCCTGGCCAGGCTGTACAATGTGGTCTTGTCCACCGGCTTCTACCCCGACCTGTGGAAAACCTCCCGGATCCTGATGTTCCTCAAACCCGATAAACCACCTTCCGCTGTCTCCTCCTACCGTCCTATAAGCCTTACCTCGGTCTTCAGCAAGGTCCTGGAATCCATTCTAACCCGCCGCATCCACCAGCATCTCCACCGGCACCGCTTCCTTCCCTCCACCCAATGTGACTTTCGACCATCCTTCTCTGCCGATGACCTTCTCCTTCACCTCACTCACCTCCTCTCTGAACAACTCAACTCCCGTCGCTCCGCCATATTCCTCTCCCTTGACCTTGAACGCGCCTATGACCGTGTGTGGCATTCTGGTCTCATCTTCAAGCTCCAAACCTTCGCTCTTCCTATTAACTACGTCCGTCTGATCGCCTCCTTCATTTCCCACCGCCCTTCCTATGTCACTATCCACAACACTGATTCCTACACCTTCTACCCCTCTGCCGGTGTGCCCCAAGGTTCCGTCCTTTCCCCTCTTCTTTACCTTCTTTATACGGCGGACATGCCTCCACCTGCACCCCCCCTTCACCTTCTCCAGTACGCCGATGACACCGCCTTCCTTGCCCTTGCCCCCACCCTGCAACGCTCCCAACACCTTCTCCAAATCCCATCTGGACCGGTTCACCTCTTGGTGTAACCAGTGGTTGCTCAAGGTCAATCCTTCCAAGACCCAGGCAATCATCGTAGGCAAAACCACCCCTTCCTTCCGTCTCCTTGATTTCTATCTTACCATTTATGGCCGTCCTATTAACCTCACACCCACCCTCAAGTACCTTGGCGTCACCCTTGACCGTCGCCTCTCCTGGACCCCTCATCTCCGGACAATCCAAGCCAAGGCACGCTCCCGACTCCACCTCCTGAAGCTCCTTTCTGGCCGCACATGGGGTCTGGACCCCTCCACCGTCCTCCACACCTATAAATCTCTCATCCGCCCTATCCTCTGTTATGCCCATCCCGCCTGGATCTCTGCCCCGCCTACCTTTTACAAATCCCTTCAAATCCTTGAACGGCATGCACTCCGCCTCGCCTATCGCATCCGCCTCCCTTCCCCCACGCGGCTCCTCTATGACCTCATCCCCTTCCCACACCTCCTCCTCTTCCTCCAACGGATACGGATCCTCTACACCTCCCGCAAGCTTGATCCTCCCCACCCACTTGTCTCTTCCATCCTCTCCCACCCCAACCCACTGCCGCGCCTGTACTCCTGTATCCCACCTGCTCTCCATCTTCACACTCTCCACACCCTCTCCCAAGGTGGCTTCCGCCGACTCCCCCTCCCGGATGATGCCCTCCTCCCCTCCATCTACCCCTCCTACCAACTTTGAGCCTTGCCTTCCCCTCTCCTCTCATTTTCCTGTGGGCACCCTCTCTCCCTTCTCTCCCTCCCTCTCTCCCTCCTTCCATCCTTACCTCCCCTCCCCCTCTCCCTGGGCTTCCACCCCCCTCTTTTCGTTTTCTCCCCTCCTCCTCCCTGGCATCCTATCTCCCCCTCCCTCCCTCCCTCCCCCTGTTTTTTCCCTTGGCAGGCCCCCAGCTTCTCGGTGTGGACAGTGCCCCTGCAAGCGCCGAAGCCCATCTCCGCAGTGTCCGTGTCTTTCGTCCCGTCTGTACCTCGAGTGTTTCTTCGTTTTCTGCTCCACCGTTCACCTGTGCTAGTGTTCTCTGTTCCGTGCTGTGCTGCCCGTTTTTTTAAAACTGAAACAGTGCTGCGTCGGTGAACGACTTCACTTCTTTTTATTCTCTGTTGTCTTCTGATTTTTGTCCTCCATGTCTGTGTTTTGAGATTATGTCTTCCTGTTTTTATCTCTTGTATGTTTCTTGTGGCCGAAGAGCGGCATATTAGGCCGCTGCCGGCCTACCTTTGTAGGTATAAAATGACAATAAAGGAAAAAAAAATGAACGGTACTATGCTACGTAATAGATAGCTGTGAGGACAGTGCTCGAGTCGTGCTTGGGTAGCTCAGTTGGTAGCGGATTTGCCCGCGGAAGGCAAAGGTCCCGAGTTCGAGTCTCGGTCCGGCACACAGTTTTAATCTGCCAGGAAGTTTCATATTAGCGCACACTCTGCTGCAGAGTGAAAATCTCATCAAGACGATACTTAGCCTGCGTGTTGCTGGTAGAACTAGTGTCAAACTTATTGCATGAACGAGGCACAGGAAAGAGATCAAGCCACTTCATAACGAGAAGTTAAGTTACGTTTCTTTCGTTGTTAGAAATGAAGTGTACCTTTACTGTGGAAGTGTACGGGCAGATCATTTTCGATTCCTGTGTCCAGTCACCGCAACTTTTCTCCTTCCTTGTGTCTGTGCTTACTCCCGTGGTAGCCGACACAAAAATACTAATACTTATATTAATAAAATGAGGGACTCATAATATTTTTCAGGCTTGGTTGTATCACAAGTTTGGTGATCCTTTCAACGGATTCTGTGTCTCCGAGACAATAGAGTTGCCTGATGATTCATATTTAGAAATTTTCCCTTGTCTCGTGTGGTAAATCTTTTATAGTGACTCCGTGGACGAAATAATGTTAGCTAAAGGTGTTGGTGAAGGCACCTGGAGTGAAAGAAAATCAACATTGTAATTTGAGTAGCTAATAATGCGGCCGTGCGTCAGAAATGGATCCCTCTTATGTGCTTTCGCTACTCATTGTTTGTCTTTGACATTCTGAACTGTTCTTACAAAATATAAACACAGTTTTGTTCCAAGGGCAACATTCTCACAATTAGAAAATTTTACTATGTTTTTTTTTTAATTTTTTAATTTTACTGATACAATCGAAAATATTCACAGGATTGCTTGTATTTATTTACAGTGGTTCACTCATAGGTGTTGTTAGTAAGCGAATGTATGATAAGCCACGACTGATAAAGCCGCGACGCTCTCAATGACTGTATGCATAAAAATCGATAATATTCTAGTGTTAACACTGTTTAGTTTGACAGGGACCTACACAGCTACAAATTAAGTTACATCAATCGTGATTACTTAAATGCTATAATGAACAGCACTTATACATATTACAGTCACTGTATCGAGAGAGTATCTCAACTAGAAAAATGAGGTGGGATTTCTCTAGTGTTGCCGTAAATATCTACGTGAGAGGTAATTCTGAAGGAAGTGTTGGCGCAACCTCTCTGTTAAGCCACGGGAGGTCACATGATTTCAGCACATTTACACGCATATTCCTCAAAACATCGTATGGTGCACGGAGGTGGGTGCCTTGTACTGCTACTGCTTATTTCGTTTCCTGATCCACTCGCAAACAGAGCGAGGGACAAACGACTGACTCTGTGCCTCATAAGAGCCCTAATTGCTCTTATCTTCGGATCATTACGGGAAATATGCTTTGGTTACCGTGGAATCTTTCTGTAGACAGCTTCAAGCACCAGTTCTCTTTCTTTTCCCCGTAGTGTTTCGTTTTCCCTCCAGAGTTTCAAATGTGAGTTCACAAAGCATTTCCATAATAGTAGCATGTTGATCGAGTCTACCGGTAACAAACCTAGTGGCTTACCTCCGATTGATTGGATGTCTTCCTTTGATCCGACGTAGTGTGGATTCCAAACACTCGAGGAGCAATCAAGAATTGGTCGCATTAGCGACTTATATGCGGTCTGAGTCGAAACAAGGCCCCGGGAGTAGACAACATTCCATTATAACTACTGACGGCCTTGGGAGAGCCAGTCCTGACAAAACACTGTCATCTGGTGAGCCAGATGTTCGAGACAGGCGATATACCCCCAGACTTCAAGAAAAATATAATAATTCCAATCCCAAAGAAAGCAGGTGTTAACAGATGTGAAAATTACCGAACTATCAGTTTAATAATCCATGGCTGCAAAATACTAACGCGAATTATTTACAGACGAATGGAAAAACTGGTAGAAGCCGACCTCGGGGAAGATCAGTTTGGATTCTGTAGAAATGTTGGACCACGTGAGGCAATACTGACCTTACGACTTATCTTAGAAGAAAGATTAAGGGGAGGCAAACCTACGTTCCTAGCATTTGTAGACTTAGAGAAAGCTTTTGACAATGTTGACTGGAATACTTTCTTTCAAATTCTAAAGGTGGCAATGGTAAAATACAGGGAGAGAAAGGCTATTTACCATTTGTACAGAAACCAGATGGCAGTTATAAGAGTCAAGGGGCACGATAGGGAAGCAGTGGTTGGGAAGGGAGTGAGACAAGTTTGTAGCCTCTCCCCGATGTTATTCAACCTGTATATTAAACAAGCAGTAAAGGAAACAAAAGAAAAAATTGGATTAGGTACTAAAATCCAGGGAGAAGAAATAAAAACTTTGAGATTCACCGATGACATTGTAATTCTGTCAGAGACAGCAAAGGACTTGGAAGGGCAGTTGAACGGAATGGTCAGTGTCTTGAAAGGAGGATATAAGCTGAACATCAACAAAAGTAAAACGAGGATGATGGAATGTAGTCGAATTAAGTCAGGTGATGCTGAGGGTATTAGAGCAGGAAATGAGACACTTAAAGTAGTAAATTGAGTTCTGCTATTTGGGGAGAAAATTATCTGATGATGGTCGAAGTAGAGAGGGTATAAAATGTAGACTGGCAATGGCAAGGAAGGCGTTTCTGAAGAAGAGAAATTTGTTAACATCGAGTACAGATTTAAGTGTCAGGAAGGCGTTTCTGAAAGTATTTGTATGGAGTGTAGCCATGTATGGAAGTGAAACATGGACAATAAATAGTTTGCACGAGAAGAGAGTAGAAGCTTTCGCAATGTGGTGCTACAGAAGAATGCTGAAGATTAGTTGGGTAGTTCACCTAATTAATGATGAAGAATTGAATAGAATTGGGGAGAAGAGGAGTTTGTGGCACAACGCGACAAAAAGAAGGGACCAGTTAGTAGGAAATGTTCTGAGGCATCAAGGGATCGCAAATTTAGCATTTGAGGGCAACGTGGATGGTAAAAATCGTAGAGGGAGACCAAGAGATGAATACACTAAGCAGATTCAGGAGGATGTAGGCTGCAGTAGGTACTGGGAGATGAAGGAGCTTGCACAGGATAGATTAGCATGGAGAGCTGCATCAAACCAGTCTCAGGACTGAAGACCACAACAACAACATGCGGTCTTCTTTATGGGTGAGCTGCATTTTCCTAAAATTCTTCCATTATACTGAAGCTGACCACTCGTCTTCCCTACTACATCAGTAACGTGTTCACCCCATTTCATATCGCTTTGCTGAATTACACCTAGGTATTTAACCGTCGTTCACAATGGAAGCAGCATACAACCGTTATAGTTTTCGAACATTACGTGATTGGTTTTCTTACTCACCTGCATTAACTTACAGTTTTCTACACTTAATACAAGCTGTTATTCATCACACCAAATGGAAACTTCAACTAAGTCGTCTCGTAACGTACTACCATCACTTCTGTATCTCTGCTAACGAAGAATCAAGTTGTGTTAACACCACTCCCATAGTTACGACTGTCGGGCTCGCTCGGTAGTAACAAGAACTGTTACGTCAATGTTACTATCAAAATACGCGCGATAAGGATATCAGGATCCCAGACTAGTACAATGATAATCAATAATGAACGACAAATAAGCGGGGTTTTACGTGGCGACCAGTAAACAGAGCCGCTTGCGAATCTGTCAGAGCGACAGCTAAAGCACTGTCGAACACGTGTCCCCGACCAAAACCGATTTGGCACTGACCCGCTAACAGGATTTGTGCGCTGGGCACGAGGCTGACGAGGCTAAATGGCGCTTTTGTGGTGCCTCTGCAACCTGCGGGCTGTGAAGCTGCCGCGATTGCCTGGCGTCGACAGCGTATTGACAGCGTGATCGTTAAGTGGTATTCGTCAGTAGCTGCACCCGTTTCAAATTCCAGTGAATGCCTCCACAGTTAGTGAAGGCCTGTGTGTGGTTATTATTTCATATGCTGTTAATGTACTGAAGCGAAGAATGTAAAAACGTGCGAACTTAGTTTCAGTACACAACACACACTGAAGAAGGAAATAGCTTAAATGGACATGGGCGTGAAACACCACTTCCGTGTAATATTTCATTTTCTACACTCTCATACCTGCTGTATCCATACCTCTTACAACCACGTGCAGTCACTGTCGGCACTTGATTTTGAAGCACAGTTACTGTATTTTGCCTTTGTATTTGAATGCTGACTCACAAAGACAGCAACAGTGAGTAGTGTTGCCAACACTACACACATGTTGAACACACAATGAACATTTCACGAGAAGTGTTGTAATTAGCGTGAGTGAGAAAACGCCGGAAATGTGCCATCTTAAGTATGGGAACCGAATGAACAGATCTCCAGGACCACACTCATGGACTACTAACACAGGAAATCGCCACGGAAACTGCTTCATAAATAGAAGAAGAGAAACGCATTTGGCAAAAAAGAAACTGCCAACCATTTAGATCCAAAGACGGAACATACCTCCATGAATACTGAAGTGATCCGACGTTTCGGCTGTGTTGCAGTGGCCTTCCTCAGAGAAATGTGTGATTATCTCGAGAATATGTACCTCCCTACAACTAAACCTTAATCTTCATGATTACTCTGCAATTCACTATCAGGTGCCGCACACAGGGTTCATCGTACCACCTTCAAGGTCCTTCTCTACCGTTACACTCTCAAAGAGCATTCGCGAAAAACGAACATACAAACCATTCCGTGAGAGCTCTGACTTCTCTTATTTTATTATGGTGATAATTTCTCCCTATATAGGTGAGCTTCAACAAAATATTTTCGCATTAGCAGGGGAAACATGATGATTGAACTTTCGTGAGAATATCCTGCCGCATCAAAAAACCCCTTTATTTTAATAACTATCACCCCAATGTGCGTATCATGTCCGTGCCACTCTCTACCCAATTTCGCGATAATACGAAACGATATATCCTTCTTTGAAGTATTTATTTCTCTTCCATCAATACTATCTTGACCGGATCCAATACCGAGCAGTAATCCTTCAGAATATTACGAACACAAGTAGTGTACGGAGTCTATTTAGTAGACCTGTTGCCATTTCTAATTGTTGTCCCAGTTAATCGCAGTATTTGGATCACTTTCTCCGCAACATTATGCGCATGGTCATTCCGATTTAAGTTATTCATAATTTTAATTCTTAAGTAACATCAGTAACAGCAGAGGGGCTATTACACTTCCTTGGAGATCGCCAGATATTTTTTCTGTTGCACTGCATGACTTTCCGTCAGTTACTACGAACTACGACCTTTATGACAGGAAAACAGGAATCTAGTCGCACAACTTAGACGATACACTGTAGAAACACAATTTGATTGAAAGTCATTAGTGAGGACCGGTGCCAAAAGACTTCTGGAAATTTAAAAATAGGGGACCAGTAAGACATCTCAGATCGATAGCATTCTTTCTTCATGAGAATAAAGTTGTGTTTCACAAGAACGGTATTTTCTGAATCATTGTTGGCTATTTATCAGTAAATCGTTTTTTTTTCGAGGTAAATTATAATGATTGAACACAGTATATGTTAGAAAATCCTACTGAAAATCGTCGTTAGTGATACGGATCTGTAATTCAGCTGATTACTCCTATATCCCTTCTTGGGTATTGCTGTGACCTGTGCACTTTCCAGCCCTTATATCTTCCGATGAGGGAGCCGTTGTATATGATTACTCAGTGCGGAGCTGCTGAATCAGCGGACTCTGAAAGGAACCTGTCTGGTATACTGTCTGGTCTCGAGGCCTAGCCTTAATTAAGTGTTGGCTGCTGAGGTGTGTGATGGTGCATTGACGTGATGGAAAAGGACTTTCTTGCGGTCCAATCGCCGGCATTTTTCTTGCAGCTCGGTTTTCGAACGATGAATAATATGAACCTGAAATAGTTTTACCCATTTCCAGATAGTCGATGAGGATTATCCCTTGTGAATCCCAAATGACAGTCGCCTTAACCTTTCCGGCCGAAGGAATGGTCTTCGCCTTTTTTGATGCAGATTCTCCCTTGGTAACCCATTGCTTAGATTATTGTTTGGTCTCAGGAGTATAGTAATATATCCATGTTTCATCCACAGTGACGAAACGACGCTTAAAATCCTGCGGATTCTTCCTGAACAGCTGAAAAACTATCCTTGCAACACTTCACACGATTCCGTTTTCGGTCAAGCGTGAGTAATCGCGGAACCCATCTTGCGGATAGCTTTCTCATGTCCAATTGTTTATGCAAAATATGTAACCGTTCATTCGAGATTCCCACAGCCCTATCAATCTCACGCACCTTAACTCTTCTGTCATCCATCACCAAATCATGGATTTTATCAATTATTTCTGGAGCCGTGACATCCACACAGCGTCCAGAACGTTCAGCATCACTTGTGCCAATATGGCCTCTCCGAAAATTTTGAAACCACTTATATGCTGTTCTAATCGAAGGTGAAGAGTCAGCTTAATGTTTATAAAGCTTCACGTTAGTCTCCTGAGGCGTTTTGCCTTTCATAAAGTAGTGTTTAATCAGCACAAGAAATTCTTTTTCGACCATTTTTTTGACGTTCACTCGATTTCCTCGATTCACACGAATGCCAAACAAAAAGAAATAGACCAAAATGGCTGAAACTTCGTGTGCGTTCGTTATAAAGATGCTACTAACTAAACATGACGTAGATACGCGCCGGTGGTGCCATCTCTCGGACTTTGCACGGACTTGCCCCTAGTATCTCCACTTTTAAGTCACTCAAGTTGGCAGTTGTTCTTCATTCGAGTTCTGGAATACATATTAGGATGTTGCATACAACATTGAAAGTAGTCTACTTTGTCTATTTTTAATCGCTTATGGCATATGGTATTATTTTTTTTTTTTTTGGGAAACTCTTATGATTCAAAACAATTATTTTTGTCTCAGAAACGGGTTCCTACAGCAATATGTGATGTAAGTTTGCGAATCTCTTGTTGACTCCTGTTCAGTTATCTGGGAATTCTGACATTGGCTTCACAGTGCATACATTCATTAACGTCGTTTACTGTTAACAATATCAGCTTATTCCCAAGAGTCAACATCTTTCATTGGTTTAATACTAGGCGGAAGTGCAATCTCTGTTTGGAATGAACCTCCCTAACCTTTGCGCAGAAAGGCGTGCAGTATTCTGCTGCATCCATTTTCAAAAAGCTGCCTCAAGAGTTCAAAGCTCTTAATAATAATCCATGCATTTTCAAGTCTAAACTGCAGAGTTTCCACATCGCTCACTTCTATTCTGCCGATGAACTGCCGGAGAAATTAAAAATTAAGCTAATTCCTGTGTTACGTTGTTAATCCCATTTATTTAAACTTGCAGCTTGTCATTTGTGTAGGATTCATATATGTTGCCTTTTATATCTTATTTCTATTCTGCTATATATTCGCCGGCCGTGGTGGCCGAGTGGTTCTAGGCGCTACATTCAGGATCCGCGCTACCGCTACGGTCGCAGGTTCGAATCCTGCCTCGGACATGGATGTGTGTGATGTCCTTAGGTTAGGTTAGGTGTAAGTAGTGCGAAGTTCTAGGGGACTGATGGCCTCAGAAGTTAAGTCCCATAGTGCTCAGAGCCATTTGAACCACTTTGCTACATATTCATGTTCTGACTCGTTCCATGACCACGGGGACTTGCTCCTCAGTTTGGCCCTCCGCAACATTACATATAAAATAAGTAAGTAAAAATCAGTGCTTCTTCACAACTATTGATTCTCAAATACGGTACTGCATCAGCCATAAATCTCTTATTGAGTACCAGGTGCATCTCTACGTAAGAACTGAAATACTTCTCTTCTAGAAAGCGACGTAATATTCTTAACTATTATCTGCACTTTCCATTAAATTCTACACCTTACTTATTAGCAGGATGATAGATGTTCTTGTGAAACTTTTCTCCCTGTTAAGAAATCAAGCTGAGCTGTTATATTTACATGACGCCTCCTGTTCACTTGGGCCGTATTCTGAGTTTACACTTCAATCTCTTTCGGGTTGGTTCCCTTTTCAGCAATGCCTGCTTTGTGTCTGTTTGTTGTTTCGATTGCAACATGGAGCACTGGCCTGGCTTTCCATGGCTTGGTGCTGGCTGAACTTAGCGAAAATTTTTCCATTGGTCTGTAATAAATTTGTGCTGTGCAACATTACCGTCTTCTTTAAAAAAAATCGCCCTGATAGTTTTTAGTTTTTTAATTTTATTAATTTTTAAAAGCTTATTTACAAAAATTGGCTCTTGAGTCCTTATTTTATAATATAAAGAGGTCATACCCGCGATAGTAGCTGGAAGAAAAAATTGTTCTTCTTCTATATCACCATTAGTTAATATACCACTATTTCGTAGCTCCTCTTTGTTCATGCCCATGGGTTTTCCATTTTAGTAACAATTTCTGATGACAACTAGAAGTGTGAAAAGTGAATAAAACCAGTGTGCTTCCACTCTCTTGATATATAGGTATGGGGCTAGCACATTTCTTTGATTCCTCCGTTTTCCCTAGTAACAAGTGTATTTCACAGGCATGTACGTTAGTTTCTATCGCTCTAGTTGCAAAAAAATAGTGATATTTTTGCTGTCATCGTGGCTCAGTTCAGAGCAGGATTCATCATGGAAGACAGTTCTACTCCCGTCGATGAGATTCCAGGAGACGACCTGGACAACGGTGGAATGCCAACCAGACTGTCGCCCAACATACGGCGCGATTACCAGGCGTAATGGTCTAGGGTGCCATTTATTTTCATACCCGGGACCTCTTTGGTTATCACCTGCGGCAGTCTTGCAGCACATCGGTAATTCGACGATATTCTACGTCCCGTTCTGTTGTCCTTCATGGCAAGCCATCTTTAGCTTACATTTTAGCAAGATAATGCCCGCCCGCACAAGGTGGGAGTTTGTATTGCTTGTCTTTGTGCTTGGGAAACCATACCTTGACCAGCAAAGTATCCGGAACTCTCCCCAAGTGACACCGTTTCGCCAGAGCTCTCCACACATCTCGCGATTTTGTCAATGTAACAGGCCGATTGTACAGAATTTTGCACGATATCCCTCAGTAGGGTATACAACAGTTTTACCAATCAGTGTCAAGCGGAATAACTGCAAGCAGGACCAGAGGTAGACCAATTCGACACCGGTTTGCTGAGTTTCTGAAGCTCTTCCTCTTAAATAAATTCTCCACTTTTTTCTGAAATTGTAAGCAACTGTTTGTCTGTACATGTTCATCACATCTACCGATCACCTTTCAGTTCCGATAATTGTTTCTTGGTGCATCGTTTATTTTTATTTTGTTTTCATTTTTTTAAATTTTATTTATTAGTCTTGGAGTGTACTTCTTGCATTTGTATTTGGTTCGAGCTGCTAGCAGTCGCCATATTATGAGAAAAGGGTGAACAGTAAAACACTGGTATTGTGCATTCATGCCCGCTATAGGAAACTGAATGGATACTTGTAGTTTTGCTGTATCTGAACAAATTATAATGAATGATATTTCGTACACTATGGCTAGGATTCTTTCGGGTAGGGTTACTTCATGTTGTAGTTCTGCCGACAGTTCTTTTTGTGCTTCGCGGAAAGCTGTTGTTAGCCATGGTGTAGGTGACACTGTGGAACTCACATGTCCAAGCAAGGCGGAGTAAACTGCTTCTAGTAAACTGCTTCTTGCACCGTTTGTGCGTCTAGCGCCGCGTCGGTCAAGCTCTCTGCTAATGGCCGTAACAGTCTGGCTACACTCTTTCTCCTGTCAATGTACTGAATTGTCATTCACTGTCCACACGAAACGTTCTGTATACTGCACTAATTATTTAGTCAGTTGACTTACCATTACCGTGTAATTGAGCACATTCTGTTTCGTGTTTGTAAGGTGTCAGGCAAATCCAACACCTTCCATGAAAACCCTGACATGATAAGCAAATCCAGTAGTATGTCACATAGTTCCGAATAAATCATGACATTAAATTAACCAAAGTAATACGAGTAACGAGTGACCAAATGGAATATCACAGACTAACACAAGAATGCCTATATGCATGTCATACCTTCCCACCGAGAGACCGACGCAGTTCCAACGAAACAGAGAACAGAAGCCGAGAGCAGAATCGTGTTAAGTTGAAGGCCCTACGATAAGGGACTGACTGGACACCCACGTCGTCAGTTAACCACTAGAACAAAGCCAGCTGCAAGTTTTAGCGTGAGACTTTTTCGCGTCACTGTTATGTCAAGGACCACACCCCAGCCCATGTTAAAAGCTAGAGCCCTCCATAAAAACAGTATAGATCTTACGACAACACAAAAAAGGCCACACCACCCGCAAGTTTTAGCGTGAGGCATTTTCGCGTCTCTGTTACGTTAGGACCACTCCCCAGACCATGTTAAAAGATAGAGCCCTCCAGAAGAGCAATATAGATCTTACGATAACGCTAAAAGGTCCACACCAGCTGCAAGTTTTAGCGTGAGACTTTTTCGCGTCTCTGTTACGTTTAAACTTTAAAAACATTGCCCACCACGAAAAGTATAACGTTTGACATTGAATAGACAGAATTTTTGTAGGCGGAGCTTAAGGTTAACATTGAAACCATGATTGGTCAGATGAGAACATAGGCAGACAGTTTTTTTTAAACCAACTTCGGTAAATGGTAGTAAGCAGAAGTTAGAAGTTAGTTAGTTCCGAGACGGCTAGCTGGATGGCTGCTGCGCTGGACGCCGCCTCCTGACGAACACCAACAAGGTAATGAACGCACGCGATGCCGCATAACAGCGCATAAAGCTTCAGTCAGAACTGCAGAAATCTCATCTGTTACACCCTCTTTTTGCGTAATACTAGTGTCGATCGTCAATTAAAGCTCATGGTGTTCACATTTGCCACTTGAAGTAAAAATCTGAAACGCGATGATTTTTCTGTTATATATTTATTGACAACCCACATCAGCAACTGTAATTTACGACAAGTTAGATAAGTAATTAAATATAAGTGAGGGTCACTGTAGACCATTTTGATAGTTTTCTCTTTTGTGAAACTTAAATTAAACCTAGATTATAGATGTGATATGGCAAAGGTCATCCTTCGATCCATTGTAGAAATTGGAAACCCATTCAGGGAATATTCGTTCACATTTTTGTTGAACGCAGTTGGTTTTTACCATCCTGTATTAGAACACTTCCTTTTATCAATAGTGCAATTTATAAACAATGTTTTGTGATTAGAATAAAATTTCCAGTGGTAAACTTAACTGCTTTTTCGACGTTATTTTACCAGCTTACTAAATGTAGGAAAGCCTTGAACCCCTTCCACTAAATTTAGTTAGTATTAAGATTCTTTTACAGGGAGTGCACTGGAGCTGACGCTGAAATTATTAAGTATTTGGTTATATCATCGCTAGTCTCACTGAACTCTTCTGAATTCTACATGTCATGAGTGGTCTGGCATCTCCTTACGAACAACAGGTCCCAGGTTCAAACCATTTCCCTAAAAAACACGCTCAGAGCGTCGTTGCGCGAAAGTGGTAGGGAGACACGATATAGAACAAACAGACACCACCCAGAATGTTAGATGTTTATCAACTGCATTGTATGTCAAAATGGCTCAAATGGTTCTGAGCACCAGGGGACTTAACTTCTGAGGTCATCAGTCCCCTAGAAGCTACAGCTACTTAAACCTAACTAACCTAAGAACATCACCTAAGAACACACATCCATGCCCGAAGCAGGATTCGAACCTGTGACCCTAGCGGTCGCGGGGTTCCAGACTGTAGCGGCTAGAACCGCTCGGCCACACTGGCCGGCCCTAATATGCCATATGCATTTCTACTGTAGTTGTATTTCACGCGTTTTTTCTAGTGTACTATCTAAATTTCGTAAATCTTTTATTGTCTGCAGTGCCGAGTAATATTTTTGTAACTTCCTCCCTGCATCCAACTATCCTCTTTTCTTCCTGATGATCGTGTATGGTAGGGCTTCCGTCAACTGGTTTAGCTATGCTCTCAAGCTCTCCTACAAGAGCATTAGCTCGTGGTACTTACTTTATATTTCGTGGAAAACTTTCTTCTTTCTGCGCCTCTGCATTTAATTTCACGAATACTTCCTGTAACATGTGTATCTTATTCGGTATTTCCATATGTCGAAAGTTACTCTTAACGTCCAGCGATGAACAGCTAATAATATATCCAGTTGTCTGGAGAGCCATATCCCAGAATAGAGAGGCTGGTTTCGAACTGCATTCAGCAATCCTTCGTTGACGAAGCGTAGAGTGATGAGAACAATGATAACATTCCTGTACATCCGTAGGGGTACGCCACCTAAGGGAAAGGAACGTCTGATCAGTTCCTCCCGTTTTGGAAAATGAGTACATGTAAAGAAAAGAAGATGACCTGTACTCCAATAAATACAAGCTTCTGAACTATATCGTAATTCACTCGTCAATAAATTTTTACCAACACTTAAAGATAACGAATATCCAGCAAACTCTATAACTGTTCTGTACGACTTCGTACGCGATGACAAGGAGAGGGGGACTACTGAGTGGTGTGGCAGCTGGCATCATAGGAAAGCTAAATAGAAGCAGAAACGATTAGCGAAAATAGTGACAGACTTACTTTTGTATTTTTCCAGGCATATGACGACTCGCAAGCGATAAGCCAAGCTACTACAATAGCAACAACGATGAACCTCTCTGAACTAAGCACAAATGATGGTGTCGTAGTGGAGAGGCGTCAAGAAAGAGTTGGTTGGGCGTCTGACTGTCGCCGACCATTGTGTATTGCGTATTGCGGCGGTATAAGGCGCTCGTGGTATGGAGCCAGCGAAGGCGTGGCTCAGCGGGAACACACCATTGGGTCTACCAGATCCTGTGGACCATTAATGGCGTATGACCGAAACTTGCTATTCCGTTTGCCAACTTAAAGACGCCATGGGTTGGTACCAATACGTAATACTACAAACACAATACAAAAATCAGATATTATTATTTTATTTCTCGACCTGAATACTTAGTTCATATTGTGTATCTCATACTCGTCAACAGGCAATAGCTTCCAGTAGTTTTCGAAGCTATTTTTCAGACTGGTGCAACTGGTGGAACATTTGGTAAAACATCGACGTTTCATCTGAATGGATTCGATCTGCTTATATGATGTCTTTTCAGCAACTTGATACATTCCACGGTAATAAATTACAGGCATTTTGATTTTTCCTGTTGATGTGTATGGGTTGCTTAATAGTACCCATTGATCAGCTCTGCATTGTTGCAGTTTCTCTCTCCATTTACCTGTTTGTTCATGACGTTGTAATGCTTCTGTGTTGGGACGTTTCACTACCTGCCGAACTTCACTTAAACGTTTTGTAGATTCTGTTACTGGCTCGATGTCAGCTCCAAGTGCGGATTTTATCTTATCAAAAGAAGTCAGCATTCCTCTTCCATTTGCCACCTTGTGTGGTGAATGACTGGTAACGGTAAGACTGTATGCCGGCCGGAGTGACCGAGCGGTTCTCGGCGCCACAGTCTGGAACCGCGCGACCGATACGGTCGCAGGTTCAAATCCTGCATCAGGCATGGATGTGTGTGATGTCCTTAGGTTAGTTAGGTTTAAGTAGTTCTAAGTTCTAGGGGACTGATGACCTCAGAAGCTAAGTCCCACAGTGCTCAGAAACATTTGAACCATTTTTAAGACTGTATGTCGACATTATATAAATTTGGTATGTGTCTTAATTACTGTCTTACTAATTTAATGGCTCAACGTATTGGAAATTGTCCTGTGAACTCATTATGTTCGTCCATTTGCTTGTAGAGTGAACGGACTTGTTCTTTAATTGGAGATGTGAAGGAAATGACACAGACGTTTCATTAACACCAGAATGAAATTTCCTAGGACTCTTCTCGTGGATATCCAATTTTTTACCTAGGTGAGTGGGACTGTGTTTGAGTATCGCTCTACAGTTTCGATGTTTAAAAGTGATGTGTTATTTTTAATATGAACTTATTTTCTCAAGAATTTCATGAAGAGTTCCTAGTCCTTTCCAAAGGTCTTAGTTTCTGCTAATCTTTGCAGTGGAAACTTTCATTGGCTAAGATCAGTCCTTTGTGAGCAAGGTACACAATTTTAACATAATCTTTATACCAAGTTTCCAAGTTTACCAACAGTATTTTTGGCGTTTCTCCTACCTATAGTTCTGGGACTGTGAGAACCTGTAGCATGGGGTCATGTGCTTGTCACAAAACTTCATTTCCAAATACTGCTGGATGAACTACAAGTGGTCTGCACTTTATCGCTCTGCAGAGTAATTGTCGTGCGACACGAAATATGGATGCAGTATAAATGCCTGACACTTTGAATCACTCGCTTGTGCAGTCTGCCGTTCAGAAATTCGTTTGCCTTTTGTTTGGATTAATCTGGTTTTTCGTATAATTTGTCCGCTTTTCTGTGTTTTTTTTTTTTGCTGTTTCATCATTTGTTTCATAATTAAAATCACTTACTTTGAATGCCCACCTTCTTATGCAACTAGAAGGATCTTTTAAACCCAACCATCATTTCAGTGATATAGGCCTGTTACTACTTAAAAAGTTTGGCCATACACATAATATCCGAAGTATGTGGTTCTCTAATCACTGCTAGCGATTTCTTTTCCATCAAAGAATAATTATATACTGCCTAATTATGCTGTCTAGGCACGTCGGCCACAGGACGTTCTTTACAGTCTGAATTTTTACTAAGAACACACCATTGCACACACTACTGCTAGTATAACAGGAAAGGATTAATTCTTTTTCTCGAAATCTGAGTGTGTCAGTATTGAACCTAATGTCAGCGTGTTCTTCAATGTATCAGATACTGTTTGGGAGTCTGTTGTCCATTCGAATTTAACTCCCTTTTGCAACAGTTTGTTCAACGGTTTGGCAAGTTCTGCCAAATCTTTAATGAATTTCCTATAGTAGTACCATAGGCCTAGAAATAACTGAAGTCGTTGGGTTGTTTGCGGTTTTGCAAAGTCATGGACTGCTGAAATTAACTGGGTGTTAGTTTCTACATTTTCAGCACTAATTCTATGGCGAAATTATTTCACTTTCATTTGTGCAATATTGTATTTATTTTCACTGAGCGTTAGATGTACTGTTCACAGTGTTTAACACTTCTTCCAAATGCTTGGTGTGTTATTCTCTATGTGCAATGATGTCATCCAGATAAATCATACTTTTTTTTTTAGTTTTTAATCCCCAAGGTACACACAACCCACTACTCTGAGGAATGGAGCTAGTGCACTTTTAAGTTGAAATGGCACTATTCGGTATTTGTAATGATTTGTCAGTGTAGTAAAGGTAGTTTTCGGTCTGTATTCTGGAATGTCTTGTAGTTGATGATTTGTTGAAAAGCATTTACATTGACCCAGATTGTCCAATATCTGCATAATACTGGGAATACGATACGAATCAGTGACAGTTATGGCATTCAGGTATTTGTAATTGCAACAGAATCTGTGCTTCCTATTCCCATTTGGTGATTTCTTTGAGACAGTTACAAAATTTGCATCCTATGGGCTATCACTATGTTGCATTATTCCTTCTGTCAGTTAGTGGTCAACAAGCTATTCGATTAATGGTTGTAAATGCTTGGTATCATGATATAGTTTCCTGAAGACTATAGTATTGCTGTCTATGAGAATGTGATGATGTGTAACAGACGTCGTTAGTAAAGGACCATTTGTGTTAAACACATCTAAAAATCGTATAACAAAGCTTTCATCTCTTGTCAATCACTTCCCTTTAAGTGGTTCACTTTCTTCCGGAATGCAGATTTACTAACGGTTTATGTGTGGTTCTGGTCATAACATGACCTATCAACGTTTTCTTCATAAGAACACCTAAATTGGCAATCATCTTGACCTTCAGCAGACTGTCTTCGTCCATGTCAAACTTATCTGCGCCAACTGGAACCATGAACTCTTATTTTATAGTAATAATTCGTACTACACTTCTACGTATTATGTAATGCATTTTATATAACTCTTCATTGCTCTTTACTGGCTACAGCACACGTATAAGTTCTGAGGAGTATCGGTTCAAATGTTCAACTGTGTGTGAAATCTTATGAGACTAAGCTTACACACCACTTAACCAAAATTATCCTAAGGACAAACACACACACACACAGACACACACTCACACACACACACACACACACAGACACACACACACACACACACACACACACACATGCTCGAGGGAGGACTCGAACCTCCGCCAGGTTCAGCCTCACAGTCCATGACTGCGGCGCCCCAGACCACTCGGCTAATCCCGCGCGGCGGAATATCGGTATCTATCTATCTATCTATCGCTTGAGCCTTGTCCGGCAGTGTGGTACTGAGAAGTGTCGGTATCTGTGGGAATCCAAATTAACTTTCCTGTATGTGTTGGTATATTATCATAGGGACCAATCTTTAGCATATGTATTCGTGGTTCAGCTGGTTGACACTTTTATGATTGGTACACCTTGCGACACTAGCTTTGCTTGCAGTTGTTGTTCCCAGCGGAGATAAGTTCCACTGAGCTCAATTTTTCATCCCATATGATCGATATTGGCATGATGTTTATCCAGGAAGTGTCTTTCGAGAATTGCATAGTAAAGTTCAGCAATATCTGGCAACACATTTGTTCCGGCGTAACGATAAGCGACGGCACGAACAGGAGCAAAGAAGGCAGTGAGAAGACGTCAGCCATTAGCCCTCAGACATGGAACGACCTCTGCCTGAAGTCAATGTAAGGGCCGCTCGTACAGCAGTGACGTGTGATCAATACCAGTTGCTTACATGGACCTTGCATACAGCAAGGGAATTAGATTTTTTGCATGTTGCCCATCACTTGCGACACCGTTGTAAATTCAAAGTTAAGTATTGTCAAGCTTCTCATTTTCAATAAAAACTATTAATATGATTTGCTTGAATTGTTGTATAGCATTCCGAGAGCGCAGCATGCCCTATCCGAAACTACTTGGCAGGACCCCTACAACATCCATGTATTCCCGGAAACTCTTAGCTCCACTAATTAAGGGGGCGGTGTTGCCCCTTATGACTTCACGTCCATTAACTAGGATCGTGGAGACCTAAGTGTCTTGCTGCCTAAGAGATCCAGACTAACGGCTGATACGTACTCATGTGCAGCGTTCTGTGATACTATGAATGCGTTACGGTGGGTGATACATTGCAGTTTGTGTTTAATGAACGCTTTCTCTAATGACGATTTCCTTGTTTCTTATTCCTACAATTTCGCGCCTTATGACCGACTTGATCGCACTGATACCAACTGGTTGACTGCATTACTTCTGCAGACGGTCCTTACATCCACATCTGTAACAGTTCACTTCCGAAGCAAAGACCCATCAGTCACAAAGTCCTTCCGTCGGAACATCTGTAAGGCGATCCTCATAGCTTCGGTAAGGTCGTATGGATTCGAGAGCCCTAGTTTATGCTGCACGCAAGCTAACTGCTTCACCTTCTGTTCTTCGTGTCAGCTTTTACGTTTGTGGATTAATCGGCTTTGTTCTCTTCCACTATCTCATTGCTTTACTTTAAATGCCAATATTTTAGGTTAGGTTTACCGTGACTGTTATCCACATTAACTGAAACAACAGGTTTACTGTTACCAGTCACGAGTTTCGACACCTCAAAACAAACATCTCCAAAATCTTTTGAAATTTATTCTGTAATAATGTTGTTATGATTTATATTCTTTGTACTAAGTGATAATGTTTGTCTTCTGCTACACGATCCTTGCACCTAATAGTTTCCAGAAGCTATATTTCTTTACAAAATATGACAGTATACATGTGACGTGTTACGACAGTGAAGGGAACCGGTGACCACTGGAGGTAATCTGTTTTACTTATTTTATTTCTGCCGTTAGATATACGTTTAGTTTTTTTGTCAAAACAAACCCAAAATCACGTTCCGAAATATTGTTTTGTTTTTCCACTACACAGTGCGACAAGTTCCTGTAAAAACTCGTAACACAACATACATACCAATGTGATGCTAACAAATGTAAATCCATCTCATGATCGGTGTTTAAACCTTTGAAACGCATCGTGGAGATAAATAAACAGAGACTGGTAGCAGAAATTTTTTTATTTTATTTAATATCTCATTCTTTTTCTGCACTAATCTACTCAGTTCCTCATTTTTAAAAAAAAAAAACCGACCTGTTTTGTTTCCGGTAGCGCCGGCGTAAACAGCTAGCTCCTGTAATGCTCTTGCCGTGCTAAGTGCCTCATGATAAATTACATACGCTTTAGCTTCGCCCATTAACTGGGAATTGCCCACACGCACATATGTTTCATTTGTCCAAATGTACAGCCCAGAGGTAGCTAATTCATCTCTAATCAATACAGTGACGTCCTCTGTTTTTTAGTTTAAAAAAAGGCGCTATTAAATTTGCTGCTCAGCGACTGCGAGGAGGGGAGGACACACTTAACATGAGCTTCTCTTTGCGGGACCCTGACAGCAAACGCTGCACCGAAGGCCGTAACGTTTCAACTTCGTTTCTTCATTCTCCTGCTCATAAGCGACAGTTTACCCGTAGTAGCAGCACGTGCTTCTATCATTTTTCAGATTGAACTACCGGCATTTTGATAGAAATATATGAGACAGCTGCATTTCTACTGCACATAACCATATAACTAGTTAATTTCTACGCCGGAACCTAAATCTACGTAACACTGGCCAGACATGCGCCAAATGTACAAATCTTCTACAGATGTCACACGTAACTGGTACTGACGTAGTGCAAGGCAACTCATGGCCTGATAAATTACAA
This sequence comes from Schistocerca gregaria, assembly GCF_023897955.1. Lineage (NCBI taxonomy): Eukaryota > Metazoa > Arthropoda > Insecta > Orthoptera > Acrididae > Schistocerca > Schistocerca gregaria. The sequence continues at coordinate 129,444,017 of NC_064921.1, read as the reverse complement.
AATTTGCGCCTCAATGGCGCTAAATGCATTGCCCTGGTATTACCTCTCAACAGTTAGAAGTCGAAAGGTGTCCACAGATGCGGAAACAATACTTTCAGAGTGAAACTAATACCCTGCGCTTTGATATCGCCACAAACAAGAACTCAACCAGTAAAGACAAGAGAAAATGCAACTCCCTCGCCCCATTGCATTGTGTCCGGATGGAAGTCCAGATAGTTTCCATTATGCTGCCGCAGACGCTGTTCTGCTGCGGTGGCGACGGCTAACGTACACACCACTGACGCCAATTTTGTAATGGCCACGGTTGAATCCTCTACTGTTGTTGGGATGACGGAGTATGGAGTGAGGTGGAGGAGGCTAGTTTGGTGCGCTGAACTCTAATTTAAACAACATTAGCGGAAAAAGAATATACTCATTAACTGAGGTGGCAAAAGTCATGGAATTCCTCCTAATATTGTGAGGTACCTCTTTTTGCCTCGCGTAATGCTCCATCTCGACGTGCATCGACTCCCCAAGTCCCCTGAAGAATGTTCTTCAAACCAATCGCGAACAATTATGGCTGTAAGCACTATGGAACTTAAAATCTGAGGTCTTCAGTCCCATAGACTTAGAACTACTTAAACCTTACTAACCTAAGGACATCACGCACATCGGTGCCCGAGGCAGGATTCGAACCTGCGACCATAGCAGCAGCGCGGTTCCTAGAACCGCTCGGCCACACAGGCCGGCGAACAGTTATGATCCAGTGATATGTTGCACCCATAAAGATTCCATCATTGTTTGGGTACATGACGTCCATGAATGACTCACAATGGTCTCCGATAGAGGACCATGGCTATATCCAGTCAATGATCGGTTCAGATGGACCAGACGACCCCATCCATTTCATGTAAACACAGCTCACACCATTATGGAGTCACCACCAGCCAGCACCGTGCCTTGTTGATAGCTTGGGTCCATGGCATCATGCACTGTGCGCCAAACTCTAACCCTACCGTCAGCTCTTACCAACCAAAATCGGGACTCATCTGGCCAGGTCACGGTTTTCTAGACGTCCAGGGTCCAACTGAGATGCTCGCAGGCCAGGGAGAAGCTCTGCAGGCGGCGCCGGTCTTTTAATAAAGGCACTCGTGTCGGTCGTCTGTTTCCATAACCCACTCACCCCAGATTTTGCCAGTATCCTAACGCATATGTTCGTCGTACTTTCCACATTGATTTCTCCGGTGATATCACGCAGCGTCGCTTGTTTGTTTGCGCTGACAACCCGGCGAAAACGCCGCTGCTCTCGGTCGGTAAGTGAAGGCAGTCGGTCACTGTGTTATCAGTGGTGAGAGATAATGTCAGAAATTTGGTATTCTCTGTACACTCTCAACAGTCTGGATCTCGGAATGTTGAATTTCGCAAAGAGATTGTCACATATATCTAGCTACAACTACCATTTCGCTTTAAAAGCCTGTTACCCGTCGTGCTACCATAATCACGTACGATACGTTTTCTCATGAATCATCTGAGTACAAATGGCAGCTCCGCCAAGGCACTACCATTCTATAATTTGTGTATGTGATTATAGCACCATCTGTATATGTGCACCATGGCTTTAGTCAGGTCAGTGTATATTCTCCTCTGTCGTGACGCCAAAGCTGGCGGCGGTGCAACATCTTGGCCTCCAAAATTGCTGATGCTATCTCAGTAAACTTCGGCGGAAGTAGTCCTCGCAGTGTGGCTTACGGATTCATGGTGTCGTGTGAAGCGGCAGGCCTCGTAGGGGAATGGCACTGTGTTCGACTAGTCCTACGGCAACTTTGCATCGTAAGGAGATGATCTACTGCGTAGAATTTTACCAAGGAAGGCCGGGAGAGTCGATAATTGCCTAAAGGTGCCGATCAAGGAGAGCGGCAGTTAGAGTGTCTCCCGAATACTGTATCTGTAGGTAGAAGTCTTCTAGTCTCCTCATCAGTGGTGGCAAGGTCAGCTGCTCACAGCGATAGCGTCTGGTAGACTAAACAGGTAGTAGTCTCGAAGGCGGAAGTCTTCTCGGCGAATGGTAACAGCGTTTCGAAGGCTCATCATTGTAACTCGTGTGCTGCAACGTAAAGGTTGCACACTAAGGCTTCGTAGCCAAAGAATTTATCTCTACTGGTTTGAAGCAGTGACGTTATATTTGAGCTGTGTGCTGCTCGCGTTCTTGCCGTTCATAACTTGGCGTCTTGTAATAGGGATAGCGGCGTCTCGCTTCCATCTTGTGTCAATGGCGCCACTGAGTTTGCTAGTATTGTTTGTGCACGAGTGGCAGCAGCAGCGGTTATCAATAGCTAGTATTGTCGTACTATCTTTGGTACGACCGACTGTATTTCCAGGTCGTCGTGTTTGTCAGGTGGTTGGGCTTCGGACGGAGCAGCAAGGAGATCTGCAGCGCTAGGGCAAGCAGGGGCCGCTGGCGGCGTGCAGGCACTGTCGCTTCAAGGGGCTGTAGCCGACGACCGAACTCAGGACGTTTGAAGTTGAGTGATCCTTATCCACTACTGGAACCTCTACTGTTTGAGATCTCGCTCTTGATTGCGTGTTGCTGCTCCCAGGGCCGGTGAGACCAACCGCAACAAGTGGAGTCTGTCAGGTTGGCAGAAGCTATTAGCTGCATTCTACTACTAGATATTAGTTTGAACTTGTTGTCATTGGTGAAGTGCAACCAGCGGTATCTTACTGCCTAGTGTGCGTTAACGCCCCAGTTACCTGCCCGGGAGGTTAGCGTAATTTGCGGCAGTGTAATTTTCCTCGTCTTGCCGATGTTGTCCAGCATGGCGTGTAATTTGACAGCTTCCTTGATTGGGGTATGGATTATTGTTTACCGTGCCTACCTTTCTTATAGTGATGCCTTCTGCCTTTTGGTGTTTTAAACATAGGATTCCAGAGACGCAGTGCTATCTGTCACTTCTCCCTCGCCTGAATTACTCCATCGTTGTATCGGTCATCTGGCGTTAGGTGGATTTGGTAAGAGGGTTGATCGGTGTTTAAAGCGTCTCTAGTTTGAGTTGTCCTCCAATAGGTGAACATTACTATTGGCTGCCAGTCTCACCGTTTGCACAACTGTAGGGACCTTGCTCAGGTAGATCCATGGAGCACTGTCTGTGGATCACTCTGTCTTACTTGGTCGAGTTGTCATAATTGTTTAAAATTAACCCTAATGTTATAATGTGTAACTGCCTTCCTCCCTTGTAATTCAGACCTTCAGCCGTTAATTGAGTGTAACATTGCTTGTGGTCTTCAGCCAACAAATAATTTTCAATTCAGTCTTCATAAGGCCTTCAGGCATCACTATAGCTTGTTACAGTTTGTTAAGATTGTTTAAAGAGGTTTTTGTATTTTTAACGTGTAATTGCCTTCCTTATTTGTAATTCAGGCCTTAAGTCATAGAGTATTCTAAAATTGCTTGTGCCCTTCAGCCGACAGATAATTTGCAATTCTTTGTTAGTAAGACCTTCAGTTTGTTCAAATTTTTGATTGTTTAAGAAGAAAATATCTTTGTATATGCTAATGTGTAACTCCCTTCCTCACTTGTAATTCAGGCTTTCAGCTGTTGAGTATTCTAACAGCCGTTGTGGCCGAGAGGTTCTAGGCGCTACACTCTGGAACGCGCGACCGCTATGGTCGTAGGTTCGAATCTTGCCTCGGGCATGGATGTGTGTGACGTCCTTAGATTAGTTAGGTTTAATTAGTTGTAAGTTCTAGGGGAATTATGACCTCAGATGTTAAGTCCCATAGTGCTCAGAGCCATTTGAACCATTTTTGTTGAGTATTCTGGAGTTTGCTTGTGGACTTCAGCCGACAAATAATTCTGAATTCTTTCCTAGTAAGGTCTTCAGCCGTCAATGTAGTAAATTTCTTTATAATGATTGTTGAAAATTATTTCCTCAAATTGCATGTGTTTATTGTAGCCAACGGTAGCTTATTACGGCCCCATTCACAATCGTTGACTTATCCTCCCTCTCGCTTGCTACAACGTCGTAATATTGAACCGCCGATGAACGAATATGGTGTACTTTTCCTGGTTCATGAATACTCTTCACCACTTTCTATGACGTAAGATGGGCTTTCAGGGCTTCAGTTTGTTCCTTTTTCGTACATGAGCAAGCTGATAGAGGTTCTTGTGAAATTTTTACTCCCTGTGAAGAAATCGAGCAGAGCTGTTTCAATGATATGATGCCCTTTGTTGGCTTAGGTCATGTTGTTGAGTTTATAGTTGAAGCAAGCTTCTTGCTCGCACGAAGTGAGGTAATCCCTTCCGAGTTTGCTCCGTTTTACACAATGCTGCTTTGTACCTGTTAGTTGTTTTGATTGCGACACGGAGCGTTTGCCGGGCTACCGCTCCATGGAGAGGACTCTTTGCGTTTGTCTATAATACATTTCTGTCGCGTAACAGTACTCGGGACTCATGGGACATGATTGAAGTTCGCTGGGGATGTGGATACTGCAATGAGGAATGACAGAGTAGGAAGTTCGGTTGAAGAGGACTGGACATCTCCAAAAGCGCAATCACGGACGCTGGGGCGTCAGATATAGGTAGGTAACTCAGAAGGAAGTTTGGCTCAGAGAGGAAATACGTCAGTTGATCAGCGAAAGAAGGAAGTACAGAAATGTTGAAGGAAAGACAGTAATACGGCCATTTAAATCGCTTAGGAGTGAGTAAATACGAGGTGCAGCGGAGCCAATGCAAAATGGATGCAGGAAAGTTATGTACAAATACAAAAAGAAACGGTTGTTGGAAGGATTGACTCAATATTCAAAAAAGTCAAAAGTTAAAGGCAAGGGCTGAAACATTAAGAGTGCAATGGGAATTACACTTTTAAGCGCAGGATAAAGAACAGATGGGTGGAAGGAGTAAATTGAAGACCTCTACGTGTGGGCGAAATTGTCTGATGACTTGACAGAAGAAGAAATCGGAGTCGATAAGGGAGACATAGGGGATACATTATTAGAGTTAGAATTTAAAAGGGCTCTGCAGGACATGAGATGTAATATGGCAGAACAGACCGATAACATTCCATCGGAATTTATGAAACTATTGCGGAAAATGGCAACCAAACTACTATTCAGGTTGGTGTGTATAATCTATAGGACTGCAGACGTACCATCATACTCTCGGAAAAATATCATTGACACGTAATGAATTTTATCCATAGTGGATGCTGTCGAAATCCGTGACTGTTCCTTTATAGGATGTAGAAAAATATCCGCTACCAGCCACAATAAAAGCTTACTTATTTGTCAGACGATCGGTTTCGGGCTTGGGCCCATCCTCAGGTGTTTATATACTGGGTGATCAAAAAGTCAGTATAAATTTGAAAACTTAATAAACCACGGAATAATGTAGATAGAGAGGTAAAAATTGACACATATGCTTGGAATGACATGGGGTTTTATTAAACCAAAAAAGGAACAACTTTCACAAAATGTCCAACAGATGGCCCTGGACAGCAAAACGTCAGTGACCGCGCATGACAGTCGTATATAAAAGGAGATGTAATGAGAGAATCAGATGCTCCAGCAGTAGCAGCATATTGACGTTACCTGAAAAGGCGCTTGTATTGAAGCTGTATTATCAGAATGGGGAATGTGCTAGTTCATCGTTGCGATCCTATCGCCATACGAAGGAGATTAGACGGGCAAAGGTCCGTTGACAAATGCAGCTATGACGAGAATGATTTCAAAGTTCGAAGCCACGGGTTGTTTAGACGATAGACCCCGTAGTGGCCGTCCGAGCACAAGGCGTAATGCTGCTGAGACAGTTCCGGAAGAAATGGAGTCTGTAGCGGGTTCGTCTATGCACGGGGAAGTCAGCGCTCTTGCAGTCTCACGTCGCACCGGCATTCCATACACTACTGTTACGTTGGCACTTAGACGTACCCTCCGATGCTATCCGTACAAAATCCATCAGCGTCATAAACTGTTACCTGGCGATTTAGTGAAGCGGAGGGCATTTACGGTGTGAGCGTTTCAAAATATGGCGGAAGATGACGATTGGTTGAGTAAAGTGTTGTGGGCCGACAAAGCTCATTTCACGCCCCAAGGGTCTGTCTACGCCCACAACTGCAGAATTTGGGCTACCGAAGATTCTATAACTGCCGCGGAAACTCCATTGCACGACTAGAAAGTGGCGGTATGGGTTGGATTTGCCACATCTACTGTTATCGGGTCTTTTTTTCTTCGAGAAAAGCGGTGTTTCTGGTTTTGTAACTGCTACCGTGACGGGTGAGAGGCACGCCGATATGTTACAGAATCGCATCATCCCCAGCCTGGCTGATAAACACCTGCTGGAACGTACGATGTTTATGCAGGATGGCGCTCCACCCCATATTGCTAGACGCGTGAAAGATCTCTTGCGCGCGTCGTTTGGTGACGATCGTGTGCTTAGCTGGCACTTTCATCATGCGTGGCCTCCCAGGTCCCCAGACCTCAGTCCGTGCGATTATTGGCTTTGGGGTTACCTGAAGTCGCAAGTGTATCGTGATCGACCGTCATCTCTAGGGATACTGAAAGACAACATCCGACGCCAATGCCTCGCCATAACTCTGGACATGCTTTACAGTGCTGTTCACAACATTATTCCTCGACTACGATGGTGGAAATATTGAGCATTTCCTGTGAAGAACATCATCTTTGCTTTCTGTTGCTTTCTACATCTACATATACATCTATATGATTACTCTGCAATTCACATTTAAGTGCTTGGCAGAGGGTTCATCGAACCACAATCATACTATCTCTCTACCATTCCACTCCCGAACAGCGCGAGGGAAAAACGAACACCTAAACCTTTCTGTTCGAGCTCTAATTTCCCTTATTTTATTTTGATGATCATTCCTACCTATGTAGGTTGGGCTCAACAAAATATTTTTGCATTCGGAAGAGAAAGTTGGTGAATAAAATTTCGTAAATAAATCTCGCCGCGACGAAAAGTGTCTTTGCTTTAATAACTTCCATCCCAACTTGCGTATCATATCTGCCACACTCTCTCCCCTATTACGTGATAATACAAAACGAGCTGCCCTTTTCTGCACCCCTCCGATGTCCTCCGTCAATCCCACCTGGTACGGATCCCACACCGCGCAGCAATATTCTAACAGAGGACGAACGTGTGTAGTGTAAGCTGTCCCTTTAGTGGACTTGTTGCATCTTCTAAGTGTCCTGCCAATGAAACGCAACCTTTGACTCACCTTCCCCACAATAATATCTATTAAATTATATTATTATTGTATTATCTCTTTGTTATGCTAATTATTGCTATTCTGCTCAGATGAAGCGCCATCTGTGGGACTTTTTTGAACTTCTGTATTTTTTTTCGTTGTAATGAAATCCCATTTCATTCCAAGCATGTGTGTCAATTTCTATCTCTCTATCTACATTATTCCGTGAGTTATTCAGTTTTCAAATTTATACAGTGTTTTTTGATCACCCGGTATTCATTTACATGTTTATATTGTTGGAGATCACTGTATAAATACAATAATTACACTGTATTTATACAGTGATCTCCAACAGTATAAGCATGTTCATGAATGTATAAACACCTGAGGATGGGCGCAAGCCGAAACCGGTCGTGTGAGAAATAAGTAACCTTTTATTGTGACTGGTAGCGGACATTTTTCTACACCCTGTCATCGACACAATTCAGAACATAGCAATGGAAGGTAAGTGAGAAAATTATTGCGCAATCAGATTAGCGTATTATTCATCCAAGCTGCGGTTGAGAATAATACTTATAAGAACGGAAAAAAATTAGGATCTGTTCGAAGAGATTTCGGGATCACAGCTGGACAACGTAAACGTCATTCCACGATATTTCGACTGGACAGCTGCCAGTCATCTTCAGGAGAGCTGTCGCAGATGGGGGAAGACGTACTCCACACCGCCGTATACAGCACGCTGACGCATGCGCCAGTCACCTTGACAGATGGACCACACCGTCCTGTGGCAGCGCCCTCGCTGGTGGAACTGCGAAGATCAGCTGTCTTCTGCGATGTCGCTCGCCGCAGGCATCGGAGTATTCTGGTGTCTTCATCTGGACCAAATCTCGGAGATGACGGGATAACACGCATTATCCAGCTCAAGTGATTGCATTTTATATTATTATATTTTTAACCAAGACACGCATTACATGTCCCTTTTATGTGATGTGTGGTATCAGTGATGAATAGCGCCTGGCAACCCCGAAATCAGCCTAGCATTAGATCTTCTCATCCCGGCAATTGGTGGTGACAACGTGTCTGAAACTCCTGCCATGATTTTAGCTATTGTCGTCCGTCTATTCGCTAAGGTCATTCGAATAATTCTTCTATCATAAGTTCATATAGAGACCACCCGTTCTACAGTCACTGTGAACAGCCTGTTTGAACTGCGAGTATGATGCTTGCATGCCCCTCATGTTAATGATTCGACTTTTCGCAAAGACCGAAAGATAACGATGGTTTGCTAAGTGCCCATGCTATGGCCACGCTGTGTTGTCATCTCGTCTTGAAATGTTCCAGCAACCTTAGGCCAACTTGAACAGAAAAGATACTCTGAAATTACGGTTTGATCGTAATTACGCCCAACCTAAACTACACGAAATCGAAGATTGGTTGGAATACGAATTGAAACTTGATTCAGAGGATGTCACTGGAACCATGTAATCACATCATCCACCATGTGTAGGCACGTTCTTTCCTGTTCTCTGTTAACTGAAAAGATGCTTACATTGCGATGAAATTATAATCAGGGTATTCCACATAACAGATTACATCTTAAGTGTGATTATTTCTCAACTTCTTATTCTGTTCAGATTCTATATAAGATTCTCGACATGTATCAAAACTATACTTCAAAAGGTCAAAATACCTGTACCTTGTTTCAGTTAAAACCACTTTCACAAACATAGTTTCCCTAGTTGAACCTTTTTTTTGTCATTAGTCTACTGACTGGTTTGATGCGGCCCGCCACGAATTCCTTTCCTGTGCTAACCTCTTCATCTCAGAATAGCACTTGCATCCTACGTCCTCAATTATTTGCTTGACGTATTCCAATCTCTGTCTTCCTCTACAGTTTTTGCCCTCTACAGCTCCCTCTAGTACCATGGAAGTCATTCCCTCATGTCTTAGCAGATGCCCTATCATCCTGTCCCTTCTCCTTATCAGTGTTATCCACATATTCCTTTCCTCTCCGATTCTGCGTAGAACCTCCTCATTCCTTACCTTATCAGTCCACCTAATTTTCAACATTCGTCTATAGCACCACATCTCAAATGCTTCGATTCTCTTCTGTTCCGGTTTTCCCACAGTCCATGTTTCACTACCATACAATGCTGTACTCCAGACGTACATCCTCAGAAATTTCTTCCTCAAATTCAGGCCAATATTTGATATTAGTAGACTTCTCTTGGTCAGAAATGCCTTTGTTGCCATAGCGAGTATGCTTTTGATGTCCTCCTTGCTCCATCCGTCATTGGTTATTTTACTGCCTAGGTAGCAGAATTCCTTAACTTCATTGACTTCGTGGCCATCAGTCCTGATGTTAAGTTTCTCGCTGTTCTCATTTCTACTACTTCTCATTACCTTCGTCTTTCTCCGATTTACTCTCAAACCATACTGTGTACTCATTAGACTGTTCATTCCGTTCAGCAGATCATTTAATTCTTCTTCACTTTCGCTCAGGATAGCAATGTCATCAGCGAATCGTGTCATTGATATCCTTTCACCTTGTATTTTAATTCCACTCCTGAACCTTTCTTTTATTTCTATCATTGCTTCATCGATGTACAGATTGAAGAGTAGGGGCGAAAGGCTACAGCCTTGTCTTACTCCCTTCTTAATACGAGCACTTCGTTCTTGATCGTCCACTCTTATTATTCCCTCTTGGTTGTTGTACATATTGTATATGACCCGTCTCTCCCTATAGCTACCCCTACTGTTTTCAGAATCTTGAACAGCTTGCACCATTTTATATTGTCGAACGCTTTTTCCAGGTCGACAAATCCTACGAACGTATCGAGATTTTTCTTTAGTCTTGCTTCCATTATTAGCCGTAACGTCAGAATTGCCTCTCTCGTGCCTTTACTTTTCCTAAAGCCAAACTGATCGTCACCTAGCGCATTCTCGATTTTCTTTTCCATTCTTCTGTATATTATTCTTGTAAGCAGCTTCGATGCATGAGCTGTTAAGCTGATTGTGCGATAATTCTCGCACTTGTCAGCTCTTGCCGTCTTCGGAATTGTGTGGATGATGCTTTTCCGAAAGTCACATGGTATGTCGCCAGACTCATATATTCTACACACCAACGTTAATAGTCGTTTTATTGCCACTTCACCTAATGATTTTAGAAATTCTGATGGAATGTTATCTATCCCTTCTGCCTTATTTAACCGTAAGTCCTCCAAAGCTCTTTTAAATTCCGATTCAAATACTGCCTCCCTTTTTTCTTGTAAATCGACTCATGTTTCTTCTTCTATCACATCAGACAAATCTTCACCCTCATAGAGGCTTTCAATGTATTCTTTCCACCTATCTGCTCTCTCCTCTGCATTTAACAGTGGAATTCCCGTTGCACTCTTTATGTAGCTACCGTTGCTTTTAATGTCACCAATGGTTGTTTTGACTTTGCTGTATGCTGAGTCTGTCCTTCCGACAATCATAACTTTTTCGATTTCTTCACATTTTTCCTGCAGCCATTTCGTATTAGCCTCCCTGCACTTCCTATTTATTTCATTCCTCAGCGACTTGTATTTCTGTATTCCCGATTTTCCCGGAACATGTTTGTACTTCCTCCTTTCATCAATCAACTGAAGTATTTCTTCTGTTACCCATGGTTTCTTCGCAGCTACCTTCTGTGTACCTATGTTTTCCTTCCCAACATCTGTGATGGCCCATTTTAGAGATGTCCATTCCTCTTAAACTGTGCTGCCTACTGCGCTATTCCTTATTGCTGTATCTATAGCGTTAGAGAACTTCAAACGTATCTCGTCATTCCTTAGAACTTCCGTATCCCACTTCTTTGCATATTGATGCTTCCTGACTAATGTCTTGAACTTCAACTACTTCATCACTACTATATTGTGATCTGAGTCTATATGTGCTCCTGGGTACGCCTTACAATCCAGTACCTGATTTCAGAATCTCTGTCTGACCATGATGTAATCTAATTGAAATCTTCCCGTATCTCCCGGCCTTTTCCAAGTATACCTCCTCCTCTTGTGACTCTTGAACAGGGTATTCGCTATTACTAGCTGAAACTTGTTACATAACTAAATTAGTCTTTCTCGTCTTTCATTCGTTGTCCCAATCCCATATTCTCCTGTAACCTTTTCTTCTACTCCTTCCCCTACAACTGCATTCCAGTCGCCCATGACTATTAGATTTTCGTCCCCCTTTACATACTGCATTACCCTTTCAATATCCTCATACACTTTCTCTATCTGTTCATCTTCAGCTTGCGACGTCGGCATGTATACCTGAACTATCGTTGTCGGTGTTGGTCTGCTGTCGATTCTGATTAGAACAACCCGGTCACTGAACTGTTCACAGTAAGACACCCTCTGCCCTACCTTCCTATTCATAACGAATCCTACACCTGTTATACCATTTTCTGCTGCTGTTGATATTACCCGATACTCATCTGACCAGGAATCCTTGTCTTCCTTCCACTTCACTTCATTGACCCCTACTATATCTAGATTGAGCCTTTGCATTTCCCTTTTCAAATTTTTTAGTTTCCCCACCACGTTCAAGCTTCTGACATTCCACGCCCCAACTTGTAGAACATTATCCTTTCGTCGATTATTCAATCTTTTTCTCATGGTAACCTCCCCCTTGGCAGTCCCCTCCTGGAGATCCGAATGGGGGACTATTCCGGAATCTTTTGCCAATGGAGAGATCATCATGACACTTCTTCAACTACAGGCCACATGTTAAGCGGATATATGTTACGTGTCTCTAATGCAGTGGTTTCCATTGCCTTCTGCATCCTCATGTTGTTGATCATTGCTGATTCTGCCGCCTTTAGGGGCAATTTCCCACCCCTAGGACAAGAGAGTGCCCTGAACGTCTATCCGCTCCTCCGCCCTCTTTGACAAGGCCGTTGGCAGAATGAGGCTGACTTATTATGCCGGAAGTCTTCGGCCGCCAAAGCTGATTATTTTATCAAAATTTAGGCAGTGGTGGGGATCGAACCCGGACCGAATACGTTTTGATTATGAATCAAAGACGCTACCCCCTTTTTTTTTTAATTTCATTTTGTTCGCTTTTGTTCGTTGCATCTGCTCGGTGCGGACGTCGTAAGACATCCATTTATGTTCGTTTTTGATCGATTGACTCAGTTTTTTTTTTATTACACAGGTCGCGTAACCCTCTGACCGATCACGCTGAGCATTAGACCACGGGTACACCTACAAAGTGATTATGCTACATGGAAACGAAAATCAGCAAACCGTCCCTAAGATCAGGTGCTGTTAAAGTCATATGGAAATTGTGCCATGCGCATGAGACATCTTTGGTGCTCCAACATAGATTGCATCAACCCTGCGTTCATCTCCTTCCTGTCTCTAGGAGACGAGGGACGCCCAGCCGAAAGAAGGCACTCGTAAACAACAGTGGACGTGGCTACAGGGTAATGCTGAGATAGCATTGTTGGCAGCTACAGTTAGTTCGAGGACCGTGTGCACTGCGGGCTGTCGCCGCTCTTTTGAGCAGAGCATAGTGGGAATGCGGCGGCCTGCCCTGTGGAGAGTTACTGCTACCATCATATAGCTTGGAATTTAAGTGTCAGCTACATGACCAAGAAAAAGAGCACTCCTGCGGAACTGCTACATGCCCATATTTTAGACTAAATGATGAGGACTTTTCGGTAATGGACAGTAATTTTTATTAAAATTCATGGTAACCTTTCAGCTATACTTTATTTTGCACATTTCGCTACTAATTATTGTCAAATAACCATTATCAAGCTAAGCCTAAAACGAATAAATCAATCATTAGAGATTAGACAGTATACAGGTAAATAGGAGGTCAAATAGTATATCACTTAATGACATAAGGTCGCCCTGCTATCCGCGCGGTATAACATCCTGTTCGCGAGCGGGAAGGCTTGCCGGTCCCCGGCACGAATCCGGCTGTCGGATTAATGTCGAGGTCCGGTGTGCCTGCCAGCTTTTGGATGGTTTTTAAAGGCGGTTGTCTATCTGCCACAGTGAATATGGATTGGTTCCCCTTATTCCGTTTCAGTTACACTATGTCGACGATTACTGAGCAAAGACTGTGTTCACGTACGCGTATACCATAATTACCCTACCACACAGACATTTGGAATTACACTCGTCTGGAATGAGACGTTCCCGGGGGGAAAGGGGAGGTAGGGGGGGGGGGAGATACACTGGGGTCCGAAATGCACAATAACCCTGGGTTCGGTGTGGGTCGGCGGCGGGGTGGGTGGACTGCTGTGGCCTGTTGGGGGGTTGTGTCCACAGAGGGCTACGGCGGGACGAAGCCTCTCTGTCGTTTCCAGTTTAATACACAATACTGGCATAAGCGGTAGGAAAGTTGTACCATAATTTGAACAAAAGTATTTTACTCTTTTGAGCATACCACAGTCTTTAAAAAAATGTTACTATAATAGCAGTGTGTTATAGTTTTCGTGAAGAAGCGAATTCCACGTCCACAGCTAGTAACACACTGACAGATGTAATTAGGCAAACCACTCAAGGATACAGTCAAAGACAACACAATGTCAGAGATAAAAACTGTAGTACAAGCTTGGAATAGCAGTATCAACTTACTAGGAGGAACATTATAATATGCGTTTCCATGTAAACTCTCTTTATTAGTGATCTAGATCGTGAAACTACATATCTACGAACGTAATTCATCAAGAAATGAAACACTGGTAATTTTTATAATTAATTTTTTTATTTACACTTCCAGTTCCTTAGGAAAACATTGATGAGCAAGTCTTTAAGGTCATGGAACGTGTCAGTACATGAAATTACAACGTAAAAGTAATAACAGATAAAAATAAAATGTTTATCAACGCAAAAAAGTCAAGCCATAAGTTTAGGTCAACCCACTCAACAATACGACATAATAATCACCTTAATTTTTCAAGGAACTCCTCGACAGGATAGAAGGAGTGACCCATGAGGAAACTCTTCAGTTTTGATTTGAAAGCGCGTGGATTACCGCTAAAATTTTTGAATTCTTGTAGTAGCTTATTCGAAATGGATACAGCAGTATACTGCACACCTCTCTGCACTAAATTAAGGAAGTCCGACCCAATGCAATTTTGATTTCTGCCGAGTATTAACTGAGTGAAAGCTGCTTATTCTTAGGAATAAGGTGATACTATTAACAAGAAATGACAGTACATATATTATTGCCCGGACCACCCCTTTCTGAGCCAAAAACAACCTTTTAGAATGTGAACAGTTACCCCAAAATACACTACTGGCCATTAAAATTGCTACACCACGAAGATGACGTGCTACAGACGCGAAACTTAACCGACAGGAAGAAGATGCTGTGATATGCAAATGTTTAGGTTTTCAGACCATTCACACAAGGTTGGCGCCAATGGCGACACCTACAACGTGCTGACATGAGGAAAGGTTCCAATCGATTTCTCATACACAAACAGCAGTTGACCCGCGTTGCCTGGTGAAACGTTGTTGCAATGCCTCGTGTAAGGAGGAGAAATGCGTACCATCACGTTTCCGACTTTTATAAAGGTCGGATTGTAGCCTATCGCGATTGGGCTATATCGTATCGTGACATTTCTGCCTGCGTTGGTTCAGATCCCCGACTGTTAGCAGAATATTGAATCGGCGGGTTCAGTAGGGTAATACGGAACGCCGTGCTCGTTCCCAACGTCCTCGTATCACTACCAGTCGACATGACAGACATCTTATCCGCATGGCTGCAACGGATCGTGCAGCCACGTCTCGATCCCTGAGTCAACAGATGGGGACGTTTGCAAGACAACCATCCGCACGAACAGTTCGACGATGTTTGCAGCAGTATGGACTATCAGCTCGGAGACCATAGCTGCGGTTACCCTTGACGCTGCATCACATACAGGACGCGCCTGCGATGGTGTACTCAACGATGAACCTGGGTGCACGAATGACTGTTTGACTCAATGCCCAGGCGTATCAAAGCCGTTATTACGGCCAGAGGTGGTTGTTCTCGGTACTGATTGCTCAGGATATATGCACCGAAATTACGTGAAAATGTAATCACATGCCAGTCCTGGTATAATATATTTCTCCAATGAATACCCGTTTCTTCTTGGAGTAGCAATTTTATTGGCCAGTAGTGTATATTACCATACGACATAAGCGAATAAAAATAAGCCAAGTAGACTAATTTTCGTGTCGAACGATCACTCACTTCAGATATCGTTCGAATAGTAAAAATGGCAGCATTATGTCATTGAACAGGATCCTGGACGTGGGCTTTCCACGACATTTTACTATCCCTCTAAACACCTAGAAAGTTGAACTGTTCAGTTTTAGTGATCATATGCCCATTCTGTGAAATTAAAATGTCGGGTTTCGCTGAATTGTGTGTTAGAATCTGGGAAAGCTGAGTCTTGATGTGATTTAGAGTTAGTTTATTTTCGACAAAGCATGAGCTTATGTCATGAACTACACTATTTGAAACAGAACCAATGTTGCACACAATATCCTTTACTACCAAGCCAGTTATCATCAGCAAACAGAAATATTTTGCAGTTACTTGTAATACTAGAAGGCATGTCATTTATATAAACAAGGAACAGGATTGGCCCCAACACTGATCCCTGGGGCATCCCCCTCTTGACTGTACCCCACTCAGACTTGACAGCAGAGCAATTCTCAAAACTGTGAACCTTTTGCTGTTTGTTGCTAAAGTAAGAGGTGAACCAATTGTGAACTACTTCCCGTATTCTGTAATGATGCAACTTCTGGAGCAATATTTTGTGATCAACACAATCAAACGCCTTAGTTAAATCAGAAAAAATAACTAGCTTCCTAAACTTTTTCTTTAACCCATCCAGTACCACACAGAGAAAAGAGAATATAGCATTTTCAGTTGTTAAACGGCTTCTATAGCCGAACTCTGCATTTGATAGCAAATCGTGTGACATAAATTGATCAATTATCCTGTCATACACAGCCTTTTCAATAACTTTATCAAACACTGATGGCATAGAAATAGGACTATAATTGTCTACATTATTCCTTTCTCCCTTTTTATAAAGCGGCTTTACTACTGAGTTTAAAAAACTCTCTATTGCCGTTGGATTAACTTTCCTACATAGTTTGTAACTGTAGGTGAAATATGTTTGAGTAAAAAAGCCTTTTAGTGTTGAAATTTATGCATAATGATCTGAATGGCCATTCACCTTTTTACTAACAGAATGCCCATCTAGTAATGAGGAATGAATAAAAATATTATCTATGGCTGAGCTATTGTTCCCCTGCACCCTAGTTGGAAACGGAACACAGTTTGCATGAGATTATATGAATTTAGGAGATTTACCGAAGTCCTTTTCTTGCACCATCATATACAAAATTTATATTGAAGTCATCGCATATAACTAATTTCTGGTACTTCCTATAAAGTGAACCAAGAACCCTCTCTACCTTGATCAGAAGTGCTGTGAAGTCAGAGTTTAAGAGAAATATAAACAAAAAAAATTAGAAGTTGAGTTTGACTAAATTCAACTGCCCCTGTACAACATTCAAATATCTGTTCAGTGAGGTGTCGTGATACGTCTATGGACTCAAATGGACTATCGTTTTTACATACATGGCCACTCACCCACACCGCAAGTAACTCATTGAAAACAGCGAGCTAATCTGTACACTGCCTCTGAATTGTCAAATTATTTAAGTGGTGCTCCGGCATACCAATATTTTAAAGCAGTTCACTATAATAATTGTAAGCAGTTCACTAACTTTATCTCTGCTCACAAAATGATACATGGCAAAATTTCATTTTCAGTGTGAATAACAAAAAAGCTAATCTCACACTGTATCCTGTACTAAAATATGGGTCTATTATAACAGTTCGCCGGCCGTTGTGGCCGTGTGGTTCTAGGCGCCTCAGTCTGGAACTGCGTGATCGCTACGGTCGCAGGTTCGAATCCTGACTCGTTCATGGATGTGCGCGATGTCCTAAGTTCTAATTTCTAGGCTACTGATGACCTCAGAACTTAAGTCGCATCGTGCTCAGAGCCATTTGAACCATATAACAGTTCCTCTTAAACATGGAGATTAAAAGTTTATCACACCATTAATTCCACATATACAATGGAAGATATGTGTGTGAGGGGCAACTTTTCTAAGCAGTAGAATTTTTTTTTTAGTGTTAGTATAGAAAATACTAAAGAGAAATCAAGAGGAAACACTGCTAATAAATTTTTTTTATTTCTTTTATAAAAATTACAGATAAACTCTAGGATCTGCCATTCAATGCCTAACCCAATAAGTCCATACAAGACATAGGAAATCAGGGGTGGGGGGAGGGGAGGAGGATGCTCAAACAGGATGCATCTGAGACTTATGCCTAACCGTCGGAAGAACTGGATGTGAAGTAGAATTTTGTCCTCGAGTTATGAGTGAACCTCTGCATCCTGGTTCCTTCGGGGCCTACTTACTAGTTGCTTCGTTCCTCCGGTCTGCCGTTGTAAGTCAAAGGTACTCGTGTGTGATTAGACAGTCTGGCGTGTCTGACAGTTTTCTGGGCAAGTATTTGCGTTTTTTGGCTAACGTGAATTAAATAACAAGGTTAGTTGTCTACTCGCCACGTTAATAAGCTGTGTGGCTCGCATGTTGTGTGTACAAGACGCGATTTCTGTCATTAACTTCCCTTAGTCTACTGTGTCATGCTTACGAGGCTCCTTAAAAGTGTGTTGTATTTCATTAAGGTAGTGTTCAAGGTGCTTACCGTTAATATGAACTGTAAACTACCTGCCTCACATATTGTTTAGTGACTTGTGTTATGTGCAGATGGCGTTTATTCAATGCTCACCAGCCTTTATCTCAATGGTCTTGGCTTTTCATGAAAATAGTGTTTAGCGCTCATCACTTGCCCACCTGGCTTGAATCATGGCCTCCTGTATTTTATTAGCACACAATTCAACGCTTTCAGAGCTTGTCAATCTTATTTTACGCATTGGTTTATATTTAAAAAAAAATGTTCAAATGGCTCTAAGCACTATGGGACTTTACATCGAAGGCCATCAGTCCCCTAGACTTAGAACTACTTAAACCTAACTAACCTAAAGACATCACACACATCTATGCCCGAGGCAGGTTTCGAACCTTCGACCATAGCAGTCGCGCGGTTCCGGACTGAAGCGTCTAGAACCGCACGGTCTGTGTGTGTTTTACATGATGGATCTGCCATTATTTAATTATTTATCAGGGACCTCATTTCATCCTTTCGTCAATCTGGTGATATTCGCCTAATGATTTTGTAATACGTCTATGGCAATGGTAACGTAGGAGGGGCGATCAGTAAATAATGCACCATTTTTTTCTGAAAGCACGTTCGTTTTATTGACGATTCATATTATTTCCCCCTCTTTCGTCTACAAAACCCTATTTTTCAACATTCAGTGCGAGGGCCTTACGCCACCTTACTGGGAGCGCGTGTGTTACCGCATGGCGCCTTTCTACTTGTCGACGTCAGAGCCAATGTCTTGGTGCCTCAATAACCGCCCCATGCTCAACGCACTGATTCCCACGGAGAACATCTTTCATTGGGCGAAACAGATGGAAGTCAGGTGCGAGATCAGCGCTATAGGATGGCTAAGGAAGAACAGTCCAGTAAATTTTTCTGAGCTCCTCCCAGGCGCCCCGACTTGTGTGAGACGTTGCTTTGTCATGGACAAGTTCGTTTTAATCATTTTGGCCATGAACATGCTGAACTCGATTTCACTTTAATTTAAAATCGGCTGAAAACCAATAACTTAAAACTCAAAACAGAAATTTAAAAGGCAAAAGGCCTTATCTTAAATCAGTACTTCCAATGATGCTGAAGGCCCAAACAGTCTCACACCTTACGAGCAAAACAAATGTAATTTCAAAAAAATTCGCTGAAGGCCCATCTCTTAAGACTAAAACCAAAATTAAATTTTTAAAAGGCAAAAAGCATTACCTTAAAACAGTCCTTTAATTAGGCTGAAGGCCCTAACAATCTGCCACCTTAAGAGCAAAACACTTTAATTTAAAAATCGGCCGAATGCCCATCACTTACGACTCAAACCAAAACAAATTTTTAAAAGGCCAAAGGCCTTTCCTTAAAAGAATTCTTTAAATTAGGCTGAAGGCCCATACAATCTTATGCCTTAAGGGCAAAACAACATTAACTTAAAACTCGGCTAGAAGCCATTCAAATATAAACAACAAGAAAAAATAAGAAAAGGCAGTACACCCAATAGCACTCAGAAGTGCCACCCGACCACACACAACAGGGAGTTCAATGGAAAAACGTAAAAAGTATTGGCGCCCACAACCAATTACACATTGAGCTGTCGAACTACATAATGTGCGGGACAGTGACAACACGACGAGGAAAATATACTGCCCGAACTTACGTCGACGGCCGGGGCAGGTAATCGGAACGTTAACGGCCACAAGGTAGAAGATTCCGCTGGTGCGCTTCAGTTCAAAATAAGCAAGCTACATAAAGCCACTCGAAGGTGGAGGAAAAAGACCTCTGACAGTGACCGTGGTAACAGCAGCATGTACGTGGCCTGCCAGCATGAGGTAACGCAGACGGTTTTGAATATTCTCCATGATACCTGGCACTATCCGTACCATTTACAACGCCTGCAGGCCTTGCTACATACGGAGTTGCCTGCATTGCGACGTTTTTGTCGTTGGTTCATCCGAGTGCCACCACGTTCTTGTGATTTCTGATTTCAGCCTTATTCACAGATGACGCTTCTTCAACGAGGTGCGGTATCGCCAACCTTCTCGACAACCACTTGTGAGTTGCGGGTAATCGGCATGGTATGTTGGCAGCAGAGAACCTCCAGTACGGGCTCAGGCGCAATGTATGGGCGAGGATTATTGGCGACCGCTTCCTGGGATCAGTCATGGTACCACAACGCCTTCACCGGCGAGACGTAATAGCTTCCTGCAGGTCACTCTTCCTACCTTCCTGCAAGACGTGCCTTTGGTGGCAAGATGGATAATGTGGCTGCGAACTGTCCTCTTGAAGTGTGGCGCTAAAATTTTTGTATTACTTGATACAGAAATTCGTCTATGGTACAGGTAGGCCACCATTCACGTCTGACACAAAAAATCATTATTGCACAATTCGTTATTAAGTGCTATGGATATAGTTTCGAAAAATCATTCTCAGGCACAAGCTGCTGGACAAAAAAGAAAACACGTTTGATGCTTTTGACGGATAGAGACTAATATGTATTTCTCTCACGTTATGTAATATATAATACGTTTATTGCATACGTTTCATATCTTCATGTATTATTGGTCTAGGTTTTATTGCCGTTTAACTGTCATCTCTGTCATTTTTATTTTTCGGTTCACGTTTTATTGTTATTTCAATTTTAACATTTAATCAGTTTTCCGTCGGTGCTTCGCAGAACATGATAATATTATTGAGATTGCGAATACTTCCTAATGTATTGCAAATTTTTATTTATTTCATCGCGAGCCGGCTTTCAGATGCTGAGCTCATCTTCGACGCAGGCCGACGGTAGTGGTAAAGCCTGGTCCTAAATTACGTATGCTGGCAACATTTCAGACAGTCTTGCAGAAAAGTTAAAAAGTCTCGCAACTACAGACATGCATGTTACATCACCAGTAACATATCAGAACTTTTATTCAATACTAAAGACAAAATGCGACCCTTAGCACAGAGTGGTGTATATAAAATCATCTACATCTACATCTACATGACTACTCTGCAATTCACATTTAAGTGCTTGGCAGAGGGTTCATCGAACCACAATCATACTATCTCTCTACTATTCCACTCCCGAACAGCGAGCGGGAAAAACGAACACCTAAACCTTTCTGTTCGAGCTCTGATTTCTCTTATTTTATTTTGATGATCATTCCTACCTATGTAGGTTGGGCTCAACAAAATATTTTCGCATTCGGAAGAGAAAGTTGGCGACTGAAATTTCGTAAAAAGGTCTCGCCGCGACGAAAAACGTCTATGCTGTAATGACTTCCATCCCAACTCGTGTATCATATCTGCCACACTCTCTCCCCTATAACGCGATAATACAAAACGAGCTGCCCTTCCTTGCACCCTCTCGATGTCCTCCGTCAATCCCACCTGGTAAGGATCCCACACCGCTCAGCAATATTCTAACAGAGGACGAACGAGTGTAGTGTAAGCTGTCTCTTTAGTGGACTTGTTGCATCTTCTAAGTGTCCTGCCAATGAAACGCAACCTTTGGCTCGCCTTCCCGACAATATTATCTATGTGGTCCTTCCAACTGAAGTTGTTCGTAATTTTAACACCCAGGTACTTAGTTGAATTGACAGCCTTGAGAATTGTACTATTTATCGAGTAATCGAATTCCAACGGATTTCTTTTGAAACTCATGTGGATCATCTCACACTTTTCGTTATTTAGCTTCAACTGCCACCTGACACACCATACAGCAATCTTTTCTAAATCGCTTTGCAGCTGATACTGGTCTTCGGATGACCTTACTAGACGGTAAATTACAGCATCATCTGCGAACAGTCTAAGAGAACTGCTCAGATTGTCACCCAGGTCATTTATATAGATCAGGAACAGTAGAGGTCCCAGGACGCTTCCCTGGGGAACACCTGATATCACTTCAGTTTTACTCGATGATTTGCCGTCTATTACTACGAACTGCGACCTTCCTGACAGGAAATCACGAATCCAGTCGCACAACTGAGACGATACCCCATAGCTCCGCAGCTTGATTAGAAGTCGCTTGTGAGGAACGGTGTCAAAAGCTTTCCGGAAATCTAGAAATATGGAATCAACTTGAGATCCCCTGTCGATAGCGGCCATTACTTCGTGCGAGTATAGAGCTAGCTGCGTTGCACAAGAGCGATGTTTTCTGAAACCATGCTGATTACATGTCAATAGATCGTTCCCTTCGAGGTGATTCATAATGTTTGAATACAGTATATGCTCCAAAACCCTACTGCAAACCGACGTCAATGATATAAGTCTGTAGTTAAATGGATTACTCCTACTACCCTTCTTGAACACTGGTGCGACCTGCGCAATTTTCCAATCTGTAGGTACAGATCTATCGGTGAGCGAGCGGTTGTATATGAGTGCTAAGTAGGGAGCTATAGTATCAGCGTAATCTGAAAGGAACCTAATCGGTATACAATCTGGACCTGAAGACTTACCCGTATCAAGCGATTTGAGTTGCTTCGCAACCCCTAAGGTATCTACTTCTAAGAAACTCATGCTAGCAGATGTTCGTGTTTCAAATTCTGGAATATTCCATTAGTCTTCCCTGGTGAAGGAATTTCGGAAAACTGGGTTCAATAACTCCGCTTTAGCGGCACAGTCGTCGATAACAGTACCATCGGCACTGCGCAGCGAAGGTATTAACTGCGTCTTGCCGCTTGTGTACTTTACATACGACCAGAATTTCTTCGGATTTTCTACCAAATTTCGAGACAATGTTTCGTTGTGGAACCTATTAAAGGCATCTCGCATTGAAGTCTGTCCAAAATTTCGCTCGTCTGTAAATTTTAGCTGGTCTTCGGGATTTCGCGTTCTTCTGAACTTCGCATGCTTTTTCCGTTGCCTCTGCAACAGCGTTCGGACCTTTTTTGTGTACCACGGGAGATCCGTTCCATCTCTTACCAATTTATGAGGTATGAATATCTCAATTGCTGTTGCTACTACATCTTTGAATTTGAGCCACATCTCGTCTACATTCGCATAGTCAGTTCGAAAGGAATGGAAATTGTCTTTTAGGAAGGCTTCTAGTGACACTTTATCCGCTTTTTTAAATAAAATCATTTTGCGTTTGTTTCTGATGGATTTGGAAGAAATGGTATTGAGCCTAGCTACAATGACCTTGTGATCACTAATCCCTGTATCAGTCATGATGCTCTCAATCAGCTCTGGATTGTTTGTGGCCAAGAGGTCAAGTGTGTTTTCGCAACCATTTACAATTCGCGTGGGTTCGTGGACTAACTGCTCGAAATAATTTTCGGAGAATGCATTTAGGACAATCTCGGAAGACGTTTTCTGCCTACCACCGGTTTTGAACAAGTATTTTTGCCAACATACCGAGGGTAGGTTGAAGTCCCCACCAACTATAACCGTATGAGTGGGGTATTTATTTGTTACGAGACTCAAACTTTCTCTGAACTGTTCCGCAACTCTATCATCGGAGTCTGGGGGTCGGTAGAAGGAGCCAATTATTAACTTAATTCGGCTGTTAAGTATAACCTCCACCCACACCAATTCACTTGCAAACAGTGTGAAAAACTGTATATTGGTCAGTCAGGGAGAGCTGTGGCAATTAGGGTACGTGAATGTAGGAAAACTGGCGATTGAAGAAGAATGATTCGACCTTTCCTGACCATCTTTTAGCAGGAAACGATTCATACAATATCAAATGTGAAGTTTTACATTTTTTCAGAGAAAGCGGACCCTACTGGAAATATAGGAAATCAACAAACACATGATACAGAATAACAGCCTAGTATTGGAAGATCAGAGCCACTATCCATTTTTCCCTTTGTTTAATTAACTTTTCGTTACAGATATTAAATTCGCAATTTAAATTCATATTATTTTCTCGTCATTTGTTAAATGCATCTCCATATGAAAACTTTGTTTAGCTCCTTTTATAATTCATGTAATTATGGTTATGTTTTCCAATGTAAACACTTTTTAATCTTTTATCTTCTATACAAATAATATCTGTGTTATTCGTACATCACTTTCATCTGTGTTTGACATTCAGTTGTCATGGGGGAAGATGGCCCGAGAAGCCAAAAGCAGGTTCGTGATCACATAAAAATAATTTTGCAGCACATTGGGAAATGATTTGCTTTTCAATACTATTTAATTTTTATTCAGAGAGGACATTTAAAATATTTATGTTATTTCATAAAATTTCTTACAGCGTTTTGAAGAGACAGTGATTTTAGTGTAGTTACTAGTCGATGTGAATGGTCTTTCGGTATTGCTTACTTCATGTGTCGTGTACTTTACTTCTTTGACGGTTTAACACGCTACATATATAGTTTTTATGTAATGAGAATTTTACTACTATGTACCGTCCGTGTGCTTAGTTTGTTGATCCCAAAACGATTTCTACGTGTAGTACTGAAACAATTGCGCTACAGTGTTTCTCACTATCATATATTTAACCGCTACGAGTTACTTATTTCTCTTTATTTCTGTACAGTGTTTTATAGCTTACGTCTGACAATGATTTTTCGCGACGCATAACATTTAATAAAGAAATGTGCAACAAAGATTCTTCCATAATTGCAGTTGGTGCTGAAATATTAGGTTATACAGAACATTTCCACTTGCCTGTGTGCTTTCAGTTATTGAAATACTGAATTATTTACCTCCACCTTCAGATGTAACTACCTACCTTGTATCACCTTTCCGGCCATGTGTCCCCATGTTGTTTATCCTGTCACAAATCTTTTCCTGAATTTTGTCTCCATGTATCAAAAGCCAGTGTATGTTTAACAGTTACTGCTGCTTGTCACTTTGCAGATGTTTAACGAAGAGAAAAACAATTTAATCAGGCAAACATGCTAATACGACTATACACTTAGTGCATAACTCTTTCTTTGGGGGGGGGGGGGGGGGAGAGAAGCACAACCTATGTGAATGATCGTGATCCCTGTGTTACCAGATTGTGGCACGTGAAAATGAAACGTCGTGTGTCAAAGCCTCTCGTCGGGTAGACCTATCGGTTGGTGTACGTCTCGTTAGTTGACGCCACTTGTGTGTTGTTGGGGATGATGTGGTGATGATAAAGACACCACAACACCCAGTCCCTGAGCGGAGAAACTCTCCAACGGGACCGGGAATCGAACCCTGACCCCTTTGCATCGTATTCCGCCACGCTGACCACTCAGTTGTAGAGGCGAGCTGTAGCACGTCAAATGCTTCAAATGGCTCTGAGCACTATGGGACTTAACTTCTGAGGTCATCAGTCCCCTAGAACTTACAACTAATTAAACCTAACTAACCTAAGGAGATCACACACATCCATGCCCGAGGCACAGTTCGAACTTGCGACCGTAGCGGTCGTGCGGTTCCAGACTGTAGCGCCTAGAACCGCTCGGCCACCCAGGCCGGGTGTGTAGCACGTCAAGGCAGTCACATAATGAGTGATTTGTACAGGCTAGCAAAGTTCATGCGCAAATAACTTTAACACAAAAAAAGAAGCTTTTCGATTGTGTGCAGTGATTACGTCATTCCTTGGCAGCATCGTATGAAGAGATCGCCGCAAAGGGTAAACTTCAAAGTCAGAGCAATGTCCGTAGCCTGCCGCAGCACGTCTGCCAGTTTTCTCACTGGCTTTTGAAAACTGTGGCCACGGGCGCTCGAAAAACTGTACTCAATCACACCCACGCACGTTTACGTGAGAACCCCAAATAAGTAACCTTTTGATGAAACTTCGCCTGTCGGACACGAAAGCCTAAGCGGTTTTGCGAACACCTCCTCTGAACCAACACGAAACATACACGCAGCGAGGACGACGCTGCTTCCAACCTATGCAAGGTAGGGAAAGTGTACATAACTGTAGTACTTTTATACTTATGTCTTTCTTAATCGCTAACGCTGTCTCTTTCCGTATGAGATATATAAGAAACAGTCTGAAGTGTAAATATTCAATGTTTAATTCCCCCCATTTTATTTCCAACATTTTATTTCTATTTTGTCATTAATTGCTAAAAATTTCATTCAACCTGAACAACGGAAATACGCATTTAACGGATCAACAGGCAGTTCAAAGCTAAGGCGAGAGGGTTTATGTCTTCTTGAAAGTCTTTTGTTCTCCAAAGTATTAGAAGTTGTGCCGAATCACAAAAATACGTGCCCTCCTATGTGGCCGCGAACTGGTTTAAGAATTACACGCTCATTAGAGTACACTCATAGGTCACATCGTGGTCGCTAGGTGAAAAGAATTACCTGCGCGTAATGTTATCATTCAAAACTAAAAGTGTAAATGCTAATTTCCGAACTGTGATTCTGTTTAGTAAAATTTCACGTATTTAAAGACAGCAGTGGGGTGGAAATGCTAAATAAATGTAAACGTTTAAACTGTTAACTGTCATGTCATTTTGGTAAATTTAAATGTCATGTGACTCCGGCCTCCCGTCGGGTAGAACGTTCGCCGGGTGCAAGTCTTTCGATTTGACGCCACTTCGGCGACTTGCACGTCGATGGGGATGAATTGATGCTGATTAGGACAACACAACACTCAGTCCCTGAATGGAGAAATTCTCCGACCCAGCCGGTAATCGAAGCCGGGCCCTTATGATTGACATTCTGTCGCGCTGACTACTCAGCTTCTTGGGGCTGACGTAGTTTTGGCGAAAGGCTGAAATGAATCACAGTTACTTAAAAATACGTTGGTAATTGTTAATAAAACTCTAACATATTTAGAAGAAATTTATTTTTAGCATATAATAAAAAAAATAGTTCAAATGGCTCTGAGCACTATGCGACTTAACTTCTGAGGTCATCAGTCGCCTAGAACTTAGAACTAATTAAACCTAACTAACCTAAGGGCATCACACACATCCATGCCCGTAGCAGGATTCGAACCAGCGACCGTAGCGGTCGCTCGGCTCCAGACTGCAGCGCCTAGAACTGCAGGGCCACTCTGGCCGGCAAAATATAATCGCTTGAAGAATTGGTCATTTAACACGTTAGAAGAACCTCTTGCATTTACCCATGGCTCTGGAAAACTATATTGCATAAGCCATACTGCTGGCACAAATCAAAGTCAGTTAGGGACGTCGGCCTTTTTGTGGCCCGTCTCATGGAAACTTGGTCACAATGAGGACACCTCGTGACCTGTGGAAAATATGCCTTTTATTCTGATGCTATACAATTAGTTTAAATAGGAAAGGTACTGCCTCTGTGCTGCACTGTCTTCTGCTCATTAAGCAAATGTGCTGACACTTTCCAAATCATACACGATTAAGTTATGGTAATGTGATCACCGCCTACGTTCGACGTCTACGTGCGACAAACACTCACAGTCGATAGTGACAGCACTAGCAGCGGAAGATATAGTACGGAGCCGGCCGATGTGGCCGAGCGGTTCTAGCCGCTTCAGTCTGGAGCCGCGTGATCACGGTGGTCGCAGGTTCGAATCCTGCCTAAGGCATGGATGTGTGTGATATCCTTAGGTTAGTTAGGTTTAAGTAGTTCTAAATTCTAGGGGACTGATGACCTGAGATTTTAAGTCCCATAGTGCTCAGAGCCATTTGAACCATTTTTTCGTAGTACCGGGTAGACGTATGGCGTTGTCGTAATGCGAAAACGGAGCGGTTTATCTATCATCCAGTAGGGCATGATCCTTGGATTTTGGGCCTGAGGTGAAAGCATTCCCAAAATGGCTAGGTTTCTAGATTGTTTGCGTACCGCTTTGGTTCAAGTAAACAGTGCGAGGCAAAACAACGCTATCTGAAACAGGCGCCGAGGCAACCATTGCACCACGGGCCATACATAGGTGACAAGGTTGAATGACGCCTGTAGACATGTGTACGGGCGAATGGACATCCAGCTGGTGAGCAGCTGACCGCCCAGGTGAACCAAGGGGCTACCAACCACGTCTCTTCAACGACTGTTCTGGGAATGTTGCTGCGAATGGACCTCCCTAACAGGCACCTGGATCACGCACCACCAATGCTAACTGCTGTACATAGGCGACGAAGACTGGAATTCGCTCGCCAATACCGCAAGTGGATGTCCACTGAGTGGTGAGACGAGACCTATTAAAATGCACGACGTTTTCTACTCCAACAGTCAGATGGCAGTTGGTGTGTACGGTGTGGAACGTCTGAAGACAAACACCACGCAACAATCGTCGGAAGGACACGGACCGCAGGAGGGAGCAGTATCGTGTGGTGATTGTTTTTGTGGCATTCCCCGGGTGATCTCGTCATTGTGGAAGGCGCAATGGATCTACGTAGGTATGGATCTATCTCTGGGTTTGTTTCGGCTTCCAGACGATGGCCATTAAAACTCCTACATCAAGAAGAAATGCATCCATTGGACAAATATAGTATACTAGAACTGACATGTGATTACATTTTCACGCAATGTGGGTGCCTAGCTCCTGAGAAATCATTACGCAGAACAACCACCTCTGGCCGTAATAACGGCCTTCATACGCCTCGGCATAGAGTCAGAGCTGGGATGGCGCGTACAGGTACAGCTGCCCATGCAGCTTCAACACGATGCCACCGTTCATCGAGAGTAGTGACCAGCGTATTGTGGCGAGCCAGTTGCTCGGCCACCATTGACCAGACGTTTCCAGTTGGTGAGAGATCTCGAGAATGTGCTGGCCAGAGTAGCAATCGAACATTTTCTGTACCCAGAAAGGCCCTTACAGGATCTGAAACATGCGGTCGTGCATTATCCTGCTGAATTGTAGGGTTTCGCAGGGACAGAATGAAGGGTAGATCCATAGATCGTAACACATCTGAAATGTAACGTCCACTGTTCAAAGTGCCGTCAATGCGAACAAGAGGTGACGGAGACGTGTAATCAATCGTACCCCATACCATCACGCCGGGTGATACGCCAGTATGGCGATGACGAATACACGCTTCCAATGTGCGTTCACCGCGATGTCGCCAAACACGGATGCGACTATCATCATGCTGTAAACAGAACCCGGATTCATCCGAAAAAAATGACGTTTTGCCATTCGTGCAGCCAGGTTCGTCGTTGAGTACACCATCGCAGGCGCTCCTGTCTGTGATGCAGCGTCGAGAATAACCGAAGCCATGGTCTCCTAGCTGATAGTCCATGCTGCTGCAAACGTCGTCGAACTGTTCGTGCAGATGGTTGTTGTCTTGCAAACGTCCCCATCTGTTGACTCAGGGATCGAGAAGTGGTTGCACGATTCGTTACAGCCATGCGGAGAAGACGCCTGTCATCTCGACTGCTAGTGATACGAGGCAGTTGGGATCCAGCACGGCGCTCCTTATTACCCTCCTGAACCCACCGATTCCATATTCCGCTAACAGTCATTGGATTTCGACCATCGCGAGCTTCAATGCCGCGATACGATAACACGCGATCGCGATAGGCTCCATTCCGACTTTTATCAAAGTCGGAACCGTGATGGTACGCCTTTCTCCTCCTTACACGAGGCATCATAATAACGTTTCACCAGGCAATACCGGTCAACTGCTGTTTGTGTATGTGAAATCAGTTTGAAACTTTCCTCATGCCAGCACGTTGTAGGTTTTCGCTACCGGCGCCAACCTTGTGTAAATGAAAAGCTAATCATTTGCATACCACAACATCCTCTTCCGGTCGGTATCATTCGTGTCTGTGGCACGTCATCTTCGTGGTGTAGCAATTGTAATGGCCAGAAGTGTACTAGCAGGACAGTGCAAAGTGCCACACAGCCAGCAGTGTAAGTACGTGGTTCGAAGAGTATCAGGATGCGGTTACCGTACTCCCATGGCCACCCACCTCCCCGCATTAAAACCAAATCGTAAGTCTGTGTGGCCACCTCGATCGGGCCGTTCGCGCCATGATTCCTAAACCGAAAATCTCAGCGCAGCTGGTCACGGCGCTGGACTCGGCGTGGTTCCACATACCTGTTTTACCTTAGACAATCTCATTGACTCTCTTCCTGCATGCCTCGCAGCAGTCCACACTGGTAAAGGTGGAAGTCTTGGCTGTTGACAGGTGGTCACATTAAAGTGGCTGATGGTGTAGTTACATCAATATCTGCTATCGTTGTTAACCGCAAAGACGCAAATGGTGTATGGTAATTAGCATGGTTCCACTTAGTAGTTACGGTTTTTCCCTTTCGAATTTCATATTGAGTGAGCGATGAATTAATCCTAAAATGCGTCTCTACACACTGTAGTTACACTGAACTCGTTAATACTTCCGTATCGACACTCAAGTCCACCGTTTGTCCTGACGGGGCGCTGAATTCACGTTTTTGAAACATGTGACAGACTCTGATTCTAGTGAGAAGCGAAGGGCCGGTGTATGCCCGCGGAGTGTGAGACTGCTGTGACGGACGAAGACGAGCTGGACAGTTGGTCACGGGAAGCGCCGAGGGCGGTGAAGAGGAGCAAGGTTTAGAGCTGGTCGCTGTCCGTATTCTGATAATGCGCGATAGCCAACTGGATGAAGGTTTTTGCACCGTGGGGTAGCTCCTCTGATTCGATGCCTACTTCTTAATACTAGTAGATTGGTCTGCTATATCCGTACAGCCCTCAGTTTGAGAATGGTGAATCTGCTTGTGCCATCTTTCATCTACATCTACATTTGTACTCCGCAAGCCACCCAACGGTGTGTGGCGGAGGGCACTTTACGTGCCACTGTCATTACGTCCCTTTCCTGTTCCAGTCGCGTATGGTTCGCGGTAAGAACAACTGCTGGAAAGCCTCCGTGTGCGCTCGAAACTCTCTAATTTTACATTCGTGATCTCCTCGAAAGGTATAAGCAGGGGAAAGCAATATATTCGATACCTCATCCAGAAACGCATCCTGTCGATACCCGGACAGCAGGCAACACCGCGATGCAGAGCGCCTCTCTTGCAGAGTCTGCCACTTGAGTTTTCTAAACATCTCCGTAACGCTATCACGCTTACCAAATAACCCTATGACGAAACGCGCCACTCTTCTTTGGATCTTCTCTTTCTCCTCTGTCAACTCGACCCGGTACGGATTCCACACTGATGAACAATACTCAAGTATAGGTCGAACGAGTGTTTTCAAAGCCACCTCCTGCCACCACCTTTGCTGATGGACTACATTTTCTATGGGTGAATGGACTACATTTTCTAAGGATGAATGAATCTCAACCTGGCACCTACATTACCAACAATTAATTTTGTATGATCAATCCACTTCAAATCATATCGTACGCATACTCCCAGATACACTCCTGGAAATGGAAAACAGAACACATTGACACTTGCTCCGGAGACTGCAGGACGGCACTTTGCCGTGGCATACGGAGCTCCATCGCAGTCTTTAACACTGGTAGCATGCCGCGACAGCGTGGACGTGAACCGTATGTGCAGTTGACGGACTTTGAGCGAGGGCGTATAGTGGGCATGCGGGAGGCCGGGTGGACGTACCGCCGAATTGCTCAACACGTGGGGCGTGAGGTCTCCACAGTACATCGATGTTGTCGCCAGTGGTCGGCGGAAGGTGCACGTGCCCGTCGACCTGGGACTGGACCGCAGCGACGCACGGATGCACGCCAAGACCGTAGGATCCTACGCAGTGCCGTAGGGGACCGCACCGCCACTTCCCAGCAAATTAGGGACACTGTTGCTCCTGGGGTATCGGCGAGGACCATTCGCAACCGTCTCCATGAAGCTGGGCTACGGTCCCGCACACCGTTAGGCCGTCTTCCGCTCACGCCCCAACATCGTGCAGCCCGCCTCCAGTGGTGTCGCGACAGGCGTGAATGGAGGGACGAATGGAGACGTGTCGTCTTCAGCGATGAGAGTCGCTTCTGCCTTGGTGCCAATGATGATCGTATGCGTGTTTGGCGCCGTGCAGGTGAGCGCCACAATCAGGACTGCATACGACCGAGGCACACAGGGCCAACACCCGGCATCATGGTGTGGGGAGCGATCTCCTACACTGGCCGTACACCTCTGGTGATCGTCGAGGGGACACTGACTAGTGCACGGTACATCCAAACCGTCATCGAACCCATCGTTCTACCATTCCTAGACCGGCAAGGGAACTTGCTGTTCCAACAGGACAATGCACGTCAGCATGTATCCCGTGCCACCCAACGTGCTCTAGAAGGTGTAAGTCAACTACCCTGGCCAGCAAGATCTTTGGATCTGTCCCCCATTGAGCATGTTTGGGACTGGATGAAGCGTCGTCCTACGCGGTCTGCACGTCCAGCACGAACGCTTGTCCAACGGAGTCGCCAGGTGGAAATGGCATGGCAAGCCGTTCCGCAGGACTACATCAAGCATCTCTACGATCGTCTCCATGGGAGAATAGCAGCCGGCATTGCTGCGAAAGGTGTATATACACTGTACTAGTGCCAACATTGTGCATGCTCTGTTGCCTGTGTCTATGTGCCTGTGGTTCTGTCAGTGTGATCATGTGATGTATCTGACCCCAGGAATGTGTCAATAAAGTTTCCCCTTCCTGGGACAATGAATTCATGGTGTTCTTATTTCAATTTCCAGGAGTGTATCCTACACACCAACGTGAACAGTCGTCTTGTTGCCACTTGCCCTAATGATTTTAGAAATTCTGATGGAATGTTATCTATCCCTTCTGCCTTATTTGACCGTAAGTCCTCCAAAGCTCTTTTAAATTCCGATTCAAATACTGGATCCCCTATCTCTTCTAAATCGTCCCCTGTTTCTTCTTCTATCACATCAGACAAATCATCACCCTCATAAAGGCTTTCAATGTATTCTTTCCTCCTATCTGCTCTTTCCTCTGCATTTAACAGTGCAATTCCCGTTGCACTCTTAATGTTACCACCGTTGCTTTCAATGTCACCAAAGGTTGTTTTGACTTTCCTACGCAGCAGCTGAGTCTGTCCTTCCGACAATCATATCTTTTTCGATGTCTTCACATTTTTTCTGCAGCCATTTCGTCTTAGCTTCCCTGCACTTCCTATTTATTTCATTCCTCAGCGACTTTTATTTGTGTATTCCTGATTTTCCCGGAATATGTTTGTACTTCCTCCTTTCATCAATCAACTGAAGTATTTCTTCTGTTACCCATGGTTTCTTTGCAGCTACCTTCCTTGTACCTATGTTTTCCTTCCCTTAATTCTCTGATGGCCGTTTTTAGAGATATCCATTCCTCTTCAACTTTGCTGCCTACTGCGCTATTCCTTATTGCTGTATGTATAGCGTTAGATAACTTCAAACGTATCTCGTCATTCCTTAGAACTTCCGTATCCCACTTCTTAGCGTATTGATTCTTCCTGACTAATGTCTTGAACTTCAGCCTACTCTTAATCACTACTATATTGTGATCTGAGTCTATATCTGCTCCTGGTTACGCCTTACAATCCAGTATCTGATTTCGGAATCTCTGTCTGATCATGATGTAATCTAATTGAAATCTTCCCGTATCTCCCGGCCTTTTCCAAGTATACCTCCTCCTCTTGTGATTCTTGAACAGGGTATTCGCTATTACTAGCTGAAACTTGTTACAGAACTCAAATAGTCTTTCTCCTCTTTCATTCCTTGTCCCAAGCCCATATTCTCCTGTAACCTTTTCTTCTACACCTTCCCCTACAACTGCAATCCAGTCGCCCATAACTGTTAGGTTTTCGTCCCCCTTTACATACTGCATTACCCTTTCAATATCCTCATACACTTTCTCTATCTGTTCATCTTCAGCTTGCGAAGTCGGCATGTATACGTGAAATATCGTTGTCGGTGTTGGTCTGCTGTCGATTCTGATTAGAACAACCCGGTCACTGAAGTGTTCACAGTAACACACCCTCTGCCCTACCGTCCTATTTATAACGAATCCTACACCTGTTATACCATTTTCTGCTGCTGTTGATATTACCCGATACTCATCTGACAAGAAATCCTTGTCTCCCTTCCACTTCTCTTCACTGACCCCTACTATATCTATATTGAGCCTTTGCATTTCCCTTTTCAGTTTCCCTACCACGTTCAAGCTTCTGACATTCCACGCCCCGACTCGTAGAACATTATCCTTTCGTTGACTATTGAATCTTTTTCTCATGGTAACCTCCCCCTTGGCAGTCCCCTCCCGGAGATCCGAATGGGGGACTATTCGGGAATCTTTTGCCAATGGAGAGATCGTCATGACACTTCTTCAACTACAGGCCACATGTCCTGCGGATACACGTTACGTGTCTTTAATGCAGTGGTTTCCATTGCCTTCTGCATCCTCATGTCGTTGATCATTGCTGACTCTTCCGCCTTTAGGGGCAATTTCCCACCCCTAGGACAAGAGAGTGCCCTGAACCTCTATCCGCTCCTCCGCCCTGTTTGACAAGGCTGTTGGCTGAATGAGGCTGACTTCTTATGCCGGAAGTCTTCGGCCGCCAATGCTAATTATTTATCAAATTTTAGGCAGTGGCGGGGTTCGAACCGGGACCGAAGACGTTTTGATTATGAATCAAAGAGCTACCCCTAGACCACGGGTGATCCCCAGATGGGGGCATAGATCCTCAGAAATTAGTACCCAGGCAACCACCTCTGGCCGTAATACGGCCTTCATACGCTCGGGCATTGATTCAAACAGAGCTTGGATGGCGTGTACAGATACAGCTGCCTATGCAGCTTCAACACGATACCACAGTTCATCAAGCGTAGTGACTGGCGTATTGTGACGAGGCCGTTGCTCGGCCACCATTGACCACACATTTTCAATTAGTGACAGATCTGGTGAATGTGCTGGCCAGGGCAGCTGTCGAACATTTTCTGTATCCAGAAAGGCTTGTACAGGACCTGCAACATGCGATCCTGCATTCTCCTGCTGAAATGTACTTTTCGCAGGGATCGAATGAAGGGTAGAGCCACGGGTCGTAACACATCTGAAATGTAACGTCCACTGTCTAAATTGCCTACAAGAAGTGACCGAG
Source organism: Schistocerca gregaria (assembly GCF_023897955.1). Lineage (NCBI taxonomy): Eukaryota > Metazoa > Arthropoda > Insecta > Orthoptera > Acrididae > Schistocerca > Schistocerca gregaria. The sequence goes on along the minus strand of NC_064921.1, from coordinate 129,409,215 downwards.
ACGTGCAACCAATGGCACCCCATACTATCACGCCAGGTGATACACCATTATGGCGATGACGAATACACGCTGCCAATGTGCGTTCACCGCGATGACGCCAAACACGGATGCAATCATCATGATGCTGTAATCAGAACCTGGATTCATCCGAAAGAATGACGTTTTGCCATTCGTGCACAGAGGTTGGTGTTGAGTACACCATCGCAAGCGCTCCTGTCTGTGATGCAGCGTCAAGGGTAACCGCAGCCATGGTTTCCCAGCTGATAGTCCATGCTGCTGCAAACGTCGTCAAACTGTTCATGCAGATGGTTGTTGTCTTGCAAACGTCCCCATCTGTTTTACTCAGGGATCCAGACGTGGTTGCACGATCCGTTACAGCCATGCTCGCGGCGGGTATTTGCGCTCAGCGAGTTGGTCGCCGGACTCGCTACGAGGCGCGAAGACGTGCTTGAGGGGACGAAGGAGCAAAACACGAGGCTCGGCTACCATCTCACCTATCCAAGAAAGACTCACGACGCGTCCTCACACCTTCAGTTCTGCCTGTACCTCGTCTCCTACCTTCCAGGATTCACAGAACCTCTCCTGCGAACCTGGACAACCAGCACTCCTGGAAGAAAGGATATTGCGGAGACATGGCTTAGCCACAGCCTGGGAGATGATTCCAGAAAGAGCTTCTGTGACGTTTGGCAGAATTGAGGCTTTGGGGACGAGTCGTGAGTAGATCAGATGGTAGAGCACTTGCCCGCGAAAGGCAAAGGTGTCGAGTTCGAGACTCGGTCCGACACATACTTTTAATCTGCCAGGAACGGTCAAATGACTCTGAGCACTATGGGACTTAACATCTGAGTTCATCAGTCCCCTATAACTTAGAACTACTTAAACCTAACTAACCTAACAACATCACGCACATCCATGCGCGAGGCAGGATTCGAACCTGCGACCATAGCGGTCGCGCGGTTCCAGATTGAAGCGCCTAGAACCACTCGGCCACACTGGCCGGCCGTGCCAGGAAGATTCAAACAGATATTACTCCAGCAAAATTTCCTAGACGCAAGCTCTATACAGTGTGAACAAATTGCAAAGTTTTCGTAAGCTACTGCTAATAAATTAGGCAATAGACACAAGCAGTTGTAAGCAAATCGGAACCTACAGCACTTTCGAGGCACCAGAGCTCAACTTGAAAGTCGCGAAGGGTCACTCAATAGTTAATCGTACGAGTACGATTCTGGCTGAGAAAGCAGCTTACCCACCCTAATTAGCACAGCTGAAGGTGGTCGGGGCAGACAGGAGTCTTGGCGGTGGCAGGATGCCCACGGCTGTATTGCTGCCACTGCAGGGCTTCACTTTCGTGCAGACGTAGTAAAGCCCCAGTTCCGCTGTTATCGCCATGTCTCTCGCCACGTCGCCCACTCAACAGCATTGCTTCCGTACTCAGCCAAAAGAAACCCGGGGCTCACACGGCCTACCACCCACCACGGCACGACGACGACTGGGAGGGTCACTGCTCTCTCTCTCGGTAACCAGCGTAACTTCCACCGCGTTTCGCTGCTGCGACAACTCTCCTTCGAATCCTTCTGCGCGTGCCTAAATAGGCGGTCGCAGCCAGTCTCACCGCGGCAATGCGTGGGCAAAGGAAAGACCAGACGCACTAATCACGCCAGAGATAAGATACGGCTCTGCTTCATTACATATAACTACGTAATAAGCGTGTGTTTGTATTTGTGGGTTTGGGGCGAAAGTCCATAAAACTTTGAACATAGCTGCTAAGGTTCAGTGACCGTGTCAGAATTATATTGTAACAGGTAAGCCCTCGGTCACAACTATTAAGTCAAATTTTACCTGGTTTTGACGCTACTATGAGCGTCGTCTACAGAATTAGACTAACTGTACTAAAACACTAGGTATATAGTACATTAATAAAATTAAAGTTTGTACTGACTCGAAAAGATGCAGTACTTACAAGTCACATATGAGAAAAGATCTCAGCCGAAAAGTGGACGTAATGAACACTTGTGCGATGGCAAGCCTCCAAGGGCTGCTCGTACTGTGGGTACTGGTTGCAACAAGACTCTGTCGTGCTTGAGTAGCTCCGATGGTAGAGCACTTCCAACCCTTGTCCACAGCACGAGGAGCCCTTAGCGGCTCGCCATCGCCATCGCACAAGCGTTGATGACGTCGCCTTTCCGGCCGAGATCTTTTTTAATATGTGACTTGTAAGTACTGCATCTTTTCGAGTCACTACAAATCGAAAACAGGTCAATTTTGACTTAATATTGGTGACCGAGGGCTTATTTGTTACAAAAAGGAACTACATAATCTGCTTAGAGTCTAAGAACAGCATTTTCTGTCAGGTCATTAATGAATAACAATCATCCAAATGCTCTTTCCCAGAGCATACCTGAAACTTCTTCCAGTTATATGACGTGCCCTTAGCGCCAGGATTTCACCCGGAGCAAGTCCCGCCCATTCACGCGTATCCGTAGTGTAAGGCCTCCCCTAAACAGCCGCCAGTTCCATAAACTGGAAGCAGCATCAAACTTGTTATCGTCACAGTCCAACACACCTTACACTGTGATGAGAGTCTGTTATGATAAGAAATTTAAGTTTTTCTGGATAGTCATATACACTCCTGGAAATTTAAATAAGAACACCGTGAATTCATTGTCCCAGGAAGGGGAAACTTTATTGACACATTCCTGGGGTCAGATACATCACATGATCACACTGACAGAACCACAGGCAACAGAGCATGCACAATGTCGCCACTAGTACAGTGTATATCCACCTTTCGCAGCAATGCAGGCTGCTATTCTCCCATGGAGACGATCGTAGAGATGCTGGATGTACTCCTGTGGAACGGCTTGCCATGCCATTTCCACCTGGCGCCTCAGTTGGGCCAGCGTTAGTGCTGGACGTGCAGACCGCGTGAGACGACGCTTCATCCAGTCCCAAACATGCTCAATGGGGGACAGATCCGGAGATCTTGCTGGCCAGGGTAGTTGACGTACACCTTCTAGAGCACGTTGGGTGGCACGGGATACATGCTGACGTGCATTGTCCTGTTGGAACAGCAAGTTCCCTTGCCGGTCTAGGAATGGTAGAACGATGGGTTCGATGACGGTTTGGATGTACCGTGCACTATTCAGTGTCCCCTCGACGATCACCAGAGGTGTACGGACAGTGTAGGAGATCGCTCCCCACACCACGATGCCGGGTGTTGGCCCTGTGTGCCTCGGTCGTATGCAGTCCTGATTGTGGCGCTCACCTGCACGGCGCCAAACACGCATACGACCATCATTGGCACCAAGGCAGAAGCGACTCTCATCGCTGAAGACGACACGTCTCCATTCGTCCCTCCATTCACGCCTGTCGCGACACCACTGGAGGCGGGCTGCACGATGTTGGGGTGTGAGCGGAAGACGGCCTAACGGTGTGCGGGACCGTAGCCCAGCCACATGGAAACGGTTGCGAATGGTCCTCGCCGATACCCCAGGAGCAACAGTGTCCCTAATTTGCTGGGAAGTGGCGGTGCGGTCCCCTACGGCACTGCGTAGGATCGTACAGTCTTGGCGAGCATCCGTGCGTCGCTGCGGTCCGGTCCCAGGTCGACGGGCACGTGCACCTTCCGCCGACCGCTGGCGACAACATCGATGTACTGTGGAGACCTCACGCCCCACGTGTTGAGCAATTCGGCGGTACGTCCACCCGGCCTCCCGCATGCCCACTATACGCCCTCGCTCAAAGTCCGTCAACTGCACATACGGTTCATGTCCACGCTGTCGCGGCATGCTACCAGTGTTAAAGACTGCGATGGAGCTCCGTATGCCACGGCAAACTGGCTGACACTGACGGCGGCAGTGCACAAATGCTGCGCAGCTAGCGCCATTCGACGGCCAACACCGCGGTTCCTGGTGTGTCCGCTGTGCCGTGCGTGTGATCATTGCTTGTACAGCCCTCTCGCAGTGTCCGGAGCTAGTATGGTGGGTCTGACACACCGATGTCAATGTGTTCTTTTTTCCATTTCCTGGAGTGTAATATGAATGTGAATTATTAAAGAAATGAAATTATTTATAGAGAATTGAAAGCATCGCCAGCAACAGAAAACAAAAAATAACGTGATGTTATTTAAGGGCAATAGGGACAAATTTTCATTAAGTAATTCACTTTTATAATACGTTTATTTGAGGGAAACAGGAGAGCAAACATAGCGTGCGAAAACAATGGTCCTGAATGTGTCATGTCGGTAGTGAAGCCACGGATGCAGTCGACTAACTCTGTTGTCTAAAAACAACGTTATATGGAAATAAGTGAAATTCGTTTTGTTTATGTAGGTCCTCATAGAAGCTCACGAAAATTAAAGAATATAAGAATGCGATGAAGTAGAAATTCCTAATGAAAGTAGTAAGATATTTGCTTATATGACGTATTTCGTTAGTATTTGCATGGGTAATGGGTGAATTTTAACTTGTAAATTCTTCCAATGCCATAAATGCGCTTTATAAACGAGGTTATAAAGAATTGTGGTTGTTTCTATGTGATTTGTGTCCTATATGCTGTTGCAAACGTCTCAGGAAAATAATCTGTCGTTATTCTTTCTCCTGTCTGTTTTTAACCAAAAGATTTATTAATTTCGTAAATGTCTTTCTAACCATTTCTTAAAAATAATAATGATGATGTGTATGTTTGTCACAGAGCAGTTATGGAGGATATAAATGGTGCAGTGTTTGAAATGTGTGTGAAATCTTATGGGACTTAACTGCTAAGGTCATCAGTCCCTAAGCTTACACACTGCTTAACCTAAATTATCCTAAGGACAAACACACACAGCCATGCCCGAGGGAGGACTCGAACCTTCACCGGGACCAGCCGCACAGTGCAGTGATTCACGGCTGTAAAACGTCCTTCATGCTGTGCTCGCGCTTCTTCCACCCCTAAAACCTGTCAGCAAAACAAGTCAGTGAATAAGACGCAAAACAGCTAGGACCGATCTAGCAAGAACAAAGTAATCTTGATGCCATCTGGAAGTATAGTGAACGTTGGTGCTTGTTTCACATATACTGTCTGAGTTCTGAAACAATTGTCAAGTGTGCTGTGGTTCCTATTTCTCCAAGCAAATTATTCTTTGAGGGTAGGTTTTTCATGTTGTAGTTTTGGGTGCTTTTTCTCACATAGAAGTAAGTTACTTCAAAGGCTATTAATCTGAGTTCCCGTATTTAAAGAATTCAGTGCTAAATTGTTTTCTCTTAAGTTTGCTGTGGAAGTACCTGGCACAGCTGAGGCCAACTGTGCACGGTTTTTGTAACGTGTCTTTTAACTACCTGGCAAAATTTAAGACCTAGCAAGATATTAATGTAACATTCACTCCTAGTGCAGCCGAACGCGGTAAACCACGTGGGTCAACAGAAGCGATGCCCAGGCGCCGAAAAAAGACCGGGAAAGCCCGGGGTGAGTGAGCGAGACTTGTTCCGGGTGAAATCATAGCGCTAAAGATTCCTAGTTATATGGCCGACCATTCACGGTTCAGATGGCTCTGTGCGCTATGGGACTTAACATCTGAGGTCATCAGTCCCCTAGACTTAGAACTACATAAACCTAACTAACCTAAGGACATTACACACAACCATGCCCGAGGCAGGATTCGAACCTGCGATCGTAGCGGTCGCACGGTTCCAGACTGAAGCGCCTAGAACCGCTCGGTCACACCGGGCGGCCGACCGATCATCAAAGGAGTTATTTTCTGACACGTCGGTTACACAAAACCAGACAACTTCCAGTAGAACTTGCACTCTGAGGGCTCTGTAGACACTTAATCCCTTAAATAGAGAAAAATAATAATTATTATTATTTCGAGTGGTTCAAAAGCATGGTGCAAGTCTTCTATTGGAAGCCACTTGGGCGGCTTGTGTATCCCTAATGTACTCAAGTTGTCAACAGAGGAAAGGGGACCTACAGTTTGATGTGTAAAGCGCACCACATGTTGTTTCTCGTGACTCCTCACGTCGTTGACAGGTGAAGGCTAGGTTAAAGCGAAGACTAAAAAATCCGCGATCTGATCGAAATTCGATCCCAGCTTTCCACTGTTTTGAAGAATTCACCAGACCACCAGACACTATGTGTACGTAGACAGCTAATCTATACGGTTTGACGAGTGACACACGAGGTGCGACAATAAGGTAATAAGTCTGATATTCTTTGCAAGATGTGGCAACCCTGCAGGCTTGGGTATCCCTAATCTACTCTAGTTGTCAACAGAGGAAAGGGGACCTACAGTATGACGTGTAACGCGCACCACATTTTGTTTCTCGTGACTCCTCATATCGTTGAGACGTGAATGCTAGGTTAAAGTGAAGACTAAAAAATCCGCGATCCCATCGAAATTCGACCCCAGCTTTCCGCAGTTTTGAAGAATTCACCAGACCACCAGACACTATGTGTACGTAGACAGCTAATCTATACGGTTTGACGAGCGACATACGAAGTGCGACAATAAAATAATGAGACTGATTATCTTTGCAAGTTGTGGCAACCCTGCAGGCTTGCGTAGGCACAATATCTTAGACCTTGGTCTATAAGATTCTTCTAGTTGTAGCGGCACATCGATGCAACTGCTCAGTCGTGAGTTGTGCTGTAATAAGTTAGCACGTGTTTGTGTCTCTCGTCATGGAAATGGAACTGCATAATATGCCATTTCTTTTTGCGTTAAATTGGGTGAATAGGCGACGACAACTTACAGTAAGCTTCAGAAGGCTTTCAGACAGGAGGTTATGTCAAAAGCTCAAGTTTTTCGTTGGTATAAAATGTTTAGTGAAGTCAGAACAAATGTTCAAGATGAAGACCGCAGTGGACGACCATGCATGCTTGTGTGCTTCTTTGAGTGCAAGGGAATGGTTCATAAAGAGTGGGTGCCTCCTGGACAAACAGCTAACCAATATTACTGCAAAAAATTTTTAGAAAGACTTCGTAAAAGAGTTCTTCGTGTCCGTGCCAACATTGCCGATGATTGGTTTCTGCGTCACGATAATGCTCCACCCCATTTTGCTTTGCCAGTACAGCAATTTTTAAACTCAAAACAAATTTCAGTACTAACACAGCCACCTTATTCACCAGATATATCGCTCCGTGCGACTTTTTTCTGTTTCCAAGAGTCAAAACGGTGGTCAAGGGACACCATTTTCAAACAAGATGTCCAAAAAGCTGTGAAGATGGTCTCGGGGGATATTACAGAAGATGAGTTCCAGAAAGGTTACCATCAATGGCAGAAGCGCTGGAAAAAGTGTGTGCAATCAGAAGGGAACTACTTTGAAGGAGACAACACTAAACTTGACTAAAACGGTAGCAACTTTGTTTTTTCACATCAGTCTCATTACTTTATTGTCGCACCTCGTATATGACAGCATATTTTTGCTGCGTTGACTTAAAGTCTTAAGTATGTTATACCGCCAAGGGACGGCAGACTTTAAAATTTTACTTTCAACTCGGTATCTCTACCCCTTCCTGAGAAGACGGTGTCGTAAGACGTGTAGGCATACGGACAACAGGCAGCATATACACTGTGAAAAATATGTGTGAAACATGATCTCTACTCAGATTTCGCGCCAGTCCCATTAGAGTGGAGCGATTAGCGTCACTATCAGGATGCAAATCAGCTTTGCGTCAAATACAAGCCGTAACGGTCGTGAGGATTATTTAGAAACTGCAACGGTCGTGAGCGTTACTTATAAGCTATAACGGTCGTGAGCGTGTTAACTTAGGGCTCGGACGTGGTAAGTTGATGTTAATAAAGACTGCCTTTAAGGCGATGAAGACGATATTAGCAACGCCTCGCTGAGTTTGAACCTGCAAGTGGACTAGAAAAAGCTGGATTTTACTTCTGTAATATTCCAGAAGACTTGGTAGGAACGTAGCCACTGCACATAATTACTGGCATCGGTGATAACGAGAATGTACGGTCCCAAGAATACAGGGATCCGAACGGCCACGTGGCACTACCGAGAGGAAAGACCATCAACGTATGGTTCTGGCGGATCAAACGTCATCTTAAGGAGCAATTTAAGTAGCAGTAGTCTGCACAGTGACACAGCGAACTGTTACAATTCGGTTACTTCATGGACAGCTCTGAGCCAGACGCCCTGTAGCGTGCATCCAACTGACTGCAAACCACTGCCATCTGCGTCTTTAGTGGTATCAAGCGAGAGCTCACAGGAGGGCAGAGTGGCCGTTTGTTGCGTTTTCTGATGGGATCTGGTTCTCCCTCTGTGCCAGTGATGGCCGTATGTTGGTTAGAAGGAGACCAGTTCAGGGCGTGCAACGAATCTATATGCGTGCTAAACACACTCGACCTACACTTGGCCTGGAGTGCGATTTCAAATGACATCAGGAGCACTCTGTGGTTGTTCCACGCACGCCGACGCAAAACTGTACGTCTATCTGAGAGTTGACTTCCGTTCTGCCATTCATTAACAGCATTCCAGCAGGATAACGCTCGACCACATACCGCTGTTGTAACCAAATATCCCCTATAAAGTGTCTGTATGTAGCCTTGGTCTGCTGGATCACCAGATCTATCTCCAATAGAGCACATACGAAACATCATCGGACGACTACTCCAGCGTCATTCACACACATCATTAATCGTCCCTGTATGGACCGGCAACGTGCAAGGGGCATGGGGCTCCATCCCACAAACTGACATCCGGCACCTGTATAGGACAATGCGTACACATTTGCATGCTACCATTCAAAATTCTAATGGTTACCAGTGTACCAGCTTATCACATATGCAGTGGCTTATCTCGCGCATACATTAACCTGTGATCTACCAATGTGAATCACTTAAATATGTTGCACAGACAAATGTTCTCCCGAAAGTTCGTTATGCTACGCTAATTATTTCTTTTCTGTTGCAATTTTTTTGGTCAGTGTTTTATCACTGAGAAGATGATAAAACTATATGAGAAGATGTTGAAACCACGAATATGGGGCCTCAAGAGGTCTCTGAGAAGCCAAATCAGCTGGAAACGATCTTACGCATTTTACACGTCTCACAGGTATTATTTTTTTATTCTTGCACCCGTCCGATTCATATGAGGAGCAAACTGATTACTGCAAAATTTAAATTCAAACAATATGACATAGTATCATAAAGCGTAAGTCTTGCTTTATGCAGTTATAATTCTCTCTCTGTCTCTCTTTTACGTGTGCGCAAAGTTCTTGTGTATCATCAGATCAGATTTCTGTTTTTCTGCACTACGGATTTCATTTCAAATGACGTAACCCAAAGACTTCCATTTCCAGTCCACCGAATTTGCAAGGTTGGAGTTATATGTTACAAATTTAAATTCTTATCTTCCTTCAGTAATGTTGTCCTCCATGAAAATCTTTCTCGTAGTCTTTAATTTTCCGAATATATCGACTTTAATTGTATTTGCATATACAGGAGCAAGAGAAATTAATATGGGCTATATCGCATTGATGGTCATCCAGCAGCTCGTATATCAGCAAGGAGATCTTAAACTTTTGTTATTCACAGTAAATGAATTATTTTTTGGTTTCAGTCAGTTGCTAAAACCAGGTCGACATTAACATGGAAAAAATTTTATGCACTCATGTACTGCTTCCTCGTTGAGGGTCTTGCTCACGCTGATTTACGTCACAAAGCTAGACCATAAATTCTAACGATCTTGTACCGAACTGAATGTCGTATCTAAGACCTCTGAAGCTCCAATATTTTCTGTGAGTGTAAATGATGAGTGTAATTACATCCTATCAAGTCATTCCTCCTTATCTTTGACTCCTTAGCACGTTACCAAATTCAATTCCAGTATTACATTTCATAAGTAGTCCTTCAGAGAGTTACACACAACGGTAATCGACAGCTGAAAATCACTGAACTGCCACGACATGAAGAAATTTTCCCGTTTCAGAACACCGGAAATTGTAAACTGGATATGAAAGAGGATGAGAGCTCTCCAACTAACAGTCAATATCGGAACAGTTATAGAAGTAATACTACGCCACCAATCCAATTTAGAAGATAGCTATATTGCAGACGGGCAAACGTCCACGTGTCGGTATAGATTTCGTCATTTCTGCTCTTAGCGCCTGGTTGGAGCGTACAGTTCTCCATCGGAACCGGTTATCCAGAGTTTTATTGCTTCCGGTGTGTCAGTCATTAAAAACGGCACGTGCTGTCGGAGTTGTTATTAATGAGTCAAAACAATAGGCGGAACTGATCGGGTCTCACTGTTGGACCAGAGCATGCATATTGCCGACATGTTGTTACGTTTCACGAAACAAGGGATCGCTTTAATGATGTAAGTGGCTAATGGTTCAGAAATGGTTCAAATGGCTCTATGGGACTTAACATCTGAGGTCATCAGTCCCTTGAACTTAGAACTACTTAAACCTAACTAACCTAAGGACATCACGCACATCCATTCCTGAGGCAGGGTTCGAACCTGCGACCGCTGCAGTCGCGCGGTTCCAAGCTGTAGCGCCTAGAACCGCTCGGTCACACTAGCGGGCAGTGGCTAATGGTCAGTGGAGTGTACACATATGGCCTAAGAGAGGGAATTTCCTTGTTTTAATACTATTAAATGGTACACAGTGATCGGATACGTGTTGGCAAAACGGCCAGTCACGACGAGGCCTCTAAATACCTTGCCACTGACGACGAATAGCCGACGGGTGGTCGAAGACGCCGATAAAGACAAAGAGAACGTAATGATCGAATAGCGCCGTGATTTTCTTTAACCGAATTGAGACTGAGATTAATGATTTCCAAGGTAGTCAGAGATCTGACAGCGCAATTCCATGGCTTACGTGAAAATATGAATGTGTTATTATTAACAACGTTTAGACGTCATTTAGTAGTTAAAACAGTACCAATTAGACTGGATGAGCTGTGTGATCCGTTCTGTCAACGGTTTTTCAGCGTGGTTCCTATGAATATTCCTGTGTAAACTGAATCAGTTATTATTTTACGAATCATATTTGATTTGAAACTTCCTGGCAGATTAAAACGGTGTGCCCGACCGAGACTCGAACTCGGGACCTTTGCCTTTCGCGGGCAAGTGCTCTACCAACTGAGCTACCGAAGCACGACTCGCGGCCGGTACTCACAGCTTTACTTCTGCCAGTATCCGTCTCCTACCTTCCAAACTTTACAGAAGCTCTTCTGCGAAACTTGCAGAACTAGCACTCCTGAAAGAAAGGATATTGCGGAGACATGGCTTAGCCACAGCCTGGGGGATGTTTCCAGAATGAGATTTTCACTCTGCAGCGGAGTGTGCGCTGATATGAAACTTCCTGGCAGAAGTAAAGCTGTGAGTACCGGACGTGAGTTGTGCTTCGGTAGCTCAGTTGGTAGAGCACTTGCCCGCGAAAGGCAAAGGTCCCGAGTTCGAGTTTCGGTCGGGCACACAGTTTTAATCTGCCAGGAAGTTTCATATCAGCGCACACTCCGCTGCAGAGTGAAAATCTCATTCTGGAAACATCCCCCAGGCTGTGGCTAAGCCATGTCTCCGCAATATCCTTTCTTTCAGGAGTGCTAGTTCTGCAAGTTTCGCAGAAGAGCTTCTGTAAAGTTTGGAAGGTAGGAGACGGATACTGGCAGAAGTAAAGCTGTGAGTACCGGCCGTGAGTCTTGCTTCGGTAGCTCAGTTGGTAGAGTACTTGCCCGCGAAAGGCAAAGGTCCCGAGTTCGAGTCTCGGTCGGGCACACCGATTTAATCTGCCAGGAAGTTTCATATCAGCGCACACTCCGCTGCAGAGTGAAAATCTCATTATGGAGGCATATTTGATTTGTTTTGCGAAAGTGAATATATGTTGACGTTCGCTGATATTTGTCTCATCCGTGGTTGAAATAGCAAGACCTTGCACTTGATGTCTCCTGACAGACATAGTCAGGGTCTTTTCTCATTTATCAAAATATCATGTAAGTACAGGGGATTACATTTTAGTAATCTCTTCCCTTGTATGTGTATATTTCCACTGAAACAGCAATTACAACGGGAAGCTGTCAGGTTTCGAGTAGCTTGTACGGTGGGCAGAATAACTATTCCCGAAGCAAACAAAGAGCGAGTGGTAAGGGGACTGCCAGAATGACAATCCACCCTGAGGTTCCTAATAGGTCAGACTGTGGACAGAACAACTACTCCTAGGCCGGCCTCGGTGGTCTAGCGGTTCTAGGCGCTCAGTCCGGAACCGCGCGACTGCTACGGTCGCAGGTTCGAATCCTGCCTCGGGCATGGATGTGTGTGATGCCCTTAGGTTAGTTAGGTTTAAGTAGTTCTAAGTTCCAGGGGACTGATGACCACAGATGTTAAGTCCCATAGGGCTCAGAGCCATTTGAACTACTCCTAATACAAACGAAGACCAAGTGTTAAGGGAATTATCACAATGGCGACCCGACTTTGGCTTTCTAGTAGGTTGGATGTTGGCAGAACAACTACTCCTGAAGCAAAGCCAGATGTGCTGATGGGTGAATCGCCAAACTGGTGACCCACCCTGTGGTTCGTGGTAGGTGGGATGGTGGGCAGAACCGGTACTCTGGAAGCAAACCAATACTGACTGACAAGAAGATGGCCACACTGACGTCCCAGCCCAAGGTTTCTGGTAGGTCGGATGGTGAACGAAACAACTACTCCTGGCAGAAGCCAAGACCGAATAATAAGGAGATAGCCGCACTGTCCATTCACCATGGGGTTTCTAGTAGGTTGTGCGGTGAGCAGAACAACTAGTCCTGAAGCAAAGCAACATTGACTGATATGGGCATCGACGTACTGGCGACCCACCATGAATTTCCTAGTAGGTCAGACAGTGAACAGAACAACAAATCGTGATGTAAACCAAACCCGACTGATAAGGTAATCGTCACACTGATGACCTGTCCTTCAGTTTGTATCAGCTTGGATGGAGGGCCGAACAGCTACTCATAAAGCATACCAAGGCCAACTGATAAGGCAATCATCATACTAGTGATCTGCCCTCGGGTTTCTAGAAGGTCGGACAGTGGGAAGTGGGAAGAACAACTGTTTCTGAAGCAAATCAAGACTGAATAATAAGGTAATCACCGAACTGGCGACCCACACTGAGGATTATAGGTCAGTCAGTGGATAGAACAACTACAACTGAAGCATACCGAGACTGACTGGGAAGGAGATCACCGTACTGGCGATCTGACTTGATGATTCTAGTAAGTCAGGCAGGGGTCAGGGCAATTACTTCTAATGCAAGCCAAGACTGACTGATCAGAGGATTGCCCCACTGGTGACGTGCCATGATTTTCTAGCAGGTCATCAGTGGAGAGAGCAGCTTCTCCTGAAGCAAATTAAGACCAAATGATAACGGGATCGCCACACTGGTAGACTGGACGGTGGAGAGACTGGACAGTGGAGAGAAAAACTATTCCTGCAGCAGATCAAGACTGACTGATAAGGAGATTGCCATAGGCGACCCACTCTGAGGTCTGTGGTAGGTCAGATAGTGGATGGAACAACTACCCCTGAAGCAAATCCATACCAACTGATCACACTGCTGATCTAACCTGAGGTTTCTAATAAGTTAGATTCTGGCCAGAACAACTATCCCAAAGCGAACCAAGAGCGAGTGATTAAAATTGCAGAAGGTTTGTAAGGTGGCGTGGTCTCCTGACCTTCATTTCTTACATATTCCGTCCTCACAATCGTATTCTGCACATCAAAACACTTCATTCGAACCCAAACGCGATAAGGTAGAGTCAGTTTTTTATGAATTCATGTAATCTATATGCAAATCTAATAAGTAAATGGCAAGTGTGCACTGAGATTGAAAAAGTCAAAGCTGCGTACACAACATGACGGCCACAGGAATTTTCGTTCTAAAGAGGCAACCAGCCCACTGCGTGGCCTGTTCCTTCAGAGTGGTGAGTCAGCACACACCTACCTCGGCTGAAGCGACCACCCAGAGAGAGAGGACAGCTATTGCCAGAGCGAAGAGATAACGACCCTTAAGTTCCACTTAAAAGCAAATTCCGCTACATCGTGTGGGAGTGCCCAGAAGACGCATTTTTTGACAGACCGACTGCTTAGTTACGGCGTTCTCACAGGAGGACAGATTCTTTTTTTAAAAAAAATCTTTATTCATTTATTATTATTATTATACATGATAACCCACTACCTAACTACATTTGTGGGTCCTAATAGTGATACAGGTATTGCAGCTATTTTACACTGACTACACTACGCTACACTACATTACACTACGCTACAGGTGATTTTGCTGTTATTAATACTATACTTGACCGCTATGGGGTTCTAAAAACTACTTAATCCAAGACTTAAATCTACCTGCAGCGTTACAGGTGTGCCAGTGCTACTATAATCTAGTATGTTGGCCGAGTCCACCGAGCTAATCCCAGTGGGCATGCCCCTGGCACTGGGCTGGCCCTCAGTTGTTTTCGCTGCAGTCTATTCTAAGATGTTGTCCTATCTTCTACTTCTATTCTAATATTTACATTGGTCATGATCGGGTGTGGTTCAGTCCGGTGTATTTGTACCCCCCTCCCTCCTTGTCCAGGGCAAGGCGGATTCCAGTCGTAAGACGACTGGCCGTGTCCTTACCAGGCGGTACAGGAGGGGTGCACTAAGTCGTAATCGGTATTAGTTTATTACCTTTAGTGATTGTCCCTTAGAAAGTTCTTAAGGACTTTCTTTGATACTTCGTTTGTCAGTTCGTTCAATATATTAAACGTGTTTTTATGCCTTATTAGGTTGTACGTATCATTATTTGGTAATTGCTGTCTGAGATCATGGGCTACATCATCGAAGAGGCGGCACTCGTACACCACATGTTCTGGGGTGCCTTGCATAGCACCACAGTCACACGCGGGTGTAGCCTGCTTCCCAAACCGACATAGATATGTTGGGTATGGTCCATGTCCAGTAACAAAGTGCAGCATACCTCTCGTTGGCGTGAAAAATGTGAATTTTGTTCGTTCTTCTACATCCAGAAGCAGCTCATAAGTTCTGCGTCCCGTATCCTCACTACTCCACTGTTCTTGCCACAGTTCCATCACTCTCTTTTTAATGGCATTCTTATCCCCCACGTAGACCCCAAGTATTTCCCTGATTTTATCCCGGTTTTCCCTCTATACCCAGTACCAGGCGGCCTGCTCACGAATTTTGATGTCCAATGGACATATCCCCATTATCACAAGAAGCGCTCCTGCTGGTGTAGTCCTGTAGGCCCCTGCTGAAGGTAGAAGCATGTTCCGCTGCACTCTTCTTACAGCCATGTCAGGCATGACCCTCGTGAGTCTGTGTGCCAAGACACCTGACCCGTATCCTACTATTGAGGTCAGCATGCTATTGTGGTATAATTTGATTAAGTTTGCTGGGAGGTGAAATCGTTTATGACCAATTCCAATGAGGTTATTCAGTAATACCAGGGATTTTTGGGGTACGGTATTAATATGTGGTGCAAAGTTCCACCTCTCATCGATGATGACACCCAGATAACGGGCCTCGCGGCGCCGAAGAACTGGTGTGCCATTGATTCTCACAGTTGAATTTCTGACCAATTGGCCCTTAAGAAGTAAGTATGTAGACTTACTAGGCGCAATCGTCATTTTAGTTTTGTGGCACCATGAAGTAATTACGTTTATGGCACTTTCTACCCTGGGCTCTAATTCCTCGCGGCTTCGGCCGCCGACCAGCAGGAGGAGGTCGTTTGCGTAAGCTATGACCTCTAGCACATCGTCATTGTTCTTCAGGTCTTCCAGTAATGGCTCCATGTTGATGTCCCAAAAGAGAGGTCCTAGGACAGAGCCTTAGGGCATCCTTTGGTCACAGTCTTCCTGACTTTGCCGCTAGGGGCCGATAGCCAGACCTCCCTGTCTACACAATAGCTCCTCAGACAGCCTTATAGTAGCCCTGGGCAGTTCTTCTCCCGCAAGCAGGAAAAGAGTGAGGGCCACCACAGCTTGTCGAAGGCGCCACTGATGTCCACCATGATGCCGACTACATACTTGTGCGGGGTGGAGTCACAGACCTCGGCGGCCAGGGCGATTGCGTCAGAAGCGGAACGCCCAGACCGGAAGCAGAATTGTCTGTCATTCATCCCGCACAGCATTCGGTGTGCTGTCAGTCTGTTAGCCAGTAGCCTCTCAAAAAGTTTTCCCAGTAAGTCTAACAGGCAGATGGGTCTATATGATTTGATGTCTGTGGGATCTTTCTCTGGTCCCTTTTTAATAATGATTATATTTGCCTTTTTCCATATTGCTGGGAATTTCCCGAGCCTCAGGCACTCGTTGTACAACTTTGTGAGAGGAGCTACGAGCTGGGGGGCAAGGAATTGCACCACTTCCGCAGTAATGCCGTCTGGGCCAGGAGCTTTCCCCCTTTTGAGGGCCTTGATTTGGGCAGCAACCTCTTCTTCAGAGAAGGGGTAGGTTCCTATGTTGTTGCCGTAGTCCCTTAGGTCTTCTCTCCTTGTTCTTTTCTGCTCTTCTGTGTCATTTTCCTCCTCATCGTCAGGTAGCAAGACCCGAAGGAGGGCCTCCGCAGTTTCCTGCCAGGTGCCCGTCATCCGGTCCCCGTCCCTGACCGTGGATAGCACCATAGGTGATCTTATTTTTTCCCGTACTAGTTTGTACGGGACGCCCCAAGGGTCTGTAGCCAATTGGCTTTTAACGTAATTTTCCCAACTTCTCATCCTTACTGCCCTAAGCTCCTGCTGAAATTGCTTCTTGCTTTCTCTGTAGATCCGCAACCATCTTCGTTTTTCTCCCCAGACGACCCTCCGCTGGTAGTACCTCCTCGCCCTCCTCACAGCCTGCCGCATCTGTCCTAATTCGACCGACCATGGTGTGGGGGTGGCCGCAACGGCTCTCCTCCTGGTTGGTACAGCAGCACGCACCGCCCTGGTGATTGCTTGTGCCAGTTCTTCGGCGTACTTCTCCACGTTTTTATCACCCTCCAGCAATGCCGGAATGCTGCACTCTTCCGCAAGACGGCCCCAGTTAGTCTTGTTATAATTAGGCTGCAGCTCCCACCCCAAGTCCCAGTGGCACTCGTTTTCTCCAACTGTAAACGTTATTAAGTTATGATCGCTGGTGGTTGCACTGTCCCATACTTTCCAGTTAGCGACTTTAGTTGCGAGGTTTGGTGTCACTAATGTGACATAAATATTGGTGCCCTCTCGCCCCCCGCCGGAATAGGTCGGAGGGTTCCCTAACTGATTGGCAACCACCAGTTGCAGTGCCATGATTGCCTCTTCGGCCTTGAGCCCTCGTTCGTCGTGTGTGCCACTGAACCATAGGGGGGACTTGGCGTTTATGTCCGCCGTTACGAGCATCCTGCGTCCCTGCAATGCCGTGGCAACTTGTATGAATATCTCTAAAAACTCATCTATTTCTCTTCCATACTGGAAGTACATATTAATGATATACATCACTCCTGTAGGTGTTTGTAATTCCACTACATTGCAGTGTTCGCCAGAATATTGCGCAAGTACGGTGGCTCTATATGATCTATTGATGACTACCACTGCAGCTTTTGGCTCTGTATCAGAATGTATCACTTGCCAGTTGGCAGCCATGAATGGGATCCGCCCAGCTTGGGAGTACGGTTGCTGCAAACAGAGTACATCTAGACTCTTCTCTTCCACCACCCTCCGGAGTTCCTGCAGGACTAGCTTACTATTGTGAGTGTTGATCTGACCCACGTTTAATTGGCTCACGTGGGAAACAAGTATGTATATGTGATTCTGGCCAGTTTTTGGACCAGTCATGGGCTACTCTCGTATTTGTTATCACTGATTGATGGTATAATTCATTTATATCAAATTTTTCGTTTCTTCTTTCAAATACCTTTTGGACTAGATCTCGCAGGGCCCCGAAGTCGGTGGGGAGATTCATTGTCTTAAGCTGGATTCTGTCTACCGCCTCCATTACTGGAAAGGTGACGTCTCTGCCATACTCGTGGCCGACTCGTACCACATGTCTTAATGCAGTGGTGAGGATTGCCGGCTCCTCCAATCTGGATAGTTGCAGTGCATGCTCCAGGTTGGGGTATATTCGTAAGGGATCAATTCCCATTCCTCCCTGGGAAGGTGGTTCTGAGGATGGGGTTGTACTAGTCACTTCCTTACATTGTACATGTTTGGTTACTATTTCTTTGCTGTGGGGTGGTGAACTCCCAAGCACAGGATGCCTTTGTGGTCGAGTATGATCTTGGTTCGACCTAGGTTCCCGGCAGAGAGGAGAGGGAGCATCTTCTTCACATGGGTCAGTTTGTATGCACACATCTTTCATAATTATCAGAGATCGCGATTGCGTGATTTTTTGTATGAAATCTTTAAATTAGTTTGCCCTCAGAGCGTCCCTCTTGCTCAGGGATTTCCTTTTTGGCTTCGTGAATTCAGGTATAGCCTCAGCCATAATCTATTCTAGAAATTAGTCTTTGTTCTAGCATCCTGTACATTGAGCAGTTCCTACCCGTGGTATTGCAGGGTTTTCTTCCCCTTTTTGCGCATGGGATGCAGGTTGCGTTCTTATTACAGCTCTTTCTTGTGTGGTCCTCTGCCCCACACCTGGTGCAAGCTGGCTTCCACTCGCAATGTTTGTGCACATGGTCCAAGTCGCCACAGTTGTGGCAGCGGGGGACTACTAAGTAGTCTCTGACGTTAATGGCATGAAAACCAATGTATATTCTCCCCATAGCGGTTAGCTTACGCCACATCTTGCCAGAGACCTCGGCTACGTGATGGACAACATCACGTTCCCGAGGTCCCGTTTTAAAACGCAGTTTGAAATCACTCTTGAAAGTTTCCCATTCAATATCCTCGAAATTTTGATTAGATATCACTTTCTGTTAATGCTACTGGTACATCATACAGTATTACCAATGGATTTCTTTTTCTTGGTGGTTCACACTTAATGGTTTTATTCAATTTGGAATTGTTTAATATTTTGTCTCTATCTTCTTCTGTGGCAAGATCAACAACTACGACATTTTTTGTAGCTTTTAATTTGTTGATTTTAATTTTGTCTCTTGCTGGATCTATGGTGGTTGTGAAGATCTCCTGCACTTTCTTGATGGTTTGTCCAGGCAGGGACTTTAGAAAGACCTCCGTGTCTGGTTTCTTGGACATCTTTGCAATTGTCTCTTTGATTGATTGCGCCTTCGTTGCGGCTTGCGCCTCCACTCCAGCCCATGTCTTGGCCGGTTGTTGTTGTCTCAGTCTGGTGTTTTCTTTTTCCAACTCTTCAAGCCGCCCCTCAAGCTTGGCATTTGCAATAGCCCGGGCAGCGAGCTCGTTCTTTATTGCCAGGACCGCGGCATGGCTTATTTTCCCATTCTTGATGCTCGAATCCAGAATTTGACTTATACGACAGTGTCTGTCGTACACATTTTCATCTTCGTGTCCCATTTCTTCCTGTGAGGTAGAGACAGTAGCCGTACTCGCCCTCGATATTGCACACGTGTCACTCGTCTCCTGGTCAGCCATGTTTGTAGACGAGTGGAAAAGTTTGGGAGCCCGTCTCTTACCCCGGACCGGCTCCTCTGGCATGGGGGAGGGGGGGGGGGGGGGACTGTTGCAGTTCGCCCACCGGCCTCGCCCCAAGGCCAAGGACAGTCTTCGAACTGCAGGGTTCAGCGCGCCGTTGCCAGCGCACTGGTCCCCTTCGGTGGCTCCGCCATCGTCGATTTCACTCGACGCTTCTCGGCAAGTGCACCCCGCACTCCGGAGAGGCGGATGCACCCCTCGCCCTTCGCTGCCTACTTGCCCGAGCTTCCACCTGAAGGCCGAGGACCCACTCCTACTCAGGTGGTGGGTCGGTCCCCCAGTCGTTCGGCGGTCTGGGCCCATCTAACCTAGCCCAGGCGATGTCGCCACCTCCTGGGTTTGGCAGAGCACGCACCGGTTACCCAGGGACGCGGCGGAGCACCCTTGCCGATTCGCGCCGTGATCCCACGCCGACAAACGAAGTCACCGGCATGCAGAGCACCTGGTGGTCTGTGCCCTGCGAACAGAAAGGGACAGAAGTTCGTCCCTCGACACAGCTCCCCCTGCGCCACGCACCCTTCGCTTTCGCATAGGGTTGGGCCGCAGCTCTTCCTTTTGTCGCAAGCCAGAAGTCAAGCTTAACATCTGGCACCACGGGAAGGCGGAAAGAGCCACTTGGGAAGGAGAGGCTATGAGAGACGCCTCACTCCCCCTGTGAGGACTGCCGCGGCACGCCCGACTGGAAGCGATACGCCCCAGTGCGGCACGCCGGCAACGGGCGGGTCCGCGCCGAACGCGCCGTTAAGCGACCGACCTCACGCCAGACGCCGACCTCACGCCAGAGGACAGTTTACAACTAACAGAGATGCTACATATTTCCGCATTGGTCGACTGAAAAAACGCCATTCTCCCATTTAAAAGAGCAACAATGACTGGCGGAATATTTCCGATGCAAAGAGCCTGAGGAATGAGGGAAGACAACGAATGATATACCCTTGCAATTGTTCCAGAAAAAGGGGCCATTCTGTTCTCGCTCTTGGAGTGGGAACACATAACGAGAGCGAGTGCACTTGTACGTGTACGTAAAGAGCGAGGAACAAAGGCTCTCCTCAGTACTTCATTCGGAGAGCACCTCTGTTGTTAGCACATCGGTACTCTATATTGAGTCGCTGGCATTTAAGCATTGTTCACTTTGTTGGCTGCCACAGTTGTTGTGTGCTGTGAACATGGACAGAGTACTAGTTAAACGCCTGCGAGTGAATATTGAGTGGCATTGCGGTGGACTGGTTATCTGACCAGTGTACCATGCCAATAGTTAGACTAGGGGCAGATAGGAGTCTGGACTTCATCAAGGCATAGGGAGAATTTGATTGGCGAAGGTTAATCCAGATAGAAAGAGATACTTGTGTTTTTTGTAAGCAGCGAGCGATGCAGCAGTAGTTGTCGCAGCTCCCGGTATTGTTTGCTACAGTGTATGCGTGCCCCATCTTTCGTTCGTAACAGTACTGTCCATTACATTTCTCACACGACTACGACTACCTTGACTGTACCTATAAATGTTAGTCAAGTAGTCTAGGCGTGGCTCCCAGCCATTCTTCCGACTAAATAATGTTCTTAAAGAAAAGGGAGAGAAGAACCTTTCCATGCTTTGTAAAATAATAGCATTCCTATCAATAAGAGGCAATCTACTGTTCCGAAAAGAACCCGGAAATTTATTGCTTTATAAGAAAGAGTTTCACTTGATTTCTCAGAATTTTTTTGCAATAAGTAATATTTTTCGTTCGTTTAATATTTTTCTTACACTAACTAGCAATACTCCAGTACCTAAGTACTCCACTAGTTATGTAAGTATATAGAATATTTTTGTGTCTTTTCTTTACAGCAGACGACTCCAGAAGATATTTGCTGCTGAATGTTTTTCAAGCAGTTCTTGTTGGTACAGTAGGAGTGTCTGTCTGACTTCTGTAATAGTGTGAGGTGGAAATTGTTTCTTGCAGGAGCAAAGGGTACTTTTTGGATCACTCCACTGCGCAACTTGACAAAATAAAACCCACACACTCACAGGTTATGTCTGAATCTATGTGAGAAGCAATTCGATTTGTTGTCCTACTAACAGCAAGATCGTTAGAGGTCAAGTGGAAGTTTCGAATGGATAAGAATGTAGGAACAGTTGTTAGTTACTTTAATAAATGAAAATACCACAGCATTTGCTTAAGCTCCCTGGACCACAATGAATCGAGACCATAGGAGCGACTTTTACTGTAAATGTGAGTGGGAGCACTGTGCTTCAACATACGAATAGTATTCATACAGTTTTAATTACAGCCTCGTAAAACGAAAATGTGGACTTGAATGTTGGTGGCAGTGTGCGTCCTTCTCTACATATCCAACGTCGAATGAGACACGTTTTTCCAAACGATGGGTGGATTTCCTTTAAGTCTGCAGTTCGTCGTCATTATGAAAATTCCTGTCATACAGTAGTATCTCCATACGAGGAAAGAGTAATGAATAAGTTACTGGGAGCCAAAGCAAGAAGATAACCCAAATAGGTAGAATGTGGGACAGTCTGATGTATAACGAGCTGTTGCGTTGAAGTGCAGCAAACACCGTCTTAGATAGCTTCCCATAATCTCTTCCGATAATTTCTGAAGTTTGCTTCTGTGAAGGTTTGCGCATTATGGTCATAAACTGATAGCACCACACCACAGCAGTCCCAAGAACCAGCACCACCATTCCCGACGATCGTTGGGCCTTCACCTCAATCAACGGTGGTGTTTCCTTGTAGCAGTGGTACAACCAGACATTATCTTAGGTGACTCTCAAAGAAGTCACATAGATTTGTCTGATAGAGTCACAACATCTCCACTGCTTCCTCTGTCTGGCGGGCTTTTTGAATGCGATTGAGTAGTGAACGGCATTACGTTCAAAACTAAGCTCGTGACTTTAATTTTTCGATATTATAATTACTGCTAGCAATTCCATCGTGCATAACGCCATATTGTTGCCGCACCGACGCCTTTGTGTGAAGTCTAATTTTCTGCTAGGATTGCTCTTATAATTTTGCTTCGAACCAGCGGAGGGCCTTATGCCACTTCTATTGACTGCATGTTTCTTGTTTCTCCATTTGGCAATATGCTTGTCACCTGAACCTATACGTATTAAAACATGAGCGTGCTGTCCTCCGTCGAAACAATGAACATACTTTAGAATTACACGTACTTGAGCCCAAATTGGGTGTATGATTGCAACTAGAGCATAACCGGCAACTGGACCGACAGAGGAAATGCAGTGGGGCACATTGGACCCGACAGTTCAAAGATGTAAGCTTTTTGTGATTTCCCTAAAGAGCATAATGCGAATGCCAGAATGGTTGAAATTTCCCCACCTCTGATGTTCTCTTTGAAACGGGGCTTTATATTCTAATATTCCTTCCTTCCTTTTCCTTATTCGATTTCAATAGCCCTTAACACCTGACTTTGCATTTCCTAACAAATTTATTTTTTGTTGTGAAAGAATAGTGTGACTTTCTCCACTTTAAACCTAATTTTTCTATCTGTAGTCACAGATGAATATAGAATAATTATTCCTAATTTACTACGCAGCTTATCCTTTATTGCTTCATAACAAGTTTCTGGACAAGAATTTGACTTCTTAGAAGACCTTCATAGTATGTTCCTATTACACTGTTGTTGTAGAGTGAACACAAAAGCTGTAAGGGACGTAGCAAATGAAATTTAGGCTGGGTGGTTTATGAATGGATGAAGGTTTCACACTGAAACAAGTAATCGTAAACCATAGACTAACTTAGAAACTAGTGAGGCATTTATAAACTTCCAAAAGCCTTGGAAGAAATACAAGGAGCTAAACTGTGCCAGTAATAGAAAAAATTATCACACAGGACAGCACAGAGCGATAGCAAAATAGGACCTCGCCTAGGCCACAGGCATTGATGGGACGCAAAACATAATAGGCAAAAAAAGGGGGGACTGATGACCTTAGCAGTTTAGTCCCCCTTAAACATCCCAACAACCACCAACCACCGCAAAGAAAGAAGAGAAGATTTGCAGGAATAACTAGCAGAGTAAATGAGTTCTATCACTCATGTCCGGCTACGAGAAGAAACGTTTCCCTCAGTCTACAAGTGCATACCCACGCTGATGTCGCAGTGTCGCTTCTACAGGGTCATTTCGCACAAATAGCTTCATGAACAAATGAGTACTATCCGACTGACGAATATTGCGGACATGGGTTATGTGGCAACAGTGAACTCGGCTCACGCAGCTATAGCTCGCTCATCTTCAGCAACGGAGCTCTTGCAGGTACTTCACTACGATATCGTTGGACCGTAGGCGGTCGGCGCGATGGTGCTCAATCAGATATTTTGTTCGACCGTACGCTTTGGATTTCTGACGTTCTCAGCCTGTCTAGGATTGGAGCGATAATTGAAAAACAAATCGCACATGCTTCCCACTTTTCCATCTGCTCTTAATTTCCTGTCACGCAACAACAAAAATAATAGCTTACCTCGTAATACATGTACCTGATTTTGGTGGCAAATACAGCACAGATAATGATACAACGGAGCTACATAACGGAACAGCTGCTTTCATGTTCCGTTATAGAGCTTTCAAGCTCTGACAAGTTTCCACTTGGACATTTTCTTCAAAGTATGGGCTAATAAAGTTTATCCAAACAGCGAAACGCTAGTGACTGCAGCACCTTACGGGCGCAGTATCGGAAAACTGTAGGTGTTAAAATCGAGAATGAATATTCACTCTGCAGGGGAGTGTGCGCTGATACGAAACATCATGGGAGATTAAAACTGTGTGTCGGCCTCGAACTCGTGACTTTCGTCTTTCGCGGACAAGCGCTCTACCAACTGTGCTACCCAAGCACGACTCACTGCGGCTAAACCATGTCTCCACAGTATCCTTCCTTCCAGAAGTGTTAATCTTGCAAGTTTCGCTGGAGAACTTCTGTAGAAGGTGGAAGATGAGATACTAGCGGAAGCACAGTTGTGAGGAAGGTTCGTGAATGGTGCTGGGGTAGCTCGGCTGATGGAGCAGTTGCCCATGAAAGAAAGTGGGAGTCTCTATCTGGCAAACAATTTTAATCTGCCTGGAAGTCTCGTATTCAAAACTAGTTAAGGTCGACGATGGGCGAAAGTGGTCTACCGAATTTACCTATCTGCACAGAATGTGCAGGGGCTCAATGCAAGGAAATGCAAAGCGAAACTGAAAATAAAAGATGATTATGGGCCTGCCGCTGTGGCCGAGCGGTTCTAGGCGCTTCCGTCCGGAACCACGCTGCTGCTACGGTCGCAGGTTCGAATCCCACCTCAGGCATGGATATGTGTGATGTCCTTAGGTTAGTTAGGTTTAAGTAGTTTTAAGTCTAAGGGACTGATAACCTCAGATGTTAAATCCCATAGTGCGTAGAGTCATTTTAACCATTTTTATCTTGGCGAGACATAGTAAATCTTCAGGCAAATTTTAGAGCTGATTAAATAATTTATTATTATCTAAATAAGAAAATTAGTCGTTTATTCAATTAAGTCTTTCTGTATAGAATTATATTGAAATGTTCGCCCTCTGAAATTGAAACATCAGTTGGACTAAGGCAAATTGTTTTTAATTATGCCTTACCTTGTGTGATCGTTACAACGTGTTACAGATGAATAAGTCCCTCGTTATTAATTAAATTCAATATATTTGGTTAATATACTGAAGGCTATCTGGATGAGTTGTGTGTGAGGGTTCACTCTTGTATGGAGACTTCGGTGATTCTACTAATTTTGAAAAGACATAAAGTATAATAAACCTCTTTCATGGTAAACTTTGCGGCTCTGTATATTAGATGATGCGGACACAGCAAATTCCAGCAACGAAGTCAGCACAGTAAAATGTTCAAATGTGTGTGAAATGTTATGGAACTTAACTCCTAAGGTCATCAGTCCCTAAACTTACACACTTCTTAACCTAAATTATCATAACGACAAACACACACACCCATGCCCGAGGGAGGACTCGAACCTCCTCCGGCACCAGCTGCACAGTCCATGACTGCAGCGCCCTAGACCGCTCGGCTAATCCCACGCGGATACTTTTGAGCACAACTGTCCATAGTACCGCCATACGTTTAAGCTCACTTAATAACCAAGAACCACACGCTCAAGCATAAATTTCTTATAAAAGTGTGTATCCACCCTGCGAATGACGGTCTGTGTCCTGAGTGTTTATAAACAGTTTTCTGTGCTAAGCAAACTGCCCATTCCGCTCTTTACGCTCGTGTGGGCGAAATAATAATGCAGTTTCCCCCCTGACGATAGAGTAAATCATCTAATCCGTTTGTAGTGGGATAATACATTACAGGCGCTGCGGGCAAAAGAGTTTTAGTATTCAAATAATTTACGTTTCTGTAATTTCGGGCCGGCCGGAGTGGTCGAGCGGTTCTAGACGCTACAGTCTGGAGCCACGCGACCGCTACGATCGTAGGTTCGAATCCTGCCTCGGGCATGGATGTGTGTTATGTCTTTAGGTTAGTTAGGTTTACGTTGTTCTAAGTTCCAGGGGACTGATGACCTCCGAAGCTAAGTCCCATAGTGCTCAGAGCCATTTGAACCAAGTACGCTATTTTTAAGCATCTGCAATCAGAAGCAACGGCCAGTGATCACTGTACAACCGTGAAGCATTCATCATCATAATCATCATCAGCAGCAGTGTATTAACACACAGAAGAGGCGAGGTATACTTTCGTCAGCATCACAGGATACGTTCTGTAATCGAGTCTGCCACGTTTACAGAGGGATCAACTAGGCGACAAATTTGTAAGATAATTACTATAGCCTGCATTGAAAATCCTTATGCTCTGTATTTTCAATTTCTGCCTTTTCTCACCACGTCAACTGTAGATCACTATCTGAGCTAAGAGAAGGGCGAGGGGGAGGAGAGGCGCGCACCAACTAACATTAAATACTTGGAAGGCAGAGGTGTAGAAAAAGCGAATCGAGATTTCTTAAAAAATAAAACTCAAAACTTCATCTATTTTATAACCAAAGGTAGCAGTGCCATTACTTCATTAATTACTTAGTTATACGTTCCACAGATCACTTGAAGTATACTTTTATCGAAATGATTTGGAAGGAGTCAGCCTACAATATATGATTAGCATTAACATTAACCAAAACGTTACGTTTTCTCATCCTAATGCTACTACACAACAAAAAGCAGTTACTTTTTTTCTATAGGCCACAAGTTTCCAAATAGAAATTCGTCCATGGAATAGAAGGACATATCGAGAAGAATTTTAGGTTTGTTTAAAACTCACTATGTAACTTGTTAACTGTTTTACGACGGTGCAGTCAAAAAGTAATCCATGTAAACAGTTTGTTCACAAAATTTCTCAGCTTAAACTGCAACATTGCGGTGAATCAGGGCATGGCTTTTCTAATGTAGTTTGGGCCCAATTAGCCCTGAATATCATTTGTAATATGCAGATACGATAATAATGTTGACTCAAGCAGTCCTTAAAATCCCTGTCTGTAAAACTAATTATATCAAACAGTTCTGTAATAATTATAACAAAGCAGCCTTAGAATATAGGTGGGGTTTTTTCAGAGATCAGGGGAACATAGCTGCCAGTTACCGAAAACTACTTGGCAGCAAAAAAATGGACTGCCTACTCTGACGAAAATTGCAAATGTGTGTGGAGGTTGTAACGACCAAGCAGATGACGCAACGACAACCTGAGGTTCATTACAAGACTATTAAAGATACGCACACAAGGGTCCCTCCATACTGTAAATCTCGGGTTTTGATGGGCTTTAAATATGTAGTAGAGACACTTACCCTGAGTATCTGGCTAACCGGTTTTTTAGCGACGGGCCTTGGTTTTCGAGAAAATCGATTTCGAAGTTCATTGCGTGCTTTCTAAACCCGTAACAATAGGTATTTTTCGAGCAAGTGAGCATAGCGCAGCGGTAAAGTTTCACGGTTACCGCGCTGGAGGTACAATGTTCGAATCCTGCTCGTGTACGTTTTTTTTTTTTTTCAAAATCGACCGCATTTTCAATTTTATTTCAAGGAATATCAACGAACAGTGTAAGGTGTGCGAAATTATAAAGATATATTCAGTTATTAATTTTTTCTGTCATATCTTATTTTTCATCGTCAACACCGCTTGATGTGCCAGAACAATATTGTGTGTGATATTTATCATAGAAACAACCGAAGCACAAATTTTCACAGCACCATACGCATTTTACGGAAGCAACCGTCTTTCAAGCGCACGGTTTCTTGAAGAGCGATACCGAGAAACATAATTCTTCTGCATTCATAAAGATTTGTGTTTCATCCGATAATGCGAAGCATGCGTATTTAATCATGCTTTCAAAATTAGGTGTGCTGAATTAATGTTGGATTAGCGAATATAGTTTTATTGAACCTCCCCTAGAAGCGATCTCTCTATTGCCTTTCATCAAGGCGGGAGCATTCTGAATAATTTTCGTGCAGATTTTCACCTGTATGTTAAAATAAACATCGCAGGGCTGGCAATAAGGAGTGCACTTTGGTGGGTCCACATTTAGGGTGCAGGTGCTCGCTTTCCTTTCGTCAGTGAAAATCGTATAAAGCTGAATCCGTTTGCTGTCTCCACGTATCGATAATGTACAAACGAATATTCTGTCCAACGTACGGAAGAATTACAGAATGCACAAATTCTTCGTACACCATTTTCAAGAACTTCCCGCATTTCGTGCAGTACACGACCACATTTCTATGTTTCCCAGCTAATTCGTCTACTCGGTTTTGAACGTTAGGATAAAAAAAAACATAATGGCAACAGCATTAGAAGACGGTACCTCCAGCGCGGTAGCTGTGAAGCTATACCACTGCGCTACGCTGACTTGCTCAGATTCTATCTAATGTTACGGTATACAAAACACACAATGAACTTCAAAATCGATTTTCTCAAAATCCAAGGCCCGTCGCTAAAAAACTGGATAGCCTGGTACTCTACAACATATTTGAAGCTCATCAAAA
This sequence comes from Schistocerca gregaria, assembly GCF_023897955.1. NCBI lineage: Eukaryota > Metazoa > Arthropoda > Insecta > Orthoptera > Acrididae > Schistocerca > Schistocerca gregaria. The sequence goes on along the minus strand of NC_064921.1, from coordinate 129,380,689 downwards.
TCCGTGATTTACAGTATGGAGGGTCCCCTTGTCAGACAGGAGCTTAAGGGAGAATATATAACAGTTTAGGAAGTCTAAAGAATTTTTTACACCAGAAGAAGAAGAATCTTCGGCAAGTCATCTTGCAAAACATTTGTTTCTTTCATATTTCCATGCAGTGAATTCCATTTTAGGTTCGTAATAACATCTTTGAGGATCGCCGATGACATTTTAATTCTGTAAGAGACAGCAAAGGACTTGGAAGAGCAGTTGAACGGAATGGACAGTGTCTTGAAAGGAGGATACAAGATGAACAACAACAAAAGCAAAACGAGGGTAATGGATTGTAGTCGTATTAAGTCGGGTGATGCTGAGGGAATTAGATTAGGAAATGAGACACTTAAAGTAGTAAAGAAGTTCTGCTATTTGGGGAGCAAAATAACTGATGATGGTCGAAATAGAGAGAATATAAAATGTAGACTGTCAAGCAAAGCGTTTCCGAAGAAGAGCAATTTGTTGACATCGAGTATTGATGTAAGTGTCAGGAAGTCGTTTCTGAGAGTATTTGAATGGAGTGTAGCCATGTATGGAAGTGAAACATGGACGATAAATAGTTTGGACAAGAAGAGAATAGAAGCTTTCGAAATGTGGTGCTACAGAAGAATGTTGAAATTAGATGGGTAGATCACATAACTAATGAGGAGATATTGAATAGAATTGGGGAGAAGAGGAGTTTGTGGCACACCTTGACAGGAAGAAGGGACTGGTTGGTAGGACATGTTCTGAGGAATCAAGGGAGACCAGTTTGGGATTGGAGGGCAGCTTGGAGGGTAAAAATCGTAGAGGGTGACCAAGAGATGAATACACTAAGCAGATTCAGAAGGATGTAGGTTGCAGTAAGTACTGGGAGATGAAGAAGCTTGTACAGGATAGAGCAGCATGGAGAGCTGCATCAAACTAGTCTCAGGACTGAAGACAACAACAACAACAACAATAAAGTCTTACTTTGCTCGGCGATGAAGGAGTGAGCCATATTTCAAGAAAAGTCTACCGGGAAGAGATTCAGTGAACCTTTTTCTTTCCTTTTTCGTTTTCTTTAAAGGCAATGACGAAGGTGAGTTAGATTTGTAAGTAGTATAAAAATGTAAGATCAGTAGTAGATTAAAGGCCATAGTCTGTTTTACCGAAAGCCTTAACGATGTTCTTCGAAATGTTACGCCAGAAAATGCCTTTTACTAAGGTGGTACGAATCTGTGTGACAATAGTGGAAAGTAAAAGATGACAAGAGGGAGAGGTTCTAAATATCCAGAGACAGTCACGAATTCCACAGAATCAAGCTTATGTTGCCTGTTGTTTTTTATCAACGCAAACTGTAGACTCCCTACGTTTTATTTACAAGGCTGAATACCTCTAGGATACCCTGACTGAAAAAAAAAAAAACAGATCCTTTGGAAATCAGTCTAGCTGTTTGTCTGGAGTAGTGTACAACTCATCAGCTACTTCCGCAAAAAAAAGGAAGAACGTTTTGATAGGCTACTGAGTTCTAGATAAAGCCTCGTTGTAAACAGACTTGATGCATACATTCATGCTTGACGGCTATGCCATCTTCCAGCACGATAACCATCCGTATCGCAAGGCCAAAGTTACAGTAGTTTGAACGGCATAATAGGGAACTCGCACTGATGTCTTTGACAACAGACTCTCCTAAACAGAACCCGATAACTTTTCTGGAACGCTTTCGGAGGGAGAGGTTCTAAATATCCAGAGACAGTCACGAATTCCACAGAATCAAGCGTATGTTGCCTGTTGTTTTTTATCAACGCAAACTGTAGACTCCCTACGTTTTATTTACAAGGCTGAATACCTCTAGGATACCCTGACTGAAAAAAAAACAGATCCTTTGGAAATCAGTCTAGCTGTTTGTCTGGAGTGGTGTACAACTCATCAGCTACTTCCGCAAAAAAGGAAGAACGTTTTGATAGGCTACTGAGTTCTAGTTAAAGCCTCGTTGTAAACAGACTTGATGCATACATTCATGCTTGACGGCTATGCCATCTTCCAGCACGATAACCATCCGTATCGCAAGGCCAAAGTTACAGTAGTTTGAACGGCATAATAGGGAACTCGCACTGATGTCTTTGACAACAGACTCTCCTAAACGGAACCCGATAACTTTTCTGGAAAGCTTTCGGATGCCAGATCCACACCCGCAAACCACCAGCCATTAATTCATGGGATCTGACATATGCGTAGAAATATGAAGCCCATGCCTAGGAAAACTTACCAAGCAGTTGTCAAATACATGTCATGAAGAACTGCTGCTGTATGGTAGTCCAACACACAGTTAAGCAGTTGGACCTAACGTTTCGGCTCACCGCTGTATACTACAGATGTAGTTCAGCAATTTGATACTACAATGAAGAGTCAAATAAACTCTTACCCAGACTAATATCGTGTAGTGCCCCAGCGAGCACGTAGAAGTGGACTAGACTAATATCTGAAGCAGTGCTGAAGGGAACTGACACCACTAATCCTGCAGGGATGTCAATAGGTCCATAAGACTACGAGGGGGGGTGGAGATCTCTTATGATCAGCGCGTCTCAAGGTATCCCAGAGTTTATTGGCCAGCGGAAGTGTTTAAACTCAGAAGAGTGTTCCTGAAGTTGCTGTATAGCAATTCTGAACATGCGGAGTGTCTCATTGTCCTGCTGGAATTGCCCAAGTCCGTCGGAATGCACAATGGACTCGAATGGATGGAGGTAATCAAACAGGATGCTTACGTACGTGTCACCTGTCAGAGTCGTATGTAAAAGTATCACAGGTCTCATATGACTCAAACTGCACACGCCCCACCAAGATTGAACAGTTCCTTGTTAACATGTAGGGTCCATTGAAGAAGTAAAGTTGTCTCGATATCTGTAAGCATTCATCCGCTCGATACAACTTAAAACGAGACTCGTCTGTCCAGACAACATGTTTCCAGCCATCAAAAGTCCAACGTAGGCGTTGACAGTTCCAGGTGAGGCGTAAAGGTTTATGTCGTGCAGTCATAAACTAGGCAAGAGGGGGCGTTCGGCTCCGAAAGCCCAAATTAAGATATTTTATTGAATGGTTCAAAAAAATGGTTCAAATGGCTGTGACCACTATGGGACTTAACGTCTTAGGTCATCAATCCCATAGAACTTAGAACTACTTAAACCTAACTGATCTAAGGACAACACACACATCCATGCCCGAGGCAGGATTCGAACCTGCGACCGTAGCAGTCGCGCGGTTCCGGACTGAGCGCCTAGAACCGCTAGACCACCGCGGCATTGAATGGTACGCTCGCTGACACTTGTTGATGGGCCAGCATTTAAATGTGCAGCAATTTGCAGGAGGATTGCACTTCTGTCACGGTGAACTATTCTTGCTCTCGTTATTTTCCGGCCGCAGCGATGTCGGAGATTCGATGTTTCACCGGATTGCCGATATTCACGGTACACTTGTGAAATGATCGTACGGGAAAGTCCACACTTCATCGTTACTTCGGAGATACTTTGTCCCATTGTCCGTGGGCCGACCACGACGCCACATTCAAGCTCAGTTAAAGCTTGATAACCTTCCATTGTAGCAGTAGTAATCGATCTAAACACTGCGCCAGACACTTATATAGACGTTGCCGACCTTAGCGTCGTATTCTGCCTGTTTACGTATCTCTTTATGTGAATACGCAAGTTTCCTTGGCGCTTCAGTGTAGTTTTACAACATAAAAATCGTATATCTGACGATCAAGTTTACATTCGGAATTATTTTAATTTTTTCTTACGATCTGAATGTTACCATGTTTAAAGTGTTACGTAGTTTACAGACATGTTCATTTCAACAATGCCGCGCGGGATTAGTCGAGCGGTCTAAGGCGCTGCAGTCATGGACTGTACGGTTGGTCCCGGCGGAGGTTCGAGTCCTCCCTCGGGCAAGGGTGTGTGTGTTTGTCCTTAGGATAATTTAGGTGTGTAAGCTTAGGGACTGATGACCTTAGCAGTTAAGTCCAGTAAGATTTCACACACCCTTAAAAATTTGAACATTTCAACAATCAGAGCACACACGTTCACACACTGCGAGCTCCCCCCTCAGGCACTTCGTAGATAAACACGTTCAGATGCTTGCAGTTGTGTGGAGAAGTTAGTTTGATTTTGCGATTTAGTTTCCTAGCGTTTTACTATCCCACCTTTTCTTTCTTCTCAGACAACTAACGTGATGATAACTTGCTAATAAGCTGAAACAGGTAGTGATATGTAAAGGGTAATTCCAAATCATAGCGATTACAAACGGCTACATCTATATCACACATAACGACAGATTTTTGTGAATTACGGAGAAAGTTAACGGTATTCTAAATTTTTCCAAACAGTATTAGTGTTTGTATGTTTTCCCTTGGTTACAAGGTTAACATCACAGCGATGTCTCGCAAAGGAGACGTACATGACCTCTTCCACACTAAAGGGTGTAAGAGGTGTTGAAAAAGAAACGAACCAGAGTGTGGAATGCGAAAAACGGTGACAAGAGGGTAATATCGTGGGGTGCGTAACGAGGTGTTGTTCCGACCAGAGCGTGGAAGTTCTCAGCTCGTTGCTAGAGGACACGCGTGCACGTCACGTGACTACACAGAGCTAGCAGCGTCATGCATAATCGTGCAACGCTGCCAGTCCCATTGCAAATAGTGACATGGAGGCGTCAACAGAAGGGCAAAGAGGTGCTGTTCGTTTTTTGATAGCGGAGGGAGTAGAAGGAATGGACATGCATCGATGAATCTCACAAGTGTATGGCGAACACTGCTTGTCCCTTGCAATGGCGAAGGCGTGGCACAAGCGCTTCAGGAAAGGTCGTGTGTCGTTAGCCGATGATGCACGGTCTGGAGCACCACACTGCATTACCAGTGACATCGTCCAGCTGGTGGAAGCACCCATTACCCAAGACCGTCTAGTGAAAGTGAAAGCCATTGCTTTGAGCGTCGGAAGCGTTCACACCATCATGAAGGAATGAACTGTAAATGGAGCCCGACCAACAGACATAACATGCATTGATCAAAAATGATAGTGCATTGAGAATGGCTAGTTACTAGCTGAAATCTAGATCTGCCAATAAAATTTTAAAAGGACGACCGATACCTGAAATCTATTATTTACAAGTTAAAACAAAAAAGATATTTGTGGTTTTAGCCCTCCTTTGCTGTGATCATGAAGGTGTGCGACATTGAAATATGGATAAATAAAACGTCCAAGGATCCTTCTAACACCACCTAGCTTTTTAACACTTTCAGGTGTATTGTCCAACCTTTGTTGAGCACTTTAAAAGTGTACCTAAAGAGAGAGAACCGGTGACGGAGTCGTAGGCTCTTTGCAGACGAGCAAGGAGTTTCTATGGCCGTCCGATTCCAGACAGCCTAATATCAGGCACAAAACAGCTGTGTGTCCCGGTGTTTCCTACATGCAGGCGCAAATCTCTCCAACAGACTGTAGTTTCTATACATACACATTTTTAACGTGTTGACAAAAGGTGTGCGAATGGCAGCCAGGGCGTTACTGATCTAGATGGTCTTAGCTGGATCCTTGGCCATTTTACTCACACATGTCCTCCTGTGATCACATTAAATGAAAGTGCGAAGCAGGAGGGCTAATAGAGCGTCAAAAATCTTAGCTGCTATAGCAGATTGCTTCGAATAGTTTTGAATGGTCGCTAGTAGTTTCACCCTGCAAACCATAAGAATATTGCGGCCGCACCGCATTACAGAAGGGTGTGACAACGTTCATTGGGGTTGCTGGCCCGAAGTGTTCTCAGAAAAGGGTGAAGGGTCCATGTGGTGTCAGAATTGTCAGATATTGTCAAGAACGCCGTCCTGCTACTCAACACGCTGCAAAACGTGTTTTGGGCCGTGAATTGCATGGGAATCAACGTCCAAAGGGAAGGGGTGGTTTCATTACACGCTTTAGGCAACCCTAAGACCTATTCGTGTCTATTATAAGCGGCGGTGTGTCTGAACTGTTTTCCTCAGCCACTACTAAGTGAAAAACCTTATTTCAAAGCTAGACGTATCGGTTCTGACCTCCACCGCAGGAGTGCCATAGGAAAGGGTGAATTGTGACACGATTAGGTGGTGTTGGGTAGAATTGTGGTAATATTTAGTACCAGTGTGAAATCATTGAACCGCCTTACATCTTACATTTATTCTCATCTCTGGCCTTTTCTTCGAGTGTGTCCTCACCTTGCTAACTGAAGCTTCACCTAGCCTGAGGGTGACGTCGCACGGTGTTACACTTTTTCACTGTTAATGGCAAAGTTTGTAGACACCTTTGAATCAAATTTCAAATTTTTCTGTCCCAATGGGAGACGGCGTTTCGGAAGAGTGGTCCCTTAATTGTGTTTTATAGTGTTATTAACACTCTCTTCTATTTCTTATATATTTAAACCCTACTCTGTCCTACAACTGCTACAGCTAAGCAACAGTCACTACTGTCGAATATTTATCCTCCGCTAAAGTGACTGCTACCCTCCCTTTTATTAAACTGTTGTACCTAAATACACTGCTTCCTCAGCAAGCTCTCTCCAACCTATGGAGATTATACATATTCAAGTAGAGATTCACTCATTCAATCACACCAAAAGTTCATTGGATAACAGCAGGATAAAATTTTATTCGTATGGTAATGTAGGCAGTAAAACATGCATAAACGAAAAATTAAAATCAATCTTCACGAGAGACCGACACTTAAGGAATCATGATAATAACTGAAATTGCTTATTATTCTGAATTGATAGCAGTCATTATAACAAAGTTAAGCCAAAAAATATTTAATATTTACTATTAGACATCGGTATTGCAACTCGCACTTCCCTAAATTCTGATAATTATTATTCATATATTATTTACAGGGTGTTTCAAAAATGACCGGTATATTTGAAACGGCAACAAAAACTAAACGAGCAGCGATAGAAATACACCGTTTGTTGCAATATGCTTGGAATAACAGTACATTTTCAGGCGGACAAACTTTCGAAATTACAGTAGTTACAATTTTCAACAACAGATGGTGCTGCAAGTGATGTGAAAGATATAGAAGACAACGCAGTTGGTGGGTGCGCCATTCTGTACGTCGTCTTTCTGCTGTAAGCGTGTGCTGTTCAAAACGTCCAAGTGTGCTGTCGACAACATGGTTTATTCCTTAGAACAGAGGATTTTTCTGGTGTTGGAATTCCACCGCCCAGAACACAGTGTTGTTGCAGCAAGACGAAATTTTCAACGGAGGTTTAATGTAACCAAAGGACCGAAAAGTGATACAATAAAGGATCTGTTTGAAAAATTTCAACGGTCTGGGAACGGGACGGATGAACGTGCTGGAAAGGTAGGGCGACCGCGTACGACAACCACAGAGGGCAACGCACAGCTAGTGCAGCAGGTGATCTAAACAGCTGTCTTGGGTTTCCGTTCGCCGTGTTGCACCTGCGGTCCAAATGACGCCAACGTCCACGTATCGTCTCATGCGCCAGAGTTTACACCTCTATCCATACAAAATTCAAACGCGGCAACCCCTCAGCGCCGCTACCATTGCTGCACGAGAGACATTCGCTAACGATATAGTGCACAGGATTGATGACGGCGATATGCAAGTGGGCAGCATTTGGTTTACTGACGAAACTTATTTTTACCTGGACAGCTTCGTCAATAAACAGAACTGGCGCATATGGGGAACCGAAAAGCCCCATTTTGCATTTCCATCGTCCCTGCATCCTCAAAAAGTATTGGTCTGGGCCGCCATTTCTTCCAAAGGAATCATTGGCCCATTTTTCAGATCCAAAACGATTACTGCATCACGCTATCTGGACATTCTTCGTGAATTTGTGGCGGTACAAACTGCCTTAGACGACACTGCGAACACCTCGTGGTTTATGCAAGATGGTGCCCGGCCACATCGCACGGCCGACGTCTTTAACTTCCTGAATTAATATTTCGATGATCGTGTGATTGCTTTGGGCTATCCGAAACCTACAGGAGGCGGCGTGGATTGGCCTCCCTATTCGCCAGACATGAACCCCTGTCACTTCTTTCTGTGGGGACACTTGAAAGACCAAGTGTACCGCCAGAATCCAGAAACAATTTGAACAGCTGAAGCAGTACATCTCATCTGCATGTGAAGCCATTCCGCCAGACCCGTTGTCAAAGGTTTCAGGTAATTTCATTCAGAGACTACGCCATATTCTTGCTACGCATGCTGGATATTTAGAAAATATCGTACTATAGAGTTTCCCAGACCGCAGCCCCATCTGTTGTTGACAATTGTAACTACTGTAATTTCGAAAGTTTGTCTGCCTGAAAATGTACTGTTGTCCCAAGCATATTGCAACAGACGGTGTATTTCTATCGCTGCTCGTTTAGTTTGTATTGCCGTTTCAAATATACCGGTCATTTTTGAAACACCCTGTAAATATATATGCATTTTTCACTGTTGTGTTATTTTGTGTTTTACGCTGCTGTGTGTGTACATTTGTCATACGTCTAGCGAGGCTTTCTCTGTAATTCACAAATAGTGGCAGTCATGTCAAATGTTTTCCTGTCTTTAGCGAGAGGTGTAGCAATTGTTTCTGCATGTATGGCTCCCATCTGTTGCCATATCATAATTCGTACGTCTGCCGTTGTGTTCCTTTTCAAATATTTATAATATTTTAATTACGTACGGTTAACATTTCCAGCTTCATTCTAAGAACACGGCAAACCGTTGTTTGTGGCTCCCTCTGGCTTCGTTTGCCAACGATAGCGGACTACGTCGAAACAAAATGCATGTGTCTCGTACTGACGCACATGGCCAGCCTAATATTTTTTTTTTCCTTTTTAAGACATCTATGACCACATATACATACATATCAGTACTCAGGAAGTCACCGCACGGTGCGTGGTGGAGGGTACACTGTACCACTGCTAGTCGATTCCTCTCCTGTGCCACTCCCAGAGCGAGAGAAAAACGACTGTCTATGTGCCTCCGTATGAGCCCTAATGCCTCATAATTTATCTTCGTGGTTCTTGCGTGAAATGTATGGTAGCGAGAGCAGGATTTTTCTGCAGTCAGATTCGTATGCCGGTTCTCTAAATTTTCTCAGCAGTGTTCCTCGAATGGAACGGTGGTTTCTCTCCGGGAATTTCTGTTCCGGGTCCATGTAACTCGGTAAAACTTGCGCGTTGTTCGAAACCATCTGTAAAAATCTAGCAAGCTGCAACCTGTCTCTAAGTCGTTTCGATGTCTTTCTTTAATCCACCCTGATGCTGATCCCGAACACTAGAGCAGTATTCAAGAATTCTATGTGCGGTCTTTTTTACATCTTGTTTCTTGAATTTGGCTATGGCATCTCTGAAAGGTTTCAACTTTTTCACGTGGTTGATTTTATTGCTAATGGAATCTTCTCTGCACTGTGATGATAGAATAAACGTTGAATTCTAATACGCAGAATGTCTCTTGAGCGGGAATCGTCATTTTCACTTGTGCCTTGTAACCTTTCAGTTACGTTTCACCGTAATTTAGATTATGTTCATATGTGTGTGAAATCTTATGGGACTTAACTGCTAAGGTCATCAGTCCCTAAGCTTCCACACTATTTACCCTAAATTATCCTAAGAACAAACACACACACCCATTCCCACGAGAGGACTCACCGTAATTGCGCTTGCTTTCGAATCACTGCGCTTACACAGAGATCGAAATTTTAACTTTCATTTACTAGTGTTGCTGTGGTTGTGGTTAACTAGAGGTTACGTTTCTTGCTGTGTTACCAGCAGCATTTTTATAGCACACTACATCTGTGTATTCTGTGTAGCCCTTTCATCTTGTTTATTCGTTTCATTATACTGTGGACGTAAAACTTGTTTTATATCTGAATCTGTTGTTTAGACTCTGTGACTTAGCACCAGAGTACGACATAAATTAATGTATACTCTGCAGTGTCAAAATAAACTGTAGTACAACGTTTCGAGTGCTGAAATGTCTGTATGGGCACGTTGCGTAAGACATAAATTTTTAAAACATTTCTAGCAGGTATAGCACTAGACTCCATCCCCGGAGGTCCTGGGTTCAGTCCTGAAAGGAGGCCGAAGGACAGGGAAGCGGGGTGGGGAGGAAGAAGGGGGAGATGTTACCCAGCCGCAGTAGGTCTAGGACGGTCTCCGTCCAGTCACCCTACTATCCAATGACTACCGCTGATCTCTACACGGGCGAAAAGACGGCTCCGCACTCCTGCCCCTTCTCGTGTCACGTCGCAGAAAGGCTTTAGTCCACGTGCATGCGGTACAATGGCCCCTTTGCTCCACAGACTTAATTCTTACGTTTACTTTATCTGTATTTGTGTGACCTGAGGCTGAATTACAAGGCACGAAGAAATATGTTTACAGATCGGTCACACCAATCTCCTAAAGCCGTCGGCATAAGAGACGAGGAAGCTAACTTTAACGAGCACGCAGATGTGATATCCCATGTATCGAGATGCAGCGGTGTCAGCACAATGGACAATCTGATTAACATGATTTAGATCTCAGCGCTCTACAGTTGAGTTATCGGTTTTATTTGACTTGCAAACCTTACTGTTTATTCCAGAAAATTCCGGAAATGAATGCACGTAAAATTCCTACGGTAGCTCTGTTAAATCGCACATTTTATCCCATGTCCATTTGCTACTCGTGCTGTTCTGTTTATGATATACAGGGTCTCCCAGTCGAAAGACACCGAACAAATCAACATTTTCTTACATTACACGTAAATGACTTGCATAAAAATCAGGAAGTGAATTGAAATCGATATTGAGCCGTGGTGCGCCTTTTCTGGACACCAGCTTTTGGCACGACACTATCGATTGCCCAGCTGTACTAGGGTCTTCGCCCCTGTTGTGATCTCACGGGTCTTTCGCGCTCGCGTTGGTTGGTGTTGGACTCGCCAGGAGGTGCAAGGACGTGCTTGAGTGGACTAAAGAGGAAAACACGCGTGCTCGGCCAGCATCGGCACGCCGACCCTACTCCGTAAGGCGGCCGTGAGGTTGTGGTGGACCTGCCTGATGTCAAATCCGGGCGATGTTCGTCGCACTGCCTTGGTGCCTGTTTTTTCGGAGATACCCATTCCTGGAGACCATCTCGAACAGCAATCTCCATCGAAGGTATAAATGATTTTGAAGCCTTCGTTTCGTTGAACCATTTGCGTTCCAGCGAGTGTACTTGTTGCTTGGTTGTACATGCTATGGAAGCAAGAGCAGCCGGCAAAGTGTGTGACCGCATGAAGACCAGCAGTTACTACTTCCTTTTAAAAATCCACTGGTTGGATTACTATTAGAAAGCTGATTAGCACGCAGGTGTGTGTGTTATATTTTTTGGCTTTTTAAACACAGTATCCAGAAGTTATGTATTGTCTGTGTGAAATTTTCAGTGTGTTTTGATTGTCATCAAGTCGACGTCCCTTGTGTATTGCTGTAAGATTTGGGTCACTTATAAATGTACGTTTATTTGAAAGACTCGTATTTGTAAAGCTAGTCATTTATATATAGTTCCTTTATATGCGTGCATTTAGTTGAATGCACTTACTCAGTAGTAGATCAATCGCTTCCTCGTTTGTATTGCTTTTTATTGACCCCTTAACCTATATTAATTGATGTTTGGTTGGTGTTTGCCGTGACTTCTGCGGTCTGTTTGTGTTCGAGTTTTCTGCGAATTGGGGTGTGTGGGATCGGATCCAACGTTTCGCTTCGGTGCACAGAAGATGTGACGTGTCGTCCAATGGGAAGTGACTCCCGGTTGGGCCCCGGCGTTTAGGTGTTGTTTTGGACGGCTGGTCTGCTGGTTCAGGAATTTTAAGTCACTTTTTGCCCAGGGTAGCCGGGCGTAACTGCCCGTTTGGTGAACTTTTAACTTGTTTCATGTATATTTAAAATATATATATATGGTTTTTAATATTTGTTTGGGAATGAATTGTATTAATTGGTAACTTGTTCCGCTGCTTGTATTATTTGGGTTCTTAATGTACAGGTATACGTTTCATAAATCACTTTCATATTGGAAATGATCGCTCTTTAAAAAAGAATTATCTGTGTCACGTTTCTTTAAATTACCTCCAGATTGTAATTTATTTTTCTTTTAACTATTGTAATCTTTGTGGCTTATATCTTTAAGTCCGTCTTGGTTATTATAATTTGCTGCCTTGCTTAATAAGCAAGCTACATGTGATTTTGGCTTTGTCTTAAAATGCTCATGTGTTGATTGTCTGTTAGCTATTTTATAAATATTGTCTTGAATAAATTAATTTATTGTTTTGGTATTTGTTGTGTTTGAGTGACATTATAGGGGTCTTGACCTTCCATTCTAAGCGTACCCCTCATCCCGACTTCCTAAGTCACAAACAGGCAATATCTTGTTCTTGGGTAATAAAGATGGAGCACAACAGATGCTGGAAGTGGCCACCCTCGACTTGTAATCACAGTTGATCATGACACTGCAGATTCTCGAACGTTGCTGCAAAAACCTCTGGTACCAATGCCTTGATTTCACGCATCTTGTTCTCTCGTGAATCCTATTGTTGTGTTGTTTGTTCCAGTAGACCTTGCCTTTTTGGCCACCCCAGAGGAAAAAGTCAGGTGTTGTTAAAAGGTGACCTTGATGGAAACAGATCTTTCCAAATGACTCTGCCAGGGAAAATTGATTCGACCTCAGCCGTGGTCACTCGAGACGTGTGACATGTCGCGACATCCTGTTGGCACCAGACGAGGGTAAGCATTTCGATGTAACTGCACTTGTCACAGTAGACTCGAAAAAAATTGGTCCAATAATGCGACGATGTGATATTGTGCAGAACATGCCAGTCTTTTGTGAATGCGAGGGTTGCTCAACCATTACATGTGGGTTTCCATTACACCACAAATATGTATTCTGAGAGTTTAAATAGCCAGAGAGGTGGAATCACACATCACCGCTGAACCACGTGTACCGTAGTATTCCTGGCCGCTGAGCGATAAATTGCTGAAACCACTGGCAAAATGTAAGGCGTTTGTTTTTTTCGTTAACATTCTGTTCCTGAACAGCTGTAAACAGATGTGGATACATGCCGGCTTTCTTCGCAGCTCTGTGGCATGTGCTCCGTGACATTGCACATTCCTGAGATAAACTTCTAACAGACATTGCAGGAGGGGCCAACAATCCTTGTTTCACGTCAACCAGTTTTTCTTTCGATAATGGTGGCCTGTCCCGCCGTGAAGGTCCGGCACTAACTTTTGTACGAGGGTCACTCCAAAAGAAATCCACATTATTTTTGTAAAAATACAGTTTTCATTCTGCTTGTGTGAAAGTTTGACAGTGCGTAGATACATCATTCCCGCTTGTTTTCAAACTTAGTTCAACCTGTTTTCGTGAGTGGTGCCGTCACAGCATGTCTTCAAGATGGCTGCTACACTTGACGTTCGTCGGAAGCAACGTGCTGTCATACAATTCCTGTGCTGTGAAAACGAGACAGTGGGAAACATCCACAAGAGGTTGAAAAAGGTGTATGGAGATGCTGCTGTCGATCGCAGTACAGTTAGTCGGTGGGCAAGCAGGTCAGGTGATGAAAGCGGGCACGGCAATATTGAGGATTGTCCTCGCAGCGGCAGGCCTCGTACTGCACACACTCCAGACAATGTGCAGAGAGTTAACTAATTGGTGACTGCTGATAGACGCACCACAGTGAACGAATTGTCACGCTACGGTCGGATAGGGGAAGGAAGTGTTTGTAGATTATTTAAAGTGTTGGCGTTAAAAAAGGTTTGTGCCAGGTGGGTTCCCAGGATGCTGACAGAGGCTGACAAAGAAACAAGGAAAACGGCATGCAGCGAACTTTTGGAACAGTACGAGAATGGTGGAGATGAATTTCTTGGAAGAATTGTGACAGATGATGAAACATGGCTCCATCATTTTTCACCAGAGACGAAGAGACACTGGTTCAAATTGTTCAAATGGCTCTGAGCACTATGGCACTTAACTGCTGAGGTCATCAGTTCCCTAGAACTTAGAACTAATTAAAACTAACTAACCTAAGGACGTCACACACATCCATGCCCGAGGCAGGATTGAACCGTAGCGGTCACGCGGTTCCAGAATGTAGCGCCTAGAACCGTTCGGCCACTCCGACCGGCGAAGAGGCAATCAATGAGGTGGCATCATGCAAATTCACCCAAGAAAATTCATATCACACCTTCTGCTGGAAAAGTTATGGCTACGGTGTTTTTCGATTCCGAAGGACTCTTGCTTGTGGACATTATGCCAAGTTGAACCACCATAAATTCTGTTGCGTATGTGACGACACTGAAGAAACTTCAAGCTCGACTGAATCGTGTTCGACCACATCTGCAAAATCAGGATGTTTTGCTGTTGCAAGACAATGCACGGCCACATGTCAGTCAAAAGAACCATGGAAGCGATCACAAAACTCGGATGGAAAATACTGAAACACCTGCCTTCCAATCCTGACCTGGCTCCATGTGACTATCATCTCTTTGGGAAACTGAAAGACTCTCTTCGTGGAACAAGGTTTGAAGATGATGACTCCCTTGTGCACGCTGCCAAACAGTGGCTCCAACAGGTTGGTTCAGAATTTTACCGTGCGGGTATACAGGCGCTGGTTCCAAGATGCCGTAAGGCAGTTGAGAGGAATGGAATTATGTGGAGAATTGAAAATATTGTTCCTAAAGGATGTATATACACACTGTAAAACTTTCAAACATGTAGAATAAAAGATAGATAAAAAAATAGCGTGCAACAAACTTTCTCTGACATGCAGTCTTGGAACCAGTAATCCAATAATGTTTCACAAGACTCATAAGCTCATCGACGGTATGACGGTATATTGTCATTAAACACTGAACATTGAGCTCCAACCACAGCGACGCGAGTAACACACTATTGCGTCAAACGATGTTGCAGAGTGCAGTGATGACACATCAAACGTCACAAATTACACGGCGTGATTTCAGCGGAAGTACTACACGTGTTTGTGGGGCGTCTATCGAGCGGAACAGTAAAAGCAGCAATATACGTGACCATTTAATGTTTGGAAAACGCGAAGATGAATTAAAACAAAAGAAATAGATAAAACAGGACTCGAGCCCTATAGCCGGCCGCGGTGGTCTAGCGGTTCTAGGCACGCAGTCCGGAACCGCGCGACTGCTACGGTCGCAGGTTCGAATCCTGCCTCGGGCATGGGTGTGTGTGATGTGCTTAGGTTAGTTAGGTTTAAGTATTTCTAAGTTCTAGGGGACTGATGACCACAGATGTTAAGTCCCATAGTGCTCAGAGCCATTTGAACCATCGAACCCTATACCCGGCGTAGTATTTTCACTGTGACATGGGGCCTCTGAACGCTGCACTAGGATGTAGCTTCATTGTAAGACACCTTGGATTTCATCTTGTGCTCTCTAGGCTTTAATCGCCGATATGTCAAGAATTTATATTTAATTATTAAAAATCCTAACAAGAAGCACACTTTTTCACGAATATTTAATGCCCAGTCCCTTTAAAATCGATTTACCTTAGAACACGTGAGCTATAAAACGATAATAACTGAATACGAATTTTTTTTAATCCCAATATTTGTTACAACAAATTTATTATTAAATTTATTCCACCAAATCGTACCAGTAACAATTCGTTCCCGAGACATGGAGTGTTCAGGAGCTTAGAAACTACGTATATACCTGTGGTGTAAGGTACAACATAAAACCTACCAAATATGGACTTCTACCGGGAAACAAGTACAATATGCTGTCTTGCTTTCTACGGGTCTCAGGCATTCTGTATGTGACATCAGGAGCGCTGTCGCTTCCAATTGATTCTACTTCATGTGACACGTCGCCGAAATATCACCGAACTTATTTTTTTTTTTTTTGTTTCGCTTGATAAAATGGCTCCTCAGTGTGAAATAGCTGGAAGTGACGTCACTAAACTCGTAGAGCGCCATGTCAACTCGTCCCGTGTGCCGGCGGCTTAAGGCCTTGGGCTGCACGTACGTGGATCGCTGCAGCCAAATAACAGAGTTTCCGTCCGAATTCCTTCCAAGGGTGACGTTTGACGGCGGCGTGTGGGCGTCTACAGCCGGTGGCAGTCACGTTCCAGAGAATTCTCTCTTGCGCCCACTCCTCCCACGACCCCTTCACTTCGCAGTCTCGGAGTCACGTTCGCATTGCACACGGCTGCACGTGTCCCCTCTGCCACACTCCTCTCGGCATTCAGTTTCCCGCTCTACAGCCAACACAGTAGCGAGCCACTTGCGTTTGAGACTTTGAGCACAGACAAAATGGCCTCTGGAAGTCGATGAGAACGAGCATGTTGAATATACCACTGCGTCTCTCAAATAATGCTCGTATTCTCTCAAATCAGACAGACTTATGTTCGTGAATTCTAATCCCTCAACATATTTGTTTACTGCAGTTCCCTCTCTTGATGACAAGTAAGCATATAAAATTAAAATCAAGTGAATCTTCTTAATAAGTTCTTTCTTTTTTTTCTATTCTGAACTAAGTTGTCTATCATACTCTTTCTCCTTACCTTCATTTGTTTGTACTCCCGTACTGTAATATTTAGATAAAGACGATATGCTACTCTACATACATATAATGTTGTAACGGAATCATTTTCCGTTATCCACCAGGTGTTCCTTTAGTGATAGAAAGAGAGTCATAAGTTGTTATTTCAGTCCTTTTGACTTTTTCGTCAGCTATTTCAATCATTTACTACAATTAGTGTTCTAACAACAGCACATACAGGATGAGCACGAAGTCCATCCCTAATTACAGAACTCCATTGCCAAGGATCTGCAATAGACATGCTTTCTTGCAGATGGTAGCTGAACTCACACAGTTTTTAACACTTTCAACACTGCCTTCTGTACACTGGGCACTTAGCTGTGAACTGGCATATTTAATGGATGTTTTAAATTAGATTGCAAGGCACAGGAAAATGATAGGAATAGGGTTCTTGCATCATTTCAAAGGAAACAATAAGAGATTTACACGAATGTGAGTTTATTTTACAATGTAATATACAAATGGGTGTTATAATTATAAAAAGAAAACACAAAAATGTTGTGAATATAAAAAGTTTTACATGATCTCTCTCTTGAGTAATGCCATTATTACTGTATCTAAATTTAAAACAAAATGTCACTGGACGGTCTAACGGCAGGTACCTGTAAAGTAGAGTATTTTAATAGTTCAGATGTAATTAGCCTTTGTGTGAAAATCCGGGAAACATTGAGGGACGCAAAAGGCCAACTCCACAGTCCTTGCATCACCATCTACTTTCCTTCCTGATGCGCTTGCTCGTCTCTTTCTACCCTCTGTTTGAACATACTTTGTAATACCTAGTAGTATTCACCTTTTTTTACAGCGGGTGGGACCTTCTCTGGAAAGTGCCTTGCTAATTTCCTCTCAATTTGTGAGGTTAAAGCTGCTTGTTGCTGAATAATATTTCCGCCCTTCTCAGACAATTTCTTCCCCAGTTTGTGAATAAAGTCTACTAGGGATACATTCTTCCTAGTCTTCTCTTTATATAAAATAAAACGGTTGACAGTTGACACGATAAACAAGTGGGAAAACAGCTCTTACCGCCATTTCAAAGTTTTTCGGGCAAATTGATAATAGCTGTAGAACTGATCTGCTCTGTCAACCCCTTTTCGGGAAAACGGATAATAGCTGTAGAACTGCTCCGTCAAGCCCAGCTTTATTCTTATTGTAACCAATAGTAATGTCTGGCTTCACAGTTTCTGCTATTTGGCCCTCATTTGAATACTAGTGCTGGTAGACTTATGCTTTGTGTAAAGACAAAAAACATCTCGTTTTGACTTCCAGTTCACTGCCAAAGAGATGGTGTTTCCTTTGAAAAGCGATCTTTTTTTTAGTTTTAGGGTTTTGAATATTCGCCGCAAACCTTTCCTGTTTTTCATTACAGTTCCCACTCCAAGAGTTTTATTTTCCCAGAACATGTCCAAAAGAGATGGACTGGTGTAGTACCTACCCATATAAAGGCAATGTCCATGCCAAAATACTGTGACCACAACCTTTTTTACAAGGCCCTCGATAATATTGCCAACACTGCCTGCAGAACCTGTATATACATCACAGTTTAGCATATAACCAGTTGATGAATCGCAGAGAGCACACAATTTTATTCCATATTTATTGGATTTGTTTTTCATGTAAACTCTGAAGCTTGTTCTACCACGAAAGGGACACATTGGCTCATCTATTGTCAGATTCATGCCTGGACGAAAATTAATTTTGCTTTTATTCACAAAAAAATCAAACAAAGGCCTCAATTTGTGAAGTGGGTCATGCTTTTCTTCGCCTCTGCTGGTGAATGTAGCATTGTCATTCAAGTGTAACATCGACAATGCAGCGCAAAGTCGATGCCGACTAAACAATTTACTCGCAAATCCTGACTGCGAAATCGGGTCTGTTGACCAATAATCACAGATTTTCGGCAATTTGACGACGCACAAATGCAAAATAATACTGGGAGACCGGTAAATCCCTTGCAATTTTACTGCAGACCACTTGTGCCAAACAGAGTTTATGCGTTTCATTGCCTTAATAACGTTACCAGCGTACCGATTCGTTTCACTTTTGATGAGCCGAATAAGGTCTTCATCAAAGAAATAACTAAAATATGGAAGCTCCTCAGTGGCATTTGGAAATGCGATGCTACGCCGACTACTTCCCGGAAATCCGGGAGTGCTGCTTGTTCGCCTAGTTCCGACCAATCTTGCTTTTAGTGTTCAGTGAAGCACATACGACGAGGTACCACAGATGGTGACTGATTGTCTGTACCATTGTCTGCATACAGAAAAAGTAATGCTAAGATTGGTACTAAAAGGTACTAAATGCAAGTGAAGTTATGAACACTATTCACAATACAAAAAAAGGTAATGAACTCTCCAGTTTATAAACAGTTGAGACATATACATGTCTGAATCATCAGTTGTACTTTCGTCTGGAGAGTACAAATCTTCTTTGTCAGAATGTCAATTTCAGATCCTGCATCTCCATAAAGAATATCTAAGATCTCTGCCTCCGTCAACTCGCTGCGCGATATTTTCACGACTGTAAATACCTGTGAATGAACAGCAGGTAACTTCGTCTTCGCAGTACTCACAACCGCTCCCAGGATGAGATAGCCGATAAGTACTTGCCTCTTCTGGAAGAAGATTGAAATACCTCCACATTAGTTGATGAAACTGCTTCGGAGACCCGCTAAACGCGCTTAAGGAGCCAAGTAAAGGCTGGCCCGTATGGTATACGGGCACCGTCGCCAACGTCAGGGCGGCAGAGCCCGTATGGCATGAGGGCACCGTGCTGTAAGTGTTAAGGATACACTGAGGGGAAACAGTGGTTCCCATTTCCCTTTAGTCAACACTGATAAAACCTGAAAATCATGAAGTTATTTCGCTCTTCTTTTACATACATTGGACCGAATGTACATTCGACAGCAAAAAAAGTGGATCACGCCTGAATTCCAGCGTGTAGGCTGCACCTGAATGTATGCAACCAACATAGCATATCTGTGTTGCACATCGTCGCCACCCTCCACAGTACAGTTGTAAGATACAGAATGGGTACCGCTAGAGACTACTAGAGAACACCGGTCTTTATGACTGTCCGTCCAAATGTAAAGTAACAGCATGATGGTACAGAAGAGATCCGACAGTCCTTAATGTTTGTAAACTAAACTTAATTACAATACGTGACATTTCAAACGTTATGGGACCACTAATTTTGTCACATAAATCGTTCAGTAATCCTTAGGCACAATTAAATGTTTTTGACAGTATATGGATTTGTAAAGTTGTATGGAAATTGGAAACAAGTTCTTTGCTGTCTAAAACGTTTACCCAACACATGCTGAACGTCGTTCAACGTTCAACAGGGAGTGGTTTCGCATCAACCTTATGTAATACTAACCAGTTAAAAGAAAACCTGATTAACGGCGGCAAGCACTCTACGGAAATCCCAACATTAACAGCGAATCACAAGTAATAACATTGTTCACATTACTCATCAACAGTTACTTGTACACAGATTTGTACTTTAAATGATATGACCAACGTCTTCGTTCTGGATCCGGATGCAAACCCAAAACGTAAAGCCATTGTTAACCAAACAAGGCTTTGTGCCATATCGAGACTCGATCACCAGGCAGAAAGAGACGTCAAATATTGACGTTTGAACTAGCATTAGTTATCAATTCTCAACTTGAACATAAATGACGATAATGTTTGTACGAAACCAGGAACCCTAACATGACAATTACCTTCTTGGTAATTAACCTCGAAAGACATGATATATTGTCGCATTGTTAAGGAACAAAGGACGCACTTGTTCAAAATTGAAATGCCATCATGTAATGCTGGTGACAAGGATGCGAACCCAGCACCTAATCGGATTGTTGAATAAGTATGTAAAATCAGAATGCAGATATCACAGTTTGTCACCAGTAGTGAGGTTGGAACCTTAAATAGCGACTGAAGTTGTATTGCCTGACCGGGAATCGATCCCCGTGCCTACGGCAGTCGTTGTCTAACCAGGAACAGTCGAGAAATGTCAAATGTTGATCCACCATTAGCGAGATGTGCGCACGTTTAACTAGAAATAAGGCGACGAAAACGTCTATGCTGACTGAGAGTCGAACGCAGCACACATGGTTGTGAAGACAGGTTAATAATCAAATTCTTATTCAGTAGTAGCTAGGAGTAGCATATTTAGTCGCAAACCTTAAGGCCTTTCTCCTCCCTAGTAACGTTATCATGGTGTTAATTTACAAGTGGATTGACTGTCGTAAAGAGCAATGTTCTGTAGCAGTCGTGAACCATTGAGATGTAAATGAAGTGCCTCAGCAGAAAGTAATTTCCGTCGTGCAGTACGTATTGTTTCAAAGGCACTGAGTACATATAATAAATGCACAAAACGTGTATTATATACAATTATTTGCAAAACCTGCCGCCAAACCTGTTTACTTTTGCATTCCGCTTAGTTGTCGTGGTTTAATACACGATTTCTTAAGGCTACATCTAATGCAGACCGCTTACAAGAAAGAATAGTTTCCTGCACCATGCTTTTGATAGCTACGTGAAACATTTTTTGGTAGCTATGTTTAAAATGAATGTAATTTTGAACGAATTGTTCGTCAAATATTTGAATCAATCGTCAACTCTAGGTGTGAATGCACATGTTATAGCATAATAGCTGTAGCTGCGTTAGTTTATACTAAAGACTTGGGTAGGTTAGGTGTACCTTCCAATCCTTCAAAGGGTGATCGTGGCCTTGCGGCCCGAGTGTGTACTAGCCGTTGCTTGCGAGCTACGGGCCAACCAGGCTGGCCGAGGCGAGACTGAAGTGAGCGAGCTGGCGGTGGCGTTGGTGGGCGAACAGCCCGGGACGAGCCAGCACTGCTGCGCCGGATGCCTCAGCCTCTGCCGCTCCGTTTGACTTAAATATGTTTACCTCCTCTCCTGGCATCAGTATAAGAGCTTGAAGCAGAAATTCACATCAGGCTGTCTGCCGTAATGCCTCGTTGGTAGAGGTATATTCGAGATAGAGTCGTCGCTCTCATTGAAGAAGGAGGATAATCCATCAGAGAAGCTGGCAGACGGTATGGCGTACCACATACCACTGCAACGATATGGTGGAGGATCTGCCTTGAATGAGGCACCACCAACAGGGCTCCTAGCTCTGGCAGGAAGAGAGTGAGCTCACAGCAGGAAGACAGGGACCTAGTGTCTAGGAGCGGAAAAAATCCCTTTCTGAACACGGAGCTGTTGTAGCCGGAGACTAATTTCCCCGGTTCCAGGGACACAATTCGCCGAAAGCTGAGGGACACTAAACCGCAAGCACGACGATCCACCGTGAAACAAGAGCTCAGCGAAGACAACGTTTCACACCGGCTAGCATTTGCGGAGCTGCATCTGAGAGCGTCGTGGGACAACGTCATTTTCACCGATGAGAAGGTGTTTTCCACCAGTAATGACGATCCACGTATCGTTTACAGGCCGGAAGCGACTTGCCATTGACGCTAATATGTATTCACGAGGAGACGAAGTGGCCGGCTATCTGTTACCTGCTGGGGTTGGATTTCTGCGAGAGGGGCGGGAGTTCTTCACAGGATAGTGTCGGTTGGTCACAGCCAGTGTGCTCCCTGCCGCCGTTGGATAAGCAGCTGCCAGCAGAAAGTCGCATACTCCTAGCTCAATTATTTGTTAAATAGTTTAATTCTTTGCGTGTTTTTGGTACTTGCATTGTTTAATTCATAAATGCAGTATTTGAGAGTTGTACCATCGCATTTTAGTACCTGAATAGTGTAAAATCGCGTTGTCTCCTTCCACCGCCGAGCAGTGTGTCACTAGTGCGCAAGTAGCAGCATTACAGCATTTAATAGGCAATCTTGTATTTTAATAACCGTTTAAATTTAATGTCAATTTGTTTGTGCTCTCTGTAGATCAGACGTTCTTTGCGCAACAGTTTCTAGCCTAGACAGGGACTGCAACTGCTGTGTTCGGATGCAGGCTGAGTTGGCATCCCTTCGCTCCCAGCTTCAGGCAGTGTTGGCTTAGGTCACACAACTTGAGGCTGTTGCCAATGGGCATCACTGTGGGGATCCGGATGATGGTTTGTCGGGGACGGCCAGCTCGTCCCAGGCATCCCCCAATCGGACTATGACTGTGGCTGCCCGGGATACTGCCCACATCGAAGCTGATCCCTCACCTGTGGAAGATTGGGAGGTCGTGTCGAAGTGTGGCAGGGAGCAAAAGTGTTGTAACCACAACCAACAGCGGAAACGCCTTGGGCTGCGGATCGTAGTCGCCAGGCGGGGAAGCCGCCGGCGGTGGAGCACGCACCACCGGGTAAACACAGGACGAGTCGGACGACAGACCAACGACAACTGACAACAACCGACCACGACCGACTATGAGACACAACAAGGAAGAGATAAACAACGGAGGCTTGTGGGAACCACAACACTAAACACCAAACGTAAATCCACTCGGAACCAGAGCCAGGAAAGGAGAAGACCGCTATGGGCTGACCACGTCCATTTGTTCTGCCGCGTGTTCGACTTCCGCCGCGGAAGTTACTAGAGAAAGACATTCTGGAGGGCTGAAAAGAAGGCCTCTCCAGTTTGTCTGACGAACCGGTTTCACGCTCTGTCTCAGGCTGATACTGATCTTCGGCCTGACGTGGCTGCTTGTCCTGTTCCAGAGGTTGCCCCTCAGTCTGCAGGATCCGGGCGGTAGCAGAGGGTGGGCTTACTGGTAATTGGGAGCTCCATCTTCAGGCGCGTAATGGGGCTCCTTAGGGATATGGCAGAAAGAGAGGGGAAGAAAACCAATGTGCACTCCGTGTGCATACCGGGGGGAGTCATTCCAGATGTGGAAAGGGTCCTTCCGGGTGCCATGAAGGGTACAGGGTGCACCCATCTGCAAGTGGTCGCTCATGTCGGCACCAATGATGTGTGTTGCTATCGATCGGAGGAAATCCTCTCTGGATCCGGCGGCTATCTGATTTGGTGAAGACTGCCAGTCTCGCTAGCGGGATGTAAGCAGAGCTCACCATCTGCAGCAACGTCGACAGGACTGACTGCAGACCTTTGGTACAGAGCCGAGTGGAGGGTCTGAATCAGAGGCTTAGACGGTACTGCGACCATGTAGAGAGGAGATTCCTCGACTTGCGCCATAGGGTGGTGGGGTTTCGGGTTTCGTTGGATAGTTCAGGAGTCCACTAGACGCAGCAAGCGGCTACACGGGTAGTAGGGGTTGTGTGGCGTGGACTGTGCGTTTTTTTAGGTTAGAGGGCCTCGGGCAAGTACAGAAAGGGCAACAGCCTCAAAGGGCGCGGGGCAAAGTCAGGAACAAGCAGCAATCGGTATTGTAATTGTAAACTGTCGAAGCTGCATTGGTATAGTACCGGAACTTCAAGCGGTGGTAGAAAGCACCGAAATCGTTATAGGTACAGAAAGCTGGCTGAAGCCAGAGATAAATTCTGCCGAGATTTTTACAAAGGCACAGACGGTGATTAGAAAGGATAGATTGCATGCAACCGGTGGTGGCGTGTTTGTCGCTGTTAGTAGTAGTTTATCCTGTAGTGAAGTAGAAGTGGATAGTTCCTGTGAATTATTATGGGTGGAGGTTACACTCAACAACCGAGCTAGGTCTCGTAACAATTGGCTCCTTTTACCGACCTCCCGACTCAGCAGCATTAGTGGCAGAATAACGGAGAGAAAATTTGGAATACATTTCACATAAATTTTCTCAGCATGTTATAGTCTTAGGTGGAGATTTCAATTTACCAGGTATAGACCGGGACACTCAGATGTTTAGGACGGATGGTAGGGACAGAGCATCGAGTGACATTATGCTGAGTGCACTATCCGAAAATTACCTCGAGCAATTAAACAGAGAACCGGCTTGTGGAGATAACATCTTAGACCTACTGATAACAAACAGACCCGAAATTTCGACTCCGTAAGTGCAGAAAAGGGAATCAGTGATTATAAGGCCGTTGCAGCATCCCTGAATATGGAAGTTAATAGGAATATAAAAAAGGGGAGGAAGGTTTATCTGTTTAGCAAGAGTAATAGAAGGCAGATTTCAGACTACCTAACAGATCAAAACGAAAATTTCTGTTCCGACATTGACAATGTTGAGTGTTTATGGAAAAAGTTCAAGGCAATAGCCATATACGTTTTAGACAGGTACCTGCCGAGTAAAACTGCGAGGGACGGGAAAAACCCACCGTGGTACAACAACAAAGTTAGGAAACTACTGCGAAAGTAAAGAGAGCTTCACTCCAAGTTTAAACGCAGCCAAAACCTCTCAGACAAACACAAACTAAACGATGTCAAACTTAGCGTGAGGAGGGCTATGCGTGAAGCGTTCAGTTAATTCGAAAGTAAAATTCTATGTACCGACTTGACAGAAAATCCTAGGAAGTTCTGGTCTTACGTTAAATCAGTAAGTGGCTCGAAACAGCATATCGAGACACTCTGGGATGATGATGGCATTGAAACCGAGGATGACAGGCGTAAAGCTGAAATACTATACACCTTTTCCCAAAGCTGTTTCACAGAGGAAGACCGCACAGCAGTTCCTTCTCTAAATCCTCGCACAAACGGAAAAATGGCTGACCTCTAAATAAGTGTCCAAGGACAAAAGCAACTGGAATCACTCAACAGAGGAAAGTCCACTGGACCCGACGGGATACCAATTCGATTCTACACAGAGTAGGCGAAAGAACTTGCCCCCTTCTAACAGCCGTGTACCGCAAGTCTCTAGAGGAGCGGAAGGTTCCAAAAGATTGGAAAAGAGCACAGGCAGTCCCAGTCTTCAAGAAGGGTCGTCGAGCAGATGCGCAAAACTATAAACCTATATCTCTGACGTCGATCTGTTGTAGAATTTTAGAACATGTTTTTTGCTCGAGTATCATGTGGTTTTTGGAAAAACCCAGAATCTACTCTGTAGGAATGAATATCGATTCCGGAAACAGCGATCGTGTGAGACCCAACTCGCTTTATTTGTTCATGAGACCCAGAAAATATTAGATGCTGGCTACCAGGTAGATGCTATTTGCCTTGACTTCCGGAAGGCGTTCGATACAGTTCCGCACTGTCGCCTGATAAAAAAATAAGAGCCTACGGAATATCAGACTAGCTGGGTGGCTGGACTGAAGAGTTTTTAGCAAACAGAACACAGCTTGTTGTTGTCAATGGAGAGACGTCTACAGACGTTAAAGTAATCTCTGGCGTGCCACAGGGGAGTGTTATGGGACCATTGCTTTTCATAATATATATAAATGACCTAGTAGATAGTGTCGGAAGTTCCATGCGGCTTTTGGCGGATGATGTTGCAGTATACAGAGAAGTTGCCTTATTAGAAAATTGTAGCGAAGTGCAGGAAGATCTGCAGCGGATAGGCACTTGGTGCAGGGAGTGGAAACTGACCATTAAAATGGACAAATGTAATGTATTGCGAATACATAGAATGAAGGATCCTTTATTGTATGATTATATGATAGCGGAACAAACACTGGCAGCAGTTACTTCAGTAAAATATCTGGGAGAATGCGTGCGGAACGATTTGAAGTGGAATGATCATATAAAATTAATTGTTGGTAAGGAGGGTACCAGGTTGAGATTCATTGGGAGAGTCCTTAGAAAATGTAGTCCATCAACAACGGAGGTGGCTTACAAGACACTCGTCCGACCTATACTTGAGTATTGCTCATCAGTGTGGGATCCGTACCAGCTCGGGTTGAGAGAGGAGATAGAGAAGATCTAAAGAAGAGCGGCGCGTTTCGTCACAGGGTTATTTGGTAATCGTGATAGCGTTACGGAGATGTTAAGCAAACTCAAGTGGCAGACTCTGCAAGAGAGCCGCTTTGCATCGCGGTGTAGCTTCGTCGCCAGGTTTCGAGAGGGTGCGTTTCTGGATGAGGTATCGAATATATTGCTTCACCCTACTTATAAGTCCCGAGGAGATCACGAATGTAAAATTAGGCTTTCAGACAGTCGTTCTTCCCGCGAACCACACGCGACTGGAACAGAAAAGTGAGGTAATGACAGTGGCACGTAAAGTGCCCTCCGCCACACACCGTTCTTTGGCTTGCAGTGTATAGAAGAAAAAAAAAGTTTGCAGGAACTCTGGACAGCGTACAGTATGCCCACATATTGGAAAATGTGATGCTTACGTCAGTGCCATTGCTGTACGCAGAAGGAAACATCACATTGCGAGAGGACCATTCTGTCATTCACAAGTCTGCATTTATTCAGCAGCGGCTCTCCACGATTGTCGTCAACATCATGGACTGGCCACCACGGGCGGCCGACATAAAGCCCATAGAAAACATGTGGGCTGAGGTCGCCAGAACATTAACAGACAACTGGCCACGAAACCAACCAACTACTGCGGACGCTCTTTGGAACTGCGTCCTGGAAGACTGGGAGGCAGTTGCTTCTTCAGGCTGTTGCGTCCGACGACTTATACATTCTATGCCAAGAAGCATGATAGAAGTAAAAAATTAAATATTTTGTTGTATCTTATTTTTCGCCATTTTTCCTCATTGAGAGCTAGTAAGAGATTGCGTGGCAAGAGAAAAGATACAATATGGTTCATTTTTCCTTTGAGGTGCCGTTTTAATTCAAGTGGGGTTCTTTTGAACATACAATTTGTTAATATTCTACTTTGATTTCATTTATACCCTGTCTAGATACTTACAAACTAATCAACGTAGATAGACTCTGTCACAGTTGTTGTTGTTCTGGTCTTCAGTCCTGAGACATGCTACTCTATCCTGTGCAAGCTTCTTCATCTCCCAGTACCTACTGCAGCCTACATACTTCTGAATCTGCTTAGTGTATTCATCTCTTGGTCTCCCTCTACGATTTTTACCCTCCACGCTGCCCTCCAATACTAAATTGGTGATCCCTTGATGCCTCAGAACATGTCCTACCAACCGATCCATTCTTCCAGTCAAGTTGTGCCACAAGGTCCTCTTCTCCCCAATTCTATTCAGTACCTCCTCATTAGTTATGTGATCTACCCATCTAATCTTCAGCATTCTTCTGTAGCACCACATTTCGAAAGCTTCTATTCTCTTCTTGTCTAAACTATTTATCGTCCACGTTTCACTTCCATACATGGCTACTCTCCATACAAATACGTTCAGAAACGACTACCTGACATTTAAATCTATACTCGATGTTAACGCATTCCTTGCCACTGCCAATCTACATTTTATATCCTTTCTACTATGACCCTCATCAGTTATTTTGCTCCCCAAATAGTAAAACTCCTTTACTACTTTTAGGGTCTCATTTCCAAATCTAAATCCCTCAGCATCACCCGACTTTATTTGATTACATTCCATTATCCTCGTTTTGCTTTTGTTGATGTTCGTCTTATGCCCTCAAGACCCTGTCCATTTCGTTCAACTGCTCTTCCAAGTCCTTTGCTGTCTCTGACAGAATTACAATGTCGTCGGCGAACCTCTAAGTTTTTATTTTTTCCCCGTGGATTTTAATACCCACTATAAACTTTTCTTTTGTTTCCTTTACTGCTTGCTCAATATACAGATTGAATAACATCGGGGATAGGCTACAACTCTGTCTCACTCCCTTCCCAACCACTGCTTCCCTTTCATACCCCTCGACCCTAACTGCAAAAATGGCTGTGAGCACTATGGGACTTGACATCTATAGTCATCAGTCCCCTAGAACTTAGAACTACTTAAACCTAACTAACCTAAGGACATCACACAACACCCAGCCATCACGAGGCAGAGAAAATCCCTGACCCAGCCGGAAATCGAACCTGGGAACCCGGGCGTGGGAAGCGAAAACGCTACCGCACGACCACGAGATGCAGGATCTTATAACTGCCATCTGTTTTCTGTACAAATGGTAAATACCTTTCGCTCCCTGCATTTTACCCTTGCCATCTTCAGAATTTGATCAATCAAAAGCTTTATCTAAGTCTGCAAATGCTAGAAACGTAGATTTCCCTTTGCTTAATCTTTCTTCTAAGATACGTGGTAAGGTCAGTATTGCCTCACGGGTTCCAACATTTCTACAGAATCCAAACTGATCTTCCCCGAGGTCGGTCTATATCACTTTTTCCATTCGTCCGTAAAGAATTCGCGTTAGTATTTTGCAGATGTGACTTATTAAACTGATAGTTCGGTAATTTTCACATCTGTCGACATCTGCTTTCTTTGTGATTTGAATTATTATATTCTTCTTGACGTCTGAGGGTATTTCGCCTGTCTCATACATTTTGCTCACCAGATGGTAGAGATTTTACAGGACTGGCTCTCCCAAGGCTGTCAGTAGTTCTAATGGAATGTTGTCTACTCCCGGGGCCATGTTTCGACTAAGGTCTTTCAGTGCTATGTCAAACTCTTCACGCAGTATTGTATCTCTCATTTCATCTTCATCTACATCCTCTTCCATTTCCATAATATTGTCCACAAGAACATCGCCCCTGTATAGACCCTCTATACACTCCTTCCACCTTTCTGCTTTCCCTTCTTTGCTTAGAACTGGGTTTTCATCTGAGCTCTTGAGATTCATGCAAGTGGTTCTCTTTTCTCCAGAGGTCTCTTTAATTTTCTTGTTGGCAGTATCTATCTCACCCCTAGTGGGGTAAGCCTCTACATCCTTACATTCGTCCTCTAGCCATCCCCGCTTAGCCGTTTTGCACTTCCTGTCGATCTCATTTTTTAGACGTTTGTATTCCCTTTTGCCTGCTTCATTTACTGGATTTTTATATTTTCTCCTTTCATCTATTACATTCAATATTTCTTCCAAGGGTTTCTACTAGCCCTCGTCTTTTTACCTATTTGATCCTCTGCTGTCACAGTAGTTTTTGTTATTTCAAATACATCTCTCTCTCCCCTCCATCCATGAATACACCCGCCGTCCTACACACAATACGCAAACGATTTAATATTATGTTTACTCGTTCTTAATATCTCCTCTATTCTCTCACACACACTTTCTCTCTCTCTGACCCTATCACCGCAAGTGCCCTTCTATTCCATTCCCCCAAAACTTTATAAACAATTCTAGCGGTTTCCATTGACGCTACATTTTCTCTTTTAATTGATCCTGTCTTTACTCTCTACCATTCCTCTCAACACCTATGAAACCGTAT
Source organism: Schistocerca gregaria (assembly GCF_023897955.1). Taxonomy (NCBI): domain Eukaryota; kingdom Metazoa; phylum Arthropoda; class Insecta; order Orthoptera; family Acrididae; genus Schistocerca; species Schistocerca gregaria. Next base: position 129,350,990 of record NC_064921.1, on the reverse strand, counting down.
TGTTTGATCTCACCTTCCTTATAACCCATTCTTTGCTCTGAAAACAGTCCTTCTTTATCTCTCGGTCCTAAGATAAAACGAACTGTGGCACACATCTAAGTAGGCAATACTTTGCAAGCATTTCACGCTTATATTTTGCACTTCTACACTTCTATCCATTCCCAGATCCCGCCCCCCTTCCTGTTACCCGTCCCTTGACATCTGCATCTACATCTAAATGAATACTCTGCAATTCATAGTTATGTGCTTGGCAGGGGGTTCTGTGGTCTGGTGGATTAATCTCGTATTGATGTGTAAAACGTGTAGGTTCACATCTCATGTCTGTCGTAGATTTTTAACACACACGAGTAACTCTCCTTCACCCTCAGTAATGCCAATTGCAGAACGTCTGTAAGCTCTGTAGTTCAATATCCGCAGTAAAAATAACATCCCTTCGCTGCCGACTGGAGCAGAGTGGCATTCGTTTGAGCTGTGACAGATGTAGAAACTGTGGAAGGTATAGACTCTGTCACCAGCAAGCCGTCGTAAACTAGAAAAAGTATTTCATTTAATGAACCAATAGCCATGTAAGTTCAAAAGCCTCTTACTTTATTTGAATCTGAGACGTTGAAAATTGTGGTGCTGGACTGGGATTCGAATTCGATTTCACTGTGTTCCCCAAGACTGCAAACTCTTCTAGGCCTCCTCGAAAGGTATCTATCTGGTTTCGAATCCCGATCAGCACAAACTATTCATTACTTCATTTTAAGCCGTAGCATGTGCACTACGAGCTACTACTGAAAATTAGTTGCATTTTCAACGTCTCTTCGTGCGTTGTCAGCTGTAACGTTTTCGTTTCAACTGACAGCCACATGATGAGCTTTTTATCACAACATTACAAGATCAAACTTTTCCTTACATCTTCTCAAGTTAAAACATTCCTCTCCATCCTACTGGCGAAAACGGATTTGGATTTGGATTTGATGTGTTCGTTGTGATCACCAACGACGATATGTTGTGGATTCAACTTCTAGCCAGCAGAGTATTTTCCATCACATCATTGAAAGTACAAACATGTCTCTCCTAGCTATTATTGGAAAAGAATATGATAGTTAAAGTGTCTTCATGACCACGTGTGTGGGGTTTGAATTCCATTCAGCACAGCACTTTTCGTCGCCTGATGTCTACCTAAACATGCCCTCATCTCCCTACTGGTGAACCAACAATAGCTATTTATCATCTGTTCCTGGCTAGAAAATGACGGTGACAGATGCTGGGTTCGAATCCCAGTCAGGCAAAAACAATTCTATCGTCATTTAAGGTTGCAACATGTCGCTATTGGTGAAAATATTTGATATTTATCTTCTGGTTTTACGTACTTGGTTAACAATCCGATTGGGTGCTGGGTTCGCATCCCTGTCACAAGCTTTACATGATGGTATTTAAATTTTGAACATGAGCATACCTTGTTCCTTGTGAATGAGACCATATTAAACGTCGTTGGGGGTAGTTCCCAGGAAGGTAACTGTTATGACAGGATTCCCAGTTCACTACAAACATTTTCGTCATTTATTTTCAGGATCTGCATTGATAACTGATTCTGGTGGAAACGTCAGTACTTCACGTCTCTTTATGCCTAGTGATCAGGTCTCAATAAGGCACAAACAAAGCTTAGCTTGGTTAGCAATGGCTACAGCAGCTGGGTTTGAATCCAGGTCCAGAACGACGACGCTAGTCATGTCATTTAAAGTTCTAATTTGTGTACACATAACTATTGATGTGATACGAGGACAATGATATTACTGGTGATTCGCTATTAATGTTGAGATTTCAGTAGAGTGCTTGTTGCCGTTAATCGCGTTATTTTACTGGTTCGTCCAAAATCCAGATTCCAGAGCCACTCGCCGTTAAGGGACTCTTAGCATGTGGATGGAAAACCTTTACGAGAGCGAAAAACTTTTTTCCAGTTGCCGTACATCTTTGTAACTCCACATATTTTCTCGAGTATTTAATTTTAACTAAAGGTTACTGTACGATATATGTAAAATAACCCGTTTTCTCAGAACTGGTGGAATGTCACTTGTTGTAATTAAGGTTAGTTTATGAGTGTTATGGGGTGTCTCGTCGCTAACAACGTGTTTTCTAGTATGTTTTGTATGACGATATTTGTTGACGCTTAGACTGACTGCCATAAAGACCTTTGGTCTCTAGTAGTATCTTGCGGTACCCATTGTGTGTAGTCAAACGACTGTACCCTACTGGGTTTTGGTGTTTAGAGGACGTGCAACACAGCTATGTTGTATTGGTTGTATTCAGCAATGACCCACTTTTTTTGCTGTCAAGTGTGCCAGTGACCTAAGGCCCGCCCAGCTAGTCGCACTCCCCGAGCAGGAAAGCGTTCCGATCCCCAACACAAATCTGTTCGGCTAATTAGTGTCGAGGTCCAGCGTGCCAGCCAGCCTGTGGATGGTTTTTAAGGCGCTTTTCCATCTGCCGCAGGGAATGTTGGCTGGTTCCCTTTATTCCGCCTCAGTTAAACTATATCAGCGAAAGCTGCGCAAACACAGTTTCCACGTACACGTACAGCATAATTACTCTACTACGCAAACATTGGTGTTACACTCGTCTTGTTTGAGACGTTCCTAGGTGGGGGGAGGGGGGTCCACTGTGGGCCGAATCGCACAATAACCCTGTGGTCGGTGAAGGCGGCGGTCGGGTGAGTGGACTGCTGTAGCCTGTTGCCTGTTGTAGGGTTGTGAACCACTGCGAGCTACGGAGGGTACGAAGCCTCACCGTCGTTTCTAGGTCCCCAGTTAAATACACTTTACACATATACACACCAGTGACTTATAGAGGAAGTATGGACGCTATTGATGCATTACAAATACATCTTTACTATTTCGTTAAGTGATCTCATTTAGTTGATTCATCAGTTTATTTCCGATATTTGTGCATGATTAAGGGATGACATGGTGTGGGTCGCCTGCTTCGATGTTGTTGTAAGCTATCAGAGATGCTCCATGAGCATTCTCAGGAAGTTACTAACCTTTGTTTCTGTCCATAGTGGTAAAGAAAGCAGTATGGATGACGATGCGAAACAGGCAGAGAGTGGTAGACTGTGGTTTGCCACTGTGGCAGGTCCATTCTTTTCTCCACAAACCCGATGGAGGAATGGTCGTTGTAGCGGCCATCTTCAGACACTCAGAAGCTTCAGTACTGAATGGTTGCTCGTGGAGTGTACTGGATAAATTTAGTAGACATAAAAGTTATATAGTGCGAAATAATCAAGGAGAATATTGAAATAATACATTCTTGTTCCAGATAGTAACAGTATGTAGGTCGTGCGGAAATTTATACTCATTTCAGTAGGTAAATCTAAGGGGGAACTTAACCGATCAAGAATGCTTTGTCCTGATCGTTGGGCAAGTGTCTATAGGTTAAGTTGAAGACAGTGCGTGTGTTAAGGATGAAGTTGAAACGCCTTATGCCTTTGTTGTTGTTGTGGTCTTCGGTCTTGAGACTGGTTTGATGCAGCTCTCCATGCTACTCTATCCTGTGCATGCTGCTTCATTTCCCAGTATGTACTGCAGCCTACATCCTTCTGAACCTGCCTGCGTATTCTTCTCTTGGTCTCCCTCTACGATTTTTACCCTCCACGCTGCCCTCCAATACTAAATTGGCCATACCTTCATGCCTCAGAACATGTCCTACCAGCCGATTCCTTCTTCTAGTAAAGAAGTGCCACAAACTCCTCTTCTCCCCAATTCTCTTCAGTACCTCCTCATTAGTTATGTGATCTACCAATCTAATCTTCAGCATTCTTCTGTAGCACCACTTGCAAAAGCTTCTATTCTCCTCTTGTCAGAACTATTTATTGTCCATGTTTCACTTCCATACATGGCTACACTCCATACAAATACTTTCAGAAACGACTTCCTGACACTTACTCGATGTCAACAAATTGCTCTTCTTCCGAAACGCTTTACTTGCCATTGACAGTCTACATTTTATATTCTCTCTACTTCGACGATCATCAGTTATTTTGCTCGCCAAATAGCAAAAATCCCTTACTACTTTAAGTGTCTCAATTCCTAATCTAATTCCCTCAACATCACCAAAGTTAATTAGACATGGATTGTAATACCTATTCCGATTTTTTCTTTTGTTTCTTTTACTGCTTCCTCAATATACAGACTGAATAACATCGGGGATAGGCTACAACTCTGTCTCACTTCCTTCCCAACCACTGCTTCTCTTTCATGTCCCTCGACTCTTATAACTGCCATCTGGTTTCTGTACAAATTGTAAATAGCATTTCGCTCCCTATATTTTACCCCTGCCACCTTCAGAATTTGAAAGAGAGTATTCCAGTCAAATATTATGCCTATGAAGTTATTTTTTTATTGGTCGAGGACGATAAATGAGAAAGCAATTTTCGATGACGTTGTATCCGTGGGCCAGGGCCCATGGTGACAAGGACGATGTGCCGACGTTTCGCTTGATCCATTCCCACCAGAGGTTTTGCGTGTATATTGATAAAAGTGAAATACGGTTTGTGTGAAGATATCAATTTCTCAAGAACGTTATTAAGGGCGAGTTAGTTTTTTGGTCATTGTCTCCTTGTCACACGTTACCGAACAGCGCTGGCGATGGACCACATTGTTCTTTAGATGTTCACACTACGATAAAGCGTGTGATAGAGTCAATTAAAATCTTATCTGAGGGTGTGAACTTATTAAATCAAAGGAACGGCACTTGGTGAGTACTAATTGCCGATGATTTTCCGATCCCATGGGAACCAGTTGCACAAGATCGTGAGCCTAACGGTTCTGGATGAAAGGTTTAGTTACGAAAAGCGCGTGTGTGAAATTTGATCAGTAACTTTCCGTGTAATGTTTGGTCTGTCAAGGCAAACTCATGGTGAATGCAGTGTGCAGACATTGTTTTTTGTGTATAGCACCATCCGTTGAGGTGCAGAAAATGATGATAACGACCGCTTTTGCTGACTTCAGTTCTATTACAACTGTGTGTTAAACATTGTATGCATGTGAAATCTAGGTGGGGCTGGTTCCAGATAGAAGTGGCAATTTTTGTACGTCTTCGAGGAGATAGCCTTTCCATCCACAACGAGTACAGTAAATGATTTTGCGCCTTATAGGTGGAACCAATTCTTGCTCTGCCTGCCCAGATCAAGTGGTTTACATTTAATTATGATGCCTCATGGTCGTTTCAAGGAGATGTGAATGTAAGAGAATTAATACAAGATCGGATAAAAAGTAGTCAATAACTGAGGACACGTCTTTGCTCCTGTCCCATAAGCATATGTTACAATTTAACTGGAGACCCAGTAGATTCTTAACAAAAGTAATTAAGTCATGATTTGCAATATAACGAGCGTACTGTGGGCAATGCTCTCCATACGCAATATTCAGTAGTGAAAAACGTGCTCTCTTAATTTCTGTATCACGTCAAGAGTGAAGCATTTAGGACAATAAATATCCAATTAGTTTCACTTTGAGTCCATGTTATTCATAACCGAGAGCCGCCATTTTTCCCTACTCCACCAATCCTTACGTAGGATGTTTTATCGAATTACTGCTGATTACTGAAACTGTGGTGGATGTTTAATTAAAGAAAGGTGAGGAACGAGTGGGTTAAAATAGACGGAACGGTTCACTATGCATTGTCTTCTTCGATTGCAGATATATAATGCGCTATTCGTCGTACAGTGTATTAAACATTAAGGATAATAGACTGGATGTGATACTTTCAATACTACGAACTTCAACTTTCTCACAAATAGCATAAAAATGGAATGAGAAAGGAATATAGTAGTGAGCGGTCCCAGTGCAACCTTCACACCCCCTCCACCTTTCCCCAGCTCGTCCGATTCTCCTATGTAAGGGGACACCGTTTAGGCACTTAAACAAAGGAAATCACATTTTTGTTATCCCCTCCCCCCTCCCCCCCCCTACCCCCCACGGTCACTTCCACATGTCTATGCGTTGCTTTACAGATGGTAGCGTAACTCAAGCAGTTGTTATGAATGGACATTACTTATGCTGTGACGGCATTTGATTTCTTCTATCTCTCTCTCTCTCTCTCTCTCTCTCTCTCTCTCTCTCTGCCTTTCTCTCTCGTTTTATAGTTTTATAGACAGCTTAATTTGAGTCCTGCCGTTACAATGGCGTCTACGCAGGAGAAAGCGCAATGTGTTTTCTTCTTTCATCAAACACGGTCGTCTATAACCGATCTGTAGCGTCTGTGACAAAGAACTGCCAGATGTGAAGAGCTTCAAAGCATGGTATGAAAAGGTCAAAGAGACTATCCGCGTTGGTGACAAAGGAATTACCGGCAGAACTGGAGTGAGCAATAACACTGTTAACACCATAGGTACAGCATTTCAGTGCCGTCCACCGAAAAGCGAAGCATCGTGTTTCCAGAGAAACAGGCGTACCTCAGACCATTTTCCACAAACGGCTGTATTTCCAAGCATACGAAGCGCAAATTCTGCCAGCTTTGCAGCTATATGGTAGCCCATACGTGTTGAGACTGCCATGAACGTGCTGGAATTGATGCAGACAACGGTTATCTTAATAAAGTTTGAGTTTCAGATGAAGCGACTTTTCTCATCTCCGGCAAAGCAAACAGTCATACTATCCGGATCTGAGGATCGCAGAACTCGCATATCGTGTAGCAGCAGGTGGACACCCAGAAACTGAATTTTTGGTGCAGCTTAATACACAAAATAGTAAATAATACATTAGTGGACCGTTCGTTTTTCACTCTCATACTAGGGGTAATTTTTCAGACAGTTTCTGGACGAACCTTTATGACGAGATGGATGGGTAGAGACGGTCCTACGTCTTGGCCACAGCTGTTGATTTTCTTTTTGTAGTGTAACATTAAGGACAAAGTGTCTAGTTCACCAGATCCTGATGTGCAAAACTAAGAAGCTGTACAGACGAGACAGAAGAGACGTGTCAGAGTCACCGAGCAAATCGATCATCACCTAGATATTCTATGAGCAACAATGGAGAAAAAAGGGAAAAAAGGTGGAAGTGTTTCCTTAAAACATTATAAGTTAAACTACCATTTGCAACGAACCGCAGAGCAATATCTAGCATAGTACCTTATGTATAACTTTCCGTAACGAGAGCAGTGTTTACGTTCATATAGTACAATTAGTAAAATAAAAAACAAGAAAGAACCTATTACTAGTTGCATTCTTGATTCTTCTACATGAACTACTATACCTGAAATTAGTGTTACTAAGACTAACAATAACACTAAAACTTCTACAAAGAATTGCCGGCCGATGTGGCCGAGCGGGTCTAGGCGCTTCAGTTTGGAACCGCGCGACCGCTACGGTCGCAGGTTCGACTCCTGCCTGGGGCATGGATATGTGTGATGTCCTTAGATATGTTAGGTTTAAGTAGTTCTAAGTTCTACGGGACTGATGACCTCAAATGTTGAGGCCCATAGTGCTCGGAGCCATTCTACAAACAATTCTTAGACAGTCATAGGGTCACTGACACCTCTAGAACACTAAAGTAGCATACTGTCTGGTGGAGCTTTACTGTTTCTGTTCCTTGTGGTCTGAGATAGACATACACACAGTTTATCTCTAGCGGACTGTATCTAGTTTCTCCAAATCAATCACGCTGCCGGCTGCAGCAACACCTTGTTGTCTCCATACTAAATGGTGATGGTTTGAGAGCATCACTTACGTTCACAGCCTCCTCTCATAGCTTTTAGGTACGCATGTGGCCGCCATCTTTCACCTTTTCGTTACGGAGCCAAGCTTTGATCTCATTCCTTACGGTCGTCTAAGTCATTTATTTTTTACTGCTCAGCCGTCTGTTGGCTCTAGATAAGTACTGATTTTGCTGAGACGTCATCATCTACAAGACTTAAGAGTATTTATGTCTTCGTTTAATCTAATAATAGTGTAAAGTTTTATGTCTTAAAGCCTGCCAATCAGTCATTACTGTATCTTCAATCAGAGGACATTTCATAGGGTATAATCTGGTGCGTCAGTTTTCGACAGACACACTTAGTTCTTACTCTCCTAATAACACTATACAGATATGTAGGATATGGCGGATGTCCAGATACGTAATGGATCAATCCCTTACTTCGCTCAAACAGTATTATCCGAAGACTCTGGTTTGTACACGTTCCAGTCACCCTTATGAAAGCACCGCCTATGTTCGACGTCACCTACATCCACATCTACATTTATACTCCGCAAGCCACCGAACAGTGTGTGGCGGAGGGCACTTTACGTGCCACTGTCATTACCTCACTTTTCTGTTCCAGTCGAGTATGGTTCGCGGGAAGAACGACTGTCTGTAAGCCTGCGTGCGTGCTCGAATCTCTCTAATTTTACATTCGTGATCTCCTCGGGAGGTATAACTAGGGGGAAGCAACATATTCGATACCTCATCCAGAAACGCACCCTCTCGAAACCTAGCGAGCAAGCTACACCCCGATGCAGAGCGCCTCTCTTGCAGAGTCTGCCACTTGAATTTGCTAAACATCTCCGTAACGCTATCACCGTTACCAAATAACCCTGTGGTGAAACGTGCCGCTCATCTTTGGATCTTCTCTATCTCCTCTGTCAACCCGATCTGGTGCGGATCCCACACTGATAGGCAATACTCAAGTATAGGTCGAACGAGTGTTTTGTAAGCCACATCCTTTGTTGATGGACTACATTTTCTAAGGACTCTCCCAATGAATCTCAACCTGGTACCCTCCTTACCAACAATTAATTTTACGTGATGGCTTGGTGTTGTGCGATGTCCTTAGGTTAGTTAGGTTTAAGTAGTTCTAAGATCTAGGGGACTGATGACCATAGATGTTGAGTCCCACAGTGCTCAGAGCCATTTGAACCAATTAATATTATATGATCATTCCACTTCAAATCGCTCCGCACGCATTCTCCCAGATATTTTACAGAAGTAACTGTTACCAGTGTTAGTTCCGCTATCACATAATCAAACAATAAAGGATCCTTCTTTCTATGTATTAGCAATACATTACCTTTGCCTATGCTAAGGGTCAGTTGCTACTATCTGCACCAATTGCCTATCCGCTGCAGATCTTCCTGCATTTCGCTGCAATTTTCTGATGCTGCAACTTCTCTGTATACTACAGCATCATCCGCGAAAAGCCGCATGGAATTTCCGACACTATCTACTAGGTCATTTATATATATTGTGAAAAGCAATGGTCCCATAACACTCCCCTGTGGCACGCCAGAGGTTACTTTAACGTCTGTTGACGTGTCTCCATTGAGAACAACATGCTGTGTTCCGTTTGCTAAAAACTCTTCAATCCAGCCACACAATTTTGTGCGTTTTTCTAGGTGTCTTTTGTTTATCCAATAAATGGAAGTTTTTTCCTTCTTTTGTAGGTCCAGGTTGCATCGAAATACATAGCACAGCGTCGTTTTACACATATATTTCTAAGCAGAAGTGGATTATCGTATTAATCATCTTCAGCAGTTTGACATCTACTGCTGGATAAAAAATTCTTGTACATTAATCATTCTCAACCAAAACGGCTTTAGTTTGGGGTGGGGAGGACTGGCGGTTCCATTTCCTGAGGGGACAGTGGAACGAAAAGGGGCGGCGGAAGGCACTGTAATACGTGTGAGCACTAATGGGAGGCCTTGAGGGGGGTGGATTTTGTGAAGGGGACGTAGCAGGGCCGGTCGATGGGGAGGGGGGGGGAGGGGGTAGGAGCAGGGGCAAGTGCAACGCATCGTGAGGTTTGCCAGAGACGGCGGAGGTAAAACGCGTCTCCTGTTTGTTTTGTTGATTGTTCTCTTAAAAACAATGATAAACGTGAATTTTACGAACTTTCGCAAGTTAACGAAATGGCAGCCTCGACAAGAAAATGCATGTACCAACTCGGCATTGACCACTGCTCAAGCAGCATCGAAGCTCCAGCACTTTCGGAAGGTGCACATTCATCGTGGTGTGCTGCGGCTGTGTTCCATGGAGTATGGCGAATATCTGTGACGACCAGCCAGTGATAGTGTGGTGTCAACGTTAGATGCTATGCTAGAGGTTGCGATAATCGATAGCGGTCCAGCACTTCCCACCTCTCTGGACAGCGCTACCGTATGTCACGGACAGAGATTTACAAGTCGCAGCGGCCGAGTCAGCTACAGGTCGTGAGCGAAGTCAGATTAGAATAGCCTTCAGCTCGCTTGGTTGGCAGCCTGTTCGTGCGTGTATTGCACACGTAATACCGGAATTGTGTTATCTTGCTTTTTATATAATCCAGTTAATGTCTGTTAATGAGTCATTTGTATTCATGAAATATAGTTGTTATTAGTTATGTTCCTGGAGTGCAGTATCAGGACAAAGTTAAGTAAAAGTATTTATTTATTATTCCAGTCCTAATTATTATAGAATATTCCAGATTCCCACAACCACACCACTCGTGTCAGCCTCTATCATACCACTGCAAATCCCACGGGTACCGATCGAAAAGCATCCTGCATTTGTGTAAGGTCATGACATGCTGCCATCGACCTTCACATCACATAGAATAAATGCTTTTGAGAAACACAGGTTGATAAAGTGACTGCGCAAAGAAGTGCCACCAATATTCGAACTAATGTTTGAGGTATGGATCCAGTCTCTCGTCTACTTATGGAAAACTATCAGCCTGTGTTGTAAAGAGGTATTTCTTAGGATGTTATGAAGCCTTCTACGTTCAGTAATTGCGTTTGAAAATCACATTCTGACAAAGTTCAACAGCGAAATATGTGGAAAAGACGTAGTGCCATTAAAAACTTGAATTACCCCAAGTTAAAGACATTCAAAATACTGTCATGAAGCTTGATTGATAGAAGTACAAAGATAACATCAGTACGCTTGGATAGTGACAATATTTAAGGATAAACCAGTGAGATAAACTTTAATATGGAAAATGGCAAATTTTACAAAAATCCATCCAGTATTTTGAAACTAAGTTAACCATCGGTACATTCAGGTGACTTACAAACAGCTTCTTTCTTGGATGGCGTGTACAGGTACAGCTGCCCATGAAGCTTCAACAATACACCACAGTTCATCGAGAGTAGCGACTGGCGTTTTGTGACGAGCCAGTTGCTCGGCCACCATTGACCAGATGTTTTCAATTGGTGAGAGATCTGGAGAATGTGCTGGCCAGGCCAGCAGTCGGAAACTTTCTGTATCCAGAAAGGCCCGTACAGGACCTGCAACATGCGGTCGTGCATTATCCTGCTAAAATGTAGGGTTTCGCAGGGATCGAATGAAGAGTAGAGCCACGGGTCATAACACATCTGAAATGTAACGTCCATTGTTCAAAGAGCCATCAGTGCGAACAAGAGGTGACCGACACGTGTAATCAATGGCATCCCATACCATCATGCCGGTTGATACGCCAGTATGGCGATGTCGAATACACGCTTACAATGTGCGTTCTTCGCGATGTCGCCAAACACGGATGCGACCATCATGATCCCGTAAACAGAACCTGGATTCATCCGAAAAAATGACGTTTTTCCATTCGGTAACCCAAGTTCGTCATTGAGTAGACCATCACAGGCGGTCCTGTCTGTGATGCAGCGTCAAGGGTAACCACAGCCATGGTCTCCTAGCTGATAGTTCATGCTACTGCAAACGTCGTCGAACTGTATGTGCAGATGGTTGTTCTCTGGTAAACGTCCCCTTCTGTTAAATGTAACCGTAGGCTTCCGCGGCCGTTGACAATGTCAATAAAATTCTTCTGGGTTAGAGACCGCATTGTCATTTATAAAATTCGAACGTTTCGGCGTCTGTTGCAAGACGCCTTCCTCAGGGTGTGTTGCTAACAACCTACGGTTACATTTAACAGAAGGGGTCGTTTACCAGAGAACAACCATCTGCACATACAGTTCGACGACGTTTGCAGTAGCATGAACTATCAGCTAGGAGACCATGGCTGTGGGTACCCTTGACGCTGCATCACAGACAGGACCGCCTGTATTGGTCTACTCAATGACGAACTTGGGTTACCGAATGGAAAAACGTCATTTTTTCGGATGAATCCAGGTTCTGTTTACAGCATCATGGTGGTCTCATACGTGTTTGGCGACAACGCGGTGAACGCACATTTGAAGCGTATATTCGTCATCGCCATACTGACGTATCACCCGGCGTGATGGTATGGGGCGCCATTGGTTACAGGTCTCGGTCATCTCTTGCTCGCATTGAAGGCACTTTGAACAGTGGGTGTTACATTTCACCCTTTTACCCATCATTCCATCCCTGCGAAAGCCTACATTTCAGCAGGATAATGCAAGACCGCATGTTGCAGATTCTGTACGGGCCTGTCTGGATACAAAAAAAGTTCGTCTGCTGCCCTGGCCAATCCATTCTCCAGATCTCTCACCAATTGAAAACGTCTTGTCGATGGTGGCCGAGCAACTGGCTCGTCGTAATACGTCTGTCACTACTCTTGATGAACTGTGGTATCGTGTTGAAGCTGCATAGACAGCTGTACCTATACACGCCATCCAAGCTCTGTTTGACTCAATGCCCAGGCGTATCAAAGCCGTTATTATGGCCTGAGGTGGTTGTTCTGGGTACTGAATTTTCAGGCTCTATGCACCCAAATTGCGTGAAAATGTAATCACATGTTAGTACTAGTATAATATATTTTTCCAAGAAATACCCGTTTATCATCTGCATTTCTTCTTGGTGCAGCAATTTTATTGGCCATTAGTGTATATCAACTTTCCTCCTCAAGGTTTTCACATAACACAGTTTGTAATGTTATTTTACCGAATTTCGTAATATGACGCTGGGATGGACTGTTCTGATTCGACCTCTGTTCGTAACTATAACGGCTATCTTATATATAATATCTGTTCATCTATAATATCGGATTTTTCATACAATTGGAATTTACGAATTTCTTATCTTACATCTTTTCTTTCTTCGAACATTCCAGCACCTGGATCTTACTTTCATTTTTGAGTACTTAACCCGTGTTTCCTGCAAATGATGCAGTCCCTTACTTTGCATATTGCTAAGTTGCATATGGTTACAGTGCTTCAACAATCCAGAGAAGGCCACGCTGATGCAAGTCTTCTGGTTATAAGGCGGCGGAGATGAATGGATCGTAAATTATTGCTTTCACCACACCAGCTCAAGTTTTTTCAGGTTATTAGGCAGTGCAGGCAACAGATGAAAGTAATATCTCTCCTTGCGCAAACCTAAAAGACCTAGATAAAATACAAAACACATGTTAACACACTTGATTCTGCGTACCTTAGGATTGCAGTTAATGTTCTGCTTTAACATTCACTTGCGTTACTTCCGAGTAACCGCCGTGCGTTACGCTTCACGTAACCTTTGCCATCACCTAGCTGAATTTTGGAAATCAGATAGCTTTATTAACGGATAAGGCTCAGGGAATAAACAGGGTTAATGATCGTATATGGACACTCGAGTATAGCTCAGAAGGGATTGGCAGGCTTACAGCTTCCGTTATCGTGTTAATTACATTTTCCACTCCAGCTATAACACTACCGCTTGGGTTCGATAATGCCGTGATTCTTTGCTGTAAGGGAGTTCGGAGTCAGTTTCTCCTATTTAAATTTATCTTATCTTACCAAATAACAACTTGTCACAACGCTGTCTTCTTAGCAAAATTAAGGTAATTTCAGCAATCCGACTTCGTATTTTTTTTAGAATTATCATTTTGTACCATATTCAATAACGTATCACTTTAATTGTCTTAATTAAAACGCTATTCAAGAGAAAAAAGGCATACGAATATTGGCTAACGACCAAGATGGTGAAACAGAACACTCCACAAATACTGACCATCCCGGACTGCACCTACATTACTTTCACTCTCTAAGTTTGATTGTGGCCCATGACACTTACGTGTCAAAATTGTTGCACTATACCACTACTCTAGGTTAACTTCAGCACTGATAAAGACAAACTCAGCAGTTAGTTTCTACAAGAAGACATTTTAATTCATCATAAGATTACTTTCACCTGCCTGGAGACAGATATCATTTGCCATACTAACGTGGCACCATTCTTTTTAGGTACGGAACAGGTTAAGAAAAATACAAGAAGACAGAAAAGAAAATTTCTGTTTCACAACTATCCAGGAGAAAGCTATTTTGTGAAAAATAGAAGGGTATTGTTTTAAATTTAATAGCTCCTCTCTCTACCAGTACAAATATCAATGTCCTATATTTACATGCATCACTAAAATAACATTCAACAAGAATATTTTCAAGATTTATAAACTAACCAGCCCATTGCGGATTTGTGCATTGGTGTGAGGACTATTTTCTAAATGACTGTTTCATAAGATCCATGTCTTCCTATCTACACACAAGTGATTTACTTATCCCGTGGTCCGATGATGGAAGTGGTACAGTTCACTGCATGGAAAGGAATTCTTTACTTAATGTTGTGTTTAAATACAAAACTACTGCATACACTCTAAAATTAGTTTTGGTGAATTCTGTACTTAATTCTTATAAACTGTTAACAGTATCTGCATTCAGCGCATATTTATGTGATCACATATAAAGAAAATTTTCATATAAAGTAAATTTAAGGTGGAATCTGCACATTTTACTATTGGATACAGTAAAAAATATTTCCTTTCTAAATCTAGCAACTATTTCTTTTAAATTGTTAATTGTGTTTGCATTAAGTGGCTACTTATATATGTGTGTATTAAAATGTTCACATGGAAAAGCAGTGGATAAAACAATGAAGTAGTTAATTGAGGTGAAATGCATCGCAAGGTTGACAGCTTTACAAAGGAAGTCGAGCCCCGTTAACGTCAAAACGAAATGAATATAGTTTATTGAAGCTTGTAGCTACCATCCAACCAAACGAAAGTTGTAAACAGCCATTTGTGTTCCAGCAGTAACCTCTGTAGCTGACGTGACAACAGTAATTAAGCCCATAAAAGAGCTGACTATAATAGGCTCCCACTCTCTCTCTTGTTCCCGACTAACAAATAAGTCTTTGACGCCGGCCGCGGTGGTCTCGCGGTTCTAGGCGCGCAGTCCGGAACCGTGCGACTGCTACGGTCGCAGGTTCGAATCCTGCCTCGGGCATGGATGTGTGTGATGTCCTTAGGTTAGTTAGGTTTAAGTAGTTCTAAGCTCTAGGGGACTAATGACCACAGCAGTTGAGTCCCATAGTGCTCAGAGCCATTTGAACCATTTTTAAGTCTTTGACAAAAAAGTTTGTAATTGAATGGGATTTGTAAACTTAGAAACGGTAGTAATTTATTTTTCCACGCATTTTGAGTGAAGGTATCTCTATATAACAAAATTAGTCATAGTTGCAATTGTTTCAACAGTCAGAAGCTCTGTCCCAGAAGGTCTTTGAGTTTACTACAGCAGTTGTTCAAGACAGTGGTTGTCTGCTTTCTGTATACGGCATAGCAAATGCCTGCTGTCTATCTGTGTGACTACCACCCATTTAATTATTGCAGTCCCTGGTGTTACTAGCTCAAATAACTCGTAGTATGAACTCGAGTTTCAAGGCGATAGTGTTAGGAGTCCATGTCTACGTGCAGAAACAGCCAGGAGGGGAGGAAACGAAACCAAATATCAAGGGTAGAGAAATTATACGATGTTATTTCACTGATTACAGAATCGAATCAAATTTGCAATGAACTTGTCAGTATGATCAATTGTGATGTCACACTCCTTCTGACCTGCATTCAAGCATAGGAGCAGCAGTCAATGAGAGCGCTTAAGTTTTCTCTTTCTTACCCTCTTTATCCTTTAATTTAACACTCTTCTTTCTACATCTTATAACAACTGTAATTCAGTATTTAGTTACAATGAGTTTGGCTGGTAGCAGAGCCGTATAGACAGCCGCCCCACTACCCACGGCGCTGCTGAAATTCAAATGGCTCTGAGCACTATGGGACTTAACAGCTATGGTCATCAGTCCCCTAGAACTTAGAACTACTTAAACCTAACTAACCTAAGGACATCACACAACACCCAGCCATCACGAGGCAGAGAAAATCCCTGACCCCGCAGGGAATCGAACCCGGGAACCCGGGCGTGGGAAGCGAGAACACTACCGCACGACCACGAGATGTGAACACGGCGCTGCTGAGCGAGTACTGCGTCCGTGCGTCCCTCAGCTGCCACACTGCCGCCGCCATCGTCTCTTCTGTACTCTGATGGTTGGTATATATGTAAGTAGGCTGTTTAGGTTTTTATGTTGGTAATGTCATGTACTGTTGCGTACCAATATCGCTGACTCCGCTGTGTGCAGTCTGTGGCTACCTGAACTCATTGTTGGAATATTCGCTAGAGTAGTGTTGGGCAGTGGGATGTGAACAGTATGTAGCATTAGGCAGTTGGAGGTGAGCCGTCAGCAGTGGTGGTTGTGGAGAGAGAGAGAGAGATGCCACAGTTTTGAGAGGTTACTATAAATGGACGATGTGGACGTGTGTCCGCCAGAAAAAGGAAATTGGTAAAGATGGATGTCATCAATTGATAGATATATATATAACTTTTAAACATTATTAAGGCAAATATATCGTTCGCTCGCTATCAAAATCTTTCATTTGCTATCTATGCCTATCAGTAGTTAGTACTTTCAGCAGTTAGAATCTTTTATTGAGCTGGCAGTATTGGCGCTCGCTCTATTGCAGTAGTTCGAGTAACGAAGATTTTTGTGAGGTAAGTGATTCATGAAAGGTATAGGTTATTGTTAGTCAGAGTCATTCTTTTGTGGGGATTTTTAAAAGTCAGATTACGTTGCGCTAGAAAAATATTGTATGTCAGTTTAGTGATGATCAGAATAAGTAAAGAGAGAACTGTCTGAGTACGTTCAGCCTTACGGGATTCTGGCGTTATTCCTTCTTCATTTCGTTCTTGATAATTCTTCATCTATTATCTGAGTCAAGTCAACAGGTATCTCTGTGTCCTGATGTCCTGGCAATGGACAGGATGAACATCTGCTTGGTACTTAGCGCGTCTAAACTGGCTATCTGTCTCACATGCAGCAAAGTTGATCGTTTTCTATTCAACCTTCGGTTGTGACAGGCTGAGTGCTGTTCGTAAGTGCAAGATATCACGCTCAGCTGGTTGTGATCACGGAAAGTGGAACGGACTTAGAAAAATCTTCGTTTGCTGATTCACGTTAGGGGACCTTTGGCTCTAAGAGTTTATTTAGGAGTTTCCCTCAGGATTACATGTTTCACTTTTCCGTTAGAAGTTTTATTCTCTCTGTTTTGAACTTTGCATAAATTTACAGATACGTTTTGCTTTTGCTATTAAGATCTAATGTCGTCCTCTTTAACTCAAATTGGGATACATTTTTCCAGAAAATTATTTCAGCAAGGACAGATTTAGTTGAGATTCAACCACCGTCAGATGAGTCTGTAAGTACAGATTCGATACGCAGAACGCACGCAGACCAGCGCCAAAAGTACTACTCATCTCCAACATGTTAAGGAAGTCAGATGGCAAGACTCAGGGTAATTTCTTAGGTTCAATGGCCTTTCTTTTCTTTTCAAGGAATGCTCAATTTTGTTACAATTTCTAATGCACATTCATTATTATTCTGGAAGGACAATTTTTCTCGTGAATGAGAAGTGGGAAATCTGTTGGTTTCTATTTCCTCCTTTTCTGTATCCAAACACACGTCAGTTAATTCAGTTAAGTTGTTGTTTTTCTAATAGAGCTTATGTTTCTTGTTTAATATTATCAGGAGCTGTTGAAGTTATGTTCAATGCCAATTTTTAAGTGGGGAGAATAAATGGTATTTGAGCTGCCCGTGTTTCATGTTCGTGCCATCTATTGTGTAATATCTTGTTTTCACCGTACGGCCGCCTCGTCGTTTTAAGTTACTATCTTGCTTGCCCGTGATTGGCAGCAGCAGCAGCGCATATCGATATTAGCCCTGCCGTATTATCTTTGCTGGGCGGCTGTTACTTCCCGCTCGTCGTGTGTCGTGAAGGGAGATCGGACCTGGCAGTCGTTGAGTTGGAATGCGGCAGAAATGCAGTCGGGGATGGAGCGCTAGGGAGGCGCGGACAGCCAGTACTCGCCGACCGCTCGCGATATAGGATGAACTGTCGGACAGACGGAGATGGCAGTAGGATCGACCATTGCTCGGTTCTTCAGTGGGTCGCCTCTTTGGACGACGTGTGTTTTGTCTTTTGCCTGTTTCTGGGCCTCGTCACTGGGTCATCTTGCTGGACTTCGCTCGGTTCCTTCCTGTGCGGAGACGTCGTGGCCAGTGAGCAAGATTTATCTCTGGACGATTGGGTCCGAACCAGTATGCCCAAATCACCGTGTCTGCCATTTCTCGACGGAAAGCGGACGCTTATGGTTTGAGTGCCAACGACCTTGATTGGTTGTTGGTCGTTCGTCTGGTCAGACGACGTGTGTTTCGTCACCGACCGTTCTTCGAGTTTGTGTGTGTGTTCTGCCTGTGATTTGTTCTAGTTGTTCATCAGTGATTCGTTTTACGAGTGTTCGAGTTTCTTGTGACAGTGCTTCGTGCAACACTGTGAAACCTGCGTCAGTTCGACTGAGCAATGCTTTAAATGCTTTATGCTGTCTGCGTACGGCAATAGTCAGTTTGTCGGTATCGACAGAGCAGCGAGTTAGTGTTTTCTTACCGTGTTGATGCTGTCCGACACGGCGTGTTGTTCCAAAGCCGTGGCGATGTTCATGTATATCGGTAGTTATTGTGTCTTTGCTTATTAAAGCCAATATTTGAAGACGAGTGTTACTGATCTCTTCGCCTCGCTGGTATTTTGGTTGTAGTGTTTTCGATCTGGTGACCGAAATCTGGTAGTTGGTTGGTTCGTCGGTCGTCTTTCGGTTGGATTGCCTTCACCGATGTAGAGATTGTGGGTCGGCTGCTTGTCTTTCCTAAACGGGCGTTAGTGTTAAAATTCCACGACGCACTTTGGAAACTTCTGAGCGTCGTTCCGTGTCTGTTACATAGTAAGTTCCCTGTTTGAGTTTTAGTTATTTGGTTGATGTGTGGCATTCAGCCGAGTTTTTATATATTATTAATTAATGTTCCTGTTTTGCCCTTGAGGCATAAGACTGTTATTCCTTATATGGGGCTTTCAGCCGAATTTTCATCAAATCTTTTTAGGCTTTAAGCTGTTAAATTATTGTGATGATGTGTGGCCTCAAGCTGCGTATTGATATCTCTTAAATTAATGCCCTTGTCTTGCCATTAAGGCATGAGATTGTTATTTTTTATTTTATATGAAATGTTTTAAGATAAGGACTTGCGCGTTTGACTGAAACTGCTCTTACTGCTTAATATGCGACCTCCAGCCTAGTTACATTAAAATTAAAGTGCTAAGGCCTTCAGCTGATTAGATTGAAGATTTAAGAAATATCCTTGGGTGAAACCTCCAGAAGAATCTTGTATTTAAATTTTGCTTTGATCTTGTGTATAGGTTTTTGACTGTGGCCTTCAGCCGATCTAAGGTTAATTAAAGGAGGTCGATTAAAGTTTTTGTAATGTTGTGTGTTGCTAAATAAAGTTTGTATTTTGAGTGCAACTGACAGGAACTCATTTTGGCCCCCTTTCCACAACCTAATCCGCTCTGGACTGCTAGCCCAGGCAATTCAGTATCCATTGAACGTAATATCTTCTTTCAGGTACTTGCACAATTCACCCCTGAGATTTGTAAGTGTTGAATGCAGTTTGAAGGATGTGCCAATTCCAAGCTACGTAACATAGCTACATTATGAAGAAGTACTAAAGTTAATTTCGTACAGCTCAGATGGTTAATTAAGAAATACCAAATTAAATTCATGTAAGTCAGATGCGTTATTACAAAGAGTTAGGAGCAGGAGTAATTTATGCTACATTCCGGGGTTTAAATTGAATGTCACAGGGTTACATACATTCCTTTAGAGGCGGTTTTCAGGTCATTGCGCAGGTTTTTCAGGCATGCAACTTGAGGGGAGTATTATGGCATTTCAATATGCGCATAAAAGTCCAATGACACTTAATAAAATAGTCACTCCAACGGGTCTTTTGTAACTGCATTAACAACACCTCAGCCACTGTGTTGTTCTTTTAATATGTATGTTGTGTCCCGTTTTGTATGTCAAGTGATGTGCTCTAATTGTGTGTACGTGTGCAGTTCATTAAACTGTATGATTTGTAGGCAAATAAACGCATAGATACTCATAAAACGACGCAGTACACAGAGTGACAACACAACTTATCACGGGCGAATTAAACAGTCTTTCTTATGGAAATACTATTTGAAGGTTTAACGCCCGCAATATAAAACACGTAAAGAGTGGTAAGAAGCACCGTACTGGCTCTTCTGTTAACGAAACATCGCAGGTTATTTTTGCATTACAATTTCAGTGGAAATTTATACTGTTTTAATGTCATGGGTTCGCGTAGAGAAATATTATTCTGTGGTATATTTATCACTGATCATTTCGGAGTAATTTAATTTCTGTGAATTTACGTAGCTCAGAATAAAGATAGCCGCTAGGCGGCAACCACAAGAATTTAATGAAAACTACTATTAATCTTTGCAGATAAATTAAAATAACGCTAAATTTAATCAATATAATTAATATATAAACTTTATAAGTTATTGGCGCAGCTCTGTGCCGTTAAATATTGGCAATATTGAAAAAGGCAATGCGGCCGTGCTAATGGACGACAACAATAATTCATCGGCTCGCTCTGTATTGCATGTTCTGATATTCTGAGAAACTAACTCATTAGTTTCCTAACACTTAGGGATGCTAAAGATATATAAATAAAGATTTAAGAACAAACAAACCATATATTTAAACAAAAGACAAAGTAAGTGCACTTGCATTGTCCTTCACGTGTATCCTCATCGAAGATCAAGACCAGAGTAGGTGATTGCATATAATCGTTCTGCGAGTTCACAGCTATTAACACAACTATTAACACAGAATAAAGAATAATACACATAATGAATCGATATTGTTCTTAAATATAATTACGATGAATGATAAGTGTTTGTTCTGCACTTTTTTATTTGCGTCATCCAAGAGTCATAAAAGTCTTAATTCATCACACTATTCGTAATTCCGTATGAGTAAACATTGTTCTGGACAGGGCATCCAGTACACCGCGGTCACCCATTCACAATCAGAATATTACAGTTAACCAGAGGTCAACGGATTGACTTGAACCCAGGGCGTGTGTAAGGACATGCAATGGTGTATTTGTTTGTTTGTCTATGTTATTCATTTTGTTTATTACCAGTAGTTAGAATTCTGCTGTTGTTCAAAGGTCTCTCCCGACTTCTTACACCTTCCATCGCTTTACGTCCCACGCTGTTATTCCTACTTCATCAAAGTGAGTGGTGCAGTTAGTAACAGAGTGGGCCGCAGGTTAATATTTAAATATTTATATTTCTTAAGTCTACGTGAGCGACTTTCGATGAACATCTCTAGATAACGTCAGATTCTCACTTCCAGTATCCAAGTTAGGAAGATCCCCCACCGTTAACTTGCTGCACTGTTTCACAAAAACTGACCAGTAGATACAGTCAGCCGGAATGCTGAGAAAAGTCACGAGTAATGTTTTATCACACAGTCTCGTCACCTGTCGATGGCGATCTTAGCAACCTCCCAAACGTCTAACAACCACTAATGGCAATAAGCCGCTCGATAATGTGACATCCACTTTCTTGAAACACTAACGACAGCACTAGATTTTAATTACAGCCATTGTGGCTGTCCACTCGATTTCAGCTGGGCTTCAGGAGTCAGTTTAAGGCAGGATTTTCCAATTAGCGGCCCGTGAGCCAAATGCCTCCCAAAGCAAGTAACAATGCGGCCCAATAGACGAGCATCTATCACACAACCGACAAAAAAGAAGTTCCATAGAATTCCGTTTGTGGAAAGATTAGATAAACTGAATAGTGTCATTCTGAATCTCCCGCCACACGACGCTCTTCTCTTACTGATCCATCCCCTTATTTTTTTTTTTCTTTTTCCTTCCTCATCTGTTATTGCTGGTAGTGGTAAGTATATGACGTGCAGCTCAAATATATTCGTCATCTTCCAGTGTGGCCAGGTCAGCTAAAAGGTTGGGCAACACTGATCAAGAGACTTCAGACAAGAAACTGCTTTAAAACATAAGCTCGATATTATCTCCTACAGCATTGTTCATTAGGGTTCAAGGAATCTTCTCTCTGACGTATTCCTTGGAGCTGCGGTTGGCGTTGCCGACTCTGTACTTGCTCTGACGTCACGACATCGGCTGCTGCCACCCAACACGGCTTGCAGCCCCACGAATACCTCAATCAGAAAGTGCAAAACTCCAGACAGTGCCCAATTTCAGCATGTGAAACATGAACTTCGAAAGTAACATCGTGCAACATGAAACAATACAAGAATCAGGCTATAACTGTACAAGTTTATCCATCCATATACGTCATAAAGGGAACAAATTTTAGCGTGATAAATTCGTGCCTACGAGATGTGCGAGAAAAGTAATGAGACTGACAAGACTGCGAGTGATCTGACAACACTGTATTGTTCTACTTGTGCACATCGGTGTATTCATCCCGTCCAGATGCTCAGTTCCAGTTTCAGATGCGTACAGTCAGCACGTGATTCTTGAGAGCGGCATCAGCGAAGTTGTGATTTTGTTGTGTATTACGAAAATGGAGCAGCGGGATTTAGAGCGAAGTTACGCAAACAAGTTTTGTGTTAAACTTGGGGAATGCGCGAGAGTGACCGTAAAGTTGAAACAGGCCAATGGGGAATATTCCTGGAGAAAAGCACAAGTTCTTCGCTGGCAGAAATCATTTTTGGAATGCCGAGAAGATATTGAAGATGAAGCGGGCTCAGGGTGATCTTCAACTTAGATACCGACGAAAATTTCGTATTTGTACGTACTCTTCGTCATCAGACCGATGTTTATCAATAATGACGACATGTGACCTGATAATTACTTTCACCATTTGTCAAACTTTGTGCGAAGATTTGAAAATGCAAAAGGATTGTGCTGAAATGGTGCCGAAAAGCCTCACAACTGAACAGAGGGGCAATTGAAGAAACGTGTGCGTTGATCATCTTGAGAGGATTGCCAGTGACCGCGATTGGTTAAGTCATGTGATCACAGGTGATGAATCCTGGAGTTTTCAGCACGGTCCTGAAACAAAGGGGCAAAATGAAGAGGGGCACACTGAGACCATTCCACGACCGAAATAAGTTAGAATGGGCAAAACAAAGATCAAAGCAACTGATTTGCTCTTTTAATGGTGGGGTTTCATGCATGAGTAGTTTCTTCCTCAAGGTCAAACTGACAACGAAGTGTTTTACAAAGAAGTCATTCAAAGGGCTCAGGAAAAGGGTGAACCGAGTTAGATCGGACATAGCAGACAAATGGATGGTGCTTCATGACAACGTCCCATGTCACATGCCCACTTCTATCACGGCAGGTTTGGCCTCCTAATGTTCCAAAGCACACCCCCCCCCCCCCCCCATCATTCACCTAGTCTCTCATTCAAGCCTTATTTTTGTATTGTTTCATGTTTTACAATGTTATTCTGGAAATATGTGTTTCACTTGTCTGTCGTAGAGATCGTCTTGACGTCATGTTAGACCTCTGGAGAATATTCAGAATAATGTGACCGACATGTTATGGCCCTACCAATTAAAGGCTTTCAGCGCTAGCACCAGGATTGGGATAAACGACTACGCTGGTGTTAAGCTGCTGAAGGAATCTCCTTTAAGGGGTACAATATTGTTGCCTGAAAAAAATAAAAACTTTGGTAGATAAAAAACCGGTCTCATTACTTTCCTCACACATCTCGTATTTCACTATTTTAAGCACTTACTGAGTTTCAGCAAAGTGTTAGCATAACCTTCTCTAAACTTTTTCTCGCTTACAAGCATAGAAAGCAATCCGGCGTTAAAAGCTGTTTTATAAGTGAAGTAGGTTCTTTTAAAAGTCGTGGGTTTACTGGGTGTATAAGATGTACAAGAAAGTGTCAGAAGCTCTTGACGTTATACAGCAGTGATGCACACAAAAAACGCTGCCCACTGTATGCTTCCTGCACGATTTGGTGTGCCTATGTAAAGGTTTGCCTGAGTTTTATGCAAAAATTAATGCAGACGCGTTGCTCCTCTTACTCCGCTACCTCGAAAATCGCCAACTGTGGGACACAAAGTTCCACTCAACGAAGTACTGAAAAACAACAAACAGACATACAACAATGAAACTTTCAGCGGGTACACGTTAAACACAGGCGAGTCTAGCGCATTTCTCTCCAACACACAACTGGTGCGAACATTCCGGAATTTTCTGCTCGTAAGCGTCTCTCTCTCTCTCTCTCTCTCTCTTTTTCCCTAACAGCGTTTAAAGCTACCGCGGACTGCGAGAGCAGTTCGCCACTACCCCCAGGTGAGTACCTGCTTATCTCTTCTCCCGCCCCCTCACCCCCCCCCCCAAATCACACACACGCAATGCTTAACTGCTTCCATGTAAGTGCAAGAGTTAGGAATCGCTAATACAGATATATATAGAATAAACTCTTTCAATGGCTACAAGGGCAACTATGTAATGATTGCGGTGGTCCTTCAGGTAAGGGAGCGCAGATGTTTCCCAAATCTTCTTTCAAGTCACCAGTTTTTTTTTTTCAGTTGGTTGGATTTTATCCTCCAGCTTTCCATTTCTTAATGCCAGTCTTTCAGTCCCTACGTAACTATATGTTGTTAGCGAAGCGACAATAAATAGCTGGGAAATGTGCAGAAAGTGAAGGTGACACACTGTCTTCCCTAAAACTACACTCCATCCGAACAGGCATCGTAAGCCCCAAGTTACCGTCCAACTGCCGTGTCAACCTCAACGTGTAGGTGTCACTGGATGAGAGTATGGAGGAGCACACTGCTCTCACAGACGTTGTAAATCCATGAGCCACTGCTTCTCAGTCAGATAGCTTTTCAGTTTGCCTCACAAGGTCTGAGGCCATCCGTCTTGCCAACGGCGCTTGGCACACTGGTGGTCACACATCCAAGTGCTAGCCCAGCCAAGCAGGACTTAATTTTGGTTATATGATGTGAAACGGTGTTACCACCGTGGAAAGGCTGTTGGCACTGTTTCCTTTAATGGCACGTACACTGATCAGAGAGAACATTACGACTACCTAACTAATAGCCAGTATGTCCGTCTGTGGCACGGATAACAGTGGCGACATCGTAGCGTGGAAGCAATGAGGTCTTGGTAGGTAGGTCGCTAGAGGATGTTGGTACCGCATCTGCGCGTACAAGACACCAAATTCCCTTAAATTCCAGGGAATGTGGGGGGGGGGGGGGGGGGAGCTCTGATGCCAAGTTCGTTCCCACCCCACATTCTTTCTATCGAGTTCAGATCTGTCTAGTTGGGTAGCCAGCACATCAATTGGAGCTCGCCGTTGTGTTCTTCGAACGATTCCATAACGCTTCTGGCCTTGTAACATGACGCATTATCTTGAAGAAAAATGCCACTGCCATCGGGA
Source organism: Schistocerca gregaria (assembly GCF_023897955.1). Lineage (NCBI taxonomy): Eukaryota > Metazoa > Arthropoda > Insecta > Orthoptera > Acrididae > Schistocerca > Schistocerca gregaria. The sequence goes on along the minus strand of NC_064921.1, from coordinate 129,325,484 downwards.
AACACGATACTCATGGAGGGATGCATGAGGCCTGCAATTACTGTACGATACAGGTTGTAGAAAAATTTCTGCTATCGGCCACAATAAAAGATTAATTATTCGTCACATGACCGGTGTTTATACGCTGATGTTCGTGTTTATATTGCTGGAGATCATTGTTGAAGTACAAAGAAAATCTGTTTAGTCACCAGCAAATAATTTTCTTTGTATTTAAACACCCCCAACAATATAAACATGTGCATGAATGTATTATATAAAGACCTGGGGATGTTCAGAAGCCAGAAACCGGACGTGTAATGAAAAAATAATCTTTTATTGTGACTGATTGCGGAAATTTTTCTACACCCTGTAAAGGAACAGTCACGGACTTCAACGACTATGGATAAAATTCACCAAGTGTACGATACTCCTTTGCCGTCATGGTGCTTTGCACGAGCTCCACTGGACACATGGATACCCAAGTGAATCTTCCCCAGAACATACTGAAGCCGTCGCCAGCATATCTCTGTCCCTCAGTACAGGTGCCAAGGACCTGTTCCCCTCGAAGACGACGAATTCGTGCCCTCCCATCGACTTGATGAATAAGGTATTGGGATTCATTAGACCATGCAACGCTCTGCCACTGCCCTAACATCCAGAGCCGATGGTCATGTGCCCATTTCGGTCATCGGCTGCGGAGGCTCATCGTTAGGAGTGTTCAGTGCACTGTGTTGAGAAACACTTGTACGCTGCCCACCATTGAAGTCTGATGTTAATACTGCCACAGTTCACCTGCTGCCTTGTTTTTCCAGTCTGCCCACCCCGCCATCTCCGACACCTGTATGGAAGCGATAGCCTTCCAACCCCACAACTTCTAGAGGTGGTTTCACCTTGGTTTCCCCACATGTCGAAGATACTTACCACAGCACTCCTCGAACACCTGACAAGTCTCGCAGTTTCCGAAATGTTTCTAACGAGAGTCCCGACCATCACAATGTGCCCTCGGTCAAACTCAGACAGATCGGGCACCTTCCCCACTCTACAAACGTACAGCAAGTTCACTGATAACTACATGTACCGTGCGCCAGGTGACGCTGCTATTGCCTGGACGGGTTTATTTCGATAGTAAGTCTGTTGTCATAGTCTGGTTGAACAGTGTAAGTGCAGCATAATAGAGTTGAAACTGAAACGAAGGAAAGTTGAGACACTAGAATTCTCAATATGATCTGGGCCAACGTGTTGTGCACAGGGTTATGTAGTAACTAGTAATTCGACATAGCTCTGCGCTGCCCAAAGGAACAGAATTCAAAGTCAAATTTGATATGGGTGCATAGTGGTAACACAACAGCAAACGCTGTAAAATGAAGACGTCATATGCGTCATAGTTAACTACATTTTCAATGATTTGCCGAGGACTATGGTCAATTTTACCAAAGGAAAGATTTCTTCCTCTGATGACAAAGAGATTCATTTTCGGCATCTATTTGCTGTGCAATATTTTATCGGTGTTATTCCCAAACGATTTTATGTTTTTCTTGATACTTCCCCGTTCTGTTTCCATTCTGATCTTCGCCTTCGGTATATGTATTGCTCGTACAGATCTCAACATGTTGTGTACACTGTTATCTTTCACTATCAAATATTTAAGAAAAAGCGATCGAACTGTTGTACATGAGCGATACCCTTTTCATCAAAATCTTGTTGGCTCCTTCCACAACGTCGTTTTAGTCAGATCCAATTATACTAAAAAGAATTAAAAAGTTCTCTACAAAAAGAATAAAAGAATCCATCTTGCTATAGTATTATTATCTGCGTCAGTTGGTCTCACTGTCTCCTATCTTTCAGTCGTGAGGTTCACAAGGCTCCCGCAACACTTAATGAAAGCCATCGGTGCCGAAGACTGCAAATGAACTTTGTTTACTTCGCCAAAATTTTACATTCGCGTGCTCGTTTGTATTTCACACAATTGGCCAATTAGTGTTTCAGGGAGCACAATAATCATGCAGAATAACTGCTCGCCGCTCTCCGTCCAAGCCGAGCAGCGATAATGGCGGGCCCCTCTGAAAATCCACGTGGACTGGCTGATTGGTTGCTTGTTTTTCGATTTCTCGGCTACGGTACACCTACGGTAGCGTGTATGGTGAGCATTAGAGATAATTGCAGGATAGGGAGCAATGGGTGACGTTTCTGCAGATGTGCTTACTACAGCGGTTTCTTGATACAAACCTGCCTGAGATCGGAATCACACAGGCCATCACAACTGCGTCCTGTTCGACAACACTGGGTGTAAAGGTTCTTGGAAACTGGTGCCATTGTTTCACCACAAATTTTATTCACAACTTATCAGCACAAAATCGCACTGTGGTAGATGTAGCAAATGAAGTAGATAAAGAAATGATGTAACATCTGACAAGGGAAACTCCCCATCATTCCCTCCCCAGATTTAGTAGTAAGAGGGCGTAGTGGACAGACTGTGAAAACCTGAACACAAATCAAGCGTGAAAACAGGAAGGAGGTGTACTGAACCGTGAAAAAAAGCAAAATGAAAGAATGAACGTTCTAGGAATCAGAAGTGCAATAGAGCAGCTTGAAACAGCAACGCCGTTGGTCAACGGCGTTGGTCTGTCAAACGAACGAGCCGTGTTCAAACCTCTATCTTGCCGAATTTTTTTTTGCTTTTTGCTGTATTAAAATTTGTGTCTGTGTCGTGGTGTAACATCCGGTTGCAACAGTGAGGTGTGAGGTAGGGGTCTATAATGACAGTTGATTGCGCACAGCTACTCTATTAGACGTCGGAAAGAAGTGGCTCTAGAATGGGAACCACAAACGTTTTATGCCAAGGCGACAAATCAACCGAATTCTCCTCGGGAAAACATGTCTGGTGTGTCATATGAGTGGAACCCCTTATTGGCGCACTTAATTGGTACTCCTAGTAAATGAGTGAGATAAACCTCCTTACCTGATTTCGGTGTTCATATGAATGTGAATGTGATTACTCCCATGGAAACGATGAAATCATAATACTCTGTAACATAAGCTACAACAAATGAGCGCAACAGTTTCACAATCACACTGTTACCTTTCGTTTTGGAAGTTTTGGCTCTTCAATTCCTTTATTATAACATAGTTGACATCAGTTTATGTGTTGTTTTTTTTATTTCTATGCGACATCTATGTGGTATCTCGCCTGCTCTCATTATTCATCACATTTATTTGCGAGGGTAATGTGTTCTCACCACATGATTCGTGTCCTATAACCAATAGTATGACAACTGCCAAGACTACAGAAAGAGAACAGAATTTCAGTGACCGGACGGACAGCTCATAATGTAAAAAAATGAAATAAAAATAAATAGCACATGTGACCATAATAGCACAAAGTCGCTGCTGATCAGCTTCTCTCGATATTGCACTTCTACGCTCTGACCGATCACTGTCTTTATTTTACTTTTATTTCACACTTCAGTACACCTTCTTCTTTTTTTCACGCTTGATCTGCGTTCAGTTTTTGACAGACTACCCACTGGGAAGCTCCACAGAAAATGTTTAGCAGTGTTGGGTCGAGTCTAACTATTTCTAATGCACTGAGATTTCAAATATACTACAAGGTTTTATGCGACAGGCCCATATCTTAAAAAGGGCTCTAAGTAATATTTTAGCTGCTGGCAGAACGTGTGACAGTTTCTGTATTGTGGACGTTCTGCTTTCCAAATGAGGTCTCACTCACTATTTATTCTTTATCCTTGCGAGGACTTTCTTTGTGAACGAATAGCACTGGCGTCAGATGATACAGGGAATGTCGTGTTTGAACTGCTCTCGCCCCTCGCAGTAGCAGATGTTTTGTTGCGCAAGTAGCTACGTACTGAAAAAAAGCAGAGGCTGCGGAACAGTCAACGAGGAGTAAATAAAACAGTCAACATTCAATGGTGGTAGATCGCCACTCTTCTAAGCTGCGCACAGACTTGTCAAAATTCCCACATTCATTTAAACTGCTGTGGTTGGCTGTTAGCGTTTTTTTAAAAAAAAACTAGCAAAGGTTTACCCATTTTTGGGGCTTTCGTTAGCGTACTGTCAGTCATCATAATATGCTTGAGTATTTCTGTAGAGGACCTCAATTAAGGCACGGTGAACGAACCCACTGCACGCTGTACGCGCTATGTTTTATATACTTAAAAAAAAATAAGAGAGGGAGAAAGAGATCAGGCAGCTGGTGAAGAGAGCATGCGACTATTGAGGAAGGGAAAGGGAGGGGCATCATAAGCAAATCAATAAATGTAATGAGAAAATAGACGAGCAAATTGTACCGTTGGTTATGTTTCAAGTGAATAAAATGAAACGTTTATCATTACGGAAATATGGAAATATACACTTCAGTAGTTGCATGCACAATTTGATCGTCGGTATTTCAGATGTATCAGTGCAAGGGAGACGTAACGATATTCACGGAAACTTTTCTGCAACAGCACGTACCATCCTTTGTAGACCACGTCACTGTACTTGCAGCCACATTCCTGCCGCGCACATTCGTCGCAATTTCAGACGCCGCCCTGGAACGCAGAAATTTCCATCGCTGCCGGCGGGGTGCTTGTAGGTGGAAGGGAGGAGACGGTGGACCACATTCTGAAACGTCGCCAGCATCCCGCGCTTATATGCGAGGCTATGCCTCCGGGCACGAACAACGTTCTACTGATACCGACAGGGCAGACCGATACTAAAAGCTTCTTAAAATGTAAGAGCGTCTAAAATTAATATCTCAATGACATTCACCATAAAGGTTACATTATTCTAATTTCCGACGCAGTTCAATTACATCCAAATTGACAGAAAGTACTGTTTGATATAATGATCATGTGCTATGTTTTTTGCATCATGACAGTCCCTGAAATATTTTGTTTCACGACTGTTAGATACAGAACAAAATTCGTTATCTCAGTTACAAGTTCAAATGGCTCTGAGCACTATGGGACTTGACATCTGAGGTCATCAGTCCCCTAGAACTTAGAACTACTTAAACCTAACTAACCTAAGGACATCACACACATCCATGCCCGAGGCAGGATTCGAACCTGCGACCATAACGGTCGCGCGGTTCCAGACTGTTGCGCCTAGAACCGCTCTGCCACTCCGGCCTTCCTCAGATTCAGGATGACAATTACTAAAGTACATGAAAATAACCGTAAATTAGTTTCGAACTACAGCGTGCACACTCTTTATCCAACAAGTAAACTTCACTACGGGTATTCGGATTTATGTTATGACATGATCGATATGCCTGATATCATTTGCGATGAAGTGATGCAAACGAATAGCGAAATTCTTCACGGTCCGCCAAAGTGTCGGAGCATCAACGGTGTCGATGACTTCCTGAATGGCTGTTTCGAGCTCAGCACTGGATTTGGTGTTATTGCTGTACACCATGTCTATAATATAGAGCCTGCCGCTGTGGCCGAGCGGTTCTAGGAGCTTCACTCTGGAACCGCGCGACCGCAACTGTCACAGGTTCGACTCCTGCCTCGGGCATGGATGTGTGTGATGTCCTTAGGTTAGTTAGGTTTAAGTAGTTCTAAATTCTAGGGGACTGATGACTACAGATGTTAAGTCCCATAGTGCTCACAGCCATTTGAACCATTTTTAATGTAGACCCACAAAAAGGAGTCGCATGTATTCAGATCCGATAAGTGTGGCGGCAATCGAGGCTCATACCAGTGACCTCTGGGTTTCCCAGAACCATAACGCTGTCCCCAAAGAGCTTCTCGAGAATATCAAACATTCTCCTACTTTGATGGAGTCGAGATCCGTCTTGCATGAACCACGTCTTTGCCAGATCAGGGTCACTTTGGATAATGGGGATGAAATCATCTTCCGAAATCTTCACGTACCGTTCGGTAGTCACCGAGACATCAAGGAATATCGCACCGATTATTCCGTGGCGACATATCCCACCACACGATCACCCACTGAGGCTGTAGGGACTTCTCGATCGCGAAATGCGGACTCTCAGTGCCGCAAATGTGCCAGTTTTGCTTATTGACGAATCCATCCAAATGAAAGTGGGCTCCTTTGCAAAACAAAACAATATTGACATCAAAGTCTTGTTCATCAATTCTGTCGACAACAGTGTTGGAGAAACACAACCGCTGTTCCATGGCCCTGGAGATTAATGGCTAACTTTTATATGGGAAGAGATGCAGGTCTTCAACAACAATTTGTGGCAGTATCTTCCGGCTGATTCCCACCTGCTGTGTAGCTCGTCTGATCGGTTTCCTGGGGTTCGTTTGGAACAGCGCGTGTCTTCTCGATGTTTTCAGGAACTTTCACCAGTTTTGGACAACGATTGCCAACACTGTCATTACAAATACCACCCGTTCTCTCAAAGTTGCGAATCAAATTTTAGATTGTTAGCGCACTTGGATCGGTTTTCTTCAGCTTGAACTCGGAAGCAAAATTCCTTCGAGCCCCATGCATGGAAGTATGAACGATGAATAGTTTGGACAATAAGAGAATAGAAGCTTTTGGACTGTGGTGCTGCAGAAAAATGCTGAAGATTAGATGGGTAGATCACATAACTAATGAGGAGATATTGAATAGAATTTGGGTGAAGGGGAGTTTGTGGCACAACTTGACTAGAAGAAGGGATCGGTTGGTAGGACATGTTGTAGGGCATCAAGGGATCACCAATTTAGTATCGGAGGGCAGCGTAGAGGGTAAAAATCGTAGAGGGAGACCAAGAGCGAATACACTAAGCAGATTCGGAAAGATGTAGGTTGCAGTAGGTTCTGGGAGATGAAGAAGAAACTGGCACAGGATGAGAAGCATGGAGAGCTGCATCAAACTAGTCTCAGGACTGAAGACCACAACAACAACAACAACAAACTTATTCTAGCTGCAACGGAAGACAGTCCGAAATAGCTTATTTTCTGATACGTAATGGTTTGTAATATACAGGGCTGGCGTGGCGCACCGCTGACCAGCAAGCAAAATCGCAACTCGTCACTGTCCCGTCATCTTCGCGGAAATCCACATAGGAGGTACTCCGTGTGCCCGTCCCTCACACCACACACTGCACTGGGCGCCTTTAGCTTGGCTCTGAACGTCGCCTGAATTACTGGTGGACAGCGAACGGCAAAACACTCTAATTTCTTTCGTGGCTGTCTCGACAAGAATTACACGTGTTCCATGAGCCACTTTCAATAATATATCGTAATGATGTGGAGAAGATTATATGACAGTGCGCCAGTCATTTGCAGAGTGGTCATAATAGAAAGCAACGTTCAATCTAATGACACATGTATCACTCTTGCAGTAAACTGTCTTCTGTGGAATAATAGCAGTTGCCCAGAAGAAATCACATCGGCTTATATCCTCAAGTATGGATCTTAGATGTGGATAATTGCTAAACATGGGTAGCTTACATATGATTGAAATATGCTGTATGCCAAAGGCTAGAAACATGTGATTACAGACGTGTCCACGGAATCTGGTCGGAGATTGATTGTAGTCTGAAGGCCTCGCATACTGTAATCGGCCTGTAAATGTCGCAGCATGGGACGTAGACGGCCATAGTAGGTTTTTGGGATACGTTCTAGTCGGTTTGTGGGCAGCGCGTCTTCTATGCAAGTCGACCTTAGAGTATTCGCGAATGACTCATAGGCAGCCCACTAAACATTTTGCGAATAGTATGTGTGGGCAAAGAGAAGCACTCTAACGTTTCTGCGCAGACCAAAATCTAAATTTATTTTGTCATTAATACCAGCGTCTAGTTCTATATAGCTGATATTTCACTGATTCTGGTGGACTTTTTAGCAATACTGTTCTTCGAAATATGACAGTATCGTCAGAGATGGAAACAAGACTGTAGGTATTCAATCGGCCAGAAAACAGTCGTGCTTGTGATCTGATTAAAAATGCAAGTAACTGCTCGAAACACTTATTTTCTGCGGATTTACATTTACATCTACATGATTACTCTACAATTCACATTTAAGTGCGTGGCACAGGGTTCATCGAATCACCTTCAAGCTATTACTCTACGGTTCCACTCTCCAACAGCGCACGGGAAAAACGAGCACTTAAATCTTTCTGTGCGAACTCTGATTTCTCTTTTTTTGTCATGATCATTTCTCGCTATGTAAATGGGAGGCAACAGAATATTTTCGCATTCGGAGGAAAAAGTTGGCGCTTGAAATTTCATGAAACCACTCTGCCTCAAGTAAAAACGCCTCTGATTTATCGAGTGCCACCCTAATTCACGCCGGCCGCGGTGGTCTCGCGGTTCTAGGCCCGCAGTCCGGAACCGTGCGACTGCTACGGTCGCAGGTTCGAATCCTGCCTCGGGCATGAATGGGTGTGATGTCCTTAGGTTAGTTAGGTTTAAGTTCTAAGTTCTAGGGGACTGATGACCACAGAAGTTGAGTCCCATAGTGCTCAGAGCCATTTGAACCTAATACGCATTACGTCCGTTGCATCCTCTCCCCTATTTCGTGATAATACCAAAAGTGCTACAGTTCTCTGAACTTTTTCGGTTTTCTCCGTGAGTCCCGTCTGATCCGGATCCCATACTGCACAGTAATACTCCAGAAGGGGGTGGACAGGTATGGTGTGCGCAGCCTCTTCGGTAGGCCCGTTGCACCTTCTAAGTGTTCTACCAATAAATCGCAGTCTTTGGTTTGCTTTACCCACAACATTATCTATGTGATCGTTCCAACTCAAGTTATTCGCAATTGTAATTCCCAAGTATTTAGTTGAGCTTAGAGCCTTTAGATTTGTGTGATTTATCATGCAAGTGAAATTTAGCGGATTTCTTTTTAAAGCTCATATGGATAACTTCACACTTTTCATCATTTGGAGTCAATTGCCACTTTCTGCACAATACAGATATCTTGTCCAAATCATTTTGGAGTTGGTTTTGATCATGTGATGACTTTACAAGACGGTAAATAACGGCATCATCTGCGAACAATCTAAGAGGACTGCTATATTATTTGGCCGTTTTAAAGTATCGTTACAGACTATCCAATCTCGACGTCTCGAGAAGCAGAAGGAGGAAGAATTTTGTTTGATCCTAATCCCTTATAATAAATTTAATAAACACTATCGGTACTTCAGTTTGACGTTATGTTGAAGAAAACTGTAAATGATCCTTTCAATTTCTCGTAAGTTTCCTCCAGTAATCCATCTTTTGAGCTAAAGGTGATGTTTTACAGCGAGGAAGCTAAGTTACACAACTTATCAGCGCCGTAAGTGTTGCAAGATTTTATCGCAACGAAACCATTCTCGTCGCAATCACTTCTGAGTGGTCGCAGTCGCTCGCTAGCCACTGGAATGCACACGAGTGCACGGCTCGCACCCTCTCCCTCCCCGTTGCCCTCCTGCCACGCTGCAGCGGCAGGAAGAACTCAGCCTTGGCGTGGGCCCCATCTGACTTAGCCAGCCTGCACCACCCAGGCCTGCACTGCAGAATCCGAGCTCTGCAGAATTTTTTTTTTGCTTTCAGCCTGGGAGTGTCACAGAGGATCATTCACTGCAATTGGCTCAGAAATGCTATAGTAGACGTCATGAAAGTAGGCAGCTCCTCTTTACCACTTACAATATTACCAGTTGGTGATAATATCAAACATTAGCAAAAACTTCCAAAAAGTATCAGACATCTTTATATTTAATCAGAAATATGATGGTGTCCTTTCCGTAAGAAAATTCTTACTATTGGTTACGAAAAAAAGTGAAAACGAACTTGCCACGAGATTTTAAAGCAGTGTGTTTTTTTACTTCAATCTGAGAAAAAAAACAGAAACACTTATTTGTACTCGAAAAATGTAGGGACATTCTCAAAGTTTAAAAGGTGCACCATATTTTAAAGTGAAATGGTTTCGCCTGTGTAACGAAAATAGTCTTCTCTGATGAATTTGCGTTCTGTTTGACCTTGTAGAAACTTCCAGTGCGAAAGTTGTTAAGAAACCTATAGAATTAATTTTGGTAACTTCTCAAACATGATTACTTAGGAACGCGATTTATTTACGAGAGACTCCTTACGCGACAGCGTGTTAGGGCTTGCTAGCCGCCTCCAGGATAATGGTTCCGACGCCTTGCCTTAATAGGATCGAGAATATTCCCTAACTACAGAAGAGGTTGTATAAGCAGCTGTAACAGAATATTCGTCACTGCACCCACACCCAATACACCAATATACACCACACAGATGTAGAGCCTACCCGCAGGTGCTAACAGGCTACCATTTCCCTTAGAGTCTGCCCAAATATTTTTGTTTGTATGATTTTGCTAAACACAAGTTTATCCCCAGACAAACGACAGACTTTTTTCTCCGTATCCTATAAATGCACAAGGCACAAGGCAAGGTGTCCGCTGTAACATTTCCTGACTGAAAACGGGACGAGGCGAATAACGGCCATTTCCGTGCCCTCATACTGAATATTGTGTTGTAGTTGGGCACGAACATTATCATTAGAATACTCTTCCCTCCCGTATTATTCTAATGCAGTCCTGCCAACTACTTCTTTACTAAAACCGACGATTTAAGTAAGTGTACTTTCCCGTTTGTATCCCTTTCGCACCTACAGCTTCTGAAATTGTGTTAACCCTTTAAGACTAGGCGCAAATTGAGACGCGTATAGCGCATGTGATGCAGCGCGGCGCAGTGCGTTTTTGTAACTTCACAGATTAAATGGGACCGTGCAAATTGCGACGCGAGGCGCGAAACACGCCTGCGCCAGGCCGCGCGGCCTTGTGGTTTCTCGTGTCGCTCGTCAGGCGAGCACCGTGGGAATGGTGTGGCGGGGAGCGGGTGGGCAGTCCTGCCATATGCTCACTTCCGCAGAACGCATATGGGCAACGGCACAGAACTAGAAAAAAGAGAAACGCAAGTCGCGTGTTAAAAGTGGGAAACACAGACCGACAGCAGCGCCTCAAGTGGTATGGAGATGAACTAAAATATGGAAACATTGCGGGTTGTATCCCCCCTCTCCCTAGTTACTTAAGTTGTAGGTTTTTCTTTTTTTTTTAACTCTATTACCATATTTTTCTGGGTGTGCTATGTAATTATTTTGGCTGGCATCATAATAAAATAATAGAAACATAGCTGTAGCACACTGCAGTACAGCAGAGAGAAACTTATTCAGTAATATTTTCAGTCTATTTTTGACGTTTGCGTCCGACAGACAAGAAAACATGATAGGAGCAGCGATTGTTACGCGCAAACGTCAAAAATAGACTTTTAAATTGACATGCTTATATTGTTATCTATCAACATGTAAAAGCTCCAGCATGTTTTATGGCTCTTAAGAACCAAATGCAACACTGGAGACTGAGAGTAAGTCGAAACAAGCTCGTAGAGTAAATAATTGAAGAAAAAGAAAATTGACGTTGTAGCAGCTAAACTAGACTACAAATATTCCTGAATGATGTCCAAATTTTTACGTCAGACAAGCTGCTGGATCAATGGAGGAAAAAATCCTATTATTACGAGAATAAGCAGCAGTTAAAGAGGCTCAATTAAGAAATATTTATCACATTAGTAATTTATGAAGAATTCTAAAATTTGTTACAAATATGTTGCAGGACTGAGTAACTGCCCAGCAAACTTGCACTGCTGACCATTAATTTCTTAAAAGAGGCTCCTACATCTTACTACTGTAAATGCTTTAACATGAGAAAGGAAACATCAGTACCAAGTACCAAAAGCAGGAAAGGTGGATAAAAACAGTGAAATAAAACAGTGAAATGAAAACAAAACTTACTTTTTATTTCTCAAGACACAAGAAAAATTTTCTTTAAACTGTTATAAAGGTTTAAGTCGTTTACTGAATTTGTCTTTAACAATATCAAGTCTTTTATTAATGATGGTGTGTTTCCAATCTCTCTTGTCTTAAAATATACTGTGCAGAAAAATGGGCCTAGCAAAATGTTGTTTCCTCTGGAAACTTAAACAGTGAATAGAATGTATTCAACAATTGTTCCTGGTGTCCACATTTATCTAAGTATGCATACAACTGATTATGAACATTTGCTACAAAGGTCATTAAGCTGTCACTAGCATACAATAATTGTGGGTTTAAATCATCATATTCTTTGAAACTTGTAAATAAATGATGCTCTGTGGGTGTAGGTGAGAACAGAGTGGTTTTACAGTCATTACAGTTGGTTTCAGGTGTTACACCAATCTTTCGTAGAGAGTAATCAGCTACATATGCTAGTGCTTGTCTGTTATTTCTTACATCAGCTACACCACTACCAGCACCAGCTTCATTATCAGCAAGGGCACAATATAAAGCACTTTGATCTATAATGGAATGGTCTGTTGTGGAGTCAAGAAAGTTGTCATCACTAGCTCCCAAAAATTGCCTTAAATTGCATCTATGATCCTCACAATTACCTAGTGACTTTGTAGGTAAGGACATGTTATTTACTATAACTGTTTTCAATGCTGATTTGAACTGAAAGCAAGTAGGGTTGGTGTTTGCAACACCATGCTGACTCACACGACAAAATACATTCTCCACTGGGTCTTGATTGAAAGCCCTCATGCTTAAAAAATTAAAGCCATTTTTGAAAATACATTCCAAATGAACATCAGTGTTCTTATTGTAGTTTGCCACCCACTTATGAAACTGAACGTATTAGTCTTATCTCTCCCTGTGCCTAGCTCCAACACTTTCCAATTTTCCATTTTCTTTAACAGACTGTACCATATTTCAATATGTGGGGACTCCGCAGAGAGGGCACACTTATAAGACTTGCCATCTTGTGGATAACAATAGGGACTGTTCAGTGAATCAAATAAACAAACCATCTTTTCAACAAATTCTGCAGTATATATTGCCTCAGCTGGTAAGATATTAAATGCCACGTAAGTTTCAATAACTGCAGCAACTGTATGACTAAGCTGGGTTGCAGCTACCTTGACTTCCATTTTAATAAAAGAATCCTTTAATTCAAAATGATTCCTATGTAGTTTTGGAAATGTCTTAAACATCTACTGCGGATTCAGAAGAAAAACCATGTGAATATATTCAAAACTGGCGTCTTTTTTAAACCCAGACTGTATTTAATTTCGTAGCACAGCATTCCTAGCATTTTTTAATAAATGTGGGACATCATAAATGTCTGCAATAGGTTCATCTCTGACTACAAAATGAAATGGACTGGACTCAGTAGATTTCTCTCAGCAGAGTTCCTTTAGTGCTCTCTGTTAGGTTGGACCCTCGTCACAAACTGTACAAACTACCTTTAGCCCTATTTCTTGAAATTGCCTTATGACATGGGTAATAAGACTTTTTAAAGTGATACTTGAAACTGAGTTGTGAGTGAAATAATAAGCAACAACCTGCTTCCAGCTTTTATGTATGCCTCTAACCATGAGAACTAATGCATGATTTGCATGAACATTTGACCTCCCTAAATGCCCTAAATCCTGAAACCCTGAAATTTCTTGTTTGCTTGCATTATAATACAACCCTCTCTCTAAAGACATTTCATCAAAAAACAAAGTACAATATTTGTCATTGTTGTTCATTTCTTCAACTTCTGCTTCCATTACATTCAAGACCGAAGTATTCTATCCTGGTTCAAAAGCTATAGAAAACAACAGACTTTTCAGATATCTCACATAAGGAAGATAAAAATGAACTCACAAATATTTGCATATGTGGGGACTTCGTTTGTATAAGGATAAAGCAAATACTTGGTCCTTGGATGTCCATCCCTTTGCTTTTGTTGATCGATGAGCATTTCATAATTGGCTGTTTATGAAATCTTTGGCAACAGAGTTTAAATTAGATTCTATGAAAGAGAATGTATTGCTTTCATATAAATCTTTAAGTGTTTTCAGTTCTGATTTTTCGTGATGTAGCTTTGCTTCCAGTTTTGATAGCCTTGTTAGAGTATTCCTATGAATCTTGTACATTTTTGATTTTGTTGGAGTTAAGTCTGCTTTTGAAACCCCTGTATCTAAAACCCCACTTTCCTCATTACAAAATGTTTCAGATAAGAAAGTTTGCTCACTATATGAAGATTCATTTTGACAGGAGACAAAAAATTTAAGAGGTTCATCACTCAATGACTTACTCTGCTCAGCACAACTAGTGCTAGGTAATTCTCTAACACCAGTTTCACCTCTGGTATTGCCACCTGTATAATAAAGATTTTCGATGGTACCACTAGTGCTTGGTAAGTCTAATTCACTGTTAACACCAGTTTCACCTGATCCACTTCTCCGGTACAAACACCTACATATGAACTACTTGCCATAGCACAACTACGGATTTGTAGTTCATTAACACCAGTTTCACTTATGGCATTAGCAGCTGTAAAATGAACAATTGCCATAGCACCGCTAGTGCTTGGTAAGCCAAATTCATTATTAACAACAGTGTCACCTGATTCACAACCGATTTTGGCAATTTCACAAGGAACACCTGTCACATGTTTTGGAAACTAACCCTGTGTAGCCTATTCTTTTATTCATAAAATCTTCTTCAAAAAAATGATCTTCACAAACAAAATAAGAAACACAGTTCACATGTCGTTACAGTTTACAAACACTCTTCCACTTTAGAAGTAACTCTTGAGGTTGTTTTGGAAACCTGTAGAAATGCTTGTTGCAGATTTTCTCCGTTGAACCCACGTAATAGCCAGATGAACAACCACGGAACTTGCAGGAGTATTTCAACGTCAATCTGTTGTGTTGAATATTCTAAAAAAAAAACATAAACATCTTCATTAAATAAAACTACTACAGATATTTAAATAAACAAACGGAAACCACACTGCTTAATTCACGATAGAAGAGAATACATTTCATTTATAAGCTACGAGATTTTTTAATGAAAAATTAAATGTCTTACCTTACAATTAATTGTGGACATTTTTCAGCACGAAATTTCTTAAATTCCACAGTGAGCTTTATGAATTTAAAGTAAAAAAATCTGTTTATAATGAATATGATTAGTACATAAATATGAAACAAATACAAAGACGACTGTAAACGAGGACCACAGACTTCACTGCAGAGCAAGACGATAGAATATTTCAAAACCATTGGAGTTTAGACAGCTCTCATTGGTCAATTCCAGCTTCGTTTGACCCCTAGCGCCTCTAGTGGTCTGGAATGGAACTATGTGGCTTGTTGCCTCTTCGCCCATATAGCTTTCACCCCTGTGGCAACGGAAGTATTGCCCATCCCAAAAATGAGCTTTACGGTATAATGAGTTTTATTGTCAACGATTCGTGTTTCATTTTTCGCCGTTTAAGCGCTCCATACCGTTTCGTTAGTTCATAATAGTTTTCAGTTTCATACATCAGTATATTTTTTGGTTTATTCTTTGTCAAAAACAATGCAGAGTTCAATAACCGGTGAGCCATTAGCCACCGGAATTATATCTTCTGTCTCCACAATGTTTTCAGATCGTAAGAAGGGAGAGACGATTCGTCGTCAGGGTAGTGAACAAGAAAGTGAGGAATATTATAAAATCATGTGATTTAGAATCAAGGCAGTGAAATAAAATAAGGTTATCTACTTGATGCCTTTTAAGCTGACGTATCCCTACGATGTGTTACAAAAAGTCGGAAAGGCGTAGTTTCCACAGGTCTGACGCCTTTGTGCTCCTGGAAAAAAGCGTCCGAGATATAAAGTACATATACTATCATTATGTGGATATGGGTCTAATAAGAGACATTATACTACATAATGTCGACATCTCATTCCCACTGCAAGCCAGAAACAATCGAGAAGCCCTCATGAATAAAAATGTCTTAATCGGCTCGTCGTGACGAGAGAAAGTATTTCAGTGGCTGCATGCACGCTGTCAGCAATAAAAAACTAATTACACAACAAGCTACACGAAGTAAGGAGTGGTCGGTATTATTCCAAAAGAATGAGTATCCTGAAAGAGTGTGGTGATTTGATGTATTTATTTTGTTGAAATGTATTGTTGTCAAAGGCAGATCTACATACATGACAATGATTTTCGAACAACGTGAACTCTTCCTCTCACAAATCTCGCTTGGCTAGCTTCGGCATTCCTGTCGCGCGTGTTATACTCAGCTGCTGACGATACACTAACTATTGTGTTGTGCCACATATCAGTTGTTTGCTTTTATTAATAACTATTTTATTCGCGATGCACGCCTTGTCAGATTGGCTAGGCGTAGGTTAGTAACCAGCATCAGGGAAGTGGGTGACATTCCGCCTGAAGGGTAGGCCCGTCATTACTTTGATACTGCTCAAACGAGTGTGGTGAGTTTCTATTCCAGTCGCTCGGTGTTCAAAATACGATGGGTTATGAGGCTCAGCCAAAATTCAAACAAAAGTGACGATTTATTTTTGTGCGAATTGTTAACCATTTCTCATTCGAAGGAGCATCACCATTTTCGAGTAACGACCACATTCGTCTTGTTGACAGGTTTGAGAGTACTTACTTTGCCAAAACACAATGTAATTTGCAGAAACTCAGTTTTGAAGCAGCTATTGTGACAGAATTCTGAAAAAGAATGTCTCATTAAACAAGTAATTGGCGACCACAGAGCTCAACAGCTTACGAAAAACCTCATTGTGACGGTTTCTGGTATCATAAGAGAAGAAATTTCATATTTTTTTCATACTAGGAAACTCTTGTCTCAGTAGTTGTCGATAACTCTTAAAAAATACAGTCACTGTAATGAAAAAAAAAAAAAAATAAAAATAAAAATAAAAAGGGAAGTGTGACTACTAATATATCGTCATAGATAAGAAAGTTCAGTGTGTTTACGAGCAGGCAAAGCACCCTCCTCCTTGTGTGCTGTCATTCGTCAAAATCGTGTTTCGATGTCTCGAGCAGTTTATGAGATACGAGGGATGTAAGAATATTTCATTCCCGTGGGCGTGAGATCGGTAGAGAATCCGCTACATAGGGTCCATTTTCTCGAGATGGGCAACAGATGGAGACCTTCTCCCAACTCTAATAAAAAATTCAATATGTTATCTGAATTTCATACGCAGCAACATATGACGTAGTGCGCACAAACACAAAATCATAGCGACTCCTATTTCTCATTGCAAACTTTTTGAGTTTTGCGTAGTGCCTTACTAAAATGTGTATATCACAATAAGCATAACTGTTAGCGAGATGATGGGCACTTCGCCACGAAGCTCACACATAACGCTAAAAGTAAGGCAAAAATTAAATATTTTTAGGGAATAGTTTCTGTAAAATCGTTTGAGAAAGATAATAGGGTGCGTGAGCTTTAGTTCTGTCAGTGCATAGCGTCGCCAATCGGCGCGTGCATAGTGTGTGTACGCGTCGCAATATGCATTGGACCAGAGCGAGATGTGCGGAACGTGCGTGTCGCGCTGTAGTGTCGTGTCACGTCACACGTGCTATACGTGTCTCTATTTGCGCTTAGCCCAACGCCTCACACCACGTCCTACGTGAGCGGTGAAAGGCTAGGCGCAAATTGAGACGCGTATAGCGCGTGGGGCCCGACGCAGCGCAGCGCGCGTTTTTGCATCACAGGTTCAAATGGGACCCCGCAAATTGCGACGCGACGCGACTGGGACGCGACACGCGCCTGCGCCAGGTCGCGCGGCGTTGTCGTTGAGGCACAGTTTCTCGCGCCGCTCGTCGCGCTTGCCTCGCTAGCACCGTGGGAAATTTGAGGAGGGGAGCGGAAAAGTAGCCCAACCATATGCTCACATCAGAACGGCGCATATCAGCAGTTATTGTATTGCCAATACGATAAATTTTGTCTTACTGTGTACTGAATTTTATTGCCTTTGGGTAGTGTATCGTTTTTCGCCATTTAAACGCTCCAGCTTTCTTCGTTAGCACGTTAAACTTTCCTGTTACTTATAGCTCCATAGTTTTGTTTTGTTTTTCTTCTGCAAAGAAAAATGTATACTTCAGTAAGTGATGAGCCATTGGCCGCTGTAATTTACACCATAGGCCTCCGTGATGTTTTCAGATCGCAAGAAGGGACAGAGGTTAGTGAATAAGGAGGCAAAGAATATTATAAAATCATGTGTTTAGGAATCAATGCAGGAAAGTAAAGCAAGGTTATATTCTCGCTGCCTAGTAAGCTAGCGTTCCTGTACGATCTGTTACAAAAATTTGGAAAGGGATAATCTCCACAGGTGTGATCCCTTTGTTCGTGTGGTAAAAAGCGTCCAAGATCTGAAGTATAAAAGTTTCACTGTGGTTACTCTGATATGTATTTAGTAATGTAATACAACACACTGTGCTACATGCATGTGAACAACATATTTCCACTGCAAGCTAGAAACAGTCGAAAGTCAGTCACAAATGACAATGTTTTAATTGGTTCACCGTGATAAGAAAAAGCATTTCAATTGTTGCGTGGACATTATCAGCATTAATAAACTAATTATACAACAACAGGCTACACAAATGAAGAAAATGGTCGGTATTATTACTAAAGTAGGAATATCCTAAAAGAGTGTTATGATTAGATATATTTAATTTGTTGAAATGTGCTGCTGACAAAGGCAGATCTACTTTCATGACAATGTTTTTCGAACTCCATCTCACAAGGCACACTTGGCTAACTTGTGCATTCCTGCTCGCCCATTATCCTTCGCTGTTGACAACACACTAACCATTGTGTTGTGCGACAGATCAACTGTTTATTTTTATCAATAACAACTATTTTATTCGCGATCACGCACTGTCAGATTGGCAAGCCCTGGGTGAGTGAACAGTATCTGGCCTGTGCCTGTCATTCCGCCTGAAGGGACGCTCGTCATTATTTTAATACTTCTCAGATCAAGAGAAGGAATAAAATCCTTTGGTAAGTTTCCATTCCCGTCGCTCAGTGTTAAAAATACGATGGGTTAAGGGATCCCACCAAAATTCCACCAGAATTGCCAATCTGTTTTTGTGTGAGTTGTAAACAGTTTCTCATTCGAAGAAGCATCACCAATTACGACTAAAGGCCACATTTCTCGTGGTGACTGGTTAATTCTACTTTCTTTGTCACAATGTAATTTGCCAAACTCATCTCACAGCAGCTATTGAGACAGAACTCCGAAACGTAGGGCCTCATTAAACAAGTAATTGACAATTACAGAGCTCAATAGCTTATGAAAAACCTCATAGTATCGGTTTGCAGTAACATGAAAGAAGAAATTTCATGTTTATTTTCATACTAGGAAGCTATTGCTTCGCTAGCTGTCGATAAATCTTAAGAAATTACAGTCACTGGAGTGAAATAAATAAAAAAAGTATAAGTAGTGATACATCGCCATAGATAAGAAAGTTCCGTGTGTTTAATAATTGGCAAAAGTCTCTCCTCCTTGTGTGCTATCATTGGCCAAACTTTCGTTTTGATGTCTCGAGCGGTGTAGGAGATACGAGAGATGTTGCGAGTATTTCATTCTCTCGGGTGTGAGATCGGAAGTGAGCGCGCTACATGGGATCCATTTTCTCGAGATCGGAGGCAGATAGAGATCTCCTCCCAAGTCTAACCAAAAATTCAGTCTGTTAGCTCAATTTCATACGCAGCAACATATGGTGTAATACGCACCAAACGCAAAATCATAGCGCCCCTAATTTTCGTTCCAAACTTTTTGAACTTTGCGTAGTGTCTTACTAAAATGTGTACATCACAATAAGAATGGTCATTAGCGAGGTGATGGGCACGAAGCTGACATATAACGCTACAAGTAAGGCAAAAATCATATATTTTCAGAGAATAGTTTCTGTAAAATAGTTTGAGAAAGATAAGAGGTTGCGCGCACTTCGTTTCAGTCAGCGCAGAGAGTCGCCAGTCGGCGCGCGCGTAGTATGGTGTACGCGTCGCAGTATGCGCTGCACCCGCGTGACCCGTGCGGCACGTGCGTGTCGCGCTGTAGTGTCGTGTCACGTCACACGTGCTATACGCTTCTCAATTTGCGCCTAGCCAAATGCGAACGCAGCGCGCCGCCAGGCCTCGTGAACAAGCGGGCGACACACTGCGAAGCGGGAAGATTTGGTCGCTCTGTCCTACGTGAGCTGTCAGCTGCTTTGAGAGTGATACCAATTCAAGAGAAAAGAGTGGTTCCCGATTTTCTTGCAGTAAAAAATACTGTGTGTTAATCAATCAAAGCTACATCAACTACTGTAGTAAATTTTTCGGTAGAGATTCGCCTTTTCCTTTAAAAAATTAAAAACCGCTTCTTTCCGTTTCGAGAATTTTCTTCACAATGTAATACTTCTCATTCGATTCTAAGAAAACTAACTGTTGCAAACAACTGATTTTTCCGTATCTTACAGTATCATATCGCAGCTTGATGGTGAATTGTAATTTTTTTCGATATTTGTCATAGTCATTGTGATAATCAATTTCTAAGTAAGTTATTGTATCAAATTTAGAATGTTTACAGTGAAAAATGTGGTCGCTAGCTACTTTACGTTTGGTTAATTTTAGGTGATACGTTCCTGAGTATAAAATGTAGCTGACATATCGAAATTGTTTTTAAGGCTGAAACAAAAGCAGTATCTCACTACAGAATGGAGAAACACGCTGAAGTGTTTTTATTGGAAGGCGCAGGTGCCGATCGCGCTGCCTGGAAGTAGCCTGTAGCACAGTCGTGATTAGTTGTGGAAGCAGACGCGTTATTCTAGTGTCAGCACAACCGCCCTTTCAGTATACTACATTCAATACGGACAGAAGAAAGATATTTTTTATGGAAAGCTCGTATCTCATGTATCAAATACTGAAGAAATATTGTCTACAACAAAGAAATGAAACCAATATAGTTGATAAGGCACATTCATGGACAATTTCACCATTTGTATGAAGAATTGAAATGTCAACCTTTGCTATTCAAAGAGTATGCTCGAATGTTGCCTAGGACGGTTGATTATATCGTGAACGCTAAAAACTTGTTCTACCATTGAATTCAGCTAATTTCTAGCGACGTATTTCAGTTGAAGAGCGGTTGATGGTGACTTTTAGGTAAGAACACAAACAAATAATAAATCAATCCTTTTATTTCTTTATTCACATAACTGCACATAACTGTATGTACTTAACATTTTACATTTCTCAAACATTAGTAAGATCTGAATGATCACTCCTTTAATAACAACCTCTGCATTTGCGTTCTAAAATGTAATTTATTTAATGATGCCAACTGTTTCATACATGGCAACATTGTCTTCAACCACAGAAGGTCTACATCATTGTTATCTTCCTGGTCCCGACGCATTAATTTTCTCTCTCTCTTATTGGAGAAATGTATATAGCCTATCTCCTTTTTGCTTACGTTTATTTATCGTTGCAGCCGGTGGATTTATCGAGCCTGTAGGGATGCTATCATTGCGGGTAGTTTATGTTGATTGGGGCATGGCCTGCTCTGGCTGTTCAGCTACAGGAACCTGAAGTTGAGGCTCATCGTTGTCTTCACCACTACTGTCATTGAGAGTCTCATAACAGATGCTGACAGTAGCACTTTCAAAGGCATTTTCTGTGTCCCTCACATCCAATTCGTCTTCCAGAATAGTAGTACACGTGGAGTCCAAAATATCCGAAGAGGTGTTGGCTGCCGACTGTTCTGGCTGAATGTTCCCTTCTCTTTTTCGTCGTGTCAAAATATCTTTTAAAAATTACATGGACTCAAAATATGGCCAAGTACGTTTATATACCGGTTCACTGTCGACGTCAGCTCCAGAACGAGGCTTAGGTATTTTTTTCATTTCTTTTCTCAATGGTGTCCCGTATATTTTTCCATTTTTTCTTTGCCGCATCACCTGAAGTAAAAATTTAAAAAGAAAAAGACTTCAAAGTATAACAGTACTAAAAGGTTGTTATCCTGTCTCTTTACAAATGCCCTTTCAGTGGTGAAAGCTACGAATTGTTGACTTGATTGTTTAGAATTAATGATGAGTGGTATATTCGCTCTCAGTGAAAATTAAACTTTCCATACACTATATGAGCTGAGCTAACAGGAGACACATTTAGTATCTAACTCTCCATACTACTGATTCATCCTTGTACATGGAAGCGTAGGAAATTAATGCGATGGTTCAATGGGATAATAACTGATGTGATGCACCAGACGTTTACTCCACAGTTAACCATGTTCTTCTGGCAAATTTGAACTACGTGATTTATAATTACTTTTCCACTGAATCGCTCTGTATCATAACAACTGCTTGTTTACGCTCTATTCAAAAATGGTTCAAATGGCTCTGAGCGCTATGGGACTTAACACCTGCGGTCATCAGTTCCCTACAACTTAGAACTACTTAAACCTAACTAACCTAAGGTCATCATACACATCCATGCCCCAGGATGGATTCGAACCTGCGACCATAGCAGTCACGCTGTTCCGGACTGAAGCGCCTAGAACCGCTCGGTGACAGCGGCCGACGATGTATTGCAAAAGATGTCAAAGGCACATAATGTCAGGATATCACTCTGAATACCATAGTGAGAATAATCCCAAGCTCATTACCATGTAATCAGAGACTATCTCACCACTCTGTTGTCAGCAACTGTGAAAGCGACAGGTTATACTAATAATTATGTTCTTTGTTTAATTCGATATATTGCATTTCATACGTAAAAAGGGAAAAAATACTATTGTCAAATTTAGAACCTACCCCATTTTTTAAAAAATTCAGAAGTTTTAAGAAATTAACACAGATTTTTCATCATTCTGGGTACTTAGCCATGTTCACACTGTTCCGCCAACTCGCTTTTTCATTCAGAATTTCTAAAACGGCTATTTCCACAATCGTTGCAGAGGTTTGTAAAGCTATCTGGACAACACTCTTAATGAAGCACATGCCTGAGCCAACAGAAGATGACTTTAAAAAAAATACCACATTGTTTTTGGGACAGATGGCAGTTCCCTAACTGTCTTGGAAGTATAGATGCAAAACACATTCGCATTAAAAACCCAGTAAATCTGATTCCATGTATTACTGCCACAAATCCTTCTTTTCCATTGGATTGCCAGCCGTCACCGAAGCAAATTGTAGGTTTGTCATGGTGAATGTAAGCTCCTACGTCGAATACAATGACGCAGGTGTGTTTGATGAAAGCGCCTTTCGACATGCAGTAGAAAAGGGACGACTAAAACTGCCTGAAGAAGAATTTTTGCCGGGATCCAGTGTCAAGTGTCCGTACGTTTTCCTAGGTGATGCAGGATTTCCACTAAAGGAATATTTATGGAGGCCTTTCCCAGAAAGAATGACGACTGCACGTGACTGTAAAGAGATATACAGCTATCGGTTATTTCGGGCAAGAATGGTGGTGGAATGTTCATTTGGTTCTATAAAATCTAAATTTAGAATGTTGCATAAAGCTATCGAAACTAGTGTGGAAAATGCAGTACATACTGCTAAAGCTATAACTTTAGTACAAAACATCATCCGTGACCTGGAACCAATAAACGAGCCAGAGGTGGCATTTTCCCAAGATGTATACCGCAGTATACCAAATGCAGCACAAGACAATTTACAACAGAGATACAATGCATATCATGAGCAGCTGTGCAAGTGAAGGGTAATTTTAACTTGTATTTTGAACAAAATCCCATACAAAAAATGTAGAGTACACTGCTTAAAAATGTGATAAGTGCTCTTACTTGTAGTATCATTTATATCGGCAATGAAGAAAAATTTTTAATTGTATGTTGAACAAAATCCTGCGCACAGAAAGTAAACAACCATGCTTAATAAATGTATGTTACACGTGAACTTAGGGGACTGATAGTCCCATAGTGCTCAGAGGCATTTGAACCATTTGAACACAAGAACTTACTTATAGTATCAATTATTTTCGCAACTTCCTTCCAATTCATGGTATAATATTAAACGGTTATGATAGATTTTGTTTCTCTTGTCCCACAATGCAAGCCGTTCTTGAACAGCACTGATCAAAATTTCAGCCATTTTAAGATGAGAAACACATCGCCACAACTCGCGTCGCAGACTGGCGAAACAGGCGCGATCAAATTGATATTTCCGCGCGAAGTGGACTCGGTTTGCAATGTGTTTCGTCGAATAGTTTCCTCACAATCGAATGAGAAAGATTGCGTACCGCAGAACACAGACAAATTCCAAAACAATGTTTTTTTTTTTTTTTTTTTTGTAATGAGAAACTATCTACATGGACGTACTACGAGAGCGAAGTGCTTAGAACGCTCTGCAGTGCGGCGACCACGCGGAAATATCAAACAATGGCCAACAGTAAAATTTGTCCTACGTGAGCGCGACGGTGGACGTTAGGTGCAAAGAACACCAGAGGCACACCAGACTCGGACAGGCAACAAAATCTGCCATAGCGGAGCACTGTCTGGAACTCGGCCACTCAATAGACTATAACAACACCAAAATTGTGACACAGACGCCAAGACTTTGGGACAGTGTCCTAAAGGAGGCCATCGAGATCAAGGTCATAGACAACCTAATAAACCGAGACAGCGGTTACCAGCTCAACTCGGCGTGGAGTCCGGCTCTGGAGCTTATCAGGGCTCAACGAAATGAACCAACAAATTCCTCAAAAAGTAGTAACACTGCAGGAGTAGCGCCAGGCGGGCGCGGACCGCGAACAGTGCCCCTGACACGAGACGGGCCTCAGAAAGCTGCCACAACTGCAGATGGTGGAATAGGCGGGCGCGGACGTCCATCGGAGCACCAGGGAAATGCCAACACCTCGGGAGCAGCGCCAAGTGGGCGCGGACCACGAACGGAACTCCACATGTGGGTCCTGCCCCAGACAACTGCCACGACCACAGATGGTGGACGAGCCAGGCTCGGACGTCCGTGGGGGCACCAGAGAGGGGTGAAAACCTCAGGAGCACCACCTGGCGGGGCGCGGACCGCGAACGGAACGCCCGACACAGGACAGGCCTCAGAGAGCTGTCACAGATGGCGCCCAAGGCGGGCGCGGACGTCCGAGGGAACACTGGGGAAGAGACAACACATTACAAACAGCGCCAGGCGGGCGCGGACGGCAAAGAGAGCACCCAGCGCCCTCTGGGCATAAATACTGAACAAGATCGTCCAACACGGCAGTCTCAGGTAGCACCTGAAGAATGCAACGAGTTACGTGGCCGAAATATTGTGCCGGAGCGACACAAACACCCGGCAGTACACCTGATTATTTCACATGTCAAGATCTCGCCAGGAAAGCCTGAAGAGTTGCATCAACTATCTCTGGTTCTCACAGTTAAAGCCGTGACTATCAACCATTTCACAAGTGAGTTTTTGTTGTTTGCCGTTCAGTCATGCGAAAAATGTATTTTGGGGCAGGAACAATTGGCCACCAGGAATGAGCCTGACCACAGGAAAAGGTAACATCGTTCAAGAACCATTTATCAGCCGGGAAAAAAATCATTCTTCCGACACTACAAATTAAACTTGGGCCTATAAAACAGTTTGTTAAAGCTTTAGGTACGAATGGCTATTGCTTCAACTATATTTGTCAATCATTTTGTGGTCTCAGTATAGAAAAGTTAAAAGCAGGACAAGATTCTTGTAGTGGCCATTTTCGCAGCAGCTGTATATAAATTGCAGTTGTTTCAAAGAAAATGCCTTTTGCATGCTGCACATCAAAATTTTCATTTTTATTTATGCACCCAGACGCGTTTCGCCTTTTTTACAAGGCATCTTCAGTGGGTGTCCTGAAATATTACATGATTTGTCCTTTTTACACTTAGGTTATGGTTTCACATCTAAAAGATTTAGAAACAGTTTCTTTAGGTATAGTTACGAAATGAAAAGGTACTTGCAGGTAACTTCTAATTCACTGCATTTAAGCAAACTGCTTTTTCTCATCTGGCACCAAGGTGGACATTTTACAGCTCACTTTCAGTTCACTGTTTTCGTTACACATCACTGTAACTGCCATCTATTTAGTAAAGAGATTCATTGTTTTTCTACGTGTTACCAACTGTTTTGTGCATGTGTGTGTGTGTGTGTGTGTTTTAGATAGGGAGCGAGATTTTTTATTCTTAAGAATAATAATAACAATTATTATTATTATATTTTCCTGTATATACTTATGAGAGGAATCAGATGTGTAATCATCTGTCGGAATTTTTGTCTGTTGCCTGATGCTATAATAGACAGAAATCCCAACAAATGATTACACACCCGTTCCCCTCATAATTCAGTGGAACACAGTCCTCGTTGAAGTACAAGACACCTAGCTACCCGACTGAACGTCAAAGGTAGGTAGGATTCTTCACGTGCAGGAAGTTCTCCATTTAGAGCCACCTAATTGTGCCAACCGTTTGTACTTTTGTGACTGGTTAAATGGAAATCGGCAGCTCTATCGCTTTATAATGTTCAGTGATGAGGCAACCTTTACAAAAGATTCCATCAACAACATGCACGTCTGGGCAGACGAAAATCCCCATGCCCCGGTAGTAATTCAATTTCAAGACCGATTCAGTATCAATGTCTGATGTGGTGTTGTGTGTGACCAGTTACTGGGGCCATTTATTCCCCCGGGAAATTTATATGGTCAGATGTTCGGTAACTTTTTACGAGAAAACTTGCCGCAGCTTCTTGAAGATGTTCCTCTGGAAACAAGACACCACATGTACGTCCAAAATGACGGGGTACCTGCACACTTCCACATGTGGCAACAGCTTATCTTAATCTGCAATTCCCACATCGATGGATAGGTTGCGGGAGCCATACCAACTGGCCTGCCAGATCCCCAGATTTAACACCCCTTGATTACTGCATCTGGGAATGGATGAAAGACATCGTGTACGAAATTAAGGTGGAAACACGAGAGCAGTTGATACAACACATTTCCCATGTCACAACGTCAATAAGGAACGAGCATTGAATTTACGAAATGCTACTCGGTTCACTCCCGTGCGAATCTTTGCCTTCAAATGCAGGGAGGAAATTTTGAACACTAGCTTTAAATCCACTCCGAACGCAAGAGACTGGTACAAAATTGTTTGAATTAATTATTATGTGCATCTTTGAAAGTGGAATCCTACAATAGAAGTTTCTTTCTGCCATTTTCCTGAGTTTTTCAATTATTTTAGCTCCTTAATTATGGGTCTGGTGCCATTACTTTATTTAAATTTTTTGTTCCAATTGACCTAAGGAATACCCTCGAGAAACCTGGGAAAACCCTCGTGAATCGCCCTGTATATCGAAGGACATTGATTATTTGCATGTCGCCAATTGATTGCGACACTTTATTGTGAACAGGCAAAGTTAAGCATTGTCAGTTCAATTATACTCCGTAAGTATGATCTGCTAGAATGTTGTCTAGCTATCCCCTGTCCCAGTACGAGTGGGCAGGGTCCTACACATGAACAAAGTAAGAGCATATGGACTATCAGACCAATTGTGTGATTGGATTGAAGGGTTCCTGGATAACAGAACGCAGCATGTCATTCTCAATGGAGAGAAGTCTTCCGAAGTAAGAGTGATTTCAGGTGTGCCGCAGTGGAGTGTCATAGGACCGTTGCTATTCACAATATACATAAATGACCTTGTGGATGACGTCGGAAGTTCACTGAGGGTTCTTGCAGATTATGCTGTGGTGTATCGAGAGGTTGTAACAATGGAAAATTGTACTGAAATGCAGGAGGATCTGCAGCGAATTGACGCATGGTGTAGGGAATGGCAATTGAATCTCAATGTAGACAAGTGTAATGTGCTGCGAATACATAGAAAGATAGATCCCTTATCATTTAGCACCAAAATAGCGGGTAAGCAACTGGAAGAAGTTAATTCCATAAACTATCTGGGAGTAGTCATTAGGAGTGATTTAAAATGGAATGATCATATAAAGTTGATCGTCGGTAAAGCAGATACCAGACTGAGATTCGTTGGAAGAATCCTAAGGAAATGCAATCCGATAACAAAGGAAGTAGGTTATAGTGCGCTTGTTCGCCCACTGCTTGAATACTGCTCATCAATGTGCGATCCGTACCAGATAGGGTTAATAGAAGAGATAGAGAAGATCCAACGGAGAGCAGCTGCACGAGAGATGCTCAGTAGCTAAGTACGGGCTTTTGTTAGACTCAAGCAGTATATTGCTCCCTCCTACGTATATCTCGCGAAGAGACCGTGAGGATAAAATCAGAGAAATTAGAGCCCACACAGAAGCACACCGACAATCCTTTCCACGAAAAATACGACACTGGAGTAGAGGGGAGAACCGATAGAGGTACTCAGGGTACCCTCCGCCACACACCGTCAGGTGGCTTGCTGGGTATGGATGTAGATGTAGCTGTAGATAAGATAGGGTAAATCTTGGTAATTTCGCAAGGGTTTCTGTGTTAAGTTAATTTAAAGTACATAAAACATATTTTGGAAGCCTGCTGAATTACATATGTGAGCCTGTCCTTAAATGCATTACTCAATATGCACAATGTTATGATTAGTTGATTCTGCATTCTCTCCCTTCTGATTTCATCAACTAAGAATTTTGTAGGTTATTTCGTGATACCCCTTGGTAAGTTCGTGACATTACTTGGGTAATTTCGTGATAATGCATTAATTAAATAATGAAAGCATTGTGTTTCTATAAAAGATTTAATTTTGAAATTTTCCGATATTGAGGCTTATTTATGATTCTAATGATAAAGTACTGACGAAGTAATGAGCAAAAACACTGAATTGAATTGACTGATTAAACGAAATCCTCATTTTACTCTTCATCAGAAAGGTTTTTGCACTTGTTGCACATAAAATCTTCCTCACTCTCTTCAAAAGTATGTTGACACTTCGAATGGTACCACATTAAACGAAAACTACAGTGAATCCATAGTGCCCTGATTTTTTCCTCACGTCTTCTAAATAACTGTGGCCACAGTATCCACATTTATTGTCATCCTTCGTCCTCTTCTTTGTCACTCCAGAGATGCTGGGCTGTTGATTTACTGTACCTTCCTTTCGTGGCCTACCTATAAATCAATAAATTTCATTAAAATAAATAAATAGCAACTCAAAGAAACAACTGTCAACTCTGTTAATGAAGCACATGAGATAATTTTTAGAAAATTCATAGGCTTACCTCTGGTTCTTTTTGGAGCTGCTTCTTGAATTGGAGTCAGACATTTTACCTTGCTATCTGTCTTTCTCCTCTGCTTGCATTTGTTCCCATCATCTGTTAAGACAGGCAGAGGAAGAAGTTCATTCACCTCTGAAAGACTTTTTAAATCATCTAATGCTGGTTCCAGATTGTCTTCTGCTGGTTTGTCTGTCAACTTTGATGTTGTTATTGCCTCATCAGTCACAGCGGCGAGATTAAATGGATATATCCCAGTCTTCCTAAAAGTTGATATGATGATCTCAGGACTTAAAGCATTTTAGGAAGCCGGTTTCAGCAATTTGTGGAAATCAGATCTGTTGTGTTTGGGACCTTGATTCGTGACCATGTAGCTATTTAAAGATTTTCCCCATTATCTTTTAAGTTTCTTATATACCCCTACATCCAATGGTTGCAGAATGTTTACCCTACTATGTTTTTCTCGACTGCTGTTACTTTAGAAAAAATATTTGAATCACAGCGAAGCCGATATGCAGTAAGACTAGCTATTTCGTCACCCTCATGCTCGATTTCATAATCTGGGTATACATTGTCCGAAATTTCACCGCCTTTTCCATTCTAGTGAAGTTGTTCGTTGAAACAGTAAAAACGGAAGAATATAAATCTGAACGCCTTACCTTCAGATTATCATTCTACACTTCTGCTACACCTCGATAAACAGACGTGTGAGTAATCTTAAATACATACATCCCTACACTGGCGAAAGATAATGTTGCTGCTATAGTCTTCATTCTAAAACGTGCGAAATTATCGTTCCAAGTAGCAAAAGACGAAGGCGAGCGGTTATAGTACAAAGAAAAGGTAATTAAAATTGATCTTCTGTTCTTAGTTATGACCCATAGGTGAGCATGAATGATTTATAGTGATCCTTCAATCTCTTTGTGCTTCATATTAGTTGACATCCAAGCGCTGTCGCTGTGATTCAAAAATTCTGTCACTTTTATAACATTCGTCTTAACTACTGGATCCGGAGCGTCCTTGGCCCGCCAGTCACGCACACAAACCTTTGCACGCACAGCATATGTGTGTGCAGACTGAGCGTTGGATATCTCAGATTTTCAGATTCAATGACCACTTTCTTCTGTGTAACGTCCCGCTCTGGCCCAGTTTTTTTGGCAGCTATTGAAAAATGGTCCGATTTTTGTACTGTTTTTTCTGTTAAGTGCACAAATTACTTTGCGTTCAGAAGTAGCCATTGTTATGAAACGCCAATGTCTCTAGAGGCCTTTTATTTCTTTACACACGGTATGGCTTAATACACCTAATTTCTTTCGCACAGTTATTAGTTTTTAAGTACCTGTGTTCCTGATTCACCTCTTGCCTCACATCTGTAATTAGATTTTGATTTATTTTGATTTATTTATTTATTTACTGTTCCGTGGGACCAAATTAAGGTGAAGTCTCCATGGTCAGGGAACGAGTCAATACATGAAATTATAACACGATATTAGAAACAGATAAAATGAAATATAAAAAAAAATATTCAGGTGACAAATCGTAAATTTAAATAAAGAAAATCAACAATTTAACACTGGAATTTGCTTAATTTTTTAGCTCTTTCAAGAGCTCCTCGACAGAATAGGAGTGAGCCATGAGGAAACTCTTCGGTTTCGACTTAAAAGAGTTTGGACTACTGCTAAGATTTTTGAGTTCTAGTGGTAGCTTATTGAAAATGGATGCAGCAGAATACTACACTCCTTTCTGCACAAGAGTCAAGGAAGTGCATTCCACATGCAGTTTGGATTTCTGCCTAGTATTAACTGAGTGAAAGCTGCTAACTCTTGGGAATAGGCAAATACTGCTAACAACAAACGACATTAAAGAAAACATATACTGTGAGGGCAATGTCAGAATTCTCAGACTATTGAATAGGGGTCGACAAGAGGTTCTCGAACTTACACCACACATAGCTCGAACAGCCCGTTTTTCAGTCAAAAATACCCTTTTTGAGTCAGAAGAATTACCCCAAAATATAATACCATATGACATAAGCGTATGAAAATATGCGAAGTAGACTACTTTTCGTGTTGAAGTGTCACTTATTTCAGATACTGTTCTAATGGTAAATAAAGTGGAACAAATTTCTGTACTCATTAATGTTTACGAATATTGCTAATTTATGTCATAGATTACTTAAATGAGAAGACTCAAGTGAACAGGATTACAGAACCTTACTTTATGGTATGAAGTTCTGATGTGCTCAGTCTGATGCCGTAATTGTTGTGTCGTTAAATTAAAGTGTTCCTTCATATGTTTCTAATGTATTACAATGAGGGCCACAGGCTGTGACAGAATTTTCCATCCAATTACATGGCGGAAATGCAGACAAGGGAAGCAGTTGTACTCATCGTTCCTCGAAGAATGTTGAACATACTTCGTTCACGTGGTGGACTGTTCGAGGAAAACTATGTAACGGTCCTAGAGTATCCAGGATATATCTGACAGAGGGTAATACATCCATACATATTGTAGAAATGATTGTGCATATGTAAGGTCTACACCTCCTTTTAAAGCAAAGGACCGATTTCAAACAAACTTAGTGAACATGCCACTTACTGCCTGGAAAGAATTCCTGTGAGGTAAGCACCGCCTACCTGTCAAGGAGGTGGAGATGGGAGAGAGATGGGGGGGGGGGGGGGGGGGTAACAGATTGGTGTAGTACACAACGCGCAATCAGTCAAACTTATTCGTTCATTATTGGAGAATTAGTGCATTTAGTGTCTTGCAACAAAGTTAACACGTAATTTCAAACCCTTACGGAACCTCTTTTCTCTGACAACCCCACCAAAACAGGAAAGGGAAAAAGTTTGACGCATACAACATTTCCGCTGTTCAGACAGTAAAACTGCCGCATCAAGCATGCCGTTTTAATTAATTACTTCTTTACTAATAACTGTATCCGTGACACATTTTGAAGACAGCATCCACATATACCACTGAACGAACCAGCAAAATTAGCCAATTGTACGACACATAATTCAGAAAATATGACGTCATAAAAACTGAGATGCGTGAAAACTACCGCATCATGCATGACGTTTAAATTCTATCCTTTTTGGTTACTAAATCTATTCGTAACACATTTCGTAGACCGTATTTACATATGCTGTTCAATGTACCTTCACAAATATACCAGTAGTTCAGGAAGCTTGACGTGAAATACTGAGATGTATGGTCACCTACTGCATCATGCATGACGTTTTTATTTATCACTTCTCCATTACTCACTCCATTCGGAACATGTCTTGCCGACAGGATCCTCGTATACCACTGGGTACACCTGCAAAATTGTGTCACTCTACGACACAAAAGTTAAGGACTAAGACGTAATAGACACTGAGTTGCGTTAAAACAAAATTTCATGGCGAATTTCGATACAGATACAGATGAAATATGTGTACAGGTATGACACATATGTGACACGTGAGTAAATTGGCAAATCCTAGCGTAAAAACCTCCAAATTTAGTACATGTATTACTTACTGTCTGGAAAGAAATGCTGTGGGAGTAAGAACCGGCGACTTTCCATTTGTGTTGGTGTGATAAGGTGGAAAGAGAAGTAGTGAATAGGAGATGGGCAGACAGAGAGGGGGAAGAGGTTCCTCACATACAGGGGAAGAAGAGAAAGGGAAGAGGAGGAGATGGACATTTTCCCATTATTTCTGAGCTATTTCTTTTAATTGTGTAGTGTAGGATTTCTTTTAACGTCGTTAAATCGCGAATATAAAAATGGACAGAAATGATAATGTTTGTCTTATTCAAGTATTTAATGCTCAATGTATGTTATTATAATAGTGTAATCAATCCCTGATTCTATTGCCAAGTGGCCCACCAAAATATTAACTTTTTCGACAATTTTTTTAAAATATAAAATAACAATTTTTTTTCTTTTTGCCCCCCCCCCCCCAAGAGCAACGCTACACCCCGCAATTTTGAGAGTGGAGTAATTGTTTTGAAAATATCGAGAAACATGCCTTTCGAAGTTGCCGTTTTAAGGTTATCGGTTTGGTTTTGGCGAGGAGATAAAATGATTTTAGTCGAAGTGCTTTCTGAAGTACCAATGTACCAGCACTGTATAAACGGAAGACGACAGACGCAGTCTTGTAATACCGTTTTCGTTAATTCTGTGAAAATATTTTGTTTGGTCTGCTATTGACTACGTTGAGCTTAACAAATAGCAGACGCGTAAACATGATTGAGACATTTACTGCTTTCACGTTACCACTGCTGACATGAAAACTGTTAGTCCAGGCACCACAGGCAGAGTTAACATGGAGCTGGAAATTACTGTTTCCGTACGAAACATTACAATTAATGCTATTATTATGCTTAATATCTTCAAACGACGTTGGTGATGTCTGTGTTAATGAACTAAAACGAGTGTATGTTGTTTATCTTCAGATGAGTCACATGATCTACAGATTGTGCACTCGCCAGAGTAGCGAAAAATTCTGCCCAGGTTTTCACAAGAGAGTAACTCTGACACACATGCTGTGAGCAGGAGAACAGTCAAAGTTCCCGAGAGAACGCTGACGTAAACGTATTTTCTCTTCAGGATCTGCAGTTGGCCCCTTGCAAAGCGATTTCCGTACCTCACACCGTATGCTTCCTGCGTGCCACAAACATCCGTTATCGGAACGCTCTTCTGGCAGAATTTTTTGCTCAAGCGTCAGCATTGTACTCTTTTATAACGATATCGCATTTTACGTTTCCTAAGGCAACTCAGCCGCTTCACAGTAAGACCATCATTCTCGTCTGTATCAGCGAAAATATCGTACCAGTAGAAACGTTTTCCCACGAGTGTTCCATTTATCGCAAACTTTTATAGCTACCTGAATTCTGCGATGTTCGCGAATTCTCACTTACCGAACTGGCACTGTGATAACACGCTTTTGGACTCGCATTCAGAAGGGCTGCCATTAGCCCACTGCATCGGGACAGAATTAGCTCATCTCGTTGGGGATATGTGAATAAACATTATCCAGCGCGCATAGTGGCGCACAAGATATGATGTGCAGAGTGCACTACACTCTGTGGAATATGCATGTTCCGTGTTTGTTGATGGGCAACGTAATATATTTGCGTAGCCAAATGTATTAATATGTGTTGTGCGAATGAAGCAAGAGTTTCTTTTGTCCCTTAAATAGTTGTTATTTGTCATTTAGCTGCGTTATCTGTATAAACTACAATGGGTTATGTGTCCAGCTACTGGATTAAAGCTAAATAATAAGCTTTAAGGTGACGTACATTTACGCAAAAGGGGCGCGAAAGCTCGTATAAAGTTGGATTGTGTACGCTTTACGAAGAAGATAAATAATTGTAAAATGAGTACAACACAGATACCGCAAATAGAGCGGGTTGTAGGGCGCGAAAATGACGCGACCTAGAAATTTGCCGTTGAGGCGCATTTGCACTCGGATGACTTACGGGAAATCGTTAACGGTAAATTGGAACCTACGGAATCAAGTTTTGCTACTAAGGATCGGAAGGCGAAATCAAAACTAATCCTTTTGATTGATCCAGTGGATTACGTTCACATAGAAAAAGGTCAGCAAAGAAGGTATAGGACAAACAAAAAAAACGCATTTGAAGACGGTGGTTTAACCAGAAAAGTAGGATTATTTCGTGAGTTGATAACCACAAGATTAAATAAGTGTAAAACCATGGATGAATATGTGAATAAAACAATTTCAATCTCCAATCGTCTGAGAAATACTTGTTTTGAAACTGTGGATGAATGGATTGCAACTTTAATTTTAGATGCACTACCAGAGAAATACTCGCCAATGATTACGGGCTAAATTTCGGGAATATCCTTTACAGTAGTTAACGTTAAAGTAAAGATTCTACAGGACGTGACGAATGAACCAGTTTCTAATGCTTCAGAAAAAGAAACAGCGTCGGCTTTATACTCTAAGTACAAGAAGAAGAAGCCAGCAAGATGTTTCAAATACCAGAAAATTGGACATATTGCTTCGCAGTGTAACGAAAAGTTAAGTAGAAAAGAAAAGAAGCATGTGAATTCTAGTAGTCTTTAGAGAAAGACTACCCATGAAGGTAAAGCATTTTCTGTTTTTTACTCTTAATGAAGCGAGTGACGATCCTGCAGAATGTTTTCTGGATTCAGGAGCAGCTGTGCACATTTCCAAAACTCCGTCAGGTTTGTATGATGTTCAGTCAAGGACTGACATTGGAATTTCCACAGTTGACGGATCTAGGTTAAGGTGTGAACTCTCAGGAAAAGTGGATCCTAATTTGTTTCTGAATGGGGAAAAGGAAACTGTTACTGCTCACGACATACATTACGTAAATAATATTGCCACTAATTTGTAGTCAGTAAGAAACATAGTAAAGAAGGGTAACAAAGTTATTTTCGATATAAAGGGAGCCGAAGTGATAGACTCTTGTGGTGATATTGTAGTTACTGCAAGTAATGTAAGAGGTATTTACATCGTGAATACAGTTAAAAATACTGCTGAAACAGGAAATCGCTCTGTTTATGCTGCAAAAGGTTTCTTGTGGCATAGGAGATTTGGACATTTGAATAGGAAAAGTAGGACTTTACTGTAGAATATGGAGACTGGGATGAAAAATTATGGAATGAACAATGTCCAATGTGAAGTGTGTTTGCAAGGGAAGAAGGCTAGATTGCCATTTAAATCAAGTCAGAGTAGATCTACCGAAGTTTTGCAACTCATACACTCAGATCTCTGTGGACCTATGGGGAATAAATTCTTAGAAGGTAGCTCCTATTTCCTGACATTCATAGATGATTTTTATAGATACATGTAAATTTATTTTCTAAATAGCAAAGACCAATTGAATGATGTATTTGTTGCTTATTGCAAAATAGTCGAAAGACGGACTGGGAAGAAAATTAAAATTATTAGGTCAAATAATGGATCAGAATATGTAAACAGACGGTCTGAGGAACAGTTGAATGGAATGGGTATAAGGCATCAGACTACCATTCACTACAGCCCTCCTCAGAATGGAGTTGCAGGACGAGCCAACAGAAATATTGTAGAAAAGACAAGAAGTATGTTAAGCGATGCTGAGGTGCCTAAGTGTTTTTGGGCAGAGACTGTGTCAAGACCTGTATATTTAATTAACAGATCAGCTACCAAAGCTGTGAGATACAAGACACCTTATGAAGTATAGACTGGGAAAAAAACAGTTCAAATGGCTCTAAGTACTACGGGACTTAACATCTGAGGTCATCAGTCCCCTAGACTTAGAACTGCTTAAAACTAACTAATCTAAGGACATCACACACATCAATGCCCGAGGCAGGATTCGAACATTCGATCATAGGAGTAGCGCGTTTCCGCACTTAAGTACCTAGAACTGCTAGGCCATAACGCCCAGCGACTGGGAAGAAACCGGATCTAAAGCACTTAAAAGTCTTCAAGTGTGAAGCCATGCTTCAGATTCCTAAACCATTAAGAGGAAAACGCGATGCAAAATCTCAAAAATATGTTTTTGTTGGTTACTGTTACGATTCAAAAGGCTACAGATTTTATAACCCTGTGAATAAGAAGATAATAAGTAGTAGAGATGTAGTATTTTTACAGGATTATTTACATAAAATAAAGGAAAGTAGTCAAAATGATACAGTAATGCAACCAAGATACAGTAATGCAACCAAGCATAATGAGTGATATTGCTGAAACAGAGATGAAATTGAATCAGAGGAAGGCGAGAATAAAGAAGAAGCCGATGTGCTAACTGAGAATCAAATTGAGGAAGAAGATTCAACAGAGGAAGTCAGTTTAAGGCGGTCTTCACATATAGCAAAACCAAAAGAATACCAAGAGTATGAAATGTATGCTCCCCAAAAAATCAACAATGAACCAATTACAGTTGATGAAGCCTTAGCAAGTTTAAATGCACAAGATTAGAGAAAGGCTACTGGAAAGGAGTTGCAATCTTTTGTGGATAATTGTGTTTATGAATGGATTGACATTGCAACAGGGCGGTAAATAATTAAGTGAAGTGCGGTTGAGGTGCTCACATGAATGTGCATATACAAATGTTGATTAAAAAATGTTATTGCAAATGTTGGCTCCCACGTAAGCCTGAGGGGATAATTTCCCCACTTGGTGCTTTAGTACACTGTCCACACCCACGCATTAGTTACAGTTTTTGAATAAATTATTCACTCAGACATAAGTACAGTTTATGCTAGGGAACAAGAATTAGGCGATTATGATAGTAAAATCAATTTTTTATGACACAGTTCAATCACCATTTATTGGCGTTGTCTTTTTCTTTCATACAATGAAATTAGCACTGGGGAGACGGTATACAGTTTTACTTTAATAATAATTTGACTCCGAGGCCCCAACAGCAGTAATGTAGGATGCTATAAACGAAAATTATTCAAATAATTCGAACAGAACAACAAGTCCCACTGTCCTCTTTGTTCTAGCACTTTTGGCGCGAAATCACAGATCGCCACATGTTGGCTTACGACGATGTATACCTCGTAAATCGTACTCACACAAATAATCGTAGCACTTCCAGTTCACCAAATATACGCTTGCGCACTTGCGCTATTAAACAATACTCTTTGTGGAAATAAATCGGGGCGAGAAGAAATTCTCAGACGACCAAATGGGCCACCCTCAAGTGGGACTCGCTCGCCATCCACCCTCCAAAACGACTGACCAACGACTCACCCCTCGCCAAGATGGCCGCTCGCTTCCATAGGCTCGTCAACCCCCTCGTTATGCAAGTACCAATCTCACCAGTTAAGGTTATGAATTTCGATACATACATCCCTCGACAGAAAGAAGTATATCATCGGAAATGCGCTAAAAGGTACATCCTATTTACTATATTACATTAATTTCTAGGATTATTTTATTACCCATAAATCAAGTTTTTGTTTTTGCAAAAGTACGCCACTTAGCGCAAATTTGTTTGATTACATCTGTTCTGCAAAGTCTTAAATAGAACTCCATATATCACCGTTTTTAGTCGTAATCTATAGCGATCTAAACGTTGCGCTGCTCAAAATCTACATATCTAAAATAATTAATTAATTATGGATGATAAATGCTAATCATAATTTGCAAACAATGAAAACTATTGCAAGTTAAGTGTATAGTATAACTTAACTAGTTTAAAATACGTCTGATTCCACCCAAGATATTATACAGTAATGAATTTTCTATTGAATTTTATAAACAATTTTCCCTCAAACTTTGTTTATTGCTCTTTACAGGCTTAATTGTTTATGAATTTTAATATATGACTATGGCACTCGATCCGCTATGACAAAATGTTTTAATGAGTGCTCGCTCGTCCCTGTAAGTTGTTATTTACTATTTTTATTAATCTTTCAGCATTCGTGATATTAACCGATTTTGAAGTTACTATAACTTTTTCGTCTCGTGGCTTGAAATAAAGATCGATCTTTCAGAAGGTGCATATTGCTGACCACAATCCACTGCCGCATCGCTCTTCACCGCAAGTTACATAGCTTTCGCGTAATGCGCGAAAAACCTAACAATGCCCCAAATTTTGGGCCACTATGCCGCCCGGCCGCGACAGGCCGACCGTTGCAAGTATCGCGTGGGCGCGCCATGCGCTTCCGGGAATGGCGCTCCATGTAACGCGCTCGCTCGCCACAACGCAATCCTTGAATACTAGAAATATTCATCTAGCAACGAGGGTTTGTACCGTCACAACATGTTGAAAATAAAAAGCCACTAAGAACAAGCTGGATGCTTAATATTAAAAATCCTGAGAGTGCAGTTCCTAAAATTCAAAGCCAGATTGGTAGTTAAAGGATATTCCCAGAAAAAAGGAATAGATTAAAATGAAACTTTCTCACCAGTGGTCAAGTATTCGTCATTAAGATACCTTTTAGCTACTCCAGTAAGGGGAGACTTATTAATTCGTCAAATGGATGTGAAAAAAGCCTACCTGAATGGAAGGCTGGAAGAGGAAATATGTGTGATTCTACATGTTGAAGTTAAGCGACCCTATCAAGGGAAAAGGAGAATATGGCATTTGAACAAAGGCATATATGGATTAAAGCAAAGTGGCCATTGCTGGAATAAATGTTTGCATAAAACTTTGATAAAACTAGGCATGTTACAGTCAAAG
Organism: Schistocerca gregaria; assembly: GCF_023897955.1. Lineage (NCBI taxonomy): Eukaryota > Metazoa > Arthropoda > Insecta > Orthoptera > Acrididae > Schistocerca > Schistocerca gregaria. Next base: position 129,286,364 of record NC_064921.1, on the reverse strand, counting down.
GCAGATCGAAGTATATATCATAATAGGAGCAATAAAGACATTGCAATCATGGCCCTAAGGGTAGATGATTTTTTTATTTGGACCAATAGTGAAAACCAGATGGACTTTTTTTAAAAAACAGTTACAGTCAGAATTTAATATCCATGATTTAGGGGAAATTAATCAATATGTAGGTATAAAGATTCTAAGAAGTGCCAGCAGAGAAGGATTATGGCTTGATCAATCTCTGCACACAAGGAAAACCTTAGAAAAGTGTAATATGGAAAATTGTAAACCTTTTTCTACTACTATGGAAATGATACAAAACTGCTAAAAACTGATGATGACAAGAAATGTAAAGACTGTGTACCCTATTTGGAAGCTGTAGGAAGTCTACTGTACTTAGCACAGAATTCCAAACCAGACATTGCATTTGCCACAACTGCAGTAAGCTAGTTTGCAGTGATCCGAGAGGAAAGCACTGGATGGCAGTCAAGAGAATATTCCGATATTTAAATGGAACTGCTGATTACAAGTTAAAATATTCTAAAACTGGAAATCTAAATTTGGAAGGATGCAGACTGGGGAAATGTCCTGGAATGCAGACACTCCTTCACTGGAAGTTGTTTTAGACTAATGGGAGAATTGTTATGATGGTCATGTAAGAGACAAAGAACTGTTGCTTTGAGTACTGTAGAAGCTGAATATATGGCCTTATCCTCCACTATCCAAAAAGCTCTTTGGATCTGTACACTGATCAGTGAAATAGAATCTCATCCAAAGTTAAATCCAACTGTGGTAGTTTATCTTAGAAGGGAGATTAAGGAAAGGAAAACCTAAGTTTCTAGAATTTGTAGACTTAGAGAAAGCTTTCGACAATGTTGACTGGAATACTCTCTTTCAAATTCTAAAGGTGGCAGGGGTAAAATACAGGGGCGGAAGGCTATTTACAATTTGTACAGAAACCAGATGGCAGTTATAAGAGTCGAGGGGCATGAAACGGAACCAGTGGTTGGGAAGGGAGTGAGACAGGGTTGTATCCCCTCCAGAATCTTAATCAATCTGTATATTGAGCAAGCAGTAAAGGAAACAAAAGAAAATTTGGAGTAGGTATTAAAATTCAGGGAGAAGAAATAAAAACTTTGAGGTTCGCCGATGACATTGTAATTCTGCAAGATACAGCAAAGGACTTGGAAGAGCAGTTGAATGGAATGGACGGTGTCTTGAAAAGAGGATATAAGATGAACATCAACAAAAGCAAAACAAGGATAATGGAATGTAGTCGAATTAAGTCTGGTGATGCTGAGGGAATTAGATTAGGAAATGAGACACTTAAAGTAGTAAAGGAGTTTTGCTATTTGGGAGCAAAATATATGATGATGGTCGAAGTAGAGAAGATATAAAATGTAGACTGGCAATGGCAAGGAAAGAGTTTCTGAAGAAGAGAAATTTGTTAACATCGAGTATAGATTTAAGTGTCAGGAAGTCATTTCAGAAAGTATTTGCATGGAGTGTAGCCATGTATGGAAGTGAAACATGAACAATAAATAGCTTGGACAAGAAGAGAATAGAAGCTTTCGGAATGTGGTGCTACAGAAGAATGTTGAAGATTGGGTGGGTAGATCACGTAACTAATGAGGAGGTATTGAATAGGATTGGGGAGAAGAGAAGTTTGTGGCACAACTAGACTAGAAGAAGGGATCGGTTGGTAGGACATGTCCTGAGGCATCAAGGGATCGCCGGCCGCAGTGGTCTAGCGGTTCAGGCGCTCAGTCCGGAACCGCGCGACTGCTATGGTCGCAGGTTCGAATCCTGCCTCGGGCATGGGTGTGTGTGTGATGTCCTTAGGTTAGTTAGGTTTAATTAGTTCTAAGTCCTAGGGGACTGATGACCACAGATGTTAAGTCCCATAGTGCTCAGAGCCATTTGAACCATTTGAACCATCAAGGGATCACATATTTAGTATTGGAGGTCAGTGAGGAGGCTGAAAATCGTAGAGGGAGACCAAGAGATGAATACACTAAGCAGATTCAGAAGGATGTAGGTTGCAGTAGGTACTGGGAGATGAAGGAGCTTGCACAGGATAGATTAGCATGAAGACCTGCTTCAAACCAGTCTTAGGACTGAAGACCCCAATGACAACAACAAAAACGTGTGGTAGTTTGTGACAAAATGGAAGCTATTAAACTTGCAACAAATAATGTCACCAATGTAAGATCCAAACGTATTGACATAAGGCATCACGTTATAAGATATCATGAGGAACAGGGATATGTCCTCAATTATCCTCAGTTACGTATGCACAGAAGAAATGTTATCTGATCTCCTAAGCAGGCCTCTTAGTAAGGATAAATTTCAAAATCTGGTGAAACATTATGGTTTAACCTGGGATGTATACCGTTGACTATCTGATAAATATTTGTTCAAGGGGGAGTGTTGGGGATATGTAAACAAAAATTTTCCAACGTGCATAGCGGCGCACAAGATATGATGTGCAGAGTGCATTAGACTCTGTGGAATGTACATGTTCTGTGTTTGTTGATGGTCATCGTAAGATATTTGTGTAGCCAAATGTATTAATATGTGCTGTGTGAATAAAGCAAAGCTTTATTTGGTCCCTTAAGTAGTTGTTACATGTCATTTAGCTCCTTTAATCTGCATAAACTACAATACATCTGTGGTTTACCTAATTCGAAACAGGCAAAAGTCAGGATAGCTCCCTTCAAAATGACATGGCTGATTTCCTCTCAGTATTTCCCAACGTGAGCTCATGCTCCGTCTCTTAAGATCTGCTCGACGACAGAACGTGAAACCCAATTTTTCTTCGTTGCATATTCATGTAACTTGTACTGAAATGCTTAGCACTCATTTCCTCTGTTTATTCTTTAGTAACTAAACTGTTGATCTGTTTAGAATGTGGTGACTTATTTTAGGTAGAGAGGTACCTTGTGTTGACACAAAGCCTTCATTATTTTCAGTTCATTCTCGAATAATTACATTGAGTATTTGGTTCATCCTGAAAAAAAAGGAACTAAATTTATGTTATTATGTCGGCAGATATGATACCGCAACATTAGTGAAGGCGTCCTGGAGTCCTCGCCAAGGATGTATCAGTAGAAGTGAAAAAATAGCAGTGTTACAAAAAACTGTATAATGTACAAAACACATTGTAGGTAGATAGGATGTCAAATGTTTTGGTTGCGCCGAGGCGAAACTATTTCATTAAAGTACCAAAACACAAAAGACAACTTCCTATTAGTGTTTATACTCAAGATTTTCTGTATCTAAATTAGGATCGTCCAGTAATAAGACAAGTAATTGTGGCATTAAGTGCACTTGTATCCCATAACTCCGCTGAAATCTTGAAGATGAAATTCGATTAAGATAAACGTAGTGCCTCTGAAAGCTCTTCATTAATGTGCATTATACACGTTATTAAAATAGTGAAACAATAGTAACAATATTAATATCGCATTTTTTGCAAAAACACTCTAAAACACACATGCATGATCAAGAGACGCAAGCAATTATAGTGAAAGGATAAACCTCGTTTATCCCTATCCATCAACGTTGCAAAAGAACAAATTTCGACGTAAGCAGCAAGTCGTAAAAATTTCTATCCGTCGTCAATTTATGGATAAAATCAGAAGAAAAACTAGTGAACTTCACTAATGGCGAAATTCGGAAAGCAGAAAACAACATTCAATTGCCAATACGCAGATTACACTGAAATCTATTTTCGAGAGCAATGAGGTTAGCGTTGGAATTTGTACGATGTTATTAAAGGGTAAATTATTACTCCACGTTTTCTGAATATTATCTCACCTTCAGACATATGTACAAGAACTGCAATTCAGCAAAACAAGCAGTTTAAAAATAAATATAGTTTTCAGATTTTAAGGTACCGAGCTTTAATAGAAAGTTTCCAAACATGAGTATGCATGCAGCTTTCAGTACAATGGGTGTCTCACATTAGTACACAAAAAATAAAATTGTTTAATATTTGCAAGATTCAAATTCTCATTCAGCTGTCGAGATGTAGGATTTCAGTGAACCAAAAGGACGCACATGATTCCTTCCGAGTTCCTTGCTTATATTAACTATTACATTTCTAATGAAATCGGTAGTTTATATTGCTATGACACTGTTTTACGAGCTTTCCGTAACTAAAAACGAGTAAGAAAACGTGTTGAAATATCTGCATATGTTTAAGTTTATTATTGCAAGAAGAAACACAGAGATCCCTAGCTTACTTAATACAAGCAGCTACAAGTTTCAGTTAACACCAATTGAGGAAACGAAGTTTATTTAATAGACTGTACCTCAATCAGATTCATTTTTCAAATGACAGTGTATTTCCTTCCTTAGTGTACATGGAGCAAATGTCAACTGCTAACACAAGAATTTAAATAAGAAAAACTGGAAAGGTGTCGCAAGATGCATTAGAATAAGACTAACACAGTTAGCACATTGGAAAGAAAATATAGCAAAGAAATGCTTGCGCGACAGCTCGACTTTTTATTTTTTGTTTTTAAAAAGACTGAAGACAGTGACAGGATGGACAGGAGTGTAAATAAACGTAAGAGATAAAGTTATTTTGACAACTCCAACAAAGTTTCCAACATCGCCTTCCGAAATATCTGACAAGAAAGGTTTACAATCTCTTTGTATTAACAGTCTTACTTAAAGGAGCTATGACTAACGATGGACCTTCCCTCAGCGGGCCGGCTTGCGTGTCTCAGTGCTGCAGATAGGCAAAACACAGGTGTAACCAGAGTCGTGGGGCAAAGAGGATTCTAAAACAATTTTAACTTAATCTAAATGGCAGACCCTCCATTCACACCTGATCCTGCCTCATACTGTAGATGTGCGAACATTGCACCTTTGATGTCAAATTAATTAATTAAACTGGTTAAATACCCCCTCTGTACCTGACTCTCCCTTCCTTCCCCATGCCCACCACCACCAACACCAACAGAACAAATGGCATGAAGAAAGCTCAGTCTGACCTGAGCTGTTTGTGCCAAAGGACAGAAAATAGTCCATTTTCTTTATCGGTGTATCATCCTGTTCAAAATTAATGGGAAAGGCTCATCATTCTCTGATGTTTATTTAATTTTGACAGATGCAGCAGCTCTTGTAAAATACTATGAAAACAGTGACCTTTAAGAACTAATTAAACACACAAACATTACGCTTTTTTCCGATCATGTGTGCAGTGCAGCCATGAAATGGACATTAGCATCAACATAAACGCTCGCCACACATAATTACACTAGTATAGATTACAACCATAGCAAAACAGAGGTCTTTTTTGTTGTAGATCACAGATATCGTTAAGAAATGGGTGGTGAATAACCGTGAGAAATGGAACTTACACCACTTTACACTGATCAAACTTGCAGAAATTGAAGCAAATCACACATACAGCGAAAAGACGGCAGATAAAAACATCACAATACACAGTGCTATATATCGCCAAAGAAAAAATATAACCACATGCTTTGAGGAACCTTTGCATCTTTCATGCGAGTGGAGCACTTCCTTGTTGTTGTTAAACACAAGCTGAACTTATAGGTACTGTGAAAGTAACAGTTGCTGCTGTGGGCTGAAGTCAGCTTGAGTCAGAGTCAAGCAGACTAATGACATAGTTCTGTGTGTTACTGCCAGAGGACAGCACCACATGGTCAGCTCCATGGTAGCTGGTAGCCAGCAGCCAGCAAAAGGCAATGTGGTTATGGGAAACGTCTTTTAAATTTGGTCCCTCAGTGGCCTGCTGGGCTCTGTGAACAGCTGGAATCCTGTAAAGACCTACGCTGTTGGATTTCTTTTTTGTTGCTATCCCACCACCTGCATTGTTCACTCAGTTGGCAGCTGCCTCAAAAACGCCTCACAAGAAAGGTGATATCATCCTGCATGCAGAAATCATGACTAGTAAATGCAGACCAGACTTTTTTTTGTCCATGCCCCAACAATCCACAGACAAATAGTTCATCTTTGATATTTGTTGGTGTCTTGTGGCCATTGTATTGGTCTCTCTTTGAAATGGTCTGTCGACGTGTAGCAGTTGTATCAAAGATATTTCCTGCAAGGAGTACTCACTTAACCATGTATGTCCCACATTCTGTATGGGTGCTCATCCCTTGTGTACCAACCCATCCCTCCAGCATGTTTGAGCCAGCAGATCTGTGGCACAAGCTTCAATGTTCTTCTTAGAAAGACCGACAACGAATGGTGCGTTTCCTGTTTCTGCAAACATGTGCTTGCTTCAGAGGTATACAGTTACATTTCTTGGGAATTACCAAAGTGCTGATTATGGCTTTGATGTAGCTGACAACCTGCATTCCATTGTGAACTGATGAATGCCACAAAGACACACCTGGAACACTGAACTTGTGAACGACACCTGTCCCAGAGCATTGTGTGTCAGCTGTGATGTAACCCACATGATGTTTTCTGGTGCGGACTTGTGAACATCAACAACTACATTCCTGGAAGTTAGATCTTGTAAACAATACCCGTCCACAGACGATTTTATAAAAGCTTAGATGTATCCAAGAACAGATTTTTCCAAGAATAGGTTTTTTACAGGAGGGCTAGTAAAGACATTCCTGGAAGAACTACTTGCAGTTTCGTTGCACTGTGTGGGACCACAACACATAATGTGTCTGAGCTTTCTGATCACAGTAGGGTTTTCCCTTGTGTAAGCATTCCGATTGGTTCTCAGCGAATTAGTGATGGAGCCTCGGTATAGATTTCTCCAAGTAGATGGAATGCCAATATTCCAACGAAATCGACACTTGCACCTGTAACATTATGCTATCAAAAGTATCCAGAAACCTGTTAGTGGATATTAATATGAATTACAACATATACATTCCTAACTTACTTTATCCTGACTTTGAAATGTAGATTTCCAAAGCTGTAGTTTTTAATGAATCCCCAGCAACGTTCAGTTAAACCCAATTTTCAAAGTGGTCCAAATGGCTCTGGGCACTATGGGACTTAAAGTCTGACGTCATCAGTCCCCTAGAACTTAGAACTACTGAAATCTAACTAAGGACATTACACACATCCATGTCCGAAGCAGGACTCGAATCTGCAACCATAGCAGTCACGCAGTTCCACACTGAAGCGCCTAGAACCGCTCGGCAAACTCAATTTTCCTACCAATGTTATATAGTTATTAACACAACAGTGTTAAGTACCCAATAGATGGTCATGTGTAAATGTAATTTGTCCTAAATATCGAAATCATCTCGCCATAGATCCTCTTTTACCTTTACCTGTTCTTTTGTATTTTAATCTTGACAACTGTTTAACTGCCTATTATCCAGATTTTGCGATAGTATTCGTACCTGCCTGAAAGGCTGTCTTCTGAATTGTGTGGTTGATATATCTCAGAAAGTCTCATAGTACGTAGCCAGTCTCACTGATTCTACACATAAACTTGTACATTCGTTTTGTCACGTTTTCCCCCTAACGATTTTAAAAATTTCACTAGAATGTTATCGATCCATTCGGCTTTATTTTTATCTCAAGTCTTCCAGAGAACGTTTAAATTCTCTATTACTCGATCCTCTCATTGACTCCAATTTCTTCTTCTGCCAGCTGGTGCCGATCTCTAATGAAAGAAGCAGATCGGCTAGGAGCAAGCAACTGGATACTTTACAACACATTTCGTAAACAAAGGACTCTGTCAATCATTTTCACAGAGAAAGTCCTTTCTGGGATATTTCGGACACAGCTCTCTATCATTCCTGTTGTTAACAAACCAATAAGCCCTTTCTACTGCCGCCTCCAGTATTAATCTGGCTATCTCCCCAAAAATCAGAACACTCTGCTGCTAATGCTGAACAGTTTCTCTCACACAAACAATACTTAAGCAGCAGCCTCCAATAATAATACGGGCGTTATTTGCTGTCTGTCTTTCACCCAATGGTAAAGAATTTGCCACAGCATGTATATACTGCTCAAATAAAAAGCTTGTGTTCTTTTGTGTGGTTTTGCAAGGACACAGAAGCAGTGAGAGCATTATTCTAGGTCCTTTCCAGGGTTCGTACATCTTCTGGTGGATGTGTAACGTCTTCTAAAATATCACTGTTCAACTGAGAGGCAAATTTCACGAAATCGAAAGATGAGCTTCCGCTAAGATCCTAGAGACATGAACGCTTTAGGTGCGGTACAGACAGATGAATTTTTTTAAAAATATCCCGACTTCTATATAATATAGAGAAATCAACTGCTGTTACAGAATTTCTCTCATATGACACTCACAATAGTGATCGTCAGAACTGATTCGATTACGAGCATCCTCGGTTGCAGTCCACTTTTGTAAAGGGGATAGGAATAATGGATGGCATTAAACCACCATCAGCATGTTCGCATAACGTGTGTTCTGCACTGGCACTTTGTGTGCCGTCGTCTGATTCACCAGAAATATGGAAAGATGGTCTGCCGATCAGAAAATTGAATTGCTCGTCAGAAATGTGTGTTAAACGCTCTGATCCATAAAACAAATAGACTATATCTCTAGCTCTAGACGGCTGTTCAGTTTTGGAAAACGGCTTACGCCCTTTTAGGAGACAGTATTCCTTCCTATTCAGACTATGAATACCTACTTTCTTTCCACAAACAATACGAGACTGGAATAGAAGGGAGAGCCGATATAGGTACTCAAGGTACCCTCCACCACAAACTGGCAGGTAGCTTGCGGAGTATGGATGTAGATGTAGATGTTTAATCCATGAACACAGAATCGCGTCACTGAAAAGGTGTGAACCAAAACAGCACAATTCAGTGTTGAGATTGGAGATGTTACAACATGGGTAAAATACGGAATGTTTGTGCGGGAATTGTGGCTGAATTGGTGGTCGTTGATGTACATTTTCACTGTCCTTGGATGGTTGTTACACGCTGTAATCCATTGTCACTACAGCTCATCAGAACAGCACTTTTATTGTTATTTTTCTTTTTTTCATTTTTTGAGGTCATCAGTCTCCTGTTTTGATGCGGCTCGCTATGAACTCCTCTCCTGTGCCAACCCCTTCATCTCATAGTAGCATTTGCAACCTATGTCCTCAATTATTTGCTGGATGTATTCCAGACTCTGTCTTACTCTAAAGTTTTTGCCCTCTACAGTACCCTCTATTACTATGGAAGTCATTCCCTGATCTATTAGCAGACGTCCTATCATACTGTCCCCTTCTTCTTTTCAGTGTTTTACACATATTCCTTTCCTCTCCGATTCTGCGCAGAACCTCCTCATTCCTTGCCTTATCAGTCCACCTAATTTTCAACATTCGCCTGCAGCTCCACATCTCGAATGCTTGGATTCTCCTCTGTTCCGATTCTCCCGTAGTCCATGTTTCACAACCGCAATTCTTTGTTCCAATTACGCTTATTTATGCTGAATTCTGCCCCTGTTCTGATCTATCCTACTTCAAACACATGTACACGTACATCATTAATGATATGTTCTGGCCTTCAGCAGCAGCTTGGATGCATGAGCTGTTCAACTTACTGTGCGATAATTTTCATACTTGTCAGCTCTTGCAGAATTTGGAATTTTGTGGATGATATTTTCCTGAAAGTGAGACACTATGTTTCCCGACTCGTACAATTTTCACACCACCGAGAATAGACGTTATTTCCCACTCCCCCAATGATTTTACTAATGCTAATAGTATGCTATCTATTCCTTATGCCTTATCTGATCTTAAGTCTTCCCAGGTTCTTTCAATTACTGATTCAAAAGCTCAATACCCTATTTCTTCTAAATTCACTCCTGTCTCATCTTCTACCACATCACACAAATTTTCGTCCTCATAGTGACCTTCAATGTACTCTTTCCACCCATCCACTCTCTTCTTGGCTTTTAGCAGTGAAATTCCAGTTGCACTCTTCCATTCTGAGTCATTCCTTCAGACAATCATTTATTTTATGATTCCTTCACCTTTTCCTTGCGTCGCAGGTTCGCTGAGCTTCCTGTTTATTTCATTCTTCAGCGACTTGTATTTCTGTATTCCTTTATTTCCCTGAACGTTTTTGTACTTTCTTCTTTGATCTATTTCTTCTGCTATCCATGGTTTCTTCGCAGATACCTTCTTTGTTTCTATGATTTCCTTTCCAACTTCTGTGACTGCCGTTTTATAGATGTCCATTCCTACTGTAATGCCTACCGAATTATTCCTTAACCCAGTATGTATAACGTTAGAGAACTTCATTAGTACTTCCGTATCCCACATCTTTACGTACTGTTTCTTGCTGCTTAGTCTGTTAATCCTCAGCCTACTCTTCATTACTACTAAATTGTGATCATCCATATCCGCTTCTGGGTTTGCCATACAACCCAGTATCTGATTTGGGAATCTGTCTGACCATGATCTAAACTAAATGAAATATTCCCGTATATCCTGGTCTTTCCAAACTATACTCCCTCCTCATGTGACTCTTGAACAGCGTATTCGCTATTAATAGCTGAAATTCATTACCGAACTCAATCAACTGTTCCTCTTCTCTCACTCCTAGCACCAATCGCACAGTCTCCTATAACCCTTTCTACTATTCCTTCCCCTAAAAGCTCATTCCAGTCCCTATGACTTTTAGATTTTCATGTCAACTTACGAACCGTATTATCCGTTCAATATTCTAATATACTTTCTGTCTCTTCACCTTCAGCTTGGGACGTCGGCATCTTTACCCGAACCCATTGGTGTTGGTTTGCTGTCGATTCTCGTGAGAACAACCCTGCTGCTATTAATATTACCCTACACTAATCTGGACAGAAATCCTTGCCTTCTTTCTATTTTATTCACTGACCATCTTTATATCTACATTCAGCCTTTACGTTTCCCTTTTGAGACTTACTAGCTGCCCTAGTACCACTCAAGCTTCTGGCATACCACGCCATTAATCGTAGAAAGTTATCCTTTCATTGGTTATTCTTTTTCTCATGGTCACCCTCCCCCCTCCACAGATCCGAATGGGGGCTGTTCTAGAAACTGATGCCAATGGAAAGATCGGCATGACACTTCTTAAATAAATGTCACTTGTTCTGTGGATAAATATTATGTGTCTTTAATGAAGGGTTTCCATTGCGTTCTACTTTCTGCTTTCTCATGCTGTTCTTCCGCCCTTAGGGGCAGTTTCCCACCTCATGGGCAAGAGAGTGCCTTGCATCTATGTGTGCTCATCTGCTCTGACAAGGCCGTTGGCAGAATCAGAGTGACTTCGTATGCCGGAAATTTTCGGCCGCAAAAGCTGAGTTTTATTCAAAATTTAAGTAGTGGCAGAGTTAGTATACACGAAAGAGAACGTTGTGTTCACTAACCAGAGACGGTGCCACTAGAGCACGAGTGCACTTAATTGTAATGTATTTTGATCCTGTGTTGTTATATATTACTAAAAACGCTTTTACACATACATCGTTAATGACATGTTCTGTTATGGAAGACGATAGTATGATCTATTTTATAGTGCGCAAGAATCGAATTTCAAACGAATTCCTAGACATCATGGAGGAATTAAAACATTTATTTATAGGTGAGAAAGTGTGGTGGTGAGACGTGAAATTCTCCTATTTCGGTAAATTTTTTATCGATGTAAGTACAAAGTTGTGTGATTTGGCTTGGATGCTTTATGTGAGATGTGAATCGTTCAATTCCCTGTCTCAAATGTGGGTTACGTACAGTTTTTCGCAAAATAAACGCCTATATGCCTGTCAATTGGCTTTCAATCAGTAGAATGGTAATTACACATTCTTACACAGTCACATCCAGATAGAAATGAATGTGCTGGCATGTTCAGTGCTCATTATTGTGTGTAAAACTCACTTTGCTAACAGACGTACTATTCTGCCAATTAATTTCCTGGTAAGCAATAGGTACGCTTCTACAGGGCTTTATTCTGAGAGAAACCCATGTCTGCAGGCTCGTACTCATTTGGGATGCAGTGGTAAGAAGAAGTATTTTGCTATTGTTGACTGGGTCAGTCTTCCCAGTGTATCTCACATAGTTGTATCAGAACGTTTCGCTTAGCAGGTGTGAGGATGTGAAGCACATCCTTCGACATCCTGGTACTGATCCCAGTGACATTCAAATGTCGAATCCATCTGAGAAGGATGAAGAAGGATAGGGCCGCTTTTGCGACTCTGGAGTTATTAACAGTCTAATGCCTTGACTTTTGAGTAAAAGCAGACAGCAAAAATAGCTGCTGAAAGGGATCCCCTGCAGTACCAGTTCTCTCTGCTGTAAGTATTGTTCAAGGGAGAGAAATCATTTATAACTAACAATAGAGTTTTCCTATATCTGGACAGATAGCCATATTATTATTGCAGGCTGCAGTTCAAAGGGCTTCCCTGTTTACTGAGAAAAGGAAGGGAAGACAACTGTGTCCGAAATGTCCCAGGAAGGACTTTGTCTGTGAATATGATTGCATAAGTGTTTTGTTTATGAATGGAAGAAGACCGCTAGCTACGTATCACACGCAAGCGTTCGAAAAACTTCAGTTGTTTGCCCCTAAAAATCTACATCTGCCATTCTGTACCAGCGCCAGCTGGTGGAAGAAGAAACTGGAGGATACAGCATTAAAGTCAGAATTTCAACAACCTCTGGAAGACTTGAGGTATAAATAAAGGAGAATAGATAAGTAACATACCATTGGAATTTCTAAAATCATTAGGGGAAAAGGCGACAAAACGACTATTCAAGTTGGTGTGTAGAATCAATGAGACTGGCGTTACACCATCAGACCTTCGGAGAAATGGCAGTCATACAATTCTGAAGCTAAAAAGAACAGGCAGGTGCAAAAATCTGTCGTTCAATCAGGCGCACGTCTCATGCTGCTTAACTGCTGACATGATCAACATACAGAAGAATGGGAAAAAAACTGAGGACATGATTTCGGTATGTAGGACAAATTAATTTACACATAATCATCTATGAGGTACGTGCCAGAGTTATGGTAATAACAATGTAACAGTGATTGGAAAATCGATTTCACTGAAGGCTCGTTGAAAACTACAGCCTTCGAGATATACATTTCAAAGTCACGATGCAGTTATTTAGGAATGTATATGTCGTGATTTATATTAATAATTGCTAATAGGTGTTTCGACAGCATAGTGTAAGAGGTGCACGTGATGATTTTGTCAGAATATTGGCGTCCCATCTACTCAGAGATATGTACATTCAAGCTCCACCGCTGATTTGGTGGGATTCAGTGGGAACTCTTTTACAGAGGGAAAACCCTACTCAGCAGTTTCAGACCTACTGGGCGCTTTTTTTCCATACACTAAAGAAACAGCAACCAGTTCTTATTCTTCTTCTTCCAGGAATGTCTTTGTCAGCGTTCACGACTCCTCCTCGAAAAAACCTTTTGTCAGCTACATCAAAGTTTGTGTGGAATTCTCTGGGATTGGATGTTTTTCGCAAGATTCATGTTCCAGGAATGCAGTTGTTGGTGCTCACCAGTCCATCCCGAAAAACCTGTTATCAGCTGTATCAGAGCTGGCACAAAGTCCTCTGGGGCAAGTGTTTGTTGACAAGTTCAGTGTTCCAGGAATGTCTTTGTGAGTATTCACCACTCCATCGCAGTAAACCAGTTGTCAGCTACATCAAAGCCGAGGTCAGCATCCTACTGTTTGCCATACAACTTTTCTGGATACCTTTGAAGCAAGTACTTGTTTCTGGAGCCAGGAAAAGCTCCCTATATTCTCGGTCTTTCTACGAAGGCCTTTGAAGCTTCCACTACAAACCTCCTGGCTCAAACGAGCTGGGGCATGGGGTGCTTCACAAGGGAAGCTCATTTTTCAGACTCAATGTAGGAGATATATTGTTAAGTGAGTACTCTGTCCATAAAAAGTCTTTGATGGAACTGGTAGACAGTGACAGACGGCTTCATATTGAGACCAACACAACGTCCACAAGATGCTGCGAGAGGAGAGGTCCGCAAAGACTGATCACGGCTCAGCCGCACAGAGCAACATTGTCTTTCTAGGAAGGCCTTTGACGTAGTCATGACTGAGCGAAAGTTACAGTTCGTTCTGGGAAATGCTTATAACGATATGCAGGTGGACACCTACTGATAAAGAAACAATCCACCAGCGCATGTCTCTAGAGAAATACAGTTGTTTACAGAGGTGAGCGGGGACAACGGAAGAAGAAAGAAAATAAAAGACCTGTCGCCTCGTCGCGCCACCGTTTTCTCACTGGTGGCTGTCGGCTGCCATGCTGCGGGTCTCTGCGTTGCTGTCCGTTGGCAATAGTGCACTGAACAAATATCATTAGCTCACCTGACTCAGACACAAACAGATGTAGTGCGCAGCTATCGGCGCTTCAACATACGTAGGAGTTCAAGGAGCACTCCACCATCGTGGAAGACGCAAGTGTTCCACGATAGGAAGATGAAGGTTTATGCAAGTAATTACGTTTTATGTTCAGCGATCTTTAGTACTGTAGATTGTATTTTTTTTAGTTACAGTTTTTCCCAAATTATGTAGTTTATCGTCAGTTTCTAAGCATGTGATCAGTGTAAAGTGGTGTCTAGTTTGCTGCAGTTTTTCGTAGTACTGCAGACAGCTGCAAGCAAGGGTAAACTACAATCATTTACGAGAATGAGTTGGAGTCTCGATCCACCACACAGTTTTACTGGGCCAGAAGATTTCATATCAGTTTGCAGTCTGCTGCAGAATTAAATTTCATTCCGGTAGTATCTCATATGCTGTGACTAAGCCATGACTCCACACTTTCTTTACTTCCAGCAGGGTTACTCTTGCAAGTTTCGCAACAGAACTTCTGTGAAGTTTCGAAGGTAGGAGATGAAATGCTGGCAAAACTGAAGTTGTGTTAGGTAGCTCAGTCGGTAGAAAACTTGCCCAACAATGGCAAAGGTTTGAAGGTTGACGCTCGATTTGTCACATAGTATTAACCTGACAGGAAGATTCGTACAGCCTTTTACTTCTCTAGGACATGAAGTTCTGCTGTGTGATTTGTGGTCGTTTATGACAAAGATGGTGGCATCCTTTTGCATAAAGTTTTCCATGTTCGGATCAGGTCAGTGTGGCGGATTGCCGTCCTACAGGCTCGCGTTCGATTCCCGGCTGGGTCGGGGATTTT
Organism: Schistocerca gregaria; assembly: GCF_023897955.1. Lineage (NCBI taxonomy): Eukaryota > Metazoa > Arthropoda > Insecta > Orthoptera > Acrididae > Schistocerca > Schistocerca gregaria. The sequence goes on along the minus strand of NC_064921.1, from coordinate 129,271,269 downwards.
CTCCGCTCAGGGCCTGGGTGTTGTGTTATTTTCATCATTATTTCATCCCCATCCGGAGCGCAGGTCGCCCAATCGACCTGCAACAAGGCGGTCGGATCTGCCCCGTAAGGGGCCTCCCGGCCAATGACGCCAAACGCTCATTTCCATTTTTGTCCGGATCAGGAGGTCTGAACCACTTAGGAGGAAGTCATGAAAGAAAATATTTTGCGTTCTTCAGGCCCGATTGTAGAACATTATGTCCACTGTTTTCGTAGGTTAAAGAATTTCAGAAAGAAACGTAATATATTTTAGTTAATTGTAGTGCCCCCCCCCCCCCCCCCCATGAACCATGGACCTTACCGTTTGTGGGGAGGCTTGGTGCCTCAGCGATACAGATGGCTGTATCGTAGGTGCAACCACAACGGAGGGGTATCTGTTGAGAGGCCAGACAAACGTGTGGTTCCTGAAGAGGGGCCTTTTCAGTAGTTGCATGGGCAACAGTCTGGATGATTGACTGACCTGGCCTTGTAACACTAACCAAAGCGGCCTTGCTGTGCTCGTACTGTGAACGGCTGAAAGCAAGGGGAAACTACAGCCGTAATTATTCCTGAGGGCATGCAGCTTTACTGTGTGGTTAAATGATGATGGCGGAGATAAAATAGTCCCCCATTCGGATCTCCAGGCGGGGACTACTCAAGAGGACGTCATTATCAGGAAAAAGAAAACTGACGTTCTACGGATCGAAGTGCGGAATATCAGTTCCCTTAATCGTACACGTAGGTTAGAAATATTAAAAAGGGAAATGGATAGGTTAAAGTCAGATGTAGTAGGAAATAGTGAAGTTCGGTGGCAGAAGGAACAAGTCTTTGGTCAGGTGGGAATTCGTGGAGACACGACTTGGATAAACTGAGATAACCAGAGGTTGTACAGAGTTTCAGGGAGAGCATAAGGGAACAATTGACAGGAATGGGGGAAAGAATTACAGGAGAAGAGGAATGGGTAGCTCTGATGGGTGAAGGCAGCAGAGGTTCAAGTAGGTAAAAGGCAATGGTTAGTGGAAATCCTTGGGTAATAGAAGAAATATTGAATTTAATTGATGGAAGAAGAAAATATAAAAATGCAGTAAATGAACCAGGCAAACGTTTCAAAAATGAGATCGACAGGAAGTGCAAAATGGCTAAGCAGGGATGGCTAGAGGACAAATGTAAGGATGTAGAGGCTTATCTTACTAGGGGCAAGATAGATACTGCCTACAGGAAAATTAAAGAGACCTTTGGAGAAAAGAGAACGACTTGTATGAATATCATGAGCTCAGATGGGAACCCAGTTCTAAGCAAAGAAGGGAAAACAGAAAGGTGGAAGGAGTATATAGAGGGGCTATACAAGGGCGATGTACTTGAGTACAGTATTATGGAAATGGAAGAGGATGTAAATGAATATGAAATGGGAGATACGACACTGCGTGAAGAGTTTGACAGAGCACTGAAAGACCTGAGTCGAAACAAGGCCCCGGGAGTAGACAACATTTCATTAGAACTACTGACGGCCTTAGGAGAGCCAGTCTTGACAAAACTCTACCATCTGGTGAGCAAGATGTATGAGACAGGCGAAATATCCTCAGACTTCAAGAAGAATATAATAATTCCAATCCCAAACAAGGCAGGTGTTGACAGACGTGAAAATTACCGAATTATCAGTTTAACAAGTCACAGCTGCAAAATACTAACACGAATTCTTTACAGACGAATGGAAAAACTGGTAGAAGCCGACTTCGGGGGAAGATTAGTTTGGATTCCGTAGAAATACTGGAAAACGTGAGGCAATACTGACCTTACGGCTTATCTTAGAAGAAATATTAAGGAAAGGCAAACTTACGTTTCTAGCGTTTGTAGACTTAGAGAAAGCAATTGACAGTGTTACTGGAACACTCTCTTTCAAATTCTAAAGGTGGCAGGGGTAAAATGCAGGGAGCGAGAGGCTATTTACAATTTGTACAGAAACCAAATGACAGTTATGAGTCTATGGGCATGAAAGGGAAGCTGTGGTTGGGAAGGGAGTGAGACAACCTTGTAGCCTCTTCGCGATGTTATCCAATCTGTATATTGAGCAAGCATTAAAAGAAACAAAAGAAAAATTCGGAGTAGGTATTAAAATCCATGGAGAAGAAATAAAAACTTTGAGGTTCGCCCATGACATTGTAATTCTGTCAGAGACAGCAAAGGACTTGGAAGAGCAATGGAACGGAATGTACAGTGTCTTGAAAGGAGGGTATAAGACGAACATCATCAAATGCCAAACGAGGATAATGGAATGTAGCCGAATTAAGTCTGGTGATGCTGAGGGAATTAGATTAGGAAATGAGACACTTAAAGAAGTAAAGGAGTTTTGCTATTTGGGGAGCAAAATAATTGATGATCGTTGAAATAGTGAAGATATAAAACGTAGACTGGCAATGGCAAGGAAAGCGTTTATGAAGAAGAGAAATTTGTTAAAATCGAGTAAGGATGTAAGTGTCAGGAAGTCGTTTCTGAGAGTATTTGTATGGAGTGTAGCCATGTATGGAAGTGAAACATGGACGACAAATAGTTTGGACAAGACGAGAATAGAAGCTCTCGAAATGTGGTGCTACTGAAGATTGCTGAAGATTAGATGGGTAGTCTACATAACTAATGAGGAAGTATTGAATAGAATTGGGAGAAAAGGAGTTTGTGGCACAACGCGAGAAAAAGAAGGGACCGGTTATAAGGACATGTTCTGAGGCATCAAGGGATCACAAATTTAGCATTGGAGGGAAGCGTGGAGGGGAAAAATCGTAGAGGGAGACCAAGAGATGAATACCCTAAGCAGATTCAGAAGAATGTAAGTTGCGGTAAGTACTGGGAGATGAAGAAGTTTGCACAGGATAGGGTAGCATGGAGAGCTGCATCAAATCAGTCTCAGGACTGAAGACCACAACAACAACAACAAATGTAGCGGGATATGGTGTAGTGAAGCAGCAGAAATAACAGTATTTACACTTCTGTGAACATATCATTCCCTATGTAAACACAGATATGGGCAATAAACGAGTATTTATAATGCGGGTACAGGATTGTAAGTAATCTAATAGCCACAAGGTCATCATAGCAGTGGTAGAAAAAAGCCATGACCTACCACCTACCACATTAGTACAAGTTCTTAGGCCTGTTAATTCAGCAGATGATGAAGGAATTGAAACGAGTGAATGATTAGTTGAAAGGAATTACTCAGTATGTTAACAGAGAAGGAGCCGTAGGAAAAGTAAGAGAAGTAAAAATAGGATAAAATGGAGAATAAAAGAGGAAGCCTCCTGCACATTTAATAATTCCTAATAATTTGCAGCTTATCTGTGACTAATCGACTTAAAACTTGTAGTTGGAAGCAATATGTCTTTGTTTCTAATTGTGAAGTGTTTGTGAGAAACCCTGTTACTTAAGAATATTTGTTATTATGATTACTGTACACCTTGTGTTCCTTATTTTTTTTATTGTTCCACTCCACATAACGTTTAGCTAGCTTCAATAAGTTCAAAAATGTAAAAATAGCTGTTCCAACCGCCCTTTCAACGTTCCTTCTAAATTGTGTTTTTATAAAATATACTATGCTCTTTCAAGCCACAAGAAAACAGTCTCTCATTTTTTATTAACCGTGTGAACGGACGTACTCTAAATTCTGATTACAGTGTCGCCAATGTAATATGAACTAGAGTACAAATAGCTGCACTTCCTTCAAATGTGAATACTAACTGTGTAAATTTCATGTAAAATGTGTCAGAAAATTACTCCAAACTGAATCTGGCTATCTATAAATGAATCTAAAGACAAGGAATGTCTATCAATGATACACAGAATGGTTTCGTCTTCTAATAATCGGAATAGAGTGGTTACCAATCACATATTGTATCTATGTCTTTTTCAAAAATGATCTGGATTATACGAAAATTTTGCAAATGAGTAGTTTTTCCTAACTCCACCTCACAAAGTTCGTTTTGACCCTAAGATTGATTCTCACTTGCTCAATGGACAACTCTGCTCTCCTCTGCTCTACTGCATATTAAATCACAGTTGCAGATTCCTGTAGGAAATTACAGCTCGGCAGGTAACCTTAATACTCATTTATAGCTGGTCAGAAAAAGAAATTAATGTTTTACCAAGAGATGCAGCTTGCTGTCCACGTAATACTGCAAGGCCAGACAGGACGGTTTTTTTAAGATTTACATTCAAATTGCGAACCGAAACTTCCTGAAATGTTAGCAAATTAACGAAAATTGTACTTTAATCTGTAATTGTATTACGATTTTTTAATAACACGTAGCTCACATTAACTTGAAAACTATTCTCTTCCTTTGGCATTTTCAAACAATGAAAACTTGTTCATACATACACAGCCTAAATAAGGAAATTTGCTCTTTGTTTGTCTTATGAAATATTTATAAGTGAAGGGGAGTCGGTGTAGAACAGTTACCAAAACAGTGAATGCATGAAAGATAATTTTGCAATGGATACCAAAATATACACTACGTGATCAAAGGTATCCGGACACTCACAAAAACATACGTTTTTCGTATTTGGTGCATTTTACTGCCACGTACTTCATATGAGAGACATAAGTAGTCGTTAGACATCGTGAGAGAGCAGAATTGGGCGCTCCGCGGAACTCACTGACTTCGAACGTGGTCAGGTGATTGGGTGTCACTTGTGTCATATGTCTGTACACGAGATTTCCACACTCCTAAACATCCCTAGGTTCATTGTATGCGATGTGATAGTGAAGTGGAAACGTGAAGAGACACGTACAGCACAAAAGCGTACAGGCCGATCTCATCTCCTGACTGACGGAGACCGCCGACAGCTGAAGGTGGTCGTAATGTATAACAGGTAGACGTCTATCCAGACCGTCACACAGGAATTCCAAATTGCATCAGGATCCACAGTTAGTACTATGACGATTAGGCGGGAGGTGAGAAAACTTGGATTTAATGGTCGACCGGCTGCTCATAAGCCACACATCACGCCGGTAAATGCCAAACGGCGCCTCGCTTGGTGTAAAAAGCGTAAACATTGGATGAGTGAACAGTGGAAAAACGTTATGTGGACTGACTAATCACGGTACACAACTTGGCGATCCGATGGTAGGGTATGGGTATGACGAATTCTCGTGAACGTCATCTGCCAGCGTGTGTAGTGCCAACAGTAAAATTCAGAGGCGGTGGTGCTACAGTGTGGTCATGTTTTTCATGGAGGGGGCTTGCACCCCTTGTTGGTTTGCGTGGCACTATCGCAGCACAGGCCTTCTTGCCCCCCACTGTTGGAGAGCAATTCGGGGATGGCGATTGCATCTTTCAGCATGGTCGAACATCTGTTCATAATGCACGGCCTGTGGTGGAGTGGTTACACGCCAGTAACATCCCTGTAATGGAGTGGCCTGGAACTGAGTCCTGACCTAAATCATATAGAACACCTTTGGGACGACTTCGTGCCTGGACGACTTCGTGCCAGGCCTCACCAACCGATATCGGTACCTCTCCTCAGTGCAGCACTTCGGGAAAATTGAGCCGCCATTCCCCAAGAAACCTTCCAGTACCTGACTCAAAGTATGCCTGCGAGAGTGGAAGCCGTCATCAGGGCTAAGAGTGGGCCAACACCATATTGAGTTCGAGAATTACAGATGGAGGACGTCGCGTCATTTTCAGCCAGGTGCCCACATACTTTTTGTCTCGTGGTAAAGCTATTGTCGACTGGACTCACAGCTTTGCACTGCAACACTACTCCGAAATTAAATGTGCAGTATGCTCTCACAACAAATAAGAATGCTGTCAGTGTTACCTCTTTCGAAATGAAAAGTCAGTCCGTGCAAGAATCTCACAAACCATTCTCTGTCCTCCGTTATACGGGACAGCACCTCAAAGAAATAATCTTCTGTATACCACGTCCTCCATCAGGGCTCCACATTCACCGACCACTCGACAGAAACACCCGCAGCCCCACCTAGGACCAACTCCTAACACATCCACAGGTAGTCAGAACATGTCACTAATGTGCTCATGTATCCATATTGCAGTACTAATCATTAACATACCCGCCGACGGTGATTATGAGTCCGACGTTAGTGTGACATCTGACCATGTCTTCTGTGTGCTTCAGTTGTTTACACAAGCAGTGTAGTACATGTAATGTAACATATAAAATATTTTGTAAACACTTATGTTTCAGTTTAAACAATATGAATGGTATGGTTGTTTTGCTATTGCATAAGGATTCAGCACATTAAACGCATTAGAAGAAGATTAGATTCATCGTTGCATGTTTATTAAAGTGATTTTTTTAGTCTTTTCTGACCTGGCAACTTTATATATTATGTCAAGGGCGGCGCGATGTTTCGATAGGCGTTTTGGAATGTGTGGCTTGCTGATGTTGACTGTGCAGTTGTTGCTGATGTGATTTCTAGCTTTTAGACACACTACGTTAAGCCATGACACACACGTAAATGTGATTAGATTGTGCCTAGAAACCTTGTGGTTCGGACAGGTAGTGTAGGGCGTTGTGTTGCTAATCCTGTCCTCACTCAACACAGTGATTCCAGTTTGCTGGAAACAGTTGTTTTGTTTCTAGATGAACAGCCATTAGTAATTAGGATATATACTGTAGTGAATGACCGTTAAAATTCGTGTAATTTGAGATCTGTAACATGCTTTTGTGTGTCCCGGCGGAGGTTCTAGTCGTCCTTCGGGCGTGGGTGTGTATGTTTGTCCTTAGGATAATTTATGTTAAGTAGTGTGTAAGCTTATGGACTGATGACCTTAGCAGTTTAAGTCCCATTAGATTCCACACACATTTGAACATTTGAACATGCTTTTATGCCTTGTGTGTAACTGAACTGTTTCAGATAAACCATGGAGTAATGGTTAATTTTAATTTACACTATATGTGCGAATGTTGATTGATCGTTTAGCCAAAATTATGATGTAACCAGTTCAAGTGTGTAATGAGGCAGATAGATGTGTAACAGCAACTAAACAACTGAACAAGCTTTTCTGGCATCCAAACTCAACACCATCATTGTTCTTACTTAAATGTTCGATATTTATTACTGTTAGTTTCCTTAATTATTTTGAAGTTCTGTTTTAAAAATTTATTTTACTAAAAATGTTACTTCAAAGGTGATCTTGCTTTTAAGCTTTTTTCTTCAAAAATCGTAATTCGTTGAGTATATTCCTTGGACCTTCCTATCCCAGTTGTTAATATGTTGATGCATCTTATCTTGTTTCTGTGACATTTGGTATCTTTAAGCTTGTGTTACTTGAGGTCAAGTTAAATGTGTTTCGAGGAGGTCTGAGAAGCAATCTCCCTAGTTATTGTAAGAAGTTATTATTTTATTGGTTGTTGTTAAATATGTCTAACAACTGCTGCGTTTGTAGCTCAACTAGGTTAGTCGGTTCAGGCCTTCCATACTACAGCCTAGTGCTACCACAAATAGTGGCAGCGGAGTGTGGATGATGGACTCCGTTATGCTATAACAAATTATGAACTATCTGCTGTATTGGCTCCAGTTTTTCAGAATGCCTGGTGATGGAAAGCACATGCTTTTTTGCGTAGAAGTATTGTAAAGAAGGAGTCTTAAACTGAAGTGAACCGTTAGAAATCCAACTTAGTTCCTTACAGTCACTTTCCTGTTGTACAGCGGGAATTTGTGGCCGGGTAGTTCTAGGCGTTTCAGTCCGTAACCGCGCTGCTGCTACGGTCGCCGGCTCGAATCCTGCCTCGGGCATGGATAAGTGTGATGTCCTTAGGTTATTTAGGTTTAAGTAGCTATAAATCTAAAGACTGATGACCTCAGATGTTAAGTCCCATAGTGCTTGGAGCCATTTGAACCATTTTTAGCCTGTTGTACACAGATTAACCAGCCAATCCAGGTAAATTTGGCTGCTGCGACAAGTTGTGCCGTTTTTGAGTAAATTTTTGAGGTTACTGAATTGGCTGGGGGTTGTACCCTGAATGAAATATGGAGTTAAAGGCCTGTTCTAAGCATTATGTACATAATAGAAGAATGATTGATGCGGTATGTGCAAATGGAGACAATGAAATGTTTATAGAAACTTATAGTAAAACTGTTAGTAAGTCCGGAATGAAGGCAATTAGTAAGATCTGAAAGCTTCTTTAAGAATATTCAAAATACATTACATGAATTTTTGAGTGAATAGATGGGATTATCTCTTAATTAAGTTGGCCAGATAATTAAGCATTTTAGATTTTTACCTTAGAAATTCAAACTAGGGAGCAGGCAATGCAAATGAGAGATTTTGATGTGTTGAGGTTGAGCAGTATAACTGAGGTATGTAGTAAAGGCCATACAGAAAAAATAACAGCTTAAAGCAATTTATGGCTAGAATCTGCTGAATGATTTCTCCCAGAGTCCTACAGGAGTTAGTATATAATCTGTATGGCAGCAAACAAGGAATTGAGAAATCAGTGGTAGATTATGTATAATGATATAAACTATGTACAACGAATGGAAAAGAGTGTGGTATCTTTGGATCTCATGTACAGCAAAAACAAGTAGTTGATATTTTATTTAGGAAACGCCTGAAAGTACACAAAAAGCAGTATTTTTTAGTATCCATAAAACTATAACTCAATCAGAGGACGCAGTTTGCGGAATTCATGCCATTGAATAGGTTGATTTTTGAAGCGATAGGCAGGTCATAAAAGAATGTTTTCCTAACAGTAATGGTTCAGTTGGGAGAAAGCGAGGACAATTTTTCAACAGAGGAAGGACTGAAAGAATGGTTAGTTCACAAAGATACAAGGAAAAAGGCTGTCCAAAAAACAGCTCGTTGGAACTGTAGAGAGTCTGGTATATTACGAGCGAATGTGGGCGGAAAAATTGACGAATTTATGACTTAGTTACAGCCCAGGAGTTGTAAATTAATTAGAGCTATTAAGCAGAACAGAACTTATGATTGTCCGCTTATAAGTGCGACCGATGAGTATAATACCTGCTGAGCACGAAACGACTTTGCAACACGGAGGGGGATGGGGAGGAGTGGGGTAGGTGGGTGATAGCGTGTACTAACAAATGTGAGAAGTTGTTACAGCAGTTCTCTCCTAGCGTCTTTACCCTTCCTAAAGCCAAACTGAAGATCATCTAATCGTTCCTCTCTTTTCTTTTCCATTCTTCTGTATATTATTCTTGTCTGCAACTCGACTGCATGAGCTGTTATGCTGATTACGTGATAATTCTCATCCTTGTCGACTCTTGCAATATTAGGAATAGTGTTGATATTTTTCAAAAAGTTTAATGCTATATCGCCAGTCTCATACATTGTACTCACCAAGGTGAATAGTCATTTTGTTGCCATTCCTCCCCAACGATTTAGAAATTCAGAAGGAATATTATCTGTCCCTCCTGCCTCATTTGATCTTAAGTCGTAAATGTTCACATGCCAACTACACTCCTGGAAATGGAAAAAAGAACACATTGACACCGGTGTGTCAGACCCACCATACTTGCTCCGGACACTGCGAGACGGCTGTACAAGCAATGATCACACGCACGGCACAGCGGACACACCAGGAACCGCGGTGTTGGCCGTCGAATGGCGCTAGCTGCGCAGCATTTGTGCACCGCCGCCGTCAGTGTCAGCCAGTTTGCCGTGGCATACGGAGCTCCATCGCAGTCTTTAACACCGGTAGCATGCCGCGACAGCGTGGACGTGAACCGTATGTGCAGTTGACGGACTATGAGCGAGGGCGTATAGTGGGCATGCGGGAGGCCGGGTGGACGTACCGCCGAATTGCTCAACACGTGGGGCGTGAGGTCTCCACAGTACATCGATGTTGTCGCCAGTGGTCGGCGGAAGGTGCACGTGCCCGTCGACCTGGGACCGGACCGCAGCGACGCACGGATGCACGCCAAGACCGTAGGATCCTACGCAGTGCCGTAGCGGACCGCACCGCCACTTCCCAGCAAATTAGGGACACTGTTGCTCCTGGGGTATCGGCGAGGACCATTCGCAACCGTCTCCATGAAGCTGGGCTACGGTCCCGCACACCGTTAGGCCGTCTTCCGCTCACGCTCCAACATCGTGCAGCCCGCCTCCAGTAGTGTCGCGACAGGCGTGAATGGAGGGACGAATGGAGACCTGTCGTCTTCAGCGATGAGAGTCGCTTCTGCCTTGGTTCCAATGATGGTCGTATGCGTGTTTGGCGCCGTGCAGGTGAGCGCCACAATCAGGACTGCATACGACCGAGGTACACAGGGCCAACACCCGGCATCATGGTATGGGGAGCGATCTACACTGGCCGTACACCTCTGGTGATCGTCGAGGGGACACTGAATAGTGCACGGTACATCCAAACCGTCATCGAACCCATCGTTCTACCATTCCTAGACCGGCAAGGGAACTTGCTTTTCCAACAGGACAATGCACGTCCGCATGTATCCCGTGCCACCCAACGTGCTCTAGAAGGTGTAAGTCAACTACCCTGGCCAGCAAGATCTCCGGGTCTGTCCCCCATTGAGCATGTTTGGGACTGGATGAAGCGTCGTCTCACGCGGTCTGCACGTCCAGCACGAACGCTGGTCCAACTGGGGGGCCAGGTGGAAATGGCATGGCAAGCCATTCCACAGGACTACATCCAGCATCTCTACGACCGTCTCCATGGGAGAATAGCAGCCTGCATTGCTGCGAAAGGTGGATATACACTGCACTAGTGACGACATTGTGCATGCTCTGTTGCCAGTGTCTATGTGCCTGTGGTTCTGTCAGTGTGATCATGTGATGTATCTGACCCCAGGAATGTGTCAATAAAGTTTCCCCTTCCTGGGACAATGAATTCACGGTGTTCTTATTTCAATTTCCAGGAGTGTATCCCTACGAATGCCAACGAAATTGAAATTATGTAGGATGAGAAAAGAAATTATTCAGATACTTAAAGGAGACGAAAATTTAACAGTGATGGGACTCCAGTTCTATAGTAGGAAGATGAAGGAAAATTAAAGAAGAACGTTCACCGGGAAAACGGAACGAAAGAGGAATTTTCCATAGACAATAACACTGAGGTCCCTGCGATCCACGATTTTCTCTTGGACATTAGAAACCGCTAGCCACTGTTCTTAATGGGGTGTGTGACCACCACGGCGCTACTGGATGTTCTGCAACATGTATCCTTTTAGGTGCTGAGGTTGTTAAGGAGTTGCTGTGGTAGGGCATCCATTCCTCCACGAGCGCGGCAGACGAGTAAGTACTTGGTGGTCACTTGTGGGTGTGGACGTCCTGCAATACGTCCCCGCAACGCATCCCACACGTGTTCCATGGGATTTAAGTCGGAAGAACAGGCAATCCAGGCGACTCGCCGAATATCCTCTAATTCCAGCTGTGGTGTTCGATGCGGTCGCGCAATCTCATCGCTAAAAATGTTAAGGTTGTGCGGGCTGCTTTCCTGAAAAGACGCACTTAGGGACTGACTGTGAGTACAAGGCATAATAACGTTGATCCTGGAATATAGCATGCTGAATGATTTAGACGTTAGTGCGCCGATGCAATATTACGCCTCTCCACACTGTGAAAGCTACACCATCAAAACGATAATGTTCGACAATGTTCCTGGATGTATTAAGTGTTCCCAGGTCTCACCATGCGATGGTACGTCCGGAATCACTACTCAGACTGACTCTACTGTCATCCGAGGAAAGCAATCGGACTCAGTCCTCTCTGGTCCACTCCGTATGCTCTTGGCACCATCGCAAACGGTCCCACCGTTGTGCGGTTGTCAACAGGGCAAATATGAGATGTTCCATGCTCTCCTATGCATGTCGCCTCTCATTTTCATCAATTTTATTAATGTTCTATGTCATTTTTCGGTAGTAACAGACCGAATAAGGTTAGTGTAATGAGGGTATTTGTATTGAGAGCTCAAAAATACTTTTCACGTGATTCCTATATATCTTGGGTTACTTCCCTGGGTGGCTTGTACGAGGCAACCATCGGAGGACGTGGCACACGGCATTTCCGGTTGGGGTCCTCCACTTCCCTGAATTCAGAGGGGCTTGTACAACAGGCTTAAGCGTCGTCTCACGCGGTCTGCACGTCCAGCACGAACGCTGGTCCAGCTGAGGCGCCAGGTGGAAATGGCATGGCAAGCCGTTCCACAGGACTACATCCAGCATCTCTATGATCGTCTCCATGGGAGAATAGCAGCCTGCATTGCTGCGAAAGGTGGATATACACTGTACTAGTGCCGACATTGTGCATGCTCTGTTGCCTGTGTCTATGTGCCTGTGGTTCTGTCAGTGTGATAATGTGATGTATCTGACCCCAGGAATGTGTCAATAAAGTTTCCCCTTCCTGGGACAATGAATTCACGGTGTTCTTATTTCAATTTCCAGGAGTGTACTTAGTTTTGCAGAAAATCAAGAGAGAAACACTGAATACCATGGGGGTTAAATGCGACCCCATTTCTCTCATGCGGTATTATTACCCAATAATGCTGAATTGAATCCGTAACTGTTGCTGTAACTCCTTTGTTTTAGTCTTGTAAATATTGTTGTAACGAGTAATTGTTGCCAATACTTTATAAGCCGACAGTTATTTGTAGTAGAGACTACTACTGTGTGTGTTGCATTTAGTGGAAAATGTCTCGTCACCTTTCCGAAGACGAAGTGCTTGAAATATTACTGTAGGATAGTCCTCTATCTGGAGAATCAAATAGTGATATCAGTGATGGAGAAATTGACGTCTTAGAAGAGAATATTCCCCAGTCAGACGAAAGTTAAGAAGAAGATTTGGACAGCGCACATGTCCAGCCTGAACAGGAAGTAACGCATATTTCTGACTGTTATGTGTAAGTACACATTGCATTTTTGTAAATGTCCGTTACGGTCTAGCGCAAAGATATACCCTTTGTATTTTTTATTTTTTGTTTTTATTTTGTGTAGGCCTAAAAACAAAGAAGAATTGTGGCACAAATGCGAGTTGAGAAGAGCTTGTGGATGAGAAGAGGGATGGAATAAAATGCGAGTAAAGCCAGGTCCAACAATATTCGCAGTGAGAAATGTAGACTCCAAGGATCAGCTTTTCAGTTCTTTCTTAGGAGAAACATTGTTGATGTAATTCTAAAGTGGACTTACAAATAGGGCAGTCTTGTTTACGGTAGTAAATGGAAACCAGTAAATTTGAACTGAAGTGCTTTATCGGTGTCTTGATCCTAGCAGGTGCTTACAAGGCCCACAATGAAGCAGTTACACATCTGTGGAACAAAGAGGATGGTAGACCCATTTTTAGTGAAGCAGTGACTAGAAATCGCTTTACCAAATTTCAAGGTGCATCCGATTTGATAACTCAGATGTGAGACGTCACAACTGTGCTCCTGACAAGCTAGTTCCCATTATCGATATATTTGAAATACGGGTACACACATTTCAAGAAGCATATGCTCCTCACAGCAACGTAGCAATTGATGAATAACTTGTGGGATTGTGTGGTAGATATCCATTTCAGTAATATATTCCTTCAAAACCAGGAAAATATGGGTTGAAATTTCGGGCTGTGTGTGATAGTGCAATGTCTTACGTTCTCAGTCTCCAAGTTTACACTGGCCGACAAGAAAATGAATCTTGTGAAGTTGGTCAAGGCAAGAGAGATGTTTTAGATATAGTGAAAGGCTTAGAAAACAGTGGCATAAATGTAACAACTGACCAATTTGTCACTACCCTTAGTTTGGTGAGGGAACTTCTGAAAATCAGTCTCACACTCTTAGGAACAATTAAAAAAAAAAAATAAAGGAGAATTATCACAAGCTTTCACTCAGACCAAAGGTCGAGTCAAATATTGATCTATTTTTGGATTCCAAGAGCACGCTTAATTTGTTTCATATTGTCTGAAAAAGGCAAAAGATTTAATTTTGCTCAGTACTATGCATTCAATGAAGGAAGAGGAAGATCGTGAAGAATGCCAGTAATGGTTCTCGATCATAATAAAACAAAATCAGGAGTAGATACCATGGACAAGCTGGTTAGAATGTACACTACAAAGAGGATGAGCAGAAGGTGGCCAATGGTATTATTTTACAACAAGATTGATATCAGTGCACTGAATGCATTTATCATATGGCTACATCTTACACCAGACTGAGCAGAAAGATCCAAACACAAGAGATGGGCATTTCTCATAGAATTAGGAAAGCAGCTCATCGGAAGATAGCCAGACGAAATTATTTCCCCGGTACTTCCATCAACAGTACAGACAAAAGAAAGAGGAAGGTATCCGTTTTGTAAAAGGTCTGAGGATAGAAAATTCACCGATAAGTGTTTAAAATGTGGATGTTCTGTGTGTGAAAACCACTCTGCAATTTATTGCTGTAAGTGTAATGCGTCATAAATGTCAATTCGGAATGTAATTAAAAATGTTTGTAGTTTCATGAGAATCATTTGTAAGTTTTACAGAAATAATTAATTTAAAAAAAATGCATTTTAAATTAATGTAATGTTACTGACATCATGTTTTAGATTGAGGAAAGACAAGGAATGCGATTTTATGATGTTCAGAGACAGTGTTGGGGTATTTTGGAACCAGCATTGAGCACTGATTCGCGGTTTTTGAGGGGAGTACGGAGCTGAGCAACAGAGAGAAAATGGAGGATCTGATCTTCCTCTGAGTCGCACGGTCTTGCGACTTGGTCGCTCGTTTTCGGAAGAAATTCTTCGGACAGCCTTCGAGGCCAAGGGTTGACACAGAGTTGCTGCATGGAAAAAGTCGGCGGCTACATCATGAGTACGCTGCCTACCGCCGGCGTGCAGATTTCAGTACTGGTACAGTATTTTGCAGCTCGGGCGTTATAGGACCTTATCAGTTTTATACTGAATTCCTCTGCAGCATTGCGCTCGCTTTGCTACAAGTCCACCTTGCTCGTTTCTCCATGTGATCCCATTTGAGCTCTCAATACTAATTGCGATACTGCTATATAGACGGGAGATTAATATTTGATTCATTAGGACCTCCACTTACTCTCATAATATTTCAGTATACCTTATCCTTTAACCTGCTGTTTGTGTCGATAATCATGTGCATTTATGTTCTGGTGTATAATAAATCTCATTGTAATATTGAATCCGCATATCATTTCGTAAGTATATGCAGTATCCCATTTACTGACGTTTATTATGATAAAGTTATCTTTTTTAAGTACATTACGATTTTTATCGAATTATTGTGAGTGTGCACTCCTTATTTTACCAACTACCAGGGTCAACTACGATTTCCTTACAATACCGTTGTGCGCTTAATTAATTAGCTGATAGATAAGGAGGGGGGCGAGTGCATGTCTCGTTCTCATGCAAAATTCGCCTGAATTAAAGAGGTACAAACTCTTCTACTCCCCGGCATCTCACAAAGAGACCACCCCCATGCAATAGGCATATTACTGTAGAGCGTGAGATTGCGTGCGTCGCAAAAGCGCCGGGTCTTTGAAGTAAATCCATCCTACAGAGTTGTACAATGTCGCAGTCATCTGTTGCTCTAAGTGACCTTGGTCGGCGACCTATTCTCCTGTCAGCAGTGTCTGATGTTTGGAACGTTCTCCATGCATGGGCGACACTCGTAACACTCTCCCTTTTCTTCCACTTTCCCGATGATTCTGTCCCGCGTAAAGTCATCCATATCTTGTCTCGGGGCCATGATGTAACGAAGAACACCACAACAGTGCACTGCTACTGCCCGCTGACAGACAAACACTGAATGATCTTGTTCCTCTACTAACTCGTGTCGCAGAGCCATGCTCACTTGGCGCTAGAATGATTCTGACTTCACACCAAGAGATGCTGAACGTCATGTGTACGACTGGGAGACCTCTGGCAACGTGCTGCCACACTTACATTCACTTACATCGAGCAGTTAATACGTTACTTTAATCGGCTCATCGTTAAGTTGTTCAGAACAGCGTGACTTCAAGCGTCAAGTTATATCTCTCCTGTGATCTAATCCGTATCCCGTCCTCCCAGAACGTGTACGAAACATAGCGCAATCACACAGCTGCATTATGATGATTGTCTTACACTACTGGCCATTAAAGTGCTACACCACGAAAATGACGTGCTACAGACGCGAAATTTAACCGACAGCAAGAAGATGTTGTGATATGTAAATGATCAGCTTTTCAGAGCATTCACAAAAGGTTGGCACCGGTGGCGACACCTAAAACGTGCTGACATGAGGAAAGTTTACAACCGATTTCTCATACACAAACAGTAGTTAGCCGGCGTTGACTGGTGAAACGTTGTTGTGATGCCTCGTGTAAGAAGGAGAAATGCGTACCATCACGTTTTCTCCCTCTTCCTCGTTGTTGTAGTCACAGGCCATCTTTCATTATAACTGACTCTCCACTTCCTCCTCCTGTTTATTCATCTCTCACTCGCACTGTCTCCTTCACTGTTTTCCTAGTACCGTTCTGTACTGGAACAATGTTATAGGGCCACTGCGTCCATCTCTTTCTCTCACTCTTCATTGTCTCCTTTGCTCTTGTACCGTAACCACTGCCTACAGTATTAATGATTTATTACTTTACATCTCTTTCCCAGTACCACTGTCTCCTTCTTGCAATAATAAAGTGCCTGAATGTTCGCATGTCTAAATGTTTGAGAAAATGTTTGAGACTTTTTGACGGTGCTAAGGATGTTACGTAGAACGTGACAGGTAATACCCACTTTTCAGTCAGAGTTTTTTAAATAAATACCAACTTAGTGGCATTTTCTGTGCTCTGATAGGAGTCTTTTTTCGCTGGTTCCCTTCTTTTCCCTGCTGCAGCGGAGTATGCAATTCATATGAAAAGAAATGTACTGGTCAGCAAAATTTAGATAATTTACTTATGTGAAACTGAAATAACGCAGAACTAATTTTAAGTCTCAGAACGGATTTTACGTGCAAAAGCATTTAACATGTGCTACAGTATTACACCATGGGGTTCCTAGAGCAGTTGTGGTGATAATGGAGACACTTTAGAGCATATATCTCCGCAATACGTTTTTATAAACAACATAGGATTTTACGTAGCTATTTTACTTGTACAATTGGGATAAATTTGAACCTCTATACCTCGGAAACGCATAAAAATAGCAACAAAATTGTGATGGTTTTTTGCTATCTTAGATATATACCTCAAAAACTTACTGTGCATAGCCGTCTTGGAATCCACGGCTCGGTTTTGCTACCCAAGAACTATATTTAAGTTTGAACCTATTTATCTCGGAAACGGATAAATATATCAAGAAAATTTTCGAAGTTGTTCGATACCGGGATCTTAGAAGCATATGTTAAAAATTTAAACCATTTAATGTGGAATCAGCGACCCGGTTTTGGTACGAAAAAAAACTAAAAACTTAATTTTTCAGGTTTTCTAAGGAACGGCTCATAAACGAACGGTGCCTCCTAAAGCCTCTAAAGCCCGCCGTAGACCAAATCAAATACAATAAGAACTAACCGATTTTCTCCATTTGCTTAAGTGAAGGAAGCGTATAACATTCATACTTTGACACTGTACTGTACGACAGTGTCACTAAGAAGATTCTTCCGTCGAGTATATACCTCCAATAGAACCCGAAGCTTGAGCCCCTGAAGAATTCCGTTATAATACCTGGCTTTTTGGAGCATATTGGTAAGCATGCTGTGGCTTGCATACAGAAAGAGGTTGAAGAGTGTAAATGATAGAGTGCAATCCTATCTTACAAATTTCCTAAAAGCTATTGAGTTGGTATGCTCTCCTTTCAGTTTTGCTGAAGCCTTTGGTCAGTTTATTATCTGTCTCGCATTGTAGATGTTTCAAATGAAGCGGTACACTTGCTGCACTGAAATAAGCTAGCTACAGAATTCAACTGTTTTTATCGAAAAACGAACCCTGCAGAAAATTTCAATGCAGAATCTTTCCTTCTTGAGATGTAATCTGCATGGAGTCTTCATGATTTGTTATCACACTTGACACATGTTTATCATTGCAGCTCCATAGCCCAGACAACAACCAATACAACCAAGAAAGGCCAGTGCTAGCCCAACTAATAAGACAAAGTTCTGTCGTTTGGAAAATGTTTACCAACGTATTCCTCTTAGATTCTAGTGTTTAACATAAACTTTGATTACAGACAGAAAATTAACTGAGCCCCATATTTTTTCTTCTTTAGATAATTTGAAACACAAGTTGACCGAAATTTTGTACGATGAAGTGGGTATATTTGAGTTAGTGACACAATTGCGCTGCAGGTAACTGCTAAAATTTCGAACATTAGTACAAAAAAAGCTCCATTAGCAGGAAAACATTTCAGATGACACAGGAGGAAATACTATGGTAAGAAAATCCTCATTCCATTTGGTTCAATGTTCACATCATTACCGTGATGTTAACACCGAACGGTAACACCACACGAGAGTAACACATAAAACGTTTTCTCTCAACAGGCTATGTGTAGATTGCATCATAGATACTCGCAGCAAAGAAAGAACGTCTGTCGGGACTCTCCCACCTTATTTTCTTGAACGAAGCACGAATGAGTCATCCTCAGTATGTAATCTGAAAATTATGTTTTCTGTAAATTTCATCAACGTAGAGGTAACCACCATTTTATTTACAATTACTTAAAAAAAGAGATATAGAGTGGTCTTCACATTACAGACGAAACTCACTCAACGGGTGAAGAGGACGGGGAAAGGAGGAGGGAGGGGGGAGGGGGGAATACAGCAAACTCACTACACCAATCACAGAATCGTACAATGAGAACAGGTCGGCGATGTTGATATTCTAAATAAAATTAAATTATCGAATGCTTATATGAAATTAGAAATTTTAGGAAGGAAGGAAGGAAAATATGTGTTTAACGTCCCGTCGACATTGGTGGCATTAGAGATAGAGCACAAGCTCAGATTGGCTTAAAACTTAAGGAAATAGGACGTGCCCTCTCAAATGAATAATCGCGGCCATCGCGTGGAGCCATTAGGGAAGTCACAGAAAGCCTGTATAGTGTAGTTAGATGCGGATTCGAATCGTTGTCCTCTAGAATGCGAGTGCAGTGTGCTAACCATAGAGCCTCGTCGCTCGGTGGCAACTTCAGTACTGACTAGATATCATCTTGGGCGCTGCGGTGGATATGTTTGACATTCCACATCGCTTCGAAAGACCGTTAACTATCCCAGCTCAATATTAATGCTGTGCGGCAGGTCCCGGCAGGGGTTCGAGTCCTCCCTCAGGCATGGTTGTGTGTGTTTGTCCTTAGGATAATTTAGGGTAAGTAGTGGGTAAGCTTAGGTAATTCCCATAAGATTTCACACACATTTGAACCATATTAATGCTTTCCGGGTTCTTTTGGTGTTTCTACCAGTGAGAATTTCTTCTTATTCCACTTTAGAGACTGTAAATCATAGTATAGATGGTATGAATTGGAAAAAGAAAGCAAATAACACAGGTTCTTCAGAAACGTTTGTTGGCTCACTATCAACACGGAGCCCTAGGGAAGGCATACCTAACGTATATTGTCATACTCGTGGATTTTATGCATTTTTACCTAGATTTTTATGCCAGAATGAGATTTTCACTCTGCAGCGGAGTGTGCGCTGATATGAAACTTCCTGGCAGATTAAAACTGTGTGCCCGATCGAGACTCGAACTCGGGACCTTTGCCTTTCGCGGGCAAGTGCTCTTTATGTATTACAGACGTTCCAACACTTTCATCGTGGTAATCACTCATCGTCTGGACCCTAAAAAGAATTACGTGAGGGTTCAGCAGATAGAGAAAGCTGAAAGCCAGATGAAAAACCAATAATAAATGAAATATCTACCACACAATGGTTGGAAAGATCTAACGTTTGAAGTTGATGATGATAAAGATGATTACAAGACTAGTGTCTTAAATCTTATACATGATATGAAATAGCTGACACTCTAGCGAAGAAACAATTTAACAATATAATTTTTTCCCCTCAATTGAAACTGTTATTCGTCTTAGGGCGTGGCTTTCGGGCAGACAGTAGGGGGAGAGGGTGATGGTCATTAACAGGAACTGATTGGTGACCTGTCACGTTGTGACTGATGTAAAACGTAATCGGTTTCAAACAGAGGAACAAAAGCATCAAAACGTGTTCTGTTTTACGCATCATAAAAATGGATAAATCCACAAATTTAATTTCCCACACCAGAATTAATATTCTAACTCACCTGTCTGTCATGACGTGTCATTATTTTTATTTATCTAAATTTATTACTCCTGCATGTAAATTCTGAACTGCTGAATAAGATTAAAAAGAATACGAGTGAAATATAAATAAACATATGATACAATAAAGCAAATATCACTGAAGAATTCCACTTTGGTTACAAATATATGCTCAAATAATAATGGAGTTCTTCCTATCCGGGGCAGCCACAACTGTACGAATCCATTTTGAAAAATGAAGAAAACCGATGGACCTTTGCTTAATCCATATCCTTTTACTGGGTGCACGACCCGCTTCGAAACAGTTACAGTTTCATCATGTGGTGTAAACAGCAATGGTAAAAATATTCTGTTACGCGCGAAGCTTAGGGGATCCTTAACTCAGAAATATCAGGTAAGGAACTATGCCGCTAAAATTTCAAAATTGAAACAAATTAAAAGAGAGAGAGCAGTGGGTTACTCACAAATTATATCCCTTAGTCATCTGAATGTTCTGGAAAAAATTGAAATTTTAAGAAGTCTTCATTCTCATCCTCTCGATATAATTAATGAAAGAAAGACGTGTATCAGAAAATATTTTAGTTAAGTGCGACATTATCTAGGCGGATTAAGGTGTCCATATGAAGTAATATTTCCCTTTTGTTTAATGTACAGGTCCCCTTGTTTCCTAACGCTGCACTGCTCACGGCGAGTATTTAATAGTACATAGTTCTCATGTTCGTCTCCTCTGTCACGCAGTACGGGGGAACGGCTGTTATGGCATTTTTGTAAGTGATTCCGCGCAGTATGTGTTTTCTGTCACCCTCCCCCCCCCCCCCCCCCCCCGAATTTTTATTCCACTTTACGTTTTATTTTATTTTGGTAACCTTGGTGTCCGGTCGCGTGATGTCTGTTTTTTCAGATTGTTTTATGTCCACTTTACTCTTTTGATACGGGACTTTTACGTTCCATGACAACACTGAATCGAGGATAACCTCTGATAACGAAGTGATTTAATTTGTCAGTAATGTCCTCTTCTTTCTCTTTTAATTTGTTTTAAGTTTGAAATTTTACCAATATAGTTCAATATCTGATATTTCAGACCTGAGGATCCTCTCACTTTCGCATGTAGCAGAATATTTTTGCTATTGCAGTTTACACCAAAAGATGGAACTGTAGCTGTTCCGAAACTGGCCGTGAACCCAGTAAAAGATTGTGAATTAAGCAGCTGTCCTCTGGTTTTCATTATTTTTGAAAACTAATAACAAAGGTGGCGCTCGATGGAAATGTGCACAGGCAGTGAGGCGTTCCGAGATAGTCCACTCAGTGGCGATAACCCTGTGTCTCGGATGTTTCAGTGGTTGACGTACCTGCCTAGTAAGAGGGAGGTTCCATATTCGAATCCGGGTCCGGTACACACTTTCAGTCGTGGCCTCTGATTCCGTGCAGTGCCCCTATGCCGCTGATAGCCCCTCCCTTTCCTTTCCTTTCTTCCCCTCTCCTTCAAATTACGTATAAAAATAAAGGGATTTATGAAAACGTCCTTATTTGCAAATGCGCTCTTCAGTATACCATTAATCCGTTATGCCTTTGTAACTAAAATGCATAAAATTTCTCATCGCGAGTAATATGCAAAACAACACAAGATACTTTAACTGTGTAAGATATAACTACCACTTTGTAATTGTCAAATAACATGGAATTTATTATCCTACGTATGCCCATAAAGATCATTTCAACAGAAAAGAACACTGTAAATTACATGACAAATGAAACGCTCGGCATACCCAAATAAAAAAAATAAAGAAACAAAACATTAAGTTATTGTTTACAACACTTCGCGACAGGAGAAAATCTGCAGTCCTGTACATCTTTGCTGTATACGTCCTTCGACAGTTCTGCATTTGTACCTTACACAACCACTGTTTATAAAGTTTGGTAGAAGTATTTGTACTTTACATAGTTATTGTTATCAAATAATATTTGAACACAAATGTCTAAAGTTAAAGTGCAGAGCACTGGAAGAATGCCCACAGGGAAGATGTATGGGACTGCATATATGTCGACATGGAGCAATGAACTTGAAAGTAATACTACCTAGTTATATAGCAAAACCTTTGAAAAGCGTTGTAAATGAAAACTTGAAGTTCAATGATTGGTTACGTTGCGTTTATATTTTAAACAGATTGTCAAAAACAGCCTGAGAATTTGTTTATGTGTAAACTCTATAAACTGTTTGCTCCTCGGTGGCTTGTGAGATGTTATCTTTCACGTCTTGTGCCGGACGGTCTTCGTTACCTTACCGCTGTTTGAGTAATGTTGCTTTTAAGTAATACTTCGAAGTGCTGCGTTTTGTTATGTCATTTCAAATTTCAATAACCAATCAATTTTTGTATTAAATGACGATATATGTTAATTACAATATGTTGTTTGTTGTGTTCATCCAAAAAAAGCATATTTTCAGGATCCAAGATCTTATTTCACAGGTGGGCATTGGAAAACAAAGTACATTCAGAAAATGTTGTCATTTTTTACCAATACTTGAGGTATCAAGAATAAAAACATATTTCTGGTACTGCTAAGATCTTTCTACGCAATTTTCACCAGCGGTTTAAGTGCGTAACATAAGCAGCTATTGTAACAGCCTTAAAATTATTACTATTCTACATAATTCACAAACCGATATTTCAGAGATGTGTTAAATTAATTACACTCTTCTGTTTCTACTTGTTCTACAGCATCTATTGAGAATCTCTTTAAAATGTTTAATGAGTCTTTCCACTTCACCTTCTCAAAAATCATGTTGACTGTGTTTACCATACATGAGAAAGTCCAGTTAATCATACAAGATGCACTTAGCTTAGACGAAACCTGCATGAGGATGCAAACCACTACATTAAATATACATAATGTGTATGCACAGGATATTTACGCTGTAGTTGTAAAGGTGTCATCATAATCTCTCAATCAGAAATATATCTGGATAAGTCCCCCAATCGGATCTCCAACAGTGGATTTGGTTATGGGAAAAATACTGAACAGGCAACGAAAGATTAACGTTCAACAAATGAAAGCATGGAATATGAGAAAACAGAGTTTGATAGGGAAATTATAAAATCTAAAAAGTAAAATGTAAGGGGTGAACTGGATACAGTGGGAAGTGAAATGGAAAGAGGGTTTGTAGTGAACAGCAGCAGAAAGTGGTTTAAAGAAAGTTGGTCAGAGAGAGGAGGCGGTATACTTGGAAAACGGCTGAAGACATGGGAAAATGCCAACTACCTTGTATCATGGCCAGATAAAGAGTCCGAAATTTGAGATTGAGATTGTAAGGGATGCCCAGGACACTGAAATACTGGTACTAAGGAATCAAGAGATACATTTGGGGTCTGTAAAGCTGTAGAAACTGTGATAATAAATACCACAGTAGGTTGTTCCTTGAGGAGAAAGAGACGTCTCCAAAAAGGGTAAGTACAAGTGTAGGACAGAGAAACGTAGGTACAAGCAAGATATCTGAGAAAAAATCTTTGGTGAAAGTAGAAATAGTTCTAAGATCAACCAAAGAAGAAACTATTGAAATATACCATAAAATGCAGGAATCCGGTAATATAAGTCACTTAATAATGTAATAAATAGGAAATGAAGGAAAGCCAAGGAAAAGAGTGCAAAAATGCAAATAAGTAAAAAATGAAACGGTTGTTGTAATGTTGATTCATCATATGAAACGGTCAAAATAATCTTAGGTGAAACTAAAGGTAAAGGTACCAACAATAAGATTGATGGAGGAATTCCACAGTTGAACATAAGAGCAGAGAGAAGACAGGTGGACAGCGCACAGCAGAACAAAGGCCTCTAATAGGCAGAGGAACTGTCTAATGACGTGAGTAGGGAATAAAGACTGAGCTGGTGCAGTTATAATTTATTCAAGATGATGGCTCTCCCTGAGCCCTGGGTAGTCCCCCCACATTTTCTCCTGGGGGGGGGGGGGGGCATGTGGGAACGTCGCTTCGTTGACATCACCACAACCCCTCCTTCCTCCCCTCCCCACCTCCCCTCCCCTCCATCATCTCTACCTCCTCCATTTCCCCTCTCCTTAGCCACTTGTGAATTGGCGGGAAAAAGACATTCTGTGATGAGCTGCTGAAACAGAAGAACATAAAGTACAGTCTTGGGCACTGTGTTCATTTATTTAGCCTCCAGACCTCTGCTGAAAATTAGCGGGATAGGAAAAACGCTCTCATGATAAACAGTCGTCAACACATAAAAAACTCCCAAAAATCGATAACTGGAAGGAAACCATAATCTCATCTCACATTGAAAAACGCTTTGTAGCTCGCCACAAGAAACTTCGAATTACACACAGAAAAACATCCGAAAATCTTCGATGAAAGAATACCTGTTCTAATAACACACTGCTTGTTACAGATATAAGAACGTCGTCTGCACAGGTATAAAATAATTGAAAAACGTCGATGAAATGGTCACATAACGAAGCAATGTGTCGCTTGAAAAAACGTAGATGAAAATTGTCCTAATTACAGAGTGATAAAGAGTCAAACTGAAGGAATACAATAAATTGGTCTACAAATACAAAATAGCATTACCTGAAAAAAAAAAAATAAAAAAAACACACAACGCTTATAAATCATCGTATGGTGAAAAAACAGTTTAAAGAACATTGTTAAGATCACTCTAAGGTAATATGCGCAACAGTATCCAACCACAAACGTAAATAAATCATGCACTGCCACTCCTGTTACCCCCCCCCCCCCCCCTGCTCCTGCTCCCATGACGTCTGTCGTTCAACTGACAGTGCTGTGCTGACTCGCGTATCATACTGCGCTGAACACCCGCAGCCACTACCCGAAATAGCATGTGGCCAGGGACAGCTGGCGCGCTGGCTATTGTATCAGCCTGCTGCGCTTCATAACGCGATACCAGCATGAGCCTTTTGTCTTGTATCTGATTGTGGACCGGGCGGCCCCCATTGTCCTGGCTCGGATTTGTGTGTGTGTGTGTGTGTGTGTGTATGTGTGTGTGTGTGCGTACGTCGTCACCGCTGCCGTAGATGACTCCCTGTTACAAATTATCCAGAAAGTGTCTCGTATCTGTTAACGACCTGCCTCGACTCTACCTGTTCTCTTAACTGGAAACAAGCGTATCTCACTTGACAATACAGGACTCACAAGTGATGTTCCCAGATACGTTTTCGAGTATACCAGGTAAAGTGGGACTCGCAGCTTCATGTGAAACTGAACATAATATTTCAGTATCAGAGATGATAGCGATATATTTCTAAGAAGACAATGGAACCAAAACCGCGCCTGGAGAGCAAGTAGGCTGTTACCGGATGCACCGCAAATTATCTCGTTGTCAGTGACGATAGCAATCTACCAACTCCTTCTGAGAAGGGGTATGCTCAAGGTTTCCAAACTTCACGTTAGAAGTCGGCTGATGGTTCAAAGATGGTTCAAATGGCTGTGAGCACTATGGAACTTAACTTACGTCGTCATCAGTCCTCTAGAACTTAGAAGTACTTAAACCTAACTAATCTAATGACATCACACACAACCATGCCCGAGGCAGGATTCGAACCTGCGACCGTAGCGGTCGCGCGGTTCCAGACTGTAGCGCCTTCAGCCGCACGGCCACAACGGCCGGCCAGAAGTCGGCTGAGCTCTGTATACCAGGAGAACTAGGACTGTAGCTTTTTATGAAGAAAAAATTTCACTGTCAAAGGCGATACCGACTCCTTCCAGGAAGAGTGTATTTCCCCCTCACAAAAGGAGTCTGGACCACAACAGGACACGAAAGTACGCAGTCACTTTCTCTGAGAAAGCTTGTAGTTTCGTCGGAAACATGGCAATTTACCCTGCTAGCGACCCATCGTCTTCTCCTAAGAATACCCAGTAGACACGAGCAGTTCTCTCTACCTGTCATAGACCAACTCTCCAAGTCTCTCGGCAGGTTCCCTGCAATAATATTGGCTGCCGCAAAATGAGGGAAAGAACTTGAGCTGATATAAGCCATTACCCCCCCCCCCCCCCACCTCAATCATCTCCATTCAGTCTGCAACCGTGATCGTTTGCTTCTCTCTAGTATGAAGCTTTCCTTATCCACCGGCAGTAACAGTAGCAAATGCATGAGACTGGGAGAAAAAGAACTGCCATGCAAGTCCATATTTTCGTCAAAAATTCAGTTTCGTTAAAACCATGTATCTGTGTGTCTGTGTACAATTTTCCCAGCAGCTCTACACTTGTAGATCGATAGGAGACCACTCTTCCCACAATTCAGTATAGTTTGGTGTCTTATCCTTTCTTACCAAGTATGTATGTACAACTTCTTCAGCACCTATACACTTCTAGATCGGTGGGAGGTTACTCTGCCTACAGTTTAGTGATAGTTTGCTGTCCTATCGCTTGTTACCATGTATCTGCGTACACTTTCCTCAGCAGTGGCGCACTTGTAGATTGGCAGGTGGTAGGTTTTCTCTCCTATCCATTCATTCCAGTGTGTTTGTGTGTGTGTGGGGGGGGGGGGGGGGGTGAAGAGGTTTTGCAGTACATCTTCTTTGTTTACGTCCAGATTACGTTGTATGTTTTCGCTGCAGAAGGTTTCTTTGTTGCTCTTTCAGCATTCATTCACCAAATTCGGAAGGATTTGATTCGTGTGCCGGAAGTTAAAAGAGGGTTGGTTGACATGGATATGCAGCCCCTCAGATGGTGGAACAGCCTCAGGCTGCATTTCCACCAGCATATCGAGTATACAATGTAGTGTTCGAACTTGATAGTACATATTACATCGGAAGAAGTTTACAGTTATTTTTTCTTGTTACAGTACTCTCCAGCGAGTATTATGCCATAGAAGAACACATTATCTTATTAATACCGAACGAGGTGGCGCAGTGGTTAGCACACTGGACTCGCATTCGCGAGGACGACGGTTCAATCCCGTATTCAACCATCTTGATTTAGGTTTTCTATGATTTCCCTAAATCGCTCCAGGCAAATTCCGGGATGGTTCCTTCGCAAGGGTAAGGGCCGACTTCCTTCCACGTCCTTCCCTAATCCGATGAAATGACCTCGCTGTTTGGTCTCTTCCCCCAAACAAACCAATCCCTCTTTTTAAAAATTTCTTCGTGTCGAGGTATTTCGTGTATTTGCATCCCCACCATACACGTTTTTAAACCGATATGTTCTTGCTGTTGTTGAAAATTTGAAGGAAGTCGAAGGGCGTGTTATACTTGCCTTTATAAACTTATACACCAACCATGTAAGTAAATGTGTGTTTATCAAATCGAATTTCGTACTATATGCTCCTCATGCTGTTGTTGTTGCAGCTTCCATAGGGGAGCTACATCGGTGGGAACATGACTATGACGTGCTGGAATGGGATGGGCAAATGGAGAGGGAGGGGCAGTTCCATGAGGCCCAGTCTGTTGCTGGACTGAGTGGAGGCGATTGCATATGACCTTGGGGATATGGTTTAATCGTGGAGGAAAATACACAAGGTATAAATTTTAAGTTGACAAACCAAAATAACTAGAAAAATAAGCTTCTCACAAAAAATGTGTAGAATTCAAAGTTGCTTAATTTCTAGGAGGACATCTGCTGGTGCTAAAATTAGCCATCCACCACAGCCCCTGGGGCTGGGCTGGAAGACAACTTTAAAATTTCAAAAGGGAACCCCCAGTTTTTTATTTCAGAATCTGATTCTACATAAAAAACTACGTACATTTTGTAATAAACATATGTTTTGATTCTTGGTAGTTGGCACTGTAATTAAAAAAAATCCATGTTCTTATTTTTGCGTGGAAAATGGTTACGAATAAATAAAAGATACTTATTTACTTCGAAAATTTTTATTCACTAGAACTAAAAGTATCCCTCTCTCCCCATAGGGTGGGGTTTGAGAGAGAGGATTTAAAGTTTAAGACTCTTAACCCAGTTATTAATTGTTTCACAGATTCGTATAAGTTTTGTTTGTATTGTGGTCATGAACCGCAAAACTTTTAATTATCAAACAAATCATCTGACCAGCAAACTAACTAACCACTTACTAACGAGTGAACACATTAACTGACAGAGTAAACAATGTAAAAGACTAACTAGGGACTCATGACTACGAAACAAACAAAATTTATCCGAATCTGCGGGAAAAATTAATATTTGAGTCAAAATTTGTAAAACTCTAATTCCTCTCTCTCAAACCGCACCCTATGGGGAGAGAGGGAGAGTTTTTAGTTTTATTGAATCAAACTTTATGAAGCAATTAAGTATTTATTATCTATTCGTAACCTTTTCCACGCAAAAATGAGAACATGGATTTTCTTGAATTACAGCGCCAACTACCAAGAATCAAAACAAATGTTTAAGACAAAATGTACGTAGTTTTTTATGTAGAATCTGATTCTGAAATAAAAAATGGGGGTTCCCACTTGAAATTTTAAAGTTGCCTCCCGCCACCCCCCCCCCCCCCAGGGGCTGCGGTGGATTACTAATTTTAGCACCAGCAGATTTCCTCCTCGAAAATAATCATTTTAGCAAGACGAACTGAAAAAATGGTTCAAATGGCTCTGAGCACAATGGGACTTAATATCTGAGATCATCAGTCCCCTAGAACTTAGAACTACTTAAACCTGGCTAACCTAAGGACATCACACACATCCATGTTCGAGGCAGGATTCGATCCTGCGACCTTAGCAGTCTCGCAGTTCCAGACTGAAGCACCTAGAACCACTCGGCCACACCGGCCGGCTTACTCCTCATCCCCTAGAACTTTTTCCTAACAGTACGACAATCTGGGCTCTGTTTGTCCAATATTCGTCTAGCCAAGCACAAACACTGCTGGGAAATAGAATTTGTCCAACCTTTATGGGTTTCCCAATTCACTCAAGATTTATTATTGCAAGAGTATGTAAGGAGTACGTGAAATGATTACATTTACACATCAATAGCACAAGTAGTTCTAGCTACCAGGTATCGACCCACGCAGAAACACCCATATTAGTATATACATGAAATGTATTCGCACTTGCGAATGTGGACTAGCATCAGCTGTAGAATGGAATGATGACAAGGAAAATATGCGCCTGACCGGGGCTCAAACCGGGTTTCCTGCTTTTGGCGAGCGAACACCTTACAACTTGGCTATCCGATGGCGACTCAAGGCCCTACTCAAACACCCATATTTCTTCAACCAGGTGGCTACAGTCTGTACTCGTCCATCCATTAAGTATATTCCTGCGCAGGCGAACATTTTTACTTGCATGTCGCTTTCCCGGTGTCAGCAGATGCATAGTATATTGCATTGCCAGTGTTAATCCGAATTACGATTTAAAATTCCTTCGGACACGCATGGATGCATGTATGTGGTGTAGTCTCCATGGGTGGTAGTGCAGCCACTGAGTCTGGTATCCAGTCAATCACAAAATTGCCGGACTATGTTTTGGAATACGTTATGCCATGGCTGCTCGAGCTGTTTGCGTAGTTTTGCAAGAGTATATGTGTGACGATTTGTACACCCTCTCGTCCCAGCATATCCCACATGTGCTCGACTAGAGACAAGTTTGGAGGTCGTGCTGGTCGAGGAAGTTGCTTCACCTTTTGCTGAGCACGGTGAGTTTCTCGACAGTGTGTGTGTGCGAGCATTAACCTGTTGGGAAAACATAACATTTTCTTGTTGCAAGAACGGCGGAAGAATGGATCCAACAACACTCGGCACGTACCGAGCTCTGGTTAGCGTCCCCTCCAGAATCACCAAAGGTGAACGAGAGTTGAAGCTCATCGCACCCGAGACCTTATGGCCAGGTGTCTTGGACATATGCAATCCACTAGACAGCGCTCACCAAGTCTACGTCGTACACGCAAACGACCATCACTTTTGTGCAGGCAAAATCTGCTTTCACTGCTGAAAACCATGGCGCGCCATTTCGTCTTCCACAGGATCCTTTGACAGCACCAGCCGAATCGTGGTCGTCGATTATGTGACGTGAGTGGAAAACCGCCTACAGAAGTGCGTACCAGTAGTCCCACTACTAATAATCGACATGTAACAGTTCGTACTGATACTTCTAGGTTAAAAAGCCGTCTTATCTGTGCTGTGCTACATGTATGAACTGCAACTACTACCTTTATGATACGACTGTCTTGGTGGGAATCTGTGTTGCTTGGATGTACAGAACCTCATCTACGAGTGTGAGGATGTTCACTTCACCACAGATACTAGCATCATAGAACAAATGACGCAGCATGTCCAACTTGTATTCCAATTCTGTGGGAGTATCAACCCGCCATTTTGGAGGCCATAATTTGACCTCTTTCAAACTGTCGCAGGTGGCTGTAGGAAGCACGAGTATGTCTCAGTCGCACGTTTGAGGTTTCTAGCTGAGAGCATCTCCTATCAAAGGGTAGACACAGATGGCGCTCTTGTAGCTCTGCTACTACGCTATCTGTTGGCGGACGACGTTGAAACCATTATGAGTACATATACTATCCCCCAGGTGATCTACTATCCCCCAGGTGACATATCACATCATTGGATAAAAATCAACATCGTTAAATCAAGAGTGCTAATTTTTTTTTTTCAGCAATGTACACTGAAGAGACAAAGAAACTGGTACACCTGCCTAATATCGTGTAGGGCCCGCACGAGCACGCTGAAGCGTGGCATGGACTCAACTAATGTCTGAAGTAGTGCTGAAGGGAACTGACAACATGAATCCTGCAATGATGCCCAGAAATCCGCAAGAGTACGAGGGAGTAGAGAGCTCTTCCGAACAGCATGTTGCAAGAAATCCCAGGTGTGCTCAGTATGTTCATGTCTGGGGAGTTTGATGGCCACTGGAAGTGTTTGAACTGAGAACACTGTATCTGGAACTACTGTCTACAAATTCTGGACGTCTGGTGTGTCGCATTGTCCTGCTGGAACTGCCCATATCCATCAGAATACACAATAGACATGAATTGATGCAAATGATCAGACAGGATGTTTACGTACGTGTCACCTGTCAGAGTCGTATCTAGACGTATCAGGGATCCCGTACCACTCCAACTGCACTCATCTCAAGCCATTACAGAGCCTCCACCAGTTTGAAAAGTCCCCTGCTGACATGCAGGGGCCATGGATTTATGAGGTTGTCTCCATACCCGCACACGTATATCCGCTAGATACAATTTGAAACGAGACTCGTCCGAGCAGGTAATATGTTTCCAGTCATCAATGTCGG
The DNA here is from genome assembly GCF_023897955.1 of Schistocerca gregaria. Classification (NCBI taxonomy): domain Eukaryota; kingdom Metazoa; phylum Arthropoda; class Insecta; order Orthoptera; family Acrididae; genus Schistocerca; species Schistocerca gregaria. The sequence continues at coordinate 129,239,882 of NC_064921.1, read as the reverse complement.
ACATTTGATCTTTCACCAGATTCCTGATAGTCACAGCACGCCCGTGAAATGGTCGTACGGGAAAATACCCAATTAATCGCTACCTCGGAGATGCTGTGTCCCATCGCTCGTGCGCCGACTATAACACCACGTTCAGACACACTTAATTCTTGAAAACCTGCCATTGTAGAAGCAGCAACCGATATAACAACTGCGCTAGGCTCTTGATGTCTTATATAGGAGTTACTGATCGTATGGTGGTATTCTGCCTATTTACATATATCTATATTTGAATACGCTTGCCCATAACAGTTTCTTTGGCGCTTCAGTGTAGTTGTGAAAGCGCTGCTTAATTATCTTGGTTAGTCGTCGTCCTCATTGTGCCGTCTCGAACGCTTTTTGGAAAACTACTGTTTGGAAGATGTCGAGTGCGGATAAAGCTGACTATCTCTTTTATACAGATTTGTAATGATCCCCTAAGAGAACCCTGTCTTCGTCCCAAGAACGTCGTAATGTTTCAGCTCAGAATAAGCTGTAGGATCCTGCAACAGACGAACGTCACCGGCATTGATCCGTGCTTCCATTATTTTCTCTTTTTTGTAAACAAAAGTGGCCTTCGTCCTTTTGCATTCAAACGGAACTTTTCTATGCGCAGGAGATAACAGACAAATAAGAGCTTCAAAAGGAGTTCATTTTGCAGCTTAATGAATGTAGAATCTAACTTGAGTTCTCCTATCGGCTTACACTTTGACAGCTTTAGGCGGTATTAATCGTGTTACAATGCCATTGGTGCTACTATCAGTACCTCTTATATAATAGTCTATGTGGCAACAAATACTGATATAACAGTATCGTAGTAGGTAAAAACAGGTTTAAGTTCTTTGTTTGTACTTTTCATTTCCATATTGAGACCTGAGTTTCAATGACAGATGGATCCGCGAGAGAGGTTTGATCCGTTCATTGGCTTTACATATCGCTGTAACTCACTACAGTTTTCAGACTGTGAAAATTATTGTAGGCTTGACGCATGGCCATTCTTATAGATCATTGACTTACTATTAACTTGTCTCTTTAAGTTTTCCTACAACCCCTACGCCACGATTGGTAACATTAAACCAAAGTGGGTCCGAGGTTTATTTTAGTATATTATTTCTAAAGGATCAAACAAGGCGGCTGGTTATAATGTCTTTCAGCTTGATGCACAGTTGTTTTGTGTTTGACAGATATGAACTACCCGTCCTCTGTTAGACTTTTAAGAAAACTGGTAGTGACTATCACTTCAACTCTGCACAAATACTCTTTCAGATCTCTTGGTGATCTTTTCGCCTGTGGCGACCATAGTTCTTGCAAAACCATAATGGTGACTAATGTCCCTCTCACTGGTGACACGTTCGAAAATATCAGATCTGTTTGTAGCCAGAGGACTGAAAAATATTTCTTTCTCGTCTAGGTTGTCCGGCTGGTTGGTCCTTCCTTATATTTGTCAAACAATGTTTTCAGTATCAAGTCACAAGACTATTCGTCTCTGACGCCGATCAAGTGTGCGTAGTTTTCCCAGCCGATACTGCACCGATTAAGGTCACTATCTACTACTATTATATGCTTGGGGTATTTTGATGCTATCATATTCAAGCTGTCTTTTACTAGGTCTAGGACAGATATGTTGAATCTATGGTTACTAGAAACATCCGATTGTTAACCTAAAACCAGCAGCTGCAGTGACTTTTGAGAATATAAGATAGCAGTCGTAATCATTTTGAACCACGGTAATGTAGCTGCTTGTCACTATAAACAGCACTTCTCACAGACTGTCTGATGTTCGTTCTAAACCAAGATTAATTCGTCTTCACAAGACACGTGTTCTGCTGACTGTAGACAGAAACATGTAAATTTCAACTTACGCTTCGACAAATGGTTCAAATGGCTCTGAACACTATGGGACTTAACTTCTGAGGTCATCAATCCCCATCATACGACACATACCAACATAAAATTATTGTTTTCTTCGTAACTCAGCTTGTATGAAAGTTATCGTGTGTATTATCAGCTGATGCAACATTGTATAGTAAATACTTAGGTATAAGATACGACGGATATATTAATGAATTTCGATTTCTGTAACATGCTTCAATGTGACATGTAATGGCTCATTTTACCACGTTAGATTTTATCAATTTAATTACTAATATGTAGTCATAGGCACATGTAAATCAGACATATCAAAAAGAAGAAACACCATTCGTCATCCTACAGCCGGAAAATAACGATACCTTCGGTACAGGTGCCCTCTTCATTCGGACTCTTCAGGGAAGCCGGCCTCGGTGGTCTCGCGGTTCTAGGCGTGCAGTCCGGAACCGTGTGACTGCTACGGTCGCAGGTTCGAATCGTGCCTCGGGCATGGATGTGTGTGATGTCCTTAGGTTAGTTAGGTTTAAGTAGTTCTAAGTTCTAGGGGACTGATGACCACAGCAGTTGAGTCCCATAGTGCTCAGAGCCATTTTAACAATTTTTTTTTTCTTGAGGGAAGCAAGTGAGGCTGCTAGCAACGGGTTAAAGGCAGGGGACACTAGGTATGTCGTGTCTGACATATGAGAAATTGTCGGTGGACATGAAGCGCTCTCGGATAGCCGAAGTTGTTACCTTCATCGTTCGCAATATGTGGGAAATCCGTGTTCGAGTCCCGGTTCGGCACAAATGTTCACTTGGAGCATTTTTTTTGTTATTTTGAGGCGTCATAGAATTCCTCTCCTGTGTCAACCTCTTCATCTCAGAGTAGCACTTGCAACCTACGTTCTCAGTTATCTGCTGGATGTATACCAATCTCTTACTTCGATTTTTTGCCCTCTGCATCTCCCTGTAGTACCATGTAAGTCATTCCCTCACGTTTTAACAAATGTCCTAGCACCTTGTCCCTTTTCCTTATCAGTGTTGTCCACACATTTCTTTCCTCTTCGATTATGCGCAGAACCTCCTCACTCCCTACCTTATCAGTACACCTAATTTTCAACATTCGTCTGTAACAAAACGTCTCATACGCTTTGATTCCATTTCGTTCTGGTTTTCCCGCAGTCCATATTTCACTACTATACGATGCTGTCGGCACAAAGTGGCCGCGTGGTTTGTGGCGTCATGTCACGTATTGCGCGGCTTCTCCCGCCGGACTTTCGAGTCCTCTCTCAGTCATGGATGTGTGTGTTGTTCTTAGCGTAAGTTAGTTTAAGTAGTCTCTACGTACAGGGACCGATGACCTCAACTGTTAGGTCCCTTAGGAATTCACACATACACAAACACAAACAAACACACACACACACACACACACACACACACACACACACACACACACACATATATACACATACACAAAATGCTGTCCTCCATGCATATATCCTCAGAAAATTCTCCCTCAAATTAACGCCCATGTTTGATATTACTACGTTTATCTTATCCAGGAATGACACTTTTTCCAGTGCTAGTCTACCTTTGATGTCGTCCTTGCTCCTTCTGTCAATGGTTATTTTGTTGCCTAGGTAGCAGAATTCCTCAACCCCATCCACTATGTGACCATCAACCCTGATGTTAAGTTTCTCTCTTTTCTCATTTCTGGTATTTCTCATTACTTTCATCTTTCTTCGATTTATTCTCAATCCATATTCTGTACTCATTAGACTGTTGATTCCACTCACGGGATCAAGTAATTCTTCTTCACTTACATTCAGGAACTGTATCATTGATATCCTTTATCCCTGAATTTTAATTCCACTCTTTAATCTTCCTTTTATTTCTGTCACTGCTTCTTCGATGTACAGATTGAATAGTAGGGGCGAAAGACCACATCCCTGTCTTCCACCCTTTTAATCTGACAACTGTGTTTTCGTCGTTTACTCTTATTATTCCCTCTTGGCTCTTGTACGTATTATTACCCTCTCTCCCTGTGGCTTACCATATTTTTCTCAGAATTTCGACGTCTTGCACCATTTGATATTGTCGAACGCTTGTTCCAGGTCGACAAATCCTATGAACGTGTCTTGATTTTTCTTTAGAATTACTTCAGTTATCAAACGCATTGTGAGAATTGCCTCTCTGGTGCCTTTACCTTTCCTAAAGCCATACTGATCATCATCTAACACACCCTCAATTTTATTTTTCGTTCTTCTGTGTATTATTCTTGTAAAGTAACTTTGATGCATGAGCTGTTAAGCTGATTGTGAAATAAGTCTCGCACTTGTCAGCTCTTGCAGTCTTCGGAATTGTGTGGATGATGTTTTTCCGAAAGTCAGATGTTATGTCGCAGGACTCATACATTCTACACATCAACTGGGTGCTCCTGGATTTCTTTCAATACCCGATTACAGCTGATGTCGAAATTTGTCCTTCGTTATGTATACGGCTGCAGGGTCATGAATGGTGTCTGCTTTGTCAGTTTACTGTTACAGGTAACTTGGTCACAATGGAAAAGGGTAGAGCAATTAATTGCGTAGGGACAAAATTAGAAGGTTAAACATTAATTTTAAATTTACAAAGTCACACCACATTGGTCATCGATACCCCAGCAACAATAGTCAACACAGTTATCCAATAGAGCCTAAACACTTTCCATGAACTTATTTCCTTAAGGAAACCAATAAATAAGAAATATGTAACAACCATGCCAATAAAATTTACAATTAAACATTTTCAATACTGAACCTTTCATGCAAGTCTTTCAGTTGTTATTCTTTCTTAGTTATTTCAGTTATCTTAATCTTACTTAAACGGATAATCAGCTGCCTCGTTTCGACTCTTACTCGGAGAGTGCAATAAGCATAACCAAATAAACTACCAAAGCCTTAAACGTGGAGAGTGGGAGAGTTTTAGTTTTAGCGAATCAAAATTTATGAAGTAAATAAGTATTTTTCATATGTCTGTAACCATTTTCCACGCAAAAATGATAACATGGATTTTCTTGAATTACAACGCCAATTACCAAGAATCATAACAAACATTGAAGACAAAATGTACGTAGCTATTTATGTAGAATCTGATTCTGCAATAAAAAATGGGAGTTCCCATTCGAAATTCTAAAGTTGCCTCCCACCTCACCCCCAGGGGGCTGTGGTGGCGGGCTAATTTTAGCACTAGCAGATGTCCCCTCCGAAAATAATCAGCTTTGGATTCTACACTTTTTTCTTGTGAAGCTTACTTTTCGAGTTATTCTGGTTTGTCAACTTAAAATTTACACCCTGTATATCGTATTATGGAAGCTCACGTATTACACGTATCTTGTTACTGCTCACCTCTTACTTGCAAATTTTCTGTTTTTTACACCTGAAGGTATCTCGTCAGTGAGCAGAAAACAGTTATCATTAAACACAGTTTTGGGATCTTGACCTAGGATTTCTAATCCATACATTTTAGGTGTAATTCTGTAATAAATTTAGATAACATTATCGTTTGAGTACAGCGAGCTGGTGTTATACTTAGGTAAAAACCAACAGTCGAGATCGCAATAATATTTGTTTATTTACCGGTTTCGGCTTATGTTAAAGCCAACTTCAGAATTTTTGCCCCCCATAGCCAGTGCTGGCGGCTCCTCGGTTGCCTCGTGATATCTCATTGAACGGTAGTGGTATCACGAGACAGCACTGGCTATTGAGGGCCAAAAATGCTGAAGATAGTGAGCCGTGGTCGGCTCGCGCTAATGTCGTTTTTCCTTTTGGACATTTTGTCACCATCGAGTGGAAACTTATTCCTCCCTCAGCTACTATCTGAATGAGTTGCCCACTTGCCTCTTTCAGTGGCAGCAACAGCGTTTTTCGATATTAGTACTGCTGTAACTTCTTTTGTGTGGCAGTTATATTTCCGTGTCATGGGGTGTGTGTGGAAGATGGTCGGTTGAGGCGGAGCAGCGAGGAAGTCTCTGCGGCATGTGATCAATCTGGGGCTGTTGAGACGTGCACGCGCGGTCGGTGTTGTGTGGCCCTAGCTGCGAGAACTGCTAAGTTCATCGGCCACCGCACCTGAATACTGGAGTTGAGTAGTCAGTGAACCTGTGATGAAAGCTTAATCGTTGTAACATCTCTTCATTGACTGCTGGTTGTTTCATCCTGAGCTGTCCGTGCAAGCAGCAACATGATGGTGTGCTGGAGTCAGCAAAATTTTGCTGCTATCTCCCTGTACGGTGCTTAACCATCGAAACGATTATCATGTATTAGTGAAGTGCACCAGTGGTATCTTCTGCCTTTTGGCCGATAACGTTCCGGTTACTTGCCACGGTCGTTTGCATGGTTTGGTGGCAGTGTGTTTTCCTCGCCGTGGTGATGCTGTCAGGCACGGCGTGTAGTTCGACAGCTTGTTGTTGTTCTCCTTTTTTCTTTGAGTGTTGGTTGCACCTTGACTGTGTTCATGCACCAGCTATTAAGACATAATCCTGCCACGATCCTCATCTTCCCTGGTACTTTTGGTTGTCGTGCTGTTGGTCGGGTGGAAGGGAATTGATTGGGCAGTTGGTTGATTCGTCAGCCGTCCGTAGGTCGGGCTGCAACCCGATTGTTTAGTGTTACGCCTGTCTGTCTCACCTACACTGTGATTAGAATTTCCTCACCAGCTGACCCTTGGAACACTTCTGAGCATCATTGTTTGTTGTTTGTGATTGTCGTTTTATCTGGTCGCAGGTACTGTGCCAGGCTTTCAGCCGTGTATTAATATTGTCTGTTTTATGTTTACTATGTGGCATTCAGCCAAACTTCATAATGTGATAAACCTTTAGCATTTCGTTTATGTTTTCGTCTTCTTTAAGGGCAAAAGAGCAAAGATGAAGCGGTAGTCCATCATAGAGCCTATGCCTACCGTCAGGTATTTTTGATTTTCAGTTGTTAAAAAACAGAGAAGTTTATCTTGTACCAGGAGGAGGATGGAAGGATTCGCGCTCAGCTAGTGAACGAGAGAGAAGCACGCCATTTTAAGCGAGTAGTTGTAGACTGCCATTTTGGGGTCCCTATGAATAAGTGAGGAGTTTGTATTTCATATGTGCACCGTTTAGAAAAATACAGTGTTCGTTTATTGACAGAAAGTTCGTGTGAGTTGTTATTTCAAATAGTGCGATCATTACAAAAACAGAAGCCCACCTATGCACTTTGGAAAATTACGAAGATCTGATAAGCTCAATGGGAACACAGTCAAGACATCTAAGGTGAACATGGCGACCAAACGTAGAATTATAAAGAAGTGTAAGCACAAATCTACAGCAGAGAAAGAAACTACTCTCACCTGCAACATAATATGAACTAATACGAACTTATTTCGAGGAATAGCTCAGCTTATTGTGCTTGTCATTAATGCTGAAAAATTGATCTCATTAATTCAATACATTTTAAAAAGCCACGAATTTCAACATTTTATTATCAACTATTCCATTATTTTATTATATTATAATAACAACTTTAAGATTAGGCCTACAGCCGAGTTCATATAAAATTCTTGTGCTCTGTATTTAGGCCTTCAGCCATGTTTATTTCAGAATCTGTGGCTTTAATATGTAAATCCTTGCCTGTAAGGTTCCTCTGTAGTTATCTTGGATTCTTGAATCGGCCTTTAGCAGTGTTCTGTAAATGTTTATCTTAAGGTGGTTTTTAATTATTTTTATGTAATTTTTTGGGCCTATAGCCGACAAGATGCTTCAAGTTTTCTTAAGATGTTTTTCTGTTATACTGTGTAAAACTTACCTTTAAAGCCTCTCTTTTATTATGTAAAGAAAAAAATTTTTTGGTCCTTCAGCCGAAAAATTAACTTGAATTTTCCTTCATATGGCTTTTAGCCAGAATTTGTAAATGCTTGGCTTTTAAAGAATTTCCTTAGCTGATCTGAAACATTATTTCGGCCTTTAGCCGAGAAGATATGGTAATTTTGCTTAAGTAAGACCTTCAGCTGTTACTTTAAATCCTGCTATTTCAAAGGCTTGTGGCTGGTCCCTGAGCTTACACGCTACGTAACCTAAATTATCATAAGGACAAACACACACACCCATGCCCGAGGGAGGACTCCAACCTCCTGGGATTTCACACACATTCCTCAAACCAATGCACAGTTTTCTCTTTAAAACAACTAAGATAAATTCACGGCTGAGGGCCCAAGTAATTTCTCCAGAATAAGTTTAAATGATAACTTTGAAGGTTATTAGTTTGATTAACTTAAGTCCTTAGTATAATGAAATAAGGTTGATGTTGAAATCAATCCTATTGTTGAAATTATTACTGTTATAGGAAGAATAATTCTTGATTTTCGAGACTTTATCTTTATAGATCATGAATTTTCCACGTGTGATATTATTAGGGCTGAGAATCTAATACATATGTAATAATAAAGTGTAACTATATTTAATACAACTATAATGGTTATAATAATTGTTATATTATTTCTATTAATGACTGTATTAAAATTCATGTTGGTAGGAATCCAAGAAACGGTGGTAAACCACCTAGAGATAATAGAGATAAAAATACAATGAATTTAATTTCGGTTTTTATATTTATGGCTCAATAAATTTGGTTTATGAAAAATAAATTTATTTGCTTAAATAATAAAACTGTAATTAATCTTAGTAGTGAAATACAGTTCTCGGATGTTTTCTCTGACTGTTAATGATCTAATTATTCACCCTAAATATCTAATTGAAGAATATGCTAGAGGTTGTCGTAGAGATGTTTTATTTAATCCTACTATTGCCCCAATAATAATTCTTAAAATGATAATTCTTCAAATGAAATTTCTTATTTGAATACAATACGATAAGTCCATTATTGGGGCAATTTTTTGTCATGTTATTAATGTTAAACAATTATTTCATCTTGAGGCTCCTATCACTTCGGGAAATCAGAAATGAAAAGGGATAATTATTGATGGGATAAATTCTGCTTCCCATCCTATTGGATATTTATTAAATCAGCAAAATTGAAAATAGTAGTATTGTCGATGCTATTGCTTGAACAATAAAATATTTAATTGATGAATCGTTTATTATTATATTTTTATTTTTTGTTAGGAGCGGAATAAATGAAAGTAAGTGGATCTCAAGTCCTATTCAAACCCCAAATCAGGAATCTGATGAAATGGACAGGATCGTTCCTATCATTAATGTTGATAGGAAGAGAAGTTTTGTAGAGTTGTTGGTCATTAAAAAGGAGAGGATTGATAACTGTATAAATGGGGTAAGAACACATTAGCTTTATTAGCTTACCTTCTTACATTAAGATGTATGATGCAAGTGAGTTTTTGATACTAAGGGGGTAGTTTAATTCAATCTTACGTAATTTTAATGAAGGTAATTTTATTTATTTTATATACCCTATCAAGGTAACCATTTAATCATTCACTTCATTTATTTAACAATTAAATTAAAAGTCTTTTTTTAAAATAAGGTTATGTATTATTTTGTTTATTACAGATTAATTTATCCTGGTTCGTTTAATTTTATATATATACAATAAATAATTTATATTAATATATTACATTTAATTAAATTTAATTACCTGTAAGTTTATTTTACTATCATTAAGTAAGTATTTTAATACATTTATTTACCGAGGATTATAGGTACTTATTTTTAAGCTTATAATAGGGTATTATAATATAATAAATATAATAATATATAATTTTATATTTAACATTATTATAATTGGATACAATAAATAAAATAATTAATTTTAAATATAATATATTATATTAATATAAATAATTATATTAATTGTATTAATATCATTTAAAAATTTTCTATAATTAGATTATTTAATTATTAGATATTTAAGTTAACTTAATATAAACTAAATTTCATATTAATAACATATTACATTAATTTACATAATTGTATAAAATATATTTATTATATTTTGTATTCTTTCTTAATTATTAGTGAAAAGAAAGATTAAATAAGAACGAATATAATACGTTTATTGCTATACATGTTCCATATTAATCTTTAATTATATACTATAATAGAGAACTTGTTGTGGTCATACGGGACTGCGTTTCTTTTTTTGTTAATGTTTGTAATTTTTTTTCTTTTTCTCTTTATATATTTGAATCTTTTATTTTTTCTTAATTTTAAATATTTTCAAATGTCTTTTTTTTATTCCTAAATGTTTTATTCTTGCTTGTTTATTCACGTTTTCTTTGTACTATATGTAACTTTTTTAAACTAAATGCTCTCTTAGCATTATTTGATTTAATTATCAATTGATTTTGGATTTAGCAATTGAATTAGTATCGGCATAATTCTTGCCCGCAGCCACGGTTATACGATTGATACAAGTGAATATTATTGGTTAAAACAGTTGTTTACATTATTAGGGTTAAGATATAAATTTGTAAGGTGAAATGTTAAAATTTATTTGTGGCTCTTTATATGAATCTGTAAAATTTAAATAATAAACTACGATTACATACCCTATTATTTTAAATGTTAATTATATTTACCAGGGTACTAATAGTTAAGGTCTTTAAACACAAAGTATTAGGGCGCATCTCATTCCATTCAGAGGAACCTACCCCGTGATTGATAATACATGTTTTACTCTACTTAATTTATTTGTTTGTATATCTCCATTATCAGAGAATCTTTTTAGAGTTATAATTCTCAAGATTTATAATCATAAAATACTTCAGGTCCTGGTGCAGCTTATAGTTAAGAGGAGGTGGGTTACAATAGATTTTTGGTTATAACAGATAGCATGGTGAAATACTGTTAATGAAGGTGGGTTTGATAGTAATTTAATTTATTTAATTTAACTGATATTGGCTCTGAGGTGTGTACACAACGCTCGTCGCTCTCATTATTGATTATTCTATTTTTAATTCAAAGTATCTTCAATTTAGATAAGTTGTAACATAGTAGATGTACTGGAAAGTGTATATAGGAAGAGGTTCAAGATATAACTTATTAGTAAAGTGTTTCATTTACACTGAAAATTTTTTAGTGCAAATCAATATATTTTGATTATTTATTTTATTATATTTGTTTTTTGTTTATTTTATTATTTAATATAAATAATTTTATTGAATTTTGTCTTAGTATATATTATAGAATTGATTTTTTAAATTATAGTGTATTGGTAATGTAAGTGTTTTATGAAATATTATATTAAATTTTTTAAGTACATTTTATTTATTGTACCTTTTGTATCAGGGTTTATCAAAATTTTATTATTTAATTTACTTGTCTCGATTTGGGTTGATATATAAATTATGTATTGTTAATGTAACATAATTATTATTATATTATTTATAGAAATGACATGTTAATCGTTTCCTAAGTTATGTAGTTTCTTAAGAAAAAATTTAATTTTTTGAAGTTAGTTGTTTTTATTTAATTTTTTAAGTATAAATATTAACTTATTCATTCTTTAAGGGATAAGGTTTGAAGTTAATTACCTATAATTTATTTTATAAAATATAAGAGTAAGCTTTAAACCAGTTATCTTTAAGATTACGTTTTACTTAATTATTATTTACTTTGTTTTATAAATATTTTAGGTTTTTTATTAAGATTATTGATTTAATTTTATAATTTTTGTATTAATGATAGAATTAGTATATTTTTTTGTTTAAAATTTTTACCTTGTGAACTTATTATAAGGAACTAGGAAAAATTGATTTCCCCCTGTTTATCAAAAACATGTCCTCTTGAAAATACTTTGAGGTATGGCCTGCTCACTGAGCGGATTTTTAAAGAGCCATAGTATTTTGACGGTGCAAAGGTAGCATAATCATTAGTCTCTTCATTAGTGGCTTAAATGAATGGCTTGACGAGAAATCAACTGTCTCTGAATAAATTTTTGACTTTAACTTTTGAGTCAAAAGGGTTAAATTCTTCTTTAGGACGAGAAGACCCTATAGAACTTGACATTTTACTTTTACATAATTTTTGTTTGTCTTTCTATATTTAATGATGATGTTTTGTTGGGATGACATGAGGAATTAATAAACTCTTCATTATTATATCATTGACTTATGATGTTATTTTGATCCATAATTTATGATCCTAAGATTAATTTACCTTAGGGATAACAGCGTAATTGTTTTTGAGAGCTCATATCGACAAAGCAGATTGCGACCTCGATGTTGAATTAAGAAATATTGTAGGTGCAGGAGCCCAATGATAGGTCTGTTTGACCTTTAAATTCTTACATGATCTGAGTTCAGAACGGCGTGAGCCAGGTCGGTTTCTATCCAAAGACTATTAATCCATATTAGTACAAAAGGACCATATATTTGAAATTTTTTTGTTATATTGATTAATGTTAATTTATTTACTATTTTGACAGATTAATGTGTTGAATTTAGAATTCATTTATGCAGATTTTTTTTTACAAATAGTATTGATACTTTATGATTTATTTATATTTATTTTGAATTTTCTTTTATGAGTTATCTGTGTTTAATTTGTGTTGCTTTTTTAACTTCGTTAGAGTGTTAGGTTTTAGGGTATATTCAGATTCGAAAGGATCCAAATAAGATAGGATTTGTTGGAAGTCCACAACCATTTATTGATGCTATTAAGTTAATTTGTAAGGAGCACCCAATTCCTACTATATCTAATTACTTACTTTATTATTATTCTTCTGTTTTTAATTTAAAAATTTCTTTTGCTGTTTGAGTAATTTTTCCTTATTTGACTTATATATGTTCTTTTTCTTATTGATTTTTATTTTTTTCTATTGCACTAGATTAGGGGTTTATACCGTTATCATTGCTGGTTGTTCTTCTAATTCAAATTATTCATTATTAGGTTCTCTTCGTTCTGTTGCTCAATCATTTTCTTATGAAGTTATTTTAGCTTTAATTTTATTATCTTTAATTATTTTAATTGGTAGTTTTAACATGTTTGATTTGATTAATTATCAGCTTTATTGCTGATTCATTATTATTTCTTTTCCTTTAACTTTAGCTAGTTTTGCTTCTTGTTTAGCTGAAACTAATTGTACTCCTTTTGACTTTGCTGAGGGTGAATCTGAGATAGTATCAGGATTTAATATTGAATATTGTGCAGGTGGTTTTACTTTATTTTTTTTAGCTGAGTATACTAGTATTGTTTCTATAAGAATATTATTAGCTTTAATTTTTTACGTGGAGATTTTTATTCTTTTATATTTTTTATTAAGCTTGCTATTATATCTTTTGGTTTTATTTGAGTTCGTGGAACATTACCACGATTTTGTTATGATAAATTAATGTACTTAGCTTGAAAAAGCTTTTTATCTTTATCTTAATTTTTTTATTTTCTTTGTTGATTTAAAGATTTTATTTATCTCATTTATTTTGTGAAATTTTTTGAGAAAAGTTAATAGAAGAGTTAAACTTCTAATTTTATGTTTTCAAAACATATGCTATTCCTAAGCTAATTATCTTACTATTCCTTAATTAATTTATTTCATGCGTTTGCAACATAGACATTAATTAAGAAGTATGTACAGTAGATATTTGTTATGATTTGTCCTGTTATATTATAAGGTTCTTCAACAGGTCGTTTACCAATTCATGTTAATAAGAATTCAACAACTACTATAATTCAGAATAAAATCTGATTAATAGGATAGAATTGAATACCTCGGAATGGTGTTTTATTGTAAAAGGGTAAGATCATTAAAAATCTAATTGATAAGAATAATGCAATAACACCTCCTAACTTATTAGGAATTGACCATAAAATTGCATATGCAAATAAGAAATATCATTCTGTTTGAATATGAACTGGTGTTACTAATGGGTTAGCAGGTACAAAGTTGTCTGGATCTCCTAATACGTAAGGATTAGTTAAACATAATATAATTAATAATGATGCAATTAATACAAATGTAATAGAATCCTTAAAAGTAAAGTATGGATGGAATGGGATTTTTTCAATATTCCCATTTAGGCCTAAAGGGTTACTACGCCCTGTTTGGTGAAGAAAAAATTCATGAATTGCTGCTATAGCAGCAATAATAAATGGTATTACAAAATGGAATGTAAAAAATGTTAATGTTGCGTTATCAACAGCGAACCCTCCTCACACTCATTGAACTAAATCTGATCCTAAGTACGGAACTGCTGATAATAAATTTGCAATTACTGTCGCTACTCAGAAAGATATTTGACATCCAGGTAAAACGTATCCTATAAATGCAGTTTCTATAACTAAGAATAAAATCACTGTACCAATTATTCAGGTATGTATATATATGTAAGATACATAGTAAATTCCCTGTCCTACATGCAAATAAATACAAATAAAAAATATAGATACTCCATTTGCATGTAAAGTTCGAATAATTCAACCATTATTTACGTCTCGGGATGTGTACTACACTACTAAATGCTATTTCAATATTTGATGTATAATGTATAGCTAAAAATAGTCCAGTTACGATTTGAATTACCAAACATAACCCTAATAGGGATCAAAAATTTCATCAAAATGAAATATTTGTTAGTGCAGGTAAATCAATTAAAGAGTTATTAATAATTTTTATTAAAGGACGTCTTAATCATAAGGGTTTATTCATTAGTCAATTATCTTATTTTACAAATAAGTCTCTGATTAATATTAGTGATTTTAACAACTCCTAGTAGTGCTAAAAATTAAAAAAAATTCATTATTATTGTAATAATGGATGTTGGTCTATTATATAATTTTTCAAAAGATATTGTTATTACTTGATAAATATTTGAATTATCAATATTTATAGTTTCAGTATTTTTGAAAAAGTCTATAAATTTTGCTATATCTAGAGTAATTAATGTTGATATAATACATACTCATATTGTTAATGTAATTATTATAGTAATTGATTTAGGCTGAAATATTTCGTTCTTGTAATATAAATAAATAGGGCTAATATACCACCAAGAAATGTTTAAATAAAATATATGATAATCAGTATCTTTCTATTATTGTTCCTGTTATTAATCCACCTAAAAGGTTTGAATGATAATAAAAAGCATTATTGATATTGGGTGTCTCAATTTAATAAAATTAATAGTTTTTACATTTGATAGTGATATAATTATTATTTTAATCATTTCAGGGGTTAGTTTATTTAAATATAAGTTTTGGGGACCTATGATGGAAGCTTTTTCACCTCTGAAGTTTTAAAAGAGGGGGCTTGTCTTATTTCCGGTTTACAAGACGGGCGTTTTTTTACACTATTAAAACTAGTGTTTATATTCTCTGTCTTTACTTCTTTGTTGATGATTTTGCTGGTGTTTATGTTCTCTCTTCTACACGTAAACATTTATTAATGGTTCTTTTGAGATTAGAATATACTGTTCTTTCTTTATGTATATTAATTATTGTTTTTCTTATTGAGTTTGATTATGATTATTTTTTCCCTGTTATTTTTTTCTGTTTGTGAGGGTGCTTTAGGTCTTTCTGTTCTAGTTTCAATAATTCGTTCTCATGGTAATGATTTTTTTAATTCTTTTGGTTTATCTTTATGTTAAAGTATTTATTTATAACTATGTTTTTGATCCCTCTTTGTTTATTGAATAATTGTTGATGGTTGGTTCATTCTGTAATGTTTCTGTCGAGTTTTGTGTTTATACTTTGTGTTTATTCATATGCTGATTTGAATATAATTAGATATTATTTTTTTTTTAGTTTAATTTTTCTTGGTTTTTGAATTAGTTCCTTGATAATTACTGCTAGAGGTTCAGTTTATTTAAATTCTTATCATTCTTTTTTTATTGTTTTCATTTTAATAATTATTCTTTATTGCACATTTGCTAGATTAAGTCTTATTTCTTCTTATATTTTTTTCAGGCTAGATTAGTTCCTACTTTACTTTTGATTTTAGGTTAGTTTATGAACCTGAGCGTTTACAGGCTGGTGTTTATTTAATTTTTTTATAATTTAGTTGCTACATTACCTTTATTATTAGTTTTATTTAAGGTTTATGATTTTTCTAATAGTTTGTATTTCCCTTTATTGGTTGATTTTGGTTCTTATTATTTTATGTTTTATGTATTTATAATTTTGGCTTTTTTAGTTAAGATGACAATATTTTCAGTTCATCAATGGCTTCCTAAGGCTCATGTAGAGGCCCCTATTTCTGGTAGAATGATTCTTCCTGTTGTTTTATTGACGTTAGGTGGTTATGGTATTTTTCGTGTTAGAAAGGTTATTTCTTATTTGGGTTTAAGGTTTAATTATTTTTTATTATCTTTAGGCTTATCTGGTGGTGTTATTTTAAGATTTATTTGTTTTCATCAGGTTGATTTAAAGTCTTTAATTGCATATATTTCTGTTGCTCATATAAGAATGGTTATTGGTGGATTGATGACTATAAATTGATGGGGTTGTGTAGGTTCTCTTTCTTTAATGGTTGGTCATGTTTTATGTTCTTCTGGTTTATTTTGTATATTTAATATTATTTATGAACATTTAGGTAGACGAAGATTATTAATTAATAAGGGTATAATTAACTTGATACGAAGAATGGCTTTATGATGATTTCTTATAAGATAATCAAATATGGCAGCACGTCATTCTTTCAATTTGGTAGGTGAAATTAGATTACTAAATAGAATTATATCTTGATCTTCTTTTAGATTTTTTGTTTTAATTTTTTATCTTATTTAGAGCTGCTTATACTTAATTATATATTCTTATTCTCAGCATGGTAACTATTATTCAGGTGTTTATACTTCTTCTCTTTTCGTGAATATCATCTTTTACTTTTATGTTGATTGCCTTTGAATATTTTTTGTTTAGTTTGCTTAAGTATTTTAATTAAAAATATTGTTTTGTGGAATCATTGATATGAAGTTTTTCATCTTAGGCTGTGAATTTATTTTCTATTTGTTCTTTGAGTTTTTTCTTTATTTTTTTTCAAGAACTATAATTTTTATTTTAGGTATTTATAATTTAATAATTGATTACAGAGTTTTTGTTGAGTGAGAACTTTTTAATGTAATTGGTTCTATAGCTGTTATGACTTTAATTTTGGATTGAATGTCTCTTATTTTTGTCTTTTGTTATATATACTTCTTCTTTGGTTATTTATTATAGAGAGGATTATATGTCTGGCGAAAAGAATATAAATCGTTTTATCATTATTGTTTTAATATTTATTCTTTCTATAGGTTTTTTAATTATTAGCAATAATTTGATTAGAATTTTGCTAGGTTGAGATGGTTTAGGTTTAGTTTCTCATTGTTTAGATATTTAGTATCAAAATGTGAAATCTTGTAGTGCAGGTATATAACTGCACTTTCTAACCGTATTGGTGATGTTGCTATTTTAATATCTAGTGCTTGAATTTTGAATTTCGGTGGTTGAAATTATATTTATTATTATGATTTTATTTCTAATTCTTTTGAAATAAAACTTATTACTATATTAACTGCTTTGGCAGCTATAACTGAAAGGGCTCAGATTCCTTTTTCTTCTCGACTTCCTGCTGCTACAGCTGCCCCTACTCCTGTTTCTGCTTTGGTTCATTCTTCTACTCTTGTTACTGCTGGTGTTTATTTATTAATTCGTTTCAGACCAATTTTAAATACTTATAACTGCAAGTGATTTTTACTTTTAATTGGTTGTATAACTATATTTATGGGTGGATTGGGTGCAAATTTTGAATGTGATTTGAAGAAGATTATTGCTCTTTCTACTTTAAGACAACATGGTTTAATAATAAGAATTTTAGCTATAGGTTACCCAAAACTTACATTTTTTCATTTATTAGCTCATGCTTTATTTAAGGCATTATTATTTATATGTGCAGGTTCAATAATTCATAATTTAAAGGATTATCAGGATACTCGCTTTATTGGCCCTATTGTTAATATTATGCCTCTAACTTCAGTTTGTTTTATTGTTTCTAGTTTGTCTTTGTGTGGTTGACCTTTTTTAGCAGGATTTTATTCAAAGGATTTAAGTCTTCAGATGGTTTGTTTAAGATGATTAAATTGTTTAATTTTTTCTTTATTTTTTCTACTGGTTTAACTACTTCTTATACTTTTCGTTTGTTTTATTATTCAATATCTGGTGACAATAATTTTTATTCCAGATTTTCTTTTGATGATAAGGATTATTATATTTCGTTTGGTATAATTGGTTTATTGTTTGTTGCTGTTTTTGGTGGTAGTCTTTTGTTTTGATAATTTTTCCTATTCCTCGTGTGATTGCTTTGTCTTATTATTTAAAGTTTTTAACTATTACAGTTGGTGTTTTAGGTGCTTATTTTGGTTATCTTATTTCCAATTTTGATTTTTCTCATAATTTATTTTCTTTAAGTATACTTTCTAATGTTAGATTTGCTGGTTCTATATGATTTATACCTTGTCTTTCAACCAAGTTTATTAGATATATTCCTTTTAAAATAGGTTATTACTCATCTAAATCATTTGATTATGGTTGAGGTGAATTACTTGGTGGACAAGGTTTATATAGATTATTTATTTATTTAATTAGTTATATTCTGGGTTGATATGATTCTAATTTCAAGATTTATCTTTTAACTTTTATTGTTTGAATATTTATTTTACTAATATTATTTTCGTTTACTTATATAGCTTATAATTAAAGCGTAACACTGAATATGTTAAGGAAGTATTTTTACTTTTAGGTATTTATAAATATAGATATATTATTTTTACAGTGAAAATGTAATGTTTTATTTAAAATATAAATTTTAGAAATGTTAACAGAGTTTAATCGCTAATATAAAAAGTTAGCAGCTTTCATATTGACTTTACATTTCCTTAATTGGAACTTTACAGTTCAATTATATAATTAAAAGTAATACAACACTTTTTGGCTTCAATGAATAAGAATAAGGGTACTTATATACCAATCTTCCAGGTCGAAACTGACTGCAATATTTCGCTTCTTATTCTATTTAAGGTTGATTGATTATATCAATACTGTTTGAATGCAACCCAAATATTATATTTAACTACAATCCTTTATTCTGCTCATTGTAAGGCTCATTGATTTCATTCATGATATAGTCCACCTAGCAGGACTAAACTAAAAAATATTGTTGATACTTTTCAGATTATAAAGTCTGATGTTTTGAAGATAATTACAATTGGTAGAATTAGTGCAATTTCTACATCAAAAATTACTGCGATTAGGAAGAATCGTAGTGAGAATGGTATTCGTGCTGATCTTTTTGGATCAAATCCACATTCAAATGGTGATCTTTTTTCTTGATCATTAATTAATTTTTGGTTAATGTTGTTGCAAGGATTATAGCGATTATTGGAATAATAAATCTAATGAAAACTCTTGTAGATAGAATTAGGATTGTTTTTCTTGATTTATATCAAGCTTTCTGACTGGAAGTCAAATGTACTATTTATACTAGAAAAACAATTATCTACCTCATCAATAAATAGAAATGTATAAGAATAATCACTACGTCTACAAAGTGTCAGTACCATGCTGCTGCTTCAAATCGAAAGTGATGTCTTGATGAGAATTGATTTATTGAGTGTCGAAGTAGACATGTTGATAACAAGATTGTTCCAATAATTACATGTAGACCATGGAATCCTGTTGCCACAAAGAATGTTGATCCATAAACTGCATCTGCAATGGTAAAACGTGCTTCTCAATATTCATATGCTTGAAGTATTGTGAAATATAGTCCTAATAATACTATGAAGAAAAGTCATTGTAATGCTTGAGTATGATTAGATCCTATTAAACTATGATGTGCTCATGTTACTGTTACTCCTGATGCTAAAAGAATAGCTGTATTAAGTTATAGAATTTGTATAGGATTAAAAGGTTGAATTCCTATTGGATGTCATAGTATTCCTAGTTCAATTGTTGGTGCTAATCTTCTTCAAAAGAATGCTCAGAAAAATGATACGAAGAATAATTCTTCTGATGCAATAAATAAAATTATTCCTCATCGTAATCCAATTGATACAAATTCTGTATGTAGTCGCTGATATGTTCCTTCTCGTACTACATCTCGTCATCATTGGATTATAGTTAATAAAGTAATTTCAAATCCAATTATTAATAAGTTAATGTTAAATAGGTGGAATCATTTTGCTAGTCCTGATACTAGGACTATTGCTCCAATTGCTCCTGTTAATGGTCAAGGTCTATAGCCTACTAACTGGAATGGGTGGTTTGAGTGAGTTGTTAACATAAGTTTAATATAATTCTCTAGAATATTAAGTTTTTAAAATTGATAAAACTTAAGCTTGAATTATTCCTACTGCTGATTCTAGAATTAATAGAAGTATTTGTCCAATAATTAGTAGTGAGATTAAGTTTATTGCTATAGATTGTCCTGTATTTCCTAATAAGGTTAATAATAAATGTCCTGCAATTATATTTGCTGCTAATCATACTGCTAATGCAGCTGGTCGAATGACATTTGTAATTGTTTCAGTTAATACTATAAACGATATTAATGCAGGTGGTGTTCCTTGGGGTACAAGGTTAGTAAATATATGATAAGTATGATTAATTCATCCAAATAATATAAATCTTAATCATATAGATAGAGCAATTGCAAATGTTAATGCTAAATGTCTTGTTCTAGTAAAAATATAAGGGAATAATTCTATAAAGTTATTAAATAGTATTATAATAAAAATTGAGATAAAAATGAAAGTTGTTCCATTAAATGATTTTGGTCCTAGTAGTGTTTTAAATTCATTATGTAAGATTAAGTTAAGTTCATTTCAGATAATGTTAATTCGTGATGGTGTAAGTCAAAATATTGATGGGATTAATAATAGTCCTAGAAATGTTATACTTCAATTTAATGATAAATTAAAGATAGTTGATGGGTCAAATGTTGAGAATAAATTTGTTATCATTTTCAATTGAAGTTTTTTTATCTCAATTGTTCCTTTTTCTGCTCTTTTAATAAGGTTAGGTTTAAATGAGAAAAAGTTTATTTGATTAA
Organism: Schistocerca gregaria; assembly: GCF_023897955.1. Lineage (NCBI taxonomy): Eukaryota > Metazoa > Arthropoda > Insecta > Orthoptera > Acrididae > Schistocerca > Schistocerca gregaria. The sequence continues at coordinate 129,219,018 of NC_064921.1, read as the reverse complement.
ACAGGATTAATGTAGTTGAAAATATAATGATTAGAGAGAATCATATGAGAGGTGATATTTGAGGGATTTGGATATAATTTCCCCATCAGACGTAGTCGTTAATTTACTATTGTTTGGTTTAAGAACCATTACTTACTTTCAGTCATCTGATGAATTTCAAGGTGTACTAATTTGTTTAGTTATTTTAGATTGACACTCTAATGTTATTTATTTTAACCAACTCCTTAGATAATCTTAGCGAATCACTTAATAAATAAATTTGCTGAAGTTCTTTCAATTACAATTGGTATAAATCTATGGTTTGCTCCACAGATTTCTGAGCATTGTCCAAAGAACCACCCAGGTCGGTTTATTGTAAATGTTCCTTGATTTAATCGACCTGGCGTTGTATCAATTTCAACTCCTAATGCAGGAACCGTTCATGAGTGTAGAACATCTGATGCTCTTGTTAATACTCGTACTTCTGTATTTATTGGTAGAATTGTTCGATTATCTACATCTAGAAGTCGAGATCCATCATTTTCTAGGTCTTGTTCTGGTGTCATGTAAGTGTCAAATTCTACATCTATAAAGTCTGAATGTTCATATCTTCAATATCACTGTCGTCCAATGGTTTTAATTGTGATTATTGCATCTACTGAATCATCAAGTAAATATAATAGTCATAATGATGGAAGGGCAATAAAAATTAGTGTAATTGCTGGTAAAGCTGTTCAGATTATTTCAATTAAGTGTCCATGAAGTATATTTCGGTTAGTACGGGCAATACATAATATATACCTTAAGGCATAATCTACAATTACTGTAATTAATAATAATACGACCATAGTATGATCATGAAAGGATGATAGTTGCTACATTAATGGTGAAGCTCCATCTTGAAGGGAAAAATTTGATCATGTTGCCATTTGAATATTTTCTAATAAAAGGTCAAACCTTTATTTGTAGAGCTTAAATCTACTGCACTAATCTGCCATATTAGAATCTAGAAATTAATATTAATTCTGAGTAACTGTGTTCTGCAGGAGGGTTGTTTTGTAGCCATTCTGTTGATCTTCTTATATTAGCTCTAAATATAATTGCTCGGTTTATAACCATTCTTTCTCATGTAATTACAATGAACATAATAATTCCTACAATAGAAATTGTAGACACAATTCTTGATACTACATTTCATGATGTATATGCGTCTGGGTAGTCTGAGTATCATTGGGGTATTCCTGCTAATCCTAAGAAGTGTTGAAGAAAGAATGTTAAGTTTACTCCAATGAATATAATTGTAAATTGGATTTTTAATCATGTATTGTTTATAGTTAATCCTGTGAATAGTGGATATCATTGAATAACACCCCCTATAATTGCGAATACTGCTCCTATAGATAATACATCATGGAAGTGGGCTACTACATAATATGTATCATGTAACACAATATCAAGTGATGAATTTGCTAATACTAATACTGTTAATCCACCAATTGTAAATAGGAAAATAAATCCTAGAGCTCATAATAATGGTGGATTGAACTTGAATTTAGTTCCATATAATGTAGCTAATCATCTAAATACCTTAATTCCTGTAGGAACGGCAATAATTATTGTTGCTGATGTAAAATATGCTCGTGTGTCAACGTCTATTCCTATTGTAAATATATGATGTGCTCATACAATAAATCCTATTAGTCCAATTGATAATACAGCACAAATTATACCTAATGTTCCAAATGATTCAATTTTTCCTCTTTCTTTACATACAATATGTGAAATAATTCCAAACTCTGGTAGAATTAAAATGTAAACTTCTGGGTGTCCAAAGAATCAAAATAGACGTTGATATAGAATTGGGTCAGCAGTTAAGTCCCATAAGATTTCATACACATTTGACGAATAAAGTTGTGTGTGTTCTTGTATAAGTAACTAATTGATTGATCTTGGCCCCTTTCCACAACCCAATCCGCTCTGTCCTGCCAAACTGATTTCAGGTAGCTTTAACATAAGCCGAAACCAGTAAATAAACAACTATTATTGCAATCTCGAATGTTGGTCTTTACCTAAATTCTTTAATAAGTGTGCAACGTGACATGCGTTGAGAATACTTCGTTTTACCTCGTGCAGCTCAAAGCATTAGACCGAGTAGAGTTTTGTGAATTGGTTACGAGCTTGGATACGGAAAACAACAGTTTTCATTCACGTTTACTGCTTATCGATGAGGCTACGTTCTACTTAACTGAAAAGCAAACCATCATAACGGAAGAATGTAGGGAACAGAGTAGCCAAATATCACAGTCGGGCACAAGAACAACACTCTAAATCTCCATGTGTCTTGTCTTTCCCAAGAAAGAAAAAAAAATCGTTCATCCTTTTTGCGGAAGAGTAGGCTATAGGAATACATAACAGAATTTTTTTTTATCTGACTTTTTCAGCTGATTCGAGAACAAGAGGAAAATTTCGGAGGTGTACGGATCTCTCAAGCATCATAGATTTCCATGCTCACGTAACCTCACGTTCTGTGGTTGTTTGGTGAGTTGCTGAGAAAAATTTCGTCTACGTGCCTTCTCTTCCAGCAACTTTGGGTGAAGTGCATGAACAGTGCAGTAACTTCATACAGAACTAAAAATTAGCGGACGACTTGGACTGTCGTCTGGTTGTTGGGCGTGTGGCACATTGTACACGTTACTGAAAACTTTGGTCGTAAACCTAAATGTCATGGGTGTGGTATCATCCAGAGATCGTGGTGCCACACCAAATTTGGTAATGCTTATCGATACCACAGACTTTAGCGAGGTCTCTTTGGAATCCACATTAGCACTCAGCCAACCCCATGACCTTTTCTGAAGGAGTCAGTACGATAGTGTAGAACCAACGAGTTGTTAAAGAATCTGATGAACTTCTACCTTAGCATGTGTTGATCGTTGTATGTCAGTAGAACAACTTGTTAATTAGTGCATCAGACGTTAATTTACTGGTCAATGATAGCTGTAAATAACCCGGTACACCTATGGTAAAGATGTTTGTGAAAGTTTAGTGATCTTTTATTCATTTATGTAACAATGTGAACTAATAAATTGATGTGACAGAAGCCATAAGATAGCGCTATGCATATATACAGATGGCGGTAGTATCACGTACACAAAGTATAAAAGTCATTCATTGAAGACATAAAGTCTGTAGATGAGTCCCAAATCATTTTTTGGTACTTAAATTTTAAAGTCCTTCTCGATCACACAGATTCCTAACACATTATTACTGGTTTCTGCTACTGCCATCTTCAGATGATTAAAATATTCTGATGGAAATCATCGTCCAGCTAAACATGTGAGTACGTGGTATGTGCTTGGAGCATCAGAATATTTTAATTATCTGAAGATTGAAGTAGCCGAAACCGGTAATAAAGTGTAAGAAATCTGTGTGATTAAGTAGGATTTGTAAAAATAAAGTATAAAAGGGAGGTGCATTGACGGAGCTGTCATTTGTACTCAAGTGACTCATACGAAAAGGTTTCAGACCTGAAAATGGCCTCACGACCAGAATTAAGTCTCTAACCGTGGAGTGGTACGTTGAGCCAGACGCATTGGTCACTCCGTTTCGGAAATCGTTAGAGAATTAAATATCCAAGATCTACAGCGTCAAGAGTGTGCCAAGATTATTAGATTTCAGGAATTACCTCCCACCGTGGAGAACGTAGTGCTCGACGGACTTCATCTAAAGCCGGCCAGGGTAGCCGATCGGTTCTGGGCGCTACAATCTGGAATCGCCCGACCGCTTCAGTCGCAGGTTCGAATCCTGCCCGGGCATGGATGTGTGTGATGTCCTTAGGTTAGTTAGGTTTAAGTAGTTCTAAGTTCTAGATGATTGATGACCTCAGAAGTTAAGTCCCAAAGAGCTCAGAGCCATTTGACCCATTTTGAGCCTTCGTCTAACAACAGAGAGCAGTGGCGTTTGCTTAGAGCTGCAACGGTAAACAAACAAGCGACGTCGCGCGAAATAACCGCAGATATATATATGGGACGCACGACGAACGCCTCCGTTAGAACAGTGTGGCGAAAGTTAGGGTTAGTGAACTATGGCAGCAGACAATCGACGCTAGTGCCTGTGCCAGCAGCACGGCGTTGGTCATACGAGTCCCTATTTCAGTTGGTAAGACCTGATGATAGGGTTCAAGTGTGGCGCAGACACCACGAAACCATGGACCGAAGCTATCAATGTGCAAGCTGGTGGAGGTTCCATAATGGAGTGGGTTGTGTGTACATGGAATGGACATCGTGATCGCAAACAATAACGGAGTTTTATTGGATGACAAAACGCCATGGCACTGGGACACAACTGTTCGCCATTGGTTTGAAGAACGTTCTCGATAGCTCGACCAAATGTTGTGGCCACTCAGGTCACCCGATATGAATCCCATAGAACATTTATATGACACAATAGATCAGTTCGTGCACAAAATCCTACACAGGCAACTTCTTTCACATTTATAGGTGGCTAGACAGTATGGTTCAATGTTTCTCAATCTTTGCTCAAGATTTGGTACTTGAGTCCATGTCAAGTCGAGTTGCTGCTCTACGCCAGGCACGATATCAGGAGGTATCCCATCACTTTCATCACCCCAGTGTATTTAGAGCTCTCTGGTTTGATGAGACTTCTTCCAGAGCAATCAAAGAACCCATAGTTATGGTCGGACAGAAGTACATAACCGGCCATTAAAATTGCCACACCAAGAAGAAATGCAGATGAAAAACGGGTATTCATTGAACAAATATATTATACTAGAAATGACATGTCATCACATTCTCACGCAATTTGGATGCATAGATCCTGAGCAATCACTACCCAGAACAACCACCTTTGGCAGTAATAAGGGCCTTGATACACCTGGGCATTGAGTCAATCAGAGCTTCGATGGCGTGTACAGGTACAGCTGCCCATGCAGCTTCAACACGATACCACAGTTCATCAAGAGTAGAGACTGGCGTATTGTAACCAGCCAGTTGCTCGGCCACCATTGACCAGACGTTTTCAATTGGTGAGAGATCTGGAGAATGTGCTGGCCAGGGCAGCAGTCGAACATTTTCTGTATCCACAAAGGCCCGTACGGGACCTGCAACATGCGGTCGTGCATTATACTTATGGAATGGAGGTTTTCACAGGGATCCGCCACACACCGTTGGGTGGCTTGCGGAGTATGAATGTAGATGTAGATATAGATCGAATGAAGGGTAGAGCCACGGGTCGTAACACAACTGAAACGTTACGTCCACTGTTCCAAGTGCCATCAATGCGAACAAGAGGTGACCGAGACGAGTAACCAATGGCACCCCGTACCATCACGCCCGGTGATACGGCAGTATGGCAATGACGAATACACGCTTCCAATGTGCGTTCACCGCGATGTCGCCAAACACGGATGTGACCATCATGATGCTGTAAACAGAACCTGCATTCATACGAAAAAAATGAAGTTTTGCCATTCGTCCACCCAGATTCGTCTTTGAGTACACCATCGCAGGCGCTGATGTCTCTGATGCAGCGTCAAGGGTCTCCGAACTGATTGTCCATCTTCGAACTGCCGCCTGCAGATGGTTGCTGTCTTGCAAACGTCCCCATCTGTTGACTCAGGGTTCGATACGTGGCTGCTCGATCCGTTACAGCCATGCGGATAAGATGCCTGTCATCTCGACTGCTAGCGATACGAGGCCGTTGGGATCCAGCGCGGGTTCCATATTACCCTCCTGAACCCACCGATTCCATATTCTGCTAACAGTCATTGGATCTCGACCAACGCGAGCAGCAATGTCGCGACAGGATAAACCGCAATCGCCATAGGCTACAATCCAACCTTTATCAAAGTCGGAAACGTGATGGTACGCATTTCTCCTCCTTACACGAGGCATCACAACAACTTTTCACCAGGCAACGCCGGTCAACTGCTGTTTGTGTATGAGAAATTGGTTGGAAACTTTCCTCATGTCAGCACGTTGTAGGTATCGCCATCCTTGTTTGAATGCTCTGAAAAGCTAATCATTTCCATATCACAGCATCTTCTCCCTGTCGGTTAAATTTCGCATCTGTAGCACGTCATCTTCGTGGTGTAGCAATTTTAATGGCCAGTAGTGTATAATTTTCCCAAACTTTTTACACGAAGTTGTACCTTCATTGGCGTAGAAGACAAAAAGTAAATAATAAAAATAAAGGTAAGCAGAATGTTTTTGACACACAGCATTTTAGAAGGTAGTTGTTGGTGGTAATTCACTGGAAATTTAAGACAATGCTATATTGTCTGTTTCATCTGGGTTTGTTACCTCGTGTAGTTGACGAGACCGCTGACAGCGCGGTCGAACGATCAGTTTTATTGCGGTCGAATGTATTAACTTTCAAGAGTGGAGGGTCACTCGGTACCGGGGTGATGTGGGCGTGCCAAGTGCACACTTGGCCCGGGACGACGTAATCCGCTTAGAGCCGTCTGGACCTTACGACGTCATACCGGCGACCTCCACAGCGACCTCCGATCGGCGCGGGTGTGGGCGCCGGATTGTGTTCACTTTTATAACTCTATCAACGGGGCACTGTTCGCCGCCCAAGTATTCAGCAGCTACTTTGATTGCTTATCAGGCCAGTCGACGATTTCATGGTTGCGTAAAACGTTATACTACCTTCGTCTCAGTGTGTGTCAATCTTCAGCGTGAGGTACGAAACAGTTTGTTTTTGTATTCTTCAGTGTTCTAGCTAGTTCGGTGAGACCCGCCATGAAGTCCTCTCTTTTGCCAAACCTTCCATTCACAAGCGGACCATCATATCTGATAATCACTGTTTTTCGTGTGGCTTAGGTATGTTGTAGACGGACCTGTCCTGTGTATGCGGTTAGTGGCTTTTTATGCGACGGTCGCTACCATCCGAGATAATCGGCACGTAACTTTACCTATGTTTCGAGCAACTGAGCGTAGCGCAATGACGTGAGTTCACGGTCTCAGTACTGGTAGTATGAGTTCAAATACCGCCTGTGTACTTTCTGTTTTGACGACGACGAACGAGTCGTCGCCAGTGTTGACTGGTGGCCAATGCTAAATAGAAACACATAAATCACAGCAGGTTTGTCAGTAACGTCGATGAGGTTATGGCTGTGTGGTCTGGGTCTGCAACGACCAAAATAATTAGAAGTTGTTGGTAAAAATATATATTTTACTTACTGCTTTACAGGATTCTCCTTGTCTGCATACATATAATTATAAACAGATAACTATTGAGGCCTCACTTAGGCTATACGTTACTAAGCGCCTTGTTAGAGGTTGCTTCCTATCGTCTGAAGGCTATGCTACTTTACTACCAGACGTCCCGAGCAACAGTGGACGAGAGCTCGCTAGAAACTTGATACAAGCCGCGGAGCAGCGCTGGTCGCGATTCGCGTGTCCAACTATACTAATACGGACCGCGGTCGATAACTGAAACCCATAACAAGTGTGGTATAGAACGTTGATACCACACTTTCTGTCTTTATTTCTAAATTTCGTCTTACAGAGTACCATTAAACAGTGTACATCACGCAAAATTATTCAAATGTCATCATTTTCGCAGCAAGAATTTCATTAAGAAATCGACAAATAGAGTAAACTTTCCCCAATTGTGTATTCCTTTTGTTACAGAATAAATTACAGACTCGACTTACTCTCTATCTCTTGCATCGCGTACTGTGCTATAACACAATTGCGGTAGTAGCATTTGTCGGAGAAGCATCGAAAGGCAAATCCGTAGAACACAACACAGATTTTAAAAAAGCTACTAACTTTCTGGAACACTGATTTTCCAAAAACGATGCTTGAAAAGACAGTAAGATTAAATTCAAAAAGATTTTTCTCTATTCGATCAACTTCGATGCGAATCGGGTGCTTTTGATCGTTCCGGTGAAACCGTGTGTACAAAATTGATGCAGAATTTTAAAAATGTATATATCTAAGGGATCTTCTGTCGAAGCAATTTCCCAATTAGTATTTAGCAAGAAGGAGCATTCTGAATGATTTTCGTGAAAATTGTAACCCGCCTTAAAAATGCATATTACAGGGAGGAGAAATGGGACTACATTTGGGTCGGATAATTTTTACGGTGTAGGTGCATGATATTCTTTCATCTACAATGATATAATCGGAAAGTTTCTGCTCAGTGCGTCTTCTCCAAGAATCATAAAAGTAAAACAGTTTTTCTTTCAAATTGTAGGCATGAATGGCAGAGTTTAGAAACTCTTCGCACAGCATTTTCGAGGACTTTTTAGTGCGGGTCACAATTGTATTTTATTTTATCTATGAGACAATCCGTCAGCTCATTTTTGAACAACCTGAACAAGTTTCCTAGATGGTTCTCACATACATGAGATAACGTAGTGGAATATCTTTCCTGACTCATGTATGCTGTGCTGTGAATGAATGACTAATCTTGTTCAAATATGTTATCTATACAACGGCGGTTTTCGCTTCTTGTTTCACAAGGGCTGTTGTATTGGATGTCTGTTGACTCTGGCACCGGGTTTCATCGGGATTCGTTACATAATCGAGGTCAAAGTTACGGATGAGTAGTTTCGCTTGTATATGGGACTTAACATCGCAGGTCATCAGTCCCCTAGAACTTAAAACTACTTAAACCTAAGGACATCACACACATCCATTCCCGAGACAGGATTCGAACCTGCGACCGTAGCAGCACCGCGGCTCCGGACTGGATAGCCTAGAACCGCTCAGCCACCGCGGCCGTCAATCTTAGCTACTGCGCTACCCTCCCTTACTCGAAATGGGCGTAACAGGTGCAGTAGGTAGGCATAAAACATCAACGTCCATTTTCTTGGATACTAGGAGGTCCTACGAAAAGCCCGTCAGCCAGGTATTCTGTACAGTTTCCTCTACAACATACCTAAGCAGTTGAGGGTTAACTGCCACTCCCTGCACCAAGCGTCTTGTGGATCCTCCGCATGTCTACAATTTTCTAGTATGTGAATTCCCTGTATGAAACAGCGTCATCCACGAAAAGCATCAAACTGCTATGCCATTTATGTAATCTGTGAAATGTAGTGATTCTGTAACACCAATTTACAATAACCCACAGGAAGTTCTGCGGAAGAAACGATTGCAAAATGACTGTTAAAATATTTATATGACAGGATAGATATGGCCAATACATAACCTACGTACCATCACAGAAAAGTAGTTGGAAAGCATTCATCCGAAATCGCGAACGCTGCACACCTCCAAACTGAATCGAGCCGCACCAGTAACTCAGGAAAATGTCATGGAATGCCCAAATCAAATACACGCCACTTAGTGGTCCCGGAAAATGATAGCGTTTCCCACTGTCTTCGGGACCGAGAAGCACTCAAAAGATGCAAACACGCTTCGGTGGTGCGACAAAGAGACAGTTTAAAGATTTTACACTATTTATCGAAGCTGGACATTTAGTACCTTTGCTGAATGTTACAAAGACTAATGCGCATTTTTAGAAACTGAAAAAGTTGTGGGCAAAAATGAAAGGGAAATTTGGCAGGCGACTGTCAGGGCTAAAAGTTGAAGATACGATTTGCTAGAGTGCTCTGACAAAAAAACTAAAACACTAAGAGAGTGAGGAGAAAAAGTATTGAATCTTCACAGTTGAGAGAGTATGTGACGTGATAACAAAGTCGATTCATATTTAGAAAGATGTTGGGAGCATGAGTGCACGTATTAGTGCCCCTCCCCTTGTGTGAAAGGAAGCACTGATCAGTTTCCGTAGGGCATCATAAAGCCGTTGTACCCTCTCCCGAGGCAGGGTGGCCCTCAACACTCAACCATAATAAGTGGTCGTTGATATCCCGAATACTGGCACTGGCTCAGGTTTGACATGCGAGCAGGTGCCACACTTGTTCTACAGGGGAGAGATGTGGAAATCTTGCTGGTGATGGGAGTATCTCAGCATAACATAGAAAGTTCATACAGACACGTTTCATGTGTGGTTCTGTAGACAGATGACACCAATATATTGTCACATGAGAGGTATCACACGAGGACGCAGAACGTCCGTTGCTGAGCCGCTATTAAAGCGTTGGGCATACAAGTGTGGCCTAGAGAATTTCAAGGTACAGAGAAACACAGCAGTGGAAAGGACTACAGTTCTTACCTGACTATAGCAGGTGTTGAAAGCGGCACCCATTCATCTATTTCACTTTTGGGACATGATCAGTAAGTTGTTGAATGCAGATCGAATTTGGAACGCCGTGTAGCGGGGTCGGTGTGTCGAACCCGGGACTCCAGATGGAAGAGCTGAAGCCGGGACCCACCGCGCCGTATTTCGTCAAGAGGCCGAGTAAGTTCAAGAGCGTCGAGGGGCCGTGCAGATGGATACAGCGGTATTCGGTAACTTTGCTTTATTCAGCTAATTTACAATACTCGATGGTGAGGCGAGTGTCAGCGTGCCGCCCGCCGATGTCCCGGGTGTCCAGCCGACTCATCAGACTCATTTTATGCCGACGCCATTGCTGTCGCCATCAAAGCCGCCCTCAAATGCTTTGCGACTTGCACCCGCAATTTCGGAGACTGCTACAGTCCCTGGTCCTCGCTTCCCTATGCTCCGTTTGGCCTGCTCTGTCTGACCATGGGACGAAGGTGGATGTGCTGGACACCGGTGGCCCTCGGGCCGCTGCTGCTGCCAATACAGGACCGGATTCTATTCCGCGCCCTACTGGACGGTGTGCCGCAACCTGCCGCTGGGGTGCTTGCCGGATGGTAACACCTCCTGCTGTCTCTGGCGCTGTCGCAGCGCTGCTGTGCCCCGGTACGCCAGGTGTGAAGCGAACGTGGCCCGTAGACTGGAGTGGAACCGAGCCCCTCCTCTACCTGCTGCAGACCGCTGTCACTTACCTCTTTCAGGCAGACCGTGCGATCTCCAAGTTCGAGGCCGCCGTTTCATCATGCCCCTATGTTGTGTCCCTGGAGGCGGAATATAGCCCGAACAAGTACATAGAAACACAGTACAAGTTTATGCCGTATACTTACAACATTGCTGCCAGACTGGCCCCTATAAGCGTAGACGAGCACAGGTCCGTCCCAACGCTCGACTGACTTTGCACACCCTGTCAAGCTAAAATTGCCCATCTATTTATATTGGTTCCTCCCTCGCTTCTGACGTAGTGTCAGAGAGAGACAGACTATGGCAGGGATAAATTCCCACACGTCAGCCATTTACAAATCGCCACTCCTGCCTCTCGCCTAGTTCCCTGCCTCATACGTCGCAATAACTTGAAGCAACGCTGCAGTTTCCTGCTTCGTTGTAGCTCCACTCAAAATAAATTGTGCATGCAATACTGCCGGCGCAGCTCCACGCCTGTGAGTGCCATGTTTACCTTGCCTGGCCTGATGGCTGTCGTCTGTTACCACACCCTGCCAGTGGCCCCAGATTTCATGGCCCAACCACGCGTTCATTGAATTTAGATGATATTCCCTTTCCCTCGACTAGGACTGACACTAGCACAGCAGATGGAATTGCTGTAGTCTCATCTGAAATGTTCTGACGAAGTTCTTGAAGACTGTGAGGGTTGTCGCAATACACCTCAGCCTTAAGGGCTCCCCACATGAAGTAATCCCACATTGACAGATCAGGTGACCTGGGTGCCCAGCTAGGGTCGCGACCAGACTGAACTCTGAAAACAGTCTGTCAGGCGTCAAGAGTGTATAAATGTGCCCTAAGGTTCAGCCTGCTGTATGGACAGTTGCTCAAACGAATTGGAAGTAGCTGTAGATCTTTCCTCCTCTATAAATGCTGCCACAAATGGTAACCACTCGTCAGGGCGGCTTTTATTTAACCCATTTTATAGTTGATGAACACAGTTCGACCCCTTTCATCTGCATTCCATGCCTCTCGATCATGGCACAACTTCAAACGTAGCCGAATTTGTTTTGATATTAACGGCAGCCTAAGCATGAGAAGTAATTCCGTAGCCTGGCTGATGCTAGTTGCCACAAATATTGCAAGATAACACAAGCTGTTGCTGGTTGTCCGTTACTTGTCGCAGGAGACAGACACAGTTGTGAAGGGATTAGTGTTCTTGGTGTACAGTACTGGAATCCTCCCATGCGGTGACCAGGCGTGGTTCCCCTGAAACTTGGCGACGAGTAGGCCTGCGTGGTCCACCTGAACCTTGGCGACGACTATGCCTGCGTGGTCCACCTGAACCTTGGCGAAGAGTATGCCTGGGTGGTCCACCTGCGTGGTCCACCTGAAACTTGGCGACGAGTATGCCTGCGTCGAACACCTGCGTGGTCCACCTGAACCTTGGCGAAGAGTATGCCTGGGTGGTCCACCTGCGTGGTCCACCTGAAACTTGGCGACGAGTATGCCTGCGTCGAACACCTGCATGGTCCAACTGAACCTTGGTGACGAGTATGCCTGTGTGGTACACCTGCGTGGTTAACCTGAACCTTGACCACGAGTATGCCTGTGTGGTACACCTGTGTGGTCTACCTGAACCTTGGCGACGAGTATGCCTGCGTGTTCCACATGAACCTTGGCGATGACTACGCCTACGTGATCCACCTGAACCTTGGCGACAAGTATGCCTGTGTGGTCCAGCTGCGTGGTCCACCTGAACCTTGGCGACGACTACGCCTGTGTGGTCCACCTGCGTGATCCACCTGAACCTTGGCGACGAGTATGCGTGCGTGGTACACCTGCTTGGTCCACCTGAACCTTGGTGAAGAGTATGCCTGCATGGTCCTACTGAACCTTGGTGACGAGTATGCCTGCGTGGTACACCTGCATGGTGCACCTGAACCTTGGTGAGGAGTATGCCTGCGTAGTCCACCTGAACCTTGGTGACGAGTATGCCTGCATGGTCCACCTGAACCTTGGCGACGAGTATGCCTGCGTGGTCCATCTGAATCTTGGCGACGAATGTGCCTGCGTTGTACACTTGCAAGGTCCACCTGAACTCCAACCCGAACATTGGTGTATTGTTACATCCGAATGCCCCACTATTCAACCTACTGGCCAACCTGAGACACACAGGGAGTTTCCTTTCAGTCTCTGTCATGTAATGAATACAGTGTCTCATACGAACACGGAGGATCTCCGTGTCCATCAAAGCGATCACTCAGTATCTGACGCAGTTCACGGCCCTAATAGATATGGTAACAACGCTAAACACGAGAAACACTACTGCACAGTGGTAGCGTTTCTATAGGAAACTACTACTCCAAACATCTACAAATTGTTGACGATGTGTACGTGCGAGGCGTTTTACTGACATCTGCCCATGTCTTCTGGATACTTCGCAGCTTTTGTGCGCCATTGCAGTTGAGAAGTCTTGCTAATTGGGTAGCAAAATGTCTGTTATGTTCAGAGTAGAATAGATAAGAAACACAAACCAGTAATACCAAGGAAAATGTATCTAACGTAAATTCAATTATTAGGAAGTCTCTCATGAGGGTGTTTACCCATGTGGAAGTGAAACGTACACACTGAACAGTTAAGAGATGGAAAGACGAAAAGCTTTTGAAATGTGCTGCTGCAGAAGAATGCTGAGTAGTAGATGCATGAATCGGATTAAAAAAATGTTAGGTACACTGAACTGCACTTACGGGAAAAAAATTGATGCACTACTTCACTTAAACAAGGGAACAACTGACAGAGAACTTTCCTAGGTATGAAAAAGGGACATGCAAAGGGTTGTGTAGAGGGAGAGTAAGGCTTTACTATGAATAGCGGGTTAACATGGACGTAGATAGTAGCAGCAATGCAGAGATGTAGAGTCGTATATACTATAGATTAGCGTGAACTCATCCGTGAAACTAGCCTTCTCAGTGGGACGGAAACATTTAGATATATATTACATGTGTATTGTTTCAAACAAATTACCAAATTACATGAAATGTTATGGTAATGTTCAAACTACGTTTTGTGCACTCTAAACTCAAATGAAATATGTATTGCGTAAATTATGTTCCAAAGTCATTCCAGTCTGCAGTAATCAATCAGTTAATGACCTTACACATTTATCGATGTGCTATACAGAGGAGGCAGCATATTTCAGGATCTGCATCGAAACGTCCAACGAACAGACGCCAGTTTCGCCCCATTGTAACAAATAATTTGTGGAAACGTACGCCAACTCATCTTGACATTTGTGTATGCAACAGCCATTTTCGTGTCCCCGGGTTAGGGGAGAGGGGGAGCTTTTATCCACCCTGGAGGAGCCGTGTTGGACTTACCACAACCCTAAATGCTTTACAGTTGGGAGCGACTATGCTGGCTTCAGAGGGCATGATTTTCTCATGACGTTAGCTGTTTTCCAACTCATGTTTTATGTAAACTTCGTATATCCGTCTCATGAACCAATTCTTTGCTGAAGTGCAACTAAGGGGCAACAGGTACTGTCCAGTGAAAATACCGTTCATACGGCTGATTGAGTGCAAGGCTAAATGTTTACACAATTTCGTGCAGTTCTCGTACGATAGACAAGGCAAGTTGTGTGTGGATAGAGTTGATGTTTTGGAGCGTATGTCTAAAGCTGATAGTCAGTGTCAGTTATCAATGAAGTCATTTTCAGGCTTCTCTACCTCAATCAGTAAAAACGGTTCCTTTACAGGATCACTTTGTTGTCCCTCATTCTGTCTGACTGTCGAAAACCTCTTTTTCTCACTAACGAAGTATGAGGTTGTCATGTGTGCCACATACTAAAGGCTATGGTCCTAGCAGTGTAGAGGATTTAAGTTCTCAGTCAGTGCAATCAAAAGATACGGTATTTTATGGCACATATTTTGATAACAGCAAACTCTCACAGAATCCATTGGGTGCTTCCCGTTAACCTACAACTATGAATTAGGCAGGCAACAAGCTTTCAGAGTAAAAGAAAAACTTCCGAAAGTTATTTACCATTATATTAAACAAAATTAATTCTTTTGAGATTAGGTATCCAATTTCAACTGTAAGCCTCCACTGTACATTTCTGTATTAAAATTAACCTCCCACTCTATAAAAGTTCACGTATTACCAAAACTACGTACTCACAAACTGTTATCCAACTTAAACTCGTATGCTAACGTTTCACTAAACAGAACCTAATTTGAACTGTTCTGTAACTAGTCTGACTACAACTTGCCTTATATTAGATGCGCAACTGAAGTAAAACAGTTATCCGGCCCTAATCAAATTTTTTATTTATCTTGCGCCCTGAAAACAATGTTGCAGATTTCACGAAAGCACAACAGAAAAAAGCAAGTAGGTAACTGCTAAGCTAGATTTCTATTTCTTAAATGAAATTTCCAAACACTATTCAAACTGTTTCATACCATATGGTGCAATGTGGTAATGCGCAATGAAGAAACATTCTTTAAACAGTGGAATGGGGACATAACCTATTCCTATGAAATGATATTACAAGACAACGACTTTAGGACGAAGTATGTTTTAAAAGAGACAGAGTAAAGTTTTACGTGATCTGCACACGTAACATCGCATTGAGCAATACTATGCTTAACAAAGTCAACAATAAATTGAGAAAGGTACAGTGTTTAGAGACAGTTTACATAATAATCAAACAGCTTAATCAGTTGACACCTTAATGCATGACTGAGGGATGTGGGGCTGTATTTCTCTCAGCTCTGAGCAAGTTATGTAGCTGACAGTCATTTCGACTAGTGCAGTGCTGGAGTCTTAGACTTCGTCTATTCAAAAAATAATAACATCATTCAAAATTTATATTCTTTTCTCCTTCAATATAAACACCATATTCATTCTTGCTGTCCTTTACAGTAAATATTTCTTCATCTAACAGATACAACCACAAGTTAGCACAGCACCACTGAATACGTACATCGCCTAATATATTTCAACTAAGAATATATCACATTATGCAGAGGAAAAGACTGAGTCATAACAAGAGCAAAGACTGTTAAACGTTAACGTAACTTTCTCTCTCTGACGTGCACATCGAAAGCACACAGAAGTCAAAATGATATGACCACCTTACAAAACTTAAAATTAAAATTCTCTCGAAAGTCTCGGAATTCCTGGAACCAATATCTTGTCAATACCAGTATCGATAACAGGCAGATTCACGATTCCGGGGATGGATGACTTGTATGTACACACAATTAAGTTTGTACGGAACCCTTAGGGCGCGAGTTCTAGTTGCACCTGGCCAATATTTTCGAATATGGAAAGACAGTATGATTGAGAAAGTACGTATCTGTGCGCTGACACAGAGTTCCCACTGAGTCATTTCTGGTCTCGTAAGCCAGTCTTCTAGTTTAGAGAGGCACTGGTATGGAGTTTCAGGAACGAGGAGGACTTTGCGAGGTCTGGTTGAAGTGAATACTGTCCACTTTTTTCCGTGCCAAATTTAAGTGTGGTGTTTTTGTGAATTTTACCTGCTGACACTGACCTGCTAGCCCATTCTGTGTTTAGTAGAGATTGTCGGCGGCGCTTGTTAAGAGACGGGTTTGGCCTGTTAAGGGCATACATTTTGGATTCTTGTAGTTTGAGCTCACCTTCTGCCTGAAAGAAGTTGGCTGTTGCAGAGGATTTGTTGGTGATACAGGTGTGCTGAGAATTTACCCACCCAGATAGCCCCTCGCGTTGAATACCGCTTTTGGGATTCGGGGAGGCGCGCCGGTGCCAAATCGCGTCCGCTCAGTGGATTAACGACGACGGTCGGTGTGCTGTCCAGCTTGGTCATGGTTTTAAGGCGGTTTGCCTAATCCGACTATGTGAATACCAGGGTGGTATTCACGTTCCGCCGCAGTTGTACGATTCGCAAACATTTCAAAAACGTCCTCACTCTTTCTCACGGGTAAAGACACACCCTGGACACCAACAGGTGGTTTCACATTTCCCATCCTTGTGGCGTTGACGGGAGATGGGGGGGGGGGGGGGGTAAAAGAGGTCACAAAAAGACGACCCTGCCACTAACGTAGCTAAATCCAGATGACACCATGAAGATATTGGATAAAAACCAAGAGAAAAAAGAATGAGGGACAGTGACAATTTGAACCCTCTCTCGCCTTTCAGAGGAAGCCTGACTTCCGTTATTTGACACAACAGGTTTCTTAGAGTTTAACGTCCCGTCGACAGCTAGGTCACTAAAAGGGGAGCACAACCTTGAATTACTAAAGAATGTGGAAGGAAACTGGCTGCGTCTTTCTGCAAAGGAACTATCTCCGCATTTGTGTAGAGAAATACTGGAAACCTAAATGTGCATAGCCGGACAAGGATTCGAACCGTCGTCCCAACGAATGTGTGTTCACTGTGCTAACCACTCCGTCTCCTCGCTAGGTCACAGCAGAGACATCGTCACGGTTCAAGCGTAGTGCACATGGCGAGCAAGTCATAGCCTGTGTATCCACGTAAAGACATACTTCGTCCGAATAGGTGGAATCTGGTTTTCTGGGGCGTTTATTTGAAACTGTTTCACCCAATCCTTGCCAGGCGTCTTTTTCTTTGTTCAGTGGGTGTGATAGATTATCCCGCACAGCAAGCTGAAATGTCAAGTGGCATAAATCAGTTTATAAATCAGTTATTGATACGCGATTGCCGGCCAGGTGCGGCCGAGCGGTTCTAGGCGCTTCAGTCTGGAACCGCGCGGCTGCTACGGTCGCAGGTTTGAATCCTCGTTCGGGCATGGATGTGTGTGATGTCCTTAGCTTAGTTAGGTTTAAGCAGTTCTAAGTTCTAGGGACTGATGACCTCATATGTTAAGTCCCATATTGCTCAGAGCCATTTGAACATCTTAGTTCCATATTAAAAGCATGGTTAAGGAGTTTTATGGTCTTTCTTGTGGTTCTCCAAAGAACCCGAGAATCTTGTTACCGTCAATAGCATCACGTTGTAAGAAAGATTTTTTTACGCGTTTTTATTCAGACAGTAAATACACTCCTGGAAATGGAAAAAAGAACACATTGACACCGGTGTGTCAGACCCACCATACTTGCTCCGGACACTGCGAGAGGGCAGCGTGGACGTGAACCGTATGTGCAGTTGACGGACTTTGAGCGAGAGCGTATAGTGGGCATGCGGGAGGCTGGGTGGACGTACCGCCGAATTGCTCAACACGTGGGGCGTGAGGTCTCCACAGTACATCGATGTTGTCGCGAGTGGTCGGCGGAAGGTGCATGTGCCCGTCGACCTGGGACCGGACCGCAGCGACGCACAGATGCACGCCAAGACCGTTGGATCCTACGCAGTGCCGTAGGGGACCGCACTGCCACTTGCCAGAAAATTAGGGACACTGTTGCTCCTGGGGTATCGGCGAGGACCATTCGCAACCGTCTCCATGAAGCTGGGCTACGGTCCCGCACACCGTTAGGCCGTCTTCCGCTCACGCCCCAACATCGTGCAGCCCGCCTCCAGTAGTGTCGCGACAGGCGTGAATGTAGGGACGAATGGAGACGTGTCGTCTTCAGCGATGAGAGTCGCTTCTGCCTTGGTGCCAATGATGGTCGTATGCGTGTTTGGCGCCATGCAGGTGAGCGCCACAATCAGGACTGCATACGACCGAGGCACACAGGGGCAACACCCGGCATCATGGTATGGGGAGCGATCTACACTGGCCGTACACCTCTGGTGATCGTCGAGGGGACACTGAATAGTGCACGGTACATCCAAACCGTCATCGAACCCATCGTTCTACCATTCCTAGACCGGCAAGGTAACTTGCTGTTCCAACAGGACAATGCACGTCCGCATGTATCCCGTGCCACCCAACGTGCTCTAGAAGGTGTAAGTCAACTACCCTGGCCAGCAAGATCTCCGTATCTGTCCGCCATTGAGCATGTTTGGGACTGGATGAAGCGTCGTCTCACGCGGTCTGCACGTCCAGCACGAACGCTGGTCCAACTGAGGCCCTAGGTGGAAATGGCATGGCAAGCCGTTCCACAGGACTACATCCAGCATCTCTACGACCGTCTCCATGGGAGAATACGAGTAGCAGCCTGCATTGCTGCGAAAGGTGGATATACACTGTACTAGTGCCGACATTGTGCATGCTCTATTGCCCGTGTCTATGTGCCGGTAGTTCTGTCAGTGTGATCATGTGATGTATCTTACCCCAGGAATGTTTCAATAAAGTTTCCCCTTCCTGGTACAATGAATTCACGGTGTTCTTATTTCAATTTCCAGGAGTGTAGTTTGCCTGCTGTAGCAAACGGCATGTTTTGCTCTCTTGCAGCATACAATGCCTGCTACATAGCTTGGGAACTCCATGAATGTCGTAGTGATTCTCCTAAATTATTTTATGGCATCTTAGTATACCTCCAATAAGAGAACATAACTTTGCACAAAGATGTTAAAACGGTAATGTCTTTGTGTGCTTATTACACTGGATACTCCTGTCTTTATATTAATTCCGTTGTCGTGAAACAAGGTAAATACATTACAACACAAAGGATATATCATAATAAATGGCGTGAACACATATACTTGAAAGTACACTATACTAGAAGCAAAGAAGACATGAATTCTAAATCGCGAATCTTAATGGCTATGAACATTTCATTATCTTCGATAGTGTGAAATTTTTACTGCTACCTCTTTGATTTCCTTATTTTGGGAGGAAATGGTATGGACGAAGACAAGAAATAATGTCCAGTGGACATGGGCTCTGATGTGCATACCGGAAGAGCAACTGCAGGATGTTACTCCAGGCGGGTGTAAAATGAATGTGCGCAACAGAAAAAAACTAAACGGGAAAATAAAGATTTGGCGCTGTCTGACTACCCCCGAAGCAGATCTTAGAATCTCTTAATGGTGATTCACTCTCTTCCTCCTTGTTCTTTAAAATATAAAATTCAACATAAACATAAATGCATGATTAAAGGAATTAGTGAGTAAAAAATAATAAATGCTGTTTCTGCCTATACATTTATTGTAGATTAAAACCGCTTTATATATTAGAAATGTTTATGTATCAATATCCAGTGGACATAAAGAGATACAAATAAATTTCCTAACTAATACGATTGATCACTTGCACAAATCTGCTCCTTTTTATGGCTACGCGGACTAATATAAATAACGTGAGATAACTAACTTCATCTACGTAACAAACACTAGAAGACACTACTTTCAAAGATGATCTACAGTGGTGTATAACCGCAGTGGAAATAAAATTTACGTGATTACAGCTGTTTAGCTTTATAACCCTAACAAGCCGAAGCAATTAGCAATATCATCGTATGTACTGCGTCCAGTTCGCCGGAGTGATGGTTCTCGTACACGTCAGCGACAATGTAAGAACTCCAGCCACGAATTAAAACTCTTTCAAGCACTAGGACGGCAGAAGGCGGTCCTCTGTCTAATATACTCTAAAACTGTCTTCTCCTCTCTTTTTTCTACAGACGAGAAACACGAACTCCCAGCCACAAGGAGAGAGTTCAAATAACGTCTCAACGTGAGTATGGACAGAAGAAGTGTTCTCAATCACTGAACGCTTCGCACTCAACGACGGCTTCCAACCCGGAGACGAAGTCCAGAATCGTATCCAACAGTACAGTGCCTAACGGTTCTAACAATAAACTCTCCTAAAGAGCAAAGACAGCAAGTCGGCCTGTGCCAACAAAGCTGATACTGAGCGACCGTCACACACGGGTGCTCAAAAACGGAAAAGCTCTTCTCTCCACCGCTGGCTTTCCAGCAGAGTTCGGCTCCCCACCCTCGTAGTTCAGAAAAGAAATCATATTCCCGAAACCCCGGAATATTCTCTGTCTCTACAGATTCTTCCGAACGTCGACCAACCATATTTTAGTCTTTTGTCGTCCTGCGCGGAAATTTTGCGTGGAAATACCTATCCCGTTTATTAGGAATTCATACAATGGCACGCTTCTCAGAGTAAAAATCCTCAGAAATAACCCAGCCTGCGTAATTTCCGAGGTAACGCTTCCTCGTTCCTCTCTGCTGCGTCCCAGATTTTCAGAGTTTCCCAAGTATTATCCGGTTATCCCTTCGGCCACGCCACGAAACCGGCCGACTGCCGCTGTATTGTGCTTCAGCGCTCAGGTGTCCGACCGTCCGTCTTGCCTACTTCATGTGTTAAGCAGGACCAACTCACCTCTGCGGGCTTTTCCACCCACGGCTTGAGTTAACGCCTGCCGTTTCATTTCTACTGGTGTTCCAACCTCTACTAGTATAGGCAATCATTCATTACTCCGTTTTGATAATAAAGACATTCCGTCACCTTTCATGTAATAAGAGTTAACAACTATGAACAAGGTGTACGTGAAAAAGGCTTCCTTAAATATTCATATATACAGTGTACAACCTAACATATGATACCTATTTCCAGTTGTAGATCACGGCAAAGTATGTTGGTAAGTGTTTGTAAGGTGCAAAATTATAGCCACCTCACTTAATTAGCACATGGTCAGAGGAACAGATGTGTTTCGCACTAGAGAACGTGAAAAAGTGCTCATAGCTCTTAAGGTACATACTTCAGAGCCCATGTTCGCTGGAAATTTTATTCCTTCTCTTTGGTCCGTACCACCAAATCTAAAATATATGCAAGGTAGAGGGCTTGCAGTTTAAGAGATTTGTTTCACAGTGTGGAAGATGAAGTGTTTACATCTCTTATGGTATGCGGCTGAGAGCCCATGTTTACTCTGATATTTTTCCTCTGGTATCTGGGCTGCAGGCTAACTGTGCTGGTATAACCGATGCAGTTAAGGCGACCACTCAAGTAAAGCTGGAAATCTGCGTTCGAGTCCTGGTCCGGCACAAATTTACAGTTGTCGACACGGGATTTATTTCAGTGGCCGATAGCAGCCGAGGTCTGAGTTTTTCTACAA
This sequence comes from Schistocerca gregaria, assembly GCF_023897955.1. Classification (NCBI taxonomy): domain Eukaryota; kingdom Metazoa; phylum Arthropoda; class Insecta; order Orthoptera; family Acrididae; genus Schistocerca; species Schistocerca gregaria. Next base: position 129,197,242 of record NC_064921.1, on the reverse strand, counting down.
TCAAGTATAAATACGAAACTTCCTGGCAGATTAAAACTGTGTGCCCGACCGAGACTTGCCTTTCGCGGACCAGTGCTCTACCATCTGAGCTACCGAAGCACGACTCACGCCCGGTCTTCACAGCTTTACTTCTGCCTGTATCTCGTCTCCTACCTTCCAAACTTGCTTCGGTAGCTCAGATGGTAGAGCACTTGGCTGCCAAAGGCAAAGGTCGGGCACACAGTTTTAATCTGCCACGAAGTTAAATATCAGCGCACATTCCGCTGCAGAGTGAAAATCGCATTCTGGAAGTATAAAAACGTTCGCTAAATCAATAATAGCGTCTCACCTTCGGATATGCGAAAATATAGGGTTTTACCACACTGAAGCAGTTAATTGTCACAAAATACGTATTTTTTTAATACATGGAAATGAATTTGCCACTTCTCTTACATCTAATGCAGAGAAAACACAAAATACATCACAGCAGAGAAGCGCGCGCAACTATCACCACGGAATTCACTGACGAAGACCATGTCCAAGTCTCTTTGAATGGTTTTAAATGTTCATCAAGCTGCAGCAACCGCCTAGCGAATACAACGAAGCTGTAATTTTCCCCGAACTGACCACTATAGCCGTCCTTACTCTACATATTGGAGAGTTTCAAATTTTCTGCCTGGGCCATGCAGACGCAAAATTAAATTCAAAAGGAATCCCTTCCCTGCAGTAGTAATGAAACTTGAAATAGCTTCCAAAATATTACCCAATTTCCCTTTGCCCCACTCCTACCTGCTTGCAAGCTGTTTGACTGCACAATCCCAGTCTCAATCAGATGGGTCATTACTCTAAAAGTTCACTCTACCTTTAGAGGGAGGGAGTCAAAAGCTTTAAAAAAGCCCATCAAGGCAGAGCAATAGTCTGCGATCACTTGTAAATATTTTCGAGTAAATTGGCGGGGCAGTGTCATTTTATTATTATTGTTTTTTGATCGTCTTTATTGAACCATACTGCCAACAGATTGACACAGATATTAAAAAATACGTACAGGGATACCAAAACAGAAATAATCTGAACAAAATTTAATATTATCTTACAGTATCCACGTAGGCACACTGTTTATAACAAAAGAATCTTGATACATCAATTACAGACAAAAAATACAAAAATAAAGTCTACAAAGATTGGAGAGCAAATGATTGGAGACCAGACTGTCGACAAATCCACAAACAGTACGCCAAATTTAATAAAAATACATTACTACATTGTATAGAATAGATCAAGGGCTGTGTATGTTTGACCGTCATTAGGGCACACTATAACAGAAGCGGCTGTTTTGAGGGGAACATTAATTTTCAGTAGATTTGGTAGTAAGCGGTTTCGCTGTACTTGGAGAAAAACTGTAGCATAACAGCAAGTCATATATATTTCTTCTTCCTTGCGAATGTCGCAGAAATAGTTACTCTGAAGTCCATGGGATGTGTATTGGGAGAAGTTGAACCGTGGTTTGTATGCATTCGTATCAAGGTTGTCATCGGCTTCCAATTTACACGAAACTTTCGAAACATGGGAAAGCTTTTAATTACTAGTTGACCACGCGGCAGATCGATAGAAGGCAGTTTGCGACGCATTACTTTTCGGCCAGTTTAATTCATATTGCAAGATGATAAGAAATTTTCTTACAAGCTCAGAAATACTAGCTTCCTTCGTCTACTGTTTGACCTTGTCACTGTGAACCAATCCCACATAAACAGGATAATCATACTACCTGTTTTATTTTGCAATGTGTGTAGTAATATTTTCAGTATATGGATTTCGTTTTTACTGTTTCACCTAGAGTTTTCCGAAGTGAGCAATATACTTTCAGGATTTGAGCTCCGTAGCCACTCGGAGATGAAGAGGCTTGCATAGGGTAGGGTAGCATGGAGAGCTGCATCAAACCCGTCTCAGGATTGAAGACCACAACAACAACAACAACAACAAGCCCACCTCGTCAGGTGGGGCTATGGAGCTCAAATTTAAGAACATCTCGTTTCGTTACCGCTTCAGTGATAAAAGGTATACAGGGTGGTCCATTGATCGTGACCGGGCCTAATATCTCACGAAATAAGCGTCAAACGAAAAACTTACAAAGTACGAAACTTGTCTAGCTTGAAGGGGGAAACCAGATAGCCCTATGGCTGGCCCGCTAGATGCCGCTGCCATAGGTCAAACGGATATCAGCTGTGTTTATTTAAATAGGAACCCCCATTTTTTATAACATATTGGTGTAGTACGTAAAGAAATATGAATGTTTTAGTTGGACCACTTTTCTCGCTTTGTTATACATGGCGCAGTAATAGTCACAAACACAATTACAGATGACCAGTTGGTAACAGGCAGGTTTTCTAGATGAAAATACATAATGTAGGTACGTTTGAACATTTTATGTCGGTTGTTCCAATGTGATACATGTACATTTGTGAACTTACATTTCTGATGACGCATGCTGTAACAGCGGGATTACCAGTAAACACCACATTAGAGCAATAAATGCTCAAAATGGTGTCTATAAACCTCAATGCATTTGGCAATACTTGTAACGACATTCCTCTCAACAGCGAGGAGTTCGCCTTCCATGATGTTCGCACATGCATTGACAATGCGCTGACGCATGTTGTCACGCATTGTCTGTGGATCACGATAGCAAATATCGTTCAACTTTCCCCACAGAAAGAAATTCGGGGACGTCATATCCGGTGAACGTGCGGACCATGGTATGGTGCTTTGACGACCAATCCACCTGTCATGAAATACGCTATTCAATACCGCTTCAACCGCATGCGAGCTATGTGCCCGACGTCCATCATGTTGGAGGTATATCGCCATTCTGTCATGCAGTGAAACGTCTTGTAGTAACATCGGTAGAACATTACGTAGGAAATCAGCATACATTGCACCATTTAGACTGTCATCTATAAAATGGGTGCAAATTATCCTTCCTCCCATAATGCCGCACCAAACATTAACCCGCCAAGGTCGCTGATGTTCCATTTGTTGCAGCCATCGTGGATTTTCCGTTGCCGAATAGTGCACATAATGCCGGTTTACGTTACCGTTGTTGGTGAATGACTTTTCGTGGCTAAGTAGAATGCGTGCATAAAATCTGTCAAAGTCTCGTAATTTCTCTCGTGCCCAGTGGCAGAACTGTACACGACGTTCAAAGTCGTCGCCATGCAATTCCTGGTGCATAGAAATAAGGTACGGGTGCAATCGATGATGATGTAGCATTCTCAACACCGACGTTTTTGAGATTCCCGATTCTCGCGCAGTTTGTCTGCTACTGACGTGCGGATTAGCTGCGACTGCAGCTAAAACATCTACATGGGCATCATCATTTGATGCAGGTCGTGGTTGACGTTTCACATGTGGCTGAACACATCCTGTTTCCTTACATAACGTAACTATCCAGCGAACGGTCCGGACACTTGGATGATGTCGTCCAGGATACCGAGCAGCATACATAGCACACGCCCGTTGGGCATTTTGATCACAATAGCCATACGTCAACACGATATCGACCTTTTCCGCAATTGGTAAACGGTCCATTTTCACACGGGTAATGTATCACGAAGCAAATACCGTCCGCACTGGCGGAATGTTACGTGATACAACGTCCACGTACTTACACGTTTGTGACTATTACAGCGCCATCTATCACAAAGCGTGAAAAGTGGTCCAATTAAAACATTCATATTTCTTTACGTACGGCACGAATATGTAAGAAAAATGAGGGTTCCTATTTAAAGAAACGCAGGTGATATCCGTTTGACCTTTGGCAGCGCGATCTAGCGGGCCAACCATAGCGCTATCTGGTCTCCCCCTTGAGGCTAGATAGTTTCGTTCTTTGCAGTTTTTTTTTACTCTTATTTCGTGAGATATTAGGCCCGTTCACTATCAGTGGACCACCCTGTTTAATATAGAGGAAGAGGGAACTGTCTGGAATATTTCTGTTTGGGGAAAGATACGCACAGCCTACTGCTAAAGTTTCTTGATATCGAGAACGAGGCAGTACCTCGTGAATTTCATGAAATGCTAAAGCTGTCTTCAAATAGAACGTGCTGCTAATCATGATTAGCGACCGTTGCGGTCTCTAGTACCAGTTGACAGCCATTTATGGCGTGGAAATTACAGTTTGTTTACAAAATAGGGTTGTTCTAAAACTAGCCATGTTCCTCTGTCTGCAGTATAAATAAAAAAAACATTAAAATTCTAGAACGCTTTACGAGGCACAAAGAAAAGTAATTTGTAAACTTAGTAATGGTATCTGATGCATCACATATTGATACCACTGGGGTTCCACAGTTGGTAACGGAATTGCAAGTTTCCATCTGACGGCAGTAGTGGTCGCGTGGGATCTTGTGAGGCCAATGGTGTGTGCCTGATGAGCCACACCTCCAGCGCCCTCTGCTGATGCAACACAGGGTGGCTGGTGGCAGCCGCTCAGCTACTTGCACGCCTCATTGCTATGACAACACTGTTCATGCTTAGAGCAGCGAGCCGTATCCTAGTTATTGTATGAGCTGGACTCTGCTTCCTGCTGCACTATTTGTAATGAGCCTTCATACGGTTAGAGAAACACAAGAAAAACTTCTGTTTCTTGCGGTAACATGTTCGCTGGACATTTCTGCTCATGCCCAGCTTCCTCATGGTGACATTTGTTGCACCGCACTGTAGCCCCTTCTCATTACTGTTGTGCACGAAGTCTTACTCAACAATATCTGATTTTAACACATCTGTTACAAATACTCCAATCGGAAATTTACCTCAGTCTTCCACAAAGGACAAAATTACACTCCTGGAAATTGAAATAAGAACACCGTGAATTCATTGTCCCAGGAAGGGGAAACTTTATTGACACATTCCTGGGGTAAGATACATCACATGATCACACTGACAGAACCACAGGCACATAGACACAGGCAACAGAGCATGCACAATGTCAGCACTAGTACAGTGTATATCCACCTTTCGCAGCAATGCAGGCTGCTATTCTCCCATGGAGACGATTGTAGAGATGGTGGATTTAGTCCTGTGGAACGGCTTGTCATGCCATTTCCACCTGGCGCCTCAGTTGGACCAGCGTTCGTGCTGGACGTGCAGACCGCGTGAGACGACGCTTCATCCAGTCCCAAACATGCTCAATGGGGGACAGATCCGGAGATCTTGCTGGCCAGGGTAGTTGACTTACACCTCCTAGAGCACGTTGGGTGGCACGGGATACATGCGGACGTGCATTGTCCTGTTGGAACAGCAAGTTCCCTTGCCGGTCTAGGAATGGTAGAACGATGGGTTCGATGACGGTTTGGATGTACCGTGCACTATTCAGTGTCCCCTCGACGATCACCAGAGGTGTACGGCCAGTGTAGGAGATCGCTCCCACACCGTTATGCCGGGTGTTGGCCCTGTGTGCCTCGGTCGTATGCAGTCCTGATTGTGGTGCTCACCTGCACGGCGCCAAACATGCATACGACCATCATTGGCACCAAGGCAGAAGCGACTCTCATCGCTGAAGACGACACGTCTCCATTCGTCCCTCCATTCACGCCTGTCGCGACACCACTGGAGGCGGGCTGCACGATGTTGGGGCGTGAGCGGAAGACGGCCTAACGGTGTACGGGACCGTAGCCCAGCTTCATGGAGACGGTTGCGAATGGTCCTCGCCGATACCCCAGGAGCAACAGTGTCCCTAATTTGCTGCGAAGTGGCGGTGAGGTCCCCTACGGCACTGCGTAGGATCCTACGGTCTTGGCGTGCATCCGTGCGTCGCTGCGGTCCGGTCCCAGGTCGACGGGCACGTGCACCTTCCGCCGACCACTGGCGACAACATCGATGTACTGTGGAGACCTCACGCCCCACGTGTTGAGCAATTCGGCGGTACGTCCACCCGGCCTCCCGCATGCCCACTATACGCCCTCGCTCAAAGTCCGTCAACTGCACATACGGTTCACGTCCACGCTGTCGCGGCATGCTACCAGTGTTAAAGACTGCGATGGAGCTCCGTATGCCACGGCAAACTGGCTGACACTGACGGCGGCGGTGCACAAATGCTGCGCAGTTAGCGCCATTCGACGGCCAACACCGCGGTTCCTGGTGTGTCCGCTGTGCCGTGCGTGTGATCATTGCTTGTACAGGCCTCTCGCAGTGTCCGGAGCAAGTATGGTGGGTCTGACACACCGGTGTCAATGTGTTCTTTTTTCCATTTCCAGGAGTGTATATCAAAATACTTCAGAAAACAAAATGCGAAATCTCCTACTGCAAGCAGCGCAAGCTCTCTTGAACATAAAGAAAAATATTACTATTCTCAAATTTTCTGTACTTCGTGTGTATGTATTTGTGTGTGGGTGTGTGTGTGTGTGTGTGCATGGGGATTGCTGCAGCTATGAGAGATTCCAATGTTACTATATAAACACCTGCGATGGGGCGGGGTCTGTCGTCTACATTCTATCACTTATCGAAAGTCGACCTACCACAATATGCTCCTTTCCGACGTCCATTGACACTGTAGTAGCAGATACGTGCTAGGCACCGTAATGCACCGTTGACGCAACCACCATAGTACAACACAATTTCACTCGAAAAGCAGGCAGAATATTTGCAAGTCCGGCCCGACTAATTGTCACGTTCTAACAGTCACAGACCCACAACTACTCGCGAGTTAAACATTCGGTTGTTTCAGTGGTGTTCGTATAAAGAAGTGCTCGCCAAACTATTCCGTACAAAGCACAAAATATGCCACGCGGAATTGTTACTATGACTAGAAAGTTTACCAGCTCATAACCTTCAATCTATTTAACTTATAAACACCAAAGTTTCGTTAAAATATTCGTAACTCCAGTCGCTTCAGTCACGAGGTATTCTAACCCCAATTAACTCACTATTTCTTCATTTTTCAGAGTGTTGTTACGGAGCCATCTAACATGGTGTTAATGTGTAGGCCGGTTAGCAGGCGACTAACTCCAACCATTCTACTCACTGCCCTCTCCACTACATTCGCATGGGAACAGCTCAGTTCTGATTGTCTGTTGATCCAAACGACCAATCAGATTGTCCCTTCCAGTTCATTCTAGCGACAAAAGTTGCTTTATCCAGTCAATGATCTGACAGTAATTAACGCCATTAAATCTTCAATTTCTAGTATATTGTTTAATCAAAATAAGCGAAGTACGAATTATTCTCCAAATGGATAAATAAACTTATTCCGTCTCTAACTTTCATTCTGGCTACTTTTATACAAAATCAAGCACACACCGACATACGTCACCTGAATCACGAGTGCAGCACAACTTTCCCAAGGTCTATTTGTACAAGGTTTTATGAAAAATGAAATATTAAGTTTTAATGTATGTCCCACATACACTCTATCAACCATTCTTACTCACTCACACGGCAAAATATAATCAAATAATAATTTTGACCGTTTTTTTGTATTATGTAACGCACGGCGACTAAAGTGTTAAAAAAGAAAATTCGAATTAATTGATTTTTATGCACCTGGTAACTTTGTAATAGTTTCAAATGATAATGCAAGTCGGTCTGTATTTGTTCCTAACATGGTTTTAAAAAGCAGGCATTGGTTTTAGGACTTTAAGGTAATTTTCTTTATCTCTGGTACCATAATAAATAATAATCTTAAATTTTGGCAGCATCATTTCATTAAAAACAAAAGGCTGTGTACCAAACTTGAACAAAATCGGATAATAACTAATTGGATTATTTAGATCCGTAGAGGGTATGAATCTTCACAGTGACTGACTGTTACGCTATGCAGTTCTCACAGCCGGCTATGTCTGCTGCGCTGTAAGCAAAGCGACAAAAACATAGCCGTCCTGCAGCCGCCATACCAAACGGCGTGACCGATTGCCGTCCTACGGGCCCGGGTTTGACTACTGGCTGGTTCGGGGATTTTCTCCACTCAGGGACTGGGTGTTGTGTTGTCTTCATCATCATCCTGCGCGAAGGTCGCTCAGTGTGGCGTCGAATGTAATAAGACCTGCACCAAGGCGGCCGGACCTGCCCCGCAAGAGGCCTCCCGGCCAATGACGCCAAACTCTCATTTCCATTTTACAATATCAGACAAACCAAATACTTGGCCTTTCGCTATAAGCAATGTAATCTGTTATGGCGTCTCCTAAGTCCTTATGGTAGCATCGAGAGCGAATTTACATCTCATTGGCCATATTCCTTCGATGTAACAAAAATCCGATTTGTATTATTCAGTCTTTCAGGCTTTGGAATGCTTTGTAATGTGAGATACCATATTGTGACGTAAAAAATTAGGACCAGGTCGATGACCGCGAACGCTTTCGCGTCCAATGTGAGGAAGGCTAATTAATTCTAAAACACTAAAGGGGGTAGACCGGGGTTGCCGAGCGGTTCTAGGCGCTACAGTCTGGAACCGCGCGACCGCTGCAGTCGCAGGTTCGTATCCTCCCTCGGCATGGATGTGTGTGATAACCTTAGGTTAGTTAGGTTTACGTATTTCTAAGTTCTAGGGGACTGATGACATCTGAAGTTAAGTCCCACAGTGCTCAGAGCCATTTGAACTAAAGACGGAAATATTACATTCTAACCAAACCATCTCAAATTTTATTACTCCGTATTTTATTCAAAGGAAGTCGTATTTACAGTTTCTGCAGTATTTAGATACGTTTATAAGGACTCTAATGCTATGTCACATACAAGAAAAAGAACAAAATAGCCTGTTTTACACTATAATGACAATACCAGATTGGCAGGACCCGCGAATAGGTACCATAAGCAATCGTAAATTTTACGAGGATTTAGTGATCACATAGCTGATGTGTGGAATGTGGCCACGATTGACACTCAACTTGACATCACGCAATCTCGGATTGCGCACAAAGGGACCACTTCAGCACGCCTGAATAACAGTGTAGAAGGAGATCGGAGGAAACCAAATCTTTAGAAAAACACCTTGCGTGTTCGCCCTTCCGGAGGTTACACAACAGATTGTTTGTTTACGTTGTCCTCGGTACGCAGATACCCTACGTCTGCCCGCGGCTCCGCGCGTCTGAGGGGGTGCTCGTCGAGGCAGCGGCCTGCTCCCAGTCCTCACCCACTGCAGTACAGTCCAGCCCAGACTATGAATAATGGAGGCGCCGAGCCGCGCGGAAACGGCGGTATTATGCAGCATCAGGACGCGCTCCTACCTGCTGGGAAGGTCGCTTTGTTCCAGCGCCGGCCGGTGCATCCGACCATGTGCTTACGGAAATCTGCTCGCTCCTTTCTCAGGACGACCGGCGCTTATGCAATTGCGAACGGCCTTCCTGTGTTCCCTCAGCTCTCGAGGTAAGGAAGTAAAAACAACTAGAGTGGAATGTAGGCCACAAAACTTCGAAACTTTTCGGCCAGAGTAGTGGTCGCCTTCGGTTGGCTGACAGTACAGTACTGTGCACTCAGTATCTCATAGCAATATTACTTGTTCAGCACACACTTCGGCGATTGATCGTCTCTACTCCACCTCTTATTCAGTCTTGGCGCGTTATCTGCTTAGCTACAACATATCGCACTATGAAAATATAACGTTTTGTGTAACGTCACTACGAGCGTAGGTACCGGGTCATCAAAAAGTCAGTACAAACTCGAAAACTGAATAAATCAAGGAATAATGTAGATAGAGGGGTACAAACTGACACACATGCTTGGAATGACATGGGGTTTTATTAGAACCAAAAAACTACCAAAGTTCAAAAAATGTCCGACAGATGGCGCTTCATCTGATCAGAACAGGAATAATTAGCATAACAAAGTAAGACAAAGCAAAAAATGATGTTCTTTACAGGATATGCTCAATATGTCCACCATCATTCCTGAACAATAGCTGTAGTCGAGGAATAATGTTGTGAACAGCACTGTAAAGGATGTCCGGAGTTATGGTGAGGCATTGGCGTCGGATGCTGTGTTTCAGCATCCCTAGAGATGGCGGTCAATCACGATACACCTGCGACTTCAGCTAATAATCGCACGGACTAAGATTTGGGGTCCTGGGAGGCAATCATGACGAAAGTGGCGGCTGAGCACACAATCATCACCAAACGACGCGCGCAAGAGATCTTTCACGCATCTAGCAATATGGGGTGGAGCGCCATCTTGCTTAAACATACGTTCCAGCAGGTGTTTATCAGCCAGGCTGGGGATGATGCTATTCTTTAACATATCGGCGTACCTCTCACCTGTCACGGTAGCAGTTACAAAACGAGAATAACGCATTTACTCGAAGAAAAAAGGCCCGATAACGGTAGATGTGGTAAATCCAACCCTTACCGTGACTTTCTCGTCGTGCAGTGGAGTTCCCACGACAGTTCTAGGATTTTCGTTAGCCCAAATTCTGCAGTTGTGGGCGCTGACAGACCCTCGGAGCGTGAAATGAGCTTCGTCGGTCCACAACACGTTACTCAACCGATCGTCATCTTCCGCCATCTTTTGAAATCCCTCACTGCAAATGCCCTCCGCTTCACTAAACCGCCAGGTAACAGTTCATTATGCCGATGGATTTTGTACGGATAACATCGGAGGGTACGCCTCAGTGCCAACCAAACATTAGTGTATGGAATTGCTGTGCGACGTGTGACTGCACGAGCGCTCACTTCCCCGTGTATAGACGAACCCGCTACAGTTTCCATTTCTTCCTGAACTGTCTCAGCAGCCTCACGCCTTGTGCTCGCTCTGCCACTACGGGGTCTCTCGTCTAAACAACCCGTGGCTTCGAACTACGAAAACATTCTCACCACAGCTGCATTTGTCAACGGACATTTACCCGTTCGAATCCTCTTCCTATGGAGACAGGATCGTAACGCTGAACTAGCACATTCCCCATTCTGATAATACAGCTTCATTAAAAGCTGCGACTGCTGGCGCAGCTGATTCTCTCTCTCATTACGGCTCCTTTTATACACGATTGTCAAGCGCGGTCACTGACGTTTTGCTGTCCAGCGCCATCTGCCGGACATTTTGCGAACTTTGTTTTTTTTTTTTTTTTGTTCTAATAAAACCCCATGTCATTCCAAGCATGTGTGTCAAATTTTACCTCTCTATCTACATTATTCCGTGGTTTATTAAGTTTTCCAATTTATACTGGCTTTTTGATCACCCGGTATGTACTTTCTGCTATCATGTATGCCGTCTACACTGTCGATATCCCTGAAATACACTCCTGGAAATTGAAATAAGAACACCGTGAATTCATTGTCCCAGGAAGGGGAAACTTCATTGACACATTCCTGGGGTCAGATACATCACATGATCACACTGACAAAACCACAGGCACATAGACACAGGCAACAGAGCATGCACAATGTCGGCACTAGTACAGTGTATGTCCACCTTTCGCAGCAATGCAGGCTGCTATTCTCCCATGGAGACGGTCGTAGAGATGCTGGATGTAGTCCTGTGGAACGGCTTGCCATGACATCTCCACCTGGCGCCTCAGTTGAACCATAGTTCGTGCTGGACGTGCAGACCGCGTGAGACGACGCTTCATCCAGTCCCAAACATGCTCAATGGGGGACAGATCCGGAGATCTTGCTGGCCAGGGTAGTTGACTTACACCTTCTAGAGCACGCTGGGTGGCACGGGATACATGCGGACGTGCATTATCCTGTTGGAACAGCAAGTTCCCTTACCGGTCTAGGAATGGTAGAACGATGGGTTTGATGACGGTTTGGATGTACCGTGCAAAATTCAGTGTCCCCTCGACGATCACCAGAGGTGTACGGCCAGTGTAGGAGATCGCTCCCCACACCATGATGCCGGGTGTTGGCCCTGTGTGCCTCGGTCGTAAGCAGTCCTGATTGTGGCGCTCACCTGCACGGCGCCAAACACGCATACGACCATCATTGGCACCAAGGCAGAAGCGACTCTCATCGCTGAAGACGACACGTCTCCATTCGTCCCTCCATTCACGCCTGTCGCGACACCACTGGAGGCGGGCTGCACGATGTTGGGGCGTGAGCGGAAGACGGCCTAACGGTGTACGGGACCGTAGCCCAGCTTCATGGAGACGGTTGCGAATGGTCCTCGACGATACCCCAAGAGCAACAGTGTCCCTAATTTGCTGGGAAGTGGCGGTGCGGTCCCCTACGTCACTGCGTAGGATCCTAAGGTCTTGGCGTGCATCCGTGCGTCGCTGCGGTCCGGTCCCAGGTCGACGGGCACATGCACCTTCCGCCGACCACTCGCGACAACATCGATGTACTATGGAGACCTCACGCCCTACGTGTTGAGCAATTCGGCGGTACGTCCACCCGGCCTTCAGCATGCCCACTATACGCCCTCGCTCAAAGTCCGTCAACTGCACATACGGTTCACGTCCACGCTGTCGCGGCATGCTACCAGTGTTAAAGACTGCGATGGAGCTCCGTATGCCACGGCAAACTGGTTGACACTGACGGCGGCGGTGCACAAATGCTGCGCAGCTAGCGCCATTCGACGGCCAACACCGCGGTTCCTGGTGTGTCCGCTGTGCCGTGCGTGTGATCATTGATTGTACAGCCCTCTCGCAGTGTCCGGAGCAAGTATGGTGGGTCTGACACACCGATGTCAATGTGTTCTTTTTTCCATTTCCAGGAGTATACTTCCGCCTGACCACTGGTTTCCTAGTCCTCTAACCAGCCACAGACACCTCCAAATAGGTGTCTCTTGCCAATTCTTTGCAACATGAATACATACCAAAAATCGTAATTTATATCTCATTATCCGTGAATGTAGGTACAAGTAGAATTAATTAGAATAGTCCATGGATAGATACTATTCTAGCATTCAACTTAAACATGTACAAATCATAGTTAAATAATAATATAACTGATCACGTCATTGTAATCGTAATAACATGAATGTGATACAAATGTAGCATGAAGGTACATAGAAATACGTCTTTATAAGATTAATAAAAAGGTTAGTTGTTGCTTGAAATTTGTTTACTTTGTAACCTAGTAGCAGTAGTACTTGTTGTTTTGTAAACTGACGAACAATAGTTCACACAGCACGTTAACAAACAACAGCAACATATATTAGATGAGATCCGCATAAACTGAACAAATCGAGTTTTCGCGCGTAGTAATGTTCATACGTATGATACTAAGAATGGCAGCATCACAGGTTTCGCTGAAGTTCAAAAAGTTCCCTTCCGCTTTTGGTGTTGGTGAAGGGGCATCTGCATCTAATTTTCTTTGAATTTTTCGTATGCTCTTCTTAAAATACGCCACATACTCATAATTTCCTATTTCCAGTTAAATGTATTGTTCTTTAAAAAGTAAGTTAATTGCTATAAGTAAACAACAGACAGTACCAAAGAGCTGACAAAAGAACTCGCAATCTTCAAGTAGAGCTGCATCGCCAACGGTCCGCCGCTGAAGTGGCCGCGCGGCTTGAGGCGTCATGTCACGGATTGCATGGCCGCTCCAGCCGGGGTTTGGTGTCCTCCCTTGGGCGTGGGTGTGTATGTTGTTCTTAGCATAAGTTAGTTTAAGTAGTGTGTAAGTCATGGGACCGATGACCTAATCAGTTTTGTCACTTACGAATTCACACATATTTGAACATTTTGCAACGGTCCCACAGCCTCAATGGCACAACACGATTCTGCTACGCGGTAGTGGCTGTGGGTGCTCGCTAAGGGTCCTATGTGGAGCACTGCAGCCTGCATAAAGAAATACGATGGCAGGCCATAGCAGACATAATGCAAAAAATGGCTTTAAGCACTGTAGGACTTAACATCTGAGGTCATCAGTCCCCTAGACTTAGAACTACCTAAGCCTAATTAACCTAAGGAAATCACACACATCCGTGCCCGAGGCAGGATTCGAACCTGAGACAGTAGCAGCAGCGCGGTTCCGGACTGAAGCACCTACAGCCGCTCGGCCACAATGGCCGGCAATAATGCAGCCTGGAAAAGAAAGATGCTATCTCTATAAATAGGAAGCCTTGCCATGATTCACGCAATTATAAAGTCACGTGCATATCTTGTTGACCCAGTATCTGTCGCTACCTTCTAAGCCTTCAATCCCATGCATTCCATGTTGTTTACGCATGTGTTCTCGCATTCGAACCCTTTATCTGGCTATCATACTCCTCTTCCTCTTAAACTACGCTGAACTTCTTTGCAGATCTTAATATTTGATTCTTTCTGCTAACCTACATCCTCACAGCTATCAGTCCTTGAACGTTTCTAAACTGCACTAGCATATGCCATTGTCCAAACGATTATTCACACTTCTCACCCTTTCCCAATATAACTTCAACAGCGTGATCCTTCTCTCAGGCAATGGCATCTACACGTGAATTTATCAGTCGTATCTAGTCTGACTTTCAGCTCAATTCCCATTCTTTGTCGCCTTTCTTCATAACCACGTCCTGTTCTCTAACTCATTTATTCCTTATCCAATTACCAACATCTACTCTGCCACTCTATACATTCCTATACAAGGTAAAGAAAAAATGCCGCACTTGGAGGTCGGCACACGATTCCTCATCGAGATTCAAGACAAAAGCTCATCTAGCAAAGACAAACCCGGTGCATTTTGAAAAAAATTGTTACATCCTGCATTGCATCGGAATGCACTTAGGAACGTGTATCATTCCACAGTATCGTACCATCTATCGCACCTCACTTAGAAGTTCCGCCTTGTACGCAGATAGAGCGGGTTGTCTTTCCTTCCTAGCACAGCAGACTACGTAAAGCAACTTTTGTAACGCTATTGATAGCTAAATAAAATTGCGAAACTTTTTCGTCAATTGCTCCCAAACGAGGGTCCACCAGGGTGAATGGCTGACGTGTGTTTGATAGCTGGGATCTTAACCCAAGCAATCGTATAGAGGGATTCAAAAAGTAGATCTTACCAGTGGGGACCACTCTACATGAGTTGGGCGCACCTGCACTTAAAATTTGTTGTTAATTTTGTAATCAAGTGCTTCATGCACAACGTTCGCATTTTTCAGGTGTATTCAAAGTGTCTGATTGCGTTGTAAGTGCAGAGTGTAAAGTTATGATTAATAAAATTCTTTTCCGGGCTATTATGCCGTGGTCTGATGGATTTCGCATTGTAACCCAACGTTTCGTCCCCATCTGCGGAGGACATCTTCAAGGGGGTTCGTGGCTTCTGTTAACTTCCGAAACACACACTGTCTCACTACTGACTGCAGCAAATTTTTGTTTTCGCGTGCTCCCGCGCATAGGCGTGACGTCACATGTTTTGAATACGCGAGCGCAATTGGCCGTTGTCGGTTGCCGCCGTCCGCTGTTGCTATCATCCCATGGCGGAAGACTGGTACACATCTTCTTCAGCACCGGCATCCAGATGTCATTCAATTTCACGCCCTCCTCCTTCCTATTAAAATTCCTTGGGTGTTTCATAATCTCTATGGCCTCTCTGTAAAGCCTTTCATGATATCCGCTTGTGGCTGCCAGTACTTGAGTTCTATCAAAATAAATGTGGTGGTCTCCTGACTGCAAAGCGTGTTCCGCAACAGCTGATCTATCAATCTCTCCCCTTCTACAATTGCCCTTGTGCTCTTCTAGTCGTTTTTTGACCGTTCTTTTTGTGGTACCCACAAAAACTTCCCTACAACTACACGGGATTCTGTAAATTCCTGCTTTTTCAGCGGTTTACGAGCATCCTTAGCCAATCTCAGGTGTTCTTGTATCTTCCGGGTAGGTCTGTAAATCACCGCGATATTCCGTTTTTTCAATATTTTCCCAATGCGGTCAGTGACGTCCTTAATAAAAGGCAGGAAAACTTTCGATTTTGCAAGCGCTTGTGCATTGCTATGATTTTCACGCGGCGGTCTTAACGCTCTTTTTATCTCAGCAGCCGAGTAACCATTCCTGAGTAATGCAGCAGTGAGGTGTTCCAGTTCCGTATCCAGTAGCCCAGGTTCACAGATGTTCCTCGCTCTATCCGCCAACGTTTTTATTATGCCTCGCTTTTGTTGTGGGTGGTGGTTCGAATCCCGGTGTAGATAACGATCCGTGTGCGTGGGTTTCCGGTAAACTGTATGGCCTAAGCTACCATCCTGTTTCTTGTAAACTAGCACATCCAGAAAATTTAGTCTCCCTTCTGCCTTCTCCTCCATGGTAAACTGAATCTTCGGATTAATACCGTTTAGATGTTTGTGAAAACGGCCTAGTTCCTCTCTGCCATACCTCCACAACACAAACGTATCATCTACGTAGCGGAACCAGATATTCGGTTTTTTGTTGGCAGTTTCTAGAGCCTGCGCCTCGAATTTTTCCATGAAAAAGTTAGCTATAACCGGGCTTAAGGGGCTCCCCATTGCCACGCCATCAGTCTGTTCGTAGAACTCATCGTTCCATTTGAAATATGTGGTCGTAAGGCAATATTTAAATAGTTCTGCAATGTCGGGAGGAAAAATTCTATTCAGCTGTTGCAACACCTCCTTGAGAGGAACCATAGTAAATAGCGATGCCACATCGAAACTGACTAACATGTCCTCCGGCTGGACCACTATGCCGCTTAATTTACTGATGAAATGTGCAGAATTCTTGATATAGGAGTCCGATCGTCCCACATGCGGCCGTAATAGCGTTGTCAAAAACTTGGCAATAGAATAGGTGGGCGAACCAATGGCACTCACTATAGGTCTCAGAGGAACAAGTTGTTTATGAACCTTCGGCAAGCCATAGAGTCTTGGTGGCAGCGCAACTGAATTGAACAGACTTTTCTGAACGTTCTGTTCGATAGAGGACTTCTTAATTAACCGCGTAACCGTTCTAAGAACTTTATCAGTCGGGTCTTTACTCAGCTTCTTGTAAGTCTGCGGATCTAGTAAGTCATTAATCTTGCTGTGATTGTCAGTAACATTCAAAACCACCGTCGCATTTCCGTTGTCAGCGGGGACAATGATAATACTATCGTCCTCATTTAGGCGTTTTATTGCATTCCTCTCAGCCACGGTTAAATTACTTTTTGGAGGCTTTGCGCGAGCTAATACTCTCACAGTTTCTATGCGGATTTCTTCGGCTGTAATCGCGTCCACATTACGAATGCCTGCTTCTACACTGGCGATTATCTCCTCAGTGGGCACAACTCGCGGACTAATGGCAAAAGTTCCACCCTTGGCAAGCACAGATCTCTCATAGTCAGATAACAAGTGTTCGAATAAATTGATAACAGTACGGGAAGCGTCTAACTGGCGGATCGTCTGATTAGGATGCAAATTATCAAATTTCTTCCTCTGTCTACTAGACGTTGTCAACATGTGGTTCCTAATCACGCCATGCAACAGTCTGTCAATTCTATCCCAGTCACCACTACACCATTTATTACTGATAGTAATATGGAGAGACATTAACTTACAGTTTGTGCTTGCCAAGTCCCGGCGGGTCTGTTGAATCCGCTCTCGTAGTAAAGCGTCTTCCGTCCGTTTGAAAATACGCTGCGCCTTGGCCGGGCTGCATAGTCGCTTAATCCTCAAAAACTTTGGAATAACACCGACCGCTCTGCAACGAGACAGAAATGTGAGTGAACACAAAAGCTGCACTCTCTTCTTCTGGAGATTTTCCATGCGTCGCACATTCCTTGACATCCCCTCCCCGTAGAGGCGTCTAATTGTAAAATGTAAACTTTCACGGCCGGAACTGTCATGATTAATAAAATTCTTTTCCGGGCACACGGATCGTTATCTACACCGGGATTCGAACCACCACCCACAACAAAAGCGAGGCATAATAAAAACGTTGGCGGATAGAGCGAGGAACATCTGTGAACCTGGGCTACTGGATACGGAACTGGAACACCTCACTGATGCATTACTCAGGAATGGTTACTCGGCTGCTGAGATAAAAAGAGCGTTAAGACCGCCGCGTGAAAATCATAGCAATGCACAAGCGCTTGCAAAATCGAAAGTTTTCCTGCCTTTTATTAAGGACGTCACTGACCGCATAGGGAAAATATTGAAAAAACGGAATATCGCGGTGATTTACAAACCTACCCGGAAGATACAAGAACACCTGAGATTGGCTAAGGATGCTCGTAAACCGCTGGAAAAAGCAGGAATTTACAGGATCCCGTTTAGTTGTGGGGAGGTATATGTGGGTACCACAAAAAGAACGGTCAAAAAACGACTAGAAGAGCACAAGGACAATTGTAGAAGGGGAGAGATTGATAGATCAGCTGTTGCGGAACACGCTTTGCAGTCAGGAGACCACCACATTTATTTTGATAGAACTCAAGTACTGGCAGCCACAAGCGGATATCATGAAAGGCTTTACAGAGAGGCTATAGAGATTATGAAACACCCCAGGAATTTTAATAGGAAGGAGGAGGGCGTGAAATTGAATGACATCTGGATGCCGGTGCTGAAGAAGATGTGTACCAGTCATCCGCCATGGGATGATAGCAACAGCGGACGGCGGCAACCGACAACGGCCAATTGCGCTCGCGTATTCAAAACATGTGACGTCACGCCTATGCGCGGGAGCACGCGAAAACAAAAATTTGCTGCAGTCAGTAGTGAGACAGTGTGTGTTTCGGAAGTTAACAGAAGCCACGAACCCCCTTGAAGATGTCCTCCGCAGATGGGGACGAAACGTTGGGTTACAATGCGAAATACATCAGACCACGGCATAATAGCCCGGAAAAGAATTTTATTAATCATGACAGTTCCGGCCGTGAAAGTTTACATTTTACAGAGTGTTAGTTAGTGATTCGTTCAGTAAATGATAGCTTGATGTTTTTGTTGTCTTCAGTCCAGACACTGGTTTGATGCGTCACTGCATGCTGCTCTATCCTGTGCAAGCTTTTCATCTCCAAGGACCTACTGCAACCTACATCCTTCTAAATCTGCTTATTGTACTCATCGCTTCCTATATGATTTTTACCCTGCACGCTACCCTCTTCTCCTCAATTCTAGTCAGTACCTCCTTATTACTTACATACCTTCCCATCTACAGCATTCTTCTATAGCACAACATTTCGAATGCTTCTATTCTCTTCTTCTCTAAACTATTTATCGTGAAACGTCCCCTTTGAACAATTATACATGACTGTGCTTAAACTGACACACAATATTTTTAGCGCAACGCAGTGTGACTTTCAAAAATCCCTACAAAAGAATGGCCCTGACTAACATTAACCTATACGTTTCACAAATCACTTACCTCACAAAAGTCTTCGTTACTCAAACTACTGCAATACAGCGAGCGCCAATACTGCTAACTAAATGAAAGTTTCAAACTACTGAAGGCACTAACTACTGATAGGCATAGTTAGCAAACAAAAGATTTTGATAGAGAACAAACAATGTATTTACCTTACTATTGTTCAAAAGGCATATTACATATATCAGTTCATGACATCCAGTATTACAAATGTACTGTCTCTGACGAACACACGTCCAGATCATCCGCTCTGAAAAATCCGCCATCTCACTTCGCCACATCCACCACTGCTGACGGCTCACCTCCAACTGCGCAACGCTACGCGCTGTTAACATCGAGCTGCCCAACACTACAGTGGCAGACAACAATGCAAACTAGCCACAGACTGCACACAGCACAGCCAGTGATTTTTATACAGAGCGCTACATAGCGTTACCAATATAAGAACCGAAACAGCTTACTTACATTCGTCCATGTTTCACTTCCATACAGGGCTACACTCCATAGAAATACTTTCAGGAAAGACTTCTAGACACTTAAATGTACACTCGATGTTAACAAATTTCTCTTCTTCAAAAACGCTTTCCTTGCCATTGCCAGTCTACATTTTATAACCTCTCTACTTCGACCGTCATCATTATTTTCCTCCCCAAATAGCAAAACTCATCTACTACTTTAAGTGTCTCATTTTCTAGTCTCATTCCCACAGCATCGCCTGATTTAATTCAACTACATTCCATTGTTCTCATTTCGATTTTGTTGATGTCCCTGTTATATCCTTCTTTCAAGATATTGTCCATTCCTTTCAACTGTTCTTCCAGGTCCTTTGCTGTCTCTGACAGAATTACAACGTCATCGGTAAACCTCAAAGTTCTTATTTCTTGTCCGTGGATTTTAATTCCTACTTCAAAGTTTTCTTTGGTTTCCTTCACTGATTGCTCAATATACAGATTGGATAACATCGGGGATAGGCTACAACCATGTCTCACTACCTTCCCAACCACTGCTTCCCTTTCTTGCCCCTCGACTGTTATAATTGCCATCTGGTTTCTGTACAAATTGCAAACAGCCTTTTGCTCCCTGTATTTGACCCTTTCAGAATTTGAAAGACTGATGTGTCTGTTGTTTATGTTGTGGCTCCAGCTAAAAAAGCCTGGGTACGATAGATGCTTTTACTGAGAGTGTATATCTCTCTAGTGGTGACGGCCACCCAGACTCAAGTGAAAAAAGGGAAATTGTTTTGCTCTGCAATTCCTACTTCAACCATACTTTCATTATAACGTCGTCGGGTTATTTCTCTAGCTCGTAATCAGTGGTGTTTCTTCTAATTATCTGCAAACTGTCAATTGTTAGTGGATGGCTGATGTTACTGACCTGCCAGCTATTTTCAATATGTTTCGTAACGTGGAATATGCAGGTTAATTTTGTAGACTTGTGGACTGATGAGACCTCTGTGCTAAGCAGCTATCAATTTTTTAACTTATTCAGTTCTCAAAAAATTACTTTATAATTTTATTCAGTCATTTCTGAAAGTTACGTAATATCTAACAGCAATTGTGTTGCTGGGAATTAATTTAGTTAATTCTTGGAGTAGCTACTCAGATTCTCTTGCATCTTTAATATGTTTTAATGAACTGCATCGTGCTTTTAATAAACGTGTCAGTAAATGTACAGCACAGTATCCTTCAACTCATCACCAGCTCCCTACCATAATGCGTTGTTCAGATGGCTCTTCACAGATAATGAGTGTACTGAAATATCTGGCTCGATTTTTCACAATTATTCGTTTTACTAGTTTCCAGGGATCCGTCAGGTCGGTGGAAGCATAGAGTAGGCGTTAGTAGCCAGGTAAATTTCGTCTGAGTCTCTTGTAAAAACTGTGGGTGCTGTTCTTCGTAAAGACTTGTCGTATTTCAATCACCCTCTTACTACCATATATACGCGTTTCTCGCCTAGTAATTTTAGAGGCATTTCACCGTACCTCTACGAAGAGCTGCCACTTTTCTGCTGTGTTATGGCTATTGAAATCATTCCTTGCATTAATACTACATTCGACAGCTTGATCACATATGCTATTCCACAACCTAAATTTTTTCCTTCTCGGCGGTTGACCTATCTTTGCTATCTTCTTCACTTTGCCCGCTAGTTAAGCCTACGGATTTCTTCAATGATTTTCTTGTCGTTATTTTCTAGGTACCTGAGATCAGTCCAGTAGCTCCGGGTTACTCCTGTCCATTTTCTATTGGCCTGCAATTTTACTTTAATTTGGAGTAAGTGGTGGGGTGACTCGAAGATGCCTCTCCTGGTTTTTACATTGAGGACTTCTTTAGCGTTCGTCCTGGAAATATCAATATGGTCAGTCTGGAATTCTGCGGGTGTTTTGTTGGGCGATTTCCATGTTTTTAGACTTTTTGCGGGTTTCTTGAATTGTGTTGGCGTAATTCTGAGATGAAAATTGGCAGAAACTTGTGAGGTTGTTCACCCTTTCTGTGGGTCCTGTTATGGACATTGTACGGCCCTGTGATTCTCCTGTGTTTCGTTTCCTTCCCTAACTGCCCACTGATGTCATCTAGTAGAATATTGATGTGAGGTTTATAAATTTTGTTCGTGATTTCTTCCAGAACGTCCCAGAGGCCTTCTACCACCTATGGGTCTTTTTGTTGTCGTTGTGTATTGGTGCATGCACGTTAATCAGTGTGTATGCCTTGTTTCCTGATTTTGACAGTGTTGAGAATCTTTCTGAAGGTGATGTGAAATCAATGATTGCATCTGTGATGGACTTGTATACTGGGTACTGCGATGCCTGTGCCAAATTGTTGCGTTTCTGTGTTGATTCGCATTGCAATTTTTTCCTTTATAAAACCTGTCATTCTCACTCGAAGTGATTTTCATCTGTATACTGGTTTTCTTGCAGTGTCATAATTTTGATGCTGAATCTGTGCGGCATATTCGTTAGGTATTGCAGCTTCCAAATGAAAAATTTTTGTTTTGTCCGAAGAGGTTTTGGAAGCTCCCATTCATCTCTATGTAGAATGTCTGGTCCTGAAAATCCTATGACCAGAACGGGAATCCGATCTATGACTGGTTCCCTTTGTTCTGCCACGGCTCCTTCAAATTGAACAATGTTTTTGGGCAATCTCTGATAGAGATCACGGAATTGTAAGCCTCAGTTGTTGAGATTAAGACGTATGTCCATAAGCCGCACCCACTAGATAAACAAACACTGACCAAGAGCCGTTGCATACCAAATCCGACGCTGATAGATTTTCTGACAGCATTTGGACCGCCCTAGGTATTTCATTTCCCCAGTACCACCCATACATTGGTCGCTTTCCACTATCAGGAACCCGGGCAGGTGCCTGATGAGGGATCTAACAATCCCACACGGGATATATACATATTTATATCCCTTGTGGGGTTGACAGATCCCTCATCAGCCGTTTACCCAGGTGGTGGATAGGGGAAAGCCTACAAGGTATGTGTGGTATATGGTTGTATTTTACAAAAACAAGCCACTTTACACTGCCTGTTATTTCTTAATACAAACGATGTTAACTATGAGGGAATTTGAGAAATTCATCTAGAAAGGAAAAGAGGGAACACAACCATTGCGTAGATAATTGCCTACACTCTATTACTATTTCCTTTTCTAAGATGTCCTACAGGTATTGTTTCGACAAAGAAGATATCATACAACTGCTGCAATAATATTAACAGTTGTCTAAACATGAGTATTTGATCAGCAACAGATGTGGCTATATCGTATACTTTTTTCTAGTAGTTTTGTGTGAGTTCTGACTAGCATGTAGGTTTTGGGGGTGGGAGCTCCTCTTGCGTAATGTCGTCACCAAGAACTTCACTTTTACCACCTGACAGTCCCTCTTGCGTCGCACTCACGGTTGAATTATTGATACCTATTTTGCATATGTGACACATTCGGACGTTCACGGCGACACCTTTCCTGATGTTCTGCTAGCAGTCTTTTGGATGTGTTTTGGCTTTCTTGTTAATTATACGCCTATAACTTAAACCCGTAAATAGATCGGCTCCAAACTAAACGTTCTGGCTAGAGATGTTAAATAACGCTTAATGGAAGACAATGTGTTCTGGTTATTCTTCGTCTCCGCAGTCATAGACGCACAGGCATTTGTGGTAAGGTCTTATGGAACCAAACTGCTGAGGTCATCAGACCCTAAGCTTACACACTATTTAATCTAACTTAAATTACGCTAAGGACGACACACTCACCCATGCCCGAGGGAGGACTCGAACCTCCTACGGGGGGAGCCGCATGGACCGTGACAAGACGCCTGAAACCGCGCAGCTACCACGTCTGCCTGAGATTCAGGTGCCTGGGGCGAGTACGATTACGGTCTGGCACTGTTGAAATGTGTACCGCACCTTCTACGATTAACAGGATGCATTTTCCACTGTTCTCAGTAGTTCGGAACAACATAATAAAGTGATTGGTCCTCATCAGTGTTGTCCCATTGAATGTGTCAGGAATACACTATCTCGTTTTTTAACTCTAGTGATCGTCGGGATATTTTCTCTATTTCCATTCCTTAGCCATAATGCAACAATATTTTAGCAGCTGGAGCGGTTACTTACTAATTCGGTAGTTAGTTGTGAAACGACAGCGGTCTTCAATCATGGAGAAAACCGTGTCTGACATTTGACTCAGAAGAACTGGGCTAAACAGCTGAACAGATCTAGAATAGTGCGATCCTTCCTTCGGAATAGGGAACGAAAGGTATTGGAATAGTGCCATTGACGGAAGCACTATTTATGTTGCAGAGAGGGAAGGAGCGACAGCTGCGTATAAATGCGAAGTTGTGCACCTCATTGTCTGCTGTTCTAAGTGCCACTGCTGAAGCTCGTGATGATTTCACACATGTGCATAGCTCAACTCCTTAATGAATAGACTGATATTTTTTAGAACTTCTACTGCATAAAAAGGTACTTTTAGGTTTTGATTAGTATGAAGCGATACAGCTTCTCCTGTAAGCGATCTTGTTTTTAATGTGTGCCACGCCTCGTCCTGCCATTAAGCAGGGGAGTGGTGTCATTAAATTTCCGCTCTATCTTATGGGAGCAATTAGAGCTTGTAAAGCCCCGTCCCGTCTAACCGCACTTGCGAATACATGGCGTATGGATCTGGTGTTTAGGTTAAGTGCCACAGCTTAGCTGGAAACGCAATTAAAGTCGAGTACTTCCTGTGGCCAAATGTTGGCTGAAAAATACTCTAATTATGCAGTTGACGGTTGTTCTCACAATGTTTCAAAGTCTTTTCTACCGGCTGTTTCAGTTTAGAGCATCAACTTTCTTTTGTAGCTCCTGCAATTTCTGTTTTAATTCTACTACAGCAAACGCACGTTTTCTCATTCAATATATAATTTTTGATCTTCAATAACTTTGTTTCACTCCTCACCTATTTAGTCAATTTTCACAATGGCAATTTCATATAAGATTTTCATTAAAATGGAACGTTATTTAAATGCTGATAGCCGGCCGCAGTGACCGAGCGGTTCTAGGCGCTTATGTCCGGAACTGCGTGACTGCTATGGTCGCAGGTCCGAACCCTGCCTCGGGAATGGATGTGTGTGATGTCCTTAGGTTAGTTAGATTTAAGTAATTCTCAGTTCTAGGGGACTGACGACCTCAGAAGTTAAGTCCCATAGAGATCAGAGCAATTGAACCATTTCTTTTAAATGTTGATAAGTGAAGCATATTGACGCACCCTGTCCCGTCTTTTCCCCTTCTCAAATGGTTCAAATGGCTCTGATCACTATGGGACTTGACATCTGAGGTCATCAGTCCCCTAGAACTTAGAGCTACTTAAACCTAACTAACCTAAGGACATCACACACATCCATGCCCGAGGCAGGATTCGATCCTGCGACCGTAGCGGTTCTAGACTGTAGCGCCTAGAACCGCTCGGCCGCTCCGGCCGGCTTTCCCCTTCTCGCTGTCGTAGGAAAGTTGACTGCGTTTGACAGAATGAATTAATCCAGACTCTTTATTATAAATCTTGATTGCAGTCTTTGGCCATGTATCATAAAAAGGCAGATGAATTTGATCAAGCATGAAAGTGTCTTCATCTTCACTGTGAACATTTACAACAGGGTCTAGATTTTCATTCTCATTATGTACAAGTTGTTAAATCGCAATTTGTAACTGATCTGAAAGATCACTGCTACCACAGCCGGCTCTCTTTTCCTCGCCTTCACTTAGCATTTCTGTCAACATAATGGTATTTTACAAAGTTTATACTGATATCTGTAAATATAGCACCTACTAAAGGGCACCCTTTGACAACTGTCATTTCACACAGTTCTTTTTGTGATTCGCTACATGCATTACACTACTCCATACAAAGCCTAACACTCACTTTAATATAATGTTATCTGTTTGCTGTCGTAGCGAATGTCTCTCTCTCTCTCTCTCTCTCTCTCTCTCTCTCTCTATTCTCTGCGATCACTGGCCCTGCAGACCACGCGCTGCATCAACGAACTGCTTCCACCGCCTTCTATCTCTCGCAGCCTCTCTCCACCCTGCGTAAATTCCTAATGCTGCGATGTCCTTCTCTGCTTCCACCTTGTACAAGGTCGGCCCAATGGTCTTGTTGCATTGAGAGTTCCTTCAACTGCATTCTTGGTGATTCTGTTGTTTCCCATTCTGGCCACATGTCCAGCCAATTGCAGTCTCTCACTTTTAAATTTCTGGATGGTAGTGGATTGCTTCATTAACTGATTAATTTCTTTGTTCTTTCGAATTCTCCATACGCCATTCTTCAACACAGGTCCCCACATTTTTGTCATTACTTTCCTTTCAAAAACACTCAGTTTTTCTCTTTCATTCTTTATAATCGTTCAGCTTTCTGAACTGTACAGTACTATGTGGCAGATAATAGTGTTGTATATCTTCACCTTTGTGGTGATTAACAATGGTTTACTTTTGCGTGGGTTGATTAGTTAGTACAGACATCTTCACCCTGAGACTATTCTTTCATTTATATCCATTGTTATGATATTTTTACTGTTGAAACGTAATCCAAGGTATTTAGACTGGAGAACGTTTCTGAATTTAGAATGTTCGTCAATTTCAAAGTAAGGATTTGGGTTTACGACTCGACCTATTTCCATATATTCGGTTTTCTCTTGGTTAATCAAAAGCCCGATTTTGCTGGCACTCTGCCTGAGAGATCTGTACATGTCTTTCACGTCTTCTTCAGTTTCACTCAGCAACACTATATCATCTGCATAAGCCAGGAGTTTTACTTTACTGTGTTCGAATCGGAGACCATTGTATAGATGTAAATTACTCTCCCGAACCACTTTCTCTAATGCAAGGTTGAAGAGCGTCTCTCTGTCGTAAGCCTGTTTCAATTGGAAAGGTGTCCGAATGTCTCACTGCAGCTGAATATCTCACCTTGTTCTGTATTGTTCGTTGCATCTGCTTGTGGCGGACATCCCGTGACACAGGGCCAAGTTCAGTGTTCAAAGGTTCACTCAGTTGTTTTTATTACAGAGGGCGGCTAAGCCTCTGACCGATCACGCTGAGCTACCGCGACGGCACAGCTTCAGGCATCCGAGCACGCTTCTAGGAGTGACCTAAATCTCCATGTGCCCCAGTGCCTGCTTTCCACAGTGCTCGCACAATTAGCTTATGTGATTCCCGCACAGGGAGAGATTTGTTTTTCTCTTCAGGTTGCCTTGTATATAGCGTGAAATACATCAGTACAGTGTCTGTATAGTTTGATGCAATGTTCCTCTGAACATGACGTCAGGTACTGTTGCCCTGACGGCCTGCACATCCTGTAGGGTCGACAATGAGTCTCGTTCGCTGCAACCTGCTCCCTCTTGTTGCCTACTGCGACGAGTTGATCTGTTATGATGAAATGTTCTTAATTATACGACTTGTAATGTAGTGACCTCGCACACGGATGTTAATTTAGTAACGTTCCGTAGCTTCGGATCCAAACTGAGCCCTGAGCCTGTAATGTCAATGCGAATATTTTGTGTCGCCAGTGTATGGGCCAGTGCTCGAGACTTATCAACTAACGAATGTTTTTCCAAATATGACTTTTGACTGAGAAAAGACTTATTATTATATTGTGAATTATTATTACATTGTGAAATAACAACAATATGTTTTATTATTTTATAACTAGTTTCCTACAAAGAATAACCACATAATAAAAGGTAATACCACAAAAAGAGTGTATTGTCTTTGTATTGTCTGTGGAATTCTTCCTTCTAATGCTCTTTCTCTCTATGTTGTTTGAAGCGGATAAGATCGAAGCTAAGCTGAGGTCTGTTCCTTTAAATAATGCAAAAGATAGTCATAAGTGGTCAAAGGAAAAATATGACGTAAAATTTACAAAATGGAATTCTAGTGTACGGATTTTTATTTGTAGCTAAATAACCAACTACGAATGTGTTAAGTTTTGTGTCCGCAGCAGTCCAGACTGAGCTTTTTTTGCCGCCATTACGTGAGCGGTGGAGCGGCAATTTTAAACTGCAGAAATAATTAGACACTCATTCTTTCGATCGATATTACAATATTTGAACTCCGAGGACAGGAACCCACAGGAATTTATTGTTTTTCTGTTTTAAAAGTGAAGATAACGTTCAGTAGAACAATCTTAGATTTTACGTAATGAAATAATTTTATGGTTGGTGCGTAAGATTAATTTTTCCAAAACTAATTCATCAGTGACTTTAAATAGAAATATTTACGACACCAGTGTTGTTATGGGTGGAGATGGTGATGTGATATATTAGTTATTTGGTGCATACATTTTAATCTCAAGTATGGAATTATTGAAACTCGTTACAGTCGGGTTCAGCAGCACACAAATAAGAATTATCAGACTTTATTTATTTCTTTCAAATAAAACTGTTATTCTTGCTGCTACATTTTAATATGTTTTACAAAAACACATACACGCCATAACAACAGCAGGAAGTAGAACTCCATATTACCCATTACAAGCCCCACACTCAAAACTCGCAATGATATAACAAATAATAGCTTTGTTTATTTATTTCTTTCTTTCAAATAAAACTGTTATTCTTGCTGCTACATTTTCATATGTTTTACAATAACACTTACACACCATAACAACAGCATGAAGTAGAACTCCATATTACCCATTACAAGCCCCACACTCAAAACTCGCGATGATAATAACAAACAAAAGCTTTGTGCACAGTTCGAAAATTGTCCTACACAGTTCAAATTGAGTTCCAGCTGTTCACTGTCCTAGCTAGTTATTTCAAGCTTCTTCGTTGAGAAAACTATTAACTATTTGTCCCGCCAGGGATACCATCTACGGCACAGAAATACAACACGGGGTGCTGTTGTGGCGTGTGCATTAACTGACTGGGAACTAGTTAATCTGTGTAGCCGGTCCAGTGCAAGAGTCCTAGTGCCTTCCTAATTCCTTCCTCTATATTACTACATTTTACATGTGGCATTCCAAATTTTTACTATGAATGCTGGTCGCATGAGATGAATCATAGTTGTGCTCTGTTGTAACAAGGCAAAACATAAAACTTCTAATTTCACACGCTACTGTCTCCTAGAGATGTCCCAGTGCAGAAGTAACCCTCAGACTGAAAGAAAACTACTATTAAGCCGGCTAAGGCTCTCAACTGAAAAGTCAAATTTAAAGTCAGAGGTGCCAGTGGCTTTACCTAAGTGAAACGACATAGCGGACAAAGTCTTCAACCTGAAACTACCGATGTAATAAATATTCGTCTACAACGTAGCACGTAATATAACTGAAACAGCCGCGAGGGGTAGCCGAGCGGTTTAAGGCGCCTTGTCACGGTTCGCGCGGCTCTCCCCGTCGGAGGCTCTAGTCCTCCCTCGGAGTGTGTGTGTGTTGTCCATAGCATCAGTTAGTTTAAGTTAGATTAAGAAGTGTGAAGCTAAAGGACCGATGATCTCAGCTGTTTGGTCCCATAAGACCTTACCACAAATTTCCAAAATTTACGATTGAAACAGTAAACAATGGTGATACTTGTTCACAGAATTTGAGATAACTCACTTAAATGGCCATGAGCACTATAGGACTTAATTTCTGAGGTCACAGTACCCTAGAACCTAGAACTTTTAAATCTAACTAACCTAAGGACATCACACACATCCATGCCCGAGGCAGGATTCGAACTTGCAACCGCAGCGGTCATGCGGTTCCAGACTGTAGCGTCTAGAACCTATCGGCCACTCCGGCCGGCAGATAATTCACTTACTAAAATAATTTCCTATGTACACATTCTGCTCTGCATTGCTCACAGATTAGCGCTATATTAACACTTACATAATCGTCGTGCAAATGAGATGATACTCGTGCGTCACTGCCTACAATGAGCGAGGTGGCGCTGTCGCTGGCGCACTAGACTCGTATTTTTGTGGGCGACGGTCCGGACCTTCTGACTTACGTTCTCCGTGATTTTCCTAAACCGTTTCAGGCTAATGCCGGGATGGTTCCTTTGAAAAGGCACGGCCGACGTCTCTCCCCATCCGTCCCTAATCCGTTGGGACCGATCAACCAACCAACGTGTCATGTAGTCGTTGCTAACAGTGCACTCACTCGATATCCTTCGGCAGTCGAGTACTGTACTTAGCCCGAAACACTTTTTTGGGATCGCACTGGTGACGTACCGAAAGCGTACGAAGTGCTTCATCTGCATGTTACAATGATAACGTTTTTAAGGAATGTAAAAGTGGGGAATATAAACGGTGTAAATGACAGCTCACTGTTGAGATTCGGTTTGGTCATCTTCAATAAAATATGAATATGGATACAAAGGAATGTTACTAAATACAATTACATGTGCACCTCACTCTGTCTCTTACCTCACTTAACAGTTAACATTTCCCTACCTCAACTGGTGGGGTTTGGTAGTGAATGAAGTGGTTTCCACAGGTAGAAATGCAACAATCTGAATCACTAAAATGGATCGGAGCAGTAAAAGAGTCAGGAATCACACAGCACAATACTGCAGAATGAAAATTTTTGGGCAGAATATGGGCTCAAAGGGAGGCTAAGCCAAAACACTGAAATAAGTAAATTCCCTTGTATATCGCCAAGTGAGGATACAGCTCTCCACGCTAGTATCACCCGTACAAGTTTCCACGTTGCTGAGTAGCCAGTGCAACCGCCATAGTTTTTAATTTCACTGTACGCAATACTGGTCTTCTACAAGTTTTAGCCGCTGTAGTCTCTAAATTAACTATCCATTTAAGTTTCAGACTTTATTCAATCAACCTATTCCTTCTTTTAGTCTAGTTGTGGCACAAAGTTCATTTCTACCATATTCGACCTACTATTCCTGCATTAATATCCAAACTACTCATTTGCTACATCACGTTTCAAAAAGTTGTCTTCTGTTCTTGTCTGTACTGATCTTCACACAATGTTTTGATAAAATTCTCTACACTGAAGTTCGCATTTGAGCGTATTTGTCTTTGTGAGAATATTTCCTCGCTGTTGCCACTTTACGTTTTATGTTCTCCTTGCTTCTGCCGTCACGAATTACTTTGCCACCGAAACGACAAAACGTACCTACTGCTTGAAGACGATGATTTTCTAATCCTGGATGTCGTCTGGCTTAATTCCATCGTCCACCATTACTTATACTTCGTTGATGTTCATGTTGTAAGAAGTAGCGATATTGTAGTCCTTACTTATTGTTGGCTTCTGTAATTGTCGAAGGTGGGGAGCATTGTATAACGTCAACAATGCCCAAGCGGTACTGGCCATGTGCCGACTTAGTGTGGGGAAGAACATTTTCCACATACACGAGATTTAGAAATTTTGAGATCATTGTTACCGCTCACATCTTCTGCTACTAGTTTCTACAATGTACTTTCAGTACCTGGTCAGTGTTATAAACATAAAAAGCTAACACCATAATTACAGTGAAATTCCCATACTTTATGTTTTCCTGTGATTTACAGTATTCTCTGTTCACCTCGTCCGATGCACTGTTCTCTCAATTGTTTTCCTGCCGTTAAAAATTTCTTATGAATAACACTTCCCAAATTTTGTTTTCTTTTGCAACAACCATAAGCTTGAACGTCGATTACGCTTGAAATTACTGCACAATATAATTTAGAACACTACAGTTATGTGTTGTTAACGGAGGTTGCGTTGCAAGAAAAATATATTTGACCCACGTTACGGGATTGAATGTAGTGACCTGTCTTTTTTCGAATTGCTAACTTACACGGAGATGAAAAAAGTTACGGAACAGCTATATGTACATATATAAATAGCAGCAGTGTTGCGTACATAAGATATCAAAGGACACTGCACTTTCATGTGAGAAGGTTTCCCACGTGATTATGACCGCACGACAGACACTGAACGTAGAATATCAAAAAAATGGCTCTGAGCGCTATGGGACTCAACTGCTGTGGTCATCAGTCCCCTAGAACTTAGAACTACTTAAACCTAACTAACCTAAGGACATCAGACACATCCATGCCCGAGGCAGGATTTGAACCTGCGACCGTAGCAGTCGCACGGTTCCGGACTGCGCGCCTAGAACCGCGAGACCACCGCGACCGGCGTAGAATATCAGTTGGAACTAGAAGTATGAGACATTTCATTTCGCAAATCGTTATGGAATTTAACATTTCCTTATACACAGTGTCAAGAGTGTGAAGAGAATACCAAATTGTAGGCATTACCTCTCGCAGTGGCCGACTGCCTTCACTGAACGAGCCGAGAGCAGCGGTGTTTGCCTACAGTTGTCAGCGCTAACAGAAAAGCAACACATGTGGCATCTACGACGCACGTACTGTCGTGTCCTGGCATAGGTGGGAGAGGAAAATAGGGGTTGCTGGTCAGTCTGCGCTCCCGACCGGTACAGAGCAGAAGACAGAAGGACAATTCACAGTGAAGGCATTTCATTGTTTTCTTATATCTGAGCCAACACGGGGTACAGGCATTTACTAGAAATGCAGGTAGTGAGACTCGGTAGGGAACTCGTTGTGGAGACTCTTTGACAAACAGGGTTTTGAAATAGTTGTTTATTCCAGACAGGACTAACTAATACACTGGAGGTTAGTTCTAGAGTTACAAAAAGCATGAATAACACTGTTACAACAGTAGCCAGTGCAGAAGTCTCAGGAGTGGATGCTAACCACAGTAGCAAACAGTAGCATCATCTTAAGGCAACAACTTCGTTGCAAAACAAAACATAATGGATATGACACTGTGCACTGAGGCACTCCAAGAGAGAGAGAGAGAGAGAGAGAGAGAGAGAGAGAGAGAGAGAGCAGACTTACGCAGAGCTGGATCGATGCTGCAGTCGACGGACGCCGATTTGGTGCCCAGATCGACTGACTGAGAACTCTGCCAAAATGCGGAATCTAGGTGTTTTAAAGAGTCGCGTGGGGACGCTGTTTTTCCCACTTAAAGCCACCCTGCCAATCCCGTAGGTCTCTTGCAGGTGCCTGCCAATCATGGTTTTGTTAGGTCCCCTCTACTGCTCCTAATGCGGGGATGTTAATGCAGTTGCACTAAGTAACACCGTATTTGGTATCAACATTGTTCAGCTGAAAGCTAAACGTAACTGCTCTTCCAAACAAGGCTTGCAACATTATTGTTATACGTCATTTAGCTCCGCCCCTCGGGCTCCCCGGAGTAGGAACTGCTAGGTCAACAGTTTTTGGCGTTTTCGCTCTCTTTCTAAATCTTGTGATTCTACTGACGTTGCTGTTCTCAGGGCTGGTATCAAACTGGCTTTATACAGTAGTACGTACCTGTTGCTTACAAAGTTCTACGGTGACAACCTACTACAGCGTCTAGACGACATATGAAGTTACATGTTAATTCCTTGAAGAGTAACTAACGCCCTGGGACCGCGTCTGGGGGCGTCTCCATTTTGACAAGACTCTCCCCTTATTGTTTATTTCATGTAACAACATCTCTCCTATTTTCGTCTGCCCTCAGCATCGTCTCTGCTTCCGCGTCTTGGAACGCCTGTCCTCCTTTCTCACAGCTTCAAGATAACGCTACAGAAGCAAGGAATAATCAATATATTACAGTATCCGTTAGGACAGTGTGGCGAAATTTGGCGTTACTGGGCTATGGCGACAGACGACTGACGCGAGAGACTTTGCCAACAGCACGACACCGACTGCGGCTTCTACCCTGAGGTCGTGACTTCATCGGTTGGAGCCTAGACGACGGGAAAACAGTGGCCTGGTCTCAAGAGTCCCAACTTCGGCTGGTAAGACGTGATGGTAGCGCTCGAGCGCGGCGCAGACTCCACGAAGCTGTGGACCCAAGTTGTCAACGAGGCAACGTACAAGCAAGTTGTGGCTCTGCAACAGTGTGGAATGGAAACCGTTTCCAGTCTTTCACCGACGTCATGATCCTAGACAACGATGAAATATATATTGTTCCCGACTTCTTTGAAGAACGAACTTTGGAGCGAATGATCTGGACCCCAGATCGTCCGACACGAATTTCATCGAACGTTCACTGGTTGTAATCGAGTCGCCAGTTGGTGAAACCATGCTCTACCGTCAACACTTTCGCAGTTATGGACGGCTATAGAGGTAGCATCGGTCAGTATTTTTACAGGGGACTTTCGACGACTTTTTGACTCCATGCCATATCGAGTTTCTGCACTACGCCAGTGAGAAGGTGATCCGACGCTGTGTTACGATATATTTCATGACTTCTGTCGCCTCAGTGTAAATCCAATTGCCTGATATCACCCCATATTGAAGTACTGGTATGTGTGTCCCCGAGAGGGCTACGTTGGTTCCGCCATGCAGACAAGTTACAGAACTGCGAGTGCTACAAAACATAGCGCTATATGCCCCGTACTTCATTACAGTTGCTGAGTTGCACGGCACAAACGTGTTAGGTCACTAAGTCAATCAGCATCTTCATGTCATTTCTTATAGCTTATTAGTAAAGCGTGGGTTTTCTTGACATCTAGTCTGCCGCAACTCATAAGCTACGCCTTTGTCACAAGTACTGAAGTCCCCAATTTTCTGTCTGTCGACACATAAATTTAGTTTTTCATTTTACGTCATACAGGTACCAAGCCGTATGTTTTGTATCCTGCCTGGATAGGCGGTGCGTGGATCTGCTCCTATGAACTGCTTCTGTGATGTAGGCCAAGAGTGAAGAAAGCGAGTAGGAGCAGGAGAGGTGAAACACTTCGGTACTGCATGTAAGTTTAACACTTTTAATAGAGTCAAAAAACACAAGTAAATATCAAACGCATAAATAACTGGCACAGAATAGAGTAGCATGGAGAGCTGCATCAAACCACAACAACAACAAGAACATAACTTTGGCTAGAATAAGCACTTAGGTGTGAACCCGTAGTCAATGTCTAATCCTGTGAAGTTTGGATGACTCTTCTGTATAATCTAAAAGTTAACAATACTCTTTGCTGTAGAAACTTTAACTGAACGTAACTGTTACAAAGTCTCAATGGCAAGCTAGACCACTCGGTACTAGAAGTGATATTTCCAGGCCGTCTGCTCTTGATGAAATCAGGACGTCACTCCCTGAGGTCCACAACGTCGGCCATAGGCCGCTATGGTGGGCGTAGTAAGTCTTCTCTCGTAGTGCCAACATACGAGAGCGTGCACCTACGTTGTGGCATCGTAACTATCGACTCCACAGTACGTAACTTTCCAAGAATGAAGTCATTTTTAAGAGTTTATTACGTGTTCGTGTTTAACGTCAATTTATGACCAACAGTTCATTCTCATAATTTTGGCAAGAACGAACAATGGGTACGTGCCTCTAGCAGAAACTAAACAATGTTGCACAAGAATGTATTCGTACATCTTCTTCTTGTTCTTCTTCTTCTTTATCGTCGCCTTGTCCCACGTCACGTAGGGTCGGCGTTGCTCTTCTGGATCCTTCTCCTCCACAGTACTCTATCCATTGGCTCTTCGTTCTTCCATCCTTTCTCCCTTATGTCCCCGGATATCTTATTCTTCCACCTCATCTTCGGTCATCCTCTCCTTCTCGTTCCTTTAATCTTCATGTCTTCAACTCTGTTTCCTATATACTCTTGCCCCTTTTCTCTGTAAGTGTCCGTACCACCTTACTCTGTTCTCTTGTATCTTTTTCCCCATGGGTCCCATTTTCACAACTCCTGTAACAAATTCATTTCTAATCCTGTCCTTCCTTGTTACACCATACATCCACCTAAGAATTCTCATTTCCGCCACTTCCATCTCCCTCTCCTGGGCTACTGTGTTTGGCCATGTCTCTGCCCCGTATATCATAGCACGTCTTACCACCGACTTGTAAACTTTCCCTTTCAACCCAATGGTCGCCTTCTTGTCACACAACACTCGACTCATTTTCCTCCAGTTGTTCCAACCGCACTTTATTCGGTGTTGTATCTCGCTTTCCAGTCCTCTGTCCCTCTGTATGTACGACCCCAGGTATTCTTACAGGTTGAAAATAAACTGGTGACTCATCTGCTTATCGACAGTATCGCATCACTTAATGTGTTAACTAATACCAGTTGTGGGTACTGAACCAAAATTATCGGTATTCTACCAAACTTAATGTCCATTTGTGGAATACTGATATCCGTGTGTCGGTTTTTTAGATTGGTTTTTCAAGGCGAAAGACAAAAAGTCAGAAAAAATACACATACATTTTGTGAAAATACATACAGTATGCAAATCATTAAACATAGCAGTTTAGATAGTCACACATTAGCGACATATGGAGGCTGCTGAATGAAATTCGGCGACTGATTGCAACTGCTATATGAGCAAAGAATCCAGTTGTAGTCAACTTTTTCATTAATCTTTTTCTGTTGACGTACGTTAGTGAGAAAGAAGAATATTGTCAACGGCACTTGGAAGAGATGCACTGCATGCTTCATCACACGCACTCTTTTTCTAGCACAACCACAGTTATCTAGTGATAAACTGTTCAGGTTGTAAAACTGTAAAAGCTTTTTCGCAGCTATTTTTGCAGGTCAGAAATGTTATGTCGTACTACGCAGCATCAATGAGTATTGTGAAGAACATCCGTGTGGCAAATATTTCCTAGAAACAAGTCTAATTTCAGTTCGAACACTGAAGCAAAAGTGTGGTAGAGATCGGCATGCAATATCAAGTATTTAAATACATACCGGTAACATCAGAAACAAAGGACCCTAGCAGCTGGAAAGCTTCGTTAGTAGCATAGAAAGAGCACTAACAATTAATAAAATTCGCAGTTCGACTGTAACTGCTTTCTAATTTCTAGTGATGGGACAAACGACTGTATTTAACAGTCGATCGGCCAGTCGATCGATCAGTCGATCTTTTTTTTGTTGGTTTCGTTCAGTCGTTTTTATTTCAGTCGAATGAACCAACCGAATGATACTCGTGTCTGTGGTTGTGTTAGCTGTATCAATGTTTCCACTCAGTCGCCGGGTTTAAGTAGTGTCACTCAATGCGAGACAACCTATTGAAACAAGTCTCCATTGTTTGTGGTCGTCGTATGCATGTTTTCACTCACTGACTGCGCTTGAGTGCTTTCATTCAATGCGAGAGAACAGACTGACACAAGTTTCTGTCGGTTTCGACCGTTGTATGAATGTTTTCATTTAGCGTGTTTGAGTGGTTTTATTTATATACTTTTTCAGCCTTTTCGGCTTAACAAGAACTATGACTGGAATTCACAATTTGTGGCATTAAGTATCAATTTTAGGTTAGTTTTAGAAGTTTGATATACAATGCTGCGCTGTAAATTTATGTATACAAATGAACAACACTTCTTGGTTCAAATGTCTCTGAGCACTATGGGATTTAACATCTGTGGTCATCAGACCCTAGAACTTAGAACTGCTTAAACGTAACTAACCTAAGGATATCACACACAGCCATGCCCGAGGCAGGATTAGAACCTGCGACCGTAGCGGTCACGTGGTTCCTGACTGAATCGCCTAGAACCGCACGGCCACACTGGCCGGTAACAACACTTCTTAACACGTTTTTTATTAGGTCGGTTTGTTGTCTGTTTGTTCGGTACAAATTTCGCAGTTCATTTTATACTAACTTCCCGATAAGCTAGGTGCTTGAAACTACCAACATAACTCAGAACTAGACGGCACTGCAATATTAAATCACTTTCGAATCTGTTGTGTTGCGCCGGATACTTTGTTTATCGATCAGTGTGTCTGTCTGTCCTATACAAATTTTGCACCTGATGGTATACTAGCTTCTCCATAAGCTAAGGATTTTAAACATAGCTCAGAAGTGGCTTTCTTTTCTGGTGTTTGGCGGAGAGTACTTGCTGCACCACTGCCATTTCCCTGCTTTTATGTTCCAGTCGCGAGTGTTTTGCAGTTAAGGAATATTGCAGCTAAGCTTCCGTGTGAACTTTATTCTTTCTAATTTTTACATACGCCGTCATTTCGTGAGATATACTCAGGAGGAAGCAATATATTGGTTGACTCAGTCGAAGAGAAGCTAAAATAAACCCGACATTTACATGTCTCTATCATAACCTCACAAAAACGTTTGAAATCAACTGAAAAGTTTCACACACGCAAGCCTAAAAAGCAGAAAATAACTATTTAAATAAAAACCTTTTAAATATAACACGTTTTTAAAACGGACCAAAACTATTTAACACTCTCTTGTTGCCCCATACAGATACCTAATGCCGTACAATTATCCTGAAAATTTGTGCTTGTGAATTTTTAATAGCTATGTCAATACTCGTGAAACCTTCCCGTCTAATATTGGATGTACGTTTGCTTGCTGACTGAACGCTGCGTCTCTTAAAATCTTTTAACTGCTGCTCTGTCAAGACTACCTGCTGATTATTACGACGAAACATAAAATGTGTTGTCGCCGTGACCCTCAGTCGTTACCTGAAATTATTAAGACTGATTCTTACCTTTAATTATTTATACTGGATCGCCATCTGACTGCTACAGCAAACTGTGGAATGAATATACTTACTTCTCTTTAACATAATTATAAGCTGCTGGTGGAGTTTCATAATACTTTGTGACTGGAATTCTTTAAGTTGAAGTTAATTTAGATTTGATAAAAGCTGAAGCTCAGTTTAGACTTTTCTTTTAAGATAACAATAAATTCCGTAAAGCATTTATGTGAATGATTTTGGGATAGAAAATTCTTAATGCATTTAATCTGGTAGAAGTTAACTATATTCTGAGAACGATCTTGACAAACAATTACAAGGGGTATAGTTCTTTACAAAAATTCTTAAAAAGTAGCGTTGCGCTACATACCTAATTTTCCATCAAAATTACATAACTATATTCTGAGAACGATCTTGACAAACAATTACAAGGGGCATAGTTCTTTACAAAAATTCTTAAAAACTAGCATTGCGCTACATATAGCGAGTGGCTGGCGAGCACACCGCTTCTTTCAAAGTGTTAATTCATACCTCGCTTACAGCGACCTCCTCTCATGTCTCGCTAGCTACGACTGCCTCGTCTCACATCTTACTCGCAACTGCTCGCTTCCAACGCTCGATGCTACAAAAGTGCGGTCTCGCCGCCAACAATGGTTTTTGGTGCAGACAATCCCTGCTACCATTACAGATGTATTACTGCGCGCTGTTTCCCGCTCTTTCTCAAAATGTATCTATGCGCGGTTTCCCGCTCTTTCTCAATAATACACAATGCAATTTAATTAACAAAACAATTTAAATAAGAAACAGTTCAGATAATTACATGCTAAAACAGTTTAAATACGCCTATTACATAATTACATATGCCGCTACTCGGCTTTCTTAAAATTTTACTACGTTGTTGAGTCATATGGACTCAACATAAGTATAAAATTTGATTATAGAAAATAGTTTGAACAAAGTGTATACACAAATGCTGTCATACGAAATGATTTGTCTATCTCTAATAAAGAGAATATGTAAATAGAAAGGGTTTTAGTAGGAATTGTACATCAAGTAAAATTTGGTTCCCTTAAATTTAACAACAAGAATAAGAGTAAATGTGAAAATCAATATACAGATCATATGAAGCAATTGAAATTTTACATTATGAAACATTTAATTCAAATTGGCATCTCTTAGTACCACAATTAAGGAAGGTACAAAAGGAATT
This sequence comes from Schistocerca gregaria, assembly GCF_023897955.1. NCBI lineage: Eukaryota > Metazoa > Arthropoda > Insecta > Orthoptera > Acrididae > Schistocerca > Schistocerca gregaria. The sequence goes on along the minus strand of NC_064921.1, from coordinate 129,157,984 downwards.
GGATAGCATGGTCAAAGCACTGGCAACTGTCTGTGAATGCACTCAAAAGTCTGTTCCTTTCCCTCACATAGCACAACACCAGGTTTCGTCATGTGGTTCCATCATCGCCTTGCTCCATAGTTTTAGTGTACCCAAACACTAAGTACGTCGTCGAATAGCCTGAGTTGCCGCAGCCACATCAGGATTAAGTTCCATCTCCAATGGTCCATTAAGGTTGGTGGTGTGCATCTTGGTATGCAAACACCTATTGTCGTACATCATACTGTGGTGTGTATCTAGGTATGCAGGCACCAATTGACATACATCGGGCTGTGGTGTGCATCTAGGTATGCAAACACCTCGTCGAGAACATTATTGGTTGAAGTCACGTGTTTCACAATTCACTGATTCTGTGCTCAATAACCATGGGGATGCACAGGAATTAAGGTACGGGTAAAATTGTTTTGGCAATGGGTTCACGGACATTGTTGGTACCATAATTTGACTACCAAATAATTTTCCCTATGACAAAATATGTTGTGTCGTAATTTGTAACAATATGTAGTTTTAATTTAAGAATTCTTCCAGAAAATTATTCCCATATATAAAAGACATAAAAGTTCCTACTTATTCAGTATTTGATAGTATACAGATTTGTTATAGACAAGTACATTATTACTTATTCTGTATTTACATATCTTAGTTTCTTACATCATTAATTATAAATTTTGTTGACAATGCATTTCTTGACTTACTGTCCTAAAATTTTATCTTCCATTCAGGGGTGTAGTCGTCAGTTATGAGTCGTCAAATGTCAGGTCATAATATACAATAAAATTACTGTCATAAAATTATTTAAAGTATTCTTTTGCAGCTGAAAACTAAGGTAAACATTATTCTGGTAAGACATTGTAATGTGTGGTCCCCATCCATAGTGTTGCAATGTGTCACATGCTAGCAAAATTATTTCTTAACATTATACATTTCTTATATACTAACATAACATACACATTCTTCTTCTGCATCTGTGTCAACTCTCTGCATAACCTGTTATAAACATTCAGCATTAATTAACGTCAGCGCACGGCATGACTTATTATAAAACATTCAGTATTAATTATCGTCAGTGCACGGCATGACTTCAATAAACATCTTCTGGTACTTCTCGTCCGCTCCTGGCATGACCTATAAAACACTTTATCATAATATTAACTGCTGCAAAATCACGTCAGCTCCCGGCATGAGCTATAAAATTTCTGTAATGACAATTAGCGTCAGCTATCTGCGTGACCTAAAGATTCACATCCTTATTCTAACTAAAACTACGTTTCATTTTGATGACGTGTGACAACAATGCTGCATTCTGGAATAAAGAGTACATGTTAATGTTACCACTAAAATAATTGATTAATGAACGATCTATATTATCAGTTTAGCTATTGCAAAAATCGACATTTTCTTAAGTAATTATGTCACGTTATAAAAAAAATTTCTTTCATTTATGAGCTCTCAGTGCACAAATTCATACGTCGTGTCGTTGTCTGCATGTTCTCTTTAAGTTAGGAAATGTTTCTCGTGTTTTTATTTGTCTTGGCTGGCGTAGCATCATTAAGTACTGCTGTGTTCTTTAAGGTACGGTGAAATATTAGCGGCCCGCTGCGTGTCGCGGCTTTGTTTGTTACTGAAGCGCGATGAAACTACCTTTGTTGCATACTTACGTGTCACGCCGTCCTTTCGTCAGCTGAAATGCAAAAATTTAAGTCAAGAAATGTTTCACGTTGGACACATGATGATTCCCTAATGATTTCTTCTTACGTAGCGTTTCCACATGCACTACATTAGCGTGTGGAATATTACGAACTCTGTAAGGGCCTGCATACAGAAGTTCGAATTTACGGCATCTGTGCTTACCTTTGTTGGAAAGAAAATGAGTGCGAATCAGTACTTTGTCGCCAATCTCGTACTTCTGTAGTCGACTTACCTGCTTCTGTTGTTTCTTCCGCCGATCTGCAGCTCTTTTAGTGTTTGCTAATGCTGTGTCTATTATTTCACAATGTCGAAGCCTACGCGTCTTAGGAAAAGTAATTAGTTCGGTAATTTTGTTCGGTGGGTCTTTATTTGTCAGTATTACGGTTGGTGATAGCATCGTAGATTCATTGGGTATTGCATTTATCACTTCTTGAAACTGTAAAATGTATTTATCCCATGTTGTATGTCTTTTATGACAATAAATTCTGCATAACTTCCCGATCTCTTTCATTATTCTTTCTGATGGGTTGGAAGAACTGTGATATCTTGATATGTAAATAGGTGTTATGTTCTTACTTTCTAACATTTTCTTCCATACGTCTGACCTAAACTGCGGACCGTTATCCGAAATAACCTTCTGTACACGTCCTAATACTGATAGAAAATCTCTTACAAACGCTCTTGATACTGTTCTTGCTGTTGCTTTCCTTAGTGGAGAAAATGTTACAAATTTGGATGTTAGTTCTACAGCTACAAAAATATAACTATAACCATTATTTGTTCTGGGGATTGGACCGAAAAGATCCACTGCTGCCATGTGTCTTAACTTAACCGGTATGATGGGATACAGTGGTGGAATGTGTGACACTGTTGATGATTTAGCTTTTTGACATATCTTGCATGATGCTATTACTTTTCTTATGTGTTTTTCCATGTTATTAAAGTGGCAATTTTGTCGCAGAATCAGAAAGCATTTCCTCGCTCCGTAGTGTCCATAACTTAGATGTATATACCATATCAGTTTATTTACGATCCCTTCCGGAATGCATAAAAGCCAATTATTACCATCTCGGTATGATCGAATAAAGAGTATATTTTGATGTACAGTGTAATGAAGTCTGACTTTAGCGTTACTTCTGTCTTTCCAAAGCGTTACAATCTCTTTCAGTGTTTCATCTTTCTGCTGTTCTCTCTCTATATCCTGTAATGCTGCTGATATAAAGTTTTCGAAAGCTACTTGTTTAATATACATAATACTATGGTTGTTGTAGCAAAAGGTATTTTCTTTCTCCATGCGTTTATTGTGAATGGACCTCGACAATGCGTCGGCAACAGTATTCTGCGTGCCTGGAATGTGTATAATAGTAACATCAAACTCTTGTAAGTATAATTTCCAGCGGCTTAATCTATCGTGCGTAAGTTTTGCTGACAATAAAAACTGGATTGCTCGGTGATCGGTATATATTGTTGTATGTCGGCCATATAGAAAATGACGGAATCGCTTAAAAGCGTAAATTACACATAGTGTCTCTAATTCTGTTACAGAATAATTGCGCTCTGCTGGAGAAAGTATCCTGCTTGCAAAAGCAATGTGTTTCACGACTGTCTTATCTTCTTCCTTTATTTCTTGGAAAATATGTACTCCTAGTGCTGTGGTTGAACTATCTGTTGCAACGGAAAAGTTTTGTGTTGGGTCAGGGTGTGATAACAAAGGTGCTTTTAATAATGCTTCTTTCAAGTTCTCGAATTCAGCTTCAACGTCTTCATTCCATGACCAAAGTGTGATTTTACTTGTAAGCTGGTATAGCAAGGGCGTGTCTAATGCTTTGTAGTGGATAAATTTTCTAAAATAATTGATAAGACCTAAAAAGCTCCGAAGTTCCTTTTTGTTTGTTGGCACGTCGATGTCTTTCAGTGCTTGCAATTTGTCAGGGTCTGGTGCGATACCTGTTTGTGAGATAATGTGCCCTAGAAATTTTATTGATGCTTTACCAAATTCAGATTTACGCAAGTTTATAGTTATACCATTCTGCTCGAATGTATTCAGTAATTGTTGAAGAGTATGATTGTGTTGTTCCCAGTTTTCTGCTGCAATTAAAATGTCATCGACATATGTAGTAATTTTGTTTTTCAGATCTTGTGGTAGAATAGTATACATGCCTCGTATAAAGGCGGCAGACGAAATCGTTAGTCCAAACGGAAGTTTACAAAATTGATAGCATTCCCCAAAGCAAAGGAATGCCGTATATTTTCGGCAATTTGGGTGTAGTTGGATTTGCCAAAACCCTGATTTGAGGTCGAGTGTAGTATAAATGGAGGTGCCATGAAATTTTTGCAGTAACTCTTCTAACGTCTGTGGTCGGTCGGTTTCTGTAATGATTATTTTATTAACTTGACGTGAATCTAAAACTAAACGTAGTGATCCATCCTTCTTTTCAACAATGTGTAGTGGATTTATATATTGGCTGGCTGCTGGTTCTATTATTCCTTGATCGATCATTGCTCGTAATTCTTTCTTAACTGCTTCTGTGTGTATGTGTGGGATTGGATAATGCTTTGCTTTGAATGTCTCGTGTGGTTTCACCTGAAATTCGTACATAAATCCTGTCATTGTTCCTGGAACATTGGCAAAAACTGCTTTGTGTTGTACCAGAATATTTTCAAGTTCTGTGCGTTCTGCGTCGCATTTTGCTACACTATTGTCTACCTTGCGTGTAATTGTCTCGAACATATTGTACTCCTGTTCCTCTACCAAGTCATTATTAAGTGTGTTCGTGTATAGTGCGATATAACAATCGTTATCTTGAGAATGAGTAATAATCTCGATCCTGTGCATATTTTGTTCTTCGGAGGATACTGTGTTTTGAAATCTTACGATCACTTCCCTGTTTTCCTTTTGTAGTGTGAGGTATGGCGATTTGAAGTCAATCTTCGCATCGTATTGAACAAGAAAATTTATTCCTAATATCATGTCTGTTGTTAAATTCGGAACTATCTAACAATCACTGTGGAACGTTTCCCCTGCAAAAACAAATGTTAATTGTGTCTGTCTTTTAACTTCAATGCCTTTTCCTGCAAAAGCTCCCTTGACCTTCGTTCTGTTTAAAGGAAATACTGGGTAATCATTATTGCTATTCCATCTGTTAAATGTGTCTTCGTTAATTACGCACATAGGTGAACCTGAATCAATTATCGCTAAAATATTGTGCGACTGTAAATTTATCTCTATTATTGGGTGATATATTGTTTTCTGTAGGATTGGTTTTTCCTGTAACAATGTGTCTCTCACGTCGTCAAATGTAATGGCATTTTCGGTCGTTATGTTTTCTCTGTGTGATTTCATAGTATCGACATTAAGAGATTCATTGCAGGTTTCCTCTAGTCATAATTCTTCCGATATGTGATTTTCAGCTTGGGAGTTTGGTATGTGTTCTATCAACTGTACAGTTCTGCCGTTTTGATTATTAGCAGTGTCTGGTGGATGAAATCTGGTGTCTGGTACATTCATACGGTAACGCAGCTGTTGGGCCCTGTTGTAGTTTCCGTTAAAATTGTCATTGTGGAACGTCCTCGGCGGTCTGTGTTCGTTTTCTTTTCTCCTGTCGTTATAACTGTGACTGTACGGCAGCCCACCTGCACCCCGTAGAAACGTTTGTTTTTGTTCATTTTGCGGTCGACCCGCGTAATGGCCTTCCCCGGTCGCATTATCTGAGCGATGATTCATATGGAAATTTGACCTATTCGGTTGCGTGTTAAGTCTCGGATTCTGTTGCTGTCCTGAATATAAATTTACCGTGTCAGTATAATGTTTTTCATTACTCCTGTTTTCGTTGTCATTTTCGCTGCGAAAGCGTTTACTCGGATTGTTATTACCAAATCGTGTTTGTTCAAAAGTAGCTGAGTTTGTTTGTTTTCCTTTCTGTCGTGAAAAATTTTTGTTAACAAATGCGTAGTCTGCCTGGTGTGCTTCTAATAGTTGTAAGATGTCTCTAAAAGCGGATACATTGTCCTTTTGTTGCCCTGTCAGTAATGACACTTTCAAAGCTCTGGGCAGTTTTGAAATGCAAAGCTGTATTAATGCCGATTGACTGTATGGCTCGTTGAGGTACTGGTTCTGTTCCACCATGTACTCGAAAAATTGTGTGATTGTTGGAAAGGTAGAATTTTCAAAGTTTGGCAAACTAAGTAGCCGATCTTTGATGCTGTTTTGTGTAGTGTCAGACCAATATGCTGATAAAAATGCTTCCTCAAATGCTTCTACGGAAAAACATTGTCTAGCAATTGGTCGCATTCGTCGTGCTGGTTCTCCTTCAAGAAAACTGACAATAAATTCTAACTTATGTTGTACTGGCCATGATGGTGGAAGTGCTCCCCTGAACTGTTGGATAAAATCCAACGGATGTATTTGCGCCCTGTCGTTTTTAAATGTTTTAAACTTTCTAACTGAAAGAAAATGTTTGTAATCAAAACTGTCATGTCTGTGTGTGTAAGTGTTGTCGTATTGTCTTGAATATGGATTCGGGTGTCTTTCTTCCTGGGTAAAATCTCTTACTCTCTGAAGTCTACCAACATTATATGTATTATGGATCTGAGGCATTTCGTAACGGTGTGTGTTCTGTTGAAAATGATTATGTGCGGCGGTTTCTTGTGCGTCCGCTATCTCTTGCTGTAGAGAATTTATTTGCTGATGCAATGAATCATTACGCGATTTTAGATCTGTGATAGTTTGTTGTATATTTGTCAATGGCGTGTTATTACTATTAGAGTTCTGTTGCACTGGGACTGGTGCAGTGTCGTCTGATCTCTCGTCATTGTTAGTATCTAAAAGATCTATTCTTGTAGTGAGTTCATTGATCTTTTCTGTCAGTTCGTTTCGTAAATTACGGTTGCTTTTGGTGACTTTCTTAAAATCTGCCTTTAAATTTTCTGTGTCATGGTTAATTTCTATGTGTTCTATTTTGTCAGTTAGTGTCTGAACGTCCTCTGTTAATTTATCTTTAACATTCTGGATTTCAGTGTCTGTAGAAGTTTTCACATCGATTGTCTGTGTTTGGATTTCTGTAAGCCTGTCTTGTATTTGATTATTTGTTTCTTTGACCGTTTCGATTTCTTCCGAGATCGACTGTATGTGATTGTCTACATATGTTTTGCCCTGGGCAAACACTTTCTTTTTGTCGTCCTGACGCTGTTTAGTGATTGTTTGTAGTAATTCTTTTCGTTCTTTATCCTGCGATCGCACCAGTTTACGGTGACGTATCAAACAGTTTTCTGTGTGATTGTTAAAACGTTCATCAATCTGAGCGTTTTGTTTAGCAAAGTTTTCTGTCATTGTTTCCCGTATACTAACTGCAAATGTTGCTTGGTTATCGGATATTTCTTGAATTTGTCGCGTAATTCTTGTGTTGATTGTGAACATTTTTCAGCGACTGTTTGAATTTCTACTTTGATTTCGTGTTTTAGATTTTGGTACATGTTGTCTAATTTCTGATCTGTGTGTGCGTGTCCTGCCTTAATTTCGTTTTTTAGATCTTGTGACCTTTTTTCTAATTCTTGTGACCCTCAGTTAAAGTTTTGATTCATGTCTTGTCTCATTTGTATCAAAAATGCCATATTGGATCCGTTTCGGATTGACTTCTGTGTGTATTTGTATTCGTTGTTAAAGGCTGTAGATCTGTGTTCATTTGAACATCCTCAGATGATTGTGACTGCGTCACGTTTTCCGTAATTTCGGAATTTTGGTCATGAGAACTGTTGGATCTGCTACGCAGGTTGTGTAGCTGTGTACCGTTTGAATCTAAATCAGTGCTTAATGGAGTCTCTCTGTCTGACTGCATTGTAGTGGTTTCGTTACTGAAACTGTTATGTCTACTATGCGGAATTTGTGACTGTGTACCGTCTGTTGCATTTAATGCCAAATTATTTTGCACTACCGTTTCATTGTCTGTGGGCATTTCTGAAGTTACTTGTTCGTTAAACGCTTCCATATTGTTACAGTTATTAAATGTCTGTTCACCTAACGTTTCAGAATCAGGGTTTTCACACGTATTATTACTGCCTGTTCCAGAAAAGAATCTCTCGTCAGTATTTTGTACAGTTTTATCAATTTGAGAACGAGTAATTATTCTGCGGGACATTGTCTATAATCATCACACGCAACAAAAAGTTTTATCAGTTTGAGAACGAGTAATTATTCTGCGGGACATTGTCTATAATCATCACACGCAACAAAATATATCACTGTTCAAAGCGGATTCAACACTGAACAAACAGTTTTCAACGCCGAATCAATAAAGCAAACAGAATTGCCGATGACCTGTGAATAAAAGTTATACACTTTAGTATATGCGTTGCGCCACTTAACAGTAACTTATTCACACTATTATCAAAGTCAGTATATTCATATCCACAGTAGATTCACTAAAATGTCGTACTGAATGGATATCGCCAAGTGAAACCTTCCCGTCTAATATTGGATGTACGTTTGCTTGCTGACTGAACGCTGCGTCTCTTAAAATCTTTTAACTGCTGCTCTGTCAAGACTACCTGCTGATTATTACGACGAAACATAAAATGTGTTGTCGCCGTGACCCTCAGTCGTTACCTGAAATTATTAAGACTGACTCTTACCTTTAATTATTTATACTGGATCGCCATCTGACTGCTACAGCAAACTGTGGAATGAATATACTTACTTCTCTTTAACATAATTATAAGCTGCTGGTGGAGTTTCATAATACTTTGTGACTGGAATTCTTTAAGTTGAAGTTAATTTAGATTTGATAAAAGCTGAAGCTCAGTTTAGACTTTTCTTTTAAGATAACAATAAATTCCGTAAAGCATTTACGTGAATGATTTTGGGATAGAAAATTCTTAATGCATTTAATCTGGTAGAAGTTAACTATATTCTGAGAACGATCTTGACAAACAATTACAAGGGGTATAGTTCTTTACAAAAATTCTTAAAAAGTAGCGTTGCGCTACATACCTAATTTTCCATCAAAATTACATAACTATATTCTGAGAACGATCTTGACAAACAATTACAAGGGGCATAGTTCTTTACAAAAATTCTTAAAAACTAGCATTGCGCTACATATAGCGAGTGGCTGGCGAGCACACCGCTTCTTTCAAAGTGTTAATTCATACCTCGCTTACAGCGACCTCCTCTCATGTCTCGCTAGCTACGACTGCCTCGTCTCACATCTTACTCGCAACTGCTCGCTTCCAACGCTCAATGCTACAAAAGTGCGGTCTCGCCGCCAACAATGGTTTTTGGTGCAGACAATCCCTGCTACCATTACAGATGTATTACTGCGCGCTGTTTCCCGCTCTTTCTCAAAATGTATCTATGCGCGGTTTCCCGCTCTTTCTCAATAATACACAATGCAATTTAATTAACAAAACAATTTAAATAAGAAACAGTTCAGATAATTACATGCTAAAACAGTTTAAATACGCCTATTACATAATTACACTCGTAAAACTTAAAATGGAAAACGTGGGGCGCATACAACAGATTGCAGTAAGGAGTCGAGAGCGTTACTGTTGTTGAGAAAAATCATACAACAGTTCATATCATTTCAAGTGCAATAAAAATTTTAGTGACGTAGGTGAACTATTCGTGCATCAGTTACCTATTGCATGTTTCCCACGTTTCTCGTTTTAAATTTTTCAAGGATTGTCACAGATACTAAAACTTCAGAAGTACAAATCTCCAGGGCTACCCATATGTCGCTAGGAATCTGTGTGAGACTTGGACAAATTATTTAAAACATTGTAATATTTTAAAAACGTGTTGAATTGAAGAACTCTTTACTTGAATAATTATTTTAAACTTAAATTTATGGAATCTCTATCTCTCTCTTCCCGCCGGTTAGCACCTGACATCGATAATTCGTTTCCGTTACATGCTGCGGTGACGTGAAGATTGCACTGCGCACGATACAATATTCTTAACTGATGGCTTGATCAGCAGCATTTTAAGCGTATACTGCCACTTGAGGGAAAAATTTTTTCTTAAGGATTTCTCCCCTTGATATATGTTACTCTGGTCCATATACAGGGTGAGTCACATAACGTTACCGCTGGATATGTTTCGTGAACCACATCAAATACTGACGAACCGGTTCCACAGACCGAACGTGAGGAGAGGGGCTAGTGCAATTGTTTAATACAAACCATACAAATATGCACGGAAGTATGTCTTTTTAACACAAACCTACGTTTCTTTATATGGAACCGCGTTAGTTTTCTTAGCACATCTGAATATATAAACAAATACGTAATCAGTGTCGTTTGTTGCATTGTAAAATGTTAATTACATCCGGAGATATTGTAACCTAAAGTTGATGCTTGAAACCTCCGACGTTCAGTTGCGTGTTGTAACAAACACGGGCCACGGTCAGCGAGCAGCATCTGCAGGGACATGTTTACGATGACGACCGTGTTTACGAGTGCGACTGTAATGCACTGTTGTGGTTTGGTCTAGCTGTCGCAGTGTCCGCATGTAGCGCTTGCTGCTATTGTTATTCTGCATTCGTCTCCGCACGCAGACCAACTGTAGGGCACCGTGTTACCAGACGTCTGTGATAGTGTAGTGTTGTAGGAACTGTGACCATGGTGTATTCGAACTCTGAAAAGGCGGAGATGATACTCATCTATGGCGAGTGTCGACGAAATGCAGCTGAAGCCTGCAGGGTGAATGCATAACGGTACCCGGACAGAGAGCATCCAACGTGCCACACATTGCAAAACATCTACCGCCAACTGTATGCAACAGGTATGGTCGTAGCACGCAAACGGGTCAGTAACAGTCCAGTCACAGGAGAAGCGGGTGCGGTTGGTGTGTTAGCTGCTGTTGCCATGAACCCACACATCAGTACACGGGACATTGCGAGAGCCGGTGAACTGGGTCAATGTACTGTCATGCGCATACTGCATCGTCACCGCTTTCACCCTTTTCATGTGTCGCTACATCAGCAATTACATGGTGATGACTTTAATCATCGAGGGCAACTCCGTAAATGGGCATTAACAGAGAATGCGTTGCAGTTATACCTGTTTACCGATGTAGCGGGTCTCTCAAACCACGGGGCAGTGAATCTGCGGAGCATGCATTACTGGTGCGTGGACAATCCTCGCTGGCTCAGGCAGGTAGAGCGACAGCGACCGTGGACTGTAAATGTATGGTGCGAAATCATTGGCGACCACCTCATTGGTCCTCACTTCATTGCAGGGGCCCAAACAGCTGCAACATACATCGCGTTTCTACAGAATGATCTACCAACTTTGCTCGAAAATGTCCCACTGGAAACGCGTCGACGTATGTGGTATCAGCCTGAAGGTGCACCTGCACATTCGGCAATTAACACTAGGCTGACCCTTGACAGGATGTTTGACGGGCGTTTCATAGGACGTGGAGGACGCATAAATTGGCCAGCCCGTTCTCCTGATCTTACACCTCTGGACTTCTTTCTGTGGGGTACGTTAAAGGAGAATGTGTACCGTGATGTGCCTACAACCTCAGAGGATATGAAACAACGTATTGTGGCAGCCTGCGGCAACGTTACACCAGATGTACTGCTGCGTGTACGACATTCATTACGCCAGAGACTGCAATTGTGTGTAGCAAATGATGGCCACCACACTGAACATCTATTGGCCGACATGGCGGGACACACTCTGTTCCACTCCGTAATTGAAAATGGAAAACACGTGTGTACGTGTACCTCACCCCTCCTGGTAATGTACATGTGCGTCAGTGAAAAAGACCAATAAAAAGGTGTTAGCATGTGGACGTAATGTGCTGTTCCAGTCTCTTCTGTACCTAAGGGCCATCACCGTTCCCTTTGGATCCCTACGTAATTCGGTGCTCTTCGATACACACAATCGAACAGCGCAGGAGTGGTACTCAAGCGTCAACTTTAGGTTAAAATATCTCCGGATGTAATTAACATTTTACAATGCAACAACCGACACTGATTACGTATTTGTTTATATGTTCAGATGTGCTAACAAAACTAACGTGGTTCCATTTAAAAAAACGTAGGTTTGTGTTAAAAAACATACTTCCGTGCATTTGTGTATGGTTTGTATTAAACAATTACACTAGCCCCTCTCCTCACGTTCGGTCTGTGGAATAGATTCGTCAGTATTCGATGTGGTTTACGAAATATATCCAGCGGTAACGTTAGGTGACTCACCCTGTATTTACAAGAAATTAAATGAGTTGTAGGTTATAAACGCTAAGGGCTTTCTGCTCTACACACTTCACACAAAATATCTTTTTCTTGCTTTTTGACGAGCGAATTCAACCACAATATCTTCTGAATTGTCTTGTGCCACTAGCTGCATGGCAAGAGAAGACAGGCGTTCTTGCGAGATACTCCTTCTCAAATAATTCTTAATAAGCTTTAAACCTGAATAGCTCCTTTCAGCGGAGACGACAGTCATTGAAACAGTAAGCCAAGTTCTGTAGGCAATATATATCTTTGGAAATGGGTTTTCAGTGTCGTTCAAGCATTTCAGTGTTAACATGCATTTGCACCATTTCTCTGAAGGTTATTTCATTTGCGACAAAATTTCTACTGAAACAAAGTCTTTTGAACATTCACCATTTATATTTACAGTTAGCTCTTCTAAACGTTTTTACGTTTCATTTTCATTTATTTCAAACTTTCTAGAGAAAACAAAAAACAAGATATTTCCGAATACTTAGACAGCCGGCGAAACCTTTCTTTCAAACTTTTTGACACTGTGTCAACGACAGGGTAGAAAAAACCGATTTTGTGTATCTGCTCTGAAGGTTTGACTCTGAAAACCATCTGGTCACCTTTACAATCAAATTGCTTCGCTTCTTGTCAGGTCTCTTTTCTCCACATTTTGGTTCAGTCTGTAAACTTTCAGATATCTCTTTTGCTGTTATCTGCGCATTAATAAAATCTTCTTCACGGAAATTCTCAATACACTTATCTCCTTCAGTTGCTACTTTCACGTCCATGCCTTCTGCTTGAATTGCCTTACTTGCTGCGTTAATGGCAAAGAGAAGGTCGAAGGTCATATCATATGACAACGCCTACAGTAAACTCGAAACTTTCTAATTCGTTCACAGCAAGCGAGTGTGCTTCGCTCTTTGTTTTCGATTCAACAGTGTTGTTGTTCACCTCAGAAAAGGCATCTCGGCCTACACTTGTTTGCAACCTTATAGCTTTGAGACTCTCCACCTCACTTTCCCATAGATTATCTGAAAGACTCTTGTTAAAACTGGTATCCTGGTCAATAACACACCCCGTCTCTGAGTGGATGCACTGAAAATAATATATATTCTTTGAATTACACCAAAAAATGTGTGTGTTTTCGATTTTGCAGATGCTGATAACACAAGATTAAGACTGTGGATGACGCATGCCATATAAAATGCTCTTGGGATGTACTTTGGCATCCTGGCTTGGACACCATCTTCTAACTTTCATATTTGCGCCATTATTATAACTTTGGTCACTGCAATCATGAATACCGAGTTCTAGTTGATCTTGTTTCGACAAAAGGATTTAAGTCAAACTTTCTCCTTTTGATAAAGTGGCGTTCAGAAAGTCGAGGAAGTGTTCTTCTACAAACCTAACAATCAGTGGCGTTTGTTCCTTGTGGCTTGCATCAGGAGTACAACGAAGTATGACAGAAAATTATTTACTTTTGTTGTATCCTGTGTAGTCGTCGGATTATGAGGTGTCTAGGAAACCTGGTTCTCTGATCGATAGAAAAAATCAAACAAATCGGATTCATGAGTATTATTACGAAATGTACATGACAATACTTAACTTTGAGAATTGCTTAGATGTGTAGCAAGCAAAGGGCGAAATCCGAAATAAACGAGCTTCTTCAGTATAACAGTTCTAATACAAGTGAAGTCATGAGCTTTGACACTTCCATCCAGGTCGCTGGTCTTGAAACTTCTCATCAACTGGGTACGTCCTCTTCGCATAGAGGCCGCTGAAGTAGCGTTGTCGTCTTGGAGAGGGGTCGGTCAGTGTGCAATTGGCTCAAGTCTTGCCACAGCCCTCTCCCCTCTATCGTTCCCGATCGGCGTGCCGGTGCTTGACTTCACGCTGTAACAACATTCTTTTACAGAGTTAACAGTGCTGTTTCTTACTTTGTTGGCAAGCAAATCTGAGTTCATTTTGAGTGATCATCCCAAGTTAATAGCGATGAATTTCTTTTTATCTTCCTTAATTACTCCCGCAAAACAGGACCGAATTGTGCTATCATTTCGATCAAACCAGAAAAACTACCATTATTTTCTTGATAAAGCTTTTCGCTGATTTCCTTCAGGTCCCTTGAGCTAGGTACCTGACTGTGAGTATAATTCTTCTCGGAACCTGTCGCCAATGTTGCTTCTTGTTTTCCGGTTGTGAGAGGTCAACTTGATGAATACCACTTTTTTTTCAAACATATCTGACATTCTGTCCATTTTTTGTACAGTTTATGTGATTAATTGATTATCATGCTCTTGAAGTCGATTTCCTAAGTGAACTCAGCTTGTTTGAAGGAGATCCAAAGAGCTTACAACAAAATCAAAAACTTTTCCTGTAGATTTCGAATACTCAAGCCATTTACAATCTCTTTCTTTCCCCGTTTGGTCAAGTTATTCTGTAAGGAATAGTTGAAAATTATCTTCTCTTCTTAATTAAGCAATGCTCAAAATTCACAATTTTAGTAGGACCTCTCTGTACTGTTTCACTTATTATGATGATGTTAACGTATTAATCCAAGGGCCTAGATCCGAACTTGTCATTACTTGACAAATGCTATTACTAGGCCTACCTGAAAGTGGAATAGCAGGATGCCCACATTCCAATGCTTCATGTTCACTTGTATCTAAAGCATCGCATGATGAAAGGCTGCTGTGAGTCCCATCGTCCTCAAAGCACACTTTGGTCTCACTGTCTGAAGTTGCTGGATGAAGAAATTTTTCGAAAGCGCCTTTTTGTGAGATCAAAAACTGTTCATGTCGTAGCTTTTTCTTGATCTTTTGAGCACCTAAATAGCTTTTCTCTAAATCTGTTCCTTTCACGAGACAGTTCCCTGTTGGTACTTCGAACTTCACAGGACAGACAAAAACACTATATATTTACACAGAGTGCATACACAACATGTGAAACGGTTTGAGCTAGAAAAGTAGCGTACGTCTAAACTGACAACAATGAAAAAATCATTCTGTGGGAAACATCTGCTGACGGAAGGATGTAATGCTTGATTGTTAGCCACAATAGTAAGTAGATCATGCGTGGTGAGGTGTTGAGAAACAATGAATCTCGTACCTCCTAATTTACGCATGAGCAGTAGTCATGAGATGGCAGTTACTACAGCGTATCGGTATGATAGCATCTGGTTCCCTCAATTGCGATGCAGGCATAGTGCCAGCCAAAGTGGCCGAGTGGTTCTAGGTGCTTCAGTCTGTAACCGCGCGACTGCTACGGTTGCAGGTTCGAATCCTGCCTCGGACAAGGATGTGTGTCATGTCCTTAAGCTAGTTAGGTTTAAGTAGTTCTAAGTTCTAGGGGGCTGATGACCTCAGGTGTTGAGTCCCACAGTGCTCAGAGCCATTTCAGCAGGCATAGTTTTCTGAGGTGTAGTCCAGTAGCCATAGTCATGTCACAGTGGGGTATACAACTCAATTACATTACACTGAAAGAAGTTTCAGAAACTCCTTATTTAATTTTTTCAATTTATCTGTAATATCAAAATTACAGGCTACAGATTTTAAAGTACGTTCTAATAAAACTACAACCGGTTTACTTAACTGTTTTCCTTCGGTAGCTCCTATAGACTGGCTTCATTCAAGAGAATGAATGAGCAGTCCAAACGACTGGACGACTGTTTTCATTCAGTTGCTCCCAAAGATTGCTTTCACTCAAAAGAACTCAGCCAATACATAAATCAGAATGAGTCGATCTATTTCCAGCGACTGAATGATCGACCGTTTTCCATTCTGTCGACTGTTTCCAATGATGACTACAGCATTCCTAAGGAAGACGTTACTTCATGCTTCACACGCAATCTCTTTCCAGGTATTGAAGGATCTCTACTCAAAAGTTATTGAGACTGAAAAACTGTTGGAATGTCATTGACACCTTCGACCATAGTTGAAAGATTTATGTCAAGGCCAGACAAAGGCAAATTACACGTTCTGCATAAGCCACGAGACAAATATCCTGCAGTGCTCTTTAAAATTCTCAGATTAACATTTAACTTTAAATTCTCAGTTGGCACATCATTCGCAGTACACGATATCGAGCATCATTCTCAGTTGGCACATCATTCGCAATACACGATATCGAGCATCATTCGGAGGCCTGTCAAACGTTTAGTAAACTTTTTTATCTTACTGTTAGACACATCGTTTCACAAAACATTTTACGGTTTTTAAAATTTTTCACTCTCAAGTTTTGTTCAGATTGTATGAAAGATAATGCATTTAAATATCAATTAGTATTCATCTATTTCTACAAAAGTAGACCTCACGCCGGTAAATCTGATGCCTCATTCGTCCGTTCCCCTCTCTTGGGACAAAAATTTATTGTGTAATTAGCCTGGAGTTGTTTTAGCTCCCCTCAAACATTTCGTCGTTTGTTTCAGCAAATGTGAAATAGGCGTTCACTCACTTTCGAGAACCTCTGCATGCTCACTGCAAAACGTTCCAACAGCTCTAAGCTGCTTCAACAACAGATTTCGTAAGGCTTCGAAAAATGAGATTTCTTAAAGAAAAACGTAGAGACTTCAAGCTAATCATTTATTCTTCACATTTCAGTTCTAACTCACACAGAGTTTTTAATTAATTTACTTCATTTCAAGACTCACAGGGAGGTGGACAAAATTATGGAAGCACCAAAAACTGAACACGTTATCATGTCTAATAAGGTCCTGGAAAGAAAACACCTCCAGTCCTCTCGAAATCGATAGATGGCTTCCAAGGGAATCGTGTGAACATTCTTCCCACAAAATAGTGGCAAGTTCAGATAGTGATGGTGAAGCTGCGTAGCAATTATGCAGCCTTGTCTCTACAGTAGATCACAAAGGATCAACAATATTAAGATCTGCTGACTGTGGTGGTCATGGGAGATCAGACGCTTCATTCTCGTGCTGACAAAAGCAGTTCTGGACCATATGAGTTGTGTTAATAAGGGCCCTGGCCTCTCGAAACGCAGCATCAACATTGAGGAGCAAACATTTTCCCATGAGATGGATTTGCTCAGTCAACACGGTCATTTAACCGTTGGCAATAATTGGACCTTACAGCGGAACCTTGGAGCCGACGGAATACCACGATATGGCTACTCATACCATCACCGAACTCCCGTCATGTTTCACTCTCGGCCGGCCGAGGTGGCCGAGCTGTTACAGGCGCTACACTCTGCTAACCGCACGACCGCTACGGTCGCAGGTTCGAATCCTGCCTCGGGCATGGATGTGTGTAATGTCCTTAGGTTAGTTAGGTTTTAGGAGTCCTAAGTTCTAGGGGACTGATGACCTCAGAAGTTAAGTCCCATAGTGCTCAGAGCCATTTGAACCTTTTCTTTTTTTCACTCTTGGGTAGTAAACTCTGCCGGGCGCTGGGAACAGCGTGAAACAGCACTTATGCAAGCAAACAACGTTCTTCCATTGGTCCGTAGTTCAGGTTCTATAGATTCGGCACCTATTAAGGTCATTTGTATCACCGATGAATGGTTTAGAAATTCCAGTACGCTCTAAAATTCCCTGCATATGAAGCTCCTTTCGACTTGTTTTGTTGCTGATAGGTTCCATGAGTGCGACAATCAGTTCTCCTGTGAGTTTTGCAGATGTCACTCTCTTTTCCTCATAATCCTCTTCAATGCCCGTCCATCACGATCAATCAACACACCCTTCCTTGTGCGATGTGACCGATGGTGTTTTTCCGCTTTCCCTTTGTGTGATATAAATCTACGAA
The DNA here is from genome assembly GCF_023897955.1 of Schistocerca gregaria. Taxonomy (NCBI): domain Eukaryota; kingdom Metazoa; phylum Arthropoda; class Insecta; order Orthoptera; family Acrididae; genus Schistocerca; species Schistocerca gregaria. The sequence goes on along the minus strand of NC_064921.1, from coordinate 129,140,292 downwards.
CGCTCTTGGAACACCAAACACCTCTGTTACCTCATATACAGAACCGTCCACCACACGACCACCCACATTTACCGACGTTCAAATTCACTTAGCTCTAACTTAAACACACAAATTACACGGAACACTTTTCTGACCACGACAGACACTTGCCACATTTTGAGAACATTGTGCAGGCGCCGCTCACGGTCAAATACAACAGCGGAACCTCTAGGTTCAACTAGCATCTGCATTCATGTTTCAGAATGCGTTTCTCTTGATGCTTCCGCAATTTTGTCCATCCCCTGTACTTTTTACGTCTTTTTGTCGTTATTTTCAGGTCATTTTTGTGATAATGTTCTAGATATTTTAGGTTACAGTTCCTTTTTCATGTTGATAAACTAAATGAATCCTCACTAGGGGCATCTGGCCTCTCTGCCCCCTCTCTCCCGTCCCTCCCCTCCACCCTTGTGGGCACCCAGGAAGAGCGTTGCACTTCAACAATGGAGCGTTCGCAGGCTTCCGCGCCACGTGTAAACAGCGTGAAGAATTAAGAATTGAAACAGTTACATCGATTCGTAGGAGAAAAGTGTTTCAGTTATTCATTTATTTCGCAGAGAAGCGGGCGAAATTAGTTTTGAGATTTGTGGTTGGAACAGGTTAGTGTTTGTGAATCGCTAATTTTCTTGGAGAAATATATTGATAGAACGTAAATGAAAAGGCTTCCTGATCAGTGGTTGCCTGTTAAACTAATGTGCAAACGCGATGCAGTAATGGATACTTCAGAAGAATGTGAAACGAGTTTAACTGTTAATGCAACGGAGGACGATTTTACGCGTTGTTAGAAAACGTGTTACGTGCTTTAGAGACAATAAAAGATAGTAATTTTATTTGCATTATTATTACTTCAGATTCACTTTTTCCATTTCTTTCTACTGAATTGTGTTAATGTTTGGAAAGTATAACAGATATATGTTCATATTAGGCAAGTGATATTTCCTAAAGAAGTGTGTTCTCTGTGTAGAACCCTCATAAGCTAATCCGATAGCCGCAAAATTAAGAAACACAATCGAAAGGACTGACTCTTCCTCAGTCGCTGTAACGGGGACAATAATTTTATAATGCAATGTTTTCCGACATCCATTTCAGTAGTAATAGAAGTAATAGTAATAATAATAATAATATTTCCGTCATGAGATTTTCCTGTATTGTTCCAAGTTTAAACATCGTCAGGGGCTACTGTATTAATATTTTTGCTCCTGACTGCTCAGATTTGGGGGCTATTTTGGAAGACACATCAAAATAGCTGCACCAGGTGCACAAATTTTCTTGCCAAATTTTCGGTTCATTCCGAAGATTTACTTATGCTGTAACATCGATTTATACATTGCTATACGTAATAGCAGGGATTTGTCATAAGAAAGTACTGGGTGCAATTTCTCAACAACAGGTTTCAACTCTTGTATCCACAGTGCACTTCTCACTCTTCTGAAATATCTCTTTCACCTGCAACTTTTAGGGGAGAAGGTGGTGTACTGTTGGGTACTACTGTATGTAGGGGATCTTGAGCAATTAAATTGGGGACGCAGCAGCTGATAAAGTCTGCACAGTAATGATTTTGGCGCGATGCAAAGTTCCCCTAAATGCGATGACTTCGCTGTCGCAGTCGTAGTGGACTGAGGGGTGAGAGATAGGGCGAGAGAAGGGAGGGGACGGAAGAAGGAGTGGTTAACAGTACTGGATGTGTCAGCCAGCGAGTTGTAGCTGGTGAGGCAAAACATTTCGTAAATTTGTTGTAGGATCTTATGAGACCAAACTGCCTAGGTCATCGGCCCCTAAGCTTACACTACTTAATCTAACGTACGCTATGGACACACCCATGCCTTCGGGAGGACCCGTACCTCAGACGGGGGGAGCCTCGCGGGCCGTTGCAAGACTACCGCGCGGCACTGCTGAAGCCTACTATCAGCATGTTGCGCACCTCCTTCCAAACGAGGTTGAAAGATATGGTGTTCAGACGCCTCGACGTTAACCGAAGACCCCTGGCGCATGGGTTTTTCCTCCAGCAAGAGGATCCACCATTGCGCAGTGTTTGTGATGTAGCACTGACAGCACATTACATTCTAGATAGCTGTATTTTATTTGTAGATGAAGGAGCATTACTACAATTACCTTCGGAGTTGGCCTCCTATAGTGTAGGTAATGGCTAGACGATCGTAGAGTGGATTTGAAGAGTTTGAAAGATATTATGACTTGTATTATAATAACAGACAAATTTTAACTGGTGTCGGTGTGGCAGCACTTTCAGTTTTTAAGTTGTGATCCAGACTTATGTATCTGTGAACTGACACTACATGCGTATGCTTATGTGTGTGTGTGTGTGTGTGTGTGTGTGTGTGTGTGTGTGTGTATGTGTGTTTGTTATTCACACACACACACGCACACACACACACACACACACACACACACAAACACACACACACACACACACACACACACACACACACACACTCACACACAAAACTGAATGTTTCATTAACTATCAAGATGGCTGGTTCTATCCGGCTTCCTTAATTATCCATCAGCCTGCCTCAATTTTAAAACTTCTAATCTTAGCCGGCCGAAGTGGCCAAGCGGTTCTAGGCGCTTCAGTCTGGAACCGCGCGACCGCTACTGTCGCAGGTTCGAATCCTGCCTTGGGCATGGATGTGTGTCATGTCCTTACGTTCGTTAGGTTCTAGGGGGACTGATGGCCTCAGATGTTGAGTCCTATAGTGCTCAGAGCCATTTGAACTATTTATAATCTTATTACCGGATTTTACCTAGTGACTGTTAATGTTCCTAAAACAGTTCTAAGCAAAGATTGCATTGGTTTTGAAGCTAACTTGCCTACGGAAAATGAGTAAAAAATGTCATTTACAGGCACTTATAATCATTATGTTGCCACGTCAAACCCAAACAAGAACAGTGAAATTCCTGAACAGTGTACAAGGTTAGGTTATCAATATAAAGTTTTTTTTCTGTATTCCGTGTGCAACTCGTCGTCGTGCACTCTTGGTTAAATTTTATTTTATTTCGACGCCACTGCACCAACTGACAGAAATACAGGATCCTTTGCTATTCAGTTTACATTGTTTAAGTGTACCAAAAGATTCCCCACTGATTTTTGAACGGACTGTGTCATACACTATACGCATTCGATGGAAAAATCCACACTAAGAAAATGTCCTACGAATATTTGTATGACTACTACGGAACTTGTTTCGATGGATATGGTGCGTTTAAGACGTTCATTGAATTATTGTTATCATCTAGACCAGTGATTGTCAAACTTTCTGGCTCAAGAGCCAATACTGGCAATGTGGCGCGGACCTAGAGCCGCGTATATACTCGTCGTATTATTTCTTGGTATCGTTCGTAAATTAGTATGCTATGAACCGCCAATAAAGTAGCTGTATACTCCGTTCATCATTAGAATAAACCTGATACAAACAAACCTTGATGTGATGATTACTCAGCAGCAGTAAGTCTCGTACACTGGTGTTATTCCGCTTTTGGAAGTACGTCCAATTTACGTGTTAGATACCTTATTAATATGTCATTGTAAATGAGACCTTAAAACATTCTGATGTCTTAACTGCCATCAACGATTTACCGTACGTTGGTGGTAAACTATTTACGACGAGATATTTCACTGGCCTCTTCAGCATCAAAGGTGTGGTTATACCTCGTACGCTGGCCTGGATGGCTGAGCGGTTCTTGGCGCTACAGTCTGGAACCGCGCGACCGTTACGGTCGCAGGTTCGAATCCTGCCTCGGGTATGGATTTGTGTGATGCCCTTACGTTAGTTAGGTTTAAGCAGTTCTAAATTGTAGGGGACTGATGACCTCAGAAGTTAAGTCCCATAGTGCTCAGAGCCATTGGTACCATTTATAACTGATACGAAAGTGAATATTTGTCGTAAACAATTAGGACACTTCTCTAAATCGTAACGTCGGCAGTGGAACACTCCAGAAACGTTTTTGCATTAATCCTTTTCTACAAATAACCGATGTAACACTACAGAGGTCCCATGCTGTCTCATGGCTTGGTAAAGATTATGATTTATTCAGTTCATTACCCATTTACCTATGATTATGGGAAACTAGCATATAATCAGCAAAACGTTCAACAAAACAAACAGTGATGCAATAATAACCCTCGTCTGCAGAAATACTGTGACGTGTTTATCGTCGTAGCGGGACAGTTCAACATATTGTCGTTGTGCCGCCCTTCCGTGTCATTCGCAAGGTACCCCTTGACTGCGAGATCGGAAGGTTTATTTGGAAGTGCTGTGTTAACGATTATGAGAGGAAAATATTAGCTGCTAATGATTCAGCATGTGCACCAGGAGGGCGACAAAAAGAGTGTTCCGGAGGTGCAGAAATCATCCTTCTGTTGGTTGTCTGTATTACACGTCACAAAATGGAGATCTCCAACATTCACAAAATACTCAAAACAAACTACTAACTTCCGCCATGTAAACCGAATGAATAAGGCGCACGACAGCGATTACAAAGGTTCGCATTGACAAGATCAAAGGCGAAGTCCTTGAAGTTACCAACCATGCACCTTTTTTAGCTATGTACCCACTCTTAAAGAATGCATATAGAATCATATTGTTGTAACGAGGTGATGAAGACTGATAGAATGTAATGCCATGCAACGGAATGCGAAACAGTCTGTCTTGGAGTTTATCTTGAAACTGGCTGTCCTCTAAGCCGTAGCTGTTGATAATATGACAATACGTCTTATAAGCACGGAAAAAGCAAACATCCATAAGCTGAATTTGTCTATTGGTTCCAGGTGATATGGATAGCAATGTCACATACTTTTCAGGAGGGATAGTTTGCTGTAAAACTGTATGATTATTATACGCAAGCCAGCAATCAAGCAGAAGCAAGTTATTTGGACCAGTTGTTGGCCAGATGCAGTGCTTATACCATAGTTGCAGTTATCATGCGCCTTGCTGTGATGAAAATATTCCTTACTGCCCTTGCAAGATTACACGCACGAGGAATAATCGTAGGAGCAAAGCGTCTCCAACATTTCGCAGCACAATAAAACATTTTCTCACCACTTTACCGACCAGATTAACAGTACGTGTAATTGTATACGAATGCGTTAAGCTGTTTATGTTAGCTCATCTAGATACAGTTGTCTCGGTACTTCTAATTTACAGGCTTCCTTTCATATGGATTTGCTCTTCAAATCCTAAATGGTCAGAGGTGGAAGCAAATTCCTTACTGAACGATGGGACAAGTTTATTTATCTCATCTACTAATTCGTTGGCCGATTCCACAGTTTGCTGTGCATCGTCAGGTTGAGGTTTCGTTTGAAATTTCGTTACCGTACGTCTTCCAGTTCTGTAGCACTGTTTGAAGGTAAGCAACCATCCACTGTTTCCCTTGAAATCACTGCAATCTATGTCGTACGCAATTTGATGTGCATAACATAGTAGGTCGACTACATGCACATCCTGTTAATTATATCGAGCATCACTGAAAAGCGCAAACACCGGTTTTTGTAACAAGTGCCCCCTGTCCTCCCTTGAATGTCCATAGTTTCTCTTACGCACCACGTAGTCATATTGCTGTGGACGAATTCGAAATCTGTTCATAACTGTTTTCGTACTATGCTGCGGATGATCTTCCACGTATGTAATTATGTTTAGCACGCGATCATTGGGCAACGATTGTCCTTTACTACATTTCACTGGAAATGGTATTTGTGGCTACCTGTCCGACAAGGATGACAAACTACACTCCTGGAAATGGAGAAAAGAACACATTGACACCGGTGTGTCAGACCAACCATACTTGCTCCGGACACTGCGAGAGGGCTGTACAAGCAATGATCACACGCACGGCACAGCGGACACACCAGGAACCGCGGTGTTGGGCGTCGAATGGCGCTAGCTGCGCAGCATTTGTGCACCGCCGCCGTCAGTGTCAGCCAGTTTGCCGTGGCATACGGAGCTCCATCGCAATCTTTAACACTGGTAGCATGCCACGACAGCGTATAGTGGGCATGCGGGAGGCCAGGTGGACGTACCGCCGAATTGCTCAACACGTGGGGCGTGAGGTCTCCACAGTACATCGATGTTGTCGCCAGTGGTCGGCGGAAGATGTACGTGCCCGTCGACCTGGGACCGGACCGCAGCGACGCACGGATGCACGCCAAGACCGTAGGATCCTACGCAGTGCCATAGGGGACCGCACCGCCACTTCCCAGCAAATTAGGGACACTGTTGCTCCTGGGGTATCGGCGAGGACCATTCGCAACCGTCTCCATGAAGCTGGGCTACGGTCCCGCACACCGTTAGGCCGTCTTCCGCTCACGCCCCAACATCGTGCAGCCCGCCTCCAGTAGTGTCGCGACAGGCGTGAATGGAGGGACGAATGGAGACGTGTCGTCTCAGCGATGAGAGTCGCTTCTGCCTTGGTGCCAATGATGGTCGTATGCGTGTTTGGCGCCGTGCAGGTGAGCGCCAGAAACAGGACTGCATACGACCGAGGCACACAGGACCAACACCTGGCACCATGGTGTGGGGAGCGATCTCCTACACTGGCCGTACACCTCTGGTGATCGTCGAGGGGACACTGAATAGTGCACGGTACATCCAAACCGTCATCCGTTCTACCATTCCTAGACCGGCAAGGGAACGTGCTGTTCCAACAGGACAATGCACGTCCGCGTGTATCCCGTGCCACCCAACGTGCTCTAGAAGGTGTCAGTGAACTACCCTGGCCAGCAAGATCTCCGGATCTGTCCCCCATTGAGCATGTTTGGGACTGGATGAAGCGTCGTCTCATGCGGTCTGCACGTCCAGCACGAACGCTGGTCCAACTGAGGCGCCAGGTGGAAATGGCATGGCAAGCCGTTCCACAGGACTACATCCAGCATCTCTACGATCGTCTCCATGGGAGAATACGAGTAGCAGCCTGCATTGCTGCGAAAGGTGGATATACACTGTACTAGTGCCGACATTGTGCATGCTCTGTTGCCTGTGTCTATGTGCCTGTGGTTCTGTCAGTGTGATCATGTGATGTATCTGACCCCAGGAATGTGTCAATAAAGTTTCCCCTTCCTGGGACAATGAATTCACGGTGTTCTTATTTCAATTTCCAGGAGTGTACATGGCTCGACACCAACATCATTTTCATTTGGTAAGTATAGCACTCCTCATGTACTTTGTCTGCACCATCGGGCGTACACTGCAACACACATTCCACTGAGTCATCTTGCAGAAACGTTAACATTTCATCTGCCACTTCTCTGTGTCTGCAAAATTTATTGGGTTCCTTTCTGGCAAAACGTAAACTTCGGCAACTATTATTGTAGATATAACGCTATGTTTGCTTTGTTTATCGTTGCCGTTTCTCTGCTTTGTACCATCATCACTTGCATTGTAACACTGTTGTTAGTTACTAGTCGACTAAGCTGTTCAACTACACTCCGTATCCCAATTCCATGCTCAACATTGGATATGTCTAGTCCCGCCCCCTGTTGCTATTAACACCCACTATTGTCGTTGTATGGCAGACAATATGCGGGGTGTCGAATACCGTAACCACCATTGGCCTCTTCCGACCTCTAATTCGTGGGGGTTGCTTGTCAGTGTATAGCTATACGAGGTGCGTCTCACCCGACACTTCAGCAATAGACATATCTACAGTGTTGCACATCAATTAATGTACAAGTAGGTCTGCCGGAAAAACTGAAGTGAGACAGAACCGAGCAGCACTGAATGCAAGCTTAAAGTCGGCATTAACGTCGTCAACAGCAAGTACCGTGGAAGAATGGAACAAGTTTGTTTCCTAACAAAACACACAATTTATGCCGTTGAAAATTGCAGGTATTTTCAGTGAAATACAGATACAAAGATAAACGAGGGTAAGAAATTAAACTGAATGCAGTTAATCTGTAACTAACTGACGGAGACCCAAAGTCCCTTTTACAAAGACACTCATACAAAAATCACCGGTGTTGTTCGGGTTTACATTCTATATCACCCCCTCGTATACACTCAGACAAAGCTATAAACTCAGTTTTTATATTTTAGACAATACTATCTTTTCTTGGATGCGGTGTTAATAAATAACATTGATATACACCATTTTCACCCACCACGCGATGTTATTTAAACCGATGTGACTATAGCCCAGTAGCCTATTTGTGTGAGGGCAACAGCCAACAGAAGGGCTGTCAATGTTACATGCGACCACACTCTCAAATATTACAGCTGCATTGCGCACAGGATGACTTACGTGCCTTCATACATCTCAATGCACATAAATCCTGATCACTTAAAACGATTGAAACTGCATTGCGACGCAAATAGAAACGTATTTTTCCTTATTTTTTCAGCCACTCCTATGCTACCGCTACTCAAATGAGTCTTTCAATACACACCATCATGACTCGTCATGTTTTTCTAGATGTAGGATCATCATCATCATTACCTTCAGAGAGACATTAGGCTGGCTGCTTCACAACGTCTCAGAAAAACCGACAAATGTACACAGCTTGTTGCTACGATATTTAGCCACATACATATTGTCAGAAGGCTTTTGGCCAAAATCACGCGGAGGATCTGAGTGCATCTTTCAGTTTTCCCAAAATTTTATTAGCCACATGCCCTTCATAAATCATTATGGCTTTTCTTCCAACATTTGCTTCTGTTTCATCTTTTTTGTTGCTTGTAATCTTCATATCTTTGTTTTATTGGCATACTGTCATTCTTACACTGATTACACTTTCGTTCTAGTTATGTGAAGACTGACTACTTTGCACGTATTCAGTATATGCACCTATATATTTAAATATAAAACAAAACAAATAAAAGATCGCCTTCGCAGCTTATGTACTAGAAGCCACTGATTTGGGTTCCTCGCTTTTTATGAATAATTATTTAGAGATGCCAAGTTACCATTTTCTATTTATTTCCTTTAGGAAAGGCTCCAAGAGTTCTGCAGTTGCGTTTTTGTTAATGTTCGTAATACTTTACTTCTGTTTCGCTCTGTCCTTTACAGAAGAGTTTAGCCGGCCGGTCCATAGGTTAGTTAGGTTTAAGTAGTTCTAAGTTCTAGGGGACTGATGACCACAGCAGTTAAGTCCCATAGTACTCAGAGCCATTTGAACCATTTGTGAACAGAAGAGTTTATGCTTGGTTTACAAAGCAAATATGCAGTCTTAACGTATTCTTTGTTGCACGCTTCCGACTTTCAGTAAAAAATAGCTGTAAATAAGAGAATGGTTATAGATTGTTATTAAGTATTTATGCAACAAAAAGGAGCCTCATTATGTTGCTTTTCTAGCTAACATACCGGAATTTTTTAATGTCGCCATGATACCGCAACTATTAAGTATATATTACTTTCGTACTACTGGACGATTCCAGCCTTAGATTTTCAAGTACCCTCTTAAATGCTTTTTAATAAGGCATTATTAGATGTCCAGTACATAATTTTTAGTTGAAGATAAGATCAGTGACTCAGCATAACATAATTTACGGTATATGTAATAGCTTACTAGACACATTTGTTAGCTATTTGATCACAAAATATCTATAATGGCAAATTTTGCCAACTTAACGGAAGATATTGCTGCAAAAAATTTATGCCTCTGGTGCACTGTATATTTACAAATATGATACACCAACTTTTTTTTTTCCTCAACCTTCTGACTAATTTGATGTCGTCCAACACGAATTCCTCTCCTGAGATAACATTTTCATCTGAGAGTAGCACTTGCAACATACGTTTTGATTTTATTTATGTATATAATAGCTAGGAGCGGTGGGTATATTTCAAAAATTCTAGATATGTTTTGGTTGTGGTTGTTGCCGTTGTTGCTAATGTTGCCGTGTTCTTCCGTGACAGGAGTGGTTACACACATCTGTCGACGCAACTACGTCCTATACAAGCCTCTTCATCTCAAAATCACTACCGCAATATCTATCCATTTGAACCTACGTAATGTAATCACTCTTCGGTCTCCCTCTATAATTTTTCCACAAGCCCTCTGCCATACATCCTTCCATTACCAAAACGATGATCACTTATGCCTCAAGATGTGCCATATCAACTGATACTTTTTTATAGTCAAATAGTGCAATCAATTTATTTTCTCCACAACTCGAATCAGTATCTCCTCATCAGTTATTCGATCTACCCATCTAATCTTCTGCTTCTCGCATTTCGAAAGCTTCTTGTCTGTCCCACATATCATCCGTTTCCCTTCTGTACAAGGCTTGTGCGCTTTCAAATAGAAAATGTGATGGTTGTGTGGTGCTCAACTACGCACCCTCAGACACAGAGTTGAAATAATAAAAATTTTGGCTGGTTTCGTTGACTAGGGGCGGGATTCGTAGTTGCCGCATCACAAGCCAAATGCTGCTGAGTCTAGAGTATACAATATGAGTATACACATGAATCGAATGGTTGGAGTTTCCTATCAATTGGAAATAGCGAATTTTGAATCTAATTTAGAAATTTATAAATGAAAGGTTCCAAATCAAATAAAATCAGCAGGTACTATTTTTAACGATTTTAAATGATGAGTACGATAGTAGAAGTACATTTAAGAATGCCATTTATAACTGCAAACACTTATTGGTGACGATGGTCCAGCATTTAAATAAATATAAGTTGAATAATAGGGAATCAATAGATTCCTACTTCACGTACTTATGAACAACAACATAGCTCACGAGATATTCACTTCTAAACGAATACAATGTCTTCACTGCAGAAGCCATGGAAGTCTCACAAGTGTACAAGTCGGCACTACAAAATATTTCTCTCTCCTGCGACCACGCGCAAAGTGCTCCACTCTCCAAGCCTTTCCCGCGACTCCCCGTCGTGCCTCCTTGTCCAGCACCCCGTCTCGTGTCCTGTGCGACCATTCCATTCGTCGCACCATCCTGTTCAGTCCTCCTCATGTACTGTCTGCCCATTAACGAGAGCTGTGATTGGCTAGAGTGCTCCCGCCATTTCTTCAAGCCAATGCACACTCACAAACATATTTAAACACATGCGAAATACTGCATTATCATTTAAATAACTTGAAATGAAATAAATATTCCTATGGCTGGACCATAAACACGCTCTAACACACACTTTTAAATACATAAACAAATCAAATAATCCTATATCAATGGAACAGAAACAAAAGGTAGGCCAGTAGCCTAATGTCTCTGTGCTTTCTAAAATACAGCAAATATTTAACCAATTTCTTCATCAATAGTATATATCGGATATAACAAAGACATAGACGAATAAATGTCTTTATAAGCATGCTGCTACCGTTTGTTCGTGTAACTGTGGAGTATTTATGGCCTGACGCGATCGATAGTAATCGGCAACTTTGACCTCCAATAACGACCTGGACCACGAGCTGAGGCTACCCCTCTTGCTCCGGCTCCGCACCACGTGGTTACTGATTAGCCCCGGCTTGTCGAGCAGTCAGTGTGGCCATGCCAACTCCAAACTTTGAATATTTTCAGGGCGCCACAACTCGCCCGTTAACTCACAGGCTACACAACAGACAAACTCCTTCGGTAAAGACTTGCTGTCAAATTTATATTAAATGTCAACAAATTGCCCATTTTTTAGAAATGCTTTCTTTGCTATATTGCTGGTCTGCATTTATACTCTCTCTCTACTTGGCCCACCATTAGTTATTTTATTCCACAATTAGCAATATTCATCTGAAACGTTTTGTGTCTAATTTCCAAAATTAATTATCTTTGCAACACCTCATATGTTTTTAATACATTCCATTACCATTGTCTTACATTTGTTGATAATCCTTTTATAACCCCTTTCCAAGGCCACTGTTGACATCCAGTTGCTTTTCCAAGCCCTTTGCTACCTCTAACAGAAATGGAATGTCATTGGCAAAGCTCAAAGTTTTTATTGCTTCGTGCTGAACTTATGTTCCCTCTCTCAATGTTTCTTTCGTCTCCTTTTCTGCTTGCTTAATGTATAACAACGGGGACAGGCTATCACCCTGTCTTACTGCTTTCTTAACAACAGCTTCCACGTCCTTAGACTGTTAAGACTGCAGTCTGATTCCTATACAACTTGTAGTTAACCCTTAACACACTGAATTTTAGCCCTGTTACCTTCTGAATTTCAAATATTGTATTCGGATCAACATAATCAAAAGCTTTCACTAAATCTACACATGCTGTGACCGATGTTTTCCCTTTCTTTAACCAGTTTTGTAATCTAAGTCATAGGTTCGATATGGCATCTCATGTTTGTACACTTCTCCAGAACCCAAAATGAATTTTCCTGAGGTTGAATTCAACCAGTTTCGCCATTCAAGAACTGTTCCATGTCAGTTTTTTGCAAGCATGAATTTTTAATGTAATAGTTCGGTAATATAAGTACCTGTCTCCACTTGTCTTCTTTGAAACTGGAACTGTTACATTCTTCTTCAAGCCTGATGACATTTCGACTATCTGATATAACTTGCATACCACGTGGAATAGTTTTATCAAGGCTGGCTCTGCCAAAGATCAGTAATTTAGAGGTAATGTCATCCAACCCAGGTCCCTTGTTTCGACGTAAGACTTTAACTTTCTTTTGAATTCTTCTCGCACTATCATCTCTCTCCACTCTAACCCATCTACTTCGTCTTCCCTTTCTGTAATATTGCCTTCAATTTCATTTCCCTTGTACAGCCTTTTTAAAGAGCCCTTCCATCTTTCAGATTTCTCTTCTTTGCTTACAAAGTATTGAACTCCCATCTGAATTAATACAAACATCCAGCTGCATTGATATTCTCTAAATGCAGCTTACTATAGGCGGTATCTTCCTTACTGGCATACTTCTGCATTCCCTATTTATCTTGTGTAGCCACTCCAGATCCTTCGTTAATTACGGTCAATATATTTTCTGTTATCCAAGAATTTCTACTAGGCTTAATAATTTTCCTTATTTTATCCTCTGCTGCCTTCACTGTTTCACCTTTCAAGACTACCGATTCGTTACATTGCATTCATTACGCCTGTTTCATCGCGTAGTACTCCCTTTGAAAGTCTCAGCAACCTCTCGTCCTTTCAACTTATCTAAGTCCCATCTCCCACCGCAACCTTTCTGCAGTTTCTTCAGTTTTAATATAAAATTCATAAGCAGTAGATTACGATCAGAGTCTACATCTGCCTCTGGTAATAGTGTAAAAATCTGTCTTACCACTACGTAACATTTATGAAACCTTCCCGTGTCTCCCGGACTCTTCCATGTATACAGATTTATTTCAAAATTTTTAAATCACGTATTATCGTTAATAACGGTCTGTGGAACATTCCTCTTCCGTTCCGTTTTCCCGGTCCACGTTCTTCTTTAATTTTCCTTCATCTTCCTACTATTTAACTGGAGTCACATCACTGTTAAATTTTCGTCTCCCTTAAATATCTGAATAATTTCTTTTCTCATCCTACATAATTTCAATTTCGTTGGCATTCGTAGAGATACACTCCTGGAAATTGAAATAAGAACACCGTGAATTCATTGTCACAGGAAGGGGAAACTTTATTGACACATTCCTGGGGTCAGATACATCACATGATCACACTGACAGAACCACAGGCACATAGACACAGGCAACACAGCATGCACAATGTCGGCACTAGTACAGTGTATATCCACCTTTCGCAACAATGCAGGCTGCTATTCTCCCATGGAGACGATCGTAGAGACGCTGGATGTAGTCCTGTGGAATGGCTTGCCATGCCACTTCCACCTGGCGCCTCAGTTGGACCAGCGTTCGTGCTGGACGTGCAGACCGCGTGAGATGACGCTTCATCCAGTCCCAAACATGCTCAATGGGGGACAGATCCGGAGATCTTGCTGGCCAGGGTAGTTGCCTTACACCTTCTAGAGCACGTTGGGTGGCACGGGATACACGCGTACGTGCATTGTCCTGTTGGAACAGCAAGTTCCCTTGCCGGTCTAGGAATGGTAGAACGATGGGTTCGATGACGGTTTGGATGTACCGTGCACTATTCAATGTCCCCTCGACGATCACCAGAGGTGTACGGCCAGTGTAGGAGATCGCTCCCCACACCATGATGCCGGGTGTTGGCCCTATATGCCTCGGTCGTATGCAGTCCTGATTGTGGCACTCACCTGCACGGCGCCAAACACGCATACGACCATCATTGGCACCAAGGCAGAAGCGACTCTCATCGCTGAAGACGACACGCCTCCACTCGTCCCTCCATTCACGCCTGTCGCGACACCACTGGAGGCGGGCTGCACGATGTTGGGGCGTGAGCGGAAGACGGCCTAACGGTGTGTGGGACCGTAGCCCAGCTTCATGGAGACGGTAGCGAATGGTCCTCGCCGATACCCCAGGAGCAACAGTGTCCCTAATTTGCTGGGAAGTGGTGGTGCGGTCCCCTACGGCACTGTGTAGGATCCTACGGTCTTGGCGTGCATCCGTGCGTCGCTGCGGTCCGGTCCCAGGTCGAGGGGCACGTGCACCTTCCGCCGACCACTGGCGACAACATTGATGTACTGTGGAGACCTCACGCCCCACGTGTTGAGCAATTCGGCGGTACGTCCACCTGGCCTCCCACATGCCCACTATACGCCCTCGCTCAAAGTCCGTCAACTGCACATATGGTTCACGTCCACGCTGTCGCGGCATGCTACCAGTGTTAAAGACTGCGATGGAGCTCCGTATGCCACGGCAAACTGGCTGACACTGACGGCAGCGGTGCACAAATGCTGCACAGCTAGCGCCATTCGACGGCCAACACCGCGGTTCCTGGTGTGTCCGCTGTGCCGTGCGTGTGATCATTGCTTGTACAGCCCTCTCGCAGTGTCCGGAGCAAGTATTGGTGGGTCTGACACACCGGTGTCAATGTGTTCTTTTTTCCATTTCCAGGAGTGTATATGCAAAAGTTATATTAATATATTACAAACCCATTACTTAATTCAGGAAAAGTCCGAATTTTTCATAATTTTTAGGAATAGGAAATAAGGTATATTTTACAGAAAATTACGGTTCAAGAAAATGGTTCAAATGGCTCTGAGCACTATGGGACTTAACATCTGTGGTCATCAGTCCCCTAGAACTTAGAACTACTTAAACCTAACTAACCTAAGGAACTCACACACATCCATGCCCGAGGCAGGATTCGAACCTGCGACCGTAGTAGTCCAGTGGTTCCGGACTGAGCGCCTAGAACCGCTAGACCACCGCAGCTGGCGAAAATTACGGCCTGGGGTCATTATAGACCCCACGGTATTAGGAGGGTTAAGTTGACCAATCATACCTCTGCTATTCAGCAGAGGGCACTGAACCTGCTGTTTGACCAGCCTAGACCACCGGCCATCCGCGCCACACAGTCGCACCCAGCAGGGCACAGTCCACAAGAATCAAGAGGACAACGCAGTCAGTCGGTTCCAGGAATCTTCGCTCCGGACGCACCGGAACGTTAAGCGCATAAACTGCGGCGACACTCAGACGTCTCGCAGGTTGTTTCGCCCTGCACACAACAGGCGAAACTCGACCGACACTAGTCGTTCCACCAGACGCTTAAGCCTATTGTACGAACCCCTCAGAATTCAGGGAAGTCTAGCCCCCCAACCGGAAATGCCGTGTGCCACGTCCTCCGATGGTTGCCTCTTACAAGCCACCCAGGGAAGTAACCCAACATATATAGGAATCACGTGAAAAGTATTTTTTGAGCTCTCAGTACAAATACCCTCATTACACTAACCTTCTTCGGTCTTTTACAACCGAAAAATGACATAGAACATTAATAAAATTGATGAAAATGAGAGGCGACATGCATAGGAGAGCATGGAACCTCTCATATTTGCCCTGTTGACAACCGCACAACGGCGGGACCTTTTGCGATGGTGCCAAGAGCATACGGAGTGGACCAGAGAGGAATGAGTCCGATTGCTTCCCTCGGATGACAGTAGAGTCAGTCTGAGTATTGATTCCGGACGTACCATCGTATGGTGAGACCTGGAACACTTAATACACACAGGAACATTGTCGAACATTATCGTTTTGATGGTGTAGCTTTCACAGTGCGGAGAGGCGTAATGTTGCATCGACCCACTGATGTCTAAATCATTCAGCATGCTATATTCCAGGATCAACGTTATTATGCCTTGTACTCACAGTCAGTCCCTAAGTGTGTCTTTTCAGGAAAGCAGCCCGCACTACCTTAACATTTTTAGCGATGAGATTGCGCGACTGCATCGAACACCACAGCTGGAATTAGAGGATTTTTGGCGAGTCGCCTGGATTGCCTGTTCTTCCGACTTAAATCCCATGGAACACGTGTGGGATGCGTTGCGGGGACGTATTGCAGGACGTCCACATCCACAAGTGACCACCAAGTACTTACTCGTCAGCTGCGCTGGTGGAGGACTGGATGCCCTACCACAGCAACTCCTTAACAACCTCAGCACCTAAAAGGATACATGTTGCAGAACATCCAGTGAAACGTCCCCTTAGAAAAATTATACACGACTGTGCTTAAACTGACACACAACATTTTTAGCGCAACGCAATCTGACTTTCAAAAATCCCTAGGAAAGAATGGCCCTGACTAACATTAACCTATACGTTTCACAAATCACTTACCTCACCAAAGATCTTCGTTACTCAAGCTACTGCAATACCGCGAGCGCCACTACTGCCAGCTAACTAAAAGATTCAAACTACGGAAGACACTAACTACTGATAGGCACAGTTAGCAAATGAAAGATTTTGATAGAGAACAAACAATGTATTTACCTTTATAGTCATAGTAGATATATCAGTTCATGACACCAATTCTTACAAATTTCAAAACTCCGCCATCTCTCTTCCCACGTCCACCAGTGCTGGCGGCTCACCTCCAACTGCCCAACGCTACGCGCTATTAGCATCCAGCTGCCGCTGCCCAACACCACAATGGCAGACAACAATGCAAACTAAACACAGACTGCGCACAGCACAGCCAGTGATTTTTCATACCGAGCGCTAAGCGGCGTTACCAATAAGAAAACCTAAACAGCCTACTTACATAGCCCCCATGCTCCCCACAAAAAAATTTTACAAATTTTTTTGGGCAGTGGCCAATAATGATTTGATAAAATTTTTCATAATTACAATAACAAAGAAATGAAATGCACACACTTATCGATACAATGTTGGTGAAAAGCTAAAATTTTCTCACAGTCCATAAAGACAGTCCTGATCATTCATCAAAGTAAAATTGCAGTGTTTTTCTCAAAGTCTGAGCAGTAAAAGAAAATGCACACGGAAGTAGTGGATTTCCATGCAGTCTTGAGGAAGTGTTGTCCTTCCAACAGAAAGGCAGTGCTGACTCTTGGCATGCAGACAGGTAATGGGCCACAGCAGAGTTAGTCGACGTTGAAGACTATCGGTAGGTAGGTCATCACAGAGCAGACCCACTGTAGTCCTGGTAGAGATTACGGTATTGGTGGGCCACCAGAGGTGCAGACCCATTGCAGTCCTTGTAGAAATAATGGTATCGGTGGGTCGTCAAAGGTGTAGACCCACTGTAGTCCTTGTAGAGATGGCCAGCAGCCATCTGTTTGACTGTGCAGGTGCACAATCACCATTGAAGAGTCTTGCGGATAATATAGCAAGTCCATAACCACCACTTGTGCACTCACAAAAATTGTTTTTGAAATGTTCTTACAATCAGCAATGCTGTTATCCAGTCCCTTACTGAATTATTAACACACGTGCAAACACTATCAGTCCCTACTTCTCACATATTGTCCATATACTATGACCAACAGAAACGTGTGCAGTGAAATGTAATTTACAAGTTACTTAATTTGATGAACTGGTGTCAATTACAATTTTATAACATAAGAATGCAATAACAAAGGTACAAAATACATCTTTAAAGAACATAACAATACAGATAACATTTGCAGTAGTATAGGATCTACAAAAGAATTGAAATAGCAAATACATCAGTGTTACAAAAATTACGACATAAGTACATACATAAAAGGTCAGAATAATTATTGAAACATCAACTTCACACATTAGCATTAAAATAAAAGGAATAAATAATGTCTAAGCATCAGAAAAATTCTACAATGTAAATATTATTAGCTAAATACATAAAGACAGGAAGAACACAAATATACAAGAGTACAGAAACACATAGCGGAATAATAGAAAGGGAAAGGACAGGGTTTGTATTACTGCAGTATCTTGCAAACAAAACTTTCTTTACTTCTTGGAGATCTCCATTCGTTCTTCATTATTTCCAAAAAGTCCTATCTATACATGCTTTCTGTACTTTTCTCATATCCTCTTTCAAAAATAGTTTTTCTCCACTGTACACTACTTTTTTGGCCAAACCATTTCCTTATAGCTTCTCAATGCTTTTCTTCGAATTCATCATAGTTAGTTTCTTATATAGTCTACCCCCTTTTAAGCTAACTTAAATCTACTTAGCTCAGATACTAAACTAAGGGACGAGGCAATGCAGCAGCACAAAACAATTAACACAAACAGCAATGATAAAAAAATGGAAATTGGCAAAAAAAGGCAGCAACATTACAACTAATATAAGGCAATGCGCAGCAAACAAGAAAAATAAATCAGTAATAAAATTGGCTTAACCTAGTAATACAAAGTGACATTCAGTAGCACTATCAATGGTAAACAGCCGCAGCAAATGCTATAACTTATACCTAAACATGACAAAGCTCAAGCAGAAAAAATGTTATACTAAAGACAACAGTGCAGATAAGGGAAAGTTATAATCACATCTTAATGTCTATGTAATTAAAGTGGTGCACCACAACTTATTCTATTAAATAAATTACCAAGTACTTGAAAAGAAAATTATGTATGCAGTTCCTGTTACTAGTCCCTTCTTATTGTTCTTTCCTTTCCAAGTGCTTTTTTTTTTTTTTTTTTTTTTTTTTTTTGAAGAATGTGGATCATAAAATTATTATTTAACAGATCTGTTGACAGAAAGTTTTCACATTAGCAAATGCATTTAATTTTATTTTATAAAACCAATGCTGTAACACAGCTGGAAAACAGATATCAAATGAAATAAGCAATTATGCAAAGCAAAGAATAAAAACATCATTCAATAGCTATGTGGCATTGGCATTTCATAAGTCAGTAGAAGTTCTCTCAACTCTCGTAGAAAGACACTTGTTAATCTGGTGTGCAGATGTAAGAATGTTTCCAAGTAATGAGCATGTCGTATTTGCGACGCTTTCAAGAAAGAAATGTCAATAGCGAGGATAATGGCTTCCCTTTTTTTTTTTTTTTACCTGTGCCTCTGAAAGGCACACACTAATGGCTTGTTTCCTGGTGGCTGTCGCCCACCTGGGTGCCCACGACGCATTACGCGCAGGTGGTCTCTTAACTGTCTTACCGAAATATTTACGACACCAGTTTCCGCTACAGTGGCAGTCTCATATAAAAAATTTCACAGGTCAAGAACTTGCGTTACAAATCTGAAGAAACAAAATCCTGTAAATATAACAGTGTCCAAAAAATTTTCGGCGGCATTGTGGTACATTCACGCATTTACATACATATCATCTCTTAAAGTACGATTCTTGGTTTCCAACCACCTTTTTCACAAACCAGAGTCCCTAACCACTACTCATTATTCCTTACCTTATTACACATATACATATTCGTCCGCACTTCTTCAATATTTCATCATAACAAATACGTAGCATAATCAAATTCCTCATATAGCATCAGCTTATTGATCATAAACATGCCACAACAGCATAATACACATCGTCATCGTAATAATAACATCATAACACCTCAGTCAAATTCTCAAAATCGTCGTAGCTTCCTCCAATTATTTCAAAACCTAAAAAAATTCTCTGCTCATGTCAAAAGTGTCATCTACCTCAAACGTACTTTAAAAATCATGATCCCATACCAAATATGTCATTCAAAGCTCTCATAGTATCACAATGGTTCCGAAAAAATGTGAACAGTTCACAAAGTACAGGCAAAATACAATTTCGTAAGTGTGAAGTTATCCAACGGTGTTATTTAATTAAACATCTGTCACTAATGAAGTAAAATAAATGTTTGTTTCTCTCAGTTAAATGATCAGATAGCTGTGTAATTTATGTGTTAGAGAAATATGGTACCGATGTGTAAAGTTGTATAAGCAAATACCATATTAGCTAGGGCTCCTTGTGCTTGCCATACACATGGTACACAAAGTAAGCGTGTACCCCCCTGAGGATTAATGTAATTATATCCTCAGATGTTACAGATTACAGCAATGGAATGAAATGTATCACGGAAAACCTTTGTATCATTGTATTTCAAATATCTTTAAAAATAAATGTTTTAAGTACAAAATTAGTCACTCAAATACGCGTACTGTAGCGCTAAACTGTGCGTCGTGTTGTAAGATAATCACTGTGGAAGTGTCGTACTTATCGTCCTCCGAAAGCTAAGTTCTACAGAAGTCAATGTACTTACCTCATGATAAACAAAAGTGAAATGCTTTGCGTATAGCTATCGTAGTTACTACGCTTATTGCCGTGGTGAAGTAAGTACTGTACTGTAACGTATTGTTGTGCTACAGAAAAGGCTGTCTCATTGTAGCTATACCACAAAGTTACTACTAAAACATGTTTTACTTTCCAGAATAATACAGAAAAACTGTGCAGATATAAAACAGATACAGTGCAACAGCAACATTGTAAATTGTCACTCATTAGTAGCGTCGTGATAAAATCGTGTAGCTGTCACATAAACTAACCACTGAGTCATCTGGTATCTCACAGAAAGTACTTTAAATCCAGAATATACTTTCAAGTAAACCAAAATGTTGCATTAAAATCTCATTATCAGTATATGTTCTAAGTATGTCAGCCTTATAGTCGTTACGTAATCGTGCAACTAACAAGCAAGAATGTACACGCACAATTACACTGTGACGTCTGTTCACTATAACTATGCATTCGTAATTTCTGTTTAAATAAGTTCTCTTGGTTCTTGACTGGATATTTAACTTCAAACATGGTTGCATGTTAACAGTTTCTCAGTGTGACAAAGCACACTAGAAATGTGAAGTGAAATGTTTTATGGGAAAGACTAAGTTAAAAAGCAGATTATCTTTCAATAAACGGTTTTACATGTGAAATGTGGTGTAAACCTTTTACCCTTTATAGTACTCAGAGTTTGAACTTGAATGCAATTATCATGCGGTGTACGTCGGTAAAGAATACTGGAATTTTTCTCAAGGTTAGCGTCTATGTTATTTTTCTCTGAGCCAGCCGGCGCACGTGGGTGCCTGCCGTGCGAGTCATTGTCTGTCTCTTTGTAGGCGCGCGCCGTTAATGGGATTAGGAGATCTAACTTCTACAAATTCACTTTGCTGAGAGGGCCCTGCTCTGTTTGAATCCCGCCAGTTCTGATGCAATTCAGGTCTGTCGTTACGATCATATCGTCTGTTGTCATGTCGGTAATTTCTGTAATTAATTTGTTGTCGCTCACGTGGTGGAGACTTTCTCCCTGAATCGTAACTGCGCGCTCGACCGTTGCGTCTTAAGTTATTCCGTCTCCCTTGATAATAATTATTTTGGTTCCCATATTGTCTGTTTCTCTGATTGTCTCTGTGATAGTCATTACCGCGGAGAGGTGATCTTTCCCTGTAATAATTACTATTCTGCCAACGGTTGTCATACATGTGGTGTCGGTTTAGGTCACGATTTACGTTGTACGAATAGCCTTGTCGTGTATTATTTCTGTCATCGCGGAATTGTAACAGGTGTGACCTGTAATTGTTGTGTTCCTGTTTTCGCGTTCCGCGATTGTCAGTGTCAATTTCCAGTCCTTGTAACAGTCCCTGAAAAGCTTCAATGTCGTCTTTGCATCGTCCTGCTAAAATAATCTGTCGTAAATGTTCAGGTAATTTGATTAAGCAAATGCGGATGAGTTCTGAGGGGCTGTATGGGTTTGAAAGATACTGATTCTTATGTAACATGTCTTCAAAATATTTGACAATACTGGAAAATTCAGATTGTTCGTAATGTTTCATCATTATGATGCTATGTTTTACTCGGTCTTGTGTGGCTTGGGACCAATATGCTGAGAGGAAGGCATGGTAAAATTCTCCTTCACTGTGACAATCGTGAATGACCGATCGCATTCTTACAGCTGGTTCATTCTCTAAGTAGCCACACATAAATTCTAATCTGTGCTCTAATGACCAGTTGGGAGGAAAACAATGAGAGAATTGATGGAGCCACGCTTGTGGATGAATGTCGTTGCCAGAATTCTTAAATGTTTTGAATTTACGGGTAGTAATGAACAGCTTATAGTCAAAATCATCGTGTCGGCGGGTCACATATCGGTCATTGTTACGTCGTTTCGGCGGTTCCATCTCAAAATTCGGTGTACTTTGCCAATTACTTTCATGATTTCCGAAATGCCCTGTGTTATTATTTTGTGGTTGTTCTGTATTGCTATGTCCCTCTTCCCATACTGGGGCGCGAGTGTCCTCTGAAATATGTAATTCTTGTATTACTTGAGCCAACTGATCTTGTACTTCCCGCATTTCTCTTTTGTACTGTGTGTTGATTTGATTTTGATTCTGTTTGAATTTCCTAATTTGTTCATACTCTTCAGTGTCAGTGAAGGCTACAGGTTTTGTGTCATTCAGATCATCATCTACCTTCGTAGATAAGTTAGTGAACTGATCTGAAAGTTCGGCTACTTTATCCGACAGTGAAATTATTTCCTCTGTGTGTCTTTCTGAACCAATTTTCAGAGTATCTACTGTGTCCTTTAAGTTCGCTTGAGTTTTTGCAAGTTGCGTAACCGAATCGGTAGACGCAACTGAGTCAATTTTAGCTTGCAAGGTCTCATGATTTTCATGAACAATTGTTTGCAGTTCTCTTATGCCTGCTTCGTGATTCTGTAATTCATTTCCATGCCACGAAAAAATAGGTTGGAAATGCTCACAAATTTGTGTTTTTACGTCATTACAGACTTTTTGACATTTCGATTCGATTTTATGTAATTCAGTAGTTAAATATTCACGTGTTTGTTCAAGCATATGTTCCACTGTGCCTAACTTTTGAAGCTTTTGCTGTGTTTGTCTCTGATTTTGTTCCATTGTGTCTAACTTTTGTCCCATTTGTTGCATTAATTGTAATAACAATGCACTGGTGTCTGAAACATGTTCCTTAGTGCTATTCGGCAATGCATTTGAACCGGCAATATTCGCAGTTTGAAAAACAGAAAGTGTGTCTTGACTTATTTGAGAAAACGGTGAGGACGCTAAATCTGAATCTACAGTATTTGCAAGATTGTGTCCTGTCATTTCGGAATCCTGAGGCGAGCTGTTGCCGACCGATCGATCGATAATGCTTCCCTGTTCACTAATTGTTTCACTGCCTACACCATTATTTGCAACTCGCTCCATTTCCCTATGCGCTATTACCAAATTACTACTTTGAACATTAGTGAATTCATTACATGGTGACGTTAACACACTGCTTTCGTCTTCACTGTCATTTCTCAGTTTACTTTGGAGCCTAGTGTTACGTTTTTCACACGCCATTATTGTCACAATTTTTCATACGACAACACAGAAAAACACAATTTCAAGAACAAAAATAAGAGAACACATTAACATAGCACTGAAAATAATATCTAGTTAATTGCAAGCGCACCTGCGAAATACTTCGTGCAAAACTACATGCATGCCACAACTATTTTACTGTACAACAATGAAAGACTGCAACTACAAAGGAAATTCTCTCTATGATTACGCGCTAGCAATAAACAAAAGCTACACTAATTACACAAACAACAAGGAAAAAGATCAGAAAATTCCAGTGAGGTATCCTTGGCTAAGGGTCGACATATGAAACGTCCCCTTAGAAAAATTATACACGACTGTGCTTAAACTGACATACAATATTTTTAGCGCAACGCAGTCTGACTTTCAAAAATCCCTAGGAAAGAATGGCCCTGACTAACATTAACCTATACGTTTCACAAATCACTTACCTCACCAAAGATCTTCGTTACTCAAGCTACTGCAATACCGCGAGCGCCACTACTGCCAGCTAACTAAAAGATTCAAACTACGGAAGACACTAACTACTGATAGGCACAGTTAGCAAATGAAAGATTTTGATAGAGAACAAACAATGTATTTACCTTTATAGTCATAGTAGATATATCAGTTCATGACACCAATTCTTACAAATTTCAAAACTCCGCCATCTCTCTTCCCACGTCCACCAGTGCTGGCGGCTCACCTCCAACTGCCCAACACTACGCGCTATTAGCATGCAGCTGCCGCTGCCCAACACTACAATGGCAGACAACAATGCAAACTAAACACAGACTGCGCACAGCACAGCCAATGATTTTTCATACCGAGCGGTAAGCGGCGTTACCAATAAGAAAACCTAAACAGCCTACTTACACCAGTAGCGCCGTGGTGGTCACACACCCCATTAAGAACCGTGGCTAGCGGTTTCTAATGTCCAGGAGAACATCGTGGATCGCAGGGACCTCAGTGTTATTGTCTTTCAATAAAAGTGTCAGTTTTGTTCGTATTTCCATTACCTTCAGTGCTACACTCTAGTAGTTTTTTTCTATGTATGTTCCATGTTTCGTCGAGCTGTAGGCCTGCTATGTGACAATCACACAACATGTGAAAGTTACTTTCGTTGTTAAGTTTTGCACTTCAGTGTAGTAATAAGAGAGTCAACTTTTCAAAAGTTGGCGGGGCACTAGCTAACAAATAAAAAGGTTGGTTTAAGAAAGTATCTGTCCCTGGCGTTAGAGAGGAGAATCTTATAACTTCAGTTGGGCCACTTGTTGAAAAATCTGCTCTGAAGCGCCAATGAAACTGGTACAGGTATGAGCATTCAAATACAAAGAGTCGGCCGGTGTGGCCGAGCGGTTCTGTGCGCTTCAGTCTGGAACCTCGCGACCGCTACGGTCGCAGGTTCTAATCCTGCCTCGTGCATGGATGTGTGTGATATACTTACGCTAGTTATTTCTAAGTATTTCTACGTTCTAGGACTGATGACCACAGATATTAAGTCCCATAGTGCTCAGAGCCATTTGAATCATTTTTTTACCATCTTCTTTTTCTTACCTTTAGAAAAGGCTCCAAGAGTTCTGTAATTGCCATTTTAATCATTTGAAATACAAAGATAAGTAAAAAGGCAGATTTCGGCGCTGCGGTCGTCAACGCCTACATAATACAACAAGTGTCTGGTGCTGTTGTTAGATCGGTTACTGCTGCTACCATTGCAGGTTATCAAGATTTAAGTGAGTCTGAACGTGGTGTTATACTCGGCGCACGAGCAATGGGATACAGAATACCCGACGTAGCCATAAAGTGGGGATTTTCTCGTACGACCATTTCATGGGTGTACCGTGAATATCACGAATCCCGTAAAACATCAGATCTCCGACATCGCTGAAGCCGGAAAAAGATCCTGAAACAACGGGACCAACGACGACTGAAGAGAATCGCTCAGGGTGACAAAAGTGCAGTCCTTCGGCAAAGTGCTGTAGATTTCAGTGTT
The DNA here is from genome assembly GCF_023897955.1 of Schistocerca gregaria. Classification (NCBI taxonomy): domain Eukaryota; kingdom Metazoa; phylum Arthropoda; class Insecta; order Orthoptera; family Acrididae; genus Schistocerca; species Schistocerca gregaria. The sequence goes on along the minus strand of NC_064921.1, from coordinate 129,114,702 downwards.
GGACCAACAACAAGTGTCAGCGTGATCCATCCAACGAAACACCATCGACATGGGCTTTCGATGCCGAGTGCCCGTTTGTGTACCTTTGATGACTGAAAACAAGCCGGCCGCGGTGGCCGAGCGGTTCTAGGTGCTACAACTGGATCCGCGCGACCGCTATGGTCGCAGGTTTGAATCCTGCCTTGTGCATGGATGTGTGTGATGTCCTGAGGTTAATTCGGTTTTATCAGTTTTAACTTGTAGAGGACTGATGACCTTAGCAGTCAAGTCCCATAGTGCTCAGAGCCATTTGACTGCACACACAAAGCTTTGCGCCTCGCGTGGAACCGTCAACAGCGATATTGGACTGTTGATGACTGGAAACATGTTGCCTCGTCGGACGAGTCTCGTTTCAAATTGTATCGACTGGATGGACGTGAACGGGATGGAGTCAACCTCATGAATCCATGGACCCTGCGTGTCAGCAGCGGACTATTCAACCTGGTGGAGGCTTTATAACGATGTGGGGCGTATATGAGACCCCTGATACGTCAAGATATGACTCACAGGTGATACGTTGAAACATCCCCTTAGAACAATTTATGAATTATTGTGCTAGGAAACCTCTTACGTTATTTGACTTTCAAACAGCTGAGCAAAACTGAACGTACTCAGACTTTTCTCTCTTTACTTATTCTGACCATCACTAAACTTACACAAAATATTTTTTTAGCGCAACGCAGTCTGACTTTCAATAATTCCTACAAAAGAATGGCCCTGACTAACAATAAACTATACCTTTCATCAATCGCGTACCTCACAAAAATCTTCGTTAGTCGAACTACTGCAATACAGCGAGCGCCAATACTGCCAGCTAAATAAAAGATCTAACTACTGAAGGCACTAACTACTGATAGACATAGAAAATGAAAGATTTTGATCGAGAACAAACAATGTATTATCTTAATAGTGTTTAAAAGTCATTATATATATATATATATATATATATATATATATATATATATATACTCCTGGAAATTGAAATAAGAACACCGTGAATTCATTGTCCCAGGAAGGGGAAACTTTATTGACACATTCCTGGGGTCAGATACATCACATGATCACACTGACAGAACCACAGGCACATAGACACAGGCAACAGAGCATGCACAATGTCGGCACTAGTGCAGTGTATATCCACCTTTCGCAGCAATGCAGGCTGCTATTCTCCCAAACATGCTCAATGGGGGACAGATCCGGAGATCTTGCTGGCCAGGATGGTTGACTTACACCTTCTAGAGCACGTTTGGTGGCACGGGATACATGCGGACGTGCATTGTCCTGTTGGAACAGCAAGTTCCCTTGCCGGTCTAGGAATGGTAGAACGGATGACGGTTCGTGCTGGACGTGCAGACCGCGTGAGATGACGCTTCATCCAGTCCCAAACATGCTCAATGGGGGACAGATCCGGAGATCTTGCTGGCCAGGGTAGTTGCCTTACACCTTCTAGAGCACGTTGGGTGGCACGGGATACACGCGGACGTGCATTGTCCTGTTGGAACAGCAAGTTCCCTTGCCGGTCTAGGAATGGTAGAACGATGGGTTCGATGACGGTTTGGATGTACCGTGCACTATTCAGTGTCCCCTCGACGATCACCAGAGGTGTACGGCCAGTGTAGGAGATCGCTCCCCAGACCATGATGCCAGGTGTTGGCCCTGTGTGCCTCGGTCGTATGCAGTCCTGATTGTGGCGCTCACCTGCAAGCGCCAAACACGCATACGACCATCATTGGCACCAAGGCAGAAGCGACTCTCATCGCTGAAGACGACACGTCTCCATTCGTTCCTCCATTCACGCCTGTCGCGACACCACTGGAGGCGGGCTGCACGATGTTGGGGCGTGAGCGGAAGACGGCCTAACGGTGTGCGGAACCGTAGCCCAGCTTCATGGAGACGGTTGCGAATGGTCCTCGCCGATACCCCAGGAGCAACAGTGTCCCTAATTTGCTGGGAAGTGGCGGTGCGGTCCCCTACGGCACTGCATAGGATCCTACGGTCTTGGCGTGCATCTGTGCGTCGCTGCGGTCCGGTCCCAGGTCGACGGGTACGTGCATCTTCCGCCGACCACTGGCGACAACATCGATGTACTGCGGAGACCTCACGCCCCACGTGTTGAGCAATTCGGCGGTACGTGCACCCGGCCTCCCGCATGCCCACTATACGCCCTCGTTCAAAGTCCGTCAACTGCACATACGGTTCACGTCCACGCTGTCGCGGCATGCTACCAGTGTTAAAGACTGCGATGGAGCTCTGTATGCCACGGCAAACTGGCTGACACTGACGGCGGTGGTGCACAAATGCTGCGCAACTAGCGCCATTCGACGGCCAACACCGCGGTTCCTGGTGTGTCCACTGTGCCGTGCGTGTGATCATTGCTTGTACATCCCTCTCGCAGTGTCCGGAGCAAGTATGGTGGGTCTGACACACCGGTGTCAATGTGTACTTTTTTTCCATTTCCGTTCATGATATCCAGTATTACAAATTTCGTTTTTCTGACAGACACACGTCCAGATCGTCCGCTCTCAAAACTCTGCCATCTCTCTCCCCACATCCACCATTGCTGGCGGCTCACCTCCAACTGCGCAACGCTACACGCTGTTCACATCCAAATGCCCAACACTACAATAGCAAATATTCCAATAATTAAAATCAGCCACAGACTGCACGTAGCACAGTCAGTGATTTTCATACAGAGTGCTACGTGGCGTTACCAACATAAAAATCTAAACAGCCTACTTACAACGTACGTAAGCATCCTGTCTGATTACCTGCATCCATTCATGTCCATTGTGCTCTCCGACGGACTTGGCCAGTTCCAGCAGGACAATGCGACACCCTTCCAGGAACACTATTCTGTGTTGAAATACTTCCACTGGCTACCAAACTCCCCAGACATGAACGTTATTGAGAATATTCAGGACGCCTTGCAACGTGCTTTTCAGAAGATATCTCCACCCCATCATGCTCTTACGGATTTATAGACAGCCCTGAAGGATTCATGGTGTCAGTTCCCTCGAGCACTACTTCAGACCTTAGTCGAGTCGATGCCACGTCGTGTTGCGCCACTTCTCTGTACTCGGGTGGGCCCTACACAATGTGAGGCAGGTGTACCAGTTTCATTGGCTTTCAGTATAAATGACTTTAGAAAAAGTCCAGGGATTGGCTTCAGGAGAACTGATTTTCAGATTTGCAAAGTAGACAGAAATGTGCTAAGTATAGATCAAAAATAATTATTCCATTTTTCTATGGCAAACAAATCTCGGAGTAGCCTCCCACATCCCATCTGTTAGAAGTAGACATATTTATTGTGAAGTCATTCATGTCACTATGGTTTATTTTTAAAACGAATAAATATTTTACAGGAGCCCGAAAATTGGTATCTCAATCGATACGGTCTTCCAATGTCTTGCAGGAGATCTATATGGTATCATTGACACTGTGGTCGAACACAATAACGTTTGCTGCTCAGAGCATTTGATGCTCGCCGTGGTCATGAAGCAAGATAGAACATATCACCGTATACACCCATACCACAAAAACTCGATTTCCAGGCTCAGGACAATTAGGAACTGATTATCTGGGTGTCCTGCGACTTAAGTTCACCCTCGTTGTTAGAAATCGGTGACAATAACATTAAATCACTTATTCAAGAGGCTCAGTCCATAAATGTGTGACATGATAGTAGCGAAAATCCCATTTCACACGATGGTAGTTGAAGTATTTGTGAAACTCGTAACAGAAGATTCGGAAACATTTTCCGGAATTCACTCCGTGGACAGCTTCCTTAAAACAACGCTAAGAGATCGCCCATGAGATTTACAAGTACCTTCATCTGCGAACAAATAATATAAAAGAGAGATTCTACGTTATTTTCATAGACCTTCCTCTATCACAAAATGTTATATTTTTAACCAGTTTAAAAACAGAAAAAATATTTGCTTAACTCTACTACGTCGCTAAAACAGTTTATTTTGAGACTTTTTACCTTTATTTAATGAAACAAATGAGAAAAATGTCTGTAAGATGTTAACAGTTTTATCCTTTAACTGTGATAACTTAATTTTCTGCAGTTTTCAATCAGTCTTTGCTGGCAATATGCGAAATAATACCGATGACAACGTGGAATAAATTTTCTGTGGTTCTAACATTTAACATTTGCGTTATTGAATTCTGATAGTCATAAGTTGAAAAATATTGAAAATTAATATAAAAATGTGAATATTATGAAATATTCGGTAACTTTAAAACGCTTGCGCGGCTGGAAAATATGAACCGATTTCATTCATTTTTTTACAGCTCACTGATTCACATATTTTCTGCAGTTGTACGACTTGAAAAAAATTGAAGTTTTTAGGCCCACTGTAAGCTACACGGTGGTTTTTGAAATACGTCTTCCTTTCGCGATGTTTCACAGTGCGAACAACCGCAGAAGCCCAGCCGAAATTTCCACGGATTCTGACAGTACTGGAGGTTTTATTTCTACAGACAGAGTGTGTTACCGCAGGAAATTTACCGTCCTTAGGCGCAGACGTTAGCCAGAATATTTTTTTGTTTTGTCCACAGCGAATTGAGTGTTGCTGCCGGCATATTTCCAGCGAAGCTGAGAAAGAACCCGTGTGCCGGTGGCGTTCTGGACGGTGAACGCGCTGGCCGGAACACGTCCCCATTGATTTTATCTGTCCAACACCTGTTCATGTATCGCTTGCCGATACCTTGCACATTCGACCACTACAACTCTCTACTGATGGATGTTGTAGCTGTAGTCTTTTGATGCACCTCTACGCTCTAGTCTACCCAGTTGTAATGGTTCTTTATTTACGTCACCATTACGGCACTCCAACCCCAGTTCTCGATACCAGTAATATCGTACTACTTTTCTGCGAAGTAACAGACATATTTTTGTGACAATATTCACATTTGGCTTTATTAATGTATAGGCACTGCACTCCGATGTATCGATACATTACAGTCATATGGTTCTTCAAAATGGTTCAAAGTGCTCTGAGCACTATCGGACTTAACATCTGAGGTCATCAGTCCCCTAGAACTTAGAACTACTTAAACCTAACTAACCTAAGGACATCACACACATCCATACCTGAGGCAGGATTCGAACCTGCAACCATAGCACTCGCGCGGTTCCGGACTGAAGCCACTAGACCCGCTCGGCCACGGCGGCTGGCTGATGTGGCTCTTGTGTGTATACATTTCTGTGAGACTGTCATAATCTTTGACTTACTTGTAACCGTTCTGGCGCGAATGAGCACAGAGCAGTCTTTGTTTCACTTTGCAGAAGTTAACTTGTTTTTTCGCTTTTTAAAAGAACAGTCAGGTCTAGTGTTCGATTAAAGTGGAAATTAAATATATGAAGATTGATACTAAACTGTTTTCTTGATGATGTGACAATTAAGAAGAAGTATATGTGAATTTACAAGTCAAAAATTATTTTCTACCATACATTTTCTGATCTCGGATTGTTTGATCATTAAAAGTTTCCTGAAAAACGCATTTGTTAGGTCTTCAAATACTGCTAAAATACAGATCTGGACCTTCTAGCAGTCAAAGTGGAATCAACCTAGAATCAACGAGATGAGCCGTAACAACTTCGATGAAATCTACGTGGGAATCCATTCAAAGTAAGTGCCAAAATTAATGACTTTTTTACAGTGACTTAATTATTTCCATTCTGACGATACCATTAAAAGTTAATAACTTCGTTGTTGCCCGATAAAGCGAACGTATGCTGCTTGGGCAACATTATTAATCTGATTTCCAACCTACTTTGCAAGTGGTGGTATTGTTAAACAGTGAACATCTCTGCACACCTACTGCAGGCTACATCCTCTTGAATCGGCTCTTCAATTTTAACCTCTGCAACTCCTTGTTTTACCATATTAAATACTCGTTGATTCCTCAGGATGTTCTATATCAACCGAGCCCTTCGTTAAGTCGCGTTGTGCCTAAATCTCTTTTCTTCCAAATTCTATTCTGTACCCCCTCATTCGTTATCCTACCTACCCAGCTACTTCTACCAGAACTCAATAACAACACACTGCAAAAGCTTCTTTAGCTCGTCTGTCTACTGTTTATCGACAGCATGTCACTTTAATGTAACCCTACACTACAGACAAATACTTTCTTTTAAAAGAATTTCTTGGACGTAATTTTATAGGCCTATGAGATGTTAAAATTTCCTTCTTTTTTTCAAAATGAATTCTTTGCTATTGAAAGCCTGCATTTTATATCCTCTCAACATCAGGCGTTATCTGTTATCTACCTGTGCAAATAGCGAAATTTACGAAGTTGTGAGGGAAGGTAATGCCTACGAATTTTTTATATGAAAACTCTTAAAACTTATGTAATAAAACAAAGATTAGAAACGCTCTACATCTTTATTCTTCATGTCTACACATTTATTTTTCAACATACGGTGGCGGCAAACACATTTCTTCCAAACAGAGACCAATTTGATGCCCTCATTGTAGAATGTCCGACTTTTTTTTTTTTTTTTTTTTTTTTTTTTTTTTTTTTTTTTTTTTTTTGCGCAGCTGCAATCTCAACTCAGCTTCGACGGGTCCATCACTATCAAAGTGAAATCCTCGATAGTGTTCCTTAAGTTCTGGAAAGAGATGAGAATCTGATCGGCCCAATTCGGGACTGTATGGAGGACGATCGATGACAGTGAATCAAAAGCGTCCGATTGCTGCAGGTGCTTTAGCTCTGGTGTTTGTTCTGGCATTGTCATTCTAAAGTAGAGGATACTCCACGTGTGAAGGAGCTCTGAGAATTCGAAATTCGATTACACCATGCTACGTTTTGCTCATCGACGTAGTTACGTTATACAGTTCCGTATTACATGCTACAATTTGGTGGCCGTAAGTGGCTGAGGCTGCAAATTCAGAGACGTGAAGAATAATAATGTAGAATGTTAGTGAAATTTATTGTATGTATTAAGCCTTAAAAGATTTAACAAAAAGATCGGAGGCATTGCTCTTCGCCATGGCCTCGCAATTGCTTCAGCACGCCAGCTCTTATTTGACTGCACTTCATTATGTTGTTGTTGTGGTCTTCAGTCCTGAGACTGGTCTGATGCAGCTCTCCATGCTACTCAATCCTGTGCAAGCTTCTTCATCTCCCAGTACTTACTGCAACCTATATCCTTCCGAATCTGCTTAGTGTATTCATCTCTTGGTCTCCCTCTACGATTTTTACCCCCCATGCTGCCCTCCAATGTTAAATTTGTGACCCCTTGATGCCTGAAAACATGTCCTACCAACCGGTCCCTTCTTTTTGTCAAGTTGTGCCACAAACTCCTCTTCTCCCTAATTCTATTCAATAACTCCTCATTAGTTATGTGATCTACCCACCCAATCTTCAACATTCTTCTGTAGCACCACATTTCGAAAGCTTCTATTCTCTTCTTGTCCAAACTATTTATCATCCATATTTCACTTCCATACAACGTTACACTACATACAAATTCTTTCAGAAACGACTTCCTGACACTTAAATCTATACTCGATGTTAACAAATTTCTCTTCTTCCGAAACGATTTCCTTGCCATTGCCAGTCTACATTTTATATCCTCTCCACTTCGACCATCATCAGTTATTTTACTCCCTAAATTGCAACACTCCTTTACTACTTTAAGTGTCTCATTTCGCAATCTAATCCTTTCCGGATCACTCGACTTAATTCGACTGCATTTCATTATCCTCGTTTTACTTTTGTTAATGTTCATCTTATAACCTCCTTGCAATGCACTGTCCATTCCGTTCAACTGCTCTTCCAAGTTCTTAGCTGTCTCTGACAGAATTACAATGTCATCGGCGAACCTCAAAGATTTTATTCCTTCTCCATGGATTTTAATTCCAACTCCGAATTTTTCTATTGTTTCCTTTACTGCTTGCTCAATATACAGATTGAATAATATCGGGGAGAGGCTACAACCCTGTCTTACTTCCTTCCCAACAACTGCTTCACTTTCATGTCCCTCGACTCTTATAACTGCCATTTGGTTTCTGTACGAATTGTAAATAGCCTTACGCTCCCTGTATTTCAACCCTGCCACCTTCAGAATTTGAAAGAGAGTATTCCAGTTAATATTGTCAAAAGCTTTCTCTAAGTCTACAAATCCTAGAAATGTAGGTTTGCCGTTTCTTAATGCTTCTTCTAAGATAAGTCGTAAGGTTAGTATTGCCTCAAGTGTTCCAACATTTCTGTTGAATGCAAACTGATCTTCCCCAAGGTCCGCTTCTACCAGTTTTTCCATTCGTCTGTAAATAATTCGCGTTATTATTTTGCAGTTGTGACTTATTAAACTCATAGTTCGGTAATTTTCACATCTGTCAACACCTGCTTTCTTTGGGAATGGAATCTTTATATTCTTCTTGAAGTCTGAGAGTATTTCGCCTTTCTCATACATCTTGCTCACCAGATGGTAGAGTTTTGTCAGGACTGGCTATCCCAAGGCCGTCAGTAGTTCTAATGGAATGTTCTCTACTCCCGGGGCCTTGTTTCGACTCAGGTCTTTCATTGCTCTGTCAAACTCTTCACGCAGTATCTTATCTCCCATTTCGTCTTCATCTACATCCTCTTCCATTTCCATAATATTGTCCTCAAGTGCATCGCCCTTGTATAAACCCTCTATATACTCCTTCCACCTTTCCGCCTTCCTTTCTTTGCTTAGAACTGGGCTGCCATCTGAGCTCTTGATATTCATACAAGTGGCTCTCTTTTCTCCAAAGGTCTCTAATTTTCCTGTAGGCAGTATCTATCATACCCCTAGTGAGATAAGCCTCTACATCCTTACATTTGTCCTCTAGCCATCCCTGCTTAGCCATTTAGCACTTCCTGTCGATCTCATTTTTGAGACGTTTGTCTTCCTTTTTGCCTGCTTCATTTACTGCATTTTTATATTTTTTACTTTCATCAATTAAATTCAATATCTCTTCTGTTACCCAAGGATTTCTACTAGCCCTCGTCTTTTTACCAACTTGATCTTCTGCTGCCTTCAGTACTTCATCCCTCAGAGCTACCCATTCTTCTTCTACTGTATTTCTTTCCTCCATTCCTGTCAATTGCTCCCTTATGCTCTCCCTGAAACTCTCTACAACCTCAGGTGCTTTCAGTTTATCCAGGTCCCATCTCCTTAAATTAGCACTTTTTTGTAGTTTCTTCAGTTTTAATCTACAGTTCATAACCAATAGATTGTGGTCAGAGTCCACATCTGCCCTGGAAATGTCTTACAATTTAAAACCTGATTCCTAAATCTCTGTCTTACCATTATATAATCTATCTGATACCTTTTAGTATCTCCAGGATTCTTCCATGTATAGAACCTTCTTTTATGATTCTTGAACCAAGTATTAGCTATGATTAAGTCATGCTCTGTGCAAAATTCTACCAGACGGCTTCCTCTTTCATTTCTTCCCCCCAATAAATATTCACCTACTATGTTTCCTTCTCTCCCTTTTCCTACTGACGAATTCCAGTCACCAATGACTATTATATTTTCGTCTCCCTTCACTACCTGCATAATTTCTTGTATCTCATCATACATTTCCTCAATTTCTTCGTCATCTGCAGAGCTAGTTGGCATATAAACTTGTACTACTGTAGTAGGCGTGGGCTTTGTGTCTATCTTGGCCACAATAATGCGTTCACTATGCTTTTTGTATAGCTTACCCGCACTCCTACTTTTTTATTCATTATTAAACCTGTTCCTGCATTACCCCTATTTGATTTTGTATTTATAATCCTGTATTCACCTGGCCAAAAGTCTTGTTCCTCCTACCACCGAACTTCACTAATTCCCACTATATATAACTTTAACCTATCCATTTCTCTTTTTAAATTTTCTAACCTACCTGCCCGATTAAGGGATCTGACGTTCTACACTCCGATCCGTAGAACGCCAGTTTTCTTTCTCCTGATAACGACGTCCTCTTGAGTAGTCTCCGCCCGGAGATCGAATGGGGGACTATTTTACCGCCGGAATATTTTACCCAAGAGGACGCCATCATCATTTAATCATACAGTAAAGCTGCATGCCCTCGGGAAAAATTACTGCTGTAGTTTCCCCTTGCTTTCATCCGTTGGCAGTACCAGCACAGCAAGGCCGTTTTGGTTAATGTTACAAGGCCAGATCAATCAATCATCCAGACTGTTGCCCCTGCAACTACTGAAAAGGCTGCTGCCCCTCTTCAGGAACCACACGTTTGTCTGGCCTCTCAACAGATACCCCTCCATTGTGGTAGCACCTACGGTACGGCCATCTGTATCGCTGAGACACGCAAACGTCCCCACCAAGGGTTAAAACTCGGTGTGCAAAAAATATGGTATTTCATATTTCCACGCGCTGTGGACCTTCTGGCTGGGGGTGGAAGAAAGCTCCAACAAATGGTAAACGAGATCAAAAGTAATGGGAAAGAGAAAAAAGAAAGTGGAAATAATTACAATGTAAGGAGATGAAGGGGTAAAAATAGCGCTGGATACCGAGGAAATGGACGTGTGGAAGATATTAAGAACCTACGAAATACATACAAAACGGTTTGAGAAGCCGCATAGCTAATAAATCGGAAATACCAGTGGTAAAACTGGAATCTTCTAAAGGAGGTAGTGCCGGTCTCCGACGGATGCGCTACACAGCACTGTCTTCAGAGGACTACGCACAACAGGCAGCACTGGTGTGACGCCTCGCATACAGTATTGTCAGACGCCTCCTAGATGGTGGTCATACCACGAAATACTTCTGCGCTAGACGTTTGCCACCACAGTGAATGTTGACAGACGGAGCTGTTTGATGTATACCCCAAATGGCTCACACGATGTCATTCGTACGCTGACTGCGTGATTTAAGCGAGCACACCCCGACACTCGGCCAGTATTCACCAATTCTCATCAGTTTCTGAAGTTCCATTTCAGTAATTTCAGTTCTTATAAAGTTGCCTATAAATTATCTGCTTTGCTGACCGGTCGGCGACGGAAGTCTACGCCAAGTGTAGAACGTAAATCAAAGTTAAATTCAAAATGAGAGCCTGAAAAATTTATGAGCAGTGCCTGCTGAACTTCAGATACATTAGACAGTAATCGTCTACTATGCTACGTTACATTAGGATCAGAACTTGACATCAGTAGATGCCGAGTGTATTTTGATGCACATTAATTTAATAAATGATCGTTACTGTGTTTCATGTGTTGCGTCTTGTAGATAGAGGGCAACAGGCATCTTCCATTTAGCTACGGATGTCTATGGCAGGGTATTCGCTTGCTCTGCCGTTCTGTTGGGGATATAGCTTTGGTGAAAACGACAGCTTGGTTTCTCTGGTGTGGTATGGAAATAGGAGTAAATCATTCTTGATTAAAGCGTTTTGTCTGTACAACACTGAAACTTGGAATATACCTAGGAGTGACCTGGAGAAGTTGGAGGCTGGAACAAAATTAAATGGTTAGACTGAACAACGAATTAAAGTGTGCTGAGTAGCTGGAAGAAGAAAGGCGACTGAACTGTAGATGTACGGACAAAGCATGAAGTAACTTTAAAAATAGATGTGGGAGCTTATGTCGAGGATGCGGCGGGGCGGGTCCTGCTCTGTCTAACCAAAAAGCAATCAGTCTATCTACCTGGATAGGTTTCACTTTCTATACCCCTTCACTCTTCGATGGTAGATGTTGGTTGAGCCGACAAAAGCGGCTTTGATGAAAATTTGCTAAGGCCATGTAACTGCAACCCATGGACAGTAGATGAAAGTTAGTTAAACTATAGAGCGTTCGGGATTCGTGCATGAGTCTTTTGAAAATCCGTCAAAAATTTCGTTTTTCTTGATTTACTGTCTTGAATAGAAGGAAACCGGCTATCAAATCACTATTTAATATCCCGTCATTAATTGTGACATGTTACTGGTTGTCTGTGTTTCAGGTTCACATCCGAAAGTAGCAAGAAGTTATCTAGTCCAACCACATATTTTAAAAGTCCTAAATATTCACTGATCTGCAAGTAGGCTTCTTGTCATGAAGTACTCGTCATAATGTCCCGTAATTTGCCGAAATACGGCTCGCGGAAGTTTATGTACGACTTGAAATGTCTACACGCGAAATCTCTTGACATAAATCACTTTCAAAGCTCAGACTTACACAATATGCGCAATACTGTTGTTGTCTTCCATCAACTACGCAAGAACTGATCAAACGCGTGGATTTATTTTCTTGTTACAAATCTGATCGCACTATTTAACATAGTTGTTTACCAGAAGGCGGCTCCCGAGCGTCTATATCGACTCATACAGCTGAGGCACCAAGACCTACTCAAACGTGCTGGAAATTCTGAATTCCTATCAGCTAGTGTGTTTAGCAACCAATCAGATGATCTCGAGCACTTCCATACTCGCGGCATTTCTATTGTCAGCCAATCAGATTACCGAAAGTAAGTTAAAGTAAGTTAGACAGGAAATCTCGTAAATCCGAAAATTCAATGAAAAAAGTTACGATCCTGTCCACAAAATAAATTACTAAAAAAATTTTACACCCATCGCCATTTCTGACTGCCCTTTACAAAATCAAGCTCACTCGAACATACTCACAAATTCACCTATTACACGCCAGCCGTTGTGGTCGAGCGGTTCTAAGCGCTTCAGTCCGGAACCGCGCTGCTGCTACGGTCTCAGGCTCGAATCCTGCCTCGGACATGGATGTTTGTGATGTCCTTAAGTTAGTTAGGTTTTGGTAGTTCTAAGTCTAGGGGACTGATGACGTCAGATGTTAAGTCCTATAGTGCTTAGAGTCATTTGAACCATTTGAATGACCTATTACACAACAACTTCGTTACGCTTACATTTACATAGTTTTAATAAGATATCACATTTTATCGTAACGTATGTTTCCCATTCACTCTCTCAGTCTCTCCAAAAGACTCACACAACCAAAACACAATGAAATAATAATTTTCCATTACACTGTTAGTTACGTCAGAAATCTTTGGCAATGAAACTAAAGAAAATTGCAGAAAATGATATTTTAACCTGTCCTCTTGGTTGTATTTCATTTGATACGGTAGATCAATACATTACAATCAATCACCGCTTTCACAATGCCAGCACGATTATTTTGTGTTAGGTAAAAATTTATATCTCCAAAAGTACTGTAGTTACTGATTCGAAATTTTAGCAGTTTTCTAGAAATCCATATATTTTGTCACACTAAGTATGCAAAAGATCGATTAATATTTAATCGGACTGCTTCAGATTCATATATAGTCTGTGTAACACGGCTCGCCCGCCCCAGTAGCGAGCGGCATCTGTGTGCACGTGACAATCAAAATCTCCTCTCCTCCTGGCTCTACGGCAAGCTACGTTTCCAGTGCAAGGTGACCACTCATAATAATTTGCCACGTTACAAGAATAATATACAGAAGAATGGAAAAGAAAATTGAGAATGCGCTAGGTGACGAACAGTTTAGCTTTAGGAAAAGTAAAGGCACGAGAGAGGCAATTCTGACGTTACGACTAATAATGGAAGCAAGGCTAAAGAAAAATCAAGGCACGTTCATCAGATTTGTCGACCTGTAAAAAGCGTGCGACAATATAAAATGGTGGAAACTGTTCAAGATTCTGAAAAAAGTAGGGGTAAGCTATAGGGAGAGATGGGTCATATTGTAACCTCCCCACAGAAAAATAAAATAATATGAATAATATTCTCATTTAGCGTAACTACCCAACAGTGAAAATATAATACAATGTGACAAACCTATCACCTTTCAATAATTGACAGTCAATGTAACCTGGTAAATTTTGGACGTCAGCAATGCTGCGTCATGGCCCTGATACAACATTCTGAATAAGCTGAAAAATCTTACCTTAATTAGGTTGCCGAATAACGCGTATATGTCTGCCCCTATAAGAAATTTTTCTGGCGCAGCTAAGTGCAATGCTGGCCTATAGATGTGTCTTATAAAAAAGGAAAGACCTGACTTTTCTTTTCAATAATCGGGATTGCCAAGGATTGGAGAAATTAGTGAATTCTTTAAATTGAGATAAATGTCAAAATTTACTTTTTATGAGAAAGATTATTGTTAACAGTTTTTTTTAAACATTTACATGGGACTTGAAGTAAGAATACTATATATGCGCTAGGCTGCTTTTACCTTATCCTACAACGCTCAGGCTCTGCCATCGCTGCACACGACCGGCCCAGCCAACACGATACACCAGACACGACTGCTCGCTAACAACAACTAACTGCTACTGCTACACAGTTCCCACAGCAGTCAATACTACTCTTTGGTCTCAGATTCTCTTCTGGCTTACATATCGCAGGCAGCGCGTGAGAAATACATCGAAATTACATCAGCTCGAGTGCGCTAGCAACAAATTCTTTAATTATGGACCTCTTACAATATACAATATGTACAACAACCAAGAGGGAATAATAAGAGTGGACGATCAAGAACGAAGTGCTCGTATTAAGAAGGGAGTAAGACAAGGCTGTACCCTTTCGCCCCTACGCTTCAATCTGTACATCGAGGAAGTAATGATGGAAATAAAAGAAAGGTTCAGGAGTGGAATTAAAATACAAGGTGAAAGGATATCAATGATACGATTCGCTGATGACATCGCTATCCTGAGTGAAAGTGACGAAGAATTAAATGATCTGCTGAACGGAATGAACAGTCTAATGAGTACACAGTATGGTTTAAGAGTAAATCGGAGAAAGACGAAGGTAATGAGAAGTAGTAGAAATGAGAACAGCGAGAAACTTAACATCAGGATTGATGGTCACGAAGTCAATGAAGTTAAGGAATTCTGCTACCTAGGCAGTAAAATAACCCTCCGACGGACGGAGCAAGGAGGACATCAAAAGGAGACTCGCTATGGCAAAAAAGACATTTCTGGCCAAGAGAAGTCTACTAATATCAATTACTGGCCTTAATTTGAGGAAGAAATTTCTGAGGATGTACGTCTGGAGTACAGCATTGTATGGTAGTGAAACATGGACTGTGGTAAACCCGGAACAGCGGAGAATCGAAGCATTTGAGATGTGGTGCTATAGACGATTGTTGAAAATTAGGAGGACTGATAAGGTAAGAAATGAGGAGGTTGTACGCAGAATCAGAGAGGAAAGGAATATGTGTAAAACACTGATAAGGAGAAAGGAAAGGATGATAGGACATGTGCTAAGACATGAGGGAATGACTTCCATGGTACTAGAGGGACCTGTAGAGGGTAAAAACTGTAGAGGAAAACAGAGATTGGAATACATCAAGCAAATAATTGAGGACGTAGGTTGCAAGTGCTACTCTGAGATGAAGAGGTTAGCACAGGAAAGGAATTCGTGGCGGGCCGCATCAAACCAGTCAGTGGATTGATGACAAAAAAAAAAGTAGAGAAGGGATGGACGCAGGAGATTTCAGATCCTGGATTAACGATGTTGAATGGGCTGGGAATCAGAGAATTTTCTAGCATACACACTGACCGACGTTGAGAGGTCCCATCGACCATTTCGCCCAGCCTTACAAGGAAAGGGTTGTAAAATATGTAATTAATTTATGATCCATATATAGGGTCCGACTATAAGAGAGATGACAAATTAAATGACTGTAATCACGGTTTGACTGCATACCAGTGGGTGAAGAAGGTAGACTCTATGTGTTTAAAAGTTATTAATCAAGCAGACAGGAAAGTGGAAACAAAAACAGGTCTAGCTTAGCATAAACAGATATTTACCGTGCCATATTTCTAGAAAATTGCAGGGAATGGGTGGGTATATTTAAGCCATATAATGTTCAGTCCGCATTCCAAGCGAAAAACATACTGAAATCCGGGTATGTATCATGTAACAAGAGTTTTTCGACAAGGTATAAAGTTTACACAGGATGTCACTCAGGCTTGGAAACTACGGTAAATATGTAACAGCCAAACGCTCGTAGGAAACAGGCCACCCGCTGAAAGGCACTGAAGAGGATTCAGAAGTGATGAACATAGTGAACAGAGGAAGGAAGCTTGACCTGCTTGATGACCTATAAATATCAATTCAATGATAATGTGATTAATGTGTAATGTCCCCTTAGAAAAATTAATGAATTACTGTGCTGGTAAACCCCTTACGTTATTTGATTTTCAAACAGCTGAGCAAAACTGAACGTACTCAGAATTTCTCTTTACTTATTCTGATCATCCCTAAACTGACACACAAAAGTTGTAGCGCAATGCAGTCTGCCTTTCAGTAATCCTTACAAAAGAATCGCCCTGACTAACAATGAATGACCTATACCTTTCGTGAATCAGTTAACTTCACAAAAATCTTCGTACTCGAACTACTACAATACAGCGAGCGCCAATGCTGCCAGTTAAATAAAAGATTCTAACTACTGGAGGCACTAACTACTGATAGGCATAGTTAGCAAATGAAAGATTTTGATAGAGAACTAACAATGTATTTACCTTAATAGTATTCAATATACATATCAGTTCGTGACATCCAGTCTTACAAATTTACTCTCTCTTATCGACACACGTCCAGATCATTCGCTCACAAAAATCCGCCATCTCACTCCCCACACCCACCACTGCTGGTGGCTCACCTCCAACTGAGCAACACTACGCGCTGTTCACATCCAACTGCCCAACACTACAATGGCGAGTATTCCAACAATGCCGACGAGCCACAGACTGCACACAACACAGCCAGTGATTTTCATACAGAGCGCTACGTGGCTTTACCAACATAAAAACCTAAACAACTTACTTACAAATGTACGAACGGAAGAGTGTGGTAACGTATTTCTCAGCGGTTTCACGGATCTTTTTTTGAATTGAACAATAGTAAAATACATGTGAGTTGTTTGCAAAGATAGCTATTGACAATGTTGTCTCTTCATGTCCGCAGTGACATCCCTGATACCGCGGAACGTTTGGTGACACAGTAAGGTCAGTCGCAGCCGTGTACTTGTCCACAGAATAAGCCTACGTAATGCAACGTTAAGCAGATGCGATCGTTGTTACCACTATATAAAAGGGAGCACTGTAATGAACGGTCGGTAGTATGAAAAAGCAAAGCAGAGTATCAGCCTTCACCCGTGTTACAATAAAACGAGGACTTTATTTTGTTACATTTATTTATTTATTCTTCATAATTACTGCATACTGTCCGAGAAGCTAATACATGCCATAAAGTTCACCTGTTCGTGGATCATAATAAATGTAATTATTTATAGCTGGAGCTCAATAAAAAAGTTTGATACGCAAAAATGCTAATACGGCAGCTACCTTTACCACTGAAAACTACGATAAAACCAACCAGTAGTACTACTCTTAGTACTACAGGACGAGTTCTATTTTTGTTCAGTTATATTTTTGCATATCTCAATTTTATTTCATTTCTTGACTATTTTGGGCTTTGTTTTAAGTACGCGTATGGGCAGGGTAAAACAAAGGCAGCCAGATGATGGGAGCTTGACTCTAAATTCGTAGCTTTGGTAGCGTTCCTTATACCTCCTTGCTGTATTATAAATAACGATAACAACTATCTTCACAACCGCTACCTCCTATGCTGAAGATAGATAATTTTATAATTTAATCCCTGATGTCTTAATACATCTCCTATCACCCTGTCGCTTCTTCTTCTATTCAGTTTTTTCTCGAAATACCTTTCCACGTCGCTTCTGTGGAAAATCTCAACATTTCTTAGCAATCCACCTCAAAGTTAGCACCCTTCTGTAACACTACATCTCAGTCGCTTAGATGCTCTTCTTTTCCCGTTTTCCCATAGTCCATGATAATCTTCTGCACAACGGTGTGCGCCTATAAATATTCCCAGAAATTTTTCTTCGCATTGTTATATATCATACTTGTTATATTTCATACAAGTAGCACCGAAGGCCCTCTTTGCCTTTACTAGTCTACTTCTTGTATCCACCTTGTTTCGTCCATTATGTGTTATTTTGCATCCAACGTAACATAATCCCCCCACTTCGTTTACAACATGGGCCACAATTTCAATAATTTTACCGTTCATCTTTATTCTACTCTCCCTCATTGCTCTCGTCTTTCATTGATTTGCTCAGCGTCTACGATCGGTACTCATTCTATTGTTAATTTCATCAACATCCTGTAATTTCAGTGAGGACAGCAATGTCAACAGTTAATCCTGTCACTGCTACCTTTTCACCCTGATTTTTAAACCCATTTCTGAACCTATTCTTTTCCTCATATCTTCCTCAACGTCCAGACTGAACAGTTGGAAGTATCCTTTTGAGAATAAACATCCTTCCTGAATGTCGACCGTAGGTGTTCAAGCTCCCTTTGGTGTAAGTCGGTTTTCATATTTTGTGCGCCGTATCTACCAAGGTTTTAATCACCCCTTTTTTCTGTCTGGGTGGTGGTTCGAATCTTTATGCAGGTAACTGTCAGAATGCATAGCTTTTCTGAGTTCTCTATGGCCCAAAGTCCAGTAATGTCGCTTGATAACAGACACATCCAAGAAATTCAGCTGGTCGTTATTCTCTGTTTCCATAGTAACTTGTATTTTCGGATTGGTGCTGTTGAGATTTATCAGGAAGACATTCAGTTCGTCTGCACCGTGTGTGCATACTACGGAAGTATCATCGACATAGTGCTACCACATGGCTGGTCTTTCACTTGCAGTGTGCAACGCCTATTGTTCAAAGTTCTCCATAAACAAATTGGCAACAGCCATACTAAGAGGACTGCCCGTAACTATCCCGTCAATCTGTCCATAAAAATCATTACTGAACTGAAAATAGGTCGTGATGAGGCATTGTTTGAATAACTCCACACTATCCGAGCCGTGCGCAGCTCTTGTTCGTGCCGTTTATTGCTTGACATATTGTCTTTGTGGTACTGCCGTGCGGTTTTTTATTTGAATTACGGGCGTTATAAGTTACTGGCTTGCCTGCTCATGAGTGGCAGCAGCAGCGCTTATCGATAAGAGCACTGTCGCACTATCTTTTGAGCGAAATGAGTGGGGACGACCTTGGTTGGTCGTTCGTTCGGTCGTCTCATCGGACTACGTGTATTTGGTCGCCGACCGCTTTTCGTCCTTGTTGTTCCACAATGACCGTTCTAGTATTGTTCGAAATGTTTGTGGAAATGTTTTCGCACAACCATATGTAGCTTGTGTGGTTTTGCCTGAGCAGTTATTTTAATGCCCGGCTGCTTGCTGGATTGAGTCGGTCGGTTGGGACTGAGCAACGAGGAAGTCTCTGCGGCGCGAGGTCAGGCCTGTACCGCTGGCAGCGTGCACACGCTGTCGGATTGTGAGGCGCTAACTGCGGGGGCTACGAAGTTCGTTGCCCACCGAACCTGGAAGCTGAAGTTGAGTGATCAGTTAACATGTTACGAAACCTCAACTGCTGTGACAACTCTTCGTAAATTGCCAGTTGTTGTTTCCCGGGATGTTCCAGCTAACAGCAACGTATGGCGTGTTTAAGTAGGCGAAATTTTGCAGCCATGGTCTTTAACTGTTAAAATGGTTGTTACTTATCAGTGAAGTGAACCAGCGGCATTTTCTTCCTTGTGACCGTTAACGCCCCACTTACCTGCCCTGGCTGTTAGTGCAATTTTCTGGCAGTGTGCTTTTCCTCACTGAGTTGGTGCTGTCTGGCATGGCGTGTAGTTCAACAATTTTTTAGTTGTTTGTTCATATTTTTTCTTAAGAGTAGTTATTGTGTTTTGACTGTTTGTAGATGCCAATTTTGAGAACACAGTGCTCCTGGTATCTTGGTCCTCGGCTGATGTTTTTCGTACGTACCGTTGGTCAGGCGGAAGGGAATTAATTAAGTTGTTGGTCGGTCCTTCTGCCGTCCCTGGGTCGGGTTGCCATCCGATTATTCGTTTGCAAAAACAGACATAATATCTTATGGGACAACAGCAATCAGTGATTTTATAATGTTACTTAAAATCCGTCTTGATTGCAAATTTTTTTTTTATTCATACGACCGGTTACGGTTCATTCAGAACCAACTTCAGATCTCATATTTCAGTTACAGGAGTAACCCGTCCAATTGCTGAATTTGGACGGGCTACTCCTGTAACTGAAATATCAGATCTGAATTTGGTTCTGAATGAACCGAAACCGGTCATATAAATAAAAAAAACGAAAAACAAATTGCAATCAAGACGGATTTTAAGTAACATCCGATTATTCAGCCTGTCTCATATGTCAGAGCTACCTCCTCAGGCCGACTCTTGGAGCGCTTCTGAGCAATACTGTTCTGTTGTTTTTAGACTGTGATTTTCATTTTAGTGTGATGTACTGTGGCCTTCTGCCATCTATTAATTTAGTTTGTTTTAATTTTAAATAAGGCCTTCAGGAAACTTAAATTAAGAATTTGAATTTGATTTGCTTAGTAACTAAAATTTTGAAAGTTTTATCTGTCGGAAATTCTTGTTATCTAGGCCCTAAGTCCTGAGTTGTTCTATGTCCAGAGCGTGGCCTTCAGCCGAGCTTTCACATGAAATGTTTTTAAGATAAGTCCTTTAGCCATCTTAAATAGAAATTTAAAAGACTGATTTCCTTAAAACTATTTTTTTAAAGTTTCCTCCATCTGAAATTCTTGTTATCCAGGCCCTAAGCCCTGAGTTGTTGATTGTCTTGTGTGTGGTCTTCAGCCGAGTATTTATGTGAAATACTTTTTTTTTAAATAAGGCCTTCAGCTGCGTATATTCTTTAAAACACTTTTTTAACTTGTGTTCATACCTTCAGCCGTTCTTCTTTTGAGTGTGGTTTTGAGCCTTCAGCCCAGGAGATATCACAAGTTTTTTTAACTAGGCCTTCAGCCATATTGTTTTTGTTTCATCCTTTTTAGGCAATGTGTCATTAAGTAGTTCTTAAGAAAATACAGTTTGTGTGTTTTCTGCAACTAACAGTAACTGATTACGGCCTCCCTCCACAACCATAACCTGATCCGCTCTATCCTCCTAAACCAGATTTCAGTTTGCTGGCAAAATATCGGCCATACACAACATCAAAACTGACAAGGATGTCACCTTGGCCGACGTGAATTTCTTTTAATTTGTCGATGAAATGATATGATCTTTTTAATATGACTATAAGTTACACCAACATAAAATTGCAGCAGTGAGGCAAGGTGTGTAGCTAACTCGTGAGTTGGAGAACTTATATCACTTACAATAGGCCTCAAAGGAATCTATGGCTTGTGCAGCCTGGCTAGTCCACAGAAACTAGACAGGTACGAGTCGATGCTTATTCTTCCTTTCATGTTGTATTAGAAATTGAAATATAATTTCATTGTGCGTTAACGTATAATTTCACTGTGTAGTAACGTGTAATTTAATTGTTTGTTAACGTTCTTTGTGCTACAGTTGTAATGGCGTATAGTGATTTTTTGTTTGTTTGTGAGTAATGTGATATAAAAGTTTATCGTACGTTTTTTTTTCTGATATCCTGTCACGGTTATAACAGTTACTGAAGTATGTTCTTTATGTTACACTGAACGTAGCATGGCTGTCTGAAATCTCACACTCTGAAAATGAAGGAAATTCGCGCAGTGGAAATAGCGCTGCTTCTGATATTCCGAAACACAAATCAGCCTCAGGCGGACGGGCGTGGTGCGTAAACCAACGCACGCGCCTCGCTGTCTCCTGCAGCGACGCCTTGTCAAAGCAGTTACGGCGTCGAGGTTATAAGTTTCCTGTTACGCGCTGAATTCTGCTGCTGACGCTGCTGCGTTCTGTCCGGTAATCGAGGCTGTGAGACTATATTACGTGTGCCGGCGGGAAAGCTAACCTCCATCACTGTAATCATGGACAGGTGTCGCTGTAAATCGTATTCTGTCTTGCTAACGTACGACATGATTAAGGCTGTTACATCGAATGGGCTAGTGCCGTTTCTGAGTCCGAAAATCATTAGCATTATTTAAATATTTATAAATACCGGGACCAAATAATTGATCCTTACATTTATAACTATCCACAAAAATGTGACCATATGGCCTATATTAGCTTTCTCGATAATATGTGAGCCGTGCAGGCCCCAGCTTATGCGTCACTGTTATGTTACTCTGCATTTGGTTTCCTGCAGTTGTTGCGGTTATGTCGTGGTTCTTCCTCTGCCTAAGTGTGGCAGCAGCGGTGTGTATCGATATTCGTACCTTGTACTATCTTTGGTCTGGCTTTGGTGTGCAGCAGTCGGTTGGTCGTTGTGGATCAGCCAGGAAATCTCCGCTCGGCGCAGTGGGCCGTGCCCGCTGGCGGTCTCTACGCAGTGTCGGAACGTGTGGGAGCTGTTCCGATTGCTACGGGGTTCGTGGCTCAACGGCCCCGGACATTAAAATTTAGTGGTAATTTAATTACCTAGGCAGACTGTTCACATTGTGCCGTTGGTTTTCATGGATGGCTGTTTGGAGTATTCCCGTGAGCAACAGCGAGTGTTCGAGTTGACGAAAGTTTGGCCACCATCTGGTGGAGTTTAACTGTATTTTGGTAATTCAAAGTCCAAATGCACCAGCGGAATTTTCTGCCTCGTGGCTCTTAGCGTTCCTGTTACCTGCCATGGCCGCTGACGTAAAATTCAGGCAGTGTCCTTTCCTCAGCGTGTTGCCGCTGTCCAGCGCGCGTGTGTAGTTTTGACAGGTTATGCATACTTGGATGTGGGCGGCTACGCCTTTTCCGTTTTGGCTTTGGAGTTCCTTGTGCACTGGGCGGGTAAAAGTAAGTCATCTTGTCGGTGGTTCAGTAGACTGTCTCTTGGTTGGACAGCCTGCGGATTGGATATAGTTGAGCCGACTACCTGTCTCTCCTAAGCGAACGATAATATTTCAAGTTCAGACCGACCCCCGGAAACTTCTGAGCGCCGCTGGCTGTACTGCCTTTTTCTTATTGGTGTTTGATTCTGTATTTTAATGGCTTATAGCCGATGGTTTGAATTTGTATGCTTTTAGTTGGGTTTTAAGTAATGGGCCTTCAGCCTCTTTAAAATTGAAAGTTCCTTACTTGTCAAGTCTTCATTGTTTGGGCATTCAGCCTCATTTAAAATATTTTCTTGGGTAAAGCTTTGGGCCTTCTGCCTTTTGAAAGTTTAATGGAGTTGTGTTTTCCAATAATGGGGCTTCAGCCACTTTAAAATTTCATTTCTTACTTATTAAATCTTAGATTGTTTGGGCCTTCAGCCTGTTTAAAATATTGTTTGAAGATAAAGCTCTGGGACTTTTGCATACTAATTTTTTTTAGTTGTTTTAAGTAATCGGCCTTCAGCCGTTTTTAAATTACAGTTCTTGTCTTTAACGTTTCACACTGTGTGGGGCCTTCAGTCTAATTGAAGATAAGGCCTTCTCCTTTGTGTTTTTTAATTAATTTTACATGTAGTCTTAAATTATGGGCCTTCAGCCGTCTTTAAAATAAACTTGTTTACCTGTCAAGTGTTAGATTTGTTGGGCGTTCAGCCAAGTTATAGAACTTACTTACGTGAGGCCTTCTGCCTTCGAGATATTCTGTTTTGAGTCTGAATTTTAAGTTAAATTTAAGTCGTTGTGCTCATTAGGCGTAAGATAGTGTGGCCTATTCAGCCAATAACTAAGTTCCAAAATCTTTGCTCCGTTGTTTGGACAACTAAATAATGTTATATGTGTTTGAGTGTAACTGACAGCCCCCTTTTGGCCCCTCTTCCACAATTCCAACTACCTGTTCTGTCCTTCGTATTTAAGCAGGGCGTCTCAATATGTTGTAATGTGAAGAATAAATAGATAAATAAATCTTCCTACATTAGCGAGGATATGAAGAAATTTTCACGTTTTCAACATGATGGAGTACCATAGGACTAGTAGCGGTATGTAAGAGAATTTCTTGGTAATGAGTTGTCTCAATGATGGATCGACAATAATTGACATACGGATCTCGTACAGAATCACTCGCGTCCAAAGTATCCTGATCTATCAGTGTGATACTACTCGCCACGGTGTAACAAAGACTGCAATGTGTCTTTGCTTTTAAACAATAATTTACCTTCTGTGTTGTATAAAATTACTTGCAGTCACTGTGGAAATGTAAATTTCGGGCAGACGAGCTTAACGTAACATCAGAGAATGTGGAGACAAGAACCGACAGATTTATACTGTGCGGAAAATATTTGAACTGAAAACCATCTAGACGTTTTACACGTCGTTAAAGAAAGCATGAAGGTAACACTTGTAAACACTTGTAATCAATGAACATATAGCACAGAATGGGAATTTAGTTTCAGATGACCACACGGAATATCGTTTTCAGTGGTAAAAGGGTGCGGCTGAACTTAGAGATAACAAGTCTAGTTGTCTCAAGTGTAACATAATAACCCTTATCATACCACTGCATGTCCTTATCAGCGACGCTGAGATAAGATCGTTATGTGTCTCAGAATTGGTACTGCCATTCAACTTAGTATTTATCAGTAACTACCGCACACTATAAAATCAGATTTCCAGCCATTTAACTCCTGAATAAGGTAAACCTGAAAGATACTACACTGAAACACTATGTCACAGACAAAGATCTTGAACAACATAAGTTTACAGTATAAAACAACCTACACATTACTCATTTATAACATTAACATTTTATCAGAACTCAGCAGTATTCAAGAGAAATACCATTCTTCAAGAGATGACCGCACATTTAAAATTTCTCTACCGAATATTAGTGCCTGACCTTGGGACACAATTCAAATAACAAATAATAAGGCAGGGCGGTTATAATTAAACGATCGCTATTTGAGAGGGTTCCCATGAAAAACGCTAATGGAAATTTTTTTAAGGATATGTGGAAGCGAAATAACGAATAAACTATTGAAGAAAACACGTTTTAACATCCACATTAGAGGGTACAGATCTCGTGACCTTGGTGGAGATTAGACAGTGATGCGGTTGCTTTTGGGAGTGGCGACGGCGACCTGCCCCACAAGTTGTCGAAGAAGATACTGTTGCCACTAAGATTTAAAAGAAATTCCATTCTTCATGAGATGGTCGTCCATTGAAGTTTTTCTTCGCAGTGCTAGCAGCTGACCTTAGAAAACAGCAAAAATAAAAATAATAATACAGGGTGGTTATAATTAAACTTTCGCTGTTTGAGAGGGTTCCCGAGAAAAAAATAATGATCGCAGGACAATGGCACTTTGTGAAATCATTTATAGAGACAAGCTCAAGAGTAGTAACGAATAAACCATTGAAGGAAATACATTTTAATTTCCACATGAGAGCGTTGAAATTTGGTGACCTTGGTGGTGAACGGTCAATAATTCGGTTTGCTCCTAAGAGAGGCCGACAGTCAGCTGCACCAAAAACTGTCGAAGAAGTTACTGTTGCCATAGGCGAGAATGCTGGACGCAAAGTGCGATCTTCAAAAAATGCACGGACTGTGTCACGACAGCTCAAAATTCCATGACCTGCCGTTCGAAAAGTGCTGCAAACAACTGTGAAATGGTAGCCGTACAAATTCTAAGTTACTCACCAACATTTGCCACGTGACGCAGACATACGGGTAGACGTCCCTCTTACGTTTCTTCAAGGGTAATAGATGGTGACACGCGACCTTGGAACATTTTGTGGAGTGATGGAGCACACTTTTCTCTCATTGTGTCAGTGAACACTCACACTGGGGATCGTCACCGTCAACGAATGTTCATGAAGTTCCCATACATAATAAACTCGCCACTGTGTGGGTTGGCTTCATGGTCCAATTTTCTTTGAGGAACTCGGACAAGATGGATGAAAAACATGCAGCGTGTTACAATGATCGGCTTTCGCGAACATGTGATCTCTGCTCTGTGGGAGAGTAGTGCTTTGAACTAAACTGTTTTGGTGCAATGGGGAGCTCCACGTCACATTGCTTGTGAGATCACTAGATTAGTCCGCTCCGTAACACATTTAGAGAAAACCGAATCATTCGATGATCGTTCCAAATTGCGTAACTACCAAGGTCAAGAGAGTTGTTCCATGATCACTTGTATTTGAAGCGAACCATTTCAAGTAGCAACTGTGTCGCTAGACTAAACAGCCGGGAAATTCAGTGGAGCGGTGCCGTGTCGATCACAGCAAGATGTTATGGTTAAGCAGACGGAACTCTGGGACACAGTGTCAACTCATACAATGTTTTATAATCAGCCCAAAATTTGTCACAACTCTTCACAGAGGAGTAACCTCTTAGGGTTCTTGGTTCATACAGTACATTTTGTGTCGTATTACGACCTTCTTCCTAGGCGAGGTTACCGTTACTCTGAAAAACAAATAGATAATGCATTGTGGTCAAAGCGAAATCAATCCAGAGCAGGAAATTAAGATGTTGAGGCGCTCAATGTATATTGCCATATTTTGGGGGCATGTCTTGAGGGAATCGAAGTATTCTCAAGACTTGCTACCACCTGAGAAACTGAGGAATCTGCTATTTCTCTTTAGGAAACATACGTAAGTCGTAGACTACGCAGAATTGTCGCATTGTGCAAGAAAGCTGTGTTGAACACCTATACACACGCCTGAGTCAAACTGACAAAGCAGCAGTAGAGAAATCTCGTCTAAATAGAGTGCATCCTATGTTTTATGAGAAAGAAAGAAATTTTTAGCTCAGCGTTGTTTTTCTGGGTTTCGTTTTGTTAAGATAGCCATTCATATTCGACAGCAGACATTTTCATCAACAGAGATGCTGGATTTCAGCTAAACACTGCGTGGAATCCAATGCTGGCTGCTATTAAATTGAAACTGCAGAAAAAAGAATCACCAATTTCAGGCTTGACGCAGGGTTTTTCTCGGTTTTAATTCAGCTTTTAGCTACAGAAACGTACGTCAACAGAGGCGTTCTTCGAGGATGGGACGCTGTTAGCGCTATTTTCGTCCAACCGTAAGAGCTTTTGCACGCATGCGTAGTTCTTTCTCGTGGACCAAATAAATAAGAACACCGCTGCGCGAATCTCATCCATGACTAGTCCTCTTCATCGTCTACACTTCGAGGTTTACGCACTTTCGCTTCTGGCGTCTTCACGTTTCTCTGTCACCCATTTATGGATTTTCCTAGGTCCCTTCTTACTCTTAGCTGCTAAAGCATGGCCTGAGCCGGGATTCTCTCTTCACTCATTCTTTGTAAGTCTTCTTTTCCTATAAGTTTATTTACTTAAATCTTTCCATTAATCAATCAAATGTCGAATGTCTCTGAGCACCATGGGACTTAACATCTGAGGTCATCAGTCCCCTAGAACTTAGAACTACTTAAATCTAACTAACCTAAAGACATCACACACATACATGCCCGAGGCAGGATTCGAACTTGCGGCCGTAGCGGTCCCGCGGTTCCAGATTGAAGCGACTAGAACCGCTCGGCTATTCAGGCCGGCATTAATTAATCTGTTAAGCATTGTGTGGAAGAATGCGAGTTTGTGGGCTTTTCAATGACATGAGTGTGCGTTAATATTGTAAACATCTAGTAATTCCTAATATCTTCATATCTTATATGCTCTTCCCTACCAACAAATCTAATTTTCCTGGGAAATTCCATTTCTGCTGGCTGTAGTTTACATTTATTACATTCTTTAGCGATCTATGACTTACATACAGCAGTACAGATGCAGCTACGCCATTTGTAGCTCACATAAATTTTTTTTCAAAATTATTATATCATCTGCAAACATAAGAATATTAACGTAATTATTTCTATTAATCGTTATACACTGATTTACGTCTTGTCTCCAGTTGTTAATCATTTTTTATATCATTAATGCATGGCAATTAAATAAGGTTATTGACAGGCTACATCCTCGTTTAAATCCCATGTGGTAGTAATGTCTTCAGTTTTATTAGTGTCAGTTTTACTGATCATTTTTGTGTCCTTGTGTAAGCTTTTCATAGCTTCAGTAAGATGCATAGGATATCCAGCTTTAGTCATTATTACCGTATGTGTCTCTAAGCTGAAGCGTCGTCGTTTCTCTAAAATTATTTTTTTGATAAATATGTTATCACTGTAAGAACGGCCTTTCTGGAAAGAGCTTCCAAAAAAAATGTGTGTGAAATCTTATGGGACTCAACTGCTAAGGTCATCAGTCCCTAAGCTTACACACTACTTAACCTTAATTATCCTAACGACAAACATACACACCCATGCCCGAGGGAGGACTCGAACCCCTGCCGGGACCAGCCACACAGTCCATGACTGCAGCTCGAAACAGCTTCATTTTTCTAATTGGAGAGTCTCTGTTATGGTTATTATGTTCCCAAATTTGGTATTGGCCGGCTGCGGTGGCCGAGCGGTTCTAGGCGCTACAGTCTGGAGCTGTTTGACCGCTACGGTCGCAGGTTAGAATCCTGCCTCGGGCATGGATGTGTGTGATGTCCTTAGGTTAGTTAGGTTTAAGTAGTTCTAAGTTCTAGGGGATTGATAACCTCAGAAGTTAAGTCCCATAGAGTTCAGAGCCATTCGAACCATTTGCTATTAGTTGTGTTTACGAGGATCTTCACTGATATTCCTCTGAATGACACAATTTCAGAAATATTCAAATAGTTCACTATTGTGCACCAGTGGCAACATACTTTAAATGAATATAACAAAGAATTGCAGAAAATAGCACAATTACCTGACGATATTGAAAAGTTGCTTCGTAGAAATTTTTTTAGGGTTCTACAACGTTATCTGGCTGCAAATCCATGAAGTATATTTGCAACAAATCCGTCGAGAAACCCTCAAAAAGTCACGAAACTATTTTTATAGTTTCTAACAACTGTTGAAACGTTTGGATAAGTTCGTCGCAGAGGATAAGTATAATTTTGTATGTGTTGTCTGAAATATAAAATTTGTAACGAAATAATTTTCGGTAGTTTTTGTAGCCACCTCGAATGAGCATATAGGACGCAGTTCAGGACGAGGGAAATCTTTATAAGTCACATTTTCCTCACAAAGCTAGAAGCTAAAGTCTTTGAGTGTAAAAGACTCCATTCCAAGGGGCCAGTAAAACCTTTTTGTGCACCAGAGTTCTTTCCTGTTTGCACCTGATCGTGTGAGTCGTCCGTTATTTTTTTAAATTTATGACTGCCAGTAAGGGCTCGCATTTCGTTACCTCTGCTGCAAAAAGTGTCTACGATACACATACGACCGCTACAGGCCCCCACAACCGAATTTAACAACCCATAAATACGCGATTCAATTTTCCCCTGTCCTGGCTGCTTCTATAAAAATTCTTTACACAAGCTGTTTTTCAAGCCTCGGAAGGCGAACTAAAAGACTTTTCCTCAGACTCTTTTAGCTCTGAAGTATAATAAATTGCGTTACAAGAAATAACAGATGCATTTTTGTTAAAACTTGCCGCCACATCCACAGTGCGGAAAGCACTCATGGCATGTCTTGTGAATCAGTGGGTTCCTGACGGAGTGAATTTAATCATGATAAAACTGTTGCAAATATTATTATCCCAGTTATTACAGATTACTTAAATCTCTCCTTCGTTAGTGGAGCATATCGTACTGAGTAAAAGCAAACTTAAATCATCCAGTGCTGACGAACCATACCCCAATATCACCAGATGATGAAACTCTGGTCAGCATGTTAGTTGCGGTATCTAAAGCCTTGGAGTACGTGGGTTATGAAAGTCTAATGTAAAACCTATTACAGGTACGATAAATATCAAACAAGCTTCTTCAAACATCACAGCACGGTAACTAAATTAATCAAAGTCACTGACGACATTTAACATTCAATTGACAGATTGATTTCAGCGATTTTAATTATTTAGATTTCAATATGTTACTTATTGTAAAAAGGAGAAGAATTTCTCGAACAGTACGAAGTTGCTGTTCAACAGCTGCCTTATAACTAGATATCAACGCGTTCTCTATAAGTGAGAGGCAACGATCTTGCCGCATTGGATACACTGGTTCTTATGAGATCACCGAAGTTAAACTCTGCCGGGCGTGGCCGGCACTTGGATGGGTGACCATCCAGCCACCATGCGCTGTTTCCATTTTTCGGTGTGCACTCAGCCACGTGATGTCAATTGAGGAGCTACTCGACCGAATAGTAGCGACTCCAGTCAAAAAAAAAAAAAAAAAAAAAAAAAAAAAAATCATAACGACCGAGAGAGCGGTGTGCTGACCACACGCCCCTCCTATCCGCATCCTGAATTGAGGATGACCCGGCGGTCGGATTCTTCCGACGGGCCACTTGTGGCCTGAAGACGGAGTGCCTACTATTCTATGAATAAGAGAGGTCGTCATGTAAACATGTTCTCTCACGAGTTCTTCAGGATACAGCCCTTTCTCCATGCCATTCATTCTGTATAACAGTGATTTACTCCCGTCATAAGAAGTCACCTTCCTTCTGCCAACGGCCTTGTCAAAGATGGCAGAGGTGCGGACAGAGGTCCGCAGCTCGTGGTCGTGCGGTAGCGTTTTCGCTTCCCACGTCCGGGTTCGATTCCCGACGGGGTCAGGAATTTTCTCTGCCTCATGATGACTGGGTGTTGTGTGCTGATCTTAGGTTAGTTAGGTTTAAGTAGTTCTAAGTTCTAGGGGACTGATGAGCATAGATGTTAAGTCCCATAGTGCTCAGAGCCATTTTGTTTTGCGGACAGAGCTTCTGGGACTCTCTTATTCTAGGGGTGGAAAACTGCCACTAAAGGCGGACGAATCAACGGCATGATGATGCAGAAGGCAATGGAAACCACTGCAATAAAGACACATAACGTGTATCTACAGGACATGTGACTTGTAACTGAAAAGTGTCATGATGATCTCTCCATTGGAAAAATATTACGGAACAGTCCCCCATTAGGACCCCTGGGAGGGGACTGCCAGATTACACTATGGTCAGACAGAGATTGCGAAATCAGTTACTGGATTGTAAGGCATACCGACGAGCAGATATAGACTCAGATTACAATATATTACTGATAAAGAGTAGGATGTAGTTTAAGACATAAAACAGGAAGAATCAGTATGCAAAGAATACAGAAGTACTAAGGAATAAAGAGATATGCTTGCAGTTCCCTGAGGCTCTAGACACAGCGATAAGGAATAGCTCAGCAGCAGTACAGTAGAGGAGGAATGGACATTAAGGGCCATCACAGAAGCTGGAAAGAAAAACATAGGTTCAAGGAACGTAACTGCGAACAAACCATGGGTAACAGAAGAAATACCTCATTTAGTCGATGAAAGGAGGAACTACAAAAATGTTCTGGGAAATTCAGGACTACAGAAATACATGTCACTGAGGAATGCAATAAATAGGAAGTGCCATTGTATGGCAGTGGAACATGGACCGGGGAAAAACCTGAACGGTAGAGAATCGAAGGTGCTACAGACGAATGTAGAAAAGTAGGTGGACTGATAAGGTAAGGAATGAGGAGATTCTGCACTAGAATCGGAGGCGACTGGAATATGTGGAAAACACTGATAAGGAGAAGGGACAGGATGATAGGACATATGTTAAGACATGAGGGAATGACTTCCATGGTACCAGAGGGAGCTGTAGAGGGCAAAAACTGTAGAGGAGGACAGAGATTGGAATACGTCAAGCAAATAATTGAGGACTTAGGTTGTAAGTCCTACTGTGAGATGAAGAGATTGGCACAGGGCAGAAATTCCTGGCGGATCACATCAAACCAGTCAGAAGACTGATGGCCCAAAAAGAAATCGATTACATTTTGTACCACGGTTTTGTACATATCACTTATATGGGATGACTTCGAGTAGTCCTAAGCACTAGACCTAACGTGCTGCCTGGGTCTTAAATATAACTTCAAGAAATAACAAGGCATCTTCACATCACATCGAAAGTCGATCAGTGAAAGTTTTCGTGAGGCAACTTGGTGGAACAACATAATTATAAATCAAAATAACAGTATTGTCTAAGTTCTACACAATGAATTTTTTTTGTTAACTGGCTTTTGGCCATAATCAGAGCTTATCTACCGACGTCAAAAAAGTACAAGATGCTACTCATTGAGCGTCAGGCATGATCACAGATTACATGTCATTTTTAACAGTGCAGTGGTAATGTAATTAAAAGCTACAATTTAAATACTAAATAATAGAGAAGGAGAAAGACATAAAAACAGTAACATTAATTTCGAAAAAAATGCCGGCACAGAAATTTACATTACATTCAAAACCACAATAAAATAAATTTAATACTTCAGAAGAATACTAAAGGAAACGTCAAGAGGGATTAGATACGGAAAGTGATGCAGAAACAGAGTAAAATATAGAACTGAGGCTTATAACTACAGAATATACGAGTACATAGACAATCAAAATAAAATAAATAAATGCCCAAAAAATGGTGGTTTGGAATGCTATAGACAATGTGAAAAGCTTTGGTAAAGTGTGAAGAATGAGTTTAGAAGAGATACACCCTGATGGAACCAAATTAAGCTATCACAAAACAGCGAAAGATCTTTGCCTTATCTTAGACGTGTATTTAAATTGAGAATATCTAGCTGTCACAGTAAATCTCTGTCTTTTCTGATTGGATTCCTCAATTTCAAAAAATATTTGCACCAATAATAAAACAAATCTTTTACTACTTCTTTGTAGTTCAAAGCTATATAAATCACGAAAACTCCAGATGCTGCGAGCTAGCCATGAACACCTTTGGAAGATCTGTGTGAGACATTCGATTGTTTGGTCACTTCAGAACGTCGTGGATGCGACACGACAGACTCGGTCGTCAGTCACTAACTGAAATACGAGGTCTGTAAATCCAGCATCTTAAGGTGCGTTTCTACCTGTGGATCTTTACGTGGGTGCAAGCAGCGGTTTCATGAAAAGGCAAGAACACCCCTTATTCTTACCTGTTTCTGTTTTCTTGCCCCCATTTGTTTACCCGCCGCTGGTGTGGCCGAGCGATTCTAGGTGCTTCACTCTGGAATCGCGCGACCGCTACGGTCGCAGGTTCGAATCCTGCTTCGGGCATGGATGTGTTAGGTTAGTTAGGTTTAAGTAGTTTTCTAGGGGACTGATGACCTCAGATGTTAAGTCCTATAGTGCTCAGAGCCATTTGAACCGTCTGTTTACCTTAACCTATTCTCCAGCCAGCTCAACTTAATGTCCAGATCTGATCCCTTTTACATAACTGCCATACATTTCTGTTTCTGTTGTTGCTTCGTGTAGTGTTAAATATACTGAAACTACTATTTTACATATTAATGGCTATATATATTGTCATTAGCGTTTATATCAAGTGCTACGCATGTTGCAATGATTGTAACATTCGTTATTATTACTATATTGATTATTATTGTTATTACTATTATTAGAGAAGAAGGTCCAAATGTGGTGTAAGTATGTGCTAGGAGGCGTGGGGGCGCCGAAAGTGCTGCCATCTGGCCATCTGGCCGTCCTCCAGCAATAGGACTGAAAACAACTGGTTGTGCCAACGCATGATGTTTGGCTGCAGTGAGATTTTGCGCGTTAAAACCTCGATTCTATGGATTGCCCTCTATCGACAGGTATGTGCTTAACCATTGTTTTTAGAATTTGAATGGCTCTACATGCAATTCTTTTGAGGAACTGTATTACTGATATATTAAAGTATCTCTTTCCCAGTTTTCATTATTGTATTTGTATTTCGTAATGACCGTTAAGGCCACGTTGCAAACACCACAGTGTTGTCCAAATATGGCTTACCATGAAGTCTCTAACTATAACCTAGCCCATATTAAGAGCAATTTTAGTTGAAATCTATTCAATATTTGTTTTTTAGGATGCTACGTAACAAGCCTAAATACCAAGCATGGGTAAAAGGAAGACGTAGGACTCTTTGAAGATGGCTGAAGCCATCATTGCTGTGAGGGTGAAGAAAATGGGAACTGTAAAGGCTGCAAAAGTATATGATGTTCCTCTCTCTACCCTGCAGACTTTACGTAAGAAAACAGATCTTATATCAGTTACTGCTCTCAGCGCTAAGTTAGGTGGGTCTTCTATTTTAGGACCACGAGAATGACATCAAAGCACCTTTCACCACTATCACAGCTGGTAGGAGCTGGTCAGACCTTCTTCTGAATTGTCATTCTTCTAGACTGTCGATCGATCCTGAGCCAAGACACAGAAACTCCAACGGTAAACCTACCAACAAATCGACGATTATACTCTGGTCAGCCACGAACGTTATTTGAATTTCCTCTGGAGATTCCTTCCTCATCATGTGCACAACCAGATACTTCGTCTCTGTTAGCCATTTTGACATTTCACCACCACCAACAATTGCAAAGGAAACCAGCAGTAGAGGTCTGCAAAACATTGCTTGACTCTAGGATCACAGCACAAGGATGAGTTCAAAAGTTCCTTGGATAGGTCACTGTAGAGGAAGAGATAGCTGTCTCTTTTCCTGATCAAAAATTGAAGCAAATTCAAAAATCGAATAAAGAATGGAAGTGAAACAACAAGAATATATTGAAGAAAAAGAAAGTGGTCCTATCGTCGTCTGATGATCAGGATAAGCCTACCATAGACGACGAGGAAAGTGATTTCGAGATTTCTGAAGACGGCACTCATTCTGAGACAGATGCATCGTGCATATTCTGCAACGGCCCGTTTTTAGTGGGCGCCAACGGAGTAATCTGGAGTCAAGTGTGCCACGCGGGATTAGCCGAGCGGTCGAGGGCGCTGCAGTCATGGACTTTGCGGCTGGTCCTGGCCGATTTTCGAGTCCTCCCTCCGGCATGAGTGTGTGTTTTTGTCCTTAGGGTAATTTAAGTTAAGTAGTGTGTAAGCTTAGGGACTGGTGACTTTAGCAGTTAAGTCCCATAAGATTTCACACACATTTGATTTTTTTTGGATTCAGTGTATCTAGTGCCGAATGTGCAGGGAAGCACAATATTTGTGATTATTCCCAATAAACTTTCATTTCGGACTTGTTTATAAATGTTTTTTTCCTTCATTTTAAAGGTAGCCCATATTTGGACTCAAGAAAAAAATCGACGTTGTTGTACTGGTTATTTGAAAAAATCATTTAAAATAAGAACAATAGCTTTTAATTATTTAATCCCCCACAATTTTGGTGGGAATATGTTACAGTAACATCGCAAGGTTTCTTCAATAATTCAATCATTGCCAAAAAAGTGTTACTGTGTAAAAACCGTTATTCAATCATAAACACAAAAATGTTATGTAAGTAGGCTGTTTAGGTTTTTATGTTGTTAACGTCACGTAGCGCTCTGTATGAAAATCACTGACTGTGCTGTGTGCAGTCAGTGGCTGGTTTGCATTGTTGGAATTTGCTATTGTAGCCGGTCGCGGTGGTCTAGCAGTTCAGGCGCTCAGTCCGGAACCGCGCGACTGATACGGTCGCAGGTTTCGAATCCTGCCTCGGGCATGGATGTGTGTGATCTCCTTAGGTTCGTTAGGTTTAATTAGTTCTAAGTTCTAGGGGACTGATGACCACAGACGTTAAGACCCATAGTGCTCAGAGCCATTTTTGCTATTGTAGTGTTGGGCAGTTGGCTGTTAACATCGCGTAGCGTTGCACAGTTGGAAGTGAGCCGCCAGCAGTGGTGGATGTGGGGAGAGAAATGGCGGAATTTTGAGAGCGGATGGACTGGACGTGTGTCTATCAGAGACAGTAGATTTGTAAGACTGGATGTCATGAACTATATATTATGACTTTTGAACACTATTAAGGTAAATACATAGTTTGTTCTTTATCAAAATCTTTCATTTGATGACTATGCCTATCAGTAGTTAGTGCCTTCAGTAGTTTGAATCTTTTATTTAGCTGGCAGTATTGGCACTCGTTGTATTGCAGTAGTTCGATTAATGAAGATTTTTGTGAGGTAAGTGGTTCACGAAAGGTATAGGTTAATGCTAGTCAGGGCCATTCTTTTGTAGGGATTATTGAAAGTCAGATTGCGTTGCGCTAAAAATATTGTGTGTCAGTTTAGTGTTGATCAGAATAGGTAAAGAGCGAAATGTCTGAGTATGTTCAGTTCTGCTCAGCTGCTTGAAAATCAAATAATGCAAGAGGTTTATCAGCACAGTAACTCTCGGATTTTTCTAAGGGGATGTTTCAGTTAGCGTAAAAAACCTTAGCTAGCCTATATTTGGATGACATTATCTGTATATTTTTCATGTGCTACACAAATTACGATGTGCAGTTGGATGTGAAAGAATGTCTGATGATCCAAATCTTGGAAAACGTAATAAATGTACAAATAGATAAATAATTCTTTTTGAAATGTTTTATTGTACTGTTAATATATTTGTGTACTATTAGTTATAGTTCTGTACTATCAGTCACAGATTCAGTTCAGTTAGTGGCAGACGATCTCTGAAGTGTTTAGCAACTCTAGCGGAACAGGCGTTTGTTGAATGCATGATTCAAGAAATAAATGTGTGGGTGCCAAAAGGAGACACCTCTAAGTTGTTTGTATGAAGTTATGGAACATGTAGAGCGCCTCCCAGCGGTAGAAAGACATGATTGGCAAGTCAGTAATCATCTGTCAAGATTTTCAGTTTCGTGTCTTCTCACCAGCCTCGGCAGACAACTGGTGCCCATGACACGGTGAAATTCCGCTGGCTCATGTTGTCATCTTGCCTGACTAGATTGCTGCTCCAGTAGGTCAGCTGTAGCCTTTCGGGCTGACGTCTGCAGTCTGCAGGCGAAGCCGTAGCGTGAGATTACGACGTCACACAGCGATGTAGCGTCCTCAACACCAAGCACGATGATCCATCGGAATGTACACTACTGGCCATTGAAATTGCTATACCAAGAAGAAATACGGATGATAAACGGGTATTCATCGGACTAATATATTATACTAGAACTGACATGTGATAACATTTTCACGCAATTTGGGTGTATAGATCATGAGAAATCAGTACGCAGAACAACCACCTCTGGCCATAATAACGGCCTTGATACGCCTGGTCATTAAGTCCAACAGAGCTTGGATGGCGTGTACAGGTACAGCTGCCCATGCAGCTTCAACACGATACCACAGTTCATCAAGAGTAGTAACTGGCGTATTGTGACGAGCCGGATGCTCGCCCACCATTGACCAGACGTTTTCAATTAGTGAGAGATCTGGAGAATGTTCTGGCCAAGGCAGCGGTCGAACATTTTCTGTATCCAGAAAGGCCCGTACAGGGCCTGCAACAGGTGATCGTGCATTATCCTGCTGAAATGTAGGGTTTCGCGGGGATCGAATGAAGGGTAAAGCCACGGGTCGTAACACATTTGAAGTCTAACGTCCACTGTTCAAAGCGCCGTCAATGTGAACAACAGGTCACCGAGACGTGTAACCAATGGCACCTCTTACCATCACGCTGGGTGATACGCCAGTATGGTGTGTTCACCGCTATGTCACTAAACACGGATGCGACCATCATGATGCTGCAAACAGAACCTGGATTCATCCGAAAAAATGTCGTTTTGCCATTCGTTTACCCAGGTTCGCCGTTGAGCACACCATCGCAAGCGCTCCTGTCTGTGATGAAACGTCAAGGGTAACAGCAGCCATGGTCTCCGAGATGATAGTCCATGTTGCTGCAAATGTCGTTGAACTGTTCGTGCAGATGGTTGTTGTCTTGCGAACGTCCCCATCTGTTGATTCAGGGATCGAGACGTGGCTGCACGATCCGCTACAGTCATGAGGATAAGATGCCTGTCATCTCGACTGCTAGTGATATGAGGTCGTTGGCATCCAGCACGGCGTTCCGTATTACCCTCCTCACCCACCGATTCCATTTTCTGCTAGCAGACATTGGGTCTCGACCAACGCGAACAGTAATGTCAAGATACGGTAAACCGCAGTCGTGATAATATTATCAAAGTCGGAAACGTGATGGTACGCATTTCTCCTCCTTGCACTAGGCATCACAACAACGGTTCACCAGGCAACGCCGGTCAACTGCTGTTAGTGTATGAGATATCGTTTGGAAACTTGCCTTATGTCAGCACGTTGTAGCTGCCGCTACCGGCGCCAACCTTGTATGAATGCTCTGAAAAGCTAAGCATTTGCATGTCACAGCATCTACATCCCCTCGGTTAAATTTCATGTGGTGAAGCAATTTTAATGGCCAGTAGTGTACTGTACTGTCTCAACTCGTGTAGTCGGCGTGGTACTGGCCCCATCGACAGACTCTGGCATGCGGAAGTGCCTGCAGCGCTGATTACGAACACAGACACGGATTGGCCTCCTCACCTGTCAGCAATAATCTCCGCGAGATCTGAATGCGTTGCAAGACCTCTATATCAGCGGCGTGGTAGGCGGGAAATACGGAGTCATGATTACTTGGATGTGGCACTCTCGGTAGGAGCTATCAGCGTATTCGCGGGAAGTGCTGGAACATCTAATGCATGGATATCACTTTACCATAATAAACACTGAATCGAGTGCTTCGGTATAAACAACATAGAACCCAATGACCACTTGCACCCTGAACTGGAGAACTGAGGTATTGATGGAGGCGACTCTGAGCAGGAGAACTGACGTACTCATGGAGACTGGGGGGAGGCAGACATGAAGTTCTGTTTCTTTTGACCGAGTGTGGCCCGCTCCATTACTAATAGTCAGTCATCCTTGTTCTGCTTTACTTGCCTGATCCTTGTTATGCTTTGTTTGCTGAAGAATTTGTTAGCGGCTATTAAGTGAACTGTCGAGTCTCCAATCGGTGTTATTACTTAGAGGTACTCCGAGGTGTCGCTCATTGCTCCACGTAACAAGGCCAACGTACACACACACCACACACACACTCACACACACACACACACACACATATATATATATATATATATATATATATATATATATATATATATCGGTGGTACCATGGAAATGAAATACTCGGAGTGGACCAAAACCATTAATAGCGACTGTTACCACAGTCGATGGCTACAAAATGCGACTGTTCCACTGTTCCACTTTTCAGTAGCGGCCTCAACCTACCTCCTGATCTCGAAAGTCAGGTGGTAACTGGCAGCATACCATATATCCAGCTACTAAATATCATGAAGGAACAACGATAAAAATCTCATTACCCCGGGCCTCAGCCAATAGTCTGGGATCGTCGTGAGCATCAGATTCCGGGGGCTCACGGGCATCATGAGAAGAATCGAAGCTTCTCAAACACCCTCAAGACCAAACGCAAACACTACATCGACACACTCAACGTGACCACACTGATGAAGACAGGAAAGATGAAACAACTAACAGAAAAACCGGAAAAATTTCAAATCAAAATATCTGCGCTCCAACAAACACGATTCACACACGAAGACGATTTCACGGAGAACTTTAGAATATACGAAGGAAAACCATAGAGACAACTGAAAAAACTACAGCTTTTTGGCACAGGATTTGCAGCACACAGGTCCATTACGGACAGCACAATCGACTTCTCGTCACAAAACGAAAGAATCAGCTCCACCACAGAGAAATCAGCCAACAAATCCTACACAATAATCAACGTACATGCACCGACTAATGACTGTGAGCGTGCGGGGTTGCTATTCTGTCATTCTGCGCAACGGATTAATTTGAGATGTACCCTTTACCCTGTGGATCCTGCAAGATGTAATTACCATCCCCACACTACTACAGATGTCAGGCAGATGCTCCTGACGTTCTAAAGAGAAATACCTAAAAGACTTTCAGCAAGAAATATCTTCTGGAGCCGTCCACTGTAAGGAGATGACACAAAAATTCTCAAAATTTCTTACGTAACGAGTGCGATACCTGGGTATTGGAGTAGTGCTAGTTAGTGTAAGAAAAACATGAAACTAACGAAAATTATTATTTATTTTCCTAAAATTCTTAGAAATCACAATGGCACCTTTAGTTGTGAACTGAACAATTTCTGGGTTCTTTTCGGAATCTAAAGTTACCTCTGAAAGACAGGATAAGGTAATGAAATTTCTATACAACGTTTAAGATTGTTATTGACTTGGCAAAATCGCTGAGAGCCTCGCCTCCTCAACTTGAATAATCGTCAATTAGAATGTTGCTAGGTCCGATCAAGGCTTTCGCGTGTGAAATGCAGTGAATTGTACTGTTGTGGAGGAAATATGGGGCTCGCAAGAGCTGTAGCTCACAATACCGTAAGCTGCGACGACCGCTGTCTGCGCCGCTCGCTGCTGACAAATAAGATAACCCTCGTTCTATCTGGATTGACCTTCGCCAATCAAACTCTCCCGACGCCTTGATGAAGTCAAGGCCCCTATTCACCCCTAGTCTAACTATTGGAGTGGTTCACCGGTCAGATAACCAGTCCTCTGCGATGCCACTCAAAAATTCGCCTTCAGACATTTAACTCTGCCCGTTCACATCGCGCAATAAGTGTGGCGGCCAGCACAGCGAACAACGCTTAATCGCAAGGACTCAGAATAAAGCCGCACTCCGATTTGCTTTCGGCAGAGGTGCTCTCCCAGTAAAGTACTGAGGAGACACTTGTTCCTCACTGTTTGAGTAGACGTACGAGCGCACACGCTCTCGTTACGTATTCTCGCTCCAAGAGCGACAACGGAACGGCCCTCTCCACGCTAGACGTGAAGGGGTATATCTTTCGGTCTCTTCCATTACTCCATCAGTTCAAGGCGTCAGAAATATTGTCTGCCAATCAGCATTGCTCTTCTAAAATGGGAGAATGACGTTCCATTTAAGACGACCAATCTGGAAATCTGTAGCATCGGCGTTTGACGTTTGCTGTCTCCTTGTGAAAATCTCGGAAACTGTGTGCTATTTTTGTAAAGAATACGTAGGCTGGGCGCTCCCAAACAGTGTAGCGGAATTTGCCTTTAAGCCGAACACAGGGTCATCCTTTCACTTGGGCAAACGCTGTCTGCTCTATGGGTGGTCACCAGCTGACGTAGATAGATTGGGACCAGCCTTCTGGCGTGCAGTTGCTCTCCCGAACTAAAATCTCCTGTGACCGTCGTGTCTGGAATGTATGTGTGCACGCCAGCCTCGAGTATTTCAACCACGGTGCGTTTACGTGTTATTTGCATATCGTTTACATGATTTCATACAACACTGACTTTATCTTATCGAGTATGGCTTCGAATGAAGCGTCTTGATGTGCGGAAAATGTAAGCAATGAAGGTCAGGAGACCACGACGTGTTACATGACTACAACAGGAAAAACCCGGACGTTATTGATCACTTCTGGAATGCAATGGAAGAAACTGTCAGGAAAATTCCTGCACTTAGAGTCAGAGTAATACTGGGAGACTTCAACGCTAAACTCGGAAAAGAAAAGGAATACACACATACAACAGGAAAACATACTCCACACAAGGACACAAACAAAAATGGAAAACACCTGAAAGACTTTTGCAAAAGCCATGACCTCGCCATTATGTCAACAAAATGGAAGAAACCAACACGGAAACTTACCAGATGGAAATTCCCCAGCGGAAAGCAGGAACTACAAATCGACCACGTAATAGTCCAGAAAGACTCACAAAAAGAAATTTTTAACATACACTCACATGAAAGCTACTTCGACTCAGAGCACCACCTACTACATATCAGGATTCGTCTTTTGAC
This sequence comes from Schistocerca gregaria, assembly GCF_023897955.1. NCBI lineage: Eukaryota > Metazoa > Arthropoda > Insecta > Orthoptera > Acrididae > Schistocerca > Schistocerca gregaria. The sequence continues at coordinate 129,073,203 of NC_064921.1, read as the reverse complement.
CAAGAAAAAGCTCCAAAAGTCAAGTTTGTTATACCAGATCCAGAATACCTTACTTGAAACCAGATACAAATATAAGAGGAAATTAAAAAGGAGAAAACGACAGACTGGACACAACTTCGAGGAAGAATCCGGGAGGCCATGAAACTGGCACAAGCACCTTGCACAAGGAAACACCGTTGGTGGAAACACACATATGTCCAAGCTATTGACTAACGAATCAGTGTATGGAAAAAATTTAGTAGTCATAAATCCCCAGAGAATTGGATAAACTTCCTGAAAATACAGAAACAGTCAGGCAAAATCATTCGCAGTGAAAAAGACCAATATATGAAACTTTTACAGAACGTTCAGAGAAAATATGACTGGATACCAACCACCCAACTTGTGCTTCAGAAGACCGGATGGAACCCTATAAACAAAAAAAAACTAAAAAGAATTGTGACATTCTGGCAAAGTACTTCGAAAAACTCCTCAACACGGACCCTAGTATTGAAAAACTGATGACAGAAACGCGTACGTACAATCCAGGTAGTGAACCTCCAACTGAAGAAGAAGTAAAAGATATAATCAAGTCACTCAAGAATCGAAGAAGACCAGGATAAGACGGCATCATCGCGGAAATCTGGAAGTTACAAGTCCCAGAACTAACCAAAGACACCCACAGGATTTTGGAAGATACCTGGGAGACGATGAAAATTCCTGGAGACTGGAAAACTGCCCTGATACATCCACTACACAAAAAAGGTGACAAGACTAACCCGAACAACTACAGAGGAATATCGCTACTACCGGTCACATACAAGATCCTTTCTAAAGCTTTACTGAACAGACTAGAATGTCAGACCGACCACTTGTTGTGGAATACCAAGCAGGCTTCCGAAAAGGGCGGTCTTGTGCGGAAAAAAACTGGAACCTGAAAATTATTTTACAACACAAACAGAACCTGCTCATTACCTCTGTCTACTTCAAAAAGCCGTACGACTCTGTCGACCGGAAATCTCTCTCCAAAATTCTAGGTGAATACGAAGTAGCAACAAAGCACGGACTATCTTAGACCAAACCTTGACCAACACGAGTTGGTTCTGTGGGGAACTGTCAATCTAGTTTTATATAGGGTAATAAAAGAATGGGAAACATCACAACAGGGGATAACATTAGGAAACCTACAGATTAAATGCCTGGCTTTTGCAGACGATTTGGCGATTGTCACGAAAGGTATAAATGAAAAACTAAACGAAAGAGCTTCCAAAACTGGACTACAGATCTCTTACGAAAAGACGCAGTTTGTGAGCACAAAGAAACTTTCATACCTGAACACAAACTACGGCACGATTTTCAAAACGGAAAAATTCAAATACCTCGATGGAACACCACAATTGAGCGCACAAAACAGAGACTCAAACCAAGAAAGAAAAACTAATCTGGACAAGGCATAAGAAGTAGTGTGGAATCATTACAACAAGAAGCCTATCTCACAAAAAGCAAAATTACACCACTACGACACGGTGGTGCTCCCCGAAGCGCTATATGCAGCACACTAATCCTAGGACATACACGTATCAGGAAACTAGAAAACGTAGAACGGAAAATACTTAGGAAAATATTTGGCGCAACTAACAGCAATGGAAAACGGATCAAGAAACCACAGAGGAACTATACAAATATACGAAGACAATCACAGAAAAATTCAGAAAACGCAGACTGCAATTCTATGGACACCTACACAGAATGCCATCACTCAGACAGACCAAACAGATCTTTGACTGGGTAACCCCTAGAAACAACAAATGGGTGACAGAAGTAAGAAACGACCTGAATCTACTCAGTGTCTGAAACAGAGGCCGAGACGGTTCTGCGACCATGTGGGCTGCAGATTTTTCGACTTGCGCCATAGGGTGGTGGCGTTTCGGGTTCCGCTGGGTAGGTCAGGAGTCCACTACACGCAGCAAGCGGCTACACGGGTAGCAGGGGTTGTGTGGCGTGGACTGGGCGGTTTTTTAGGTTACATGGCCTCGGTCAAGTACAGAAAGGGCAGCAGCCTCAAAGGGTTCGGGGCAAAGTCAGGACATGCGGGGGCCAAGCAGCAATCGGTATTGTAATTGTAGTGTCGAAGCTGCGTTGGTAACGTACCTGAACTTCAAGCGCTGAAAGAAAGCACCAAATCTGAAATCGTTATAGGTACAGAAAGCTGTCTGAAGCTAGGGAAAAATTTTGCCGAAATATTTACAAAGGCACAGACGGTGTTTAGAAAGGATAGATTGCATGCAACCGGTGGTGGCGTGTTTGTCGCTGTTAGTAGCAATTTATCCTGTAGTGAAGTAGAAGTGGATAGTTCCTGTGAATTATTATGGGTGGAGGTTACATTCAACAACCGAGCTAGGTTAATAGTAGGCTCGTTTTACCGACCTCCCGACTCAGCAGCATTAGTGGCAGAACAACAGAGAGAAAATTTGGAATACATTTCACATAAATTTTCTCAGCATGTTATAGTCTTAGGTGGAGATTTCAATTTACCAGATATAGACTGGGACACTCAAATGTTGGAACACGTGAGGCAATACTAACCTTACGACTTATCTTAGAAGAAAGATTAAGAAAAGGCAAACCTACGTTTCTAGCATTTGTAGACTTAGAGAAAGCTTTTGACAATGTTGACTGGAATACTCTCTTTCAAATTCTGAAAGTGGCAGGGGTGAAATACAGGGAGCGAAAGGCTATTTACAATTTGTACAGAAACCAGATGGCAGTTATAAGAGTCGAGGGGCATGAAAGGGAAGCAGTGGTTGGGAAGGGAGTGAGACTGGGTTGTAGCCTCTCCCAGATGTTATTCAATCTGTATATTGAGCAAGCAGTAAAGGAAACAAAAGAAAAATTCGGAGTAGGTATTAAAATTCATGGAGAAGAAATAAAAACTTTGAGGTTCGCCGATGACATTGTAATTCTGTTAGAGACAGCAAAGGACTTGGAAGAGCACTTGAACGGAATGAATAGTGTCTTGAAAGGGGGATATAAGATGAACATCAACAATAGCAAAACGAGGATAATAGAATGTAGTCGAATTAAGTCGGGTGATGCTGAGGGAATTAGATTAGGAAATGAGACACTTAAGGTAGTAAAGGAGTTTTGCTATTTGGAGAGTAAAATAACTGATGATGGTCGAAGTAGAGAGGATATAAAATGTAGACTGGCAATGGAAAGGAAAGCGTTTCTGAAGAAGAGCAATTTGTTAACATAGAGTATAGATTTAAGTGTCAGGAAGTCGTTTCTGAAAGTATTTGTATGGAGTGTAGCCATGTATGGAAGTGAAACATGGAAGATAAATAGTTCGGGCAAGAAGAGAATAGAAGCTTTCGAAATGTGGTGCTACAGAAGAATGCTTAAGATTAGATGGGTAGATCACATAACTAATGAGGAGGTATTGAATAGAATTAGGGAGAAGAGGAGTTTGTGGCACAACTTGACAAAAAGAAGGGACCGGTTGGTAGGACATGTTCTGAGGCATCAAGGGATCACAAATTTAGCATTGGAGGGCAGTGTGGAGGGTAAAAATGGTAGACGGAGACCATGAGATGAATACACTAAGCAGATTCAGAAAGATGTTGTTTGTAGTAAGTAATGGGAGATGAAGAAGCTTGCATAGCATAGAGTAGCATGGAGAGCTGCATCAAACCAGTCTCAGGACTGAAGACCACAACAACAAACAACTCAAATCTTTAGGACGGGTGGTAGGGACAGAGCATAGACTGACATTATACTGAGTGCTCTATCCGAAAAGTACCTCGAGCAATTAAACAGAGAACCGACTCGTGAAGATAACATCTTGGACCTACTGATAACAAACAGACCCGAACGTTTCGACTCTGTAAGTGCAGAACAGGGAATCAGTGATCACAAGGTTGTTGCAGCATCCCTGAATATGGAAGTTAATAGGAATATAAAAAAAGGGACGAAGGTTTATCTGTTTAGCAAGAGTAATAGAAGGCAGATTTCAGACTACCTAACAGATCAAAACGAAAATTTCTGTTCCGACACCGACGATGTTGAGTGTTTATGGAAAAAGTTCAAGGCAATCGTAAAAGCGTTTTAGACAGGTACGTGCCGAGTAAAACTGTGAGGGACGGGAAAAACCCACCGTGGTTCAACAACAAAGTTAGGAAACTCCTGAGAAAGCAAAGAGAGCTTAATTCCAAGTGTAAACGCAGTCAAAACCTCTCAGACACACGGAAGCTAAACGATGTCAAAGTTAGCGTAAGGATGGCAATGCGTGAAGCGTTCAGTGAATTCGAAAGTAAAATTCTATGTACCGACTGGACAGAAAATCCTAGGAAGTTTATGGTCTTACGTTAAATCAGTAAGTGGCTCGAAACAGCATATCCAGACACTCCGGGATGATGATGGCATTGAAACAGAGGATGACACGCGTAAAGCTGAAATACTAAACACCTTTTTCCAAAGGTGTTTCACAGAGGAAGACCGCACTGCAGTTCCGTCTCTAAATCCTCGCACAAACGAAAAAATGGCTGACATCGAAATAAGTGTCCAAGGAATAGAAAAGCAACTGGAATCACTCAACAGAGGAAAGTCCACTGGACCTGACGGGATGCCAATTCGATTCAACACAGAGTACGAGAAAGAACTTGCCCCCCTTCTAACAGCAGTGTACCGCAAGTCTCTAGTGGAACGGAAGGTTCCAAATGATTGGAAAAGAGCACAGGTAGTCCCAGTCTTCAAGAAGGGTCGTCGAGCAGATGCGCAAAACTATAGAAATATATCTCTGACGTCGATCTGTTGTAGAATTTTAGAACATGTTTCTTGCTCGCGTATCATGTCGTTTTTGGAAACCCAGAATGTACTGTGTAGGAATCAACATGGATTCCGGAAATAGCGATCGTGTGAGAACCCAATTCGCTTTATTTTTTCATGAGACCCAGAAAATATTACATACAGGCTCCCAGGTAGATGCTACTTTCCTTGACTTCCGAAAGGCGTTCGATACAGTTCCGCACTATCACCTGATAAACAAAGTAAGAGCCTACAGAATATCAGACCAGTTGTGTGGCTGGATTGAAGATTTTTTAGCAAACAGAACACAGCATGTTGTTATCAATGGGGAGACGTCTACAGACGTTAAAGTAACCTCTGGCGTGCCACAGGGGAGTGTTATGGGACCATTGCTTTTCACAATAAATATAAATGACCTAGTAGATAGAGTCGGAAGTTCAATGGGGCTTTTCGCGGATGATGCTGTAGTATACAGAGAAGTTGCAGCATTAGAAAATTGTAGCGAAATGCAGGAAGATCTGCAGCGGATAGGCACTTGGTGCAGGGAGTGGCAACTGACACTAAACATATACACATGTAATGTATTCCGAATACATAGCAAGAAGGATCCTTTATTGTATGATTAAATGATAGCGGAACAAACATTGATAGCAGTTACTTCTGTAAAATATCAGGGAGTATGCGTGCGGAACGATTTGAAGTGGAATGATCATATAAAATTAATTGTTGGTAAGGCGGAGTCCTTAGAAAATGTAGTCCTTCAACAAAGGAGGGGGCTTACAAAACACTCGTTGGACCTATACTTGAGTATTGCTCAACAGTGTGGGATCCGTACCAGATCGGGTTGACGGAGGGAATAGAGAAGATCCAAAGAAGAGCGGCGCATTTCGTCACAGGGTTATTTGGTAAGCGTGATAGCGTTACGGAGATGTTTAGCAAACTCAAGTGGCAGACTCTGCAAGAGAGGCGCTCTACATCGCGGTGTAGCTTGCTCGCCATGTTTCGAGAAGGTGCGTTTCTGGATGAGGTATCGAATATATTGCTTCCCCCTACTTATACGTCCCTTGGAGATCACGAATGTAAAATTAGAGAGATTCGAGCCCGTACGGAGGCTTTCAGACAGTCGTTCTTCCCGCGAGCCATACGCGACTGGAACAGAAAAGGGAGGTAATGACTGTGGCATGTAAAGTGCCGTCCGCCACACACCGTTGGGTGATTTACGGAGTATAAATGTAGATGTAGATGTAGAACATCACATCAGACATAATAGACGACAGAATTAAATTCAGAAACTTCATTAAGAGAAGTAAACTATATGAGATACACTGTGACAAATGGACAGGCGTAAAATCGACAGAAAAACGCAAACAAGATCACAGTCGGAAGATGATAGAAATATGGGCAAGCAAAAAGGCTGCGCTCTTTAAGGGCGAAACATAATATATATCACAGGACGTTCTGCTGTATGTGCCACTTGCGGGTGGTGATTGGAGCCAATGTGGTAACGTATGCTCATGTGCTCGACCGTCTTTACAGTGTTGATAGTTTCTTTCTGCTGCATTACTGTGTTATCACCTCTGCCTGGTTTTGCCAGTGGCTGTACGAACGTGAACTTGAGGAAAATTTTAATTTCTTGCCCTTTTCTTCTCTGTGGTTTAATACAATGGAGGAAATGTAGTGTTTAGCATGCTTAGACGACGAGGTCTATCTCCATTAGGAGTAAGACATCGCAGGTGTCATTTTAAAAGAAACGATCTAGGAATTTCTCCGCTACTGCTGGCCTCTGAAGTGTTATTCTGTGTAATTTTTAGGTCGTAGCTCTCTGCGCGTTTGTTGATCGCGATGACAGCCAGCTGTGATGCATACAAAATTATACCTAACTTCGATTAGATGTAAATTTCAAGGAGCGTCTGAAACTGGAGAGTGCTCTCCCGAAATTGGTCATGTTAAAGAAATGAAAAACCAGCGTTCCAACCAGACGTTGATCTGTTTACAATTACAAATTATCACACTACTGAATTCCCAGCATCCACTACGCTTTAAAGTAAAAGTCTAAAAGTGGAAGTAAAGTTCCGCGTTCTGATTCTAACTGGTCGATAAGGCCCCTACTGACTGGCATTTCATCCTTTGCCAAGGACTTCATTGGGTGTGATATAGAAGGCCATTTACGTAGCACTCCACTCTCCTAGTGGTTGTCATTTTTTGTTTTGTTTTGGAGCGGCTACTAATCGATCAAGTAGTTCGTCAGTTGATCTCACGCAGGTGAGTGCACCGGGTACCAGTCCTCCAAACAATAAATATCCCTAGCAGTACCAGAAATTGAACCCACGTCCTCTGCATGGCAGCCAGTCGCGACGAAAGCTCAGATTCCGAGGCGGACATAGTCCAAATATTATTAAAACTAATACTGGGAAGTCACTAAGTAAACCTTTGATCACGAAAAATATCAGAGTAATCTCGAAGATGACAGAATTTCTGTTAAAGACAGCCCCGGTGTAAAAGATAGTTCTTAGGTAGCAGATATTTTCAAAAAATTATTTTTTAACATAGCTGTGAGAATTGCTACAAACTATTCAGAAGAGAAAGCAGAAATACTAAACTGGAGAAGCAATTCTGAAGAAACTGAGTGAAATTAAAACCAATCACACTCTCCCGTCTGAAGTACAGAATATCATTATTACTCTAAAATGTAGGAGGTCATACTGGGTCGATAATTTCTCCATCGAGAGACTAAAAGGTTGTGGCCCTACGACATGTAATGTTCTGAGTTAATTATGTAATTCAACAATGATTCAAGGTGTTTTTATAGACAGGTAAAAATATGTCATTGTCTGCACCCTTTATAAGAGGTGTGGCTCCACAATCATCAGTAACTATCGCCCAGTGTCACGCTCTACATTTCAAAAATTTTTTTGACGGTAATGTACTCCAAGGTTGTCATCTGCGTGCTAATTGGATACTTAGCGAATCACAGTTTAAGTTTCAAAATCGCTGCTCTGTTGCGTTTGCTATTTATGCAGTTACTGATAAATAACACAATCTTTAACTGTTAAAACATTACCACGTCTAATCTTTCGTTGCTTATCAAAAGTATTTGATTGTCTCAGTCATAACATTTTTACTAGACACGTTAGGTTTCTGTTGTCTATGTGGTTCACAGAACACGCCTGTGATAGATATTATTTGAGAAACAGAATGCAGAAAGTTACTTTAGGCTGTTCGAGTAATGTTAAGAGGGACGCCACATGATCTGCATGGTGAAAATTATGCCAGAATTGCTACTAGGACCGATATGGGCTCACTGCTGTTCTTGCTTTATATTAATTATCTGCCATTTTATTTTTATCCATAGACTGAATTAATATTGTTTGTCTTTCGCATTTGATAAAAGCATTATTATGAAGCCGAGTAAAGAAGTAACAACAGAGAAAACAGTGAATGATATTTTTGTGAGAACTACTGAGCGGTTTACACATGGGATTAACTTTAAACTTTGAAAAAAATGAACCAACAGCTCATCCAGTTTTGTACGGTAAAAAAAATTACATCTCATGTTAACCTATCAGACCAATAAGAAATAATTACAAGGGCAGAAAATTCTAAGCTCTGACATTGTTAAAAACTTTAAGTGGGGAAACAATATAGTAAAATAGCTAAAACGTTTAGGTCAGCATCTTTTGCCGCAAGAATAATCGCAAAACTTTGTGGATATGGAAGTTAGTAGCTTAAGTGTATTTCAGTTCACTGGGGGATACTATTAGGGGTAACCCCCCCCCCCCTGTGAGCAAAAAATATCAATTTCCACAAAGACAGTAATTAGTATTCGTTTTATAAATTGAAGCACCTTTTCCACGCTGCAAACTTTATTTATGTTTGCAAAGTACCTAGTTGGGGAGTTTATAAAACGTTAGTTTTACACACATATTCAAATTACTTAGATTTATTGGCATACCAAAAGTTAGGCATTTAACAATTAAGGCAAAATGATCTTCAGCTACACTCCCTGACAATTGCTTCTTCATACACAGTAATGAGATTCTGTGACAACTCCATAACAAACATTCAGTAGTGGCAACCTGTGCTAGTGCAAGTCTGATGAACATAACATGAGGGCCGAGGGGAAAACTGAGGATAAAGCGTGCAAGTGCCAAGTTAGCACGGAATGCAGATACTGATGGTAGTATGAGGAACTAATGTAGGTGCTCGTAATACATAGAGTTATTGCGGGTAATATCTAAAATTTTTGAAGGTAATATGCCTCATCTGTTGTGGATTTTGGAAGCAAACTGTTCATGACTTCACAAGCAAATCTTCGGAGTGAAGCTCTGAAATTATAAAGTTATAAACTGACTTCAAATTCCCTACATCCCACACAGCACATCCACCTCGCCTTAGCGCAGCTGTCAGTGAGAGTACTATTGGGACCTCAATCAATGGTAGAATGAGGCTGCGTGTCAGATAGACAGCAAATTTTCTAAGACCTCCCATACGTGTTATACCTGCTGTTGGCAGAGGCAGACGAAGATGGTGGAATGGCAGTTGTGCTCAGGAGATAGGACAAGATCTGAAGTTGATTAACCAGCAAGAAGAAGAGTGGTGAAGTGAAGTGATTCTGCGTGAGAGCGTGTTACAAGGAAACCTCGTTTTGCCGAATTTACGATATATGTTCAATTAGACTGACTGTCATTCGTCAATCGTCGCTAATCCTTTCCCTCCCCATTGCCAATGAGGCAGTTTCTGTCCAGCGCACTCATGCTTCTCTGCCATTCTCTAAAACTTTTGATGAACCAATGTCCGGAAGTCTTACGTCCTTAAAGAGTTTTACAAGGGCTACACCTCTGGCAGTATCTGACGGTTTTCGAAGGTTTAGCTGGGGTCTGTCTTTTCACCTGCAAGCCAGTGGTCTCCAGTGTCTGTCGCAAAAACTAGCTTTCTACGTCATGCTAACAATAGTGCCGTATCGCTGAAAACTTCTCATCACTCCACATCATAAAATCATTTGCATGATCGGCCACTACATTAAAACACACATTTTTTCCATCTGTAACGCATCACCACAGGGTGTGAAATAGGTGTATGTGGAGCCTGGCTATCATCCCGATGACCTTCTAAGAAGGGCTCAGCAAGGTGGTCCCTGAGTGTTCCAGCGGTCACCAATGTTACTACGTCGACTGGTGTGCTTCGAAAACTTTCCCTTATTTCCAACCAGCATGCATATTTGCTTGCATATAGTATCAGTTCATTTGTCGCTTTCTAATTAAGAATGCATGTCTAGGGCTAGTCTCTAAAATCAATTTATATGAATCTACATGCGTTGTGTGACTCTTCTGAAAAACTGTCTCGTAACACGTTTGCCTCTTAGAGTAAGAAATGTTCACTGATTCTGAACCAGAATAATACACATTTTGTATGAGTTACACTACCGGCCATTAAAATTGCTACACCACGAAAATGACGTGCTACAGACGCGACATTTAACCGACAGGAAGACGATACTGTGATATGCGAATGATTAGCTTTTCAGAGCATTCACACAAGGTTGGCGCCGGTGGCGACACCTACAACGTACTGACATGAGGAAAGTTTCCAACCGATTTCTCATACACAAACAGCAGTTGACCGGCGTTGCCTGGTGAAACTTTGTAGTGATGCGTCGTGTAAGGAGGAGGAGAAATGCGTACCATCACGTTTCCAACTCTGATAAAGGTCGGATTGTAGCCTATAGCGATTGCACTTTATCGTATCGTGACATTGCTGCTCGCGTTGGTCGAGATCCAATGACTGTCAGCAGAATACGGAATCGGTGGATTCAGGAGGGTAATAAGGAACGCCGTGCTGGATCCCAACTGCCTCGTATCACTAGCAGTCGAGATGACGGGCATCTTATCCGTATGGCTGTAACGGATCGTACAGCCACGTCTCGATCCCTGAGTCAACAGATGGGGACGTTTGCAAGACAACTACCATCTGCACGGACAGTTCAACGACATTTGCAGCAGCATGGACTATCAGCTCGGAGTCCATGGCTGCGGCTACCCTGGACGCTGCATCACATATAGGAGCGCCTGCGATGGTGTTCTCAACGACGAACCTGGGTGCAAGAAGAGGAAAACGTCAGTTTTCCAGATGAATCCAGGTTCGGTTTATGGTATCATGATGGTCGCATCAGTGTTTCGCGACATGGCGGTGAACACACGCTGGAAGCGTGTATTCATCATCGCCTTACTGGCGTATCACCAGGTGTGATGGTATGGGGTGCCATTGGTTACACGTGTCGGTCACCTCTTGTTCGCATTGGCGGCACTTCGAACAGTGGACGTCACTTTTCAGATGTGTTACGACCCGTGGCTCTTCCTTCATTCGATCCCTGCCAAACCCTGTATTTCAGCAGGATAATGCACGACTGCATGTTGCAGGTCCTGTACAGGCCTTCTGGATACAGAAAATGTTCGACTGCTGCGCTGGCTAGCACATTCTCCAGGTCTCCCACCAATTGAAAGCGTCTGATGAATGGTGGCCGAGCAGCTGGCTCGTCAGAATACACCAGTCACTACTCCTGATGAACTGTCGTATCGTGTTGAAGCTGCATGGGCAGCTGACCTGTACACGCCATCCCAGCTCTGTTTGACTCAATGCCCATGCGTATCAAGGCCGTTATTACCGCCAGAGGTGGTTGTTCTAGGTACTGATTTCTCAGGATCAATGCACCCAAATTGCGTGAAAATGTAATCACATGTCAGTTCTAGTATAATATATTTGTCCAATGAACACCCGTTTATCATCTGCATTTCTTATTTGTGTAGCAATTTTATTGGCCAGTAGTGTACTGCTGCAGAAAACAGTTCACATAATAACTCCTACATCAAATGTCATGTTTTATTTTAGTACCCCCTTCAAGAATTCTGCAACTCATTAACTTAGCTGGGTAGATTACTAATTATTGGTTGTTTATTATTAAACCGTGTACTGCCGATGCCCAAAGTAGTGTCTGTGTAACGTGCATTTCATTTTAGTCTAAAGTATCCTTTGTGATCAGCAGTTTCTGCCGTGTGCACGTTCACTGTATTCCATGGAAGTATAAGTTTAATTGGGTATTGAAATATATTTCCGTCCTGGCTTGGCAGTACGAGGACTGGGACAGTACATTAGCTTTCGTGGCGCAATGGCAGGATGGGCACTCATAAAAAATGGGGGAATGAACAACGGCAAACGGCACATTACTGTGTGACCTAAATGACTCGTAGAGCATGTGCAGATGAAGAAACGATGCATCCTGCCCAAAGTTTCTAGATATACTTGGTGGTTTTCTCTCTGCGCAAGGGAGTCAAAAGGGTGTGATTCTACGTGCTCTGCTTGAGGTCTAACTGGACTACAGTTTCACTACGAAAAGCGTGACAGCTTCACGGTCGGTTAACCTTGCGGAAAACGGGTTCATGGAGTCGTATATTTCACTGGCGGGAAGAAACATGGTTTTGGGATATTGGAGACAATGGTCAGATGGTCGAGTATTGAAGCGCGCAGTCAGATAGCTGAGTTACCGTATAAAGTTCAATCAGATAGTGTTTGGGTGAGTAACAGAGATTGTGAAGAATAACTTCGATTCAGTTAAGTCAGATGACAGTGAGAATTAATAGCGTCTTATTTAGATGCTGAGAGTATCAGATAGCTACTGGGGGCCGCATAAGATCCTTGTCGGGTGCAGCAGATGTCTGACGGAAGACAACAAAGGTTGCTGCGGTGAGAAACAGCTTCAGTCTGCAAGCCGAAATTGTACGAAACATATAATTATAAACATGAATAGTGTGGAGTTTTAGGCCGTGGTGTAATTAGTATCTCTCACGGTCACCAACGTTGCTGTTTATGAGATTATGTAAATAATGAGTAAATTTACAATCATTCTTTCAGCTCGACTATTGTCTGGTTTGCTCTTACAGGAACGCGAAGTCCAGAATGCTCTATCCCCCTATTATCTACCCAAGCTTTAATTAACAATGCTCTAACTAGCCATTCCGTAATTGTATCTTACATGCTCTGTAGTATTTTCTCCTACAGTGTTAGCGCTGTCTGCCTCTTCCCATAACTTACTTTACTGAGCAAGCCTCGTTCTGGTATGGCTCCCACGCCACTCAACTATAGTACACATATCCTTATGGTACAGAATCCTCCCCACAGTGGTTTCTCTCTCTGCCACTATTCCCTCCCCCCCGCCCCATCCCCACCCCCCGCCAAACCACAGGTTTTACTCTGATACTAATTCGTGTGGCACAATAATGTGTAGCACGTTTCCACAATAACGTAGCCAGAGCATTGCCAATCGATCTAGAAAATGTTTATGACACAGTTGGCAATGCTCCTTTTACATTAAGTTTCCTACTCCCAACATTATCATATTCGGTAGTACACTGACGGAACAAAGTCCCAGCATCAAGAAGGAGTTGTGCGACGAAAGTTGGTAGGCGTGTTTAAGCATCTGAAAGATGATGTTTATTCAAATTGCGTGCTTGTAGCTAAGAGGTTGGGTTGGGTTGTCTGGGGGAAGAGACCAAACAGCGAGGTCATCGGCCTCATCGTATTAGGGAAGGATGTGGAGGGAAGTCGGCCGTGCCCTTTCAAACGTACCATCCCGGCATTTGCCTGTCGCTTAAGAGTGGAGTTAGTAACACCACTATGAGGATGCAAATCAAGTTTAATGTAAACATAACCTGTAACCTTTGACAATGGGCGTGGTAAGATTACGCTCGTCAAGAATGCTCTTGAGTTTGAACGGAACGGTGTAACAGGACTACGAGAAGATGAATGTTTCTTCTGCGACATTTCAGAGCTACTTGACAATAATGTAGCCACTGTACATGTTTGTTGGCAGTGGTGGTCACGAGGATGTTCAGTCATAAGATGACCGACTGGACTCTAGACGGCCACGTGGCGCTTCCGAGACGGTAGATCATCGTGTTCTGCACGTGTCTCTGTCGCGTCGTGCTGAATCTGGAGCAGCAATCTGGGCACCAGCACACGACAGTGACACAACGAATTGATGACAAGTGAGAGTTCATTGGAGGAACTGGTGGGGGCTTGCTGTACGTTCTGATGAAAACTGGTTCGGCCTCGTTGATGGCGAAATGTTGGTTAGAAGGCCAGTTCAGGGTCTACACCAAAACCTGCCTCCGTGTAGAGTCACTGGACCTACATCTGGAGGTGTGGGGTGCGAGTTCGTATGACAGATGGTGCACTTCTGTGTTTCTCCCCCGCAACCTGTATGCAAAATTGTTCAGCAGTCTGATTTTCATCCTGGGGTGTTTTCCAGCAGTATAACGCCTGCCGTATAACACTGTTGTAGCCCAACATGCTCTGCGGAGCGTCGACATCTTGCCTCGACTTGCTCGATCACCAGATCTGTCACGAGCCGAACGCATATGGAACATCATCGGACGCCGACATCGGACGCCGGCATCATCCACAAACAGCATTAACCTTCCCTTTACAGACCGACCAGTTGTACAGGATGGCGCGTATGGGCAGGCGGTGGGCGTTATGGACTGAAAGGATAATTTTTAGATAAAGGCCACTTATTGGCGAAAGCATGCTGAAAGGGGTTACATAGGCCTCGGGATGTGAGGGTGAGCCAGAGCGTGGGGTTTGGCGAAACATAGTTCGCGAAGTTAGCGAAAGTTGTTGTCTGACAAAACTAAGCCCACAGTGCCGCAGCACCGGGAGAAGCGGGTGATGTTCACTGCTACAGGGCGCATCCGACTCGCGGGTGAGCAGGAATACAAGAAAGCGGGCCCGGCGACGGGCGGCCGGGTACATTCGACGCACCACGCGGCTTCCTCCGCCCTGATTGGTCGGAATCGAGGAAACCGTGCGGGCGGCATGGAACTTTCCAGGGCGTTGTCTGCTAAGCGACGCCTCGGGCGGCGTTACCTCGTAAGAACATGAGAGAGGCGCGTGGCCAAGGTGCCCTTCCTCGGTGCTGACCTCCTGTTACTAGACCGTGGGACCGTGGGACCGTGGAACTCCATTCCAAAAACTGACATCTGACACCTATGTTTGCGTTCTACATTCTGGTGTTTGTATTGGTTATTAATGTACCGGCGCCGGCAGCTGTGGCCGAGCGGTTTTAGGCACTTCATTCCGAAACTGCGCTGCTGTTCGAATCCTGGCTCGGGCATGGATGTGTGTGATGTCCTTAGGTTAGTTAGGTTTAAGTAGTTCTAAGTTCTAGGGCACTGATGACCTCAGAACTTAAGTCCCATACTGCTCAGAGCCATTTGAACCATTTTCTACCAGCATCTCAGATTTGCAGGGGCTTACCTCGCGCTTACATTACTCTACGATCATGCAATGTTAGTCGCTTAAATATCTTACCTATGTATTCTCAAAATTTCATTACTATAGATTAATTATTGTTGCGATTATTTTCCGTTAGTGTATGAAACAAGAAAGTACAAATTACAGTCAATGATCAAGTAGTCATTTCCATTTGGGTGTACCGCGCTGTAGGTACCGACTATAGGAATAGATTCAGAATTTCCTGTGTTAAATTCATAGCTTAGATGATACATTTTGGATAGAAACCTGTTCGGCCACTGCACTTATGGTTGATCACCAATAAAATCTGAAGAAGGTGGAACATCTCGTGAGAAAAGTTGTTGGCGTGTTCTAACAGTACAGGAACAGTCAGTCGTTACTAATTCGCAAGTCTTTATCAGTTCCAAGCCACAGATATATGGATAGATTTATATTACCAGTAATCAGATTAAATCGAAATGTATATTTCATTTGTGGCGTCCCCTGCTTCATGATACCGCTTCGTGGCATCTTTCGATTTCTTCGGCTAGAACAAGAAACGTAGACTAACTTTGTTTTAAATTTATTCATTAAATTGATGATTTTATTTTCAAGAGGCATGTGACAGTTCTGTTTTGGTTAGTCCTTGAATCGTTCAGCGTCGCAGTACAGCGTTGACGATTATGAAGCGTTTTGTTTTTAATTTGTCAACCATACCAATGCGTTTACGTAAATTTGTTTTTGAATTGGGTATTGATAAAGGTTACGGGTTTAAAGTCATTGCAGCGTGAAATTCAGCTACTTAAATCACTTCTTGGTATAAACCAGTAAAGACAAATTATGAAAGTTTCCTTGCTATCATAAGTAGCCGAGCGGTCTAGGGCGCTACAGTCTTGGACTGTGCACCTGGTCCCGGTATAGGTTCAAGTCCTCCTTCGGGCATAGGTGTGTGTGTTTGTCCTTAGGATAATTTAGGTTAAGTAGTGTGTAAGCTTAGGTACTCGCAGTTCAGTGCCATAAGATTTCACACACATTTATCACAAGCAAAATACTTTGCTGGGTCAGTCCCTCGGGAGACAGATCATCCTCTAGAAACGATGCCACGTGGAATGCGGAGACGGAGGAAGTCTTCCAGATTAGTTTCTCGTGGACTGGTAGTGAGGGAGATTGCCTAAGAGAGAGATGCGAGGCACAGAAGTCATACGCAACAGGCGAAGGTTCGGAGTGCTCTTTATCACCTGTGTTCTGGGGCAGATTACGGTCCATTCCTGAGACTCAGCAGCGGATGAGGCGAGATCAGGCGCTGCACTAATTCCTGCGCCCTTCTTTGACCTAAACCGTTTGAAATCCTTGCTGTGGGATGTAAAATTGCAACGGGAAGATACTTCGAAAAAACAAGACACATCCAAAAAATAGAAGATGCTCCCAGAAAAATAGACGACACTTCCAGAAAGAAGAAGAAAGTTTCAACAGAACAGAAGAAAAAAGTATAGCATTAACTAGAGGTTAGATGCATCCATAGCTAATGTTGTTGTTATAGTCTTCAGTCCGAAGACTTGTTTGACGCAGCTCTCCATGCTACTGTCTCCTGTGCAAGCTTCTTCATCTCCGAATAATTACTGCAACCAACATCTTTCTGAATCTGTTTACTGTACTCGCCTCTTGGTCTCCCTCTACGATTTTTATTCCTCACACTTCAATCAAATACTAAATTGGTGATCCCTTGATATCTCAGAATGTGCCCTATCAACCGATTCCTTCTTTTGGTCACGTTGTGTCACAAACCTCTTGTCTCCACGTAACTAATGAGGAAGTATTGAACAGAATTTTGATCGACCCAGCTAATGTTCAGCAGTCTTCTGCACCACCACATTTCGAAAGCTTTATTTCTCTTTTTATCTAAACTATTTATCGTCCATGTTTCTCTTACATACATGACTACAACCGAGACAAATACTATAAGAAAATGCTTCCTAACAATTAAATCTATATTCGATGTTAACAGATTAATCTTCTTCAGAAATGGTTTTCTTGGCATTGGCAGCCAACATTTTATATCCTCTCTTCTTCAACCGTCATCAGTTATTTTGTTATCCAAATAGCAAAATTAATCTACTATTTTAAGTGTCTCGTTTCCGAATATGATTCCTAAGCATCACATGAGTTGATTCCTCTACATTTCTTTACCTTTGTTCTTCTTTTTCTTGATATTTATCTTATAACCTCTTCTAAAAACAGTGTCCATTTCGTTCAACTGCTCTTCCAGGTTCTTTGGTGTCTCTGACAGAAATACAATGTCATCTGCAAACCTCATATTTTTGGTCTCTCGCCTTGAATTTTCATTCCTGCTCGAAATTTTCTTTGGTTTCCTTTACTGCGTGTTCAATTCACAGACTGAATAACATCTGGGGTAGGCTACAACCCTGTCTCACCCCATATTCCACTACTACTTGCCTTTCATGATCCTCAACTGTTATTGCTGCCGTCTAGTTTCTTTACAAGTTCTAAGTAGCCTTCCAATCCTTGTATATTACCCCTGCTACCTTCAGAAATCCAAAGAGAGTATGCCTGTCAACATCGTCAAAACGCTTCTTCAAAATTTACAAATGCTGTATATGTAAGTTTGCCTTTCAGTAAACTATATTGGAAGGTAAGTCGTAGGGTCATTCCTGCATTCCCCGAAGTCAGTTTCTACCAATTTTTCCTTTCTTAGTAAATAATTCGTGTTAGTATCTTACAACCATGACTTATTAAACTGATAGTTCGGTAATTTTCACACTTGTCAGCAATTGATTACTTTAGAATTGTAATTTTATTTAATTATTTATTTATTGTTCCGTCTGACCAAATTAAGGAGAAGTCTCCATGGCCATGGAACGAGTCAATACATGATGTTATAATACGATATTAGAAACAGATAAAATGAAATGTAAAAAAAGCATATTCAGGTGACAAGTCGTAAGTTTAAATAAAGAAAATCAACAATGTAACACAGGAATTTGCTTAATTTTTTGGCTCTTCCAGGAGCTCCTCGACAGAATAGAAGGAGTGAGCCATGAGGAAACTCTTCAGTTTGGACATAAGAGTTTGGGCTACTGCTAAGATTTTTGAGTTCTTGTGGTAGCTTATCGAAAATGGATGCAGCAGAATACTGCACTCCTTACTGCACAAGAGTGAAGGAGTGCATTCCACATGCAGATTAGATTTCTGCCTAGTATTAACTGATTGAAAGCTGCTAACTCTTGGGAATAGGCTAATATTGTTAACAACAAACGACATTAAAGAAAATATATACTGTTAGGGCAATGTCAGAATTCCTAAACTATTGAATAGGGGTCGACAAGAGATTCTCGAACTTACACCACATTTAGCTCGAACAGCCCGTTTTTGAGCCAAAAATACCCTTTTTGAATCAGAAGAATTACCCCAAAAAATAATACCATACGACATAAGCGTATGAAAATATGCGAAGTACACTACTTTCGTGTTGAAGTGTCACTTATTTCAGATACTGTTCTAATGGTAAATAAAGCAGCATTTAGTTTCTGTACAAGATCCTGGACATGGGCTTACCACAACAGCTTACTATCTATCCGAACGCCTAGGATCTTGAACTGTTCCGTCTCGCTTATAATATGCCCATTCTGTCAGATCAAAATATCGGTTGTTGTTGAATTGTGAGTTAGAAACTGTAAAAGCTGAATCTTACTGTGATTTAGCTTCAAATTATTTTCCACAAGCCACTAACTTATTTCATGTGCTACATTATTTGATATTGTTTCACTATTACACACAAGATGCTTCACTACAAAGCTGGTGTCATTAGCAAACAGAAATATTTTTGAATCACCTGTAATACTAGTAGGCATATCATTTATATAAATAAGAAACAGCAATGGCCCCAGCACTGACCCTTGGGGAACGCCCCACTTAACAGTGCCCCATTGCGATTGAACGTCACTACCACTCTCAATATTGCGGAGAATTACCTTCTGCTTTCTGTTCTGAAAGTAAGAGGCGAACCAATTGTAAACTACTCCCTTACTCCATAATGGTCCAACTTCTGCAGTAATATTTTGTGGTCAGCACAGGCAAAAGCCTTCGTTAAATCAAAGAAAACACCTATCGTTCGCAACCTTTTGTTTAATCCGTCCAAAACCTTGTAAGTAGGCTGTTCAGGGTTTTTTTTTTTCTGGTAACGCTACGTAGCGCTCTGAAAATCACTGGCTGTGCTCTGTGCAGTCTGTGGCTGGTTTGCATTGTTGTTTGCCATTGTAGTGTTGGGCAGCGGCATTTGGCTGTTAGCGGCGCGTAGCGTTGCGCAGTTGGAGGTGAGCCGCCAGCAGTGGTGGACGTTGGGAGAGAGATGGCGGAGTTTTGAAATTTGTAAGACTGGATGTCATGAACTGCTATATATATTATGACTATTGAGGTAGATACATTGTTTGTTCTCTATCAAAATCTTTCATTTGATAACTATGCCTATCAGTAGTTAGTGCCTTCAGTAGTTTGAATCTTTTATTTAGTTAGCAGTAGTGGCGCTCGCTGTATTGCAGTAGTTCGAGTAACGAAGATTTTTGGTGAGGTAAGTGATTTGTGAAAGGTATAGGTTAATGTTAGTCAGGGCCATTCTTTTGTAGGGATTATTGAAAGTCAGATTGCGTTGCGCTTAAAATATTGTGTGTCAGTTTAAGCACAGTCCTGTACAATTTTTCTAAGGGGACGTTTCAACAACACAGAGAAAAGAGTATATAGCATTTTCAGTTGTTAAACCATTTCTAAAACCAAAATGAACATTTGACAGCAAATTTTGTGAATTTACATGCTCCAGTAACCTTGTATATACAAACTTCTCGATAACTTTAGCAAACACCGATGGCATAGAAATAGGTCTAAAAGTGTCAACATTATCAATGTCTCCCTTTTTGTAAAGTGGCTTCACTACCGAGTACTTTAATCGGTCAGGAAAAGTTACAGATATGGCTAAGTACTGGGCTAACATACATGCAACAATACTTCAGTATTCTGCTAGATAACCCGTCATATCCATGAGAGTTCTTGGTCTTTAGTGATTTAATTATTAACTCAATCTCCCTCTTATCAGTATCATGGAGGAGCATTTCAGGCAACAGTCTCGGAACACTTTTTCCTAAGAGCGCTATATGATTCCCTGTTGGGACTAGGTTTATATTTAGTTCACCTGCTATATTCAGAAAGTGATTATTAAATACCGTACATATATGCGACTTATCAGTAACACGGACATTCCCACTACGCACTGATTCCACTCGACCTGTCTCTGAAGACCAGCTACTTTCTTTAGACTGACCATATGGTTTTAATTTTATCCTGAGACTTAGCTATTCTATCTGCATACCACATACTTATTGCGTTCCTAATAACATTTTTAATCACTTTACAATTACCACATTCTTCTTGAAGTCTGAGGATATTTTGCTGTCTCGTACATCTTGCACACCAGATGGAAGAGTTGTGTCATGGCTACCTCTCCCAAGGCTATCAGTAGTCCTGACGGAACACCGTCTACTCCCTAGGCCTTGTTTCGACACATTTTTCAGAAATTTGTCAAACTTTGCTCGCAGTAGTTTGTCTCCCATCTCATCTTCCTCTACGTCCACTTCCCTTTCTGTAATACTGCTTTCAAGTTCATCTCCCTTGTATAGACTCTCTATACACTCCTTCCAACTTTCAGATTTCCCTTATGTGCTTAGAACTGGTTTACCATTTGAGATCTTGATATTCATACAGGTGCTTCTCTTCTCCCCAAAGGTCTCTCTGATTTTCCCGTGGGCGGTATCTATCTTTCGCCTAGAGTGATATGCTTCCTGCATAACTGAAAACCTTCAGCGGGAGTTGCAAAGCGTGAAATTTGAGTCAGGCGCAGTGACTCAAAGGCGAGAGGAAATGATAAGAGAGGTATACGAAAATGTTCAAAACCGAATTTCACCTATTGAAGGTAATGAAGTAATCGGTGTAGTTAGCGTTGTGATTGATCTGACCATTGTACAGAAAGTACTGCAGATAGCCAACAAGGAACAAAATGAAATATTAAGTCTCGAGACATGAGCACTCCTGCATTTTATTTTACGATCAGCCATTTCTAATCTCTGCCTGTTCACAGCATTGCAGAAGAATATAAGTCCACTTCGATGTTGGAATATATTTCCGCTCTCCAAATAGTTGAAATTGCTCTAAGCACTATGGGACTTAACATCTGAGGTCCCCTAGACTTAGAACTATTTAAACCTAACTAACCTAAGGACATCACACACATCCATGTCCGAGACAGGATTCGAATCTGCGACTGTAGCAGCAGCGCGGTTCTGGACTGAAGCACCTGGAACAGCTCGCCCACAGCGGCCGGTTTTCCGCTCTCCCTCGGTGGAGGAGGGTAGAGAGTGTCCGTTGGCTTTCGTGGCACAATGCCAAGATAGGCGCGCTAAAGGAAAGAACTGTACAATGTTGTGTGGACTGCGTGACTTGTAGAGCATGCACAGACGGAGAAACGGCGCTTCCTGCCAAATTTTGAGGTGAGGCGTTTCACTGGCTCTTCAGATTTCGCTGGAGATACTTCTAGAGACGTCTAGTAGCTTTCTATATTCGCAACGGGGTGTATCTATGCGTTCTGCTCGCGGTCGGATTGGACTAGACCGTCATGCATAGAAATGTGACACTTGGTTGATCAATAAGGATTACGAAAAGCGCGGGTGTGGAGCTATCTATTCCTCTGCTAGTTCTGGAGGCTTGGAGAGATTGTTCAAATAGCCACGTGGTCTCTGAGTGAGCAGTCAGATATCTGTGGTTACTGTATAGTGTTCAATCAGATAGTTTCGGGGGAGTAATAGAGATTATGAATAATTCAGAGTTCAATCAGATAACAGTGGAGCAATTTCGATGGCGAGAGCAGCAGACAGACATTATACGCTGAATGAATCAGACCTTTGTCGGACGCAGCACGTGGTTGATGGAAGACGACATAGGTTGCTTCGGTGTGGAGCTGCTTCATTATGGAAGCTGAAATGGTAAATAACATGCAACTGTGTAGTGTCAGGCCACTGTGTAATTAATATCTCCGTGATACACCAAATTCGCTCTCAGTAACGAGTTAATATACATTCATTCAGCTTGTGTATGTGTCCGGTTTGCTCTTTCAGATACCACAACGGACCGTTTCTGTTATTATCTACCAAAGCTTTAATTAGCGATGCTGCAACTAGCCATTCCCCATTTGAAAATTACATGCTCTGCCGTATTTTCTACTAAAGTGTCAGTACTCTCTGTCAGTTTCCTAACTCGTTTAAGAGATCATCCCTCGCGCTTGCATTGATAACATACCACTCAAATGGCACAGAACCAACCCCATTGTGATCTCTATTCCTCCCCAGCTTTCACTCTTATACGAATTTGTACGGGACAATAGTGTGTTGTAACTTTCCATAAGGCTGTAGTCCAACCCAGTGTCAATGGTTATAGGGAATTTTAATAAATGTCATAGATTTCAATAGTCCTTTTTAAATTTCGCTATCATTATAGCCGATAGTGTAAATCAGAAAGGTAGAAATTACATTCAGTTATCAATTAGTCGCCTCCATATGGCTGTACCGGGTTACCGTTATTAAGTGTAGGGCTAGATTGAAAATTCTCTCTCTTAAATTCAGGATGCAGTGATTGACTGGGGCTAGAACCCGGCGGGATCACTGTACTAATGCTCCATGAAAGAAAACTGAAAAAGTTGGAACATCTGGAGAGAGAAGTTGCTAATGATTTCAAGTAGTGCAAAACAACCAGATAACTCGCAAGTCTTCATCAGCTGTAATCTTCAGATATTTTCTAAGATTTATATTATCAATAGTAAGGTTAAATCAACAAGTATCTTTCAACATTAATAATCTATTACTTACCGTTATACGTTTTCCCGGTCAAAATTTGCGTTCCTTTCATAAGGTCATTTGTTAAATATCACGCGTCACATAATTTATACACTAAAGAAACAAAGAAATTGGTACACCAGCCTAACATCGTGTAGAGCCCCGGAGAGTACAGAGAAGTGCCGCAAAACGGACTGGAATGGTCTCGACTAATGTCTGATGTAGTGCTGGAGGGTACTGACACAATGAATCCTGCTGGGCTGTCCATAAATCCGTAAGAGTACGAGGGGGCTTAGATCTCTTATGAACAGCACGTTGCAAGGCATCCCAGATATGCTCAATGATGTTCATGTTGTCCGGGGAGTTTGGTGGCCAGCGCAACTATATAAACCCAGAAGAGTGTTCGTGGAGCCACTCTGTAGCAGTTCTCCAAGTGTGGGGTGTCGCATTGTCCTGCTGGAATTGCCCAAGTCCTTCGGACTGCAAGATTGACATGAATGGATGAAGGTGATCAGACAGGATGCTTACGTACGTGTTACCTGTCAGAGTCTTATCTACACATATCAGGATTCCCATATCACTCCAACAGCACACGCCCCACACCATTTCAGGGCTTCAGCCAGCTTCAGGGTTCATGAATTCATGAGGTTGACTCCATACCGTACACGTCCGTCCGCTCCATACAATTTCAAACGAAACTCGTCCGACCATGAAACATGTTTTCAGTCATCAACAGTCCAATGTCGGTGTTGGCGGGCCAAGACGAGGCGTAAAGCTTTCTGTCGTGCAGTCATCAAGTTCATACGATTGGGCCTTCGGCTCCGAAAGCCAATGTCGATGATGTTTCGTTCAGTGGTTCGCACGCTGACACTTCTTGATGGTCCATCACTGAAATCTACTGTAATTTGCGGAAGGGTTGTACTTCTGTCACCCTGAACGATTCTCTTCAGTCGTCGTTGATCCCATTCTTGCAGGATCTTTTGCCGGTCGCAGCTATGTGGAGATTTCATGTTTTACCATTCCTGATATTAACAGTACACTCATGAAATGGTCGCACGGGAAAAACTCCACTTCATTGCTACCTCACACACTTAAAGTTTGACCAGTCATTGTAGCAGCAGTAACTGGTCTAACAACTGTGCCTGACGCTTGTTGTCTTAAATCTTAATGACATGTGATTATAGCAGCAGTAACCGATCTAACAACTGCGCCAGTCACTTATTGTCTATTATAGGCGTTGCCGACCGCAGCACAGTATTCTGCATGTTCACATGTCTCCGTATATGAATACCCATGATTATAAGAGTTTCTTTTGCGCTTGAGTGTAAAACTAAAATACATTTTCACGACACGATCTTTCTGATTTGTAGAACTCGTGGTGATGAGCAAAACATAAGGACGAAAGTAAGTTTGGTGTAATTTATCACTGCCGAGTAACACAGCACGATGGACCTTGTACCATACATAGAAATGCAGCAATGTAGTACAAAAGTTATTTCGGAGAAATACCCAATGAGACGAACGGAAATGACTTATTCAAAGAAAGTAACTGCATTGAAGTCACCCCAAATTAATGATTGTTGCTGGATATCACAATAGGTGGGATGTGGTTCTTAATAAGGCGTGTGATCACCATAGACGGAAATGTATGCTATGCGATGTCGTCTCATTCAGGTCAGTAGGTTGTTGACGAGTTCTTGTGGTAAGGCGTACGTAGTGTGTTCAAAGATTTGGAGGACAATACGCCTAAGCAATATCATGCCTTCTCACAGGAAGACATCTGAACTACCAAAACTCTCGACAATGGTGTACTTACACTTTTGTGCGAGAGAGGGGAACACCTAATGCACCCAGGATCATTTTACAACAGTTTGGGTAGTCCAGCTGTTGTGGTGTGAAGAGGCATAACGTTGCATAGAGGCTCAAATCCTCAGAACTTTGAAAACGATACTCTCACAGGTCAATGTTATTATAACATTGGTGTCCGTCCCCGTGCGCGACTTGTCAGGGTTGAATTCGGCCCTAATTTCATATTTGCGGCGGACAAAGAGCGATCGCATCGATGAGGGCAGGTGGAGACGGTCTCGTAACGAGAAGTGAATGGATTGGCCTGACCGCTCTCTCTACTTACATCGCACAGCGTGTATTGCCGTCCTCAGTGGGCAGGTAGCCTACTGGAAACTGTGTCCTGCCTTTTATAAAGTTGAGTGAAAGTCTCATTTCTGATTCTTTCGAAGCAAGTGACTCCTTCTTCCGGCAGAATGTGTAGCGATAAGACATCAAATACGGAAAGTAGCAGAGTACCACATAGATGAAAAAATTATACAGTATAAATCCCTAGATAACAGGATATGTTGAATTTAGTTGATGCACCAAACTAAAGGTATTACAGATGTTTAAAAAATGTTATTGCCAGGAACTACGTAATGTCTAAGCAGGAATGACTAGAGAAGAAATTTTAGGATTCAGAAGCGTATTTCAGTCGGAGAAAGATAGATGCCGCCTACGGGAAAATTAAAGATGCTTTTGGAGAAAAGAGAAGCAGCTTTATGAATATCAGATGCTCAGAAGGAAAACAAGCGTGGGAAGCTGAAAAGTGGATAGAATATACAGAACGTCAATACAAGGGAGATAAACTTGAAGGCACAATTATGGAAAGGAAAGACCTGGACTTTATGATCCTGCGAGAAGAGTGTGACAGAAAGTTGTACGGAAGTAAAAAGTGGGCGATAAGCGGCTCAGACAAGAAAAGAGGATAAGCTTTTGAAATGAAGTGCTACAGATGAATGCTGAAGATTAGACAGGTGAATAAAACAACTAAAAAAGTTGCTGGCATAATTTTACTAAAAGAAGGGATCAGTCGATTGAATCATAAAGGACTTGACAGTTTTGTAACGATACGAAATGTGTGTGTGTGCGTGTGGGGGGGGGGGGGGGTCTTTAGACTGAACACCATAACAACTACAACAACAATTAATACTTGTCCCTTTATTTTCTTGTGGAACCACTGTTATCACAGGCACCCATTGTACCAAAACAAGGCAATTCATGGAACTCTTTGGAGTTTGGTGGGGCTGAGAAAAGCATTGTACAATTTACAATCGTTGTTCTACTTCAGGTTTTCGTAATATATACTTCATTTTTTTTGTATTGTCGAAAACAGAAATTTTATATGCACGAACAATGATTCGTACCAACTTTATGCTAGATAGGGCACTTTACGTAAAAATGGATGACATACTGCGACCTCTTTTGACACAACTAATTTCCTATGACATTAATAGCGTCTGTAATACTGATTTTATCTGTCCTCTGACTTACAAAAATGTTATTTAAATTACGCATGCAACAACTGGAGCAACTAGTCAACAATCAAAAAGCGAAAAATTTGTATGTTTTAATAAAATTGCTTATAAGCTCATGACAGAAGCCTGTGGAAAAATAGTCGATACCGAGTTTTACCTAAGTCAGATGTAAAATATTTATAATCTGGGATGAATCTGTTAGTATTGATATTGTATTTAATTCACAAATGCATACAAAAGTCAGTTTTGTTGTAAGTGGAGGAAACAGCTACTTAAATTATGAACTTACATGCGCATTTGTAAAAACATGTCGGTAATAACGTAACAAATAAATGAAGTTTTGCATTTGCTCAATCGTAAAGGCTGTGTCGGTAAAGACGCACCAATTTTTGTGGAAATTTTTGTGGTTTACAGTACAAAGAGGTTTTGTGAAATAATTGACCTTTGCCCTTCAGATACGTGGACAGATCTTATTTATTTTACAAAAAAAGACTATTTGTCTAATAGTAAAAATTTTTATGCTATATTCGAGAGCATTTTCGCATTAACACCAGCTTATGGCCTCAGCTTGATTTACTCAAGGCAGTCAGTCTCTTTAAACAACAGTAGCAGTCCATGCAACGGCGGTAGTTCATTTTCGTTCAAATCATCGTAGGTGTTGTAGGTGGCAGCTCTTGTCACAGGGAAGTGTTGACCGATGTATACGACTTAAGGAAAACTGCCACGAGTCTCTTAGCAAACGGCGCTTCACTTCAGTGAGCTGCTTCATTTAGCTGACACGGAGCAGTGGTATGACGCGATCAGCTACTGGGGTACAGCATGTGCACCAAAATTTTAACTTCAATACTATATACTAGGTAAACAAGATTTCAAATAGGAATTTGTATAAAGGTAAAAACTCTCTTATTAATGTACTCATCAGGACGTACTTATAAGAATAATCGGGTTAAGCCACTTGAAAAACAAGATGAGTTGTTAAGAACCGAAATCATTTCGTGCGTTGTCGTGTGATTACGAACAACGCCACAAGGTAGTGTGATCTTTGCCGGGAGCGAGTAATGTAGACCAAATGTTTATTAAGGCATATATTACTTGTTCATTTCTGCATGAAAAGCTTGTATGTGCCTTATGTGCTTTATTTTTCGCATGTACTGTAGGTCACAGTTCCATGTGAGTTCACGACTTTGTGATAACATGGTTTGTTACACGCCTGACAAAAAAAGTCAGGGACCCATAAGAAATGGTCGGATGTCTACGTAACCTGGCCATTGGCGGGTAAGTAAGTAATTACCATTTCCATTCTTTGTGACAGGTGGCCACGCCACCATAGTGAATTAGTTTTGTTTGAGTTCAGTGTTGTTAGCAGATGTACTGTAGCACGGTATATAAGGGGCTTCAACAGGGTCAGACATTCGGTAACCACTGCGATGTATACGGTAATGCCACTTGGTCGTTTGATAGCCTTCTCAGCATCTGACAGTGTTTGAAATGGGATTTTTTGTGTCTATGCATATGGCTGGTGGGTCGAACCGCCCAGTATTCAGATCTGAAGTTCGTTCAAATGTGACGGTGGCTCAATGACTTCTTGGGAATGTGAAGGCAGGCACAACAGTCGTCAAGGCTTCGGATGACCAAGGACAGTATGACCACGTCTGAGTACCCCAAGGAAGGATAGCTGTATTGTGCACCAAGTTCATTGTCAAGCCTTCACATCTGCACCTGGCATCCGAAAACAAGTTATGGACTCCTACTTTATTTTGTGTGATCCCGCATTATTGATGGGAGGCTAACAGCACACAGACTAGGAAATTCCGCTTAAGCATTACCTGCCTTTGACAGCTCAGTACGGACAGCTGCGTTTGGAGTGATACCGCGATCAGGACGCACGGACTGCAAATGAATGGCGTCACTTTGTATTCAGCGATGAATCGCAGTTGTGCGTCACTCTAGAGGACGTCTGCGAGTATGGCGGCGACCTGGAAAGAAGTGCCATTCATATCAAGATGGCTCACGGACATCGGTGCGTCCCATGGGTTAACTGGTCGTGGTGACATTTTTAACAGAACAATGCCCACCCACAGATGGCACGAGTCTCTAAGAAGTGTTCGCATGACCAAAACCTCCATTGCTGATAGAACACGTGTGGGATAACTACGGGTACAAGGGCTTTATGACACCCTTCCCACTCCATTGAGCGCATACGTCCAGGCCATAGCTTGTGCAACAGCATATTGCTAAGTTCTTTTCAACTTTGTCTCGATGCTCACTGAAATAACATCACATACCGACTCAGTTCGTGACATTTCATTTCCTTTCCTCTTCCCTGTGTGTGTCCTTCAGTTCTTTTGTTAGGTGGTGTATTTGACTCCACATCGCAGTAAAATATGAGTCCCCTTTCACATTTAATTTCGGTATGTTGGCTACGTTGCACGTACTGTAACATATTGCTTAAAGCACACTGAATGTAAAATATCGAGTGTCCACATTTTTCACTGCAAACTTTCCGTGCAACGTAACTGCTATAGACTTCTTCGTTACAAAACATCATAATAACTATCATTAGTGAACAAAAGAGTCAGTTCACCTGTCAATGTAACATGTGGGACTATGAGACTGAAAAGACTAGCCTGTTTTAACCAAATAGTTTCTTCATGATGTCTTGATAAACATTGTGAATTTTACATTGTGCTTTTCAGCATATCTGAGCAAAACCGTTTACCATACGAACTATAGCAGTATATACAGCTTTGCTTTCTTTGCCACACTTCACTATTATGTCAGCCGATTGACGTTTTGGAAACCTTGCTATTCGCACAAACGACCATAGTTTACTTAGTATTCATCATCTGTGATACTATATGATCCCTAGAACTGATCATAAAATATCAAACTAGCTGCAGTAACCACATAGCCGCAGCACGTATCGATGTTGTGTTTGGGATGCAGAGGAGATGTCGCAACAACGTCATCGTAGCGAAGCGAGCATCTCTACATGCAGTCCTTAAATACGATAAACTCACTGTAAAAACATGGTACTCACGCTCGCTAAACTACTGTATCGGACTGGCAAGAGGAATGGACCGAGGACAACTACAATCAAAAGCAGAACACGAGCACTAATTTATCCTCAATTCCGAGAGCACCATGCTGTAATAACAGACAAAAGGCCAAGGAGCGTCACGACAGATACAGCACGGCTGAAATTTAATCATCAAATTCAGCGAACCACTCTATCAGTTCACTCCAGCGCCACGTATTCCTGAAGTGTCTACGGAACACGTGTCATAAAAACATACCTGCAAGTAATTTGTGCGCTTTTGGTCATCAGTTCCCAAGCAGCCTTCAAATCTAGTTATCACCCAACGATATAGCAACGTATATTACTGTGATGCTTGGTCAACAGTATCAAAATCACGATTTAGCTTCCTGTGATGCTAATCTAAAGCCTTTGGTAATTACAGTGCCATGGGAAGTCCACACCTGAAGAAAATAGCTCAACGTTGCAGAAGTGCCACCCTTCCGGAAATTCCAGCCGATTTCAATGCTGGGCCATCAACAAATGTCAATGTGCGAACTAAATGGCTTCAAGCACTATGGGACTTCACATCTGAGGAAATCAGTCACCTAGACTTAGAACTACTTAAACCTAAGTAACCTAAGGGCATCACACAAATCCATGCCCGAGGCAGTATTCGAACCTGTGAGCGTAGCAGTAGCGCGGTTCCGGACTGAAGCGCCTAGAACCGCTCGGCCACAGCTGCCAGCAGTGTGCGAACTATTCAACGAAACATCATCCATATGGTCTTTCGGAGCCTCGTGTACCCATGATGTGCATGACGCAAAAAGCTCGACGCCTCGCCTGGGTCCGTCAACACCGAAGTTGGTCTGTGGAAATGTGTTGTCTGGTCTGACGAGTCTCGTTTAATATTGTATCTAACGAATGGACGTGTACAGGTATTGAGACAGCCTCATGAATCCATGGCCCCTGCATGTCAGCAGGGGACTTTTCAAGCTGGTGGACGCCCTGAAGTGGTGTGAGACTTGTGCAGTTGGAATGATATGGGACCCCTGATACATTAAGTATGACTCTGGAGGCTCTCTCACTTACGTAAGTATTCTGTCTGATCACCTGCATCCATTCATGTCCATTGTGCATTCCGACGGGGCTGGGCAATTCCAGCAGGTAAAATGCGAAATCCCACACGTCCAGAGTTGCTACAGAGTGAAGCCAGGAACGCTCTTCTGAGTTTAAACACTTCCGCTGGCCACCAAACTCTCCAGACATGAACCTGCAAAGAGCTGTTCAGAAAAGATGTCAACCCCATCGTACTCTTGCGGATTTATGAACAACCCTGTACGATTCATGTTGTCTTTCCCTCCAGCGCTACTTCAGACATCATTCGGGTCCAAGCCACCTCACCTAGTACCAACCCAGGCGCCCAAATAATTCGACTGCATACGCATAATGCTACACGTTCCACATAAAATCGCACATTAGCTCCCTCACTTGGCATGTTATGTCACACCATATTAGATGTACTTACATGACATAATAAATACGTACACACCAAGAAAAGTAAAATGCCCTTCCTGCGTGTCAGAACACTATTGAAAATGTCTTTGTGGGGTGTATGAAACAACAGCCATCTCCTGGGATATGTGTCAACATATACACTACTGACCATTAAAATTGCTATTCCAAGAAGAAATGTAGATGATAAACGAGTATTCATTGGACAAATATAATATACTAGAACTGACATGTGATTACATTTTCACGCAATTTAGGTGCAGAGATCCTGAGAAATCAGTACCCAGAAGAACCACATCTGGCCATAATAACAGCCTTGATACGACTGGGCATTGAGTCAAACAAAGCTGGCGTATACAGGTACAGCTGCCCATGCAGCTTCAACACGATACCACAGTTGATCAAGAGTAGTGACGAGCCAATTGCTCGGCCAACATTGACCAGACGTTTTCAATTGGTGAGAGATTTGGAGGATGTGCTGGCCAGGGCAGCAGTCGTACATTTTCTGTATCCAGAAAGGCCCGTACAGGACCTACAACATGCGGTCGTGCTTTATCCTGCTGAAATGTAGGGTTTCGCAGGGATCGAATGAAGGGTAGAGCCACAGGTCGTAACACATCTGAAATGTAACGTCCACTGTTCAAAGCGCCGTCAATGCAAACAAGAGGTGACCGAGACGTGTAACCAATGGCACCCCATGCCATCACGCCGAGTGATACGCCAGTATGGCGATGACGAATACACGCTTCCAATGTGCGTTCACCGCGATGTCGCCAAACAAGGATGCGACCATCATGATGCTGTAAACAGAACCTAGATTCATCCAAAAAAATTACGTTTTGCCATTCGCGCACCGAAGTTTGTCGTTTGTCTGGGTTGCAGCGTCAAGGGTAACCGCAGCCATGGATTCCGAGCTGATAGTCCATGCTGCTGCAAACGTCGTCAAACTGTTCGTGCAGATGTTTCTTGTCTTGGAAACGACCCCATCTGTTGACTCAGGGATCGAGATGTGTTGCACGATCCGTTACTGCCATGCCGATAATATGCCTGTCATCTCGACTGCTAGTGATACGCGGCCGTTGGGATCCAGCACAGCGTTCCGTATTACCCTCCTGAACCCACCGATACCATATTCTGCTAACAGTCGCTGGATCTCGACCAACGCGAGCAGCAATGTCGCGATACGATAAACCGCAATCGCGATAGGCTACAGTCCGACCTTTATCAACGTTGGAAACGTGATGGTACGCATTTCTTCTCCTTACACGAGGCATCACAACAACGTTTCCCCAGGCAATGCCGGTCAACTGCTGTCTGTGTATGAGAAATCGGTTGGAAACTTTCCTCATGTCAACACGTTGTAGGGGTCGCCACCGGCGCCAAACTGGTGTGAATGCTCTGAAAAGTTTATCATTTGCATATAACAGAATCTTCTTCCTGTCTGTTAAATTTTGCGTCTGTAGCACGTCATCTTTGTGGTGTACCAATTTTAATGGCCGTTAGTGTAAGTTCACAAGGTTGATGATTGAACAACAAACGAAGGGTAGTAATAACGATGCCAGTAAAAGTCTCCTATTCGAGGCGAGAGCGCGGGGGTCTCCGTGGACTGATGGTCTGCGCAGGACCCGCGGAGCCGTCCGAGGGTGCAAATTTCCGGACAGGGCGGCTGCCCTGCCGACGCTGTGCGGAACAGGATGGCCGGCGCTGGTCATCGGAACGGACTGCGTCAACGTCTTCGGCCTCCGCCAGCGATACGACGGGCTCCGAGGCGTCTTATTCATGGAGGACCTCCACTTCCGCAGAGGAATAAAAACACTTGTCGCCTGCCGTAGAGACTTCGTTCTTGAATTCTAGATCAATGATCTGGTCCAGAGTAGGATCGTGGAGTCTGAGGGCGTCGCACCGTAAAGCCGCGTCAGAGAGGCCTGGATGAGATGGTCGCGGACTATCTCATCTGCGTAGGATTCTTTTGAGACTCGTGTGCTGAAGTGACATTTCTGGCTGAGACCTTGAACTTCTGCTGCCCTCTGGCGTTAGGATTGGCCAGCCTTCTTGCGACACTGGTAAATTTCGTCACGGGCAGCCAACACGTGAAACCGTCGTCGGTAGTAAGCCGCGAGAACCTCACAAATCTGGGAGAAAGTCAAAGAATCCAGAGGTCGAAGTTGGAGTTTCTTCAGGAGCACATACACTTTGGACTGGTTCCAAGACAAAAAGTAGGAACGACGAGCAGGCTCCTGGAGAACTTAGTCGATTTCAAACTGCTGCTGGAGCCACTTCTCACATTTTTCCCACTCTTCAGCATCCTCGTTGAAAGTGGGAATCGGCGAGCGTAATTGATCCGGGTAGTTTTCCAAGTTCCATAAATAAACGTTCCTGTGTGAGCTGTGTGAGTTGCGAGTTCCATAAATAAACGTTCCTGTGTGAGCTGTGCGTAACTCATGTTCCCGCTATCATGTATTTTATACCGTGTTTTTAACCTACTTCCATCTCACTACGTTAATTTAAATTACTGGTGTCACTGGTTTGCTGCTTTGCCTGACCGTGAGCGGCGCTAGCAGGGCGTATCAATATATCCTCTCACGTAGTATCTTTGCTCGGCTGCTATTACTTCCCATTCGTCGTCTGTCGTAAGCCAGTTCGGGTAGCGAGTTCGGTTTTGCCAGTCAATCGGAATGCGTCTGGAGCGCAGTCTGGACCCGTTAGTTTGGGAGTTGCAATGCGTCCTAGTGAAGTCTGGTTGGAGTATCAGTGAGTTCTGCCATTACCGACTTTAGCCCATATAAACAGGTACCCTTCAGCATTTAACTTCTTCTTCCTTCTCGTAGTCAAAACAAATGGCATGCTTGAACAAGAGTACCATAAGGCTGTTTAGCCAACAGTCCTGTAGTCTCGGCAATACTCCATGTCTTCCAAGCCAAAATGTTTGCATCTGGAAATGCTTCAAGGCCACCATAATCTGCTTGATTGCCCCATACATCAGCAAGTGTCAGCCAGGTACTACCTCATAACACTGCTTGTACATCACAGGTAAAGTTCAGATGCAGTCCGCGAAAAACATTTGGACCTCCAATCAATTGCTGTTTATTAATCGAATATCAGTCAAATTCAAACTGCGATACACAGGTACACTGAGCCCGACCACGTTCTTGGTGGATCGTCGGTCGATCGTCCTACTGAACGACGCGTTTTGGCTCGCCAATCGTTCATGAGTCTGCTGTGTGTGTGTGTGTGTGTGTGTGTGTGTGTGTGCATCGACTACCGATCTGCTTAGTGAGTGCTTAGTTACTACTGGGTATCGTTCAGGTCTTCATGCATGTGTTTGTCAGTTGTGCGTGTAGTTGACACTATTTCCACTGACGACTATTTTAGATGTTGTAGGCATTCTGAGAGTAGTCGGTCGGTTGCTGAGGACCAGGGAATTTATCTCCGCGCGGTGCAGTCGGCTGGGTGCGCTGGCAGTCCCTGCACAGTGTCGGAGGGTGTGTGGAGCTGTCCAATCGCTACGAGCTTCGTGGCTCACCGACCCAGGACGTCAAAGCCTAGTGGAGTTTTAAGTACCTAAGCACGTCCATTCACGTTGTGTTCTTTGTTTCGGTGGTTTGCTGTTGGGGAGGTTTTCCTGTGAGCAACACCGAGTCTTTGTATTACTGAAATTTGGCCACTATGCGGTGGAATTAACTATTTTGGTTGACTACAATTCAAGTGCACCAGCGGAATTTTCTGCCTTGTGGCTGTTAATGTTCTGGTTAGCTGCCCTGGCCACTAACGTAATTTCAGGCAGTGTCCTTTCCTCACCTGTTGTCGCTGTCCAAACCGGTGTGTAGTTTTGACAGCTTAATACATGTACATATTTGATTGTGGATAATTGCGTCTGTAACATTTTGGTGTTTGAGTTCTGATGTACCGATTGGTGACAAGCAGGTCGTTTTGCCGGTTGGTCTGTGGCTGTCCCTTGGTTGGGTTCCAAGGGATCAAATGTGGTTGGGCTCACCACCTGTCTCACCTAAGTGAACGAGGGCAGACCGACCCCTAGAGGTTTCTGAGTCTTGTTGTGTCTACTGTCTTTCTCACCGGTGTTTAATTGTCTATCAGAGCCAAAGACAAAATAAAATTCTTGGTCTTACTCTGTTTTGTAAGTAAGTTTGTATTCCGGCAAGTGAATATTTGCTGAAAGGTTATTGCCGTTATGTGTCTTTCCTTTTAGTCCGGTTTCCACTACTAAAAAATTAAGCTTTGTGGTTATTCTTTTTAAAAAATTTTGGAAAATTAATTGTGTGCCTTTAGCCTTGGACCCTTAATCTTAAAACTACCTTTCAAGCTTAAACATTGCGGCTTTCCGCCTTTGAAACGTTGTGGTAATTTATTATAAAATTTTGAAAATTTTATTGTGGGCCTTCAGCTGCTTGTACTGCATATTGTTTATGTTTGTCTATCTACCCTTGCCTTAGTCTTTCAGCCGAGCTATGATTGTTTTATTTGTAATTGTAACTGCATGTTTTCAGTTACTTGAAATTTACCTTGTTGATTTTTAAGATTTCTTGTATGGAGGCCTTCAGCCATGAAAGATTTGGAGTTTGAAACTCGTAGTTGTAAAAGTTCCGGCTATGTGCCGTTTGGGTTATAAATGTGTTATTAAATTACAATAAATTACAATTTTAAGGTGAAACTGACCCCAACATAATTTGGCTCTTTACTCAGTCCTAATCACGTGTTCTGCCCAGCGGGTTTAGCGGGTGTCTCACTATGTACCCTAAGAATTCTTGCAGAACTGTTGAAAACCTTGTAGTAAGTCGTGCACACTTTTGACCAGTTGTTGAAGTAAAACTTCCGCCATGAGAAAGACACACGTGGGCACCAACTCGTCGCCATTTGTGTTGTGATTGACAGTTCGCAATTTTTCACAAACACTATTTTTGTTGATGTATATTCACAAGGTTGAGGACTGAACAACAAACGAAAGGTAACAATAATGAGGCCAGTAAAAGTCTCCTAATTGAGGCAAACAAAAGTTCACTTCTAACTTTCCACAGAGGTTTGTGGTAACACACACACAGACAGTAGTAACAATCCAGTTCAGAGACGAAGACGTAATCTTCAATGGTTGCACTACGTGAGGTGGGCAGCCAGCGTGAACTGAAATTCGGGGCTGGTTCCAGCCCCTAAATAGCTGTCTCCAGCCACTCAGGTTTTGGCGTATCTATACTTCCTACAGGCTGTGGCTCGAGCCCCCCCCCCCCCCCCTCCTCTGCAGAAAGTAGTGCTCGGAACGTCTGTTTCCATTATCTTGTATGTAAATAGCCGATGTTTACCAGTGTGCTTTTGGTACACCTTACACCTTGAGCATAGGCAACCTCGTCCTATGTGGTGTAATTTGGGTTGCCAGCCCTCAGGGTCTACCTTGGCTCCGGTAAACGCCTAGCAACTACAAAGGGCTGTGAGGGCTAAACGAGCTGTCTAGGCGCCTTGCCACTGTTCGCGTGACTTCCATCGTCGGAGGTTCGAGTCCTGTGTGTGTTGTCCTCTGTATAAGTTACTTTAAGTTAGATTAAGCAGGGTATAAGCCTACGGAACAATGACCTCAGCATTGGTCCCATAGGAGCTCACCATAATTTTCCAGAAAACTATGAGGGTTGAATAGCACAAACAAGTGTCGATGTGGCAACTTTTCGAAAATACGATATTTCGTAAACACCTTGCACTATAATCCGGCGAGAAAACACCACTGACATTGTAATTTAGCTGCTTTAGTGTGTTGATGTCAATAGGCATTGTTAAATTCAAAAATACCCTTTCTAAGTATTATTACGCCAACTGCCTTGCCGCAGTGATAGCATAGGATCCTGTCAAGTCCACGAATTTAAGCGGTGTCGGGCTTGCATGGGTCACCGTCCGGTCTGCTGAGCGGCGTTGGCAAGGGGGATGCACACAGACAATGTGAGGCAAAAACAGGAGTTACTTGACTGAGAAGTACCGCCTCCAGTCACGAAAACTGACAACGGCCTTGAAAGCAGTGTTCTTACATCCTGCCCCTCCATATCCGTATCCACTGACGCCTGTACGCTGGTTCAAATGGCTCTGAGCACTACGGGACTTAACTTCTGAGGTCATCAGTCCCGTAGAACGTAGAACTACTTAAACCCAACTAACCTAAGGACATTACACACACCCATGCCCGAGGCAGGATTCGAACCTGCGACCGTAGGGGTCGCGCGGTTCCAGACTGTAGCGTCTAGAACCGCTCGGCTACCATGGCCGGAGCGCCTGTAGGCTGAGGATGACACGGCGCTCGGTCAATGTCGTTAGGTTCTTTCGCGGCCTGTTCGGACGGAGAGTAGTTTTCTTTCAGTATCATTACAATCTGTTTCTTTGATTACAATATAAGCCACTGGTTACCAGTCTGTTCTATGAAAACTGCACGCCAATATCCCTTTCCATTTCCGCAGTATTCGAAGCATAAGTGATTCACCCTGTATATGACTTAACACAGTTTTGCAAGGAAGATGATACACATCTCCCGATCAGTAAATCATGTCACGGAATCAGATAAGCGTGCGATCTTCGTAGGTAGGCGGAAATTCACCTTAACATAGTGTTTCTCGAGAATACGGCACATCGTCGTGAAAAGATTACCCACATAAGTCAAAAACGTCCTCGATCTGAAGGTTTTACTTTCTTCTTTCAAGTCACGTACTTACATTTTAGAATTCACATTAATTTCTCTGTGTATTTGTTGCTGCTGTTAGCCCCCAAGCAAACCACCTCTGACACAATATACTTGGGACGTACATCAAGGAATATTGTTGCGTCTTATAAGTACATTTCGAATGACATTGAAATCCCACAGAGCTCCCATTTGGGATGCTACTTAACCCTTATAGCTAGCGAAAGTTGCTCTCTAAGCGACAGTCCATACAGGCAAAGAGCTTAAACTTTACCTTTTGTCGCTCATACCTTCAGTATTTGGGCTGTGCATGGGTCTGTAGTCATAGGGTTGAGTTCTGCATGTCTGCTTTCATGCCCAGCAGCTAGCATGCTGCAGATAGCAATCTGTAGCTTTGATCGTGTTGTCAAATAGTCTGTGAATTAGCTAGAACTGCGAATTAATAGAATACACAGAAATATAAAATAAAAGAGGAACAAACAATTTAATACAAAAGGTTGTATTGTAATATCCGTAATTGATGTAGACAAGAGAGAGCTATATTGACTAACTATATTGACTAATGTTCATTCAAGAAAGCATATTTTATGTAAACATAAAGTGATGCTACGACGTCCAATTAAAACAACAACAGAAAACACCCTTTTCAATTGCAATAAAGTTACTTTGAAAGCGTTACAAGATTAGTAGCAAAAATCTCCAAACTAAACGGTCCTCTAAGATACGCGAAAGCAATACACGAAATACTCACCAGTTCAAAACAGTACAGTTAACACATGTGACATAACGAGTAGTCACTCGTACTTTTATCCTCAGTTCCATAATGCAACTGGAAAAGTTTGAGTAGCTCAACGGCTGTGCGCCACCGTGAACTTATCACCGGCACGACAAAATATAACATTTTACCAAAGGCATGCCTGTCTTCCACCAGATCTGAACCAAAAGTGTGCAGAAGCGCCACCTTGAGCTCTTCACAAAAATAAGTCTGTCTACACTTGACTCATATAGTGTTCCGCTACTGGTGGTTGTGGTGGTGGTGGTTAGTGTTTAACGTCCCGTAGACAATGAGGTCATTACAGACGGAGCGCAAGCTCTGGTTAGGGAAGGATTGGGAAGGAAATCTGCCGTGCCATTTCAAAGGAACCATCCCGGCATTTGCCTGAAACGATTTAGGGAAATCACGGGAAACCTAAATCAGGATGGCCGGAGACGGAATTGAACCGTCGTCCTACCGAATGCGAGTCCAGTGTGCTAACCACTGCGCCATCTCGCTCGGTGAGTTCCGATACTGTCTGCTTTTCAATTGGCTGAACGCCCTCGGCATCAATATTACTTCGTCCTGAAGTATGAAACGTCTCCATAGAAAACAAAAACGAATGACTGTACTGGTAAACTTCCACGTTATTTGATTTTAAAACAGCTGATAAAAACTCAACGTACTCAAACAGTTTTCTCTTTATTTATTCTGATCAACCGACACACAATATTTTTAGCGCAACGCAGTCTGGCTTTCAATAAACCCTACAAAAGAATGGCCGTGACTAACAATAACCTATACCTTTTATGAATCACTTACTTCACAAAAATTTTGGTTACTCGAACTACTACAATACAGCGAACGCCAATAGTGCCAGCTAAATAAAAGATTCTAAATACTGAAGGCACTAACTACTGATAGGCATAGATAGCAAATGAAATATTTTGATAGAGAACAAACAATGTATTTACCTTAATAATGTTCAAAAGTCATCATTTATATATCTATCAATTCATGACATTCATCTTTACAAATTTCCTCTTTCTGGCGTAGACAAGTCCAGATCGTCCGCTTATAGTAACCTCTCAAAACTCTGGCATCTCTTCCCACATCCACCACTGCTGGCGGCTCACCTCCAACTGCACAACGCTACGCGATGTTCACATCCAGCTGCCCAATACTACAATAGTGAATATTCCAACAATGAGTCTAACCACAATACTACAATATTGAATATTCCAACAATGAGTCCAACCAGCCAAAGACTGCACACAGCACAGTCAGTGATTTTCATTCAGAGCGCTACGTGGCCTTATCAATATAAAAACCTAAACAGACGACTTACAAGTACTACAGCCATGATTTGACACAACGTGACCACTTCCTGGACCGAACTAATTTACTGCAACAGTATAATGAAAGAAATGTTACAAAAATTCGGCCACACTCAGACAATTTATCACAAATTTAGCGTTGCCACTTATGGATCAGGTGGTCCCAGGTTCGATTCCTGGCCCGGTTGGGGATTTTCTCTGCCCAGGGACTGGATGTTTGTGTTGTCCTTATCATTTCATCATCATCATAATCATAATCATTCGTGACAGTGGCTAGATTGGGCTTTGTAACACTGGACTGTGTAAAATTTGGGACTTTGTATGGGAGCTGATCACCGCGGTGTTCAGGACCGCACTATCAGCAGTTAAGTAAATATCTGGCAAAAATAGTAACATATTCATAAGTAAATAAGCAATTATGAAAAATTATGAGGTTCGTATTCATTCCGTTTGTGTGTTATTATGGAGAATATGAAATCAGGGCTCACCGAGAAAAATTTAAATGCTCTGTTTCTCGCGCGCCATTCGAGAGTGTAACGGTAGAGAGACAGCTTGAATGTGGTTTATTGAACCCACTTTATTGTGAATAGCAGAGTAATGACATAGATGTAGATATAGATGACGTTATTACAAACATTTCCATTAGCAAAATAGATAAAAAAAAACCTAATAAATTAAGAAATAAACACACTCCTGGAAATCGAAAAACGAACACATTGACACCGGTGTGTCAGACCAACCATACTTGCTCCGGACACTGCGAGAGGGCTGTACAACCAATGATCACACGCGGGGCACAGCGGTCATACCAGGAAGCGCGGTGTTGGCCGTGGAATGGCGGTAGCTGCGCAGCATTTGTGCACCGCCGCCGTCAGTGTCAGCCAGTTTGCCATGGCATGCGCAGCTCCATCGCAGTCTTTAACACTGGTAGCATGCCGCGACAGCGTGGACGTGAACCGTATGTGCAGTTGACGGACTTTGAACGAGGGCGTATAGTGGGCATGCGGGAGGCCGGGTGGGCGTACCGCCGAATTGCTCAACACGTGGGGCGTGAGGTCTCTACAGTACATCGATGTTGTCGCCAGTGGTCGGCGGAAGATGCACGTACCCGTCGACCTGGGACCGGACCGCAGCGACGCACGGATGCACGCCAAGACCGTAGGATCCTACGCAGTGCCGTAGGCGACCGCACCGCCACTTCCCAGCAAATTAGGGACACTGTTGCTCCTGGGGTATCGGCGAGGACCATTCGCAACCGTCTCCATGAAGCTGGGCTACGGTCCCGCACACCGTTAGGCCGTCTTCCGCTCACGCCCCAACATCGTGCAGCCCGCCTCCAGTGGTGTCGCGACAGGCGTGAATGGAGGGACGAATGGAGACGTGTCGTCTTCAGCGATGGGAGTCGCTTCTGTCTTGGTGCCAATGATGGTCATATGCGTGTTTGGCGCGGTGCAGGTGAGCGCCACAATCAGGACTGCATACGACCGAGGCACACAGGGCCAACACCCGGCATCATGGTGTGGGGAGCGATCTCCTACACTGGCTGTACACCTCTGGTGATCGTCGAGGGGACACTGAATAGTGCACGGTACATCCAACCCATCATCCAACCCATCGTTCTACCATTCCTAGACCGGCAAGGGAACTTGCTGTTCCAACAGGACAATGCACGTCCGCATGTATCCCGTGCCAGCTAACGTGCTCTGGAAGGTGTAAGTCAACTACCATGGCCAGCAAGATCTCCGGATTTCTCCCCCATTGAGCATGTTTGGGACTGGATGAAGCGTTGTCTCACGCGGTCTGCTCGTCCAGCACGAACGCTGGTCCAACTGAGGCGCCAGGTGGAAATAGCATGGCAAGCCGTTCCAAAGGACTACATCCAGCATCTCTACGATCGTCTCCATGGGAGAATAGCAGCCTGCATTTCTGCGAAAGGTGGATATACACTGTACTAGTGCCGACATTGTGCATGCTCTGTTGCCTATGTCTATGTGCCTGTGGTTCTGTCAGTGTGATCATGTGATGTATCTGACCCCAGGAATGTGTTAATAAAGTTTCCCCTTCCTGGGACAATGAATTCACGGTGTTCTTATTTCAATTTCCAGGAGTGTAGATACTGATATGTAACTTTCAAAGATGATAGCGATAGTGCAATACAATCATCTCAGATATCGTTCGTTGGAACCGGGTGCAGCATTTAAAAGTTGTTCATTCAGAGGTTCATCATGGAAATATATGATGATGAGGTCCCGTAGTCCGAGGAGCGTAGGGAACGATAAAGGAGACCCGCACCTCTGACTAGGCAATGCTGTAGCAGAGGTTGTTTGCCGTTGCCTTCCACAGACCGTAATGGGGATGAATGATGATGGTGATGAAGACAACACCTTGTCATCTCGAGGCAGGGAAAATCCCTGACAACGCCGGGAATCGAACACGGGACCACGTGCTACCGCTAGACCACGAGCTAGCTGCTACAGTATTGAAGATATTGACATTTTTGTTGTGTCACTGGCTGTGCCTCATTTATCTAAGACTGCAGACGTATTCAGACTAGCTTCAATGTTTGACTGTGATTTATTGTCGAATTTCATGGAGTTATAACGGGGCATGTTTGAGCTTGTCTCATTCTGGAGCACAGACGGCCCTGTTAAGCGGTCGACGCGTCATCCGAATTCTCTTTATCAGGATTTTCCCAATTTCCGGCCAAGCCTTTGTACCTCGGCCACAGCGGTCGTTGCCCCTGGACCGGTCGCGGCGCTTTGTCGTCCAGGGGCAATCCGCCAGCGCTCAGCCCCACAACCAAATTCACCTCATCTTATATCAGCTGCCAGGCGCCCTATAACTCGCCTACAAACACATAACGTTACAGTACTTTGTCTGTGTATCCTCTGTTACATTTTTACCTTATATACTCCTTTCAGTATACTGAGGGTGTAAAATTCGTTTGATGTCGTAATATGTCCTATGCGAAGCCTTTGTAGCATCGTACCCGCAGGGTACAAGCTGTCTCTTTTATTCAACCGATTCTGACCTGCCCATCTCGTTTTGTCCTCACGAGGAAATCACTCTGGGAAAGACATCATCTCTTCGTTAGTTCTCGAAGCGAACAGGCATCAACGGAGCCTCCTGCGATATTAAAACGGAACCAAGCTGACAGCTAGGACAAATAAATTACGGATGAATCAGTGGACAATCTAAACAAGTAAGACACCACATTGCTATCCCTGGAACAAGAGAAGAAATAACTGGTGCAGTGTACTATTGTATTGACTGTTACAGAAACTGGATAATTATTCTTTTTTCTAAGAAAAAAAGAGGTGGACCGCCTCCACTTCCACACCGGCATGATGGTCAACTTAGAAGGTCTACTGCCATCCCAGCATGAGGGTTTGTTTTCACTAAAAAGAAGTTCAAAAATGGTGAAACGTCCCCTTAGAAAAATTATAGAAGTCTGTGATTAAACTGACACACAATAATTTTAGCGCAACGCAATCTGACTTTCAAAAATCCCTACAAAAATGGCCCTGACTAACATTAACCTATACGTTTCACAAATCACTTACCTCACAAAAATCTTGGTTACTCGAACTACTGCAATACAGCAAGCGCCACTACAGCCAGCTAAATAAAAGATTCAAACTACTGAAGGCACGATAGGCATAGTTAGCAAAAGAAAGATTTTGATAGACAACAAACAATTTATTTACCTTAATAGTGTTCAAAAGTCATAATATATATAGCAGTTCATGACATCCAGTCTTATAAATTTCAAAACTCCGCAATTTCTCTCCCCACATCCACCACTGCTGGCGGCTCACCTCCAACTGCGCAACGCTACGCGCTGTCAACATCCAACTGCCCAACACTACAATGGCAGACAGCAATGAAAACTAGCCACAGACTGCACACAGCACAGCCAGTGATTTTCATACAGAGCGCTACGTGGCGTTACCAATATAAAAAACCTAAACAACCTACGTACTATGGGACTAAACATCGGAGGTCATCAGTCCCCTAGAACGTACAACTACATAAACCTAACCTAAAAACATCACAAACATCCATGCCCGAGGCAGGATTCGAGCCTGCGACCGTAGAAGTCGCGCGGTTCCTGACTGAAGCGCCTAGAACCGCTCTGCCACTGCGGTCGGCTAAAGTGAGGTGTTGGAGGATGTGGGTACTGCGATTAAGGTTAACCATTAATATGCGCTCATCTAGTGTAGATTGGGTCGAAAGTCGAACGAAGGGTAGCGGTTTGAAGGACAGAGGGGGAAAAAGTGCCAAAGCAAGAGCCAAGGCAGAAAAACTTCTGCCACAGTTAGGTCCGGTAGTAAGAGCAGTAGCGCATGTCTTACTGTGTGCGACAGGTCGTGCAAGTATAGGCTTTGTTAGTTGTGGGCATCACGCATGTCGATACCTTTGACGTTGTGCGGTGCTGTTACTCGGGGGCTTCCGCTGGGAGCCTGTGTTGATCTCTCGGTTAGCGTCAGCATATATGTTAACAGGTTCACCATCGTTTTGTGTCCTATAGGTCATATATCAGGTGCAGAGTGTAGGGTCATGTTGTGCTTCAGTGTGCGAGCTCGTCGGTTTCCCTGCTGTAGCCTGTTTGTCGGCTTTAATTGGAAATTTGTGGAAAGGTCTTACGGGACCAAACTGCTGAGGTCATCGGTCCCTTGG
The DNA here is from genome assembly GCF_023897955.1 of Schistocerca gregaria. Lineage (NCBI taxonomy): Eukaryota > Metazoa > Arthropoda > Insecta > Orthoptera > Acrididae > Schistocerca > Schistocerca gregaria. The sequence goes on along the minus strand of NC_064921.1, from coordinate 129,028,977 downwards.
CTTTAATAGCAGCTGGCATATCCAGGCAACGTTACTGATAAGTATGGGCTTTCCGACGTTTGTCGCTTGCTGGTGTATGCTAGCATCCCATAGGTGATCATGCCCTAGCTAGCAGTGTCTTTCGCCGCTAATGCTTCCAGCTACGGTTGTGATACTATAGATCTTATCAACTGTTGGGGAAGTGTTGGCTACAGACGAAACTGCAGAGGAATGGGGTGAAGGGCTTACTGCACATGCAATCGTTGGAAAAAAGTCTTCCACTTAACCGTTAGACTGGAAGGTAAATTGAAATCTGTAGTTTTTATAAATGTATTCACGAGAGTTTCATGTAAGGTCAAAACTTAGGGCAATAACGTCAAGAGACAAGAACAATCATTTTTGATTACAGGGAACACAGTAAGACTTGCCGAACTTCATCCCAAAATGGACATTGAAATCGTCGCAAGAAAAAGCACGAGCAAAGTAAAAACAATAAACACCAATGGCGATGGAAGAACCCAGTGGAAAAGGCTGGAAAAAACACAAAAAATAAAAATCGAATAATGGGTTTACTATCGTTTCGAAGAAGCCAGAATGGACGAAAGTCTAGTTGCAACCTGAACGTTGCAGCAGTGGGTATGGTGGCACCGCCTTTGTTACAGTTCGAAGAGTTTGAATCTAAAGCATCGCAAAAGTGGTGTGATACCTTCAAGGCAAAGGCCAGGATTCGGTAGAGACATGTTACCAATGGGATGCGAATATCACATCAGCAGTAAACGAACGTCGTTGTACCGTGAAAAAGTCACGGTGCTTACTGTTAGCTAACTACACATTCATATACTTCCATCTACTGTAGAACATTTCTGGAAAACTCCTCCCAATAGTCTTCATCTCTCTTCAAGAAGTTAGAGGACAATTCGGTTGTCGAGTACAATAAGAAATGAACCAAGTAATGGAATAACATCCGAACGTGTAATCAACCGCCAGCCGGAGTGGCCGAGCGGTTCTAGGCGCTTCAGTCTGGAACCGTGCGACCGCTACGGTCGCACGTTCGAATCCTGCCTCGGGCATGGATGTGTGTGATGTCCTTAGGTTAGTTAGGTTTAAGTAGTAAGTTCTAGGAGACTGATGGTCTGAGAAATTAAGTCCCATGGTGCTCAGAGCCATTTGAACCATTTGAACATGTAATCAACCACCAGAGAATACGGGATGCTGACAACAGAACAATTAAAAACAGTTCTTGGACAAAAGGTATGCAACCACAAATTAAAATGGAGTCATTCTTGTTAATTATTGATTCATGAGGTGGACAGGACAACAAAAATTCATGGACGGACTTGAACTACTAACCTGCTCTTTGAAAGTAATTACACCGAAGTTAATGCTGCTCTGACATCCTGCAATGTATAGTCTACTTTTACCGGCAGTATAAAACGCGGAATTGCTTCACGCTGGTTATACAGCAAAGGAATATCACAACTAAACGCGGCGCCAGAAAAATCAATCCATTGATACATAATCGATTGCAAGGGCCAGTTTTCGGAAAAAATGATTCGATATTCGTGGTTTGCGGTGAAATTATTGCCAAGGCATGAAATCTACAGCCATGTTAACGACCTTCTTTCCTGAGTGAGATTCATACCAAGAAATGTGAATTTGTCAAACCTATCTTTGCACGACGCTGACGGTTCTGGGGTTTCTGTGATTCGAAGATTTCTACGATCCGTATAATCAGAACAAAATATAAGAATTAATACACGAACTGATATGAGAATGAAATAAAGGAATATGAGAATTTAAAAAGATTATAAACCCAGAAAAAACCATAAACACACGTATAATAAATGTATGACACTTATTGTGAAATCCAGATAGATTTATTCAATTAATATAACGCCCTTATACCGCCTAACTTGATAAAAAAAATACTCGTGCAGAAATCTTCTACGGACATTGGAAGATAAATGAAAATAAATAAACAAACAAAATAAACTGAAATGAAAACAACAATCGGGTTTCGAAGAGAGGGAGCAAAATTGTGGAGCGGCGAAACTACCCACTGCGTCACAATTTCCGATGAAACTGAAGCATACTCAAAGCCACAGGAGGTACATCAGTTACTTTCTCAGCCGGTGGTGTCCCAGAAACGGTCGAGTATCTGCGGATAATCCGGGCCACGTGTTTGCTTATATTGACAACTCTGACACTGAGCAAAGTTTCTGGGAAATCGGATTGTAGCACCTACCGGGTTCCCCTTGCTACTTCAAGAGTCTGCAGAACGCGAAACACTGCGAAAAGGCAGCTCTTAACACTCAGTTCACTGAAACTTCAATCGCACAGCTATTTTGCACTACTGATACTGTGTGTTAACGTCTCTTCCCGCATTTTTCTCTTTGTGTGTGATAGCCACTCTCAAGATACACTGTAGGGATTTTGATGTGGGTTTCACTAACAAACACACAGATTCTCGAGGAAGGTTTGTGTATATCATTCATAAATACGCAAATACGCAAACTGGCTGCCGATTAAGTCTTGACGACTGAGAACTGTCCTCGTGTATTAAGTATGTCTTGCGTATGCCACTTACATGACTTAACGAGACTCCTATTGAACAGGCCATGAAAGCCCAACGGTACTGACCGGCTGCCGTGTCATCCTCAGCTCATAGGCGTCACTGGGTGCGGATATGGAGGCGCATGTGGTAAACACACCGCTCTCCCGGCCGTATGTCAGTTTCCTAGACCGGAGCCGCTACTTCTCAATCAAGTAGCTCCTCAGTTTGCCTCACATGGGCTGAGTGCACCCCGCTTGCCAACAGAGCTAGGCAGACCGGGTGGTTTCCCATCGAGCCCGACAGCGGTTAACTTCGGTGATCTGACGGAAACCGGTGTTACCACTACGGTTATGCCGTTGGCGCTTACACGTCTTAAGTTATACTGGAATTTAGAGTTAATAATCAATTACCCAACCTTGTTCTCTGAATTTCAGTCGTAACTCTCCGCAGTGTACCTTTACACCTCACAAGTCGTCTGGCATTAGATACCCCAGCGAAAGCTATCAAGGGAAAGTTTCAACTCTCGGCAACATTGAACTCCGTTTTTAGCATTTTTCAAGCGATCCTTCGCGTTTTTATTAACTTCTTTTGCGTTTCAAAAGTTTACTGCACTTTGGTGAATTTTCTCGATTTCATGGAAATATGTTAATGTATACCTAGAACAGTGGCAGAAATCAGTTGACCCCTGGCGTAACTACTTTTTAGAATATTGCGTTTTTGACAATAAGCAAGATACTTGCGTTGTATTTTGGTTTGACTAACAATCACTCCTTGCAAAGATGAAAAGCATGTTATCGTAAAGGTTTCTTTCTGAACGTTACCATAACTTTTCAGTTATATTTCTTATACTGACGTTACTGGTCGCGTCATCAGTTTTTTTTATACGACTTATCAGATTCAGATGACGATTGTCTGCCAGAGTCAGCTGACGAAACAACTGCGATTAGGGTGGAGTTACCGTCATTACATGTATCCCGGTCTCAGATCTTATAATCATCACCTCAGAAGTCAACCGGTGGAACAGAGGTGATGGCAGTTAGAGATGGAACAGAATGGAACGTTGTTAACACGACGTCACCCGCAAAAGGACTGCTTTGAACTTCTTGAGGGGGAGATGAGGGCATATGCTTGCCTCTGGGGAATGTCTCCATCGTCAGTGTCTCCCATCTTCTCTTTGATAAACCGATTCTGTGCATCATAAAAACACACAGAATTAAATGCTCGGAACGAAATGAAAATCACAACTGGGACAGAATAATTTGATGAATTGGAGACAATGATTGGTATCATGTACAGCAGATGTGCTTTCTACGCGAACCTATGGTCGCGTTCTTGGTAAACTAATTCCATCAGGTATAAAGTGGCCAGAGACATGTTCCACTAGCTTATCAGGCTACTCAACTTTCATGGGAAGTCGTATCAAGTTCAACACATCCCTGCTGATAAAGTTTTAAGTGCGAAGATACGTCCGCTGTTACAGCTGACTCTGCCAGGAACTTGAATGTGATTTGCAGAGTATCCATGTAGACGTAGAGATACTACGAAGTAGGGCAAGGTGCCGATCTATCCAGTTTGTTTCAAACAAACCTGACAAATACGGACTCATCTTTTGAATAGCTGCTAATTTAGTATCCAAATACACTTGTAATGTCTTTCAGTGCCTTAGTAAGAAGCGAGACCGACCAGACAACGAACCACTGGTAGTGTATGTCGCTCTTCACGTCATGAAGGAAGAACGTAACAACAGGTAACTTCCTCATATACCTTCGCCCTGCCAAGAAACTTCCACAGAAGAAAACGTCGTTAGTGAAAACAATTAACAAAACTCGCCGATGGCGTGAAGAATAATAATTCTGGACTACATTTTACCATCGTCTTGAGAAAGACTGATAAGCTACAGCGCATCCTCACAGCACACTACGGGAAAACGGATAAGAATGTCACTCTCAATACACCACATCCTGAAGTAGCCGTAAGCTCAGAAGAAAACCATAGAAACCTTTATTTTCTATAACGCCACAAAGTGTCCTGTGGACGTCATTGATCAAATGACATGTTAATAGTCAACTACGGTTGCTTGTAAGCATGTATTTCACAATACCCTGGCCATGGTGGCAGTAAATTGTTAGATCATCTACAATTAGATGACCAAAATTATCCTGAAGACGACAGCGTTTCTGCTTCAGCTGATAAGTAAACTCACGGGCAGGAAACAACAAAGAGTGGGACAGGAGCGAGGAATCATCGAAAGAAGCCGCACAAATAAAACAAACGAAAGAAGTGTCAAATTAGAATGTGCGAAGGAAACAAGATCAAGAGTACCTACGAAAATTGCGAAATTCCCTTCTGCATTAAATGCGTACATAAAATCCCAAAACTCTGTGCAAAGTCCGAATTTAACGTTTAAAAACAAACAATGAAATAAATGAAGAAATGTTAGAAGTTCAGAAGCGGGTCACATTTCTGGGTGGTAAATACAAATTTTGTATACCGAAGAGTAATCCAAAAGTGTTAGAACTTCGAGGTAAGGTTTTGATTTAAATGTGTATATGACATAAATATGACTGGAAAACTTAAAGGTCTTACTTTAAGAATACTGTGTATTTTTAATGGACATCTCAGAGGTCAAATCACCCCGTTCCTGCTGTCCTAGTGTTAGTGTAATCCGTCCAAAGCAGAGACAGGTTGATAGTCAAAGTACAAATAAGACTGTATCTTTAATAAATCTTTGCTGCTACGCTGAAATGTTAAAATGTTCAAATGTGTGTGAAATCTTATGGGACATAACTGTTGAGGTCATCAGTCCCTAATCTTACACACTACTTAACCTAAATTATCCTTAGGACAAACGCACACACCCATGCCCGAGGGAGGACTGGAACCTCCGGCGGGATCAGCCGCACAGTCCATGACTGCAGCACCTTACACCGCTCGGCTAATCCCGGTCGGCTACTACGATGAAGGTGAGTCATTCTAATGCATAACAATTTAAATAATGTGGCGTTACTAGACTGTATCGTGTTGAAGGTGGTATGACATTACCTTATTCCAACCAGCGGATGCTTACCTAGACAGCCACAGTGGGACAATGATTCAGCGTAGACTCCAAATCGAGTTGCATCTTCGCATTTTTCCAGATTTTAAATTATGCTAAGTAGCTAAACAACTTTAAGACCGACTAAGAACGAAATCATCAACATTTGACTTGATTAAACTAATAAGAATGACACTGCGCCATCATTGTGTTACAGTTGAATGTGTTGACAGTAATGGATTGTAACCGGATGCTAAATGTACTCATGGTCCCTACAGCAATTTAAAGTTTAGTATATAGATGCTTACTAACGGTTTGTAAGATTTGTAAGCAGCCTGCGATAATGATTTACCACTCAACACAGATATAATGGTCAGTCTTTTTGTGGGTACTGTACAACGAACATGAGGAGTGTACATTTATAGTTTTTGAATGGTAATTGTGTCTCTTATTGAATGCTTCTTCCGCCAATACATTCAGGTAGGCATAGATGATCATCTGGAGTGACACCAAACGTTAATAAGATAATTATTACTTTCACAACTGAAGGAGGTGTCATTCAAAACTTCGTTCCTGCAATAAATGACAGCTGTGGAGCAACTCCTACCAAAAATCTTTGCATTGTAGTCTAACAGTTACTCATTTGGTGCCATTTACAAGTAAGTCGTTGTGTATTTTAATTTGTCAATTATTTGATAAAAAGTGTAATGTTCCTCAAATTGAAAAAAAATTCTGTTATATCAGTCAGTTTACTTTGTGTCGTACAATAACATTTTGTAATACGTTTTTCATTACTTGGCATTGTAGTTCCTTTCAACGAAATCCAAACTAAATTTCACCACTTCGTTTAGAATTTGTGTCGTACAATAACATTTTGTAATACGTTTTTCATTACTTGGCATTGTAGTTCCTTTCAACGAAATCCAAACTAAATTTCACCACTTCGTTTAGAATCGATAACGTCGCTGAACATTTACTCGATTCTAATTTTTCCGATGGGAATGTCAAACCATTATCTGTATATGCTGAATAAGTATGCAGAGGTGGTAGTAATTCCTCCTTCCTAAAAAAAAAAAAAGTGTACGTTTAAAATTGTTGCAGCCTTTCCCGCGTTTTCGAGTTTCTATAAACGAACTACACCACTAGTAATACAGGGCGAATCTTATGACGATGCTAGCAACTCCTAATGCCAAAAATTCATGAAAATCGTTAAGTGACCGTCGCCCCAAGAACCTGAGACGAGAGCCAAGAAATGGTAACCAAAGCATTAATTTTTTTTATCTTCGATTGGTTGCAACAAATGCTCGGGTAACTCTTTTCAAGAGATCGGGGCTGATTTCCATTCGCAACCCCAGTTCGTGCTCACCTTCAGATGACCACGTTGTCATTGTTGAGTGGAATACTCTCTTTCAAATTCTGAAGGTGGCAGGGGTACAATACAGGGTGCCAAAGGCTATTTACAATTTGTACGGAAACCAGATGGCAGTTATAAGAGTCGAGTAGACGAAAATGAAGCAGTGGTTGAGAATGGAGTGAGACAGGGTTTTAGCCTATCTCCGATATTAATCAATCTGTGTATTGAGCAAGCAGTGAAGGAAACAAAAGTAAAATTTGGAGTAGGAATTAAAATCCATAGCGAAATAATAACAGCTCTGAGGTTTTCCGACGACGTTGTAACGTTGTAATTCTGTTAGAGACAGCAAAGGACCTGGAAGAGCAGCTCAGAGGAATGGATAGCGTCTTGAAAGGGAGATATAAGAGGATCATAAAAAAAGCAAAGTGAGGATAATGAAATGTAGTCGGATTAAACCAGGTGATGCTGAGAGAATTAGGAAATGAGACACATAAAGCAACAGACGAGTTTTCTGTTTGGGAAGCAAAATAATTGATGACTGACGAGGTAGGAAGGATCTAAAACCTAGACTGGCAAGGAAAGCGTTTTTGATGAAGAGAAATTTGTTAACATCAAGTATAGATTTGTCAGAAAGTCTTTTCTGAATGTATTTGTATGGAGTGTAGTTACGTATGGAAGTGAAACATTGACGATAACTAGTGTAGACAAGAAGAGGATAGAAGCTTTTGAATGTGGTGCTACAGAAAAACGCTGAAGATGAAGAGTTACTGAGAAGAATTTGGGAGAAGAGGAATTTCTAGCACAACTTGGACAGAAGAAGGGATCAGTTCACAGGACACGTACTGAGACATCAAGGGGTCACCAATTGAATATTGGAGGCAAACGTGGAGGGTACACATCGTAGACGAAGGCCAAGAGATGAATAACTAAGCAGATTCAGAATGATATAGGTTGCAGTAGTTACTCGGAGATGAAGAGACTTGCAGAGGGAAAAGTAGCAATGAGAGCTGCGTCAAACCAGTCACTGGACTGAAGACCACAAGACCTTCTCAAGGTCCTTAGAAAACTAATTAGGAGCCTATGTGATGTCTTCTTCTTGTTGTTGCAGTAGTTTATTGTGGTACAGGCGGTCCCGTTTGTAAAACACATTCTGCAAAGCAATATAAACAATTACGATACGCTTTCGATTTCACAAAATCCCATCAAACTTCAACTGCATAATTTGCTGGCCCCTTGGTGCTCTGCTATCGCAGCTGCTATGAAAAACGAGATGGAATGTCGCAACTGTTAAGTTGGACTGTGATAGTAATACTGTTTTGGTTTTATGTCGTAACAGCTCACTAAATTTAACAAAAATTTAAAGTATTTTGTGTAATGTGAAAACTGTTACACGCAACAAACGAGGGCAAAATTGCGCTTTATTATGACTTATTACGATTTTTCTATAACATAAAAAGTAAAACCGGTACTTTCCTTTGTAAATGTGTCTCATTTTATGTTTTCGTTATATGTGATGGAGGATGACATGATCACATTGAACGTTACAATGTTCCGGCGTTTGAGAATATTTGGAAACCAAAACAGTCTTTGATCACAAATTTAGTTTGTTCAGTCCAATAACGGATTTCTGTCGTAAAGACAGTCATAAAATTGATCTAAAAGAAGCTGTAAGAGCGTTATGATTCCTCATTAGTAGCGGTCCCTGAGAAGCATCCAACAAAATATAAACTTCTGAAAAGGAGCAAGAAATAAGCAAATAGTTGATTAAATTGGCTCTGAGCACTATGGGACTTAACATCTGTTGTCATAAGTCCCCTAGAACTTAGAACTACTCACAGCTAACTAACCTAAGGACATCACACACATCCATGTCCGAGGCAGGATTCGAACCTGCGACCGTAGCAGACGCGCGGTTCTCAACAGAGCGCCTAGAACCGCTAGACCACCGCGGCCGGCAGGCAAATACAACTGAAGGCTTTAGTTTGCATCGTCATATAACATGGAAACACGATAAAGCTGTGATGAACATTCACAGGGTGTAGGCTCCTCGTTAGAGCTCCACACTCACAGCCGCAATACAGACAGGTGAAGGGATTTGCCCGCTAGCTGTCGCCGACGGTAAGCACAGTTTACAACGGCGTGTTACAAAGCAGAGACAGGATGTTGGCAAGTGTACATAAGCTAAAAATTTAAAAATTTTAAATAAAGCCCTGGTGTAAAAGAGAAAAAAAGCTGCCTCCTCCGTTGCCCTGGTTTATGTTCAAACGAAACCGTTATTCCTTAGCTCCACGGGGACGTTCAGCTTCTGCTGACCTCAAACCACTGATTGTCTTTCCTTTTTTCAAACTCTTCACCAATTGGAGTGCTTTTTGCGTTACGCGAAACACGCACAAGAGCTCTGTTTCTCTCTCTGTCTCTCCCTTTCCCTCTCTCTTTCGCCTACAGTGTATCGGGACATTCTTCTCGCCGCGACCTGTTCAATAGCGTAACAAAGTTTTCTGCAGTGTTAATTTAATTTTGCGGCCCTTGTTTTCGTCCCTTACGTCGGCGCTTTCATTTCTATCACCGATCCATTTCTTTTACAGCCGCAGAGCTATTGACGCAGCACGCTGACTGCGCTCAAAACGTGCCCCCAGTAAAACTTTTAGGCCAAGCTCGGGGAATTCATTTCTGGCGCAGTCACCGGGGTCGAAAAAGATGCGAACGAAAATCCTTAACGTCTTTCGAAAGGCCTGCGTCGAGCGTCTACTTTCTACCTCCACTGCTAAATAAGGTACGTATTCCGCATTCAGTTCACCTTGCTATTTATTTATTCTTTGTCAAATACAATGATTAGAAGAGTTTGCACTCATCTTAACTTCCTTTGTTCGCAATTTTACTTGACATTATCAGTGTTACAAGAATTTAAAAACTCTGAGGGTTCTCTACAAACTTAATTGTGTATAGAGAGTTCATCCATTCCGGGAATCGACAATATCGATGATTTTTGCTTGGTATCGACTACAGTAGTAGCAAGATATCAGTCCTAGTAATTCCAGGACTTCCGAAGATTTTTATGTCGGAAGTCGGATACCAGATGAATATTTCTTTTTTCAAAATGGTTCAAATGGCTCTGAGCGCTATGGGACTTAACATCTGTGGTCATCAGTCCCCTAGAACTTAGTACTACTTAAACCTAACTAAACTAAGGACATCATACACATCCATGCCCGAGGCAGGATTCGAACCTGCGACTGTAGCGGTCACTCGGTTCCAGACTGAAGCACCAAGAACCGCGCGGCCACACCGGCGGCTTATTTTTTTCATGTGATTTAATTTCAAATTAACACTTTTGGAACTTGTACCCTTTATTTTTCTTATTAACTATGGTTATTGCCAAATTTCATGGTTTTATGTCAACGGGAACAACCCTATAGGTTTTGATGAGCGTGTGCCAACATAAGTGACATAAATAGCCATGTTTTCTGATTCCATAGTGTTAGGAGGTTCAGCCTTTTGCCCCAGCATGGAACCATACACCTAAGTGTGCGATATAAATTTCACCCTGGTACCTGTACCCGTCCCAGAGAAAGATGTGCGTTAACAGGCAGTAGGACAGACTGACTGTCGGACAAGAAATGAACAAAGGAATAATGTTTCCGTATGATAGAATTGCAAATAACATTTTTCAAATTTTTTCCTTTGCTTTCTTTTAAATCTTCATTCTAGGTCAATGGGAAGAATCCAATAGGTTTTGATGAGAGTTTGCGAGTATCAAAATATATGCCATAAACGGATATAACTTCTGTGTGCATTGACTTAAAAGCTTCAATTTTTTTCACCACCAAATTACCGCAGACCTTAGTATGTGACATAATGTTCAAATTGTTACGTTTGGACTGTGGGACTGGTCTCGGCGGAGGTTCGAGTCCCCTCTCGGACATGGTTATATGTGTTTGTCCTTAGGATAATTTAGGTTAAGTAGAGTGTAGGCTTAGGGACTGATAACCTTAGCAGTTAAGTCCCATAAAATTTCACACAAATTTTGAGTAACAGGCACCTTAACAGACTGGCAGACAGACACCGAATGACAAAAATGTTTTTGTGTTATATAACTACAAATTAACGTTATCGTATTTTTATCTTTCTACGTCAAAGCTCGCTGCTTGTCAAATTTTATCACACTAGGAAGTTAGGAAGTACTCTATATGTTTTGATGAGCTAGTTTGCGAGTATCCAAATATGTGACAGATGGCCGTTTCTTTTGATTGCATTGACTTGGAAGCTTATATTTATTACACTTTCAATTGACCGTAGAGTTTAGTCTGTGGCATAAATGTCGACATGGCACGTCGTTCCGTTCCTGGGAAAGCGACTTTTAAGAGCCGGACACATAGGTACGGACAGACAGACATGCGAACCATGACGGTTCAGTTTCTACGTTTTGAGATCCGGAGTCCTAAAAACAAAGGGAAAACGAGGCTGCTCGCAATACTGTTGAATTATCTACCGTGGTGTATTACCGCATGACTTTCTTTACATGTGTGGAACTTGCTCGTACGCTGGGGTAAGTTAAATTAAAAGAGATTTCCTTTAGGGGAGCGAGTAGATTAGTGTAATAGAGAGATGTCCTCCTGTTTCACGGGACGATTCCGTGGTCTGCATTTGCATTCGACGTCAATTATTATACGTTGGATGTATCGAATTCTAATTAAACAGCGTGCCTATGGACTGTCGTTGTAGTTATTCGATTGGTTTTGTGATTTCCTCAGAGAAAGGCCACAGTTGGCAGTAGCTGACGGAAAGTCATCGAACATAACAATTAACGTCCACCGTTCCCCATGGATGTTTCACAGGTCTTCTTCTGTTACTGATGCACAGGGTGTCCCAGGAGGGACGGTTTATCTTCACGTGTATGACAGGAAAGACCATTCGAACCAAAAATATCTAGTGAACATGGGCTGTGAAATGTATACCTCACGAGCTACGACCACTGTATAAGTAGATGACACGTTTTTCACATTAGCGAAGGTGAGCAAAAGCTATAAACGCCTATTCATCTTCGCTACTGTGAAACACCTTCATTTCACTGGAAACAGTGTTCATAGCTCTTAAGGGATGTATTTCTAGCCCATGTTCACTAACCACTCTTTTCTTGTTTTCGTTCATACGACCTCCTCCGCCGGCCGCGGTGGTCTCGCGGTTAAGGCGCTCTGTCCGGAACTGCGCGATTACTACGGTCGCAGGTTCGAATCCTGCCTCGGGCATGGACGTGTGTGATGCCCTTAGGTTAGTTAGGTTTAAGTAGTTTACGTTCTACGGGACTGATGACCACAGATGTTAAGTCCCATAGTGCTCAGAGCCATTTGAACCATTTTTTTGAACCTCCTCCCGAAACACTGAGAACAAAGAAAGTTTAGTAGAAGATATTTGTTTCACAGTGTGGAGGATAAAGAAAAGCTCATAGCTCTTAGGGTTCATTTCCAGAATAGACTATGGCTGAGAACAGAAATGGGAACAGGATGCCAAAGCGAAAATCCCCGAACGAAAGGAAGAGGTAGGCTATGAGAGCAAGTAAATTCAAAGAATTCTTGAGGTCGCTCTCGGGCACCCTTAAAATCGAAATGGTTGACATCGCGATATAAACGGACCTTCCCACTTTGGTTGTAGCTCCCCTCTCTCAAAGCCGGAGATTTAGGCCGATAAAAGATCTAGAGCGGCAAGGGCATCCTGTGGTAGTAGCTCCACCTGTGGCCATGCAGAAAAGTAAATTCTGCAGAGCAAAACATCCAGTTCAAGAAAATGTAATAAGAAGCACCAGTCTTCTCCCAGCTAGACAAGACACCATTCTCGTCAGAATACCACCTGCTGACCCTGTTAGAGCGTACCTGAATAGAGAACACGCCATGAAATTGTAAAGGCTGGACCATCCGACTACCCTGAGCGGCATGTGGTCCGGGTAGGGCATAGACCACGTTCTCGGCAATGGAGGCCGTAGAGAAAATACAGCTCCCGTCAATAAATGTCCCCACCGACTTCGGAGCACTGCGAGATCTGCTTAAGAAAGTTTTTAAAAGACGAAGCGAAAAATTCGATTTTGATGAGATTTATACACAATCAGTCTTGGCATATGGACGCATCGGTTTTGATAGGAGAAAGAACTGGCCGGATGATCGAATACACACATACTTCCCATAATGGCAAAAATAACTATTGGCTAACTTAACATTTATAATAGCAGACTTGTGATGCAGAAGCTGCGTAAGGTGGTGGAGGAGCCGTACTCCCAAGCTGGGAAAATAGCTTTCGCAGCCGCAACATGGCAAATTGTCAGCAGTGGGGATGATCCAAAAGCGGCAATAATACACTCCTGGAAATTGAAATAAGAACACCGTGAATTCATTGTCCCAAGAAGGGGAAACTTTATTGACACATTCCTGGGGTCAGATACATCACATGATCACACTGACAGAACCACAGGCACATAGACACAGGCAACAGAGCATGCACAATGTCGGCACTAGTACAGTGTATATCCACCTTTCGCAGCAATGTAGGCTGCTATTCTCCCATGGAGACGATCGTAGAGATGCTGGATGTAGTCCTGTGGAACGGCTTGCCATGCCATTTCCACCTGGCGCCTCAGTTGGACCAGCGTTCGTGCTGGACGTGCAGACCGCGTGAGACGACGCTTCATCCAGTCCCAAACATGCTCAATGGGGGACAGATCCGGAGATCTTGCTGGCCAGGATAGTTGACTTACACCTTCTAGAGCACGTTGGGTGGCACGGGATACATGCGGACGTGCATTGTCCTGTTGGAACAGCAAGTTCCCTTGCCGGTCTAGGAATGGTAGGACGATGTGTTTGATGACGGTTTGGATGTACCGTGCACTATTCAGTGTCCCCTCGACGATCACCAGAGGTGTACGGCCAGTGTAGGAGATCGCTCCCTACACCATGATGCCGGGTGTTGGCCCTGTGTGCCTCGGTCGTATGCAGTCCTGATTGTGGCGCTCACCTGCATGGCGCCAAACACGCATACGACCATCATTGGTACCAAGGCAGAAGCGACTCTCATCGCTGAAGACGACACGTCTCCATTCGTCCCTCCATTCACGCCTGTCGCGACACCACTGGGGGCGGGCTGCACGATGTTGGGGCGTGAGCGGAAGACGGCCTAACGGTGTGCGGGACCGTAGCCCAGCTTCATGGAGACGGTTGCGAATGGTCCTCGACGATACCCCAGGAGCAACAGTGTCCCTAATTTGCTGGGAAGTGGCGGTGCGGTCCCCTACGGCACTGCGTAGGATCCTACGGTCTTGGCGTGCATCCGTGCGTCGCTGCGGTCCGGTCCCAGGTAGACGGGCACGTGCACCTTCCGCCGACCACTGGCGACAACATCGATGTATTGTGGAGACCTCACTCCCCACGTGTTGAGCAATTCGGCGGTACGTCCACCCGGCCTCCCGCGTGCCCACTATACGCCCTCGCTCAAAGTCCGTCAACTGCACATACGGTTCACGTCCACGCTGTCGGGGCATGCTACCAGTGTTAAAGACTGCGATGGAGCTCCGCATGCCACGGCAAACTGGCTGACACTGACGGCGGCGGTGCACAAATGCTGCGCAGCTACCGCCATTCCACGGCCAACACCGCGCTTCCTGGTGTGACCGCTGTGCCCTGCGTGTGATCATTGGTTGTACAGCCCTCTCGCAGTGTCCGGAGCAAGTATGGTGGGTCTGACACACCGGTGTCAATGTGTTCTTTTTTCCATTTCCAGGAGTGTAATTACAAGCAGATTATTGTGGGTAACAACTCTTTCACAGTGCACAAACAGTCACTGTAACGCTGTGGAAATACAATCTCCCCCGGGAGTATTAACTCTCGTAAATATGTATTTCCAGTACAGAGACCATATCGAAAACACTTTGACCATCTTACAAGTAATCACGGCGTTGCGGGGAAATAAAGTAATTGTAACTGCTGACATTAATGCAAAATCTCCCCTGTGGTAAAGTGGCACAAGAGATGCAAAAGGAGGAGACGCGGAAGAGCGGATCAAGACCTTGCAACTTGTGGCGGCCAACAAGCCTGGCAACCCTCCCACCTACACAGCGGGAGGAGGACAAAGCCCAAATATTGAAATGACGCTCGTCACACCAAACACCGCTAGCTTTATAAAGAATAGGAAGGTTGAAGACAATGTCACCATAATCTCATCACTTTAGGCGACAGAGAGTGCCACTGGATCATTGGATGGGAGGTTTAGATGAATTACAACAGAGCAGAATGGGAGCGCCTATTGAGGCAGTGCGACGTTCCTCCGTTACCGGAAGGTGACCTACACCAGGACATAGACGTGAACAAGTAGGCCAAAAGGCTGGTGAGCGCGATTACCAGAGCGGTTAAAGCAGCCGTACCAACTAGGAGGAAGCCCATGGCGGCCTCTCTGTCACAATAGTGAGCCGACCTAGAGGATATGCGTCACTCTGTCAGAAGGCTGACGGGAAAGGCAACAATAGCTGCAGCAATGCCGGGAGGCAAAGGAGAAGTTGCAGAATGAACTGCAGGTGGTAACTACACTCCTGGAAATGGAAATAAGAACACCGTGAATTCATTGTCCCAGGAAGGGGAAACTTTATTGACACATTCCTGGGGTCAGATACATCACATGATCACACTGACAGAACCACAGGCACATAGACACAGGCAACAAAGAATACACAATGTCGGCACTAGTACAGTGTATATCCACCTTTTGCAGCAATGCAGGCTGCTATTCTCCCATGGAGACGATCGTAGAGATGCTGGATGTAGTCCTGTGGAACGGCTTGCCATGCCATTTCCACCTGGCGCCTCAGTTGGACAAGCGTTCGTGCTGGACGTGCAGACCGCGTGAGACGACGCTTCATCCAGTCCCAAACATGCTCAATGGGGGACAGATCCGGAGATCTTGCTGGCCAGGGTAGTTGACTTACACCTTCTAGAGCACGTTGGGAGGCACGGGATACATGCAGACGTGCATTGTCCTGTTGGAACAGCAAGTTCCCTTACCGGTCTAGGAATGGTAGAACGATGGGTTCGATGACGGTTTGGATGTACCGTGCACTATTCAGTGTCCCCTCGACGATCACCAGAGGTGTACTGCCAGTGTAGGAGATCGCTCCCCACACCATGATGCCGGGTGTTGGCCCTGTGTGCCTCGATCATATGCAGTCCTGATTGTGGCGCTCACCTGCACGGCGCCAAACACGCATACGACCATAATTGGCACCAACGCAGAAGCGACTCTCATCGCTGAAGACGACACGTCTCCATTTGTCCCTCCATTCACGCCTTTCGCGACACCACTGGAGGCGGGCTGCACGGTGTTGGGGCGTGAGCGGAAGACGGTCTAACGGTGTGCGGGACCGTAGCCCAGCTTCATGGAGACGGTTGCGAATGGTCCTCGCCGATACCCCAAGAGCGACAGTGTCCCTAATTTGCTGGGAAGTGGCGGTGCGGTCCCCTACGGCACTGCATAGGATCCTACGGTCTTGGCGTGCATCCGTGCGTCGCTGTGGTCCGGTCCCAGGTCGACGGGCACGTGCACCTTCCGCCGACCACTGGCGACAACATCGATGTACTGTGGAGACCTCACGCCCTACGTGTTGAGCAATTCGGCGGTACGTCCACCCGGCCTCCCGCATGCCCACTATACGCCCTCGCTCAAAGTCTGTCAACTGCACATACGGTTCACGTCCACGCTGTCGCGGCATGCTACCACTGTTAAAGACTGCGATGGAGCTCCGTATGCCACGGCGGAGGTGCACAAATGCTGCGCAGCTAGCGCCATTCGACGGCCAACACCGCGGTTCCTGGTGTGTCCACTGTGCCGTGCGTGTGATCATTGCTTGTACAGCCCTCTCGCAGTGTCCGGAGCAAGTATGGTGGGTCTGACACACCGGTGTCAATGTGTTCTTTTTTCCATTTCCAGGAGTGTATAAGGAGCTGGGAAACCTACGTAAAAAACCAATTAGCTACAAATCCATGGGGCCCAACGGTTCTAGCAGCTTGAGTCCGGAATCGCGTGACTGCTACGGTCGCAGGTTCGAATCCTACCTCGGGCATGGATGTGTGTGATGTCGTTAGGTTAGTTAGGTTTAAATAGTTATAAGTTATAGGGGACTGATGACCTCAGGTGTTAAGTCCTATAGTGCTCAGAGCCAACTGAACCAGCCAAACCCAGGGGGAGTACCTTACATGCTAGTGAGAGAAAAGATGGGCTCTCAAATGCAGTTATAAACAGTCAGGCATAGGGAAAGGATGACGGGATTGTGGCAGGAAACTGCCGAGGTCCTCCTCCGGTCCCTGCTGCGTGATGATAGCGCAGATGGGGAAACTGAAAGCCAGCAACAATTGAGAAATTAAGATCTTGTTAGATATAACAATGATTGGGCAGTATACCCCCTTTCCTGAAGATGAAGTGGCTGCCCATATAAAATCCCCAAAGAAAGGGAAAGCCCCCGGGCCAGACAGCATTGTGGTGGATGTGGTGCAGTTCTTAGCCCCTCAGCTGGTAATACCACTGACCCAACTATTCAATCAGTGCCTTAGGCAGGAAAGATTACCGAAAATCTGGAAAGTTGAAAACGTTATAATTATTAAAAAAGGACCCTCAATGAGACGGCTGAGGCTAAGTCATACAGAACAATCTGTTCATTGGACTTGTAAATATCCCCATAGTCCTGCACGTGGCGGATTCCAACTGTGATGTTAGTCAACCGATCCACTCACAGGCGGTACAGGATCTGGGTACTGGGACACATTTGGTTAGTTGTTACTGTTCACGAATCGTCCCTCAGAAATCCTAATATAACTTTCCGTGAGACCTAGTTTGGTAGCTTGTTTAAAGTACGAAATATATCCTCGAGTCTCAATAGGAAGTTCGTGTCATTATTTGGTAGTTGTTGTTGTAATATGGCTGTTACATCATCGAAAAGGGGGCACTCGTAAACCACATAGTCGGAACTATCCTCCGATGTGCCACAGTCACACGCAGGTGTAATCCTCTTCCCAAACCGACATAAATATGTCGTACAGGGCCCATGACCAGTGAGAGAATGAAATATTACACGCCCAACCGTTCTTTCACTTTTGGCAAAAGTTGAAATGTTCTTCAGCCAGTGTCATCATCTTCCCAGGATTGATGCCTTAGTTCCTCGCCTCTTCTTCTAATCGCACTCTTATGCCCAATCCGAAAACATAGAATGTCCCCTGTTTTCTCGATGTCCCCTTTCTTGGCCCAGAACCATGCTACTTGTTCTCCAATTTTTATGTGAAGAGGAGGCATTTAAGAGATAGTAGAACTTACCCTTAGCGTAACTAACATCCTCATATCCTGTAGCAAGTAAGAAAGTAGAAACTTTAGAATGGAATGAATGCTGCTAATGAAACCATTATACTGTAGATAATTAAGACACTAATGTATAAGGTAGTGGGTTATCACGTATCATACACTTGTTTGATGAATAAAGAATTTGAAAACAATAATATATGACCTGTACTGTATGTAGTTTAAGTAATTAGCTTTTCTGTTTATACCGTAGTAAGTAATTATTGTTTGTTGTGTCATACCTTTCATTTGCATAATCTGAATAAATAATGCAGGATGAATACCTTCCGACCAGCGCTGAAATATAGAGATTAGGGGGGGGGGGGCTGTCACAGACGACGTCACGAGGAAGTTACCGACGCGGTTTTTTTTCCCCCAAAGTGTTGCAAGACAGATATATTGTCAGTGCACTAATGGAAGCAGGCAGTTCTTTTTCTCTGCGTTCCAGATTCATAGGAGCGGCTATCGTCGAGCGATTTTTGTAGTTGATGAACGATATTTTTGTTGAATAACTTTACCATGAAGGCGAAGCAAAAGGTGATTCAGTGGAAGATATCACGACTAGTGGGTCGCAAAATGGTCATAACACTTTGGAAATGTCCACGCCTTCAAGCAGTCTATGGTTCATCTGTTTCCGATGAGTATTAAGGACCGGTTAGTAAATGATTAAACTACGGCGCCCTACCCCTTGAAGGAAAGGCGGTAGCGCTAGCCAGGAATCATCCAATTTTAACCTACAAACACTGCAAAAGAATGGAGGAACAACAGCCCTAGAAAGGAAAAAGGACCTAAAACGGTGGGAAAACGATGCTGTTAAAGGAGGGACAAGATACTACAAATACCAGGTGATAAATAAGTGGATATACAAACGATTTGACGAATAGCTGTAATGAGAATGTAACAATGAGAATACTCCAAGAGAAGCTTCAGTGCTTCAATATACGAGCAACAATTATTTTACATTTTCTGCATCATTATCTTGGCCAAGGAATTTCAAATCGGAATATAATACGTCTCCCACAAGGAAGTACAAACTACAAAAGATATACAGAAAGTGGCGGCTCTTTTCAGCAGAAAAAGGCGTCACTTGCGACCGGCTTTAATTGTGATTACATGATCAACGCCGATCAAACAAGATGTGAGTATTGGGTAAACATTCGTGCATGTCATCGCATAAGGGAAAACAACGAACCCTTGTCGCCGTCGGTAGTAAATAATATATATATATATATATATATATATATATATATATATATATATATATATATATATATATATATATATATTAAAAAAAACTCACACGTTCGTACAAGGCGCAATATGCACTCACTGCCTCTGGAAAAGTTTTGCCTAACGTTTTCCTGTTACATTTGGCCCTCGAGTTATAGAAGAGGTCAATCGCTTAGCCTACTCGTAGAAAAATGTTTACATGTTTACATTTCCATTACGGTAAATTGACAAATGCGATTTACATAACGTTTCTTGAGAATGTTTTCAAACCATTTGTCGATGATAACAAATATTGTCTAATATTGGATTCCAGGGTTGGACAAACTAATACTCTAATGAATGACACCATGTTTATAGATGACGAGGGTCAACCGGCGTACACGGTAAAAGTAAATACCGGCAAACTGCTCACCTGTGTGCCAGCCGTGTGATGTTTATTTCTATCGCCAGGATAAAAATGTTATTTCCAGGCTTCAGAATTACACTGTGCTTCTGAAAACACAGCGCGAATTGCACAACCGCACGCATGCAATAACTATTCACAGCGTGATTCATAACCAACTTTCAGCACCGATTTTTCAGGCAATGATATCGTTTGCGTGGTACGCATCAAAATTAATTCGCGAAAAAGACATAATATTAAATGTAAACCAAATTTGTTTTTCGCCGAATCCTAGGAAGATACAGTGTAGCTGTCGAAATATTGCATTCATCAGATGTTCTTGGTGCCGCGAGTATATTTGTTTCGGATGACTAGTACAATCCATGTGGTTGTTCGAAGAAAAGTGAGGACACGTAACAGTGAATGGAAGAGCCATTGTAAAGTGAGCAGGAGTAACATTTTAGTTGTTTACTATCCCAATAGGTATGAGAAATTATTTTCCTACCTTCTGATCATTCCTTATCGATTTACTTACTCTATTAACCCTCGTGTCCCTGTCAACTGAGATGTGGAAAAATACGAACAAGAAGAATGACATCTCAAGGTTTCCTCGAGATTCGAACATGCGTTCTCCACTTCGCAGCCAGTTACCTCGGCCTTTGCGCTACTGGCGACAAGACGGAAAACTTTAATTCTTTAATAATTCAAGTCGTTTAGGAAATTAGTTTACCTACCTTATTACTATTATTATTACGTCTTGAGTTTCGAAACTTTTTAATCCTCCTATCCCTACGAATTCTGATACGAAAACTACAAAGTAAAATAAAGAAAACCGTACTGCTTCCTCGACATTTGAACACGGGTTCTCCGCTTCTCAGCTAGTCACTTTGGCCGTTGCGCCATCGGCGCTCTCCCCGAAAGGGGTTTACCACTTGGATGCAGGAGGGGCAGTTGTAAAAGTTTCTTTCCTCGACTTCAGGAAAAGTGTGCGTTTGTAAACCCCATACGTATCCCGCCAGTTTTGGGTCGATTGCTCGTCATGACCTTTATGGGTGATTTTCTAAAAAACGGGAGGGTGCTGAGCCAAAATATCTTACCGCCCTTCGTTTTGGCTCTGAGCACTATGGGACTTAACATCTGTGGTAATCAGTCCTCTAGAACTTAGAACTACTTAAACCTAACTAACTTAAGGGCATCACACACATCCATGCCCGAGGCAGGATTCGAACCTGCGACCGTAGCGGTCACGCGGTTCCAGACTGAAGGGCCTAGTGCCGCACAGCCTCACCGGCCGGCGTCCTTCGTTTTAGGTTGCACACAAGCGACTGCCAAATTTGAGCCGAATCGTTTGGCCGTGTCTGAGGCCATCCCCTTGTCAGCTGTCCTCTGAATATTACCGCTCGAAAAGGCCGTCGGCGCACTCTGTAATATTCGATTTCTGCAAATCCTGCGGAAGATAGGCTTCCCACACATTATCCTGTTGGTAGCCGCTGTCACGGTTCATCGGTTGCTGAAATTGAATACGACAGAGGGCGGCGACAGCCACGACAAGCGGCGGCGCGGGGGCGGTGGAATTTCGCAGTTCCACCAGCGAACCCACTGGCGCCAGGTTAAATTTTCGCTTTTTGATACAATTTACCTCAAGTTTCTGTCTCCATCGTCTAGAAGACAAACTGTTTAAAAGCTGTATGAATATTTTCGATGCGACTAGTATTACCACAATATTAATATAGCTATGAGTTTACAACTACATTATACTTACAATTTGGATGAGAAATGATTTTTAAAGGAGCGCCGAAGTTCTTATTTCTTGGTGCTATGTCCGGTTGAGGATGGGTCGCTTTGAAATGGCAGGGAACTTGGTTATGGGTCTGGTAAGGTGTTCGGCATATGAGAGTCAAATATTTCATACTTTTCTTGTTATTTCTTTGTTTTAATCTCTTAACAAATGCGATTTCTCAGATCTAGCAGACATTGGAGAACTAGCTTCAGAGCATTCAAGATTATTAAAAATGATTTACAAACAAAATTTATTTTGATTAATACTTTAATACGGAAAATATTTGAAAAAATAAAAGTCCACCAGAGAGCTAGAATCAGAGGCATTTGTTTACAGTTTCAGAAGGAAGTTTTAGTACAAGAGTCAGAACAACCACCACTGACATTTAAATAAATTTTTTTAATATTTCAAAAGTACACCGACGGGAAAAAAATTTCATCACCAAAATATAATTAATGTAAAGTATGGAAAATTCGGGAATCCAACCGTCTAGTCAACATATTTGAGAGATTAACAATGCAAGATTACAGGTTCATATAGTGCAAGACAAGCTATTGCAAACGTGAAATACTGGTACATAAACATTAAGTGTAACAGCAGAAATGCTGCATGCGAGCATACAAACGAGCATGCACTGTGCAGTACAGGTCTGAGGTGTCAGTTTGTAGGGTGGAGTCCCATTGCTGATGCACTTGGTCGGTTAACACAGGGGAGTTAATGCTGTTTGTCGATGACGCTAGAGTTTTCGTCCAGTGATGACCCAGATGTGCTTTATTGGAGATAGATCTGGTGGTCGAGCAGACCAAGGCGACATTTGGTCACACTGTAGAGCACGTTGTGTTACAACAGCAGCATGTGGGCGAGGGTTGTTATTGTCCGAAAGCACACCCTAGAATGCAATTCATGAATTGCAGCACAACAGATCAAAGCACCAGGGTCGTACAAACTTTCAGTCAGGATGCTTGGAATTACCACGAAAGTGCTCCTACTGTCATACGCCCAAAACTCAAATTTATTGTAGGTCCAGTGTGTCTAACAAAGAGAGGTTGGTTGCAGGTCCTCAACAAAACTCATACTAACCAGGATGCGGTCATCATTGGTGCCGAGGCAAACCAGTTTTCAACAGGGAGACAACGGACCTCCACCCTGCCCTCCAATGAGATCTCCCTTCACTCCACTGATGACGCCAATGGCCGTGGTTTGGAGTCAGCTGGAATGTATGCAACAGGGCGTCTGGCTCGGAGCCGTTATAGCACTAACCGATTTGCAACAGATCGTTGTGTCATTGTGGTGACGACTGCTACTCAAATTGCTGCTGCAGATGCAGTACAATGCGTTCGCCACATGCCGAACACAATGCTCTTCCCTTTCGGCGGTGCCACGTGGCTGTCTGGTCCAGTCTTCTTAGAGGCGATTCCTCTGACCACCGCAGCTAGCACTCATGTACAATGGCTACATTAATACTAAGTCGTCTGCAGTACCGCTGGTGGAAAATCCAGCTTCCTGTAGCCTTATTGCACGACCTTGTTCAGACTCACTGAGTTGTTGCTAATGGCGTCTTTGTCGCATTCTAGGCATTCTTGACTAGCACCAACTCACCAGTTCAGCCCCAAATGTACCTAAGGCTCACAACCGTTACAGCACGTATTTAAAGCAAACCTGATTTGCGCTCATATAGTGGCCCTAAGAGTGGGACTGCCGCGAAATCTGAATAGACATCATCTTTCACGTGTAGAAGCAAGCCTACTAACTTTTCATAACTGGGATTCACAGTCATGTAAATTTTTTTTAACAATCACTGGCATAAACATGATGTCTTTCAAAAAACGTCTACCAACATTCGTTTATGTCGCTTAACTCGTTCTTGGTGTTGCGATTTTTTTCTGTCAGTGTATTTAGCTTAGTCCATCTCTTAAATTCACTAAGACTCTCAAAATTATCAACGAACGAAAAATTTTAAAATGAATAGCTTACCACCAAGAAAAAACCAACTCATGAACGTATTCATTGCACAGTTAAAATGGAGAAGAAATTTTATCGATTAACCAAGGTAAAGATACCAAATTGAGCTCAAGTCACGCATCAAACTGTGGCTTGGTCCAACTCAGACTCTGAGATATGTACAGGATACACATTAGAATTATGACACAAATACAAATTAAAGATCGTATGCTGGTGCTTGGCATCAGAACAAGAGAAACTGTGCGCTTTTAGCTTACAGAAACAGACAACTGAACATACACTAATTAAAGCATTTTGAACACCTTATCGCACACTGTGAATTGCACATATAGTTCTAAAGAATCAATGCTCTTGTGCCACACATACAAAAGATAATATAAGGTTTAACCAGTGAACGTTCAAAATCAGACGCAAACACAGAATTTAAAGAAACAATCTTTGTACTTACACTGAGGGGAAGAAACTCATGGGATACCACCTATTATCTTGTCGAATATCGTTCTGCCAGGCATAGTGGAGCATGTCTACTTCACTCAACAAGTTTTTGGAAGTCCTCTGCAAACATTCTGAGCCATGTTGTCTCTATAGTCGTCCATAATTGCGAAAGTGTTACCGGTGCAGTGTTTTGCGCACGATGTCAGCTCTCGATTATATCCCATAAATGTTCGATGGAACTCATGTCGGGCGATCTTCGTCACTAAGTCATTCGTTCGAATTGTCCAGAATGTTCTCTAAACCCATCACGATAAATTGTGGCCTGGTGACATGGCGCATTGTCATCTACAAAAATTCCATCATTGTTTGGGAATATAAAGTTCTTAAATGGCCCAAAATGTCTCAGTTGGTTCACTTGGACCAGAGCACCCAGTCCACTCCACGTAAACCGTGTCCATACCATTATGGAGCCACCATCAGCTTGCACAGTGCCTTGTCGACAACTTGGGTCCATGGCTTCGAGAAGTCTGCACCACATTCGAACCCTACCATCAGCTCTTTCCGACTGAAATCGGGAATCAACGAGCAGGACACGTTTTCCCAGTAGTCAGGGGTAAAGCCGATACGGTCATGCGCACAGGAGAGGCGCGGCAGGTGAAGTCAAGCTGTTTGCAGAGGCACTCGCGTCGCTCCTCTGCTATCACAGTCCAATAACGTCAGATTTCTCCGCACTGTTCGTCATAGGTTCCGCATTGATTTGTGCTCTTATTCCACGCTGCACTCGATCGTTAAGGAACGGCCGTCTGTCACTGCTCTGCTGCTGATGAGTGGTTATGCCTGAAGTTTGATATTCTCGGCACGCTCTTTCCACTTTGGGTCTCAGTATGATGAGTTTCCTAACAGTTTCCGAAACGGACCGTCCCATGCATTTATCTCCAAATAGCATTACGCAATTCAGTGACAGTTCCATCAAGGCACTGCCCTTTTATACCTTGTGTACACGGTACTGCTGCCAACTGTTCAAGTTCATATCTGTCCCACGACTTTCGTCATCTCACTGTACTCAGGTAACAATGGAACAAAAATATGACCGTCTTTACAACTGTCTTAAAAATAAGTCGGGCCTGTTCCTATTATCACGAATACCGTGCCATTTGGTTTCCTCTCCAGCGATTTTAAATTCGCGCCTCAGCCTCCGATGAGATACTTCCTCTGTCTGCTTCGCCATTCGCATGTCACACGTGTTCTGCATGCTAATGTGATGTCAGGTGACACTGTCATCTGAGTGGTCACGTGACGAGGAGTGCTGAGTGGTCGCCCTCAGTGCGGCTAGAGCAATAACAACGTTGAAACTTCCTGGCAGATTAAAACTGTGTGCCCGGCCGGTATTCGAACTCGGGACTTTTGCCTTACGCGGGCATGTGCTCTACCATCTGAGCTACTCAATCACGACTCACGCCCCGTCCTCACAGATCCCGAGTTCGAGTCTCGGTCCGGCACTCAGTTTTAATCTCCCAGGAAGTTTCATATCAGCGCACACTCCGCTGCAGAGTGAAAATATCATTGTAATAACAACGTTGTCTAGGGGCTGTGCAGTGGCAGTATCGCGTGCAGCTGTACTGTTATGTAAACTAGAGGTGGAGGGAGCAGAAAGGAAGAGAAAGGGAAGGAACTATTGATGTCAGTTGCATCGGGTCTTCATGCGGAACCAGCAGAGACGACTGAAAATGTTTGCTGGACCGGGATTCGAACTTGGGATATCCTGCATACTATGCAACTGGCCACTTCGCAATCTGGAGACAATGTTTATAGCAATTGTGTGAACCATTTCGGCACGCCTTCTGCCCGAATCATATTACGAACCTAGCACCTTCTATCCGCAGTCCCTGCCGATGTCCTCCACGCTCGCTACTTTGAGATTCCCGCAGGAGGTCGTAAGTAATTGTGTATCCGCACTGAGGGTGTTGTATTAATTGCCCATAAAGACGAAACATTTAAGTGAATAACACCAAGCATTCATATAACTGTGACTGTTGGTTGGACGTGGTCGTAATCCAGTGTCTCAAAGATCGTAAAACATTAGATATGTTGTGTGCTTTAGCTGCCACTACATGTGATAGGTAAGTTGTTCGACCACAGAGAAGCACAAGCCTTTGTAACTCGTCATTAAGTGGTCTTGTTGGTCCCGAACGTGCACTGGTGTGCTTGAAGACCATGACACCGTTGTCAGAAAAGTTGTTAGGTATGTATTAATCACCGAGTTACGCCTCTAGGAAAATAAGATGAACGTCGCATGACATACTGCACAGTAAGGATTCTGCTTTATATCGCTATGGTGTATTTCCATTAAGGACTAACTGTGACCGGAAGGTTGGTTAGTGTCTGGCTAGTTGCTTGCTACCGACTGTCATTGATCGCATATCGTAGATTGCGAACATCTGCAAACTAAAAGATGGTTACGCTTTTGACTTCTTGTTTCTGGTCGTTTCTGCACTGATTATGTGGGTACTATTTATGGGGTAGCCAACGGCCTTGCCGCAGTGGTAACACCGGTTCCCGTCAAATTACGGAAGGTAAGCGCTGTCGGACTGGTGTAGCACTTGGAGGCAAACTGAGGAACTACTTATTTGAGAATTAGGGGCTCCGGTCTAGGAAACTGACATACGGCCGGTAGAGCGGTGTGCTGACCACATGCCGCTCCACATCTGCATCCAGTGGCGCCTATGGCCTGAGGATGACACGGCTGCCGGTCGGTACCTTTGGCCCTTGACGGCCTATTCGGAGGGAGTTTAGTTAGTTATAGGGTAGGTCTTGCGGAGTGTATTTCCATTTTGCTTGGGATGATTATGTGCCAGCGGTCTGACGTGATCGTTGTGCTTCTGAATGAGTTTGTTGAGTACTCTGAGGTTTACGAGCTTGCAAATGTTTTTCGAAAGGGGAATTTTCGTTGTTACTGAGTAGCTTCCGTTTTGTTGTTTAAGATGAAGATGTAGATTCGGTTACGGGATTTAAGTCGTTACTTGTCGGGAAGTAGTGTTCTAGTTTCTCTCAGATGTAATAGTGATGCACCACTGTAATAAGTTATTTGATCTTAGTTATATATTGACTGTAATTACTAACCTGGATGTGGTCGCATTTCAGAGTCTTAACACCACGGTACATAGTCGGTGCTAGTTATGGAAATATGCTTGTAGCGGATGAGCCCCGTACTGCGTAGCTTATCTCTCTGTATAATACACTCCTGGAAATGGAAAAAAGAACACATTGACACCGGTGTGTCAGACCCACCATACTTGCTCCGGACACTGCGAGAGGGCTGTACAAGCAATGATCACACGCACGGCACAGTGGACACACCAGGAACCGCGGTGTTGGCCGTCGAATGGCGCTAGCTGCGCAGCATTTGTGCACCCCCGCCGTCAGTGTCAGCCAGTTTGCCGTGGCATACGGAGCTCCATCGCAATCTTTAACACTGGTAGCATGCCGCGACAGCGTGGACGTGAACCGTATGTGCAGTTGATGGACTTTGAGCGAGGGCGTATAGTGGGCATGCGGGAGGCCGGGTGGACGTACCGCCGAATTGCTCAACACGTGGGGCGTGAGGTCTCCACAGTACATCGATGTTGTCGCCAGTGGTCGGCGGAAGGTGCACGTGCCCGTCGACCTGGGACCGGACCGCAGCGACGCACGGATGCACGCCAAGACCGTAGGATCCTACGCAGTGCAGTAGGGGACCGCACCGCCACTTGCCAGCAAATTAGGGACACTGTTGCTCCTGGGGTATCGGCGAGGACCATTCGCAACCGTCTCCATGAAGCTGTGCTACGGTCCCGCACACCGTTAGGCCGTCTTCCGCTCACGCCCCAGCATCGTGCAGCCCGCCTCCAGTGGTGTCGCGACAGGCGTGAATGGAGGTACGAATGGAGACGTGTCGTCTTCAGCGATGAGAGTCGCTTCTGCCTTGGTGTCAATGATGGTCGTATGCGTATTCGGCGGCGTGCAGGTGAGCGCCACAATCAGGACTGCATACGACCGACGCACACAGGGCCAACACCCGGCATCAAGGTGTGGGGAGCGATCTCCTACACCGGCCGTACAGCTCTGGTGGTCGTCGAGGGGACACTGAATAGTGCACGGTACATCCAAACCGTCATCGAACCCAACGTTCTACCATTCCTAGACCGTCAAGGGAACTTGCTGTTCCAACAGGACAATGCACGTCCGCATGTATCCCGTGCCACCCAGCGTGCTCTAGAAGGTGTAAGTCAACTACCCTGGCCAGCAAGATCTGCGGATCTGTCCCCCATTGAGCATGTTTGGGACTGGATGAAGCGTCGTCTCACGCGGTCTGCACGTTCAGCACGAACGCTGGTCCAACTGAGGCGCCAGGTGGAAATGGCATGGCAAGCCGTTCCACAGGACTAAATCCACCATCTCTACGATCGTCTCCATGGGAGAATAGCAGCCTGCATTGCTGCGAAAGGTGGATACACACTGTACTAGTGCCGACATTGTGTATGCTCTGTTGCCTGTGTCTATGTGCCTGTGGTTCTGTCAGTGTGATCATGTGATATATCTGACCCCAGGAATGTGTCAATAAAGTTTCCCCTTCCTGGGACAATGAATTCACGTTGCTCTTATTTCAATTTCCAGGAGTGTAGTTTGCTCTGGCGGCTTTGCTGTTCTGTTTTACTACGCATCCTGTGGGTAGGTTGTTGGGTTGTGTTATGCTACCACTGAGTCTACTGGCGTTTTGATCCACTGCTAAGTAAACGCAAACGCACTAACACGAACATAAAACTTAAGATACTTTTTGATACTACGCAGGTATCGAAACGATAATAACAGTGAAGACAGGCAATAACGGAGCACAGTCAACAATAACGATCTAATAATACCAGAACGATCCAATGTTCCTGCCCAAAACTGAATGCATCGGACATCAGAAGAATCTAGTTTTCGCTCCCAGAGAACTCGATCACAGACTGTTTAGCGTGTTGGCTATGGATGAATTTGACAGTGCAACTGAAGTACCGATGTGTGAATGTTAATAGTACTACTTCATACCCTTGAAATTCAGTCAATGTTCATAACTATAGCTGATTTAATCGACTTTTTCATTCTGTTCTCCCCGTAGACTGGTTTCACTAAGAGGAACGAACGATTAATTAGACCTCTTGTAACCATGTTACGTCGAGTGTTGAAAAAGTAAAATCTACAGTTTATCTAATTCATTCCACACACATACTTATAATAAACTACAGCTCAATCAAAAGACGAAGAAAGAGAACATTATTGTTATGTAAGACTTATCAAGATCTGCTCTAATCAACGCAATAATTCCCAGTCATTCGTGGCCCTTAGAAGAATACGTCTTGCAAGGTAACCGTACGGTCTTCACGCGTCAGACTTAGCCTACTCAAGCCCATCCCTGTAATACGTATAAATCATGTAAGAGCATTACGTCGCTAATAGCACTCAGTAATTCGCCTTGGTTTGCTGATATGTTTCCACGGTAACTTCATCCCTCATAAACAAATCATTTATACGCGGAGAAGGTACCATCACGGATCTATAGAAGTACAAAAGTCCGTACAGCTCGATTAATACTGCAAGACTCTTGTTCAGCACACATCCGGAAGAGTTGACTCACAGCATTACTGAATAGTGAAACATGTTGTAAATAATATAACTGATCGTCGGCTCCCATTCAAATACACTCTGAGACTAATCGAAGAATATTGAAGTAAGAGACACAGAGGATTCATTGTTCTTGTTGAATAATCTTGCTCTTCTTTACTGCTACTATTTCCACAGACACGCTTGGTGCGTGAAAGTAAATCTTCGCTTTAAGGATGTCTTTCTTGTTAACAGCTACTATTTTCGTTGTTTTGTAGTTAACGAAAATTTCCTGTAGTAGTAATGTTCTAAATTCGTGTTATTACGTATGATATAAATTTGGACTAAAGTCCGAATTTGGAAAACTTTCTCAATTTGCCTATCATGTGCTGTTTTTACTCTAGAACACCTAGAACAAAGCCAATACATATCTCTCAGGGAAAAAGGAGGAAGGACAGTTTACTTTGGGGCTGTTAGAGATAAAACTATGGGCAAACTTCTCCAGACATACCATCCATTTTGGGTAGTCTTAGACTGGCAAATGTAGTACCCGTGGTCTAGGGGTTGCCGGCCGCGGTGGCCGTGCGGTTCTGGCGCTGCAGTCCGGAATCGCGGGACTGCTACGGTCGCAGGTTCGAATCCTGCCTCGGGCATGGGTGTGTGTGTCGTCCTTAGGTTAGTTAGGTTTAAGTAGTTCTAAGTTCTAGGGGACTTATGACCTAAGATGTTGAGTCCCACAGTGCTCAGAGCCATTTGAACCATAAACACAGGGGAAAATGACGTTGTAACCTCCCCACAAAATGTAAAATAATAATATGAATAATACTCTCATTTAGCCTAACTACCCAACAGTGAAAATATACAATGTGACAAACCTATAACCTTTCAATAATTGACAGTCAATTTACCCTGGTAAATTTTGGACGTCAGCAATGCTGCGTCGTGGC
Organism: Schistocerca gregaria; assembly: GCF_023897955.1. Classification (NCBI taxonomy): domain Eukaryota; kingdom Metazoa; phylum Arthropoda; class Insecta; order Orthoptera; family Acrididae; genus Schistocerca; species Schistocerca gregaria. The sequence goes on along the minus strand of NC_064921.1, from coordinate 128,998,346 downwards.
CCTGATACATAATTCTGAATAAACTGAAAAATCTTACCTTAATTAGATCGCCGGATAACGCGTATATATCTGCTCCTATAAGAAATTTTCCTGGCGCAGCTAAGTGCAATGCTGGCCGATAGATTTGTCTTATAAAAAAGGAAAGAACTGACTTTTCTTTTCAATAATCAGGATTGCCAAGGATTGGAGAAATTAGTGAATTCTTTAAATTGAGATAAATGTCAAAAGTCACTTTTTATGAGAAAGATTATTATTGACAGTTTTTTTTAACATTTACATGGGACTTGATGTAACAATACTATATATGCGCGAGGCTGCTTTTACCTTATCCTACAACGCTCAGGCTCCGCCATCGCTGCACACGACCGGCCCAGCCAACACGATACAACAGACACGACAGCTCGGTAGCAACAAACTAACTGCTACTGCTACACAGTTCCTACTGCAGTCAACACTGCTCTTTGGTCTCAGATTCTCCTCTAGCTTACATATCGCAGGCAGCGCGTGAGCAATACATCGAAATTACATCAGCTCGATTGCGCTAGAAACAAACTCTTTAATTATGGACCTCTTACATAACCCTCCACTGGGGGGCAAAAATTTGGCAGCGATGGTGAGTCAATTGGACTTGCCATGAGCAACAATTTTTTTTAACAATCTATTTAGTTACTGTGTTTACAGTCACAGAGTATATACATCATTGATAAGTGCAGAACATATTAAGAAATTAAATAGAGTGTCCATGCACTGAGTACAAAACATATTCAGAAATGACAAAGTATATACGCAATGAGAACAAAATATATTAACAAAATAGAGTGCACACGCACTGAGTACAAAACATATTCAGAAATGACCAAGTATATACGCAATAAGAACAAAATATATTAACAAAATAGAGTGCACACGCACTGAGTACAAAACATATTCAGAAATGACAAAGTATATACACAATGAGTACAAAATATATTAACAAAATAGAGTGCACACGCATGATAAAAGTTTTTATCATTTTACAAGAATTTAAATGCACTGTATAAGCCTTTACTATTTTACATGAACTAGGAAAGGAATGGGAAGGATTGCATCATGGTTGTAGCACAGTAGGTTGCACGTAGCTGCACTGAAAGTCCATATCTTTCTACAAAAGCACAACACCAAGTGAGACAATCTGAAGTTCTCTTCCCTGAAGTATTTATCAGTGTAGCCAAGACATTGAAATGTTGTGTTAATATTCAGTGTTATCATTTTGGTAGTACATTAGGTACACCAAACAGTGGGACCATAATAACATCTCCATCGTTCAAGGTTGTGGACAGCTTGATATGTCAACACCATATTCTTGTAGAATCCATACTCTTACAGCAATGTAGAATTAGTGCAAAAACCAATATACTTCTCCATGATCATGAGGATGGACAGGATAGAGGGATATTGCAGTAATTAGGTCAGAAGGTGAAGGACACATTAAGTCTTATGCTAGTCATCATAGAATTACACTAGTGTATCAACCGATATGAACAATATTGAGTATTACGAAACACTATTCATAACTCATCTGACTGAATCAGTGGCATTCATTGGCCAGTTAAAAAGTATTCATATAGTGTTACAAAACATTATTCAGTGTTATTCACAAGTCATCATTTAAAACAGGACCTATTGAATTATTGACATTCATTGGCTAGTTACAAAGTATTCATGTAGTGTTACAAAACATTATTCAGTGTTATTCACAAGTCAACCAGTGGCATTCATTGGCCAGTTACAAAGTATTCATTTAGTGTTACAAAACATTATTCAGTGTTATTCACAAGTCAATCAGTGGCATTCATTGGCCAGTTACAAAGTATTCATATAGTGTTACAAAACATTATTTAATGTTATTCACAAGTCATCATTTAAAACAGAAGTTATTGAGTGTACCATCAAGTTACTGGTGTTTATATACGATATCATGTTAGTGACATAAGACATATTTAAAATGTAAGACATTGGAACTATTACTTGAGGTCAGTAGTCCAATAATACATAGACATAATGGAATCAATACACAGAAAATTTGCATTATCTTTAGGACTAAAAATATATCTTAAACTGGTAGCGTTATTTAGTTGTATACCGGTAATAGTTGGGACTTTTAATATGTTTTTTTTTGGCAATGCATTGCACTGGGATCGATAATTAATTGCTGGGGCATGAAAATATTTGCTTTTTACTAATTGCTGGAAATAAGGATTATTAACGTCATTCGTCATAAGTCAGCTGTAGCAAGGTTATGAAACAAGTACAGTATATGTGATCACATTCGTAAATGATAGACACAACTGGGTAAAACAATGCAAGTACTAGAACAGGTTTAATAACTAATTACTTATAGCATATTATGTCATGAAAACTTCTCCTGGAAAAAATACAAAAAGGATTATTGAGCTGAAAGAAGAAATGCATATTATGCTGAAAAATAGTGAACTTTGAATTAACAGGTAATGAAACTTGTACTTAATATGTATGTACTCTACCTGTCTTTTTCAAAACATTCAGTCATTATACTATGCAACAGAACACATACTGTCAAAAGGAACTGCAACAAATACTTAAATAACTACATAGCATTTCTGAACTAACAGTAAATATTATCATCATCTGTAAAGAAAAACTTCATTATTCATATTACCATATTCTTCATATAACTATTCATCATCATTTATCATCATCTACAAAAAATAGACACTTCATTATGCATATTCATATTACCATTTACTTCATACAGCTATTCATTATCATTCATTACTTCATATAGTATAGAGTTTCTTACTTCTAGCATATTTCATCACTAAAATTAACATGTGTAGTTCTGTCTGACAGCCTGCAATAATCGCCTTGTATTCTGAAAGAAAAATAATTAATCAAGACTGCTATCATACGATGTGTATAGTATATATTGGTTAATGCTTGTTAATTCTGATCCATTTACTCTTCATGACATAGTATTGCATTTTCTTTCGTTCATTCTTATGGTAAAATTTCCATTTCATAGTAAACCACTGTGGTTGTTTAATTTATTTCTTTTACACGGTATTGCTTTCTGAAAAATTATGAATATGTATTAATATCTTGCATTTAATTCATATACCCATTAAATAAAAACTTGTTTCTAGTAATATAATTAAGCATAAAGCATAGCATGACAGAAAACGTCAAAAACATAGACAGTTTTCAAGTGCAAAAAATGTACACACAGTATCATAATGTAGTAGCAAAATATGTAAAATAGTGAAGATGTTGAGATATCATAATGCAAAATGTCAATGTCAACTGGTGTTTGTTACATCTTAAACATTTCATAGAGCAGTCAGGTGACTGCAGGGTTATAAACACAAGATCAAATAGGGGTAATGCAGGAGTAGGTTTAATAATGAATAGGAAAATAGGAATGCGGGTAAGCTACTACAAACAGCATAGTGAACGCATTGTTGTGGCCAAGATAGATACGAAGCCCACACCTACTACAGTAGTACAAGTTTATATGCCAACTAGCTCTGCAGATGATGAAGAAATTGAAGAAATGTACGATGAAATAAAAGAAATTATTCAGATAGTGAAGGGAGACGAAAATTTAATAGTCATGTGTGACTGGAATTCGAGTGTAGGAAAAGGGAGAGAAGGAAACATAGTAGGTGAGTATGGATTGGGGCTAAGAAATGAAAGAGGAAGCCGCCTAGTAGAATTTTGCACAGAACACAACTTAATCATAGCTAACACTTGGTTTAAGAATCATGAAAAAAGGTTGTATACGTGGAAGAACCCTGGAGATACTAAAAGGTATCAGATAGATTATATAATGGTAAGAGAGAGATTTAGGAACCAGGTTTTAAGTTGTAAGACATTTCCAGGGGCAGATGTGGACTCTGACCACAATCTATTGGTTATGACCTGTAGATTAAAACTGAAGAAACTGCAAAAATGTGGGAAATTAAGGAGATGGGACCTGGATAAACTGAAAGAACCAGAGGTTGTCCAGAGTTTCAGGGAGAGCATAAGGGAACAATTGACAGGAATAGGGGAAAGAAATACAGTAGAAGAAGAATGGGTAGCTCTGAGGGATGAAGTAGTGAAGGCAGCAGAGGATAAAGTAGGTACAAAGACGAGGGCTGCTAGAAATCCTTGGGTAACAGAAGAAATATTGAATTTAATTGATGAAAGGAGAAAATATAAAAATGCAGTAAATGAAGCAGGCAAAAAGGAATACAAACGTCTCAAAAATGAGATCAACAGGAAGTGCAAAATGGCTGAACAGGGATGGCTAGAGGACAAATGTAAGGATGTAGAAGCTTATCTCACTAGGGGTAAGATGGATACTGCCTACAGGAAAATTAAAGAGATCTTTGGAGAAAAGAGAACCACGTGTATGAATATCAAGAGCTCAGATGGCAACCCAGTTCTAAGCAAAGAAGGGAAGGCAGAAAGGTGGAAGGAGTATATAGAAGGTTTATACAAGGGCGATGTACTTGAGGACAATATTATGGAAATGGAAGAGGATGTAGATGAAGACGAAATGGGAGATACGATACTGCGTGAAGAGTTCGACAGAGCACTGAAAGACCTGAGTCGAAACAAGGCCCCCGGAGTAGACAACATTCCATTAGAACTACTGACGGCCTTGGGAGAACCAGTCCTGACAAAACTCTACCAGCTAGTGAGCAAGATGTATGAGACAGGCGAAATACCCTCAGACTTCAAGAAGAATATAATAATTCCAATCCCAAAAAAAGCAGGTGCTGACAGATGTGAAAATTACCGAACTATCAGTTTAATAAGCCACGGCTGCAAAATACTAACGCGAATTCTTTACAGACGAATGGAAAAACTGGTAGATGCAGACCTCGGGGAGGATCAGTTTGGATTCCGTCGAAATGTTGGAACACGTGAGGCAATACTGACCTTACGACTTATCTTAGAAGAAAGATTAAGAAAAGGCAAACCTACGTTTCTAGCATTTGTAGACTTAGAGAAAGCTTTTGACAATGTTGACTGGAATACTCTTTTTCAAATTCTAAAGGTGGCAGGGGTAAAATACAGGGAGCGAAAGGCTATTTACAATTTGTACAGAAACCAGATGGCAGTTATTAAAGTCGAGGAGCATGAAAGGGAAGCAGTGGTTGGGAAAGGAGTGAGACAGGGTTGTAGCCTCTCCCCGATGTTATTCAATCTGTATATTGAGCAAGCAGTAAAGGAAACAAAAGAAAAATTTGGAGGAGGTATTAAAATTCATGGAGAAGAAGTAAAAACTTTGAGGTTCGCCGATGACATTGTAATTCTGTCAGAGACGGCAAAGGATTTGGAAGAGCAGTAGAACGGAATGGACAGTGTCTTGAAAAGAGGATATAAGATGAACATCAACAAAAGCAAAACTAGGATAATGGAATGTAGTCAAATTATATCGGGTGATGCTGAGGAAATTAGATTAGGAAATGAGACACTTAAAGTAGTGAAGGAGTTTTGCTATGTAGGAAGTAAAATAACTGATGATGGTCGAAGTAGGGAGGATATAAAATGTAGACTGGCAATGGCAAGGAAAGCGTTTCTGAAGAAGAGAAATTTGTTAACATCGAATATAGATTTATGTATCACGAAGTCGTTTCTGAAAGTATTTGTTTGGAGTGTAGCCATGTATGGAAGTGAAACATGGACGATAACTAGTTTGGACAAGAAGAGAATAGAAGCTTTTGAAATGTGGTGCTACAGAAGAATGCTGAAGATTAAATGGGTAGATCACATAACTAATGAGGAGGTATTGAATAGGATTGGAGAGAAGAGAAGTTTGTGGCACAACTTGACTGGAAGATAGGATCGGTTGGTAGGACATGTTTTGAGGAATCAAGGGATCACAAATTTAGCATTGGAGGGCAGCGTGGAGGGTAAAAATCGTAGAGGGAGACCGAGAGATGAGTACACTAAGCAGATTCAGAAGGATGTGGGTTGCAGTAGGTACTGGGAGATGAAGCAGCTTGCACAGGATAGAGTAGCATGGAGAGCTGCATCAAACCAGTCTCAGGACTGAAGACAACAACAGTGCATACAAACAAAAATTCTACTTTCGATAGGAAAACAATCATACATACACAAAATCTAAAATGTGCGCGGTCTGATATATAACGACAAGAAGAGGGACCTGCTAACCTTACCTTGCCGGGCATTTGCCAAAGAAAAAAGATGATAATCATCAGTAAGTGTTCATATCAATAACCGGAAAAGGCATTGAAATGTGATAAATCATAAAGTATGTTCATTCAATAAAAGGTTTAATATTGGAGACATGGTGTTTGCCTTTGCTTTTTCTCGTTCTCAAAGTTTCAACATGTACCACATTGGGATGAGGAATGCTGCGAATTCTGTATGGACCAGCGTATAGAAGTTCAAATTTACTGCATCTACTCTTTCCTCTGTTGGATAAATAATGCGTGCGTACTAATATCTTCTGTCCAATGTGGAAGTCACGGCGTGTACAAACCTGTTTGTGCTGTCGTCTCCGACGCTCTGCGGCACGTTTGATGTTGTTGAGCGCAATCTCAATTACTTCATGGTGGCGTAGTCGACGAGATGTAGGAAAGGATACTAATTCTTTAATTTTGTTAGGTGGTTCAACATTTTTCAATATAACAGTCGGAGATAGCATAGTGGATTCATTTGGTATGGAGTTAATTACATCCTGGAATGAGAGTATGTGTGTATCCCAATCAATATGTCTTTTACACTCTACACAGTTTACCATTTTCTTTCATCAGTCGTTCACAAGGGTTCGAAGAATCGTGATACTTGGATATATAGATCGGAGAAATGTTTCTAGCTCGTAACATACGTGTCCATATCGCAGATCGAAATTGTGGTCCATTGTCGGAAATTACTTTTAATACATGTCCTACATGAAATAAAAAATGTTTTACAAATGCTTTCGAAATAGATTTAGCAGTGGCTTTGCGCAATGGAGTGAAGGTAACAAATTTCGAAGTGAGTTCAACAGCGACAAAGATGTAGCAAAAACCTCTATTAGTTCTGGGAATCGGTCCAAAAATGTCTACAGCTGCCATGTGTCTCAATTTAACAGGTACAATGGGATGTTACGGAGGAATATGTGAAGTCGTGTCTGATTTAGCTTTCTGGCAGATTTTACATGACGCTAAAACTCCTCGAATACGTTTCTCCATGTTGGCAAAATAACAGTTCTGTCTCAGTATAAGAAAACATTTTCTGGCTCCATAATCTGCGTAACATAAATGAGTATACCAAATTAATTTGTTAACAAGTTCGTCAGGAATGCATAATAACCAGTTGTTGCCGTCAGGGTGAGAGCGGCGGAACAGAATGTTATTGCGTACCGTATAATGGTTTCTAATAGTAACGTTATTCTTATCTTGCCAAAGGTGTTTAATTTCTTTCCATATGTTATCTTTACTCTGCTCTTGTGCTATGTCTCGTAATGACGATGAAATGAAGTTTTCAAATGCGACTTGTTGAATATAGATGAGGCTAGAATTTACTTGGCAGAAGTTGGTTGCGATGTCTTGCTGATTGTTGCAGAGAGAACGGGATAGTGCGTCTGCTACAATGTTTTGTGTACCGGGAATGTGAACAATTGTAAAATTAAATTCCTGTAAATACAATTTCCATCTGCTTAATCTGTCGTGTGTAAATTTAGCGGAAAGTAAAAACTGGATAGCTATGTGGTCTGTGTAAACGGTAGTAAGTCTTCCATAAAGAAAATGCCTAAATCGGGTAAATGCCCATACAACACATAATGTTTCATGTTCTGTAACAGAATAATTGCGTTCAGCAGGTGACAGAATGCGACTTGCAAAGGCGATGTTTTTAATTACTGTATTACCGTCTTCTTCAATTTTCTGAAAAATGTGTACGCCTAAAGCTGTGTTAGAACTGTCGGTAGCAATGGAAAAATTTCTAGTGAGATCTGGGTGTGATAAAAGTGGTGCATCCAACAAAGCTTGTTTCAGATTGACAAATTCAGACTGCGCTTGGCTATCCCAGGACCAAATAGTGTTTTTACCCGTCAGTTGGCACAATCTAGGGGTGTCTAAAGCAGAGTAGTGAATAAATTTACGGAAAAAGTTAATTAATCCCAGAAAGCTACGTAGTTGTTTCTACGTCGTTGGAACAGTAATGTCACGTAAAGCTTGAAGTTTTTCCGGGTCAGGCGCAATGCCTTCTGCTGAAATTACATGTCCAAGAAATTTTATGGAAGTTCTGCCAAAGTGCGATTTGTTAAGATTAACTGTGAGTCCTTGTGCACAAAAAGTTTGCAACAGTTGTTGCAGAATCAAATTGTGTTCAGACCAGTTAGCTTCTGCAATAAGAATGTCGTCTACATACGTTGTGATTCTGTCTTTAAGTTCTGTCGGAAGTATACTATTCAAACTGCGAATAAACGCTGCTAAAGAAATTGTTAAACCGAACGGTAATTTGCAAAATTGATAACAGTCACCAAAACAGAGAAATGCCGTGTACTTTCTGCAGTTCGGATGGAGCTGAATTTGCCAAAATCCCGATCTCAAATTTAATGTGGACTAAATAGCAGTACCATGAAATTTCTGTAGAAGTTCTTCTAGAGTTTGTGGGCGATCTGTTTCATTAATAGTAATGTCGTTGATGTGACGTGAATCAACTACGAGGCGAAGTGAGCCATCCTTTTTCTTAACAATATGGAGCGGGTTTATGTACGGACTAACTGCTGGTTCAATAATACCTTGGTCAAGCATAGCTTGCAATTCTCTCTGAACTTGTTCTCAGTGGATATACGGAATGGGATAATGTTAGGCTTTAAACGTGTCGTGCTGTTTAACTTGAAATGCATACATGAAACCGGACATAGTACCAGGGATGTTGTCAAAAACTGGAGCTTGCTGTAAAAGAATCTTGCGTAGTAGCGTACGTTCGTCGTTTGTATTTGCGCTGCTCTGTTTAACTTTATTAGAAATCATTTGCATAACGTCTGGTATATTATAGTTGTGTACGGAAGTATCTGTGAACAATGTGGAATGACAGTCTATGTTACGTGATGCAGAATGACCTCTGTCCGATTAATTGTTTGTTCTTCTGTAGATAAATAGTGCTGAAAATCTAATGCCACTTGTACATTTTCATCCTTTAACATTAAATAGGAATTTTGAAAGTCAATAATTGCGTCGTGTTTTACCACAAAATTCGTACCTAAAATAACGTCTGTTGTCAATAAGGGAACAATCCAAAAATTTGAGTGGAACGTATGACCTGCAATACAAAATGATAATTGTGTCTGTAATTTTACATCTACTCCTTTACCAGATACTGCTCCTTTCACTTTAGTTCTGCCTAATGGTAACGTAGAATAAGTATTCTCTTTGTTACATTCATTGAAGGTTTCTTCATTTATGACTGACATAGGTGATCCAGAATCGATTACTGCTGAAAATGTGGATGATCCAATCTTCACTTCAATGACAGGGTGGGAAATGGTTTTTTGAATAACTGGTTTTTCATGCAAAAGAGTGTCTCGGATGTCGTCAAAAGTAATAACATTTTCGTGAACAAGAGTCTGTCTATCAAAAGTATTGCTTACATCGCTGGAAGGATCAATCTGTGCTGTATCTAGTCAAATTCTATCTGACGTGCTGTTATTTGCGGGAGAATGCTGTGGCATTTCCACTATCTGTACTGTTCTGTTATTTCTCCCTGACGTATTACGTTGAGGATGATATCTACCGTCTGGTTCATTCTTGATAATCTGTTGTTGCCCATGATTCTGCTGCTGGTAAGACCGACTGTTACGCTGAAAACTGTGCTCATTACTTTTACGTCTGTCATAATAATCGTTGCTATACGGCGCATTGCGATATGAGTTGAAATGGTGTGTTCTCTGTACGTAGTGATTTCCTTGTTGCTGTGCGTTACTATTTGGTGGAGCCGACGCTATACGTGTAGGCGGCGAAACATTAAAGCTTGGTTGACCTTGCAGACTACATTGTTGGTTAGGTATGCTAAACGACTGGTTTTGTTGATGTTCTGGGGAAAAGCCTCTATTGTTGCCAAAATGTCTTTGCTGTTGCTGATAACTATGAGGATACTGATAATTAAAATTTTGTCTTTTCTTAAAGTTCTGGTGGTTGTCATTCCTGGACCGTCTATCACCTTTGCTATTAAAATAGCGTGGCTGATCGTAATTTCCGTCTGCTTGTTTGCCTTGGTTATGATGTGAAAAAATTTTGTTAATGAAGGAGGAGTAGTCTGATAACTGAACTTCCAAAAGCTGTAACAGATCTCTGAATGCCGAAATATTTTCTTTCTGCTGACCTGTTAAAAGTGATACTCTTAACGATCGTGGTAATTTAGAAATACATAATTGGATAAGTGCTGATTCACTGTATGGCTCACTTAAGTATTGGTTTTGTTGGACCATGTGCTCAAAAAACTGCGTGACAGTGGGAAAATTTGAGTTTTCATTATTTGGTAAGCTAATTAATTGATCCTTGATTCCGCGCTGTGTCGTCTTCGACCAATACGCTGACAGAAAGGCATTCTGAAATTCTTCTACCGAGTAGCACTGTCTCGCGATCAGTCTCATACGAGTTGCCGGTTCGCCTTCCAAAAAACTGCAAATAAATTCTAGTTTGTGTGTCACGGACCAAGTTGGTGGAAAAGCAAAGCTAAATTGTTGTATCCAATCCAAAGGGTGAATCTGTGTTCTGTCATTTTTAAATACCTTAAATTTCCTAACAGACAGAAAGTACTTATAATCAAAATTTCCGTCTCTGAATGTCTGAACAGGTTCAGGACTGTATGATAATCTGTTTGTCTGTGACTGTTCGGAATCTAAGTCACGTACTCTCTGTAAAGTACCTAAATTGTACTGGCTGTGTGAGTGTGAGAAATGTTCGGAAAGTGGTGTATGCTGTGATGTGTTAAAGGCTGAAATATTTTTCATCCCCGTCAATTCGTGCTGTAAAGGTGACAATTTTCTACGTAATGTATTATTGGACGAACCTATCTCACTAATCGTCTGCTGTAAATTTTGGAATTCGGGTGTTTGATTAAACGAAACTGGTGACGTATCGTCTGATTTGGTGTCATTGTTAGTTTCGATAACGTCAATACGACTGGCCAATTCATCAAATTTTTCAGTCAATGCTTTAACCTGATCATCATTTTTAGTGTCACAAGGATTAATTTGTTTTTGGATTTTACGGGTAGTTTTGTTCAATTTCTTAACGTCTGCTTTAATGGCATCGGGATCCTGTATTAATTCTAATTGTTCAAGTCTGTTGGTCACTGAAAGTCTACTGTGTTTGTGTCTGTTTTTTTGTTTCATCATGCCATTCGGTGTTGAACTGTTTAATAGTATTAATTTCCTCTGATACTGTAGCAATGTTATTGTCTACGTATGTTTTTGCTTTCGTAAATAATTTACGCTTATCTTCCTGTCTCTGTGCAGTAATTGTTTCCATGACTTGTTTCTTTACTTTGTTCTGTTCCTGTATGAATTTAAGGTAACGCGTTTCACTGTTTTGTAGGTGGTGATTAAAACGTTCGCCAATTAGGCTATTCTGTTGTTCGAATTTCTTGTCTACTTTCGCGTCCAGCGTGTGTGAAAGTTCTGCTGACATTAATTTGAACTCGTCGCGTAACTGTGTTGCGTTTTCAGAACATTGTTTAGCGACTTCACTAGTTTCATCTCTAAGTAATTTAGTTGTGGCTGCATGTGTATTACTTAATACTTGTGCAACGGATCTAATTTCTTCACTACTATTCGTAGCACAAGCCTTAATTTCCTCACGTAATTGTTCTTTAGTATCATGACAGTGCACGGCAACGGTTGTAATCTGTTCACTAAGTTGTTTGGAATTATTGTCTAGTTTTTCATTAAGTTGTTTGTAATTGCTGTCTTGTTTTTGATTTGACTGTTTGAAACTTTCATTAAGTTGTTTGTTCGATTCATTAAGCTGTAGCAATAATGCCATAACTCGATCCATGCCAAAATTAGCTGCTGTATTCTCTGTGCTGTGTGATGGTGTATCTGCATGTGTCACGTTTTGTATAACCATTTGGTCATTGTCTGATTCACAAAAAGGTTTGCTAATCGGATGTGCTGTGTTGGTCACTACAGCGGAATCAAATAAATCTGACGTGCTTTGTGTATATTGGTCACCTTCGTTAGAAACAATTATCTGTTCGCTACGTAAATTTTGAAAATCAGGTGTTTCAAACTGGACAGCGTTCATTGTAACGGAACGTGCCGCATCATCAATTGTCGTTAAATTAACAGATGACACAATTGAATTTGTTTGCTCATCATTAGCATTAAAATCATTACTAGTGATCGGCACGCACTGATTATCTGTAATTAGAGGATTATCACTATTACACTGACTGTCGCTAGTATGATCGGTCAAATTATTCGAGTCAGCTTTTTCATTCATTGCACATCGTGATGAATTGTTAGCGGCTTTTCGCGGCATTTTCACAGATCAAAGCTAAGCACAAAATCAAACAAAGACAAAGCAAAATGGAACAAATACAATTACAACAAAGAGCAATAAATTGCCGAAGATCTGTGAAAGAAAGATTGACAAATTAGTAAATGCGTGGCGCCAGATGCAAACTACTTTTAATATTAAGTAAATAAGAGCAGATATATAACTGACTACTTCTCAGAAATTCACAAAAATACGATCCTGGCCAGTTGTCGCCAAGTGTAACCTCCATCCAAAATATAAAATAATAATATGAATAATACTCTCATTTAGCCTAACTACCCAACAGTGAAAATATACAATGTGACAAACCTATAACCTTTCAATAATTGACAGTCAATTTACCCTGGTAAATTTTGGACGTCAGCAATGCTGCGTCTTGGCCCTGATACATCATTCTGAATAAACTGAAAAATCTTATCTTAATTAGATCGCCGGATAACGCGTATATATCTGCTCCTATAAGAAATTTTCCTGGCGCAGCTAAGTGCAATGCTGGCCGATAGATTTGTCTTATAAAAAAGGAAAGAACTGACTTTTCTTTTCAATAATCGGGATTGCCAAGGATTGGAGAAATTAGTGAATTCTTTAAATTGAGATAAATGTCAAAAGTTACTTTTTATGAGAAAGATAATTATTAACAGATTTTTTTTTAAACATTTACATGGGACTTGATGTAACAATACTACATATGCGCGAGGCTGCTTTTACCTTATCCTACAACGCTCAGGCTCCGCCATCGCTGCACACGACCGGCCCAGCCAACACGATACAGCAGACACGACAGCTCGGTAGCAACAAACTAACTTGCTACTGCTACACAGTTCCTACTGCAGTCAACACTGCTCTTTGGTCTGAGATTCTCCTCTAGCTTACGCATCGCAGGCAGCGCGTGAGCAATACATCGCAATTACATCAGCTCGATTGCGCTAGCAACAAATTCTTTAATTATGGACCTCTTACAACGTACTTTATAAAAACAGCCGGCACGGTAGCTCAGCGTGTTTGGTCAGAGGGTTAGCTGCCCTCTGTAATAAAAACACTGAGTGAATGGATCAATAACGAAGTTCGATGGGCGTCAGGGGACGTCCGCCACGAACAATTGCAACGAACTATAACGAACAAAATGAGATTTAAAAAAAAAAGGGGTTAGCGTCTTTGATTCATAATCAAAACGTCTTCGGTCCCGGGTTCGATCCCCGTCACTGCCTAAATTTTGATAAATAATCAGCATTGGCGGCCGAAGACTTCCGGCATAAGAAGTCAGCCTCATTCTGCCAACGCCTTGTCAACGAGGGCGGACGTGCGGATAGAGGTTCAGGGCACTTTCTTGTCCTAGGGGTGAGAAATTGCCCCTAAAGGCGGAAGAATCAGCAATGATCAACGACATGAGGATGCAGAAGGCAATGGAAACCACTGCATTAAAGACACGTAACGTGTATCCACAGGACATGTGGCCTGTACTTGAAGAAGTGTCATGATGATCTCTCCGTTGGCAAAAGATTTCGGAATAGTCCCCCATTCGGATCTCCGGGAGGGGACTGCCAAGGGGGAGGTAACCATGAGAAAAAGATTCAATAATCAACGAAAGAATAATGTTCTACGAGTCGGGGCGTGGAATGTCAGAAGCCTGAACGTAGTAGGGAAACTAGAACATCTGAAAAGGGAAATGGAAATGCTCAATCTTAGATATAGTAGGGGTCAGTGAAGTGAAGTGGAAGGAAGATAAGAATTTCTGGTCAGATGAGTATCGGGTAATATCAACAGCAGCAGAAAATGGTATAACAGGTGTAGGATTCGTTATGAATAGGAAGGTAGGGCAGAGGGTGTGTTACTGTGAACAGTTCAGTGACCGGGTTGTTCTAATCGGAATCGACAGCAGACCAACACCGACAACGATAGTTCAGGTATACATGCCGACATCGCAAGTTGAAGATTACAAGTGAGTGACACTGTTTTTTCTATGACATGCTTTCAGTCAAGTCACCATGTGTGAAACACTTTACAGATACATATTAAACACTTGCACCATATGGACCATGTTAATTTCTTGCACAGCACACATAGATTTCAAGTTTTTTTTTTTTTTTTTTACCTTAGGCAGGCTCTTCAGGCATCTCTTCCATACGAGTAACTTTCACGAAAACTGGTATGAATACGAGTGCAATAATGTACATGAAAGTGAAGAAGGATTGAGAGTGATACTGATACTGTGAATAAAAGTCATTTTGTGGGAGTAAGTGGTAGAAGTGATGAAAATGGTGAGGCGAAAAGTAATGGACAAGAGCACCGAAATACTTGAGCAAGAATATGAAATTACAATTTTTTATTTAAGAAAGAAAATGAAGGCTGACAGCTACTCAGCAGAAATGAAAAGGAAGATAGCCCAACACACATCCAGAATGAGCATGAAAAGAAGTGGAACAAGTACTCCCCAGTGATAAAAGAAAGATGGAAAGAAAGCTGTCTGATAAGAAGAGGAAACGAGAGATGAGGATATTTCAAAAAAGTTGTGATGTTTTTATGCTTGTGGAAAATGAAGACGAAGAAGAAGAAGGTAGAAGAAGAACCTATACAGCCTATGATCAAACTGGAATAAAACTGAAAGGCTCTTGTGGATACTTATGGTGATCTGTTAGTGATTTCGTTTATATTGTATCATAATATTAGAGAAGAAAGAAAACTCTGTGATACCAAAAGAAAAGAAAATATAATTTTAGGGCTGAATTTAATGGAGAAGTATTTTGTACATTTAGATCAAGGTTGTGGTCCTGTGACTACAGGAAAACGAACTGGTAAATTATGTGTAGACCTTTTAAGACATGAAAGTGGGAGGAGTCATATAATGAAAAAATTAAAGTTAAGATAAGCTGCAGAAGATATACATTGAAAAGAGAAAGATGGCATGGCAGATCATCAGCTTCTTTGTAACTATTGAAGTATCAGAAAATATGTTCTAACAAGCCTAGAAAAGTAATAAATATAGAAATAAATATACTAAACAGTAAAAGTGAACATCTTTTTAGTAATGGTGTAATACTTAGTATTTTACTAAAATATATACTAGTGTTGATACTGGTGGGCTTATGTGGTCCCTTCTCACTACATAGATAAAATGAAAATATGAGTTAGTTGTACTGAATGCTTTTCAAAATTGGTGAAATTATGCAATTTAAGGAGAGCTACTGCCAAAAAAGTTTGGGAGAAGGTTGTAAACCGTTCTTTTATAAATATTTGAAGGTTTAGAGCAGCAGACGTTAAAATCACCTTAACGATTTAGAAACAAGGGTCAGAACATGCAGTAGACAGAAAATCAATTTCAGGCTATTAACGAGCTAGTAAACTGCTGGGAAGGTAGACGGAGGGGAGAACATGTTCGTGCAGGTTATATTATGGTGGTAATAATGATGCCATTAGTAAAACCGAGTGAGGTGGCACAGAGGCTAACACGCTGGACTCGCATTTGGGAGGTCGACGGCTCAATCCCGTGTCCGTCCATCCTGATTCAGGGTTTCCGTGATTCCCTAAATCGCTCCAGGCAAATTCCGGGATGGTTCCTTTGAAAAGGCATGGCCGACTTCCTTCCCCGTCCTTCCCTAATCCGATGAGACCGATGACCTCAATGTCTGGTCTTCTCGTCAAAACAACCCAACCCCTTTAGTAAATATTTGATGGGTGTTGAAGACAACATGGTTCATGAGAGTATGCACTTGTGTTATATGAAGAACTAATGAGCAATATGGTGCCAAATTTGTTAAATGAAAACGTATAGACCTCAACTAGAAATGGCATCTACGTGATTGAAATCAGAACTCAAACAAGAGCCGCCAGAAAGAGGCAGAAGCAAGAAATAAAAGTTTTAATTAAATAATAAAACTGTAAGATTAGAAATTAGATCTCACTGCTGTATAGGTGAAGGAAAAGTACGAACAACTGTTTGGTGTGTGGCACTGTTCGCCATGCTCGTATTAACAAACATAGTATACTTCCTAATGGTTGGCTATACTTGCTAATGGTTTGTACTCCTTCCTATAGTGAAGGAAGGCAGAGTGAAAATTTCATTCTAAGAACATCCCCTAGGCTGTGGCAAAGCCATGTCTCCGCAATATCCTTCCTTCCAGAAGTGCTAGTTCTGCAAGCTTCGCAGGAGAGCTTCAGTGAACTTTGGAAAGTGGAAGCCGAGGTACTGGCAGAATTAAGGCTGTGAGGACAGATCGTGAGTCGTGCATGGGTAGCTCAGTCGGTAGAGCACATTTCCGCGAAAGGCCAAGGTCCCGAGTTCGAGTCTCGGTCTGGCATACAATTTTAATCTACCATCAGTTTCTAAGTAAGAAAGTAGGCAGAAGAGATACAAATGGACAGTCATTATAGCGAAGATAAGGGCCGAAAATGCGGAAATCTACTAATATAAGCAGTTTTGAGAATGAGCTCATTGCTGTGGTGATGCAGCTTGAAACGAGAATCTCTGAAACGATGAAAATGGTCGCTTGTTGGCGTACCAACGTCGTAACCACCTAAGGAAAGTGGGTGAAGGACGATGAGATAACGAGTTGTCCGTATGGTGTTGGACGAACACATCTCATCACAAAATGTAGAGGTCGGAGGATTCCCCCACTGTTCAACCCAGGACAGGTAACGATCTGTCACAGATCTGACGACAAAATACAGTGCTGGCGCAGACACAAGTGTTTCGAAGCACACCGTCCAAAGGCCATCGCCCAACATGAAGTTCTACATCGCACGACCTCTAAATGTTTTTGAGGTGACGTCGTCATTTATGATTATAGTGATCGCATCATCACTGAATTTTCGTCGTGGATCAATGGAAATGTGTCGCCTGTCAGATGAATAGCATTTGTTGTTACACCAGGTCGATGGTTGGGTCCTTACGCGCTGTCATCCAGGCTAATGGCTGCATGAAACATACACCGCATCAAAGATGGAGGCCGGTGATGGAAGAAATATGCTATGGGTTACACTGATGGCGGCTTCCATGGGGTAAGTGGTGGTAACTGAAATCATCTTCATAGCAGTGAACTAGCTGAGCACTATTGCGGACTACCTGCATCGTTTCATGCTTGAAGTCTTCCCGTCCAGCGACGATATCTTCTAGCAGGACAACTATCCATATTGCAACGTCAGAATCGGGCTACAGTTGTTTGAGGGGCCTTATAATGAACTTACACCGTTGTCTTTGCCAGAAAATGTGCCTGGTCTGTACCCAGCGGATTACACATTGGGCGGCAGCTGCTTACCTGTAAACCACAATTCCGTAATTTTCGGGAAATGCTTGGCCTCAGCCCAGACATCTGGTGCTATATACTACTAGGATCCTGTGAAGGACTTGTAGTATCCATGCCGAGTAGCATCTCTGTTGCATTGTATTTGAAAAGCGGAACGCCACGCTATTAAACAGGTGGTTAAAATGTCTTAGCTCATCGGTGTGGCATTCATGGCGTGCGGAAAATGCCAAAGCGTAAGCTATGATGACGTTATTACTAGATGCTTCCAAAGAGGAAAAAAGTGCTATTGTTCTTTTCTTAGCTGCCGAAGGACAAATCCTGGTAGACATTCATCACAGAATGAAGAATGTGTATGGGGCGCATGTCTGTCAAAACCACTGTTGTGGAATGGTGAAACGTCTGGGAAAACTGCGAGAAGGGCTGCTGCTGCTTCATGATAACACAAGTCCACATGTCACAAATATCGTAACGCGGAAGTTACGCCAACTCAAGTAAGAGACCCTTGGGCAGTTGCTCTGTAGTCGTGGTCTCTCCACATGAGATTATTGCGCCTTCGGTCCCTTAAAAAAGACGAAGAAGGGCCGACGAATTCTGTTAAAGCAGCAGGTATTTTACCAAACAGTATCTTCAACCAAGCGTGTCGGTGGGATGAGTACCTCGATACTCACAGCGATGTTGCCTGATTGACATTAAGATTCTGAGCTGTACGGCCTTCACACAGAACCTTCTCACAGCACCATATACGACTTAAATTTTATAGCTTTTCTCTGGAAAAAATTAGACGTACACATAACATAATATGTAAAAATTATTTGATCTTCAGCATACAATCTGCTTTTAACAAGAAAAATCACAGAATATTTAAGCACAAAATGTGGGAACATCAGCATCTGCACACGAAAACTGAGCAATAAGAGTTCACAGTGCTGTGCATTTCCACATACAGTGCTGGAAACAAAAACGCCATAAAGAAAAGATAAACAATGTTTACATAGAATCGATCTGGTGATGACAAAGGATAAAAAATAGAAGTGAGTAGCACGAAGTAATGTAAATATTATATTCGTTTAGTCTTGATTATATATATGATTCAAAACGGTGCAGCATTAACAACTGAAATGTGTAACTAAAATTATGAAATCTGAAGACTTTAAGTCGTTTCTTGTTATTTTAGTTCGAAAATTTTTTAAGAAAATAACGTAAATGTTTTAACCAGTGGAATACACATACGTTGTTTCGTTTGTATTCTCAGTGTATCAGTTGTCTACATTTACAGCTCTTATATCTAGCAGTTAAAATGTTTTTATTCTAGATCTCTATGTAACCCAAAATCTTATATATGATTAATCTCATTCATGTATTTCAGCCAACTGATGATACACGTTATTTTCAAAACCGGAAAGTGCAAGGAATAATAAATGATTGAAATATGTCATCAGTGTATGATTATGAGGATTTTTTTTAGTGTAGATTGTCGGGTGAGGCACCTGATACTCCATCTCACGAACTTCTTCCTGGGACAGACACTTGGTTTTGGCCTGTGTGGTGCAAATACATCCAATAATGAACCAAACTTAATTAGCATAAGTGATGAATTAATGCTATCGCTATTGCTGTCGTAAGTGCAATCACTGAGCTAAGAACAGGTTACACAACGATCCTCATC
This sequence comes from Schistocerca gregaria, assembly GCF_023897955.1. Lineage (NCBI taxonomy): Eukaryota > Metazoa > Arthropoda > Insecta > Orthoptera > Acrididae > Schistocerca > Schistocerca gregaria. Next base: position 128,978,916 of record NC_064921.1, on the reverse strand, counting down.
TCACCAACTACATAGTGGCTGCAAGCAAACGTCTGTTTCGCCGGCCGGAGTGGCCGATAGCTTCTAAGCGCTACAGTCTGGAACCGCGCGACCCCTACGGCCCCAGGTTCGAATCCTGCCTCGGGCATGGATGTGTGTGATGTCCTTAGGTTAGTTAGATTTACGTAGTTCTAAGTTCTAGGGGACTGATGACCTCAGAAGTTAAGTCTCATAGTGCTCAGAGCCAAACGTCTTTTTCCTTCACACATTAGGCGAACTTGGGATGCCACAAACATTTTTTTGCTCTTGGAGAAGGAAAAGTTGTTCTGTCCATAGCACAGCATACATCCGTGGCAGTCGTTCAACCTTCGCTAAGAGTGGACGCTAATTCGTACAGACTGTGCGTGATTGGGCGTTCGAACGCAGAGAAAGGCTGACGCCTCATTAGATCGTTCGGTTCTTGCTGTGTGCGTGCCGTATACCATGTGGCCGGTTTTGCCCAGCCTGTGGAATTTGAAAATTTTACACTTATACACACGTCAGTGCAATTAGTAAATGGCTTGGATACTCACAGCATATCCAAAATGGAAATCACAGAAGCTGGAGAGAATGATGAACGTATAAGTGGAAGTAAAGCCTTGGGTAAGAAACGAAATACTTCCCTTAATCGACGAAAGAAGGAAGAACTGCATTGTTCAGGAAAGACAGGGATAGAGTAACATAAACCACACAGAAATGAAAGCAATACAAACATCAGGCAAGCTAAAGTGAAATGACTGTCTTATTGGAGAGACAGATGCAGCATTTACGAAAATGAAAAGAACCTCTTGTGAAATTAATATCAAAAGCATGAACTTTATGAATACAAGAGGAGCTCCATTGCTGTACGTAATAGGGTAGAGCTGATAGGTGGAAAAATTATATTGTAGTGTGTGAATTGTTCGTTGATGTTAGAGAAAAAGAAATTTGAGACGATTTGGAAAACATGGTGGATCTCCTATCAGTTTTGCAGAGTTTTGGAAGATTTGTATTCGAATAAGGCAGAAGGGATAGATGGCACTCCTTCGCAGTTTTTAAAATCAATGTGCAGATGTGACAACCAAACGACCAGTTTGGTACTTAGAATCTATGAGACCAGAGACATTGTACAAAACAGTGACACAATCCCAAGTACAGCAACGTTACATAGATGGTTTTATTACCGCACACTCAACTCATCAGAAAATGCTTTTAACATACCGAGAAGTTGCATTTATGCTGCTGTTGAGATTATTGAAGATACATTAGATACGATCAGTTTGGCCTTGGGAAAGCCACCACGGAAGCGGTTCTGACATTGCGCTTTATGGAATGAGATTTTCACTCTGCAGCGAAGTGTGCGCTAATATGAAACATCCTGACCGATTAAAACTGCGTGCCGGACCGAGACTCTAACTCGGGACCTACCGACTGACGACCCGTCCTCACAGCTTCACTTCTGCCAGTACCTCTCCGACCTTCCAAACTTTACAGAAGCTCTTCCGCGAACCTTGCAGAAAATTTGGCTGGTAATGGCGACACTGAGAACACGTGCTGTAGAGAGCTTCAATGAACAAGTTTTACAAAGTCCCTACAATGCCGGAGCTGCCAAGATATTTCACCACAATCGTTTTTTGCAGTACGAAGTCGGCCAGCAGCAAACAGGTGGTGCAGTCGCTGAGATCTGTGACGTCGACTATTCTACACCCGACACGAATTACTTACGTCCGGGAGACTGAGACAGTTCATTTGCTAGCTCGTGATGTGTCTCCAGGAGGAGACACAGCGAAGTACATCTATCACGAAATCTTGCACCCGGACAATGCCAGGGACATATCCTGAGTGACCCACAACGCGCACCGTAGTCACGCTTCCCAAATTGAGCCATCAGCGACCCATACCGCTTTCGAAAGTTCCCCATCGACGGCGGCAGTAGGTACATGCGCCAATCATAAGATTTAAGGTACAGCGGAAAATATCACTAACTGGCAGGCGACATATACGCATCCAATGGGGTCTTGTCCCCCAGTTTCAGGAAGAAGCTCTTTGACCTCACAGAGGGTCATCGTGAGCTGCCGAATCGATTTCCTACATCTATACTGCCGTGGAAAAATTCTCCCGCCCACCACTGCACACATCAGATCAGAGGTTCATCGAACTCCTGCCGCCAGAGAATAGCACCTAGCGGATCGCCAGGCATCCGTTTCTTTGAATTCGGTATACTTTACCCGTGATGTACGGGTACCGTCTGTGATTCATAATCAAAACGTCTTCGGTCCCGGGTTCGATAGCCCGCCACTTCCTAAACTTTTGATAAATAATCAGCATTGGCGGCCGAATACTTCCGGCATAAGAAGTCAGACTCATTCTGCCAACGGCCTTGTCAAAGAGGGCGGAGGAGAGGATAGAGGTTCAGGGCACTCTCTTGTCCTAGGGGTGGGAACTTGCCCCTAAAGGCGGAAGAATCAGCAATGATCAACGACATGAGGATGCAGGAGGCAATGGAAACCACTGCATTAAAGACACGTAACGTGTATCCACAGGACATGTGGCCTGTAGCTGAAGAAGTGTCATGATGATCTCTCCATTGGCAAAAGATTCCGGAATAGTCCCACATTCGGATCTCCGGGAGGGGACTGCCAAGGCGGAGGTAACCATGCGAAACAGATTCAATAATCAACGAAAGAATAATGTTCTACGAGTCGGGGCGCGGAATGTCTGAAGCCTGAACGTAGTAGGGAAACTAGAACATCTGAAAAGGGAAATGCAGATGCTCAATCTAGATATAGTAGGGGTCAGTGAAGTGAAGTGGAGGGAAGACAAGGATTTCTGGTCAGATGAGTATCGGGTAATATCAACAGCAGCAGAAAATGGTATAACAGGTGTAGGATTCGTTATGAATAGGAAGGTAGGGCAGAGGGTGTGTTACTGTGAACAGTTCAGTGACCGGGTTGTTCTAATCAGAATCGACAGCAGACCAACAGCGACAACGATAGTTCAGGTATATGTGCCGACATCGCAAGTTGAAGATGAACAGATAGAGAAAGTGTATGAGGATATTAAAAGGGTACTGCAGTATGTAAAGGGGGACGAAAATCTAATAGTCACGGCTGACTGGAATGCAGTTGTAGGGGAAGGAGTAGAAGAAAACGTTACAGGAGAATATGGGCTTGGGACAAGGAATGAAAGAGGAGAAAGACTAATTGAGTTCTGTAACAAGTTTCAGCTAGTAATGGCAAATACCCTGTTCAAGAATCACAAGAGGAGGAGGTATACTTGGAAAAGGCCATGAGATAGGGAAAGATTTCAATTAGATTACATCAAGGTCAGACAGAGAATCCGAAATCAAATACTGGATTGTAAGGCGTACCCAGGAGCAGATATAGACTCAGATCACAATATAGTAGAGGTGAAGAGTAGGCTTAAGTTCGAGACATTAGTCAGGAAGAATCAATACGCTAAGAAGTGGGATACGGAAGTTCTAAGGAATGACGAGATGCGTTTGAAGTTCTCTAACGCTATAGATACAGCAATAAGGAATAGCGCAGTAGGCAGCACAGTTGAAGAGGAATGGACATCCCTAAAAAGGGCCATCACAGAAGTTGGGAAGGAAAACATAGGTACAAAGAAGGTAGCTGCGAAGAAACCATGGGTAAAAGAAGAAATACTTCAGTTGATTTATGAAAGGAGGAAGTACAAACATGTTCCGGGAAAATCAAGAATACAGAAATACAAGTCGCTGAGGAATGAAATAAATAGGAAGTGCAGGGAAGCTAAGACAATGGCTGCAGGAAAAATGTGAAGACATCGAAAAGGATATGATTGTCTGAAGGACAGACTCAGCATACAGGAAAGTCAAAACAACCTTTGGTGACATTAAAAGCAACGGTGGTAACATTAAGAGTGCAACGGGAATACCACTGTTAAATGCAGAGGAGAGAGCAGATAGGTGGAAAGAATACATTGAAAGCCTCTATGAGGATGAAGATTTGTCTTATGTGATAGAAGAAGAAACAGGAGTCGATTTAGAAGAGATAGGGGAGCCAGTATTAGAATCGGAATTTAAAATAGCTTTGGAGGACTTACGGACAAATAAGGCATAAGGGATAGATAACATTCCATCAGAATTTCTAAAATCATTAGGGGATGTGGCAACAAAACGACTATTCACGTTGGTGTGTAGAATATATGAGTCTGGCGACATATCATCAGACTTTCGGAAAAGCATCATCCACACAATTCCGAAGACGGCAAGAGCTGACAAGTGCGAGAATTATCGCACAATCAGCTTAACAGCTCATGCTTCGAAGCTGTAGAAGAACGGAAAAGAAAGTTGATAATGCGCTTTGTGACGATCAGTTTGGCTTTAGGAAAAGTAAAGACACGAGAGAGGCAATTCTGACGTTACGGCTAATAATGGAAGCAAGGCTAGAGAAAAATCAAGACACGTTCATAGGATTTGTCGACCTGGATAAAACGTTCGACAATATAAAATGATGCAAGCAGTTCGAGATTATGAAGAAATTAGGGGTAAGCTATAGGGAGAGACGGGTCGTATACAGTATGTACAACAACCAAGAGGGAATAATAAGAGTGGACCATCAAGAACAAAGTGCTCGTATTAAGAAGGGAGTAAGGCAAGGCTGTAGCCTTTCGCCCCTACTCTTCAATCTGAACATCGAGGAAGCAATGATGGAAATAAAATAAAGGTTTAGGAGTGGAATTAAAATACAAGGTGAAAGGATATCGATGATACGATTCGCTGATGACATTGCTATCCTGAGTGAAAGTGATGAAGAATTAAATGATCTGCTGAACGGAATGAACAGTTTAATGAGTGCACAGTATGGTTTGAGAGTAAATCGGAGAAAGACGAAGGTAACGAGAAGAAGTAGAAATGAGAACAGCGAGAAACTTAACATCAGGATTGATGGTCACGAAGTCAATGAAGTTAAGGAATTCTGCTACAAAGACAGTAAAATAACCAATGACGGACTGAGCAAAGAGGACATCAAAAGCAGGCTCGCTATGGCAAAAAAGGCATTTCTGGCCAAGAGAAGTCTACTAATATCAAAAAACCGGCCTTAATTTGAGGCAGAAATATCTGAGGATGTACGTCTGGAGTACAGCATTGTATGGTAGTGAAACATGGACTGTGAGAAAACCGGAACAGAAGAGCATCGAAGCAGTTGAGATGTGGTGCTATAGACGAATGTTGAAAATTAGGTGGACTGATAAGGTAAGGAATGAGGAGGTTCTACGCAGAATCGGAGAGGAAACGTATATGAGGAAAACACTGATAAGGAGAAGGGACAGGATGATAGGACATCTGCTAAGACATGAGGGAATGACTTCCATGGTACTAGAGGGAGCTGTAGAGGGCAAAAACTGTAGAGGAAGACAGAGATTGGAATACGTCAAGCAAATAATTTAGGACGTAGGTTGCAAGTGCTACTCTGAGATGAAGAAGTTAGCACAGGAAAGGAATTCGTGGCGGGCCGCATCAAACCAGTCAGTAGACTGATGACCAAAAAAAAAAAAATAAAAAGAAATACTTTACTCACTGGTGGCATTGGCCAAGACGCCAGACTGTCGTAAAGCGATTACTCTGGCTCCAGGCCGTGACCTTCCCAGTCGCATCACAATGTATGCAGTAGATCGCAATGCAGCTCTGATCGTGCTTACAGAGGAATGGGCCGGCCGCTTTCGTTCGTGAATCCTATTCACAGGTAGGCTCCCTGAGAGTCAGTATGCCTTCACATTCACTGGCCCCTGCAGTTATACTGGATCTGCTGTAGATCTCCCAAATGAAGGCCAACAGTGCCTCAAAGAAGATGCGCCGGGTTCCACACCAAGGATGATTAGAGTTCTTGATACTCATTGCATCACCTGCAGTGAATTTATTCAGCCTTCTCCTTCTAATGACATAATAAAAATGATGATAACGGTTATTCAGTATTAATCATTTTTACAGTTCCTAATACAGGCTCCAAGGTATTTAAGAAGTACATGGAAGGTAGTCTGGATAGGGAACCTTTGTCCAGAGCAGGCCGTGTGTGATATCCTTAGGTTAGTTAGGTTTAAGTAGTTCTAAGCCTAGGGGACTGATGACGTCAGATGTCAAGTCCTATACTGCTTAGAGCCATTTGAACTATTTGAACCTTTGTCCAGAAACGTATCGTTCGGACAGAAAAGAAATGTGATGTTGAAATCTCCCTCTTCATGATACACACGTAAACTGAGAAGTGGGCACCTGCTAAGAACCTGTTGGAATTATTGGCGTCACGTACCATCTTTGTGCGAATAAAAGGCATCGCGAAACTGGTACGTTGGCAGCTAGGTGGATTAACTGTGGTGCTCCACGGAAGCACCGCCCTCCCGAGTTTGAAGATGACGTCCTTCGTCATGTTGAAGACAATTATCCGACGAGTACCCGATACATTCTCAATGACATATGCTCCTGTAGCGCACACAGGTCGAACTTCATTGTCTCCGATGTGTGTGTGTGCCATGATGCGCGAGTTTTGAAAGTGATACCATTTTCAAACTCACTTTAAATCCAGAGGCTACATTTCTGGAAATGGTATCTGCCATCAATCCTTTATCTAACAAATTCTCTCTACAGAACCTGGAAGACAGTAACAAGAATTGTGAAAAACTCTCCATATTATTAATCAGATGCGTTTGCGTGGTTCTTTATAAGTGCATTGCTCTTGTGTATTCATTATCTGTTCGTTGCACTTAAATAATCAGTCTTGATCGGTGTGCTTGTATTTAAAAAATACGTGTGTTGGAACTTAAATAGTAGCAACACTGCTGTGGAGACACTATGCAATACAATCTACTACTGTCGCTGATAGCACACATTGTTGATATATCTGCCTTACCTCCGAGCAAATGGACTCGCCCGTCCTACGTCACTGGCGTGCGCACAATCGACGGAAACACAGTCACTTGTGAGCGAGCGGTCTAACGTAACGGTGTCACTATGTTTTAGAAACAGGAACAACGGAATTGTATCAAGACTGAATATGCCACAGGTCGTACAGTAATACATTGTCATCAAGGTCTTCAAGAGAGTGCAGGAATCGCCATTGCCGTACACTTTCTGCATAACCCACCCATCATTTTGCACGACAATGCGCGGGCGCATAGAGCGCAAGCTGTGGCTGCTCTGTTCGGTCCATGGGACTGGGAAGTACTGTAGCATCCACCATACTCTCCGGACTTGAGTCCTTGTGACTTTGATTTGATTCCAAACACGAAGGAACCACTTCGTGCTATTTGCTTCATAACTGTTCCAGAGATTCGACAGACAGTAGACCACTCCATTCGCACCATCAACAGAACAGGCTCTACTAACGGTATACTACGCCTTCTATAACTCTGGTAACGGGTCCTACTCACGCTGGTGATTACTTTGAAGGACAGTGGCAGGTCCAAACATGTAACTCTTTGATATCAATTGTAAATAAATAGTTGCCACATTTAAGATCCAACCCTCGTATATGCAATGCATCACTGGCATTGGAAAAATTGTTAAATCAATATCAGATAAGAAAGGTGACAAGAGAGACTTACACAATTATCATCCAGTTTCATTACTTACATTTTCATCCAAAATATTCGAAAAAAATAACGTACTCAAAAGTAGTCACAAACTTAAGTGGAAACCGTTTATTAGCATATCACAGTTTCGATTGCACGAAGATTGCTCGACTAACAATGCTGTTTACACACTCATTCAGCGAATAGTACAAGCTTTAAATAATAACAGCTCTCTAGTTGGCATTTTTTGTGATGTTTCTGGTGCATTTTGTAGTGTAGATCCTGTACCTCTCTCAGAAAAACTTACGTTTTATGGAATTGATTGGTTTACACACATATGGTTTGAATAATACTCATCAAAACGATTGCAAAGGTTTTGCTGAATAATTGAGACGATGTCAGAAAGATAAAAATTTTAATACCTGGGTGAAAAAAAGGCGTTCCACACGGTTCAAATTTGAGTCCACATCTGTCCCTTATATATGTAAATGATCTTTCAGGCAATAATCAGTAAGCCAAATTAGTACTTTTTACAGAAAATAATGGTGCTAAATGAATAGTATTTGAGAGGGAGTGACAGAAGAGTTGGTAAATGATATTTCCCAAACAATTATTAAGTGATTCTCTGAAAATGAACTCTCTTTAAATTAAAAACAAAAGATACGCTCATTTACATACAACAAACAGATTTGTGAAAGATGGACAAGACCAACAATTGATGTAGTACATGAACGGAGGTCAGTAAACAGCGTGTACTTATTGATGAGATCTTAAACTAAAAGAAGTATACTACTCTGATTCTCAATTAAGTTCACAATACCTTTGCTTTAACCAGTATCAACGTTGTGAATAAAGTAACTGGCATCAGTAGTAAAACTATGGAATTTCTGGTTCAAAATTTAAAGCTTAGTGTCATACCTTCCTTAACATTGTCTCTGTAATGTAACATATGAAGGGTTGCCTACATGCAAGGGCAGGAATGTGGCGAGGAGAGTGGCAAGATAAGCGTTGTCAAAAGCGCCCGCGCGCACACAAACACACACACACACACACACAAACACACACACACACACAGTTTGCTTTACTGTACGCTACAGCCATTATTATCTGTATTAGATGTAAATGACTGTATTTAAGAATAACTTATCAATTCATGGAGTATTCTTGTTTTGTGGTTAAGAAATGCTGTCTTTTCTTTCTTTGATTAGCATGAGCCATTTTGTACAATTGTTGTATGGCATAACAAAGGGACTTTAGCTTAATGAATTCTTTGTAGTCAATAGGAGTAACTGCAATATATTTCCCCATGATAGTTTTCAGTGTTTTTGTACAATCTTTTGCCACTGATCTAACATGTATGCTAAATGCGATTTAGATGCACAGACCTAGGGCCACTTTTCTCTTGGTTGAGGAGAGCAATAAACTTGTACCGTGCTTTGAACCTTATTTAAAATGTACTCATCCTACTTTGTTCTTTCTCTTCATTTTTTTGTATCGAACATATTACTATATGTCTGTAAGACTCATCAACCACTATTACGAAATTTGTATTACAGAACACAGCCAAAAATGTAAACAAATGTTGAATGTAAGTAAGTAAAGGCTTATTTGAGGCTTAAATTGACGCTGAAAGTAATAGGTCAATAACGTAAATTGTAGATTCATTTTGCACTGTTTTCGCTTTTGACACATTCTGAAATTATGTTTTGTAAGTTATGGCCAAGATCAAAGCCCTAGGATAGTAGATATTTAAAATTATTTTCCTTTGGAAGCACTGACATATTAACAAAATTTATTTCTTTTATTTTGAAAGATATTTTGGGAAGAACAATACTTTTGTCATACTCTATTATTCGAATAATTTCTTAGTTAAAACCGTAGCGTTTCATGCTGAGAACATACAGCTTAACAAACAAATTCCATAAACTTCCAAAGGGCACACAAGGCTCATGAATGAAAACATTTGAAATGCACTCCCCTGGGAATGGAAAACATTGTTTCCTATTTTTGCATTTTTTCTTATCTTTATCTGACAATAGATACTGCACTGAAACTGATGCAACAACGGCTCTGTATATATTTATCCCACCTCACACTTGAAACAGCATTTCGATGAAAAATTACATTTACATTACAAAAGTTAAAACCGTAAGTACTTTGAATTGTGACTGGAAAAAATCGCTGACTGAGGTAAGCTACTGTTGTCGAATAAAGTGTACTCGGATTTCTCATTGCACAGCAAGATTCCAGTTCATTAATATTCAAAGAATCACAGCAGAAACGAGAAAACATGTAAAGCACTTCGAATCTTGTTACAAAGACATTTGAAACAGTTCTGTGTTGTCCTAGATCACAACAGAACAGTTGTACTGAGTGAATCACACTACATGTGCAATACTTAGATTCACACCATTTCACGTACCACAGTGAACGAAGCTCATTTCAGTTTTCTTTCTCACTTTTTCTCGTTATTGCTGTAAGTCTACTACTAGACTTTGAAACTTAATTCCATAGGTGACTAGTCCTGCAGTATCATGGAAACATTTGCTAGGTATTACGGAACATCGTGATTTGTGTTATGTCCATTGAAAGTTATATTTTTTTTCTTTATTTCAATTTCTTCTTTCCTTTTTTACTTGACTTACAAGTATTACTTTCACAAATCCATACAGTGCTAAGCAAGATTAGCAAACCACTGTATTTAATTTCTTTTAATTACCTGAGTTTACAAACACTCTAGGACTGCAGGTTTATTTCTGTCATATACACAAAGTACGTATCATTCAGAAAACTAACAATTCAACACCGGATATCAATAAATCTAAGAGAAAGGTATATATTAAAAATATAAATCTACTAGTTTAGATATCAAAGTTATAAGGAGCTTATGAGCAGTGTACATGAGCAGCAGAACCTTTAACGCACAAGCAAATAATATAGGAGGACACATTTGAAACAACAAATCTCACGTGGCAGACTATATAAAACCATAGTATGTCACATCAGCAAAAACAGTCATATTTATGGGAGTAACAGATGCCAGAAACAGCAAACACCTCATCCCTTTGGAAAACATCACTCGAAGAACGATAATTTAATATAAGTTGTACACATCTTAAATGACCTGGTAAATATCAGAAACGAAATATTTTTTAAACAGTTTGAGAATAACAGTGGTAAAAAGGCAAACAGTTATTACTTTAGACGAATATATGCCACCTCGTGCTACCAAACATCACTACAACCAGGCCGCACACAAACTAACAATTCAAATAACAGAAATGCAATAGGTATATTGCTTCAAAACATCAACTCACAAGAAATAAAGCTAAAAACCCTTTGTATGCAGCAGCCAATACTGAACACTAAGTTAACAAAACGCACAGCTGGCAATAAAAATTGTACACAGCTGTTTTAGTTTCTATCTTTACAAACCGCCATATGTAACAGTCTTCAGTTTTCTTTTGTATAAGTTCTGTGGGATGTAATTTTCCATTTTAAATAGTTGTTAAGAGAAATATTGACATTTGTCCATTAGATAGATTTCCGTAGTTCCAGTGCTGAGTATTTGCCTCAGACATATACTGAAAAACCTTCATTGGCCACAATCCAACCAAGAAATGATTTACTTGCTGCTCACCATTGGTTATGATGTGCAAGGAAGACCTCATAGTGTTCACATGAAAAGCGTTTTTACAACCATAAGAAAGAATACATGAAAATCAGCACTGGAATTTTCTGAGGATATTGCAAGCGACGTCTATTGAGATGTTTAATCAATTTGTCCTCTGCATTACACAGCACTTGTTTATCTGTTGTTAGAAAACATGTTTATCACACTTTAATGTCTTTAGTGTACGGTATCGACAACATCCAGCAGTGACTGTATTCACTGGTAATTCTGGACTGATTAGTTCCAGATCCGACTGACTGACACTTATTTTACAATTATTTGATGCTGAGCTGTCAAAGACTACGTCATGGTAGTCACAGTGGTCATAATGTTCTAAAATGCAATTTACTTTTTCGTAATTTACTTTGTAAAGAAAAGTCTAATACATCTGAAATTTTGTCTTTCTATTTTTCTCAAATACATGCTGTATTAATTACACGATTCTGGAATCCAAAGGGCCATTGATACTGACCAAGCATAGCTTCCAATGCATCAGTCCGAAATTTTGTGGCTAACGTGTATGAGATTTTAAGTTCTGATACATAACAGGTTCTCAGATCTAGCAATGGATATGCTGAATGCTTCAGTGTAAAGTGCGTTTCCTTAGTGAGATTACTAATTTACGAATTCACAGAGAGCCAGTTATCAAGCCAATTTATAAACTATTCTATGGATGTGCACCTTTCTATATCCTTGTTCCTTGCTAGTGGTTTACTTAATTCCATGCTCAGTTGTTTCAAATGGGACTAACATTTAAAATTTTACTACATGTGCTTACAAAATAAATTCAGCAGTTCCTCCACAATTTTCATTGACATTGGTAGACCCTATTGCCTGTAAACCACACCTGATGTTCTCATTGTCAATTTGACAAAAAAGATTTACATTTTGTTTTCCTGAATAATGGGTCCTTAAAGCTTTTATGCTTAAACGATTCTGAAATTTGAATGGTTTGTTACTTTCATATGAAATATGGACCTAAGTACAGAAAAGGATGCTTCCTACAGATCTATTGTGACATCTGGAGAAATAAAATGTCAGAAATTAATCTTTCAAGTTTGTTCAGTTATTTCTCATACAATTAAAATATGTGTAGTAACTGTAGTATAAAACAAGGGCCAGAAATGAACTGCAGAATGCCTGTAAGTATTTGTATAAATAAAAATAGCACTCATGTTTATTTAGTTACTGTCAGATGTAGTATAAATAACTTTTAAAACTATGTTTTCTAGACTTATGTATGACAGAAAGTTGAGAATGGTAAGATTGACAACACTATTTGCACATGTGTCTGTAACAGTATTAGAGTGGGGCAGAGCAGTATTTCTAGTTCTATGTGTGAGTATGCAAGCATGGCTCAAAATGAAGCGCAATAAACAAGCAAATATTAATTATGAGAAAATATGTGAAAATCTTAGCTGAATCTGTTTTTTATGAATTGACAGCAGTCTTAGTTCTGTGCTAACATTCTAAGTTGTGTTAGGTTCAAGATGTGTTCCTTCTCTTTTACACACAGAACATTTGGCAAACCTTACAATATTTCCTATCATGGATTTTATATATAGTTTTTGAAAATTCCTGGAAGTGATTTCACAGACATAAACAAAAATTCTTACATTCAGTTCTGTATTAATAATATGTGGTGTATATTCTGTATCTATATAATAAAATATATATAATTTACTTCTGTAGACCAATTTTCACTACATGTAACACAGTCAAGTTTGTTCATTAGTTCACGAGATGAACTAAAAGAGAATTTATTACATTCCTCCATAAGTTTAGTGCTGTCGTCTATGGGTGCTCTCAGGGCTGTGGCTTCCATGTTCTCATACTTTTCATAAGGAGCTTCTCTGTTTCTTAGTATCACATTAGAAGTAAATGAAGGCCACTTCGTAAACTGGGTTGGATAACAATTTTCCTGTGTTGTGACTTCCTTATCGGTATAGTTAATTTAGCCACAGTTTCGCAGTTTACTGCTCCTCTTTTCCACAATATATGTTCTTCAGAGAATTGCAAGATCTAGCAAATGAAGAAAACTGTACTGACTGTTTGTCACTACTGTACATCAGCCTTAAATTGCAAGGTACCTTCGTCAATTTATTTGCATCAGTTTATAATGCTTAAAGCGAAAACTGTTTGCCACAGAACGCTTGCTCGGAACGAAATTATTCATCTTAATCGTCAGCCACGGTAAATTTAATAATATGAAATTCTGCTTCTCGTCGTAGTTACCGATACAGCCAAGAACACAATAGTTGTTTACCATAATAAAGAGTACTTCTGGATTGCTACAGACGGTATATAACACAACAGTCCACCAAAGAGCAGAAAAGTAAACTGTTTCACTATTGCAGCAATGTTACTGTGCAATGGCAGTTTCCAGACAGCATTACTACAGGCAACTAGGTGGCGCCGCTACAGGGAGCAGTACTTATCGCTACAAAAAGAAAAGCAAGTGGAAGAGGCAATGGGCGGAAAAGTAGTTTGGAATGCCTTCTAGTCAAGACCGTACTAGCATACTAAAGAGAACTTGCAGCAGCGCCAGATGGCTATCAGAATTTTTCAAGGATGAACGGGGAGTCTTTCAACGAAGTGGCGAACATCGTAACATCTTATTTATACAGAGAAGGTACTGTTCGTATAATTTTCAGTTTTTAGTTTCCACAATACTGAAACATGAAAAGAGTAAGATACATTATTGCAGAGGATCGATAGGCAGCGCTATTATGTATTTCTGCTGCAGATAATTCAAGCTCCAGAAACGAGGAAATAAACAGTTGCAGTGTTATTTCTCTGCAGTTAAACACTTTGGTCGAATATCTCTAGTGCTAATTAGAGACTAAATATTAAATGCAAGAAATGTATTTGCAGTTGCGAGTATGGGCAACCATCTGCTGTATTATGGAATGACAACAATGAAAATTTGTATTGAGCTGGGACGCGAACCCATGTTTCTTCCTTATCGCGAGCGGTTGTCTTACCATTTGGCTATCTGAGTACGAGTGACATACAGACCGAAACTTCAATAAGACGCCAATCATTTGTCTACAACCAGTGTGTGTGTGTGTGTGTGTGTGTGTGTGTGTGTGTGTGCGTTTGTGTATTGTATATCGAACTGGAGACCTAGAAACGACCGAGAGGCTTCATCCCTGCCGTAACCATCAGTGGTTCACAACCCCACCACAGGCCACAGCAGTCCATGCACCCCACCGCCGCTCCACACTGAACCCAGGGTTATTGCGGTTCGGCTCACAGTGATTCCCCCCCTCCTGGAACGTCACAAACGAGACGAGTATAATCCAAAATATTTGAGTGGTAGAGTAACGATGGTGTACGCATATGTGGATACAGCAATCACCGACATAGTTTAACTGAGGCGGAATATGGGGACCCAGCCCGCATCGCTGAGGCAGATGGTAAACCGCCTTAAAAACCACCCACAGGCTGGCTGGCACACCAGATCTCGACACACGAGTAACGTAGAAGTAAATATCCTCGGAGTAGTGAAGCAACTTAAATCACTTACCAAAAAGTAGTCTTCTGGTCCAGACTTCGTACCAATTACATTCCTTTCACAGGATGTTGATGCATTAGTTCCCTAATGGACAATCATATGCAACCGTTCGCTCGACGAGAGATCCGTACCCAAAGACTGGGAAGTTGCACAGACCAAACCAGTATTCAAGAAAGGTAGTAGGAGTACTGCACTTAATTATAGGCCCATATCATTATCTTCGATATGCAGCAGGATTCTAGAACATATATTGTGTACGAACATTATGAATTACCTCGAAGAAAACGGTCTATTGACACACAGTCAACATGGGTTTAGAAAACATCGTTCCTCTGAAACATAATTAGCTCTTCATGCGCATGAAGTGTTGAGTGTTATTGACAGGGGATTTCAGATCAACTCCAAATTTCTGGATTTCCAGAAGGCTTTGGACACTGTACCACACAAGCCACTTATAGAGAAATTGCGTGCTTACGGAATATCGTCTCAGTTATGTGACTGGATTTGATTTCCTGTCAGAGTTCGCAGTAAGTGACGGAAAGTCATCGAGTTAAACAGAAGTGATTTCTGGCGTCCCGCAAGGTAGTGTTATAGGCCATTCGCTGTTCCTTATATA
The DNA here is from genome assembly GCF_023897955.1 of Schistocerca gregaria. Classification (NCBI taxonomy): domain Eukaryota; kingdom Metazoa; phylum Arthropoda; class Insecta; order Orthoptera; family Acrididae; genus Schistocerca; species Schistocerca gregaria. The sequence goes on along the minus strand of NC_064921.1, from coordinate 128,963,565 downwards.
TATATATATGAAAGATTTGGGAGATCGGTCTTAGGTTGTTTGTAAATGAAGCTGTCGTTTATCGATTAATAAAGTCATCAGAAGATCAAAATAAATTGCAAAACGATTCAGAGAAGATATCCGAATGGCGCTAAAATTGGCAGTCGACACTAAAAAATGAAAAGTGTGAAGTTATTCACAAGAGTGCTAAAAGGAATTCGTTAAACTTCGTTTACACGATGAATCAGCCAAATATAAAGGCCGTAAATTCAACTAATACCTAGGAATTACAATTACAGAGAAACAAACAGAAAATGCACTGAGGAAGACTAAACAAAGACTGCGTTTTATTGGCAGGACACTTAGAAAATGTAACATATCTACTAAGGAGACGACCTACACTACGCTTGTCCGTCCTCTTCTAGAATATTGCTGCGCGGTGTGGGATCCTTACCAGATAGGACTGACGGAGTATATCGAAAAAGTTAAAAGAAGGGCAGCAATCTTGTATTATCACGAAATATGGGGAGAGTGTCACTGAAATGATAAAGGATTTGCGCTGGACATCATTAAAAGAAAGGTGTTTTCCATTTGCACGGAAACGTCTCACTAAATTCCAGTTACCAACTATCTCCTCCGAATGCGAAAATATTTTGTTCATTCCGACCTACACATGGAGGAACTATCACCACGATAAAATAAGGGAAATCAGAGCTCGTACGGAAAAGTACAGGTGTTCGTTCTTTCTGCGCGCGCCACCAGGTTGTAATAATAGAGAATTGTGGTGGTTCGATGAATCCTCTGCCAGGAACTTACATGTGATTTGCAGAGTATTCATGTAAATGTAGATGTGGAATCGGTCGGGCGGATTCGCGCTGGGAACCGCGACGCCTTTCCGTTCGGGAAGCAGTGCGTTAGTCCGCGCGGCTAGCCAAGCGGGCTCTCCAACGAATACTCGTCCATCCATTATGTATATTTCCGTACAGGGGAAGCATTTTACTTGAAAAACGCTTGCGCGATGTTTCCTCTGAGCTGCGAATATATATCTTTTATTTCTTAACGGCTGTAGTCACTGTAATGATTCGACAGGCGTTCATGTCCAAAGGATCGTTGCATCGTAATTCAGAATAACACAGGGACTACAATATCGTAAATATTAAACATCAAGTCAAACTACTCCCCCGAATGCACGTCCACAGGTAATTCCTTTAATGTATTTTCTGGTACATTTATATTCTTATTAAGTCACTGTATCAGTTGAGGGCATGTCCGCATATCACGAAATCTCGGCATGAGCTGTCGTGTAGAGCACAGTTATCAGCCTCACGCAATACAATGTGCATGGTGAACATTAATAAAACCTGTAGACTCCAGGAACGGATTCCTGACTGGAAATGGAGGGAAAGAGATCCTGTGAACATGTGTCCAGAAATTGACGGTGCGAGTGCAACGACAACAAATCGTCCAGACACGTACTAGACAGCTGCATCGAACTCACGTCACAACACATGGTCAAAGTGGCCTCCATGGGACTGAGTGTGACCGGAATAGTAGCGGCTGTCATGCAGGACGCACATAATCGCCCTTTGGCTTGCAGAATTCTGGCGGACCACATGCATAGAGCTTGTACGAAGATTCGTCCCAATATCCTGTAGAACACGGTACTCTAAATTTAGTGCACGCACAGTCCGTCGCCTCCCTGCGCGTTTCTCTGTCTGAAAGGTCCCATGATGACACATTCACCCAAGTATGTCTTGAAATATTGTGTGATTGGTGTCTGTGAGGGTTCTTGTTATGGTAGAGGAGTGCTGCCTCTCGACCATATCCATCTGCTTGGTCGTACGTGAACACCATCTCGGCTTGTTCCCAACATAGATACTGGACTACTGTGCTGGTTACAGTACGCTGTGTCATTCACACAGCCTGCAGTAGACAAGAAACACACGGCATGTCGTCAGAGGTATCAACTGTGGCAACACATGTTCATAGGACCTTTCCATGTCAGGAATCGATCCCTTCATTTTGTTAGTTTTATTTTGTTCACCCCGTATTGCGCAATATATTGAGCGGGAGACACTATTTTTAAAGCTCTGCAGTCTCCTTTAGTATACTGTGCGGACTATCAATACAGACAATATAATTGCTCATTACTCAGTATTTCGGAATAAATACTGAGGACGTGAAGGCTTAAGTAATGCTGCCTTTGTGCCTGAAGCTGGCAACGTCGCTCACCCGCTAACCAAGAACTCTAATGCCATGCGGTTCAGATGGTGCGGCGGCTATCTGACGTCACTGGAACGCTTATTAGTGCGTCATGCCGTTCAGACAAAGGGCGGCTTTGACGCGGTTGGCCATCGGACTGTCTCTGCGGCCAGCGGGGACTACTGATCCACCGCCGTGCCCGCCGGCTGTGTAGCCTTCACAAGCATTTGACTGATGTTGAACACTGTCGGCTCAGGAAGCAGGGCCGAGAGGAACGTTTTACGTATCGGTGAGCGTGGGCACGTAGTCACACAGTGGAAATCAGTCATACAGAAAAACTTCATGATGAGGAAGTGCCACTAATTGTGTGATACAGATGATAAATGTTTTTCAGGTTTCTTGTGGTTGCCTTTTCTTGCGCCAGCTGTAGACATGTAACAGTAGTTCACAAGCTATGTAGGTAAGAGAAAATGAAGACAAGGAGCGTACATTATTATGTACCGGAAGTTATTAGTGCATATTACAACATAACTTATTGCAAGTGTGTACATGACAATGCAATCAAAATGGAAACAATATGTAGAAGAGAAACAACTGCTAGTTTCGTTGTATTATGGGTTTATACGTGGCAATTAGGTGTCTCATTTAAGTGAAAATTGTGTAGCACTAAGTGTGTAATTAGGCTGATTAGGATTTTATGTTGGTAACGCCACGTAGCGCTCTATATGAAAAACACTGACTCTGTGCTGTGTGCAGTCTGTGGCTGGTTGTCATTGTTGGAATATTCGCTATTTTAGTGTTGGGCGGTTGGATGTGAACAGCGCGTAGCGTTGTGCAGTTGGAGGTGAGACGCCAGCAGTGGTGGAAGTGGGGAGAGAGATGGCAGAATTTTGAGAGCGGACGATCTGGACGTGTGTCCATCACAAAGAGTAAATTTGTAATATTGTATATCATGGACTGGTGTATATATATATATATATGATGACTATTGAATATTATTAAGGTAAATACATTGTTTGTTCTCTATCAAAATCTTTCATTTGCTAACTATGCCTATCAGTAGTCAGTGCCTTCAGTAGTTATTATCTTTTACTTAGCTGGCAGTAATGGCTCTCGCTGTATTGCAGTAGTTCGAGTAACGAAGATTTTTGTGAGGTAAGTGATTCATGAAAGGTATAGGTTATTGTTACTCAGGGCAATTCTTTTGTAGGGATTATTGAAAGTCAGATTGCATTGCGCTAAAAATATTGTGTGTCAGTTTAGTGTTGATCAGAATAAGTAAAGAGCGAAATGTCTATGTTCAGTTTCGCTCAGCTGTTTGAAAATCAAATAACGTCATAGGTTTATCAGCACAGTAATTTATAATTTTCCAAAGGGGACGTTTCAAGTGATATTCGTGATGTCGAAACGAATTATTTCGATGCTTGACTGATATTAACAAAAGAAATGTTATTGCACGAAACAGGCCCATAGAACGAGTGTAGGAAATATTTTCAAGCGTATAAGAAATATCATGTGCTATGAAACTGTAGTATGGGCCGACCACCTTTAGAAGAATGAGCGAAAAGAATCGTTTATGACAGAAGGACTAATTATCCTTCTGGCATTTTAGTTTGATGTGTTTCTCGGCTATCGACCAACGGCACTTCGGAAACCTCCAAAGTTCCGAAAATCATTCCTCAAATACCTTTTACATCTCTACTTTAGGTGTAGGTAACTGCTTTGGATGTACAACACTCGAAGTTACCTGGCATTCTCCCTTCACAATTTATGAGACTGTTGAACATCTGAAACCAAAAGTGAAAGCTACTATTGCCTGTAGCCAAATAACTCAACAAGGATAAAATAAATTTTGCTGATAAAATTTACAGATATATTAATGACTGAAGACAGCAAAACGATCTGCACTATTAATAGCTTACATTGTTAATTACATTTGTTTCGTAAGTATCAACATAGATGACAAACTTGGAATATTACGGAAAACTAAATTATAACACTGGTTTTACCTGACGTTTGTAATTAATGAACTGACTGAAATCTGCTTCACTTGATGCAGCAAAACTGGAAGGTACAATTTACTTGACTTCTAAGTGAGGCAGAGAGAGAAAAGAGAGAGAAAGAGACGAAGAGTCAGACAGACAGAGAGAGATAGAGAGATAGAAAGAGAGAGAGAGAGGGACTGCAAACAGTAAAACTTACCTGACACATATGGCTGGTATCTGTCCCGTCTCAAGTGGATTTCTCCAGTTTGTTGTTCAGTTACCGGTAATCCCTTTTATCAGGCTATGCAGTGGCTCAAAACGTTTACGTGACATACGAAAATACTTGGAAAACCAATGTACATGAACAGTAGTTCATCAAAAAGGCGATGGTGTTCCCATAAGCTTTCCCTCTCCAAACTGATTTCATATACCCAGCATCATCTTGTCTCCGCACCAGTTAGTAGCACTAATACGAAAATAGGTTGGTTCTCGTCCGACCTACTAATTTCCGTTCAAAACGTGTAACTTTTCACATATTCTGCCCGGCAAAAGAATTGCAACATGCAGAATACAAGATTGGATCTTAATGCAAATTCCTACTGTTGCACACCATCAATAGCTGTGTAAATAATTAGAGCTGGTATTGTTAATGACGTGTAGAACAGGAATGTGACTATATTAGTTTTATTCCTGTTTAGTGACGTCACCAGGTCTGTGAGGGTATATGAGGGATGTGAGTAGTGTCAGAAGATTGATCACACAGGAAGGCATAGAGGTCCCTCCTAGTTTCCTGAGAGCGTTATCATCGACTGACGTAGTTTCAATTGGGCCCAATTATGGGTCTCCATTTGGCTAGCTGGTCGAATCGTACTGTATCCAGATTTTAAGGGATTTGGATGTGACAGCGGCTCCTGTTACCCTACTCCTGCAGCACATACAGTTATTGTAGATCTGCAAATTGCAGCAGTGAGGCGTGGACGTCGAGATACGGCTGGCTCTACAGACGCAACATACTCCAGCATTCGTGACGCTGCCTTTTCCAATATACTGTTAAAATTTGTCGTGAAACCTTCAGTTGTCATTTAATTGGCACGATTGGCTTCTAGTTTACTTCAAGGACCATGATGTGTGGAAATCTTTCGACACTTTGAAATTAAACACATAAGCAGTTTGTAGTTGCCACACACTTCTTTATTACAAAAATATTGCTTTTATCAAATTAAGAGTAGCAACGATTATAGAAAAGAGCTTGCCTTGTATAAGCACATATTTTCCTAAATTGCCTCAACCCAGTTTCATTAATTAAAACAATGTTCATAAAAGCATTATTAATCAAATATGACTGAGTAAACTAAATCATACAAACTTCATGACTTTAGATGGAACTGTTTTTCACATGACTCTCATAAAAACTCTGACTACTTCCAACATCTAAAGGATGCATGAAGTCCAAAGAACTCTGATCTTTGAAAATTTGCTTAACCAACTTTCATTAAATAAAACAATATTCATAAGACCATTGTTTATAAAATATGACTGCCATAACTAAACCTCAAAAGCTTCTTACCTTACATTGAAACTGTTTACAGATAATTCACATCAAAACTGTAAAACTACTTCCACAACTTAGCGGGTGCATTAAGTACAACAAATATAAATCTTTCAAAATTTGCTTAGCAAACTTTCCTTAATTAAAACAATATTGATAAAACTACAATTAATCAAATGCCAAACATGCTTCAACTTACACATAAACTGGTTTTCATGTACCTCAGGACCAGGTAAGTACATTAATCTATTTAAGTCCAATAAGCACATGTCTTTCCACAATAGGTCGTAACATTTCTGACAAATTAGCAGGGTTTTAATATATTCCATATAATAATAACATACGAAATCGTCTTAACATGGTACCGCCACATCTTCAAAATAAATTGATGATGGACGCGAGCAAACCGAAAGGCTGTAACAGATACAGGAGATGCACGGATCAGAAGGTGAAATAAAAATATATTCAACTTTGATTTACAAGTAAGCTTTCGGAAAACATCAACGCTCCACTGGCAAGATGGAATTACCGCACATTAACAACGTAACCATAGACACCGATCCAGGTCCTTAATTTTCACTCTTACACCGTGATACCCCGATCCGAGTTTGCTCTCGTCGACCACCTCCAATTATCTGAAACCTAAACACATCAGCGGCAGACAATATTCTGACGCAACAGATACACAAGGATGTTAAGCCAACCACTTCCACGCGGCACAAATGAACCTTAAGCAGGCTTAAATACGTGACAGTGGGTCTTAAGATTTTATTAGACAACCTCTAAAACAACAAATAAAATTGGAAAGGAATTAGGGAAAATATTTCGGCTCGCTTCTGAGCGCCAGGTACAACTTACGCACTACTCGGTACGCATTAAACACAGCTTCATATCTGTTGGTTGTGCGTCACTATTACTCCCTTAAAGGATGTCAACATGTCAGGCAGCAACTGAAACCGCTAAGATAGCTTTCAGTGGACAGGCGTATTCAGTTATCATGAACAGAACCCACCGATGAACACTTAGACGACTCCAGTTCATTGACTTTGAATCACCTGCAAGAGACACGAAGGAAATCTGTCCTTCACATATCCAAGAAACCCCAATCACCTTCGGCAGCGGATCTGCATTTCCACGGCCAAACACGCCGCAGCAGCGGCCCACGCTCCTTCGTCGAACCGACTCGGCCACTCGCCACTCTGCATTCAGGCACAACGAAATACGTGACTGTCGCTGATACAGTTGATACCCGAACTGAAGATCCAGAGAGTACGCGCGCCCGCCGCAGTTAAATAGCCGTCTGCCAAAGATACGAAGCCAAGCAGTCATCGAAAATCAACTCAGACGACTGTGACGAGAACAGAAGGAGACTGGCGCCAGCAGCGCACCGGCTCAGACCATTATCAAGCTTACATGGTATAAGTGGCCGGAAAGTTATAATATTAAATTGAGCGAAAGTAACTTGCCCTTTCAAGACGACCATAGTCCGTAAAAAACTTCTCCCAGTAATAGTTGATGTTGTTGTTGTTGTTGTTGTCTTCAGTCCTGAGACTGGTTTGATGCAGCTCTCCATGCTAATGTATCCTGTGCAAGCTTCTTCATTTCCCAGTACTTACTGCAACCTACATCCTTCTCAATCTGCTTAGTGTATTCATCTCTTGGTCTCCCTCTGCGATTTTTTCCCTCCACGCTGCCTTCCAACGCTAAATTTGTGATCCCTTCATGCCTCAGAACATGTCCTACCAACCAGTCCCTTCTTCTTGTCAAGTTGGCCACAAACTCCTCTTCTCCCCAATTCTATTCAATACCTCATCAGTAGTTATGTGATCTACACATCTATTCTTCAGCATTCTTGTGTAGCACCACATTTCGAAAGCTTCTATTCTCTTCTTGTCTAAGGTATTTATCGTCCACGTTTCACTTCCAAACATGGCTACACTCCATACAAATACTTTCAGAAACGACTTCCTGACACTTAAATCTATACTCGATATTAACATTCTTCTTCAGAAACGCTTTCCTTTCCATTGCCAGTCTACATTTTATATCCTCTCTACTTCGACCATCATCAGTTATTTTGCTCCCCAAATAGCAAAACTCATTTACTGATTTAAGTGTCTCATTTCCTAATCTAATTCCCTCAGCATCACCCGACTTAATTCGACTGCATTCCATTATCCTCGTTTTGCTTTTGTTGATGTTCATCTTATATCCTTCTTTCGAGACACTGTCCACTCCATTCAACTGCTCTTCCAGGTCCTTTGCTGTCTCTGACAGAATTAAAACGTAATAGACGAAACTTCAAAATTTTTAGTTCTTCACCATGGACTTTAATTCCTACTCCGAATTTTTCTTTTGTTACCTTTACTGCTTGCTCAATATACAGATTGAATAACCTGTCTCACTCCCTTCCCATCCACTGCTTCCGTTTCATGCCCCTCGAGTCTTATAACTGCCATCTGGTTTCTGTACAAATTGTAAATAGCCTTTTGCTCCCTGTATTTTACCTCTGCCACCTTCAAAATTTGAAAGAGAGTATTCCAGTCAACATTGTCAAAGGCTTTCTCTAAGTCTGCAAATGCTAGAAACGTAGGTTTGCCTTTCCTTGATCGATCTCCTAAGATAAGTCGTAGGGTCAGTATTGCATCACGTGTTTCAACATTTCAAAGAAACCCAAATCTGACAACACAAGCACGGAGTTAAAATCTAGCATCATGCGTATTAGCAAGTGTAGAACAAGAAAGGCTGCTGGGTTGGACAATATTAGGAACGAGCAAATAAAAGGGTCTGGTACTGCAATATTGATACGTATTTTTGATCTTTCTTTTTTTTAAGTGCTTACGCTCTGAATGGATTCCTCCAGAATGCTCATCTAGGCTGGAGAACTTCCTCCGGATCACAATGAGAGCTGATGTACATGTACGTCCCTCAACAGACTGCAAACTGCTGTTGGGCATGTAAAGTAAATCTTAGAAATAGGGGATACGCTAGTGGACTTCCTACCTGTGAGTGTGGGGAGGCGCAGACACTGTCTCACCTGCGCAATTGCCTTTCGTGCCCGTCATCATACACCAAAGAAGATTTTATCCTTGCAAACTCTAATGCCCCACACTCTAATGCCCTTGGACGAAGACAGTATGATTTAATGTTTGTAGTTCGTCTTTCCGTAAGTATATTTATGATTGTTTACTCATGTACAAATACTTACAACTGTAAGCTAACTCTAATGCACGAAAGTGATGTAATGGGTGAAAGCGATTTCATTACTGTGACGTTTGTTCTGTTTGCGTGTTTAAATGTGTGAATGTTTACGGTCCATGAAGACATGTTTACAACTGTTAAGCTTTTTGTTATCTCCGTTGTAATAAAAAGTAATCAACCTCAGTCAGACACTTAATTGTGAACTGCAGAGTAATCCCGTAGATTTTAATGTAGCTAACGCACTGCGACCGTAGAAATAATGTTCATAATGTACATTATACGGCGTTCATAACGTGCATTTGGCAGACAAGTAATCACTATTGTGGCCTTGCTATTGTTACTCAAGGAATTACTCAAGCAGGTCAGTCGACACATCGCAGTGTCGTTATATCCAGGTAGGAACTTGATCTCGTGTCTCTCTGATCGTTACTCAGTTTCCAAGAACGCAGACAATGACTGGCCAGGTAGCGACGTTCCGGCCGTGAAGGCGGCATGTTTTGTGTTCCTCTCAGCGAGGGAGCGAGGTGACTGGCTGCCATTTTTGAAGGGCCGAACCGCTGTCCAGCCGAGCAGACTGTCTGTCTTCCGCTGAAGACCGGTCACGGATAGTGATGGCTGTGAGGGGGCAGTTGTGTCTGGAATTGATGTTGTGAGGTGTCACCTGCATGAAACATAGCACCAAAGTAATAGTAAATACAAGTAATGAAAAACGACTGCAACTACCCATTCGTCCATAGAAGTAACAAGGAAGAGTTACGTACAGTGATAAGGGTAGCATTTGGCAAAACCAGACTCTACAAAGACAGTTAATCACGCTTGGAAACACAATTTATAAAAGTGAAATAATATGACAGAGCTTTAAAGAAATTGTTTTCCAACTTACAAAACGATTTATATAACAACAAACCTAGCATTACTGACATGTCACACTACAGTGTGACATATTCCCAAGTTATATGGTTTGCCTTCGTCAGAATAGGAACATACAATAAAATATTCGAATTAATGTTATTAAAAGTAAACCTAACACCCGGATGGTAAATCACATGTTTCTTTGGAAAGGGAAGAATAACATAAGATTCCAAACACCAAACAGGTAAGTTCATACGCACACGTCAAAGTTACTACCACCCACAGCCAGTCAGGTACAGCGTCCGTCGTAACAGTGACGGACTGCAGTTTAAATCTAACTGTTTCCGATCGTTATCACCTCTAAAATTATACTTATCCACACAAAACTAGATAAAAGAATAGTTCAAAGGGCTCCGAGCACTATGGGACTTAACATCTGAGGTCATGAGTCCCCTAGAACTTAGAGCTACTTAAACCTAACTAACCTAAGGACATCACACACATCCATGCCTGAGGCAGGATACGAACATGAGACCGTAGCGGTAGCGCGGTTCCAAACTGTAGCGCCGAGAGCAGCTCGTCCACACCTGCCGGCAACTAGATACACAACCTTTACCTTTCTGCCCACTGATCACTATGTACCACAGGTGCAACTACCTTATCCTTCACCAGTCCCATCATTTGATTACATTGTGATCAAGCTTTCTCTGCGCGATTACAGTACATTTCAGAATAATGGTGTCTTGTACACACCTCACCGTTCTTTTCTTTTCTCTTTTTTTTTACGTGTGGCAATCGTCCTACATAATCCTTAATGTTATCAAGATCACTTGTAGGTCAAGTCCCATTATCCATCTTACTCTAAGCTAATCTTCTGAATTACACTTCTGAAACATTATTAGAATTTAATACAGTTTTTTTATGGAAAGTTGTGAAAAATTGTCTCAAAATCTAAACTTTTCAGAATAAGTGAAACGACATTTTTGATCTACCTTACTCTTATCACTAGAGGATCACTTACTTACAGTTCCACAAAGATTTTTCCTTAAAGCATCAGCAGTAGTTGCTTTCATTTCTCAGTTTCATTGCCTCTGTCTTCCTTCTTAAGCATTTCTCCATGTTCTTTAGATTCTGTTTACCTTAATCAGCATATATAGGGTACATCGTCGTTTCCTCTCAGATGTGCCGTCTCATGAGGTCAGAATAGCCAGTTGGTTCTGAAGAAACTAGCCGTATTATTTCTATGAAGTTTCAACATAATGACTATTATCGCAGCTGTGACGGATATTGGAGAAAATAAAAATAACCTTATCGTTAGTAAATACCTGAGCAAATGGCTGGCTCTGAGCACTATGGGAGTTAACATCTCAGGCCATCAATCCCCTAGAACGTAGAACTACTTAAACCTAAGTAACCTAAGGACATCACACAAATCCATGCCAGAGGCAGGATTCGAACCTGAGAACAACTCATCTTCTCGCACATGTCAGTCTATCGCTTAGCACAATGCACCCATTGCAGCTGGCTACCATGCATTCCTCTTTCTGTCTATGAGTACACTGCGCCTTTATCGCGCCTGGTAGTTCAACCTCTCATAACTCTCACTCATCCGACGTTCCCGCAATGAGTTTTAGACGAGTTCCTTCGCATGTACCATGATACCCCAATTTCAATAAAAGAACATTTATAATAGAATTGACTCTACGCAGCACGAACACTTTGCAGTATTGACTGGATTCTTTCCCTTTTTACTAATTCTTTAACGTCATGTATCAATCTCCCCTCACCTTGTGAAAGTCTAAGTCCAATTAATCTGAATGAATAATATCTAGTTAATTGAATGGAAACTTTTTACTAGATGTATCAGATTTTAACTTCGCCCCCCGTGTGAAAGTTGAATTTAATTAATATGGCCCAATAATATTTAATTACCTGAATGGTAACTTTCGGGCGGGAGAAGTCACTTCCCCAATATTTCCACACAGTTATCTCTCACTCTTCCAGGTACAAAATTAATTACTGCATCTGGAATAAAATCTCTGTGCCTCTGCAGAATTCCGGAGATCTCAGACTCTTAAAATTCTCAATATATTCAGAGGCACAATCGCACGCCGTGGGGCAGTCGTCTTAGGTTCTATGGCGTACTCATTCTGCAGCATGGGAAACAGTGTGCAAGTTGTGGTCAATTTCAATAAAGTCCAGAATTCAATCTTTTAATATACCTAGATCATAAACGCCAGTGGTGCAGGCTCTACTGATTTCCCAGGATACAAAGTTCCCTACGAGTTATGACAATACAAATAATGTTTTTCTTCCTGAGACTTGTCACATTTTATATTCTTTGTGACAGTTTGTCAATACTGCACGAACAAACAAGAAACGGTTTTCATCTCACAACCTCATGAAGACACTCGCTACAACTAAAATACAACAAAAATTTTGTTCCCAGGAACAGATAAGAAGGATTTTAAAAATGGTAAGTATTGACATGATGAGCCGGCCGGGGTGGCCGAGCGGTTCTAGGCGCTTCAGTCTGGAACCGCTCGACCGCTACAGTCGCAGGTTCGATCCTGCCTCGGGTTTGGATGTGTGTGATGTCCCTAGGTTAGTTACGGTTGAGTAGTTCTAAGTTCTAGGGCACTGGTGACCTCAGATGTTAAGTCCCATAGTGCTCAGAGCCATATGGACCATGTATTGACATGATGAAAGTACGGGAATCAACAACATTCAATTAGCAGTTAACCTGATCGAATCCGTCCACCAGGGTAAGGTCTCGGGTCACACATCTCACTGTCTTTCTCACTCCGTTTCAGGACACGACATCTGGGCAGGGAGCAAATAATCGCAAGAGAGTCTTCCGTTGTGAGTTCAGTGGATAACACACTGGGCATTGCCTTGAAAGTAATAGGAGAGCAATGAAAGATGACAGATGGAGCGCCTTTCGTGAGTCGCAGAACTCCATCACGCTTGGCGTACGTTCCGTGTTGATTCACATGCAGTCACGATCTGCTTTTGAACACGGGAGGGACCCATCTTTGCCAAAACAAGGCCAAAAGTTGCACTGGAATCAGCGAATGGGAACGCTAGGTGACGAAATTCGTTCTGAACTCATTATACTTTGAATCAATGGCACTCTGCCCTCGTCTTCCACCCTGAGCACCACGCTGAAGCGATCACTGTATTAGATACTTGTGTTTAATAGGGACACATTCGTCCGTATAACTTTGGTGTGATGCTGAGCTGCAGCAGGCCGCGAGTATTACAATTGAATTCATATGAATGGGTTTCATATTATTATTAAAGTAAGGTAAAATGTCTTTTCACATTGTGGTTAACGAATGGATTTCGCATGCAAAATACTGGGTCTCTCCGGATGCTTTCAGTTCCTTCAGAACACGTGTTGATCGGAATCCGCCTCTATGCTAGACATTAGCAAATTCAAGTGACTTACAAAAAGTCTTTCCCACTCGCGATTCTGCTTTCGAGTGTTTGTGGTGTTATTTCCTTCGTGATTCTGAAATGTCGTTCAGAAGTGATGATAAATACTCTGATTCGATGAAACTTCCTGGCAGATTAAAACTGTGTGCCCGACCGAGACGAGAACTCGGGACCTTTGCCTTTCGCGGGCAAGTGCTCTACCAACTGAGCTACCGAAGCACGACTCAGGGTCGCTACCCACAGCTTTACTTCTGCCAGTACCACGTCTTCAACCTTCCAAACTTTACAGAAGCTCTTCTGCGAACCTTGCAGAACTAGCACTCCTGAAAGAAAGGATACTGGGGAGACATGGCTTAGCCACAGCCTGGGGGATGTTTCCAGAATGAAATTTTCACTCTGCAACAGAGTGTGCGCTGATATCAAACATCCTGGCAGATTAAAACTGTGTGCCCTACCAAGACTCAGAAGGTTGAAAACGAGGTACTGGCAGAAGAAAAGCTGTGAGTACCGGACGTGAATCGTGCTTCAGTGGCTCAGTTGGTAGAGCACTTGCCCGCGAAAGGCAAAGATCTCGAGTTCTAGTCTCGGTCGGGCACACAGTTTTAATCTGCCAGGAAGTTTCATATCAGCGCACACTCCGCTGCAGAGTGAAAATCTCATTCTGGAAAAATTCCTCAGGCTGTGGCTAAACCATGTCCCCGCAGTATCCTTTCTTTCAGGAGTGCTAGTTCTGCAAGGTTCGCAGAAGAGCTTCTGTAAAGTTTGGAAGGTAGGAGGCGAGGTACTGCAAGAAGTAAAGCTGTGGGGACGGGGCGTCAGTCGTGCTTGGGTAGCTCAGTTGGTAGAGCACTTGCCCGCGAAAGGCAAAGGTCTCGAGTTCGAGTCTCGGTCGGGCACACAGTTTTAATCTGCCACGAAGTTTCATATCAGCGCACACTCCGCTGCAAAGTGAAAAATCTCATTCTGGAGACTCTGATACGATGTTTGTTCGTAGCTATAACGGCGAAACTGTATACATAAACTATTAGTAAATTATATTGACTGACGCATTTCTACTTCAAGAATTCATCAACTTACATACATTCTTTTGGAAACACCAGTTCTTCCAAGTGTAGTGCATTCCATGTTTGCAACTCTAAGCTTCTTATCATGGGCATTTGTGTTTCTTACATTTATGGTGCATGTGATCAGAAGTTACACTGCACATAGGTGCCACAACAGATTGTTAGGAATCTTGGTAAGCTGACAGTGATGTACACTCCTGGAAATTGAAATAAGAACACCGTGAATTCATTGTCCCAGGAAGGGGAAACTTTATTGACACATTCCTGGGGTCAGATACATCACATGATCACACTGACAGAACCACAGGCACATAAACACAGGCAACAGAGCATGCACAATGTCGGCACTAGTACAGTGTATATCCATCTTTCGCAACAATGCAGGCTGCTATTCTCCCATGGAGACGATCGTAGAGATGCTGGATGTAGTCCTGTGGAACGGGTTGCCATGCCATTTCCACCTGGCGCCTCAGTTGGACCAGCGTTCGTGCTGGACGTGCAGACCGCGTGAGACGACGCTTCATCCAGTCCCAAATATTCTTAATGGGGGACAGATCCGGAGATCTTGCTGGCCAGGGTGGTTGACTTACACCTTCTAGAGAACGTTGGGTGGCACGGGATACATGCGGACGTGCATTGTCCTGTTGGAACAGCAAGTTCCCTTGCCGGTCTAGGAATGGTAGAACGATGGGTTCGATGACGGTTCGGATGTACCGTGCACTATTCAGTGTCCCCTCGACGATCACCAGAGGTGTACGGCCAGTGTAGGAGATCGCTCCCCACACCATGATGCCGGGTGTTGGCCCTGTGTGCCTCGGTCGTATGCAGTCCTGATTGTGGCGCTCACCTGCACGGCGCCAAACACGCATACGACCATAATTGGCACCAAGGCAGAAGCGACTCTCATCGCTGAAAACGACACGTCTCCATTCGTCCCTCCATTCACGCCTGTCGCGACACCACTGAAGGCGGGCTGCACGATGTTGGGGCGTGAGCGGAAAACGGCCTAATGGTGTGCGGGACCGTAGCCCAGCTTCATGGAGACGGTTGCGAATGATCCTCGCCGATACCCCAGGAGCAACAGTGTCCCTAATTTGCTGGGAAGTGGCGGTGCGGTCCCCTACGGCACTGCGTAGGATCCTACGGTCTTGGAGTGCATCCATGCGTCGCTGCGGTCCGGTCCCAGGTCGACGGGCACGTGCACCTCCGCCGACCACTGACGACAACATCGATGTACTGTGGAGACCTCACGCCCCACGTGTTGAGCAATTCGGCGGTACGTCCACCCGGCCTCCCGCATGCCCACTATACGCCCTCGCTCAACGTCCGTCAACTGCACATACGGTTCACGTCCACGCTGTCGCGGCATGCTACCAGTGTTAAAGACTGCGATGGAGCTCCGTATGCCACGGCAAACTGGCTGACACTGACGGCGGCGGTGCACAAATGCTGCGCAGCTAGCGCCATTCGACGGCCAATACCGCGGTTCCTGGTGTGTTCGCTGTGCCGTGCGTGTGATCATTGCTTGTACAGCCCTCTCGCAGTGTCCGGAGCAAGTATGGTGGGTCTGACACACCGGTGTCAATGTGTTTTTTTTCCATTTCCAGGAGTGTATTTCTACAAGGTATCCTGCAGCGGCGAGAACGTACACTAATGGCCATTAAAATTGCTACACCACGAAGAATAATTGCTACAGACGCGAAATTTAACAGACAGGAAGAAGTTGCTGTGATGTGCAAATGATTAGCTTTTCAGAGCATTCACACAAGAATGGCGCCGGTAGCGACAACTACAACGTGCTGGCATGAGGGAAGTTTCCAACCGATTTCTCATACACAAACACCAGTTGACCGGTGTCGCCTGGTGAAACTTTGTTCTGATGCCTCGTGTAAGGAGGAGAAACGCGTACCATCTCGTTTTCGACATTGATAAAGTTCATATTGTAGCCTGTCGCGATTGCGGTTTATCTTTTCGTGACATTGCTGCTCGAGTTGGTCGAGATCCATTGACTGTTAGAGGAATATGGAATCGGTGGGTTCAGGAGGGTAATTAGGAGCGCCGTGCTCGATCCAAACGACCTCGTGTCACTAGCAGTCGAGATGACAGGCTGCTTATCCACATGGCTGTAGCGGATCGTGTACCCACGTCTCGATCCCTGAGTCAACAAATGGGGACGTTTGCAAGACAGTAACCATCTGCACGAACAGTTCGACGACGTTTGCAGCAGCATGGACTATTAGCTCGGAGGCTATGGCTGCGGTTACCTTTGACGCTGCGTCATAGACAGGAGCGCCTGCGATGGTGTACTCAACGACGAACCTGAGTGCACGAATGGCAAAACATTATTGTTTCGGATGAATCCAGGTTCTGTTTACAGCATCATGATTGTCGCATCCGTGTTTGGCGACATCGCAGTGAATGCACATTGGAAGCGTGTATTCGTCATCTCCATACTGGCGTATCACCCTGCGTGATGGTATGGAGTGCCATTGGTGACACGTCTATGTCACCTCTTGTTCGCATTGACGGCACTTGAACAGTGGGCGTTACATTTCAGATGTGTTACGACCCGTGGCTCTACCCTTCATTCGATCGCTGCGAAACCCCACATTTCAGCAAGATAATGCACGACCGCATGTTGCAGGTCCTGAACGATCCTTTCTAGATAAAGAAAATGTTCGACTGCTACACTGGCCAGCACATTCTGCAGATCTCTCACCAAATGAAAACGTCTGGTCAATGGTGGACGAGCAACTGCCTCATCACAATACGTCAGTCACTACTCTTGATGAATTGTGGTACCGTGTTGAAGCTGCATGGGCAGCTGAACCTGTACACGCCATCCAAGCTCTGTTTGACTCAATGGCCAGACGTATCAAGGCCGTCATTACGGCCAGAGGTGGTTGCTCTAGTTACTGATTTCTCAGGATCTATGCACCCAAATTGCGTGAAAATGTAATCACACGTCAGTTCTAGTTTAACATATTTGTCCAATGAATACCAGTTTCTCATCTGCATTTTTCTTGGTGTAGCAATTTTAATGGCCAGTAGTCTAATTTCAAAGCACTTTGTTTTCAGGGAGGAGAGATTCTTCTTCCTCGGTTCTAAGCTGTCGGGGCGCAATTTTGGGAACTGATGTAGGTGGCCGCAAACTCGTCCACGTCTGTCCTTAGGACTTCCCGCTCTTCCACTATGAGGCCATTAAAGGCGGTAACTCCGTCGGTGGCAGCACGCAGCAAGGCGCGCAAGTCGTCGCTGGTGTCGGTCTCGGCTTCGCGACGGCGTGGTCCACTGTACCCTCTTCTGCCAGTGGAAATGTCGCCAGGAGGCGAGGCAGCCGCCGGCGCTTCTTGGCTGCCCTTATACTCAGGTCCTCTGTTCGGGTTCATCTTCTTTCTACCACGTCACCGTCGTCTTTTCTTTCTGTCGCGGCTCCAGGCCGAGATGTAACTGGAGGCACGGACGTTCGCCACATGTGCAGGACAGAGTGGCGTCGCGTGGCTTTGTGCAGGCACGGGAGATGAGTGCTTGCGCAGACATAAACGCACGCCATATCGTTGTGGCAGTACCTGCCGACATGGCCGAGCTTCTGGCAGCGGAACCATGCTCCTCCATGTCCAAGTCGGAGGGCGTCGGCGTGATGGTTTCCTATAGTCGTGCTGGTTTCTGCAGATGAGCTTCTCAATGTCTAGAAAGGTCATTATGTCTGAACATGTTTTGTGTTCAGACATAATGACCTTTCTAGACACTGAGAAGCTGATCTGAATAAACCAGCACGGTTTTAGGAAACAGCGGTCATGCGAGACACAGCTGGCCCTCTTTGTGCGTGGTATACAACAGGCTCTAGGTACGAGCTCTCTGGTTGATGCCATATTTCTCGACTTTGGAAAGGCGTTCAACTCAGTTCCGCACTTTCGCTTGTTACAAAAAGTGCGCGCTTACAGTGTATCCAATGAGATAAGCGGTTGGATAGAAAGTTTTCTAACAGACAGGGAGCAGTATGTCGTCCTGAATGTGGTAACTTCAACATAAACAAGAGTAACTTCAGGTTTGCCCCCAAGGCAGCGTAATAGGGCCTCTGCTTTTTACGATTTACATAAACTATCTGGTTGATGGTATTAACAATGCCCTTAGACTGTTTGCCGATGATGCTGTAGTCTTCAGGAAAGTAATATCACACGAAAGTTGTGAACAAATCAATGAGGATTTGCAGAAAATAAATTCGTTGTGTAACGACTGTCAGTTATCTCTCAATGTTAGTGTAATCTACTGCGTATAACAAGGTGAAAATCGCCGTTAATCTATGAGTACAAAATAAATGATCAGTCTTTGTAAGCGGTAACATCAGTCAAGTATCTGGGTGTGACTATTCGAAATGATCTCAAATGGAATGATCAGATTACACAAGAAACGGGTAAGGCGAACTCTAGATTGCGGTTGGTGGTAGAATCCTGATGCGGTGCAGTCCTTCAACAAACGAAATAGCTTACAATACGTTAGTTAGACCAGTCTTAGAGTATTGTTCGTCTGTGTGGGACCCTTACCAGTTGGGTCTGATTCAAGAAATTGAGAAGATTCAAAGAAGAGCAGCATCATTCGTTACTGGTGCATTTAGCCATCGCGAGAGCGTTACAAATCTCGTAGAAAGTTTGAAGTGGGACACACTTGCAAATAGACGACGCGCTAAACAGAAGGGGCTGCTCACTAAATTCGGAAATCCAATCTTCATCGAGGATGTAAAGCATATTTAATTACCACCAACTTTGAAATCGCGTAATGATCGTCATTCAAAGATAAGGCCAATAAGAGCTCGTACTGAGGCGTTAAGACAGTCGTTTTTCCCTCGCGCGAACCGCGAGTGGAACAGAGGAGGGAAACATGACTTTGGCTCGAATTGTGTCCTCCACCACACACCGCTCGATGGCTAGCGGAGTATATATGTACATGTAGATGGTGAAGTAGAAGCACAGAAGCCTTCAAAAATGGAAGGTGGCCGCGTTCTTCACGTGGCCTGATGGGCCCACGAACAAAATGACCGGCAGCCTCTTTCAGTTCGTGTTCTGAAGCCGCGTTCGCTCATAGCTTCGACGACCTCACGTCTTGTTACCACTAACGGAAATCCACAGACCGTGGCCTTCACTGTCTCTTGACACCTTCTGTTTCGTTTTCGAGGTGCCTCTGCCACGAGGTAGTGGTAAAGGAGCTCCTTCACCTCTGTCAGATCTTCCTGCGTGGCGAAAGATAACGGCAGGCAGTTGCCACCACTTCCCGCCGTAGCCCTGAAGTCTCCAGTGATTGGCGAGTTGACGGCAGCCTTCAGTTCTGCCCATGTCTCCACTCTCTCCCCCCTCCCCCTCCCTCCCGCCACAGTACCTTACCAGTAGGCGGGGAGTTGGGGTGTCAACGACAGAGAGAAGAGCACATGACAGCAACCATAATGATGCGACCCACAGCGACTCGAGCTGAAGAATGGATTCAATGTCATGAGCGTCTTCACTACATCCCGCCTCCTTTATATTGTTATATTGTGATCCCACCCCACCTGTTCCTCGCTACACAGTTAGGCGGAATTGCAAGGTGATGGGGTCACAGCAGGGAGGATGTAAAGCCTAGACCCTCTGTGCTTCTGTACCCCAGGGCAGGTGCGGAAGAGGCTTTCGACCGACGGTGTGATTTTAGTTCGATGATCGCTAGTTCCCAAACTTTGGTTAGGGTGTAGCGACTGTCTCTGTTGATCAGCCTGTTGGCCACTCTTATACCATTGGCTCCTTCAGAACACAATCCCAAAACGAACTTCCGTTTCTTCCTGTTTCATTGGCTCCTCTGAAGCCATGCAGTGTTCTGCAACCACAGATTTTGTTGTTTGCTTAAGTTCGGTGTGTCTTCTGTGTTCCTTGCCTCTTTCTTCAGTTGTGCGCTCTCTCTGCCCAACGTCTGCCTAAACGTATTTACGTGGAATACAGTAGGCGTTTAGAGATTTTTTGAGAGATAAAAAGGAGTATTTTCGAAGCTGCTCCGTTTTTGGAGGGGAAAAGCAAGAATATTTCCGAATTTTGTAGATTTTTGAGGGATAAAAAAGTGTATGTACTAAATCTTTCCACATATTATAATAATGATATATATTTACAAGTACGAGAAAAATTTACACAAATTCACCTTTTTCGATATTTTGCAGAAGTTTCCGCATCTTTCAGTTACGTAACATCTTGTTTTACATATTCAAAACTTCCTTTACATGAATGATTAAAATTCAGTATTATATGTATTTGCTGTCTCGTTCCGTTTATTATTCATTAATGAGAGTATTCTTTCAACAAAAGCGTTAGTTCCATGTATACTTAACAAACATCCGACTGACTTATAAATATTCGGCTATTTATGTTCTTTTACAGCTGGAAAGAAACTGGCCACTTCGATACATCACCACAGTCTCCGTTCACACTTTCAAGTAAATTAGTATTGAATTCAGGAAATTCTTCATATAGACTATCAAAGTCAATTTCATTCTCCAAGCAAAAACCAGCTCACCATGCATATCGATTATTGGCAGTAATATTATATATTTTTCTATATTAAAGAAAAATGTACTAAAAGCCATTGAAATCTACTGAAAGGATTTTTTTGTAAATATGGAGATAAGCGATCCAATAGATCCTTTGCCTTGCTGTCTTAAAAGCATCCTTCTGCCTCTACTTAAGCTTGTTAGTTAGAAGACGTATTTGTTTAAAGGTCTCCAAGACAATCAAATCACAACTTTCTAATGTTCTTTTAAAACCAACAGATTTCCAGCATTGCTCACAGAATTGAGGTGTATGGCATGATGTTTCTCTTAGGGTTTTCATTCAGGAAAGGTAACCTCAGACTCTGGACACTCATGAATACCTTGGAAATAGCTCCTGATGGCATTCCAGTTCAGAATCTCTATCCATTCCAATTCCACAAAGTGGAAAACAGATTTCAGATGCTCTCTTCTTTTTGCAGAAACCGTGAAATGATTATAAATTTTTAGTAATGTGCTTTCCAAATCGGTATCTAATTTACCAGTCGCATTCTTAATCGCACTGTGAAGTATATGATCAGTGCAATTTTCCAACGTAATATTTTTATTCATATGGAGAAACGACTTAAAAACTGATTTATTCGTTCCAAAATTAACCCAGTCATTATCAGCACTGTATGAAGAAACCTTATTTGCACTCAACTTGTGGATATCTAAACTTTACAGCAGCAAAACAGTCATCCGCAAGAGGTCTCATCAATGAAACTCAGAAGTATGTTTTGTACTGCTTCCAGCGGGTCAAAATAGTGAATGTAAATAGCCCATATTTGACGGGCCTGTTGACAATGAAAAAAATCGAGATTCTTCTGAGCCTTTTGAAATGTCTAAAAATTCATTCACACAGTAAGGAACGAGCACATTCTTCACCCGCATTTGCCCTTTTGTTCGTCCACAAGAAAGCTTCGAAGCTGTCGCAGAATTTAAGATGATGTTTGAAACGAACTTGTTTCCGCAGTCCAAACAGGAGCAACTGTATCTGTGTTTCACTGCGAGATACACTAAGGCCAGTTCACCTGAAGTGACATCATGATGTTCCGTTCTTTTCTTTTTGCTTACGAAATAATTCTGCAACTTCTTTCATTCATGTGTTAAAGCATGTCTCTTACACTCTGCGTGTTGGTGCAAGTTGTTTTGTCCGACGGCAAAAATGCTAAAATCCTTTCCGTATAAAGCACATAACGCCCGATATTCGTTCAGTCCCGATTTAACCCAAGAGAATGTTTCCAGAATAAGATTTTCACTCTGCAGCGGAGTGTGCGCTGATATGAAACTTCCTGGAAGATTAAAACTGTGAGCCGGACCGAGACTCGAACTAGGGCCCTTTGCCTTTCGCGGGTAAGTGCTCTGCGGAGACAGTATCCTTTCTTTCAGGAGTGCTAGTTCTGCAAAGTTTGGAAGGTAGGAGGCGAGGTACTGGCAGAAGTAAAGCTGTGGTGACGGGGCGTCAGTCGTGCTTGGATAGCTCAGATGGTAGAGCACTTGCCCGCGAAAGGCAAAGGTCCCGAGTTTGAGTCTCGGTCCGGCACACAATTTTAATCTGCCAGGAAGTTTCATATCAGCGCACACTCCGCTGCAGAGTGAAAATCTCATTCTGAAAACGAGTTATAGTTCCCTAGCGTTATAGTTCCCTAGCTTTGAAGTTCTTCTGAAATTCGGGAAAGCATTTGAACGAACATGAAATTTAAAACAAAAATAAAGGGTCTTTAGGGACTCAAGATAAAGAAAAAACACACTACCGGTATTAAACGAAAACAAACGGTTAAATCCGGAAAAAGCGGAATATTCGGCAAAACTTAATACAGCAAATACCCGGTTTACGTAGCGCCAAGCCATCTTTCATCGTCCACAATAGTGCGCCCGTTTTCGTAGATGGACCGTAAACGCATTTAATGTTATGTCGAGGCAGGACCACGTTGATTTTCTTGGATAATTTGCCATTGTTTTATCCTCCCCGTACTATTCTGTGTGCTGGATCTGTGCCTTCTGCCTGGTAGCACGTCGGATGTGTGTCCCACCGTACCCGTTCTTCTTGCATACGTCCTTAAGGCGGTAAAGCTCCCTTGGCAAGCTAATTTCGTCCGATATTGTGCGTACTGTGTACCATTGTACGTTGCATAGCTTACGCTGTGGAAGATGGTGGTATCTGAGAGCTTGGGAATACAAATCTGTGTGGGTGGACGCACTGTGTCCTACAGTGCTATCCGTTTTGCACCAGACTAATACGTCCAAATAGGGCAGTTCGCCGTTCTCTTCCAGGTCTATTGTAAATTTGGTGCGGAGAGATCAGATGTTACAGGAAGTCCTAAAGTCTTTCACTCACTTGCGTCTACACCACATGCGTGTCGTTCACTTTAATGAAAAAGCAAGTAAGTTTCAAAGCATCTGCTCCCAGAGATTTATGTTCCCAATCCTCCACAAACAAGTTTGTTGTGACTGGTGACAGAGGGCATCCCATGACAACGCCATCTGTTTGTTCCTGATAGTCGCCACTGAAGAGAAAAAATGTTGATGTGAGGACAAATTCGAAGCGATTGGTCATTGTCAGGTTGAATTTCTCCTTGATCAACCTCAGGGAATCAGCAGACAGCGCTCTGGTGAACAGGGGGACCGTATCAAAGCTCATCTAAATTCCTGGTCATGAAGGAGTAGTTCTTGCAGACATGTACGGAATTCCTGACGTGGTGCTAATATTTACCGACGCAGGGACTTAATACCGCTATCAGATTTTCAACCGGCTGGTACGCTTTCGCACCAATTTGACGTAGATGAACGTCAAGTTTGTAAACATTTGGGAAGCCATAGAGACTTGGTGATGCTGCGGTTTCTCGGTGATTTCCTTCGGTATGGACTGGTGTAAACGCTCTAAAGGCCTTTTTTGTTGGGAGGTTCACTTTGATGTTTGCTGGATCCTTGAATAGATGGTACATTTTACAATTGTACTCCGACGGTGGAAATAGAACATTGGCATTTACTTTTTCCGCCGGTAGAATGACTATTTTAGTATCATTCTGTAGTTCCCTAATGGCGCATCTTTCAACTGCCCCCCTCCCCCACCCCCCCCCCCCCCCTTCGGTAACTGAGTGGTAGCCGGCACGGTAGCTCAGCGTGTTCGGTCGGAGGTTTAGCTGCCCTCTGCAATAAAAAAATAGAGTTAATGGATCAAAAGCGGGTGTCTTTCGACGTCCGCGCCGAGCACATACTACGAACGAAAACGAACAAAATGAGATTAAAAAAAAAAAAACAGTGGTCAGCGCTACAGAATACCAATACTAATGGCGCGGGTTCGATGCCCGAATGGTTCGCACATTTTTCTCCTCTGAGGGACTGGGTGTTGTGTTGTCATAATCATCATCACTTCATCCCCATCGACGCCTATGTCGCCGAAGTGGTGTCAGATCGAAAGACTTGCATCTGGTGACCTGTCTACCAGACGGGAGGCTAAGGTTACACGACATTTATTTTTTTATCTTTCAGCTTTCGTGACGTTCGTCCTCTGTGAAACGGCTCCGACGAGAGCGAGGAATGTTTCCCGACATATCTCTTCCGCATCGTCGCTAGGCAACAGGAAATTAATTGTTCTATACCACTAACGAGATCTGCAACAGATACAGAAGGCAGTGTCCGTAAGAAGTTGAACCCCTTTTCCAGAACTGATTTTGCCGTGTCGTCGACCTCTATCCCCGTGAGTTTGATTACAGTTCGTCGTTGTTCATTTTGCGGTTGTTCCTTTCTTACTCACAGATGAAATCGGAGACTAGTTCGCTGTTAGCACTGCCTCGAGATCGGCACGGATGAGCCCAAGAGACAGGGTCAACCCATTCCTAAAAAATTAGGCAAGAGTAGACAAGGCACCTCCAATTTTTAGTAATTCCTTAGATGTTTTGTCCAGTCCCACTAGCATTTCGGTAATTATAGAACCTGAATTTAATCACATTTGTCGGGGGGGGGGGGGGGGGGGGCTGTATTCAGTGTATTGTCATCCAGTGTACCGCACCTTTTTCTTGGTAGGGTCAGCTAGCACTTCTTGTGTTTACTGTATTCTACGTATATGTGGTAATGTAAACATCGGACAGTTTGTGAGGACAAGCGAACAAAGGTGGAAGGAACTCAGAAGACACACCGAACTCAAGCAAACTGCGGTTGCAGAGCATTGGACAGTCGCAGAGGACGCAATTAAGTATGAAGAAACGGAAGTGTCAAGACAGACCACTTCGTTTTGGCACTGTGTTCTGAAGAAGGCTAATTGAATACCAATGGCCGACGGAATGGCCAGCAAAGATAGTGGCTACACCCTAAGAAAAACATGGGACCCAGTGCTTACCTAAGTAAAATCCGCCGAGAGCCTCTTCCTCACACAACGTCCCTACCACAGGATGCAGTTTGCGACCGGGTGGTGGCGGAACGTAAGGGGAGCGATTACAATGTAATGGAGGTGGGATGTAGCAAAGATCCTCATTCTACAGGTATCACCTGAAAATGAAGTCAACACCGTGTTACGAGAACGTCTGCACCCGGATGGACACCCAAGAGCAATACAAACAGCAACGTCTTTGATTGTAATGACAGAGCCATCAGTTCATATTCTACAAAATTTCTCTATTCACTGCTTGTGGGTCCCATATCTCTGTGAATGATGTCTGGGTCCTGATGAGCTGCAGTGGAAATCAAATGGCTCTGAGCATTATGGGACTTAACTTCTGAGGTCATCAGCCCCTAGAACTTAGAACTACTTAAATGTAACTAACCTAAGGACACCATACACATCAATGCCCGAGGCAGGATTCGAACCTGCGACCGTAGCGGTCGCGCGGTTCCAGACTGAAGCGCCTAGAACCGCTCGGCCACTCCGGCCGTCAGCAGCAGTGATAGTCACAGTATGAGGAGGGGGAGGTTAATTAGTCCCAGCTCCCTTAGTACACCCTGAGGAGTGCGAACATTCAGCTAGCAGGGGCTGGGAACAGATGAAAGATTTCACTTGTTAGGGAACGTTAAAAATGAACGTTGACCTGTATGGCAGGGGTGCTACAATGAAAGTTATCCTGGCAGAATCGTACAGAATGAGAGTTAACAACTGGGGTGACTACATAAAGTGACGATTTGATTGAGAAGGTAAGCAAAATTTAGTTTACTGACGACATTTATTTTCCCATAAACAAAGACAGAAAAAATACGTCAAACTTAAGCAAATTAGAATATCGTAAACAACTAAAAGGCGATTTAAGACCACAGTGGAGAAGGATCCTGGGTGGCAGAGATGAGTCAAATAAACTGGCCCCAAAAATGTGGATAACGCTATCGGTGTAAATCTGACGCTGAGCCGACTTTGGTTGTTCAAATCTACAGGGTGCTGGTGAGAGCAAGAGGCGATTGGGGTTTGTACGCCTAGACAAGGCCGGAGCAGCAGTACTTTACCCTGTTTGCTTCGTGTAGCGATGCAACTTGCAGCTGGCGAGAGGTATTCGGCGGGGTGGCGAGAAGTAAGGCGGTACCTGTGGATCCAAGGCTGCCACGAAAGCAACGAAAACTCTCACGATATAGCGATCAGGCAGGTGGATCGCATAACCTATCTCGCAGTTTTGCCACATGATATCGTGAAAGCGATGGATTAAAGGAGTCAGGTAGATGTAGTATTTCTCAATTTTCGGAAAGCGTTTGACTCTGTACGACATATACCCCTATTATCCACGGTATGGTCGTACAAGGTATGAAGCGAAAATTTTTACTATAAAAGGGAGGTGTCTTACCTGTCACAACGGTTTTCAGGAAGTTTTGACCAAAAATGTGAATCAAGTTGGGAATTTTTTAAATGTACTCAACCTCTGTAATACCGATATAATGAAATTCTTTGTAAAACTGTGTCCAGATCAGAGATGTTGGTCAGACAGGTTAACTTTACTTGTGTATTGGATAGTCTGAAATCGTACTTGGTTCTAACAGGTTAGAAGCTGGCCTGCCGTGTAGAGAGGGCAGCATTACTTAAAAGGGATTTTGTAATATGTTTCGAGCAAATATATCGGGGAAGTGAGATGATATTAGAGGAAGAATGAGAAAAGCCAACTTTTAAAGCATTCCAGTTCTTTTATGTTTGTGTAGCTTCTTATTGTTAGGACATCGTCTATGGCTGGAGTTCGCTGTAGAAATTTTATAACGTAACTCATGGTTTTGTCTTATAGTTGAAACAAATGTCAAGGAAGGTAATTGTACGCAGGAAAGTTATTAAGAAATATTTTGCTAACTTCTTCAGGTGTCATAACATTATGACAAGACGTATTGTCTTAATGAAGCATAGTTGAACTAGAAGTCTGTTATCTTTTATCACTCTTTAAGATTATTTCCTCATGTTCATTTTTCCTCCTGACTCTGCCCACTCGCATTACACATGGCGAGAGGAGCTCTGGGAAACATATTGTGAAAACTAGTAAGATATCGTCTTTCATTGCACATCGCAAGTACAGTATGTGAAATTTGACTTTTCACAGTCACAGCATTATTCTTAATAGTAACAAGTTGCAGAACAGACGAGCGTTCCGTGCGCACATGTAGGCCAATAAATGTAATTACGATCAGAGTTCATGTCCACTGTGAGGTACAGTGATTCTCAGACTGTATTTGTGAAAACAACATCGTATCAGTTCAGAGTTTTAAGACCAGGAAAAGATTTCAGTAACGTGCTACGTTGTAAATTTTCAAGCAGTTTTGCCAGAAAGTCAGATGCGTTCATTTTATATTCATTTGCTGTGTAATTAGAATGGCAGTTCTGATACGGTGATTGCTTGCGAGACTAAAGATGAAGGGTATCAGTATTCAGGATCAACATTTTAATCTGAGAAAGATAAAGATACAATGTTCAGGGTCAACATTTTAATCTGCGTCATTTATTTTGCGGTTAGACAACATATGCAAATTTCATTGTAAACTGATTACTTTCTCGCAGGCAAATCGTTTGCTGTGCTGGGTAATCTCGATTTCGCATCATGTAGCGCGAACTCCACGTATCTCTGTTCAAAATTAAATTTGCACATAGTTCTATTGTCGTGCACCGTCATTTACACATTTCGATATCAAAATAAGTTTTACACATTTTTCAGATACCAACTTGACACAATAATGTAAGTATTACAATCAACATTCAACTGGTCTATGGATTTCTTAGTAGAAATTAATGTTATGGTGAATGGAGATCATCAACACAAGTGGAAGTAACCTCAGGTGTTAATGCTAGTAAACCTCTCAGGGTATAAAGTAGTGGTCCACGAAACCCATCTGTTCTTGCCTCTTCGGAGGCGTTGCTCCTCCGTTGAACTTGCCAACTGACAAGTCGGCAACGCCTCTGAAGATCTCCACCGCTGTTCTGGACGAAACGTTGGGAGCAGAACAGTTTCGTGGACCACAACCTTATATCCCCAAACGTTTACCGGCAGCAATGTCATCCTCTCCTGAAAGCCTTCATTCTGACTTCAGGGAAGTTGTTGGGACCCTTGCAGATAATATTTTAATAAGCTCAGATTTGAAGTTGTCAATAATGAGTCGCTACCAGAAAAAAATCTGCACAAATATTCAGTAAGATCTTAAGAAGATTTCAAAGTAGTGAAGTGATTTGGAGCTTGCTTTAATAGTTCAGAAATGTAAAATTGTGGATTTCACAAAACAGAAGCAACGTCGTACCCTATGACTACAGCATCAATCAGTCTTGACTGGTAACGGTCAATTCATGCAGATGAAGGAAGGAAGGAAGGAAGGTTAGAGTTTAACGTTCCATCGACCTCGAGGTCATAAGAGACGGAGCACAAGCTCGAAACTATTCAGGAAGGGGGAAGAAAATCATCCATTTTCTTTCGAAGGAAGCATTCCGCCATTTGCCTGGAGCAACTTAGGGAACTCACGGAAAACTTGAATCGGGATGGCGGGTTACGGACTTGAACCGTCGTCCTTTCGACTGCGAGTCCAGTATGCTGCCCACTGCACAACGTCGCTCGGTTCATACAAATAGCTGGGGGCAGTGGCAGACTGCATTTCATCGGGGGAATAGTGGGAAACTGCCATCTATCTATAAAGGCGACATCTTACGAAACACTGGTAAAGTGTGGAACAAGTTCCAAATATTACTATCACGGTAAATTCAATGCACATAGAGAAAGACACCAGTAATGGTCACAGATTTGTTTCGACCATGGAGGAGTGTCATGGAGGTGATGGTGACATTGAACTCACAGACGCATGAAGATCGAGGCCAACTATCCCGAGAATGCCTACTTAGGAAGTTTCAAGAGACTGCTTTAAATATTGAAACTATGAGTATTTTACAACACCCTGCGTATTGGTCCTGTACGGAACGCGAGTACTTGTTTAATCTAATTATACTGTCCTCTGAGGGGTTTCAGCAGTCATTCAACCTTAATAACTGGTACAGTGAGAAATGCCGTTCGCCGTGCATTTCACAGTGATTTGCATAGTATGGAAGTAAATGGAGATGTTTTCTTTTCTTTATAGAGGGCACGCACACGTAGTGCTAGGAGTGGGAAAAGTAACTACGTATAGCTCATGTCACCTGTATAGTTTGAACTAGAACTGCATCGAGATTCAATGGTCGTTCAACGACATTTTCTGATTATTTTGGAACTATGTATTTATGATTCATTTGGCTTTGTTATCAGAATTATCTTTCACTACAGTGCAAAAGCATATAACACGCAGCCACCAAAACGTAGGAAAGGATCCGATTATTCCTTAGCTCATGCGTGCAGATACAAAGCTACTGTTACGTGTCTCCCGTCGCAGTTGATCATATCGTCATCCCATTTTTCTACTGCATTCAGCGAACCCACACGTGAGGTCCTTATCGACCGAGTCTTCACTAGTAAACCTATCCACACAACTTTGTATATTTGTTAACGTACTATCACATTGCCGGAAAAACAAACCTGAGACTGGGAAGAGCAGAACTGAATGCAAGCCCGGGGACCAAGAATAAAGTAGGCTTTACCGTCGTCGAGAAGAAATACAGAGAGTGAATGGAGCAAAATTGTTTACTAATATCGCATACATTCGACATTTTCCCTGTTGTGCTGATATTTTCAATGCAATATCGATAGAAAGGGTAAGGATTCAAACGAAACTTAATTAATCTGTAACGAGTCACTGGAGGCCACGGGTCCCATATACAAAAATACTCGGAAAATATAGTAGGGGCTTTATTTTACACAGAAAATTGTAATTTTGATTATATTTTGGATGTCAAACGGAGAAGTAAAGCTTCAAAAGCATCTGAGTAATAGCGTACATCATCTCTGCCAAAGAGGGTGTGCTCCAAGAGACTGTTAGGAGAACCGTTGCTTGTGAGTGGACTGCAAGTCTTGGAGAGAGAGAGAGAGAGAGAGAGAGAGAGAGAGATAGAGAGAGTCGAGTTGTATCTTGTGATGGATTAAGATGTAATTACTCCGTGCTGCATGCGGGCTATAATTTTCTTATATTATTTTTCATTTATGGAGAGATATTTTGTAAATTAATTCACAAAACTTCAAAAGATACTGTAATAGCGCAACTGCCGAGACATCCGAGTACAGTAATTAATTTGGTGATGAGCTTAGATTTGTAGATTTTTATGATAACATAACATTGTGTTACTTATTTATTTTTCTTTTAAGGTGAATAGTATGGGTGTTTGTAAGAAAGTAAAAATATCAAGTTTTCCACTATTAATGTAAAGAGAGTTTTTAATATTTAAATAGATAAAATATTTTGTCTTTGTGATG
This sequence comes from Schistocerca gregaria, assembly GCF_023897955.1. Taxonomy (NCBI): domain Eukaryota; kingdom Metazoa; phylum Arthropoda; class Insecta; order Orthoptera; family Acrididae; genus Schistocerca; species Schistocerca gregaria. The sequence goes on along the minus strand of NC_064921.1, from coordinate 128,932,984 downwards.
TAAATTTTTGTTAATACAGTTACTTTATTATTTTCGCATCAGTCAGCTTTCGTCTCCTTATTTCGGGTCTCACGTATATAATTTTGCTTTCTCGAGTTTCTCAGTAACAGAACTTCAACTGACAATGATAAACTGTTGTAGTCAGATTTGTTAGCATAGAAGTTTTGTGGATGTCTTCACAGTTTAAAGCACGCATTGCACATCGCATTGCTATTAGTTTGAATTTTTATTTTTTTTAACTAGCATAGCAGCACCAGCCACAGCAGCTTGGAGGTAGCAGTCGCACAGCATTTATTCATTGCACAAAAACGTAGGTTATTTATAATTTATGTATATCACAATTACCATTTCAACAGTGACATACTTTTCAGAAAGGGAATTTTTGGTAGTTACACTATGTGATCAAAAGTATCAGGACAGCCCCAAAAACATACGTTTTTGATATTATGTGCATTGCGCTGCCACCTTCTGCCAGGTACTCCGTATCAACGACCTCAGTAGTCATTAGACATCTTGAGAGACCAGAATGGGGCGCTCCACAGAAGTCAGAGATTTCGAACATGGTTATGTGATTTGGTGTCATTTGTGTCATACGTCTGTATGCGAGATATATACTCTCTTAAACGTCCCTAGGTCCACTGTTCTGATGTGACAGTGAAGTGGAAACGTGAAGGTACAAGTACAGCACAAAAGCGTACAGGCCGTCCTCGTTTGTTGACTGACAGAGACCGCCGACAGGTGAAGGGGGTCGTAATGTGTAATACGCAGACCATCCCACAAGGATGCCAGACTGCATCAGGATCCACTGTAATTACTAAGGCAGTTAAGCGGGATGTGAGAAAACTTGGATTTCATTGTCGAGCGGCTGCTCATAAGCCACACGTCACGCCGGTGGATGTCAAACGACGCCTCGCTTTGTGTAAAGACCGTAAACATTGGACGACTGAACAGTGGAAAAACATTGTGTGGAGTGATGCATTACGGTACACAATCCGATGGCAGGAGGTGGGTATGGCCAGTGCCCAGTGAAAGTCATATGCCAGCGTGTGTAGTGTCAACAATAAAATTTGGAGGCGGTGGTGTTATGGTGTGCCCGTGTTTTTCATGGAGGGGGCTTGCATCCGTTGTTGTTTTGCGCCGAACTAACACCGCACAGGCCTACATTGATGCTCTGAGCACCTTCCTGCCTTCTACTGATGAATAGCAATTTGGGGATGGCGATTACATATTTCAACACGACTGAGCACCTGTTCATAAAGCAAGGCCTGTGGCGGAGTGTTTGGACGACAATAAGAGCCCTTTAATGGACTGACCTGCACAGAGTCCTGATGTGAATCATATAGAACACCTTTGCGATGTTTTGGAACGCCGACTTACTGACAGAGCTCACCGACCGATATCGACACCTTTCCTCAGTGCAGCATTCCGTAAAGAATGGGTTGCCATTCCCCAAGAAACCTTCCAGCACCTGATTGAACGTATGCGCGAGAATGGACGCTGTCACCAAGGCTAAGGGTGGGCCAACACCACAATGAGTTCCAGCATTACCGAAGGAGGGTGCCACGAACTTTTAAGTCATTTACAGCCAGCTGTATTTATATTTTTTTCGCTGTCACATTGCTTGTGTTGTGGCTAACAGGGCAGTTTTTTTTTAATTAAACAGAACTGACAGTTCTCTCGTCATGAGTGATGCAGTACACAGTTTAATGTTGCATTCCTGATTAATTTCCGAGTTGTTCATCTCTTTTCAAGAATTACAAGACTACCTACGAGCTTAAATACGAGATTAACTATTTCTCAAATCACGAGTTCATCTTCACATTGCTAGACAAAATACCAGTAAATATAACTATACATTACCGTGCAACAAAAAAGTAATTAGCGACTTTCAGTATCCCTGAAGAAGCTCCGAAAATTTTTCCGTCGAGTTCTGATCTATCCTGTAAGCATGCATAACGGCATTTTTCATTAGCATGACAATGCCTCTCACGTCTGTTTCATGGAATATATGTGGATCCTTGGGTGTAGACCATATTTTATTTTAAAGTATACTTTCGTGAGTAGAAGGGACTCCGTTTTTAAAATCGGTGTTTGTATTTCGGTTTCAGTGCTTTCAAGGTGTATTATCGGCGAATCTAATCGAATGTAAAAAAAAAAAAGAAAAAATTTCTATAGAAATTCAAAAGAATTGTTTCACTTTCGAAAACAGGCATCGCAGTTCTTGTTCGAGCATCTCTAGGCCTCTTACTCAGCACAGTCCCTAAGTATCGGCTCTACTACTAGCCGGGTAAGTCAAGGAGCTGGGACGGACAGATTTATGAACCCATCCACGACCTTTTCTCAGTGCAAATTTCAGTGGGTGCGGATTCCACTAGGTGCATGTAATACCACACTGCTCAGAACGAGAACCTTATCCGATGCCCAGACAAGTAGGCAGTTACGGCCCACGTCGTGGTCCAGCAAGAGCGACGGCGGATGAGCAATGCTTCTTTTCGCAGTCTGTGTAATGAACAGAGATGAAACCCAGAGACTGTGTCGAATAAATTGCCTTTTTGAAATTACGATTGGCTGTCTTGTAAAGCAGTTGGTGAGCAGGGCAGTTTCTTGAAAAGAATATCGTAGGACAGCTTCTGACAAACCTATCTAATTGGCGGTATTGATTTTACGTTGACTTGAAGGGAGCAGGGAGAAGACAGTTTGTTAGTACACTTGGCTTACAGCATCTGAGGAGAGAAGGATAAGCTTACATCTTCTGAGAAGAGGAGTCTTAGCTTATGGCTTCTGATGACAGTACTTTATCGTAGGTTTCTGGGGATAGAAACTCGAGCTTCGCCTCTGGTAGAGAGCAGGATTTTGGAGCATATATTGTGTTCGAACATTATGAATTATCTCGAAGGTAACGGTCTATTTAAAACAGTCAACGCGGATTTAGAAGGCATCGTTCTTGTGAAAAATAACTACCTCTTTACTCACACACAGCGTTGAGTGGTATTGTAATGAGATTTCAAATGGATTCTCTATTTATAGATTTCCGTAAGGCTTTTGACACTGTATCTGACAAGGGGCTTGTAGTCAAGTTGGGTGTTTATGGAATATTGTCTCAGTTACGTGACTCGATTTGTGATTTCCTCTCAGAGAGGTCCCAGTTCGTGGTAACTGACGGAACTTCGTCGAGTAAACCAGGAGTGATTTCTGGTATTCCTCGTGGTACTGTTATAGGCCTTCTGCTGTTCCTCATCTATATAAACGATTCAAGAGTCAAGTTGAGCAGCCGTCTAAGGTTGCTTGTAGTTGATGCATCAGAAAATAAAGACAAATAGCAAAACGACTTAGAAAAGATATTTGTATGGTGCGAAAATTGGGAGTTGACCCTAAATAATGAAAAGCGTGGTCACCCACGTGAGTGTTAAAAGGAATTCGTTGAACTTCGGTTAGACGGCTAAGGCCGTAAATTTAGTACCTAGGAATTTCAGTTACAACAAACTTAAATTGGAAAATAACAGATAGACGTTTTTGTGGAGAAGGCAAAACTAAGACTGCGTTTTATTGGCAGATCAGTTAGGAGACGCAACCGATCTACGAAAGAGACTGTCTACATTACGCTTGTACGTCGTCTTCTGGAGTGCTGCTGTGTTGTGTGGGATCGTTATTAGTCAGGATTAACGGACTACACCGAGAAATTTCAAAGAACAGCACGTTTTGTATTATCAAGAAATAGGGGAGAGAGTGTCACTGACATGATACAGCAACTGGAGTGGGTATCATTAAAACAAAGGGGGTTTTCCTTGCGGCGGGATCATTTCATGGAATTGCAATCACCAACTTTCTCCTTTGAATGCGAAAATATTTTGTTGACACCGACCTACATAGGGAAAAACGGTCATCATAATAACATAAGGTAAATCAGAGCTCGCACGGAAAGATATAAGTGTTCGCTTTCTTCGAGCGCCGTTCGAGATTGAAATAATAGAGAATTTTTGTGAAGGTCGTTCGATAAACCCTCTGCCGAGCACTTACATGTGATTTGCAGAGTATCCATGTAGATGCAGATGTAGATATGTTCTTGGTCTGTAGCTTCCGAGAGCAGAGACTGCAGCTTCTGCATTATTAAAGTTATTTGGATGTGGTTACCATACGTCCTACTGATAACAGCGGATCAGTCAGAGTGTGCCCTTCACCATCACCCGTCCCCCCTCCCCCCCAGATAATGATTTGATTTATTACAGTCATTCAACTTTAACCACACTCTTACAGTCTTTAGAAATCAGTCATTGGTTTAAAATTGTTAAGTGATTATAATGTTAGTTTTCACTCTCTTCGTGTCTTACCGATTATGATAACATTTTGTCAATAGTTCATGTTAATGTGTGTGTACACAGAGAATAGTGCAAAAAACTGTAAAGAAATCTCAAAAGCAACCGATGATCTCCATTGCGTTGCGCCTGACTTGCGTGCAGCCCGCCTAATGCAGCTGTCTTGCAGGTACTCTAGGCTCTTTAGAGTACAGTCGTTTGACTACATTAAATGGGTACCAAAAGTGATCACTAGAGAACACTGTTCTTTAAGATAATCAGTGCAGGTGTAAATCAAAACTACCATTTTACAAAAACTAGGAGACGCGTCATTATAGATGAGGCAAAACTTCATACTTGTAAACCCAATTTTATTACTGTAAGTGACAGTTCAAAATCACAACCACACTCTTAGAATTTCAGCTAACTGACTTCGTCAAATAAATCATTTCATCAACCTTTAGGCAAAATTAAATATTTGTATGAACAAGATATTTTAACACAGTATCTGGACTACGAATTTTCTGACAGTATAAAGCATTTTTGCTCTTTAAAAGTGAAACGTCTTTTCTGATACGAGTGGATTGTCATAAATTTATTGTTGACTAGCAGCACGAATAACAGCGGCGACAACTTAAAGAAAACCGCAAAAATAAACTTCGTACCATCAGTAATTTTCCTGTATCATGACTGAGCAGTTATTTGTCCACATGTCTGAACTTTAAACGGAATGACAAACTTTTTCGCTCTAGGTCTGAATTGACTTATAGCCATTGTAACTACGCAAAGCCTTCGTGCGTGACCGAGACACGACCACAGCAAGCAATGATTCTGACCTTCACTTGGATCCACCCTCGATCCAAAACAGTCATTTACTTTAAAGCAGTTAAATAGATGACAATGGTGATATCAACGCTCTCCTCCCAAGCAGCGCTCTAACTGGAGACTGCAGTACCGAAGCAAAGCTTACACCACTCAGAAGTCTGATATACGCGGCACCAAAGTGCACTTTCTTAGAATTCTTATATTCCCCTCATACTGCAAAATTAAATGTAATTTTTCGTCGGAATTCATGTGCAGAACCAAGAAATAACTTCTCAGCCCTTGAATGACCACACGATGACCGCCATCGCGACAACACCGGTCCTCCATACTAGGATCTTCGAGCCCACGGCGTTCCGTCCCCAACTGAGTGTTTCCGCGGGGCCAACCATTCAAGAGGCCTTGCCCTCCGACACCGACGTTGCTCCTCACGCACGAAGAAATAACTCCCAGCGACCCCCTTCTTCCTCCTTCTGTCGCCTCACGGGGCGCGGGAAGCCGAGTAGTCAAAGATAAGCGGCGACCTGAGACTCCAGTGCGACCTCAATATTGACATCGCGGCGATTACTGAGAAGGTGGGTGATTTCAAAAATAAATCAAAAATTTATATAGCGAGCTGTAACAGCTCAGTAACGTCTTCATGAATTAATATGGTTTTAATGCAACTTACAAATAGTTGGAGATGTTCGATATCCTAGGCATGGAAGGAATTAAATAACTAATCGTTACAGTCCACTTACCACAGAACGCCGCAGTCATTTGTTGCGAACTAAATATTAGCCTATTTCTGGACAACTGCTTCTAAAAATGACCAAGAAGCACACGTGTAGCAGCAGCAGAATGAGGAAGTTAACAGCGATAATTACAAAAAAAAGTACTATGGGGCATAACATCTGAGGTCATCAGTCACCTAGACTTAGAACTACTTAAACCTAACAAACCTAAGGACATCACACACATCCATGCCCTTGGCAGGATTGGAACCTGCGACCGTAGGAGCAGCGCGCTTCCGAACTAAAGCGCCTAGAACCGCTCGGTCACAACGGCCGGCTAGTGATAATGACAGATTTAATCGAAGTATTTGGTTATTTTTGTGCGCTGCAATGGTCTTTCTCGATCTAAATCATTTCTTGAAATAGAAAAAAATTCAGAAATGACTTTGAATCGAGGCTAAGAAGGTGTCTTTACATCCAGCTGACCTGAGGCTAGCGTTGTTACCGCCCCAGAACCCCGCTGAACTGAATTTTTTCACTGTGTCCGATTTGTAAGCAATGCGCTACGTACGTTACGACACAATCACGAAGGTGGCAAATGTGGGCTTTTGTGTTTCTCGTGGACTGAGCCTAGTCTTTTACCTGATACTTGATGGCTCGATTCCCACTTCGATTACGTAGTTTAAACAAACACGAACAGAGCTCCTTCTCGTCCAGTAGTGCGAAATGATGAATTTCGGATGCATCGTAGTCCAGAATCTGCATTTTAAGGATAATATGCCTTCACTAGCAACTGGGACAAAGCCGATTTAGGTTGGGGCGTAGCAGAGGCAGAAGTCACAGCATCGCGGCAAACAGAAACTCGGTCCCCGATGGCCTTCTATTCACGAGAAACTATATTTTACTTAATGATGCAGTTGTTACTTCAGTTCACAGGGCTCTTGTTTTATTTGAACTTGAAACGTTGAACCATTTGGTGCTGGACTGGGATTCAAATTACGATCACCTCTTTCATGGTACCTGACCCACAAGTAATGATACAGCTCGAAGAAATGTGCGTAAAATCTTAGGGGACTTAACCGCTAAAGTCATCAGTCCCTAAGCTTACACACTGCTTAACCTAAATTATTCTAAGGACAAACACACACTCCCATGCCCGAGGGAGAACTCGAACCTCCGCCGGGACCAGCCGCATAGTCGATGACTGCAGCGCTTTAGACAGCCCGGCTAATCCCGCGAGGCCACGATACCGCTCGATCTTTCCGTAGTTTTCACGGAGATTGCAAACTCCTCAGTACCCACAAGTAACGATACAGCTCGATAAATGGGCGTGAAATCTTAGGGGACTTAACTGCTAAGGTCATCAGTCCCTAAGCTTACACATTGCTTAACCAAAATTATTCTAATGACAAACACACACGCCCATGCCCGAGGGAGGACTCGAACCTCCGCCGGGACCAGCCGCACAGTCGATGACTGCAGCGCTCTACACCGCTCGGCTAATCCCGCAAGGCCACGATACAGCTCGATCGTTTCTTACGTTTCACGGACATTGCACGAAAGGCACATACGTGTGTACAAATCCTGATCCACCATAAAAACATTGACGGTTTCATTTCAAGCCTCAGAATACACACACCGGATTAATAGTGATAAATAATTTTTTATTTTTAAAGTCTCTTCATGCTTTGTCAACAACATCGATAGGTGCTGATATTTCCAGTCAAACATGCACATATCCACTACCAGTGGGCAAACAATTCATGGATATAAACCAGCGACGGTAAGTGCCGGGATGGATTTTCAATTTCAGATGTGTTAACTGATACTGGTGAAAACTTCGATATTCCACGTCTCTCTGCGCCTAGTCAACAGTGACGAACATTGCTTTGGTCGAGTCTCGGTCAGGCAGGAAAGCTTTCCTTAGTTACAGTGACCAACGGTGGTTGGTTTCAATCCAGATCCAGAACAAGGAAGTTTGTTATGTCGTTTAAAGTTGAACTTACAAGTATTAAGGACTCTCTGATCTACAATGATGCGTTTCCTAGTATTTGCAACATCGTAGTTTTTATTTACCTCTAGACTTATTACTTGACAGAGCGATGTTCTCTAGTGATCTATCAATTTTCTATATCAAACGACTGTACTGCAAAGAGATTAGAAACCCTGCAAGACAGCTATGTTACGTTGACTGCATGCACATCGGGTGAAACGTAATTCAGCCGTTCCGGTACCTTTGTGTATGATAATAGATGTCAAGACAGTCAAATTGTTCTTTTGAGTCAATCTTCTGATTGATTTGATACCGCCTACCACGAATTCCTCTCTTGTGTTAAACTCCTCATCTCAGAGTAGCACTTGTCCTTAATTATTTGCTGGAAGTATTCCTGTCTCTGGGTTCCTCTACAGCTTTCACCCTGTACAGCTGCCTCTAAAGCCATGGAAATTATTCCACAATGTCTTAACCTAAGTCCTACCATCCTGATCTTCTTGTCAGTGTCTCCCATATATTCCTTTCCTCGCTGATTCTGCGGAGAATCTCCTTATTCCTTACCTTATCAGTCCACATAATTTTCTTCATTCTTCTGTAGCATCACATCTCTAATGCTTCGATCGTCTTCTTTTCTGGTTTTCCCACATCCATGTTTTATTGTCAAACAATTCTGTGCTCCAAACGTACATTTTCAGGCATTTCTTACTCAAATTACACTCTGCGTTTGATACTATAACATTTATCTTTGCCAGGAATTCTCTTTCCACCAGTGCTAGACTGTTTTTAATGTCCTCCTTGCTCCGACTATCATGCGATATTTTGCTGCCAAGGTAGAAGAGTACTTAACTACACTCATGCTCATAAATTAAGAATAATGTTGATACATGGCGAAACAACGTTCTGGTGGGCGGTTTGCGGGTTTAAATCACATAGGTGTATGACCATTCGGTGCATTTGAGCTGCGGTCTTCGCACGGTGGAGCCGGCAGTTGTCCACATACGCAGAGGTGTGTTGGTGCATGTCAGAGTACGATGCAGCGAGTAAGTGTGTAGGCGTTTTCAGACGTGCTAATGGTAACTGTGTGTTTAAAGTGGCTCAAAGGCTCAAAGAACACATATTAATGACGTTATGAGAGGTAGAACACTACGTCGAGAGGAGGCTATTCAAACACAGAAGGTCGTAGCACGGGTACTCCGTGTGCCACAAAGTGTGATCTCAAGATTATGGCAACGATTCCAGCAGACAGGAAACGTGTCCAGGCGGTACAGTACGGGACGTCCATAGTGAACGACACTACAAGAAGATCGATATCTCACCATCATTGCCCGCAGACGGCCACGGAATACTGCAGGTAACCCTGCTCGGGACTTTACCACAGCAACTGGAATGGTTGTCTCCAGACACACAGTCTACAGACGACTAAACATACATGGTTTATTCGTCCAGACACCTGCAAGTTGCATTCTACTGACCCCTCATGACAGGAGAGCCCTTAAAGCCTGGCATCAAGAACACAGTACATGGCCATGGGAACAGTGGTCCCTGGTTATGTTTACGGACAAGTATAGTCTGAACGGTGATTCTCGCCTGGTTGTCATCTGGAGTGAAGCAGGGACCAGATACCAACCCCTTAATGTCCTTGAAATGGACCTGCATGGAGGTCGTGGTTTGATGGTGTGGGTTGGGATTATGATTGGTGCACCTACACCCCTGCATGTCTTTGACAGGGGAACCGTAACAGGTCAAGTGTATCGGGATGTCATTTTGCACCAGCATGTCCGCCTTTTCAAGGGTGCAATGGGTCCCACCTTCCTCCTGATGGATTATAACGCACGGCCCCACTGAGCTGCCATCGTGGAGGAGTACCTTGAAACAGAAAATATCAGACTAATGGAGTGGCCCGCCCGCTCTCCAGACCTAAACCCCATCGAACACGTCTGGGATGCTGTCGGTCGACGTATCGCTGCACGTATTCAACCCCCTAGGACACTTAAGGAGCTCAAACAGGCATTGGTGCAAGAATGGGAGGCTATACCCAAGCAGCTGCTCGAACACCTGATCCAGAGAATGCCAATACGTTGTGCACGCTGTGTGCATGTGGATGGTGATCAGATCCCATATTAATGTCGGAGTACATGCAAAGGAAACAGTGGCGTTTTGTAGCACATGTGTTTCGGGACGGTTTTCTCAACTTATCACCAATACCGTGGACTTACAGGTCTGTGTCGTGTGTGTTCCCTATGTGCCTATGCTGTTAGCGCCAGTTTTGTGTATGCCACGTTGTGTGGCACCAGATTCTGCAGTTATTCTTAATTTATGATCATAAGTGTACTTCCTGAGCCCCAATTCTCAAGTTTCTCACTGTTCCCATTTCTGCTGCTTCTCATTACTTCCAACTTTCTTAGATTTACTCTCAATCCATATTCTGTACTCATTAGACTGTTCATTCCATCCAACTGTCCTGTAATTCTTCTTCACATTCACTGAGGATTGCAATATCATCAGCGAAGTTTGCCATTGAAATTTAAGGCCACTCTTAAACATTTCTCCTCTTTCCACCAGTGTATACTTGACGTATAAACTGAACAGTAGGAGCGAAGGTCTGTACACATGTCATGTACCGTTTTCGACCCAATCACTTAGTTTTGGTCATCCAGTCTTACGGCTCCCTCCTGATTCTGGTGTGAATTGTATGTTACCCATCATTTGCTATACCTTATTGCTATTTTTCTCATAATCTCGAACATTTTCCACTATTTTGCACAGTCAAACGTTTTTCTCCATGTCGACAGGGCCTATGAACGTATTTCGATTTTTCTTCGTTCTTGCTTCCATTATAAAGCGCAACGCCAGAGCTGCCTCTCCTAAAGGTTAACTAGTCATCATTTAACATATCGTCAATTTTCTTTTCCATTTTTCTCTATATTATTCTTGTTAGCAACTTGGATACATGAATTGTTAAGCTGATGGTGCCACAATTCTCGTATTTGTCGGCTCTAGCTACTTCGGAACTGTGTGGATGATGGTTTTCCGAAAACCTGATGGTATAACGCCAGTCGCATACATTGTGCACACCGACGTGAATAGCCATTTTGTTGCCACTTCCTCCAACAATTTTGAAAATTCCGATAGAGCGTTATCTGTCCCTTCTGTCTTATTTGATTTTAAATCGTTGGAAGCTCTTTTAAATTTTAATATGGATCTCCTGTCGCTTCCTTATCAACTCCGTTTCTTCTTCTATTACATCATTACACTATCTTCCTCATAGAGGCCATCAATTTGTTATTTCCACCTATCCACTGTCTCCTCAGCATTTTGCAGTAGAGTTCCTATTACATTCTTGATGTTACCGCCCATCCTTTTAATTTCACCGAAGGCTGTTTTGACTTTCCTGTATGCTGAGATAGTCCTTCGGTCAATCGTATCTTTCTCGAATTCTTCACATTTTTCATGCAGCCCTTTCTTCTTAGCTTCCCTGCACCTCCTATTTATTTCATTCCTAAGTGACTTTTATTTCTGTATTCCAGAATTTCCCTGAACTTTTTATACTTCCTTCTTTCATCTATCAGCTGAAGTATTTCTTCTGTTACCCATGGTTTCTTCGGAGTTACCTTCTCTACCGTTGTTTTCCTTCCTTAACCTTGGAGATCGCCCTTTTTAGAGATGTCCGTTCCTCTTCAACTGAACTGCCTACTGAGCTATTTCTTTTCGTATTACATATAACTTCTAAGGATTTCAAGCGTATCTCTTCATTCCTTAATGCTTCTACATACTACTTCTTTGCACATTGATTATTTGTGGCTAATCTCTTAAACTTCAGCTTACTCTTCAGCGCCACTACATTGTGATCTGAGTCTATATCTGCTCCTGGATATGCCTTACAATCCAATATCTCACTTCGGAAACTTTGTCTGACCATGAAGTAATCTTCCCGTATCTCCCGTTCTTTTCCAAGTTCATCTCCTCGTCTTGTGATTCTTGAACAGAGTATTCGCTATTACTAACCGAAATTTGTTACAGAACTCAATTAGTCTTCCTCCGCTTTTATTTTTACTACCAAATTCACATTCTCCCGTAACCCATTATGCAGGCAGTTTATTATTTTTATTATTTCTTTCCTTTCTCAGACGTTATGTCTGGTTTTAAAATGCAAAGTGATGCAGACCTTGATCAAGTGTGACTTCATTTTAACTGAACGGTATAAGTTACCATGCATTTAGGAACTTTCAGGTAACATGTATCAATAGTTACAGATTTCTGTAGTTCTATATATACATTTGGATGTAGCTGCATTGCGTTGATGTACTGGTGGATATTGTGTGGTATGACTCCTGTAGCTGATAGTATAATTGTATGTTAGCTTTATCCTGATGCCACATGTCCTTGACTTCCTCAGCCAGTTGGATGTACTTTTCAGTTTTTTCTCCTGTTTTCTTCTGTATATTTGTTGTATTGGATGTGGATATTTCGATTAGTTATTTTAAATTCTTCTTTTCATTGGTGAGTATTGTGTCAGGTTTGTTATGTGGTGTTGTTTTATCTGTTATAATGGTTCTGTTCCAGTATAATTTGTATTCATCATTCTCCAGTACATTTTGTGGTGCATACTTGTTTGTGGGAACGTGTTGTTTTATTAGTTTATGTTGTATGGCAAGTTTTTGATGTATTATTTTTGCTACAATGTCATCTTTTCTGTATTTGCTAGTATTGTACATCCGCTTGTGATGTGATCTACTGTTTTTATTTGTTGTTTGCAAAGTCTGCATTGATCTGTTGTGGTATTGGGATGATTAATAATATGCTTGCTGTAATATATGGTGTTTATTGTTTGATCCTGTATTGCAATCATGACTCCTTCAGTCTCGCTGTATATATTGCCTTTTCTTAGCCATGTGTTGGATGCATCTTGATCGATGTGTGGCTGTGTTAAATGACATTGGTGCTTGCCATGTAGTGTTTTCTTTTCCCAATTTACTTTCTTTGTATCTGTTAATGTTATGTGATGTAAAGGGTTGAAGAAGTGGTTAGGAAATTGCAATGGTGTAGCCGATGTATTTATATGAGTGATTGCTTTGTGTATTTTGCTAGTATCTGCTCGTTCTATAAAGAATTTTCTTAGATTGTCTGCCTGTCCATAATGTAGGTTTTTTATCTCGGTAAATCCCCTTCCTCCTTCCTTTCTGCTTAGTGTGAATCTTTCTGTTGATGAATGTATGTGATGCATTCTATATTTGTGGCATTGCGATCTTGTAAGTGTATTTAGTGCTTCGAGTTCTGTGTTACTCCATTTCACTACCCCAAATGAATAGGTCAATATTGGTATAGCATAAGTATTTATAGCTTTTGTCTTGTTTCTTGCTGTCAATTCTGTTTTCAGTATTTTTTGTTAGTCTTTCTCTATAGTTTTCTTTTAGTTCTTCTTTAATATTTGTATTATCTATTCCTATTTTTTGTCTGTATCCTAGATATTTATAGGCATCTGTTTTTTCCATCCCTTCTATGCAGTCGCTGTGGTTATCCAATATGTCATCTTCTTGTTTAGTGTGTTTTCCCTTGACTATGCTGTTTTTCTTACATTTGTCTGTTCCAGAAGCCATATTTATATCATTGCTGAATACTTCTGTTATCTTTAGTAATTGGTTGAGTTGTTGATTAGTTGCTGATCTGTAGCCTGTGGCTGACTGGGATATCCTGCTATTTTTAATGATTACATGGATCTGATCAGCTGGTCGTTCTGTTAATCATTTTAATTTTGACTATCTGGTAATAAATATTGTGTATACTTGTGATCTGTATCCATTTGTGTTGGTTCCTAAGTCTGTTGCTTGGTAATAACAGAACATGAGGTGTCGGTTAACTTCATCTGACCATCTCATCCTCTGTCTGTTTTCCTTCCAGGGTGGTTGCAGGAAGCATATCCTGCAAAACACTTCTATTGGGATTTAAATCATTTTCCGTGTGGCTATCAGTGTAGTTACCGTTGTGGACGGGCATAGGGTTCAATCGTCGTCCTCAACCATGGCAGCGCTTGTCCGAGGCTGCATTAGTTCTGTCCTGAACCAACTAATCACAGTAAAAGGGGGGTTTGCCCTATTAGTGATTTGTTCTTTTCGTCGCGTTTTACGACTGGCAGAACATACCGGAGTCCTATTATTTTCCCGGGCCTCCACGGGGTTTATTATTATTATTATTATTATCTTTTTAAAATTAGATATTGAAATTTTGGAATTTAAATACCACCATATTTTTCAGCTATTCTTTTTTACCGGGATTATCTGCTGGCGAGTATAATTTTGGGACGTGATTTATGTCTAAATACTATCGCACATCGTTTTGCAAAAAATGAAATTTTATATGCAGATTCTGTTTTGAAAGCAAACCATTCGTATTCCACTGATTGGTGTCGTTAATATGCGGTCATTCACCAACAGACATCCCCGCACGAAGTAAGCGATATTTACTCATCAAATTCATGAAAAAAAGCTGAGGTAAATAGGTATGGTTATTCTTACTTACAAACACAATGCAATTAAATAATAATAATTATTATTACGCAAAATGAGTACAAATAACAGAATCTCTACTTATCTGCGACTGTACCGGAAAATGGCTGATTAAAAAGAAAGAGAACAAAAGGTTGCCGGTCCGATTCGTTTCAAATTACACAGATAATCTTATCCGTGAAATGTTTTATTGTAATGTCAGTGTCTATTAAGCAGCAATAAAATCGTCTCAGTCCTATTGTGGAGAAACACAGTCACGAAATCCGCTAACACTTGGGGAACATTACAGAGCCCCCTAAATTTTTAAAAGTTTTTCATGTCTTTAAGAAAAAAAAATTAATTTATATCACTTCATTAACTTTTGGTATTTAGATTGTCCTTTCTTTTCATCATTTTATTCGTTTGAGCTGGAGTATGTTTTAGCTTTGCCAGGAATGTAATTTGCCTTCCTATTGGGGTGCGATCCTGCCTGAACTTGGCGAAACGATAGGTAAGGCATAGGCATCCAGTTCCTTTCTCATAGAATTTAAAAACGTTACACATTGACAAAATCAGATCATTTAGTGCAGTTAATCAGGTGGAACAAATTACATCATTAGAAAAAAACATTAAGGTAGTAAATTTTACAAAACATGGTTTGGGTTTTCGTTATACAAATTCATGGTTTTTTTTTGCATAGCAAAAGAAATGGAATAATTGCATTCATGAGAATGGTCCTAAGATTAGATCAAAATAAGATTCTGGTTACATTTTTCTTCATAATATTAATGACATGATTTTAATTAAAAGATTATTTCTGAATTTCTACTATTAATTTGAAAGTCTGTTGTTCAGCGAAAGGTTTACTTACGATCTACTTATACACATGGGTCAAATAATTTTGTCTTAAGAGTACTATAAACACTGTGAAAAATCTTACAAGCTAACATATTTAGAAATTCTCATAATATTTATATAGGTACATCCACTGTAGAAAATGTTATCTCAGTAAAATATTTCTTTATATCTTGTTGTAACATGCGACGGATTTCATTCGACACTGCTCCTCTTTTGGCTCACGGGACAGAACATGTAGAGTTGTAAAATGTTTCGTGAGGCTTTACTTGCATTGTATACCCATATCCTTTAATTACACCGGGATTTTCATCAAAAGCAGATATATATTTGTTTAAAAGGTCAATCAGTTCGGTTTGTTGTACTGTGTTTAAATAATTTTATTGCTAAACTTTGCTTCGTATTTCCTGTCTGCAGGACTGTACATCAAATTCCTGTTGACTGGGCTGTGTTTGACTTGGCGACATAGGAAACTGATTGTCACATAAAATTACCTCTGGTTTTATGTATTTGATTCGGACTCCTTGACATAACATACTGTGAACCTGCTTCCTTTTAAGCAGTGGTACAGCTATCCCCTTCCCATTCACCTTTAATACACATTTACCACAAGAAAGGTCAATTACTGCATCTCTTTCTTGCAAAAAATCTACTCCCCATATGCAGCTCCACAAACCAGGAATGTGGTCTCTATAGCCTCATTACCTGCCTCAACTAATACTCGAGTCTGCATACGTACTCCCTTTGAGTTGTTTCCAAATGCACCAACGATCCTACTGTTGTGTACCGGCAGCGTATGTGGTGTTAGGAGTTCACAAATCTTAATATAAAATTCTAAACCCATACAATTCATAGCCGCGCCTGTGTCAACAGTAACTGTGATCGGTATTGCACCCACTACTGAGTGAAATGAATCTTGGAATGTTTTCTTTTCTGTTAGTTTACATAAATGGTTTAATTCGAAAAGTTCATCGTTCAGATTTTTGCCCTAATCATATCTTATTAAATACACGCTCTCACGGCATTTGCCCCCTGCTTCTTACGTGACCGCCTTATGAGGGCTGTATGAGGTCGCATTTAGTTTAGGGCCTCTGAAGTGCTGGGTGCAGTGGTGCCCACCACTTCTATAATTCTTACTGGTGGGTGTTGCCTCCGATTTTGTCCAGAACTGTTGTGTTCAACGACGCTGCCCGGTGGTGCAGGAGCGCCAGCTGACTGTATATTGGTTCCTGTGCTAGGATGCCAATTACTGTTTGACTGCTGTGGTATCAGTTGCCAGCAGTTTGGTTGATTACCGTTATTACTATTGTAATTACCATACCCACCATGATACCTGTTACCTTGCCTACGTCTCATATTAAAAGGAGGAGAATTGCTTCCATTCCTTGGTCCTAGGTTATGATTACCGTTGTAAGATTGAGGCAAAATATACCCATTTTTGCTGCCATTACCGTTTTCATTGTGATATTTGTAATAGTTATTACTGTTGTTACTCGATGCTTGAGCATTACTGCCCCCGTTCAATTTCGCTTCTTTATACAACAGGTCAATAGAATCAAGCGTTGATATGAAAAGATCTACATCTGAATCTGGTACATGAAGTAGTTCTTCTTTTATTGATACTAGTTTTTATTTATTTTAAAAGCCATATGACTTCTTTTTTGGGCATTTGTTCATCCCAGTATTTCGCCTTATTTATATACTTCTCAAAATATTTACGCAGTGCACCTGCTTTACTATTGTACATCTCGGGATTATATACCTTACGCCTTAAACGTTCTTGTGTTTCTGCTGACCAATACTTATTTACAAAAGCTTTCACGAATTCCTCATGAGTATGGTTGTAAGAGGTCCATGATTAAAGAATTTGTTGCTAGCGCAGTCGAGCAGATGTAATTTCGATGGATTGTTCACGCGCTGCCTGCGACATGTAAGCTATAAGAGAATCTGAGACCAAAGAGCAGTGTTGACTGCAGTAGGAACTGTGTGGCAGTAGCAGTAAGTAGCTGTTAGCGAGCAGTTTGGTGTATCGTGTTGGCTGGGCCGGTCGTGATGGAGCGATGGCGGAGCCTGAGCATTGTAGTATAAGGTAAAAGCAGCCTCGCGCATATGTAATATTGTTACATCAAGTCCCATATAAATGTTTTAAAAATCTCTTAATAATAATCTTTCTCATAAAAAGTAACTTTTGACAATCATTCATTTCAATTTAAAGAATTTACTAATTTCTCCGATCCTTGGTCATCCAGATTATTGAAAAGAAAAATCAATTCTTTCCTTTTATATAAGACAAATCTGTCGGCCAGCATTGCACTTAGCTGCGCCAGAAAAATTTCTTATAGGAGCAGATATATACGCGTTATCCGGCGACCTAATTAAGGCAAGATTTTTCAGTTTATTCAGAATGATGTATCAGGGCCATGACGCAACACTGCTGGCGTCCAAAATTTACCAGGTTAAATTGACAGTCAATTATTGAAAGGCAACCTCCCACAGATAAATTCCGTAACCTACCAATAATACAATGCGACTAATCTCTCAATAAAATTTCGACTCACTTATAACCTTTATTAAGAGATTTTTAAAACATTTACATGGGACTTGATATAACAATACTACATATGCGCGAGGCTGCTTTTACCTTATACTACAATGCTCAGGCTCCGTCATCGCTCCATCACGACCGGCCCAGCCAACACGATACACCAGATTGCTCGCTAGCAACTACTTACTCCTACTGCCACACAGTTCCTACTGCAGTCAACACTGCTCTTTGGTCTCAGATTCTCTTATAGCTTACATGTCGCAGGCAGCGCGTGAGCAATCCATCGAAATTACATCTGCTCGACTACGCTAGCAACAAATTCTTTAATCGTGGACCTCTTACATGGTAATAATCTATTGCCTCACTCGCCCATAAGACTCCATCCCCTGGAATATGGGTAGTGAAAAACTGCATTTTCTGTTTTTCGTTCCATGACTTTGGTGGTATGCCACGGAAGCTGTTGATAAAAATGACAGGGTGCGGTATTTTTCGATTAGGTGTAGAACTCTGGAATTGTCTGTATTTTAGTAAACTCTCTTCCACAAGCATGTCAGAGAACTGGCCACCCCCTGTACACAAGCTACGTGAACGGGTTGCAGACTGGGCATTGTTGCAGAACAGTTGTATGCCACAAACGTTTTTTCATAAGTGCCGGAATAAAGACCGAAAATAAGGTAAAGATTCTATCAAAGACAGTAATGACAAACAAACATTGAAATATAAGTGTGGCGAAAACATTGCGTCTTTAAAAGAACCAATGTGTTTATATGTAATTGAAATAAAATCACCGACAGTGTAAAACTATTATTATCATAGTTCTTGTTCGTTTGATGGACACTTTCTTTTGTCTCGTTTCACGGAAGTAGGTCTCAATCGCCGCCATTGGTGACGAAATCTTTAGAAACGCTGCCTGTCTGCTCTCGTCTGAGAAGGTAAGTGTAATTCTGCGGAATATAGATTCTAAAATTTGTCTGTTACCTTTCATTTTTCCAAAAAGTCATTTTCCGCTTCCCCATCCCATAATATCAAATGATTATCGGATTGACCGTTTTCTTGCAGTATTGCATAGTCAGTGGCGGTTAGACGCCTTTGAACTAACAGTAAATATAAATTCATATTACACGGCCGTAATAACCTTGAAAGCTGAATATAAATATTATTTATATCTGTAAGATTAAAGTGTACGCAATTAAAAGTTTTTTTTTTGTTCAGAGATAGAAAACTAGAGCACTGCTCAAACTTACTGGCAACGATTAACTTTCTTGGCGGCCTACGGACGCATTTCCATTCATTACGTAAAAGTTATATTATCAAATGCAAATTAGTGAGCGTGAATGTTTATATTAGCCACTGCCAAAGATATATTCAAAATAGCGGGGACATAAAAATTAATATCGTATGCACGTGAGTCTGATTGTGATTTGAGAAAGGTTAATTAAAAGGCAATCACAGTCACACAATTTATCGTTTCGCTTCGTAAGAAGCCAATTCGCGCTCGCGGTCAATTGTTGTAAGAAGCCAGTTCACGCTCGCGGTTAATTGTTGCCCGATTGCAAGCGCAGCGACTTCCAAATTAGTAGCATTAACTATTTCAATCGCGATCGCCATAATCTGAAGCGAGCGCAAATTTCAGCTCTGCTAATGCGCTGCGAAACACTTTAAATCAAATAAAAGGTAGGCAGGGGCTGGTATATCTGGCAACTTCTTTACATGTAAATCAGCCTCGCCTGCTGCGTTTTTTTATAACTTCCAGCTCCATTTTTAATGTGTCTAATTCTTGTGTAAGTGTCTGTATCCGTCCAGAAACATGTTCGGTATTTTCACCTTCGATGTTTGCTGCAGACAAAGCTTCGTTTGTCGGTTTCTTTATGGTTACAGGCAGTTCGTTCCGTAAACATTCTTGAAATTGGTAGCCTTTTATGTTCCACCGGTTTGCTAAGTCAAAAGTAACCTGGTTGCCTGTCTCTACAACCTTCGCTTCTATAGATTTCTTCTGGTCGATAGCGAGTGCCTGTACCTGTGTAGCTATTTGCTGCACACAATTTTCTAATATACTTTGTGCTGCATTAACTTGCGCGACCTGCTTGGTTACATCATTGACAGCTTCGGGCCAGTGCTTGCATGTTTTTCGCATTTCGTCACATTCATCACTAACATTTTTTAAGTTAGTTTCAGTTCTACTGAATTTTCTATCAAGGTCATCACGAATTTGTGTGGTTACATTTTCTTCTATCTGATGGGCTATGGCGTTCAGATTGTCGTTTACTAATGTTAGTATATTATTTTGAATTTCAGTGGCCACAGTTTGAATGTTTCTATTTAAACTGTCAGTCTGATTTTGTAGTTTTGCATCTAAATTGTCTGTCACATTTGCATCTAAATTGCCAGTCAGATTTTGCAGTTTTGCGTCTAAATTGTCAGTCTAAACTACCTGTTACATTTGCCTGAGCTTCGATAAAGTGTGCATTCTATTCATCAACAGCGTGATGTAAACCTTTCATCTGTTCTCTGAAAAATGTGAACAGTTCCGCGAAATCAGTAGGTACTGATTCACCCTGGGTGGATTCTTCAGTATGTTTGCCGGCAGTTGCGTTTTCACCACCAATAATTCATTATTTTGAGTTTCGTGACTCGCCATATTTTGCTCGTGTGTACTTCTGATTCTATTCCGGGCGATGTAGCCATTTTCATGTTTATACCGAGTTTGCCCATGATTTAAAAAATACACCTCACTGAATTTAATAAAATTGCCCGTTAATTCTCCTCAATGGGCACGTGGCAAATATTATTTACTAAGAATTACTGTTAATGTATAGCGATTTACAATACAACAATCTAGCAACCTGAAACTTCCTGGCAGATTAAAACTGTGTGCCCGACCGAGACTCGAACTCGGGACCTTTGCCTTTCGCGGGCAAGTGCTCTACCATCTGAGCTACCGAAGCACGACTCACGCCCGGTACTCACAGATTTACTTCTGCCAGTACCTCGTCTCGTACCTTCCAAACTTCACAGAAGCTCTCCTGCGAACCTTGCAGGGCTAGCACTCCTAAAAGAAAGAATACTGCGAAGACATGGCTTAACCACAGCCTGGGGGATGTTTCCAGAATGAGATTTTCACTGTACAACGGAGTGCGCGCTGATATGAAACATCTTGGCAGATTAAAACTGTGTGCCCCACGGAGACTCGGAAGGTAGGAGACGAGGTACTGGCAGAAGTAAAGCTGTAAGTACCAGCCGTGAATTGTGCTTAGGTAGGTCAGATGGTACAGCACTTGCCCGCGAAAGGCAAAGGTCCCGAGTTCGAGTCTCGGTCAGGCACACAGTTTTAATCTGCCAGGAAGTTTCAGGTCACTAGATTGTTGTATTGTAAATCGCTATAAATTAACAGTAATTGTTAGTAAATAACATTTGCCACGTGTCCATTGAGGAGAAATTATTCAGGTAGTGAAGGGAGACGAAAATTTAATAGTCATGGGTGACTGGAATTCGTCACTAGGAAAAGGGAGAGAAGGAAACATAGTGGGTGAATATGGATTGGGGCTAAGAAATGAAAGAGGAAGCCGTCTGGTAGAATTTTGCACAGAGCATAACTTAATCATAGCTAACACTTGGTTCAAGAATCATAAAAGAAGGTTGTATACGTGGAAGAATACTGGAGATACTAAAAGGTATCAGATAGATTATATAATGGTAAGACAGAGATTTAGGAATCCGGTTTTAAATTGTAGGACATTTCCAGGGGCAGATGTGGACTCTGACCACAATCTATTGGTTATGACCTCTAGATTAAAACTGAAGAAAGTGCAAAAAGGTGGGAATTTAAGGACATGGGATCTGGATAAGCTGAAGGAACCAGAGGTTGTACAGAGCTTCAAGAAGAGCATAAGGGAACAATTGACAGGAAGGGGGGGAAAGAAACACAGTAGAAGAAGAATGGGTAGCTCTGAGGGATGAAGTAGTGAATGCAGCAGAGGATGAAGTAAGTAAAAAGACTAGGGCTAGTAGAAATCCTTGGGTAACAGAAGAAATATTAAATTTCATTGATGAAAGAGAAAATATAAAAATGCAGTAAATGAAGCAGGCAAAAAGGAATACAAACGTCTCAGAAATGAGATCGACAGGAAGTGCAAAATAGCTAAGCAGGGATGGCTAGAGGATAAATGTAAGGATGTAGAAGCTTATCTCACTAGGGGTAAGATAGATACTGCCTACAGGAAAATTAAAGATACCTTTGCACAGAAGAGAACCGCATGTATGAATATCAAGAGCTCAGATGGCAACCCAGTTCTAAGCAAAGAAGGGAAGGCAGAAAGGTGGAAGGAGTATATAGGGGGTTTATACAAGGGCGATGTACTTGAGGACAATATTATGGAAATGGAAGAGGATGCAGATAACGACGAAATGGGAGATAAGATACTGCGTGAAGAGTTTGACAGCACTGAAAGACCTGAGTCGAAACAAGGCCCCGAGAATAGACAACATTCCATTAGAACTACTGACGGCCTTGGCAGAGCCAGTCATGACAAAACTCTACCAGCTGGTGAGCAAGATGTATGAGACAGGCGAAATACCCTCAGACATCAAGAAGAATATAATAACTCCAATCCCAAAGTAAGCATGTGCTGACAGATGTGAAAATCACCGAACTATCAGTTTAAGAAGTCATAGCTGCAAAATACTAACACGAATTCTTTACAGATGAATGGAAAAAGTGGTAGATGCGAACCTCGGGGAGGATCAGTTTGGATTCCGCAAACCTACGTTTCTAGCATTTGTAGACTTGGAGAAAGTTTGGACAATGTTGACTGGAATACTCTCTTTCAAATTCTGAAGGTGGCAGGGGTAAAATACAGGGAGCGAAAGGCTATTTACAATTTGTACAGAAACCAGATGGCAGTCATAAGAGTCGAGGGGCATGAAAGGGAAGCAGTGGTTTGGAAAGGATTGAGACAGGGTTGTAGCCTCTCCCCGATGTTATTCAATCTGTATATTGAGCAAGCAGTAAAGGAAACAAAAGAAAAATTCGGAGTAGGTATTAAAATTCATGGAGAAGAAATAAAAACTTTGAGGTTCACCGATGACATTGTAATTATGTCAGAGATAGCAAAGCACCTGGAAGAGCAGTTGAACGGAATTGCCAGTGTCTTGAAAGGAGGATATAAGATGAACATCAACAATAGCAAAACGAGGATAATGGAATGTAGTCAAATTCAATCGGGTGATGCTGAGGGAATTAAATTAGGAAAGGAGACACTTACAGTAGTAAAGGAGTTTTGCTATTTAGGAAGTAAAATAACTGATGATGGTCGAAGTAGAGAGGATATAAAATGTAGACTGGCAATGGCAAGGAAAGCGTTTCTGAAGAAGAGGAATTTGTAAACATCGAGTATCGATTTATGTATTAGGGAGTCGTTTCTGAAAGTATTTGTATGGAGTGTAGCCATGTATGGAAGTGAAACATGGACGATAACTAGTCTGGACAAGAAGAGAATAGAAGCTTTCGAAATGTGGTGCTACAGAAGAATGCTGAAGATAAGGTGGATAGATCAGTAACTAATGAGGAGGTATTGAATAGGACTGGGGAGAAGAGAAGTTTGTGGCACAACTTGACTAGAAGAAGGGATCGGTTGGTAGGACATGTTTTTAGGCATCAAGGGATCACAAATTTAGCATTGGACGGCAGCGTGGAGGGTAAAAATCGTAGAGGAAGACCAAGAGATGAATACACTAAGCACATTCAGAAGGATGTAGGTTGCACTAGGTACTGGGAGATAAAGAAGTTTGCACAGGACAGAGTGGCATGGAGAGATGCATCAAACCAGTCTCAGGACTGAAGGCCACAACAACAACAACATTCGCCGAAGTATTGTTCAAAAATGGCTCTGAGCACTATGGGACTTAACTTCTGAGATCATCAGTCCCCTAGAACTTAGAGCTACTTAAACCTAACTAACTTAAGGACATCACACGCATCCATGCCCGAGGCAGGATTCGAACCTGCGACCGTAGCGGTCCCGCGGTTCCAGACTGTAGCGCCTAGAGCCGCTCGGCCACAGCGGCCGGCCGAACGTTTGAAGTATGACTTCTTAAATAACAGAATTCAGTACGTTGTCCTCGATGATGGGTGTTCGTCGGAGGTGAGGATATCATCTGTAGTACCCCAGAGAAGTGTGGTAGGTCCGCTGTTGTTTTCTATCTACATAAATTGTTGTAAAGAATGGCAGCTAACTATATATATAGATAAATGTACATTAATGCAGATTAATAGAAAAAAGTGTCCTGTAATGTTTGAATACTCCATTAGTAGTGTAGCGCTTGACACAGTCACGTCGATTAAATATTTGGACGTAACATTGCAGGGCGATATGAAGTGGGACAAGTAATGGGAGTTGTGGGGAAGGCGGATAGTTGTCTTCGGTTCACTGGTAGAATTTTGGGAAGATGTGGTTCAACTGTAAAGGTGACCGCTTATAAAACACTAATATGACCTATTCTCGATTACTGCTCGAGCTTTTGGGATCCCTATCAGGTCGGATTGAGGGAGGACGTTGAAGCAATTCAGAGGCGGGCTGCTATATTTGTTACTGGTAGGTTTGATCATCACGCTAATGTTACGGAAATGGTTCAGGAACTCGGATGGGAGTGTCTAGAGGACAGGAGGCGTTCTTTTCGTGAATCGCTACTGACGAAACTTAGAGAACCAGCATTTGAGGCTGTCTGCAGGGCAATTTTACTGCCGCCAACTTACATTTCGCAGAAAGACCGCTAAGATACTATAAGAGAGATTATGGTTCATACAGAGGCATATAGGCAATCATTTTTCCCTCGTTCTGTTTGGGAGTGGAACAGGGAGAGTAGATGCTAGTTGTGGTACGAGGTACCCTCCGTCACGCACCGTATGGTGGATTGTGGAGTATGTGTGTAGATATAGATGAACATGTGGGCAGAGTTCCCTTACCATAATTGTGGTTGGGTAAGTCACTTTACTATACCGACCTTTGCGGTGCACTGTTGAGGCACTACACTCGCTTTCAAAAACACAGTGGTTCAGATCAGTTCTAGCCGTTTAGAATTACATTTTTCGTGGTTAACCCAAGTCAAATTAGGCAAATAGACAGTAACTTCCCGATTTCCTCTCACTTTGAGATAGTGCTCGTTTTCAAATGCCTCGTTGCTGACACAACCTTAAATACCAATTTTCCGTCTTCAGACCTCAAGTATGAGGAGCACTAGAGCAATATTAACTGCTACAGTGCTTAGGGAATACCACCTGCTACATTGCACGCTGAGGAAAGATCAACTTGTGATCTGATCTTCAATTTATCTCCTAGCAGATCGTTATCTGAGTTCCACGATGTTTTTCCTGGACATCGCGTCACTTAACCGACCCATCGAGTCGAAGCAACCAGCACTATCGCCTCCCTAAACACCCACACACACAACTACGCGTGTGCTTGTGATGTTTGGCGGTCACGTGACGTATCGCCGCTTACGGAGAGACTCTGTCATCTCCCGGACAGTGCGTTTTCCGAGGTCCGGCGGCGTGGAGCGCATGCGCGTGGCAGCTAACGGCAACAAACGCTGACGGCTTCTGAAAGCATGCCGATTGTCCAACGCTGACAAAAGGTACTGTGCTACCATTTTTCCCCCATGATAATACGGGACACATCAATAGGCTGTGCTCAACTAATACATAATTTCTGAAACTGGGTTAACGGAAACACGATACTGAATAAATGGACTTCGCATCAGAACAGTGTTGATTAATACGTCAAGTGAAGAGCGCTTACAAATACCTCACAGTGCTAGAATTTTGTGCGTATTTTTAAATGAATGAATTACACTCCTGATTATTTTAGTGAGTCCGGGGTTGCAAAAATGCCCTGAGTTTGAAAATTTTATGGATAGCGAGGATTTTTGTATTATTGTTTCAGATGTGTGTTTTCGTGCGTGAACTAGTCTGCGTTTTATCTCTATTCGTTTTTTTGTCTCGCCATTTTCATAACCACATTTATCGACGTGTACTACACATCTAAACTCGTTAAAAAGTTTTACGACACAAAATTTTCTCCTTCTGGCACCAAAAGCGAGTCAGTTATTGTTAACGTTATTTCGCCATCTTGTGACTACGTGTGAGTATCTTTGGAAAACGTTAGTTATGCAACAGTAACGGTGGGTAGCTCAAACAGAAGTGAAACATTTCAGACTGGAGGAGGTAATTAAAGATAGATATTTACATTTCGATGAAAAGTCATCTGACACTGCTCAGAGTTCAACTCAACATCTATTGCAGTGTGTGAAAAAATATGAACTTGATGATACAGCTGATAACACGAACTGTAATTTTAGTGGTATGAAGAGAGAAAAATATTTTTATAAAAGTTGAAACTGATTGAGATACACCTATTTTAGGTACTGGTGGTTCAGCCCAAATTGTACACAAACCATTACTGAAAAAATTTATGTGTAGTGAAAAGTGCAATTGTATACATGAAGTTGATGTCGTAATACATCCCGAACTGGACCCAAAATATACGGTAAGAATACTTCGGTTCCACTTAAGAATCAGAGCATCGGCAACTGTAGTATCGTTAGCGGCTGTTTTGTCACATGTCTAATAGTGATTTGTTTTTGAAAACAAACGCTTGATTCCTGTATTTGACCTGGGTATGCACTGAGCAAGATCTATAATTTTAGTCAGGACTTTAGTTTCATACATTTTTTCCTTCCACACTTTAAATGTTTCAATCCATCTATTATGAACTTCTTCCTGGGACTTGTTCCAGTAATTTAATTTTAATAGTTTTTATAGCGCGGTATGTATCTTATAGACCAGTACTATAAATGTATAGGGCGTACATCCCTTCCCCAACCATCAAGGAATAGTAATCAAATAAATCAAAGTTTCTCGGGAGCTTTTATAAAATTCAAGCTTAAGTAGAGACGGCAACCATTATATATCAGTACTCATAAACATTTCATTTATCACTCCAATTCACTTACCAGAAGTGGCCTGAAACAAAATATTCTCCGCAGTAAACAATATTCTCCGCACTTTTAGCAGTTCGCATTTGTTAATAATTATGATTTTAGTGATTCTGAATAAAATACGTCAAGAGTGCAAAAATCGATAAACAACAACACAGGCACACAGACAAGCACATGATATTAAATACGAACTATCCATATCCATGAGAAACAAATAACAACATCACAATGTAGACCTCGGTATGGCGCAAAACAGAAATAAATGCACTCTGATGATTATTATAACCGTCCCCGTATCACTACCTTAAACTTGTAACACACAAAATAAGCAGTTATGGTGAGTTTACATCATCGCCAGTGTCTTACTGTATTTGCTGAACAAAATGGTGTGAGAGATCTTAAAAATGGTTCAAATGGCTCTGAGCACTATGGGACTTAACATCTGAGGTCATCAGTCCCCTTGAACTTAGAACTACTTAAACCTAACTAACCTAAGGACATAACACACTTGCATGCCCGAGGTAGGATTCGAACCTGCGACCGTAGCGGTCGCGCGGTTCCAGATTGAAGCGCCTAGAACTGCTCGGCCACCTGCGGCCGGCGACATATCTTAACTTTGGAGCACTTGACAAATACGACACGCTATCCATGAAGGAACCTGACAACTGCATACACAAAATGGCAAACACTCAGTCCACACCAATGACAGAAGTTGATGAAATGAATTAAAATTTGAGCCTCGGCCAGGACTTGAACCAGGGTTCCAGCTCCTAGAGTCACTGCCGTGACACAAAGTTTAATCAATTTCCTTAGTTTCCATCGTTATCATAGATAAAGCTCAGACTCGTATGTCTCAAGAAAAATTTAATTATATCAGATCTACGCAAGACGCACCCTTCCAAGTGAACCTAAAGCCCAAAGCGCGCATCATTATATAAAACTCTGACTTAAGAAATGATACCCGGCGTTCAAGACCCACACAATTCAACTAAAGTGGCTATCGTGGGTAGATTTTCAGCTCCATCACGCAGTATTACAACAGGGAGCCTAATACCGCTGACACACACTTATCCATTTTTCGAAGAGAAGCAAAACTTTAACAACAACATCTAAATTAACAATCCGGCCTGATTTACTGGGAGCACTTCTCTTGAACTCATGAATGTCGATACAGTGGCACAGTGACGTCAGCTTAATCTTAATCAAATACACCGGGTACACGCCCTCCGTAATAAAGCCGTAACGTAGCTGAGGGGCATACAGTCAGACCCAAAACACCGAGGATGC
Organism: Schistocerca gregaria; assembly: GCF_023897955.1. NCBI lineage: Eukaryota > Metazoa > Arthropoda > Insecta > Orthoptera > Acrididae > Schistocerca > Schistocerca gregaria. The sequence continues at coordinate 128,905,004 of NC_064921.1, read as the reverse complement.
TCTTATACGAACAAGATTCCCTAGGGGTGGTTGCTGCGTTAACAGCCTAACGTACGAATGCCAGCTGCCCTTTTGCCCCCGGGCCGCACACACATCTTACAGCACTTACAGCAAAGCCGCTGTGTTCCTCGACAAATCCGGTCTGCGCCGTGTCAACAGCCTCCTGCAGAGGACTCAATTCACGAGCCATGTCAACTAACGTTTCCTGGGGCCGACCTCTCTTTGACCCTGCACAGCATGCTCCAAATATGCTTCTCGCAGTGTACAGCTCCGCCCTCCCGCCTACACAAATCAAAGAATACATATGTGAAATATCGACATCGCATTGGCGCCGGCTGGCAGTTACGCACGCACCACACGCAAGTGATGTCCTGTATATCAGTTGGCAGCTTCTCAACAGCTCTTTCTGCACTGTTGTGAATGATATGTGCCACGCAACCAACACCTGCAATATAATTCCTACCAATGTATGCTTGCAATTTGGCAAAAACATTTTCTCTGCCACTTCTGTTCGCACCACTAAACATACTATTCGTATATCAGCAGATAAAGACACGAACTCTGATTCTAGGTAGTAATCAAGCAGAATCGATATCACAGTTTAAGGTGTTAGAGTGGAAGCTGCATTTTCAATAGATACGAATTTCATTATTTTTTTTTTGATGCACCTCGTTTCCTGAAATGAAATAATTAACGCCGCGCAGGATTGGCCGAGCAGTCTAGGGCGCTACAGTCATGGACTATACGGCTGGTCCCCGCAGAGGTTCGAGTCCTCCTTCGGGCATGAGTGTGTGTGTTTGTCCTTAGGATAATTTAGGTTAAGTAGTGTGTAAGCTTAGGGATTGATGATCTTAGCAGTTAACTCCCATAAGATTTCACACACATTTGAACTTTTTTAAAAAAATAATTAACGTACACTGGAAGAAACTTTCTTGCTTTGTGACGACCGTTAACGATGGATAGACTTACGAAGTTTACTTGGTCAAGATCTCCTTTAAGAAGTTGTTTACATCTAGGAACTAATACATTATTAACAAAGGCTACAGCTTTGGTTCGTTTACAGCTTACCTTGACATCAAAGAGTATTTTTAATGACATTTGTTGTGCAGTCTATGGAACTGATGGCTACGATCATGACAAATGATATGGTATGCAAAATTTCTCTCAGCTGCTACCAATGCAGCCTCTTCATTTCCTGGCAAATAAGAAATTACGCTTTTTTTTGTTTACCCGTACCACATTGACACAAGCTATAGCTCAGGACTGTAATATGTGTGGTTCACAATGCGCATAGTTTACTTTATTGAAATGTCTTATAGGAACTACGGTGAAGTATCGGATCAACCCTCATTGATAATATTTTTTCCTAGGTTGTTATAATTAATGTGAAAGCTCGATAGCGCTCTAATAAAGCATGTTTTCACTGGCTTTTCTTTACATTTTTAAAAATACGTTTCATAGAAAGGACGAAAGTAGAATTTCTTAGGATGTGTGAAGCAAACTTACCTATTATTTGTTCCACGATGAAGCTGCTCGTTTTAGAAGTTGTTGCTACAGCAGCTGAAGAAGCCAGTTTATGTTTGTTTTATTTACTATGCCGAACACTATCCAAGTTCGCACCATATGCAACCGAAAATGGCACTGCGAATTTTACAGTGAACTTGATGGCTCTAAGCACTATGGGACTTCACATCTGAGGTCATCAGTCACCTAGACTAAGAAAAATGGTTCAAATAGCTCTCAGCACTATGGGACTTAACATCGGAGCTCATCAGTACCCTAGAACTTAGAACTACTTACACCTAACTATCCTAAGGACATCACAAACATCCATGCCCGAGGCAGGGTTCGAACCTGCGACCGTAGTAGCAGCGCTGTTCCAGACTCAAGCGTTTAGAAACACTCGGCCACAACGGCAGGCAGTGAACTTGGTAACTAAGCTTTTGCTCTTGGAAGAAAGGGTATTTTTCCGTTAAATTGGAGGAAAGGTGCATTTGCTTTTAGGCAAAATAGCTTAGTTCAAGCAATCAAATCATATCAACCGCCAGTTCTTCATTGTTCAGAGAACGCTCTAGACAAGTTTCTCACAACATGAAATGGAGAACACAGTTCTTTGTTATAATTTAGGAAGACGTTGTCGAGAAAATAGGGAACCTATTCGCACCCCAACAAAAATTGTGGTGACGCGGTACACACAACCGAAGAAAGGGGCTACTCCGTTTCTTACGGGAATAATGGCAGGCATAATACGTACGTGTTCGCTCAGCGTCGTAAATACGTTTTTCCGTATTATATTAACGCACCCTTTCTGTCTTTTAATATAGCTATACGTTATATGATTTACTCTTAGCTCATATTATTGATACCAGTGATATGACGTTTATCATGTTTTGCTCGTTACAGACACTCACTCCCTCACACACACACACACACACACACACACACACACACCCACACACACACACACACACACAGGCGCGCGCGCGCGCATGCACACACACACTATGTATATATACATAGTACAACAACGGGTGTCTCAAAATTTATTTCAACCACTCTATAGTCCCTACTACTTTCAGTGTCTCGGGGTGGGCTCTTAATACTATCTCTAGACCAAGTGCTTCTTGCCTTCGTACGTGAATTTTCTTGCATATTTTTTTAACTTGTTTCCTGCTATCTTATTGTTGATAAAAAGAGGAAGAAGACATGTGAAGAAATTGTACAAAACTTAGCTCTCGCCCTGTGTGAAGAAGCCAGCCTAACAAACACTCAGGCGCCTGTATAAAAATCCATTCAACTTTTAATTGAATTATTGTGGAGGATCAAGTTAAACCCGCCTACTCTACTTCACGACAATACTGAATATTTCAGTAAATTTTTACGAGATCTAGTTAGCTGTGGAGCAGCACAGCTTTAATGTGTATGCCTAACGAAACCGAAGAAACCGTAAAAAAATGCACAAGTCATTTACTTTATCAACTGCCACAGTAAAAAAAAAATATAGGAAGTAATTTTACACGTTGCTTCTTTCAGGCGGACTTTTATTACCACGGTCCGTTGTATTGCCTCATTTTAAGCTTTACCGCGAGTCTCATCGAATTCAACAATTTGCCTAGCTAATCCGGTTAGCTCTATTCTTTTAATATTCCTATAGAATTTTTATCAACGTTTTATGAATCCGAAAGTCTTAGTGGATCTATTGAAGTTCCTCATTTGTTCTTTATAATCAGCATATTCCTACTTAAGAATGTTTTGCACCTAAAATTTTCCTGATCGCTTTAGGATTTTCATGATTACTTTTCCTACATGGGGTTCTGTCCATTAGATGTTAATATCCGATTTCCTTTGAGGCAGTTCCCAAATTTAGTTTCTGGTCTCTTCTTCTTACATTTCTTTTTCTTTTTTCTTACGAACCTAGCTGACTCACCATGGGTATTACATCTCTCATTTTAGAATTTATTCACCGTAAGAGATGTGTAATCAAATTGCGTGCCTATTGAGTATCGCTTCAGCTGTGCTTTCGGATTTGTGATTTCCTGTCAGAAAGGCCACAGTACGCAGTGATCGACGGATCATAATCGAGTAAAACAGGAGTGATGTCGGGCGTTCACCAAGCAAGCTATATACGCTTTCTTCGTTCCTAATTTACATAATGATTTAGGCGACAATCTGACAGATGATTTGCAGAGCATACTGTCATTTAACATCTAGTAACGTTAGCAGAAGATCAAAACCAATTGGAAAATCACTTACGGTAGACACAATATCTGTATGCTGCGAATATTAGCGATTGTCCTTGAATAAGGAAAAGAGTGTGGTCGCATACATGAGCACGAAAATAAAAGCGTTATATTCCGGTTAGACGATAAATAACACAAATTTAGAAGCTAACAATTCAAATAGATACACAGAAATTACCATTGCTGAAACGTGTCTGGCTGCAGTCAGCTTCATACATACCGCATTCTAACTATGCGGGTTTATTGAATCAGTAACATTAGATTTTGTTCTCTACTATGTAACGTATGGCAACGGCCTTGCCGCAGTGGATACATCGGTTCCCGTGAGATCACCAAAGTTAAGCGCTGTCGGGCGTGGTCGGCAATTGGATGGGTGACCATCCGGGCCGCCATGCGCTGTTGCCATTTTTCGGGGTGCGTCGTGAGGCCAACTGAGGAGCTACTCGACTGAATAGTAGCGGCTTCGCTCAAGAATACCATCATAACGAGAGCGGTGTGCAGACCCCACGCACCTCCTATCCGCATTCACAACTGTCGATGACACGGCGGTCAGATGGTCCCGGTAGGCCACTCGTGGCCTGAAGACGGAGTGTTTGGAATGCAGCGTATGCGTAAAGTAGTGCTTAATCAGCCGGCTTGGTAACTCAGCGTGTTTGGTCAGAGGGTTAGCTGCCCTCTGTAATAAAAAAAACTGATTTAATGGGTCAACGACGAACTGAAACCGCGTACCGTTCCGGACGTGAGCAGGAAGGTCATTTTCGATCGGGCTGCTTACAACGTCGAATCACGCAGATACCATTCGGAGACTCCGTTTCCCCGACGGGGACGACATTCCTGCCCCTTAAGTACGCTCAGACGACGATGCGCACCATAGTTGAGGACGAAACGGGCGATCAGACACACCCATCGACGCCAGAAGTACCAAGGAAGGAAGAGGAAGGACCCCCGATGCCAACCCATATGTCGCCCCCTCCACAGCAACAACAGCAGCAGCAGTCCCACGGACTCCAGACCCAACGTAACATTCAGAACGCGATGGACGTGGACGCGAACATCGTCCCGACAGCGGCTTTCCTAGCGGAAGGCGATACGACGCTGAATTGCCTCCCACATTCGGATACGGATGTACACGTTCGAAAGCAACGTTCGCCTCGACGACGGAAGCGACGTCGGCGGACCCCTTATGACGATTGCCTCCTACACACGGCCGGTCAAGAAGGTGACATCTCATCAGACGGCATGGATGCTGCGCCTGCCAAGAATGTAAGTGGTGTAGACGTTTCACTTGCGCAGTTACTTCTTGCAACACAGCTGCAGCAGGTCGCGTCGATGGATGGCGCTCCGTCTACCTGTACCAAAGACGACGTACGTGCGAGAGATTTAGGTGCCGATCGGCTACACAGCATCATGTTGCAGCCACTGTGGTCGGACGATGTTGAGGAACTTCCTGAAGAGGGCACGGGTGACAGGGGAAGGGTTGATATTGGAGATGCCACTCCTAGCGTGAAAGACTCATAATTTGTAACGGGTTTGGTGGGTCCGGCATCTCTTGCGGTTAGCTTTGATTCCCATGGCGTCTACCCTAGGTGAAGAGGCTAGGCAGCACATCTTTCGCCTTGCCACTACCAATATCAACGCGATAAGGGCACACACAAACTGACAATGCTACAACGCATGCATGATTCGGCGGACATCGACGTGGCCCTCTTACAGGAAGTATGTGTCGCTAGTTTCCCTGACTTCTACGGATATACCGCCCACATCTCCCACGCCTCTTCTACCGATTGTGGTGTGGCTGTTCTGCTACGGGACGGTTTGGAGGCTACGGACGTACTGTACTTACCGAGTGCAAGAGCCATGGCAGTAACTGTCAACGGTGTACGACTCATCAATGTCTATGCCCCTTCAGGATCAGGGAGACGGAGAGATCGGGCCCGCTTCTTTTCGGAAGATATCACACTATTTATGGGCCGCATAGACGATTTGGTGATCGGAGGAGATTTTAACTGTACATTATCTCCGTCTGATCAGCAGCCACATCGCGTCCCGTATGCAGAATTGGAAATGATAGTGCGTGACCTCCACCTGATCGACACGTGGTGCCACATCCATGGCCCAGCTCCTGATTACACCCATTATACAACTCATTCATCAAGTCGGTTAGACAGGATTTACGTCACAGGCACCCTTTCGACGGTGACGAGAGGAGCAGAGCTCTGGCCCACTGTATTCACCGACCACACAGCTTATATTTGCACCATTGCCCTCCAACCTGCAGCGATAGATGGAACCGCCGAACTGTATCCCAGTGAGCCTGTCTCGGAGACCACACTCAAAGGTTCTAAGGCCAATGCAAATAACAATGTCGTACTATTCGGCGGATCGGCATGTGTGCCGTCAGCCTTCCATTAACAAGAACTCGAGAAGTAGCCCCATGCGGAGGGCGTGACAACACTGTGATAAAGGGGTCGCGATATTTCATGCACCGTAGAACGGCCGTGAGGAAAGTGTGGCCCACACGGTCAAAAGCCTGGCTAAAGTCGATAGACGTCAGGGCTGCCGGCAAACGTCTCACCCATGCAAGGGAGATGAGATCTCTGTAAAGACATAACGCAGTTCTGATGTTGTTGTGTCCCCCCAAGGACATCTGATCGCTGGACAGGACGTGAAATAGTGTGCCGAGAAGACGTTCTGATAGCAGCCTCGGAAAGATCTTGAAGTCGCTGTTCAATAACGTTAAGGGGCGATAATCACGGACATGATTCCGTCCCTTCGGCTTATGGATGGGGACAATCAGTCCTTCCAAGAACGGTGCAGGCAACGCTATACCCAGGGACATCAATTCCCGACAAATTTCAACCCAACACGGTACCAACAGTTGTTTAAATGTTCGATAGAACTCTAATGGTAATCCATCGATTCCTGGTGATTTATGGGGAGCATCTTTACCAATGGCGTCGAGCACTTCCTCTTCTGTCACGTCTCCCAGTAAAGTCGGTACCATGTCTGGTGGAACTGTACCTTGGACATGTGCTGAAACGGTGTCTACCGTCGCCATATCAGGGAGAACTGCTGAATAAAATTGAGCGGATGATTTGATTATCGTCATACGAGGAGCTTACGATATGGCCGCGGCGTTGGACTGGATTGCAACCTATGGTACAGCTTCTGGTAGCCAAATCAACATTGACAAGTCTGTCGCCTTGAGCATCGGGATTGGGCTACCGCAGGAACACATGCCCCCTTACGCTTCAGTGATACTGTCCGCTGCTTGGGCTTAGATTTCATGAACGACATGCGATGCACGACGCGCGACGACGCTCAATTATCGACGCCTTCTTCACCAAATTAGCGCTGGAATTGCAAATCAGCGCTTGCGATCCCTCAACATCGTTCAGCGGGCGTATTATGCCAATGTATACCTTGCGTCCCGCATACCGCATGTCGCACAAACGCTACCCATTCCGAAACCCTTGGCTCGTAGCATTATGGTAGCGCTGAGATACTTCGTCACCGCTGGTATGTTACTGAAGATCAGATACGTATCTCTTACCGTCCCCAAGGAAAAAGGTGGTCTCGGCCTAGTCAACGTCCATGATAGGGCCATTGCCCTCTATGTTAACCCACATTTATGTCTGTTGCGCCGTTGTCCTACGAGCCTCACGAGTCTGCTTCTGACGGCGCTGCGACCTGCTTCACTATGATCGCCGGTGCCACTACAGGACATCCGAGCGCCCCTCTTTCATATAGGACGTTTCTACTTAGAACATAGTTATTGCAGTGTAGTGCTCACGACACCACAAATGACCACGACTCGACGCCTATATCACGACATGCGCATGGTGTGGAAGACTGTACACGACACCATGCTTCATTCCGACGTTGTTTCCCAATGGTACGTAGTCGTTAATGGGAAGCTGGTGACACAATAACGTCTCTACAATATCCACATGGCAGAATCTCCCAATCGTGTGGGTTGTACCACAGTAGATTCTGACGAGCACCGCCTCAGCTGTGAGGAGGCGGAAGGGGTTCGGCATCCAGTGCGGCAGATGCTGGCTTATCTCTTGCGACTTAGGCCGGAGCATATATCTGCACGCACGCTATTGTTTCCGGATGAGACATTTTACCCCAAGACTGGAACCAACTCCGTCACCTGTATACTTGGACATGCGGTCCATTACCTCTGTCGTGACGGACACAACAATTTCCTTGACTTCTGGCTCTATTTGCAAGAAAGACATCATGCTATTTCCGAGCATACCAGATATCGACAATTCTTTGCAAACTACCTATGGAGGCCTTTCACAACCCGCCGTGCAGCTGGAATGTTCCAGGCAGTGGCAGATGAGGTCAGAACGAACTGCAAACGAGCATATATTGAACAATCTTTATCAGTGGGCGCAGTCGCTGGGAAGCCTAACTACAACGTGTTAGCTTTCTTTTCATGTTAATCATGTTTAATATCTTCGATGGTGTCTTCATTCTGTTTTAGTCTTCCAGGCTCGGTTAACTATGACTGTTTGTACATTGATATCTATATAAATAAAAAAAAAGATAAAAAAGTGGGCATGAGACCTGCGTTCGAATCCAAATAAATAAACAAGAACAAACTAAGAACAAAATGAACAACAAATCAAATATAATAAAGTATTATACTCTTTCCTTTCTCCCTTTATAATTTTTTTTATAAAAAGTTCAGAGGAATATTTAATTTTTGTTTCGTTGGCGGAACCTGAAGTGGTGGCGAACGGCCGTCGTAGTTACCTTTAGGATGAAAGTGGCGGTGCCACTAGCTATGTTTTTATATTTAGGCTCGATAGGTTTTTGGGGGTAGTATGGGTGATAGGGGCCCACGCCTGAAGTGGAAGAGGTACTTTTCTTTCTTTATTTATATATAAATAGAAAACCAAAAAAAAGGATGGATAGAGCGTTTGCAATGTTAGCAGGAGATAAAAAAAAGAGCAAAACAAAATTATCTAGGGACATGTGTGATGATTACTGAAATTATCCATTCCTCATTTTAATAATCTTGCTGTCCTGAATTTCTGTGTAGTTAGATGGCAGAATAGCAGAGATCTGGCCAGAGGGTGGCGTTAGGACAGGGATGGAAGTCAGGTCAGCATTCGGGGGAAGGTCGCCCGCGACCAGTGTATCGGTGAGGCCTGTGGGCTGCTTCTCCATGGTCCTTCAAGTGGGACGGCGATTTCTCTCCCTGAGGAGATTCAGTTTCCTAGAACTGACGGCGCCCTGCACATCCTCGAGGCAGCGATATTTTATATGTATCGCGAATCTGATATTGGCTACCGCCATTGACAGCGGGAGTCGCCGGCTCAGCGGGCAATGAAACCACGCGACTCCAGGCGTCTTGGTGAAATACACTCCTGGAAATGGAAAAAAGAACACATTGACACCGGTGTGTCAGACCCACCATACTTGCTCCGGACGCTGCGAGAGGGCTGTACAAGCAATGATCACACGCACGGCACAGCGGACACACCAGGAACCGCGGTGTTGGCCGTCGAATGGCGCTAGCTGCGCAGCATTTGTGCACCGCCGCCGTCAGTGTCAGCCAGTTTGCCGTGGCATACGGAGCTCCATCGCAGTCTTTAACACTGGTAGCATGCCGCGACAGCTTGGACGTGAACCGTATGTGCAGTTGACGGACTTTGAGCGAGGGCGTATAGTGGGCATGCGGGAGGCCGGGTGGACGTACCGCCGAATTGCTCAACACGTGGGGCGTGAGGTCTCCACAGTACATCGATGTTGTCGCCAGTGGTCGGCGGAAGGTGCACGTGCCCGTCGACCTGGGACCGGACCGCAGCGACGCACGGATGCACGCCAAGACCGTAGGATCCTACGCAGTGCCGTAGGGGACCGCACCGCCACTTCCCAGCAAATTAGGGACACTGTTGCTCCTGGGATATCGGCGAGGACCATTCACAACTGTCTCCATGAAGCTGGGCTACGGTCCCGCACACCTTTAGGCCGTCTTCCGCTCACGCCCCAACATCGTGCAGCCCACCTCCAGTGGTGTCGCGACAGGCGTGAATGGAGGGACGAATGGAGACGTGTCGTCTTCAGCGATGAGAGTCGCTTCTGCCTTGGTGCCAATGATGGTCGTATGCGTGTTTGGCGCCGTGCAGGTGAGCGCCACAATCAGGACTGCATACGACCGAGGCACACAGGGCCAACACCCGGCATCATGGTGTGGGGAGCGATCTCCTACACTGGCCGTACACCTCTGGTGATCGTCGAGGGGACAGTGAATAGTGCACGGTACATCCAAACCGTCATCGAACCCATTGTTCTACTATTCCTAGACCGGCAAGGGAACTTGCTGTTCCAACAGGACAATGCACGTCCGCATGTATCCCGTGCCACCCAACGTGCTCTAGAAGGTGTAAGTCAACTACCCTGGCCAACAAGATCTCCGGATCTGTCCCCCATTGAGCATGTTTGGGACTGGATGAAGCGTTGTCTCACGCGGTCTGCACGTCCAGCACGAACGCTGGTCCTACTGAGGCGCTAGGTGGAAATGGCATGGCAAGCTGTTCCACAGACTACATCCAGCATCTCTACGATCGTCTCCATGGGAGAATAGCAGCCTGCATTGCTGCGAAAGGTGGATATACACTGTACTAGTGCCGACATTGTGCATGCTCTGTTGCCTGTGTCTATGTGCCTGTGGTTCTGTCAGTGTGATCATGTGATGTATCTGACCCCAGGAATGTGTCAATAAAGTTTCCCCTTCCTGAGACAATGAATTCACGGTGTTCTTATTTCAATTTCCTGGAGTGTAAGACCGCTGCATAAGGTCAAAAAAGGAAAACACCGTCAGGACTAGCTTTGAAGCTTGCGGAGGCCTCGCTGGGGCAGCTATTAAAACACAGTTCACGTGGAGTGTAGGAGAAAAAGTGAGGCTGAGCTACGACTGGTCAGCGTTGGAATACCTGAAAATGATGGCTTACCATTGCCGGCGCTCGCAGCGTCGCGAATGAGATAAAATATTTGACATTGAGAGCACGCCATCCTTCTGACGTGATCTGCGATTGGCAGAGTCTGACTCGTTCATTTACACAGGCCTACCAGCAGTTTTGGGGGCATCGTGAGTGTCTAACATTCTGCGTGGTGTCTGTTTGTTCTACATCGTGTCTCCCTACCACTTTCGCGCAACGACGCTCAGCGTGTTTTTTAGGGAATTGACTAGTTTGAACCTGGGACCTGTTGCTGGTAAGGAGACGCCAGACCACAAATGACATGTAGAATTCAGAAAAGTTCAGTGAGACTAGCGATGATATAACCAAATTCTTAATGATTTCAGCGTCAGCTCCACTGTACTCCCTGTAAAAGAATCTTAATACTAACTAAATTTACTGGAAGGGGTTCAAGGCTTTCCTATTTTTAGTTAGCTGGTAAAATAACGTCGAAAAAGCAGTTAAGTTTACCATTGTACATTTTATTCTACTCACAAAACATTGTTTATAAATTGCGCTATTGATAAAAAGGTAATGTTTCAATAGAGGATGGTAAAAACCAACTGCGTTCAACAAAAATGTGAACGAATATTCCCTGAATTGGTTTCCAAGTTCTACAATGGATTGAGGGATGACCTATGCCATATCACATCTATAATCTAGGTTTAAATTAAGTTTCACAAAAGAAAAAACTATCAAAATGGTCTACAGTGACCCTCAATTATCTTTAATTACTTATCTAACTTGTCGTAAATTACAGTGGCTGATGAGGCTTCTCAATAATTATATAACTGAAAAATCATCGCGTTTCAGATTTTTACTTCAAGTGGCAAATGTGAACACCATGAGCTTTAATTTACAACCGACACTAGTATTACGCAAAAAGGAGGTGTAACAGATGAGGCTTCTGCAGTTCTGAGTGAAGCTTTATGCGCTGTTATGCGGCATCGTGTGCGTTCGTTACCTTGTCGGTGTTCGTCAGGGGGCCGCGGCCAGCACAGCTCCGCTCACCTCGCCGTGTCGGAAGCAACTGTCTCCTCACTTCTCCTTACTACAATTTACCGAAGTTGGTTTTAAAAGAAAACAATCTGTCTGTGTTTTGATGTGACCAATCAGGGTCTTAATGTTAACCTTAAGCTCCGCCTACAAAAACTCTGTCTATCCAATGAGAAACGTTATACTTTTCGTGGAAGGGGGGGTGCATGTTTTTAAAGTTTGCAACGTAACAGAGACTCGAAAAAGTCTCACGCTAAAACCTGCAGGTGGTGTGGTCCTTCTAGCGTTATCGTAAGATCTGTACTGTTCTTCTGGAGGGCTCTATCTTTTAACATGGGCTGGAGGGTGGTCCTAATGTATCAGACACGCGAAAAAGTCTCACGCTAAAACTCGCGGGTGGTAGTGGCCCTTTTTGTGTTATCGTAAGATCTACACTGTTTTTCTGGAGGGCTCTAGCTTTTAACATGGGCTGGGGGGTGGTCCTTGACGTAACAAAGACGCTAAAAAGTCTCACACTAAAACGTGCGGGTGGTAGTCTTAGCGGTAGGCTGGCGACGTGGGTATCCAGTTCGTCCCTTATCGTAGGGCCTTCTAGCTTAACACGGTTCTGCTCTCGGCTTCTGTTCTCGTCTCTCCCCTCGGAACTGCGTCGGTCTCACGGTGGGAAGGTACGGCATGCATTTAGGCATTCTTGTGTTAGTCTGTGGTATTCCATTTGCTCACTCGTTACTCGTATTACTTTGGTTAATTTAATGTCACGATTTATTCGGCGCTATGTGACATACTTCTGGATTTGCTTATAATGTCAGGGTTTTCATGGAAGGTGTTGGATTTGCCTGACACCTTACATTGTTACTATCTGAAATTATGTTTTCTTGGAAAACTTCAGTTACTAGATCATACTGATTTTGTACACTTGTACACTTGTACACTTTCCACTTTAATAATTACATCTGTAATTGCCTTGCCCCTTCAGTTTTATTACCCTCAGGCTGTACTGCCACTCTACTTCTAAGATAGTTTCGCGTTTTGGTTTCCGCCGATATTTTGTTACGTAAGAAATTATCACTAAACTATTTAACAATATTGTTAAAAATCCCAATGATTGTCAATACTACCTTCCACTCGATAGCTGTAAAATGGTTAGCGTATCCGCTACCTTCTTCTCCGGCGCGATGCTGCTGCTCGCCGCATTGTTTTTGTCATGTTGGGTGTCTCCTGCTGCCGTAGTCAACCACAGATGCCTATCTCTGCCGTTCGCCGCTCGCTGACGTTGGATTGCAGCTGGTGGAGGCGACAGGTGTTGCTTTCACGTCATTCGCCTCGCCTGCTGAACGCTCTTCTGCTAACTGCTCGCTGAAGCGTTGTTTCTCGTAGAGATCAAATAAAATGTAATCCGTTTGGACCGCACACACACTTATAACTTTACACATCGCTTTGCGTTTTCGCGTTTTCGCTTTGAACTAGTTCACCCCTGGTAGCTGAGTGGTCCAGCGCTACGGAATGTGATACCTAACGAACCGGCTTTGATTCCCGGCTGGGTCGGAGATTTTATTCGCTCTGGGACTGTGTGTTGTATTATCATTATCATTTCATCCCCAACTACACACAAGTCGCCGAAATGGCATCAATTCGAAAGACTTGCGTCATGCGAACGGACATGCTCAACGGGAGGCCCTAGCCACACGGCGTTTCCATTTTACTTTCAACTACGCGACACGGATTAATTAAATGAATTTTAAAATTGTGTTGCCAGACAACTCAAAGAAACTTACAAAAGTTGAAACAGGATGAAATTTCACAGTTCACACAGTGTCTCTTCGTATCTTTTTCACTGTTCATATGATAATTGTTACAGTCCACTGTTTTCACAGTGATTTTCACGTGTCACCCAGTTCACAGTTCTCGTTAACAGATAGTAGCCTCTACTTTAAATACACTATTCCAGCAAGGAAATGCCATGTATAAATAACGCGTGTCCTTTGGAAGTCAGATGTGTATGCTTGAGAGATCTGGAGAGAGTGAATAACAGTCCCTAACAGTTGTTTCCACCAACATGTTGTCTTCTAAAGTTGTGACAGCTCGTCGGCTGTGCGATCGTCTTCGGCGGAGGCTGCTACGCTGTTAATTTGAAGCTGTGATTGTGCTTTCTAGGGGATGCCACATGCCCAGGTTAGTCTCTGTATCTACAGAGGCCAAGATCTGTAGCACTGACAATAGTGGTGGGCGACATTTCTGATTAACGTGTCCTGTTTGTTTACATTTTAAATAATCACACATTTTACACTGTCTTTTACAGCACTCGACATAGCTTTCTTTATTGTTCCATCCACTTTCCGAAGTACAGTACGACATGACATCTCGTGAAAATGGGGTTTTCTACCGGATATCAGCGTCTTCCAAACACGATATTTCGACGTCATTACTTGACTTCTTCATCAGGTGTTGCCTGAGACTCGCTGCTTGCCAGGGAACACCTGATGAAGACGTCAAGTAATGACGTCGAAATATCCTGTTTGGAAGACGCTGATATCCGGCAGAAAACCCGGTTTCCACGAGATGTCATCAAATCGCCGGGAAAGTCTAAGAAATTACATCACAGTACGACATATCCGGGTCTGAAGAACGACCGAAACATGGTTACGCGTCAATCCCTCTAAAACACCCGAAACAGAGTTACATGTCTGGCGCTGAAGAATGTCAGTAGCAGAGTGACTAGAGCAGCCGAAGTAATTCGCTTCCCAGGCGCGCCAAAGCGACCCGAAGGTGTCCGAAGCACTTCTGTTGCAATATCGTTACTCTTATATTTCGCAAAGCTAATGAAATATAATAAACAAACACATAGACTCGTAGGGCAATCATGAGAGATTGTCATACTGAAAACTGGGTTAAATACAATGAAAAGTACATAAATAATTAATAAGAGAAGTTACGCGTTTTGGCGCCTAGCATCGGAACGTGCCGACCAATCAGAAGCAAGATCAGTGCAATTGGCGGACTCTCCAATGGAACTGGAACATACTGTACCATCTGTCGCTCGTACCTAACTCTACTTTTGTACCATGTGCTAATTCACGTGTATCAAGTTGCATCAAAGCGAGATTCTAGCAAAATAAAATACTGGAGGCCACAGCCAGGAATATGACAAGGACAATCTGAAAAGCTACCGCAACATCAGTGAAGTCTTACAGTCCTGTGCACTTCCCCTCCTGCAGGTCGTTCCACATGTCATATTTCAGTAGGACAACGCCCGATCTCTTGTGGCGTGGTAAGTGTAGCCCCTTTCGAAGAATGATGGCTACCATCGCTTCCCTGCCTAGCCTGATCGCCTAACATGTTACCCAGGTAAAAAAAGTGTTTGGGATATGACCTGACGACAACTTTTTCTTTCAATTCCTTCTGCAGTCTCAAATGACGATTTGTGGACGCACCTACATACCGCATGGCAGAATATTCTCCAGCAACATATTCATGCTCTCTTTTCCAGGACATCTAGCGGCTCTAATTCGAGCACGTGGACGCGCTACTCCAAACGGAATGTCAACAGTCACAGTGCATCTGCAGGGCTCCAATGCTGATTATTTGCGCAGTATCATCTTTTTAATCGGTGGCATAAATTTCGTTGTGATCACAACTTTCGGTTTTATGTTTCACTTTTTGCAGACAGTTGTGCATCTGGCTGGACCATCGTGGAACAACGTGTGTGAATTCCCTGTCCATTTCTGGGTAAGACATTTACGAACTGGTTCACTATAGCAAACTTTCCTTCACTGCTAAGAAGCGTCATAACCCTGGAATAATCATAGCTGCAAACTTGTGAAGTCGTGAAACTCTGCTTGAAGAAAATTTCTACTCGAGTCTACAAAACTTATTTCATTATGAAACTCATCAGGCAGCCGTCTGTCACAACGCAGGTCTGTAGGTTTTAACTAGCTAGCCATCCTACACCGACGTGCAATAAATTGATATTGGTGTGCCTGACGTACCATTTCAGGTTTCTGACCTTGTCATGACACCGCTTTTCACCAATTTTAAAACAGCAACCCTCCACCCTAAATACCGCATCATTAAGCATGTGTTCTTGCGCGTAACGCTGTGGACAACATGCTCATTCCTCTGAAAACAGAGCACAATTTGCCGTTCCACTGCGCTTCATAATGACGTCAGAACATCCCATTTTACCACCAGGTCTCACTACTACAATAACCGGTGTGCTATAGAGTACTGTTCCAGTGTATCAAGCGAACCTGATTGCAGACACCGACCGAATTTATAGACGTGGTGCCAGTATTGTAACCGCTATGCTTAGTCAGCAAGAAAATATAACCAAAATGATCAGTAAAATTATAAGCGAAACTCTGGAAGAAAGAACGCAAAGAAGGTTAGAGTTTTACGTTCCGTCTGCTTTTCATAGATACCATCCCGGAATTTGCCTTAAGCGATTTATGGAAACCACGTAAAACCGACATGCTGATATCCTGATGACTGGACGGGGACTTGAAACTCCATCCTCACGAATGCGAGTAAAGTGTCTTACAACTGCGCCACTTCGCTCGGTTTTGGGTTAAAGGCGACGTTCTTGAGGCGAAACCCTGTTGGGTAGATTTGGAGACCGTGTATCGGAGGAAGACTGCGCGACAGTTATGCTGCAACTGTCATATACCTTCTATCCGGATCAGTAAAGTAGTGTGCGATATGCTGGGACAGCTGTAGAAGGATACAGAGAGCTATGACCCCCTCGCTCAATTCGCGAATGGAACAGGACTGAAAATCACGAAGACTGGTAAAGCAATCTCTGCCGTGAACCGTACTGTGGTTTATGGAGAATGTACAAGGTGACAATGTAGAATTTCGCTATTCGTCTGAACCACATCATCACCAATGACGACAGGCATATAGAACATGTCGTAACCTAAATCCAAACATCTGTACTGACTTTTAAATGTTGAATAAAGTATGTGCACGCCGTAGTTTGTAACTAATTTACGTTTTTCTCATGTACGTCAACATTTGTCACCCTGTACGAAGATGCAGAGCCATTACGCACGCTTGCCTAAGCAGCCGTCAGCGGATAGTACTCCTTAATTATCGCCGTGCCTTGAAAGTCTGCTAAAAATTACTTTTCTACGTTACTGCACGTGGAAACAATCGTTGTTTGCAAGCTTCGCGAGTCCGTTATCTGTCGGCTGCCTCTTCAGTAGCCGCAGCATTTCTGACAGTGTTATCGTAAACACTTGAGGATTATCTCGATCGGCCCTAGAATCCCAGTGATATTTGCTAGAGGCACCTGATAAGAATCACCTTCACCTTCGAGATCTGGTTTAAACGTTTACTTATCACCGCGCCGCCACCACAGTCAAATTCCTAACGGTAGTGCGGTTATTTAGGGAATACTAACCGACTTGTAACATTATCTGAAATCTCAATATGGTCATGGGTAACTTTATTTCTTGCAAGTAGATTCATTTCCGGCTAATTTTCGTCTTTCAAGGAAAATAATTAAGAAAATGTGAATAGAAACTTCATTAACAGTAAATACATCAACAAAATTAAATAAAAGTGCATCAGTCGGAATGCGTAATGACAGGGTAAAAAGATGAAATAATGTATTTTGAGCTTCAGTAGCACGATACATTAATCGATTAAGAGTAAGCTGGATAGCGACAGAATACAAATCACAATATGTCTGTGTCAGATAGTGTAATACTCACACCTCTCTCTGCTGATGACTTCGTCTTCCATCGGTCGAATAGGTCAGTGCACCAATACGAAGGGTGTCCAATTCTCTTCCTTATCCGTCTTCTCTGACAGACAGTAACTGCATTGCAAGCCAGATCTTAAAGTACGTTTTATGGTGCTCTAGTCACTTTGAAGTAGCGATTGCAATATTGGTAGGAAGCTAACTAAAATTTAGTCACCTGAATATGATACGGCTGTTCTTATTGCCGTGCTGTTCGTTGTCAGTCATTTTATATCTCATGACCGTGAATAGTGCATTTACATCTACATCTAGTGATTACTCTGCTATTCACAATAAAGTGCCTGGCAGAGCGTTCAATAAACTACCTTCAAGCTGTCTCTCTACCGTTTTACTCTCGAACAGCACGAGGGAAAAACGAGAACTTAAAATTTTCTGTGCGAGCCCTAATTTCTCTTATTTTTATCGTGATGGTCATGTCTGCTCACACTCAACAAGGTCATATTTTGATACACATAGACTGCGACCGAGACATAAGTTAAAGTTTCTATTCCTCCTCTCTAAATTTTAATTTCTTTTTATGCCAAAATGAAAAATTTCACTCAGGAGGCGTACGTTCACTGTTTTGAAATATCATGGCAGATCAAAACTGTGATCCTAATCGGGATTCGAGACCCCTTCGTCCTTTTGCAGGGAATGTTCTCGCTAGCTTATCTGCGCACTCACTACATACTACCTGCCCTCACAGCTCACACGCTGCTGCAGAGCGCATCATTCGTTCTGGAAACTTTTCCTTAAGTTGTAGCGATGGCGTATCTCCGTAATATCCTTTCCTCCAGACGTGCTGGTGCGGTAGGACTGTAACAAAGATAAGGACCTAAGACGATGTCACCCTCCCTCTCTCCTCCTAAAAGATCTTGTTCAATATTGATGGCACGAAACCCCTCCTCCACCCGCCCTGTTCTCCCCCCTCCCCCCCTCTCTCTTTTTCTCTCTCTCTCTTTCTAAAGCAATAGCATAAGCCTTGTCGTTTGTGCTCTGCACTCCCTATTTAAAAGATCACGTTTGTTTCGGGGCTTTCTCTATAAATAATAACAGCTATATAACAAATTTCTGGTTTATTAACAATGATAATTCGAAGCTTTTTACAATTCGTTTTGTTAACTTTTTCTTGACGATGGTTGTTTCAAAATTATTTTACCATATACTATTTTGTTGAACTTTAAGAGAAAACACACATACAAATAGAGACGTTAATACTCTTACCAGGTGCAGAGACATCCTATAGACAGAGAGAGAAACTATTTACACTAATAATACAGTTCTAGTTTAATAGTTATTCTTCCTTATCGACTATTTAGGTCATACTTTCTTCTTTCTGTATAGTTCTCATTCATTTATGCAATACATAAACTGCAAGGGAAACGATAATAACTGATTTAACTAGCACCACGTGAAGGAAACTCCATCGCCTATCACCTCTCACAAACACACAAGCAGTCACACAGGCATGCACACAGAAGATTTTTTCTCCATTCCATTTATGCAATACAATCGCACATATACAATGCAGTCAGTTAACCCAGGCCAACAAATGCACACAGACATCTGCTATAAATACCCATCCACACTTACTCAGGTGAACAGAGTGAGGTTAGGCGGTACCAGTTCTTTCTCCACACAGAAACCATTTGTCGCCATTGGATGACGACTAACTTTCAGCTGTGATACTGTACGTCCGGTGATCAAACGACTACTTTGCACACCAAGTGCCCATGTTGAGGGAGACATTCGGGATACTGCTCACAAAAACAATCGGGGACTCCTTGTAATCCTCGATCATTGCAACCGTTGAGGTCAGCGGGCCCAAAACCGAGGCACTGCTGAAAGTTTCTGCATTGGGTGACGTATGTATTATTATCCCCCAGAATTGCTATCAGAGATGGAATCACTGGAAAGGTCTAGTCACTCTGGGAATAGCAGCAAATCACCGTGTGCACCATGAAAATTGTTAGGATGTACTAATTCTGCCTCCACAACATGTACGTCACCATAGTTCGCACCCACTTCTTAGAACTTATCCAGTGTAGTATTTCCTTGTTGAAGAGTCACTGTAATCTTCCCTTTCCTAGAAATTGTTGTATGGAATTCCAGAATAAGTTGTTTACACCCAAGTAGAGGGTGTATCGTAAATCGTCAGATGCCATGTACGAATAATTTCTCAATCACGGATTATTTGCCTTGATGTACCCAAATATACATTAACAAAGTCCCCCACGATTACAACATTGAGAAACTATCAGCATATCAACTTCAGTCAGCTGTTCAATGCTGATACATGTCCTTTCTAATAATGTGTCCCAGTTAATCCAGGCATGATATAATAGCAGGCAGGATCCAGAGCGTACGTGTACATGTTTACGCTCTGCAATTTTTCGAAAATACCCACGAGCAACCATGCGTCTGTACCCATGTACAATCTAACATGTTCCCCTAAACTCAGGGTAGCCAACGCCTACTAAACATTTCCCACATACCAACATCCGTTATATCAGTGCCTGTAAATTTATCGCTGAATGTTGCTATGCCAGTGTGTTTTTATTGAGTCTCCCTTTCGAATCCAGGTAGCATCTCTAGTGATGTGCACGTTCTCCTGACACATTATCTTGACAAGTTTTTGAAGAGGTACATGCATAAAATGTAGAGAATCCTGGAAGTGGAGCATAGCGTTTCTGCGGACTCGTTTGGAGAATGAGATGTATTTTTCAATGGTATCACGCAGGTCACTAACCTCATCACTTCTCAAAAAGAAATAGCTGAAGTGCTCAAAAAGGAAGTGGGTATCATACCAACCCAAATTGTAAAAGTAAACGGGCATGTGTCGTGGCAGTTGGTATTTCAAGTTGCATGCATTATGCGCTTCACTGTGGAACTTCACTGTCAGATGACAGTGGTACCAGGGAAGGTGAAATTGTTGTACAACTGCTGAACGCTAGTGAGACTAAGGCTCAGGACGCACCATGGCAGGTTGGGCAGAGGTAACCTGTATGGGATAGTTCAGGTAAAAAGGTGAGCAGATTCGTCAGAAATGAGCAAATTCCAAAACCGTGAATCTGGATGGCTGTTTCTCGCATGGCCTTTGTGTAGGAGGTGCACCAAAAATGGCAGAGTGACAGACAAGCCGATGAATGGTTTCTTACAACTCTTTGAAAATCTGTAATAGTTTACAGTTAAGCATTGAAGCACAGCTGAATACATTCGCGATCTTGGGAGGATGAGGCGCATTCGAGGACACAAAATGTTTTCAATATCTTTAAGAGTACAGACAGTATTTGACAGAGACTAAACATTTTCACACTGAACTTCTGAATTAATAACTTTTAGCTGTTTTGGTGTGACTACATCAAACAATACGTCAGATGATAGCATTGCATGGTCGCTGACATCCGTAAAAGCCCCTCATTTTCCTTGACTTAAGACGTCTTTTATATCTTTTTTTAAATTATGTAAATATTTCACAGAACATTTTATTCTCCCCAGTTACACAGAAAATTAATACAGCATGAATAGCTTACATATTGTCATACTTGTCCAGTCATTTAATGACCAATTTACTATTTTGCCATGAACTTTTATTTAAATGGTGATTGTAAGTGCTGATAAAGAACGATGGTAAATTAAGAAGTGCGCAAACACTTGCGTTATCTGACACCAAAAAGTGGCAATAACGTTCTTGACAAGTAGGCTAAACATATTTAATAAATATATTTAACAACAATCTGTTGTTATTTATTATGAATGCATTTGTGCAAGAATCTTGGCTTATTTATTTATGAAAAAACCATGATTTATAATTACTATGAATGATCTGAGTGTTGTCGAATATTTATAACATTTCTTTATTGCAATATTGTTGTAATATTAAACATAGCTACGATTCTGCAACTGTATAAATTTGAAGAGGTTGAAAAAATCAGCCAAGTAGTTGCAAACTTTGTCCTAAACACGTATGCAAAAGGTGACAAACAATATCAGTAAAAGATAAATATTTGAGAGGTGGTAAATTATATCAGTCCAAGTTGAGTGGTTCTTGTCATATGCAAAATCGATGTAGAAACTAGAAACATCACATGCCATGGCTTAAGACAGCAGAAGCTTACATTAAGCGTCTGTCCGAACAGATGCACAAATGTATTCGCCACTGGTAAAGGCTCTTCTCTACATAAAGTTATGGCAGGAGTCCAAAGAATGAAATATTTGCATGACGTAAGTATTCACCATGCCAGAGACAAAGTTCAACTGTATGAAGGTACAGGCTCATGGGATGTAGAGGGCGCTAAATACATACGCGTAAAAACTACGCCTTGCTCGTGTTAGGTAGAAACATTTTATATTAAAGTAAGAACGAAAAATTCTTCTACAAGCCTACTAATAATCCAATAAATCTAGACGTACAGATTACGAAGAAGATATCTAGTAGATTTACTGACAGAGAATACTAAAATTCAGCGTGCATTGTTACCAATATATGGGGAAAGAAGAGCAAATACGAGATAAAACAACGTCACTAAAAGGAGAAACCAAATATGAGCTAAAACAGCGTCAGTAAAAAGAAAAACGCTACGTAATCCTAACCTATAAAAGAAAAATTGAAATGCACTGGGCCGTGTGCACATGCGAGTAAGGACTGCGTGTTGCTGGTGTTAAGTAAAGTAATTTCACATTAAAGCAAAATGACAATCTCTTGTGGAAGACCAGTAATAGATGCAATAATTCTTGAGGTATACATTATACACAAAATTATCTGTAAAAAATTTTTGTAGCAGAGTGATACTTCTCGTAAATTTAACGTGCAGAAGATAATAATTCCATTATAAAAGATTAGTTCTGCTACAAACAATTTTTTCGAAATCATACTGCAGAAGAATGTGCTGAAAAGGCCACGATAAATGAAACCCAGCGATGTGAAATGTAAGTAGCTCAAAAGTATAGAAAAGATATTTTGAGGAAACGACATATTGGCCGATGTTAGAGGAGATCGGTAAAAACGTATTATGTGACCGTAAGCAGCAGTTTAAAGCCGCCAAGAAAGTGTTTCCTCGCGAGCTGCAACTGATCGTTCAAAATTTTACCGTCTTTCTCAGCAAGATGTTTATAAATTTCAAGTTCTTTTAATATATCCAACTTCCAGCCTTTTATTTTCTTACGTAAAATTAGGGTTTCTTATAATTCCCTCGGAGAAGGGTCTGAAATAATTAAATGTTCAGCAAAAGAAGAATTATGAACATTTCCCCCTTTCTTACCTAATAGGTGTTCCTTATATCTGGCTTTAATAGCCCTACCAGTCTGTCTATATAATAACTAGGACAATTTTTACACTGGACTCGCACTCGGGAGGACGATGGTTCAATTCCGTGTCTACCCATCGTGATTTTGGTTTTCCATGGTTTCCTAAATCGCTCCAGACAAATACTGGGGTGGTTCCTTTGACAGGGCGTGACAGACTTCCTTCCCCGACCTTCTCTAATCCACTGTTTGGTATCTTCCCACAAACAACCCAACCGAACAATATTTACAGACGATTTTATGAACACCTGAATTTGTTAAAAGATCTTTCTTAGTTTTTAATATACGTACAGAATTTTCCTTGAAAGTACTGTTAGTAGAGAAGGTAACTTTAGACGCGTATTTTCTAGTCAGAAGACAGCCAATCCTGCAAGACAAAGAAAATATAGGTCACCATTTACATTTTTAATCTCTTTTGTAAATTTAATTTTCTGATGGAAGCTGTTAAAGGTATTGAATAATGAATCTAATTCTTGGTCAGTACCATCAAATGAAAAATTAAGTCGCCTACATAATGCATATAAGGCTGTAGTTCACTCATTAATCCTGCTTTGATTTTGAAGAAGCCATCTTGAACGTAGTTTATGAAAAAGGCAGCTAGGATGCCAGCTAAGGGATTGCCCATCGCAAGGCGAAAGAATTGAACATACAGTTTACTGTTAAAAGTAAAATAATCGTATTTGAAAATTATCTTTAACAACCTCGTCATTTCTGTAATATGTATCTAAGTTAACTTTTTTGTGGAGTAATAAGTTCTTTTCAGTGATTTCAGTTGTCACGTCAATAGCGACGTTCGTATAAGGGCTTGTAATGTCAATGCGCAACAACGTAGTATGAGGAGTGCACTTGAGCGTATTCACTTTACTAATCAGATCCTGCCTATTTTTAACGGAAAGATTACTGTCAAAAGCAAACGGCTCCTTGAGTTTATTTTGTAAGTACCTAGGTAACTTGTGGTGAGCACTCCCTATACTATTTTTGATTGGTGTGGTTCTTATGAAGCTGAATCTGGCTTCTTAAAATGGGTGGCTTTGAATTCATGTTTACCAACAATTTTTTCTGAATTTTCCTGAACATGCTTTCAGTATTATTTAAACAGTTTCCACTTCCTTTTTGCAGGTTAGAGTGGGATCTGTACTATTTTTGGTGATGCCATTTACCTCAAATTAATTGCAAAGTTTTATCTACATACTCATTTTTGTACGCCATGAAAACTGTTTAAATTTACGATTAACGTTATTAAGCACTCTCCTTTCTTTATTGCAAATGTTACTCATAGCTACCATTTCTTTTCCATAATTTTGTTACATTCGTGGGATATCCTAAATCGTTGGGCCTTATCTGCTTTAGCAATGTCTAGACCAATTTTAAGGTCTACCATAAAGTTGTCTATTACCATAGATTCACTAACCCTAGTACATTGTACTTTAAACCTTTTTGTAAAATTAGGCCTTCTTCCTCTGGAAAATTAACTTCTGTTTATTTGAAGACGAGAAAACTTAAGAACGATTTATTTTTGGTGGGGCCTATCTTCAGCCAGTAGCAAAACACTAGGCAGTGAAGTAGAACTGGGACTTTTCGAATGAAGAGTTCAAGGGAGCGATTCTGGATACTGAGTTGTTCGTTCTAGAAGAATGCAAACCATCCTATGAAAACATGTGACATTCGTTCATGTCAGTGATAGAATCTTGACAGTGGAGGGTCACTATTATAGTTTAATTTCTCTAACATTTTCTGCTTGTATTAAATAACAGTATGAGTTTCTACTCATTACATCAAGTGCGTTAATTTTTAAATCATATTGTTAGACCGTGAACTGTTTTGAGCCAGTGAATATTTCATGAATTGTGATTACAAATTGGACTTTCTTTTCACACCTCTTTGATGACTATTTAATTTGGAGATTTTGCCACCATTCTCGCAGAGCTCTCAACGTATAATGAATTTTAATTGAATGTCATAAGACCACTTCCCTTTTATCTGAGATGTCCTTTCTTTTTTAGCCGACCGTAGTGACCGCTACGGTCAAAGGTTCGAATCCTGCCTCGGGCATAAATGTGTGTGATGTCCTTAGGTTAGTTAGGTTTAAGTAGTTCTAAGTTCTAGGGGACTGATGACCTCAGAAGTTGAGTCCCATAGTGCTCAGAGCCATTTTAACCATTTTTTGTCCTTTTTTGAATACACATTTTTCAGTATAAATTTTCAGTCATTTACATCAATTACACACATTAGAATAGAACCCTTGTTATTAAATTATAATGAATAGATCTTTGACTGCTGGTTCAGAGGTGCAGGTTATTATTTCCACCGAATTAGCTGAATGGCAATAAAGCACTTATGCATGGCTCGACCCTATGACTGCATCAAGCTATTATCCGCAAACAGCACAGTGCATAGCTAAAGTACCTCAATTACAAGCAACTTCAGGTAAAGATACAACTGGTTTGCTTGTATGAGATGTTGTTTCGAAGAGAAAAAAACTAGTATTAACCATTAGGTAGCATTGCAACTGGAATCATATGAGTATACAACTTGATATGTACATGCACTTCGAACACGCCATTCTGTGAAGGTACTTGGGAGGCTGAGGAGTCACCTTCACAGTGTGCCATAGGAGCTAGGAGCAAACCTAAATTAACATATGTTAGAAAAGAAGCAGTGCTCCTGGTAGTGGACATTCTTAAACTTTAGGAACTTGTTTTTCTCAGTAAGCATTTTCAACATGTACTAATTTCTGGCGAGAGCAATCAGTTAGATACCTTGACAAATACTTGCTTGTAGTAAGTAGGCATCTAAACCAAAATGCTACTTATGAGCATCTTTACGTAACTTGGCAGAAAGAAGCAGGACTTGTCTTTGTATTGCTGTGTCTCACCCTGATGAAAAAACGATCTATGTGTATTGTGCACTGACTGGCTACTTTGCAAAAATATAGGGGTCTGACTAACTTATGTTACACATTGTTCTTTTTGTTCCTCACATAACGCTCTTTGTGTTCGTCTGGTTTGCTTTCATCTATTGCCAAGCGATAAACGTGTACTGAATTATCTGAATTATGCCTCTCATATTTTGGTAGGTCCTGGAGTCAACTGGGGAATAAGGAGCCACTTAAGTTATAATTCATACAAACATTAGAGTTTAATATGTACTTGTGTGATGTGCATCTTTCAAGTAATTGCTATTGCAAGACAGAAGTGACCATGCAAAACAGAATTCACCATCCTAGCAATATTTCGGATATTAATACATGCTTTTCTAGTGACAATATCTTGTGGACTGAAGTAAAACTGGACTCCCAGTTTATGGGATCATAGACATGCAACGACACATTGAAGTGGTGTACATGGCTGAATGCCTTAATGGGCCATATTTCCTGCATTCCGGAAAAATGATCCAGTGTGACAGTCGTTGAAAAGTTTTGAGCCAAACTGCAATTGCATCGACCACAATTTTACATAATTATACCCCAAATATACAGGCAATGATCTTTACTTCAACACCATCGCTACCACATTTTAGAGGGGTGTGTGAGCTCACAGCATAGAACTATACTATACTTAATGGCAGATTAGTGCAGATCGTTGGGAACTTCCCTCTCTAAAATGCGCTCAAATGCAACATGGATTTGGTAGGGTCTCAGTACCCTGCAATAGATTAGTCGATGTGGTCTTGTGAAATATGGTCCCTCAAAGCCACAACCACAGAGGAGTACAAAATCGGCATGTGGTTTGGCTGGTTCTCATTAACGGGACGGGCTGGAAGGCTGCAGCTATGTTCATGGCGATGTAGAGATGGTCCAGGACGATGCCAATATGGCGCTCACAGTATCAAACACAATGGGGCTGACAGTCTGTAGCAGGATGAAGGGTTAAAGTGAGACAAACGAGGCACTGTTGGACATGGCGAATACATCACAGACAGACTGGTCTATAGTAAAAGCACATTCAACGGGTCTGGTCATGGTATTGTTGGCAGAAGTCTGCCTCCAGACAGTTCCTGTACTTCCGCAAAGGAAAATCAGGAAACTATATTTATAAGTAGCTTGTACGTAACTATTCTGAAAACATACATTCTATTCAGATGTCTATAATGATAATGATTGTACTCACGCTAACAATCATCAGCCTCATGACTGGTAAAATATACATGACTGGTAAAATATCTCGTTATGTAGTGGCGTAATGCCCTTAGCAGTCTTTCCATATCATTGTCATTATCCTTTTCAATGTTGTCATCGAGTGCACACCAACAAACAAACACCTGTGCAATGCATGCAAGCATGTAAATTATTATCATCGTAGAAGAGAAACAATAGTTAGGTACTGCTACTTACATATAAGCCCTCTGACAATTTGCACCATTCCCGATAAACTCGCACTGGAAAAAGCCATGGGTCATTCAGGTTAACTCCACAACTGTGCTGACGATTCAACAACCCATGGCCATACCGTCATCGACAGCACCTAGAGAGAAACAAGAATATCTCGTTATTAATGCATGCAAGCACATGTTAATATTATAGAAGAAATAGCACTTGCTACATATGTATTCATATTCATTCGTTAATGGTGGGAATATGTAAAACACCGACAGGAAGAAGATGCTGTGATGCAAATGATTAGCTTTTTAGAGCATTCACACAAGGTTGGCACCGGTGACGACACCTTCAACGCGATATGTGGAGATATGCTCAGAGATTTGTGTCATTATCATATACCTTATAACACACGTCTATAAAATTGTGCAAGTCTCCCAGAAACAAATGACAGCATCCTATTAGAATCGCGTGTATGTTTATCTATATTTGAATTACTAACACCAGTTATATAGCCAAATTTCTATAGACTGAGTCAAGCCCGTGGAACTAATGCTTCAGGCGTGATCAGTGCTCTGTGTTTCTATGAAAGCAGGCCACAGGTGTACAAAAATGAGAGAAGATATATTTGTAGGCCCTCAAATAAGCAATATCATTATCGACAGCTACTTCCAAACTTTACTGACTGATCCTGAAAGACATGGACGAGTACGATTCAAGGTAGTCGTAAACTGTCTTGGATGTAATGCAGGAGTCTGACAGTGCTCAGTGACAGCTGCATTGTAACATATCAAACAAAATTCTCGTCCTCGATTCACAGCCTGGCTTCTGACCCATAAATCTAACAATCGAAGGCCACGATTTTGGGATGACAGATTAATTCAATCTTTCCACACCTTTAGTAGGATATTAAAACAACATAATATGCAAGTAGTAAGGTGCGTTAATCTGGCGATTCCTTGAAAATCACAACAGGAGTTTCTGTTACGTAACTGATGTATCCGTAGGAAGTCCCTTCTTACTGCCGGCTCCTTCGCACGCATACACCTAACACATAATAACCGCGTAAAAGTTCTGTTGCCAATTTCTCTGAATTGCCAGACTAGTGCACCTTACTATTTTCACATGATGTTGTTTTAATGGCCTGCTAAAGGTGTACAATGTTTGGTGTAAGTCCGTGATCGCAACGTCGTGGCCTCCGCTTGTGAGTTCTGTCATCAATGACCATGGTGAGCGTTTCCATCTGGATCTTCGGGGAGGTTTATTAAGTGCAGTCTGTTGCCCGAATACTGCTGAACGCTTCTGCCCAAAGTGCACAGCCAATACATTCGAACGAAACACCCCTTAGAGTAAAGGAGGATAATCCATACGACTATATAGTTATTTTTTATGTATTTTGTATGAAGCAACGTATATTAGTTCTCCATTTATGATTTTGTGAAAATACTTGTTGCTTGTCGTTTGCCTTGATGTAACTCTACATGGGAGGCAGATATCGCACTTCTCAAGGTGAAAGAAAGAGGGAAATTTTTTCTGTATTATAAATGAGCATGTCTCAGTTGATTTAGAAAGAGTACTGTATCCCAATATATCCTTAGATTGTCTTTCTTTATTTCTCAGTGTATTTACCGCCATCTGCATCTTATGATTCAACATAATTTGCTCTTGAGTGTGTCATGTGACGGAGGGCCCTGATATCTGGGTATCTGGCCAAGTATTTTACAGTTCCCAGCAACTGCCCTAGACTGTTGCAGAACAAATTAATTGGGGAAGCGAAATATGCCCGAAATCGGCTGCTGCAGAAATTTAATTACTTCATGCATTCTCTGTCCAGAGAGCTACGTGTAAGCAGACGACTGAAAACAGAGAATCAGAGAGAGAATAATATGATAGCTCTCAACCACAGCTTTTCCACAGTGCGCGTGAGAGAAAGCTGAATCTGCGTGCCATTCTGCAATAAAACGAGCAAACAGAAGCTGCAATAGTGGGAGGAGTAGGGGTGGCGGCTGTTGGCCGTACGCAGTAACGAATGAAAACGTGTGCAGTGGCATAAAATGCTGTGATGGGCAGTATATTGTTAGATGAGTGATATATTAGAACGCCTCATCCTCCTTTTTGTTACATTTATTCGTGTTAATGGGCATTACTGTGTTATACACTATTAGCCATTAAAATTGCTACACCGACAGGAAGAAGATGCTGTGATGCAAATGATTAGCTTTTCAGAACATTCACACAAGGTTGGCACCGGTGATGACACCTTCAACGCGCTGACATGAGGAAATGTTCCAACCGATTTCTCATACATGAACAGCAGTTGACCGGCGTTGCCAGGTGAAGCGTTGTTGTGATGCCTCGTGTAAGGAGGAGAAATGCGTACCATCACGTTTCCGACTTTGATAAAGGTCGGATTGTAGCCCACCGCGATTTCGGTTTATCGTATCGCGGCATTGCTGCTCGCGTTGGTCGAGATCCAATGACTGTTAGCAGAATATGGAATCGGTGGGTTCAGGAGGGTAATACGGAACGCCATCCTGGATCCCAACGGCCTCGTACCACTAGCAGTCGAGATGACAGGCATTTTATCCGCATGGCTGTAACGGATCGTGCAGCCACGTCTCGGTCACTGAGTCAACAGATGGGTACGTTTGCAAGACAACAACCATCTGCACAACGACGTTTGCAGCAGCGTGGACTATCAGCTCGGAGACCATGGCTGCGGTTACCCTTGACGCTGCATCACAGACAGGAGCGCCTGGGATGATGTACTCAACAACGAACCTGGATGCACGAATGGCAAAACATTTTTTAGGATGAATCCAGTTTCTGTTTACATCATGATGGTCGCTTCCGTGTTTGGCGACATCGCGGTGAACGCAAATTGGAAGCGTATAGTTCGTCATCGCCATACTGGCGTATCACCCGGTGTGATGGTATGGAGTGACATTGGTTACACGTCTCGGTGACCTCTTGTTCGCATTGGCGGCACTTTGAACAGTGGACGTTACATTTCAGATGTTTTACTACCCGTGGCTCTACCCTTCATTCGATCCCTGTAAAACCCTACATCTCAGCAGGATAATGCGCGACCGCATATTGCAGGTTCTATATGGGCCTTTCTGGATACAGAAAATGTTCGACTGCTGCCCTGGCCATCACATTCTCCAGATTTCTCACCAACTGAAAACGTCTGGTCAATGGTGGCCGAGCAACTGGCTCGTCACAATACACCAGTCACTACTCTTGATGAACTATGGTATCGTGTTGAAGCTGTACCTGTACACGCCATCCAAGCTCAGTTTGACTCAATGCCCAGGCGTATGAAGGCCGTTATTACGGCCAGAAGTGGTTGTTCTGGGTACTGATTTCTGAGGATCTATGCACCCAAATTGTGTGAAAATGTTATCACATGTCAGTTCCAGTTTAATATATTTGTCGAGCGAATACCCGTTTAACATCTGCATTTCTTCTTGGTGTAGCAATTTTAATGGCCAGTAGTGTACTTTCATGAGGTACCTATTAATATTGCCTATGATTTTGGCTACAGTACAGCCCCTAAAACGTATCTGACGTTGATGTAGTATTAATTCATTTAAGGACGAGGCTACAACTAGGCTGTGGCCGTGTTGAAGACTTTGTTTTCTCCCTACATCCCTGTGGATTAGATGTGTTTACAGTATTTTTGTGTACTTATGTACAAAAAAACGCAATTTGTTGTTTTACTATTTTTTTATTTCTTTTGTAGGTCTAATTTAGAAAAAGTGTTTAGACAAAGATAGTTTATGAAACGAACATAACAATATACGCTGAAGCGACAAAGAAACTGGTATAGGCATGCGTATACAAATACAGAGATTTCTAAACTGGCATAATACGGCGCGGCTGTCGGCAACGCCTGTATAAGACAACAAGTGTCTGGCGCAGTTGTTAGATGGGTTACTGCTGCTATAATTGCAGGTTATCAAGTTTAGTCTGAACATGGTATTATAATCGGGACAAGAACGAAAGGACACAGCATCTCCGAGGTAGTGATGAGATGGGGATTTTAAGACCGTTGCACGAGTGTATCGTGAGTATCAGGAATCCGGTAAAACATCAGATCTCCGGCATCACTGCAGCCGGAAAATGATTCTGCAGGAATGGCGCCAACGACGACTGAAGAGAATTGTGACAACAGTGCAACCCTTCCGCTGTAGATTTCAATGCAGGGCCATTAGCGTCCGAACCATTCAACGAAACATCACCGATATGGGCTTTCGAAGCCGAAGGTCCACTACTGTAACGTTGATGACTGGACAACGCTTTAAACCTCGCTTGGGTCCATCAACACCGACATTAGAGTGTCTATGACTGGAAACATATTTCCTGGTAGGACTAGTCTCGTTTCAAATTGTGTCGAGCCGATGGACGTGTACAGGTATGGAGATAACCTCATGAATCCATGGACCAGGTATGACGGGAGGGGAATGTTCAACCTGGTGGTGGCTCTGTAATGGTGTGTTACGTGTGCAGTTGACAGGTGATACGTACGTATGCTTCCTGTCTGGTCACCTGCCACAATTCACGTCCACTGTGCATTCCGACGGACTTGGACAGTTCCAGCAGGACAATGCATCACCCCACACGTCTAGAATCGTTACAGAGAGGTTTCAGGAACATTCTTCTAAGTTTAAACACTTTCGCTGGCCAGGAAACTCCACAGACATGAACATTATTGAGCATATCTGGGATTCCTTGGAACGTGCTTTATAGAAGAGATCTCCACTCCTTCGCATTCTTACGGTTTTATGGACGGGCCTGCAGGATAATGATGTCAGGTCCCTCCAGCACTACTTCAGACATCAGTCGAGTCCATGCCACGTCGTGTTGCAGCACTTCTGCGTACTCCTGAGGGTCCTACACGATATTAGGCAGGTGTACCAGTTTCTTTGGTTCTTCAGTGTAAATACAACATGTGATAGCACCGTTACAAATAGCTTTGCTTTAATAAGTAAATTTGGCAGATTTTGTTCTTAACTGTGTTGGACGCAGATACCTAGTTATTGGCTTCTGGAGTGAGATTCGTTAATTTCTCTTCTCTAAGACTGACCTGTGAGAGCGCGGTGACAGACCTGGATGGCCTCATCGCTAAGTATACGGACTAGCTCATGACTCCCTGCTGGGCTGCTGGTTCTCAGAAGTGTTACGGCAACACGCTGGCCAGTGTCCTTTGTCTGCAGGTCAGCATAGGCCTTGGAAGCTACAGCAGAGCGATCTCAGGGCCGCTGAGCATTGCTGGCGTGGCGATTCTGCGTTTCCTGCCAGCGGTTGCAAACAAACGTCACCGACATTTTGCCGTTTCCAGTGTACAAAGCTCCAGAATCGCACCGTTCAGATGGTCTCAGCCAATCTGAAGGATCTTCAGCATAGACCCTGGGGCGTGAACGTCTGAACAATGAGCGACACTGCATATACGGTTTACGAATGTTTGGCCCATGAAAAGGCATACTGTGAGCGTTACTGGAGAACTTTTGGAAGGCTTCCACTCCGTCTTGGCGTGTCTAGAGTAATTCTCGATCGCCACTGCCGATAAAGTTGTGAATCCTCCCCTCGAAGCTGCGAGGAACTCGAGTAAGTCGAGAGACGCTGCTGAAACACGTGACTGTGAGGTCATATCGAGAGACCCAGTAGCACCATGTCGCCAAATTGCGCAATTTTCACTGTACCTTTCGAGTAAGCGTCGTTTTGTAGCGCTAGTGCTGCCTTTGCTCTGAACAGTTTAGATATTTTCATGTGACGTAGTAACAGTTTTCATAGTTTTCGGATTTTTTCTTTTACAGTGTGCAGCGCGGTAAGTTGCTGATTTTGGAGTGAAATAAAAAAAATTAACACTTAAATACTTACATTTTTCTCGTATTGGACAATAATGGAAGTTTCTAATTACATGGTTTAAACAGTGTATCTGGCAAATGTCTACCTTCACAATCCACACTCTGCTGCAGTTGGTTTCTGAAATTCTCGTGCACTCTTTCAAGCAAGTCTTCTGGTATTCTCGCAATTTCAGCTTCAGTATTGTTTTGTAGCCCTTCCAGGGTGTTGGGACGGTTTCAGTACACCTTTGATTTCAGATAACCCTAAAGAAAAAAATCGCATGGGGCGAAGTCCGGTGATCGTGTGGACCAGTTGAGATCCCCCATCCCCGAGATAAGCCTTCCAGGGAATGTCAGCCTCAAAAAATTCATGGTAATGCCCGCTCTGTGTGCAGTGGCACCGTCTTTTTGAAACCACGTATCCTCTAATTGCATTGCCTCGAGAGCAGGCTGGAAGAACTCTTGCAGCATAGTAAAGTAACGATCCGAATTCACAGTTACAGCATGACGGTTTTCCCGTAAAAAGTAAGGGCGAATGATGCCTACTCGTGACATGGCGCCCACACAGTGACGCGATCTGGTTGCAAGCGCCTCCTGAGAATTTGCCTGGGGTTCATGTCGCTCCAGTGCTACATATTCTGTTTGTTTATACATCCACTGTGGTGGAAATGTGTCTCTTCAGAAAAGAACACGTTTGCGTCACACGGCATGGTTGCCAGAGCGTCTTCACAATATGTTCTTCCTATTACAAAAGTCCGTACTGACAACTACTGGACCAAGCACATTTTATACTGGTGAAAATTCAGTTCATTATAAAGACTCCGGTGGAGAGAACTTCTCGAAATGCCAAGAGCAAGTGCGTGTTTCCGAGCTGAGGGTTTCGGAGATTGCAGTAGTGCTGCTCTAGCACGTTCCACAATTTGTGGCGTTGTAACGCTTCTCTCAGGTTCTCCTCGTACGGATGTCATATACCATGTTTCCAGAATGAGATTTTCACTCTGCAGCGGAGTGTGCGCTGATATGAAACTTCCTGGCAGATTAAAACTGTGTGCCCGACCGAGACTCGAACTCGGGACCTTTGCCTTTCGCGGGCAAGTGCTCTACCAACTGAGCTACCGAAGCACGACTCACGTCCGATACTCACAGCTTTACTTCTGCCAGTATCCGTCTCCTACCTTCCAAACTTTACAGAAGCTCTTCTGCGAAACTTGCAGAACTAGCACTCCTGAAAGAAAGGATACTGCGGAGACATGGCTTAGCCACAGCCTGGGGGATGTTTCCAGAATGAGATTTTCACTCTGCAAAGGTCCCGAGTTCGAGTCTCGGTCGGGCACACAGTTTTAATCTGCCAGGAAGTTTCATATCAGCGCACACTCCGCTGCAGAGTGAAAATCTCATTCTGGAAACATCCCCCAGGCTGTGGCTAAGCCATGTCTCCGCAGTATCCTTTCTTTCAGGAGTGCTAGTTCTGCAAGTTTCGCAGAAGAGCTTCTGTAAAGTTTGGAAGGTAGGAGACGGATACTGGCAGAAGTAAAGCTGTGAGTACCGGACGTGAGTCGTGCTTCGGTAGCTCAGTTGGTAGAGCACTTGCCCGTGAAAGGCAAAGGTCCCGAGTTCGAGTCTCGGTCGGGCACACAGTTTTAATCTGCCAGGAAGTTTCATATACCATGTTGTTCTGAATGTATTTACACAGTTAAAAATCGATTGCCGTCCAGGAACATGTCAGCGTGGGGTACTGCAAATGGCAAACGAAAAGTATACTGCGCTGCAATAATCGAGTGTGAATTCGAGAAATACTCTTCAACATGAAATGAGCGCTCCTTACGTGTTGACTGTATTTTCGCAACTGAACAACACTTTAATAGAAACCTTCCCTCGGTCACTGTAAACTACATCCACTCTCCCCTCTGTTCGACCAACAGTGCCGCCACAACGTGAATTCTAGAAAAGTAATTTACTGGGCTCCACCCTGTGCTTGTACCGTAAAACCTTGCTTTTTGCCAGATGTCATAATTCTATGCCAACAGGAGATAGCTTATAAGTTTAGATTAGGGATTTTCCGAGTATCTGCCGGCCGTTGTGGCCGTGCGGTTCTAGGCGCTTCAGTCTGGAACCGCGAGACCGCTACGGTCGCAGGTTCGAATCCTGCCCCGGGCATGGATGTGTGTGATGTCCTTCGGTTTAAGTAGTTCTAAGTTCTAAGCGACTGATGACCTCAGATGTAAAGTCCCATAGTGCTATTTGAGCCATTTCTTTCCTTGTATCAGAATGTGTGACATTAATGACCGTAAATTTTGATTGCATTGACGTAGCAGCTTACATTATTTACACCGCCCTGGGCCCTGGGCCATACTAAGTGGCATAAAGTTCAACTTTACACGTCTGTCCCTTCGTAAGAAAATGCTTTCTCAACAGTCGGACGGACAGACAGCTAAGTGATCCTATAACGGTTCTGCTTTTACCGATTGGCGTACGGAACCATAAACGGTCTCCATATCAATGTTATTGGACGATTATTTCAACACAGTAACCGTTCATATTATTGCCAGAAATAGTTAATGAATTACTCTGGAGCAAAGAGCATTCCATTGGTTCGACCCTATTTGCATGGTTGGACAGCAACACTGTGGATCGAGTCCAGACGCGCAAAATGTATGGTGAATGGAGCACGTTATACGGTTCGCTCATACGAAAGAATTCTCGTTAGTACGATCTCATCTCTATTGAATTCGGTAGCCTCGTGGGTGCACTCATGGTCTCATTTCCATTTTTCTTCTTTTATTTTCCTGATTCGCTACGATAACAAGCTGCAACTTTCTGTCGCCGAATACTGAAGTGATAACTTGGCGCTGTTCGTACGGTAAGACGAGAAATATCATCCGATGTTGTTCGTGAGAAATTTTTAAATTGTTTATTGATTTATTTGCAACTCAAGTTTCGTATGACCAAATTAATGCAAATTAAGGAGCAAACCTCCATGGTCATTGAACGTGTCAGCACATGAAACTACAACATAGAAGTAATAACAGATTAAAATAAAATGTTTATCAACCCAAAAACAGTCTAGCCATAAGTTTAAGTAAACGCAGTCAACAATATAACATAAGAATGAGCTGATTTTTCAAGGGACTACTCAATAGAATAGGGGTGACCCATGAGGAGACTCTTCACCTTCGATTTGAAAGCGCGTGGATTATTGCTAAGATTTTTGTATTGTTGTGGTAGCTTGTTGAAAATGGATGCAGCAGTATACTGCACACTTTTCTCCACAGGAGTTAAGGAAGTCCGATCCCAATGTACATTGGATTCCGGCGGAGTATTAAGTGAGTGAAAGCTGCTTATTCTTGAGAATGAGCCGATATTTTTAACAAGAAATGACAGTAAGGAATATATATATTGAGAGGCCTATGTCAAAATAAAAAGACAAGGTGAATAGGGGTCAACAAGAGGTCCGCAAACTTACGCCACTTGTTGCCCTAACCGCTCGTTTCTGAGCCAAAATTATCCCTCTAAAATGAGAATAGTTACCCCAAAATATAAAACCGTACGACATAAGCGAATGAAAATAAGAAAAGTAGACTAATTTCCGTGTCGAACGATCACTTACTTCAGATACCGTTCGGATAGTAAAAATGGCAGCATTAAGTCAACGTGAGCTTTCCAGGACAGTTTACTATTTTTCTGAACACCTAGAAAATTGAACTGTTCATTTTCACTAATCATATGCCCATTCTGTGAAACTGAAACGTTGGGTTTTATTGAATTGTTTGTTAGAAACTGTAAAAACTGACTCTTACTGTGATTCAGTGTAAGTTTATTTTCTACAAGCCATGAACTTGTCATGAACTACACTATATGAAACCAAGCCAATGTCAGACGCAACATTCTTTATGGGCAAGCTAGTGTCATCAGCAAACAGAAATATTCTAGAGTTACCTGTACTATAAGAGGGCATATTATATATATAAACAATGATCCATGGAGCACCCCCTTTGTGACTGTACCCCACTCAGACACCACATCACAGCCATTCTCAACACTGAATAATTACTTTTTGCTGTGTGTTGTTAAAGTAAGATTTGAACCAATTGTGAGCTACTTCCCATATTCGGTAATGGTCCAACTTCTGGAGCAACATTTTGTGATCAACACAGTCAAACGCTTTACTTAAATCAAAGAATATGCCTAGCGTTCGAAACCTTTCATTTAACACATCCAGTACCTCACAGAGAAAGGAAAATGTAGCATTTTCACCTGTTGAACGACTTCTAAAGCCGAACTGTAAATTTGATAGAAAATTATGTGATGTAAAATGTTCAGTTATCCTTACGTACACAGACTTTTCAATGACCTTAGCAAACACTCATGGCATAGAAATAGTTGTAAAATTGTCTATACTTTTCTTTCTCTCTTTTTATAAAGCGGCTTTATTATTGAGTACTATAATCGTTCAGGAAACTGACCATTCCTAAAGGACGAATTACAGAACGGCTAACTACAGGGCTAACATGTGCAGTACAGTACTTTAATGTTCTGATAGGCACTGCATCACATCCATGATAGTCCTTACATTTCAGTGATTTAATTGTTTACTCAGTCTCCCCTTTGTCTATATTACAGAGGAGTATTTCAGACATCAATCTTGGAAAGGCATTTGCCAAGAGAGTTAAATGATTCCCAGTAGAAACTAAATTTTTATTTAATACACCAGCAATCTCAGAAAATGATTGTTAAATACAGTATATATATCTGATTTACAAATAACAGAAATATTTTTATTACGAACTGGCTTTGTATCGTCTAATTCGTGCTACTGACCAGATACTTTCTTCACAACTAACTATATAGTTTTAATTTTATCCAGTAAATTAGGTATTCTATTTGCGTACCACATACTCTTTGCCTTCCTAATAACATTTTTGAGTACCTTAGAATACTGTATGTAATGGTATACTGTAGCTTGATTGTATCTACTTCTAACATTTTGATATAATTCCCGATTTGTTCTACATGATATCCTTATCCCCTTTTACTGCTGGTACCCCGTTTAGAACGTTCTAATGGAAAGCAACTATCAAAGAGCGTGAGAAACGTGTTAAGGAAAGCATTATATTTGTCATCTATGTTATTGGAACTATAAACTTCCTGCCACTCTTGTTCCTTGATGGGGCTTTAAAAACTCTCTATTGCCATTGGATTAACTTCAATACATAGTTGGTACTAATATGTGACATTTGTTTGAGTATAAAAGCCCTTTAGTGTTAAAGTTTGTACATCATGGTCTGAAAGGCCATTCACCTTTTTGCTAACGGAATGCCCATCTAGTAATAAAGAATGAACAAAAATATTGCCTATGGCTGTGCTACTGTTCCCCTGTACCCTAGCTGGAAAAATCACAGACTACATCAGATCATGTACAATCGTGTACAATCATATATAAAATTAATGTTGAAATCACCACATATAACTAATTTCTGGTACTTCCTATAAAGTTTAATTAAGATTCCTCTTTAGCTTGAGCAGAAATGCTCTGAAGTCAGAGTTAGGGGACATGTAAACAACAAATATCAGGAGTTTAGTTTCAAAAAAATGGTTCAAATGGTTCTGAGCACTATGGGACTCAACATCTTACGTCATAAGTCCTCTAGAACTTAGAACTACTTAAACCTAACTAACCTAAGGACATCACACACACCCATGCCCGAGGCAGAATTCGAACCTGCGACCGTAGCAGTCTCGCGGTTCCGGACTGCAGCGCCAGAACCGCACGGCCACCGCGGCCGGCAGGAGTTTAGTTTCACTAAATTCAAAATTCAGAATCGGAGAGGAAAGGAATATGTGGAAAACACTGATAAGGAGAAGGGACAGGATGATAGGACACGTGCTAAGACATGAGGGAATGACTTCCATGGTACTAGAGGGAGGTGTAGAGGGCAAAAACTGTAGAGGAAGACAGAGATTGGAATACGTCAAGCAAATAACTGAGGACGTAGGTTGCAAGTGCATTCTGAGATGAAGAGGTTAGCACAGGAAATGAATTCGTGGCGGGCCTCATCAAACCAGTCAGTAGACTGACGAAAAAAAATAAAAATAAAATAAAATAAAATAAAAAATTTTTTAAAAAAATTAAAAAAATAAAATAAAAAATAAAAAAAAATTCAACTGCCCCTGCGCAACATTCAGTTATGTATTCAGTGAAGTGCCGTGATACGTCTATGGACTCAACAATTTCAGAGCCAACATCTACAAGCAGTTCACTAAGTTCGTCTCTAATTCCTATTGTTTTATGATGTAATATGCCCTTGTCTACTTGGTAACATAATGTCTTCGTTACTTGGCAGGTATAACTGTCAGCTGACTTCAGTCTAAAAAAGGTACAGCTGTAACACCAACTACTACAGGAATTTTTCCATAAGTGATCCCACCACCACCCACTACAATGTCGCCTATAGGTTTTGCCGGCCTCCCCTTCCCATATCTATTGAGGTGCAGGCTATGCCTAGTGAAACAAAATCTATTGATAGACTCAAGTGGCACCACTGCAATGTTATCCATGCCCTCTGCCATCAGTGCCTTCTCCAGCCCCATGTTAACGCGCGTAACAGCCTCATTAAGATGGAGCCGGTCATGACGCTGAAACAGTTTCACGAAAGGCATGTTAGTGCCACCAGTTTTAGTAGCTATATTTACCAGGTCAGCAACTACATATTCCCCATCCCTACCAAGACTATTCCCTGCTCCACACACTATCACTACCTGGTCGTCCTTCCTAAAATTTTTACATAACTCTCCTATGCTGTTATTCACCTAAGACCACCCTGCACAATGCTGGTGACCTGGTACGCACTCCCCAACAACCTGACCCACACCTCTACCTTGTGAACTATCTATAAGCAGAACCTTCTTCTTTCTGTTAGACTTTGCAACTGACCTAGGTCTCCTAACTGCTGAGGACTGCAGCGTGTTCCCTACACATACAGCTACAAGAGGCTCCTCTCCACTCAACTTTGACTGATGGTCAAATCTATTTCGTATACGCTAAGTGCAACTGTCTGAATACCTCCTCCTCCTGGCTGCCTTCTTTCCAACTGCCAGTTCCCTTTCCCCAGCACCCTTCATCCTCTTCAACCAGTATAGTTCCTCCTTTGCGTATTGTAACTGCACCTTAAGGGCACACATCTTACGCTCCTCGTCCTCTATCAACTTATTTCTACTACAGATTCTGAACTCCCAAGGGAGGATCTCGCTAGAAAGCCCACTGGCTTCCCCCCTGCATTCTCCCCAGTGAAAATACTTTGAACTAGTCCCTCACCGTAACCCACTACTCACAAACCATAGACAGAGCCCACACTTCTTACTCAAGGTAAAATTTTACAGTTACTGACAAAAACTAAACGAATACGTTACCTAAGTTCAATTACACCAGTAGAACTGTTTATAGAACTACCAATAGCGGCCTCGCAATTCTCTCTCTACTAAGAAAGCAACTTTTATTAATACTACTAAACCGTAACTGATATCAATACAAAGAAAATTTCACAAAATTTATTAGGTAAAACCAAAAATTCAAGCCGCCTCAGAAACACTCAACGAATTTAAAACAGTAAATGAAAAATGTACTGAAATTTTTTGATAGAAACAATAAGAAACGTCAGCAAAAACTAAAGCACGAAATTTACTAAGCGACTTCAACGCACAGAAACTCTAAAAACTACAGCGAGCGAACGTTTCCAAATGGTTATTTCCCACAAACAGCACGAAATACCGTTGAAAACTATTCAATTTAATACCTTACAACCGTTACAGGTGCAACTGCACGCCGCGAAATGTTAACTCACTACTAAGGAATGAGACTTGGATGCACAAAGCAAGTACAATCACGAATAACAGACCACTCGAGTCAATAACCGGAAACAAAATACTGAGATTAATGAAAATCCACAAATCAGTTACTTTTACAGCAAATATTAACACAAATAAACTTTAAAATAAGTAAGTGAAGACCAAAGCTTTATAAAATAATGACGAGCACTTTCAACAGCTGTCCAGCACACGGGACGTCACACCAATTGTGAAATTATGAATTTGAAAACATTCTTTGTTTAATCCTTAACGTGCCTCGTATATTGACCATTTATTTTCTTACACTTGAAAGGCTCGGTATTAAAGTGTGACAGCGCACGAAAAGTGTAGAAAATACGATTTAGGACGATAGCATTTGGGTATGGATCCTGTCCATGAACTTTAATTTTCTGACCCATATCAACTCAGTACATCTTCTTTAAAATACGTATCTCAAGTTTCTGAAGGCGCTGCACTTTATAAGCTACCACATCACTTGCCTAGAAGAAACTCAAGGTTGCTTCATAGTGCTCAAAGTAGTCCTTTCTTCGAGTCAGAGCTTTTAAAGGGCTTTGTACGAGTAGGTCTTCTTTCTAAGCGGCCAGAGAAACAGCTCACCAACGTATGAGATAAATAGCTTATCTCATCTACTTTCCTACTGTGCAGTTTCGTAAGAGTCTTTTGAAACTTTTTGCAACTGAGAAATACCAGTATCTAACTGACAATAGTCTGACGAGATCCGTAACTTGCAACCAACTTCCCTCTCTGTATGAAGGACGTATGTGTTCTCCACGATGCGTTGTCTGTTTCTACATGGATGGCTGCAGGACTCGAAGTTTTTCTTCTGCCGTGAAGACAAACGAGTGAACATTTCGTTAGACTAAAACAGCCGTAGACAACGACGGGGAAGGAGATACTGTTTTCCTAGACATCGGGAACGCACTGTCGTTTAGTAAACAAAATACAAGCTCGCCGAATGTTTTAACAAATTTATGACCCGACTGACTTACTTAATACTCCTTCTTAACGATAAGAAATCGACGTGCGTAAGGCTAACGCAAAGACAGAGTAAAACAAAGCAGTGTTAAAGAGCCGTTAGTGTTTGCTATGGCATTAGGCTGCCACGACCGTTTCATCTGAGTATGATGGTGATTTTCTTTTATTACATTTTTTTGCTTATGTGGAGTGGCTACATTCATTCTTCGATTTTCTTACATGTTCTTTGTACCTGCTCTTAACATTTCTTGCAGTCGCTCCAAAATCTCTAGCGGTGCAGCTATTACAAAAGAGAATTTTATGGTGTGGATAGTAAAGCCATACTTTATCAGTCGTGCACCTGTACCTTGAAACAGAAGAAAGTTTTACCACGGAACATGGGATGTCTGCAAATTAACGTGTTAACAATTTTACCTGTGTTGAAAATGGAAATTTGTGTTGGTTTCCTACAGCTGCAGATTTAAAATATGTTTGACTACAACTGTACTTTGATAATACTAACACCTAATTTCATTTCGCCGGCCGCGGCGGCCGAGCGGTTCTAGGCGCCACAGTCTAGAACCGCGCGACCGCTACGGTCACAGGTTCGAATCCTGCATCGGGCATGGATGTGTCTGATGTCCTTAGGTTAGTTAGGTTTAAGTAGTTCTAAGTCCCATAGTGCTCAGAGCCATTTGAACCATTAATTTCATTTCACATATAGCTTATTAGTGTGAAATCGAGTAATAACGTAACAAACAGATGATTCAATGTATTACTAACAACTTTATCTAGATTATAACGCTTTTAACCTTCAATAGACTATTTGCTTCTTGGTATATGACCATATTGTAACCTGGAACACGTTTTTACATTTGAAGAAACACCGTAATTTTCCGTAATAATTTTTGTAATTTCAGAAATAGCAAATAAATTGTAAATCCCATTATTCGAAAATGGAACAACAACATGCATTAAATGTCTATTACAGAGCTTGACTGAGGCGAAAGATCGGAAGGTGTCCCAAGGAACAGCACTCTCCCCTACGTGCGTCAGGAAACATAATCGACTGGGGTTAAAGACACGCTGTTATACCGTTGTATTCAGGATCGTCAACTCATGAAGTACTAATTTGTGCTGACCAGTATGTTTCCTTTTCTATTTTTCAGATTCGAAATGATGCACGGGATTACACTCGTATTGTTGGCAGCACTGCTGTCCACGTCAGGGGCCGCTTATATGGTCGGAATCGGAATTGCTGACGTCACAGGTCCGCCGGTAGAAGTCACTTTCGTAAGTACTCTCGTTCCCTGTGCTTCAGAAAAATTTCAAACAGTATCAAACGACATGTTCATCATGGAAATTTCATCCAATAACTTTCAATTCGTGAATATACTTTCACAGAG
This sequence comes from Schistocerca gregaria, assembly GCF_023897955.1. Classification (NCBI taxonomy): domain Eukaryota; kingdom Metazoa; phylum Arthropoda; class Insecta; order Orthoptera; family Acrididae; genus Schistocerca; species Schistocerca gregaria. Next base: position 128,861,860 of record NC_064921.1, on the reverse strand, counting down.
AGAAAACTTTATGCACTGCCTTTATGTGTCGTACGAAATAGTGGTCTAAATGGGTCTCTGAAACGGACAATATGATACTTGTTGGTACAGTTACTAATCTATTGGAAACAGATTAAAGAAACAGACGGAGAAATTTCAGAGATTTAATCTCAGGTCGGCAAGTGTGGAGGAGCGGTTTTAGGCGCTTCACTCTGGAACCGCGCGACCCGGTCGCAGGTTCGAATACTGCCTCGGGCATGAATGTGTGTGATATCCCTAGGTTAGTTAGGTTTAAGTAGTTCTAAGTTCTAGGGAACTGATGACCTCAGATGTTAAGTCCCATAGTGCTCAGATCCAATTGAACCATATAATCTCAATAACAGACTATAAATAGCAGTAGGGGCAATAACTTCAAAAGAACAAAGTGGCTTAGAAGGAGTCATATAATTGCGAACAATATATCCATTCCAGAATGAGATTTCTACTATGCAGCGGAGTGTGCGCTGATTTGAAACTTCCTGGAAGATTAAAACTGTCAACTTTTGGAGGTACTACGATACTTATACGCAGAAAAATCTGTAAGGATGTAGATTATCACAAATAGTTTTTCTCTTTATATGTAGAGCATATAATGAAACACTTGAAAGCAATGACTAACCGAGGAGCTGTTAACAGAAATACCATTGTAGGGTGTGTCACACTTGATAATTGTGTAGTAGCTGGGCTTCTGCGATACGTGCAGCAAGAGACGCGATGAGGCTATGCAAAGTACCGACAAGTGTGTGGAGTCACGCGATTCGATTACCGTGACCAGGTGAGCTGTGTTTCTCCGCAGAGTATCCATTGCGCGTACAGTCCTATCGAAATGGTCCCACCGATTCGAGACTGGGTTTAAATCCGGGAGTTTCTTGGCCACGTCAGCACGGTAAACTCATCTTGGTGGTCTTCGAACGACGCATGTTAACTGCGGGCTGTGTAACGCGTTGTATAGTCTGCGGGAGATGCCATCGCGCCGAGGAAAAACAAACTGCATATAGAGATAGACACGTTCCCCAAGGATAGATGCAGACTTGTATTGATCCACCGTGGCTTCCACGGAATTCTACGAAAGCATTCCCCAGGCCATGAAGCTCTCTCCTCTCGCGTGGACCCTTCCGACGATTATTACAGGGTATTTGCTTTCAGACGTTTGCGCCGTACGCTGCAATGGCTTTATGTCCGACGGAACATCGAACGTGATGCACCTGAAAAGGTCACCTAGAGCCACTCGACCTCCAGATGCATTCGTCAATGAACAGCAATCAGCATGAGTGCAAGAACCAGGCGCCTGGTGCGGCGGTCCATACACAGCCACGTTCACTGAACGATCGTTGAGGAGATTGTTGGTAGCCCCTTGGTTCATCCAGGCTGTCAGTTGATCCAACAGTTACACGTCTATTCATCCATATACATTTCCGCAGCCTTTGTTTACTCCTGTCCCCTATGGCCCTTTGTGAACCACATTAGCCTCCACTCATGCCGTGGACAGCACCAGATTACCATACACAGTATACTTAAACTGCGGCGGTACTCGAACATTTTACAAACTTAGCCGTTTCTGGAAGGCTTCCATCCTTCGCTAGAAAGCCAATCATTATGCGCTCGCACTATTCCCCGCGTCCCTCCCCCTCCCATCAATTGCTGGTGCTGCCACTTGACGTCTGTATATATATATGAGACGGTCACGGCCGCATATAAAAAATGGTTGAAATGGCACTGAGCACTATGGGACTTAACATCTGAGGTCATCAGTCCCCTAGGACTTAGAACTTAAATCTAACTAACCTAAGCACATCACACACATCCATGGCAGGATTCGAACCTGCGACCGTAGCGGTCACGCGGTTCCAGACAGAAGTGCCTAGAACCACTCGGCCACAACGGTCGGCACAGCATATCACATCAAGCCACATGCGAGATTTGTTCGTTGACAAAGTGATCGTCTTTGTAAGACAAACATCAGCATTATTACAGTAATGCTAGCATACCAAATGTATTGGTCAGAAGCATGAAGTACTCTTTAGCACACCCTATGTTGCGTTATGGAATGGGAACCAGTACAATGAAATTAACGCATTAATAGACACTACTGTTCTTACAGGAGTACTGTAAGTCCACTTGACTGTGTTGTGGTAATCGTAACTCACTAAATTAAACTGAAACTATGAGACTTTGGTAATTTAAACAGGTTTCACGTTTGAAACTTCCCAGCAGACTAAAACTAAGTATGCGGGCATTAGGTACCTTACCCCAACCTGAACTATCATTCCAATTTGTGTCCATGGAGTCTTTCTCGGTAACATTACTGAATAATATCTTATGGTTTTCAAGCCTCACCAATTCCAGTAAGGTCTCGAGCTTTCGATGGCTAGCTCCTCTATCGTCGTCAGGAGTAAAACAACTGACTGCTGGGGTTGTGTTTTTTTTTGTGTAGGTTGATCTCCAGCGTCACTGGAGGATTCCAGCCTTACTTTCTTGATTAAACATGAAAATCGTTCTATCCTACAATGATGTCATTCCAATGACATCATTATAGTGCATGTCGAAGGTGTGGCGTTGGGACTTGAATTCCCGTACAACCCTCCGATGATGGAAGTTCAAGGTAGCAGTCAGGAGGGAAGTATTGATAGTGAAGGTCGTGTGATGGTCGACACATAGCGAGTTAGCCAAGGTCTGAACCTCATTCCTCGAGAATGGTCGGAGGAACAGGGTGGCGTTGCAAGCGCCATGGAGTCGTGGTGCCAAAGTGGTGTAGACCAGTGACCATGTCATAGAGACACTTTGCCTTCTCTCAAATGGACGGCTTTAGACTTACAACGTTTGTTTCCTCCAGGAGAATATGAGGGGAGGGGAGGGGCTTGCCAGCTCCACCATAGTAACTTATTCTGCATACGCTGGAGGGTCTGCATCTGGGAGGCACTAATCACAGCCTGTGGCGAGGAGCCATAGGTGAGGAAAGGGTGGACAACCATCCAGTACAGTTAGCGGTTCGTTTCTAGGTTCAGTTCCCTGCTATTGAACAGAGGGTACAAAGCTTTTATCACCTACAGTCTTTTTTGGGTGACGTATTCCATTTGTTGATGGAAGAGCAATTTTTTATCCATGTGGACATCCAGATATTTGGTATCAGGGGCCATGGGGCCTGGGCGCCTGCAACATTATGTTCTGGCCGAGGATTTGGCACCGTTTGGTGAAGTAGACTGCCATAGTTTTAGCGTCATTGAGGGCAATCTTGTCTCATCGATGCCAAGTGACTGTCGTGTCTACCTGCCTCAAGAGACGAGCAATGAGCTGGTCTGTGCTGCAGCCAGTTGTATAGATCGCCGTATCATCGGCATATAGCGCCAGGTGGCGATGTGGGATGGGTGTCATATCATTAACATAAATGTTAAAGAGGATGGGAGACAACACAGAGCCTTGAGGGGTATTCATCAACATGTGATATAAGCTCGAGCGTTAGCCTTGCTGAGTAACCAAGAAGGTCCTATCACAGAGGAAATTATCCACGATATTGACGTACGTGTCTGGGATGGTCGTCTGTGGCAGCATTTTGTACATGAGATTGTCCTGCCAAATCTCAAAATTTGCGTTTTACAGAACCAGGAAAACCGCTGGGGTCTCCTTGGTGGAGTCAGAGCCATTGATGACGCATTCCATGATCCTAAGAAATTGGCGGTCGAACGAGAGGTGGGAACTGAATGCAAACTGTTCTGGATGGATCGTCTCAGCTGCCTCCAGAGGCTGGTAAATGTGGTGGAGGATCAAAGATTCTAGGACCTCAGCCATGACTTTCAGAAGGCTAATGGACCTGTTGTTAGTAGGGACCATAGGATCATTCGAGGGCTTAGGGATGGCAATCAGTTTGGCCTGCTTCCACTGAGGTTAAGAAGCCCTATTGTTAGGCAGCATTTTAGGTTGCTGGTAAATAAGAACAATGATGTGCATTGGAGCTTACAGTGGTGTTCATTTTTTTTTTTTTTTTTTTTGGTCGTCTGTCTACTGACTGGTGTGATGCGGCCCGCCACGAATTCCTTTCCTGTGCTAACCTCTTCATCTCAGAGTAGTACTTGCAACGTATGTCCTCAATTACTTTCTTGACGTATTCCAATCTCTGACTTCCTCTACAGTTTTTGCTCTCTACAGCTCCCTCCAATACCATGGAAGTCATTCCCTCATGTCTTAGCAGATGTTCTATCATCCTGTCCCTTCTCCTTATCAGTGTTTTCCACATATCCCTTTTCTCTCCGATTCTGCGTAGAATCTCCTCATTCCTTACCTTATCAATGCACCTAATTTTCAACATTCGTCTATAGATCCACATCTCAAATGCTTCGATTCTCTTCTGTTCCGGTTTTCCCACAGTCCATGTTTCACTACCATAGAATGCTGAACTCCAGACGTACATCCTCAGAAATTTCTTCCTCAAATTAAGGCCGGAATTTGATATTAGTAGACTTCTCTTGGCCAGAAATGCCTTTTTTGCCATAGCGAGCCTGCTTTTGATGTCCTCCTTGCTCCGTCCGCCATTGGTTATTTTACTGACTAGGTAGCAGAATTCCTTAACTTCATTGACTTCGTGCCCATCAATCCTGATGTGAAGTTTCTCGCTGTTCTCATTTCTACTACTCCTCATTACCTTCGTCTTTCTCCGATTCACTCTCAAACCATACTGTGTACTCATTAGACCATTCCGTTCAGCAGATCATTTAATTCTTCTTCACTTCCACTCAGGATAGCAACGTCATCAGCGAATCTTATCATTGACATCCTTTCACCTTGCATTTTAATTCCATGCCAGAACCTTTCCTTTATTTCCATCGTTGCTTCCTCGATGTACAGATTGAAGAGAATGGGCGAAAGGCTATTGCCTTGTCTTACACCCTTCTTAATACGAGCACTTCATTCTTGATCGTCAACTCTTATTATTCACTCTTGGTTGTTCTACATATTGTATATGACCCGTCTCTCCCTACAGCTTTTCCCTACAATTTTCAGACTCTCGAACAGCTTGCACCATTTTATATTGTCTAACGCTTTTTCCAGGTCGACAAATCCTATGAACGTGTCTTGACTTTTCTATAGCATTGCTTCCATTATTAGCCGTAACGTCAGAATTGCCTCTCTCGTGCTTTACTTTTCCAAACTGATCGTCACCTAGCGCATTCTCAATTTTCTTTTCCACTCATCTGTATATTATTCTTGTAAGCAGCTGCGATGCATGAGCTGTTAAGCTGATTGTGCGATAATTCTCGCACTTGTCAGCTGTTGCCGTCTTCGGAATTGTGTGGATGATGCTTTTCCGAAAGTCAGATGGTATGTCGCCAGACTCATATATTCTACACACCAACGTGAATAGTCGTTTGTTGCCACTTCCCCTAATGATTTTAGAAATTCTGATGGAATGTTATCTATCCCTTCTGCCTTATTTGACCGTAAGTCCTCTAAAGCTCTTTTAAATTACGATTCTAATACTGGATCACCTATCTCTTCTAAATCGGCTCCTGTTTCTTCTTCTATCACATCAGACAATAATTCACCCTTATAGAGGCTCTCAATGTAATCTTTCCACCTACCTTCTATCTCCTCTGCATTTAACAGTGGAATTCCTGTTGCACTCCTAATGTTACCACCGTTGCTTTTAATGTCACCAAAGGTTGTTTTGACTTTCCTGTATGCTGAGTCTGTCCTTCCGACAATCATATCTTTTTCGATGTCTTCACATTTTTCCTGCAGCCATTTCGTCTTAGCTTCCCTGCACTTCCTATTTATTTCATTCCTCAGCGACTTGTATTTCTGTATTCCTGATTTTCCCGGAACATGTTTGTACTTCCTCCTTTCATCAATCACCTGAAGTATTTATTCTGTGACCCATGGTTTCTTCGCAGGTACCTTCTTTGTACATATGTTTTCCATCCCAACTTCTGTGATGGCTCTTTTTAGAGATGTCCATTCCTCTTCAACTGTGCTGCCTACTGCGCTATTCTTTATTGCTGTATCTATACCGTTAGAGAACTTCAAACGTATCTTGTCATTCCTTAGAACTTCCATATCCCACTTCTTTGCGTATTGATACTTCCTGACTAATGTCTTGAACTTCAGCCTACTCTTCATCACTACTATATTGTGATCTGAGTCTATATCTGCTTCTGGGTACGCCTTACAATCCAGTATCTGATTTCGGAATCTCTGCCTGACCATGATGTAATCTAATCGAAATCTTCCCCTATCTCCCGGCCTTTTCCAAGTATACATCCTCCTCTTGTGGTTCTTGAACAGGGTATTCGCTATTACTAGCTGAAACTTGTTACAGAACTCAAATAGTCTTTCTCCTCTTTCATTCCCAAGCCCATGTTCTCCTGTAACCTTTTCTTCTACTCGTTCCCCTACAACTGCATTCCAGTCGCCCATGACTATTAGATTTTCGTCCGCCTTTACATACTGCACTACCCTTTCAATATCCTCATACACTTTCTCTATCTGTTCATCTTCAGCTTGCGACGTCGGCATGTATACCTGAACTATCGTTGTCGGTGTTGGTCTGCTGTCGATTCTGATTAGAACAATCCGGTCACTGAACTGTTCACAGTAACACACCCTCCTACCTTCCTATTCATAACGAATCCTACACCTGTTATACCACTTTCTGCTGCTGTTGATATTACCCGATACTCATCTGACCAGAAATCCTTGTCTTCCTTCCACTTCACTTCACTGATGCCTACTATATCTAGATTGAGCCTTTGCATTTCTCTTTTCAGATTTTCTAGTTTGCCTACCACGTTCAATCTTCTGACATTCCACCCCCGACACGTAGAACATTATCCTTTCGTTGATTATTCGATCTTTTTCTCATGGTAACCTTCCCCTTGGCAGTCCCCTTCCGGAGATCCGAATGGGGGACTATTCCGGAATCTTTTGCCAATGGAGAGATCATCATGACACTTCTTCAGCTACAGGCCACATGTCCTGTGGATACACGCTACGTGTCTTTAATGCAGTAATTTCCATTGCTTTCTGCATCCTCATGTCGTTGATCATTGCTGATTCTTCCGCCTTTAGGGGCAATTTCCCACCCCTACGACAAGAGAGTGCCACGAACCTCTATCCGCTCCTCCGCCCTCTTCGACAAGGCCGTTGGCAAAATGAGGCTGACTTCTTATGCCGGAAGTCTTTCCGCCGCCAATGCCGACTATTTACAAAATTTTATGCAGTGGCGGGGATCGAACCCGGGACAGAAGACGTTTTGATTATGAATCAAAGACGCTACCCCTAGACTACGGGTACTGAAGGTGCCATCCAAACCTGAAGCCCGCTGCCACGTGTCTGCTAGAGGATCTGCTGGACTTCCACTGGGAATGTAAGGTGAGGTGCAGAACGATGTAATCTTTTTCTTTAATGGCCGCCAGAAAATTGTGTTCGTCATGGAGCTCATCAGTCATAAGACCCTGGATGAGAAATTGGTTCTGGGCCACAAACGTATTGGTCAGAGTTTCAACCACACAGAGGGCATCATAAGTTAAGGCATCCACTGTGCAGATGTGATGGTTGGTCTTCACTGTGGTGTGCCATGTAACTTGTACAACAGGCTAGTGTGACTTATGTTGGTGGAGAAAGGTGGACATATTTTCCTCCTATTTGTCAGTTTTCTAATCAGCAAAGCAGTGGCAGAATTCACGTTCAAGGCACCTAATATAATGCTTATCTCAAGGGTCTCGAAACTGCTTCCATAGCCTGCCGTAGTGATTCTTTGGATTTCCAGTTCGCTCAGCAGGGGAGGCATGTCAGCAAGTGAAGTAAAAGGCCTTGTGACAATGGAATAAGAGGCCTTAATGGCCTTTTGGATATTTGTGATAGGTAATCTACAGCACTTATCAGACTGGTAGGTCGAGGTTTTGACAAGTGCTGTTGTTGAGGATCCTGGAAAATTTGTCTCAACCTGTGATGGTCAAGACAGAACAGATGTCTATAGACAGAGCGACATCAATAAGGGGTGTGAGTATGGTGTCATGGTCCGAGGCCAGTTCGTGCAATCTTTCCAATGAAAACTGCAACACAATGTTCTTGAAAATGGCCACATCTAAAAGTTCGGTCTGGCAGTCAGAAAAAACTAGTATACTGATGAGAGTGTGGGGCCATGGACTGACAGTGCTACAGGATCTTCCAATTGTAGGAGCAGTCTGCCCTTTGGATTACCAATGCGAGACTGCCGTATATGCCCCAACAATGAGTTTGTCAAATGACGCCAGCATATGGAGGTGTACTTCAAGAAGTGGTAGGTTAAGGCTCAAATACGCTGCAGTAAGAGTAATAGCATGAAGGCGGATAGAAATAGTGACTGCCACAGCCTCTACATACTCTAGTGGTCGGAGAGTCTCGTGAATATGAACGAGAGTCTTATGTAGGGACTCTGCAATGCCCCATATCATCGAAGTAGTTGGCCAGTGAGATACAAAACTACGTTGCAGAGACGAAAATCGTCTGTGGGCTTCAGGTAGGGTTTCTGACACAAGCAAAACGTCCACATGGCGGTCGTGGTGGAAGGTGCTCAGTTCAGTCTTCATAAATTTCACGCCTTTAGCATTAAAAATACAAGCAACTAAATCCTGGTGGGGGTGCTGATTGTGTAGTGGGCGATTCACTATTATAACAAAATCTGACTGAGCCCATAAACACCTTTGTGAGCCTGCCCTCCAAATGATAGATATTTTAAGCCTTTTCCAAATGGCAGCCCTGCAGTGGGGCTCTTTGAACAGAGAAATGACCTAGTGGATCTCTCTTATGTCATCCTGGAAAGAGGCATGTCTCCACAACTCATGGCACATCCCAGGTGGGTTGCTTGATCCTGCAGTGGGCAGGGGTGGGAGTGGTGACTATATGGAGAAGGTGGTGCCATAGTGGTGGCCTCTGACACTTCAACAGGTGGGCGTGAGGGGCTCCAGACCATTTTTATGTTTGGTTGGCGTTGGTATTCGCGCAGGAGATGGGTGAGCAGGAGTAGACTTAACTGTAGCAGCAAACATGGTCACAGGGGATGGTGCAAGAGGGGGCTCCTGCGTTGCAGATCAGCAGGCGCCTGACCATCAGTGGTTTAATGGTAGTTGGGCTTACTTCTTAAGATGTGGAAATGGGTGCAGTCCCGTGACAGCGGAGGTGTCCGATTTGTCCCTGATTTCTTTCTCGGAGGATGGTAAGACTTCATAGCCTTCTGTTATGTAGGCCAACGCTTCCAGGAAGGTCGTTAGTGGTGTCCAAACAGGGGATGTATGTGGGCTTTTCCGAGGCTGGGTGTTTACTGTCCGCTGACACAGGAGAGCTGGCACATACGGCACTCTGAAAAGGCAGTGAGCAGTAATTGCCAGTGTGGTGCAAACGCTGACACCTATGGAAGGTGGAGGGGCCCTTGCTGCCCTCATACAATTCAATACCGACCTTGGTGCACAGGAGATACCTTATATGGCAAATACGTTCGACGTCCTCTCTCATAATAAGGGCGACAACATGGATGGTTATAGGGATTAACCTCTTGGTTTCAGGGTCCTTTTTATTGTACTGATATACCAAAGTATCGCGAAACTTGAGGCGGATTGATTTATCACTGACTTCTGTTTCTGTAACTTTGCAGGGAAGGTCTTTTATGACCATTATTGTTCTTCTGTCGTCAGAAGCCTGATGAGTGTAGTAGTCCATAGCCCTCGACTTCATAAAGTTGAGGACCTGTAGATAATCGTCCTTTGTGTCAAACAGGCACATGACGTGCATTTCTGGTAAACTGCCGACAGTTCACCAGCAATAAGGCGTTGCAGCTCAGTTTTCAGTTTAATGTAGTTTATGGGATTGTACACCTCGATAGGAGGGATTTCCTCCTTTTTGGTGCTGGTGCAGGTGGATTCTGAGAAGAGTTTGGAGCAGGAACGTGTCCTGCTCCAGATGTGGAGGCATCGGAATCCGAATCATGGCTGCTGCAATGGGCGCAACCGTAAAGACAGTTTAGATTTTCGGCCATGGGGGGACTGTCGGGGTTGGAGTACCCAGAAAGACCTTTGGGCTGACGAGGTGTTGTAGGCGAAACTGTACCTGTCGTTGAGTCCACGTGATGGTCAGGCGTATCAGTGTTGTGGGCGACATGGCTTGACTATCACTAGGTGAGAGGTCCTTCACTAGGCTGCCAAGAAAGTCATCAGATGACGAAGAGGAAAATAGGTCTGCTACGCAAAGCTGTAGACAGATTCACGTGAATTGGTATCACTGTGAGTGGCTACCGGTAATTTTTTTGGCGGGAGGCACGATGCACTCTGTCCTTAGACCAATGTGTGGTGTGAATATTGGCGTCTCCGGCAGCTTGCCAGGACGGCCGGCGAGCGACTCCTGTCAAATTCCCTGACTAAGGGGCTAAGAAAGAGTTGCCTAGCCACGTATTCTGTCATTGGGACTATTCATGCTTTGCCTCAGCCACATAGCCAGCTCCTGGGCAGACGTCAATATCTGACTGATACAACGGAAGCATACAGAGAAAACAACGGTGCCTTAGAATACAGATGAGCAATCAATGTTGACTCAGACACTGCTACTCAATGACACTGAGCAGCACTCGTGACCATCACACATGACCCACATGTACTTGCAAGTAAACACGGTCAGTGCTCCAACATGACTGATGCCGTGCCTTTTTTTATTTTATTTTTTATTTTTCTGATTTTTTTGTGGGAGGTTGAAATGCAGCTTCACTGGTGGCTCAAAGTGTTACTGTCTTGGTGGATACGAAAACTGCTCCATTCCACAATTATGTAATACCAAAAACGTCACTTGAGTGCACATTGAAGATGTGTCGCTGGCTCTTGATGTCTCATACTACCCTCTGATGGTGAAAGTTCAGGTTTCAGTCAAATATTTACTAACTACGAACTACAATATGTATCATCAATGGTAGTTGATGATGGTCAATACCCATCAAGTGGTCAAGTCAACACAAACGCTTCATTAGTGGCTGACCAAGGATGGTGAGAGGAACAAGGTGTCATTTCCAGTGCTGGGGAGGCATTGTGCCAATGTTTTGTATGCCAGCAACAGTGTTGCATAGGGCTTCTACTTTGCCGTAGAGACGCCTTGTCCTCTCGCATAGACGCCTTGATAGTGACTATGTCTGTTTGTTCGTTGAGGTAACTGCCCTCGTGATGGGAAAGGCACGCAGATTCCTCCAAAGCACCTTATTGTGCAGTTGCTTGCTGAGTAACCAAGAAAGTCCTATCGTGGAGGAAATTACACACGATCTTCATATAGATGTCGGGGATGGTCGTCTGTGTCAGCATTTTATACACAAGATTGTCCTGCCAGATCTCATCATATGTTTTTTGCTGGTCCAGGAAAACCGCTGGGTTCGACATGTTGGAGTTAAAGCCCTTGCTGACATATTCTGTGATCCTGCTGACTCGGAGTTTGGCCGACAGGTGGTTCTAATGGCTCTAAGCACTATTGGACTTAACATCTGAGGTCATCAGTTCCCTAGACTTAAAACTACTTAAACCTAACTAACCAAATGACATCACACATGACATCCACGCCCAAGGCAGGATTCGAACCTGCGACTGTAGCAGCAGCGAGGTTCCGGACTGAAGCGCCTAGAACAGCTCGCCCACAGCGGCTGGCGCCGACAGGTGGGATTGCGAATCCAAACTGTTCTGGACAGATTGTGCCAGCCACCACCAGAGGCTGGGAAATGCGGTGGAGGATCATTGTGTCTAGAAACTTGGCCATCGCATTCAGAAGACTAATGGGCCTCTTGTTGGTAGGGACCATAGGATCCTTTGACGGCCTGGGGATGGCAATCATTTTGGCCTGCTTCCACTGTGGTGGAAAAAGGCCAGTTGTGAGACAGCGGTTCAGGATGCAGGTAAATAAGACCAGCGGCTTACATGGGAGCCAGTGGAGGTGTTTGCTGATGATGAAATCCAAACCTGGATCCGACTGACATCTTCATCAGGCGTGAGGCCCTGGATGAGCAATTGGTTCTGGGCTTCAAACATATCGGCCAGAGTTTCTAGCACACAAAGGACATCATAAGTTGAGCCATCCACTGTGCAGATGGGATTGTTGGTCTTCACTTTGGGGTGCCACAGTGCTTGGATAGAAGCCCATTCAGATTTATGTTGGAGGAGGAAGGCGGACATCTTGTCCTCCCATTGTTCCATTTTTAAATCAGAGTGGCCGAATTCACATTGGAGACGCTTCATGCAATGCTTATCCCAAGTATCAGGAACTCGCTTCCACCACCTTTGGTAGTGGTTCTTCTGGATTTTGAGTTCATGCAAGAGGGGAGCATGTCATTGAGAGGGCTTAGAGCCTGTGGGACCAGGGAACTAGCAGTCTTCACCGCCTTTGGATTTTTGTGGCGTGTTAATCAACGAACTAACCAGATTGGAGTTATTGTTAGGTCAAGATCTTGCTGAGTGGTGTGATGATCAAGGTAGAACAGACGTCGAAAAACAGAGCAAAATCGGTAAGGTTCACGACCATGGGGTCTTGGTCAGAATCCAGTTTATGGAGTGTTTCCAACAAAAACTGCACCGCAAAAGTATTCTTCAAAATGGCACCAATGCTTTGTGTTGAGATCTTCCCCAACAACGAGTTTGTGAACTGATGTCAACGTACAGAGATCAGCTTCAAGGAGTGGTAGAGTAGGGGTCAAATAAGCCGCAGCAAAAGTTATAGCCCCAAGGCTGGTAGAAACAGTGACTACCGTAGCCTCTATACGTTCAAGTAGTTGAAGAACCTCGTGATTATGGATGAATGACTTATGCAGAAACACTGCCGTGCCCCCACCTCGGCGATGGAGTCGGTCAGTGCTGTAGCAAATCATGTTGTGGAGACGAACATTGTCGGCGGGTGTCAAGTGGGTTTCTGAGACAAATAAAATGTCCTCATGGTGGTCATAGTGGAAAGTGTTCAGTTCAGTCTTCATACCTTTAAGACCATCAGCATTGAAAATACATACAACTAGATCCGGAATAGGCTGATGGTTGTGTGGTGGGCGATGACCTTAGTGAGCCCATCCTCCAACCGACGGATATTTTGAGCTGTTTCACGAATGATAGCACTGATGTCCGTCTGTGTGAACAGAGAGATGACCGGCAGGTATCTCTCGCACGTCATCCCGGAAATAAGCATCTGTCTCCACCACTGGAGGAGAATTCTGTGTGGACTACTTGACCCTGTGATGGGCAGGGTGGGCGTGGTGTCTGGTGGAGTAGGCGCCGCGATGCTGGGTTGGGGCACTTCAGCAAACTGGCGGGAGGAGGCCACAGACTGGGGACGTTGGTAAGCGTCACCGAAGGCGGTTGAGCAGGAGGAAACTGAGTCGCAGCAACGAATGTGATAGTAGGGAATTGAGCTGGAGGGGGCTCCTGTATCGCAGATGCATCAGGCGCCTGAGCATCAGTGGTGGGATGGTCGCTGGATTTACCTCTTAAGACGGGGAAATGGGTACGTCCCGTGACGGCTGGGGTGGGCGATTCGTCCTTGGTTTCCTTCGTCGAGGGCGGGAAGACTTCATAGACTTCTGGTATATAAGACAACCCTTCCAGGAAGCTAGATGGTGGGGCTCGTGGCCGTGGCTGGCAGTATTTCCCATTTATATACCTACGATTTCGGCCGCTGGCACCAATCAGAGAGGGCCGAAACGAGGCGTGCGCGGAAGGTGATTTGTGCAGCACATAGCAGTTCCGGCCCGTCGCGGGACCGAGTTACGTGAAGTGGCGATAAAGGCCGGCGTCGCGTTTGAAACTGCAGCTCCCGCCTCCTTACAAGCTTTAAGTATCGGTCGGTGCTTCCTTTCGAAAGCTCGAGAATTTTCTTCAAATTGACGCGGCTAGAAATACGAGAAGATATTATTCTTCATTCCGATTCTTCACATGACCTTTCAGTCACGTGACAGGTCGAAGCATTCCGTTCGCGGCTATGATTCTACAACCAATTAAACTGATCGTGATTGTAACTTTCTACGTCCTATAACAATTCCGTCATTAATAATTAATGTGGGTAATGTACATGAAATTTCAGATGTGACATTCACGAACGAAATATTTTTTATATGATTGCAATACACGTCAACCACAAATCAAGCTGAAAGTGCGTGGTCGCAGCTCTGTCACATCCTACAATGACTAACTCTAAACTCCAAACTGTTCATTCAGTTAGTCAACGGTAACGTGAATCATGTAATGGTGGAAGTGACCATCTGAGCAGTTCTCTTAGGTTGTTTGCAGATGATGCTGTAATTTACCTTTCCATTAAAAATAGATTCATAAATTGCTCTGTGACAATAAGAAGACTGGTGTATTACTTAATACAAATCCGTAGCCATTCGCTCCTTAAAAAAAAAGCAATTACAATTTATTTTCTGTTAAATTATTATTTAATTTGTTGGCTTTTGTCATCCTGAAGTGAAAGACTGATGGGCACCTAATATCAGTATATATATGTGATGGGAGTCTGTTGTTCCCATTATCAAAGGAAGAAAGATCAGAGCTTAGCGGTTTGCAGACTACAAGGAAGGTAGAGATGATGCATTTAGCTCAGAGTGGATAAGGATAGGGAAGGAAGGAATTCGACCTCTGCAGCCGCGCAGGATTCGACGAGCGGTCTCAGGCGCTGCAGTCGTGGACTGTGCGGCTAGTTCCGCTGGAGGTTCGAGTCCTCCCTCGGGCATGGATGAGTGTGTTTGTCCTTAGGATATTTTAGGTTAAGTAGTTTGTAAGGTTAGCGACTGATGACCTTAGCAGTTAAGTCCCGTCAGACTTCACACACAAAACACCGACAACGATAGTTCAGGTATACATGCGGACGTCGTAAGCTGAAGATGAACAGATAGAGAAGGGGTATGAGGATATTAAAAGGGTAATGCAGTATGTAAAGGGGGACGAAAATGTAATAGTCATGGGCGACTGGAATGCAGTTGTAGGGGAAGGAGTAGAAGGAAAGGTGACGGGAGAATATGGGCTTGGGACAAGGAATGAGAGAGGAGAAAGACTAATTGAGTTCTGTAACAAGTTTCAGGTAGTAATAGCAAATACCCTGTTCAAGAATCACAAGAAGAGGAGGTATACTTGGAAAAGGCCGGGAGGTACGGGAAGATTTCAATTAGATTACATCATGGTCAGACAGAGATTCCGAAATCAGATACTGGATTGTAAGGCGTACCCAGGAGCAGATATAGACTCAGATCGCAATATAGTAGTGATGAAGAGTAGGCTGAAGTTCAAGACATTAATCAGGAAGAATCAATGCGCTAAGAAGTGGGGTACAGAAGTTCTAAGGAATGACGAGATACGTTTGAAGTTCTCTAACGCTATAGATACAGCAATAAGGAATAGCGCAGTAGGCAACACGGTTGAAGAGGAATGGACATCCCTAAAAAGGGCCATCACAGAAGTTGGGAAGCAAAACATAGGTACAAAGAAGGTACCTGCGACGAAACCATGGGTAACAGAAGAGATACTTCAGTTGATTGATGAAAGGGGAAAGTACAAACATGATCCGGGAAAATCTGGAATACAGAAATACAAGTCGCTGAGGAATGAAATAAATAGGAAGTGCAGGGAAGCTAAGACGAAATGGCTGCAGGAAAAATGTGAAGACATCGAAAAACATATAATTGTCGGAAGGACAGTCTCAGCGTACAGGAAAGTCAAAACAACCTTTGGTGACATTAAAAGCAGCGGTGGTAACATTAAGGGTGGAAAGGGAATTCCACTGTTAAATGCAGAGGAGAGAGCAGATATGTGGAAAGAATAGATTCAAAGCCTCTATGAGGGTGAAGATTTGTCTGATGTGATAGAAGAAGAAACAGGAGTAGATTTATAAGAGATAGGGGATCAAGAATTAGAATCGTAAATTAAAAAAGCTTTTGAGGACTTACGGTCAAATAAGGCAGAAGAGATAGATAACATTCCATCAGAATTTCTAAAATCATTAGGGGAAGTGGCAACAAAAGACTATTCAAGTTGGTGTGTAGAATATATGAGTCTGGCGACATACCATCTGACTTTCGGAAAAGCATCATCCACACAATTCCGAAGACGGCAACAGCTGACAAGTGCGAGAATTATCGCACAATCAACTTAACAGCTCATGCATCGCAGCTGCTTACAAGAATAATATACAGAAGAATGGAAAAGAAAAATGAGAGTGCGCTAGGTGACGGACAATTTGGCTTTAGGAAAAGTAAAGGCACGAGAGAGGCAATTCTGACGCTACGGCTAATAATGGAAGCAAGGCTAAAGAAAAATCAAGACACGTTCATAGGATTTGTCGACCTGGAAAAAGCGTTCGACAATATAAAATGATGCAAGCTGTTCAAGAGTCCTAAAAAAGTAGGGGTAAGCTATATAGGGAGAGACGGGTCATATTCAGTATGTACAACCACCAAGAGGGAATAATAAGAGTGGACGATCAAGAACGAAGTGCTCGTATTAAGTAGGGCGTAAGACAAGGCTGTAGCCTTTCGCCCCTACTCTTCAATCTGTACATCGAGAAAGCAATGATGTAAATAAAAGAAAGGTTCAGGAGTGGAATTAAAATACAAGGTGAAAGGATATCAATGATACGATTCGCTGATGACATTGCTATCCTGAGTGAAAGTGAAGAAGAATTAAATGATTTGCTGAACGGAATGAACAGTCTAATGAGTACACAGTATTGTTTGAGAGTAAATCGGAGAAAGACGAAGGTAATGAGAAGTAGTAGAAATGAGAACACCGAGAAACTTAACATCAGGATTGATGGTCACGAAGTCAATGAAGTTAAGGAATTCTGCTACCTTGGCAGTAAAATAACCAATGACGGACGGAGCAAGGTGGACATCAAAAGCAGGCTCGCTATGGCAAAAAAGGCATTTCTGGCCAAGAGAAGTCTACTAATATCAAATTCCGGCCTTAATTTGAGGAAGAAATTTCTGAGTATGTACGTCTGGAGTACAGCATTGTATGGTAGTGAAACATGGACTGTGGGAAAACCGGAACAGAAGAGAATCGAAGCATTTGAGATGTGGTGCTATAGACGAATGTTGAAAATTAGGTGGACTCATAAAGTAAGGAATGAGGAGATTCTACGCAGAATCGAAGAGGAAAGGAATATGTGGAAAACACTGATAAGCAGAAGGGACAGGATGATAGAACATCTGCTAAGACAGGAGGGAATGACTTCCATGGTACTAGAGGGAGCTGTAGAGGGCCAAAGCTGTAGAGGAAGACTGAGATTGGAATACGTCAAGCAAATAATTGAGGATGTAGGTTTGCAAGTGCTACTCTGAGATGAAGACGTTAGCACAGGAAAGGACTTCGTGGCTGGCCGCATCAAACCAGTCAGTAGGCTGATGACCAAAAAAAAAGTTCGTTATGAAGTTAATTAGGCTCCAGTTACCTTTGTCTTCCTTTCTAGGCTGCTGTTTAACAATGCTCTCATTTGCTCACATGATTTGTGTTTTATCCAATCTATTATTGAGGCTCGTTTGTATACAGATATTGCTGTGTTTTCCTACAAATTTCCCTAGACTACGTGATTCACTATCATGGCTTAAAAATTCAAGTAAAATCCCTGATAATCTTCGTTGTCTTATTAGGGAGATGGTAACTGCACGACCTTAGATAAAATAAAAATAAAAAATAACAGTGAAGAACGATTCACCACAAAAGAATTGTCCCAACGGTTCACAAATCGGTATATGTGAAGTATATGTTCATACAAACAAATGATTTGAGAGAAATAGGATGATTTGTTCAAGAGAAATAGCTTGACAAGTTGAGCAAGTCACTGACGCGTCGGTCCATCTCTGGCCCTTATGCAAGCAGTTATTCCGCTTGACATTCACTGATACACTTCTTGGATGTTTTCCTGCAGGATATCGTGTCACATTTTGTCCAATAGGCTTCTTAGATTGTCAAATTCCCGAGATGGTTACAGGTCCCTTTACATAATGCTCCAAATGTTCTATATTGAGGAGAGATCAGTCGATCTCGTTAGCCAAGATATCAGATAGGGTTTGGCAAGCACGAAGACATGCAGCGGGTAGGCGTTATCGTGCTGAAGTATAAGCCCAGGATAGATTGCCATGAAGGGCAATAGAACGGGGCGTACGGCATCGTCGACATACCGCTGTGCTCTAAAGGTGCCGCGAATGAGAACCAAAAGGGTCCTGCTATGAAAAATGGCGGCCCAGACCATCACACCTTGCTCTTAGGCCGTATGGCGAACAACTTGCAAATTGATATGCAGCCACTCTCCGTGATTCCCAGACACGTCTTCGCTGGTCGTTCTGCTCAGCTCGAAGTAGATTCATCACTGAAGACAATTTTACACCAGCCAACGATATTACTTGCCGAAGATGTGTCTAGGGATGCCCAAAACAGCGGTGGTATACCAACCTGACTGATGCAGATCATATGGCCCGACAACCACGAGTGTTGGAATTATGGTCTGTGGTGCCTTTTCTTTTCATCGTAGGTCTCGTTTAGTTGTCATCTACGTCCAGTTTTGTTGTTCTTCGTGGCAAGCCATCCTGGTATTACCTATCAGTATGATAATCTCCGCCTGCAGAGGGCGGGAGTTTCTACTGCTTGTCTTCATGCTTACCAAACACTACCTCGGCCTGCAAGGTTGCCGGATCTCTCCCCAATTGACAACGTTTGCAGCATTATGGGAAGGGCGCTCCAGCCATCTCGGGATTTTTATGATATAACGTGCCAGATGGACAGAATGTGGCACGATATCCCTCAGTATGACATCCAACAACCCTATCGATCACTGCCAAGCAGAATAACTGCTTGCATATGGGTCAGCGGTAGACTAACTCGTTATTTGTTTGTTCAGTTTTTGAACCTGTTTGACATGGATAACTCGACCAATTTTTCTGAAGCAGTAATCTTTTTTTGTTTTAGACAACATCGTTGCATGGAAATAAACAGAGAATAATTTATTTATAATCAATTATTCAAAATTACAGTCACAATCGCATTATTTATTTTGCCACCAACCGTGCACAGGCAGGGTGACGAATCCAGCGAGCGACCAAATGGTGCAAATTGCGCTGAAGATGACCCCATCGCGGGTTGAAACCGGTTGGTGGCAAAATAAATAATGCGATTGTGCCTCTCATTTTGAATAGTTAACCATTTGTTTGTCTGTACATGATATCTACCGATTTCCGTCCCGTTCGAGTAATTCCTTCATGGTGCATCGATTTTTTTGTGCTAGAGTGTATTAGAATTATATGTTTTAGGTAATAAAAAACTGTTAACAATATGTGTGATGTAAAAATGCGTTATAGTGGTCACGGACACATTCCGCAAATTCACCACTGATCCAACAGTCTCGTAAAGTCAGACCTCAGACTGGCTACAAAGGCATGAACAAACCTCTGTTGTCTGGCATATTTACCGACTGTTTATCGCATCCCTACCTTTGTGACGTGACTGAAAGGTGGAAAGGCTTTGCATGGAAATCGTTTGAAGTATAACGAAGCATAGTATTTTCCACATACACCCAGCTCGTAACACTAATAGTGGCATATTTAATCTACGTAGCGAAAAGCGATCTCGGAATTAGAGTGTGTGTGTGTGTGTGTGTGTGTGTGTGTGTGTGTGTGTGTGTTTATCTGCGTTCATTGTATTCAGAGAGGAAGAACAGAGATAACGTGCATGCAGGCACAAATATGCAACCTCCCCGCCACAACAAATAGAGGCAGCGCTTTTAACAACGCATCCGCGCGTGTAATGCATTTATTGTTAGACTGTAGCGGCGCGGCGTTCTAGTAACTGCTATAGTCGCCGATTACAGTTGGCGGCGTACTTCAAACTTGTAAACCGCACTGTGTAAGACATTAACGGCTGTCAGTGTGATAATCGTTTGGCACCTACGACTTTCTATTCTGAAGACACAAGTGTTTGTCTTTCACGCGATGCAGTGCTGAAAGTATTCTGATATAAATTAAGGTAAATATTTTAGTGTTTCATAAAGTTTTTGTACACATTATTATTTATTCATTATAGTTTTAGTAAACAGGTATATTTTTAATTATTTTAACTATTTTCTCTGTAAGTGTGAATTTGGGCTGCTGAAGAAATTCTGACGAAGCAGTGCAAAAGATACAAATGCATCAGGTTGTAAATGCGTGTAGAAATTTCTGTGGAAGTATCCATTTGGAGGAGATAGCTTTGAGGGGAAAAGTGACGCGATCAGACTGGGATTTGGTTTAGGCTGTTCTTCACCAAATATACCACATTTAAAAACAGTAACAAAAAATTATGTCAGACATTTAGAAGTATCTTGGTACTGCTCTTAAAAACGATTATGTCACCGTAAAGAGAGGCAAAAATTGCACTGTAGGCCATTTGATTTGTTCTCTTCCAATTTGTTGTGGCCAAAAAATGACCTGAATGACATGCATTTTCAACAACTTAAGGAAACGACACTAAAATTGCAAGGATTGTATTACATCTGTATGGACGCTCATTACATGTGGCATTACAGGAACAGATTTCTGTTTGAACAATGCCTTGATATTAAATGTTCAGACACATAACAAACTAGTGACGAAAAATAGACACACTGTGAGCTGACTTATTGATGTCACGCGTTTCCCAGTTGCACAAGAACTGATTTTTATAGCACCCGATGAAACAGAGTACAGAGATAATTGGGGAAATTATGTTGACTCCTACACTTAATGACACAGAAAGACGAATATTTGTCAAATCATTTGCAAACTTAAATTGTTTTTCAAGATATCCCAAATAACATAAAGAATGAGCCCATCGATTCCATTGCTGAGGTTGTTCGTACAGAAACACTGAAAGAACTTAAAGAATCTCTCCAGTTTCAACATTTTGAGTTAAAGGAACTAAAAGAAACGCCATTTCTTTCGTTTATTGGGGATGAAACGATAGATGCTTCAAGCCAGTCCCACCTTTCAACTGTTTTGCGAGATGTTCTATCCGATGGTGAAGTGTGTGAGAGATTTTAGGGATATGTTGATGTCTGTGATAACAGAAGTGCTGCTAGGTGACAGGGACTCTGTTTGGCTACGTAAGTGAATTTGATTGCAATAGAAACCTGGAGCCCAGACACACGTAGGTTCTGCTACCATCGCTACCCAACCTAATGAGATACAAAAACTTGTGAGGCGAAAATAGGCCTCAACTTTTTTCGTACACTGCTACGCTGATAAACTGAATCTCGTATTGAAACTGTCTGTTGAACTTTTACGTGAGTGCAAAATATTTTCTTAGACAGTTTCTGATTTCTTTTCTTTTTCTCCAAATGGTCCAACGCTTTAGATGATTTGAAAACATGTTTTTATTCGGTATCCAGCACAAGATGGTTGTGTAAGAGCAGATTAAACGAACTATTGGCAAACTAGATGAATGAAGTCGAAGAGCTTTTCAAGTCTACGAAAGATGAACCTGTTCCATGGGATGGCGAAACATGAGCGTGTGCCAGCGACTTTCACCTGAGACTGAATCAATTTAGTTCCAATTTATAGCTTAATATTTTTTTCGTATATTCTTTCCAAGTCAGAAGTTCTTTTCAAAACACTGCAAACTACACTAATTGATACTTGTTTTGTAAATAAAACCGCCTTTTCTTGCTACATTTTATTTTTTTCCCCACATGCGTTTCGCGTTTTTCTTGCTCTAACACATCATCAGTGGGATCTATAACGATACAGTTTTGTTATTTTTAGAGTGTCAAACAGTTCACATCGCGATTTTTTTATGGAGATAAGTAATTACTTACGGTTTGCTGTGATCTGCGTATCATTTCATCTGGTCTAGAGCTCAGACTACCACTTTATTGCCGACACATAAGCACAATTTTGTACTGCGAACTTCTTCGCACCGTTCATCTTGTTTCTCCTTCTTTTTTGTGGTGTACTATTATTCTTTTGCCACTCTCTATAGCTATTTCTTCGGACACTGTGCTTTTAACAAAGTAAATATTCTAGTGAAGTTACTACGCGGTAAATTTGAAGTGTGGTCTAAACCGAGCCAGAAGAAAGCCTCCAAGAAAGAAGCAATGGGAGTGCGGAGTGCGTGACTGGCAGGTGCGGCGTCTGCATCTCCTTAGAGTTGACACGACTCAGAGGTGATAGTTGCCCCAGTCGGTATCACGTGGGACGGCCACCTTGTAACTAGTAGAAAAACACAAACGCCTCTCGTCGTTTGGTCATATTTCAGATACGGTCTTTCGTGATTAATGTCAATATTTAGATAGAGCAGCGCGTCAGAATATGTAAGCCGCTCCTGCTTCTTCACTGATAAACGCGGCAATTTGCACCACTTGATGACGCGATGACTCCCTTGACCTAAAATGATGACCACCAATTTTCTTTTGTTGTGAGGTTGCGACAGACATTTTAGCTTGCGCGAACAGGCTAACTGTAGTTCTTTTTGTTATGCCCCGTAATGGATGTTGAATATTAATAATATAAAGTCTTGAATCTTCAATCCATCACACAAATCGTGGCCACATTATGGAATTGCGAGGATGTAAAGTTGATAAATTTTTATTCCGTCGACAAGATGTCGCTACGTCGCGTGTTCAAAAACTACACGATGTAGTTCCAGAGATAACATATACTTAAGCAGTGTTCAGAATGCGTCGTAATCTTGGGACAAATCGATGACTGTTCACTGTTAAATAACCATGAATTCACTTTCCACTTCATAATAGTTAATTTTCACTTGTACACATGATAATGTCTACTCAGCTTTGTAGGCGACACAAAGGATTAAAGTTTGAATCCAGTTTTATTGTTCCTTGTGATTAATTGCCCCTACGCTGAGCACGTACGCCTATTTCTCACCCAGGGAATTGCTTCCGTTCATCAGTAATCCTACCTTTGACAACAGCTACTGACAACTCGGCGCAACTGTACGTTCTTCGTGTTTGCATTCCTCTGTTACCTGCTCGAGACTAAT
Organism: Schistocerca gregaria; assembly: GCF_023897955.1. Taxonomy (NCBI): domain Eukaryota; kingdom Metazoa; phylum Arthropoda; class Insecta; order Orthoptera; family Acrididae; genus Schistocerca; species Schistocerca gregaria. The sequence goes on along the minus strand of NC_064921.1, from coordinate 128,838,875 downwards.
AATTGTTTTTCTGTCCGCGATCTTTCTTTTTCAATGCCCCTAATGTTTGTGCTTATTCAGTGTCACAAATCTCACACGATTTAATTTCATCGAGAATCTCCGTATCCCGTTATCTTGCTAACGTAAAAGCTGGCTTTGCTTTAGTATGACTTCTGAATAATACTTCAGTCTATATTGCAAACTTTTCGAACTTCCGATTAGCTCAAAACAATGTAGTAGCGCTCAAGTGCATGCTGCTATCGCAGTAGTAGTAGAGAGCGACTAGATAGCAACTGAAGCTAACATTTTCATTTTTACATCTACATCTACATTTGTACTCCGCAAGCCACCCACAGTGTGTGGCGGAGGGCAGTTTACGTGCCACTATCATTACCTCCCTCTCCTGTTCCAGTCGCGTATGGTTCGCGGGAAGAACGACTGTCTGAAAGCCTCCGTGCGCGCTCTAATCTCTGTAATTTTACATTCGTGACCTCCTCGGGAGGTATAAGTAGGGGGAAGCAATATATTCGATATCTCAATCAGAAACGCACCCTCTCGAAACCTGGCGAGCAAGCTACACCGCGATGCAGAGCGCCTCTCTTGCAGAGTCTGCCACTTGTGTTTGCTAAACATCTCCGTAACGCTATCCCGCTTACCAAATAACCCTGTGACGAAACGCACTTCTCTACTTTGGATCTTCTCTATGTCCTCCGTCAACCCGATCTGGTACGGATTCCACACTGATGAGCAATACTCAAGTATAGGTCGAACGAGTGTTTTGTGAGCCATCTCTTTTGTTGATGGACTACATTTTCTAAGGACTCTCCCAATGAATCTCAACCTGGTACCCGCCTTACCAACAATTAATTTTATATGATAATTCCACTTCCAATCGTTCCGCACGCATACTCCCAGATATTTTGCAGAAGTAACTGTTACCAGTGTTTGTTCCGCTATCATATAATCATACAATAAAGGATCCTTCTTTCTATGTATTCGCAATACATTACATTTGTCTATGTTGAGGGTCAGTTGCCACTCCCTGCACCAAGTGCCTATCCGCTGCAGATCTTCCTGCATTTCGCTACAATTTTCTAATGCTGAACTTCTCTGTATACTACAGCATCATCCGCGAAAAGCCGCATTGTAGTCAAATTGAACTTCCTTTTCGATGCGGCTACAACTCTCTCTTATGATAAATGTTATCTTTGGCCAATTTACTATTTGGGCTTTAACCTTCGTTATCATTTATTTTGCAATTCTTTCTTTGACGTTTTTGTTGCGTATCATCATATTCTTTCATTTAGTCTCTATTTCATAAAAAATAATATCATTCACTTGAGATTCCTGTTGATCAAATTATCACAAGAGTAAATTTTGTCTTCATTATCTGCCGTCAGTGTCAGGATGACAAATTTTCCTACTTCTTTGACAACAAAGGGTTATTTATTAGTGTTTCTGTAATTGAGGTGTTACACAGAGAGACATGGTACCATGCTTTGTTTAGTGAAACTGTTGATACTCTCTCACGTTATTTAACTGACTGGTTTGCTGACTTGGGTAATTTGGAGTTTCATTAACTTATGATTTATGAAGAGTATAGTCACTATATAGAAAACTCCACTGAGGCTGTATTTAATTCTTTGACGGTATGGTATAGTAGACATTTTGGTATCCATCGACTATGAACGAAACTATCTGTGATATTCCTTTTCACGAATTCCAGAACCAGCTGTTATTGAGACTAAACCAATGTCTCACCTCTTGTGTGACAACTAATGAAGTTAGTTTTAATCATTCCGGGAACCACTGTTTCGTCAGAAAGATCATTTTCGGTGTCGAAGAGAACCAAAACTTATCTTCGAAATACACAGTCGCAAACCAGACTTTCTCAGCTTGCTTTGTTCTCCATTGAAAAACTATTGTTTCAAGGAAAGACGATCGTCTACCTCTATGAAATGGCAAGTGTCGTTCTACGACACCGTGATTGAAGTTTTCGATACGAAAGATCGCAGAATTGACCTCAAATATGAACAAAACTGTGATTACCGGAAGTTTAAATTTGTTACTTATTCATGTAGATACAGTAACAGCTATTTTCCCAGTACCTGGTGTCGCTCAGTTGGCCTAATTCTCACGGGGCTACGCCTTGTAGTTTAATGGACGTAATACGACATTATTCAGTGTAACACTAGGGCTTGATGCCACCTAATGACGGACAATCGTAAACAGTAACATAGTAATAATAATAACAACGACCGTAATAATAATATATACAGCAACAATACAGTGACTCCGATAACCGTAAGCAATAACATTATGATAGTATAACAATTACAACAATAATAGTGGTACCTTTAATATCTTTTTTAAAAGCGATTACAGTTACGAAATGAAATAATCGTATGGCATTTAGTGGCTGGGATATCCCCTTCGGGGTTCGGCCGCCGTATTGCAAGTCTTTTTACTTGTCGCCACTACGGCGACTGGCGTATCAGTGACAAAGAAGGACACACACCACCCAGTCCCCTGCCGGGAATCGAACCCGGGCCGCCTTACGTGGTAGGGGGTAACGCTACCGCTGCACTACGGAGGCGAAAGCAGGTACAGGTATCTAGCGTCACACCACTGTCACATTTGTTTCTACGACTGTTAGACCTCGACTTCTACGATCTCTAACCGATATGCTTCGCCTTCCTTACAATTGAACAGTTGAATGACCTGACTCCTTTTCTTTTTATCCCTTTTTTTCCGGTAGAAATGTCAGAAGAATGATAAAATGCGTTACTGTCTCACAGGACATTAAACCAGCAGATTATCTTGAACGCCTTAATCTTTCAGTTTTGTAGTTACTGTTGTTATTACAAATTATGGAGAAGATAAGTGAAGTCACACAAATATTCAGTAGCATCTCTCAATAAATTACAAATGATGTTGAAAACTATTGAATACCGTTTTTTTTAAGTCGGGTACTACTGAATGATTGATTATTATATCCAGTGTAGCAAGAAGACCAACTCTTTAATGTGGTTTCACATCTTGCCACGTTCAGAGCACGGGAAGGAGGAAGGGGGCGGGAGTGGGGGGGGGGGGGGAGGATGAGGCTGAGGTCACTGTACGCGGCCCCACATATCTCGTTATTTGGCCTAGATGATTTTAAAAAAAAACATAAAATCCATAGCATATAATTCAAAAGTGCAGTATTTACACCTTTTTTATATTTATGTAAAAGCCAGTATTAAAAAATTATATTCAAATTGATGATCTTGTCAAGATTTTAAATTTAAAAAATACATAAAAATGAATTTTAGAAACCTATATAAAACAGGACTGCAGATTCACTGAGACTGAAAGGACGCCCACTGGGAAGGATAATTGCAATGTAAAGAGTGATTAAACGGTCTGTTAAGGTCATAATATAATGAATGTGTCTGCACCTCGTTGTCATGCGGTAGCGTTCTCGCTTCCCGCGCACGGGGCCAGGGTTTGATTCCCGGCGGAAAAACGGATTTTTCCGGGCTCACGATGACTTGGTGTTGTTGTGAGGTTTTCGTCATCATCATTCATCCCCATTAGGATCAGAGGAAGGCAATGGTAAACCACCTCCGCTAGGACCTTGCCTAGTACGGCGGTGCGGGTCTCCCGCATCGTCCCCTACGCTCCTCGGAGTATGGGACCTCATCATCATCGTATTGAATGTGTAGCTCATTACGTATTGGCAGAGGAAAATATGATAATCATTGAGGACTAGAACGCTGGAGTAAGGAAAGGAATAAATGAAAGAGCTGTGCATGCAAGTATGCAGTCTCGGCAGTAGCAGTGAGAGAGGAGAATAACAGAGTTCTTCCGCAAGTTTCAGTTAATAACACCGAATGGACTGTTCAAAGATCACTGCAGGAGGATAGATATTTGGGAACAGCCTAACACACGTGTATAATCCAACAACGTTATATGATACATAGAGATCCCGATGATATTGTAATTTTATCAGAGACAGCAAAGGACCTGGAAGAGCAGTTGAACGGAATGGACAGTGTTTTGAAAGGACAATATAAGATGAACATCAACAAAAGCAAAACGAGGATAATGAAATTGTAGTCGAATTAAATTGGGTGACACTGAGGGAATTACACTTCTGGAAATTGAAATAAGAACACCGTGAATTCATTGTCCCAGGGAGGGGAAACTTTATTGACACATTCCTGGGGTCAGATACATCACATGATCACACTGACAGAACCATAGGCACATAGACACAGGCAACAGAGCATGCACAATGTCGGCACTAGTACAGTGTATATCCACCTTTCGCAGCAATGCAGGCTGCTATTCTCCCATGGAGACGATCGTAGAGATGCTGGATGTAGTCCTGTGGAACGGCTTGCCATGCCATTTCCACCTGGCGCCTCAATTGCACCAGCGTTGGTGCTGGACATGCAGACCGCGTGAGACGACGCTTCATCCAGTCCCAAACATGCTCAATGGGGGACAGGGTAGTTGACTTACACCTTCTAGAGCACGTTGGGTTGCACGGGATACATGCGGACGTGCATGGTCCCGTTGGAACAGCAAGTTCCCTTGCCGGTCTAGGCATGGTAGAAAGATGGGTTCGATGACGGTTTGGATGTACCGTGCACTATTCAGTGTCAGAGGTGTACGGCCAGTGTAGGAGATCGCTCCCCACACCATGATGCCGAGTGTTGGCCCTGTGTGCCTCGGTCGTATGCAGTCCTGATTGTGGCGCTCACCTGCACGGCGCCAAACACGCATACGACCATCATTGGCACCAATGCAGAAGCGACTCTCATCGCTGAAGACGACACGTCTCAATTCGTCCCTCCATTCACGCCTGTCGCGACACCACTGGAGGCGGGCTGCACGATGTTGGGGCGTGGGCGGAAGACGGCCTATCGGTGTGCGGGACCGTAGCCCAGCTTCATGGAGACGGTTGCGAGTGGTCCTCGCCGATACCCCAGGAGCAACAGTGTCCCTAATTTGCTGGGAAGTGGCGGTGCGGTCCCCTACGGCATTGCGTAGGATCCTACGGTCTTGGCGTGCATCCGTGCGTCGCTGCGGTCCGGTCCCAGGTCGACGGGCACGTGCACCTTCCACTGACCACTGGCGACAACATCGATGTACTGTGGAGACCGCACGCCCCACGTGTTGAGCAATTCGGCGGTACGTCCACCCGGCCTCCCGCATGCCCACTATACGCCCTCGCTCAAAGTCCGTCAACTGCACATACGGTTCACGTCCACGCTGTCGCGGCATGCTACCAGTGTTAAAGACTGCGATGGAGCTCCGCATGCCACGGCAAACTGGCTGACACGGCGGCGGTGCACAAATGCTGCGCAGCTAGCGCCATTCGACGGCCAACACCGTGGTTCCTGGTGTGTCCGCTGTGCCGTGCGTGTGATCATTGCTTGTACAGCCCTCTCGCAGTGTCCGTAGCAAGTATGGTGGGTCTGACACACCGGTGTCAATGTGTTCTTTTTTCCATTTCCTGGAGTGTAGATTAGGAAATGAGACACTTAAAGTAGCGGATGAGTATTGCTATTTTGGGAGCAAAATATCTGATGACGGTCGGAGTAGAGAAGATATAAAATGTAGACTGGCAATGGCAAGGAAAGCGTTTCTGAGGAAGAGAAATTTGTTAACATCAAGTATAGATTTAAGTGCCAGGAAGTCTTTTTCTGAAAAGTATGGAAGTGAAACATGGACGATAAATAGTTTAGACAAGAAATGAATAGAAGCTTTCGAAATGTGTTGCTACAGAAGAATGCAGGATTAGATGGGCAAACCACTTAGCTAATGAGGAGGTACTGAACAGAAATGGGGAGAACAGAAATTTGTGGCACAACTTGACTAGAAGAAGGGATCGGTTGTTAGGACATGTTGTAAGGCATCAAGGGCACCAATTTAGTATTGGAGGGCAATTTGGAGTGTAAAAATCGTACAGGAAGAACAAGAGATGAATACACTCATCAGATTCAGAAGGATGTAGGTTGCAGTAGGTACTGGGAGATGAAGCAGCTTGCACACGATAGAGTATCATGGAGAGGTGCATCAAACCAGTGTCTGGACTGAAGACCACAACAACAACAACAACAGAGATTCCTGAATCAGATATTCAATTGTGAGATGTACCCAGCAGCAGATATTGCTTCAACTCGCAATTTAGTAATGGTGAAGAGTGGGCTGGAGTTTAAGAAAATCTTCAGGAAGCATCAACACGGAAAGAAGTGGGATACTGAGAAACTGAGTACTGATTATATACGATGGAGTTTTATAAGGCTGTAGATACTGCAGTATTGAATATCACATAAGGCAGTTCAGTTGAAGAGCAATTGAGATCTGTAAATAGGGTTATCACACGAGAAGGGTGGACAAAATAGTTAAAAGTAAGGTAACTGCGAAGGAATCTTTGGTAACAGAAGAAATACTTTAATTGATCGACGAATAAATAGTGAGCCAGGGAATGAAAAGCTACATGCAGTAAAAGTGTGAAGAAATTGAAAAGGAAATAGTTTTTCAAAGATAGAATCAATATGTAAAAAGTCAAAACATTTTCGTGTCAGTGGCACAGCAATAACTCCGCTTTTAAACAAAGAGTAGAGAGCGGACAGGTACAAAAAGAACTTTGGAGGTCTCTACGAATGGGAGAGACTCTCATGTCATGGCTGAAAAGGAAGTGGGAGACGGTATGCAGTATATGGGGGATCAACTGTTAGACCACAACAGAGATTTCGGAAGACCTTAGAATGAGGTGGAAGCCATAGGTAACATTCGTTCGGAATTTTTGCCACCACTGGAGGAAGTGGCAGCAAAAAGAATACCGCTTTTGGTTTGTGAAACCTGTCAACACATTCCCGGAACAAACTCGTTCGTACAATGCAGAAGATAGCAATGTTCAAATGTGTGTGAAATCGTATAGGACTTAACTGCTAAGGTTATCAGTCCCTAAGATTACACACTATTTAACCTAAATTATCCTAAGGACAAACACACGCACCCATGCTCGAGGGAGGACTCAAACCTCCGCAGGGACCAGCCGTACAGTCGATGACTGCAACGCCTGAGGCCGCTCGGCTAATCCCGCTCGGCAAGATATCAATGGCAGATAGGAGTGAAAAATGTCCTGCAATCAGCTTAACTGCTTACACACCTAGGTTGTTGACAAGAATAATATATAGAAGAATGGAAATCGACACAGACGATCCCCTACATGACAATCAATTTGGTATCAGAAAAGTTAAAAGCACATTAAAAGCACATTTAGATCTCACGTTACAACTTGTAACGGCAGCAAGATTTAAGAAAAGATCAAGACACATTCATAAGATTTGTCGACCTAGCGAAAGCCCTCCACAGTGTGAAAAAGAGCAAGATGTTAAAATTTCTGAAAAAAATATATGTGAGGTATAGTATAAAATGAGTGATATGTAGTATGCACAAGAACCAAGAATAAACAACGAGAATGGAAGACCAAGAAGGAAGTGCTCCAATTAAAAGGGTGTAAGACAGAGATGCAGTCTTCTGCTCTTACTGTTCACTCTGTACTTCGAAGAGGCACTGACGGAAAATAAAGAATTAAAATTCAAGATGAAAAAATGTCGATAATAAAATTCGCCGCTGACATTGCTATCTTCAGTGAAAGCGGAAAGAAGTAGAGAAACTATTGAATGAAATCAATGCAAATATTGTGTTGAAGGTAAACCGAATACTGACGAAAGTAATGAGGAGTAGCGTACATGAGGACAGCGATTAAAGTAACATCAAAGCTGGTCGCCATGCGGAAGACAAAGTTAAGGAATTTTGGTACCTTTGAAACCAAATAACACATGACGGACGAAGCAAGCAAAGCATAACAAGCAGAAAGGCGTAGGTAAAGAGAGATTTCCCGACCAAAATTAGTCTCCTACTTTTAAAAACACGTCTCCATTTCAGGAATAAAATTCGGAGCATGTACGTCGGCGGGATGTCTTTGTATCGTAGTGAATCATGGACTTTGGGAAAAGCGGAAAAGAAGAGAGATATCTCTGGGATGTGCGGCCTTAGAAAAATGTTAAGATGTAGGAGGACTGATAACGCGTTTGAGCTGTGCTGCATTAGAAAGCGGCTGAAAACTGGGCGGATTGATAAGAAATCAGGAGGGTTTCCGCTTAATCGGCAAGGAGAGCATTATTTGAAAATCACAGACAATAAGAAGGGACAGGACTAGAGGACAGGTGTTAAAACATAAGGGAATAACTTCCGTGGTAGTGGAGAGTGCTGTATAGGATAAGATTTGCAGGACAAGACAAACTGACATATGTGGAACAAATAATTGTGGGGTTTGGTGGGAGCAAGCGCTACGCTTAGATGAAGAGGTTGGACAAGACTGGTAGTCACGGCGATCAGAAGACTGTTGTTAAAAAAAAAAAAAAAAAAAGTATAGGGTGTAGGTATAAACAGTGGGTCCGATGAGTTCCAATAGGGATAGGAAGATAGGTTGGAGTAAATAGGAAAAGAGAATAATAGAATACAGAGGAGGGGTGTGAACTGTATTTAAGAAGGAGATAGAACGAGAGATGGGGGCCCTGATGTGATAGGCAGAAAAGAGAGAGATTCACAAAACCCATCGCAGATGGACAGCATGGGTACAAAAAACTACAGACAAGAGCAAAAAGCATATAGGTCTCAAATGGCTTTTGAAGGAGATGATCTCAAGAAAGGTGGAAAGTTGAAATGCATTATTCAGTTACAAATAGGAAATTGTTCGACATAAAGCAACGAAAATTTGCTTATGATCTTGTTTTCACAGCCCTTTTACACCAGTCATCGTGAGCAGCTGGACATACGATACAGACTAGCAGTAGCAAGAAAAACACTACTGAAAACGAGAAAATTGTTCATTTCGAATATTAGTGTAAGTGTTACGTAGCATTTTGTGAAGGTGTGTATCTGGAGTGTAGACTTTTAAGGATGTGAAATGTGGAAGATAAATAGTTGAGCCAGGAAGACATTAGAAAGATTTAAAATAGGATGCTACAGAAGAATGCTGATGGTTAGATTGCTATATTGCATAAGTAATGAGGAGATACTGAATGGGAACAATATATATAACTCAATGTAATTAAACTAAGTGCCGTCTCCTGAATTAGGAAGGAATTGCACATTTTATAACTGAAGGGAATGTGAAGGGAGAGAGGGGAAGCTGTATGGGAAGTCTAAGAGTGAACTAAAGGGTTCAGTTTCAAATGGATATGGGTTGCACTAATTATGCGATGATGAGGCGGCTTGCACAGGACAGATTATCGTGGATAGCTGTGTGAAACCAGTCTTCATACCGAAGACCACAACGACATGCAGCTTCAAACAGCTATGATAGTACGAAGTGATAGGGAGTTCCTGGCAGTGGAGGTGTCACGGAACCTTCTGAGCGTTACGTGCTTGAAATATCCAAGTTACGTCAAGTACTACCCTCTTCCATGGATACAGGCTCCAGAAAATAAAGGTCCTTCAATCGTCGATGTGTGTCGCCTGCTGGTAGTAACTTTGTGGAGACTGTACAAGGGAATCAGTGATCTGTCGAAACTTGAAACATTCGACAGATCCCCGCAACCAAGTCTGAGATACTATTTCCCACTGAAAATGATACTGAGGCAGTGAGACACACTTCCTCTGGTGGCAATTCCGCTGTGTCGTGTGTAAGATAGAAGCAGTCGCAAAATAATAGGTGGTCTCTTAACTGTCGGAAATTCGAATGTGTGTCGAATATTTCGTACCCTTTACGGAAACGACAGCAAGAGTGGGAACGAAAATCCTGTACGATATGTATGTACGCCTAGAGGCTTCATTCAACATGTCGTTGTTCCGGCACCCATTTAGGGAAAGGGACGCAACCAACTGCTGTCTGTAGGGCACGTTGCAACAAACGATGCCCATCGTCTGGGTTTCGAGATCATACAGCGTGGCCAATCCATCAACTGAGAGAAAAAGCTGAGAGTGCGAACCTCGCTCACGGAGCTACAACGAAGCACACAATTTGTACACTTGTCCCCAGAACTGATGGGGACCTTCTGATTGTGGGACGAGTAAAGGACGTGAACCTTAGACTTGGAGCTTTTTATGCAAACCTGTGCTGTGACTTGGGGACTTACGCCATCGAGTTGAGAACTGCATGCTCTTCCTGAACGCATCAGTAATGCACTTCACCTCTGAGTCTACTAGCCAGTTGAGCTATTTTGTGTGGTACATACATGTGATCAAAAGTATCCGGACTCTGGGCTGAAAATGACTTACAAGTTCGTGGCACCCTCAATCGATAATGCTGAAATTCAGTATGATGTCAGCCCATCCTTAGCCTTGATGACATTTCCACTCTCGCAGTCATACGTTCAATCAGGTGCTGGAAGGTTTCTTGGGGAAGGGCAGCCCATTCTTCACGGACTGGTGCACTGAGGAGAGGTACCGATGTCGATCGGTGAGGCCTGGCACAAAGTCGGCGTTACAAAACATCCCAAAGGTGTTCTATAGGATTCAGGTCAGGGCTGTGTGCAAACCAGTCCATTGTTGTTGTTGTTGCGGTCTTCAGTTCTGAGACTGGTTTGATGCAGCTCTCCATGCTCCTCTATCCTGTGTTAGCTTCTTCATCTCCCAGTACCTACTGCAACCTACATCCTTCTGAATCTGCTTAGTGTATTCCTTAATCTTTCTTCTAAGATAAGTTGTAGGGTCAGTATTGCCTCACGTGTTCTAGTGTTTCTACGGAATCCAAACTGATCTTCCCCGAGGTCGGCTTCTACTCGTTTTTCCATTCGTCTGTAAAGAATTCGTGTTAGTATCTTGCAACTGTGGCTAATTAAACTGATTGTTCAGTAATTTTCACATCTGTCTACACCTGCTTTCTTTGGGATTGGAATTATTATATTCTTCTTGAAGTCTGAGGGTATTTCGCCTGTTTCATACATCTTGCTCACCAGATGGTAGAGTCTTGTCAGGTCTGGCTCTCCCGAGGCCGTCAGTAGTTCAAATGGAATGTTGTCTACTCCGGGGGCCTTGTTTTTGACTCAGGTCTTTCAGTGCTCTGTCAAACTCTTCACGCAATATCAAATCTCCCGTTTCATCTTCACCTACATCCTCTTCCATTTCCATAATGTTGTCCTCAAGTACATCGCCCTTGTATAGACCCTGTATATACTCCTTCCACCTTTCTCCTTTCCCTTCTTTGCTTAGAACTGGGTTTCCATCTGAGCTCTTGGTGTTCATTCAAGTGCTTCTCTTATCTCCAAAGGTCTCTATAATTTTCCTGTAGGCAGTATCTATCTTACCCCTAGTGAGATAAGCCTCTACATCCTTACATTTGTCATCTAGCCATCCCTTCTTAGCCATTTAGCACTTCCTGTCGACCTCATTTTTGAGACGTTTGTATTCCTTTTTGCCTGCTTCATTTACCGCACCAGTCCATTACAGGGATGTTATTGTCGTGTAACCACTCCGGCACATGTCGTGCATTATAAACAGGTGCTCGATCGGGTTTAAAGATGCAATCGCCTTCCCCGAATTGCTCTTCAACAGTGGGTATGAAGAAGGTGCTCAAACATCAATGCAGGTTTTGTTGTGATAGTGCCACGCAAAACAACAAGGGGTACAAGCCCCCTGCATGAAAAGCACGACCACACCATTACACCACCGCCACCGAATTGTATTGTTGGCACTACACACGCTGCCATGTGATGTTCACCGGGCATTCGCCGTAACCACACCCTGCCATCGGATCGTCACATTGTGTACCGTGATTCGTTACTCCACAAAGCGTTTTTCCAGTGTTCAATCGTCCAATCTTTACGCTCCTTACAGTAAGCGATGCGTCGATTGGCATTTACCGGCGTGATGTATGGCTTACGAGCAGCCGCTCGACCATGAAATCCAAGTTTTCTCACTTCTCGCCTAACTGTCATAGTACTTGCAATGAATCCTGATGCAGTTTGGAATTCCTGTGTGATGGTCTGGATAGATGTCTGCCTATTACACATTACGACCCTCTTCAACTGTTGGCGGTCTCTGTCAGCCATCAAACGAGGACGGCCTGTACGATTTTGTGCTGTATGTGTGCCTTCACGTGTCCACTTCGCTATCACATCGGAAAAAATCAACATAGGGATGTTTAGGAATGTGGAAGTCTCGCGTAAAGACGTATGTCACAAGTGTTACCCAATCACCAGACAATGTTCGAAGTCCGTGAGTTCCGCGGAGCGCCCCATTTTGCTCTGTAACGATGTCTAATGACTACTACGGTCGCTGATATAGAGTACTCGGCAGTAGGTGGCAGCACAATGCACCTAATATGAAAAAGTATGTTTTTGGGGTATCCTGATACTTTTGATCACATAGTGTATATATTTTTCAGATTAAGATAATAATACCCTTAGGAAACCCCCTAAGTAATAGTGTAAGATCCAATAAAATATTAATATTCTAGTAACAAATCACTGAATAATTAGTAACGAAGCCCTCGTGTTCGAAGCACTCATTAAAACCGGCGGAGCACACACATTACTAGCTACAGAGAGCTGGGCAGTGTCTAGGATTGACAGATTTAAGATTTTTGAACTGATAAGACCAAGAATGAGGAGGTTCTTCGTATAATCGGCAAAGATAGAAACATGTGAAAATACTGACAAGAAGAAAGGAGAGCACGATAGGACACGTGATACGATATCAGGAAATAGCCTCGAGGTAACAGAGGGAACTGTGGAGAGTAAAAACTGTAGAGGAAGACGAGAGACTGTTATACATCCAACAAATAATTGAGGACGTAGGGTGCAATTTCTACTCTGAGAAGAAGGGATTAGCGGAGGAGCACAGGAGAGGAATTCGTAGAGTTGAATCTGTTGAAGACTTATGACATAAAAAAGGGGTAAATCTAAGTCTACATCGAAAAGATAGGCTAATAAAAAGTGGGAATGGTGCAGTCCTCGCAGTAGACAAGCAACTCAGATCAACCACTATAGAACCTGAAGCAGCAGCGAAGATCGTTTGGACAGGATTCAGCATCAACGATAAAAATAATCGTGTAACTGGGCCTTACAATGGACTACTAAACTCACAAACAGCTGTAATTAAAAACTTTTGGCAAACTCCCAGCTTGCTAATACACATATTCAAGAAACATACTGCCATCACTGAGTGAGACTTTAACCATTTATGATCGATATGGATAATTAAAGTTTTGTAAACGATGAAGTGTCGAAACGTCCCCAGTCAAAAATGATCCAAATGGCTCTGAGCACTATGGGACTTAACATCTGAAGTCATCAGTCCCCTAGAACTTAAGAGCTACTTAAACCTAACTAACATAAGGACATGACACACATCCATGCCCTAGGCAGGATTCGAACCTGCGACCGTAGCGGTCGCACGGTTCCAGACTGAAGCGCCTAGAACCGCTTCGCCACACCGGCCGGCCGTCCCCAGTCACAAAAGTAAATGCACTCTCTGGAAACTACTTAGAACATGTACTACCTAAGCGCAATACCGAAAAAAATATGTTACATATAATGGCAAGAAATTGACCACACCTACACCATCGCCTAATCAAAAGTACACGGACGCTCCTACGTAATGCTGTGTTGACCACTAGATGTCACGAGAAGCGGACCCACGAGTACAAAAGAATGCTGGGAGTATTGTGTTGTCAGTAGATCAACAATATCAGCTGAATGGGTCGGTCAGAGGTGTTCAGTGGCTTTGAATGCGGACTAGACGCCGGGTGTCACCTGTGTAAAACGTCATCAGGGACACTCCAACCTACTTAAGCTGCCCAAGCCATTTTTTAACAAACGTTTTTACCAATTATTGGTGATGTAACTGTAATACGGAAATGCGAAGGGACAACTACAGCTACAAAAAAAAAAAAAATACCGGCAGACCTTACTTTTGGCAGGACAGGAACTTTCGAGCAGTGCGGATGGTGGTTGTAAATAAATCACATGAAATGAGCCGAAGGAGTCATCTTCTCGTTTACGTATGGAGCGCTTGTGACCCTTTACTGCGGAGAAACAGAAAAACGTGACTAACTTAATGTTCTACCGGAAAAATATCTTGGAAAAACGGGGGCGATTTTGATCCGTTGACGAGGATGGGGATGGTAGATGCACTGACAACGTTTGCAACGTCGTCCGCCAACAGATAGCATAGCGGCATACCTGCGAGAGCGCCATCTGTTTCTACCCTTTAATAGAGAATTCTCACAGCTAGAAGGTTCAGTGTGGGGCCAACCTGTGAAGCAAACAGGCAACTATGCCTCCTATAGCAAACAGACTGAATTTAAGATGCGTCGAGCCTTCCGAAGGGCGAGATAGCCCTTTCGGGGAATTGACACACAAGTTGGACGTGCCACGTCAGGTGTGCAACGATTCTGAAGCGAATGGTCATGGAAACATTTTCACACGTGTAGATGACGTCCTTGACGTCTACACAGCAATGACACTAGACGGGATAGTCCCATTGCAACGCCAACACTAGAGGTCATACAGTTACCATAGCAAAGAGAAAAGGGCTTGTGAGCCTAGACATGTCAACACGAACTGGTGCGAACCGGTTATTAGCAGTGAGACTACAGGCGCAGAAACCTCTATCCCTTCTTCCGCTCCCGCCACAGCAACAACGTACACGGCTCTGTTGCTGTTGTCAGAGTATCACTGTCTTCGAAGATAGGATGGCATGCCCTGGCCTTTAGTGATGAAAGCTGATTCTATCTCCACGTGAGTGATGGTCGTTTGCACGTATGACGTAGACCTGGTGAGCACTGTCTCGTAGAGGGCATTCGACCCCACCCCCGGTCTTACGGACTGGGGTGAATTAAGCTACAACTCTCATCCACCTTTCAGTGTTGCTGGAGGATGCGCTAACGACCGTTCGGTGCAGACTGTTGTTCGACCTTCTCATTTTCCGTTCTTGCAACAGAAAAGTGATGTGTTGTTCTAACAGGATATTGTTCCCCCCAAACTGCCCGCGAAACTCAATGTGCTCTGCAAGACGCACAGGAACTTCCCTTGCTAGCACTATCTCCAGACTTGTCTCGAGTCGAGCACTTGTGGTATGTGATTGGACGAGAAGTGACTCATACGACTCTACAGCCAATAACTCTTACATAAACACGTGAACAGGTTAAGCAGGCGTGGCGTAACGTATCACAGGACATTAGTCGCCGTCTGTGCAGTCGACTGGGTGCTGAGTCAGCTCCTGCATTGTCACCACGTACCAATAAGGATGTTTCAGTGTAGGTCAGTACCTGCTACCTCAAAACCGCTTGCGTTATTCATCGGTATGTGTAATCATTTCGTATGCACAGCTGCATCCTTAAGTGAATTGGGCAGCTCTAAAAGGGTACTAACTTTTTATTTCCGGCAATGGAGAAAGGCAAAAGTGGCAGGCAGTGTGACGTGTGTGTGTGTGTGTGTGTGTGTGTGTGTGTGTGTGTGTGTGTGTGTGTGTGTTTGTGTCTTTGTTTAGTGAAAGCGGTGTCCACTTAAGCAGAATGCATAGTGTACCAGCATCTTTTGCGATTGTGTACACAAAGAAAACATTATACACAATAAATTAATCCCTAGAAATTGACACTGTAGGGCAGCCCCTAGACTTCTATAAATTTTTCTCTATTTTTATACGTTTCACTCGGCCAATGCGAGCATCTTCAGAAGTTACGTAGCCGAGTGCCACACGTTACAAATATGTGGCTGTGTCATGCAGCCGCGCTGGTTGAGTGAAACACGTAAAAATGAAGTAAAAGTTGTATACGACTTGCGGCTGTTCCATAATTTTAATTTCTAACTGTAGCTGTTCTCTGCAGTCAAACCCTTTATAAGTTATAGCTCTCTGTTATAATATGGCGGCATGTACGAATAAATTAACTTCTGAATTGTGTATCTCTTTGCTTTAAGGTAAAATGCAAATATCACACTGTCGCTTGCTCAAAAAATTAAGCCCTTACGGGCTATCCGATGATATACGCGGTTGGATAAAAGTTTTCTAACAGACAGAAAGCAGTATGTCGTCCTGGATGGGGAGACTTCAACAGAAACAAGCGTAACATCAGGTGTGCCCCAGGGCAGCGTAATAGGTCCGCTGCTTTTTACGATTTACATAAACGGTCTGGTTGGTGGTCTGACAGCATCATTAGACCTCTGATGATGCTGTAGTCTACAGGGAAGTATTATCACACAAAAGTTTTGAACAAATCAATGCGGATTTGCAGAAAATAAATGCATGGTGTAATGACTGGCAGTTATCTCTCAACATTAGTAATTGTAACCTACTGCGTATAACAAAGCGAAAATCCACATTAATGTACGAGTACAAAATAAATGGCCAGTCTTTGTAAGCAGTAACATCCGTCAAGTATCTTGGTTTCTACCCTTTAATAGAGAATTCTCACAGCTAGAAGGTTCAGTGTGGGGCCAACCTGTGAAGCAAACAGGCAACTATGCCTCCTATAGCAAACAGACTGAATTTAAGATGCGTCGAGCCTTCCGAAGGGCGAGATAGCCCTTTCGGGGAATTGACACACAAGTTGGACGTGCCACGTCAGGTGTGCAACGATTCTGAAGCGAATGGTCATGGAAACATTTTCACACGTGTAGATGACGTCCTTGACGTCTACACAGCAATGACACTAGACGGGATAGTCCCATTGCAACGCCAACACTAGAGGTCATACAGTTACCATAGCAAAGAGAAAAGGGCTTGTGAGCCTAGACATGTCAACACGAACTGGTGCGAACCGGTTATTAGCAGTGAGACTACAGGCGCAGAAACCTCTATCCCTTCTTCCGCTCCCGCCACAGCAACAACGTACACGGCTCTGTTGCTGTTGTCAGAGTATCACTGTCTTCGAAGATAGGATGGCATGCCCTGGCCTTTAGTGATGAAAGCTGATTCTATCTCCACGTGAGTGATGGTCGTTTGCACGTATGACGTAGACCTGGTGAGCACTGTCTCGTAGAGGGCATTCGACCCCACCCCCGGTCTTACGGACTGGGGTGAATTAAGCTACAACTCTCATCCACCTTTCAGTGTTGCTGGAGGATGCGCTAACGACCGTTCGGTGCAGACTGTTGTTCGACCTTCTCATTTTCCGTTCTTGCAACAGAAAAGTGATGTGTTGTTCTAACAGGATATTGTTCCCCCCAAACTGCCCGCGAAACTCAATGTGCTCTGCAAGACGCACAGGAACTTCCCTTGCTAGCACTATCTCCAGACTTGTCTCGAGTCGAGCACTTGTGGTATGTGATTGGACGAGAAGTGACTCATACGACTCTACAGCCAATAACTCTTACATAAACACGTGAACAGGTTAAGCAGGCGTGGCGTAACGTATCACAGGACATTAGTCGCCGTCTGTGCAGTCGACTGGGTGCTGAGTCAGCTCCTGCATTGTCACCACGTACCAATAAGGATGTTTCAGTGTAGGTCAGTACCTGCTACCTCAAAACCGCTTGCGTTATTCATCGGTATGTGTAATCATTTCGTATGCACAGCTGCATCCTTAAGTGAATTGGGCAGCTCTAAAAGGGTACTAACTTTTTATTTCCGGCAATGGAGAAAGGCAAAAGTGGCAGGCAGTGTGACGTGTGTGTGTGTGTGTGTGTGTGTGTGTGTGTGTGTGTGTTTGTGTCTTTGTTTAGTGAAAGCGGTGTCCACTTAAGCAGAATGCATAGTGTACCAGCATCTTTTGCGATTGTGTACACAAAGAAAACATTATACACAATAAATTAATCCCTAGAAATTGACACTGTAGGGCAGCCCCTAGACTTCTATAAATTTTTCTCTATTTTTATACGTTTCACTCGGCCAATGCGAGCATCTTCAGAAGTTACGTAGCCGAGTGCCACACGTTACAAATATGTGGCTGTGTCATGCAGCCGCGCTGGTTGAGTGAAACACGTAAAAATGAAGTAAAAGTTGTATACGACTTGCGGCTGTTCCATAATTTTAATTTCTAACTGTAGCTGTTCTCTGCAGTCAAACCCTTTATAAGTTATAGCTCTCTGTTATAATATGGCGGCATGTACGAATAAATTAACTTCTGAATTGTGTATCTCTTTGCTTTAAGGTAAAATGCAAATATCACACTGTCGCTTGCTCAAAAAATTAAGCCCTTACGGGCTATCCGATGATATACGCGGTTGGATAAAAGTTTTCTAACAGACAGAAAGCAGTATGTCGTCCTGGATGGGGAGACTTCAACAGAAACAAGCGTAACATCAGGTGTGCCCCAGGGCAGCGTAATAGGTCCGCTGCTTTTTACGATTTACATAAACGGTCTGGTTGGTGGTCTGACAGCATCATTAGACCTCCGATGATGCTGTAGTCTACAGGGAAGTATTATCACACAAAAGTTTTGAACAAATCAATGCGGATTTGCAGAAAATAAATGCATGGTGTAATGACTGGCAGTTATCTCTCAACATTAGTAATTGTAACCTACTGCGTATAACAAAGCGAAAATCCACATTAATGTACGAGTACAAAATAAATGGCCAGTCTTTGTAAGCAGTAACATCCGTCAAGTATCTTGGTGTCACTATTCGAAATGATCTTAAATGGTACGATCAGATTACACAAGTAACGGGTAAGGCGAACTCTAGATTGCGGTTTATTTGTAGAATCCTGAAGGGATGCAGTCCCTCAACAAAGGAAATTGCTTACAACACTATAGTTCGTGCAATCTTAAAGAGTACTGCTCGTCTGCATGGGACCCTTACCAGTTGGGTCTGATTCAAGAGATTGAGAAGGTCTAAAGAAGAGTGGCAAGGTTAGTGACTGGTACATTTAGCCATCGCGAGAGCGTTACAGATCTCTTAGAAAGTTAGAAGTGGGACGCACTTGTAGATAGACGACGCTCTACACGGGAGGGGCTGCTCACTAAATTCCAAAATCCGATCTTCGCCAAGGATGTAGAGCATCTGTTATTACCACCGACTTTCAGATCACTCAATGATCACCATTCAAAGATAAGGGAAATTAGAGCTCGTACTAAGGCCTTCAGACAGTCGATTTCTCTCGCGCTATCCGTAAGTGGAACAGAGGGGTGGGGGATATGACTTGGCGCGAATAGTGCCCTCCGTCACATATCGATTGGTGGCTAGCGGAGTATATATGTAGATGTAGGTGTAGACGATTCGTGGGCGACTAAACTAACTAACTTAAAGCATTGACAGTGGTGTGAGAAGTACATGTATCACTTAATGTTGAAAGGCAACTAGTCAGAAATTTATAAATCTCCTTTTTTTGAAGGTTATGGCTCTGAGTGGAACAAAGCATTGTTTACCGCTAAGAGGAATCCTGCTCGCAAGATAACGTGGAGCTAGCAACGCCGTTTTTTCTGTTACTGAGATACGGAACTAGTTCGGGACATGTTCTTGGTTGACGACGTTCTTCAACCCGTAAAACTAGTTCTCAGGAAACGGTAATAAGCTTTTCGTGGTTCAAATGAAGGTGGTTTCTTTTATCGGCTACATTTTGTGGTGGCCCTCATTCTATATTAGAGCACTAAAAATGGTTTTCACTATTTCAGAATACCATGAGATGACCTTTTGACCTGGAATTCCGCATAGTGTTACGTGCAACATGAATATTTCCAGCTTGATGGGACACTTTTACCCTGACAAAAGCTATACAATCTTCTCAACTCTGTTGAGAGAAAGCCTACATGTTGCCCATAAATAATAAACAAATGGATGACATCAAGAAATCTTTGGTCTATATCCCTCGACCGACACAAGATACAGTTGTGCAATTCAGCCACATCATGGTGAATAACAATGGCCTCTTGTGCTGTGGATGAAGATAAATGAGCAATGCCACCTTGCAAACCGTCAGATATCATTCAGAGATATGTCAAAAACAATTTTTATTACAATTAGAGACCTTTATATGTACAATTCTGCGTTAAAATGTGAATCTCTCCCTAGAATCAATCTGAAAATCTATTGTACTGCAGAATGGGTTGAAAGGTTTCCAGTAGATCACTTTCATAGCAGTTCACATTTCTGCCATTCTTGCCCCTCGCTGCTTCGTGGTATCTGTAGCAGACCTCGAGGAAGAGGAAAGTTGTCAAGATGTTTGAGTATTACTCCTATTCCTTCCCATCCTGTATGTAAGCCAGTTTGAATTAACGATAAGGTGAATAAATGTTCGTTTCTACTTTCACCCTCTTGCCTGTCTTGCGAACAGAAGTATTTAATTTTTTTTTCCTCCGTGAAGGGTGATTCTAATAACGCAGGTATGCCGAACGTAAAATATTAGTGCGTGGACATAGAGTTAGCTGGTAAGGGCACGATAAGCTTCTTTGAGGAGCTTTTCCCCCCATAGCAACGTGAGCGAGTAAAGCAGAAATCGCCTAGAGAGTGATTTGCGGAGCAGGCATTAGGTGAGTCAGATGTAGACACGCTCCACCTGTAGATGTTCGAATTCTTAATGTGTTTTTAGGCTGTTTTACCGGTTTTCTTTTAGTCAATACATTTCTATTGATATTTAGAAGTACTTACCTTCATTCACGTGATTGCTTTGCATAGAGGACGGTTGGGCCACGAGTATCAACTATAAAAAGTAAGTCGACATTTAGAATACGATTTTGCTACTAACCATTTGTCAGTTCGAGTAGTAATCATCGTAAATCAACGCACTTCATGTGAGTTCGCTATTTGCAGTCATTTTTGTGTTACTGGACTTAAGAATTCTGAATCCACATGCCTTTACGTGGTTTATAGGTAATGTCTGACATGGTCCGAAGTAGTTTGCGTATAGCACAGAATACTACAAAAAGCTTTGCTTATTCAAATCATATATTCTACGCAAGATGCTATACCTTCTCTTTCAGAATTTTAGTTAGTTTTCTTCGTGTTAGTACACTGATGTTTAGTGTAGCAGTTATTTAATTATATTCAGTAGTAACAGATGATCAGAGTCCCGGTTTTCTGTGAGGTAATAACTTTCCTAATCTTAGAACTTTGCTCATAGTGATGTGTTAGTGCCTCTCTGTCCTCACGTGGTAGTACTGTATGTCGTAGTGTCTCGGTGCTTGTCCACAAAAACCATTATATTAATGATAGTATGTTGCTCTCCCATACACCAGTTGCTCTAAGATAAATTATTGACGGTAATTAGTCTGGTTTTAAATTTCATGTGTGTTTTATGATGCTGCCTATCGTGACCATTTAAATATGAATAAGCCACATCTACGGGTTCGTGACAATCGTTGAGATTCAATTCACGATCAGCAGTCCCATCACGATTAAAGCTTATTAAGTTGTATATTGCATCACATGTTAAATATTTTTTTTTCTTTTGGTATAGCATACTGTTATGTGCATATTGATGATCATACAGATAAATTAATTTATAGTCATTTTGGGAAGCTACGTGGAGCTAGAAGCCAAGTGGTTTCCCTTGCAAGCCAATGAACAAACACCCATATCCGCAATAGCTTCCGCAATTAGTCATCCCGCTCATTTTGTTGTTGTTGTGAGATTGATATTCAAGTGCGGTCAAAGTGTGTCGCCCACTTATTTGTTCATGGCAGTGTGCTCTGCCTAGCGACTCTTCTTTCTACTGTACTTCTAGTTTCCCCTCTACAGCAGCGGTTTCCAACCCGTAGACCACAGCTCACTTGTGGGCCGCAGACAGGGTGGTACTGGGCCGTGAACGCTGGTCGAGAGTCGAGGACAACTTAAAAATTATCGTGAGATCTAAGGTTTTCACTCAACAGTCGGTGAGGACAGAATGAAAGTACCGGTAGTAGCTGGCGTTCCCACCATGCGGCTGCCCGGAGGCAGGCAGTTTCCGCTATCATGCAGTGAGTGGTTCAAATGGCTCTGGGCACTATCGGACTTAACATCTGAGGTCATCAGTCCCCTAGAACTTACCCCTAGAACTTACAACTACTGAAACCTAACTAACCTAAGGACAACACACACATCCATGCCCGAGGCAGGTTTCGAACCTGCGACCGTAGCAGCAGCGCGGTTCCGGATGGAAGCGCCTAGAACCGGCTGCAGTGACTGACTCGAGTTGTTGCACGGACTGGCCCGACGGCATGTTATGTCTATCAATACAATTATTTCATAAACTTGAAGATGGGATCTAAAGCCCTAAAACCGGTCGTGGTATGAAAAACTAACTTGTACAACTGAACCGGATCTTTCTAAATTAATTATCATCTCTCTCAGTTTCGGATGTCGTACGTATCAAATTCTGTGCAATGAAATAATGCCTCACAAGGGAATGGTTCATTCTGTCATATCAAAACCTGCCCTGTTTTTTTTTCTTTTTCTTTTTTTTTTTTTTTTTTTTTTTTGCACACACCACACACACACACACACACACACACACACACACACACACACACACACACAAAGGGGGTTACATTAAAAATTCTGTGCAATGAAATAATGCCTCACAAGGGAATGGTTCATTTTGTCATATCAAAACCTGCCCTGTTTTTTTATTTTTTTTTTGCACACACGCACACACACACACACACACACACACACACACACACACACACACACACACACAAAGGGGGTTACATTAAAAGAAAAAGCTAAGACGGACTGCCAGTATTTTTATTAATGTTTAAAACTAACAATATCGTGTGCCACTAGGCGGCTGAAAGTGTACAACCCGAGAGTCTGTGCTAGAGACGTGGAGCGAAGCGTTGGCTGCCTGCTCATGCCATAAACAAATAACGTCCCATAATCCAGTAGCAATTTCTGGAGTTCGGCGTAGTCTTGAAACAGTTGCTCACAAGAACGACTCGCTTCAGTTTCCTCATTTAATATCCAGACACGTCAAGAAGGAAAGCAGTAAGATTGGTGTTTCACTACCCGTCCATACCTGAGATTATTGGAGCTTTGATCCTTTCCTACCCCTGGAGGGGAAGCAAGTGCCCATGGTTCTCTAAAGTATGCACCGTAGCATTCGCATAGAGTGAAGAGTATAGCAGACCCGAGATCTAAATGCGTATCTCTCGAATGGATGTCGAGGTCGTCAGCCACTGCAGCACACCGCTCATGCCTCGTGAAGATACTGGTGAGTTGGTATTTACTGAGTTCTTTTTTTTGTATTTGGCTGCTAACACAATTTGTATTTGTGCAGTTTTGTGGAACTGATATTGAGATGCAGTCATTTCGGTAAGAGCAATAATTGTTATAGCTAAGCCGTTGCAAAATAAAGACAGAGAGAGAAAAAAATAAAGTCGTCACTGAATCTTCTCTTTAATTTTCACAAGTAAAATTTCAGAATACATCGAAAAGTCAGCTGTATATTACTTATGCACTGTTATTGCTGTGCATCGCTCATTGTCGCCGACTGTTTTGTACAAAACTACAACGGAAGAAGCGTTAACGCCGGGAGACATGGCTTTAATGAAATATGGAAACTACAGAGACGCAATGGAAACTGTGTGGATGACTGCAATGACTGAGGTTGTAGTTACTCTTAAATACTAATTCCTGTGTTAAATTCCTGAAAATGCCTAGTTGCGAAGTACAAGTAAGTAAATGCGTCTAAGAATGACAAAGTTTTTCTAACGCGTTAAAGAACCGACATGTTAGTATTAAACCGAAGATAATGAGTGATGCGTTGGTACGGCGACGGTGAGAGCAATGTTTACACTGTCACGGTCACGCCACAGATGAATGTGAACTAGGGCTGTTGATGAAATGTCAATACATGGCTATATCAATGTTTCTCCTAAGCCTATCGATACATGTGGGCGACACATTTCCACCGGTATATCGATATCGAAATAGCAACAGCGAAACACGATATTTTTGTTTTATATTTTTTTCCCATTGTTCAATAAATATTTGAAGTTTTCTGTTGAAAATGTAATGCAACATAATTTTACATTCACTGTGTGAGGGAGTCTTACTATTATTTTAGCTTTCAAGGCATCCGATCTTTCTCCTTGACTATCTAAAAAAAGTATAGATGGCAGAATGAAGAAGTCTGACTGTACTCGGGGGTGGTGGTGTGAATGCAATAACAAGATACCCGACGTGAAGAAATAGCTCACCAGTTACGTTAAAAAACAACTTTAACTCAAGTAGGGTACTATTCATTCGCATCGGCGTTCTTCAAAACCATTTGCTAAAATTGATGAACAAAAATCTAAATGACAAGATTGATCATTGCGGTGGGCGGAGACGTGTGAGGGGAAATGCTGACGTAATCGGCGCTTGGCGCTACCAACGAAAACTGCCACGTGTAGCCGACAAGGGTGGCCGAGCAGTTCTAGGCGCTACATTCTGGAACCGTGCCACCGCTACGGTAGCAGGTTCGAATCCTGCCTCTGGCATGGATGCGTGTGATGTCCTTAGGTTAGTTAACTTTAAGTAGTTCTAAGTTCTAGGGGACTGATGACCCCAGAAGTTAAGTCCCATAGTGATCAGAGCCATTTGAACCATTTTGCAACGTGTAGCTTCACCAGGCAATTTTGACGCTACAGTAGCTAGATCGCTGGCGATTGCAGAAATGAAAAAATCACCGAAGTTCACATGAAGTGTTCCAGACAAATCAGACATGTGACGAAACCTTTTATTGTGCAATTTACCCGCTGTTACCATTGTTAGCAAAGTGATTATCGCCAAGAGTGAACGTACATCGTTTTCCTTTCAATTCTTTCTCTGAGGGAGATAAGAAGGCTGCTAGCTTGTCGATGTATATAATATCTAATTATAAATGAGTATTTAAACATTCAGCGGCCGGTATTTTGCTGACCGGTACGTCGGTAACATTTTTCGTCCATATAGCGATAATTTTCTTCGATATATCGACGTCTAATAATGTCATTCTTTTAAATATAGATATATCGAGTTCCCGATGCTTTTAAAAAATATCAGCAGTCCTGGCGTGAACACTGTCATTTACATTCCTAGCACAAATCTTCCAACCACGTCGGTGGTGCTAGTCACGGCACTGTTGCGTTATTGACGTGTGTAAATCCACCTTTAGTCAATGTTTGTGAGTTGTTTAGTACAGTTGTGTCTGTGGTTCACTACTCCTATTTCATGTCAATATGGATGCTTGGTTACGGGCGCGCTCTAGCCGTATAAGACGAAGCAGCCACACAAGGTCGCTATTCTTCTGGAAAACCTGAAATTCTCAGTGAATTATATTTTGCCTGGAAAAAGTCAGGCAAATCGCAGATAATTTCAGAAATTTCATAAAATCTCAGCTGTTTTTAACCTAGCGCTGAAGTTTTATAAATGACAAAATTTTGTATACATAATACTTCAGTGTGTTGCATATATGAATATTATGCCATATAAACTATCTATGCTTAAAAGCTGATGTTAAACTATTTCTTATGGGTAGTATACCTCAGCTGAGAGGAAAGAGAAAAAAGTCATTATAGTGGTATTGTTCCCCCCACCCCAACCACCTGATCACCTTAATTTATCAGGAGCCTCTTGACAGCATCTTTCTCCTCACCCTGCCATTTGATGAAGGAACTCCCATATCAGGTTCTGTAAGTAGTTGGATTATTAGTAAGTCAATGTCGAGTCCATGTAGTACCAAAGTAGGAAAGGACTCATATTTTCGTAAGTATAATCGCTATTTTTTAAAACTCGGGTTTGTGTGTTCAGGTGCCAATTAAGTGCCTATGCCACGATGTGTGATTTGTTTCGAAACGCATTCCAACGGATGTATGCATGCAGAAATCTATTAAAACGTCAAAGGCATCTATCAAGTAAACATCCTGAATAAGTGTACAGTCTCTCCATTTGTTTCAAATCACGAATAGAAAATTGTCTAAGGCTTTAAAACAGAACCTTATAAGTATCAGAGTCGCTCGCGAGCTACCTTCGTTAATATCTGAAGAAAGATTAACTCACACTGTGAAAGTAGAACTTAATATAACTGCAGCAAAAGTAATAAGTACTACTTTATTTGATGAAAAAGGCGTACAAAAAATAAACGAAATTCCATTGTCAACTACAACCGTGAAGAGCAGGATTGATGAAACGCAGGAAAAGAAGCTGTCATTACAGCTTTGAAGCTAAGTGAA
This sequence comes from Schistocerca gregaria, assembly GCF_023897955.1. Lineage (NCBI taxonomy): Eukaryota > Metazoa > Arthropoda > Insecta > Orthoptera > Acrididae > Schistocerca > Schistocerca gregaria. Next base: position 128,812,837 of record NC_064921.1, on the reverse strand, counting down.
TATTTTTCGCTGCAACTTGATGAGAGTACAGGCATTGCTGGAGAGGCGTGTTCCTTAGCCTTTCGTCATTTTAAGTGACAATAATGAAGTGCAAATGTTGTTTCGCCAGCCTTTCCTGACAAAAGCAACTGCCGAAGAGATTTTGAAATCTGTTGACAAATTAATGAAAGAAAATGAAGAAGGTTGGCCAAAGCAGATAGGTTTGACAACTAATGGGTAACGAGCTCTGTCCGGTATTCATACTGGCATAGTCCCCAGAGGTAGGCAAATTGCTCTCTGGTTCAGTGGAAACACTGCAGCGTACTTAGAGACGCTATTACAGGTAAAGGTTCCGAAGAGTGTCTCAGACTTTTAACAATGCAGTAAAAATCGAAAACTTCGTTAAAGCAAGACCTAAAACTTGAGACTCTTTAATGTTTTGTGTAATAAAATGTACAGTGAATACTCTCAACTTCTACTCCACCCACAGTCCAGTGACAGTTGAGAGATAAATGATTGTCAAGATTTTTTGAACTCATTGATAAACTCAGGATTATTCACATGGACGGAGGTTGTGATGGAATACTAGTAAGTTCCTACTCAGACTGTGTGACTGATGAAAACTTATAGACACGGTTTGCATATTTTCGGTGGCCTTGACGTTCTGAACTCTGCAGGGGAAGGACGTCCATAACATTTTGCGCAATTCAAAGCAGAATCAGTGGAAATGAAAATTCAGCGATGGGCTCAAAAAGTGGAATAAGATTCCTGCAAAGCATTTCCAGCTTTACATAAATCAACTAAGTGAAAACCGTTAAAACAAGATCTATAAGCATTACAGATTATCTCTAATCAATTGGCATCCAGCCTCAGATAATTTAGCATAATATATTTTCCTAAACTTCTGGCAAATGCTTTAAATAAGCTTAATTCTAAACAATATTTTTAAACAGTAACTTTATCTAACATAGTTAATTTTTCAAACATAATGATTTTAATAATAACGATAATTTATTTAATAATAGTAATAATAATAAATTTAATAATAATAATTTATTTATATTTTATTAACTTTTTTCTGTACTGTGAGTGTACATTTTATTCTACATTCTCATGACTGAGATATCTACATTTACACTTGCTAGAGCAGTACCTATGCCTTTTCATGTTTCTTTCCCTAAAATTGGAAGCGAAAACAAATGGATCAGCAGTTCCCTTGACAAAGACCGCTTAAAAAATTGAAAATGTGATCAAGTGAAGAAGACTCATTACTTGAACTATTAAGTGATCAGACTATAAAATCGTTTTTCAAAACAACACCACTGGTCCCATTCTGAATAAACATTCTGCAAGAGAATCCAGCAGTTGCCAAATTTACACTAAACCAGGTAATGGGCTTTTTGACAACATGTATACGTTATAGAGTCTTTTCATTCAGATAGTGGTTTGATGCTAAACTCTATTAGTTTTAATTCAGATACTTACTTTCTTCTGGAGGACAAACAATGTCGAAAGACCAACAATGTTAAAAGTCACACTGAATTATCATTAACACTGATCACTCGATTTTGAGTTTTCTTATAACTGTGACACCTAAGTGAATACAATAAAAATGTTTGCTTAAAATGTATATTTATTTTAGTTATTGTTTTACAGTATGTTTTATGTATTAAGCCTACTGACGTGTGGGCATGATTTTAGATGGTCTATTTGTGTTTATATGTTTTACTTGTATATTTTAGTCGGTGGGCCTGTCAGCTTTTTTCGAAAAATCGGTGCTCCACACAACTACAGAGGTAGCAAGCCACTGCTCTATAGTATAGCTTAAACGTAACACTGAACAACAAATTTGGAGTGAAAGTGTGTAAATTGCAAGATTTTGAGTTCGTTATGTTTATTTCAGTATAAAATGCACCATCTTTGTTTATTCTCGAACGAAAATTTTCATGAGACCCAACTTGATGTGCATGGGCTGGAAAGGAATCTTTTTATGATCTACTAGCGGTTCATTCATAATGTTCTTTATACCTGGTTAAAGAGATTTTCTGATGGGTCATTCATGTTTACTGTAATGAGATGCACAACTCGGCTATCCCATACACATAGAAAGCAGTAATATTTAGTATATTCTAACTGCATACCTAATAGCAGTACAACCACTTGCAAGTCACCACAAACCTGCCATTGCAAGTCACTTTACTTGATGGTTCAAAAATCTACTTAAACCTGACTAACCTAAGGACATCCCACACATCCATGCCCGAGGCAGGATTTGAACCTGCGACCGTAGCAGTCACGCGGTTCCGGGCTGCTAGACCACCGCAGCCGGCATTTTACTTGATGCCTTCTAGTAAAATTTTCATGTTTTGGTATGACTCTTTCATATGCATACTATGCCCAACTACAATTGAAGGAAGCTCTTTACTAATTTGTAAAAGCACTGCTTTTAAACTCAACTTTGAAGAATCAATAAAGAGTCTCCACTCATGAGGGTTGTAATTGTTACTGTCTTCCGCAGTAGATTGAAACATTTACACTGCTTTCAAGAAAATTGTGCTGCTGCACTCTTGATGCTAAAATCTCAGTGTTAGCTTTAGAGAGGTCCACATCTCAAATGAGATCACTTAACTTAGTTTTAGATAATTTTTATGGATCATCAGTTGATGATATATTTGGAAGAAACTCTGGATCTTGTGATGTAAATGGTTCAGGACGTTCAGAATCCCCATCAGAAGTAATCTTGTACTCTGTCGGTCATTCAGATATTGGCCGTCCTTCCCCATGTAGAACTGGACATATGGCAGATATAATGTTAGGATGAATCGCTGTCTGCTTATTCTTTTTTGACATTTCCTTTTTGATAGGAGGAACCATAGGAAAGTAGCAGTCACTGACATGGTTAGTTGGCTCACACCAGTTCATGGGCGCTGCCAAGGGCATTGAACGTCCTCTCTCATGCATCCAATTAATGAGGTTGCTGGTCACATGTGGAGCTTAGGGTCTATTCCGATCGCCTATTTTGCACCCAAAATAACAACTGTAAGCTTTTTTAATCAGTGGAGCTGTTTGCTGACTTTGTGAAGGAAATGTCACTTCTCCACTCACATAGCACAATGTGTCACGACTGTTAACACAAACTAGTGGCATTTTGGTTCACTTCAATGGCAGTCAACATGAACAACTGGTAGTTAGTCTGGAAACAAATGTGCAAAAATTATTACATGCATTAATGAAGTCAATGCAGTTGGAGAGGAGTTAGCCAAAAAGATCACTAAAATTGGTATCAAAGTGCTTACATCCAAAATATTGCACACAAGTAAGACCAGAGACAATAATGTAATCCATTGTTACTAGTGATAATGACTTTGACAAACCATTATAATATTTGATTTTAAACTTAACGTAAAAATTCGTATATAATCATCTCACCATAATAAAACAGTGTAAAATGAAAACTAGAGTTAACTTTGAACTGTCTTTGTGATATTCGCAATCAGCAAATTAGAACTGATAGGAATTGGCTATTTACATTCGATTTACATTTTCATTGTTGCACAGTGTAATCTTCCCTTTGAGGACATTGCAGATGGGTACAGATACAAGGGAATATGTCCAAAGCCAACAAAGTCATCACCGTCTTTACCCATACGTCATAATTAACTTTTACTTGTATATAACACACAAGTATACCTACATCAAGAAATAAGAAGTAAGTATTAGGAGATAAATTGCATTAAGACGGTTTTATTCAATTTTTCGTCTCTACTGCAAAAGTAGGAAATGTGGAGATGTTTTCTCTCTGCAGAAAGCGGTTTATCTTATGGTGAACTGAGTTCTGTAAGAAAAAATATAGTTTTCGAATCTGGAGCAAAGCAGAATTATCTTTAATTTAAGAGAATGGGGAGCGTTGCGAGCACATTTTGCTGAAACGCAAATGTGCTTGTACACAGAATAAGAATTACTTGGTGGTGAAATTGGTTTAATTATTCTAAAATTTAAAAAATCATACTATTACTCTGATAAAGGAGCTATAGATACATTGCCGGATACAGGGCCCGCTCTACGGGCGGGCACCCCGGGCATTTGTCCGAGGAGCCAAAATTTGGGGGTTCCATTTTAGCTGTAAGTGTCAGGAAAATATTAATGTTATAAATATTCGGTATTAGAGTAATATTACCGCATACAAACTTAAAATGTAATTTGTAGTCGTGTGACTTGTTTCTGTCGCGTGGGTTATCTAAATTTTCATTATCATTATGACGTCACTGGCTGCGCGATCGAGAGCGTCCGTTTAATTTTCGTCGCACTCTGCGGTGGCGAAGTTTCTCCGCTCGCTCCGATACACCGTTGCCGCGGTTGTATGACCAATTGTTACGTGGCACGCGTCAGGGAGAGCTGCAGTCGTGCACAATTCACGTAAGAATTCGCCATAAGAATAAAAAACGACGTTCTCATACGCAACAAGAGGTCAGCCCATCAGAGATCCAAAAGGATAATACAAAATACTTTTTTTTATTTTTTTACAAATGATCAAGAACTAAATGTATTAGATGACAGATCTGAACACCTTAGTAATCATAGTAACTTTTTTCCTTTCTTATATAATATATACAAGTACCATATCCAACGAAGTGCTACTAGCACACTGTAAGCATCTGGAGTGTACTTTCACTGACGGTGATTCTGTTGACATATGAGGGTGGTTTAAAAAGCTCTGCGAACGGAATTAAAAAAAGTACTTCTATCATTGAAACCTTTTTATATTTCAGTGTACTTTCCTTGTAGATTAATGCACTTGGTCCTACGATGTTCCAGTGCCTTTATCCCATCTCGAAAATGAGGTCCTTCAGGCCTACAAAATAGTTGTCAACTCCGGCTATCAGTTCTTCGTTTGAAGTGGATCTTGGTCCACCAAGATAAATTTTCAGTTTTGAGAAGAGATGGAAGGCTGACGGAGCCATATCAGGTGAATAATGTTGGTGTGGCAACAATTCCTAGTTCGTGTAATTTTGCCATGACGACTGCACATGTGTGAGGGCGCGCGTCGAGAGTCACGCCACCCATCTTGCAAATATTTTTTTCATTTGTAATTCCTCATTTAAAATGTGATATACCCTTTCAGATGACACCTGGCGAGTGTGAGCAATTTCATACACTACTTTCAATCGGCGATCCACCATGACCATATGAAGGAGCAAAGTCCCCCAGTGTATTCTGGAAATCGGCATGAATGTCCTTTGCTTTCATACCTTTCATTACGAATCGCGATTTTTTTCATCTTCGCAAAGCACTATGGGAGAGAAAAAACGGAGCCACGTCACCTTCACAGATCTCTTCCAAGTGCACTGACGTGGCACGTGTGATAAGGCAACAGTCCAATGAATATCACGTGAACAATTCATTGCACTAGCACTGATCTCTCGTGGTGATTCGGAGAACGTTTCAGTCCACCCTCGTAAATGGCGTAAAATTAGCAGAAGAAATTTCAGCAGTATCAGCGCTTTTCTGCAAAAAAGAAGACCTAAACGAAGTACTGAGTATAATTACAAAGTTAAATTTTGTCCCAAATCTAACGAGTTCTTTTAGAATATTCGTGACGTCACCAGTAAGTGAAACAACTAGCACAAGGAGTTTAATTTAAAGTCAATTAAAAACTTTTCATGTTCGACTGCAAGAAATCGTCTTAATGGTTTGACGGTGTTAGAAAATTGCTCATCAAGTAAATTTAAAAGATGCAATCAGAAAGTTAAAAACGTAAAAAACGTTAAAAACGTAAAAATTACATGGTTAAAAATTTGTAGTTTCAGCTTTTTCTTAAATAATTTTTTACTGTCTTAATATGTATATTAAATATAATGAATCATTTTATTATATTTTAATATAAGTATAATCTCTATATACACACTGAAGAGCCGAAGAAACTGTTACACCTGCCTAATATCCTGTAGGGCCCCTGGGAGCCGTGCTGATACAAAGAATGACATCCTTCAGTATTCAGTGTTTTCTTAAGCACAGTATGTGGACCGCAACCTAACCACAAAATACACCATCATACCATAACACCAGAGCTTCAGTAATTCACAGGTGGCATGATACATGATTGCCAGTAACGTTCTCCAGGTATTCGCCAGACCCATACAGTTCTATCGGATTGCCACGATATAAAACGTGATTCATCTCTCCAAAATATTTGTCTTCAGTCATCTAGTATCCAGTAGCGTTGGTCTTTACATCACCTCAGTCCCCACTGACTACAGAAATAGGTGGTTTTTGGGGATCTTTAACACAGTCATTGTGCTAGCTGGACTGATGGTGGTACTTCGGAACTCAGGAGTGATCCTTTCAGCAGATTTCATGCGATTTGATACAATCACCTTCTGGAATGCTCGGAGATCCCTGTCCGTCAGTTCACTAGGTCTGTCTGGTCTTGGTTTAGCTTCGTTTATTCCTTCGCGTTTTCCCTTCAGAGTCTCGTCACCAATAGTCGACTTGGCCAGCTTTGGAAGGGCTGAAATGCCTCTGATGGATATGTAACTCACTTGACATCGAATGACTTGTCCACGTTCGCAGTTCAACGTTCGAAGTTATTAAACATTTCTGACCGGCGCATTCAGCATTTACGGCTTCTCTGCTGACAACACAATACTCCCCTCTGTCTTTTATGGTGGCGGATCCGCCTCTCCAGACACTACGTGATTAGTTCCGGATTACTAGGGATGTCCGGATACCTCATATTACTTTTACTTTTTATGATGAACTTTTTATGCCCATTTCAAATCCGTTTTGTTCTACCACGTCGGGGTTTGTCGGAAATTAGGTAACCGCTGTGATTATTTTAATGTCTAGACATAAATTAGCACTGTTGGAACCGCAGTGGAACCACAATTTTCATACAATTTTTGTATACATAGAAATATTGAACTGCCATCAACTAGAGTCTTATTTGTACTGAGATCTCTGGAATGAATATAGCATTGGAACATGGTGAATGTTCAGAGACTCATGTCAGAAAAGTTTGGAAACAGCAGTATAATATTATGAAAACATATGCTTCAGCATACGATGATTTTTCTGCTACATGAAAAAGACGCATGAATACGTGTCACTGCATCTTGAAAATGTACGATGTCGTAGTGCAACTTGCGTATAACTGATTGAAAGTGATCACAGTGCTTGTGGAAAGTCATATACTCTTGTTTTATCTCCAAGTTGGACAAAAAAGAAGTTAAAATGTGTGAAATCTTATGGGACTTAACTTCTACTGTCATCAGTCCGTAAGCTTACACACTACTTAACCTAAATTATCCTACGGATGAACACACACACCCATGCCCGCGGGAGGACTCGAACCTCCGCCGGGAGCAGCCGCACAGTCCGTGACTGCAGCGCCTTAGACTGTTTTTTTTTCCCTTATTTTGTTCGGTATTGTTCGTTGCGTTTGGTCTGGGCGGACGTCACATGACATCCGTTCAAGTTGATCGTTGATTCCTTTACTCAGCTGTTTTATTACAGAGGGCCACCGACTCTGTGACCGAACACGCTCAACTACCGTGTCGGCCACTGCTCGATTAATCCCTCGCGGCCAAGTTGGACAGCAGAGCTACAAAGCATCATTGCGTAACAAAGAAAGGGCCGATCAAACATATCAGGCAATCAGAAAATGAAACTGTCGTTAGAGCTTCGTCGGTTGAGCGTGGTGAATTTGTCATGCCAATGCTTCGTATGAAGCTGGAACTCACGAAGAATCCCTTAAAGGCACTAGGCAAATAGCAGGCAGATACTTTTCTGTACCAATGCAACCAGTTTTTACAGTTGGATTATGCGAAAATGAAACAAGGTGTGCACATGAGTCCGCAAATAAAGATCATTGCGCTGATAGCCACTTTCACTACTTATAGAGAGGTGGTGAAAGGCACGCGTGGATGGCATTCAGAAAATCCGTAGCTGTGTTTGTTGGAAATTCTAAATCAGCTGTGGATAGACAGATGCTAACATGTCCCTCAAAATTCAGCTTCTCGACCCGCTACTCCGAGAGCACAGATTACGTCTGCGAATAAAGTACACTGAGGTGACCAAACAAATCGGATAGCGATATCCACATTTACAGATGGAGGCTGTATTGTGTCTACAAGGTACGAAATGGCGGTGCGTTGGTGGAGCTGTCATCTGTACTCAGATGATTCACATGAAAATGTTTCCGACGGTATTATGGCGCCACGATAGGACTTAACAGACTTTGAATGCAGAATGCATGGGACATTCTGTTTCAGAAATCATTATGGAATACAATGTTCCGAGATCCACAGTATCAAGAGTGTGCCGAGAATACAAAATTTCATGCGTTACCACATTCACTTAATGACAGAGAGCAATGGTTGGCAGTGCTGAGAGAGAAGCAAAACTGCGCGGAATAAGAACAGAAATCAATATGGGACGTAGTACGAACTTATCCATTAGAACAACACAGCGAAATTTGGCGTTAGTGGGCTATGGCAGCAGACGACCGACGGGAGTGTCTTTGCTAGCAGCACGACATGACATTGCCTGCAGCGCCTCTTCTGGGCTCGTGACCATATGTGTAGGTCCCTAGACGACTAGAAAACTGTGGCCTCATAAGATCAGTCTCGATTTCAGCTGATAGGAGCTGATGGTAGTGATCGAGTGTGGTGCAGACACAACGGAGCCATGGATCCAAGTTAACAAGACACTGTGCAAGTTGGCGGAGGCTCCATAATGGTGTGGGCTATTTTTATACGGAATTGACTGCGTCTTCTGGTCCAGTTGAACCGATCATTAACCGGAAATTGATTTTTAGAAGACTATTTGTAGCCATTCACGGATTTCATGTTTTCAAACGACTATGGAATTTTTCTAGAAGACTATGCACCATGTCACCGGGCCTCAGTTGTTCGCGTTTGGTTTGAAGAATACTCTGGACCATTCAAGCAAATGATTTGGTCGTTCGTATCGTTCTATATGAACCCCACTGAACTTTATGCGACGTAATCGAGACGTCCACAAAATTCTGTACTGGCAACACTTTTGCAGTTATGGATGATTTAGAGACAATACGGATCAATATTTCTGCAAGGGAATTCCAACGAGTTGTTGAGGCCATGCCACGTCGAGTTACAGCACTACGCTGGGGCAAAAAGGGATCTGACACCATAGTGCACGCTGTTCCAGCTCGTCGGCTCCGTTGTGAGCCGCGGAGCGCTCCCTCCTCCAGGGAGCCGTGTCGCCCGAGTGGGCCAGAACGTGGCACGGCTGGCTGAGGCAGGCGGCAAGGCATCCGTTTTGATGTGCCAGCTGCGTCTTACTAGATCGACAACCTCATGCTCTTAGCTGCTAAGACGTGGTGACTGATGTTCAGGAAATAAGTAAGAAACAATTGTTTTACAAGAAATTGCATACTAAATTTATTGGGCCTCTGTAGCTTGACATTTTCTTTTCACTACAAGATCGGAAATATCAAACGTCAAAGTGTTCGCAACGTTAACGCGGAGGATGACCTTCATTGTTGCATCCTGAAGACACGGTCGTTCTTTACTTTTTACTCTTTTCATTGCTGAGAATAGCTGCTCACAACAATACGTAGATCCAAACATGCACATGATCTGAGCGGCGTTGTTGTGAAGCTTTTGTTGTAATTAACGATACCATCGTGACAAAACCAACGTGGTGTAGTACCTCTCTTCCAGTAAAGTTGAATTTTGCACATTAATTATCTACAATTGAAGTGACGATTACAAGTCATTGGGGGAAACTGAAAAAGGAGTGCTGAACACCTTAAGTTCAATTTCCAAACTAGTGAGGTCTCGGAATCGTGTTTCAAACGACGTGATGAGCTGCTTTAACTTTGCTTGGTAATCGCCGAAAGTAGTACCTTCGGGTAGTTTTAAAGAAGCAAGAAGATTGAAGAACGTTAAATGTCCATTACTCATCTGCCTCTCAGATAAACATAACTTTTCCATGAACGCTTTGATCTGGTAGTGCATGTCAACACCTAGCTGCCCTTTGCCGTGTAATGACAGATTTACATTAGTAAGATGCATAGTTGTGTCAGCTAGGAATGCCAGGTCTGATATCCATTTTATATCTTTCAGACAACGCATTTCTTCCCCTTTCATTTCGAGAAAACAGGGATATTTTCTCACGAATGACAAAGAAAACATCAAGAACTTTTCCGCGACTCAGCCAACGAACTGTGGTGAGGTATATCCCCATACACCGCTTCCATATCCTTCAGGACTCCTTTGAATTGGCGATGATTCATACCGTGACGCCGCACAAAATTCACACACTTCACGACGTCTTTCATTACGCCACCTAGCTCTACTGTTTCAGCACACAGTGCCTCGTGGTGGATAAAACAATGAGGAGTCAAAATGTCATCCCGAATTCGTCCCTAAGTACATTTTTCAAACGAGAAGCAAAACCTTGGTGACGCCGCCTGTCGCTACAGAATGGAGATTACCCCACGGCAAATTAATATTGTCCACTGATTTACAAACAGCTTCAAAAATGTCACGTCCTGTTGCGGTGTAATCGAGTGGTACCACATCCAAGAGTTTTTCAGTTACTTGCAGCTCCATGTCGACACCACGCACAAAGACTGATAGCTGAGCACAGTCCGATATGTCGGTGCTTTCGTAAAGCGCTAGTGAAAATGCCACAAAGCTCTCCCCCTTTATCCTGAGCTGTGTCTCTAAATCCCCTGCCATGTCCAGGATTCGACGAGACATTGTTTGCTTCGACAGGAAAACCCCTTCATTTGCCTGCACCTCCCTTGGAAACAAACATTACTACCATGCGCGATTTTACGAGTGGTCCCACTGATAACGGCTTGCCACTCGTCGATGTGATGTGAGCGTCCCTGTAGCTTGCTCGAATTGCAGATTCAGTAGTGTTTTCTCCGCTCTCATTCACCTGAAAATTATAAACTCATTACGGAACACGAACTATGTTGCATGTTGCTGGTTAGCACACTGGAATCGCATTCGGAAGGACGACGGTTCAATCCCGCGTCCGACCATCCTGACTTAGTTTTTCCATGATGTCCCTAAATCGCTCCAGGCAAATGCCGGGATGGTTCCTTTCAAAGGGCACGGCCGACTTCCTTCCCCATCCTTCCCTAATCCGATGAGACCGATGACATCGCTGTCTGGTCTCCTTCGCCCCAAAACAACCAGCCAACCGTATTAAGAAACCGTTTTTAAACTTACGTCTCCTGGAATATCGTTCTTAAGCCTAGCTACCAGTTCTCTAAGTGCAGCGCCTTCTACCTGATCGTAGTGCGCTGCGTGAAGACGTGAATAATGTCGTATATTGCACCTCTTCGCAGAATTAAATGCTTTGTGACATACAAGACACTGCAGACGACCATCCCTCTCAATGAATAGAAAGGTATCCTCCAATAGAGGTGGTTACAGGGCTCCCGCGGCTATTCATAGCTGTCACTGAACGCGGATTATGGCGTCAGTTGCATGCGACCTGGGGGCAGTCAGTTCGCCTTCCTCCTCCACGCGGGCTGCGAGCTGCCGCAGTGAGCGCTCCGGAGCGCTCCGGCTCCCTGAAGCTCGGTTGGAGCAGCCTGCCATAGTGGAAGGTATCCGATGACTTTTGTGACTTCAGTGCGTAATACTCAGCATGTTGGCGAACAATGTACTCAGATTCGTTAGACAAACTATTTCTTTCTTTTACTGTATACATTTTTGTAAATGTCCGTATTTCACTGAGGTAGACATGCAGTTTGCGGCAGGGTGCCAATTACTTATTCCGTCCACACAAACACTTCTCCTGTTCACGAATACAGCTTGCTATATTTTTTATTTTTAAAGCACTTTGTTTTGGCAGCATGTTGTGTTTTTAGTTATGACAGCTGATAGGTTTTATTTCAGATGGGCTACGCAAAGCTTGGTCAGTGGGGCACCGGTCTGCACCTCCGCCAGTTCTCCAGAGCCTACGTCTTCCAGGACGACCGCGGCAGCAGGCTGGTCTTCACCTGCGTCGACGCCGCCATGATCGGCAACGGGCTCCGCAGAGACGTGAGTACACCCCACCCTGCGTTACCACTGCAGCACTTTTCTCAGCGGTCTGATAAATACTGAGACGATCCATGAGGTACGCTATTTGATCAAAAATATCGACACATTACTAATGGAAAATATTATGGGTTGCGACCAACAAGCCTGGACAGTCGCGCCCGGTGGCTCTCCGCAGTCGGGATTCGACGAGCGCGATGCCCTCACATCAAATCCGCCTGATGGTTTAATGGCAAGGACTAGTGTACCATCGTGCGTGGATATCGTTTTCAGTTGGTTTCCCACGTCTGTTTACGTGAATACCCAGGTGATACCTACGCCCGACCTCAGTAACACGAATCGCAAGCGTTTGCCAAGCGTTCTCACACTTCCATAGGCGATAACACTAGATGCATGCAAATGGGATGCACAAATTCCTTTCTAGGGAGGTGATACGAAGGGCACCCGGCCCCACTGTACCAGTATCATTACCAAATCCACGCTCACTCCGTAAAGACTCGGTATAAGGGCAGGAAAAAGAAGAAGAGTATGAGGCGTGTCTATCCTTCCCCTCTTCGATGGACTGAGCTCTGCTGGGGATGCTTCGATTGAGGTGCCAGAATGTCTATGGAGAAATGGTGGCTCATTCTTCTTCAAGAGAAGGTACTATTGTTGGATGCTAGGATCTGGAGCGAAGTCAAAGCTCTAACTCATAGCAAAGGCGTTCCATTCCATTTAGGTCGCGACACTGTGCAGGCCAGTCGATTCTAGGAATATTGTTGTCCATAAACCGTTGCCTCAACGTGCATTTTGTGGAACACAAACAGTCGTTGAAGTGGAAGGCTCCGAAATAACAGAAATACCGTTCTAGGTTAGACGTCTTTCGAGGGGGAGCACTCATCGCAGTCGACAAAAATATTGTCTCTATTGAGTGTTAAATTGTGTCTAACTGTGAAGATACCTGGACATGAGTAACTGGCCTAGGTGAACTCACTTTAGTCAACGGTTGTTTTTACTTGTCATCCGATTCCGCCGTATAAGTTGCGGAATCATGCAAAGAAAGTTACACGGAAATACCTCCATAATGCACTATTAGTTCGAGGCTACTTTAACTTACAGAGTATAGACTGGGTTTCATTGCAGGTTGTACAAATAGACACTCCAGGGAAGCACTTCTGAACATGTTTTGAGAGTACTGTCTTGAGCAGGCATTTCGACAACCCATACAAAATGTAAATATTTTGAACCTTTTAGCTACATGCAGACCTGACCATATAATCAGTGTCAGTATAGGAACAGGGGTTAGTGACAATGATGTCATCATTACGATGGTTACTAACGTTAGTAAACCCATCAATAAGTCTAGGAGAGTATTTCGGCTGGAAAGAGCAAACAAGCAGTTTTTAGCATCCTTCTTCGACAGTGAATGGACATCATTTAGTTGTAATATATTCACATAGAGGAATTGTGGGCCAAGTTGAACGTGGCTGTAAACAACTCTCTGGACACGTATGTGCCGAGTAAGAGGAATGAGGATGAAAAGGACCCATCCTGGTTTACTTACCAGATTATGCAAATTCTGATGGAGTAGATATTGTTGCAATTTTGGTTCGAACAGAACACACAGATATTAACAGGTGAAAGTTAGTATTAATTCCCGCTTGTACAAAAAGATCAATGAGCGACGCATAGAACTTCAGTTGTGATACCTCAGTAAAGAATATTTCCGGGAACGCGAGAAATATTTGCTCGTACCTAAAATCAGTAAGTGGTTGAAACGCTTCTACCATGTCACTCGTCGATCAGTCTGCTGCGGCAAGAGAAGACAGGAAATCGGAAGTTAAAGTGTTAAATTTCGCGTTTGAGAGACCATTCACAGAGAATGATCGTAAGGACATACCATCGTTTGACCGTCGCACAAACTCCCGTATAGAGGACATAGCCATCCCTGACCTCAGAAGCAAGTGAAAGAATGGAAAAATCTCAATGTCGAGACGTACACCCCTTCGGTTTTACAGAGAGTACTCTGGGATATTGGCCCCTTCCTCTCCTTCAATTTTCGTCTACCACTCGCCCAGAGTTATGTACCAAGCGACTGGAAAGAGTGTGTAGGAAGAGTGAAAGAACAATCTCGCAAAAGCTTCAGACACTTATCCTTAACATCGGTATGCTGCGGAATTTTTGAACGTGTTCTCAGATCGAATACAATAAATTTTCTTCTGACTGCAAAGTTGCTGGCCACATATCACAGCAGGTTTAGAAAGCATCCCCATTAGAAACTCAGCTTGCCCTTTCCTCACACGATATCTTGAGAATCACCAATGAAGGGCAACAGGCATATTCCATATTCCTAGGTTTCCGGAAAAGGTCTGACATTGTATCACAGTGCAGACTGGTAACGAAAGTCTGAGCATACGGAGGAGATTCACTGATATGTGAATCGCTCAAAGACTTCTTAAATAAGAGAACCATATATGTTGGCATTGACGGCGAGTGTTCATTAGAGACAAGGGTATCGCGAAGACTACACCGGTGAGTGTGGTAGAACCGCTTTGTTCTCTATATACCGAGATGATCTAGCGTACTGAGTGAGCAGCAATTTGCAATTGCTTTCTGATAACTCTGTAGTAATGCAGCTTGCTGCAAACATAGAAAAAATGTAAGTTAATGCAATTAAGTATGAGAAACTGTCTTGTTTCTCAAGTACAGTATTAGTCGTGTGCTGTGTGACAAATTCACGTCGATTAAACATCTAGGTGTAGCATTGCAAAGCGATATGAAATGGGACTAGCATCCAAGATCGGGAGAAGGGAAAGAGAATGGTATACTTTGGTTTACTGGGAGAGTTTTATTAAATTGCAACTCATCTACAAGGGAGATCATATATAGAACATTTGTGCGACCCATTCATGAGTACTTCTCGAGTGCTTGGAATCCCCAGCAGGTAGAATTAAATATCGAAGCAATTCAGAGGCATGCTTCTAGATTTGTTGCGGCTAAGTTGGAGATGCACCCGTGGTCCATAATCAAAACCTCTTCGGTTCCGGCTTCAGAACACGCCACTACTTGAATTTCGACGATAATGGGCATTGGCAGCCGAAGAAATCTGGCAACGGCCAGGTCAAGAGGGCGTACGAGTGGTTAGAGGTTCAGGGCAGTCTCTTGTGATTCGAGTACGAACGGCCTCTAAAGGAGGAAGAATCAGGAAAGATCAACGGCATGAGGATGTAGAAGGCAATGGAAACCACTACATTAAAGATACGTAACGTGTAAGCCCAGGACATATGGCCTCTATTGGAAAATGTGTTATGATGATCTCTTCATTGGCAAAAGATTCCAGAATAGTCAATCATTTGGATCTCTGGGGAAAGTGACTATGAGAAAAATATTGAATAACCAACGAAAGGATAACGTTCTACGAGTCGGGCCTTGTAAGGTAGGGAAGCTAGATAATCCGAAAAGGGAATTGCAGAGAGTGTGTTACTGTGAAGAGTTCAGTGATAGGATTGCTTTCATCAGAACTGACAACAAATCAACAACCCACTTCTCGACGTCCCAAACTGAAGGTGAATAGACAGAGAAAGTATGAGGATATTGAAAGGATAATACGGTGGACTGGGCGGTTTTTTAGGTTAGAAGGCCTCGGGAAAGTGCGGGATGGGCTGCAATGTCAAAGGGTGCTTGGCAATTACAGGACGTGCTTGGATCAAGGAACAGTCGGAATTATAGTTGTAAACTGTTGTAGTTGCGCTGGAAAAGTCCCTGAGCTTCAAGCGCTAATAGAAAGCACAGAAGCGGATATCGTTATAGGTACAGAAAGCTGGCTAAAGCCTGAAATAAGTTCTGCAGAAATTTTTACGAAGTCTCAGACGGTGTTCAGGAAAGATAGATTAGGCAGAATTGGTGGTGGAGTGTTGGTGTCTGTCAGTAGTGGTTTATCTTGTAGTGAAGTCGAAGTAGATACTCTGTGCGAATTGGTGTGGGTGGAGGTTATACTTAACAGCCGAATTAAGTTAATAATTGGCTCCTTCTACCGACCCCCAGACTCCGATGATACAGTTGCGGAACAGTTCAGAGAAAGTTTGAGTCTCGTAACAAATAAATACCCCACTCATACGGTTATAGTTGGTGGGGACTTCAACCTACCCTCGGTATGTTGGCAAAAATACTTGTTCAAAACCGGTGGTAGGCACAAAACGTCTTCCGAGATTGTCCTAAATGCATTCTCCGAAAATTATTTAGAGCAGTTAGTCCACGAACCCACGCGAATTGTAAATGGTTGCGAAAACACACTTGACCTCTTGGCCACAAACAATCCAGAGCTGATAGAGAGCATCATGACTGATACAGGGATTAGTGATCACAAGGTCATTGTAGCTAGGCTCAATACCATTTCTTCCAAATCCATCAGAAACAAACGCAAAATAATTTTATTTAAAAAAGCGGATAAAGTACCACTAGAAGCCTTCCTAAAAGACAATTTCCATTCCTTCCGAACTGACTATGCGAATGTAGACGAGATGTGGCTCAAATTCAAAGATACAGTAGCAACAGCAATTGAGATATTCATACCTCATAAATTGGCAAGAGATGGAACGGATCCCCCGTGGTACACAAAAAAGGTCCGAACGCTGTTGCAGAGGCAACGGAAAAAGCATGCGAAGTTCAGAAGAACGCGAAATCCTGAAGATGGGCTAAAATTTACAGACGCGCGAAATTTGGCACGTACTTCGATGCGAGATGCCTTTAATAGGTTCCACAACGAAACATTGTCTCGAAATTTGGTAGAAAATCCGAAGAAATTCTGGTCGTATGTAAAGTACACAAGCGGCAAGACGCAGTCAATACCTTCGCTGCGCAGTGCCGATGGTACTGTTATCGACGACTGCGCCGCTAAAGCGGAGTTATTGAACGCAGTTTTCCGAAATTCCTTCACCAGGGAAGACGAATGGAATATTCCAGAATTTGAAACACGAACATCTGCTAGCATGAGTTTCTTAGAAGTAGATACCTTAGGGGTTGAGAAGCAACTCAAATCGCTTGATACGGGCAAGTCTTCAGGTCCAGATTGTATACCGATTAGGTTCCTTTCAGATTACGCTGATACTATAGCTCCCTACTTAGCACTCATATACAACCGCTCGCTCACCGATAGATCTGTACCTACAGATTGGAAAATTGCGCAGGTCGCACCAGTGTTCAAGAAGGGTAGTAGGAGTAATCCATTTAACTACAGACCTATATCATTGACGTCGGTTTGCAGTAGGGTTTTGGAGCATATACTGTATTCAAACATTATGAATCACCTCGAAGGGAACGATCTACTGACACGTAATCAGCATGGCTTCAGAAAACATCGCTCTTGTGCAACGCAGCTAGCTCTTTATTCGCACGAAGTAATGGCCGCTATCGACAGGGGATCTCAAGTTGATTCCGTATTTCTAGATTTCCGTAAAACTTTTGACACCGTTCCTCACAAGCGACTTCTAATCAAGCTGCGGAGCTATGGGGTATCGTCTCAGTTGTGCGACTGGATTCGTGATTTCCTGTCAGGAAGGTCGCAGTTCGTAGTAATAGACGGCAAATCATCGAGTAAAACTGAAGTGATATCAGGTGTTCCCCAGGGAAGCGTCCTGGGACCTCTACTGTTCCTGATCTATATAAATGACCTGGGTGACAATCTGAGCAGTTCTCTTAGGTTGTTCGCAGATGATGCTGTAATTTACCGTCTAGTAAGGTCATCCGAAGACCAGTATCAGTTGCAAAGCGATTTAGAAAAGATTGCTGTATGGTGTGTCAGGTGGCAGTTGACGCTAAATAACGAAAAGTGTGAGATGATCCTCATGAGTTCCAAAAGAA
Source organism: Schistocerca gregaria (assembly GCF_023897955.1). Taxonomy (NCBI): domain Eukaryota; kingdom Metazoa; phylum Arthropoda; class Insecta; order Orthoptera; family Acrididae; genus Schistocerca; species Schistocerca gregaria. Next base: position 128,794,976 of record NC_064921.1, on the reverse strand, counting down.
ATCCGTTGGAATTCGATTACTCGATAAATAGTACAATTCTCAAGGCTGTCAATTCAACTAAGTACCTGGGTGTTAAAATTACAAACAACTTCAGTTGGAAGGACCACATAGATAATATTGTCGGGAAGGCGAGCCAAAGGTTGCGTTTCATTGGCAGGACACTTAGAAGATGCAACAAGTCCACTAAAGAGACAGCTTACACTACACTCGTTCGTCCTCTGTTAGAATATTGCTGCGCGGTGTGGGATCCTTACCAGGTGGGATTGACGGAGGACATCGAGAGGGTGCAAAGAAGGGCAGCTCGTTTTGTATTATCGCGTTATAGGGGAGAGAGTGTGGCAGATATGATACACGAGTTGGGATGGAAGTCATTACAGCATAGACGTTTTTCGTCGCGGCGAGACCTTTTTACGAAATTTCAGTCACCAACTTTCTCTTCCGAATGCGAAAATATTTTGTTGAGCCCAACCTACATAGGTAGGAATGATCATCAAAATAAAATAAGAGAAATCAGAGCTCGAACAGAAAGGTTTAGGTGTTCGTTTTTCCCGCTCGCTGTTCGGGAGTGGAATAGTAGAGAGATAGTATGATTGTGGTTCGATGAACCCTCTGCCAAGCACTTAAATGTGAATTGCAGAGTAGTCATGTAGATGTAGATGTAGATGTAGATGTATGTAAAGGGTAATGAAAATCTTATAGTCATGGGGGACTGGAATGTAGTTGTAGGGGAAGGCACAGAAGATAATGTTAAAGGAGAATATGGGCTTGGGGCGGAATGAGAAAGACCGACGGAGTTGCATAATAAATTTCAGCTAGTAACAGCGAATACTCTGTTCCAGAATCACAAGAGAAGGAGGCATACTTGGAAAAAGGCTGGGTGATACGGGGAGATTACAGTTAGATTACGTCACGCACAGGCAGAGATAACAAAATCAGATACCAGAATGCAAGGCATACCCAGAGGCATATATATACTCAGATCACAATGCATTAGAGATGAAAAGTAGGCTAAAGTTTAAGAGATTAATCAGGGCCATATATATACTCAGATCACAATGCATTAGAGATGAAAAGTAGGCTAAAGTTTAAGAGATTAATCATGAAGAATCAATACGCAAAGCAGTGGGATATGGAAGTACTAACGAATGATGAGATAGCATGAAGTTCTCTAAGGCTATAGACACGACAGTGAGGAATAGCTCTGTAGGCAGTACAGAGATAGCATGAAGTTCTCTAAGGCTATAGACACGACAGTGAGGAATAGCTCTGTAGGCAGTACAGCTCAAGAGGAATACAGATCTTTATAAAGGGCAATCGTGGGAGTTGGAAAGTAAAGTATAGGTACAAAGAAGGTGTGAGGTAACAGGCGACTTCTGACAACCTGAAAATATTCCAAGTTCGGAATTGGCGTGGCCACACGGCCACTCGGGCAGCCAGGACCCAGCAGCAAACATGTGGTGCCGAACGTTAGTGGGACGAGAGGGGTAGCCCCAGTGCATGGTCCAGCCGCGTGGCTGGCAATGCCACTGTGATGATGTGTCGATTAAGAAGACATGCTGGGAGTGTCAAAGATGGTGGACTTTGTGAAATCTTAATGGCAGACATTTCACAGTTCGTATAGAATTTAATAGTAGCTAGATGAGTTGTGATACCTCAAAAAGAAACATGTACATCACCATTATTTTCACGACGATTCTGATGATGTAATCAGATTTTCAATATATTTATTAGTTTATAGTTTAGTATCTGACTCGAAATGACACAAGTAACACCCAGCAACGAATTTCCAAAATCTAAACGGTTCATCCGATTTCTTCGACCTACGCGTCTTTAGAAAGCTATTATGCAAACTTAAATTTTTATGAATTACAGGCATGTAACTTAAATAGTACATGTGTTATTGGAGGTCAAATTGACCGCTTACTATCAATCTCGTCAGTCCATAAGTACTCCACAGTTATACGAAGAAACGGTAGCAGTATGCTTATAAATATGTTTACTCATCTATGTCTTTCTTTATATCCGATATATACTATTCATGAAGAAATTGGTCAATTATTTACTGTGTTTTAGAAAGCACAGGGACATTAGCCTACTGGCGTAATTTCGTTTCTATTCCTCTGATTTATGTTTATTTAATTTGTTTATGTATTTAATAATGTATGTTAAAGTGTGTTTATGGTACAGCCATAGGAATATTTATTTAATTTCAAGTTATTTAAATGTAAATCTAGCATTTCGTATGTGTTTCAATATGTTTATGAGTGTACGTTGGCTTGGAGACATGGAGGGAGCGCTCTAGCCAAGCACAGCGATCGTTAGTCAGAGAGACGTATGTGGGTTTGGGAGGAGCACCGTTTCCGGACAGGACACGGGAGTGCTGGATGTGAAGGTGCGAAGGACGGTCGCGGGAATAACTTGGAGTGGAGCAGTTTGCGCGTGATCGCGAGAGCTAGAAACACTTCAGAGTGCTTACTTGTGTACTTGTGAGATTTCTGTAGCTTCTGCAGTGAAGAAGTAGAACGCATTTGGAAGTGAATATCTCGCGAGCTATGTTGTTGTTCATAACTAATTACGTGAAGTCGAAATGTATTGTTTACCTGTTACTCAACTTACGTTTTATTCAATTGCTGGACCATTGACACCAGTAAGTGTTTTCCAGAAATATACCGTATTCTCAAAAGTACGTCTACTATAGTGCTCATCATTTGAAGTCGTTAACATAGTACCTGCAGATTTTATTTAATTGAAATCTTTCATTTATAAATTTCTATATTAATTCGCAATTACCGAGTGACGAGAAACTTCGACCATTCGATTCATGTGTTTATTCATATTATATACTGCAGACTCAGCAGTATTTGGCTTGTAATGCGGCAACTACGTATGCCAGTCCCTAGACAACGAAACCAGCCAAAACTTTTAATATTCCAATTCTGAGTCGGAGGGTACTTAGTTGAGGGTCACCACCTCATTTCATTCATCACAACACATCCTTCCATATTTTAATTTGAAAGGCCGCAAAGGTAAGTGCGAAGAAACCATGGGTAACACGAGAAATACTCCAGTAGGTGGATGAAAGAAGTAAGTACAAAAATGTAAAGAGAAATTCAGGAATAAAGACATAAAAGTCACTGAGGAATGAAATAAATATGAAGTTCAGGGAACCTAAGACGAAATGGCTGCATGCAAATGTGAAGAAATAGAAAAAGATATGACTGTCGGAAGCACTGACTCAGCACACAGGAAAATCAAAACAAGCCTTCTGTGAAATTAAAAGCAAGGGTGGTAACATTAAGAGTGCCACGGGAATTCCACTGTTTAATGTAGAGGAGACAACGCGTAGGTGGAAAGTGTACATTGAAGACCTCTATGAGGGGGAAGAATTGTCTAATGTGACAGAACAAGAAACAGAAGTCGATTTAGAGGCATAGGAGACCCAACATTACAATCAGAATGTACGAGAGCTGTGGAGGGCTTAAGACAAAGGACACAAAAGGAATAGATAACATTCCATCGGACTTCCTAAAATCATTGGTGAAAGTGGAAACAAAACGACTATTCACGTTGATGTGTAGAATGCATGAGTCTGGCGACATACTTACTTTCGTAAAAGTATCATTCACATAACTCCGAAGACTGCTAGAGCTGACAAGTGTTAGATGACGATCAGAAAGGACTTTAGGAAAGGTAAAAGTACAAGAGAAGGAATTATGACGTCGCGGTTGATAATGGAAGCAAGACTAAATTAAAATCAAGACACTTTCATAGGATTTATCGACTTGGAAAAAGCGTTCGACAGTGTAAAATGGTGCAAGGTGCGAAATTCTGAGAAAAGTAGGAGTAAGTTATAGGGAGAGACGGGTAATTGTACAAGAGCCAAGAGGGAGTAATGAGACTGGACTACCAAGAACTAACTGCTCGGATTAAAAAGGGTTTAAGACAGGGATGTAGTCTTTCACCCTTACTATTCAGTCTGTACATCGAGGAAGTAATGATGGAAATAAAGAAAGTTACAGGCGTAGAATTAAAATTCAAGGTGAAAGGATATCAATAATACGATTCGCTGATGACATTACTTTCGTGAGTAAATATGAAGAAGAGTTTCAGAATGTGATGAATGGAATGAACAGTCTAATGGTTACAGAATACGGATTGAGAGCAAATAGAAAGAGGAAAGTAATGAGAAGCTGCAGAAATCAGAACAGCGAGAAACTTAATATAAGGATCTATGCTCACTAAGTAGACTCTGCTTGCTAGGCAGCAAAATAACCAATGACGGACGGAGCAGAGAGGAGCAGACTAGCACTGGCAAGAAGGGCATTCCTGGTCAAGAGAATCCTAGTATCAAACATAGGCCTTCATTTGAAGAAGACATTTCTGAGGATGTACGTTTGGGGATCAGCATTGTGTGAATGTGAAACGTGGACTCTTGGAAAACCAGAACAGAAGAGAATCGAACAATTTGAGATGTGGTACTACAGACAAATGTTGAAAATTAGATGGACTGATAAGATAAGGAATGAGGAGGTTCCGCGTAGGATCGGATAAGAAATTAATTTGCGGGAAACACTGACAAGGAGAAGGGACAGGATGTTAGGACACCTGTTAAGACGTCAGGAACTGACTTCCAAGGGTTACTAGAGGGAACTGTAGAGGGCAAAAAGTGTAGAGGAAGACAGAGTTAGGAATACATTCATCACGTAATTGAGGACGTAGGTTGCAAGTGAGATGAAGATGTTGACAAAGGAGAGAAATTATGGCGGGCAGCATGAGAAGACCGATGACTCAAAAAAAGTTCGATCAACCGTCGAGTATTAAGATGATGCTGCCGTAAACTCAAATGAGAATCCTTGAAGGAAAAACGAGTTTTTTGTGAAAACTATTAAAAATTTATAGAAGAGTCACAGAAGCAGTTTCAGTTGATTGCACAAAGACTCCACTGCTGCCACTGTACATTCCGGGAAAAGAAAGTAACGAAAAAAATGGTTCAAATGGCTCTGAGCACTATGGGACTCAACTGCTGTGGTCATTAGTCCCCTAGAACTTAGAACTACTTAAACCTAACTAACCTAAGGACATCACACACATCCATGCCCGAGGCAGGACTCGAACCTGCGAGCGTAGCAGTCGCACGGTTCCGGACTGCGCGCCTAGAACCGCGAGACCACCGCGGCCGGCAAGTAACGAAAATTAGGTCTCGTAAGGAGAGATGGTCGTTTTTCCTCACTCCATTTTCGAATGAAATAGGAAAGGAAATGATTATTAGTTGAACATGGTACCCTGTACTATATACCATGTGGTGGTTTGCAGAATATGGATGTAGATATAGTCGCCTACGTACTGTTTCTCTACTTTGTGCAGTACACAGTCGTGCGAAACGTGCCCATATCCTTCCCAGTCCTTAACTGCAATAACGGATTCACACAGTAAGCAGGGAAAAACACGCTCATACCGTAAAACCATCCTCGTACTCCCCTGTTGGCACTACAGGCGAAGGTAGGTAACGTTCTCGATACATTCGCAAACCCATTCTTCGATCGTATTACCAGAGGTTATAGAGTTATTCATTACTGCAAATCAGTCGTTTCCAGTCATTCACGATCCAGTGGCGCCGTTCATTCACCATATTAAGCGTCTCTCAGCACTGTCTACAGAAACGTTATGTTTGTGGGGTGTTCTTGGACCATTGTACCGTATTCTTTTTGACTCTGTGGGCACACTTGTTGTACTAACTCACCTGCCAGTAACGAACGCTTCCTGCTGAAGATTTCAAGCGATTTCCTACAAACAGCCTCCGCAATGCTGGACAACCTTGTCCGTCAGCTCGTGAGGTGTGTCTGGTCATGGTTTAGCTGCGGATGTTCCGTCGCGTGTCAACTTCACATCATCAACAGTCCATTTGAGAAGTTTTAGAGGATTTGAAATGTTCCAGAAGGATCTTTTAATGGTTCAGTGGTTCAAATGGCTCTGAGCACTATGGGACTTAACATCTATGGTCATCAGTCCCCTAGAACTACTTAAACCTAACTAACCTAAGGACATCACACAACACCCAGTCATCGCGAGGCAGAGAAAATCCAAGTCCCCGCTGGGAGTCGAACCCGGGAACCCGGGCGTGGGAAGCGAGAACGCTGCCGCACGACCACGAGCTGCGGACCGTTCTTTTAATGACTATTTCATTTTCAGTGAACTTTCCTGACCGACCCGTTTTGTCTCTAATGCTTCACTACTGACAACACAATACTCCACTCCTCTACTGCCAACAAAAAACCCTATTCCTCCTTTTATATTGACGGCTCTGCCTCTAATGAAATATAGTAGTCAATTCCGGATTGCGTAATATGTCCGAGTAATTTAGATCAGATATTGGAAGTTAACTTACGCCTGAAAAAGAAAGTACACATTTAGGGAGGGTCGTTATCGTGTGCGTAAGCTTTTTCAAATCGAAATATTTTCTAAAATTTGTTGTAAAAAAAATTCTTCACACTGAACTAGGGGGGTAGGGAGCGAAGGAATTGAAGTTGCTAGACCGCAAACACTTTTACCCCAAAGGAAAGCCCCTGGTACTGACTCCGACATGACGCGACACTCCTCTACAGTCCGTAGCGCTCCGTTCAAATTGGCAGACAAGCGATCCGTCTGCCGCAGCAGGAATGCATAAGCTTTGCTGGTGCCAACTGTTAGGCAGGTCGGGAATTCAAGTGTGGTGTGAACTACTAATTGACGACACAGTATAAAGGATTTGGTAGTCTTAGTGAATACAAACTGTCTCTGAAGGAGACCTTATAGAGGACGTCGTAGAGAAGGAGGACTAGGTTATAAGATACAGTCGATATCGAGGTTTTTAGAGATGGAACAGAAGCTCGGGCTGGGTAAGGAAACTGGACTTTCCTGTTCAAAGGAACCACCCCTGAGTTCTCTTTAAGCAATTTAGGGAAACAAAGACAGTGTAAGATCTGGATCACAACACTAAAAGTCTACCATCAGCCCTAGTACAAGTCCAGTGTCTTACAGATGCGCCATCTCGCTCGGTTACAAGACGTTATTGCGACCAATTCCAGGCCACTGCCCTTTAGAGTTTTCTCCAGAGCCCTTACTAGGTACGCACCGAGCGCTGTGCTGAGTCGCTAACTCGCTTTCAATAAAAACAATACCAATCGCCATTATATAGGTTTATTTTTAGGCAACCAGTTCTGACGTTACACTACGTCGTCTTCAGGCCAAAACTGTGGAGGATATAACACAGCAATAATTACATACAGAAACACAGAGCATATTGACTAAAAGAATCAAGTGTTGCATATTACTTTACGTAATGAGAATTAAACAATTTATGTTATATCAGAGCAACAAATCACATTAAAATACAGAGCTTATACGACGTATTATGGAGATTTATGAAGACTTAAGTTCTTTTAATTGAGTAATTATACATGTAACACTTGCAGCTTTTAAGCAATATGCTCTGCATTTTAATGTGATTTATTGCTTTGATGTAACATTCACTGTATTCTTCTCGTTAGGTAAATTAACATGCAACACTTAATTCTTTTAGTCAATGTGCTCAACATTTCTATATGTAATTATTGCTGTGTTATATCCTCCACAGTTTTGGTCTGAAGTTGACGTAATGTAACGTCGAAACTGGTTATCTAGAAATAAACCTATATAACGGCGATTGGTATTGTTTTCGTTGAACATTGAACAGCCATAGCCGCATATTCCACCAGAAGATGGAGTTACATTCAACTCGCTTTCAGGGTGACGGAGGTTAAAATCCGCATCTAGAAAACCCGATCTAGGCTTCCTGCAATGGCCCTAAATTTGTTAAAGTAAAATGCCGAGTGGTAACTTTGAAAAGGACACGGCAGATTCTCCTTCCCTTTCCTTCCGGGAAACTGAACTAACGGTCAGTCACACATGTCGTCGTCGACAGGACGTTACACACTGATACTTCTTAATCTTCTTATGAAGCATGCATGGTAGCACACAATAGGAATTCGGAGACTCACTGCTGCATTCCAACATGTCGGTATAACCCAAAGGAAACTGTAACAGACATGGTCACGTAAATTAAAAGGGAAGTAGTTGGACTAAGCGAAACGGCATTTTCGCAAGTCTCAATTTATCCACCGAAACTAAATCGTATTTCAAAACCATTAAGAGCTGCTAGTTTTTGATAACTACCAGTTTCTATTACTTGATCTTTTTTATGTATCCTCGTAGTATTTATTTACGAAGATTAGCTGTGTCTAAGTATATTAACTGTGTTTTAGTATGTTAGTTGTACTTACTTCTGTTGCGCTTTTCAGTGTGAAGAATAGTTTCATGCAGCTCTATCCTGTGCAAGCATCTGCATCTCCTTTTGACTACGGAACCCTACATTTGTTTGAGTCTTGCTTAGTGTATCCAGGGCTTCATCTCCCCCTGTAATTTTTACCCCGCACGTTTCCACCTCCAAAGTAACGTTTCATTGACCCCTCATTTTATGTACACTCTTGGAAATGGAAAAAAGAACACATTGACAACGGTGTGTCAGACCCACCATACTTGCTCTGGACACTGCGAGAGGGCTGTACAAGCAATGATCACACGCACGGCACAGCGGACACACCAGGAACCGCGGTGTTGGCCGTCGAATGGCGCTAGCTGCGCAGCATTTGTGCACCGCCGCCGTCAGTGTCAGCCAGTTTGCCGTGGCATACGGAGCTCCATCGCAGTCTTTAACACTGGTAGCATGCCGCGACAGCGTGGACGTGAACCGTATGTGCAGTTGACGGACTTTGAGCGAGGGCGTATAGTGGGCATGCGGGAGGCCGGGTGGACGTACAGCCGAATTGCTCAACACGTGGGGATGCACTCCAAGACCGTAGGATCCTACGCAGTGCCATAGGGGACCGCACCGCCACTTCCCAGCAAATTAGGGACACTGTTGCTCCTGGGGTATCGGCGAGGACCATTCGCAACCGTCTCCATGAAGCTGGGCTACGGTCCCGCACACCGTTAGGCCGTCTTCCGCTCACGCCCCAACATCGTGCAGCCCGCCTCCAGTGGTGTCACGACAGGCGTGAATGGAGGGACGAATGGAGACGTGTCGTCTTCTGCGATGAGAGTCGCTTCTGCCTTGGTGCCAATGATGGTCGTATGCGTGTTTGGCGCCGTGCAGGTGAGGGCCACAATCAGGCCTGCATACGACCGAGGCACACAGGGCCAACACCCGGCATCATGGTGTGGGGAGCGATCTCCTACACTGGCCATACACCTCTGGTGATCGTCGAGGGGACACTGAATAGTGCACGGTACATCCAAACCGTCATCGAACCCATCGTTCTACCATTCCTAGACCGGCAAGGGAACTTGCTGTTCCAACAGGACAATGCACGTCCGCATGTATCCCGTGCCACCCAACGTGCTCTAGAAGGTGTAAGTCAACTACCCTGGCCAGCAAGATCTCCGGATCTGTCCCCCATTGAGCATTGGGGACTGGATGAAGCGTCGTCTCACGCGGTGTGCACGTCCAGCACGAACGCTGGTCCAACTGAGGCGCCAGGTGGAAATGGCATGGCAAGCCGTTCCACAGGACTACATCCAGCATCTCTATAATTTTCTGCATGGGAGAATAGCAGCCTGCATTGCTGCGAAAGGTGGATATACACTGTACTAGTGCCGACATTGTGCATGCTCTGTTGCCTGTGTCTATGTGCCTGTGGTTCTGTCAGTGCGATCATGTGAAGTAACTGACCCCAGGAATGTGTCAATAAAGTTTCCCCTTCCTGGGACAATGAATTCACGGTGTTCTTATTTCAGTTTCCAGGAGTGTATTTTCTTCTTCTTGGGTCAAGTTGTGAGATAAATTTCTTTTTTCGCCATTTACATTCAATAGCTCCTCATTAGCTACTCTATCTACCAGTCTAATATTCAGCATTGTTCTGGAGTAGCACATTTTTAAAAAATGTTGCACTGTTCTAGACTAAACTGCTTCTCCTCCGCCTCTCACTTTCGTAAAAGGATGAATTGAAATACCATCAGTAAAGACTTTATAACACTTAAATCTACATTAGATGTTAACAAATTCTTGTCACTCAGATAACTTTTTCTTGCTAATGTTAATCTGTATGTTGTATCCTCTGCACTTGAGCCATCATCAGTTATTAGGCTGCCCAAATAAAAAAAAATCATCTAAATACTTTTAGTGTCTCGTTTCATAATCTCTTTCCTTCAGCATCGACTGATTTAACTCGTCTACATTTCAAAAATATGGAACTCCGCGAGAGATGCATGCTTGAACATAGTAACAGATGCTAGCTAAGCTTACATGTCGCGCCGTTGTATTTGGTCACGATGCAGTGTCCTCAATTCGTTTTCAGTGGCAATCGTGGTCAGAACAGTGTTTGGTCCAGTTGTGAGTGCATTATGCCGGAGAAAAGTGAATTCTAGCGTGGACGAATTATTGGTAGTCGTATGGGTCCTCGTGTGGTGGGCTCTCGTAATCAGAAGAGGCGAAGTGTTCGGGCCCGCGTAATGGCCGAGCGGTTCTAGGCGCTATAGGTTTGAACCGCGTATTTTCTTACGGTCGCAGGTTCGAATCCTGCCTCTTGCATGGATGTGTCTGATGTCCTTAGGTTAGTTAGGTTTAAGTAGTTCTAAGTTCTATGGGACTTATGACCTCAGCAGTTAAGTCCCATAGTGCTCAGAGCCATTTGAACCATTTGAAGTGTTCGGCGTCTCAAGGGGCACCGTATAGAAGATTTATATCGCATACAGGGAAGGAGGAGAAACATCATCCGGCAAGTCACGAAGTGGACGACACTTTGTGTGGTGTGCTCGTGAATGACGGTGTTTTGAAGGGGATTTTGACGAAAAATATGAGGATAACAACTGCAAAAGTCACTGCATCACTGAATATCGCATTCCCGAATCGTATCAGCACTGTAACAACACGAAAGGAGCTCCAAATCCAGGAAATTTCAGAGAGAGAGCTGGAATTCCAAAACCACTCATCAGTGATGCAAATGCCCATAACAGGAAACATGGTGTCGACCTCAAAAAACCTGGATTATGGAGCAATGGAAGAAAGTAATTTGGTCGGATGAGACTTGTTTCACTGTCTTTCCAGCGTCTGGCCGAGTTTACATCTCATGGCGGGGATTCGGTGATGATAGGCGCAGCTACATCGTGGTGTTCCGCAACTCTGCAAGACCTCATTACTGCCAAGGATTATGTGACCCTTATGGTTGATCACATCCATCTGACGATACAATGTTTTGTTCCCCATTGGTGATGCTGTTTCCAAGACGATAAATGTTCATATAACTCGCATCGTCCAGGACTGGTTTTGTGAGCACTGGGAAGAACTGTCGCATCCCCCCTGGCAACAGAAGTCACCCGATCTCAATATTACTGAGCCTTTGTGATCTACGTTGGAGAGAAGTGATCATTTTGTGCCTAACGTCTCAATAATGCAAATGTAGATCAAAACAACCACAGCTGTATTTGAGGTATGTTTATTACGCCACAACCAGTCCCGTGCCAAGTGAACATCTTCAGGTGACCCGTAGTTCAGCAACAGTCTTCGTAAGTAATATTTTCAAAGTGTCACAAATGCACTTGTGTCGTGACTAAAAAGTGTCTTACTATCATTCATAACCCGAAAAGGCAAACAAGCCACCCAAATAGTAGTACGCGTTAACATGCTGTTTTCAGGTTTCGGGGACGCGAAAGTGCTTAACAATATTCTGATGTTGCAGTTCTTGCGTCTGACGGTGGAGCTTTCCTTTAAAGTGTCTGCATACTGGTTTTACGTTTGGTAGTGTTGTCCGCGAAAAACTGTAGCATCTGACGTTCGGTGACTACAAAGCCTACCATTTATAATGAATGCTGAAGCAAATGACGATTTCGAAGGCCCCACGGGACAACATCGAGAGCAACCAGCTGCTCAGTGGCTACATGACGATGCAGTTCCCTTGCCAGCTCGTCCAGGATATGTACTGGACAAGATGATGGAAGCTATCAGTTACTCTTTAGTCGTGGTTTGAGGAGAATCTCAAATACGTACAGAATAAGGGAAAGCGGAGTAGTCAGAATAGGATCCCTCCAGTTTATCCAGTGTGATAAATAAGCGAGAGAGTAGATCTGGTCTTCACTTCAGGGATTCAAAAACTTTCACTGCGGAAGGTAACATGTCTCATCTGCTTCTGATGTTTCAAATGTAGCTGATCCCCCTCGAACAGCCACTTCTGTTTCCGCTGTCAACAAACAAAACATCAACACTCCTGCCATCGGAACTATAGATACTCAGCAGGCCTGTAACTTTCACAGATGTACTGCTAGTGGGCCGCACGTTGTTTGTATGGAAAGCCTGGATAAAGAAAGAGGGCGTCTGCACTCTGCTCTATGGCTCTAGGGTAAGCCTTGCATTTTTTCTTACCAAACCTCAAGAATGCTACAGTTAAAATCTCTTTTAAAGAAAAAAAAGCGAAGATCGAATTGAAAACGCCATACAAGGCCAATTTCTTAGTCAACAGTGAAGTATCAAAGTCCAAAAGTATAGGAGCTTACTTTTCTTATTCCTTTCTTTCGTAATAAGTAAAATACAGAAATTGAACAGGCGGAGATTTGGAAGTCATACAGTCTGTCTTCCCTGCTGTAGGTGTTCGGAGGTTTAGGAAGGGATATGGTAAAGAGGAAAGAGTCGAACTGAAGACCTGCTTCAAAACCTTCGCCTCTCAAACTATAAAGGAAGCTGTGTCTACCCATCGAAATAGACGTCCTGTAGACCCTTATGTACCAACTGTCAGGCAGCACTTCAATGGCCTAATTACCGGCACGTCGGTAAACGATGTTGGTTCCAGATGAGATGAGTGAAACGTAATGCGATTCATTCTGGTGAATTCTGGGCCTCCTCTATTGCTATACAGGGTGCAATGTTCAGTGCATCCCTGAAATTAATGTTATTGAATGTAGTTAGTTCCTGAGCTCGTCACCATGTATGGTATTCAAGGCAGAACCGATGTATGAATGTGTGTGTGTCCACCATAGTGGGCGTATATAGGGCATTTCAGAAGTGATGGTCAATAATTCACACATGGAAAATACAGGCCAAAAGTAGCTAAAAAGCTCCAATAAACAATGGTCCGCAAATCAACTGCTGCCGAGGTATGGCATTAATTCGAGTTGTGAACCAAATGTAAACGTCCCTGGATACGGCGGCATTTACGTTGGTATCTTAATATTTGGGATCGACTATACGCTTGTTTACGCTTGCGCAACTACTTCCCTTTCCTCCGCCGTGCGCAGTGCTGCATCGGCCTCATAATCAGTTATGAAAGTTATGGCACCGTGGACAGAGTTTAAACCAATCGAGAGTACGCTGATATGCATTTCATGTATGGCTAAGCGAATAGCGGTACCCTAGAGGCTGCACGACTGTATGAAGAAGCTTTTCGTCTCTTCAGGCAGGCCGACAAGCGTACATTTAGCCGGTTACCTCAGCGCCATGGAGAAACCGGGAGTTTCGCACGCCACGTGTGAGAAGGTCGACACAGATCCATACCACCCGATGCTGAGGAAAGGGTATTACTCGTTGTACACGAACGTTCGGGTACTTCAACAAGGAGGATTGCTTTGTAAGAACTTGTTTGAGTCATAACGGTGTGTGACGCATTTTACTTCGGCAAGTATATGCATATCATCTCCAGAGAGTACAAGCCCTCAACAACGCAGACTTCCCTCCTAGAGACAATGTTTGCCAATGGTTGCAAAAATAGTGTACCTTGAATCCCCTATTTTTAAGCAGTATTCTGTTCACGGATGAGGCCGGATTTAGGAGTTATGGTATTTTTGACTACCATAACTGCCACATTTGGGACGACGTCAATTCTAATGCTACTCGGGTGACACGACATCAGAAGCGTTATTCGTCGAACGTCTGGGCAGGACTGCTCGGAGACTGCATAACTGGACCACACTTCCTGCCACAGAGACTTACAGGACACCAGTAAATGCGGCTTCTGCGGGCTGAACTTTCAGATATATATCATGATGTCCCACTGAACCAACGCCTGAACATGTGGTTCATGCTTTATGGTGCTCCAGCATAATTTCATTTACGAATGCGCTGGGTTCAAACTCGGACGTATGGTCAACGTTGGATAGGTAGAGGAGGGCCTGTGCCATGGTCTCCAAGGTCTTCCGATTTAAATCCCATAGACTTTTGTGTGTGGGGCATGTCAAAAGCTTGGTCTACGCTACCGACGCCAAGTTTCTTGAGGATTTACGTTCGCTGATATAAGCAGCCTTCCAACATTTACAGAATCCCCTAGGACTATCTTAGAGGATTAGCAACCCATTTCAGAGACGAGTTTATTGTCGCATTCAGACGCATGGAAGACACTGCGACCACCCGAATTAACACTGAGGGATGTCATGTGTTTCTAGGCACTGCCGAACCGCAACAGAAAATGTGTTGCATCTCGACAGCGGTTTATTTGTGGACCTTATTTATCGGAGCTACTTAGCTACTTTTGGTCTGTACTTCCCATGTGTGAATTATTGACCATCACGTCTGTAACACCCTGTATATGCACACTGTGGGATGCAATAGTCATCCACTGATCGGTCCAGCTTTGAACACCATATATGGCGACGAGCCCAGAAACTAGCTACGTTCAGTAAGTTTGATTTCAGGGATGAGTTGAACTTTGCCCGTGTGCCAAACTACGCCACTGTTAATGCGCCAGGCTTTGCTGCTCTGATCAATTTCAGCACTCCACATTTTCAAAACACATCTTTTCTCGCCGATACCAGCCACACGCATGCTGGTTCAACAGAGCAGAAATAGGGACGGAACTCGGTTGTGGATGTGCCTCAACAGACGAACACCGATCAGGGACCTATGCAGTGCAGGACGTGAGTCTCCTTAATACCACAGCCTGCTACGCCCCATGCAGCATACAGTCGCACCGATAAGACTGAATCCCTATCAGCACAGTGCTCACAGGTTAGCAAACTCATAAGTAAAAAATCAGCGACAGGCTCCAGTTCACGCTGAAGTACTCGATAAGAGAACAAATGTGGTAGGGATTATCATTCATAGTGTACGTGAAAACAGTGTCATGAACGGTACCGATTTCCGGCACTTCCTAACAGCCACGTTTCATTCTCATTCTGCCTAAATTATGAACACTAGATCAGCCAACTTCAACAGGGAAAGTCTGCAATGAGAATTATTCATTAGTTGTCCTCATATAACCCTGCTACGCGAAACAAGATTCAAGTCACAGGAAGCTGTTCCTACAAAAGCTTTTCGTAAAAAGTAAGGACCGTCATGACGGGAAGAGTGGCGTTACTATAACGGCAAAAAATTCGCTGCCGTATCGACCATACACCATCAATGTAAGCAACGACGAAATCGAAATAATTCCTGCGCGCATACAATCTGCTCATTTCAATATTTAAAGCTCCACAGCGTAGTATCGTGGAAGGTGACTGTAGGTACTTAATAAACCAGCCTCAAACTCCATTTATAGTAGGTGGATACTTGAAGTTCCATGATGTAGGATTAGGAGTAAGTACGACAAACTGAAAGGGCAGGGTTTTGATGAATGTTACTGAAGAGAATAACCTAGTGATATTCACCAATGGAGCTCCTGCTATTGTATTTTCTCCAATAGATGCAATGCTTTGCACCCCCGTTTTACTACACTTTCTGATTGCCATGATGAAACAGATATATTAGGACCACATCATCTTCCTAAAGAGCTCCTCAATAATATAAACGTTTAAACGACACAAATATTTTACGCTAATAGTACGTGGAGAATGGTGGAACCCAGCCGGGACAAATATAATGGCAAAGTTCCGGGACACCCGGCAATATCTGACGTGTCTTATGAGAACAGGAAGCATACCAGACTTTAACTAGTGCTAAAAAAAGCGCGAAAAATAAATGCTGGTATTAAAAATTCCAGAAGAAAAAAACAGACAAGAACGACTTGATTAAATTTTGCTCTCCGCTTAATAAAGCAACCACTACGACATTTGATATAAAACGATGGCTTTTAGAAAAGCGGGGTGGTTTCCCCTCTTCCAGCTACCACTTCCTTGTTAGAGTAATTTATCGATACGCTAGCTCCTCCAACGGTCCCATTCTTAAATCATCCTTCTCGTGTTGAAGATAGTCCACATCGTATCCTACTTCGTCCTTCCTCTCAATAATTCAATGAAGCTTTTACATCATCATGTTAACAGCTGTCCTGGTATTTATTTTATTCATTACTCGGTGCTTGCCGGCCGGTCAGAGTGGCCGTGCGGTTCTAGGCGCTACAGTCTGGAACCGCGTGACCGCTACGGTCACAGGTTCGAATTCTGCCTCGGGCATGAATGTGTGTGATGTCCTTAGGTTAGTTAGGCTTAAGTAGTTCTAAGTTCTAGGGGACTTATGACCACAGCAGTTGAGTCCCATAGTGCTCAGAGCCATTTGCACCATTTGTGCTTGCCCATTAAACTGAAAGATCTGATCTTGTACATTTTTAATCGGTTTATGGACGTCCACTTCAGGTAATATATATGAGAAAAAGTACCACCACAGCTGTATCTTGAGAATGTCTTTATTGTATCACACGACTAGTTTCGGCGGCACATTACTGCCATCCTCAGGCCCCACCACTGCCAAAAGAACATTTGATTTCCTTGGTGCATTAGTGTGGGATTCCTATTAAGTAGCAGACGTAGCCTAGCTTTCATCAGGAGTCTATATTCGACACTGTGATGTTTCTAATTCCGCTTCACTAGAACCAAAACGCTGAATCTGATTTTGAAATTTGTTCCCAATCAACTGAGGGGTAGACATTCCATTTGTTGTATGTGTATTCCCACTGTGGCATCCAATATAATGAGGAAATTAATGTATTAACAAAGCAAGCTGCATCAATAGGCGCTGACCTAGATCTTCAATTGCTCTATAGACACTACGTACGTGAGGGCAAGAGTCATGGAAAACACCAGCGGTAAGAGGTGTGGAACGTGTGTCAACAAACGCATGACGGTTGTTATGCTGTGTTAGAAAGTCGAATTAGTGCATAGTCGTGGTTTACGAGGACACGTCTGCATCAGTCAACGATTTCTACCAAAATTCCACTCCGTTCAACTACGCTTGTCTCCTTCTACGTCTGTATCGAATCAACATTTCCAGCTGTCCTGCTTGTGAGTATGATTCTGAATCGAAACCTAACGTAAATCACATCTTGTTTTCGTGTCCCATGCTCTACTATGAAGTGTCGGACATTTAGAAGATATTGCTAAGTATAGGTTATCACTTCCGTCAATTAGCTTTTTATATTTTGTTTACTAAGGGCACTCGCCTTTATAAAGTGACTGTTAAATTTGTTAAAAATACTGAGAAACCTCTGTAGGTTTCAGTTGTATGCATATTTAACTTTTACGTCATCCTTATGCTCGAATTTCAGAACTGACGATATATTTGTTTGCAATCAACAGTGGACAATAATGTGACGGCTTGAGCTCTTGTATCCGTAAATATTCATTTATGTTTTCTCTTCATACAGTGCACTATTCATTGTAACCATCATTGCAACAATCTGTTTTAGGTAGCTCAGTAGAGTACGCACCTCGGAGGTCAAATAAATATAGAAAGATTTTTGGTGTGCGCCAGCGTGCTGTGAACGTAAAGAGGAGAGTGAGTGGCCGTGCGTGCTCGTGGGCTGGTAGGGCGCGTGCGTTGAGTAATAAGTTCATATTTCACATGTAAATTGGTGGCAAATGTCCGCCCCCGGTAGCTGAGTGGTCAGCGCGACAGAATGTGAATCTTAAGGGACCGGGTTCGATTTCCGGCTGAGTCGGAGGTTTTATCCTCTCAGTGACAGGGTGTTGTGTTGTCCTGAAACATCATCATTTCATCCCCATCGACACGCAAGTCGCCGAAGGGGCGTCAAATCGAAAGACTTGCACCCGGTGAACGGTCTACCCGCCAGGAGGCCGTATTGACAAAAAATAAAATAAATAAATAAATGAAAAATGGCATATCGTTATACAATTTGCAGTAGTTTTTGAGATACATAAAATGATAAAATGTACATTAATAACTTGCGTAACTGATGTAAACGCAGAATGCTGAATTCAAGCATGGAACAGGGCATGCAATGTGTTGTGCAGGTGAAGGATGTCAGTTTGTGGAGTGGAGTTCCATGCCTGTTGCACTTGGTCGGTCAATACAGGGACGGTTAATGACGTCGCGTATCAGCTCGGTAGGAGAAGATCTTGTGATAGACTAGGCCAAAGCAACGTGTCGACACACTGTACAACATGATAGTTTACAACAACGGTAGGTGAGCGAGAGTTATCGTGTAGGGAAACAGCCCGTGGAATGCCGTTCATGGATGGTAGCTCAAGAGGTCGATAAAACAGGTTGACGTACACATCTGCAGTCACCGTGCGTCGGGAAACCCCGAGAGTGCTCCTTCTGTCATACGAAACCGCACTCCAGACCACAACTCCAAGTTCGGTTACAGTGTACCCAGCACGTAAACAAGCTGGGTGCAGGCCCTGAACTGACCTAATCAACGGGCGGCCATCACTGTCACATATCTCCACTTTGCCCTCCAATAAGCTCTCAACGGAAGTTGCAAATGACGATGGTTTTACACACACGCTACAGGGCGTCTGGCTCGGAGCTATCCTTGAAGTAACCGATTTGTAACACTTCATTGTGTCACTGTGGGATCAACTGCTACTCAAATTGCTGCTGCAGATGCACGATAAGCCAGAGCCATACGCCGAACACGATGGTCTACCCTCTCGGTAGTTCCACATAGCCGTGCGAAGCCCGATCTTCTTGCGACCTTACATTCTTGTGCCAGCAGTCATGTACAGTGGCTATATTACTACCAGGTCTCTCTATAGTATTGCTGAAGGAACATCTAACTTCTCGTAGCCTCATAACATGACCTCGTTCAAACTGAGGCGTCTTTGTCGCCTGAAATGCATTCTTGACTAACATCAGATCACCACGTCAATCTTAAAGGTACCTGATGCTCGCGACCATTACAGCGTGTATTTAAAGCAAATCTGAGTTGCATCCTCACACTGGCGTTACACGCGTCACTCGTAGGCGACTGCCACGAAAGCTGAATAGTTATTACTTCCCAGGTGTAGAAACACGCCTACCAACGTTCGTTTACATCGAGCATCTCCTTCTTGGTGCTCCGATTTTCTTCTCCGACAGTGTACATCGTGTGGATTCGGTGAATAATTGTCACCTTCGTTCCGCATTATGTTTTCACCTGTATCATATAAAATAAAGTTTGTGAACTTGCTTCATAATAGTAGATAATAGGGGAGGAGCTTTCAACATCATAAAAACAACAAGAACATATTTGAACCAAATATGCAAATACTTTGCGATTAGAACTGTTTTTATAAAACACCATCTTTCAGGATTCTGTTATAGTGTTTAATCGACAACGATGAAGCACAATCTCGATGAAGAAAGATTTTGAAAGATATTGGTGGTATCCGTATCGAAAATAGAAGGCTTTGCAAAGGATGTCTCATGTGATTTAGGGAACACATAGAAAACATAAACTACCATGTCCGAACGGTTATTTGAGCCCAGCTCCATGGGCTTAACTCAGCACAACGTCTGTCTGTGTTTGCTTGTTTCTATCTGAAAACGAGTTAGGTAGAATAATCGGACTCGGCTTACCAAACTAGTGCACCTGCAGCGTCATATGGATGCAACCTGTCTGTTTACTTTGTCTTGCCAGTCACCAACAACAGGGGTTTTTGGATACATTGCATCAGTAAGGCCTTACCGAATGTATGGGGAGCTTGCGACCGCCAAGAGCCATGTATAAAGTGAGCCCAAAACTGGCGGAAAATAGATACAGACTATACATGAGCGTTCCTATCTTTTGTCTACGACAAGAAGCCTTTCCTTCGTCCGGCGACTGCAAACACACGTTGTCACAGAGTCAGTTCCACAATGTCATTTCGTCCCAGTGGCATCATAAAGAAACGTTTACTATCAGCTAGGTGACGTTGCTACTAACCAACAGACATCTATCGCTAGAATGGTTTACATGGAAATAGTGCTCATGGTTCACACAGTAGTCGCATAGACAGCAGACACATGTTGAACAGTGAAGTTCTTGCTGCTACTTCGCAATGATATCATAGGAACTCAAACGTCGACGAGCTGGTGCTGAAGAAAATATGCTATTTGACCGAAAGCATCCCATTTTTGTCGATTTCCACTAACAACTGAAACTAGAAGCCACGGTGGAGGTATTTTACAATGTATTCAACGACTTAGAGAAGGAGAGGATAATACACGATTGGAATGTTGTTTTTCCTAGTTGCAAATCACCTTTTGAAAGCATTAATGCTGTTTAATGATGAAGCCATATCCACTCGCGACGGTATTATTAATACTCGTAGCTCTCATCGGTCTTATGACGAAAACCCACATACTTTTGTGCACACGCATTTAAACCACACTTCTCTATAAGTGTGTGATGTTATATGATAATGATTGTTTGGGTCTGTTGTGTTAATGAAACTTCTTATACGGCCCCGAATTCTAGACATCCTCGAAAGCGAGCTTTCAGCATTATTAAAAGAGATTCCTTGCAGAATGACAGCGCCACTGCAGATTCTACTCGTCTGGTGACACATCATCTAAAATGTCCCCGGAGTATGGATTGGGAACTATGTTCACGCTTCATCAGGTAGCACTTCCGGGCTAAAATGCAGTGGTCGATCTGTAGAACCTCTTCTCCCTGACGTTTCGTTCTCAACTACGGAGAACATCTTCCGAGGTGAGTCGACGACTGGCTGCTAGGAGCTGGGGCTGCCGCTTATATGGAGGTCGTAGAGGGCGCCACCGCACGTCACGTGGCGTCGATGTGTAGCTATCTACAGATCGACCACGGCATTATAGCCCGGAAGTGTTTACTGATGAAGATGCCGGCCGTGAAAGCCTACATGGGATGATATATTCACGCTTATTAGCCAACTTACCTGGATCTCACGCCTTCAGATATTTGCTGTGGAGATATTCTACACAGACAAAGTATAAGGGGCGATCAAACAGTTTCCGTTCTAACGTCGCACAATACAGAATCGGAATGCCAATCAGGCAAAATCACCGTGAGCATTGATGCAATCATCCCGCCGACGCACCAGCTTCAAGAACCCCATGTGGTAAAGCATTGTGTCCTGCTGCGTGATGATGACCATTACTGCCTGCGGCACATCCTCTTCCGACACGGATCATCGACCATTCAAAACGTGGGGAGATATCAGACTATAGGGAGCGTGCTCGACTGTCTCTCACTTGAGCTGATGTGAGCGTTATCATGAAGCTGTTGCACCACCATTACACAAAGGTGATTTTCGACAGACGTGCTCTCCTACAAATATAATTAATTCTCCGATGGATGTCTATCGGTGTCTGTCCGTCAGCGCCTGTTGGGAAGCAGTGCACGTTTCTGCATTTACTACGCTGACCCGTGTCGGAGTCGCGTTACGTTGCTTATACGGTGCAGCAACGCCACAAAGGGAAATTTTTTGATCTCACTGCATACTTGATAAACACAACAGACTAACTGGTCTTTCAGATCATAGACTGTCAACGTAAGAAAAACACGTGACGTTATCAGAAGAATTCGAAAGTGCACTGAAATCAGACATGGAATTTATGAAAATTCACAATGAACTTAATCACTTGTCTTTACTCCACACCTTCTGGAAGTATTCCTTTTGATTATAGTCTGACAGCTTTATCTTTCTGACCAACAAAATTGGGCATATGTTATGTGGAATGGTTTATTCGGATTAGACTATACTCTTACCTCCTAAAATATTTACTATTTCTCCTCAAATGCCTTGTATTTAAAAATCTAAAGTTATTTTTACTCTGTAGACAGAGTGCATTGTTTTCCAATCTGACCATTAAAACTGAAATGAAATGAAGGAAAGCAATAAATGTGAAATTGACATGGAGTGCACTAAATGCTTGGATATGAAAATTTTCGCATATCCCTGTAGTAAGGAAAGATTTTGCAGCGGGTTTCCCACTTATTAATCGGATTAAGAAGAGAAACTTGGACCAGAAATTGTAGAATTTAGACACCAGCAGGATCATGGCCTTTCGTCACCGAGAAACAGCTGCTCTCATTGGTCAGAATCCCACGACTGTCATCCGAAAATGAAAGCGTCCCGTACAAGAGGCCGTTACTAAATCCCATGCAGGATCTCAGCGTCCATGCATCACTAGCACACTAGAGGACAAATATAGTGTTCGCTCGACGTTGTAGGACCGTCAACTAGGTCCCGGGATCGAGTCAGTAAATGGGCTTCTTTGTCGAGCGACAAGTATGCAGGTGAACAGAGCGGCGACGTCTTAAATAACACAATCAGTGCGACGCCCCTTGTCATAGTTTCACTTAGCGTAGCAGCAGGAAGTGGTGTCTCCAGTGACAATACGTATAGGTCTGGTTTTCGGATGAGTCTCCTTTTCGCGAACAGCATCAGGATGGATATATCCGAGGGGAACGAACGTTGCCGCATTGCATTTGGCGTCGTCAAATGTGCGCAACACGTCTTATGATGGTGTACGGCGCCATTAGATGCATAACCCGATCGTGTCTGGTTTGCACAACTGGTAGTTTTGCCGACAGGTGTGGGCGAGCGGTTGTAGGCGCTTCAGTCTGGAGCCGCGCGACCGCTACGGTCGCATGTTCGAATCCTGCCTCGGGCATGGATGTGTGTGATGTCCTTAGGTTAGTTTGGTTTAAGTAGCTCTAAGTTCTATGGGACTGGTGACTTCATATGTTAAGTCCCATAGTGCTCAGAACCATTTAAATCATTTGAACCGGTAGTTTAGACAGCAAGCGTTACACTACAGACGTGTTAAAACCGACGGATGTTCCCTATATAGAGGTCCCCATTGCATTGACCTCCAACACGATATCGCAAAATCGCTTATTGTCCGTAGTGTGTCAACTACTTCGATACAGGAGGTGTTCCACTGCTGTCCTCGTAGACACGTTCTCCAGATATCTGCCCCAGTGAAAGAATCTGGTCATGGGTTGCCAGGAGAGGACCAGCCAGCCATTACGACCGAAGAAGTCCCATACGGCGTTGAAGCAGCGTGGCATAACGTACCCTTGTCATCATAATTCACTTTGACTCGATGCCCAGTTAGGTTATAGCGGTGTTTGCAGCCAGAGGTGAAAGCAATGTAGTAATTTTTACATCTCCATCTGGAAGCCATCGTACGGTGCGTAGTGGAGGACGTTCTGTACCACTACTAGTCAGTCCCTTTCCTATACCGCTCGCAAATAGAGAGAGGGAAAACTGCCGTCTATATGACTCCGCATGAGGCGTAATTTCTCATATCTTATCTTCGTGGTCCTTAGCGCGATGTATGTTGGCGGCAGAAGAACCGTCGGGCAGTCAGCTTTAAATAACGGTTCTCTAAATTTTGTCAATGGCGTTTCTCGAACAGAACGTGGCCTATCGTCCAGGGACTCCCATTTCAGTTTCTCAAGCACCTCCATGATAAGAGGCGTGTTTTTTTTAAGTAGGTACCGTTTTGAAATTAAAGAAAAGACGTGCTAAGATATCTCCACAATTTTATTTTTACATGAAAGCCTGTATCTTAATCTATGTACTGACGCCATTACAGTCTGATTCTTCCTTGTTTACGTTGTGTACTGAGCGTTTATGATGCCTCCGATAATCGTGAGTCCCGACGACTGTGAAGTACGGGCTGTTATAATATTTCTTAGTGCTAAAGGCCTAAAAGCGATCGATATTCATCTTCAGATCTGTGCAGTTTACGAAGGAAACATTATCAGTTATGGAATGGTATGGAAGTGGGTGAGAACATTTAAAGATGGTCGCACAAACGTGCATGATGAACAACGGAGTGGGCGTCCTTCGGTCGGTAATAAAAGTTTGGTGCAGGAAGTGGACAGTAAGGTGAGAGGAAACAGACGCTTTACGATTTCCTCGCTGTGGTATGACTTTCCTAATGTTTCTCGTAGTGTTTTGTATGGCACTGTGACCGCGCACTTGAATTACCGAAACTTGTGCGCACGTTGGGTATCGAAAATGTTGACGTGTGCGCACAAAACCAAACGTTTAGACAGTGCACTTACTTTCCTTGACCGGTACCACAACGACGTTGACAATTTATTAAGCCAAATTGTTACGGGCGATGAAACATGGGTGGCCTAAGTCACACCAGAATCAAAGCAACACATCATGGAAGTAGAGCAAGGGCATCGTTTTGCTGCAAAACAATGCCCGTCCGCATGTGGCGAATCACACCAAAGATCTCATCACATCTTTTCAATGGGATACTCTAGATCATCCTCCGTACAGCCTAGATCTTGTGCCCAGTGACTACTATCTGCTTCTGCACTTGAAGAAACACCTGGGCGGCCAGCGTCTTAAAGACGACGACAAAGTCAAAACAGTGGTGATGCAGTGGTTAACAAGTCAGGCGGCAAGCTTCTATGAGGAGGGTATTCAAAAACTGGTACAAGGTTATAACAAGTGCCTCAATATTGACGGAAATTATGTAGAAAAGTATATTAAGGCACAGGCTCTCATGTAAAATTAAAATCATTGAGGTATGTTAGCACGTCTTTTTTAATTTCAAAATGGTACTTTCATAAAAAAAACCACGCCGCGTATTTGTTTGATGTTCGAACCTACCGTTAATAAATCTAGCAGCCCGTATCTGAACAGCCCACCTCCGAACTGCTTCATTGTCTTCCTTGAATCCGACCTGGTACGGATCCCAAACGTTCTGACAGTACTCAAGAGTAGGTCGCACCAGCGTCCTATATGTAGTCTCCATTACAGACGAATCACTCATTCTTAAAATTCTCCCAAGTGAACCATTCGCCTTCCCTATCACAGTTCTCACATGCTCGTTCCATTTGATATAGCTCTGCAACGTTACATCCAGATATTTCAATGACTTGCCTGTGTCAAACAGGAGACTAGCAATACTGTATCCGAACATCACATATTTGTTCTTCCTACTCATCCGCATTAACTTACATTTTTTCACATTTAGAGCTAGCTGCCTTGTCATCACACCAAGCAGAAATTTTGTCTAACAAGGGGAGGCCACAACGTTTGGAGGGCGGATTTACTGTAAACTTCGTACACTCGTAGTACTCCATGAGGACAACAGAATGTGTAAGCGGTAGCGCGTACGTCTCAAGCGTTATTGAGAAATTTGCAAGATAATTTTGGTCGTCAAATATATATGCCTATGAGTAGCCATTTTTACCTTGAAGCGGCGGCAGCCAAGTGGTTAGCTTTCAAGCCGCGTGATCGCTGGATCGAATCCCGTTCGTCAGTTTCTTTTATTTCTAACACATTTTCTTTACTATTTATATTACAATTGATGTAATGGGAAAAATACGTGTGAGAAGATGAACTTTTATTAAATATACAATGTCATTTGGCACTCTACATATTTTCACTACCACAAATGATATAATATTCTTAACTATCGACTAGTAAACAACAAAATGCATCAGGTGATACTAAAAATGTATGCTAGTCCGTGATTTGAGAAATCCCTTATACCTGGAAGGAGTCAGAAACTACTTGTTACTTGCAAGTTTTGACCGGCACAGACGGCTTTCGATAGATGTACAAATAATCGTCGCTTTCGACATTAAAAGTTGCACGATGGTATTTTTCATAAAAACATGCAAAACATAAAGTTAAACGGCACCTGCTGCATTGATTAAATGTCATGTTTCCGCATACGCGAGCTCTTTTAGATTTTCCGTGGAAAACAAACATCGTTAAAATTTTCAAAAACCTCTCTTTCAGCCGATAATTTGGAAGCAAACCATGCAGAATGCAGCATTTCCTTAAACATCGGTCTGATAATTGGTCATGCAATATCGAGTGCATTTTAATAAAGTCTTCACCAGAAGCAATTTCTCGTTCTCTTTCCATTATATACGAGCAATTTCGAAGGTACGGACGATCATACATTTTCAGTATCACTTGATGCGTTTGGACAATTACTAGTCGGTAGTTATGCATATTATATTAGTTGTGATAGTAAAAGTTTGTAGACTACCAACATTGTAAATTTAATAAAAGTTCATCGGGTTACGCGTATTTTTCCCATTATATCAATTGCAATATAAATAGTAAAGAAAATGACTGTTAGAAATTTAAAAAAAATGAGAAACGGGACTCGCTCCAGCTATTACGGGGCTTGAACGGTAACCACTCGGCTGTCGCCGCTTCGTGGTAAAAATTGCCACGCACAGCCGTAACTGTTTGACGACCGAAGTTATCTTGTGATTTTCTCAGTAACGCTTGAGACGTACGAGCTACTGCTATCACGTTTTGTTGTCCTCATGGGGTACTACGAGTGTACGAAGTTTGCAGTAAATCCGCGTTCCAAACATTATGGCCTCCCCTTGTAAGTCTTCTTGTATCTTCCTACATCAAAATCAGAGATTTGATGTTTGTGTTGCATCCACCTCGACGCGCCACTTTTCTTGCAGGTGATCTCTAAGCTGCGGGAGGAGTTCGGGGACGTGTACTCGGAGCAGAACCTAATGATCAGCGCGACGCACACGCACTCAGGACCTGGGGGCTTCATGCAAGACATGCTTTTCGACATTAGCATCCTCGGCTTTGTCCGGCAGACCTACAACGCGCTGCTCTCCGGCATAATAGAGGTCAGTCCAGCCTTTTACACTTGTCATTATCCGCCAGAACCAATTCATATACCTAAAAATTACCTTTAAGTTTTCGTAAATGAAGTTGCATGGTAGACTGTTGGTTCATTCTAATAGTCTAATGGCCATGTCCAGCTCTCCTGACAGTTGGCGGTGTCGTGTTGCAGAGCATCAGACGGGCCCACCTGTCGGTGCAGCCGGCGCGCCTCTTCCTGTCGCAGGGGGAGCTGCTGGGCGTCAGCATCAACCGTAGCCCCACCGCCTACCTCGCCAACCGCGCCTCAGAGCGTAGCAGGTAGGAATATTGTGCTAGAGTTCCGTTATAAACACCTTGCCGGTACTCGAGCAATCCTTACTTGCCCATGAAGACATGTCTCTTCGGTGGGATGAAACTTCTCCTTCAAAAAGTAACGCACAATCCTCTGTGTCTCGATAAGCTCGTGGGAAATGAAATACAATAGTCAGAAGCACTGGCACATTTAGCGTTTGTATATACAGTGTTCAGGAATTCCCGTTACAAATTTGTAAGACTTGCAGAGGGGAGTGAGTAGGTAATGTTTTAAACTGTAACCCACGTTCGGAAACATACCATTTCCGTGCTATTACCATTTGAAAATATATTGGTAACTCAACCACTTTTACAAGTAACTGATTAGGCGTGACGACTCAGTAGATGACTTCTTTTACCATTCCGGTCACTAACACCAAAATAAACTGATCGTGTATTCGTTAACGGGTTCTCTTCAACGTGGTGCAGTACGGCTTCTTCCAATTCCGGCGTGCGGCGTCTCCTTGGCGCACCACAGCCACGGTAAAGCTAGCATTTCTCGAAACCGTTGCATAATTGTGGTGAACAGCGTATGGAATGGAGGCGAACGCTGTAGAGAACGATGTTGACAAAGGCGACGAGCAGCTCTTCCATTACTACACTCCTGGAAATGGAAAAAAGAACACATTGACACCGGTGTGTCAGACTCACCATACTTGCTCCGGACACTGCGAGAGGCCTGTACAAGCAATGATCACACGCACGGCACAGCGGACACACCAGGAACCGCGGTGTTGGCCGTCGAATGGCGCTAGCTGCGCAGCATTTGTGCACCGCCGCCGTCAGTGTCAGACAGTTTGCCGTGGCATACGGAGCTCCATCGCAGTCTTTAACACTGGTAGCATGCCGCGACAGCGTGGACGTGAACCGTATGTGCAGCTGACAGACTTTGAGCGAGGGCGTATAGTGGGCATGCGGGAGGCCGGGTGGACGTACCGCCGAATTGCTTAACACGTGGGGCGTGAGGTCTCCACAGTACATCGATGTTGTCGCCAGTGGTCGGCGGAAGGTGCACGTGCCCGTCGACCTGGGACCGGACCGCAGCGACGCACGGATGCACGCCAAGACCGTAGGATCCTACCCAGTGCCGTAGTGGACCGCACCGCCACTTCCCAGCAAATTAGGGACATTGTTGCTCCTGGAGTATCGGCGAGGACCATTCGCAACCGTCTCCATGAAGCTGGGCTACGGTCCCCCACATCGTTAGGCCGTCTTCCGCTCACGCCCCAACATCGTGCAGCCCGCCTCCAGTGGTGGCCCGACAGGCGTGAATGGAGGGACGAATGGAGACGTGTCGTCTTCAGCGATGAGAGTCGCTTCTGCCTTGGTGCCAATGATGGTCGTATGCGTGTTTGGCGCCGTGCAGGTGAGCGCCACAATCAGGACTGCATACGACCGAGGCACACAGGGCCAACACCCGGCATCATGGTATGGGGAGCGATCTCCTACACAGGCCGTATACCTCTGGTGATCGTTGAGGGGACACTGAATAGTGCACGGTACATCCAAACCGTCATCGAACCCATCGTTCTACCATTCCTAGACCGGCAAGGGAACTTGCTGTTCCAACAGGACAATTCACGTCCGCATGTATCCCGTGCCACCCAACGTGCTGTGGAAAGTGTAGGTCAACTACCCTGGCCAGCAAGATCTCCGGATCTGTCCCCCATTGAGCATGTTTGGGACTGGATGAAGCGGCGTCTCACGCGGTCTGCACGTCCAGCACTAACGCTGGTCCAACTGAGGCGCCAGGTGGAAATGGCATGGCAAGCCGTCCCACAGGACTACATCCAGCATCTCTACGATCGTCTCCATAGGAGAATAGCAGCCTGCATTGCTGCGGAAGGTGGATATACACAGTACTAGTTCCGAGATTGTGCATGCTCTTTTGCCTGTGTCTATGTGCCTGTGGTTCTGTCAGTGTGATCATGTGATGTATCTGATCCCAGGAATGTGTCAATAAAGTTTCCCCTTCCTGGGACAATGAATTCACGGTGTTCTTATTTCAATTTCCAGGAGTGTATGTGTTTCGCCATTCAGAAGGATCAAATAGATCAAATAATTCAATTGGCTCTGAGCACTATGCGACCTAACTTCTGAGGTCATCAGTCGCCTAGAACTTAGAACTAATTAAACCTACATCACACACATCCGAGCCCGAGGCAGGACTCGAATCTGCGACCGTAGCGCTCGGTCGGTACCAGACTATAGCGCCTAGAACCGCACGGCCACTCCGGCCGGCTCAAAAGGATCATGTCAGTGTATTTGCTAACGTGTACTCAGTCATATTGCTCTGACACTCACTCACACGTGAACGAGGCTCGAACCAGGTCAGAAAGGTAGGACAGACGTCAAATGAGATCAGCCGATCTGACGTAAGCACTCCTAACGATGACTACCCTGTGAAATAGCCACAGAGCAAACATATTTTCAAATTGCTGTAGCATGGAAACTGCACGTTTCCGGACAAGAATTCCAGTTCAAAATATTATGTATTCACTTCCCTCTACACGTTCTAGAAGTTCCTAACGGGAATTTCCGAATACCCTGTAAGTCTCATTCTTATGGCCGTGATCACGTTTGATTCACCTGCTATGATTGTAGACTGTATAAGTAGCCATGTTAAATATAAAATTTAAAAAAGACCAGATATCCGTCTAAATTATGAGGACCGTGGCAGGAAATACTAGATCCACACCAACACCACCGCTGTCAGTACTCGCCAGTGCTGTACCTCCTAATCTCCGACGACAACAAGCAATAACGTACAAATGAATAAAAGAAAACATATCACCAGACTTTCCAATTCTTGAAACAGTGAACAATTTACGACGCATCCGATTAAAATCTAGAGAACCAATCTGTGTAAAGACTGGCCATCTCGTCCCAGAAAGCTGTAATCTAAGAGATGTGTGGAGAAATCATTGGACGTCCTTTCACGGGCATAAGAAGTTAGACCATACAAGCCCCTGGAGCGAACCAGCCAAGAAAAATGTGGAGTTCCCTCAATCTTATTACAACTGGCCACGCAGTGACCAAAGCAACGCTAAACAAATAGGGAATTACCGATTATGGCCAAAGCGTCTGCAGAACATCGGAACAAGTCCCGCCGAGGGAGACCGAGATCGAGCTGGCTTGGTTCAAATGGCTCTGAGCACTATGCGACAGCTTCTGAGGCCATCACTCGCCTAGAACTTAGAACTACTTAAACCTACCTAACCTAAGGAAGTAACACACAGCCATGCCCGAGGCAGGATTCGAACCTGCGACAGTAGTGGTCGCACGGTTCCAGACTGTAGCGCCTACAAGTAGAAAGCCGCGACAGAAGTGAACTATGAAAAATCGTCCCTTAGAATTAGTTCCCCGCTCATTCCGTTCACCTTGGTGAACAGTTCCTTTGGACCCGTTAGATCGCGAACATCTCTATTATAATCTTGAACTTTCCTTGCTCTGAATGATCCTTTGAAGAGATTGTATTTTTTAAAAACATGTGGCTGCTTGTAACAGTTGACTGAATGACACACTTTGCAGCGAATTTCTTCGTGCTATGTCACTTTATAAACTCAATTTTCGACTCTCACCTGGTATTACGTCCTTACTTTACGTGTACACGTAGTGTACATTTGAAACTGTGTATCTCGGCTATTCGACATTTTGATATCAGGAATATAACTCAATAATTACAGCCATTTACTATGCATAGCCGTGTTGGAATCAGCGTTTCGGGTTTGGTACTCAAAAACATTGTTTTTGGAGTGTTTCTCGATAACGGATAAATGTTTTTGAAAAAGGCAAGATGTCATTTCTAGATGAGTGCCTGGAGATATACCAGTAAGATATGAGCAGTGTTCTGTGTTTATTTATTATTTAGATTTTGGCTCGTACACAATTTTTTGTGCGTAGTTTAAGTGTACAGCTAGGTTAACTTTAAACAACTGTCTCTCGAAAAGGAATAAAGGCATCAGGAAAAATTTCAAGATGGTTCCAGATCGGAATCTTCGGTGAGAAAATACTGTACTCATTTGAGCCATCTGCTGTGGTTAGCCGCCTGGAATCCGCGGCTCGGTTTTGCTTCCCAACAACCAAATTTTTCGACTTTTGTCAGGAACCACTGACGAACTAAATAGTGCCTCCGTAAGCCACTTAAGGTGAACTATAGACCTCATATAATGCAAAAAGAAACAACCTATTTGCTGCATTTGCATAAGCTGGAGGAAGTGTGTTTGACTCCGTACTGCAGAATAGTTATAGTAAGACGATCCTTCTGCTGGTCATACAAGTGGTCCATGGGATGTCCCCAGCACTTGACACTGCCTTTCTATGACCAATAGCATCAGAGGTATAAGAATTCCGTTTTTATTCATGGCTGTCGGGTGCTTACCGATTACGTGTTATAACTGTGAAAAACGTTGCATGCACCAGTAGACAGGTAGTCTCGAAATACGTACGTCTTTATTTTCAGGCTTTCCCGACGGATCTGTTGCAAATACCCTTCTCGGGCTGCAGTCGCGTCTTACAGCAGTGACAGCAGCAATTAGCCGCGTCTCACTGCAATGACAGCAGCAACTACCACCATCTGAAGTAGTCGAGCAGTTTAATCGATGAAATAATGTGCGATTTACACAATAGAATCTGGCTGCAAACCAGAGAAGTGTATTTGCACGTAGTTCTGTGTTAATAAAATTACAGTATTTCTCATCACTGTTTGAGCTATATAAACCTTTCATATTGCGGATCACAGTTCACGAGCGCTGAAGTGCCATCAATTTTACTGACACCAATTTCTTCACTCGACTTTGAGGTGGAAACTTCAGATAGGTGGCAATAAATGCATCCCTCCCTCTAATTTCTACGAATCTTCACAGCAACTTTCTTCTTCCTCTTTGACGTAAGATGTGATATTTATAACTCATCTCCTGTGAGCAAATGGTCCGTAAAGATTATTGTTATGTTCCAAAATTGCAACAACAAAAAATGTTGTCTGTGACACCGAATTTTCCGCATATTGTGTCTCATAACTTTCACAATCTGAGAGGCACGCAATTTCCGATAAGCCAAATGGCATCCAAAGCTCGCAGAATTTCCGATGCTGCAGCTTTCTGAGCGCACAGTTTATCGGCTGTTTGCGTGTTATTAAGACGAGCGGTTGCACCTAGCAGGGGAAACGCTAGAACCACAAAACCTAGTGACGTGCGATGAGACGAAATTATTTTAGCAGGAGTCGTTGCCGACTGCGTAGTGCGGTAGCCGAAACACGTCCTTCACTGAGTTAGTGTTACACACATTTTGCATGCGGTTTGGAATAGCTGTTTAAGTTAACGTTGTGATTGACCTATAAGGGAACCACGCCTGCTCATCATCAATGATTTCGGTCAAATTTATGACATACACAAAGCTTGGTCAGACATGAAAGTGCCACTAGCGTGAGTTCCAAATGGTCAATCGGTCAGGAAATATAGTATTTATGCTGTGGATGGGGTGAGACATGAAATATTTACTCCAGCGTATCCTCCAACGAAAGTTTGGCGCACCGGTAAGAATAAGGAACGGTAATATGGGTGCCTTGGGTCGAATCCTTATGCGGAAAGGTTTTTTATTTGTTTATTTTCAATTTTTACTTCATTTATTCTGCAAATAAACATAAATATTGCTAAATATATTGCATTTATTAATATTTTCATAAAAGGCATGAAAATGAATGACCAACGGAAATTTGGGATTGCAATTCAGTGTTCAAGAACGGATTGCAAGGAGCACACGAGAACTTCGTATATAAAATTAGACAGTTTCATTATATCACAGTTGATGATTTACACAATTTTTTATATATTCGTGGCAAAAACCGGTGAAAGAGTAATTTTCTCGGCATCTTGCACTGGTGAACTATTGTTGACGTTCAGCTGCCGAGAGCTGCTCGAAACTCAAAATGATACTATCCAAATACGAAGTACTGTGATCTTTAATTACAATCCCTTCTCAGGAACATACTTTCAGAGTCCTCGTGGACTCTGTAAGTACAGTCACTTCTTGGAAATTCACTGTAGTCTCAAACTTTCCTTAGCCTTTCTTTGGTCCCCGTTTTTTGAAGATATTAATTCGGTTTATTTGCAATGCAAATAGTAAGTAACATAAAAATTGAAAATAGAAATACAAAAGAGTGTCTCCGCCCATTGACTCGATCCCAGCAGCCTCGAATTACGGTTTTGTACTCTTTCCTCTGCGCCACCCAATATCTGGAAACCAGGCTAACATAAATGTCTCAAGTCTCTCCAGACCCATGCCCACAATACTGTTTTTCTGTAAATACATTGTCATCTGGATCTCCCACTTCTGTGACTGATTTAGGCCAAGCCCTGCGTAGGCCACAAATTTGGATGAAATCGGTGATAACGAGTAGTGACGGTCATTTGTAAGGTGAGTTATACAGTTTAAACGACCCTTGCTGCACTATCAGGAAGATTAGCTGACAAGCAGTAGACAACTCCTTGGCAACCTATATACCTTTTATAAACAGAAAGGCAGCAAAAAGAACTCCTGTTAAAAAGTCTGATATTAAACCTAAGAAAAAAAGGGCAAATAGATAACTCGTTGATCCACCTGTGGTCCTTACGCTAGCAGTTATTCAGCTTGGCATTTTTTAATAGAGTTGTTGGATGGCCTCCTGAGGAGTATCGTACTAAATTCTGTCGCGTCAGACCGTCAAAATCACGAGCTAGTTGAGGGACTCTGCCCATAATGCTCCAAAGGTTTTGGCGAGCACGAAGAGAAGCAACAGAAACTCTCGCCGAGTGCGGGCGCACATTATCTTTCTGAAATTAAGCCGAGGATGAGCTGCCATGAAGGACGACAGAACGGGTCATAAAGTCTCGTCGACGTACCACGTACGTATTCTAAGGGCCCTGCGGAAGATAAATAATGCGGTCCTGCTGGGAGACGAAATGGTACCCCAGATCATCATTCCCGGTTGCCGAGCCGTAAGGCCAGCGACAATCAGGATGGTATCACACCGCTGTCCGGGCGTCTCCAGACGCGTCTTCGGCCTGGAATCTCACTGAGTGGAGAACTGTTGTCTTCAGTGATAAGTCCCGCTTCGAATAGCCCCGATCACCAGCGACAACGTGCCTGAAGCCGCCCCAGACAGCGGTGGGATACCAGCCGCATTGCCGCCCGTCATACGGCCCGATTGATAGGAGTGATGGTCTGGGGTACCGTTTCCTTTCGTAGCAGGACCTCTTTGGTGGCCATCCGTGGTATCCGTAGAGCACAGTGGTACGTCGATAGTTTTCGGGACCATTTTTGGTTGCCCTTCATGGGGCTACATTACGGCTAGATAATGCACGCCCACAAAGGGCAAGAGTCTGTACCTACTTTGGCCAGCAAGATTGCCTGATGCCTCCCCAGTTGAGAACGCCATTAACGCCATTAATATCATGAGCATGGCATTGCAATCAGCTCACGATTTTAACGATCTAACGCACCAGCTCGACATAATGTGGCACATTATCCATCAGGAGGACATCCAGATATTCCACCAGTCAACGCCAAGCTGAAAACTGCTTGCAAAGGGCCTGTAGTGGACCAACGCATTATTTACTTGGTCGTTTTGTGAAGACTCTTCTTTTGAATAAATCGTTCAAATTTTTCAGAAATAGTAATCATTTGTTTGTTGTAGATATATATCACAGCAACAGTTTTCTGTCTTATTTGGCTGATTCCTTCATGGTGGTTTTTGTATTTACTTTAACCGCTTTCTACCTGTGGTTCAAGATTTAGTATTTGGTTTTCATTTTTGGAAATTGTCTTCAGCTTTAGTAAGAGATACGCAAGTCACACCCACATCTTACTGCAAAGGTCTTGGTAGTTTTCATAGGAGTTATCTTCCATCAACTAAGCCTGCTTAGGGGCGATCAAAATGTTTCTGTTCGAGGGTCGTACAGTCCATAACCCATATGCCGATGAGGCAATCACCGGGGTGACACTGAGGCAATCGTCCCACCGGCGTACCAGGTTGGAGATATCCGTATGGCGCCGGCCGGAGTGGCCGAGCGATTCTAGGCGTTTCAGTCTGGAACCGCGCGACCGCTACGGTCGCAGGTTCGAAGCGTGCCTCGGGCATGGATGTGTGTGATGTCCTTAGGTTAGTTATGTTTAAGTAGTTCTAAGTTCTAGGGGACTTATGACATCAGATGTTAAGTCCCATAGTGCTCAGAGCCATTTGAATCATTTTTATCCGTATGGCAAAACTGCCTGTTGCACATCTCTCTCCAGCGAGAATCGTCGAGCCTGCAAGGCCTTCTTTAAGGGACCGAAGGCTTCATACTCGCACGGGGAGATAGCAGGA
Organism: Schistocerca gregaria; assembly: GCF_023897955.1. Taxonomy (NCBI): domain Eukaryota; kingdom Metazoa; phylum Arthropoda; class Insecta; order Orthoptera; family Acrididae; genus Schistocerca; species Schistocerca gregaria. The sequence continues at coordinate 128,759,551 of NC_064921.1, read as the reverse complement.
CTACAGGGCGGGTACTCGAGTGACACCCACTTCAGTTCGCGGAACCTCTGTTGCGCTCCTAGATCGACCGGCGTTTTATGTCTTCGAACGAACTAATAGAGACCGGCTTGAACATGTCAACCGAGAATGGGATACGTTCCTTTGTTCGCCACTTTCTGATATCGCCTTGAATGAGATGTTGGAGCTTTGTTTATTTTAACATTGTGGTATGGCACATTCTCGAGACCTATTACAGAGTTAGATTTTTAAATTGAGAATCAGCTCTCTGTCAAGCCCTTCTCATAATTTTTTTGGTTCATTTGGTTGTCGTAATTTCCCTTTGCTTGATTGGCCTTCCACATGACAAGCGCATTAGGAATAAAGCCATTTCCGCCGCCTGCGTGAGTTATGATTAGGCGTTGTCCTTTTGATACCGGTTTGCGGAGACCGTGAGCAGTATTGTCACTCCATGATTGTCCGCCTCCGTAACTTAGCGGTAGCGTTACCGCCTACCACGCAGGGGGCCTGTGTTCGATTCGCGGCAGGGGACAGGGTGTTGTGTGTCCATCATTGACTCGCAAGTCGCCGGCGTGGCCCCCCCGAAGGGGGAATCCCGGCCAACAATGCCATACAATCACTTCACTTCCCCTCCATGATTTCCCAGTTACGTGTGACGATAAAATAAAAGTTTCATCAAAGTTTGCTTCTCTACATTTTTTAAAATTTGTTTCAAATACAATATTCTTTTTGCTCTAATATTGCTTCTCTCTAACAGTATCAGCCTACTTGATTTTGTTTTTCTACCAGCGGAAACCGAATTTCTTTAGTAGCCATCTTATACTAGTATTGCCACCTTGAAAGCCTACTGCTTCTTTCAACATCTGTTTAATTTCTTCCACTGTAGGCACATGTTTTTCATCCAGATAAAAGTTGTAAACAAATCTCCTAACAACGAAAATGGCTCTGAGCACTATGCGACTCAACTTCTGAGGTCATTAGTCTCCTAGAATTTAGAACTACTTAAACATAACTAACCTAAAGACATCACACACATCCATGCCTGAGGCACGATTCGAACCTGCGACCGTAGCAGTCGCGCGGTTCCGGACTGGGCGCCTAGAACCGCGAGACCACCACGGCCGGCTTCCTAACAACGACCTCATCAAAACTGTCAACGTCTATAATTCTTTAGCGTTTACGTTTTTTATCTGGAGTTTCAAATTTCCTTTTCCCGCAGTATTGCGATAGCTTGCCTTCCCTTTTAGTTTTCTGGATAGTGCTGTGCGACACGCCTGTGGCCACTTAAAATGTCAGCTGAGCTTGCTCCACTGGAATGTTCATCTCCTGACAGGACTTGGCCTCCATAAACATTCCAACGTTATGTTTAATCTCCCGTGACTGACAATTCAGTGTTCTGCCTTTTAGTTTAGAAGTACTAATAGATGTCATATTCAGTATGAAGCCACTGTGCACTAGTAATACAAATACCGAAAAAGAACACAAAGGTCGAACTTGTACTGTAGTCACAATGGACACACGTTACACACTGAGGGCAGCGGAATGTGTCTGGGCAGAGCTGCACACTTGTCCGGCTGTTTCAGAGTAAAGGTCACGAAGCTCTCAGATACCTGGCGCGTACTGTACACGACGAAGAACTGCATCTGTTTCGTTTCCAATGCGACAAGCACTGCAACCCGGACATTACAGCAAGCGCAAGTGCTTTGTGTGGTGATTTCTGCAGGAATTCTCTGCAGACCGAAGCTTCACAAGGAGTGTCCTCTGAGGCTGAGTACATCTTCTCGTCTCTTTAGATCATTTTGTTATATTTCTTTGCCTTGAAACTTACACAGAGAAATTATTATAATACGGATACATGAAAAAAATGTATATTATTCTATTTTTAAATGTCTCTTCTTTATATTTTCTTATTATTTCACTGGGGACACTATATGTCCAAGAGATAATCGGTTATGTTTGAGACGATGAGATGTACAATGCAGCGTCGATGTCAGCCATGTCGCGATGCGTCCGGATAAAACTTCTAGCATCTCCTGTAGTGGGCGTCCATTTGTAGTGATTGACTAAGTCACCACAGATGGCCTTTGCGACCCCTGGTCCGCGTGTTCTTACTGATCCTTGCTGTATGCCTGATGTGCTATGTCACGTCGTAAACTTTTTTTTTTTAATCACCTTGTATATCGCAACCATGGGCCTGCACCCGAAAACAATCAACAATCCCAAGATTCGTTCACCCACAGGAGCTGTGTAGTTGGGAATCTGCTAATGGTTTCTCGCCTTTAGTAAACTGAACTAAAGAACAAGCTACACATTGATGTCACAAGACTGTAAGGTGTTGTTGCAGCAAATCGTCACTGTTGTTTGCAAATTAAGAAGGTAATTAAGGAATTGGAATAAAATTTCGGAATACGAATAACTACTGGTGCGAAGCAGACACTATTGATAGTATTCTCAGAGGATAATGTCATTGTGGCCGCATGTAAGGACGACTTACAAAACCTGTTGAAAATAATGGAAAGCACTCTTCGCACGAAATAAGCTTTAAGGATGAACGAGGCCAAGAGGGGAGGGAATAACGACTTACTTAAAATAAAATCTGCGAACGACAGACGCGCGAAAGCGAAAAAAGCCTTCCTTAATAAAAGAGCTCTTCTGATACCGGATCTGTAAGTCACAGTAAAATAGATGTGAGAGTACTTTGCTGCGTTACAATCTTGTTTCTATTATACGAGCACTCGAAGCTAACACGACTCTTCTTATTAGTGATAGCTTTTAAAACTAATTAGTGGAAGACCTGTATGTCACCGTCCTGGGACTAACGCCAAATTTCTGTTACATTTGTTCGGCCGTTTAGTACGTCATTGATCTCGCTAGCGGTTTGCTATCGTTCATTTTCCCCTATCTCCTCCTAAGTTTTACATCTCTATGAAACTACTACACACCACACCACCTATAATCCGTCTTTAATATTCTTGTCTTCGTCCGCCTCTACTGCTGTCCTTCTGACGCTAAGTAGGTATCCCGTTTAAATGTGGCTTCTTCTTACTACTTCTTTGCTACCGTCTTTTATATGACAAGGATTATCTATATTTCTCTCATAGCTGGGGTCAAAGCTAGACCCTTATTTAAAGACAGTTTCGTTTCCCACCTCGGTTGTCAAACCTTTACCGTCACTTACGTTACACGATCAGCTGATTTCGGAGCTGTACCAGACTGCATATACTACTCCTTTCGCCGTAATTTCACACTGTCATTGTGTGCCGGTGTGTAGACCCGTGCGTCTGTCGTTTAAATGTACAAATTCTGCTGTAGACTCGAGCGAAAGCAATGTTCCACACTCGTCGACGACTTTAAATATCGTTACCGCCGTAATGCCGTGCGTTTTTACGAACACACCGAACGTTGTTCTCGCTCGAGTTTAATAATACAAAATCTACATATTTAATTAACAGACACATACTTGCATACACCCGCATAGCGTGACGACGCAATATTATGGGGTAGTTAGGAATAGTCCTTGAAAATAACATATCGCCAAAATCAACTGACAGAGTGATGTAAATGACAGTAATTGTATAACAGATCAAGCCGAAAATGGAATTGCCTTTTAGCAGCAATCATTCACAAATTACTTCCGTCACCTAAACTTTTTGTTGTTACGGAATCCATGCCCAGATGGAAGGGGAACAGCTCAGCTTTAAGATATATCTTCTGTGTTTATTCATTTTGCTTCACGACTCTGCTGTGTTCCTTGAAAACTTACTAATTTATATTCTTAAACTATATCCTCAGGTACCTAAAACTCTGATTAAATAGTGCATATGTTAACTGTCACACATTAAATTGAGTAAACCTAATAATTGACATCCAACTCATTGTAGATACCATATAATAATAACACGGATGCCGTTAGTTTCCATGTAACATCATGGATGCGATAGAGTAAGCAGAGGACTAGTACATTGATAAACATGTCAGATTTACGTGATTCTTTTCGTCCAGAAGTTATATTATCAAGAAGAGACTTGTACAAATACAAAACAGTTTTTTTGTTTGTATACAGGATGTTACAAAAAAGTACATCCAAACTTTCAGTAAACATTCCTCACACACAAATAAAGAAGATATGTTACGTGGACATGTGTCGGGAAACGCTTAATTTCCATGTTAGAGCTCATTTTAGTTTCGTCAGTATGTACTGTACTTCCTCGATTCACCGTCAGTTGGCCCAATTGAAGGAAGGTAATGTTGACTTCGGTGCTTGTGTTGACATGTGACTCATTGCCCTTACAGTACCAGCATCAAGCACATCAGTACGTAGTACCAACAGGTTAGTGTTCATCACGAAGGTGGTTTTGCAGTCAGTGCAATGTTTACAAATGCGGAGTTGGTAGATGCCCATTTGATGTATGGATTAGCACGGGACAATAGCCTTGGCGCGGTACATTTGTATCCAGACAGATTTCCAGAACGAAGGTGTCCCGACAGGAAGACGTTCGAAGCAATTGACCGGCATCTTAGGGAGCACGGAACATTCCAGCCTATGACTCGCGAATGAGGAAGATCTAGAACGACGAGGACACCTGCAATGGACGAGGCAATTCTTCGTGCAGTTGAGGAAAACCCTGATGTCAACGTCAGAGAAGTTGCTGCTGTACAAGGTAACGTTGACCACGTCACTGTATGGAGAGTGCTATGGGAGGAACAGTTGTTTCCGGGCCATGTACAGCGTGTGCAGGCACTATCAGCAGCTGATTGACCTCCACGGGTACACTTCTGCGAATGGTTCATCCAACAATGTGTCAATCCTAATTTCAGTGGAAATTGTCTCTTTACGGATGAGGCTTCATTCCAACGTGATTAAATTGTAAATTTTCACAATCAACATGTGTGGGCTGACGAGAATCCGCACGCAATTGTGCAATCACGTCATCAACACAGATTTTCTGTGAACGTTTGGGCAGGCATTGTTGGTGATCTCTTGATTGGGCTCCATGTTCTTCCACCTACGCTCAATGGAGCACGTTATCATGATTTCATACGGGATACTCTACCTGTGCTGCTAGAACATGTGCCTTTACAGGTACGACATAACATGTGGTTCATGCACGATGGAGCTCCTGCGAATTTCAGTCGAAGTGTTCGTACGCTTCCCAACAATAGATTCGGTGACCGATGGATTGGTAGAGGCGGACCAATTCCATAGCCTCCACGCTCTCCTGACCTCAACCCTCTTGACTTTCATTTATGGAGGCATCTGAAAGCTCTTCTCTACGCAACCCCGGTACCAAATGTAGAGACTCTTTGCTCTCGTATTGTGGACGGCTGTGATACAATACGCCATTCTCCAGGGCTGCATCAGCGCATCAGGGATTCCATGCGACGGAGGGGGGATGCATGTATCCTCGCTAACGGAGGACATTTTGAACATTTTCTCTAACAAAGTGTTTGAAATCACGCTGGTACGTTCTGTTGCTGTGTGTTTCCATTACATGATTAATGTGACTTGAAGAGAAGTAATAAAATGAGCTCTAATATGGAAAGTAAGCGTTTCCGGACACATGTCCACATAACATATTTTCTTTCTTTGTGTGTGAGGAATGTTCCCTTAAAGTTTGGACGTACCTTTTTGTAACGCCCTGTATAAACTGAAGTGGAGAGTGGAAATTTGTAACAAGGCCGGGAATCGAACCCGGATGTCCTGCTTACTAGGCATTTACGATGGTACAGCGGTTCAGATAACTGCACGAATCATCCTGGCACGCCTCCCTCCTCGATCCAAATTCTGACTGCCACACCAGTCTACTTTCCGTCCCCCTTACGCACGTATAGTTATTACTCGACAAAATTAAGTGGCACTCTCGACACAGTGGCAGCGCCGTTGTTTTTACTCCCGGTACACATGGAGGGCAGAAGTAATACTGATGCACATTCCAGTGTTGTTACAGGAGGAGCACCGCGACAGATCACGTGACCATCACTACGTTTACAAGCAACACAGTTTGCAAAAGACGAAAACTAATTTCAAAATCCGAATGCTTTGTTCGTTGTGGTATTTAGTGTTACGCTTGCATCTATTTTGCTAACCCGATAACATACGAGTTTCCAAGTGTCTCTTGTCTAACACGAATGGATTACGTAAATCTGGTGCTCCGATTTACTGAACTCCTATGAAGTGAGACTATGAGGCCCTACGTAGCTTTTTTTATTTGATAGAGATAGGAGGATGTTAAAAATCTTATCCATGTGAGATTGATTTATTACTGCAGCTGCGTCACGCGCATTTTTGATAGTAATTTCAAAGTCATCACTGGCTGAACTTTAATGAAATCAAACATTGTGGTGAGTTACAGTGACTATAAATATTCCGAATAGGTAAAGGCATTCCTGGTATTCAAGAAAAGTATTTCTCATGACGCTCTATTCCAAAACTGACGGAGCACTCACCAGCATATCACTGCGGACAAGAGCGTTTGCCAGTAGGAGATATTGAGTTTAATAGATTACAAATTAACCTGCTATGAAGAATAATGCGTTAACGCCAATCACTTTTGTGTCGTTCATTTAGGAAATATTGCAGCATTTGTGTATCTAGTTTTACGAAAGAAAGACGTGAGCCGTGGCGCAAATGAGTTAGTAGACTGTTCTGTCTGGCGCCACTTGTATCAGCTGTAGTATCGACTATCCCTCTTGTGGCCCTATTGCCAATGTCTATGAGGAAGAGTTGGTATCTGTGGGTTGTGTCCTTAGAAGTTTTTTTTTTTAATTTTTTTATTGTGATTTCATTTCCCTGCCCCATATGGGCAAGGGAGGGCTGTCAGCGGCACAGTCCACTGCTCATCAGCCGAGTGACATGGCAACTAAAATAAGAATAAAATGTTACATACATAAAAAGGGGAACACAAAACAGAGTAAAGGAAGGAAATGGAGGTAAAAACAGACTGACATGGAGACGTTCATGGGGGACAGTTAAAAAAGTCACAAGAAAGTTAAAAAAACCAGTTGGCGATTCTTATAACACAGAGAAGACACTGAATGCACATGCACAGGTTAAAATTCGGCCACAGTATTAAAAACACACCAGAAAAACATACTTAAAACCCACTTGTAGCACACAAGACGAAGAATAAAGCTGCCACATGGGACCTGCCGCGGGAAATGTCAGAGAGGATGGAAAAGAGAGCAAGGAGCAGCAGGAGAAGCGGCGGGTTGAAGAGAGGAGTCCTTAGAAGGTTTTTGCTTGCCGATATATATACGGGGTTTGCTGGCCCGCGAGTTAGGTACGAAGTTTGGGGGTGGCGGTAGCGTCGTGACAAGAGGTGGTCACGAGGTCCTAGCGGCCGAAGCCTCGAGCTGCGCAAGGAGGGCCTGCGCGGAGGAAAGATACCGGAGTACCGGAGTACCGGAGTACCGGAGTACCGGAGTACTTCGCCGGGGTCAGCGGCGACTACAGGCAGCAGGCCGACATATCGTCGGTGGGTTTGCAACATTCGTCTCGGACGACAGCTCGTGGCCCGGCTGCCTTCTTCTACCCGGCTCTGCCGGCCGGAGTGGCCGAGCGGTTCTAGGCGCTACAGTCTGGAACCGCGCGACCGCTACGGTCGCAGGTTCGAATCCTGCCTCGGCCATGGATGTGTGTGATGTCCGTAGGTTAGTTAGGTTTAAGTAGTTCTAAATTATAGGGGGCTGATGACCTCTATAGTTAAGTCCCATAGTGCTCAGAGCCATTTGAACCTTTTTTTTTTTTTCTACCTGGCTTTCATAGGCGCCACTCAGTGACCACCGCGACGCACCCTGGATCCATGGAACTGCTTGCCCATAAAGGGGAGTAACATTCTGTAATCCTAGAGGTGATTTGTTTCATTCTCTACCTGCCCTCCTTATTATTTTCTGGTTTTTACCCGACCCTCATAATTTCACTCGGTCGGCTCTTTGGTTGCAAATTTAGGCAGTAGTATTGCACTAAACCACTACTTGTGGTTCTAAAATTTGTCCCGCTATTATACTGCCTTTCCTTTCTGGTTTGTACCCGATCATTAATGTTCTAATAAATCAAAATGGTTCAAATGGCTCTGAGCACTATGGGACAGTCCCCTAGAACTGAGAACTACGTAAACCTAACTAACCTAAGGACATCACAGACATCCATGCCCGAGGCAGGATTCGAACCTGCGACCGTAGCGGTCGCGCGGTTCCAGACTGTAGTGCCTAGAACCACTCGGCCACCTCGGCCGGCCTAATAAACCAGCTCCTGGTTGTAAACACAGCCGGAACAATTGTACTAAGGCACAGGTTGCCGTTAAACAAAAGAGGGACCTTAAGGTTAGATTTAGCTGTTAATCGGTTGTTCTTTGATTGTAATTGCATTTCCCAGTCATTAGTTATAGTATGAACAACCTATTGTACTAAGCTGTTTGTTTATGTGTTTGAAAGACCGGGTGTATTTTGGCTTGTGGTTCCGCCGAGTGGGTTCCCTTGTAATAAGTGTTCACAAGGCATGTTTAAGACGTTCCTTCAGAGCGGTGTTAATAACTGACAATCAGTTTAACTTAGAAAATATTAACAGACAACTATCACCAGGGGTTTAGTCAAAATAAAGTTGTCTGAAGGGACGGATTGGGATCCAGTCGCACTTTGGTTGCCTACTGAAATTAAGAGGTTGGTTGCTTTGAAGTAAGTCTTACCATTGTCATAGTGTTAGCTAATCTGTTTATCCTTTGAGCACAGGTACGCATCTTAAACCCGAACCTTTGAACATACAGCTTTCAAATTAAAAGTTAAGTCATCTGTCTTAAATAATTGAACCATTCTTGTCATCAGTGGTGCTTACATAGATTTCACGTATTGCATAAGGACATGTAATAAGACAGACTGTGTCCAGCGCGGTATTAAACACTGCTGTTTCACCCAATAACGGGCGGGCTGCAGGTCCGGCCATCTTTTAATCATTTCCATATTGTTTGCTGTTTTGCAATACAGCCCTTCAGATTTCTTTGCAAAGATTAAAAGCTTATTCAACTTAGGGTTTAAGGTCAAAATAATTTTGCAAATTTGTTCATTTTGTTAAATAAAATTTTGTGGTTAAATGCCCCGATTATCTGTAAAACACAGTTTATTTATTGTTAAATAAACAGGTTGTGGTAAAAGAAGGTTCTATTGATGGGTCCTCCCTTCCACATTTTCCTTAATTCCAGTAAGTACCGCCCGCATCTCGTGGTCGTGCGGTAGCGTTCTCGCTTCCCACGCCCGGGTTCCCGGGTTCGATTCCCGGCGGGGTCAGGGATTTTCTCTGACACGTGATGGCTGGGTGTTGTGTGATGTCCTTAGGTTAGTTAGGTTTAGGTAGTTCTAAGTTCTAGGGGACTGATGACCTAAGATGTTAAGTCCCATAGTGCTCCGAGCCATTTGAATCATTTTTTGAACCAGTAAGTACCACGTATCAAGATGACTTGTGATTCTCTCCAAATAAATAAAGAAAAGGCTTGATGGCCCATTTCTCAATCCGTCGTTTCGCTTATTTGAGTCACATATAAGATGTCAATCCTTAATGATATCGTGACATCGCCTGCATGCACAACATCTGAACACTAACTCGCACTTTCCTTCGACTATACTTCTCACATACTGTCACTTTGCCACATTTACTCAAGGTGTAACATGTCCGGATCCATGTTTCATCTACGTGAACCACTGACTACTTTCACTCCGATGCTTCGTTCTTTCGTAAACCTTAATGTAGTATGTACCTGTTGTAGCTCGTCCTCTCATTCGCACGTAACAGCACGTTTATTTTGGCATCTATTGATTAGAGAGAACAACTTTTCCACGAATTTCCTTGCTAGACTTGGAGTTCAGTTCCGTGCTCTAAAAACTTAAGTGTTCACGAAGTTGGCATTTCTTTACATTCTTCATAATAGCTGCCTACTAATACATTCGTCCATGTCGTAAATGGAATACTTACTGTAAGTACCTTGCTTCATCTTTTTTGGCGCAGAAACTTTAATTTCGCACCGCTCAGCTTAGTGTTCTTTCTTCCGTAATTCGCAGTCCATTGTGCTGCTTCTCAACTTTGACATTTTGGCTCCACGTTCCGTGAGCTTCTCCGTCGATTCGGTAAATCTCAACTCTTTCTCATTGCCAACAAATTTAATCTCGTTAACTGTAACCGTTGCGCTTGCCCGAGAAGACATTTTCCGCGTTCGTTTTGCGTGCTTGCACCGTGACCTAGAACGCGCATTACTTCAGTCGGAGAGTGGCTGTGCCTAGACACCTGTCCCAGTTAGTTCCTGCTAACTACCACATTCTGTCTTCGTCTCGCCGGGTAATACCTAACGGGTATGTATTTTCACCTGACAAATGAATGCCCGTTCCATACCGGTATGCTTTTCGCTGTAGTGCTGCGACGTCCACAGTTCACTCCAAGCGGTGGTGCGATACATGTTATATGGTTACTGCGCTTCAGTTCCTTAGCGACAGCTGACAGAGTACACATCATTTCTAAGGCTCCAAGAGTGGAGACATCCATAGAAAAAAAAGCTGCAATTGAAGGACTCAGACAAGCAGTTTTATTCACGCCCCAAATTGCGAAACAATGTGGCGTGTCTTTCTCTCTTCACCACCAGAAGACAACAGGTAGCAATAAGGACCCTACACGACAAAAAGACAAGGACGAACTATAAACCATATAAAAGTGATGATGAATTCATCGGAATTACGATTAAAGATACAGATTCAAAACAGCAGCACAAACTCGCAGAGGATTGGCAGAAATGAACAAGGGACACATACCTGCTGCTTCAGTAAAAAGGAGGCGCCGGCGCAAAGGGACGTGCGGCGGCGTAGAAACCATTTCTGAAACTCGTAAATAAAAAAAGAGACTCGAATGGGCTAGGAAACATTGTAAGCGTACGTATGAAGAGGGAAAGAAAGTGTTATTCACAGACGAATCGAAATGAGAGATTTCTGGTGCCGGAAGGAGGACATTTGTTCGCTAGTCTGAAGGAGAAAGGGTGCACCAACAGTGCATTCTACGACAGTTAAATACGGAGGGAGTTCTGTTATTGTTTCGGTATGTTTTGCAGGGTATAGAGTTGGCGACATTGTGAAAATAGAATAGTGCATGGATCAGAAGTACTGCCACCACACACTTCGCTACCATACGATACCATTTAATTGCGCTAATTAGGGAAAGGGTTCACGTTACAACAGAAAAATGACCCAAAACAGTAGTCGGCGTTCTATGAGATGCATATCGCTTGAAAGGAAAAACAGGAGGTAATAAAAAATATGGTGTGGTCATTACGAACCATGACTGTCATCCTACTAAAATGGTCTGGAATGAAGTGGGCAGACATATCTGGAAATCTGACATAAAAAGCAAGGATCATCCTGGAATGTCGTTAATGATGTGCGGAGTAATAAAGACACGCGATACCTACAAACATTTACTGACGGAATGCCTTGAGTTTATGAGACAATCTAAATGACGCTATTTTAATGAAAATAAAATATAATTTTCCTGTTTCTATTATATTTGGCACCCGTGGTCTAGGGGTAGTGTAATGAGTACAGAGTATGGATTGAGAGGAAATCGAAGAAAGACGAAGATAATGAGAAGTAGTAGATATGTCGAAAATGATATAAAGCATTCTAAGAAAATTTTGTCCAGCTTAGCTACACTATGTAGGGAACAAGTGCTTAATTCCAGTCCTGTTGGAGACAGGTAGGGATCACTCTCCCATTTGGTGTGGATCCGTGAAGAAGTTTGTGTGGCAGGTGACAGGATGGTCAGGTAGCAAAGGTTGTATGTATTGTTGGGGACAATAGATTGAACGTGCTCCTGGTTGTGTGTGTGAGTAGGTACTCTCACGACGTGGACAAGACGATGGTGCAGCTGCGGATCGAGACGCCGTCGGGCCGTCCGCTGGGCGCCATCAACTGGTACGCCGTCCATCCCACCTCCATGAACAACACCAACTCACTGGTCTCCAGCGACAACGTCGGCTACGCCGCCATACTCCTGGAGAAGCAGTTCAATGGCGGGGGCATGCCGGGAAAGGTGAGCGAGCATGGCTGCTTAACCTAAGGTGCCAGACCACTGGGGCGCACGGCACGAATCACATTACCTCGTTCTCTGGGAGGCAGTGCAACAAGTACCGTCTCACGATCCGACCAGTGCAAAATGCAGTATAAGCCCTAAGTAACACATGCAACGAATAAATGTATAGCTCTCACTCTTCGCCAAAATTGTGAAGAAATATTTTACTTTATTTATTTGTTTAAAGAGGTGAGAAACATTATTAAAACGTTTAAACAAATACAATACACAGCGCGTTGCATCATGAATAGCTAATTCTAGTACCTTCTGCCACGGATGTCAAACAGGGGCCAGAACAAATGGACGTGGTCAGCCCATAGAGGGCTCCGCTTCCGCGGCGGCTATTCCGTGCAGCGGCTCTCGCGCAGCGAGGCTGCCGGCGCTACGGAACGTGCAGACAGCGGACAATAGCCGCTCCCTCTGGTTTCATATATAGGGACCCGCTCTGCTCTAGTCCAGTCAGGCAATCATTGTAGGCAAAACCACCCCTTCCTTCCGCCTCCTTGATTTCTATCTCACCGTCTATGGCCGTCCTATCGCCCTCACTCCCACCCTCAAGTACCTTGGCGTCACCCTCGACCGTCGCCTCTCCTGGACCCCCCATCTCCGGACAATCCAAGCCAAGGCACGCTCCCGTCTCCATCTCCTCAAGCTCCTTTCCGGTCGTACGTGGTGTGTAGACCCCTCCACCATACTCCACACCTATAAATCCCTCATCCGCCCTATCCTTTGTTACGCCCATCTGGCCTGGATCTCTACCCCTACTACCTTTTACAAATCCCTCCAAATCCTTGAACGCCAAGCCTATCGCATCCGTCTCCCCTCCCCCACACGGATCCTGTATGATCTCATTCCATTCCCCCACCTCCTCCTTTTCCTTGAGAGGCTAAGGATCCAGTACACATCACGCAAACTCGATCCTCCTCACCCGCTTGTATTGCCCATCCTCTCCTGCCCCCGCCCGCTGCCGCGCCTGTATTCCCACATCCCACCCGGTCTCCATCTCTCTACCCTCCTTACCCTCTCCAAAGGTGGCTTCCACCAGTTCCCCCTCCCTGATGATGTCCTCCTTCCCTCCGTATACCCCTCCTACCAACTTTGATCCTACTACCCTCTTCCTGTCTCTGTTCCTTTCGGCACCCGCCCTCCCTCATCTCTTTCTCCCCACTCCTCCCCCGGGCTTCCCCTCCCCTGCCCATCTACTCCTCCTCCCATGTCCTCAGCCATTGGCGTCTTTGTTGTCCCCTCTCCACCCCCCCCTCCCCCCGCCCCTCTTCGCAGGTCCCCGGACTCGCACACGGGCTACGTGGACTTTCGCGTGCCGGAGATCATCGCCATCAGTGTCTCATGTGTGCCGTCGTGTTTAGTGTTCAGTGTTCACCGTCGCTCTCCATCGTTCACCTGTTCCATCGCCGTCTTCCGTGTTTGTGCGTCGTGTCACCAGTTTTAAGTGTGGACTATCGTCAAGTGTGAACGGCTCCGTGTTTGCCTTTCTGTGTCAACTGTTTTCTTGCCCACCGTTCTGTAACGTATGTGTAATCTTTCTGTTTTTTCTCATCTTGTATCCTCTGGCTGAAGAGCAGCATAGAACGCTGCTGACAGCCTGCCTGTTGTACAGGTTTTAAAATTCCATTAAAGAAAAAAAAAACATAGTCCAATCACTCTGGTAGTCGCTCTGGATTTCATTTCTATCTCGGCGGTGCTGCGTTCTGGTCGTTGCTCGTTGTTGACATTTGCCTGGGTCTGGTTCCGAGTAGATTTACGTTTGGTGTTTGGTGGTGTCGTTTCTTCCTTCATGTGACGCTCATAGTCGGTCGTGGTCGGTCGTTGTCAGTTGTCGTTGGTCTGTCGTCCGACTCGTCCTGTGTTTACCCGGTGGTGCGTGCTCCAGCGCCGGCGGCTTCCCCGCCTGGCGACTCCGATCCACAGCCCAAGGCGTTCTCGCAGTTGGTTTTGGTTACTACAATAATATTTTAGGAAGTAGTAGTATAGTTTTCAATATTTATAGCTTACAGTGATACAGTTTTTAGAATATAGCCTAAACGAAAACACACACAAGACGTTCAGCAGAGAAAAAATAAATAAGTTCAAAGTTGATATTCATACACTCCTGGAAATGGAAAAAGAACACATTGACACCGGTGTGTCAGACCCACCATACTTGCTCCGGACACTGCGAGAGGGCTGTACAAGCAATGATCACACGCACGGCACAGCGGACACACCAGGAACCGCGGTGTTGGCCGTCGAATGGCGCTAGCTGCGCAGCATTTGTGCACCGCCGCCGTCAGTGTCAGAGAGTTTGCCGTGCCATACGGAGCTCCATCGCAGTCTTTAACACTGGTAGCATGCCGCGACATCGTGGACGTGAACCGTATGTGCAGTTGACGGACTTTGAGTGAGGGCGTATAGTGGGCATGCGGGAGGCCGGGTGGACGTACCGCCGAATTGCTCAACACGTGGGGCGTGAGGTCTCCACAGTACATCGATGTTGTCGCCAGTGGTCGGCGGAAGGTGCACGTGCCCGTCGACCTGGGACCGGACCGCAGCGACGCACGGATGCACGCCAAGACCGTAGGATCCTACGCAGTGCCGTAGGGGACCGCACCGCCACTTCCCAGCAAATTAGGGACACCGTTGCTCCTGGGGTATCGGCGAGGACCATTCGCAACCGTCTCCATGAAGCTGGCCTACGGTCCCGCACACCGTTAGGCCGTCTTCCGCTCACGCCCCAACATCGTGCAGCCCGCCTCCAGTGGTGGCCCGACAGGCGTGAATGGAGGGACGAATGGAGACGTGTCGTCTTCAGCGATGAGAGTCGCTTCTGACTTGGTGCCAATGATGGTCGTATGCGTGTTTGGCGCCGTGCAGGTGAGCGCCACAATCAGGACTGCATACGACCGAGGCACACAGGACCACACCCGGCATCATGGTGTGGGGAGCGATCTCCTACACTGGCCGTACACCTCTGGTGAACGTCGAGGGGACACTGAATAGTGCACGGTACATCCAAACCGTCATCGAACCCATCGTTCTACCATTCCTAGACCGGCAAGGGAACTTGCTGTTCCAACAGGACAATGCACGTCCGCATGTATCCCGTGCCACCCAACGTGCTCTAGATGGTGTAAGTCCACTACCCTGGCCAGCACGATCTCCGGATCTGTCCCCCATCGAGCATGTTTGGGACTGGATGAAGCGTCGTCTCACGCGGTCTGCACGTCCAGCACGAACGCTGGTCCAACTGAGGCGCCAGGTGGAAATGGCATGGCAAGCCGATCGTCTCCATGGGAGAATAGCAGCCTGCATTGCTGCGAAAGGTGGATATACACTGTACTAATGCCGGCATTGTGCATGCTCTGTTGCCTGTGTTTATGTGCCTGTGGTTCTGTCAGTGTGATCATGTGATGTATCTGACCCCAGGAATGTGTCAATAAAGTTTCCCCTTCCTGGGACAATGAATTCACGGTGTTCTTATTTCAATTTCCAGGAGTGTAAATACCTCGCATGACTTCACTATACTTTCGAATTCTCTCGGCAGAAGCACGTGTACCTCTTATGGGGTCTTTATGGCAATATTCTAGAAGTCCAACACTATTCATAATCCGAAAGATCAAATCTTCTCTTGGGTCCTTTTCTTTTCTTTGTAGACTTCGTCTCTCAGCCATCCCGACAGGCAAATATCTGAAGGGGTAAGTGTCCGGGGACCTGGGTAGACAAGGGATGTGACCATTTCTGCCTGTTCATCTTCCGGGGAATGTTAGGTTTTGTCACTGGTGCACAGGGCTCGAATAGCAATGTTGCTCTCTCTGTTGCGTCCACTGTGCGAGAGCGTGAACTAGGTCGCGCCTCAGTACATGACGGACGGAAAACGAGGCCAGTATTTTGACGGCGTCACACACGAATTCTTGTCAGCGGACTTCGTGACAAGAAGGTGGCCGCTTACGTGTGTCAAAGGCATTACTCACAAGATGCAATGGACAGTGAAATACTTCTTATTATTCTGCAAAATTACGAAGAATGGTTTCGTCATATTTATTTATTAACTCAAGTCAAAAGCATCGTAAAAGGTATAGACGGACACAACATATACGTAACGTGGAACAAACTATAAGTGCGGAGCACACAGAGTATAAAAGCTAAACATAATATCATAAGCAAACGGGAATATAAAAACATAACGAAATAAACGGATGAACCGCTTGAGACACGACATCTCTTTTATTTAGTTAATGGTTCAAGATATCGAATAAATGATGGTACGCATGTAACTATACTGTATGGTTAATACTCGAAACAGTCCAACAAGAATATTTCCTTTAAAATGGAACCGTATAAGTTTTAATCACATACGAAAGCTTCTGAAAAGACGAGTACTGTGATATAATGTTCGTTAATAGTGCCGTTGAAACTTTTCTCAAAAACAACCGAAAAAGTGGTTCAGCTGAAAGGCAAAGTGTCCGATATCGCATATTCCAGTCTGGGGCAGTGAATGAAATTACAATATTTTTGTGTAAACACATTATTGTCATGACTCATATTAAATAGTATGATTATCAAGTTCATGTTGGTTATTGGGTATCGTAAACATTTTTTATAGATAATCTCCATGCTTAAAAGCAATTGTCCTGACTGATTCCCTGACTCATCACCAACCAGCCCAATCAACAATCGATAGATACTTGCAGTTTGGAGAGGATGCTAATCTTATACTGTAGGCATCGTTTAAGACGAAATTTTTCGAAATTCCATACCGAATGGATCAAATAAGTTATGATTTTTTTAAAAATATGTCGTCATCAGTGCAATTTTAAAGCTGTAACTACGAAAATTGGTGTTTCATTTCTCGGTCAGAATGAGTGTTTCGGCATTTTTTTAAAATTCAACTTCCAAGGCGCTAGAGCAGTAGGTGAATGGTTTTCTTACAATAAATTAATATTATAGAACGACTAAAGCATTTTTAAAGCTACATCTATCAGAACTGGTATTTTACTTCTCAGATTGAAATAAAGAAAAATACGAGTTTGTGTTTTTACAAATTCGACCGCTGAGGGGGTAAAGTAGCGAGTGAAAAGTTTTATGTATATTTCATCATGAAAGCATTTTAAAGCTAAGATTATTAGTATTTGACTTCTTGGTTAGAATGAAAAGAAATATATATTAGGGGATGGAAGTTCACCATAAAAATTCAAAAGACAAGTCTGACAAAAACTGCGACTAACAGCTACGATAATCGCTTTCTGGTTAGAAGAACATTCGGGAAAGAATATGCTTCTATGGCCTTCATTAGGATGAAGAGTTTAGACGGTGTTGCAATTTGTTAACTAAATTAAAGAAAGTTGTTTAACAGTCACGATGATACATCAGCTTTTACATAATGGCATAAAAAAGAAACTACTGTTTAATACCGTAATTTTTCAGTAGGCCTATAATAAGTTTATCAAATTATTTTTGTAATTACTAGTTAAGTCAACCATTATTGATGATAAAATAGATGACTACATTTAAAAGCAGTCCCGTGTGGTCATATCAGTTTCAGGTGTATGCTGTTATAGCTTTTTAATTTGTACGTGAACAGTGTTCGTAATACTATATAAACATAATTAAATTTTTATTAAAAATGTTCAAATCTTATACAAAGAATTGCTTTATCAAATTTTAATTCCTGTCTGCAGCTTAAGTTGCGTGGAAGAGATTCACTGTTTCCACAGTGCGCAGATTTACACACGAGGAATGAACGCAACAACATAAAATTCGCTTAAAGAGAAAAATAAGTCTCTGCAGCCCATAGAGACTACGAGAAAGAAGCAGTGGGTGCTTAAGTTAGTTCTTTATATTAATAAAGCAATCATTTCAGACAGTATAAGTATACATAGGAAAATTGCATGAATTTCTGTAAAACCCGACGTATCTGCTTGTTCGAGATCATCACAGCTACTTACAACAAACACATACACACACACACACACACACAACACACACACACACACACACACACACACACACACACACACACACACAAGGTGAGGGGGACTGCAGCTAAACACATTTCCGATGATTGTGTTTACTGACCTAATACTGGATGTCACTCCGTTGAGTAGCTACCTGCGTCCCATGTGGATACAGCTGTCTTACTTCTGCAATTGCACCTACACGCATGCAATCTGCTTCTCTGTTGCCATGATAATTTAGAATCTTGGTGTGTTACATGCCGTATATGAGCAGCGAAATATGAGAGTTCCTTATCATTCGCTTAAATTCTCGAACCATGGACCATGGGAGACCGAGTACCGGGTTCGATTCCCGGCGGGGTCAGGGATTTTCTCTTCCTCGTGATAACTGGGTGTTGTGTGATGTCCTTAGGTTTGCTAGGTTTAAGTAGTTCTAAGTTCTAGGGGACTGATGACCATAGATGTTAAGTCCCATAGTGCTCAGAGCCATTTGAACCATTTGAACCACGGGAGAAATCTAAGCCAAATTAGGAGGAAACTCAGTTAAAATATTTAAATTTCTAGCACATTTCTCCTAACTATGACAAAAGTTCATACTACAGTCGGTGGCGGCTCGTAACTACAGATTTGCAGTCGTCTTGCAAGACACCCAGTCTATTTCTGTCTCACCAGCCACTTAAAACATAAATGCTCAAAAACAATAAAGTATTTAAACTTTTGTTAATACTGACTTACTGCGAACGTTTAGGTGTCAACCTAGATGTAAGAGAACCTGATAATAACAGGATAACGCTCTTATTTGTCTCATAATTTTTCGTAATTAACATATCAACTCAAATATACACTTCAGGAATCATAGTCAATGTGAATAAGTGACAGTAGTAATTAATATTTTATGCTCTAGTGAATAATAGTAGTGTTAATGGCAGTGACTGCTAAGTAGTTAAGCCCTAGCAAGCATCTGTACTGTAAGTAGGAACAATCACAACCTAGTCAACTATTATGATGCTTGCATGAAAATTAAGTATCAGCTTTTGCTCATCAACCAAACAAGGTGTGAACACAAAGCAGTTCTGCCTGAAAACAAAGGACATTTTACATTAATAATGTGTATAAAATGACTCCGCTACAATAAGCATTTCTCACAGTGGATTAAACCAATATGTTGACTCTTTGTAAAGCGAGTATCTGATATGTAAAACGTAGTTCATTTGCACTAACAATGTGGAACCTTCTACAACACTCTCGCAAAGCACTAACGGCTTCAACATTAAGCTCACTGATACCATACCTAATGTTTTCATAGTAATTTTACCTCGACTGGACATTACCTGCATACTCCCGACACACGTTTCGCACTTCCTCTTGCTCTGTCTCCCACACCTCCCAACTGAATAATTAATGTATGTAGGTAGCTTCTCATATTCTATATCTAGGGGTAGTAGGTAAACCGAAAATGGTATTTTTGGTATTTTTTAGTTCGTGACAACAGAAGAATGTGAAGTCTGAATGCAAAGACAAATCGCTATTATAAAATGATAATTAAATCAAGCCCCTAAGCTGTCGACAGGCGTTGATATACATCAACGGGGACAGTTGAAAATGAGCGCCCGACCGGGACTCGAAGCCGGGATCTCCTTCTTACGTGGCAGACGCTCTATCCATCTGAGCCACCGAGGGCACAGAGGATAGTGCGACTGCCGGGATCTATCCCTTGCACGCTCCCCGTGAGACCACATTTCCAACTCAAGGTCCACACTCTACATTCGTAGTGCCCCTGCCCATTACATTCATTGGCAGACAATCTTACCGAGTCCCGTAAGAGTTCCGGCAATGTGTGTTCATGCAGTGCAGAAGAAGAAAGTCATTGGGCGGTTGGCCTTAATTATATGAAGATGGTATCTGTTCTAGCGGACATGTCCGAAAAAACAGATACAATCTTCATATAATCGCTACTATTGTTCGGTTTTTAAGCACCGTGAAGGGAGAGATCACAACAGTGAAATGTCCCCATAGAACAATTATACACGAATGTGCTTAAACTGACACACAATAGTTTTTAGCGCAACGCAATCTGACTTTCAATAATCCCTACAAGAGAATGGTGCTGACTAACATTAACCTATATGTTTCACAAATCACTTACCTCACAAAAATCTTCGTTACTCGAACTACGGCAATACAGCGAGCGCCACTACTGCCAGCTAACTAAAAGATTCAAACTACGGAAGTCACTAACTACTGATGGGCATAGTTAGCAAATGAAAGATTTTAATACAGAACAAACAATGTATTTACCTTAATAGTCATAATATATATATCAGTTCGTGACACCTATTCTTACAAATTTCAAAACTCCGCCATCTCTCTCCCCACGTCCACCACTGCTGGCGGCTCACCTCCAACTGCGCAACGCTACGCGCTGTTAGCATCCAGCTGCCGCTGCCCAACACTACAATGGCAGACAACAATGCAAACCAGCCACAGACTGCACACGGCACAGCCAGTGATTATACAGAGCGCTACGTGGCGGCGGCGTTACCAATAAAAAAACCTAAGCAGCCTACTTAAATAGCCCCCATGCTCACCACAAAAAAATTTACAAATTGTTTTGGGCAGTGGCCAATACAGATTTGAAATTTTTTTTCATAATTACAATGACAAACAATGAAATGCACACACTTATCGATACAATGTTGGTCAAAAGCTAAAATTTTCTCACAGTCCATAAAGACAGTCCTGATCATTCATCAAAGTAAAATTGCAGTGTTTTTCTCAAAGTCTGAGTAGCAAAAGAAAATGCACACGGAAGTAGTGGATTTCCATGCAGTCTTGAAGAAGTAGTGTTGTCCTTTCAATGGAAAGACAGTGCTGACTCTTGACATGCAGACAGGTAATGGGCCACAACAGAGCAAACCCACAGCAGAGTCAGTCGAAGTTTTAAAGAATATTGGTAGGTAGGTCGTCACAGAGTAGACCCATTGTAGTCCTGGTAGAGATTACGGTATTGGTGTGCCACCAGAGGTGCAGACCCAGTGCTGTCCTTGTAGAAATAATGGTGTTGGTGGGTCATCAAAGGTGTAGACCCACTGTAGTCCTTGTAGAGATGGCCAGCAGCCATCGGTTTGACTGTGCAGGAGCACAATCACCATTGAAGAGTCTTGCGGATAATATAGCAAGTCCTTAACCACCACTTGTGCACTCACAAAAATTGTTTTTGAAATGTCCTTACAACCAGCAATGCTGTTATCCAGTCCCTTACTGAATTATTAACGCAAGTGCAAACACTATCAGTCCCTACTTCTCACATATTGTCCATATACCATGACCAACAGAAACGTGTGCAGTGAAATGTAATTTACAAGTTACTTAATTTGATGAACTGGTGTCAATTACAATTTTATAACATAAGAATACAGTAACAAAGGTACAAAATACATCTTTAAAGAACATAACAATACAAACAACATTTGCAGTAGTACAGGCTTTACAAAAGAATCGAAATAGCAAATACATCAGTGTTACAAAAATTACGACATAAGTACATACATAAAAGATCAGAATAAATTTCGAAACATCAACTTCACACATGAGCATTAAAACAGAACAGAATAAATAATTTCTAAACATATTTATAAAGAAAACAACATATTATTAATGCAAATTATATTTGAGGATAACAGTATTCCTCATCATAGTGAATGTAGCTGAATATTAGAAAATTCTACAACATAAGTCTTATCAGATGAACATATAAAGACATGAAGAACATAAATACACAAGGGTACACAAACAAATAGTGGGATAACACAAAAGGAAAGGACAGGGTTTGTTTCCAGTGTAACATTTGGTACTGCAGTCTAACCCAAAACTTCATTCTGTAGATCTTTCGTCATATCTCAACATTTGTTTCCACCAAAAATATCCTATCCAAGCATGCTTTCTGTATTTTGCTCACATCCTCTTTCAAAAATAGTTTTCCTCCACTGTACACTGCTTTTTTTGGCCAAACCATTTTCTTATAGCTTCTCAATGCTTTTCTTCCAATTCGTCATAGTTAGTTTCTTATATAGTCTGCCCCCTCTTAAGCTAACTTAAAGCTACTGAGCTCAGATGCTAAACTAAGGGACGACGCAATGATGCAGCACAAAACAATTAACACAAACAACAATGACAAAAATGGAAATTGTGAAAGCAAGCAGCAGCAAATGCAATAACTTATATCTAAACATAACAAAGCTGAAGCAGAAAAAATATTACAGAAAAAACGTTTAGTTTAAACACATTCGTGTTCAAAGAGGACGTTTCACATAGACCAGTCTCGTATAATTTTTCTAAGGGGACGTTTCATATGGCGCTGTATTGCAGTAGTTCGAATAACGAAGATTTTTGTGAGGTAAGTGATTTGTGAAACATATAGGTTAATGTTAGTCAGCGCCATTCTCTTGTAGGGATTATTGAAAGTCAGATTGCGTTGCGCTAAAAACTATTGTGTGTCAGTTTAAGCACATTCGTGTATAATTGTTGTAAGGGGACGTTTCAACAGTATAATATAAAACTGATTCTTGTTTATCACATGACACTCAGATGGTTGGTATATAGTCCAATAATTAAGGTGCAACACATACCGTGGTGTTCGAGGCGACTTTTTGTTCTACACAGTCGTTAAAATCTTTGTAACTTTCTTTTTGATCGTACTGTTGTGATCAGATTATCCTTCCCCAAATGCAGCTGATTGAATTCTGAAGACAAACCTCATTTCAGGTTAGTCCTTTCTTTATCCGTCACAAACACTATACCACTAGAACGATTCTTCACGCCAGTAACCATTTCACAGTACACACATCCACACACCAACATTTCGTAATCGTCAAAACTTTCGAAGGCTATGTCGAGTTACACTTGGTACCATTTGCTACCAGTGAAAATTTATGAATAAAGATTCTCTACAACATGTTATATAAACTCAAGACATTTCATTTCACTCCCTCTCTGTTAAAAATTGTATTGCACAACATATTCATAAATTTTAATATACACGCAGTAATAATGACAATGTATTTTTACAAAGTAAAAGACCGAGAACACTTTCATCTCCGAGTGTGGTTTAGATAACGTATCCTTACGAAGCACATCAATCTAGTGGAAGTTAACAATATTTGCAGTATTACTTTAAATACTAGGTAGGTGGCTGTATACTCACCAACCATAGCACAAAGTGAGCTGTTAAATAAACACATCACAAGTAGAGTGTGTGTAAGATACGATGGGCGATGTATAGTGACCAGTTTTGTCCAAAGGGCCGGGCGATTTGTTTTGCCCTCCTTCGGCCGGTATGCTGCGGTGACAGAATCGAAGCGCACGGCCTGCAGTCTTTCTCACACGATTTTACGGAAACTATTGGGTAACAATGACATTTTGCGTTACATATAGCTTTGTAAACCAGATCCATGATGACATGCCCATTATTTCGTTAATGGTCACAGTTATTGTGATATTTGGATTTACGTAAGACACTGCATCAAATGCGAAAAAAAGTTTGCAATGAAAAATAGGGGGCGCTATGTTTTGCGTTTGGTGCGTGTTATATACTATGTTGCTGCATATCAATTTTGGCTAACGTAATGAAGTTTTCTGTAGACTTTGGTGCAGCTCTCTATCTGCCAGCGATCTTGAGAAAATTGATCTATCTAGCACACCCATTTGCGATAGCGCGCTCCAGCGATTAAGCCAGAATGAAATATCCACAATATTCATCATATTTCGTAAACAGATAGAGATGTCGAAATGAGATTTTGGCATATGATAACACACAAAGGGGAGAGTATTTTTCCATATGATTATTACGCAAAACTTCATTATCTCCCGTGCTTTTCCACTAACAACCGACTATTTTGATGAACGAATGTAATTTTAAAGGGCCTTCCGTAACAAGTGAAACGAGAAATGCTGTGGGCTCTGGAACGAAGTAAGTGAAGACATTACACGTTTATTTTTGTACCGGAGATAGGGTTTTTTATACGAAATTGACCTTACCTTTCCTCAGTTCCTCAGTCAATGGACATCAGCTTTAGAATTCTCTGACAGTTGCGTCTCTGTAACATGTTAGTGAGGTGAAACTTCCTGGCAGATTAACACTATGTGGTGGACCGAGACTCGAATTCGGGTCCTTTGCCTTTCGCGGGCAAGTACTCTACCAACTGAGCTACCCAAGAGGTTAGTGAGGTGATATCGCGTACACTACGCTGTGTTTTGGCAAAAGAACCCAGTTATACATGGCAACAATAAAAATGTTGTTTCTACTCAAAATTCAACACCCATGACGCTTCTCTGAGAGTTACAAAAAGGTAACAAGCCAGGCGAAAGTAAATAGCTGATTTTACAATATTTTCAGGAAAGTTCTGTTTAGATGGTAACCAAATTAGAGATGACAGTAGATCTTTTTAAATGATAACCATACAGTTGTGGTCGTGGAGGGGATCCACTTAATATATATTAAAAATAAGGGCGTACAGTTCCGTTTAGAACGGCACTTCCTTTCCAGTGCTCGGAATTTCCCCTACAGCGCCTTCCCGCAACCCCCGCCACCAGCGCTTTCCCCACGCGCGCCCTGGTCATTGGCCATCTACCTGCAACGTTATTTTGCGTTCGCTCCTAGCTCTTGCGTGCATTTCCAGCCAAAATCCTGGATAAAGAAAGTAATTCGCCGGCGGCCGTCATTTTGGACTCGAGTGCCTACAGCAGCGCTGTGGGCAGAACTGTTGGATTCTCATTTACGGGAAAGTGAACGGGACTATTTGTGCATGGGATATCCAAGTGCGTAAAGTAAACAATAAACTTCCGTTTTTAACAGTTTCCTAGTTTCTAATGGAAATGTAAAGCAAATCAATCGACGACTTTCGTAAGTCCGTCACTTAAATCATAGCATTTTATTTTCCTCTTAATGCAGGTAAGACTTCCTAGTACTTTTATGACGGGTAATATATGCTCAACATGTAACAGCACTGTGCATTATAGGACTGGGTGTTTGTGTTGTCCTCATCATTTCATTGTCATCATAATTCGTGCCAGTGGCTACATTGGACCGTGTAAAAATTGTGTAAAATTTGGGACTTTGGACTGGGGCTGATGACCGCGCAGTTGAGCTCCCCACAAACCAAACATCACCACTGTGTATTCAGTTTGTTTGAGGGACGCATTTCGGAACTGCATGCTATACTGAAACGCAAATGCATACTACTGTTTACATGTTACCGTCATTCATGTTTATGTTTGCTTAGCAGATTAAAACCCTTTTACATTAATATAACATAAAATACAGAAAATAAATTAGCTGCCTGATGACTGCGTCCTGATATAAGCTTACCTCATTTCTCATGGCTGTACTTGTACTGCCACATCTTGCAGTGGCGTCGATCTCTGCCTGGGGGCTATATTTCCTCAAATGAATGGACACAGTATTGTTAAAAATATTGAAAGAAGGTGTGTTTTTCAGTCTTAACATTGGAAAATGTTTTTGCAGTCCAACTTTCAATAATACAAAAAAAAGTGGTAAATAGGAAGACGTGAATACTTGTATTGTTCGAGGAGGCTGCTACCATGTTCTTAGGCAACTAGAAGAACTACATCATTCTTGTAACCTACACTCTGAAAAAGTTAGAGTTTACTCTGCTGTATGCATTGCGGATGGCGAATTTCAATTATTATGTAAATCTCCGTTTTATTTTGGTTCACTGTGCAACCAGAATGTTTGATAAGTTATATTTTATCAGCCATTAATAGGTTTCAAGGCACTGCAGACTCATCATCAGATAAAGATAGTGGATGAACATTGTTTTATAGACCAGGTGGAGCTTGATTCTCTGGTCGTGGTGCTAGCCGAAATAACGGAAATTTAGCTACCAGTAATGAAAAGTTTATCAAACGAAAGAGTTGCTACGTTTTCGGTACACACATTGCACTGAATCGTAGAGTCAATGGCAGGTAATAATGTACATTTTGCAGTTAACACGAACACATACATATTATTCAATTTTGCTTGGCTTCACACTGTTTCACAGTAAGTAAACACACAACGAAAGTGCAAAAGTATGTGAATACGACAGATATATCACTTCACCGCATCGCAATCTTCAGATGCACTGAATAGCAAGCACAGATAATGGACGTAAACAAACCTTGCAAGCTGCTGTTACTCGTGGGTTCATAGACTAACAACATACATTTAATATGGTTAAAAAAGACACCCAAAATATAAACAATCAAGGTGAAATATTTTCTACATAAAGAATGAATGAATTACTATGAAATGTGACACAGCTTTACTTGGTGACTTCCTGGCGACATAAATAGTTTAGGGTAAAACAGTTATGAGTACACAGACAGATTGCCAATATTGTTACATACCTGTATTTATGCAGCGCGATAATTATATCTTGTTGTTCTCTTTTTGGATGTATTGCACCTAAACAGACCGGGTGCCACTAATGTTACGTAAATGAGAAAATATTATATCATGCAGCACGATAATTGTATCTTGTTATGGTCTTTTTGGATGTTTTGCACCTGGGATCTCTTGGAAATTCAGGAAGAAAAAGTTATTTATAGATTCAACTCGTTCGTTGAAAATATTTTGAAGTGGCTTCAGCTTCCAAATGTAAATCTCTAACCGTTCGACAAGATCCATCTGTACACCTTCGTCAGCAATTTATAATGCAGATATGGTGTTACTCACACCACCAACAGAATGTTGATGGTGGGCAATGTATGACGCAACGCTTTTGAGTTGGAGGGAATCCATACGCTCTTTGTAGCGGGTTGCTAAGTTCGTCCCACTTGCGCTGTTAGATGGAAGAATAAGAGCATATGAGTTTACTTATGCCGGATTTTTACGCCACTCTTCGGAGAACTTATAATTGCGATAGATTTTCTTTTGTAAATTATTGTCTGTATGGAAAAATATTTTTGTATTATGTGGTCTAAAAGGATAATCAAATTTATATGACCCTTGACAGAGGAATGGAAGTTAGGCAAACTTTGGCTTTTACTTTTCGTACGCGATGGTGATGGTGGTTGCTTCAGTTTAAGTTTGTTCAACTGATGTATTTATGAGGTAGGGCTTACATCCAATATTTTGGGCTATATTTTTAAAAGTATCTTCATTTAATTACGTGCACCTGCCTCACTGATTGAATACAAAGGGCATACAGTTCACGGCTGACATTAAGAAAGCGACTTTGTGTTGGCTTGTGCGGCATGAGGTGCTGTTAATGACAGCATCAGTGATGGTGGGTTTTCTATATATTTGGAATATATGCTAGTTATCGTGACTGTAAATAGTAGTCAAGGATATTAATTCTTTCTGTTTTCTGATGTTTTCGTGCCCTAGGCTATTCAGTTTTTATTTTTGGGTAGGAGTTCATTAAGAATTAGTATTCAGACATGTACATATCTTTTGTAATATGTTATTTTGTCTTTGTATTGCGGGAGTGTTAAGTAGAATTCTTGTTCTGTGTTATACAAAAATTTATCTCAAAGCAGGCTTGCAATGTTGCTATCCATTGTCAGACCATTGTTTTGAATGTAACTCGCTTTTGTAAGGATAACAGGTTTGGGAGGGAACCAAAATTCCATGTGGTGTCGGGCTTGAAGCCTGATGACGTCTACAGCTCGCCCCGATGTTTCGACAGACAACAATTCAGCTGAGCTTACACTGCAAATTTTTGCTGCACGTCGGATCTTCGTCGAGTTTAGTGCCCACTGTCGAATGTTGCTTCATCTATGACGCAATGGTAATATTGCCCCTACGCCCTCTGTCACACAAGTGGCCTGCAGGATTAAAATACATTTATCAAAACAATAAAATTAATTTCGCTGGACGTGTCATTTAGTCGAAAAATTTTGTATCTCGGAAGGTATCAAAGGCATCACCAGGTTCCAAGCCTAATGAAGTAGAAAATTATCATTGCAGACGTTTTTCACAAATTCTTTGATAGTTGAATTTCCGAAGTATATCGCCGTTCCCAGGATTTTTGTCGCAAAACAGTCTTTAGAATGTCTTGTGCAGATAGAATATTCGGCTGTTTGCTCTACCTAGCCATCATGGAATCGACGGCTCGGTTTTCGTACCCAAAAACCAGGTTTTCGGGGTGTTTCTGGATAACGCATAAACATATTTTTAAACTGGAAAAGAAAACTTCTACACAAATGCCTAGAAAATTAACATTGAAATTACAGCATTTTTTGCCAGTATTTATTGTTTAATTTCGCATCACAACAGATTTTACGTGCGTATTTCACGCGCACCAGTAGGGGAACTTCGATTCTTTGTATCTCGGAAACGGATGGAGATGGCAAGAACACTTTCAAGGTTGTTCGAGATAGAGATCTCAGGAACATATTATAAAAATTACAGCCATACCCCTCTTGGAATTCACGACTCAGTTTTGGTACCCAAAAACCAAGTTTTTCGAATTTTCTCACGAACTGCCTATGAACTGCATGGTGCTTTCATAAGCCCATTAAGGGTTATACCACATATAAATCAGAAATGACCAACCGATTCGCTCCATTTTCGTAAGCTGGAGAAGTGTGTAATATTCAAAATTTGGCCCTGAATTGCAGGATAGTTACAGTAAGAACATCATTCTGTTGGGTATATAAATGGTCCCTAATCCAAGAGCTGTACAATATACTTAATGCTAGCTTTCCATTATCAATAAAACCCGATGTATGAGCTCCACAAAGTCCTGTTCTTGTTCGCGACATTGTGGAATATATTAGGTAGCACCTACTGTATCGTGGGTACCGATCTAAAAGAATGTTTAACTCATAACTTAGGATAAAGTGCGAACAACATATTCTCCAGGGCTTTTCTAAACATAATGTTGCATTAATAATGCTAAAGGAATTTTTTAAAGCTCACTATAAGCGCAAGTTTCTCAAATGGTACTGGTACAGTGTAGGAATCTTTTAACGGGACATTATAGGAAACGTCGCCATTTTTTGTTTATCAGTTTCCTACAAACTGTTGTCAACGGATATAGGTTCGTAACGGCCTGAGCTATAGTGTTATTTCACGTAAAATCACCCACAAATAAAATATTATGTTTCAACATATAACAGTAATACTATTTGCCACGTACACAAAAAGCTAGCTGAAAACTAGATCATAATCAAGGCTGGCTTCAGACGATATCTTCCTCAGTATGCAACACCCATAACTGACAATGTGGCTCCCAGAAGCACTTAGTTCACTCTGTGATCACTAAATGTCGGATGGCACACCACGAATTTTATAGTAGTGGTACAAATTAGTTCCCGGTTCAATATAGACATCTCTTCCCTACATAAGTATGCGCCCGTGACCAGTGTCAACATTATTTCAGTCCTTCTGGCCGTACTTTCGTGCCACATAAAATACTAAACTGCCAAAATATTATAACATTTAGACCGGCCATCTTCAGGGCACCCGCTTTTGCATAAGATGACGCGGTACTACGAGGGTCACTCCAAAAGAAATGCAGACTATTGTTGTAAACATACAGTTTTCATTCTGCATGTGTGAAAGTTTTACGGTGTGTATATACATCCTTCCCGCTTGTTTTCAAACTTCGTTCAACCTGTTCCCGTGAGTAGTGGCGTCACAGCATGTCTTCAAGATGGATTCTACACTTGACGTGCATCAGAAGCAACGTGCTGTCATAGAATTCCTGTGCTGTGAAAACGAGACAGTGGGAAACATCCACAAGAGGTTGAAAAAGGTGTATGGAGATGCTGCTGTCCATCGCAGTACAGTTAGTCGGTGGGCAAGCAGGTTACGTGATGAAAGCGGGCACGGCAATATTGAGGATTGTTCTCGCAGCGGCAGGCCTCGTACTGCACACACTCCTGACAATGTGCAGAGAGTTAACGAATTGGTGACTGCTGATAGAGGCATCACAGTGAACTAATTATCACGCTACGTTAGGATATGGGAAGGAAGTGTTTGCAGAATACAGAAAGTGTTGGCGTTAAAAAAGGATTGTGCCATGTGGGTTCCCATTATGTTGACATTGGCTCATAAAGAAACAAGAAAAACGGTATGCAGCGAACTTTTGGAACACTACGAGAATGATGGAGATGAATGTCTTGGAAGAACTGTGACAGGTGATGAAACATGGCTTCATCATTTTTCACCAGAGACGAAGAGGCAATTAATGGAGTGGCAAATTCACCCAAGAAAAAAAAAATTAAAAACCACACCCTCTGCTGGACAAGTTATGGCTTCGGTGTTTTTCGATTCCGAAGGACTCTTGCTTGTGGACAACATGCCAAGTGGAACCACCATAAATTCTGTTGCGTATGTGACGACACTGAAGAAACTTCAAGCTCGACTGAGTCGTGTTCGACCACATCGGCAAAAGCAGGATGTTTTGTTGGTGCGCTACAATGCACGGTCACATGTCAGTCAAAAAACCATGGAAGCGATCACAAAACTCGGATGGACAACACTGAAATACCTGCCTTACAGTCTTGACCTGGCTCCATGTGACTGTCACCTTGTAGGGAAGCAGCCTACACACGCCGTATAAAATTCACAGCAGTCTTTCCATTGCGTGCCACCAGTCCGCTGAAACTAGCTCTGACGTCATAAATGTTGCGCAATACTTTAAAAATCAAGTGAAGAACCCGAAACGTTGCTAGCATGTCAGGAGTAAAACTAAATCAGTATGTATTGAATATCAGTGCAGTAACGTTAACCTTTATCGAAAATTGGACGTTTCTGTGTAAAAATCATTGGCGCTACAGAAAAGAACTAGAAACTTAAAAATTTGTATTTAGATTCTGTTTGACTAATAATTTAGTAGAAACAGTGATCTGGATCCCAAATTAAAATTTTAGTTGAAATTCATAA
The DNA here is from genome assembly GCF_023897955.1 of Schistocerca gregaria. Taxonomy (NCBI): domain Eukaryota; kingdom Metazoa; phylum Arthropoda; class Insecta; order Orthoptera; family Acrididae; genus Schistocerca; species Schistocerca gregaria. The sequence goes on along the minus strand of NC_064921.1, from coordinate 128,728,611 downwards.
TTTTCTGGTTTTTGTCTTAAAAATTAAGGAAGCAAGATAGATTAAATAGGTGAATGAATAAAGCTAGGTTGTTTAAATTTAAGTAGAAGGGACATCCGCTACAATCATAAAGATGGAAGAAGTTTCAACTGATTAACTATAAAACTATAGCGACAGCGTATATCCAAAGGACAAGTTCAGAGCTCGTCTACTGCGTGTAGTGTAATTAAGTTAATTCTCTCGCCCAAAATATTGGACTTAGCCACGTCAGACTTTTATTATGGTTACTTACCTGTGTGCTGATTGTACATTTAAATTGAGAGCTTCATCGGCCATCAGCAAAGGAAGCAATGATTTATTTGATAACTTAAAGTGGTGCATTAGTAGCCCAGCAGCTTGATCAGGCGTTCCCTTAGCCGTCCGCACCGCGTATTTATATATAAGAACGCTGCGCGAGAAAAAGAGGCCCCAGTTCTCTCCAGACCCTGATCAGCGCACCATTTGTCCCGGGAGTCGCGTCGCGTCAGTATCATTGCTAGAAACAGCCTCGGATGCCGTAAAAAGTTACTCGGGATACGCCTAACCATGAAATCGTTTTCGAGTGAAGTGTTAATTCTGGGATGACTTTAATGATCTACCTTCAGTTTGCGTATGTCTTATTTCCACGTGCCGCCGTGGGACAGACATTCTGCCATTATTTACCGTGGCGTTTGATGAACATTGTCATCAAATTATGGCAAGCATTTACTTAAACATTTAATTTGAACAGTTATAGTTGCATCAGCGCAATAGACTCTGAACTACTCTGGTAGTTGGATTGTGTGGATTCTTTTTTTTCTGTGACTTTCAGAATATAGTGAACATTTTTGAAAGAATCGTTTTTGATTATGAATCCCAGACAATCTCCTAATTCCTCAGAGCTATAAGCTGTAGCTATAAGTGTATTTCTCAGATGAAGTGGGCACTAGGAATTCTAATAACAGGCTTCACGTTTTGCTAATCACTTTCTGGTTGCCAATATTGTAGTTAGACAGCCAGTGTTGAGAACGCAAACAACAGCATTAATTAAATCATAGGAACATTTCAATAACAATAAATTCCATACGCCGCCCCACATGTAGGTGCATTGTTGGGAATGACGTTTCACATTCATTCAATCATATAAATTTCCACCCGCCGCCCCACAACCTCTTTGGGAAACTGAAAGACTCTCTTTGTGGAACAAGGTTGAAGATGATAACTCCCTTGTGCACGCTGCAAAACAGTGGATCCAACAGGTTCGTCCAGAATTTTACCATGCGGGTATACAGTCGCCGGTTTTAAGATGGCGTAAGGCAGTTGAGAGGGATGGCAATTATGTGTAGAAATGAAAATATTGTTCTTAAAGGATGTATCTACACACTGTAAAACTTTCAAACATGTAGAATAAAAGATGGACTTAAAAAAATTGTGTGCATTTCTGTTGGAGTGAACCTCGTATATACAGGATTTTAGTGAGATTATACAGAGCCTTTTTTTTTCTTCAGAGAACTTTAAACTACCGCAAAGTGAAAGACCAACTGTTATTTCATGCTGACAGCTGAAGAGTACTCACTGCCCGCGAGAATGTGACGGTATTTTCTATTTCATAGCGGAATGAAGGCAACCCACTTAGAACAGTAATGATGGTACGGCTGTTGACGACGAAACTCTCGTGAAAGTTGCCAGCTGTTGCTGCGCTTTGACGCATCCTTTTGCGTGTCAGCGCGATGTCGTAATTATCAGGATTGACGCAGCCGTTCCTGCGTGCAGGAAGCTCTTTGACAGCTGGCTCGCAAAGGCTTTTGTTCCTCGAGCGAGCGGTAATTCCAGTTTTGCCTTTCCATTAAAACTTCGCCTCTGCTCCAAGTTTCTTCAGCCTCGAATCCGTCAATAGATTCCTGAGATGCCTGTGAATCTCTTTCTAGCGCCTTCAGCAGCCAAAATGAACGGAAAAGGCGTCGCAGGCGGCAGGTAGAAAACCGCGGAAGGAGAACTGCTAGTCGGAAGCCGCCTGTGGTCATGAATAGCTCACTTTGCCCACATGTTCTCTAACGCTCAGGACTATAGTAATTTGTGTCACGTGGATTCTGGAGGAAAAAATAAACCACAACCAGCCGCTGTTAATTATTTTGTTTATTTCGAAATCGCTGTGTTGTCGATCTCGAACTGAATGGTTAATCTTCAAATGACTCGGCATATTTTGTTTTAAGTTATTTACGTGATACTCGTCATATGACGCATATGATTCAGTATCTTGGAAGCTAACTTTTCTTGAAACTTTAACTCGAACGTTTAATGAAAATAATGAAACACCTTTTCAAGTGATTTCTAATTAATTTTCAGGCAAGCCCACACCATCACGCAACGTAATTCAAGCTGTTCAGTGAAAAGGGCCAAATTTTCGCAAGTGCAACTTAACAGTTGTTGGAATGTGTTTCAAAACGCAATAGGTTAGTTAATATTAGTAAAAGAAGATCTGCGAAGATAGTAGATTCTCAGTGTTTTATCCTTACAAACACTCAGGCTCTGTGTATGTATTATACGTCATTTGTAAGTGTAACCGTAGGCTTCCGCGGCCGTTGTCAATGTCAATAAAATTCTTCTGGGTTAGAGACCGCATTGTCATTGAGGCAGAAACGTTGGAATTTTATAAATGACAATGCGGTCTCTAACCCAGAAGAATTTTATTGACGTCATTTGTAAGATTTGAACTGGCACAGATATCTAAGATTACGTCTCCAAAAATATTAATCTCTATGTTCTAGTGATTTTCAACGAACGTATTGATAGATCTGGTCTAAGAAAATACAGTTGCCGGATCTATTGCATTTATCGGTATACATCTACACCGGTACTTACATAAAAGCTGAATTTTACTTCAAACAAGAGATTAATATATGATACTACGGAGCGAGTACCTAGCTACATTAAACAGAGCATATAAATAGAACAAGGAATTAGGATATGGCGAGCATTGGCCGAGAACGCGCGGACTACGTAGTTCTAAGAAAGAACAAATAGGACGTAGTCTTGTTAAGTGGATGAACTCGGATACTGTTTAAAAGTCAGTGTAGTGTTCACTATCTGAGGTGCGTAACAGGTAGGTTTACAAAGGCGACTATACCTTAGGCATAACATAAAAAAATTACCATATTCATAAAATAACGTTAGTAAACGTTTAATTGAGTGAGCGAGGAACTGAGATTATGAATTTTTACTAATGAATGAAGCACAACTACGTATCGCTGTCCAGGTGGACACGAAGTTCTCATCTGATCAAAAGAAGATCTGTGTCCGTTTTAATCTGAACAATCACACCTAGCGACAATTTACTCAGGCTAAGCAAGACCCAAAAAAAGAACCGCGTCTATGTCATTTCATTCGAACACTTGTGAAAAGCGTTAAGCCGACGGCACACGAACCGTGCATTCGAACGTCAATCTCGAGCGTGTCGAGTTAACTTGGTACTGAACACTCAGAAACAATGCGGCTTGTATATACGGTATGCGTGTCCCAGCGGAATACACGCAATCGCAGCACGCTCCAGCGGAAGTTGTGGGCTGTATCCGCCTCCAAATCACAGTTTATTTATGAAATGGAAGAGCATAGAATTCATACGTCAACTCTATTAAAACGCACAGTTCCTCCATTATCCATATGCTACTCATGTAGTTCTGTCACTAAAATACTCAAATAAAACCATCATTATCCATGCACATATTATAAGGGATAGAGGTAAGTTCCCTATAGAGTCAGTAAGGATATCAGCCTACAAAAATTCCACTACAAATAGTGCGATACAAATTTACGATAGTCTTCCACACAAGATAAAAATTACGAGGGTGATTCAATAAGTAATGTCCCACTTTTTTTCTAAAGCCTTTAATATACATAGACGAACCTCCTCGTTGGTGCTTCACATTTAATGTTTATTCTTTGCACCTGCGATGTGCCGAAAAGTTCTGGCAGATGGCAGAGCCGTAGTACAGCGTCAAAATGGCGTCTTCATAGGACTCACCTTACAAGCAGTGTGCTTCTATTGAATTCTTGTGTGCAGAAAAAGATCGTCTTGAACATCCATAAACGTTTATGTGCAGTATATTGTAAGAGGTCCATGACGTAGGAATTTGTTGCTAGCGCGCTCGAGCACATGTAATTTCGGTGGATTGCTCATGCGCTGCCTGCGATATGCAAGCTATAAGAGAATCTCAGACCAGAGAGCAGTGTTGGCTGCAGTAGTAACTGTGTGGCAGTAGGGGTAAGCAGTAGCTAGCGGTCTGGTGTATAGAATTGGCTGGGCCGGCAGTGGGGAGCGATGGCGGTGCCTGAGCGTTGTAGTATAAGGTAAAAGCAGCCTCGCGCATATGTACTATTGTTATATCAAGTCCCATTGAAATGTTTAAAAAAAATCTCTTAATAAGAATCTTTCTTATAAAAATTAACTTTTGACAATCACTCATCTCAATTTAAAGAATTTACTAATTTCTCCAATTCATGGTCATCCCGATCATTGTAAAAAAAAATCAGTTGTTTCTTTTTATATATGACAAATCTATCGGCCAGCATTGCACTGGGCTGTGACAGAAAAATTTCTTGTAGAGACAGCTATATACGCGTTATCCGGCGACTGAATTGAGGTAAGAATTTTCAATTTATTCAGAATGAATTTTCAGGGCCATGACGCAGCACTGCTGACGTCCAAATTTACCACTTAAGATTCACAGTCAATCAATAGTTGAAAGGTTGTAAGTGAGCCACAATTTTATTGAGAGATTAGTCACATTTTATTATTGGTAGGTTACGGAACTTATCTGTTGCTAGGTTATACTAAATGTGAAGGTTATATAATTATTTATTTTTTTACTGTTCGGAGGTTACACTAAACGTGAATGTTATATATAATTATTTTATCTGTGGCGAGGTTACAAAATGGCGATGCTGCATTTGATAGGAGTACAGTTTAGCGATGGATAATGAAAGTTCCAACCTCAGGAAAGGCACAAACGCAGCTCCATGATCAGCCACGCTCGTCCTGTCACAGTCACTGCCCCAGACATGCTGAATCGTGAGGATGCGATTATTCGTGCCGACTGGCGCATCACAACTCGACAATTGTCTCTACACTTGTCGGTCAACATTGGAAGTGCGTCTGCAGTGATCGAGACTCTCGCGTATTAAAAGGGGTGCTCACTATGGATCCCACGAATGCTCACAGTGGACCACAAGATTCAAAGAAAGGCCATTTCATCTCAATTGTTAGAGTGTTTCGAGAACGACGGAGCAGCCTGTTTGACGAGGATCGTTACGAGAGACGAAACCTGGGTGCGCCACTTTGCGCAGGAAAAGAAAAGACACTCCATGGAATGGCATCATCCTCATTCACTATAAAAGAAAAAATTCAGGACAACACCCTCCGCCGGAAAAGTCATGGTAACAGTGTTCTGGGATTGTGATGCCAAAGGGTTAACCCTCAATTCAGAGGCATACGTGAAGAACTGTTTCCGATGTGTTCGATAGGACAATAATCCAGTAGAAATCTTGCTCCAACACGATAATGCACGCCCACACACAAATCTTAAAAACTCAGGAACACATCGCCATATTGGGTTGGTCATCATTGCCTCATCCAACTCACAGTCCAGACCTGGAACCCTCTTTGGGCCACTTAAAGATTCTCTATGGGGAACTCAATTTGAAGATGAGGAAAGTATCAGTCATGCAGTGAAAACGTGGCTACACCTACGGGACAAGACCTTTTACCATCAGCAAATGCATGTTCTTCCACAACGCTGGCGTATGGCCATAGAACGTGGTGGAGACTACGTAGAAAAATAGGCCATTGACAAGACATGTTGATGGATATTGTCCCGAAATTCTGACTCTCAACAGTAAATATGTTCTGAGAAAAAAATCTGGGCACTACTTATTGAACGACGCTCGTATTTCATCATTCCCACTATTTAGTAAAAGTCTAAGATCATTCTTATTCGACTGGTGTTTATATTCAGTAGCGGAATCTTGAGAACATGTGAAATGCAAGACGAAACAAGAAAATCCTAATTGTTTGACAACAAAGTCAATCTAACACAAACACTTTTGAGAGACAGAGGATATATCTGCATAACATCGAATACTATAGAAAATATCTTTATTAAATTGACAAGGAAGTCTCAGGACCTAATAGACAATGCAAAGGTAAGTGAAAAAGAAAAAGTCGAATACAATGAGACACCAACGTGGGACACATCATACATCACTATGTAGCTCTGTGTCTGTACTTATTACATACACTTAAATGAAGTTCCGTAACTTTCGTCCTTGACTTGTATTGTACTATCTTCTAGAAGCTTTAATCACAGACGTGTTATTAAGTGACATTTAATTACAACAAATCGTACCAAGAAAAATTTGTTTCTCATGGATAATCAATATGCCTTTCCCTGGAAACGGCATAGTTTCACGATACACACAATTTACATTTTGAAAATTATTTAGCAACCAATTTGAGGTTTCCTGTTATTTTATGACAAAAAAATCGTATCAAAAATGACCAATTTCTGAGAGATAAATTTTCTGGTGCTTTGAAACAGCATATATTCTTAGGGTAGCAATTATATTAACCCACCAAATATAGGATTCAATTGAAAGCCAATATCGTGTCTCCAGACTCTTCATTGCCGCAGAGGTCTGTGCTCAGGCCGCTACTGAATTTGGTTCTTGTTTATATAAATGATGTCCTTTCTAGTACTGCAGTTGATCATAAAATATGTCTGTTTGCTGCTGACACCAGCTTGATGGTGAAGGAATTGTTGGGGCTTGTAGACTATCAATTGATGCCAAATCACATTAAGACTCTGTTCTATTTCCAACACACAATTAAACAAAACCTGACATTTTGATTACACGGAATTAGCATGTATGATTAGCGAGATTGAACAGCTCAAATTCCTAAGCGCTCAGATAGACATTAATCTATAATGGAAAGCCCATTGATACGAATGCGCTATTATCTTTTTAATCAAACACCGACCTACATAATTTTCCCTGACAAAGACAACTCAAACTTAATCTCTTAATTTATTACCCACAATATACAATCTGAATATAATCTACTGCTATACATTAACAGCATGATTTCCAATAATTAACACAAAAGAATGGCCGTCAGTTGCAAGAAATCCTAACAATAATACAAATCAAAAACAAAAGAAGATAAAGAAATATGAAACAACCTCCAACTCTGTTAATTGCCTAAACTCACTTACCTCACAGAAAAATCTTCATTTGTAGTCATCTATTGCAGAAGGTCGCAACAACAGCCAGCTAAATATAAAAGATTCTAACTACTATAGACTCTAACTACTAGGAGGCATATAGTAAGCAAAAGAAAGATTTTATTGAACAGCAAACAATGCATCTAGAAAATTTTACCTTTTTAATGTGACATCCATTTCCAAAAATTATATAGATGTCAATAATCCCACTACCCAAACATTATCCACCATACGTCCATCCTCATACATTTGCTTGCTTATTTGATTATAACCACATCGTTTCATCTCACTTTACAATGCATTTCCTACCAATACAGAGTTTCCACGAAGAATATCATGTCCGTATACTACCCTGTCTACTCACTAACTCCTAGTCCGTCCAACCACAGAATCTCTTGCTGAGCACTGTCAGTGATATTAACAGTCTGTAGCTCTGCCGATATACAAACAGGATACTTACATAGCCCCCTTGGTCACCTCAAAAAATTTTACAAACTGTTTTTCGCAGTGGCCAAGATTAAGTTGCTAAAATTTTTATACTAAATTTGTCAAATAGAGCAGATGCACTTCTAGTTTAAGTAATATGCTGTTGGTCAATAAAGCAAAAATTCTCCTCACAGTCCCTAAAGACAGTCCTAATAATTCATCAAAAGATAAGTCTACACCAGTTTTACACAGAAAGGCTGAGCAGTATATGAAAATGATCAAGTAAGCAGTGCACAATCATGCAGTCTTGAAGAAGTAGTGTTGTACTCCCCACAGAAAAATACTGCTGACTCTTGACATGAAGTTTTGAAGTGGTATCATAAGATTGGTAATGGGCCACAACAGAGCAGAGCCACAGCAGTATCAATCAAAGTCTTGAAGAGTATTGGTAGAATTGGTGGGTCGCCGCAGAGCAGACCAGTGTCAATGGAAGTTGCTAAGAATATTGATAGTATTGCTGGATCACCACAGACCAGACCCACTATAGGCTTAGTAGATGTTATGGTAGTAGTGGGCCACCGAAGGTGCAGACCCACTGTAGTCCTTGTAGAGATGGCGAGCAGCCATCCATTGTGACTGTGTGGGTGCACACTCGCAACTGAAGAGTTTTGAGGACAATATAGCAAGTCCATGGACCACTATGGTGTAGTCAGTATTGATGCAAATTTCAAGTTCTTGAGCCACCACTTGTGCACTCACAATTTTTTTTTTTGCAATATCCTTACATACAGCAATCCTTTTAACCAGTCCCTTGCTGAATTATCAGTACACATACAGTCCTATAATATTTGAGAATTCATACAAATACTATGACCAACAGAAAAACATGTGCAGTAACTTAGAGAACTGGTGTCTATACAATTACAATTTTACAGTATAAGATTACAATTACAAATGTAAAGAAGACATGATTACAGTAAAGAACATAATAATACAAATAACATGTAGTAATACAGGCTTTACAAAAAGAGTGGAAATAAGCATGTATATGAGTACTACAGTAATTATGACATATGTAAATAAATGAAAAATGAGAATATCAGTAGAAAAATTAACTTGACACACAAATATTAAAAGAACTCATAACACAATAAATAATGTCAGAACATCTCCCTAACGTAAAGAAAACGGTACAAAGAAAGAGATTAAGTTAGAGAATAACAGTATTCCTCATCATAGTGAATCCAACCTAGTATTAGAAGGAAAAAAATTCTACCAAATTTATCTTATCAGGTAAACACAAAGAGAAAATGAGAAAATGAGAATCTTCAGTGTGGGTTAAAAACTTGTAGATATACTCTGTCGACTGAGATAAATCTTTTTTTTTTATTTTGTGTGTGTGTGTGTGTGTGTGTGTGTGTGCTGTGTTCTGAAGCCCTGCAAGTACGTTGTTGTCATAAGTGCGGTTACAGATGTTTAGCGTGAGATGTTATATCGTATGTCAGCAAAAGTTGGTAGATGTGCTAATGCGTTAATGAGTAACACATTTACACTTAAAAAAATTAGTTCCAATTTTGGTAACCAGGTGAACGTATAGCTCTGTATACTATTTTTTTGACGGTATGACATTCACGCTGTTATTTGACAATCCATAACGTGCGGCTGTGCTGGAATTCAACCTTGATGACAGCTTCCACCCTCGCAGGCATACGTTCAATCAGGAGCTGGAAGGATTCTTGGGGAATGATAGCTCATTCTTCACAGAATGCTCCACTGAGGAGAGGTATCGATGTCGGTCGGTGAGGCACGGCGCGAAATCGGCGTTCCAAAACATCCCAAAGGTCTTCTACAGGTTTCAGGTCACGACTCTGTGCAGACCAGTCCATTAAAGGGATGCTATTGTCGCCTAACCACACCGCCACAGGCCATGCATTATGAACAGCTGCTCAGTCGTGTTGAAAAATACAGTCGGCGTCCCCAAATTTCTCTTCAACAGTGGGAAGCAAGAAGATGCTTAAACTGTCAATGTAGGTCTGTGCTGTGATAGTGTCACACAAAACAACAAGGGGTGCAAGCACCCTCCATGAAAAACACGACCACACCATAAGACCACCGCCTCCGAATTTTACTGTTGGCATTACACACGCTGGCACATGACGTTCACCAGACATTCGTCATGCCCACACCCTGCCCTCGGATCGCCAATTGTGTACCGTGATTCGTCACTCGAAACAACGTTTCTCCACTGTTCAGTTATCCAATGTTAGAGCTCCTTACACCAAACGAGGCATCGTTTGGCATTAACCTGCGTGGTGTATGGCTTATGAGCAGCCGCTCGACAATGAAATCCAAGTTTCTCACCTTTCGCCTAACTGTCATAGTACTGGCAGTAGACCCTGATGCAGTTCGGAATTCCTGCATGATGGTCTGGATAGATGTGTGCATATTAGACGTTACCACCCTATTCAACCTTCGACGAAATCTTGTCTGTCAACAGACGAGGTCGGTCTGTAGGCTTTTGTGCTGCGTGTGTAGCTTCACGTTTCCACTTCACCATCACACCGGAAACAATGGACCTAGGGATGTTTAGGAGTGTGTAAATCGCGCGTACAGACGTATGACATAAATGACACCTAATCACATGACCACATTCGAAGTCCGTGAGTTCCGCGGAGCGCCCCACTCTGCTCTCTCACGATGTCTAATGACTACTGAAGTCGCTGATATGGAGTACCTGGCAGTAGGTGGCAGCACAATGCACCTAATATGAAAAACGTATTTTTCGGGGGTATTCGGATACTTTTTATCACATTGTGTAATTTTTCATGCTATTCATCACTATGAATCGATCAATTATAATATATCCATTTATTTATCTGACATTATCTAACTATCCCTACACCTACATTCCCTACGCTTCAGTATGTAAGAGCTCCTTTTTTTTCAAACAGGTGTTACAGTATCTCAATATATTAATGTTCCTATACCTGTCTATATCTATGATGTCGTTCCTAATCTTTCAGATTGCAACATTTATTTTCGTTTTGGATAAGAGTCATTCTCGTAATTTATGAGAACAGAAAATCACTAACACCTTTTTTAAACTGCATTACAGTAAAACCCATGGTGAAGTCATATTATTATAAAATTGCTTTAATTTTACTATTAAATATTTTAACTAACGGGATAAGCATAGGAAAGTTAGCGTTTTGGAAAGGGAGAAACTAAAACGTAGCAGAAAAACTGGAAAATGAAACGAATAAGAATAAATATGACATAATAGCATGAAATGTGAAGAAAATGACACACTAAATTCTAAAATAAAAGCCAGATCATAACTAACAAAAATACATAAAAACCAATATTGGAATCGATAAATAGAATTAACCTATGTACGTAAATTCCAGTTATCGATTCTGACCGTTCCATGATTCATATCGTTTCTACATTTGTAACTGCCCACTAAAACTACTGCAGTGAAATAACAAAAACTGAAAACAGTGACTATAATTGATCTTCTACATAGGACAATTCTACCTACCGATCCCAATATTAGTAACTTTGTCACAGTGGTACAGAGGGCAGTTACCAGTGCAGAAATTCCATTAGCCTACGCCTTAGTGCACACACCTGCTGAAAAGAACTAATTATTGAACCATCGAATGGTTGGAATCGGTAAAGATAACTGACCAATGTAGGGGGTCAATTCAAGATACAGATTCCAACAATTCGATGATACATAATTCTGGACAGTTTTCCAGTCAATCTGTGAACTTTGTTAGTATTTTTGGAAAATTACAGAGGGACTGACGTAGTTTATACAGCTGTATCAACCCCTACAAGGAGAGGAATATGTTATTTGTGTGACACGAAAAAGTATATAAAAACAGACCGAGAATGCGGTGAATGTGGAAGAAGCGTCTGTCTATGACATTCAACCACGACAGTTACCTGCAATAATTGTTGTCAGCTTCAAAACAAAAATGAAATGCATACAGACTGATCAGCATTTTTCATCTTACAGAAATGTTTGTTACGTTTTCAATCAAAAATTCTCTTTTCAAAGCAAAATTAGCTTTTCTTGTGACGAATGAATGCAGTGAATAATTCTAGTCTTAAATATTACATTATATAGTCCCCAAACATTACAATTCAAAAAATGTTCTTATATTTCATTTGGGTATTTGGCTTCCTTTTTGTATTCCATTGTATACTTTACTGTTAAATAAATAATTTTGATTACAAATGTGTTCGCAATATTTTGTGAGATATCCTATGTCGAAAATTTATGGAAATATGACCTTTAAAAACGGAAAACGTCAAAAGATTGATGAAAACTCTCGGACGGTCGGTCGACCACCCGCGTGAGCTCTCACGTGACTATTTCTAGCGCGAGCGCATGAAGGTTAAGATTGAGTACTCATTTATTTTACTTATGAGTGTTATTCAGAGAGTAGGCGTCAGAATACCGTGCTTTAGTAGTAACGTGTGAGAATATGAAAAGGCCTTGCTTTGCAGGGCCCGTTCATCTCCGCGTTCTCGTCGAGCAATCTGGGGGACGTGTCGCCGAACACGGCGGGCCCTCTCTGCCAGGAGACGGGCCGCAGTTGCGAGCCGGAGACCAGCACCTGTCCCAGCTCACCCGACGGCCGCCAGGAGCGCTGCTACTCGCTGGGGCCCGGCACCGACATGTTCGACAGCACCCGCATCGTTGCCGAGCGGCTCGCTGATAAGGCTGCCGTGAGTGTCCCCAGTCCTACTACCAATGAGAACCTGTCTGAGTCACACGTACACTGTGTCACATTCATTACGGATCCATTATTCGATAGACAAATAAAATAGAAAAGGGTGAAATAAAAGTGACATAGACATGCATATCAGTAGTAATAAATCTTCAAACGAGGTTGCAACTAAAGCCTTTAGCATCTGGGAGCTCCACTCTGTTCCTACCGATATTTTTTACTGACTTGTGACAGGTATGAAACTAAACTCAGACTGGGGGAATACAACATATAGGTTCCACAAGGTTCAGTGCTAGGTCCACTACTGCTTTTAATTGTGTAAATGATCATTCAATGACTTTAAACGGAATGGTACTGGCTGCTCTCATATCAAGATATCTACCAATTTGCCACATACTTTGTATATTACTATTTGTTAATTAAATTAACTAAAAGGTTTCACAGTAACATTGACACTGTCTTGGACATTAATATCAGTCAATCTGCACAAGCGTTTCTATATCTGCAAATATGCAATTTAGATGTAAGATATCATGCCTAACGGCACTTTTACGGTCTGCATCACAGACTGCCGCTAAGAATTGGGGAATATAACACACACTTTCCTACTTGGTGAAGTGCAGCTTCGACTCCTATTCTTAACCTACTAAATGATCTTCCAACGACTTTTCCACCTTTTGGTTGTTATATGAAGTAAAAGGGAGTAGTTGAGAGTGATATTTACAAGAATATCAGTATTAAATAATCAACAAATTCCAGAATAAGATTTTCACTCTGCAGCAGAGTGTGCGCTGATTTGAATCTTCCTGGCAGATTAAAACTGTGTGCCGGAGCGAGACTCGAACTCGGGATCTTTGCCTTTTGTGGGCAAGTGCTCTACCAAATAAACTACCCAAGCACAACTCACGTCCCGTCCTCACAGCTTTATTTCTGCCAGTACCTCGTCTGCTACCTTCCAAACTTAACAGAAGCTCTCCTGCGAACCTTGCAGAACTAGCACTTCTGGCACGAGTCTCGGTCCGGCACACGTTTTTAACCTGCCAGGAAGTATCATATCAGCGCACGCTCCGCTGCTGAGTGAAAATCTCATTCAGAAAACATCCCCCAGGCTGTGGCTAAGCCATGCCTCCGCAATATCCTTTCTTTCAGGAGTGCTAGTTCTGCAAGGTTCGCAGGAGAGCTTCTGTAAGTTTGGAAGGTAGGAGACGAGGTACTAACAGAAGTAAAGCTATGAGGATTGGTCGTGAGTCGTGCTTGGGTAGCTCAGTTGGTAGAGCACTTGCCCGCGAAAGGCAAAGGCCCTGACTTCGAGTCTTGGTCCGGCACACAGTTTTAATCAGCCAGCAAGTTTCAATCAACAAATTAATTGCAAATAAAACCTTGTGTCATGCTCCTCCCAGGTGCCGCACCTAGTGAGGCGATTGACAAAGGCACATGGACGAAACTAACGTCAGAATGATGGAACACAAGATGAGGCGTCCCACAGTAGTTGATACACCCCCTGCTCCAGTTCGTAACTTTTGTAAATGATCTCGCAACGATTGTAATACATGGTGCAAAAGCTACAATTTTTGTTGATAACGCAAACGTATTGATTGAGGTGAGGAAACTTTACCGGATGAGACCCAGGTGATAGGTGAATAGATATAAAGCTTGTACATAGCAGGTAGTTTAATACTTAATCTCAAAAACACTCATTTTATGCAGCTAGAAAAAAGTATAAATAACCTGTTGGTACCAGAAGCACCATAATGTTAAGGATTCTGAGCATCAAGTAGGATATTAAAACTCTTTGTACCACGGAGACTAAGAACATAAGAGGCAATAGCTACTGACAATACCAGATCTTACTTTCAATATACGAGGTATTTTCAAGAACTAGAATTTTGAAGTTTTGTTTGTTGTGTTGCAGCAACTTTTTCAGTGTTGTTTGGACAAACATTTCTGAAAATCATTACCCAGTGTTAGCCACATCGTCTGATTAATCTGACGTCAGCTGCCATACTAAACGTTTCACGCCTTTTAGTGGTATATGTGATATTGTAGCAAAATGGATCTCGGAATTTTATAAAATTTTAGTATAAGAACAGAATAACGTGAAGTACAGTTTTGGAAACGTTAAGTTTTGCTTTTAGTGGCTCTACTAGGAGCGGTTTAAGCAATTCGCTACGGGCCGTGAAGTCGTTGAAGATGATGAGAGGCTTGCACTCCACAGCACATCGTCAACCGATGAAATCTTGGAAAAGGTGAAGTAAATGGTTATCAATGATTGCCGATTCGCAATCACAAAACTCGCTGGTGACATTAGCGTGTCATCTGGCACATGCTACTAAACTTTTTGTTGAATTGGGTATGCAATACGTGATAGTAAAATTTCTTCCAAAACTGTTGAATTTAGATCAAAAGTAGCAGCGAATGCAAGTTGCTTAAGACTCACTAAATTAAGTTATAACAATGCATAACTACTGGAATGCTTCACAACGGTTGATGAATCATGTTGCTACGGATACAACCTCGAAACTAAGCTCAGTAGTCCAAGTGGAAGCATTCTGAATTTTCAAGACCGAATGGAGCTCCACAAATGCAGCCAAAAGTCAAGATTATGGTGTCTGTATTTCTTCATTTTCTACCCCACAGTGCACAATCAGTACTTACTACAAGATCTAACAATCAGTACAGAGTACCGTAACTTCAACGTCGTTTGCTGAAGCAATCCGAAAAAAATGCTTTGATTTATAAGAAGGTAATTCATGGTTTTTACACTGTCGTAATGCACCTGCTCATGCTGCGTTGCTTGTTAGTTAATTTTTGGCAAAACCAGTATTGTAACGATGCCTCATCGTCCATATTCAAAAGATCATAGGTGATTTTTTTCTGTTATCAAAAACAAGAAAAACGTTCTACAAATATAGATGAGATTAAAGCCGCATCTCTGACACAGGTAAAAGGTATCTAGAAATATCGAGTTCCAGAAGTGGTTCGGGGATTAGAAGAAGCGCTGACATAAGTGTGTAGTATGTATTGGAGACATTTTTGAAAGGGGAGAACATTACTGTAGATCCGCGGTCGTCAAATATTCTCAAGAGCTGATACTGACATTGGGGGACGGCATCTCGGTCCACATACCTAACGATCTTATTAATAAGTAGTAACCTACATACATTAACATCTCATGAGTCCCCAATAGACTAGAGGGTCCCCAAGTACTGCTTGTCTAAATTTGACAGAATTTTGAACACTTCGTTTCGACTGTTCTTTGTTTCAGATTGATGCCACCCTCAGTTACCTCAGGTTTGTGACAGTAATTGCCTGACGAAGTGTTGTTGAACAATTTACTTGCACGGAAGATTAATTGAGTAAAGACAGTAAGTGTACTTATATTTAATGCATTATGCATAATGAAACACGACCACAATTTTTTACTAAATATGTTTAATTGCCAGCACTGAGCTACAAGAAATAAAACATGCCTCCTCTAACCCCACAGTGACTGTGCCACATACCCCTGTGCCCCTCAGATAAGACGGCAACATTATTTAATTCATAGCCGAATCTATCAACTTTAACTAAAATCATACGCAGCGTAAAATATGTAAGGTTGTGTAAGAAACTTTTTTCCGTAATTGAGCCTGAAAATTATTCTTAAGCTATTGTCAATCAACATTGTTGAATTCGGCTGCTAGATGCTAGATTCATATATAATTAACTGAAAGTTTAACCCAGTCGCTGTTGCAGGTTACCTACCTAACGGCTTCCAGAGACAACAGAAATTTATTTTTCAATATTATAAATAATTATTGAGCGAATTTAAAAATTAAAAGGTTGTCATAATCTACTCGTTAAGAAGTATAATCTTATGTTACATGTATGACACAGTAAGAGAAATATTGCACGCAGAAATTGCATACATCTTGAACCAGCAATAATCACAGCTAGCGAATACCAAGACTATATTCATACAGTATTTCAGAATGAGAGTAAATAGCGACATCCAGCTAAGTTTAACCATCATTTAAAACCTTTCCTAAATTTTTTATCGCTTATATGCTTAACGTCCAATATTTAACAGAGTCAGATGCAAAGTAATGAGAAATTTAATGCTGTTCTGTTCATGAAAATTCCTTACAGAATCGTGGGTTTAGTTGTTATTATGAAATATGGCTGAAAACCAATAGCTGCTTTGGGCCGCATGCTGTGCGCGGTCTCCAGTTTGACACTTCGATGACCACAGACGTAGACGAGCAAAATTTCTCATTAAATTTGAACACACTTCGTAAATAAAACTGCAGCAGAAAATCAGGACTGTACTGTTCACATTGTGTAGCATAAATTGGGATTTTCTTACCAAACCGTGCAAGTCGTATTGGGCTTGGAAACATAATTTTTAGATTTTGAGCACTGCTAAGTGTGAAGCGTCACCATTTGTATCTGGTGTTTACAGGAGCTGTGGAGTTCCTCGACTGCCAGGGAGGTGACAGGTCCCATTACGTTCGCTCACCAGTGGGTGGACATGCCGAAGCAGATGGCTGACTACGTCGACCCCGAGACTGGAGCTACGACCACCGTGAGTTTTTGTGTCGTTTGTTTTCCTAGTTGTCCACTACCTTGGTCTCTCGCACAGTCACTCAAGAATACCGAGACAAGTAAACAATTACAGAGTAGGCCCCTACAGGTACAAGTGTTTCGAAGCAAACCATTCTGCACAACTTAGTGAACATGACTCCTATACTAATTCAAATAAATAATCAATTAAGATTGAGTAAGCATGGTAACCAAACATGACATGTAGAATTCAGAAGGGTTCAGTGAGACTAGCGATGATATAACCAAATACTTAATGATTTCAGCGTCAGCTCCACTGCACTCCTGTAAAAGAATCTTAATACTAACTAAATTTAGTGGAAGGGGTTCAAGGCTTTCCTATTTAAGTTAGCTGGTAAAATAAAGTCGAAAAAGCAGTTAAGTTTACCATTGGAAATTTTATTCTACTCACAAAACATTGTTTATAAATTGCACTATTGATAAAAGGAAGTGTTTTAATACAGGATGGTAAAAACCAACTGAGTTCAACAAAAATATGAGCTAATATTCCCTGAATGGGTTTCCAAGTTCTACAATATATCGAAAGATGACCTATGCCATATCACATCTATAATCTAGGTTTAAATTAAGTTTCACAAAAGAGAAAACTATCAAAATGGTCTACAGTGACCCTCAATTATCTTTAATTACTTATCTAACTTGTCGTAAATTATAGTGGCTGATGTGGCTTCTCAGTAACTATATAACAGAAAAATCATGGCGTTTCAGATATTTACTTCAAGTGGCAAATGTGAACACCATGAGCTTTAATTGACGATCGACACTAGTATTACGCAAAAAGGGGGTGTGACAGATGAGACTTCTGCAGTTCTGAGTGAAGCTTTATGCACTGTTATGTGCCATCGGGTGCATTCATTACCTTGTTGGTGTTCGTCAGGGGGCGGCAGTCGGCGCAGCAGCCATGCAGCTCGCTGTCTCGGAACTAACTTCTCCTTATAACCATTTACGGAAGTTGGTTAAAAAACCTATCTGGCTGTGTTTTCATCTCACCAATCAGGGTCTCAATGTTAACCTTAAGCTCCGCCTAGAAGAATTCTGTCTATCCAATGAGAAACGTTATACTTTTTGTTGTGGGGCAATATTTTAAAAGTTTTCAACTCAACAGAGACGCGAAAAAGTCTCACGCTAAAACTAGCAGCTGGTGTGGTCCTTTTAGCGTTATCATAAGATCTCTACTGTTTTCCTGGAGGGGTCTATCTTTTAACATGGGCTGGGGGGGTGGTCCTTGACATAACAATGACGCGAAAAAGTCTCATGCTAAAACTTGCAGCTGGCGTTGTCCTAGTGGTTAGCTGGCGACGTGGGTGTCCAGTCCGTCCCTTATCCTAGCTCCTTATAGCTTAACATGGTTCTGCTCATGGCTTCTGTTCTTGGTCCTCCCCTCGGTACTGTGTCTGTCTCACGGTGGGAAGGTATGACATGCATTTAGGAATTCTTGTGTTAGTCTGTGATATTCCATTTGCTCTCTCGTTACTCGTATTACTTTGGTTAATTTAATGTCACAATTTATTCAGAGCTATGTGACATACTACTGGATTTGCTTATCATCTCAGGGTTTTCATGTAAGGTGTTGGATTTGCCTGGTACCTTACATATCACCACCCTTCGAACTTAATTTTTGCACTGAATTTAGGCAATGATTGAATCGTTGTCTAAGTCAGTCAAAAATTTTCTAATTTATCTAAATGTTATTGCGTACTGTTCAGCCACGTTATTCTGTTCAATGATAGTTTGTATTACTAATTTATATTTTTATGTTCTTCCTCATTATAATTAAAAATGACAAGAGAAGATTATTTTTTAATGCTACTATTAATTTTTAATTATTTTCTTTCTTTATTTAGGTGTGAAGTTTGTTTTTAAGAAGTTTGTTATCGAAAGTGAAGAGTCTTTCACATCGATTTTCTTATAAATATTGCTTTTATAAATGTAGTAATTAGGTAAAATCTATTCCTAACACATTTTCTAATATCATGTACAAATAAAATGTTTTTTTTCCAGACACTCATTTCAACATTGTTATTTCCAAGAATTGCTTTGACAAAGAAATATACATACACAAGTATTGAAATATTATCCTAACAAATGGTACAAATGTTAAAAAAGGGAAAAAATCCAACAAGATAATTTTTATAAGGAGAAAATAAGTAAAATATAGTAATTCTGTTATTTTTATGAGGAGAATATGAGTGGTATATTGTTTTAGTGTTTATTATGCCTTATTTTTGTTTTTTATATACTGTCCTTTTCAGAAGTAATGACTTATTTTAATCGATAGTTTATTTTTTACTTATGTCCATAGTCAATGACTGTTATTTTGTAGTTTATTAGCTGTCTGGTGTGCTTAACTTATTCAGTTTTTCACACGTTTCTTTTGCACAATTCCTACATCACATAATTTGATTTCACACGATCCTGTGAATGTTTAAGCATGAGGTTGGCGAATGTTTTTTGCACGAAGGTGATGGACTTGAGTGAGATGGATGTGGGCAAGTATCTGTTGTACAGCTTCGTTCGTCGTTCCTTGTTGGCTTTGCAAGTGTATGTTTGCTGTTGTGGAGGTCCCATAATGGAATGGAGCTGTGAGTGCAGAATCTCATGGTTTACTGGCTTTGTTTGAGTGAAAGCCATCGTTATGTGTCGCTGAAAGCGGTTGTTTTTCGTTGAAATATTTCGCAGATGACTAGTTTACAATAGGATAGGGATTTGGGAAGGTATGTTGTCTATTCTTCACCCATCTTCTTTCTTGGTCTCTATCTTGCAAATCTTCAACTTCTATTATCCTGCTTTTTCTATGCTTCCTACTTGCTTCTTGGTTCTTCTCTGGACAGGATATGGAAATATTTATTGATAACTAATCGCTTTGAAGTTCCCCTCCTAGTAACAGTTTGATAAATTGTTTGGGCGTGTCATTTTTACTTTGTGGATGTTTTTCTTCAGTATCATGCATCAGCGTGCTGTTTAATAGCAGTAGTGTGACTTTAACACATATTTTTTGCCAGTGGTGGCTTGCCCAAGTGGTCTTCTCGTCGGGCCATTTTTTGTTCGCTCCTTTCATTCGGGGCGTTCGGTGTCCTGTCGCTTCTCTGCAAGGTTCCAGCACTCTGTGGTTCCGCTTGGCAGATATACTGCAGCCCATTTCAGCTACAAGGGCCTTCTGTTGGTCTTGCTGTCCTTTCCCTTCTCTCGACGCTTCTGCCTTGTAGGAATCGTGTCTTGCTAATTACGTCATTTTCTTTCTTGATACTTCTCGTGTTGCAACTTTGTGGGTCATTGCATCTCGTCCTTGCTGGAGTTTTTAGAATGGTTCTTACAAAAAGTTTTACTTATAATCCTCTAACATGTCTGGTACTTACTTGTTTTACACCTTCTGAAAAAGCTTTACAAATTTCAGCGCCCTTTGCATGTTACAATTCTAAGATGTATGGAGTCTTAACGTCTACTCAAGAATCCTCAAATTCGTTTTTTTATTTTTGTGTAGTGTCGTGGTGTATAGCATTTTAGTATTTCATACTGTTAGACTACTACGCTTTATCCCTTCACCTTAATCTATGGTAATATTGGTGTTATTATTGAAACTACTTTCTTTTTATCACCTTCCTCTCTCTTCATTCTTCTTGCTCCTGACGATCTTATCTGCTACATAATCTTGAAATATTGTGCTGATTATTTACCAGTAATAAAATTAATCTTCAAACTTTTTGATATGGCTCACATGGTGAAGCTCTAAGGTTGTGCCTGTTTTTGGTTTCATTAGTTCCACAGCATTATCATGAGCAATTCGGCTAATTATGACAGGTCCTTTGTATGCAGCATAAAACATATGTATTTTGTGTTTCTGTTTGCTGGAGAGATAGTGTGTTTTTACAAATACTTGCTGGCCTACTGGGATTGTTCTTTTAATTGCTGTTCTATCTCCTCTTTCTTTTCTTTTAGTGGCTGCCTTTCTGATGTTAGAGAGTGCTGTTGCTATGACTTCTTTCTGCTGTCTACGTGGTACAATAGGAAATCTAACATTTTCTCTGGGGGTTTAATATTTTTAAGTAGAGTAACTGGAGGTAGTAGTGTAGTGCTATGTGGCATTTCATTTATTACTTCTTGAAAATGTTTAAGGTTTATATCCCAAGTGTTGTGTCCTTTGCCTGCATATAATCGGCATAAAGTGCCTATGTCCTTCATAGATCGTTCTGATGGACTTACGCTTGGTTTATACTGAGATATGTAGGCGGCTCTTATTTTGTGTTGTTTTAACGTGTTCTGCCATTGCACTAATTTGTATTGTGGGCCATTATCAGAAATTATTCGTTCCACTCGGCCTACTTGTCTGAGAAAATCTTGACTAAATGCTTTACTTATGGTAACACCTGTTGCCTGTTTTAATGGTGTCAAGGTAACATATTTAGAAGTAAGTTCCAAAACGATAAATATGAAAATATATCCAATTTTTGTGCGTGGAAGGGGCCCCATCAAATCTGTTGCAGCTATTTGTTTTAAGCTTCTAGGGATTATTGGAAACATAGGTGGTTTGGTTTGGAATGTAATGTGTTTAGCCCTCATACATTTTTTTTCATTTGACTAATACTGTTCTAATTCGTCATTCCATATTAGGAAAATGGCTTGTTTGTTTTATTTTTAAAAAACATTTCTTTGGTTCAAAGTGGCCATTACTTAAATGTGTATACCATATGTACTTATTAATTAGTTCATCTAGGATATAAATTAACCATTCATTCGTTGCAACTTTTCGTCTAGAATGTAAAACATTTTTTTTTTCGAGATAGTGCTGTCGAATGTCTGGAAAATCCTTACTTCTCCACTTTGTTTGATTCCTAGTATTTCGGGATCAATGTCCTGTTCTTTGCCTATGTTTTTCAATGCTGTCGTAATGTACTTTTAGAGAGGTACTTGTTTCTTATAGTACATTGTAAACTGGTCTTCTGCTGGTTCCAAACCTATGTTATTGGATGCACCCTGTGGACATCATGATAAAGCATCTGCTAATACATTCGCTGGTCCTGGTATGTGTGTAATAGTGAAGTCAAATTCTTGTAGTATTAACATCCATCTGACTAACCTCCCATGAGTTAGTTTGGCGTATAACAGAAATTCTAATGCTTTGTGGTCAGTATATACTTTTGTTTTTCTTCCGAATAGGAAGTATCGAAAACGTTGGAAGCCCCATACAATGGCCAATGCTTCCAGCTCCGTGACTGAATAGTTTCTCTCGCTTTTTGTGAATACCCGACTGGCAAATGCAATTGTTCAATATGATCTTAGCCCTGCCTGTTCGTATTCTTGGAATAAAACAACTCCTAAACCTGTTTTCGCGCTATCAGTGGCCATACAAAAATTTTGTGTTAGATCAGGATGTGCTAAAATTGGTGCTGTTGTTAGTGCGTTTTTCACTTTTAAAAATTCTTCATTAGCTTGTTGATCCCATACCCATGGCGTGTTTTTTCCAGTCAATGCACATAGGCGTGGTGTTGCGAGAGAGTAGATCCAAATAATTTTTTTATAGAATCCGGTGAGACCTTGAAATCCTCTGAGAGTTCTTATTATATGGAGTACAGAATTATTTGATTGCCGTTAGTTTTTCTGGGTCGGGCATTACCCCTTTCTCGGAAATTATGTGTCCTAGAAATTTTACCTCTCGCCTTCCAAATTTGGATTTTTTTTTATATTTACTGTGACCCCATGCTCTTTCATGGTCTGTGTAAACTGATTTAATGTGTCGTTGTGATGTTCCCAAGAGGGTTCTGCTATAATCACATCATCAACATAACAATAAATTTTTTGTAAAATTTCAGGGAAGAGTATAGTATTAAATCCCCTAATAAACGCTGCTGATGATATGTTTAAACCAAATGGCAATCGTTTAAACTGGCAACATCTACCGAATACGATAAATGCTGTAAATTTTCTACATTCTGGGGCCAATTCTATTTGCCAGAAACTACTCCATAAATCAATTGATGAAAATATCTTAGCACCGTGGAACTTTTGTATCAATTCCTCTAATTTTTCTGGGCGGCCTGTCTCAGTGATTATGCTTGTGTTGATCTGTCTAGAATCAAGCACTAACTTGATGCTCCCATCTCGTTTTTGTACAATATGGAGCAGGCTGTTTTACGTGTAGGTAGCTGGTCCAATAATATTGTCATCTAACATTTTAGATATGTCCTGGAATACTTTATTCCTGTAGCTTAATGGGATTGTATAGGGTGGCACTCTAAATGGTTTGTGCTGTTTTACTTCAAACTTGTACTGAAAGTGTTTAATACTGCCAGTCTTAGGTAAAATTACCTCTGCTTTATCTCGTAAAATACCCTCCTATTCTCTTTTACTGTGTTCCGCAATACCTTGAACTTCTTGCAATTTTTCGTCGATTTCTTTATGGACTTCTAACATGAGTTGAGGCGATTCCTTCTTTTGTGCATACCATTCTAATTCTTCATCCTCTTTATCTCGCGTCATTTTTAATTGTTTGTTTATAACTGGTATTTCTTCTAATTTTAGCTTTTGCTCAAAAAGAAGTGTGACATTCAAGAATGTTACGCTACCTTTCCCCATATCTATTATCGGTCGTCTCTCATTTAAAAAATCTGCACCTATAATCAAATCTAGAGTTAGTTTAGGTATAATCACGAAGTTGGATTCGATCTTTTGACCTTGGCACAAAAGAGTTAACCTTGTTTGTCTCGTACCTTCCGCAGCATTGTTTGTAATAGGACCTCTTACTTTAATTTTACGTGTTTCCAGAACTGGCAATTCCTCATTGGCATTACACTCCTAGAATAAATGTTCTTAGATCGCAGTCAGTTCACTTCCGCTATCAATTACAATATTGACTGGGATATGCTTCACAATTTTTTGAATTTGAAAGGGTTGGTTCTGTTCTTGTTCTTCTTGCATCAACGAATCCTCCACTGAAAGATACATGAGCGTTTTTAGGAATTTCCCTTGTCAATTCGGACTTTCTGTAGGATAATCTTCCACTGATACTTCTCTCTCTTTTATTTCCTCTTCTCTATTTCTTCCTTCATTTACGCTTTCTTCAACATCCTCTACCTTACCCTCATCCTTGTCTATCTTCTTCTTCGTCGCTACTTCCACATAATCGCATCTAAATGCTATAATTATCGCTTCATAACTTCCTTCATTATATACGTTGGGTTGTGTGCCCACTAGTAACTTATTTTCAACATCTGTCGACTGCACATTTTCCTCATTGAATTCGCTTTCCCTGGTTTCCATCTCTAATAGCTCTGCAATACTCATTACTTCGTCATTTCCTCCTACATTCGTTCTGCATGCCTATGGTAATTCTTCTTCCTCGTCAGTATTCTCCCAATTAATTTCGTCCCAACACAATATTGTTATTTTCTTGTCTTCGTGTCCATCTGGTTCCTGCGGATTTGTTTCTTCCTTCTTCTCTTTTCGTGATAAGATTTTTACTTCTCCGTTCAAGGTGCTGCAGTTGTCCTGGGTCAGTGCGCCATTCTCTTTGGCATGGGCGCTTAGCTGTCAACTCGAACGTTTATTGGGGTTTGGTGGTCTTACTTCGACGTCTTCTATCTGTATTCGCTTTTCTTGTTCAGCTTGGTGATAGTGGTTTCTTTCTTGATAGTTTGCCGGTCTATTGATTCTCCAATACCTGTTCCAGTTGTCGTTATTCCCTCTATAATAGTTGTTGTAGTTCTTGGGTGAATTATAGTTATTGCCACATTCTCTTCTAAATCCATAACCGGTTCTTTGTTGAAATCTGTTGTCGTTTCTTGGTGCAACATTATCACATGGTTTGTAATTATTGTATCTTCGTACTGTGTCCTTTGGAGTCCTGGAGTCCACTGCTTTTTGCAGTCGTTTTCACGTGCGCTTCGTCTTTGTCTTGCCTCATCTTCCGAAAATATGAACTCTAGTTCCCTTAGAATACCTTTAAATGCTTCGACGTTTTAGCTCCGCGACCTACTAATGACTGCTGGTATTTCAATGGTAGCTTCATCGCGCAACTCTCCGTCACTGTATGGTACATCTAAGCATTGATTTTTCTTTGCCATTAATTCGAAAAATTTCACGGGACTCTTCTCTCCTGAATTTTCAAAATATGGGTTCTGTAATAATTCGTACTTCACTCTGTTCTATGCTTCGCTGGACCAATATCGTGAGAGAAACTTCTCTCTGAAATCTTCGAACGATCGGCATGTCGCTGCAACATTCTGCATGGTTCCTTCGACTGTTCCTGACGTGTGTGCACATATTAAGTCTAATTTGTGTGCTAGCGTCCAGTGTTCTGGTAATCCTACTCGGAATTTATCTATAAAAGTTCATGGATGTAATGAGTCGCCTTCTCGAAACTGTTGAAATTTTCTGACTGTGAGGAAATGATCGTTGTCGTACTTCGTCATTGTTCCATATGAAATTGACGACTCTTCGCCACTTTTGGTTCTGATCATTTCTCCCGTCGTTCGTCCCTGCTGTATGCATTGCACTGTACTCTTCGCGACCTGGCTTTCCATTGTCACGTATTAGTTGGGTATCTTGTCTGGCTAACCTTGCTTCTTCATTGCACGATCCAAACTGTCTTGAAACACACATTTGTTTGTGATGACGTTTGTTCATCAAGAATTTCGAAACGTGTTTGTTGCTGTGCAGGCTGTTTATTTCACGTATGTTACTTTCCGCCTGTGATTGGAATCGCAAATGCGTAATATCTTCGGTAATTGCTTGTTTTTCCGGTGCTGTTACAGATACGGATGTGGATGCAGACTCCGTGCTTGTTCAATCCTGTTCACTACGCTCTTCAATGGTTTGCAACAACTCTGTTCGCAATTTCTGAAATTGTCACTTCGTTTGCGCATCTATTTTGACTACGAGGTTATCATATCTTTTCAGCACTGCTATCATGATATGTTTGTGTAACACACTGTTTTCAACCATTTCACGCGCTGTACCTGCTGCTTGTCTAGTAATTACGTTTATCTGTTTCTCTAGTTTCTTGACTTCTTCCTGGGTGCTGTTAAGTAATGTTTTGATCTAGTCCTGAATGTCAGTAAGCAATGTTTGTACGTCCGCTTGTACGTTGTCAATGTCTGCTCTCAATTGATTGTGACCTGTTATTAAGTTTCCTATCACTTCTCGAGATTCTTTTGCCTCGTCTTCAATGTGACTTAGGTGTAACTGAATTCTTTTTGTTTTGTTCTTTAATCGCACGCATTTGTCTCGTGGTTTCTGCATTTTGTTTCGTTATTTCGGCATTCTGAATTTTAATTTGGTTCGCAATTTCGTTATTTTGCCGTGTCATGGTTTCTGTAATTAATTGTAATAATTCTGCCAGATTGCGTTTTCTTCCGACGTCCTACGAACTGTGTTTTCGCCCAATTGTTGGTTTGCAACGGATTGCATTGAACTGTGCTGTGACATGTTTCTGCTCGAATTCCTTGTACTCTGTGGTAAAGCAGCTCTGATTACTTGTACTATGGGTTCTACGTATTCAAGACGCAAGTTAGAATCCTCATCGACTGTCTCTCTACTTTCCTGCTCCTGTATCGTATGCTGACTTATGTTTTCTATGGCTTGACGTACATTATCCTCGTTATGGTGCGTTATATGTCCTATTTCTCGCGATACTGCATCGTCTGTTGTACTGTCCTCTATTCTCTGTCCATTTACATGCTGGGCCTCTACCTCAATTCGGTCAAGGTCTGCCATTGCTAATCTTTCCGAATCCCTTATTTTCTGTTTTAAAAGCAATTCACGCGCCCTACTTCGCGTCAACATGCGCTCATACGATCTCACGCGTTTGACAAACTTTTTGCACACACGACTTGACAATCAATTCAGTTACTTGTTGGGTCAGAACCAACTTGTCAACGATGAATCCGCCACCTGCGCGCTTGCATTGGAGAGAAAACTTAATTCTAACAATTTATAAAATTCATAACTTAATTATGCTATTGTGTCTGCTAGAATGTCTCTATTGAGTACTTACAATCTATCGCTGCAGCTACTGTTACCGACTATTTATAATGTTGAAAAACATTTTTTTTTATTATGAAAATTTTTCAACAGCATATTTTTCTGCCCTAGTTGGGCATCTGGTCGACCTTCAATCATGGTATTTTACCACCCTGGCAGGGTCGCCATTTTCTAAACATTCATGGCAGTGTCTGTTCTACATCGTGTCTCCCTACAACTTTTGTGCAATGACACTCTGAGCATGTTTTTTAGGGAATTGACTAGTTTGAACCTGGGACCTGTTACTGGTAAGGAGATGCCAGACCACACATGACATGTAGAATTCAGAATAGTTCAGTGAGACTAGTGATGATATAACCAAATACTTAATGATTTCAGCGTCAGCTCCACTGCACTCCTGTAAAATAATCTTAATACTAACTAAATTTACTGGAAGGGGTTCAAGGCTTTCCTATTTTTAGTTAGCTGGTAAAATAATGTCGAAAAAGCAGTTAAGTTTACCATTGGAAATTGTATTTCACCCACAAAACATTTTTTTATAAATTGCACTATTGATAAAAGGAAGTGTTTTAATACAGGATGGTAAAAACCAACTACGTTCAACAAAAATGTGAACGAATATTCCCTGAATAGGTTTCCATGTTCTACAATGGATCAGGGGATGACCTATGAAATATCACATCTATAATCTAGGTTTAAATTAAGTTTCACAGAAGAGAATACTATCAAAATGGTCTACAGTGACCCTCAATTATCTTTAATTTCTTATCTAACTTGTCGTAAATTACAGTGGCTGATGTGGCTTCTCAGTAACTATACAACAGAAAAATCATCGCGTTTCAGATATTTACTTTAAGTGGCAAATGTGAACACCATGAGCTTTAATTGACGATCGACACTAGTATTACGCAAAAAGGGGGTGTAACAGATGAGACTTCTGCAGTTCTGAGTGAAGCTTTATGCACTGTTATGTGGCATCGGGTACATTCATTACCTTGTTGGTGTTCGTCAGGGGGCAGCAGTAGGCGCAGCAGCCATCCAGCTCGCTGTCTCGGAACTAACTTCTCCTAACTTCTCCTTACAACCATTTACCGAATTGGTTAAAAAACTATTTGGCTGTGTTTTCGTCTGACCAATCAGGTTCTCAATGTTAACCTTAAGCTTCGCCTAGAAAAATTCTGTCTATCCAATGAGAAACGCTATACTTTTCGTGGTGGGGCCATGTTTTTAAGGTTTTCAACGTAACGTAACGTAAAGTCTCACGCTAAAACTGGCAGCTGTTGTGGTCCTTTTAGCGTTATCGTAAGATCTATACTGTTCTTCTGGAGGGCTCTATCTTTTAACATGGGCTGGGGGTTGTACTAACGTAACAGAGACCATAAAAAGTCTCACTTTAAAATCTTCCTGGAGGTGTGGCCCTTCTTGTGTTACCATAAGATCTATGCTGTTTTTCTGGAGGGCTCTAGCTTTTAACATGGGTTGGGGGTGGCCCTTGACGTAACATAGGCGCGAAAAAGTCTCATGCTAAAACTTGCAGCTGTCGTTGTCCTAGTGGTTAGCTGGCGACGTGGGTGTCCAGCCCATCCCTTATCGTATGGCCTTGTAGCTTAACACGGTTCTGCTCTCGGCTTCTGTTCTCGTCTCTCCCCTCGGAACTGCGTCTGTCTCACAGTGGGAAGGTATGACATGCATTTAGGCATTCTTGTGTTAGTCTGTGGTATTCCATTTGCTCACTCGTTACTCGTATTACTTTGGTTAATTTAATGTCACGATTTATTCGGAGCTATGTGAGATACTACTGGATTTGCTTACCATGTCAGGGTTTTCATGGAAGGTGTTAGATTTGGCTGACACCTTACACAGGTGCTAGTTTTATGTGTACAAAGCACTTACCCATAATTTAAAGGAACTGTCTGACTTTAATGTAGACGTCTGGTGCCACATGTCTCCAGTTGTATCCACGCCACACATGGGTTCCGAAGGCAGACAGCTCACTCAGAACGTTTTGTCATATCGGTGTACAGCAAGCCCCAGAAACTTCAACAAGTGTAGTGAGTGCCTTTAGAAACAAATCTATTATAGGAACACCGTGTCCGCAAATGTCATCCTACGACGCTACAGAGCATCAAACTTGTAGCTGACAGCGCCTGTCACTAGGCCACCCCTTCGGCAGTAAATGTGACTTTGTACGATGACAGACGCTAGGCGGAACGTTCCGCAAGGTTGTTTTTTATTCAGTGATCGCGACTGATTGCCATGATCGCCAGTAGAGAAGCTAGAGCTGGCTGCTGTGTAGAAAGGACTTGACTGCTATGAATGCAACTCTCTGTTTCCTCAGAGGATAACGTTTTCGGACGCGGGTTTCCATCCACGAGTTACGAGGGTTGACTGAAAAGTGATGCCTCTACCTTCGTTACTCTTCAACAGTAGGCAGCACTGGTACGCCGCAGGTACTGGCTTGTTCGGTAGCCTTTTGTCTACGTCTGCAGTTGGCGGGAAGCCTTAGAATTGAGTGGTTGTGTTGTTACAGTGTAAAGTAGGGAACCCTGCGCAGTCGTCGGGGAATGCGATTGAAGCAAAGTGCTGTCACTGAATTCTTAACAACAAAAGGTGTCACCTCAAATGATATTCACCAGAGAATGAAAGCAGTTTATGGTGATTGAGTTGATATGAGTACTGTGCGTCGTTGGGCGAGTAAGTTTAAATGTGTTGCGGCGGGAATATGTGACCTGCTTGACAAACAAAGAGTTGGGCGTCGTGTGACAGCAACCACCGAGTTTCACAAGCAAAAGTTTGACAGATTGATTCAGGATGATCCTCGTATCACACTGAGAGAAATTTCAAGCACAATCGGCATTTCACAATAACGTGTGGGTCACATTATTGCTTTGTTGGGCTATCAGAAGACCTGTGCACGGTGGGTACCCCGGATGCTGACTCCTGAAATCCTGAAATCTCACCACCGCACGGAATCCTCGCTACACTCCAGATTTAGCACCGTCTGACTTCCATCTGTTCCTGATAATGAAAGACGATCTGCGGGGACATCATTATGCCTCTGATGAAGACTTTGAGAGAACTGCGAGACTGTGGTTGCGGAAACAGAGAGTCGTCTTCTTCCGTGACGGCTTCAGAAAAATTCTTCATCTTTGTCAGAAATGTATCCAACTGGCTGGTGATTATGTGGAAAAGTGAATATTGGTAAGTGAAGATCACATTACAAGGATTATTTTTGCGTTTGATTTAATAAAATATTTCCATCCAAATCCGATTAACGAAGGTGAGGGCATTACTATTCATTCAACCCTCGTATTTCTCTCCTGTAACCATCTAACATTTCCAATGCTTTTCAGTACACAGGAGGAAAACAAACTGCAGAAAGAAACTCGTATCCAGAGCCGGAATCCACCAAGGTAACAGTGCGTCTAATTCATAGGTGACAGGTTCTCCAGAGGCGATCCTGACAGTCGCGACATTGCGATACGGTCCACCTAGGGTCCGTCAGCGTGCGAAGTTACGGTTGCTGCCAGCGCCTACAACATCATGCTTCGTAGCCTCGTTACATGACTTTTCTCGACATGAATTACTATCCTCGATTTGTTCCTCAAGATACCCTCTACAGCCCCTCGAAGTTTGTGACATCATTTCTGGGACACCCGTATAAATCGACTCACTCCTACCCAAATTGCTGGGGCGCAGTTGGCGACAAAACTAAATACACGCCACGAGCGCTCAGCTACATTGACGACATTCGTTTGTCACTGTAAATGTCTTTATCTACTTCTCTGGAGTTGCTAACGCCGAGCTTTAGTAAACTTTGTTTCGTACAAGCACAAAACTAAGTAGGAAACTGCTTTTGTTCCTGCATTGAGGCTCGCAGTGCTCCCTTGAGAAATAATAACTCGTCTGTGACGTTTTCAAGGTGAATGTTTTCGCATAGGGTTATAGGAAGATGAATTTGTTGCTCTATGTAACTCCAGTTGAAAATGAAGAGCAAGCGTTCGGTACGGTCTTATCTGACCATCACTATGTACCCAGACAGCACCAACAGTTCTGAGACGATGACAATGCGCCTCCGGAACGCATGTGTTGAGACTGCAGTCACTTGTTTGAACAGTAGTTGCCAACCTAAGCTGTAGCTGGATGGTGTAGGTTGTTTACTTCTGCGAATGTGATAGGATTTCTAGAGCACTCTTCATCTTCAGTTTGCGACGTCGGTATGTATACCTGAACTATCGTTGACCGTGTTGGTTTGCTGTCGATTCTGATAAGAATAGGTAAGAATAGGTCTGTTACTGAACTATTCACAGCAACACACTCTCTGTCCTACCTTTCTATTCATAACGAGCCCTACTCCCGTTATACCATTTTCTGCTGCTGTTGATATTACCCTATACTCACATGACGAGAAATACATGCCTTCTTTCCATTTCACTTCATTGACCTCTACTGCATCTAAATTGAGCCTCTTCATTTCCTTTTTCAGATTTTCTAGCTAGAACGTTATCGAATCACGTCTGCGAATGTGAGAGGATTTATAGAGATTTACTGTCCTTTATCCTTTCCTGATATAAGCTCTCATTGTCGATGAGGAGTTAATATTCAAAATAATTGTGATATCACAGTTTGTATTCAATTATTTTCCTTTTAACTATTATTATTATTATTATTCCCTTGCGGCCCTACTGAACCACATGTTCACAACAAAGGACATTTTAAGCGTTTTATTTTAGCACTCCTTTGTGCCCATAGTATCCTCTTTATTTCAGAAAAGGCGCTTTTCCGCTTGTTAGACCACGTTTTGGGCCACGCCAACCAACCAGCCGTAAAATTTCTGCCAAGGAATCATTCTGTTGGTACATTAAGCTGTATTATTATGGATTCCCACGCGTTTTCTTTTACTGCACCGATCCGTTTTATTTCTTGATTTTATTTTTACAGCAACTTCCACAACCTATCTCCTTAATGTAATTGTTTCCACTCTTTTAAAATCCCCAAAGAATTTTATCGTGCGTTTTTTCTTGCCCTCATAAATTATGTTATACCATCCAATTTCTTCATTTCCTCTTCGTCTGTATCTTCCTTCCCCCATACTATTTGAATCTAAAATTTTCCTGATGGTGTTTCCTCATTGTCTCTCCTTCTGTTTAACAGGAGTGTTTCAGCCCCACAGAGACTGGTTTTATGACTGTGCTGTAGTTTCTCATCTCTGTGTATTTGGAGAAGCATTTTTGGTTGCAGACGTTGTTTATAAGTTTCATGGCAATGCATTTCGTAACTCGTGAATGGTTTCATCTAAATATTTGAACTGCGAACCTCTCTCGATTTGCCCGCATTTAGTTTTTGGAAAGTAATTCGGTGCACATTCCAGATGATTTACTTTGTATACACAGAGTGTTGCTGGAGGGCACGTCAGTATTCAGCTATATGACACCAATGATCATTCGAAGCATAAAACGCGTACATTAAGAGCTCTGAGAACTTCATCTTCGATACTATGAAACAAATCTCTTCTACTGCAAGCTTTTGCGTGCCATATTTTGAGAGGTGGCAGTACGGCCTGAAACAAGAAAAAGGTGTCCGATGAATATGGGCTCTAAAATGCATTCCTTAAGTGCTATGAAAACTTGTTGATCTTCGCTACGTTCCAATACATCTGTTCTACTGAAGGAAGACTGGGAGCGTGAAGTGCAACAACTTCAGTACGTCTACACCGATAACACGTTGACAATGATCCCGGAATTCAAATAGTAAAAGCAGTAGTTATGCGGAATACAGCTGAGTTTAGTCGAAAGTGTGTTCGATATCGTCACTTTGTCCATGTTCTTTTCAGTTTCTCTGTCCAAAGTGAATTAAAAGCACTTTGTCGTCGTTTGACGCTAGATTTTATTGAGTAGCTTTCATAAATTATACAGCGTTAAATCCATCAGCGGTGTCTTGGACAATCGAGAGTAAGCTGTCGTTATGTGATCTCACTAATTGTTTAAAGCTAGGTTTTATGATTTGTGTATGCGTTCCACCGTGCTTTAAGGTTGTACTGAGTGTGCTCTATGAATGGGGTGTCTCTTTTTCCCGTTTGAATATTTCGAGGAGATATGCTTTAGCTGCGTGTCGTGTCTGACTGTTTTTCCATACATCATGAATACGACACTTCGTAATGATTTTGAACGTGTCTGGTCAATAAAAGGCGTCTGCAAGATATTACAATACACAAAATAATAGATGACAATTTTTTTTGCCATAAAGAAATTTCTTTAATTTCCTTTTAAATGCTATATGGCTATCTGTCAGACTTTTGATGCTATTAGGTAAGTGACCAAAGAATTTTGTGGCAGCGTAATTTACCCCCTTCTGAGCCAAAGGTAGATTTAACCTTGAGTAGTGAAGATCATCCTTTCACCTAGCGTTGTAGCCATGTACACTTCTATTACTTTTGAATTCATTCAGATTGTTAATAACAAATTTCATAAGTGAATATATATATATACATTGTGAGGCTACAGTGAAGATCTATAGCTCTTTAAATATGTGTCTGCAGGATAATCTTGGATGAGCTCCAGCAATTATTCTAATTACACGCTTTTGTATTGCAGTGCTCAGTGAGTTATTATTTGCCGATAATGTGCTCCGTTATGAGCCACAGTCTGTTTTGTGTTTTTCTGCATTAGTTGATGCGTATTCTGGAAAGGAATTCTTACATGCTTCATTGTGTGCAGTTACGTAATGTCACGCACACTAAGCAGTCAGTGAATTCCACTGGTAATCAGTCCAACTCAAGTTAAAAAGGAGGCATAGGCACTGGTAGCAATGGGATGAACTCCTAATTTAATTGTTGAGAATTTTTGTAGTACACAAGGTAGGATCCTCCACTGCTCGTTATGAGCCACATGGAGAATGGCCGCACCTTACCTCAGGCGCCTAAACCCGAATAAAAATGGTATTAATATGTGGAACTGTATATGTTCTATAACCATTTAAGGCAACTTATATGTAACACTACAATCTATTTTTGAAAGGTTAAATAATCTAAAGGCGACAGAGGCACAAGTGGATCTAGAAGTAGTCACGTGCAACGGGCACTTATGACCAACAGATTCACAATATATACGTGGTACTGTTTGAGAAAAGGTAAACATTTACTTCAAATGAAAATTTCAACGCTTGAGGAACTTGCGTTGTCATATTTAATAATATTGCATCATAACAGTGTATGACAGTACTGTCACATGTCGCTGTGTGATATTGTTTCATTCTCTGCCACTATCCTACAGTCATGATTTCGTGAGTACAGGACTTGCGTGTTTTGGGAAAAAGCTTTGCGTTGTTCGCTCTAAGACCGTGCACTATCAGCGAGGTTCCAGGTTCCTGTTGTCAGCTGAAAGTAGTCAATGAAACTCCTTAGAAGACGCTCACCTTCCCGCGGAGACAGGCAGTTTTTGCGGAAGCTACCCTATTGTCGGCTTCGTGCTGCTGTGGACAGAGCTGGTGCCATGGCCTACCGTGGGCCAGAGGCACTGTGCCACCACAGACATCCCTAGGAAATAACTGAGTTTGACAGTTTTTTCTTGGCCTGCTTCAACATCAAAGACCGAGGCACCACAGCATCTCAAAAATGGTTCAAATGGCTCTGAGCACTATGGTACTTAACTTCTGAGGTCACCTAATTAACCTAAGGACATCACACACATCCGTGCCCGAGGCAGAATTCGAACCAGCGACCGTAGCGGTCGGGCGATTCCAGACTCTAGCGCCTAGATCCGCTCGGCCACTCCGGCTGGCCACAGCATCGCCCAGCCAGCGTGAGACTTATGGTCGTTTGGGCTCAAAAATTTTTTGATCTATTGGCAGTAGAGTCAACCTGCCACTGCAATTGCCATGAAGGGCCCACCCTATCGAGGAAACACTGTTCTAGTCTGGCAGCAACCTTGTGCTTGTTTCTGAGTGTTTTGTATGCCACTGAACGGTTTAGCACAGTGGTCAGCACAATGGACTCGCATTTGGCAGGACGATGGTCAAACCCGTATCCGGCCATCCAGATCTGGGTTTTCTATGATTTCCCTAAATAGCTCCGGGCAATTCCTAGCATTGCTGCTTTGAAAGTGCATGGCCAGTTTCCTTCCCCAGAATTGAAACAACCCGAGCTTGTGCTCCATCTCTAATAACCTCGATGTCGACGGGACATTCAACCCAATCTTCTTCCTTCCTTCCTTTTGCTGGCCAAGAATCGAAAGTTTCAGCCTGCATTCATTTCCCTGTTGTTTCACGGAATCAAGAATTATAATCGCCAGCCTAATTCACAACAGCGTTGAGTCTTCTGACCATGTATAGTTATTTTTTTTTTTTTTTTACGAACTTGGATTTTGGCCATTTGTCTGCAACATGTCGCTCAGATGGGCCATATCTAGCTTCTGTCTCGTGCTTACTGGGCGTATGCTTGCTGATATGGAGAAAGGTGAATGTCACAAATCGCAGTAGCGTGATATACAGGGTGTAAATTTTAAGTTGACAAACCAGAATAAGTCGAAAAATAAGCTTCACGCGACAAAACGTGTAGATTCAAAACTTGATTATTTTGGAGGGTGACAGCTGCTGGTGCTAAGATTAGCCCGCCCGCGCAAGCCCCCGGGGGTTGGATGGGAGGCAACTTTAAAATTTCAAATGGGAACCCCAAATTTTTTATTGCAGAATCAGATTCTACATTAAAGACTACGTACATTTTGTCTTAAACTTTTGTTTTGATTCTTGATAGTCGGCGCTGTAATTCGAGAAAATCCATGTTCTCGTTTATGCGTGGGAAATGGTTACGGATAAATAAAAAAATACTTATTTACTTCGTAAATTTTGATTCGCTAAAACGAATTCTTTACAGACGAATGGAAAAACTAGAAGAAGCCGACCTCGGGGAAGA
Source organism: Schistocerca gregaria (assembly GCF_023897955.1). Classification (NCBI taxonomy): domain Eukaryota; kingdom Metazoa; phylum Arthropoda; class Insecta; order Orthoptera; family Acrididae; genus Schistocerca; species Schistocerca gregaria. The sequence goes on along the minus strand of NC_064921.1, from coordinate 128,692,684 downwards.
TCAGTTTGGATTCCGTAGAAATACTGGAACACGTGAGGCAATACTGACCTTATGACTTATCGTAGAAGAAAGATTAAGGAAAGGCAAACCTACGTTTCTATCATTTGTAGACTTAGAGAAAGCTTTTGACAATGTTGACTGGAATACTCTCTTTCAAATTCTAAAGGTGGCAGGGGTAAAATACAGGGAGCGAAAGGCTATTTACAATTTGTACAGAAACCAGATGGCAGTTATAAGAGTCGAGGGACATGAGAGGGAAGCAGTGGTAGGGAAGGGAGTGAGACAAGGTTGTAGTCTATCCCCGATGTTATTCAATCTGTATATTGAGCAAGCAGTAAAGGAAACAAATGAAAAATTCGGAGTAGGAATCAAAATGCATGGTGAAGAAATAAAAACTTTGAGGTTCGCCGATGACATTGGAATTCTGTCAGAGACAGCAAAGGACTTGGAAGAGCAATTGAACGTAACAGTGTCTTGAGAGGGGTATATAAGATGAACATCGTCAAAAGCAAAACGAGGATAATGGAATGTAGTCAAATTAAGTCGGGTGATGCTGAGGGAATTAGATTAGGAAATGAGACACTTAAAGTAGTAAAGGAGTTCTGCTGTTTGGGGAGCAAAATAACTGATGATGGTCGAAGTAGAGAGGATATAAAATGTAGACTGGCAATGGCAAGGAAAGCGTTTCTGAAGAAGAGAAATTTGTTAACATCGAATATAGATTTAAGTGTCAGGAAGTCATTTCTGAAAGTATTTGTATGGAGTGTAGCCATGTATGGAAGTGAAGCATGGACCATAAATAGTTTGGAGAAAAAGAGAATAGAAGCTTTCGAAATGTGGTGCTACAGAAGAATGCGGAAGATTAGATGGGTAGATCACATAACTAATGAGGAAGTATTTAACAGGATTGGGGAGAAGAGAAGTTTGTGGCACAACTTGACAAGAAGAAGGGATCGGTTGGTAGGACATGTTCTGAGGCATCAAGGGATCACCAATTTAATATTGGAGGGCAGCGTGGAGGGTAAAAATCGTAGAGGGAGACCAAGAGATGAATACACTAAGCAGATTCAGAAGGATGTAGGTTGCAGTAGGTACTGGGAGATGAAGCAACTTGCACAGGATAGAGTAGCATGTAGAGCTGCATCAAACGAGTCTCAGGACTGAAGACCACAACAACAACAACAACAAAACTAAAACTCTCCCTCCCTCCCCATAGGCTGGGGTTTGAGATAGACGAATTAGAGTTTTATAAATGTTGACCCAAATATTAATTTTGTCTGCAGATTCGGATAAGTTTTGTCTCTTTTGCGGTCATGAGGCCGTACAATTTTTAATTATCAAACAAGTCATCTGACTAGCTAATTAACCAAACATCCTACTTACTAACGAGTGAACTCATTGTTTATTTATTCGTAACCATTTTCCACGCAAAAATGAGAACATGGATTTTCTTGAATTACAGTGCCAACTACCAAGAATCAAAACAATTGTTTAAGGCAAAACGTGCTAAGTTTTCTTTATGTAGAATCTGATCCTGCAATAAAAATGGAGGTTCCCATTTGAAATTTTAACGTTGCCTCCCTCCCCATCCCCAGTAGGCTGGGGTGGCCGGCTAATTTTAGTACCAGCATATGTCCCCCTCGAAAATAATCAACTTTGGATTCTACACATTTTTTCGTGTGGAGCTTATTTTTCGAGTTATTCTGGTTTGTCAACTTAAAATTTACAACCTGTGTATTGTCAACAGCTCGTTACGTGCTTATTTTGCCATACTACTTGTGTTGCTGAATTTGTTTATAATTGTAGCATCTTTTTGTATCGTTAACTTTAATTTCACGAGTTGCCCCGATGAGGAGATTTTGTTGTGCATTCTCCATACGTTCTTCTACACGTTTCAGTACCTCCCCACAGTGTTAAGAGTCATTCTGTAATTTGATTCGAGTTTTAGAAAATTTGATTCTCTATTAATTTTACTATAATTTGTGTCAATCGTTAGAGGAAACAAATAATCTCAGTCTTGACTAACATTTCGTGACCCATCACTGTCTTGCGACTTCTCCATGATTAGGTCACCCGCAAATAACAAACATAACCCTATTACATGTATGTGGTTTCCTGTTCTAACTGTCGCGCTGTTTTCGTTATGAACAGTGGCCAAACTCAACAAGCAATTACATTACAAATTCAGAGTAAAGAGCGAGCATTGCACACTCTGTCCCCGTACAATCAAAAATTTGTTTTATGACGAGCATTGAACTTGCGCTCTCGATTTAGATCTGGGCCACATCAAACAGAATTCTCAAATGTAAATGTGAAAGTTCAGTCAGCTGTAAAGGAACTCTTTGTATATGTGAGACCGGCAACAAGTAGGAATGCTACATCATTTGCTGTGTACCTGCACCGCTGTAGTCCAATATCGAAAGCTACAATGATAACATTATCTAGATCTGTGCCGCTCGGCGGTCCCCCAGCATTTTGAAACATCCCCTTAGAAAAATTTATGCAAGACTGTGCTTAAACTGACACACAATATTTTTAGAGCAACGCAATCTGACTTTCAAAAATCCCTACAAAAGAATGGCCCTGACTAACATTAACCTATACGTTTCACAAATCACTTACCTCACAAAAATCTTCGTTACTCAAGCTACTGCAATACAGCGAGCGCCACTACTGCCAGCTAAATAAAAGATTCAAACTACTGAAGGCACTAACTACTGATAGGCACAGTTAGCAAATGAAAGATTTTAATAGAGAACAAACAATGTATTTACCTTTATAGTCATAATATATATATCAGTTCATGACACCAATTCTTATAAATTTCAAAACTCCGCCATCTCTCTCCCCACGTCTACCACTGCTGGCGGCTCGCCTCCAACTGCGCAACGCTACGCGCTGTTAATAGCCAACTGCCCAACACTACAATGGCGAGTATTACAACAATGCCAACCAGCCACTGACTGCACACAGCACAGCCAGTGATTTTTCATACAGAGCGCTATGTGGCGTTACCAATAAAAAAACCTAAACAGCCTACTTACATAGCCCCCATGCTCCCCACAAAAAAATTTACAAATTGTTTTGGGCACTAGCCAATAATGATTTGATAAAATTTTTCATAATTACAATAACAAAGATATCAAATGCACACACTTATTCATACAATGTTGGTCAAAAGCTAAAATTTTCTCACAGTCCATAAAGACAGTCCTGATCGTTCATCACAGTAAAATTTCAGTGTTTTTCTCAAAGTCTGAGCAATAAAAGAAATTGCACTAGGAAGTAGTGGATTTCTAAGCAGTCTTGAAGAAGTAGTGTTGTCCTTCCAACGGAAAGACAGTGCTGACTCTTGATATGCAGGCAGGTAATGGGCCACAGCAGTCAGTCGACGTTGAAGACTATCGGTAGGTAGGTCATCACAGAGCAGACCCACTGTAGTCCTGGTAGAGATTACTATTTTGGGCCGCCAGAGGTGCAGACCCACTGCAGTCCTTGTAGAAATAATGGAATTGGTGGGTCATCAAAGGTGCTGACCCACTGCAGTCCTTGTAGAAATAATGGTATTGGTGGGTCACCAAAGGTGCAGACCCACTTCAATCCTTGTAAAGAGAGCCAGTAGCCATTTGTTGCCACTGCGCAGGTGCACAATCACCATCGAAGAGTCTTGCGGAGAATAGAGCAAGTCCATAAACCACCACTTGTCCACTCACAAAGAATTTGTTTGAAATGTCCTTAGAACCAGCAATGCTGTTATCCAGTCCCTTGCTGAAATATTAACACACGTGCAAACACTATCAGTCCCTCCTTCTCACATATTGTCCATATACTATGACCAACAGAAACGTGTGCAGTGAAATGTAACCTACAAGTAACTTAATTTGATGAACTGGTGTCCATTACAATTTTATAACATGAGAATACAATAACAAAGGTACAAAATATATCATTAAAGAACATAATAGTACAGATAACATTTGTAGTAATAGGGGCTTTACAAAATAATCGAAATAACAAATACATCAGTGTTACAAAAATTACGACATAAGTACATACATAAAATATCAGAAAAACTTTTGAAAAATCAACTTCACACATGAGCATTAGAACAAAACAGAGTAAATAATGTGTAAACATCTTTACGAAGTAAATAACTTGTTATTAATGCAAATTATATTTGAGGATAACAGTATTCCTCATCATAGTTCATGTAGCTGAGTATTTAAAAAAATCTGCAACATAAGTCTTATCAGATAAACATATAAAGACCGGTAGAACATAAATACACAAGGGTACACAAACACATAGTGGGATAAGAAAAAGGAAAGGACAGGGTTTGTTTTCAGGGTAACATTTGGTACTGGAGTCCAACCCAAAACTTCATTCCATAGATCGCCCTCTTATTTCAACATTTGCTCCAGCCAAAAATATACTATCCAAGCATGCTTTCTACATTCTGTTCTCATCCTCTTTCAAAAATCGTTTTCCTCCACTGTACACTACTTTTTTGGCCAAACCATTTTCTTATGCTTTTCTTCCAATGCTTTTCTTCCAATTCATCATAGTTTCTTATATAGTCAACCCCCTCTTAAGCTAACTTAAACGTACTGAGCTCAGATGCTAAACTAAGGGACGAGGCAATGCAGCAGCAGAAAACAATTAATACAAACAGCAATGACAAAAAATGCAAGTAAGCATAGCGAGCAGCAGTAAATGTAATAATTTTTATCTAAACATGTCAAAGCTGAAGCAGAAAAAATATTACAGTAAAAATGTTTAATACCTATGTCACATCTTAACACTAGAGTGATGCATCACGAGAACATACGCTAGCAGATAAGTTACCAAATCGTAAAAAAAATATTTTTGCATTTCCCATGAAGGGAAATGTTTATTTGTGCTCTCTTTTTCAAGAGATTCTTTACTGGGTCTGTAGACAGAAAATAGTGATATTAGTACATCTATTAAATTTTATTTTAACCAATGCTGCAGTGCAGATAGAAACTGAATATTAAACAAAATGAGCAATCTCTCAGCTGGAAAGACAATAGATATAAAATGTTTCTCATAATTTAATTTCAGTAAATATCATAAATTAAGACCTCTACAGTGTTTTCAAGTTTGAGGGTGTCGTATTTACGATGCTTTCTACAAAGGACTGTCAATAGCGAGGATAATGGCCTCTTTTTTTTTCTCCACCTGTGTCTCTGACAGTCACACACTGGCTTTCTTTTGTCAGGTGGTTGTCGTGCAGCTGGGTGCCCACGACGCATTACGTGCAGGTGGTCACTTAACTGTCTTATCGAAATATTTACAAAACCAGTTTCCGCTACAGTGGCAGTCTCATATAAAAATATTTTCACAGGTTGAGAATTTGCGTTACAAATCTGTAGAAATAAAATCATTTAAATATAATAGTGTCCAAAAAATTTTCACCAGCATTGTAATACATTCATGCATTTACATACATTTCATAACTCTTAAAGTACGATTCTTGGTTTCCAACCACCTTTTTCACAAACCAGAGTCCCTAACCACTACTCATTATTACTTACCTTATTCGTCGACACTTCTTCAATATTTCATCATAACAGATATGTAGCATAATCAAATAACTCATATAGCATCAGCTTATTGACCATAAACATACCACAACAGCATAATACACATAGTCATCGTAATAATAACATCATAACACCTCAGTCAACTCTCAAAATCGTTGTAGCTTCGTCCAATAATTTCAAAACCTAAAAAAAAAATTCTCTGCTCATGTCAAGTGTCATGTGCCTCAAACGTACTTTAAAAATCATGATCCCATACCAAATATGTCATTCAAAGCTCTCATAGTATCACAATGGTTCTGAAAAAATAAGAACATTTCACAAAGTACAGACAAAATACAATTTCATTAGTTTGAAGTTATTCAGCTGTGTAATTATGTAAACATCTGTCACTGACGTAGTAAAAAAAATGTTTGTTTCTCAGTTAAATGATTAGATAGCTTTGTAATTTATGTGTTAGAGAAATATGGTACCGATGTTTGAAGTTGTATAAGCAAATACCATATTAGCTAGGGCTCCTTGTGCTTGCCAAACACATGGTACACAAAGCAGGCGTGTACCCCCCTGAGGATTAATGTAATTATATCCTCAGGTGTTGCAGATTACAGCAATGGAATGAAATGTATCACGGAAAACCTTTGTATCATTGTACTTCAAATATCTTTAAAAATAAATGTTTTCAGTACAAAATTAATCACTCAAATACACGTACTGTAGCGTTAAACTGTGCGTCGTGTTGTAAGATAATCTCTGTGGAAGTGTCGTAGTTATCGTCCTCCGAAAGCTAAGTTCTGCAGAAGTCAATGTACTCACCTCATGATAAACAAAAGTGAAATACTTTGCGTATAGATATCATAGTTACTACGCTTATTGCTGTGATGAAGTAAGTACTGTACTGTGACCTATTGTTGTGCTACAGAAAAGGCTGTCTCATTGTAGTTATACCACAAAGTTACTACTAAAACATGTTTTCCTTTCCAGAAGAATTCAGAAAAACTGTGCAGATATAAAACAGAAACACCGCAAAAGCAACATTGTAAATTATCACTCATTAGTAGCATCGTGATAAAAGCGTGTAGGTGTCACATAAACTAACCACTGAGTCATCTGGTATCTCACAGAAAGTACTTTAAATCCAGAATGCATTTTCAAATAAACCAAAATGTTACATTAAAATCTCATTAGCAGTACTGGTAAATGTTCTAAGTATGTCAGCCTTATAGTCGTTACGTGATCGTGCAACTAACAAGCAAGAATGTACACACACAATAACACTGTGATGTCTGTTCACTATAACAATGCATTCGTAATTTCTGTTTAAGTAAGTTCTCTTGGTTCTTGACCGGATAGTAAACTTCAAAACGTTGTTGCATGTTAATAGTTTCTCAGTGTGACAAATTGTACTAGTAGATTGAAGTGAAAAATTTTATGGCAAAGACTAAGTTAAAAAGCAGAATCTTTCAATAAACGGTTTTACATGTAAAATGTGGTGCAATCTTTTACTCTTCCTAGTGCCAGAGTTTCAGTCTCAACGCAATTATCTTGTGGTTACGTCGGTAAGGAACACTGTAATTTTGCTCAAGGTTAGCTTATGTTATTTTTCTCTGAGCCAGCCGGCGCACGTGGCTGCCTGTGGTGCGAGTCATTGTCTATCTCTTTGTTGGCGCGCGCCGTTATTGGGATTAGGAGACCTAACTTCTACAAATTCACGTTGACGAGAAGGCCCTGCCCTGTTTAAAGCTCGCCAGTTCTGATGGAATTCAGGTCTGTCGTTACGATCATATCGTCTGTCGTAATGTCGGTAATTTCTGTAATTAATTTCTTGTCGGTCATGTGGTGGAGAATTTCTTCCTGAATCGTAACTGCGCACTGGACCGTTGCGTATGAAGTTATTCCGTCTCCCTTGATAATAATTATTTTGGCTTCCATATGGTCTGTTTCTCTGATTGTCTCTGTCATAGTCATTACTACGGAAATACGATCTTTCTCTGTAACTATTATTACTCCGCCAGTGGTTGTCATGGGGGTGGTGTCTGTTTTGGTCACGATTTGCGTTGTAAGAATAGACTTGTCGTGTCCAGTTATTGTTTCTGTCGTCACGGAATTGTGACGGATGTGAACTGTAATTGTTGTGCTTCTGTTTTTGCGTTCCGCGGTTGTCAGTGTCAATTTCCAGTTCTTGTAAGAGTCGCTGAAAAGCTTCGTGTCGTCTTTGCAACGTCCTACCAAAATAATGTGTCGTAAATGTTCAGGCAATTTGATTAAGCACATGCGGATGAGTTCTGAGGGGCTGATGGGTTTGAAAGGTACTGATTCTTGTGCAACATGTTTTCAAAATATTTCACAAGACTGGAAAATTCAGATTGTTCGAAATGTTTCATCATTATGATGCCATGTTTTACTCCGTCTTGTCGTGAATGACCGATCGCATTCTTACAGCTGATTCATCCTCCAAGTAGCCACACATAAATTATAAACTGTGTTCTAATGACCAGTTGGGAGGAAATCAATGAGAGAACTGATGAAGCCATGCTTGTGGATGAATGTCGTTGCCAGAATTCTTAAATGTTTTGAATTTACGTGTAGTAATGAACAGCTTATAGTCAAAATCGTCATGTCGGCGAGTCGAATGTCGGTCATTGTTACGTCGTTTCGGCGGTTCCATCTCAAAATTCGGTGTACCTTGCCAATTTCTTTCATTATTTCCGAAGTTTATTTATTTTGTGGTTGTTCTGTATTTCTATGTCCCTCTTCCCGTACTGGAGCGCGAGTGTCCTCTGAAATATGTAATTCTTGTATTACTTGAGCCAACTGATCTTGCACTTCCCGCATTTCTCTTTTGTATTGTGTGTTGATTTGATTTTGATTCTGTTTGAATTTTCTAATTTGTTCATACTCTTTAGTGTCAGCGAAGGCTACAGGTTTTGTGTCATTGAGATCATCATCTACCTTTGTAGATAAGTTAGTGAACTGATCGGAAAGTTCGGCTACTTGATCAGATAGTGAAATTATTTTCTCTGTGTGTTTTTCTGAACCAAGTTTCAGAGTGTCCATTTGTGTTGAAATCGTATCTACTGTGTCCTTTAAGTTTTCCTGAGTTTTTGCAAGTTGCGTAACCGAATCGGTTGATGCAACTGAGTCAATTTTGGCTTGCAAGGTCTCATGATTTTCATGAACAACAGTTTGCAGTTCTTTTATGGCTGCTTCGTGATTCTGTAATGCATTTACATGCCGCAAAAAAATAGGATGAAAATGCTCACAAATTTGTGTTTTTACGTCATTACAGACTTTTTGACATTTCGATTCAATGTTATGTAACTCATTAGTTAAATCTTCACGTGTTTGTTCAAGCGTGGTGTCCAACTTCTAAAGATTTTGTTCCATTGTGTATAACTTTTGAAGCTTTTGCTGTGTTTGTCTCTGATTTTGTTCCATTGTGTCTAACTCTGGAAGCATTTGTCCCATTTGTTGCATTAATTGTAATAACAATGCACTGGTGTCTGAAACATGTTCCTTAGTGCTATTCGGCAATGCATTTGAACCGGCATATTCGCAGTTTGAAAAACAGAAAATGTGTCTTGACTTACTTGAGAAAAAGGTGAGGACGCAAAACCTGAATCTACAGTATTTGCAACATTGTGTCCTGTCATTTCGGAATCCTGAGGCTAGCTGTTGCCGACCGATCGATCGATAATGCTTCCCTGTTCACTAATTGTTTCATATTTTTGGCGCAACGCAATCTGATTTCCAAAAATCCCAACGAAAGAATGGCCCTGACTAACATTAACGTATACGTTTCACAAATTACTTACCTCACAAAAATCTTCGTTACTCAAGCTACTACAATACAGAGAGCGCCACTACTGCCAGATAAATAAAAAATTCAAACTACTGAAGGCACTAACTACTGATAAGCAGAATCAACAAATGAAAGATTTTAATAGGGAACAAACAATGTATTTACCTTAATAGTCATTATATATATATATATATATATATATATATATATATATATATATATATATATATCAGTTCATGACATCAATTCTTACAAATTTCAAAATTCCGCCATCTCTCTCCCCACGTCCACCACTGCTGGCGGCTCACCTTCAACTGCGCAACGCTACTCGCTGTTTACAGCCAACTGCCCAACACTACAATGGCGAGTATTACAACAATGCCAACCAGCCACTGACTGCACACAGCACTCAGTGATTTTTTATACAGAGCGCTATGTGGCGTTACCAATAAAAAAACCTAAACAGCCTACTTACAATTTTCTTCGTTCAAATTCAACGTTGGCATTACAACGGCGAATAAGAGAAGAACGTTTGACGAAACAGTTACACCTGACTTTGGAACTATAATACAATAAGTACGAATTGTCTCAGGAAAGTGTTTAGCTCTTTGACAAACTACATCTCATGTATCACTCTTGTGAATACGATATTTTTTCTTCAGTCAACTTTACTTGTCTATTCTTCGGACTTGTTAATTAAACATCGATTGAAGATGCAGAGTTTCACGGACAAATTGCATGGAGGGGTAACTGAAAAGGCATATCTCCGTATTTTAAAATCATTTTCATTCTCTTTTAGTCGGTAGAGCTGGAGTATTTCCCTTGTGAGTGTGCTGTGCCTAGCAGTTGAAGGAGACCTACTATGATCTGAAGCTGTATCTGGCAGACGCGACCCGTAATTTACGTACTAATTGTATGTAAGTTTTCATTAACGTTTTCTTGTATTACTTTTCCTCAGGTGACACAAACAATGTGCTTAACAGTTTCTACGTATTACCAACATAGGATGACCTGTTTAAAAATAAAGGACATAAACGGTAATAAATTATTGGGAAAGTAAATCAGAGATATAACTATCATCTTTACGTAACTGTATGCCCTTGATCCCGTTACACAATAAGTCATCTACCCATCAAGTCAAGAAAGACGCCAACACTGTAAGTGTATTTGCCGTCTAATGATTCGAACAGAAAGGGATAGTTGATGATATCAGAATATAAAGTTGCGTAACAGTATTGGTACTATTCTGTCCTATTTATTGGGTACCACATTCAAAGTTCCTGGTACCTCCTTCTGTCATTCCGGAATAAACTGTCCACCGATGACACTGATCTACGTATTCTCCACCGACCGACATATGGGACGATACGGCAATCTCTATTATTTCACATACCTGTCGACACTTTCCGCTCAAGCTGCAGCGTTACTTCTTCTCCTTACGTATCGTGTGGCGTCCGTCTCGTGGTTTCGTGACCTGATGCGACCTTCAGATTATTTGAGGGAATGAATGATTGTAGTTGGATAAACGGGTAAGCTACCAAACTTAGTAGCAACACTTTTTTGTACAGCACACATCTCTTCAGCTTTGCAACTACCATTGAAAGCAATTCACTATTGACGAACAATACACTGAACCGGGTTCATTACGCCACTAAAATGACATACAATACTCTTTGCCTGATTTTACTGGCTCGTATTTTTCGGACCGAATTGCCTAAAGTTGAACAGTTCTGTTAATACTGCTAATTGTTGTCTGTAACTACATATTTCCAAAGGCTCGTGTATTTTAACTAAAACGGTGCCCAACAAAATAAATCAATAGCAATATTTAATTAATAAAAAGCACATCATTCCACTACGACATGAAATAGTGTTTCAAATCAAACCTATTTATTACAGTTGTTACGTTGTCTAAATAAATGAAAATAAATTTGATTATGAGATCTAACTGAACTTCAGAAACGCCCATAGTACAGAATAAATTATCGCTTAACATGAGAGATACAAGTGTCTTGGCATGTCTTGGCAAAGGCCGGAAGGTTATAGAAAGAATTAAATTTTTCCATATTTTGCTGCTGTGGTCAGTACACTGGAAATATGAATTAAAAAACGCCTTTTCTTTTTTTGTTAAATTCACGATGTATTTCGGACTTTGGGGACCATCATCAGGTGTAATTTGTCTTACTACGTGCTTTACTTCTGTTTCTCTTGACTGAAGTGAAATGCATATTCCTGTCATGACAACGTTTGATGTCAGATTATGAATTTCGTAAGGAAACGCGGAAAATATGTGCGAAATGGTGGAAGAAAGGAACAGTGCAAACTTGCCACATAATCCTAGAAAATATTTTTTAAATTTTTAACATCATCATACATTCTTTTCTCGGTCTGTTCGTACATATCACTCCACTCAAGAGCAACATTTGCATATACATGTTCGTAAACACTACACAGATGTTTTTGCGCATGGTGTGATCAAAGATGAATTTATTCATAGTGTCAGATATCTAATTATTAAGCAGTTGATATATGCAGAGATTAACTTTGGAGTAGTTATTTAAAACTACTAAAGTAACTCTGGCTTGGAAATATTTTGTTGATTTAACATAGATTCTTGTTTTTGCTTTTATGGAGGAATTTCTCGTTTTCCTAATAGATTTAGGGCCTTACCATTGGCTTCATTATGTTGTGCAATTATGGATTTTTCGTTGGAAACGAAACATGTCGTCAACAGTCTAGAAAACAATTTGGTAGTACTACATAAATAAGCCAACGGTAAGCATTCATCAGCTGACATCTATCGACTTCAGACCAAATGAATTTAAATAAAATAGGAAAATGAAACATGAGACTTGTCAGTCCTACAATAAACTGTCACGTGTCGTTATTTTCGTTTCTTGTGAGTAACCCAGCCCGACTACATTACGCCCTACGTACGATGCCTCTGGAGGGTCCAGCAACATTGTCTGCGGTAGTTCCCTTGATGCATTGCCTTCACTACGGTAAGATCGGTTAGTAGCAGACACGCAAACTTTTTCGATGTTATAATTTTTTCTGAAGGTTGCATTGGAACATTCTTCACGCCACACAGTAATATGATGCGTTACTCAGTGTTATAGGAATATACTGACTATTGTACAATTTTTCACATTTGCATCTTTTCGCTTAAATTTTTGGTAAGCTGCATCGGCCATGAATATTAAATGCGTAAAATGTCATTTTTGTCGCAAAAATTGTTAATTGCAACTTAAATTGTTATTAACATTAAACTAAAGTAAGTATACGTTAGACATCCTTTTCATCTTAGTACTAAGTTGCTGCATTGATTCCTATAAGAAAAACGTCATAATAAATTCATTAAGTTATAGTTCTGAATTGACATAATCAACATATTAGTTAACCACTCAGTGAAACACTTATCACACTATACTAGACACTGTTCAACTCTACATGAGCGTTATTAACATGGGCTCAACTGTCAAATTGAGACATCGAATCCAGTCTCCTTCCAAAGTTTCATTGTTCGCATAATATTGTTTCCAACACAGCACTAAATGATTCAGTAAAAAAAAATGTTATTGCATAAATGGGTTTAGCAGTCAGCTCCTTGTTTCCCGGGAGAGCTCTTTGGAATTGAATATTTGTCACTCGCTTCACTCATTGGCTTCTTTTACAGCGTCCTTCTTTCCATTTATGTATGACTTCTCCATATTTATCTTTTAAAGAAAAATAAATTAAATTTAAGTAAGGATTCTTCCTGTAAATCAGTCCAGTATCTGCCTCAGTAATTAGTTTTATGAGGTCATTCACTACAAATCGCTTCCTATCCATACTCCTAGATACAGTACTCGCCATTAAAATTGCTACATCAAGTAAAAATGCAGATGATAAACGGGTATTCATTGGACAAATATATTATACTAGAACTGACATGTGATTACATTTTCACGCAATTTGGGTGCACATATCCTGAGAAATCAGTACCCAGAACAACCACCTCTGGCCGCCATAACGACCTTGATAATCCTGGGCATTGAGTCACACAGAACTTGGATAGCGTGTACAGGTACAGCTGCCCATGCACCTTCAACACAATACCACAGTTCATCAAGAGTAGTGACTGGCGTATTGTGGCGACCCAGTTGCTCGGTCACCATTGACCAGACGTTTTCAATTGGTGAGAGATCTGGAGAATGTGCTGGCCAGGACAGCAGTCAAAGATTTTCTCTATCCAGAAAGACCCATACAGGACCTGCAACATACGGTCGTGCATTATCCTGCTGAAATGTAGGGTTTCGCAGTGATCGAATGAAGGGTAGAGCCACGGGCGTAACACATCTGAAATGTAACGTCTACTGTTCAAAGTGCCGTCAATGCGAACAAGAGGTGACCGAGACATGTTACCAATGGCACCCCATTACATCACGCCTGGTGATACGCCAGTATGGCGATGACGAGTATACGCTTCCAATGTGCGTTCGCCGCAATGTCGCCAAACACGGATACGACCATCATGATGCTGTAAACAGAACCTGGATTCATTCGAAACAATGACGTTTTTCCATTCGTGCACCCAGGTTCGTCGTTGAGTACACCATCGCAGGCGCTCGTGTCTGTGATGCAGCGTCAAGGGTAGCCGCAGCCATGGTCTCCGAACTGCAAACGTGGTCGAACTGTTCGTGCAGATGGTTGTTGTCTTGCAAACGTCCCCATCTGTTGACTCAGGGATCGAGATGTGGCTGCACGATCCGTTACAGCCATGCGGATAAGATGCCTGTATCTCGACTGCTAGTGATCCGAGGCCGTTAGGGATCCAGCACGGTGTTCCGTTTTACCCTCCTGAACCCACCGATTCCATGTTCTGCTAACAGTCATTGGATCTCGACCAACGCGAGCAGCAATGTCGCGATACGATAAATCGCAATCGCGATAGGCTACAGTCCGACCTTTATCAAAGTCGGAAACGTGGTGGTACGCATTTCTCCTCCTTACACGAGGCTTCACACCAACGTTTCACTAGGCAACGCCAGGGAACTGATGTTTGTGTATAAGAAATCGGTTGGAAACTTTCCTCATATCAGCACGTTGTAGGTGTCGCCACCGGCGCCAACCTCGTGTGAATGATCTGAAAAGCTAATCATTCGCATATCACAGCAGCTTCTTCCTGTCGGTAAAATTTCGCTTCTGTCTTCGTGATGTAGCAATTTTAATGGTCAGCAGTGTATTATTATCCTCCGTGTACACAATTTCAATTCAATATGAGCTCTGGAGACGACGACGCTACGCTTTACATCGTCAGATTTGCACCTGGTGCCCAAAATTGGAAATAATTTTGTTGCATCATAAATCGGTTAAGCATTAACGCATTAGAATGTCTACCAAGTTTCACAGTCATACGATAATTACAACCCACACTGGACCTCCACGAGTAGCTGCAATTCAGTTGCAGCCACGCGATGGTTTACTAGCTCCTATTTCTCTCTTTGTCATCAGAAAATCTGATGATCAAGAACTCGAAACCAGTAACGTTGCTGTTTATGTAAGACGTGGCTGAAGAAAGCAGTGAAAGATTTGCGCTATACGAGGCTCACTACGTTCCACTTAGGCAGTGCAGCCAGTCTGTTACACAAGTGTTGCTCTGCAAGGTGACGAGGTGGGTGTGGCAGGGTGACAAAAGTGCGATTGGCTGCTGACTGTATGTTTTCAGGTGCGGGGCTGCCTGCCCGCGATGGGCTACAGCTTCGGGGCGGGTACCACAGACGGTCCCGGCGCTTCCGCCTTCCATCAAGGCACCCGTTCCAGCGACTCTTTTTGGAACACCGTGCGCAACATCCTAACGACGCCCACGGAGGACGACCTGGCCTGCCACGCCCCCAAACCCATCCTCCTCATGACCGGCAGGGTGAGTACACCACAGTGTTCTGTCTACCGTTGACCACCACCTCATGGAGTAAGGGAAACGGCTTAGATTTTGCTTTCACTTCACGAGCACGCAGTAAAGAGGGGAAATAGTGGAATCTGATCTTCTGTTTGTATCCGAAGCATCTTTTCACATCTGAACCGTAAAATTACTAATGCTTTACCAAAGGTTATTAATCTCAATCAATACACAAAATGTAGAGTGGAAGTAGATGCCGAGGAATAACTGGTGAAATTACACATAATTTTGAGTAATACTTTTTATTCAAATTTGCTGCAAGACTTTACGATATTTAAAAAAAAAACAACAATCATTTAACAAATTAGTCACAATTTACGATAGGAAAGGACTTTAAAATTATTAAATTATTCAAAAAAATTACATGTCAGTAAAAGTCAAATACAGGCGAGCCATTTAACATATACAACGCGACGCTGTATAATATTTCAAGCTAAATTCAAGCTAAACTACAGGTGGATTTCACTGTATTCATTAAATGGCGCAGAATCTAACTTGTTTGCAACATATAAAGACAATCCTGTTTACAAAAGTTCTCAAAATAGAAAAACTAAAACGAATGAGTCATGCACACGAGGGGATACTCACACTTAATAACATTAACATTCCCAAAATATATTAAAAAAGACAACAAATTTTACAAATTTCTGCCAGTTAACTTACGGCAAACACACACTCTCGCCTGGTAGGACTTGCGAATCTTTACAACACTCTCCTTTCAAGGCAACAATTTATACCCGTAATGAAATGGCGAACTTTTGCATGGCGAATAAACACACTAACCAACTATTTGTCTGAAACACACAAGCACGATGAGTAAAAGACTTAAAAGACATAGAATTGGAGAAACACAACAGTTTTTGCTGACTATAAAAAATGTAAAAAAATCCACTACGGCGTACAACAGCCTTGCTGATCTATAGCCAAATATACAGAGTATCTTTTACACGTGAGTTTAGTAACACTAGTTATGGCAGGCGATAGAATGGATCTGGCCATAGTGCCGTGCACTTTAAACCGTACAGTAATTGGTGCCTTAGACTTTCACAGACATGGCAGAGGCTAACAGTCGAATAAACCCGTAGGTAAGCTGGGACGGGAAAAAAGAAAGGGTGGTATAATTAACAAGAATCAGTATAATGAATTCAATTAAGCGTCATAAAATCTGTTAACAACCAATACTCAACTTCCAGTGCGTTGTGACTTGCTCTGCTACATAAGATGCCATGATTCTGTCCATGGCCGTGTCCACTAAGCATCGGACGGTGCTAAAGACGGCTCACATTTTTGTTTTTCTTTTATCTCATTAGATGTCGCGCTTATTTAGTGTAAATGTGTAAAAGTTAATATGCGGAGATTAATAATATACTGTAAAACCTGTGTTTAGTTTTCGATGGTTTGCTTAATGTGCCACCCGCTTTGTAATAGAAAACCGCATGGACTATGCAGTAGTTTATTTACCACTTTTAATGCCGGCAGTTAACGATACTTAATTATCAGAGAGAACGTTAATTAGCAATACTTGAAATGCCGAGTGGAAATCGCCTCCGAACTGTGTAGAGTGCTGAATACAATACGAGAACTTTAATTAATTGCAGAACTTTTTCTTCACCGTGTGAAATATTACCAGAATATAACGATTCGTTAAACGACAGTAGACTTTTATCATCGTAGTTCCTGACTCCTCTCAATTATACTTAGCGAGTTAAAAATATTTATTTCTGTTTCGGCGAGTTGAGGTGTAGCCATGTGATTTGGAGATTACAGGAAGCACATTCTCCATCGCTTTCTGGCTGTCCGTACAAATCATTTTCAGGCTCTTTAAAAGTCAGAGGTATTTAAATATTCAAATTTTCCAACAAAAATAACCGAATAACAAACATCATTAATTTTATCCGCTGCGCACGCTACAATATACAGGGATCCATAATTAAAGTTCTAGTTGAAAAGCGCTGTTGAAAGCGAACCACTTCTCAGAACGACGCCATATATGAACAGCGTATTATTGACGCAGGTGCTAAAAGCGTCTTAACGTAAATGATGTCATCCGCAGATGAAAGACGAAGTGCGACATGACGACTATGGTGTAAGTTGTACATCATATCATCCGCACTGTTCCATGTGCATGACGCTCAAGTTCGACAGTCAACAGCTGTAGCACTGTTGGTTACTTAAACGCATCCACCACGGCAAAGTCGTACCACATGGGCTGCGAAATATCGGTTTCAAGTGTCCTGAGGCGAAAAACTGCATGAAAATTAAAAATTATATCGATTTGTCCTGGGGCCAAAAACAGTATAAAAAAGCAAAACGATATCGGTTTCTTATTGTGGCGAGACTAGCGGAAGACAAGTTCAGTATGCTGCACACCGTTTTCTGCCACAAGTTGAAATCGGGAAACAGCATGTGTTGTAACCGCAGAAAAGCCAAGTCTAAATGCAGTTGTTCTCAGACGATACACCAGAAATCATACGGGGACATAGAGTTAACAGGGGACGCCAGGCGTGTCAGAAGGGTCACAAAAGATAACGACGCAGCCAGATAGCCGAGGCGGCGGTCCAAGCGGCCAGGCAGCTGCGCGTGATAAGCAAGGAAGCAGACTCAGCTATTAAGGTAAACAGGGCGCTCTGGGCAGGTCCCTTAATAAACAATAACTTGCAGTATCAACACTCTTGGCTAGAGGGAAAAGTCTGGGAGCGGAGAGAGAAAGAAAGAGGGCTCAGGACGCAGTGCGTGACCATATAGGGAGAGGCCCCTCTACCCCTCCATCCAGCTTCTGAAGAAAAGTACTGAAGTTAATACTAAAACAAACCCTAATAAGGGAAAGTTGCACTCGACGCTACGTCATGCCAAGCGCTGGCGGGGTCGAAGGGGAAGAGCTAACAAAACTCGGAGGCACGCCGCTCCGGGGATCTCTCTCTCTCGGGTTTAGGCAGCGACGGTAGTCAGCGTGAGTAGCAGCCGACTTGGGCTGAGGGCGGGCTGCAGGCAGACAGTTGGAGATAGTCGCCGATGAGCGTTTAGGCAGCGACCGCGGGACTCTGACGTAGGGTGCTAGTGTGGGCAGCAAAGTGCTGGAAAGTGCTATCAGGCAGCCAGAACGGTGGAAGTCAGTCACCGTCTCTGTAATGGGCTTGGCTATTCTGTAGGTACAATCACTACGCAGTTAGGGTGATCTGTATTCTTTATGAATAAATTAGAACTTTTATAACGTCCATACGAGTTTACTTCTACCAACATCCTAGCCTTGTACCTTCACACCAGGGAATTTAACATCTTAGCCAGATCAAAAGTCTCCCTCTCAATTAGGTCAACCGGCTAATTCCCGTTTACGAACCGTGTCGCTCAATCCCTCGCAAAACCCACGCTTGGGACGCGACATAAATAAAAGTTTTGGTGCCAGGTGTGGGGTGCCACAAAGGCATATAGGCAAAAAGGAGATAGGAGCCAGTAGATTTTGCTACAGCGACTGTGGCAATTAGCAGGAAGTTGTGGCGACTCGCAACTTTCAGCATTAGTAGCCCCACTACGACAGAGTCCAGAGAAGTAGTCCTCGCGGGTGCAGGGCAACGCAGGATAGCGGCAGCACGACGCGGAGCGACGAGGCACAGAGGTACCTAAGCAGCCAGCGTTCGAGACCGAGGGTCCGGGCCGAGCAGCGGCAGCAGCCGTAGCAGCGGCAGCCGAGGCGAGCGACGGGGTCGGCACAGCCCAGCAGAGCGGCGGCCGACGCATCGCGGCAGCGCGGAACAGCGCGGGCATAGAGAGCACAGAGACAGCGCGGAGCAGCGCGGCACAACGCGGGACAACGCGGATCAGCGGAACAGACGGCGCACCACAAGAGAAGCGGTACATATAAAATTATATTAAGAATTTTGTATCTTGTATTGTAAAGTGCTAACATAGTTAAGTTGGTAAGATGGCCCAAACTAACGAAGTTCCGTCATCCTCCAGTAGCGGTAAGATATCAGTGAAAGGAGCCTTGTGTATAGTTCGAAAAGTGTTCGAAGGAAATAAGAGAGATCTTAGGGAGTTTATTGAAAATGTAGACGCTGCATCTGAACTTGTGAAACCTGAGGAACACGAAACGTTACTGAAGTTTGTTAAAGCCAAAATAACCGGAGAGGCCAGATCGAGGCTGCAAGTAAGGGAACGCACGGGGACATGGCAGGAAGTAAAACATGTTCTAGAGGAAAATTATGCGAGTAAGGGTACCATTGACTACTACGCGTGGAAGATATTTCAATCGAGACAGGGACAAGGAGAGCCAATTGCGACATGGGCAAGCCGAATAGATGAAATGCAAAGGGATTTCAGGGAAGCAGTAAGCAGAGTTAAGGCTAGGGAGAACTTAAAGGGCGCAATAGAACTGGTTGATTCACTAGGAAGAGCATGCTTTATACAAGGGTTAAGCAATGATAGAATACAGACGATAGTAAGAAGTAGAGGCGATGAAATCACGCTAGCAGCGGCCGTGGAACTAGCATTGCAAGAAGAAAGTGCAATACTGTCAATGAAAGAGCGGGGACTAGCCCCAAGAGTAACTTTCAACCGGGGAAAGGAAACGGTGAAGAATACCAGAGATATTAGAGATTTGAAATGTTTCAATTGTGGATTGAGAGGACACATGGCAAGCAAGTGTAGAAAGAATAGGCCAGAGGGAAGAGTACGGATAATGACGGGCAAAGAGTTTACGAATTTTTGTTACGGGTGCGACAAGCCAGGACATACAGACGCGGAATGCCGGGTAAGATTAAGAAAAATTCAGCCGATAGATACAAGAGACTTTAGAGGAAATCATAGGGAAGCTGATGGAGGGTTACGAGAGTGGAGGTGCCCACAATGTAATCTACCAGGGAACTGTGGAGTTCCGTGTACGAGGGTAAAAGACGTTGCTTGTTTCAAGTGTAAGCGGCCGGGACATTACGCGAAAGATTGTCACGCAGGGCCCTGGCACGCATGGAGAAAAGGCAGGGTGCCAGTATCGAGCAAAACCGGTAAAGTGGTGCAGGGAAACTAAGAGGCGGCAAGGCCGCACAGTCGGGCCTTGTTGCGATAGGTAAACCCTCAGTTAGGGTAATCGACTGTGCAACAGAAAATGACGTTTTGGTTTTATACTGCATAGAATTAAAAAGATATTTGAAGTTGCTAATAGACACTGGAGCACAGTTGTGTCTGCTCAAGAGAACGAGTATTCCGATAAATAGTACACTTGCAATTAATGAAGCGGAAAGGCTTCGGCTAAAAGGTGTAACCAGTGAGGCCGTCAGCACAATAGGTACGGTACAGGTACACTTAAGTGTGGACGGTTCTGAGCAAGTAGGGCAAAAATTTCACGTGTACGGGAGAGGATTAGATATTCCGTACGACGGACTGATAGGCAGAAATTTCTTGACAGAGCATAGAGTTAAGTTAGACTATGCAGGTAAAATAGTGAGACTAAAAGGGCGAGATATACCCTTAGTAGTAGAGGAAGAGCCAAAGGGACATGAGAACGAACAAGATTCAGAAGTAGGAGGGGAAATAGGGCCCCGAGAGGAAAAAATAATGTTATTAAAGGTGGAAGGAAATGTAAAAAGGGGAATCGAAAAGGAAATGATTATTCCTAGGCAGGAGATTGCACAAGGGGTACATGTACCTCAAGCGTTAGTAAAAGTGCGAAATGGGAAATGCATAGTAAGTGCATTAAACTTGTCAGAAAACAGAGTGCAGTTAGGAAACGTCAGGTTAATGACGGAAGAATTAGAAAAAGTAGGGAAAATACGCGAAGTAAAATGTTGTACTAATGTCATAGGAAAGACAGAAAGTCGTACTAGTGTGTTGCGAAGGCAATTAAGAATGGACCATTTGAACGCTGAAGAGAAAAGCGCTCTAGCAGAGGTTTGCGCGAAATACGGAGATGTATTTCATCTACCAGGGGACAACCTGTCCTATACTTCCGCAGTGAAGCACAGAATACCGATTGCACCGGAACACGCGGGAAAGGTAGTAAACGCTAGACCGTACAGGATCCCGGAAGCGCAAAAGGAAGTGCTAAGGGAGCAAATAGAGCAGATGCTAAGAGATGACATAATTGTCGAGAGTAAGAGCGCTTGGAACGCACCGTTACTGTTAGTTCCAAAGAAGCTAGACGCTAGTGGCAAACAGAAATGGAGAATCGTAGTGGACTACAGACGATTAAATGATATCACTGTAGGCGATGCATTTCCACTACCGAATATCTCCGAGATACTGGATCAGTTAGGGCAAGCTAAGTACTTCTCGACGCTTGACCTCGCAAGCGGGTACAATCAAATATTGACGGACGAGAAGGACAGAGAGAAAACGGCATTTAGCTCAAACTATCAGCATTACGAATACAAACGAATGCCGATGGGACTGAAGGGAGCCCCAGGATGTTTTCAGAGACTGATGAATACAGTCTTGGCAGGTTTACAAGGAGTGAAATGCTTTGTATATCTAGACGACATAGTATGCTATGGGAAAAACCTGCAGTAGCATAACGAAAAGCTCCGGGAAATATTTGACAGGTTGCGAGAGCACAATTTGAAGCTGCAACCAGACAAGTGTGAATTCCTGAGGAAGGAAGTAATCTTCCTAGGTCATTGCATCACTGACAAAGGAATATCACCAGATATGGCGAAGGTGGAGAAGGTGAAGTTCTTCCCACAGCCAAAGACAACTAAGGAACTAAAAGGGTTTCTCGGATTGATAGGTTACTACCGCCGTTTCATTGCTAACTTCAGCAAGATTGCCAAACCTCTCCATGAGCCCTTAAAAAAGGGAGTGGAGTACCGATGGAGCGAACGTCAGAACAATGCGTTCGAAGAACTAAAAGAGAAATTAATAAACCCTCCGTTACTTCAGTACCCTGACTTTACGAAACCGTTCATCATTACAACGGATGCGAGTAACGCAGCCTTGGGTGCAGTGTTATCGCAAGGTAAGAAGATTGGCGAAGACTTGCCCATCGCATATGCATCCAGAGCATTGAACAAAGCCGAACTAAATTATAGCACAACGGAAAAAGAGTTGTTGGCTATAGTTTACGCAGTAAAACAGTTCAGACCATATGTATATGGCAGAAAGTTCACTGTGGTGACAGACCATAAGCCACTAACGTGGATATTTAGTGTCAAAGATCCGAGTTCGAGACTCCTGAAGTGGAGACTGAAACTCGAGGAGTATGATTATGAAGTAATATACAAGCCAGGAAAGTTAAATAGTAATGCGGATGCGCTGAGTAGAATAAGGCATGAAGGGAAGGAAGAGATAGATGCGAAGCAGAAGGTGGAGACAGAGATCTCGGCAGCAAAAGCAAATGGGGAAGAAAGTTCCGTAAACGTGCGGCAAGAACAAGTGTCGAGTGAAATAGAACAGGAAACGGATAGTGGTGAGGAAATTAGTCTCGAAGAAAAAGAAAATATACTAAAGGAAATGCATGACAATCCCTTGGGAGGTCACCAAGGAGTGCACAGGACACTCGAAAGAATTAAAGCATACAAGCAGTGGCGCGGAATGAAGCGTGACATTGAAAATTACATTAGGAAATGCCCATCGTGTCAAAAGAATAAAAACACGCAAATGAAAACTAGGATGCCCTTAGAAATTACAGACACAGCAGAAACAGTATTCGGAAAGTGTGCGATGGATATAGTGGGTCCACTAGATGTATCTAATACAGGAAAAAGGTACATGTTAACATTCCAAGACGATCTGAGTAAATTTACCTTAGCAATCCCAATTGACAAACAAGATGCCGAAACAGTAGCTGAGGCATTTGTGGAAAACGTAGTATTAAGGTATGGAATTCCATCAGTATTATTAACAGATCAAGGGTCTAACTTTCTGAGTGATGTATTTAAAAGTGTATGTAAATTGTTGAAGGTAAAGCGTATAAATACTACAGCGTACCACCCTGAATCAAATGGTGCACTAGAAAGAAGTCATAGAACTATTGTAGAGTATCTCAGACACTTTGTAACAGGAGATCAAAGTTCTTGGGACAAATGGGTACCGTATGCAATTTTTGTGTTCAACACTAGACCACACAGCAGCACAGGATACACACCATTTGAATTACTATACTGAAGAAAGGTTAACATACCAGGAGTACTGCAGCAAGAAACACAGCAGGTAAGTTACAATTATGAAATGTATGTAAATAAACTAAGAGCGAGAATGCAGGAAGCCCACAGAGTGGCCAGAGACTCGGTTATAAGAAGTAAGAAAATCAGTAAGGAACAGTATGACATGAAACAAAATCCAAAAAACTTCAAGGTAGGAGATAAAGTATTACTGCACGATGAGTCGGTGAGACGGGGTAGATCTCGGAAATTAGATTCACAATGGAAAGGTCCATTTGAAGTAGTAAAAGTGGAAGGTCCTAACGTAGTAATAAAAGTTAAAAGAAATAAGGAAACAAAAGTACATGCCAACAGGCTGAAACAATTCCTTTAAATTTCAGGTATGGCACTCAAGTGGCAGGTCGTGAAATTCGTCATAGTGATAACAGCATACTACATCACTGCATCAGAGCATGCAACAAATGAGTACCAAGTGACGCCATTTCCGAGTTCATCAGGACTATATTACGATAATAGAGGACAGGTAGAAATATACAGTACCACATGGAGAATAGTCACATACGTAAATCTAGATATAATAACAGAAAGGTTTCAGAATACAGAGAGGTATGGTGGGGCAGCGGTACAAAGGTGCCGAGAAACACTAACACAATTAAATGTAGGATTAATAGAATGCAGGGTACTAGACCAACAAGTAACCCATCATGTGGAAAAAATCACAGGATTGGAACTTTTAGTACTTCAGCTAACGAAACACGAGACCAGAAGGAAGAGAGGAGTATTCAACTTCGTCGGGCAGGTAAGTAAAATACTGTTCGGGACGTTGGACGAAGCAGATGCAGCATACTATAAGGAAAGAATAGACGCTATGGAGAAAAACTCAGAAGGGTTGTTGAGGTTAACAAAGGAACAGGTGGCAGTGGTAAGAGCCACACTGGCGGGAGTAAACAGGACGGTATATACACTAGAGTCAAATGAGCACGTTCTGAAGACAGGTATGCAAAGACTAGAACGATTCATGAAGGAATACGTGAAGGAAACCGCTATAGGGTTTAAACGTGTAGCGTCCTTCGCCACAGTAACAGAGCAAGTATTACAACTATCGGCAGTGTTTGGTCAGATCGAAGAGGAATATGAACAAATGATAAATGCCATTGTAAATGCTCAGAAGGGAATACTA
Organism: Schistocerca gregaria; assembly: GCF_023897955.1. Taxonomy (NCBI): domain Eukaryota; kingdom Metazoa; phylum Arthropoda; class Insecta; order Orthoptera; family Acrididae; genus Schistocerca; species Schistocerca gregaria. Next base: position 128,668,119 of record NC_064921.1, on the reverse strand, counting down.
TAGCCTCATATAATTAATCCAGTCCAAATTGTAAAATACCTAAGTTTAATACGGGAAGAACTAAAAGATGTAAAGTTTCCTGTTCCTCTTACGGAGTCCTCAGGTTATCTATTGTTAAGAATAATTGATTTAGATGTTTTCATCTCGGGTAGCATACTAGGATATGTAATTAACATTCCATTAATAAATAATAACAATTTCAATTTGTATAGAGTACTCCCACTACCAAAAGAAATTCCAAACATGAAAGGTAAATATGTGTACATACAGCCAGAGAAAGAATTCTTACTAAAGATGAATCCAAAAGGCAGTACGCGAAACTTTCTGCGGAGGAACTAAAATGCAAGGAGCTAAGTAAAAATAGGAGACTGTGCAAACAAGCATTCGCCTTGCTGTCAACATTCGACCACGAAGAGTGCGAAGCCAAATTGTTGCAACCGGTAAGAGAAATTCCGGAAGATTGTGTGCGAAAAATAGTCGCACTGAATCAGAGCCTTTGGACTCATCTAAACAGTAACGAATGGCTATATGTAGCACCGAAGGAAGAAGGCTTAACAGTATTGTGTGGAAGGGAACCACCAAAGGACCTAGTAATAAAAGGGGTAGGAAAAATTAGTTTTTACAGTAAATGTGAGGGGTATGGCACTAGAGTGTTCATACAAACAGTTAGAGTGATTCAGAGTAATGTGACGAAGAAAGACATAGTTCCGCAGATCAATCTAGAATTCGATTGTTGCGTGGTAAACAAGGAAAAAAGGAATGTCTCAACGTTAGCATTAGATTGGCCATTGGACCAGGTAATAACACAGTTAGACGACTTGAAAGTCGCAGGAAAAAGACTGGATGATGTCCAGAACATGGTAGAGAGACAACAGGAGGAAATGAAGTACTCCAGGTACTTCACACATTACTCCATAACTACGTATGTAGCCATATCAATAGTTATTCTAATCATAATAACATGCTGTTGTAAAAACTGTAAATGTTGTAAAGACTGTTTTAAAAGTATATGGAAATATTTTGAAGACAGTGATTGTTGTGGAAAAGTATGTATAAGAAATACCATAGTGAACCAATACCCAGAGACTAGTTCAGCTAGAAGACACAGTAATAAAGAAACTGAAGAGATAGTAATTTATGAAAGATGTGGAAAAGACCAAGGTGATACGGTCGCTTTCAGAAACAGACGTTAAATAACTGTATTTGAAATATGTAATTGAAATGTAACTGTATTTGAAATGTGTAATTGAAATGTAACTGTATTTGAAATGTAATTCCAATTGAAATGTGAATGTATGTATCAATGAAAGTGTCTTTTGATTTTAATGCAAATGCTTTTGACATAACTGAATGTTAGGCATGTATAATGTAATTGTATTATTGTGTGTTTAATGAATTTGACTTTACTGAATGAAAATGAAAAATATAACATATCAGATGCTAATGTAATAAACAAATCTGTAGAGCATGTAATGGAAAAAAAAAATAAAAGAGTCACAATTGACGCTACTCTGAGGAGTAACGCCAATTTCCCTGGCGGGGGAGGTGTTGTAACCGCAGAAAAGCCAAGTCTAAATGCAGTTGTTCTCAGACGATACACCAGAAATCATATGGGGAGATAGAGTTAACAGGGGACGCCAGGCGTGTCAGAGGGGTCACAAAAGATAACGACGCAGCCAGATAGCCGAGGCGGCGGTCCAAGCGGCCAGGCAGCTGCGCGTGATAAGCAAGGAAGCAGACTCAGCTATTAAGATAAACAGGGCGCTCTGGGCAGGTCCCTTAATAAACAATAACTTGCAGTATCAACACTCTTGGCTAGAGGGAGAAGTCTGGGAGCGGAGAGAGAAAGAAAGAGCGCCCTAGGTGCGGACCGCACTACGTCATGAGGAGCCAATGAAGGGCTCAGGACGCAGTGCGTGACCATATAGGGAGAGGCCCCTCTACCCCTCCACCCAGCTTCTGAAGAAAAGTACTGAAGTTAATACTAAAACAATCCCTAATAAGGGAAAGTTGCACTCGACGCTACGTGATGCCAAGCGCTGGCGGGGTCCAAGGGGAAGAGCTAACAAAACTCGGAGGCACGCCGCTCCGGGGATCTCTCTCTCTCGGGTTTAGGCAGCGACGGGAGTCAGCGTGAGTAGCAGCCGACTTGGGCTGAGGGCGGGCTGCAGGCAGACAGTTGGAGATAGTCGCCGATGAGCGTTTAGGCAGCGACCGCGGGACTCTGACGTAGGGTGCTAGTGTGGGCAGCAAAGTGCTGGAAAGTGCTATCAGGCAGCCAGAACGGTGGAAGTCAGTCACCGTCTCTGTAATGGGCTTGGCTATTCTGTAGGTACAATCACTACGCAGTTAGGGTGATCTGTATTCTTTATGAATAAATTAGAACTTTTATAACGTCCATACGAGTTTACTTCTACCAACATCCTAGCCTTGTACCTTCACACCAGGGAATTTAACATCTTAGCCAGATCAAAAGTCTCCCTCTCAATTAGGTCAACCGGCTAATTCCCGTTTACGAACCGTGTCGTTCAATCCCTCGCAAAACCCACGCTTGGGACGCGACACATGATCCAATGTTCCGCAACAGATCGGAGTGTCTCAGGTGTCACGTTCAAAATGCGTTGCGCAACGCGTGCCTTCAGTTCAGCTATCTTCGCAGTTGGAGCACTGATCATAACATCCTCCAGATAACCACACAGCCAGAAGTCACACGGATTCAGATCACGTGATCTGAACGAACAGGCTAACATCTTCCAGATAACTCCACAGCCAGAATTCACACAAATTCAGATCAGATGATCTGAACGGGCAGGCTGTAAGAAAATGGCGGCTGATAATTCTAGCATTTCCGAAATGCCCTGTAGCAGCCTCGTCCCGGGCTTGCCAATGTGCGGAGGAGCGCCATCTTGCATTAAAATGGTCTTACCGACGCATCCATGTTGTTGAAGGATTGGAATGACTTTGGTGCTCAAAAGATTCTCATAGAGTTTTCCAGCGGCGGTATAGGTAACAAGACCCACAGCACTCATCTCCTTGATTAAATACAGTCCTGCAATAAACTGTGCCGTCAACCCGCACCACATAGCCAGCTTTGCAGCATGATGTGGTACCAGTCGATATGCGTCCGGATTTCCCGTTGCCAATATTCTGCAATTCTGCATACTGACATGTCTGTCCACAGAATTTCCCATATCCATTCATTGTCCACTTGCATGTGAACAATAAGTTCTAGAGAGAACGTCTGGCAGTCTGCAGGAAGCAGTTTCTGAACTTGGTTGATTTTTGTATGGATAGCAGTGCAGGATGTTTCGTAGGATTTCATGAACCGTGCTTGCAGGCATGTCCAACATTCGGCCAAATACCTGCGCACTGCATGTTTGCACACCACCACTCGACGCCTCATCCTATGGCCACTTCTTCCACAGACGTCAAGTCAACTGCTGTCTTCCATCTCCACAGTGCACTTCAAAAGAACCTGTTTCTTCGAATTTTGTATTTTTCTCCAGACCCTTAACAGACATCAAATCACCGTCATTTTCATACCCGTGAGTGTCCGGAACTGATGCAGGGCTACTAGAGCACAGTGACCGCTCTTGTAATAGAGTTTTACCAGCAGCGCGCGATCTTTCGTGGACAGTCATGTTGGGTATCCCGGGCACAAACTGAGGGATAGCCGTATTCCACGAGTTTCTTGGTTTGCTTACGCTGACGCTTACAGCCGCATCGGTTGGTCTAATTCTTTGTTAAACTTTATTTTTGCTTCATGACGCTTCTCCCCGCACCAGTAATATGCTGTTCAGGTTTATTGTCATTATGAGCAATGGTTCTCTTTTTACAACATTTTGAAACCAAAACGTTAATTATATATACATTGTACCCAGGAAAGAAGTCGAAGTTTTCTGACAAACTTTCAGGAGTCGTTCAGTGTATTTTCCGAGTATTTTGGAATAAGAAATGCGTGGTCTACTTTGACTCATTACATAGTAATAATGACAATTGGTTTGAATTGTTACCCCAGCTGATTTTTTTGTGAAAATACCATCACACCATTGAAAAAGTCTGTAATATGCAATTACCGAAACGTACACCTCCAAATACAGAGCAATGAAACAACCCTCCCCACGAATGTACTGTGAAATGGTTGTCATTGCAGCATTTTCGTCCCGCTCTGCCTTTGTATTCAGCGAACAAATATACCAGTTGTATATCGGCCAACACCCCATCCATACTGCCGTATATAACTGCTATCGTACAATAGTCATTGAGCGGTACTGAATCGAAGTTTGAGGGCAGTAAACTTGGCACTACTGTTGTCGAGGATGGCCTTTTTTGTTGTCTGAGCTAGAGCTTAAGCGGCTGAGTGATAGCGTGGAGGCGGCAGCGCTCAAGATCGGTCTTCTTGTGAATGAACTGAAGATCGACCCTGACGTGATGAGCAGGGCTTTCAAGGGAGCAACACCAGCCACTGGTAATCAGAACCCCATCGTTCATAATTATACATATCTAGAGGGGAGGAGAGGTAGTCTTTACAAGAGGACGCAACGCGTGACGCAGAATACAAAACTTGGACCGAAACAGCAAACCGATCGTACTTCATTCTGACAAGCGAATATTTTCGAGTGTAAATTGGCTATTTCTATGAAACTTGGCGGGTATGTAGATGGTCAGAACAATGAAATATGCATTTTGTTCGTTTCTGCCCAATACCAATTTTAAGAGGGAAAACACACCCCAAAACGTAATTTGGCGTATTAAACTTAGAGGAAATATCTTAGAAACTTTCTTATTTATAAAATGAGTTGAAATGTAATTAACGTTCTTGAAAACTGCATCGTCTGTATTCGTAATAACACGGAATTTTACAAATCATCCCATTATCATTAATTAATTTTGAAAAATGAAGTGTTTTGTACAATTAAATTAAAAAAGTGTCACGCCACAACCAACCATCCCTGATAAAGTTGGTTTCTGAAATACTATTTTTGAAAATAAGCTGCACACAATGTGCTGTCAGAATATTTTCAACATACCTAATTATGATATCTAATCGTTCATTGTTACTCCTATCATTTATTTTACTTATTTGAATTATTTTTTTATGCTTACATTCACGTTTTTTCGTTTTCTAGTTTACCATTTCACATTCGTGTATTTTCTTGATTGAAAATAACAAGTCATTCATTATTATGATACAATATCATTACAATAACGATAAACTGTGAAAAATACTTCACCCAAACCTTGTTTCACACCAGCGCATAAAAGAACGAAATTTCTTCATGTAAGGCACACTATGGACAACACAATACCAAACAAACTTCATTAGGATTTCAAATTGTGACTGTTCATCCTCTAAAGACGATTTTTTCACACTGATCACCTCTCTTTTAATAGTTTAAAAAGAAACTTATGGAGAACTTGGTCCGAGAATTCGAGAATGTTGTTTTCAAGCCCCAGATCTTCTTGTGGCGGATTGAAACCCGTTAAACTGACTCTAACCACGAAAAAACATATTTGAGAGAAGTTTACTTTCTAGTGCGGGAGAAAAATCTGTATTATTGTTAGATTCCTGGGATGGTCAAAGTAAAAGAATCGTTTTGAGCGTCGTAGCTGAGGACGAAGCACTTGTTCATCCGATGGCCCCAAAGGCTCGACGGGACAGGTACCACCATTGGACGCGTCTGGCATTCGATGTTGAAGAACTTTCTGACAAGATTTTCATATCTAGTTTTGCTGAATGATCCGGTTGTTAATATCCTCTTGAGATACAGTATAACGAAGCTTGAGTCACTAGTATCTAATAAAATCTCTTCACCAAAGCTTTCAATTGTATTGAAATATGCCGGATACGAGTTAGCATGTGTGGAGGACCACCCGCTACAATATGAAATCGTGCTATATTTTCTTTTATGTTGTCCGTCCTGCATATTACGTGAAGGAATTGCATTCATTTTATGGACATAGTGCGAAAAAAAAGTTATTTTTAACCATTTCTGTACAAGTTGTCACTATTGAAACGATCGTGCTTCAAAATAATAAGTTACTTATTATTTTAAATTAACAAAATATACGTATGTGAAACGGTAAACCGAGAAACAAAAACATGAACTTAAAACATAGTACGAGTAGCAGCTTAAAGCATAGAAAAAAATATGTAAGGTAAATAATTAAAATATTCTACATACGCGCCAAATTTCATCAAGATAGTTTATGTACAATTGGGAATGTTCCCTTGTGAGTCACCTTATAAAAAATTACAGTCTCTCAAGGAACTGCAAACTTCAGCTGTGCAAAGCACAGATCTAACCGGTACGACTATATGGTTGTGAAACTTGGACTGTTCGGAAAAAAGACTAAAGTAATCTACTCCTTTTCGAAAGGCATATCTTAAGGAATATCTGTGGTGCAGTACTGTACGAGATAACTAGGCAATGGAGCATCCGGCACAATTTTGAAGTGGATGAAATCTACAAGAAACCAAATACTGTAGGGCTGATGCGAACCAAACGGCCAGAATGATGAGGGTATTTTGCTTCCAGATCTATGGATTTTACGCCCAACAGAAGAATGCCCTAAACAGTCAGGAGAAAAGATGGAGAGATGGAATAGATAAGGATTTGCTGCAGATTGGTTGTAGAAAGCAGGAAACAAAATTCTGTGAAAGAGGAGCGCGTGGTCCTTTGGGTCTTATCGCGTAAAGTAAATAAATGAGTAAGTAGGTACTGTTGTCAATGGCACTTACCGTGAGTAAATGAATAAGTTCGTTAACAAACAAGTCTCATAGCGCGTATCACCGTTATTTGCATTGTAGTGCAGATATTTTCAATGCAATGCAAATACGAAGATAAATCGGGGTAAGAAATCAAATGAAATGCAATTCGGTAACAATCAACCGTGGTGTTGTGACCAGTCGAAACTAGTCATCTGGCCATAATTGTGGGCTTCTTGATTGGTGTGAGAGGTAGCTCATGGGAACTGCAACATGTAAAATATTAGTTCAACTTACGACAAGGATTGTGGTATCACCGCAGTCAGTGATTGCAGACCGACCGCCGCCACACGGCAGGTCTAGAGAGACTTCCTAGCACTCGCCCCAGTTGTACAGCCGACTTTGCTAGCGATGGTTCAATGTCTACATACGCTCTCATTTGCAGAGACGACAGTTTAGCACAGCCATCAGCTACGTCATTTGCTACAACCTAACAAGGCGCCATATTCAATTACTATTCGGAACAGATAATGTTGTGAATAATGTACCGTCAAGAGCGACGCACATCATTAATGGATTAAAGTTAATTTTTTTTTCTACTGACTGGTTTGATGGTCCCCGCCACGAATTCCTTTCCTGTGCTAACCTCTTCATCTCAGAGTAGCACTTGCAACCTACGTCCTCAATTATTTGCTTGACGTATTCCAATCTCTGTCTTCCTCTACAGTTTTTGCCCTCTACAGCTCCCTCTAGTACCATGGAAGACATTCCCTCATGTCTTAGCAGATGTCCTATCATTCTGTCCCTTCTCCTTATCAGTGTTTTCCACATATCCCTTTCCTCTCCGATTCTGCGTAGAACCTCCTCATTCCTTACCTTATCAGTCCACCTAATTTTCATCATTCGTCTACAGCACCACATCTCAAATGCTTCGATTATCTTCTGTTCCGGTTTTCCCACAGTCCATGTTTCACTACCATACAATGCTGTACTCCAGACGTACATCCTCAGAAATTTCTTCCTCAAATTAAGGACGGTATTTGGTATTAGTAGACCTCTCTTGGCCAGAAATGCCTTTTTTGCCATAGCGAGTCTGCTTTTGATGTCCTCCTTGCTCCGTCCTTCTTTGGTTATTTTACTGCCTAGGTAGCAGAATTCCTTAACTTCATTGACTTCGTGACCATCAATCCTGATGTTAAGTTTCTCGCTGTTCTCACTTCTACTACTTCTCATTACCTTCGTCTTCCTCCGATTTACTCTCAAACTATACTGTGTACTTATTAGACTGTTCATTCCGTTCAGCAGATCATTTAATTCTTCTTCACTTTCACTCAAGATAGCAATGTCATCAGCGTATCGTATCATTGATATCCTTTCACCTTGTGTTTTAATCCCACTCCCGAACCTCTCTTTTATTTCCGTCATTGCTTCCTCGATGTAAAGATTGAAGAGTAGGGGCGAAAGGCTACAGACTTGTCTTACTCGCTTCTTAATACGAGCACTTCGTTCTTGATCGTCCACTCTTATTATGCCCTCTTGGTTGTTGTACATCTTGTATATGACCCGTCTCTCCCTATCGCTTACCCCTATTTTTTTCAGAATCTTGAACAGCTTGCACCAATTTATATTGTCGAACGCTTTTTCCAGGTCGACAAGTCCTATGCACGTGTCTTGATTTTTCTTTAGCCTTGCTTCCATTATCAGCCGTGACGTCAGAATTGCCTCTCTCGTGCCTTTACTTTTCTTAAAGCCAAAGTGATCGTCACCTAGCGCATTCTCAATTTTCTTTTCCATTCTTCTCTATATTATTCTTGTAAGCAGTATCGATGCATGAGCTGTTAAGCTGATTGTACGATAATTCTCGCACTTGTCAGCTCTTGCCGTCTTCGGAACTGTGTGGATGATGCTTTTACGAAAGTCAGATGGTATGTCGCCAGATTCATATATTCTACACACCAACGTGAATAGTCGTTTAGTTGCTACTTCCCCTGATGATTTTAAAAATTCTAATGGAATGTTATCTATCCCTTCTGCCTTATTTGACTGTAAGCCCTCCAAAGCTCTTTTAAATTCCGATTCCAATACTGGATCCCCTATCTCTTCTAAATCGACTGCTGTTTCTTCTTCTATCACATCAGACAAATCTTCACCCTAATAGAGGCTTTCAATGTATTCTTTCCACCTATCTGCTCTCTCCTCTGCATTTAACAGTGGATTTCGCGTTGCACTCGTAATGTTACCACCGTTGCTTTTAATGTCACCAAAGGCTGTTTTGACTTTCCTGTATGCTGATTCTGTCCTTCCGACAATCATATCTTTTTGGATGTCTTCACATTTTTCCTGCAGCCATTTCCCTGTACTTCCTATTTATTTCATTCCTCAGCGACTTGTATTTCTGTATTCCTGATTTTCCCGGAACATGTTTCTACTTCCTCCTTTCATCAATCAACTGAAGTATTTCTTGTGTTACCCATGGTTTTTTCGCAGCTACCTTCTTTGTACCTATGTTTTCCTTCCCAACTTCTGTGATGGCCCTTTTTAGAGACGTCCATTCGTCTTCACCTGTGTTACCTACTGCGCTATTCCTAATTGCTGTATCTATAGCGTTAGAGAACTTCAAACGTATCTCGTCATTCCTTAGAACTTCCGTATCCCACTTCTTAGCGTATTGATTCTTCCTGACTAACGTCTTGAACTTCAGGATACTCTTCATCACTACTATATTGTGATCTAAGTTTATATCTGCTCCTGGGTACGTCTTACAATCCAGTATCTGATTTCGGAATCTCTGTCTGACCATGATGTAATCTAATTGAAATCTTTCCGTATCTCCCGGCTTTTTCCAAGTATACCTCTTCCTCTTGTGATTCTTGAACAGGGTATTCACTATTACTAGCTGAAACTTGTTACAGAACTCAATTAGTCTTTCTCCTCTTTCATTCCTTGTCCCAAGCCCTTATTCTCCTGTAACCTTTTCTTCTACTCCTTCCCCTATAACTGCATTCCAGTCGCCCATGAATATTAGATTTTCGTCCCCCTTTACATACTGCATTACCCTTTCAGTATCCTCATACACTCTCTCTATCTGTTCATCTTCAACTTGCGACGTCGGCATGTATACCTGAACTATCGTTGTCGGTGTTGGTCTGCTTTCGATTCTGATTAGAACAACCCGGTCACTGAACTGTTCACAGTAACACACCCTCCTACCTTCCTATTCATAACGAACCCTACACCTGTTATACCACTTTCTGCTGCTGTTGTTATTACCCGATACTCATCTGACCAAAAATCCTTGTCTTCCTTCCACTTCACTTCACTGATCCCTACTATATCTAGATTGAGCCTTTGCATTTCCCTTTTCAGATTTTCTAGTTTCCCTACCACGTTCAAGCTTTTGACATTCCACGCCCCGACACGTAGAACATTATCCTTTCGTTGATTATTCAATCTCTTTCTCATGGTAACCTTCCCTTGGCACTCCCGGAGATCCGAATGGGGGACTATTCCGGAATCTTTTGCCAATGGAGAGATCATAATGACACTTCTCCAACTACAGGCCACATGTCCTGTGGATACACGTTACGTGTCTTTAATTCAGTTGTTTCCATTGCCTTCTGCATCCTCATGTCGTTGATCATTGCTGATTCTCCCACCTTTAGGGGCAGTTTCCCACCCCTAAGACAAGAGAGTGCCCTGAACCTCTATCCGTTCCTCCGCCCTCTTTGACAAGGCCGTTGGCAGATTGAGGCTGACTTCTTATGCCGGAAGTCTTCGGCAGCCAATGCTGATTATTTATCAAAATTTAGGCAGTGGCGGGGATCCAACCCGGGACCGAGGACGTTCTGATTATGAATCAAAGACGCTACCCCTAGACCACGGCAAAGGCGTAATCATCAACAATGATTTGAATGAGGTCGTGTTATAGGACTGCGAGAAGCTGCACGTTTCTTCTGAGGTATTGCAGAAAGGCTTGACAGTAATATAGCCATTGTATATTATTGCTAGCAGCGGTGGATATGAGAATGTACGGTCGCAAGATAACCGGGCCCTGGACGGTCACACAACACTTCCGCGAGGGAAGACCATCGTGTTCGGCATATGGCCCTGGTGGATCACACTGCATCTGCAACAGCAATTTGAGCAATAGTTGGCTCCACAATGAACTGTTACAGACTGGTTATTTCAAGGACAGCTCCCAGCCAGACGCCTTGTAACGTGCATTCCATTGACCCCAACCCACCGCCATTAGCGACAGCAGTGCTGTCGAGCGAGAGCTCTTTGGAGGTCAGGATGGAGGTTGCAGTTTCTGATGAAAGCTGGTTCTGCCTAGGTGATGGCCGCGTGTTGGTTAGAAGGAGGCCAATTGTGGGCCTATTTGTAGACCCGCTGAACTTACACATGGACGTTTTGTCTGGGGTACGATTTCGTATGACAGGAGCAGCGCTCTTGTGGTTCTCCCACGCACCCTGACTGCAAAACTGTATATCAGTCTGGTGATTCGACCTGTTGGGCTTCCATTCATGAACAGAATACCAGGGCATGTTTTCCAGCAGGATAACGCTCGCCCACATACCGCTGTTGTAATACAGTACGTTCTACAGGTATCGACATGTCGTCTTGGGCTACTCAGCTAACATTTCTGTCTCCAGTCGAGCACATATTGGATGTTATTCAACAATTCAACGACAGCACCATCGCCTCTCACATCTAGCATTAACCGTCCTGTATTGACCGACCAAGTGCAACGGGCATGGAACTCCACCCCATAAACTGACATCCGAACCTCTACAACACAGTGCATGCACGTTTGCATGCTTGCATTCAACGTTCTGGCGGTGCACTGGTTATTAATGCACCACATTTCTAATCGCTTATCGCGCACTTACATTACTCTGTGATCTTGCACTGTTAACCACTTACGTTTTGTAAAACCTCCGTTTTTATCCCGACCTGATCTGATCGAATAACACCCCAATATTTATTATTAACATGACCGTGAACCTAATGGGGCTGATAATCGAAACTGACTACTACGGAAGTTGTTACTTTTCAGTTCGTCCTGTTGAATACTATAATACTGAATGTATGGTAATAAGGAGCACCAACACAATTTTACTAATTACGAACTTATTTCCTTCTCAATACACAAAAAGGAGACAGTCACTGTCTTCCTCATACATATCTAGTTACGGCTAATCTCAGGACAGGCTTTCTTCATTTGCCATTATCGTCACACGCTAATCCATCATTGCATCCAACACTGCAAGCCAGGGCTAGGCCGGCGCGGTAGACGCGAAACTAAATATCGGCACTAGTAACGTCACTTTCCCGGTATTTATTTATTATTTAGAGGTCTAACCACGGCGATGGTGACACCCTTCTCGGTTAAAAACCGTGTATTCCAATAATGGTCTCTACACGCTCACCATTCCCGCCAAACCACTCTGGCGCATCTCAACACTCGCTCTGGCAACACGTCCCGATCGATTGTTCGCCGTATCGACTTGTGCCGAGTGCAAAGTTAAAGTAAGGGCCTACGGACCCCGTACAGTTTCCAAATGAGATTTTCACTCTGCAGCGGAGTCTAGGAGACGAGGTAGTGGCAGAAGTAAAGCTGTGAGGACGGGGCGTGTGTCGTGCTGGGGCAGCTCAGTTGGTATGCGCAAGTACAACAAAATGTATGCCAGCAAAGGTTGTAAGTTTGACATTGCAAAAAAAATAATAAAAAAATAAAAAAGGGTAGCACTGAAGTCTCAGTCTGAGCTTCAAACAAAAAATAAAATAAAAAAGGAAATAAAAAGTTGGTAGAGCACTTGCCCACGAAAGGTAAACGTCACGAGTTCGAGTCTCGACCCAGCACACAGTTTTAATCTGCCAGGAATTTTCAACCACTTATGTTGCCTGGAATTTCATTACGCTGCATTTTTTTTTATGCTATGATTTTTCTTCCGTCAGTGTATTTTCTGCAACTGGTAAGAAGACGTTTCGGATGCAATACTGAAAATTGTTATCTTGCATTTCTCCAGGTTACAAGACTTTTTCGACTAAACAAGATTTTTTTAATGTTTTGACCCTAATTTGCCTTGAAGTTCCTGAAGACGGATATACAGCTGCGGAAACTGTAATCCAATGATACCACTGCGAATGTTGTATACGGAAGTGTCAAAGCCTGCATCAAATGCGCGAGTGGCTACGTCTTATTTTCTCTCGGACTGATAAAGTACATCCTACAGGCAGTTCTTGCACGAAACCTTACTGGTGGGTTTCATACACAGTTTTTTAGGGAACAGTTAGAAGGTTCGTCTTCACGTCATGTATATAGTATTACACATTAATGGCATATCTTCTACACGTTTGCTTCATATAAAACTTGTACTTTTGTGACTCCCTTTTCCTTACAATTTCCTGAATCTGTTCAATGAGGTCGAAGAAGACTGCAAGTCAGTACTGTTCGTCTATCGATTCAGATGGCTCAGCCTCTTAGACCATCCCCAGTAATGGTGAATTGACACTCACAAGCAGTTCTAAATTTTTCGAGCAGGTTTCGTTTCACACTTATATGAGTTTCATTTCGTCACATATATGGTACTGTGTGTAAATCTTTCTTACATTTACACAATTCATGTTCAGATTTTATGACTTGAAACCGGCGTTGCACACTGCTTAAATTTGTGTTCTCTCCCTCCTGTGTGTAACCAACAAATTTACAGCCTTTTCTTTGTCAATGAAAGCTTTACTGTACATTTTTTATGGGGTTAGGGAGGTACTGTCGTCACTGAAACCGCAACTCTGGATCATCAGAGTTATTTCCTGATTCTCCTAATGTTACAGCATTTTCTAACGAAACGTTGACATAATCCGAATGAATGTCCAAGAAATTAACTATCAAAATAACACTTAAGTTACTAAGCTGAAAATATTAAATGCATTCCACAATATTGTGTGATCCTGGAACCTGCAATTGCTATTAGCAAAGCAAGAAAACAGAAAGAGAATTATTGCTGTTTCATCTTTGTTGTTAACACTTAGCGGTACTGCAAAGATTGGTTGATTTGGGGGGGGGGGGGGGAGGAGGGGACGAAAAAGCTAGGTCATCTGTTGCATACGATTAGGGAAGAATGGGGAAGCAAATCGGCAGTGCTCTTTCAAAGGAACCATTCCCGTATTTGCCTGAAGCGACATAGGGAAATCACAGCAAACGTAAATCAGGATGGCCGCAAGCGGGTTCGAACCGTCATCGTCACAAATACTAATAAAGTGTGCTAACCACTGCTCCACCTCGCTCGGTAATTGTTAATAATTGTGGATACTAAATTCGAACGGATAGTAACTGTGAACATTGAGTCAGAAGAGCTATCAACAGAACCGAAATTCGCTTTACAAAGTACGATCGTGTTGTGCCATATTATCTGATTACCATTGTGCCGTCATCCAGCGACACGTACATCCCGTGTTGTGCGGTAACTGTCTGCTACAGATCAAGAGGTGTGTACATTTCTCCAGCCACTTCGCGAGCTACGAGTTTCAACATTCTTCAAATAATCACCATGTGTCTTAGCAGCTAATTTATTGATAGAGTGTTTAGTTCGGTGTCTTCTTCCTGTACAACAAATTGTACCAAAAACTATTGATTCTCTTAACAACATCAATAAAGCTTTCCTGTTGACAGTGGCCTCTCATATAAGTAATGCTAGTTTACAGAAGGCTGTTATTATAACATGTTCTATGAATGTCAAATTACATATTAAACAAAGTACGTTAAATTCTATTGCTAGATACTCTGTTGATGCACAAATATAATAGTGGTTGAAATGTTGGTGCAACATTTGACACTATGAAAGAGTTTACAACACAAATGAATTTTATGGAAGTGACATAATAATATTAAGAAACTGAAGAAGCTTATACATCGTACATACTAGTGTGGAAACAATATACAGCAACGAACCAATATTTTCAAATGTATTTCATCGACCTTTAATGGTTTCGGAGGTTTTCAGACTATTCCACAGAGGAAGTTAATTTAAGTTATTACATGAAAGAAGCAACAGGGATAATATTTGTTCTAGAACTTGTATATTCTTCCTATTCCCAAGTCACAAGCTTGGCTGCCAGAAAGGTAACACAGTACTTCACAATAACTTGTATGTTACACAAGAATTATCGGTATACTGTGTTCGATTTTGGACAATGTTGTATCTACATCATTCAACAGCAATACCGATTTGCCTTTATTTTATATTACATAACGTATATACTGTGCATTTCATTTAAACAGGCTATGTCAAATAATGATATTTAACACATTTATGAGATTATTCACATTTGCATTGCTTGTATACACATTTTTTTTCTTCAGTTGACGGTAAATATAAAATTTAAGAGTTATTGTTGTATTGTTTACAGGATAATAATTCTTGTTAAAATTACATAATTGCCATCAGCTGCATATCTTTCCATTCCATAGATCTGTGATATATTGATACAGCCACAGTTTTCATTAAACCACTATGGATAAAACTGGCAGTAATAAAAAAAAATCACAATTTGTCACTGAATTATTTGTAATGGGTGTAAGGGCGTATACATTATTGGTGCCTGAGGACGGTGTACTGAACAAAATTACATCAGTATTTAAGTTATTTGCTAACTAATAATTATAGCAATTACAAGTTGTATGTTTTTAGGTTGGTTAGTACCTCCGGGTACATGTGCAAGAACAAGCCGTTAATTCTTGCTTTCCTCTATTCAGATATTGAAGTGAGGACACTTGGACGCAAAACAGTTAGTCTATATTGACAGGCGTAGTGCACTTAGTAGTTCAGTACAACCATGCTGAAAACATTAGGTCATAAGGTTTAAGTTGTGTTGGTAGGAATCCTGTTCATTGCGAAGAAAAAACATTCTACACACTGGTGTGCCTATATATTGGGGCACCACACATAAAAAATATCTGTACCTACACATGTTACCAACATCTCTAAATTGTTCAGATATACCACAAATTGGGCTACCTGTATCAACCAAACAGTTAACTTCCCACTGATCAATCTTAATCTTAATGTAAGGACACCCAAAATTTGAATCATCTGTTTTTAGACACTTCATGTAAAAGATCACTTTCAATTTCATCAAATGCTACATCCACACAGTTTTACTGGGTTTTATCAACTTCACTGGTATCATATCATTACTTCAGGTACTCATGTTTTCAGATATAGATTGATTTGGATACAAATTTTGACTAACTACAGCATAACCTAGTCCAGAATGCACATTGATCTATGTTACCATCAAACTGGTCCCAAACAAACTTCATTACGTTTTCACCTTTATTCTCCAGATAATTTGCTGTTACTATCTGGATAATTCAGTATACAGTTTCAGTATTCAGTTTATTCACCATTGACCGCTTATAGCAGAATAGGTCTGAACATTGAATATACAATTAACGATAACTTTACTGTAAAGTTTTTACAATTGAATTCCACTTCTTTTAGGAATATTCTTATATACTAATGTCAAAGATTACAGAAAAATATTGTTTTCTTATAAAATGGGTGTTTGAGTAACCAGTCATCAATCTTACATTTGAAAATATTACTTGTCAGTGACTGAGCAGTTGCTGGAATTTTATTGAAGAGCTTTAAAGTCATTATTTTGTGTGAGTTTGCAGTCTTTGTGATTCTGTGTCTTAGTATGGCGAAGTCCAGTTTGCCTCTGGTGTTGTGGGGATGTATGTTCTATCTGGTCTTGAACTCATTTAAGTTGCTTTTGATATAAAACAGTGCTGTGTAGATGTATAGATTCACAACAGGTAATAATATGTCCTTGATAAAGAGGGGGCGGCAGTGTTCCTTAGGCTTAACTTTGCTCATTATTCTGATTACTTTTTCTTTTTTTCTTCCTTTTTTTTATTTCTTTCTCTCCAGACGTTTACTGACAAAGCAAGAATGTCCCCATAACAATATGCACTCAGTTACGTTTTGGAATGTGTCATATTCACATGACTCCATATTGCCTGCAGGAGGTCTTTTGCCTGACTTGGTATGTCTTTTTCATGCACTCTTCATTGTATTTTCTTTTTTGTCTTTTAGCTACCATTACTGGGCTACTCTTGACATTTGTAATTTTTTGCAGATATTCTGAAGATGAGTTTATTCGAAATGCATCAACAAAGTAGTTGCCCTATATATAGTGGCCTCAAAGTATTTATCCACTGACCATGTCAGCATTGTTCAGCACTTTAAATTTCATAAAATGGAAGCATACCTCTTTCATGACTACACGTCACATCTTTCAATAATATAAGATTCATATTTTGCTATAAGCTGTATTAAAAAACAAAGAAAGCTGCTGACTAAGAAGCTGATAGGTTACTGTGTGATTGAGGAAGTGTTTTATGTGCTTACTTTTGAGTTAAACTGGCCCACCTGTGCTCTATCTACAGTGTGTGTTTTGCGCAATCTGGCAGATGACATTCCCATTCGAGTGGCAGCCCCAAGTGGTTTCGACGCACGTCGGGCGCGTGGGAAACCTCGTGGTGATGTGCGTGCCGGGCGAGTTCACCACCATGTCTGGACGACGCATGCGCGATGTCGTGCGGCAGGTGTTCGGCCAGGAAACGACTCCGGTGCTCGCCGGACTATGCAACACGTACAGCAACTACGTCACCACCCCAGAGGAGTACCAGGTGGGTTCGCACAACACGTAATGGCCGCAAGTCGTCAGAGAGTTGTCTGCTGCCACTGCCGGTTACTGATATTTTGTCCTCTGGTGGTGCTAAACTTCAGGCACGGGAGCGGTGCCATTCTGCGGCCGTTGTGATGTAGGGTCCCACCAAGAGTGCAAGCAGAGAACGGGAGCCAAATCTTACCAGAAAATACTGTTTAATAATTAACTGACAGAGGTACATTAGGTACATTAGTTCTCATATCTCATGTGCTAGTATTTTACGCTTATGAAAGAAGCCTTTACCCTATTCAGCAATTGTAAATGCATGCTGTTGTCACAGTATACTGTGTCATTTTGTTTTCGTAACAACTGACCAGATGTCTATGAAAAATATAATAATCGTTGGCACTCTTGGTCCATTTGTAGTTTTCAGGTGTCTAGTGCAAATCCTGTTATTTGATGCCACTTCGCATGACCGGCGCGCCGATGGTAATTAATGATGATGACAACACAACATTCAATCCGCCAGATGAAAGAAGTCTCACTCTGTATGGAAATCGAATCCAGGACTCCCTGATCTAAATGCAGCAACACCAACCAAGGCTTTCCTTTCTTTCTTCATTTTGATCGTTATTATTCTCGGCATTTGTTCTGTGCGGACGTCACATCATATTTGTTCAAACTGATCGTTTAATACCTCACTCAGTTTCTTTTTTTTACATAGGGTAGGCAGCCCTCTGACAGGACACGCCGTGATACTGCGTCGGCACTAGACCCTGAGCAGTAGGTACATGTCTATCACTACATGGTTCCTGTGGCAATAGTGTGCTTGGTCCACACAGCTCTGCCTACACGACTAACACTTCTTCAACTATAAAGTTCTTTGCTGCAGTTTCGGTATGGTATTTTAGGCTCTTAAAAGGGTGGCGAGCAGATGCTGAAGCAATTATGCATGTCTGAAGGCTACCGATTTTTGCTGATTTCTGGAGATTGGGGACAGGAGTTGCACTCTTTGGCTACAGGCTTAAAGTATTTGAAAAATTGTGAAACAAGTCTTATACATGTCATACCATTTCATCTGACTTTTATCTCTTCTCAGGAAAAGCCATAAATGAAAGTTCTGAAATTTACCTTGAAAAATGTTAATCTCATTTTGGTCTCAAGTATAAGAGACCTATTGACACAGCGAAGTTAGTGAAAAATCTGCTTTAAGATTTCAGATGAGCATTTCAGAGCTACCCATTTGGGTATTTTCGAGGTGAAGGATAGCGTAGGCAAGGTTATTCCTGTTGGTTGCAATGGCTGCAGTGATCCATCGGAAACGAATGTGGCTGCAGCAAAACACACGTCAAGCGTGTAAATTTCTTTATTATTCCAAAAAAATGCAACAATTACAGGTGCACGCCCTCATCCAGTGGCATGGCCCGGCGTCAACCGACAACATGTTCTACAGCCTTGGTCATGTGTCCATCTCGCAGCCCATGAAGCAGTTTCATTCCTTGTCAGGGTTGTATCAGATGTAGTAACCTCTCGTTCCTGTCACGTTGCTGGCAAAGCTGATGTGTCCCACGCCCAGAAAGCGTTTGTTGGACGCTGGTTGTAGACGACGATTCGAAGTCCGGTAGTGCTGACATCCCAGCTTTGCTGGACAGATGGTTTTATATAAGATAAAGCAGGTCTTGTTGGGGTTGGCAGTTCATTAAGCCAGGTGTTGACTGAATATTTAGCGAAATGTGCAAATCACCAGCAGAAAGGTCAAGATTAGAGGGTAAATAACCGAAAATTTTACCTTCCGAATTTATCGAGCAATTGTTGAGTTTCAGTAGCAGTAGAGGGACATGATGAAGCACAACTCATCCGGAAAGCATTCCCCGGCTCCTCCGACTTATTACTTTCACCGTTATTCGTACACACCAGCTCCTTCCAAATATCCGCCCCCATGCTAAAATGCGACAGGGTTGTCCTAATTCCACAGTTTCTTCTTTCAGCTATTAATAAGTTTGTGTAGGTCTTCCTTTGAGACTAAAGTAATTGTCACAGAAGAGGGACTCATAACAAGTTGCATTATGTCATTTATAAAACATGAATCCTGTAAATGTGTCAATGTACATGTACAGACGGATTACGTAGTTTATACTGGGTGGTCTATTGACAGTGACCAGGTCAAATATCTCACGAAATAAACATCAAACGAAAAAACTACGAAGAAGAAAACTCGTCTATCTTGAAGGGGGAAACCAGATGGCGCTATGGTTGGCCCGCTATATGGCGCTGCCATAGGTCAAACGGATATCAACTGCGTTTTTTTTTAATGGGAACCCCCATTTTTATTATATATTCGTGTAGTACGTAAAGAATATGAACGTTTTAGTTTGACCACTTTTTTCGGTTTGTGATAGATGGCGCTGTAATAGTCACAGACATATGGCTCACAATTTTAGGAAAACGGTTGGTCACAGGTGGGTTTTTTAAATTAAAACACAGAACATAGGTAAGTTTGAACATTTTATTTCGGTTGTTCCAATGCCATACATGTACCTTTGTGAACTTATCATTTCTAAGAACGCATGCTGTTACAGAGTGATTACCTGTAAATACCACATTAATACAACAAATGCTCAAAATGATGTCCATCAACGTCAATGCATTTATCAATACGTGTAACGACATTCCTCTCAACAGCGAGCAGTTCGCCTTCCGTAATGTTCGCACATGCATTCACAATGCACTGACGCATGCTGTCAGGCGTTGTCGGTGGATCACGATGGCAAATATCCTTCAACTTTGCTCACAGAAAGAAATCCGAGGACGTCAGATCCGGTGAACGGGCGGGCCATTGTATGGTGCTTCGACGACCAGTCCACCTCTCATGAAATATGCCATTCAATACCGCTCAACCGCACGCGAGCTATGTACCGGACATCCATCATGTTAAGTACATCGCCATTCTGTCATGCCGGAAAACACCTTGTAGTAATATCGGTAGAACATTACGCAGGAAATCAGCATACATTGCACCATGTGGATTGCCACCGATAAAATGGGGGCCAATTATTCTTCCTTCCATAATGCTGCACCATACATTAACCCGCCAAGTTCGCTGATGTTCCACTTGTCGCAGCCATCGTGGATTTTCCTTTGCCAAGTAGTGCATATTATAGCGCTTAATAGCCGCTAAATAGAACGCGTGCAAAAAATCTGTCATCGACCTGTAATTTATCTTGTGCCCAGTAGCAGGACTGTACACCATGCGACTCATGGTGAATTGAAATATGGTACTGGTGCAGTCGATGTTAATGTAGCATTCTCAACACCGACGTTTTTCAGATTCCCGATTCTCGCGCAATTTGTCTGCTACTGATGAGCGGATTAGCCGCGACAGCAGCTAAAACACCTACATGGGCCTCATTAGTTGTTGCAGGTGTTGGTTGACGTTTCACATGTGGCCGAACACTTCCTGTTTCCTTAAATAACGTAACTATCCGGCGAACGGCCCGGACACTTGGATGATGTCGTCCAGGATACCGAGCAGCATACATAGCACACGTCCGTTGGACATTTGGAACACAATAGCCATACATCAACACGATATCGACCTTTTCCGCAATTGATAAACGCTCCAGTTTAACACGGGTAATGTACCACGAAGCAAATACCGTCCGCACTGGCGGAATGTTACGTGATATCAAGTACTTAAACGTTTGTGACTATTACAGCGCCATCTATCACAAAGCGAAAAAAGTGGTCCTTCTAAAACATTCATATTTCTTTACGTACTACACGTATATGTAATAAAAATGGAGGTTCCTATTTTTTTTAAACGCAGTTAATATCCGTTTGACCTATGGCAGCGCCATCTAGTGGGCCAATCATAGCGCTATCTGGTTTCCCCCTTCAAGCTAGACGAGTTTCGTTCGTTGCAGTTTTTTCGTTTGATGCTTATTTCGTGAGATATTTGACCCGGTCACGATCAATTGACCACCCCGTATATTGAGTGTTGCCATACCTTCTTGAATTTACCGCAAGTGCTCATTCACGAATATGACCACTTCCAAACAGGAAATAATATTTATTAATAACGCTGTCTGACTGTTGACCAGCAAAGCTTCCACAACAAGGGGTAAAACTACTAGGTCGTATTACAATTAGACCACTGAATACGTAGCAGAAACCGTAAATTACACCCTGAACGAACTCAGAATATGATAAGATGCAGATCGTAGGCACAAATAGCCCGATTAATGTTCTTCAGTAGCGATAGTAAGCTGATAGCGCAACTCGTTTTTACGATTGTTATGAATTGCAAACCCGTCATGTCCGCCATCAGATTATCTTGGACGATTGTTTCAGCAACGAACTCACCGTAAATGGTGAAAATCACTGATCCAAAAAAAATTGTAAGTGTCCATTGTGATTCATTAAACAAAGTCCTGAGAATATTCAATATATTCAATAAATACTTAGTCCCATGGGGCCAAGGTTTGCAAACTCTAACACGGTACGTTTGATAAATCAGAAAATGTGGTGTGGGATAATGAATATCCGTTGTTAAGCTAAATCGAAATCTCATATAACTGACAGAGAAGTTAAATCATCAATATTGACCTCTAGTATCTGTGAATAACATTCGATATGGTCTATCTTTAAATATCTTCTGTGCAGTATCTTAGAAGCACTTAAAATCACATCAAAAAATTAAAATAGGCCTACTTCACTACATACACTGCCTTTAAAAGTTTCAGCACTGGTGGCCGTGAATATATATTCGAAATGGTCTACCTTCAGAACCCTTCTGTGCAATACCTTCGAAGCACGTCGCAAAATTAACACACCTCACTACATAAGCTGCCTGTAAGGGATGACAGAAGAAAATATTGGTCAAATTCAGGATTTTTTCTCCATACTGCAATGTAGTAGACAAATTGGATTTGCTGCAATGAATAAAGCATACAGTGAAGTTTTTTTGGTATTTTTACCTGAAAATATTAATATTTTCACTGTGTAGTTGGAGTTTTCCTGAGGCAGTTGTCACTGTAACTCCGGTTGTGGTTATCTGAAATATGAGACATATCATCCTGATCCTTTCAGATGTAATTTTAGTACATGTAACGATTTGAAAAAAAAAACTTATTTGGCGAAATTAAAGGTATTTGAGAAATTGGTCAATTTTGGAGCCCTCTTCCTTGGCCGCAAAAAATGCTAAATATTAACTTTAAAATATCGTCAATGATGAACTGAAGAGAGTTCGGTTTGTTTCAAGGGAGACCAAAAATCATTAAAAACCGATAAAAATTGTAGCACGGGCGACGTCAATCATGCCGAAAAACATGGTTTTGAGAAAAAGCATTTAAAAGTGGTTCTAATGGCTCTGAGCACTATGGGACTTAACATCTGAGATCATCAGTCCCCTAGACATAGAATTACTTAAACCCAACTAACCTAAGGAAATCACAAACATCCACGCCCGAGGCAGGATCCGAACCAGTGACCGTAGCAGCACCGTGGTTCCGTACTGGAGCGCCTAGAACCGGTTGATCACATAGGCCGGCACGCACTTAAGGTGTCATAAGTATGTATCATATCAAACAAGGGACAAAGCTTGAAACTTACGGTTCAAATGGCTGTGAGCACTATGCGACTTAACTTCTGAGGTCATCAGTCGCCTAGAACGTAGAACTAATTAAACCCATCCATCCTAAGGTCATCACACACATCCATGCCCGAGGCAGGACTCGAACCTGTGACCGCAGGGGTCGCTCGGATCCAGACTGTAGCGCCCAGAACCGCACGGCCACTCCGTCACGCGAAACTTACGGTATATCTTCAATGCCTGGTCCATAATAGCTATCGCCCCGACTAGCGGATGGCCGCTTTCTGCTACTTTTACCTGATAAGCCCTCATTTTCGTCCTAAAATCCCTTCTCGTTGTTGAGCGCATCGTCACTGGCGTCTTTATCCTCATAGAATCGGCGCATTTCATCGCGTATTTCGTTTTGATGGACATTTGCCACGTGCTTTAATGCAGGATGGCCTACACTGAACAGTCATACGACCAAATTTGAATCAATGTTGACAATTTTGCTTCGGCTGGATGTTATTTGTAACTGCCCAAACAACGTTCCAGTAAGTCAGGGTTACTCAAATCGGCATAAATAGGGGAGAAGGCATCGACGACGATTTGTGGAAACAGCGCTTTGTGTTTATAACTTTCCAATTCACCACGTTTGTTTCATTTTCAAGCTGTCACAGGAACGTTACTTTTCGGAGTTTGCGCATAATACAGAGTGTTTCAAAAAAATATACGTAATGCAAGGTATTATTTTGTATAAGCTATCGATCACTGCACCTCGCCTCGGCTATTGTAGAAACTAATACGTAGTCTAGGTTATATTAATAGCCGCTAGATGTCAGTCGTCTTCTGTTTTGTTTGGTAACCGTCACATGTTTAAAACGGGTATTGCGCGGCAGAAATCATATTGCGTTCTCGAGTTTGCGAAGTGCAATTCCGTGATTACAGTGCAAATACATTTCAGGTTGAGGTACCAAACTGATCCTCCGAACGGGTGGAACATTCACAGACTGTATCGACAGTTTCTAGATACAGGAGGTGCTCGTAAAGGAAAGAGTCCTGGCCGCCTTCGTGTTCCTGAAGAAAATGTTTCACGAATTCAAACTGCTTTCCAACGTAGTCCTGAAAAATCAACTCCTCGTGCCAGTCTGCAGTAACAACTGCCTACAACAACAACGTGTGTTTTCAGACGTCGGTTGGTTATGAAGCTGTAGGAGTTACAGCTGTTATAAGCTCTGCGTCCTGATGACAAACGCAATCGTGTGGCATTTTGTAACGAGATTCTTGATGCTATTGACAATGGAAACACTTTCGCATAATGCATCGTGTTCAGTGATGAAGCGACTTTCCATGTTCGTGGTCAGGTAAACAAACACCGTGTTCGAATCTTGGGCCTGCAGAATCCACATAGAGCCATTGAACATGTACAAGATTCGCCTAAAGTCAATATGTTTCGTGCGATATTCCGATCACCCGTTTGCGGCCTATTCTTCTGAAATCAAAACACGGTTAACGGTCAGCAATGACTCCCTATGTTACAAAACTGGCTGTTTCCAAGGCTGGACGTAGACAACTTCATTTTTTAAGAAGACGGGGCACCTTCTCACTGGTGTCTCCAAGTGCGTGAATATCTGGATGAAACTCCATCAAACCATTGGATTGGTCGTCAAGTAGCTGGCGAATTAGCATGTCTCAGCTGGGCTACACGGTCGCCGGATCTGACGCCCTCTGTGGTGTTCCGTCAAAGACAACGTTCCCACAGAACCTAGAAGAGCTGAAAAACCGGATCTGTAGTGCCGTAACATCAGTGACGAAGGACATGCTTGCCCGAGTATTGGAGGAATTTGAGTATCAATGTAATATTGTACGCCCCGTGGGATTAGCCGAGCGGTCTCAGGCGTTGCAGTCATTGACTATGCGGCTGGTCCCGGTGGAGGTTCGAGTCCTTCCTCGGGCATGGGTGTATGTGTTCGTCCTTAGGATAACTTAGGTTTAGTAGTGTGTAAGCTTAGGGACTGATGACCTTAGCAGTTAAGTCCCACAAGATTTCACACACATTTGAACATTTGATATTGTTCGTGTCGCTGTTGGAGGACATATAGAACATATGTAATCTGAACTTGAGACGTTCGTAAATGTGTGTCAAGTTTCATATTAGTATGTCTTACAGTTTAATAAATATATGCATTCTAAATACGTATATTCTTTTTGAAACACCCTGTATTTTAGGGACTAATTCTTCAATGTATATACATTCCGTAAATTAAAAAATTTAAGTTACTTGTGGTCCCAGACACCTATAATTGGAATAGATTCGGATCACCACGTGTTTTAAAGCAAATATAAGCTTGAAAAAAGACCCGTATTCAGCATGTGCAATTTCAACAAGAATAGCGATACGAAATAGTGGCAACTTTTTCAGAATCTAGTTGTACTACGAAGTGCACTTCGTACAAAAACGACTTAAATGTGCGCGACGCATGCAGTCCATCAGTTAACATCAAATTGTGCTGCTCAAAATCTCAAAACGTCCCACTCTGCACACAAAACAAATATCTGAATTATTATTTGTTAGCATTGCTCTGCCCAAGCGGAAGATGGCGTAAGGAATGCTGGATCCTTTGTGGTTCAAACAAAATGCTGGAAGCAGCCAAACATATATGTGCCTTGTTCTTCCATTGACCAATTCCTGTAAATGTGTTAAGTGTCATGATAAGTGATCCTTACATTCCTATGTTGTACAAAAATAAACATCGCAAACGGATAAGTCGACGAGAGGGTCTGCTCTCTGCTGGCAACAACTGACAAACACAGTGCGTGTTGTAGACCTACGGTGCCTGAAAATGGGCTCACAATGAAGTAGCCTCCTTTCCTTATTGTGTTACAGAAATTGGTCGTAAATTCGCTAACGAATCATAAAATTATACAGGTGAACCTTTTCACGTTTAGTAGAATACCCTGACACACGTATCTCGTCTTTTCATTTGAAACTTCCTGTTCTGCAGTGGGGAGCGCTGGCTGAATGCGTAATAAACCGGTAGAGGATTTTCAGTGGCCTCCGAATTAGTGGGTAAGCGTGCCAGCGTTGCAGCGGGAAAACCCATTTCTAGTGGGAACGCAGCTAAGCGTTTGGGAACCTCCAGCGGCGCGGAGGAAGTAACTGTGTCTGACATGTGTGCAGTGGCCCATTACGACTGCGCTGCAGAGCAGCGCAACTTGGTGGAGTGCATACAGAATTCAGATGGAAACCCGGCCGCCACCTTTAAGATGTGCGAGATAGCTATTGGTTGCCACTGAACTTGATGGTTCGTGTCATGTGCTCTAAAAAAAAAAAAAAAAAAAGCCTGTACTTTGAGATAAAAACTTAAGCAGCTTCTTCACCTTCACACGACAGTGAAAATGGATATCACATTAACTAGGTCTAAGCGAGTTTCACATTAAGACAAATCCTTACTCCTCTGACTCGTGAAAAACACCCAGCGCCATTTACGATGACGAACTACTTCTTTCTTTTTTAATGTACTCTATACTCCAAAAGCTCCGCATATATTCTCAGCGGCCCCTCTGACTATCCCGTTTCCTAGAAATGGTAGTATGAAAAATGTTCATAACTGACTTTAATCTGTTGTGGAAATGAATAAACACTTTTTATGGTCGTGTATTGCATCCATTATTGAGAGTGAAAATATCTACACCACGAATCAAGCTGGATTGATTTTTATTGTATAGTCTGTTTTCTTTACGTTAGAGCGTAATGTTCGACACTTGTGTTGACGTAGATACTTTAACTTAAGAACGTCTTGTTTCTGCAACAACTGAGACTGGTAATGATAGTAGGTATCTTCATAGCAGTTGATGGCGATGCAATATGATTTTCGATAAATACCTGAATCTTTAGTGTAATCAATTATCGGGATGTAACTTAGCGTCCATATACGTTACCAGTAATGATAATTTGCATTTAATTGTTTTGATAAAATGTAATACAATTCAACAGTCCGGAAGCGCGCGACCGCTACGGTCGCAGGTTAGAATCCTGCCTCGGGCATGGATGTGTGTGATGTCCTTAGGTTAGTTAGGTTTAAGTAGTTTCAAGTCTAGGGTACTGATGACCTCAGATGTTAAGTCCCATAGTGCTTAGGGCCATTTGAATTTGAACCTCCGTTACAGACGCGACTTTGAAGGCAACGTATGTCACCTCCAACTATGGAAGCTTCATGAAACTATAGGGGCTTTTGTCGAGATTCCACACCAAATTCCGCATCTTTTCAGCGAAACTGCCCGAGAAAAAAATGTGTTGCAAAAATGGCTCTGAGCGCTATGGGACTTAATGTCTATGGTCTTCAGTTCCCTAGAACTTAGAACTACTTAAACCTAACTAACCTAAGGACATCACACACAGATCCATTCCCGAGGCAGGATTCGAACCTGCAACCGTAGCGGTCGCGCCGTTCCAGACTGAAGCGTCTAGAACCGCACGGCCACTTTCCTGATCACAATATCCTCCTCACTCGTCATGGATATCAGAATAGGGGACTACTTTGTCTCAGGAATAATTTTCCAAGGATGATACTACTATCATTAAGCCACAAAGTACAGATGTATCTCCTAGGGAAATATAATGGCTATATCTTGCTGTCAGCCGTTTGCAGCAACAACATAGAGAAGTCATATTGGCTAATGATACAAGGCCTGATAAGTCAATTATTTACCCATGCAGCAACTACTTTTAGATAAATAAAGCTATAAAAATGACGTCCGACTAGTTGTTATGATCTGGCAATTTTCCTAGTCCCTCTGACTGTCGTCTCCCATCAGACTATCACTAGTGGCACCTTATGAAGATGTTGATGTCCTGTGGAATAGAGGTGGCCAAAGTAGGGTGAGAGGTGGTTAACTCTTTGGATGCTCTATTTTGCCGCCGTCGTATTTCCTCAAAGTCCTGACAAAAAACCTGGAGAAGTGTAAGTGCGAACACTGATTAATAATGCCCATGGCATACTATTAGTTAGGGGCATAATATCCTATTTATCTCCTGCATGCCTATTTTCTTATTCATTACTCAATAGACAGCTCCCCTCCCTTCCAATTCCCTACCCTTACTTTTCCTTCCAAATATGGACAACTTTTACAACCATTCCTTCTCTGTCACCCAATTACTCACGAGTTCACCAGTGGTGGACAGCGCCCTCCCCCCCCCCCCCTTCCCGACCACACCCTCTTCAATTCCTCAGCACACACCTATCATCCAACCTCTTATATAACTTCTGTAATTTTCACACGCACACACGAATATCAAAGTGCACTTATAACACTACATTCGCGATGTTGGCGGTGTACTAAACAGAAACAAACCTTCCCCTCCTTCCAGTTCCCGTTCGCCTCTTTTGCTTCCCACATTTACAGTCACTTTTTCTCCCCTAACCCCTCACTCACCCACGCACCTACATCCCCCCCAACCCAACGTCCTTCTCTCTAGGAACTCATCAGCACATATCTGCTCTGCGACTTCAAACTTAACTTCTGTAATTTTCAGACACATGCACACACACAAATACTAGAGTATACTTCCAAAACTGCATTTACTATTTTGCCAGTACTGACAACAATCACAAAGAAAAAAATGAACACACAAAGATACTACTAAATCCAAGCCAGGTGAAGCCCCAGCAAATTTTCCATGAAGACAGCAAGGGCAAAGTTATGCGTAACTGAAGTTAAATGCAGAGAAACTAAACGAAGCAAACTATAAACGGATTCCTAAAAGCCGAAAACCTCGAATGGGAAGAGTGAAACCGAGCTTTCTCCACTACAACCTTTACTAGCAACGAGGGAAGCATGTTGTCTTCAAAAAAACGTAAAGATGAAACAAACATCGTAAGTAAATTGTACACCATATTCATGAGAAGAAACTGTTATCAACCTATGTAAATCCAAATGAAGGAACGTACAATCAAAGACAAAAAATACGAAACACGTAGCACCACGAACCAATTATCCGAATGGGACTGAAATCATATATATGATACCCATATATACACTGGGAAAGGAATACAGTTTCAGAAAAACTGGATGATTCATTCAAGAGAAAGAGCTTCATAAATTGAGCAAGTCAATAACGCGTTTGTCCGCATTTTGCTGTTATGCAAGTAGTTATTCGAAAATGAGACTTGCCAGCGAAAGGCAAAGGTCCTTAGTTCAAGTCTCGGTGAGGCACACAGTTTTAATCTTCCAGGAAGTTTAAAGTAATTATTCGGCTTGGCGTTTATTGCTGGAGTTTTTGCATGTCATCCTGAGAGAAATCGTACCAAATTCTGTCCAACAGGCGCTTTATCTCGTCAGAATACCGAGATAGTTCGAGGGTCCTGCTCATAATGCTCCAGAGGGATCCAGTTACCAAAATAAATAGCAGTGAGACAGTCAGGTTGGTATCCCATCATTGTTCGGGGCCGCTCCAGAAACATCTTCGGACTACAATCTCATTGACTAAGTAGAAGTGTCTTCAGTGATTACTCTCACCGCCTCCGTAGCGTGGTGGTAGCGTTACCGCCTATTACGCAAGGGGCCCGGGTTAGATTCCCGACAAGGGACTGGGTGTTGTGTGTCCACCGTCATTGACTCGGAAGTAGCCGGTGTGGCGTCACCTAAAAAGTAGTTGCAATACGGCGACCGAACATCCCCGAATGGGGCCTCCCAGCCAACATAGCCTAATGATCATTTCCATTTTCACTCCCACTTCGAACTGTCAGCAACATGATACCCGTCCGCACACAGAGAGAGTTTCTACTGCTTGTCTTCGTGCTTACCACACCCTACCTAAGCTACAAGGTCGCCGGATCTCTCTCCAATTGAGAACGTTTGGAGATTTATGGGTAGGGCCCTTCAAACAGCTCTACGTTTTGACGATCTAATGCACCAGTTGGAGAGAATCTAACACGATATACCTCAGAAAGCGCAATCAGTTTCAAGCGGAATAACAGACAACGTAATGGCCATAGGTGGAACAATGCGTTACTGAATTTCTCAGTTTGTGAAGCTCCTTCTCTTGGATAAATCGCCCAGCTTTTTCTGAAATTGTAATCATTTGTATATCACATCTACTGATTTCTGTTATATTCTTTTTTTGCGTAAAGAGTGTTGCTCCGGCCACTGTGGCCGAGCGGTTCTAGGCGCTTCAGTCTGGAACCGTGCGACTGCTACGGTCGCAGGTTCGAACAGTGCCACGGGCATGGATGTGTGTGATGACCTTAAGTTCTAGGTAACTGATGAGCTCAGATGTTAAGCTCAGAGCCATTTCAACCATTTGAAATGTTGTTGTTGTTGTTGTTGTTGTTGTCTTCAGTCCTGAGACTTGTTTGATGCAGCACTCCATGCTACTCTATCCTGTGCAAGCTTCTTCATCTCCCAGTACCTACTGCAACCTACATCCATCTGAATCTGTTTAGTGTATTCATCTCTTGGTCTCCCTCTACGATTTTTACCCTCCACGCTGCCCTCCAATACTAAATTGGTGATCCCTTGATGCCTCAGAACATGTCCTACCAATCGATCCCTTCTTCTAGTCAAGTTGTCCCACAAACTTCTCCCCAATCCTATTAATACCTCCTAATTAGTTATGTGATCAACCCATCTAATCTTCAGCATTCTTCTGTAGCACCACATTTCGAGAGCTTCTATTATGTATGAATTATTTACGGAACCGCCGCTTTGTAAAAGTGAGACCCATTTGGTGCGACACTCTCGTAAACAACAACATGCTTGGTACAAGTAAAGAATAGTAACTGCTACAAAAATGTGTGTGAAGAAGCGCCAGTGCGAGTGGTGACTTTTATGAGCTCGAAACGGAAAGCTCGTTGGTTTGGTGGCAGGTTTTTGTGGTTTATTTTTAGACAGGACGTTGCCGTCCAATTCCTGTTTGCCATGAGGAAATAACTTCCCATTGATCTGGAGAGATCCCTAATGGAGAAATCACTATAAATAATTTTAAATCTAGTATCAGTAAATTCACTGGTGCTATCAAGAATCCAAGATCATTACATGAAAAGAAATATTCGGACTCTTTTTGATATCATCGCCCTCATTTTAAGAATTAATTTCAAAGAACTTCCTTGATGTCGGGATAAACCTCTGTGTGCAACGGCCATCACAACACGAATATGAAACGGAATGACCACATGGGCCCAGTCGTCAGTAATGAAGGATGTAGACTTCGGTTTATTGATCGAATACTGGGGAAATGTAATCAGTGTACAATGGAGATTGCTTACAAATCATTAATAGACGTATTCTGGAACACAGTTCAAATCGGTGGGACCCATACCCACTTGTACAAACAACACATGGAATGTATACAGAGAAAGGCAGCACGAATGGCCACTGTTTGGCCACTGAAAGAGTGTCACAGATATGCTGCAAAAATTGAACTGGCAGACTTTTGTAGATAGACGTAAACTTTCTCGAGAAAGCCTACGCATGAAATTTTAAGAATCGGCTTTAGACGACTCTAGGAATGTATTACATCCACCTACAAATCGCTCACATAGGGATCGTGAGAAGAAGATTAGGTTCGTTACAGAAAAACACAGAGGCATTTAAACAACCATTATTCCCCCGCTCTGTACGTGAATGGAACGGGAAGAAATAAATCGTGCAATGGGACGTCCAGACTTCCATGCGATTCTCAGTGGTTTGCAGAGTATATGTGTAGACACAGAACAGAGCAATGGTGGCGCGATTTGTCATTTAGCACATGGCAACAATGCATATAGTCGAAATATTGACAAGGACGATAGCATCGTCAATGTCCCTGAATGGTGAGAAAATTTGTCTAACTCTTATCTCTTTCATTGTTGATGGGACAAGTATGTCCTACTAAAGTAATATATAGTTTTCATTGTTGGAACATTTGTACTCAGTGTCTTGTGCTACCATCTGGTGATAAGCTTTTGGTACTTGCAGGCCATGGAGCGGCTGTACAAGTTAATTCAGCTGCCCCTACCTTTGCGGTTTATGCAAACCCCAACGACTTCAGATTCCATGTGCAAGATTTCCATACTCACTTGCTTGGTGTGTGAAAACTATTAGACATAGAGAAAAAATGAACTGGCTATCTCGGGATAGTTTATGTCTATCTACAAGAGTCTGCCAGTTCAGTTTTTGCTCCAATGTAATTAAATTTTTTACTGGGATGCGTTTTCGCTAGAGGCCATAGTTTTCGAATTATTCAAGAAAAACATACAAACGTGACATTCAAATGTGTTTTTCTTGAATAATTGCACTACTGTGGCCTCCAGCGAATACATATCCCAGTACCAAATGTAGTTACATTACATTCCAGTTAGATAAAATTTTCTCCATAAAGGTCGAGTACATTTTTCTGTAGGACTAGCAGATTGTGCATGACGAGTTAGAGAATAAGAAAACCCTGTACCTGGTATCTGAAGGCTTTTGGGTTGCAAGAAACATATCAGTAGTGTCAGCTGAATCATTTTGCATAGAAGACTACAACCAGTCAAATGCGGAGGCACGTGTTTATTGCTGGCAGAATGCGTCTGCTTCACGAAACTCGGATCAAGTCACCATCTTCTCCAATCTAAGTCTGAAGTAATTGACTGTTGTTTCTCATACACCACAGGCATTGTTTTCAAACAGTAGTACACTCCTCAATAATTCTGCTCGTTGAACATAGTTTGTATTTCGTATATGCGCCAGCTGGTTTCATATAATGTGCAAAACATTCGTATATGACATGTCAAAGCCATCTTCAAATGTTATGTTGCAAAAATGTGTGCGGTATTCCCTGGTTTTTAGTGTCATGAGGAAATTAGTTTTTTTTCTATTCAAAATTTGTCATAGTTTTGTTGTTATTTGCCATTGTGATAAAATCATCCTGCAAACAAAAATTGAACAAAAATTGAACTTTGAAAATCCAAGGCTCGAATGGCAACATCGACATGCGTGTTCCACCTCATCAGTTTTCTTTTTTTCTTTTCTTTTTTTTTATTTTAGACAAACTGTGCTAGTGATCATAACAGGAGAAAGATTTTGGTATTTATTTTTTAGATATGTGTGGTGTATATTATAACCAGAAAAGGGTTAAATGACTCGAATTATTGTTTTACCATTGTAATTACTACAAAAGATAACCTGATTTCTCCTATAGATGCGTGTTTGATATGTAAAATCTTAGCCAGTGACAATAAAAAAAATCTCTTAAGGATACTGCAAAAAACAGGTTTCTAGTGCCATAACTCATTTTTTGTTCCTTTCTGTCAACCGTTAGGATGCAGCATATGACTGCCGGATTCTGTGATACTATAAATAGCTTTATACGTTTTTCTGGAATGTGATAACGAGAAGTGCATATTTTTGCGTTACAGGTGCAGAGGTTTGAAGGAGCTGCAACCATCTACGGCCCACACACGCTGACCCTGTACCTACAACAGTACCGCAAACTGGCTAAGTCCATTCTTCGTGTAAGTTCTACAATATGCTTGCTGTCTTCCAGCTATTCATTTAAATATATGCCCACTAATAGTATTTTGTTCAGACGGTAGGAGAGACATTCGTTGGGACATGACCGATCATTGCATTGGGCCTTTGAGTTCTTGTTTCCAGTGCTCTATGCTTGCCAGACAAATTGCAAGTTAAGTCTTTCGAATTTCAAGTGTCTGCAAATGAGGCTCTTGTTCAATAGGTCTATTAGCACAGAGCTATTTATTTTTGTTCACACTGGAACTTTTTTGGTGTTGTTACTCTTGTGTTACGTTTGTTGAAATCCACCGCGAATTCTCATAATCTGCCAGCCTCTTCAACCCATGGTAGCAGTTGCACCAAGCGTACTCCATTATTTCTTTAACATATTTTCTACCTTCCCCTACAGCTTGCACCTTCTAACGCTCCTTCAACTGTCATTCATGTCGTAATATCTGTCCTATCACCCAGTCTACTCTTGTCAATGTTTTCCACGTGTTTCTCTGCTCAACGATTCTGTCGAGAACCTCCTCATCTCTTACCTAATGAGTCCACCAGATTTCCCACATCCTACACACGTAACGACTAGAATCTCGTATCTTCCAGATTTACCACAGTCCGTGATTCATTTCCACACAAGGCTACGCTCAGAAAGTACAGCCTCATAAATTTGTTCGTCGCGTTTAAGGCTCATGTTTGACATTTATCATTGATAGGATATTTGTCTCTAAAGGGCAGACCTTGGTATTTCGCACAGAGATTTTTATTCCAAGCAGATCCATTGAAGATATCTAGCAGATCTCTCAATGCCATCCTCAGTCTGTCAAATTCGTGAAAAATAACTTGTTCATCAGCAAATTACTACTTTAAATTTACACTTGTAATCTTACTACCACTATTTACTAGTTTATTTCAACAAAATTTAGGAATCAGAACGATTGATTAACAGATGGGCTTATATACATAGATTGCGTACATTGCTGCCCCATAAAAATTGACAGTCACAATTAAACATTAAATCAAAATTATATTCTACCAGTGAAGGGAAAAATATGAGATAAGAATAGTTCCAAAATAATGTTTCTCTATTTTCTTTTTTTTTCTAAATTATTTGGATAACAAAAGCTAATAGTTCGTATAAGGTCAAACGTACACACACTCACTTTACAAATTACAATCAAACCTTCCTATGTGTATAAGGTCACTACTGGAGGTATGAGTTTGTTAATTATCTCATATAAATTTGTATCTTGATCACTTGCACTAGTAATATTGAGTAGTAAAATTGATAAGACTGCTCAACAACCGTACCGCTACTGTGGACGTACACCTTGGAAGAAATCTTACTATTAATTAAATCCAGCAAAATTCGACGTTAATAACACGTTCTAGGGCTTTCAACCGCATCATAAAGTCAAAACCGCTCGTCTTTTCGACCGAAATTTCCTCAGTTACAAGTCAAGTGATAAATTACTGCTGTCGCCATTATA
This sequence comes from Schistocerca gregaria, assembly GCF_023897955.1. Classification (NCBI taxonomy): domain Eukaryota; kingdom Metazoa; phylum Arthropoda; class Insecta; order Orthoptera; family Acrididae; genus Schistocerca; species Schistocerca gregaria. The sequence continues at coordinate 128,633,201 of NC_064921.1, read as the reverse complement.
TAGCCTCACTTCTGACTGTGACGTCACTGGTGCTAACATCCTCGCTAAATATGGGAATGTTTTCATCAAGCGTCCTGTGCGCCAGCTTCGTCCTTGCTAGGGCCTGGTTCCAGCCTGTCTTGTACTACAAACCGCCGGCTTTACTAATGGTGTTTCCAGATATTTTGTTTCTGTAGATTCTTTCACGCTGTCCAGTTACATTAATGTGACAACTTATTAAAAACCTGAATAACCACCTTTTCCCGTGTGGACCCGTGCGAGACGTGCAGGAAGACAGCCTGTTTGGTCTGGAAGGTACTCACAGGGATGTGGAGCCGTACCGAATCCAGCGCCGTGGCCAGCTGAGGCAGCATTCTCAGTTGAGCATCCAGGGCACAAACAGCCCGATCGAGGCGGTCCCACACATTCTCGATTGGATTTCAATCCGGAGGGTCTGGTGTCCAGAGGAGTGTGGTAAACCTATCCTGTTGCTCTTCGAACCACTCACGTCCACTGCGAGCTGTATGACACCTTGCGTTGTCCTGCTGGTAGATTCCATTGTGGCGAGGAAAAAGAAACTGTGCGTAGTGGTGCACATGATCCGCAAGCACAAATACATACTTGCGTTGATCCACTGTGCCTTTCGGCATGAAGATATCACGTAGAGATGCCACGGAAATGTTCCCCAGACCATAACGCTCACCCCTCCGGCCTGCACCTTTCAGGTTATTGTTTCAGGATGTTTGCTCTCTGTCTGGTGGAGCTTAAGACGGCCACCTCCCGCCGCTCAATTGACGTCCACTTGCAGTGCATGGCGTGATTGCTGATGAACAGCAGTTTTTATAGAAACATGAACTACGCGCCTGCTATGCAGGCCCATACGCAGCAATATTAACTGAACGGTCGTTGATAGGATACCGTTGGTTGCACCTTGGCTCATGTGGTCGGTCAGTTATACAACAGTTGCACGTCTATTCGCCGGTCCGCATCTCTGCAGCCATGGTTCATCCCAGTCATCTATGCACAATGGTGCATCGAAGTTGGCTTGGGGCCGGTTTTGGACAGCGCGATTTTGTCTTGCACTGTACACTTTAACCACAGCAGCAAGTAAACAGTTTACAAACATAGCTGTTCCGGAAATGCTTCCACCCTTGGCCCGAAAACCAAAGATCATTTCCGTTTGGAAGTCAGCATCTCTTGTGTTCCCTCCGGCGTTGCTCCGCAGTGCGTACATATTACTCGGTTGACGTAGTAGCAGCTACAATGACGTGGTATCTGGTGCATTCCAGACGTTCTGGGCTTTCTTAAGTACCGAAATGGCATCCAAGTCGATATCTCTTTCCGTAATACTGATGACACTTCCTTCTGTTGATTTTTATTCCGCAGAATGCGGTTGCTGAGACAGCTGGATGACTTTTTCTTTCTGTTGTTCTGAGGTCTTCTACTATGACACCTTTTGGGCTACAGTGGCCTCATCAATCCACTGCCAGTCTAGTTTTGAGAATACCTCTGTCAATTGCCAGCGGACAGGCAGTAGCTCGGGACCGTCTGAATCCAGTTGCCTTCTAGTGAAATGTAACCTCTACTACAGCAGTGCAGCGCTGGCACAGTAGATTAATCTGTCTGCTGAGGTATTTTGATGGTTCACAGTGCAAATCGAGGAATCTTGTTCTCATCTCGGCCGAGCAGCAGGAAGAGGCATTTGATGTAGCGCCATGTTTCTTCCCTGTAGAGGTACTTAGTGAATGACTGCCTGGTCTCACGGTGGCAAAAATACTATACATATATATATATATATATATATATATATATATATATATATATATATATATATATATATATAGGAAACGCCCACCTATCAAGGGGGTGGGGAAGGGGTGAAAAAGTGGTACAGCGACGTAAGACTATCCTTAAATTATTTGAGAATGAGAGCTCTTAGAGACTTGTAACAAACTTTACATTTATTTCAAATCATTGCCAAATTTTCCTCTCCGACGAGCCCCAAAAATTGATGAAAGGAAAAATGTTCATTACTCACTATGTTTTCGCTGTTTTAGCAATAAAACTGTCACATGAAGTTGACGTTTTAATTTATTATTTCCTTACGACAAATTTCATTAGTGACATATTTCACAGACAGTATTTGCAAATACTACTAAATGTACTAGGAAATGTATATCACATTGTGACATATTTCACGAGATATGACGTCAAATGCTAGAAAAAACTGCCGCGTCATACATGACGCGTTAACTTATTAATTACTTGGTATTAACTCTATTCGCGACACATTTTACAGACAGTATCCACAGTGCAGCTGGATGTACCTAGAAAAATAAACCACTGTACGACAAACAGTTCAGGAGGTATGACGTCATGAACGCTATGTGGTCGAAGAAACTGCTGCGTCACACATATCGTTTAAATTTGTTACTTCCTTGCTACTAAATCTATTAGCAACACATTTCGCAGACATTGTCCACGTAGATTGATGAATGTATCTACGAAATTATATTATTGTACGACACACGGTTCACGAGATATGGTGTCATAAACATTGAACTGGAAATTACAGGGCGACTTTGGCTAGAGATACAGGTGAACTATGTGTACGGAAACTCAAATGGCTCTGAGCACTATGGGACTTAACATCTGAGGTCATCATTCCCCTTAAACTTAAAACTAGTTAAACCTCACTAACCTAAGGACATCACACACATCCATGCCAGAGGCAGGATTCGAACCTGCGAGAGGTTCCAGACTGAAGTGCCTAGAATCACTCGGGCACACCGGCCGGCTTATGTGTACGATTTAGAGTGAAATATGTTAAATACATGTGAAATATATTTGATATGCATGTATGTGTTAAAAGGCCACCCATAACTCCTGGAATGATTACAATCAAATTTTACGTGCGGTCACAATCTGGAAAGAAATACTGTAGGCCTAAGAACCAGCAGCCTCCTATTGAAATGAATGCGATAATGTGGGGAAAGAATGATAGATGAGAACATGGACAGATAGTGAGGAGGAAGAGATGGAAAGATGGAGGGGTGGGGGGATGGACAGAGATAGACACGAGAGGAGGAGAGGAGTTGATGGGTAGATAAAGGAAGGAGGAGGAGATGGACAAACAGAGGAGAGAAGAGGAGATGGGCACAGAAATGAAAAGGGAGGAGACGAACAGGTAGAGGAACTGAAGAAGATTGACAGGGAATTGTTGGGGGGGGGGGAGGGGCGGAGAAGGACAGAGAAAGAGGAGGGGGTGGGGAAGGAATAGATGGACTAATAGAAGATTGGAATAAATACGTACTTCGGTAACGCCAGATACTCAGCTAGTGAATGAATAAACTTTTCTGTAGCCTCCAGCGGCGTCAGCTGGTTCAATTACCACGAACTCGTTATTAATTCCTATCGCCGCGAGACCGTGCATTCAGAATTCGACGTGTCTGCAATAACACCCAGTAGTTCAGTCTCTCGATACTGTCGAAGTTAATGAGTATACAAAACTTCGAGTAAAGTGAATTTTTACGGAAATTCTGGTGGATTTAATACGTATCTTGTAAACTGTTCTTCCTGTATCATTACGAAAATGTTTGAGTTATTATGCTGTAGAAATTTACATGCATCGGACTAACCGTTAATGACACCATGGGAGGGAAATTTTACGCTCAAGCTACATGTTACTGCAATTCCCAACCGTGCCCCTGCACGTGTCCTGTCGAATTCCTACTAGTTGTGTTCATCGATTCCCACCAAAATATTAGAATAACGTTGGTGAGGTTTACTTTAGGACAAATAACACCGAGTTCGTTGTTCTTCGCCGGCCGGAGTGGCCGTGCGGTTCTAGGCGCTACAGTCTGGAACCGAGCGACCGCTGCGGTCTCAAGTTCGAATCCTGCCTCGGGCATGGATGTGTGTTATGTCCTTAGGTTAGTTAGGTTTAATTAGTTCCTAGTTCTAGGTGACTGATGACCTCAGAAGTTTAGTCGCACAGTGCTCAGAGCCATCGTTGTTCTTCACGCACAAGCGAAATGTATCTCGTTGACCTAATCACACGAGTCACACACTCAGTCTCTCGTGCAGCGCAGTTCTTTTGTGTTTTCCGTTGCTGTGGAGTTCTCTATGGTTGCCTCCGAATTAATTGTACTATCGTTTACGCAATTCAACCCATTCAATTCAACCCACACGACTGGTTCGTTGTGGTAACTGAACCTGTGCTCACTCACCACCCCGCGCTAAAAATTCGGAAATGTCGTATAGAGTGTGCCCGCGCTGTATACGGACAAATTCGATCAAGTAAAGGATCAATCTCTGTACCCTTACAGTCTGTCGTCAATCATGACGGTACTGAACGAAATCCGCGCCATAGATCCCTCTACCGTCACCGCTTGCCTCAGTCTCCAAAACGTAGACTCTCTATCCGCGCCGCGATACTGTCCAGCCCTGTGCTATGTAGCTGTGCTATACAGCGGAAGGAGAGGGTACGTCATCCCAGCTAAACCTGAGTGTACGCTCAACACCTGTCCTGCTCGCCTTAAAGTATACTACAACCTCATGGTAATCATGTTGCAGAATTCCGCGTGGTAGCCGCGAGGTCTCAGGCGGCTCACCACAGCCCGCGTGGCTGCTGCCGTCGGAGGTTCGAGTCCTCCATCGGCCATGGGTGTGTGTGTTGTCCTTAGCGTAAGTTAGTTTAAAATAGATTAACTAGTGTGTAAGACTAGGGACCGATGACCTCAGCGCTTTGGTCCCATAAGAACTTACCACAAATTTCCAATTTCCAAATATTGCAGAATAGCACCCTGGAACCTGGACCTTCGCCACCAGACTTGTCCAAGGAGGTGATCCAGCTGACGCCCGGAGTGGTGTACGACCTCCCCCCATGGCGGTCACCGTTCGGCTACTTGGTGCAGCAGCCACCTGCCACAGCCAGGCCCGGAGATACCGTCACCGCCACTTTCGTGAGTAACCACAACATCTGTGTGGTCAGCTAAGACCAAGAGCACAGTGTCACTCACTTTCTCCCGTTCTCGTTGCATTTTATTAATAAGAACACTGACCGAAGCATTAGTCAGTCCCAGTAAATACCGTGCAACAACGTCTCTACACCTGGAAATGTCTTCAGCTCAGGAAGGAAGAGAGTCTACAAGTTTCTTAAGGTATGCCACATAAATCTGTAGTCGCTGACTGGAGATTGGATCTCGCTGCGCTACTAAATTGCGAGGATTTGAACTACTACGTTTCATTCGCGGTTCCAAATACTCCCTGACATTTCTGTGGGATTTGAATAGGATGATTTAGCTCGTTAATCGAGATGTTATAGGATGTCCAAATGTTCCTCGAGGCAGGAGCAAGTGTGTGCAATCCTGTGAACATGCCTTTTGTTTGTCCAGGATGAAATGCGACTGCATTCTCGTAAGTTATTTCAATACCCCCTGTGCTGGGAGAAGCTCATGTTTCACATATGTTGCAACTTCACTTTTCTGGGTATCTTAAGACAGAGGACGACTGACGCTGCTGGTGCAGTTAGGAAGTTAAACACGTTACAACAGATGTGAATGCACACGCGTGAAGAGAGTGTCACAGTAAGCTATGGCAATTATTTTGCCGAGGAATCCTCTTCCCCAGCCTATGCTCTTCTCTCACTATGACAAGAAGAAAATTTTCGTCGTCTTCCACCCACTCTACCTCTCCTGCATCAACTATAGCAGAAGTGAACACCCCAGGTATCTACAGCATACAAGTCGTGTCCAATGTTTCAGTCTAAACACTGGTATTCCGTAAAACTTGGGATCTCACGGTTTAAATCAACTATACTTTCGGAATGGCACTAGCTTCAGTAGCTGCTACACGTGTTTCCGATATACCTCCTAATTACTCAAATATTTCAAGTAATTTTGAAATGCTTCAAACCTTTTCTCCTTGTTACTGGTGAGTGTGCAGTCTGCAACCTTAACTGAAGGTATATGGTATCTGTTCGACATAACTTTCTGATTTTTCTGCCTTGATTTGTCGCATAATAATAAGTAAATGAAGTAGCAGGTGTTCATGAACAACATGAAGAGAAGATTAACAGGTATAGCAAATACAACAATGTGCAGTGTAACTTTTTCGATAGCCAGAGCCCAGTAAATTACGCAATTTTCGCAAACTCTTTGCAGAACTGGCCTGCTTCATCTTGTGACAACAGTTGGTTTTCGTCCCACAGGTGGCAGGGAATCCGCGGAACAACTTGCAGCACGGAGGGTCGTACCTGACCGTGGAGAAGAAGGACCCCTATTCCGGAAACTGGACCGTCGTCGCCACAGACGCCGACTGGGAGACGAAGTGAGTACCCCTTTCTCTCTGCTGACAGTACCACTCACAGTGCGATTTGTAACTTAAATCGTTCTCAACTAACTATGTAAAAATAAGTTACGTTGCAACATATCGTCCTCTGCCAATGACGCTATCAGGTGCGTGTGAAGGAGGACGTCATTATCATGTAGAGCTACCAGTCGTTGTCGAATTCCTTGACCTTGGAACTGGTACTAACCGCTCGAATAGCTCCACAGCTGCCCTTAAGAGGCTAAGTGCACCCTGTAAAGTCCTCCCACCAAGGAAAAATCCCTGGCAGGAGTCGAACCCGGCTCCTCCACATGCCAATACGTCGTGCTGATCATCACCTACGAAGGCAAATACAAAGTCGAGTGCAATTTATCTATTCTGAATGCATTTAATTCGAGTATGACCAATATTAGGTGCATTATAAACACTAACTGTAATCAAGAAGTAAAACTAAATTTTCACTTACCTAGTTTATGTTGTTGCTGACGATACTTCACTGCAGTCAATTGTTGAACTAGTTTCTTAGGTAACTAGGGCTCCTCTCTAAATTCAGTCATGATGTTGAGTAAATATTTAAGGTCTAAACAACAAACGCAACTGCTGATTACAATTTCTACAAACACAGCATCTAATTTTGTTCTTCATAATATATTTCTTCCAACTACAACTTCATTTTCCAACCTATTTCTTCCTAATATGTCACTCTAACTGGAACAAACAAAGACATGTGGCTGCCAAATATGGCCTTAAAGCATAAATGTGTTGTGGTGATTTACAATGTGACGAAATTATAGACATTATAAAAAATTCCTTGGATGCGAGAGAACCATAGACACTAGTAATTCCAATAAAACCTGCTTCTACAATGTATAAATGAACAAATTGAAAGGAATGAAACGGAAATCACAAAATGAACATATCGATTCCACGTCACAAAATCAAGTTAAAATTTCGATAAGCAACACAACCAAACGTCATACTATTAAGGCCTTTGCAACGTGCCGGTTGACAAATTCATTTCTGTGCGTATTCAGATCTCACGGAACTTGATGGTTGTGTATGCCACCTGGTTGTGGAAAGACGTCAAACCAGTTAGCAAACAGAACTAGTGTTACGTCGTTTAACACATCAGAGAGAACAAGAGTACGTTACATTGATAATCACTCTTCAGTGGCAAAATAACGTAAGATGCACTAAACAAGAACACAGGACGCAGACTGGCACAGGGTAAACATGTATTCTTCGGTAGAAACAGTCTACTAGTATCAGACATTGGCCTCTCTCATTTTGCGAAACCTGTGTGTAGATAATCATGGACTCTGGAAAACTGCAGAATCGAACGGATGGATGTTGAAGATTATGTGTTGCTCTCCATAGAATCCAAGCTGAAACGAATATGTTGAAAACACTACTTAGAGAAATTGTTAGAGTGTTGGAACATCTGTTAATGAACAGCTTCTACAGTACTTGAGGGAACCATGGAGAACGAAATGAATAGGTCAAGTCAGATAATGGAATGTATCTAACATGTCGTTGAAGACCATAGTTGTTTAGTGGTACTTTTACATGACGAAGTTGACACAGCAGTGGAAGTCTTGGCGGTACCCCCCTCCCCCCCCCCCCCAGACCAATCACCAGACTGGTCATTAATTTATACTTATTTTAATTGCCATCATCTACTTACGCAAAATTTGTTAAAATACGTTCCACTGTTGCTAGTTGCGGCTTTACGCGAGAAAATAAGCGCTCAGGTGTAGAACGCTTGTTCCTTGACTTCGGTACGGCATTCGATGTGGTTCGATACTGTAGCATGAACAAAAAATGCTTAAGAGTTAACAGACCAGCTACGCCACTCTCACATGTAGGTGGTTCAAATGGCTCTGAGCACTATGGGACTTAACTTCTGAGGTCATCAGTCCCCTAGAACTTAGAACTACTTAAACCTAACTAACGTAAGGACATCATACACATCCATGCCCCAGCAGGATTTGAACCTGCGACTGTAACAGTCGCGCGGTTCTTAACTGAAGTGCCTAGAACCGCACGGCCACCGCGGCCGGCCACAGGTAGAACTGAACACGTTTTTAACAGGGTGAAATCGACAAATGTAAAAGTAAATGTAGAAGTATCCAAACGAGAAATGTCAACTGTGTTTAAAGGAAGTCATTTTCCGCTTACGACCTTAGAAGTTTTCTTATTAAAAAAGAAAAGAACACGTGCAGCTATAAAACGAAAAATGACGTTCCTTAAACAACAGGTAGAGGCTATGGACCCATATTACAAGAACCAAAGGCCACTAAATAGTGGGAAACGTCGGAAGGTCCGTGGCAGTGTTTTGGCTGATGCTGCTGTGAGTAAGAAGATCGTGTCTCTATAAAAGAGCAGAGATATACAGGAAGATCTTCGGACGATCGGCACTTGGTGCAGGGACTTCTAGGTGCCCCTCAAAGTAAATAAATACGTGCTACGCATAAACCGGCGGAAAAACTTATTATTCTTCTACTATACGCCTCTCAACTGTGCAGTATGCCGGAGCAACCGTCAGAAGTGACCTAAAATGGAACGAGCATGAAGGACTGATTGTACAGGTTATTCGTAAGTACTTCCGGAGTTTCAGAAATAGGCTGCGCGAAAACCACAAGACTTGGAGAAAAATGACATACATGTAGAAGTTTCGATCAGTAATACACGGTATGGCATAGCTGCACAGTGCACCGTTACGGGGCAGACACATGAGATAATGTAAAGAAATCATTCGCACCTTATAATAGCATCGTATGACTTCGAGTTTCCGAAGTGACTTTTCGTAGTTGCGCCTTTATGAGCTAGTAACAGCGACTTTGATGAATTTCCCTCACGTATTTATATTTATCGCATCGCAGACGTTAACGGTATTGAACACACGTAATACGAGGTAACAACTTGGTGAAATCCTTTGTCCACTTTATGTGTTTGTTTTTCTGTATGTCTTTTAGTTTTCGCGAAGCCGTCTTCTGAAACGCTAGAGGTACTTTTGATTCACCCTGTAGAACAAGTAAACAATAAAGAGAATCCGATGTAAATGTAATTCACCCGCGAAGGAGTCATCTTAAAGAAAACCCTTATGTGACAGAATATTGAGTATTGATTGTCATTCTGAGCCACGTGCTAGTTATGAAAATACGAAGAAGAGCTGAACATTTTCGGTTCACTTAGCCAGCGTGATAGCTTCGTGGAGACCCTTAGCAAATTCCAGTTTAAGGAGCTACAAGAGAGCCGTTGCGCTTCAAGGAAAGGTTTGTTATTAAATTTCCAAGAGAATGCGTTTAAGGAAGTGCCAATCAACGTATTACGTCGGCCCACGTAAAACTCGCGAAATAACCGTAACGGGAAAGTCAAACAAATTAGAAATCATATGGAGGCACACGGATAATCGCTCTTCCCACACACTGTTTGCAGTCGGAATAGGAAAGAGGACTTGTGATGATGATGTTTGGTTTGTTGAGCGCTCTCTGTGCGGTCATCAGGGCCCAGAAGAGGACTCACAGACGTAATCTCCGCCGCATGCCAGAGGGTGGTGTCTTGCCGAGTATAGATAGGCAATTTGCTCCACGTTCCTTGCAAAGTCTCCAGTTCGTTCCCAGAATTAAATATTCTGGAAGAAAACTCTTTGACTGTGGCTAGGACATTTCCCCGAAATATCCTTTCATCCAGTCGCAAAAGCTATACAAATGTGCTTCCGTGACGCAGAGCTTGAGTTTAATTCGGCGTATAAAATGTTTACACTATTTACGGAAATGCAGCCAGGTGATGTTTTGGACAACAGCCGATATTTCGACAGATGCACACCTGTCATTTTCAAGGCACAATTCCAATGAGAGAACGCCTTACAAGGAAATGTAAAACCTTTGTATGCGTGGTATATACCGAAACACAACACACACACAGACACACACACACACACACACACACACACACACACACACACACACACACACACACTGTACATACCAGAGGGACGGTGAGATCTATAGGGTGAATCATCTGAAACGTGTATCGAAAATATTGCGGAAACAGAAAGTAGTATTGATGTGCGGTTTTTCATGTATGGATTGATAATCAGGGGCTCTTATTGTCACGCAATTGATAGTTTTCAATAATACTTATAAAATGTATTTTTTGTGCAAACATGAGCTTTTTTAAGTGGAACAGCACTGTGTGGCATTAACAGACGAAAGGTAGGATAAATTAAAATATTAGTGCTGTTTATTGCATAATTCTAGTGAGAGTCGTTAACGGGATATCGTATTTCGAAAAGTTCCCATAACTACACTTGTTCATTACCACCGACAGCACACACCAAAGAACAAGTGCATGCAATAGTTATGTGCGTTCTGCCTATTAACGAGACATTTGACTAACACAGGTTGTGTTCAAAATGACAACCAGCAGTTTGTTAATTTCAACAGGCATTGTTCCATTTAAATGTTTGCACAAAAAATACATCTATTATCTGTTGATTAGCTAACAAACCGAGCCCCTGACTATCAATCCAACATGTGAAAACAGTAAATCAATAGCACTTTCCGTTTCCGCAATATTTGCCGTGCAACTTTTAGGTAATTATCCCGCATAGTGAATATTAATCACAAACGGGTAAGGTAGCTTTAACTCTGTTCTCTTGCTCTTTGACCGAGGAGACAGCAAGATTCTAAACAGAATTGAAGCGAAACCTCTCTACTTATAGGTCAGTTGCTAATTTAATCTCAATACTTCCTTCATAAGATCATCCCATACGGGAAAGCGCATGCCAGATTCTGCATGCTGGCATATTCCATAGGATAACCGATGCTAAGGCTGTGTTCTGCAACAGCAGCTTTCGTTGGTCGTCGTAACTGTGTGTGACACTTACGCTCAACACACCTATCCTCCACAGTCTCAATGTATGTATGCCACATCAACATACGTTAGACACCCGACTTACGCAAACTTTCGCAAACCAAAAGCATACTTTACACACCCTAAAAACTCACACTATGCCAGAAAAACACATTTCTGAAAAAATGCTGAAATTTCAGTGCAGTTATTAAATGAAGCCGAAATACTTCCTTGGAAACAAAACCAAAATTTTTGGTATTTAAAATGAATTCTTTTTACGAGCAACAGCTAAATCAGTGCGTTGCTTGATGCGATTTGCAGTGTATGACTTTCAAAAACGATGGAACCATGTCATGGTCTCGCCACCATAACAAAAACGAAAGAGAGCATTACAATCTTACTCAGCAACTGCGACGCTTATCCAACTTCCGCAAACAACGATACATTTCCTCTCCGTAAAGGCAATCAAGGGGATATACGAATGTCTTGTGGCGTAATAAATGTTAAAACAACTTATGGGAACTGAGATGAGAAACTTCTTGGGCAGCCACACGTCTTACGCAGGAAGCATTTCCTACAGGATTTCTCGTATCTTGCGGAATCGTGATGTGATATGCGTTTCTAGAATATCCTTTTGGGTGTATAAAGGATGATAAAAATGTGAAAAGAATCGAAAATGAAATGATTATTGGAAGTACGGATTCACCATATAGGAAATTCAAAATAATTTTCAATGAAATTGAAAGTAAGGGTGGTAGCGTTAAGAGTCAAATGGAAATTCTACTGTTAAATGCAGAGGAGACAGCGTATAGTGGGAAAGAGCATACTAAAGGCCTCTCCCAGCGGGAAGACTTGTATGATGAAGTGTCAGAAGAAAAAACAGGAGTCGACAAGGAGGAGATAGAGGATCGAATATTAGAATCAAAATTTAAAAGAGCTTCGGGTCACTTAAACTGAAATAAGGCAGAAGGGATGGACAGCATTCCATCGGAATTCTAAAATCATTGGGGGACGTGGAAACTAAGCGACTATACGTGTTGGTGTGTAGAATGTATGAGAGGGGCGAGAGACCATCTGACTTGCGGAAGAACATCATCCACACAATCCAGAAGATAGCCGTCAAGTGCGAGAATTATTGACAATAAGCTTAACAGCTCATGCATCCAAGTTGGTAACAAGAATAATACATACAATAATGGAAGAGAAAATTGAGGATGTGTTAGATGACGATCAGTTTGGCTTTACGAAAGGTAAAGGCACCAGAGACGCAGTTCTAGCGTTGCGGCTGTTAATGGAAGCGAGACTGAAGAAAAATCGACACACGTTCAAAGGACATGACGATCTGGAGAAACCGTTTGACATTGTCAAATGGCGAAAGGCAGTCGAAATTCTGAGAAAAATAGGGCTAATCTATAATCTACAGGGAAAGGCGAGTAATATACGATATGTACAAGAACCAAGCGAGACCAATAAGAGTGCAGGACCAAGGACGAAGTGCTCAGATTAAAAAGGGTGTAAGACAGGGATGTAGTCTTTCGTTCCTGTTGATCAGTCTGTATATCGAAGAAGCAATGAGGGAAATAAAAGGAAACTGAATTAAAATACAGGGTGAAAGGATATCGGTTATAAGATTCGCTGACGACTTTGCTATCAGCAGCGAAAGTGACGAAGAATTGGATGATGTGTTGAATGGATGAACAGTGTAGTGAATATAGTATATGGATTGAGAGAAAATCGTAGAAAGGCCGAAGTAATAAAAAGCAGCAGAAATGAGAACAGGGAAAAACTTATCACAACTGGGGATCATAAGACAGACGAATTCTGCTATCTAGGCAGCAAAATAACCCGTCACGGATGGAGCAAGGAAGACAGAAGAAGCAGACTAGCATTGGCGCAAAAATCGTTCCTGGCCAAGAGAATTCTGCTAGTATCAAACATAGGTCTTAACTTGATAGAAAAATTTCTGAGAATGTACGTTTGTAAGGACAAAATTGTACGGTAGCGAGACGTGTACTGCGGGAAAACCAGAACAGAAGAGAATCGAAGAATTTGAGATGTGGTGCTACCGAAGAATGTTGAAAATTAGGTAGACTGACAAGGTAAGGAATGAGGAGATTCTCCGCAGAATCGGCGAAAAATGGAACATGTGGAAAAGACTGACAAGAAGAAGCGACAGAATGGTAGGATATCTTTTATGACATCACGGAATATCTTCCTTGGTACAAGAGGGAGCTGTAGGGGGTAAAACCTGCAAGGGAAGAAAGAGATAGGAATACATTTAGCAAATAACTGAGGACGTAGAGTGCAAGTGTTGCTCTGAGAAGAAAAGGTTTGCACTGGACAGGAATTTGTGAACGGTCGCATCAAACCAATCCAGAAAACTGATAACACAAGAAAAGGATGATCTTGGATTGCCTAAGGCGGGTATCTACGGCATACGTTGCACATAAGGTTTGCTATAAATTTGTCAGATAATCAGGACGGAGGAGGACCAGTGACTTGAGCACGTGCGAAAACGCGCATACGGCACCCAAGCAGAACTTCTGTTGTAGAACGCTGTCTTGGTGCCGTTGATCCTACGGAATATAATAACATGGAAATTCTGGATTTCATTTCCAGTTCCGGATAGCGTTATAACGAAAGCGGTTAATAACTAGCAGATGGCCTTATAGAGACAGAGTTTTTTGCTTACAAGAATGATACTCGAATTTTCTCAGATAGTAAGACTTCAGCTGCACTATTTATTGGTGACAATGAGAATTTGTGCCAGACCGTGGCTCTAAACATATCCCGCTAAGTGCTTCGTCCGCAGCTTGGGGTCGTGCGGCAGCGTTCTCGCTTCCCGCGCCCGGGTTCGATTCCCGGCGGGGTCGGAGATTTTCTCTGCCTCGTGATCACTGGGTGTTGTGTGATGTCCTTAGGTTAGTTAGGTTTACGTAGTTCTAAGTTCTAGGGGACTGATGACCATAGATGTTAAGTCCCATAGTGCTCAGAGCCATTTGAACCATTTTGAACCCAAGTGCTTCGGCTATCTGAACACGCTCCGCGGAAAGACCAAAGCTAACATACGTTGTCGTTCTGTCTACATCCTATATTCACAAATATACTGTGTATCCTTTGCAGAGAGAAACGTACGGTTAAAGTGGCGGCCTTCTTTTTAGGCACGAAGTACTAATAAAGTGGCCTACCCGGCTATGGACGCGGTCTAGCGCGTTGCTTCCCGAGGGCGAAGGCTTGCCGGTCCCCGGCACGAATCCGCCCGGCGAATTAGTGTCGAGGTCCGGTGTGCCGGCCAGCCTGTGGGTGGTTTTTAGGCGGTTTTCCATCTGCCTGCTGGCTGGTTCCCCTTATTCCGCCTCAGTTGCGCAAACACTGTCACCATCTACAGCTACACCATAATTACTCTACGACGCAAACATTTGGTGTACACTAGTCTGGGATGGTCCCCCCCCCCCCCGGGGGGGGGGGGTTCTACCGGGGACTGAACAGCATAATAACTAATAACCTTGAGTTCGGAGTGAGGCGGCGGTGGGTTGGGTGACCAGCGGTAGCCTGTTGTGGGGTTGTGAACCACTGAGGGATACGGCGGGACGAAGCATCTCCGTCGTTTCTAGGTCTCCGGTTTAATACACACTAATATAGTGGAGTGCATGTATGAAGGACACTGTCCGAGCACGTCGAACCAACACAGCCACTGCAGCACGGTATTTCAGGCCTAAAAACAACGCCGCGACTTTAATCAAAACGTCTGTCCCGGTCCGGGATTCACAGTGCCTGTTAGGATAAATACAAAATGCTGACATGTGGAAGCTTGGGCTTGTCTGGGGAGCATGTTCGGACTGCCGAAGCGTTTACGACTACCACTGGCGTAGGGAGGGAAATATGGGTTCAATTCCTGGTTCGGAAAAAATTTTCACTGTCCGCAATTTATAGTGCAGCTGGTGTCCGCGGCTCGTGGTCTTGCGGTAGCGTTCTCGCTTTCCCGCGAACGGGGTCCGGGGTTCGATTCCCGGCGGGGTTATGGATTTTCTCTGCCTCGAGACGCGTGGGCGTCTTGTCATCATTTCATCCACATTCACTCGCAAGTAGCCGTAGTAGCGTTGAAGAACTTGTGGAGCGGCGGCCGAACCACCCCGCGAGGGGTCTCCGGCCACCAATGCCATACGCTCATTATTAGTGCATCTGGTGCGAATATAATTCTTGTATTTCATACAGCTAACGATCGCAGCAGTGCCTGTTCATTCTGACACGCATGCATGTCTCAAGGACAGTACAGAGTACACCCAATCAACACAGGCACTGCAATGTAGTATAGATTTTTGTTTAAATTCTTCTTGGTATCCTGTTGTCTCCCTCGTCAAACAACAGAGGTACAGCCTCTATTGTTGCTACCAAAGGCGTCACTAATTAATAATTACCGCCTATAACTTCCGAAGCTAGTCATATTTTGTTGTGTGTGGTGCTAGTGTGTACTGCGAGCGCATATGTGTGTGTGTGTGTGTGTGTGTGAGTGTGTGAGTGTGTGAGTGTGAGTGTGAGTGTGCGTGCACGCACGCGATCTCTCGTTGCATTTGTGCTTTGAAAATGACAGGGTGTTCACCTGGCAGATATGGGCGGTTGTCGAAGATGTCACTTGGCTGCATTCCTGTAACATGTATGTACTTTAGTGGCGTTCGAAAAATATGGGAGATGTACTAGTGGATCTAATGGTGTTAGGACAGACTTGGATAACTCTGTTGACAACGCATTTGCTTTCAAAAGCTGAAGTAGCGTGTTTGTGTCACGGTAAGGCACACAGTTTTTTAAACCGCCAGGAAGTTTTATCCATTTAGTGCTGTTGAGAAAAACGTTCTCGGATGTCTCATCTGCACATGTCATTTGGACAACATGGAAATGTACTGGACAGGATGAAGGTAGGCCACTGCATAATTACAACTCCAGCGGAAGTTTAAACGATTTAGATGAGACAAGTTCATCGCCTGAAACGGCAGCTCGCCGGCGAATTGCTTAGTTGTTTACCCAGCTGAGGTTGGGTCCTGCTGTCGAGAACACTCCAGTACTGGTTATTGCGAAAAGTTCGTCGTCCATCCTACGCGAGGAACTCGCGTTATTGGGCTGAAATATTTCTACGCTAGTGGAAGATGCGGCTGCAGGCCGGATAGCGCGTCGGCAGACACGCATTTGAAAAGAAGAAATGTAGCAAAACCCTCACGCATTCCAAGGTTTCAGTTTCACGGAGATACATATAAGAACAGAGGGTATGTAGCTGAGTAAAGCGTTTAATTGTCGCACTGTTAATTCTGGGGTGATTTATGAAACAACACAAGGCAAGGTAAACGTTAACCGCTTATATGGACTAAGTTGTTCACAGTTTTGTTAAGTAAGAAAACTCACGATTGTAGAAGTTTACGTGCACTTGGTGAGTAATGCATTCCGCTCTTCCTCCCAACAAGTCACTATACTCTGCCCGTCATACCCAGTCCTTGTTTGTTTTTTTTTAAGAAAATCAGTTTAGTACAATGTTGTTTAGATGAATAATAAAGCAAGTATAAGCAACAGAATTTTAGAATTAGTACCTTCGAAGTTTTGCTAAGCAGTCAGATTTCAAGTAATGTGAACGGTAAGTTAACATAAATCAGGTGCTATGAGACACGATGTATCTTACTTAAAAGAATCAAAGCAAAAGATTTATCCATTTCAACAGATTTTCCCACAAGGGACCGCCGTGGCTCTAACTTATACCTTAGGAATGCTATGTATAGTCTTCGGTCACAGTATTTCCTTTTGCTCTTTTAGGCGCACGCTGTTCCGAAACACAACTCGATTTTCAGCAACTCATGGACTTTCTATAGTGTCACGTCTTATTCGTTGTGTGTGTTGGTTCTACGCTAAAATTATCTAAGACGAGACACCTGCTGGCTAACAAACAGAAAGACATGTAACAGCCAAAAACTTGAATGAACTTTTCACTCTGCAGCGGAGTGTGAGTTAATATGAAACTTCCTGGATGATTAAAACTGTGTGCCGGTCCGAGACTCGAGCTCGGGACCTTTGCCTTTCGCCGACAAGTGCTCTACCAACTTAGCTACCCAAGCACGACTCACGACCACTCCTCACAGCTTTAATTCCGCCAGTACCTCGTCTCCTTCCTTCCAAACTTCGCAGAAGTTCTCCTGCATAACTTGCAGCACTAGCACTCCTGGAAGAAAGGATGAGAATGGTAGAGCACTTGCCTGCGAAAGGCGAAGGCCCCGAGTTCGAGTCGCGGTCCGGCACACAGTTTTAATATGCGAAGAAGTTTCACATTAGCACACACTCCGCTGCAGAGTGAAAATTTAATTCTGGTAACATCCCCAGCCTGTGGCTAAGGCATATATCCGCAATATCCTATCTTCTAGTTCTGCAAGGTATGCGGGAGACCTTCTGCAAAGTTTGGAAGGTAGGAGACGAGGTCCTGACGGAATTAAAGCAGTAAGGACGGGTCGTGCGTCGTGCATAGGTGGCTCAGTTGGTAGAGCACGTGCCCGCGAAAGGCATAGCTACCGAGTTCGAGTCTTGGTCCGGCACACAGTTTTAATCAGCCAGGAAGTTTCATCCAAAAACTTCTCTGTATAGTCTTTGAAAATGGACCTGTTGCTTGAAATGCGTTCGAACAAAACAGTTAAACAAAATATGAACGCTGGAGAGGGCGTATTGCTAACAAAAATTTATCTGAACGAAAACTATTCATCGCTAAACAAATAATCACAAAAATCAGCTGATGGGAGCTAACAAATGAGTGTCGTAGTTGCGCCGTACATGAAAGCGTTCAGCTCTGTGTGGACGAACGTACGACAAGAAGAATCCTTTTAAAATACACAGCTCAACCATGAAAAAAACTATTTTTAGTAAGTATAGGAGGCATTTCTGTGATTTTTAGTGTGGTGCATTATCAAAATTGACTCATAAAACACCACTTTTTTACAATCTCCACTCAATATTCAAAACATAGATTTTTGGTTATTTTAAGTATATTTTACTTAACCGCTTTGATGGAAAAAATACCGCAGTACCAAGAAGGAGTTGTGCTCCTAAAAGGAAAGTTGGTGGACGTGTTGCTACATCTGAAAGATGTCACATAGGAGTAGTGCTAGCAAAGCCACTATGAGGATGCAAGTCAAATTAGCTTTAAATACACGTTGTAACGGTCGTGAGCGTTACTTTCCTTTGAGACTGTCCGTAGTGAGTTGATGTTAGAGAAGAATGCCTTTAAGGCGAGAAAGATGCCATTGCCACCAGCTCACTATTAACGAAGTCATGTAATAGGGTTACGAGAAGATGGGTGTTCCTTCTGCGATATTGCGGAAAGATTTGGCAAGTTTGTAGCCACTCTACCTCATTTCTAGTAGCGGTATTAACGAGACAGTACGGTCGAAAAAAGATAGGGCTTCGGAGGGCCAAGTGTCACAACAGACAGGGAAGACCATCGCGTTCGGCGTATGGCTCTGGCGCGCCGTGCTGCCTCTGCAGCAGAAACTTGAGAGGCAGCTGGCACCACAGTGACACAGCGAAATGTTACGAACCGGTTACTTCCAGTACAGTTCCGGGCTAGACGCCATGTAACGTGCGTTCCACCGACCACAAACAACCACCATTTGCGACTACAGTGGTGTCAAGCGAAAGCTCATTGTAGGGGAGGGTGGAGGTCTGTTGTGTTTTCGGATGACAGCTGGTTCCACAGTGATGGCCATGTGTTGGTTGGAAGGAGGCCACTTGAGAGCCTGCGACCAACCTGTGTGCGTGATAGACATAAGGGACCTACGCCGGGAGTAATGGTGTGGGGCACGATTTCTTATGACAGAAGGAGCACTCTTCTGGTTATCCACGCACCGTGACTGGAAATTTATGCGTGAATGTGGTGATTCGACCTGTTCTGCTTCCATTCATGAAAAGCATTCCAGGAGCACAGCGTGCGCCCACATGTAACCTGTTGTAACCCAGTACGCTCCAGAGAGTATCATCACGTTGCCTTGGTCTGCTCGAATATCAGGTCTGTCCTCCATTTGATGACGTTATCCTTAACGTTTGTAGCGATACGCAATCTGATGCGGGAGTACAAGCATTGCTCTTTATACTATTTAGAATCAAAGCTCCTTACACAAACTGAATCAAGTTATTTGGGCCTGAAGGAAGGGAAAGTTGAACTGTTTGGTTCCAGACTCAAAGAAAAGAAATCGTTATGGTTCGTACGCTAGAAAACCTTTTGATGCAGGCTGTACATACACGTTTGTGGCAGCCACTTTGACTTCTTCGCTGAATCTTTGAGTGAGAAGCAATTATAGGTCACTTCACCGAGAGGTACAACAGGCAATTCAGTGATGTAAGTCCCTAACAGCTCAGATATTTTAACGAGGAGGAAGATACTTAATACATAATTCGTGCGTAATAAAGAGGCGCTTTTGAATAAATGTCGATTAAACCTCTGTTCACATTGATAAATGACATTGCGTCTCGTTCCAGTTACATGCATTTCTCTCACTTTCTAGTTTATGACGAAGACAGCAGTGAAAACAGTTTACACGACAGAAAGTAAACTGAGGTCAGTCTGTAAATCAGTGACGAAAAAACCATGGGATAAAGCTACTAGCGAAGAAAAAGTAGTCGACAATCTCTTTGTTTGACATGACACTTTTATCGAATAAGGAGGGCAAGGTGCCAGTTGTATACACAGCACAGTCCGAATATCCAGATTTACTTTTCCTTCCGTTTCTCTTCATAGATCTAGGTGAATAATAGGAGAGTTCATTTAGAAAGAACGTGGCCGATTGCCTTCTTGGCTTCGTCTTGGCTTCGTCCTGTCATAGCTTGAAGTCCATCGTTAACCATCTCTTCATGGCCATGAGGTTAAAACTTAACTTTCTCCCTTTGCTAAAATCTTTCTGTAAGACACTTTCGAAATTTCGACAGATCTGTACGGTACAGTGGAGAAGCACAGGATATATTGCTTACTACATCGGCAAGAGAGCACGGAGCCGTAGCGGAGGCGTTAGGGAGAGTGAGATTCCCCTTCACCTGCTGGGACCAAGTGCACAAACGACCATGGCGTGTATTCAGTTACTGATGGCGCCGAAACACATTCAAAAAGCCATGGTAATTAAAATTATTCTAATACGTATAAAAACACAGGATCCCGAGTGTAGTGTTCCATAATTTTGAGTTAATCCATGTATGTTCTTTTCTTATTTCGACTTCGATTTGTAACAGTTCTGAGAGTTCCTCATAAATTTAACATTGGAAATTGTATTTTTCACTGTTTTACTATTGCAGGTGTTTTCAGATATAGACAGTTTTCCATTTTAATATCTGTAAGGTTGAGTCGCGGACAACTGAGTCACAGGCTTTTCTGAAATCAAAAAACGTTTGCGAATGAGAAAAGTTCGTGTTGCTGCATCATCATTTTCAGTATTTATGTATTTTTGTATACTGCCCGTAGTAACATTACTTGTCGCTAATGCACAATATGACTATCTGTGTTAAATTCACTTTATGTCGACAACAGACCGCAACATGCTGCCGATATATCAGTGTGAACGGGGGTGCTACTCCAAACCAACGACATCAGACACGCTCAGATATTAAGCACAAC
This sequence comes from Schistocerca gregaria, assembly GCF_023897955.1. Lineage (NCBI taxonomy): Eukaryota > Metazoa > Arthropoda > Insecta > Orthoptera > Acrididae > Schistocerca > Schistocerca gregaria. Next base: position 128,612,410 of record NC_064921.1, on the reverse strand, counting down.
TACTGAAGTGACTACAAATTATATTCCCAAAGCGTTTATGAAGTCTATAACATAATAGTGAACATCAGGTTATAGAAGTCTTAGCCTGTCACAGTCCAGTTCTAATTCCAATTGGTGGACGCTACTATCAACTTCCCAGCGAATACGCTGCCGTGGTGGTATCCTGCATTGTTGATGAGCGGCGGATCCTTTTCGGAAAGCTGACTCCAATGAATGGGTGCTGTAACTGCAACTGCGTCGGGAACTGGAAACCCGACTCGCTCTCGCTGGAACTCTGCCGGCTAAGCCGCCGAGCACAGGTTATATTTTGAGGCGCAGGCGCAGTGACAGTAAGCTCCGCACTATTTGCTCCACGCTAGGCTTGACATGAAATTTTCCCGCTCTGTTAGCGACCTCCGTAGTAGGCTGGTGCGCCTAGAGGCAGGGCATACCGTTCAACGAATGTTACTGGTGGAAAGTCTAACCTGCAGGACCTGCGATCGCGGTTACAACACTATCGTCTTTCTGGGGTAAGAAAGCTATCACCATCTACCTCTGTCGATTTTTAATAAGCAGTGAATTTGATGTGTGGAGCTTCAGTACACCATTCGAATTTCAATATTTCCATTGCCGAATACTAAATTAACAGCTGTATAAGGTTTTACTTTTTCAGCGTTTTTATCAAAAAAACTCATAAGAAATAGACTTTCTGTCATAACAGAGTGTAAATAATTTCATCGAAGTATTTTCATAATGCATATACACCATCATAATGTACAATCTCCTGTTTGGTAACAGCTGAGATGTCATTCAGCGGAATGAAGACTATAAGTATCTCTTTCAGAATATTTTCGGATTAATAAAAACTCGCTCCAGTTGCTTTTTTAAGAAGGTTTTGAGTTCGTACTACCGGTCTCGATCTTCATATTAGGCAATTGTCTAGTGTAACTGAAACTGCCAAATGCTAGTAAATAATATGATGGGCATATATATATATATATATATATATATATATATATATATATATATATATATATATATTGCTTTTATAATAGAAAACGTGTGACATTGCTCATATATACATGCAGTACAAGCACAGAAATCATACAGATTTCAATTGTGGTGCAGGCAAGCGGCGTGAAATGATAAAAACAATAGTAGTCAAATAGATTTTAAAAAGTTTTGCGCCATATAACCACATGAGGAAATGGACATGTTTTAATTTTAAAAACATATAGTCCGAAAATGGTTAACATGGTTTACCTTAAAAGAGTTGAATTCTGACGTGTTTTGCAATTATAACTGCATGTTTTTAAAAATGAAACATGAATGTAGTTATGTGGAATTATTAACAGTGTAAAACAGTTGCAATGAACAAGATGTCCATGTCGAGCGCAAAGGTACGATCTCTATTGAGCGAAATTAGAACCACTGGGAACTTGTGCGCATCTTCGCTTATTTACAAAAGTATGTTTACAAACAACTACGGACAGCTGCGAACTCACGGAAAATCTTTAAACTTGATTCTAATGTCACCCGTTTTTCGCCCACATTTATTATAAGACATCAGATGCACTTTTTACTCTTATTTTGTGATCTATATGTGTGTATTTATAGAATGTAATGTTGCCAACTGTATAAGTGTGTTTATCTCCCGTCTTTTGTTTGTGTTGTGTGTGTGGTTTGACATTTTTCATTTGTTTTGTGTGTGCGTGTTTGTGTGTGCGCGCGTGTGTGTGTGTGTGTGTGTGTGTGTGTGTGTGTGAGAGAGAGAGAGAGAGAGAGAGAGAGAGAGAGAGAGAAAGAGTCATTAGTTAATACTCTGGTTCTGTTTCATATTTCTTTCGTTACTTTTTTGTGGTTAACATAATCAGGGAGTTATTGCTTACATTGTTTGGTTGTTAATTACTTTTTTTTCATTGCAAGGTCTCTTTGTATGTGAAAGTTTTCTTGTACTGGGAGGAGTTTTGTGTTGTTATTGTTCACTCTAATAATTTTCATGTCTTGTCTCGTCAGACTTGCAAAATAAATATTGTAGTTCCTAGCAACATTAATGTTAATGTCAGAAACAACTCTTTGATGGCACAAAGAACGAAGTCATTTGCAGAAAAGACTTGGTTAAAAATTAAATCAAATCGCTTTATAATAAGAAATTCGTGCTTTACAGAATGTTGTAAGATGCACATCTCGAGTAAGCTGTATTTATTAACAACCCTGTAGTGGCGATCAACACAACACAAAAAAATTTAACACATCGCAGCGAGAACACAATAATATGCTCAGAACAGACACAGGTTAAAAATCAGAACACTCACAAACAAAAATAACCAGTAAGAAAATCACAAAAAAGTACAACACACCCCCCACCACAAATGTCACCCAAAAATAAGTACAGATACAGATACAGATACAGAATTATCAGAGAAAGAGACACAGATGTTACAGAAAAGGCTGAAACACAGCATCAGTACAAATATAGATAACCGCTACATAGAAAATCTGATTGCAAAAACGAAAAGCGTCATGACAGAGGAAGACAAATAAGAAAATAGCGCGGCAAATATTGGGCTAACACAAGAATTTATTAATAAATAAATAAACAATACCTTCATCATGTCAAAGAAAGAGTGAAACAGGAAACTTCAACCAGAAAACAACATCGTTAAGAAATTAAAAGTAAAACTACAGTCTAACAGTGTTAAAGTCACAAGAGCAGTAAGAAATTAAATGAAAAACTACAGTCTAACAATATTATAGTCACAAGAGTTGATAAAGAGAAGAACACAATACTGATCAAAAGAGAAAAATATACAGAAAAAAGTACAGATTTTATCTCCTCTAACAACATCATAAAACTGAAATGTGATGCAACAGGACGTTTCCAGACATACATAAAAAACAACCTAAATGACATAAAACACATAATCACAGATAAACAAAAACAACACGTCACACAATGGAATCCAAAACCACCAACACTTAGGACCCAACCAAAAAGTCACAAACCCCTTATTCTGTTGAAGCTTGTAATCAATTTCATGATCGGACCATCGTACGGTGTGGCAAAACACGTGAAAAAATCATAATTCAACGTTATGAAATGAAGAACAGCAGGATAGTGAAAAACACAAATGAACTCATAACACAAATAAAAGGCTTACACATTCAACAAAGAGCATCACTCATCTATTTCGACGTAGATAACGTCGACATCTATATATCTGTTGCATACTTAATAAAACTAGCTGAAGGAAACTTACTGTCACACGAAAAACTACCTGCAGACAATATTAATGAAGTAAATAAAGCTCTCAAAGCAACCACATCCCAAAATTACTTCCAATTTTAAAACAGATTTTACTTACAAAGAGATGAGTTTCCGATGGGATCCGTCGTATCAGGAACATTGGCAAACATATTCATCAACCACATAGAAAACACAATCTTAGATACAGTCGTGACAAAGAAAAGATACAAAATTGTTTACTAGTACAGATATGTGGATTACATAATCTGTATGGTAGATGAACCAACAGAGAAAATAGATAGAATTCAAGCACACATAAACAATACACATAAAAATATTCGGTTCACCACGGAAAAAGAAACACAAAAGCAAGTAAATTTCTTGGATATAACAATAAACAGAGACAGTAATAAAACTGACGAGTTGTTCAGGAGATGGGGTTGAAGCCTGTGTTTTTTGCAGCTTCCTGAAACTAAGTTACACAGTGAAAGTAAAATATCCGTCCGTGTAGCTGATATCACAGTAAGTTGTCGCTTTTTGCAGACAGTTCGACATCTGAGCTGTTAGCTTTCTAAAACGGCGAAACTTTATTTTAGTGCGACGTCACTTTAGACTTCTGGTTTATTTATTATTTACTAGCACAAAATTAAATATTTTCTCTATTAAAAATCGGAATCAATTTATATACGAGGGCTGTCCAGAAAGTAAGTTACGATCGGTCGCTAAATGGAAACGACTATGAAAATCCGATAAAGCTTTGCAAAGATGTGTTGGGCAGTGCCTCTAGTATGACTCTCGGTAGAATTCTGTCGCTCTTTTCATTCCTGAGCTCTTAGTGAGCTGGTAAAGATGTTATAGAAAATAGTGTCTCCCACCTAGTACGTGGGCCTGGTGAGAATTTTCCCCTGAAGCTATGCAACCAACATTACATAACTGTCGTGCGGTTTCTTCTTCAAGACAATTCTCAGCCTCATTCTGCAGGGGCAATGAAGATGTTCCTGCATCGTTTCAATTGGTAATGTTTGGTTACCCACAATACAGCCCGTAATTGTCTCCCACTGAGTTTCATCTCTTTTTCAAACGAACCGCTGGCTATGAAGACAACATTTTGACAAAGACAACGTGCTTTAGGCCAGCGTAGAGAACTGGCGGAAAGCACTGGCGGCTGCCTTCTATGATGAGGGTATTGGAAAGTTGGTACAACGCTATGACGAATGTCTGAGTCAGAACGGCGACTACGTAGAGAAGTAGCTGAAAGGTGTAGCTAAATGTTACAAATGAAACATTTTTGATTTTCACTGTGATTTTCATTTCGCGATCAATCGTAAGTTACTTTCTGGACAGCCCTCGTATTTGTTGATAAAGGAATTGCGTAGGAGTACACATATATTTGCTCTACGATTTAGGTTTTACAAAACTGCAGCCATTTCCAGCATTTGCGCCTATAAAGAGATTGTGACAGTTCATGAAAGAAAAGTGGTCCGTAATCATAAACCACACAAACAACTGTTATGTTAGTGTACGGAGTGCGAGTAGAAAGACTGCTTAAATATCTCTAACACTCGTTCCATTAGCGTGTAGAGCGCGGGAAGAAATACTGCTTAAACACCTCTGTAGTCGCTAACCTTGACTTAGAGGGCCTTACCGGAGTGATACGTGAGGGATGTAGTATTTTACTAGCTACCTGATTCAAGTAAGTAGTATTTCGCGAGACAGCTGGCGTGTTACCTTCAAACTTTGGTCAATTTATGTTTTTTCATCACCTTCGTCGCGCTGTCCTAAGGGTCGCACAAAGTAGTCATCATTTTCATGTCGTACGAATAACATAAAAATCATAACAATATTTTCCGACCCCGCTAGGTAATACGTGACCGAGTTAGTGGAAATCATAAGCTCTTCCAGAAAGAAAGGCCTCCACTCACCAACTTGTCAGTAGCTTTGGTGAATATACATCTTGTTTTCATACCGTTACCAACAACAAGTTATTAACAGCCGCTCGCAGCTCCTGCAGTTTCCCGAACAATCGACAGACTCACGTCGCTGAATCCAGCGTTAACTTTAGCTGCTATTGCCTACCCTGGCTTAGAACAGCAAGGAATTTCATTCGTCCCTTCATTTGTTCTGTTTGCGTCATGCACCACTTTCCAGTCGCTGTCCGACACTCGATTTACATATCAACACCTACTGAAGGCATGTAAACTAAACTACGAGTGCAAATTTTCTTTCGTACTCATTATTTCTGCATGGTACCTGTAACAGCGTTCCAACCTCAGCAGAAAAACTGTCAAAACACCGTAAATCCTTCTGTAAAGCAGGTCAGCAGTGACGTGAAGGGAAAGAAAGACTTAACAGCAGTCCAGTGTTTGCTGGCATCCTTTGTGATGCAGTCGGGGGAAACATGACACGCGGCGAATTTCAACGCAACAAAATTTATGAAAACTGAAAGTTTGGAGCTTGTTGGCAAACGTGCATATTCCAAGCCAGAGATGAGGATAGAAAATTAGGCTGAGAGGAACTGCATAAAAATTAGTCTGCGAGTTAAATAGATGAGTGTGACCAGAAACTTTTTTTAGCAGTGAAATATCGAGTACGTGGGAAAATAGGCTTTCGATTTTAAGTTTCAGAAAGTGCTAATGTGCAAGATATACAAAGGAAGTATTGAAATTGTAAGACCCAGATACTCCATGCAATTAAGTGAAAATGGACTCTCAAACCAGAGGAAAACTGACGAAGGAAAAAAAGAAAGAAAGAAATTTTCTTCGAAAACCTCTGGAATCGGAACCGGACAGTGGTAGGAAGATTTTTCCCATCGACTACGCCGACAACGACTTCTTTAGAGATGGAACATAAGCTAATAAAGTGCAAGGACAGGGAATGAAATCGCTGTGTCCTTTTTGAAAGGTACCTTTTCAGTATTTACCTTACGTAATCTAGAAAACCAGGAAGCACCTAGAGCTGGGTGACTAGATTGTCATTTGAAGCTCCCATCTTCCTAATGCGTCCTGTCTCTTATTACTGCACTTATTGAAAAAAAGATCAGAGAAAGCCGGTCCATGAAATAAATTATTCAGTATTTTAACGGTGAAAAGAACAAAATGAAATGGATCAGTGACACTGAAAAGTACCTCTCTTCAGATGTTGAAGATATTCAAGCCGGATAATAATTACAGAGCAAGAAAATCAAACCGTTTCAGCCATTTTGGAAACCAAGAAGTTTCAGTCGTGAAGCACCCATCATGGATTGATAAAATTAATCTTAAAATGGATAACGTGTAAAACTTGAATTAGCAATTTCGCCTGTACAACTTTGAACATAGCTGCTAAGGTTCAGTGACCGTGTCAGAATTACATTAGAACAAATAAGCCCTCGGTCACAAATATTAAGTCAAAATTGACCAGGTTTCGATGCTAGTATGGGCGTCGTCTTCAGAATTAAATTAGCTGTTCTAAAACTTACCAGGTATATAATAAATTAATAAAATTAATGTTTGTACTGACTGGAAAGAGATGCAGTAGTTACAATTCACATTTTAAAAAATCTAAGCCGGAAAGGCGACCTCATGAATAGTTGTATATAAGATGGCGAGCCACTAAAGGCTGCTCGTACTTGAGTGAACACGGGTTGCAACAAGACTGAGGTGTCCACGTTAGAAAGTGCTGGCAAGTAAACATGGTGTTGCTACGAGCGCCATCTAGTAGCCGCAGAAACAACTAGGCTACTGTACATTCAAACTTAGACACATGAAATTGTGATGAAACTGATTCAGGCATGACGGAAGCACTAATAATAACAGGATGAGGTTACATATTTATCTGCTTTAAACAGAGATACATTTTGTAACGTAAAAAGACGTCAGTTATGACATACAAGAAAACAGCAAAGATGTAACAGGAAAACACCATTTCGGCAAACTGCATGAGGAAATCTGAATCAAAGATCCAGCAATGGCTTTATAGCGTCGAAAAAGTTTTTGTTTCGCAGCTACAGCTGTTCGTTGAGAATGAGGCCATCATGACGAGAGAGATGTTTAAAAATCTCCAATTCCTCTAAAACATCTAACCTACACCCCTTCTTTTCGGTACGCAGAATATTGCTATCGCCTACGGCTTTAGGAACGTGTCCAGTAATTAAGAGGTGATCGGCAAAGGATGCATTTATGGGACTGGTGCCGTTCTTTCTCAAAAGATGTTCTTTACATCTGACGGTGAAAGCACGTCCGGTTTGCCCTATATAATAGGAGGAGCAGGTATCACAGATGATCTTATAAACGCCAAAACTTTCTGGACTTCAAATTATGAATGAAGTTTCTCTTCAGATTATTATTAGTAGAGAAGGCAACATTGCAGTTGTATTTGTTGCGAAGCATGCGCTGAATCTGATAGGAAATGGGTCCTACGAAAGGACTAGAAAAACGTTTTTTTTGGGTTAATTTCAATGCATGAGGTGTTGAGCGTGGTAGTTCTTGCAGTTTTCTTTTTTAGGATATCGTCCGCTATGTTAGGCGTATATTCATTATTGACTGCTATGGTTTTAAGTAAATTAATCTCCTCATTAAACTTTTCTGTTGAAAGTGGTATAGAGGTGGCTCGGTGGACGGCTGAGTGAAAAAAGGCCATTTTTTGAGAGTGTGAATGAAAAGAGGAAGTAGGCACGATTTGGTCAGTATACGTTTCTTTTCGAAAAATATTGAAAGTGATGTTATGGTCTTCTATTGTAAGCGTCAAGTATAAATAATGTTCAGTAGTGAAAGAAATTTTTTCATGGAGGTCGTTAGAAAGTTTAAATATATGATCAATTCTATCGGCGGGTCCGTTAGAGATGACTGGAATATCATCAACGTATCTTGTGTAAGAAAGGATACCTAGAGAAGCGGCTGAGATACGGTTAAACAGCTTTTTTTCCACGGAATTGATAAAGATGTCTGCAAGAATTCCGGCTAACGGGTTACCCATAGCGAGCCCATCAGACTGCTGGTACAGTTCTCCGTTGAATTCAAAGTAGTTGTACTTGACAACGACATTAATGAGATTAATAAAATCGGCAATCTCTTCATTTGATAGATCTTTTTTAAACTGACATAAATTTTCTTCCACAATGATGAGCATCTCATGTACCGGGACATTGGAATAAACAGTTTTAATATCTGAGCATAAGAGCTTGGTGTCTGAACTGCATACTATGTTTTTAATATTTTGGAGCAAAACGTGGCTGTTAGGGACGGAATAATTATTTTAGAAAACGAAAGATTTTACAAAGTTTCGTGTAGAAATCGGGCCAAATCGTGATATGTGGTATTCATGCTATAGGAGATTGGACGGATTGGATGATTAGGTTTATGAATTTTGAACGGTGACCGAAGTTTAGGGGGCTGAGGGTTCATATTGATGAGTAGTTTCTTTTGGAAAGCTTTTATAAGAAATTTTGCATTGTTAATGGCTGACCTCACTTCTTTCTGTGATTTAGGAGTCGGATCATCATGCAGCTCCGATATTTTGTTTACACTGAAGAAATTTTCAGTTTTAGAAATATACTCAGAAATATAAGCAATGACTAGACAACAACCCTTATCGGATTTAGTTATTGAAGCATTTGCTGTTTTAAGTTTATTATTAATGGAAGTTACTAAAATCTGTCGTTATGCGTAGCAGTAAGCAAAGTAGCTGTATTTTTCTCTAGCATGTGGGTTACATCATACGCAATTCTGGCTTGAGAAGCATTATCTATCTTATGATAATCGAGACCTATTTATAAATAAACAAGCATATTTTCTCTCACATCTCTGTCTGACACGTTAGGCCTGACATTGTATTTTAGTCCTTTTCCTAACAGGACTTTTTCATTCTGAGTAAAGCCGATGTTGGTTTTATTTAAAATTCTTTCATGAAAGACGTGACTGCTTTTTTGAAATGTATTCTGAGAGCATTTTTCATTAGAAAGCAGACAAAAAAGATTGCTAAGCTTCTTCTCGTGTTTGTGCATTATACATATTTTACAAATCTCTAGATGTTCGCTAATTTGCGACCACATGTCGTCAATATTAAAATTATAGTTAACACGATAAATGTTTGTGATATTTAGGTACAAATGGTATGCTTCTTCGTTAAGACGCTCTCTTTTAGCGTAAAGCTCTTTTATCCTATTACAAATAATATTCTTAATGATAGGTCTAAATGATTTTGGATTTTTCTTACATACAGAAAAATTGATGTAGGCTTTTGTATAAGCCGGGACAAGCCCCCCCCCCCTTTTTTTGGTGAAATTAATCTTAAAATGGAGAACATGTAAAACTTGAATTAGCGATTTCACCTTTCATTGGCCAACTCGACATCATACATGAAAGCAGTAGTTTACACACAAGTACACAGAGAAAAGTGCATTAACAGTTATTCATTTTGTGATTTAAAGATGGCCAGTGATGCTCTACATAAGCAGTTTCAGTATTAAATTTTATGTTATTGTGCCCGACATATGCAGCCATTTCACAAATTTTCGCTGAGAGACTACAGAAAGAAAGAGTGATTAAGAGCTGAGAAGAAAGTAGAAAAAGTCCTAACGGAAAAAAATTCATCTCTTTGTAGTGGGTGAACATTTTTCGGTGGAGGACCAATTGCACCTGAAATCATTAATTAAGTTTGACATGTATGGTTTCTTTTCCTCTGTGTGTGTGTGTGTGTGTGTGTGTGTGTGTGTGATAAATGTAACACGCAGCACGTAGTAAGTCAAATATGTCTATAACTTCTTTTTCAACATAGCTGTCAAGAACAGTTAAACGAAAGAGACTTTAATGGGGATTGAGTCGAGGTGTTACATCAATGAATTCCAGGGATACTAAGTGGAATAAGAACGATCAGAAAGGATGATGGCAACGATAGCGTTTGTGATGGTGAGGACGAAAACAACGTGAAGGACAGTTATGATTACAGTAAGGCTGAGGATCAGCAGAATTATGAGGATGACGATTCCGAGGATAATACGAGGAAGACGTGAATGTGGAGACAACAAGAATCGCGAGATTGAGGGCGGTATGGATGACGATAATAATGAACGGGATGGAGAGGGTGTGGATGATTATGGTGATGTAGTGTATATGAAAGTCCAGGCTATTAGATCTGACTGCTGGGTATTGTATTTCAACCAAGGTGAGGCAGTGTGATGTGTTGGAGTCGGTGTGGCTTAAGTATGCCCTAAGCTTTTTCCTTTCTGTTCACGTTACTTTAATGATAACAAGTTACAACATACGGTTGCCGGCAGGTTCCTCTGGCGGCGGACGTTCACTCCACTGGGGATGAGCGAAGCGACGGTGGTGTGGTCGGTGCCCGAGGACGTGGAGCCCGGCGTGTACCGGCTGCGGCATTTGGGCCACTACAAGTATATCCTCGGCGGCGTCTTCCCGTACTCGGGCAGCTCGGAGCCCTTCACAGTCAGCCCCCATCCACCACGGGCGCAGGCGCGGCCACCCACCATTAGGCTGGTTTGTGTGGCTGACGGCTCCTGCCAGCAGGTCCACTCCTTGTTCTGAGCACAAGTGTCAACTCGCACCACCACAAGGTCACAGAGGAGCGAGCCATCTTCTGTGCCATCTGGTGGCATCCAGTTTCCTCTGTGTCAACCGCTTTCGACTTTGCATGCCACTGTACCCACAGCCTGCGTCTGTCTTCAGTGCCCCTGCTTCTTGATATCTGGTATAGAGTGGTGTTAGTTTTCTTTGTGTGGACAAGCTGATGGTGGTCACGTGATGATGTATGTAGCAGGCTCTCGATCATCTGAGTTCATGACGACACTAGACTGCAGTGGTAACTGAAAGACTAGGATAATCCCAAATACATATGATTGTACCAGAAACCACTACCTACTTTCATGTCTTTACTATCAGAGGTAGGTGGGCTGCTCAAAATATCTGAAACCTCTATTTCCTAGGATATTATTACGGTAGACTCGTGTCCATGTCAGCTTCAAACCCATGGACTATGGTAATCAATCCATAGAAGTGTAGATGTCTGCACACATTATGTCTAGTGTGACTTAACACTCACGCACAGTGTAGCCCTGAGGTGTATGCAATCTAGAATGGCGGCATTTGCACTGTATCAGGTTCTGGCATGTCCGTCTGAGCTGGAAATACCGGTAGTAGAGCGACGGTGGAATTGCCCAGCCATTTTGAGTGAAGGAAGTGTAGAACTTCCAGGGTGAGAACCCCTGTCTCGATTTGGGCAAAGTGGCATCTCAGAATGGTGGACACCCATTGGTTTGGTGGCTGGGAAGGCCTCAGTTCAACATTTGGCCCATTGGTGCTGTGGCAGATGGCCCTTGCTGGATGAAATTTGTGTCATGGCACCCTCAAGAGAAAAACCAACCCGACAATGGATCCAGCTTGATGAGTAGCTGATTCAATGACTTGTTAATTCGATGCCCAGCCTGGCCTTGTGGCCAGTTTATTTGCTCTAGGATGAACTTGTTGTTGACTGGTCACCATGGACGTTACAAACACCACTTGCCACAACACCACACAGCCTAAAGTAACTTCATTGGTCATTGTCTGGACAGTTGTGCTGCAGCTGTAGGAAGGCAGTATGACCAGCAAGAACTGTTCTTAAAGCAATGAGCCCTTGCTTGGCTTGTGACGTTGCACTCTTCTCCTTTTAGATTAGGTCTTCCAATACCTTTGCTACTGCTAAAACTGAAACTAGTTCACTCGTATACGATCTACCTTAGACAAAATCTATTGAGTTTTTGGTTCACACTATTTACAGGAATTCACGCACACCTTTCCAGCAGCTAGGCTGCTTCCTCAAGGGGGCCAGACTACTAGTATAGTCGTGCACGGGGTAGGGAATGGTAGGGGTGGGATCTCGAACCAGCGCTTCAGGGAGACCGACGGCGTCTGTTATCAACAAAATTTAGAGTGCAACTGTCGTGGAAGTTCCCAACGCCATGATGTTCGTTATGTTACTGGGTTATGTACCGAAATAGTTGTTACATCGAAATTCCTTCATTATTGTTGGCTAGTATTTGGTCCAGGAAGCCAGAATGTTGAGCCCAGTGTAAATACAGAATAGAAATAATACCGAAACGAACGTCATTTAGGTAATACAGTGGATACGAGGTACTTAAGGGCGTGATTCCAGAAATAGAACCAGGTAGCCCAAAACAGGGACCAGGAATGCCACAACAATTACGACTGATGATTACAACTTGTTCTTGTAGCTCTAACCATTGTGATGTTACTTATGGGGCTGCCGCTGAAAAGAGCCATTGTGAAAAACTATGTTGAATCACGAGTTCCACCCACTCATATATATCATCAAATCGCTGAATTTAATTTTTTACTGTGCAAACACCGATCGACGATCAGACAATTTCGTATCTGATTTCTGAGTGAAGCAGCTGCCCAAAGAAAGTACCTTATAGGCCCCTGCATCCCATATCTGCCAAAAAGGTTCAAGAATGTCACTGTGACAATGCCTATTGCTCTCACACTTCCTCTTATCCAGTACTTGGCGACATCAAAAGGTCTTACCCTTGCTGCCTTCAAAGGATTTAATCTGGGTCACATCTGGACTGTACTCAAGAGGAAGAGGAAATCCTCAGTTGTCTCACTAAGCCAACCAGTGAACTTGGGGTATACAGTGGGATACGAGTTGTAAGTAGGCTGTTTAGGTTTTATGTTAGTAACGCCACGTACCGCTCTATATGAAAATCACTGGCTGTGCTATGTGAAGTCTGTGGCTGGTTTGCATTGTTGGAATATTTGCTATTGTAGTGTTGGGCAGTTGGATGTGAACAGCGCATAGCGTTGCGCAGTTGGAGGTGAGCCGCCAGCAGTGGTGGATGTGGGAAGAGAGATGGCACAGTTTTGAGAGCGGAGACTGGATGTCATGAACTGATATATATTATGACGTTTGAACACTACTAAGGTAAATACAGTGTTTGTTCTGTATCAAAATCTTTCATTTGCTAACTATGCCTATCAGTAGTTAGTGCCTTCAGTAGTTAGAATCCTTTATTTAGCTGGCAGTATTGGCGCTCGCTGTATTGGAGTAGTTCGAGTAGCGAAGATTTTTGTAAGGTAAGTGATTCATGAAAGGGTAAAGGTTATTGTTAGTCAGGGCGATTCTTTTGTAGGGATTATTGGAAGTCAGATTGCGTTGCGTTAAAAAATGTTGTGTGTCAGTTTAGTGATGATCAGAATAAGTAAAGAGAGAAATGTCTGAGTACATTCAGTTTTGTTCAGCTGTTTGAAAATCAAATAACGTAATGGGTTTACCAGCACAGTAATTCATAAATTTTTCTAAGTGGAGGTTTCATATCTCGACTGTTAGCCGAGGATACCTCACAAGAACCTCACGGATTTTTTCTTTTACTTCGTGTGATTAGTGTAGTAATTGTTTATTACTAGCGCGTAATTGTATAGAGAATTTCCTCTGTAACTGTAGTTTTTCATTATTGTAGTGTAAAACAGTTGTGGCATGCATGTAGATTTGCACCAAGTATTTCGTAGCTGCGCTTGCAATTAACTAGATATTATTTTCAGTACTACGTTAATGTGTTTTCTTATTATGCTCTTCAAATTGTGCTTTTCTGTGTTATCGTGTGAAATGGTTCAAATGGCTCTGAGCACTATGGGACTTAACATCGGAGGTCATCAGTCCCCTAAAACAACTTAAACCTAACTAATCTAAGGACATCACACACATCCATGCCCGAGACAGGATTCGAACCTGCGACCGTAGCGGTCGCGTGGTTACAGACTGAACTGCCTAGAACCGCTCGGCCACTTTGGCCGGCCTCGTGTGAAATATTGTGACAATAATGACATGTGAAAAACGTAATATTAGGCTCCAAAATAATCTGAGAAATGACAGTGAAGACGAGAGTAGTGTGTTAATGCCACCGCGTACTGATTTCACTAATGTTCAACATAGTAATTTGGAAATTGTGCATAGGGGAATGGATCAGGCAACAAATAATCGTGTAGACAGTGAAACAGCTAGTGAAGAGGGTAGTATTGTCGATCGGTCGGTAGGCAACAGCTTGCCACAGGGATCCGAAATGACAGGACACAATTTTGCAAATCCCGTTTCTCAATCAAGTCAAGACACATTTTGGGCTTTTCAAAATGTGAATGTTGCTGGTGCAAATGCACTGCTGAAAAGTACAGAGGAACATGTTCCTGACACCAGTTCATTGTTATTACAATTAATGCAACAAATGGGACAACAGCTTCAAAAGTTAGACTCAATGGTACAAACGCTTAAACAAACACGTGAAGGTTTAACTGCTGAGCTACTTAAAATCGAATAGAAATATTAAAAAGTCTGTAATGACTTAAAAACGCAAATTTGTGAGCATGCACAAACTATTTTTGGCGTCATGAAAATGCATTCAGAATCACGAAGCTGCCATAAAGGAACTGCAAACTATTGTTAAAAAAAAAGCACGACACCTTGCAAGCTAAAATTGACTCAGTTGCATCTACAAATTAGGTTACGCAAGTTGCAAAACTCAGGAAAACTTAAAGGACACCGTAGATACGTTTTCAACACAAATGTACACTCTGAAACTTGGTTCAGAAAATCACAGTGAGGAAATCAGTTCATTATCGGAGAAAGTAGCTGAACTTTCGAATCAGTTCACTAACTTATTCACAAAGGTAGATGATGACCTGAATCACGCAAGACCCATAGCCTTCACTGACACAGAAGATTGTGAACAAATTAATAAATTTAAACAAAATCAATATCAAATTAATACGCAACAAAAAAGAGATATCCGGGAAGTACAAGATCAGTTGGCACAAGTAATACAAGAATTACATATTTCAGAGGACGCTCGCGCTCTAACACGGGAAGAGGGACATAGAAATACGGAAAAGCCACAAAATAATAACGCAGGGTATTTCGGAAATTATGAAAGAAATTGGCAAGGTCCACCGAATTTTGAGATGGAAAAGTCGACACGACGTAACGAGGACCGATATGCGACTCGCCGACACGATGACTTTGACTATAAGCTGTTCATTAGTACACGTAAATTCGAAACATTTAAGAATTCTGGTAACGACATTCATCCACAAGCGTGGCTTCATCAATTCTCTCGTTGCTTTCCTCCCAACTGGTGATTAGAGCACAGATTAGAATTTATATGTGACCATTTAGAGAATGAACCAGCTGTAAGAATGCGATCTTTCATTCTCGATTGTCACAGTGAAGGAGGATTTTATCATGCCTTCCTCTCAGCATATTGATCTCAAGCTACACAATACCGAGCAAAACATAACATCATAATGTTGAAACACTTCGAACAATCTGAATTTTCCAGTCTTGTGAAATATTTTGAAGATATGTTGCATTAGAATCAGTATCTGTCAATCCCTTACAGCCCCTCTGAACTCATCCGCATTTGCTTAATCAAATTGCCTGAACGTTTACGACACATTATTTTGGCAGGACGTTGCAAAGACGACATTGAAGCTTTTCAGGGACTGTTACAAGGATTGTAAATTGACAACGCCAATCGCGGGAAGCGAAAACAGGGACACAACAATTACAGGTCACATCCGTCACAATACCGCGACGACAGAAATAACAACTGGACACGACAAGGCTATTCGTACAACGCAAATCGTGACCAAAACAAACACCACCCGTATGACAACCACTGGCAGAACAATAGTTACAGAGAAAGATCGAATAGGTCAGAAGTTCACTACAGTCAGCTGGCGGCTACACGGGTAGCGGAGGCTGTGTGGCGTGGACTGGGCGGTTTTTTAGGTTAGAAGGCCTCGGGAAAGTGCGGGATGGGCTGCAATGTCAAAGGGTTCTTGGCAATTACAGGACGTGCTTGGATCAAGGAACAGTCGGAATTATAGTTGTAAATTGTTGTAGTTGCGCTGGAAAAGTCCCTGAGCTTCAAGCGCTAATAGAAAGCACAGAAGGTGATATCGTTATAGGTACAGAAAGCTGGCTAAAGCCTGAAATAAGTTCTGCTGAAATTTTTACGAAGTCTCAGACGGTGTTCAGGAAAGATAGATTAGGCAGAAATGGTGGTGGAGTGTTTGTGTCTGTCAGTAGTGGTTTATCTTGTAGTGAAGTCGAAGTAGATACTCCGTGCGAATTGGTATGGTTGGAGGTTATACTTAACAGCCGAATTAAGTTAATAATTGGCACCTTCTACCGACCCCCAGACTCCGATGATACAGTTCAGAGAAAGTTTGAGTCTCGTAACAAATAAATACCCCACTCATACGGTTATAGTTGGTGGGGACTTCAACCTACCCTCCGTATGTTGGCAAAAATACTTGTTCAAAACCGGTGGTAGGCAGAAAACGTCTTCCGAGATTGTCCTAAATGCTTTCTCCGAAAATTATTTCGAGCAGTTAGTCCACGAACCCACGCAAATTGTAAATGGTTGCGAAAACACACTTGACCTCTTAGCCACAAACAATCCAGAGCTGATAGAGAGCATCATGACTGATGCAGGGATTAGTGATCACAAGGTCATTGTAGCTAGGCTCAATACCATTTCTTCCAAATCCATCAGAAACAAACGCAAAATAATTTTATTTAAAAAAGCGGATAAAGTGCCACTAGAAGCCTTCCTAAAAGACAATTTCCATTCCTTCCGAACTGACTATGCAAATGTAGACGAGATGTGGCTCAAATTCAAAGATATAGTAACAACAGCAATTGAGATATTCATACCTCATAAATTGGTAAGAGATGGAACGGATCCCCCGTGGTACACAAAAAAGGTCCGAACGCTGTTGCAGAGGCAACGGAAAAAGCATGCGAAGTTCAGAAAAACGCGAAATCCCGAAGATGGGCTTAAATTTACAGACGCGCGAAATTTGGCACTTACTTCGATGCGAGATGCCTTTAATAGGTTCCACAACGAAACATTGTCTCGAAATTTGGTAGAAAATCCGAAGAAATTCTGGTCGTATGTAAAGTACACAAGCGGCAAGACGCAGTCAATACCTTCGCTGCGCAGTGCCGATGGTACTGTTATCGACGACTGTGCCGCTAAAGCGAAGTTATTGAACGCAGTTTTCCGAAATTCCTTCACCAGGGAAGACGAATGGAATATTCCAGACATTGAAACACGAACATCTGCTAGCATGAGTTTCTTAGAAGTAGATACCTTAGGGGTTACGAAGCAACTCAAATCGCTTGATACGGGCAAGTCTTCAGGTCCAGATTGTATACCGATTAGGTTCCTTTCAGATTACGCTGATACTATAGCTTCCTACTTAGCACTCATATACAACCGCTCGCTCACCGATAGATCTGTACCTACAGATTGGAAAATTGCACAGGTCGCACCAGTGTTCAAGAAGGGTAGTAGGAGTAATCCATTTAACTACAGACCTATATCATTGACGTCGGTTTGCAGTAGGGTTTTGGAGCATATACTGTATTCAAACATTATGAATCACCTCGAAGGGAACGATCTATTGACACGTAATCAGCATGGCTTCAGAAAACATCGCTCTTGTGCAACGCAGCTAGCTCTTTATTTGCACGAAGTAATGGCCGCTATCGACAGAGGATCTCAAGTTGATTCCGTATTTCTAGATTTCAGGAAAGCTTTTGACACCGTTCCTCACAAGCGACTTCTAATCAAGCTCCGGAGCTATGGGGTATGGTCTCAGTTGTGCGACTGGATTCGTGATTTCCTGTCAGGAAGGTCGCAGTTCGTAGTAATAGACGGCAAATCATCGAGTAAAACTGAAGTGATATCAGGTGTTCCCCAGGGAAGCGTCCTGGGACCTCTACTGTTCCTGATCTATATAAATGACCTGGGTGACAATCTGAGCAGGTCTCTTAGACTGTTCGCAGATGATGCTGTAATTTACCGTCTAGTAAGGTCATCCGAAGACCAGTATCAGTTGCAAAGCGATTTAGAAAAGATTGCTGTATGGTGTGTCAGGTGGCAGTTGACGCTAAATAACGAAAAGTGTGAGATGATCCACATGAGTTCCAAAAGAAATCCGTTGGAATTCGATTACTCGATAAATAGTACAATTCTGAAGGCTGTGAATTCAACTAAGTACCTGGGTGTTAAGATTACAAACAACTTCAGTTGGAAGGACCACATAGATAATATTGTCGGGAAGGCGAGCCAAAGGTTGCGTTTCATTGGCAGGACACTTAGAAGATGCAACAAGTCCACTAAAGAGACAGCTTACACTAGACTCGTTCGTCCTCTGTTAGAATATTGCTGCGCGGTGTGGGATCCTTACCAGGTGGGATTGACGGAGGACATCGAAAGGGTGCAAAAAAGGGCAGCTCGTTTTGTATTATCACGTTATAGGGGAGAGAGTGTGGCAGATATGATACACGAGTTGGGATGAAAGTCATTACAGCATAGACGTTTTTCGTCGCGGCGAGAGCTTTTTACGAAATTTCAGTCATCAACTTTCTCTTCCGAATGCGAAATTATTTTGTTGAGCCCAGCCTACATAGGTAGGAATGATCATCAAAATAAAATAAGAGAAATCAGAGCTCGAACAGAAAGGTTTAGGTGTTCGTTTTTCCCGCTTGCTGTTCGGGAGTGGAATAGTAGAGAGATAGTATGATTGTGGTTCGATGAACCCTCTGCCAAGCACTTAAATGTGAATTGCAGAGTAGTCATGTAGATGTAGATGTAGATGTAGATGTAGATTACAGAGATAACCAGAGAAACAGACAATACGGGAACTAAAATAATTATTATCAAGCGAGAGAGAATAACTTCAGACGCAACAGTTCAGCGTGCAGTTACGATTCAGGGAGAAATTCTGCGCCATGTGACTGACAAGAAAGAAACTATGCAATCTACCAACATGACGACAGACAATATAATCGTAACGACAGACCTGAATTTTTTCAGAACTGGCGGGATTCAAACAGGGCAGGGCCCTCTTGACAAGGTGAATTTGTAGAAGTTAGGTCTCCAAAACCCCAATAACGACGCGTGCCAACAAAGGGACTGACAATGACTCACACCACAGGCAGCCACGTGCGCCGGCTGGCTCAGAGAAAAATAACATAGATGCTAACCTTGAGAAAAATTTTAGCATTCCTTACCGACGTATAAAACATGATAACTGCTTTGAAGTTGAAACTCTGCGCACTAGAAAGGGTAAAAGATTTCACCACATTGCACATGTAAAAACCGTTTATTGAGAATAATCTGCTTTTTACCTTAGTCTTTGCTTTAAAATTTTTCGCTTGATGTTACTAGTACTCTTTGTCACACGTAGAAACTGTTCACATGCAACACCGTTTGTAGTTAACTATCCAGTCAAGAACCTAGAGAACTTATTTAAGACAGTAATTACGACTGCAATGTTATGGTGAACAGACGACACAGTGGTGTTGTTTGTACATTCTTGCTTGTTAGTTGCACCATTACGTAACGACTACAAGACTCACATACTTAGAACGTATACTGGTACTGCTAATGAGATTTTAATGCAACATCTTGGTTTTCTTGAAAATACATTCTGGATGTAAAGTACTTCCTGAGAGATGCCAGATGACACAATGGTTAGTTTATTTGACAGCTACCCGATTATATCACGACGCTACTAATGAGTGACGCAATTTATATTATTGATTTTGCATTGTACCTGTTTTATATATGCACAATTTTTCTGAATGCTCCTGGAAAGTAAAACATGTTTAGTAGTAACTTTTGTGGTATAGCTACAGTGAGACACCCTGTTTCGTAGCACAACAATACGTTACCGTATAGTACTTTCTTGATCACGGTAATGTACGTAATAATTACGATATCTATACGCAAAGCATTTCTCTTTTGTTTATGATGAGGTAGGGGAGGGCGCGGCAAGATGGGGAAGCTAACTTTAAACCCTTACAAATGGGACAAAAATAAACAAATTCAAGTAGGTTTGATTATAATTTGTTTACTTAACCATTGAATTACAATAGCATGCAAAGAAACTTGCAAACTTGTTACATTTAGTTAGAAATATCTCGATTTGAAACGTCAACTACCAATTCAACGTCTTGCCCCATATGCGGGGTAAGATGGGTGACTAGCATGAATTCATCTCTAAAGCTTAAATAAGGACTGGAATAATGAAATCATGTGACGATAAGGTATTACGTTTTATTTAGACCTCTTACTTTCACATAGTACACAAGTCTGGACAGGCTCGTCATTATCACTTTGTATCCCTTGGGCCCAGCGTCCGGAGCTAATACACTGTATCCAGCCTCCTTCGGAGAAGTCATAGCAGTATAAACATTCTTCACTCTCTTCCTCGTTGTCATTCGACCTCAGTTTATTATCCCTCGAGCATGAAGGGGTGGTTGTCAGTAACGTTCGTCACTTTTTCGTTGTCATTATGTCCTTTTGGTGGTATCCCAGGTTTATTGAACGTCTTTGAGAAGAGTTTTCGTTTACATGCTGCACATTTGTGGACTCTTTTTCGTTTAATTTCTTCAGATAGCTCACTCCTATACCGAGATTCTGTTAAAATAACAGATTTTCCACACCTGTTTTTTTAACCACCTTTGCAATAGCTAATACCATTTCAGGGATGGTAACCTTAAAGTTAGACGAAACAGAGGCTTGACCGTCAGTTGTTAATTGTTCAGGTGTCTTTCGTCTTGACAACATCTCTGGTATTTGATCTTCCGTTGCTGTAACTTCAGATGTGTGAGCTTGATGAATTTCTGTAGTTGAACAGGGACGTAATCACGTTCTTCAAACACATTTCTGTTTACTGTCCAAATGTCTGTTTTCCGAATCCCGTTCACTGCTGTGGATATTGTAGCTGAATGAATGAAAGCTTTGCCGAAAGAATTTGCGATCTGATGCAGCGTAACAACTTTTCCAGGATGGGTGCGAAGCCACAATATTACTTCATCTTCCTAAAATTTACTGAGAAAGTTTCATAAATGCCATGTCCAATGGTTGAAGACGGTTTGAGCAGTGTGGTGGCAAACACAGCTAGACAACCCCATTTTCGCGGGCCACATCTATCAGTTCTAAATTCTTGATGTGAGTTTTGTGGCCGTCCAACATGAGAAGTATTGGTCTTTCCTTTGAAGCTCCAGTAAATGCAATAAACTTCTCAAACCAAGTGAAAAATAGTTATTTCGTCATCCAACCAGTTTTGTGGACTTCTGCCTAGGCACCAGGGGGCAGGCTAGTCTCAAACGCCTGTTGCACTCGTTTTCGAGGATAAATTAACATAGGTGTTACGTAGTACCCCGACGCTGAAACACAGATTTTTGCAGTCACACTCTGGCCTGTTTCTGCTGAATTAACTGCTCCCACCTGCCTGCGCCCTTTTAAAGCAACCACCTGTGTGTGACCTTTTGGAATGACTTAAAGCAGTCTCATCGCAACTGAAAATTCTGTCTCCTGTAATCTTGAATGTGTCTAATTGACTTTCTAACAGATCGAAAAACCTATCTACAGCAACTCGATCAAATCCCATTGCTCGTGCGATTGATGTGGCCTCTGGTTTTCGTATTGTTAAGGTAGGATTTCGTGCAAGAAACCCATTTAACCAGTCTCCTCCAGCAGATTTGGATTCAGCATTAAATTGATGTTTGATGTTGTTTCGTTCAGCTAGCTGAAAAGCAAGTTTACAAAGTTCTTTTAGTGTTAGGCAAAAATACTGTCCTTCCACCTGTCTTAAGTAGTCTTTAAGTTCTGCCTCTTGTTCTGGGGTAAACACACTAGTGATTGGTCCTAACAATTTCACAACTGTATAGCCAGGATATGCACGTTCCTTCGTCACAAATCGTTCAATCGTTGTCTGTGGCACGTTGAACTGTCGAGCAGCCCTGAAAGAATCCATATGACCTTCTACAACAGCATATACAGCGCCTTCCATTGACTCCAATGACCAGTATTGCCTAGACGTTTGCGAACCATCTGAAATAAAACATGAACAACGTACTATTGAGGCAGATCATTCCTGGTAATCTGTACTATGTAGTAAATACCATAATTACAATAATCATTCGTTAAAGCATAGCAAGAATACTGACTGTGTTTTGTGTACTTTTATTCACTATATAGCCTAAGGCATACGTTGTAATTAATTAGGAAACGTTGGAATAACGAATACCATTCAATTTACAATTGTATTCAACGTATAATGTACGCGTTCAAAACCCACAACGAAGTAAACACATGAGACGATAAGAACGTAATGGTTGGACAAATAGCTCACCATCTTGCCCCACACCGTCTTGCCCCCTACCATGCTGTCACTTTATGTTACGCCTACATGAACACTATTTAGTGAACATTGACTACCAACACCGCAATTTACTGTTAATAAGACGCACTATTCTGTGCTATATATACAGTCTGGAAAATTTTCACGAAACACATGTTTTAGGACCTCGAAAGGTGTAAAACATTGCAAGTCAATATAACAATTGTAGGAACTTTGCAAAGCTCACACAAACCGCCACAAAACTAAGGTTCAGCAATGTCGACACAATGGTACCTGTGTATTGATGATGGTGACGTAGCTATCCACAGATGGCAGCACTCTAACTGTAGCTTATAGCCCTTCCCCATCTTACCCCACCTCCCCGTCTTGCCCTGACTTCCCCTAAGTACATTGACTTCTGCTGAACTTTGCTTACAGACTACGACACTTCGACAGAATTATCTTACAGCAAGACGCACAGTTAAGCGCTACAGGACACGTATTTGAGTGATTAATTTTGGTACTTAAAACATTTATTTTTAAAGATTTTTTAATTACAAAGATACCAAGAAAGTTTTCTGTGATACATTTCATTGCATTGCTGTAATCTGCAACATCTGAGGGTATAATTTTATTTATCCTCAGGGTGGTACACGCCTACCTTGTGTACTAAGCGTGGCTAGTGCTAGAAGCCCAACTTTACACATCGGTACCATATTTCTCTAACGCAGAATTACTCACCTATCTGATTATTTAACCGAGAAACCAACATTTATTTACTATGTCAGTGACAGATGTTTACTCAATTACGCAGTTGGATAACTTCACATTTATGAAATAGTATTTTGTCTGTACCTTGTGAACTCTTCATATTTTTTCCGGACCATTGTGATACTATGAGAGCTTTGAATGATGTATTTAGTATGGGATCATGATTTTTAACTACATTTGAGGTAGATGACACTATTGAAATGAGCAAAGAATTTTTTTAGGTTTTGAAATTAGTGCAGAAAGCTACGACGTTTTTGAGATTTGGCTGAGGTTTCATGATGTTATTATTAACATGGTGATGTATATTATGCTGTTGAGGTATGTTTATGATCAATAAGCTGATGCCACCGTATATGAGGAATGTGATTGCGTGCTTATATGTATATGAATAATGAATAGAAGTTAGGGACTCTGGTTTGTGAAAAAGGATGTTGGAAACCAAGAATCGTACTTTAAGAGTTATGACTTGTGTGTCCATGCGTGAATGCATCACAACACTGTTATTTATGAGATTTCGTTTCTACGGATTTCTACTGTAATTTTTCGATCTGTCAAACTTTTTTTTTATATGAGACTGTCACTGTACTGGAAACTGCTGTCATAAATTTTTCGGTAAGAAAGCTAAGTGACCTTGACGTAATGCATTGTGGGTGCCCAGCTGCGTCTGTCGCCTGGAGAAAAAGCCATTAGGTGGAATAAAAAGAGGCCATTAACCTCGCTATTTACATTCCTTTGCAAAAAGCATCCCAAATATGAAATTCTATTACTTGGAAACATATGATTGTACTGTGGAGCTCGTAATTTGTGCTACTTACTGAAATTCTTATGAATTGATGGGAAATATTCTTACATCTGCCCACCTGATTATGACAAGTGTCTTTCTATGAGAGCTGGGAGAATTTCTACTGACTTATGAAATGCCACATGGCTATTCAATAATGTTTTTATGCTTTGCTTTGTACATAGTTGCTTATTTAATTTGACACCTGGTTTTCAGCTGTGTTGCAGCACTGGTTTTATAAAATAAATTAAATGCATTTGCTAATACAAACATTTTTTGTCAACAGATCTCGTAAGTAATAATTTTAATGACCCAAAATCTTCAAAAAAGGAGCACTTGGAATGGAAAGAACAATAAGAAGGGACTAGTAAAAGTAACTGCATACATCATTTTCTTTCCAAGTACTTGGTAATTTTTTTGTAGAATAAGTTTTTGTGGTGCACCACTTTAATGACAAAGACATTAAGATGTGAATAGACATTTCCTTAACTCCATTGTTGTCCTTAGTGTAGTATTTTTTCTGCTTGTGGGTTTATCATGTTTAGATATTAGTTAGTGCATTTGCTGCTGCTGTTTCCCAGGCATAGTGCTACTGAATTTCACTTTGTATTACTCTGTTAAGCCAGTTTTTCTACTGGTTTGTTTTTCTTGTTTGGTGCACATTGCCTTATATTAGTTGTAATATTGCATTTGCTTTGATAATTTAGATATATGCTGCTTGCTTTGCTAATTTGCGTTTTTGTCATTGCTATTTTTTTTTCTGCTGCATTGCATCGTCCCTTAGTATATACATCTGAGCTCAGTAGATTCAAGTTAACTTAAGAGAGGGTAGGCTATACAAGAGAATGAGTTATGATGCATTGACAAGTTATATGAAACAGATTTGAGCCAAAATGAGTATTGTACAATGAGAAATAATTACTTTGAAAGAGGATATGAACAAAACAGTGGGCATAAGAGTTAACAGCTTTGGATACGAGGGGAGGGAACAAATTTTGAAATCAGAGGAAAGATCTGTGGAATGAAGATCTGTGCTGGACTACAGCACCAAGTGTTACACTGAAAACGAACCCTGTCAAACCAGCCACAGACTTTACATGGCACACTCAGTGATTTTCATATAGAGTGCTACGTGGCGTTACCAACATAAAGACCTAAACAGCCTACTTAGATAATTTGTAAGACTGGATGTCATGAACTGATATATACGCTGGTAGCGCCATGTAGCACTCTATATGAAAATCACTGACTGTGCTTTCTGCAGTCTGTGGCTGATTTGCATTGTTGGAATATTGCTATTGTAGTACTGGGCAGTTGGATGTGAACAGCACATAGCGTTGCATAGTTGGAGGTGAGCTGCCAGCAGTGGTGGATGTGGGGAGAGAGATGGCAGAGTTTTGAGAGCGGATTATCTGGATGTGTGTCCGTCAGAAAAACGAAATTTGTAAGACTGGATGTCATGAACTGATATATATATATATATATTATGACTTTTGAACACTATGAAGGTAAATACATTGTTTGTTCTCTATGAAAATCTTTCATTTGCTAACTATGCTTATCAGTAGTTAGTGCCTTTAGTATTTAGAATCCTTTATTTTGCTGGCAGTATTGGCGCTCGCTGTATTGCAGTAGTTCGAGTAGCGAAGATTTTTGTGAGGTTAGTGATTCATGAAAGGGTAAAGCTTATTGTTAGTCAAGGCGATTCTTTTGTAGGGATTATTGGAAGTCAGATTGCGTTACGTTAAAAAAATATTGTGTGTCAGTGTAGTGATGGTCAGAATAAGTAAACAGAGAAATGTTTGAGTACATTCAGTTTTGCTCAGCTGTTTGAAAATCAAATAACTAAGGGTTTAACCACTACAGTAATTGATAAATTTTTCCAAGGGGAAGTTTCAGAGTAACTGTATGAGAAATTCTTACATTTTCCAGGCCTTACCGCTTACCATGCCACTTCTCTAATCCTCTCGTGGAAGGTGCCAGTAACTGAGGCAGGACTTCAGAGACACCCTTAAATGGACACACTCGCCTCACAGGCACTCCGGTAATATGAGTCGGGGACTGTAATTTTATATTGACTGGGGACGTCATTTTGATCATCTTATATAGTCACTAGTATCGTGTAGTGAAATTCCTTGTCTTTGGCTCTTAAACATAAAGGTTGGTCAACATTGCCCATTGCCCAGAATGGTACTGTGGCAGTTTAGACTTCTCTCTTTGTGTGCCTTCTTGCCACTCCAGGGCTTTTGTATCTGCTTTCTGGACTTGCTTTCTGCACCCCATTCTTTTAGCAGAATTACATACATCTGACACATCCTCACTACTGCATAGTTTACACAGTTCGAAAGCGTAGGGCATCTTATTTCCATAAACAATTTCATATAGCAATAATCCAAGATTATGGTGCAGTTTAAGATTGTAGTAAAGCATCGCAGTCACCATGGTGGCTACTTACATAAGAACTTAACATTTTCGCTATTGTTCTGTGCACTCACTCTGCACCCCCTTTCGCTCGTGGAGTGGATGTAGTGAACTCGGTAGAAAGCTCTGAACCCGCAAAAGTAGACGTAATTGTTTGGTCACCTCGGATATAAAATTACTATCCTCATTTTTTAACGTGGTCTACATTGCCTTAAACTACAAAGTCCAGTGGTTAACCCATTGCATGAGCTACTGTTTTCTCTTGCTGATCTGGCATAGCAGTCATAGATAAATAACAGGAGAAGCGATCAGTTACAGTCAAAACTAACGGTTCCCCAATGGTGTCGATGCAGAGAATCCAATATTATCCATATCAATTATTTGATAATTGTTTTATGGCCTCTGGTTACCTCTAGAATGAAATTCACTAATGACTATCATTGAGAACAGCGTAAGAAGCTTGTCACATATAGTTCCAGGACCTGCTCGCGTATTTTGTTCTGTAGTTCATCATCTCCACACCTTGAAACGATGTGGGACTGCCTTGACATCTAGTCGAGTAAACCTGCCATTACGACCATATGTCGTCCACAGTTTGTCAGTTCGTAAAATACTTATTATCAGTACTGAACTGGGCATGTTTCGTGGACT
The DNA here is from genome assembly GCF_023897955.1 of Schistocerca gregaria. NCBI lineage: Eukaryota > Metazoa > Arthropoda > Insecta > Orthoptera > Acrididae > Schistocerca > Schistocerca gregaria. Next base: position 128,585,373 of record NC_064921.1, on the reverse strand, counting down.
GCTGACTTTCTTGATCATCAGCCTGTGCCTATGTCATTTGTCTGCAGAAATGCAAACACATTCCGCCAGATGTACCTTATGAATCCATCCATCATTATTACCATAAGTTTTCCCGGAGTGCTGTATCACATGAAAATCAGAATGACAAACCCTTAAGGCCCAGTTGCTTCTATAAGGCCAATCAACACTTTGCAGGTTTATAATTCACTATAGCTTTGAAGTGCGTCCCATGTAACTAACAAAAAAAATACTGATAACATAAATCAGGATAAGCATCTCTTTTTTGTGGTTGTGTATTTATTTTCCGCCATATATAGTTGCTTAGAGGGAAATGCTTTTGTGTACTCTACTATGTCTACTTTATGACCTAGTACCAGTCTAAAGACGTGGTTGCTGATACCAAAATATAATATAAATCGCTTTTGATAATCTGGGGTAGCAATGATTGATACCAGAAATAAATAAGTAGACTAATACACACATTTATTATTGTCCATATAAGTGTGTGTACAACAGCCTATTTAAGCTTTACAGACGATAAGATGTAATTATCAAGAATAAATCAAGCAGGACTGGACCAGTGACCAATAGAGCCTTCAATCACAAAAGCTTGTTCTCAATCCGGAGTCTTTGTATAAATGGTCTTGCTACTTCTGCAAATTTTGGCACAAATTCCTGTAATAATTAACCAAACTCAGAAACACGTGCATCCCTTTTTCTGTGATAGAAGGAAGCTCTTGCATGACTTACAAGTGTCAGGGGACCGTTCCCACATCATCCTATCCAGTATCTGCTTCAAGAGGAAATCAATCTTTTCTGAATTAAGGGTCAGTCATGCCACTTGTAATCGACTAAAGACATCCAGTAAATGTACCATATGCTCTCACATGACATTTAAGAATACTATATCATTTAAATATACCATGCATTGCTCTGGTTTCATGCCTTAATAGGCATTTAAATGTTCCCAACAAATTCTTAAAATCAATTGACATTCAACTGTACTGACAGTGACTGTATGCAACTGTAAATACGGTCGTGTCTCGATCCTTCAGCACTACCTCCAATGGGCCCGCTTTGCGAACCTATTGTCATAAAACAATAACACTGCCACCAGTCATCTAAGGCATATGTAGCTTTGGCACTGCGTACAAATCCGTGACCACACACTGATGTAAATGGTGACAGCCACAACATAATCTTATTGTGATCTGATTTTTTCCTCTTTAAAATTGCTACTGGTACCCCCTACAAGCTATTACTCTCTTCTTTAACCTGTCACAGAGTTCTGGATTTATATTGGGTGGTTATTAGTAAAGTGCCAGTACTCATGGACATCTAGAGTGGGTTGTAATAATCCTATGGTAGCGAAACTTGTAGATGTGGTAATGTGTTAATGTGGATGAAATTTGTGCTGGAAAACAAATTAGTTCCAGTTGAGGCCACCAGGAACAAATCTGGGGGTATACACTGCTTATATGATGGTACGACATACCAGTTGTCATCTTAAAAGCCATAACGTGAATGAAAAGTATGGCTGTTTGGAAGAGAAACCAAACACTCTTAGTGAATTTGATTTTAGTGAACAATGGTAATGACAGTGCGGTACTGATAGAATATCACCAACTGAAAGGTCTGAGAAGAGGCCTGATGTCATTAAATGGCTTAAAGGAGATGATAATGAAATTCAGAAACATGGGTGAAATTGTTGTGCACCTGGAAGAGGTAGGTGTCCAATACCAGTGGAATTTATTTACACAGTTGCTGTTGCTGTACCTACCCTTGTATCAAGTTTACCAGGTAGTGCTAGTGCTCGTGCAGTGTGACAAGAGATGTCCACCTGATAGTCTACTGTATGGAAAGTTTTGTCATCTTACACTGGTACCCATACAAGATCCAGATAGAGCAGCAACTGAAATCTTACGATCCACAGCAATGCTCGGAATTTGCTCTTCAGTTTCTTGCATAGATCGATGTTCATGACACGTGACCAGGCAATGTTCTATGGAGTGACGAGGATCATTTGACATTACAGGGTGCAGTGAATACACATTAATGCCAAAATTTGGGTACTGTTAACCACGTGCTGCACATGAAGAGACATTGTACTCACTGTATGTGACTGAGTGGTGTGGATTTACGAGCATCTTTATTCTCAGTCTATTCTTCTTTGAAGGTGTACCGTGATGTCTGCACATTATCAAGACCTCCTTGTACACCTTGTGAATCCTAATTTGGAACAGCACAACTGTGTGGATACCAATGTTTCCATGCAAGATGGGGCAACACCACAAATCACTCACCCAGTGAAAGATCTGCTTAACGCAACCTTCCACAAGCATGTAGTCTCCATCGGTTTTCAATATACATGATCTGAAAGATCACCTGATATGAATTTATGTGACTTTTGGCCCTGAGAATATCTAAAGTATGAGTTTACCAGAGACACGTTTGGTCTCTAACTGATCTGAAGGCCAGGATACAGGATCATGTTGCTCAGATATCAATGGAATTGCTCTGAGCAACTATTGATCACAGCGTTTTATGAATCTCATCGCTGTCTCCAACGCTCATATTGAACAAAGTGTTTCAGTAACAATAAAATCAAAGTTATGCCATGATCTCTTGTTTGACCTTCTCTGCCCACGTCCTGTCCCTAATTCATTGTATATAGAAACATTTCTAATTTTTTATTGCATTTACAGCGCCAGATTTTCAACTGGTGGCCAGAATTGGAACTAACATTTATTACTGGGTAAATCGGTTATTCATTAACATATTAGAATTTGTAGCAAGTTTCGCTGCCAAACGATAATTATGGCCCAAAGGACCTCTGTGAATAGCTGTTGCCTGATAATTTCCGCCGTCACCATATGAATGTAATGTGGATCTCATGACGGTTTCCTGTATACTGGCAGTTCAACCCTAGTGGGTATGCTGTGCTGCATTGAGAATGTTCCTGGTAATGGTCTGGAAGGGTTAAATGATGGCACATGTTCTATCAACAACTTTTCCATGTACTCCCTCAAACGTCTTTGAAAATGTGACAATTTTGTCTGTGATGTGAATACACTAGCAAAATTTCCCAGCTTACGTGTTGAAATCCTTCCCCAAGTCTTCTTCCTATAGCCTTCCATTCCCATTGAACCAAAATTATCGATACGTAGAGGCGCTACTCCTCTACTGTCAACCTATTACACATATCACTAACTATGCCATAAAAAGACACTGTACGTTGTCCTGCTCATCATTTTCTGCCAAGGGTTGAAATATACACAAAGTAGAAAGTGGCAGAGCTGCTTCAACGTCTATCCAGACTAGTGTCCTTGTATTTTACTCAACAAGTGGATTCTGAAAAAACATGCACATCGTATAGATTGCTTACCAGGTGTCTAGTGCATGCATTGCATCACTTCGGCTTTTCCTGGAGTAAAATCTAAAGGGAACTACGTCCCATCCAGCTGTACTATGTGCCGTTTCAGATCGACTTTGTGTGATGTTTACACATACTGTTTATTCCATGTACGACCTCACAGCTGTTGCCAACTAGAGGAAGTACTTCCACCAAAGCACAGAAGTCTTTCAATTCCCCAACATAGTATATCAATGCCAACTTGGGCAAATGAATATTAATCCTACTTATGCTATTTAGTCTACAATGATGCAGGTGCAAATTCCTTTCTCCAAGTATATCCTGAATTGCTGCAGATACCTACTGTTCCACATACAGTGGAAATTACTCCTACATATCTGATCAAACAATATCTGCCACTGATTCCACACATGGGTGTCCTGTACTCAGATTTACTGGGTACTTTGTACAGTGCACATCATTCCCATTCTGATTTAACAGCAGTGTGCAAGCTCTAACCTATACCCAGCTTCCCTGTGTCTGTTGAACATGCACTGATATTCCTATTCTGAGTGTCCAGTTCGCTTACATCTCCCACACGAAGATTTCGTACAATTTCGCCGACTGTGACCAGACTGACGACATCCATAGCATATTATCTCGGTATTAAAACTACCTTTGTTCCTTACTTATGATTACATTATCTATTTCTGTTAAAGTTCTTGCAGTCTCCACAGTTTCATTTAAAATCTTTGGACATTCCACCCGCAATCTACTGGAAATTTCATCGCCTCTTGAATAATGGCCTTCTTGGCATTATCGTTATGTGTCACTTTGTATCTGAGTTTCCCATTCCGCCAACAAAAGTTTTCATGACTCTCCTCGACTTTAAGTTATGCTCACACCGAATAGGTAGAGATATCTTCCCTCCTATACCGTTCCAACAATTCTCCTTGCAGGTCCCAGGAAGCTTGAGCATTTCGTAATTTCTCATGGCACATCACATGTTCCCTAGCATTCTCTGTCAACTTTAACCGAAACATAATTAATAATTTCTCGTCATTCTAACGTCCCACACCCGCCCTCATCCCTCCACCCCCCTCCTAATCTGCATTTGTAAGTAAATTATCTTACGAGAACATCGATTTACAACTTCATACATAGTCACCACTTCCCACTACTCTCCTCATGGTAAATAATTCTAGACAACATGTTAATAAATGCTTGAACATACAGAATCACAAAGAAATGAAAATAGCAGCTCGAAGGCGTAAACAAAAGCAAAGTAGCAGAAAGAAACAAAGTTACCAAACTCATCCCAAAATAAATCTTCCAATCTACAAGGAAAATGAAACAGAAAACATGAAAAACGATTAGGAAAATGGAAAAGATTTACATTGTACTTAAGTTTTATTCGCAAGGTACATAATGCTCTATAAATATGGATAAATTCCAGGTAAAGCTCATGCAGATGGAAAGGATCCAATAGTATACAATTACAAGACTGGTGTTAAACATGCTGAGCACTTTAACTGCATAAAAATTAGAATAATACTAAAATGCTGTAAGACATCAGACAGTCAATTAACTATAGTATTTGGGCAGGCGAATGGGAAGCTTCGATTAGCATTGATATATTTACCACTCCTGACAAGAGTTGTCATTCGCTGTAACACAAACTCTACCACACACTGGATTTAGGAAAATAACAGTCTCTCTTTCCTTAAGCAAGCAGCGTGGTGGGCACCTGACAGCGCCTGCAATGAGTGAGTTAGAGATGGGGAAACAGTCCATCCATTCGTTTTCACTGAGCGACGACTGCTTGCGCTCTTGTGTTATTGGCTGTCTGTAAAATATTGCCTTACTCCTAGGCTTCATTGTCAACTTTTCTATTATTCGTTGTTCGCTAAGTGTTTTATGGTAAAATTGTAAAGCAGTGTGAATGAAAAAAGTCAATATAGTAGCTGTATAAAGTATACGACCATTAATGGATAACCTATACAGCAGTATTTCATTAGGCTATGTGAATTATTTGAGCAACTACGTTCTCCTCTCGAATGTCATCTTGAAAGACTGGTATCATCCTATTACCGTCCTCTGTTGTCCTTGACAATACCCTGCAGAATTCTGTGGTTATGTCTTGGCTCTGTGTGACAGTTTAATTCAAAATACCTGTCACACTGATTTCCACGAAGTTTGTAACATCAGACTGTGACTAGGTAAGACTTCAGTCCTTCGAGATCTATTGTTGGTGCCTTCGTTCATTTTAGGCGGTTTAGTGGTATTATATACACCACAAGCTACTGCACATAGCATGTTAACAGGGCACTTATTACTAACATTATTCAGTGCCCACCAAATGGGATTTAACATCTGAGGCCATCAGTCCCCTGGACTTAGAACTACTTAAACCTAAATAACCTATGGACATCGTACACATCCATGCTCGAGGCAGGATTCAAACCTGCGGCCGTAGCAGCAGCACGGTTCCGGACTGAAGCTCCTAGAATGTAAAAGTTTCACCGGCATTAATTTTATGTTATCATGCACAGTGTGAATTTGAACTGTAGTTTATGTTATAGTATTATTCTGACATGCTGATGGATATAACTTGCCAAACCTGTCCTCCCGTGGACGTGTTTCTGAGTTTATGGTTGACAAGGTGCCTGGATTTCACCAGTTCACCTTACATTTTGCTGTGAGAAAGGGGAATGGATATTGCCACAGCATATTCTACGAACACCTACATAAATGAGTCACGACATATTTGTACGACCATGCAGCAGTTCTGATAATGGTTTTCCTCCTGCATATGTTGCAGTTGGGTCCAGATGTGCCATCCTCTCGTTGCTTTGAGGGATATACAGTCACTGCATCTTATCGCAATGGGGTTAACACGTGGTCTCGTAAGCTTGAAATTTTCCTCCAGGTGCTGGTTTCTACAAAGACCAACAACTAAAATCAAACAGGCTGAGAAGTACCATGTAGCTCGTTGACGTGACATAGGTAGTTCCTCGATGACATCTGGTTAGAACAGACTTCCACAGCAGGATGATTTTATCGTTTGTAGCGTGTTTTCCTCATGGTAGCGCTTCAGTAACAGATAACTTCGTTCACAACCTCTTCAATTTTGAAACCATATGCAAACTACTAAAGCAGCTTTACGAAGGCTGCACTCACTCTACGTACCTCACGAAATCAAGATATGCTTCTATTCTTGAGCCAACTATATTCGTTTAACAGGCTGTAAATTATGCTTTTCAAAATGTCAATACTATCTCATTTCTAAAGTACATTATGTTGGTCATTCTCTTCCTACGCCAACTGTAATACCAGCGTTAATTTCAATATCCATCGAAATACACTCCCGGAAATTGAAATAAGAACACCGTGAATTCATTGTCCCAGGAAGGGGAAACTTTATTGACACATTCCTGGGGTCAGATACATCACATGATCACACTGACAGAACCACAGGCACATAGACACAGGCAACAGAGCATGCACAATGTCGGCACTAGTACATTGTATATCCACCTTTCGCAGCAATGCAGGCTGCTATTCTCCCATGGAGACGATCGTAGAGATGCTGGATGTAGTCCTGTGGAACGGCTTGCCATGCCATTTCCACCTGGCGCCTTAGTTGGACCACTGTTCGTGCTGGACGTGCAGACCGCGTGAGACGACGCTTCATGAAGTCCCAAACATCCTCAATGGGGGACAGATCCGGAGATCTTGCTGGCCAGGGTAGTTGACTTACACCTTCTAGAGCACGTTTGGTGGCACGGGATACATGCGGACGTGCATTGTCCTGTTGGAACAGCAAGTTCCCTTGCCGGTCTAGGAATGGTAGAACGATGGGTTCGATGACGGTTTGGATGTACCGTGCACTATTCAGTGTCCCTTCGACGATCACCAGAGATGTACGGCTAGTGTAGGAGATCGCTCCCCACACCATGATGCCGGGTGTTGGCCCTGTGTGCCTCGGTCGTATGCAGTCCTGATTGTGGCGCTCACCTGCACGGCGCCAAACACGCATACGACCATCATTGGCACCAAGGCAGAAGCGACTCTCATCGCTGAAGACGACACGTCTCCATTCACGCCTGTCGCGACACCACTGGTAGCGGGCTGCACGATGTTGGGGCGTGAGCGGAAGACGGCCTAACGGTGTGCGGGACGGTAGCACAGCTTCATGGAAACGGTTGCGAATGGCCCTCGCCGATACCCCAGGAGCAACAGTGTCCCTAATTTGCTGGGAAGTGGCGGTGCGGTCCCCTACGGCACTGCGTAGGATCCTACGGTCTTGGCGTGCATCCGTGCGTCGCTGCGGTCCGGTCCCAGGTCGACGGGCACGTGCACCTTCCGCCGACCACTGGCGACAACATGGATTTACTGTGGAGACCTCACGCCCCACGTGTTGAGCAATTCGGCGGTACGTCCACCCGGCCTCCCGCATGCCCACTATAAGCCCTCGCTCAAAGTCCGTCAACTGCACATACGGTTCACGTCCACGCTGTCGCGGCATGCTACCAGTGTTAAAGACTGCGATGGAGCTCCGTATGCCACGGGAAACTGGCTGACACTGACGGCGGCGGTGCACAAATGCTGCGCAGCTAGCGCCATTCGACGGCCAACACCGCGGTTCCTGGTGTGTCCGCTGTGCCGTGCGTGTGATCATTGCTTGTAAAGCCCTCTCTCAGTGTCCGGAGCAAGTATGGTGGATCTGACACACCGGTGTCAATGTGTTCTTTTTTCCATTTCCAGGAGTGTATATGTGAACTATTTATTGGACCTAAACGCAATCTGGTGCACACAACGAAACGTCTGTAAATAAAATAAAATAAAATGAAAAACGGATGTGAAGCTGTACTGTTATGAGATCGTAATAATCCGTTTCAATTATGTCGTTGGTAGTGTGCCGTGAAGTGATCCTCTGCCGTGCACCGACTATTCACAAGGCTCTGCCCGGCGCAGCAATACTGGAAAGAGAAGCAGCTCCTTTGTCGTCACTTGGAGCTACTTTGATCTGCCGCTGCCGCATCGTTTCGGTTCCTTCATTGAGTCTGATGAGGGCGTCTTTCTTTTACTTCCTACATAGAATAAGCTAATCAAAAAGAGGTACTTCAAAATTATCCGGCGCCCCATCGCTTTTCGGAGGAAGAGTAAGTAAAGGTTACTAGAGAGGCAACCAATTTCCCCGATTGTGTGGCGGTTACAAATAGTTCAAACGGCTCTGAGCACTACACCGAGCGAGGTGGCGCAATGGTTAGCACACTGGACTCGCATTCGGGAGGACGACGGTTCAATCCCGTCTCCGGCCATCCTGATTTAGGTTTTCCGTAATTTCCCTAAATCGCTTCAGGCAAATGCCGGGATGGTTCCTTTGAAAGGGCACGGCCGATTTCCTTCCCCACCCTTCCCTCACCCGAGCTTGCGCTCCGTCTCTAATGACCTCGTTGTGAACGGGACGTTAAACACGAATCTCCTCCTCCTCCTCCTGAGCACTATGGGACTTACCTTTCAAGGTCATCGGTCCCCTAGAACTTAGAGCTACTTGAACCTAACTAACCGAAGGACATCACACACTTCCGTGCCCGAGGCAGGATTCGAACCTGCGACCGTAGCGGTAGTGCGGTTCCAGACTGTAGTGCCTAGAACCGCTCGGTCACCCTGGCCGGCGTGGCGGTTGCAAATGGTAAACGTATACGAGGGACTTTTCCCTGACAGCCTGTTGGTTTTCCCTAGGATTATAATACACCATGTTATTCCCCACTCTTTTGGCTACAAAGAATATTTTTCAAAATAATCTCCGTTCAATGTGTCGGCCTTGCGCCACCGTACTTGGGAAGCCCATATACTCGGATGGTACACCTCTACTGGAGCCAACAGTTACTGCGTCTATAATCTCCCTGTCATCCAGCAGTGCTCCCCAAGGAGTGCATTCTTCACTGGGCCAAACAGACGAAGTCCGAAGTGCGAGCTGCTCGGGGTAGCCGAGCGCTTTAAGGCGTACTGCCACGGACCGCGCGGCTCCCCCTGCTGGAGGTTTCGAGTCCTCTCTCGGGCATGGGTGTGTGTGTTGACCTTATCGTAAGTTAGTTTAAGTAACATGTAATCCGAGTGATTGATGACCCCAGCTGGCCATGTGGCCGAGCGGTTCTAGGTGCTTCAGTCCGGAACAGCGCTGCTGCTACGGTCGCAGGTTCGAATCCTGCCTGGAGCATGGGTGTGTGTGATGCCCTTAGGTTGGTTAGCTTCAAGTAGTTTAGAAGCTTACCACCACCGAAAGTGCGAGATCCTCGCTGTAGGACAGGTGGGGAAGAATAGTCCAATGCAGTTTCGGAAGCTCCTCTCGGGGGTACGAGCTTGTGTGACGCCTCACGTTACGATGGAGGAGACGTTCGTTTCCATTCTCGTGGCGATGTCGAAAGAGGCTGTCCGGGCGTTCCAACGTTGTAGAATTGACAGCTTTGTGCAGCCGGCCGGTACACGGGAGATAGGACCATGTTACGATGATGATGATGACAGACGCCTCGCCCAACAGCGACCATGCTTTCGTTCACTGCCAGGTCTCTTTCGACATTCTGCAAGCGCCTATGAATATCTACGATCTCTGGTCCCACAAAAAGGAGCTCAGTGGAAGATCTCTGCTTGGAACTCACCTCCGTTACAAACGCCAGTTTGAAGGCTACGTACAGCGGCGCCACCTATCGAAACTTCAGGTGTAGAAGCGAAGTATTCCACTATGTCCCACAGCACATTTCATATTTTGGTTACATTACTTATTGAACGCCCTTGTTCGTGTCATCAAACAAACTGCCGCTGGGTAGCTTTCATACGGTAACCATAACTTCTGCACCATGTTGTTACCGGCTAAGCGTGGTTCCACCACAGACTCATTGACGATGGAGAAAACTGAAAATCGCCACACGGAGTTGTATTCAAGAATTCATTGCTTCATAAGAATTTAACTGATAATAAAATTAAGTTACCTCAAAGCAGGCGTTCCACTAGTAACCGTTGGTGATTAAGGTTTCGGTGAGTTACCTCTCTTACTCTGTTTGAAAAGGGACTATCGTTAATAGAGTAATAGATCCTGGCAGGGGACGCCAATTGAAAAGCTTCTACTTATGTTCCTAATCTAGACTGTAATAATGAAATGGGTAATCAGAAATGAGGGAGAAGTTGTGATCTAAATGACATTATATTTATTCATTCTTAACATTGCAACAGGAATGAAGAAAAAACATTACACAAACATGTTTTTTTTTTTAATTTAACGAACGCTTTCACTAACATGGAGTCTATGGTGTACAAAGTGACACGTACGGATCGACACACGACACTAATCGATGTATCTGACTTCATACACGTGAATCCGGGTTAAGGCACAAAACTACGCCACCACTAGGCATCTATACTCTACTATTCAAAAAAGAAAAATATGGTTCGGGAGAACAGGGTGCTGAGAAACATATATTAGAGCCCTGCGCCGCAGCAGCGAATACTTTGCCCTCCTGCTGGTCAAGGTGGCTCACCACAACGCGTTCCGCGACTGAAGTCATGGACGGCCGCAATCTATTATTAATAGCACGTTCTTGAAAAATATAAATAGGTGGCCTCGCATTCAGTTAATTCGGAATGCAGGGACTTTCCTATTAGCCTCTGAAACCCCGGTGGACTCCAGTGTGCAGGTGGACCCATTTGCTGGCCTGCTAAATCAATTTGTGTCCGTGCCATGACTGTGTGTGATGGATGTTGTCAAATGTTCAGATGGCTGACTCAAGACAAATATTTACACCCACACTTCACTCGTTGTGAGCGTGACGATATAAGCAGCACCTCTGACGGTTCAGAAGGTGACTGGCACAGGCTCTTAGTGGCACACTAGCAAAGGACACGAGTCTCACCGTTTAGGTACAGACCTGCAGTTCTTTACTAGCGAAGCGCCAGTACAAGAGTGTTCTTCCTTTCTACTCGCTTCCTCCTTAGCTCGGTACCAACAGCACATTTTACATTATAGACTCCCCCCGCTTTCACACAAGCCAATCACGAGCTGGATCCCAGCATTCTCAGCTGGGAGAGCGGCCTTTTCTCTGCAGACACCGCTTTGACCAGTCAGAGGCTTTAACGTTAATTGCAAGAAAAATAAAAAAAAAGATTTAGCTTCACGGCCTTTTTCCTACCCATTTGCCGTGTCTTTTGCAAACACAAATGCTCAGGATGGAGGCACAGACCTCCATGAACAGCTTGTTATCTCCCCTGTTGCATCAATTTCAAAGGTTCCAAAGAATGGTCATAAACTCGGAAAAAGGCTCGTGCTTTCAAAAATATGTTTTGAAACAGAGTCTGGACGTCTGAGCGCCAGTCGCCCTGTCCACGGAAATTCGCAGAACGTTCACACTTCTTTTGTCGGCTTCCTCCCTAACAAGGGCCCACGCTCTGCTTTATTGCCGGTCTACAATGCGCCGACCAGTGTAGCGACGACTTCTCGGCGCTAGTCTGTTTACCTGGACACGCCTGTCTCCCATCCGGTGCCAGTTAAATGTGTTTTCACAAAGAGACGGCGGAACTTGGCCGTCCGGAAATGTCTCCACACATTCCACACAAAAAGCGCTCTTTGCTGGGTCCAACATCGCCACAGCGTTTAAGTCGGCACCCTATTCATTTGAACGCAGGTAAAGCTTAACGTCATCCTTCTCTACAGCATGCAAACAAGACCATTGACTACTGCCCACCACTTCAGCAAAATGTATGAATTCAAATCGCAGTAAAGATCATTTTCCTTAAGAACATGAAGCAACATAACACCGAATGAGAAGTGAGAGTGCCCTGCAATCTCTCACAAATATGGAGACAATTCTGTTTCAAAGAGTTTTCTGATGCAGTCTGTGTAGTGCTAGAACATATGTTTAATATACTTTTGGCATTCTTTCTGAGGAGTACAGAATTTTTGATTGGCTGTAGAATGTATCTCCTGAATTTGCTGAATATGTTATAAGATCTTGTCGTGTGTTGCATAATTTTGTTTGTGATCGAGGCAGATACATATCTGAAGACACTTTGAGTACTTGTATGTCACATGACATGTCAACAGACTCAACACAAGCGTGAAGAAGTATGAGTGACCTTCACCAGTAGTCGTCTTTTGTGAGGAACATTTGCCTCCAGTATCTGGTGAAACGTCTAATTTTCTGTAGATTATCTGAATATTATTCACATTCCACGTAACATATCGATGGATGTTTTTCGGTATTCCAAAATTCCATCCACCAAGACGAAGGCCTTATTGCTGGAACCCCACAGAAGACTTGCGATCTCCTGTAACCCTCAACTGCAAATGAGAACTTTTCAGTCACCGCCCAAGAATCAATACCGCCCGCTTTTAAAACAAAATAGATGTAACTGATACTGGATCGCAAAGCAAACAGTACCAGCATGATACACAGAGTCACATGTCAACATGACATTCTATGGATTATTCAGCCACGGAAATCTTGGCCCCACCAAGATCACCCATCAATTCAAATAGTAAAGATTTTGTGGAAATACGTTTAGGGAAAGTTGGCTTTTACTGTGATGGTAGCTTCCAATTGTATTAGGCGTTGGACCCAGTGATTTCTTTGATACCTTTATAGAGGAAACCGTGTATGCTTTGTGACGCGTCTAGTGACAATTGTATTATGTTGACACCTCAATTTTATCCCTGCAGGCTCTCAACTCCACAAATAGCGCTTCTACAGCGGTAACCCATGCGCATGCTGCTCCGCACCAGTTGTTTGTATACACTTAGCGACGTGCACCAGCAATCTCCAGTGTAAAACACTCGCATGAAGATGGTTGAATTGTTATCAGCCGAAATATCGTGACAAGACGTCGACGTATTCTTGCTGCAAATCCTAAAGCTTTATAGAACCGATTTTATTTTGTTCGTTACATGAAGAAATTATTCATGTTATTTCTTTGTTTTTTCGGGGGTGAATATTTACTCACGCAGCGTGGAAGGCGTCTTTTACATGGTGAGTGTAAGGTGGGGCTGAAGGGGGGAAAGGAGACACCAAAAATTTGTGGTGGAACGGAGGCTTGAATTAACCCCTAAACGGAGTCAACAGCCATAAGCAGTCGCACCACTCCAATAGACGTAGCAATTTTGCTCACCACGATGTGCTTTTGTTTCTCTTTATGTTTTGAACGACCCAGAATTGGTCAAATCGATAACTCGCCAATGATTAAACGGGGGATACAAAAAGCTGTGAGGTTGCTTGTACTAAGCCTTCAAAAATGTCACAGTTTGGCCAACGATTTCATAGAGGATAATGTAAGAGGCGTTCAGTATGACTGGCCGTGCTTTTCCACCCGAATTTTGGGGAAATTAATACAATCCGCCGTTGGACAGTCGCCGTGTAGGCGTCTTTGTACCTGTTTTTCGAAGAAATTCTCGAAGTACCTCTTACTTACACAGGTGATATTCCGTAGCCGTTCATGCATTTTCTCTATCTTAAACATTATTCATTTATTTATTAATGTGATCAAATTCTTTTAATATTGTTGTAAGTACTTACAGCCTGTAAGCTTCTCCTAATATATATACTGAAAAAGCGACTTTTAGTAGCAAATATTTATGAAGCAAGATTACTTGCTTCGCGCCAGAACAACTGTGCTTTCCCTCCCCACCTCGCAGCTGCCAACGTGTGTTCTCATGTCCAACCACAGCGGCTCCCACCACCGCCCAGTGGCAACGCCGTATGGTTCACTGGCTCCTTCTGCCAAGGTGGGAGCTGAAATCTTACTCCCGACTGTGTGCGTTCTGGACTACCGCTTTACTCACTGAATGTTGCACGATAGCTGCAGACGCGATAAAAAGTTGTAAAACTGGAAAATGATGAAATCAAATATACTTTACACATCCCTGTCAGCATTTTCTTTTCAAGCGTGTGATTTTTTTTTATAGAAAAATCGTTACTGCCAACACTAGGAACAAGGTCTTTCGTCTCTTAGGAACAATTCATCTTTTACACAAGTTTTATGAATTTCTCTTTATTTCATCAAATTAGATTTAGTGTTTCGTTATGAGATGTTTTAAACACGAAATCTAATTGTTGATGAGGTACTGTTGCATCTGCAGGTAATAAACAGTTTTCTTAGATTTCAGAATAATTGTCTTAATAGAACCTTTGAATTTTATCTCCCATAAAACTAAATATCACCACTCTTTCATAAATAATCTGTGAACGCCAATACCATATCAAATATAATACATCAAATACAACAACCAAAATTGCACACTTAAGGTGGAGAGTATCGGGTATCCACATACTCAGAACGTCAGCAAAATATTGTTGGCTTCACATGCTTTTAGAAAAAAAAAAAAATAAAAGCATTTAAAAAAAATGGTTCAAATGGCTATGGGACTTAACATCTGTGGTCATCAGTCCCCTAGAACTTAGAACTACTTAAACCTAACTAACCTAAGGACATCACACACATCTACGCCCGAGGCAGTATTCGAACCTGCGACCGTAGCGGTCTCGTGGTTCCAAACTGAAGCGCCTAGAACCGCACGCCCACACCGGCCGGCTAAAAACATTTCTCTCACATTTTCCAGCAGATGGTCGGCCATCCCAAAGAAACCCATCGGAGCTTTTTTTCATAATTTACACTGTACAGACGCAGTATAGACAGAATATACAAAGGCATTATACGCAATACACGATCGCCCGGGTAGCCGCATGGTCTAACGCGCTGCTTCCCGAGTGGGCGAGTGGCAAGGCATGGTCCCCGGCACGAATTCGCCTGGCGAGCAGGTTCCCCTTATTTCGCCTCAGCCACACTGCGTTGGCGACTGCTGAACTAACACCGTTTCCACGTACGCGGGCACCGTTATTACTCTACTATTTGGGGTTACACTCGTTTGGGGGGGGGGGAGGGGGGGGGACCGAACCGTACTATAATTCTGGGTTCGCTGGGTGGACTGCCGTGGCCTGTTGTGGGGTTGTGAACCACTCAGGGCTACGGAGGGACGAAGCTTCTCCTGCGTTTCTAGGTCCCCGGTTTAACACATACACAATACACACGCAAAAGTTATCCCTGTTTACCTTACAATGGAACGTTACTGCTCACCATAACACATTTTTCAGAAGCACGTACGACTGAAGGTCGTGACACTGAAATAATTATATTTTGCCTGAAACGCTGTTAGTCGCCGGTCCAAGTTATGGTCCTAGGCGACGCATTTCCACTGTATCTCCCTGATGATAGCCATCATTTGTTTCTGATTGTTCATCTGATTTAGTCCTTAGAGCATATCATTTGGCATGTGTGCTCCAAATGTTTCCTTGTTTCCATCCATCATTACATTTAGTATGAGTACATGCAAAAAGAACATGTACTATAGAAACAAAATAAGAACAAAAGTTTGCATTTCCCTTACAATGGATACTGTAATATAATTTTTCTTAATCTGCCAAGTGGCAAAATCAAAAAATCTGCTAGGTTTGTTAATTAGTGAATTCTTTATGGTTACGTATATTTTTACAGTTGATTAGCCCACAATAAACAACTAATCCAAGAGGTTAAACACTATTATCTGCGCTACTTCCGTAAAATGATTTTCCATTTCTAAGTCTGTTGAACACTTATTTCATTACGTTAATCTTTAATTAATCATTTAATCATCCCCTACACGAAAAAACTGTATTTACGAATTTTGTTTGTACCTCTTCCGTGGGGTTAATACCCTCCACCTGATCTGTTTACTAACAGGCCTACTGAGACGCATCCTTTGTTGCGTCTCGGCGTCAGTTCATTCACTCACCCGTCTGAGGCAGCAGTGCCTTTCAGAGGTAATTAGCATTACACCGTCTGCTCTGGCTCTTTAAATTGTCTCGCTGACGTCACAACACGTCTAACAAGGTCCTCGCGTAGTTTGTTCAACCCCTGCTACTTAATGAATGTAAACACACTTCGTATGTTTGTTTACTGGAGAGATGTTCTCGCCGGTAACTCGTATACAAACTTGTCAGAGTCGGATGACTTCCCCTTAACCACCATCGTGTCTCTTACAATGTATATTTCTCTTATTCCTTTAGATTCCGAATGTGCCACTTCTACTAAGTTTCGGCTATGTACCCTGCTCATAATATACTGAGCTTATAAAATCCCTTCATACAACTGTATTCTACCCTTGATATTGAATGACTTCTCTTCATTTCCCTTAAACTGGTGCAATCTGAAAATCGTTTTGCTATCTAGAAAAAAAATTCTGTAACCCCCTTTTCACAAATTCGTAAATTACTGTTACTCTACCTGTAACATGATATGCCTATAGGTCATTCTTCATCAAATACGCACTATTTGAAAATACACTCAGGTACTTGAAAATCAGGTCCTTTACTGTTACTTTTACCATTTTACTTTAACTCTGATTTCACAGTTTACTAATTTTGTTCCGCGAAGTTCTGGCTATTATTTTCCTTCCCTGCTTTAATTTTACCTTTATTAAATTCTTATTGAAATCATTCACCTATAATCGCCACGTATCAAGAAACCATCAATATTTGCAACTTTCGTTGTGTTTCCCGCACCACTTATCTTAACGGCCATACTGTACTTTTCCAAAGTCATGGCGTCAGCAGGGTGTACCAACAGATCCTTTCCGATAATGAAACTGATACATTCATCTGGTACCACCACGTCAATAATTCTCACTACTTTTTCTTTATACCTCATTTTTACTAATGTTCTTTTTTTTATTCCAACACCATTTGCAGTCTTAAATCCCTCCTCCCTTCACTGATAACACTGGTACTTCCTCTCTGTCTATTATTTGCGCGGAAGAGACTCCATTTATAATGGCACATAACTTGGTATCTACCGTAATGATCGCTTGTGTTGCAATACTACCAACTTCAGTCTTCACAATAAACTGATGATTATCTTTCTTCTCGACCGTTGACCCTATTATTCATATTTTCTTTGACATTATTATTACATCGTCTTTTATTATCAAATACTGAACTCCCTGTCAGAATCGTCATTCTGTCCTCAACCACGAAAACGTAAATCCTCGTCAGTGTTTTATCTGTCACAATCATTATTTAGTTTTCTGTCACGAAAACCGATCCCCCTCGCTTCCCAGCCATATCGTTTCTGGGAAAACAATTACCTTATCTTTTGTTTTCATCTATGGGAACATTGCTTCTATTCGTTCCCATTATTCTTTGATTTCCACCTGGCGCCCTGCAAACCGTTACCTTTCGTTCCTCTTTCTGGCGGAGCCTCCACTTGAAATGAAGCCTTCAAAATATTCCCAAGTTTCATTCTATGATTCCCGATATGACATACTTTTCTCTTAGGGAAAACCTTGTGTAATCAACCTACTTTAAGATAGTAGCCTTTATTAACAACATTTCCATTTTCTTATATTGTGTACTTTTCTCTTTTCGAAGCAAATTTGTGGAAAGTAACTATTCTTACATAGCGATATTCTTTGTTACCATTTCCACTATTGTTATTTACTGTAGTAAGCTTTCTTAACTTTGAATATAATTTCTTTTCCACCCTTTCAGCGAAGATATCAGTACCTCCGGTTGTAAAATCATCGAGCTTCTGCCGAATACTAGCTATATTTAGTTTTAGTTTCTAATGAATCTATTCTGTTAGACAAAGCTAGCCCAGTTTTATCGCCTTTTTTTGTTTTGACTGGTGACTGACACATCGCCGTTTTGAATCTGCTTACCGAAATTTTAATCTAAAGTTTTAATATTCTGTTGTGTTTCGCTTATACACCTGCTGTCATTTCGCTCTTACCTTATTTTCCAAAATCTGAAGACAGCTGAGGGAAATTGCAAAAAAATGTGAAAACAAATGGAAATTCTCAAATGCACTCGAAGCTTTGGATGGGTACTACCATATTGATAACTCCTCCGGCAGATAGTACTTCATTTTATTTCAACAAAAAATTACCACAGATTAGTTTCATTATGTATCGTTAACGTCAACCAAAAATCTATTATGGTCAAGTTTTGAATGAACCGTCACGAATCTGTCGGTAGTGTCCTTGAGTACCATAGTTCTACAGAAGGCTGCAGAGTGATATGTCCAACATTCCGAAACTTGGAACTAGTGAGGAGCAACCGTTTGTTTTCATCGGTGACGAAGCATTTACACTTCGAGAGGACTTCATGAAACCCAATCAGCCAGAAGAATTTGACAGAGGACACTCCCCATTAACATCTACTTCTTGTCAAGGCCTCGAAGAGCTGTGGAAAGTGCCTTTGGAATTTTAAGCGCCAGATTCAGAATTTTCCGTACTCCAGTTGTGTTGAAGGCGCAGACAACAACGTTACGTTGCGATGGCGTCTGTGTATTCAACAAATTCTTGTAACGAAAATGTGATTTTGTTTACATTACTGGCACAGACGTGGGAGCTTCTGTAGCGAGGAAATTCCCGTTACACAGTTACGGATAGGATACAATATTGTTCTTCAGAGTTTAAGTTCTTCGAAAAATATTTGTTTTTTTATTTCTGAGCCATAAATAAGACTCAATGAATTAAATTCTCTTATGAACAGGTTTTGAAAATTGAATGTCTTTTACATATCGTATATTTTTTTTTGTTTGGCATAAAACAACAGTAATTATAAAATTGGCCTTCTTTTGTACAGCTGTATTTGCAGTGTGATCGTACTTTACTACAGCACTTTTGATCGAAATGAGTATGTGACATGTACACAGACTAAGTCTCTTACCGTATTTTGTGATGAATCATTCATGTTTAATATCGATGGCTATGGAAATTCTTAATTTCGTAGGAAGCACTGAAAACCACTACAACGCTGCAGTATTCACCTCATCACTTCCAGATCTTGAGTGCTTCAACCGTCAAACCTTCGAACATTTTCTTGTGTACGTACTTCAGAAGTTGTTAATTTTCTTTACAACCTTTCAGAATCCGCATTAGGTTAGATAACTTTAACTCTGGAAACTAGTTTCACGTAACCCTTGTTTTTTTGTTATTTTTTATTACAGTCACTATAATCTCTGGTTTCAAGTTTTCTAAACTTAGCAATTATTTAAATAAATCTGTGTGTTCAGTTGCAAATTAACGTCTTCAACTACGTGAATCCTTTACTTATGGATGTGGCGTCAGTCTAAAAAGTTTCGAAAATGGGTTAACGAAAAAGAGGGAAACGTTAAGACCGTAATTTTAATGTTGCATGTATTGTAAATGGTATCCCTGACCCCTCCCCCACTTCTTAATACAATCATCTGAAAATGAAATAAAAGTCCTTCTTTGGAATTTTGTTCAACATTGGCTTGAATGTCAACTATGTCGCCCAGGCACTGACTCTTCAAGGGAATATCTGCACTGCGTTGTTTTATAGTACGTTCTATTGATAACACAACTCCTCTTTACCAGTGATGATTTATTCTGGAAATACTGTCCACATTTTCAGTTTCAGTCAAGTTGCAGAATGCGTCCACGCGTCATTTTTGTTTGAGAACCAAGGAGAATGGGACAAACTTTGAGGACACTTTCCTGTCTTCAAAATATTCTGGAGAATGTACTGGACAGTTGGAACAGGTACGTTCAGTTTATTGCTCCACTGCGATTTGTGAAACAACATCGCTGACACGCTGCGGCAGTACCTGCCACTTATTGACACAGCCGCTCAGACCTGACTGACCGAATGAACATCGCTGGTTTACAGTTGTTAGTTCAATTTGCCACCGTATTTACAGAGCTAATGACGTTTATATGCCAGGAATAAGATCAGTTTCAGAAAACAAGCGAAAACAGCAACGCAAGAGAATGCCGCACCATTGGGAGAAAGGTTCATCTAATCTCTCTGTAGCGAGGTCTGTGTAGCATCTACATCTTCATACTTATACAGCATTTGTCTGAACACATTCTGCGTCATTTCAAGCGCCAGCTGGCTTCGCACATTCCAAACAAACTAAATAATCCTGAGTTAATAACCACCATGAAAACCGATACAGGGATTAGTGAACACAGGGTTGTCGTAACGATATTGAATATTGTAATTCCCAGATCCTCCAAAAATAAGCGAAAAATATACCTATTCCAAAAAGCAGATAAAAATTCACTTGACGCCTTCCTGAGAGACAATTTCCACTAATTACAAATTAATAATAGAACTGTAGAACAGATGTAGCTTCAATTCAAAGAAATAGTATCAGCAGAAATTGAGAGGTTTATACCAAATAAACTAACAAACGACGGAGCTGATTCTTCTTTGTACACAAAAGGGGTCAGAACACTGTTGCAGAAACAGCGAAACAAACATGCCAAATTTAAACAGACTCGAAATCATCAAGATTGGCGATCCTTTACAGAAGCTCGAAACGTAGAGCGGAGTTCAATGCGAGGCGCCTATAACAGTTTCCACGACGAATCTTTGCCTCGAAACCTCGCAGAAAATCCAAAGAGAGTTTGGTCGTATGTGAAGTATGTTAGCGGCAAGAAACAATCAATGCCTTCTCTGCGCGATAGCAGAGGAGATACTATCGAAGATAGCGCTACCAAAGCAGAGTTACTGAACCCTTCCGAAATGAGTTCACAAAAGAAGACGAAGAAAATATTCCAAAATTCGAATCGAGAACGGCTGTCAATATGAGTAACGTAGAAGGAAATATCCTAGGAGCAGTGAAGCAACTCAAATCACTTAATAAAAGCAAGTCTTCTGATCCAGACTGTATATCAATTAGGTTCCTTTCGGAGTATGCAGATGCATTAGGTCCATACTTAAGAATCATATACAACCGTTCGCTCGACGAACGATCCGTACCCAAAGACTGGAAAGTTGCAAAGGACACACCAACAGGAGTAATCCACTAAATTACATGCCCATATCGGTAACTTCGATATGCAGCAGGATTTTAGAACATCTATTTTGTTCGAACATTATTAATTACCTCGAACGAAACGGTCTATTGACACACAGTCAAATTGGGTTTAGAAAACATCGTTCCTGTGAAACACAACAAGCTCTTTATTCACATGAAGTGCTGAATGCTATTGACAAGGGATTTCAGATCGACTCCGTATTCCTGGGTTTCCGGAAGGCTTTTGACATAGCTGGCCAGTGTGGCCGAGCGGTTCTAGGCACTTCAGTCTGGAACCGCTCGTCCGCTACGGTCGCAGGTTCGAATCCTGCCTCGCGCATGGATGTGTGTTATGTCCTTAGGTTACTTAGGTTTAAGTAGTTCTAAGTTCTAGGGGACTGATGACCTCAGATGTTAAGTCCCATAGTGCTCAGAGCCATTTGAACCCTTATTTGGCTTTTGACACGGTACCACACAAGCGGCTCGTAGTAATATTGCGTGCTTATGGAACATCGTCTCAGTTATGTGACTGGATTTGCGATTTCCTGTCAGAGAGGTCACAGTTCGTGGTAACTGACGGAAAGTCATCAAGTAAAACAGAAGTGATTTCAGGCGTTCCCCAAGGCAGTGTTATACACCCTTTGCTGTTCCTTATCTATATAAACGATTTGGGATACAATCTGAGCAGCCTTCTTCTGTTGTTTGCAGATGACGCTGTCGTTCATTGACTAATAAAGCTATCAGAAGATCAAAACAAACTGGAAAACGATTTAGAAAAAATATCTTAATGGTGCGAAAAGTGGCAGTTCACCCTAAATAACAAAAACTGTGTGGTCATCCACATGAGTGCTAGAAGGAACTTGTTAAACTTCGGTTACACGATAAAGTCTAATCTAAAAGCCGTAAATTCAACTAAATACCTAGGTATTATAATTACGAACAACTTAAACTGAAAAGAACACATAGACAATGTTGTGGGAAAGGCTAACCAAACGCTGCGCTTTTGATGG
Source organism: Schistocerca gregaria (assembly GCF_023897955.1). NCBI lineage: Eukaryota > Metazoa > Arthropoda > Insecta > Orthoptera > Acrididae > Schistocerca > Schistocerca gregaria. The sequence continues at coordinate 128,563,161 of NC_064921.1, read as the reverse complement.
CAGGACACTTAGAAAACGTAACAGACCTACTAAGGACACTGCTTACACTACGCTTGTCCGTCCTCTTTTATATTGCTGCGCCGTGTGAGATCCTTACCAGGGAGGACTGACGGAGTACATTGGTAATCATTAAAAGAAAGGCGTTTCTCGTTGCGACGGAAACTTCTCACAAAATTCCAAGCACTAACTTTCTCCTCCGAATGCGAAAATATTTTGTTGACACTTACCTACATAGGGCGGAACGATCACCACGATAAAATAAGGAAAATCAGAGCTCGTACGGAAAGATATAAGTGTTCATTCTTTCCACGCGCTATACGAGATTGGAATAATAGAGAATTTTGAAGGTGGTTGGATGAACCCTCTGCCAGGCACTTAAATGTTACTTGCAGAGTATTCATGTAGATGTAAATGCAGATAACACAGACAGAATTTTCAGTGGGCAGTTCTTTCAAAAGCAACAATTCGTGCGTGACCTGTCGGTGCCAATATCTGTCATGTGTGCAACATCTCCAGTCGTTCGGTAATACACTATCCAGTCACCTTAATGACATCACCTGTCAAAAGCCTGAATAATCACTTTTTGCAGCACGGACCGCTGCGATGGATGCAGAAAGAGTCTGAAAGATACTGACAAGGATGTGGAGCCATACCGTGGCCGGCTGTGCTACGTTTCTCATTTGACAATGCCCGGAGCGAAAAGCCCGATCGACGAGTTCCCACAGATTTTCGATTGGGTTTAAATCCGGGAAGTTTGGTGGCCACGGGAGTATGGTAAACTCATCCTAGCTGTGCTTGAAGCACACACATACGCAAAGTTCTGTGTGACACATGGCATTGTCCTGCTGCTACATATCGTACAGAGTAAAAAGCAAATTGGATTAGGGGTGGACATGATTCGCAAGGATAGATGCATGCTCGTATTGATCCACTGTGCCTTCCAGAATGATAAGATCAGCAACGGAATGCCACGAAAAAATCATTCCGCAGACCATAACGCTCCCTGGATCGCTGCCGAGTGTTTGCTTTCAGACGTTCCACACTGTACACGCCAATGGCCATCTGTTTGGAGGATCATGAAAAGGCTGCATCTCACCACTCACTGGACATCCATTTGCAGTAATTGGAACGCAAATTCCAGGGTTCATCGCCGAGGAACAGCAGTCAACATGGGTGCATGTACTAGGCGCCAGCTGCAGAAGCCAATTCGCAGCAATGTGCACTGAACAGTCGTTGAGGAGACACTGTTAGTAGCTTCCTGGTTCACCTGGATGGTCAATTGCTAAAATTGTACGTCTATTCTCCCCTTACTCAAGTTTACAGCTGGACGACAACTTAATGAGCTTGCAATTTTTTTCCTTTATTGTAATTTAATTCCCCTACACCAGTAGGGGAGGGCTGGCAGCAGCACAGTCCACCAATCTTCAGCCAATTGGCTTTAAAAAATACAGAGAGGTGATTCCATAAAAACGGGGTATAAGAAGGGGGACCTAAACAACAGTAAATGGAGAAGATGGGACATTCAATGGGGAACAGTTAAAAAGTCGACATAAAGTTAAAAAAAACACAGTTGATAAATTAAAGTGCAGTAAAAAAAGTACTGGAGGCACACCAGGTTAAAAGTCGACCACAGGATAAAACTCACACAGAGCAAGACTTATAAAAACACTGTGTAAACGATAGAGCAATCATGAAGAATAAAAAATCAAAAACTGGAGGCTGGAGAGGGAGAGAAAAAGAGGGGTGGGAAGTGTGGTGGGTGGGGAGGGGGGGGGGGAGAAAGAGAAATAAATGATAGCAGTAGGCACACCAAGAGGCAGGAGATGGGCAGGGTGGGAGATGAAGAGGGAGGACAAGGCAGTAGTGAGTGCAGAGACACTGAAGGGGAGCACAGGAGAGGGAAGGGGTGTATGAGGGGGAAAGCCAATCACGAGAAGGGAGGGGGAGGAGAGGGAGCTCTGAGGAGGAGGCAGGAGGAAGGTGGGGTTAGAGTTGGTAGGAGGGGTAGACGTCAGGCCGAAGCTCATCATCTAGGGGGGTTCTGTGCTGGAACTCCACAGCTATCGTTCACCCCTGCGGTGGACCACAGTTGCCTTAGCGCTGATTGTGGATAGCGCGATTTTGTGAGATGGAGTATACTTTAATAACGGCAGCACGAGTACAGCTTACAAACTGTGCTATTTCTGAAATACTTCCACCCCTGGCACGAAAACCATGCCCTTTGGACGCCGGATAAATCGCGCCATTTCCGCATTACGACAACGATTGCACGGTTTTTGCGTGTCACCCCCAAGCACTTTATATACCCTCCACTACTAGGGCTGCCACCTGCTGTCTATGACTGGTTATCGAACCTTGACATCGAACACTGACGGTGGTAACCTTAACGTGACTTGACCTTGTGACTTGGCAGTGTGCTTAACAGCAGGAATAGACTGCCATATGCAGAGATGCTTCACTGAACAAACATTGTCACCATACGGACATGCAAGTCGGGAGACGTTTACAGCTCGTAGTAATCTGTATGTTCTCTTAAGCGAAAGTTGTCTCGGTTAGAAGCTAGGTATGGAGCACTAAGGTGCTCCTCACGAAAGAAACACAGTCTAAGGATAGTAATTTAAAAAAAAAAAAATTCTACACGTCCACAAATTTTGGATCACAAAATTCTTAACCCATAAAAAGACCACAGCCAAAATAAATCTTACTTTAACTTCACAATGCGTTCATACTTCACCAAATGTTTCATGAAGTTGTTTGTAACAGAAATATTTAAATGGTGGAACCGCACTACAGTAATTAAAGGCTGTCCGAATACACACAGAATGAACAAATAACACAACCCGAACAACCGTAATTACAATATAAAGTACAATAAAAAAAGAAAGGCCGCCCTGCGGGGCTCAAAGGCGTCTAACACAAAAGCGAATAATACAATAACAATTACGAGAGTTTGTTGGCAACTCGGCTAGTAATCAGTAAGGTTTAGTAGCAACTCACAACTCACACTGGCACTGCAGTACATAACAAGAATACCAGTAATACAACTTTTAATGTACACTACTGGCCATAAATTGCTACACATAGCTGAAATGCAGATGATAAACGGGTATTCATTGGACAAATATATTATGCTAGAACTGACATGTGATTATATTTTCACGCAATTTGGGTGCATACATCCTGAGAAATCATTACCCAGAACAACCACTTCTGGCCATAATAACGGCCTTGATACGCCTGGGCATTGAGCCAAACAGAGCTTGGATGGCCTGTATAGGTACAGCTGCCAATGCAGCTTCAACACGGTACCACAGTTCATCAAGAGTAGTGACTGACGTATTGTGACGAGTCAGTTGCTCGGCCACCATTGACCAGACGTTTTCAATTGGTGAGAGATCTAGAGAATGTGCTGGCCAGGGTAGCAGTGGAACATTTTCTGTATCCAGAAAGGCCCGTACAGGACCTGCAACATGCTGTCGTGCATTATTCTGCTGAAATGTAGGGTTTCGCTGGGATCGAAAGAAGGGTAGAGCCACGGGTCGTAACATATCTGAAATGTAACGTCCACTGTTCAATGTGACGTTAATGGGAACATGAGGTGACCGAGACGTGTAACCAATGGCACCCCATAACATCACACCGGGTGATACGCCAGTATGGCGATGGCAAATACACGCTTCCAATGTGCGTTCACCACAATGTCGCCAAACGCGGATGCGACCATCATGATGCTGTAAACAGAACCTGGATTCATCCGAAAAATGACATTTTGCCATTCGTGCACCCAGGTTCCTCGTTGAGTACAGCATCGCAGTCGCTCCTGTCAGTGATGCAGCCTCAAGGGTAACCGCAGACATGGTCTCCGAGCTGATAGTCCATGCTGCTGCAAACGTCGTTGAACTTTTCGTGCAGATGGTTGTTGTCTGGCAAACGTCCCTATCAGGTGACTCAGGAATCGAGACGTGGCTGCACGATCCGTTTCAGTCATACGGATAAGATACCAGTCATCTGGACTGCTAGTGGTACGAGGCCGTTAGGATCCAGCACGGCGTTCCGTATTACCCTCCTGAACCCACCGGTTCCATATTCTGCTAATAGTCTTTGGATCTCGACCAACATGAGCAGCAATTTCTCGATACGATAAACCACAATCGCGATAGGCTACAATCCGACCTTTCTCAAAGTCGGAAACGTGATGAAACGCATTTCTCCTACTTACATGAGGCATCACAACAAAGTTTCACCAGGCAACGCCGGTCGACTGCTGTTTGTGTATGAGAAATCGATTGGAAACATTCCTCATGTCAGTACGTGGTAGGTGTCGCCACCGGCGCCAACCTTGTGTGAATGTTCTGAAAACCTAATCATTTGCATACCACAGAATCTTATTCCTGTCGGTTAAATTTCGCGTCTGTAGCACATCATCTTCGTTGTGTAGCAATTTTAATGGCCAGTAGTGTAGTTCTCGACCAATACAGGCCCTGAGCTTACAAAATTCATGGTTGATTTTCCATTCTTCAGACGTTTGTAGGAAACTGATATTAATTACACGCGTAAGGCTTCTTTTGAAGGGCCAAACAAGCCGGGACTTTAGAAACAAGAAAATTCTTAAAGAACTTATCTAGGTGCCAAGACTAACACTTAGTAGTAAGACAACAACCTTAAGAACGCAAAGCAAAAACTATACATCAATGCACATGCACAAAAAAATTGCAAGGCACGCTAAGAGCAGTGTAATAACGGAACTCTAACATGTTCCAAAACAGATTCGCACAAACAAGCAGCCTCACGCTTAACATGGAGTCGTTAAAGCACCGAAAAATAGGTTCTACTTTAATGTAAGCACTCCAGTGGCAAGCCGGCAGCGGTGGTCTCACGGTTCTAGGCGCGCAGTCCGGAACCGTGCGACTGCTACGGTCGCAGGTTCGAATCCTGCCTCGGGCATGGATGTGTGTGATGTCCTTAGGTTAGTTAGGTTTAAGTAGTTCTAAGTTCTAGGGGACTAATGACCACAGCAGTTGAGTCCCATAGTGCTCAGAGCCATTTGAACCAGTGGCTAACCAATATTCAGGTACAGTGACATACTAATCTCTATACAGCAAGCCGCTTTCCGATACAGGGTAATCACGAGAGTAACACAAAGTAAACTCACTCAGCAATTTGAACAGAGAACAAAACATACCTTCATTTTGCCCTGGGCGACTTTTTCCGGGCGTGAACGCTTGCAGTTTACAAAGTCATTAAGTGCCCAATGCTTCACCTTCTCACTTAGAAGTGTTGAAACCACAGCCAGACTCCAACTTTAGTAATATCATTATACGTACACTTGAAAAAACTGGAACATTAACAAAACCAAGTTACACAACGGTAAATTACAACCTACATCATAATATGACAAGATCGAATACTAAATAGAAAATCCCTTAGACTCGTGCAGTTAGCAAGTACGCAACAGGATCAGCAGTAACAGAAAATACTAACTCCGCTTTGTCCATCCTGATTCAACGTAGTTCCACAAAATTACTCAGCCACTGAAGTACGGATGTCGCTCCACCTACGCAGAAGACGCCAACCTCACACAGGCACTCAGCTGGCGGCTACACGGGTAGCGGAGGCTGTGTGGCGTGGACTGGGCGGTTTTTTAGGTTAGAACGCCTCGGGAAAGTGCGGGATGGGCTGCAATGTCAAAGGGTGCTTGGCAATTACAGGACGTGCTTGGATCAAGGAACAGTAGGAATTATAGTTGTAAATTGTTGTAGTTGCGCTGGAAAAGTCCCTGAGCTTCAAGCGCTAATAGAAAGCACAGAAGCTGATATCGTTATAGATACAGAAAGCTGGCTAAAGCCTGAAATAAGTTCTGCAGAAATTTTTACGAAGTCTCAGACGGTGTTCAAGAAAGATAGATTAGGCAGAATTGGTGGTGGAGTGTTTGTGTCTGTCAGTAGTTGTTTATCTTGTAGTGAAGTCGAAGTAGATACTCCGTGCGAATTGGTGTGGGTGGAGGTTATACTTAACAGCCGAATTAAGTTAATAATTGGCTCCTTCTACCGACCCCCAGACTCCGGTGATACAGTTGCGGAACAGTTCAGAGAAAATTTGAGTCTCGTAACAAATAAATACCCCACTCATACAGTTATAGTTGGTGGGGACTTCAACCTACCCTCGGTATGTTGGCAAAAATACTTGTTCAAAACCGATGGTAGGCAGAAAACGTCATCCGAGATTGTCCTAAATGCTTTCTCCGAAAATTATTTCGAGCAGTTAGTCCACGAACCCACGCGAATTGTAAATCGTTGCGAAAACACACTTGATCTCTTAGCCACAAACAATCCAGAGCTGATAGAGAGCATCATGACTGATGCAGGGATTAGTGATCACAAGGTCATTGTAGCTAGGCTCAATACCATTTCTTCCAAATCCATCAGAAACAAACGCAAAATAATTTTATTTAAAAAAGCGGATAAAGTGCCACTAGAAGCCTTCCTAAAAGACAATTTCCATTCCTTCCGAACTGACTATGCGAATGTAGACGAGATGTGGCTCAAATTCAAAGATATAGTAACAACAGCACTTGAGATATTCATACCTCATAAATTGGTAAGAGATGGAACGGATCCCCCGTGGTACACAAAAAAAGGTCCGAACGCTGTTGCAGAGGCAACGGAAAAAGCATGCGAAGTTCAGAAGAACGCGAAATCCCGAAGATGGGCTAAAATTTACAGACGCGCGAAATTTGGCACGTACTTCGATGCGAGATGCCTTTAATAGGTTCCACAACGAAACATTGTCTCGAAATTTGGTAGAAAATCCGAAGAAATTCTGGTCGTATGTAAAGTACACAAGCGGCAAGACGCAGTCAATACCTTCGCTGCGCAGTGCCGATGGTACTGTTATCGACGACTGTGCCGCTAAAGCGGAGTTATTGAACGCAGTTTTCCGAAATTCCTTCACCAGGGAAGACGAATGGAATATTCCTACTTAGCACTCATATACAACCGCTCGCTCACCGATAGATCTGTTCCTACAGATTGGAAAATTGCACAGGTCGCACCAGTGTTCAAGAAGGGTAGTAGGAGTAATCCATTTAACTACAGACCTATATCATTGACGTCGGTTTGCAGTAGGGTTTTGGAGCATATACTGTATTCAAACATTATGAATCACCTCGAAGGGAACGATCTATTGACACGTAATCAGCATGGCTTCAGAAAACATCGCTCTTGTGCAACGCAGCTAGCTCTTTATTTGCACGAAGTAATGGCCGCTATCGACAGGGGATCTCAAGTTGATTCCGTATTTCTAGATTTCAGGAAAGCTTTTGACACCGTTCCTCACAAGCGACTTCTAATCAAGTTGCGGAGCTATGGGGTATGGTCTCAGTTGTGCGACTGGATTCGTGATTTCCTGTCAGGAAGGTCGCAGTTCGTAGTAATAGACGGCAAATCATCGAGTAAAACTGAAGTGATATCAGGTGTTCCCCAGGGAAGCGTCCTGGGACCTGTACTGTTCCTGATCTATATAAATGACCTGGGTGACAATCTGAGCAGTTCTCTTAGACTGTTCGCAGATGATGCTGTAATTTACCGTCTAGTAAGGTCATCCGAAGACCAGTATCAGTTGCAAAGCGATTTAGAAAAGATTGCTGTATGGTGTGTCAGGTGGCAGTTGACGCTAAATAACGAAAAGTGTGAGATGATCCACATGAGTTCCAAAAGAAATCCGTTGGAATTCGATTACTCGATAAATAGTACAATTCTCAATGCTGTCAATTCAACTAAGTACCTGGGTGTTAAAATTACGAACAACTTCAGTTGTAAGGACCACAGAGATAATATTGTCGGGAAGGCGAGCCAAAGGTTGCGTTTCATTGGCAGGACACTTAGAAGATGCAACAAGTCCACTAAAGAGACAGCTTACACTACACTCGTTCGTCCTCTGTTAGAATATTGCTGCGTGGTGTGGGATCCTTACCAGGTGGGATTGACGGAGGACATCGAAAGGGTGCAAAAAAGGGCAGCTCGTTTTGTATTATCACGTTATAGGGGAAAGAGTGTGGCAGATATGATACACGAGTTGGGATGGAAGTCATTACAGCATAGACGTTTTTCGTCGCGGCGAGACCTTTTTACGAAATTTCAGTCACCAACTTTCTCTTCCGAATGCGAAAATATTTTGTTGAGCCCAGCCTACATAGGTTGGAATGATCATCAAAATAAAATAAGAGAAATCAGAGCTCGAACAGAAAGGTTTAGGTGTTCGTTTTTCCCGCTTGCTGTTCGGGAGTGGAATAGTAGAGAGATAGTATGATTGTGGTTCGATGAACCCTCTGCCAAGCACTTAAATGTGAATTGCAGAGTAGTCATGTAGATGTAGATGTAGATGAAGATGAAGATTACAGAGATAACCAGAGAAACAGAAAATACGGGAACCAAAATAATTATTATCAAGCGAGAGAGTCATGTAGATGTAGATGCACAAACATTCTGCCAGTCTTACAGTGAAGCAGTAAGTATACAAAGGCCAGTTAGTAAATAAGAGAAACACAGGTACATAGCCGCACTGTGTTCAACACCGAACAGTAAGAAGGATAAAGAAGTTATTGCTGACTCTCCAGAGAAGTTACTCAGTGCATACGACCGTAAACAACTTTAAATAAGATGCAGACGCAAGGTGCAGTGGCATCAAGTGCAAAACCAGTAAAGGAGGGGAAACCAAGTAAACAGTCACTTGCTGTTTAACTCGAAACAGTCAGAGGTACAAAGGTACCCAAAACGGCCTTATTACTTGCCACACACATTTAATTCAAGTTACACGACCGTGAATTAATACGGATAAGGTACAGAAACCAACTAAACAGTAAAATGGCCGTGACAAGCCTGTTCTGAAAGTGCGTTGAGGCCATACAGATTCACCATAAATTCAAGAAACAACCCAAGATTCACAATTTCCTAACCACAGTCCAAGATAGAAATGTACGAACCGAAAATGAAGTGGTTCGTCCGCTAAGAAAATAATATATCCAACTCTTACTGATGACTCCTAGGCATCCAGATGTATGGAGTAACTGCTTCGATGCTCAACAGCCCATGCTTCCAACTGCGGCTTCCATTAGTAATATTCAACCTTCTGCAGCACAGTAACATCTTTCCTGCCGATAACGGGTGCGTAGAAGCGGCCCCATGGCTTTGAACTCCTCGGCGTGAGAACCTTTCCACGAAACATTATCGATGTGGACTCTCGGAGAAGGCCCACTCGTGCACCCTTGATGACTGCACAGATACGACTCTGGACAGGTGACACTTACGTAAACATCCTGTCTGATCACCTGCATCTATTCATGTTCATCGTGGATTCCAACAGACAGCAGAACAATGCGACACCCCACACGTCCCGAATTGGCGCAGAGTGGCTCCAGGAACACACCTCTGAGTTCATACATTTCCGATGGCCACCAAACTCCCCAGAAATGAACATTATTGAGCATATCTGGGATGCCTTGCATTGTGCTTTTCAGAAGAAATCTCCATTCCCTCGTCCTTCTACGGATTTATGGACGGAACTGAGCGATTCATGGTTGTCCCCTTGAGCACTACTTCAGACATTAGTAAAGTCGATGCCCCGTTGTGTTGCGGCAATTCTGGGGCTCGCGGGGGCTCTACACGATATTAGGCAGGTGTACCAGTTTCCATGGCTCTTCGATGTATTATTTTGTATCTCCAGTAGTACTGAAATAAAATTCAGTTTGATTTCCTTAACCACATAAAATATTTAGGAAACACAGCTACAGTAATGCGAAGCATTCTGGTGGTTTCAATGCACCTTACATGACATGACGTACTCATTAAAAGCTACAGGTCTCCGGAATCTATTTTCTAGATGGAATTGGATTTTTAGAACCTGTTACTTGTAATTAATAGTTCAGTCCATTCATACGCAGGTGCTATGGGAAAAAATATCAAGTAAATTACGACCAAAGACTACCAAACAACTTTAAGTTTACAGTTATAAATTTTTCCGATGCCGTACAGTATCTACTGGTAGGGACGACGTCAAAAAGAGTACTACACGGTATTGATACGAGGAACTCCCACATGCCGATTCAAAAAGATAATCGGAGTCAGTAGAAAGTGACAGAGAAGGTGTACAGCACAAATGATCTTTTCTTTCCACCCGTGACTTCAAGGGAAAAGATAAAACTTGCTCCGATTATCTTTTAGAATCGGCATGTGGGATTTCCTCGTATCAATACCGTGTAGTACTCTTTTTGACGTCTTCCTTATCAGTAGATACTGTACTGCATCGGAAAAATTTATAAGCGTAAACTACGTCTGGACACGTCGTCTAGGAGTAACGGCTTTGATTTATAATCAAAACGTCTTAGGTCCTTGGTTCGATTCCCGCCGCTGCTTAAATTTCGATTAATAATCAGCATTGGCGACCGAAAACTTCCGGCATAAGAAGCCACACCTCATTCTGCCAACGGCCATGTCAAAGAGGGCGGAGGAGCGGGCAGAGGTTCAGGGCACTCTCTTGTCCAGGGGTGGGAAATTGCCCCTAAAGGCGGAAGAATCAGCAATGATCAACGACATGAGGATGCAGAAGGCAATGGAAACCACTGCATTAAAGACACGTAACGTGTATCCACAGGACATGTGGCCTGTGTGGAGACGCGTCGCCGGCCAGTGTTGCCGAGCGGTTCTAAGCGCTTCAGTCTGGAACCGCGCGACCGCTACGGTCGCAGGTTCGAATCCTGCCTCGGGAATGGATGTGTGTGACGTCCTTAGGTTAGTTAGGTTTAAGTAGTTCTAAGTTCTAGGGGACTGAAGACTTCAGATGTTAAGTCCCATTGTGCTCAGAGCCACAATTTTTTTTTTTGAAGACGTGTCATGATGATCTGTTCATTCGCAAAAGATTCTGGAATAGTCCCCCATTCGGATCTCCGGGGGAGGGGGGGGGGGGACTGTGAAGGAGAGTGGATAATCAACGGAAGCATAACGTTCTACGAGTCGGGCGTGGAATGTCAGACGCTTGAACGTGCTAGGAAAACAAGAAAATATGAAAAGGGAAATCTAGATATAGTAGGAGTCAGTGAAGTGGAAAGAAGACAAGGATTTCTGGTCACATGAGTATAGGGTAATATCAACAGTAGTAGTGAAAAATGGACTGTGGGAAAACCGGAACAGAAGATTATCGTAGAATTTCAGATGTGGTGTTACAGACGAATGTTGAAAATTGGGTGGACTGTTAACGTAAGGAATGAGGAGGTTCTGCGCAGAATCGGAGAGGAAAGGAATATGTGGAAAACACCGATAAGGAGAATGTACAGGATGATAGGACATCTCTTAAGACATCAGGGAATGACTTCCATGGTACTAGGGGGAGTCGTAGAGGGCAAAAGCTGTAGAGGAAGACGGAGATTGGAATACATCCAGCAAATAATTGAGGACGTAGGTCGCAAGAGCTACTCTGAGATGAAGAGGTTGGCACAGTAGAGGAATTCATGGTGGGCCCTATTAAACCAGTCAGAAGAGTGATTAAGAAAACTAATTATGTGGCTACGATTGAATGTTTTGGTTGGAAATTTGCTTTAAATAATATTGCAGTATGACATTACGGTACAATTGTTGATAAGAACCGCAAACCAAAGTACAATTACTTACTTTGATGCATTTAATTTCGTGGAACAATGGAAATCCAGGGCACAGCTAACATGGAGTACATGCTAACGCCAAGTGACTTCTGGCGACTAACAAGATTTATTAGCAAACTTTCTATGACAGCGGAAGGATTTGCATTTTTTTTTTTTTTGGTAGCGTAAGCATCAATACTTGCTTCTTGTTACGGTTAGTTTAAAACTATTAACGTAATACCTTAAAAAAAGATTCAGCCGAAAACCCGAGAAAATTCTGGTGTAATGTAAAACCGCTAAGTGGGTCTAAGGCTTAAATCCAGTCATTCGTTGACCGGTCTGGCGTGACAGTAGAAGATAGCAAAAGGAAATTGGGCGTCTTAAGTTTCGAATTTTAGAAATCGCTCATGCAGGGAAATCGTACAAATATACCGTCGTTCGACCATCATATCTATGACATAGTAATAGGCATCCCTGGCACAGAGAAACAACTGAAACTTGGGAAGAAATAAGTCGCCAGGTTTGAACGGAATCCCAATTCCTTCTTACAAAGAGTACTCTACGGCATTAGCCCCTTACTTAGACTGCGCAGTGGAAAATCTCAGATGATTGGAAAAATTCGCAGCTGACTCCTGTATATAAGGAGGGTAAAAGAACGTTCCCACGAAATTGCAAATCAGTACCCTTAACATTGGTTTGCTGCAGAATTCTTGAATATTTTCTGAGTTCGAATACACGAAATTTCCTTCAGACAGAGCGCGGGTTTAAAAAGCATCGCTCATGCGAAACTGAGCCCGTCCTAGTCTTACGTGATGTACTGCGAACTATGGATGAAGGGTACCAGGCAGATTTCATATTTCTAGATTTTCAAAAGGCATTTGACATGATACCCCTATGGGGACTGTTAACGAAGACATGACAATATGGATTAGGTTCCCATATATGTGAGTGTAACATGACGAATATCTGGGCAAGTTATTCTTCCACATAGGTCTGGTAATGAGTAGAGCTGAATTTGCTTGCTTGGCTGGGTGCGAGTCTTCGGGACGAGGATGTTGGGCGACACCTTCAGGTAACCTCAGGCGCAGAGACATCGAACGCGTGGCCGGAAATGGGTAAACTCCAGTGAGGGGAGTTTTGATGCTTAGTAGGACAGACAATGTTCCAGGAAATGGTGGAGTGTCAGACTACCTGAAAGATAGCTTTTTAAGCTTTTCAACAATCTACAGTAATTCACGGTCAAGTATTAAAGCAAATCTGAATACGTCTGCTACCTCAGAAAAATGAGGCATCACCAATGACTAAACAGTATTTCAATACCTTTAAAACGACAGAAATTTATGTTTCACAGAGAATAAACATTTTCGCAGTGAACCTCTAAATTGACAACTTTTAAATGATTAATGCAATTTCAGCATACGATTTCTCAAAGCACATCACTGCACTACAGCTATCATTTCTTGACTTATAAGGTTTCGTATATGTTTTCATTATGCAAATGTTTGTCAGAACTCCGTATCCTTCACAATTACACAGTAAATGAATACAGCATAAATGCCATTTGGCATACTTCTGCATTTATTTAATGAACCGTTTACTAATTTGCAAGTAACTCTGTTTAAACATTAATTGCAACTGATAATACACAATCATGGAGATTTAAAAAGTGTTCAATCGTATCTTTTGGCTGACACCATCATTTTAAAAGAGTGCCAAAAGACCCTTCAAAAAATCAGGCCTAAATAATTGTTTAAAGAATACTTAACGACAGTCTATTGCCATTTATAATGAGAACACTTGCACGAGGATACTGTCTTATTTATGTATGGGCAAATCTTCATTTATATTTACTGTGAATGGTATGAGTGTGATCGAATGGTTACAATATTTCTGTATTCAGATATTGTTGTAACACATTTGTTTAGTCCGGATCCGCCAGGGTAGCCGAGAGCGCTGATGCGCTTCTTCCTGGACTCGGGTAGGAGCGTCGGCCCCGGACCGAATCCGCCCGGCGGATTAAAGACGAGGGCAGGTATCCCGGCCAGCCTGGATGTGGTTTTTAGGCGGTTTTCCACATCCCGCTAGGTGAATACCATGCTGGTCCCCAAGTGCCGCCTCAGTTACACGACTCACAGACATTTGAAAACGTTCACGCTGTTTCGTGACACACTAGACACAGACAGCTGGGGTACACTAATTCTGTCCCAGGGGGTTTGGGGTGGCTTCAGGAAGGGCATCCGGCCACCCTCTGCTATTAACACTGCCAAATCCGTAATGACAAAACCGACCTTGCGTTGGAACGGGACAAAGGCCCCGAGAAAGAAAGAAATATTTCTTTAGTCCAGGAAACGGTCAGGTTGAGTGAAATCGTGTCTGTAGAACTTAAGAACGATGTATTTTTGGAAGGGACAGCCTTCTGCTGACGAATAAACAGATAGTAGTGGAACAGTGCGGACGTCTAGAGGAAACTGGAACTTTTTCGAGGGACTAGTTCAAGGGAGAGGTCTGGACACTTGTATGTTCGTTCGGGGAAAAGGCAGACCTGCCTGTGGTACTGTGTAGTTTTTGATGGAGTGGCTGATGGATTCCGGGGCAGTGAACGGCTGCTACCATATTTAATTTTTCTGGTGATATGAATGTGCTCCAGAATAGGACTGTAACATTCTCCGCTTGTATTACGGAACTCACGATAGACACAGTATGAGTTTCTACTCGTCATATTGTGTGTTTTAATTTGTAAATCAAAATAACGAACTCTGAAGTGTTTCCAACTGGTAAATATTTAGTGTATTGTGATAACGAAGCGGACTTAGCTTTCGCATATCATTGACCATTATTTAGTTTCGAGATTTTGCTACTGAGTTGTGCTGCGGCTCGCGTTGGTGCTGTTTGTAGGTTTCCGCCCTCTGTTCGAGGCCACACGGTATCGTTTGGTTGGCATGGTGGGGGTTTTTTGTCGTCTTGTCGTGCTGACTGATGCCACTCGGTTTCGCAAGCGTTATCTACCCGCTAGTGGCAGCAGAAGTGGTTATCGATATGTAGTAACTGTTGTCCTATCTTTGGGGCGACGTCGTTGTTTTTCTGGGTCGTGTGAGTGGACCCGTTAGGTTTTTGGACTCAGGAGGAGCCAGGTCCGTCCAGTGCCAGAACACTCCGGGAGCGTTGGCGGCACACATGGACTGCCGGATAGAAAGGCTGTGGCCACGAGGGTGCACGACCTCGTCGTAAACCGCATCCAGCAAACTTTAAGATCAGAGCATTTCAGTCCAAGTAGAGAAACCTCCACCACTGCGATAACTCTAGACTCTCCAGTGACTTGGTTTCGTGTTGCTGCTCTTAGTGTCGCCGAGGCGAAGAGCAACGAGTGGGATCCTTGGGGAAGAAGGACCTGATTCGCTTTCCTCGACTTCTTATTACTATTTACTGCGTTCAACTTATTACAATTTTGTTAAGTTCAACCAGCGGTAATTTTTCTTGCCTGGTGGCCGTTAATGCCCCAGTTACCTGCCCTGGGTGTTAATGTATGTAATGGCAGATTACGTTTCCTCGCCTTGCCGCTGCTGTCCGGTAGGGCGTGTAGTTTTGACAGCTTTGTTGATTGTAGGTAGGTTGGTGATTCTTCAACTTTGGTGGTAGAGATTGCTTTCTCGTTCCGGGTCCTCTAAACACAGTACTCTGGGGACATAGTGCAGACCGCCGGGTCAGGCTTTGGCGAGTTGCTCCTTCGTTGCATTTGATTTATCGGTTGTCATGTAGCTTCAGAAAGATTATCATTAGTTATTCGTTAGACTGCCACTAGTCTGAGTTACCATCTTGTGAAGTGAATGCAACTCTTGGCTGCCTATCTCATCGCTCGCGAAAGTGTTTGTTGCCGGACCTTCTCAGAGGTCGATTCCTTGAGCACCGTCTGTGGCTCCTTGGTTCTTGTAAGACATGTGTGTTCTAAAAGGAGGTCTGATGGCCAGTAGTTCAGTGTAACGCTCCTTCAGTCCACGCCTTCTGCGGGTATAATCTGCCTCATTACCCTTTAAGGGACTTAGGTACGGGTCCTTGCGTTTTATTATCGTATTATTTGTTACACTACCTTGTAATGTCTACATTAAAGGATATATATGTCTAGTTAATAGTTCTGGTCACCTTCTGGAATAAATCTAGCAGCGTAGTGTTCAAGGGACGTTAAGGGTTTTGTTACAAAGTTTACCATCATCTTATTTCACGCATTTGGTGATCAGTTGCTTGTTTTTTAATTAACCTTTGCTATTGTATTTGCTGTTTTACAGCATGTTTCTAAATTTTTATGTTACTGCCATTCCTGGCGAATAAGGCGTTCAGCCGTGATTTCGTTGATTTGCCTTATTATTCTAATTTGGTATTTGTATTTTAGCAGTAAGGCTTAAAAACTTATCTACTACCATTCCTGGCGTCTGATGCCTTCTACTGTGTTTGTGGCGACTTGTCTTTAATATTTCAACACCTGTAATTTGTAAGTTACAGCGAGTTTTAAGCATTTCTTAATTTATTGCCATTCCTGGCATGTAAGGCTTTCTGACCAGATCACAGTGGCTTGTTGTTAAAACATTATCTGCTCTATCTGTATTTAAAGGTGATTTGCTAAATTGTGACTCACTGAAAACACTATTATTTTGACAGTTGTTTATTCCTTCATCAATAGCGTGTGGTATTTTTATCCAACAAACGTTACTGCATTTCATAAGGGTATTTTTGGTCTGTATTTTAAGTGAATAACATCCCAGTTATATGAGATGTTCTTTCTTAAATAAACATTATTGAACATAATTCCCTGTCGTCTATATCAATTACAGACATTAGAAATAAGGCCCATGTTATTAAGTTATTCATTTGACTTTTATTTCGTGTTTCTTTGCATTTTATTAACCCTCCATTCTAGCCAATGCTTAGATTATTTGACTGCAGGATCACAGCTACAGATTGTTATTTGCAGCGAATTGGGTGTGGGGCAAGAAAGCAGACGCGCGCAGCTTGACTCTACGACTACATCGAGCTTTTTTTTTAAGCAGAGCCACGCATAGCTGAAGCCCAAGTACCTTAAGTACGAGTAACCGTAGTGGCTCTAAGGGTTCTAAGATTTCATGAGTAATAGAACCCAGTGCGTTGTTCTCGACGGAAAGTGTCGTCAGAGACAAGGAACTCATCAGTACTGCCTCAGGGAAGTGTGACAGAGTGCTGTTATTTCCTATGCATATCACTGATCAGGCGGACGGAGTGGGCAGCAGTTTACGGATCTTTGCTGCTGATGCTGCGGTGTACAGGACGGTGTCGAAGTTGAGTGACTGTAGGAGGACACAAGGTAACCAAGACAACATTTCTAGTTGGCGTGATGAATGGCAGCTAGGTCTAAATGTGGAAAAATGTAAATTAATGCGAGTGCCCAGAGAAAACAAACGCGAAATGTTCGGGTACAGTGTTATTGCTGTCCTGCTCGACGCAGTCAGGTCAATTAGATAGAGGTGTAACGCTGCAAAACGATATGAAATGGAACGAGCATGGTAGAACTGTAGTAGGGAAGGGAAATAATCGATTTTGGTTTGTTGCGAGAATTTTGGGGAAGTGTGGTTTACTTTTAAAGGAGACTGCATATAGGACGCTACTGAAACCAGTTCTTGAGTGCTACTCGAGTGTTTGGAATCCACACCAGGCCACGTTAGAGGAAGATATCGGAGTAATACAGAGACTGACTGCTAGTTTTGTTACCGGAAGGTTCGAACAACACGCAAGTATTACGGAGATTCCTCGGGAACTCAAATCGGAATCCCTGGATGTAAAGTGACCTTCTTTTTGAGGATCATTGCATCTGAAGCCGATTGCAAAACGATTATATTGCGGCAACATACAATTCGTGCAAGAATCACGAAAATGAGATACAAGAAATTTAGGCCCATACTGAGACATGTGGGGAGTCGTTTTTCTCTCGCTCTAAGTGCGAGTGGAACATGAAACGAAATGACTAGTATTGGTGCAGAGAATCCTTCCCGACGCAGTGTACGGTGGCTTGCGAAGTATGTATATAGATGTACCGCATAGCACAATAATAGTAGACAAACTTTAAGACTCCTAGACTGCTAATAGCGTTTGTCGTGTTCAATGTGGATATTAGTAATTGACATTTAATATAGAGAAAATAGTTGTTTTGCGGCTAAATATCAGGCGATCACCAGCATCTGCGATTGCTACGATAGACATCGTTGGGCTCTTTTCCCCACTCCTACAAGTGTACCGATATTGACTTGTGGCGTAACCAGCTCACTGTCAGCTTGTCGACCGTGCGAATTTCCTCAAGAGGCAGCGCTGTAGCGAAATGTATCACCACTCACGAGAGCAACTCATTCAGCTTACACGCATCTTTCAAGTATTCTGCGAAATAAGTCAAATAAACTGTGCCTGAAATAAGAGGAATCTCACATACTGCACCCTACATCCATGTGAACGTGCTTACTACACTCAAGTCGTGATCTCCCTCTACAATTCTTAGTCCCTACACTTCCCTCCGTTACGAAATTTACATTTTTTTCTTGCATTAAGGTGTGTCCTATCAACTTGTCTCTTCTTCAGTCAAGTTATGTCAAATTTATTAATTTTCCAATTCGGTTCAGGCCTGCAATTGTAGGAGACATTAATTAAGGTTCACCAAGACGCTAGTATTTTTAAACAAAGGTCACAAATTACAGGGGCTCTGAGTAAGAATTTTACTAAAAAGAATCAGGTAGTTATAGTCGGAGAAGATACGAATAATCTTGGTATGGACCGGTTTGCTACTCAAACTCGTTCCACTGGTCTACTCTTTGAACATTCGTTCCACCGTTACGATCAATCCCATCTTGACAAAGCAATGAAACATGTTAACATGGAACCTGAGAGAAAGCTGGCGGCCTCTGGCGACCGCTGGCAAGGTGTACATTTCGGTGGAAGCAATGGAGCGTATCCATTCGTCGGACTGTAGTAGGCGCGTCCTACGCCTGAATAGGACCTGTGAAAGGATGTTTGATGAAGCGTTATGCGATACTACATCACATGCAACTACAGGAAATGTAGACATGAAATTGAATCAGTTATGATAAAATTTAAAGTACGATTATGATGATCATTCAGCTATAAAATTTTATCAATTTGGAAGCTATCTGTCACATTCATAACTTTCACTATCGATTTACTTTTGCAGAGATATCTTCTGCATCTAGCTATCGATCGCTGAAAGCATAACTGACTGAATTCACTCAATAGGATGCTAATAAGATGCACTTTGAGGGCCGAGTCTCAAGCGGCACGTGGCTGGTAGAAAACATTTGGATTTAAATGGGAAACACATGAGTAAGACTCCTTAGCTGTAGTGATGTTCAGTCTGATCAACCTCATCGTCGATGTCCCTGCTTTGGCGTCTGCACGTGAAGCCTCTGCTATCGAGGGAAGAGTCTCTTTTTCTGTCGCCAAGAGAGGTCTCTCACACCAGGACAATCTCTCACTTGGCGTTCTGCAGAAATCTTTTACTGAACCGAGTCATACTTCCGATTGGCGAGGTCATATTTTTCTTCTGGCCAAATAAACATCGTGGTTGGCCATTTCGTTTCAGCCACAGTTTTTACGCTAGAAAGGCCACACAAAGTCGCAAAGAAAGTGATCCCTAAAAGGTATTCCCTCACTTGGGAAACTGCGTGCCATTCGCTAAGTGTTGACGTCAGTGTTCTGTGGACACGACTATTTGCCCTCTCTACCTTTGTATTTACAAACGTTGGCTTTCGCTCCAGCTTGCAATGTGTGATTTGGTCCATGATCACTTCGACAGCCATTCGATTACACAATTGTGGCTAGATTAATGCCCACTGGCATGCCTAAGGGGTGCGAACGCAAATTACGCCGGTGTTTGCCAGCGTCATTGTCAGGTGGCTATTGTATGTGGCGTGTGGGCTGCAGGCTTAGCATCTGACCGATATATTGCACGTTTTTGAGAAAGCAATATATAGGAGAGTTTCGGCACATCTCAGTACACATAATTTGCTGTCAGGCAAGCGGATTTGTTTGAGGAAAGTAATGTTTACATGAAACGCAGTTTATTCTTTTGTGTATAAAAGATTACCAGGGCTCGACGATAGGTTGTAGACATTAGGTATTTTCTTTGATTAACTAAAGCATTTTGTTATTTCATCCATGGAGCATTTGTGCATAAGTTTGAATAATATGGGATTAGGGAAAAATCTCAACAATATTTCACTTCAAATCTTGATAATAGAAAGCAGAATATGGTTCTACATTGTCGAAAAACAGGGAATATGTTTCAATATGACTGGGGCCACGAAAAGTACGAGGGTCATCGGGTGGTGTTGTGGGTCGGTTGTTTTTATATATATGTGGTGTCGTCCGAAGATTTAACCCACAAACTTTATTATGCATAACTATGATTAATAATGCAATTTTAATGCCAAAGCTGTAGATCCTAGACTGGAGAATGTTTTAAAGTGACTGGAAGGTGTCATTTTTCAATTAACAGATTGCTTTATTCACTAAACACATCCACGTCGAATAGATTGTTAAATATTGTGGAATGGTCTACAAACTCTACGCATAAAAATTCTAAATAGTGGATTTCTATCGATTTGCAGAGTTATTGACTGAACCATAAATGCATGCCTTTGTAATGGACTTTGATCTAACATGAATCTCTAGATATGTTAACTCCAAACGGAAGCACTGACTAAACCTGCTGGGTAGTAAAGAAGCTCAAACACTGAACACTCCCTTAGAAAGGCGGATCTTATTCCACCGGCACAAAGATGGGGTGGATTACACGCCAATGCCTACAGTTATCCTGCCTTATTGATTTTCCGTGTATGACTTCTACTACTCTGTTGTTTTAAGTTTCGTTTCTTTTTCACACTACATTATAGCTATAGAACATTTTACAATGAACAAATTACGTATCTTCATAACATTTCAGAATGTATAATTTATTTACCTTTATAACATTTGACGAGGAACACATTAGTGGTTACATAATCAATGCAACACACAAGAAGCGTCCATATTCTATATCTGCCCTGCATCCGTCCTTCACAGCGGCCTTGAAGTCAGCTGGCAAGTGTGTCAGCTTCAGGGACGCAGCCGAAACAAAAGAGTTGCAGAGGAGGATTACTTGCACGTTGATCCCAACGACGTTGGGTAGGTAGAAGAAAAGCTTCAGTGGCCACCTTTTGCAAGATCGGCTGACGTCGAAAGTCCAGCACAACTGGTCGACAGTGTCGATACCGCCTTTGGGCTGATTGTAGTAGGTAATCACCTCAGGCTTCTCCTTGTCTCCATTCAATTCGTCTATATATCGTCGGGGTGAAACGTGGAGAGAATAATCACAGCCTTCTTCTTATTTGGAACATAGGACGCCAATGTAATCTGGTTCCGGAGTCAGAATATGCTGTGCAGTCTGAGTGGCTAGTGGTCTCAGTGAATCCTCAGAGATTTTTTTGTTTTTTTGTTTTTTGTTTTTCATAACGATTCCAATCAGGGTCATCGTGTACATGCGTAAGTGTGTGGTGGCCAGTGGAATGCTGGTGTACCAGTTGTCCGTCGTTAGGGACCCTCCTGATGCTGATATCTTGGCTCTGAGGCCTTCAGTCACATCATATGGTGAGTTGTTCTTGTAGAAGCCGCCTTCAGATTGATTTCCGACGTGCACCTCCATGCAGGAAGTGTAGAAAACCCAGGAGCCACGTTTGGCGAAGATCTTGACGCCTTACTTGGCCGTCTTTGTCCGGATGTACCGAAAGAAGGAACATCGGCCACGGAATCTCTTCAGTTTCTCGTCGAACGTAACGTTGCTGCCGATGTCCTGGCAGTTCTTGTTGAACTGGTCGAAGACTTCACGGATTGGACAAAGTTTATCCTCTGCACGCCATGACTAATGCCTTCTATAAAGGCACATTTGCATGCCGTGCGTGAGTTTACTCGGAAACGTGAAATCTTAATTAAATAATTAATCTCTGACAAATAAATAAAGCCTATGGCACAGAACTGCAGCGCTATGCCGCTGATAAAACGAAATACAATTACGACACTCTTATGTTTCATTAAGAAGAAGTAGGTCTTGTACAATAGCTGGTGCGGGAAGCACGTATATGTTATTAACTAGCACATCGCCATACTTGATGTTATATAAGAACACTGCGAGTTGCAATCTCACTGCGCACTCGACTCTGTAAAGATTCTATATTTACGAAAGTAAGTTGAATTATTTAACTGTAGGCTTATTCGTTGAATATATCTGATTTAACTAACTGTGTAAATTTTTTTAATGTTTAGTAGTCAGTCACCTCTGTACGACGTATTGACATGGCTGGCAAATTATTCTAATATTGAGATTTTGAGTCCGCACCTACCGCAGCAGTCTTTGGAAACGATTAAAATACGAAGTTCGATTATTTGAGTTAAATTTCACGGTCAGCTATGAATAACATAGCATTTACGAAAAAGCCATTGTCGAGCGTCTGATACCAATAATTAAACGTCCACGTTCTAGATAAGCAAATATTAATTACAACGAATCACTATCATACATATACAATAATTAATATTTTATTTTATTTATTTATTTCATACTTCCTCGGGCGTCTTTGCATTCCTTGCGTTTCTCGTCGGTCCAGGAGATTTTTTGATGATGGTCTATGAACTAGTCCTAACCTTCTGCGGACCTGGAGGATGATGCATCCACTTAGTGATGCCGTGCTTTCCGAAGTACAAGTAGTCCATTTCATATGGTCTTTGATTCCATCGTCGCTGGTATCCTCATTTGAGTGAGTGTTATGTTTCCTCTCTGCAATTTGACCGTCAGATTCCACGTGCTCCATCATCAATAGGTAGCGGTTCGTGCAGTTGGTGATCATGTTCTCCGCTTTCTCTTTCTCTCTGCTCCTTCAGCCTATCGCTTTCCCACCCATGTGACGGCATCTAAAGTATAATGTAATAAGCATAATTGTAATATACTATAACCAGATAATGGTAATACAACAGACGAAGACCGGTAGCCCACTTATAAAACAACAATTGTCATTTACGTCGCAAAGTATAAGATTGTTGTAATAATGGACTCTGATGACACAGGCTCAGCAGTGTCGAGAATCCAGGCAACAAGCACGGAAAGATGGAGTGCATTAGACCCCCAGCGGAGAGAACGAAGATGTTTACCCGTCAAGTTCTAGAGCACGAATGAGGCAAACGCGTGGCGGGGACTTGGGTAAATGCTGCTCCAAACTTCAGCATAGCCCGTGTCTCCATCTCGTTGTTATACACGAAATGCGGTCCGTTGGGTATACTACACTCCTGCTTTCTACTGGAGGGTTAGTAACAATAATAGTGGACCTGAGACAGGCGACCGTACAGATGTTTGCCAGTGCAGACCAAAAAATGCTCTATGACGCTGGTGCAGCTGCTTACGTTCACTGTAATTGTTCATCACAGCCGTGGTGAACGCCGCTGTAGTGCAGATGGCTCTGCCGCCGAGAAGCCTAATGTGCGTCGCTGCTGTCGCAACACAGGACCTTATTCTTCTCTAACGGTATGCGGTAATCTCTGTCTCAAATATAAGCAACTGATACACACAAAATCTCCTATGTGCCTAATCACCGACTCGACAAATTTTTCACTGATTTCAATGCTCTGCTATCATTTCCCGCCAAACACTGCATGCCCACCAACAGCCCAAAATGCATATACTTTGGTCCAATAGCGTGGATCTTTCAAGCACACAAGTTCCTACCAATGTAATGTTACGTGATACAACGCCAATCACTTGACAAACCGCCTTCCCATTTCTATTCATACTTTTTTCTGTGAACTCTATGTTGGGCATAAGCTACAACCTTATCCCACTCCCATCAAATTACTGCATCCTGCTCATGTCCACCGACCGTTATTATTCAAAATCATACACTTTTTTTGACGTTCTTTGGCGAGGGGTCACCATCTTCTTCACTGCTCGTCCACTTTCCGCTGCCTATGAAATCTCCTCTGCTATTGTAACACCATCTGAAATGTTCCTACAAATCGGCAGTCCTTTCCTCACTCTAAAGACAACATTTTTTGCATGGAATAAGACGAAGAAACAACTTAAAAAGGAATACAAAGAAACATATAAGTAACATTGTCGCGGTCTATATACTCAAAGTTGATTGGAGAAGTCTAATGTTACACGTCACCGACTGGCTCAGTATTGAACGGTTCTGACATCAATGAGATCCTGAGCATTGAATCGAGGTATTCCATCGCCCTCATGTCAGTCTCTCTGATTCCCTTCATAGCTTGCTCAGTGTGCAGACTGAGTAGGATTGAAGGTCGGCTACAACCCAGACTCACTACCATCGTAACTACTGCTTCCATATTCTTCATCTCCTATCACTTCAGGCTTGTTTCTGTGTAAGTTGTAGATAACCTTTTGTTTCTTATAGTTTTATCTTTCCTACCTTCGCAGTTTCAAATACTGTCGTACAGTTACCATTGTCGAAACTTCTTCTAAAACCACAAATGTTTACACTATCTTCTAAGATGAGGGAGTTGTAAGGTCTGTATTATTTTGCATTTTCCTACATTTCTCCTAAACTCCAACTGATCTTCATCGAATTCTGTTTCTACCAATTTTTCCATTTTTCTGTAAATAGTCCCTGCCAGTATTTTGCCATCATTACGTATTTTTCCATCATCACGTATTTTGCCATCACCCGTCAGCAGCTGATTTCGTAAGAAGTGGAAGTATTATATTCTTGTCGAAGTCTGATTCTTAAAGCATAGTTCTGAAATACATAAATTACGCACGGATTTCATTTTTTTTTCCTTTCTCCAAGTTCACGTTTCATTGCTGTTTTTCCTTGTCTTCCTTTAGCAGTACCGAATCGGTAACGCACCAGAGTTAACTTTTTGTGTCTGAATCTTCTGAGTAATTTCTTTTATCTCATCACACATGCATTCAATCTCTTCATTATATGTGGAACTGTTCGTGTGCTGTTTGTCTTGGATACAATAATTCGGTCACTGCACTGTTCATAATAGCTTACCGACATTCCAATACCCACGAAAAATTACGTCTTTCGGACGTTTGCAGCAGCAACATATGATAGGTGTGTTGGCGAATTGTACAAGGCCACATCAGTCAATCGTCCAGACTGTTGTCCCTCCAACCAGGCCGCTACTAAACTGGACTGCTGTCTCTCTTCAGATATCACAAACCTGTTTGGTCTATCCACAGCTATCCCTACACTTTCGTTGAACTTTCTTGTATCTGTGTAGTTGAGGCAAACATTCTACCTCATCTCGGCAAGACCCATGGTTCACGAGGTTTTAACAATCATGTAAATGATATCAGGACAAGAGACCTCTACTTATAAGAGCGACAGCCTACGGTGGGCCGTGATACGAATCACTTTTGAGCATAGTTCTTGTGAGGGGACAGATTGGGGACGAACAATACCTTGTTTTCCGCCTGTAGTTCAGAGATCTGTGGAAGGTACATCTACCAGCACAACAACAAACTCCTCTCAGAGCTTCATACTCTCCTTTAGGACCAGACTCCATTCCGTACTAAAATACGCATCGAAACACAACCGCAGGGTATTCCGGGAAATAAAGTAAATACAGCTTGTGAGGGAAGTGTTTAGAAACTGCTAGGGCTCAAACCACAGCACTATTTACTGTCACAGACCAGTCTGTCCATCAAAATAATTGTATCGCAAGGTGATGTAACTACTTTTTCTACAATATCATCAGTGACTATATTACTTTTGTAAATAAAAGGCGGTTTTCTTTATGTAACTGCTCTTAACGTGGATGAGGCTATGTATGTAAGAAACTGGACGCTGGATGAGCTGAAGAAAGATTGTTAATACAAAGAGATCAAAATTATGAATTGGAAATGAGCGAACGGCATTGTGGGCCGGGAGTCCCCCATTGGGGTATGTTCGGCCACCGAGGGCAAGTACGTATTACATTTGACGCCACGTTGGGTGACTTGCGCGTCGGAGATAGGGATGAAATGATGATGAGGACAATACAACACCCAGTTTCTGAGTGGAGAAAATCTCCTGCCCCAGCCGAGAATCTGACCCGGGCCCCTTGGCGTGGCATTCCACTCAGCTAACGGGGGCGGACATCAAAATCAGGAAAACATATTGTAACGATAAGAAGAGTCTTAATAGGGCTGAATGACTAGAGTCAGAAAATAGTGCAAATGCAACACGTGCTGCCGTGGATGCGACGCCCGACTACTGAGTGGAGTCAGCAATGGTTAGACAACATCTTTAATGAGGTAGAGGTGATACATACAGCCGTTAATTCCGTACCATACAACAGCACCATAAATATCTGCGGTACTCCGACAGCGCCTACCTCTGCTTCACATAGACATCGCATTATTGCAGGACGTAGTAACCGTAAATGTTTCGTAAATTCGAGCTTTTGGGCTGCTGTTTGAACGTAAGACAGAAAGCATGACCCGTATTTTTCCATAGGTGGACATTACAAGCAACTCGCAATCTTTGATGCCTTCCGGGGGCACAATAAGTGCCACGTTAAACGTTGGCATACCTCATACTTCGACGAAATGCGTACACAAGCGATTCGAATCGACGCGTGCGAAACGGGTGAATGGTCGGTCGCAGTACAGGCTTACGCGCGGCTAAATGTGATGTAGGTACACGCTTATTTGTTTCACTGCCCTTGTAGAAGTTAATACCACTTTTCACTTAACGACCGAGAGGAGCAGCGTTTCAGTAGAGTTCTCAGTGCTAACAAACAAGCAACACTGCGAGGCACAACCGCAGAAATCAATGTGACACGTGTGACGAACGTATCCGTTAGGACACTGTGGCGGAATATTTGGCGTTAATGCGCTATGTCAGTGTGCAAACCGACGCGAGAATAGCCTTTGCTAACTGCACGACACCGCCTGTACCTGTTCTCCTGGGCTCTTGACCATATCGATTGGACCTCAGATGACTGGAATACCGTGGCCTGGTCAGATGGGTCTCGATTGCAGTTGGTAAGAGCTGATGGCAGGGTTCGAGTGCGGCGCAGACCCCAGGTTGTCAACAAGGCACTGTGGAAGCTGGTGGTGGCTACATAATGGGCTATGTTCATGAAACGTCCCCCTTGAAAAATTATGGGTGACAGTGCTGTAAAAACTCTTACATTATTTGATTTTCAAACAGCTGAGCAAAACTCAATGTACTCAGACAATTCTCCCTTTACTTATTCTAATCATCACTAAACTGACACACAATATTTTTAGCGCAATGCGGTCTGACTTTCAACAGTCCCTACAAAATAATAGCTCTGACTAACAATAACCTATACCTTTCATGACTCACATACCCCACAAAAATATTCGTTACTCGAACTGCTGCAATACAGGGAGCTCCAATACTTTCAGCTAAATAAAAGATTCTAACTACTGAGGGCACTAACTACTGATACGCTTGGTTAGCAAATGAAAGATTTTGATGGAGAACAAACAGTGTATTTACCTTAATACTGTTCAAAAGTCGTAATATATCAAAAACCCAGTATAAATTTGTAAACTGAATAAATCACGGAATAATGTAGTTAGAGAGGTACAAATTGACACACATGCTTCTAATGACATGGGGTTTTATTAGAACCAAAAAAATACAAACGTTCAAAAAATGTACGACAGATGGCGCTTCATCTGACCAGAATAGCAATAATTAGCATAACAAAGTAAGACAAAGCAAAGATGATGTTCTTTACAGGAAATATTCAACATGTCCACCATCATTCCTCAGCAATGGCTGTAGTTGAGGAATGATGTTGTGAACAGCACTGTAAAACATGTCCGGAGTAGTGGTGAGGCATTGGCGTCGGATGTTGTCTTTCAGCATCCCTAGAGATGTAGGCCGATCACGATACAATTGCACACAGGTAACCCCAAAGCCAATAATCGCACGGTCTGAGGTCTGGGGAACTGGGAGGCCAAGCATGACGAAAGTGGCGGCTGAGCACATAACCATCACCAAACAACGCGCGTAAGAGATCTTTCACGCGTCTACCAATACTTGTTTTCTTTTTTTTTTTTTCTAATAAAACCCCATGTCATTCCAAGCATGTGTGTCAATTTTTACGTCTCTATCTACATTATTCCGTGGTTTATTAAGATTTGAAATTTATGCTGACTTTTTGATCAGCCAGTATATCAGTTCATGACATACAGTCTGACAAATTTCCTTTTTCTGACAGACACACGTCCAGATTGCCCGCTCTCAAAACTCTGCCATCTCTCTCCTCACGTCCACCACTGCTGGCAGCTCACCTCCAACTGCGCAACGCTACGCGCTGTTCACATTCAACTGCCCAACACTACAATAGCAAATATTCCAACAATGCAGATCAGTCACATACAGCACACAACACAGTCAGTGGTTTTCATACAGAGCGCTATGCACCGTTACCAACATATAAACCTTAACAGCCTACTTATATAGTCCCCATCATCCCCACAAAAAGTCTCACAGATTGTTTTGGGCACTGGCCAATACATATTTGTTAAAAGTTTTTTATATTAACGCTAACAAATATATCAAATGTACAAACTTATCGATATAATGTTGGTCAAAAGCAAAAAATTTCCTCACAATCCATAATGACAGTCCTGATCATTCATCTCAGCAGTAATTGCAGTGTTTTCCTCAAAATCGAGCAGTAAAAGAAAATGCACACGGAAGTAGTGCAGTCTTAAAGAAGTAGTGTTGTCCTTCCAACAGAAAAACAGTGCTGACTCTTGACATGCAGACAGGTAAAGGGCCACAACAGAGCAAATCCACAGCAGAGTCAGTCGAAGTTTTGACGATTAGTAGTAGGTAGGTTATCACAGAGTAGACCCACTGTAGTTCTGGTACAGAGTATGGTATTGGTGGGTCATCAAAGGTGCAGACCCACTGCAGTCCTTGTAGAGACGGCCAGCAGCCATCTGTTGCGGCTGTGCGGGTGCACAATCACCATCGAAGCGTCTTGCGGACAATATAGCAAGCCCATTAACCACCACTTGTGCACTCACAAACTTTTCGGAATGTCTTTAGAACCAGCAGTGCCGTTAACCAGTCCCTTGCTGAATTAATAACACACGTGCAAGGAAAATTCAGATTGTTCAAAGTGTTTCATCATTATGATGCTATGTTTTACTCGATCTTGAGTAGCTTGAGACCAATATGCTGAGAGGTAGGTATGATAAAATTCTCCTTTACTGTGACAATAGTGAATGACGGATCGCATTCTTACAGATGGTTCATTCTCTAAATAGCCACACATAAATTCTAATCCGTGCTCTAATCACCAGCTGGGAGGAAAGCAATGACAGAATTGATGAAGCCACGCTTGTGGATGAATATCGTTGCCGGAATTCTTAAATGTTTTGAATTTACGTGTAGTAATGAACAGCTTATAGTCAAAGTCGTGTTGGCGAGTCGCATATCGGTCATTGTTAAACCGTGTCAGCGGTTCCGTCTCAAAATTCGGTGCACTTAGCTGGGAGCATTGGAGCTCGCTGTACTGCAGAATTGTATTGTAGCCCGCATGTCGTGGTCGTGCGGTAGTGTTCTCGCTTCCCACGCCCGGGTTCCCAGGTTCGATTCCCGGCGGGGTCAGGGATTTTCTCTGCCTCGTGATGGCTGGGTGTTGTGTGATGTCCTTAGGTTAGTTAGGTTTAAGTAGTTCTAAGTTCTAGGGGACTGATGACCTCAGAAGTTAAGTCCCATAGTGCTCAGAGCCATTTTTTTAACCTCACTGAAATATTCGTTACTTGAACTCCTGCAAAACAGCCCGTCCGGTTGGCCGTGCGGTCTAACGCACGGCTTTGCGAGCGGAAAGGAGCGCCTGGTCCCCGGCACGAATCCGCCCGGTGTATTTGTGTCGAGGTCCGGTGAACCGGCCAGTCTGTGGGTGGTTTTTAGGCGGTTTTCCATCTGCCTCGGTGAATGCGGGCTGGTTCCCCTTATCCCGCCTCAGTTACACTATGTCGGCGATTGCTGCGCAGACAAGTTCTCCACGTACGCATACACCACCATTACTCTTCCACGCGAACATTGCGGTTACACGCGTCTGGTGTGAGACGTTACCTGGGGGGTCCACCAGGGGTCGAACCGCACAATAACCCTAGGTTCGGTGTGAGGCGACGGAGGGGTGAAGTGGACGGTGGTAGTCGTCGTGGGGTTGTGGACCACTGCGGCTGCGGCCGGGACGGAGCCTCTCCGTAGTTTCTAGGTCCCCGGTTAACATACAATACAATACAATTAAAAAGAAATGGCTCTGAGCACTATGGGACTTACCATCTATGGTCATCAGTCCCCTAGAACTTAGAACTACTTAAAACTAAGTAACCTAAGGACATCACACAACACCCAGCCATCACGAGGCAGAGAAAATCCCTGACCCCGCCGGGAATCGAACCTGGGAACCCGGGCGTGGGAAGCGAGAACGCTACCGCACGACCACGAGATGCGGGCTACAATACAATTCTGCAATACAGCGAGCTCCAATGCTCCCAGCTAAATAAAAGATTCTAACTACTGAAGGCACTAACTACTAATATGCATAGTTAGCAAGTGAAAGATTTTGATGGAGAACAATGTATTTATGTTAATAGTGTTCAGTCACAGGTCCAGATCGTCCGCTCTCAAAACTCTGCCATCTCTCTCCCTATATCTACACTAATAGCGAATATTCCAACAATGCCAACCAGCCACAGATTGCACACAGCACAGGTCAGTGATTTTCATACAGAAACGTGGTGGTACCAACATAAAAACCTAAACAGCCTACTTACATTTATGCGGAATTTCCTGAGCCCTCTGGTCCAACTGAAACTATCATTGAGTAGAAATGGTTATGTTCGGCTATTTGGAAACTATTTACGGACTTCATGTTTCCAAAGAAAGATGGAATTTTTGTAGATGACAATGTGCCATGTTACTGGGCCATAATTGTTAACGATTATTTGAAGCATGTTCTGGACAGTGAGAGCGAATGGTTTGCCACACAATACAGGCCGAAATGAATGGCATCGAACATTTATGGAACACCACTGGGAGGTCAGTTCGTGCTTGAAATTCAGCACCGGCAACGCAATTATGGACGGCTATGAAGTCAGTATGGCTCAATATTTCTGTAGGGGTTTACAACGACTCGTTGAGTCGAGTTGTTGCACTACGGTAGCCAAATCAAGATTCGCCACCTTATTAGGCGGTATTCCATGACTTTTATCACCCCAGAGAACAAAATATTTCAAACAATACTTAAAAATGTAAAAATAAATTTTGATAGAAATTTTTATCTCCTTGGGTGTCTTCACGTGTGACTTCTTCGCAAGGAATGTAATAGCACGACGCCTAAAAGCAGATATTATCATCAGACACGTAATTAGATGAAAAAATACTGACCTTGAATGAAATTCTAATGGTAAAATACGTATAACTCAAAATAATTAGCAGTTCTGCATGGTATGGTAATTCAGAAAGCGTTGTGGTGTTTGTCGGATTTAAATGTTTTGGAAAATGGGCCCAATATTGGGCTCGGAGACGAAGAGGTGTTTCTCCTAGTGATGGCTTCCCACGTTTTTCGTGGTTCGGCAGTTGTGCATGCTTTAAGATTCCTCTGCTACACGGGGTGTTTCCAAAAAAGGGTGCAAAAATTTAACAGGATATAAGGGATGCTCCATTGAACAGTTTGAGGTAGGGAACCTGAGATCGGAGATAACAGGAATGAAATCACGTTACTATGTAATGTGCTAGTGTAACGGCCATCAACCTGAACGCAAGCATGATATCAGCGAACAAGATTCTCACGCACCCCACAAATATCCCTAGTGCGTTTCGAATCACATCAAAGGCATCTACAATTCTGGAAGTTAATTCCATCTCCGTATCCACTGGTGTCTCATACACAAGTGACTTTAGATATCCGCATAGGAAATAATCAAGGGGATTCAGGTCAGGTGACCTCGCAGCCCATGGAATAGGACGTTCCTGTCCAATCCAGTAACCAGAATATACTTAACCAGTACCGCTCCATCGTATTTTATTGTACGCCTCTGAGTAGCACTGAGGAATTAGTGGGTCTGTGGTTGATTTATAGCACGTTCTGTCATGGGAAAATGTAAATATGATACAACACAGACATATTATGGACAAGTAAGGTAAACAAAAGCTGAATCAAGACTTCCTGGTAATAAGGCTCGTCGTTCTTGTTTCCTTGCAGGAAATAAAGAATGTACATGCATATAAACAGCACAGTAAGTGTAAACTTGAACGCATGTTAGTTGTAAATAAGCTGGAAAACAGTAATCTCAGACAAAACGGTAGAAACGTTTACTTTCCTATCTCCTTAAGTTAGCTTTTCTGACCCCACCCAGGTTCCCTATCTCAAACGTTCAGTGGAGCATTCTCTATGTCATGTTAGATTTTTGCACGCTCTTGCAGAAACACCCTGGATATATTCGGCTACCTGCGTAAGCTTTCTTCGCCTGTGTATTGTTCTTCGGATGCTGTACGTACTGAACAGAGCGATGTCTGATGGATACACTAAATGTTGGGAACTACTTACATTTCCATGAGTATAACTTGTGATGTATACGTTTAGTCCGCACTTCTTTCCAGAAGTTGGACTCACCATTGTAGGGCAAGCAGTGAAATAACGTGCAATCACATGCGGGCAATGTTACGCCTGTATGCAAGGACAGAGTTTTTTATTTTCTTTATTGCAATTTTAATCACCTCAATACAAGGTGGGCTGGCAGCAGCATATTAGCCTGCTCTTCAGCCTTGAGTGACATATAGTTGGCACAGACAATACAATAAAAACGGCGGGCAAAAAATGTAGATACAAAAAAACAGAAAACATGAAGCCGTTTACGCTGGATGAGAAAACACTTGGTGACACAGCCCACATAACACGGATGATTGCGACGGCACACGTGAACGTTGGTGGCGTGACGGCGAAAGGACACTGAACACAAAACGAAGGCACACACATGAGACACTGATGGCGATGATCTCCTGTGTGCAAATGTTCACTGAGCGTGTGCGAGTCCGGGGACCTGCCAAGGGAGGGGGAGGAGGAAGGGGAGTGGGACAGGGAGAGGGGAGGGTAGATGCCATGGGCAAGGGAAACAGGGGGAGGGGAGGAAAAAAAGGGGGAAGCCCGGGGGAAGAGGGGTGGACAAGGGGACGGGGGAAAAGGAGAGAGAAGGGAGGGAGGGCGCCAAGTGGAGAGGCCACAGGAAGTGGGGGTGGGTAGGATCAACGTTGATAGGAGGGGTAGATGGAGGGGAGGAGGACTTCATCAGGGAGGGGGAGCTGCCGGAGGCCACCTTGGGAGAGGGTAAGGAGGGTGGAGAGATGGAGACCGGGTGGGACGTGGGAATACAGGCGCGGCAGCAGGCGTGGGCGGGAGAGGATGGGCGAGACAAGAGGGTGAGGAGGGTCGAGTTTGCGGGAGGTGTACAGGATCCGTATCCTTTCAAGGAAAAGGAGGAGTTGGGGGAAAGGAATGAGATCGTACAGGATCCGCGTGGGGGAGGGGAGACAGATGCGATAGGCGAGGCGGAGAGCATGGCGTTCAAGGATTTGAAGGGATTTATAAAAGATAGGGGGGGGGGGCGGCGATCCACGCCGGATGGGGGTAGCAGAGGATAGGGCGGATGAGGGATTTATAGGTGTGGAGGATGGTGGAGGGGTCCAGACCCCATGTACGGCCTGAAAGGAGCTTGAGGAGGCGGCGTCGGGAGTGTGCCTTGGCTTGGATTGTCCGAAGATGGGGGGGTCCAGGAGAGGCGACGGTCGAGGGTGACGCCAAGGTACTTCAGGGTGGGGGTGAGGGCGATAGGACGGTCATAGACGGTGAGATAGAAATCAAGAAGGCGGAAGGAAGGGGTGGTTTTGCCTACAATGATCACCGGGGTTTTGGAGGGATAAGGACAGAGCGATCGAATCTGTTTACAGGTTACCTGCACGACGTGTTACTTATCGGGATCGAAAGATTATAAGAAGAGCAGGAACACAATAAATCGAGGCTATGCGGACATAGGCTGTGCTCCAGTGCCATGGCGGGAATTGAAATCGTTTATTGTCAGGAATACTTCAAAGGAAACAGCGGCTTCTGTGTCATAGCATATAGAGCACGCACAGCGAGAGGGAACCGCTGGCACAAAAGGCGCTAATATGTCCGACAGCGTTACCTGCGCTAGGGGACGTTGCCGGAAACACAGTGGATCAGCAGGAACGCGGTCATAGCATAACGTAGTGAGCATCAATGCTAGATGCAGTGCAGCATCACTTTAGAGACGCCGTCCAAGGTACAGCGCGGTAATCTCTATCAGGAGGCAGCTTTTCGATTTAGAAGTTAAAAGAGCTGTGCTAATTAAAAAGGGTTTTTGATGACAGTATAAATGGTGCAGCAGAAAGATGCTACATTACTTCTTCAACTCAATAAATAATGTAGCAAAAAAGTGCTACGTTACCTCTGCAACTCAATATATCTTTTTTTGCGGTTAAAATAATGGAAGCTTGTTGCAATTAAGACTCGACGAAATACAGACAATTTAGATGGGTGGTGTAACTCATGTACTTTACTTAGTACAAGGTACACCGATATACGTTTCACTACATTTTTTACTCAGAGCGACACGGGAGGTCTGTCACGAATATCAGATTAAAAGTGAATCATGATTTCTACAACACGCGCTCTTATATACACACACAGACAATTACTTCATCATTAATATTACAAGTTTTAGCGGTTAGAAATGAAAAGTAACTCATTGAGTTAATTTGAATACTGCAGAAGGGTTCGATCGCTAATACTCGTTTCATACTTACAAATCTGCCTGAAGCAATCGTATCACTTGAATTTCCATCAGATATTTAGACCGTACAGTGATCTTAACAATTTCATTAATTACACAATAATAAAACAAAGAACAGGTTTCCTATCATGTTTTCGATGTACATATGATTAGAGCTTTTGGCCAGTATGAACAGTTATTGCGTCTTTTAACAGGAAGTATGTTTCCACGGTTATTTCATATATATATATATATATATATATATATATATATATATATATATGTATGTATTGCGTTTCATTATTTCTACAAGCCTCATAATTATTTTAAATATTTTGTTAGATTTATCAGTTGCAAAGATGGATAATAGCAATTCTCATCTTATTCCAAACATTGCAACACGTATTTTGGCCGACGCAACGAAAATAAGCCATATGGTACGAGGGTAAGTCCATTATTATCCGGAATTTAGTTGTATTTTTTTTGGCAGTACTGTCGTTTTACATTGATAACACATGCTCTGTTTATTTGTTGTTACATCTTTGCCATTTCCAAACTGTTAGGTTAGTTTCAGTATCGCTGCCGTGCCGTTAATTATGGCTGCTCCGCTGTCTATTTGCTCCAGAGAAGAGCAACTTTCAGTGATCGGAAGGCGTATCAGGGGCCGAAACTCATCGACGACTTTCAGTACATTACGACAACAGTGTTTTGCCACAACGGAATGTCTACTAATGGATTGAAAAATTCCGAAATGGTGTTAAGCACGATGAAGGAGCCGGACGACTGTTTACCGCCACAAATAAAGAAACCACTAAGCGTTCACGTGAAATTATTCTTTGACAGACGATTAACTATGGACGAAGTGGCACATCGTCGGCAAATTATTCACGGTTCTGCCTACGAAATCATCCACAACAGACTTGGATTTCGTAAAGTTTGTGTAAGATGGGTCCCAAAACAACTCACGCAGTTGCATAAACAAACGCGCGTGGACATCTGCAAAAAACATTTGGATCGCTATGATAACGAAGTGGACAACTTCTTAGACAGAATGGAGAACTGATGCTTGCGATTTTTTGGGAAGCACAAGATCCAGTACTAGAACATTATGGGGAAAGCGGCAGAACAATAAACAATGTACGCTACAGTGAGATGTTTAATGCCTGGCTAAAGCCTGCAATTCGAAGTAAACGCCGAGGATTGCTATCAAAAGGTGTTGTGTTGTTGCACGATAATGCCCGTCCACATACTGCTGCCCACACTGCTGAAACGCTCCAGGAACTCAAATTTGAAGTACTGGGTCATCCTCCATATAGTTCCGATCTTGCCCCTTCTGACTATCACTTGCTTGATCCATTCAAACAGGCATTAAGGGGCCGTCGATTTGCCTCGGACGAAGCAGTGAAAGAAGCGGTGCATTCCTGGCTGGCAGCTCAACCAAGAACCTTCTTTTATGAGGGCATCAGGAAGCTCGTACAACAACGGACCAAGTGCGTTGAAATGCGAGGAGTCTATGTTGAAAAATGATGTTCTTGTAAGTTTCCTATTTGATTACAATAAACTCTTATAACTACTTTGCGGATAATAATTTACTTACCCGCGAACAACACGATTTTATTATATGTTAATTAAAATAGAATATGGTAATTTCCGATGTTCCTACCAATTGACTGACTTTCGTAGGTTTGATAGCTTGGTATTTCACGATCATTGACACCTAACTCCATTCACAAGGTAGAGATTACTTGTTCTGACATTAAAACTACCTTGTTAGTTGAAATTTGGGCGATGACTTGCTCTTAATGAACTGAGAGTTGTGGTATCGACCTGTTCAACATGCTTTCTAACATCGTCTGTTACGTTTCAGCGGAGATGAGCCAACATTAGCAGAAGCGGACGGAGAAAAGAGCGATAGCCCCAGGAAGAGAAAGGATAAATAATCGGAGTGGTCGTGCGGCACTGTGAAATGAAAAGAACCAGCTGAACTGTTTCACTTGAAGTAGGTCAGATCACATAGCACGAGACTGTCGCTCCGATAAAGTAGTACAGAAGATATGGCGAGATATAGTGCGAAAGAAAGGAGATAACAGGTGTGCCTGTGACGACGGCCGGTAACGATCTCACCGTGTTCCGTAACAGTGGCAGAGAAACCGACAGACTGCCAGTGCACGAGAACTAAGCAGGGTTTCAGATAGCAGTCGTGTTACGCCTTGCCCGCTGAAATGTTGACTGCGAAGGCAGAGATGGAGTACCACGAAGGCACAGAGAAACGCATTAGAAATTTTGTTGATAGTGAGGTGCAAATAATCCTAGTGCAAAATCTTAACATCTTTCATAGGCTATGGTCAATAGCACGTAAAAATTTTACAACATGCATAACACGGAGCTGTCTGTGATAATGTTATTTATTCTGCTGGTTCCAAACCGTCACCGACGGCAGAAAACTTATCACAGATGCGTCAAATGTAATTTTTGTTATTTACTCTGCAGGCTCCAAACCATCATCGACGGCAGAAAACTTATCACAGATGCGTCAAATGTAATTCATAAGGACCCGTGGTCTTGGACAGCCGGCACGGTAGCTCAGCGTGTTGGGTCAGAGGGCTAGCTGTACTCTGTAATAAAAAAACTGAGTGAATGGATCAATAATGAACTTCAATGGGCGTCAGGGGACGTCCGCCACGAACAATTGCAACGAACTAAAACGAACAAAATGATATCACAAAAAAAGCGTCTTCGGTCAGAGGATTAGGAGTCCTCTGTAATAAAAAAACTGAGTTAATCGATCAAAAACGAACTTAAACGGATGTCTTACAACGTCCGCCCCGAGCAGATGAAGCGAACAAGCAATGAACGAAAGCGAACAAAAATGAGATTTTTTTTTAAAAAAAAAAGTGGGGGTAGCGTCTTTGATTCATAATCAAAACGTCTTCGGTCCCGGGTTCGATCCCCGCCACTGACTAAATTTTGATAAATAATCAGCATTGGCGGCTGAAGACTTGCGGCATAAGAAGTCAGCCTCATTCTGCCAACGGCCTTGTCAAAGAGGGCGGAGGAGCGGATAGAGGTTCAGGGCACTCTCTTGTCCTAGGGGTGGGAAATTGCCCCTAAAGGCGGAAGAGTCAGCAATGATCAACGACATGAGGATGCAGAAGGCAATGGAAACCACTGCATTAAAGACAAGTAAAATGTATCCACAGGACATGTGGCCTATAGTTGAAGAAGTGTCATGATGATTTCTCCATTGGCAAAAGATTCCGGAATAGTCCCCCATTCGGATCTCCGGGAGGGGATTGCCAAGGGGGAGGTTACCATAAGAAAAAGATTGAATAATCAACGAAAGGATAATGTTCTACGAGTCGGGACGTGGAATGTCAGAAGCTTGAACGTGGTAGGGAAACTAGAAAATCCGAAAAGGGAAATGCAAAGGCTCAATCTAGATATAGTAGCGGCCAGTAAGGTGAAGTGGAAGGAAGACAAGGATTTCTGGTCAGATGAGTATCGGGTAATACAAACAGCAGCAGAAAATGGTATAACAGGTGTAGGATTCGTTATGAATAGGAAGGTAGGGCATAGGGTGTGTTACTGTGAACAGTTCAGTGAC
Source organism: Schistocerca gregaria (assembly GCF_023897955.1). Classification (NCBI taxonomy): domain Eukaryota; kingdom Metazoa; phylum Arthropoda; class Insecta; order Orthoptera; family Acrididae; genus Schistocerca; species Schistocerca gregaria. The sequence continues at coordinate 128,525,073 of NC_064921.1, read as the reverse complement.
CAGGTTGTTCTAATCAGAATCGACAGCAGACCAACACCGACAACGATAGTTCAGGTACACATGCCGAAGTCGCAAGCTGAAGATGAACAGGTAGAGAAACTGTATGAGGATATTGAAAGGGTAATGCAGTATTTAAAGGGGGACGAAAATCTTATATCATGGGCGATTGGAATGCAGTTGTAGGGGAAGGAGTAGAAGAAAAGGTTACAGGAGAATATGGGCTTGGGACAAGGAATGAAAGAGGAGAAAGACTAATTGAGTTCTGTAACAAGTTTCAGCTAGTAATAGCGAATACCCTGTTCACGAATCACAAGAGGAGGAGGTATACTTGGAAAAGGCCGGGAGATACGGGAAGATTTCAATTAGATCACATCATGGTCAGACAGAGATTCCGAAATCAGATACTGGATTGTAAGGCGTACCCAGGAGCAGATATAGACTCAGATCGCAATATAGTAGTGATGAAGAGTAGGCTGAAGTCCAAGACATTAGTCAGGAACAATCAATACGCTAAGAAGTGGGATACGGTAGTTCTAAGGAATGACGAGATACGTTTGAAGTTCTCTAACGATATAGATACAGCAATAAGGAATAGCGCAGTAGGCAACATAGTTGAAGAGGAATGGATGTCTCTAAAAAGGGCCGTCACAAAATTTGGGAAGGAAAACATAGGTACAAAGAAGGTAGCTGCGAAGAAACCATGGGTAACACAAGAAATACTTCAGTTGATTGATGAAAGGAGGAAGCACAAACATGTTCCGGGAAAATCAGGAATACAGAAATACAAGTCGCTGAGGAATGAAATAAATGGGAAGTGCAGGGAAGCTAAGACGAAATGGCTGCAGGAGAAATGTGAAGACATCGAAAAATATATGATTGTCGGAAGGACAGACTCAGCATACAGAAAAGTCAAAACAACCTTTGGTGACATTAAAAGCAACAACGGTGGTAACATTAAGAGTGCAACGGGAATTCCACTGTTAAATGCAGAGGAGAGAGCAGATAGGTGGAAAGAATACATTGAAAGCCTCTATGAGGGTGAAGATTTGTCTGATGTGGTTGAAGAAGAAACAGGAGTCGATTTAGAAGAGATTGGGGATCCAGTATTAGAATCGGAATTTAAAAGAGCTTTGGAGGACTTACGGTCAAATAAGGCAGAAGGGATAGAACATTCCATCAGAATTTCTAAAATCATTAGGGGAAGTGGCAACAAAATGACTATTCACGGTGGTGTGTAGAATATATGAATCTGGCGACATACCATCTGACTTTCGGAAAAGCATCATCCACACAATTCCGAAGACGGCAAGAGCTGGCAAGTGCGAGAATTATCGCACAATCAGCTTAACAGCTCATGCATCGAAGCTGCTTACAAGAATAATATACAGAAGAATGGAAAAGAAAATTGAGAGTGCGCTAGGTGACGATCAGTTTGGCTTTAGGAAAAGTAAAGGCACGAGAGAGGCAATTCTGACGTTACGGCTAATAATAGAAGCAAGGCTAAAGAAAAATCAAGACACGTTCATAGGATTTGTCGACCTGGAAAAAGCGTTCGGCAATATAAAATGGTTCAAGCTGTTCTAGATTCTGAAAAAAGTAGGGGTAAGCTATAGTGAGAGACGGGTCATATACAATATGTACAACAACCAAGAGAGCATCATAAGAGTGGACGATCAAGAACGAAGTGCTCGTATTAAGATGGGAGTAAGACAAGGCTGTAGCCTTTCGCCCCTACTCTTCAATCTGTACATCGAGGAAGCAATGATGGAAATAAAAGAAAGGTTCAGAAGTGGAATTAAAATACAAGGTGAAAGGGTATCAATGATACGATTCGATGATGGCGTTGCTATCCTGAGTGAAAGTGAAGAAGAATTAAATGATCTGCTGAACGGAATGAACAGTCTAATAAGTACACAGAATGGTTTGAGAGTAAATCGGAGAAGACGAAGGTAATGAGAAGTAGTAGAAATGAGAATAGCGAGAAACTTAACATCAGGATTGATGGTCACGGAGTCAATGAAGTTAAGGAATTCTGCTACCTAGGCAGTATAATAACCAATGACGGACGGAGCAAGGAGGACATCAAAAGCAGACTCGCCATGGGGAAAAAGGCATTTCTGGCCAAGAGAAGTCTTACTAATATCAAATACCGGCCTTAATTTGAGGAAGAAATTTCTGAGGATGTACGTCTGGAGTACAGCATTGTGAAACATGGACTGTGGGAAAACCGGAACAGAAGAGAATCGAAGCATTTGAGATGTGGTGTTATAGACGAATGTTGAAAATTAGGTGGACTGATAAGGTAAGGAATGAGGAGGTTCTACGCAGAATCGGAAAGGAAAGAAATATGTGGAAAACACTGATAAGGAGAAGGGACAGGATGATAGGACATCTGCTAAGACATGAGGGAATGACTTCCATGGTACTAGAGGGAGCTGTAGAGGGCAAAAACTCTAGAGGAAGACAGAGATTGGAATACGTCAAACAAATAATTGAAGACGTAGGTTGCAAGTGCTACACTGAGATGAGATGAAGAGGTTAGCACAGGAAAGGAATTCGTGGCGGGCCGCGTCAAACCAGTCAGTAGGCTGATGACTAAAATAAAATTTTTTAACTTGTCACAATGGTAATGCGGTTGCAAAGACAGAGAGAGCTATAAAGCTCAAACTGCAACCATGGCATTGCTTCCACGTAATAGGGGAAAGTCTTCGACTTGATAAGTTGGTGCGAGAGAATTACTTAAGGAAAATGGAATCATAATTAATTACACCACCGAAAGTCTGTCGATCCCCGTGGGGGACAGATCAAAATGAAGAAGAAGACAAAGTGCAAGCTCCTCACAGAATGGACAAAGCTCTTTTGGAACTGACTTGGCAGACAGAAGTCTCAAGCCTAGCAGAGGCGGGAAACGAACTGCCGACCTACGGCAGAAGCAGGCAACGAAGACTGGCGGAGAGAAGTTAAAAAGTGATGAATGAGGGGGCTATCATTCTTAAGAAGGAACTGCGAAGGGCGTGTGTGTTCCAGAAACACTGGCCAAGATGAAGTCAGGAGAGTGAGTAGCGAGTTTACTGAGCGCTACAAATGAGAACGTATTACTTGAATTCCCATTGCTGATAGCAGAGGCAGTACCGAAGCAGCAATCGTTGAGAGTGTGCCACAACAGAAAGAGCAAGCCACAGCTAAATATGCAAATAACTACGCTGTAAGAAAACATCCGTGTGAGTTGTTTGAACGCAGACGAAAAAGCAGCTTTTAAAGAGTGTTGTTTTCCATTTGCAGAAAAACAAGTTACCTTATAGAACTACTATCAGGCACGAAATAAAATTACTTCCAGAAGCAGAAGGTAGGGTGATAGTTCGGTGCCCTATAAAATGTAGGGCGCACAAAGGTAAGTGTTGCAGCAGGAAATGCAAAAAAATTTGGAGTATGACGTAATACTACAAATGAAAAGTAAATGGAACTTTCTATCGATAATGACTTCGAAGTAATGGATGGCACTGAAATGGGAAAATGGCGTATAGTCGCTGACTACAGACGACTGAATAAAATTCAGTTTATCCTTAGCTGAGGATAGGAGAAATACGTGACGATGAGAAAGGCAAAATATTTCTAGACCCTCGTTTTGGCAAGAAGGCTATTACGACGTCTTATTAGACGAAAAGGAGCGAGAGGAGCCGCGCTTTATGAATATAAATGTGTGACCATGGTCTTTAAAGCATTCTAAACTATGTTTCAGGAACTAATCTGCTATTTTGACAGTGCGTCAGGGCCACAAACTATCACATACTTGAATGACTTAGCGATATTCGGCTCCTGCTTGTCGGAACACAATGTGCTGTTCACCAAAATGTTTGAAAGCTTAGACTCCACAACGTAAGACTACACATCGACAAATTAAATGTCAATTAATTGAAACCCTCAGCTCCCGACAGGTGTTGTTGATATACCTCGATGGGGACAGTTGAAAATGTGTGCCCCGACCGGGACTCGAACCCTGGATTCCTTGCTTACATGGCAGACGCTCTATCCATCTTTTTTTATTTTTAATTTTTTTATTATTTAAGTCGAACCTGGGACAGTAGCGGTCGCGCGGTTCCAGACTTTCTCTTTTTTTCAGATCATGTATCAAACTAATTAATTAATTTATTTATTTTATATATTTGTTGAGATCACATTGGACGCCCTCCAGGCGAAAAACAATTATGTGTAATTAGCATCAACAACAAAGAAAATAAAAGGGAATTATAGAATTTAAAGAAAACGCCCTCTTGGCAGAACAGACAAAATAGCATTCGCGTCTCGCCAACTTGTGCGTAGACGCACACTGTATCCGAAGGCAGTCAGGCATGTTCCAGGCAAGTCTTCACGAAGACATTTGCCGATGTATTGGATCGAGTCATGGTATTACACAATCTCACTGAAGTCACTTTCTCACACCTGGAACACCACAGCTGCAGGGGGGATCGAAGAAGGCACTACCCAAAAATTTGGCATAGTACTGAGGGTATCGCGCACATGAAAAGTAAAGCGATCTTGCAGGAACGTCAAAGTCAAGAACACTCTTATCAACTTCACGGAACAAATAAGAGATCGAGAGGCCTTTTATCCAAATCACAGCGTTGGTCTTCGTACGTGGGAAATATGTCTCATCTGGGAACAGAAGAGATTTCGGTGTAATGGTATGGGGAGCTGTACGTAAAAGAAAGGCAAACATCTTCTGAATGAGCTGCCATACCTCTGCAGGAGATCCACACATCAGTCGACGTTTGTCCCTATCAAGTGTGTGACATCGAGGACACACCGGCGAATCTGTCATTTTTATGGCATGTAGACGACGTTGCGTCATGTATTTTCCATTAACGACCAGATACCAGGTCGCATAGCGCTCGTGTCCAAGAGGATAAGGTGCACAGAACGCCAAACCACGGGCCATGCGATCCTTGGATGTCGGCTTTCCACAACATTCCTAGTATTATTTCTCATCATTAGAAGTTAAACATCAGGTGTGGTAGGGTTTCTGGTACTAGGTAAGTCGGCATGGACGTAACTGTCTTCGCTGAAAAAGGTCCTGACATGTGAGAGAGGGGAAGAAATATGGGCTTCTGGAACAGGTGCCACTCGAGAGGGAGGGGTCAGTTCGTCAATCAGGCTTCCCGATAATCCGGTTCGGCTGCGGGGCCACGACTTAACCATCGTACTTACACAAAGGGCAGCTGCCCTCGCTTGGACGTTGACAAGGCCGAGGCCGCCATCTCGAGGAGGAAGTGTCAGCGTGTCGTGGCGGACACTGAAGATAAGACCCGCTCTTGCAAAGTAGCCGAACGCTGCCTGAAGTCTGTGTGCGATTGCCTTTGGCATCGGTGAAATCTGTGCTAAACGGGGCAGTCGCGAGACTAGATGAGTGTTAACAAAATTCATCCTTTGGAACATGTCCAATGCTCTCAGGAGGTCACCACGAACGTGCGCGCGGATAGCTTGAAGCAGGCGTTTACAGTTAAATGAGATCGAGCGCTGTATATCAGGCGAGAAGGTGATTTGAGCTTGTCCACTAATGACAATGGGGCCACACTCTCTGCTGGAAGACCTCTACCGACGGACATAGGATTAGATTTTGTCAGGTTCACACGGCTGCCCGCAGCAGTCCGGTACTGGTTGATCCATGCCAGTGCCTCTCGCACTTCGTCCTCCGATAGAACCAAGAACACAACGTCATCTGCATAGGCGCGGCAGATGAAAGCATTCCCCCTCATTGTTGTTCTTGTGAGCCGGCTCCTCAAACCGTGTAACAGTGGCTCAAGGGGGATGGCGAAGAGCAGCATCGACAGCGTGCATCCTTGACAGACCGACCGTATGACATTAATAGCGCCCGCCACACGGCCATTGACGAGCACTCGCGACGTGGCACCCCGGAGGAACCGCAAGACGATGTGTATAAACCTGTGGGGAAACGCTTTCCGTCTGAGTACGTTTCCTAGAAAGGCATGAATCACTCTGTCAAAGGCGTGGTCGAAGTCCACTGTCACTAAGGCACCGCGACGGCGGCAGGTCGTGGCCAGTGCTATGACGTCACAATAATCGCTGAGTGCCGTATGAATGTTGCTGTCACCAGCAAAGCACGTTTGATCCAGAGAGATGAGTTGAGGTATGACGCGCCGAAGGCGAGCGGCAGGAATCCGGGTAAAAACTTGGTCACAATTTAACATGGTCAACGGCCGATAACGCCGAACTCCCCGACCTCCCGATGGCTTGGGGACCGGGATAAGCAAGCCTTCTACGAACTCGGGTGGGAGGGAAGGTCAGGGTTCATCATTTCTTCATACATCGCAGTCCAGCGTGAGATCATGATGTCTTGGAATGTGCTGTACAACTCCTGCGGGGACCCATCTGGACCTGGGGCTTATATTCGCAGCACCCTTATGAAGAGTATCGATGACGTCATCACAGGTAATTGTCGCTGTGGGAATTTCCACAGCAGCTTCATCCAGGGTACCCGTCAAGGAACGGAGGACATTAGTCGTTACCGCTATGTTCTGGTCCTCTGCTGCTTACAACTGGTTGTAGTGATCCGCAAAGGCTTTTACGATTTCATTCTGCGACGTCAATCGACGACCATCTGGCATGTCGCGGGCGTTAACCTTATTTCTCCGACTCCGCTGCTTCTCTCGGATAATATGATGCATGGGCAGGGGCTCTTGTAGTTCACAATCGTGACATCTTGCGCGAACTATTGTGCCTTCAAGGCGGTGGCGCATAAGAGAAATTACCTTCGCCTTAATACCTTCAATTGCAACCTGTCGTTGAACAGAGGGGGCATGGCTTAAGAGTTCCCGGAGAATTGTGAAATAGTATTCCATGGTACGTCGTTGCAACAGAATTATGTCACGACCGTAATTCATGATCGAACGACGTAAAGCAGGCTTGGTGCAACCGATCCACCACCGGAGTGTGGAAGGCGCCTCACACAGTTGTTCCACGTCGTTTCTGCGACCTGCCTGCATTCTCGAACATTGAGATGGGCGACGTTCAGCTTCCACAGGCCTCGACCGCTCCACACCTTCTGCCTCCGGAGAGAAAAAGTGCAAATGTAGGCGACATGGTCGGAAAAGGCGGTAGGCCATAACTCAGCGTCGAGCGTGGCTATTACGATTCCTTGGGAAACGTAGACACGGTCAAGACGACTTGCTGAATTGCTGGTGACGCACGTATAGCCAGGCCGATCACCATGCACGCGGTCCCAAGTATCGTTGAGGTTCAGTTCATGCACGAGCAGCTTGAGTTCCTGGCATGTGGTGAAACGAGCATGTTGATTCTACTGGGATAATACGCAATTGAAGTCGCCACCAAGAATAATATGGTCGCGGCAGCCTACAAACAAAGGAGCTACCTGTTCTGAATAGAATCGGGACCGTTCCCGTCGCTTGGCCGTATCCGAGGGAGCGTAAATATTGATGATTCGGACAGCGTGCAAAATTAACAGCAAGACCCCTACCCGATGGCGGGTGAACCACATAGTCTACCTCAGTGCCTTCCTTTAAAAGAATAGCCTGCCTCCGTCAGCACACGGCGTGAGGTAGGAAACATAGCGATAGATATTAGGAAACATCGCCAGGCGAACTTCCTGCAAAAGGGCAACAGCTAGGTCCGACGCCCTCAACATTTCACGGAGCAATTGTAGTTTGACAGGGGTGTCAATAGCGTTGACATTGATGGAGGCAATTCTATAAGCTTGTCGTAGAATTAGGACTACTGGGACGCTCATGGAGGCACGAAGAGCAGCAGCGAACAGAAACGTGGCCCCAGGAGGCTGCACATACCCACCCAGCAACCCTGTCGATCAGTAGTCGTGGGCTTGAGCAGCAGCATTCACTGCTGTCTCAACGGTGGGTGTTTCGTCGTCTACATCGCTAGACCACGCAAAGGTGCGTGGATGGTGTGCGTCCGGTGGAGTACCTGTGGAGTCCGAAGGCGGCGTCACGTCGGCGGTGGAAGAGTGGTGCTGGCTCAGCTGCTGTTCAACGTCCATAGATACAGCGTCAGGTGCATACAAAGATGGTTGTAACTCCGACGTGGTGCAGACTGCTGTTTCCACCACGGAACCGTCCATCGGGGCAACATCTTGATAGGTGTGATCCTCATCGTCTTGAGACTGCGTCTCTCTGGTGTCAGACGGGGCGATCCGCCGTTTCCGACGTCTCTTCGCCGACCGTTGCTTGCGCACGTGATCTTCAGTGTCCGAAGACGACTGGGGATCCCGATGTTCGGGTACAAAAGCATCGGTAGGCACAACCATGGAGTCAAGGGCCGTCCCCTGTCCTAGACACTGCTCACCAGTGCACATGTCGGGAGGAGGAGGCAAAGGGGCCGGTCCTTCCGCAACAGCTTGAGACAGTACCGGAGACGACGTTGTGGCAGTAGTAGAAGTCAGTGGTGATCGCGCTCGGGGGTCGTTATGGAGAACTTCGAGAAACGTCAGCGGTAGCGTCGTCGGAGCGGTCGTGGCCGGCAGGTCCCCAGGCGGTAACTGTGTGATTCTGCGTTGCTGACAGCTGGAACGGAGGGGACCTTCTTCGCCACATCCCGAGCATGTCTTCGGCTGGCCATCATAAATAATAATTGCACGGCAGCCACCAATATATAAGTACGAAGGCACATGTTTGGTTAGCTCTAAGCGGATCTGTCGTACTCCATTGAGAACCTGGTATGTAGTGAACTGAGACCACTTTTCACCTGTATGACTAATCACCTTGCCATATGGGCAGAATGCAGATACCACTACCTCTGAAGGCACCTCGAAAGGGAGTTCAAATACTCTCCTGGAAATGGAAAAAAGAACACATTGACACCGGTGTGTCAGACCCACCATACTTGCTCCGGACACGGCGAGAGGGCTGTACAAGCAATGATCACACGCACGGCACAGCGGACACACCAGGAACCGCGGTGTTGGCCGTCGAATGGCGCTAGCTGCGCAGTATTTGTGCACCGCCGCCGTCAGTGTCAGCCAGTTTGCCGTGGCATACGGAGCTCCATCGCAGTCTTTAACACTGGTAGCATGCCGCGACAGAGTGGACGTGAACCGTATGTGCAGTTGACGGACTTTGAGCGAGGGCGTATAGTGGGCTTGCGGGAGGCCGGGTGGACGTACCGCCGAATTGCTCAACACGTGGGGCGTGAGGTCTCCACAGTACATCGATGTTGTCGCCAGTGGTCGGCGGAAGGTGCACGTGCCCGTCGACCTGGGACCGGACCGCAGCGACGCACGGATGCACGCCAAGACCGTAGGATCCTACGCAGTGCCTTAGGGGACCGCACTGCCACTTCCCAGCAAATTAGGGACACTGTTGCTCCTGGGGTATCGGCGAGGACCATTCGCAACCGTCTCCATGAAGCTGGGCTACGGTCCCGCACACCGTTAGGCCGTCTTCCGCTCACGCCCCAACATCGTGCAGCCCGCCTCCAGTGGTGTCGCGACAGGCGTGAATGGAGGGACGAATGGAGACGTGTCGTCTTCAGCTATGAGAGTCGCTTCTGCCTTGGTGCCAATGATGGTCGTATGCGTGTTTGGCGCCGTGCAGGTGAGCGCCACAATCAGGACTGCATACGACCGAGGCAAACAGGGCCAACACCCCGCAAAATGGTGTGGGGAGCGATCTCCTACACTGGCCGTACATCTCTGGTGATCGTCGAGGGGACACTGAATAGTGCACGGTACATCCAAACCGTCATCGAACCCATCGTTCTACCATTCCTAAACAGGCAAGGAAACTTGCTGTTCCAACAGGACAATGCACGTCCGCATGTATCCCGTGCCACCCAGCGTGCTCTAGAAGGTGTAAGTCAACTACCCTGGCCAGCAAGATCTCCGGATCTGTCCCCCATTGAGCATGTTTGGGACTGGATGAAGCGTCGTCTCACGCGGTCTGCACGTCCAGCACGAACGCTGGTCCAACTGAGGCGCCAGGTGGAAATGGCATAGCAAGCCGTTCCACAGGACTACATCCAGCATCTCTACGATCGTCTCCATGGGAGAATAGGAGCCTGCATTGCTGCGAAAGGTGGATATACACTGTACTAGTGCCGACATTGTGCATGCTCTGTTGCTTGTGTGTATGTGCCTGTGGTTCTGTCAGTGTGATCATGTGATGTATCTGACCCCAGGAATGTGTCAATAAAGTTTCCCCTTCCTGGGACAATGAATTCACGGTGTTCTTATTTCAATTTCCAGGAGTGTACATGTATCGTCCGCAGTCCAAGCCCGGCATGTTAAACAGATACCTCACCGATATCTAAACAGAGTGACGGAACAGAAGACCATTTCAAGTTGCACTTAGAATTTTGTCACATATGTCGTCGTTATCCGATTTGACGTATACCACACTGCTCACTATAGACAGGTGGATGCCAACAACACCGTTGCAATCAATCTTCATCTATGACAAACTGTTCGATTTCCAGTGCTTTTGGTTGGGCATATTCAGGTGCAAAGCTAATCTTCAGTGTCGATTTTCTGTGAGCATAAGCCATTCTCTGTCGAAGGAAATACAGGGCGCTAAGACGGCAGAATCACGTAAACAACTCAGCGAGCGAACTGCGCAGCGAGGACGTAAACAAGACGTCCGTGCCGCTAGCTACCCGAAAGGTGACTCGACTGAGCCACCGCGGACACAGATTAATAGCGCGACTGCATTTACTTATTCCTTGCACGCTCCCCGCGAGACCGACATTCTCAACTATCTACAATCGACGTACTTAATGTACCTAATAGATGTTTGCCCATTCACTCATTACTCGCGCCCACTAAGGTGATGATTCCCGTAAGAGTTCGATATATCAACAAAACCTGTCGGCAGCTGTGGGTTTCAGTTAATTATCATTTATTCTAGAGAAGCTGCACAGTCATCAATGGTATCTGTTCTATCGAGAACAGTTACTATCTTCGTATACAGTTAAAGGTTATCCGACCATTGACCTTCGTCTCTGCGAATGCGCACAGGCTGTCCTAACTCTTATGGGAATCGTCACATTACAGTGCGCGAGTAATGAGTCGATGGGCAAATATCTATTAGGTACATTACGTATGTAGACTGTGGACAGTTGGGAATGTGGGTCTCACAGGGAGCGAGCCAGGGATAATTAATTGCAGTCGCGCTATTCATCTGTGTCCTCGGTGGCTCAGATGAATAGAGCGTCTGCCATGTAAACACGAGATGGCGGATTCGAGTCGCTCTCGGGGCACACATTTTCAACTGTCCCCTTCGAGATATATCAACAACACCTATTGACAGCTGAGGGTTTCAATTAATTATCATTTATTCTAGAGGAGCTGCACGGTCATCAATGTACCTGTACTTTCGAGAACAGTTACTATCTTCATATACATCGAAAAATGTCAATTTTTCTAAAGGACGTGTGCTGTTTTGTTCGTTTTCTGTCAGCCATGAGTTTGAGGCCAGACGCAAAGAAAGTCTAAGTGACAAAATAATATCCGCAACCTAAAACCAAGAAACAACGAAAGACTTTCCTAAGTATTAACGGATACTACAGGTGATACGTAACACTCTTTAGTGAAACCACCAAGTCGCTACATGCATTAGTTAAGGAAAAAATACCTTGCAGCTAGGGTGTTGAGCAAGAAAAGGGCTTTTATTATAACAAGCAAGGATCAGACGCGACGTATCCATCGCGTACACCCCAGAGACACTAAATAAAGCTGAATTGGGGTAAGTACTATCGAGAGGAAGATGTTCTTCATATGTTGGACGGTAAATACTTTAACTTACGTCTTTAGCAGAATGTTTCTGGGGGTAGGTGACATATCAGAACTGTTGTCAGCGTTAATGAAATTTAGACTAACGTTGGAAGAATATGACGACCAAACAATGTGTAACTCCACAAAAACGCATCAAGTAACCAAACCAATATAGTGAATAGAAACGTCAGAGTTACCAACACAAGACTGGAAGGAGACGGTAGAGCAGGCGACGATAACAAATCAGCTAATACTCATGTGCCGGCACAAGGCCCAGCCGCTGAGGACACATAAACACACACACACACACACACACACACACACACACACACACACAGACAGAAGAAATGAAACGCTGGACAGCTGATTCGGGTCCAATGGAACAATTAAATCAGGAAGAAGAAGGTGATACTAAAAAGGATCGCGATTCCCCAGTGCGATGCCACAAGGCATAGGGAAAACGTACGAATGCATGAAAAGTAATAATTGTGGGACATTATGAACAAGGATATGGAATATTATAAATGATAATGCGAAAGCCTCCAGAAACATAAACTCACTAGAAGCCAAATAAGATGCCTCTGCAGCTCACTAACACCCCCTAACATTTGTTCTAGAGGTGTGATATTGATTTTTTAGGTCCTTTGAACCATATGGTCGGAGGAAACTAGTATACTCTTAAGCTTCAGGAAGCGCTAACCGAGTTTATATTAGCAGAACTGATCGAAAGGCAAGCTGCCGATACGTTAGTTCGAGTACTGGTTGAAAACTTTATACTCAAGTATGGAACTCTATCAGTACTATTGGGTGACATGGATAGAATTTCATAAATGATACCATGAAAACAATGTGCACACTGTGGTGCATTGAGAAAGTAAAGTCTACTGGCTGTCACCCTCAAATGAATAAGCACTAAAAACATTGCATCGTAACAGAGACGCTGTAACATACTGTAAATAGAGACGAAATGGACACGGACAGCTGGGTTCTGCACGATGTTTTTGTGTACATTACGACACTGTACAGTGCAAATGTATATACACCAAACGATCTGTTCTTTGGAAGAGTGTGTAACATTCCAGAACACGCAAGGTGTACACCAATGTGTGAGAGAACAGAATGCGCAAATCAGAATAAAGAGCAAAGATTGTTGCAATGAAGCACAAAATGCAAAGCAATTCGGTTTGGGCCATAAGGTTCTGTCGTTCGATGAGTATATACGATGAGGCAGATCTCGTAAATTGTATACCAAATGTACACAGCAGTAGGTATGACATGACTAACATCGTAATCTGTCTAAATGAAATAAGTATCATTCCGATAGATTGAAGGCGTTTTCGCTGTGGCCGAGCGGTTCTAGGCGCTTCAGTACGGAACCGCGCTGCTGCTACGGTCGCAGGTTCGAATCCTGCCTCGGGCATGGATGTGTGTGATGTCCTTCGGCTAGTTAGGTTTAAGTAGTTCTACATCTAGGGGACTTATGACCTAAGATGTTAAGTCCCATAGTGCTCAGAGCCATTTGAACCATATTTAAGGAGTTTTCGTAATTAGACATGTCGGCTTCGTACTACATCATCGACATTACTTTCTTGTTAGAGGGCGTTGAAAACTCTGGCGAAGAATCGTACATGCAGACAACTAAATTCCATTTGTCACTCGGATTCTACTATGACAGCCTGGGAAAAGTATAAATCTATAGTGTAGCTTCGAGACTAGTGAGCTATTTAAATGTGCTTGAGCTGAAAGAGAAATTTGAGAGAACTGAGGTTCTTGTGAGACGGCCAGCGGAATATTATGAAGACCTGCTGGCTTTACTGAACATGAGTGTAGAACAAGCGCTTCTTTGGCACGTGGGTAAGAATGAAAATTCACAGGCTGTAACTGGACAATTAGCATGACGTGAATCATGAATCAAGAAGAGAGGAACCTAGAGTCATTTAAATCCTATTTGGAATATTAGACGAAGAGGACGCCACGTACTTTAAGGTGAAGACAGATGTGCTGGATGGGAACAAAATCAGTTACTCAAACTTTCGATGTAGCAAGTAATGATAAATAAAGTAACTCTAACTATCTTCAATCGAATAGTAAGCTTCATAGGGAAAAATTTAAAAAAAATTCTCGCTGGGAATAAAACAACTGAGCAGATACATAAAAAGACACCGACATATGGTCGCAAAGAGCGGTAATTTTGATCACTGTTAACGAACAACTAAAATCGATAGCAGGAATTTCAAGTAATTAGAGTGGGAATACGACTTCTTAATGTCAGCAGTACTGAACGTTCAGAAGTGCGTTCTAGAACCGTATCTGGTCAATTCATGTGAAACAGCGGTTTCCAGTTAATGCGAATTATAGATGTGGATGTTTTTATAACGGGGAACATTTTAAGTTACGTATTAAGTGTCCTGTTAGTAGAAGATAATTTGCTTAACTGCTGCAGAGTGCTGTAGTTTTCGTCGGAAGTAGACACAGCACGCGAAAAGGAGCTGTTGCTAATAAATGATGCAAGACAGTAATAAGTAAGGTTCGGTAGCGATGAAGTGCAGCGTAAAACACGAGCTTCAATTCTCCGAATCTGTAAGCTAATATTTGTGCTCTTACTCACTTATGACAACGAAGACGATGCCACTTTCTTTAAGGGGGAGACAGATGCGCTAGAAGGGCAATAAAATCAGATGCTCAGACTTTCTAAGAAGCAAAAAAGGACTGGTGGGGGGCTGAGGAGATGGTTGTTGGCAGTGAGCGAAAATTTTTTTTCGATAGATTAAGTAAGCCTGGTAAGCATATGTGGAGTGAAATAAGGTACTTGAGAAACTCACACAAAATACAGCCACTAATGTCATAGCTAAGATAGTTAAACGGTAACAGAAAATAAAATGTGTAAATATATAAGATGGCCAGTTAACTCTTCCAGGTAAAAGATTTTCAATCGAGGTAGGAACGGTCAGTCTTTGTAAAGTGTATGTCTATCTCGTTTAGGCAATATGTCTGTAATCAAAACAGGAAATATCATTCATTATAATGTAATTGTGTATTTCTTTCAGCTAACTCTCTCCGAGGACAGAATCTATACACTTTTCCCTAGGGAAGGAGGTGTCGCATATGTGGGCAATGCAATGCCTATGAGCAAGGACAGGAGCTAGATCGATCGAATCTGCTTGTATAATGTTAACTATTGAGACCGAAAAGCTATGAGAAGAGTAGGAAAACAGCAAACCGAGGCCATGCAGACATAGGCTGCACCCCGGCATCATGTTTGGAAATGAAGACAGTGTTTATCGGGAGCACTTGAAAGGAAAATGTATTTCTGTGTCCCAGCACTCGCCCACGCCCCGGCGTCCACCGGGACTGTCACCTACACTAGAAAAAACTGCTGGAAAGCTTCTCCAGACAAGGGCTCACTTTGTTCTATGACAGTGTTCCTGGTAAACATTTAGACAAACGAGTAGGAAAGAAGAGTGTGAAACACTTTTGTAGAAGACTTAATACTGCGTAATTTTGGCACTGCAACCGTATTAGATGGGATTTTGACTCTGTATTGTCCCAAAAGAACCTGATCCAAGAATCCTAAAGAAATGGAGACCGTACTATGAAGAAGACATTATCTACTTCAAAGGCTATGTCAGAGACACCAAACACTCACTGCAGGTGTATGCAGATGTTAGCGTCATACTGGGAGGCAAAAGGTGTACCCAGCACTTGCCAAATTATGGCTCAATATGAAAAGTGTCCTATCTACATCTACATCTACATACATACTCCGCAATACACCATACGGTGCGTGGCGGAGGGTACCTCGTACCACAACTAGCATCTTATCTCCCTGTTCCACTCCCAAACAGAACGAGGGAAAAATGACTGCCTATATGCCTCTGTACGAGCCCTAATCTCTCTTATGTTTGAGGTATTTCCGCGAAATATAAGTTGGCGGCAGTAAAATTGTACTGTAGTCAGCCTCAAATGCCGGTTCACTAAATTTCCTCAGTAGCGATTCACGAAAAGAACTCCTCCTTTCCAGTAGAGACTCCCACCCGAGTTCCTGAAGTATTTCCGTAACACTCGCGTGATGATCAAACCTACCAGTAACAAATCTAGCAGCCCGTCTCTGAATTGCTTCTATGTCATCCCTCAATCCGACCTGATAGGGATCCCAAACGCTTTAGCTATACTCAATAGTAGGTCGTATTAGTGTTTTATTAGCGGTCTCCTTTTCAGATGAACCACATCCTCATAAAATTCTACCAATGAGCCAAAGACGACTATCCGAATTCCCCACAAGTGCCATTACCTGATTGTCCCACTTCATATCGCTCTGTAATGTTACTCCCAAATGTTTAATCGATGTGACTGTGTCAAGCGCTACACTACTAATGGAGTATTCAAACATTACGGGATTCTTTTTCCTATTCATCTGCATTAATTTACATTTATCTATATTTAGAGTTAGCTGCCATTCTTTACACCAATCACAAATCCTGTCCAAGTCATCTTGTATCCTTCTGTAGTTACTCAACAACGACACCTTCCCGTACACCACAGCATCATCAGCAAACAGCCGCACATTGCAATCCACCCTATCCAAAAGATCATTTATGTAGATATAAAACAACAGCGGACCTACCACACTTCCCTGGGTACTCCAGATGATATCCTCACCTCCGATGAACAATCACCATCGAGGACAACGTATATTTTATAGTGGTCAATATTGTTAATAAGTCAGAATTTTTCAATCTCGCTAGAGGAATTCTCCCTCAACAATTCCTGGTGGAAGCAGGAATCAGGCATCCAAGTAGAATCGTATCCTGGTTAAACAAATTGCCAAATGTCGACTATTAATGTAAAGAAAGTCCAACACAGGTCGCACATTATTTGCAGTTCCTTTTATTACTAGTTTCTCTCTGCACGCAACATAAGATAGACGTGGATTACAAAACTCATCCTCCAAAATGGTAACTTAAACTCATCGCCTGATGGCTACACTCAGCACCATCGACAAACGCAATGTCTGCGGCAAACGTATTAGAGGGATATGTGCGACGAGGTACAAATGTAAGAAGATACCATATCTTAGTGAGAAAGCAAAAGGCAGTACACAAGACGGAAGCTGTGACAGCGCTGTACCAAGATGAGGCTGTCCTTCATACTCCTCCAAATCATCCTCCTTCAAACTGAATTGAAGCAGTAATGAAGTATATTATTAAAATGTACCATACTTGTGAAAAAAGCTGCATAATGTGGATAATATTTATCATTGTTGTAAATAAATTTAAAAATTGTATAAAACTTCAAAAAAATTTAAAGTAAGATAAAATGTATATCCTCTTTTTACGGCAGCCACTGTACATTGGTGTTAGTCTTTATAGTAACTAGAAATTTTATTTTCTCCTCGTAAGTTCTTAACAGACTTCATTCAACATAAAAGAAAAAGTACTAAATTGAGCGTTCAGAAATTACCCCTGTTCATAAATTGTGCTTTATCATAGTTTTATTCTGCGTTTCGTTGTTGAACTAATGTGTAACATGTTGAGCAATGCAGCGTATGTCCAGTGGCAGATCATACGTTTGTTTGCAAGAGGGTTTATTTTACATACACAGAGAATAACTGTATAGTCACAACGACTAACAACTCGCATAAGGAAGTACAAAAATTCTGAGTAAAAGGTATACAAATCTGAAATTCACTAACAAATGTAATAACAAGGAAGTGCAGAGTAACTAGAGTGAAATGACAGCGCGGAATACGTAAACAATTCTAAAAAGAAATGTCAGCGGAACGATCGATTCAGAACACAGAAAAATAAAAAAATCCTTACGTTCTGAGAAACTAAAAGCAAGGGGTCGGCATGAAGTGTGACTGAGGATTTAGGCTGTTCAACGCCGCCGTCAGCTAAAAATAATAAAATGTAGGCCCCTACGAAGTAATGGATCTTTTCTGATTACGTCATACCTGAAGAAAGGTAAATCGACATGGAATGTGTCTGATAATATGTCTCTAGTCTCACAGAGTCTGCAAACCAACGTGAATAATCATTTGGTTGCCATTTCTTCCAACGTTTTCATAAATTCTGTGGGAGTGCTGTCAGTGCCTTCCGCCTTATTTCACTTAGTCTTCCACAGCTCCTTTAAATTCAGACACTAGTACTAGAGCCCCTACACTTTCCGCATCGACATACTTTTCTTCATCTATGACGTAATCAATAAAGTTCCTTCCCGTCGTAGAGACCTTCAATGTATTATTTCTATCTTTACGCTGCGCTTGACAGTTTAATTCCTCTGGCACTCTTAATGTTGCAGCCTTTTCTGTCATCTTCAAGTCTTAAATATCTCTTCGTTGTAAAACGTGTTCATTTCACACGTTGAACGTCACGACAGATTGTCAGGTGGCTACAAATCAGCTCGTTATAAAAGGTTTGATTCATCACAATTCCTAATGCTCACTGTGTTCACAGCAGGCGGTGCCCGTGTATTAGGAGTGTATTATGAACGCATAGTATAGGACATTTGGCCAGCAGACGAAGAATGCTCTTTGTAAAATACATATATCAAGCAAAATTTCAGCATACGTTAGCAAAATTTCCGATTCGCAGCTCAGTGACAGGAAGACTTCTGCCTGAGCGGGATGTCGTACCTCCTGCTTTAACAACTTTACGGAAACGTAACTTAACAACGCAAACCGCTGTCGTGTGGGAGTTGGATTAAGTAAGACATTCTGTTCTGCACTTTAACCGGTACCAATCTTCTTGAGAAAGACATACGAGAATTATTCGAGACATGCTGACTGGTAGTATGAGTATACTGGTTGGTTGTTTTGGGGAAGGAGACCAGACAGCGAGGTCATCGGCCTCATCGGATTAGGGAAGGGTGGGGAAGGAAATCGGCCGTGCCCTTTCAGAGGAACCATCCCGGCATTTGCCTGGAGCGATTTAGGGAAATCACGGAAAACCTAAATCAGGATGGCCGGACACGGGATTGAACCGTCGTCCTCCCGAATGCGAGTCCAGTGTCTAACCACTGCGCCACCTCGCTCGGTCGAGTATACTCTTCCACAAGGTATCGCGATTACAGCGGGATAAATTCAACATCTTGCCGCTATATTTCGGTTCACGATCATTCTCAAGTTGAGTTTTACCTAGAGATCGTGCATGTCGCTGGCTTTATACGCAAACATTGGCGCGTATCACGAGCGCCATAACTTATCGCGACATGATCGCCCTGCGTGGAGTTCAGCGCTCTCTGTTGAACTCTGCCCCTCTGCGGCGCGCAAGCGCATTTTCACGTTCAGCCTTCCATGCCTCATTTGGTTCGAAGCTGCCGTAACGACTAATAAGATTTTCCACGAAACATATTTCCAAATACAACTGCTGACTTACTGGGTCCCGAAATGTGAGTGCAGCTATCACGTTGCACGTATCTTTCTGTATCGTGCTTATGATCTGACCAATGTAGGCATTGCAACATTGTTATGGCATATTGAAGACAGCAGCCTACCCAAAGCCAGATCGTCATTTACCCACCCGTGAACGCCACGGGATTTTGTACGTAGCCGGAAGATTACTTTAAATAATTTACATTTAATATTATGCCTAATCTGAATATTTTTACATTTCTTTATATTACCCACGCCCTAGACTTGCACAGATCTTTCTCCTCATTATCTTATGATTTTAGTACTCGTTAAGCCTGTGTTCATTAGATGTGAAGGATATCAATTATCTTTGAAAGCAGGTTATGATGGGTGTTCTGGGCCCTATGCATGGCTGTGTCTGACAGACACAACGTGGGGCACCCATTGTCTGTGAAGGAGAATAGAAACTAGACTTCTGCAAATGTAGGTAAGCATGCGCACACTTACGGTAAATGGAATGCTTCAATGGCCCACGACGTCTAGATGTCTAGAAGCAGCAGACAGCCGTCTTCTTCCATTGCCACTGTCAACTGGACTCACATGACTATACCAATTTACGTGCTACAGGATTCTGATTTATAGTAGACTTAAGTGCAAACTGACTATCAAACGATGTGCTTAGGCACAGATTAGCTTACCTGTACTGTAAAGTTTCTACATATATATACTCCGCTAGCCACCAAGCGGTGTGTGGAGGAGGGCACAATTCGCGCCAAAGTCAAATTGCCCCCCCCCCTCCACCCACCCCCACCCCCTCTCTCTGTGACACTCGCGGATCGCGCGGGGTAGAAACGACTGTCTGAACGCCTCATTACGAGCTCTTATTTCCCTTATCTTTGAATGGTAATCATTGCGCGATTTGAATGTTGGTGGTAGTAATATATGCTGAGCATCCACGGTGAAGATCAGATTTCTGAACTTACTGAGTAGCCCCTTGTGTTTAGCGGGCCGTCTATCTGCAAGTGTGTCCTACTTAAACTTTCTCTGTGATTTGTAACGCTCTCGCGATGGCCAAATGTACCAGTCATGAATCTTGCCACTCTTCTTTGGACCTTCTCGACTTCTTGAATCAAATACAACTGGTAAGGGTCCCATACAGACGAACAGTACTCCAAGACTGGACGAACTAACGTATCGTAAGCTATTTCCTTTGTTGAAGGACTGCATCGCTTCAGGATTCTACCAATAAACCGCAATCAAGAGTTCGCCTTACCCGTTACTTGTGTAATCTGATCATTCCATTTAAGATCATTTTGAATAGTCAAACCCAGGTACTTGACGGACGTTACCGCTTCCAAAGACGGGGCATTTATTTTGTACTTGTACATTAATGGCGATTTTCGCCTTGTTGACGGCCGGAGTCACCGAGCGGTTCTAGGGGCTACAGTCTGGAACCGAGCGACCGCTACTGTCGCAGGTTCGAATGCTGCCATGTGCATGGATGTGTGTGATGTCCTTAGGTTAGTTAGGTTTAAGTAGTTGTAATTTCTAGGGGACTGATGACCTCAGAACTTAAGTCCCATAGTGCTCAAAGACATTTGAACCATTTTTTTCGCCTTGTTATACGCAGTAGGCTATACTTACTAATACTGAGAGATAACTGCCAGTCATTACACTACGCATTTATTGTCTGCAAATCCTCATTGATTTGTTCATAACTTTCGTGTGATACTACTTTCCTGTCGACTACAGCATCATCGCAAAACTGTCTCAGGCCGCTGTCAATACCATCAACCAGATCGTTTATGTAAATCGTAAAAAGCAGAGAACCTATTACCCTGCCCTGGGGCACACCTGAAGTTACGCTTGTTGCTGTTGAAGTCGCCCCGTTCAGGACGACATACTGCTCCCTGCCTGTTAGAAAACGCTTTATCCAACCGCATACGTCATCGGATAGACCGTAAGCGCGCACTTTTGTAGCAAGTGACAGTGCGGAACTGAGTCGAACACCTTTCGAAAGTCGAGAAATATGGCATCAACCTGGGCGCCGGTATCTAGAGCCTGTTGTATATCATGCACAAAGAGGGCCAGCTGTGTCTCGCATGAGCGCTATTTCCTAAAACCGTGCTGGCTTCTGCAGATGAGCTTCTCAGTCTAGAAAGGTCATTATGTCTGAACACAAAATATGTGCCATGATTCTACAACAAATCGATGTCACTGAAATTGGCTGGTAATTATGTGCATCCGATTTTCTACCCTCTTTATAGACCTGGGCCTTCTTCCAGTCCCGTGGAACTTTCCACTGTTCCAATGATCTCTGATATATGATGGATAAGAATGGTGCTATATTTGTAGTATGGTCAACATAAATTCTTACGGTGATACCGTCTGTGCCAGACGCCTTCATGGCGTCTACGGATCTTAACTGTTTTACAATCCCAGATACACTAAACACTATGTCAGCCATCCTTTCGTTTGTTCCATAATTGAAAGGGGGAATGGTGCTGCAGTCCTCTACAGTAAACGAGTTTTTGAAAGCTACGTTTAGATTTGGGCCTTCTGTTTATCATCATCAGTTACATTACCCGTACTGAAAGCAAAAGAAAGCATTCAATTATTTGTAGCGTTCATAGATTTTACGTACGACCAAAATTTTTTGAGGTTATTTTTAGAATCTGCAGATAAAATATTGTAATTCTTCAGGCTTTTCCGGCGATCTGTTGACATCTTGGATATTCGGAATCCAGCCGGATGTTCGCGTCGTTCTCGCACGATATTTCAACAGCGTGCCTCTCTGTCTTCTTCAGGTGCTACCTGAATTGCTTTCAAATTCGTTAAAAGAATCTCTCATTGTCCTTCTGACAGCTGCTTTCATTTTGCATAATTTCTTTTTGTCAGCGGGGCAGTGACTACGTTTAAAACCACTATTTCTGTTATCTCACTGAATTATTCACAGAAGGAGACATTTTTGTACAAAACTCGGAACCGTATTTGCAATTATGCATATTTCCGTTTGCTCCTAGGAACCGTAAAACACGCTTCGTGCGACATTGTGACTAATACAGTCCTGATGAGGGAGAGGATTTTCTACATTCATCTCTCCCCAGAACCTAACCTAAGGTCCTATCTACAAAACAGAAAGAGTCGCACACCGTCATGATTTTATGGATCAGAACAAAAACAATAAACCCCCAATTCTTTAAACAATAGAACTCCCATGTATAAAAATGCTTCAAGTGTCTGATTCCTATACAAATGAGTTAATGTGTTAAATTTTTGCCTTTTAGTTTGTAAGCGAGGGACTTTTTTTAATAGCTTGCTTGAACTAGGCGATGCCTGATACAGAAGTTTGACTGGATGAACAGCGAAAATGTATTAAGAGAGAAACCTTTTTCCTTTCTCCATTTTGTGGAGGGTGTCTGCGAGAAGAAGTTTCGTAATGGTTCCAAACTATGTGTAACTTTTGTTGGAAGTTACTAGGTGCTCTCATTCTCAAACACTGTACGAATGAAGTCCGTGTATTTGCCCGTCGACAGATAAGCCGTCTCAAGACACAAACACAGTTATTACCTGTAACACTTGCCTTATTGTGCTAAACTTTTAACGTAAGATTGCACCTCTTAATGACTACTTTATTAAATTATTTTGAATTTTTAAATACGGTCAGTAATCACGCCTAGTACTGAAAACCGAATTTATGTTGCCTCTGTGGCCCATCTGGTAGCAGGTTCCGATTCAAATGGGTCTAAGCACCATGGGACTCAACATCTGAGGTCATCAGTTCCCTAGACTTAGAACTACTTAAACCTAACTAACCTAAGGGCATCACAGACATCCATACCCGAGACGGGATTCGAACCTGTGACTGCAGCAGCAGCGCGGTTCTGGACTGAAGCACCTAGAACCGCTCGGCCACAGCGGTCGGCACAGAACTACTGTTACGTTGTTAGACGTGTAGGAGACAACGAGAGTACGTTACATTGATAACCGCTCTTCAGTGGCAAAATAACTGGACAGGGTTAGTAATATACAGGGTGATTTATTTTACACCGGGCACAAACTCTAGGGATTGATCCATGAGAGAATACGGAAAAAAAATGTCTAACAAACTTATGTCCGGAAATGCATGGTTTACATGCTAGAGACCATTTATTCAGTCATACTTTGTTACAGAGACTGCGGTCTAATACACGCTGTACCATGTAGCCCGAGTTACAGCATGCATGGTTCCCTACTAGAGGGTGGTACTGTTTCTCATACGTCATGCCCTAGCGCCCTCTTCTGTCAAAGAAATTGTAGAATTGTTGTGTTCAATTTAGTTCCATTGCTGACTCTCCTTGTAGCTAATGTGATACAGTGTTGTACACAATGGTTCCGTATTGTAATCGAGAGCTTGTTGATATAGTATTTACTTACGAAAAGGCAAACGACAACGGACGGAAGGCAGCAAGGTTGCATCAGGAGACCTATCCCTGAATCGCCCAGTCAAATGCCGGAATGGTTCCTTTGAAAGGGCACAGCCGCTTTCCTTCGCCGTCCTTCCCTAATCCGATGTGACCGATGACCTTGCTGTTTGGCCTCTTCCTCCAAACAACTCCAACCCAAACTATCCATGCCGACAACAACCACAGAATTCAATGTTTGCAACATTGTTACGCTGTATGTCTCAGACAGGATTGTTTCAGGAAGCAGGAAATCATGCAGGACGTACCAGAAATGTTCGGATACCAGATTTGGAGGAAAACGTGATTAACACTGTGGGACTGGCGACCGCCGTGTCAGTACCAGGCAGGTGGTCCGCCAGTACAGGGTAAGCCAAACGGCCGTGCGGAACTTTCTCCGTGACAAGTGTTACTGCCCTTATTACTTACAGCGTATGCGCGACTTACTGGCAATAGATTTTCTACATCGCGAGCACTTTTGTCACTGATTTCTTCACCAGGCAACCCCGGTTCCGGGATTTCATGCAATTCACTCGATGAGACCATCTTTATGTCGAGTGGGTCTTCAACTTTCATAACAGTCATCTCTAGGATAGTATGCGATACGCCCATGGTATGGTGAGAGCTATCTTCAGCATCTGTGCAGCTGGAACATGTGGGCTGGGATAACTGGCTACTCTATTTTGGGACCAGTCGTCTTTCCACGTCGCCTAACAGGCCGGATCTATGTGTGTCCTTATGGGTGACTTCGCCTCCCTTGCAGGAAGAGTGCCATTGATGATTCTAAGGGTTGTCTGGCTGCTACATTATGGTACTGCAGCCCACATTATCTCAATCTCATCTCAATCTTGTCTTCCCTGCTCGATGGATCGGACGAGGTGGTCAAGTTGCATGACCTGCTCGTTTACCGGATCTCAATCCGTGCAATATTGGGCCGCCTCAAAAGTATCGTGTATGCAGAGCCTATTCCAGTTCTGGAGACACTGGAGTGGCGTATTCATGCTGCATTTGACACTGTTCATATACAGCCTTGTCGATGTACACGTGTGAGACAGAACATGCTACGACACGTACACGCATGCGTTGAGGCGCACGGAAACCATTTTCAGCACATACTGTAGCTGTGACCGCATGGTACAGCGCGTATTAGACCGCAGTCTCCGTAACAATGTGTGACTGAATAAATGATCTCTAGCAAGGAAAGCGTGCATTTCTGGACTTAAGTACACCAGACCTTTTTTGTTCCGTATTGTCTCGTCGATCAATCCCTAGAGTTTGTACAACGTAGAAAAAAATCACCCCATAGATCTGGAACATGGAACAACTGAAAGTGGCCTGCAAGAAACAAATGGTGGGTGAGTTAAATGTAACTGGAAGAGGAGCTCTACAAGACTGGAACAAATTCATTAAAAAGGCAAAGGATCAACCACTGGATGCATGACACAGTCAGCATGACGCGAGTGTTTCTTGGCCTCACAGCAGGTTGTGCTGACATTGCGGGATGGTTGCCATGGTAGCAGGTAGTTACAGCCAGGTATAAAAAGTGAGAAAATTATAACAATATGTTTATTCATCGTCATAATCAACACTGCAGTCGAAGGATTATGTTGCGGTCAGTGCCCAGTGGTGGTTGATAGCTTGTCAGATGGCAGCAAGAGGCGGCCAGCGGCATGGAGTCTCCAACCTGGTAGGCGGTAGCAGAAGGAATGATGTCAACATTTCAGGTAGCTTAATCTCCGTCCGGACTGGGCACAGGCACGCAGCGGCAGCAAAACACCGGTGAACACCGGTCACACCATTTCTCGCGAATGCACTTTGAAATAACAGCCCCTGGTCGATCTGGTGGGAGAGGTACCTGAGCAGGGCGGCTAGCCAAAGACCCCCAGCGCAGGAGATAGCAGCAGCTGTCCAACAGATTGCAGACTCTGGTGTATCAGAGTGCTTAATGCATATCAGGCAGCGTCTTGGAAGTAGTCAGGTGTAGGCGGGGGCTGATCACAGTGAGCCATGCATGGCTTGTGTTCATGACATATCTCATTTGACATCCTATTTTTCACTGTACTACCACCATGTTATGTTAATTTCAATTACTGCTGTCACTAGGTTGCCTCCTTGCCTGCAGGTGAGCGGCAGCAGTGGCGGAGATCGATATAAACCCTGGCGTATTATATTTGCTGACTCCTATTACTTCCCAGTTGTCGTGTGTTGGGAGTGAGTTGGGATCTGCCAGTGAGTTGGGAGGCGCTAGGATTGCAGTTCGGACCTGCCAGTGTTTGACTTATGACACGACAGAAGTTCAGTCGGGGAGCGGCTGCAGTGATGCCCGGACAGCCATGACTCGCCCGATGGTTGCTTATACATTGAGTGCGGACCACCTTGGTTAGTCGTCAGTCGGTCGTCTTGTCGGACGACGTGTGTGTTGGCCGGCGATAGCTTATGGGTTGCCTGCGTGTGCCAACTCGTGATTCGTCCTTGTTATTGCATAGCGGCTGCCATTAGTATTGTCTAGTCCTTCGTGCAAGTGTTCGTGAAACTGTGCATAGCTTGTGATGTCGACTGCTCAGTTATTTTAGTGCTGTCTCCGTGGTGACGTGCGGCAGTCGGTCGGTTGGCGTGGAGCAGCGAGGAAATTTCCGTGCGGCATGGTTTGGCTGGGCACGCTGGCGGTCTCTAGGCAATGTCGGAGTGTGTGGGGCTTTTCCCATTGCTTTGAGGTCCGTGGCTCACCGACCCTGGACACGAAAGTTGACTTTGGATTTAATTTACCAGCAAGTCAAACTGTTCACATTGTGCCGTTTGGTTCACGTTGTTGGCTGTTGGGCCATTCCCGCGAGGAACAACGTGTGTGTTCGAGTTTGCGAAGGTTTAGCCAACGTCCGGTGGAGTCTAACTGTATTTGGTTATTTGCAATTGCAGTGCACCAGCGGAATTTTCTGCCTTGTAGCCGTTAACACTCCGGTTACCTGCCCTACCCATTGAACTAAATTCCGGGAGTGTCCTTTCCTCACCGTCTTGTCGCTGTGCAGCATGGTGTTTAGTTTGACAGCTTAATGTATGCTTGGTTGTGGGCGTCTATGCTTTTTAAGTTTTGGTTTGAACTCCCAATCAAACTATTATAACTGTTGAAATGACATTATTTGGCCGGCCGCGGTGGTCTAGCGGTTCTAGGCGCTCAGTCCGGAGCCACGGGACTGCTACTGTCGCAGGTTCGAATCCAGCCTCGGGCATGGATGTTTGTGATGTCCTTAGGTTAGTTAGGTTTAAGTAGCTCTAAGTTCTAGGGGACTGATGACTTCAGATGTTAAGTCCCTTAGTGCTCAGAGCAATTTTTTTGACATTATTTGCTAGGAAAGTTGTGATTATTGCACCCACGAACGACACAAAAGATAAGGAGAAGGATACATTTTGGGACACTCTCAGGGAGACTATTGAAAAAATCCCAAGAAGAAAGGAACTGATTATCATGGGAGATCTGAATGGAAGGGTAGGAATTAGAGAATCTTGTAGAATAATAGGAAAACATGGAGAGGACGAATATAATGAAAATGGGGAACGACTGATTGCAATTTGTGAACAATTTGATCTAAAAATTACCAACACATTTTTCAAACATAAGGACATTCATAAATATACTTGGCAAAAGAACACCAAAGAACTTCGTTCTATAATAGATTATATTATCATTAGGCAAACAAGTAGTTTCAAAGCAGTAGACGTCAGATCTTATAGAGGAGCCCAGTGTGGATCAGACCACTATTTAGTTAAAATGAAGTCTTTCTGGCCATGGAAGAATGCAAGGAGTGGTACAAGTAACATAATTAAAACGAACCAGCCTAAGAAAGATAAAAATTAGCCTTTTAATATTGACAGCCTACAAGACGAAAGTATCAGAACACTCTTTGCGCCCAGGATGGAAAGGAAACTGGTTTAATCATTTGAAGGAAGTACAGAGGAAATATATGACTATATAAAAGCTAATGTAAAAATTATAGCAACAGAGGTGTTGGGTAAAAAAGATAGCAACCACGACCGTGCAGCAGAGTGGTGGTCAGAGGAACTAGATGTCCTCGTTAGAAAAAAAACGAAGTGCGTTCCTTCAGTGGTTGAATGATAAATCAGAAGAAACAAGATCAATATACAAGGAAAAGAAGAATGAAGTGATGAAAAAAATAAGGATGGCAAAAAATGAAGCATGGGGAAGAACATGTGCCAAAGTGAATAACAACTTAGGATTTGGGAGAGCAAAAGAAGCATGGTCAGTATTGAAAGGGCTTTGACAGGATGCAAAAAGCAAAACTAATCTCCAAATGATAACACAAAAGGAATGGGAAGAGTATTTCCGAAAATTATTAAATGAGGACAGAGAAGAATATCTAGAAGAAGGAACAGGGGAAGATAAAGGGCATGAAGATGATGAGATCCAGATTTTAGAAAGTGAAGTACTTCAGGCGTTGAGAACAAGAAAGAATGATAAATCACTGGGACCAGGCAATATCAATCTGGAGTGTCTGAAATATGGTGGTGACAAAATTGTGAAACTCATAACACAGCTCTTCAACAAAATGATACATGGAGAGTCAATACCCAACGAGATGAAGCTAGGTTACATTAATACAATATTTAAGAAAGGGGATCGCAAAATTTGTTCAAACTATCGAGGAATTTGTGTTACAAACACATTAATGAGAATTTTTGCGAAAGTAATTAAAAATAAACTGGAAAAAATTTTAGAACCCAAGAAGAACAATGTGGATTCACGGCTGGGAGATCATGTGTAGACCATATTTTCACATTACGACAGATTTTGGAGAAACATAGGGAAAAATCAAAAAATATAGGATTAATTTTCATAGATCTAGAAAAAGCGTATGACACTGTTCCAAGAAAATTACTTTGGAGAGCACTACATATGGCAAACATAAACCCTTCCTTGATTAATATAATACAACAGATGTATAAAGATAACATTTGCCAAGTGAAAGTGGGTAATAAACATTCTCAGAAATTTAGAACAAGCAAAGGCCTTTTATAGGGCTGTCCCATGTCACCATCATTATTTGAAGTCTATATAGATATTAGCCTTAGAACATGGTCTCGTAAATGTAATAGTATGGGATTAGAAATAAGAGATGGAGTTTACCTACACCATTTATTATTTGCTGATGATCAAGTAGTGTTAGCACAAGAAGGGGAGGATGCTAACTATATGTGCAATCAACTAGCAATAGCATACAAAACTTGGGGTTTGAAGATTAATTACCAAAAAACAGAATACTTGACTAATGATTCAGATGAGGTATACTTTGAAGGAAAGAAAATCAAAAAGATAAACACTTTCTGTTGTTTGGGATCCATTTTAGAAATCGAGGGAAAATCAGAGTCAGAAATCAATAAAAGAATTAGTAGCGGACGGAGGGTCATTGGGATGCTTAACTCAGTCTTATGGAGCAGGAATGTAGTGAGCAGAACCAAAAAATTTATATACAAATCCATATTAGAGAGTGTGGTTCTGTATGGAACGGAGACCTGTACAATTAACATGAAGCACATTAAAAAATTACAAACTCTAGAGAAGGACTTTTGGATAAGATCGGCAAGAATCTCCAGGGTAGAAAAGATAAGGAACGCCGAAGTAATAAGGAAAATGGAAATAAAAGAAAGAATATATGACGTAATGGATAGGATGGAATTACAGTGGTACGGGCATGTACGACGAATGGAGAAAACCAGAATACCAAAATTGATACTGGAGTGGGAACCGGAGGGGAGAAGAAGAAGAGACCCTATGACCATCTGGATCCAAAATGTACAGCACGCAATAAGGAGAATGGGCGCAGAGGAAGAAGACACACAAGATCGAAACACCTGGAGAAATATTTTGAGTGTATAGTTTAAGAACGGTTATTGTTTGTATTGTAATTTCCATGTTGGAGATAAGCCTCCGTAATGAGGAAAAGCTAAAAATAATAATAATTGAACTCCTAGTTGTGCGCTGGTAGAGTGGAGCGCAATTTACCTAGTCGGTGAGTCCGATGCCTGTCTGTTGGTTGGGGTGTCGTCGGATCGGGAATGGTTCGGCCGACTGCCTGTCTCACCTAAGTAATCATTTGTATTTCAAGTGCCAGCCGCACCTGAAAATTCTGAGCGCCGTTAGCTACACAGCCTTTCCATATTTTCTGTTGTGTGCGTTTGTATGGCTCATAGCCGATGGTTTTGAATTAAAGTTGAACTGATTTTAGTGGTGTTTTAAGCCATGGGCCTTCAGCCACTTTAAAGTAAAATTTCCTCGCTTGTCAAGTATTAAATTGTCTGGGCCTTCAGCCTTATCAAAATATTTTTTTCTACAGATAAATCCTTAGGCATTCTGGCTACCACAAATTATTTAAATTGTGTTTTAAGTCATGGACCTTCAGCCGTTTTAAAATTAATGTTCCTTCCTTGTCAAGTGTTAGACTGTTCGGGCCTTCAGCCTGATTAATTTATTGTTTAAAAATAAATCCTTGGGCCTTCTGCCTACTAAAAATTATTTTAGTTGTGTTTTAAATCATGGGCCTTCAGCCGTTTTAAAATTAAGAAACTTTGTCTTCCGAGCATCAGACTGTTTGGGACCTTCAGCCTAATTAAAGATAAGGCCTTCTGCTTTGTGTTTTTCTTTATTTTTACCTTGAGTCTTAAATCATGGGCCTTCAGCCGTCTTTAAATTAAGGATGTTGCTTTGCATGTGTTAGATTTTTGCGCCTTCAGCCAAATCATAGAACTTACTTAACGTGAGGCCTTCTGCCTTCTAAATATTCTCTTTGGCGTCTGAATTTTGAATTAACGCTTTTTAGCCCTTTTTTTTAATTACAGTGGTTGTGCCCTTAAGGCATAAGATAGTGTGGCGTATTCAGCCGATAACTAAGTTCAAGAACTTGTGCCGTAATGTTTGGTCAAATAAATAAAGTTATATGTGTTCGAGTGTATCTGACAGTCGCTCATTTTGGCCCTTTTCCACAATTCCAACTACCTGTGCTGTCCTGCTGGTTTATCAGGGCGTTTCACACAGGTTTCTAACAACAGATTTCACGGAAGACAACATGGACTCAGATGAAGTGAGGAGGAGATAATAGCCATGTGGCGGGCACCACTTCAGTTCCTGACAGTATAAGGCCTAGGTACAGCGTACAGGAGGAGGTAGGCCAGATGACCCACATCATGCTGACGACTGGAGTGTTTATCAGAGCTGGTGGGCGATGATGATAGATCATTCACTGCTCCAGCGTGTGGTATTTGTGGTCGCTCAACCTGCCGTGTGTGAAAGGATGTCAGTTTTAGTCACACAGGTCCCGTAAATGCTGCAGACTCACACGCGGTGTAATCCAGGTCAGTACTGCAGCGCGCTGGCCCTCATTCTGTGCTGCGTCGACAATGCTCCAGTGTTCAGAAGCAGCACGCAGCTGGGCTAGTCATGTCGCAGGCGGACTCGCTTTATTGCCAAGGCATGAACTTCCGTTATGCCATCTCGTCCTCTTTCAGCTTCTGGTCGAGCAATGTAGTGACAGTTTTCTGCTCAGTTCGTCACAGGTTACTAAAGACAATATCAGGGGCAGTCCATCGGATTGCAGACTGGCGTTATTTCTCAGACTTACATTTTAATATTTTGTATACGTCCAGTCCAGTTTCTCTTTCGTGGTTTCAGCGTGAATTACAATGTCCAATGGCTGATACATCACTAATTATTGGATAAGAGTAACCCACTTGTTAGGCACATGGTATACAGGGAGTTTAGGCTACTGGGTAGCATTAAGCCGTGATATAGGCTTTACAGATGAGAGCAAAACTCATGATGGTATCTGAAGTTGAAAGGCATTTTGCTACAATTTCGTGGAAGTAATTACTGATGAAGCATTTGCTCCACAGTAATACGTTACTTCTATGCTGTTATTAGCTGGTCCAGAAATTTAAAGAGGCTGGGTTCATTGTGCTGTTCTGGAAGGTCAAGTTTTTTGTCAGGTACTAAACCAATCGTTCGTCATGTTAGCACAGTAGAGGATACGTTGTATTTAAAATCCTAGCCCTTGTTATCGTTGCTTGAAGATCAAAACATGGCCCTGGTGCATCACGAATCATGCCGTTTATACCGAGCGAGGTGGCGCAATGGTTAGCACACAGTATTAATATCCGGGTGAACGACGGTTGAAACCGACGTCCGGCCATCCTGATTTAGGTTTTCCTTTATTTCCCTAAATCGTTCGGGAAAATGCCGGGATGGCTGCTTTGAAAGGCATTGCCAACTTCCTTCGCCAACTTTCCGTAATTCAACGAGACCAATGACCCCGCTGTATGATCCTCCTCCATATCAATCAACCAATCAACTAACTGTACCGTTCACCTACATGCCTCTAACTCGCAGTTCCAACCGTTCCGAGCCTTTTGGTCACGCCTGTCCACAACAGAGTAAGCTCAGTGTGGAGCAACTCCCTGAGAATAGCATATCTGTGCTAGGATGCCCCATAGTCACCCTTCCGCTACGCACCTCGTAATAATAATTGCATCCCACATACTCTTGTGGCTGTCTGAATGAATTGAAATGAGCATTACACAGAACAGTTCAATTCCTCCGCCTTCACAATGCTACATGGATTCCAACATATCCATCTAAACCGCTACACAATTGTCCGCAACAAAATAAATTCCTTCTCAGGTATACTGCCACCAGAATAAATCAAACCCTCATTTTGCTACACAACAAGACAAATAAACAATATTCCATGCAAAAAATATTCACCAAAGGAAATACAGCTGTTCCTCAAACACTGAATAAACTATTTAGCAGTCAGCAATGATTCCCATAATCCAATTCTCCTTTGCACATGACTATCATCTACCGTCATCTCTCAGAAAGCCTCAAAGTACTGATAAGCTCCTGAATACCTTACTAACTGTCACAAAAAAATAAGAATCAATCTCGCACTGTCACACCAGTTTACTATACCACAAGATGAAGTCACGCAGGCCACCAAAGTGCCTAAAAAGCAAACCAACCATAGAACAGAAACATATCCACCCATGGAAAATCATTATCTTACAAAAATTAACATCTGAAATAGAAATCATTAGCAAAATTCATACACACAGAAAATAGGTCGTCAGTAAATAAATACTTCACTACTCTGTTGCCGGTGTATCATCTTCAAATAACATCCACAACTATATTCCCCACAAAGTAACAAAAAAAGACCTCCTGTCTTCCGTCTTTCTCCGATAACATAACGACCACCAAATTACATAGCGAGTTAATCTTACCTGAATACCTACATAAAATTCCCAAAAACTAATAACTTATATACTAAGACAGCACTTGTTATTTTCCTCACACATTGTCATTCATAATAAATGTCTACAATACCACCACAGCTAGCTTGCACAAGATTCTAGTATTTTGGTTTCCATAATACGTGACACAAAAAGAATAAAAAAATTATCAACATTTTAATATGCTACTACATTTGTGACCTTAACGTACACGGAATCGTGCATGCAGTTTGGGCAGACGCAGCTTGTTTCTCCTTTTTCTTTTTCCCTTATTTCAGTAAGCTGTTATGGGCCTTGATATCAGGTATAAATTTTTTTGTACCTTTTGGTCATCATCATCCACCAACGCACACGATATTCTAGCAGATAAGTGTTGCCTTGTCCGACTCTTCCTTGAAGCTCAAGTGCCTAGGTATTGAATTTTTGCACTCATTTCCACACTTCTTTTGATGATTTCACGAAATTTTGTACTGGTTCATCGTTTTCCTCACCTTTAGTTTTCATTATTTCAAATGAGAATGACATTTTTTCGAAGATATATCGACTTTTCTGGTGAAAGGCCAACACTATCATATATTTTCAAATTCTTCGCCGCTGACACATATGTTGATAAAATATCCAAGTCTTTATAGTAGCTGTTCATAAACCAGCTTAGCATTTTCCGTAATGTTCGATGTAGACGTTCTATTCTTCTGTTGGCCTGTGGATGAGTCGGCTTCTTCTCAGTATGTAAATATGTAACAAATGGCATAGCTGCATCATCAGTTCTAACAGTCTTGATGTCCTGTTTCTTGATTATCGTTTTGACAGCACCGAAACTTACTAACCAATTATTTACCATTTCATTTGCTACGCGTCTGCTTGTTGATTCGGAATAGCACAAATCACGAGAAATGGTCTATAGCACTCAGAACATAGCGCCTTCCCGTTGATGTATGGCAGGATGGTCCAAAGACGGCCATCTGAAGCATTATAAAAGTTTCACTAACTTCCAGCAACTTCTGCACTACCGCACATCGAGGCTTAATTCTGCGCATGGTGAACATAGGTCACAGTTTTTATCATACTGCCCTACCTCTTATCTAAGCTTTCCCCACCAGTAGCTTGTGAATACTTTGGGTTCACGGTTGTAAGCTCTTCTTGACCACATAACATCTTATCATGTGCTTATTCAGTACTTCTCCTCGGAGCACAATAGGAACCACTATGCAAGGCCCCAGGCTTGTCACCTTGCAGAAGATTAGTGAACTATGCTTGCGATGCAAAAAGTTTGTAGTCTTCACCAGCAGCTTCTGCTCTTTGCCACTCTGCAGTGCTATGACCTAACATCCGTAGTACACCAACCTTTCTGTTAAGGCCATCTGAATTATTATATTCTTGCCAGGTTTAGGAACTAGAACTTCAACATCAAATTGAGAATTTCAACGCCCGACAGTTTACACGCACGGATCCTTTACACCCAATTACCGCTTCAGTGCTGTGCGATCTGTTAACCACCTCAATTTTTTCCCCTAGCAAACAGCAGCAGAATTATGCCATGCTGTAAATAAACCTTAATATACAGCGTGTCCCGGCCACGCCAAGTGGCCGCGCGGTTTGAGGCGTCATGTCACAGACTGCGCGACCCCTCCCGCCGGAGGTTCGTGTCCTCCATCGGAAATGGGTGGGTGTGTTGTTCTTTGCATAAGTTAGTTTAAGTAGTGTGTAAGCCTAGGGACCGATTGCCTAAGCAGTTTGGTCCCTTAGGGTTTCACGCACATTTTGAACAGGGTGTCCCATTTATCTTGCCCTCCCTAAATGACTGTTTGCCCAGATGCAAATTGAAAATATTTCAAGCTAATGTTCTTTAGCCGTCAGGGGGACATCTATCAGCATGATTGCCTTAGTTGTAGCTTTCTTTTTTACCAAGATATGAACAGCAATATGACTTTTTTAAAATGGCACCCTGTATTTTTTATTCGGTAATTGATTCCTTTCCTCGTAAAGAACTATTCAAAAATGTATCACAGTTTATCATGCACTGAAACACAACGCTATTAATTACAAACACAACATTGACGTAGACACTCCCAGCACTTAGTGCAGGTACTCGGGGTAATGGAACACATCCACGTGCTGATGTTGACAGAGGACAAATGTAAACATAAGTAGAATGCACACCCGTCATTCCGTCAACCATCGTCAGTTGAAGAGTTGTGTGAGTAAAATGTACACCAAAGGAAAGAATGTAGAAATGCTACTCATCTATAGGGAATGTAAGTAAGGCAGAAAATAATTGCGGTACTGTTTTCTTGTGTATGGTTACACTTAGTACAGCAAGTTAGTCCTTTTAAGTCCTGTTCAGTAGGCATACAGTAAAGGCTGTCCTTCCTTCAAATTGCATCGACATCACGTTTTTCTTATTATTGTTGTTGAAGGTATGCGAAATGCTGCGCAGGCAGCGGAACTGTACAGAGAGCGATATCCTGACAAGAACCCACCTTCCTGACAAATGTTTTCTCGTCAGAAAACGGGAAGTTTCAAACCACGACCACACAATCGTCGTAGCACCCGCACAGACGAAGCTGCCGAAGTTACTGTTCTCGCTTCGGTTGCTATGGATCCACATGTGCGCATACGACAGCTTGAACACGAGATTAGCATTCCTAAAACCAGTGTACATCGCATTCTTACACGTCACCGGTTCCATATGCACTTAAATCAAGAACTGCATGGGAATGATTTCCAGAATCATGTACAGTTCTGTCAGTGGGCACAGCAGCAAATCCTCGCCAACCCGAAATTCTTCTCCAAGGTTCTATTTACCGATGAATGTTCAGTTTCAAACAAAGGACAGATAGATACAAGGAACATGCATTATTAGTCCAACGACAACTCACGATGGCTTAGACAGGTGGAACAACAGCGTCAATGGAGAGGTAACGTTTGGTGTGGGATGCTTGGTACTACATGTATTAACCCTAATTTCATTAATGGCAGTTTAAACGGCACTGCGTATGCCAACTTCCTCAGACGAATTCTTCCTCCTCTTCTGGATGAAGTGCCGGTAAGGACCAGAATGCTTATGTGGTATCAACACCAAGGATATCCAGCACATAATGCCTTGCGTGGAAGTAGTGTTCTGAACCGAAAGTATCCTCCCAGATGGATTGGTCGAGGAGGAACAGTTACTTGGGCTGCTGGGTCTCCTGATTTAAATCCTCCGAACTGTTTTCTTTGGGGACGCATTAAAGACGTTGTCTATCGCGATATTCCAACAACTCCAGACGACATGCAGGAACGTATCGCACTTGTTTGCAATTCTCTTCAGCAGACAACACTGGAAGCAGTAAATAATTCTTTCATTCAATGTGTGCACCAGTTTATCGGTGACCAGGTTCACTATTCTGAGCGCCTTTGAATGTTCTACTCCTGAGTAATGGTACAGGAGAGTCAAAGTTAAGTTTGTGTTATGTTTCAACTTGGTTTTCATTCGTTTTCTGACAACTCCAGTAAATGGACGAGATTGTGATCCCAGCCTCAAAGTCAGTGTTGTATTATGTAATTAATAACGTTGTGTTTCAGTGAATGGTACACTGTGATATATTTTTGAATAGGTCTTTTGGAGAGGAAATCTATTACTCATAAAAATGTACAGGGTGCCACTTAAAAATATCCTACAGCTGTTCATATCTTTGTAAAAAAACAAAGCTACAACGAAGGCAATCATGCTGATTGATGTCCTCCTGACGGCTAAAGAATATTTGCTTGAAACATTTTGTAATTTGAATCTGGACAAACAGTTATTTAGGGTGCTCAAGATAAATGGGACACCGTGTGTCTGTTTCTCTGGCAGGGCATTTCCTCGCGCATTTGTTCAATTGTCATTCTGCATATGTAACTGGATGTTCCTTACCATGCCCTAAAACACAACTTACCTGCGTATTCGTATACATTTCTGCTGCAGGTTGTATCTCCTTGCTTTTGTTCCTTAACGGTCCTCTCCATGTCATCTTGCTGGGTGCTGGGGTGGGGTGGGCAGCCTAGTGGATTCTTGAAGCGATTTTAAGCCTGTCAAACGACCACTGAGAAGTGGAAATCAAATGGCAATTTCTGGTGCTGATAGTGACTCCAAGCAACCATGAATGCTGTTTTCGGTCAGTTCTTTGGTACCAATTATGGTTGACGAAAACCTCTGCTTTGATCTATAGAGAAAAAGGGCCCACATTGTCCCAACCTGCCAACGGATTCTGTTCCAATATGTGTCGAATTTTTTTGACTTCATCAGCCTTCTGACCAGTTTGATTTACCCTACCACGAAGTCTTCTCCTAAAGCACCCTTTTCATCACAGAGTGGCACTTGCAACCTATTTCCTCAATTATTTACTATATGTAGTCCAATCACTGTCTTCTTCAACTATTTCTACCCTTTACAGCCCCCTACAGTACCATACCCTCATTTTTCAGCAGATATCCTATCATCTTGCGCATTATTCTTATCAGAATTTTCCACATTCCCTTCCTCGCCTATTCTGCAGATAATATCCTCAGTCCTTTCCTTATTAGCTCAGCTAATTTTTAACGTTCTTCTGTAGCGCCACATTTCAAATGCTTCTTCGGGTTTCCCCACAGTCCATGTTTCACTACCACACTACGTTGTCCTCCAAACGCACAAACTCAAAACTTTCTTCCTAAATGAAGACCTACGTTTGATACTAGCAGATTTATCTTGGCCAGGAATGCCATGTCATGATTTCCAGTGCTAGTCTATTTTTGATGATCTCCTTACTTCATTCATCACAGATCATTTTCCTGCCTAGATAGCAGAACTCCTTAACTTCATCTACTTCGTGATCATCAATCCTGATGTTAAGTTTCTCACCGTATTCGCTTTTAGTAGCTAAAATTTATTGCAGAATTAGTCTTTCTTCTCTCTCATTCCTACTGCCAAGCCCTTATTCTACAGTACCCCTTTCTTCTGCTGCTTCCCATGCAATTGCATTCCAATCTCCCATGACAAAGAGGTTTTCATCTCTCTATATGTATTGAATTATCCTTTCAGTACTCTCTCATACACTTTCTCTGTCTCTTCATCTCCTGTTAGCGATGTCGGTATGCTAATCTGAATTTCGCAGTCGGTGTTGGCTACCTGTTAATTCTGATGAGAACAAACCTGTCACTGAAACGTTCACAGTAACTTACTGTCTGCCCTATCTTGCTAATCATAATGAATCCTACACCTGTTATATTATTTTCTACTGCTGTTGATGTTACTCTATAGGCGTGTGACCGGAAATCCTCGTCTTCTTTCCATCTCACTTCACTTAACTCCACTATACCTAGGTTGAGCCTTAGCATCTCCATTTTCAAATTTTCTTGCTTCCTTACCACGTTCAAACTTCTGAAATATCACGCCCCGACTCAGAGAACGTTATCCTTTCGTCAGTTATTCAATGTTTTTCTAATGATGACCTCTCCCATGGCAGTCCCCTCCCAGAGATCTGAATGGGGACTAATTGGGAATATTTTGCTAATGGAGAGATCATCAAGACACTTTTCAACTACAAACCACATGTCCTGTGTATTCACATTATCTATCTTTAATGAAATCGTTTCCATTGCCTTCTGCATACTTACTTCATTGATCATTGGTGATTCCTCCACCTTTTAGGTTCATATGGTTCAGATGGCTCTGCGCACTATGGGACTTAACTTCTGAGTTCAGCATTCCTGATGATTTTTATTCAAAGTTTTATCTGTGAAAGGTATAAATATGGAACATTTTCATTAGTAGTAAGAGACACTACCCTGAGACCACAAGTGATGTATCGACTCCGAGCCAATTATTTTATGACCACTGAGGTTTTTGAAAATGCAGTTGATTCGATACTTCTTTATCCCATTAATCTTTTCATTGGTAATGTCACCAAAGGTGCGTCCCATGGATTGGTACTTTCTTTAGTGATACTATCACGTAATTGTTGGTCAGTGAATCTCTACTCTGTATGGATTACAGTAAAGGTGTTATTGATTCCCAGTTGTGATCCTATGCAGCATCATCAGAATCGCTTATAACGGTCAGTGAGAATTAAGTAGATCCACAAATTCTAACAGTAACAACTCTATTGCTATTCTCTATGTTCTTTGTAAATTCTTCACCCTCTCACATACTGTAGTTAGACTGGTGGCTTGCTCATGGCTGCTGTTTAAATCCATCGTGTCTAGATCATCTTCATCTACAAAGTCAAAACCTGTTACAAATAAACCCCTATTTAGAATTACTTCTTTGACTCCAAACTTATCAACACCAATGGGCGCACTGTCTAATTTTTAATGCTCCTGCATACAAAACACTGTCCTTTTTGTAGCTCATCATTTGTCCAGTGGATCCACCCCACAATATATCTATGGGTAGTTCCATTTCCAACTTCAGCCACAGTAGTTCGCCCCAACTTACACTACTTCATACTGCGAATGATGACCTTGTATGTATTTTAATCGGTTTGTCCTCCGTGGGAGAAAAATCTGTGTCAATGGCAATAGTTTTTCCCAAATGGGACAATGTTCCATGTAACTCTGTCAATGCATTGTCTAGGGTCGGTTTTAGGACGATGCTTATATAGGATATCTAGTCTTGGGATTACTATAAGGGGGGAAACTTCCATATTTTCGCAGAACTGCTTTGTTCCTACCTGAAAACTTATTATCAATGCATTTATGGACTGTGTATCATTACTCTAAACTCCATATAATCAATAACGTGAAGTGTTTAACCACCTTTTTCCCGTGAGTTCCAGTTTTATGCACATATGTGAACACTTGTGTCTAACAAAAATCACTGAGCTGTGACAGTCGCCAGATAAATGCGTCTAACACCCTTTGTTCCACTTCCCGCAGAAAGGCCATCTGCTTATTCGTAAGTGTGGACTTAATTTTCCATATCCTGTACGCAAACTCATCTGCAGACGCATTCTGCTTCTGTGATATTCAAGTGCTTGTGATAGTTATTCTGTCTCCAATATCGCTTCATCAGGCCTCTGTTAAATTCGAATGGCGGAGCATTCCGTAGGTCGTCTAGCAGAAATTGTAACTCGCTAATTCGTAACAACTATTTATCTGTCCAAAATACCACCTTTGTAGCTGTGGAAAAGCTCTTTGCGGTTGCTAACACACTCTTTCCTCTCTTAACCAGACTAGCGTTTGCTGAATTTGGAATGGGAACAGCTAACATGGACGAATCTCTGCCCTCTTTCAGAGTATCTTACCGCTTAAGTAGGTCTACATTACCCTCTCTGAACTGTGATACCTTACCTATCAAGGATTGAGCCGATTTCTAATTGGTAAGTGCCTGTATTTTTGTCTCATTATGAAGTCACTACCCGACAAACAACAGGAGAAACAAAAATGAGATTACGAGAAGGACATTTAAATACAACACTACTGTAATAGAATTCCATCTTTTCGGCTAATCATGAGCCGTGTACATTCGTCTCACTGTCTAGCACGGTGGCCATACCTACGCCATGTGAAGCATGTTACTGCATCTGACTCGGTACAGGATATATTATGACCTAATAAATTACAACGTGTGCACCTAACCTGACGCATACCAGGGCAGTCTTCAGTTCACGAAACATCACACTCAACGTAATCACAAACCATAAAGGCAGTTTTTACACGCCCTATTTTTCTGATGAAGCCATGTTTGACCTCTAACACAATTTACAGTAGGATTGACCTTACAGCGCATTGCATTGGCCTTACACGATGGCTGACAGAGCAGGAGGTACGTGTAACCAGGTCTCTGGCTGCATTAGAGTCATAGAAGTGGCATACAATATTTTTATTCATCGTGATCAATACCGCAGTCGAAGGTGACATATTGCTGCTGTCTTCATATAGTGGCATATCCTACACGCCGGCACTCTCTAGCTCAACACACTGCAGCTAGAGGTGACCGGTGGCACAAGGCACCCGGCATACATGTCGCAGAACAAGAAATAATATCAGCACTTCGGCCAGTGTAGAACTGTGTCAGGTATACAGCAGAAGCAAAACTCCGTTTTAAGCTGACCAGAACCGTTTCGAGCAAATATACGAGCAGCTAACAGTCTGTGGTGGCCTCAGTGTCAGAGGCACCTGAGTGTAGTGGCGACCCAATGAACTCGAAGTAGCTGTAGTAGAATGAATACGTCTAGGACAGCCAATGTCTTGGTAATAATCAGGTGTGAGTGGCAGCTGATCACAGTTTGCAAACCACGGACCTCCGGGATGGTGTCCTAGGGTTGGTTGAAATCAGGGAGCAGAAGGCACCACAGCTGGAATGCACCAGTTCAGCTTCCAGCAGCATCAGAACGAGGTGCTCGTAGACCTGTAGCTAAGGGAGGCAACGTTTTGTAGGATATAGGCGAGATTAGCTACTGGCATGGAGTAGTTCTCAGAGCTGGCGGTGGAGGAAGTAGATCATGCTTTGATGGAGCAGGCACTATTTATTGTCACCCAAGACTATCCTGTTGTAACAGAACGTTAGTTTCGATCATTTAGACCCCGAAATGGGGGCAGCTCGAGGATCGACGTAGTGCCCTCTAGGTATCTGTGCGATGTTGGTTTGTGTTGATTGGGGGAGGAAACCATACACCGATGTCATCGCTCTCATCGGATTAGGGAAGGACGGGGAAGGAATACGGCCGTGCCCTTTCAAAGGAACCATCCCGGCATTTTCCTGGAGCGATTTAGGGAAATCACAGAAAATCTAAATCAGGATGGCCGGACGCGGGATTGAACCATCGTCCTCCAGAATGCGAGTCCAATGTGCTAGCCACTGCGCCACATCGCTCGGTCCTGTTCTGGCCTGTTCTGGCCTTTGTACAGAGCAGTGACAACAGTGTTACAGACCACGAAAGCAGCACTCAGAGGAGCCAGTCGTACGTCAACCAGACTCGGTCTGCCGCCAGGGTGCAAACTTCCG
Source organism: Schistocerca gregaria (assembly GCF_023897955.1). NCBI lineage: Eukaryota > Metazoa > Arthropoda > Insecta > Orthoptera > Acrididae > Schistocerca > Schistocerca gregaria. The sequence continues at coordinate 128,483,287 of NC_064921.1, read as the reverse complement.
TCATGTCAATTAGGACTCTTTCAGCTTCTGCTTGAGAAATACGTTGGCTGCTTTCTGCACACTTGGCCGCAGGTTACGGGCTGTGATTTGAAAGGCAGTTCTACGATAGATGATGGCACATTTCATTCATTACAATATCTCAGATCAGATAACGGATCATCATGATATTTCAGTTCATAAAATCACCCACCACAATATCTTATGGTAAAAAGTAGGAGAAAAACACACCAGACAATTCTACAACAACCTACGCAAGACGTGATATGTGAGAGAGAGAAGAAACCAGAGACAGTTTCAACCAAGAGATGAGAACCACACGGTTTGAGTAATTCAATTCTGTAAAGTATCTTAGGTTACAAGTTCAGGATTTATTGTTCTTCAATGGTGCTTTTATTTCGAGAAATGTATTGCATGGCATTATTTGTTTTCATACTTTCCTTGAAGAGTTTTAATCTTCTTCCAAGAAGAATTTAATTTTTAAAAGATCTAATGGAAAAGAGCAGAGTACTTTTTCTTAATTTATGGAGCAAAATCCTCAAGGAAAAGTATTAGATAAAGTAGAATCTTTCCATTGGGCTCTTTAGTTAGTGCCATAGAGGTGGAAGTAAAGCTCAGTAGTAGCGTTTCATCACGGGCCTGTATTAATTTCCTTGTGCTGTCAGAGATGTATCTTTAATGAGACAACTAGAACTATTTGAACTCAGCGCCAGGGGGCCTACTGAACAGCTACTTGAATGACAAGTGTGTGTTCCTCAGTATTCAGTATTTCAGTTAGAACTGCGATTCTTACGTCAGGTCTGCAAACTACGACAATGCAAATTTATAAATACACTCCTGGAAATTGAAATAAGAACACCGTGAATTCATTGTCCCAGGAAGGGGAAACTTAATTGACACATTCCTGGGGTCAGATACATCACATGATCACACTGACAGAACCACAGGCACATAGACACAGGCAACAGAGCATGCACAATGTCGGCACTAGTACAGTGTATATCCACCTTTCTCAGCAATGCAGACTGCTATTCTCCCATGGAGACGATCGTAGAGATGCTGGATGTAGTCCTGTGGAACGGCTTGCCATGCCATTTCCACCTGGCGCCTCAGTTGGACCAGCGTTCGTGCTGGACGTGCAGACCGCGTGAGGCGACGCTTCATCCAGTCTCAAACATGCTCAATGGGGGACAGATCCGGAGATCTTGCTGGCCAGGGTAGTTGACTTATACCTTCTAGAGCACGTTGGGTGGCACGGGATACATGGGAACGTGCATTGTCCTGTTGCAACAGCAAGTTCCCTTGCCGGTCTAGGAATGGTAGAACGATGGGTTCGATGACGGTTTGGATGTACCGTGCACTATTCAGTGTCCCCTCGACGATCACCAGAGGTGTACGGCCAGTGTAGGAGATCGCTCCCCACACCATGATGCCGGGTGTTGGCCCTGTGTGCCTCGGTCGTATGCAGTCCTGATTGTGGCGCTCACCTGCACGGCGCCAAACACGCATACGACCATCATTGGCACCAAGGCAGAAGCGACTCTCATCGCTGAAGACGACACGTCTCCATTCGTCCCTCCATTCACGCCTGTCGCGACACCACTGGAGGCGGGCTGCACGATGTTGGGGCTTGAGCGGAAGACGGCCTAACGGTGTGTGGGACCGTAGCCAAGCTTCATGGAGACGGTTGCGAATGGTCCTCGCCGATACCCCAGGAGCAACAGTGTCCCTAATTTGCTGGGAAGTGGCGGTGCGGTCCCCTAGGGCACTGCGTAGGATCCTACGGTCTTGGGGTGCATCCGTGCGTCGCTGCGGTCCGGTCCCAGGTCGACGGGCACGTGCACCTTCCGCCGACCACTGGCGACAACATCGATGTACTGTGGAGACCTCACGCCCCACGTGTTGAGCTACCAGTGTTAAAGACTGCGATGGAGCTCCGTATGCCACGGCAAACTGGCTGACACTGACGGCGGCGGTGCACAAATGCTGCGCAGCTAGCGCCATTCGACGGCCAACACCGCGGTTCCTGGTGTGTCCGCTGTGCCGTGCGTGTGATCATTGCTTGTACAGCCCTCTCGCAGTGTCCGGAGCAAGTATGGTGGGTCTGATACACCGGTGTCAATGTGTTCATTTTTCCATTTCCAGGAGTGTACATATTAATTCTGCTTCTTTCCACCTACTTTCATGAAAGTCAATTTCTCTGTTCCATTTTTTCCCAATAGTACTCCACTATGTTCCATAGAAGCCTGCGAATGGACGCCTTTTCCTTTCTGGAATGTTTTCTGTAAGCAATCAGTTCGCAAAGTTGTCCGTGTGGCTCAGGACTCAAGCAAAAAGCTGAAAAGTACCTGGAGTTAAGTACAGCTTGTAATTTTCGCGAGTTCCTTGCCACTATCGGGGCTCTCAGTTTTCGTGCCAATTTATTCCCCGAAAGAGAGAACAATCCGGAAATGTATACAAGAAAAAATATAGAAGTCTTTAGCATAATGTTCTTTGGGAAGGGTTGGAGGTTATTCATAAATTAACACTCCACCCCCTTCTCTAGATACACCTAAGCATCAGCACTTTGTCATAGCATTTGCTAATATTTAAAGTAGAACAATTAAAACTGCAAGTTATATTTAAAAAAGTGTAGATATAAAACGTGTTTTATTGGTAATATTACCTAGGCATTTGCTTTGTCGCAATACCTGTTCAGTACCTATAACTAGTCATTGTATGTCTAAAGCTGCTTTAGTGTTAAAATGATTGTTATTGTTTTTATTGACGACGCAAGTGGACAAGTGCTTAGTATGTCAACCCCTCTTTCCCAAATTCACATACTGAAGACTACTTGAGTAAAAATCTGTTTCTTCAGTTTTAAATTCCTTCCAATGGCACACCGTTCTGTTTAAGGACGCTGATTCCAATAGTAAATTGTGATTTACCATTGGTTCTCGGATTTCGCACTCAGACTGTTAGTGCTGGAATGGGTACAGAAATAGTGGCGGGAATGTGACCGCTGAATTTTTACAGGGTACCATAGATACTGCCAACTATATTACAATAATCTCCTCTCACATTTTTTACAAAATTGTTAGTTTGCAATTGTTCTTCTCTTCTTCTTTCTCGTAATTAAATTTCAAACCTTAACATCGGGAGATTACTGTTGAGAAGTCTTATGTTGGACAAGGGATTGTGGACGAGCGATTAGCACGGACGGAGGGAAGCTAAAAATTCATTGTGAATTGCCACACTGATCCACGTTCATTTGTTAAAGGATTGATTCCTTCACAGGTAGTCTCAAAAGCCACACGGACTCAAAAAGTCACTGATTTGACCACTAGATAATTGTATATCCAGTGTGGTGTGGGAACGTCTAAATAAATCTACCATCATAAGTTTTGTCCATGAGATTAATCTGAATGCATTCAAGTACATGTACACATTTAATACTGGGGTATACGGTAATAATGAGAAACAAAATTGCAATGAACACATTTTTTATTCATTCAAACAATGTACATAGTTTCGTCTAATGTTTATATATAAATCAGTGCGGATAAAACAGTATAACTCCTTCACATAGGAACAACATTTGTACTGACACGAATAAACACGATACATTGCACACTGTGCCTTACGTGAGTACTTCTCAACATATTTTTTCTCTTTTTCAATCTGTGATAAATTACATACTTGGAATCACACACTCTGCGACGTCCTCGAAATTGACCACCACAACGTCATTATAGCACAGTTTGATTTCCGTTTTTGTTTTATTATTTACAGACGCTTCATTTTGCAAGTTAGTATACACCTGTTTGCAACTGAGTAAGAAATAGGAATAAATAGTTCATATAGGTTTTGATGAGTATTCAAATTAATGCTGGTATTGCAACTGGCAGGAGTTCCTTTACAAATAGAAAGACTGACAGTTTGCAGAAAAACAATCTCTTTTGCTGCTTGATCTGTTTCCATTTACAATTAACTGTACTACAGTTTGAAAACTGAAGTGACTCTGGACGAAGTTACATATTATAAGCAGGAAGGCATGTTAGGAACAATAAAATCAGCCGGCTGCGTAACACTGCTGCAATCAAATGTCATGGAGAAGCTAATTTTTATGTCATGTGAACAATCCGTATGGTTCTTTCGCAACCCCTTCCAACTCACTGGCTGGGACCTTCCAGAGAGCAGCACCTGGAAGACAAATATCATGGATACAGGCAACGAGGCCATTTGTTAATGATGATGTGGTGCGATGCACTGGCTGTATGTGTATCAAACAGGCGTCACTTGATGATTCTTTTCCGATGGCGGCGTGAGAAACGGGAGGATGGTGCGTCTGGACCCACCTGCAACATAAGACGAAAACCATCATCAGATTCACTACGTAGTAACTAATTCGTACCAATATGTCGTGACTCGTCTACGTTGGTGTTCGTACAATATGCTGCAGCGCTGTGGCAGTACACATTTCTGTTTCTCATGGCAAACTGTCCAATGGACGGGGGAAATGACGACATTTGAAATTACAAACAGTAAAATTCGCGTAAATTGCTACAAAAATGTGAACCATCAACTGAGAAAGAGATACCGGAAAGGCCAGCCGACAATATACCCCGTTATTATGTCAGAGTAGTATTACTGCTCCCGTTCTTATTGTCCGCAATATTTAAGAATAATACCAGGGAAACTTGGCACAGTTAATCTATGTATAAACTTTATTGTTTATGTTAAAAGATCTATAAGTACTTTATCTATAGTTAAACAACGAGAAACAACCACCTCACATTTCACTATGCAATTGTACTGGAACACAGAACAATGGAATACCGGAGAACCGTAACGATGGTTTACAAACATGTAAGGTAGTATACAGCTGACACATCTCCGCAACAAGTAAACTTGTTGTCAATTGTTTTCAACCTGTAATTCTATTCTCCTTTACCATTTTCCTTCTTTAACTTTACAAAACTTTCACATTGGCTAACATGCCGGATACATGACAGTATGATTTCAAGACATGTGGTTGCAGAAGAGACCTTTCATTACAGAAGAAAGTTATTCTTTCTACAGAACTGGAAATAATCAGTATGTCGAGACTACGTCATACCACGATTCCTAAATCCCAGACATCTGGTACAGTGATTGGTGGGGCTCTGTTGAGCCGCCCTGAAGGAGACTGTCGCAGGGATTGCTGACACCCATATGGAAAAGTAGCAGACCTCTTAAATGAACTGTAACTGAACTCTTTGGAAGAATGATGAGCTTGTTCTCGAAAACTCCTACTCAAGAACTTAGTGTACAGGCATTCGAAGTACATTGTGCGACGGTTCTGATATCTACCATATATTTCCCACAGGAGATATAAAAATAGCAGAGGAAGGAGTGTAGGGCTGAAAGGCAGAAGTACTAACACAGGGGTAGTTGGTGTAAATACGCAGTATCCTCTTTCATGCTCTATACAGTAGCTTGTAATGCTAACGTACAGTGGGTGAAGAGACACCAACAGTACCCGATCACACTTCGATGGTGCTTAGAAATCAGGCTGGGGTGCCAGGTACGTTGAAACGGTTACACGGAGCCGCTGCTAAACGAGAACCTGCTCATGGTATTACTGAGGGCCAATACCGTAACATTATCATCCCTGCCCTCCAAGATGAAACCGTACAGCGGACTAAAACTGTGGCTGGTCGGTATGAGGATCATTCGAGATTCGAGGGAAATGTTAACTGGCTCAAAAGATTTCATGGATCTGAAGCCTTCTGAAAAATTAGGTGTCGCAGGGCCAATGAACTAATGTGAGGAATAACTATGTGCCCAGAAGAACACACGCGACAGAAATGCAGCAGTGAGTCAGGTGTCCATGATGATGTGCTCTGGAATAGAATAGTACAATGTCGCTGTAAAGACATTTTCATCAACGCCATTACGTGAACACTTTAATTGTAAGAGACTTGACGAGGCTCAAGTGATGTATGTTTTACACCGTTTCAGCCATTCAGAGTAAAGATACTTCCGGAATAATATTGGACGTATTATTCATTTGTGAGGCCATTGTATCTGTAACTGCTGTATAAATAGTTAATTAAATCTGGTACCGTGTATACCCCTACTGAAATCCGGGTTTTTTTTCTTTTAAGCCACAATACACATATGATTTACTGATTAAAGACATCGCCAAGGTATGGAATTCTTGAACACAATGGCCATCTGATGGCTGCATACACATTTCGCTATAATTTTATCATTCGCCACTGGCGATATAAATCCAAAGACATCATAAAAATGGCCATATATGTGTATGGTCCACATCCCCTTGTAAATCATTGGACCTATTTCAACTACACTTGATGCACATATACCTACTGTCAGGCAACAGTCGCTGCGGGGGTAAGAAGCAGCTACTTATCATAGCTCAGGAGCAATGTCGTCTTGTACAATGTGGTGCATGAAATACTGTCGCATCATGAATGACGCTTAAATTTACTTTTTTCTGTTAAGCCTATTCTCAACATATTTCGAAGGCATTATCCACATATGCCACTGAATGTTTCTATAAAAATACATCATTGTACGATACATAGTCCAAGAGATACGAAGTCATAAACACTGAGATGCCTGAAAAAATGCCCCATCTTCATGTTTTAACTTGCTACGTCTTTACTACTAGCACTGTTCGCAACAAATATCGCAGCCTGTTTCCTAATGAGTGGGACCTACACAGGTGAAGGAGGAGGTGTACATAAGAAGAGGAAGAGGAAATGTACTCAGAAAGGAAAGAGGGTCAGATGCACCGAGAGAGTGAGAAGAAGGAGATGGTCAAACAGAATGGGATGCGCGACAGAGGGGAAGGAGGAAATGGACTAACATAACTAGAATACATATTCTAACAACGCTGGGTACTCAACTAGTAAAAAATAAAAAATTAACAAAATGAGAGACTATACATTGCGAACGACGGAACACAACCAAGCTGTGAACTAAGTCTATGACCAAGGCTATATTTTCCGGACAAGTAACACAAGAACATGGGTAGTCGGTGCATGGAAGAGGAAGGAAGGAAGGAAGGACTATTTGTCCATCGCTACCTCGCCCCTTGCACGCATTTGAGCTGTCTGCTAAGAGAGACTGTTGATTACTGACATTACCTGCATCCAGAATATAGTAGAACTTATGTCACAGCGAATCACAGTTCTTGTGAAGAGTCGGGGGTTTGAATGCTGCGGTTGTTGGCGTGAATTAGTGAAGCCAACGGATGTGAATGCAAAATACTAGCGGAAATGTCTTGGGCTCCTGAGAAATGTATACACATTCCATCTCCGAACAAGTGTCATAACTGTCACATACTGCTTGGGTGTCCACCTGCTTAGCTGGTTGGTAACGTGCTTGCCTCCCATGCAAGCGGGCCCGCGGTCGATTCCCGGCCGCGTTGGAGATTTTCTCCCCTGGAGGACTGGGTGTTGTGTTGTCTTCCTCATCGTTTCATCGTCGTTACCAGCACGCGAGTCTCCCGAAGTGGCGTCGAAGGAATTAGACTTTCACTTGGCGGGGCCAAACTACCCTGGATAGGGGTCTCTCGGCCGGCGATGCAATACGCTCATTTCTTTTTTTCACTGTTTGGGTCCTCATTACCCTGATGATAGCGAGCTTGCTGAATTCATCTGTATGTGGCAGTCACCAGCTTATCAAAATAAATAAATAAGACACTGTGACTTCCTGGCAGATTCATTCTGAAATACCATTATACACGAGAGATCAGGAAACAGAGACACCGATGACAGACGCAAGCTGAGGTCGGAAGCGGACGACACGCAGCAGACTGGACGAGACGGCACGATACGACGTAGAGGGCGCGTCGCTCCTCTGTTACCTGTCTGCGGCTGAAGTTGCAACCTGTGCTCAGAGCGAGGAGTGGACGTGCTGGCAAGAGCCGGCGGCCACGCAGGCCAGCCGAACGTTGGGCGGCTGCGCCTGCGACCGCGGCAGGTGGGGGCTCACCGTGATGGGCTGCGTGCTGCCCGAGTAGGGGAAGACGCCGCCCAGGATGTACTTAGAGTGGCCCGAGTGTCGCAGCCGGTACACGCCCGGCTCCACGTCGTCCGGCACCGACCACACCACCGTCGCCTCGCTCATCCCCAGCGGAGTCGACGTCCGCCGCCACAGGAACCTGTCAGCAAGCACATGTCATAAGATGTTAACACAAAATTAACCTGTACATTAAAATTGTGGTGCTTATTTGAGCCACACACATTCCATCCTACAGCCTACAATTCTTAAAATCCTAACACAATGCCCCACCTACACTTAAGAGCCAAAGAAACTGGTACTCCTGCGTAATACCGTGTAGGGCTCTCGTGAGCACGCAGAAGTGCCTCAACAGGACGTGGCATGGACTCGATTAATGTCTGATGTAGTGCTGAAGGGAACTGACACCATGAATCCTGCAGGGCTTTCCATACACGAGGGGGAGGAATTCTCTTCTGAAGAGTACGTTGCAAGATATCCTAAATATGGTCAATAATCAGAATGAGATTTTAGTTGTGCGGCAGAGTGTGCGGTGATATGAAACTTCCTGGCAGATTAAAACTATGTGCCGGACCGAGACTCAAACTCGGGACCTTTGCCTTTCGCGAGCAAGTGCTCTACCAACTGAGCTACCCAAGCACGGCTCACGACCTGTCCTCACAACTTAAAGTCTGCCAGTACCTCGTCTCCCACCTTCCTAACTTCACAGAAGCTCTTCTGCGATCCTTGCTGAACTAGCTCTCCTGGAAGAAAGGATGGGCAATATTGTTTGGGGTGTTTCGTGATTAAACTCAAAGATTATCCCCCTGTAGCAATTCTGGACGTGTAGGGTGTCACATTACCGTGCTGGAATTGCCCAAGTCGGTCAGAATGCACAATGGACAAAATGGATTCTGGTAGTCAGACAGGATGCTAACGTACGTGTCACCTGTCAGAGTCGTATCTAGACGTATCATGGAGCCCATATCACTCCAAGTACACACGCCCCACTCCATTACAGAGCCTCCTCCAGCTTGAACAGTCCCCTGTTGACATGCAGGGTCCATGGATTCAAAATGTTGTCTCCATACCTGTACATGTCCATCGGGTCGATACAGTTTGAATCGAGGCTCACCGGACCAGGCAACATGTTTCCAGTCATCAACAATTCAATGTCGGTGTACAGGCCCAGGTGAGGCGTAAAGCTTTGTGTCGTGCAGTCATCAAAGGCACATGAGTGGTCCTTTGGCTCCAAAAGCCCATATCGATGATGTTCCGTTGAATGGTTTGTTGACGGCCCAGCATTGAAATATGCCGCAATTTGCGGAAGGGTTGCACTTCTGTCTCTTCAGTCGTCCATTGTCCCGTTCTTGCACGATCTTCTTCCGGCCGCATGTATGTCGGAGACTTTATGTTTTGCCGGATTCCTGATATTCACAGTATACCCGTGAAACCGTGAAATGGTCGTACGGGAAAATCCTCATTTCATCGCTATCTCGGAGATGCTGTGTCCTATCGCTTGTGCGCCGACTATAACACCACGTTCAAACTCACTTAAATCTTGATAACCTGCCATTGCAACAGAAGTAAGCGATCTAACAACTGCGCCAGACACTTGTTTTATGTAGGCGGTACCGAGAGCAGTGCCGTATTCTGCTTGTTTACATATCGCAGTATTTGAATACGCATCCCTATGCTAATTTCTTTCGCACTTCATCCTAATATCATGATCTCGTACACCATCATCATTGTCACCATCTTCATCCTCACGCTTAGAACCTTCTTCTCTATTAATTTCTTACTCATCTCGTACTCGATGTCGTCAATCTCTTAATTCTCCTTATGCTCACCATCGTTGCCTCACTTTAGTCATCAATGTCATTAAAATTATTTTCATTCTTATCACAACAGTCACTGTCGTTATCGTTACACTCGCTGTCCACCCTAATTCCACTTTGTACCGTAGAACTTCATTCACACAACACCTGACCTCACTCTGCTTAACTTGTTTGTTCACTACCTGACAAAGACAGTGAAGTTCTAAGAAGACATGGTCGCGTGACAATATAACTATCTACATATAAACACCATCAGAAAGTATTTAAATGATTAGATCTGCAAGTGTCTTTGACAGGCAAGAAGGCCACGAGAATGCGTTATTGTTGTTCGTCTTTATTGTTCTTACCAGGCCTTGTAGGATATATAATGGGCGTCAACAGGATCAGTTGTGAAGTGATCGGTTGAAGGATACGGAGATGACGTGTACGCATCTGAGACAGCGTTATCGGCATCTGACGGACTTTGAAAGATGTGTCATTCTGGCTCTCCGTTTGTACTGTATTGGAGTGGCAAAGATAGAAAGGTTAAGAAGTGGGAGGATCAGAGAGTTAATGAAGGTGGAACCGTTACAGGAGGAGATAGAGAAATCAAGGCTGAGATGGAATGGACAGGTTAAGAGAATGGAGGAGAAGAGGATACCCAGGATGATACACGAGATGAAACTAGAAAGGAAGAGACCAAGAGAAAGACCGAGAGAAGAAAGGAGAAGACTAGACCAACGTAAAGACGGTGAGATGGTGGCAAGACAGAAGACGATGGAGATATTAAAAAACTGAAAACCCCGCCTTGATTGCGAAAAAAGCACCCAGTGTTAACCAGGTTTCGGCGTAGATAACTACACCTTCATCAGAACAACAATAAAACCCACAAGTTCCTAAGAAGACCTTTGTCAATGATTAAAAGAACACCACAGCTATACATTTATAAACATTTATAAACGAAAAAGAAAAGGAAAACACAAACAGTACATATGTACAAAGTCAAAACCACTACTTAACTTAATAGTGTACGCTCCACCTCACACCGGGCTATGGGCGGGTTTTTAGTTATTTAGTATATTAACCAACGATTGCTGACGTGCTGCGATGCTGAAGGTTCTTAAAGACGATGGAGGTGCCTATGTTCCAAACAGACATGGTCAGAGGCTGGAAACTGTCCAACATGATGATGACGATGACCTTGTCAACCGATGAGGTTTCATTTCGTTTACACTTCCCGTTCTGGTTGCTTCACTTCCTTTGCCTGGCATTGTATTTAATTGTTTTTCAGATCTATCTCTAAAAAGTAATTATAGCCATTTACATATTCGATTTGTTACAGTGTGTGTATTACATTTGTTAACATCGCAGACACACACACACACACACACACACACACAAAGGGAAAGGAAATTTTCGTGCTAAACTCAGTTATTGATGTCAGGTGCCAGTGATCATCAGTTGAAAAGTATTTTACCACAAAAACAATTTATTATTTCTGCTGGCGCTTTTTCTCATTTCTCCTTAGCACTTTATCTCCCTTTCTCTTCGTAGTCTTATCTATTCCTCAGTTCAGATTCTTCTGATATGGCTGAAACTCGTTTACAAAGTGGTTTACTGTCCGGCATTAAAACATAAAATTTAACACTGAACTTTAGATCATATGAGGAATGATTGCTAGTGTCAGAAAAAGAATCTTTAGACCATAAGATAATCAGTTTAGTTTTCTCATTGTACTTGTGAGTCAATTATTGCATTCTCTTACGATATGAAGTTGGCTAGCGCTTCCTACGATAATTCAAGTTTTAGATGCAGTGCAGTTGTGCCGGTTAATAACATCATTTTAAGATGAATTTTATCAGTCGCTGAAGCCTCCAACATGACTTAAATGCCGTTCTTGCCAAAATGACTCGATGTTTCTGACTTGTTTTGTTGTACATTTTCCCTGCATCTAGAACGTGTTTCCCTTGTACTGTCTGAAGAGAAGTATGCTTCTATGTCATTGATCCATTTGAAATATATCATCTTTCTATTCTCACCGGTGTGCTCTTCCCGTGGCTATTGTCTAAGACTGGGCAGGTGTCTGGGTGAAGGAGCCTTGAGTTGATCAGACGACCCAAAGGACGAGTAATTCGGCTGACGGTTTCGGTTTTATCGCAGGGAAAGTTGTAAAAGTCCTCTTCACACAGGAGCACCATCTACATCTACATCTACATCTACATCTACATGACTACTCTGCAATTCACATTTAAGTGCTTGGCAGAGGGTTCATCGAACCACAATCATACTATCTCTCTACTATTCCACTCCCGAACAGCGAGCGGGAAAAACGAACACCTAAACCTTTCTGTTCGAGCTCTGATTTCTCTTATTTTATTTTGATGATCATTCCTACCTATGTAGGTTGGGCTCAACAAAATATTTTCGCATTCGGAAGAGAAAGTTGGTGAGTGAAATTTCGTAAAAAGGTCTCGCCGCGACGAAAAACGTCTATGCTGTAATGACTTCCATCACAACTCGTGTATCATATCTGCCACACTCTCTCCCCTATAACGCGATAATACAAAACGAGCTGCCCTTCTTTGCACCCTCTCGATGTCCTCCGTCAATCCCACCTGGTAAGGATCCCACACCGCGCAGAAATATTCTAACAGAGGACGAACGAGTGTAGTGTAAGCTGTCTCTTTAATGGACTTGTTGCATCTTCTAAGTGTCCTGCCAATGAAACGCAACCTTTGGCTCGCCTTCCCGACAATATTATCTATGTGGTCCTTCCAACTGAAGTTGTTCGTAATTTTAACACCCAGGTACTTAGTTGAAATTACAGCCTTGAGAATTGTACTATTTATCTAGTAATCGAATTCCAACGGATTTCTTTTGGAACTCATGTGGATCATCTCACACTTTTCGTTATTTAGCGTCAACTGCCACCTGACACACCATACAGCAATCTTTTCTAAATCGCTTTGCAGCTGATACTGGTTTTCGGATGACCTTACTAGACGGTAAATTACAGCATCATCTGCGAACAGTCTAAGAGAACTGCTCAGATTGTCACCCAGGTCATTTATATAGATCAGAAACAGTAGAGGTCCCAGGACGCTTCCCTGGGGAACACCCGATATCACTTCAGTTTTACTCGATGATTTGCCGTCTATTACTACGAACTGCGACCTTCCTGACAGGAAATCACGAATCCAGTCGCACAACTGAGACGATACCCCATAGCTCCGCAGCTTGATTAGAAGTCGCTTGTGAGGAACGGTGTCAAAAGCTTTTCGGAAATCTAGAAATACGGAATCAACTTGAGATCCCCTGTCGATAGCGGCCATTACTTCGTGCGAATATAGAGCTAGCTGCGTTGCACAAGAGCGATGTTTTCTGAAGCCATGCTGATTACGTGTCAATAGATCGTTCCCTTCGAGGTGATTCATAATGTTTGAATACAGTATATGCTCCAAAACCCTACTGCAAACCGACGTCAATGATATAGGTATGTAGTTAAATGGATTACTCCTACTACCCTTTTTGAACACTGGTGCGACCTGCGCAATTTTCCAATCTTTAGGTACAGATCTATCGGTGAGCGAGCGGTTGTATATGAGTGCTAAGTAGGGAGCTATAGTATCAGCGTAATCTGAAAGGAACCTAATCGGTATACAATCTGGACCTGAAGACTTGCCCGTATCAAGCGATTTGAGTTGCTTCGCAATCCCTAAGGTATCTACTTCTAAGAAACTCATGCTAGCAGATGTTCGTGTTTCAAATTCTGGAATATTCCATTCGTCTTCCCTGGTGAAGGAATTTCGGAAAAGTGCGTTCAATAACTCCGCTTTAGCGGCACAGTCGTCGATAACAGTACCATCGGCACTGCGCAGCGTCTTGCCGATAGTGTACTTTACATACGACCAGAATTTCTTCGGATTTTCTACCAAATTTCGAGACAATTTTTCGTTGTGGAACCTATTAAAGGCATCTCGCATCGAAGTACGTGCCAAATTTCGCGCGTCTGTAAATTTTAGCCCATCTTCGGGATTTCGCGTTCTTCTGAACTTCGCATGCACCATGAACAAGCACCATCATAGCGAATGGCCAAAGGCCTAAGATATTACTTGCATGTGGCTTCTGGCTGTTTGGCCGCTAGGCTTGAGTGCTTAATAATTCCGTCAGCGGTTTTCGTATCGATTCCGAGCTGCAGTGCGTTTGCAATGTTTTCCTCTGGCACTCCCAAGAAAAACGTGTGATTTCAACGCTCTGCGTTGCGGATCTAACCATCGGAGAGGCTCAACCGAAGGGGTGAAATTTGAGTTAGAGGGGCTTTTATAACCTTGCCAACGTGTAAGACGTCCTTGGTGGCTCTGGTGCGAACTGTGGCGAAATGTGACGCCAATGTGAGAGTATTAATCCACCTTACACGTCAGATGAACTTCTAAGCTGTGGCTCCTTTTGTAGCAACTCTCGTCGAGCCCGGGGGTGGCGTCGCAGGGCGTCAAGAAGTGGCTTGTACGCACCTCTGGGGCAAATTCGTAAGTTAATCACAGCAGTGACTGGCAGTTACGGAGTTTCGGAAAAGAGATCCTTTAATTCTTTTGGGCAGTGTTGTTTGATATGAGTGAGGGGAGCTAAGATGAAACGGCTGCATGAAAAATGTGAGGAGATCGGAAAAGAAATGATAGCTGGATGGGCTGACTCTGCATAAAGGAATGTCAGAGCAACCTTCGGTGAAATTAAAAGCAAGAGTTGTAACATTAAGAGTGCTAAATGCAGAGCAGAGAGAGGATAGATGGAAATGCATTGAAAGCCTCTGTGATGGGGAAGATTTGCATGATATGATAGAAAACGAAACAGGATTCGATTTAGAAGAGAGGGGATCCAGTATTAGAATCAGATTTTAGAAGAGCTTTGGAGGATTTAAGGTCAAATAAGGCAGAAGGGATAGATAATATTCCATCGTAATTTCTAAAATCACGTGCAGAAATGGCAACAAAACGACTATTCACGTTGGTGTGTAGAATTTGAGAGTCTGGTGACATACCATACGACTTTCCGAAAAATATCATCCACACAATTCCGAAGACTGCGAAAGCTTACAAGTGCGAGAATTATTGCACAATCGTCTTACCAGCTCATACATCCAAAATGCTTACAATAATAATATACAGAAGAATGGAAAGGGAAATTGAGGATGCGCTAGGTGACGATCAGTTTGGCTTTAGGAAAAGTAAAGGCACGAGAGAGGCAATCTGACGTCGAAGTTAATGATAGGAGCAAGAGGAAAGAAAAATCAAGACACTTTCATAGGATTTGTCGACAATGTAATATGGTGCAAGATGTTCGAAATTCTGAGAAAAATGGGGGTACGCTGTAGGTGGTGACGGGTAATACACACTATGCATAAGAACCAAGAGAAAATTATAAGAGTGGACGATCAACAACGAAAGGTTTGGATTAAAAAGGGTGTAAAATAGGAATGTAGTCTTTCGCCCTTACGTTCAATCTGTACATCGAAGAAGCAATGATGGAAATAAAAGAAAGGTTCAGGAGTGGAATTAAAATTCAATGTGAAAGGGCATCAATGATACGATTCGCTGACGACATTGTTATCCTGTGTGAAAGTGAAGAAGAATTACATGATCTACTGAATGGAACGATTCTTGAACAGAATGTTGAGTGAAAGTAAACCGTACAAAGAGAAAAGTAATGAGAGGTAGCAGAAATGAGAACAGCGAGAAATATTAGGATTGATGTCCGCGAAGTAGATGAGGTTAAGGAATTCTGCTACTTAGGCAGCAAAACAACTCATGATGGACGGAGTACGGAGGACATCAAAAGGAGACATGCACTGGCAAAAAGGGCATTCCTGGCCAAGAGAAGTCTACTAGTATCAAACACAGGCCTTAATTTGAGGAATAAATTTCTGAGAATATACGTTTGGAACACAGCATTGTATGGTAGTGAAAGATGGACTGTGAGAAAATCGGAGCAGAGGAGAATCGAAGCATTTGAGATGCGGTGCTAAAGACTAATTTTCAAAATTAGGTGTTCTGGTAAGGCAAGGAACGAGGAGATTCTGTGCAGAATCGGGGAGGAAAGTAATATGTGGAAAACACTGACAGGAGAAGGAACTGGAGGGTAGGACACGTGTTAAGACCTCGGGGCCATGAACCAGAGGGAGCTTAAGAGGAAGACAGAGATTGGAATACATCCAGCAGATAATTGAGGACGTATGTTGCAAGTGCTACCCTGAGATGATGAGGCTGGCACAGGACAGTAACTCGTGGCGGGCTGCAAGACTAATGACTCAAAAACAAAGTTGTATAGCTGCACGGTTTCTTAAGACTGAAGTAGGGAGGAGTCTCACGAGTCATTGCTACTAGCAGGATGTCGAATCTTATATACATTTCACATGTATAGCACATCGCAGAGAATTAATCTGGGTCCTGCAATAAGCGTTTCCAATTAAAGCTGTGGAGCCGTACGTCGCGTAATTTGTCTCACGCCCCGAAATCGCCAAGAGTGTGTGGATTTCGGCAGCGATAGTTACTGTAATTTCAAGCGACTCTCCGGAAGCTGCGCCGCACGACCGAAAGAAACGTTTCGCATTTATTTTTGTTCTCTTCGTTATCGAAATATAGGAAGTCTTATCTGGTGATACTCTTTTTCTCTCATATTTTCAAATGAACAAGAATCGTGATTTACCAGAAGGATGAACATGGGATTGAAGTAATGCACTAGTAAGATTCTTGACACAGTATTACCCTGTCCTAAGCCCGTGGTGCTCTTCCTAAATTCAGTAAGGTAAATACCAAGAAGGCACCTTTGAAAAGGTTCTTGCACTGCACTGTCCTTGGCTCTAATGATGTCATAGTCGACGGGGAAAAGCTTAATTGTCCTTCCGTTTTATTATAACTAAAGTACAGCTACTCTCACATGTCTACATGCACATCTACATTCATACTCCGCAAGCTACCCAACGGTGTGTGGCGGAGGGCAGTTTACGTGCCACTGTCATTACCTCCCTTTTCTGTTCCAGTCGCGTATGGTTCGCGGGAAGAACGACTGTCTGAAAGCCTCCGTGCGCACTCTAATCTGTCTAATTTTCATTCGTGATCTCCACGGGAGGTATAAGTAGGGAGAAGCAGTATATTCGATACCTCATCCAGAATCGCACCCTCTCGAAACGGCGAGCAAGCTACACCGCAATGCAGAGCGCCTTTCTTGCAGAGTCTGCCACTTGAGTTTTCTAAAGATCTCCGTAACGCTATCACGCTTACCAAATAACCCTGTGACGAAACGCACCGCTCTTCTTTGGATCTTCTCTATCTCCTCCGTCAACCGGATCTGGTACGGATCCCACACTGATGAGCAATACTGAAATATAGGTCGAAGGAGTGTTTTGTAAGCCACCTCCTTTATTGACGGTCTACATTTTCTAAGGACTCTCCCAATGAAGCTCAACGTGGGACCCGCGTTACCAACAATTAATTTTATATGATCATTCCACTTCAAATCGTTCCGCACGCATACTCCCAGATATTTTACAGAAGTAACTGCTACCAGTGTTTGTTCCGCTATCATATACCCGAACAATAAAGGGTCCTTCTTTCTATGTATTCGCATTAAATTACATTGGTCTATGTTAAGGGTCAGTTGCCACTCCCTACACCAAGTGCCTATCCGCTGCAGATCTTCCTGCACTTCGCTACAATTTTCTAATGCTGCAACTTCTCTGTATACTACAGTATCATCCGCGAAAAGCCGCATGGAACTTCCGACACTATCTACGAGGTCATTTATATATATTGTGAAAAGCAATCGTCCCATAACACTCCCCTGTGGCACGCCAGAGGTTACTTTAACGTCTGTAGACGTCTCTCCATTGATAACATGCTGTGTTCTGTTTGCTAAAATCTCTTCAATCCAACCACACAGCTGGTCTGATATTCCATAGGCTCTTACTTAGTTTATCAGGCGATAGTGCGGAGCTGTATCTAACGACTTCCGGAAGTCTAGGAAAATAGCATCTACCTGGGAGCCTGTATCTAATAATTTCTAGCGAGTTGGGTCTCACACGATCGCTGTTTCCGGAATCCATGTTGATTCCTACAGAGTAGATTCTGGGTTTCCAAAAACGACATGATACTCGAGCAAAAAACATGTTCTAAAATTCTACAACAGATCGACGTCAGAGATATAGGTCAAGTGCTGTCCAGTGTGGACTGTAATTATCTTACAGCAGTGAAACGTGGCAGATATTTTAAAGCTTTACTGTGGATTCGATTTACGCTGGAAAAAATGTGCTCCAGTTTTGTCCACCACGTGCAAATGTGGCGCTGTGAATGCAAGAAAGACGCAAATAAATGTTTCCATGTGTAATGTATTAGAAACAGGACGCAAGCAGAAAAGGTCTAACAAGTGAGAAAGGCATAATTTTGATTCTATTATTAACCACCGCTAACAAAGTTCGTCCAGTGTGAGCACCGGAGACGGCGACGAGATTCTGTATCCGTAAAACGATGTGACCATCAGTTGCTTGCAGCAGTTCAGGTGAAATCTGAGCAACGTCTTCCTCTAGTCTGGTCTTCGGATCGGTTACAGACCGAACGTCTCCCTGACAAACACTTTCTTTTAGATATTGCCAGAGTCAAAAGTCACATGGTTTCAGATCTCTCAGGCAATACATCGGGAAAAGCTCTGGAGAGAACACGTTCGTAGAAGGTTTCGTTAATCTTATATTTCAATGGGCGAGCGACGTGTTTTGTTGCCCCACCTTGTATGAAGACAGTGCTTTCCACACGCTTGAACTCTTCCAAAGCAGAAATCACATGCTAACGTCACGGTACACGTCGCAGGTCCTCTGGGTAAACGGATCGAGAAAGAAGGTGCTTGTTAAACCACAACACAGTCACATACGGAGAGTGCATTGATTCTTCGGTCACTACACGCAGTTTAACGGTACTCCATATTCGGCAGTTCAGTATATTTACTGCACCCTATAGCGTAAAGTGTGCCTCGTCACTCCACAGAATATTGCCCGGTCACATATCGACAACTTTGATCCGTGCCAGAAACCGAAGAGCAAATTCAGAATGTTGTTGCGGATCGTTAAGTTTCAGCTGCTCCATTGTCTGGACCTTGTCCGGGTACCAGTGTGAAATAGACTACAAAACTTGCCGTTCTGTTGACCGTGGGTTGGACAGTTCTCCTGACACTACATTAGCACTAGCATTACCAGCGGTAAGTGCTGCATGGTCAGTTACAGCAACTGCAAACTCGTCAGTAACTTCCACCAGTATAGGATGCTATCCTCTCCTAGGTGCTACGCCAAGCTCACCTGTGATTTCTAATTTCATTATTATCTTCTTGCAACCATTGAATGACGTCGAGCCTCTCCTCAGACATTTCAGTCGGCGATACTCTCTCAATTTAACACTATAATTGCTGCGATTCACGTAAAACAGCTCCACTAACAGTGCACGGTCTCTCTTCCCGATAGCCATACTGGCCACTTACGATATGGCTTGTCAGATGACAGCATGGATGTCATACCCTCAAGCAAACACCTGTACTGCGCCAGATTTGCCCCTGGTGGCCTCAGTTCGAACTACGTTTTTCCGTCGTAAATCAGCTCCTCATTAACTTATGCCGAGTTTCACTGCCATACTATAACTGCAGCCCGCTCTGGACATTCGTCAATAGGTCCACTTTAATTATAACACAAGGTACTTCCATTTCCGATCACAGCAACTTTCGGTGGAATTTTTTTAAATTTTTTTACCGTTCTTTCTGTTTCTGGTTTGAGCATCGCTTTGTACTCAGATTCATAGAATGCGTGGGCCTTCTAATTACGACATGAGCTTTTATATCATGTACATAAAATCGAAATCCTGTTTGCCCACCTCCTCGATATTTAGCCGCTGAAAACTTTCCTGCTCAGTCTCATAGAAGTACGCACATTATTTTCCAGTTCGCTTATCTGAGAAATAGACCTAATAAGATTGATCTGTTTGTAACAGGGAAACTTTTCCGTTTTGCAATAACAAGTAATCAAAAGAGCTGCAGTGTAGGAAGACAACATCATGAAAATAAGCCCTTGCTTCTTTCTTTCCAAACGTAATTGCTTGGGTGTCGAATGGTCCGCAAGAAGTTAGCGATAGCTTATATCGACATCAACTGCTAGACCGGATTTTCTACTTTCTCTGAGTAACTTAAATTACTTCTCAGAAGTTGCCAATAACATCAGCTTCAATCCCATCTCCTGAAGGACTCAATCTGTTACACTGTTGCAACGAGGGAAACGGCTATCAGTTGTCGTCGGCTTGTTGCAGAATCTAATTTCCCAGAAGTCACAGATGATATATTTGCACTGCAGCTACAGAATTAACCAACCGACAGCGAACAGTTGTTTTTCTCTGTTTAGCTTACGTCTCAGTAAGGTGTGTCTGATCGGAAAGGACCCTGTAATACGAGATACTGTCGCGTGGTGTTGAGTAAAACATTTTGTATTCATAATCCTTTCTTTTTGTTTCGGCTTAACAGAATGACAATATCTTGAAAAAAATCTTTAACTTAACCACGCAACAGTTACATACACACTACTCCGCCAGCTCAAATACTCTGAAAGAATCATCTGTAAACCATATTCTACTTATTAAGATCTCAGTTTTCACCAGCGGAAAGAAAGTATTGAAACGTCCCCTTAGAACAATTTATACACGACTGTGCTTAAGCTGACACACAATATTTTTAGCGCAACGCAATCTGACTTCCAAAAATCCCTACGAAAGAATGGCCCTGACTAACATTAACCTATACGTTTCACAAATCACTTATCTCACAAAAATCTTCGTTACTCAAGCTACTGCAATACAGCGAGCGCCACTGCTGCCAACTAAATAAAAGATTCAAACTACTGAAGGCGCTAACTACTGATAAGCAGTCAGCAAATGAAAGATTTTAATAGAGAACAAACAATGTATTTACCTTAATAGTCATAATATATATATCAGTTCATGACACCAATTCTTACAAATTTCAAAACTCCGCCATCTCTCTCCCCACGTCTACCACTGCTGGCGGCTCACCTCCAACTGCACAACGCTACGCGCTGTTAGCATCCAGCTGCCGCTGCTCAACACTACAATGGCAGACAACAATGCAAACTAAACACAGACTGCGCACAGCACAGCCAGTGATTTTTCATACAGAGCGCTACGTGGCGGCGGTGTTACCAACAAAAAAACCTAAACAGCCTACTTACAGTATTACTTAATGACGGTATACGCTAAGGTGACAAAAGTCACGCTATAACGATATATACACACACATGTGGCGGTAGTATCATGTAGACAAGGTATAACTGGGCAGTGCATTGCTGAACTGTCGTTTCTACTCAGGTGATTACTGTGAAAAGATATCTGACGTTGCTATGACCGCACGACGGGAATTAACATACTTTCAACATGGAATTGTAGTTGAGGCTAGACGCATGAGACATTCCATTTCGTTACAGAATGCAATGTTCCGAGGCCCACAGTGTCAAGAGTGTGCCGAGAATAACAAATTTGAACAATTTGAGCTAATAACAAATTTCAAGCATTATCTCTCAACATGGGCAAGCCCTTGGCCGACAGCTGTCACTTAACCACCAAGAGCAGCGGCATTGGCTCTGAGCACTACGGGACTTAACATCTGAGGTCATCAGTCCCCTAGAACTTAGAAATACTTTAACCTAACTAACCTAAGGACACCACACACATCCATGCCCGAGGCAGGATTCAAACCAGCGACCGTAGCGGTCACGCGGTTCCAGATTGAAGCGCCTAGAACAGCTCGGCCACAACGGCAGCGGCATTGGCATAAAGTTGTCAGCGCTAACAGACAAGCAACACTGCGTGAAATAGCCGGAGAAATCAATGTGAAGCGTGCGACTAACATATCTGTTAGGACGGTGCGGGGACATTTGGAGTTAATGGGCTGTGGCAGTAGACGACGGACGCGAGTGCCTTAGCTAACAGCACGATATCGCATGCAGCGCCTGTTCTGGGCTCGTCACCGTTCCGATTGGACCCTGGAAGACTGGAAAAGAGCTGATGGTAGGGTTCGAGTGTAGTGCAGACACCACGAAGCCATGGATCCAAGTTTTCAACAAGGCAGTGTACAACCTGTGGTGGGTCCACAATGGTGTGGATTGTGTTTACATGGAATGATATTGGCCTAATGGTACTAACTGAACCGATCTTTGACTGCAAATGGTTATGTTCAGCTACTTGGAGACCATTTGCAGCCAATCATGGGCTTCATGTTCCCAAACGAGGATTGAAACAATGGATGACAATGCGCCATGTCAGAATATTCTCGACAATTAGACGAATGATTTATCGACCCGACAAGAATCCCATCGAACACCTGCGTGACACAATCAAGAGGTCAGTTAGTGCACAAAATTCTGCAATGGCAACACTTACGTAATTATAGACAGCTATACATTCAGCATGGCTCAGTATTTCGGCAGAGAACTTCCAACTATTTGTTGAGTCCATGCCACGATGTGTTACTGTACTAAACCAGGCAAAAGGTGGTCCGGCACGGTCCTTTGACTCATTCATTTCGACAAAGGATTTGTTCAGATGAGCTATGTAACATTTAGCTTCTAACTAACTGAGTATGACCGGCTGTGTCCACTGCCTGTAAGGATGCTGCTTACGTCACTCGGTACTGGCGCAATTGAAACACCCGACTTTTCATCGTTAGTGCCTCCAACTGCTTGTTCAGTAATAACACCTGAGAGACAAGAAATCGCAGATGCCCTTCCCAATTGGAATTATCTTTTAATATGATTTTTGTTTCTATTACAGAGCACAGTCTCGATAACACGCTAAAAAAATTACACTTATTATCTTGAAAATCTGTACAGCTTCCTGTATCTGTCACTGGAACGTGGTGCTGAAATTTCTAATGGGCAGCTTATCCCTAAATAGTAGATAACGTACTTTTATGATAAATCTGTAACAAATTTTAAAGAAAAATGTCGTAAAAGATGATGGTTTAATCATAATATACATGTTCTGTGAAAATTTCATGTTTGTAACTTCATATCTCGCTTTACTCAGAATTATTTACGTAAACTGAGAAAGGAATCATAGCTGAACACAGGATCCAATTGTTGTTTACATACAGGGCCAATATATTTTATAACTTACAGAATTTTAAGTGGTCTGAGGTTTCAGATGCGTTATTGCACAATCATTAACTGCACACACGTCAAGTTGGATCTCGCGCTTGGTGCACGATAGGAAAACAGGGTAGGGAATCGCATTATTCGCTACTGCTTAGAGCTTTCTTGCACACGTAGTAAGCGAGCATTATTACTTGCTTTGCCACAGTACGCAGCAGAATGGCC
Source organism: Schistocerca gregaria (assembly GCF_023897955.1). Taxonomy (NCBI): domain Eukaryota; kingdom Metazoa; phylum Arthropoda; class Insecta; order Orthoptera; family Acrididae; genus Schistocerca; species Schistocerca gregaria. The sequence goes on along the minus strand of NC_064921.1, from coordinate 128,460,079 downwards.
TAACTCCCGAAGGACGATTCAGAAAGAATTTCAAAAAGGAAAATTAGGGTTTAACGTCATGTCCATGACGATATCATTGTTGATAGAACTCAAGTTATGATAGGAGAAAAGCCAGGAATGCTGTCCGCCGCGAGCGTTTCATAGGAACCGTCCCAGTTTTCTCCTTGATCATCTTTAGGGAAACTAAATCTAAATATTCTGAGTGTGGTGTGAATCCAGCTTAAATACTACGTCGCCTCACTCAGTAAACGTAACATTGCAGACAAAAATATTTTAGATTACTTTTGTTGGCTAATAGCTCGGCAGCCACACGTCCCTTTTCGTTCCCATATTTTGCTGCTGTGTCTTATTGCAACGCATTTAGGAGCTACAAGTCCCTTTTCAAGGATCACACTGAATTCTTCTGTGCGTTACGTCTACTTCAATTAGCTAACAGTTTTCCCGTCAGATATGGTTTTCGCTTAGAACTAACAATTATGTTATTTATTTACGGCTAGGTGATGAACTGAATCAAATGTAACACCAAAAAAATGTACATGTTGTCATTTAAGATGAAGTTGTGTCTCCGACGAGCGTGCAAGTATGACAAGTGGCGTACGGCTATGCTAACGTGTACGTTACAGTCATGGCAAGCCACTGACGAAGTATCTGTTACTAATTAATAAACATTTTGATTGAAACATTTTCAGTTGTGTTTTATAGTCTTCACTTTAATGTTGAACTGATATTCACATTATTTACAATTTGAGTGCTTCATAAAATTTCGCAGTTACTAATCTCAATTCTGTCGTATATAATGAATATATTATCAATGTAAATAACATTGTACTAAAATTTTATTTTAAAAAAATGAGTGGTTAAGAATCAGCGACAAGAAGTGATGAGTAGTGCAGCTAACTCCTACAGTCAGAAGTTCCCATACTTTGTAAACAACTGAGGCGATATAGTTGCTTAACGTTTACATAACTTCTGTTATTTCATAAGTCACTCACAGAATTAATGGTGCCACAAACTTCACTCGGCTATATCCCATCTGTCTATGCCGTATAAAACAATGTCCTGACTGACTGATACATTACCTTCCAGTCCAAACTGTTGAGAATATAAATTTTAAATTTGGAGAGGGCGTTCGTCTTATACTGTAGGCATCGTTTAACAAGGAACTGTTCGAAATTCCAGTCCTAAGGGAGTGAAATAGGGGATGAAAGGGTTTTTTTTTGAAAATGTGCCCCTATTAAGGCAGATTTAAAGCTAGGCCTACGGAAACTGGTATTTGGTTTCTCAGTCAGAAATAGAAAAAGAACACCTGTTTCAGCACTTTTGGAAATTCAACCCCTAAGGGGATGAGATAGTGGAAGGAAGTTTTTTTTTTTAAAGTCAATCGTTATTAAAGAAGTACTAAAGTATTTTTAAAACTGTGTCTATGAAAATTGGTCTTTGGCTTCTCCGTCAGAAAGAGAAAAATACCCGTTCCACTGTTTTTGAAAATTCAACTCCTAAGGAAGTGAAATGGGGGATGATATTTTTAAGGAAATATTTCGTTACTTTTAAAAAAAATTAAGTTAAATCTATGAAAATTGGTATTTCGCTTCTCAGTTAGATATAAAGAAATTTGTGTTAGATGAAAGTTTCTATGAAAATATCACCAAAAGAATGCAAAAGTCATGGTAAACCGCAACCTTGTACTCCATCTACCAGAATCGCTATTTGATGAGAAGTACATCAGGGAAGATCATGTTTCCATGCTCTCAGTTAAAGTGAAAAGTTTAGAAGGTATTGCAATTTTTCAACAACTTAAAAAAATCAGTTAAAGACAAATGTAAAAAATAAAAAGCTATGCTGACCATACGCTCCACGTGAGCGAATCAGCGGGCACTAAGCTATGTATTATATATTTCATCGTGACACACTACACTGAATACACCACCCAGTCGGACACTAGCACGAGTCGGGTTTTTGTGGTCTTTGGTTGTAATGACTGCCTGCCAATTTACACAATCAAAGGCCTTTGAGAGATAACAAAAAATACTAATGGGTGATGTCCGGTAATTCAGAGCATTTAGTATTTGATCAGTGAAAGCGTATATAGCATTTTCTGTTGAAAAGCCTTTCTGAAAACCAAACTGACATTTTGTTAGTACTTTATTTTTACAAATATGGGAGGCTACTCTTGAATACATTACTTTCTCAAAAATTTTTGATAGAGCTGTCAGAAGAGAGATTGGGCGATAGTTGTTGACATCCGAAGTATCCCCCTTTTTATGCAATGGTTTTACAATGGCATATTTCAGTCTATCGGGGAAAACACCCTGCTCCAAAGAGCTATTACATACGTGGCTGAGAACCCTACTTATCTGTGGGGAAAAAGCCACAACCACCAGCAGTTCTCTCGTATCACAGAAGTTCTGCTGCCAACTTGTGAAATTAGCACTCCTGTAACACAGGGTACTGCGGGGAAAGAGCTTAGCCACAGTTTAGAGGCTGTTTTAAAAATATTTCATTCTGGAAAGTAAACTGTCGAATCTCAACAGGATTCTTATCTACTCCTCAAGACATCGCCTTCCGGTACGTGGCGGAGGTTACTTCTGTGACTCCCCTTTCTTATATGAATTGCGAATAGTTCGTGTGTCTGCTCATGATGGCTAATTTCTTTCAGTTTTCCCATCATGGTCATTTCGCGAGTAATGTGACTGAGTGATATGTTGCTTCGCTCACGTCTCTTTTTTAACTACTGTCACTGGATTTTGATGAGCATATGCATAATAGTATCGAGATAAGTACTTGAACACAAAGTACTCAAACTGATTTCTCTCATCTCTTCTTTTAATCCTAACCGGCGCCTTGCCCAGAATGACAAGCTGTACTCAAGAAGCTGTCGCAGAAGGGTTTGTTATGAGATACCACCTTTGTCAGAGAACTGTCTTACTTTGAATTCTTTTTGTTATTTACCTATTCTACAGGGTTATTCGTACGTACCTCCGGTGTTTCCGAAGATCGCTGCTCGAAACCTACAAGGTAAGTGAAAATACACACATATCAGTGGAGAGAGAGCAGCTCTACAAGTTGTGAACTCTCATTACAGGTGTTCAATTTGTTCAGCGTTTGTGATACAGCAAACGTCAATACGTGAGGGACAGTCACTGAACCCGCTGTTACCAGCCCGGGAAGGCTCAACGAGATCAGGTGCTTTAGAGATCTGTTCATCTGCAGGCGCGAAGTGATTCGATCCGACAAGTAGGAGCGGATGATTTCCCTACGTGTTCTCACACACCTGCGTCCTAGAGCTGTGCTTTTTGTGACTACGCCATGCCGCGTATTGCGTTTCGAAGCTCGCATTCCCTGATGTGTGTCATTTTTCTGCATACCTTGTAATTTTCGAGCAGTCGCGTTCTGAAGCTCCGTAAGTACTTACGAATAACGTCCTACAATCAGTTTTTTGTAGTCGTTCCATTTTAGGTTACTTCGGACATCAATCAGTGATATTGTACGGCTGAGTGTGTTGGTGGCAAGCCATTTAACGGAATAATAATAGTGGGTCTTCCCGTTAATTTATACGTAACACATTATACTTACTTACACTGTCAGCACACATGGCTGTATACCTCTATTGTTTTTCTGTTGATCCGAGTTTCTTACACGTAACAGCGTCAGCCATGCAAACTATCACGGAACTTCCGGCGCTGTCGACTCTTTACGATTTTTCCATTCTTGTCCGCAGCCTGTAAGTGTTCTTTAAGGACGTCATTATTCCGCTTACGGCCGTAGGTTTTCTTATGTTCTTCAATAAAAAATGTCCTAATGGGATTTAAGGTAAAACGACGTCTTTCAAAAACTATTCATATTCCTCGCTATCAGTAAAGTCCTTACGACACTACGTTGGGATACTTCTATAATAGTTCTACATCTGTCGATTTTGCACCGCTAATAACATGTTCAATACTATTCGTGAGGATGCCGTCAGTCAGATCACAGAGCTGGTCTGATGTCTCGTAAGAGTAAGATCATCTTTTTTTCACAAGGCAACAGTGAGGAACCGTAGCGAACGCCCTCCCGAAGTTAAGGAACAAGCCTTCGACCTGAGTGTGGATATTTTCTGTTTTATGGATCTCATGCTTATGTCAGTGTTAAAATCAGTTTCAGTCGAAACATTTCCCGTATTACTGTAACATGGAACTTATTCATCATATTTAACATAATTATGTGTAAGTAAAGGATAATAACGACAATAACTGTACAATGAATGATCGGAATTGGTAATTTTTTTAGGTCACCGTTCCACCAGTGTTGTGACTGACCTGATGCGCCTAGACTTCCACCTGAGCTTACCTTTTCATCCAAGAGTAACACTGATACCCGATGTCCTTAATTATTTTTCGGGTATCTTCCGATCTATGAGTAAGCTATGGATTTTAAATCCTATTGTTCCTTCTAGCACCGTGCAAGCTATTTCTCAACGCATGTCGCTACTCCTAACTATATTTCAAGGTAACTTTTCGACGTATTGCTTTCAGCATGGATTCTGAGAGGAATCACTCATAATGTCCAGCTTGTTCCTGTAACAAGACATCTGAAACGCTTCCAGTTTCTTGAATTATACTTTGCCACAATCTAAATTAACAACACATATATTTTCGAAAAAACTTCTTTATCAAGTCAAGGCCAGTGTGTGATACATACATACTTCTTTGGGCGAGAAACGCATTCTTTGTTTGTGCCTGCGTCCTATCTCCTTTTTTCGTGCATCTTGCGTTGTTTTGATTCCAGGGTAACAGGATTTCCTTACTATGGGCACCACATCGACTCCAGTTTCGATATTGAAATTGTTAATTTTAGTTATAAAGTTTCTTAATACGTTTGTCTTTATTTGGTCCGCTCTCAATCCGAAGTCTGTGCTTAACAAATCAGTCACTAATAATGTGTAGCTATTAATCTGGCGTCCATGTTCCATAAAATCAACCCAGTATGTCGAGTGCAGTGCGCGATTTCGTGTCTTTTGACTGCTTCTTTACAGCGCATCGTCCATAGAGTTCTGAACTGTATAAGACATTTAGCTCGCAGCTGGCGACTGGGGAATGATTATATTGGCATCATGTTATTGCTATCAGTTACTTTCTAAACGAGATACCGCTAGCTGTTTGGCCTAAGGCAACTGTTTGAAGTCGTACCAAAAGCAGATGGCGTATACAACTTTCAGCACGGGACAAACTTGGGGAATCCAGCCAAGCCACAAAAATGAGGTTATCGACCGGCGCGCTCTTAAGTTTGCAGGTATATATGGTTTCGTTACTCTGGGTATCGTATTTTTCATTTGTTTTCGCGATGCGGTATAAGTGTCGACCCGTTGCTTTCAGTTTGTTCATTTATATTTTCTAGAAGCCTCTTTTATTGGAATTACAGATGTTTCGACTGGAACTACAGATGTTTCGTTCTCTCTTATCCAAGTCTATTTTAGGGTTCCGTGCTTCATTGGGTCAAAACAGAACCCAAGAAATCATTTTGTTCCCCGTCTGTCTGTCCGTCACTTTCGACACTTTTTTTTTTTTCAGGAACGGGTGGACGTATCAAGATGAAATCTATATCGCATACTAAGGTCTATGGTCCCTTGCTGGTGTAAAAATGTTAACCTCCTAAATCAATGCAATCAAATTGTAGACTATTTATGTCACGTATTTTGTTACTCGCAAAATCACTCATTAAAACGTAGAACCTAGAATCATAAAATTTGGAGGAAGGAAGGTTTCATAGTGCACGTAAGGGGAAAAAATTGGAAATATGTTAACCTGTAGTTGTACCACACGAAAAAAAATTTCTAGTGTCGTTTGTTACGAGCCTTCAGATTTAAAATTAAAACATTCTCGGAAGATTTGGAATTATTGGGGCCAATATCTTGCAAGTATCAAAGTCGATAATAGGGAAAAACGGTCGAGATACTCGATTCCTGAGAAGGATGAACTGTCTACGTACATAATTAAGTTTGTACGTAACCCTCAGAGGACATCTATTCACACTTGGGCAATGCTTTTTTTTTGTTTTATGCCTTTATTTTTGTCGAAGTGTAAACTTTATGCAACAGAACTAATTATTTTAACCTTGAATCACAAAATATCTGTGGCTCTTGCTGAGTTAGAGTAGAATAGTACATTGGGCAGAAGCCGGTTGGATGATGAAGTTGTCACTGGAAGTAACTTATTGTGAAGAACAGAAATTAATGTGTGTGTTGAAAACGTAATTACACACTGTGTTTACTATCTGAATATGTAATATTTACTCAGCATGACGTATATGAATTCAGAAAATAGCTCGAGTTACCTGAGTGTGGAGTTCAACAACTGACTCCAATGAAGTATCATGAGCAGAAAGATAAACCACGTAATTGAGAATTGCGTGGCACTTCCCGATCGCAATTAGTACTTAGAACGTGCCTAATATTCGTCAGATTCGAATCAAGTGCACAAGAAATAGAGAAATTATACATGATTAGGTGAGAAAGAGTATGTTTACAACTCCCACGCAGTGAGCGTTTTCTGTGAATGGTGCAGTCAGCAGAGAGGACCGACTGACTCACTTAGTCTCCCAGTCAGCGTCCGTGGCGATGACGGACCAGTTGCCGGTGTAGGGGTCTTTCTTCTCCACAGCCAGGTACGAGCCCCCATGCTGCAAGTTGTTGCGCGGGTTCCCCGCCACCTGTGGAATGAAAACGAACTGTCGTCACAAGAAGAAAACCAGCAAGCGGCGCAAAATATTTATAAACGTAACTTACTTTCTGAGCTGTGACGCTCAAGTTCGTTACAATCCAGACAGTTGTATTTGCTCTTCCTGTTGTTGTATTCGCCCACCATGCAGTTCATGAACAACTGCTTTTCCAGTTATTTATTGTATATTATTTATTAAGTAAGAAAAAGCAAAGTTATGTCGACTAGACAGCAAATTCCATCAGTTAAGATTGTAGACTGCATATCAACTAACACAATTTCTTTAAACATATTGGATGCTGAAGAAAGTGAAGCACGCAGAAGACATGGTCAGATAGTGCGAATTCATTCATGTACACACCTTCTGCCAATATGTAAATGATTGAAGTTGCAATCCTCTGTGACGGGCAGAACGGCCAACAGGTTGCATTATGTTTGTGTCCAAGATGCTACTCCAGGCAGTTGTAAAATGAATGTTCGCAACGGAAAATAATAAACGCTAAAACGAAGATTTGGCCGTGTCTGACTACCCCCTGAAGCAGATCTTAGGATGTCTTAATTCTACAAATTACAATATAAACATAAATGAATGATGAAGGCAACTAATCCTACAAAATGATAAACGTTGTTCCTGCTTATATACACTCCTGGAAATGGAAAAATGAACACATTGACACCGGTGTGTCAGACCCACCATACTTGCTCCGGACACTGCGAGGGGGCTGTACAAGCAATGATCACACGCACGGCACAGCGGACACACCAGGAACCGCGGTGTTCGCCGTCGAATGGCGCTAGCTGCGCAGCATTTGTGCACCGCCGCCGACAGTGTCAGCCAGTTTGCCGTGGCATACGGAGCTCCATCGCAGTCTTTAACGCTGGTAGCATGCCGCGACAGCGTGGACGTGAACCGTATGTGCAGTTGACGGACTTTGAGCGAGGGTGTATAGTGGGCATGCGGGAGGCCGGGTGGGCGTACCGCCGAATTGCTCAACACGTGGGGCGTGAGGTCTCCACAGTACATCGATGTTGTCGCCAGTGGTCGGCGGAACGTGCACGTGCCCGTCGACCTGGGACCGGACCGCAGCGACGCACATCAGCGACGCCAAGACCGTCGGATCCTACGCAGTGCCGTAGGGGACCGCACCGCCACTTCCCAGCAAATTAGGGACACTGTTGCTCCTGGGGTATCGGCGAGGACCATTCGCAACCGTCTCCATGAAGCTGGGGTACGGTCCCGCACACCGTCAGGCCGTCTTCCGCTCACGCCCCAACATCGTGCAGCCCGCCTCCAGTGGTGTCGTGACAGGCGTGAATGGAGGGACGAATGGAGACGTGTCGTCTTCAGCGATGAGAGTCGCTTCTGCCTAGGTGCCAATGATGGTCGTATGCGTGTTTGGCGCCGTGCAGGTGAGCGCCACAATCAGGACTGCATACGACCGAGGCACACAGGGCCAACACCCGGCATCATGGTGTAGGGAGCGATCTCCTACTATGGCCGTACACCTCTGGTGATCGTCGAGGGGACACTGAATAGTGCACGGTACATCCAAACCGTCATCGAACCCACCGTTCTACCATTCCTAGACCGGCAAGGGAACTTGCTGTTCCAACAGGACAGTGCACGTCCGCATGTATACCGTGCCACCCAACGTGCTCTAGAAGGTGTAAGTCAACTACCCTGGCCAGCAAGATCTCCGGATCTGTCCCCCATTGAGCATGTTTGGGACTTGATGAAGCGTCGTCTCACGCGGTCTGCACGTCCAGCACGAACACTGGTCCAACTGAGGCGCCAGGTGGAAATGGCATGGCAAGCCGTTCCACAGGACTACATCCAGCATCTCTACGATCGTCTCCATGGGAGAATAGCAGCCTGCATTGCTGCGAAAGGTGGATATACACTGTACTAGTGCCGACATTGTGCATGCTCTGTTGCCTGTGTCTATGTGCCTGTAGTTCTGTCAGTGTGATCATGTGATGTATCTGACCCCAGGAATGTGTCAATAAAGTTTCCCCTTCCTGGACAATGAACTCACGGTGTTCTTATTTCAATTTCCAGGAGTGTATTTATTGTAGATTAAAACAATCTTTATATCACAAAGTTTACATTTCCTAAGTAAAATTACTAGCCAATTGCCCAACTGTGTCCCTTATTATGACTGCGCCATCTAATATCAATAACGCGAAATGACTGACATCATCCACGTACCAAACACTAGAAGACACTACTTTCAAAGATGATCTACGGTGGTGTGGAGCCTCAGTGGAAATAAGCTAACGTGATCACAGCTGTTTAGCTTTTATAGCCCTAATAAGCCGAAGCAATTTGCGATATCACCGTATGTACTGCGTCCGGTGCATCGAAGTGCGACGATGGAAGAACTCCAGCCACATATAAACTCTTTCAAACACTAGAACGGCAGAAGGCGGTCGTCTGACTAATATACTCCAGTACTGTCTTCTCCTCTCTGTGCTTTACAGACGAGAAACGCGAACTCGCAGCCACAAGGACGGAGTTCCGATAACATCTCAACGTCACAATAAACAGAGAAAGTGCTCGCAATTACTGAACGCTGCGTACTCAACGACGACTTCCAACCCGAAGGTGAAGTCAAGGATCGTATAGGTTCGCAACAGTACAGTGCCTGACTGTTCTATCTATAAACTCTACTGAGAGCAAAGACAGCAAGTCCGTCTGTGCCATAAAGCAGATATCGAGCGACTGTCACACACGGACGCTCACAACGGAAGACCGCGTCTCTCCACCGCTGGCCACCCACCAAGGCTCGGCTATCCACCCTTCTAATTCCAAAAACAAATCATATTCCCGAAACCACAAAATATTCTCCCTTTCTACAGATTCTTCCGAACGCCGAACAACCATATTTTAGTCTTTTGTCGTCTGTCACGGAAGTTTGCGAGGAAAAAATCTATACTCGCACAATGGTTCCCTTCAGAGTAAAAATCCTTGGAAATAACCAAGCCTGTGTTGTTTCCGAGACGACGCTTCCTCGTTCCTCTCAGTTGCGTCCAAGATTTTCGTAGTTTCGGAAGTGTAATCCTTCCCGTCCGGCTACAATAATGGCCAGTAGCGACTCTATTGTGCCCCAGTGTTCAGGTCTCCCAACGTTCGTCTCCTACTTCCTGTGTATAAGCAGGACCAAGACACCTGTGTGGGCCTTCCACCCAGGGCTTGAGTTCCGCCTGCCGTTTCATTTCCACTGTCGCTCCAACCTCTGCTGGTATGATACTAAAGACACTCCGTCACCTTTCATGCAATAAGCGTTAACGATTATTTACAAGTTGTACATGACAATTTCAGTCTCCTTTATATATGCATATATACGATGTACAACCTATAACATGATACCTAATTGTGTTTGTAGATCATGGAAAAGTATGTGGATGGGTGCTTGTAAAAATTATAGCCACCTTACACGTGTGTATAGTGTTGTTACCAACCTGGTAGGGTATACAAGGGGCGTAAACGGAGTCAGATAATGTTTGATCACTATGAAGGACACGGAAATGCCACGTACACACATGAGACATCGTTATCAACATCTGGCAGAGTTTGAAACGGGCCTCTTTGTGGTTCTCCATTTGGCCAGATGATCGAATCGTGCACCACCCAGACGAGCTCCACGGGAACGTGAGAGTAGTTATATTGGTCGTCAAGGTTATGGTCGATCACATCTGACCACCACGATGAAGGATCACCGTACTGTGCAATAAGCACAACTCATTCGCATCTGAGCCTGGAATTAGAGCGCAAGTAATGGACTCCATGCAACACTGGTCGAGGGGTAGCAGCTGCCAGACTAGGGAATTACCGTCCCATGCGTAGGCTCCCACTAACACCACAACACGAACAGCAGGTTCTGGAGTGGTGCCGTAACCGGGAAGCATGGACTGCTACTGTTTTCACTGCGTACAGTGATCAATCCCGGTTATGCCATGGATAGTACGGCAGCAACCTGAGAGAGAGATCCAACTTTTCCAATTTTTGGAGAGCACAGTAGTGTTACTATTAACATCATAATGTGGGCAGACATTGGGTCATGGTCGCTTGTGATAGAGAGATCCTGATAGCACAACAGTTGGTGATGGACGCCCTGCGCAGTCAGGTGTTAGCCTCATAGGACAGTTTCGTAATAATCATCTTGATGTTGAAGCTCTTTTGTCTGTGTTGGCTTTGACAATAACATACATTTTTGAGTCAGGTCCGCCTTTAGCGAAACACAGTTTTGTTTTTTGTCCCAGATATGTTTCATTGCAGTTGCAGTGTCATCAGTGATTTTTTTATTGTTATCGCTGTTAAACATAAGGAATGTTCTTTACCGTTCAAATACATACAAATATTAGTTTCTAAATCGCGATTATAGGGTTTTGAGGAGCACATAAAATTGTGTATTCATACCTTCATACCACATGGTGTGGTTTCTCTGCTGTACTAAGTTTTTATAGTGTCTGTTTCTCTATACGGTTTGTCAACTGCAACTATATACAACTTAATGTAGGCAAAACATTTACGCAAAAATTACGATTTCTAAACTGTCATGGCTATGCCTGAATTAATAATTTATGTGAAAGGGTGTGCGTGTGTGTGTGTGCGTGTGCGTGTGCGTGTGTGTAAAGAAAGAGGGAGAGAGAGAGTGTGAGAGAGTGAGAGAGACAGAGAGAGAGAGAGAGAGAGAGAGAGAGAGAGAGAGAGACAGAGACAGAGAGAGACAGACTGAGAGAGAGAGAGAGAGAGAGAGAGAGAGAGAGAGAGAGAGAGAGAGTGAGAGAGATTAGGTTTGAGGATTTATCATTATAATTATATATATTTATTTATTTTTAGTTTTATGTAACAGCTGTCACTCGACACTTGCTGAACGCCATAAGGACAATAAACATATCGTGACAGAAATCAACACTGGTATGAAAATTCCCAAATGCAGCAACAGCCCCCCAAAAAAACTAATAATTGAAGAAAATTATCAAATACAAAAAGCCATAGTTGAAGGATAGCAAGTAATAAATGAATACACAGCTCTCTGCAATGAAACTCTGTTCTCTGGCCTCAAAGAATTAGTAGATAATACCAACCTATAGAACTGCTGCCCCCCCCCCCCCCCCGCCCACACATGCACACAGAGACACATACATACATATACACACATAAAACAAAACAAAAAATATACATATATAATGATAAATCCTCAAATCTACTCTCTCTCTCTCCCACTTTCTTTACACACACGTACACGACCTTTCACATAAATTTTTAATCTCAGACATAGCCACAACAGTTTAAAAATCGTAATTTTTGCGTAAATGTTTTGCCTACAGTAAGTTGTATATAGTTGCAGGTGACAAAGTGTAAACAGCAACAGACATTATAAAAACTTAATACAGCAGGAAAACCACACCACGTGGTAAGGGGGTATGAATACACAATTTTATGTGCTCCTCAAAAACCATTAATTACGATTTAGAACTAATATTTGTATATATTTAAACAGTAAAGAGCATTCCTTATGTTTAACAGCCATAACAATAAAAAAAATCCACTGTTGATTCTGCAACTGCAGTGACACATATCTGGGACAAAAAACAAAGTTGGGTTTCGTAATGCTATTTTATAACATAACACACGGAATATGTCTCTATAAACTGTCTACGTGGTCCTGACGTACTCCTGTGGCCATCCAGACCCCACATCTGCCCCTGATGTAACAAGTGTGGGATCATCTCGGTCGTCAGCTCTGTCCAAGTGACAGTAGCCATGATATCAAGAACCAATTAAAACAACTGTGTACCAACTTGTCTCAAAAGTGGATACAATGGCTTTATGACGCCTTCCCCGAAGAAATTAGCACATGCATCCAAGCAGGTGCAATGCAGTAGTAATAAGAGGGCTTATACTACCAAATTCTTTGGAAATTTGACTCTACATTGTAATGATTTAAATAAGATCATGAAAGTTTCATTTCGTTTCCAACTCTCCTACTTCCTTTTTATGTCATTGTATTTCTACAGTTTCAAAGTGTACCAGAAAGCCGTACAGCTAACAAATAAGGCACACAATCTTACGGAATTCCAATGTTTAGCACCGAAAAGTTGGCCAATATTTGTTTGCTCTGGATATCAACGGTGTTCAGTCCTACGGTCGTTGAATCACAAATAGGAAAATGATGAAAATGGCCTTCTTCGCGTAATGAGAAGAGTATGGGGTGGCGAGGAAGGCTTCTGGAAAAAAAATATCTGACAGAGATCCTTGTGACAATCTTTATACGCGGTCATTTACGTCTGCTGCAGCATGTTTAACCTCGTAACTGCACCAGTAGCGTTAGTTGTACTCCGTCTTCAACTACTCAACAAAATGAAACAGTAGCTTATCCCTGCACAGCGAAAGTTAAAATAACTTACGAGAATGCACCTAGCGTGCTCAGCAGTCGTCGATGCTTCAACGGATGATCAAGGCGTGACAGAAACGAGAGATATCTGTATACGAAGCGTTTAGTACGCGGGGAGCAGGATGAACGCAAATGACAGCGTACGCAGAAACACATACGGGGTAAAGAGCTAGCGCAATAAATTTTCTGCCTAAATTCTCCTTGGGATCATGCCCTCTGTCCCTCGTTAAAAAACATACTTGTCACTAATTCCTCAGTTTGAATTCCTACAGTGGTCTTTCTTGGTTGAGTCTAGGAGCTAGTTGATTATTGCCTGTGATGCCTTTCTGAATACTCTTTCTTTCTGTTTTGACAACTTCGAAGTCCCATCCACGTAGGGTTTAAGACACCTCCGCTTTGTTGATATTCTTCCTTAAGCTTAGTGTGGTGTTCGCCTAAGGAAAAATTGCGGGTGTTATTTGAGTATCAGCATAAAAGGGAAAGTCACATACTGACTTGGTCAAGTTCCTAGTGGGATGGTTTCCCATTGCCTTCCTCCAACACTTTTTTTTCCTCTTTGAGTCATCAGGTTTCTGACTGGTTTGACGTAGCAGCCGTGATTTCATCTCTTGTGCCAAGCAGTTCATTTAGGAACATTACTTGCACCTTGTATTCTGAATTATTTGCTGAGTAGAGTCCAGTCTCTGTCTTCGCTATTATTTGTACCCTCCATAATGGAAGTCATTCCCCTATGTCTTAACACATGTCCTGCTATCCTGTCCCTTCTTGATGACATTGTTTACCTCATGTTCCTTTCTTCACCTATTCTGCAGTGTACCTTCTTCTTCCTTATCAGTCCACCTAATTTTCAGCATTCGTCTGTAGCACCACAACTCAGATGCTTCGATTCTCTTCTGTTCCGGCTTTCTCCACAGTCCATGTTTCACTACCATACAATACAGGGCTCCAAATGTAATTGTTAGAAATTTCTTTCTCAAATTACGATCTATGCCAAATACTAGTATTCCTCTGACCATGGTTGCCGTCATTGCTTGTGCTAGTTTACTTTGTATGTCTTTCTTGTTTTTGCCTGTCATATGTTATTTTGCTTCCAAGGCAGTAGAAATCCTTAACTCCGTCTAGTTCGTGATCACAGACTTTGATACACAAATTTATCGCTAATCTCATTTCTGCTATTTCTCATTAATTTCGTCTTAGATTCATTTATAATTAATCCATACTGTGTACTCACCAGATTGTTCATTCCATTCACAACATCCTGTAATTCGTCTTCACTTTCACCGAGGAGAGCAATGTCATCAGCGGATCTTATCATTGATATCCTTTCATACTGAATCTTAACTCCACCCTTGAAACTTTCTTTTATTTGCTTAATTGCTTTGTCGATGCACGGATTGAAAAGCGAGAGATTGTATGCTCTGTCTTACACCCATTTTAATGGGAATACTTCGTTCTTAGTCTTCCATTCTTATTTTTCTTGACATAGTGTGTTTTACCTATCTTTCCTTATAGTTTACTCCTAATTTTTTCAGAATTTCTAATGTCTTGCACCACTTACACTGTCGATCGGTTTCTCTAGGTCAAAGAATCCTATTAAAGTGTCTTGATTTTTCTCGAGTCTTGCTTCCACTATCAATCGCAGTCTCAGAGATGTCTCACTGCTGCCTTAACCTTTTCGGATGCCAAATTGACCGTTATCTAACACATTACCAATTATCTTTCATATTTTTCTGTGTATAATTCTTGTCAGCACGTTGGATGCATTTGCTGTTCCAGGATTGTGTGTATACATTTCTGTTTTCTAATGAAGTCTCCAGTCACATAGATTCTACACACCACATTGAATAAACGTTTCGTAGCCATTCCGATGGAATGTTATCTATCCACTGTGCTTTATGGGATCACAAGTCTTTCAAAGCTACTACCCCATCAGGCAAGATCTCACTGTCGTTGAGACTTTCAGTCTATTCTTCCCACGTATCCACTTTTTCCCCTGTGTTTCAGAGTGAAATTCCCATTGCGTTCTCATTGTCGACGGTCCTGTTTTTAATTTCATCGCACGTTACTTTGACTTTTCTATACGCTGAATCAGTCCAGATTTTCGATGTTTTGACATGTTCCCTGCAGACACTTTGCCTTGGCTTCCCTGCACTCGATCTATCTCATCACGGACTCACTTTACTAAAAGCGTGTTTTTACGCACATTTTTGTACATCTTTCTTCCTTTCTTCGCTCAGCTCGAGTATATATTGTTCTACCGAAGATTTCTTCACAGTTACATTCCTCGGTCCTATTTTCGTCCACCCAAATCTGTTTTTGCCCTTTTTAACGATCACTATTCTATTCAACGTAACTGCTTACTATGGTATGTCCTGCAGCAAAATCTACAGCGTTAAAGAAATTCAAACACTTCTCATTATTCCTTAGTAAATATACCACTTCTTTCCAAATTAAATCTCCAGCACGTTTCCCTTGAGTATCAGCCTTCTGTTTATCACTAATAAATTGTGATCATCGCCTCAGTGCGCCTTAATATCCAATATTTGAGTTCGGAGTCTCTGTCAGCTGAAGTCCTGTTTCTACATGCCTTTTTCAAATACACCTCCTGATTTTTTTAATATTGTATTTTTTAGAATTAAATCTTTACTGCACAGTGGAGTGTCAGCTGATATGAAACTTCCTGGCAGATTAAAACTGTGTGCCGGACCGAGACCCGAATTGGGGACCTTTGCCTTTCGCGGGTAAGTGCACTACCAACTGAGCTACCAAAGCACGACTCACGCCCCGTACTCACAGCTTTAATTCCGCCAGTACCTCGTCTCGAACCCTGCAAAATGAACAGAGGCTTTCCTGCGAACCTTGCAGAGCTACCACTCCTGGAAGAAAGGATATTGTGGAGACGTGGCTTAGCCACAGCCTAGGGGATATTTCCGCCCTGCAGCGGAGTGTGCGCTTATATGTTTCAGGAGTGCTAGTTCTGCAAGGTTCGCAGGGGAGCTTCTGTGAAGTTTGGAAGGTAGGAAACGAGATACTGGTAGAACTGAAGCTGTGAGGAGGGGGCGGGGGTCCTGATTGGGTAGCTCAGTTGGTAGAGCACTTGGCCGCAAAAGGCAAAGGTCCCGAGTTCGAGTCTCGGTCCAGCACACAGTTTTCATCTGCCAGGCAGTATCTTATCAGGCGCAGAGCGCTGCAGAGCGAAAATATCATTCTGAATCCAGTTTCTGTTTACAGCATCATGATGTTCGCAACCGTGTTTGGCGACATCGCGGAGAACGCACATTGGAAGCTTGTATCACCCGGCGTGATGGTATGGGCTGCCATTGGTTACACGTCTCGGTCACCTCTTGTTTCCATTGACGGCACTTTGAACAGCGGACTTAAATTTCACATGTATTAGGACCCGTGACTCTACCCTTTTTCGATTCATGCGAAACCCTACATTTCAGCAGGATAATGCACGACCGCATGTTGCAGGTCCTGTACGGGCCTTTCTGGATACAGAAAATGTTCGACTGCCGCCCTGGGCAGCACATTCTACAGATCTCTCACCAATTGAAACCGCCTGGTCAATGGTGGCCGAGCAACTGGCTCGTCACAATACGCCAGTCACTACTCTTGATGAACTGTGGTATCGTGTTGAAACCGCCTGTACACGCCATACAAGTTCTGTTTAACTCAATGCCCAGACGTATCAAGGCCGTTATGACGGACAGAGGTGGTTGTTGTGGGTACTGATTTCTCAGGATCTATGCACCCAAATTGCGCGAAAGTGTAATCACATGTCATTTCTAGTATAATATATTTGTCCAATGAATACCCGTTTATCATCTGCATTTCGTCTTGGTGTAGCAATTTTAATGGCCAGTAGTGTATTAGGGAGATTTCTTCTAATGGCGGCTCGTATTTTGGTCAGTGTGCTTGTTAGTAGGAGGCACCGAGAAAGGAAGAAAGGGTGTGATATTAGGCTCTTGGTCTTAGCTGACCACACATATGTTGTGGGTACTCACGAAAGTTGCGGTGACGGTGTCTCCGGGCCTGGCTGTGGCAGGTGGCTGCTGCACCACGTATCCGAAGCGAGACCGCCAGGAGGGCATGTCGTACACCACACCGGGCGTCAGCTGGATCAGCTCCTTGGACAGGTCTGGCGGCGTCGGCCCGGGTGTCATGGTGCTCCTCTGCAACAAGATCGCCATGAGGGTGTAGCACGCTGCCAAGTGGTATGGATAGGTGCTAAGTGCGCATTCACTCTCATTCGAAGCGTTGTACCCTTTCGTCCCACCGGTAGTTCTCTTTGGACACCGCACTGGCACTGCGAAGTGGACGTTCTCGCAGGGCGAGACTAGAATGTGGCGTCACAGAAGAGAAATCTGTGGAGTGGATTTGCTTTGAAGGCGGTTGTTATACAGGGGGTTACAAAAAGGTACGGCCAAACTTTCAGGAAACATTCCTCACACACAAATAAAGAAAAGATGTTATGTGGTCATGTGTCCGGAAACGCTTAATTCCCATGTTAGAGCTCATTTTAGTTTCGACAGTATGTACTCCAACGTGATCAAATTGTAAATTTTTACAATCAACATGTGTGGGCTGACGAGAATCCGCACGCAATTGTGCAATCACGTCATCAACACAGATTTTCTGTGAACGTTTGGGCAGGCATTGTTGATGATGTCTTGATTGGGCCCCATGTTCTTCCACCTACGCTGAATGGAGCACGTTATCATGATTTCATACGGGATGCTCTACCTGTGCTGCTAGAACATGTGCCTTTACAAGTACGACACAACATGTGGTTCACGCACGATGGAGCTCCTGCACATTTCAGTCGAAGTGTTCGTACGCTTCTCAACAACAGATTCGGTGACCGATGGATTGGTAGACGCGGACCAATTCCATGGCCTCCGCGCTCTCCTGACCTCAACCCTCTTGACTTTCATTTATGGGGGCATTTGAAAGCTCTTGTCTACGCAACCCCGGTACCAAATGTAGAGACTCTTCGTGCTCGTATTGTGGACAGCTGCGATACAATACGCCATTCTCCAGGGCTGCATCAGCGTATCAGGGATTCCATGAGACGCTAACGGAGGACATTTTGAACATTTCCTATAACAAAGTATTTGAAGTCACGCTGGTACGCTCTGTTGCTCTGTGTTTCCATTCCATGGTCAATGTGATTTCAAGAGAAGTAATAAAATGAGCTCCAACATGGAAAGTAAGCATTTCCGGACACATGTCCACATAACATATTATCTTTCTTTCTGTGTGAGAAATGTTTCCTGAAAGTTTGGCTGTACCTTTTTGTAACACCTTGTATAGGACATATATGTATTAGAACCGTAAGGGTTCCTTTAAATGTTGACTTTTGTCGAGATGTAATATTGCCAGTGGCTTCGAAAATGTAGAGAATTTGTAGCATCGCCAATTATTACAGACACGTTAATTTTTGTTGGATTTGTATAATTATAATTCAAAGTACGCTGGTAAGTTTGATTCCTTCTTAGTTAAAAATATGCATAATTACAAAAAAGAATAATATATACACATACCTATAACATACAGAAAAAGAAAAGCTACAGTAGCAGCAATGATCAATTATGTGTGGCAAAGCTTACATCGGTCAGACGACGCGCACAATACATGAAAGGTGCGTTGAACACGAACGCCACACTCGCCTTTTGCAGCCCAGTAAGTCGGCCGTAGCTGAGCATTGTATTACCACAGGACACGCTATGGAATTTTCGGCCACGAAAATCTTGGCCCCAGCGAAAACTTTTTGGGATTCCGTTATTAAAGAATCTGTGGAGATACGCCTAGCGCAAAATCTTATAAATCGTGACGGCGGTTTTCAACTGGACAAGGCTTGGGACCCGGTGATCTCTCTAATTTCCTCTGAGAGAAGACGGTTTATTCTAAATGACACGTCTAGCGACATCTGACGTCTGTTTTTAGCGACGCGGGCGCGCATTCCGACAGAGGGCGGACATGTAGTTTTCACCTTTACGCATGTGCCTGCGCTCCAAAGATAGAACAGTAGCTCCAGAGGGCGCGGACTTCGACAGAGGACGCTCCTGTGACGGTGGCCAATGCGCATGCGTTTTCGCGCCAATTTTTTGCTATAAAGCTGACTCCCGGAACTTGCAGTCTCCAGTGACGCACACTCACCTGAAGATGGCTGGACGATTGCCAGCCGAAATATCGTGGCAAGAAGTCAACGTGATCCGGCTGCAATCCCGAAATCTCATCGAATAATTATAAACCTAACAGCAATGATAAACAGAACTGCCTGTAACCATACAACGTCGCTGGATTATCTGTCAGATAAGCCGTCACGATAATTCTTATATAAACCATAATCTGACAACTACATAAGGTAGCAAGTTAGATAAGGTGATAGCCAACCATTATTAATCCAGTACCATCAAATATAAAAAGAGACAGTGACAGAATCACAGATACGGAGTGGATGTCAAACCCATAAGACGTTTGTAAAAATGTATAAAAATGAAATCCATTTAATAATTACTTATAAAATTAGTGATGATGCACATATTTATGTACCATACATTTAAAAATGTGGCAATGGTGACAATTCGTACGAACTAGGCCTATTGAAAAAATAAATGCAATCAGAGAGGAGCATACTTGCAATTATAATTAAACAATGTTTTTAAAAGGCATATCCAATGCTGCAGGCCCAGAAGAATATAAATTTGTTCGATTTCGTTTACAAGACTTCCTCCGAGATGTGCGTTCTCAACACCGATACAACTGTTAAGCGAGTGCATGACCTTTAGTATAGAATATTTACTCGTACGGCTGATTCAGACGACGCTAATTTATCTGACAAAATTGAAAAATTGACATCTCTAGTACGACCTTATGCGCACAAACAACTTAGTTTTTTTTGTCAACTGTTTTTATCGTAAATCTTTCCCCTCGCTGACAGAATATTGTCTTCAATGAACTTTAAACCACGATGGTATTTTTCAGGGTACATTGTCATATTTTCATTAGTTTCGAATTAGATTTATGGATATAAGCCCCATTACTAATCAACCATTCCGGTGCCTCAGTTTGGATGAACTATAATAGCAAATACTAATAATGAAGTTACAAGTTAACTTCCTTATTAGTATTTGCTATTATAGTTCATAAAAAACTAAATTTAAAGTACTAACTTGCCTTAAGAGACCTGTTTGCTATCTTCAACATATCTACTCGGCAAACACCATGAATATATCTGCAAGGAAAATGGAGTCTCTCGGTTTTAGAGGCAAATATCCAAAAGTGTGCAAATACTAATTCGAGGGAAAAAATTTCTGAGATTATCCGTCTGAAGAGCAGCACTGTATGGAGGTGCATCATGGACTGTGGGAAATCCGGAAAAGAAGAGAACTGAAGCGGTTGAAATACGGTGCTATAATAGGGTTGTGGAAAATACGTGGACTGGTAGGATAAGCGGTGAAGAGTTTCTCCGTAGAATCGACGAGAAGAGAAACATGTGCAATACATTGACAAGAAAAAGGGATAGGGTAATAGGACATCTGATAAGACATGAACGAATAACTTCCATCGTACTAGAGGCAGCTCTAGATGGCAAAAACTGTAGCGGAAGACAGAAAGAAGTAACGGAGTACGTTGGTTGCAAACGCTACTCTGAGATGGTGATGGTGCCACAGAACGAGAATTTGTGACAGGCCCCACTGATCCTATCACAAAACGGAAAAAAAATTAAAAAATAAAAAATCCTGCGTCAACAAAGACTGCCACATTGCCTTTTCTTAATTGACCCGTTGAAAAGGCGTCTCACTTCCCATAACTTGATATTTAAAATAGCTTGATATTTGAAACAGCTTGCGCATTGTAGAACTTACACTTAGGATGGATTGAGCCAGTTTCCGGTACTGCTGTAGGTACAGGGTCAGCGTGTGTGGACCGTAGATGGTTGAGGCTCCTTCATACCTCTGCACCTGTAACACCAAAACATGCCCTTCTAGTCACCAGGCTCTAGAACGAGATAGAGAGCGACCTACAGAATCCCAATGTGTGGTAGTTTAGCGCTGTAGCCTAGTGATTCACAAATTAAGCTAATCATTGCACAACAAAAAAAATTTCAAACACCTTTCTCAAATTTTTGTTGTGCTCATTTAGGTTTTGGATTATAAATTTACCATTAAACACCAGACTCTTAGAGAATCACATGCCTTAAACAGCTTCAAACGTCTAAACTTTTTTACAAATGAATTACTGTTAAATATTTTACGTTAAGCAAGTAAGCGAGAAGAATTTGAGAAAGGTTTAAAATTATATTTCAAGTTTTTTGGAAGTCGCTAAGTGTTCTCATTATGAAACAATAGATGAATATATTCCGGATAATCTGTGCTTCATTTTAAGCAAAAGTTAGTTTCTCACGCATCGCAGAGTTAATGACGTCATATCGCCTGAATTGTGTGTTGAACATGATATATTTTTGCAGGTACTTTTAGTGATGTGCGTCATTACTTTCTGCAAAGTGAGTTGCGAACAGACCCCATAGTAATGAAATTACTAATTAAAACCTCACGCCTGATGTTAAAATTTTAATGGGCGCTATTTTAAGCAGTAGCTTCGTTTTCATGCATCTAACCCCTTATGATGTCATGACTGTTGGACTGTATGTCGTACGATGACACAATTTTGCAGGTACATTAAGTGGTATACTTGGATACTCTCTTTAAACTGTGCTGCGAATAGAGTATGTACTATGAAAGTAATAAATTAAGGCGGCATGCCTGATGAAGTTTTCCTCTAGACACAAAAAATTTTTAACCGTAATATCTCTATTATTGTGTTTAACCTTTAATATAACATTATACCCTTTAATGAGTAGCTTATGATAGAATTTTAAATTTCTAAATTCGGTCAGTAATAACGCGAAATACTCAAAATCGAATTTTTGTTGCTTCTGAAAGCTGTTAAATAGGCAACCTACAAATGGCAACGGATTTCGATATAATGTTTTAATAATACAGATTTCTGTAGAGGACATAATGTTCTGCAGTAATTACAATGTTAAACCAATAATTCAAGTTAAATGACACTTTCGTGGTTAAAATTTATGATACATATATATGAAAAATGAAAAGTCGAAAATTGTCTTCTGTTATAACCTGATTTTCACTGTGAAAAATTATAAGTTGACAAGTAATGTCCCATAAACCTAACTTGATCCATGTTTCCATATGAACCTAGGATTTTCGAAGTGAATCTTTTTGTTTGTAAAGTGATTATGTCAGTACGGCAAATATGAAAAAAAGTACGGTATAACACATCAGTACCAAAACGCATTTATTCCTGTGTAATGAAATATTGTAGACCAATATTTAGTTAAAAATTTGTAGATGGTTTTGACACATCACGTATCAATATTTTCCACATAATTACAAAGTTTGCTGCCGAGTATACTAAATGTAAATTTCGTAAAAACCAACTGAATTCCTGAGGAATGTAGTAGTTTTTCAGATACAGTCTACGATGTATAAGGAAATACAGTCAGTTACTTCAGTCTTAGAACGGACACTACGGTGATTTCGAAATGACTCCCGTGAAACAGACACACCAGCTATAAACACTCCGCGCCTCCCCATTTGATCAAATGTTCTAATGTGAGTGAGTTCCTAAGGGACCACAGTGCTGATATCATCGGTCTCTAGACTTGAGCACTACTTAAATTAAGTTACGCTAAGGACAACACACACCCATGCCCGAGGGAGGACTCGAACACCGGCTAGAGGGGCCGTGCAATCCTTCTCATGGCGCCCTAAACCGCACGGCCACTTCGCGCGGCCTCATTTTATGTTTCACAGTCTTCTGATGTCCACTTCATCACCTGTAGCAATTTTTCGTACTTCCGAAATTGCCCCACTAAATGGTATCACTCCCAGCTGAAGAACTAAACCGATTCTTCACGTTACCTACAACTAAAATTTTACCGCAAAAAAACAGAGAATCATTGATTACTTCATGGGGTTGAACGACTGTAGCAAAGAAAAATTCTATCTACAGCACGTCACTTGCAGTACTGTCAAGAAAGCCATAATGCGGATTAGATCAGCATGTACTGGACATGATGGTATCACTATCCAGATGGTAAATCTTATTGTTGACCAAATACTGCCCTCTATAACAGACATTTTCAACGATTCATTAATCACATGTGTTTTCCCTGAGGCCTGGAAACTGGGACAAATTAAGCCACTGCCTAAAAAGGACATAGCCACAGCACCCTCTGACTACCGCCCCATCTGCCTTCTTCCTGCACTATCAAAGGCCTTAGAATATATAGTTCATGACCAGCTCACCATCTACCTCACTACTAACAACCTACTAGACGAATACCAATCAGGTTTCCGTAAACATCGAAGCACAACATCTGCTCTGATAAAGGTGGCAGATGACCTGAAACAAGCCATGGACCGACAAGAAGGGACTATCATTTGCTTCTTAGATTTCAGCAAAGCATTTGATGCTGTCGACTTCGACGTCTTACTGGCCAAACTTAGCGGTCAAAATTTCTCACCAAGTGCAGTGCAATGGTTTCGCTCATACATGACGTCTCGTCAGCAACGCGTCCTATCTGGGGATATAAAATCACAATGGCGGCAGGTAGTGTCAGGCGTTCCCCAAGGCTCAGTATTAGGTCCTATACTCTTCTCTCTGTATGTCAACGATGTGTCATCGGTTCTGACCTATTGCAAATACCATATGTATGCTGATGACCTTCAGTTGTATCTAAGTGCGAAACCAAGGAATCTCAAGAAAGCTACTGAAAATTTCAATACTGACCTCGATGCACTGTCAAAATGGGCACAGGACATAGGTCCAAAACTAAACCCATCTAAAACCCAAGCGGTACTTGTTGGTCACTCTAAGCTCTTGAGCCCAAAACATCGGGAATCCTTACCACCTCTTATCCTAAATGGAACAAGTATTAACTTCTCTTCCTCAGCAAAGAGTTTGGGAGTAATAATAGATGATAATCTAAATTGGACAGAGCACGTAACTGCAGTGTGCAAAAAAGCATCAGCATCCCTTCATGTCCTACAAAAATATAAAAAACTCTTACCTTTCGATCTGAAAAAGAAATTAGTGCAAACGCTTATACTCCCAATCATTGACTACAGCGATATCTACAAGGCCTCTCTCAGGAAAATTCCCGACGTCTAGAACTGGTCATGAGTGCCTGCGTCCGATATATCTGTGACGTTCGACTTTTTGATCACATTTCACCAGCATATGCAAAATTGTCCTGGCTGTGTGCAGACAAACGCAGAGATTTCCATACACTCTGTCTCATCTACTGCCTTATAAATGTAAACTGTCCCTCATATCTCTCCTCGTCCCTAACGCTCATGTCGGAACAACATGACAGAAACACACGTTCCCATTATAATAAAATCCTCTCCGTTCCACTGCATCGCTCAGTCACCTTCTCCAAGTCCTTTACAGTAGCGGGAACCCGACTCTGGAATAACCTCCCTCCTTATGTTAGAGAACTTAAAAACATGTCCAGCTTCAAAAAACAGTTAATGACGTATCTACTTAAGCAACAGTAATGCCTTCCTCTGTACATGAATGCACTTCACCTCATTACTTCCCTCTTTCCCCCTCCTTAAATCTCCATTCCCCAAAATACGCTAAACTAGGAAACATCTACTTTACACACGAAGATATTATGTTCATCTGCACAAACCTTCATTACTATTGCCAATCCTTTTCATGTTTGTCACTATTATTTGATTTTTTTACTGTTATCATTATTGCTTATTATTGCTTTTATCATAATCTGTATGTATAGCACCTGTTGTAAAAATACTACCGCATTTACTTTATTAGGTCTTAGTCACTACTCTTTATTCATATTGTCACTAGAGTAAGCTAATATTCTCATTTAAACTATGGTCATGATGTAACTCTGATGTGTGAAATGCTGCATGTGTGGAACACTGGTCCGATGTAAGAGAGGGCCTGATGGCCCTAATCTGATCAGGTTAAATAAATAAATAAAATAAAATAAAATAAAAATATAAGGAAAATAGCCGTCCTAATGCTCAAAACTGCGAATTACTTTACTGGGAAATAATTACCGCCTAGGTAGATCCGAGCTCAGCGTTGGTAAATGACACCCAAACAGTGCCGGGTTCGATTACCGTGCGTACCGGAGATTTTCTCCGCTTAGGAACTGTTGCTACGTCATCACCGCCACGCTAGTAGTCTAAACAATGCCAACTAAAAAGATTTTCATTAGAGACAGAGAGAAAGGATTGGGAGGGGGGGGGGGGGGCGGAGTAACATGGCATCAGTAACGATAGTGTTAAGGCACAATTTCATATTCTCAATGCTCAGCGATAATAATGATATTCTTCTGCTAGACATTTCGACTACTTGCATCGTTGCCACATGCTATGGGGGGGAACTAGTCATGTTGGAATGTTCGTTGCACACAGACGGTTTATTCCTACATCAAGGAAGTTATCCCTCATTAATTCTTCAAATGAGGGCAGTGATGTCAAGAAAAAGCTCTGGCATTTCTTTTCCTGCAGTGGACTTAGACTTTAACTTATAGATTTTAATTTATAGAGCCCCGTGTACTATGGCACTCTCAAGATCCGTGCGAAGTTCTTTCCTCAGGAGGAACTGTACGGCAGCCTCCTGTCCAAATGTACCCATAATAACCTACCACCAGACCACCGAACATACAGTCTGGAGCTCATAAAAATCACTGCTACCCTGTCGCTTGTTCACAGATATCGATCGTAGTTACTATTCTCTCTCTCTCCCAGTCTTAAGTGTGTTCCACCAAAAGCGTTTCGCTGTATACAAAGCAGGAACATCAGCAGTTCTGTAAACATTGAACAGATTATACGTTCCTAAATTTTGATTTCAATAGACTGAAAAAAGTGTTTGCTCATGAATGTGGCGTATAATTTATTTACAACGTTTAGTGCTCGTTTTTACATATTTACAGCGATGAGTGAGGCTGACTGTTTTACGTAAGACGAGACACGCACAGACCAATGAGTTCCTTTAGTTCATTTCAATTTCAAGAAAGCCACAAACTAAATGTCAAAGATCAGGTGGTGAAAGCACTGACTCTTGACACTTTCGCGTTAAGTGCATTACGTTATATTAAAACGATTGAACGTGAATAATTATTGCTGATAAAGCATAGCAATCATTATCTTAATAACATTAAAAACGCATATATTTGTCCAATATCATATTGTACCCCCATAAAATGTTATGACAGTCTCGTATCAGTTGCAGTTTCCATTATTACTAATCGACATCAGACACTAGAACTTTTGAATTAAAGTATCTGTGGAAATATATAGATGTCGTCCCACCATCACTGTCAAAAATTCAAACTGATCGAAAATCTAATTTGATTCTTATAGTGGATATTGACGTTCTTCAAAAAATACGCGACAACAATTCTAAATGGCGCTCGATGCTTTTCACGAGTCAGTAAGAAATTGTCCCAACTGTAAATCTCGCTTTGATCTAGTTACTCGTAAAGTGGCACTCATTTTTACCGCCGTGTAAAGGAACAGCTCATATCCATACCGCAAATTGTGCGGTCTGGAAAGGAGTGCGCGGTGGGTATTTTTCGCGCGTCAGAGACAGGCATCTGTCTACAATGTGACGCTCGCTTTGATCTAGAGTATATGACATTAAGTGTGACGATTCAATTACGGTTTTACAGCAAAGTATAGAACTCTTTTCAGAGGTCATGAAGCGAACCACAAGCGCCAGTGGAAACTAATGGCTACGCCGCACAGATAAAGTGTGGCGTCCGGATTTGCATATGAATTGTTAGAGCACGTGACACCAAGCGGCGCGGGTCTGCATAGCGATCACAATGGGCCAGTGCACACGTCAAACACAGTTACTTGTTCCGCGCCGCTGGAGGCCCGCAAGCGGCTACGTGCATTCCAACCGGAAACGGATTTTCTCTCTGCAGCTGTTCCGCGTCGAAACTAATTTGGAGTCCATCACAACCCTCTACCGGTTTGTTACGCATTCAGCCAACGCCTCCAAGCACACTGCAGAGCAGAAAATTTCGATTGCAAAATCTGAAACATATATTTTAGGTTATGTCATTGACCACGAAATGTCTCGTCTCTGTAATTTTATGTGTAGTTAACAGCACAGTTTACAGACTAATTTCTGTAGCACGATATTGAAAAGCGGCTGTTTCATTACGAGCGCTGTTCTATGTATCATAAATATGCTACGTACTCTGTGTCGGTAACTTGGTGGCAGCATAAATTAAATTCACCCGTCGACCTGTCCCTTCACGCGATGTGTCTTTGTAAAAGACGGAAATGTAGGGATCTCTTACCGTCACCTTAAGACAGTGACTGCAGTCGGCCAATGTGAACACATGGTGATTGTAAGTCCGGTTCGTTCCAGCATGCTATTTGCACTACCAAGGATTCGACATTTTATTGCTTCTTCCACTTGAAGAGCCCTCTCGTAACAAATCTGTCTTGTATTCGAGGTGGGGGCTTGTGACCACCTCACTTTGATATAAATGGAGAGAAGCAGTCGTTATTATAGTACTACAAGGTTCTGAAAAAGCCGTCACTGTTTCGCAGAACCATTAATGCGGAAATATTGCGTGCGAAATCTACGTCTTTGTTCACCATCATATTTACTTTACATCAAGTGATGATCAGAATCTGTTTCAGTGACTGGTGTTCGTAATCTTAAGTGGCTTACAGGAAGTTTTTTCAGCTCTATATGATGTTGTATATAGTGAAGGGTGTTACTTTTTGTGGTGTGCTTCTAAGATACTGCACAGGACGGGATTTAAATATAGTCCATTTCGAATACGTACTCATAGCCAGCATGATTGATCTACAGATTTAACTTCCTCGTCAACTGCATGAGTTTTAGGTCAGTACATCCACGGAAATTCATTTCATGCCCTTGTGTAACTGAATCCATGCTGGAATTCAAAACTTGGTCCCAAGGGACAACGTATATACTGAATATACGGTGCAATTTTCTTACGGGACCCCAAGCAAACGTGTGTTTCCTTAGAACTTCGTGTTTTGGTAAGTGGTTTTCAGCAGTTAAAGTAAGTTTGATGCTCATGCAGCATCCCGTTATTGCGCGTTGTCGTCTTGTAACTAGACAAAAGTCAGATCGTGTTATCCATAAATCATATTTTATGTTTGGGAGTATATACCAGGGCATGAACAGTGGTCATATTATTCCTATATGAACACCTGTGGTTAGTTCAAGAAGGAGTGGAAGGTTATAATCAGTCTTCTCATTTATTGTCTACAAGGTACAAGCAAGAGAGAGAGAGAGAGAGAGAGAGAGAGAGAGAGAGAGAGAGAGAAATCATCAGTTTTATGAATGGATTGTTTGGGTTTACTATGATATTCTCTTCTATGTTCATGACTTCATCTTAAAGGAGGACATACACAAATGATTTGTTATCTGAAAACCAAAACTGTGGAACTGGGACACCCTCAGCACACTTCGTGATGGGATTGTGAAGGTAAGAACGTGATACGTGAGAATAACTCTGGAACTGTCAAGTCAGAAGGATTTTTGGCTAATACTAAATACGTGAAGTAATATTTCCATAACCTTGGAATAGTTTAGTAAATAACAGGAACATTGATTTATAGTTGGGGACAACAACAAAAGTTTAACGGGTAATTAAATACTCAATCAGTAGTTGCTGCAGAACGTCGTAATCTCCAATATTTCAAGCACAGATAGTTTCCACCTGTTATACCGACTTCACTCTGAGTACATAGGGCAGAAACAGATACGACATCTCGATTTTCGTGATTATTCTGCAAGTGACAATTGTGTGTGTGGCGAAGGGTTAATCGAACTATCTTCAAGCTATTTCTCTACCGTTCCATTCTCGAACAGCGGGCGGAAAAAAATGAACACTTGCAGTTGAAATACTGAAAATCAAGAGGCTCCACAAAAACCATCTTGAACAGCTGCTGAATGAACGGTTATCAGATAACCTCCACTTCTTTTTATTCCTAAAGCTGCTGGATTACCTCCCCAGCTCTAGTTAAACTATGACCCAGTTATTTATTTAATAGTTTTATGTGATTAGGAGGAGCTATCCAAAATTTTCAGTAGTGGTGCTACCATCTGTTGAAAACCTTACCTTTGGGCTAACGGTCACCATCTCCCTAGAAATAGTTACCATCCGCAAGTACACCCCGATCCCAGGGCTTCTGACAGTGGTCAAACGTTTTCTAGGAGTCCTGTTCTTTGAGGGTGTTCATCATCGCCAGCGATGCTTCTTGATTCCTCTCTAGAGTGTCGAACCCACAGCCTTTCAACTTGGGTTTTAGTTTTGTGAATGACGTGAAGTCGCAAGATGCCAAATCTGGCGAGTGCGGTGGGGGCGGTACAACCGTCACGTTGCTTTTTGTGAAAAAGGTCCTGGTAAACAAGGACGTGTGACAGCGCGCGTTGTCATGATTGCAGCAGCCATCTCCCTTGACGCCAAAGTTCGGGCCGTTGTCGCCGCACGTTGTCACGAAGCCGTCGCAAAACGTCACAGTAGTACGCGGAATACACTGTTTGGTTGTGTGGGACGAATTGTTTGAGCACAATCCCCTTGGTATCAAAGAAAACGATTATCGTGCTCTTCACTTTGCTCGTATGACTGTATTATTTTGTATATTTTGTACTAGTAATCAATTTTGTTCATATACTAAGATGGTATCTGTTCTTTCGGACATGTCCGAAAGAACAGATACCATCGATGACCATGCAGCTCGTTAGAATGAAATTACAATGAAATGAACACCCTTAGCTGCTTACAGACGTTGACATAGGTCAACGGGGACAGATGAAAATTTGTACCCCGACCGGGACTCGAACCCGGGATCTCCTGCTTATATGGCACAAGCAACCGAGGACACAGAGCATAGCGCGACTGCAGGGATTTATCTCTGGCACGCCTTCCGCGAAACCCACATTCTCAGCGTATTGTCACGCACTACATTCGTAGTGCCCCCGCCCATTATACTCATTACTCGCGGCGCGTTTCCGATTCCCGTAAGAGTTCGGGCACTGTTTGTGCTTTCGCACAGAAGAAGAAGAGCCTTAACTATAGTTAAGTGGCCGGTGAGCCTTAACTATGCACAGCAATATCTTTGTCAGTAACGCTAGACAGTGTACTATTAGCCAGAACCCTGTCGCAAAACTAAGTAACTTATGAAAGAGGTACCAAATACGAATGTTTCTTAAATATAATTATGTTTCACCAATTACCAATCCTGAAATCAGAATACATAAATCGTGATGAAGCAGTGAAAAGAGTGGGTCGAATTGATTCCCAAGCAGCACTGCAGCTGATAAGAGTCTACTTTTGACTGTAGTTCCTGCTGTCGCACAGAGCCGAGCTGAGGTGACGAGTGCAGCAAGTTGTGTGGGCTCACCTTGTACTCCTCCGGGGTGGCGACGTAGTCGCTGTAAGTGTTGCACAGACCGGCCAGCACCGGCGTCGTGTCCTGGCCGAATACCTGCCGCATGGCGTCGCGCATGCGCCGTCCCGACATGGTGGTGAACTCTCCCGGCACGCACAGCAGCACGAGGTTTCCCACGCGTCCCAGGTGCGTCGACACCACTTGCGGCTGCCACTCGAACGGGAACGTCATCTGCCACATTGCACAAAGCACTTAACATTGGTTCAGGATAGGCCTGCATGCTTACTTTTCGATGCAGCACTTTCAGTACCTTCTAGGTCACAGTATTCCCTAGAATACAGGGTATTCAAAACTACGTACCCAATGTAATTAATTTTTATTTCAAGAAATTAAAATTTGGCTTTGAATGATGTACACGAGCATGGGAACACCAAACAATAAATTTCACTAGCACAAGCTATAAATGTCCAATCTATCCCTCTCTTCATGCATTGCACACATCTAAGTTCTTATCTAGTGTATATGGTCAGTTCGTGCTCGTTCCTTGCAGACATTCATTTTGTTAAAATAGCTTAATCCAATTGCTTACTGATGGTTCAATGACGAAAGGGAGACGAAATGCCTTCTGCATCGAAATGGCCGGCTCACTTCTTTCGAAATCAAGCAGAGAGCGTTATTTTGTATGGTAGCCAACTTACACTGATGCGAAATAGCTGTCTGTTGGCGCGAGATTTAGAGGTGGCAGTCGAAACTTTAGACCCTCTGATATACAAAGATGTATTGATAATCCACATGTAATTAATATTTTATCAAATAAAAGCTAACTAAATGTGGTCCATCTTTCCTAGGAACCATCTATAAGCCAGCTATGTGTATGATAAGTGTTCTGTGTTGATGCATCCTTAACAATGTGTATACATGATGGTAAAATTAGATAAATCTACAAAAAACGAAAAATAATACGTCAAATTACAGAAGAGAGACTTCTGAAACGGTAGTCTGTCTATGTAACCGAAAGATATTAAAATAAATATATGGCTTCAATCACAAATCATGGTTTACCCATGACTAACATGCATAACTGTTAAAGGAATGTAGTAGCTCTTCCATATATTGAAAATGAGAAGGCATGCCAGTGATGGCAATTACAAAATTTTAAAAGCATTATCATCCTGTAAAAGCTGGCGCAGTAGCTGTTATATAGTGTATTTGCCTTTGCCTGTAGAAAAAGATGTATAGCAAAGAAAGTTTATGTCAATAACACCACCACAAAAGAGTCTAAGGTCTGTATTTGACATAGCCTGTGAAAAAGAGATTTTTAATGCATATGCCGATAATAATATAAGGTAAAGTGGTAAGATTACTGAATAATGTAGATATAGTAATATGTAAAATCACACTCAGTATATCGATAAACCTTGTTTCAGGTAATAAATTAAATAAATTGAACAAATTCGACTGTAGGTTTCAGATGCATTGAGAACGTTTCATGTAGTAACTTAAATAGATACCTTCCTCACACGCATGTAAGAACATCCAAAACCAGTGAAGTGTAATAATATGAACTTTATAGTGACTGGTTGCTGTAAACCCTTCCTCAGTAAGGTGCACGATGCAGATACCTCTTTTGTTGTTTAAGACCATTACGTTTTCATTCAATTCAGCTCTGTTGTGCAATACTTCATGCTATGAAATGCTGAGTCAACATTTCAGTCACTGCTACATGTGGATGGAAGAGTATATCTGACAATAGTATTGTAATGACACCCTAGTTTCAATGTTCAAATTTCCACACTGCTTCTATATCTTTATTTAATTTGATAACTGACCTGAATTGTTTTACACGTAACTTGACATAGACTAAGGATGGAAAGCTTCCCCAAACACAGCTACAACAAGTCACCTGTTGACTTATACTATAATTCGTTACCTTTCTCTTATTAATAAGTTAAATTATGATGAAGACAAGTACATTTGACTATATAATTCAAATATATAAGTCGACAGACTGCAAAGTAAATACTTAGTATTCATGCATAGTTCAGTTCTCCATGTGACACAAAAATGTCTAGCTTTTGTATGAATTCTGTTTTGCTAAGGTAGACTGATGTCTCACCTAAACGAAATAACAGTTTGCTACTGTTTCTGTTCCATCAGGCACACTAAATGACCAAAGTCATTATTCCATATGTGTTAAATATTTCTTTCTTTCATGTGCAGTGTCTCTTGAATAATGGCCAAATAAAATACTATGAACTCATAAATGCTTATGTCCACATATGTAATTAAACTAAATCACTAAATCAGTAATATCCACCTACATTAAGGACACTAGGATGATGATCAAGTATTACATAATATTAATGAGGGGCACCTAATGGACTTACATGAAGAACTAGGAATTTTTATTCAGAGCACAGTACATGGTAACAGGTTCCTAAATATTAAGATGAGAAAAAGGAAATTTCTTCAAAAACTTTCCCCATGTCGAATGCTGCTTCATTAATAGGAAGAGATTTAGTTATTTTTTAAAAAAATATGATAACAGAACAGCAGTATGTATAAATACTAAACAAATAAACATATTACAAACTACATTTCATGACATAAATATGCTGATATACAAAGACACAATATTTTTTCTGTTTATATTTTCTTATATACCAAATATAGAAATTTTATTGGTTTCATTACCTTAGCAACTGAAATAAATTTTATCTTGACAGTTAAGAATCTGTGGGATGTAAAAACAACTGAATGTTGAAGTATTATGTCATGGTCTTGTGTTTATTGTTTTGCTTTGTGTGTGGCAGACAAGTACACATTCTTCAAAAATGAAAAGATATCAGTCAGATGATTTAAATATACTACTCACTTGAGGTATAAACTGAAGCAAATTAATATTTTGTGGAGGGATAAATTTCTGTACATAACTTCCCTCACTCACTCACCCATGAAATAGATCTCGCAACAGCTCAAAAAACTTGACAACCATTATAAAGTAATGAATATGTATAACTGTAAAGCAGTAGATAATAACAGCAAGCTGCCAAAACATGTTGTGATAATAAATATTTGTAAAAAGTGACAAATAGAACAATTATTTTATATATATTTTCACACAGTCTTTGACCTCAATAGAATCCACACAAAATGGATGAATTTAAATTTAAAATTGAAGAATTCACCGTATGTAGTTGCATCTTCCCATATACGTCTGCCATGCAAGATGCATTGCTACATATAAGACAAGGACATCGCTTGAAATATTCAATAAAAGGGCGATTTCATTAAGAAAGAAATATCTCATTCATCTCTGGTTTTTGCTATATGATAATCAGTGCAAAAGTACAAAAAAGAGTGATTTATGGAGAATATATTTACCGACGTGAGAATAGATAACAAATATTAAAACGTAAATATGAAACTAAAACGAGAGACTCTGCTGTGTTCTCCCCACAACATAATCATATAAATTTGGTAGTTAACATAATGGAGACAGTGGCTCTTCGACATTAGTACCGTTGGAGCAAGAATGGACAAAGGTTACGGCATTGTAATTGCAATAAGAATCAAATCTCCAATAAAGCAGATAACACATATTTGAGCGTAGGTCCTTCAACATCGAGGTAATCACAGACTGAATGCTATATCGAACAGGAATGGGTACAAAAAATTAGAAGTGATATACCATACAAAGATTTGGTTAAGGTTGTTTGGGAAACCTCGAATCAGGTAACCCCAGGAACCAACTACCACTGTTCAACGTGGTGGGGATAACTGGGTGAAAAACTTTCACATGGGCGGTTTGAAGGCAGATGTAGCGTCCTGGTGCGTCTTCCGCAGTCTGTGCGGAGGGATGCGAGTTCTAGATTGGGTAAATCAGTTCTAAGAACGGAGGAAGGCAAGAACATACCATTTCCAAAACGGACTTGACTAGTTAGGCACTGCACCGTAGTGTCCAAATCAACCTTCCAGATGAGGACAGCTTTACTTACGTATGTATTATCGCAAACTTTTATTTTCACTCGTTCCTTCTCTATCGAAATCGTCTTTCATTGATTCTGAACGACCTTTCTCGTGAAGAACCAGCTAGCAGCTAAGGGCAGGAGACTGGGAAGTGTGTGACAATTAGACTTGGCTTCTCGACGTTACCATGAAGTTTCTCGGAAACATGCTGTAATTAATATGAAGACTTCACAACGCTGATAACCTTCAGATAATTTATAAGCTTGACAACGTCTAGGAACATGTTTTTAAATTACGTAGCGACCTGTACCACACAACGAATATCCTCCGGTGTCATAAATCATCTGTACGGCTAGAATAATTTACACTAGCCATCTAGGTCACTGAACAAGAAAATCACAGGGTCTTCAATATCGTCTTGCTAGACGTCCATTAGCGAAGGCGGCTGTAAACGATCACACTTGTTTTTCCAGATTTTCTGTTTGCTCTTCTCGGATTTCTCAGGGAAGCGCGCAGGCGTACTACATGATTTTTCAAACTTTACCTACTTTTCGTATGCCGTCCTGAAGTACATTATCACAACTGGGAGTAGATCCCAGAGTAGGTAAGACATTTCTTTCCTTGATCTTAGGACTGTGTATGAAGATAAAGAGAGGAATATACTAGTCTACGAAATAATTTACATGAGAAGACAAATATATATATATGAAAATCGCCTAAAGGAAATATTACGTTAGAACGTAAAGATTGCACCAATTTTGTCCAATGAACAGTCAAGTTTTTTTACGACTTAATAATATTATTTTACCGTCGTTTCGGAAATAAGGATATAGTACATGTATTGCAGCTGATCGATTATTGTGTGTTCTTAATTCTCAACGTGTGTCTAGATTATACAAGGACGACATCTTTTACTTTCGCTCAAGTGTTGTTGAGATCTGAATGCACGAAACTGTATAAACTCAGAACAGAAAGATATAAACTGTAATACACTTCCGTTTCGGTCAAACTGCATGCCTATACATCTACGGCCTAAGGTCCACCTTCGTAAAACTTTGAGAAGAAACAATGTTTTGGCGAATTTTTGTATAAATCTTAGAACCTGCTTCTCAAATCAACCGTTATTCGAACATTTTCACAAACACATCAAACAGTCTTTGCTAGACGAGAACGCCGAAGAAACCAGCATACTGTCAAACTGAGAAACAAGTGAAAACTGGCTTATTAATTGATCGGTCAGAGCACCATTAAAATCTCGGCTATTTACGAACATATGTGCTTTAACTGACCTGAGCGTAACCACTTCGTGATGAGGTGGTGTCAGAAGAAATACGCAAGGTGTTGCTACGCGGCCGATAAATACTGCATGAAACATGTCATATATACACACATCGACAGTTTTTAGGTGAAACAGTTTTATTTCGGAACCCCATTTTGATCTTTCACATCATCTGTAGGTCAAAAATTGTATCACATGTTTATCATGACATCGCATGTGATTTTGAAGGACAGTTGACACAGACTTGATAAACATGTTCGAAACCATATGTTGAATACGTGTGCACTGTGGTAATGCCTCTTTACCTCAAGATGGTCTTCAAGATCGAACTTGTTGTCAAATGAAACAAATTTATCCACCGGCTGATAGTGTATCTGTTCACGATCTTGAATGACGGTGGCTGAAGCCTTTAAGCCTGGCTATAAATTGCAAGTGGCTTTCGACAACTGGCAGAGCAAGACAAACTGGGAACAATCCGAGATCTGCCAGTCGCTCTCTGGGATTTCCATTACTATCGTGCAACCTGTCAGACGTACGATGGTAACACATCCATGCGTGACCTCTGAGCGCCTGTGTTGTGTGGAGCCGCTTTTGTGTTACTACAGATGTCTATGGAATGAAAGGAGTCTAAAACAGTATTGGTGCTTTATTTGCTTCTTTAGGGACTTCACACGGAAATTTTATAGTTTCTGCTAGTAGAATATCGCTCATATCAGGCTCTTGATGTCCGCATTCCATTCAAGACGGAGTGGTGCAATTTAGCGCTTAACAATTATTGGCTATTGAAGTGGGGGAAAAAAAATTATGGCACAATTTGACTAAATGAAGCTATCCGTTGATAGAACACATCATGAGGCATTAAGAAAGCGTCAATTTGGAAAGGGGAGAGGGGGAAGGTTAGGGAGTGTGTAGGGCAAAGTGAAGAAGGAGACGCAGGCATTAATACAGTAAGCAGGCTCAGATGGATGTAGTCAACGGTAGTTATGCAGATATGAGGAAGCTTGCGCAGGATAGATCACTGTGGATGGCTGCTTACCGCAACAACAACAACAACAACAACAACTACTACTACTACTACTACTAAATGTACATCTTCACCTTATCTCACATTATATGAATAATTGAACTGTTAGGAAATAATGAAGTAAAGCAGACTTCCTGGCAGAACGTCACTTTCAATATGATATCGATCATGGGTTCTGTAAATAACTACTGACTGCCGGTAGTGTATTCGTCGAAATGCTCATCGATATTGGCGTTCTTTACAGAAGACCAAAATTTTCAGTTTATAGAAATAATTTGAAATCAGTGTAATACATCGAGGACACGATTGACAGAGTTATCAATAAGGAAACACTGGCACGGTTGGGAATAAAAACTGTAGACTGGAACACTTTTATAAAAGAGAATATATGGATCTGGCATAATATAAGACATGAAGGACTGATAAAAACAATTTTGGAAAGGACAATAGAGGGTAAGAATAGCAGAGGCTGACCTAGACTATAGCACATTGAGCAACCACTAAAGAAGAAATATTGCAACAATAACAACGTGTTGAAGAAAGGCTGGAGGATGGGTACAGAATACCAATATGCGGGTTAATTACTGAAGAAAAGGAAGAATAAAAGAAGAATAAGAAGTCGGAGAGACGCAACAAAGCGTTAATTTCGCATCACCGAAAAGCAAAGAGCTGAAATATGACGTGAGACAGAATACAACACTGTATACGAGGCGAATCAGCTTCATGTAGGCAAACAAAAAGTCGAGAAGGGAGCAAGGAGTAAGGCGTTAGGAGGGAAGAGTAAATTTTAATGTCTCGCCGTCAGAAAGGAAGGTACACAGCAGAAACTCAGACTGAGGAAGAAAATCGGAAAATCGGTCACTAAAAGGTATCGTTGCGGCATTTGCTTAGGTGACTTAGGAAACTTGCAGTAAACATAAATCTGGGTGCTTAACTCTGTGCCATTTTGCTCCGTATGAGAACAGGAGATCCGTATTCAAATAAAAGAGATGAGAAATGGTTCCATATGTGAGAGATCACCTGATCTTCATTAAAGTAGTTAAGTTTTCGTACGTCATATCTGCGTGTGGTAAAGGAGGAGCTTCAGCTCCAAGCAGGAAAAGTTTTAAGTTCGCCTGCTTTAGTTTCGGATACGTAGCCTAACTCAACATCTTCAAAAGAATCCTGCCGTGACCAAATAGTTGCCAACTAACGGGAACATGGCTTATGACTAGGATCTATTTTCTGTGATCTGTATTATCTGCAGACAAAACTCTGAGATATTTCTGAAGTGTTTTTTTCCTTCAAACTACAATAGTATTTTACATTATTGTGAATAGAGCATGAAATTGGAATGAGTATGCCAGTCATCCAGAAACTGAGTATGGTACGGTCAACCGACACCACTAAGTTTCGTAGGTGGTGGATCTGTCATCTCCAGGTGCTACGTTCTACTGGTCTCCATCCTTGAGGATGTAAGAGACAAAGTTCGGCACTCAGGCGTCGTTTTTGTTTTACCAACGAATAAAAAACTAGTTTTCCGCTAAAATTCTAAATTTATTTATTAATATATTTGAGACAGCAGTCTTCTGACTGGTTTGATCCGGCCAGCCAGGAATTCACCTCTTGAGCTCACCTTTTCATCTCTGAGCAGACTTGCACCCTACGTTCTCAATTATTTGTTAGATGTATTTCAGTCTCTGACTGCCCTTATAGCTTTTATCCTCTACATCTCCATCTTGTATTAAGAGGGTCATTTCCTTACGTCTTAAAACATGCCCTCTCCTCCTGCCCCTGATTCCTGTCAGTATAAAACGTATGAAACTGTTTTTACATAACTGAAGCTAAATGATTGAGAAGTAAGGGGGCACGGATCAACGAAACAGAAGAAGACAAAGGCTATTTACTATATTTCGAGATCGACGAATAAGGTCAAAGTGAAGAACAGCGCAAGGATATTTCATAAGAGGCGAGAATGAGAGGATATTTCTATCGTAATAGAGAATCTGACAAACAAAGAAGGAAAGAAACAGAGACACTGAGCTCTATTCGCGGAAGAAGCACGCAGGAATTGTCATCTGGAATTTGCGGCGTTTCATTTTGTTCCAAGACAGACTACAATCAATAACGAGAATAATGGTTGTCAGGGAACTGGAATGAACACGAATAGATAATAGCAAAAACAGTGTCATCGACATGTTGTGCTTTTAGAATTCTGTCTACAGTTTGTCACAGAGAGTGTTTTGTGGTGATATAATATGCACACATACACCGAATTCTTACCCAGAGCATTCTTTTCTGCGGAAAAGAGCTGGAAGGATGCGACCTAGAAGTAGCTTTTGGCTTCATTTTAAAGAACTCCTTAAAAACATGGGTGTCCTTACAGCATCAAGTAAGTACATCAATCAAACGTCGTGGATACCAAGGAAAACATTACTAAGCATTTGACTAATAGTTCTATACATAACCATGGAAAACAACTATTTTGGTCTTACACTTACGGAAAAAGAAACAAAAACTCCAAAACAGCATTTTCTACCAAGGAATAACGTTAAGTAAGAAACTGACCAAAGAAAAGATAAATATTACTAAAACACTTCTGTTGAAAAAGGCACTGAAGCATTATTCGTAAGTAATGCATACCACACAATTAAAGCATACTTAGAAACGCCAAGGTAGCGGTTCACATTGAAATGAGGTAACTACAACACGCCGTCACGTTGCAATACATGATCACAATATAATGCAATTACAAGAAAATCGTGTGCCAAGATCTACAGTGCACGACAGTAATGTCTTGTCATTCTGCTGAGTTCAACACATCAGGGAGGGAAGATTACGGTTTTTTAAATGGACAGGAGACATATATGCGGCATAGTTGCATGTATTCGAGTTTGATGGTCAGTTTCCCGAACAGACTGCACTTGGTGTGTACAGCAATGTAGTGTAAAACTGTATTTTATACTTAAGCTATCTGGGGCAAATTATCTGCAAATCCAAGAGCATTGTACAATAGCGACCAAACAAATGAGACGGTGCTTTCGTTAAAACATGACCTCATATTCTAAAGGATGGAAACTGCTCTGTCCAGCCATCCTGATTGGTTTTTTCCGTAGTTTTCCTAAATCATTTCAGGCAAATGCCGAGGGGGTTCCTTCATCAAGGGCAAGGCTCACCACCTGTCCTGTCCTAATAAAAGCAGTCTCATATATTCTGTCTGCATTTACATTTTGAGTTATTTCATTTCATTGTACTACGATGACAAATATCATCGTAAAACGATCTCGGAATGAATAAATAAACACATAAATCAGAAAATAAAGTGTCGTCAATGCAAAAGTTGAAAGGATATATGGCTATTCTGACTCAAAAATTTGAAGGACCAGACTCGATGAATATGCTGTTTGAATGTTGTAGCGAGTATTTAAAAAAGGGATTGTGGTAAAATTAAAATAATCACATAAATCTTTTACTTAATAGTAACAAAACATCTTCTTTATGTGATGGTAATCCTAAATCCCGCCTGTGCGAAGGCCTATAATGTAGCTAGTTCAATTGAAGCCGATAGTGGTATCACACTCTTTGGAACTTGTTACGAAATGCAGACAGAGACCATCACTATCTGACCACCAATATATAAATACTGTACGGGGTGTATCAAAAACACTCATCCGATTTTTTAAAAAAAATCATAACTATTATGTTATTTGAGATATGTGCACAAATGACGTACTGTTGGAAAAGCCAACTGTCGAGTTTTACATGGCTGGCGCTATGCAGGAGCAGTGGGCGCCAACTAGTAAAACTGGTGTCGGGACAACAGGAAGCGTTTAGTGTCCTACATTTCGCGCACTGCTGGTCAGTAGTAACTGTTCAGCGTGACTTTCGTACTATGTATGGTGTGGATCATCATACAGCACAGAGCATCAGACAATGGCATGAATAATTCCGAGAAACAGGTTGTTCGTGTAAAGGCAAATCGCCGGCCCTCGCCAAGTATCTGACACAGACGTTGAAGGCATCCGCCATAGTTGCACGGTGAGTCTGCAGAAATCCGTTCGCCGTGCAGCCCGACAGCTCACCATACCCCGATGTTCGTCTGGCGTGTGTTGCTTCGTCGTTTACACATGAAAACATAGAAATTCAGCTACTGCAAGCTCTTCGTCAAGGTGACAAACAGCACCGTGTGGAGTTCTATAATTTAGTTCTTGGCAAGACAGAGAATGACAGTTTTCTTCCACACTTACGTTTTAGTGAGAGAGACTCTGGTTATGTGCCCCCGTTTCCAACAACAATGAATGAACTGAGACATCGCATAACAGCAGCCGTGGAAGCTGTAACTCAAGACATGCTCGCTGCAGTGTGGGCACAGTCTGTATACCGCATTGACATATGCGTATTGAACACATATGAAAGTACATGAAAAAAAAGTTTTTGAGTTTCCCGTTCATCAAAAAGCGAAATACGTTGTATGTTTTCATTATTTCAGAAATATAGACTTGCGAAATCGGCTAATTCTTTTTGATACACCCAGTATAATGTAACGCAAGGAGCGTGAACGCACAAAAAAACTCCAATATAGTAGAACTATCGTTTCGGAAATCATGCACTGGAATCAGATATTTAGGTACAGTAGATACGTATTTAGTGGGACAATTCTTAGGAACGGCAATTCACGAATGAAATGGGTCTCTTACAACACATCCTCTTTCAGCCTGTTCTTGAGTACAGTTCGTCGTTCTGAGATCCTTACCAAGAAGATTTAATGGAAGAGATTGAAAGGCGAGCTACACAGTCGTCGTGGGCTTTTATAATCATCGTAACAGTACCACAGAAGTGGCCAGTACATTAATATGCGAGGCGTTACACGAAAAACATTGTGCTTCGCGTAGAAACTCACTCGCAAAATTCCGATTGCCCACGCTGCTTGGCGAGTGAACGAACACACTTCCTCCAACACACATCTCGCGTAATGCCTGTGACACTAAAACTATACAACGATATATGAAAGAGGAGAACGCGAATATGGTACACTACGTACCATCCACCATACGACGTAGGGTGGTTTCGCAGTATAGGATGTAGTTGTCTCTGTTCCATCAGAAGAATTAGCACAAGAAATGAAGAACGCATATTCTTCTGGAAACTGGAGCATATGCAAGTTAACTGCACACATTCGACACAATTCACATATACTGAAGAGCTACCAACATGAGAGGGTAGACTTGAAAATTTGGGAAAAGCAATTTGTTTACTTAAAATGTATCCTGTGATGTCTAGTGTAATGTTCATCCCACGGTCGCCAAAAGCACCATTATCCAGTTACAAGGCTATTTACAAAAAAAGGTCTCCGGAAACCGTTCACAATCTGGAAAATATAATCGATATGTAATTTTGACGATCGCCTAACAGGCATTAGGGAAATTATGAAAGTAATCTAACTTGAAATTTGACCAGTGCGTCACAGCCTCTGCACAAAAGCGGACGAAAAGCGTACTGAGCGAGCAGAACAGCGGATGATGGAAGCTGCCAAAGTGGTCCATAGAATAATCATGGCAACGAAGAAGAAGGAAGACATCTTTTTGACTCTGGCAGGATTTCAGTATGGAGCAGGGATCGGTGGCAAGAGATACGTTCAACTACAAAAAATGTAACCCAAAACATCAAAAAGTGTTTTTCTCGAAACCGTATTTCTCATATTTGCGGGAAACATAACCTGAGAACGGTACATATGATTCTGATCGCAATTCGATTTTGGAATTCTGATTCAAATTCCCTATCAGCGTACGTAGCCGTTTTACTATATCTTCAAAGGGTTACTTTCTGCCACGCCTTCGCCTCGATTTTGTAGGCGAAGAAGATGTCATTTCTTTCAACACGTCACCATTTGGTTACAACCTAATATTTTTCAATTATCCTGTGTATGATGATACAAAATACATCGAAAATGACTCCAAAAAAATTATTTCGTTACAGGTCTACTAAGGGGGCTTCGGAAATTTCCCGCCGATGACCAATGTTCCGGATGCAAGGGGTCGTTCTTGAAGAAAAAAATGTGTGGGAAATCTTACGGGACTTAACTGCTAACGTCATCGGTACCTAAGCTTACACACTACTTAACCTAAATAATCCTAAGGACAAACACACACACCCGTGCCCGAGGGAGGACTCTAACCTCCGCCGAGACCAGCCGGACAGTCCATGATTTCTTGAAGACAAAAGTGTAAGGAATAAAACTATATTATAAAATTTAGCATTACTTTTATTTTACTTGAAAAACTCACAAAAATCATCTAGTTTTCATGCGTTCAAAGACGTCTAGCCCTTTAAAGAAGTACCCCACTCGTAAGAACTGATGCGTTGTAGCTAATTGCTTCCAAATTAGTGTTTTCAGTATTATGGTGTACTGAACAAATCTGGAGACAATATAGAAGATACTGCTTAAGGAGACGTCGATTAACTTAAGCCTTTCGACAAGAATTTTGAGCGCTTATCTTTTAATTGCACTGCGGTACCAGCAACGAGTTCATTAAAATGTATCACAAACTTTTCCAATCAGCCAGTTCATATTGCTCTCTTTTGCTCAAAAAGAAGGTAATCTCTTAACCGGGAGGTACAGAAACGCATTTGTGTGAACACCAGGGGAATCTCATCGGTATCTCCCTTACAAATCGGACGTATAAAAAGCCAAAGTAAATTTACCTGCTTAACTTGTTTCCGCTGAATATGTGAACAAGGAAATTTATATTTTCCCTTCATTTTCGAATTAGCACTCAGCATTTATCAAACCTGCGAGACTCTAGGATTTTTCAATATTATCTTAAATCTTCTCTTTGTTATTAATTCCAGCTTTCATGAAGTAAATGTTTTACCTACCAGGTGTCGACAAAAACATTCCATGAAAATGACACATCACACGTCTATGACTCTAAATCTTCCTTTACTTACATACACTTATCGTAAGAAGATTTGTTCGACAAGTTGCAATATATTTTATGTAAACAAAACTGTATTGTTTAAAAAAATGCCAAGGTGTGAGTAGCACTCGCGAATTGAGTGTTCCGTACAAATTTCATTACGTATACAGACAGTTTATCCATCCACGGAATCTATGATATTTTCATCTGTTATAAACATTGGTACCGGGAAGATATTGGTCACTGGGACTCCAAGAATTTCGACTGTGCTTTTATTTAAAGTTCGAAGCCAGAGACAGGTTTAATTCAGCCCTCCATGCTACTCTATCCTGTGAGAGCTTCTTTATCTCCCAGTACCGACTGCAACCTACAGCCTTCTGAATCTGTGTAGTGTATTCATCTCTTAGTCTCCCTCTACGGTTTTTACTCTCCACACTGCCTCCAAT
This sequence comes from Schistocerca gregaria, assembly GCF_023897955.1. Lineage (NCBI taxonomy): Eukaryota > Metazoa > Arthropoda > Insecta > Orthoptera > Acrididae > Schistocerca > Schistocerca gregaria. Next base: position 128,415,910 of record NC_064921.1, on the reverse strand, counting down.
ACTAAATTGGTGAACCCTTGATACTCTGAATATGTCCTACCAAACTATCCCTTCTTCTAGTCAAGTTGTGCCACAAATTTCTCTTCTCCCCAATTCTGTTCAATACCTCCTCATTAGTTATGTGATCTACCCGCTGGCCGGAGTGGCCGAGTGGTTCTATGCGCTACTGCCTGGAACCGCGCGACCGCTACGGTCGCAGGTTCGAATCCTGCCTCGGGCATGGATGTGTGTGCTGTCCTTAGATTGGTTAGGTTTAAGTAGTTCTAACTTCTAGGGGAGTGATGACCTGAGAAGTTAAGTCTCATAGTGCTCAGAGCCATTTGAACCATTTTGATCTACCCATCTAATCTTCAGCATTCCTCTGAAGCACCACATTTCGAAAGCTTTTATTCTCTTCTTGTCTAAACTATTTATCGTCCATGTTTCACTTCCATACATGGCTACACTCCATACAAATACTTTCAGAAACGACTTCCTGACACTTAAATCTATACTCCATGTTAACAAATTTCGCTTCTTCAGAAAAGATTTCTTTGCCATTGCGAGTCTACATTTTATATCCTCTCTACTTCGACCATCATGAGTTATTTTGCCGGCTGCGGTGGTCTAGCGGTTCTAGGCGCTCAGTCCGGAACCGCGCGACTGCTACGATCGCAGGTTCGAATCCTGCCTCGGGAATGGATGTGTATGATGTCCTTAGGTTAGTTAGGTTTAAGTAGTTAAAAGTTCTAGGGGACTGATGACCTCAGATGTTAAGTCCCACAGTGCTCAGAGCCATTTGAACCATTTCTTTGAGTTATTTTGGTCCCCAAATAGCAACACTTATTTACTACTTTAAACATTTCATTTCCTAATCTAATTCCCTCAGCAGCACCCAATTTAATTCCTCTGCATTCCATTATCCTCGTTTTGCTTTTGTTAATGTTCATCTTATAGCCTCCTTTCAAGACACTGTCGATTCCGTTCATCTGCTCTTCCAGGTCCTTTGCTGTCTCTGACAGAATTACAATGTCATCGGTGAACCTCAGGGTTTTCATTTCTTCTCCATGGATTTTAATTCCTACTCCGAATTTTTCTTTTGTTTCCTTCACTGCTTGCTCAATATACAGATTGAATAACATCGGGGATAGGCTACAACCCTATCTCACTCCCTTCCCAACTACAGCTTCCCTTTCATGCTCCTCGACTCTTATAACTGCCATCTGGTTTCTGTACAAATTGTAAGTAGCCTTTCGCTCCCTGTATTTTATCCCTGCCACCTTCAGATTTTGAAAGAGAGTTTTCCAGTCAACATTGTCAAAAACTCTCTATAAGTCCACAAATGCTAGAAACGTAGGTTTGCCTTTCCTTAATCTATTTTCTAAGCTAAGTTGTAGGGTCAGTATTGCCTCACGTGCTCCAACATTTCTACGGAATCCAAACTGATCTTCCCAGAGGTGGGCTTCTACCAGTTTTTCCATTCGTCTGTAAAGAATTCGTGTTAGTATTTTGCAGCCGTGGCTTATTAAGCAGATAGTTTGGTAATTTTCACATCTGTCAACACCTGATTTCTTTGGGATTGGCATTATTATATTCTTCTTGAAGTCTGAGGGTATTTCGCCTGACTCGTACATCTTGCTCACCAGATGGTAGAGTTTTGTCAGGACTGGCTCTCCCAAGGCTGTCAGTAGTTCTACTGGAATGTTGCATACTCCCGGGGCCTTGTTTCGAATTAGGTATTTCGGTGCTCTGTCGATCTCTTCACGCAGTGTCATATCTCCCATTTCGTCTTCACCTACCTATATTGTCCTCAAGAACATCGCCCTTGTTTTGACCCTCTATATACTCCTTCCACCTTTCTGCTTTCCCTTCTTTGCTTAGCACTGGTTTTCCATCTGAGCTCTTGATATTCATACAAGTGGTTCTCTTTTCTCCCATGCTCTCTAATTTTCCTGTAGGCAGTATCTGTCTTACCCCTAGTGACATATGCCTCTACATCCTCATATTTGTATTGCTTTTTGCTTGCTTCATTTATAGCATTTTTGTATTTTCTGCTTTCACCAATTAAATTCAATATCTCTCCTGTTACCCAAGGATTTCTATTCACCCTCGTCTTTTTACCTACTTGATCCTCTGCTGCTTTCACTATTTCATCTCTCAAAGCTATCCACTCTTCTTCTACTGTATTTCTTTCCCCCATTCTCCTCAATCGTTCCCTAATGTTCTCTCTGAAACTTTCTACAACCTCCGGTTCTTTCAATTTGTCCCGGTCCGATCTCCTTAAATTCCCACCTTTTTTTGCAGTTTCTTCAGTTTTAATCTACAGTTCATAACCAATAGATTGTGGTCCGAGTCCACATCTGCCCCTGGAAATGCCTCTGATTTAAAACCCGATTTGCATACACCTCCACTGTCCGACAAAGTTTTGGAATCGTTCTTTTGTATGATAGCTCCACTTAATGCACTGGACAAGGAAGAGAAGGCAGAATAAGAAGAGGACAACAGTGTCATTAAAGAACCATTTTCGTTGGAATAATTCCAGACTGCGCTCTCTCAACGGAATTGTGGTGCTCCCGTCCCGGATTATACTGACTACCCAATGCTACGACACATAGCACACAAACGGAGACAGCTACTGCTCAAAATTTACAACAGTGTATCGAAGCAAAAGATCAAAATTGCCTCCGTAAAACATTTCGTGTCGTGATGTTTCTTTGTTATAAGGAGCGAGATCATACCAAAATTTCACTTCGCAGCAAAGTCGAAATTAAAATTTTGTTTCTGGCCTAAAATACTGAATGTATCACGAAACAATCAGTCTGACGTTCTACAACGAGAACAGGCGAGAGGGGAAGAAGATTATATGAAACGGTTAAAGAGATCTTAACATCACATTACGATCGCCAAATAATAAATGCTCTTTGTTTATTTTATATTGCAAGATTAAGAGTAGCATGGAGAGCTGCATCAAACCAGTCTCAGGACTGAAGACCACAACAACGACAACTCAATAAAATAAATTAGGGTAGACCCAGGTGCCAGTATTCCTTTAAATACATTATGTGCCAGTCCTAAAAATGAATTACTTAGCCCTGCTGGTTAACAACTATGTACAAACTGACCCTGAACAAAGTTATGTAGCTGTGCACTAGAGAAACCGACGCGGGAGTCAGTCAGAACTTCGCTCCGTTATCCGAAAGCCCCTATTAACATAGTTGTTCTGTTTAACTGTTAGTTGCCTCATTATTATTTACAAACAGTAGTAAAGGGCGTAGTGCTGACGCTTTAACTTGGCAGCCGGCCACGAGCGTAAACAAACGAGAACCTAACCGCCCGAAGGGCGAGTAGCGGTGTGGGTGGAAATAGCTCCAACAACCTCTCGCTGTGTTGGCAGCAACATGTATTCGTAACTTGTGCATGTGCGAAAACAGAAGTGGGACATGACCACAAATATCGTAGATACCTTCTGGTGTCCTGGCGCTCATTCTAAAATTGGAGCTTATAACAACGATCAACGCACAATACATAGTTAAGCGGAGTACACAACCCACCGGTAATGGCTACCGAGCAAAGACTTGCTGATGTTGGCTGTGTCGTATACGAGCTTGTTCAGTCCCGACCTCTAGCGGTAACTTAACCACAATTCGAATACACTGTTCAAAACTAACAAGATGGGGAACTATACTCGGAAAAAGCTTACGGATGTGGGAAAATCCAGCTAGATTACATCATAGTCTGACAGAGATTCCGAATCAGATGCTGGGTTGTAAGGCGTACCCAGGGGCAGATACAGACTCAGATCACAATTTAGCAATGATCAAAAGCAGACTGAAGCTCAACAGACTAGTCCAGGAAACTAAATGCGGAAGGAAGTGAAATACAGAAGTACTCGTACTGAGAAATGACAAGACGCGTCTGAGGTTCTCTGAGACTATAGATCCTGTAATAATGAATAATACAGTAGGGAGTTCAGTTGAAAACTAATGGACATCTCTTAAAAGAGTAACCAGAGAAGTTGGAAAGGAAAATATCTCTGAATGGCCTTTGATTGGTTGTCCGATGTGTGAGGTGATTGTGTGTGTGTGTGTGTGTGTGTGTGTGTGTGTGTGTGTGTGTGTGTAACTACTACATTTAAAAAAAACTTGTATTAGTGACGACAATCCCTTTTTCATAGCATATCAGTGTTTCCCTTATACTGAAGATGGTCAATCGTTGATTGCTCCGTAAGTATTAACTGGCCCTTCAGTTCTTCTGTACACACTGAGTTTTGTATTGAATCTTTTTTGTGGAACTCAGAATTTGTGGACATTCACTCCCCTTTTTTTCAGTATATCCCTTATGGGTGTCTAACTGCAACTGTGTATAAAATTTGAGATTTATCTGGGTGCATACGCAATCAGTCGCTTTTTTGGATTTTAGATACGATTTACTGTATCATTACCATATTTTCGAGCCACTGCAGACTCATCATCAGGTGGAAGTGTTACAGAAGCATTATATCGTGGACCAAGTGTAGCTAGACGCTGTGGTGATGGGGAGTATACACCATCGTGGTTCCCACAGTAATTCCTTTCTCATGACGTACATTATCAGATGTACGCACAAATATTAAACATTGGGTGTGGACTTGCATTGTATCAATGCAGTACTTGACATCCTGTCCTTAAATTCTGTGAGAGTCTTTGAAACGAGAATATATTGGCCTTTTTGGTGCTCAGATAGGACCATTTTTCAGCTGGTTCCCACGTTTTCCTAGACACAGCAGGGCGCATAACTCATATGAAAAGAACTTTATGAGTAACTTTACATCTCACACCGCATTTTACGTGCACAAAAATTTTGCATGTGCTTCAGTACTATAAGATGGATCTACGGAGACACTTTGCAGCACATCTTACCGTCTTACGCTGCTTCACAAACTATGTTTTCGCCTCAACCGCATTTTATGTGCGTATTTCACCTGTACAAGTAGTGTATTTTCGAAGCTCTCTTGTTCGGGAACGGGTAAAGATATCATGACTGTTCGATATCGAGATCTTAGGAATACAATATTGCAAACAATTGAACCATTTTCTCTGCATAGTCGTTTTACAATCCATGGCTTGATTTTGGTACCCAATAACCATGTATTTCAATTTTTCTCAATAACTGCCCAGGAACTACACGGTACCTTCACAAGCCCCTAAGGTTCAAATGGTTCAAATGGCTCTGAGCACTATGCAACTTAACTTCTGAGGTCATCTGTCGCCAAGAACGTAGAACAAATTAAACCTAACTAACCTAAGGACATCACACACATCCATGCCCGAGGCAGGATTCGAACCTGCGGTCGCTCGGCTCCAGACTGTAGCGCCTAGAACCGCACGGCCACTCCGGCAGGCAAGCCCCTAAGGTGCACGATTGACTACATATAACGCAAAAAGAACGAACTGATTTTCTCCATTTGCCTAAACATGAGGTAGTGTGTAATACTCTAACGTTGTCCATGTGTTGTAGGCTAGTTATTGTAAGACATCCTTTTATAGCGTATACAAACGGTCCCTAACCCAACAGCTGTCCAAAACGCTTGACGCTTCCTTTCTGTCACAAGCAGAACTTGGGCTATGAGTCCCGGAAAAATCCCTTTATATGTGCGAAGTTTTGAAACATGTGGATAGCGTATGCTGTCGTACGCGTACCGATTAAAAACACATCAGCGTTTGAGCTTACTTTTAGCTATTCCTACAGCTGAAAAATTGTTTGAGCTCTTCTTGGCAGTTGGTTGTGTGAAACGTTACTGAAACTTTGCAGGTAGAGATCAGCACACACTGTGCCCAGAGGATGTGCAAGTGTGGTTTGTCGTATTTGTGTGAGGGACACTGCAGCATCATCCAACAGGTCTCAACAGATATTTGTCGGCAGTGCAACGACTGCAGAACGAATGTTGATGATTTAGGACAACAACATGGCAAAGAGAGCAGGTACAGGTACATCCCGAAGGAGTACACCAGGAAAATATCGTAGGACTGCTGAAGTGGCTATGACGAATGGACAGATGACAACTACAGAAATCCGGACAGTGTGTCGTCATGAGCCGTTGGGAACAAGTTAGTGGAATCTGGGCTCAGATTTCAAGTTGATATTTATCACTGGTGCCATGGTACTAACAACATATACCTGCAAAGTTAATAGAGTCAAGTTGGACACTGAATAGTATTTTGTGGTTGCAGACGTGATCCTCGCTTCAGTTTTTAGTGTTCAGACCGATGGCTGTGTGTCCATAGACGACCAGGTGAAACGTCCTAGGAAACAGCGCAGCAGCTGTCGAGATGCTCATCTCTCCAGTTACTGGAACCATGTTGTGGGAATCTACTGGATATGAAAATAGGATTCACCAAATGTTGAAAGGACACTAGATGATCGCAATTATCTGAGAAGAACAGCAAACACTGTTGTGCTCTTCATTCTTTTTTTCTTTTTTGAATCATGAGTCTTCTGAATGGTTTTGTGCGGCCCGCCATGAATTATTCTCCTGCGCCAACGACTTCATCTCAGTGTAGCACTTGCAACCTACGTCCACAATTATCTGCAGGATGTATTCCAATTTCTGTCTTCCTCTGCATCGGTGTATCGATATTTTATCAACAGCCAAAGTAGGCATGGATCCCGTTGCTACCGAATGATTTTCTTACAGCAGTCATGAAACGTACACATACGCCCCAGAACCGTAATTTTAACAATTTCATCCAAGTATAACAGGCAGCCATAAACAAAAAAAAAGAAACAAAAGAAAAAGACTGGTCGTTGTAGCTAAATAGTCCACGCAAAGTTGGAAACTGGAAAGACTACACTAATGAACGCACACTTTACATTTAACGATAACAAGCAGCTTTCGAAATAGTGCGACAACGACACGTAATATGACAGGTAGTGATAACGTCGTAGCTGGAGTTTTGTAACCCCAGTACCGTCAGGTTTAGTGACACGTGCGCTCTGAAGACAATCTGCCGCGTTTGACTTCGCGCAACTTCATAGTGTGAAGCGTTGCATTTCGTGCAAGTGCATAGTAGCTAGCTAGATTTCGTTCCTGGCCACATTGTAGCTTATTTAGAATCTCGAGAAACTTGGAAGAGAATCCAGTACCTCTATACAACTCGTCTGTCACCCTGACCTACTCTCCGCGAACTTGTGAGTTCTTCACACACCACTTTGTTCGTTCAAAGAAAGCGCGAATAACAAAGGAAGCCTCACACACGTGGTCACTTATTAAGGTTGTATTCTACCGTCATACGACTAAAAATGCTAGTAGTTTTTTGTTTACAAGGGAAATCAGTAACCGACTAGAATTATTTTTCGGAACGGGTTTCAAACAACAAGCGGCTGCCTACAAAATATTATGAAGTTGATACAGTATAACAAGATAATAGATTACCTATATATGTATGTTGTAACAGTGACCGCATCGCCCCATCGCATTTGAGACGTTTCTTTTTCAGAGTTAAGCCTTTATTCATGCAATGCATACCTTTTGCTCGATTTAATTATTCTTGTCAGTTATTATATGCCTCGAAGAAAGGATACGTTAAAAGAGCAAAAATGTCTTATAGTTTCATCTGATCTGTCTTGTCGCATAATAGTGAGTAATGAACCGTATTGTTAGCCTTGTTAGGTTTTCTGCATCTGCATCAAGATTTATACTCCGCAAGCCACCCAACGATGTGTGGCGGAGGTCATTTTACGTGCCACTGTCATTACCTCCCTTTCCTGTTCCAGTCGCGTATGGTTCGTAGGAAGAACTACTGCCGGAAAGCCCCCGAACGCGCTCGAATCTCTCTAATTTTACATTCGTGATCTCCTCGGTAAGTATAACTAAGGGGAAGCAATATATTGGATACCTCATCCAGAAAGGCACCCTTTCGAAACCTGGACAGCAAGCTACATTGCGATGCAGAGTGCCTCTCTTGCAGAGTCTGTTACTTGAGTTTGCCAAAGATCTCCGTAACGCTATCACGTTTACCAAATAACACTTAGACGAAACGCGCCGCTCTTCTTTTGATCTCCTCTATCTCCTCTGTCAACCAGACCTGGTACAGATCCCACACTGAAGAGCAATACTCAAGTATAGGTGGAACGAGCGTTTTGTAAGCCAACTCCTTTGTTGATGGACTACATTTTCTAAGGACTCTCCCAATGAAGCTCAACCTCGGACCCGCCTTACCAACAATTAATTTTATATGATCATTCCACTTTAAATCATTCCGCACTTATACTCCCAGATATTTTACAGAAGTAACTGCTACCAGTGTTTGTTCCGCTATCATATAATCATACAATAAAGGATCCTTCTTTCTATGTATTCGCAATACGTTACATTTGTCCACATTAAGGGTCAGTTGCCACTCCCAGCAACAAGTGCCTATCCGCTGCAGATATTCCTGCATTTCACTACAATTTTCTAGTGCTGCAGCTTCCTGTATACTACAGCACCATCCGCGAAAAGCCGCATGGAACTTCCGACACTACCTACTAGGTCATTTATATATATTGTGAAAAGCAATGGTCCCATAACACTCCCCTGTGGCACGCCAGAGGTTACTTTAACGTCTGTGGACGTCTCTCCATTGAGAACAACATGCTGTGTTCTGTTTGCTAAAAACTCTTCAATCCAGCCACACAGCTGGTCTGATATTCCATAGGCTCTTACTTTGTTTATCAGGCGACATTGCGGAACTGTATCGAACGCCTTCCGGAAGTCAAGGAAAATAGCATCTACCTGGGAGCCTGTATTTTTATTTTCTGGGTCTCATGAACAAATAAAGCGAGTTGGGTCTCACACGATCGCTATTTTAGGCATCCATATTAATTCCTACAGTAGATTCTGGGTTTCCAGAAATGACATGATACGCGAGCAAAAACCATGTTCTAAAATTCTACAACAGGTCGATGTCAGAGATATAGGCCTATAGTTTTGCGCATCTGCTTGACGACCCTCCTTGAAAACTGAAACTACCTGTGCTCTTTTCCAATCATTTGGAACCTTCCGTTCCTCTAGAGACTTGCGGTACACGGCTGTTAGAAGGGGGGCACGTTCTTTCGCGTACTCTGTATAGAATCGAATTGGTATCCCGTCAGGTCCAGTGGACTTTCCTCTGTTGAGTGATTTCAGTTGCTTTTTTATTCCTTGGACGCTTTCGATGTCAGCCATTTTTTTAGTTCGTGCGATGATTTAGAGAAGGAACTGCAGTGCGGTCTTCCTCTGTGAAACAGCTTTGGAAAAAGTTGTTTAGTATTTCACCTTTACACGTGTCATCCTCTGTTTCAATGCAGTTATCATCCCAGAGTGTCTGGATACGCTGTTTCGATCCACTTACTGATTTAACGTAAGACCAGAACTTCCTAGGATTTTCTGTCAAGTCGGTACATAGAATTTTACTTTTGAATTCAGTGAACGCTTCACGCGTAGCCCTCCTTACGCTAACTTTGACATCGTTTAGCTTCTGTTTGTTTGAGAGGTTTTGGCTGTGTTTAAATTTGCAGTGAAGCTCTCTTTGCTTTCGCAGTAGTTTCCTAACTTTGTTGTTGAACCACGGTGGGTTTTTTCCGTCCCTCACAGTTTTACTCGACACGTACCTGTCTAAAACGCATTTTACGATTGCCTTGAACTTCTTCCAAAAACGCTCAACATTGTCAGTGTCGGAATAGAAATTTTCGTTTTGATCTGTTAGTCTGAAATCTGCCTCCTATTACTCTTTGCTAAACTGATAAACCTTCCTCCCTTTTTTTATATTTCTAGTTACTTCCATATTCAGAGATCCTGCAACGACCTTATGATGACTTACTCACTGTTCTGCGCTTACAGAGTCGAAAAGTTCGGGGCTGTTTGTAATCGGTAGATCCAAGATGTTCTCTCCACGAGTCGGTTCTCTGTTTAATTGCTCGAGGTAATTTTCGGATAGTGCAATCAGTATAATGTCACTCGACGATCTGTCCCTACCACCCGTCCTAAACATCTGAATGTCTCAGCCTATATCCGGTAAATTGAAATCTCCTCCTACGACTATGACATGCTGAGGACATTTATGTGAAATGTACTCCAGATTTTCTCTCAGTTGTTCTGCCAAGATCAACCCCTTACTCTGTAAGCACACTGCACAAAAAGAGGAACCCCAGGAAACATCAGCTAATACTACGTAACAAAGCCTCTTGTTTTGTTAACGGCCTCAATTAGGCGAGGAAGAAAGCCCGCCGCATCACGTATGTCCTGTCCAGCTGAAGCCACTCATTGACGGTTAAATTCCGTAGAGCTTCGAAGTTTCAGGAACTTTAGTCTCTGTGTTTCACCGGCTTTTCCGTATAACACCAGATGTTTTCGGTGGGGCTTTAGAGTGATTAACGAGCCAGTCGAAGTGATATGTGGTACCAGAATGTACATCAAACTTGGTACGTGTACGTGCAGAGTATTTCTAGGGAACACGCAACCTTTGCTGAGGTGTTTGTGTGTGTGTGTGTGTGTGTGTGTGTGTGTGTGTGTGTGTGTGTGTGTGCGGCGGCGTGGGCGCATCCCTACCTTGCCATCTTCCTCCTCATCAGTAACCCTATTTTCGGTATTAACGAACCACCATTACTGTTATTAAACTTACTGGTAGATTAAAACAGTGTGCCGGACCGAGACTCGAACTCAGGACCTTTGCCTTTCGCGGGCAAGTGCTCTACCACCTGAGCTACCCAAGCACGACTCAGGCCCTGTCCTCACATTTTCACTTCAGTCAGTACCTCGTCTCCTACCTTCCAAACTTTACAGAAGCTCTCCTGCGAACCTTGCAGAACTAGCACTCAGGAGTGCTTCTGTAAAGTTTGGAAGGTAGGAGACGAGGTACTGACTGAAGTGAAACTGTGAGGACGGGGCCTGAGTCGTGCTTGGGTAGCTCAGGTGGTAGAGCACTTGCACGCGAAAGGCAAAGGTCCTGAGTTCGAGTCTCGGTCCGGCATACAGTTTTAATCTTCCAGGAAGTCTCATATCAGAGCACACTCCGCTGCAGAGTGAAAATCTCATCCTGACACCATTTATGTTGTCAGATGATACAGAGAATATCGTCTTTGATTCACACACTGCAAGTAATTAACAACATGCTATAGCTTCCCCGTGGGTAATGGGATGTCTACGAGACCAGCAAGATGGTAGCAGCGAAGCGTCAGCATAAAAGTACCCTTCGACCCGTACACGCGGACGCAAAGGATTCTTCATTAACTAAACTGAACATCTGTTGAAGATACGGACATGATGAAGATTGGGTTTAATTTCCTGTCATGTAATTAGAGACGGAGCACAATCTCGATTTGTGTCAAGGATGAGGAAGGAAATCGGTCTTGTACTTTCACAGAAACCACCCAAAAAGTGGTTCGTAAATCTGAATGGCCGAACGTGAGTTTGAACCGTTATCCTCCCGAATGCGAGTTCAGTTTGCTAACGACCGCGCCACCCCGCTCCGGTAAAGACACGTTTATCAGGGTGACTTTATATCTGCCGTGTCACTATGCTACGCGAACTTTAAAATATATGTTACTTCTAATCCGTCGTGATTGCAAATTTTTTTTATTCATATGACCGGTTTCAGTTCATTCAGAACCATCTTCAGATCTGATATTTCAGTTACAGGAGTAACCTGTCCAAATCCAGAAACTTTCACATGGTGCGTCACATTCGTAATGTATCCCGAAGCCTGACGTGACACAAACTTTGCAAAAACATTATGAGATATCCCATCAGACATTATGTCTGTTTTTGCAAAGTTTGTGCCACGTTAGGCTTCGGGATACATTACGAATGTGACGCAGCATGTGAAAGTTGCTGGATTTGGACGGTTTACTCTTGTAGCTGAAATATCAGATCTGAAGATGGTTCTGAATGAACCGAAACTGGTCATATGAATTAAAAAAATTTGCAATCGAGACGGATTATAAGTAACATTATACAATCACTGATTGCTGCTATCCCATCAGACATTATGTCTGGTTTTGCTAAATTTAAAGTATATATCACTGTTAGCAAAACCGGCTCCTCCTTTGCTTGCGTTATCTAGAGGTTAGGAGTCTGCTGCATTCATCATTTGCCAAATTTATCTTTACTTGAGCCCTTCCGCCAGCACAGTCAACAACCTAAGGGAAGAATGTCGCGTGCAGCATCTACTTGCGTATCGAATAAACATTGTGACTTCTGAAATTTTCCCGGCGTATTTGTTCTTCTAATAATTTCCGGGTATGCAGCCGGATCCCGTCGACATTCTGCCACGATATTTCGGCCCAGAGACGTCCGGCCATCATCAGGTGAGTACACAACTACTGAAGAGCCCAGGTGCAGTCGCGGTATTTGAATTCAATGACGAATTCTTTGAACAAACAGACGGCGTCGCCATGGGGAGCCCTTTGTCCCCTGTGGTAGCTAATCTGTTTATGGAGGACTTTGAGGAGAAAGCACTTGAGTCTGCTGTCTTAAAGCCTACGGTCTTCTGGCGGTACGTAGATGATACTTTTGTTGTATGGCCTCATGGCAGACAGGAACTGGAGAAATTCCTTCATCATTTAAACTCTTTACATGAGAACATCAAATTCACGATGGAGATTGAAAAAGATGGCACTTTACCATTTCTAGACGTGCTAGTATGCCGTAAAAATGATGGGTCATTAGGACATTCTGTGTACAGGAAACCGACTCACACAGATCTGTATCTCCAGGCGTCAAGCTGCCACCACCCAGCACAAACAGCCGGTGTTCTCAGTACCTTAATACATCGAGCGCATGTAATATCGGACGATGAAAACCTCCACGCAGAATTAGAACACTTGGAGAAGGTTTTTAAAGAGAATGGCTACACTTCACGCCAAATAAGAAAGGCCATGCGCAACTGTCATAACAAGAAGCAGCGCACTGAGGACGCTGATGACGACTTTAAATCAACTGCGTTTCTTCCATACGCCGGGAATGTGTCGTCGAAAATAGGCCGACTACTGAAGAAGAATAAAATCAAGGTTATCTTCCGTCCACCAGCAAAGAACCGGGCCCTGGTTGGATCCGTTAAAGACGATTTACAACTGAAGAAAGCAGGCGTCTACAAAATTCCCTGTGAATGTGGGTCTGCATATATTGGCCAGACGACAAGAACTGTCCATGAACGATGTACAGAACATGAAAGATACACCCGTCTGCGGCAGCCGTCAAAATCGGCAGTAGCAGAGCACTGTATTTCATTGGGACATTCAATGGAATACAATGGAACAAAAATTTTAGCTCCGGTTTCCGGATTTTGGGATTCCGTAATCAAGGAATCAGTGGAAATACGTCTTGCCGATAATCTTATAAATCGTGACAACGGCTTTCAACTGGATAAAACTTGGAATCCTGTTATTAAAATTATACATTCACAGCGGAATAGACAGCGTCATTCGATACTCAATGACTAGATGATCTTTTACTTTCACCACCGAGGGCAGCACGTACAACTCGGCTATGCCGCGCATGTCAACACGTGCGCGAGAATCGGTATAAATACCGCGACTGCACCTGGGCTCTTCAGTAGTTGTGTACTCACCTGATGATGGCCGGACGTCTCTGGGCCGAAATATCGTGGCAGAATGTCGACGGGATCCGGCTGCATACCCGGAAATTATTAGACGAATAAACATTGCTCAGTGTGTTACTGTATTTTAACTGTTTGTCCATGGCTCACCAATCCCACAGCGCTATACCTCTTGTTCCTTGCACGCCTTTTTGGCTCCCTGGTCTGCTTGCTCATTTAGCCAAATTCCCACTCCCCTGCTACCCAGAAGAATGATACGTGCTTCTTTTGTTGCTGAAGAAGAAGTCGATTGCATTGAATTGATTGTAACATATTCTTTATTGGGTACGTCTATTATAATGTTTGTAGAGCACTAAGTGAAACATAGTCGTTAGAATGCATGAATTGAGACTGGTGGTCATCGCTATTTCCGGTCAATGAAAGCTAAATGTGCATTTCAAAACAACTGAACCCTTATCTCAAAGCGTAGAGTTGACGTTACTTAGCAAACTGTTCATTTTGACCTTAAAGGTTGACAGATTTTCTACGAAAATTTCTTTTATTCAGTGGAAGAGTTATATCACCAATTTTTACGTTTTTCCTCCTTCTGAACGATATTATTTCACAGAGTGCAGGAGATTTCTAAATCAACTGCTCATCAGTTTTATTATTTACATAAAATTGCGTCTTCTCGGCCACTATTTAGTATCCAGCAATGGGCTCAACAGATCGTTACTTAACGAATGAAAGTTTCAAATAGTCTCTAACAAAAGAGTCGTAGTGTCTTTCATTTGTTACGTCATAGTCATCATTTAAAACGCATTAATTGACGAAGGTCTCAAAAAAGAGGCTTGCAACCACCAACTATCTTATATAATTTATAATCACTTTAACGGCACAAATTTCTATCTTTGCACGGCATCGCAGAGTTTTCTTCTGTCAGTCGTTTAAGTTAAGCAGTGAACTGATATTACTATTGTTTTTCTTTTCTTTTCATTAATCACAGCTGTCGTTGAAATTTACTTGCTGCGCCTTTCGACAACGCGTCGACATTCAAGATTTGTCTCCATGTCTTACACTGCTCCTGCTTGGCAGAAGATTTCTGAGCGGAAATTTCATTTTCCGAAAGGAAAGTGAATCATCAGTCATTGTCGAGTATAAGACGACCCGCGTTCCGTTGTTTGTGGATAAAAACGCTGCCTGGCAATTTTGCTCATGAATCATTTCTGTGTATTATTTATGAGTCGGGCAATCTGAATTCTGAATTTTAAAGAGATTTGATTTTGTTTTTCACACTTCGTCCTCGTATAAAACGAGTAAATGTCCTCGTGTTTCGCCTGAGATGCGATCAGACACATCGGTGCTTTCTACCGAAGTTTGCTAATAAGGGGAACATAGCTCGTCAAGAGTGTGAGTTTGTAAATAACAACGAGCACATTCTAACATTTACTGAACAGACATTCAAGATAACATGATACACTACCTCATTAAGCCTTTCAATAACACTTGGTACGTAGTAATTAACATATATAATGCTGCAGCTATTTCGTCATATTACGTATCAGAGTGATTGGGCGCAGGTAACTTCGCCGTTGAATTTCCATAACCACAAACAAACACTAAAGTGGTTTTATTACTGCATAACTGTATCACCGTGACAAGCCTTGTTTAAAGAATTAATTAAAACAATCATATTCAAAAATAAATATTGGTATGTACATTAATGACAGTAGAAAAGATCTGAAATAGTCGTTACACACTGACTATTAAAGGAGTAGCCTGCAAGCTCAAAATAGTATTTTAGCCATTTTTACTTCTGAGAACTGCATGTATAAAAATCTTTTGACAATGCTGACTGGGCTACACACTTTTAAATGCTGAAGGGAGCAGCATAGTTAGAACACCAGGACCGGAAGACTATCTACAACATGTAAAGAAATTCGCCTGCAGCTGTGACAATCGAAGTACATGAAAGGGAAGAAGCAGTTGAGACTGAGATAGAACAGGCTCATAGTCTATGCCTTATCTCGTTCAGTCGATAGACAGAGCAGGTATTAAACTAAACCAAGGAGGTATTTGCAAAACAAAACAAAAATAGAGACTAGTGATAAGAAATAAAAAGTTCGATGTTTGTCGATGCCACTGTGATTCTGTCAGAGACGACGAAGAACTTGGAAGATTAGTGGCACGGAATGTAGGATCTCGAGGAGAAGTTGAAAGATGACAGTCAACAAACGTTAAATAGAGGTAATGGGGTGAAGCAGATGATGCTGAGGGGGTTACATTAGATTAAGAAACGAGGCAATAAAAACAGTAGTCAAGTTTTGCTGTCTGGATAAGGAAAACCTGACGATGGCATAAATAAACAGGATGTAAGATGGAAACTGGAAATCGCAAGAAACTATTTTATGAAACATAGAAGTATGTCAAAAACGGAAAAAAGTTTGTTAGGGTATCTTTTCTCAAGATATTTATCTGAAATACAGTTTTATACGAAAATGGACAATACGTAAAAGGAGGGAATGAAAGCTTTTGATGTGTGGTGCTACTGACAACTCTTGGTGGCAAAACTTGACAGAAAGGAAATGTTAAAAGGACCCAACTTCAGTGGCAAGAATTTCATAACCTGGCTAGGGAGTAAAGTGAGGAAAGAAAAATTCTACAGTGGCAGTCAAGGCAAGATTACAGTAAACAATTTCAAGTTAAGTTAGGCTACAGTCGTTGCAAAGAAATGAACAGAACTGCACACTAGACACTGAGACCAGTCTTCGGTATGCAAGTGCTACATCTTCATACCTACGAGACTGGGCAATGCAAATGGCTACGAAAAACAATTTAGTATAACCATTGTGCCGATGGATATTCCTGTACTTGTCACGTTTATCTCCACATGTACTTAAAATGAGTCACACCAGCACAACTTCCGTACCTGGTAAGCACTACACGTCAAAGAGCCATACGTGCAACGCACACGACGCCTTACCTTCTCGCTCCTCTGTTCGCCATTGGGAAGCTCGATCGTGATCCAGGTGCTATCGTCTACTCCTTGCACCTACACAGGAAAATATAGTAAGACAGCACATGTGTGCGGGATACACACCAACATCTTCAAATTAGATAACTCTTCGTAGTGACAGAACCCGTAGAGCAGGACACCGCATGCAGAGGTGTGGACAGGACAGAATACGGTCAAGGTTTCACACGCAGAGGAAGCGACACACGTGCAGAGTGTTGTGCATAACAATTATGTGAAACGGTGGCAAAGTGGAAAATTTGCAATAGAAGGAGAAAAATCGGTGCGGCGTGCATTCCGCAACGATGTAATGGGCCATGAAATTTCGAGACCAGCAGGAGTGCACACTGCTAAATTACACTGAAGATATGAAAAATTGAGGGCATATAGTTATCGTACAATAAAAGATTGTTTTGATGGTTCATTATCAGCGTCGTGATGATTATGATTATCATAAGAAGCAGCTATTTGGCATCCACTGCCTTTTCGAGATTTTTCCATGCATAACGGTCTTCTGGAACACTGTACAAATTCAAAACATCCTTGTGCACTGCGGAGGTGACCGCTACATGCCACGAGAGCGGACCTGACAATATAAAAGCAGACGGAGAATATTGTGTTATCATTAACAGCAGAGGGATAGGTCACGAGAGCTCGATAACTTCGAACGTGGACTAGTGATTGGATGTCACTTGAGTAACAAATCCATCATGGACATTTCAACCCTTCTAAGACTACCACAGTTCACTGTCGGTGATGTGACTGTGAAGTCGAAACGTGAAGAAACAATCGTAGCTAAACCGGGCAGACATCATGTACCGATGCAGAGCGACCGTCGCGTATTGCGGAAAGAGGCCATAAAAAATCTAATGAAGTTAGGGAAAGGAACTTCTCATCCGTTTCAAAGTGCTACCAGCATTTCAGCTAGCATAACCAATTTTCGTAGCGGGCAGCTCCTCATGAGCCACACATTTCTTGTGGTCAGCGCTTCACTTTTGATGACTGGAAACAAGTGATTTGAAGTGGTGTATCATGCTATCCCCTGTGGCAATCCGATAGAAAGAACGCTTCATACAACGTTCATGCGCGACTGGCACACCACAGAGCTAATTTGTAAAAACAGACACATGGTAAATAAGTTCAAGCAGAAAAACCTGAATGTACGGAACACAACAGAATGGGTTTCAGGCTGAGTGACGGCATTAAGGGCACAAACTTATCAGACGGGACCGAGCTTCCAAAAGAAGTTCCTATTAAGACCAGTACTGAAGAGTTGGAAGGAACGAGGAAAGCAGTATGAATAATATTCCTTTACACGGCTTCAGCTGGCCCAAATTCATGAAGTTACCTCTTCCCTCCTCAACCTCACAGTCGACGTGTTTATGTCAACAGCCTTGTGGAACCTAAAAACCCCTACAAATATGACCAATACCTGCAATAAATTGTTACTGGTGCTATGAAATCAATCAGTAGAGACCTTGACAATCCGGAACTAGAAAACAGATGTCTGCATGGTAAAACACGAAGTACTAATAAGTCACTCACTGCAGCCATATGCAAAAGGTGCAATAATGTAAAATTATTTTCCAAAGGACTGTGTGCGTGGGACGGAAAGCGAAAAGGGGGCTGAAAATTTTTTTATTTTCTGCTATTGTAAGTAATATTTTCAGCATTAAATTCTGAACAATTAAAAAAATAGATTCCTGTTTCTAAATGAGACTTTTGACAAACTGAATATTTCCGTTGGAAAATGGGTGTTTTGAGATACTGCATTTTGAAGTTTCACTTTATTACCGTTGTCTCACTTAAAATATTTAAGAAACCAATTCTGTATGTATATAATCCTGAGACTGTCCTTTATCAAATGGTACGTATTTTTGAAGTTGAGATTACACATTAACTGGTTAACCCCTTCATACGTTTATCACATCATAATATGCAGACATTTAAAACCTGATAAATTGTCCCCAAATTGAGGAAAATTACCGTACCAGACACAGCTCTTCTTTCAGGAAAATATTGTGTTTTTATTCAGTCTTATAGCACCTTTGAGATCAATGATTTTATTTTATTGCCATTAATGGGCCAAAAAACACCCATAATTTTCAATTGACAAAAAATCCAAAAATAATTTCTGATACCCCATATTTTATAGTGCCCAAAGGATCTGATTTTCTACTTCTAAAGCCGAAGTATCCGAAGGGGCTGAAGA
This sequence comes from Schistocerca gregaria, assembly GCF_023897955.1. Classification (NCBI taxonomy): domain Eukaryota; kingdom Metazoa; phylum Arthropoda; class Insecta; order Orthoptera; family Acrididae; genus Schistocerca; species Schistocerca gregaria. The sequence continues at coordinate 128,397,174 of NC_064921.1, read as the reverse complement.
CCGTTTTCTAATAGCTCATCCTGCTCTTATTTCTCAGGATCCTCAATGTCACTGACTTTAGGCTGTGGTTGTACTTCACGACACACGATGTATTGTTACTTTTCTTTGCAATAGGTCCTAATGTTTTTAAAAAGACAATCGTTTCGTTGATTTGTCACCAGTGCACCCGGAAACCCAACAGCTCCATTTTCCCATTTTCTTTGACAAAGATACGGTCGGCAAATTCATTTCCATCAATGTCAGCTGTCAGCTGTCGTTTCACTTCTACAAGCAACAGATTAGTAACTTATGTAGGCATCTATAGCTCTCATATAAAAAGGGACCACTTGCCTGATATTATTGTATTCACAAAACGCTCTTTTTTATACGAAGCTATTATGAGTTCATGAAAATGCACATAGAATTTAGGAGATACTATTTTACAGAGCAGTGAGATTTAGAGAAGGGGCCTCTTGCCAGGCCGGTATTATTTCCCCAAAACGACAAGAAGTCCTGTTTCAGAATACTGGCATCATTTGTTTTCAACGATGTTATTTACTCCTGTTGGATTTCAACAACTTTCAGATCGATACGAGCATGTACAGAATGAATTAAATTACTACAGTATGCACAGAAACGAGAACACATATTTTAGACATTATCGAACATTTTTCATTGTTCTGAAAATTATGTGGTCCCTTTCCGCTCTTCTCACATTTATTGGTGTGTTGGATTGAGACTCATTGATGGTTACGTATCTTCCAAGTTATCCCTGGACGGAGTGGGTGTCGAAGCAGCGTTTTGGTGCATTGTTACTCTTTAAAATTTTGATTTAAGCGTATAGATAAACGCGAAACCTATTTTGTGGTCATCTGCAGGACACCCAGAGTAGCCAGAAAAAGAAGCACGAAGGGCAAGAAAAAAAACGACTTGCTATAAATGGACTACGAATTTTTCATGATTTAGCACGGGCGTTAAAACGTAGTGTGTTTAAAAAAGTATCACGTACTCCTACAGAAAGTAGCATTGGCCACAATTAGAAGAAACGCTCCCATAATGATACATCTGGAAACCAATAGTTGTTCAGATATAGGCCAATCTTTCCTCTCATTCCCACCTCTCTGTAAGGTAAAAGGAGACACTACAGCTGTACTGTAAGTGGTTTCCAAGCATCCTGACACATCCATCAGCCTTTCGTCGCAGTGAATCATGCTCTCTTTCAAATACACCTGGCTCCATTTGGATTGCCATCACGCTCTCTTATATCATTTGCATACTGTCGATGGATTAGGTATCAACCAGTGACTTTAAATGTCCCCGACGCCAAAAACCTAAACAATTTAGGTCCGATGAACGACGAGTCCATTCTACCGGGCCCCTCTACCAATTCATCCCCAATGAAACATTGCGGCGAGCTATTGTTGCTCTGTCTGTAGAAATTAGGATGTTGTCGTGCATGAACCATAGCCGTTGTTCCCACAAAGGTACCTTTCTCCAGCAGCGCTGATAATTCATAGGGCAGAAATCGGTGATACGCAACTCCTGTTAATCTGTTTGGTAAAATGTGTGGCCCTATGAAACTGTCACCGAGAAATCGTGCCCATACCGAAGCAAACCTTGAGCTCCACCATCTCGACTGCTCGAGGATTTCCATCTTCCATATGTGCACACAGGACGGTCCTGATAGTGACCGGGCCAAATATCTCACGAAATAAGCATCAAACGAAAAAACTACAAAGAACGAAACTCGTCTAGCTTGAAGGGGGAAACCAGATGGCGCTATGGTTTATCAGCTAGATGGCGCTAGCATAGGTCAAACGGCTGCCATAGGTCAAACGGATATCAACTAGATTTTTTAAAAAGTATGAACCCCCATTTTTATTACATATTCGTGTAGTACGTAAAGAAATATAAATTATACAGTTGGACCACTATTTAGCTTTGTGGTGGATGGCGCTGTAATAGTTTGAAACGTATAAGTACGTGGTGTAATGCTTTATTCCGCCAGTGCTGGCGGTATTTGCTTCGTGATGCATTACCCGTGTTAAAATGGCCCGTTTACAATTTGCGGAAAAGGTCGATATCGTGTTGATGTATGGCTATTGTGATCAAAATGCCTAACGGCCGTGTGCTGCTCGGTATCCTGCGCGACATCATCCAAGTGGCCGGATCGTTCGCCGGATAGTTACGCTATTTAAGGAAACAGGAAGTATTCAGCCACATGTGAAACGTCAACCACGATCTGCATCAAATCATGATGCCCCAGTAGGTGTTTTGCTGCTGAAGCGGCTAATCCGAACATCAGTAGCAGACAAATTGCGCGAGAATCGGGAATTCCAAAAATGTCGGTGTTGAGAATGCTACGTCAACATCGATTGCACCCTTACCATATTTCTAGGCACCAAGAATTGCATGGTGACGACTTTGAACGTCGTGTACAGTTCTGCCAATGGGCACAAGAGAAATTCCGCGACGATGACTGATTTTTTGCACGCGTTCTATTTAGCGACGAAGCCTTATTCACCAACAGCGGTAACGTAAACCGGCATAATATGCACTACTGGGCAACAGAAAATCCACGATGGCAGCGACAAGTGGAACATCAGCGACCTTGGCGGGTTAATGTATGGTGCGGCATTTGGGAGGAAGGATAATTGGTCCCCATTTTATCGATGGCAATCTAAATGGTGCAATATATGCTGATTTCCTACGTAATGTTCTACCGATGTCACTACAAGATGTTTCACTGCATAAAAAAATGGCGATGTACTTCCAACATGATGGATGTCCGGCACATAGCTCGCATGCGATTGAAGCGGTATTGAATAGCATATTTTCATGACAGGTGGATTGGTCGTCGAAGCACCATACCATAGCCAGCACTTTCACCGGATCTGACATCCCCGGATTTCTTTCTGTGGGAATTTGAAGGATATTTGCTATCGTGATCCACCGACAACGCCTGACAACGTGCGTCAGTTCATTGTCAATGCTAACATTACGGAAGGCGAACTACTCACTGCTAAGAGGAATGTCATTACACGTATTGCCAAATGCATTGAGGTTGATGGATATCATTTTCAGCATTTATCGCATTAATATGGTATTTACAGGCAGTCACGCTGTAACAGCATGTGTTCTCAGAAGTGGTAAGTTCATAAAGGTACATTTATCACATTGGAACAACCGAAATAAAATGTTGAAACGTATCTACGTTCTGTATTTTAATTTAAGTAACCTACCTGTTACCAAATGTTCGTCTGAAATTGTGAGCCATATGTTTGTGACTATTACAGCGCCATCTGTCACAAAGCGCAAAAAGTGATCCAACTAAAACATTCCTATTTCTTTCCGTACTACACGAATATGTTATTAAAACTTGGGGGGTTCACATTTAAAAAAAACGCAGTTGATATCCGTTTGATCTATGGCAGCGCCATCTATCGAGCCAACCATAGTGCCATCGGGTTATCACCTTCAAACAAGACAAGTTTCGTTCTTTGTCGTTTTATCGTTTGACGGTTATTTCGTGAGATGTTTGGCCCGGTCACGATCAGTGGACCACGCTGTATATTGTGACAATTTACTATGCCATCTCTGGTGTGATCTGTAAATAAGATGTAGACCGTGAATTGTGGATCTCGGTCAGGCATATCTCAACAAATACTAGTTTCAGCACATATCACTATACTAGTTTTGACCAGTACTGCCTCTTATAGGAATATACGTCGCTTTTTATAACCACCCAATGTAGTATGAATTCCGTATAATTTTCTGTCAAAAACTGTTTTTTTCGCAACGTTCATATTGCTTTTGTAACATACATGTCGTCAAACTCTACTTTACAGAATGGAATGACATTTTGAGATAACCTGTTGGTGCTATCAGTTATCATCCAGCGAACCAGTTTTATAATATTTTACACCAGCGTAAAGACAAATTATTTTTTTGTTGAAAAGTAAAAATTCTACACGGCAATAAATACGCCGCCACTGCTGGCGTCTGGTGAACTGACGATATTCAGTCCAGTGTGAATTTAGTAGTTCGCTGCCGTTCACTTCTATTTTAAGCCATATTTCTGTCCATTATTACCACTGTTCTGAAGAGTCAACAAAGTTTACAAATCTTCTAAAATAAAAATCGTAATATTTATAGTACTTGAAGTATAACCATTAGATTGTGTCCGAGGTATTTTTCTGTCTACATTTTTGCTTTGCACTTTTCTACTGTTAATTTCCTATCAGAAAAGACACATACAACACTTGAACCATAGCAGTAAAATTCCTAACAATTATAATCGTAAATTCGGAATATCTGTTATTTTTGGTATTATGTTTACTTTTCTCGAATACAAACTGATGTTCAACACGTCTTCCGTTTTTCTTTCTCTTACACAGTGTGCATTGAAACGTCCCCTTAGAAAAATCTGGCAGGGTCGCCATATGAAACGTCCCCTTAGAAAAATTATACATGACTGTGCTTAAACTGACACACAATATTTTTAGCGCAACGCAATCTGACTTTCAATAATCCATACAAAAGAATGGCCCTGACTAACATTAACCTATACCTTTCACAAATCAGTTACCTCACCAAAAATCTTCGTTACTCGAACTACTGCAATACAGAGAGCGCCACTACTACCAGCTAAATAAAAGATTCAAACTACTGAAGGCACTAACTACTGATAGGCATAGTTAGCAAATGAAAGTCTTGATAGAGAACAAACAATGTATTTACCTTAATAGTGTTCAAAAGTCATAATGTATATAGAAGTTCATGACATCCACTCTTAGAAATTTCAAAACTCCGCCATCTCTCTCCCCACATCCACCGCTGCTGGCGGCTCACCTCCAACTGCCCAACGCTACGCGCTGTTCACATCCAGCTGCCAAACGCTACAATGGCGAACATTACAACAATGCCAACCAGCCACAGACTGCACACAGCACAGCCAGTGATTTCCATACAGAGCGCTATGTAGCGTTACCAATTAAAAAAAACCTAAACAGCCTACTTACAGCATCATGAGTGATTTTTCTCTCTGCAGCTGAGTGTGAGCTGTTAAGAGCTTCCTGGGAGACTAAAGCTTCATGCTGGGCCGCGCCTTTCCGGGCAAGTGTTCTGCCAGCTGAGCTACCCGAATATGACTTCTGCAAGTACATCATCTTCTACCTTGTAAACTTCACGGACGTGCTCCTGGATAACTTGTGGGACAAAGAGACCAAGTTTGAACTTCAATCTGACACACGGTTTTAATCTGCGATGGCATTTCATATAACAGCGCACTGCAATGCGGAGTGAAAATCCGTCCTGGAAACAATCCCGCAAAATGCAGCTGAGCCATATCGCCGCCATATACTTTCTTCCAGAAGTGCTGTTCCCTCTCCAATCATACTACGAGGTGTGTTTTTTAAGTAAGTACCGTCTTGAAATTTAAAAAAGGCGTGCTAAAATACGTCAATAATTTTATTTTTACATGAAAGCGTGTACCTTAAACTACTTTTCTCCATAATTTCCGTCAATATTGAGGCACTTGTCATAACGTAGTACCAGTTTTTGAATAACAGCCTCATAGAAGTCTGCCGCCTGACTTGTGAATCACTGCACCACCACTGTTTTGACTTCGTCATCGTCTTGAAGACGCTGACCGCTCAGGTGTTTCTTCCAGTGTAGGAACAGATGGTAGTCACTGGGCGCAAGATCAGGGCTGTTCGGCGGATGATCTATAGTTTCCTATCGAAAAGATGTGATGAGATCTTTGGTCTTATTTGCCACATGCGGACGGGTATTGTCTTGCAGCAAAACGATGCCCTTCTCAACTTTCATGGACTGTTGCTTTGATTCTGGTGTGACGTACGCCACCCATGTTACATCGCCCGTAACAATTTGGCTTAAGAAATCATCACCGTCGCTGTGGTACCGATCAAGGAAAATCTATGCACTGTCTAAACGTTTGGTTTTGTGCACATCATTCAACATTTTCGGTACCCAACGTGCGCAAAATTTTCGGTCACAATGCCATACAAAACACTACGAGAAACATTAGGAAAGTCATCCCGCAAGGAGGAAATCGTAAAGCGTCTGTTTTCTCGCACCTCATTGTCCACTTCGTGCACCAAACATTCATTAACGACCAAAGGAATCTCACTCCGTTATTCATCATGCACGTTTGTGCGGCCATCTTTAAATGCTCTTACCCACTTTCTTACCATTCCATTACTCATAATGGTTTCTCCCTAAACTGCACAGATCTTACGATGAATATCGATCGCTTTTAGGTCTGTAGCATTAAGAAATCTTATAACAGCCCCTACTTGACAGTCGGCGGGACCCACGATTATCGGAGGCATCTTAAACACTCAGTACACAACGTGAACAAGGAAGAATCAGACTGTAATGGCGTCAGTGCTAGGATTAAGGTACAGGCTTTCATGCAAAATAAAATTATTAAGATATCTTAGCAATTTCTTTTAATTTCAAAACGGGACTTACTTAAAAAACACGATTCGTACTTCAAACTTTGTAAACAAACAAGTTTTAGAAGTCAATAATCAATTCCACATGTACGAAGTCTTGGTTACAGCTATGAATAAGTATCAGGTCAACACTGGGTCTCTTAGGTAGTTTACTAAATAGCGTCTAAAATGGGAGGAATAGATCCTAGGATACAAACGGAAGATCAGTGTCCAATTTTACCCCTTTTACTGTATGCTTGTGAAGCGACAGCAAAATCTGTGCAGTGTGCCACGTTCCTTGAAGTGGTAGCCAGAGCTCGACAGAACACTGCGGCGTACTCACCCTGCCGGTCATGAGGAGGATGGGTTTGGGGGCGTGGCAGGCCACATCATCCTGCGTGGGCGTGGCCAGGAAGTCGCGCACGGTGTCCCACAGTGAGTTGCTGGAGCGGGTGCCCTGCTGGAAGGCGAAGGCGCCGGGGCCATCCGTGGTGCCCGCGCCGAAGCTGTAGCCCATGGCGGGCAGGCAGCCCCGCACCTGCAAACACACAGCCAACAGTCAAGAATACCTCACACTGTGCTACGCCCCCCACCCCCATCCCCATCCCCCGTCATCTTGTAGAGAAATGCTAGTTAAACAGACTCTCCACGCTGTCCAGCAGGAACGCAGTGGCTACGTATAGCGAAATTCTTTTGCTGTGTTTTTCAGCTCAGAGTTACAAAAACAGTGTCATGAACGGTTAGACTTACTCGTACGTCATAATGAGAATTGATTTTAAAACGAAGAACAAAGGCGATAGTAGAACTCGGACACTAAATTTCAAATCAAACCAATGTCTACATCTACATCCACATGACTACTCTGCAATTCACATTTAAGTGCTTGGCAGAGGGTTCATCGAACCGCAATCATACTATCTCTCTACTATTCCACTCCCGAACAGCGAGCGGGAAAAACGAACACCTAAACCTTTCTGTTCGAGCTCTGATTTCTCTTATTTTATTTTGATGATCATTCCTACCTATGTAGGTTGGGCTCAACAAAATATTTTCGCATTCGGAAGAGAAAGTTGGTGACTGAAATTTCGTAAAAAGGTCTCGCCGCGACGAAAAACGTCTATGCTGTAATGACTTCCATCCCAACTCGTGTATCATATCTGCCACACTCTCTCCCCTATAACGCGATAATACAAAACGAGCTGACCTTTTTTGCACCCTTTCGATGTCCGCCGTCAATCCCACCTGGTACGGATCCCACACCGCGCAGCAATATTCTAACAGAGGACGAACGAGTGTAGTGTAAGCTGTCTCTTTAGTGGACTTGTTGCATCTGCTAAGTGTCCTGCCAATGAAACGCAGCCTTTGGCTCGCCTTCCCGACAATATTATCTATGTGGTCCTTCCAACTGAAGTTGTTCGTAATTTTAACACCCAGGTACTTAGTTGAATTGACAGCCTTGAGAATTGTACTATTTATCTAGTAATCGAATTCCAACGGATTTCTTTTGGAACTCAAGTGGATCATCTCACACTTTTCGTTATTTAGCGTCAACTGCCACCTAACACACCATACAGCAATCTTTTCTAAATCGCTTTGCAGCTGATACTGATCTTCGGATGACCTTACTAGACGGTAAATTACAGCATCATCTGCGAACAGTCTAAGAGAACTGCTCAGATTGTCACCCAGGTCATTTATATACATCAGGAACAGTAGAGGTCCCAGGACGCTTCCCTGGGGAACACCTGATATCACTTCAGTTTTACTCGATGATTTGCCGTCTATTACTACGAACTGCGACCTTCCTGACAGGAAATCACGAATCCAGTCGCACAACTGAGACGATACCCCATAGCTCCGCAGCTTGATTAGAAGTCGCTTGTGAGGAACGGTGTCAGAAGCTTTCCGGAAATCTAGAAATACGGAATCAACTTGAGATCCCCTGTCGATAGCGGCCATTACTTCGTGCGAATAAAGAGCTAGCTGCGTTGCTCAAGAGCGATGTTTTCTGAAGCCATGCTGATTACGTGTCAATAGATCGTTCCCTTCGAGGTGGTTCATGATGTTTGAATACAGTATATGCTCCAAAACCCTACTGCAAACCGACGTCAATGATATAGGTCTGTAGTTAAATGGATTACTCCTACTACCCTTCTTGAACACTGGTGCGACCTGCGCAATTTTCCAATCTGTAGGTACAGATCTATCGGTGAGCGAGCGGTTGTATATGAGTGCTAAGTAGGGAGCTATAGTATCAGCGTAATCTGAAAGGAACTTAATCGGTATACAATCTGGACCTGAAGACTTGCCCGTATCAAGCGATTTGAGTTGCTTCGCAACCCCTAAGGTATCTACTTCTAAGAAACTCATGCTAGCAGATGTTCGTGTTTCAGATTCTGGAATATTCCATTCGTCTTCCCTGGTGAAGGAATTTCGGAAAACTGCGTTCAATAACTCCGCTTTAGCGGCACAGTCGTCGATAACAGTACCATCGGCACTGCGCAGCGAAGGTATTGACTGCGTCTTGCCGCTTGTGTACTTTGCATACGACCAGAATTTCTTCGGATTTTCTACCAAATTTCGAGACAATGTTTCGTTGTGGAACCTATTAAAGGCATCTCGCATCGAAGTACGTGCCAAATTTCGGGCGTCTGTAAATTTTAGCCCATCTTCGGGATTTCGCGTTCTTCTGAACTTCGCATGTCTGTACACAATTACACGCACTTCAACTCGTTATACAGGGTGGTCCATTGATAGTGACCGGGCGAAATAGCTCACGAAATAAGCGTCAAACGAAAAAACTACAAAGAACGAAACTCGTCTAGCTTGAAGGGGGAAACCAGATGGCGCTATGGTTGGCCCGTTGGATGGCGCTGCCATAGGTCAAACGGACATCAACTGCGTTTTTTTTTTTTTTTTTTGTCTAAATATGAACTCCCCTTTTTATTACATATTCGTGTAGTACGTAAAGAAATATGAATGTTTTAATTTTTACCACTTTTCTCACTTTCTGATAGATGGCGCTGTAATAGTCACAAACGTATAAGTACGTACTATCACGTAACATTCCGCCAGTGCGGTCGGTATTTGCTTCGTGATACATCACCCGCGTTAAAATGGACCGTTTACCAATTGCGGAAAAGGTCGCTATCGTGGTGATGTATGGCTGTTGTGATCAAAATGCCCAACAGGAGTGTACTATATATGCTGCTCGGTATCCTGGACGACATCTTCCAAGTATCCGGACCGTTCGCTTGATAGTTACGTTATTTAAGGAGACAGGAAGCGTTCAGCCACATGTGAAACGTCAGCCACGACCTGCAACAAATGATGATGCCCATGTGGGTGTTTTAGCAGCTGTCGCGGCTAATCCGCACATCAGTACCAGGCAAACTGCGCGAGAATCGGGAATGTCAGAAACGTCGGTGTTGAGACCGTTACATCAACATCGATTGCACGCGTATCATATTTCTATGCACCAGGAATTGCATGGCGACGACTTTGAACGTCGTGTACAGTTCTGCCACTTGGCGCAAGAGAAATTACGGGACGATGACAGATTTTTTGCACGCGTTCTATTTTTCGACGTAGCGTCCTTCACCAACAGCGGTAACGTAAACCAACATAATATGCACTCTTGGGCAACGGAAAATCCACGATTGCTGCGACACGTGGAACATCAGCGACCTTGGCGGGTTAATGTATGGTGCGGCATTATGTGAGGAAGGATAATTGGCCCCCATTTTATCGATGGCAATCTAAATGGTGCAATATATGCTGATTTCCTACGTAATGTTCTACCGATGTTACTACAAGATGTTTCACTGCATGACAGAATGACGATATACTTCCAACATGATGGAAGTCCGGCACATAGCTCGCATGCGGTTGAAGCGGTATTGAATAGTATATTTCATGACAGGTGGATTGGTCGTCGAAGCACCATACCATGGCCCGCACGTCCACAGGATCTGAAGTCCACGGATTTCTTTCTGTGGGGAAAGTTGAAGTATATTTGCTATACTGATCCACCGACAACGCCTGACAACATGAGTCAGCGCATTGTCAATGCATGTGCCAACATTACGGAACGCGAACTACTTGCTGTTGAGAGGAATATCGCTACACGTATTGCCAAATGCATTGAGGTTGACGGACTTCATTTTGAGCATTTATTGCGTTAATGTGGTATTTACGGGTAGGCCTAATCACGCTGTAACAGCATGCGTTCTCAGAAATGATAAGTTCACAAAGGTACATCTATCACATTGGAACAACCAAAATAAAATGTTCAAACGTACCTACGTTCCGGATTATAATTTAAAAAGCCTACCTGTTACCAACTGTTCGTCTGAAATTGTCAGCTATATGTTTGTGACTATTACAGCGCCATCTATCGCAAAGCGAAAAAAGTGGTCCAACTAAAACATTCATATTTCTTTACGTACTACACGAATATGTTATAAAAATTTGGGTTCTTATTTTTAAAAAAACGCAGTTGATATCCGTTTGACCTATGGCAGCGACATCTAGCGGGCCAACCATAGCGCTATCTGGTTCCCCCTTCAAGTTAGTCTAGTTTCGTTCTTTGTAGTTTTTTTCGTTTGACGCTTATTTCGTGAGATATTTGGCCCGTTCACCTTCAATGGACCACCCTGTATACTAAGTAGCTTATCAAATGAACTGGCGGATGGACTGCTAACATATGAGGCTCATTCAGTAGTTAAACAGACAAACATATACAGGTTGTCCCATTTCTACGAGTCACATTCCACGAGACAGATGCTGACGATATGTGACGAGAAACGGGGCAACGCTGCAGTTATAGCGCAAAATGTTGACATGTGTGAAACAGTATAGACTACCCCATTATATAAGTTCGTAATCTTTCACGGCCATTGTCATTTCGAATAAAAAAATTTATATGTTACGTCGCGTCAATGTAAAACACTAAAGCAACTGAATTACGGATGTTTCAACCGACTTGCTGCGTTTCTCTTCAGGGCAGATAACTCACAACCACATAATGCTATGCTCCAGACGTACATTATCAGAAATTTCTTCCTAAAATTAAGGGTTATGTTTGATACTAGTAGATTTCTTGGTCAGAAACGCCCTTTCTATGTTCTCCTTGCTCCGTCTATCATGTGTTATTTTGCTGTCAAGGTAGCAGAATTCTCTAACTTCGTCTACTCCGTGATAATCAATTCTGATGTTAAGTTTCCTGCTGCTCTCATTTCCGCAACTTCTTATTACTTGCGTCTTTCTTCGATTTACTCAATCCATATTCTGTAGTCCTTGCACTGTTCATTATATTCACAAATCACGTAATTCTTGTCCACTTTCAGTCGGCATAGTAATGTCATCAGCGAATCGTATTATTCACAGCATCCCACATTGAATTTTAATGCCACTCTTGAATGTTCCTTCTATTTCTGTCAAATATTCTTCGATTTATAGATTGAACGGTAGAGGCGAAAGACCACATCCCTATCTTATAAGCCTTTTAATCAGGGCACTTAATTCTTGTTCTTATATTCTTACTGTCCATATTGTCTATTGATTCAGTTTCCTCCGAATTTCTAACATCTTGCGTCTTTTGACATGGCCAAACGCTTTTTCTATGTCGAAAAATCCTAAGAATGTGGACTTAACTTTTCTTCAGTATTACTTCCATTACTAATCTCAACGTCAGAACTGCCTCTCTGGTGTCTTACCTTTCGTATGTCAAACTGATCGTCATATAAAAGTTCCTCAATTCTCTTTTCCTTTTTCTGTATTATTTTTGTCAGCAGCTTGGAATCATTAACTGTTAAGCTGATTGTGCAATAATTCTCGCACTTATTGGGTCTTTCAATCAAAATAGGGTACTGTGTGGGTGACGTTCTTCCGGAAGGTCGGTAGTGTAGCGCTGGTTTCATTCACTTTACTAACAAACATCAATAGTCGTGTTTTTCTCGCTTCACTCAATCATTTTAGGGATTCTGATAAAATCTTATTATCTTTTCTGCCTTCTTCCCAAGCGCTTTTAAATTCTAATAATGGATCTTCTATCTCTTCCCTATCGACTCCTGTTTCTTCTTCTGTCACGTCATCAGACAATTCCGCCTCCTCAGAGAGCCCCCTTAAAATACTCTGTCCACGTATCTGCTCTTTCCCCTGCATTTAACAGTGGAATTCCCACTGCATTCTTACCGTTACCACCGTTGCTTTTAATTTCGCCGAAGGTTGTTTTGACATTTCTGTATGTTCAGTCTTTCAGATGGTCATTTCTTTTACCGATTTCTTCACATTTTTCATGCAGCGGTTTTGCCTTGGCTTCCCTACACTTCCTATTTATTTCATTCCTATGTGACTTGTTCCTATGTATTCCTCATGTTCGCCGTGTATTTTTGCAACTCCTTCTTTCGTCGTGGAACTAAACTATTTATTCTATTATTCATCGTTTCTTTGCAATTACCTTCCCTGTACCTCTGCTTTTTTTTCACCTTACTGGATTGCCCATTTTAGGGATGGCATTCCTCTTCAACTGAAAGTCCTGGTGAGCTATTCATTATCGCAGTATCTATAGCCTTAGAGTACTTCAAGCATATCTCTTCATTCGTTACTACTTCTGTATCATACTTCTTTGCGCACTGATTGTTCTTAACTTGTCTCTTAAACTTCAGCCTGCTCTTCATCAGCATTAAATTGCGAGTTGAGTCTATATCTGCTCCTCGGTATGCGTTAAAATCCAGTATCTGATTTCGAAATATCCGCGTAAATTACGTAAACTGAGACCTTCCTGTATCTCCGCCTTTTCGAAGCATAGATCTTCCTTTTATGAAATTTCAACATTATTCATTGTTACCATCGGAAATATACAGCAAAACTATTGTTGTTGGTGTTGGAATGCCGTTGATTCTGATGGGAACAATCCTATCACTGAACTATTCACAGTAACTGTCTCTGCCCTGCATTACTATTCATAAAGGATACTATTCCCGTTATACCATTTTCTGCTGCTATTGATATTACACTATATTCATATGACCAGAAATCCTTGCCGTATTTCCATTTCACTTCAGTTATCCTCACTATATACAGATTGACCCTTAGCATTTCTAGCTTCCCTACCACGTTCAAATTTCTGCCACTCCACTGCCCGACTCGTAGAACATTACCTTATCGTTGGCCATTCAGTATTTTACTCGTGGTCACCTCCCAATTGGCAGTCCCCACCCGATGATCCTAATAGGGGACTAGACCGGAATTATTCTCCAGTGGAGAGATCATCATAAAACTTTTCAGTTACAGGCCACATGTCCCGTGGGCACACATTATTTGTCTTTAATGCAGTGGTCTCCATTGCCTTCTGCATCCTCATGCCTTTTAGAAGCTGTTTCCTACCCCAAGGGCAAGAGAGCGCCCTGAACCTCTGTACGCTCCTCCGTCCTATTTGACAAAGCCGTTGGCGTAATGAGGGTTGCCTTATGCCAGAAGTCTTCGTCCGCCATTACGATTACACGTCTCACGTTTTCGCTGGTCGTTGTGGATAAGTTCTAACCGGCACTCCTCGCTGAAGACAATTCTACTCGAGTCAATGATATTCCAGGCCGAAGACTTGTCTAGAGGCGGCCTGATATGCAGGGGTGATGGTCGGTGTGGCATTTCTTTTCATAGCAGAACCCCTTTGGTTGTCATCTTCTGCATCTTTATAGCATATTGGCACGTCGACGACATTCTACGCCGCGTTTTGTTGCCCTCATGGCAAGCCATCCTGGATTTACATTCCAGCGAGATAATGCCCTCCCGCAAGGGTGAGAGTTTCTGCTGCTTATCTTCGTGCTTGCCAAACACTACTTTGGTCAGCTAAACCGCCGTATCTCTCCCTAGCTGAGATCCTTTGAAGCATTATGGACACAGCCCTCCAACCAGATCGGGATTTTAACGATCTAACGTCCCAACTGGACAGAATTTGAAGATTTAGCTTCCGTGGGGATCCACAGCCTCTACGTGTTTAATAAAAGAATACACTGCCCACTGCAGGCTGAATTGCGTTTTCTTTAAATCGTGCTGTTAGCTAATTTCGACCGTGAGCCATTATCAAACATTTCCCTTGTCATGTATTACGTACAGTGCTCATCAAATTCTTTTGTGTAACGAGCACCATATGTAATTCATGACATAAGAAATGTGTTTCATAATGGATCACGGCCTAAATTAGCTAACAGCACGAGTTTAATAAAGCACAACACAGCCTACAACTGACAATTTATTCTTTTATTGGGCGGAATTTGATACAACATTCCTCAGAAGGGTCTGTCAATAACTGCTAGCATAAATGCCAGGGGTGCACCAGCGCGTCTGTGGCTTGTTCAATTTGTGAATCTCTTTTTTTTTTTTAAAAAAAAAAAATCAATCATTCAAATTTTTTGAAGTTGTAATCATTTGTTTGTCTGTACATATACATCACAGCTACCGATTTCTATCCCATTCGTAAAATTCCTTTTCTAATGCGTCGCTTTTTTCCTCCTTTCTCTCTTGAAGAGTATATATGGAACGTCAAGTAAATACTACGGCTTATACGAGACTCGCCGAACGTTATTTAGCATTGTATTGTAGTGAAATTGCAGGTGGTGAATCGAGTGGCTGATCTACGAATGACGAGAGACGTGAGTGTCTTTAAGGAACTGTGTTCGTGTGACATTCTTGAAATTTCAATGTGCCACGCTTATCGATCAATTTGAAAAAAGAAAGCAAGTTTAAAGAACGGGTAATTATGCGAATTTATAATGAATTAGTGGGCTTACAAGGTACTTGGCTGTGTTTTGGTAGCGTTGAGTGGTATGTTTAGAGGCATCTCGCCAACAGCAAGCTAAGGTTGGAATTTCAAAAAGATATATTCCCGTCAGAGTTCTACAAGTACTGTAATGTACTGATTATTCCTTGCTACTGTAGTGTTGCCTTGAAGCTGTGAGAAAGGAGGACAGGCGCGGAAGCAGAGACGATGCTGAGGGCAGACGAAACTAGTAGAGACATTGTTACATGAAGTAAACCGTAAGGGGAGAGCCCTGCGAAAATGCAGACGCCTCCAGACGCGGTCCCAGGGCGCTAGTTACTCTTCAAGGAATTAACATGTAACTTCATATGTCGTCTAGACGCTGTGGTAGGTTGCCACCGTAGAACTCTGTAACGAACAGACACGTGTTAGCGATAAAGCCTGCTTGATACCAGCCCTGAGAACAGCAACGTAAGTAGGCTCACAAGGGTTAGAAAGAGAGCGAAAACGGCAAAGAACTGCTGACGTAGCAGTCCCTACTCCGGGGAGCCCGATGGTCGGGGCTAAATGATGTATAACAATAATGTTGCAAGCCTTATTTGGCAGAGCAATTACGTTTAGCTATCACCTGAATAATGTTAGCGCAACTGCATTAACATCCCCGCCTTAGGAGCAGTAGAGGGGAAGTAACGAAACTGTGATTAGCAGGAGCCTGCAAGAGACCTGCGGGCTTGGCTTGGTGGCTTAAGTGGGAAAAACAGTGCCCCCACGCGACTCTTTAAAAACCCTAGATTCCGCATTTTGGCAGCGATCTGAGTCAGACGATCTGGGCGCCAATCCGCGTCCGTTGACTCCAGCGTCAGTCCAGCTCTTCGTAAGTCTGCTCTCTCACTTGGAGTGCCTCAGTGGACAGTGTCACATTCACTATGTTTTGTTTTGCAACTAAGTTGTTGCCTTACGATGCTGCTAGTGTTTGTCACTGTGGTTAGCATCCACTCCTGGGACTTCTGCCCTGGTTTCTGTTGCAACAGTGTTATTCATGCTTTTTCTAACCCTAGAACTAGTCTCCAGTGCATTAGTTAGTTCTGACTGGAATGAACAGCTATTTCAAAACCCTGTTTGTCCAAGAGTCTCCACAACGAGTTACCTACCGAGTCTCACTACCTACATTTCTAGTAAATGCCTGTAGCAGTGTTGGCTCAGATAGAAGAAAACAATTAAATGCCTTCACTGCGTATTGTCCTTCTGCCTTCTGCTTTGTACCGTTCAGGAGTGCAGACTAATCCCTTTTCTCCCTCTCCCACCTATGTCAGGATACGACAGTACATGCTACTAGACGAATCAGACTGTTCACGCTTGGCCAGATTCCTGCTAAGGACGGAAAGGTAAGCCCTTCGACGGGCGTTATGCTACCTGTGGAAATCGTGAGGCGCAAATGAGGAGCATCGCGTGTACGCAGCTTAAGATGGCATGCGGAGCAGGCGCTCAGGAATGCCGTCCGCCACCAGCACTCCTGTGCCGTGATGCGTTCCTCCAGCTGTACTCCAGATCCCCCTGCTGCATTCCGCCAGCAGTTATCCGCGAGGAATGTGCACGGAACAGACGCTGGAGCGCGGATCATACGGGTAGCGCCAAATGTGGGACCACATGCGATGCATTCCACTGGCTCCTTCTCTCCTAGCGCCACTGCTGGTGTGGTTTTTAATTAAAAACTAAGCGCACCGCAGACGGAACTTTGGAGACCGGTGATGAAGCCGACGCGCATATCTCCTGTTCTACACACACGCAACTTTAATTTGTTCCTCAACAATGTACAATCTTGTCCTAGGAATGAACTGATCATAAATTCACCCCTCCTTCCCACCTCCACCACCTGTTTCTGTCAAAGTTTTCTGGATATTTCGGTTGATCATCAGTCCAGCGTCGGAACTGGTAATCGTCCCTCAAATGTTCCGAATTGCTAACCGCTTCTGCATATTACCAACCTACCGAAATTAAGTACTTGACCAAAAGTATTTGAAAGTACGATGAAATGAATACCCCTAGCTACATACAAGCGCTGATATAAGTCAACGGGGACAGTTGAAAATGTGTGCCCCGACCGGGACTCGAACCGGCGATCTCCTGCGTACATGTCAGACGCTCCATCCATCTGAGCCACCGAGAACACAGATGAATAGCGTGACTGCAGGGACTTAACTCTGGCACGCCTCCAGTGAGACCCACATTCCCAACTTATTGTACCGCACTATATTCATAGTGTCCCTGCCCATTATACTCATTACTCGCGGCTTTTTGCCGATTCCCGTAAGAGTAAGGGCACAGTTTGTCCATCCGCACAGAAGAAGATGGAGGCACACATTTTCAACTGTCCCCGTTGACTTATATCAACGCCTGTATGCAGCTAGGGATATTCACTTCATTGTACTTTCATTCTAACGAGCTGCAAGGTCGCCGATGGTATCTGTTTTTTCGGACATGTCCGAAGGACCAGACACCATCTACACATATTTATAGTTAAGGCTCACCGGCCATTTGACCATCACCTGTGCGGATGCACAAACAGTGCCCGAACTCTTACAGGAATCGGCAAAAAGCTGCGATTAATGAGTATAATGGGCAGCAGCACTATGAATATAGTGCGGGACAGTACGTTGGGAACATGCGTCTCACGGGAGGCGTGCCAGAGATACGTCCCTGCAGTCACACTATCCTCTGTGTCCTCGGTGGGTCAGATGGATAGAGCGTCAGGCATGTATACAGGAGAGCCCGGTCGGGGCACATATTTTCAGCTGTCCCCATTGACTTGTATCTACGATTGTATGTAGCTAAGGGTATTCATGTAATTGTACTTTCAAATATTTTTGGTCAAGTACTTAATCTCGGTAGATTGATAATAGGCAGAAGCGGTATGCAGCTAGGGGTATTCATTTCATCGTACTTTCATTCTAACGAGCTGCATGGTCACCGATGGTATATGTTCTTTCGGACCATCTTCATATATACAAAAGTATTTGCCCGCCACTTTGCACCGTGAAAGTGGCCAGTAGCCATAATGAAAACTGGTGGGGAGTATAGTGTTGTCAATACAGAAGCGCCAACAGCAGAATTGCTTAGTGATAAGAGCTTAATGACTCCGAACGCGGACTAGTCACTGGACGTCAGCTAAGTAACAGATCCATCAGGGAACTTTCAGCGCTTCTAAAACTGCCAAAGTTGACTGTTGGTGATGTGATTGTGAAGTCAAAATGTGAAAGAACCATCTTAGCTAAATAAAAACCAGGCTGATCTCATGTACTGAGGGACAGGGAATGTCGAGCCTTAGAGAGGGTGGTTGTAAAATGTCGCACGAGATTAGCGGAAGGAATCCCTCTTGAGTTCCAGAGAGTTACCAGCAATCCAGCTAGCAAAGTGACTGTGCATATTGAGAGCTAAAAATAACTGGATACAACGGCCGAGCAGCTCCTCTTAAGTTACACACTTCAGTAGTCAGTGCTAAGTGAGACTTGAAAGTGGTGTAAAAGGCGACACGATCGACCAGTGGGTGAGTGGAAACGAGTGATTTAGAGTGATAAGTCACTCTACACTCTAAGTAAATCTGTTGGGAGGGTTTCCGTTCTGCGAATGACTGGAGAACGTTACCTGCAATCCCATTGGTGCGAACGGTGAAGTACGGTGTACATCGTGTTTCGATACGGGGATGTTTTTCGTGGTGAGAATGTGGCCACCTTGCTGCGCTTAGGAATACGAACTATGTGAACACAGTTTACAACATAGTGTTTGTTGGGAACAGCAGAGGAGCTGTTTGGAGATGATGATCGTTGACATCAACATTACGACGTCATACAGTATCTTTGATGCATTTGTTTGTTGACAGTAACCCCCCCCTCCCGAAATGGACTGGAATGTCAAGAGTTCCGACCTAAACGCAATGAAACGCACGCCAGCGGGAACTTGGAAACGTCGATTTCGCTCCCGACCTCAACTACAACATCACTACTCTCTGGTTTCAGCTCTTGTGGAAGAATGGGCTGCTGTTCTTTAACAGACGTTCGAAAACCTCACTGAAAGTGTCCCCACCAGTTTGTCATATAGGTGAATGGTTGCCACAACCGATATACAGGGTGGTCCATTGATCGTGACTGGGCCAAGTATCTCACGAAATAAGCGTCAAACGAAAATACTACAAAGAACGAAACTTGTCTAGCTTGAAGGGAGAAACCAGATGGCGCTATCGTTTGGCGGTAAGGTTGGCCAGCTAGATGGTGCTGCTATAGGTCAAACGGATATCAACAGCGTTTTTTTTTTTTTAAATAGGAACCTCCTTTTTTGTTACATATTCGTGTAGTACGTAAAGAAATATGAATGTTTTAATTGGACCACTTTTTTCATTTGTGATAGATGACGCTGTAATAGTCACAAACGTGTAAGTACGTGCTATCACGTAACATTCCGCCAGTGCGGACGTTATTTGCTTCGTGATACATTACCCGTATTAAAATGGACCATTTACCAACTGCGAAAAGTATCGATATCGTGTTGATGTATGGCTATTGTGATCAAAACGCACAACGGGCGTGTGCTATGTATGCTGCTCGGTGTCCAGGACGACATCATCCAAGTGTCCGGACCGTTCGCCAGATAGTTACGTTATTTAAGGAAACAGAAAGTGTTCAGCCACATGTGAATCGTCGACCACGACCTGCGACAAGTAGGTGTTTTAGCGGCTGCCGCGGCTAATCCGCACGTCAGTAGCAGACAAACTGCGCGAGAATCCGGAATCTCAGAAACTTTGGTGTTGAGAATGCTACAACAACATCGATTGCACCCGTACCATATTTCTATGCACCAAGAACTGCATGGCGACGGTTTTGAACGTCATGTACAGTTCTGCCACTGCGTACAAGACAAATTACGGGACGATTACAGATTTTTTGCGCGCGTTCCATTTAGCGACGAAGCGTCATTCACCAACAGCGGTAACGTAAACCGGCATAATATGCACTATCGGGCAACGGAAAATCCACGATGGCTGCCAAAAGTGGAACATCAGCGACCTTGGGGGGTTAATGTATGATGCGGCATTATGGGAGGAAGGATAATTGGCCCCCATGTTATCGATGGCAATCTAAATGGTGCCATGTATGCTTATTTCCTACGTAATGTTCTACCGATGTCACTACAAGATGTTTCACTGCATGACAGAATGGCGATGTACTTCCAACATGATGGATGTCCGGCACATAGTTCGCGTGCGGTTGAAGAGGTATTGAATAGCATATTTCATGCTAGGTGGAGTGGTCGTCGAATCACCATACCATGGCCCGCACATTCACCGGATCTGACGACCCCGGATTTCTTTCTGTGTGGAACTTTGATGGATCTTTGCTATCGTGATCCACCGACAACGCCTGACAACATGCGTCAGCGCATTGTCAATGGATGTGCGAACATTACGGAAGGCGAACTACTCGCTGTTGAGAGGAATGTCGTTACACTTATTGGTCAAATGCATTGAGGCTGACGGACATCATTTTGAGCATTTATTGCATTAATGTGGTATTCACAGGTAATCACGCTGTAACATGCGTTCTCAGAAATTGGGACAACTGAAATAAAATGTTCAAACGTACCTACGTTCTGTATTTTAATTTAAAAAACCTACCTGTTACCAAGTGTTCGTCTAAAATTGTGAGCCATATGTTTGTGATTATTACAGCGCCATCTGTCGCAAAGCGAAAAAAGTGGTGCAACTAAGACATTCATATTTCTTTACACGAATATGTAATAAAAATGGGGGTTCCTATCTAAATAACGCAGTTGATATCCGTTGACCTATGGCAGCGCCATATAGCGGGCCAGCCATTGCGTCATCTGGTTTCCCCCTTCAAGCTAGACCCGTTTCGTTCTTTGTAGTTTTTTCGTTTGACGCTTATTTCGTGAGATATTTGGCCCGGTCACGATCAGTGGTCCACTCTGTATATGTCCACAAAAGAACAGAGTTCTACAAGAACCCTCTCAACTGTGATGAGTAGGGAATGAACGTCTCGAACAAAATAGAAAAAAAACAACGCTTCACACACTCGTCCTCATTTCTTGTCTATTCTTCAGAATTTTCCGAAATTTCCTTAACTTTTCTGTCTTCTTTGTACTAAGCCAGAATAAATTAAGAGTTTTTCATTAAATAAAACAAAAAAATTATCTATAGTTTTCAAAGAGACAGGGCCCGCAGCTGCTCTCATCAAGACCTTTGCAACGCCTGCTCGAAAGGAACGTGCTCCTAAAACAGCGTCAACACCTCAAACTAATTTATGAGCTTAACATGATGTCTTAGGAGCAAAGACGTATATGACATAATCTGTTACCAAAAAATCATCCATAAAATACTTAAAAATGGCCTAGGGCCAAAATTGTACAAGCGTACAGGAAATAAAGAAAATGGCAGCTGAAGGCTTCAAGAAATCATTCAAAAAACAAACTATCTATTCTTATAGAGCGGAAAACAAAAAAGATATTCAATAATTTTGATAATTTCAATTATGCTTGTAAAGAAATAACAACAGAATAGCGAAAGTGCCGGGCCAACTAGCCCTCGTTCGCACATGCGTATCCAAGCAATGGAGAGTGCAACGAGCGAGCGTAGCGGGGCAGAGTGCGTTGTCATTGGCTGATCGTTGATTCTACTTTGCCATGCTGGCTTTGCGCTTAGCGCTGTAGTGACACCTTGTCTCAGGCTCGTTCGGCCTCCAAACAGAGACGTAGCACATAGACGTATCAATAGCACGTGTTGCTCTATATCCTTATGATATGCATATATCCTTATGATAAGTCTCCTTACTAGCTGTGTACCTGGCGCTGCCCAGGTACGAATTTATTTCGATCTCCTATTAGCCCATGATGTCCTTCCTCTTGTTTTCGTCAGTCTCCTCCTTTCCCCTTTCCCCCTCTCTCCGTCAATTTCCTCCTACCCCTCTCTCTGTGCATGTGCTTCTCTTGCCTCTCCCTCTTCATCTCTCCCTTCCTCCTCACCATCTGCAGATCTTCTCAACTTTCATTTCTCTCTCCGCTTCCACCTCCCCTATCTCTGTTCACCGCCACCTCCTTCTCTCTCTCTGCCCATCTCTACCTCTTTCCTGTCTCTGTCCATCTACTCCTCTTTCATTTCCTAGTCCATCTCAAATTCTCTCCTCTCTTTGTCGATCTCCTCCTCTTCCCTTTCTTCGGGAATTTCCCCTCCCCCTCTCATATCCTCCGTCCCACTTCCCTCTACACCTTATCACCCCACCCCAACAGGAGATTTCTGGTTCTTACCCTCAAAGTATTTTTTTCCACATAGTAAGTAATACGTCCACCACATTTGGTTCAAATCGTTCCAGGGTTTCAGGAGCAGCTTTTTACCGGTGGCTTTAACCACGTACACACATGTTCTATATATTTCACAGTTTTCACACGTATTTCCACACGTATCTCATATGCATCTCTTGTGAATTTCGCCCTGCAGTTTCATTTTCACGCACGTCAATGGTTATGACGTAATATAATCCGTACTGTGTGTCGTACAATAATATAACTTTGTAGGTACATCCAGTAGTATATGTGGATACTGTCTGCACAATGTCTTGCGAATGCTCTTAGTAATAAATAAGGAATTAAAACTGTATGCATCACGTGCCATTTTTACGTCTTGAACAGCGAAAACGTAGTAAGCGAATTTGTTATCCTTTCATTATTTTGTGGGTGTATGCCTGTTAGGAAAATTTCGTAAATATTGTAAATTAGGCGTAAAGTTTCCTGAAATGGCTAAGTGCTCTCGTCATGGAAAACGGGAGCAATGAAGTCTGGGTATTCGCGTGGCGTGGGCTACATTTCTTTTCCGCCCAAACCCTATTGATGGGTAGGTAGCTCTTATCCTCACAGCGATTCTCTCCAGACAGTTTGGTTGCAATCGGTGCAGTGGTCTAGAAGGAGATGTAGAACATATATACTAAAGTACATACATTTTTATAATAAGTGTGGCTTCGTCATACTTATCCCTCGCTCTTACGCCGTTTACGTGGCACAGGCCTCAGTTGTACTATCTCCGCTTCAACGCAAAAAATCTAACAAAAGGCGGACAGAGCGGGCTTGTGAGTATTTGGCGAGACATGAGCGTAAAAAGCCGGACATGTTCGGCTAACACAGCACACCCGCCCATCCTATTCTCGGTAGCAGCTTTATTTTTTTTTTTCGAGGCCGTAATTAAAGCTGTGTGACGACCACCACGCTGGCGCGCACGCACAATGCCGTTTCGGTGCTCCTGAAGCTGTGGAATTCGCGCTGGCCGGCAGGCCGGCGGTGAATGAGGCTCCCGCCGAGGCTTCAGCGAGCCGACAACTTCGGCCCTCCGCGCCAGAGCTACGTGGAATCGGTGCGTTCCTCTACGGCCCAATTAAATAGCGCAGTGCACAGCAGACGACCGCCCTTCTGGCACAAAAGCAGCGCAGGCAGCCTCAGGTGCTCCAGACAGCGCCAAACAGCAGAGCTGTGGCTACCTTGTGCTGTGGCATGCCGCCGGGAACATTCTACTTGTTGTGGCTTCCCTTTAAGTTGGGCTGAGACGGTCACTGACAGCGGCTGCGAGACGCAATCCCCAGGGCCATCTGATACTATCGGCCAAGCTTGATCACAGTCCGTTGGACAAATTGGATTTCTTGGAAACAAGGAAGTTAGAAATAGCGGGCTCCATGTGGTTCTGAAGTCGTGCAGCTACCGTAAACCATAAAATTACCAAATATGCAGTAACCAGTCACAAAATCATGTTTTATTTATTCAGTTTTGCAAATCGATTTTAACTGATTAACAGCCCTCATCGGTGCTACAAATACAATAATAAAAATAGTTAATAACAGTTGTCAAATGAATAAATGTACATAAAGCAACATAAACCAATTAAATGTATATGGATGCATTTCATCATCTAAAATGAACATACAAATTTACCTATTAACGATGTGCCCTGAGCAGTAAGCAGAGGTCAAACATAAAATGATGCATCGAGAACTGACTATGACAACGAGAAACCATAAGAGGGCGCTGCAAAGCAAACCCGCCCCCTATGCGAAAAGATATAGCTAAAATAAAAATGAGAAGAAGAAGAAAGACGTATGACATACGAAGTGAGGTAAAATATAATGACATAACACTAAAATACTTACATGAAATGGATATATTGACAAAGATTTTGTCAACCACATATTGCACTTACATACACCAAAAAGCGACTGTACAAACTAGTAAAACGGAACAAACATAGATGAGAAGCACTCCATTGCAAAAAAGTTTCTTAGGAGCAAATGTTAATCACAATGGCAAAACGTAAAACGGTGTTCGCATCCATCTAGCGTACAATGAAGACATTCAGGAAGATTGCATTTTTTCTCGGTAGATGGCGCCACATTGCTGAATGCACATGAAATGTAAACTAAGTTGAGATAAGAAAATTAGGGACACAAACGAAACAAACGTATTAATGAAACAAGGCCAAATGCAAAAATAAAGTGCTACCACACTTCATACATGGGAAAATTAACACTGGCTCGACAGGATAAATTGAGAACTCTTAGGGGCTCTACGGTGTGCTCGTATATCATGAGACACAAACCCACCCCATATGTTGACCGGTTCACTGCTTGGTGCAACCAGTGGTTGCTCAAGGTCAATCCCTCCACAGCCCAGGCGATCACTGTAGGCAAAACCACCCATTCCTTCCGCCTCCTTGATTTCTATCTCACCATCTATGGCCGTCCTATCGCTCTCACTCGCACCCTTAAGTACCTTGGCGTCACCGTCGACCGTCGCCTCTCCTGGACTCCCCATCTCCGGACAATCCAAGCCAAGGCACACTCTCGACTCCGCTCCAGACTCCATCTCCTCAAGCTCCTTCCTGGCCGTAGTGGGGTCTAGACCACTCCACCATCCTCCACGCCTATGAATCCCTCATCCGCCCTATCCTTTGTTACGCCCATCCGGCCTGGATCTCCGCCCCCCTACCTTTTATAAATCCCTCCAAATCCTTGACTTCCATGCTCTCTGCCCCACCTATCGCATCCGTCTCCCCTCCCCCACACGGATCCTGTACGATGTCATCCCCTTCCCCTACCTCCTCCGTTCCCTTGAAAGGATACGGATCCTGTACACCTCCCGCAAACTCAATCCTCCTCACCCACTTGTCTCACGCATCCTCTCCCGCCCCCGCCCGCTGCTGCGCCTGTATTCCCATGTCCTACCCGGTCTCCATCTCTCCACCCTCCTTACCCTCTCACACAGTGGCTTCCGTCAGCTCCCCATCCCTGATGATGCCCTCGTTCCCTCCATCTACCCCTCCTACCAACTTAGATACTCCCTCCCTCCTCCTGGGTTTTTGTTCCTATGGGCACCCTCTCCCCCCTCTCTCTCACCTCCCTCTCTCCCCACTCCTCCTTCAGGCTTCCCTTACCCACATTTCTCCGCTCCTACTGGCATTGGCATCTTTGCTCACCCCTCTCCCGCCCTCCCCCTTCTTCCCCTCTTGGCAGGTTCCCGGACTCGTACACACTACGTGGACATTCGCGCGCCAGAGATCATCGCCATCAGTTTCTCGTGTGTGTACCGTCTTTGTGTTAGTGTCTGCTGTCACGCTCCAACGTTCACATGTGTCGTCGAAATCATCAGTGTTTGTGCGTCGTGTCAACAGTTCGTAGTGTGGATTATCGTCGAGTGTGAACCGCTCCATGTTTTATATTATATGTTTACTTTTTTTTACCCAGCATTATGTCAATTATGAGTATTCTTCCTGTTTTTCTCAATGTCTACTCTAAGGCTGAAGAGCGGCGTAGAAAGCTGCTCCCAGCCTACCTGTTGTTTGTACAGGTATCTGAATTACAATAAAGGAAAAAAAAATACCACATATGCCTGTTGGTGGTGCCGACGAGACAGCAAAACCCCAATTAATTTATTTTTGCATTTGGCTTTGTTTCATTAATACGTTTGGTTCGTTCGTGTTCGTAATTTTGTTATCCCAATGTAGTTTACATTACATGTGCATTCAGTAATGTGGCTCCATATGCCGAAAAAAAGTCCGATCTGCATGAATGTCATTCACTGTACGCTAGATCGATTCGAACACCGTTTTACGGTTTATCATTATGATTAACTTTTGCTCTTGGACGAAAATGTGATAAATAATTTTAAAAAATCTATGTTTGTTCCTTTTTACTAAATTGTACAATCGATTTTGGCGTATATAACCGCACTATGTGGTTGACAAAGTCTTTGTCAGTATATTCATTTCAAACATTTCGTATTATATCATTATATTTTACCTCACTTTTTATGTCATACTTCTTCTCATTTTTATTTTAGCTGCATCTTTTTGCACAGAGGGTGGCTTTGCTTTGCAGCGCCCAATTATGATTTCTCGTTGTCATAGTCAATTCTCGATGTATCACTTTGTTTGACCTCTGCTTATTACTAAGGGCACATATTGGTTGAAAGGTAAATTTCTATGTTCATTTTAAATGTTTTAATGCGTCTATATACATTTAATTGGTTTACGTTTTATTCTTGTACCTGTAGCACCGATGATGGCTATTAATCAGTTGAAATCAATTTGCAAAAGTGAATAAATAAAACATGATTTTGTAACTGGTTGCTGCATATTTGGTAATTCTAAGAGGTTATAATCTTTCTAACGTGGCGAGAACTGTACACTCTTACCTCACTTATTGCAATAGCCAAAAAGATTTTATAAATGTATGAGACGAAGACAGAAAAGTTCTGCTGGCAAGGGTAACTCCCAATCGCTCGCCCATTAGATTTAGCGGTAGTATGGCCCACTGGATAGCCCGCCAAAAACCGAACACAGATCAAGCATGAAAACAGGAAGAAGGTGTACTGCACCGCGAAAAAAAAGTAAAATAGATACAATAATGGTCCAAAAACAAGAGGGGCATTAAACAGCGGCGTCGTGGCTAAGTGGTCATGGTGTGCACTGCCAAGCGGGCGAACCATGTTTAAAACTCGCTCGTACCTTTTCTTTTCACATTATGAACCGTCCGTCCGCTCACTGAAATGATTCTTCTGTTTCTGTGGTCTAGGCAATGGTAATATTATATATTGGATGTAGAATATGAGTCATGTGGTAACAATAAGTCACCGTCGCAAGTAAATGGTTAAAATGGCTCTGAGCACTGTGGGACTAAACTGCCGAGGTCATCAATCCCCTAGAACTTAGAACTACTTAAACCTAACTAACCTAAGGACATCACACACATCCATGCCTGATGTAGGACTCGAACCTGCGACCGTAGCGGTCGCGCGGTTCCAGACTGTAGCGCCTAGAACCGCTCGGGCTGCAACTACATGTCATGAATAGTAAGAGCGGGCGATATACCACAAAAAAATAAAAAATAAATAAAATAAAATAAACGGGTGTGAACTATGTTACAAAAAAGGAATTCAAGAGTGACGAATTCCAAAACGGATCGAAGCTTCGAAAACGCTAAAACATATGTTTTGACAGTATAGACAACTGTGTGATTGTGAAATGTAGAGTTCATTTGTTGCAGCTTATAACGAACACCTGCATCCCTCATGGAGGACTATGTTACACACCAAGCGTACAAATTAGGTGCGTCGATAAGAGATTTCTATCATATGACACACGTAATGTCATTAATGCCGCGTACGAAACACCAGACGTTCTCCGGTGGAGGATTCTGTTGACTTGTCGCCTTGTTATCAAACGTTTGCGGTTCGCATTCGAAAGCCACTTTCTTTCCGCTGCTAGTAGTTGTGCAGAATCAGCTGTCATTATAGACCCTACCTTACACCTAGCTGTTGCAAACGGACATTACACTACGACACAGACACAAATTTGCACAAAGCGAACTGCGGCCGGCGGGGTGGCCGAGCAATTCTAGGCGTTACAGTCGGGAGCCGCGCGACAACTACGGCCGCAGGTACGAATCCTGCCTCGGGCATGGATATGTGTGATGTCCTTAAGTTAGTTAGGTTTAAGTAGTTCTAAGTTCTAGGGAACTGATGACCTCAGAAGTTAAGTCCCATAGTGCTCAGAGCCATTTGAACCATTTGAAAGCGAACTGCGGGGGAAAGAAAGTAGCACGAGGTAGATTTGAACCTCGCCCACTTGGCAGTCTAACATGGTAACCACTTAACCACGGCGCCATATTGACCATCTTGTCCTTTGAGCGTTAACGGTTTCTATTTTTGCTACCTTTTCACAGTGCAGTACACCTTCTTGCTGTTTTCATGCTTGATCTGTACTCAATTTCTGACGGGCTGTCCGCTGGGCCCTCTTACCAGTAAATCTGAGGAGGGTGCTGTGGGAGGTTCCCTTGTAAGGTGCCCTCACCCACTCAATATGAGTCCAAGAACGGTACAGTATTCTTGCGAAATATACACACATCAAAACATGTTTTGCATCGCCCCGGTTCCCTGAAGATAGACGTTAACTGTGGATATTGTATCTTACACAGAGTCCTTTTGACTGTTTATAGATGTCACTAAACCCGCCCAAAAGATGTAAACAACCAGGCATAAGCAGCGCCTACTAGACGGAGAGGAGGTCCAACAGTTGAACAGTTCCAGTCCTACCACCAGGAAGGAGGTACACGGCTCATGTCTGTAGTTCAACCGTGCCTAGACGGTCACTACCGCGGTTCGACCGCGTCCGCATTGTTACTTTGTGTCAGGAAGGGCTTTCAACAAGGGAAGTGTCCAGGCGTCTCGGAGTGAACCAAATCGATGTTGTTCGGACATGGAGGACACACAGAGAGACAGGAACTGTCTATGACAGGCCTCGCTGAGGATGCCCAAGAGCTGCTACTGCAGTGGATGTCCGTAAGGCTCGGAGGAACCCTGACAGCAACGCCACCATGTTGAATACTGCTTTTCGTGCAGCCACAGGACGCAGGACGTCGTGTTACGGCTCAAACTGTGCGCTATAGGCTGCATGATGCGCAACTTCTATCCCGACGTCCATGGCGAGCTCCATGTTTGCAACCACGACACCATGCAGTGCGGTAGAGTTAGGTTCAGCAACATACCGAACGGACTGCTCAGGACTTGCATCAC
The DNA here is from genome assembly GCF_023897955.1 of Schistocerca gregaria. Taxonomy (NCBI): domain Eukaryota; kingdom Metazoa; phylum Arthropoda; class Insecta; order Orthoptera; family Acrididae; genus Schistocerca; species Schistocerca gregaria. The sequence continues at coordinate 128,367,864 of NC_064921.1, read as the reverse complement.
GTTCTCTTCACCGATGAGTGTCGTGCATGCTTTCAACCAGACATTGGTCGGAGACGTGTTTGGAGACAACCCGGTCAGGCTGAACGTTCAGAAAAAAAATGTGTGTGAAATCTTATGGGACTTAACTGCTAAGGTCATCAGACCCTAAGCTTACACACTACTTAACGTAAATTATCCTAAGGACAAATACACACATCCATGCCAGGGAGGACTCCGCCAGGACCAGTCACACAGTCCATGACTGCAGCACCCTAGACCGCTTGGCTTATCCCACGCGGCAGGCTGAACGCCGAAGGCACACTGTCCAGAGAGTGCAGCAAGATTGCGTTCCCTGCTGTTTTGGGGTGGCATTATGTGGGGCCGACGTACCCCGCTGCCGCTCTTCGAAAGCGCCGTAACGGCTGTACGATACGTGAATGCCATCCTCCGATCGACAGTGCAACCATATCGGCACCATATTGCCGAGGCATTCGTCTTCATGGACGACAATTCGCGCCCCCATCGTGCACATCTTTTGAATGACGTTTTTCAGGATAACGACATCGTTCGACTAGAGTGGCCAGCATGTTCTCCAGAAATGAACCCTGTCGAACATGCCTGGGATGGATTAAAAAGGGCTGTTTATGGACGACGTGACCCCACAACCACTGTGAGGAATCTACGCCGAATCGCCCTTGAGGAGTGAGACAATGTGGGTGAACAGTGCCTTGATGAGCTTGTGGATAGTATGCCACAACGAATGCAGGGCATGTATGAATGCAAGAAAACATGCTACTGGGTATTAGAGGTACCGGTGCGTACAGCAATCTGGACCACCACCTCTGAGGGTCTCGCTGTACTATGGTGGTAGAGCATGCAATGTATGGTTTTCATGAGCAATAAAAGGGGCGGAAATGATATTTATGTTGATCTCTATTCTAATTTACTGTATAGGTTCCGGAATTCTCGGAACCGAGGTGATGCAAATTTTTTTTTGATATCTGTGTATATATCTGGGACGCAGTAGTTACAGCTGTGAACTGTGCCTTCGCAGCGAATTTGTCGGAGCTCGGTGATGTAGAATTCGTATGTATTGCGGTGGCAAACGATGCTTACTGCAAAAAGAAAAGCGCGAGGAAGTGGCGATGGGCAAAACAATGGCTTGGAAGTCGTTTTGTCCCCGGACACACTAACCCGCTACGAGAACTTGCAGCAGATCCAGATGACTATAGAGACTTCTCAGTGATGAACGCGGAATCTCTCAGCGAATTGGTGAACCTTTATCTACATGGACAGGGTACTGTTCATACTCTAATCAATAATTATTAAATATGTCATGAAATTTCTTCCCTGATTGCACATAAGCAAGCAATTCTTTTTCCTGATGCATTCATATTTATATGGGTCGCCCTATCTGTTGTTTTCATGTCCGCGAATCACGAAGTCTCGGCAGGAACTGGCTTGTATTGCACAATATCAACTTTACATAGTGCAATATGTTGCGCCATATATAGAGCAAGCGTCAATATTTTTAAATCTTTCCAGCCTCCTCCAGTATATTGCTCAAACCGTTAACACCGCTCTCAGACGGTCAATACCGTTGCGTGTTACTGATTATTGTGCAGTAAATACTGAGCGTGTCGGGGCCCTTTACATACTCTAGATCATTCGTGGTGACAATGAAATCATTTGTAGTGACAACGAAGAGCATGATTTCAAATACTCTGCACAACGTCAGATAAATTCAGCAAAACAGACGCTTCAACCTTCACTGAGTGTCATTCACCATATGTGTGAAAGATAAATAGAAATGTTACAATAATATATCCTGAAGACCTAAAGCACTGAAAACTGGAAACACACACACACACACACACACACACACACACACACACACACACACACAAAACCCATCTGCAGAGCACATACAACAAAATCACCGCCTTCTTGGCGGTGATTTCACCAGTAAGCAGCAATAGTAACTCGTAGAGGTGTAATGCCCACTTACCACAGTCCAAAAAAGATACATACACTAGCTTTAAGCGTAAGATTTGACATACGTCACTTTTCACAGTTTCAAACATAATTTTTCGAGGTTATAATCTAGGCCTAGGATTTCTGATACAGATCTTAGCTTTGTCACAGACGATAGGTTGCATGAAATACAGACACGGGTTGAAATGGCTAGACAGCCAAAACTGTGGGGATCCCAAGAAAGTGGCGATTTCAGACCACAGATTCTGAAACGTACCCCTGTTATTATAGCTCTCATTCTCGGGATGCCACAAACTACTCCTTTTTTTTACTAAACCTATAAATAACTCACAATCAGCGTTGCGGTTGTGAAACCGTGGCCGATTCGACCGAAGAAATAAAAAACTGATTTGGATTCCGCCGACCGTCGTCCGATGCCTGTACGCTCGAGCAGCAAAATCGGGTGCATCGAGACCGCAGACGCAGTGGGATACTGCTTTCAAAAGATCGGCCATCGTCGTCTTCGATCGATGTCGTTCGTCTGCGGAATCCCACGATGACGGTCTCACTCTGATCCTATAAATACCTCCCGGTAACCCACGTTCTGCACAGCAGCGTTAGGCATTCATTCCAATGCAGTTTTTTTTTTTTTTGTTTCAGTTTTGGAATCTTCTTCCAGTTGCACAGATATGAAGCTTTTCTTTCTTTCGTTATGGGTAATTACGACAATTACACCTGTTCTCCTAGAAAAAAAATTTACTTTACTTAAGAATGCTTTTCAAACAGTAGAAGTACAACAATTCGTATAATTTGTATCAGAAAGTTTTAATTTTGAACATGTCCATAACTTGGAATATCTTTATTCTAACATTCAAGAATATGTTTCAACGCTCTTACGAAATTATTAGCCTTATTATCTACAGAAGCGTCGGCGTTAGTTGCCTAGTTATTTGAAATTTACCACGCAGTTAGTTACATAGTTGACGTAAGACTCAACGAAGTCCTAATATAGACTTGACAAGTGCCCGATAATCTCTTACGAGGAAAGCTGAAGAAGAAACTGCAGATACCTTTCAACACTGTAGATACACTATGTGATCAAAAGTGACACCCCAAAAAAAATACGTTTTTACATGTTAGGTGCATTGTGCTGCCACCTACTGCCAGGTACTCCGTATCAGCGGCCTCAGTAGGCATCAGACATCGTGAGAGAGCAGAATGGGGCGCTCCGCGGAACTCACGGACTTCGGACGTGGTCAGGTGATTGGGTGTCACATGTGTCATTCGTCCGTAGTCGAAATTTCCACACTTCTAAACATCCCTAGGTCCACTGATCCGGTATGATAGTCAAGTGGAAACGTGAAGCGACACGTACAGCACAAAAGCTTACAGGTCGACCTCGTCTTTTGACTGACAGAGACTGCCGACAACTAACGAGGATCCTAATGTGTTATAGGCAGACATCTATCGAGACCATCACTCAGGAATTCAGGATCCAATAGGCGGAAGGTGAGAAAACTTGAATTTCCTGGTCGACCGGCTGCTCATAAGCCACACATTACGCCGGTAAATGCCAAACGACGCCTCGCTTGGTGTAAGGAACGTAAACTTTGGACGACTGAATAGTGGAAAAACGTTGTGTGGAGTGACGAATCACGGTACACAATGTGACGATCCGATGGCAGGCTGTGGGTATGGCGAATGCCCTGTGAACGTCATCTGCCAGCGTGTTTAGTGCCAACAGTAAAATACGGAGGCAGTGGTTTTAGGGTGTGGGTGCCTTTTTCATGGAGGGCGCTTGCACCCCTTGTTGTTTTGCATATCACTATCACAGCACAGGCCCTAATTGATGTTTTAAGCACATTCTGGCTTCCCATTGTTGAAGAACAATTCAGGAATGGGGACTGCATCTTTAAACACGATCAAGCGCCTGTTCATAATGCACGACATGTGGTGGAGTGGTTACACGACAATAACATCCCTGTAATGGACTGGCCTGCACTGAGTCTTGATCTGAATCCTACAGAATACCTCTGGGATGTTTTGGAACGCAGTCTTTGTGCCAGGCCTCACCGACCGACATCGATACCTCTCCTCAGTGCAGCACTCCGTGAAGACTGGGCTGCCATTCCCAAGAAACCTTCCAGCACCCGATAGTGGAAGCTGTCATCAAGGCTAAGGGTGGGCCAACACCATATTGAATTCCAACATTATCGACGGCGGGCGCCACGAACTTTTAAGTCATTTTCAGCCAGCTGTCCGGATACTTATAATCACTTAGTGTACTTTGCAACACTGGAGGCGAATCACTTGATGCTGCTCTACGGATCATTATTAAGGGCAAACAGCATACAGATCATCTGGTCATAATGTAGTAGTATTAAATCCCACCAACATACCCCCCCAATTTACATAGCACTGTGCCATGTCGAGCAGTACGTTTGTATTGCCTGTGGCCAGAAAGACATGCTTGGAAGCTGGTCGTGATTGCACCCAAAGAGGGCGGACAGCAAGTGAACGTAATTTCCGCGAGCAAGTGGGAGTCAACTAACGTACAGCGAAGAATGCAGCCTTCTCCAACTTGGTACGCCGAGCAGCTATCTGCAGCACCACACTAAGAATAAGAAAGCGGCGTGGCTACTGCGTGCTCACTAACAGCCCTGTGGAGCTGTCGGTTACTTTCTCGTGGTCAAGAAGACTGCGATTCCAGTGGTGGTAGGGATATGGACTTCTGAATTTCAAAAGGAGCACCATCTACGTGCTTTAAGAGTCAGTAGCTACATCTTGCCATTTTGATTCTCTTAAGTACGTGCCATAAGTGTGATTGGGTTCTATGTTTTATTGTACAGAAGGTGAGCATGTTTTGTAGAACTAAGATTTTTCTGAAGGGAGAAATGGAAATAAAAGACAAAAGACGCCTAAATCACAAAAAGACCCAACACCATGCCAGGAAAACAGAAGATGAGATTCCCACGAACAAAGAAGGAACACCTACAACAAGAGATATGTCCCAAGACCAGAAATGGAAACGAATGTAAACGAAGAGTCATGGAGTAAAGTTATCCATAAAAGAGAGAAGCGACCAGCTAAGCAAAATGAGGCATTGACTGGTGCTGATTCACAAGACGCAAATACACAAGCAGCAGATCCGATGGCGTGGCTCCACGTAGAAGATCTGGTACCTGAGACAACACCGGATTCAATAAAGCAGGTTACCAATAAGAAGGGGATCAGAGAAGACGTAATACGAGGTCTGTCCAGAAACTAAGTTCCGATCGCTCGCGAAATGTTAACCACTGGAAAAACCAGTAAAGCTTTGCACAGATGTGTTGGGCACTGTCTGTAGTATGCCCATCGACTGTGTCGCGTCGCTCTTTTCAGTTTTGAGTGAACAGCGAGCACGTAAAAATGCGTAGGGAATAGCGTCTCCGCCGTCCGGAGTTGCCGGCAGGTTCTAGGCACTACAGTCTGGAGCCGAGCGACCGCTACGGTCGCAGGTTCGAATCCTACCTCGGGCGTGGATGTGTGTGATGCCCTTAGGTTAGTAAGGCTTAATTTGTTCTAAGTTCTAGGTCACTGATGAACTCAAAAGATAAGTCGCATAGTGCTCAGAGCCACTTGAATAGCGTCTCCCGCTATGAGGGCCTGGTTAGAGATCTCGCCTGTGTCATGCAGCCCACATAACACAACTGTCGAGAAATTCCTTCTTCATGCCAATTCTCGGCCGCACACTGCAGGGGCAATGAAGACGCTCCTGCAGCATTTCCAACGAGAAGTGTTTGATCATCCACAATACAGTCCGAATTGGCACCCCCTGAGTCTCATCTCTGCTCACAAGAACCGCTGGCTATCAAGACAAAATTTTTCCACAGAAAACGAGCTGCAGACCAGTGCAGATAACTGGCCAAAATCACAGGCGGTTGTTTCCTATGACGACGATATTGGAAAGTTGATACAACACTACGGCAAAAGCGTCGGCTATGTAGAGAAGTAGGTGGAAGGTGTACCTAACTGTTGAAAATAAAACGTTTCTGGTTTTCACTGTGGTTTCCATTTCGCGACCGATCGGAACTCAATTTCTGAACAACCCTCGTATACGATGAACTGGTAAGGCAACAATAATACGAAGTGCCTTAAAGTAGGCATCCCATGTCACAACCTAGATTTGGTGAAGAAGGTGAATTCTGGCTAGCAGGTGCAGAATTGTTCCCTTTCGAAATGCTACACGAGATTCTCGAGCAACTGGCTATTCACCTCGAGATTCCCGAGTAAGTGAAATTTCCGTGACCAACGATCTATCCTGGTGGATAACTAGGTAAACAAACGACACAAACATCGATACAGAAACTCACGGTGGTCGTAGCTCCGGTCTCGGGGTCGACGTACTCGGCTGTCTGCTTCGGCATGTCCACCCATTGGTGAGCGAACGCGATGGGACCAGTCACCTCCCTGGCATTCGAAGAACGCCACAGCTCCTGTAAATACCAAACACAAATGATGATGGTTCACACTCAGCAGTGCCTAAAATCTACAAATTATGGTTGAAGGACCAACAAATCTTCAGCAGTTTTGTTTGAAAATCAATAATTACGCTTTACAATGAGAACAGTGTAGTCCTGATCTGCTGCTTCAATTTAATTTACGAACTGCATTCAAATGTAACGAGAACTTTTCTTTTTTGAAAAGTATTTTTTTATTCGTCTACGTCAGTATCATCCCCTTCAAAATAGACCCCACAAGACATTGTTGAAATTGTATCTTTGCGATAACTTTAAGCCTCTTACCATATTTAATACCATGTACTTTTGTAAAAACGGGGACCCATTAACGTAAAACTACACATATGGCATGTCTGACGAATAGGAAGGGCGGGGCACCATTCTAGTATTTTTTTTTTTTGGCCAAAAATTCATGAATAATCTCCGCAGTGTGAACAGGTGCATTATCGTGGTGCAAAACCATGAATTGTTCCGATTTCTGCAAGAAGATTTCCGTCTACGGTTGCTGTTCCAGCGATGTACAAAAATTTGTAATCATTCATAAACCCTTGTTTACTAACAGCAGAATCATCACGGGCAATATTTAGTATTTCTGAAACTTCACCGCATTTTATTCTAAGCGAATTACCACATTCAGAACAAATTCTCTGATCCATTTTTCTATAAAATAAATAATCGGCAACACCGCAAAGTACATGAAACTTATTAGCAGCTGACAACAGCCTTAATGTCCGATAAACTCTGCACAGATACCTTCAAGACAGGTTTACAGACGCAACAACGAATAAATCGGACGAAATATATTAATAGAACACCCGAAATAACCAAAAATCCCATCTCTTGTATTATAAGCAAGATTTGGAATTATGAGTGTCTATTGCTTCTTATATTATTTGTGCTCTGCTACATAAGTAGTGTTGTGGTTCCAGCCGGTTACTTACACTCATTTCGAGTTGTACAATACGAGTTTTTGTGGGATTAAGAAGAACTGTTTGCTATGTATAAGTTTGATACATGTGCAGCTGTCATTTGAGCTATACACATCAGTTTGGGAACATGATTAGTAGGTGTGTGTTAGCACCAACCATCATATTTAACTACTAAAACCCTTGTAGGATCATTTATAAAAGTTACGAACAGAAGCAGAACGAATATCTAATTCAGTGTGACCTCCCCTCACCCCCCCACCATTGCCCCATCCTCGCCATCCCCACTCACATTCTTGTATTCCCCCATTCCAATATTAGTTCATTCGTGAGACTATCTTACAAAAATGTCGCTAATAACAGTGAATGGCACTCAAACTACAAGAGGATTTATTTCAAATCCCACAGTTTTTTATTTATTGTTGATACTCATGTAGCATCACTATATTTCGTCATTCTTTACTTCATTTCAGTACCAAAGGTCGGGATCCTAATAATACACTGATACGGTGGACCCAACATGGGTTCAGACATCTCAGTAGCATCACCATCACTGGAAGACCGTTTATGTGTGTTAAGAACAAGAGTGGACCCAGCACTGAACAAGGAAGGGGGTATATGTTATATTCCCCATTTTGGCTTTAGTTGCATTCCTGTGACAAATTTCAGATATTTCAACCAATTATCTGATTGACTGATACTCATTTGCATTACAATGTCAATTTTATTATACAAATTTCTGCTTCACTTGATTACCAAATCACCAGATTCCAAGTATATGGTAACTCACTATATCTCTAACTATGAGTTCAGGTAGCTCAGTACTATCCCCATTAAGTTGTTGTTGCTGTGGTTTTCAGTCCTGAGACTGGTTTGACGCAGCTCTCCATGCTACTCTATCTTGTGCAAGCTTCTTCATCTTCCAGTACCTACTGCAACCTACATCCTTCTGAATCTGCTTAGTGTAGTCACCTCTTGGTCTCCCTCTACTATTTTTACCCTCCACGCTGCCCTCCAATACTAAATTTGTGATCCCTTCATGCCTCAGAATATGCCCCACCAACCGATCCCTTCTCCTAGTCTCGTTGTGCCACTAATTTCTCTAATCTCGAATTCTATTCAATACCTCCTCATTAGTTATGTTATCTACTCATCTAATCTTCAGTATTCTTCTGTAACACCACATTTCGAAAGCTTCTATTCTCTTTCTGTCTAAACTATTTATCGTCCACGTTTCACTTCCATACAAGGCTACACTCCATTCAAATTCTTTCAGAAACGACTTCCTGACACTTAAATCTATACCCGATGTTAACAATTTTCTGTTTTTCAGATTCGCTTTTCTTGCCATTGCCAGTCTACATTTTATATCCTCTCTACTTCGACCTTCATCAGTTATTTTCCTCCCCAAATAGCAAAACTCACTGACTACTTTAAGCATCTCATTTCCCACTCTAATTCCCGCAACATCACCCAATTTAATTCAACTACATTCCATTATCCTTGTTTTGCTTCGACTGATGTCCATATTATATCCTCCTTTCAAGACACTCCCCATGAAAATCCCTCTAAAATTATTTATATACGTTAAGAACAGAGTGGACCAAGGTTGAAACATTATGGGACCCATATGATATATTCTCCTAGACAGGCTGTTTTTATAATAGAGGCACAGAAATGTCCAAAGTATCGCAAATGATGATATCTGGAACGTAAGTGAAAACAGTTCTTAGCCCATTCGTTCATTAATTATTTCATGTATTCACATCAACGTCACTTTCATTTAATCCCATTCTATTTCAGTTGGTAACCAAGCAGGGGGGGGGGGGGGGGAGGCGGGGCAGGGCTAATTTTTGCAGCTATACAGTGGATGAAAGACGTATTCAGTTAGCTCAATACCACCCCAAATGAAGTCGGAAAGATCATTTATTTAGAGAAAAAATAGACGTGGACCCAACACTGAACCTTGTGGGATCCACATGTTATATTCCCCACTCTTAGCTTAGTTTAATACCTGTGACACAGTCTGTCAAAAGTGATGTTAGGAATAGTACCGCGCGAACAGATCAAGTAAACTTCACCTAAAACATCGTATGCTGATTAATTTCTACTGACATGCATATGTATGTCACTTTTATTTCATCTATTTGTGCTCCATTTGACTGTCTACTGGTGGAATCCCAAGAGGATGGTGACACCAAGGATCTGCAACGTTAACTCAACGATGTCACAGTGGTGATTGGACGACTGAGGACACTCACAGAAGCCTTGCCGGCGAGTCGCTTGGCGACGATGCGGGTGCTGTCGAACATGTCGGTGCCGGGCCCAGGAGAGTAGCAGTGCTCCTGGCGGCCGTCGGGCGCCCTGGCGCAGGTGCTGGACAGCGGGTCGCAGCTGCGGCCCGTTTCCTTGCAGCGCGGGCCCGCCGTGTTGGGCGACACGTCCCCCAGGTTGCTCGACGAGAAAGCCGAGATGAACGGGCCCTGCAAAGCAGCGCCTCTTCATCGTCTCAAATGTTACAACTAAAGCACAGCATAAAAAAGCATTACATGCACTCTGAAAAATATAAATGTTAGTAAAGGAAAGATGTTCTCAGTCCTACGATTACCATCAACACCACGATGTTTACCAAGTATGGCCCCATTGTAGGTGAACTTTTACCCAGAACTTACTCCAAACATTGACCTGAATTATCCAAACCTAAAAATCATGAATATAGAGAGTTAAACGTTTCACCTTTTTGGGTCCCAGAATTTAAACTAACAAAAGACAAATAATAACCTATATTTGATAGAAAACAACGAAAATTTTGTAGTACATTATCATTTAGGGCCATAAAATGATGGTTTGCAGAGAGCACCATTCCTGAAAAAATTCTACGAAATTTTAGGCGACAAATATTCAGTTTACACTAGCTGATCAAACGTATCTAGCCATCTGTTAATAGTTAATTGGATTTGTCCACATTTTGCCTATACAATGGCGTGAACTCTGTTGGGGACACTTTCTGGGAAGTGTCTGAATGTTTGTGGAGTCGTGGCAGCTCATGCTTCCTCAAGACCGAAAACCAGAGAGGGTAGTAACTTTGGATGCTGGGGTCTACAACGAAGTCGGCATTCTAATTCATCCCAAACTTCTACTAAGTTTAGGTCAGGACTCTAGGGAGGCTAATTCATTACAGAAATGTTACTGTCCACAAATGTGCTTTATGACAGGTTACATTTCTAATACTTATGCAAACAATCGCCTCGTCCAAATAGTCTACTGTGTGCAGTACACGATTCCGTAAAATGTGTTCATATCCTTCCGCATTTACTGTTTTCATAAGCTCAATAAGGGAACTATACCATAATGACGAAAAACACGCCCATACCATTATACTACCTGCTCCATACTTTACAGTTGTCACAGCACATGACGCTGACAGCGTTCTCCTATCATCCGCCAAAGGCAAATCCTTTCAACGGACTGTTGTAGGGTATAGCTTTAAAGCGGCAAACCCTTTGTCTCACGTCTTTTAATTTATTCGTCTTTACTGGAGGTGAGTTGAATTAGTTCAATGGGAGTAATGTTACCACAGCTGTTTTAAGTGCTATTTCAGTTCTTCTTCTTAACCTAACGTGGTACTGAGTATATCAGTTTCCTTCATGGATGAGCTTTGCAAGAGAGAAGTGCTGTGAATATGAGACAGGCCTGGTCAAACGAACAATGAGAAGAAATAGAGCGGCTGCATCCTCGAGCTCACGAAGCAATCCTGGATGGTGCGAGCTGAGTGAACAGGGCCTATGTGGTCTTGAAACACTGCATCGTAATTGGGGAAAACATTTTACCATGGGATGGGTTTGATTATCCAAAATATAATCCTTCGTAGTACTGCGACCTTGATGAGTAACCATGTTCCCGTAGAATAGCACGGTATGGCTGGCCAGATCTTCAATGAACCCCGCCATGTTTCACTCTTGAAATGTAATCTACGCCAGAAATCACACCAACTGAAGTTCTTCCATTGGTCCATAGTCCAGGTTTTACGGCATCGGCACCACGTTCTCCTGTTACGGGCATTCCCATCACTGATGAGAGAAATCGGAATTCTAGATTTTCCCCAAATTCCCTAAGTTTGGAGCTCCCATCATGTAATTTCAGTGCTGACAGGGCTCGCTACTGCGACATTCAGTTCTCCAGTGACTTTAGCGACTGCCATCTTTCTTTTTTCGTCACAATCCTCTTCAATGACCACCCGTCACCGTCACTCAACACACACTTTCGTCCGTATTGTGACGTAGCGGATTATGTTTCTCGCTTTCCCCGTATGTGATATAAATCTTCTGCATGGTGCGTCGTGAAACACCGAACACTTCGGCTACCTTGGTTATGAAGGCACTCACCATTAAGAGTAAACCAACAATTTGACCATGTTCGAAGTCAACTCCAACGTAAACCACTCATGTGTGTTTGGTGTCTGTTTTTCGGACATGTCCGAAAAAAATGGTTCAAATGGCTCTGAGCACTATGGGACTTAACATCTGTGGTCATCAGTCCCCTAGAACTTTTTTTTATTTTTGGTCATCAGTCTACTGACTGGTTTGATGCGGCCCGCCACGAATTCCTTTCCTGTGCTAACCTCCTCATCTCAGAGTAGCACTTGCAACCACGTCCTCAATTATTTGCGTGACGTATTCCAGTCTCTGTCTTCCTCTACAGTTTTTGCCCTCTACAGCTCCCTCTAGTACCATGGAAGTCATTCCCTCATGTCTTATCAGATGTCATATCATCCTGTCTCTTCTCCTTATCAGTGTTTTCCACATATTCCTTTCCTCTCCGATTCTGCTTAGAAACTCCTCATTCCTTACCTTATCACTCCACCTAATTTTCAACATTCCGTCTATAGCACCACATCTCAAATGCTTCGATTCTCTTCTGTTCCGGTTTTCCCACGGTCAATGTTTCTCTACCATACAATGCTGTACTCCAGGCGTACATCCTCAGAAATTTCTTCCTCAAATTAAGGCCGATATTTGATATTAGTAGACTTCTCTTGGCCAGAAATGCCTCTTTTGCTATAGCGAGTCTGCTTTTGATGTCCTCCTTGCTCCGTCCGTCATTGGTTATTTTACTGCCTAGGTAGCAGAATTCCTTAACTTCATTTACTTCGTGACCATCAATCCTGATGTTAAGTTTCTCGCTGTTCTCATTTCTACTACTTCTCATTACCTTCGTCTTTCTCCGATTTACTCTCAAACCATACTGTGTACTCATTAGACTGTTCATTCCGTTCAGCAGATCATTTAATTCTTCTTCACTTTCACTCAGGATAGCAATGTCATCAGCGAATCGTATCATTGATATCCTTTCACCTTGGATTTTAATTCCACTCCTGAACCTGTCTTTTATTTCCATCATTGCTTCCTCGATGTACAGATTGAAGAGTAGGGGCGAAAGGCTACAGCCTTGTCTTACACCCTTCTTAACACGAGCACTTCGTTCTTGATCATCCAGTCTTATTATTCCCTCTGGGTTGCTGTGCATATTGTATATGACACGCCTCTCTCTATAGCTTACCCCTACTTTTTTCAGAATCTTGAAGAGCTTGCACCATTTTATATTGTCGAACGCTTTTTCCAGGTCGGCAAATCCTATGAACGTGCATTGATTTTTCTTTAGCCTTGCTTCCATTATTAGTCGTAACGTCAGAATTGCCTCTATCGTGCCTTTACTTTTCCTAAAGCCAAACTGATCGTCACCTAGCGCATTCTCAATTTTCTGTTCCTTTCTTTGGTATATTATTCTTGTAAGCAGGTTCGATGCATCAGCTGTTAAGCTGATTGTGCGATAATTCTCGCACTTGTCAGCTCTTGCCGTCTTCGGAATTGTGTGGAAGATGCTTTTCCGTATGTCAGATGGTATGTCGCCAGACTCATATATTCTACACACCAACGTGAATAGTCGTTTTGTTGCCACTTCCCCTAACGATTTTAGAAATTCTGATGGAATGTTATCCATCCCTTTTGCCTTATTTGACCATAAGTCCTCCAAAGCTCTTTAAAATTCCGATTCTAATACTGGATCCCCTATCTCTTCTAAATCGACTCCGGTTTCTTCTTCTATCACATCAGACAAATCTTCACCCTCATAGAGGCTTTCAATGTATCCTTTCCACCTATCTACTCTCTCCCTTGCATTTAACAGTGGAATTCCCGTTGCACTCTTAATGTTAACTCCGTTGCTTTCAATGTCACCAAACGTTGTTTTGACTTTCCTGTATGCTGAGTCTGTCCTTCCAACAATCATATCTTTCTCGATGTCTTCTCATTTTTCCTGCAGCCATTTCGTCTTAGCTTCCCTGCACTTCCTATTTATTTCATTCCTCAGCGACTTGTATTTCTGTATTCCTGATTTTTCCGGATCATGTTTGTACTTCCTCCTTTCATCAATCAACTGAAGCATTTCTTCTGTTACCCATGGTCTCTTCGCAGCTACCTTCTTTGTACCTATGTTTTCCTTCCCAACTTCTGTGATGGCTCTTCTTAGAGACGTCCATTCCTCTTCAACTGTGTTGCCTACTACGCTATTCCTTATTGCTGTATCTATAGCGTTAGAGAGCTTCAAACATATCTCGTCATTCCTTAGAACTTCCGTATCCCACTTCTTAGCGTATTGATTCTTCCTGACTAATGTCTTGAACTTCAACCTATTCTTCATCACTACTATATTGTGATCTGAGTCTATATCTGCCCCTGGATACGCCTTACAATCCAATATCCGTTTTCGGAATCTCTGTCTGACCATGATGTAATCTAATTGAAATCTTCCCGTATCTCCCGGCCTTTTCCAAGTATACCTCCTCCTCTTGTGATTCTTGAACAGGGTATTCGCTATTACTAGCTGAAACTTGTTACAGAACTCAATTAGTCTTTCTCCTCTTTCATTCCTTGTCCCAAGCCCATATTCTCCTGTAATCTTTTCTTCTACTCCTTCCCCTACAACTGTATTCCATTCGCCCATGACTATTAGATTTTCACCCGCCTTTACATACTGCATTACACTTTCAATATCCTCATACACTTTCTCTATCCGTTCATCTTCAGCTTGCAACGTCGGTATGTATACCTGAACTATCGTTGTCGGTGTTGGTCTGCTGTCGATTCTCATTAGAACAACACGGTCACTGAACTGTTCACAGTAACACACCCTCGGGTCCTACCTTCGTATTCATAAAGAATCCTACACCTGTTATACCATTTTCTGCTGCTGTTGATATTACCCGATACTCATCTGACCAGAAATCCTTGTCTTCCTTCCACTTCACTTCACTGACCCCTACTATATCTAAATTGAGCCTTTGCATTTCCCTTTTCAGATTTTCTAGTTTCCCTACCACGTTCAAGCTTCTGACATTCCACGCCCCGACTCTTAGAACGTTATCCTTTCATTGATTATTCAATATTTTTCTCATGGTAACTTCCCCCTTGGCAGTCCCCTCCCGGAGATCCGAATGGGGGACTATTGTGGAATCTTTTGCCAATGGAGAGATCATCATGACACTTCTTCAATTACAGGCCACATGGCCTGTGGATACACGTTACGTGTCTTTAATGCAGTGGTTTCCATTGCCTTCTGCATCCTCATGTCGTTGATCATTGCTGATTCTTCCGCCTTTAGGGGCAATTTCCCACCCATAGGACAAGAGAGTGCCCTGAACCTCTATCCGCTCCTCCGCCCTCTTTGACAAGGCCGTTGGCAGAATGAGGCTGACTTCTTATGCCGGAAGTCTTCGGCCGCCAATGCTGATTATTTATCAAAATTTAGGCAGTGGCGGTGATCGATCCCGGGACCAAAGACGTTTTGATTATGAATCAAAGACGCTACCACTAGACCACGGGAATCCCCCTAGATTTTAGAACTACTTAAACCTAACTAACCTAAGGACATCACACACATCCATGACCGAGGCAGGATTCGAACCTGCGACCGTAGCAGTCACGCGGTTCCGGACTGAGCGCCTTAACCGCGAGACCACCGCGGCCGGCACATGTCCGAAGAAACAGACACCATACTCATATAATTACGGCGATCATTTCTCTGTGGATAGACACATAAGCTCGAGAACTCATGCGGAAATAGGCCTTTCCACGAACACTGAGATTAATGGGCAGGGAGCACTCCTTTCGTAGTGTGAGTTGAGAAAGCGAGGAACATAATCCGCTACGTCACAAACCAGACGAAAGTGTGTGTTGAGTGACGGAGACGGATGGTCATTGAAGAGGATTGTGACGAAAAAACTGAGTGAACGGATCAACGATGAACTTGAAAAGGTGTCAGAAGACGTCCACCCCAAACAAATAGAAAGAATAATAACGATCCAAATGAGTTTAAAGGAAAGGGGGTAGAGTGCCGGGTTCGAATCCAGGTCGAGCACACGACACACATTTTCAACTCTCCCTGTTGATTTCTATCAACGTCTCTTACACACCTGATGTTTGTAATTCATGGAAATTAGATAATCCACTCACAACTGCACAGAACACTTTTGTGAGCACGGATAACCATTTCAATGTATTGAGGACATTGCACAGATGACGTTCGTGCCTAAGATAACAACTCAACCTGCAGGCTCGGCTAGTATTTTCATTTATGTTCAAGCAAGTGTTCCTCACAGTGTTTCCTTATTGTTGTCAAACCCCTGTATTTCAATGTATTTATGCATATTTGAGATCTTGACTGAACTCATAAGTAAAAGCTCGAAAATTATCGTTCCTTACATACAGTATATGTACACTACTGGCCATTAAAATTGCTACACCACGAGGATGACGTGCTACAGACGCGAAATTTAGCCAACAGGTGGATGACGCTGTGATATGCAAATGATTAGCTTTTCAGAGCATTTACAGAAGGTTGACGCCGGTGGCGTCACCTACAACGTGCTGACATGAGAAAAGTTTCCAACCGATTTATCATACACAAACAGCAGTGGACCGGCGTTGCCTTGTGGAACGTTGTGTGATACTTCGTGTAATGAGGAGAAATCCGTAACATCACGTTTCCGACTTTGATAAAGGTCGGACTGTGTCCTATCACGATTGCGGTTTGCCGTATCGCGACATTGCTGCTCGTGTTGGTCGAGATCCAATGACTGTTAGCATAATATGGAAACGGTGGGTTCAGGAGGGTAATACGGAACGCCGTGCTGGATCCCAACGGCCTCGTATCACTAGCAGTCGAGATGAGAGGCATATACGCAGGGATGTAACGGATCGTGCAGCCACGCCTCGATCCCTGAGTCAACAGGAGGTTTGCAAGACAACCCTCTGCACGAACAGTTCGACGACGTTTGTAGCAGATTGGACTATGAGCTCGGAGACCATGGCTGCGGTTACCCTTGACGCTGCATCACAGACAGGAGCGCCTACGACGGAGTACTAAACGACGAACCTGGGTGCACAAATGGCAAAACGTCTTTTTCTCGGATGAATCTAGGTCCTGTTTATAGCATCATGATGGTCGCATCCGTGTTTCACGACATCGCGGAGAACGCACATTGGAAGCGTGTATTCGTCTTCACCATATTGGCGTATCACCCGGTGTGATGGTATGGGGTGGCATTGGTTAAACGTCTCGGTCACCTCTTGTTCGCATTGACGGCACTTTGAACAGTGGACGTTACATTTCAGATGTGTTACTACCCGTGGCTCTACCCTTCATTTGATGCCTGCGAAACCCTACATTTCAGCAGGATAATGCACGGCCGCATGTTACAGGTCCTGTACGGGGCTTTCTGGATACAGAAAATGTTCGACTGCTGCCCTGGCCAGCACATTCTCCAGTCACTACTCGTGATGAACTGTGGTATCGTGTTGAAGCTGCATGGGCAGCTGTACCTGTACACGCCATCCAAACCCTGTTTCACTCAATTCCCAGGCGTATCAAGGCCGTTATTACGACCAGATGTGGTTGTCCTGGGTACTGATTTCTTAGGATCTATGCACCCAAATTGCGTGAAAATGTAATCACACGTCAGTTCTAGTATAATATATTTGTCCAATGAAGACCCGTTTAATGTCTGCATTTCTTCTCGGTGTAGCAATTTTAATGGCTAGTAATGTACTTTTTCGATAAGATACTGGATCATTTGCGTCATGCGTTCAATATTACGTAAATAACTTAGTAAAAGAACTGCTAATTGGAAAGGGGAAATATAGTTATTTCTCACTAAACAGAATAGTTAACATTAACGGTTGCCGTTTCTACTTTCTTCCAGAACGCACGTGAATGGTATTATTACAACCGTGAGTGTTAGAATACAGGAGTACAAAGTGAGTTATTCACGACCGCACGCGTGTACCTGTAGGTGGCCCCTCATTCCGCTGTTATTTACCGGCCGTCTCTCGAAGAATTTCAGGCATTTTCTCCGTTGATTTTGCTGCTGAAAGCGCTAGAAAGAGATTTACAGGCATTTCGGGAACCTCTTGATCGATTCGTGGTTGAATGAAGTTGGAGACGAGGGAAGTTTTAGTGGGAAGACTAAACTCGAATTACCGCAGGCGCCAGGGACAAAAGCCTTTGTGATTTACTTGTCAAAGAACTTCCTGAACGCAAGAGCGGCTGGCTCTGCGAGGATAATTACGACATCGTGTAAACACGCAAAAGGGCGCGTCAAAAAGCAACAGTACCGAGAAACACTTTTCTGTTAACAATGAAATTCGTCCAAAGGCGTGCAGTTGAGATGTTATTATATTTTGTTCCCACTACCAGTTTCCGCATTCCTTTATTCGATCTTAAGGCTTAATAAAATAAAATAACATCTCAGTTTCACCGTTGTTGGTGAATTACATTGATAAATACTTGCCATGCCCGAGGCAGGATTCGAACCTGCGACCGTAGCAGCAACGAGGCTCCCGACTGAAGCGCTTAGAACCGCTAGGCCACCGCAGTTGGCCTGCTGTCCAGGTTTCGAGAGGGTGCAATTCTGGATGAGGTATCGAATATATTACTTCCACCTACTTATACCTCCCGAGGAGATCACGAATGTAACATTAGATTCGAGCGCGCACGGAGGCTTTCAGACAGTCGTTCTTCCCGCGAACCAAACCCGAGTGGAACAGGAAAGGGAGGTAATGACAGTGGCACGTAAAGTGCCCTCCGCCACACACCGTTGGGTGGCTTGCGGAGTATAAATGTAGATATAGAAAAAGTGAAATATACGACGTTTCTGAGGAGATGTAGCAGTCTTCCTCGGGGCGTAGACGGGGTGATTTAAAAGCAACTGTACAGACTTCGTGGGTGTAATATAGGCATCAAAAAAGGAGTACATTATTAAATAAGATTTCGTCTGAAGTTGCTTTATTTCAGAGATGTGCAGAAGAATAGGGCTGCTAAGTGCAACACAAAACAATACGATGTTAATTCTTCTCAGAAATTAACGACACGAAGGGATATGAAATTCTACACAGCTATGTACTATACATTTACACCGCAACATGTTCAAAACGATGTGCATATAGACGAAGACAGTGACGTGCTCGAAGGCCCTTACCGGTCTCTGTTTGTCTCAATCTCCACAATCATTTTCAATTCGCTTCTGTAGTTGTGTTACGTCTCAATTGCAACACCAAAAACGAGCTCCTTCAGACGGCCCTAAAAGTTAGAAGCCCTGCGGGTTAAGATCGGCAAGGACTTTCCTTTTATCGGGATAAGCAATGCTGAGATACTCTCCTGCCTCCCTACTGACATCTCCAGGGGCATTAACCATCATTTGGTTCATTTAGTGCTACATTATGAAGCAGAACACCCAATTCATGTTCCAAAAACTGTCGGTACATTCTAACAGTCTGTCACAGTGGAACAACAATCCGTTCGATTAACTGATTTTTCACTATATCACTCAAAACGGTCAAAGCAAGAAGATATTGATATCCTCGTACTATAGTTATGCAATGATTTTCACACGCCCCCACGCGCATTTTAAGAGCACTCACGAAAGCTGTAAGGGTAAAGAAACGCTTATTGGTATACAGTACCCGACGACTGAACAGTGGATCAGCAGCATGGCGCTCGGGTAAATTCTGACGTCTAGGGTAGTCTACACGTGTCAGATTCTGTACCTTCTTCAGCTGGAATGGGTGGGATTTCTGCCACCGAAGCAGGCGCTATACAATTGATTGAGGAACCCATACAGTGGCGTTTATACGGCTGGTACTTATGGCTGTATCTTCATCTGCCAGTTCCAGGATGTTCTCAACACCCACTCTGTCCAGTTGAGACCGACTTAACCGTGGTGCACCACTAATGCTGAATTCCTTTAAAAGCCAGTGCACAGCTGTGAAAGTCGGATCATTTGCTGCTCCTCTGTTTGGCACGGATCTTGACCTCGATGTCGATGGGACGTTAAACACTAATCTTTCTTCTTCCCTTCTTATGTTTGGAAACATTTCCATATTTCTTGCTGCTAGCATATTGCGTTCTGCTACGCCACATAAGGGGTACACATCCGTATATTCACCGTTTCAGCACGCCACTGTACCGTACACAACGACAGCACACTGCGGTCTACCGACAGAATGAATGTCCACCCCTGGAAATTTAAATAAGAACACCGTGAATTCATTGTCCCAGGAAGGGGAAACTTTATTGACACATTCCTGGGGTCAGATACATCACATGATCACACTGACAGAACCACAGGCACATAGACACAGGCAACAGAGCGTGCACAATGTCGGCACTAGTACAGTGTATATCCACCTTTCGCAGCAATGCAGGCTGCTATTCTCCCATGGAGACGATCGAAGAGATGCTGGATGTAGTCCTGTGGAACGGCTTGCCATGCCATTTCCACCTGGCGCCTCAGTTGGACCAGCGTTCGTGCTGGACGTGCAGACCGCGTGAGATGACGCTTCATTCAGTCCCAAACATGCTCAATGGGGGACAGATCCGGAGATCTTGCTGGCCAGGGTAGCTGACTTACACCTTCTAGAGCACGTTGGGTGGCACGGGATACATGCGGACGTGCATTGTCCTGTTGGAACAGCAAGTTCCCTTGCCGGTCTAGGAATAGTAGAACGATGGGTTCGATGACGGTTTGGATGTACCGTGCACTATTCAGTGTCCCCTCGACGATCACAGAGGTGTACGGCCAGTGTAGGAGATCGCTCCCCACACCATGATGCCGGGTGTTGGCCCTGTGTGCCTCAGTCGTATGCAGTCCTGATTGTGGCGCTCACCTGCACGGCGCCAAACACGCATACGACCATCATTGGCACCAAGGCAGAAGCGACTCTCATCGCTGAAGACGAAACGTCTCCATTCGTCCCTCCATTCACGCCTGTCACGACACCACTGGAGGCGGGCTGCACGATGTTGGGGCGTGCATCCGTGCGTCGCTGCGGTCCGGTCCTAGGTCGACGGGCACGTGCACCTTCCGCCGACCACTGGCGACAACATCTATGTACTGTGGAGACCTCACGCCCCACGTGTTGAGCAATTCGGCGGTACGTCCACCCGGCCTCCCGCATTCCCACTATACGCCCTCGCTCAAAGTCCGTCAACTGCACATACGGTTCACGTCCACGCTGTCGCGGCATGCTACCAGTGTTAAAGACTGCGATGGAGCTCCTTATCCCACGGCAAACTGGCTGACACTGACGGCGCGGTGCATAATTGCTGCGCAGCTAGCGCCATTCGACGGCCAACACCGCGGTTCCTGGTGTGTCCGTTGTGCCGTGCGTGTGATCATTGCTTGTACAGCCCTCTCACAGTGTCCGGAGCAAGTATGGTGGGTCTGATACACCGGCGTCAATGTGTTCTTTTTTCCATTTCCAGGAGTGTATATAATACTGTAAGTAGACTGTTTAGGTTTCTATGTTGGTAACGTCACCTAGCTCCCTGTACGAAAATCACTGGCTGTGCTGTGTGCAGTCTGTGGCTGGTTGGCAGTGTTGGAATATTCGCCATTGTAGTGTTGGGCAGTTGGATGTGAACAGCGCGTAGCGTTGCGCAGTTGGAGGTGAGCCACCAGCAGTGGTGGATGTGGGGAGAGAAATGGCAGAATTTTTAAGAGCGGATGATCTGGACGTGTGTCCGCCAGATAGAGTATTTTTGTATTTACCTTAATAAAGTTCATGATATCCAGTATTACATTGTTTGTTCTCTATCAAAATCTTTCATTTGCTGACTATGCCTATCAGTAGTTAGTGCCTTCAGTAGTTAGAATCTTTTATTTAGCTGGCAGTATTGGCGCTCGCTGTATTGCAGTAGTTCTAGTAACGAAGACTTCTGTAAGGTAAGTGATTCATGAAAGTTATAGGTTATTGTTAGTCAGGGTCATTCTTTTGTAGGGATTGTTGGAAGTCAGATTGCGTTGCGCTAAAAACATTGTGTGTCAGTTTACTGTTGATAAGAGTAAGTAAAGAGAGTAATGTCTGAGTACGTTCAGTTTTGCTTAGCTGTTTGAAAAACAAATAACGTAGAGGTTTATCAGCACCCGGCCGCGGTGGTCTCGCGGTTGTAGGCGCTCAGTCCGGAACCGCGCGACTGCTACGGTCGCAGGTTCGAATCCTGCGTCGGTCATGGATGTGTGTGATATCCTTAGGTTAGTTAGGTTTAATTAGTTATAAGTTCTAGGCGACTGATGACCACAGATGTTAAGTCCCATAGTGCTCAGAGCCATTTTTTTTTAGTTTATAAGCACAGTAATCCCATAACTTTTCTAAGGGGACGTTTCAATACGTATGGTGCCGCTACGCTACAACAGACCACACTCCCAAGTCAAGTAAACAAAGGCATTTATTGCCAGAATCAACCGAGCAGTGTAGAGGGCGAACAAAGCAACTGAGTCGATAGGCAAGCGATCACGACACGCCAAAAGCCTGTAATGCCTACCGCAAATGGCATAATGCATCGTAACTCTGAAACAAGCTAATTTCAAACAAAACTGTAATTAACATTTGATTTTATTTTCATTGATTTATTACTCCCACGAAGTGTAGCCCTGTTATAACAGAAAATTTAACCTTTCAGAATGAGCAAAGACATTGACGAGGTATAAACATGAAACGCCTAGTTATACACGGGAATGAGGGAATAATCGAGTTCATTACAGACGGAGCACAAACTAGGATTACCAAAGGATCGGGGAGCGAAATCGGCCTCGTCCTTTCTAAGGAATCATCCCGGCATTTGACGGGAGCGATTTAGGAAATCACAGGAAATATAAATCATTATGGGCTGACAGGGATTTGAAAGGTTGCCCTCCGGAATGCGAGTCCAGTGTGCTAACCTACCACATAGGAATCGTCTGTTATTGTATATCCTTTGTCCCTTCCCCTTAAACTACAAAATTTCGATCTCTGATGGATTTCCTTTTGTATGTCCCAGTGGTGTGACCAGCGGTAAACACCCATCAAATCAGTATTCCAGAGGCCCTAATATCGTCTTTCCTTCATTACCATGTCTTGATAAAACCGCTCATCTCGTTGTTCAATGAGATCACCGAAATTATTAGGCCAAATGAAGTGAGTTTTCAAACAGTAAATCTCGATGTTCATCCAAACCCTTAACTTCATAATTTTTCCTGTACGACCACGACGGAGAAATTTTGCTGCCAAAGAACTCCGAACCAACCTCCCTCTCACTCAATAATATTTTTTTTTAAAAGTTGTAATTGTTTTCTAATGTGAAGCCCGAAAAACAAATCTACTTTCCATTTAGCTTCTGATGTATGAGCACATTTTCTCCCAGATAATTAAAATTTTCTCCACCTTTGGGAATCATTTGCCGTCTAATGTCATGTATTATTTACGTTAATAATCGAATTAGTAAATGATATATATTAGGAGAACCGGAAAGTAATATCCTTTCTGTCTGTCCTTCCTGCCTATGTCCACATTCTTTTGTCATTTATCAGCTCATTGCGTTCTCCGACGTCGTGCCAAAGACATTTTAAGGTTACAATGACTTGTTTACTCATAAGTGATTAAACCATAATTTTTTTCAGTTTATGGTGAAATGGAATTGTATGCATTTTGAGTTTCCCATGTTCAGTAGCGTAACAGTTGCTACCAAGAATATTTGCAATGTTCATCCAAGTACATTAGAGGTTTGTGATTGACAAAGGTGGCTTTCTAAGCTCAAGTCCGATAATACTGACCTTTCCGACTCGACTGTGAAACACTCTTAACCAGCCTTGGTAGACACCCAAGAACATTTGGAGCATATCGGTAATGACAAACAAAGCTAACAGTTCCACTACATGAAACGCATTGCTTCAGCGAACAATGCAGAAGGAGTTTCTGGTCGCCTGATCACTGCAGATGTCAAATGGGTCCTCTATTATAATTCAAAAAGCGGAAAGGAAGTGCCTCTCTCCGAAAGAATAACTACGAATTACACCTCAGCCAAGTCTACATCCCAGACTGGCGCTTCTGAGTATTTAGTGGAGTATTCGGGGGTTATTCATTTATAAGCCCTGAAACTTGGACAAACTATGAATGCAGAGATTTACTATGAGCCGACCGCGGTGGCCGAGCGGTTCTAGGCGTTTCAGTCCGGAACCGCACTGCTGCTACGGTCGCAGGTTCGAATCCTGCCTCGGGCATGGATGTGTGTGATGTCCTTAGTTAGGTTTAAGTAGTTCTAAGTCTAGGGGACTCATGACCTCAGATGTTTAGTTCCATAGTGCTCAGAGCTATTTTGAGTCTTTGCTATGAACAACTGGATAGAGTAAATCAATCTGTAAGTGAGAAGTTCCAGCGACTGTCAACAGAAAAACCGTTATTCCGCAACACTATAGGGCAAGACCGCACTGCTCAAGAAGAAACCTGGAGTATTTCGCCCAATATTGCGCCATAGAATTTCCATTTATTCCGATCAGTACAACTTTTTGTAAGTGGCAATAAATTTGAAAATTACAATGATGTCCAAAATGTTATCCCCAAATGTTTGCCTCCAAAAGGAACAGAAAATTTGCACGCAAGATGGACAAAACTGGTTCAAATGGCTCCGAGAACCATGGGACTTAACTTCTGAGGTTATCAGACCCTAGAACTTAGAACTACTTAAACCTAAGTAACCTAAGGACATCACACACATCCACGCCCGAGGCAGGATTCGAACGTGCGACCGTAACGGTCGCGCGGTCCGGTCGGCCACTCCGGCCGGCGAACATGGACAATGGTTCTTGACTTCGAGGGTGATTAGATCATTAATTACTACTACTACTACTACTACTACTACTACTACTACGTGATCAGGCCCAGTGACCGAATGCATCTACAAGTTTCCTCCTCCACTGTATTCTGTCCATTGAAGCTATCCGCCATTCGTTCACATCTAT
The DNA here is from genome assembly GCF_023897955.1 of Schistocerca gregaria. Classification (NCBI taxonomy): domain Eukaryota; kingdom Metazoa; phylum Arthropoda; class Insecta; order Orthoptera; family Acrididae; genus Schistocerca; species Schistocerca gregaria. The sequence goes on along the minus strand of NC_064921.1, from coordinate 128,343,157 downwards.
TGGCACTTGATTTAAATCTTCATAGAGTCCATCCCTCCAACGCTTATTTAGTCTTCCTGGCGGTCTCTTTCCTGTAGCTGTGAAATCCAGGAGCTTCCGAGGCCATCTGTCATCCTCCATCCGGGCCACATGGCCGGACCACTGCATTTGTTTGGCTTTGACAGTTCCTGCTAAGTTGGGCTGCTGGTACAGTTCCTCAAGCTCTTGGTCGTATCTGATCCTTCATTCCCCTGTATCTGCATCCAGAACTGGACCAAAGGTCTTCCGAAGCACTTTTCTCTCAAAAACAAAGAGCTTATGGAAGTCCTGTTTCTGGATACTCCATGTCTCACTGCCATATAGAACAACAGGGTGGATTAGGGTTTTGTACAGTCGAATCTTGAACTGTCTGGAGAGATATTTGGACCGAAGCAGTTGTGCTAGGCTGTGGTAAGGACGGTTTCCTGCTTGTATTCTGGATTTGATCTCTGCTCCACATGACGAGTTCTCAGTGTAAAGCGCCCCTAGGTATTTGAATTCTCAAAAATAAAAACTTTTTAACAGTTTATCCGTTTGAATTTAATATAAAACGTGACATCATAATTTCTCGTCGGCCGAATACACTGCCCAGTGACGTTAATGTGAGCACCGCCTATGCTTGACGTCAGCGTTCAATAACCACTCACAGCAGACGCCAGGCGGCAGCACTAGTAGTGCCATATACTTCTACATTCCCTGGAAAGGAGAGCTTCCACTTTCAGGTTGAACAGGTTTTATAAACAATTGAAACTTTTGCCATACACAAAATCTGTTTTATTACTACATTATCACATAACAGGCTCATAAAAATCAAAACCTAGCCTTATTTAAAATAATTTTAGTGTTGAAAGATGAGTAAGAAATTCGTTTTTCAAGCATTTTAAATGGTTCCAAACCGTATGTGAAAGGTCCAAAGTCTTAAAGGTTTCAATTTATACAACTTTTGTCTACTCTCTTTTATACTGACATCAGCCAGTCAATGAACTAAAAATTTGTTCCACTGTTTCAGTATCTTCCTTTCATATAGAATGACGCCTTCCTATTGAACCAACAGGAACTGGAGCACTTACAGTATCCAGAACATTGTGAACAGGAAGCGAGCACAGATGGAGATGTTGCTGTCCTTCAGTTCTATATCCAGCAGCTGGTCCATGTCGTAGCATAACGTTCACTACAGTGTCGTTTAACTCATAACTGGTGCATATAATCTCTGCAATCCACCAGTCACAGTCACACACACACGCCACAAACAACCCCCTTCTCACGTTTTGAATCTGAATATTATCCTGCTGTTTCTGAGGTGTTGGCCGAACAAACGAAATTCCTCCTTTCTTGCTCTTTTAAATTGCGTGCAATATGAGTTCCTTCTTTCAAAGGAGTAGTTTGTTTGGACCATTCTTCTTTCTTATGCTCACGGAATTCTTCGATTTCCTCTTTGGACAAAAGAATGAGGGCTGTGGATGTGTAAGATTTCACGACTCTCGTAAAATCCTCGGCAATCTGAATCGCAGCTGTATTTGCTCTGTAAGATTATGTCTGTATCATGGTGCTTCAGCAGGCCACCTACACCATCACAAGGCCCCTTCCCATGACCAGTAGCACTGTATACCCAGTCAGTTGGCACAAGCGACTTACTCAATTCAGACACCTGGTTACGATTTTCAAAATGACTAGGGGTACCATCAGAAATAATATGACCTTCTGTGCCCCTGTTTTCAGCTCAAGAATTTTGCGCATTGCTAGCAAAGCATGTGCTGAGTCATGTCCTGTGTCACCACATATAACTACAACACTTGTGGTCTTGTTTTGAAAATATGGCACTGCTGTAAAAATTGAAACCTGGTCATTACTCCAGTGATACATTTGTACTTCATGTGGGAGAATTACAGACCAGTTCTCAGCAGAATCACAGTGAACACCAAACGTAGCTCTTCAGCTTGTTCACACGCTTTCACTTTTGCAACGTGCTGTTGCAATTTCTTCATAAAATTCGCGCTATACGCACATAAACAGATATCGGTAGGTGGGTGTGGAACTACCCACATAGGTTGTAGTGCGTAAAATTTGGTCTTCAAATATGTGAAGTTTTATAGTTGCTCTTATAAATCGCAAAAGTTTCCTTAACACTGCGAATCCTGCACCTCTTCACTTTCACAACTTTTTGAGCTTCAACTGTTACAGTTATAGTGTCCTTTTTGTCTGCACTCTGGCGAGAACTGTCCCATTTATCTTCCAGATAAAATGACTGCAATATTTGAACTTCAGCTGCTTCTACAGGATAACCATAATAGGGATCTGGTTTTCCAAAGACTCCTTTTACAGACCTCACATTTCTTGATTTGTCTACCACGTACTTTGATACTGATGGAACGTGGTCCAAAATTGTTTTCTTTGAAAATGTCCCTGAAATAATAGTTATAATTTGCACCTTTTCACTGTAGGATGCACAACATTCAACAGCTGAATTGATATTTGTGAAAAATTCCTGGCAAAATGTGCAACAGCGTTTTGGTTAATTTTCTTCTGAAGATAGAATTTCAATTTTGAAGAGTGGGGTCAGTTTTGATGTAGTGTATTCATCCACAGCTTTAGTAATTTCTCTGCGCTCTATTGATGCATAGAGCTAATGACTCGACTTCACTGACCACAGTTTCCTAACAGGACTAACACCTACCTCTGTAGATGACTGATTCACGGTATTTAATTCTTCCTCTATTGATGTAAAATCTGCATCATATGCACCCATGGGACGGCATCGCCTTGTTCAGATACTATCATTGTTGATATCTTGGGTTGTCGGGTGTTCTGCCGATATCAGCGTCGTACTTGCACGATATTTCGGTCACGTAGCTCGTAACCTTCATCAGGTGCGACCTGAGACTGCTCCTCGAGTGGACCTGGTCCAGTATTTATGCCTATGGCCTTCCCCCTCCACCAACGGCCGCAGGCGCTTCCTCTGTGGTCCGCGCCCATTCCCTGCGACCTGCTGGAGCGTTGCTGCTCCGTTTTCCGTCCGCTGCGGTTCTAGGTGTTCCCCCTGCGGTCCGCGCCCACCAAACCCCCTCCTGGGGGTTTCATCTACGGTCTGGGGTACCAAGCGTTCCCCCTGCGGTCCGCGCCCGCTCACCACGACCTGTTGGAGCGTTGCCGCTCCGTTTTTCGTCCACTGCCGCTTTGGACGTTCCCTCTGCGGTCCGCGCCCACCAGCCCAACTTCTGGGTGTTCCATCTTCGGTTTATATGGTTGACATCGGCCTGTTTTAGGATTATGCAACTACACTCGTCGTCCTGCCTGTGTCGCCCCTGTCGTACCAATGGACATCGGCATAAACAGGCAATAGTCGGATTACAGCGCCATCGGGCGTTAGAAATACACTCTAGAAGTGCTACTACTATCTTCATCCATAGCAATGTTTTCTCCTTGTTCGGAAATGTTATTTTACTAATTTAAAGATCTGTTCTGTAATCTTAAAATTTATGTGCATTTGACCTAACATTAATAGTAATTTTGTATTTTTTTCGCTTTTGAATAATTAAATCTTATAAAGGACGCGTGCATCTAGCTCAAAGAGAGTGAACAAAATCTAACAAAATTTTTATTTTAATATAAGACCGGTGTTTTACATTTTATAGCTAGTTTGACAACGCATGAACCTCTGTGCAGCGTATGCCGCCTTTAGGTATGAACTGTATGTATTTCGCATAGATTCATTTAGATTACTGATAAACGTGGTTAAATATTGCACTTAGTTCTGGTTTTAATATAAATTTTCTTTTGTATTGTTTTAGAATCTGAAGATGGTCACTGTATGGCCGAAATCGGTTATAAACATGTGATTGCGTCAATACATAAATAAAAAAAAATTACAAAAGAATCAGTCATGCGCTCCAAAGACAAAATGTCGTTTTTACAAAATTATGGAACATGTTTTATAATCAAGAATCATGACGTTTTTGGAGAACGAAAGTTTCCTCTAGTAACACTGATTTCGCAAACAGAGATCTTGAGAAACTCGCCTCACTCTGTTCCTACATTAGATCCAAAGTGTTGTAGACAACGTCGCTCACGTTGATATCGTGTTCCTCGACTTCAAGAAGGGATCTGACAGCGACCCGTACTGTGGTCTAGTGCAAAAAATACGAGCTTACCGAGTACTGGACAATATCTGCGACTGGATTCATGATGTCCTTGCCGATAAAACTCAGCACGTCGCTGCTAACTGAACGAAACTAATTTATGGAGAAGCCCCAGGAAGTGTGACAGGAGACAGGACTGTTACTCTTTGTAGCAGGGCTGCGCGGGATTAGCCGAGCGGCCTTAGTCGCTCCAATCATGGACTGTGCGGCTGGTCCCGGCGGAGGTTCGAGCCCTCCCTCGGGCATTGCTGTGTGTGTGTGTGTGTGTGTGTGTGTGTGTGTGTGTGTGTGTGTGTGTGTGTGTGTGTGTGTCGTTAGGATAATTTAGGTTAAGTAGTGTGTAAGCTTAGGGACTGATGATCTTAGCAGTTAAGTCTTATTAGCTTTCACACACACTTGAACTTTTTTTTAAATCACCCTCGATGTCACGCACAAGATTTCACGCACATTTTTTGCAGTAGCAGGAAGCGCCAGAAGGTTTTCGGGACTGTTCGTAGATGATAGCGTTGTCTAAAAGAAATTAGCAACGCCAGAAGACATTATCGATTTGCAAAAGTGAGCTACAGAGGATCGATGAGTGGAGCAAGGACTGGTAGTTGACCCTGAAGGAAAATAAATATAACTCATTGCTCTTTCATGGGAAACGAAAATCCATTACTGCACAAATACACGATTTGTGACAAATTGCTGGAAACATTACATACCCTAAAATATTTAGGAGTAACTACTCTACCTTAAATGAAATGACCACATAAAACAAACTGTAGGAAAAACAGACATCAGACTTAGATGCATCGGAAGAACCCTAAGAAAATTTAACTCGTGAACGAAAGAAGTGGCTTCCAAGGCGGTTGTTAAACCGATTCTTTAATATTGTTCACGTATCTGGAGCCCCTAGCAGATTGGACTGATAGAAGAGGTAGAGTAGATCCAACGAAGAGCGGCGGGTTTCGTCACGGGATCGTTTAGTGGGCGCCTGACCGTTACAGAGGTGCTCAAGAAGCTACAAGTCAGAGGTTACAGGAGAGGCGTTGTGCATTATGGAGAGGTTTACTATGAAATGCCTAGAGAGACCTTCAGGGAAGAGTCGGGCAACTTATTTCCTCCCATACACATAACGCGAAAAGGCCACAATGAAAAAATTCTAAAAAGTACAGGTACTACACAGGCTTATCGACAATTGTTTCCACGCGCCATTCGCGAGTGGAACAGGGCACGTGGGATCAGTCAGTGGTACCTGAAGTACCCTCCGCCGCACACCGTCAGGTGGCTTGCAGAGTATTTATACATACGATGTACATGTAAAGTGCTCTTGGGTACACAACTGAATCACCAGTAGCTGTTAATTTAGATATCTTGCAATGCATTTGTGACCTCTTAATGCCGGTGGCCCTACGTTGCAGCCGGCCAGGTTGGCCGAGCAGTTCTAGGCGCTACAGTCTGGAACCGCGCGACTGCTACGGTCGCAGGTTCGAATCCTGCCTCGAGCATGACTGTGTGTCATTAGGTTAGTCAGGTTTAAGAAGTTCTAAGTACTAGGGGACTGATGACCTCAGAAGTTAAGTCCCATAGTGCTCAGAGCCATTTGAACCATTTTAAACATTAAGTTAGAGATGTTATCTTCCAACATGATAACTTAAGATCACATGTTGCCTTTGATGATCTATCTCGAGACAGAGGGTGCTCTACCGTTGCCTTCGACAGCACTTCTCCAGACTTTCCACGCACTGATAACAAATTGCCATGGATTGCCGGGACACTGGGTTACCACCACTGACTGATGAGCTCAAGGGGAAGCAGCATGGAGTTGACTTTCCCGCATCGGTCATGCAAGCTGCCCTTGGCGCTACTTTGTGTACTGAATTACGCGCACTGTATAAATCCACACCACAATCAAAAGTGACTCGTGGCGCCATTCAATTAGTAAACTGTTCTGTCTGTCGTTATTGGCTCAGGTGTAGTATTGACTATCGCTCTTCCGGTCCCATTGTTGCGTGCCGAAATATATACGGGGTTCGCTGGCCCAGAGAGAGGCACGACGTCTGGGGATTGACGGTACCGTCGCGTCAAGAGGTGGTCAAGAGGTTCGAGCGCCCGAAACTACGAGCTTCGCAAGGAAGGCCTGCGCAGAGCGAAGATACCGCAGTACTTCACCGGGGTCAGCATCGGCTACAAGTACCATTCAGACATTCCGTCGGTTAATTGGCAGCATTCCTGTCGGACGACCGCTCGTGGTCTGGCTGCTTCTACCTGGCTTTCATCTGCACCACTCAGTAACCGCTGCGACGGCTCGTGGGTCCATGGAACTGCTTGCCGGTAAAGGGGAATAACATTCTGTAATCCTCGTGGCGATATGTTTCATTGTCTACCTGCCCTCCTTGTTATTTTGTGGTTTGCACCCGACCCTCAGAGTTTTACTCGGTCGGCTCTTTGGTCGTAGATATACGTAATCGTATTGTACTAAGACACTAGCTGTCGTTTGAAAATTTGTTCCGCTATTATATGGCCTTTCCTTTCTGGTTTGTATCCTATCTCTAATGTTCTAATAAATCAGCTCTTGGTCGTAAATACAGCCGGAACAATTGTAATAAGGTACAGGTTGCCGTTAACTAAAAGAGGGACCGTGTGGTTAGATTTAGCTGTTAACCGGTGTACTTCTTTCATTCTAATTGCATTTCTCAGTCATTAGCACAACCTGTTGTACTAAGCTGTTCGTTCCGTGTTCGAAAGACCCGGTCATTATTGGTGTGTTTTAGCTTGATCTTGTGGCTCCGTCGAGAGAGTTCTCTTGTAATAAGTGTTCACAACTTATGTTTTAAGACGTACCTTCAGAGAGGTCTTATAACTGACAATGAGTTTAGCCTTGAAAATGTCAACAGGTAACTGTTCAAATGCAAATGGCTCTAAGCACTATGGGACTTAACATCTAAGGTAATCAGTCCCCTAGACTTAGAACAACTTAAACCTGACTAACCTAAGAACATAACACGCATCCATGCCCGAGGCATGCGACTGTAGCAGCCGCTTGGTTCCGGACTGAAGCGCCTAGAACCGCAGCCGGCTAACCGGTAACTGTCACCAGGGCTTTAGTCAATTGTCAGAAGGGACGGGTTGGGATACAGTCGAACCTTGGCTCCCGAGGTTGGTTGCTTTGAAGTAAGCCTTATCATTGCCGTAATGTTGGTTAATCTGTTTAACTTTTAAGCATAGGTTCGCATCTTAACCCCTAACCTTTCCACATACAGCTTTGAAATTAAAAGTTCAGTCATTTGTTTAGGGTAACTGAATCACTCCTGTCATCAATGGTGTTTATATAGTTTTCATGTGTTGCAGAAGGGCATTTAATAAGACAGACCGTTTCCAGCGCGATAGTAAACACCGCTGTTTCACCCGATAACGGGAGGACTGCACGTCCGGCCGTCTTGTAATCAGCGTCTTATTTTGCAGTACAGCACTTCACATTTCTTTTACAAAGATTGAAAGCTTATTCAACTTAGGTTTTAATGTCAAAAGAATTTTGCAAATTTGTGAAAGAAAATTTTATGGATAAATGCTTCGATTATCTGTAAAACGCAGTTTATATATTGTGAAATAAACAGGTTGTGTGAAAAGAAAGTTGTATCGGTGGGTCCTCCCTTCCACGTTTTCCTTAATTCCAATAAGTACCAGGTATCAAAAAGTAATTACATATTCTTCCTGCCTTGTTGTGCGGCTACAATAAGTAAAACTAGCGTTTCTTCTGTTCCAGTTTTAACGGCTAGCTGTGTAGGAGTCCCATTGCACTTGTCTGGGACACGAAATAATTAATTCTGATTTCACTTCCAAATACTGCGTCCACTTTTTGTGAGTCTGTAATTGTCACTTAACACTTTTAACACGTCTAAAGGAAAATGTTTGTGATCCAATTAATGTAATATTGTTCATCTCAAAAACGGAGGTAGTGGTTGTTACCGTAATAGTTATAAATATTTTAGCATATAACCGCTATTATACTCCACAACAACAGATTTCTGAAGGTAAGCTCCTATCATGTGGCTGTCTAAGTTAACCCTACTTAAAATGCACTTCAAAAGCACTCAAGGGAAAACTATGAAAACAAATAAAATTAATCGGACTTTGAGTAATCGTTTTACTCTAAAAATGGCAACATAAGAATCACATTTCACGTAGGATAAACTCAGACAGCGAGAAGCTGGAAGCTTAACACCGAAAGCGCTTTGCTGTGGATTAAGTTGGTAATAATGGGGCTGTATGACAAAATACTTGTAAGATTGTATTACTGTTGTTACTGGTTAACATATTACGGACTACCTCCTATTTACCACTTTTACACGGGTGACAAGGTAAGTTTTCAATGGCCTGTGAGAGGTATTTTAAAAATGGTGCGACAGTGTGTTGGATGCTGTACGAAATGAGAATTGGAAGCGTTGAACTTCACGAGCTTGCGTATTGTGTGTTGAGTATTTGAGTCTTTGTTGTCATACGTACCTTGGCATTTACGTAAACAAGTGTGAGGAACGGCGTCTGGAAGCCACACCCATGCTGTTCACCACGTAATACATCGGTCGTTAACCCGGCACGGAAACTAGATCCGCTTGGTAAGTGGAGAACAGTTAGAAGTGCGGGCAGACGGAGTGTAGAGGGCGGTTTGGGGCGTGGCAAAATTCGACACGACGTTTTGTCTGCCAACTGTCCCACTGTATGTGTCGCTTCATCTGCGAAGCTCATCGCCGTGGCAGTTTCTAAAGTGACCGAACTGTGCCTTTAGATATTATACGTTATATTGGAACTGGTGGCAATATACAGAAATTCAGCCATAGTTTTAATAATCCGCATGTAAGTTCAACGTCATGTGGAATGCAAAGAGAGGAATTTCCCCATCGCCCCCCCCCCCCCCCCCCCTCAGATTCAGTTATAAGTTGGCACAATGGATAGGCCTTGAAAAACGGAACACAGACCAATCGAGAAAAAATGAGCAAAATATACAAACTGAGTAGTCCATGTGCAAGATAGGCAACATCAAGGACAATATGAGCTCAGGAGCGCCGTGGTCCCGTGGTTAGCATGAGCAGTTGCGGAACGACAAGTCTTTGGTTCAAGTCTTCCCTCGAGTGAAAAGCTTACTTTTTTTTATTTTCGCAAAGTTATGATCTGTCCGTTCGTTCATTGACGTCTCTGTTCATTGTAATAAGACTTGAACCAAGGACCTCTTGTTCTGCACCTGCTCACGCTAACCACGGGTACACGGCATGGACTACTCAGTTTGTATATTTTGCGTATTTTTTTCGTAGTTCCACAAAACTTCCTCCTGTTTTCTCGATTGACCTGAGTTCAGTTTTTCAAGGCGTATCCACTGTGCCAACGTATAACTAAATCTTAGGGGGGGGGGGGGGGGTGCGATAGGGAGGTTCCCTTGTGAGCAGCTGGTCATCAAAATGGCAAAGCAGGAAGCAGAGCGAATAGTGAGATTTTACTTGTTTTACTTTAAGAGTAGAGACGGAAAATTCTTAAATTTTAGGTGATATGGCAGTGTATAGGCTGCGAAATTTAGGACACCATGCTTCTACCACAGGCAGCAACAATGGCTCTAACGTGGCTGGGTGCAGGAACAGTGTTCGGATGAGAAACACAGGTACGGAATCCCATGCTCCATCGACAATAACGCATTGTTCATTATGCGTAGTGACTGGAAGTGGTAGCGAGCCAGTCTATCGGCAACTTATGATCTGATGTTTTCATTGGATGAGAGACCTGTGGAAAGTGCTGGCCGGGGCAACAGTACGACATTCTCTGTATCCAGATACGTCAGGACAGCATGGACAACAATGTGTCCTGTTGTTGATAGATTATGCCGAAGAGACCTCGAATATAGGGCAAAGACATCGGCCGTAATACAACAGTAACACTGGGTGACTCAAAGGAATAGGAAATTTTGGAACGTGTTGTGGCAACTCCGCGAGGTGTAACATATAGAATACTGCTCGCACTGTCTTGCCCTTTAGTAAACACTAAACATGGAGCAATGAAACGGTGTACGGCGTGCCTTTGCGGTAAAAGCCTATTGCAAGAATGGAAGTGTGGAGACCAAGTGTCGAGAACTTCGGCGTCATTTCAACATCGTAAACCATGATTGTATTCCCTCGGTGTATGCAATAGCCGGCCAGAATGGCCGAGCGGTTCTAGGCCCTACAGTCTGGAACCGCGCGACCGCTACGGTCGCAGGTTCGAATCCTGCCTCGGGCATAGATGTGTGTGACGTCCTTAGGTTGGTTAGGTTTAAGTAGTTGTAAGTTCTAGGGGACTGATGACTTCATAAGTTAAGTCCCATAGTGCTCAGAGCCATTTGAACCATTTGTATGCAATAAACACCTGGGTCTGCAATTTTGAAGCAACAGTTTCTGCACTGCTTTTTCAACCTACAAGGGAGACCCGAAGCGCTCGCACGAAAGGGAGACAACATCAAGCGTGAGCTACTTTCGCGACAACCCCACAGTGATCTGTTTGACCTCACGCACTTAACAGCTGATGTCATCAGTCCCCTAGAACTTAGAACTACTTAAACCTAACTAACCTAAGGGCAACACACACATCCATGCCCAAGGCAGGATTCGAACGTGCGACCGTAGCGGTCGTGCGGTTCCAGACTGAAGCGCCTAGAACCGCTCGGCCACTCCGACCAGTGTTCAACGCATAGTGAATGCGAATTTAGAGTTCCATCCGTACATCCTACAGATCGTTCAGCAACTTCAACGTAACGATCTGCTAATGCGTCGACGGTTTGTTGAACTCCTGTTAGCAAAAGCGCACGACAACGACAATTTTACTAACATTCTGTAGACTTTGGACGAAGCTCACTTCCACCAACGACAAGTTTGCTTACAATCTTTGGGCTTCTGCTAAACTCACTTCCACATCAGCGGTTTTTTCAGCAGACAGAATTTTTGCTGTTGGTGTCAGTTAAAAGTACAGCAACTGTAAGAGCGTTCATTGCACAACAGCAAGTGCTGTTATGGGCCCCTCCTTTTTTTGATGATGATGATGGATTCCCAACCACTGTACGTCTGTTCAGTATGTTGCCATGAGTGCAAGTTTTGTTGCATGTCATGTGACTCATTTTCCTGCCGAAGGTTCGTTTCAGAGTGACGGAACAACGACGCATACGGCACAGATATCAATGGAATCTTCGTACATCCGTATTTAAACTAGATGAAGGTGGTACACAGCTAGTATGATTGTCATTGAAAAGGAAATTCGTCCAGCTGTACTTAAGATTTTTTATTTACTAATATCTTAAATACAGCTGTACTCATTTCCTTTTTTTTAAGGTATCAATGGAGGCTGTGCGACCATTGTTGGTAAGCGTGGCATTTCAAGGTGCGTCGACACTGGTTGGCTCCCCAAGATCGGATCATTCGACAGCACGTGATTTTTTATTGGATGTCCACCTAGAAAGCGCTGTCTACCGAACTCAGTCTGGTACCACCGAATAGCTTAAAGCAATAATGCGAGAGCAAATCTCCACAATTCCTACTGAAGTCTAAGTTCGAGGCGTGCATAACATTCCTATCACTCTGCTGGAATATGTGCGCCGTGGGGGAGTTCATCCCTGGGATGTGATATTCAAGAAATAGAAATGCTTGTGACATTCAATAATGGCACACTCTTTGGTATACAGTGATATAAATATATCTGTGTAAATTAATTGTGCTCATTCTTTAATCTCCATTCCAAAACTTCCCGGCCGGTCCGGTGTGGCCGAGCGGTTCTAGGCGATTTAATCTGGAACCGCGCGACCGCTACGGTCGCAGGTTCGGATCCCGCCTCGGGCACGGATGTGTGTGATGTCATTACGGTAGTTAGGTTTAAGTAGTTCTAAGTTCCAGGGGACTGATGACCTCAGATGTTAAGTCCCATAGAGATCGGAGCCATTTGAACATCCATGCTGTGATTTGGTAAGTCATAATGTGGAGGAATAGAATGGCTATCGAAAAACAAAACCTTCCTCTGTTAGTGAAACCGTTTTAAATAAATGGCAGCAATAACAGTGTTGCATTGAGAAAGCATCGCCGACGAAAGCTCTGAGGATAGGTCCTATGTCACTATATGGTTTAAAAAAAGATGATAAAGAAATTTGAAAACACGGGTGAGCTTCAAGTGACACCTGGAAGAAGAAGGCGTACTCTCCCGGTGGAAGCTGTGGACGGGACTGCTGTTGCGGTAACTGATCGTGCACTACGTGTCCCGAGTGGTGCTAGTGGTCGTGCAGTGTCACGAGAATTGTTCATTCCATGACCAACAGTAAGACAGTTTCTTAAAGTATTTGTATTGAGTGTGGCCATGTATGGAAGTGAAACATGGACGATACATAGTTTAGACAAGAAGAGAATAGAAGCTTTCGTAGTGTGGTGCTACAGAAGATTGCTGAAGATTAGATGGGTAGATCGCATAACTAATCAGGGGGTACTGAATAGAATTGGGGAGAAGAGGAGCTTGTGGCACAGCTTGACTAGAAGAAGGGATCCGTTGGTTGGACATGTTCTGAGACACCGAGGGATCACCAATTTAGTATTGGAGGGCAGCGTGGAGGGTAAAAATCGTAGAGGGAGACCAAAAGATGAATACACTAAGCAGATTCAGAAGGATGTAGGCTGCAGTAGGTACTGGGAGATGAAGGTTGCACCGGATAGAGTAGCATGGAGAGCTGCATCAAACCAGTCTCAGGACTGAGGACCACAACAACATTACACTGGCACGGGTACAAATCCAGATGGTGCAGCAACGGAAACCTGGGGATCTGCAGCAATGTTCTGAATTTTCTCTTCGGTTTCTGGCATGGGTCGAAGTTGATAACATGTGGCTGAGCAACATTCTATGGAGTGACGAGGCACATTTTACACTACAGGGTGCAGTGAACACACAGAACTGCCGAATTTGAGCACTGTGCACGAACAATTATCACACTCTCCGTATGGGACTGTGTGGCGTGGATTCACAAGCACCTTCATACTCGGTCCGTTCAAGAGAATAAACCCAGAAGACCTGCACGTTATCGAGACGACCTTACACAGCAAGTGATTTCTGTTCTGTAAGACTGCAACTGTGTTTTATGCGAGATGCGTCATGAGTGCAACTATGTGGAAACTAAAGTTTTATACGGGATGGTACAACACCTCATGTTACTCGCCCAATGAAAGATATGCTTAACGCTACGAACGTTTACCCCTTCAGATATTTACCAGAGGCATAGCTTGTTCTGAATCAATGTAACTGTTGGCTCTGTGGATAGCTAAAAGGAAACGTTTACCAGGTACAAGTTCTATCTGATCTGAAGTTCAATATACAGGAGCGCAGTGCTCAGATTCCACCGAACTGATGCGAACGACTGTTGATTACGTCGTTTTACGGATGTAGTACCTCGTCGACGTCAGCATTTCATCGACGTCAGCATTTCATCGACGTCTCAAGTTCTCAAACTGAACAAATTGTGTAAGCGTCAATAAATCAGCATTATGCCTTGTCCACTTCTTTGATGTTTTCCGCGCATGACTCGTTCCTAACGCATCACACTTGGTAGATTTCTATACGTCTTTCTTGTATTCACAGCACCAGATCTGCAGATGGTCACCAAAATTTGAACTAACTTTTTTCCAGCGTAAATAGTTTCTGCATTAGAAAATCTACCAGGTTTCACTGCCATACGACAATTACAGACCACACTGGACCTCTTTGAGAAGCTGCACTTTAATCATAACCCTCCGTATTTAAGTCAGTTATTGTAAAACGTCTAAGTAACGAAACAATATTCATTTCGTGTGAAAAAACGTAAACTAAAGAAGGCCGCATCACGTCAGAAAGCGGTCTGCGAACTTGAGTATTTGAATCAGACCCCTATGTACGTTGTGCGGTTGCACTGAATGCTGATCATTTGCATATCCAAGTACGTATTGCGCTGTGTGACCTTTGTAGCATGACCCTTTCATGCCATTGCAATTTTGATGGCGAGCAGTAAACGTGAAGTAGTATCGGAGAAAACAAGTTCCTGAGGCTGCACACGCAATATACGGTCATGAATCCTCTGACAGAGAACGAACTTGCCAGCCGCGCCTTACGACGCATTAGATTCTTCCTCCACCTCTCGACTTGCAGCATTTCTCAGCTACCGCCGCGGGAGTTGAAATAACACTCTCTGTGGCGCAGGAAACGTCGCACTGCCACCACTGCGGTCTTTCCATTACGGCCCTTCTGCACACGACCTTAATTTTTGATCCGGTGTGTCTACCCTCGTATTCAGCAGCTCACAATGGAACGGTGTAATTAAAAATTTATTGGCAAACTGACGGTGCACGACCACGATGTGCTCCCCCATGCTGAAACTTCATTTCAGCGTTCTCCGTAATCGTTGGCTGGATTGACTCTGCGGTAATAAATTATCCCTTGTACGTTTCTCTTCCAGCCCTTCACGGAAAAGCCGAATAGTAGCTCCGTTGATACAACAATTGTTTCCGTTTCGCTACATCGTGAAAGTTATGGGGTGTTAGGGATATGAGTCCAGATATTTTTATTGGTGACTGAGGACAGTGTACTGAACAACATTACATCACAGTTTACTTCATAAGCAGAGTAGTTATTATAGCCATGGGGACTATTGCCAGCTTCCTAGCCGCAGTGGTACCATCTGTTCACGACAGAGCACACTGTAGGTTTTGGCTGGCCCTTGAATTGGTGACAGTCCTGGTCTACCGACAGCTTTTGGTACACGGGCTCCGCTCTGTCCTTGTGAGGTAAACTGTGGAGCTGCTTGGTTGAGAAATAGCGGCTTCCCTCTCGTAAACTGACAATGTCCGAGAGTCCGGTGTGCTGACCCGGTGCCCCTTCACATCCGCATCCAGTGACGCCTACGGGCCGAGGATGACACGGCGGTCGCTCGATACCATCGAGACTTCAAAGCCTGTATTAATGGAGTTTTATCAGCTGTAGTATGTTTTTAGGTTGGTTAATACTGTATCTCCACCCACATACGGCAACAGCAAGCCATTAATACTTATTTTCCCATGGCAGCCGGTCTGATGTTGAATCATGAATGCAAAATGGTCAATCTACACTGATAGACGTCGTCCAGTTACTAGTGTAATTACTCCGTGCGGATGCCTTGAGGTAGTAAATTATGTGTTCCTCCAGGAAGACTGTTAGACACAAAGAAGAATATCAAACACACTGAAGTGGTTTCATAGCAAGGTACCAACGATCACAAATTCTGCAGTTGTACCCCTCACACCCAGTACTGCTTTAAACAACTACATCTACACTCCACCTTATGGTGTATGGCCGAGGGTACTTTGTATACCAGTGATGCTCACATCCCCTTTGCTGGTCCAATAACGAATGGTAAACGGGAAGAACGTTTGTTGGTAAGCCTTCACGTGCCCTCGGATCTCTCAACTTTTCCCTTCATGAGATTTTCACGAGATATACGCAGAAGGAAGGAATATACTGATTGACTCTTATAGTAACGTACACTATCAGGACTGACGCACACACCTCTTTTGTAACGTGTGCCACATGTGTTGGATAAGTTTTTCGGCGAAGCATCCGCGTTTACTAAACGAAAATGTGACGAAACGCGTTCCTCTTATTTCGATCTTACCTACAGGAAGTTTCGCTGTGACAGGTACAAATGAAAGGGGCGAGTACAGCACAGTGAAACCAATAATAATAAAAATAGGTCTGGAAACCAATGGTTTCACCGAAACAGCTTATTAAGACTGATTACATGAATAACTTGTAACAGATTCCAAAAAAAAAAAGAAAAGGTTCAAATAGCTCTAAGCACTATGGGGCTTAACATCTCAGGTCATCAGTCCCCTAGACTTAGAACTACTTACACCCAACTAACCTAAGGACATCACACACATCCATTCCCGCAGCAGCCGCGTGGTTCCGGACTGAAGTCGCTCGAACACACCGGCCGGCTGACAGATTCCCTAAGGTTTTATACTGTAGGTATGAACTTCAGGACAGACACATTACAGCATGAGTTCAATATGACCACCGTTCATGTGAAGGCGGGCTTCAGGATGTTTCCTTATCGATGTCCATCTATAAGGGGCGTTCAAAAGAAACGAGCTGGAGGCGTAATTACAGGATCCAGTACCTGTATGTTAGAAGTATTGACCCTGGCTGTTGAGACACTTGTCTCACTGTGACACAAGGCGGTGAATGGTTGTCTTATAAAATTCCCTGGGCTGCGATGTTAACCAGTTCCGCACGTACAGCTTTTTAAGGGGATCAAAAATGGCGTAATCACAGGGAGAGAGGTCAGGACTGTATGGAGGGTGGCAGAGAATCTTCAATTTGCATTTTTGCAGGAGTTCCGCGACTGTGTTGCCGGTATGAGGCTTTGCATTGATGTCGAGCAGAATGACCCCACGGGTGAGTTTGCCTTGTCGTTTTGATTTGATTGTTCGGCGAAGGGTGGTTACGGTTTGCGAGGAACTCTGCTGGAAGTGAATCAGAAGGAGGCCATCTTGGTCAAAGAAGAACGTCAGCGTAACCTTCCCTGCACTTGTGCAGATGGCCTTGGCATTTTTGGTAGTGGTGACCCAGGATGCTTCCACTGGAGACTTTGTCGTTTAGATTCTGGTTGTAATTGGACACCATGACTCCTCTCCAGCCACCACTCGTGCCAGGAACTTACTCCCTTTCCGAGCATAGCGCTGCAGATGAACAAGGTAGTGAGCCATTCGACACGCTTCGTAGTGTGGTTGAAGACTGTGGGGTACCCACTGGGCACAGACTTTGCGCATGTGCAGTCGTTCCTTCGTGATAGTGTGAACACTTCCGACACTCAATCCAACCACGGTGGCTATGGCACTCCCTGTCACTCGGCCATCCTGGGTAATTTGTTAAAACTGAATCGTCTATTGCGTTATAAACACCGCTACATAGGGGCTATCGTACCTAGCTACATCAGTATGTAAAGCTTTCTGAGTGTTTACTTGTCCCCATAACCTATTATACAACAACATCTACATACGTACTCCGCAATCCACCATACGGTGCGTGGCGGAGGGTACCTCGTAACACAACTAGCATCTTCCCTCCCTGTTCCACTCCCAAACAGAACGAGGGAAAAATGACTGCCTATATGCCTCTGTACGAACCCTAATCTCTCTTATCTTATCTTAGTGGTCTTTCCGCGAAATGAAAGTTGGTGGCAGTAAAATTGTACTGCAGTCAGCCTCAAATGCTGATTCTCTAAAGTTCCTCAGTAACGATTCACGAAAAGAACGCCTCATATACTCTAGAGACTAGCACCCGAGTTCTTGAAGCATTTCCGTAACATTCGGGTGATGTTCAATCCTACCAGTAACAAATCTAGCAGCCCGCCTTTGAATTGCTTCTATGTCCTCCCTCAATCCGACCTGACAGGGATCCGAAACGCTCGAGCAGTACTGAAGAATAGGTCGTATTAGTGTTTTATAAGCGGTCGCCCTTACTGATGAACCACATCTTCCCAAAATTCTACCAATGAACCGAAGACGACTATCCGCCTTCCCCACAACTGCCATTATGTGCTTGTCCCACTTCACATCGCTCTGCACTTAATCGTGATCAAGTACTTGCATTTGAAATACTTTTCTTCAAAGTATTATGATACCTTATAAATTAACATACAGCTCCTTTTACAAAAATCGTGACTTTTAACGCCGTTTAATAAAAGTCGTCTTTCGAGTTATTTATTTTTAGGTGAGTTGTGAATCGCTAAACTACAGATGTCTTTAGTCGAAACTTGGAAACTTAGTTGGCTGACAAACGACTTTCCCGTGCGGCAGAATTGGGACGAAGTTTGCCCCGTTCAAAACAAGGCAAAGGGACTCTGTTTCTGGGTTTCTGATGACCTCTTTCCGTTTGCTGAATTCGGTGCTTATGTTCTCTGTCTTCAAGTACGTCACAGCGAGTTTGTGGACGCTGTGTACTGACGTCATATTTTAAGGATAAGACTAGTACATTTGCAAGAAATGAGCTCCAGTAATCGATCGCGCGCGAAGATATGGACGATAATTCTGATAGCGTCCAGTAATGACCTGATAGTACAGCTTTTGAACTTTAGCGCGCACCTATTGTTTGTCACTCGCTCCAGCCAATTGCAGCCGCCTAATGCCCGAGCGCGAGGACTGTACTGCAAGACTGACTACTATTCTCGTATTGATATTGGGCAGTTATATATACGCTGCAAAACTAAAATGAATAAACCTAAGCAGCTGAAGAATTATTATGAAATGGAGGTAGCGGCTTTCGACTTACAATTTAAACATGCAAAACACGTTGAAGAATAGCGCATCTCCTGCAATCGTGCTTTATTTTAACAGTGCCAGCTTTAGAATACAAATTAAATAACGGACAGCAGCGATTTTAATGATTAAGAAGTGCTACGCTACTCCTTTAATGAGACACTCTTTCGTTTCATTCATTTATGCAGCATTTGTGAATCGCAACACAAAATTGTGCGGGGCGAAACGATCTGTGCCACCAGCTGCAGGTTAGAACGAAGCACTCCGACACAATGAACGAAGCCTGTTACCAGTGTCAAAACAGTATTTCATAAGCCTCTTACTCACTCCATTGTACAGTGCTTCGCACTCGGCCATTAATCCTCCTCTGTGGGTCGGAGCGAGTGATGAGCAACCGGTGCACATCCATGTTTGTTAAGCTGTGCCTTCAGAATGTCGCAGCTATGTAGTGTCAGAATTATGACCGGAATTTTTGTGCGGCATCGATTGCTTGGGTTGTTATCTTTCAACTGTGCCTTTTTCTCTTTAAAATATGAGGTCAAGTTTTCTTATGAATTGAGGTTACGTTCCGATGGCCATTTGCATGCTGTAAACTACGAGGATTATGGTGAGGTCGTGCCACTGTCCGCGCAGCTTGGCGTAATATTACCTTTACAATGCTTTCAGGACTGTAGATGTAATGATACCTTCGGTCGCGTCCACATTTAATTCCCGTTGCTCAGAGAGAGAAACTTTGTTCCACGCTCACAGAGCAGCATCGGTATCAACTGTCCTCTGCCCTGAGGTTAACGTTCCGCATTCGTTATACTTCCACTGTTTTAATGTTGTACTGAGTATTCTGTAGTGTATATATCATATATTGACGAATTAATGACGCTTAAGGCTGTTGCGAGCCATCAAAGGCACTCCAAGACAGGAAATGAGAGAGAGAGTGCAGAGAGCAAGCGAAAATGTAGCACTTAAGTTACCAGAGCTGAATAGTAGCTCTAGAGCCCTGCAAATTGCACACGCTCTGGGCAGCTGTCCCAGGGGCTAAGTTTCGCTTCAGAGAATTAACTGATCTGATAACTCTAGCCATACCCTAGAAGCTGTTGTAAGGCGCCACAGTAGAAGATGGCCACGAAAGAATACGTCTAAGCACAGGCAGCAAGCTTGATACATACTCCTAGAATTGCAACGTCAGTGGGTTCATACAGGTTAGAGCGCTATTACAGCAGCTTACATTCACAAAATTACTAAGGGTGGCGCCAAAAGACGTAAAACACTGTATTTTCTGGGCATAACAGGAGTGGCAGTGACGTTCAGCTTTCAGCTGAACGCTATTGGTACCAAACTCCTGTTTGTTAATGTAAAGACCTGCTGTGTAGGAGTAGGGGAAGAATCTAAATGTAGGCGGCCGCGGTGGTCGAGCGGTTCTAGGCGCTTCAGTCCGGACCCGCTCGACTGCTACAGTCGCAGGTTCGAATCCTGCCTCGGCATGGATGTGTGTGATGTCCTTAGGTTAGTGAGGCTTAAGTAGTTCTAAGTTCTAGGCGACTGATGACCTCAGATGTTAAGTCTCATAGTACTCGTAGCCATTTGAACCATTTCAATCTAAATGTGGTTGGCCAGAGGCGCCCTGGAAATGCAGAGCGATTCGTTAGGTTGGCTAGAGCTTGTTGAGTGTCGATGGATTAGTGAGTTGACTACAGGAGGGGTAAATAGAGGGGGTAGGACGTGAAACGGACCGACTTGGGGCAGGAGAGGCACCACAGCACATTTTAATTTACACTGGTTATACTTTTACAAATAAATTCATAAAACTTTGTTAGCGTGACCAGGAAGGATTCATGATTCACACCTATAGCAGAGGAAGTTCAAAAACATAGAAAAACAAATTTTTTTACATGTGAAACTTCATCATTTTTTCACTTGGTATTGGCTGCATTTGTCGCTGTAGGTACACTTTTCTTCATAAGTAAGAGAGATTTTTCGATGAATTTTGCACAGCACACAAACCATACTTACTGGTGAATGAAACTCCAGAATTTCCCAAATCTGTTAAAAACTGTGGTAAAAATTGAGATAATTTACTATAAAATTCGAATTTTCTCGAAACACAAAGTTTAAAACGTAACAGCTCATTCATTTTTCCATAGATTAAATAAATTCTAGAGTTTCATACACCTGTAAGTATAATTTGTAAACTGTGCAAAATTCATCAAAGGATCTCTCTTACTTATGAAGAAAAGTGTACCTATAGCAACAAATGCAGCCAACAGTAAGTGAAAAAAATCATGAAATTTCACATTTAAAAAATATTATTTTTTCGTGATTTTGAACTTCCACTGCTATGAGTGTGAATCCTGAATCCTTCCTGGTCATGCTGACAAAGTTTTATTAATTTTTTTGTAAAAGTATAGACAGTGCAAATTAAAATACCCTGTGGCGCCTGTCCTTCTCGAAGCCGGCCCGTTTGACGTCCTACCCCCGCTTTAGAAAACCCGTGGTCGGACCGCGAATTCAGCCTGGCTGACGCTATTCAACTGCGGACGCCGCAGAGATCGCGATGGTACGATTAGTGCCACGCGCTCCAGTGGTCCACCACCCTACGTTAAGCAGACGTGCTCGCTCACCTTGCCAAGCATGGCCCCGCCGTTGAACTGCTTCTCCAGGAGTATGGCGGCGTAGCCGACGTTGTCGCTGGAGACGAGCGTGTTGGTGTTGTTCATGGAGGTGGGGTGCACGGCGTACCAGTTGATGGCGCCCAGAGGACGGCCTGAAGGCGTCTCGATCCGTAGCTGCACCATCGTCTTGTCCACGTCGTGCTCGTACCTGCTCACACACACACAACCAGGGTCACGCTCAAGTTACAGTGTCACCAAGAGTACAGCCGTCGTTAACTGACCAACGCGTCACGAGCAGTACAAACTTGTCAAGGAACCATTCCACACCAAGTGGACAAGTAGTTCCAAACTGATCATCTGTAATCTGAATAAAAAGTTGCACAGGTGCCCCCAATACAGGTTGCTTTTGCTAATTGTGGACACACTGCATAAAATGATCCCTGAGAGGATAAGCAGTAAAAAAGTTCATATGGACAGAGTCGGAAATGTGTTCCAACGCAGGTATACTCACTTGAAGGTGGACATAACAGATCTCTGACAGCGAAGGTTTCATTGTTTGAAAACACACATGAGAACACACAAGGCAAGTGGGAATGTGCTGTCCTTAGCTCCACTATCAGCAGTAATGTTACCCATGAGCGAAGAGAGCCGAAAACAGCAGTGAAGCGGACGCCCCCAAGTACCGACGTTTGAGTGCGCCACCGTGATGGACAACACTACAGACCACTTGCGGGTGGAGCTAAAACAATGCTATTGACAGAAAATTGCCACTTGCCTGGTTTCTTATAATATCTGATTTCAATCACTGAGACCTCGAATGTCAAAGATCTTTTATCTCCACCTCAAGTGGCTGTACCTACCTGTCAACGGATTTCCGGTCTTAGGTTAATATTACCATTTCTGCTCCTTATCCTCTGACGGACGGGTTCCTGCATTTTCGCCCTATTTAGCAAAACATCTTGTATACTAAAACTACGCTGGAGAAAATTGGTTAACTTTTTTGTTAATCTTTTCCCGCACATCAGAACTATCTTTAAACGTGACCAGTTTCGATAGTCTCAAACAGTCGTGTTCTGATCTAAAAATAAAAGTTAAAGCTTCTATACGATTTGAAAGGTCACATCTAAAACACATTTGCTGTTATACAGTGATGACATAACAAAACTGTCGTACTAACAAGGAGGCAACATGGCAACAGGATTTTTGAAATTTAATTATATTAGAGAAGGAATTGCTACTCATCATATAGCGGAGACGCTGAGTCGCGATAGGCACAACTAAATGATTCACACAGTTATAGTTTTATGCCATTAAGGCCTTTGTGAGCAATAAACACAAACACACATGCACACTCACTGGGTGGGTCGCCACTCCCATAATGCACTGGTGCTGCTGCTCACAGTGTGGTTTCAGTTATCTGAAACTGCAGACGTGTGTGCAAGTTTCGTTTGCGTGAGTGTGCATGTGTGTCTATTGCTCACAAAGGCCTTAACGGCCGAAAGCTATAATTGCGTGAATCTTTTTGTCGTGCCTATCGCGACTTAGCATCTTCGCTATATGTTGAGTAGCAACTTTCCTTCTCCAATATTGTTACATTCCATCGTGGATTTTCCATTGTTTGATTTCTTATTAATTATTGTCCATGAAGTTCAGAACTCGAATATCAGTTAGCCAAAGCCATCCAGCGGTACCTGTCAGTGCTTCCCACTGACTTATGTGGCTTCCCTCAAATAGACCTTCAATATACTCTTAGCAGTGGGCCCAGCCGCACTGCAATATTTGGCATTTGAGATAGCGAGATATTTCAGTCCTAAGTTTGGTCCGTGATGTTCCGTCGCTTTGCTGTTTAGATTGCCTGTCATAACTTTCTCTTAGTAGTAACTGGCACCCTGGCTAAAGCACGGGCTCCTTTAAATTGAATGGGCCCCGCTAATTTATCTTCGTACTCTCTCCGCCGCCGATTTCAGCACACCAGACGAGACATTGGTCACAAATGCACCACGCAAATAATGCATAACGATGCCTCTAGCCTCGATAAAGGCTCAGTGCGGCGACAAGAGAGCCCACGAGTTTTCCCAGGTATGCCATATTCAATGTGACGCCACTCATTGATGATTACACCACTTAGAGGTAATAAAAGTGAGCGGATATTGATAGCTATGTTTGCCGCGCAACTGGTGTATCATTTTAAGATGATTTAGTGGGCCAGTCGACATGCGACGGCGTACGTGAGTGTTGTACCTGAAGCCGACTAACTGTGGCCAGAGTTGAAGAAGCTGTATATAACTACTGGCCTGAAGTCAGATGGTCAGTAGCAACACGACAGTTATTTATTGAATACTGTTGGTGAAACCGTGGAACAACTGGGAACTTTTGAATCCGGATGACTGGATAGCGTTTCGAAGCCCCTTTCTCACGAAGGTTGCAGCCAACTTAGGAATTCCAGCGAAGCGAAGAAACAAACCTGTAGTAAAACTGCTCAGCCGTTGCCACTCACTGTTAGCCGTTCGAGCAATTCGACAGTAAACCGAGCAGATAAGTTACCTTTTTGTTGCTAAATATATACGGACTGTTTAAATGAGTAAATGCATGCAATTCTGCATTGAGGGGTGGGAACTATTTCCTAAATTTTTTCGTCTCTACATATATCGTTGGCTACACTTCATTGAAGCGAACTTGTGCTGTTTTACACATCGTGGAGTTCTTATCTTCATTTTCTTATCGAGTGTGCTGTACAGCAAAGAGTTCTCAAAATGCTGGCCGCCTGAACTGTTCTTAAGAGTGAATGCAATCTTCAGGGATGGAAAAGGCATACATCTGGAAGAGATAGGTATTCTTGTGTAGCGACTCCGTCAACCACGCAATCCCTCGGCGGCACTCAAGCGGAATTGCCCCTCGCGGCGGTGTAGCATCTCCATCGTCCTCCTCCTTCTCACCCCCCCCCCCAATTCACCCCTCCTTTCCCCCCTCCCCCCCCCCCCCCCCCCCCCACGCACACACATTGTCTTTGCCACACAGACGGAACAGTACAGATCCCAGAGCGCGTCTGTAATATTTCAATACCATCATCGAGGAGGCGATCTGGCTTTTGAAGCCAATACTACCAATACGCGTTTGCCTTCTTTGCGTTTATAAAGCAAGAACTGTGGTGCGGGTTGCAGAAAATGCGCCTATTCTCAGCGCCGTGCTGTAATAAGTAACGGTTCGCTGTCGTTTTCATTAATTATTTATTTAATTACTCAGCCGTCCAAAAGCAACGTCAACGAAGGACTATTATAAGCTGATCTCATTTATTGCTCTTTCGTTTAAACCGGATGTATATCAATAACTCACCATGTCAAGCACAATGTTCGTCCGATATTTCGAAACTCGTTGTGTGTTCATCGTTTCGGGAGGTTCCAAATATCACTATAGCTATTCGAAAGATGTTCTGGGTTTGTGTTTCTTCTTGTTTTACGTCCTTTTCCACTGGATTTTTTTAACAACAGGGAGTCTCGTAAAGATTGCAACTCCTATATCGAGAATATATCAATGAGCTTTTGAGCCCGCTACATTTTTTTTTTTTTAAGTCATCAGTCTTCTGACTGGTTTGATGCGGCCCACTACGAATTCCTCTCCTGTGCTAACCTCTTTATCTCAGAGTAGCACTTGTAACCTACGTCTTCAATTATCTGCTAGATGTATTCCAATTGCTGTCTTCCTTTACAGTTTTTGCCCTCTACAGCTCCCTCTAGTACCATGGAAGTGATTCCCTGATGTCTTAACACACGTCCTATCATCCTGTCCTTCCTCCTTGTCAATGTTTCCCACATAACCTTTCCTTTCCCATTCTGCAGTGACCCACCTCGTTCCTTACCTTATCAGTTCATATAATTTTCAACACTCGTCTGTAGCACCACATCTCAAATTCTTCGATTCTCTTCTGTTCCGGTTTCCCCACAATCTCTATTCCAAACGTACATTCTCAGAAATCTCTTCTTCAAATTAAGGCCGATATTTGATATTAGTTGACTTCTCTTGCCCAGGAATTACCTCTTTGCCAGTGCTAGTCTGTTTCTGATGTGTTTGCTCTGTACGGCATCGGTTATTTTGCTGCCTAGGTAGCAGAATTCCTTCACTTTAACTACTTCGTTGCCGTCAATCCTGATGTTACGTTTCTCGCTGTTCTCATATCTGTTACTTCTCATTGCTTTCGTCGTTCTTCGATTTACTCTCAATCCATGTTTTGTACACATTAGACTGTCCATTCCGTTTTATCATGTAATTCTTCTTCACTTTCACTCACGATAGACATTTCATCAGCGAATACTATCATTGGTATCTTTTCATTTTAAACTTTAACTCCACTCCTTAACCTTTTTCTTACTTCCATCATTGTTTCTTGGATGTACAGATTGAATAGTAGGGGGCGAAAGACTAAATCTGTGTCTCACACTCTTTTTTTTTTTATCCGAGCACTTCGTTCTTGGTCTTCCAGTCTTATTATTCTCTGTTGACACTCATACATTTCGTACATTACCCCTCTCTCATTATAGCTTACCCCTATTTTTCTCAGAATTTCGAACATCTAGCTCCATTTTACGGGTACACTGTCGAGCGTTTCTTCCAGGTAGACAAATTCTATGAACATGTCTTGATTTTTCTTCAGTCTTGCTTCCATTATGAACCGCGACGTTAGAATTGCCTCTCTGGCGCGTTTACCCTTCCTGAAACCTAACTGATCGTCATCTAACGCCTCCTCAATTTTCTTCTCCCTTCTTCTGTATATTATTCTTGTCAGCAACTTGGATGCAAGAGCTGTTAAGGTGATTTTTTTTTGTGCGATAATTCTCGCACTTGTCAGCACTTACAGTCTTCGGAATTTTGTAGACGATATTTTTCCGAAAGTCAGATGTTACGTCGCCAGACTCATACATTCTCCACATCATCCTGAATAGTCGATTTGTTGCCACTTCCCGCTACGTCTCTAGAAAATCTGATGGAATGTTGTTTATCCCTTCTGGTCTATTTGATCTTAAGTCCTCCAAAGCTCTCTTAAGCTTCCGATACTGGATCCTATTTCTCTTCTCAATCAACTCATGTTTCTTTTTCTATCACCTTAGACAAATCTTCCCCCTAATAGAGACCTTCAATGTACTCTTTCCACCGATCCACTCTCTCCTCGGAATTTAGCGGCCCCGTTATGCTCCTTAATGTTACCAGCTTTGCTTTTAATTTCACCGAAGTTTCTTGTGACTTTCCCATATGCTGAGTCAGTCCTTCCGACCGTCATTTCTTTTTCGATTTCTTCACATTTTTCATGCAGCCATTTCGCCTTAGCTTCCCTGCACTTCCTATTTATTTCATCCCTCAGTGACTTGTATTTCTGTGTTCTTGAATTTGCCTGAGCATGTTTTTGTACGTCCTTCTTTCATCGGTCAGCTGAAATACACTGCTGGAAATGGAAAAAAGAACACATTGACACCGGTGTGTCAGACCCACCATACTTGCTCCGGACACTGCGAGAGGGCTGTACAAGCAATGATCATACGCACGGCACAGCGGACACACCAGGAACCGCGGTGTTGGCCGTCGAATGGCGCTAGCTGCGCAGCATTTGTGCACCGCCGCCGTCAGTGTCAGCCAGTATAGCGTGGACGTGAACCGTATGTGCAGTTGACGGACTTTGAGCGAGGGCGTATAGTGGGCATGCAGGAGGCCGGGTGGACGTACCGCCGAATTGCTCAACACATGGGGCGTGAGGTCTCCACAGTACATCGATGTTGTCGCCAGTGGTCGGCGGAAGGTGCACCGGACCGCAGCGACGCACGGATGCACGCCAAGACCGTAGGTTCCTACGCAGTGCCGTAGGGGACCGCACCGCCAATTGCCAGCAAATTAGGGACACTGTTGCTCCTGGGGTATCGGCGAGGACCATTCGCAACCGTCTCCATGAAGCTGGGCTACGGTCCCGCACACCGTTAGGCCGTCTTCCGCTCACGCCCAAACATCGTGCAGCCCGCCTCCAGTGGCGTCGCGACAGGCGTGAATGGAGGGACGAATGGAGACGTGTCGTCTTCAGCGATGAGAGTCGCTTCTGCCTTGGTGCCAATGATGGTCGTATGCGTGTTTGGCGCCGTGCAGGTGAGCGCCACAATCAGGACTGCATACGACCGAGGCACACAGGGCCAACACCCGGCATCATGGTGTGGGGAGCGATCTCCTACACTGGCCGTACACCTCTGGTGATCGTCGAGGGGACACTGAATAGTGAACAGTACAAACAAACCGTCATCTAACCCATCGTTCTACCATTCCTAGACCGGCAAGAGAACTTGCTGTTCCAACAGGACAATGCACTTCCGCATGTATCCCGTGCCACCCAATGTGCTCTAGAAGGTGTAAGTCAACTACCCTGGCCAGCAAGATCTCCGGATCTGTCCCCCATTGAGCATGTTTGGGACTGGATGAAGTGTCGTCCCACGCGGTGTGCACGTCCAGCATGAACGCTGGTCCAACTGAGACGCCAGGTGGAAATGGCATGGCAAGCCGTTTCACAGGACTACATCCAGCATCTCTACGATCGTCTCCATGGGAGAATAGCAGCCTGCATTGCTGCGAAAGGTGGATATACACTGTACTAGTGCCGACATTGTGCATGTTCTGTTGCCTGTGTCTATGTGCCTGTGGTTCTGTCAGTGTGATCATGTGATGTATCTGACCCCAGGAATGTGTCAATAAAGTTTCCCCTTCCTGGGACAATGAATTCACGGTGTTCTTATTTCAATTTCCAGGAGTGTATTTCTTCTGTTACCCCTGCTTTCTTCGCAGTTACCATTCTTGTACCTATGTTTTTCTTTCCAACTTATGTGATAGCCCTTTTCAGAGATATCCATTCCTCTTCAACTGAACTGGTTACTAAGCTATTCCTTACTGCTGTATCTATAGCCTTTGAGAAACTCAAGCATATCTCGTCATTCCCTAGTACTAAACATATTGATTCTGCATCACTAATGGCTTCATCACTACTACTTTGTGATCTGAGTCTATATCTGCTTCTGGGTTCGCCTTACAATCTAGTATCTGATTTCGGAATCTCTGTCTGACTATGATGTAATCTAACTGAAATAGTACCGTATCACCCGAGCTTTCCCAAATATACATCCTCCTCTTGTCTTTCTTGAACAGAGTATTCGCTATTACTAGTTGAAATTTATTGATAAACTCAATTAGCCTTTCTCTTCTTTCGTTCCTTGTTCTAAGCACATATTCAAATTTTTATATCTCTGGAAGTTGTTCATAGATTGCTTTCAAATTTTGATACAATGTTTCATTCGAATATGGACGTGTTTTTATATATCTAATTCCTAGTACGAAGCCGATGTTCTCCCGTAACCCTTTCTTCTACTCCTTCCCTACAACCGGATAATAACATAATAAACTTTTCTGCTGCTGTTGATATTATCCTCTATTCATCTGACCAGAAATTTTTGTCTTCTTTCAGTTTTACTCCAATGACCCCCATTAAAGCTAGACTGAGCTTCAGCATTTCCCTTTTCAGATTCTGAAGCTTCCCTATCACATCCAAAGTTCTGATATTCCTTACCATTCTTGAAGGTCAGATGTTGCAAAGTATATAGCGGAACTCCTTGTGTTGTTGAGGAAGAAATGATATGCAGCATCGTCCACAGGTCACTCCGTTTAGCAACAGATAAAGACGGCTGGTATTTCAGCGGAGATACCGCATGGTATACATCAGCCATTGCCTTTCCTCATTTGAGTACAATGACACTCTTCTAGTTTAATCTTCAAAAAATTAAGAATTTTTAATGCCTCTCGCAGACAGATGCATATGAAACGTTTTTGATCACACTGCGTCTTACTTTTTCTACCTTTTTGAGAACCATATTATTTCATTTCATTATAGGTATGTTTTATTGACAGAAACAAAAGCTTACATTCATTTTGCTTACCACACCAACTGTGCATTAACTTGACCGGGAGACCTTGACGCATGGGACTCCGGAAGAAAACACTGCTTGGCGCAAAGACCATACTCCATCTATTAATAGATGTTAGCAACATTTTCTCCACGATTTGGGGCTTGGAGAAGGTTTAGGGATTTTAACAGAATACAGGCTACACAGTTGCACTGAAAACGTGTTTTGTGGCAAAATGGCACTTGGAGTGCTTGACATTTCCGCTTTTCACTTAAATAAAATACTAAAAATATAATGAAATTCGTTTCAGTCAACCATTAAGGACCAACAGCTTTTCAAGCATAATTAACTGAGTTATGTCGTAACGTACAACACAGTTGAGTGGACGGTGGAGGGAAAGGTCGCCCAGGGCGGAGGTCACTGGCCCTCCGCTCAGGTAAATTCTCCTTTTATGCTGAAAGAGACGACGGCCAAATATCGACGCCGAGTGAGAAGCCAGCTTTCCGTGAGGACGTTTGTGACAGGTCGGGAAGCCGAGGGGGAAACTGCTCTTTCAGCGTTCCCCGGGGTGCCTATAATTGCTTCGAGACAAGCCCTTTTCGAGAGAAGCGATTCGAGAGGGAAAGTAAAAAGCGACCTGCCGCCGACGAATACTCTGTCTACTGGCCGGAGGTATCGTTCGCAACCATTCCTCCTCTAGTGGCAATCACTGAAAATCGACAGAGAGGAACAAACACAACGTCTGCGTTTCTTTGCCTTTCAAACTGATTGCAATAAGACTGCGACTATCACCACATTCAGTCCCACACTAGCGTTCCATTAAGGAAGAAACGTTTCTAATGTCGTTGCAGGTTGCGAGAAGACAATGCTATGCAAAGTAGCAAACTCCGATCGGGGACTCCATGTAATTATTGGAACAATCTTCTAAACAACACGCTTACTTCGACACTCAATAAATCAGTTCTCACGAAGACTTCAGTTTGGATTTGAAGCAGCAGCATGATATTGACACTTCGTAGATGTAGTATTATTATTCCTATTGAAGTAAAATAAGACTTGAGTAAGTCCGATTTATTTTGTGTAAGTGATGGCCCGCAGCTAGTAAATACTTGAAGGATGTCACATTTAATACTCTCCAAGTGATGTTACTAAAGTAATGTTTTGAGATATCAGTTTCAATCATCCGACTGTCGCCAGCTAACACAAATTTATTTGTGCACGCCGTAATAAAAACTGTACCATACAGGCTGACGTAAATACACTAACAAAAAGATTAATCATCCAGAACACATGGTCGGATATAATCGGATATCTACGCAACTTGTTTAGAGAGACAGTACAACTTTTTCTTTACTTTCTTATTTAAATGAATTTTATTTCTTTTGAGAGCAGATAAAAATAGTCTGCCTCTAGACTATGCTATCCATAGTAAGTTATCTACAACAAGAAAAGAACTTATGGCTTCGAAACTTAGAATAGTATAATTAGTATCAGTTAAACTTCGGAGGAATGGAGTGCGCAACAAGACCATCCATAAAATGTTCAAATGTTCAAATGTCTGTGAAATCTTATGGGACTTAACTGCTAAGGTCATTAGTCCCTAAGCTTACACACTACTTATCCTAAATTATCCTAAGGACAAACACACACCCATGCCCGAGGGAGGACTCGAACCTCAGCCGGGACCAGCCGCACAGTCCATGACTGCAGTGCCTTAAACCGCTCGGCTAATCCCGCGCGGCAAGACCATCTACGTAAAATTACTATTCGTCTTGTATCTGACGCCCTTCACCGGTTAATTACCTCTTCACTTTCCCTTCTCCTGGCGCTGCACAGCTAAGACGTAAATTTTAATTTAAGTGCGCTTGAACATAACGACCAAATTTATTTCCCATATTTTGCAGCACTTTATTATTTCTTAGTAATTACGGCAATTTTATTTGTTATTCACAGGTTCTGTAACGAAATGTGGGTGAGTCCTACTACGTGAACGGCAATAACCGGCTTGGACGAAGTTCGAGTAAGCGCCATCACGATTATCTCACTGAGAACGCCACGAAATGTAATAATTATTCACGGCCTACTTGCTCTTACTTTATGAAGTCCGATTTGTTGGTGCGAACAATATTGGCGCACTTAACATACTCAGGCTGACATGGTCACGAAAATAAGAAACCACATAAGTTATTCCCGAGATGTATAATATATTGTGCAAATTGAAGATCTTCCGTTCGTAGTCAGTTTAACTCTCCAACAGAGCTAAGCTTGGTACACACAATCGGTGGATATGTAAAAGATTAAAGAGTTGCAGTTCTCAATGATAAGTGGAACGGCCACCAAAGTAAACCGTGCTGTTCGTCTTGAGTGTTGTTACCAGTACTGGTAAAGTCGATATGAGAAGTGATCTGCGTCGGGTGTTGAGTGGTCACTGCGGAGGATTACCCGTGTTAGAGCGTTATGAGCACCTGCCTCATTGTGGGGCCCTATGCTGGCTTGCCGATCCGTCCAATATCCTGGTGTGTGGGACATTCTGATTAGGACTGTTGATATTTTTAAAAATATCGGGGATCCGATATATCGATATTTAAAAAACGCCATAATCGGCTGTCGACATACCAAAGAAAATTATTGATATAGCGACGGAAAAAATATCGATGTTCGAGCATAGAAAAATACTGGCTGCACATAAGTAAATGTACTCCTAGCTTTAGAGCTGTATATTTAAGTATTGATTTCTTATTAGATATTCCGTACACCAACAAGGTAGCCGCCGTCCATGCTCCTTAGAGCGTGAATTTAAAGAAAAACGATGCACGTTCACGCTTGGCGATAACCACTTTACTAATATTGGTAACTGCATGTAAGTGGCGCAATAAAAGGTATCCGATGGGTACATCGATAGGTTTCGTCATAAAACGGATTATGTCTACTTCCCTGTTTTTTAGTTGTTGTTTTTCTTTCTTTTTTTCCATTTTCGGCAACGCAAGCGACCTAGTAGTTGTGTAAAAATTCCTGGTGAAACTAAGTTGCAGTTTCTGTTCATAGAGCCGAGCGCCATTTACTTAAGTTTTGCCCCTCATACGTCTCCGTCCAGCGGAAAGACCAATGTCGTCATTTAGATTTTTGTTCCTTATTTTGAGCAACAGTTCTTGAAGAAAGCCAATGTAAAGAAATTTGCGTTACAAATTGGTTTTTATCGCAACTGGTGTGTTATTTCTTCACACAGGAATTTTTTTCCATTCACACCGCCACCTCCCCCCCCCCCCCCCCTAGTCCAATCGGACCTCTTGTCTTGTGCCACCTATATTTGATTCACACAGTTAAAGAGAAAGGCTGGATGTGATTAAAGCTCGATAAGTAGTAAGACTCCTTCACACAGTGAAACTAAAATTATGTTCCACTAAAATTTCGAAAAACAACACTTCAAATATTTACCGAAAATTGTGAAATTAAAATAAAATATCGACACTCGATATTGCCATTTTGGTACGGATATATTTTTCGGTACTAACTACCATTAGTATGTATCGGTATTATTGTGTAATATCGATATGTCGATTCATCGATTACTCGTCAACAGCCTTAATTCGGATGTAACGATCGCGAATGTTGAACTGCATACCTGCCGTCACGGTTTCGGTCAACCGAGACTCTCACAGCAAAGGAAGATCGCCGTATTGTGCACCAAAAGCAGCGTACCCCCTTCACATCTGCGCTATCCATCCGAGAACAAGTAGTGAATTCCCTTCTACATTCCCGCGCCATTGATCGGATACCAGCAGCAGGCGTTCTATCTAGATACCGTCCCATGCGTTGGTTGCCGTTAACACCACAACACAAATCACTGATTGCGGAATGGTGCCATTATCAGAAGGTATATACTGCTAACGGACGTCGCGGAGTCACGTTATTAATCGCGGTTCTGCACTATCCCAAGTGGACATCGTTCGTCGAGTATGACAGCGACCCGGTGAGAGGTCCCATTCTTCCACTGTTTTGGAGACACGCAGTTTTTCTTCCTAGCGTTATTATGGGTCAGCCATCCGACGCGACTTCAATTCACTGCTGTTAGTGTGTTGAGGGGAGGGGGATTGACTGCACAGCGATACGCCGCGGTCGTCCTGCACCCTCATGCGCTACCTCTCAGGCTGTTTTTCAACAGGGCAATGCTCGTACAGATGACACTTGTCTCTAGGAACTATCTGCGTGATGGTGAGGTACGTCCATGGCCAGCAAGAACACCAAAACTCTCCCCGATAGAACATGTATGGGATCGACTCAAACAACTCCATCCCAGCACCAGCACCTAAAATACCAGCGTATTTACAACAGCTGTGGGCCATCTC
This sequence comes from Schistocerca gregaria, assembly GCF_023897955.1. Classification (NCBI taxonomy): domain Eukaryota; kingdom Metazoa; phylum Arthropoda; class Insecta; order Orthoptera; family Acrididae; genus Schistocerca; species Schistocerca gregaria. The sequence continues at coordinate 128,309,841 of NC_064921.1, read as the reverse complement.
GCTTAATGGAAGAATACAACCGCTTTATGACAGCTCTACCCAACCAACATATGCGGCAGTTTGGATTTCATATACGAACAGAACGAGCTGCGTTTCTCAACATCTCTGTTTACGGAATCCATGATGTTTTATTTAATAAGTCGTTCGAACATGACACACAAAAAGAAAGGTTTTGCCAATACCGTATATTTCTGGCGGCCAAGCGTCCAGAACAATGCGATCGCCTAGTGAAACAACTTGTCCATAAAGGTGGCGGAGTGGCGATGTACTGTATTCGCATTCAGGAGGATAGTAGTTCGTATCCTCGTCCAGATGTCAACTTTACGTCCTCCACGGTTTTTCAGAATTGTTAAGTGCAAACGGTTCCTTTTAAAAGGTAAGACGTAGTCCCTTCCCCATATTTCCCCCATCGGAGCTCCTATTCTGTCCCTAATGATCTCGTCGTCGACGGCTTCTTAAACATCAATACTCGTCACCGCCAAGGCCCATATCACAGAGGCTAATCTTGCTACCCGAGTAACCATAATGTTTAAATATTATGCGATAATGATTGAAGCAGAAGAAATGGATTAAAATTTGTGCTGCGGCCGGGACTTGTACCCAAGTCTTTTTGCTTGCGAGGCAGAAATGCTAATATTACACCACCCGAATACGGTAGTTAACATTGCTGCACGAACTACTTAAGTTGAGTGCCCTCCCCAACACAAACTTCAGTTCATGCCTTCTGCTTATTTTCCCTGAATTGACTTTTGTGTTGGTGAGGGCACTCAACTTGGGTAGTTCGTGCAGCAGTGTTGACTGTAGTTCTGTAAAGGTGCATGATTAGCATTTCTGCGTAGCAAACAAGAAGACCTGGGTTCCAGTTCCGGCCGTAGCACAAATATTAATCCATTTCTTCTGCTTCAATAAATGTTAATCCATTTCTTCTGCTGCAATCATTATCGCAGATACAGAATAGACTTAAAATGTCTCAGGGAAAAATACAAGTGTAAGATGTTTAAAGATTACTGTGTGTAAAGCCTCTTACGAGCTCAAATTGAGTGTCTTTCAGATACTCAAAACAAATAAGAGAATGCGAAATTTGTTAAAAATTAAGAAAATTTCTAGATTCTCTTACAATGGCGCCACGTGTAAGAGAAATGTACAGACGTGATTAGAAACATCGAACACGAATGAAAAGAGCACCAAATAGCTAACTAACATCGCGTCCTTACCCAAACACCACTAGCTGTTTTACCTATAAAATAGGCAATGTACGCACCCACCAAACCTCAGGAGCGTATGACGATCCTTGGTTGGATACTTTTTACATTTTCAAGTATAGTCCACAAACCACGATACAGAGCAAGGCGAAGTTCAAGTTCATCATACCTATACTGACAAGTCTTTTAACTTGCCCGATACTATAATCCGTCGTTCTCTATCTTGCGTTAATTTTTTCAACTCCACCATGTGGATCCTCCAACCTCAATACACAGACGAGCTTCTGTATTCCGTTTTATATTTTGTAGTCTATACATGGACTTACTGTTTCGTCCCTCCAGTGCTCCAGTCACTGCCAAGTCAGTTAACTATCATAGGATATCGAAAGTGATGTCCCACTAACGGTCCCTCCTTCAGAAAGATTGGAGGACGCCAGCTGTCACTATGTCTTTGTTTCTGTATGAACGAATCCTTCCACTGTATTTAAGCATCCCGCTACATTAGCTAACGATTTCGCCGCTTCAGTTCACTATCTGCAGGCGTCTCTATGATAAATCGAGTAATTATGTATGGTTGTACGCTGGTACAACGTCGTTTTCGCCATAATTATGGACTACGATCAAATGTCGACGTTCTCACTTGTTTAACAATTAAGAAATAGGAAAATGCAAATTTTCCGTCGTTCTCGGGCCACCACGCCAAGCACGCAGTTTCAGAGGCTACTGTTGAATTAATCCCTATTTCCACTCAGCGGAGTCAATCCGACAAGCATGTAGGTAGTCACAGTACTTCGTTCGACTGTACACGATGGCACGCATAAAAGATCGTGTCTAAGGGCGTACAAACTGCAGCTTCGTCACAAAATCAAGCCTGAGGAAATGACCGGACGGAATGCATTCACGGAGACTTTCTGGCAAAAATGGATGAAAACGAGGCATTCCTCGACTTCACCTGTTTTTCGGAAGAGTCTACATTCCACACTTCCGACATGGTAAACACGCACAGCTGCCGCGTAGCGGGAAATGAACCCTGCCACGTAATAACAGAGGGCAAACGCGACTCTCCGAACGTAGATGTGTGGTGTAGACTGTTGGAGGACTTCTTCGCGGAGCAACAATGTACGTAAATATGTTGGAGATATACGCTGTCCAAAACTTCCTCGTGACATGTTATTCCAACAATATAGCGCACTAAGAAATTTTGTGAACATTGTGGGAGATTTCTTCGATCATGAGCTCCCAGATCGCTCGACTGGGAGAAGTAGATCCATCGATTGTTTGGATCTTAGGACCCCAAACATTTCCCCACTTTGTTTTCTGCGGGAGTCTATCCAGAATAAAATGTATCACATACCACCAGTTCGTGGTGCACCACATCCGTGCCATCGCATTCGTGCACCCATTGCAAATGTTCCGCTTGCAATACCTCTATTACAACAGAATAGTTGTCTGTCGAAGGCGTGCATACAGATATGTATTTTCTCTCCGTCCGGACGGGCCTCAGAATGCCCAACGGTGCCGACCGGTCGCCGTGTCATCCTTAACCGACAGGCGTCACTGGATGCGGATATGGAGGGGCATGTGATCAGCACACCGCTCTCCCGGCAGCTGTCAGTTTTTGCGACCGGAGCTGTTTATCTCTTAATCAAGTAGCTCCACAATTGCCCTCACAAATAAGGGCTGAGTGCACCCGGCTTACCAACAGCTCTCGGCAGACACGGACGGTTAACCATCCAAATGCTAGCCAAGCTCACTAGTGCTTAACTTCAGTGATCTGACGGCAACCGTTAAAACATTTTGAGTTACCGTACTTGTAGAAACATACCATCAAGAAATACACTACGGGCCATTAAAATTGCTACACCACGAAGCTGACGTGCTACAGACGCGAAATAAAAAACCGACAGGAAGACGGTGCTGTGATATGCAAACGATTACCATTTCAGAGCATTCACACAAGGTTGGCACCGGTGGAGACACCTAAAACGTGCTGAGATGAGGAAAGTTTCCAGCCGATTATTCATACACAAACAGCAGTTGACCGGCATTGCCTGGCGAAACGTTGCGATGCCTAGTCTAAGGAGGAGAAATGCGTACCATCACGTTTCCGACTCTGATAAAGGTCGGATTGAAGCCTATCGCGATTGCGGTTTATCGTATCGCGACATTGCTGCTCGCGTTGGTCGAGGTCCCATGATTGTTGGCAGAATATGGAATCGGGAGGGTTCAGGAAGGTAATACGGAACGCAGTGCTGGATCCCAACGGCCAAGTATCACAGGCAGACGAGTTGACAGGCATTTTATCCCCATGGCTGTAACGGATCGTGCAGCCACGTCTCGATCCCTGTGTCAACAAATGGGGACGTTTGCAAGGCAACAACCAACTGCACGAAAAGTTCAACGACGTTTGCAGCTGCGTGGACTATCAGCAGGAGACCGTGGCTCCGGTTACCCTTGATGCTGCATCACAGACAGGAGCGCCTGCGATGGTGTACTCAACGGCTAACATGGGAGCACGAATGGCAAAATGTCATTTTTTCGGAAGTATCCGGGTTCTGTTTACAGCATCGTGATGGCCGCATCCGTGAAAGGCGACATCGCGGTGAACGCACACTGGAAGTGTGTATTCGTCATCGCCATACTGGCGTATTACCCGGCGTGAAGCTATAGGTGCTATTGGTTACAAGTCTCGGTCAGCTCTTGTTCGCATTGACGGCACTTTGGACAGTGTAAGTTACATTTCAGATGTGTTACGACCCGTGGCTCTACCCATCATTCGATCCCTGCGAAACCCTACATTTCAGCAGTATAATGCACGACCGCATGCTCCAGGGGCCTTTCTGGATTCAGAAAATGTTCGACTGCTGCCCTGGCCAGCACATTCTCCAGATCTCTATCCAATTGAAAACGTATGGTTAATGGTGGCCGAGCAACTGGCTCGTCACAATACGCCAGTCACTACTCTTGATGAAGTGTGGTTTAGTGTTGACGCTGCATGGGCAGCTGTACCTGTACACGCCTTCCAAGCTCTGTTTCACTCAACGCCCAGGCCTATCAAGGCCGTTATTACGGCCAGAGGTAGTTGTTCTGGGTACTGATTTCTCAGGATCTATGCACACAAACTGCGTGAAAATGTAATAATATGTCAGTTCTAGTCTAATATATTTGTTCAATGAATACCCGTTTTTCATCAGCATTTCTTCTTGGTGTAGCAATTTTAATGGCCAGTAGTGTATCTTAATTATTTTACGTTCTATATTGTTATATGTTTACCCCAGAAAAACTGTATTTTGAGCAATATCTCCAAACAACAATTGTGCCAATGCTTCTGACTAAAGTCTTTCATTTCCCTGAAGCTTGTAGATGCCCAAAGCATTGTGAGTTACTTTAACGATAAAAGATTTCATCCCGGCGAAGAGATAATACTTCGCAACCAAGTAATCACAGGCTGTACGGGCACTAGCAGTATGCCTACCTGCTACGTTCTGAGGTGGGGTTGGCGAGGTAGGCGGTGGGGCTACGGTTGATGCTGACGCCCAGCAGCTCCCCCTGCGACAGGAAGAGGCGCGCCGGCTGCATCGACAGGTGGGCCCGTCTGATGCTCTGCAACACGACACCGCCAACTGTCAGGAGCTCTGGACGTGATCATTAGACAGTCAAATGGGCCAATGGGCTACTCTGATACTTCAGCTATGAAAGGCTAATGGTTATTTCTCGTTATGTGAGTTAATTCTGCAGGATAATGATAATTGTAAAGGGCTGCGGACTGACCTGCACGATGCCGGAGAGCAGCGCGTTGTAGGTCTGTCGGACGAAACCGAGGCTGCTGATGTCGAAGAGGAAGTCCTGCATAAAGCCTCCGGGCCCAGAGTGCGTGTGCGTCGCGCTGATCATCACGTTGCGCTCCGTGTACGTGTCACCAAACTCCTTCTGCAGCTTAGAGATGACCTGCAACAAACGGACGCATATGATGTCGGACAGCTACACACACTGATGGTCAATAAATTTGCAACTCACGGAATGATAACAAATACTGAAGAGTTGAGCATATAGCGTAGCAGGAGGAATGTACACTACTGGCCATTAAAATTGCTACGCCAAGAAGAAATGCAGATGCTAAACGGGTATTCATTGGACAAATATATTATACTAGAACTGATATGTGATTACATTTTCACGCAATTTGGGTGCATAGACCCTGAGAAATCAGTACCCAGAACAACTACCTCTAGCAGAATAACGGCCTTGATACGCCTGGGCATTGAGTGAAACAGGGTTTGGATGGCGTGTACAGATACAGCTGCCCATGCAGCTTCAACAAGATACCACAGTTCATGAAGAGTAGTGACTGGCGTATTGTGACGAGACAGTTGCTCGGCCACCATTAACCAGACGTTTACAATTGCTGAGAGATCTGAAGAATGCGCTGACCAGTGCAGCAGTCGAACATTTTCTGTATCTAGAATGGCCCGTACAGGACCTGCAACATGCGGTCGTGCATTATCCTGCAGAAATGTAGGGTTTCGCAGGGATCGAATGAAGGGTAGAGCCACACATCTGAAATGTAACGTCCACTGTTCAGAGTGCCGTCAATGCGAACAAGAGGTGACCGAGACGTGAAACCAATGGCATCCCATACCATCACCCCGGGTGTTATGCCAGTATAGCGATGATGCATAGACGCTTTCAGTGTACGTTCACCTCGATGTCGCCAAACACGGATGCGACCATCATGATCTGTAAACAGAACCTGGATTCATCCGAAAAAATGACGTTCTGCCATTTGTGCACCCAGGTTCGTCGTTGAGTACATCATCCCAGTCGCTCCTGTCTGTGATGCAGCGTCAAGGGTAACCGCAGCCATGGTCTCCGAGCTGATAGTCCATGCTGCTGCAAACATCGTCGAACTGTTCGTGCAGATGTTTTTCGTCTTGCAAACGTCCCCATCTGTTGACTCAGGGATCGAGACATGGCTGCACGATCCGTTACAGCCTTGGGGATAAGATGCCTGTCATCTCGACTACTAGTAATACGAGGCCGTTGGGATCCAGCACAGCGTTCCGTATTACCCTCCTGAACCCGCCGATTCCATATTCTGCTAACAGTCATCGGATCTCGACCAACGCGAGCAGCAATGTCGCGATACGATAAACCGCAATCGTGAAAGGCTACAATCGGACCTTTATCAAAGTCGGAAACGTGATGGTACGCATTTCTCCTCCTTACACGAGGCATCACAACAACGTTTCGCCAGGCAACGCCGGTCAACTGCTGTTTGTGTATGAAAAATCGGTTTGAAACTTTTCTCATGTCAGCATGTTATAGGTGTCGCCACCGGCGCCAACCTTGAGTGAATGCTCTGAGAAGCATATCACAGCATCTTCTTCCTGTCGGTTAAACTTCGCGTCCGTAGCACGTCATCTTCGTGGTGTAGCAATTTTAATGCCGAGTAGTGTATTATTAGCGTTACAGGTTACCCGGGGTGCACAGGGTGGACAAAGTAGTACACAGTGTCTCTAAGTTGGTCGGGCACCGAGTCAATGTGATGTAAGACATGAGTACAGTATTCCATGCTGCTTCAATTATCCGCCATGGGAGATGGCTATCCTTCTTTGGCTAGCCACATGTAATCCATGTAAGCGGTGAAGGAATATATTAGTATGACAATGTCAATTAAATGTGGCAATTGCACTTTCCGTCTTAAGCAGTGATATGGGGAGTGATCGAAGGGGCAGTGATAACTCTGTGCTTTTCTACTTTGATGGATCTTAACAAAAGCTGTGTGTTGCTATGTAGAGGCTGACACTGGCCCTTGAGGGGCAGGTGAACGCTAGGGACAGCGAAGGGCCACCATAGTGATCGTTTTATAAGCTGAACAGTTACCTCGTGGCCGATGGAAAGCGGAAGACTGCGGCCCTATGCCGGCCTCTGTGGCACAGTCCTCCTGGGTCATGGACGAAACGGTGGAGTCACGGTGCTAAAAGCACCACCATCTAATCTGCAGGCTGCACTACCTGACCTCAGGTTAACGAGAAGAACTTTCCCGGTTGTGGCAGTGCGGGATCAGCGAAGGGGTCAAATGATGCACAGGCTCTTGCTGCAGGTAACATATCTAGAAAGTACGTAAGAGCGAAATCGCCCTGGTGGGGAAAGCACAATCTGTCACTGGTAAACGACATGTGACTTAGGTCCTAAGTATTCCTTTTTAGTCTGAGAAGAACGGTAAAATATTTGGTAGGGAGAAGACTTTTTACAGTGCCTCTGAAGCGAAGATACAAAATTTCGAAAACTTTCACCGTTGGCAAATAATAGTCTGGCCCAAAAAACTGCAAGAAACAGTGGTCTGGCGTGGAAATGTGTATTTTGGGACATCTGCAAGGATTGGGACATAGAGCGCAGAGCAGAACAGTCAGATGTTCGGGTTTGAACAGTCAGGTTTGGACATTTGCATGCATTGGCTCTTGGAGGCCAGAAACAAGATTCATTTATCGGCAGCCTTTCAGACCCAGAAATTCGGAGGTTGCGTGCCCAACCGACAGAGTTTCTTTCTGACTGTTCAGATTGGTTGACTTCAAGGCCGAAGAAGTGACAAAACTACGAGGTCATCGGTCCCTCGGTCCTAATAAAACGATGCCACAAGTGTGAGAATAAAACGGACGAAACATATAACACAAAACGGAAATAAATGAAAAGCCACAAGAACGGACAGAAAGCAACAAACACTAAAAGGAACAAAAGACGACAAGAAAACAACAGAGAGACGCTAGAAACAGAAGAGAGTAAAACATGAAAGCAGATTATAGTGGCTGGCACAACACCGACAATAAAAAGGGAAAGCCAGCCACTCTGCAACACACTAAAACCTCCACCCTAAAAGCACTAGGGTGGAGGACAGAAAGGGACAAACGACATGCGCTGAAACCTAGACAGGAGTATAAAACTCACTCTCACGGATAAAACGTAAAACTAAAGCTGCTGTGGATTCATTGTCGCCCAATACCGAAGGCAGGGTGCTGGAATAGTTAGAAATCTGCTGCATAGCGGCTAAAAATGGGCAGTGCAGCAAGAGGTGGACGACTGTCATTTGGGAGCCACAGCGACACTAAGGTGGGTCCTCACGACGGAGGAGGTAACCATGCGTTAGCCACGTATGGCCAATGCGGAACCGGCACAGGACAACTGATTCCCTGCGAGAGGCCTGCAAGGAAGACTTCCACACATTCATAGTCTCCTTAATGGCACGCAGTTTGTTGTGAGTGCTGTCACCCAAAAGCCGGAAAACCCTGCGGAGCAAGAGACAACGCAAGTCAGGTTCGGAGATGCCTATCTCCAGAAGCGGTTTCCGTGTCGCCTGTTTGGCCAGCCTGTCGGCAAGTTCGTTTCCGGGGATTCCGACGTGTCCTGGGGTCCACACAAACACCACGGAATGGCGGGAATTTTCCAGGGCGTAGATGGACTCCTGAATGGACGCTACGAGAGGGTGACGAGGGTAGCACCGGTCGATAGCTTGTAGGCTGCTCAGTGAGTCAGTACACAGGAGAAATGACTCGCCAGGGCATGAGAGGATTTAAGAACACGAGATATGGCCGCCAGCTCTGCAGCGAAAAGACGGAAGCCAAATGGTAAGGAGTGCTGCTCAATGTGTCCTCCATGAACATATGCGAATCCTACCTGACCATCAGTCATTGAGCCGAAACTTCCTGGCAGATTAAAATTGTGTGCTGGGCCGAGACTCGAACTCGGGACCTTTGACTTTCGCGGGCAAATGCTCTACCAACTAAGCTACCCAAGCACGACTCACGCCCCGTCCTCACAGCCTCAATTCCGCCAGTACATCGTCTCCGACCTTCCAAACTTCGCAGAAGCTCTCCTGCGAACCTTGCAGAACTAGCACTCCTGGAAGAAAGGATATCGCGGAGATATGGCTTAGCCACAGCCTGGGGATGTTTCTAGAATGACATGTTCACTCTACAGAGGAGTGTACGCTGATATGAAACTTCCTGGCAGATTAAAACTGTGTGCCGGGCCGAGTTCGAGTCTCGGCCCCGCACCCAGTTTTAATCTGCCAGGAAGTTTCAGATCAGCGCACACTCAGCCGTAGAGTGAAAATTACATTCTAGCCATTGAGCCGTCGGTGTAAACCACTTCAGAGCCCCATAACACGTCTTTCTAACTGTAGCAGTGCTTTCGAGCATCTAGAATAATGAAAGTGGAAAGTTGATAACAGCTGTATTTATGGTTGTTGTTGTTATTGTGGTCTTCAGTCCTGAGACTGGTTTGATGCAGCTCTCCATGCTACTCTATCCTGTGCAAGCTTCTTGATCTCCCAGTACGTACTGCAACCTACATCCTCCTGAATCTGTTTAGTGTATTCATCTCTTGGTCTCCCTTTACGATTTGTACCCTCCACGCTGCCCTCCAGCACCAAAATAGTAATCCCTTGATCCCTCAGAACATGTCCTACCAACCGATTCCTTCTTCTAGTCAAGGTGTGCCACAAACTCTTCTCCTCCCCAACACTATTCCATAACTCTTCATTAGTTATGTGATCTACCCATCAAATCGTCAGCATTCTTCTGTAGCACCACATTTCGAAAGCTTCTATTCTCTTCTTGTTCAAACTATTTATAGTCCATATTTCACTTCCATACATGGCTACACTCCATACAAATACTTTCAGAAACGACTTCCTGACACTTAAATAAATACTCGATGTTAACAAATTTCTCTTCTTCAGAAACACTTTCCTTGCCAGTGTCAGTCTACATTTTATATTATCTCTACTTCAACCATCATCAGTTATTTTTCTCCCCAAATAGCAAATTCCTTTACTACTTTCCCAATACAATTCCCAGAGCATCACCCGATTTAATTCGACTACATTCCATTATCCTCGTTTTGCTTCTGTGGATGTTCATCTTATATCTTCCTTTCAAGACATTGTCCATTCTGTTCAGCTGCTCTTCCAGGTCCTTTGCTGTCTCTCACAGAATTACAATATCATCGACGAACCTCTAAGTTTTTATTTATTCTCCATGGATTTTAATTCCTACTCCGAATTTTTCTTTTGTTTCCTTTACTGCTTGCTAAATATACAGATTGAATAACATTTGGGAGAGGTTACAACCCTATGTCACTTCCTTCCCAACCACTGCTCCCCTTTCATGCCCCTCGACTGATATAACTGCCATCTGGTTTGTGTACAAGTTGTAAATAGCCTTTCGCTCCCTGTATTTTACCCCTGTCACCTTCAGAATTTTAAAGAGAGTATTCCAGTCAACATTGCCAAAAGCTTTCTCTAAGTCTACAAATGCTAGAAACGTAGGTTTGTCTTTCCTTAATCTTTCGTCTAAGACCTTCCCCGAGGTCGGCGTCTACCAGTTTTTCCATTCGTCTGTAAATAATTCGCGGTAGTATTTTGCAACTGTGACTTATTAAACTTGTTGTTCGGTAATTTTCACATCTGTCAACACCTGCTTTCTTTGGGATTGGAATTACTATGTTCTTCTTGAAGTCTGAGGGTATTTCGCTGTCTCATACATCTTGCTCACAAGATGGTAGAGTTTTGTCAGGACTGGCTCTCCCAAGGCTGTCAGTAGTTCTAATGGAATGTTGTCTACTCCCGGGGCTTTGTTTCGACTTAGGTCTTTCAGTGCTCTGTCACACGCACTATCTTATCTCCCATTTCATCGTCACCTACCTCCTCTTCCATTTCCATATATTGTCCTCAAGTACACCGCCCTTGTATAGACCCTTTATATACTCCTTCCACTTTTCTGCTTTCCCTTCGTTGCTTAGAACTGGGTTTCCATCTGAGCTCTTGATATTCATGCAAGGTCCATTTAATTTTCCTGTACGCAGTATCTATCTTACCCCTAGTGAGATAAGCCTCTACATCCTTTTTGCCTGCTTCATTTACTGCATTTTTGTATTTTCTCCTTTCATCAGTTAAATTCAGTATCTCTTCTGTTACCAAGGATTTCTACTAGCCCTCGTCTTTTTACCTACTTGATCCTCTGCTGCCTTCACTAGCTACACTTTCTTCTTCTACTGTATTTCTTTTCCCCATTCTTGTGAATTGTTCCCTTGTGCTCTCCCTGAAACTCTGTACAACCTCTGGTTCTTTCAGTTTATCCAGGTCCCATCTCCTTAAATTCCCACCTTTTTGCAGTTTCTTTAGTTTTAATCTACAGTTAATAACCAATAGATTGTGGTCAGAGTCCACATCTGCCCATGGAAATGTCTTACAATTTAAATTCTGGTTCCTGAATCTCTGTCTTACCATTATACAATCTATCCGAAACCTGTCAGTATCTCCAGGGTTCTTCCATGTATACAACCTTCGTTCATGATTCTTGAACCAAGTGTTAGCTATGAGTGAGTTATGTTCTGTGCAAAATTCTACCAGGCGGCTTCCTCTTTCATTTCTTAGCCCCAATCCATACTCACCTACTATGTTTCCTTCTCTTCCTTTTCCTACTGTCAATTTCCAGTCACCCATGACTATTAAATTTTCGTCTCCCTTCACTACCTGAATAATTTCTTTTATATCATACATTTCTTCAATTTCTTCGTCATCTGGAGAGCTAGTTGGCAGATAAACTTGTACTACTGTTGTAGGCGTGGGATTCGTGTCTATCTCGGCCACAATAATGCGTTCAGTATGCTGTTGGTAGTAGCTTACCCGCACCCGTATTTTCTTTTATTCATTATTAAACCTACTCCTGCATTACCCCAATTTGATTTTGTATTTATAACCCTGTATTCACCTGATCAAAAGTCTTGTTCCTCCTGCCACCGATCGTCACCAATTCCCACTATATCTAACCTTAACCTACCCATTTCCCTTTTTTAATTTTCTAACATACCTGTCCGATTAAGGGATCTGACATTCCACGCTCCGATCCTTAGAACGCCAGTTTTCTTTTTCTTGATAACGACGTCCTCTTGAGTATCCCCGTCCGGAGATCCGAATGGGGGACTATTTTACCTCCGGAATATTTTACCCAAGTGGACGCCATCATCATTTAACCATACAATAAAGCTGCATGGCCTCGGGAAAAATTACGGCTGTAGTAACCCCTTGCTTTCATCCGTTCGCAGTACCACAACAGCAAGGCCGTTTTGGTTAGTGTTACAGGGCCAGACTGTTGCCCCTGCAACTACTGAAAAGGCTGCTGCCCCTCTTGAGGAACCACACGTTTGTCTGGCCTCTCAACAGGTATCCCTCTGTTGTGGTTGCACCAACGGTACAGATGTCTGTATCGTTGAGGCACGCAAGCCTCCCCACCAACGGCAAGGTCCATGGTTCATGGGAAGGTTAATTATGGTGTCGTACAACAGTGTGATAACGAAAGCCAACAAATAAAATAAATCCGTTCATAAAGGGACAGTTAGGCATTTGGCACAATGAGGAAGTAGATGGTGTTGCTAAAGAAAGTATCAAGAAAGGCACCCACTATTTACACAACTTTCGCTTCGTGACTTTTCAGGAGCATAAAAAAGAGAGTTTTACGGTCAACTGGAAGCTCACTGGCTCACTGGCAAGTACAGCACAGAAAAAGGTCTTTTCTTTCGCTTTACTTCAGCATATTATGTCAAGAAAATCCTGGCGCAATCCAAAAACTCTCCCAAAGAAATGTATAACATCAATGATTAGAATAACGTTGCTACACACATGTTTCCCTGCACATTCCTAAAGCATTAGAGCTACAGGGTCTCCCTCATGCAGCGAATACTCAAGAGACGACGAAGATCATGATCACATCATATTGGAATGTTCCAAATACATTCCAAATCGAAATAATCTGTGGCTAAACCTCAAGCCAGCAAATATTAAAACATTCATGAGTGAAGATAAAATCAATATTAACATAGTTCGTTACCTGCAAGGAGCAGTTATAAAACTTTCTCATATCAAAGACAGAATTGTCATTTTTATTAATATTCAAAACGGTAGTATTTCTTTTTTAAAAATTAATTGTAGCCATTAACGTTAGAGATTCTTAAAGTCTATATTATTTACTGTAAAAAAAGGTCGCAATTTCTGCCTCAGGACACTGTACATGACGTGGCGGCAGGGGTCTGCATGGTGGAGCAAATGAAATGTCGGTCCTCTCGAGCGCTGGTCGTGCCATATCTCTGAGATCCCGCATGGCATTTAATGTGGCCGCCTGTATTCTGATTTGTAATCCTTATTCTTTCTAGTAGACTTTTCTCCTTCTTGCACGAAATATCTTCCCACATAAAACCGCCACTCAAGTCCGATTACTGACAGAGAAACCCACTACGCAGTCTATCGTATGTACAGGGTGTAGATGAAGCCAATCTTTTCTCCTTTGTGTCGTCATTTTCACATCCAAATCCTCGGAACGCTTCATGTCAATTTCACGTTTACTGCATGCCGTCTTCACTGTATTTCAGTTTCGACCCTAGACTCATGGTAAATGTTACTAATCCAAATGCACGCATGTCTGAATGAATACTGCATGATTCTTCTTCGTAAGACAGGCATTGCCATATCGTATTTATCCGCCAATAGTGGGCAGCGACTTCCAATGAAAGTGTCCTCCCCATACATAAATTACGTAATATGTGTGTACCAGTACAGGTTACGAAGCAGTAACGCCGAGATATTGAAGTTTAGGTCTGTCCATGGATCGCGCACGGACAGCCAAAGCGTTTAAGGCAACCGCTTGTGGGAAATCCGGGTTTGAGTCCCGGTCGGGCACAAGATTTCATTTTAGTCATTCCCTTACACATATGATAGTTGTTCGCAACAACGAATGTATTTCATTTATTTCGTAACAGCTGTAGTCACCGCAGTGTCTGTTCCTTCGCACATGCATCTATATCCGAAGAAAAGCTGCATCGTTCTTCTTAACTCTAGTGCCGCAATATCGTATAATGACTACGGTTTTACAGTGCTCCAGAATAAATACTGCATGCCACAGAGTCTTTTACTAACTTTCCATTGCAATCAGTTTGCATGATATAGAGCGAACACGTAATATTTATTGTAGGGAAAGTGACTGGTCGAATTGAGTTCATTAACAGAATTCCAGTCACTTCGGACTTTCCGCTGGGCGTGAGGTTCTCAATAAATACAAGCTAAGTAAGGAACCATTATCAAAAGTACTCTCAACAGACCCCGGAACTTTGATTCCATTTGGACCTGGTAACTGATTTATTTTCAACTCTTGCAGCTGCTTTTCAGTGCCAGGGACGCCTATTTTTATGTTTTTCATACGTGAGTTTTGTCGCGGCAAAACTATGTTATGTCTGTATTATTTTTTCGCGTGCATAATTTTTTAAACGTGTAATTTGACATTTCAGTAACCCTTTTCTGTCTCCTATTGCGACAATAGACGGTCTCCGAGTGACTTAATGATTTTAAATACACTGCTTACTTACATGTATAAATATCTGATGTTTATTAATTTTTAATGTTTATTAATTTTTAATATGCTAAGGGTCTCTGTATTTACGCTGTAGATAAGAACATGTATCTCGATATGCATCAGTTTACTTTGACTTATCATGAATTATATGTAGTTTAACTAGCATATGGAATAAACAATAAAGGAAATAAAATTTAGTTTGGTAAGTTGTATTAAAATACCGGAAGCCAATTCTAAGTTTCACTAAGAAGATTGACATCCTCGGTAAGAGTGAGGAAGAAATTTGGGATATACTGAGTGAAATAAACACTCTGCTTAACAGGGAATACGCACTAAGAATAAACAAGAGAAACAAGAGGTAAGTGTGGAGTAGCAGCAGTGCGATTAGCGACAAAGATAATAACAAAATAGTGCATCACATAGTAAAGGAAGTGAAGAACTGCTATTTTGAAAGTAAAGTGATGTATGGTGGATGAAACTAGTACTCAAGGTGACCAGCTTACGTAAAGAATGCGTTACTCGCCACAAAAGACTTTTAGTAACAAAAACTGGCCTCAATTTGACGAATAAATTTCTGAGAATGTATATCTGATGTATGGAAGTGAATCATGAACTATCGGGAAACTGGGAACGAAAAGAATCGAATTATTTGAAATATGGTGGTGCGAAAAGTATACTAAAAGCTTCGTGTACTCATAAAATAGTCAATGTGGAAGTTCTATGGAGAATCAAATGGTTCAAGCGGCTCTGAGCACTGTGGGACGTAGCTGCTGAGGACATCAGTCCCCTAGAACTTAGAACTACTTAAACCTAACTAACCTAAAGACATCACACACATCCATGGCCGATGCAGGATTCGAACCTGTGACCGCAGCGGTCGCGGGGTTCCAGACTGTAGCGCCTAGAACCGGTCGGCCTCTCCGGCCGGCTTTGCACAATCGTCTAGGAAAGGAATATGGCCAGTTCTAGGCGCTTCAGTCTGGAACCACGCGACTGCTACGGTCGCAGTTTCTAATCCTGCCTCGGGCATGGATTTGTGTGATGTGCTTAGGTTAGTTAGGTTTAAGTAGTTCTAAGGTCTAGGTGAATGATGAGCTCCGATGTTAAGTCCCATAGTGGTCAGAGCCATTTGAACCATTTTTCAAAGGAATATGGGAACTGGAGCTAGAAGAATCGGTAGAATGATAGGAGATATACCAATTGATTTTGGTGGTACTGCAGGGAGCCGTAGAGGGCTAACGTTGTTGGCCAAGGCACTCATTGGTTTATTTATAACAAATAATCTAGGACAGTTTGTGTAAGCTGATGACGAGCTGTTACAGAAGACTGATACAGCAACTAAAAGAAAAAATAAATACACTTTTGGAATAAGTGTAGAGAGGGATATTAAAACAGGAGAACGATCACTGACTTAAACATAGAGATAAAAAGCTCTTAGACTAGAGTAAAATAATTCGAAAACACTATAGAAAGTGATCTATTACTGGAACACCTCGCGTTTCTTCGGTGACAGGTGTAGGGTAGAGGCGAGGGTCTCGACGCAGAGGTTCGCAGTCTGGAGCAGCGTCCTGCCTCTGACGTCAGCACTGGTACGGTGGAACCGTAACAGCCAATCAGCGACTAGCCATACGGCGCCGCCACTTCCGCCACCTGCGCCCTAACAACTGCACTGGAGCATCCACACAGCTTCCGGGAGTCTGACTCTCTGCGTGGTCGATACGGCGCACCGTGGTCCGCACATTGCGACATTATACCACTAGCGCTTACGTCTCTGTGTCAGAACCGGCTATCAATAACGGACCTAGTCCCTACAGCGTGGCTGTGCGAAGGCCTTGTGAAAACTCCTCGGCCTCATCCGGAAGCAACGTGCACCAGTATAAAAGAAACGGAACTTCTTCGATGGTTTCATGTTACACAGTAACGTAACTCAGGCTCGGGGCTGATCTTCGTAGTAGCTTTCCTGGTGCAGCTCTTTAAGTAGTTGCCTTGTAGAAGTTACAAACAATTTTTTTATGTTTGCCATTTTAAGCGGATACTAAATATTATGGCTACATGAGGTTCGATGAAGTTGTCATAATGGATACATACGAGGTCAATGTAGAAGACGAAGGGAATAAATTCCAAGAAATTGTACAATATCCCTAGTTAAATATGTTACGGGTAAGGTAATAAGGGGTGGGAAAACCGGCCGGTGTGGCCGTGCGGTTCTAGGCACTTCAGTCTGGAACCGCGTGGCCGCTACGGTCGCAGGTTCGAATCCTGCATCGGCCATGGATGTGTGTGATGTCCTTAGGTTAGTTAGGTTTAATTAGTTCTAAGTTCTAGGGGACTGATGACCTAAGAAGTTATGTCCCATAGTGCTCAGAGCCATTTGAACCATTTTTAGTGGGAAAGACCCATCGTGGTTTAATAAATGGTTCAAATGGCTCTGAGCACTATGGGACTTAACGTCTCAGGTCATCAGTCCCCTAGAACTTAGAACTACTTAAACCTAACTAACCTAAGGACATCAAACACCACCCAGTCATCACGAGGCAGAGAAAATCCCTGACCCCGCCGGGAATCGAACCCGGGTGACAACGCTACCGCACGACCACAAGCTGCGGACAGCTGCAAATTCATGGTGATAATCTTCAGCTGTCTTATTTTGCAAAGTGCTGCTAGTTTCGGTAACAGATCATTTTCAAGTTTATAACATCCCTGCCATTTATACCAGCTAAGTTTGAAAACGGTCTATTACCGGAACTAGCAGCACTGTGCAAATTAAATGACAGATGGAGGTTTACACCATAAATTTCAACGGTTTCTTCGACAGCACCATGTTTCGAATGCTGCGATTTTCTTTCCCTCCGGATTTCCGATTATACACATTTTACTTCAGTAGTATGCTGTCATCCACACGTACATTTTCAGGACTTTCTTCCTCATGTCCATTCATACCAGCAGAGTTGTTTTACTGAAGAAAGCTTTCTTCGCCTGCGCCAGTCTACTTCTGACACCTGCCTTTCTTCGGCCATCCGCTAAAACCTTAATTCTTTCACTTCTTCTGCTATTTCTTATGTTTTCTTGTTTTTTTTTTTGTGTGGTACATAATTCTTCTGAGTGGCTTGAAACGCCCCATCACGAATTCCTCTTTTGTTAGAAACCTTTTATCTCAGAGCAGCCCTTGCAACCACTGTTCTGAACTGTTGGGTATGCTCCAGTTTCTGCCTTCCCCTACAGATTTTAACCTCTATAGTTTCCCCAAGTACCATGGAATTTATCAAATTGTTCAAAAAGCTCTGAGCACTATGAGACTTAACAGCTGAGGTCATCAGTCCCCTAGAACTTAGAACTACTTAAACGTAACTAACTTAAGGACATCACGCACATCCATGACCGTGGCAGAATTCGAACCTGGGACCGTAGCAGTTGCGCGGTTCCGGACTTAAGCGCCTAGAACCGCTCGGCCATCGCGGCCGGCATTTAATTTATCCTTGACGTCTTTACACATACCTTGTCACCCTGTCCCTTCTTTTGTCAATATCTTCCACGCGTTCCTCTCTTCACCGACTATATCGGAACCTCCTCACTTCTTATCAGTCCGCCTAATTTTGAACACCTTTCCACTGTTACGTTTGTCCAAATTTTCATTAACTTCGTCCTTGCTTTGTCCGCTCTAACCCAATTCCATGTTAAACATGCAGTCCAATCCCTGCAATAAACTGTTGTCTTCCTTTCATCCCTCCAAAAGCGCAATGTGGTCTGCGAACTTTAGCACTGTTATTACTGTTATAACAGTTTTAGTCTTCCAGTCTTTGACTGCAAGTAAATATTATTCCTCCATAATTATAAATATCTATGAAATGGGTGCCTAATTCAAATGTGGCCATTCTCAAGTGCCGCCTAGAAGCTTCCAAAGACATCAGCAATGACAATCTGGGTACCCAAGCGGCAGCCCGTGCCTCAAGGTTGAATCGATGCTGTCAAATATCTCGGTTGTTCTGTACTTGTGAATAAGGACACAGCAACTGCTTCCCACATAGTTACAAGAACTTGACAAAGTTTACCATGTCCCTGCAGTAGCGCTCTTTCAACACTTGAACCGTAAGCACAGTGCCGTGAGGCATATGTACATCGATGCAAACACGAAACTAATTTTTGAAATAGTGATAAATTAGAGACAATTAAATCTATCTGAATGAATGACGCCAACAGTAAATGAACGTAAAACGAAATGAAAAATATATCTACTGTAAATTAATTTGTAATTATTATTTCGTATCGCTATCAAATTAAAAAGTCTCATATATAAATTTACTTAATAGCAGATTTACGATTAAACCCATTTTTGTTCATACAGGCCTATGAAATGGAAAATATAAGCAATAATTGTGGAGTAATACACGCCGTTTACAAACTTATTTTCTCCGTAATAACATTGCTGGGCTGTTACTCCAGAACAGGAAATTACGGCTATATGGTATAACGGCAAAACAACGGCTCGTACCAGTTTCACACTAAAAAGTGGACGGCGGCAACGATATTTACGTTTTTCATGAAACATTCCCTTTACTCTGACTCTCTGTACAAACAAATGTGAACGTGAACTCTACCGAAAATATTGCAAGGTATTTTACGGATATTTTCTAGGCATTATGTCGAAAGGGACTTGTGGCCACCATTGTCTGTTACATAGTAGTAATGTGAATAAGATTTATTCAGTTTGTTACCCCAGTTACTTCTGAGGTATCAAGGAATTGTCAGTTGGTACTTGAAGGAAGAGTGGGTGGAAACTCTAGGAGGAGGCCGAGGTTTTCTTACAGTAAGCGGGTTGGAATAAACGTGGACTGCCGTAATTTCGTGTGGCTCAGTGAGCTGCTAGAATCCGTCAAACGCGAAAGTGGAAGCTTCCCTGGCCCAACTGGGGATCCGGTTTCTTGTAAGCGCCTACTTACAGACAAAAGCAGTGCTAGGTCATTGCTGTTGCAGCACGTAAAGCTCTACATAGTGCTGCTGTTCCGCTCTTTCACTGCTTTCAGTAAATCCGCACGCGAGGTACAGGGCGGTTTTAATTAAGCTTTCGCTACTTGAGAGAGCCGCCATGACTAACGAATGATCGTAGAACAACGAAACTTGTGGAAGGATTTGTAAGAACACGGGAAACAGATATAACGAATAGACAACTGAGAGGAACACACTGAATCACCAAAAAAACTGGTATAGGCATGCGTATTCAAATACAAAGATATGTAAATACGGCGCTGCGATCGGCAACACTTACATAAGACAAGTGACTGGCGCAGTTGTTAGACGTTACCATTGCTACAACAGTAAGTTATCATGGTTGAAGAGAGTTTGAACGTGGAGTTATATGACTGCACGATCGATGATACACATCTCCAAGGCAGCGATTAAGTGGGGATCTTCCCGTACGACCATTTCACGAGTGTATCGTGAATATCAGGAATCCGGTAAAACATCAAATCTCAGACGTCGGTGCGGCCGGAAAAAGATCCTGCAAGAACGGGAACAACGACGACTGAAGAGAATCGTTCATAGTGACAGCAGAGTTCAATGCTGTCCCATCAAAAAAGCGTGCGAACCATTCAAATAGCTCCAAGCACTATGGGACTTAACATCTGACTTCATCAGTCCCCTAGACTTACAACTACTTAAACCTAACTAACCTAAAGACATCACACACATCCGTGACCAAGGCAGGATTTAAACCTGCGACCGTAGCAGCAGCGCGATTCCGGACTGAAGCGCCTAGAACAGCTCGTCCACAGCGGCCGGCCTTCGGACCAGTCAACGAAACATGGTCGATATGGGCTTTCGGAGCCACTCGTGTACCCTTGATGACTCCACATAGCTTAACGCCTCACCTGAGCCCGTCACTAGTGGCAATGGACTATTGATTATTGGAAACACGTTGCCTGGGCGGACGCATCTCGTTTCAAATCGTATCGAGCTGATGGACGTTTACGGCTATGGAGACAACCTCATGAATCCATGGACTCTGCGTGTCAGGAGGGAACTGCTCAGGCTGGTAGAGGCTCTGTAATGATGTAGGGTGTGTGCCACTGGAGTGTTATATGATCCCTGATAGGTCTAGATACGACTCTGACAGGTGACACGTCCGTAAGCATCCTGCCTGATCAGCTGTATCCATTCATGTCCGTTTTGCATTCTGACGGGCTTGGGAAATTCCAGCAGGACAATGCGACACACCGTAAGTCCAGAATTGCTACAGAGCTGCTCCGGGTACACCCTTCTCTGTTTAAAGACTTCCACTGGCCAAAATACTCCCAGACACGGACATAAATGAGCATATCTGGGACGCCTTACAACGTGCTATTCAGAACAGATCTCTCCACCCTCTTGTACTCTTACAGATTTATGGACAGCCCTGCATGATTCATGGTGTCAATTCTCTCCAGCACTACTTCCGACATAAGTTGAGTCCATGTCACGTCGAGATGAGGCACTTCTGCTTGCTTGCAGGGAACCTACACGATATTAGGCAGGTGTGCCAGTTTCTTTCGCTATTCAGTGTGTTTTCCAAAAGAGAGGGTAACATCTGTTAATAGCATACCATGTTCACGCTCCAGGTTTCACCGCTGCTCAATGTGAGGATCATTTGCATTCATCACAACCTGGAAGCGCACTAGAGCATGCTCCACTGCTGCCCGAAACGACGGTGGACCATGGAACGCTCAGATATTGTGCACTGGTTGAAGACCGCACATCGTCTACAGGATTCCTAGCCATTGTAGCAGTAACTTCTTCAACACTGTGTGGCAATTGGCCATCAGCCTCTCCCAGGTGCAATTTCCAAATCGCCAGTTCCTTCTAACCCTCGAATCATGTTCTTCAACCCCGGTGCGGAAAGAAGCCCCTCCGTATTACTTTAATGCGTCGACGATCGCACATAGCAACAGCACTGCTGCTTCTGTTCTGATACAACAGTTTTGCGAGTAAAGACCTGCTCACCTTGTCCAAACGCATGTTGACAGACTGCAACTTAAATACACGCTGATGCTGTGATTCTATGCCACATTAACGTATCGGCACTGGCGACAAACGGTAAGTCATGAGATTAACTCTACTAACGACGCTAATCCTGCAGCACACCGTTTGAACATCAATGTTATGAAGTTGGATACTCGGACGGTAAATAGTTTACCGTCCACACTGATTCTCGGGGCGAAAGTTTAATTGTATCCACTTTGTACATATCGTCCATTTCTTTAGAAGTAAACGTATCCATAGTGTGGCGTACCACTGTTAACGTACAACGAAAACTGCCGGGAAACGAACCAGAGACCAAACCAAGCAGGACTTAATACAAGCATGAGGGAAACACCGGCCGCTGTGGCCGAGCGGTTCTGGGCGCTTCAATCATGAACTATGCTGCTGCTACGGTCGCAGGTCCGAATCCTGCCTCGGGCATGGATGTGTGTGATGTCCTTAGGTTAGTTAGGTTTAAGTAGTTATAAGTCTAGGGGACTGATGACCTCAGATGTTAAGTCCCATAGTGCTTTGGGCCATTTGACCATTTTGAGGGCGACGAGTAAATGCATGGCTATTCATTTGACTATTAACACAATTTACATAATTCTTCTGGCCTCTTCATTTCGGGAAAGGACAATGCTTCAATCGTACTGGAGATGTTTGTTTTTAAAATATTTACAAGTTTCTCAATTCTGTTTCAATATTTTCCTTTCGTCTCTCATCCTTCTTTTCGTCGTGATATTACATCACCGTTGTTATGGTTGAATGAATTCACAGGCAATCGCTTAGAAGTATTTTTCCGCTTAAAAACGAAGCACACGGAACACATTGTTCGATGTCAATGTAACTTCGTAAACACCACCGGGAATGTGTAAATGAGTTGCAACTATTTGTGACAGATAGAGCGGCCACTGGAGTACATTACACCTCCGGTAATCCATCAGAGAATGTGGGACTGCAGCCGAACATGTAGTACTTGAATAATGATAACAAAACCATCGGCTGTACTTGAATCTCACTTCGTTTATTCTTTTTAACACATGCTGCAAGTTTCGACACATGTGGTGTCATCTTCAGGCCCCGATGACTTTGAGCATGCTGTGCTTGTTATTGCCACGGAAGGTATGGAATCCAGTTACTTTTGGCCCGCTTTCATACGACTCTGTTCATTGCACATGATAACGATTGTGCGTGACAGGTTACGTCTGGGGCCTGAAGATGACAGCATGTGCTGTCGAAACTGGTAGCATGTTTCAAAAAGAATAAACAACACAAGATTCAAGTACAGCCGCTGGTTTCTTATGATTATTCAAGGGATACGTTAGTGTCGTTTGTGTTTGGTGTGTAGTGAACAACTTCATATGTTGAGTGATTACCATCAAGGATACTGAGGTGCCGCATACTGGTGTGACAGCATTATGAGCACATGACAGAATTGAAGGACCACTGTGGGTGTCCATTTGGCCGATTGATCGAATCATGTTGTATCCACATTTGTGGAGAATTCAGATGTTACAGGGTCCCTCTATGTGAGCAAGGGAAGGGAGGGGAAGGCAAACTGGTCATCAGCGTTCCAGTCTACTACGTCTGACACCGAGCACAGAACAAGTAATGGAGTCCCTGCAAGTCTCTCTGTCACCAGCAGCAGCCAGAGTACAGGGTTATCGTCCCAGGATTACTGTACTGTAAACACCCATAACACAAACTGAGGAGTTTAGAGTAGATCCATAACCGGTAAACATGGACTGCTGTTGAATTATATCGCATTGTATTCAACGATGGATCAAGGTTCTGCACTACTCAAGACGAGCATCACCGTGGAAAATGGCGGATGCTACAGTGCCTCTATGTTGGACTGCAAGGGAGCGATTGGGCAGGCTTATTCGTCATCAGCGTCTAGTCTGCCATGTCTGGCACCAAGCACATAACAACGGAGAGGACCCACTCTTCCAGTGGTATTACTCCTGGTGTCATGCCGTAGGGAGCCGTCGGGTACGGTTTCAAGTCACGACTGGTAGGCAACTAATGGCACGATACATCACGAACATCCTGCGACCTAATGTGTTAACCCACACCCTAATACCATTTTTCAACAGGACAACGCTCGTCCATACATACCACTTTTTCCTATGACCTGTCTGTATGAAGAGGTGCTCCCTTGACAAGCAAGACCCCAAGATTAGTTTTGTGCTAAAGGAACATGTGGGGGTTCATCTCGGACATCAGCTTCGTTCCAGTCCAGTATATCAAGGAACATTTACAATATATGTGGGCAGCTTGCCTCAGGAGATGATATAACAACTTTATTACACCACTCCCAATCGAATCGGTGCCTGCATCTAGGCCACAAGGGGTGAGACACCACACTGACAAGTGGTCTCATACAGCAAGGTTTCTTGTACTCACTGAAATACATCACATACACGGTGAACTCGTTAATTTTCATTTCGTATTTCCCTCTCCATCTGGGTGCTTCAGTTTTTTGTCAGGCAATGTAGTTTAATGTAGCACTTGCCACTTGCATGATCAGTTGTATCAGAAAATGGCTAGCCATGAGCAACTTAACTGGACACCCTGTGGCACCATCTTTCGTTGAGATGACAGCGACGCTGCGTGCTATAGGCTCCATGAGACATCGAAAGCATTAGAATAAATAATTGGTAAAAGCCACTCAAACATCACCCACAATTCAGAGAGATCGATCATTGCTGCCCCTAAACGCGAGATGCTCATTGGAAGCATCCCAGTTTTGGTTACTTGGGTTGAGGTCATGTGAGCAGGGCAGCCACACTTGCACCCTCGTAACGTTGGTGATGGCTTGGCAGTCTCTGGGCAATTTATGTACAGATGTTTTCAGTGGGTGGGAACTGTGAGGAGCATGCTGGCCAGGGCATCAGTCGAACACCCTCTGTATCCAGATACGTCATGACACCACAGGCAATATATGGTATTGTGTTATCTTGTTGAAAGACAACGTCACAGAAGCCTTGAAGCTAGGACACAGCCACTGACCTTAAAAGTAAGAAATGTAATGGCGGCCATCAAAATTACAGGCTACGTGAAACAGTGGTGATCGTGTTGTTTACCCAATGGCTGCCGTTATCGTCTCTCCAGATACTGTACCCATATGACGACACCGATCTCACAACATTCTTTATAGTAGGAGCCTCACAGATATCATGTACACCGAACCGGATTTCGCTTTAAAAGATTGCTCTGTCCATTGTTATTGCTGGTTGCAGCACTGCAGTCTCGTCTCTTACAGCTCGCGCGGCCAAGAGAAGCTGCATGCGTGTTGCTGATTACGGCCCTCCTCAACCCACTGTTTCCAATTCGCATGACAGTTATGGTATATCAAGCAACTCGAGAAGGAATATCAGTGAACAATAAACCTAAGTACCGAAAGCCACGAGGCTACCGCTGTCGAATTCCGACATAATACGATCTCACACAAACAATGCATAAGCAAATCCAATTTCTAAATGAGAAGCGTGCAGTGTAATCTTTACTTACGTACATGATGTAGACGTTGCATTTACTACGTAATTTAGTGGTTAGCACACTGGACTCGCATTCGGAAGGACGACGGTTCAATCCCGCGTCCGGCCATCCCGATTTAGGTTTTCCTTGATTTCCCTAAATCGCTCCATGCAAATGCCGGGATGGTTCCTTTGAACGGGCACGGCCGACTTCCTTCCCCATCCTTCCCTAATCCTATTAGACCGATAACCTTACTGTTTGGTCTCTTCTCTCAAACAACCAATCAAGCAACCAACTACGTAATTTCCTCTGAAATCCTAACCATTTGCATATCCAGCAATGAATACACTTCATGCCAGTTGGACATTTCTTGCTTGTAGCCTTCACGGAGTTACAATTTTAATGAACAGCTCTGTACAATTGATATAATTTGAGAGCGACGTGTTGATGCAATGTCGCGCACAAGATACAGGTCGCCTACACGGATCTGCATGTGAACAGACGGATGCTTATGATCGGTCGGTAAGTTTGTAACACAAGAACTCAGTGACACGTATAGGCTATACGTGATAGTTAATTTTGCAACCGAATGTTTACCTTAACTTTGTAACAGATTCCATTTTTCACGAGAATGTATAGGGTCCGATGTACTTCGTTGATCAGGTTAACTTATTTATGATAAGCCAAAATTTTATGATAACTGCCCGCCGCGACGTTGCATGCCGCCTGGTGGCGTTGCACGTAAGTGACGCAGTAACAAGAGTATCTACGCGGAGCAGACAAGAACAGGGGATCACCCTAGCAAAGATATGAGCTGAAAATGGGGAAATCCATTGAGATAAGCGACTTTGACAAAGGGCAGATTATTATTACGCTGAGCCTGTGAACGAGTAACTCGAAAACAGCGAAGCTGGTCGATTCTTCACGTGCTACTGTCGTGAGCATCTACGAAAAGAGGTGGAAGGGCAGCTGGTGGAATGGTCACATGCTACTATCATGAGCATCTACGGAAAGAGGTGTAAGGGCATTGAAACTACCACAAGGCACTAAATGTTTGGACGGCCGCGACTCTTCACAGAACGTTGTCTCCTCTGCAAAGTAGGATAAATGGTGATCTGTGACATCTCTCCCAAAGGGATACAATGCTCGTACAGGCGCAGGTGTTTTGGAGCACACCGTTCATCATACACTGTTGAACTTGGAGCTCCGCAGCCGACCACTTCTACGTGTTCAAATGCAGACTCAACGACATCTTCAGGTTCGATGGCAGTGGGCACAGGACCATCGGTATTCGACCGTCGATCAATGGAAACGTGTAGGCTTCATTGGGTGAGTCACATTTTTCCTACATTAGGAAACGTCGTCATCATGGTGAACGCCAGCTTGAAAAATGCAGCCCACCACAAATGCAGGCTGGTGGAAGCTGTCTTATGCTGCGGGAGTCATTTTATTGCTGTGGCATGGGCCTGTGGTAGTAATAGAAGACACGCTGACAGCTACGAACCACCTGCATCCCTTCATTCTTCGCTGACGGCAATGTCATCTTTCAGCGGTATAATTGTGCATGTTTCGGAGCCAGATCCGTGTTACGGTGGTTTCGGAAACAGTATGGTATACTCACGTTGATGTGTGTGCAACCAAATTCGCCTAATGTAAATCATAAGGAACCCATCTGGGTTGCTATTGGGCGTCATCAAGGCGTACGCGAATCAGCGGCCCGTTGTTTACGCGATGACTCGTGCGTAAACATACCTCCACAAAATTACCAACAAACTGTCTGATCCCTATATGCAGAGTCACTGATGCATTTCGTTCCGAAGACCGACAAACAAGCTATTAAGTATGTGATCATAATGTTTCGGCTCATCAGTGTATGTTGATAGGAAATCTCGTGCAAAAATACGTAGGCAAAGCTGAGAGGGGTGAGTCCCTATGTAGTAGAAGCACGGTAAGGCACCAAAGAAAAAAGCGGAATTCCCTACTTTTATGCGCGCTCTCCAGAGGAAGCTAGGCAGCTAGACATGTTAGCAGAGGTCAAACTGACTCTGATACTTGTTATTTGCGTGTCAAAAGTATGAAACAGCCACACCACAAGCTTCTGCGCCACTTTATCAAGTGCTGTGCTCTTCAGTCCACAGACCTATTTCACGCAGCTCTCCATGCTAGTATATCCTGGGTTGCGCTCTTGATCTCTGCTTGACTACTGTAACCCACATTCATTTGATACTGCTTCCCGAACTCACAACCAAAGTGTCACCTTTCAACCCAAACTAGACCTCGAGTTACGCTACATATCAGTATGTAACGTCATCCAAGACTTCCTATACACATTCGTTTTCTGAGGAGCTGACAACCTTCCAGCCTACACTAGTGAGCCGTGGTAGAGTATTGATACCTGCTCCTCTAGCGTAATATCTGTGACCCACTGCGTGATAAATGCGGCTCGGGCGTCCCGCTATGGACCAGCGTCTTATTGTTTTATGGGAATGAAAACTCGCACATGACCTACAGCAGGAAGTTGGGTGAATGTCTACTACCGTAATGCGATCTGTGGGCGACACTTTACTCGCTGCTGAGGGACTGGCTTCGGCAGTTGTGTTCGCTTGGAATATCGAGGCGGACGTTTTGACCATTAATAATGCCGTCACGCTGTTGGAAACGGCTGTTTGCTTCCTACTCGGACAGCGGAGAGTCGCGGTTTTGTAATCCGAGTTCCTGAATACTCTGCCTTGCCTGGTGGACAGGGGGCATCTGGGGGTTTTAATTTCATACAGGAACAACATGAAAACTACGCTGAAGGTCTGCTTTACAGCCATCAGGTGCTGGGAACGGGAGTTTTGGAAACTTCCTGTATTCTGCCGTAAGGTTCCGCCATCCTTGTTATCGGCAAACATTGTTCTGTAGTATTGTGCAGTCTCAACCTATATGGGCGCGTTGGTTACGCTTCTTTCTTGTAACAAGCAAGTGGGTCACTTCTTGTTCAAATTTTACAAAGTTCTGCTTGACATTTGGTGCAGAGTAGGATGGCGAGCGGATGTGGTTCGTATGTAGTCTACCATATTTCAGTTTACATTATACACACATCAAAAAACGTTCTGCATGAACCCGGTTCCCAGAACTCCTGAAGATAGACTGTTCAGAGATGTCACTAAACCCGTCCAAACATGTGAACAACAATGGATGAGCAGCGCCTATTAGACGAAGGCGTGTCCGACAGCCAATTAGTTCCAGTCATTCCACCAGGGTCCGCCCCCGGTAGCTGAGTGGTCAGCGTGACGGAATATCAATCCTAAGGGCCCGGGTTCGATTCCCGGCTGGGGCGGAGATTTTCTCCGCTCAGGGACTGGGTGTTGTCCTAATCATCATCATTTCATTCCCATCGACGCCCAAGTCGCCGAAGTGGCGTCAAATCGAAAGACTTGCACTAGGCGACCGGTCTACCCGACGGGAGGCCCTCGTCACACGACATTATTATTATTCCGCCAGGTATGTATGGTCGTGCAACATGCAATGTATGGTTTATTGCTAAGGGCGGAAATGGTTTATGTTGATCTCTGTTCCAATTTTCCGTACTGCTTCCGAAACTCTCGAAGACGAGCTGATGCAAAACATTTTTTGATGATTCGATATCAGAGACATTCACTAAATTCCTGTTAATAACGCACATCAATGTAACACAATCCATATACAGCTCTGTGTCATATAACTAAACAAGAAGACGGTGGAGACCAACATGTCACCTTAAGCAATCTGCAGCAGATCGCATCACGCATTTATGTTACTCGGACAACACAGCTGCTTCTCTCACCTTTATCTACTGTGCTGTATCTAAAAACGGAAAAGAGGAAGTCAAGGTTATGGAGCTGGTATCGTGAGTGAAAGCGACGACCCTGGCGCAGACTGCTGGCAATTTTCCGCCCAAGCTGCGAGACACACCATTCCGTCCCCTGCGGAGGGCGAAAACTAGATGCCCCGGCCCGGTTACGCTGCTATCGACCTGAGAGCGACGTCAGGACGATAAATGGGAAGCCTTTTGCCTGTGCGTCTCGACTTCGCCGCGGCAGTCAGAGAGAGCGAAACTCGGTGCAGTGACACGAGCGCAAAGGCTGCTGCACCACGCTCCACCTGTTGCTTACCCAGCTTCTGACCAGCCTTGTCTGCCTCATAATATGCGCGCTCGCTGTCACAAAGGGAGGGAGAAATCAAAATAACGAGGTCGACGTACCGACGACAAGGTCACTGGAGACGAAGCATAAACTCAGGTTTGCACAGATTGGTTTAGTGGTGCTGTGGTGCTGTGTTTGAAGGAGCCTTCCATGCTTCTGTCTAGAGTAATTTAGATAAAGTAACAGAAACCGTAAATATGCATGACCGATCGGGGCCACCTGCTGAATGTGAGGCCAGTGGCTAGTGTGTTGGAGTGATTCATCAAATTTGGTTCAAATGGCTCTGAGCACTATGGGACTTAACTACTGTGGTCATCAGTCCCCTAGAACTTAGAACTACTTAAACCTAACTAACCTAAGGACATCACACACATCCATGCCCGAAGCAGGATTCGAACCTGCGACCGTAGCAGTCGCGCGGTTCTGGACTGTGCGCCTAGAACCGCTAGACCACCGCGGCCGGCAGTGATTCATCGCGAAAATAAGTGCTCTCTGAACTTCCCCATGGTTCGGTCCTTGGTCCATCGCTTTTCTCGTTGTACATTAATTATATATCAACTGTGCTTCACTCTTTTAATTAACACTTATCGCTGATAACCTATTTTAGCGAAGTGCCAGTCCTGCTGCTGTATTAGCTTTGAATGACAATCAGCGTTCAGTATCACCGGTGGAACAAAATCCAGGTCTTAAGCTAAGTACTCAGAGCTCATGTGTTATCCTCTTTCTTTTATGAGTCATCGGTCTTCTGAATGGTAAGATGCGGCCCGCCATGAATATCTCTCCTGTGCCTACCTCTTCATTTCAGAGTACAACTTGGAACCTATGAGCTCAATTATCTGCTGGATGTATTCCAATCTCTGTCTTTCTCTACAGTTTTTACCCTCTACAGCTCTCCATAGTACGATGGACGTCATTCCCTCATGTCTTGACAGGTGTCCTATCATCCTGTCCTTCTCCTTGTCAATGTTTTCTATATATTGCTTTCTCCCTGATTCAGCGAAGAACCTTCTTACCTTATCAGTCCATCTTATTTTCAACATTAGTCTGTACCAACACATCTCTAATGCTTCGATTCTCTTCTGATCTTGTTTTTCCCACAGTCCACGTTTCACTACCACACAATGATGTGCGTAGAAATTTCTTCCTCAATTTAAGGTCTATATCTGATACTAGTAGACTTCTCTCGGCCAGGAATACTCTTTTAGTCTGTACTAGTCTGCTCTTGACGTCCTTCTTCCTCCATCCGTCATTGGTAATTTTACTGCCTATGTAGCTGAATTCCTTAACTTCATCTACTTCGCGATCATCAATCTCGATGTCACGCTTCTGGCTGTTCTGATTTCTTCTACTTCTCTTTACTTTCGTCTTTCTTCGATTTACACCTATTCTATATTCTTTATTCATTAGACCGTTCATTCCATTCAGTAGATAATGTAATTCTTCTTCACTTTCACTCAGAATAGCAACGTCATCAGCGAATCGTATCATTGATATCCTTTCACCTTGAATTTTAATACCACTCCTGAGCCTTTTTTAGTTGCATCATTGCTTCTTGGATGTACAGACTGAACAATAAGGCCGCCGCGGTGGTGTAGCGGTTCTAGGCGCGCAGTCGGGAACCGCGCAGGTTCGAATCCTGCTTCGGGCATGGATGTGTGTGATGTCCTTAGGTTAGTTAGGTTTAAGTAGTTCTAAGTTCCAGGGGACTGATGACCACAGTAGTTAAGTCCCATAGTGCTCAGAGCCATTTGAACCATTTTTTTTCAACAGCAGGGGCGAAAGACTACATCCCTATCTTACACCATATTTAATCCGAACACGTAGTTCTTGGTCGTCCACTCTGACCTCAGTTGTTAACTCCCATAGTGCTTAGACCCATCCACTCTTATTATTCCCTGTTGGCTCTTGCATATATTGTATATAACCAATCTCTCCCTATAGCTTAACCTATTTTTCTGAAAATTTCTAACATTTTACATTGTCGAACGTTCTTTCCAAGTCGTCAAATCCTATGAACCTGTCTGGAATTTTTTTTTTTTTTAGTCTTGCTTCCATTATCAACTGCAACGTCAGAATTGCCTCTCTTACGCCTATACTTTCCCTAAAGCCAAACTTATCGTCATATAACACATCCTCATATCACAGCGAAAGGTTATGTCCCCCCAATATTTCCTAATGTTCTCCAACTAGCGTTTCAAACAACGAGTAAAGGATCCGGGCATAGTGACGGATGAGGATCAAAATTAGGAAGAACAAACTGTTGCAGCACACCACGTGATTTAAACTGACAAAGCAAAACATTATATCCAACCGCTAAACAGCGCACTGGTCCTCATTTGGAACGCAATGCGGCAGCATTTCTACACAGCACAGGTCACGAGATTCCCGAAAATTACGTGCCGGTGGTTTGTGGGAGCAGATATGGCTCCCGATAGTGTACAAGATGTGTTCCATCGGGTCAGATCAGGCGAATTTGGTGGCAAAGACACACAAACATGAATGTTTCCACTGATCTACGACCTCAGCTCTGTGATACTGTGCTCACGGGAATCGTAATTGCCGATGGTATTGGCTCCACATGGGAACGCATAGCGGTCGTCTGTTGCAGAGATGTTCGACAACGTGCTCCGAAACATTTATGACCGCACTCGCATTACACGAGGTCTGTTCAAAAAAATTCCGAAACGTTCGCAACTTCGCGCCAATGGCGTGATGGAGCAAAATGCTGTTGACATCCATCCATGCAAACGCCTGTGTTTAATGTGTAACTTCCGGAAGTTTCTTTGTATGTCGATTAGTTATTGTTCAGCGCTGTAATGAGTAGAACGTTGTGTCGCACAGTGTGGGAATTTCGAGATTGCAGAGTTAGAGGAGTAACGTGTCTGCATTAAATTCTGCGTGAAATTGAAGATAACTTTTACAGAGACATGCCAAATGAAGCAAGCAGCTTACGGTGATGTTTGCTTAAACAGTACTCGGTGTTACGAATGGTTCACAGGGTTTAAAGACGACCGGACGGAAGTTAAAATTGACCCTCGTTCCGCACTCCCTTCGACATATATCGACAATGCTTCTGTCAGGAACGTCAACGAAATAGTGTGCGTTAATCGAAGACGATTATCTGAGAGATAGCAAAAGAATGTAAGATTTCAGATGGATCGTGTCACGAAATCCTGACGCGGCATCTTGGAATGCATCATGTTCCCGCCAAGTTCGTCCCACGACTCATGAGTCAGGACCAGAAATACCTTCGCCCTGCGATCTGTGAAGAGTTTCTGGATTGCGCAGATGAGAACGAGATGCTCCTTAAGAAAATCATAAGTGGTGGTGAGACGGGGGTCAACGGTTATGACGTTGAGATTGAGGTCCAATCCTCAAAATGGGTCGGGAAAGCTTCTTGAAGAACAAAGAAAGCCCATCACGTCAGATCAAATCTCAAAGCAATGCTGACATTTTTCTTTGACTTTGGAGGATTAGTTCATCACGAATTCGTGCCACAGGGACTAACGGTTAATCGATGGTGCTGTCGGGACGGGTTGTGACCTCTGCGAGAAAGTTTGAAAAGGAAGCGGCCTGAAATTACGAGGGCTATCCACAAAGTGCACAACGTTTTGGAATGAAAAATAAATAAAGTATTGGAAATTTTTTTATTATATACCGATGAAAGCCACACTTAAATACTATTTTTCTACATAGTTGCCATTTCAATTAAGGCACTCATCGTAGCGATGGACGAGCTTGGATATTCCTTCGTCGTATAATTCGGCTGCCTCCGCCTTCAACCACTTGATTACCTCTTCTCTTGGGACAGAAAAGGTGCGATTTTTCTGGATTTCCTGGAAAGAGGCACTACAATAAACTCTCAAAGATATTGCCAAACTATGCACAACCTCAGAAGAGCAATACAAAACAAGCGCAGGGGAAAGTTGGGCTCAAAGATCTTACTGATTCACGACATCGCCCGGGCCCAATGGCGAATGTCACTCGTGCAGTTCTCGAATCTTTTAAGTGAGAGTTGTTTCCTCATCCACCGTACAGTCCCGACCTGGCACTGAGCGACTTCCACTTATTCCCAGCAATGAAGAAGTGGTTGGCTATGCAGCGTTTTGATGACGACGCACAGCTTCAAGAAGAGCTAACCACGTTGTTGAAGCCGCAGGCGGCCGAATTTTACGACGAAGGAATTTTCAAGCTCGTCCATCGCTACGATAAGTGCCTTAATTTAAATTTCAACCATGTAGAAAAGCTGTATTTAAGTGTGGCTTTCATCTGTATATAATTTTAAAAAATCTCCAACACTTTATTTATTTTTAATTCCAAAACGTAATGTACTTTGTGGTTAGCCCTCGTATATGAATGTGTGGTGTCTGATCGTTCAGACATGCCCTATAGAAGAGATACCACGCGTTCATATAATTAAACCTAGCTGGGCAACGAAACCACCTTCTTCTGTGCGGATGCACTAATCGTCCGACCTCGTGTGGGAATCTCAGGGTGTGAACATCGAGAAAATGGTCAGGGGCTACGGATAGGTGGCTCTCGATGGGAAAGTGGATCAGCCCTGAGGCGTGCCAAGATAACCCGCGCAGTTACAGTAACGCTGTGTAGTAGATGACGCATTGGTTGACGCACCTGCCTAGTAAGCAGGAGATCCCGGGTTTGAAACCCGGCCCGTACACATTTTCACTGGTCGTCACTGCTTCCGCGTGTTGTCCCGATGCAGCTGACAGTAGTGATCCCCTCCCTTTCTTTTCCTTTCTCCCCCTGTTAAGCATTTTCTGCGGCACCGAGATATTTGTCAAAGTAGTCGCAGCTAGTCTACCACAAGTGTAAATACATAAATGTTTATCCTCCAACTTCGCTCGGTATAATCCAGCTGGAAAGGTACCTGTCAGTAGAGGTGCAAAAAAACTAAGTATACATAATTTTTTACTATTGATAGGACGGAAAAAGAAATACCTTTACTGTGTGACAGAAGCACCGTAAGGTACCGTCTCTCCTCTAGGGGGCACTGAATATTTTGACAGTAGTGATGTTCAAATTGAGATGTGTGAATATTCTTTCAAAAATGTTGCTGAAATGGCGTCTGTTCCCCATTAATGCGGAAGTGGTATCTGTGTATTAACGACAGTCTAACGAACTCAGAACAACCAGGTGCTCACAAATAAAAGCTGTAGTTTCAGCCACACCGACAACCAGCTCTCCTGGAATGTCTATCGGTGTTGCGTATACAACCTGATTATCGCCTCTCACAGAAAAGTAATCATAGCTCAGTAACATTTATAAAACATCATTCGTCACACGGCAGTCTGAATACCGTATCCGAGCTTAGCTAGCGTCATAGAACCCTACTGAAAACAAATTGTTCGTGTCCTCTAAAACTTTGAAATTTTGTATAAGCTTATTTTTACACTCTATCGGACACCTTACAGCCATGATGAACGTACAACCACTACGACAGCTGCTTTGAGATTTTTCTTTTCTTTTACGTTTTAAGATTTATTACCTGTAGGTTAGAACAAGATGCTTCGGGAACTCAAATGCGAATCCCTGGAGGGAAGGTGACGTTCTTTCCTTTTCGAGAACCGGAATTTAAGGCTGACTGCCGAACAGTTCTGCTACCGCCAACATACATCACGGGTAAGGACCACGAAGATACGATACGAGTAATCAGGGGTCATACGGAGGCGTACAGGCAATCGTTTTTCCCTTGCTATATTTGCGAGTGGAACAGGAAGGAAATGGCAAGTACGTTACAGGGTACATTCCGCCACTCATAGTACAGTGGTTTGCGGAGTACATACGTAGACGTAGGTTTCATTTTGTAACACTTTTATGCCGATGTCTTTAACCATATATTATTGTATTACACTTGCTTTTATCTTTATGTAAATTTATATGTACACGATCTATGAATTAATTCGTTTATTTTGCTGTATATTCAATTGTATATATTATGTAAATATCGCTGAGTAATCTATAGGGGAGTGTTAGGGAAACGTTAGGTTTCTGTTAACAAATAAGTATCGTTGGAGTAGCGGCGTCTCTGGACGCGGGAGGATGTTACCTCGGAGCGCCCGCTACACATAGAGAGAACTCTGGCGTGAAACTTGGTGAAGTGCGGGCGCATGGATGGCTTGCACTGTACTGGAGGAGTGATTGTTTAGGTGCACGTGGCAAGTGATGAGCGTGGGCGGTGGAATTATTGGCTGCAGCAACATCAAGAACCCGCCACGCCAATATCATTGCCAATAACTCCGGTGCTCGCAAATTATCGTGGAAAGGAGCCAGCAGCAGTATCGTCGTCAGAAACTTCGTTACGGCGAGAACGGACTGAAGTAAGATTGCTGCATCACAGCTTATTGCCAACTAGTCTTGTAACGGCATTACTCAGGTTTGTGGTGTTTTGCGAGTGAATAATTACCGCAGTTTAATCAAAACTGTTTACCAGCGATTCTCCTAAAATCATTCACCAAGTAGGTTCCTGTCGTGTCCTATTGTTACAATAATCCAAGTACCGTTTATGAAAAATGAAAATTGCAGTGCCACTTAATTTTGCTTATGAACTAAATGATTCAGTCAGATTAAAGATTTGAACTTAAAGCATTCAGTAATCTCAGTCTCACTAACTTTAAATTGGAACTTTAATCTGAGACGAGCTATTGTTGCAAATAGTAAATCAACTAATAAAATTAAAATGATTTCTGGCACTATGAACAAAAGCACTAACTAGAATTAATGAGTGAGTGCAAATATCAGTGATTATTGTAATTTGTTGTTAGTGAAGTTCTGGATCATATTTTGACTTGCAGTCGTGCTAACGTATAATAATTACCTTCTGATACAGTAATTATCAATTTCTACTTCCCTGTTCAGAAGTCAATAGAGTTTCTTTTAATAATTTTTTGCCATTTTCCAAAATTCATATGAAAATAGTAGACGTTATTGTGAGGTAGCGTCATTGTCACTTACAACAGTAAGTAACCATTAATCCAAGTGTTATTTTGTAAGTTTTCAAAATTTCAGCTGTATTAATTAATGATATTTCGAGTGCAAACTATTTTCTTTCTCGCTTTATTGCGTAAACATTTCAATTGTTTTTGCTAACGTGAGTGCAGCCCTCTGTTGCCGCACGTGTTCGAGTAATTCTTGATATTGACTGTTCGGCTCATTAATTCACCTACCGAACAGAAATTTTGCCCAATTGGGCTGGTGACCGTATTTCTTTTAGCTATAATTATTTCAGCAACTCTTATTATTTTGTTCCGATCCACGTGTTACCCCTTCTCGTTGGCACAGTACGTGAATGACAGCACAAACCTTTCGAAAAACAATACTAAATTTTACAGTAATTAAGTAAGCGGAATAAGTTGTCCTAGAAGTTATCTTGTTATTAACCTCTCCCTCATTTATGGACTTTGTATTGAATCTTTGGAAAGATAGCCTTTTCAAAATTTTATTCCAGTTGTTTAGGAACATGCTTGCACGGTCATATATTTTTAACATTGTCGATAGAAGGGAAGGGGGGCGTTACAATTTTCCTGAGCAGAAGGAGCTGTGTATATACATTCTTTGACCTTGTACTGTACGACAATGACACTAAGACAATTCTTCTGCTGTGTATACAAGCGGTCCCTAGCTCAAAGGCTATCCGAAACACTTGACCCAACCTTTTTTATTACCAATACAACCCGAGGTACAAGCACCGTAAAGTCCCACTTTTACGGGCGGCCTTTTGGAACATCCTAGGTGTGCATGCTGTCGCATACTAAGCGTTTCAGGCCGCCCCACTTGTCGAGCAGCTGCCATGGTCACGAGTGACCACAGCGCTCATGCGCGTATTGGCCCCCTCCATCCACAACCTACAGGCAGTGACGTGGCCACTGATCGATCCATCAGTCTATTGAGGAGCTGGCAGTAACCAGCCACGGGTCAGCAAGCCTCACACGCGCTCCTGGAAAACCGCTAGAATTTCGGAGTGGACAGGCAGCGGCGAGTAGCTCCGCATCTACAGCCCGCCTCTGCTCTGTTCGGCCCGGCCTACATTCGCTGTAGGCGGCCGTTCGCCGGCTTAAGGCCCAATGTAAATGAGCGCCAGCAAATCCTCAGGGAGTTAATCAAAGCCGGAGTCTGACAGCGACACCCTCCCTCCCCCTTTGCCTTCAGACGGAGCGCTGAAAAAGCCCGCCCACCTCCTCCTGTCCCAAATTCGCGAGGAATATAACTCGAGGCCTTGCTACTAGTAGCTCGTAACGCTTATGACAGTCTATATAACTTCCACCTCTCGTCGGTTCTTAACGTACCCCAGCTACAAAGGGCTTGCGAGGTCCTTCTCCTCCTCATGTAGCTCCATTAGACGTCATCAATTTCTTATCGACAAATGTGCGGCTGCGGATATTGGCAATAATAATATCGCCGTTAGAAGTAAAAGGACAGTGTCTGTGTTACGATTATCATATTTTTGCATTACATACGATCGATAGTAATATTATTGCCGTCTTAAGTAACTGCTATTTACCAATTCACCTTCAGTGTGCAATGTCCTGGAAGGGCTAGATGTTTTGATAACATCTGCAGGGGTTTAGGCGACATGCTTACAGTTTCGTACAATTACACTGAAGAGGCAAAGAAACTAGTACACCTGAATAATATCGTACAGAGCCCCCGCGAGCACGCAGAAATGTGCCGCAACATGACGTGGCATGGATTCGACTAATGTCTGAAGTAATGCTGGAGGGGACTGACACCATGAATCCTGCAGGGGTGTCCATAAATCCGTAAGAATACGGGAGGGTGGAGATCTCTTCTGAACAGCACGTTGCAAGGCATCTCAGATATGCTCAATAATGTTTATGTGTGGGGAGTTTGGCCGCCAGAGGAAGTGTTTTAACTCAGAAGAGTGTTGCTGGAGCCACTCTATAGCATTTCTGGACGTGTACACACGGCCCACACCATTACAGAGCCTTTACCAGCTGGCAGTTATAAGAGTTGAGGGGCATGAAAGGGAAGCAGAGATTGGGAAGGGAGTGAGACAGGGTTGTAGCCCCTCCCCAATGTTATTCAATCTGTATGTTGAGCAAGCAGTAAAGGAAACAAAAGAAAAATTCGGAGTAGGTGTTAAAGTCCATGGAGAAGAAATAAAAATTTTGAGGTTCGCCGATGACATTGTAATTCTGTCAGAGACAGCAAAGGACTTAGAAGAGCGGTTGATCGAATTGGACATTGTCTTGAAAGGAGGATATAAGATGACCATCAACAAAAGCAAACCAAGGATAATGGAATGTAGTTGAATTAAGTCGAGTGATGCTGAGGATATTAGATTGGGAAATGAGACACTTAAAGTAGTAAAGGAGTTTTGCTATTTGGGGATCAAATTAACTGATGATGGTCGAAGTAGAGAGGATATAAAACGTAGACTGGCAATGACAAGGAAAGCGTTTCTGAAGAACAGAAATTTGTTAACATCGAGTATAGATTTAAGTGTCAGGAAGTCGTTTCTGAGAGTATTTGTATGGAGTGTAGCCATGTATGGAAGTGAAACATGGACGATACATAGTTTGGACAAGAAGAGAATAGAAGCTTTCGAAGTGTGGTACTACATAAGAATGCTGTAGATTAGATGGGTAGATCACATAACTAATCAGGATCTATTGAATAGAATTGAGGAAAAGAAGAGTTAGTGGCACAACTTGAGAAGAAGAAGGGACCGGTTGGTATGGCATGTTCTGAGGCATCAAGGGATCACAAATTTAGAATTGGAGGGCAGCGTGGAGGGCAAAATTCGTAGAGGGAGACCAAGAGATGAATACACTAAGCAGATTCAGAGGTATGTAGGTTGTGGTAAGTACTGGGAGATGAAGAAGCTTGCACAGGATAGAGTAGAATGTACCATGGAGAGCTGCATCAAACCAGTCTCAGGACTGAAGACCACAACAACAACACCAGTTTGAACAGTCCCTTGTTGACATGCAGGATCCATGGATTCATGAGGTTGTCTCGATATCCGTACACGTCCACCCGCTCATTTGAAACGAGACTCGTCCGACCAGGCCACAAGTTTTCAGTCATCAACAGTCCAGTGTCGGTGTTGACAGGCCCAAGCGAGGCGCAAAGCTTTGTGTCGTGCATTCATCAAGGGTACATGAGTGGCCTTCGGCTCCGAAAGCGAATATCGATGATGTTTCATTGAATTGTCCACACGCTGACACTTTCTGATGGCCCAACACTGAAATCGGCAGCAATTTGCGGAAGGGTTGCACTTACGTCACGTTGAACGATTCTCTTCTGTCGTCGTTGGTCCCGTTGTTGCAGGATCCTTTTCCGGCTGCAGCGATGTCGGAGATTTCATGTTTTACCGGGTTCCTGATACGGTACACTCGTCAAATGGTCGCACTGGTAAAACCTCTTTTCATTGCTACGTCGGAGACGTTATACCTCATCGTTCGTGCGCCGACTGCATCACGTTCAAACTCTCTTATATCTCGATAACCTGCCATCATAGCGGTAGTACTCGATCTAACAACTGCTCCATGGACTTGTTGTCCTATATAGACGTTGACGAATGCAGCGCAGTATTCTGACTGTTTACATATCTCTGTATTTGAATACGCACGTCTATACCAGTTTATTTGAAAGGAATCGATCCGTACTGACTGACGCCCCTGATTTTCAAACAGCTGTATGTCGGGCACGGTTAAGAAAAAGCGTACATTCATTTGAAGTTTTTTGTTCAAAATCATAAGTACTATCTTTCTCTGACTGATCATGTAGAAACATATGTAGTTGAGGGGATGTATTTGACAGCAGCGAAAAGAACAAGCACTCACAGCTCTTAAGATATGCACTTCAAAGACCACGCTTTCTTGACTTTTTTCTTGTTTTGGGCCATACTACCTCGGTGCAAAACATAGAAACTAAAAACCTTGCAGTAGAAGAGATTCATTTCATAGCGTCGAAGATCAAGAAGGGCTCATGTTTATTAGACTGTTTTGCTTCAAATGATCGTTCCTGTCATACCACAGAATATTTACGATTTCACCTGGGACACGCTGTACTGTTCGGGAAAACTACGTTGACACTCGGTGCAGTGGCTGATGGGAGCCACCGTAAAGATAATTTCCATTTACGGTCGCTGCCATCAGCCACTGCGCCGAGTGTATACTTGATCTGCGCTAACAGTATATAGGTTTTAAAAACTACTTACGCGAAATTTCAGAGTATTTAGAGGAAGCAAAACCGAACACATTTTTTTATGTGTACAAAAATGTTTGAGTTTCACGGTCTCTTGGTTTGAAGGTTTTGTTCAAAAAATTGTATGTGACGAATATCGCTGTTGCTGAGCACCTACGGGTTTCTTTTTGTAAGGAGTGGGGCTAAGCGTTTGGTGTGCGAGTCACCGGAAGGCACTCCAGAAGAACTAGTTATCCGTTTGGCTGGAGATACAGCCACTTTTCTTGGGAGAACCTGCGTATTTTGAGCGTGTAAGACGATCATTATTAGCAGGCTGATGCCAGTTGTAAACGGATTACACTTTCAGCAACACCTTTAAAACAATATTCATTCCACCGCAGTTTGAACAACGTCTCAGAACGTCTCTAGAGTCAAAATTACCTTGGCCCATAGCGGACGAACGGTGTATCTCTGATACAGTTGCTACAAAAAAATTGTTTCTTCTTATCCTCCACAGAACTTTCATCTTTCGCCATTGGGGAGGAGAACACAGATGGAAAGCGTGTGTAACGAAAATGTGTTGGTAGGTGTTGGTAAGAGGTGAAGACTGCTGCAGGTTATACATAAATGAAGAGCTGGATGAGACATTACTTGAGACTGAAGTGCTTGCTAACAGAAGCTCTGGACGGCCCAATTTGTGGGAGGAGATTGAGACGAAGGAGTATATATGATAGACAATATCAAGGTTGGTTGGTTGGTTGGTTTGGGGAAGGAGACCAGACAGCGTGGTCATCGGTCTCATCGGATTAGGGAAGGATGGGGAAGGAAGTCGGCCGTGCCCTTTCAGAGGAACCATCCGGGCATTTGCCTGATTTAGGGAAATCACGGAAAACCTAAATCAGGATGGCCGGACGCGGGATTGAACCGTCGTCCTCCCGAATCCGAGTCCAGTGTCTAACCACTGCGCCACCTAGTTCGGTATAAAATCAAGGGAAACGGAAATTATGCGTATCTGAACAGGGTGGGAGAAGAACTAGTGACTATGATGATGCCGCGATGACAATGGCGACGATGGTCTGTGTCTTGTCGACAGATAAGGTACCTAAAGCCCACTGATTACTGTTTTTGAGACTTTTGTGATTCTTCATCAGGGTAACGATAGATGACAAATATTTTTAATTTTCTAAACGTAGTCGAAACGAAAATAAATTACCTCAGCTTATAACCATACCCATCATATGGTTTCGAGAGAACAGCTGAGATTACCCCCACAGCTGAAGAGATTTTATGCTGTGGACACTTTTTAAAGTATATGAAATATCGATTCAGTAAAGGCTGCCTGCTGCAGCCAAATGACGTCAGTAGCTGACACAATACCGATACATGGACTTGTTTAACTAGAAAACACGAGCGCTCAGTCAACTTTCGCATATAGAGAAAGCTTGGCATGACGCATGAAGCAAACAATACTTGGCGCTTGGCAGAAGCTACCTCGTCTTCTACTCGCTATGAATCAACAAACACTTCCGTAAACCCAATGTTCTATATATGTTCGCTGTAGAGACCTCTGAATGTGATATTAAGACACCTCTTTTCCTTCATGTCAGCACCTCCGTAAAACTGCTTTTAGATGAACCTTTCCAACGAGCAGTATTCAAAAGTATTTGCGTTACGTTTGCACACTGCAGTAAGGTATTTTTTTCCCTTCCCAAACCAAAAATCGCTGATCTGTGGGTTAAATTTAGAAAACCCGCAGTGTTAAACGTTTGTATGCCTGCTGTTCATACAACATGAAAATTACTGACAATTTACAGTTAAACGTTTTCGTTTTACCAGCAGCAAAATGTCATACAACAGCATATATTCCTTGCACAACTGCGAATTATGTGCTTTTCCATACTGTATTTGCTCGAATTTCTTCCTATTTACCTCTGCCACGTGTGAAAGCTGCAGGCAGAAGTTTAACCTAACGTTTTATGAAAGCTCCAGTTAACAGCAGTACATTATCGGTTTTCAGTGACTAAAAAACACAGTAACCAAAATACAGGTTTTACTGGAGTTCTGCAGAGTCCATAATGCGAAAAATTCACTTTTTTCACCAGTGCAGAAAAATATGGATAAGCTATAGCGAAAGACGTGTAATACACAATGTGTACAAGAACCACCAGGGATTAATGACAGCCGGCCGCGGTGGTCTCGGCGCGCAGTTCGAAACCGTGCGACTGCTACGGTCGCAGGTTCGAATCCTGCCTCGGACATGGATGTGTGTGATGTCCTTAGGTTAGTTATGTTTAAGTAGTTCTAAGTTCTAGGGGACTGATGACCACGGCAGTTGAGTCGCATAGTGCTCAGAGCTATTTTTGATTAATGACACTTGAAGACCAAGGTCGAAGTGCTCAGATTAAAAATGGTGTACATCAAAGAAGCAACGACGAAAGTAAAAGAGAGGATTAAAATTCAAGGTGAAAGGATAACAATGATAAGATATGCTGATGACAGTGGGATTCTCACTGAAAGTGTAGATGAAATGCAGGATGTGTTGAATGGAACGAACAGTCTAGTAAGTGCAGAATATGAATTGATAGTAAATTGAAGGAAGACGAAGTTAATGAGAAGCTGAAGAAGTGCGAAGAGGGAGAAACTTAAAATCAGTATTGGGGCTCACGAAGCAGAGGAAGTTACGAAAATCTGGCAAACTAAGCCACGATGGACGCTGCAAGGAGGACACAGAAAGAAGACTAGCACTGGTAAAAAAGTGCATTCCTGGCCAAGAGAATTCTATGAGTATCAAAAATACATATTATTTTCAGTCTGAGAATGAACGTTTGGTGCATAGCATTTTATGGTAGTGAAACATGGCGGGTGGAAAATCCGGAACAGAGTACTACAGACGAATGTTGATAAGCCGTGCTCCAACTCGCGTTGGTACTGTTGTAGGTTTCCATCCTCCGTTCGAGGCCAGATTGTATCATTTAGTTGATATGGTTGCGGTTATTTGTATTCTTCTTGTGTTGACTGGCGCCACTTTGGTTTCGCAAGCGTTGCCTGTCCGCTAATGGCAGCAGCGGGGTAATCGATATGTAGTAACTGTGGCCCTATCTTTAGTTTGACGTCGTTGTTCTTCCGTGTCGTGTGAGTGAGCAGTTCGGTTGGGGCCGCAGGAGAAGCTAGGTGCACGCAGAGCGAGAAACGCCAGGACTGCTGGCGGCGCGCATGGATTGCCAGATCGAAGGGCTGTGGTCACGAGGGTGCACGACCTCTTCGAAACCGGATACCGGAAGTTTTAAATTGAGTGCATTTCAATTCGAATGGACAAACCCCCACCATTGTGAAATCTCGCGACTTTGGTTCGTGTTGCTGCCCATAGTGTCGCAGAGACAAAGAGCAGCGAGTGGAGTGCCTGGGGAAGGCGGATCTGATTAGCTCTGCTGGGCTTCTAATTACTATTTACTATTTTCAGCTTGTTACAACTGTTAAGTTCAACCAGCGGTATTTTGCTGCCTGGTGGCCGCTAATGGCCCAGTTACCTGCCCTGGTGGTTAGTGTATGTAACGACCGTGTACGTTTCCTCGCCTTGCCGCCGCTGTGCTAGATCGTAGTTTGGTTGGCGATTCCTTTCTTGTTCCGGGCGCTCTAACC
Source organism: Schistocerca gregaria (assembly GCF_023897955.1). NCBI lineage: Eukaryota > Metazoa > Arthropoda > Insecta > Orthoptera > Acrididae > Schistocerca > Schistocerca gregaria. The sequence goes on along the minus strand of NC_064921.1, from coordinate 128,265,789 downwards.
ACAGTATTCTGCGGACGGAGTCCAGACTGCCGGCTGCAGCTTTGGCGTATTTTTACATCTTTGCATTTGGTTTATTTGATGTCAAGTAGCCTCACCAAGATTATCATTAGTCACTGGTTAGACTGCCACTGGTCTGAGTTACCATCTTGTGGTGTGAATGAAACTGTTGGCTCACGAAAGTGTCTTTGGCCTGACGTACTCAGAGGCCGATTCCTGGAGCACCGTCCATGACTGGCACTTGTGTTTCTTTTATTGTGTTATTATTTTATTGTTGTATTACAAAGTTACCATCATTTGTCTCACCTGTTTGATGATCAGTTGCTTGTCTTTTTGAATTAACGTTTGTTGTTACATTTGCTGTTTTGCCGAATGTTGTTAAATTTTTTTTTAATAATGGCAATTCTTGGCGTTAAAGGCCTTCAGCCGTGGCTGGTTACTTGCCTTAAAATTCTAATTTCGACAACATTCGCTTGTTTTAGAAACATTATTTGCTGTGTCTGTATTTTATGTATGCCGCCGTAGTGGCCGAGCGTTTCTAGGCACTTCAGTCTGGAATAGCGCGACCACTACGGCCGCAAGTTCGAATCCTGCCTCGGGCATGAATGTGTGTGATGTCCTTAGGTTAGTTAGATTTAAGGAGTTCTAAGATCTAGAGGACTGATGACTTCAGATGTTATGTCCCATAGTGCTCAGAGGCCTTTTAACCAATTTATTTTATTTTTTGTATGTTTGTTATTTCTTTAATAATTGCCATTCTTCGCGTTTAAGTCCTTCAGTCGTGAAACAGTTCTTAAATTATTGCCATTATTTCAATTTGTTGTTGATTTTAAATAAATTTTGTCCGATTAAAAGTGAAGCCAACCGATAGTAACTGATTACGGGTCCGTCCAAAACCGTAACCGCCTCATGCCTTCCTTGAGTACCATGTTTCAGTTGACAATTGGTTAATAAGGTCCTTCGCAGAATCTGTATGGAAAGGAAGGTGTGGAAAACATCGACAAGAGAAAGGGATACGATGTTGCTACATTTGTCAAGTCATCAGGAAATAACTTCCATGGCACTATAGGGAGCTGTAGAGGGTAAAAACTGTAGAGGAAGACACGCCGTGGAACACATCCAGCAAATAATTGAAGACGTAGGTTTCAAGTGCTCTGAGACGAGAAGGTTCACACGGGAGAGATATTCGTAGCGAGCCGCATCAAACCAGTTAGAAGACTGATGACTCAGGAACAAAAAAGGATCCCATGTGTAGTGAAAGTGGAGATCAGATACTAAGGTCGAAAAACCTGGGCTTGTGTAAAAGTTCGTGGTTTGGTCCTCGTCATGCAGACGGAGTTAAGGTCGCCACCATAGTGCCAGTATTTCATGGGGATTTCATTCGCTGATCATCGCGGGTCCTTTCGAACCGGGACTCATCGCTGAAGACAATTCAATTCAATGAGAATTCAAGCCGAAGATACGTCTGGATAGCCGGCCGGAGTGACCGAGCAGTTCTAGCCGCTATAGTCTGGAATCGATCGACCACTACGGTCGCAGGTTCGAATCCTGCCTCGGGCATGAATGTGTGAGATGTCCTTAGGTTAGTTAGGTTTAAATAGGTCTAAGTTCTAGGGGACTGATGACCTCAGCAGTTAAGTCCCATAGTTCTCAGAGCGATTTTTATGTCTGCATACGCCTAGAACAGCGGCGAGCTACCCACGTGTCACCCGCCGTACGGCGCGAAAACCAGGAATGGCGTTCTGGGGTGCAATTTCTTTATAGGTTGGTTGGTTGAGGATTAAAGGGACCAAACTGCATAGGTCATCGGTCCCTTGTTTCATAAACACACAGAGCACAGTGAAACCATCCATTTGTCATTCGAAGCACAAGATAAAAATTCCAAGGGAAGAAAATCCCCACGGTCGATAATAAAGAAACACGGAAAACGGAGCACAGCAACAAAAACAACATAGAGAAGAAAGGCAGAAAGAATTAAAACTGTACGGCACAGGATCGTGGCTGGCTGATCACGAAAACAATAGGATGAGCCAGCCACTCTGCAATACGTTAAAACCTCCACCTAAAAGATTAGGATGGAGTCGAATTACAACACAAAACTAATTAAAAATACAGTTCAAAAGAGGGTGATGTAATAAAATTAAATGGAGCTATAAAAGCCGCTTGCGCGAATAAAACGTAAAACCCTGTCTGCCATAGAGACATTGTCACCTAAAAGAGAGGATAAATCACGCTGGAGATTAAAAGCACACCTGAGAGCGGTTAAAAGAGGACATTCCAAAAACAGATGCGCCACCGTCATGGTTGCACCACAGCGACAATGAGGGGGATCCTCTCGATGCAGCAGATGACCATGTGTCAGCCAAGAGTGACCAATGCGGAGCCTACACAGAACAACAGAATCCCTGCGAGAGGCCCGCATGGAGGAACCCCACACAGTCGTGGTCTCCTTTACTTGCCGCAGCTTATTAGGTGCAGACAGAGGCGCCATTCGTCTCCCCACATCCCAAAGACTCGACGGTGCAAAATCTTTCGAAGATCAATTGCCGGTAGGCCGATCAAATTCGTTTCCCGCGATTCCGACGTGGCCCGGAGTCCATATGAACACCACCGAACGACCAAGCTGTTCAAGAGTGTGAATGGACCCCTGGATGGCACCAACAATTGGATGGCGTGGGTAGCACTGGTCAAGAGCCTGCAGACTACTGAGCGAGTCACTGCAAATGACGAAGGACTCTCCAGTGCTGGTACGAATACGCTCAAGGGCACGAAAAATGGCTGTCAGTTCTGTGGTGTAAACACTGCAGCCTTCCGGCAAGGAGCGCTGGTCGACATAGTCCGCATGGGCATAAGTGTATCCCACACGGCCATCAACCATCGAGCCATCGGAATAGATAACCTCCGAGTCATGGTATGCGCCGAGGAGAGCAAGGAAACGGCGGCGCAAGACTGCAGGAGGAACCGAATCCTTAGGCCATCGGGAAAGTTCCAGCCGAAGCTGCGGCCGAAGAATACACCAAGGTGGTGTATGTGGGCGGACCTGGTAAGCAGACGGAAGAGGCAAACACTCCACGAAGGAGCGACCGAACACGGATCCCAATTGTATGGCCTGATCGTGGCCGCTGGTGTGGGATATGGACTGCCGCATTAGCAAAAGGAGACGGTAGTTAGGGTGATGGGGCGAACAACGGACGTGGGCAGCACAGTTCGCTAACAGTTGTTGACGCCAAATACGAAGCGGAGGAACCCCAGCCGCAGCAAGGAGGCTATTAACAGGGCTGGTGCGGAATGCTCCTGTCGCCTGTCGAACCCCACAATGGCGAACGGGGTCCAGCAGTTGCAATGCTGAGGGCGACGTTGAGCCATACGCCACACTCCCATAATCGAGTCGGGACAGCACGAGGGCTTTGTAGAGTTGCAGCAGCGTATTACGATCTGCACCCCAAGTTGTGTTGCTGAGGCAGTGGAGGGCATTCAGATGCTGCCAACACTGACGCTTGAGCTGACGAATATGTGGAAGCCACGTAAGCCGGGCATCCAACAGCAATCCCAGAAAACGGTAAGTGTCAACAACCCTGAGCATGGCACCCTGAAGATAGAGCTCAGGGTGGGGATGGGCAGTTCGACGCCGACAAAAGTGCATGACACTAGTCTTCGGAGCAGAAAATTGAAACCCATGGGCTAGGGCCCATGCCTCCGCCTTGCATATGGCTCCCTGCAACCTATGTTCCGCAACACCAATGGTGGAGGAGCTGAAAAAGATGCAGAAATCGTCAGCATATAACGTGGGTGAGACAGACGATCCTACTGCTGCTGCAAGACCGTTAATGGCCACAAGGAAAAGGGGCACGCTCAATACAGAGCCCTGTGGAACGCCGTTCTCCTGGATATGAACTATGGGGTGTGCCAATTAAAACGCGGAATGTCCAAACAGATAAAAAATTCTGAATAAAAATGGGGAGAGAGCCTCGGAGACCCCACCCGTGCAACGTGGCGAGAATATGGTGCCGCCACGTCGTGTCATATGCTCTGGAGAGGTCGAAAAAGACGGAGACGAGGTGTTGGCGCCTGGAAAAAGCAGAGCGGATTGCAGACTCAAGGATGACCAAAGTATTGGCGGTGGAACGGCCCTGACGGAAGCCGCTCTGGCACGGAGCTAGAAGACCCCGAGACTCGAGCAGCCAACACAGCCGTCGACTCACCAGACGTTCCAGGAGCTTGCACAGAGTATTTGTCAAGCTGATGGGCCGATAGCTATCCACATTAAGCGGGTCCTTACCAGGCTTCAGCACCGGAATGATGGTACTTTCTCGCCACTGCGACGGAAAGACACCATCGCCCCATATGCGGTTGAAGATGGCAAGAACACATCGCTGACAGTCCGGGGACAGGTGTTTGAGCATCTGATTGTGGACGCCGTCTGGCCCAGAGGCTGTATCGGGGCACTGTGCCAGAGCGCTTTGGAGTTCCCACAAACTAAACGGGGTGTTATACGCCTCAGGGTGGCGAGAAGCAAAAGAAAGCCGTTTGCATTCTTCCCGACGTTCTAGCGCGCGAAACGCAGGCGGGTAATTCCCTGATGTAGAGGCCCGAACATAGTGCTGCGGGAAATGCTCGGCAATTTCATCGGAATCGGTGGATAGCGCCCCGTTGATGGTAAGCCCTGGGACACCTGTAGAGTGCTGCAATCCAAAGATGCGCCGAATCTTCATCCACACCTGGGAGGGTGAGGTACGGGAACCAATGGTGGAAACGTACCTCTCCCAGCACTCCTGTTTCCGCCTCTTGATGAGCCGCCGTGCCTGATCACGGAGACGTTTGAAAAAAATGAGGTTCTCCAAAGACGGGTGCCGCTTATGTCGCTGAAGAGCCCGCCGACGTTCTTTAATGGCTTCAGCGACCTCTGGAGACCACCAAGGCACTGACTTTCGCCGGGGGCACCCTAACGAAAGAGGAATGGTGCGTTCCGCAGCGGAAACAATAGCTGCAGTCAGTGTCTCAACCGCCACATCGATGGTACCATGGAGGAGAGAGTCAACAGTGGCAGCAGAGGAGAACGTTTCCCAGTTTGCCTTGTTAAATGCCCATCTAGGCAAGCGGGCATGGGAGCGACGCTGGGGTAGTGAAAGGAAGATGGGAAAATGGTCACTACCACACACGTCGTCATGGACTCTCCAGTGCAATTTCTTTATAAAGGACGACTCTTTTGGTTGTCGTCCGCGGCTCCCTTAGAGCATAGTGGTACGCAGACGATATTCTAAGCCGCGTTTTATTGTCTTTCAGGACATGCCATCCTGGGTTTACATTTCAGCAAGATAATAAGCGCTCGCACACGGCTAAAGTTTCTACAGCTTGTCTTTGTGGTTGTAAAACCCAACCTTAGCTAGAAATATCACTGGATCACTCCGAAATTGAGACCGTTTGAATTTCTATGAACAGGGCCCTCCAAATGCTTTGGAATTTCGACGATGTAACGCACCAAATGGACAGAATTTGGCACGATATCCCACAGGAGGACAAATGGCTCTGAGCACTATGGGACTTAACATCTGAGGTCATCAGTTCCGTAGAACATAAAACTACTTAAACGTAACTAACCTAAGGGCACCACACACATCCGTGCCCGAGGCAGGATTCGAACGGCTGTAAGTTCTGTTTCAAAGTTCTTGCCACACAGCCGCTCTTTGCTGTGAGGCGTGGCTGCTACGTTACGTGGGCTGCATGAAATCAGGCACAATTCCTAAGTAAGAAGAAATCGAACGAGAGCACACACACACTTCCCACAAGACTATTGTCCTAGGCATCTTTACGTGCTCTTTATATGCTCGCGACGTCACACGATGGATGGCATACTAGAGACACTGGGCAAAGTTTCATTGGATTTTCACTATAATCTTAATCGATCGGTCCTTTAAAAGAAGAGAGCACTCGTGTTTTTAAACGAGTTACAAATTTTTAAGAATAAAATGTCTTCGGAAGTCTAATGTTAATACCCTATTTTTTCAAAATTTTCCTTATTTGCGTCTTACTACCTTATGAAACTGATATCGTGGCACTGACTTTCGAATCCATTAAGGATGCACAAAATCGGAAAGAACACAGTTGTCCATAATGTCCCCTCGTAAGTACTAATAAACAACTTGCAAGACAGCATGTTGCTCCTGCAGTGTATGTTTTCAATTCGTTTTACAAATCTGCTTTTTACTGAGACGGAGGTAAAAACTTTGGAATGGGAAATTTTCTTCTATAGGTGGTCATAATTTTATAGAGGTAGTGGGTAGTACGCCTTTCATCGGTGACCTGCAAGACAGGGCAGGCAGGCGGGTTGCCTCAAACCGATGTCGCAGGCGAACATTATGAGCAAGGAGCGTCCGACTACTTTGCCTAAAATCACATTCAGATACAGACCTAGTTGTAAGAAAACCACGGACAGAATTAGCACAAAGCTAAGGCACTGGTCATGTATTCAGGTAAAGTGAGATTCAAATACCCGTTTAAACTTCGTAATTTAGGCCTTCCATGGTTTCCCCAAATCACTAGAAGGGTCCTTTCGAAAGCCATATATCCTTGATAAAAATACGGCTGTTGTTCCAATGTATCTCAAAATGATTTAGAGTAACCACGGCTTGAGTTTCAGAATATTTAATATATTAGGGTGGCACACGTACTGTGAGTTTCTTTCCTCTCTCTTTTAATGTATCACATGCACGCAACGACGAATTTCATTATGCAAGACGCCTTAACATTTTACTATTTCGTTGATCAGCAAACTTGTTCCATACCACTAACTCTCAGTAAGTGGAATTTAAGAACAGAAACCTGTAGAGACACTTTTTAGAAAAATTTCCAAGTAGGATTATGACCGTGGGGTTTTCTATCGGAGAAATACTTAGAACGATTCTAAGCTTGAGTGTTGGTTTGAACTTGGAGTTTGACGATTTGTTAAGTTAAAAGCATGATCTAGTTCTTTTCCTGACAAAGTCACAAGTAATGACTAATGGAAAGTATTTTCTTGAAAAATATATTTGATTTTGCGTCATTCTCAAAAGAAGCCGTAAATCTCAATTTGATATTAGCCCAACATTCAAACACGCTACTAGCTTAGGACTCAACACACAAGCAGAAATTAGGTAGAGAGCTTAGTGCAGTCCTCTTAAGAATGAGTATATTTGCTAGCGTTGTCATGTTAACTAGAAAACAGACCACTTTGACGAGACCTGTTTCTTCATACGTAACCGTATATTTAAGTCTTTTCCCACTACAGCCTCTTCCTTTGAGGTAATGACCTAGACATAATCCAAACGGAACACATGTAATCAGAAGATCATCTGTTTTCAGCTACGTCACCGTCTAAAATACACGTAGATGGCATAAATAAATTGGTCTAGTGTATCACGCAGCGTCTACCGCCTTTAATGCTCCGTCGCTATGTAAATGACGTCGGTTCTGCGAAACTGCTCGACAACCAACGCAGGACGATATCGTCCCCCCTTTCCACCCTATCCCAACACACGCCACCCCCCCCCCTTTCTTTCTTTCTCTCTCTCTCTCTCTCTCTCTCTCTCTCTCTCTCTCTCTCTCTCTGTGTGTGTGTGTGTGTGTGTGTGTGTGTGTGTGTGTGTGTGTGTCAGAAGCGAAAGGCCAACGAAGAGAAGTTCGTTTTATGGAAGGTACAAGACAAGGATGTGCTTATACGTCAAAAAAGCAATAATAAAACAGAAACAAAATTTCTGAAGAGGATTTACTACAGCAACAGATAGTGTTTAAGTTTCGCAGACTACATAGCTCTTTTAGCCAGTTGAATGGCACGGGGGGCGTATTTAACACAGAATATGACTTACAATCAAATGGAAGATACTAAATAAAGAGGTATTACAAAGAGCAGAGGAGGAAACAAGCTAGCGCTAGGAGCTGCGGATGGAAACTACAATACACAGAAAAAAACGATCGTGCGGTATCAGAAATGAAAGGCCAAGGAACAGAAGTCCGTTTTGAGGTCATTGATGGCCGGGAGGAGCCATCCGGGGAAGTTCGGATACCGGGTTCCAAGTCTTATTTCGGGCGAGGCCACTTGGGCGACTTGCGCGTCAGTGATGATGATGTGATGACTAAAGGGAGGGGGACAACATAGCACCCAGCCGATGTGCGGAGGAAATCTCCAACCCGGCCGGGAATAGAACCCGGGCCCGCCGCATGGTAGGTAAACACGTTACCACTCAGCTAAGCAGGCAGAATACACAAACTATATATATTGTAGAGGATTTAGTTGTAAAAGCAACGTAATGATGAACGGCTAGCTAAGGGAAGTAGAAGTTGTAGAGCAGCATTAAACAAGTCGCTGGACTAAAAGATAAGCTAGAAAAATCTGTATGGGCAATATCCAGTGGACTTTCCATTTCTATCTTATAGATACAGATACCAATCTCCTAGAAATTTTTAAAAATCATAAGAAGCAGAGATGTTATTTTATTTCGAAAAGCATGTGTCAGTCTAATGTGCGGAGGAAATCTCCAACCTGGCCCGGAATAGAACCCGGGCCCGCTGCATGGTAGATAAACACGTTGCCACTCAGTTAAGCAGGCAGAATACACAAACTATATAGATTATAGCGGATTTAGTTGTAAAAGCATCGTAGTGATGGACGGCTAGCTAAAGAAAGGAGAAGTTGTAAAGCAGCATTAAACCAGTCGCTAGACTAAAAGATAAGCTAGAAAAATCTGTATGGGCAGTATCCCGTGGACTTTCCAGTTCTATCTTATAGATACAGATACCAATCTCCCAGCAATTTCTAAAAATCATAAGAAGCAGAGATGTTATTTTATTTCGAAAACCATGTGTCAGTCCAATGCAGAAAATAAGTCAGTGTCTTTCAAGTGATATTACACTACGACTATGAGGAACATCGCTGGAACAGATTTCTCAAGACAGCGCAAGCAGAGGCAGGATATGACTATCATACTCGGCAGCTGGCACTTCCTGAGGGGACGCGGTATCGTTGTTGCAACGACTGGAAATGACGACGCTTATTCTTTCTCTCGCCGAGCGGGATACTACTCATGTGTGAAATTTTTGCACCATACAGAACTTACCTCCGGTTGAAATTCGGTCCCATATTTGTAAGATTCATTGGTCGACGCCACGATCAAGCAAGTCGTGCAAGGCATTCTCAGAATGTCGTGGTAACGGTGAACGGCAGCATCTCTTCAGAGACGGTCTGGTGAAGGAGGAATAAGGCACCGCTGAGGTGGGAAAATCAACGTCTAGTGGTTAAAGAGAAGTGCGAAATAGTTGTACACTCGAAGAAGCTTGCAGTAATTCTAATTCAAAAGCAGGTAAGTACTGACAGGATATGAATTTTACAGAAGCGTCGATTTAGTAAGTCACGTGTGCAAAATATTGTCACGTATTGTATACACGAGAATGGAAAGAGAGGTTGCAGCTCATCTAGGAAAGGATCAGTCTGAGTCTCAGACAGATCAATACTGATGCTACACCTTTCTTAGAAATTATACTAAAGAGAGTAAGATCTATGTTTACACAAAGTAAAGTGCAGTGACGCAAGACGAAAGGGAAGCAGTGAAATTCAAATGGCTCTAGGCACTATGGGACATCAGTCCCCTAGACTAAGAACTGCTTAAACCTAACGAACCTAAGGACATCACACACATCCATGCCAAAGGCAGGTTTCGAACCTGCGACCGTAGCAGCAGCGCGGTTCCGGACTGATGCGCCTAGAACCGCTCGGCCACAGCGGCCGGCTGGGAAGCAGTAGTTGAGAAGGCAGTGTAGGAGGTTTGTGGCCAGTTTCCAACATTGTTCCAAACGTGCACTGAGAAAGCAGTACCGAAAACGAAGGAGGAATTTGAAAGTTTAAGTTCAGAAAGAATACATAATAGCTTTAAAGTTTGTCGATGACATTGCAGTTCCGTCAGAAAAGATAAGCTCAGCGGAATGGGTAGTGTGTTAAATAAATAAGTTGGAAAAGTTGAAAAGGCGTTATAAAATGAATATCAACCAACAAAGATAATGGCATTGAAGGTCCAGTTAAATTAAACTCTTAGAGAATTTGAGTAGGGAATGTGATCTAAAAGTAGCAGATCAGTTTCGTCAATAGGGCAGCAAAAAACTGCTGATGGCCGAAGTGAAGAGGATATAAAATCTATACTGGCTGTAGCAAGGAAAGCAATTTTGAAAAGTAGTAATCTGTTATCATCTGACATAAATTTAAATATTAGAAAGCTTTTTCCCAAAGGTATTTGCAGTATAGCCTTGAAAGAAAGTAAAATATTGACGCACTCAGTTTAGACAAGAAGAGAATAGAAGCTTTTGCAATGTGGTGTTATAGAACCGCGCTGAAGATTAGACAAGTAGATCGGATAACTAATGAAGGCGTACTGAGCAAAAATATCCAGAAAAAAAGAGTATGGCGTAACGTGACAAAAAGAAAGGATCAGTTGATTGGACGCCAAGCAGTCGTCAATTTGGTTATGAATGCAAGTGTAAGGAAGAGCGATGTTCGACTTCGCTAACTAATACAGGCAAAAGTAGGTCACAGGTGAAGACGCTTTTCACGACATACACTGGCGTGCAGGGCTGCATTATACCAGTCTTCAGACTGAGGATGACAACCACAACATGGCTAAACATCTGTGGTATATCCAGCATGCTCTCAGATCAAGGTCAATTCAATAGATCTTTCCACACAAGAGGCGGATAGGACAGGTTGATTATAAATTAGTTATACAAAATTAATCTTAAATTATGAAACAAGTAAATAACTTACAGAAATGTTTAATACAACTGTGAAAGCAGTATAAGTTCCTAGTTTTATTTACAAATGTTCAATGTGACAATCTTTGTAACACAACAAATATCCCATTTGTAATCATTTTCCTGTGAATCCCGATGAACCAACTATTGATGCGTGGTGGCAACTGCTTGTGTTATCCATTGTTGCAGTTCGTCGAGATTTCCCGGAAGCGGAGGAACAAACACTGCCTTTGATGTAGTTCCATACACAGAAGTCCACTTGGGTTAAATCAGGTGCCAGTGGTGGCCACTATATTGCTCCACCACGTAGAATCCAAGTCGGCACATTCCTTCGGAGACACGCGACAACTTCACGATGATATTGTGGTGGCGCTCCATCTTACAGGCAATTAAATTCTGTGCCAGTATCCTGAGGCAACAGATAATGTTCAAGGATGTCGACAAACAAGGAAGAACTGCAAATCTTGTTACAGCTCACAGCGCAGAACGTTAGGAAGTCCCTTGCATCTTCGACAACGTGAGGTGGTTTCTGTTCATCCCACACCTGAACAATATGTCGATTCACTTTACCGCAAGTGTGGAAAAAGTGTTCGTCACAAAACACAATTTTATTAAGAAAATCTTCTTCAGTTTGCATTTTCTTTAACATTTCTACACAAAACTCAGCTCTTCTTTCTTTTCCACTTTCCCTTAAAGCTTGCAACAGTTTTGAATGACACGAGTTTCCGTAATACCTTCCGCACTGTAACACTGTAACACAGTTCTAATCTGACACGTCTCACTGATTTACCCGAACTACAAATGCAAGAATGCCGAACTTTTTCAGCTGCTGACCTTCCCTGATCCGGTGTCCCATGTGTGTACACAGCTAATTACGGTGATACAACTGTACCAATTAATAACAGCTTGTCTTTAAGCTGGTGGCTTGCAAAATTTAGTTCTGAGTTGTCTCTCATGGATTTATGAAAAAATAGTTTAAAGCGAAATTTGGTTCATACCCTTGAGAAAGACTGTGATAACTCAGCGAAATCAGGCGTATATACGATTATGTGTGATGATTGCCAATGTTATTACATAGGTCAAACAGGCAGAGCTATAGCAGTAAGGTTTAAAGAACATCTTCCAATAAAGGGCGTAGGAACACGGGGGTCAGCCTTTGTGGAACATTTGGTGCAAATGGCTCATACACCTAAACCTTTACGTGAAATAGAGCTACTACATCATGAAGGTAAGGGACATAGACTCGACACGCTTGAGGAACTACAAATTTATGCACACCTAATTACAGATAGAGGCAATTTACTGAACGATCAACTGTATCTAAAAAATAGGGCATACTTCTTAGGCTTCCAGCCTATACTAGGTTTACTGATTGGCAACAACATGGAGTGTTCTGTGCACCACGACCAAATAGTGGATATAATTTGATTTTTTGGATTGCTTGTGGGAAGAGACCAAACACCGAGGTCATCGGTCTCATCGGATTAGGGAAGGCAGTCGGCCGTGTTTATGTGATCGCTCTAAGCTTGTTGATACCAGTGCCTACCAATTTTAATTGTATATTACAGCACTGAGAACGGTCTCTAAGTAACCGAAAATTGATTTTGCGGATAATAAAATAAAAACATACGACCAATGCTGATTCTCTTTCAAACTATAGTGTTGTTGTTGTTGTTGTGGTCTTCAGTCCTGAGACTGGTTTGAGGTAGCTCTCCATGTTACTGTATCCTGTGCAAGCTCCTTCTTCTCCCAGTACCTACTGCAGCCTACATCCTTCTGAATCTGCTTAGTGTATCCATCTCTTGGCCTCGCTCTACGATTTTTACCCTCCACGCTGCCCTCCAATGCTAAATTTGTGATTCATTAATGCCTCAGAACATGTCCTACCAACCGATCCCTTCTTCTAGTCAAGTTGTGCCACAAACTTCTCTCCTCCCCAATCCTATTCAATACCTCCTCATTAGTTATGTGATTTACCCACCTAATCTTCAACATTCTTCTGTGGCACAACATTTCGAAAGCTTCTATTCTATTCTTGTCCAAACTATTTATCGTCCATGTTTCACTTCCATACATGGCTACACTCCATAAAAATACTTTCAGAAACGACCTACTGACACTTAAATCTATATTCGATGTTAACAAATTTCTCTTCTTCAGAAACTCCTTTACTACTTTAAGTGTCTCATTTCCTAATCTAATTCCCTCAGCATCACCCGACTTAATTTGACTACATTCCATTTCCTCGTTTTGCTTTTGTTGATGTTCGTCTTATACCCTCCTTTCAAGACACTGTCCATTCCGTTCAACTGCTCTTCCAAGTCCTTTGCCGTCTCTGACAGAATTACAATGTCATCGGCGAACCTCAAAAGTTTTTATTTCTTCTCTCTGGATTTTAATACGTACTCCGAACTTTTCTTTTGTTTCCTTTACTGCTTGCTCAATATACAGATTGAATAACATCGGGGAGAGGCTACAACCCTGTCTCACTCCCTTCACAACCACTTCTTCCCTTTCATGCCCCTCGACTCTTGTAACTGCCATCTGATTTCTGTACCAGTTGAAAATAGCCTTTCGCTCCCTGTATTTTACCCCTGCCACCTTCAAAATTTGAAAGATAGTATTCCAGTCAACATTGTCAAAAGCTTTCTCCAAGTCTATAACTGCTAGAAACGTAGGTTTGCCTTTCCTTAATCTTTCTTCTAAGATAAGTCGTAGTGTCAATATTTCCTCACGTGTTCCAGTATTTCTACGGAATCCAAACTGATCTTCCCCGAGGTCGGCATCTACATGTTTTTCCATTCGTCTGTAAACAATCCGCGTTAGCATTTTGCAGCTGTGGCTTATTAAACTGATCGTTCTGTAATTTTCACATCTGTCAACACCTGCTTTCTTTGGGATTGGAATTATTATATTCTTATTGAAGTCTGAGGGTATTTTTCCTGTCTCATACATCTTGCTCACCAGATGGTAGAGTTTTGTCAGGACTGGCACTCCCAAGGCCGTCAATAGTTCTAATGGAATGTTGTCTACTCTCGGGGCCTTGTTTCGACTCAGGTCTTTCAGTACTCTGTCAAACTCTTCACGCAGTATCGTATCTCCCATTTCATCTTCATCTACAGCCTTTACCATTTCCATAATATTGTCCTCAAATACATCGCCCTTGTATAGACCCTCTATATACTCCTTCCACCTTTCTGCTTTCCCTTTTTTGCTTAGAACTGGGTTTCTATCTGAGGTCTTGATATTCATACAAGTAGCTCTCTTTTCTCCAAAAGGGCTCTCTAATTTTCGTGTAGGCAGTATCTATCATACCCCTAGTCAGATAAGCCTTTACATCCTTACATTCGTCCTCTAGCCATGCCTGCTAAGCCATTTTGCACTTACTGTCGATCTCATTTTTGACACGTTTGTATTCCTTTTCGCCTACTTTATTTACTGCATTTTTATATTTTCTCCTTTCATCAATTAAATTCAATATTTCTTCTGTTAACCAAGGATTTCTACTAGCCCTCGTCTTTTCACCTACTTGATCCTCTGCTGCCTTCACTACTTCATCCCTCACAGCTACCCATTCTTCTTCTACTGTATTTCTTTCCCCCATTCCTATCAATTGTTCCCTTTTGGTCTCCCTGAAACTCTGAACAACCTCTGGTTTAGTCAATTTATCCAGGTCCGATCTCCTTAAATTCCCACCTTTTTTGCAGTTTCTTCAGTTTTAATCTACAGGTCCTAACCAACAGATTGTGGTCAGAGTCCACATCTGCCCCTGTAAATGTCTTACAATTTAAAACCTGGTTCCTAAATCTCTGTCTTACCATTATATAATCTATCTGATACCTTTTAGTATCTCCATGATTCTTCCATGTATACAACCTTCTTTTATGACTCTTGAACCAAGTGTTAGCTATGAATAAGTTATGCCCTGTGCAAAATTCTACCAGGCGGCTTCCTCTTTCATTTCTTTGCCCCAGTCCATATTGACCTACTACGTTTCCTTCTCTCCCTTTTCCTACGCTCGAATTACAGTCACCCATGACTATTAAATTTTCGTCTCCTTTCACTACCTGAATAATTTCTTTTATCTCATCATACATTTCTTCAATTTCTTCGTCATCTGCAGAGCTAGTTGGCATATAAATTTGTACTATTATAGTAGGCGTGGGCATCGTGTCTATCTTGGCCATAATAATGCGTTCACTATGCTGTTTGTAGTAGCTTACCCGCATTCCTATTTTCCTATTCATTATTAAACCTACTCCAGCATTACCCAAATTTAATTTTGTATTTATAAACCTGTATTCACCTGACCAAAAGTCTTGTTCCTCCTGCCACCGAACTTCAGTAATTCCCACTATATCTAACTTTAACCTATCCATTTCCCTTTTTAAATTTTCTAACCTACCTGCCCGATTAACGGATCTGACATTCCACGCTCCGATCCGTAGAACGCCAGTTTTCTTTCTCCTGATAACGACGTCCTCTTGAGTAGTCCCCGCCCGGAGATTCGAATATGGGACTATTTTACCTCCGGAATATTTTACCCAACATGACGCCATCATCAATTAACCATATAGTAAAGCTGCAAGCCCTCGGGAAAAATTACGACTGTAGTTTCCCCTTGCTTTCAGCAGTTCGCAGTAGCAGCACAGCAAGGCCGTTTTGGTTAGTATTACAAGGCCAGATCAGTCAACCATCCAGACTGTTGCCCCTGCAACTACTGAAAAGACTGCTGCCCCTCTTCAAGAGCCATACGTTTGTCTGGCCTCTCAACAGATACCCCTCCGTTGTGGTTACACCTACGGTACGGCTATCTGTATCGTTAAGGCACGCAAGCCTTCCCACCAACGGCAAGGTCCATGGTTCATGGGGGGGGGGGGGGGGTAACTATATTAGGTTTACAATAATTCATAATACATGTGACCATTACAGTTTCTGTAATAACAGAACCTTTCCTACAGATGCCGTTACGAGATTTGTTGGACAGTTTATAAGGCTCTGTAGTAGAATGTAAAACGTAGTCATGCTGGATACTGCAATTAACTTATAATAGTAAAGTATAAAATTAATTCATAGCAAAATGTTATCTGACGCGTGCGTAATAAGTGTTCGATTCTATACGCCTCGCGTATGCCCGCCGCCCTCTGTGAGGCAGACCGCGAAGCCCTCGCGGTCAACAGTCTCTAGTCACACGACGAGGCCCATACAACGGGATTAAAGTGAATTTGCTACAGCTTGTTTAATAGAAGTGACAAAACCTTATGGGTATGCATCAAGTTTTATAAAGTTGAATTAGGACATGGCTTGTTTTAGGAAAACATTTAAATAATATTTTATGTAAGTACTACACGTTGCATGCTGTAGGATGACCATATCTAATATAATTTACTAACACATAATAATATTAACTTTTTGCAGCTTTTGAAGAAGACGTTATTACTAACGTTGAAACCTAGATAAACGATACAGTTAATCTGCAACTGTAGGATTTATATAAACAATATCAGTTGCTGTCGCTGCATAAAAATGTTAAAAACATGAACAATACTGTGCACTCCTTCAGTCAGTTAAAACATACGGACTGGAGTCGAAACGTCATGGTGCAGTTTTCTACATCGGCCACGGCCACCCAGCCCAGTAGTTTCAATTGAAAGAGGCGCCGACCTTGAAAGCATAATTGTATGACTAACATTGTACACTTTCTGCACCATTATACGACTCCATGATGGCTGTTGGAACAACTCATTCCCACCTAGCGAAAAAGTCGGGGCCTCGCAGGGTCACGTGAGAATAAAACTTGAAGATATACTGCACCCATTGCTAAATCAAACATTTCTGTGAGTTATTTATACTTTTCATAACTAAAGGCTATTTCTTCTAAACTAATTAATAACTATCATGTTCAGTCATGGACAAAATGAGCGAGACCCCTCGCCTTTTCGTTATGCTGATCCACACAGCTTTAAAGTCTGCTACACAACATAACAGGCAAGGCGAGGAAGTGCTACCAGCATACTATGCAAGTTCGTTCAGCTGCTGTGCTGAGATAGCTAGCACTGGAGAAACTCGCGCTTCGAAGACGCCACGTCATCGTCTGCCACCACTTCGTGGGAAACGAAATACCTCAAGTATAAGCCAATGTGTTGTATTCGCTTATCTGTGACTATGACTTGTATCTAAAGTGTGGTTATGGATAGTACGTATGCCCAGATTGCGAATCTAACATCATGAATGAAGACAAGGTGAAATGAATTAGGCGTCCTCCCTCTTTCGTAACATCAAATATATTTTAGTTATTCTTTCTTAAATGGACTGCGCAGAAAATCATGCACCAGAAGTGGATAAGTTTTTAGTAACACCAGATGATATCAACAGCTTCACGGCGCGGGTTAACCGTGTGTTCAACGGCGTCATATCGCGGACCGCGCGGCTCCTTGCGCCGTCAGTTTGAATCTTTCTCCGTGCATGGATGTGTGTTAGGTAAGGTAGGTTGAACTTGTTCTAGATCTAGGGGACTGATGACCTAAGAAGTTTGGTGGCATAGTTCTTAGAGCCATTTTATGACCTTTCGCGTAAATTTTCTTTACGTAAACGGCCGTATCTTTAGATTGCGTTAACATAGCTTACTTTTTTGTACCACTAAGGGACCGTATACCGCAGGAAGTGCGATACATTTCCGCTTATTATGTCCACCCGTACTCGAGGTAAACAGGTTTTAAGGGTTGGGTAGACAAATGGACGGTCAAGAAAGTGAGACTAGTAGGGTTCCATTTTTACCGATTTACATGACGAAATCCTAACAACGAAAATGGCTACCACAGTTACTGAAGCTGAGGGCCTCATAAATAATTCCCCCTACTCCTTATTCGAAAAGTTCCAGTAGAAGTCGATACATCAGCATATTAATCGTAGCTACACTTCCGTCCAAATCACGTTTACAGGAATGCAAATAAAATCCATTTGCCTATACACGTGGTAATTCCGATCCCACTATTAATGCCACCGCGTTTTACATGTGCGAGCATTCCCATTGCTAACTACCTTAAGGAACACTTCGGCTAATGAACGTTTTCTGGCTGTGGAACGTCTACTAGACAATTCGGAACATTGTAGAATACATTTGGCAGCTACGTCGCCGTTTATTTCCTGGAGGGGTGCAGAATTAGCCTACTAAATTTAGTCGCTAATAACAGTTTTTTGTTATTTCGATAAACATCTCGAATGATTGTCACATAAGCGGTGAAATAAAGGTAGGCAATTCATGTTTTTGAGTCCAGAAAGCTCTATGCAACAGCAACTGCAGATCATTTTGCCATTTTCATTGCGAAATTGCCGCCTTATTCATCTCTGGAGTGATAATAGAGGGCTGTTTGCCGGGTTTGTCTGCTAGCATAGTGAAAGGTATTTGATACTGCAAGGTAGGTCTGGTTTGTTTTCGGTTCTAATCTCGATGGAAGCAGATAGACTATCAGTAAAGGAATTTTAAAAAAGATTTGCGCCCCCAATACGTTTTATTGCTACCTTTATTCTGTACCGGCGCCCGGTGGATGTCGATATGAAACTGTTAATTTCATACTTGTTACTAAATACTTTTTCCGCTTCTGTCAATAATTAAATTGACTAAGTGTAGCATTGAATGATTTTTAACTGAATTTCGTTATGAATCTTCACACATTGCTAAATTTGCACACTTTCATGGTAGGTCAGCAACTGTAAGCCAGTATGACTGGTCTGAACGTTGACACAGACCATTTCGCGGCCGAAGGCGCATAATATTTGGCTAATTCGTAACGATCTGGGGTACTTTGTCTTACTAAAACAGTATTCTCGATAAGCTGAAATTCATTTTTAACAGTACAGTTCATACTAATTTGCATTTTTTCTTTCATTTATATCTTATATTTAGGTGTTGTGGTTAACACACTAATCAGCATTAATATAGTCTTACACATGATTGAAAACAGTCTGAGAAATTTCGGATAGTTTTTCAATTTCACGCCTTTGCATAGTATGTTGGTAGTACTTCGTCGCCTTGCCTGTTATGCTGTGTAGCAGTTTTAAAGCTGTGCTGATCAGCATAACGAAAAGGCAAGGGGTCTCGCTCGTTTTGTTCACGACTGTACATGTTATGCAGATTCCCAAGTACGCTCTCACATACGGCACAGCGCACAACAGAGACTAATGAGCCAAAACATGATGATCAGTGGTTTAACGGCGGTTTGATTTGCCTTTGGAAGGCTGTACAGCAGCGGTTTTGTGTGTCACGGCATCGGCAAGTCCTTGGTAAGTCGCTTCGTTTTCCCGTCGTTTGCACTTGCTTCACCTCAAGAGATGCGCCTGCGCCAGCTAACCATAGTGTCGTATGATGATGCATTGTTGCCATACGCTTTCACCAAACTAGCATGAATTTCACAAACTGAACGATCGGTATAAAAAAAATTGCTTTATTACATTAGGATGTGTTTTAACCAGATCTGAAGATGGTCACCACCAACCGAAAGTCGATAGGCCGAGTACAATTTTTGTGATGGCAGACAGGAAGAAACAATTTCAGCATCGATTATTGCTCGCCCTCAAATGCAGCGTGTCGTGACTTATGAGATTCATGGCGTATCTATTGCTGCCCGCCCAGAAACTTACGCCAGCTACGTTCGTGGCGGGATCTACCAAGTGCAACGCCACGGTGAGGGGAGAAGTGGCATGCAGCCAGGGAGAGCGGATTGGAGTATGGCGTACATTACCAAAGCAGCATCTTCAACGTGGAGCCTGCGCCGGGATGTCATGCGCAGGGCTTGCCTAGTTTTCGGTGCCTTGCCAGGGCCATGTGTGATATGACGTCCGAGCGCATCTGATCCATAGTGTCCCAGTGTGAGCGTGTTTCTGAATAGAGGGAAGGCACGTGGCTGACATCACCATCGGCGTAAGACAGTCGCGGTGGAGCAGAGGCAGCAGCAATTGGCCAGCCAAAGCAGAAACGTGTAACATGGTGAAGCTCGAGAGCAGAAGCTAGAAGCACAGAACAGCAGCATGACATTTGCACTTATGGATGGCCAAGGCTGGATATGCTTTTTAGACACTGGAGCAACGGCCGATGTTTCCCTCTGAAAGTCCAAGGGATACGGAGCAGGTGGAAGCGACAGAGTGCTATCTGAAGTAAGGTCTCCTTTACGACAAGTGGAATGGAGTGAATTGAGCCTCTGCTAACATATTTAAGTAAAAAAAAAAAGGTTTAACTGATGAAACGCGATGAGGTTGCTTTTAGGCCTGTAACTTATACAGCTGTGGTTTATATGGCTGAACTGCATTTTAGGGCAATGTTTGCTTGTTACTGATGTTGCTTTTCGTTGTGTCCTTGATACAGGATCTACGTGTCGTCAGTGTATTACTGTAGGTCATTGTGTCCTCTGTCTGGTGTCTGCTTAAGGGTTTGTCTCTTGTGGGATGCATTTTATGATTATTTTCTGGAACTATGTTCTAGATGATTTATCCGTGTGTTCTCCTGTTTATATGCCTGTTAAATTTAGTGTGATACACTACTGCCCATATACACTACTGGCCATTACAATTGCTACACCACGAAGATGACGTGCTACAGACGCGACATTTATCCGACAGGAAGAACAAGCTGTGATATGCAAATGATTAGCTTTTCAGAGCATTCACACAAGGTTGGCGCTGGTGCCGATACCTACAAAGTGCTGACATGAGGAAAGTTTCCAACCGATTTCTCATACACAAACAGCAGTTGACCGGCGTTGCCTGGTGAAACGTTGTTGTGATGCCTCGTGTAAGAAGAGAAATGCATACCATCACGTTTTATACTTTGATAAAGGTCGGATTGTAGCCTATCGTGATTGCGGTTTATCGACATTGCTGCTTGCGTTCGTCAAGATCCAATGACTCAGTAAAATATGGAATCGGTGGATTCAGGAGGGTAATACGGAATGCCGTGCTGGATCCCAACGGCCTCGTATCACTAGCAGTCGAGATGACAGACATCTTAAACGCATGGCTGTAACGTATCGTGCAGCCACGTCTATATCCCTGAATCAACAGATGAGGACGTTTGCAAGACATCAACCATCTGCACGAACAGTTAGAGGACGTTTGCGGCAACATGGACTATCAGCTCGGAGACCATGGCTGCGGTTACCCCTGACGCTGCATCACAGACAGGAGCGCCTGCGATGGTGTACTCTACGATGAACCTGGGTGCACAAATGGAAAAACGTCATTTTTTCGGATAAATCCAGACTCTGTTTACAGCATCATGTTGGTCGCATCCGTGTTTGGCGACAGCGCGGTGAACACACATTGGAAGTGTGTATTCATCATCGCCATACTGGCGTATCACCCGGCGTGATGGTATGGTCTGCCATTGGTTACACGTCTCGGTAACCTCTTGTTCGCATGGACGGCACTTTGAACAGTGGACGTTACATTTCAGATGTGTTACGACCCGTGGCTCTACCCCTCATTCGACCCCTGCGAAACCCTACATTTCAGCAGGATAATGCACCTCCACATGTTGCAGGTCCTGTACGGGCCTTTCTGGATACAGAAAATGTTCGACTGCTGTCCTGGCCAGGACATTCTCCAGATCTCTCACCAACTGAAAACGTCTGGTCAATGGTGGCCGAGCAACTGGCTCCTCACAATAGGCCAGTCACTACTCTTGATGCACTGTGGTATCGTGTTGAAGCTGGATGGGCAGCTGTAACTGTACACGCCATCCAAGCTCTCTTTGACTCAATAGCCAGGAGCATGAAGGCCGTTATTATGGCCAGAGGTGGTTGTTCTGGGTACTGATTTCTCAGGATCTATGCACTCAAATTGTGTGAAAATGGAATCACATGTCTGGTCTAGTATAATATATTTGTCCAATGAATACCCATTTATCATCTGCATTGCGGCTTGGACTGGTTTTTCGTTCTGCTGATTAATAAAAGTTGCTAGCCCAGGCATGTTAGAAGTCGCAGTGTATTAAGTTGAAGCTTTCGGGTTCTGTATTTTTTTGCCCCTTTTGTAAATTTGATCGTTTCCATGCGGAGTGGGTTTTATAGACTACTGGCTGGGTATTTATTCCAATCTTCCGTGAGTTTCTCTTTCTCTTCCTCCTCTCTCTCTCTCTGTACATCTTCACCTATACCTCTCTCTCTCTCCACCTCCTCCTTCCTCTCTAGCTACCCATCGCCTCCTCCCCCATTGTCTATCTGCTCGTTCCCTCCCCCTGTCCATTTCATCCTTCCCCTCTTTGGCCATTTCCCGTTTCCCCTCCCTCTGTCTATTTCCTCCTCCCCCCTCTCCATGTCAAGCTCCGCCCCATCCCCTCTCGGTGTTTATCTCCCCATACATTCAATGGTATATGTGGCTACTGTCTGCGAAATATGTTGTACACAGATTTAGTGGCAAAGAAGTAATAAATTAAAAGGTCGCTCATGGTGCAGCAGGTTTCCATGCACCTCAGTATTAGAAGTCATACCTCCTCAACTATCGAAAATGACATATTGTTCCAGGTACTTTCAGCGGCGTATGTCAATACGGACTGTGCAGTGTGTTGAGAAAGAATGAAAAGTAAAGAAGTAATACGTCATATCCTAATGCGGCAGTTTAGTGAAACATGAGCAGCGAAAATGTAATATCCGATATTATCTTGTGCAGGTTGACAGTTAGAAAAAGTTTCGTAATGATTTGAACTGATGTGTAAGGTTTTTTGCAAGTCAGTAAATGCTCTCATTCTGAAATACTGGGCGAATAAAATATTGGTATTTGCGCGTAATTGGCTCTACCGCTTTTTCACCCTTTGGTAGGCTCTTCTCCCCAAAGTAATTCTTTTGAGGCAGTAAGTGATGTAATTGACCCAGTGTTTATGTTCCCCATGTTGTTCTAAATCACACATTTATATACTTCCATTTTTATAGTATGTATGAATTAGCTTACTGTACTAGATATCGAGGTCGTTTGATAAACTGAGCACCAGTTGCTGCCTTCTCATGCAAGTGCTCTTATTAATTACGTTGTTCGCATTGTTTAATAAAAGTGCTCTGCATTTGATTAAGAGTCTACGCTTAGAAAATCGCCCGCCACATTCCACTTTCGCCGTTCTCCTGCGCCACTGCAAGGAACCAATTTCCGCACGATTTTACCAATGGGTTGCGCCATTTTGTTTTCACTGCTCTAGCGGGGTGCTACGATACCGATTGGGTTTGCAAAGTAACGAAAATTAGTTAGGTAACTTCATTTTTGAGGTGATAATTAAAATTTTGTGATTAGCTCTCGAAAATACGAGAGACGTTCAATAAATAATGCAACGGTTTTTTCTCGGCCAACTTAGGTTGCACAAATACGGAATTTTTTGTGGGACATTGTAGAACATGCCTGTTTCAGCACCTACAGTTTGATGAAGTTCCCATAGACGGCAGCCTACACGTAGCCTTCAGAATTGCGTCCGTAACGGGAGCGGTTTCCAAGCAGGGAGCTACACTACTGGCCATTAAAATAGCTACACGAAGAAGAAAACAAGATGATAAACGGTTATTCATTGGACAAATATATTATACTAGAGCTGACATGCGATTACATTTTGACGCGATTTGGGGGCATAGATCCTGAGAAATCAGTACCCAGAACAACTGCCTCCGGCCATAATAACGGCCTTGATACGCCTGGGCATTGAGTCAGAGCCTCAATACGATACCACAGTTCTTCAAGAATAGTGACCGGCGTATTGTGATGAGCCAGTAGCTCGGCCACCATTGACCAGACGTTTTCAATTGGTGAGAGATCTGGAGAATGTGCTGGCCAGGACAGCAGTCGAACATTATCTGTATCCAGAAAGGCCCGCACAGGACTTGCAACATGCGGTCGTGCATTATCCTGCAATTTTAGAATCTAACAGAACAGAACTGTAAAGTATGCAACAACAGTGACGGACTGCATAAGGGGACGGGGGAAAACTGCATTTCATGTGTTTCACGGATAGTCCCTCGATCATGGGACCTCTGCATTTCACTGGCAAGTGCTGTACCGTCTGCACACACAGACTCACAGCTTTACTTCCACCAGTACATCTAGTGTTTAGCAGGGATCGAATGAAGGGTAGAGTCACGGGTCGTAATACATCTGAAATGTAACGTCCACTGTTCAAAGTGCCCTCAATGCGAACAAGAGGTGACCGAGACGTGCAACCAACGCACCCCATACCATCACGCCAGGTGATATGCCAGTAGGGCGATGACGAATACACGCTTCCAATGTGCATTCACCGCGATGTCTCCAAACACGGATGCGACCATCATGATGCTGTAAACAGAGTCTGAATTTATCCGAAAAAATGACGTTTTGCCATTCGTGCACCCAGGTTCCTGTTTGTGATGCAGCGTCAAGGGTAACCGCAGCCATGGTCTCCGAGCTCACAGTCCATGTTGCTGCAAACGTCGTCGAACTGCTCTTGCAGATGGTTGTCGTCTTGCAAACGTCCCCATCTGTTGACTCAGTGATCGAGACGTGGCTGCACGATCCGTTACAGCCATGCGGATAAGATGCCTGTCATCTCGACTGCTAGTGATACGAGGCCGTTGGGATCCAGCACGGCATTCCGTATTACCCTCCTGAATCCACCGATTCCATATTCTACTGAGTCATTGGATCTCGACCAACGCAAGCAGCAATGTCGTGATACGATAAACCGCAATCACGATAGGCTACAATCCGGCCTTTATCAAATACGTGATGGTACGCATTTCTCCTCCTTACACGAGGCATCACAACAACGTTTCAACGGACAAAGCAGGTAAACTGCTGTTTGTGTATGAGAAATCGGTTGGAAACTTTCCTCGTGTGAACATGTTGTAGGTGTCGCTACCTGCGCAAACCTTGTGTGAATGCTCTGAAAAGCTAATCATTTGCATATCACAGCATGTTCTTCCTGTCGGTTAAATGTCGCGTCTGTAGCACGTCATCTTCGTGGTGTAGCAATTTTAATGGTCAGTAGTGTACTCATAGGCGCCTGCAGAATGTCTACGGACACCTGGTACTGAACAAAAGCACGTTGGGTCGTTGTGCGAGGCGTCTGCCATCATTGAGTGTCTCCCGCGTGACGGCCAGCCACGCACTGCTGCGACTGCTCTAATATAGGAAAGTGCCGACACTCTCATTCCAGGTGTCAATCGAGGTGCTCAACTGGACGTTCCTATTAATAGTTCAAAATGGTTCAAATGGCTCTGAGTACTATGGGACTTAACATCTGAGGTCATCAATCCCCTAGAACTTCGACCCACTTAAACCTAACTAACATCCATGCCCGAGGCAGGATTCGAACCTTCTGAGGCGCCTAGAACCTCTCGGCCACCACGGCCGGCCTCTATTAATAGTGCTGAGACGTCAGTTGGGGGACTCAAACGTGTGTTCTTCCTCAGACACCCTACAGCCTCAATCTCCCACCTTCCGAGATCCACTTGTTTGGCCCAATAATGGATGCACTCCACCGGAAGCGTTGGTGATGACAGAAAGCGGGAGAGGGGTGGTATGATGCAGCAAGTCGTTGGCTCCGGCGTCGACCAATAGAATGGTACCATGTGAATATACGGGCCCTCCCATTGATGTGGCGAATGGCAGTCGCCCTTAACGGATATCATGTTGAGAAATAGCCAAAAGAGTGGGGAATAATGCGGCATATTGCAATCCAGAATAAACCCAACTAGCTTTCAGAAAAAAATTTATTACATGAACGCTCCTCGTATGTTTCCCCTTGAGTCTGCGTTTTCTCTTGTACAGAGACCTAGGCTGCATTACTTCTTACATGGTCCCAGTATTTTTCAGACAATTCGAGAAAGTAATGCGGCAGCAAAGTAGGATGGCGTGCACTCACGTCTCTGCGAAGTCCGTTGCCGATCATGGCGGCGTCGATGCTGGTGA
Organism: Schistocerca gregaria; assembly: GCF_023897955.1. Lineage (NCBI taxonomy): Eukaryota > Metazoa > Arthropoda > Insecta > Orthoptera > Acrididae > Schistocerca > Schistocerca gregaria. The sequence goes on along the minus strand of NC_064921.1, from coordinate 128,240,106 downwards.
AGACCAATCTGCTACCGTCATCGTCCTGGAAGATGTAGGCTCTGGAGAACTGTCGGAGGTGTAAACCGGTGCCCCGCTGTTCCAGCTGCGCGTAGCCCATCTGCAACAAAGGCCGTCAGCCACAATAACTAAAAACACAATAAGCTACCGACAACAATCTGGTTAAAAATACAGCTGGTACCGGATATTATATCTGTTATGTTATGGAACACAAGTTTGTGTTGTTATCGCGTTCTTCAATCCGAAGACTGGTTCGCTGCAGCTGTCCACGCTGCTCTACGCTGCGCAAGCCGCGTAACTGCTGCAACCTGCATGATTTTAAACCTGCTTACCCGTATTCATCTTTTGGTCTCCCTCCACAATTTTACCCTCTCCTCTCACTCTTCCCTCAAATACTGAACTGTTCATCCCTTGACGTCCCAGGCCTATCAATTGATCCCATACTTTAGTTAAATTATGCCTCCAATTTCTTCTCTTCCCAATTCCGTTCACTACCGCCTCATCGGATACGTGATCTACCCATACAATCTTCAGTGTCACATTTCAAAATATTCTATTCTCTTCTTGACCCGTTTATCGTCCATGTTTCACTTCCATATGAAACTACATCCAGACAAAAACCTTCAGAAGATGTTTCTTAAAGCTTAAATGCACACGCGATGTTCACAAATTTCTCTTCTTCAGAAAAACGTTTCTTCCCATTTCCAGTCTACACTAGTATCCTCTCTTCTTCGGCCATCATGAGACATTTTCCTATCCAAAAAGCAAAACTCGTCACTACCTTTACTGTATTGTTTCCAAATCCAATTTTCTCAGCATCACCAGATTAAACTGGCTGATTTTCACTACTCTGGTTTCGCTTTTGTTAATGTCCATCTTATCCTTTCAAGACACTGTCCATTTCCTTCAACTTCTGTTGAAAGTCCTTTTCCGTCTGACAGAATCACAATGTTTTCATTTCTTTATGCCGACAGAATCGATATCCTGCCGAAAATGTATGTCTACCACGTTGTAATAACTATGTACATGTTTACACACAGCTGTAAAGTAAAAGAAATACATTTCGTGAAATAAAATTATTCAGCAAGTTATTCGGCAAACTGATCAGTGTTATCATTTAGTCACTCACCGAACTACTTGGAAAAGAAATAAATTGAGAAGAAGGATTCTGAGAGACAAGTTGTCACCTCCCTACCCACACTAATACACTTCTGGACAACATTCGCATGCTATCTGGCTTATAATTTCCAAGGACGTCAGCTACGAATATCTTGGATGCCACCCGCCCTTATTCTGAATCATCACTCAGTAAGTCTCGGAAGTGGCAGTCAGCAGTGACATTCGTTATTTGTGTACCTAGTTAGTTAGTTAGCTACTTTCATGTTCCATAAATCATTTTCACGATGAATCCTAATGATACGGAAGGAGTCATTTTACATCTCATCACAAATTAATTCGTGAACATGGTTACATGATGCAAATTTATAAGTCTTTTTTTTAGTACATGATTTAGTAATTCTTACACACCACCTATTACACATTACAACTACAGAAATTCTTGTAAGGTATAGGAGGAGTTGTTAAGAAAAAAAAAATTTGCTGTCAAGTTTTAATTTGCTTTCTGTCGGACATTTTATGTTCCTGAGTAAAAGATCAAAAAATTTTGTTGCAGCATTATGGGCCCCTTTTTGTGCGAAAGACAACTTTAATGTGGAGTAATGAATGTCATTCTTCCTTCTGGTATTGTAATTGTGTACGTCGTTGTTCCTTCTGAACTTTATTATTTACAACAAACTTCATGAGGGAATAAATATACTGTGAAGCTGTAATCAGAATGCCCAACTCCTTAAACATATGTCTACAATATGATCGTGGGTGAGCGACACATATTATTCTTACAGCACGAAATATTTCTTTCTTAAAGGTGAGTTACCCCATTCCATATGTCATTATTGAATGAAATGTGCAGGTATGCCAAATTACTGTTTTGTCTCACCCCAAGATGAGTAATGATTCTTAGTGCAAATTTAGCTGAACTAAATTGTTGCAGCAGTTCCAAAATGTACGCTTAGTTGCGAAAAACTGAATATGCTGTGACTCTTCAAAACTGAATGTGAGATCATTCTCAGAAAACCAGTCAATGATAGTTCCAAAAGCATTCTGTACCTATTCTTGGTTTCACTACACTACTGGACATCTGCAAAAAGAACTTTTCTGGTCATATATTACATGGAAGATCGCCTAAATATTTGAGGAACAATAGTGGACCTAAGACTGAGCCTTGGGGAACCCCTTATGTGATTTCTCCCCAGTCAGAGTTACAGCATTGTTCTGTCTCGATTTGATATTATCTATTGATTGGCTATACCATAAATCACATAAAACTTCATTTTATCTAGCAGAATGCAGTGTATTACTCAGTCAAATATCTTAGATAGGTCGTAGAAAATAGCAACCACCTGTAAAATAAGTGGTATCCTCAGTACAGCAACTCTTCTGAAAACCAAGCTGCGATTTGATGATGATATTATTTTTGCTGATGTGAGACACTATTCTAGAAAACAACACCCTCTCAAAACGTCTGGAAAATGGTGTCAGCATTAAAGCTTGTCGGTAACCTGATACCCCTCTTCTCACCTTGCATTACCTATTCCAGATAAGACTGGGGTCAATATATGGGAACAACCTTTAGTACTGTTTTGGAGACACCATCAAAAGCAGATGAGATTTTATTTTTGTGAGAATGTATAATTTTTTTAATGTCAGAAGAAGTCCGTGACACATTCATATGACTAGAATTTGTGTGAGTTACTTCTTTAACATACTGCTGTGACTTTTTTTATTGAGCAGTTTATCCCTATACTTTCTACTTGATTTAAGAAATGATTACGAAATATATCTGCAGTTCTTTATGCGATTCTTCAGCAATCCTCCTTTATATGAAGTGTTTACCCTCAACTAAAGGCACACGAAGGACGTTTTCATTTCCTGGCTGCATTATCTCTGAGATGTCCCATCCCTTCCTTTCTATAAGTGTTGTCCCACCTACAGATAAAACAGCCATATATGATCCTTGGAGGTAGGAGATATACGGAAGGTAGTAGATGTACTGGTGGAACTAAAGCTGTGAGGCTGTGTGTGCAGACGGTACAGCACTTGCCAGTGAAACGCAGAGGTCCCATGATCGAGGGACTATCCGTGAAACACAAATGCAGTTTTTCCCCCATCCCCATATGCAGTCCATCACTGTTGTTGCATACTTTACAGTTCTGTTCTGTTAGATTCTAAAATTCTATGCCTCTACATCTACATGGTTACTCTGTAATTTACACTTAAGTGCGTGGCAAAGGGTTCATCGAACCATTTTTATACTACTTCTCTACCATTCCACTCTCGAATAATCTGAATAATCTGATTACTCTTATTTTACTATGATGATCATTTCTCCCTACGTATGTGGGTGTCAACAAAATATTTTCGTATTCGGAAGAGAAAGTTGGTGATTTAAATTTCGTAAATAGATCTCGCAGCAAAGAAAACCACCTTTGTTTCAGTGACTGCCATCCCAACTCACGTATCGTATCAGTGACACTATCACCCCTATTGCGTGATAAAACGAAACAAGCTGCCCTTCTTTGCACTTTTTCGATGTCCTCCTTCAGTCTTCCTTACAAAACTCACCAATATATACCTCTTATACCTCTGACAAAGTTTTAAGTTAGTGCATTCGCCCACATACCATTTACACAAAATTTGCATGTCAGCTTAATACAAAACAATAAAAATTAAGATGTTGAGTGACTTAAATGTACAGCCATATTATTGCAGAGGGATTTAGCTGATGATTTATTCATACACTGAATATAATATTTTCTTGTATATACACTCGTGTTTATAAAGTTAATGAACAATTACAAAAGATTTTAGTACTCACTGAACTGTACTGGTCACTACTTTCACTACAGACACGCATACGCACACACGACACACAATGCATGTACACTTTCAGTTGACATCAAACCGATAACGTTGTTTCTGCCTTTACATTATTTCCATCCTACTTTCCTATCTGTCTCTCTGAAAAACAAACTGCTCTACATTTGAACGACATGTTGAGACCAGGAAAATCGTATGAAGTTATTTAACTATTCATGACAGATATGTCATGCACTATTTTACACTACATTTGGATGTGACTGCTGAAGTGAATAAAACTAAATGGACGTTGACGTAATAGCACCACTGCAGAAAATGAATATACCGAGGGTGTTTCATTGTGACATGACCGTGCCGGGGGCAGATTCGTTGGGGCAAATAAATGGGGAAACATATGCAGACAGAGTGTCAGATGCCATTTACAAAGGGGCTAGATGCCACAACCGGTGTTGAAATGTGTTATTCGACGGGCAGATCGCAAACCGCTAGCAATAAAGCAACGGAAACTAGCACAGGAGCAAAAGTTCACTGTGTACGTTACGGACACTGTAATACTTATTTCATGTAAAAGTGCTTCACACTATGGACTGCTTTGAACTTCATAACCCTGGACTTGAAGCACATTTATGCTAGGTTTTTTTGATTAAGCATGAATCCTTTTAATAAACAAATTAACGAGCACATTAATCCACATTTAGTACAGCAATCCCCACAAATGAAAAGTGCATATGGAATACGTTTTACACGCAATTTTTTCACAAAATGCGTTTTCGGTGCTGCTGTGTTCTCGGTAATCTGTTTCAAGTCCCTAAACTCGCACCAGGGGCCAAACTATGGAGAAAGTATTTGAAATATGCGTTAGAACTTGGCATATGGTCTATGCGCTGAACTGTGCGTCCCTCAGTATTTTGTAAATTAAAAGATATGAAAGAGATTTTTGTTGACTACAGTTCCACTAGTAGTAACTGCACTTGGGGCAAAAATTTTCTTCCTGCTGTTGTGTCGCAAACTGTCATTTTTGAGACCGTGGAATTATTCAAAATACAAGTTGATTCTGGCGACTAAACAACAGTAACCAGTTAATAATGCTATCTACTCTTTACGTACTACACAAATATGTAACAGAAAATGGTGGTTTCTATTTTTTTTAAAAAACGCAGCGCCATCTAGCGTTCCAACCATAGCGGTGCCCCCCTTCAAGTTTCGTTCTTTGTAGTTTTCTCGTTTGACGCCTATTTCGTGAAATATTTGGCCCGGTCACGGTCAACCACCCTGTATAACATAAATTGTGAAATAGAAATATCTATAAAGTTGCAAATGTCACAATAGAATGCTAAAATGTTAAATGTCTGTACGTAAAGCTTTTCATAGTTTGTTCACCATATCTACATCTACATCTACATGACTACTCTGCAATTCACATTTAATTGCTTGGCAGAGGGTTCATCGAACCACAATCATACTATCTCTCTACTATTCCACTCCCGAACAGCGAGCGGGAAAAACTAACACCTAAACATTTCTGTTCGAGCTCTGATTTCTCTAATTTTATTTTGATGATCATTCCTACCTATGAAGGTTGGGCTCAACAAAATATTTTCGCATTCGGAAGAGAAAGTTGGTGACTGAAATTACGTAAAAAGGTCTCGCCGCGACGAAAAACGTCTATGCTGTAATGGCTTCCATCCCAACTCGTGTATCATATCTGCCACACTCTCTCCCCTATAACGCGATAATACAAAATGAGCTGCCCTTTTTTGCACCCTTTCGATGTCCTCCGTCAATCCCACCTCGTAAGGATCCCACACCGCGCAGCAATATTCTAACAGAGGACGAACGAGTGTAGTGTAAGCTGTCTCTTTAGTGGACTTGTTGCATCTTCTAAGTGTCCTGCCAATGAAACGCAACCTCTGGCTCGCCTTCCCGACAATATTATCTATGTGGTCCTTCCAACTGAAGTTGTTCGTAATTTTAACACCCAGGTACTTAGTTGAATTGACAGCCTTGAGAATTGTACTATTTATCGAGTAATCGAATTCCAACGGATTTCTTTTGGAACTCATGTGGATCATCTCACACTTTTCGTTATTTAGCGTCAACTGCCACCTGACACACCATACAGCAATCTTTCCTAAATCGCTTTGCAGCTGATACTGGTCTTCGGATGACCTTACTAGACGGTAAATTACAGCATCATCTGCGAACAGTCTAAGAGAACTGCTCAGCACCATATAATGTATGATTTCTTACTTGGTGAAATAATGAAAGTTATTGCTTTGGCAAAAAAAATAAAAAGTTGAAAATAAAGTAATCTCTTGATTATAGAAGTGTGATGCAATATTCGTCTCTTGGAAGTAATCACACTGTGTTGCAAGCGATTCTGTAACTTTCCAGCATATGCAGCTCTCAGCATACAGCCACCTCAATCTCATAGCAGTCGTTGGGGAACGAGGAGCGCTGAACGGACTCGCAGAGTGCGAGCGCGCTCCTGCAGCTGGAGTCTCGTCCAGACTGGTGTTACAGCATCCACTCAGTCCCCTTCCGGAGCGACGTAAAGAACCCACCATAATGCCGATGAATGTATTTTCGGCCGGTACAACATACAGCATGTGCACCAGTCATTTCAGCGACATTTTAATTACCTCAATAGACTAAACATTAGTCAACTTGTTAAAGAAGCACACTGGGCGCTTTGCAGTACCGTACATTGTGCAGAAGTAGTACCACGACGTCGCGCAAATCACGGGAGCGAAGGGGTGCGTCTGAGCAAGTTGGTTGTGTAGAATCAGCGCAGTAAGATGGACGGATCTGACAGAATGCAGAATGACAAAAAGGTTGGTTGGTTGGTTTGTGGGGGTTAAAGGGACCAGACTACTTAGGTCATCGGTCCCTTGTTCCACGACCATAATAATACACGAAGAAAAGTCCAACAAGCAATAAACACATAACGGAGACGACAAGGGACGACACAGTACAAGAAAGACATAGACGAAGACCAGAGAAAAGAGATTAAAAGACACACAGAGTGCGACGGTCATTGGCCGACCATGAAAATAAAACTGGAAAGGCCAACAACCAAGGGACACATTAAAACACCACAAACTAAAACCCCAGGCCAAAAGCCACAGTCGACACTAAAAAAAAAAGAAAAAAAGGGACTCTCATATTGAATGATAAAAACCCCCTGCTCGAATAAAACGGAGAACTAAGTCAGCCATAGTAGAGTCATCGGTTAAAAGAGCAGGGAGTGTATCAGGCAGCGCGAACGTCTGCCTGAGGGCAGTTAAAAGTGGGCAGTCTAGTAAGACGTGTACCACGGTCAGGGCCAATCCGCAGCGACAGAGAGGCGGGTCGTCACGGCACAAGAGATACGCGTGCATGAGCCGGGTATGTCCTATGCGGAGCCGGCAGAGGACGACAGCGTCCTTGCGAGACCCCCGCATGGAGGAGCGCCACACACTGGTTGTCTCCTTGACTGCCCGAAGTTTGTTGGGAGAGGGCAGGGTGCGCCACTCATCACGCCAAGCAGCAAGGACCTTCTGCCGCAATACGGATCGGACGTCACTCTCTAAAAGACCGATCTCCATGGCCGGGGAACTGACCGCCTGTTTCGCCAGTTCGTCAACCCGCTCGTTACCCGGGATGCCGACGTGACCCGGGGACCAAACAAAGGTGACAGAGCGGCCGCAACGGACGAGAGTATGGAGGGACTCCTGGATGGCCATCACCAGACGGGAACGAGGGAAACACTGGTCAAGAGCTCGTAAACCGCTCAGGGAGTCACTACAGATGACAAAGGACTCACCTGAGCGGGAGCGGAGAAACTCTAGGGCACGATAGATGGCAACCAACTCGGCAGTGTATACACTGGAGCCAGCTGCCAATGACCGTTGCTCACAATAATCCCGTAGAGTGAGAGCGTAACCAGTGTGACCAGAGACCACCGAACCGTCGGTGTAGGCCACCGCCGCGTTCGGAAACTCGGCCAGGATGGAAAGGAAGCGGCGGCGGAGGGCCTCCGGAGGCACTGAGACCTTCGGACCCTGTGCCAAGTCGAGCCGAAGGCACGGTCGAGGCACACTCCACGGGGGCAGACGGAGATTGGCCCGGAAAACAGGCGGCAGAGGAAAAAAGTCAAGGCCACGGAGAAGGTCCCGGAGGCGAACCGCAATGGGACACCCTGACCGGGGCCGCCTGTCTGGAACATGGACGATCGAGCGCGGGAACAGGAGACGATAGTTTGGATGCCCTGGCATGCTATAAACGTGCGCGGCATAGGCGGCCAGAAGGCGGTCACGCCGGAACCGCAATGGAGGGACACCAGCCTCCACAAGTATGCTGTCGACGGGGCTTGTCCGGAACGCTCCCGTGGCGAGGCGGATCCCGCAGTGGTGTATGGGATCCAGCAATCGCAATGCTGAAGGCGAGGCAGAACCGTACGCCACACACCCATAATCAAGGCGGGACTGGATCAGCGCTTGATATAGGTGGAGGAGGGTGGACCGGTCGGCACCCCACCTGGTGTGGCTTAAGCAACGGAGAGCGTTTAAGTGCCGCCAGCATGTTTGCTTCAGCTGCCTAATATGGGGCAGCCAAGTCAACCGGGTATCGAACTCCAGTCCCAAGAACCGATGCGTCGCGACCACAGCAAGAGGTTCACCGTCAAGGTAAAGGCGCGGCTCAGGGTGAACCGTGCGACGCCGGCAGAAATGCATAACGCAGGTCTTCGCGGCCGAAAACTGGAAGCCGTGCGCTACAGCCCATGACTGCGCCTTGCGAATGGCACCTTGCAGCTGCCGTTCAGCAGCGGCGATGCCACTGGAGCTGTAATATAGGCAGAAGTCGTCCGCATATAAAGAAGCCGCGACGGACGACCCCACCGCCTCAACGAGCCCATTGATGGCAATTAAAAACAGGGACACACTGAGGACAGACCCCTGTGGGACCCCGTTCTCCTGGACCCGGGAGGAACTATGCGACGCAGCTACTTGCACGCGGAAGGAACGATACGAAAGAAAATTCTGAATAAAAATCGGGAGCGGGCCCCTAAGGCCCCACCCATGAAGTGTGGCCAGGATGTGGTGGCGCCAAGTCGTATCGTATGCCTTCCGCATGTCGAAGAAGACGGCAACCAGATGTTGGCGGCGCGCAAAGGCTGTACGGATGGCAGGCTCCAGGGAGACCAGAGTATCGACGGCAGAGCGGCCTTTACGGAACCCACCCTGAGACGGAGCCAGAAGGCCCCGAGACTCGAGGAGCCAACTCAACCTCCGGCTCACCATACGTTCCAGCAACTTGCAAGGAACGTTGGTGAGGCTTATGGGGCGATAGCTGTCCACCTCCAGCGGGTTCTTGCCAGGTTTCAATACGGGGAGGACTATGCTTTCCCGCCATTGAGACGGGAAAACACCCTCGACCCAGACGCGATTGAAAAGATCTAGGAGGCGTCGCTGGCAAGGCACTGAGAGGTGTTTCAGCATCTGGCTGTGAATGCGGTCTGGTCCAGGAGCCGTATCAGGGCAAGCAGAAAGTGCGCTCTGGAATTCCCATTCGCTGAAGGGAGCATTGTACGACTCCGGGTGGCGCGTGTGGAAGGAAAGCCTCCGACTTTCCAACCGCTCTTTCCGGGAGCGGAAGGCCAACAGGTAGTTCGTTGACGCGGAACACTGAGCAAAATGCTCTGCTAACCGGTCCGCAATCGTGTCGGAGTCGGTGCACACTGCTCCATTCAGCGAAAGCCCAGGGACAGAGACAGGTGGCCGATAGCCTTGGAGTCGCCGAATCTTGGCCCAAACCTGCGATGCAGAGGTACGGACGCCAATGGTGGAAACATAACGTTCCCAGCACTCCTGCCTCCGTTGGCCAATAAGGCGTCGGGCTCGGGCGCGGAACTGTTTAAAAGCAATGAGGGTCTCCAACGACGGGTGCCGCTTATGGCGCTGAAGAGCCCGCCGGCGATCTCGAATCGCCTCTGCGATCTCGGGCGACCACCACGGCACAGTCCTCCGCCGAGGTGACCCGGATGTACAGGGAATCGCAGATGCCGCCGCAGAAACGATGCTGGTGGTGACCGACTGAACCACCGCATCAATCGGATCAGTGGAAGGAGGTGCGATCACTGCGACAGATGTAAATAAGTCCCAATCAGCCTTATTCAGAGCCCATCTGGAGGGGCGTTCAGAAGAGTGACGCTGTGGCAGTGACAGAAACATGGGGAAATGGTCACTACCACATAAGTCGTCATGGACCCTCCAGTGGATGGATGGTGAAAGTCCGGGGCTGCAAATAGAAAGGTCAATGGCCGAAAACGAGCCATGGACCGCACTAAAGTGGGTCGCCTCTCCCGTGTTTAAAAGGCAGAGGTCAAGCTGTGACAGAAGAGTCTCGACATCTCTGCCCCGGCCAGTAATCGCGGCGCTACCCCACAAGGGGTTATGGGCGTTAAAGTCGCCCAGCAACACAAAGGGAGGCGGCAGTTGTCCTATCAATGCAGCCAACACATGACGAGAGACATCACCATCCGGCGGAAGGTACAAACTGCAGACAGTAATAGGCTGAGGCGTCCACATCCTTACAGCGACAGCCTCTAAGGGTGTATGAAGAGGCACACACTCGCTGTAGATAGAGTTAAGGACGTAGACGCAGACTCCACCAGACACCCTCTCATAAGCTGCCCGGTTCTTATAATAACCCCGATACCCTCGTAGGGCAGGGGTCCGCATTGCCGGAAACCACGTTTCCTGGAGGGCAATGCAGAAGAAAGGGTGACTGCTGACGAGTTGGCGGAGCTCAGCAAGGTGGTGGAAAAAACCGCTGCAGTTCCACTGGAGAATCACTTTGTCCATGGGCGAAATAGGCGTGAAGGGACCGAGGAGGCAGATCACGTCACTGGGTCACCTGCTGTCACCGATCGAGGACCAGTACAATCGGCATCCTTGGCGTCTGAGGGTATGGCGAGATCCAGGTCCTCAGCGGACGCCAGGATCTCCACCTCAGCCTCAGACGCAGAGCCTGTATGGAGCGGTGGGGTGGATGCCACCGCGCGTTCCTTGGCCTTAGAGGCCTTCTTCTTCTTCGTCTTCTCTCTCTGCTCCTTGGGCTTTACTGGCTGGGAGGGCTCCACCGAGTCAGTCTCCGGGACGGAGGAGGAGCGGGAAGCCCTGCGACCAGCCGCTGGCCTGCTTTTCAGCCATTGGCTGACGTCACCCTTCCCAGAGGTGGAAACCTGGGAAGGGAGGGACCCGAGGGATCCCTTGCGAGAGAGAGTCGCCGAAGAAGTCGGACGCTTCTCCGGCTTAGAGTTGGGGACTTGTGTCCCCGATGGTTGGGGGGTCGTTGCTCCTGAGGTAGGTGGTGCAGGAGCAACAGATGGGGAAGTGCCCCCCACCATCAAGGGGGCAGGTGTAGTATTCCGGCTCAGAGTGTTCAGTGGAATCGGTGCAGCAGATGACAAAACTACTGTTTTGGCAGCGGTGGCATAGGAGCTGGTCAGAGCCACAGGATGTAGCCTGTCGTATTTCCGCTTAGCCTCAGTATAGGTCATGCAGTCCAGGGCCTTATATTCCATGATCCTTCGTTCTTTCAGTAGAACCTTGCAGTCTGGCGAGCAAGGGGGATGGTGTTCGCCGCAGTTCACACAGATGGGAGGCGGCGCACATGCAGTATTAGGATGTGAAGGGCGTCCACAATCTCTGCATGTCATGCTGGAAGTACACCGAGATGACATGTGGCCGAACTTCCAGCATTTGAAACACCTCATTGGGGGAGGGATATAGGGCTTCACATCACATCGGTAGACCATCACCTTGACCTTTTCGGGTAGGACGTCACCCTCGAAGGCCAAGATGAAGGCACCGGTGGCTACCTGATTATCCCTCGGACCCCGATGGACGCGCCGGACGAAGTGAACACCCCGCCGTTCTAAATTGGCGCGTAGCTCGTCGTCTGACTGCAAGAGTAGGTCCCTATGGAATATAATGCCCTGAACCATGTTGAGACTCTTATGGGGTGTGGTCGTGACGGAAACATCCCCCAACTTGTCACAAGCGAGTAACCGCCGTGACTGTGCAGAGGATGCCGTTTTGATCAATACTGCCCCAGAGCGCATTTTGGACAAGCCCTCCACCTCCCCAAACTTGTCCTCCAAGTGCCCGACAAAAAACTGAGGCTTGGTCGCCATATACGATTCCCCATCGACTCGTGTACAGACTAAATAGCGAGGTGAATAAGGTTCGCTGCCAACCGTAGCCTTTCGTTCCTCCCATGGTGTGGCCAGGGAGGGGAACGATTGTGGATCATATGCCTGAGCGTTGTATTGAGGCCGAGAACGCTTAGAGACTGCTGGCGGCTGGCCGCCAGCAAGAGATGATGTACCACGCTTCATCGCGGGTCATCCGCCCTGATGCCACCTACTCCGACCAAGGGCCCTCCCCACGGGCGCCACCCAGCCTCAGCAACGACCACCTGGCGGGATGGCCATTGCCGGGAGTCCCGATGCCCCAAGGAGACAGGCATCTACTCCTTGGCATACGCGGGGAGTTAACGGCGCAGGCATCAGTAGAGCGATCCCTGTGTTGTCAGGGGGCTACAACCGACAGGGTACATGGCGGCCCCACCACAACGGACTGGCTACCGTGCTGGATTTCAGGTGAAATGTAGCCCATGACCGTCATTGGCGCATAAAGCGACACAGCAGAGCAGACTGCAAAAACCGCACCCAAGAACAAAGCCACGCCCTAGAGATGGTGAGTGGGCGTGACAGCTATGCGACGACGACCAACCAAGCTAGAGATGGTAATGAGCGATGGACACATTGCACCTTGTAAGGCGCCCTTCCCCAATCAGCTCGCTCTTCGGAAGAATTTAGAAGATGGAGGTCAAACCCGGTAGGGGACCATCACATAAGGCCGAAACGTTTGAGACTCCTTTTAGTCGCCTCTTACGACAGGCAGGAATACCGTGGGCCTATTCTTACCCCCGAACCCACAGGGGGGTGACAAAAAGGAACTACAGTGTTGTGTTCGATAGTACAATGCATGACCAGAGAGCGAATGGAGTTCCCTGCTTTTTTGGTATATCAACGCGTACTTTCCGACGTTTGCGGGCGGTAGCTGGCTGGATGAACGCACTGTGGTCCAACAAGTATTCTTCGTGCCTTTTCAAATGATGTAAGTAAGGCACTAGCTGCACCGACCACCCAGTGAGTCTTTTAGCAAGAAGAGTGTGGTTGTAGTTAAGGCTGGACTTTTTCCTGTGATTTACTGGTCGTTTATTACGAAGGTCACTTTTTCTAATTACTGTTTGCATATTGTATCCTAATACACCGTGTAATCTCTAATTTCAGGGTGCGAACTCCTATTGAAATTACAGCTTGCGGGAACCCTCCCCCCCCCCCCCCCCCTTTGTACAACACCTCCTTAAATGTCTCAGTTTAGCCAGACAGTCCGTTAAAGACGTTATAAGAGGTGCACAGTATCAGTGGCCGTGCTTCTCTGTCCGAGCTTTGCCCAGATTAAGACAATCCGTCCTTGGACTACATTAGTGAGTCTACGTGCAGGATTTTTTCTACCTGTTTTGCCGGGAAGTTCTCTAACTTCATGTCCCTCGCAAAAGCGCTATCGGCGCCGTAGGGTTCTCTGTAAAGAGCAGTTACACTTCCTGTGAAGTGTTGAATATCGACACAATTAATAATGATTAACTGGAAATCAGATCGGAAGGGATCCTGTCGGCATTGTATTTCGTACTCACACTTGAGGCATTTCGTCGCGGTCGTACATTTTAACCAAACGTTAAACGTAACTCATTTATTCATTAAAATGGACGATTTCTGGCACTATATTACTGTCGTAAAGAATTTTTTGTGGTATGTAGGCTAGTCCCAATATCTGTATTGGAAAATCAACTTCTATTAGCATTATGCAAGATCACTTGCTCTGCACCGGAATAAATCTGTTATTCCTGCGTATCTCGTTGCTGACGTAACTGTTGATATTTGTTAAAAATATCCGTGATCCGACATATCGATATATGGGAAGGTATTGATATCTGCCCTTGATATATCGAAATTAGTCAGATACATATCAACGGAAGCAATGACGAGGTACCGCGCAAAGAAAATATCGGTTGCACGTTGCAAATATAATACCAGTATATTGCAATTTATCATTAGATTTATTTCTTTATTTGATTTATTGTTAGATATTCCGCAGAACATCCAGCATCAGCCTGCTTATCCCCCTTAGACCAAAAATTGAAAAGAAAACGATGGACGCTCATGCTTTCTGATAACAACTATGCTACCAATGGTAACTGTGTGTAAATGGCACAGTGAAAGTTGTCTCATGGATTCGCCGTTCGGTTTCCTCACATATCGGATATGTCCGGAACGCTTCATGTCAATTTCCCGGTTTTTTTAATTTCTAAAAATGCCAATGAACTAATAGCCGTAGTATCAAAATTTCGTGGTGGAAGTTACGTGTTGCAGTTTTTGGTGGTAGCGTCGAGCGCCGATTACGTCAGCATATCCCCTCACACGCCTCCGCCTACAGCGAAGACCAAACTTGTCATTCAGGTTTTTTGTTGATCAGTTTCAGCAATTATTTTTAAAGAATGCCGATGTGAAGAAACAGCACACTAGTTGCTTTAAAAATTATTTTTAACGCAACTGGTGTGGTATTTCTTCACATCGGAAATGTTGCTATCTCATTCGCTCCGCCACCTCCTACCGCAAGGGGACAACTTCTTTGGGCCATCTATACTTGCTTCACACAGTCAAAGAGAGAGACAACACGAGATAAAAGCTACAAAAGTAGTAACACTCCTTCACACAGTTTAATTAAATTGTCTTCTATAACAGTTTCAAAAGAGCAATTGCAAATATTTACAGAAAATGTCGAAAAAATATAATATACAATAAAAATAGCGGCACTCGATATTGCCCTTTCGATACCGATATATCGGTGAAGAAAATATCGCCATACTTCATCTATATTGTTTGAACAAAATTTTTATGCCGATATATCGATATTTTATCAACACCCTACTAAGCGGAGCGCCTCGCACCATCGTACACTGGCAACGCCATATTGTCCGCGGACTCTTTCACCCAGAATGGGAATTGAAGTCTTACACCCTGCTGTCGCGTTTTGCACTACCGCTTTACTCACTGAATGCTACATGGTATGTACAGACGCGATACAAATTTGTAGAACAATAAAACGTACGGAAATAAAATGTGTCTTAAAGGTAAGGGGCATCTTACAACCTAATTCTGTACCCTGCAAAACAGTGAAGTGTACTTAAAATTTCACCGGGCTTTTCTCGTTCCATTTGCGCGTGGAGCGTGGGTAGAATGACTGCTTAAACGTTTCTGTGCAAGCTACGTAACAATGTCTTGTCGAAAGACATACTGGGAATCGTGCCAGTAGTACAATCACATGGTTTATGATTTTAACAGCAACCAACCGAAAGTATGGTTTTAAAACAATTATTTACATCAAACCATTATCGGTTTCGGTTTTGAAACAAATCTACCTTCAGATGGCTCTTACAGTCTTCCTCGCTTTCCTTTTGGGGCCTCATTTTGTATTCGTTAGTGGTTTGGTGTGCCAAGATAAACGAAGTTTATCGTTCACAATTCGGTAGCCTTGCGATATATGTTTTTCTTTTTAACCTTCACAGAAACAGCCATACAATGATTGTAAAGTTAATAAAATATTCAATGCGACAGAGAACTATGTGGTGTATATTCCTGTGGGACGTATTCGTCCTGTATTAATGTCATCCCGTTTACACTAACGTAATATTACCAAAGTCCAAGATTGCCACTTACATCTTCAGCATCGTTTCCTCTATATTTTTTCCCCTCTTATTTGGATACAAGAGAAATTACCTATAACGTTTCTGTAAATTTCGCTTCTGAATGTTTGTAGGACTTCAGATATCTTTCGTATATTTGTAATAACAACAGGAACAGTAGTAACGAAAAATTAAGAAATTTAATACTGTACAGCAACCATTGAATTTAATGTCATGTGAAACAGAAATCCATCTAGAGATTCTCCAAAAATCGATAATAAAAAAAATAGATACTACTCAAGCTCATTTCACTGATCACTTGTAAGAAAGAGTATGGTGCAGTCGTTGCACAAATAAATCTGTAGACGAGTCTAATAATAAATGCATTCCCCAAACGGCTGCGCTGTTAAAAGCGCTGCCTCTATGTATTGTGGCAGAGCGGAAGCATATTTCTGAACTTGCATGCACGTTATCTCCGCCCCTTCCTCTGAATACAATGCACACACACACACACACACACACACACACACACACACACACACAAGCACACGTTTGTACTTCGAAATCGCTTTCCGCTACGTAGATTACTTATGCCAGCAGCAGTGTTACCAGCTCAGTAGACGTGCAAAATATTCTGCTTTGTTATAATTCAAACGACTTTCACGGGAAAGCCTTTGCGCTCTTCAATCACATCACAAAAGCGAAGATAAACGGTCGATACGTACGCGAAACAATAAAGGCAGTATTAATCCTGTTCATACCTTTGTAGCCAGTTTGAGGTCTGACTTCACGAGAATGGTTAATCTGTGGTGGATTTGTTGACTGTTTCCGTGACAGTTGTAAAAACCTCTTGCATCACATACATTGCTAGCAGTTTTTGTATTACTTAATATGTGTAATTCTATACAATGATCAACTCCTGTTGAGATATCGAAGATTATCACACAGTTTACTTCACAGTTTTAAGTTGTGATAATGAATTGTGGAGTTTAGGGATATTGTAAAGGAAAATATGCATCAAGTATGTAGACGAATAAAAGAGCCTCAATAACATTTCGGATTAAAGGGTAATCCAGTGAAGAAATAATAAATAAAAATTAATAAAAAGGGCGTTGTTTAATACATCCAAGGAAGGAAAACAAATTAACTGGAACCTAATTCAGTTCATAACGAAAGTCTATGAAGATGTACAACATAGAAGTTTAATAGTACAGAGATGAGTGACTCGAATGGATGGCTGTTTCAAAGAGCTTCAACTTCTACGAATCTTTATAATTGTGTGGTTGTGGTTTTCAAATTGGTTTGAAGCAGCTCCATCCTGTGGAAGCCTCTTCGCCTCCGAGTAACCACTACAACCTACCTCCTTACTGTATTCATCTCTTGGTCTCCCTCTGTAATTTAAACGATTCCCTCCCCCCCCCCTCACCTTCCCCCTCCCCCTCCCCCCCCAACACCACCAACAACAACACACTTCCCTCCAATACTAAATTGGTGATCCCTTGATGCCTCTAATATTTCGCATCAACCGATCCTTTTTTTAGTTAAGCTATGCTGCAAACTTCTTTTCTCCCCGGTTCTATCAAAGTACACTCGTGTTCAGAAAAAACAGTGCAAATTGAACGACGAGAGATCGGACGTTCATATTCACAGGGCATTTACAAAAGAATGTTCTGCAGAAATAATTAGCATTTGAACCATGTCAGCCCGAGTCTTCAAGGTCAACATCGATTCCTCGACTCATCATCACCTACCGGTAAAATGTGCCTGCGCCTCTCGTTGTCGCTGTAAACCGAAGGTAATGAAGAAGTGTAACTTGAACACACATGCAGGACTCCTCGTAGAGGTAAGCGCGAACCGTACCGTCAAATCACTAGGTTTGAAAGATGGTGCATTATAGCCGTGGGAGAATGTGAAGCATCCATCCGGGAAATTGCTACTCGTGTGGGACGAAGTGATTCGGCGTTGCAACGTGTGGGTGCAGAATGGTTCACGGAAGGCCGTAGAACAAAAGATGGGTCAGGTCGCACCACGCAGACTACCCACCAGAGGGTCGAAACTTCATCCGAATGGCATGGCAGGACAGATCTGCGTCGCCCTCGGCTCTGGTGCGAGAGTGGAACACTGTAACACATCATACACTGCCAGGGGTGTACGTCGCCGTTTATTGTGCCATGGGTTACGTGGGATTCGTCCACTTCTCCCCCTATCTTTGACGAATGCGCAGAAACATGTTAGACGGCAATGATGTATGTAACTACATCACTGCTGGCCGACGTGGACAAGAGATGTCCACAGATGTTAAGTTCTTTAGTGCTCAGAGCCATTTGAACCATTTTAACTACATCACTGGTGACAGGATTGGCAGCACAGAGAGTGTTTGGTCGAAACCAGGTTCTGTTTGTTGAAAATGACGGCCGCAGTTTGGTTCGACTGCATTCGCACAGGACATTCAGCGACAACGCAATGCCTTATGGTGTGGGGTGCTACTGGGTAGAACCACAAATCACAGTTGGTGCGTGTCCAAGGCACTGTGACCACTGTGACCTACGCGAAAAACACCCTGCGACCAGTACCCAAACCCTTCCTGCGAAAGACCTCAGATGCCATGTTTCAGCAAAACAATTCACGACCATGTGTTGCTGCACGAACATGTGCCTTCTGGCTGTCAAAGGATATCTGCCTTTGGCCCTGACCCGCCAAATAAGCAAACTTGTCGCCAGTCGAAAACGTGTGGGATATGGTGAAACGAAGGGTGCAGCACTGTGACCCAACGCCAACCACCACCAACATACTTTGGAACCAGGTGAGTGCAGCAGGGATAGCCATACCAAATGACGCCATTTGCCCCTTATAAGCTTAAACGCCACCACGCATGTTACAAGTTATCAGGGCCCATGGGTGGACCATGTGCGTGCTAGGCAACAGGACACATTCTGAACCGAGGTGACAAAAATGCTAATCATTTCTGCAATACATACTGATGTACATGTCCTGTGAATACGAACGTCCTATGTCTATTCTTTCAAAATGTTCTGTTTTTCTCTGAACATGAGTGTACCTATTCATTAATCACATGATGTAACCATCCTCTAGAACCGCCCGACCGCTACGGCCGCAGGTTCGAATCCTGCCTCGGGCATGGATGTTTGTGATGTCCTTAGGTTAGTTAGGTTTAAGTAGTTCTACGTTCTAGGGGACTGATGATCTCAGAAGTTCCATTGTGCTCAGAGCCTTTTGGAGCATTTTTAACCATCTAATCATCAGCATTCTTCCACAGCACCACATTTCAAGACATTCTATTCTCTTTTTATCTAAAACACAGGGTATTTCAAAAGGAATATACGTATTACAAAGTATTATTTTGTCCAAACTATCGATAGCTTCACCTCAGCTCGGTTATTGGAGAAACGAATACATAGTCTAGTTTATATTAATAGCCACTAGATGTCAGTTGTCTTCTCTTTTGCTTGGTAACCGTCATACGTTTAAAATGGCTAGTCCACAGCAGAAATCATTTTACGTTTTCCAGTTTGCGAAGTGCAATTCCGTGATTACAGTGAAAGACGTTGCAGGTCGAGGTACCAAATTGATCCTCCGAATGGGTGGAACATTCGCAGATGGCGTCGACAGTTTCTAGGTACAGGATGTGTATGTAAAGGAAAAAGTCCTGGCCTCGCTCGTGTTCCTGAAGAAAATGTTGCACGAATGCAATCTGCTTTCCAACGTAGTCCTGAAAAATCAACTCGTCGTGCCAGTCGGGAGATACAACTGCCTACAACAACAATTTGGCATCCAGAATAAGATTTTCACTCTGCAGCGGAGTGTGTGCTGATATGAAACTTCCTGGCAGATTAAAACCGTGTGCCGGACCGAGACTTGAACTCGGGACCTTTGCCTTTCGAAGGCAAGTGCTCTACCAACTGAGCTACCCAAGCACGACTCACGACCCGTCCTCACAGCTTTACTTCCGCCAGTACCTCGTCTCCTACCTTCCAAACTTTACAGAAGCTCTCCTGCGAACCTTGCAGGACTAGCACTCCTGAAAGAAAGGATATTGCGGAGACATGGCTTAGCCACAGCCTGTGGGATGTTTCCAGAATGAGATTTTCACTCTGCAGTGGAGTGTGCGCTGATATGAAACTTCCCGGAAGATTAAAACTGTGTTCCGGGACCTTTGCCTTTCGCAGGCAAGAGCTCTACCAACTGAGCTACCCATGCACGACTCACGACGCGTCCTCACAGCTTACTTCCGCCAGTACCTCGTCTCCTACCTTCCAAACTTTACAGAAGCTCTCCTGCGAACCTTGCAGGACTAGCACTCCTGAAAGAAAGGATACTGCGGAGACATGGCTTAGCCACAGCCTGAGGGATGTTTCCAGAATGAGATTTTCACTCTGCAGTGGAGTGTGCGCTGATATGAAACTTCCCGGAAGATTAAAACTGTGTTCCGGGACCTTTGCCTTTCGCAGGCAAGTGCTCTACCAACTGAGCTACCCAAGCACGACTCACGACCCGTCCTCACAGCTTTACTGCCGCCAGTACCTCGCCTCTTACCTTCCAGTTGGTAGAGCACTTGCCCGCAAAAGGCAAAGGTCCCGAGCTCAAGTCTCGGTGCGGCACACAGTTTTAATCTGCCAGGAAGAGTCAACAGTTTGGCATGTTTCGAGACTTTGGTTGATTATAACGCCGTACACGTTACAGCTGTTACAAGTTCTGCGTCCTGATGACAAACGCAACCCTGTGGCATTATGTAACGAAATTCTTGACTCTATTGACAATGATAACACTTTCCCACGACGCATCGTGTTCAGTGATGTTACTGGTCAGGTAAACAAATACAATGCTCGAATTTGGTGCCTACAGAACCCACATGCAGCTATTGAACATGTACGAGATTCGCCAAAAGTCAATGTGTTTTGTGCGATATCCCGATCATCTGTTTACGGCCCATTCTTCTCTGATGGAAACACGGTTAACGGTCAGCAGTTTCTCGCTATGTTACAAAACTGATTGTTTCAGAGGCTGCATGAAGACAACTTTATTTTCAAGAAGATGTGGCACCGATTTCTCTGCGATCGCCAAGTGCTTGAATATCTGAATGAAACTCTAACGAACCGTTGGATTGGTCGTCAAGGAGCTGGCTACTTAACACGTCTCAGCTGGGCTCCACGGTCACCGGTTTTCACACCCTCTAACTTCTTCTTGTAGGGTTTCGTTAAAGACAACGTTTATGTACCACTGCTCCCACTGAACCTGGAGAAATTGAAGAACCGTACTGCCATAACATCAGTGACGAAGGGCATGTTTGTCCGAGTATGGGAGGAATTTCAGTATAGATGTGATATTGTTCGTGTCTCTGATGGAGGAAATATTGCACATTTGTAATCTGAATTTGAGAGGTTCGTAAATATGAGTGTAAAGTTTCACATTCGTATGTTTTCAAGTTTAGTAAATATATGCATTCGAAATACCTACATTCTTTTAGAGACATCCTGTACTTATCGTCCACGTTTCACTTGCATACATGGGTACACTCCAGACAAACACTTGCAGAAGAGACTTCCGAACAGTTAAATGTACATGCGATGTTATCAGATTTTCCTTCTTCCCAAATGCTTTTCGTGACATTTTATATCCTCTACTTCGGCTCTCATCAGCTGTTTGTCTGCCTAAAAAGCAAACTTCAGCTGCTACCTTTAAAGTATCGGTTCCTAATCTAATTCCCTCAGCATCGCCTGATTTATTTGACTACATTCTCTTACCCTCATTTTGCTTTTGTTAATGTTCGTCTTACATCCTCTTTTCAAGACACTGTCCATTTCGTTCAGCTCCCCTTCCAAGTCGTTTGCTGTCTCTGACGTAATTACAATCTCATCAGAAAACTTCAGAGTTTTTATTTCTGGTCGGTAAACTTGAATTCCTTCTCCAAATTTTTCTTTCCTTTTCTTTCCTGCTTGCGCAGTGTACAGATTGAATAATATCAGGGATAGGCTACAACCTTTTTCACTTTCTTCTCAACCACGATTTCCCTTTCATTCCCCTCGACTCTTGCAACTAGCATCTGGTTTCTATACAAGTTGCAAATAGCCTTTGGCTTTCAAAGGGTTTGTTTCAGCCGACATTGTCAAAAGGTTTCTCCAAATCTACAAAAGCTATAAACGTGATTTACTTTTCCTTGCCCTGTCTTCTAAGGTAACTCCTAAGGTCAGTATTGCCTCTCGTGTTCCTACAATTCTCTGGAGTTCAAACTGATCTTCCCCGAGATCAGCTTCTACCAGTTTTCCCATTCTTCTGTAAACAACTCGTGTTAGTGTTTTGCAACCATGAATTATTACACCAACACTTCGGGATTACTCACAGCAGTCAGCACCTGCTTCGTTTGCAATTTGGAGTATTACATTCTTCTTGAAGACTGAAAATATTTCGCCTGTGATAAAGTTAGCTGGGTTATGTTTTATGGACGCAACATTTTGACACATTCATACAAATTTTGGGCAACAGTTTTACACCACAAAAATGATGGAGGCTCTTTAATTTTCAAAGAGTTAGCTGCATTCGCGTTATTGCTGATGTCACTACCTATTTCTAATGCTGTAGTGGAAAGAGTATTCAGTATTATGAATGCAACAAAAATAAAAGTCGAAATAGAATGAAAGTAAAAACGCTAAGTGAACTGTTACAAATTAAAGTCCATCTCACCTCTAAGTGTTGTAACGATTTTGTATGCATTAAAGAGATGTTTACAAAGCTCAATAGCTCAACTTATTCAACAGCTGTAAACAGCAATATTGAAGAAGATGAAAGTGATTTCCTGTAACCGAGGGTGCATGAGAATATCCCTTGCACAAGTTTGATATACTGATTCATGAACCATGTCATGTTATGTTACAAGTTCTCAAATTAATTAATGTGATATTTAAATGTAACTATAATATAGTAACTACTGTAACTTCCAGATTCTCACTATTTCATTTACAATACGACTATATTTTCATTGGCTTGACAGCTCGCTCGTTAGAGTACTTGGGTCCAATTCCCGGCTGGACTAGCGAAATGTTTGTCTGACGAGGAAGGCTCCTCAGTTACGTCCAGTCTAGCGCGTGTGAGTATTGAGGTTGCTGGAGTGTGTTTTAGCGGTTAGTGAATGACCAGCCAGCTCAGTGAACTTATTTCACGGACTGCCGTTGTCGAGTCATACGACAGCTTAGGTCAACTAGGTTAACTGATTAAAATGGTGATAGTTTGGCTATTTTTATTTATAAAAAGATGACCATAATTTGGCTATTTTTGTTCCGCAGTTGGATACAGGAGAATGGAAGAATCTGGTAACCCTGAGCGTTTGCTGATTCTGTCGGTATCCGGCCTTGGCAGCTAGAAGCTCGTGCCGCTTCCCGTTGTTTCACAGTAAAAAATTTTAAATATTTGCTGCAACTGAAAATCCCGCGAGTTGAGCAGCGCGGTCAGTAGTAAGGTTTTTGTTAGCAAACGACACACTATAAACCACTTGAAACTGATTACCAACTGTGTAATGTGTACGCAAACAACATAATCACTGACGGCGGAGTGCGCCAGTAGTGCATTAGGCTTAGAAGTTGCCAGGCTGGTGTTCACTATGAAGAGCGAGATGGACAAACAAGGATTGTGACTGATGAACTGGTCGCAAAGTTGATGAGAAGGAAACAGCCCATTGACCATAACGGAGCTCTCGTTTAGCTATCCATAAGTTTCACCATGTTGGTTGCAGCACATCGTTGAACAGAAGCTAGTTTGTTAAATATGCGGTGTAAGGTGGGGACGTGACTGACTGAAGCTTAATTTGTCGACAATGGAATTTCAAACCTCGTTCGCAACTATTGTGAGTGCCTAAATCTGTGAGAAGATTATGTTGGAAAGAAATATTTAAGCATCGCTTTCAAATGAAAAAGTTATTTTTCTCCTATACGTTTTCTGGATAACCCTTATACTTCAGTACGATACTGAACACGAGTGAGAAGTCCCAACTGGCTAAGCCACGGAAATATTATTTGCAAGTATTTCACTGCAATGAATTTCACTGTTAAGAGAAAGGCGTTCTCTCCAGTTCCTCACCAGTAACAAGAAAAACATGAACGAAAGATAAGAGGCCTGCATCGATTCAGCAGTATACTACAGACTATCAGTGTATAGCACGAATTCTCCGGCGTCTGCTGCTATTGATGCGAAAAGCGGAGCCTAGTGCTGCTTTCTATGCATAGAGCCGGCCTATAGGTCTGCACGCACTCATGACACCTATCGGCAAATTTCGCCCGAGGCGACCTAGGCCTCTTGTATCGCGGCTGTGAACACCAGATAAAGGCAGCTCAAAGCCAGCCGAGATACGATGATCATCTACAGAGATAACAAGCGACAGAAACACATCAGAACAAAGTCTGAAAACAAACTGCAAGTCAGAATATATATCTACACACTCGAGACACTTTCGAGCAACTCAGTTCTGTAGGCACAAGACACGGGATTCACGAAACATAAAGTACACCGTTTTATGTATAAGTAAGTTTTGCGATGTAAGCTGCCACCATAGAGCATTGAATTTTCTGTTCGTGTCAAAGAGACGGTAGCACTTATGAACGAGGAGAAGTCATCGGAAATGTAAGACCGTTGATCAATTCTGTCAACACTACACTGTAGCTATCACTTTCCCGCAAAAATTGTTTATTTGCCTGGGATCTGTAGGCCATTGGGCACTGGGATCTTCTCCACACATTATAAAAAAACAAACCTAACTCTAGAACAACCGTCATATACGCGATTCGTCCAGTTCTTCGGAAAGGTGCATCTGTGTAGGACAATTACGAGCTGTCCTCTTATTTCGTTATAACCTAGGTGGATAATCAGGTTATACATCGGTAAGGAAAGAACAAGCAAACAGACGTGACATCTCGGAACAATTTCCAAAACTATGACTAAGTCATTTATTCATAACACTCTTTCTTCCACGAGTGCTAGACTCGCAAGGTATGCAGGACAATGAAATTTGGGACGTGAGTGCAGGTCGTGAGTCGTACCTGGATAGCTCTGTCAACAGAGAATTTGCCCCAGAATAGCAGACTTTCTGGTTTCGAGTACAGATCTACTACAAAACCAGAAACCTCTTTAAACTACCAGTGTCCCACCTTTTCAGTTTAATTTATTGAGTTACGATAACAATAACGCATTCGAGTGAATTTGTGGTACTTATATTTGAACAGTATTATCTGTTACTGTATCTATTCCAATGTTCTAATGACCATAACGCAAAATAACATAATATAGTCCGTGTTAAAGTGCACTACATTTTTTTCTGACCAATATCATGGCTTGTCTCCCAATACTGCATTCATTGAAATAATTACGTTGGTTTTTTATTTTTGAATGTTAGAAGTAAATGCATTTTGTAAATGGATAAATTACGTGAGCGACAAGATTTGCGCAATAATTCCAAGTTGTTTAAGTTTTGACTGTGGTAGAACCGAGTTGCTGCGATGTGTTATGACATATGATCTCACATCGCAGTCTTTGCCTACAGATTGAATTCAACCTTCATAAAATTTCTTCATTTCCTATCAAAACTACTGCACCATTCGCAAACAGCATACAGCCTGCTATGGTCTTTCTGTCTGTAGTTTCTCCATTAGCCATCGCTTTCCAGCGTCTTATTATCTCTACGTACAATATCAAAAAATTATAGTATTTGTTTACAGTTTTTTTTTCTTTCTGAAATAATGGTAGCACCTTCCAAATATTTATGGTATATAGAGTGTCGAAAGCTTTGATTACGTGTGTGAAGAATAAATGCGTTTCTGCGACATATTTTCTCTGTTTTACAATCATTTTAACGATGAATATAGGGTGACTGTTTACAGCGTACCACAGTAGTATTTGGGAAATCGAGATGTAAAGCACTTGTAGTCTATCAAGTAGGGCAACTACCTCAAATTGGGCTACGAAGCCCATATAAATGACAGCACATACGCGTAGAGTGAGTTTCTCAATATCCTCTTCCTCTCTTCGCGCAAACTATTAGTCGCAGGTAAAAAAAATGAATAGGGCCTCCTTAGTAGCAATTTTAATTTAGTTTGATTTTCACTGGGATACACTTTCACCAGAGGCCGAGGTTTTAGAGTTATTCAACAAAAGCGCAACTGCCCTTCTCTCCATCTCGCACGCCAAACCGTCAGGATTTTTAGTATGTCCTTCATGGCACACACTGCTACCGCTGTGCAAAATTCTGTTACTTCACTAATCATTTCCCATGTTCGACTTGTTTTGGTTTTCATTGACTGAGCTATTACGCCACCGTCTTAACCGTCTATTATTATTAATTTAAAATTTCCCATGAGGGTAATGAAATAAAAAAAGCCTTTTGTAAGTACCACGCAAAAGCTAACTACTTTTACAATTCTATCTAAACCTAACCCGTGCAAGCACTGCAGTTTTCCTAGTAAGAAGGCCAGACAAACGAAACGATATAATTCTTAATTTTATGGTGTTAAAATTTACAAAACAGGTAAAATTTACACGAATGTTTGACAATTTGTGGTGCATGACTAAACTAGTGGAGTAATATCGCAATCAATGAAGACCAAAAATGTGGAATGTGGAACACAAATAGTGAAGCCGCAAATTTCTGTGAAGTGGTAGGCGGGAGTGCCATGAAAATCATACTAAAACTCCTGAGTGGTTGGGGAATGAGCCAAAAGTTGCTACAAGAGAGAACCTATTCATTTCTTCTCTAGGACTAATAGTTCGTGTGAAAAGAGCGAGAGAATATTGGAAATACCAACCGTGGTGGCCGGGCGGTTCTAGGCGCTTCAGTCCGGAACCGCGGGACTGCTATGGTCGCAGATTCGAATCCTGCCTCGGGCATGGATGTGTGTGATGTCCTTAGGTTAGTTAGGTTTAAGCAGTTCTAAGTTCTAGGAGACTGATGACCTCTGCTGTTAAGTCCCATATTCCTCAGAGCCATTTGAACCATTTTGAATATTGGAAATCTCACGCTACGCCCGCACGTGCACTGGTGTTTTCCGTATTTTCGTACGTCTATTTGAAGTACTTTTACGATTTGGTAAGGCACATGTGTCCCGTATCAAACTGTTCGTTTTCGACTTCCTCTACTCCACTGCAGTAAGTTGTAAACAGCTACCGTTTCTACACCTACGGAGCGCACATGTTAGACCATTTCTAAAAGTCAGTGATCAACAGAAGTTAACGCCTTTCCCTTAGTTAGTAGGCTATTATTAAGGATTCCAAGCCCTGTTATCGTGTGTAGCTGCGCGTGTCTTTCTTTGCCACTTTTTAAATAGACTAATAACTTTAGTAACAACTATCATAAGCCAGGTTTCGGAAATTCATTTAGACACGTATTCATACGACACACAAAGGTAAAACGTAGGAGTTTCTCCGCAAGAGTATACTCGAGAAATGAAAGTTAATATACAAACTGGGCTTGAAATACGAGTAGTTCGAGACTGTTAGAAATTTTGCTGGCACATAGGGAATGAGGGTACTTACGAAAGTGACTTCCACCGGTGGCCCTGTGACGTCAGCGATTCCGATTCCGACCATATACGATGCAGCTGACGTGGACAGCAGTGCTGCCAACAGCACGAGTGTGCGTCCCTGCATCATCTCGACTCTGAAAAAGAGGAAAGCAAACATAACCGTTAGTATAAGTTAGCACAGCATGTGCTGACGTCGCTGGGTAAAGATGTGTAAAAGTGTGTGTGTAACGGACATACTTCAGTTGCCTGTTAGCTCCTTCCTTTGGTTGACGTTTGTTTGACAATTTCTCTGACGTTTCGCCAACATGAGAGGTTGGCCTTGTCAAAGTTCACTCTACATTGCTAGTGGTGGAGTGAAATCGAGCTCGCGGCCGCTGATTATATGCACCTGGCACGCCACGTCCGATGGTTTCTCCGTGGTTATTACCGCTGTGGTTCTTCCATTTACTATCTACATCGATCGTTCGCTGGAGCACAGGAATTCAGAACCATTTCATGTTGAGCGTTTCCTCTTTGTTGTTGAAGCTGCTATCACGTTTGTGGATATCTGTAGCTTCCCTGAATAAGTAGGTGTGGTCGCTCTTTAGCTACAGCAAGAACTTTCGTGTCGGCCAGTTTTATTTTGTGGCCCGCTTTCATACAACGCGTGATCCCGCCACAGCCAATTTCTTCACCTGCCCAAACCTGCTGTGCCACTTACGTTCGTTGATCCTGGTGTTGATTTTGAAACACCCCCTTACAAAAATTATGAATTACTGTGGTGATAAACCTCTATGTTATTTGATTTTCAAACAGCTGAGCAAAACGGAACGTACTGAGACATTTCTCCCTTTACTTATTCTGATCAACACCAAACTGACACACAATATTTTTAGACCAACGAAATCTGACTTTCAAAAATTCCTACAAAATAATGGCCCTGACTAACAATAGCCTGTACCTTTCATGAATCACTTACCTCACAAGAATCTTCGTTACTCGAACTACTGCAGTTCAGCGAGCGCCACTACTGCCAGCTAAATAAACGATTCTAACTACTGAAGGCACTAACTACTGATAGAGAATAAACAATGTATTTACCTTAATAATCTTCAATATATATATATATATATATATATATATATACGAATTCCAACAACGCAAACCAGCCACAGACTGCACACAGCACAGTCAGTGATTTTCATACAGAGCGCTACGTGACGTTACCAACATAAAAACCTAAACAGCCTACTTACGATTCATCGTCTATTCATGAACCTCATACACGGCTTGCTCCTGGCATTTCAAGTGGATTCTCTTTCTCCTTTGCCGATCTGAGACACTCTTTGATCTTCTTTGCCGGTTTATAAATAGTCCTTACGTCGGGTATGCGCAATTCACTGCCGATTCTATCCGTCACTCTGGGGAATGTATGGCAGAAAGGCCCCACTCGAAATTTCTTCTTCCAATATGTGAGTTCGCCGCGTGTTTGATTTAGCGACTCTTTTCATGTAACTCGTAAAGTACTCATTGCTCCTCAGAAAGTTTCCTAAGTGTTGCGTTGACGTCTGGTATGTTTCGGGTCACATATTCGACTTGCGCCTATCACGAACATGTTTATTATGCCTTTTTTCGGACTCGGTTGGTGATTCGACAGTTTGTGCATGAATCGGTCTGTATGAGACCGTTTTCTAAATACGCTGTGTCCTAGGTTTTCACCATCTGTCGTAACCAACACGTCTAGAAAGGGTAGTAGTTGATCGTTTGTAGGTAGCAAGGGGAGAACCGCACTGGGAATGCCAACGGAAGAGCCTTTGGACGTTGGCACGCCAGGTGCACATAATCTGCGGCCGTGAGCTCTACTCCAGCACCTTCACCGGTAACGGTGACTGGAGCTTTGACAATGCCAGCCTTTCGTGCTGGCGAAACGTCAGAAATTCATGAGACAATCGTCAGCCAAAGAATTCGAGGCAGAATCCAACACGTAATTTGCCAAGAAGTGGACGCGAAAATCTTATCAATTTTGACGCAAATCAAGTTTCCCGATTAACTGATACTTCAGTTTTCAAAATGAAATTGTTACTTGGCATTGAGAAAAGTCACGTGCAGCTGTACAACTCAGTGCTACAAGAGAAAGACTCATATCTCTGAACGGGGATTGTCTCCATGATGGAGAATTATATTGGAGTCACATAGAAGTCGATGAAGAGAAAGAAAAAATAACACTAACTCGAGCAATTGAAAACTTTCACGATTTTCCTCTTAAAATCTATCAACGCAACTTGCTGCATATACATTCCACGACCCACTTCACAGTGTGTGGCGGAGCATACTTCTGAAACCAATATTAGTCTGCCCCCCCCCCCCCCCCCTCCAACTTCCTAGTTCCCATTGTGAATGCTACACAGCCAGAACGACTGTCTTTCTCTGTTTTCCTCGAAGTGGACAATTACGCTCTCAACGTTTCTATAGTAAACCTCTCTGTGACACACAAAATCTCTTTTGCAGGGTCTGCCATTGGAATTTGTTGACAATCTCTGTAACGCTCTCGCGGTTGCTAAAGATGTGACGAAATGCGCCAGTCTTCGCTGGACCTTCTGTATCTCTTCTAGTGGTCCAGCTTCGTACGTATGGCAGATGGACGAGTAGTAAATAAAGAATCAGGCGATCTAGCATTTTGTGGGCCATTTGTTTCGTAAGTGAATTGCATTTTATTAAGATTCCTCCAATGAATCTCAGCCTGACATCTGTTTTGTGCGGCCGTTCCACTTTAGACATATCTGGTTGCTTACTACTACATATTTAACCAGTGTTGCTTTTACAATGCTCTCGATGGTTCCGTAGTATAGGGGTATCGTCTTCGATTTTGACTAGCAACCAAACCGTCCTCGTTCCCAGGCTCGAATCCCACCACTGCTTAAATTCTTGAATAAAATTCATCAGCAATGGCCACATACTGCTAGCGGCATAAGATGCCACCCTCGTTCTGCCAAAGACCTTGTCAAAGAGCGGAGGAGCGGGCAGAGGTTCAGAGCACTATCGTGTCCTTGGGTTGGGAAACTGCCCCTTAAAGGTGGGTGTCTCAGCTAAGGTCAACGGCATGAGGATGCAGAAGCACTGGAAACCACTGCATTAAAGACACATAATGGAGATCCACAGGACAGGTTGCCTGCAACCGAAGAAGTGTCGTGATGATATCTCCACAGGCAAAATATTCCGGACTGGTTCTTCATTCGGATCTTCGGATGGGGACTACCAAGGGGAAGATGACCACGAGGAAGATTGAATAACCAACGAAAGGATAATGTTCTTCGAGTAGAGGCGTGGAATGTGAAAAGTTTGAAAGTAACTGGGAGGCTAGAAAATATGAAAAGGTAAATCTTAGGCTCAATCTGAATATGGTGGGGATAAGTGACGAGAAAAGAAGATGAGGATTTCTGGTCAGATGAGAACAAACAGGGTAATATCAACAGCAGGGGAAAGTGCTATAGCGGGAGTCATGTCCAGGAACAGTGACGCATCTTACCGAAGTTACTTTGTCGGTTAAGTTTTGCACACCAGTGTACGTTCTAAACCAGGGATGTACAACCCGAAGCCCAAAGCAAGTATCAATGTCGCCCAAGAAGTGAGTACATATCACAGAAACAGGGAAAAAAAGGTTTTCTTGAAATTACTTCTCCTTTTATGTTAAGTTACGATAAACTGAATATTTTAAAGTTGCACACGGTGCTGCTATTCGCTCACCGCTCCCCCACTTTTCTTTCTTTGTTTCTCGGAGGTTATTGTCAGGGTTAAGTGCGCACCAAGAATACTCGTCTTCTTCCAAAGCGGCCCAGGTAAGGTAAGAGGTTGGACTCGTCTACTGTAAACAACAATGGCTCTGTAACAATTCTATGGCGTACCCCGGGAGCAATTTTTACATTACCTTTTGAAAGCTGTATGTGCCACAGAAATGACAGTGAACTACTTCTGTAGTTAGTGATAACTGAGTCCTATGCAATTGGTATGAATTTTATGCCTCAGAAAACAATTTGGGAACGCTACCTCACTCGTAAAGTTTAGGAGAAGTAGTCTCTCTGGCCGGGGTGGTTGAGCGGTTCTAGGCGCTACAGTCTGGAACCACGCGACCGCTACGGTCGCAGGGTCGTTCCTGCTTCGGGCATGGATGTGTGTGACGTCCGTAGGTTAGTTAGGTTTCAGTAGGTCAAAGACTAGGAGACTGATGTCCTCAGAAGTTAAGTCCCATAGTGCTCAGAGCCATTTGAAGTAGTCTCTCTCTCTCTCTTTCAGACCCACTCTCTCTCTCTCTCTCTCTCTCTCTCTCTCTCTCTCTCACACACACACACACACACACACACTCACACACACACACA
Source organism: Schistocerca gregaria (assembly GCF_023897955.1). Classification (NCBI taxonomy): domain Eukaryota; kingdom Metazoa; phylum Arthropoda; class Insecta; order Orthoptera; family Acrididae; genus Schistocerca; species Schistocerca gregaria. Next base: position 128,208,503 of record NC_064921.1, on the reverse strand, counting down.
CACATACACAATATAGCGCAATTGAAAATAAGGTTAGAGCGGCTATCATTTGAATGTTAACGAGCAAATAGTGATTCAGCAATATAGTGATCCAGAATTTAACAAGTGTTAACTTTTTGTTTACTTCACCTAGCTGTCCGAATGACTATGTTTCCTCAGTTCTGTAATCACTAACTTTAAACACCAAAGAATTATTAAGCTATCAGGATGATACCATAAGCTGCATCATTTTCACTTAACATCATACTAATGTGTGACGTCACTACGCATAATATTTAGTATGCAGTGGCAGTCGAAATAGCACCTGTCGAACTGTCTGCGTCTGTAACCCGATTGCATGGTAAAAGTAACTCCTTCTTACTTATGTTTTATGCTGCGACTAAATATGTATACGCCGAAGTATTCTCGGACCTTGTGTCGGGTGATACAACATAGTTGAGGCCGTAGAAAGTGGCACTACATTATGTCTAAGTAAGAAAGAATGATTTTGTTTGGATCGTTATTATGCAGAAGGAATTTGGTTCATAAGCATATATATTGCTATCTAAACACACGGAATTAGTTAACAAGTCTACCTGCGACCTCAAAACCGCAGAGATAAGTTCAGTTTCACAATCAGTAATAGGAATACTACGTTCCCAGAGCGAGAATTTTAAAAAAAGTAGTTTTTAATGTAGTTTTTAATTTTCGAGTTTATGTTACTTTGAATCAGAAGGATAACGGATTGGAAAAGTGATGTACGGCGCTGTGATCAGCTTCTATTCAACCAAGTTTTCGAAACTATGAGATTCCATTTTACCGAGCGGATGAACAACGCGTGCTTAAACTCAGTGAAATCGCGACCAAAGGGTGCAGAAATTTATCCAGTAGACCTCTAAATAACATACATAACAAATAATTGAAATGATCTCACCCAACTCTATAACAACTGTAGGATCTCGACACCAGCTCAGATTGTCTCCAGGCAAACTTAATGTTTCTTCCAAGTCGTAACACCGAACAGAACCCATCCAAATGCAGTACCACGTACGGAAATCATCAACATCAGAACACAGAATGGGAATGTTAATTCAAACAAAGACTTCGTCGCGGCTTTCAACCAGCGAAGGCTTTCCAACAGATAAACTAACTAGCCAGTGATGCGACGTTGCCTCAGCAACCATGCAAAGTGTTTGCTCGAAGAGCTTATATCGATTAATCGAAGCTGAAAATAAGGACTGAAGATTGCAAAGATAACTGTTGCTATCTACTAGAAGGTGAAGCAATTGGCGAATTAATAGGCAATTTTCACTATGATGTTGTGATTTACAATCCATGTGCAAGCCTCTTTATCTCCGAATAACCACTGCAACCTACATCCTCCTGAATTTGTACTCATCTCTTGGTCTCCCTGTATGACTCTTCCCCCCCGCACCTTGGTAATTCCAGTGACGTAGCACGTGAAAATTGCTGGATTTGGACGGGTTACTCCTGTAACTGAAATATCAGATCTGAAAATGGTTCTGAATGAACCGAAACCGGTCATATGAATAAAAAAAATTGCAATCAAGACGGATTTTAAGTAACATTATGATTCCAGTGGAAATTGACATATTGATAAAAAAAAGTGTGCCAGAAAATAATTTTCTTTTATTAGCACACTGCATACTTCAAAAATTAAAAAAATCCGCATTGAACGAAGGAAATTCAGTGTAGAAATAACTCCCCAAGTCAATCCTTGACGAAAATTATAATCAGAGAACGCTTCAGTATCATCCAGAAGCACCTCCTAGTTATGGAGTACAGAAATGGGACCTCTGCTCAGACCACCTACCACTGATTTGCACATGGGTCCACGAACACCTCGATCGAATGTCTAGAATATTGTTGATGTCAAACACAACCAGATTGCGTACCGCTACGTAACGTATAACGTTAGACACCACAGTCAACATTGACTAAACACACTCCAACAATTTATATTTTACGTTTGTTTATGTTCCCTTTTACGGTGTTTCTTCTACCTATAGAATATCAAAAGAATATCATAACCTTATAAACAGAAAAACGTTATTACGCGTGAGGAAATTATCGACGATTCGTTGCAAATGAGAGTGACGCTACCAGCCACGGAAACGCGTCTTGACGGTAGAAGAATTCTAGTCCCACTAGGGAAGAAATCTTGCTGTGAAGGCAAACAAATCCAGGGTTTTGAAGAAAACGACCGACTTTGCGGATGGCTATGCTTTTAACAGCCAGCATAACTGTGTTGATCTGCACAGTTTTGAGGAGGATAATCTTTGTTCTTTAGGTCAGCAGACATCGACTTCTTTTAACGGCAGAAACGTCTCTGGCGTAGTCACGCGCAAAAGACCGTTCAAACTTCGCGCAAACGACTCCCTTACGGCGTAAAATGTCATCTTGGCGAACATTACTAATTTATGAATAACCTTTAGACTAACAAAAATTGTGGAGCATAGCTCTACACTGGGACATCATAAGTGCCAATTTGGTATCGTTCCTCCATCCTCGCAACACTTATATAATCACGAATCAAATCATAGTGAAAATTAATTGGTTCATATACGAATGTCAGTGCTGGCCTCAAAGTCTTGTTGATATCTAGTTAATCCATTTCTGATGTGGCGATAACACTCTGCCACCTCTGGCGTGCGTGGCATCACAAGTACAGAAGCCAAAGGTAACCCGCATAAAGTGGAAAAGACATGAAGAAGAAGGAAACACTCCTGAAAGTGGGTCATTAAATGGCTACTTTTCTGACTATGTAGTGATAGCTGAATATCAGTTCCAGTGCCCGACTCAGGTCTAAATTTCCTGATCTTGGCGAGCACAACAGCCTTGACCATTTCCTTCAATTTCAGTTATGCTCTCACTTCAAAATATTATTTGGTGGTTCCAAAATGGTTCAAATGGCTCTGAGCACTATGGGACTTAACATCTGAGGTCATCAGTCCCCTAGAACTTAGAAATACTTAAACCTAACTAACCTAAGGACATCACACACATCCATGCCCGAGGCAGGATTCGAACCTACGACCGTGGCTGTCGCGGGGTTCCGGACTAAAGCGCCTAGAACCGCTCGGCCACCCCGGCCGGCTTATTTGGTGGGTTAGTATGTATATATTCCTAAACTCTGTTACTGTATTCCTACATTCTGTATGGGGGACGGTCGTTCATAGCATCATTTTCACCCTTCATTTTAGTGCCAAACTGTGCAGCAGACAATAAAAGTTTTGGAACCGACGTGTCGATACAAGACGTGTAAGACGAGTAGAAACCCAGACGAGAAGCAAAGCTTCATTTTCATTAATATTTTTTTAAAAAAATGGTTCAAATAGCTCTGAGCACTATGGGACTTAACATCGATGGTCATCAGTCCCCTAGAACTTAAAACTACTTAAACCTAACTAACCTAAGGACGTCACACAACACCCAGCCATAACGAGGCAGAGAAAATCCCTAACCCCGCCGGGAATTGAAGCAGGGAACCCCGGCGTGGGAAGCGAGAACGCTACCGCAAGACCACGAGATGCGGGCTAATATCTTTACCCACGCTTCCGTACACTACTGCCAGAGGTTCCAGTTCGCGATTCGTGGTAATAACACGACTGAGGTGAAAGGGTCGATTGGGAATTTCTCCTGTTATGTGTTCGAAAATGATAGGTGGGACCTCAGTGACAATGGAAGTTTGCCTCAGGCCTGACGGAGTGCGAAGATTGCTAGAATGCCCCATAGATGCAACTAGTCGATGATATGAGGCAGTAGCAGATAGACATAGATTTAAGTCCTGTGTACTCGCTTGAAATTCTACAGCGGGCACTGTGATGTCGTCCACGAACTCTCCTAGGCTCTATTCGCGACCCTTCTGTGGCTGCCCATTTAACTAAAAACTCGTCACCTGAATCTGTTGCAGGTTACAAATTGACCCTGAAAGGGGCCGCAGTAACGTATTGGAGTATGTATCAAGTAGTGTTGTACACGCGTATGGCTTTAGAATCTTTGAAGACGGTACACTGGCTGGTCAACGTCAAGGTGACACTGTACTCCTTCCCCACATGCATCTCTTCAGGCTGCATTCTCCTCTGATTTCATTTTTATGGATGACAATGCGCAACCGCATGGAACGGCGCACGTGGAGGAACTCTTTGAACGAGAGGCTATTCGGCGAATGGACTCACCTGCCCGTCCCCCCGACTTAAATGCCATAGATCACGCGTGGAATACACTGGGGAGACGTACTGCAGCGGCCGGCCGGAGGTGGCCGAGCGGTTCTAAGCGCTACAGTCTGGAACCCCGCGACCGCTGCGGTCGCAGGTTCGAATCCTGCTTCGGGCATGGATGTGTGTGGTGTCCTTAGGTTAGTTAGGTTTACTTAGTTCTACGTTCTAGGGGACTGATGACCTCAGAAGTTACGTCCCATAGTGCTTATAGCTTTTTGAACGTATTGCAGCGCGTCCACATGCACAAACAACCACCCAACAGTTGTCTGAAGGCGCTGGTAGATTATGATGATGATGATGATGATGATGATGATGTTTGGTTTGTGGGGCGCTCAACTGCGCGGTTATCAGCGCCCGTACAAATTCCCAACCATTGCTCACCCCAATCTTGCCACTTTCATGAATGATGATGAAATGAGGACAACACAAACACCCAGTCATCTTGAGGCAGGTGAAAATCCCTCACCCCGCCGGGAATGGCGCTGGTGCAGAAATAAAGTGCTCTGCCATAAGGCCTTCTTACGAATCTGGTGGCCAACATCGCAGGACGCAGCACAGCATACACTGCCGTGCGTGAGGATCACACAAAATGTTCAGAAACGTGTCCAGCCTTTTGCAATGTCCAGGAGGCTCTTAAAAACAGCGGTGACTTCTGTGTAATTATTGTTCTTGAATCAAAGTATCGTTTCTGTTCGTATCACCTCGTACACTCCTGGAAATTGAAATAAGAACACCGTGAATTCATTGTCCCAGGAAGGGGAAACTTTATTGACACATTCCTGGGATCAGTTACATCACATGATCACACTGACAGAACCACAGGCACATAGACACAGGCCACAGAGCATGCACAATGTCGGCACTAGTACAGTGTATATCCACCTTTCGCAGCAATGCAGGCTGCTATTCTCCCATGGAGACGATCGTAGAGATGCTGGATGTAGTCCTGTGGAACGGCTTGCCATGCCATTTCCACCTGGCGCCTCAGTTGGACCAGCGTTCCTGCTGGACGTGCAGACCGCGTGAGACGACGCTTCATCCAGTCCCAAACATGCTCAATGGGGGACAGATCCGGAGATCTTGCTGGCTAGGGTAGTTGACTTACACCTTCTAGAGCACGTTGGGTAGCACAGGATACATGCGGACGTGCATTGTCCTGTTGGAACAGCAAGTTCCCTTACCGGTCTAGGAATGGTAGAAAGATGGGTTCGATGACGGTTTGGATGTACCGTGCACTATTCAGTGTCCCCTCGACGATCACCAGAGGTGTACGGCCAGTGTAGGAGATCGCTCCCCACACCATGATGCCAGGTGTTGGCCCTGTGTGCCTCGGTCGTATGCAGTCCTGATTGTGGCGCTCACCTGCACGGCGCCAAACACGCATACGACCATCATTGGCACCTAGGCAGAAGCGACTCTCATCGCTGAAGACGACACGTCTCCATTCGTCCCTCCATTGACGCCTGTCGCAACACCCCTGGAGGCGGGCTGCACTATGTTGGGGCGTGAGCGGAAGACGGCCTAACGGTGTGCGGGACCGTAGCCCAGCTTCATGGAGACGGTTGCGAATGGTCCTCGCCGATACCCCAGGAGTAACAGTGTCCCTAATTTGCTGGGAAGTGGCGGTGCGGTCCCCTACGGCACTGTGTAGGATCCTACGGTCTTGGCGTGCATCCGTGTGTCGCTGCGGTCCGGTCCCAGGTCGACGGGCACGTGCACCTTCCGCCAACCACTGGCGACAACATCGATGTACTGTGGAGACCTCACGCCCCACGTGTTGAGCAATTCGGCGGTACGTCCACCGGGCCTCCCGCATGCCCACTATACGCCCTCGCTCAAAGTCCGTCAACTGCACATACGGTTCACGTCCACGCTGTCGCGGCATGCTACCAGTGTTAAAGACTGCGATGGAGCTCCGTATGCCACGGCAAACTGGCTGGCACTGACGGCGGCGGTGCACAAATGCTGCGCAGCTAGCGCCATTCGACAGCCAACACCGCGGTTCCTGGTGTGTCCGCTGTGCTGTGCGTTTGATCATTGCTTGTACAGCCCTCTCGCAGTGTCCGGAGCAAGTATGGTGGGTGTGACACACCTGTGTCAATGTGTTCTTTTTTCCATTTCCAGGAGTGTATTTACTTAACGCTACCAACGAACAGTTCGACAGCCAATGTTATTCGAAGTTACAAGGTCTTTTCAGTGGTGGAGCTCACGTTTAAGCATATCATTGCTCTTCACAAAAGTTTTATTTCGACAAGATGTGATAGTACTTCAGTACTGTTTCCGGTGGTGACTTTAAATTCGCTTTTTCTCTTATATGGGCTGTGATTATGCCACATCTGGGAGCCAGCTTTTAGTACTTTAAATTCGAGGACATTACGAAAACAACCATTCCATCACACACAGGCCAAATAGAGTGCAAATTATAAGAGAAAAGGCAAAGAGCGACGTTTGCCACTCGCAATGCGGACGACATGAAGCTGACACTGGAGAGAGTGTGTGTTGCGAGAGTGACCATAACGTTGAAAGTCTATAATGGAGTGTGGATGAAACAGGATTGCAAACGCGGCGTTGCAAAGAAGTGGAAGGATGGGTGTTGGACCAAAAAGCAACAGAGAGAATTCTGAAACACTGGACGGAGCAAGCACGTGCTCTCTCGTGCGGCAAGTAAAGCTGAAAGCCTGAGTGCTGGAGCCTAGCAGGGGGGGGGGGGGGGGGGTATGGAGGGAGAGCTGAAGGGGTTCTAGTCGCAGTTTTTGGACCTCCCAAGCCGTGTGCGAGAGTCGCAGATCCATCGTGGCGTCCGGGAAGTACGCCGTCGCCAGATGACCAATTTTCGTAATTTGTTGATTACTGTTTGACATAAAGGGTCTTAGTTAATGAAGTTTTAAGACAGGAGCCTGCTGTGAAAGCATCAAAGTGACGAAATGGATAACGCCGCAGGGAAGCAGCGCAATCAAGAGAAGAAACTATCTGGAAGTGTCTTAGTTAGGAACGTAAATGTATCAAAATTTTTCGTCACCTGAAATTAATATGTATCAGTTCAACAGTACGATCAACTTGATTAATTATCTATACTCTACATGTCCCCCCCATGAACCATGGACCTTGCCGTTGGTGGGGAGGCTTGCGTGCCTCACCGATACAGATGGCCGTACCGTAGGTGCAACCACAACGGAGGGGTATCTGTTGAGAGGCCAGACAAACATGTGGTTCCTGAAGAGGGGCAGCAACCTTTTCAGTAGCTGCAGGGGCAACAGTCTGGATAATTGACCGATCTGGCCTTGTGACACTAACCAGAACGGCCTTGCTGTGCTCGTACTGCGAACGGCTGAAAGCAAGGGGAAACTACAGCCGTAATTTTTCCCGATGCCATGCAGCTTTACTGTATGTTTAAATGATGATGGCGTCCTCTTGGCTAAAATATGCCGGAGGTAAAATAGTCCCCCATTCGGATCTCCGGGCGGGGACTACTCAGGAGGACGTCATTATCAGGAGAAAGAAAACGGGCGTTCTACGGATCGGAGCGTGGAATGTCAGATCCGTTAATCGGGCAGGTAGGTTAGAAAATTTAAAAAGGGAAATGGATAGGTTAAAGTTAGATATAGTGGGAATTAGTGAAGTTCGGTGGCAGGAGGAACAAGACTTCTGGTCAGGTGAATACAGGGTTATAAATACAAAATCAAATAGGGGTAATGCAGGAGTAGGTTTAATAATGAGTAAAAAAAATAGGAGTGCGGGTAAGCTACTACAAACAGCATAGTGAACGCATTATTGTGACCAAGATAGACACAAAGCCCATGCTTACTACAGTAGTACAACTATATGTGCCAACTAGCCCCCCAGATGAAGAAACTGAAGAAATGTATGATGAGATAAAAGAAATTATTCAGGTAGTGAAGGGAAATGAAAATTTGATAGTCCTGGGTGACTGGAATTCGTCAGTAGGAAAAGGGAGAGAAGGAAACATAGTGGGTGAATATGGTTTGGGGCTAAGAAATGAAAGAGGAAGCCGTCTGGTAGAATTTTGCACAAAGCATAACTTAATCATAGCTAACACTTGGTTCAAGACTCATAAAAGAAGGTTGTATACATGGGAGAATCCTGGAGATAGATTATATAATGGTAAGGCAGAGATTTAAGAATCAGGTTTTAAATTGTAGGAAATTTCAAGGGGCAGATGTGGACTCTGACCACAATCTATTGGTTATGACCTGTGGATTAAAACTGAAGAAACTGCAAAAAGGTGGGAATTTAAGGACATGGGATCTGGATAAGCTGAAAGAACCAGAGGTTGTACAGAATTTCAAGGAGAGCATAAGGGAACAATTGACAGGAATGGGGGAAAGAAACACAATAGAAGACGAATGGGTAGCTCTGAGGGATGAAGTAGTGAAGGGAGCAGAGGATAAAGTAGGTAAGAAGACGAGGGCTGCTAGAAATCCTTGGGTAACAGAAGAAATATTGAATTCAATTGATGAAAGGAGAAAATATAAAAATGCAGTAAATGAAGCAGGCAAAAAGGAATACAAACTTCTCAAAAATGAGATCGACAGGAAGTGCAAAATGGCTAAGCAGGGCTGGCTAGAGGACAAATGTAAGGATGTAGAAGCTTATCTCACTAGGGGTAATATAGATACTGCCTACAGGAAAATTAAAGAGACCTTTGGAGAAAAGAGAACCACTTGTATGAATATCAAGAACTCAGATGGCAACCCAGTTCTAAGCAAAGAAGGGAAGGCAGAAAGGTGGGAGGAATATATAGAGGGTTTATACAAGGGCGATGTACGTCAGGACAATATTATAAAAATGGAAGAGGATGTACACTCCTGGAAATGGAAAAAATAACACATTGACACCGGTGTGTCACACCCACCATACTTGCTCCGGACACTGCGAGAGGGCTGTACAAGCAATGATCAAACGCACAGCACAGCGGACACACCAGGAACCGCGGTGTTGGCCGTCGAATGGCGCTAGCTACGCAGCATTTGTGCACCGCCGCCGTCAGTGTCAGCTAGTTTGCCGTGGCATATGGAGCTCCATCGCAGTCTTTAACATTGGTAGCATGCCGCGACAGCGTGGACGTGAACCATATGTGCAGTTGACGGACTTTGAGCGAGAGCGTATAGTGGGCATGCTGAAGGCCCGGTGGACGTACCGCCGAATTGCTCAACACGTGGGGCGTGAAGTCTCCACAGTACATCGATGTTGTCGCCAGTGGTCGGCGGAAGGTGCACGTGCCCGTCGACCTCGGACCGGACCGCAGCGACACACGGATGCACGCCAAGACCATAGGATCCTACGCAGTCCGTAGGGGACCGCACCGCTACTTCCCAGCAAATTAGGGACACTGTTGCTTCTGGGGTATCGGCGAGGACCATTCGCAACCGTCTCCATGAAGCTGGGCTACGCTCCCGCACACCGTTAGGCCGTCTCCCGCTCACGCCCCAACATAGTGCAGGCCGCCTCCAGTGGTGTCGCGACAGGCGTCAATGGAGGGACGAATGGAGACGTATCGTCTTCAGCGATGAGAGTGGCTTCTGCCTTGGTGCCATTGATGGTCGTATGCGTGTTTGGCGCCGTGCAGGTGAGCGCCACAATCAGGACTGCATGCGACCGAGGCAAACAGGGCCAACACCCGGCATCATGGTGTGGGGAGCGATCTCCTACACTGGCCGTACACCTCTGGTGATCGTCGAGGGGACACTGAATAGTGCACAGTACATCCAAACCGTCATCGAACCCATCGTTCTACCATTCCTAGACCGGCAAGGAAACTTGCTGTTCCAACAGGACAACGCACGTCCACATGTATCCCGTGACACCCAACGTGCTCTAGAAGGTGTAAGTCAACTACCCTGGCCAGCAAGATCTCCGGATCTGTCCCCCATTGAGCATGTTTGGGACTGGATGAAGCGTCGTCTCACGCGGTCTGCACGTCCAGCAGGAATGCTGGTCCAACTGAGGCGCCAGGTGGAAATGGCATGGCAAGCCGTTCCACAGGACTACATCCAGCATCCCTACGATCGTCTCCATGGGAGAATAGCAGCCTGCATTGCTGCGAAAGGTGGATATACACTGTACTAGTGCCGACATTGTGCATGCTCTGTTGCCTGTGTCTATGTGCCTGTGGTTCTGTCAGTGTGATCATGTGATGTATCTGACCCCAGGAATGTGTCAATAAAGTTTCCCCTTCCTGGGACAATGAATTCACGGTGTTCTTATTTCAATTTCCAAGAGTGTAGATGAAGACGAAATGGGAGATAAGATACTACATGAGAGTTTGACAGAGTAAAATAACTGATGATGGTCGAAGTAGAGAGGATATAAAATGTAGACTGGCAATGGCAAGGAAAGCGTTTCTGAAGAAGAGAAATTTGTTAACATCGAATATAGATTTATGTATCAGGAAGTCGTTTCTGAAAGTATTTGTATGGAGTGTAGCCATGTATGGAAGTGAAACATGGACTATAATTAGTTTGGACAAGAAGAGAATAGAAGCTTTCGAAATGTGGTGCTACAGAAGAATGCTGAAGATAAGGTGGATAGATCGCATAACTATTGAGGAGTTATTGAATAGGATTGGCACAACTTGACTAGAAGAAGGAATCGGTTGGTAGGACATGTCCTGAGGCATCAAGGGATCACAAATTTAGCACTGGAGGGCAGCGTGGAGGATAAAAATCGTAGAGGGAGACCAAGAGATGAATACACTAAGCAGATTCAGAAGGATGTAGGTTTCAGTAGGTTCTGGGAAATGAAGAAACTACCACAGGACAGAGTAGCATGGAGAGCTGCATCAATCAAGTCTCACGACTGAAGACAACAACAACAACAACTTTACATGTTAAGTTAATTAACAGGTTTACCGGTTTTACGGTTCCGTACCACACCACAGTCAGTAAAAAATGGAACTCTTACTTGACCACTTTGTTGTTCGTCTGTCTGTCTAACTGACAGATACAGCCAATTTTTTTATACAATTTCACAAATCAAAACCTTTGGAGTTCTTCCCGTAACCTAGAATCACAAAATTATCAAAATGCGAGGTTTCATAGTACAAGTAAAGGAACAAATCCACAAATGGTTAATTTGCAATTATATCACGTAAAAAATATTTTTCTCATTCGTAAACTGTCTAAGATCTCAGAAACTACTGCCAGCATTTTGATCTTGTTTTCAGTAATAAGTGGAGTGATTTGCGTGCAAGGTCTGTGTATATAATCTACAAATATTTCGTGCTGATTGGCTGAGCTATGGTGGATAAGACCCCAGCCGCCATACAAACGATGCCTTTGCCATCTAGCGGTGAAAGGCGTAAGGCCGCCCGACTACCACACCATGGCCTTTTAAACTGCTAATTCTACATGCAAACTTTCCCTGACCATCTGAGCTTACGACATGTACAGCATCTGCAATGATTTAGAGCGAAGTGATAGAGGTAACTAAAGAAGAATTGCCCTTCCATTGTTTGGCCCATAAAATATCCCTTCAAACGTTCCGAAGAACAGTTCGACATATGTGTAACAACAAAAGCGCTAACCGGGTTGTACTGTTTTTTTCTCTGAAGACTTCCATAAAATGTTACCTGTAATTCTAATACGGAGGAGAGCAGACGAAGCCAACGCATTCGCAATTGCTCAGGAACGTAGAAAAATTAATAAAATAAATAGAATATTACATTAGTGATTACGAAACTAATAAATGAAACCAAGAACTGACACTACTGGCCATTAAAATCGCTACACCAAGAAGAAATGCAGATGATAAACGGGTATTCATTGTACAAATATATTATACTAGAAATGACATGTGATTACATTTTCACGCAATTTGGGCGCATAGATCCTTAGAAATCAGTACCCAGAACAACCACCTCTGGCCGTAATAACGGCCTTGATAAGACTGGGCATTCAGTCAAACAGAGCTTCGATGGCATGTACAGGTACAGCTGCCCACGCAGCTTCAACACGATACCACAGTTCATCAAGCTTAGTGACTGGAGTATTGTGACGAGACAGTTGCTTGGCCACCATTGATCAGACGTTTTCAATAGGTGAGAGATCTGAAGAATGTGCTGGCCAGGGCAGCAGTCGAACATTGTCTGTATCGAGAAAGGCACTTACAGGACCTGCAACATGCGGTCGTGCATTACCCTGCAGAAATGTAGGGTTTCGCAGGGATTGAATGAAGGGTAGAGCCACGGGTCGTAACACATCTGAAATGTAACGCCCACTGTTCAAAGTGCCGTCAATGCCAACAAGAGGTGACCCAGACGTGTAACCAATGGCACCTCATATCATCACGCCGGGTGATATGTCACAATGGCGATGCCGAACAGCAGCTTCTAATGTGCATTCACTGCGATGTCGCCAAACACGGATGCGACAATCATGATGCTGTAAACAGAACCTGGATTCATCCGAAAAAATTACGTTTTGCCATTCGTGCACCCAGGATCGTCGTTGAGTAAACCATCGCAGGCGCTCCTGTATGTGATGCAGCGTCAAGGGTAACCGCACCCATGGTCTCCGAGCTGATAGTCCATGCTGCTGCAAACGTCGTCGAACTGTTCGTGCAGATGGTTGTTGTCTTGCAAAGTCCCGAACTGTTGACTCAGGTATCGAGACGTGGCTGCACGATCCGTTACAACCATGCTGATAAGATGCCTGTCATCTCGACTGCTAGTGATACGAGGCCGCTGGGATCCAGCACGGCGTTCCGTATTACCCTCCTGAACCCACCGATTCCATATTCGGCTAACAGTCATTGGATCTCGGCCAACGCGAGCAGCGATGTCGCGATACGATAAACCGCAATACAACCTTTATCAAAGTCGGAATCGTGATGGTAAGTATTTCTCCTCCTTACACGAGACATCACAACAACGGTTCACCAGGCAATGCCGGTCAACTGCTATTTATGTATAAGAAATCGGTTGGCAATTTTCCTCATGTCAGCACGTCGTAGGTGTCACCACCGGCACCAACCTTGTGTGAATGCTCTGAAAAGCTAATCATTTGCATATCACAGCGTGTTCTTCCTGTCGTTTAAATGTAACGTCTGTAGCACGTCATCTTGGTGGTGTAACAATTTTAATGGCCAGTAGTGTACAATTAAAACATTTGCGGGAACGATATCTTGCCAGTGTCAGCTTCGATACGGGCAAAAACCGCCCAGGTTCTCGATTCTCCGGTTATATCTATTTAAGGAAGCCTCGATGCGCGACTCCTGTGGTGTCACCTTCAGACACCACACTTGCTAGGTGGTAGCCTTTAAATCGGCCGCGGTCCGGTAGTATACGTCGGACCCTCGTGTCGCCACTATCAGGGATTTTCGGACCGAGCGCCGCCACACGGCAAATCTAGAGAGACTTCCTAGCAATCGCCCAGTTGTACAATCAACTTTTCTAGCTATGATTCACTGCCTACTTACGTTCTCATTTGCCGAGAAGATAGTTTAGCGTACCCTTGAGCTACGTCATTTGCTACGACCTAGCAAGGCGCCATTATGAGTTACTATTGATATTGTGAACTATGTACCATCAACAGCGACGTTCGTCATTAATGGGTTAAAGTTAAGTATTTCACCAGCTACGTCCATTGTTACTAAATTCTAATTTCCTTGTCCTGCTCCAGACCTCACGCCAGCCTACGTGAGCTAAATCGCGTTCCTTTCGGCCTCCTCTAGTAACACGGTGGTGGCTCTCCTGACAACCACAAAAACTCCTACTTGCATTTGTCCTTTTTTTAATTTACTGTATTACCGACTATGCGACCAGACCCTTGTGCGTAGAAGATGTATGCCAGATCTGTCTAAGTACAAAAGGCCAGAAGATTAGTTATATTATTGGTGCCTAATAGTGGAAAAGGTGGTACGTCACCCTTCATTCTTTTAATCTAGGTCACCAGTGGCGTGATAACATCGACGATCACTGTAACACGCAATTACAGCCAAGTAATACAAAGTTATCGCTACAAGGTTGTTGTAGTTTTACGTAATATCAATGTAAAATTTATGTAAATATAGTATGCCCGTTAAGATAAAATTAATACCTGTGGTGTCACGAACAAGAGAAGAGCGGAGAGCGGAAAGATGGCGACAGACACGGAAGTACGTTAAAGGGCGATCGGATTATGTACTGGGAAAACACAAAGAGAAGAATAGAAGTCAAGACTAGCTTAATGGCGGACGACAGACCCAGCGTGACTGAACTGAACAACTAACTAGATCATGATTTGAACCTGTCTAAGAGGAGGTGAATGAGCAGTGTTTTACCGAGAGCGATGTTCCTTAAACATTATTGTTTAACGAGGTGAAATACTCATTTGGACTGTGAACTACAGACAAGCTGTAGAAAACTTACGATCTGTCTTTATCACAATCTTTGTATGTTACACGGACTTCCGTTAGCAACTAACTATTTATAACTATCTTTAAACTGCTGTAGGAGCATGGCAGGAGCATGTGGAAATTGAAGCACACTCCGCTTGTGAATTACATCTGCTGTGTGTATTGTTGTCATAAAATGTGTTTCACGCCATACCTCCATTAAATCTCATCCAGCAATTTTCTATGGAAAGAGAACAGCATTTTCTGCCACGGAGTTCATTTCTGTAATTGTACGCTAGAGAACAAAGTTTGTTTGTGAATTTATGAAGTTCGAAGAAGGACCAGAAGAAATCTTGCCACCATCCTGGTGAGCAGCATCGACGCAGTCAGAGATCACGTCATCCTGCTTGTTCTTCCACCAACTGCAGGAGAGAACATTTTTCCGCAATTGAGACATATCATTTGGTGCCTTTCCCCTCTCCCACTCCATCCACCGGCTGACATTATTGGGCTGTTCCTTATTTTTCGTCAGTCCTCTGACTGGTTTGTTGCGGTCTGACAGGAATTTCTCTACCGTGCCAACCTCTTCACTCCAAAGTAGCACTTGCAGGAAGCGTCTTAAGTATTTGTTAGATATATGGGGCGTAAAAAAACTACGTAGACAAAATTTAGAGTGTTTTCCACGAGATAGAAGGAAATACTTTATTATATGACAAAATTGTCACATGGGCACCGTTTTCCTGTAGGAAGTCTGTTAAGACTTTGACGTTAGGGCTGTTCAGAGATGGTGTTCAGACTACCGGGTGATGCATATTGCTTTAGAAATGTTGATGAACATGTCGTCCGTTTACATTAATGCACAACTGGAATGTGCACTCTAATGTTTTGCGAATAGCGGCGGCGACTTCAGGCAAATGAGCATCCACATCTTCTGCAGTGTCTATCGGTGTCTCGTGTTTTGCGAATAGCGGCGGCGACTTCAGGCAAATGAGCATCCACATCTTCTGCAGTGTCTATCGGTGTCTCGTACACCAAACCCTTGGTACTGTTACCTCCCCCCACCCCCACCCCCGCACAAAAAGAAATGCTTAGGAGTGAGGTCGGGACAGTGTGGTGGTCACGGTCTTGGTCCACCTCTCCCAACCCAACAACTGGGGACATATTCCGACTGTCAGACATGGCTACCTTGCTGTTGAGTATTCCTTCCTTTGTGAAGATAGCCTCGTCAGTAACTGGAGAGCCCGTTTGTAATGGGATGTTTACAAACTGCCATAGGTGCCGTTGGCAGAGTTCCACACGCTGGAGAAAGTTGTCGGCTGATACGTCTTGTACCTCCAGAAATTTGAATGGATGCGTATCCGGCTCGCGCGGGACGTTCCACGCATTGGCGTTCGAGGTACCGGAAGGTCATAATTACAGTGCAGTCGTAACACAGTGTGGGCGAATCGTGGTAGACGTTTTAACGCGTTAGTGCGAAGCCGATTTATGCTGGGAAAAAAATTGGCCCAGTTTTGGGCACCAGTTGTAAATCTGCCGCTGTGAATGCAAGAGGGACGTATAGTTGGGTTTCCATATCTAATGGATTAGGAAGGGGACGTGGGCAGAAAAGATCAAATAAGGGACAAAGGCATAATGTTGTTTCCATTATTTTGACGAGATGCTAATCAACAGTTGTTCGCAGCAGTTCCTGTGGAACCTCAGCAACGTATTTCTGTATACAGTCCTTCAGATAAGGTAGAGATCGAACGTGTCCCTGGTAAACGCGTCTTTCTAGATATCTGCAATGCCAGAAGTTACATATATTCAGATCAGGTGATCTTGCAGGCCATGCATCTTGAAAAGCTCTAGAGGTAACACGTTCGTGGAAGGTTGTATCAAGCAGATCTTCACTGGGCGAGCGACGTGAGGCGTTGCACTATCTTGCATGAAAACAGTGATCTCCACAAACATGCACTCTTCCAAAGCAGGAATCACATGCTGTACAAGGAGGTCTCGAAATGTGCAGACGTCACGGTACACATGACAGGCCCTCTCTATGTGCTCTCTTTGAAGAAGAACGGACCGAGAATAAATGTGCTTGTAAATCCACATGACACATTAAAATATGAAACTGGAATTATATTAATACCTTCAGCTGCTGGCGGGCCTTGATATATATCAACGGAGATAGGTGAAAATATGTGCCCCGACGGGGACTCGAACTTGGGATCACCTGCAGAGGCGTGCGCGAGATAGTCCCTGCAGTCGCACTATCCTCTGTGCCCTCAGTGGCTCAGATGGATAGTGCATCTGCCATGTAAGCAGGAGATCCCGAGTTCGAGTCCTGGTCTGGGCACACATTTTCACCAGTCCCCGTTGATATATATCAACACTAGTTAGCAGCTAAAGGTATGAATATAATTCCAATTTCGTTCTAGACGGCTGCAGGTCATCAGTGGTGTCTGTTCTTGCGGACATATCCGAAAGCACAGATACCGTATCCATATGTATACATCCAAATGTGGCGAGTGCAACGGCTCTTCGTGTGCAACGCGCGGTTTAAAACAGTAGCTTACCCCAAACTCGGCAGTTGCGTGTATTCACTGCACCCTGTGGTGTAAAATATGTCACGTCGGTCCATAGAACACAGAGCGGCATTTGTCATCGATCCCCGTCAAAAACGGAAGGGCACATTCAGAACGTCGCTGCGGATCTTGAGGTGTCATTTTCTGCTAGATCTTGTGCGGGTACCAGTGGAAAATAGAGCGAAAACTTTCTGTATTGTTGACCATGCGATGAACAATTCTCGTGACACTGCACGAGCACTAGCACTAACCCGGAAAAGTGCTGCATGGTCAGTTACATCAAAAGCAACCTGATCAGAAAAATCCACCGGGATCGGACGCCTTCCTCTTCCAGGTGTCACACCAAGCTGACCCATGTTTTCATTATTCTTCAAACCATTTAATGCCATACGACCTCTCGTCAAACCATCCAGTCTGCGACACTCTCTCAGTGCAGCAATGTAATTGCTGCCGTTAACATAAAACAGTTTCACTAAAGCGAGGTGGTCTCTCTTCTCGATAGCCACACTGTTCAATCACGTTAAGGCTTGTCAAACAAACGCGTGGTTGTCATACTGTTATACAAGCAGCGTATATCGCCAGATTTGCACCTGGTGGCCACAATCGAAACCAGTTTGTTTTCCAGCGTAAATCGGTTCTGCGTTAAAGAATTAGCATATCTACCAAGTTTCTCTGGCATACGATAATTACAATCCACACTTAACCTCCGAAAGTAGCTGTACTTTAATTATAACCACGTGGTATTCAGTTCCTCAGATATGGGTAACGTGATGGCGTTGGGGGTTATCCTAAATTCGCCGTAACATAGCTTCCTCAGACACAACACTTCGCACACTGCAGAGTCCATCAGTGGTCGAAAGGATCGTGTTTTACCTCCCACGTTCATATAGTTCTGCTTTGGTGCTCGTATGTTGCATCATGCCATCCCATAAACGAGACACATCTCAGATAACTCGATTAGAGTGTAATCAAACATGAAGAACCTGTAAACATCACCAGAAAATTTCTCATAAACACAACAGTGTTTATCCAGTGATATGAAAGGCAAGTTGTGTGATTTAATAGAGCTAATATCCGAATTTTACGCCTGTCCATTTTCCAAAGAAACTGTGACATGTGATCCAAGTACAAGCGACAACTGTTGCCGGAGCGCTTTGCGATCGCGTGCATCTCGTCGAGACACACGTCCCGTATGCGTAAAGCCGGGTCTTTCTTTGTGGTTTTAGGGCGCACAACTACAATGGTCATTAGCGCCCTGACTAAGTTAGGAATGCACCGCGAGGCACAAAGTTAAAACAGAAACTAAAACGGACAACACTATAAAAGACGTATTAACAGGCATAGGGTTAAAAAAAAAACAGCATAATCAAACATCCTTAGACAGGTGTGTCAAGTTGATAAAACGAAGAACGCGAGCAGCAGCTCCTGGGTCAGCCGGTAAAATGTCATCCAGAGTACATGGCAGGCCAAGATCAAGACGCAGTGTAGTAAAATCCGGACAGGACGTTAAAATGTGGCAGACCGTCAAAAATTGCCCACATGGACATAACGGCGCCGGCGCAGCCGTCAGCAGATGGCGATGGCTGAACCGTCAGTGTCCAATTCATAGCTGGGCCAAAACGACCTCCTCCCGCCGAGAAGGACGTGAGGAGGACGTCCAAGCCGCGGGAAGAGGTTTCAAGGCCCGAAGCTTGTTGTCCGTAAGTGGAGCCCAATCGGCATGCCATAGCGATAAAATGCGCCGACAAATGACCCTGCTACAATCTGATGAAGGCACACAACAAGAAACCGTCCGAGGCTGGAGAACCGCAGCCTTGGCCGCGGCACCTGCAGCTTCGTTCCCAGGGATACCGACATGGCCAGGAACCCACATAAAGCTAACCGGAGAACCGTCGTCCACCAGCTGCTGAAGAGAGCGTTGGATCCGGTGCACGAAAGGGTGGACCGGATACGGATCACTGAGGCTCTGGATGGCGCTCAGAGAATCGAAGCAGATGACATAAGCAGAATGTCGGTGGCGGCAGATGTAAAGAACAGCCTGGTAGAGGGCAAAGAGCTCAGCTGTGAAGACCGAACAATGGCCATGTAGCCGGTATTTGAAACTTTGTGCCCCGACAATAAAAGAACACCCGACCCCATCATTGGTCTTAGAGCCATCTGTACAAATGAAGGTCATACTAATGAACTTCGAAATTCGACAAAACGGGAATACCGAACCGGGAGTAACATCCTTTGGGAGCGAGCTGAGGTCAAGGTGAACGCGAACCTGAGCAAGGAACCAAGGTGGCGTGTGGCTCTCGTCCACTCTAAAGGTTGCACGGAGTGAAAAATCAAGGTGTTGAAGGAGGCGACGAAAGCGAACTCCAGGGGGTAGCACGGCAGAGACATACAACCCGTATTGACGGTCGAGAGAGTCGTCAAAAAAGGAACGATACGATGGGTAGTCAGGCATTGACAGTAGCCGACAGGCATAACGACAAAGCAGTATATCGCGCCGGTATGTGAGTGGCAATTCACCGGCTTCAGCATGAAGACTCTCGACGGGACTAGTATAAATCGCTCCGATCGCAAGACGTAAACCCCGATGTTGTATGGAGTTGAGGCGGCGTAAGATGGACGGCCGTGCAGAGGAGTATACGAAGCTCCCATAATCGAGCTTGGAGCGGACAATCGACCAATATAGGCGAAGTAGGACGGTTCGATCCACCTCCCACGACATACCACTGAGAACACGGAGGACATTTAGAGAACGGGTACAACGGGCAGTCAAATATGCCACATGTGGAGACCAGTTAAATTTCCTGTCAAATGTAAGACATAAAAATTTTGTTGTCTCCACGAATGGGAGAGCAACGGGACCGAGTCGTAAGGATGGTGGGAGAAACTCTTTGTAGCGCCAGAAGTTAATACAGACCGTCTTCTCGGCAGAAAAATGGAAGCCATTGGCGACATGCCATGAGTAAAGACGGTCAAGAGAACGATGAAGACAGCGCTCCAGGAAACATGTACGCTTCGCGCTGCAATAGATGGTAAAATCGTCGACGAAAAGGGAGCCTGATATATCAGCTGGGAGGTAATCCATTATTGGATTGTTCGCTACGGCGAAGAGAGCGACGCTCAAAACTGAGCCCTGTGGCACCCCTTTCTCCTGGCGCAAGGTGTCTGACAAGACAGAACCCACAAGTACCCTGAACTGGGTAGGAACGAATAAAAAGAGGGAGGCGACCGCGAAGGCCCCATGTATGCATGGTGCGGAGAATGCCCGCCCTCCAACAGGTGTCGTAAGCCTTCTCCACATCAAAGAACACAGCCGCGGTCGGCTTCCGCAAGAAGTTATTCATAATGAATGTCGACAAGGTAACCAGATGGTCAACAGCAGAGCGGCGCCTACGAAATCCACATTGTACATTGGTAAGTAGGCATCGAGATTCGAGCAACCAAACCAAACGAGAGTTAACCATTCGCTCCATCACCTTAAAGACACAGCTGGTAAGCGAGATGGGTACCGGGTCGTTTCTAGGCGTTAAACAGCACGGCGGAAATAAAGTCAGTGGGCCAGGACGACACAAGAGAACGTTAATGAGGGACGAGGAAAATGTGGTTAGGCAGGTTACAGCTTGTGGCCTACGAATATAACCCGCGCTCTTCGTGCTTGGTAAGGCTGTCGAACGGGGAGGGAATGTGGATGTGGAGGGAGAAGCGTTTGGAAAGTGGGGCGAGGCGGGCGTTATCTGCGCCCCTTCCGCCACATGGAGGTAACGAGCGGTCCTGTGCCACTTCCCCCCTCCCCCGATTTACGATGTGGCCCCCCTCACTCAATCCTTCCTCTCACCAACCTCCCCAAGCCCCGCCCCCCTTCCAACCCCCTCTACACCTGCTACCCGTCAACCCGTTGCCGCTCCGTGGCCGCGTCGCCGGCTGGTTGCCTCGTTATCCCGCCAGAGACCGCGCGGGTTGGGCCCGACTCCTCAAAGTCTCCCTACGCGTTCGGTGTCCGATGCCGTCACAGGTCGTTAATCTGCTCCAGACGGCGGCCCTCGAGAATCCCACGAGGCTTGACTTTCTTTTTTGTGCCTGTCTTGAATGGAACTGAGGCTGAAAACCATCTAATTCCTCCCTCTGATTTTTGCCACTCCTATCTTATTATAAGTGGGCGTTGGAAATTGCTATAGTTTTCCGTTCCATACACAAAAACCGTATTTGGAGATAGGTATCGCGGTTATTCTTGAAAAAACCGATGTCTGATACACTGGTTATTTAGTATCTAGTTTAACCTGATTACTAAAACCGATCAAAGTAACGGATTTCTGAAATAACCGATTTTCGGTTTTGAAAATGGTTCAAATGGCTCTGAGCACTGTGTGACTTAACATCTGAGGCCATCAGTCGCCTAGAACTTAGAACTACTTAAGGACATCACACACATCGAGGCCCGGGGCAGGATTCGAACCTACGACCGCTCTGCCACACCGCCCGGCTTTTTGGTTTTCATTGCTATTATTTCCAACAATAAACATGAACGTCGCAACAAGATTAAAACATTCCACGATTCCCTCAGTCATTTACGTTATACTTTTCAATATACAAAGAATCAAAATATGAAATGAAATATACAAAAAAAATAAAACAGTCTGTACAAGCGGCGAATATAGAAAAACCTCAAGGAGAGGGCGCTAAAGATATCTTGAGCCACCTGTGCTTTTGCTGTAATAAAAAATAATCAAGTCACATGCAGAGTTTAACAAAGTTTTATTTAAACTGATTATACAAATAAACATGTATGATATAAACATTTATGATATAAAAAAGTTAAAATTGTGGCTCTTTTCCTTAAATGATGAATTCTATGCGCTTATTCTTTCTGGCAAATTGGTTAATTACATCGTCAACATGACAGTCGATGTCAGGGTGACTGTTCAACAAAGCTAAGCCATTAAGTGCTTTATTGTCAAGCAGAGCCATGTCGTTTTACGCCGCTATGTTGAAAAACTTCATTCTGCTTTAGCAGTAGATAAAGGTAGAAAAGCAATTTTTTTTTCAGTGTGTGTGAAGTAGGGTAGTCAGATCTAGGACGAACAGACAACGCTTACGTAACAGAATCACTATCATTAAGGGCGTTTATGATCCTATTGCGAGTTAGGTATTGGAAACTATTGTTACGTTATCAATAAAAACATTGTTACAAGTCTCGTAACAATATTTTTACTGATAAATTACTATTATTAATACTTCACAATCTATGAGCACTCTCGCTCTTGACTAATCTTCACCTGGCAACTGCTATAACTAGTATGTTTTAGTTATTCATTCTTCAATCTTAATATTTCTGCTCCTGAATGTAAACTAGCTTCCTATTCGGCGAATAGTCTTTGCTTATAACGCTACGTGTCGAAGAAAACAGTGGAATATTCGCGACTTTTCGCGAACAAATGCCAGACAGAATAAAGTATCGAGAGCACTAGAAGAGACGCGACTTTTCTCGGAAGTATGTGTTAGCTATCTATGTGGCTGACAGAAACGTATAAAATACGATGACGCGGACGCTCATGCTACAAAAGAAAGAACAACTCTTCGATAATTCTATTCAGTCGAGTCGACTGACGGAAGAAACGAATGAATAGCGTGCAGACTGACTGGCGGGGGCGGCGTGGGTGGCGATGCAGGCGGCTCCGAAAAGGGGGGGGGGCAGGGTACAAAAAAATTCACCTACATTCCCCTACTGATTTTGATTTTTTAAATCTATGTGAAAAAATCACGTTGTAAAAGAGGATCACACACCACTATTTAGGCATTACGAGTAGTCAGCGCTAAAGAACGAAAACTAAGGTTGGAAAACTCTGTTTTTCGTGTTAAGTTGCAGACACAGGCATCAGATTAACTAATTTCTGTTTTTATTGTAAAATTGACTTTCCTTGAATATTTTTGTACTTCCATGTTTCTTCGATCAACTGACGTATTTCTTTTGTCACCCATGGTTTCTTAGCTTAACTTCTTTGTACCTATGTTTTTCATTCCAACTTCTGTGATTACACTTTTTAGAGATGTCCATACATCTTGAACATAACTGTCTACACAGCTATTCCTTACTGCAGTGTCTATAACCTCAGACAACTTCGGGTATATCTCTCCATTCCTTAGTGTTCCCCGTATGCCACTCTGCGTATCGATTGCTCCTGAATAATTTCTTAAACTACAACTTACTCTTCATCGTTACTACATTGTGAGCTAAGTTTACCTCTTTCCCTGGGAACACCTTACAATCCAGTATCTGGCGACTAGGCGAAGAGTGGACATGTGGAAAAAATTGACAGGTAGAAGGGTCAGGTAATAGGGCTTGTGTAAAAACGTGAGGGGTTGACTTCCACGGTATTTGAGCGACCTGTAGAATGCAAAATATTCAGAACAAGACGGGAGACTGGTACTCAAGATGTAAAGAAGCTGCGTATACAAATTTGTAGCGTTATTAGAAGAGATAAAAAAGAGAATTTTGTTATGCGACGAGAGTGTCTCACAGATTCATTGTTTCGTTATTACGGATACTGGAAGTGTTTGACGCTGAACTTCCCTTAGCCCAACGTTAAAAGTTATTATACTGCTTCGTGAGCAAAATGTTGACATTGGACACTGATTTCTAAGATAATTACACCTGCCATCTGAAAATCTGATTTCCATATATAATTCACACTATGTAAGTAAAATCGCTACTCCATTTCAAAATAAATGATTGACGATATCTCGTTCGTTGTTGAACACACTCCATTATCTTCTCATGGTTTCTTGACTAGTGCTGCATTTCTTTGTTTTCCTAGAACTCTACTTTAATCAATTAATTGAAGAAAATTGCAAAGGGAGAGGATAACGCTTGACGGCATTGTATATAAGGGGGCTTGTTAGTAAATCTACAGTATTATGAGCGATATATGGAAGTAACTAACCCTTACGAGGGTAAGCACAATGGCCACTTTTCAACGCGTGAAGTGTGGCCAGTTTTTGTGATCTGACGCCTTGTCGGCATTAATGGTTCACAGATGAAACTATCAAACAGAAGGAAACGACAGACAACTACATCCCTAAGAGAAAAGACATTTTCTAAACGTTGCTATTGTAAAAAAAATACTTAAGTTCTTTCAAGTGACGTGACAAGGATAACATAATTTACACTACTGGCCATTAAAATTACTACACCAAGAAGAAAGTCGAGCGGTCAAAGGCGCTGCAGTCATGGACTGTGCGGCTGGTCCCAGCGGAGGTTCGAGTCCTCCCTCGGGCATGGGTGTGTGTGTTTGTCCTTAGGATAATTTACGTTACGTAGTGTGTAAGCCTAGGGACTGATGACCTTAGCAGTTATGTCCCATAAGTTTAAAAACAAAAAAAACAAAAAAAAAACGCCTGGGCATTGAGTCAAACAGCCTGGATGGCCTGTACAGGTGCAGCTGCCCATGAAGATTCAACACGATACCACACTCCACCAAGAGTAGTGACTGGCGTGTTGTGACGAGCCAGTTGCTCAGCAACCATTGACCAGACGTTTTGAAGTGGTGAGAGATCTAGGGAATGTGCTGGCCAGGGCAGCAGTCGAACATTTTCTGTATCCAGACAGGCCCGTATAGGACCTGCAACATGCGATCGTGCATTATCCTGCTAAAATTTACGGTTTCCCAGGGATCGAATGAAGGGTAGAACCACGGGTCGTAACACATCTGAAATGTAACATCCACTGCTCCAAGTGCCGTCAATGTGAACGAGAGGTGACCGAGACGAGTAACCAATGGCACCCCATACCATCACACCGGGTGATACGCCAGTATGGCGATGACGAATACACGCTTCCATTGTGCGTTCACCGCGATGTCCCCAAATACGGATGCGACCATCATTATGGTGTAATCAGAATCTGGATTCATCCGAGAAAATGACGTTTTGCCATCCGTGCACCTAGGTGAGTCGTTGAGTACACAATCGCAGGCGCTCTTGTCTGTGACGCAGCGTCAAGAGTAACCGCAGCAATGGTCTCCGAGCTGATAGTCCATGCTGCTGCAAATGTCGTCGAACTGTTCGTGCAGACCGTTGTCGTCTTGCAAACGTCCCCATCTGCTAAATCAGGGATCGAGACGTGGCTGCATGATCCGTTTCAGCCATGCGGATAAGATGCCTGTCATCTCGACTGCTAGTGATACGAGGCCGTTGGGATCCAACACGGCATTCCGTATTCGCCTCCTGAACCCACCGATTCCATATTCTGCTAACAGTCATTGGATCTCGACCAAGACGAGCAGCTATGTCGCGATACGATAAACCGCAATGGCGATAGGCTACAATACGACCTTATCAAAGTCGGAAACGTGATGGTACGTATTTCTGCTCATTTCTGCTCCTTACACGAGGCATCACAATAACGTTTCACCAGGCAACGCCGAACTGCTGTTCGTGCTTGAGAAATCGGTTGTAAACTTTTCCCATGACAGCACGTTGTAGGTGTCGCCACCGGCGCCAACCTTGCGTGAATGCTCTGAAAAGCTAATCATTGCATATCACAGCATGTTCTTTATGTCGGTTAAATTTCGCGTCTGTAGCGCGTCATCTTCGTGGTGTAGCAATTTTAATGGCCAGTAGTGTACTTACTTTACATAAGGCGCCTGAAAATTACTAGCATTTTTACTGAAATAATAACGGGAAAGCTTCCTCTGTCACATTCACTGACAACGGTGATGTACAGAGTGATTACAAAAACTTACGCTACTTATGCCAGAGCACTCGGAAAATATTTGCCGTAAGGGCAAACAACTTTATGTGGAATGATGTTGTGACTGTTGACTATTATATTTTTGTTGTTAGTGGTGTTGGGCGCCGGTACTGGTACGGCGACGTAGGACTGAAACACCAACATCTGCGAGGCTTGCAGCTGCAGACAGTGAAACACGGGCTGGATAATGTGGTCAGAGCTTTGCCCGTAAACCTGTTTTATCAACAGCAGTAGTGCTGCAGCTCTCTCTACGCATTAAAGATATAGCGACAGGTCTTGTTTCCGCACTGGGGTTGAAGAACATGACACCAACATTAGAGTTGACTGTGGGTTTGGGAAGTGCTCCTGGGGGAGAAACACGGTCAACTGTGGATCATATTGATGAAGTTACTGTTGCTATGGCTGAGAAGGCTGCACTCAGTGTGCGCTCTTGAAGCAGTGCACGACCTGCGTTGAGACAGCTGAACATTCCTTGGCTCACTGTTGTTCCGCGTAGCAGAAAAGCAAATCCTAGAGTCGCTCTAATCTGTCGTGAATGCATATGGTCGTCACAGTGAGTATCGTTTGTAATCTGGAGCTTAAACACATACCAAGGTTTCAGGCATAAGGAGTCACCCTCATCCTGCCAATGGCCTTAGTCGAAGGGACCTGATGAGAGGACGGAGGTTCAGGGCACTCTCTTATCCTATGGGTGAGAAACTGCCCCTAAAGGCGGAAGATTTAGCAATGATAGAAAGGATGAGGATGCAGAAGGCAATGGAAACACGTAACATGTATCCACATGAAATGTGGCCTGTAATTGGAAAAGTGTCATGTGGATCTCACCATTGGTAAAAGATTCTGGAATAGCCCCCATTCGAAACTCCAGGAGGCGACTGCCAAGGGCAAAGGGAAGGCGACCATGAGATAAGAAAATTGAATAATCAACGAAAGGATAACTTTTTACAAGTCGCGAGGGGGGGGGGGAGAATGTTAGAAGCTTTAAGGTCGTAGGGAAACTAGAAAATCTTACAAGGCAGATGGTGAATCTAGGTATAGTAGGGACCAGTGGAGTGAAACCGAAAAAAAGGCAACGATTTCTGGTCAGATGAGTATAGAGTAACATTGCAAGAGCAGAAAATGGTATAACGGGAGTACGATTCGTTATGAAAGGGACGGTGAGGTAGAGAGTGTATTTCTGTGAACAGTTCAGTGATAGGGTTGTTCTTATCAGAATTGACAGCAAACCAAAACCGGCAAATATAGTTCAGATATACATGCCGAAGTCGCAAGCTGAAGATGAAGACAGAGAGAGTATATGAGGATGTTGAAAGATTAAAACAGTACGTAAAGAGAGATGAAAATCTGACAGTCACGGGGCACTTGAATGCAGCTATAGGAGACGGGGTAGAAGAAAACGTTACGGGAGAATAAGGGCTTGGGAAAAGAAATGAGGAACGAAAAAGACTCTTTCAGTTCTGTAATAAATTTCAGCAAGTAATAGCCAATACTCTGTTTAAGAATGATAACAGGAGGACGTATACTTGGAAAAGGCCGGTTGATATGGGAAGATTTCATTAGAGTACACCGTGGTGTGACAGAAATTCCAAAATCAGATACTGGATTGTAAGACGTACTCAGGAACATATATAGACTCAGACCACAATGTAGTAGTAATGAAGAGTAGGCCAAAGGTTAAGATATTTGTCGGAAACAATCATTGCGCAAAGAAGCGGAATCGGAGCTACTAAAGAATGACGAGATCTGCCTGGAGTTCTCTAAGGTTAAAGATACAGCAATAAGGAATAGCTCAGTAGTCAGTAAAGTGGAAGAGGAATGGACACCTCTAAAAAGGGCCATCACACAAATTGGAAAGAAAAACGTATGTGCAAAGAAGGTAACTACGAAAAAAACATGAGTAACAGAAGAACTACTTCAGTTGATCGATGAAAGGAGGAAGTACAAAAATGTTCTGGGAAACTCAGGAAAACAAAAATAAAAGTTGCTGAGGGACGAAATAAATAGGAAGTACAGGGAAGCTAAGACGAAATGGCTGCATGAAAAACGTGAAGAAATCGAAAAAGAAATGACTGTCAGAAGGACAGCATACAGGAAAATGAAAACGACCTTCGGTGACATTAAAAGCAAGGGTAGTAACATTAACAGTGCAACGGGAATTCCGCTGTTAAATCCAGAGGAGAGAACGGATAGGTGGAAAGAATACAATGAAAGCCTCTGTGAGGTGGAATGTCTGTCTCGTGTGATAGAAGGAGAAACAGGAGTTGATTTAGAAGGTGTAGGGGATCCAGTATTAGAATCAGATTTAAAAGAGCCTTGGAGGATTTTAAATCAAATAAGGGAGAAGGGATCCATAACATTCCATCAGAATTTCTAAAATCACTGTGGGAAATGGCAACAAAATGTCTATTCAAGCTGGTATGTAAAATTTATGAGTCTGACTTTCAGAAACACATAATCTACACAATTCCGAAGAATGCAAGAACTGACAAGTGCAAGAATTATCGCACAATCACTTTAACAGCTCTTACATCCAAGTTGTGACAAGAATAATATATAGAAGAATGGAAAAAATTGAGAATGTGCTAGATGTCAGTTTGGCTTTAGAAAAGGTAAACGCACGAGAGAGGCAATTCTGACCTTGCAGTTGATAATGGACTAAAGAAAAATCAAGACACGTTCATGGGATTTGTCGACCTGGAAAAAGCGTTCGACAACGTAAAATGGTGCAAGATGTTCGAAATCCTGAGAAAAGTAGGGGTAAGGCATAGGGAGAGACGGGTAATATGCGTTATATACAAGTTCCAAGAGGGAATAACAAGAGTGGACGACTAAGAACGAAGCACTCGGATTAAAATAGGTGCAAGACAGGGATGTAGTCTTTCGTCTCTACTGCCCAGTCTGTACATCGAAGAAGCAATGAAGGGAATAAAAGAAAAGTTCGGGAGTGCAATTAAAATTCAAGGTGAAAGGATCAATGATGCGGTTCGCTGATACCATTGCTATCCTGAGTAAAAGTGAAGAAGAATTACATCATCTGCTGAATGAATTGAACAATCTAATGAGTACAGAATATGGGCTGAGAGTAAATCGAAGAAAGACGAAAGTAATGAGAAGTAACACAAATGAGAACAGCGAGAAACTTAAAATCAGAACTGATGGTCACGAAGTAGATGAAGACAGGGAATTGTGCTACGTAGGCAGTAAAATAAGCAATGACGGACGGAGCAAGGAGCACATCAAAAGCAGTCTAGAAATGTCAAAAAGGGGCATTCCTGGCCAAGAGAAGTCCTCTGGTATCAAACATAGGCCTTAATTTTAAGAGGAAATTTCTGATAATGTACGTCTGGAGTACAGCATTGTATGGTAGTAAAACATGGACAGTGGGAATGCTGGAAGAGGAGGGAATCGAAGCATTTGGGATGTGGTGCTACAGACGCATGTTGAAAATTAGGTGGACTGATAAGGTAAGGAATGAGGAACCTCTACGCAGAACCGGAGAGGAAAGGAGTATGTGGAAAACACTGATAAGGAGAAGGGACAGGATGATAGGACATATGGTACGACATGAGGTAAGGACTTCCATGGTACCAGAGGGAGGTGCAGAGGGTAGAGGGCAAAAACTGTAGAGGAGGACAGAGTTTGGAATACATCCAGCAAACAGTCGAGGACGTAGTTTGTAAGTGCTACCCTGAGATGAAGAGATTGTCACAGGAGAGGAATTCATGGCTGGCAGCATCAAACCAGACAGAAGTCTGATGAAGGAAAAAAGAAAGCACTCATGTAACTAAAATAGCTTTCTTTCAATGGTTTATTCGTTATTTCTTTTCTGCATGTCCTTACTGACGTTTCCGCAAAGTTTCGCTGTCCTATGATGACTCTCAAGTAGCCCTGTGTATTAGAACTAGTCTGACCAGTTCTCGGCAAGATCAGCGCTGTTCACAACAAAGAATATGCAATTCCTCCTATTACCGCCTTGGCTACTTTACCCCACCTTCCCCATCATCAATGGTAGTTGCTCTGGGTTCATGTGCTAATTGTTTATGTAGGAAGGTGGTTCATTCACAATTCTCCCCTACAGGTTTCGGTTTGTCTACACAAACACAAACACTCACACACACACACACACACACACACACACACACACACACACACACACACACACAAACAGTACCGTGCACCCCGATGTAATGGTCCAGTTGCATACGTTTTCTTTCATTCCCTGGTAAATAAATAGAAGCGAGAAACTATATTGTTTTCAAATTGTTGCTTATTGACGGGAGCAGGAAGGATAGTGAGGAAAAATGCCTGTATTAATATATATCGAACGTGGCAATTCTTCGCAGTTGCTAAATATGTATGGTAGTTCGACATAAATCCCAGTCTCCTTCCACTATATTTGTCATATAAAAGAAAGAGACAAAACTTGAAACTTAAGGGGTATCATCGATTCCTCGTCCATGATAACTATCGCTCCGGCTAATGGATGGCCGCTTTCTGCTACTTTGACCTGATAAACCCTCATTTTCATCCACAGAGCCCTTTTCGTCGCTGAGCGCATCGCCGCTGGCGTCTCTATTTTCACACAATACGCACATTTCATCGCTGATTTTGATTTGAAGAGCACTTTCCACGTGCATTATTACAGTATGTCTACTGAATAGACATACGGCTAGGTTAGAAACAATGTTGACAAATTAGCTTCGGCTGGATGTTATTTTTGGAGTGCATCTTCAATGAGACTATTGAAACTTTCGTTCACATTATGCTTAAAATGCCTTCGCCGACAGCATTCATTTCCGTATAATTTCTTAGTCCTAAGGTACTTGAGTGTTATACAGAGAGAGTAATGGAAATAATGACAACAACGAAACGGAATCCGTGTCTTCTCAAGCATGGTTATCGCTACAGGGTGCACAGAAAATGTGATGGGTATACACACTGGCTGGGGATGAATTCAGAACAGCTGAGAGCCGAGGCCGTTTAAAAGTTGGGTAATAAGTGAAGCACCTGCTGCCGTCGTTTTGACGTTGTTTATTATATTGCAACCGGCTGCGGTGAGTGAATACACCAGATTCAGGCCTGTATTCCTGAACAGTAATGATAGCACCATCAAATCACCAACAAAGCAAATACAGAGACAGATTAAAAGCAGAATAAGAATCAAGGACAACACAATGCTAGTGAATTTAGGGTAACCATTTGATAAAAATCAATAGGTAGATTCGCTGTCACCTACCAAACACATAGGGTGACAATTATTGAACTACATGAACTAAAATCGTAGTAACTTCTGAACTTTGCGTTAGGACCTTCAAACTGCACGGTTACCCAAGAGGCATGATAGGAATTAGTACGTGCATACAGCGTTTAGTTTAGCGACGAAGCCCACCTTCATGTTGATGGGTTCGCAACTAAGCAAAATTGTCACATTTGAGGAACTGAGGCACCGCATTTCGCGATCGAGAACTCTCCTCACTCTCACCGTGTGATTGTGTAGTGTGCAATGTCGAATAATCGGTGCGATATTTCCTGATGGCATGGTGACTGTGGAACGGTACTTGAAGGTTTTGGAACATGATGTCATCCCCATTGTCCAAAGTGTCCCTGATTTCGACAAGACGTGGTTCATGCGTGACGGAGCTCGTCTCCATCGAAGCAGGAGAGTGATGTGCTGGAGGAGCACTTTGGGAACCCACTCTGGCTCTGGGGTACCGAGAGGCCACTGGTATGGGCCTCGGTTGGCCGACATCTTCCCCGGATCTGAACACATGCGACTCCTTTTTGCGGAGCTGTATCAAAGACAAGGTGTACATCAATAACCCCAAAACCGTTGCTGACCTGAAGACAGGCATTCAGGAGGTCACCAACGGCATCGATGTTGCAACGCTTCAGCGGTTCATGCAGAATTTCGCTATTGATCTACGCCACATCATCGTCAATTATGGCAGTCATATCGAACATGTCATAACTTAAATCTGAATATCTATAGTTGCGTTTACATGTTGAATAAAGTCCGTGCGCGCTGTAGTTTGTAAAAAATCCAAGATTTTTTATGTAGTACAATTGTCAAAAAATGGTTCAAATGGCTCTGAGCACTATGCGACTTAACTTCTGAGGTCATCAGTCGCCTAGAACTTAGAACTAATTAAGCCTAACTAAGGCCATCACACACATCCATGCCCGAGACAGGATTCGAACCTGCGACCGTAGCGGTCGCTCGGCTCCAGACTGTAGCGTCTAGAACCTCACGGCCACTCCGGCCGGCGTTCAGTTGTCACCCAGTAGCATTACATATTTCTACTCTATACATTGTAAAAATGTACTGTTTGTTAATAAAATTACTAGGCAAATGTTACAAGACTAAAACTAGTCAGTTGGATAAAACATTGAACTCAAAATCCTGAAGTAAACTACTAACCTTCTAACTGTAGATAATGATAGGTGTATGAAAGAAACTGCAATGTCAGAAATAAATAAACCAAATGAATATTCATCTATGCGCAAGTAGTCATTGTATAAGGACAACATTCACAATATCTAAGTGTCAATGTAAGTGAAGCTATAAAAATGACAGTATACAGTTATCTTTATATCAAATTAAGGTTATAAAAAGAATGCTAAGGTGATTATCGTGGAGTCTATAGGATAACGCTAACTGGCTGACTAATCCTCTGTCCGCAGTTCACATATCCTCCTAAAAGGAAGTGCTGTCCGCAGCACTTCGCCGTCCGCACATCTCGTACAGATTTATTCGCTTGGTGCCGGCATCGCTAATTCCTATTGCTTGGCTTCTCGCCGGCAGTTCTTGACATTATCGGGAGATTATTAATTGTTACGTTTTACTAATCTCATCGTTAGTCCTGGTAAGTTCTCAACCCTGTTCCCCTACTTTCACGAAATTTCGAAGATATACGTACGTAAATAAATTCAAAATTTGCTTGTTTCTTATGTTTGTTTATTTGCATTGTCTTCGGTACTTAGTATTTCTCTTTCATATGATGTGCAGCAAAATAGTCTCCAAGATGTAACGCAACTCCACAAGACTTGAACATTAAGTTTATTGTTTTTTTTTTTTTTTTTTTTGCTTTTGGAACATGCAGAGGAGTTTCTTCTTTTTGTTTATTCGTTTTGGAAATATGTGACCGGAAAGTCTGCCAACCGGATCGTGATGGGACGTACGCGACGTAGTGGCAAACTCCAAGTTTTTCTCCGTGCATTCATCGTAAATAATCATATCGTCTCTTTCCTCTGCCATGAAGAAAGGACACAAGTACTTATAAAAACAAACAAAAAAAACTTGTTGACATGTGTAACTTACTGTTACCTAAACAAAACACCAACTGAATGCAAAAGATACAAGCGCTGTCACCGGCCACTGCGCAATACTATGCTGACGACACCACTGTGGTGCCGCCAGACAGCAGAGTGTTAAGAGAGGGCTCTCTGCAGTTCACAGGTTGTGATAGGGCGGAGCCACAGTGAACGCGGCCTATTACAACAAATCCATCGCGAAAGATTTCGTGGTGATGTTTGTGTTAAATTACTTATTATCTAACAGGATTTTTTTTAAATAAGCGTTTTGTACATTACGAATACTGAATGAGTTAATCATTTTTTCCTTTAACCCCACCCCAGAAAGAAGTCGTCAGAGAGCCAATGGCCTACTTTGCCAATATTCGCTTGAAAGAAAGACGCTGCTAACTAGATGACAGAGCAGCTTTCGGCGAAGCCAGTTGTGTGTGTAACTGTTGCTGGTACTGCAAACGTGCGGGCGTAGCGTTGCGTCAGCAACAGCTGGTTCTGCGAGGCCGGCTGTGGACGCGGTCGCAGGCCGATGGGCCTCGCTCATACGGCGTGTGCTCGCCAGCTCACTGTCAGCTTCCGGTATCGCGGAGCGGAAGTCGGCAGCGTGCATGCGCTATACTGTGCCTGCCGGAAGGCAGCACCGCTCTGCGTGAACTGTCCCATACTAAGTGCACGCTGTGGCCAACGGGTTTGACACGTTCGTCACCATGCCACTCACATCTGAGTGACGGGTAAGTTTCCGTGGGGGCCCCGTCACCCACATATCGGTGACGCTCTTCTTGTTGCAGACAATAGTATTTGCATTTGGAATTTTCAAAGAATTTAACGGAATAAGCACTGAAATATACCTATATGGTACCTGTAAGTCACACAACGTAAACATACAGAGAATATACACATAATACTATACATTTTATTCACTGATATTTAGGATAACATATTACCTTGCACTGTGTTGTGTGGCTACTGTTATAACACGCTGAACACATCCGAGATTTTGGATAATTGGATCAATATGTCAGCTTTTTTCTTTGTCACTTCCTGCGTTCGGCAGTTTCACCCTTCTTCAGGTATGATAGGGAGCACATCCTTCGTATAGCCTTGTTATGTTTTGCTTTAGGACGCAAATACAACTAGGGTCATACACACCCGTGCGAGAACCGTAGAACACGAAGACGAAAAAGGAGTTAAAAACGCTTACACGTTAAGCCCAATCGACGGAAGGAAAGACAGCCAAAAACAGAGACTTGGAGAAATGTCCATAAAATACTCCATAGAGACAACGGAGGTACTGAATCAAAGATTAAATGTCCTTCGCCATATTTAAGCGACGGATAAAAAGTAAAACGCGGTCGACAGCCCGCGCGTCATTCCCTAAAACGGCATACATAAGACGAGAACGTAAGAGGTTAAAACAAGGGCATTCCGTCAAGAAATGAAGACCCGTCAAGGATTGAGGGCAAAGAGCACAAAGTGGTGGGGAATCGCCACTTAGCAAATGGCGATGACTGAAATGACAGTGTCCAATACGCAAATGATATCCTCGCAGCGAGAGGGCCCAGAGGAGGTCGTACAAGCCGCCGGAGACGTTTAATTCCCGGAGCTTTTTCCCATGAAGGGAAGGCCGTGCTACTGTCAAATGACGCCATCTGGTGCCAGGCGACAACACAGAGATCATCGGAGGGAATGGAAGAAATAGTGCGCCAAGGTACGAGGCCTGCAGCCTTGGCAGCAGCGTCAGCAGCCTCGTTTCCCGGCAGACCTACCTGACTAGGAACCCACAAACACACGGTGTCTACATCGAGAGTGAGCAAGTGAAAGCTTTCCTGGACCCACTGCACTTAGGGATGAGCGGTGTACAGCAAATAGAGGCTCCGAGGAGCACAGAGACATTCGGAGCAGATGACACTAGTTAAAGCCTGTGTCGCCCGATGTATTTGGTGGTCTGATCCAGGGTGAATAGTTGCGCTGTAAATACTCAGCAGTGTTCCGGAAGCCGGTACTAAAAATCGTCGGTGCAACAACGAAGGCAGATCCGACACCACGGTTAGTTCGAGAGCCACCAGTGTACACAAAGGTAACATCGCATTGTAAGGTGTCAGGCAAATCCAACACCTTCCATGAAAACCCTGACGTAAGCAAATCCAGTAGTATCTCACGTAGCTCCGAATAAATCGTGACGTTAAATTAACCAAAGTAATGCGAGTAACGAGTGAGCAAGTGGAATACCACAGACTAACACAAGAATGCCTAAATGCATATCGTACCTTCTCACCGTGAGACCGACGCAGTTCCGAGGGGAGAAACGAGAATAGAAGCCGAGAGCAGCTAGAAGACCATACGATAAGGGAGGGACTGGACACCCACGTCGGCAGCCTACCTCTAAGACTACCACCGGCACGTTTTAGCGTGAGACTTTTTCGCGTCTCTGTTACGTCAAGGACCACCCCCCAGCCCATGTTAACAGCTAGAGCCCTCTAGAAAAACAGTATAGATCTTACGATAACACAAAAAGGGCCACTACCACCCGTAAGTTTTAGCGTGAGCCTTTTCGCGTGTCTGTTACATTAGGACCACTCCCCAGCCCATGTTAAAAGATAGAGACCTCCAGAAGAACAGTATAGATCTTACAATAACGCTAAAAGGACCACATCAGCTGCAGGTTTTAGTGTGAGAGTTTTTCACGTCTCTGTTAAGTTGCGAACTTTAAAAACATTGCCCCACCACAAAAAGTATAACGTTTCTCATTGCATAGACAGAATTTTTGTAGGCGGAGCTTAAGGTTAACATTGAGACCTTGATTGGTCAGATGAAAACACAGCCAGATAGTTTTTTTTAAACCAACTTCGGTAAATGTAGTAAGGAGAAGTTAGAGGAGAGTTGCTTCTGAGATGGCGAGGTGAGCGGAACAGTGCTGCCCGCCGCTGCCCTGACGCTGCCTAAACACCGACAAGGTAATGAACGCACGAGATGCCGCATTTTTGAGCGCATAAGGCTTCACTCAGAACTGCAGAAGTCTCATCTGTTACACCCCCTTTTTGCCTAATACTAGTGTCGATCGTTAATTAAAACTCATGGTGTTCACATTCGCCACTTGAAGTAAAAATATGAAACGCGATGATGTTTGTGTTATATAGTTATTGAGAAGCCACATCAGCCACTGTAATTTACGACAAGTTATATAAGTTATTAAAGATAGTTGAGGGTCACTGTAGACCATTTTGATAGTTTTTTCTTTTGTGAAACTTAAATTTAACCTAGATTATAGATGTGATATGGAATAGGTCATCCTTCGATCGATTGTAGAACATGGAAACCCATTCAGGGAATATTCGTTCACATTTTTGTTGAACGCAGTTGGTTTTTACCATCCTGTATTAAAACATTTCCTTTTGTCAATAGTGCAATTTATAAACGATGTTTTGTGAGTAGAATAAAAATTCCAGTGGTAATCTTAACTACTTTCTCGACGTTATTTTACCATCTAACTAAAAATAGGAAAGCCTTGAACCCCTTCCACTAAATTTTGTTAGTATTAAGATTCTTTTACAGGGAGTGCAGTGGAGCTGACGCTGAGATCATTAAGTATTTGGTTATATCATCGCTAGTCTCACTGAACTCTTCTGAATTGTACATGTCATGTGTGGTCTGGCGTCTCCTTACCAGCAACAGGTCCCAGGTTCAAACTAGTTAATTCCCTAAAAAACACGCTCAGAGCGTCGCTGCGCGAAAGTGGTAGGGAGACACGATATAGAACAAACATACACCACCATGAATGTTTAGAGCATAGTTCCTTGCGAGAAACTCATGGTGATATAGTGAGGCTGGAGTAGTGTCCTCAGGAAGCGGCTGAAGGCCAAGGCGAATCGGGTGCCAAGATGGTGACGAGTTTACACCCATTGGCAAAGTGGCAGGTAGCGTGTAGTTAAGCTAGCAGAGCAAGAGCAGAAAACGAACTCCAGGAGGTAACAGACAAGAGCGACGCGCCTCATGCTGGGGATCAAAGGAGGAGGAGGACGAAGAGGCGGCATAGGGTAGGTGACCAGGCAGACAAACGCCATGTGTATCTGCTGAGGAGCAAATCATGGCGGTATGACAGCGGTAGTTCGGGAGCTTCAGCATACAGACTCCCGAGCGGGCGAATGTAAAAGGCGCGTGGCCAAACGGATGTCACGAGGGTGGATTGTATTGAAACTGCGTAAGATGGACAGATGTGCAGATGCAAAAACGAAACACCCATAATCTAGTTTCCAACAAACAAGGGACCGGTACAAACAGAGTAGGTTGGTCCGATCTGTGCCTCTGCTGAGGAAATGGGCGGCTTACAGCTGGCGGCCAGGTAAGACACATGAGAGGACCAAGATAGTTTCCTATCGAACTAGGAATTTAGTAGTTTCAGCGAACGGAAGAGCAACGGGCACAAGAAGTAGCGACGGTGTAAGAAACCCGGTGCGCCGCCAGAAATTCATACAAACGGTTTCGTCAGTGGATGTGCGAAGGCCATTGTCGATGCTCCACGAGTAAAGACCATCGACGCAATACTTAAGACACCGCTCAAGGAGACAAGTTCGTGGAGAACTTCAGTATAGACCTGGCCTGCTGATTCTTACGAATCTCTGAATGGTGGGACTTGTTGCCTGTTTTATTTCTATTACTGTCGCGAACAACCATACGGTAATAAGACGTTCCCAAAATTTTCTTATTACTATTTTTGTATTTGTGGCCCTCTGGTACACAATGTGAGCGTTTACTACACTTGTTCCTAAGTGCAAATAGTAGTGCTAATTTCGAATACACTTGACACCCTTCCGTATCATTGCGGGATATGACACCATCTGGTCGCTTCTGTCGATGCCAGTTTTTCGATTATCATATACCAGTGTCGCCAAAGGTTTCTATTTCGGAGGACGACCGCGATGTGTAGAATCCGAACTTGACGTCATTATAGGTGCATCTTTTGTTAATAACATTCTAACATTGCGAACACCACTCCACTTCAGCACCACAATACCACTGTCATCTTCACCTGCAAACGGTCTCTTCAATGGCTACATCAGAAGAAGTAGTATAAATTTTTTTTGTAGTCTTCAGTGCCAAGTACATGGGTTTTGAATGTAACCATGTTCGAGAAGATATACTGCTATCTACCGTAAAGATAAAACGCTTAGTTGCAGACAGGCACAGTTAAAAGACACTTACACATAAGCTTTCGGCCATTGCCTTCGTCGGAAAAACAGCGAGACACGTCATTGTCAGACGCAAGCACACCTCATGCCCACATGACCGCTCCGGCAGCTCGGATGAGAATGAAATTATCACTTGGGATTATAGCAGCAAGCAGCAGAGACTGCTGTTTGCTGCTACCAGACAGTTACACGCTGTGAGTGTAGGGATGCTGATGTTGTCAGGGATTATCTGGGATCCGATATCATATGCTCTGCTTATTTACAGATCCCGAAAGATGGAAGCTAGCATGCATTTCCTCGACTAAAATTCCTACACCACAGTCAATTTGTGGTGATGAAATTTTAGTTCTTCGTGAAGGATTCGCCTCACAGAACGTGCAGACTACCTACAGCAACTGCATGTTGATCGCGAAACAGAAAGCCCTACCGTGTCAAAGTTTTGAAGCGTCATTGCTGTTCGTCAGGTTTTTTTCTTCACGTTGAAACATCCCCTTAGAAAAATTAAGAATGACAGTCCTGGTAAACTTCTTACGTTATTTGATTTTCAAACAGCTGAGCAAAACTGAACGTACTCAGACATTTCTCACTTTTCTTTTTCTGTTCAATAGTAAACTGAAACACAATGTTATTTTTAATTTCTTTTTTAGCGCAACGCAATCTGACTTTCTATAATCCGTACAAAAGAATGGCCCTGACTCACAATAACCTATACATTACATGAATCACTTACCTCACAAAAATCTTCGTTACTCGAACAACTGCAATACAGCGAGCGCCAATACTGCCAGCTAAATAAAAGATTCTAACTACTGAAGACACTAACTACTGATAGGCATAGTCAGCAAATGAAAGTGTTTGATGGAGAACAAACAATCTATATACCTTAATAGTGTTCAAAATTCATATATATATATATATATATATATATATATATATATATACGTTCATGACACCCGGTCTTACAAATTTCGTTTTTCTGACGGACACACGTCCAGATCGTCCGCACTCAAAACTCTGCCATCTGTCTCCCCACATCCACCACTGCTAGCGGCTCACCAACTGCGCAACGCTACGCGCTGATCACATCCAACTACCCAACACTACAATAGCGAATATTCCAACAATGCCAACCAGCCACAGATTGCACACAACACAGTCAGTCATTTTCATACAGAGCGCTACGAGGTCTCTGAAGTTGTTCACTCATTAAACAATCTACTTCTGACGAGGAACACGACCACAAGACGCAGTACTGAAACAGGTAGGGAATATATGTTACGTGTAGATGACTGAGCGACTGTCAAACTATGCCTCGACAGCTACAACTTTACGCCCAGCACTCTCGGATGTACCTAACCGCACCCTCCTTATAGAAACTATCGCATCAGGGCACCAAATTAAAATTAGCAAGTGACTCTGCCCCACTCTGTAGTTTATCGGCTACTGATAAAAAAATTGAAAAACCGTGCAATGATTTTTCGGCGTTCCATTTGCGTCATAAAAAGAGAAAAGAGTGCGTGAACGTTATACACTACTGGAAATTGAAATAAGAACACCGTGAATTAATTGTCCCAGAAAGGGGAAACTTTATGACACATTCCTGGGGTCAGATACATCACATGATCACACTGACAGAACCACAGGCACATAGACACAGGCAACAGAGCATGCACAATGTCGGCACTAGTACAGTATATATCCACCTTTCGCAGCAATGCAGCCTGCTATTCTCCCATGGAGAAGATCGTAGAGATGCTGGATGTAGTCCTATGGAACGGCTTGCCATGCCATTTCCACCTGGCACCTCAGTTGGACCAGCGTTCGTGCTGGACGTGCAGACCGCGTGAGACGACGCTTCATCCAGTCCCAAACATGCTCAATGGGGGACAGATCCGGAGATCTTGCTGGCCAGGGTAGTTGACTTACACCTTCTAGAGCAAGTTGCGTGGCACGGGATACATGCGGACGTGCATTGTCCTGTTGGAACAGCAAGTTCCCTTGCCGGTCTAGGAATGGTAGAACGATGGGTTCGATGGCGGTTTGGATGTACCGTGCACTATTCAGTGTCCCCTCGACGATCACCAGAGGTGTACGGCCAGTGTAGGAGATCGCTCCCCACACCATGATGCCGGGTGTTGGCCCTGTGTGCCTCGGTCATATGCAGTCCTGATTGTGGCGCTCACCTGCACGGCGCCAAACACGCATACGACCATCATTGGCACCAAGGCAGAAGCGACTCTCATCGGTGAAGACGACACGTCTCCATTCGTGCCTCCATTCACGCCTGTCGTGACATCGGGCTGCACGATGTTGGGGCGTGAGCGGAAGACGGCCTAACCGTGTGCGGGACCGTAGCCCAGCTTCATGGAGACGGTTGCGAATGGTCCTCGCCGATACCCCAGGAGCAACAGTGTCCCTAATTTGCTGGGAAGTGGCGGTGCGGTCCCCTACGGCATTGCGTAGGATCCTACGGTCTTGGCGTGCATCCGTGCGTCGCTGCGGTCCGGTCCTAGGTCGACGGGCACGTGCACCTTCCGCAGACCACTGGCGACAACATCGGTGTACTGTGCACATCTCACGCCCCACGTGTTGAGCAATTCGGCGGTACGTCCACCCGGCCTCCCGCATGCCCATTATACGCCATCGCTCAAAGTCCGTCAACTGCACATACGGTTCACGTCCACGCTGTCACGGCATGCTACCAGTGTTAAAGACTGCGATGGAGCTCCGTATGCCACGGCAAACTAGCTGACACTGACGGCGGCGGTGCACAAATGCTGCGCAGCTAGCGCCATTCGACGGCCAACACCGCGGTTCCTGGTGTGTCCGCTGTGCCGTGCGTGTGATCATTGCATGTACAGCCCTCTCGCAATGTCCGGAGCAAGTATGGTGGGTATGACACACCGGTGTCAATGTGTTCTTTTTTCCATTTCCAGGAGTGTAGTATCACCCTGTTAGTTGCCGTAGAACCAGACACGTAAGAAAGTGGCGTCAGGGCTTCGTATCGCGGACAAGCAAGGCTCCTGCGTACCTCCGAGGTCACCGGGTCGCTACGTCGTAGCGCTGGGATTGTTCCAAGTAGCCTCGTAATGGTCATTCCGAGTCCCGGAGTGCCACGGCCTGTCGTGTGCTCGGCGTGCCTGATGAATCAGACTGCTGCACCTTGCAGCTGCGAGCAGAGCACTGCCTCGGCTAGGGAAGTGCAGGGCTTCGGCACATACCGCAGTAC
The DNA here is from genome assembly GCF_023897955.1 of Schistocerca gregaria. Classification (NCBI taxonomy): domain Eukaryota; kingdom Metazoa; phylum Arthropoda; class Insecta; order Orthoptera; family Acrididae; genus Schistocerca; species Schistocerca gregaria. The sequence continues at coordinate 128,166,924 of NC_064921.1, read as the reverse complement.
CTACGGTGGCTGCTTTGACAAAAAGTGCAGTACAGCACAGACGATTTACGTTCACTTCCAAGCACAGCAAAAGTTGCGGCGCCGTCGAGACTGACATTCGACTATAAACAACTGTGTGAGGAAGCGTGAAGTGATGGTAGAGTGCGTCTGTTCTCTTCCTCAGTGCACCAGATAAGTATAACGTGATGAACAATATTTCGGAACATAATCTCACTGGAATTCACAGCAAAACATTCTTTCACACTAAATGTGTGTGAAATCTTGTGGGACTTAATATCTAAGGTCATCAGTCCCTAAGCTTACACGCTACTTAACCTAAATTATCCTATGGACAAACACACACACCCATGCCCGAGGGAGGACAAGAACCTCCCCCGGGACCAGCAGCACAGTCCATGACTGCAGGTCCCGAGACCGCTCGGCTAATCCCGCGCGGCTTTCGCACTACATAAGAATTTGTAAAACAAATGAACTGCAAAGTAGCAGTGGGGCACATGATGGTATCTGCAGATCACAAAAACTTATCATTTACTAGATAAGAAGTGGAAAAATTGAATTCTACGAGATATCTTCAAATTGTCATTAAATTCTACGAAATATCTTCAAACTGGTTCAAATGGTTGAACTGGCTCTGAGCACTATGGGACATAACATCTGTGGTCATCAATCCCCTAGAGCTTAGAACTACTTAAACCTAACTAACCTAAGGACATCACACACATCCATGCCCGAGGCAGGATTCGAACCTGCGACCGTAGCAGTCGCGCGGTTCCGGACTGAGCGCCTAGAACCGCGAAACCCCCGCGACCGGCTCTTCAAACTGTAATGGCTGTTTACAGTTCACTGTCTGACGGAAAAGTGAAGCAACCAAAATGGGGAGAAGGAAATGAGATGTCACGGATTGAGAGGGTATGAGAAATTGTTTCTGTAGTCACAAAGTCAAGTTACATCTACAAGGAACTTCGCAGTATTAGTCCACTTATAATGCACTGATGCGGTTGGGAAAGGTGTCATAAAGCCGTTGTATTCTCTCCTGAGACAAGATGGCCTACAACTATCGTACCTGGTCCTCGATATTCTAGGTACAATGTCCAAAAAGGTCCCACAAATGTGCTACCTAGGATCGATCCGCCAGCAAGAGCGCCTCAACATTACGTAATCAATTCATAGACACAGATATGGGGAACTTGCTGGCCACGTGCGTACTCTAACACCACACATGCCATGTGTGTGCGTGGATTGTCGTATTGAAAGATGGTACAGCGATATTATCGCATGAGAGGTTATATACACTGAAGCGACAAAGAAACTAGTATAGGCATGCCTATTCAAATACAGGGACATGTAAACGGGCAAAATACGGCCCTGTGGTCGGCAACGCCTATATGAGACTACAAGTGGCACAGTTCTCAGATACGTTACTGCTGCTGCAATGGCAGGCTGTCAAGATTTAAATGAATTTGAACGTGTGTTATAGACGGCGCACAGCTTCTTCGAGACTGCGAAGAAGCGGAGATTTTCCCGTGCGACCATTTCACGAGGGTACCGTGAATATCAGGAATCCGGTAAAACATCAGATCACCGACATCGCTGCGGCTTGAAAAAGATCCTGCAAGAACGGGACCAACAAAGACTCAAGAGAATCGTTCGACAGAAGTGCAACCCTTTCGCAGATCGCACCAGATGTCAAAGGTGGGACATCATCAATTGACAGCGTGCGAACCATTAAACGAATCATCATCGATATAGGCTTTCGGAGCCGAAGGCTATATAGGCAACGTCATGAATCCATGGACCCTGCCTGTCAGAAGCGGACATTCAAAGTGGTCGAGGCTCTGTAATGGTCTGGGGCATGTGCAATTGGAGTGATATGGGACCCCCGATACGTCTAGACACGACTCTGACAGGTGATACGTACCTTAGCATCCGGTCTGATCACCTGCATCCATTTATGTTCATTGTGCATTCCGGCGGACTTGGTTAATTCCAACAGGACAATGTGACACCCCACACCTCCAGAATTTCTACATGGTGCCTCCAGGAAAATTTTTCTTAGTTTAAACAGTTCCGCTAGCTACCAAACTCCCCAGACATGAACATGATTGAGCATCTCTGGGACACCTTGCAACGTGCTGTTCAGAAGAGATCTCCATCCCCTTATACTCTTACGGATTTATGGATGGTCCTGCAGGATTCATGGCGTCAATTCCCTCCAGCACTACTTCACCATTAGTCGAGTCCATGCCATGTTGAGCTGTGGCACTTCTGCATGCTCGTGTGGGCCCTTCACCGTATTAGGCAGGTGTACAAATTTCTTTGGCCCTTCTTTGGGAGCGCAGCGGCTTCATTGGCTAACTTCAGTGCTAATAAACTCGAAAACGGCGCAACGTATCAAATTTTTTTGCGTAGTGGTTTTATACCCTGCACACCTATCCAGAAGCATCCTAACAAGCTTTTTCACAGTATTTCTGAACGCCCTGTGTAAAATTAGACACTTCCTTTAATCTACAGTGGCGATTTACACGTGCAGAATGATATTCATCGTAAGTAAAGAAGAAGCAGTAACTTTCTCGACATCTTCCACTCGTCATAAACATCGCATTTTTACAATTACATTTCTGTAGAACAAGAAACTTGGTCCGTTCTTTTCGCAGAGTTTGGCAGGATGACACGCGTAACGCATCAGTTCGCCAAATATTGGCGATGTCAAATGGAATGTATTTTTATGCAGTCTGTCGGAGAAGTCAATTCTTTTTCTCTGTCGATGAGATAAATTCGTCACCTGACGATAAAAATAGACGTCGCAGGTCGCACCACTGTAGTGAGGGGGAGGGGGGGTGAATTAAGTCAGCAGTTCGTCTTAAGAAATCTCGTCTTGTTATTGTTGATTTTCTTTCCCACGAGCAAATAACAGAAGAAATTTGTTCTCCCACACGTAAGGCTTCATCACGTTAGTCAAAACATTTTCGTATTAGGCTGTTATAAGTTCCCCAGATTTTGACTGAGTATATTTTGCCACGTACAAACCCATGTTTCTTTCTCTCACTCTCTCTCTCCCTCTCTCTGTATCTCTCCCTCTCTCTGTCTCTCTGCCTCCACGCCCCTCTCTTTCTCTTTCTCTTTCTCTCTCTCTCTCTCTCTCTCTCTCTCTCTCTCTCTCTCTCTCCTCGGTCTGAAAGAGCCAGCACTCTCTTGCAGGCTTATGTAGGTTGTTGGCAATAATATTTCAGAAAGGGGTATAGCACACTGCGCTGTATATGAGTTGGTTTGGTTACTTTGTTCAAGTTTCGGTTTTTTGCAATATAAGTACCGTACAATTGAAAATAAAAATTGTTTGCGCATATATACTCAAACCTTCGATCCTCGGATTACCACTATGCACTCATACCACTGCTCCAACCGCTGTCTGGAAACAAACAGCTCATGACTCACCCGACTCGTGCCAGAACTGCTGTTTACCCTAAACTCTTAGTCATCTGGACTACCACTTCTCTGAAACTTCCTGGCAGATTGAAACTGTGTGCTGGACCGAAGCTCCAACTCGGGACCTTTGACTTTCGCGGGCAGGTGCTCAGCCAACTGAGCCACCCAAGCACGACTCACGCCCCGTCCTCACAGCTTTACTTTTGCCAGTACCTCTTCTCTTACCTTCCAAACTTTGCACAAGCTCTCCTGCAAAACTTGCAGAACTAGCACTCCTGAAAGAAAAGATATTGCGGAGATATGGTTTAGCCACAGCCTGGGGAATGTTTCCAGAATGGCACCACTTCTCTCACTTTCATTTCTGGCCAAGCCCTGCATCTGTACAAATAAAAACATAAGTGTTCATTTGTTTAAAACCTTAAATCTGCGAACGTTCTTCACGGAACGTCTTCTTATGTGCGTATTTTAACTATGTATAAAATATAAATAAAAGGGAAACGTAATTATTAAAAATTTCGAAAATTTCTTGACCGATTCGCGATACTCTAGTGAGGAGTCGTATGGTCAGCAGGATGCAAATTCTTTTAATTCATGTACTATCTTAGTATATATGAAATAGAAAAAGGGGGAAGACTTAACAAATATCTCAAAAGTACTTGCTTTTTACTTAAAAATTTTAGGCGTTACTCTGACACACGTTTGGACGAATATAGGATGTACATTTCTTTAATGTATATTGGAACGTTGCTAGTAAAAGATCTCGAGAAGTTCTAGACAGATTTACTTCACATTTCAAACTATGCTATGTGCTATTAACGGGCATAAGACTACTTAATTTTTATGCAACATTGTACAGATTTTCTGTTAAAACCGACTGCGACAAATAGAATGTTCTCCTGTAAAAATTTGCGATTTTTTTCCTCACAGTCAGTGAGAAAGCGATTAGACAAATTGTTACTCCCATGTATGTTCTTTCTGTTTACATTTTTAAAGCATAAACTGTATACACAACAGTGTGTTATTTTGGTTTCTTCCCCGCAGGCAGTTTTCATAGACGAGAGGAAAGTTGTATTTCAGTCTTGGATGTTTATGGTTAGAATAATATTACAGAATCTGAATTTACGGTGGCAATAAATAAGGCTCAACGTCAGGGATGGAGGGGGATGGTGGTGAGAGGAAATGGGCAAAGAGAGCGGAAGGCAGGAGATGGAGAGAGGAAGATGGAGGGAAGAGAGAGGTAGAAGGAGAGGATGGACAGAGAGAGGGGAAGGAGATGAATATGGACATAGGGAGAGAGAGGAGGAGGAGGAGGAGGAGGAGATGGACAAAAACAGGGAAGGGAGAAGAGAAGGAGATTTGGACGTACGTATTAGAAACGTGTTCTTTCTCTTTTCTTTCTTTTCGATTTACACTGACTGCCCCACAGCAACGCCTGGCTGGGAGCAGGCAGCGTACCATAAATTTACACAAAGTTGGTTATGACGAGTAGGCGCGATCCCCTGAGCCTAACGCTCAACGAAACGCGTCTACACCGGGCGCGAGCAGGCGTGCGTAGTGCAGTGGGATTTGCATTCGTGACGGCCAGTAGGCGCGTTCCACAGATGGAGGCGCGTCCCCCAGCAGCAGGTGGTTTGGGCGCTGAGGTGGCAGGCTGCCACACGCACCTCCAGCGTCAAGAGCGCGCGTGTCTCTACCGGGAATACTGTGCACCAGCTGAGCGCCGCCTCGTGGGTCAAGGTCGCACGCGGCGGCCTTGCAGGGTCCTCGCCGCTGCTGGCCGCGCTCCGTATCAGCAGTCTGCTGTGCGCAAACACAGATAATCCTCTTGCGGCGTCGACCGAACAAACAAACACGGTGGCTAGTAAGGAAAATCTGGGTAAGTGCGAGTAAGCTCACGCACCCAGAGTTTCGGTCAAATGTATTCAGATACCGGGTGATCGAAAAATCAGTATAAATTTGAAAACTGAATAAATCACGGAATTACGTAGATAGCGTGGTACAAATTGACACGCATGCTTGGAATGACATGGGGTTTTATTAGAACCAAAAAAATACTAAAGTTCAAGAAATATCCGACAGATGGCGCTTCATCTGATCATAATAGCAATAATTAGCATAACAAAGTAAGACAAAGCAAAGATGATGATCTTTACAGGAAATGCTCAATACGTCCACCATCATTCCTCAACAATAGCTGTAGTCGAGGAATAATATTGTGAACAGCACTGCAAAGCATGTCCGGAGTTATGGTGAGGCATTGGCGTCGGATGTTTTTTTTCAGCATCCCTAGAGATGTCGGTCGATCACGATACACTTGCGACTTCAGGTAACCCCAGAGCCAATAATCGCACGGACTGATGTCTGGGGACCTGGGAGGCCAAGCATGACGAAAGTGCCGGCTCAGCACACGATTATCACCAAACGACGCGTGCATGAGATCTTTCACGCGTCTAGCAACACTTTTTATTTTTGTTCTAATAAAACCCCAAGTCATTCCAAGCATGTGTGTCAATTTTTACCTCTCTATCTACATTATTCCGTGGTTTATCAAGTTTTCAAATTTATACTGACTTTTTGATCACCCGGTACTTTATCCGTCCCGGCAATCGACAATTTCCTGCCTATTATCGACATCGATAGTGGCAAGATATAGCTCCCAGAAATTCCAAGCCTTTAGAGAATGTTTTAATTTTAAGTCTGAAGTCGGATAACAAATGACAAAAGAAATGTTTTTCTGTGATAACATTGCATATAAGCAGTTTCCTGATTTTTTTTTTCCTTTACTGGACTGTGAAACCTTGTTTCACACCAAATTTCGTGATTCTAGCTCAACGTGAAGTACCTTATAGATTCTGCTGAATGTGTTTGCAAGCATCAAAATATGTGAGCATAAACGGAAGCGTATTCTAACTGCATTGTCTTAGTATTTTCTACTGTTTGTAGTGCCAAACTGGCAACGGATCCTAGATCTTATTATGTGACGTTAATTTCAACTTGATACTTCAATTCGTTCCTTGGCAATAGAATTTTAACAGACGGACGGACATACAGGCAGATAACAAATGAGAAAAGAAAATTTTTCTTCGTGAGAAATTGATTATTTCTAATTTAAGATTTTTTTCCAAATTTCATAATTCCAAGCCACAGGGAAGTTTTCGTGAGTGAGTTTGCGAGCATCAGAATTTTTTACATGAATTGCCGTGTCTTTTGATTGCACTGACCTAGACGCTTCTCTCTTTCGACCGCCAAGGGACCATAGACATTAGCATATACCCGTTCCCAAAAAAAAAAAAAAAAAACTTATCAGACGGCCAGACAGACAAACAGACGGACGGACAACAAAGTGATCCTATAAGGCTTCTGTTTTTACAGATTGTAACGTATTACTATGTTTATGACGGTGCTCATTTAGCCATATACGTTATCTCGCATGTCTAGCTGCTTCTCTCACACAATTAATCACACAAATTCAGAAATTCAGGGTCGCCACCATCCCAAGCCCTTCCTAAACATTTAGAAAAAAAACGGAGCTCGAAAATTATTAGTTTAATTACTTTAATAATTTAATTAAAAGTACGCAAATTTCTTTAGGCAGCCAGATAAATAGCACTCCATGTCGTGCATGAAGCAACTTGATTACTTCAGGAATGGAAATCTGAGTGAGGGGATAAGATCGACACCAAACAATTTATCTTTCTCGTAGATTATTTATTGTAACTAAACATTTGGTTGCACATCCTATCTACATATAACTGGTACCTGACTCGAAGTATTTAAGTAAGAATTACGTGAGAATGAAACAGAGCACAATTAAACTATAGCAAGAAGAAACACAGAAGGCTTGGGTGGGAGACAATTATACTATCATCTCATTTGCATTAATACCATAAAAATATCTAGGTGAGATTTGCATTACGATTCTACGCATGCACTATTCTGGACAGAGGTTTAACCAATACACACAGCTGTACGACAATTATGTAACATACAAACTGCGTCTGCTGCTTGCAAACGGCCGAATTAGAGCACGTGGTGCATTATGACTCAAACTGTTGTGCTGCTTTATAGAAAGCGCACGAAAGAACTGATATTCTTGCAGAAATTGTAGCTCATTAAACAAGCAAACTGTTAAAATAAAGCCTATTGTGGTGCCGTGGTGGACCAGTAGGGTCATTGATTACCAAACACGTGGCACAAAATCGACACACAAAGGCAAAACCAATTTCCACAAAATATAAGATTCAGAATCGTTAAAAAAGTAACTCGCATCACACGCTTCAGTTAAGCTGAAATTCTTAAATATTTCACCAGTTAAACATAATGAAGTTCTAACTCAACTTGCTTCCTATCACCTGAAACCCCCCTTAATAGCTACAATCCGTACTCACCAAACGTTCACTGAAGAGTGCCCCTTTCTCTTTCCAGATTACCTAGCTCCCCGTGAAACGGAAGCTACCAGAAGGGAAGCCCTCCGTCACCAACCTCACACACAAAAACAGCCTTCGACACAGCCTTGACTAAGATGGGTAAACCTCTCTGTTCAGGTATGGGAAACCTAAGTTCGTCATCCTGCGCTCTCCTTCGAACGAGAAGAAACATAATCTGCTCCCAGCAGACGATGACCAACTCAGCGTTTCCCACAAAACAAAGCCGAAACCCCACATTAAAACACACATATAATATTCAATAGGCCTTATTTGAGTGCTCAGTTTTTCTGGAATTGAGCTAAAATCAGGTAGTAAAGTGAATACTGAATTCAACAATCGTCTTATGAAACGACTTCACAGAGACGTTTCAAGATTGAGGTACGGAACCATAAAAACAGCTCGTTCCTTCAGGGTGGTTCACAACCAGGGAGAAACCCCATGGGGTGTTAAAAAGGAAACCTTCTGAGAGTGTAAAAAAACAGAGTTTGGTTTTGAGAGAAGTCAGTTTCCTTCGTGGGCTGTTTTTATTTTTGAAAAAATCACTTCATTTCGCCCTTAGCTGCTAGGTAATTCCGCCCCTTTCGGCATTTCAAGTATAATTCTTTCAGCATATCTCTGACAGTCTCCTATAGGTCAAACAAACGAACTGTTCGTGCTGCCCTTCTCTGTATACCTCCAATATCCCCTATCACTCCTACCCAATACGGGTCCCGCACATTTGAGCAGGACTTAGTATGGATCGCACAAGCGATCTGTATGTGATCGCCTTTGTAGACTGAGTACATTTCGCCAGTGTCTACACCGAAGTCTACAACCTGTCTTACAGCTGAGCATATGTGATCATTTCATTTCATATCCCTACGAAGTGTTACACTCAGGTATTTGTTTGAGTTGACTGGTTCCAACTGTGAGACACTGATATTATAGTTCATTTTCTAATGTGCACCGTTTTACATTTATGAACATTTAAAAGAAGTTGGGAATCTCCGCACCACACTAAAATCTTATCAGGATCTGACTGAATATTTAAGCAGCTTCTTTCAGACAGTTCTTAATTATAGATAAATGCATCATCGGCAAAAAGTCTGACATTACTATTAATATTGTCCGCAATATTGCATCACAATTGCACAACAGGGAAAAATTCCACTCATAATAGCATCGTATACTTTCACCCATGTGTGTGGAGAAATCAAGGCCTGAGGGCATCCTCAAGAAAGGAATGTTATGATCATTGTAGTTACAGCACAACTATGTCAGACGTGAATTTCGCATGGAAAAAAAAAATCTGTCCCTTGTGCATGTGGAATTCATGTCTGACATAGTGCCAGTAACTCCAACGATAATAAGGACCCTTTACTAAGGATGCCTGCAGGTCTTCATTTCTCCACATACATGTGTGGGATGTGCGATGCTGTATGATTGTATTTTTTTACCGGTATGAAAATAAAAGAGGTAGATTGAAAATGCTCAAGGGAACGAAATTAGTTAATAGCTATGCGTGAAATAAAGCGATTATCTCAAAAATAATAATTAAATAAAAATCCATTTTAACATACCACGTTTTAAATCGCACAAATAAAGGTATACAATGATTCTTCCTAGGCCCATATGGATTCCTAGCCCCATCCACATAGTCCCGAACATGTGTGGTTGTCAGTTTTAATAGCTATAAAAATATTTATAAGAGTCGAAACGAAGAATTGTGGTGGGAGGGGGGGGGGAGGAGGGGGAGATACAGTATATCACTGATGCACATGGTTACTAATACCTATTGCATACGCCCAACATTTTTAGTTTGAAATCTTACAAGTATTTTCAGGACTACCTGTACAGTGTTAGGAATATGTATGATGCCACGAGAAATCATTTTATACGTTTAAGTCTAATTTAAAAACGTAGTATATTAAAAACTGAATTTTTATGTAAATAATTATATCTGCTTTTAACTCTTGTTTGTAAGCGAAATGTTTCAGTCGATTTGAAACATTTTGATGAGATTACAACACAGATATGTGATGAATTTCAGCCTTCCACTCAAGAAGTTTACAGCGGCTATTGATCCATATACACTACTGGAAATGGAAAAAAGAACACATTGACACCGGTGTGTCAGACCCACCATACTTGCTCCGGACACTGCGAGAGGGCTGTACAAGCAATGAGCACACGCACGGCACAGCGGACACACCAGGAACCGCGGTGTTGGCCGTCGAATGGCGCTAGCTGCGCAGAATTTGTGCACCGCCGCCGTCAGTGTCAGCCAGTTTGCTGTGGCATACAGAGCTCCATCGCAGTCTTAAACACTGGTAGCATGCCGCGACAGCTTGGACGTGAACCGTATGTGCAATTGACGGACTTTGAGCGAGGGCGTATAGTGGGCATGCGGGAGGCCGGGTGGACGTACCGCCGAATTGCTCAACACGTGGGGCCTGAGGTCTCCACAGTACATCGATGTTGTCGCCAGCGGTCGGCGGAAGCTGCACGTGCCCGTCGACCTGGGACCGGATCGCAGCGGCGCACGGATGCACGCCAAGACCGTAGGATCCTACGCAGTGCCGTAGGGGACCGCACCGCCACTTCCCAGCAAATTAGGGACACTGTTGCTCCTGGGGTATCGGCGAGGACCATTCGCAACCGTCTCCATGAAGCTGGGCTACGGTTCCGAACACCGTTAGGCCGTCTTCCGCTCACGCCCCAACATCGTGCAGCCCGCCTCCAGTGGTGTCGCGACAGGCGTGAATGGAGGGACGAATGGAGACGTGTCGTCTTCAGCGATGAGAGTCGCTTCTGCCTTGGTGCCAATGATGGTCGTATGCGTGTTTGGCGCCGTGCAGGTGAGCGCCACAATCAGGACTGCATACGACCGAGGCACACAGGGCCAACACCCGACATCATAGTGTGGGGAGCGATCTCCTACACTGGCCGTACACCTCTGGTGATCGTCGAGGGGACACTGAATAGTGCACGGTACATCCAAACCGTCATCGAACCCATCGTTCTACCATTCCTAGACCGGCAAGGGAACTTGCTGTTCCAACAGGACAATGCACGTCCGCATGTATCCCGTGCCACCCAACGTGCTCTAGAAGGTGTAAGTCAACTACCCTGGCCAGCAAGATCTCCGGATCTGTCCCCCATTGAGCATGTTTGGGACTGGATGAAGCGTCGTCTCACGCGGTCTGCACGTCCAGCACGAACGCTGGTCCAACTGAGGCGCCAGGTGGAAATGGCATGGCAAGCCGTTCCACAGGACTACATCCAGCATCTCTACGATCGTCTCCATGGGAGAATAGCAGCCTGCATTGCTGCGAAAGGTGGATATACACTGTACTAGTGCCGACATTGTGCATGCTCTGTTGCCTGTGTCGATGTGCCTGTGGTTCTGTCAGTGTGATCGTGTGATGTATCTGACCCCAGGAATGTGTCAATAAAGTTTCCCCTTCCTGGGACAATGAATTCACGGTGTTCTTATTTCAATTTCCAGGAGTGTATAATAAATTTAAAAAAGGACAAATGCGAGTAGGAGTTTTTGTGGTTGTCAGGAGAGCCACCACCGTGTTACTAGAGGAGGCCGAAAGGAACGCGATTTAGCTCACGCAGGCTGGCGTGAGGTCTGGAGCAGGACAAGGAAATTAGATTTAGTAACAATGGACGTAGCTGGTGAAATACTTAACTTTAATCCATTAATGACGAACGTCGCTGTTGATGGTACATACTGTATACAAAAGACTATTGATTTAACTATGATTTAGTCACGAGGCCAAATAATTTTAAAATTCCATTTCAGCTGTTGCTAGTTTGTGCTCCCCCCCTGTCACTCTCTGTCTCTCTCTATCTCTCTCACCCTCCCTCCCTCCCTCTACCATTTGTCCTATCGTACGGACTCCACAGTATTAATAATGTAGGAAACTATTATTTTAATTAGCTGAGAAACCTGGCGTTGCCCTACCATTTATTTATCCGAGTCTTCTATCAGTCCATCCTCAACTCCTTCCTCTCTCTGTTCACCCCCTCTCCTTCCCTTTCTGTGTCCATCTCCTCCTTTCCCATCTCTTTGTCCAAATCCTCCTCTTCCTCCTCTCAGTCAATTTTCCCTTCCCCTATCTCGGTCCATCTGCTCCTCCTCCTATCTGCGCCTATTTCCTCCTTTCCCTTCGTTGTCCATCTCCTCGTTCTCCCTTCCCTCTCCACGTTATCTCACCCATCCCAATAAGTTCAAATGCCTCTCAGCACGATGCGACTTAACATCTGAGGTCATCAGGCCCCTAGAACTTAGAACTACTTAAACCTTCTAACCTAAGGACATCACACACATCCATGCCCGAGACAGGATTCGAACCTGTGGCCGTAGCGGTCGCGCGGGTTCAGACTGAAGCGCCTAAAACCGCTCGGCCACTCCGTCCGGCCCCCATACAGTATTGATTTCCATATTGTAACAAATATGTTTACCAAATTTGACTGAAATCTTTCTGGCAGTTTAGGATGAGCTTTTTACTGTGACCTAACACGTATATGCACGACTCAAATATATTTCACACGTGTTTAACATATTTCAGATATATGTCTAACTAATTTCGCCCTCCAGTTTCATTTTCACGCAGGTTAATGCTCGTAACAACTCCTAAACTTGTACTCTACAGTGATATAATTTTGCAGGTACATCCAGTGGTATATGTGGCAACTCTCTTCCAAATATGTTGTGAATAGTGTTATAAACAAAGAAGTAAAAACTTGAAACGTCATGCATGTGTGGCAGTTTCTCGTGCATCTTTAAGTTCATGACCTCGTATCTCCTGAACTACGTGTCATAGAATGATACATTTTTCTACGTACATTCCATGGCTATGTGGATAGTGTCTGGGAAAAGTGCTGCAAATAGTTATTAGCAACGAAGTAATAAATTTGAACTTCTTGCATGATGCGGTAGTTTTTCACTCATTTAGTGTTTATGATTTATCTCCTGAACTAAGTGTCGCACGATTTTGTGAGTTTTCTGGTACATCCAGTGGTTTATGTGAATATTGTCTGCAAAATGTGTTACAATTACAGCTGGTAGTGAACCAAAATGTCGCCTTTAATGTCCAATTTTACTACATGAACAGAGGAAATGTAGAAGGTGACAAACTTTTTTTTCCCTTTCCTCATTTTGTGGGAGTCGTCAGCGAGAGAAAGTTAATTAAAAGTTTGAAATTGTGTCTAAAGCTTACTGAAAGTCTTTAAGTTCTCTCATTCTCAAATACTGGATAGCTAAATTATGGTTACTCTCGCGGCAAGACCTACACTACTTTTTCACCCGAACCTCCACCTCTTTGATAAGTGTGGTTTCCAACCGTACAGTGATTCTTTCCAGACAGTAAATGATAGGTATACTAAGTTTGCTTGAAACCGGTCTAGTGGTTTAGAGGAGATGTGGAATATACACACACATTTTTTTATAATTTGTCTGGACATTCGGTCGTCAGTTAACGAAAGGGAGGGAAGTCATGTTGCTATCTGTCTCTGACTATGTGACTTACAGTATTTTAACTCTTTGTCTGTCGTATTCGTCTAAATGGCCGTCGAAAACCCGGTAAAAATCAAACTCCGACTGTCAGGTGTACTAGACCAAAGGTCGATGATCCGCTTCCCGGATTCCATCAGAGTTTGGTGCTCTCGTAAGCTAATAACTATACGCGTTGAACTCTGCGAGTAGTTCATCGCTGTGACACTCCAGGCTTCCTGGCTGCGGGAGCTTATAAAACGACGACAGTTCATTCCAATGGACAGCTAGGATTTCCTGGTTCCGGCTGCCGTGTTTAGAACACGTCTGACAGAATGGCAAATAGCTGGCTGCGCGCAAACAGTTGTGAGCAAGGTGTCTCATCGATGACATAGGTTGCTGACTGTCTACAGTTTCCGCGCGCTTGTCGAAGCATCCCGGAACAAAATTTGCGACAACTTTCCACACTTACTGTGGTGAACAATTTTAAATACGACTGATAGCAGCATAAAGTCTTGAGTACCACTATGGGTATCCTCTTCAGAAGGAGTGAATTCACGTAATTTACATTACGTTAAAATTACAAGCATACATTATGAGCTAAAACGCTCAAGTCAAATTTCAGATATGATAGATTGAGTCCTCGAAGAAAAACGGTAAGAATCAACTCCACAGTTACAGATTATAATATGCATATTTATAATAATATAATAAATCGTCCTTTGGGTAACTTTTACTGTTTTTCATGGATGACTTTATCATTTCTGCTATTTGACTTATGCTTTTTAGCTCATAATGTATGCCTATAAGTATAACGTAATTTAAGTTATGTGAGTTTGTTCATTCCGAAGAAGATACCCCTAGTGGTACAGAAACCTGATCACGGCAAAACCTTTTGCAACCGATTGGCTATATACATCATTTTTAATTTCATATTTCCTCATTTGTGCGACCATTATCGGTTTGTGTTACAAATCTTTCGAGTTACTCGTTTCCAAGGAATTGTATTTCAGAAAGGAAATGAGTTAATTGTGATTTGCATTGTTTTATTTTCTGACACATCAAATGTTTTTATAAATAAACTACGGTTTTTTATTTTTGTACTCCAAAGTAATTATCAATTTTTATTCCGGACTTATACAAGCTCGCATACGGGTATCACTACTAAAAACAGAATTACTTATTTTTCCAGAAGACTATAAAATGACTGGACTGACATTCTTATGTAGTTAAAAAGAAACGAACCGATTAGTTGTGAAGATCGTTAAAAAATTTTCAAATAAATTCTTTGTTAGCCGCTCCGGAAGTAGAGCACGAATCCAGTACATGTTCCTGGCTTTCTCCATGTAATGAGGGAGAACGCACATAACTACATAACTGCCCCTGGAAATGTCTTACAATTTAAAACCTGGTTCCTAAATCTCTGTTTTACCATTACATAATCTATCTGAAGCCTTTCAGTATCTCCAGGCTCTTTCCATGTATACAACCTTCTTTTATGATTCCTGAACCGAGTGTTAGCTGTGATTAAGTTATGCTCTGTGCAACATTCTACCAGTCGGATTCCTCTTTCATTCCTTACCCCCATTTCATATTCACCTACTACGTTTCCTTCTCTTCCTTTTCCTACTATCGAATTCCAGTCACCCATGACTATTAAATTTTCGTCTCCCTTCACTATCTGAACAATTTCTTTTATCTCATCATACATTTCATCAATCTCTTCGTCATCTACGGAGCTAGTCAGCATATAAAGTTGTACTACTGTAGTAGGCGTGGGCTTCGTATCTATTTTGGCCACAATAATGCGATCACTATGCTGTTTGTAGTAGGTTACCCACACTCCTATTTTTTTATTCATTATTAAACCTACTCCTGCATTAGCCCTTCTTGATTTTGTGTTTATAACCCTGTAGTCACCTGACCAGAAGTCTTGTCCCTCCTGCCACCGAACTTCACTAATTCCCACTATATCTAACTTTAACCTATCCATTTCCCTTTTTAAATTTTCTAACCTACCTGCCCGATTAAGGGATCTGACATTCCAGGCTCCGATCCGTAGAACGCCTGTTTTCTTTCTCCTGATAACGACGTCCTCCTGAGTAGTCCCCGCCCGTAGATCCGAATGGGGGACTATTTTACCTCCGGAATATTTTACCCAAGAGGACGCCATCATCATTTAAATATACAGTAAAGCTGCATACCCTCGGGAAAAATTACGGCTGTAGTTTCCCCTTGATTTCAGCCGTTCGCAGTACCAGCACAGCAAGGACGTTCTGGTTAGTGTCACAAGGCCAGATCAGTGAATCATCCACACTGTTGCCCTTACAACTACTGAAAAGGCTGCTGCCCCTCTTCAGGAACCACACGTTTGTCTGGCCTCTCAATAGATACCCATCCGTTGTGGTTGCACCTACGGTACGGCTATCTGTATCGCTGAGGCACGCAAGCCTCCCCACCAACGGCGAGGTCCATCGGTCATGGGGGAAACTACATAAGTTGCGATGAAAAAAAGTCTCCGTCAGAAGACCATACAGTCCACAACTGGTATTCCAATCTGGCCAAATCGCTGTGAGCATTGAGGCAATCGTCCCAACAACGCACCAGGCTGGAGATACCCGTTTAGTAAAACACGGTGTCCTGCTGCTGGAAGAAGTCTGTACCTGCCTGCAGCACATCCTCGTCCTACATGGACAGTAAACAATTCAAGGCCTTTCCTGAGGGACCGAATAAGTGGAAATCGCGTGCTGAGAGATCAGTACTACATGGCGGGTGAAACGCCTGGTTAAATCCCCAGGACAGAACACGTAGTTGGAATTGTGGAAAGGAGCTAAAAATGAGCGGCTGTCAGTTACATTCGAACACATATAAATTTATTTCGTTGCCCAAACAGTGCAAATTTCCGAGCTTATCTATCGACTGAATATGTCACACAATCTTATGGCTTAACGTAACAACCTCTTTAATTTTTAAAACGGCTGAAGGCGCATGATTTAAAACACAACTACAATGAATTTTCAAAAGGTGGAAGGCCCAAATCCTTGACCAAAAAAATATTTTAAATGATTCTGAAGGCCCAAACAGTGCAAGACTTGACAAGTAAGGAACTTTCAATCTTAAAGCGACTGAAGGCCCATTATTTAGAACCCAACTAAAAGCATACAAATTCAAACCATCGGCTATGAGCCATTAAAATACACAGTCAAGCACCAATGAGAAAAGGCAGTACAGCCAGTGGCGATCAGAAGTTTTCGGGGATTGGTCTGCCCTTAAAACATTAACGTTCGCTTAGGAGAGACAGGTAGTCGGCCGAACTATATCCGCCCGCCGGCAACCCAACCAAGAGACCCCCGGCAAGACGACTTGCTTTCCACTCGACCAGTACACAAGAAACTCCAAAGCCAAAACGTAAAAGGCGTAGCCTTCCACAACCAAGTACGCATAAGCTGTCAAAACTACACACACGTGTTGGACAGCTACAACACGGTAAGGAAAGGGCACTGTCTGAATTTTACGTCAACGGCCAGGGCAAAAATGGTTCAAATGGCTCTGAGCATTATGGGACATAACACCTGAGGTCATCAGTCCCCCAGAATGCCCGAGGCAGGATTCGAACCTGCGATCGTAGTAGCACAGCGCTTCCGGACTGAAGCGCCTAGAACCGCTCCGTCACATCGGCCGGAGCGGCCTGGGCAGGTAACCAGAACGCTAACGGCTACAAGGCACAAAAAACCGCTGGTGCATGTGGACTTCAAATAACCAAAATACAGTTAAACTCCACCGGATGGTGGCCAAACTTTCGCCAACTCGAACACTCGCTGTTGCTCACGGGAGTGCCCCCAACAACCAACCATGAAAACCAACGGCACAATGTGAACAGACTGCCTTCGGTAATTAAATCACCACTCACTTTGATGTCCTTTTTTTTATACTCATTTCGTTCGATATTGTTCGGTGTATTTGGTCTGGGCGGACGTCACAAGACATCCGTTCAAGTTGATCGTTGATTCTTTGACTCAGTTTTTTTATTACAGAGAGCACGCGGCCCTCTGACCGAACACGCTGAGCTACCGTGCCGGCTTGTCCTGGGTCGGTGAGCCACGAAACTCGTAGCAATCACAACAGCTCCCATACACTCCGACACTGAGACCGCCAGCGGGTCCGGCCCACTGCACCGCGCGGTGATTTCCTGGCTGATCCACACCAACCGACCGACTGCCGCACACCGGCTAGCCAGAAACTATCAGCACCCGACCAAAAATAGTACAAGGTGCGAATATCGTTACCAACTGCTGCTACCACACGCAGAAAGAGGAAGAACCACGACATAACCGCAAACGCAGAGCAAGAGTCAAGGTTTAAACCAACGCAAAAGCCGGGGCCAGCACGGCTCAGCGGGTGGTCGAGTGTCTGCCACTTGATTTGGCGTAATTTCTGCTTTACGACATTTGCAATCTGGGGACGTGCGTTATCACGAAGCAGGAGGCATCCCTTGACGAATAATTTCACAGGAGTCGTATTCAATAGACGTGCTGCCCCACACTCATTCTTCATTCTCAAGCGGATGCCTACCGGTGTTTGTCCTTCGTCAGCCAAGAAAAGAATTACAGCACGCTGATTCTATTTGCTTTCATTCTGTAGTAACGTCGCCATAGTTCACGCTCCGCATTTACCGCGCGCCCGTCGGAAGGACGCGGATAACACGCAAATCCCGTGTCCATATGTTGGTGCTAGTACAGGCTGATGATTATTAACGTTTGAAAACCCCCGAAGCGACATAGACAACGTTGGCACAATTAATTTAATATAAGACACATGGGATCGCAAATGACGGGAAATACCCCACAAATTGATGAGAAATGTTGAACATGTGACGTCGCCAGATGACATTCCTCGCCGCACGTGCAGCGATTGAGCTTGACATTAAGGGATGATTGAGGGATGCAGTACTTGCATGCGAGCAAATGGTAAACATTTCGTAAGCAGTTCCTAAAATTGATATGTTGTAAATGTAGAAGTCACAAAATTACTATGTGAATGCAGGCTTTCCCGGTGTATAATGCTGATGAAATCTTCTCGGACTTCCATCAGGGTGCAGCGTCGAAAATATGCGACGTTTCGTTGAGTGACACTCATTGAAACGTCGTGGATTTTCGATGCAGCTACTCGGATGGAAGTCTGAGAATGTTTCATCACCACAAAATTACTGTCCTCACTGTAACCAAGTAAGAGCTATTCTTACTTTGTGTTTCTTTCCTTTTGTCCCTTTTGTTTACAGACATTATACTAATGTGTGGGTCATTCGCAACCTTATGCTCATTTAACTCTGACACAAACGGTAAGTTTCTGTTGTACTGTACCTTGCAGTAAACTGGCGGGGACGGCGAGATCTGCAAATAAAATAATAAATCTTACCTCAAAGTCAATACAAAACTAACACAATGAAAAAAATTCTGTTTTCCAGACGCAAAAAAAAAATGGTTCAAATGGCTCTGAGCATTATGGGAGTTAACATCGATGGTCATCGGTCCCCTAGAACTTAGAACTAATTAAACCTAACTAACCTAAGGACATCACACAACACCCAGTCATAACGAGGAAGATACAATCACTGACCCTGCCGGGAATCGAACCCGGGAACCCGGGCGCGGGAAGCGAGTACCAGACACTAAAGTCGTACACATGGGTCCAGAGTCGCACCTATGTGAGTACTTGACTTGGGAGGATCAGGAGTCAGACCTATACTTCAACCGACGTACGTGCGGCAATGTACTTATCTGATTGGGTCACATGTTCAACGTCTGTCATCCACTTTTTCGGTATTTCCCGACATTTGCGACCGCATGTGTCTAATATAAAACCACTTGTCTCAGCGCCTTCTACGTCTCTTCATAGGTTTTTAAGCGTTAATAAGTATCACCATATATACGAGGGTAGGAACTTTAATGGCGACAACTATTTATTTACAGATCGTACAAAATAGATACGCGTTTCAAATTTTTACTGACCTTCAAAGTAGTCACCAGCATTGTGTATAACCCGTTGCCAACTATGTGGAAGCCGTAGAACACTCTTAGCAGTGCCAGATGTGTTCACAGTTCGAGCGGCGCGGTGTATTGTCCGACGAATTTGTAGCAGTTCTGACGTGAACGGCTGAAGCGTTTCCTTCAGTTTAGAAATCGAGTTGAACTCTCGAGGGCTTAAGTCAGGGGAGTGCAGTACGTGGTAAGCACTTAGCAGCCCCATCATTCAAAGAAATGAGTAACAGCTTGCACTGTACGTGCTTGAGCATTGTACTGCAAAATGATCGTCAGGTCCTGCAGTAAGTTCAAAAATGGTTCAAATGGCTCTGAGCACTATGGGTCTTAACTGCTGAGGTCATCAGTCCCCTAGAACTTAGAACTACTTAAACCTCTACTAACCTAAGAACATCACACACATCCATGCCCGAGGCAGGATTCGAACATCCGACCGTAGCGGTCGCGCGGTTCCGGACTGTAGCGCCTAGAACCGCTCGGCCACTCCGGCCGGCCCTGCGGAAAGTGTCATCACTTCTGTCTCTAAGTTGTTCATTTTGGGAACACAATCTACGACCAGCTTAGAGACAGAAGCGATGACACTTCCTGCAGGACCTGACCATCAAGTTGCAAGACAATGCTCAAGCACGTACAGTGCAAGCTGTTACTCATTTCTTTGAATGATGGGGCTGCTAAGTGCTTACCACGTACTGCACTCCCCTGACTTAAGCCCTCCAGAGTTCAACTCGATTTCTAAACTGAAGGAAACACTTCAGGCATTCACTTCAGAACTATGACACTGCAATTCTCTTAGGAGCTTGAATATCACTTGAGTTGAATGGAGTGTAAAGTAAAACAAGAGCAGTGAAATCAGGTCATGCTGAAGGTATTATATTAGAATGTGATACTCCGAAACTAGTGGCCGCGTTTTGCTATTTGGGCAGCAAAATGACGGCCGAAGCGAAGAGCGTATAAAATCCAAACTGTGAATAGCAAGACAAATGTTTCTGACAAAAAGAAATTTGCAAACATAGAATATAAATTTAGCTGTCATAAAGTCTTCTAAGAAAAAATGTCCTTGAACACTCGCCTAGTAATTGTGGAGGGTCGTCTTCTTTCCTTACAGTAACCAGGCAATTTTGAAACTGCATAAAACAGTTTAATAGTCATCTCTTGGTGTGTGGGCTCAGACATTTAGGCATACACTTCCAGTTACTGGGATAGTGTTATTAAGCAATCTGTTCTGATTACATTGGTAATTAACCTTACAAAGAGATAGAGGTTTTTGCCTAAATTCTGATAGGAATCTCTCTCTCTCTCTCTCTCTCTCTCTCTCTCTCTCTCTCTCTCTCTCTCTCTCTTTTGCTGGTGAAGCAACAGACAACCTGTGTGTTCAAGAAAATACGGTGGATATTTTGACAGCACAAAATAAAGGCATCTGTTTCCCATGGTAATTGGAGCTTCGCCTACGTCGGGCTGAATTCGAAGATTTTCAGATCGTCACAGAACTGTCAACAATGATCGATGCAAGCAATGAAAAATGTATATTCCTAGACGGAGTGAGTCTACACTAGTTATAAGTTCTGTTAAAAACTACGTTCATGATTTGAAAAATAGCCAAATAAATGTCTGGGTTCTATGAAAATTTTCAGCGAATAAAGGAATACTTTCAGTAGGGAAATATGAGCCAAAGTATAGTTTTTTGGACTCCCAAAGACAACAAAAAGAAGTAAATTCTGGAGGAACTGGCATAATTTTGATGAAATGATGGTTGTTAGTGTCCACTATCGAGAAGGTGTTCAAGTACTGAATAGATTCGCCACAACTGACAGGAGTGAAAGTGGCTTCTCGGCCACGTCTTCAATTAATATAAAAGTGTGAGATCAAATTATTTTGGAACACGACTTAGAGTATGCATTGGCAACGACCAAAGAATACAAAATTTCTAAAAAAAAACAGTATCAACTGCTTTACTTACCCATTTCTTCTTGGTTCCAAAACATTCCAATATTATCAGTTTGAACTTCAACTAAATGTTACGTATCTTTCGTCATTTTCGAAACAGGAGTGCATAAGAAGGTTTCTTTCTCGCTTTAAAATTTAAACAGGTGCCGCACTTACTTCGTAGTGTTTACTGACACCTGGTGGAATCCAGTGGTGCCGGCCGCTGTGGTCTCGCGGTTCTAGGCGCGCAGTCCGGAGCCGTGAGCCTGCTACGATCGCAGGTTCGAATCCTGCCTCGGGCATGGATGTGTGTGATGTCCTTAGGTTAGTTAGGTTTAAGTAGTTCTAAGTTCTAGGGGACTGATGACCACATCAGTTGAGTCCCATAGTGCTCAGAGCCATTTGAATCCAGTGTTAATGTTTTCACAGTTGGAAGCCACTACTCTAGCGAATGACTACATCGCCTCTCAGTATAGTGCGCTGTCAGGGGGGAGAGATGACGGTAACAAAAAACATGAGTGCCAGGATCGTAGCGACTAACATCAGGAGTTCCTTCTGCCAGTGAAATAACTCGACCAATGTTCGTAGTTCAGGCTGTAGCGACGGCGCAAGCTTCTGCTGACGCGCTCTAGTACAGTGTGGTGGTCTACCGTGACGAATGTAGCGGTGCCGCGTTTATGACGAAGGGGCTAAAGCGCTCACAGCCCAGTTTCTCAGCACATGTGGGTCACGCACAAGCTGTTTATTACCACTCCCAGCCGCGACGTGACCTTGCTGCTCAGGTTACGTCAAGACACACACTTAGCGGAAATGTATACAGGAGCGACTGAGCTACAACGAGAAACTTTCATTAGTTGAGAAGGGCTCTTTGGAAAGTGCTTCGATAAAACTTCTCCGGCGTAGCTTTGTCGTTGGGCGTCGAGAGCCCAGGTGTTTGCTGACATGTAAGTCGCTCAGATGGTGAATCAGGTGGTACACTCCTTTTCGAAAACATTGACTTAAGTGAAACGCAATCGTAGAAAATATTTAGTCAGGAGTAACGCATCCTACTGAATAACGTATACATACACAATGGAATCAGGTGGTACACTTCTTTTCAAAAACAACGACTCAAATGGAACGCAATCGTACAAAATATTTACTTAGGAGTAACGCATCCTACTGAGTAACATATACATACACAATGGAATTTTGTAGTAGATCATTGGTCTTTGAAATCTGCTTTCATCAGGGGCATCAGTGGTCTGTCAGATGAAATGAAGTTTGTATTCCCGTCTCTCTCTCTCTCTCTCTCTCTCTCTCTCTCTCTCTCTCATTACCAATACAACAACCTTTCGAGGCTCCCACTCTATTAGATCATTACAATATTAGCGTTCCTTTTCAGTATATGAAAAGTGTCGACATACTTTCGCCCTGTCTTCTAAGGTCATTTCCATTGTGAAACTTTGTGACAGTCGCTTTTCTTCAGTGATTACAGAGGCCATCAAACAAATATTTCTTTTTGGTACATAATACCTTAGTCGAATCTTTTCTTCGTGGGCACTGAATCCAAATCCATAGGAAACGTCTTGGCATTCAAAACCGATTCCAGTCGTCTCGAAATGGGTCAACACAGGGTCTGTATGGTTTTCAATGGATTCTTATAGCATTCCCCCGGAAAATAATGGCAAGCTGAGGTAACGATGGTTAGCCACCACGCACCCTTCTCTCCAAAGCTCGCCACAAAGGCTCAGTAATATTGAGATCTGGTTGCTGTGCTGCCCCAGGCAGATGCGACAAGTCACCCTCGTGCTGGAAAGACCACTTCTGGACGCTGCGAGCTTTGCGATCGGGTCCTTCACACTGATCACACAGGAGTAAGCCAAAACTTCATGACCTTCCAGTGATCACTTAACATCAGGCGTTGTTGAGGCCCCTTATGTACCAAATCTGGTCCGGTAGCACAAACGCGCTTGCTGTTAGTCGTGCTACCTGCCACGGAGAATTGCAACTCTATATACTTACATACCTGCCGATGGTGCGCACGGGGGCGAAGATACATAGACGTCCCCCCAATGTTCCTCGATACTTCACTTTTTTTGTCAGCTAGTATATTTAAAAAAGGTATTCATATTTTTAGAATAAATGTGTCATTTTTATGAAAGGGAAATATGTAACTATCGATGTCAAAATTCTATTTTCAGTTTTTCACGCGGCCTACTTGGGAAGAAAATGTGTTATATACCTCGTCACGTTCGCAACAAGGATTATTATGTAGATGCTCAGATGACTGCGAAATGCTCCATGATAAAATCTCGTGCGGATAAATGGAACTTTATCCTATTTAACTGTGCGGAACCAGCGTTGTATGAATAACCGTCTACAGCCACAGTCACTGTTAAGTGACGTCGAAACAGCCATCACCTGTAATTACATCGTCTGATCTGTCTTGCGAGGTCGGTCGTCACGCTTCTTTGCAGCTGCTACCGAGTCCCCGACTGTTTCGCTCGGCAGATTCCTGTTGACAGACGACAGCTTGGCAGACGAACGACACAGCATCAGCAGAGATTACTCGCTTCTGCCTCTGTAACGAACTTGTCGCGTAAAACTTCGGAATCCGATTAAAACTTCAAGAGGGAAGATTTAAAACTGTGCCAAGAAAAAATGGATGTTCGCTAATGCCGGGTTTCTGCGCAGTTCGCTGGCGTAGGTGGTCAGAAAGCACGGCGAACAGCTGAGGAAACGGCACTGATACTGCAACCGACT
The DNA here is from genome assembly GCF_023897955.1 of Schistocerca gregaria. Taxonomy (NCBI): domain Eukaryota; kingdom Metazoa; phylum Arthropoda; class Insecta; order Orthoptera; family Acrididae; genus Schistocerca; species Schistocerca gregaria. The sequence goes on along the minus strand of NC_064921.1, from coordinate 128,142,886 downwards.
ACCTCAGGTTCTCAAACACTTGTTACTCTCTCGACGCTGCCGCGCACGAGTTGTGAGTACTTTTCGCACGAGTTCACGGTAAATCAGTGCCGCTCATTCAGCAGAGTCGCATGGCGGAAGGAATGTGTTCGAAAACAGAATGTGTCTAAACACGTCACTCGGTGCGCCAGTACTATATGAACACAACTCGTTCTTGAACGGAGCTGGCAGTGTGAACGTACCACCACAGGTAAAGACGTAATTTTTATTTAATTACTAGCTGAGAAAACGGGTGTGTCCTGATTTTGCCAATATTCAATAAGCAACGAAACCAAAAGATTAATTGTGTTTCTACAATAGTATCAAAAAAATTTCTTTTCCATGTATTCGTGAAAAGTCTTCGAAATAATGAAACAATCGTACAAACGTGTGAGTGCAGTAGATTAGGAAACATGATCCTGGACAGTTTCTGTGTGCAGCTGCTTCGCGTGTCTACCACGTGATTTTGTAAAAGTCTCTATGACAACGTCTTTTCGCTGCTCCGTAGACGGCTGCTGTTTTCACCTACAGCCATTTCCGCTTCGCTGTTGTGTCAAAAGTGCTGCCAGATATCAGGGATTTCCTTAATTTGACTCGACTGTGGGAGTGTCTCAGCAGCTAAAAATAAATGTATTAAAATATCATGTACTATGTGGCCTTTTTTAAACATCTCATTGTATATTATGTTAAATCCTGCGCAGTCATCGAATATGGGATATCTAGGAAACCTGCTTTCTCGGATCGCTAGACAACATTGAAACATATCGTATTAATGAGTTTTATTGCTAAAGGAAAAGATTACAATACTTAACTTTGTGTTACACAGATGTGTCGCAAGCAAAGGTTGCAGACAAAATAATAACAATTCCCGAGTTACAAAGACAGTGCAAGCAAGTGATTGCTATCGATTTTATAAAATAGCAAGAACCGTCTATTTTTCATGTAGTCAACATTTGCGACCTATGTTATTCACAATTAGGGCTAAAAATCGTTACTTAAATAATTATGTTCAGAAAAAATATACAAATAAAGTCTAAAAAACAGTTTCAGTTACAACGGTCATGTTAATACTAATTTCGACTATATCCTGTGCTAGAGGCTACTGGAAGCTAGACTCGTAATGGCGCCTAGTGCGTCAGAGTAGCTTCAGAGTGGTTTCAGACAGCGTCAGAGTTGGATAAGATACAAGAGAGTGGGTTTACACTCTATGTAGTTTCGTACATGTTGCTCTCTGATCGACTATGTTCTTTGTATGACAGAAGCAAGTTGCGAATGTATACTTGAAAAGTGTCAAATATCTAATGGTAAATTGTGTTCCTAGAACAGGCAAATAACAGAAAAAAATGTTATAAACACCATTTTGAGAGAACCCCACACGCACTTTTTTTTAAATAGGTTATATAGGAACAAAGGAACGAGCCCTTGCGAAGAGACAAACTTCGCAAGAAAAGTATCATTTATCTGTAAATATAATGCATTTCCCTCAGCGCGTTATTTAACGTTCTATAAACTATGAAATAGTTATTACAACATACTAATAGCGCTTCCTATGATACTGTGGTAAAGGGGATGCATTATACTTTCATAGTGCAGAAATAATTACAAATATAATGTGTAATTGTTTAATACAGATACCATATTGAATAATAGTGGCCATTTGTTACATCTTAAATAGAGACACTGTGTGTGTTTCATTGTAATTTCGTTTCTGTGTTAGCGTTAATATTTCTCTGTGTTGTGTGTAAGACCTGGTGTAATTTGTTGTGTAACGTACGAGAAGCCAAAACTAGAAAATAAAAAATACACCCAGATCCGGGATAGAACACTGTAACTCGAGCATTCCAACATAAAACGCTACCTCTCCACTAACTGATCAGAACAAATATACGTTACTGAATGAAGATATTTGTCCTACATATACTTACAGTGTTGACAAACTGCCTTTCTTCGATGTCCATTTTCTGCCGGCAACGTGCATAGAAGTATTTGTTATTTTTTGACCGTTATCATGCAAGGAATCGTGTGAATTTTGATTCACCCTGTGTATTTCATTGTCGTTCATTTTTAAGTCACTTTTCCTCTCTCCAAGATACGCATACCTCATCGGAAAAACAAAGTTTTCTGTGTGTAATGTCGTTTGTGTATACTTGTTGTGCAACGACGTGTCACGACGTTCCAATAGGAACACCATCAACGCACGCTTCACTTGCGTGCTGGAGAAGCAACTACAGTGGAACTCCAGTTACCTGGATGATTCGGGACCGGACCCATTCCGGATATCAAATAAATGGATAATTGGGTGAATTATGAAAACATGTCATTTCTTAAAAAATAGCCAAGTTTGTGTATACGTACTACTGTAATATTAATTTAATGCATACTGAAAAATACTATTTAGACTTTGTACAGTACTGTGCTTACATATAGTGTCAGTTTTTGAACATATCGGTCAGAGCCAGTTGTTTTGCTGTCTTCAATTGTTTTCGTGCAGCCTAGTCTCGCAACAACTTGAGGGTGAGCAGCATTATATAGTTGCAGCCAGGCCGCCCCTCGAAACATGTTAGTACAGGTGTCAAGACCCGAAAACGCCTCACCAGCTGACGGACACTCGTCTAGTTCAGTGACAATGTCGTCCTCCTGACTGAACTGCTTCTTCAGGCCCTTTCTTTTCTGCTGTTCTCATAGCTTTTCTCGACCAACTCCCATCTTCATTCTCAAGGGCAGACACGAAGTTTAAAATTGATGACTTGTTTTTTTTTTATGTCCGAAATTGTTGATGTTCCCACGCTAAACATCTGAGCGAACTGCTTACCGCCCACGCCTTTGTGTAATTGTGCAGGGAATTTTGTTTTGTCTGCCAAAGATAAGGCACTGAGTTTCCTTTTAGAAGACATATGAAACTCCGTCCGAACAGACCTCGGGAGGGCCAACGGTTCCGACCGACCGCCGTGTCATCCTCAGCGATGGTATCACAGGTTGCGGATGTGGGGAGGCATGCAGTCAGCACACCGCTCTCCCAGCCGTTGTCAGTTTTCGTGACCGTACCCGCTATTTCTCAGTTAAGCAGCTCCTCAATTGGCTTCACAAGGTCCGAGTGTAACCCGCTGGCCAACAGCGCCCAGCAGACCCGGACAGTCACCCGACCAAGTGCTAGCCCAGCCCGAAAGCACTTGACTTCGATGATCAGATGGAGACGGCGTTACCACTGCGGCAAGACCATTAGCAGAAGATATGAGCCGCACAGTAAATTATAACACACATACAAAACGAAACAAAAGATATGGAAAATAAGACTATGTGTGCTACACTGCAAGACGATCACTACAAACAAAATACGCGTACCGTGGGTACAATAATGAACGTACTGTATTCATTGTTAAGTGGAAGATTTTGTCTTTTAATACATTCGTTGAAGACTGAGTTTTAGAACGATGGAGGAACGTACAGTGTACTGTATACTGTAAAAACTATAGAACAAAACCAACAATTTTATTCATACAGTACAAATTTATTTTTCCTCAAAGCAATCTGTACAACTGGTGATTCGCATAGTTGGAGTTTGGTTAGCTAGAGTTCTACTGCACTCGTTAATTCGACGCCTGCACTGCTCTGTTCAGTTTGCTGCATGCTTTATTCAGCATCCTCCGGCGCAACCACATACATGACGCGCTACGCTGAGCAGCGTGCGTCAAGGACAATGATCTGTTCCTCCAAGAATGTGGACGGCACATGACATGTCTTCTGTGTAATAGCTGCTATAGCGCAGTAGCACTGACACGTCAGTGCAATACGATTTCAAATCAAACACCTTTCAGCAGTATAATTTCCAAACTTATTTTATTTGGCTCCCAGCTTCGACAATCTACTACGCCATACTCAGGCCCCTGATAAAATTTGTACGGACATTCCACCTCGGTTCTGGTGAAAACAGGGGCCAGCATTTAAATACTGGTATTCGTAGATTTGTGCTTGCTATAGCGACAGTCGGCAGATGATGGTTGAAGTGATCGCTATACCAAGCAGAAATCTACAGATACCAGTATTTTAATGCTGCCCCCTATTTTGACGAGAACCGAGGTACAATCTCCCTCCACGTCGACCAGGCGCCTACATATGGCATGGTAAATCGCCGAAACTGGTAGCCAAATGAAAGAAGTTTGGAAATCAGACGGCTGAAAGATGTTTGATTTAGCATCTTGTAGCGAACAGCTAGGTCGTGCAACCATCTCTGAAAAGTTGGACATAAAGAGACCTCAGTGCAACGCTGATACTACATACGCGCACTTAAGTCTTTATCTGGTGCCACACCCTTACGGCACAGTGATGTACTTAAAAAAAATGGTTCAAATGGGTCTGAGTACTATGGGACTTAACATCTGAGGTCATCAGTCCCCTAGAACCTAACTAACATAAGGACGCCACACACACATCCATGCCTGAGGCAGGATTCGAACCTGCGACCATAGCGGTCGCGCGATTCCAGACTGAAGCGCCTAGAACCGCTTGGCCACAGCAACCGGCAGATGTACTTAAATTACACACAGAAATAAGCTGAAGAAGTGATGAAAGCAAAAAGTCTATAGCAAAATACTGTTGTGTTGCAAATACTGGAATGTGAATATTACTTTTTTGTTTGTTACTGGGAGACGATGATACCGTAATGATATTCCTCTGCTATCGAGGTGCTCTTCCCAAATTTTACAGATCAATAAATATTGACATTAATAAGTAACAAATTAAAGTCAAGATGGCGATTTCCGTTCAAACGAGGCTTTCATGCAGATTGATAAACTTGCAACGCGAAATTGGCTATAAAAATCACCTGAGCCTGGTATCCCGTTATATGGTAGTTCGTTCAGAATTTGCTTCAAAAAGACCCAGTTAGGTTGATCACAAAATGCAGTTACACTTTCATCAGGGAGTATGTTTCTCGGAATAAAGGGCTTTAAATACGTAGAACCCACAAAGGAGAGCCATCATCACTATTTACCTTTACAACACGCACCTTCACGATCGGTATAATCTGCCGCGAGGCGACACAGACATCCGAATTAGACAGCAAGTTGGTAGAAGCTTCATTCAATGCTGAAACTTCAAAAATAGGAAAAGTGTCTACTCTGAAGAGAAATCATTTCGTTTGCTTCAGTACTTGCCAGTCGCGATAAGGATATGGTAGCAGATTGTAACCGATGGTAGCAGAACATACGATCACCGTGCCTCGAAATGAACCATCCTGTCGCTCAGGTGTCGACAAAATATACTAAGACTGTATTACTAATAGTCAGTCTCTCTCTCTCTCTCTCTCTCGCTCTCGCTCTCGCTCTCGCTCTCGCTCGCCTCATTACCTAACGTATCTTGCTACCTGTGAGCTGCTTTTGAACCGAGCAATGTCTGCCACATTTGTTCTTCACCTTTTTATGATTTAAATACGCTTCTCCTCATTTTTGCAGTTACTATTATTATTATTCGACAGATATTGCAAACACAGGTGTCAACGAGTGCCTCGAAGAAATCATAATGGAAAAATGTTTTCTTTGGGGTCCACCCAGGGCTCCCTCCTTCGTCCATCGTTTTTATAGTTCTACGTCAATGACACTTCAAGTGTACATTTGTAACTACCATTTATATGCTGACAATATCCAACCGTACCTACATTGCAGCCCAAAAAACATTTGTGTTGACATTATGGGCACGAACCTGGGTCTTAAACTAAAACGTAAGAAGTCCCTGGATATCCGTATGTCTCACCGAACGTTAATGAGTGGATATATTCGTGAAACAGTTCCTTCAGTACTTCTCAACAGTATACAATCACCGTTTCAAAAAACAGTGAAAGACCATGGCATAGAGTAATGACGGGCCAGCAGAATACCATGATATGACTGCCCATACCATCACACTTCCAGCTCCATGCTTAATAGTTTGAATCAAGCAATCAGTATTGTACGCTTTTTTCGGCGGTCTCTAGACGTAAACCCGGCTCCGTGTTGGAAATAACGAAAACGTAGTCTCGTTGGACCGTACGACGCTTTTCCACTGATCAGCCGTCCAGGATTTATGCTTCCGACACCATGTTTTAGGCTTCTTTGCGTTGGTTGTCGTCACTAACAGTTTCGGCGCAGCAGTTCGTCCATGAATATTCGCTTTATGGAGTTCTCGCCAGACAAGTGTCGATAGATGGCTATTGAGCTCTGTAATCACTTTAGGAAACCGTAGTTTAGTATTGTTTTGACAGAATTTGTGTTAGCGTAAAACGATCCCTGTCATTTAGTTTTGATTTGCACCCACTAAAACGTTTACGCGCTGATGTCTTTCTATGTTTTGTGTAGGCTGTCATGACTGTTGAAATATTTGCTCTTGAAACATTCAAGCAGTTCGCCGTCTTCGTTACTGATGCTTCACTAATCGGGCCCCCACAATTTGCCCTCTCTGGACCTCTGATAGGTCTTTCACTGCACGTCTACCTCGGCCTCTGAATGCAAATACACAGTGTGCACTACTCGTAAACACCTGCACTGATGCCTACTCCGTAATGAAGACGCACAGTCCAGCGCGACAGGAGTATTAGCAGCGTTGTTGACCGTGAGACACAACCATCCCATTACTACCACTGTTCGCATTATTTTGCCTGACCCCGTATTATGCTAATACCGCTTCTGCGAGACACAAAAAATGGTTCAAATGGCCCTGAGCACAATGGGACTTAATTGCTTAGGTCATCACTCCCCTAGAACTTCGAACTACTTAAACCCAACTAACCTCAGGACAGTACACACATCCATGCCGGAGGCAGGATTCGAACCTGCGACCGTAGCGGTCGCGCGGTTCCAGACTGCAGAGCCTAGAACCACTCGGCCACCTCAGCCGGCTGCGAGACACAAACGAAGGCCAGTACAGCATGGAAGATAACAGTTACTGGCTATCAACCCGCTGCCACAAAAACGAGTTGACCGACACATCATGCTAACCTCACATCTGATGCACATGTTTTCATGCCAATCTGTCTTTGGCGGATGGTGAGATCATCACTGGTTGTCACAGTGTCTGTCAGTGGAGTGGTGGAATCCCTCTTCTTGCCTAATTACCGAGTCATGGCTATGCCCCGTCAAATCGGCAGTGAGTTTTATATTTGCATCCATGATATTATAATACACAGAAACGCTTCCATGTTTTAATTAGTTTGATTTCAATATTAAATTCAATGATTCCATTCCAAACACTTGGATAAATACGTTTTGGTACTCAACACAAGGGACATCTGCAGACTAATTTCCATAAATTTATCACAGTGGAGTAAGATGAACGACAGCGTCAAACTAGTCGTAAGACTGAAAAGGTAAAAAAACTGAACGAAAGTTACAAGCGTCTGGCAACAAATCTGCCTGTGTTGACCAACAAGCCTTTAATTTCAAAGATCGTAGAGAGCTATCAAAAATGGTTCAAATGGCTCTGAGCACTATGGGACTCAACATCTTAGGGCATAAGTCCCCTAGAACTTAAAACTACTTAAACCTAACTAACCTAAGGACATCACACACACCCATGCCCGAGGCAGGATTCGAACCTGCGACCGTAGCAGCCCCGCGGTTCCGGACTGCAGCGTTAGAACCGCACGGCCACCGCGGCCGGCAGAGAGCTATCGATTGCTGTTATAACGTGTCAGTACTCCATTTTACGCAGCCGCATTTCCTTCGATCGGTTCAATTATAACACAGCAGAATACCCCAAGTACCGAAAACAATGATTTGCTTTCTCGAAACATTTAGGAAATATGATGTGTACGCTTATTTATTACACTAAAAGACATGGTAGCGAATTCTCCCGAAATGGCAGAAATTTCTGCAGTCCTTGAAGCCTGAAATGACGAAATCACTCTGGCTTTGCCAGGACCACAACCAGAATGGGAAGAAATTCATGAACGCGGACATCAGTTTGATTGCGTCTACAGTGGTGTATAATGCCACTTACCCGGTTATCCGCAGCATTACCCAGTTTATCACAGAGGACCCTGTAGATGGTGCATTTTAAGGCCGAATTCGATCGCAGATAAAGCAATGGTTCTAAATAAAGCTTAAAGGTTCTTTCACACTGCAATAAAAACTTACTAAAAAATGGAGTGCCCTCGTGTGATTGAAGGTGGGTACACAAACAAAAATTTTGTGTCCAAGTGACACAATAATGTATTCCATACACTACGTAGAATCATTGCTTCTTTCTAAATTAGAAAAAAAGTCGCCGTTTTGATTATAAGTGGATGAGATTCTACAGAGGAACTTCATGATTCCTAGGTATAGGACATTTCAGGACGTGAGAGGATTTTATGCGCTGTTAGAGAAGTGCGGAGGAGGACCCATCGTTGCCCCAGAGTACGTAATTCACATGAGATGTCGGCCAGTACATTCCTGCCACTGCGTCACTGATCAAACGGAAGCCTTAAGTACAGCCTTCAATAATAAACTTAGAACCCGGCTAACGGATGCCTCCGCACCACTGAGGGCATGAATGGTGTCATATGAGCATCTTCAGACACACACACACACACACACACACACACACACACACACACACACACACAGACACAAAGGAAATTGTATCTTTGGGCGCTGATCTCTGCATGCACACTGTTCCCCAATAAAATTGCAGCACCGTGAAGACGACGTGCAACAAGGTTCAAATTGGCATACAGTGTACTGCACGCTTGCATATGCATATGATTAGCTCTTCACTGAAGCCCTACGAAGTACGTACGAGTAAAACTATCTGAATATTAAGCAGTGGGTAATGCCTCACTTAAGAAGGAGAGACGCGTGTCCAATCCGACAACGCTAGGAATGTGGTTTACCGAGGTCACTATTTTATCTTCGGTTGGAGTCAGGAAATGGGCTCGGTTGCAGAAAATGAATCACTATGGACATTTATTTATATTTTACCCAAGATACTGATGTTAACGCGAGGAATAAAATAAAGAGGATATTCAGGTATACGAACCAATGATACTCTTATATCTGGTCCTACGTTTCTGTATGTAAGCCGAGAGAGCGTAACGCACATAGTCACTACCACGCTACGCGTAGAGGCAAAGACAATGTGTCGAGTCGATCAGCCGATACCAAACCACCCGTACAAGCCACATGAACGACAATTAATTTTTCAATCGTTAGCAAAATTTGACGAAATTCGTGCAGCAAAAAAGAGAGAACTCTCCCTTTAAAAGCTTATGGCACATAAAAAGTAGACAGCTCATTTCAGATGACAGCATGAGTAAAAATGTTATCCGGAAATAACGAAATTGACAGTAAATTACATTGTAACATCATTCTACAATCCCATCGCCATATGCGTGTTCTCTTTCATAAGAGTTCTCTTTCATAAGAGTTCAAGGAAATGATTTTCCAGACAAAACGATAATGTTCTTGACAAAGTCTGTTCAGATGAGAAATTTAAATACCTAAGCACAGATCATTGTTATTTCATTACAAATCTGATTGAAACGCCGAAGTTATTGAATGTATTTTCATTTTGCGAGACGGTCGCTGTGGCCGAGCGGTTCTAGACACTTCAGCCCGAAAAGCCACTGCTGCTACGGTCGCAGGTTCGAATCCTCCCTCGGGCATGGATGTGTGTGATGTCCTTACGTTAGATAGGCTTAAGAAGTTCTAAGTCTAGGGAACTGATGACCTCAGAGGCTAAGTCCCGTGGTGCTTAGAGCCATTGAAACCATTTTCATTTTTCGTCCTAGAATAATAGGTGTTTATACTGCATAATGAAGAACTTTTTGTTCATTTTGATATAAAAGTACCTTACGAATAAGACTAAACAGTTAAGAAGAGTGAGCACTCAGTTACTATCATGTGAAGTTACAGTGAAGAGCCGAAGAAACTGGTACATATGCCTAATATCATGTAGGGCCCCGCGAGCACTCAGAAGGTCCCCAACACGACGTGGCATGGACTCAACTAATGTCTTAGTAATGCTGGAGCGAACTGACACCATTAATCCTATAGGGCTGTCCATAAATCGTAAGAGTACGAGGGGTGGAGATCTCTTCTGAACAGCACGTTGCAAGGCATTCCAAGTATGCTCAATAATGTAATAATGTTCATGTCTGAGGAATTTGGTTGGCAGAGGAAGTGTTTCTGGAGCCATTCTGTAGCAATTCTGGACGTGTGGGGTGTCGCAGTGTCCTGCTCGAACTGACCAAGTGCGTAGGAATGCACAATGGACATGAATGGATGCAGGTGATCAGACAGGTTGGTTACGTACTTGTCACCTGCAAGAGTCGTAGCTAGACGTATCAGGGTCCCATATCACTCCAACTGCACACGCCACACGCCATTACAGAGCCTCCACCAGCTTGAAAGTCCTCTTGTGACATGCAGCGTTCATGGATTCATGAGGTTGTCTCCATACCTGTACACGTCCATCCACTCGATACTATTTGAAACTCGTCTCGTCGACCAGGCAACATGTTTTCAGCTGTCAACAGTCCAATTTCGGTGTTGGCGGGCCCGGACAAAGAGTAATGATTTGTGTCGCTCAGTCATCAAGGGCAGAAGAATGGGCCTTCGGCTCCGAAAGCCCATATTGGCTCTGTTTCGTTGAATGGTTCGCACGCTGACACTTGTCGATGGCCCAGCATTGATATCTGCAGCAATTTGCGGAAAGGTTGCACTTCTGTCCTGTTGAACGAGACTCTTCACTCGTCGTTGATGCCATTCTTGCGGGTTCTTTTTCAGGCAGAAGCGGTATCGGAGATTTGATGTTTTACCGGATTCCTGATATTCAAGGTACACTCGTGAAATGGTCGTACGGAAAAATCCCCTTTTCATCGCTACCTCGGAAATGCTGTCTCGCCGCTCCTGCGCCGACTACAACACCACGTTCAAACTCAAATCTTGAAAACCTGCCACTGTAGCAGCAGTAACCGGTCTAACAACTGCTCCAGACACTTGTCTTACATAGGAGTTACCGACCGCAACGGCGTATTCTGCCTGTTTACATGTCTCTGTGTTTGATTACGAATGTCTACCCCAGTTTCTTAGGCGCTATACTGTATAATCTGTTTACTGAATTTGTTTTTGATTTTGTTTAACGTACGCCCATTTACATCTCGCAAAAAGCTAAATGATTATTAATAAACGATTGAAAATACATGTATGGGTATGTGTATGTGTATGTATGTTCAAAGCAGCCAGTACTGCAAAATGTCCGGCTAAATATAATACCAAGTCGGCCTTTTCTAGCTTTGGTCTTGTCAACTCTAGTCATGATCTGTTTCAGTCGCGAATGGTTCGAGGGAAGCACGATTGTCGGTAATCATCGGTATGAGTTCTACTCTCTCTGATTTTAGGCCCATGTCTTATCTCGAGATAGACTTTGAGGGAAGCAGTACATTGGCCGACTTTTCTAGAGACGAACGCTCTCAGAAATTTAACAATAAACCACACCGTGACACGGAACGCCTCTTTTGCGGCGTTTGCTAATGGAGCTGTACATCTCCGTGATGCTTTCGCGCTTAGTAAGTAAACCAAAACCGCGCTCTTCTACTTCCCAATTCAGCGATGATGCTTTTCTGCTTCTAATTGGTTTCTTAGCTCAATTCCAATGCTATTTCGGTAAGAGCAGCACACGGCGTCGCTATTGCCTTAGCCGTCATGCCACTTGCTGTGACGTCACTTTAGTGTGGAAACTACGCACGATAAACACTGGAGCGAAATACATCCTGTCCAGGTGTCGGACTTCCTTCGAACGGGTGCAGAGTGGCGGCGGGTGTTGCATCGGACAGCAGTGTGAGATTACTATCGGCAACTGCGGAGTCCCTGGCGCGCGGTGTCACAACAACAAACCTGCTTAGCTACGCAGTGGAGAGCTTTCGCGAGGCTGGACTGGGCTTTTTGCAGGTGACGTCACGGTTTCGCCATCTCTCCGGAAGCTGACACAGAGCGGAGGCTGTACAAGGCCGTCCGCCATCCGGAATGAAGTCCACTCTGAGCCACGGCGCTGCCGTTCTTATTAACCGCAAAGTCAGCCGGCTCTCTGAACCTTGTCCCGTTACGCCCCAACTTCAACAACTATCTAGACAGCCTACAGGCGCAGTGTATACCGTCCGTGCAAAAAGTGACCTCAGCGTTATTACGGTGGCAGTTGAACTATAAACTGCAAACAACAGACGTGCATTCGACCAGTCAGTTGTGAGCAGGCAGTGCTAAGCAATGAAAGGGCGAACGTACTGTGTCACCGTTGTTGTGACAAAATTGCAAGGCAGCAACATCTCTAACTGAAGTGCCCGAGACATTCTCCAGAATGAGAAAGTGCGCTAAAAGTTTGTCCATAACGCATTGACTCTCTAACAAGAAACAACGATGCTTCGACGCTTGCCGAGATTGGGTTGAAATGAAAAACGCGGGCAGTTCTTTTCCGAAAAAAAATTCATCACGGGTGACGAGACGTGGTGTTATCAATACGAACTTACAAAAAGGCATGCAGTGTAAAATGCGAATGTAAAGAGCGAGTTGAACAACACCCGAAAGTTCTGACAGTCTCTCATGGTAGTGCGAACGTTCTGTGCGTTTAACTCATGTGCGGAAAGACTAGAACACCTGAAGCATTAAAACCACCATCTTAACCTTTCTCCTCTTTTTGTCAATCGACTATCGCAACATTTGGTCGGACGGAACATACTGTATAAACTGTCTAGTGGTTAACGTGGGAAGCTTTATGAGGCTGTTCGTGAACGATGCTGTTGTGTATACTAAAGTCGCTATGCTAGAAATGTGTAGCGAAATTCAGCCTGAAAGACCCGTGTGATTAAGTGAATGCCGAACAGTTACTTGGGCAGTCGCACCAGTTAAATATCTGAGAGTGTTCTACATTGCGATTTAAATTCTAACAATCACATGAAGCTATATTAATCGGAAGTATCTTCAGGAAGTGTAGTCCATCCATGAAGGAGGTAACTTACGAAACCCTCTTTCGACTGCCACCCTGCTACCCTTACAAGACGGGACTGACAAAGAATGCGGAAGATCAAAAGAGCAGCTTTGCTTAGTCAGCGAGAAAGCGTAAGGGAGATACTTGATATGAATTCCTGTGGCAGACGGTACAAAAGAGACGTTGAGCATTACACTGTGCTTTAGCGCTGAAATTTCAGGAGTAGATGATCCTACAAGTCAACCAACATATTGCTCCCGTCTCTCTCTCTCTCTCTCTCTCTCTCTCTCTCTCTCTCTCTCTCTCTCTCTCTCCCTCCCTCCCTCCCCCCCCCCCCCACACACACATATATATATATATATATCCCATGTTCCACTTGAGACTGGCTCAGGGAAGGGTTTAAGTGCCAGTGATGCTCAAAGTGACCTCCACCTCACACTAAGTTGGTTTGTAACATTTCTGGCTTTCCAAGCATCACATTAGGCTACAAGAAGCTCTTATTAGAGCAGTTAAAAAAGCAGCAGTGGCAAGATGACGCAATGTGGTGTGAGATATAGATGACAGATGGTTTCTTCCGTATGTGTATCATAAGAAAGTCTCCCTAAATGTTGGCTCTCCTCGGCAATTGTTTTTTGCGTTAGGAAGCTGCACGCCAAAATGATAAACTTCGGCTACTACACTTAGAAAAATCCAAGCAGTGCATTTACTTGCATTTCATGTAAAAGCATCTCTAAAAAGCGGGCTATTATTCCATTATCTCAAAAGTGTTAATTACCAGCAGAATAGGAAAGAACTGATAAACGAAAAGGCAAACGAAGCACTACAGAGATCTTCGGATCGTGCCTAACTTGGATGGCAGGTGAAGTGGTTCTGTCTTCGTCGGTATCGGTTAAGGCCTTAATCAGCATTCTCTAGTTATTTCTAAAAGTAATTGAGAACAATTTGATACCAATTATGCAAATACGCAATTCATTGTTTTGATTATTTTTTATGAAATTGCGAAGACTGGAAATTATTTGTTATTCGTAAAGCGGAATATAATTGTGCAGTTTCTCGTATTCTGCTAATAAAAATTGCAGGTGGCATCCTGTATAAACAATCTAATTGAAGATATAATTATTTATACAATATGTTCTTGGCTAAGAGCTTATCACGATCTCAAGGTAAAGGATTCACGACCTAGGTGGTGTTATCTGCGCAGGGGACAACCACTATATAAGACAGCAGGTTGGTGAATATTAATTAGAACTTGCAAGTTTCACTCGGGGCGGTGGAAGCAAATAAGCACCTTGCGTGTACTGCAGTCTTAGTAAAAATGAGATCAGTGACACGTCACCTATGGTGTCACGGGGGAGGTATAAGCGAGAGAAATTTTCGAGGGAAAGGTACATCACCCTCTCTCCATGTCTCGTTTTCAACCTGCCTTAGTTTTTTGTAGTATGGATGCAGATATTCCGCTGTACTGGGGCTTTAATTGCGTAAATTAAACGTCTACATTTTATATATTTGGTGGTTACTCTGACAAGGAAACAACATGAGCTCATATTTTAAGGAGAAAAAAGCACAGTAACAACATATCGACCGCAGAAATCGGCCCCTCGCGAAAATAATTCTGAAAGTACGGCTTTTAAATATTTGTACGCACCGTTTGTTTGACACTCGTTCCGCCCCAAGGCAGCCGCTTAATACCTTAGCGCGAAGTACTCTACAGTAAAGTGAGTAACAGCTTCGTGGAACACTGCTATTACGAGTACACGGGAAACATGCTTTGTTCACTGTGTCAGAGTGCCTGTTTTCTAACCTGTACCTGGTGCAAGAGATTTCTTTTCTTTGAACATTTTTATGCTACGATTCACGGATGCGATGTAAATTAATGAAACAAACGAGTTTGTGATTGAAGAAGCAGGGTAGTGCTATTTACACTACTGGCCATTAAAATTGCTACACCACGAAGACGTGAAATTTAACCGACAGCAAGAAGATACTGTGATATGCAAGTGATTAGCTTTTCACAGCATTCACACAAGGTGACACCTACAACGTGCTGATATGAGGGAGATTTCCAACCGATTTCTCGTACACAAAACAGCAGTTGATCGGCGTTGCCCGATGAAACGTTGTTGTCATGCCTCTTGTAAGGAGGAGAAACGCGTACCATCACGTTTCCGACTTTGATAAAGGTCGGATTGTATCATATCGCGATTGCGGTTTATCGTATCGCGACATTGCAGCTCGCGTTGGTCGAGATCCAATGACTGTTAGCAGAATATGGAATCGGTGGGTTCAGTAGGGTAATACGGAACGCCGAGCTGGATCCCAACGGTCTCGTATCAGTAGCAGTCGAGATGGCAGGCATCTTATCCGCATTGCTGTAACGGATCGTGCAGCCACGTCTCGATCCCTGAGTCAACAGATGGGGACGTTTGCAAGACAACAACCATCTGCACGAACAGGTCGACGACGTTTGCAGCAGCATGGACTATCAACTCTAAGAACACGCCTGCGGATACCCTTGACGCTGCATCATGGACAGGAGCGCCTGCGATGGTGTACTCAACGACGAACCTGGGTGCAAGAATAGCAAAAACTTCATTTTTTCGGATGAATCGAGGTTTTGTTTGCAGCATCATGATGGTCTGATCCGTGATTGGCGGCATCGCGGTGAATGCTTATTGAAAGCGGATATTCGTCATCGTCATACTGACGTATCACCCGGGGTGATGGTATGGGGTGCCACTGGTTACACGTCTCGGTCACCTCTTGTTCGCATTGACGGCACCTTGAACAGTGGACGTTACAATTCAGATGTGTTACGACCCGTGGCTCTACCCTTCTGTCGATATCTGCGCAACCCTACATTTCAGCAGGATAATGCACTACGGCATGTCGCAGGTCCTGTACGGGCCTTTCTGCTGTCGTGGCCAGTACATGCTCCAGATCTGTCACCAATTGAAAACGTCTGGTCAATGGTGGCCGAGCAACTGGCTCGTCACAATACGCCAGTCACTACTCTTGATGAACTGTCGTATCGTGTTGAAGCTGCATGGGCAGCTGTACCTGAACACGCCATCCAAGCTCTGTTTGACCCAGGCGCATCAAGGCCGTTATTAAGGCCAGAGGTGGTTGTTCGGGGTACTGATTTCTCAGGATCTGTGCATCCAATTTGCGTGAAAATGTAATGTCATGTAAGTCCTAGTATAATATATGTATAGAATAAAAACTCGTTCATCATCTGCATTTTTTCTTGGTGTAGCAATTTTAATTCCCAGTAGAGTAATTATTAACATCGCCGTTGTGCGCTATTTTCTTTGGACTTAAAAATCTGGCACGGTTATACTGTGAAGTAAAATATTGGAGGTACTGTCATATGGTGAGAGTTATGGACAGCTAACATTCATAGGTACACAGCTGAATGTTATAGTTTTTACGGTCTATGTGTTTTGGTGGGGGAAGGCATAATGTCTCATGGAAATACTGACCTGCAGATGTTAGAATTCGGTACAATCAGCAGTCAACGCTGTTGAGGCACTGTACTCCTCCCCATGTGGGTCTTATCGTGGGTGCATTCGGCGCGGACTTAGTTTTCCTGGATGACAATGCGCCGTCACTTCGAACAGTACAGTTGTAGGAACTCGTGGAGCGAGGGGGTACACGGCAAACGGACTGGCCCGTCCGTTCCTCGACTGAAGTCACTCGAGCACGTGTGGTATGCGTTTAGGAGGTGAACTGCTGCACGTCCAATACATTAACAACCATCCAGCAATAGTCAGCCGAGCTGGTGAAGAAATGGAAAGCCGTATCATAAGAATTCCGTATAACCTTGTGGCCAGCATGGGACCATGTTGCACTGGATTCCATCGTGATCATACACCCTATTAAGAACCGTATCAAATGGTTTAAATGGCTCTGAGCACTATGGGACTTAACTTCTGAGGTCATCAATCTCCTAGACTTAGAACTACTTAAACCTAACTAACCTAAGGACATCACACACACCCATGCCCGAGGTAGGATTCGGACCTGCGGTCGTAGCACGCGTGCGGTTCCATACTGAAGCGCCTAGAACCGCTCTGTCACAGCGGCCGGCAAGAACCATGTCCCGCCTTTCGTAATGTCCATGAGACCATAATTAGTTGCTGTGACTACAGCGTAGCTATTGTCTTTGAACAGATGGGTCATTTCTGTTTCTCTCATTGTACATTTCTTTCAGTTACCTTCTATACTAAACTGTTACAGTTCTTTCTATGCATGATCAAGTTTCATCGAGCTGTGTTACATGGCAGTGACACCTCATGCGAACGTTTCTTTCGTCCTTTAGTTTTCCACGTCAGTCTACACTAAGTTTCTCTTCGCAAATTACTCAACTGAATATTACCAACAATTACAGAATCACTGCTAAAATAAACTATGATTTTAACAAGCCAATTCTAATCGCAGTCTTCACAATATGTTACATTTTTCTAGCTATCAAAAGTTCTATCAAAGTTATTACTTTCTGTAAAATGTTTTAAAAGCATTTAAGACACAGGGAAGTTTTGACGCAAATATGTTTTTTTTACGTTACTTTAGTATTTTCTCACCAGTGATTGCTAAATTGCGATAATGTGTTGTATGAAATGTTTGCTACGTCTGAATGCTACGTTAAAGGCCAGCAACACAAGCTGTTCACTCAGTATCAATCGATACTTCAGCTACTTACAGGCACTACATTTCCCTCAAGTGAGTAATATCTGCGAAGTGAAAATGAAATGATCAAACTTCTTTCACAGGAAGTGGATGGAAATACCTTGTATTAAAAACAAACCTCTTGTCACAACAAATGGCTTTGAGCACTATGCGACTTAACTTATGAGGTCATCAGTCGCCTAGAACTTAGAACTAATTAAACCTAACTAACCTAAGGACATCACACACATCCATGCCCGAGGCAGGATTCGAACCTGCGACCGTAGCGGTCACTCGGTTCCAGACTGTAGCGCCTAGAACCGCACGGCCACACCGGCCGGCTCACAACAAATATTTTTGGTTATTATTACGGTATTTGCCACCTGTGAGAGCAACATTTCTAAATAGTTTAGCAACAGAGCAGATGCATTTGCCTCTTCAGATCTTTAAGCGAAGTTCATTTCTGATATCAAATGTGAAGTATTACCTTGCGTGTGAAACGCTTGTATAAATTCCACACTAATGTTGAGCGGCATCTGTGTTTAATAGCGATATAATGACATTCATAATTTGAAAATTGCTAACGGACGAACATCACGTCACGGCATAGTCACCAGGCAATGAGCTTTGACAATAAAAACTACATTCTGCTTATACAAATGCTTATTTCACATATGTTCTTACTCTACGGGGACTATAGCTGACGTGAAATGCTAACTTGCTGGTATCCCGTCGCTATTACGTAGCTCCAAGCGACGAATATTTACAGCTTTCTCAAAGCCTAAGCCACAAGTTGACTCACATCGACCAGTCCGTTCCGCACACACGCCCACTGCTTGGCGCACAACTGAACGATGAACGGAGAAGAAGGGAAAGATAGACGAACAAAATCAGCGATCATTTAGAGTTAGAGAGGACAACCCACAACCGAAGAATCACAGCAGCGTATCCCAGGATCGCACAATCTCACTGTAGGTCGCACTTGTACGGGAAAATAGCAGATTGCATATCGCTCGAAATTCCCAATCGATTCGATAACTTACAGGCGACAAATCACTCGCGTCTGGCAATATGGCTTCCGGACAGAGATTCTTTTAACGAATAGCTGTTTCAGTTACTAATGACAACTTTATTAAATCCACGACTTGTTTCGGCCTTTACAATCTGGCCATTTTCCAGTAGATCTGACGATGCCGTTGCTAATGCATAATATGATGGATACATAAATATTTTTAACAACAAGAGGCAAAAGCCGCAGCTTATATAGACACACGGGTAAAAGTGCCTAATATCGTGTAGGGCCCCCGCGAGCACGCAGAAGTGCCACAACACGATGTGGCACGGACACGACTAATATCTGAAGTAATGCCAGAAAGAACTGATGCCATGAATCCTGCAGGGCACTCCATAAATCAGTAAGAGTCCGAGAGTGTGAAAATGTCTTCCGAACAGCATGTGGCAAGGCATCCCAGATATGCTCAATGACGTTCATGTCTGGGGAGTATGGTGGGCAGCGGAAGTGTTTAAACTCAGAGGAGTGTTCCTGAAGCCACTCTCTAGCAATTTTGGACGTGTGGGTGTCGCATTGTCCTGCTGGAATTGCCCAAGTCCGGCGGAATGCACAACGGACATGAACGGATGCAGGTGATCAGACAGGATGCTAACGCACGTGTCACCTGTCAAGGACGTATCTAGAAGGTTCGATATCATCCAACTGCACACGTCCCGCACCATTAAAGAGCCCCCGCCAGCTCGAACAGTCCCCTGCTGACATGCAGGGTCAATGGATTCATGAGGTTGTCTCCGACCCCTGCACGTCCATCCGCTAGATACAATTTGAAACGAGACTCGTCCGGCCAGGCAACATGTTTCCAGTCATCAACATTCCAATGTCGGTGTTGACGGTTCCAGGTGAGGTGTAAAGCTTTGTGTCGTGCAGACATCAAGGGTACACAAGTGGGCCTTCCGAAAGCCCATATCGACAATGTTTCCTTGAACGGTTCGCACGCTGACACTTGTTGATGTCCCAACGTTGAAATCTGTAGCAATTTGCGGAAGGGTCGCCCTTCTGTCACTTTCAAATGTTCTCTTCAGTCGTCGTTGGTCCCGTTCTTGCAGGATCTTTTTCCGGCCGCAGCTATGTCGAAATGTGATGTTTTACAGGATTTCTGATATTTACGGTACACTCATGAAATCGTCTTACGGGAAAATCCTCACTTCATAGCTCCTTCGGAGATGCTGTGTCTCACCGCTCGTGCGCCGACTGTAACCCCACGTTCAAACTTATTTAAGTCTTGGTAACGTGGCATTGTAGCAGCAGTAACCGATGTAGCAACTGCGCCAGACACTTGTTGTCTTATATAGGCATTGCCAACTGTAGCACCGTATTCTGCCTGTTTACACGTCTCTTTTTTGAATACGCAAGCCTATACCACTTTCTTTAGCGCTTCAGTGTAGAGTAAGTATGTTGTTGAGACACACACTATGGAAAGCCAGTTTCTTGGACATCTGCCGGGCCGTTATTGATAACTTAAATTTGTTCCGCATATTCGTAACTGTATGTCGAATTTGTAAACGTGCTAGGGTAAGCAGTCCACGTTGCGTTCAAAGCATGTACCGCTCTCTGAAGTTCTCTGTGCTTTAACTTTCGCCCGCTCACGCTCGACGTCGCAACTTTACTCTCCACTTGGACATCCTGTCCACTACAACTATTTTAGATTTAGATTAAATCTAAAAAGTTCTTTTAACTTTTTATTGTAGTCATGTACTCCGAAATTTGTAACAGTTCATAATTAACTTCTTTGAACGAAACATTCACGCTAATACTTTTAATGTATCGAAATGCACAACTTTTATTATCATGACACATCCATTTTTCTCACGGTATCATTGGGCACATAACTTTTTTAAATGCACCTGACTTTTACTTTCTTTTATCATTTGATGTTGCTTCAATAACAACAAATCGTAAGTTATAAATTCTTTCTGAACTTAGATCATGAACATATAACCTTCCTTTTTTGTCTCCTGCAAGTAAACTATTTGTATACAAATACTTATGTATAGATCATTAAAGGATGAAACAGATCGTGGGATCAATAACATACCTATTAGCAACTCAAGTGACTTTTCGTTAATAGAGTTCACTTGCGAAGTAATATTACCTTCCGAACACGGAGAAACTTATAAGAGACACGTTAGTCCATCCATTAAGAGTGGTAATGTAATGTTGTTTGGTGTCACTTTGGCCACAGAGTAAGGACATTGCGTCACAATTTACCCTTATTGAGAGATAACTATACATTATGAAAAGTAAAGTCGAAGGGTTTCTGTAACAAATATAAAAAGACCGAGACTCATAAATTTTTGCAGTGATAAGCGTTTCGACGCTCGTGCTGTAGAAGTAAGTGTTGATGGAAAGTCAGTGGTAAAGCAGGAAATACCCGGCTCCAGCTGCTGATTTTGAGTTATTTATGAAACAACTTGACGCATTATTAAAATATTTACTTCGTAGCGAAATATGGTAATATTACGTGGATAGGTTGATTAAAATTTTTAGGGCACACCTGTTCTAGAACTATACTTACGTAAGTACCATGCTCGTGAAGACAAACAATTTACAACAAGAGTGGAAACTACTAGCACTGCTAATGATAACATTTTTGTAGACAAAGACATACAGCAAAGCAATTGCTAATACATCTACAAGACTTCATGACGAATATCCGAAATACATTCTGAAAAGCTGTCTACAACAAAAATGTAACGTATTTTGTAGCATAGTCACAACCTACTTTGAATAACTACTAGCACTGCTAATGATAACATTTTTGTAGACAAAGACATACAGCAAAGCTACTGCTAATACATTCTTAAAAGCTGTCTACAACAAAAATGTAACGTATTTTGTAACATAGTCACTACGTACTTTGAATAACGTTGTCCCCAAAACATAGCCTGCGTAAATAAATTAAGTGCTTCTAAACCCTAGGTTAGAAGCAGACTCAAAATAGCATGTAAAGTAAATGTCAACGGAAATGGAAGTTGATTGGGTTAAACGTAATAAAAATTGGACCAGGAAAGAAGAATGAGGAAAATGTTGTGATTGGCAGGGGAGCCAACCCGTATAACTAAAGGAGGCCGAAATGCACGCGTTTTATCTCACTCAGTCTCGCGTGTGGTCTGGAACATGACAAGGGAATTAGAATTGAGAAAAACGGACGTAGCTGGTGGAATACTTAACTTTAATCCATTAATGGAGAACGTCGCTCTTTATGGTACATGATTCACAATATCAATAGTACGGATACTGGCGCCTTGCTAGGTCGTAGCAAATGACGTAGTTGAAGGCTATGCTAACTATCGTCTCGGCAAATGGGAGCGTAGAAGTCAGTGAACCATCGCTAGCAAAGTCGGCTGTACAACTGGGGCGAGTGCTAGGAAGTCTCTCTAGACCCGCCGTGTGGCGGCGCTCGGTCTGCAATCACTGATAGTGGCGACAGGCGGGTCCGACGTATACTACCGGACCGCGGCCGGTTTAAAGGCTACCACGTAGCAAGTGTGGTGTCTGGCGGTGACACCACAGAAAACGAGGAAATTTCTTTAAAGCTAAATACTGAACCAATTAGAAGGAAACTCAGAATTACAAACACTATTAACGAGTTTTTTCGGTATGTAGCAGATAGTTTGGATCTATACGTTTCGTGGATAGTCTACAGTGCGCAACAACAGCGTTTCAAAAGAAGTTTACTGAATTTCGATACTCTCTCTCCATGTCTGTCTGTCTGTCTCTCTCTCTTCTCTCTCTCTCTCTCTCTCTCTCTCTCTCTCTCTCTCTCTCTCTCTCTCTCTCTCTCTCTCTCTGTATTTTTTTTCTTTCTTTACACGAGTTTAATCGACAAGCGCAGATCCATCTGCAATTGCTGTTTGACATAGCACTTCGTTTTCAATAGCAGAACACGGTCCATTGGCGTACGAACCCACTGGCTGAAACTGCTTGCTAATTTGCTCGTGTGTGGCGACGGTGAAAAGAGCGACGGATTGAGAGTGATATTGCTACCGAGATTGACAGCGGTACATCGCTCGGACGCAAGGGGGCCCACATTATATGAAAACCACCATCTGCATGTTTTGTCCTACTCGTCGACTGGCATAACGTACCTCTGTGACATTTTCCTCCAAAATTAAATTTAACACACAATTTGCACATTGATAAAATAAATAGCGTAAACTAATTACAACAGTACTTACACAGAAGCAAACTTACATGTCTCTAAACCTCTAATTAATCCTACACTACAGTACATGACCCATTAAAATCTACCAGAAGGTACTAAACGTACAAGACCAGGCGCAGTTGTCGCCGCATCGCCTTAATGTGGAACTTCCAATAATTTCACTATCGTTCCTCGACATGTAAAAGTATTGCATCGACGTTAGGATGTGTTAAGAGATGATTCTAGTCAGGGTTTTCATAACAGGAAAAACAAAGGGTGAGACAGTTATTACACAAATCTCACTCACGCCAAAGGATCTTTCTGCCCCTCTCGCCGGAGGTTCTAATCTTCCCTCGGGTGCGAAAGCGCGCTCGCGTGTGTGTGTGTGTGTGTGTGTGTGTGTGTGTGTGTGTGTGGCTGATTGCCTAACTAAGTATAATTTAGTTTAGGTAATGTGTTAGTTGAGGGACCGATGACCTCAGCAGTTTGCTCCCTTTGGGATTCACACACATTTGAAGGATCTTTCTGTAACTTTAATAGATGGGAACTTCCGGTGAGGTTTGCTTTGTCTATCACGGTTAACAAGTCACTGACACAACATAAGAAAGTATTACGGAGCGAATTTTGAGCACGTTAGGTTTCTCTCCAGAAAGCTATTTGCTAACTGCTCAAGGATAAGGACTCCAAAGGATGTTGTTACTACGGCTTCTGGAAGACATACTGAAAAAGTAGTTTATAAGGAAGTTTCGTATTTTTATATTATATTAATATTGTAGTAACGGTATACTGTACGTTTAACAAAAGGAGCGATGGGGTCCTCCACCTACAAACTGGTAAAATTTGGTGTTGTTTGAAGTACTTTCTGGTAACTGTTTTATAGTTCATGGTAAAAGCGTGTATACAGAATGTGTGTGCCCGGGAAAATAATACTATTCGACGCAGATGTCCAGCTATTTTTAAGTTTTTCAAAAAATGGTTCAAAAGGTTCTAAGCACTGTGAGACTAAACATCTGAGGTCATCAGTCCCCTAGACTTAGAATTACTTAAACCTTACTAACCTAAGGACATCACACACATCCATGCCCAAGGCAGGATTCGAACCTGCGACCGCCGCAGCAGCGCGGTTCAAGACTGAAGCACCTAGAACCGCTCTGCCATAGCAGCCGGCTCCAAGTTTTTGCCTGGGGTCAGCAATTTGAATGTAGGTAGGATTCACGAGAATCTTGTGAACAGAGACGAAGGATACCAACTGAGTGCGGCCTGGTCCAGTGATAGCGACAGATCGTCGAGAGCGCGCCCATCCCCGTCGTCGTCGCGAGCCAGGGCCGGATTGCTCCGACAGGGATGCGAACGGCGCGTCCGCTATCCCCACCGCTCCGACTTCACCCCTCACCCCGCCCGCCGGCCGATCTGTACCCAGGTTCTTGGAGCCAGGTAGGGAGGAGGGAGGGACGGGGCACGCCGCAGATATAAGTAGGACGGCATCGGGAAGATCTGGACAACAACCACAGGTGGAAGCACAAGTGGCCAAAGACAGTGTTAGCTAGGGCATAGCCACCTGTGGTAAAATAACATACGCAAACAAGCGACAAGCGTCGGCAAGACCCTGCATATCAGCAACACTGACCGGTAATCACCAGGTGCTATTAGAGCCGACCAACAGGCCACAGCAGGGACACCGACGAGCTCGCCCACAGACGCAAACACAATCCGCCAACGTTCCCTCACACACTGTGCTTCCGGTATATGACCTATCGGACACAAGACCGATAATAAACATAACTGTTGCAGGTTCCTGACGCTGCACGGGGACTTTGCACCAGCACACAGCGCCAGCCGCCGAACAGCACAACCGCACAACGTCAAGGTATCGACATGCATGATACCTACTGCTAACAAAGCCTATCCTTGCACAACAACCGCTACTGCTCTTACCACCCGACCTAACTATCGCAGAGGCTTTTTTTCCCTTGGCTCTTGCCTTGGCTCTTTCCTCTGCCCTTCAAACCGCTACCCTTCATCCGATTTAGACCCAATCTATCTCCAGATGAGCGCGCATTAATGGTTAACCCTAACCAGACGTACGCAAACATCGCAGTACCCACATCCTGCAACACCTCACTTTAGTAAATACCAACCCTTATGCAGAGACTGCAGTAGACCTATTGCGTTGGCCATCATGCCGGTGTGGGCGTGGAGGGAATCCACCTCTTGTAATAAAAAAAAAAAAAAAAAGATCTGGACACTTCACCAGAAGATGATGAGTATCTCACTCGTCGAATTGTCGTGGTTTTATAACACTACCACCCGGCTTTCAACCTGAGAGCTTTTCGGGAAGCAATAGGAACTGGTGCTCGTCGCGAATATCGACCCACTGAAGGGATGCGGGGAGGCTGAGCCCAAAATAAGCTCTCTCCCGTAGAGCAGGGTTCACGTCTTGGCGAAACAGATCACAGCAACATGTGCCGATCACGCTGCATGTCCTTGGTGTCCGCGTTCCTCGAAAGAATATGGGCCAATCGTAAACTGTGCCGTGAAGCCACACCACACAGTGACGAGTTCACCTTGTAGGGCAACTTCATCATCGTTCGTTGACTGTTTCGATCCCCAAATGCTACAACTGCAACTGTTCACTTTCCCAGTGCCTCATTACTCCACAATATGTTCCAAGGCCACATGTCGTCAACTTCAGCACTTGCGAAACCGCTGTCTGCCCGAATATCTGCGTCGCGTGGCAAAAGTTGGTAATTAATGTTGAGTGTGTACAGATACCATTTCACAATCGTTTGCAGCACTTTTCCAACTGTGGCCATGGTTTGTTCAGCTGTCGTCATAGAGTTCGCGCACTGCCTCCATCATTCTCAGCCTTGGTAGTGGTAACCTCAACAATTTGTGGCGCAATTAGTCGTCGGCCTCTCACAGGAGAAATTCTCACACTGTCAATTAAATCCAACTTCGGAATCATGTTCTTGATCACGAGTACGGAAAGAGGATCTCACCTTAGTCCTTATATTCGCGAAGAGAGGCAGCACTATTGCTGTTGCTTTGATAAAACATGTTTACGAATATAGCCCTGCTCGTCTTGTTGAGAACCATGTTGATTGTCTGCAATTGTAATGCAGACTGATGCTTCCAGAATGAGTTTATCACTCTGCAGCGGAGTGTGCGCTGATATGAAACTTCCGGGCAGATTAAAACTGTGTGCCGGAGAGAGACTCGAAGTCGGGACGTTTTTGCGAAAGCACTTGCCCGCGAAAGGCAAAGGACCCGAGTTCGAGTCTCGGTACGACACACAGCTTTAATCTGCCAGAAAGTTTCAGACTGATGCTTGTTTTTCAACCTTACCTCGCCGTACAGTACTGGCGCCTAACGGCGAATCATGACACTAACACATCGAACAACGAAAATGCTGTCGTGCATAGCCTGACTGTCATTCTTAAAATTTTGGTCACCCATACGATGAACAGCTTTCCGTGTACACTGGCGCCAGTGGCGAAAGTTTAATTATAACCGACCCGTACAACTAATCAGAGAGCAAAAACAAAATTCATACTACAAGTTATAGTCACACGACTTGGCCGGCAGTTGTGGCCGAGCGGTTCTAGGCGCTTCATTCTGGAACAGTGCGACCGCTACGGTCGTAGGTTCGAATCCTGCCTTGGGCATGGATGTGTGTGATGTCCTTAGGTTAGTTAGGTTAAAGTAGTTCTGAGTTCTAGGGGACTGATGACCTCAGATGCTAAGTCCCATAGAGCTCAGAGCCATTTGAACCACACGCAGTGTCGAAAACCAATAACAGCCCGTGTTAAGTTGGTCACAAATCTAACTATAGTGTTGACAACCACGCAGAATGAAGCATTTTGTGCAAGCGTTCTTAATCATCCGCTGGGTAATTTTGCGGAAGCATTCGGCCTGTTCACGCTTTTTCAGGATTGACTTGTTTTCATTTACGCAAGCTTGCAACGTGAACAGTCTGGAGTTTGGGTACCGACAGTGTGTGCGACTGTACATGGAGACGTCAGTTGTGAGGTACTCTTTGTTGCGGTGGCATGTCGAGCGGTGTGAACTAAATCGCTTAAAAACAACTGGAAGAGTTATCCTCGTGTATAAAAGCCAGCCCTGCTTCAAGAGCATTAAATCGCAATCATATTACGTTAAGGTAAAGAGGTATGTTGCGGAAG
The DNA here is from genome assembly GCF_023897955.1 of Schistocerca gregaria. Classification (NCBI taxonomy): domain Eukaryota; kingdom Metazoa; phylum Arthropoda; class Insecta; order Orthoptera; family Acrididae; genus Schistocerca; species Schistocerca gregaria. The sequence continues at coordinate 128,115,876 of NC_064921.1, read as the reverse complement.
TTATATTTCTAACAAAATACAAAGGCATTGACTCTGTGCCGGCCGGAGTGGCCGTGCGGCTCTAGGTGCTACAGTCTGGAGCCGAGCGACCGCTGCGGTCTAGGCGACTCATGACCACAGAAGTTAAGTCGCATAGTGCTCAGAGCCATTTCAACCGTTGACTCTGTCACAGACAGAAAACAGACATCTCGTTATTCAACAGATAGAACACCAGAGAACCAACAATAGGGGGGAAAACTATTAAAAGCTATTGATGAACCTGAGGTGGGAGGTGTACACTCGTGTGTCGCAGCCGTGTATAGATGCGTATTTCGGGTTTCATACTCCCTTGCCGCGCGGGATTAGCCATGTGGTCTTGGGCGCTGCAGTCACGGACTGTAAGGGTGGATCCCGTCGGAGGCTCAAGTCTTCCCTCGGGCATGGGTGTGTGTGTGTGTGTGTGTGTGTGTGTGTGTGTGTGTGTGTGTGTGTGTCCTTAGGATAATTTAGGTTAAGTATCTACATCTACATTCATACTCCGCAAGCCACCTGACGGTGTGTGGCGGAGGGTACCCTGAGTACCTCTATTGGTTCTCCCTTCTATTCCAGCCTCTTATTGTTCGTGGAAAGAAGGATTGTCGGTATGCTTCTGTGTGGGCTCTAATCTCTCTGATTTTATCCTCATGGTCGCTTCGCGAGATATACGTAGGATGGAGCAATATACTGTTTGACTCTTCGGTGAAGGTATGTTCTCGAAACTTTAACAAAAACCCGTACCGAGCTACTGAGCGTATGTCCTGCAGAGTCTTCCACTGGAGTTTATATATCATCTCCGTAACGCTTTCGCGATTACTAAATGATCCTGTAACGAAGCGCGCTCCTCTCCGTTGGATCTTCTGTATCTCTTCTATCAACCCTATCTGGTACGGATCCCACACTGTTGAGCAGTATTCAAGCAGTGGGTGAACAAGCGTACTGTAACCTACTTCCTTTGTTTTCGGATTGCATTTCCATAGGATTCTTCCAATGAATCTCAGTCTGGCATCTGCTTTACCGACGATCAACTTTATATGATCATTCCATTTTAAATCACTCCTAATGCGTACTCCCAGATAATTTATGGAATTAACTGCTTCCAGTTGCTGACCTGCTAAATGATAAGGGATCTATCTTCCTATGTATTCGCAGCACATTACACTTGTCTACATTGAGATTCCATTGCCATTCCCTGCACCATGCGTCAATTCGCTGCAGGTCCTCCTGCATTTCAGTACAATTTTTCATTGTTACAACCTCTCGATACACCACAGCATCATCTGCAAAAAGCCTCAGTGAACTTCCGATGTCATCCACAAGATCATTTACGTATATTGTGAATAGCAACGGTCCTGTGACACTCCCCCGCGGCACACCTGAAATCACTCTACTCTACTGTAGTGTGTAAGCTTAGGTACTGATGATCTTAGTAGTTAAGTCCCATAATATTTCAGACACATTTGAACATTTTGAACATACTCTCTTCAGCCTGCGAGAAACAGCGACATTGCGGTCAATATCTCGCATGGTATCATGGATCTTTTCATGGTATAATGATTTTAATGAGTGGTGTTGTGAGTGACACACTCAAATGTGCTGCTCTGGTTATCATATCCCAGCTATGTGGATACACCTTTAGCTCACACAGTAAGTTACCATTGGAATATGTTTTTTCTTTCATTAACAAGTCTTCGCCCTACAGGCCCAGAACCACGCTTCCTCTTTCATTTTTTTTTCGCGGCAAAAAACGTTGCTAGCCTTCGCAGACTTCAGAAAAACATTTAACATTTTCAACTGGAACAAACGAATAGAAATTCTAAAAATGGTTAAACTAGACTACAGAAACAGAAAAATTATCTAAGAAGTACACAAAGAATGAAAAAAATTGGTAAAATTGTGGTAAGATCTTATGAGACCAAACTGCTTAGGTAAAATTGTGGTAAGATCTTATGAGACCAAACTGCTTAGGTCAGGGGTACCTAAGCTTACACACTACTTAATCTAATCTAAACTAACTTACGCTATGGACAACACTCACACCATGCCCGAGGGAGGACTCGAACCTCCGACGGGGGATCCACGCGGTCCGCGACAATGTGTGTCACACAGCGCGGCTACCCCGCCCGGCACACAAAGAACGAAGAGCGACAGTAAAAAAAGGCACAAAAAGACTCAGAATACTCAAAAGGCGTTAGACAAAGATATGTCTCCATCTCTATTTAGCATCTGCACAAAACGTGCATAAACGAATGCTAACAATACTGTACAGGTATCAGGATAAAATGAGAAAGAGTACAGATGCATAGGTTTGCTGATAAAATAGCTGTCTTAACTTCAGATGAAAGAAATCTAAAAAACAATCTTAGGAGTTATGGAGACAGGACAAAGAGTTAACTCAAAAAAGACACAAATAGTCGTTGGCGCAAAGAAACTGGGAAAAACAAACATCCAAATAAGAGGAAATGAAATAAAAAATCATGATCATTCAAATATTTGGCGTGTAAGATGGAAGCAAAGCAGACGTAAAACAGAGAATTAGAGAAGCAAGAAGTGTTCAAGAATAAAAGAAAAATGGGTTGATGGGTTGTTGAAAGCCTATAATTGCCGAAGAGGGGGGGAGGGGTGGAAAAAGGTGTCAAGAGCAGTATTTGGGGCTTAACAGTGTATGGCTGTAGAAAGCAGAACAATAAGCAAAAATTAAAATGAAATATCTAAGTATTTGAGGTTCGGTACTGGAGACGCTTGTTACAGATAAAACCACCAACCAGGAAGCCCTGCAAGGAATTGGCGAAGGAAAGTCTTTTGGGAAACAAAGTGAGGAATACACATTTAGATTGGTCACATAATACGACACAAGTTCCTTGTAAATCTACTAGAAGGAATGTTACAACATACCTCGAGGAAGATCGTGACTAGCATAATGCAGATGTCTCATTACCCAGATGTAAAAAATTTGTTTCCAACAGGTCCATGTGGATAGCTGCTAACCAGTCAAGAGTTTGATGAAGGATAAGAATGCCGAAGACATCCAAAACAAGTAAGTCGTCGCCGTCCGAGGTCCACCATACTTAGCACAGTCTGTTGCTTGCACACGAACACTTGGATTTGCGCCTGTTTGCCGAAAATGTTAGCAAACGCACGTTTGTGAGGCTACCAGTCCAGAAAATGTCGCTCTTACGAAACACAACTAGCTCTTTATTCACACGAAGTAATGAGTGTTATCGACAGAGCATTTCCAATTAATTCCGTATTTCTAGATTTCCAGAAGACTGTTGACACCGATTCTCACGAGCGACTTATAAAATTGCGTGCCTACCTGGCATCGTCTCAGTTATGTGACTGGATTCGTGATTTCCTGTCACAAAGATAACACTGTTCGTAGTACCGACGGAAAGTCATAGAGTAAAACAGAAATGTTACCGGACTTTGCCCAGGGAACTCTTATAGGCCCTCTGCTGATGCAGATGTATATAAACAATGCACGAGGCTATAAGAGCAGTCCTATTAGATTGCTTGCAGATAATGCTGTCATTTACCGTCTCTTCAAGTCATGAGAAGAACAAATCCAATTGCAAAGCGGTTTAAACAAGATACCTGTTCAATTCGGAGAATGTTATTGCCACTAAATAACGAAAAGTAAGAAGTAGTCCACCTGAGTACTATAAGCGAATCCGCTAAATTTCGGTTACACGATAAACCCCACCAATCTCCGACTACTTATGGATTACAATTACGAATAACTTAAATTGGAACATCACTAAGATAACGTTGTGAGGAAAGCGAAACGAAGACTGCGTTTTATTGGCACTACACTTAGAAAGTCAACAGGGCTACTAAAAAGGCTGCCTACACCACGCTTGTCCGTCCTCTTTCTTTTGTAGGAGTGTCGGAGTACACTGTAATTGTTCAAAGAAGGGCACCTCGTTTTGTATTATCTTGAAATAAGGGGAGCCACAGATATGACACGCGAGCTGGGATGACAATCATTATGAAACAAAAGCGTTTCTCATTGCGTCAGGATCTTTCACGAAATTTGAACCACCAACTTTCTCCTCCGAATGCGAAAATATTTTGTTGGTACCAATCTACATACGGAGAAACGATCATCGGAATAAAATATTTGAAATCAGAGCTCACACAGAAAGATTTAAATGTCTGTTTTTCCCGCGCGCTGTTCGTGAGTGGAACGGCACAGAAATAGCTTGAAGGTGCTTCGATGAACTACCGGCCAGGCACTTAACTGTGAACAGCACAGCAGTCATGTGGATGTAAATGCAGATATGTGAGTGGCGACCTGTACTTGAGCCACCGATCTCGGACTATTTTTAATGAATGACCTTGCTAGTAGTAAACTGTCACGGACGGCTGTGTGCTGGTTAGACCCTCTGGACGTCCACGCCGACGGCAAGTATCTCTCGTAGCGGGACTGTAGAGAGCGAGACGGGAAGTGGGTGTGCAGATGCCGGAAAGAGAGAAAGGCTAACAGTACACAAGGCTGGGAAACCGATCCCTAGCCATGAGAAGGCAACAGGCTGAACTGTCGCAGGTAACGAGGCAGTCGGTTACTGTGCTTACGTAATGCCCGTCTCCCTAGTTGCTTCCTTGTTGCCGCCGCTTACCCAAACTACATATTATGTCAACTAACTCAGCATCTTCACTGTGACTGCGCAACGCATTTCATCTCTACCGAAGCGGTCATTCAGCTCAGGCACATTTGTAAACTGTTGAAGCACAACTTCTCGGAGCATTAACCGCAGCCTAAGGTTGGTTCTGAAATGTTATCTTCATGATTTTGTGGGGAGATAATCCTTCCTTTATAGCGCCCATAAATTGGTCCCGGGTTCTTATGCACGTGCGATGCTGGCAAGTGATCGATGCTGACTTCGATTTCATCGTCGATGTCTAAACATCGACAACCAACAGTACCCGACCCTTTAACAGAAACTCTCATAACATTGCTCAAAGATGACCGTACATAATTGAGAAAGAAGTAGCATACAAATATATCTTCATTACCTGACAAAAAGGATTAAGACACGCAGAAAGGGAGTAGGAAAGTAAAGGAAATTTTATAGGTTCACAGGATTAGCGTTGTTATTTCAGTGGTTATAAAAGTGAGTGGAAATAGCGAAGAACTTCGCAGTATGACCCCACTTACCAGTATGACATTGCACTTCATCTGACTTGCATGCAGGCACTGATTCGACTGGGACGGGTATCAGAAGCCGTCGTATCCTCTCCTGAGCCAAACTGGCCCACAACTGTACCAATTAGTCCTTGATTCATGCATATTCACATTAAGGCAGAGTTGCGTACGAACTTGTCCACACATTTTTTATTGAAGACAGGTCTGGAAATCTTGCTGGTCACAGGAGTACCTCGACATGACGTGAAGAGTTCATAGAAACATGGGCAATGTGCGTACGAGAGTTGTCCTGTAGAAAACCACCTGTGGAAGTCACCCTCATTCTGCCAATGGAACCGTCAAAGAGGGCGGAGAAGCGGACAGAGGTTCAGGGTACTCCCTTGTCCATGGGATAGGAAACTGCCCCTAAAGGCAGAAGAATCACAATGAACAACGGCATGATGATGCAGAACGCAATGGAAAGCACTGCATTACAGACACAACCGGTATCCACAGGACATGTGGTCTGTAATTCCTGTAATTCAAAAAGTGTCATGATGATCTTTCCGTTTGCAAAAAGTTCCGGAATAGTCCCCCATTCGGATCTCCGGGAGGGGACTGCAAAGGGGGAGGTAATCATGAGAAAAAGACTTAATAACCATCCTAAGGGTAACGTCCTACGTGTCGGAACGAGGACTGTCGGAAGACGGAACGTGGTAGGGAAGCTAGAAAATCTGAAAAGGGAAACTGCAACGGCTCAGTCTAGATATAGTAGGGGTCAGTGAGGTGAAATGGAAAGAAAACAAGGATTTCTGATCAGGTTAATATGCGGTAATATCAACAGCAGCAAAAAATAGTATAAAGGGAGTAGGATTCATTATGAATAGGAAGGTAGGGTAAAGAGGGTGTTACTGTAAACAGTTCAGTGATAGGGCTGCTTTTATCAGATCGACAGCAAACCAACACCGACAACGATAGTTCAGGTATACATCCCAACATCACAAGCTGAAGACGAAGAGATAGAGAAAGTATATGAGGATATCGAAAGAGTAACATAGTGTGTAATGGGAGATGAAAATCTAATAGTCATGGGGGACAGGAATGCAGTTGTAGGGGAAAGAGTAGAGGAAAATGTTACAGGACAGTATTTTCTTGGGACAAAGTATGAGTTCTGTAATAAATTTTAGTCGGTAATAGCGAATATTCTGTTCAAGAATCACAAGAGGAGAAGGTATACTTGGAAAAGGCCGAGAGATTTCAGTTAAATTACATCATAGTGTAAGAGGTCCGTAATTAAAGAATTTGTTGCTAGCGCACTCGAGCTGATGTAATTTCGATGTATTGCTCACGCGCTGCCTGCGATATGTAAGCTAGAAGAGAATCTGAGACCAAAGAGCAGTATTGACTGCAGTAGGAACTGTGTAGCAGTAGGAGTAAGTTGTTGCTAGCGTGCAGTCTGGTCTGGTGTATCGTGTTGGCTTGGTCGGTCGTGTGCAGCGATGGCGGAGCCTGAGCGTTGTAGGATAAGGTAAAAGCAGCCTCGTGCATATATAGTATTGTTACATCAAGTCCCATGTAAATGTTTTTAAAAAATCTGTTAATAATAATCTTTCTCATAAAAAGTAACTTTTGACATCCATCTCAATTTAAAGAATTCACTAATTTCTACAATACTTGGCCATCCCGATTATTGAAAAGACAAATCTATCGGCCAGCATTGCACTTAGCTGCGCCAGGAAAATTTCTTATAGGAGCAGGTATATACGCGTTATCCGGCGATCTAATTAAGGTAAGATTTTTCAGTTTATTCAGAATGGTGTATCAGGGCCATAACGCAGCATTGCTGACTTCCAAAATTTACCAGGTTAAATTGACTGTCAATTATTGAAAGGTTATAGGTTTGTCACATTGTATTATATTTTCACTGTTGGGTAGTTACGCTAAATGAGAGTATTATTCATATTATTTTATTTTGTGGGGAGGTTACACTATTTTATTTTGTGGGGAGGTTACACTATTTTATTTTGTGGGGAGGTTACACTATTTTATTTTGTGGGGAGGTTACACTATTTTATTTTGTGGGGAGGTTACAATAGGCAGAAATTCCGAAATCAGATACTTTATTATAAGGCGTACCCAGGAGCAGATATAGACTCAGATCAGAATGTAGTAGTGCTGAAGAGTAGACTAAAGTTTAAGAGATTAATCAGGAAGAAAACATACGTAAAGAAGTGAGATACAGAAGTACTAAGGAATGACGTGATACGCTTGAAGTTCTATAAGGCTACAGATAGAGCAATAAGGAATAGCTCAGTAGGCAGTGGAGTTGAAGAGAAATGTACATTTGTAGAAGATGCAATCACAGATGTTGGAAAGAAAAACATAGGTACAAAGAAGGTAACTGCGAAGAAACCATGGGTACCAGAAGAAGTGCTTCAGTTGATCGATGAAAAAAGAAAGTACAAAAACGTTCAGAGAAATTCAGGAATACAGATATACAAATCGCTGAGGAAAAAATAGGAAGTGCAGGGAAGCTATGACGAAATGGCTGCACGAAAAATCTAAAGAAATCTGAAAAGGAATGACACCCGGAAGGAATGACTCAGCATAGAGCAAAGTCAAAACAACATTCGGTGAAATTAAAAATGCAAAGGTGATAACATTAACAATGCAACGGGAATTCCACTGTTAAATGCAGAGGAGAGAGAGGATCGGTGGAAAGGGTACACTGAAGGGCTTTACTATGAGGAAGATTTGTCTAATTTGAAAGAAGATGAAACTGAAGGGGTAGGTAACACTCCTTCAGAATTTCTAAAATGATTGGAGGAAGTGACAACAAAATGCGTGAGTCTGGCGACGTACCATCTGACATTAGGAAAAATATCATCCACACAATTCCGAAGACCGCAAGAGCTGACAAGTGCGAGAATTATCGCACAATCAGCTTAACAGCTCATGCATCAAAGTTACTTACAAGAGTAATACACAAAAGAAGCGAAAATAAAATTTGGAATGTGTAACATGACTATCAGTTTGGCTTTAGGAAAGGTAAAGGCACCTACCTGAGAGACAATTCTGATGGTGCGTGGTGCGACTGATAATGGAAGCAATACTAAAGAAAAATTAAGACATGTTAATATGATTTGTAGACCTGGAAATTCGTTCGATAATGTAAAATGATACAAGACATTGGTAATTCTGATAAAAATAGGGGTAAGCAATAAGGAGAGACGGGTAATATACAATATGTACAGGAGCCAAGAGGGAATAGTAAGAGAGGACGACCAAGAACGAAGTGCTCGGATTAAAAAGGTTGTAAGACAGTGATGCAGTCTTTCGCCCCTACTGTTCAATCTGTACTTCGAAGAAGGAGTGATGGAAATAAAAGAAAGGTTCCGGGCTGGAATTAAAATTCAAGGTGAAAGAATATCAATCATACGATTCGATGATGACAACGCTATCCTGAGTGAAAGTGAAGAAGAATTACAGGATGTGCTGAAAGGATTGAACAATCTAATGAGTACAGAATATGAATTGACAGTAAATCGAACAGTAATGACAAGCAGTACAAATGAGAACAGCGAGAAACTTAACACCAGAACTGATGGTCACGAAGTAGATGAACTTCAGGAATTCTGCTACGTAGGCAGTAAAATAAGCAATGACGGACAGAGCAAGGACATGAAAAGCAGACTAGCACTGGGATAAAGGGCATTCCTGGCCGAGAGAAGGGCTGGTATCAAACATAGGCCTTAATTTGAGGAAGAACCTTCTTAAAATGTACCTCTAGAGTACAGCATTGTAGGAAATACTGGAACAGGAAATAATCGAAGCATTTGAGATGTGGTGCTGCAGGCGAAGTTGAAAATTAGGTGGACTGATAAGATAAGGACTGAAGTAGTTCTCTGCAGAATCGGAGAGGAAAGGAATATGTGAAAACCCTTGCAAAGAGAGGGGACAGGCTGATGGGTAACCTCTGAACACATCAGGGAATGATTGCATGGTACTAGAGAGAACTGTAGAGGGAGAGAACTGAAGAGGAAGACAGAGGTTGGAACACATCCAGCAAATAACTGAGGGAGCGGGTGGAACTGCTACTCTGAGAGGAAGAGGTTGGCATAGGAGAGGAATTCGTGGCGGCACGCATCAAAGCAGTCAGAAGACAGATCACATTAAAAGAAAGATGTCTATGATCTGAGTGTTCATAAGATTTTCTTCGTGTTAAATACTCCTTGCTCCTTTGAACTCAGCTATACGTGATGCTTATATCTCGGAGCTATGTTAAAAAATTATTAAAAACTGCTTGAAGTATAGATGTATTTCATTACAAAAGATTAAGGAATGCGGTTTCTTGATGTTGCGTAATTAGTTATTTTATCAGGAAGCGTTCGAGATCAGTACTTCTTGCGAATAAGTAATCTGTTTCGACATAACCATTAAACTTTTTTCCTGTCTTTACTGAGTGCAGTGCCTGCATTCAAATTTTATCTCAAGGAAAACAATATGTATGAAGCTTAGGTGAGTGCTCTGGGATGTGTCATCTTGACAATGTGACTTGTACGTCGCTGACGATATAAGTTCACACCAGTTGTTGAAGACAAGACCGTGAACAACAACAACTCTGACAGTGTACTAATAATGACCCTACATTTATTTCAATTTTATCATGATTTTATACTATGTGACGCTGCCAATTGTGGCTATAAATTTTATTTGTCTCTGTTAGTAACTGCATAGGGAACGATCAATCTGATGGTAGCCGTAACGATTGAAGCGGGTGCCTGAATAAAACAAATATTAGTGAACATAGAATGTGTTGGTTTTCATACAAGCACACGCACGCACGCACACACACACACACACACACACATATATATATATATATATATATATATATATATATATATATATATATATATATATATATATATATATATATATATATATAACGTTATATGAACATGCCTGGATAACCGTGCGCGTTAGGAGACCCTTGAGATCAGGGGAGGCACGACAGACCCAGGTAGAATACTCCCGACGGATTAACGACGAGGGTGTTGCCGGCCAGCCTGGATGTGGCTTTTAGGCGGTTTTCGAAGTCAGTCTAGACGACTACCGGGCTGGTACCCTCGTCCCGCCGCATATAAGCGATTCGGAAATATTTAGAACAGGTCGTCATCCAGATAACACTACACGTAGGTAGATAGGGGTCACAAATTCCGTCCCTGAAAGTGGTGATAGGCAGGGAGGGAGGGAAGGCACTGGATGACACTAAGGAAAAGGAGTATCAAACGTTACGACGAGCTTGATTTAATGGTTCAAATGGCTCTGAGCACTATGGGACTTAACATCTGTGGTCATCAGTCCCCTAGAACTTAGAACTACTTAAACCTAACTAACCTAAGGACATCACACACATCCATGCCCGAGGCAGGATTCGAACCTGCGACCGTAGCAGTCCCGCTGTTCCGGACTGAGCGCCTGAACCGCTAGACCACCGCGGCCGGCTAGCTTGATTTAAGACTGCCTGAAATTAGCACTACACTGTGTCTAATTTCTGGGCATCCGACATAATGATCCACGTAACATTTGACAACGAGGCTGAATATATCTAAACAGGCATGTGAATAAATGAATCAAAAAGAATGTTCAGTCGTTGGGGAAGGATTATTCATTATCTCAGTAAACTACTTCGCCGACGAGCCCTCACTAACAGCATCAGCACGAATAAATCCTTGCTGATATTAGATTCCGTTAATTTCAGTGTATGTTGTGTCTGTATAATAAAGGTGAGGACGACCTATTTATCACTTCAACGCAGATGGACGCCACGCACGAACTCTTATGGGAATCGGCGAAGTGCCGCGAGTAAAATGGTTAAACGGCAAAGGGCGCTACATCAGTTGCGTGTGAGTCTAAGTCGAGAATTTGGGTCTGATGGGAGGTGTGCTAAGGTAGTCCATGCAGTTGCGATGACCAATTTGTCCAGAAGGCGCAGTGGTCAGCGCATCTGCCTAGTAAGCAGGAGACCCGAATTCGAATCCCAGTTCAGCATAAATTTTCAAATGTTTCCATTAATTTAAATCAATGTCCACTAGCAGCTAATGTCAGCCATTTCTTTGTGTCTTTGCTTCGCGCATTGTTCAAGATCGAATGCATGCCAGAAATCGTTGCAGTGGCAATTTCTGCTTCAAATAAATGGGTCGCCATCCAGTACATGTTGACTGTGACGTAGGTACGAAACGAGCTTTCCTGTAGGAAGTGGCAGCCTCAATGCAGTTGAACTGTAATTATGGGTGGCACACGACAGATCAGTCAGACTATAGCATTTCTAGTGGTAACAAGCGTTAATTGACAATTTTTCGTAATATTCACTGTTCCTGACTAATTATTAACACATTATTAACACATGTCCATGGTCATTGGTTGAACAGCTTACAGTTAGTTCTTGTTGTTGTAAGTTTGACTTAGTCACACCAAAAGGCTTTGTTTTCAGTACATACAGTACATCACACCACTACAATTTCTCAACAAAGGCCTACAGTATGGCTAACGCTGCACGGGCGAAAGCGACAGTGTTTACGTTCCAGCGAGTGACATGGCCTGAAAGAAGCGCACGAAGGAAACTTTCGGAAATAGCACAAAGTCATTATCTCTTAGTGAGTACAGTGTATTTCAGGAAAATGTATGTATACTCGAGGGAAGCGGAAAAAGATTGGGTATATCTGAGTTCATAGAATAAAACAAGATGCATGTAAGTTATCTAAATTTTTGATAGTTACTCAAAACAATCGCCACCAGCGCCCTGCCATTTCCAATCACGGCCAGCTGCAGCCTAAGCAGCGCTTGTCCAACTACAGATTGCGACTACTGCGGATGTGTTTGTTAAGAGCGCTGAGTAAGCCATACTGTGCAAGGGAACTCTCACGGGCAAATTTTCTGGCGTGTTTCCTTTGAGAATGTAAAATATTCCAGCACTAAAACCAACGGAGTATGACTCCCGTAACATGTCAGAGAGAGAGGGTGGAGGAAGGGGGGAGGGAGAAAGAATTTTTTTTTCTCATGAGTAAAAAAAATTCTTTCTCCCTCACTCCCTCTTTCTCTCTCTCCCCAGTCCCGAACACACACACACACACACACACACACACACACACACACACACACACGCACCAAATACACTTCAGACTCGCGTGCCTCACTCAGCGAAAAGCGCAACGAAACAAATGAATACTACACAAACACAACAACACGTAATGGCGGCGAAAAAATATGCCTATGTTTTGAAAAACGGAGAAAGTGCAGTGTCACGCGACCATAGTTCACGAAATCTGCCTGTTGACTTCGACAACATCAGGAAGCACCACAATATCAGTGCCGTAAGTTGCACACGATAAACGTGATATATATACTCATTATCGTTTGTAAATGCATAATAAACAGCAAAATAAAAATTATGTTTTGCTGGTCGCAGATGAGAAGTTATAGAATGTGTATCAGAATAGCTATCAATATAAATGTCCAATAGTATCATGTAAGGTACGTAAACTAATGCACACATCCACTCTTTTTACCAATTAGCTATAATTAGAACTTTGACATTATAAACAACACACAGTGCATCTGGTTGTTAATAAATATCTCTACTATGAACTATGAACAAATGATCTATAATATTGTACAACAATTATTCATTGACAACTGTAAATATTATGTACCAAAAGTTTCGCTAAATGTTAATATGTAACAACAATTTTTGCTGTCAGGAAATAAAAAAATAACCCGGTAAAAATGGCACGAAACATGCTGAAACATGTCTGGGTGAAACAAATCAGAAAAAAAAGGTGTCTTGCATAAGGCAGAATTCCTCTTTCCATGCCGGCCGCGGTGGTGTCGCGGTTCTAGGCGCGCAGTCCGGAACCGTACGACTGCTACGGGCGCAGGTTCGAATCCTGCCTCGGGCATGGATGTGTGTGATGTCCTTAGGTTAGTTAGATTTAAGTAGTTCTAAGTTCTAGGGGACTAATGACCACAGCAGATGAGTCCCATAGAGCTCAGAGCCATTTGAACCTCTTTCCATTTCGTAATAAGCACGGACATAACAAGAAGATCTGCATCACCACACGATGATCATTCATCATCACCATTACCATCATGACAATAGCATCATGCATAGACCAATGCTGGCCTGTTCCGCTTCAGAACTGTTTCTGGACACTGTGGTTTAAGACTATTAGCTCTTAAGATAATGTCAATTAGAAGTGCTATACTCTCCTAAGTACAGATATTGGTATGAATTAGCTATAAATAGAACTTTGACATAATGTTATAAACAACACATGGTGCATCAGAACGTTAATAAATATATGAACTGTGAAATTGCATTTTATTATACTGACTTTTATTTGAACGATTCGCTTCCTAGACCTGAGTCTGTATAAGTCGGCAAAGTTCAGAAGGCTTCGGCCGGTAGTCATCTGTTTTTAGCTGCAATCAACAGTTCTGCAAGAAACAGTTCTGAAGCGGAACAGGCCAGTATTAGTCTATGCATGATGCTATTTTCATGATGGTAATGGTGATGATGAATGATCATCGTGTGGTGATGCAGATCCTCTTGTTATGTCCCTGCTTGTTGCTAGCTGACAATACTGTGTGATGTAGTCACTGTTGTCTCCCATGTCATTTTGTTGTACTTCACTGTATTTAGTACTGTGCCCTTTCCTACCATAAGTGAACGTAATTGCTGAATCTTTATTAAGCAAGTGAACACGCAAAACAATTTCAGTTTCGTTTACGAATAACATTTAAGCACATTTTACTTTCGAGCTTGATCTGTTCCGAAAAGGAACGAAACGCAGTTTATGGTTTTACCGTTTCCCCGCGCAGCTTCTCACCTAGTAGCGGCATAGGCGTCCGAAGAAGTATTTACAGAGGGCGGGGGCAAAACTAGTAAAATTGATATAAATGAGTTGATTAATTTCGACACAGTCATGCCACAAGAACTAATTTTATAGGTGACACAAAAAACTTATAATGTCCTAGAAAATTTATGGTTATCCACTCACTCGTATCAAGAAAACCTCTGTACTCCAGACTGCAGAGGGGAGGGGGTCAAGTGCCGTTTCTCACCCCCTACCCCTTACGGGCGCCTGTTGGTGATCTATGTGGGTATCGGGCTTACCTTCTCCGCTTCCCTCTCCCATCTTTCTGTTATAGTTAACGCACTGTGGTTTACGTAGGATATATGTACCCCACATACTTAAGGGAGACTATTATATCATCTGACACTGTTTTCTAATTTTATCTTGCCGTTTTCGTTATAACGAAATTTGCAGTTGCATATACCAATCAGTTACATTAAATATTACGCGAACGTAGATATTGCGCGGCAGATGATTACGACACCAAAAGGTTCATTTCGCATACAAGTATAGAGGAATTTTCAATATGAGCCGTCGGCTTTGACGAGTGACACTGAAACCATGCGACAAACGCCGTAAATGTGGTGACTGCAATGTGACGTTATTGGCGATGTTTTTCAGATTGAGTAAACTGCAAATCACAGTGCCGCCACAAGCAGGTCTTTTTTTTTAACTATCGCATTCTTTGGCTTCGCCAATTTTCAACCAAACTATCATCTTCTAACCTAATCTAGATGTCGGGCAAACCTACAGATTAGTCTTCTATCACCAAACCCGGACAAAGCTCCATATCAGTCTGTCACCACAGCCTTTTTTTATCACGTTTATTGGCTTCGTCAACTCACAATCAGATTGTTACATCAGGTTGCCCTCCATGGTGTGGGTGCACCCAACGACTGTGGTTATATTGGGTTAGATAGATCAGCAATCAGTCGTGGTCATGGTTGAACTGTGTAAGCATTCACTTGACCACAGTTCCGCACTGCATTGATAATGACCTGACACAGGTCGAAATCTGATCTGCGTTGTGACTATAAATGTCATATTAAAGCAACTTAATTCCACGACTGATTGCTGCTCCATCTAACCCAAGATTGTTACATTCCATCCTAACCTATACCTCGGGCTAAGTTACAGATCAATCCGTCACAACAACCCGGATTTTTTGCTTCATATACGTTGGCTCCGCCAACTACCAACAAATGTACGCACGAAAAAGAGACATGACAACAGCGATTAACATTAAGTCACTGGCAACAGACGACGACTTGTATCGAACATTCCTCTCGATCTTCGTTGAGTTCGCAAACTCTCAACCAAACTGTCAGGACGGCCAGGGTGGCAGAGCGGTTCTAGGCGCTACAGTCTGGAACTGCGCGACCGCTAAGGTCGCAGGTTCGAATCCTGCCTCGGGCATGGGTGTTTGTAATGTCCTTAGGTTAGTTAGCTTTAAGTAGTTCTAAGTTCTAGGGGACTGATGCCCTCAGAAGTTAAGTCCCATAGTGCTCAGAGCCATTTGAACCAAACTGTCATTTTCTAACCTAATCTAGGCGTGGGCCACACTAAAGATCTGCCACACCGACCAAGGGGACGGCGGGCAAGCAAACAGTATCACAGTCCAGTCCAGTTATTCAAGGATGCTTAACATACCTGTAATCGGGAGGTGTCGGTGCTCAGTAGTAATCCTTCAATTGGACCGACACATCACCAGAGCTATGCACTCTGACAGCACAAGAAGTGGCGGGAATTTACGGCGTATTTCACAGAAATCCGATCAGAACAGTAATACGGCACACACTGCGCACATGTGAAGACGGATAGAATATGAAATTGGACCGCGAAACACTCGGCACCACTAAGCCCTCACGTACGCTGGCAAAACGACGGATGGCCAGAGCTGGGTGAGGTGGGACACAGGCAAAGCTGCATCGGCTTCTGCTCGAACTGGTTCACACAGAGGGCTGCCGTTGCATCAAGTTGCGCTCTGTGTGGCAAACACGGCTGGAGGCGTGCTCCGGAGCGCGGACCTGCAGCAACTGAGCCACCGCCAGAACCACGCTCCGTACCGCATGTTGTTGTCAAGGACGCCCGCTGCGCTATCCCCCCTGTCACTGGCGCAACCCAGCAGACCGGTCGCCGACATCGGCCGGCCGATTAACCAACCATGGCTGCATCTGAAGCTCGCCAGAAGTCGCTCTGTCTCTCTCTCGCTCTCTCTCTCTCTCTCTCTCTCTCTCTCTCTCTCTCTCTCTCTCTCTCTCTCTCTCTCCGTGTACAGTGCATTGGTTTTTTTTCTGCATTTTAATGCAAAAGGGCCTTCCGTCGGGTAGACCGCTCGCCTGGAGCAAGTTTTTTGAGTTGACACCACTTCGGCGACCTGCGCCTCAACGAGGATGAGAGATGATGAGGACAACACTCACTTGTAACAAACAAGTCACAAACTTTACGATCTCATGGTTTCTGCATGATCGTACTGCACCACTAAGTGGACTACGCATGGCAGTATAGACTAACCGTCTTGCGTCCATGTCTGCACACTTAAACACCTGACCTGCTGCTCAGGGAAAAACAATCACTAATGGCCTGCTCTTGGCGCGTGTACTTGGAGGTACAAACTAACCTAAAAACACGTGACTTGTAATAGCTACAATTATTATTTTGCAAATGATGTAAATGCTGAGTAACGTTGTTTAGTACACCGTCCTCAGTCACCAATAGAAATATCTACACTGCCAGACTTACGCTCATCGTTCCGGTGTGAAATAATCATGTTGTCAACAACAAATTTTCGTATTAATCAGCCGAGCGTATATTTACAGTGGAAGAGAATACGCTTCGGCATTGGTCGCTTACTTGGGTTGCATTTATCGCAATCTCTCGTGCAGCTCGAAGTACCAAACGACTCGTAAAAACTGCATGTAATTCCAAAATGTGTAAGTAGGCTGTTTAGGTTTTTATGTTGGTAACGTCACCTAGCGCTCTGTATGAAAATCACTGGCTGTGCTGTGTGCAGTCTGTGGCTGGTTGGCTTTGTTGGAATATTAGCCATTGTAGTGTTGGGCAGTTGGATGTGAACAGCGCGTAGCGTTGCACAGTTGTAGGTGCTCCTCCAGCAGTGGTGGATGTGGGGAGTGAGATGGCGGAGTTTTGAGAGCGGATGAGCTGGATGTGTGTCCATCAGAGAGAGTAAATTTGTAATTAAGGTAAATACATTGTTTGTTCTCTATCAAAATCTTTTACTTGCTAACTATGCCTGTCAGTAATTAGTGCCTTCAGTAGTTAGAATCTTTTATTTAGCTGGCAGCATTGGAGCTCGCTGTATTGCAGCAGTTCGAGTAACGAAGATTTTTGTGAGGTAAGTGATTCATGAAAGCTATAGGTTATTGTTAGTCAGGGCCATTCTTTTGTAGGGATTATTGAAAGTCAGACTGCGTTGCGCTAAAAATATTGTGTGTCAGTTTAGTGATGATCAGAATAAGTAAAGAGAGAAATGTTGGAGTACTTTCAGTTTTGGTCAGCTCTTTCAAAATCAAATAACGTAAGGGGTTTACTAGCACAGTAATTTATTAATTTCTCTAAGGGGGCGTTTCAAATGAAAGAAATTACAGACCGGTGACCGCAACATCGATTTGCCGAAGAATTCTTGAGCATATTCTGAGTTCGAATATAGTAAATTTCCTCGAGACAGAAAAGCTACTGTCCACATATCAGCATGGATTTAGAAAGCATCGCTCGTGCGAAACTCATCTTGCGTACCATGGATGAAGGCCAAAAGGCAGATTCCATATGCCTAGATTTGCAGCAAATGATTGACATATTGTCCCACTGCAGACTCTTAAAGAACGTTCGATGATACGAAATAGGTTCCCAGATATGTGAAAGGCCCGAACATTTCTTAAGTAATAGAAACCAATATGTTGTCCTGCACGGTCAGTGTTCACTACAGACAAGGGATAAGTCAGGAGTGACCCAGCGAATCATGATAGGACCGCTATTGTTCTCTGTGTACATAAATGATCTAACGGTTATGGTTACCAGCAATCTGCAACTGTTTCGCTGATGCGGCTTTCATGTTCAGGGAAGTGTCGTCGTTGAGTGACTGTAGGACGACATGGGATGATTTAGAATTCCTATTTGGTGGAATTACCAGTTAAGTCCGACTGTAGAAAAAATTTAAGTTAATTCAGGTGAATATGAAAAAAACCGTAATCTTGGGATACAATATAAATGGCGTGCTGCATGACACAGTCACGTTGGTTACATCTCTAGGCGTAATCTTGCAAACTGAATTGAAATGGATGAAGCACAAAATTTCGGTGGTACTGATGATGAATGGTCGACTTCACTTTATTGAGAGGACTGTAGCAAACTGGAGGTCACCTACATAGGAGGCCGCGAACAGAACACTAGTAGCCGAGCGGTCTGAGGCGCTGCAGTCATGGACAGCGCCGCTGGTCCCGGCGGAGGTTCGAGTCCTCCCTTGGGCATGGGTGTGTGTGTTTGTCCTTACGACAATTTAGGTTAAGTAGTGTATAAGCTTAGGGACTGATGACCTTAGCAGTTAAAGTCCCATAAGATTTCACACACATTTGAACATAACACTAGTACGACCCATGCTTCAGTACTGCTCGAGTCTTAAGGACCGCACCAGGTCGAACTGTAGGAAGACATCACAGCAATAGAGAGACGTGTTGCCAGATCTCTTAGCGGTAGACTCGACCAACACGCTTTACGGAGATGCTTTTTGAACTCAAATGCAAATTCTCGGTGGGAAGACGACGTTCATTTCGTGACAATATAGAGAACCGGAAGTTACGGCTGATTGCAGAACGATTTCACTGCTGTCAACATACATCTCGCGTAGAACAACGAAGACAGAGAGATTAGGGATTGTACGAAGAAAAAAGTTTCGACATTGACACTGACAGGGAGAGGGGGGCGGGCGAACGTGTCGTCCTCTGCTAATGTCGACAGTCAAATTATTTTCGCCAGCTCACTCAAATCACAGTAGTGTGGATTTTTGAGCTTTTGTAGTTTCTTAGTCGTTAACATTTTGTTTTGTTTTCGTGCCACATTGCAAATGTAAGATGACTATTTCGATATTCTTTCCATGAATGTTCCTCAACGAGAGGCTAGAAATCTGAAACCGAAACATGATTTAGGTTTTACAACGCCTAGACAGAAAAAGGTCTACACTGTGCACATAAGAAAATAAATTCATGAAGCAATCTTTATTAGGAACAAGAAGCATCAGCTCTATTGAAGTAAAAAATATAGTTGATTTCTTGGTACTTAGGAAGAGAAAGAGGCACAACGGACAGAGCATAGAGGCTTTATGTATTGCCCCACAAACGTTTTCGACGAATTGCATGTGTATATTTTGCTAGCATACAAATATCCGTGTTTTTCCTATTGGAGAGAAAGTCCACCTTATGCAAGACAATGTTTGGTTACTTTTGTTTTACTTAAAGTTTTTGTTTTACTTAAAGTCCCATAGTGCTCAGAGCCATTTGAACTTAAAGTGTTGCCATACTTTATACGCTATCGTCAATGGATTTTTACTTTTCTCCTTTCTGAAAATTGTTATTATCATATATTAACATCTTGTGGAAGTTATATGAGTTTCTGGTTTGAAGCTATTAACATGTACAAAGGAGAATACTTAGACATCAAACTTTACCTTACATCACATTAAAAGTTTTCTTCGTAGGCATGTTACGTTACCGTAGTTTGCAAATATAATTAAAGACACTTATCACCGATTTAAGGCATTACAATTTTCACACTTACGCTGTGCTGAAAAAATTAAGTCTAGGACACTAATTCGGACATAAAACGGTTATACATTTGTTCCCAGATCTCACATGAAGCTATCAGTTATGTATGATGATTGTTATGTAACTAACATGTTTTTTGCATATTGTCACCTGCAAACAACGAAACGTTTTCCAGTTTTCTGTCTTTCGTCCATTTCACACTGAAAATCGTTATATTATACAGCGTTATTTAGAGTTTTGCTTATTATTTTTTTCATCCTGTGGCCTTGCTTCCCCTTCTTTATGACGTGTGTGTGTGTGTGTGTGTGTGTGTGTGTGTGTGTGTCTAAACACGTACGTCTTTTGCTATTGTTGTTTTCACCTATTTCACACGAATTTCATGTGTCTTATCAGCAAAACCCAAGGTTTCAACCGCCATGTTGTAATTATGTGACGTCCATTTGTTTCATTTTTGTGCTTGTCTGCAACGACTGCATATTTGCTTGTAAGCGAGAGGGGAAGTTAATACAAAGGTCGAGATATTGTAATGATTAAATATTTTGCTCACTAAACATGTACTCATCATTCGTTAGGTATTCATGGCAGATCACTCATTAGTACACTTCGCCCATTTCGATTCCGCTACGAATCGCCTAAAATTGTCAGCTCTTATACGTGAGTCACGGGTTTCTCGCTGCCCGAGCAGCTCCGAAGGCCACGTGCTTGATGTACGTGCCGACCAGTACGCATCGTACGCAAATGGACTGGTTTACTCACACGGAGGGTCTCGCATCCTCACCTGTGAACATTCCAGCCATGTAAGGAATGGTCGTACCTCCTGTCAACAAGGTATGCAACACGACAGATGATGAAAGATCACTCTCGAAAAAATAAAGGCTGATTTCCGAATGTAGGTGGAGACGACTGAAGGGAACTTCATTTCCCTACTGCACCCACTTGCACAGCTATAGTATGCTTTAGACCTGTATTAATAAAGGTAGTGAAATTTTGATGGTAGTGACAGAAAACTTTGATTTTGTCCTGCATAAATTATGACGCTATAGTTCTTAAATTAATTGCTTGATGCATGTCCTCTTTAATATTTCTCAAATTTTCAGACATATGCTTTTCAAATGACATATCTCTGAACTGCGGTTCTAGTATGTTTTGCTAAAGCAGACTTGCACACACGGGGCTTTCCGGCTAGAGGGAGCCAGCTTAGTACACGGACGGCGAACAGGCAGGGCAGTCGCGTGTTGTTGTTGTCAGTCTTCTCAGCGTAAACAAACCTATTGGCGGTGACAGCTAATGCTGTGAATATGGATTCAGCTGAGAAGAGACCGAATTCGAGTGCAAAATGCGTGCAGCACGAATCCCAATGGAAATTCTAGAGACTTTTTGTGCATACCGGAGAACGTGCCACGTCTTTACTATGTGGGCATTCTGTTAAGCGAAACTACAATTCCAAACACTAAGACGTATATAACAGTGTTCATGGAGACGAGCGTCTGCAGTCAACTGCAGAGTTAAATTACCCCTTCGGCAGTGAGGTACGCTGAGTTATCTTAATTAATCTTCCATTAACTATTAATATTATTCAAATATATTGCAATTGGATTTATAGGACAATTTTATTTCTACGCATTCGAAGCTACAAATAAAGGTGCAATGAGGGCGAGCTTTAGAATTGCACACTTAATTGCTCGGGAGGTTTCGACCATTCTCCACTGGGCCGTTTGCGAAAGAATATCTCGACAGTGCTAGTGAATCCGTATGCCACCTAAGGACAACAAAATTTCGTGCACTTTGACTGTCTCGACGCACAGCTGTACGCCGTGTGGAAGACATTAGTGTAGATGGTGAACGGCAGCTAACGGTGAGAGAACAACGATTCTTTGCATATTATCTGTTTCTTGATGTAAATGTAAATGTGGTGTGTCTAGGGCCTCCCGACGGGTTGACCGTTCACCGGGTGGAAGTTGTTCGATTTGACATTCTGTCACGCTGACCACCTCTTTTTTTTATCATTATGTTTGGTCGTTGCGGACGTCACATGACATCCGTTCAAGTGCGTTGTTGATGCTTTCACTCTTTTTTTTATTACAGAGGCCAACCAGCTCTCTGACAGAACATGTTGAGCTACCGTGCCGGCAGTACCAACGTTACTGACACAGCACAATTGGTTATATTCGTCCGAGGGGCCGGTGTAGATTTAAATGTTACAGAAGAGCTTCTTAATTTAGTTCCCATGAGAGACACATGTACCGGCGAATATGTATTTAGTGCTGTTCAGCATGCTGTTACGAAACTTCGAATAAGCTTGTTTCAGTCGCCACTAATGGCACCCCAAGTATGGCTGCCTCTAACGTGGGATCTATGGGACGTCTAATAACTAAGCTGAACCCAGGACCGCAGTTTCACTCAGTGTATAGTGTAATTCATCAAGAGGCACTTTGTGCAAACACTGTACAATTTGACAGGGTTATGAACGTCGTTATTAGGTCTGTAAATTTTGTACGCTCTGCAGACTTTAAACATAGACAGTTTCGAGAGTTAATGGATTCACTAGTATATGACTACAGTGATACACACTATTTTTGTCAGCTAAGGTAACTGAGTAGGGGTAAACACCTTGAACATTCCTCCTTTTGCTTGAATTGTTTAATATTTTTACGGATGTGAAAGAAAGGTCGGTTCCTGAGCAAATGGCTCTGAGCACTATGGGACTTAACAGCTGAGGTCATCAGTCGCTTCCTGAGCATTCTGACACTCAGTGGGTTGTTAACGTTGCATCTGTTACCGACATAACGAGTCATTTCATTAGTCTCAATGATTCGTTGCAGGAAAAAGGTTAATTAATTGTATCTCTGTTTTTAAAATTAGCGCTATGCAAATGAAATTGGAGATATGAAGAAGTCAATTCCAGGACCGCAATTTCACCCACTTTCCCAACGTGCCGCGGTTCGCAGTTTACATTAATAATGACCTTACTGCGTCAATTGTTCAGTCTCTTGATAATTTGGATGCAGCATTCGGGAAACGATTCGAAGATTGAGCCAGATTTTCATATGTCACTATGCTCAGTAGATGTCAGAACTGTCTCCGCAGAGGTGCAGTTAGAATTGATAGATCTGCAAAGTGACAGTTTCATAAGGGAGAATTGTAGAATAGCGAATGACATCATGCAGTTCTATTATTGCGTTCCACGGGACAGATTTCCCCAATTACATGTGAAAGCAGCAGCTATAGTGTGCATGTTTGGTTCTGCTTATTTATGTGAACAATTTTTCTCGGTGTAAAAGCTTTGCAAATTGAAACATAGATCGCAAATGAGAGATAGGCATCTGAGGACCGTTCGTCTATTGAACACCATAATTAGTATTCGTCCGGGCACTTCCTGGCTTGCAGTAAACGTGAGAAATATGGATCTTAAGATATATAAATGTAAGACAACAGTGTCTGAAGTTTTGTATGTGATTTAATTACAATGGGGTGCAATTAGGCATGCGTATTAAAATATATAAATAGGCAGAACACGGCGCTGCGTTCGGCAACGCCTATGTAAGACAACAAGTGTCTGCTGTAGTTGTGAGATAGGTTAGTGCTGCTGCAGTTGCAGGTTATCAAGTTTTAAGTGAGTTTGAAAGTGGTGTTAGAGTCGGCCTAAGGGCGATGGTACACAGCATCTCTGAAGTGGCGATGAAGTGGGGATTTTTCACGTACGACCACGTCACGTGTGTACCGTGAATATCAGGAATCCGGTGAAACATCAAATCTCTGACACCGCTGCGGCCGAAAAAAGATATTTGCAAATAATCAACATTAAAACGATACCAATCGTTCCTTTACAGGACCACCAAATCTTAAACGGGAATACATTCATCTTTAGTTAGCGAGTGGGTTAGTCTTTTCCACAGTTAGTTTTTTACATTGTTGACTCTGTGAGTTAATGAGTTCACTCGTTAGTAAGTAGGATATTTGGTTAGGTAATGAGCTAGTCAGATGATTTGTTTGATAATTAAAAGAGGTGTGGCCTGACCACGAAACAAACAAAACTTACCCGAATCTGCGGAAGTAAGAGTGATTTCAGGTGTGCCGCAGGGGAGTGTCGTAGGACCGTTGCTATTCACAATATACATAAATGACCTCGTGGATAACATCGGAAATTCACTGAGGCTTTTTGCGGACGATGATGTGGTATATCGAGAGGTTGTGACAATGGAAAGTTGTACTGAAATGCAGGAGGATCTGCAACGAATTGACGCATGGGGCAGGGAATGGCAATTAAATCTGAATATAGACAAGTGTAATGTGCTGCGAAAACATAGAAAGAAAGATCCTTTATCATTTAGCTACAATATAGCAGGTCAGCAACTAGAAGCAGTTAATTCCATAAATTATCTGGGAGTAGGCATTAGGAGTGATTTAAAATGGAATGGTCATATAAGTTGATAGTCGGTGAAGCAGATGCCAGAATAAGATTCATTGGAAGAATCGTAAGGAAATGCAATCCGAAAACAAACGAAGTAGGTTACAGTACACTTGTTCGCCCACTGCTTGAATATTTCTCACCAGTTTGGGATCCGTACCAAATAGAGTTGATAGACAAGATAGAGAAGATCCAACGGAGAGCAGCGCGCTTCGTTACAGGATCATTTAGTAATCGCTAAAGGTTTACGGAGATGGTAGATAAACTCCAATGGAAGACTTTGCAGGAGAGACGCTCAGTAGCTCGGTACGGGCTTTTGCTGAAGTTTCGAGAACATACCTTCCCCGAGGAGTCAAACAGTATATTGCTCCCTCCTACGTATATCTCGCGAAGAGACCATGAGTATAAAATCAGAGTGATTAGAGCCCACACAGAAGCATACCGACAATCCTTCTTTCCACGAACAATACGAGACTGGAATAGAAGGGAGAACCGATAGAGGTACTCAAAGTACCCTCCGCCACAACTTTTAAGGTGGCTTGCGGAGTATGTATGTAAATGTAGATGTAGAAAAATTAATATTTGGGTCCAACATTTGTAAAACTGTGATTCCTCTCTCTCAAACCCCACCCTCTGGGGAGATAGGGAGAGTTTTAGCTATAGCGAATCGAAATTTACGAAGTACATAAGTATTTTTTATTTACCCGTAACCATTTTCCACTCAAAAATGAGAACATGGATATTCTTGAATTACAGTTTCCAACTACCAAGAATCAAAACAAATCTTTAAGACAAAATGTACTTAGTTTTTATGAGAATCTAATTCTGCGATTAAAAATGCGGTTTCCCATTTCAAATTTTCAAGTTGCCTCCAGCCCCACCCCCAGGGGTGGCTAATTTTGGCACCAGCAGATGTCCCCCTCGAAAATAATCAACTTTGGATTCGTGAAACTTATTTTTCGGGTTATTATGGTTTGTCAACTTAAAGTTTACACTCTGTATATTGCAAGTAATAAAATAGTATTACGGTACATTTAACCTGCTGCCGATGAATATTTATCACCGCAGAGTTGTATTTTATGTCCAGAACGTGCTTAACCCAAAGTAATCAATAACGGCACACACACACACACACACACACACACACACACACACACACACACACGCCCGAGAGAGGGTTCAGACCTGCAGCCGCAGCAGGCCCGCGTAACGTTCCATCGTGTGGCTGCGTCCGGCCACTCTCCCTCCCGCTTTTTCCCGCTACGCTGTGACGTATGTGAGCTGGTGAGCTGACCGCAGTTACGTCACGCGTGCCAGGCTGCACCGGCTACACCAAACGGGCGCCCGGCTGACCACCTCTGTGCCAAGGCTATATACTGTACTAAGCCCTGATGTAACAATTTGTTATCATTTTAGTTATTTCACTTGGGCTATCCAGGACCACATTAAGCCCTGTTAAATTTCACAAAGGACATGCCTTCCTTCCATCCCCAGATCCAGATTCCCTATAATTTCTTGTAAGTTGGTCCTGCTTGCATTTCTCCGTCCAAGGAGAACAATGCTACACTCTCGGTGTGGCTCGTTCGTCACTATCTTCTTATGGAAGATATCCCTGACGCAGGCGTCTTTATGTTTCATTCGTTTCTAAACTATGGCAATGTGGTTTTGAAGGGTTTGAATATAAAAAAAAGAGCTTCTTCGTCAACCATTACCGTCCATTCGTTTGAGACCGTAAAATCGCACACGTCTTTTCTGGAATGTGTTTGTATTTTTTTCTATTTTGCCTAGACTTCCTTTCTAGATTTTTTTGTGGATGCCATTCTTGTAATTGGATCCCACGACTGTGTTACTGACTCCGCGCTCTATTTTCTCCAGTTCTTCGCGGAGGCCATTACTTCCAGTTTCTGGGACAGGGACTCGCCTTCAAACATAACTACTACCTTCAAATCCCTTTCATACTCATGTATCTTAATGTTTTTTGAAAGGCATTTTTTGTTTTAAATATCACTTTAAGAAAAAAAAAACGACGGAATAATAACATCAAAGATGCCCCCAAAACTCCGGACGAAATATGGAGACGTCAGCAGATCAGACAAATTAAAGTACTCGAGTGATATAATTATGAAAAACGAACTCTACTATGAAGCGCTTAAGGAACGAATACGTAAAACAGAAATAGCGTGCCAGAAGTGATAAGCACTATCGACGGGGATGTCAAATTGATTCCGCATTTTTAGATTTCCAGAAGGCTTTCGACACCGTTCCTCACAAGCGTCTTCTGATCAAATTGTGTGCCTATGGAATATCGCCTCAGTTGTGTGACTGGATTCATGATTTCCGGTGAGGAAGGTGAAAGTTTGTAGTAACTGACGTAAAGTCAGCGAGTAAAGCAGAAGTATTATCTGGCGTTCCCCAGGTGTTATAGGCCCTCTCCTTTTCCTAATACATCTAAACGACATAGGAGACAATCTGAACAGCCTTCTTAGATTCTTCGCAGGTGATGCAGTCCTTATCGTCTTACAAAGTCTTGAGTCTTGAGATGATCAAAACCAAATGCAAAATGATTTAGTCAAGATGTCTGTATTAAGCGAAAACTGGCAGTTGATACTAAATAAAAGTGCGAAGTCGTCCAAATGAGCACTAATTATAATCCTCTAAATTTCGGTTACACGACAAATCACAAAAATCTGAATCCCGTAAATTCAACAAAATACTTAAGGATTGAAATTACGTATCACTTATGTTGGAAGATCGCGTAGATAATGCTGTGGGGAAGGCAAACTAGAGACTGCGACTTATTGGCAAATCACTCAGAAAGTTCAGCAAGTCCACTGAAGAGAGTGCTTACACCACACTTGCCCGCCCTCTTCTGGAATACTACTTTGCGGTGTGGGATTCGCATCAGAGTGGAGTGATCGAGGATAAATGGCTCTGAGCACTATGGGACTTAACATCTGATTGGAAGGGTAGAGAAAAATCTGCCAGGCACGTAATTGTGAGTTGCAGAGTAATCTTGTGGATGTAGACGTATATGAACGTCGTGAACGATATACAGATAATTATTAGCCTATTATTATTATTACTACTCTTGTTGTTATTATTATGTTAAAACGTTTTAGGCATTATATTGTTGTTAAACATTTATTATCGCCACATACAGCATTTCTACATTTTATTATTATTGCTGTTATTAAAATCGTTGACTTCTGTAATAAGATAAAAGTGGAGCAGGTGGCAACCTAGATTTAGTGGAGGGAGAAGTGAGAGACAGTAATAAGCCGTGATTTCTCCCGCTCCTCACCGAAACTCCTACCTCGTCGTCCCGGAACTCCAGTCATGGATACACACATCATACTGTAGCTAAAGGCTGACCACCACGTTTTAGCTTCCAACAGTGCACTGAGCGAAGCCAGTGTGCTTCCTAGCATCGCTGTGGTAGTTGGTCAGTGGACGAAGCCCACCCCTCTCAAATAATGTGTGTTACGCTATACATGCTCTGTGTCCAAGTGAACGATTATCGTTGTTTGAATTGCACAATTGGTCTCAGTTCCGCAAATTATGCCTTCCCTCTAATCTTCAAAATTTAATAGTTTTTGTGGCTCCAGATTGGCTTGTATATTTTTCACTGACCAAAAGTACGAAACGAGTGTTTTAGAGTGATGAATGACACATACCTTGTCGCCATCCGATGGATGGGTTTCTGTATCGTACAGCGGGTACATAGATGGTTTCATTAGTAATGATATATCCGTAGTGAGGAAGGTCTTTGGTGTCCGGCTCGGGAGCGGTGCTCGCCGTCGAGAGCAGCGGAGATGCAGGTGTTTACCAGTGGCCTGGCGGAGCGGAGGAGAGAGAGGTAGAGAAAGAGAGAGAGAGAGAGAGAGAGAGAGAGAGAGAGAGAGAGCCACTGGGAAGTTAACAGTCGTGACAAAGATTTGTGTATCATGCTGCAGTGATACGTGTAGTTGGCCTTGCTTCCCAGCGATCGTGCTTGGCTGGTTCGTCGTTCCTGTCCCCATACAGAATTAAGAATCGCTGAGGCATTTTGTCGCTCGAAGGGAGCAAAATCTGACTTAGTACTGCCTTTCTGCTCACCGCTGGTGTTACATCATAGCGTAAGTCTGTTTTGAGGTCAGGTGCAGCACAGCCATATGCGTTGATCAGCTGAGGGTCATTACACTGACGTGACAAGAGTCATGGGATACTTCCTAATATCGTTTCGGACCTCTTTTCCCCAGCATTGGTCAGAACCTCGGCGTGGCATGGACTCAATAAGTTGTTGGAAGTCTCCCGCAGAAATTCTGAGCCAGTATTTTTTGAACGAGCTGACCTTTCGATTACCTCCCATTAATATTCGATGGATTTCATGTGGGGCGATCTAGGAGGTAAAATCATTCGCACTAGCTCTCCAGAATATTTTTAAAGCCAATCGCAAAAAATTGTGACAAAGTGACATGCCGCATTGTCATCCATGCAACTTTGACATGGCGCATTGTCATCTATTGTCGCTTGGGGACGTAAAGTTCATGACTGGCTGCAAATGGTCTCCAAATAGCCGAACGTAATCACTTTCAGTCAATGATCGGTTCGGTTGGACCAGAGGACCCATTCCTTCACACGTAAACACAGCCCACAAAATTATGGAGCAACCACCTGCTTGCGCTGCGCGTTGTTGACAATTGTGTCCATGGATTCGTGGGGTCTGCGCCACACTCGAAACTCACCATCAGCTCTTGCAACTGAACTTGTGACTCATCTGACCAGGCCACGGTTTTCCAGACCTTGAGAGTCCAACCGCTATGGGCACGAGCCCAGGAGAGGCGCTGCAGGCGATATCGTGCTGTTAGCAAAGGCGCTCGCGTCGTTCTAATGTCGTAGCCCCACATTTCGCCGGACTGTCCTAACGGATACGTTCGTCGTTCGTTCAAATGGTTCAAATGGCTCAGAGCACTATGGGACTTTACTTCTGAGGTCATCAGTCTCCTAGAACGCAGAATTACGTAAACCTAACTAACCTAAGGACATCACACACATCCATGCCCGAGGCAGGATTCGAACCTCCGACCGTAGCGGTCGCGCGGTTCCAGAATGTAGCACTTAGAACCGCTCGGCCACTCGGCCGGTCGTTCGTCGTTCGTATCACGTTGATTTATGAAGATATTTCACTCAGTGTTGCTTGCCTTTTAGCACTGACAATTCTACACACACGCCGCTACTCTCAGTGCGTTGTACGTGGTGAGAGGTAATGCGTGAAGTTTGGTGTTGTCGGCGCACTCTTGACTCTGTGAATTGTGGAATATTGAGTTCCTTAGCAATTTCAGAAATGGGATGTCTTATGCGTCTAGCTCCAACTACTACTCCGCGTTCAAAATCTCTTGATTCCCGTCGTGCGACCACAATCACCTCGCAAAACTTTACACAAAACTTGCTTGAATATAAATGGCAGCTCCGCCAATGTACTGCTGTTTCATACCTCGTGTAGTCCGCCCCGATAGCTGAGTGGTCAGCGCGGCAGATTGCGGTCCTACGAGCCCGGGTTCGATTCCCGGCTGGGTCGAGCATTTTCTCCACTCAGGGACTGGGTGTTGCGTTGTCTTCATCATCATTTCATCCCCATCCACCGCGCAGGTCGCTCAATGGGGCGTCGAATGTAATGAGACACGCACCAAGGCGGCCGGACCTGCCCGTACGGGGCCTCCCGGCCAATGACGCCAAACACTCATTTCCATTTCCATACCTCGTGTACGCGATATTTGCGCCATCTTCCCCAGGGAAGCGTCCTGGGACCTCTGCTGTTCCTGATCTATATAAATGACCTGGGTGACAATCTGAGCAGTTCTCTTAGACTGTTCGCAGATGATGCTGTAATTTACCGTCTAGTAAGGTCATCCGAAGACCAGTATCAGCTGCAAAGCGATTTAGAAAAGATTGCTGTATGGTTTGTCAGGTGGCAGTTGACGCTAAATAACGAAAAGTGTGAGATGATCCACATGAGTTCCAAAAGAAATCCGTTGGAATTCGATTACTCGATAAATAGTACAATTCTCAAGGCTGTCAATTCAACTAAGTACCTGGGTGTTAAAATTACGAACAACTTCAGTTGGAAGGACCACGTAGATAATATTGTCGGGAAGGCGAGCCAAAGGTTGAGTTTCATTGGCAGGACACTTAGCAGATGCAACAAGTCCACTAAAGAGACAGCTTACACTACACTCGTTCGTCCTCTGTTAGAATATTGCTGCGCGGTGTGGGATTCTTACCAGGTAGGATTGACGGAGGACATCGAAAGGGTGCAAAAAAGGGCAGCTCGTTTTGTATTATCACGTTATAGGGGAGAGAGTGTGGCAGATATGATACACGAGTTGGGATGGAAGTCATTAGAGCATAGACGTTTTTCGTCGCGGCGAGACCTTTTTACGAAATTTCAGTCACCAACTTTCTCTTCCGAATGCGAAAATATTTTGTTGAGCCCAACCTACATAGGTAGGAATGATCATCAAAATAAAATAAGAGAAATCAGAGCTCGAACAGAAAGGTTTAGGTGTTCGTTTTTTCCGCTCGCTGTTCGGGAGTGGAATAGTAGAGAGATAGTATGATTGTGGTTCGATGAACCCTCTGCCAAGCACTTAAATGTGAATTGCAGAGTAGTCATGTAGATGTAGATGTATGTATGCGTATCGGTAATATCACCTCATTATATTATACTTTAGCTAAACTAACTTTCGGCTTAAAACAGAGTGCAGCCTGTTGTGACCTGTGGTACTGCAGCGTATTTTTTTTTTTATTGACGGTTGTCATAAGTTGCAGGTGACGCTTATTCGAACTGCCCTAGAGATAATGACCAATCTACTGTAGTGGCTGGATGCGTTTCACGCTCCTGGCAACTATTAATCCTTATAGTTACTACTTAATGTGCCTGGGTATTAAAAGCCGTCGGTTACATCATACTGGAAAAAACGATCAATCTTGCTTACTATGCAGTCATTTGTGTGTACGTAAAGCAATTTAGAGTGAACGCTTCAATGCCGGCTTTATGATTCGGGCCATGAGATCCTTATGGCTCGAGTTAATCTGATAATCTGCATTACTGCTAGTATTAGTTTTGGTGCCACACAAGTAGGTCTTTGATGGCCTTAGCGTAATTGAGTGTTCCATGTGGTTCTATTTTTCGTACCAGTACGAGCCACTGGAGCCGTTCTGTTTTACTGTGCATGAGGGCTAATGAATAAACAAAATGAGGACCCATAGTCCGAGGAGCGTAGGGAACGATGCGGGAGTCCGGCACCGCCAACTAGGCAACGCCCTCTTCGAGGTGGTTTGTCATTGCCTTCCTCCGGCGGTAATGGGGTTGAATGATGATGATGATGATGATGATGATGATGATGATGATGATGATGATGAGTCAACAACACTCAGTCATCTCGAGGCAGGTCAAATCCCTGACCCCGCCGGGAATCGAACCCGGGACCCCGTGCGCGGGAAGCGAGAACGCTACCGCAACACCACGAGCTATGGACATGAGGGCTAAAAACTAGATAAAAAAAAGTTTTCTGAAATCTGTTAATTGTTGGCGTTATTTGCGACACAACATTTAAATGAGTTCTGCCAGTCTGCTCGGGACACATGTATAAATCTGAGTTGGTAATCTCGCTTTTTTTCTTTTTTTAAAATATAAATGTAATTCGAACTCTAAACCTGTGCAAATGCAATTCCGGAATTTGTGACCAATCGGACTTGGTAATTTTACAGTATTTCAAAACAGTGTTACCCTGACCTGATATAATAGAGCATTCCAGTTCAATCAAAAATATTAATTTTTAATAACTGAGCTGTCATGTACACCTATAGTTACTTAGTTTAGTGATGGTACTGTGTATTGATATTTTCTGTCTCCATACTGGTAATTGAAACAAAGTTTTTTTATGCATATAATGCTCAGCTTTGTCAGTGAATGTAGTTATGCGGATCCTTCTTGTGAAACACAGTGGCTGTGTACTGCGCCGTGAGGCCGCTCTTCAATTTTTTTTTACAATATTTTCGAGGTTGTTGCTTTACCTTGAGATTGGTTGAGGAATTAAGATTCCACGTTAACTCAGCTTTCTGTTATCACTGAACTTATATCCTTGAGACAATCTTTTTGTAAATTTTGATTTCTGTTCTAGACTGCCAAAGCATGGGAATCTACTGATTTCTTTGACATACTGTAATCTGTTAACATTTAACTTGACTGAAAGTGCTGATTGGTATTTGGCAAACTGTGCATTGTGAACATTGTGTTAACAGCAAAATAAATGTTTGTTGTTGCGTTGTTAATTGTTTGTTTCTACCAGCACCTTACCACTCCCCTTGCCCGCTGTCCTGCCAAATCAGTTTGACGAATGTCCGGAGAACATTACCTTCCATTATGTGTAGATCCAACAGTGAGGTACGGAGGAGATGGTGTTACGGTATGGGGACGTTTATCGTGGTTAATGTGTGGTCCCTTATTACGCTTTAAAGAACGCTCAGCGCGGAAGGATATCAACACATCTTACAGCGTTGTGTAGTGCTCGCAGCAGAGCCAGAGCTCAGAGACGATGGTTGTTTCTATCACCATGAAAATGCACCCTGCCATAAAGCAGCATGTGCGAGGCAACGTTTATGGACAATACCATTTCTGAAACAGACTACCCTGTCCAGAGTTACGGCCTGAACCAAATGAAATACACTCCTGGAAATTGAAATAAGAACACCGTGAATTCGTTGTCCCAGGAAGGGGAAACTTTATTGACACATTCCTGGGGTCAGATACATCACATGATCACACTGACAGAAGCACAGGCACATAGACACAGGCAACAGAGCATGCACAATGTCGGCACTAGTACAGTGTATATCCACCTTTCTCAGCAATGCAGGCTGCTATTCTCCCATGGAGACGATCGTAGAGATGCTGGATGTAGTCCTGTGGAACGGCTTGCCATGACATTTCCACCTGGCGCCTCAGTTGGACCAGCGTTCGTGCTGGACGTGCAGACCGCGTGAGACGACGCTTCATCCAGTCCCAAACATGCTCAATGGGGGACAGATCCGGAGATCTTGCTGGCCAGGA
Organism: Schistocerca gregaria; assembly: GCF_023897955.1. Classification (NCBI taxonomy): domain Eukaryota; kingdom Metazoa; phylum Arthropoda; class Insecta; order Orthoptera; family Acrididae; genus Schistocerca; species Schistocerca gregaria. The sequence goes on along the minus strand of NC_064921.1, from coordinate 128,082,542 downwards.
TAGTTGACTTACACCTTCTAGAGCACGTTGGGTGGTACGGGATACATGCGGACGTGCATTGTCCTGTTGGAACAGCAAGTTCCCTTGCCGGTCTAGGAATGGTAGAACGATGGGTTCGATGACGGTTTGGATGTACTGTGCACTATTCAGTGTCCCCTAGAAGATCACCACAGGTGTACGGCCAGTGTAAGAGATCGCTCCCCACACCATGATGCTGGATGTTGGCCCTGTGTGCCTCGGTCGTATGCAGTCCTGATTGTGGCGCTCACCTGCACGGCGCCAAACACGCATATGACCATCATTGGCACCAAGAGAGAAGCGACTCTCATCGCTGAAGACGACACGTCTACATTCGTCCCTCCATTCACGCCTGTCGCGACACCGCTGGAGGCGGGCTGCACGATGTTGGGGCGTGAGCGGAAGACGGCCTAACGGTGTGCGGGACCGTAGCCCAGCTTCATGGAGACGGTTGCGAATGGTCCTCGCCGATACCCCAGGAGCAACTGTGTCCGTAATTTGCTGGGAAGTGGCGGTGCGGTCCCCTACGGCACTGCGTAGGATCCTACGATCTTGGCGTGCATCCGTGCGTCGCTGCGGTCCGGTCCCAGGTCGACGGGCACGTGCACCTTCCGCCGACCACTGGCGACAACATCGATGTACTGTGGAGACCTCACGCCCCACGTGTTGAGCAATTCGGCGGTACGTCCACCCGGCCTCCCGCATGCCCACTATACGCCCTCGCTCAAAGTCCGTCAACTGCACATACGGTTCACGTCCACGCTGTCGCGGCATGCTACCAGTGTTAAAGACTGCGATGGAGCTCCGTATGCCACGGCAAACTGGCTGACACTGAGGGCGGCGGTGCACAAATGCTGCGCAGCTAGCGCCATTCGACGGCCAACACCGCGGTTCCTGGTGTGTTCGCTGTGCCGTGCGTGTGATCATTGCTTGTACAGCCCTCTCGCAGTGTCCGGAGCAAGTATGGTGGGTCTGACACACCGGTGTCAATGTGTTCTTTTTTCCATTTCCATGAGTGTACCTTTGGGATTAGTCAGCACGTCGAATTCGCTCCAGCCCCTAGCGTCCAACAATACTACATTGTCTAGTTTCGCATCTCGAGCATGAATGGGCTGCCATTCTACACAGACAAACAGACACCTCACTGAAAGTGTTCCCAGCAGAGTTCAAGCCATCATAAAGGCCAAGTGTAGAGACGCACCGTATTAATATCCACTAATATCGCCGGTATGCTTTTGGTCAGATAGTAATAGTGCGGTACAAATTCTCCTCAGTTACTGTCCGCAGCTCGTGGTCTAGTGGCTAGCCTTGCTGCCTCTGGATCACTGGGTCCCGGATTAGATCCCTGGCCGGCTTGGGGATTTTCTCTGCGAGGGGACTGGGTGTTTGTGTTGTCCTTATCATTTCATCATCACCACACTCGTGACAGTGGTTAGATTGGAATGTGAAAAAATTTAACTCTGTGAAAGTTTGGACTTTGCACCGGAGCTGATGACCGCGCAGTTGAGCGCCCTACAAACCATCATCCCCAGTTTCTTCTGCGACGTGGGCAATTCCGCTTATTTAAACATGTTTCTCTAATTACCACCGACCTAGCTATTCTAGACAATTCTCATAGTTAGTTTGCAGTAGTTAAGGATTTAATTTCACGTCTTAAAGTATGCATAATATGTAAGTAGGGGAAAGTCGGGAAAGAGTGCGCACTTAGTATTTAACAGCACATATCTAGTAGATGAGAATGTTAAAATAATCTTTCCTCATAATAAATTATTGCTGGTTTATTTGGGAGCAACACAAATCACTTACAGCTGCTAGCTGTTAACACAAACCTTACATGTCAACAAATGTGAGACACTACTTGTTCGTCCTCTTAATTGCATCTGCTGGTAAGAGTACGCAGCAAGTAGTCAAACAGTACGCACTAACATGAATCAAAAGGAAAATCACCCTGCCCTTCATAGCCTGTGCATTCTTCATGCCACCATTGATAGCATTTGTCACATTGAATCCAATCATCCGTGATATGCTTCTTCTAGACCTCACCACAGGCTGGGCAATTCACGCCGGCCGATGTGGCCAAGAGGTTCTAGGCGCTTTAGTCTGGAACCGCACGGGCATGGGTGAGTGCGAGGTCCTTAGGTTAGTTAGGTTTAAGTAGTTCTAAGTTCTAGAGGACTGATGACAGATGTTAAGTCCCATAGTGCTGAGAGAAATTTTTATTTTTTTTTTATTTTTTGGCAATTCAAAACATCAGGTCCCTCCTTAGATTTGGACTTCGTTGTTCCTGCAGATTATGGTGCGGTTAGGTCCACACTAACCAAAGCGATTCTGCGTTCTTGGTTCTGGTATTTTGTCTCTTCTTGGTTTTGTCTTATTTATCTTGTTTGTCAAACAATAGATTTTTGAACGGATATCCAGACCAAATCTCTGATTTTTTGCCATTTTGTTCTTTGTTGTGGGCCTATCATATTTTGGCAGTCGATAAATGCTGAATAGACCTGCAGATGTTCGTACATCAGCTCTCTGAACTTCATTTGTATCACGTTTCTTCTTGGTTTTGTCTTATTTATCTTGTTTGTCAAACAATAGATTTTTGAACGGATATCCAGACCAAATCTCTGATTTTTTGCCATTTTGTTCTTTGTTGTGGGCCTATCATATTTTGGCAGTCGATAAATGCTGAATAGACCTGCACATGTTCGTACATCAGCTCTCTGAACTTCATTTGGATCACGTTCTTGATTTTTTTCTGGTGACTGCACAGACAAATCATCTATCACTCAGGAGCCGCATTTGTCTGTGGGTTTGTGGCGAACTCATTTGCCTCCTTCAGTTGTTGGAAGTCCGGCTCTGTCAATCATTTATGTTGGAGCAAAGTCATCTATCGTGAAGCCATCAGGATTGAACGGCAATATACCCGTTGAGTCGAAGGTTTCTCAGCTGTTTGAATTGCATCTACTTTAGAATGTGCAGCTCGAAACAAAACACTAACATCTGTCGGCTTAATGGGTCTTCCTACATTTTTGACCGTTAGAAACGAAGAGTGCGAGTGTAGTCCTTCCCGCTATGTTACAGCGTACACTTAACCCGTTCGTCACACAGTTCAAAAAATGACGCAAATGACAGCCATTCCTTGGTTTCGCTGTTTGTGCTGTGGTTTGTTCCTCGCAGAAAGGTGATTGTTTTTGGCAAATAATTTTATTTTCTACTGAATACCTAAACAGTGCTTTTTTCTTGCTATGTATAGCTTAAAGATTACATTACTTGAAACAAAAACCTATATTTGCCTGCTACATCAAAAATCTGACGGTATATGAAGATGGTATCTGTTCTTTCGGACATGTCCGAAAGAGCAGATATCATCTTCATATAGTTAAGGCTAACCGGCCATTGACCTTCGTCTTCTGTGCGGATGAACACGCATTGCCCGAACTCTTACGGGACTCGGTAAGATTGTCTCCCGCGAGTAATGAGTGTAATGGGTAGGGGCACTACGAACTTAGTCTGTGGACATTGAGTTAGTAATGTGGGTGTCACGGGGAGCGTTCAAGGGATAAATCCCTGTAGTCGCATTACCCTATGTGCCCTCGGTGGCTCAGATGGAAGTCGGCTCGCAGCCGTGCTAGCGTGCGGAGCTGCTCCGCGCGCCGTCCGACGCTCCGCTCTTGGCGGTGTTTACTTCCGCGTCACGGTGTTTGTGTCTATCGAGTCCAGTACTAACGTACACCATGGCGCACTCGGACCGCCGTTCAACGATCAAAGTAACGTTTCAGGCCGACCATCCACGACCGCGAGCTTTCAAAGTCGAACAGTTCATACGTGAGGATCCACGTTTGAACACCCAGGAAGTAATCGGCATACATTTCTCTATCACTGGAAGTGTTGTCTACATCAAGATGTCGACGGAGGAAATTTGCAATGACATAATTGACCGTTATGCCAATGGACTGAAATTTAAACACACTGATGGACATATTGGTGCTGTGACAGTCGCCCATGCTGGATTCGGTCTCCGGACATTGCGGGTGTTTGAGCTCCCATTCGAGGTGCCTCAGGATGTGGTCATTGCCGCTTTCCAGCCATATGGCACCGTCTTGGGTCACGTCGCGGAGAAGTGGCAGACATTTACGACCTACCCCGTATTAAATGGCGTCCGGCAAATAAAAATTGAACTGACGAAACATGACCCATCGTACCTGCTGATCGGCGGTGAGAGGGCCATCGTCATGTACGATGGACAGCCACGAATGTGCGCAGGATGTGGCCAGGAGGGACATGTACGTTCCGTGCTTACACCACCGTTTAATACAGACGACGTTACGTGAAGAAACCCAGGCTTCGACGGTCACGTCCTTACCCATCACCTACGCCAAGGTTGCACAGGACCCCGTCGTACCAATCTCGACTACGTCAGCACAACGCGCCGACGACACCAGCACGGCGTCGCCCCCAGTGCTCGCTTCAGGACCGTCTGGGATGCAGACCGAAACTGATGCTTCTGTTGGAACGAGGACGTCGACCTCGGTGTCGTGCCGACGTCTGCCTTTGTCCAGACGGGTTCGGCGTCAGACGACGGGCGACCACATTCTGATTCAGAAGGCCACATCAGAAAACAGCGGTCGCCTCGCAAACACAGGAAACGACGACGAACGCCTTCCGATGACGCCCTCTCTCAGACGGCCCCGCGAGATGTCGACCTGTTGTCTGACGGTGATCTCCTACATTGCGTCCAGTCACGCGATGTGGCAGCAACAGGCGCCCCTCCTGTGACGCCTACTCTCCCAGCCAGGGAGGTGTCCTCGCCGTTGTCAACGAATGATGACGGCGGTCCCCCTGCCACTCATGTTGCGGAATCCACAACATCCGTTCCGGAAGTACGTGACCGTCACATGTCCACGTCGTGAGCTTCCTGGGCCGATAACTTGGAAGAAGAAGTGGAACAGACTGCCGGCGTGTCTGCACAGGAGTCCACCTCGGCGACTCTGGGGCTGGCCCCCCACCAGTAATTATCACCACTGCGGGACCACCGGTGGGTCTCCACCTGCTGGCTACTTTTACCGCACGTTCTGCAAATACTGAGGATGGCCGTACACAGCAATATCGTATCGCCACGATGAATCTTGCCACCATTCGTGCCGCCCATAAACTGGCCATGTTCAGAGACACCATTTACTCTGCGGGTGTTGATATAGCACTCTTACAGAAGGTGTTTGTGGCTGACTTCCTAGTCCCCACCGGATACAACGCCCATGTTTCCCCCATATCCGACACCGGTAGTGGCGTCGCCATCCTGCTACGCGACGGACTCCCTGCCGAGGACGTCATCTGCCTGTCCACTGCGCGAGGTATGGCCCTCACACTGTTCGGCGTTCGTATTATTAATATCTATGCGTGTTATTAATATCTACGCTCCGTCCGGCACTGGCCGCCGTCATGACCGACAAACGTTTTTTGCCGAAAGCGTCACACCCCTCTTTACCGGTCCGCAGGACGATTTGGTACTCGTTGGGGATTTTAACTCGACACAAGATCCCGAGGACCAACTCCCGCGACATTCCCCTTGTGCATCTCTCTCAGTGGTCATCGACCGTCTACGACTTGTTGACATATGGAAGAAGCTCCACGGAATTCAACCGGGCTATACGTTCTACACCTCTCACTCGTCAAGCCGCATAGATCGCATCTACGTTACCCGCTCCCTTGCTGATGGCACACGTCATGCGGAAGTGTGGCCCTTGGCCTTTTCAGACCATGATGCGTACCTCTGTGACGTCACCCTCGCCCGACAGCAAGTGTGGCATTGTCGTGGTCTGTGGAAACTCAATGTCGCTCACCTGACCTCCTTAGACTGTCGCCGTATGGTCGACGAAGCGTGGGCACGCTGCCACCATCGTCGAGAAGCCTATGATTCCACCTTATCATGGTGGCTCTCCTGTGCAAAGCCGACCCTCAGGAAGACTGATGAGTTATGGGAAGGAATTAAAGGCGTGGCAAACTAATACCCTGCACTTCTACTACACCATTCTACGTGACTGTACGACGATGCCTTTCTCGCCAGCCCGGCAGTCGATGGTCCATCGCACGAAGGCGCAGATCTCCTTGATCATACGGCGTAACTTGGAAGGCACTGTAGTCCGTTCTCGAGCTTCTAATCGAATCCCTCAAGAACGTCCGTCGATGTACCACCTCCTTCAGAAAAGACAACGACGACGACGAGCTCTGATCCAAGTCCTCACTGATGTGGAAGGGCGCCGGCACGACACCCAACAAAGCATCGGTCGTGCTCTCCATACTCATTTTGCCGGGCTATACGCAGCCGTACCGCATTCTGCAGCACTGATCACAGAATTCGCTCAGCTTACTACGAACGCTCTTCCGGAGGATGCAGTGCATGGCCTCCAAGACGACGTAACCGCAGATGAAGTGGTAGATGCTATCAAGGCGGGTTCCGATAACAGATCTCCTGGACCTCACGGTATACCCATCGAATTTTATAAAAGTTATCACTATTTGTTGGCTTCCACAAGGACTGCAATCGCACAAGAGCTGATGTCACCGATGACAGTGGTCCCGAGCGCCTTTCTAGAAGGCATTATTATCCCCGTACATAAACCGTACGAGTTATCGAGGTTCCAGGACTATCGACCAATTACTTTGCTCAACAGCGACATGAAAATATTCACACGGCTACTGGCATCGCGACTCAAGAAGGTCGCACGTTACGTCACGTCCTGCGACCAGACTTCCCTAGGAGGCGACAACAATATCCGTACGGCCCTTTGCCGTTACAGAGACATGATAGCATTAGCGCATTATCAGCGTCTCCCTGGCGCCTTGGCTTCACTGGACTTTAGCCAGGCTTTCGACCGTGTTGACCATTTCTATTTATGGACAGTTCTTCAGCATATGCGTTTTCCTGGCGGTATTGTCACAGTGGTTATGCGCCTGTTGAGTAGTGCAACCTCTAAAATCATGTACAATGTTCGCCTTACACCGGACGTGGTCATCTCACGATCTGTACGACAAGGTTGCCCTCTTTCCACGATTTTGTATGCTTTCGCCTTGGAACCCCTGCTCCAGGGCAAGCGCCAACGTTTGGAAGGCATGGCCGTGCAAGGCTACCGTTTTTGTTGTACAGCCTACGCAGACGACATAGTACTATATCTGCGCAGTGAAGATAAAGTACGAGCAGCACTGACATGGGTGGCGACTTACGGCGAAGCGTCGGGGAGATGCCTCAACGTGTCAAAATTCAAGGTCCAGCTCATTGGTGAGGGCTTGCCGGAGAGATGCGTTGCCCCTCTTAGTGTCGCCGCCACCATACGGTGTCTTGGACTTCATTTCACAGCAGACCTGCGTCGCTCAGCGACTACCAATGGTAGACGCTTGCTACAGACAATCAGAGCAAATCTCGCAGATCACCGGCTACGAGCTCTCGACGTTAGCCAACGCGCGCAATACGTGAACATGTATCATGCTTCCCGTATACCACACATGGCTCAAGTACTACCAGTCCCAAATCTCCTGGCCCGACGACTGTTGATGGCTTTCGGCTATTTCGTCAGCTCGGGGATGTTATTCAAGGTTGAATATGAATCCCTTGCACTGCCACGAGATCGTCGCGGGGTGGGACTCATCCACGTGCCAACTCGTGTCAAGGCACTTTACGTCAGCTCCCAACTAAAACTTTGGCATCGTTGCCCACAGAGCCTTACTAGCCTCCTGCTTCACAACTTTGCACTGGCCTCCTTGTCCGCCCCATTACTGGTATCGACCATTCCAACCCCCCTTTTATCACATCCAACGATTTTTCCTGGAGTTCAGTTATATCTACCGGTCCTTACCACTTACAAGTTTGTACCTCACGAAAACAGTCTCCGAATTGTTACAACAGTGCCGCCCGTCCAACCCCACCGAACGTAACTATCCACAATACGTGTGGCGACACATATGGAAGGCGATCCATGCGCGTTTTCTTGAATCCGACGTTCAATCAGCGCGGTACATCACCGTGAATGGCAAACAAGTTAACCGAGATCATCTGCACCGCATCCATCTCGCCGATTCATCCCTCTGCACACACTGTGGAGTGGATGACACGGATGTTCACCGGTTCCACTGTGGCACAGCGTTCGACGCCTGGACACTTGCGCGGCAAATTTTGGCGTTTCTTACTCGCCAGACACCGGCTCAGATTGACGTCCACATGCTTTTGTACCCCGATAAGACTTTCTACCCCTCCGCCAAAACTAACTCTGTGAATTGGATCTGTGGCCACACGATCCGCTATCTTTTTACTTCTGGCGACAAGTCTACGCTAGGATATTGGACATATCTCGACGAACGACACTGCGTCCTGATACGCAACCCACGCTATAAGCAATATTTTTCCAATTTCTTACGGAGCACTTTCGATGACCCACCTAGTAGCTGGAACGTCCAAGCCCTGAGAAGCTGAACACTGTATAAACCGAGCCGAACTGAGTAGATCTGCTACCCAGAACCCACGCCTACGCCATGAGAAGACACGTATGGACGAGCTGCCATGCTGTAGGCGGCTACACTTCAGGAGCTCCTGTAAGAACTGGACTTTAACTACAAGTCGCACGTCTTTACATAAAAAAAAACTTTTCCTTATTTATTCCTCATAATTTGTTCATAAAGGAAAAAGAAATTTGAATATGGCTTTAAAAAAATAAAAAATTTTTGTTCCAAGAGATTGTTTCTTCTCCAACAAGACGAAGGAGATTCATTTTTGTTTAATGGAAGGAGAAACCGGTATAATTGGAGTTTTTGTTTTCTTTTGAAAGAAAAAAACGTTTTCCTTATTTATTCCTCATAATTTGTTCTTAAAGGGGGAAAAAAGCTTAATGAGGAGCTTCTCTGTCCATGAATGACGTTTTGTTGGGGCGGTGGTTCGCGTCTTAACACTTCCTACGCGAAAGGTTAAAAAAAAAAAAAGATGGATAGAGCGTCTGTCATGTAAGCAGGAAATCCCGGGTTCGAGTCCCGGTCGGAGCACACATTTTCAACTGCCTCCGTTGATGTATATCAACGCCTGCCGACAGCTTAGGGTATTGATTTAATTGTCATTTCAAAATCTGGCGCATCATTGCGTCGCTTCAGAAGCAAAAACTGAATGCAGTTTTCCGTTGCTGGTCAGAGTTGCCAATGCAGTGAAAACGCCACTGCGAACTCTTACCAGACGCGTACTCTTACCCGACCTCGCCCTGACAGTCTTCATACCCAAAAGTATCCCAAAGTTTTGTTTACTTTTAGCCAAATACTTATCATAATGCTGTAAGTTGCAAAGACACTTTACAATCGAAAATACAATCCGTACTCACAGAGAATGGTTTTAAGTTTGTAGTCTTCCAGTATTCACCCACAAACTGGCGGCGCTCTGGTGGTTGGTGCTGAACGTTGTGGTGCCTGCAACAATAACAACGAAAACTGAAAATATTAAATGCAGTGTCCAAATGAAAAAAATATTATTTTATAATCTTTTCAAGCCAATGCGTATTTTATTTCACATGCGACAAGGTCAGCAAATCGAGCTGAATAATGTCTTAGGAAAAGCGATTCAATTCTCCGAAATTATCTTCAGTTATCAGCAACCTTGAGAAACCCTGTTAAATCAGTGAAGTGAGATAAAGGTGGAGTACACATCAATATATCTTATCTGAACCATCTTCGAATCTGAGTATTACATTTGTGCTATTTGACTGAAAAAGTTCTCTAACAAAGACTGGATGAAATCTGTAGGACAAAATATTATATGTGCCAGATACTCTGTTTTAAGTATGTTCACTGGCTGAAAGTAAAAATTGACTTTGACGTTGGTGGGTGAAATGATGACTTTGTGTACTTTTAACAACTGAAAAAGGAGAACAGATGCATACAGACAATTTGTTATAAATGTAAAGATAACATTATAATTAGAGATAGGAAAACAACGAGTGCCAAATGTATCGATCATAAGGAGTCAGCAAAACAGACTGAACAAATTGGAGTATATTTCCTTCAAATTCCATACCTCAAAACAAAACAAAAAATTGTTTCGGCAACGATTATTATTAAAAAATGAGAAATAAAATAATTGTTAATTAGGTGAAAATTGTTACCAAAACCATCATGTATAAGAGTAACAATGCGAAAGAACGATAAACATTGGCAACACATTTCACGGATTCGTGATATCAGTTACAAACTCTGCTTCTGCGATTCATACGCTAATCGCACAACCGCAGCTTCATTTTATTCCTGGCCTACCGCGTGCTGTGCCTACAATTCGTCTGGAGTAAATCCGTACCACAATCTCAACCAGTTTCTTCCTGTTACCCGAACCTAAGTATTAAAATCTGACAAATTTCCTTCGCCATATCAGCTCCTCCATTTCGTCCCTCTTCCTCTTTTCCTGCTATTGGGCCCACTCCACTGACTCGTCTATCTAGAGCTATTCATCAAGGCGCCAGACATCATCCTTCAGCTGACCTACAGAAGCACCACCATCATTCATACCACAGCGGCCACCTAGAAAATCTACATCACCCGTTTTAGTAATGTCATCTACATGCCATCTATTAATGTTTCTTCTTAGGTGCACTGTGTATTAAAAATCCATTACTGGGCAGAAACGAGATGAGTCTCTTCACAGACTGACGACCCCTCTTTTACAAAGTCGAGTAAAACGATGTGGTCCCCGTGGGCAATTTCAGTGGTTATATTGGTAGCAAAAAAGTAAATAACATAGTTCAGTATTCTGGTGAGGATTCAGAAATGACAATGGAGTCAGATTAATGGAGGTGTGTGACTAGTTCGACTTAAAAATAGTTTTTCGCCCACAAAACGTACAAAGAAATTTGCAGTCAATAATTGATCATATCGTTACAGAGGAAAGCTCCTGCGTCATCCGGTTCGATGTTAGACTGCATAAAGGATTATCCTGCACATCTGACGACTTCTTTATGAAAGGTATTTACTTTTCGTTTACGGTCCACAAGCAACGTATGGTTGCTCTACTGGTTTTATTACCGAGCTCTCTGGGCTGTCCTACTTTCTAGCGTACACTGCAAGTGCTGTAACCTGCTCCCGATCTGGATTAGTTCATTCGTGAAGCTCGTGACTCACAGTCACTCCAGTATATCTTCACTCCTTTTGGGGTATAGCAGTTAACAACCCGCTACATATCGCAGAATCTTCATTGCGACAACCTGTGCTTGTTTCATTTAGAAAGAAGTTAAACTACAAGCCCTAAGATGCTGCTCAAAGGTCGAGGTAAAGCTGATATCATCTTTCTGTCTTTTTGATGTCTTGAGGAAAGCACTCTCTTCGCTCCTCGCTGATATCACCCAAATTTTCAGGTAAAGATAGAAGCTGACTATTCAGAATGTGAGAACTTGCTGCTTGCCAAATTTCGTGATTCTGAGTCAGCGAGAATTGCGCTATAGGTTTTGATGAGTTTGCGCGTATCAGAATATGGTTGTATCTTTTGACTGTATTAAGTCGGATGTTTCAAGCCGCCACATGACCGTAGACCTTAGTATGTGACATAAATTTCCACTTGATACGTCTTCCCGTACCTGAGAAATAGGGTTTTTAACAGTCAGACAGAAGGACAATAAAGTGATCCTACAATGGTTCCTTTTTTCCAAACTGAGGTACAGAATCTTGAAAATGCTTCTTTTAACGATTTGAATAACATTATTAATTTCATATTTAAAATAGTGATAACATTAACAGAAATTATGGAGCTAGTGGTTCACTGGCTAGCATATACCTCAAGTACAAAGCTTTTGGCTGTTCTTTGTTTTCATAAGAACATCGTTGAACCCACGACGACCTGTTTACACCTCTACACTTCACGGTGGGCCTCAGGGAACACTTTGTGGAAGTCCCGCTGAAAGACGGAGAACGGCTCACGTATGTTAGCGAGGTATTACCGCGTTTGTAAGAAGGGAAATTGATAGGAGGTGTGTTAACTGGATCGGACAGTCAAAAACAATGTTCGATTCCCTTGCTTCGTTTTTATGTGCTTCTCATTTTCTAGAACACTTTAATTTAAACGTATTACTTATAAGGCGTCCTGACCGATTAAAAAAGTGTGTGCGCATGTGGGACGCGAACCCAGAACCTTTCCTTCCTCGTGCAATGCTCTCTCCGAGTGAGCCACCCAGGTACGACTTAGAACCAACTTTCACTTCTACCCTTACTTCTTTCCTACTTTCCATATTTACAGGAGCTCTGCTGTAAATCTAACTGCACGAGGACGCCAGGAGAAAAGAATGTGACGTAGATACGGATTGTTTCCAGCATGGATTTTTGGTTCTGCAGCGGGTAGTACCGGTTCGACTCATAGTTTTAAACGCCAGTAACTTTCAAAATACCGGTAGCAAAAATAAGAGTTTTAAACCTGCTGCTATCCCTATCGTTATTAGTTTTCAAGTTACCTTCCATTAGAAATGTAGACGCACTCAATGACTGTAGTAAGATTTTCAAAATGATGGAGCACAGCAATCAGTCATTTTCTTTCAGGTTTTATTAAGCAAATCTAGATTTCGGCTAGTACCTAGCCATTACCAGTGCACTATTTCATGTATCAATGCATGTCCTAGTACGTCACTCCCCTGTTCTTCGGGCTTCTTGAACGAACTGTGACAGAGGCCCGAACAACGGGGGACTGACGTACTAGGACAAGCATGGATACCATGGAATAATGCACTGATAATGGCTAGGCACTACCCAAAATCTAGATTGGCTTAATAAAACCTGAAAGAAAAGGACGGCTGATTGCTGTGCTCCATCATTTTGAAAATTATTACTATAATTTATCACCGGCAGCAGTAGTTGAAGTAATGCCAGTATTCACTTTATTAGCTCTTGATCAATACTCTCGTTGACATCGTCTCTACATACATTCAGATTATGTTTTGTGCTATTAATACTATGTTATTACTATTTCTCATACTAAATTATTGTTATTTTTTAGTACGACATCTGTGAAACCCGGGACCGACGTAAGAGACAGCCTAATCTCACCAGTTTAAATAAATACAGAAAAGTAAAATGTTTCACTACACCTTGCACGTCAATATCAACAGCAGTATCACATGCAGGAAAGTGAATTTTGTAATATTGCTAACACCATTGCGATCGCTATATCCCAGTAACGATAGCACAGCGATTACATTGCAATTTTGTCAGCGATGGCAATAGACTAAGATGCTCAGTTGAACAACACGGATACTATCTCGAGAAAAGGTGATACAGTGCTCAACAGAAAAAAAAATAAAACAAGGGTAATGTGACGGTAGTCGAACTGAATCAGGTGATGCTGAGAGATTACGTTAAGAAATTAGGTATTCATAGTAGTATATGAGTTTTCTTATTTAGAAAGCAAAGAAACTGGCGATGAGCGAAAGAGAGAAGACATAAAATGGTAACAGTAAGAAAAGTATTTCTGAAGAAGAGGAATATAATGATTTATGTAGGTATATATATCTCGACTGTAAGTTTGTACTTAAGTGAAACGTCCAGGATAAACAGTTCAAAAAAGAACAGAATGAAGGCTGTTGAAATGTGGTACCACGGAAGAATGCTGAAGATTACATCAGTAGATGAAGTATCTTATGAGGAGGTACTGAATCTCATTTGGCAGAAAAGAAATTTATTGCACAACTTGACTAAAACGAAGGGATCAGTTCACAGAGCACATACTGAGACATCAAGTAATAGTCGTTTTCATAATGGAAGGAAGGTGACGAGGGGTGAGTGCTGATTACAGAGAGATACCGAAGCCTGACTACAGTAAGCAGATACACAGGTTCAAATGACTGCAACAGTTATGAAGAGACTTACGCGGGCTAGACTAGCGATAAAGCAGACTTCGGACTGAAGATCGCAACAACAGCAACTTGTAAAATGCAGTAAATGTACTGGGAATGCTTTCTTAAAGTCGAGCTTTCGCAAACTATGTAAGACATTCCCTCCAGTAACTCCACAACAGACATTAGCAAACGGAATTATCCGCTCGGGAGGCGGTGTCACGTAAGGTCTCGAGGCAGACAAAGGTCAGACGTGTTTCACACACGGCCTCGCGACGTGAAGGCAGCTGCGTCGCTTGAATCGAAATGACTCCACAATAGGGCATTGCTAGAGGCGTGCTGGAGCGCCGCGCTTGCCTTCGTGGCACTTACTCAGTAATATAGCCTGCCAGTAACATGAGGACTCAACTACAAACTCTTAAATTATTGGTAGCTCCTTCGGTTACACACGTGATTTCGCATATCGCAGACACAGCTGGTAACGTATATGATAACAGAAGTTTAAGATTGCGTCACATGGCTGCGCTTCAGCAATTACGCATGCAAGAGCTTCGATGGATTGGAAATAAAAGTCAACCAGATGGAAAATTTTGGTTTATTAAAGCTTGACCATGGTTTCGACAGTTTTAAAACTGTATTCTTCAGAAGGTATTGTACGTAGAATCACACTGTCTATACCAAATGTGGGAGTCGTTGACTCTGTCTACTAATTCCATTTAATCACCATTTAAAATATGATTTAAAAGTAATATCTCTATACTGTAGAGCTATGTCTTAAGACTTTTTAAAATATCAGGCGTTAGACTGTGGATCCAACGAAGTGTAGTGCGCCACTAGAAAGATAGGCACCGGATCCCACAGAGCGTAAGTCTGTTGCGTACAGAGCTAGAGACATGCGCTGACGTCACTAGCTCTGTATCGAGTCCGAAAAAGACAAGCCGCGGTGCGTACGTCACGAGGGTAGGCCTGAGCTATCTCGCTCACTCAGCTCACCAGACGAATTGCGTTTCTGATAGCGTTAACTAGTAACTGGGTGTTTACGTACTAACGAGTATTGCATATTCCACTGAAATATGCTTTTATACTTACTGATGACAAGTACTAAAACAAAATACACAACTGTGCAGCAACTGTAGTTCAAAATCTATGCTCTTTATAAATGATATAACCACGCGGGATTAGCCGAGCGGTCTAAGGCCCTGCAATCATGGACTGTGCGGCTGGTCCCGGCGGAGGTTCAATTCCTCCCTCGGGCATGGGGGTGTGTGTGTGTTTGTCCTTAGGATAATTTAGGTTGTAGCGACGCTGCCGCGAGATAAATCAAGCTCGCCGGTGTGTGTGTGTGGTGTGTGCGCGTGTGTCAGTGCAGTGCTGTGCGGTCGTAATTACTGTACACGACGTCTGTGTAGTTCCGCGCCCAACCTCTAGAGCCGCTGTGTTTTCTAGCTATTATACAGGTTCTGTTTATTATTATTATTCCTTGTTTTTTGAGGTAATTGGTAGTTCCGTGCCTCCTGGCTTGTGTGGACGAGTACTGTTTTCTCTCCAATGACTACGAAAGTTTTCCCAGGATTAAGGATCCTCCTGTAGAGGCCGGAAGCAAAATTTTGTAACTCCGATCAGTCCATGCACGCCGGGCGTCGTCAGATACGCGCTCGCAACAAAGTTATAGTTGCTGAACTGAAGGTCTTTATTCTTCTGAATAACGTTCAGCAAAGGTCGAACAGCCACCAGTTTTTTAGCTGAACCCGACAAGGTTAAGTAGTGTGTAAGCTTAGGGACTGATGACCTTAGCAGTTAAGTCCCATAAGACCTCATAAACATTAAAAATAAATGGTATAACAGCTCGTTTATAGCATTTAGTCCCTACTGCTTAACAATACTCATTCCATACAAGGTGAAGTACCTCATCCAAACGATAAAATTTTATTGTACCCAGTACAACCGTAACAAATTATTAGTAGGCAAATGGACTTTCGATCGTTGTAGGACTAACAAAGAATAAGACTCCATAATAGCGGATTCTAATAGAAGATGCAATTCTCATTTGTACGTAAACGCGCAATTACGAGTTAACAGGTGCAGAAGTGTAATTCGTCTGCTGACTTGAGCGAGCGAGCCAGTTCACGCCTACCTTCGTGACGTAGGCGCCGCGGCCTGTCTCTCTCTTGGGACTCGCTCTGTATGTAGCATGCTTACCCTTTGTAGGATGCGATACCACGTTTCATATTTAAATGTCATTATAAACCTTTCAAGTGGCACGCTACACGTTGTTGGATCCATCGTCCAATTTGTGATATTTTGTAAAAAAAAACTCTTTAAGACAAAGCTCTACAGTAGATAATTACTACTATTAAATCATCTCTTTTAAACGATGGTTAAATAAATTTACTAGACATAGTCAGTGACTCCAACATTGGATACAGATAATATGCGATTTTACGTACAATACACTCTGAAAAATATCGTTTGAAAACTGTCGAAACTATGATCAAGCTTTAATAAATCTGTTTTTTGCAATTCGTTGGGTGGAAATAACCCATTGGAGCTGATACATATTTAAGTCTGAAACTATTTTACCCTTTTAGACTTGTCATATTACCTCTCAGCTAATTTTCAATTCCCCATAGGTATGCTATATACGCATCCTGCCTAGCTTTCACCAAAGGCATAGCAAGAATCGGCAAAGTATTATGCCTAAGCAGAAGATCGGTGCTTGGACTAGAACAATTACATCCCATTCGGACAATGACGTAAAGTTGTAAACTCTTAACATACTAGGGTTGCCCAGAAAGTAATGCATCACATTGTTTTTCAATATTTCTTCATTGAACATAGTGGGAATTACGCACACGAAAGAATGGTGTTTTATCGACACACTCTATTGTTCCACGTAATCCCTTTCTATGGCCTTCCTCCATCGCGGAACAAGGGCGTGTATGCCCTGTCGGTACTAACCCTTGTCCTGGTGGCGAAGCCAGTGCTTCACTGTGTGAATCAGCTCCTTATCATCCTCAAAATGTCTTCCAAGAATGGCATCTTTTAATGGCCCAAACAATTGGAAGTCCGAGAAGGCTGCAACGTGTCAGCTGTAAAAGCCGTGGGTGGTCTCCCAGAAAGCTGCAAATCGTGGAGCTCCGCCGAACCGCCTTCTGATATCCTCACCCTTCGTTTCCAGCAACTAACTGTACTTTCGTCGACAGCAAAAGCTACATTAACTTTGAACAAGCGTTTATGAATATTCCCTCCCCCCTCCCCCCCCAGTTTCTTTCTCTGCAGTGAAATATTCAGTGACGCCACGTAGTTTAGAACGTCATCACCTACAGACGCCATTTTGAAACTGTTCTGCAGCTATGCTATCTGTTGGAAGTGACAGAGACTTGGTTCGCTCACTCAGGAGACTTCAAATAATACATACTTAATGTTTCGCATTAGTAGCATTGTTTTCGGCTGAGAAAAGAAATGCGGTGCATTACTTTCTGGGCAACCCTAGTAGTTTATGGTCTAAATGTTCATATGTTCTTCAATAGACGGCAACTCCGAACAACCCAATATGAAATCTACTAAAATCCACGAATCGCAACAGCTGAAGAACGAAAAAGAACAATGAAATGAGCGTATGGCACTTTTTGCCCGGGAGGCCCTATTCGGGGCTGTTCGGCCGCTGAGTGTAAGTCTTATTGCAGTCGAAGCCACACTGGGCGACTTGCGTGCCGGTGATGAGGATGAAAATATGATGAGGACAACACAACAACCAGTCCACAAGCGGAGAAAATCCCCAACCCGGCCGAAGAAAATAATGAGAAAATTAGAGAGCTTGTGCTCGTAGACCATCGACAGATAATTGATCAACTGTCAGAGACTGGTGGATTATCCTGGAATCTCGGAAGATTTGTGGCACATAGGAGACTGGTTCTTCCACCACAACAACTCACCTGCACACACAGCCATCTCTGTTAGACAGTTTGTGGCTAAAAATGGCTTGCCTCTGTTGCCCACGCACCTACTTGGGTGACTTGGCTCCGTGCGACTTTTTCTTATTGTCATGCATGGAAAGCGGCATGAAAGTATACCGATTTGACAACATTGAAGAAGTCAAGAAAAAAATGAGGGAGGAGCTGTCAACCGTTTCTAAAGATGACTACAAAACATGTTTCGAACAGTTGAAGTACCGGTGTGATAAATATATTACAATTATAGAGCGCAGCAATCAGTCGTCGGTTTTTTTCTTTTTTCTTTAGGTTTTATTACGGCCGGCCGGGGTGGCCGAGCGGTTCTAGGCGCTACAGTATCAAGCATGACATTAGAATTTATTATTTCCTTGCTCCGTTGACAGTACACTTTGCAGTATCCATCTATACCACTGCAGAATTATGTCACTGTACGACACCCTGTTCAGGAGACATGACGTCCTAAATACTGAGATTCGTGAAAACTAGATTTTCCGAACGTGGAGCGCAAATTATCTACATTACATTCGTCCAGTGTTTGATAATGGGAGCATATAGCAGCTTCTAGAAAACTTTAAACTTGTGGAACTGTTGTATACATGAGAGTTCAGTTCCTTAAAGAATCTTCGTTGGCGGCATTACTGATCTTTGCACAAATAAATATTTCTGTTACCGCTTCGGGCGTCATAAATACGAGCCTATTTCCTTAAGCTCAGCTCTATTATGTGATCGCAGCCGCGTCGACGAAGCTGCTGTTTTCTCTAGTGGGATACTCGCGCCAGAGAGCTCGCGAGAACAACTGACGCTCTCAGATTTCCAATATCTGGAGCGCGTCTGCTGCAGTCACAACATAAATCGCACCTCGGGTGGGCCATTACTCCTTTTTGTCGTCTACGTGAGGAATCGAGAAGAAACTGATATTGATATCACGTGTGACCGCTGAAAAACAAGTGCAGATGGGCAACGTCACCATTCAGTGAAAGCAAAGCTTCAGCTCTTTTACACTTTTGATAACATTGCGTCTTCTATAACTGTACATGGTGAGCATTAATAGAACAGACAAACTGCAAGGACTGATTCCTGACTGGAAATGGAAGGAAAAAGGTCCTATGAACAAGTGTCCGGAGACACGTCGTTGCCACAGTAGATGACGCTGATGAATGAAAGTTTCTCTGACCACGTGCCGTGTGTTCCATGTGTGTTACAGGTTGTGTAATTGACGCAGCGTAATGTATGCAGCGTAATGGCCCGGTATTCATATCGGCAATAAGCCGAGATGGTGTTCGTGTACGACCAAGCAGATGGAAACGGCCGAGAGGCGGCACGGCTATACCAAAACAAGTACCCTCACACACAGCAGCCACATCACACAATATTTCAAGCCCTTTTTGGTCGTTTGTGTGATCATGGGTCCTTTCCGACAGACGAGTATGCAGGGAGGCGGCTGACTGTGGGTGCAACAGATTTGGGGGATCGGGTTGCACTGGATATTGAGATGAACCCTAGTAAGCTGCAGGAAAGTGGCCCGAGAACATCGTGGAAGCCAATCCATAATGCAACGTGTGAACACGTGTACTGCATTCCATGGAGGTCACTAAGAACGTCTGTTCTGACTTGGATGGCAGTCCGGGGTGGTCGAGCGTTTCTAGGCGCTACAGTCAGGAACCGCTTCGGTCACTGGTTCGAATCCTGCCTCGGGCATGGATGTGTGTGATGTCCTTAGGTTAGTTAGGTTTAAGTAGGGCTAAGTTCTAGGGAACTGATGACCACAGCAGTTAAGTCCCATAGTGCTCAGAACCAATTTTTTTTTTTTTTTTTTTTTTTTTTGCTTGGCTGATTTGTTGTTTCGGGCTCACCGTCCATTTCAGGACACATATTTAAAGGGCGGTTTGCCTTCATTTCCAGCAGGAATCTGTCCCTGCAGTTTTTCCATTTTATTAATGTTCACCCTGCGTTATTCATGACTTATGATCTTTGATTGGTTGGTTGAATCGGGGGATGGGACCAAACAGCGACGTCATCGGTCCTATTTTATTACGGAAAGATGTGGACGAAGTCGGCCGTGCCCTTTTAAAGAAACCATGATTTGCATGAAGAGATGTAGGGAAATCACGGGGAACTTAAACCAGGTTGGCCGGAAGCGGGTTTCAACTGTCGTCCTTCCGATGAGTCCAATGTGCTAACCTCTGCGCCACCTCGCTCGGTTATGATCATCATGTGAGGTCTTAATTACTATTCTTCAGTGATGTATGTAATTACTTTCTAGCTATCCCTTTTATTATTATTTACATATGTCTTTAGTAGTTATTTATTTACCGTAACATACACTCCTGGAAATTGAAATAAGAACACCGTGAATTCATTGTCCCAGGAAGGGGAAACTTTATTGACACATTCCTGAGGTCAGATACATCACATGATCACACTGACAGAACTACAGGCACATAGACACAGGCAACAGAGCATGCACAATGTCGGCACTAGTACAGTGTATATCCACCTTTCGCAGCAATGCAGGCTGCTATTCTCCCATGGAGACGATCGTAGAGATGCTGGATGTAGTCCTGTGGAACGGCTTGCCATGCCATTTCCACCTGGCGCCTCAGTTGGACCAGCGTTCGTGCTGGACGTGCAGACCGCGTGAGACGACGCTTCATCCAGTCCCAAACATGCTCATGGGGGACAGATCCGGAGATCTTGCTGGCCAGGGTAGTTGACTTGCACCTTCTAGAGCACGTTGGGTGGCACGGGATACATGCGGACGTGCATTGTCCTGTTGGAACAGCAAGTTCCCTTGCCGGTCTAGGAATGGTAGAACGATGGGTTCGATGACGGTTTGGATGTACCGTGCACTATTCAGTGTCCCCTCGACGATCACCAGAGGTGTACGGCCAGTGTAGGAGATCGCTCCCCACACCATTATGCCAGGTGTTGGCCCTGTGTGCCTCGATCTTATGCAGTCCTGATTGTGGCGCTCACCTGCACGGCGCCAAACACGCATACGACCATCATTGGCACCAAGGCAGAAGCGACTCTCATCGCTGAAGACGACACGTCTCCATTCGTCCCTCCATTCACGCCTGTCGCGACACCACTGGAGGCGGGCTGCACGATGTTGGGGCGTGAGCGGAATACGGCTTAACGGTGTGCGGGACCGTAGCCCAGCTTCATGGAGACGGTTGCGAATGGTCCTCGCCGATACCCCAGGAGCAACAGTGTCCCTAATTTGCTGGGAAGTGGCGGTGCGGTCCAGTACGGCACTGCGTAGGATCCTACGGTCCTGGCGTGCATCCGTGCGTCGCTGCGGTCCGGTCCCAGGTCGACGGGCACGTGCACCTTCCGCCGACCACTGGCGACAACATCGATGTACTGTGGAGACCTCACGCCCCACGTGTTGAGCAATTCGGCGGTACGTCCACCCGGCCTCCCGCATGCCCACTATACGCCCTCGCTCAAAGTCCGTCAACTGCACATACGGTTCACGTCCACGCTGTCGCGGCATGCTACCAGTGTTAAAGACTGCGATGGAGCTCCGTATGCCACGGCAAACTGGCTGACATTGACGGCGGCGGTGCACAAATGCTGCGCAGCTAGCGCCATTCGACGGCCAACACTGCGGTTCCTGGTGTGTCCGCTGTGCCGTGCGTGTGATCATTGCTTGTACAGCCCTCTCGCAGTGTCCGGAGCAAGTATGGTGGGTCTGACACCCCGGTGTCAATGTGTTCTTTTTTCCATTTCCAGGAGTGTATGTCAAAGGCGATGCAGTTTGGTGTAATCAACT
This sequence comes from Schistocerca gregaria, assembly GCF_023897955.1. Lineage (NCBI taxonomy): Eukaryota > Metazoa > Arthropoda > Insecta > Orthoptera > Acrididae > Schistocerca > Schistocerca gregaria. The sequence continues at coordinate 128,060,970 of NC_064921.1, read as the reverse complement.
TCACCTGATCCGTTGTCATTGTGCATAAATGCCCTGAAAACTTGTGTCCGTATTTGTTTCTTAATTCATTGAACAGATTATGAAGTGGTTATTATGCTTGACCACTTCCGTACTGGTACGCAATAGCAGTATGCGAAACGCAGCTTGACTTTTATTATCAGTATAACACTGAAACTATCTATTTTAGCATTCCACCTATTTACACGTTTTCTTGTTGTCACTTTTACTCATTGCTCACTGTTACGGTCACATCGTGTAGACTCTGGAATATGTTCCTTTCTTCTTCTTCTTTTCGTTTTGGCCATCTGGGGACCACGATAATCCGCCTCACCTTCATTTCTTCTAGTCTTCCTTTCTCACACTTTGAAACATTCTTTGCTCTGTGCATTACTGCTCATGATGGTTTTGCTGTGGGGCTAACTGTAGCTTAGAAATCTGTGAAAGACTTGTCTTTCTAATTTTTTTTTAAATTGAATGGCACCTGTTGTATATTTCTGGTTCCCGAATTTCCGTATCTTCCAAATCCCTCTATACCTTCTGGATCCATCGCACATTAATTCTACTGTCCACCAGAAACTGTATTACACAGAAGCGCCAAAGTAACTGGTATAGGCATGCATATTCAAATACAGACACATGTAAACAAAAAGAATAAGGCGCTGCGGTCGGCCACGCCTATACAAGACTACATATGTCTGGCGCAGTTGTTCGATCGGTTACTACTGCTACAGTGGCAGGTTACCAAGATTTAAGTGTGAGTGTGAGTCTGAGTGTGTTGTTATAGTCGGCCCAGGGGTGATGGCACACAGCATCTCCGAGGTAGCGATGAAGTGGGGTTTTCGCGTACGACCATTTCACGAGGGTACCGCGAATATCAGGAATCCGGTAAAATATCAAATCTCAGACATCGCTACGACCGGAAGATCCTGCGAGAACGAGACCAACGACGACTGAAGAGAGTCGTTAAACGTGACAGAAGTGCAGCCCTTCCGCATATTGCTGTAGATTTCAACGCTGGACCGTCGACAAGTGTCAGCGTGCGAACCTTTCAACGAAACATAATCGATATGGGCTTTCGGAACCGAAGGAACACTGTTGTAAGCATGATGACTGCACGAAACATAGCTTTACGCCTCGCCTAGCCCGTCGACACCAACATTGAACTGTTGATGACTGGAAACAAGTTGCCTGGTCGGACGAACCTAGTTTCTAATTGTATCGAACAGTATCGGGTATGGAGACAACAACATACAACCATGGACCCTGCATGTCACCTCGGATGTGTGTGATGTTCTTAGGTTAGTTAGGTTTAAGTAGTTCTAAGTTCTAGGGTACTTATGACCACAGATGTTGAGTCCCAAAGCGCTCAGAGCCATTTGAACAATTTTTTTTTTTTTTTACTTCTAAGTTCTAGGAGACTGATGACCTCAGGAGTTAAGTCCCATAGTGCTCAGAGCCATTTGAATCTACATGTAATAGGGTGGGACATGAGCACTTGGAATGATATGGGACTCCTCATACGACTGTGACAGGTGATAGGTACGTAAGCATCCTGTCTGATCACCTGCATCCATATATGTCTATTGTACATTCCGAGGAACTTGGACAATTCCAGCACGACAACGCGACACCCCACACGTTAATAATTGCTACAGAGTGGCTCCAGGAACACTCTTTTGAGATTAAGCACTTCCGGTGGGCACCAAACTCCTCATACGTGAACATTATTGAGCGTATCAGGAACGCGTTGCAACGTGCTGTTCAGAAGAGTTCTCTACCCCTTCGTATTCTTACGGGTTTGTGGTCGCACCCCGATAGCTATGTGGTCAGCGTAACGGATTTCCGTCTTACGGGCCCGGGTCCGATTCTCGGTTGGTTAGGGGATTTTCTCCGCTCAGGGACTGGGTGTTGTGCTGTCTTCATCATCATTTCATCCCGATCCGGCGCGCAGGTAGCCCAATGTGGCGTCGAATGTAATAAGACCTGCACCAAGGCGGCCGCACCTGTCCCGCAAGGGGCCTCCCGGCCAATGACGTCAAACGCTCATTTTCATTTCCATGGACAGCCCTGCAGGATTAATGGTGTCAATTAACTCCAGCACTACTTCAGACATTATTCGAGTCGATACCACGTCCAGCTGCGGTGCCGCTCGGTCTGAGGCGCCTTGTCAGGGTCCATGCCGCTCCCCCCGTCGGAGGTTTGAGTTCTCCATTGCGTGTGGGTGTGTGTGTGTGTGTTGTCGATAGCGTAAGTTAGTTTAAGTTACATTAAGTGGTGTGTAGGCTTAGGGACCGATGGCCTCAGCAGTTTGGTGCCATAAGACCTTACCACAAATTTCCAAATTTCCTGCTGTGGCACTTCTGCCTGCTCTCTGTGGCCCTCCATGCTATTAGGCAGGTGTACCAGTTTGTCTGGCTCTTCAGTGTATTTGCTGTATTAGCCTCCCCTGATCCATTTTAAGGGCGCTCATCTTTTTCCTGATGATGACCGAGATTCTCTCTAGATTGCTATACAGTTCTTCGTTCACTCGTCTTCTAAATTGACCATATTGTGTTCTTTGGAGTCCCAATATACTGCTGAGAGTCTTTCATTTCACCAGGCTAATCTCCTGTCTAAGTTAAGAGTTTTTGCTGCCTATAAGTCTTCAGAATGGGTGGCTGTCTGGCAATGTCTCAGTTTTACATGGATCGAAATGTTAGTTTGTATGTTATATTAATTTTGTTTTTCGTCCTCCCATTGCTTCCTTTTTATTGTTTCTATCCATTCTCCAAGGTATTTACACTACTGGCCATTACAATTGTAACACCATGAAGATGACGAGCTACAGACGCGAAATTTAACCTACAGGAAGAAGAAGCTGCGATATGCAAATGATTAGCTTTTCAATGCATTCACCCACGGTTGGCGCCGGTGGCGACACCTACAACGTGCTGACTTGAGGAAGAGGACAAATGCGTACCATCACGTTTCTGACTATGATAAAGCTCGTATTGTAGCCTACCGCGATTGGGGTTTATCGTATTGCGACACCGCTGCTCGCGTTGGTCGAGATCCAATGACTGTTAGCAGAATATGGAATCGGTGGGTTCAGGAGGGTAATACGGAACGCCGTGCTGGATCCCAAAGGCCGCGTATCACTAGCAGTCGAGATGACAGACATCTTATCCGCATGGCTCTAACGGATCGAGCAGCCACGTCTCGATCCCTGAGTCAACAGATGGGGAAATTTGCAGGACAACAACCATCTGCACGAACAGTTCGACGACGTTTGCAGCAGCATGGACTATCAACTCGGAGACCATGGCTGCGGTTTCCCTTGACGTTGTATCACAGACAGGAGCGACTGCGATGGTGTACTCAACGACGAACCTGGGTGTACGAATGGCAAAACGTCATTTTTTCGGATGAATCCAGGTTCAATTTACAGCATCATGATCGTCGCATCCGTGTTTGGCGACATCGCGGTGAACGCACATTGGAAGCGTGTATTCGTCATCGCCATACTGGTGTCTCACCCGGCGTGATGGTATGGGGTGCCATTGGTTAACGTCTCGGTCACCTTTTTTTCGCGTTGCGGCACTTTGAACAGTGGATGTTGCATTTCAGATGTGTTACGACCCGTGGCTCTACCCTTCATTCGATTCCTGCGAAACCCTACATTTCAGCAGGATAATGCACGACCGCATGTTGCAGGTCCTGTACGGGCCTTTCTGGATATAGAAAATGTTCGATTGCTTCCCTGGCCAACACATTCTCCAGATCTCTCACCAATTGAAAACGTCTGGTAAATGGTGGCCGAGCAACTGGCTCGTCACAATACGCCAGTCACTACTGTTGATGGACTGTGATATCCTGTTGAAGCTGCATGGGTAGCTGCACCTGTACACGCCATCCAAGCTCTTTTTGACTCAATGCCCAGGCGTATGAAGGCCATTATTACGGCCAGAGGTGGTTGTTCTGGGTACTGATTTCTCAGGATCTATGCACCCAAATTGCGTGAAAATGTAATCACATGTCAATTCTAGTATAATATATTTGTCAAATGAATACCCGTTTATCATCTGCATTTCTTCTTGGTGTAGCAATTTTAATGGCCAGTAGTTATAAATGTCTCCGGCTTCTGAATTTTTACTCCTCTTATTATCACCCATCTTGGAGCTGCCTTGGTGTTTGTCACATACTTCGTCTTTTCAAAAGAGGTCTGAAGGCCAGCTTTAGCCGCTTGTCTCTGTATTTGCGTGGGTTGTTTAACAGCCTCTTCTAATGATTCCGAAAATATCAGAAAATCATCCTAGACAATCTACCCGTATTGCTTATCGTACCCCAGTCGTATTCCACCTAATCGTTTTATTTCTGGTCGCCACTTCCTGATTTTCTTGTCAAGGACAAAGAGCAAAGGGGGAGAGTCCATCTCCCTGTATTATTCCAGTTTTAATCTTGAAGACCTCTGCCGGCCGGTGTGATCGAGCGGTTCTAGGCGCTTCCTTCTGGAACCGCGCGACCGCTACGATCGTAGGTTCGAATCCTCACTCGTGCATGGGTGTGTCTGATGTCCTTAGGTCGGTAACGTTAGTAGTTCTAAGTTCTAGGGGACTGATGACCTGAGATGTTAAGTCCCATAGTGCTCAGAGCCATTTGATCCATTTTTTGAAGACCTCTGACAGCTTCATTCTAAACTTGAGATTGGATACTGAGTTGCTTAAAGTTTGTTTAATTAATTCATTGGATTTTCTATCCAAACTCCTCTAAAACTTGGAACAGTGTCCGTCTGTCTGTTAAATCTTAAGCTTTCTTGAAGTCTACGAATTTGAGCACGAAACATTTGCTTCTCTTTTCCTGTGTTGTACAGACATGTGGCAAATTAAGCACACATCGGCCCTAATTTGTTCAGTGAAGTCTAAATTTCGTTCCAGATATATTTCACGTCATTATTCTGCAATGGTATAATTATTCAATAATTGCCATAGCTGACAAACGACTATGTGGTTTGGTATAGGCACAGTCACTTATTCCCTTTTATTGCGCTTAATTGTGTAGTTAATTTTTTTCGGTTCCATGTTTCAATTGATTGCGTTAATTGTACACCTTTTAACATTAATTTTGTACTTAAAATTTCATCTTTGTTTGTAACAATTATGATCGCAAAATCGCCTATCGCACTCGACAGAGGCCAAATACTGTGTTTAGATGTTTACCTCTGCCGAGGAGCGGTGTTGTCTACGCATTGTACTGTACTAAAGATAACAATTATAATACGCAACAACCCGTATCTGCTCGCCATACTTCCGCCAAGCAGTCAGCAGAATGTTTAAATCCAATGTTCCTGGATTTGGTATTTAAGATTACGTACGATAACTAGATTTCAGCACAATTCCGTCAGGATATAGTATAAAATTGTTATCAATGCAAGTCGGCACTTTTATTCGATAAGATGTTGTAGCTTTACCTTAATGTCTTCCTTTGTTTACATGCAGGCAACCTGAAATGAAATTGATCGTAACACAGTAAATGTGTAATAGTACAGCTGAGGGATTTTCATTAATCTTCGTCATCAGAAAGCGAAGATCTCAGTAATGGATCTGTCGGCCCAGATTGATGACTGTTTCTCCGGGACATGCTAGGTGATATCAGTGTCACATGATGTCTCAGGTCTCCTCGGCGTGTGTGATTAATAGTGTGTTTCCGGGAATCCAGCCGCGTGGTTCTTTCCATTTTATGCACAATGTTTCGGAGAGCGACCCAGCTGTCAATAGCTGCACGAGAGAATGATTAGTTGACAGGCTGCAACAGACAATGAGTGCATGTAACAGCAGATCTACATCTACATCTACATGACTACTCTGCAATTCACATTTAAGTGCTTGGCAGAGGGTTCATCGAACCACAATCATACTATCTCTCTACCATTCCACTCCCTAACTGCGCGCGGGAAAAACGAACACCTAAACCTTTCTGTTTGAGCTCTGATTTCTCGTATTTTATTTTGATGATCATTCCTACCTATGTAGGTTGGGCTCAACAAAATATTTTCGCATTCGGAAGAGAAAGTTGGTGACTGAAATTCCGTAGAAAGATCTCGCCGCGACGAAAAACGTCTTTGCTGTAATGACTTCCACCCCAATTCGCGTATCATATCTGCCACACTCTCTCCCATATTACGTGATAATACAAAACGAGCTGCCATTTTTTGCCCCCTATCGATGTCCTCCGTCAATCCCGTCTGGTAAGGACCCCACACCGGGCAGCAATATTCTAACAGAAGACGAACGAGTGTAGTGTAAGCTGTCTCTTTAGTGGCCTTGTTGCATCTTCTAAGTGTCCTGCCAATGGAACGCAACCTTTGGCTCGCCTTTCCCACAATATTATCTCTGTGGTCTTTACAACTGAAGTTGTTCGTAATTTTAACACCCAGGTACTTAGTTGAATTTACAGCTTTGAGAATTGTACTATTTATCGAGTAATCGAATTCCAACGGATTTCTTTTGGAACTCATGTGGATCACCTCACACTTTTCGTTATTTAGCGTCAACTGCCACCTGCCACACCATACAGCAATCTTTTCTAAATCGCATTGCAACTGATACTGGTCTTCGCAGTACCTAACAAAAAAGGGTCGGTTATCGACGTATTATGCGTAAAATGGGAATAGATTGGCAGAACACCCCGAAGTACATCGTTGGCTACTGTTACTATTTCTTTGCTGGCAATAACTTTTGGGCTGCTCCGTGGATACCTTAGCAGGTCGCGATATAGTGGGAACGGCGATATTACCCAGTCGCTTTGGCCAGGTACGTAATAAAGATGGTTAGGTTCTGGCAACATTAAGACTGTAACGTAAATACAACAATCAGAAACAAAAGAAATATTTTTGATTATAACTAATATGCACAATCGCAGTTTAATAACAGAAACAATTACCGTGACTAAATAAAACCAGGGAACCCCTGCGGAACTTTCGTACTTTTATACTTTTAACTAACGATATATTCGGAATAAGTATAGTCTTTGGGATAAGGGCAGTTCTCTCTAAGTAAGTGTTTAAGCTTCAGACACCCTTTTCGAGTGACTCTTCTAGCTGACAGCTTCTAATGTTCTTTCCCTTGGCACCGTCAATTTGTCATTTACAATTTATGGCACTTGTGTTTACACCACGCCGTTGTTGATAAACGTTAATCATTAATGAGAAAATACAAACACAAATGTAAAAGAAGTAAGGATATCTAATTTACTGCACATGACTATTTGACTGTCATCAACTGCTTGTAATTTCTAACATTCGACCGTAATATTTACATTTACCTGTTTCTGAAGAGCCAGTTAACGAAAAATACGAATAAAAAATACAAAGAAGTAAATAAATGCAAAATATATAGGTTAGAACGGAGCATCGGCTCCTTACTTGGTATTCCACTAATTCCACAACAACTTCTAACTCTATTTTGAGATTTTAATTGCACTTAGTATTTTATGTCAGCACGTTAGATTGTAACAGCAATATGTATATCACGGTACAAGGTGACGTCTCAGAAAGTATAATCTTTTATAAAACACTACTCGTACGAGGGTTAGAGCTGACGGGCTACCACAACGGCCATTGCTATTATCTATGGGAATGCTTTTTCCAGTTAGTAAGTACTTTAAAGCGATTAAGGCAATATGAAAAGGAAGTCTCTTATCCGTAAGTAATAAGTTACCTTCGTAGAATATAAGTTTGAAGCTAAGTCTCCATGATGCCCCTTTGTCTATGATAATTAAAAGTCTCTTTTGTGTTAAAATTTTCTACAGAAGTAAGTTTTAGCGCAAAGTCGGTAAGCAATGTCAGAGCCGGTTAACGATATCTCATTCATTCTTGTATGACTAGTATGTGTATACCATATCGTAAAGGAATCTATAGAAGTGCGATGGATACATGATAGTCATACAGTATATCACAATTATTTAAAAAGGAAACAAATATAACGATAAAAAAACACAGAAGGTATCACAAAACACATTTCAGTTAAATAACTCAGAGGAACTTGCAGTATGCAGTCACAAATATAAGTATTATGTTTGTATGAGTAGTATATCGATCCGGTTAGCACAAGAAGAACTTCAGTTTTTTACCCGGAAGAAACTTTATGCAGACGTAGTGAAGATCGCGACACCTTGCGAATAAAAAGTAAAACATATTTATCGTAAAGGTGATAAGACTGATAAGTCAATGAAGTATTAGAATTTCCCTTGAAACGTATTTTGTTCTCATACATAGCAGAGATTAAAAAATATATTCTGAAATTCCGTCGAAACCAACAAAAAATGACAAACGATACCGTTGTAGCGAAGTTACTTTCAAAATACACACCAAGATGGGGCGCCACAGCGTCAATTACTATTACGTCACTGTTGAAACCCGATGGCTACTCTTGTAAATCTTCTTGACCCGCAAGTCGTCACTATTACTCAAACCTGTCCGCCATTTGGACAGTCCGTAGTTGTGGATATTGCGTTGTACATGTACATACATACTCCACAAGCCACCATACAGTACATGGCGAAGTGTATTTGGCGCCATTCTTAGCCATTCCCCATCCTGTCCGACTCGCAGATGGCGCGAAGGAAAGAAAATGACTGTTTGCATACCTCAATACAAGTCCTGAACTCCCTTACTTTGTTCTAACGGCCTTTAAGGGAGATGAACGTGGGGGAAATACAAAATGAGCTTCAATTTTTTATCGAACAGAAAGCGATTAACATACCCTAAAATAGTTCTATGGCGATAATGAAGATCAAGATACAAAGCGTGAATATAAAAAATAACAAAAAATACAAAAACATATTTATCGTAAAGACGATAGACTGATAAACAGACGAAGTATTTCATAGAAGCGAATAAGTCAGACATCATACCAATGGCAGTGTACTTGAGCATTACAAGACTGTTCCTCCTATCCATTCGCATAATCTTACATTTATTTATGTATAAAGCAAATCGTTATCATCGCATGAAATAGAAATTCTCAGATATGTATCGATAACCAAGCATATACAAAAGAGTTTCTAGTACAGCCCTCGGCGTGGGCCAAGCTGGGAGAGACTTTCAAAAACGATGCAGTGAACAGCACAGTACCTGCTCAAAAGTATCGAGGTACCTGTTCTTTTTTTCTTTTTCTTTGAGTCGTCTGTGTTGGACTGTTGACTGGTTTGATGCAGCCCACCACGAATTCTTCTCCTGTGCCAACCTTTTCATCTCAGAGTAGGACTTGAAACCTACGTCCTCAATTATGCGCTGGATTATTCCAATCTCTGCCCTCTACAGCTCACTCTAGTACCATGGAATTCACTCCCTGGTGTCTTAACATCCTGTCGTTTCTCCTTGTCAGTGTTTTCCACATATTTCTTTCCTCCCCGAGTCTGCGCAGAATTTTCAACATTCCTCTGCACCACCAAATCTCAAATGCTTCGATTTTCTTCTGTTCCACTCCCATACAATGCTGTGCTCCAAACGTATATTCTCTGAATTTTTCCCCAAATTAAGGCCTATGTTTGATACTGTCAGTAGCCTGTTTGTATGCTTGCATGTTGCAAGAGATTCTGTGGTTGGACGCACTAGCAGTTAGCGAGCGAACAGAGAAGGGTTTGGACATGATGTCTTACTGGAGACTCAGTGCTGGTAGAACATGCACTGTAAAATGACGATGGATGTAGTTGGTAACGTTTGGGTAGTGGAATTATTGACAACTATATAGCTGATAATTAACTGAAACCCTCAGCTATCGACAGGTGTTATTGATATACCTCGATTGGGACAGTTGAAAATGTGTGTCCCGACTGGGACTCGAACCTGGGAGCTCGTGCTCACATGGCAGACGCTCTATCCATCTGAGCCACCAAGGACACAGATGAATAACGCGACTGCAGGGACTTATCCCTTACACTTGAGGTATATCAACAACACCTGTCGGCAGCTGAGGGTTCGAATTAATTATCATTTATTCTAGGGAAGCTGCACGGTCATTATTGGTAACGGTTCTTTCGAGAACAATTCTATCTTCATATAATTTTTGGACCTGGATGTCACATGAATAAGGTAAAATCTTCTAAATACATTGTTCGCTCCTCAACAAAATTTTTCTTTTGCTAACCATATGCCTCCTATTAGTAGTAGTTAGAATCTTTTTATTTAGCTGACTGTAGTTGCTGCTTGCTGTAACTGCTGCATTTCGTGTTATGAAGATGTTCTGTATGGTAAGTGACTTATGATAAGGTATTGTTTATTGTTAGGATTTCTTGAAATTCAGGGCCTTTCTTTTGTGTTAATTATTTGAAGCTATGTTGTCAATGTATAAGAGTCAGATTGCGTTGGGCTTGTATATTGTGGGTAATAAACGAATAGGTTAAGTTTGAGTTGTCTTTGCCTGGGAAAATTCCGTACGTCAGTGTTGAAATGATAAAACCACTCTGAAGTTTCAATACTAGCAGACTTCTCTTGGCCATAAATGTCATTTTTTCGAGTGTTAGTCTGGTTTTTATATCCCCCTTGCTCCGTCTGTCACTTGTTATTTTGCTGCCTAGACAGCAGAGTTCCTTAACTTCATCTACTTCGTGAACATCAGTCCTGATGTTAAGTTTCTCACTGTTCCCATTTCTGCTCTTTGTCATTACTTTCATCTTTCTTAGGTGTACTCTGTCTGTATTCTGTACTCATTACACTGCTCATTTCATTCAGCAGATCATGCAATTCTTCTTCACATCCACTGAGGATAGCAATGTTAGTAGCGAATCATATCACTGATATCCTTTCACCTTGAATTTTAATCCCACTCCTGAACGTTTCTTTTATTTCCGTTACCTGTTACGGGATTTTATTTCGGGTGCGGACAGCAATGGTCTATTTGACCGCTTGAACTCCTTATGTATGGTCCTGAGTTCGAGCCTCGGTCCGGCACACAGTTTTAATCTGCCAGAAAGTTTCGTATCAGCGCACACTCCGCTGCAGAGTGAAAATCTCATTCTGAATGGCATTGTTATTCATTAAAATGTTACAAGCGAGATTCAGTATCCAAGAAAATGGAGATAGGATGTACTAATATCATATTTAAGAAACGGCATCGCAAAAGCCGCTTGATCTACAGAGGAATTTGTGTTATAAATTACATTAATGAGAATGTTTGGGAAAACAAATAAAAACAAGCTGAAAATAAATTGTAAAATCCAGGAAGAACAATCTGTCTTCAAAGCTGGTAGATAATGCGTAGACCGTATTTTCGATTCAGTCGTAGAGAAAAACAAGGAAAAATAAAAAAAATCATACGATTGATTTGAATTGATTAAGAAAAAGCATACGATATTGTCACGAGAAAACTACTTTGGAGTGCATTACATATGGCGAATATAAACGGTCCATTAATTAAGAGAATACAAGAAACATATAAAGATAACATATGTCAAATGAAAATTGGTAATACACCTTCAAATAAACTGAGAACAAATAAGGGCCTGTTACAAACCTGTCCCTAGTCACGAAAATTAATTAAAATCTATACAGAGAGTAGTCTTTCGACATGTCTCGTAAATTGAATGGGATGGGACTTGAAATTAAAGATGGAGTTTGCTTACCATTTACTATTCGCTGATGATCAAGTAGTTATAGCGCAAGGCGTGGAGGAAGTAAATTATATGAGTAATCAGAAAGGGAATACAGGAACTTGAGACTGAAGGTTATCAGACAACAGTACATCTGAATAACGATAGAGATGAATTACACATAGAGGGAAAGAGAATAAATAAGATCAATACTTTCTATTATTCCATTTTAGAGATGAAGGGAAAATCCGAGGTAGAAATTAATAAATGAATCAGCAGTGGAAGCCAGGTCATTGGGATGCTTAACTCAATCTCATGGAGCAGAAATGTAATAAATCAAACCAAAAGAATCATATGTGAATCGATATTAGAAAGCATAGTTATGTATGAAGTGAAGACATGGATTACTAATCTGAAGAACATAAAAAATGCAAGTAGCAGAAATGGACTTAGGGAGAAAATCAGTAAGATCTTTTAGAAAACGGAAAGTAAGAGACGACGAAATAATAAAGGGAGTGGAAGTAAGAGAAGGAATAAATTACGTGATGGGTGGACAGAAGTTACAACCGTACGGGTATGTAAGAAGAATGGTAGAAGCCAGAATACCGAAAATGATCCTGGAATGGGAACCAGAGGGAAAGAAGAGAAGAGTACGCCATGTGACCGCCTGGCTTCAAAATGTACTGTTAATACTGAGAAGACTTGCCGCAGTGGAAGAAGATATACAAGATCGAAACACCTGTAGGGACATCCTGAGGAGATAAATTAAAATCTTATGTAACAGATGTAACAATTTCCGGGTATTTATGATGTGTTGAGGAAAATCTCAATAAATAAGAGAAAGAAAGGTAAAAACGAACATCCAACGGCATTTAAAAAATTTTGAATGATACTGAACTCCTTAATAACTACTGAATAAAACAGTGTGTTACATGTTCCATGATGTAAATCTGCTTGTACAGAAAAAGTACCTTTCTTGTGTTGCATGTATTGTCTTGGCAGTTAACGTACGTATTATATTACACAGAGGATCTGTGGCAGGTAAGCAACTGAATGAAATAATGATCTTGTGTTTCTCACTACGCTTCCTGTGCTAGAGAAGGATACATTCCCTAAATATGCAAGTAATGATATCATCTACATTATTTAAACGTACCACATACATAACACTACGGAATAAAATAAATCTTCATGGGCAGGGGATATAACATTAGCAAGATAATCTCAGTGGCAAACCCAGTAAAAAAATCTTTTCGTCACTTCAAATGCATCGATAACTAACCGCTGATGCACTACAAAGAGTTAGACACCTTATAACGACGGCATGCTGTCGAAACGCGTTGTGCGAACAAACACAGGAACATGTAGAAAAATAGAAATTCTCTTCTAGTCATTCAACGACGATACCTTGCCATGATTTCTACGTGCTATTAGGCTTCTATGTAGTCAACAGTGCGATGTCATGAGAGAGTCACTAGTCTTTATGCCTGTTGTACGAGGAACGCTTGTGAATGCGTGATATATTGCGTTAATATACCCGGTCAAGAAAATTTATGGTGAATTAAGGCATAAGGTTTTCGAAATTACGTGACAAGTTAATGTACGCCAATGAACACACACTTTCGCTCATTTACTGCATCTTTAGTCGAGAGACAAAGTTTCTGTCTTGTGTCTTCTGCTCCCTTGCATTTTCATATAAAGCAGATGTAAATTACAGTCCCATTAACATAACAATGCTCATATAATTTAACCCATTTATGTTGCACGCCGCGCCCCCCCCCCCCTCCCCCCCCCCCCCTCTTCGTCCTGAGCATTACGAAGTTGCAACGTGGCAGCGTTGTAATGAAATGTCCGTGGTGCTTTTTCTGGGTTTAAAAAAACCACGCCGAGTCAGTATAGGAACCAGGACGTATCTAGGGGGTTAATTTATCGTTGCGTAAAAACCCTAAAGAATTCAATAGGACCAGCATTCGTAGAATAACCATCCTTTTCGAAACATACACAATAGCACGAACAAAATCGACAAGTGTAAAGATAATTTCAGGAGTACTCGAAGAAAGTACTGTAGGACCGTTAAATGGTGTTTCAAAGTCTGTGATGAAACGACCGAGTGATAGATTACCTCATGGAGAACAACATTTGTTAGAGACAAAACGTTCACCTACTCTTTCCAACACCTCTACGCGTCCTTTAGTATTTTTCTGCCCCGTGACGACGAATTTTAACGAAAATAGCGGGGTCTACTTATCAGGTGTGCAGCATACTACCCATCATAGCAAACTGATATGTTTTAAACAGAAAATAGTAAGAATATCACTAAGCGGAGAAAGGTATTTTTGTAGTGATTTAGGAAGTTCAGATTTGCCCAGCCTACCAGCCTTCACGTGAAGCAGATGACTGGATGACAGGCATCGTACATTGCTCAGAAATGCAGCAGAGTGCCTACACCCTGTTGCCACTGACGGACTTAACCAAAACGCCACCTAATGCCAGGAGGAAGTGTTTAATGAAAGTTGTGTGTCTATCAAAAGTTCGTCGCCAAGACTTTGACACAACCTGCGTATTTAAATGATGTAGTGAATAACTTCGGAAGCTTAATAAAGTAGAAGATTGTGGCGACCTGCAGGAATACTTGCAGAGGACTGATGACTCTTGTTGGGCCCGGACGTTACCTCTAATGTAAATAAATGTAACACATGGCGTATAAATAGGCGAAGAAATCTACTGCTATGCTATTACACTATTGGAAACAAATAACTGGCAACAGCAACTACAATAAAGTACCTAGAAGCAACCACCCAGAACGAAATTGGAGGAAAAATCAGATGCTATGCTGAGATTCATACGGAGAATCTTAAGGAAATCAATTCGTCCACGAACGCAGTTCCTAGGAAAACATGTGTTCGACCGATTCTACATCTTCATATATACTCCGCTAGCCACAAAGAGGTGTGTGGCGGAGGGCACAATTCGAGCCATAGTATATTTCCTCTCCTCTGCTCCACTCGCGGATCCCGCGAGGAAAAAACGCCTCAGTACGAGCTCTAATTTTCTTTAGCTTTGACTGATGATCATTGCGCGATTTGAAACTTGGTGGTAAAAATATATGTTCTACATCCTTCCGTTTAGAGCGTCGTCTATCTGCAAGTGTGTCCCACTTAAACTTTCAGTGAGCTTTGTAACGCTCTCGAGATGGCCAAATGTACCAGTCACGAATCTTGCCGCTCTTCGTTGGACCTTCTCAATCTCCTGAATCAGACAAAGCTGGTAAGTGTGCCATATAGACGAAGAAGACTCTAAGACTGGACAAACTAACGTATTGTAAGCTGTTTCCTTTACTGAAGGACTGCATCGCTTCAGGATTCTACCAATGAACCGCAATCTAGAGTTCGCCTTGCCCGTTACTTGTGTAATCTGATCACTCCATTTTGGAACATTTCGAATAGTCACACCCAGATACTTGACAGATGTTACCGCTTCCAAAGACTGTACGAGTATTGCTCGTGAGACTCTGATCCTTAACAGATTGAATTAATAGAAAGAAAAAAGATCCAACGAAGAGCGGTGCGTTTCGTCACTGGATAGTCTAGTTGGCACGAGAATATTACGTTGATGCTCAACAAAGTTCAGTGGCAGACAAAAGAGGCGTGGTGCTTCTCGGATAATGTTGCTGCTTGAAAATCCGAGAGAGTACGTTGCGGGGAAAGAGGGCAACATATTACTTTCTCCCAAATACGTCTCGCAAAATTACCATAATAAATTCGAGAAATTCTACATCTACATGACTACTCTGCAATTCACATTTAAGTGCTTGGCAGAGGGTTCATCGAACCACAATCATACCATCTCTCTACTATTCCACTCCCGAACAGCGAGCGGGAAAAACGAACACCTAAACCTTTCTGTTCGAGCTCTGATTTCTCTTATTTTATTTTGATGATCATTCCTACCTATGTAGGTTGGGCTCAACAAAATATTTTCGCATTCGGAAGAGAAAGTTGGTGACTGAAATTTCGTAAAAAGGTCTCGCCGCGACGAAAAACGTCTATGCTGTAATGACTTCCATCCCAACTCGTGTATCATATCTGCCACACTCTCTCCCCTATAACGCGATAATACAAAACGAGCTGCCCTTCTTTGCACCCTCTCGATGTCCTCCGTCAATCCCACCTGGTAAGGATCCCACACCGCGCAGCAATATTCTAACAGAGGACGAACGAGTGTAGTGTAAGCTGTCTCTTTAGTGGACTTGTTGCATCTTCTAAGTGTCCTGCCAATGAAACGCAACCTTTGGCTCGCCTTCCCGACAATATTATCTATGTGGTCCTTCCAACTGAAGTTGTTTGTAATTTTAACACCCAGGTACTTAGTTGAATCGACAGCCTTGAGAATTGTACTATTTATCGAGTAATCGAATTCCAACGGATTTCTTTTGGAACTCATGTGGATCATCTCACACTTTTCGTTATTTAGCGTCAACTGCCACCTGACACACCATACAGCAATCTTTTCTAAATCGCTTTGCAGCTGATACTGGTCTTCGGATGACCTTACTAGACGGTAAATTACAGCATCATCTGCGAACAACCTAAGAGAACTGCTCAGATTGTCACCCAGGTCATTTATATAGATCAGGAACAGTAGAGGTCCCAGGACGCTTCCCTGGGGAACACCTGATATCACTTCAGTTTTACTCGATGATTTGCCGTCTATTACTACGAACTGCGACCTTCCTGACAGGAAATCACGAATCCAGTCGCACAACTGAGACGATACCCCATAGCTCCGCAGCTTGATTAGAAGTCGCTTGTGAGGAACGGTGTCAAAAGCTTTCCGGAAATCTAGAAATACGGAATCAACTTGAGATCCCCTGTCGATAGCGGCCATTACTTCGTGCGAATAAAGAGCTAGCTGCGTTGCACAAGAGCGATGTTTTCTGAAGCCATGCTGATTACGTGTCAATAGATCGTTCCCTTCGAGGTGATTCATAATGTTTGAATACAGTATATGCTCCAAAACCCTACTGCAAACCGACGTCAATGATATAGGTCTGTAGTTAAATGGATTACTCCTACTACCCTTCTTGAACACTGGTGCGACCTGCGCAATTTTCCAATCTGTAGGTACAGATCTATCGGTGAGCGAGCGGTTGTATATGAGTGCTAAGTAGGGAGCTATAGTATCAGCGTAATTTGAAAGGAACCTAATCGGTATACAATCTGGACCTGAAGACTTGCCCGTATCAAGCGATTTGAGTTGCTTCGCAACCCCTAAGGTATCTACTTCTAAGAAACTCATGCTAGCAGATGTTCGTGTTTCAAACTCTGGAATATTCCATTCGTCTTCCCTGGTGAAGGAATTTCGGAAAACTGCGTTCAATAACTCCGCTTTAGCGGCACAGTCGTCGATAACAGTACCATCGGCACTGCGCAGCGAAGGTATTGACTGCGTCTTGCCGCTTGTGTACTTTACATACGACCAGAATTTCTTTGGATTTTCTACCAAATTTCGAGACAATGTTTCGTTGTGGAACCTATTAAAGGCATCTCGCATCGAAGTACGTGCCAAATTTCGCGCGTCTGTTAATTTTAGCCCATCTTCAGGATTTCGCGTTCTTCTGAACTTCGCATGCTTTTTCCGTTGCCTCTGCAACAGCGTTCGGACCTTTTTTGTGTACCACGGGGGATCCGTTCCATCTCTTACCAATTTATGAGGTACGAATATCTCAATTGCTGTTGCTACTATATCTTTGAATTTGAGCCACATCTCGTCTACATTCGCATAGTCAGTTCGGAAGGAATGGAAATTGTCATTTAGGAAGGCTTCTAGTGGTACTTTATCCGCTTTTTTAAATAAAATTATTTTGCGTTTGTTTCTGATGGATTTGGAAGAAATGGTATTGAGCCTAGCTACAATGACCTTGTGATCACTAATCCCTGTATCAGTCATGATGCTCTCTATCAGCTCTGGATTGTTTGTGGCCAAGAGGTCAAGTGTGTTTTCGCAACCATTTACAATTCGCGTGGGTTCGTGGACTAACTGTTCTAAATAATTTTCGGAGAATGCATTTAGGACAATCTCGGAAGACGTTTTGTGCCTACCACCGGTTTTGAACAAGTATTTTTGCCAACATACCGAGGGTAGGTTGAAGTCCCCACCAACTATAACCGTATGAGTGGGGTATTTATTTGTTACGAGACTCAAACTTTCTCTGAACTGTTCCGCAACTGTATCATCGGAGTCTGGGGGTCGGTAGAAGGAGCCAATTATTAACTTAATTCGGCTGTTAAGTATAACCTCCACCCACACCAATTCGCACAGAGTATCTACTTCGACTTCACTACAAGATAAACCACTACTGACAGACACCAACACTCCACCACCAATTCTGCCTAATCTATCTTTCCTGAACACCGTCTGAGACTTCGTAAAAATTTCTGCAGAACTTATTTCAGGCTTTAGCCAGCTTTCTGTACCTATAACGATATCAGCTTCTGTGCTTTCTATTAGCGCTTGAAGCTCAGGGACTTTTCCAGCGCAACTACAACAGTTTACAACTATAATTCCGACTGTTCCTTGATCCAAGCACGTCCTGTAATTGCCAAGCACCCTTTGACATTGCAGCCCATCCCGCACTTTCCCGAGGCCTTCTAACCTAAAAAACCGCCCAGTCCACGCCACACAGCCTCCGCTATCCGTGTAGCCGCCAGCTGAGTGTAGTGAACTCCTGACCTATTCAGCGGAACCCGAAACCCCACCACCCTATGGCGCAAGTCAAGGAATCTGCAGCCAATACGGTCGCAAAACCGTCTGAGCCTCTGATTCAGACCCTCCACCCGGCTCTGCACCAAAGGTCCGCAGTCGGTTCTGTCAACGATGCTGCAGATGGTGAGCTCTGCCTTCATCTCGTAAGCAAGACCGGCAGCCTTCACCAAATCAGATAGCCGCTGGAATCCAGAGAGAATTTCCTCAGATCCAAAGCGACACACGTCATTAGTGCCGACATGTGCCACCACCTGCAGCTGGCTGCACCCTGTGCTCTTCATGGCATCCGGAAGGACCCTTTCCACATCAGGAATGACTCCTCCCGGAATGCACACGGAGTGCACACTGGATTTCTTCCCCTCCTTAGCCGCCATATCCCTAAGGGGCCCCATTACGCGCCTAACATTGGAGCTCCCAACTACCAGTAAGCCCAACCTCTGCGATTGCCCGGACCTTGAAGGCTGAGAATGGTCCTCTGAAACAGGGCAGGCAGCTGCATCTGGCTCAGCCAGAGACAGTGCCTGAAACCGGTTTGTCAGACGCACCGGGGAGGCTTTCTGGTCAGCTTCCGGGGACGCCTTTCGCTGCCTGCCACGCCTTGGAACGACCTCCCAATCAACCACAGGCGAGGGCTCAGCCCCACTGCGGGCAGCAACCGGGGCAACCACAGCGGCAGACCGATCTGGGGACAGACGGGATGAGGTTGACATCCCCGTGATACCCGAGTCCGGCTCCCCACAGTGGTGCCCATTGGCAACAGCCTCAAGCTGCGCGACCGAAGTCAGCGCCGATTAGCGAAATTAGAGCGAATAAGGCGATTTAACGAGAATCATTCTTCCCACGCACCGTTCGCTAATGTAACAGGGAAAGACGGATCAGATAGTGATAGCGGTAGTACCCTCTGTCACCATAAGGTGGCCTGTGGACTGTAGATGTAGGTATATTTGTGTGTTGAATGTGACTCTGTCAATTTCATTGGGAGCGCACTGTTGCTCTTGTTATGATGATCAATAAAAGAGACAACAATACATAGAGCGTATCAGTCTGACGGAAGTAGCACACGGACACAGCCACAGACTCGCACGCACGCACGCACACACCACACACACACACACACACACACACACACACACACACACAATAACCGTCACTCCAGGAGCCACGGCGGAGAGGTTTGGAATTTAAACCAGGACAATGTAGCAAAGACTAGCCAAGAACTGGTAATTAAAATGTGTTAGGAAGTTTGACCACGCAACAAGAGCAACCCAAAGTGGTAACTACCCTCGTATTAATAAAATCTTCTCGCACTTCCAGCCGTATAAGGCGGTTAAAAACCCACGACCTTTCGAGGGTGGTGGGAAGTGGTAAATGACTGCCACGTCCGTGTGGCCTCGACTTTACATAGCCGCGCTGCTAGTTGTGACTTCTTCCGTGTTTCAAGGTCAGAATCATGCTGCAGTGGTCTTAGGGACGTTCACTGAACTCACACTGATATCTTGGTGTACCTGATCTGTACATACTGGGGCACATATCGGGCGCCAGCTGCGTGCCCGTAAACAACCACCCAGTAATTTTCTTGACCTGTGCGTGGATATCTGGCGCCACAGACATCTGGAATCCTGTCAAGGACGTGTAGAATTGATACCAAGCGCCGGCCGCGGTGGTCTCGCGGTTCTAGGCGCGCAGTCCGGAACCGTGCGACTGCAACGGTCGCAGGTTCGAATCCTGCCTCGGGCATGGATGTGTGTCATGTCCTTAGGTTAGTTAGGTTTAAGTAGTTCTAAGTTCTAGGGGACTAATGACCACAGCAGTTGAGTCCCATAGTGCTCAGAGCCATTTTTTCTTTTTTTTTTATACCAAGCAGCATCTCTGTTGTTCTGCGTTTGAAATGTAGAACACGGTATTAAACAGCTCATCGTTGTATATTTTCTGTCTTTTCCTGTAGTTCACCCCAACTTTTTTCATAATGTTCAACAACTTGTCACATTTTACACTGGTGAATACTTTTTCAAGGTTGACAAATCCTGTGCACGAGTCTAGATTTTCTTCCATTATTAATCGCAACATATGTAAACCTGTGTTGTAGTGAATTATACGTAACGCAAACGTGTGAAGTTACTCTCCACAACGTTGATCAGGCTGGTTGAGAGCCGAGCGTTATGGAGTCTCTCTCTTCCTCTCTCTCTCTTTTTCTTCAGACTGTTGTCACGAGAGCTGGTGGCAAGGTGCATGGATACCCAAGTAGAAACAGTTGTTTGGGTTACCAATTCCGGTACTTGCCTTACAGCCAAAGGATAGCTGTCGAAATCTACTTTATCGTTTTTATTCTCCACTCCACGAAGTTGAGCGGATTTAGATCCAGCTCGTTATAAAAAAGCGGTTCTTTTCAGCCAGTTAACGAGCGAGGTGGTAGTGGGACAGAGCGGGTTCCCAATTGGGAATAAACGGGAGGGGTTTTACCAGTTTCGTATTTATCTGTAGCTGAGGGGCTGACTGTCAGCGGGGGAACCCTCTTCGATTCCCGGCACTGCCTCCATACTACATCCGTATGACGCCGTTAGTATAGGGTGACGTGGCGGTCAGGCTATCCTGATTAGCCCGTCTGTGACCAGAACGGAACATTCGATTGTTGCTGGGACAACATCATTCATTCTCCGAGATAAAAATTAAAATGTTGTGTAAATGTTTGTCTACGTATAAAGTGTATTTGCGTGTGTATTAACTGTAGCTGAATGTTAAAAGAACATCCAGGATGTAATGAGCTTCAAACGGTTGACGTTCCAGTAATGATTTTGCTAACTAGAGCTGCGCTACGCTATGAAAATCGCATCCTTAGCTAAAACATCTCATGACGTGTAATGGCGCTACATGACAAAATATGATACAAAATGTGTTTTTGCACTAAGTACATCCACGGAGCAAAGTTACAGAATGGTTAAGACACTGGAAGCACAAGTGAGGTGAACGAGGTTAAAATTCGCCTTCGGACGGATTTACGGATCTAGATTTTTGTGGTTTCTCCAAATCCAATAAGACAAATTGCTGATTGGTTCGTTCATAAAGGAGACAGAAGACTTTTTTTCTCAACCTAGATTGTGTTCCGTCATCAATTACCTGCTCGCTGGCGGGGCGTTATAACACAATCCTCCTTTCTTTACTATAGAGTGTGGAAATGCTCTTGACACTTTTCGTCTCTGGCGGTCTGCCAAAGTGTACTGTTTGCCTTTGCAGAACAAATATGTAATTCCAGTAACCTGCGTACGATGATGAAGCTACAGGGTTCGAAACGAAATGTGCGAAACAAATTAAATGTAACATGTTTGAGTGAATGGCATCTTCAGTAGTGCACACAAACACACACACACACACACACACACACACACACACACACATAAATACTAATGGATATGGAAGTATCCCTAAAAACGCTGAATTCGCAGTTTTGGCAGGACACACACAAAAAGCAGATGAACAGACGGAAACACTGTTGTAAATGCAAAACAAGTGCGGCCGCAATAGAATTTCTATAAAGATAGCTTGTGGGAAAGTTTACAACAATGAAGAGAATTGCAAAGAATACCAGTGCAGCAAAACGAAAAGCGACTTTCTAAAAACCGAAGAAACGCGAAGTATTCCGAGCTCTTTCGTCTACAGCCACTGCTAGCAAAGAGAAACAAAAACTGTCATCTTCGTAGTAGTTAAAAAGGAGGAATAATAAGTATGTTGAACGCCAAATTATCAAAGAAACTGTGTTTTTAATCTATAAGTATTAAAAACGCAAAACTTATTATGTACGCAGAACGACCACTGATGATGTTCTGTCAATAAAAGCGAAGTGTGCCTCGTGTAATATTCTCGTAATTTGCAGTGCGCTTAACGAGGGGATCACGTCTGCTGCTCATCACCGGCTTCGTCCACATTTATGGTACGTCCAGCACTTGGCCAGAAATTGAAGTAACAGAAGTGAGAACTCAAGATGGGCAGGCGCTCAGATAAAAATAACATTTTTGGTTAGGGTCGGTCGAGGCACAAACCATTAAAGTTAACGTAGTTTCTAGCCAGCGTTTGGCACTGGGACACGAGGGTTGCGGGGTCGAGTCCATATGCGGAAATAATTTTATGTTTTCTTTATTTTCAGTGTTTACGTTACTTACACTGTAAACAACCTGAAATAATGCTGGCTATATCGTTTTTATTAATATTTTCATAAAAGGCGTGAAATGCAAATGCAAGATATTGGGATGTCGTCATAACCTTATCAAAGTCGGTGAATCTTATATCACCCATAAATATTTGCAGAAGAACACTCCGTCTTTCCTTATGCTTATTGACTCTTGAGGAGGGCGGATAAATCCATATACGCACACACGACGAGATTCCTCAAGACGAAAAAGAACTGCCATCGTGCAGTAATGAAGTCATAACCCCGACCCCTCCACAAATGCATTCTCCTAGTGCGAATCTAAGATGTCTCTTTTTACCGTTAGGTAAAGAATTTGATCAGAAAACTTTAAAACTTCTCTTATCGAGAGAGAGAGAGAGAGAGAGAGAGAGAGAGAGAGAGAGAGAGAGAGACAACTGTCAGTTGCAGTCAGTTCTTCGAGCTTGAGATACGAATTTACGACATCCAATAACAAATGGCCCCAAAATACCAATATCGATTATTTTTTAGAGGTGCATACGGGATCTGAAGATGGCATAACGAACTGCCGAAACTGGTAGCGACAATAAAATAAAATAACATCTCAACTGCAGGGCGAATTTCACTGTCAAATATTTGACCAGCCGCTGTCTCATGTCCACAATGGATCAATGAAGACTGAATTTAAGTTTGTGTATTTCTTATACTGCTGCGGTCGTGTAATTGCTAGAACACCCACGTAGTAAGTAAGGAGACTTGTATTCAAGTTCTGGCTATGGCACAAATTTTAATTAATTTCTTCACCTTCTAACTTTACTGTAGATGAAGTTGAGACTCATATGTCTCAAGGAAAATGTAATTACGTGTTATCTATAGATCAATAGATCACCTACGCCTGAGGTACAGGCCGGATTTCGCCATTACTTTCAAGATTTAGATTCTATTCCAATATCAGAGAGCCACGGCAATAGCGACAATTTAAGAAGGGGAAAATAAGCTGAAGACGTCAATTGAAGTTTGTGCAGCTGAGTTTCAGACACTTCTGTAGTGGTGTAAAAGCTTAGCACACCTGCCTTGTAAGCAGGGGAAGCCGGGTTCAGATCCTGGCTGTGGTGCAAATTTTAATTAATTTATTGAGCTTCTAACATTACTGTAGAAAATACGTGGTTCTGGCGTCTGGCAATGGTTGTGAAATACGCAAAGCAATCGAATAATCAACGAAGTAGATGTTCTGTAAGTACATTCTCTTTTAACATAGGAGCCACACAAAAATGGCGTGACATTCATTTACAAACCTAAACTAGGGTCGAAAACTAAGTTTCTGATGTGTGTAGGACGGACAGCGTGCGATCAGTATGTGTTATCTCAGCGAGAAATATCCCAATTCGGACGACTTCAAACCGAATAAAAATGATTTTAAAATACAGAAATGTGTCTGTTCTACCAGCCATCAAGGACACTTATCTGCAAGAGTCTGCATTTGTGTGCAACCCATGTTTGAAGGTTAAAGTCTCCAAAGTCCGTAGAAACACAAGCTGCTAAAGACAGAATGTAGTCAGCTGTGATCAGAAGATTCACAAGACTCATAAATGATATATTACTTGACAATTAGATAAACATTTGCTTGAAAAAATACATGTTGACAAGTGCTGCAACCACTGCTTTATAGTCCACAAAACAGAAGTTGCAATGTTGTCGTACATTCTTCCCTTATTCGTCATCGACGTTCAAGTAAAGAGGTTGCGTGAAATGAGTGAAACACGGTGGATTGGAACAGTATGTAAGATTCTCAAGGGCCATACGTAGACGTGCCACATCATTTACGGTGTATCTACAATGATCTAATATCAATGGCCATTGTGATCACGTTATCAACTGATACAACAGTGTCATCAACTTCGAAAGCAACTCTTCGCCACGTGTATGTTAACACATATCCATATCTCGACGCAGAAAGTTGCTTACAGATAGCAGAGTGAAGATGGATGATGAAATATCAGTCGCATAGCGTCATCTGTCGTGTGTTAATTTTAAAGCAACAAGACGTCTAGGAGAAAGATTGTACCGACTAAAGAATAATAAAAACAGTCTGTGTGACAGGGTGTTATGCCTCTATAGGCTCCAGATTCGTTAATCTCCTAACGTCGATTGGACATAAATGCAGAGTGTCACCGATAAATGACCTCAATAAGTTGTAGAACACACATATATCCGTATTTTTCAAATTATTTTTATTCATTGTTAGCCGTTACAGCTTTATGACTTCCCTTGTGGGTGGATGCACATGGGAACTACTAGAACTAAAAAAAAAGTTTTTTACCATATTTCGTGTCAGGTAAAACTACATGGTTTTGGAATAAGTAAGTGTTTCGTTCGGTCAATATTAACTGCTATTCAGCTTATAGCTTTTGAAAAGTAGCAGTTTGCAGTGTCTGTCGACTATGCGTGAAGACACACTATAGAACTGTCTACCGTGTTGCTGCTTCTCACAGCCGGCCTGAGTGGCCGAGCGGTTCTAGGCGCTACAGTCTGGAACCGCGCGACCGCTACGGTCTCAGGTTCGAATCCTGCCTCGGGCATGGATGTGTGTGATATCCTTAGCTTAGTTAGGTTTAAGAGTTCTAAGTTCTAGGGAACTCATGACATCAGATATTTAAAATAATGACATTTATAAAATCTGTATATTTAAAAGGAAAACAATGTTATTTGAAACTGGTTCATGCTTACGGTACTTGTACTGTAAAATGTAAAAGATGTAGGGAAGTCCCTCCGGAACGGAAGTGGCTTGGCGCGATGTAAAATGTGGTTGTGGTGGTCGAAATTGGCGGCTACTTGTTGGGAACGGTACGCAGTCAGTAGCTAGCCGTTGCACGGTACACATCGACGGTGCCAAAGGAGGCAATCGGAAGCTAGTTTGCATGGGATTTTGCCTCGGATGTGGATTTGGCTATTGCATAGTACGCCCGACTATAAGGAATGGCTCTAACACATTAAAAATCCGCCGCCAAGAAGGAATTGTATAGAGCATTCAAACATCACGGGGAGTACAGTTAGTCTCCACGTCGCTTGCCACCATTACTTCGCCACTGTTCCACCAACTTCATGCATACAGATAGGTATCAGAACATGGACCAGTCAATTTGTGTGAGTGATTTAATAATAATACAAGTGATATAATCCTGTGTTTAGAACCATATCACTTATGCTAATCATGAACCTACACAGGATCCCATCCTAGGCGTTCAGAAAACCGAGTATCCTGTTTCAAATGAACTAGTGTTTACTTATATTAGTCAAATGTGCAGGGATTAGCAAGAGTGGAAGTTAGTTAGAATACTGCTAAAGTGATCACAGTGTATTGTAAAGTATCATTTTGCAAAAATTCAGTACCAGATTGTGTAAATGTTACTGTCTAAAACACCTGCTTCACAGGTGATGAGAAAAGGCAAATAAGTTATACCCATTTGAAGCTTAATTTAGCATTGATTACTACCATGAACGAATTTTTAAAGTTAATTGAGCATCAGTGTTGAATAATTTGCCTTGAAAAGAGTAAAACCATAAACTATTTCAAGTGAAGCTAATAATAAAATTTAGTTCAATTTAATTTTGCTATTGAAATAATTATAGATTCTGACTAGTGATACAATATCAGTTTATGGATTCCCACCATATTCTTCTCATATTAGAAAAATAAATGGACTGTGGTTAAATGATAAATCAAGACCATAAGCTTGCCGACAGCGTTGATATACAGCAACGGGGACTGTTGAAAATGTGTGCCCCGACCGGGACTCGAAGCTGGGATCTCCTGCTTACATGGCAGACGCTGTATCCATCTGAGCCACCGAGGGCACTGATGATGTCCGAAAGAATTGATACTATCTTCATATAGGACTATTATTACTACTAAGGAAATTTGAGGCGCTATATTTCTATAAATGGGAGTATAAACAGTGTAATTGTGGTATTATTTATTTTTATTTGTGGTATTCATATGTCAGTTAAGTTAAAAGCCCCTCCATGTTCAACTTCAGTTCGGTGCTTTCTGCAGTATCATCTCAGTACTGAGTCACGTAATGATTGTGATTGTAGCTGTTATTATTATGAGTTGGTTACAATTTTGCTTTCTATAGTTACTAGTTTGTGCATTATTGATAACTGCTGCCATCCACAGCTCTGTGTCCCTGTCCGTTTGAATTCTGTGTGCCATGCAAAAGGGAAATATTGATGAAATAATTTCAGTAACTAACATTTAATTTTATTAAGCATATATATTTCCATATTAATGTGCCTAACTGGGCTGGCGACCGTTCATTGTTTTATTCGTATGAACTTTTCTTCTTTCATGGAACCCCAAAGTTATAGCCTGTTTAGTTTTTTCTGTTAACTACAATATATTGAAAATTACAGTCTGATACCCTTATCGGCTAGAAAAACACGCGGTCAAAATTCCAGTATCCTCTCAGAGTGTAACATTAGCTTATGTTATGGTAGGTTAGGGTTAAACATGGATTCTCCAGTGACAGGACTTACGTGTTCAGCAGTTAGGGAAGACTGGCGTACAACCGAGGCAAGGGTTATAAGTTTATCTAAGAATGGACGTCTAATGACGGTTGTTATTCCTGCTGACGATGATTTAAATGTCGCGATCACATTCGTTTGTAAGCTATCCAACTGTCGCATTACAGAAAAAAATCCACATAGTATCCTTATCGTCCACAAAATTTTTGTGCGTCTAGCTAATGTGCCTAGCAGTCATTATCGTAGCTCCATGATAAGTAACAAGCCGCAGAACAAAGGATGCAGTCGCGCGACGTTTGTTTGTGCCGGAAATGAATGTTGCTTCATTTGTGCTGCCTCTAGCTCACTCCCGATAAGCGTCTCCGGCACGAACATCTGACAGTCGCTGCATCTCACGCAACCATCCATAGATCACTCCAGCAAGGGTAGACAGCTCGGAAAACTAATTGCTGATGAAGTAAAAATTGCTATATTTCACCCCAATGTCGTCACACTACAAAATTTACCTCTATTTTAAACTTTAAACGGTAACTTACTTCGTATGAAACGCAGTCCTTTAGGTCAAGGATTACTGTCTTGTACTCATTGTCTACATGTTTGTCGTACTCTCCCGCTAAATTTAGGGCATAAAGACGCTGCCGATTGAATTTATCGACGTGGTTTCATATTTTATGGCATGCTGAATATTTCTTATAACCATCAAAATTATCAAACATTCACAGATCCACCCATATAGTGTGGCGTTAGAAACAGCTGGCATAGAAATTCTGCTGTTGGAACAACACGCTTCGCCCGCCATCTGGCAGTGCCCTCACAAATGGGAGAAGAGAGGTACCCCGTCGTCCTTCGCTGTCTTTTTTCTGTTGCAGTAGCGCAGATAAGAAAACGTACACACAGTTAATTTCTGTACCTGGTAAATACAACAATATTTAGAAATTACAATAAGGTAGGGTTATGAGTGCTAACTGGAATGGGCGTGGAAGATGAATGTGGTAACACACCGTTAAACAATATAAGAGAAATGGCGAGACTCAGAGGCAAAGGAAAAGAGAAAGAAGCATAATTGGGAGAAGATAGGAGCACTGGCTTTGCTGTTTGACAGAGGCGAAGTAGGCCATATACGTCAATTTTGAGGAAGTGCTAGGAGAATGACAGGAGGAGTTGCTTCGAATTTTTCGTAAACGTAGAAAGAGGTCGAGTTACGTGAAGAGTGGAGTGGAGCTTGTTCGAGAGGCGGACAGCAGCCTCAGCGAAAGAGTTTGCCAAAGTTTTCATTTTATGAATCGGTGGAGCTAGGACGCAGGATAGGTGAGACGTTGTGTTTGTATTATGATTGCACGAAAGATGTTTAATCCCCGAGGCGAGGTAATGGGATGTTTCCGCTCTGAGCAGCCGGTGAAATATATTACTGGCCATTAAAATTGCTACACCACGAACATGATTTGCTACAGACGCGAAATTTAACCGACAGGAAGAAGATGCTGTGATATGCAAATGATAAGCTTTTCAGAGCATTCACATAAGGTTGGCGCCGGTGGCGACACCTACAACGTGTTGACATGACGAAAGTTTTCAACCGATTTCTCATATACAAACAGCAGTTGACCGGCATTGCCTGGTGAAACGTTGTTGTGATGCCTCGTGTAAGGAGGAGAAATGCGTACCGTCATGTTTTCGACTTTGATAAAGGTCGGATTGTAGCCTATAGCGATTGCGGTTTATAGTATCGCGATATTGCTACTCGCGTTGGTCAAGATCCAATGACGGTTAGCAGAATATGGAATCGGTGGGTTCAGGACGGTAATACGGAACGTCGCGCTGAATCCCAACGGCCTCGTATCACTAGCAGTCGAGATGACAGGCATCTTATCCGCATGGATGTAAAGGATCGTGCAGCCACGTCTCGATCCCTGAGTCAACAGATGGTAACGTTTGCAAGACAACAACCATCTGCGTGAACATTAGACGACGTTTGCAGCAGCATGGACTATCAGCTCGAAGACCATGGCTGCGGTTACCCTTGACGCGGCATCAGAGACAGGAGCGCCTGCGAACCTGGCTGCACGAATGGCAAAACGTCATTTTTTTCGGATGAATCCAGGTTCTGTTTACAACATCATAATGGTCGCATCCGTGTTTCGCGACATCGCGGTGAACGCACATTGGAAGCGTGTATTCGTCATCGCCATTCTGGCGTATCACCCGGCGTAATGGTATGGATGCCATTGGTTACACGTCTCGTTCACCTCTTGTTAGCATTGACGGCACTTTGAACAGTGGACGTTACATTTCAGATGTGTTACGACCCGTGGCTCTACCCTTCATTCGATCCCTGCCAAACCCTACATTTCAGCAGGATAGTGCACGACCGCATGTTGCAGGTCCTGTACGGGCCTGCTGCTGCCCTGGCCAGCACATTCTCCAGATCTCTCACCAATTGAAAACGTCTGGTCAATGGTGGCCGAGCAACTAACTGGCTCGTCACAATACGCCAGTCACTACTCTTGATGAACTGTGGTATTGTCTTGAAGCTGCATGGGCAGCTGTACCTGTACACGCCATCCAAGCTCTGTTTGAATTAATGCCCAGGCGTATCAAGGCCGTTATTGCGGCCAGATGTGGTTGTTCTGGGTACTGATTTCTCAGGATCTATGCACCCATATTGCGTGAAAATGTAATCACATGTCAGTTCTAGTATAATATATTTGTCCAATGAATACCGGTTTATCATCTGCATTTCTTCTTGGTGTAGCAGTTTTAATGGTCAGTAGTGTAGTTTGTTATACTCCCGTAAATTGTCTGGCCGCAACCACCATAACTGGATATATAAAACGCTGACGAATGTCGCAGATGTAACATACGTAAGTGTTCATAGTTATGTCCAACCGACTTGTGTTTTCACTACTTGCACCATGTTAAATTACTTCAGAATAGTGGAGGTTGGGTAGAACGAGATATTGCATGAGTCTGCGTTTCATATCCTGTGGAAATACGTTCCGAAACTTTTTGAGGGCATACAGGGAAGCGGAAGTCTCCCGGCAAATGGCGGCAGTATTCTCTGTCCACTTTAAATGCTGATCCAAAGTTACACCAAAGTTCTTCGCTGTTTTCTGATATTGTGTTGGGATGCCGTCTAGTTGAATGGGTGCAACTGATTACATTACTGCTGGAACTCAGTATTGTAACTGGCTGTTCTAATCTGTGTGCGAGGGAAATTTTGGTTGAATTCACATGTAAGTGCTGATGAAGAATTATATGCGACTCATTCTCGCGATTTTCAAACAGCTGTATGTTGGATATGATTCAGAAAGAGACACACGTTTTTTGAACTTTTTTGTTCTGTATCACCAATACTTTCACCCCTAAAACAACGTTCTTTTCCTCTTGATTCAACCTGTATTTGCCAAATTACTCGTCGCACTGACGTAACAGGCTGATACGATCGTATGCAGACTTGTTAGCGTAGCTTAAAAATTGTGCGTGATATGCGTTTCTGCACAGACTTCACCTGAAGAAACTACTCTCTCCTACAACATTTTGTATGTTCGTTCACAACGAAGGCTCCACCACTAGCGTTTTCCTTCCCCTACAACGCAATCTACAGTGATAAGGGCCAACTTATATTTTGTACATTGTACCATAGCTCTTTTGCATGTTCCCTGTTTTCCTCTTCTACTTCCGAAGTGACATAACTCTTCCTCCTATTGAGAAGTTTCTTGTCCAAGATTAATGTTTAGTCACCTGGCATGTCCACCTGCTGCAGACACCATTACAATACTTTTTTTCTTTTGTCAATGTGCAGGCCGGCCGTTGTGGCCGAGCGGTTCTAGGCACTTCAGTCTGAACCGCGCGACCGCTACGGTCGCAGGTTCGAATCCTGCCTTGGACATAGATGTGTGTGATGTCCTTAGGTTAGTTAGGTTTGAGTAGTTCTAAGTTCTAGAGCACTGATAACCTCAGATGTTAAGTCCCATAGTGCTCAGAGCCATTTGAACCATTCGTCAATGTGCATATTATAGCCCAACCTATCTCTCGACTCCAGTCCACTGTCAGCGACCACTGCAGTTAACGAATTGTATAGTGCTGATTTTCTGTCCTTGACAGAAAACATCGAGATATGTCTTTACTTCCCTGATTATCTCTTTTTGCCTACAGATTAAACATCAGTGGTCACAATGACCAACCATGCCTCATTCCTTCTCTGAGTTTGATTTTTTGTAGCATTCCACCACCGGTGACCACTCTAGTTTGCGCCGCATAAAGTTACACAGTATCAAAAGGTCATCTCCAAATGAACCAATTCGAAGTGCGTTTCCTACTTTTTCCTAAATCTGCTCTCTTTTGTTAACAATATTACCAAATTTCTTCTCGTGTACCCCTGCCTCTCAATTTTTCGATAAATTACTGTTTTAAGATATGTGGCAGTAGACTGTTTTGAAATTTACTCATTTTTACTCATGAAATTTACTCAATTTACTATTAGTTCTGCAATGCTAATAACTGTGCGTAGGAATGTACATATTCGATCGTGACACGCCTTCCAATAAATGTGTATCATTTTAGTCTAATAATAAGACTATTCACAAAAGCGTTCTGATTTCGTCCTTGCACGGCAACTTATTTCGGGAAGTCGCTGCTTTTATTCCATAGGGAATACTTGTAGAGACTACCGCACACAGAGCTGGCGTAAAATTCTTCACAAGAGCACAAATCAATTTTCAGACAGATATATCTTTTAATTTTATGTATTGCTCTCGGTGTTTCTTCCGTGACTGCATCATTTTCGTAAAATAAATGACAACCGCCTTCAGTCAAATCGTGCACGATACATTTCGAGCACTGGGGGCTCATTTTCAGGTGCTTTGACAATCTGTGTCATTCTTTCTCCTCCAGCCGTTCTGTGTGGCCGAGTCGTTCTAGGCGCTTCAGTCTGGAACCACGCTGCCGCTACGGTCGCAGGTTCGAATCCTGCCACGGGCATGGAGGTGTGTGACGTCCTTAAATTAGTTAGGTTTAAGTAGTTCTAAGTTCTAGTGGACTGATGACCTCAGATGTTAAGTCCCATAGTGCTGAGAGGCATTTTTTCTCCTCCAAATTTAGGTTAATTCTGGTCCTAGTAATATTAGGTTGGTATATTAAAAGGTGGTACTTACATACACAAGGGATATGTATTATTGTAGTTTATGCGTTCCACAATGGTTTCAGAACCCTCGGTCACAACAATGATTTGTATCACCATCAATAAAGCAAATAGTTACCACTACTTCGACAGAAGCCGGCCGGGGTGGCCGAGCGGTTCTTGGCGCTTCAGTCTGGAACCGCGCGACCACTGCGGTCGCAGGTTCGAATTCTGCCTCGGGCATGGATTTCTGTGATGTCCTTAGGTTAGTTAGGTGTAAGTAGTTCTAAGTTCTAGGGGACTGATGACCTCAGATGTTAAGTCCCATAGTGCTCAGAGCCATTTGAACCATTTGAACTTCGACAAATGGCACACGAAGCTGAACAGTCGAGGGAGGAAATGTCTCACACACAAGGAATGTAATACCTTGGCTGTCGTTATTCAGTTTGTTCTTAATCGATTAATGTTCTCCTATCAACTTTTATTCCGATATTCCTTGATCTTTCTATCTCGTCATTACACTTTTCGAACAACGCATTTTTATTTTAGTTTTTTCTTTAATTACCGTGAAAGAAATTTTTCTTCTTAGAACAAAACTTTTACTCTGCAGCGAAGTATGCACTCATATGAAACTTCCTGGTAGATTTAAATTCTGTGACTGGCCGAGACTCTAGCTCGGAACTTTACCTTCCGTGTGCACGCGCTCTACCGACTGAGCTTCCCAAGAACGACTCATGACCTATCCTCGCAGCTTCAGTTCCGCCAGCACCTCGTCTGATGCCTTCCAAAGTTCACAGAAGCACTCTGCGAATCTTTCGAGACTAACGCTCCTCGAAGAAAGGATACTGCGGAGCATGGCTTAGCCATAGCCCAGGGGACGTTTCCAGAATGAAATTTTCACTAAACAAGTGCACGTGCCCGCAAAAGGCAAAGGTACTGATTTCGAGTGTAGGCCCGTCACACAGTTTTAATCTGCCACGAAGATTCAGTTTCTCTTCGTGTTTTGTTAATTCTTTTCCCCTGAAAGACGAACTTTGGCGAGAAATAAGACTACTTGTGTGGTATCCAAGTCGAGACTTAAAGTTATGTTACATGTCGCTTAGCAACCCACAAACATTAGCAGTACCGTTAGGAATCCCACTGTGATACCAACCATAATGATAAGTAAACGTTTATATTTGAACGCGAAGGCGATTCTTATCGGATGGCCCCAGCAAATATCGCCGGCACTCTCTGTGCGATCGTTGTCGACAGATAGCCCCGAAGTGTTTACGAAAGCATTGTTAAAAGTTTCAGGGCCACTGATCGTTGATAGATCGATAGATACCACTATCTTATTCTGGTCTAATCTGAAAAAAAAAGAAAATGGAGTAACCCACCAAGGTTAAAGGAGAAATCACATCCCAGAGTGCTCGTAGCAGATAGATATTGCGTGATCAGAGACAATCAAAAAGAGAGTGCTGATAGATAATGGATTCTCTAGAGATGGAAATAACGATTGTCTCCGTACACAGGAACATTAGTAAGGGTCTATACAGGATCCTTGTAACTGGTAACTGATTTCAGAAGTAGTGTTTGTCGTACTGAATCGTTACAGTTTCACCACGGTATGCCAACTGTGCTCTATGTGTATTGAATACTACCAAGCTGAAACAAATTGTCAATTTGTATCCAAAGAAGAAGAAGTAATTATCATGGTATAGCCATAGGGGATTAGCACAAACAACGTGGACCTATGCGAAGAAGAAGAAACAAAGTAGACGAGGAAAAATGGATAGTGTGATGTATTTCTGTTCAGCTGCTCGTTCGTTTCACAGATCCAGAAACGATTATGACCATTCGATCTATTCTAAATCGATTGCTTCAGATGAAAACTCGTTTGCTTCTTACAACCTAAAATCTAAGTAAGAAAAGTTGGTTATGATGTAATGTAACAGACACTTCCGGTTACTACGTAAAATTTCTTGAAGTTTTCCGTCCCTTTCTATATCGATATTTTCTACTTATTTTCACATTTTCAGCTTCCTTCATGTGGTTTAAGTTTTCATATTTTGTTGCTCTTTCAGAAAACATCTCCAGCTGTATTAATATGCATTCCAAATAAGAACTGCCTCCTATTCGCAGTGACGTTACACATTTTGTGGGGGCTGGCTTCCATGGTATGAGAAAACAGTTCACCATAATTTTGACACTTTTTGAGAAAAGCCATTTAAAGCAGGTGATTACCTTAATCGAAGCAGGAAATCAGAATACCTCGAATTTGATAGTTTAACCTTAAGAGTCGCTTCAATTATCATTAATTATGAATCGATAACTTTCTTAATACTTTGCCAAGATAGTATCCAATTTTAAATTCGTAGTCTTCCGATCAAACATAATCGTTTGCTATATAGCACGATAGAATTCTATTCAATTTTTATTTTGCCCTTTTTCTAGTGGGTTTTGTTTTCTTTTCTTTTGAGCCCTTCCGCCATCTTTCAACATGGTTCAGTAATTACAAACAGTAAAGTAACCACACTGGTCCTCGTAAACTCTGTAGCTGTTAATTAATACTGGCTAATTACGCAACCAGCTACAAATACATGTAAAACGATTTTATTTCAGAGCCATAACCGGTTTCGGGCATTCGTGCGCGTCTTCAGATGAGTAACGTTTCCTTTTGCGTAAATGCTTTCAGTGGGAGCACGTCGCAAGCTGCAGTGCTGCGCAAGATTATTTGAGTATTTAGTAACACTTCTATGTCATTTCGACGGTAAAAATACGCTGATATACCTGCAGTTATTTAGATTTAAGCCGAAAGACTTGCGTAGACTTACTTATGCTCCAGTGGGTGTCGTTTCGTCTTGTCCTGGTTCCTTTTCTCTCCCAGGACGATGTACAAGCTGTGCATTGCAAACAGCACAGAAACAAACCGTGTGGCACGTAAAACACACTTTTTAAAATTCATTACGTTAGTTTCCGCTTTACAAAATATGTATGAATTCCTAAGGGACCAAACTGCTGAGGTCATCGCTCCCTAGACTTACACCCTGCTTAACTAACTTAAGCTAAGTTCAACACACACAAACACACACACACCCATGCCCGAGGGAGGACTCGAACCTCCGGAGGGAGGGCCGCGCAATCCGTGACATGGCGCCTCAAACCGCGCGGCTACTCCGCGCGGGTCGGTGTCACACTCGATGCTTTTATTTACCAAACGAAGAGGATTCACTAAGCAAAGGGATAACTGTTCTCTTATTCAACGAAGATCTAAACTAAGTAAAACAAATAAGTTAGAGGCGCAACATGTTAAAAACAGAATAAGTTTTCACTTGAAGAATGATATTATTTAAAGGTTTTAACATGCTGCACCTCTAACATATTTTTTTGGTCAGTTTAGATCTTTAATCAATAAGCAATCAATGATATCTTTGCTTAATGGATGGTACTTGTTTTGTAAATAAAAACATCAGTTGAGAAGTTCACATGTGAAGACCAGATTGACATATTGAATTTTTTGAGATGTGTTTTACGTGACACAGCGATTTGTCTGTGTGCTGTTTACAATACAACAGCTTATACGTCATCCTGGAAGAGAATACGGACTATGGCAAGACGGAGAGACGTCAATTGGATGTTTCAAATGGCTTTGAGCACTATGGGACTTAACATATATGGCCATCAGTCCCCTAGAACACCCAGTCATCACGAGGCAGAGAAAATCCTTGACCCCGCCGGGAATCGAACCCGGGAACCCGGGTGCGGGATGCGAGAACGCTACCGCACGACCACGAGCTGCGGACACGTCAATTGGAGTATAAGTAAGTGTATACAGCTGTTTCGCCTTATATGTTCAGTCGTAACAGAGTGTTTTTATCTTCAAAACAACATTTAAGTAGCACTACATATTCAAATATTCTTGTGGGGTGCTGGACCTGACGACATTCTGCAGCTGCTGGAAACATTTATGTAACTGTAAACGTTAGCCACCTAAAGTTGGGCATGTCCGAAACCGGTTATGTCTCTGAAATAAAGACATTTCATAGGAACATGTAGCTGTGTGCGTTATTCACTGATGTTATAAATATGATTTGCTTACAATCAGAAATGGAATTTGTGAGGCACTCGCAATGTAATTTGGATACAATGAGTTATCTGTGTAATTAGCCATCAACACAGGTTTAAATTACTTTAAACTTGAGTCACAAGGCACGACGTCACGACGTATTTATGGAGTAGATCTTGTTTGATGCGATACAAATGACGTCAGAAGCCACTAGAACGAAACCAGCATCTTCAGTTGAAAGGGAAAGGGGGGGGGGGGGGGGGAGGCACTTCGGCAGTTGTGGTGACAGTCATGTAGTGTTTCGACTACAGTGATGGTAACTGATGGATGTGTTGATGCCATTCGGCAACAGTTTCCTTGTACGTTTGGGACAATGACGGGAAATTTCAATATTGAGCTCCACGAGACACCTAGAAACACGTTATTGTATATTACCAAAAAAGGTTCAGAACGTGTAACTAACTGTAATGAGAGCTCACAGTCGTTTCTTGTTCGTCTGCTTAGGTGGGCGAAGCAGACCTCTGAAATCTAGTAGCCAACCCTTACCTGGTATCTCATTGGAACACATAACGTTTTATGGAGCAGTATTTCGAATCATTTCAATTACCTAAGTCTGGCCACTGAACAGAAAGCTATTTCAGCATCAATCTGTGCTATTGTTGTTGTCCTGTACAATAAGAAACACACATATCCAGATTTTTTATTCGTTTTTTTTATAAGGTTAATAAAACCACCCCACTCAACATAGGAAGCCATAGAGCAGCAACCATGGACAAGAAACAACTACAAGGTAAGTTTATGCACCGCACTTGTGGATTTGGAAGCCCACGCTGTTAGTGAAGACTCGAATTAATACCATTTATAATAATGCATACTTAGAACTCAGGGGAGAATAAAAACTACTTTGGCAAAAGGGAACTTACAATAGGACGAGTGCAAAATAAGTTATGGCATTTAGTGTGCGACAAATGGCTTATAATAGTGGAAAAAGTATTCATCCATTTCAGTATGTCCTTGTAAGTGTAGACAAGGGGCACTTTTATCTAGCCGTTCAGACGGAAATTACTTCCAGCACGAAAACAAGTGGAAGCATAATGGCCAGCTTAGGTGATAAGGGATTTCCGCATTGCCTGGATTTCCCTCTCACGCTAAGGATCACTGTTTTTCATAAAGAGACCGAACTGTACCCCTGTATAACTCAGAAAAGACACGTGGTACTTAGGAGATAGGTCATTACCGGCCAAGAAGATAATACGATCCAGATAGCGGAAAGGCAATAAGAGACTGTTAACGAAGCCAGACAGCAAAACCTGTGGTCTAGAGGTAGCATCTTTGACCAGTTATCAATACGCGTAGAGTCCTGTACGTGAACCCAATCACTACTTATATTTTTGAATGAAAATCATCAGCAACGGGGGCCGAAGACAGCCGGCATAAGAAGTCACCCTCGTTTCGCAAACTGCCTTGCAAAAGTGGGCGGAGGAGGCGGAAGAGGTTCGGGGCTCTCTTTTGCCCCTGTTGTGGGAAAAATGTCGCTGAAAGCCTGAAGAATTAGCAATGATCAACGGCATGAGGATGCACAACGGAATGGGGACTAATGATTTAATGGTACACAAGGGCTATCCACACGATGTGTGGCCTTTAGTTGAAAAAGTTTCATGATGATCTCTCCATTGGCAAAACATACTGGGTTAGTCCCTATTCGGATCTGCGGCAGGGTACTGGCAGTGGGGAGGTGACCACGTTAGCCTGAAGTGAATAGTGTGGTCAGAAACTAATGGATTTGACGTGTAAAATAAAATCTGCCCACAAAATGTAGCAAAAAGGACCGGCTTTAAACTACACTGCGGTAAATATGCCTAGGAATACACGCAGTATGGACGGCATGTGTGGTGCCTATTTTCAGTCATGAGTTAAGCGTTGGGAGTGGTATAAATAGGTTTGTGAGCTCTCTCTGTCGATTACAACAAAGTGAAAATAATATATATTCCCACTGTGAATTAGACTTCGCTACATTATCTAAAACCATTTCCTACACGCCCGTAAACATAAAAGTATTCTATATTAAACGCACCTCAACGGAGGAAAGTAAAAGATGTGGTACAGAAAACAGAGAGACGATAGGAGAGGAGGGGGGAGGGAGGGGAGAATGTATCTACTGCAAATAAAAGTATTGTAACATATTTAAAAAAATAACTGACAAACTGGAATCTGATCTGTGCTGACAGAAATAAACAATCCGTTCACAACTTCTCACTATAATACTGAAAGGAAGTTAATGGTTTCTGTTGGCACGATTAGCAAGAATATCTGTTTGATAAACAATGGAAATGGAATTTTGCATTCCATTTGAAAGTATTAGTGATGCTGAATACCAGGTGGGTAATTATCCGTTATTTTACAGAATGTTGCATTGTTGTTGTACTCTGTTGCAGGTATGCTCGCTTTGTCTGAAATTTATGGTGCTAAGGAACAGGTTGTGAAGACAGAAGTGGTTTGCTAAGTTCTTAATTATTTGACATGTTAAAACAATATTCTATCAAAACCAAGCAACCAATAAAAAATCGCGGCAGTGTGACGAGTTCGTTGCAATTTTAAGCATTATTCTCGAATAAATATTAAGCAAATTAAAATTGTTTTAATTACGATAGCTTATAAATTAATAACAACTGAACTACTGGAGGGACCTGATGAAATGAAATGTCAAATGAAAGCTGACAATTCAGTAAACACCATTACGAACTACTTTCCGTTCATTTACATGTATAACAAATTCATGTGAGTTAATTAAAAGTTTGTATGGAAATGTGGTAATATTACAAAAGATGCACAGTTACACATAGTATAAAGGCAGCGTGGGTTTCCTAGAATCTGACCTACTCTTCCTACTTTTGACATCATACTGTTACTAAAATCATCATACGCATTGGTTTTGCGTCTCCATCTTCACGGGAGTCACATATACATGACAAGAACTCTGAAACTAACTGCACATACTCGCGAATAATTATTGTTGTGAAATTCGAGCGACGAAATTGCAGCGAAAAAAGTGATTTTCGTTACTACCTACACAAAAAATATAGTGTTGTTGTAGGTGACTAATTATCCGATCAGTTCATAAGGGTCCTAACCAATCACTCAGTAAGGTGAAAGACAGTACCTGATAACAAATGTATCAGTTATAATTTTTACTCACAAATCTCAGCAAAAAGTAGTTTATTTTAAAATTTCAGTAAAGTTAGGCCCCAGTGATTCAGCCACAGTAAGGTGAAAAGAATCTTTGTTCTGAATAAAAGTGGGAAAACCAGTTCTCCGTGTAATCTGGTCTGCAATCATATCTAGTGTTAGAGGAACAAAGACGCCACTTCACTGCTCTGGTTTTCATTTTCTGATTCCGTGTCATTAACTCTACGTACATTATCTGCCAGTCTGAAACTGTGACAAATCCACAAGAAATGCAAATACTTGGTTGAATAGTTGCAAAACACAGACGCTGCGTTTGCAGTTTACCGACATTAGCGTCCATCCCAGCCAGACTGAATCACGAGAAACACTGTGCCTAAGACTCCCACCTAGATTTAAACTGTGTGCCGAACTAGGAACATATCCCAGGATCGTGCCTCCCGCAGGCAATGCCCTTACCATGTAAGTCAACCAGACGCGACTTAAGATTCGCCCTCGCAGTTTCACGGCTACCAGTAGCTCTCCGATACTTTCCAAACTTCCGAGAAGCCGCAAAGTTGTGACCTAAGCCATTTCCTTGCCAGTTTCTTTCT
The DNA here is from genome assembly GCF_023897955.1 of Schistocerca gregaria. Lineage (NCBI taxonomy): Eukaryota > Metazoa > Arthropoda > Insecta > Orthoptera > Acrididae > Schistocerca > Schistocerca gregaria. The sequence goes on along the minus strand of NC_064921.1, from coordinate 128,021,032 downwards.
AATGGGACTGTTAGACCTGCAAGTGAACAGGATGACTTCCGTGAGGTTTGGAAAGTTGGGCAGAACTCAAGCAGTGAGGACGGATCTTGAGTCATACTTTTACAGCTCAGAGATAGATAATGATAATGAGGACTCATACTCCGAGGAGCGTAGGGGTGTACTAGACAAGGTCCTAGTGGAGGTGGTTTACCATTGCCCTCCTCTGACCGTAATGAGGATGAATGATGATGGTGAAGACGACACAACAACACCCAGTCATCTCGAGGGAGAGAAAATCCCTAACTCCGCTGGGTATCGAACCCGGGACCCCTTGCGCAGGAAGCGAGAACGCTACCGCAAAACCACGAGCTGCGGACTCAGAGATAGAAGTATGGTGTATCTAGAAAGGGAGCCCAGTATGTTTTAGGGAGAAAAAATGCTTTGATGCAAAAGAAACGGCTCTGTTGGTATTGAAAGATGAGGTACTGTTGTTTGTTCCATAAGAAGAATGATTTGTTTTAGAAGAGGTGTTTGTTAGTCTGTAAGTTGTCGAAGAGGAAATTTATTCTGAAAGAAGATCACTGTTGTCTTAAAAGAAAAATGTTTGCTGTTCTAGAAGAGGAGCCTTGTTTGTGTCAGAAGAGAAGATCTGATCTAAAAGAGGAGACTTGTTTGCGTTAGACAAAAAAGAGAAGCCCTGTTTATTTTAAAAAAGAGGCATCTTTGTCACCGAACAGGATAATTGTTCGTTTTAGAAGAGGAGCAATGATGATTCCAGAAGAGGAGTCTTGTTTGCTTTTAGAAAGGGAGTTTTGTTTCTTACGAAAGGGGATTGTTGCTTGTTTTATGAATTTTATTTGTTTTGGAGGAGGCTTTCTCTTTATTTTGGAATAAGTATCATATTTAAGTTTTGAAAATACGTTATTTTCGTGCTGTTGCTTCGAAGAGGAACCGTGATTTCTATGTTACGTTGAAGAGCAGTATTACACGTTACTCTTCAACAAAATGTTGCGGAATATAACGTGAGGAGCGAGCCATAGAAAGTATTACCGCTGAGGCAGGCTGCAACGGAAGTAATACCCAAAAGAAAAAAAAAAGGAAAAAAGGGAATCGTCGGTGAAAGCACTGCCTGCTCAAGGCAAGGTTTAGGGTTCAAATCCCGACCCAGCATACAATTTTAGTCTGCTAGAAACTTTCAAAATAGCAGACACTATACTAAGAAATGAAGGTTTCAGTCCGGATTATTTTATCTATTTATACATCGTGTTGTGACTTCAGTTGTTAGTTGAATGCTCCGCTTCTTATAGTTTGTGAAATCTCAGGTCCAAAAAAAGGTCGCCAAAATGTTGTGTGTGCAAATATGATTCAACAAAACGCATATTGAGACATGAATTAATACGATGACCAATTTGTATGGTGGTTAGCTTATGCTTAAAGGGTTCTACCAATTCACCGAAGTCTGCACCAGGCTCGATGCTACAAGTCATAAAATATGCTGCAGTTAGCACACAACAAAGCAAATGTTATTTGGAAATGTGGCATGTCGGCAGCGAAACATTAACGTTGCTGTGTTCGAAATGCTTCAACTAGGAATACACAAAGCGACGAATTGTACACTCCTGGAAATGGAAAAAAGAACACATTGACACCGGTGTGTCAGACCCACTATACTTGCTCCGAACACTGCGAGAGGGCACAGCGGACACACCAAGAACCGCGGTGTTGGCCGTCGAATGGCGCTAGCTGCGCAGCATTTGTGCACCGCCGCCGTCAGTGTCAGCCAGTTTGCCGTGGCATACGGAGCTCCATCGCAGTCTTTAACACTGGTAGCATGACACGACAGCGTGGACGTGAACCGTATGTGTAGTTGACGGACTTTGAGCAAGGGCGTATAGTGGGCATGCGGGAGGCCGGGTGGACGTACCGCCGAATTGCTCAACACGTGGGGCGTGAGGTCTCCACAGTACATCGATGCTGTCGCCAGTGGTCGGCGGAAGGTGCACGTGCCGGTCGACCTGGGACCGGACCGCAGCGACGCACGGATGCACGCCAAGACCGTAGGATCCTACGCAGTGCCGTAGGGGACCGCACCGCCACTTCCCAGCAAATTAGGGACACTGTTGCTCCTGGGGTATCGGCGAGGACCATTCGCAACCGTCTCCATCAAGCTGGGCTACGGTCCCGCACACCGTTAGGCCGTCTTCTGCTCACGCCCCAACATCGTGCAGCCCGCCTCCAGTGGTATCGCGACAGGCGTGAATGGAGGGACGAATGGAGACGTGTCGTCTTCAGCGATGAGAGTCGCTTCGGCCTTGGTGCCAATGATGGTCGTATGCGTGTTTGGCGCCGTGCAGGTGAGCGCCACAATCAGGACTGTATACGACCGAGGCACACAGGGCCAACACCCAGCATCATGGTGTGGGGAGCGATCTCCTACACTGGCCGTACACCTCTGGTGATCGTCGAGGGGACACTGAATAGTGCACGGTACATCCAAACCGTCATCGAACCCATCGTTCTACCATTCCTAGACCGGCAAGGGAACTTGCTGTTCCAACAGGACAACGCACGTCCGCATGTATCCCGTGCCACCCAACGTGCTCTAGAAGGTGTAAGTCAACTACCCTGGCCAGCAAGATCTCCGGATCTGTCCCCCATTGAGCATGTTTGGGACTGGATGAAGCGTCGTCTCACGCGGTCTGCACGTCCAGCACGAACGCTGGTCCAACTGAGGCGCCAGGTGGAAATGGCATGGCAAGCCGTTCCACAGGACTACATCCAGCATCTCTACGATCGTCTCCATGGGAGAATAGCAGCCTGCATTGCTGCGAAAGGTGGATATACACTGTACTAGTGCCTACATTTTGCACGCTCTGTTGCCTGTGTCTATGTGCCTGTGGTTCTGTCAGTGTGATCATGTGATGTATCTGATCCCAGGAATGTGTCAATAAAGTTTCCCCTTCCTGGGACAATGAATTCACGGTGTTCTTATTTCAATTTCCATTAGTGTATATGTGACTAACAGGGAAACAAATATTGATGGCCAGGATGAATTTTCAGCTGCAGACTTATGGTACACAGTGCTTACATCAGTATCATACGGACATTTAAACGTGGCAGTTTTAGATGGTAGGGTGGTTTTGAACTGGACTGCAGCGGAGTGTGAGCTGTTTTGAATCTTCCTGGCAGAAGAAATCTGTATTCAGGCCTAGCCTCGAACGTGAGACGGTAACCTTTCACGGGCAAGTGCTCTACCGACTGAGCTGTCCAGATACGACTCACGACCCTCCCCCAGGGCCTCTCCTATCTTGAGACTTCCGCACATGTTCTGTTGCATACCTCGCTGGACTAGCACTACTGGAAGAATGTCTCAGCCACAGACTATAGATTTGTTTCCGCATGAATTTTAACTAGGCAACAGAGTGCTCGCTGACCTGAAACTTCCTGGCAGATTGAAACTACAGCTAATCGATTTCTCTGATACATTCTTTCTTCTAGAAATAACAGTCCCGTAAGGTGTTTGTGAGAAATTCTCTGTAGAAAACTGGAGAAGACATACTGGCCGAATTGAGACTGCAATGGCGCGTCGTGAGTTGTGCTTGGATAGCTCAGTCAGTAGAGCACATATCTGCGAAAGACAACTGTCACACTTTCGAGTCTCGGTCCTGTTCACACTTCTCATCCGCCACGAAGTTTGCTCTTGATAGCCAAGACTCTCTCTCATAATTTTGCTTAGGTAACGCCAGATGTACAAATTATGTTGGGTTACCAGTTTCTACCGGCAGCGGGAAGAGGTTTAAGAAAAGCAAAGGGTAACTGCTTCCCAAACGGGACAGCGGTGCACTAAGAAGAAGGTGGTAACAGCGAAGTGTTGTGCTTCTGGCTCACCCGCGGCGACGGCAACAGGCGGTGTGGGTCTGCGTCCTCGAATCTACCGGGATGAGAAGACCCGCGACAGTGTCGCCAACATAGGATTGGATTGGATTGTTTAAGGGAAGAGGCCAAACTGCGAGTTCATCAGTCTCATCGGATTAGGGTAGGACGGGGATGGAAGTCGGCCGTGCCCTTTCAAAGGAACCATCCCGGCATTTTCCTGTAGCGATTTAGGGAAACCACGGAAAACCCAATTGAGGAGGGCCGGACGCGGGTTTGAACCGTCGTCCTTCTGCATGCAAGGCCAGTGTGCTAACCACTGCGCCATCTAGGTCGGCTATAGATTGAAAAAGAAAGGTAAGGGAAAGTTTGGGATTACAAATAAATTTACAAGGAAGGACTGTACTTACGGCGAAGGAGATGTTTTAAAGAAGCAGATGTTAATGTGTGCCTTTCCAGATTTCTATTGCCATTTATCAAAGGAAAAAGCAATAGTCAGCTGTTTCCTCCTTTTGCCACATTTCTTCATGGCTTCCAATCAGCTTCTTGACTTACATACCTAATTCTTATATAAGTTCTTCTTCTTACATAAAGAACAATAACTGTGCCATGATCCTCAGAAAATTTGTGTTTCAAAATGGACCACAGTTTTGTTCGTTTGTTCACTCCGTTTTAGTGAAAAGCTGCAAATTCTGCTTCAAAGTATAATACGTTGTTTTTCCATGCTGGACGGAGGTAACCCTCACGAGAAATAATTGATATTGTCTGTGCAAGGTTCAGTTTTTCCTGCAGGAGAGACCCATTATTTGTTAATACTTTGGGATCTAAATTCAGTATAGCCTGAAACGTCTTCCATCTTGGTTATGAGTCATTCCTTGTGTGCTGAAGGTTGTGGGTTCGTATTTTTTATCAGGTGATTTCAATTTATTTATTTTGGAATCTTTATCAAAATAACTTCGGTCCTTACTGTCATGCTATTAACTATTTTAATTTAAGTTTTTTATTTATAATCCTTAGCTGTACAATTTTAAGCATCATAACAACTTTTTTATTTGTTCTGTTCTCCTTTGGAATTTTTGTCTATGAGATTTTAGTTCTCTTTAAGTATTGTCTTTGATTTAGTTTCTCTTCTTGTATCATTTTATATTTTCGTCATTTTTATTACATTCATTAATTATATGCCTCCTGTTGCTTGAATTTTGTTATATTTATAATTCATTTTTTAATTTAAATCTTCAGCTGTGTTATTTTGTCCATAGTGCAACAAGAATTTATGTTTCAAAAGTTTTTATGACGATTATCATTAAAAAAATGTACACCTTTCAACGAGAAATACATATTCACACTACTTCACAACCATGTTAAATAGATTATTTCATTGTAACTGACAAATCAGTATTTTTAAATGTTTACATAAAAATTGAAATAGTATATACATAGATTCCAATTTTAAGAGGAATGACAGGAAGGAGAAAAGACAACAAATAAAACGTTACGATGATTAAATTGATGCAGCAAAATATTGAAAATAAAAAAAATTTAAACCAATTAACTGAATACAAAGAAAAATGAAAAAGCATCTGATGGGATTCAAACCTACAACCTTCAACATATCAGGAATGTGTCTTAACCACTACGTTATACTCCCACTTAGGGTAATGATATTATTTTTTTCTTTAGCCCATGAAATAGTTCCTTCGTCGCGCCGAACAACTCATTGAAGCTGCAAGTGTTCATTTTGGGAAAATTATGTAAATAATATTTGTCGTCCGTCTATTAATATTAGTGCAGTGTGCCGCTGCGCAATTACATTCACCCGTGGTAATATAGACACCAAACGAGATATTTTCCTTGGGTGGACACCACGACATCCGTTTTAGAATGAATACGGGTCCATTAATGTCCTGTGCCTGATGTCACAACACCCAAAGACGACTGGGGATTATTTTCTCGCCAGACGGCGCACTGGCCTACCTCATTTTTTATATGCCTTGCTGCGCAGGGACGTAATGTACCAGCCCTGCGACAGGGAGGCGGGACTTATTCGCTCGATCCCCCGATTGCCACGTTAAGTGTACACACACTATATGGAACCAAATCACATAGAAAAAGAAGCATCTACATATCAAATGATTTGTCTCCTACGTTTAAAGCGAAGTACACACACACCTGTCACGTTTGTTTTACGGAATTTTATGTCTACCGTGTATACACTGATACATTCCGCTACTAGTAAACACGTTGACACCAGAAAACAAATCAATGGATTAACTGTTTGTGACATTTTAGCACCACATAATTTGAACACATTTCTCAGTGAATACGTTCGACTATACATCGGAAGGCCTGTGGTCAAACGTCAGTTGCTTCTAGATTGTTTTCAGTTGTCCCTTTTTCACCTCTTGCAATGATTTAAAAACGTTAAAAATCGCAAGTTGTAATATGGCTCAAAGTTTGCTCTAAATAGTAGCTCTCAATTGGATGGCTAAGGCTGTTCAGAGGGCATAGCACGTGAAATAGCTACATACTGACAGGAACCAATCAACCATTGTATAGAGAATAGTTTTGCATTATAACAAAAAAGTACATCATATGAAGAATGCACAGCAAGAGAAACATAACGGCGACGAAGTTTCTTAAGATGAATACGTCGTATCTACTGAAAACTGCAGCCAGCGATTCCGTCAACCCTGTAGTTTATCTGACCACGCATCTAGCTCTGGCTCAAAGGTTCTTCGCCTGGGCCAGTTTTGGCGATAATTTCCATTAACTACGACATCTTCACTGCACTGAACAATATTTCTGACGGGATTTCATTGATATAATTTCGTGTCTTCTTGCATTTCATCTCCATTTCTGATATATTCATCCCATTTCAGTACATCTAATCTGATTACTACGACGTTAATAGTCGCCCAAATCTACTTTTAGTTATACAAAATAATGTTGCAATGTTGCAATGTCGTCCGAGGAGCGACAGGAAGCTTTTACATAAAGAAAGAACCATGTGGCGGCGGCTTCAACTTCGAACAAAGCGTCATAGTCATCAAATTGTCATCGGCATATGAAACAAGCGTGCTTTTCAACGAAACTGGAAGTGAGTCTATCATCAATAGGAGCTGAAACTGAGAGAACTAATATAGGTGGAATTCACAGTCGCTTGTAACCACCCCATCCACTCGTACATGTGTTGTTGTTTTGGTCATCAGTCCAGACTCTTGTCTGATGCAGCTTTTCATGCTACCCTGTCCTGTGCAAGCTTCTTCATCTCCAAGTACCTACTGCGACCTACATCCTTCTGAATCTGCGTAGTGTACTCATTTCTTGGTCTCCCTCTATGACTTTTACCCTCCACGCTGTCCTCCAATACTAATTTGGTGATCCCTTGATGCCTCAGAACGTGTCCTACCAACCAATCCCTTCTTCTAGTCGCGTCACAAATTCCACTTCTTTCCATTTCTATTCATTACCTTCCCATTAGTTACGTTATCTACCCATCTTCTGTAGCACCACATTTCAATTCCTCTACTCTCTTTTTTCTAAACTATTCATCGTCCATGTTTCACTTCCATGCGTGGCTACACTACATACAAATAATTTCAGAAAATAATTCTTGACACTTAAATCTATTCTAGCTGTTAACAAATTTCTCTTCTTCAGAAACACTTTCCTTGCCACTACCATTCTACATTTTACATCATCTCTCATAAGTTGTTTTGCTCCCCCAATAGCAAAAATCATCTACTACTGTTAGTGTCTCACTTCCTAATCTAATTCCCTCAGCATCGCCTGATTTAATCCGATTACATTCCATTATCCTCAATTTGCTTTCGTTTATGTTCATCTTATATCTTCCTTTCAAGATACTGTCCATTCCGTTCAACTGCTCTTCCAAGTCATCTGCTATCTCTGAGAGAATTACTATGTCATCGACAAAAATCGAAGTTTTTATTTCTTCTCCATGGATTTTCATTTCTACCCCAAATTTTTCTTTTGTTTCCTTTACTGCTTGCTCAATATACAGACTGAATCAGATCGGGGATACATTACACCCCGTCGCACTCTCTTCCCAATCACTGCTTCCCTGCTTCTAACTGACATCTGCTCTCTGCACAAATAAATAGCCCTTCGTTCAATGTGTTTGACCACTGCCACCTTCAGAATCTGAAAGAGAGTATTCCTGTCAACATAGTCAAAAGCTTTCTCTAAATCTACAATTGCTAGAAATGTAGGTTTGCCTTTCCTTAATCTAAGACAAGTCGTAGTGTCAGTATTACCTCGCGTGTTCCAACATTTTAACGGAATCTTCACTAAGGTCGACTTCTACCAGTTTTTCCATTCGTTTGTAAGGAATTCGTGTTAGTATTTTGCAGCCGTGACTTATTAAACTGATAATTTGGTAATTTTCACACCTGTCAATACCTTCTTTCTTTGGGGTTGGAATTATTACATTCCAAGCATATTTCGCTTGTCTCATACATCTTACTCACCAAACGTTAGAGTTTTGGCAGGGCTGGCTCTCCAAAGGCTAACAGTAGGTCAAATGGAATGTTGTCTACTCCCCGGGTCATGTTTCGACTCAGATCTTCCAGTGCTCTGTCAAACTCGTCACGCAGTATCATATCTCCAATTTCATCTTCATCTACGTCCTCTTCCCTCCAGCACATCGCCCTTGTATAGACCCTCTATATCCTCCTCCCACCTTTCTGCTTTCCCTTCTTTGCTTAGGACTGGTTTTCAATCTGAGCTCTTGATATTCATGCAAGTGGTTCTCTTTTCTCTCCTGTTGGCAGTATTTGTCTAACGCCTAGTGATATATGCCTATGCAACCTTACATTTCTCAACCAGCCATCCCTGCTTAGCCATTTCGCACTTCCCGTCGATCTCATTTTCGAGAATTTCTTATTCCTTTTTGCCATCTTCATTTATTGCATTTTTATATTTTCTCATTTCATCAATTAAATTCAATATCTCTTCTGTTACCCAAGGATTTCTACTAGCCCTCGTCTTTTTAGCTACTTGATCCTGTGCTGCCTTCACTTTTTCATCTCTTAAAGCTACACATTCTTCGTCTACTCTATTTCTTTCCCCTGTTCTTGTCAGTAGTTCCCTAATGCTCTCCCTGAAACTCTCTACAGCCCCTGGTTCTTACAGTTTATCCAGGTCACAGCTCCTTAAATTCCAACCTTTTCGCAGTTTCTTCAGTTTAGTCTACAGTTCAGAACTAAAAAATCAGGGTTCACATTTGCCCTTGGAAATGTCTTATAATTTTAAACTTGGTACCTAAATCTCTGCCTTACCGTTATATAATATATCTGAAACCTCTCAGTGCCTCCAAGCCTCTTCCACGTATACAACCTTCTTTCATGATTCTTAAACCAAGTGTTAGCTATGAGTAAGTTATGCTATATGCAAAATTCAATTTTTCCTTCTCTTTCTTTTCCTACGCTCGAATTCCAGACCCCCCTTGACTATTAAATTTTCGTCTTCCCTAACTATCTGAATGATCGTATCATACATTTCTTCAATCTCTTCGTCATCTGCGGAGCTAGTTGGCATATAAACTTGTACTACCGTGATAGGAGTGGGCTTCGTGTCTATCTTGGCTACAATAATGCCCTCACTATGCTGTTCGTAGTAGCTTACCGGCGCTTCTATATTTTTATTTACCATTAAATCTACTCCTTTTTTACCCCAATTTGATTTTGTATTTATGATCTGTTTTCACCTGACCAAAAGTCTTGTTCCTCCTGCCACCGAACTTCACTAATTCCCACTATATCTAACTTTAAGCTATCCATTTCCTTTTTAAATTTCCTGACCTACCTGTCCGATTAAGAGTTCTGACATTCCACCCTCCGATCCGTAGAACGCCAGTTTTGTTTCTCCTGATAACGGCGCCCTCCTTTGATGTCCTCGCCCGGTGATCAGAATGGAGGACTATTTTACCCCCGGAATATTTTACCCAAGAGGACGCCATCATCATTTAACCATACAGTATAGCTTCATGCTCTCAGGAAAAATTACGGCCGTAGTTTCCCCTTGCTTTCAGCCGTTCGCAGTACCAGCACAGCAAGGCCGTTTTGGTTAATGTTACAGATCAGTCAACCATCCAGACTGTTGCCCCTGCAAGTACTGAAAAGGCTGCTGCCCCTCTTCAGGAACCACACGTTTGTCTGGCCTCTCAACAGATACCCTGCCGTTGTGGTTGCACCTACGGTACGGCTATTTGTATCGCTGAGGCACGCAAGCCTCGCCACCAACGACAAAGTGTATGGTTATTGGGGGGGGGGGGGGGGGCGTGGGATAAAGGTCGAGGGACATGAAATGGAAGCAGTGGTTGGGGAGGGAGTGAGACAGGGTTGTAGTCTATTCCCGATGTTACTCAAAGGATAAAAAAATGTAATAATAACTGAATATCAGGATGGGGACGTCAAGCCCAGTAGAATTCTCCACTCCATTCCATCATCGGCCGGAAATTTACTGTTGTGAAGTTCCCGCCATAAGAAGGCAGCCAGTGACCAGTCAGTGACAGCCAACATACGTCAAGCTACAGTGGCAAGAATTTCTAACAAATGGTTCAAATGCCTCTGAGCACTATGGGACTCAACTGCTGTGGTCATTAGCCCCCTAGAACTTAGAACTACTTAAACCTAACTAACCTAAGGATATCACACACATCCATGCCCGAGGCAGGATTCGAACCTGCGACCGTAGCAGTCGCACGGTTCCGGACTGCGCGCCTAGGCATTTCTAACAGCGCAACATACACTGACGGAAAAAATATCGCAGCACCAAGAAGGAGTTGTGCAACATAAAATTGGTAGGCGTGTTTCTACATCTGAAAGATAATGTCTATTCAAATTTCGCGCCAGTCGCGCCATTATGAATATGGAAATCAAATTTCCTTTAGATACACGCTGGACCTAAGACGTGGTGACCTGACATCAATCAAGAATGGCTTGAAGGGGACAAGGACGCCATTAGCAACACCTCAATCTGTCGAGAAATAGAGCTAAGAGAATCTGGATGTCCCTTCTGTGATACTGCAGGAGTCCCTTCTGTGATACTGCAGGAAGATTTGGCAGGAACGTAGCCCTTGTATGTGACTGTGGGCAGCGGTGGTCACAATAGTGTACGGTCACAGGGTGACTGGCTCCGGACGGCTATGTGTCACTGTTTTGAGGAAAGACTATCGTGTTTGACGTATGGCTCTGGCGCATCGTACTGCAGAATAAATTTGAGCAGCAGCTGGCATCACAGTAACACAACGAACTGTAAAAAATCGGTTACTTCAAGGACTGTTCCGAGCCAGACGCCCTGTAGCGTGCATTCCACTGACTCCAAACCACCGATCTGCAACTTCCGGTTGTCAAGCGAGAATTCACTGGAGGGCAGGGTGGAGATGTGTTTTCTGATGAAAGCTGGTCGTGCCTCGGTAGCAGTGAGGGCGGTGTTTTGGTTACAAGAAGACCGACTGAGGGCCTGCAACCAATCTGTCTGCGAGCTAAGGTCTGGGGAAGCATGAGCACTTTCGTTGGTATCCCACGTCAGTCTGGTGATTCGACCTGAAGTGCCGCCATTCATGAAATGTATTCCACTGGGTGTTCTCCAACAGTGTAGCGCTCGTCCACATACTGACGTTTTAACTCAAGATGCTCTACAGAGTGTCGACATGTTGCCTTGGCCTTCTCTATCGTCAGATCTGTCTCCCGTCGAGGACGTATGAAACATCATCGGACGACATCTCCAGCCTCACCCACGGTCAGCATTAACCATCCCTGAATTGACCGGCCAAGTTCAACAGGCGTGGACATCCGGCACCTGTACAACACAATGTGTGCACATTTGCATGCTTGCGTTCAACATTCTGGAAGTTACACCGGCTATTAATGCACCAGCATTTCATACTTGCAATGGCTTATCTCGCGATTACATTAACCTGCGATCTTGCAATATTAATCACTGAGTTGTGTTACCTAGACATTTGTATTCTTGTAATTCCATTATTGAACCTTATTTTTTTACGTCAGTTTATTTTGATCTTAAAGTTTTTGGAGATATTATCTAAACTAATGATCCGCAGTATCATTCACAGTGAACATATGAGATGAAACTGTAAACGGCGCGAGGATTTTCTGAGGTACCGTTGTTTTACTCCGCAACGTAATCCCTGTCCCATTTTATCACCGGCACACCTGAGTTCGTTCTCGCTTTTAATTCTGTGCCGCCTGCCGCTGGAAAATTCCTCTTATCTCGGCGTCTTCATCCTGATAACTCCTCGTGTGCAGTCGAGCTTTAATTGCGTTTCTTTCGCACATACTGCACAACCCACTGCTCCAGTTCATGAATTCTTTATCGCGCTATTCTCCTGAATGCTTGCGCGCTGTAGTGGCCTGGTTTAAGCATTCTTCATCCGACATCAACAACAAACAGTTGTATCTGAGACGATAAAACCTTTCACGCAGTTTTTTGTGCCTCCGCTTCATAAACGACCACTGACTTATACCTTACGACGTATTCTCTGCACGTAACAGTTACGAACTGTGAATTCGTATGGGCGCATTTCTTAGCGAAGTGTATGATTTTCTTCCGTTAACTATCACTGTTATTTCTTGTCCTTGTATCTTTTTGACAATGACAGCAGTGTGAAAGCTGTGGATACAGTTAATAACGTTACAGTCGCCAATTTCATGTTACAACGTAACTATTATGCAAAATCCATTTCAGACAAATATCGAAACGGAAGTGACTAACAACGTACGGTGCAAGCTGTTACACAACGTAAAGATATTGACCTTTACTACAAAAGCGTAATCTGTAAATGTAAGAAGACCACATACGCTCCGAACGATATACTTGATCTTCTCCGGTAGGTGAGATATACGTCATTAACAATACCGATCATACGGTAAATAAGTGAGTGTTCTATCCTCTTAAACGATAGGTAAATCCTCTCTCAGAGGTAATCCCCAAGGAAAATGCCTATAGGCTAGACACTGAGGATATCCTCAACTATACCGTTATACACGCTCCAGCTTAACGTTGCGATTTTTCTAGTCTTGAGAGATTCGTTGATGGCTACAGGGGATAGCCAAAATAATGTTAACAGTAGGGGTAGTGAGATGGTTGCGTCTGACTGTCAACAACGCAGGTAAGGCAAGTTCAAAAATGGTTCAAATGGCTCTGAGCACTATGGGAGTTAACTTCTGAGGTCGTCAGTCCCCTAGAACTTAGAACTACTTAAACTTAACCAACCTAAGGACATCACACACACCCATGCCCGAGGCAGGATTCGAACCTGCGACCATAGTGGTCGCGCGGTTCCAGACTGTAGCGCCTAGAACCGCTCGGCCACCCTGGCCGGCGGTAAGGCAAGTGTCGCTCTGGACTGTGCGTGTTCAGTACGGTCTAGGCATCAGTGCAGGTTGTTTACGAGTAGTGCACACATCGTATTTGCGTTCAGAGGCCGAGTTCGACGTGCAATGAAAGACCTATCAAGAGTTCCAAATGGGGCAGATTATGGTTGCCCGATTAGCTGGAGCATCAGTAACCAAGATAACCAACTTATTGAATGTTTCAAGACTAATTGTTTCAACAGTCATAATAGCCTGCACTAAACATGGTATGACATAACCATGTGGGCGCAAAACCAAATGACAGAGATCGTCGTGCGCTAACACAAATTGTGTCAAAACAAAACGGACCGAGCGAGGTGGCGCAGTGCTTAGCGCACTGGACTCGCATTCGCGAGGACGACGGTTCAATCCCGCGTCCGGCCATCCTGATTTAGGTTTTCCGTGATTTCCCTAAATCGCTTCAGGCAAATTCCGGGATGGATCGTTTGAAAGGACACGGCTGACTTCCTTCCCCATCCTTCCCTAATCCGATGAGACCGATCACCTCGCAGATTGGTCTCCTCCCACAAATCAACCTAACCTCCCAAAAAAACTCAAAACCACGGTGGCTAAAGAGACTGCAGAGTTCAACCGCCATCTTCGATGCCCCGTATCTAACGACACTGTCCGCCGAGAACTCCATAAAGCGAATATTCATAGACGAGCCGCTGTACCGAAAACATCAGTGACAACCAACACAAAGAAGCGTAAAACGTGGTGTCAGGAGCTAACGTTCCGGACAACCGATCAGTGGAAACACGTCATATGGTCCGACGTGTCAACGTTTTCGCTATTTCCAACATCGGGCCGAGTTTACGTCTGGACAACACCAAAACCTGTTTGCTTGATTCCAGCGGTTAAGCATGGAGGTGGAAGTATGATGGTTTGGGGAGCCATATCGTGGTAATCTTCTGGTCACGTCACTACTCTCGAAGGCCGTGTTACAACCAAAGATTATGCGAACATTTTAGGTGATCAGGTGCACGCCATGATTCAAATGTTGTTCTCCAACAATGACATATTTCAGGACGATAATGCTCCCATTCAGACAGACAGGGCAGTACAATCGTGTTATGAGGTGCATGCAACAGGACTTCAACGTCTTCCCTGTTCAGCACAGTCCCCAGACTTGAACATTATCGAACCCTTGTAGGCGGTGTTGGAACGCAGACTCCGGAGCAGATTTCCGCCTCCCTCGACACTACAGTAGTTAGAAGAGGTTGTGATCGAAGAGTGCCATAATATTCCACTGGAGACTGTACAATAGTTATATGCCAGTATTCCAAGAAGAATCGCAGCTGTTTTACAGGCAAATGGGGATCCAACCCCTTAGTAATAAACCATTCCCAAGTAAGTATAGGGTTTCACATTATTTTGCCTATCCCCTGTGCTTCATATTAAGAAGTATTATGCGCTGACGGATGATTACTTCAGGCGTGAAGGCCCCACATCTACTAATAGCTCTTTAGTTATATGACACAATGAATTCTGCTGGAGATACTTTCAATGAGGTGTCTGAGTTTCTGGGTAGTAATGGCAGCCCATTCTTTCTCAAGAGCTGAATCGAGAGAAAATAGTGATGAACATTGAGGTCTAGAGAGATATAGACGTTCTAACACATCCCACAGACGTTCAATTGGGTTCATGTCGAGAAAATGGTTCAAATGGCTCTAAGCGCTATGGGTGTTAACATCTGAGGTCATCAGTCCCCTAGACTTAGAACTACGTAAACCTAACTAACCTAAGGACATCACACAAATCCATGTTCGAGGCAGGATTCGAACCTGCGACCGTAGCAGCCGCGTGGTTCCGCACTAAAGCGCCTAGGACCGCTCTGTCACAGCGGCCGGCTCATGTCGAGACTCTGAGCAGGTCACTCATTCTAAGAAGTTTATTATCCACAGGGATGATAGCTTATGACAGAGGGCACTCTCATCGTCCCTGAACTGTCATTTTGCTGCTGCACGCCGTGAAGAATACTGTAACATGTTCTCATATCCTTCAGCATTTAGAGATTCCTTACGCGCCACAAGGTGACCGCATCCTAGCGATGAAAAGCGCTCCTGCACTGTAATACCACCTCCTGCGTAACTCGGTGTTGGCCCTGCGAATCATGGGTGGTAAAGTTCTCCAGGCAATGGCCAAATCGAAACCCTTCCATCGGATTACCAAAGGCTATTCATCACTCCACATACTCGTTTCTTGTCATCCACTTTCCAGTGGTGTCGCTCTTTACGCAACCTCAAGAGTGGATCAGCGCAGGTGCTCGGTCACTGCACCCCAGTCTTTTCAACTCCGTACACACAATCACTGTGCTAGGGGGGCAGTTGGTAGCACTGCGGAACTTCCGAGGGATTCCTTCCGCTGGTCCCTGTTCGTCAGCACATGAGATCTGCCTGCTCTCGGCTTCGCTGTGGCTGTTCCCTCCTGTTTGTGCTTCAGAGTCATTGAAATTTCCCAGACGGCTTTGGTACACAGGTCACATCCAATGACTAGCAGATGTTCTAAGTCATTTATCTCTCGTGCCCGACCTTTCTTTCACGTTATTCTCTGATGTTTTAACGCATGTCCCCTCATCCCGTCCCTTCCTCTTGTCAGTGTTTCTTTCCTTGCCAATTATGCGGAGAACATCTTCATTCTTGTCAGTTCACTTAATATTCAACATTTTTCTGTAGCACCACATCTTAAATGCTTCGAATCTCCGTTATTCCGTTTTCCTACTGTCCATGACTGACTACTATAAAATGGTGTGCTCCAAACCTACATTCTTCCCCAAATTGTGGTCTTTGTTTGAAAACTAGTTAACTTCTGTTGGCCAGGAATGCTCTCTTTGTCTCTGATGGTCTGCTTTTTACGTCTTCCCCATTTCGTCAGTCATAAGTAACATTGCTTGCACGGTAGCACATTCCTAAACTGCGTCTACTTCGCGACCACCAATTTTGATGTTAAGCTTCTCCTTACTGTTTGTCCGGAGTATTCTCAATCCATACACTCCACCCATTAAATTCGCTCTTGGTCTTTTAATCTTATTTTTACCTCTTGGTTCTAGCAGATACTCTGTATTACCCGTCTCTCTCTGTAGATTACCCCTACTTTTCTCAGAATTTCGAACATCTTGCACCATTTCACAATGTCGAACGTGTTTTCTTATCCAATGAACGAGTGTTGGTTTTTATTCCGTCTTGCTTCAACTATCAAGCGCCTTGGCAGAACTGCCTCTCTGGTGCCTTTACCTTTCCTAAATCCAAACGATCGTCATCTAACTGATCCTCAATTTTCTGTTCTACTCTTGTATATATAATCCTTGTCACTAGCTAGGATGATACCCTGTTAAGTTGATTGTGTGGTAGTTCTCAGACATATCTGCTCTTGCTATCCTCGAAATTGTATGGATGATATTTTTCCGAAAGTCTGATGGTATGTCACTAGTCTCCTATTTTCTAAATGACAGTCGTTTGACTTCCACCTCTAATTTTAGAGATTCCAATGGAAAGTTGTCTACCTCTTCTGCCCTTGTCTCGAGAGGTCTTTTAAATTTTGACTCTATAACTGGATCCCCTACGTCTTCCATATCGACTCCAATTCCTGCTCCTATCAAGTCATTGTAGGAGTCCTCCCCTTGATAGTGGCGTTCATTGTACTATTTTACAAGTGGCCGCACTCTTCTATGCACTTAACAATAGAAATGCCAGTGCACTCTTAATGTTCCATTTGACCGGAGGTAGTTTTCAGTTATCTACATGCCGCGCAAG
Organism: Schistocerca gregaria; assembly: GCF_023897955.1. Classification (NCBI taxonomy): domain Eukaryota; kingdom Metazoa; phylum Arthropoda; class Insecta; order Orthoptera; family Acrididae; genus Schistocerca; species Schistocerca gregaria. The sequence goes on along the minus strand of NC_064921.1, from coordinate 128,004,030 downwards.
TTCTCCCAAAGATGACCTCTTTTTCTTTCTTCCAGCCCTTTGGGTGCCCTGCATTTTCGGCTTCTTTCATTCCTATGGGATTTACATTGCTATATTCCTGGAGGAGGAAGTGTATAAGATAGGTGTTTAATGCCCTGTCGATAACGATGTCGTTAGAGACGGAGGACATTCTCGGGACAGGGAAGGATTTGAAAGGAAATCATACCCTTACAAAAGAATCATCCTGGTATTTGCCTGAAGCGTTTTAGGGAGATCACTGAAAACCTAAAACTGGATGGCCGGAAGCGGGTTTGAACCGTCGTTCTCCCGAATGCGAGTCCAGGGTGCTAACCACTGCGCCACCTCGCTCGGAGCTATATTTCTGTATTCCTGTCATTTCCTTAATAATTTCTGTGCTTTCTTCTTTCGTTGATCAGCCGAAGTATTTATTCTTTTATTCAAAGTTTCTTCGCAGTTACCTTCCTTGTACCTACGTTTGACTGTCCAACTTGTGACTTCTTAGTGATCCATTTTGCTGTTGCTGTTTCTCTACTAGTAACACAGTGTTTCCGCCTCCTTTCCTACTATCGAGTCCGTGTCTCGTGACATCTAGTGGCCATTTGCGCATTATACAGGGCCACCCGGATGTTTTGATCTGATAGTGTAAATCCCGCAAACCGGAGTACACTTCCTGTCGGAATATACTTTGTACTAATTCTAGCGTTTTTCGGTCCTGTTTTATTCATTCACCGAGCGAGGGAAAAATACCTCTCTGTATCCCCTGGTAGGTGGCCAAGTTTAATGATCCCCATGCAGTACCACTGTCTCACGGTTTTTCTCGAGCACAGGTTCTCCAAATTAACCTAGCAATGTTTCGAGAGAGAAAGTTGCGTTTAAACCAAAACCTAAAGTGACAGACCAACGTTAAGACAATGGACTCGCATTCAGGGGATGGTGGTTCGAATCCCCATCCAGTTATCCAGATATTCAGATTTAGGTTTCAAGTGGTTTCCTTAAATCTCCTAAAGCAAATGCCGGGATAGTCTCTTTCAAAAGTACATTGTTCATGTCATTCCCCAATCTATCGAATTTCGAACAAGAAAAAAGGAAGATTAGTATTAACCCTAACGTCCCGTCGACGTCGAGGTCATTAGTGGTGCAGCAGAAGGTCGGGTTGTTTTGGGGATGGGGAAGGAAACACGAGGGCGTTTGCCGGGAGGGGTTTAGGGAAATCACGGAAACCTAAATTTGGATGGGCGTGCGCAGGTCTGAACCGTCTCCCTCCAGAATGCGAGTCTAGTGTGCTGATCACTGCACCACTTCGCTCGGAACGGAAATTCGGGTTTGTGTCCCGTCCCTAATCACCTCGTCATCGACGGGACCTTAAAACCTAATCTTGCTTCCGTTAATTTTTCCAAATTTTCGCATTTAAGTCCAAATGGTTCAAATGGATCTGAGCGCTTTAGGACTTAACTTCTGGGGCCATCAGTCCCCTAGAACTTAGAACTACTTAAACCTAACTAACCTAAGGACATCACACACATCCATGTCCGAGGCTGGATTCGAACCTGCGATATGGTTACACTTCCATAGGGGCTGTGCAGACCTGTTAGGGTCGTAGCAATAGGCCTGTGATTTCGTTTAGTGCCTGCACTCACATTTAATAAGTACTCCAAACGGTAAAATAGTGCTCTAGAACTGATCGCAGATGCAGATGCACCGCAGTTTTGAAGAACTTTTAAACTTTTTGAACAAATCTAAGTCTTCGACTCGTCTTTTCTAATACACATTTTGTTTGTTCGTTCTTTAGTGTTACCCGTAACCACTCACATGATATGACCAACTCCAAATATCCTTCACTGATTGTGTAATACGGTAGGATACTATAAGTCTAAGTTCGCGAGAAAACGCGCAAAAGCTTCGTGAACAGTAAGACTATTTAACAGAAACAGTTTCGCTCGTACTAACTTTCTTTCACAAACGTTGTTCTCCCTGTAAACGAATCGTGGAAAAAAAAAATGATACATAGAGACGACTTTATCATGCAGTAATGTTTCAACTCCTTACCTTCGACGTTTTCTTGAGCAGTCAATAAAACGTTGCTTTCATGAGACGCTATCACTCGGTTCACAACTCTCGTCTAGATGCAAGGATTAAACATGTGTCAGCTGAAATCGTCTGGAGATGCCATGTAGGACATGCGTTGAAACGTTAGTTCAGATAACGACGGCACTCAAAAAATGGTTCCAATGGCTCTGAGCACTATGGGACTTAACTTCTGAGGTCATCAGTCCCCTATAACTTAGAACTACTTAAATCTAACTAACCTAAAGACATCACACACATCCATGTCCGAGGCAGGATTCGAACCTGCGACCGTAACGGACACGCGGTTCCAGACTGTAGCGCCTAGAACCGCTCGGCCACCACGGCCGGCGATGGCACTCAGCCGATTGCGTAGGCCTCTGATGAAAAGAACTTTTAATGAAAGTGACACATTCTTGTGATTTTAAAAATTATAAAATGGTTATTTAGAATCAAAATGTGATAAAAAAGGCGTCTCTTCCACTAGTTTTTCATAATTAAAACTCAATATTTCAAACAAATTTTTATCAATCTTTATGATGTATAAAGTGTATTTTCATTGGGGAACGGATTTTTAAGCACTAAAAAACGTACAAAAATTTTATATATTTATGTAGGGAGAACACAAAAATGTGCACGAAAATAAAAAAATTATTTTGTTTCACTATTGTAAAATTTACATACTTTCGTCGAAAAATCACTTACAAGTCATGCTAACACATTATTGGATTGAGACAAGCCGCTATTGTAGTAGATCACGAATACTTTTCCCAAGTTTTCAATTGCAAACCAATGTCGGTTGTCTCGAAACAATGCACGATACTGGGAGCTGGACCTTTCAACATCACACGATGATGGTCTTTCACGTTTCATCTAAGGAGTGTCTCCGGTACACACAGTCAATTCCCCCAACATCTACTAGTCCTCCCAAAACCTTGCCAATTTCACACATCGTATGAAGTCCACCATTTCCTTTTTCGAATTTCTTCTGTTTAACAGCTTCCATTTTCGGGCCTTTGAGTGAATTAATCCACGTGTAGTGGAAGTCAGTACATTGACGAATGAAGTTCATTCAAACTGCACTCTGATAATATGCCTATGCTCGAAATTTTTTGTTAAATGTAAAAAATAAACGGAAAGTAGTGAAAAATTATGTTTCGAAAAGAAATTTTTTAAATGTTTATTTACTTGAAATATATAAATAATTATGTATTTTAATGTAAAACAGAATTTCGTATACTATTTGACTGCGCTCTTTCGGGAATTCTGTATTAATTATAGCTTTTTATCTATGCTCAAACATTATTTATTCATTTACATATATGTTCTCCAATCATAATTAATTACACTCAGTCGCAAAAGTATTCGGACAGCGGTAAGTTTCACAATGAGTACTCGAGAAACACTGACTATGAAACCCAAACACATTTATTAGCAACATATATGCGTAAAAACATTAATTACAAAAGAATTATTGTATTATTTCGTTTCCAAAACATAAACAACAGAAAAATTAACAACAAAAATGAAACATCCTGGACACCCTGCTGCTACAAAAGTATTCGGACACTGTCCAATAAATGGTCATAAGTTGTACGATGAAAATGTCAATACCTTGTGGGTCCACCTGTCATTTTCAATACCTCCTCCTATCTACTAGGCATACTTTACACGAGGTTTTTCGTGAAATCTGGGGCTATATTTGCCCATTCTCGGCGCAGTTTCTCTTTCAAGGTCTCCTTCGTATAGATGTTGTCCGCGCGGAGGGTCCGTTTCAATTTATCCCACAAATGTTCGATTGGGTTAAGGTTTGGTGATTGGGGAGGGGGGTGCAGTACTTTCGGGCAATTGAGGAGCAACCACATTTGTACAATATGCGCGGTATGCTTGGGATCATTATCCTGATAAAAATGAAAGTTGTCCGCAATACCTAGATGAGGTTCACTCTGCTTCATATGTCCTCGCAGTATATTTAAATACGCTTCCTTGTTCATCGTATCATCAATGAATACTAAATCACCACACCACTGCCGGACATGCATCCCCACACCATGATGCTCCCACCTCCACACTTTACTGTTGCTGTGAGGTTCCTGGGATTCAGCTCTTCATTGGTCTTTCGCCACACGTTTGCCTTTCTGTCGCTTTGCCATAATGTAAATTTACACTCGTCGCAAAATATCACCCGATTCCACCAAGCCTGATCGTATTCTGCGTATTCCCTCGCAAACTGCATACGTTTCTTCTGGTTCACTGCATTTATGAATAGCTTTCGCCGTGTCACTCGACCATGGTACTGCGATCGTCGTATTACTCTCCGCACGGTTTCGGGATGAACTTTTACACCAAGGTCCCCCTCCACCTCACTTCCAATTCGTGTGGCAGATATTTTCGGATTCTGTTGTACCTTTCGCACAATCACAAGCTCATCTCTTTGTGAAAATGTCCGTGGCCGTCCTGTACTGCAACGGAACTCCAATCGGTCTTCTTTCTCGAACCGTTTAATAATGTCGTGAACTGTACTTCTCTTCATGTTCACTATTGCGGCAATTTCCCTGCAGGTTTTCCCCTACGCGGCAAGCTGCCTTTGCTCGAACGTAGAACACTTCCCCCTGCGTCACGACGTCAATATGCACAGGCTCGCGATACGTGTTTACCAATCATCGCTATCGTCTCGCGGAAATGTCGGACACACTGCAGTCGCTTCACCCTCTGTGCGTCTCGGAATGAAATATTCTCTCACGTTGTCCGCCTTTGTCCGAATACTTTTGTTGCACCTTCCCATGCCGTTTTCAGGAAATATTACGTAACAGACACGTGTCTAACAACAATTCTTCGTATTCGACGCGTGTTTCACGTTGCGACACCGTACCCAGAGTCCCAAATACATTACAAAGTGCAATTTCTGTAGATGTTCATGCGGCAAACTGCAAAATTATGCGCCGTTACGTGCTGTCCGAATACTTTTGCGACTGAGTGTATGTAAGCGCGTACAGGCGAAAGGACACGATACTAGCAGAATATAGTCTCAGTAAACGTAAGTCCCCAAATAAGTTGTTTGCGATACGTTTGTGACTTTACGATTACCAGTCACTGCTGATGTGATTCTGTATGAACGTCACTCGCCGGTCCGTCGATTGGTTTTTGTTTACATTTTGGAGACGCGGAACTGTAAACAGAATGGATACGAGAGCTCACTACACAGTCAGAGTGACACTCACATCCGTTGTTCGCGGAGCGCCTGTTGCGTCGTACGAGTGTTGGTGGTAATAATGGAACCGAGGCCTACGAGAAAGACAGACCGCGGTGCGTACGTCACGAAGGTAGTCCTGCGCGCGCTCGTTCACTCAAATCAGCAGACAAACTACGTTCCTACACCTGTTAACTCGTAACGAGGCGTGTCCGTACAAACGAAAATTGAATCTTCTACTGGAATTCGCTATTATGGAATCTCACTGTTATTAGTCCTGTAAGGATGGGTAGTCCATATTATTTGTTACGGCTGTACTGGCGTACAAAAAAAGAAAATCATGCTAAAATGATCATCAGTTGCATGAGGCACCCCTTCAAGCATGTAATGAGTTCTGTTAAGCAGAAGAGACTAGATGCTATAAACACGCCGTTATACCATTTATATGCGTATTGATAGTTTTTGTTGTAGTGCTGTTAATCAGTAAGACTTCATAATAGTAGAGTCCAGTGGAAGATGCAATTCTCGTTAGTACTAACGCATCCAGCAGCGAATTAACAAGTTTAGAAACGCGTTTTGTATGCTGAGCTGAGCGAGCGAGTGAGTTCAGGACTACCTTCGTGACGTACGCGCCGCGGCCTGTCTTTCTCGTGGGCATCGGATGGAACACTACTGTATCGAGGCGTATGAGGATTGCGTTCCATGTATGGCAGGGCTAACGCTTGTACCAACAAGCATACGCTGCCCGAAGCACCCCGAGAGCCCAATGTTTACTAGGGCGCATCACCGCTTCCGAGAAACTGGAAGCTTTGCACATACTGCTGGAGCGGCGAGACTTGCACGAGTCACACCTGTACTTGAAGATGTTGTGCTGGAAACAGTCGAACACTCTCTAGGAATCTCGACGAGGAGACTCGCCACACGAATTTATGGAACGAGCCAAAGTAGTATTTAAAGAGTAACACATCGCAGTGCAATGTACACTTACCATCTCCAACGAGCTGTGTGTCTTAGTGATGCGGACTTTGGTAAAAAAAAAAAAAAAAAAAAAAAAGTGGCTCTGAGCACTATGGGACTCAACAGCTGAGGTCATCAGTCTCCTAGAACTTAGAACTACTTGAACCTAAATAACCTAAAGACATCACACACATCCATGCTCGAGGCAGGATTCGAACCTGAAGCGCCTAGAACCACTCGGCCACAGCGGCTGACCTTTGGTCCAAGCCTAACGTTCTATCAGTGCCTGTTACAGCAAGTTCTGGGCAACCCTGCGTTTAATGGCTCTGAGCATTCTGGGACTTAACTTCTCAGGTCATCAGACCCCTAGAACTTAGAACTACTTAAACCTAACTAAACTAAGGACATCACACACATCCATGCAGGATTCGAACCTGTGACCGTAGCGGTCGCGCGGTCCAGACTGAAGCGCCTAGAACCGCTCGGCCACAGCTGCCGGCTACGTTTAATACTAACATTGTTTTACGGACGAAGCAGGACTCATTTGTGATGACGTGTTCAGTCATCACAGCTCTCACGTTTGGGGTCATTTAGTCTCCAACCAGCAAGCTCTGCATAAGTCTTCACATTACCCACGTTTCTCATTGAATGTGTGGTTACGGGTACAATGTGATCGATTTATTGGGCCATGTGTGTTACCAAAAACTCAATGGACACAATTACCCTCGATTTCTGCCACATCATCTTGCAACACTGCTTGAGGATTTCCCTTAGAGCAACGACACGGGATGTGGTACATGCGTGATGGAGTATTGGCACATTTTTCAGCTATTGTCAGACATCTAACGCGCCGATAGGCCAAAGCTGGACTGGGCGAAGAGGACCTGTAACGTGGCGTCCAACGTCACCTGATCTGAATCTCATGAATCCCATTATCTTAAAGACGTAATGTACATCACTCCAGTTAATACGGTTGAAGTATTGGAGCAGACGATATTCGACGTTCGCCAAAAACTTCTAAATGCTCTAGCTCTGTCTGAACATTCGAAACTCATTGTGGCGACGGGTAGAAGCTTGCCTCCGTGTACAAGGCCGACACTTTGAACACTTCCGTTTACTGCGAGTACAGTCATGTAACTATTGTCGTGTTCGTTCAAAACATCTGTAATTCTGGTAAAGTATCTCTAATAATTTTACTTAATGTTGTACAGTACTGTGACCTTTTCCTAAATGAGATGACGTTTTTACAGAATCAAGCCAGTGGTGGCTGGTAACCACAAAGTAACAATATCTCGCCAACAGTTCATTTGCAGACTTGCGTTACTTATGGCATCGTGTATATTCAACTGTATGCGTTTACACCAATAATTGTGATACACTCTGTAAATTTTATATTTAATGTCAGTTATGTGAATGAGATAATAGGGCAACATTGACCCGGAACAATGCTTGAAGTGCGTCTTGCGCAGGTTCCTCTTCGACATGAAAAAAAAATCCTGTTGACACTTTTATATATGAAGTTGGCCGTAATTCAAGAGTTTTTCAAGTAGTTGAGCGACTGGTTTCCTCCCCTATCAGAAGAAAAAGTCAGAGAAGGCGTATTTGTACGACATGCAAGCGACAAATAATTTTAAATTCCAGTAATAAAAACACATTTCTCGTTCGCTGTGCAATCTGAGAACATTTCACTGAGAAACAGACACAGTTATGCGTGTAACCACTTACCCTTGTCATGCAGACGCAAAGGAAAATGAACTAAGACCAAAGGAAGTTAATGAGACGAAGTGTTTCGTTCACAATTTATAAGGTATCAAAATTTCGGCTCGTAGTAAGCTGTACGGGTCTGACTTCAATAACTCCTTACATCATTTTTTTTTTCTTTCTTTCTTTTCGAGATGCATACTGATAGTTTGTTGTTCTCCAGTACATAATTTTGCGTGGGCTTTGGCTCAGGTTGTCTGGTGTATTAACAGCCTTACGTATCTGTCACTTTGTGCCGAGATATTTGCTTCTCGTCACTTACCAAATGAGGACTCATTTTTCATATCTGACCATAAAACGTTCCACTAATCGATGTAACATTATGATATTCACTGGTCACAAACTCAGTGACAACAGGAAGACAAAAAGCAACATAACCTTTAAGGCGAGAGAGACTTGAACAGTAGCCACTATCATAGAGTGTGCTCTTATATTTTGGGGCAGTTCTGTGTACACACCAAGAATATTCTTAGCTCAGAATAGGGCGGTCAAACTGATCTGAATCAGTTATCGAAATTCGTGTAATTTGTCGTTCAGGTGTCTTGGAATTGTAACTCTGTCTTCCCCGTACGTGTATTTCATCACACAAGTTGTTTCTGACGTACTAACTCACTTAGAGGATAACAGAACATTCATTCAGTGAACATTAGACGGGAAGACGATGTGCAGTTGGCGAAGACTTCCTTCAACGTTGTGCAGAATGACGTGTATTATTCATCAGTTTCATTTTCAATAAGCTTCCAGCAAAACTGAGAAAAGTATTCAAATCCAAGTCGAAAAGATTCCTTATGGCTCATTCCTTCTATCCTGTACACGAGTTCTTCACATTTGTTGAGGACTTTTCTCTGGTGTCTATTGTTGATTCGTATGCTCTCTGTTTGTTTCGCGTTCTACTAATTATTTAATTCTTGGTTTATAAACTTTCTAGTTGGCATACACTAATCTATATTCTATGACTAAGTGGGTCATATGGTCTCATGGAGAATCATAAATGAATGAATAAACAGATAAATAAATGAATAGACGGAGGCTTTGTAGCGTACATCACTGGCGCACGGGCAGACACCAAAGGGTTTCCCAGCTGCGCTATTGTGAACTGTTAAAAGCCACGACCGGCTTGGAAAACTTTCCTAGAGTCCCTGGCAAAATCGTAAAGGTTCGCCGTGCGGAGTAACCGTGCGGTCTAGGCCGTGTTGTCGCGGCCGGAGCGTCTCCCCCTGTAGAAGGTTCGAGTCCTTACCGTAAGTTAGTTTAAGTTTTATTGAGAAGTGTGTAAGCCAGGGGACCAATGACCTCAGCAGTTTGGTCCTATAGTCCTTACCACAAACTTTCATTTTTCATAAAGGTTCGGCTTATATGTGTGTAACGACCTTAACGTAGCCAATCGGGCCGAGTTTCGGCGTTTCGAAAGAGATACGTCCCAGATAGCGCCTTCAACTGAAACTGGTCCTCCACCAAGCCACCTACCTCTACAGAGATGTTCTACATTACCTTGTCAGTCATTATATATGTCCCATTCTTGTATCAGTTTTTAAGTCCACACACTATAGTACTTCAAGTTCTTCTTCAGGACTATAGTTCCTTCTGTGGCACATGTTAAAATATATCTTCAGGAATTAATTTTTTGACTCCCTCAAGTTCAGCTTCATTTCTTGTTTAGGCCGTTTCGATGTGCGGCTCACTCCTTAGCGAGTGACGAATCTGTTACGTGCAAGGTAAATTCCTAAGTGCTAATACTGCCCATAAGATACTCATTTAATAGATCAAACACCTTTTTCTTGCAGCAGACGACAGCCACACGATCAGAGCAAATGAAAAAATCTAGATCGATGTCTGTACTGCACAAATTAGTATAAAAGTACCATGGCAGTACGTACATTTTCTTTCCTCTAGTCGCAGTCATGGATGGACCATGGAAAGAATTAGAACTTGTGTGCTACCGGTGGGAAATATTTACTGTCATCATTGTGGCCACAGTAGAATTAATAGAAGGTGGGTACATTTTTGTTGTAGGTTATGTCCGAAAAAAAGTATTGCAACAATCTAAGTTTGCTCTGGATATCAGGGGTCTTTAGTCCAGCTTCAAACATTTCAGATTTTCCAATATTTTCGTTGCTGTCTCCCGTCAGTGAAACAAGATACGGCCAGTCACGGCTGCCAGTCTTTGTATCTACAACAGGGAACATCCTGTGTTAGTGCAAGCAGACACTGAACTCACGCACATTGTACCCTGATGATTCAGACCGATAATAATCGAAAAGCCTTGACCACAGACTTTGTAAAGCGGTTGATCCTCAAGGAGGCAACTCTACAGTGGTTTCTGAAGGTAGTGATAAAATGCATTACATAAAAGGAATCATTGTATATTTTTACAAAGAAAGTGAAAAACTGCAGCACAAGATACGCAAAACTAGGTCATTACATCTTCTCCGTTCAAACATAATCTTTTAAGGGGCTAAAATATCATTTAAAATTAGAGGGACATAGCATCAACCGGCAGGAAGATCCAAAGAAGTGAGGAAAATCTTTTGCCCAGAAGAGTGTGAAGAAGAAGAATTCAAACTATGAAGAACAAATACGCCAATTCAATAGTACACGGAGATTTTCGGATTAAAAAAAAAATTCTTTGGCCGTATGAAAAGAATAGAGATAATTGTGGAGTTCTATGAATCAATAAAAGACGACCTAAAAAGAAGTAGCGTTTAACATTTCTCTCTCTCTCTCTTCTGGTGACCATGGTCCTTGACAGAGAATTCTTATTTCTTGTGGCTTCTTCGGATTCGCTGGGCACACACATTAAATCTGTGTTGCTGCACTGCGAAGCTGGATCTAGTGAAACTCATTTTAAGTACTAAGTATTGCCTTGATGTAAAGCAGACACGGCCAAATGCTTAATTTAAATTTTTATTTGTTTCTTCGCGATAATTCTATTAACTGTTACACAAAGGTTGTTTGTTATAAAGGTCCTCGCCTTCTCGCCAGTCTCACTGCTGACCACACAGCTACTGACTATGTTTTGTGCATCGTCTTCACATGGCTTCTTCTTCCTCTTTTGATGACGAAAGAAACTGAGGGGGCATTGAATACGTAAATGCTCAAAAGATCTCTTAAAATGCAGCAAACTATGTGAGAACGAAAAAAAAACATAATAGTTACTTTCAATCACGAATCCAAACGGATCAATCTACCTCCAGTCTGGAGGAGGTTTAATATGACAAGCGATAACACAGTACGAAAACAAGTTCAAATGTTTTGCATAAATATTCACGACTTGATCAGCGGCCGGGAAGAGAAACTCAAGAAGGTAGTAACCATTTGGTCTGTGGGTAGGAAAGACATCCCATCACGAGACAATGAAAGTAATATGGACACACAGAAAGGCCTGGAAGAGAATTCTGAAATGCCGGTTGTTGTACATGATTTATTAGTGTGTGTGTGTGTGTGTGTGTGTGTGTGTGTGTGTGTGTGTGTGTGTGTGTGTGTGACACGCATAAAATGATAAATACAAATTCATTGCTATCAAGAATATGAGCTTTTAGCAAACCATTCAGCATATAATGAGTATATTCCAAGATCTGCTGGGTGCGTTAATGTATTCGGTTCGTGCGTAAGTTCGTGACGTATTTGCTTTACATGTTGGTATTCCGGTTGCTATGGGGCTATGGGATTATTTATCGATTGTCTTTTCTATTAATAGTTCATTGTTTCCATTTCATTTTACGTAGCGTCATTTCGTCATTTGGAGATAGTGAGGGGTACTGTAGATGCTAGAAGATGGAGTGCCAAATGGAGAAATCGGAACATTTCGGACGTATTCTTCTGTTTGAGTTCAGTGGAGGAGTGGTAGCAACGGAGGAAGCCAGGAATCATTTGTGTAATGCCCTCAACAGAGGCTCGATTTGACGTTAGTGACACTCCATGTTCAGGAAGATCTTCGGGGTTTCATGGAGATCGTTTAAACACATTAATCCGCAATTATCCATACCAGGGTACTCGAGAATTGACAGATGTGGTGAAGTGTGATCATTCCACAACAGCGCGACATTTGCGTGGAATGCGGAAGGTTCCGAAATCGAGTGTATGACTACCGCATGCTCCGAGCCATAAACACGAAAAACGTCGGGTGGCCATATGTTCATTTCTGCTTGCCAGTCATCCATTGGCTCATGAACAACATCAACTATCCTATCCCGTATCGTTACTGCTGACGAGAAGAAATGTCTTTAGCCGGCCGAGGTGGCCGAGCGGTTCTAGGCGCTACAGTTTAGAACAGCGTGACCGCTACGGTTGCAGGTTCGAATCCTGCCTCGGGCATGGATGTGTGTGATGTCGTTAGGTCAGTTAGGTTTAAGTAGTTCTAAGTTCTAGGGGACTGATTACCTCATAAGTTAAGTTTCATAGTGCTCAGAGCCATTTAAACCATTTTTGAAAAAAGTGCATTTACACTAACACAAGGAAAAGAAAGGAATGACTGAACCCAAACAAGCAGAACTCCCGTACAAAGAACTGCGCTCATCCACAAAAGATAATGTTATGCATCTGGTTGAAAAGCGTCGGTGTGGTGTGCTACGAATTGCTTCCCCGAGGTGTAACCGTCACTGCTGACATTTACTGCCAAAAACTAAGACGTCTTGTAGACGAAATCCAAGAAGAACGACCAGAAGACTGCGTGATCCTAGTCCACGATTGCTCCCTCCCACTTTCGTCTAGACTGATAGTAAACACTTTACTAGAGTTGAGTTGGGAAGTCATTCCTCACCCACCTTATTAACCTGATGTTGCACCCTCGGATATTTCACCTTTTCCGATCTTTATAGAAAAACGTTCAAGAAATCTCCTTGGCAGATGAAAATGGAGTCCGAACGTAGATCGACGAGTTCTTCGTCTCAAAGCTACGTGATTTTTAAAGTCGCGGATAAGAAAAGTTACCTCAGTGTCGGCAGACTATTGTAAATAGTGAAGGAGAATATATTACTGACCAATAAAGTTTATACTATGTGAACCTGTCGTGTTTATTAAACTTGCGGGAAAACGCTACGAACTTACGCACAAACCCAATAATGATGTGAAGGTAAGAGGCAATGCTTTTCCGAGTCCCAGAGTTGTGAGGCGCTTAGCGAGCGCTTACGGTACCTATTGTCAGCGGCGGACAAGCAGCGGGCTCTCAGAAGCCGGAAGCGCTGCTCAGCTGTTGTTGTTGCCGTTAGAGCTCCCGCGCGCATGCGCACCGCACCACCAGACCGCGCGAGACGCACTGGCCGAGGAGCGGGCTGCGTCCCGCTGAATGCGCCAGCCACCACGTCACGTGACCGCCTTACATCAGGCGCGCAGCTGAGTCTGTGGGTGTCTAGGGCAGCGATAACGCGTGTTCGGGAGGTGGCTGCGACTCAACGAGAGCGCTATTGGGTGACGCGCTGCCACGGGAACATGATATCACGTCGCTCACATGGAGTATGTATATCTCTGGAGTGAGCGTAGGCTACTGTGCATGTTCTCAACATTAGACCGGGCTAATCACATGATTTTGGGACGACACTGCATGTCTACAATTTGCAGTAATAGTGTAGCTTGAATCTTACTCATATTCGCCCTGTTTTACACCCGTTTTTATACGTTCGAGTTTTTGTGGCAGGTATTGTGCAGTGCTCTCGCTGCTACGGTCGCAAAGAGAAGTATGTGAAAGGGGACTAGCTGCTTTTCATACATATGTATGACAAATGTATAACTGTAAATGTCAGACGGCCAGAGTGGCCGAGTGCCGGCACGGTAGCTCAGCGTGTTATGTCACAGGGTTACCTACCCTCTGTAACAAAAAACTGAGTGAATACGTCAACTAAGAACCTAAACGGATGACATTGGACATCCGCCCCGAAGAAATTCAACGAACAATATAGAACAAAATACGATAACTCAGAAAAAAAGAAAGAAAAGGCGATTCTAGGCGCCTCAGTCTGGAACCGCGCGACCGCTGCGGTTGCAGGTTCGAATCCTGCCTCGGGTATGGATGTGTGTGATGTCCTTAGGTTAGTTAGGTTTAAGTAGTTCTAATTTCTAGGGAAATGATGACCTCAGCAGTTAAGTCTCATAGTGCTCAGAGCCATTTGAACCATTTTGTTAATGTCATACTGATTTGAGGCAATTTATTTGTCGAAAAATGTCGAGACAAGGTATTTTAGTCTTTTATTTTAGAGATAACTTCTGCAATTTTACGATGTGTTTACGACAGAAGTGCTAGATAAATTTGCAGGTGTGGTTGAGTAAACTGCTATTCAGTATATACATATTGGTGCTATGTTCATATGCAGATAAAATTTATACCTGACAGTTTGATTAATTTCCTTTCATTTACACAGGTTCTCAAACTCTTGTGCGTGTCTGAGTATGTCTGCAAGAGACAGCTCCTTATACAGTGTCAGTGCAACGCAATTAATTAGAACAGATTCGACAACATGAATCAGTGGAACAGAAAACATTAAAACATATATTTTTCGCTGTCACTTCTTTTAGTACTCCAAAACGCGAGTATTCACCTTTTTGTGCGTAGTATATGGTTTTACTTTTCTCATGAGATGGCGAAAAAGTGGCGCAGATGTTGTACTCTATGGAGGTATGTTCCCTTTATGCAACTAAATGAAAGGCAGTTGGTTTCTTACCATGCGTGTCCATCTTCTTTCATTTATGAAGCATCTTCAGTAGCCTGTAACGTAAGGGCAACACAAGACCCAGTCTCAGAGCAGAGAAAATCACCTACTCGGTCGGGAATCGAGCCCAGGCCCCTTCGGATAGCAATGCGCCGCGCTGACCGCACAGCTGCCGAGGCGGACAAATAGCAACTTTATACCAGTCACGTAATTCCGGAAAAGTAGCGTTTACAAAAAGTGTAAGATGCCGCGAAAATGATTGCTGCCGTGTTTTTACCAGCATGTATAAATTATTAAAAGTAGCAGGGTAAAAATAGGATATAATTTTGTGTCAGATGTTCTGGTGTACCTGTTAGAATTCCTTCCTGGAATTATACTTACGATTCCAAAATTTCTTTGCCTTTTCTTTTATGAAACTATTAATAAATACAACGTAATCAGCGTTATTTCCCTTTATTTGCAGTGTAAGTAACAAAAAAATTAAAAGTAATAAAAGTTCATGTATATGAACTCAAACACGCGGCCCCCGAATTACCACGCTGTACTCTTTCCACTGTACCAGTTGCTGTGTGGAAACTACGCTAAAATAGAGCTCATGCCTCGCCCAAACGGCGCCAAAAGTGCTCTTTTTTTAACAACTTGGCCATCAGGAGCTCTCACTTCAGTCTCTTTGATTTCTGGCTAAGCACGGCATATCCCATGAATTTGGATGGTATCGGTATTGACGAATGGGTGTGGTCCTGTTGTCGGATAACGATCTTCCCCCAGCATGATGAAGTGGAGAACAGCGTTGATTATTTTGTGAAGGTAGTGCCGCACAGTTCGAAGGTATTTAAAAAAAGTTACGATTCACCACCACCACAGTTGTTTTAATCAGATAGTGTTTTTATCATATGCTAAAATATTCAGTCAATTTACATACGTTTTCATTGCCGCCATTTTCTGCTTTAATCAGCCAGTGTTTCTGTGACTTTTTTAAAAAAATACATGTTTGCGAGCTGTTAAATTGTCTTTTATTGAAATATATCTGTATACATTCAAGCAGAGCATGTAATAAATAGAAATGCAAATAATCTAAGCAGTTATACGTAAAAGAATATAAATACAGATAAAATACAAAACATATGTCACAGCTTATATCAGTGAGGAAAACCATATAATTATGGTCTGATTCGAACTGCTAAACATATACAGAAGCAACAAGTATCCTTATAGAAAAGGCGGTGGGCCCAATTTGAAATCACTGTTACAGGTGATCATCAGCAAAGTGTGCACATGACAAAGAGTATGCAGCTGTATAAGTTTACAAATATTATGGAGAAAATGCCAACCGTAGATGTAACTGATGCTTCTTCAAGCATACAATGTTCTAAATTAGCACAAACATAAAACATTGGTACTACACGTGAGAACAGAATAAATATTTTACGAGATGATTATAAGCCGCTTCTAATATATTATAATGAAAGAAAGACAAATAGACAAAATTCTTATCACCAGACCAAGTTGTCTTAAAGTAGAAAGAGGAATAATTTTCTTCAAATCAAATTCAAAATTAGCACCCAATCCATGTCTCAGGACCAGAGTAAGAATAATACAGAATAGCATACAGATGCAGGTAACAAAAAGGGGAGGTGTAAGTAGTAGTAGCAGCTTTTTTATAAACATCAATGAAGCGAGTACTAACACGAGTAATATATCTGTAATATCTACAAATAAAAGTGCGCAGACATCATAGCTAATATTTCACGTAATAGCAAGTTGGAACCAATATGTGTACACTAATGTGAGAACCAGAAATGACAACTAAACAACGTAGTGAGAGTTAAGTATGACAAAACCCTATCCCTGCAGAAGGTTGGAGACATAATGGAGGTACCAAATACGAATGAACAGTACTTATCACTGTGTCGTATAAAAAGTACACTCGTGTTCAGAAAGCACAGAACACCTTGAACGACATGAGATAGAACATTCACATTCACAGGACATGTACATTAGTATGCTCTGCAGAAATGATTAACATTTCAGTCACCTCAGTTCCGTGTGTGTTGTTGCCTGACAGGTATAGGGTCTGCCATAGGCCCTGATAGCTTGTTCCGTGAGTGATGGGATCGACGTGTATAAGGCGTGAATGGCGTCCTGTGATATATCCACCCTTGTGCGTTCACCTGGTTCCAAAGTTCATCTGTGTTGGTTGACGTCGGATCATAGCGCTGAAACTGTCGTTTCACAATATCCCACACATTTTCGATTGGCGATCTGGTGGGCCAAAGAAAAATGCTGACATCCTATGACACCAAGAAGGCACGTACACCTACAACAACATGTCGACATGCATTGTCTTGCTGAAAAATGGCGCCCGGCGTGAAGTGCAGAAAGGACATGGCTACGATTCGCAGGATGTCATTCACGTAATGTTCCCGTATGTCCATCCTTTTGAATGGTGGTCTTGGGGACCACGACCGATTGTACGACACAAGTCAATCATGTATGTCAGTTCTTCGGCCACCATTGACCAGACGTTTCCAGTTGGTGAGACATCTGGAGAATGTGCTGGCCTCGGCAGCAGTCGAACATTTCCTGTATCCAGAACAGCCCGTACAGGACCTGCAACATGAGGTCGTGCATTATCCTGCTGAAATGAAGGGTTTCGCAGGGATCGAACGAAGGGTAGAGCCACGGGTCGTGACACATCTGAAATGTAACGTCCGCTGTTCAAAGTGCCGTCAATGCGAACAAAGGTGACCGAAACGTGTAACCAATGCATCCCATACCATCACGCTGGGTGATAAGCTAGTATGGCGATGACGCATACACACTTCCAGCCGGCCGGGGTGGCCGAGCGGTTCTAGACGCTACAGTCTGGAACCGCGCGACCGCTACGGTCGCAGGTTCGAGGGTTGGGTTGGGTTGTTTTGGGGGAAGACACCAAACAGCGAGGTCATCGGTCTCATCTGATTAGGGAAGGACGGGGAAGGAAGTCGGCCGTGCCCTTTCAAAGGAACCATCCCGGTATTTGCCTGGAGCGATTAGGGAAATCACGGAGAACCGAAATCAGGATGGCCAGACGCGGGATTGAACCGTCGTCCTCCCGAATGCAAGTCCAGTGTGTCAGCCACTGCGCCACCGCGCTCGGTTCGCAGGTTCGAATCCTGCCCCGAGCATGCATGTGTGTGATGTCCTTAGGTTAGTTCGGTTTAATTAAATGGCTCTGAGCACTACGGAACTTAACATCGATGGTAATCAGTCCCCTAGAACTTAGAACTACTTAAACCTAACTAACCTAAGGACATCACGCAACACCCAGCCATCACGAGGCAGAGAAAATCCCTGACCCCGCCGGAAATCGAACCCGGGAACCCGGACGTGTGAAGCGAGAACGCTACCGCACGACCACGAGATGCGGGCTAGGTTTAATTAGTTCTAAGTTCTAGGGAACTGATGACCTCAGAAGTTAAGTTCCATAGTGCTCAGAGCCATATGAACCAACACGCTTCCAATGTGCGTTCACCGCGATGTCGCCAAACACGGATACGACCAGCATGATGCTGTAAACAGAACCTGGATTCATCCGAAAAAATGACGTTTTGCCATTCGTGCACCCAGGTTCGTCGTTGAGTACACCATCGCAGGCGCTCCTGTCTATAACGCAGCGTCATGGGTAACCGCAGCCATGGTCTCCGAGCTGATAGTCCATGCTGCTGCAAACGTCATCGAACTGTTGGTGCAGATGGTTGTTGTCTTGCCAACGTCTCCATCTGTTGATTCAGGGATCGAGACGTGGCTGCTCGATCCGTTACAGCCATGCGGATAAGATGCCTTTCATCTCGACTGCTAGAGATACGAGGCCGTTGGGATCCAGCACGGCGTTCCGTATTACCCTCCTGAACCCACCGATTCCATATTTCGGTAACAGTCATTGGATATAGACCAACGCGAGCAGCAATATCGCGATACGATAATGCGCAATCGCGATAGGCTACAATCGGACCTTTAACAGAGTTGGAAACGTGATGGTACGCATTTCTCCTCCTCCTTACACGAGGCATTACAACAACGTTTCACCAGGCAACGCCGGTCAACTGCTGTTTGTGTATGATAAATCGGTTGGAAACTTTTCTCACGTCAGCACGTTGTAGGTGTCACCACCGGCGCTAACCTTGTGTGAATGCTCTGAACAGCTAATCATTTGCGTATCACAGCATCTTCTTCGTGTCCGTTAAATTTCGCGTCTGTAGCACTTCATCTTCGTGGTGTAGCAATTTTAATGGCCAGTAGTGTATAAAGCAATATTAAGGAAGAAATAAAACTTCGTGTGAGACTTCGTTCCACTCCGAAAAACTCGGTCACTTTTGTCAACTGAAGAGTATTCTACGAAGGAACGCAGCTTATTCAAGTTTTAATGCAGCATATAATTGGACGGGATGCCTCATCGTGGCGACCGGTGGTTCCAGGACATCGCTAGAAGAGAAATGGAGGTAATCATAGAGTTAGGAGTCGTCGTGGGAAGACTTAACTTACGAAAAGTCTGTAGAGGGCGAGACACTAATCGCTTGCACAACAAATTTTAAAATGTGTCCATCTCCAGTCCAGCAGTCTTCGTGCACTGTTTGGGGCGGGCACGCAGTCCACTACGAGTACATCTACGGTAGCTGTGGGCAGCCCCGAGTCTTTGCTACCAGCGTTCGGCAGCAGTGGCGGACAGCACACGCGGGCGAAGCGACAGCTACACACATCGGTCATCAAAACATAACAGATGTAAGCAGTCCTTCGGATCAGAGGCGGCTCCGAGTTGGAAACGTCTTATTGCAGTTGACGGCTTCACCACCGCCGTTTCGGCAACGATAATTGCGGTTAACGGTGTAACCGCTCTTTAGAGAGTGGTTATACAGAAACGAGTGTTAGATTAAATTCTGTAATACGAAATGGCCTAAGAGCTAAAAAACGGTAGTAGTATTTCGAAGTAGTAGTAAGAATTTTTACAGAGAGCAGATGTTCGAAATAGAGTAACGCAAAGTAGTACCAAGACAATCTATGGAAGACATAATTGAGATTCGTTTTGTTTTGAATGTAATATACAAACCAATGCGCAACATAGTTAGGTCTATTGAGTTTTTGTTTTCAGCGGTGGCAAGTGTGTTCGCTGTTCTTCCACGGGAGTCGGAATTTTGTGATTACAAGCCTAATTAAATTGCATTCTTAGAGCTTGGTTAGACAATGGAGTGGTGGAGAATAGATTATTTTGGGATAAATTCAGAGACGGAGTCAATTAGAGGTGATTGGGTGTACGAACATTGATATTCAAGTGAATGGTGATTGTACGCGTTAAATGAAACACCACGACCTTTTACTTACGATTGTGAAGAGATTTATTGACGATACAGAAACTTTAATGTTGAATTAGGACTTTATTCGCTGTATGCGAAATATTAAAGAGTATTGGGAGCGAAAACAGTTTGGACTTTGTCACACTAATATCTTGGCCGCTCGCTGTCAAAGTGATTCCGCTAATAAACGAGATGTGAAAAATAGTGCTCGTTAAAAGATTAAACTTGTGCTGAACAGACAGTGAAAGGATTCGAACCCGTAATTAATATCGTGTCGTGAGAATTGAGAAGCTTAAACACTGTAAGGCCCAGACACACATTTATAATTCATCAGACATTAATGGCAAAGGACAGTTTCAGGGGAAAGCATATCTTTGGTGATAGGTACACAAAGGAATGTAGTACTGACTGACTTATCATACTGAAACAATACACGCTAGGATCAACTCTCTTTTCATTGATCCCCCGGTGCCATCTCTCATTAATTTAAGAACTTAATTGGTCAATAAAACAGAAATATACGAAACATTCCCAGTGTTTACTAAATTCCATAGTCAGGTAGTACATAGACAATAATATATGTGAACATTCAAGGATTATTTAAGGAAGCTGATAAACCTTTTTACAAACAGATGCCATAGGTTTCAACGAATGCATACAGAATGCTAAAATAACTAAATCAAATTACTCAGGGAAACAAATTAGTAAACATAAACTGCAACTCAATTGATATCTTACTCCAGAGTAATAAAAAAACAGTCTTTGGATCCGTCGTGGTCGAAAGTGTATGAAATATCTCTGGAAAAACGCGATCAATTTTCAACTGCTAGTTTATACGACTGGATTCACAACGTGATTCAGAGATGTCTGTGCATTCGAGACGACGGAGGGTGTGCGGGCATAACGGTAAGTCGTTTTCAAAACCACGAACAGTATTTACGATACTCGATTTTTCAGTGACGTATTGAAAGCAGTTTAAAATTAATTTTGTTAGTAACCTGTTTAGACGAATTTTTTTACACAATTTTGAAAATATTTGAGGATAGAATAATTCAAGAGAGATTTGGAAACGATTCAGGTATTAATAGGAAACCAACGGAAGGAGAGCAGGGAACGGAAAGAAGGAGATAAATGAACAAATGGTTATCAATAATCAGGCTCATGTTGCTTGGTTGTCTCAGCAGTAAAACGAGCAAATGACTGGTTTTATTGAGCGAATTTCTAGCTTTGATGAACGCCTAGTTAGCACAAAACAAGTTCTTACGCCTCAGAGCTCTCAGAAGACCAGTAAACAAATGGCTAGTCGCAACCAAACTCTGGTTGAACAACTTAGTATGCATGTTACAGAGCAATTAAAGACGGAACTATCAGAACATCTAGTTAGTAGTCATTTAGCTCTGACGTTAGAACTTTCTAAGCCAATAATTTAAGGACCATCTCCAAACCCACATCAATGAAATTCGGGCTGAACAGGAACAACTTCGTGGTGTGATTTAACAAGTCGCTTATGTTTTATCAAATTTAAGTTTAAATTGGTTCTTAATACATCATATAACGGGGAGGCGTACCTCAATAAAATACCACATCTTTTTTCATAAAACGAAGTACACCGTATTCACAGGAATGAAGTACTGAAAATGATATAATGGAGAAGGGGAGGGCGGGAAGTGTAGGTTAGTAATCATGAAGCATAAGATTGAGAGTAACCATATGAAATTGTCTTTGGAAGAATTATCATCAGATGTAATAAGCACAGGAAAAACAAATGTGTAATGGTATCTAAGACAACCCAAGTTATTTTGTCATATGGCTTGTATAATCAGTGACGCAATAGGATGATACCGCATAACACAATACTGGGAAGCAAAGTTGTAAGTTGAAATTTGGTTGTGTGAAGAAGGCTTTAAAAAGTAGGAGTTATTTAAAATATATTGAAAAATTATTCTTTTAGTAATTCTTTAAGTCTCTCGGTTCAGTCAAGATTTTATCTGGGTGTTTAGGCATATTTATATTCTTTCAAGTAAATTCATGACTTTTCTTTCAATGGCTATACATAGCATTTCCATTTCATCCTTCATGTTACTAAGTGAGTGCTTCTGAGTTTTTAAACGAATATCTGAAGCTGATGAATTGTTTGGTGAGTGCGTTCCTTGAATCTGCTATAAAACTTTCTCCCCGTCTTATCAATAGAAAATTTATCACACTGCAGACATATGATTTTATGAACACCTTATAGATCATACCTGTAGTCTTCCGTAATACATTTCTGCAAATTCAGATCTTAATTCTTGTCAGCCTAGAAAGAGATGGTGATATTAATTTTTTGAATAACTGACTAATTTTCTCTGGTACTCTCCAAAGTCAGAGGAAAACAGCAGATTATGTTTTCTTTCAGTCAAGTATATTCTGTAATGTAATTTCATGCATTGTGTCCTTTTCTTTCAGTTTGTTTTCATTTTCTTCTTTAAATAAACCATCAACCAAGACTGGTTCACGCCCGTTCTGCACAACAATGTGCCGTAATTAATTTAGTTTGTCATTATTGTTTTCACTTGACAGTGGTAACCTGATTAATCTGTCAAAAAATGAGTGAAAGGAAGCGTGTTATGTCTCATGGTTTAGCGGCAGCCTACGCGTGGAACAGCGATGCCTTTGTCTGAATGCTGCTGGTCTCCGTGCAATGGTGATGGACTACACAGAATGTTGCAGAGACTCCTTTATTTGTTCTCAGGTAGTAGGGGTGGGTGAGAAGGGGTTAAGGTGTGCTTGATGCACGTAACCGTGACGACTGTATGCCTACCCTTACGTTTCCATGCAGTCCAACATTGGGCCACTGTCACTTCCGAATGTCTCACAAGACTGGATATTGCACGATTTCATCAGCCGACAAAACGGAGACTCACAATGAAGCCTCTATCACACTGTGTCGGATGCCAGTAACGCTGTCTCAAATGTGTATATAGCACAATCTTGTCATTCGTCACTCGGTATCATGTGCTGTCCATGCCTCAAATACACTAAATGGCGTGGTAAAAACACTAAAAATGAACAACACTAACGCACTATAGTGTCCTTTCTATCTGTCACAGCTGTAATCATTTACATATCCGCCGACAGTATGCACATGTAGATAATTATTTTGTCACTAAAAATGAACAACACTAACGCACTATAGTGTCCTTTCTATCTGTCACAGCTGTAATCATTTACATATCCGCCGACAGTATGCACATGTAGATAATTATTTTGTCACTAGCCGATGTCTCCTTGTTTCATCATTTTTTTGTTAGGCAGTGTATTTTGGCTCTACTGACGGCGTGACACGGTACTGTGGCAGACTATAACAAGACTGTAGAAATGTATCTACAAAAAATAAAAAATAAAACATCAGCCTAGGTCTTCTTGTTACTTCACTTTTTTGTTAGGCAGTGTACACTCCTGGAAATGGAAAAAAGAACACATTGACACCGGTGTGTCAGACCCACTATACTTGCTCCGGACACTGCGAGAGGGCTGTACAAGCAATGATCACACGCACGGCACAGCGGACACACCAAGAACCGCGGTGTTGGCCGTCGAATGGCGCTAGCTGCGCAGCATTTCTGCACCTCTGCCGTCAGTATCAGCCAGTTTGCCGTGGCATACGGAGCTCCATCGCAGTCTTTAACACTGGTAGCATGCCGCGACAGCGTGGACGTGAACCGTATGTGCAGTTGACGGATTTTGAGCGAGGGCGTATAGTGGGCATGCGGGAGGCCGGGTGGACGTACCGCCGAATTGCTCAACACGTGGGGCGTGAGGTCTCCACAGTACATCGATGTTGTCGGCAGTGGTCGGCGAAAGGTGCACGTGCCCGTCGACCTGGGACTGGACCGCAGCGACGCACGGGTGCACGCCAAGACCGCAGGATCCTATGCAGTGCCGTAGGGGACCGCACCGCCACTTCCCAGCAAATTAGGGACACTGTTGCTCCTGGGGTATCGGCGAGGACCATTCGCAACCGTCTCCATCAAGCTGGGCTATGGTCCCGCACACCGTTAGGCGGTCTTCCTCTCACGCCCCAACATCGTGCAGCCCGCCTCCAGTGGTGTCGCGACAGGCGTGAATGGAGGGACGAATGGAGACATGTCGTCTTCAGCGATGAGAGTCGCTTCTGCCTTGGTGCCAATGATGGTCGTATGCGTGCTTGGCGCCGTGCAGGTGAGCGCCACAATCAGGACTGCATACGACCGAGGCACACAGGGCCAACACCCGGCATCATGGTGTGGGGAGCGATCTCCTACACTGGCCGTACACCTCTGGTGATCGTCGAGGGGACACTGAATAGTGCACGGTACATCCAAACCGTCATCGAACTCATCGTTCTACCATTCCTAGACCGGCAAGGGAACTTGCTGCTCCAACAGGACAATGAACGTCCGCATGTATCTCGTGCCACCCAACGTGCTCTAGAAGGTGTAAGTCAACTACCCTGGCCAGCAAGATCTCCGGATCTGTCCCCCATTGAGCATGTTTGGGACTGGATGAAGCGTCGTCTCACGCGGTCTGCACATCCAGCACGAACGCTGGTCCAACTGAGGCGCCAGGTGGAAATGGCATGGCAAGCCGTTCCACAGGACTACATCCAGCATCTCTACGATCGTCTCCATGGGAGAATAGCAGCCTGCATTGCTGCGAAAGGTGGATATATACTGTACTAGTGCCGACATTGTGCATGCTCTGTTGCCTGTGTCTATGTGCCTGTGGTTCTGTCAGTGTGATCATGTGATGTATCTTACCCCAGGAATGTGTAAATAACGTTTCCCCTTCCTGGGACAATGAATTCACGGTGTTCTTATTTCAATTTCCAGGAGTGTATTTTGGCTCTTATGACGGCGTGCTACGGTACTGTGGCAGACTGTACCACGACTGTAGGAATGTACATACAAAAAGTAAAAAAAAAAAAAAAAATTAGTTATATAATTTTTTCTTTTAGCAGGCCTAATAACGAAAACTTCACAACTATCTCTCGGACCAGCAGTGAATTAAGTGACAAATATTCTGTTTAACCGTGGCAGGAGATTCATTTCTGGGACAGGATCATTTAACTTGCATTACCTGGACATGAATGGTAACGCGAGTAAGAATGCAAAAGGACACAATGAGTCTGTGCTGGCCGTTGTGTAACTTCCCGTTGCTGAGATACGATCAGAAGCTGTACGACCGTTGGACCGAGGTAGACCAAGAATTATCCAGCGCCTGACCAGGAAGAACAGTTCTGCTGGCTGCCAAGGATATCAATGTATCAGCACACGACACATCGCTCTTGATTTTGATATCACTGATGTACCGCATAGAGGGTACTTCATGTGGAGATTTGTTTTTGTCAGCTTTAACCTCTGCGGTATCTTTCAGCCACATATCACTGATAACGGAAGAAATTGTGCCGCAGATCCGTTCAACAAACTTCCAAGTAATTTTGCGTCTATTCAGTCTTGCACACAATAACGATACACTTGGATCAGATATATAGTACCATGATAAGACAGAAAAGCGTAAAGTTATATACAGTTAGTAGAGAAACCAAGTTACTGTGATAAGAGTTGAAGGACATGGAAAAGAGACAATAACTGAGAAAGGAGTAGGATAGCGGTGCGGTCTATACCCCATGTCATTCAATGTGTGCATAGAGCTAGCAACAAACGAAAAATCTAGAAAATTAATTAAACTTCAATGAGAAAAAAATTAAAAACTTTGAGGTTTCCCGATGACGTAATCCTTTCAGAGACGACAAAGGACTCAGAAGATGAGTTGACTGGTGCCTTGATAAACAGTTATGGGCTGAATATCAGTAAACGTAAAATGATTGTAAAGGGGTATGGTGTTGAGAGAATTAGACTATGAAATGAGAAACTAAAAGTAATAGACGAGCTATGCTGTTTGGGTAGCAAAACAACTCACTAAGGTCGAAATTTACAAGATATAAAATGTAGGGTTGGCAATAGCAAACAATAGATTTTCAGAGAAACAGAAATTGTGTTAAATCTAAAATTAATTTGATTGTTAGGAAATTATTTCATGTTAGTGTTGTAGTCTTATAAAGACGTGAAATGTGGACGATAAACAAAACAGACATGACGAAATAGTAGTTTTTCATATGCGGTGCTACAGGAGAGCACGGATGATTAGATAAATAGATCGGCTAATTAATGAGGAGGTACGGTACAGAGTAAGACAGAAATGATCTCAAATGTTCAAATGTGTTAAACCTTATGGGACTTAACAGTCCCTAAGCTTACACACGACTTAACCTAAATTATCCTAAGGACAAACACACACACCCATGCCCGAAGGAGGACTCGAACCTCCGCTGGGACCAGACACACAGTCAGTGACTGCAGCGCCCTAAACCGCTCGGCTAATCCCTTGCGGCAAATCAGAATTTGGGTAAAATAAGAGATACGTTGAGAGGACACATCCCGAGGCATCAAGGAGCAATTAATTTGGTAATGAGAGACGTTTGAGGGGTGAGAAATGTAGAGAGGGAACTAGGGTTCATTTTTGTGAGCAAGTTCAAGTGGATGCAGGCGGCAATGTTTATGCGGATATGAAGAGATTTAAGAGATTTGCTCAGGATACACTAGTATTGAGCTCTGCAGCAATCTAGCCTTCGGTCTGAAGACCACAAAAACAACAATAGGTGATAATAAATGTTCGCAACCAAAGATTTTGAGACAGCAAAAATGTTCATGTTACGGTTCTCTCTAGACATTAGTAACAGCTTAAAATTAATACATGGGCTGGAATTGTAGGTGACTGGCGGGTCTGTAAGTTCTCCTAGCACGCCTTATAGGAGCTGTCTACAAAGGAATTAATTCAGAGCACACTTAAAATTTTCTTGACGATGTGTAATTTTAGATTATAAGGTGCATGTAGCTTATCATTGTTGGGGCTCCGGCACATTTCAGTCACATTGTTGAAAATACACTGCATAACGTCTGCCATGCTACAAATGTGAGGAAGAGTTGCATGGATTGCGCATTTCCTGCTGCATGAAAGTGACAGAAATAATTGAAAAATCGGTCAACATCGTCTTTGAACTGGCGAAAGAGTTTATAATTGTGACAGTCGGGAACTTATGTAAAATTTTATTTCTTTGTAAAGCATAAAAAAATATTTTCGGACGTATGTTTGTATAAATATTTTTTTTTTGTATTTTGACATAACTGTCATCAAGGGATGTGACTGAATGAATTGTAAAATCATTATTTGACGCCACAAATGGTCGTCAAGCCACAGTCATTAAAACAATGAAATTTGTAAAAGGTTACGTAACTAATTTCGACGCACTGATATTTTATTTCAAAATGTAATCAGAAACTTGGAAAACTGCCTTAGTAATTGCAACCACGCTTCTTTCAAATATTACGAACAATACCCTAAAGCCAGTAAACTTAACCAGGAAATGGGTCACAAGACGCCATCACCGATCAGCCAAAATTGTCATCATATATTGTGACCCGTTTCTGCTACCTTCGTTTCAGTTTATTGATTTCAGTGTATTTTTCGGCATTGCAATTATTAAAGCAGTTTTTCCTGGTATGTGATTACATTTGATAATGACGACTCATTGAGTCGAAACTAGCTGTACAACCTTTGAAGAAGTTCATTGTTTTAGTGGCTGTGGACTGACGACCGTTTGTGTTATCAAATAAATGTTTTATGTTTGTATAAACTGTGATTTTCGTATGAGGAAACTGTCTCAAAATTTTGCAAAGGTTGGGAGTGAAACTCTACTGTCCCTTCTTCCTTTTGTTGGGTTGGGTTGTTTGGGGGAAGAGACCAACCAGTGAGGTCATCAGTCTCATCGGATTAGGGAAGCACGGGGAAGGAAGTTAGCCGTGCCCTTTGAAAAGAACCAACCCGGAATTTGCCTGGAGAGATTTAGGGAAACCACGGAAAACCTAAATCAGGATGGCCGGACGCGGGATTAAACCGTCGTCCTCCCAAATGCGAGTCCAGTGTTCCAACCGCTGCGTCACCCCGCTCGGTCTTCGTTTTGTAAGATTTCTTCTCACACACCACATGTATATTAACCTAGATCCAATTATATGAAAAATTAATGACTATTATCAAAGGAAATTTTATCGCGCGAACTCCTAAAACAGAATAAAAAAGATATTGAAAGGCAAAGGTGTGTCTGTTCTACCACCCATCAACATTATTTATTTGTAAACAGGTGAATTTAAATTACGGAGTAGTACAAATGACTCTATAAACAATGCAATGCAAGAGATAGCTAACTGCAGTTCGTGAACAGGAATTATAAAGTACATATTACGTGGTGAATAGTCCTGATGCCAGGCTGTTGAAGAATAATGTACAGAGGAATGGAAAACAAATAGAGGATCTCTAGGAGACGATCGGTTTCGCCTTAGGAAAGATAAAGTCACCAGAGGAGCAGTTCTGACGTTGTGCTCGATAATGGAAGCAAGACGTACAGAAAAATCAAGACACCATCATAGGATTTGACATAGAGAAAGGGTCCAACAATTTAAAATGGAGCAAGATGTTAGAAATTCTCAGCGAAAGACCGGTTATACATAGTGTTTATAAGGAACAAGACGTGAAAGTTTCTTTAAAAAACAAATTATTATTAATTTTACAGATAGCTTCTATTGATTGATTTTGTGTTGGCAATTACTTTGCTTGGATTGTCTGGAAGGTTGTTTGAGAATTTGTCTCCATTGCGAACAGTGAGTCAAAGTAGAAGTTAATATGGCTGCGTGATATCCAAGGAAGTGTCCTTAGTCGCCTAATAAAGAAAACCACACTCTACGTAAGTTCCGATTAAAAATCTAAACATTCTGTTTCATACTTCTTTTCTGACACGAAATTTGACGGAGCCCTAACTAATATCTGGTCGTATAAAGGAAGTCCCTTGAAATCTGAAACGTAATTTTTTATTTTTGTCTTTTGCACTACCAATGGCAACGATTAACATTCGAGAAACTGCTCCCTGGAAACTGCTGCTGCTGTGGAAAGCTACTGAAGGACGAAACTCATTTACTCTGTGGCGAACTACCCACAGGTCAATTCCGTGTACATTGAGTCCACATAACCCGTCTCTGTTTTGAACTACAATTGTGAAACTTTATCTAATGAATACCAAAGGTTGTGAAACGAATGATGTGGTAAATTACGTTAATGCTGATTCCTTTAAAAGTTATATTGTCAAATTTAGAAAAGTCACTTTACAAAATTATTATTCATTATAATCAAGAAATTCAAAGAATGCCAAAATCTGAAAACTGATTTTAAGTTGTTTGTCCAAAAGCGACATATTCAAAGAATCATTATTTTAACTTTCCTGAATTTCGCTAATGTCATCTGATCAAGAAAAAGATCTAAGTTTTGAGTTTGATACTAAATTGTTATAATGAAATGCAGGCAGTAGCACACGCACAAGTAAAGCAAATAAAAATAATAATTACCTTATTATGAAGTCTTCAGCAAATAAATAAATAAATCTTTCTCTCTCGCAGTAAAGATATCAAAAACCACATAATAAAATCAGTATCCTCAATAAAGGAAAGGCTTTACCATTCTTGCCATGCTGTCGTAGTAATGGCTCACGTCAGTAGTGTTCCATGCAGCGATCAGCACCCATGAGGAGGGGCCGACGCTAAGATATTATTGCACATGCGCAGATGGCACTACGAGCTGTCTGAGAAACAAAGTAAGCGTGACTTCTGTCTATGTACTCAGGTTACAAGGGAAACTGATTTGTAAACTAATATTTACACACCCTCCCCCCCCGAATGACTCACTTAATTCACTCTCTAACAGTAAGCACACAATAAGAAAAAATGTCTAAAAGATGTTATTAATTATGGGCTAACCCGTCCAAAATTTTCTTGTTGCAGGCTATCTGATATTATATGATAAAATTTCTTTGGTATTTCCCTCCTGTAAGAAAAAGATGTTACATTGTCATGCATTACTTCCTGTTATTCATCTTGTCGGCTGTTCCCGTTCCTGTGCCATAGGTACCAAAGAGAAAAAGGGTGTAAGAACAAACAGAGATTAAATCACAAGAAAAATTAACACCTCAGGCAAACCATACTACCTTCCTTGATGTCAATTTGTATGTATCTGCTATAAAGCTTTCTTGCACAAAGAAAAAAAATATTTATTACTGAAGTGCAACATCAAACTATATTATTTCTCAATTTATTTAATGCAAATCACGCATCAACTACAGTAGAACAAACAGCAAGGTGGTAAAAAAAAACATAACTAAAGAAAACTTCCCCTTACCTGAAAAGAATATTGCTTCATTGTGTTTCAAAGTATTTACTACAAATCAACTATCCTAAATTCCATAAACCGCTAACTCAGTTTCACATCATCAGTAACATATTGTTATATAACTTCATAAGCATAAATACATTTTCTTGGCAATATCTTTAATAATGGAATCCTCATAAGCATCTTCCTCATTATATCTATCCAAATCATACGAATTCAGAATCATCATTTCTACTTAGTAAAAACAATTTTTCATGAATCTCAGCTCGTAGTGTCGACCGTGTCTTACTCTGTTACAGTGTCCTTCATTGAATAGAAAATTAACTTCTTCAATCATATATCTGAAATTCTGAACACAGCAAACACTATACATCTACACAGACTCACGTGGCACAGAAGCTGTGATTCTTTCCGTTTCTGCCAAATATTGGACGTTATCTCTTCCTATATGGAAAACTTCATTAGTAGATAGCATACCCGTTCGATTATGTCTTCAGTTGAAATGGTTCAGAAATCTTCGATGTTGGCAAAAGTATGCTCATTCTCTGCAACAGTAAATGTATCTACATAAATATGGGAACCGACTGTGAAAAAATTGTGCTGGATCTAGCTTTTTCTAGTAGTCATATATGCGAGAAAAGCTAAATTCTATTGATTATCTACCTAAGCCTAAGCAGAAACTTTCCATAAAATACTGTTCACAAAAACGCAAGTAAAAACAGTTCCTAATGAATCATGTCTGAGTACACGCTGTTCTTCCGTAATATCAAAACTGAATGGCATAAGAAGATAGAGCGTCCGCCATGTAAGCAGGAGATCTCAGGTTCGAGCCTCGGTCGGGGCACACATTTTCGACTATCCCCGTTTATGTATATCAACGTCTGTTGACAGCTTAGGCTCTTAAATCAACAAATTAGTTTCCCTATATGACCTACTTCTAGAAAGAAAAACTTAACAAAGGCTGCAGATACTGTTTTGGCTCTTGCTTTTCGTAAAGCTGTGAAAAAATCAAATTTTGAAGTTAACTCTATTACATAGTAAATGTAAGGAAATTGTTGTTTTGTCGTTGGGACAGGTCCGTAGAGATCAACTGCGCCTAGATTACGTAATTTTACAGGAGAGATAGGAAAAATGTGAGGCACGTTTGAGGCTGTGGGTGGTTTAGTTTTCTGACATTTGCATTTACCAAGAACACAACAAATAGTTTTCCCATTACGCAGAAACAAGAAGTCTTACTTAGTAAGCAAAAACATTTTCTTGCATCATAAGTGAGATAAATATACCACACAAGTCTGTTTATTCGTTCTCCTCGAATGCGTACAAGCCAAATAGAACACTGTTTGGCTTCTATCGTTTGAAAAGAATATTCTTCCTCGCTAGGTATTACTTTGTTACAATCGTTTTTTTCTTTTCATACCATCGTTGTTCGATGTTTTTCCGAATAGTAGCTTTATCTTGTTCTTTTGCAATGTCGCTCAGAGTGGATGAGAAGAAATTTTCATAGCTACCTGCTGTCTATATGCATAAAAGGCTGAAGTTGTTCTGGCAACATTCTTCTGCTTTATCAAGCTGTGTTTCATCATCAGATTGTGAAAGGGCCTCAGCAACTATTGCCAGGAATGTCTATTACAGTAAACCGAAATTCTGGTGGATACCGTGCTCATTGAGCCAAACATTTTGTAAGGTGTCAGGCAAATCCAACACCTTACATGAAAACCCTGACATGATAAGCAAATCCAGTAGTATGTCACATAGCTCCGAATAAATCGTGACATTAAATTAACCAAAGTAATACGAGTGAGCAAATGGAATACCACAGACTAACACAAGAATGCCTAAATGCATGTCGTACCTTCCCACCGTGAGGCAGACGCAGTTCCGAGGGGAGAAACGAGGACAGAAGCCGAGAGCAGAACCGTGTTAAGCTAGAAGGCCCTACGATAAGGGAGGGGCTGGGCACCCACGCCGCGAGCCTACCTGTACAACTACAAACGCGCACGTTTTAGCGTGAGACTGTTTCGCGTCTCAGGTACGTCAAGGACAACCCCCAGCCCATGTTAAAAGATAGAGCCCTCCAGAAGAACAGTATAGATCTTACGATAACGCTAAAAGGACCACACTAGCTGCAGGTTTTAGCGTGAGACTTTTTAGCGTCTGTTACGTTGCAAACTTTAAAAACATTGCCTCACCACGAAAAGTATAAAGTTTCTCATTGGATAGACAGAATTTTTGTAGGCGGAGCTTAAGGTTAACATTGAGACCCTGATTGGTCAGGTGAAAACATAGCCAGATAGTTTTTTTAAGCCAACTTCGGTAAATTGTAGTAAGGAGAAGTTAGAGGAGAGTTGGTCCCGAGACGGCGAGCTGGATGGCTGCTGCGCCATCCACTGCCGCCCTGACGCTGCTTAAACACCGACAAGGTAATGAACGCACGCGATGCCGCATTTTTGAGCGCATAAGTCTTCACTCAGAACTGCAGAAGTCTCATCTGTTACACCCCCTTTTTGCGTAATACTAGTGTCGATCGTTAATTAAAACTCATGGTGTTCACATTTGCCACTTGAAGTGAAAATCTGAAACGCGATGATTATTCTATTTTATAGTTATTGAGAAGCCACATCAGCCACTGTAATTTACGACAGGTTAGATAAGTAATTAAAGATAATTGAGGGTCACTGTAGACCATTTTGATAGTTTTCTCTTTTGTGAAACTTAATTTAAACCTAGACTATAGATGTGATATGGCATAGGTCATCATTCGATCGATTGTAGAACTTGGAAACCCATTTAGGGAATATTCGTTCACATTTTTGTTGAACGCAGTTGGTTTTTACCATCCTGTATTAAAACATTTCCTTTTATCAATAGTGCAATTTATGAACGATGTTTTGTGAGTAGAATAAAATTTCCAATGGTAAACTTAACTGCTTTTTCGACGTTATTTTACCAGCTAACTAAAAATAGGAAAGCATTGAACCCTTTCCACTAAATTTAGTTAGTATTAAGATTCTTTTACAGGGAGTGCAGTGGAGCTGACGCTGAGATCATTAAGTATTTGGTTATATCATCGCTAGTCTCACTGAACTCTTCTGAATTCTACATGTCATGTGTGGTCTGGCATCTCCTTACCAGCAACATGTCCCTGATTCAAACTAGTTAATTCCCTAAAAAACACTCTCAGAGCGTCGTTGCGCGAAAGTAGTAGGGAGACACGATATAGTGCAATCAGACACCACCATGAATGTTTAGAAAATGGCGACCCTGCCAGGATGGTAAAATACCATGATTGAAGGTCGACCACATGCCTAACTAGGGCAAAAAAAAGAAATACCTGCAGAAAAATTGTCGTAGTAAAAAAATTTTTTCCTTAAAGTTATACATAATCGAAAAAAGTAGCTGCAGCGATGGATAGTAAAAGTATTCAAGAAAGACATTTTAGCAGAGACAATAGCACAGTTAAGTTATGAATTTTGAAAATTGTTAGAATTAAGTTTTCTCTCTAATGCAAGCGCGCAGGTGGCGGATACATCGTTGACAAGTTGGTTCTGACCCAACAAGTAAGTGAATGGATTGTCAGTCTTGGTAGTGTCAAGTCGTGTGAACAAAAAATTTATGAAACGTGAGCGCATTTTGACGCATTTTGACGCGAAGTAGGGCGCGTGAATTGCTTTTAAAACAGATAATAAGGGATTCGGAAAGATTAGCAATGGCAAATCGAGACCTTGACTGAATTGAGGTAGAGACCCAGTATGAAAATGGACAGAGAATAGAGGACAGTAAAACAGACGATGCAGTATCGCGAGAAATAGGACAGATAACGCACCATAACAAGCATAATGTACGCCAAGGCGCAGAAAATCTAAAAGCGTACGACAGAGGAGCAGGAAAGTAGAGAGACAGTCGATGAGGATTCTAACTTGCGTCTTGAATGCGTAGAACCCATAGTACAAGTAATCAGAGCTCCCTCATCAGAGAGAGTACAAGGAATGCGAGCAGAAACGTGTCACAGCAAAGTTCAATGCAATCGGTTGCGAACCAACACTTGGGCGAAAACACAGGGTGTAGGACGTCGGAAGAAAACGCAATAGGACCCACCAATCTGGCAGAATTATTACAACAAATTACGGAAACCATGACAAGGCAAAATAAAGAAATTGCGAACCAAATTAAAATGCGAAAACCACGAGATAAATGCGTGAGATTAAAGAAGAAAACAAAAAAAATTCAGTTACACCTAAGTCATATTGAAGACGAGGCAAAATAATCTCGAGAAGTGATAGGAAACTTATTAACAGGTTACAATCAGTTGAGAACAGACATTGACAAGGTACAAGTGGACGTACAAACATTGCGTAATGACACTCAGGACGAGATCAAAACGTTACGAAACAACACCCACGGAGAAGTCAAGACAGTAGAGAAACAGATAAACGAAATTACTAGACAAGCAGCAGGTACAGCGCGTGAAATTGTTGAAAACAGTGTGTTACACAAACGTATCACAAAAGCAGCGCTGAAAAGATATGATAACCGCATAGTCAAAATAGAAGCGCAAACGAAGCGACAATTACAGAAATTGCGACAGAGTTGTTGCAAACCATTGAAGAGCGTAGTGAACAGCATCGAACAAGCACAGAGTCTGCAACCACGTCTGTATCTGTAACAGCACCGGAGAAACAAGAAATTAACGAAGATATTATGTATTTGCGATCCCAATCACAGGCGGAAAGTGACATACGTGAAATCAGACAGCCAGCACCGCGGGTACGCGAAAGTTACAGTGGACAATATCCAATGGATCTACCACAACAGGAAAGAACGACGAGAGAAATGATCAGAAACAAAAGTGGCGAAGAATCACGAATTTCATATGGAATTATGACGAAGTACGACAACGATCATTTCCTCACAGTCAGAAAATTTCAACACTTTCGCGAAGGAAACTCATTACATCCACGAACTTTTATTAATCAATTCCGAGTAGGATTATCAGAACACTGGACGCTAGCACACAAATTAGACTTTATATGTGCACACATGTCAGGAACAGTCGCAGAAACCATGCAGAATGTTGCAGCGACATGCCGATCGTACGACGATTTCAGAGAGAAGTTTCTCGCACGATATTGGTCCAGCGAAGCACAGAACAGAGTGAAGTACGGATTATTACAGAACCCATATTTTGAAAATTCAGGAGAGAAGAGTCCCGTGAAATTTTCCGAAGTAATGGCAAAGAAAAATCAATGCTTAGATGTACCATACAGTGACGGAGAGTTGATTAAATTATGCGCGATGAAGCTACCATTGAAATACCAGCAATCATTAGTAGGTCGCGGAGGCAATGACGTCGAAGCATTTAAAGGTATTCTGAGGGAACTAGAGTTCATATTTTCGGAATATGAAGCAAGAAAAAGACGAAGCGCACGTGAAAACGAAGGCAAAAAGCAGTGGAATCCACAAGACACAGTACGAAGAAACAATAATTACGAACCACGTGATAACTTCGCACCAAGAAACGACCAATAGATTTCAGCAAAGAACCGGTTATGGATTTAGAAGAGAATTTGGCAATAACTATAATTCACCCAGGAACGGAAACAACTATTACAGAGGGAATAACGACAACCGGAACGGGTACTGGAGAACCAATAGACCGACAAATTATCAACAAAGAAACCATTATCAACAAGTTGAACAAGAAAAGCGAATACAGATAGAAGAGGTGGAGGTAAAACCACCAAACCCCAATAAACGTTCGAGTTTACAGCGAAGTGCCCATGGCAAAGAGAATGACGCACCAACCCAGGACAATTGCATCACCTTGAATAGAGAAGTAAAAACCTTATCACGAGAAGAGAAGAAGGAAGAAACAAAACCGCAGGGGCCAGATGAAACGAAGAAAAGAAAATAACAATATCGTGTTGGGACGAAATTAATTGGGAGAATACTGACGAGGAAGATGAATTACCAGAGGCATGCACAACGAATGTATGAGGAAAGGAAGAAGTAATGAGTATTCCAGAGCTATTTGAGATGAATACCAAGGAAAGCGAATTCAATGAGGATAATGATCAGTCGACAGAAGTTGAAAATAAGTTACGAGTGGGCACACAACCCAACGTATATAATGAAGGAAGTTATGAAGCGATAATTAGTGCATTTAGATGCGATTATGGGGAAGTAGCGACAGAGAAGGTGAAGATAGACGAGGATGAGGAAAAAGTAGAGGATGCAGAAGAAAGAGTAAATGAAGGAAGAAATAGAGAAGAGGGAATAAAAAAGAGAGAAGTAGCAGTGGAAGCTTATCCTAGAGAAATTTCGAATTCACAAGGAAAATTCCTAAAAAGACTCATGTATGATTCATTGGAGGATTCGTTGATGCAAGAAGAAGAAGAACAGAACCAACCCTTTCAAATTCAACCAATTGTGAAGGCCATGGTAAAGCATATCCCAGTCAATATTGTAATTGATAGCGGAAGTGAACTGACTGCGATCTCAGAAAATTTATTCATGCAGTGTAATGCCAATGAGGAATTACCAGTTCTGAAAACACATAA
Organism: Schistocerca gregaria; assembly: GCF_023897955.1. Lineage (NCBI taxonomy): Eukaryota > Metazoa > Arthropoda > Insecta > Orthoptera > Acrididae > Schistocerca > Schistocerca gregaria. The sequence goes on along the minus strand of NC_064921.1, from coordinate 127,967,240 downwards.
GATTAAAGTAAGAGGTCCTATTACTAACAATGCTGCGGAAGTTACGAGGCAAACAAGGTTAACTCTTTCGTGCCAAGGTCAAAAGATCGAAGCCAACTTCGTGATTATACCTAAACTAACTGTAGATTTAATTATAGGTGCAGATTTTTTAAATGAGAGACGAGCGATAATAGATGTGGGGAATGGTAGCATAACATTCGGGAATGTCACACTTCTCTTTGAGCAAAAGCTAAAATTAGAAGAGATACCAGTTATAAACAAACAATTAAGAATGACGCGAGAAAATGAGGATGAAGAATTAGAATGGATATGCACAAAAGGAGGAATCGCCTCAACTCATGTTAGAAGTCCATAAAGAAATCGACGAAAAATTGCAAGAAGTTCAAGGTATTTCGGAACACAGTAAAAGAGAATCAGAGGGTATTTTACGAGATAAATCAGAGGTACATTTACCTAAGACTGGCAGTATTAAACACTTTCAGTACAAGTTTGAAGATTAATTTTATTATTGGTACATAATCAGCACAATATTTCAAGATTATGTTGCAGATAAGATCGTCAGGTGAAAGAAGAATGAAGAGAGAGGAAGGTGGGAAAAAGAAAGTAGTTTCAATAATAACACCAATAGCACCATAGATTAAGGTGAAGGGATAAAGCGTAGATAGTCTAACAGCATGAAATACTAATATGCTATGCACCACGACACTACACAAAAAAAAAACGAATTTGAGGATTCTTGACTAGACGTTCAGACTCCAAATATCATAGAATTGTAACATGGAAAGGGCGCCGAAATTTGTAAAGATTTTTAAGATGGCGTATAACAAGTAGATACTAGACATATGTTAGATGATTATAAGTAAAACTTTTGTAAGAACCATTGTAAAAACTCCAGCAAGGAAGAGATGCAACGACCCACAAGTTGCAACGCGAGATGTATCAAGAAAGAAAAGGACGTAATTAGCAAGACACGATTCCTACATAGCAGGAGCGTCGAGAGAAGGGAAAGGACAGCGAAAGGCCCTTGTATAGAAAGTGGGCAATAAATATACCCGCTAGGAGGAACCCTGCTCGGAGGGAACACCGAGCCGCACAGTGACAGACCCCTGCTGAGACGCGGCGGGACAGCGTTGGGACGGCGAACGCCGGAAGGGTCTCTGAGCCCCGACTCAACGGAGCGAGCAAAAAACGGCCGGACGAGAAGACCGCTTGGGCAAGCCACCGCTGGCAAAAAATATGCGTAACAGTCACACTACTGCTATTAAACATCACGCTGATGCACGAAACTGAAGAAGAAATTCCACAAAGTAAAGATGAAGCGCCCACACAATTTATCAAACTGTTACTAGGAGGAGAACTTCAAAGCGACTAGTTATCAATAAATATTTCCATATCCTGCCCAGAGAAGAACCAAGAAGCAAGTAAGAAGCAGAGAAAAAGCGGGAAGAACAAAAGTTGAAGATTCGTAAGATTCAGACCAAGAAAGAAGATGGGTGAAGAATACACGACATACCTTCCCAACTCCCTATCCTATTGTAAACTAGTCGTCTGCGAAGTATTACAACGAAAAACGACCGCATTCAGCGACACATAACGATGACTTTCACGCATACAAAACCAATAAACCACGAGATTCTGCACTCACAGCTCCATTCCATTATGGGACCTACACAACATTGACACACACTTGCAAAGCCAACAAGGAACGACAAACGAAGCTGCACATCAAATGCTTGCCCACATCCATCTCGCTCAAGTCCATCACCTTCGTGCAATACCATTCGCCAACCACATGCTTGAACATTCATAGGATTGTGTGAACGTGTGAAATCTAATTATGTGATGTAGGAATTGTGCAAAAGAAACGTGTGAAAAACTAATTACGTTAAGCACACCAGACAGCTAATAAACTACAAAATAACAGTCATTGACTATGGACATAAGTAAAAAATAGACTGTCGATAAAAACAAGTCATTAGTTCTGAAGTGGACAGTATATAAAGAAATAATATGCCACTTATTTTCTCCTCATAAAAATGAAAAATAACTATATTTTACTTATTTTCTCCTTATAAAAACAAAGAATAAAAAATTACCAGAATGAGATTTTCACTCTGCAGCGGAGTGTGCGCTGATATGAAACTTCCTGGCAGATTAAAACTGTGTGCCCGACCGAGACTCGAACTCGGGACCTTTGCCTTTCGCGGGCAAGTGCTCTACCAACTTTTTTTTTTTTTGTCGAGGGCAAATGCTCTACTAACTTTTTTTTTATATACAAAGCAACAGTTTTTCAAGGTACCAGTTAAACATATACAAATGAGTGTTAGGTAAACAAATTATTAGAATAACATTAAATACAACAAAATATAACATCCTTTTTTTGTTTCTTTTTTTTGTAATAATTTGTATTGAAGAAACTAAAAGTACATATATATTCACTATGCAAGAGTTCTTCAAGGTACCATTCCATTTAAACATATACAAATAACTGTTATTTAAGCAAAAAAAAAAAAAAAATACATTAAAAAGAAAAAACATTAAATACAACAAATTATAACATATTCTGTCTTTTTTAATTATTTATTATTATTATTATTATTATTATTATTATTTTTTTTGGTCGATGCATGGGAACGTGGATAAGGGTGTTGCATCATGTGACAGGTATGCATGGTACACCCCAGCTTTGAGGGGGGTCAAGGAAGACGCTGCGGAGATAACCGGCAAAAGTTTGTCGGTAAGATGGTTTTCGGGTGAGTGTGCTATGCGAGGTCACAACTTTGTACCAGAAGTCAAGGACTGTATGCGGACCATTTTGAAAGAGGTATTCTAAAGCCAGTTCTCGAAACCAGATGAGAGTATGGTGCTTAGCAAGAGGGTAGTGAAATATCTGGGGCAACAACAGGAAATCCGGGGTTACCGTCGTTGGCGGGGCACGGAGGTAAAAGCCCACGATTCGTTGGATGAGGAGCCATACGTTTTGTTTCAGGGGGCACGTAAGACGGTGCTCGTCGGTGTCTTCGAGCTGACAGTCAGGCCAGAGTGGGGAGGTGGCCAGTCCTATGCGATAAAGTCGACTGTTAGTCGGGAACTTTCCATAAACTAAAACATACCAGAGTGCAGACACAGACGACGGTAAAAAGGGTGCATGCACACACCCCCAAACTGTGCGCCAGTTAATGTCAGGATGCCGTAGCACCATGGGGTCGCAAGGGTTGGACAGCATGAACAAACGATAATAATCTTTTGTACGGGGAGGACGGGCGACTGGAAGATCGGCCCGAACGTAGCTGAGTTCTATGAAACAATTGGCGACGTGGTACAATAATGGAGAAATAGGTGCCACATTGATCGGTGGATCGAGAGAAGCTGGTCGGAGGATATCTAAGAGCCTACGTGTTAAGGACGGAACCGTCCCCTGCCAGTGCCGCAACAGAGTGTGGACAAAGAGTGCAGAAGATCGTGCCCGCGCGTTGACGAGTCCGAGGCCACCTTTTGCAGGAGGCAATGTTAAAGTGCTGTAGCGGACTTTGAAAAGTGCCCCTGCTGACACGAAATATCCAAAGGCTGATTGGATGCGGCGGCCAAGGAGTAAAGGCATTGGGAGGATCTGGGCGACGTGTACCAATTTAGGGGCTACATACATGTTGACATAGGACACACGTTGGAGCAGGTGCCGAATCGACTGCAAAAGCCGCTGGTATGCCAGGGCCACTGTGCGGTGTGTGGAGCTCGTAAATTCGATACCCAAGTAACGAAGGGTGGTACTGACTGGGAGTGGGTTCGGCACCATAGCCGGGAGGCCGCGCCCAATGTGCATCATAGTCGATTTACGGACATTAAGAATGCTACCAGAAAGATGTCCATACTGGTGGATCCATTGGATGGCGTCATTGAGTTCCGTGGAAGAGCAGGTGAGAAAGAGGAGATCGTCCGCATAAGCTCTACAGTGAAAAGTGTAGTCAAGCAAAGTGAGGCCCTGCAGTCTAGAGGTAAGTTCAGTGATGAGGGGCTCAAGTGCAATGGCATATAGTAAAGTAGACATAGGGCATCCTTGACGTACAGAGCGGCGTATAGGAATCGGTCCTACAAGCCTCCCATTGACTTGTACCATCGAGACGGCGGGAAGTAGTAACCGGCGAATGGCATCGACAAAAAGTAATGGGAACCCCATACGTGTCGCCACCATGAGGAGGAATGGGTGTCGAACGCGATCAAAGGCACTCGTGAAATCGACGAATACCAGTGCTGCACGAAGGCGACAAACCGACGCCAGTGCAATGAGGTCACGGCATTCTCCTAGGGCTGTTTGTAAGGTGGCCCCACAACCACGTGCAGTCTGCTCAGGTGAAAGGACCGTAGGTAAGACGGTGCGCATGCGCGCTGCTAAGAGGCGTGCATAGATTTTATAGTCTGCATTCAGGAGTGTAAGGGGGCGATATGCAGAGACATGAGACCCTCCCTTCGGTTTAGGCACAGGTAGAAGAATGCCAGTGACGAATTCAGGTGGAATTGGGAAGGATGGAGTAAAGAATTCCTGAATCATTTCCGTCCAGCGAGGAAGCATCAACGTGGTGAACGCCCGGTAAAACTCCACTGGGAGACCATCTGGTCCTGGTGATTTGTTCTTAGCCCCTCTGTTGATCGCATCTACTACCTCTTCTGCGGTGATTGCAGACATCATGGACGTTGACTCCGCTACGGTGAGTGTCCGGTCAGGGGAAGGACGGAGATCATCAGGAATGGGCGTCGCCATCTGTTCATCATCATAAAATTGGCGATAATGTTCAGCAAAGGCAGACACCACCGCCGCCTGTGTTGTGTGGTGAACACCATCGGAGGTCGTGATGTGGGAGACGAAGAGTCGACGTTGACGACTGTGGTCGGATGCGGCCTGGATTGTGGATGGGGTTTCGTCGTGGAGGAGGTCTTGTCGTCGGGAACGCACCACGACACCATGCAGTCGTGCACGTTGAAGAGAGAGGAGACGAGCTTTGGTACGTTGTCGTTCCCTATGGGTGTCAGGTGATGGAGGGAGTGCATCGAGCTCACGGAGGACGGCGTAGTAAAAATTTGTGGTGTCTCGATGCCATGCTGCTGCTTCCTTGCCACATTGTATGAAGGCCTTTCTGATCGCAGGTTTGGCACATTTGAGCCACCAATGGAACGTGGATGTGTACTGCGGAAGGCGTCTTTCGCAAGACGCCCACGTAGTGGCAATACATTGTCGGCAGTGTAGATCATTAAGGAGGGAGGTATTAAGCTTCCAGTAACCTCTGCTGCGCCACACTGACTGAGGTGGCAGAGCGAGGGAGCAAATGACGGCGCAGTGGTCCGAGAATGCAAGGGGCCACCGTTCAGCTTGGGCGACGTCATTTCCAAGGTGGGCACAGACATATAACCGGTCCAGTCTGCTCGCAGAATGTGCTGTATAATGGGTGAAACCGGGGGTATTGCCATGAATTTTCTCCCAAACGTCCACTAGGTGAAAATCTTCGATTAAGATGAGAAGCGCCGGGCATGGCGAATAACCAGGCATTTGGTCCTGCGGATGGAGGACACAGTTGAAATCGCCTCCCATGATAAGGCGATCATAGCGTCCAGAAAACAGGGGCGCCACGTCATGTCCGAAGAAAGTGGACCGCTGCCGACGGTTCGTGGAGCCAGATGGAGCGTAGATATTGATGACGCGCGTGTCGAAGATGGTAACAGCCATGCCTCTTCCACAGGGAAGGATTGTCGTATCCTTGAGTGGGATTCCTTTGCGTATGTAGAAAGCCACTCCACGCCCTGATTGATCACATGTGGACGTGTATGAGTCGTAGCCGTAGACTGGCGGTAGTGTGGCAACGCGTACTTCCTGAAGAAGGGCGACGTCGACGTCATAGGCCCGAAGCATGTCACATAGGAGTTGCAGCTTGGGTACAGTGCCGATCATGTTGATGTTCAGCGTGGCAAACCGATACGTTTGTTTCAGTGGTGGTGGACGCGCATCTACCATCACCAAGGCAAGTAAGAGGAGGCACCGACAGGAAGTCCCGTCCCATCAGGTGCAGGGTCTCGCTTTTGATGTTAACAGGCAGCCTTGTCCGGCGGAGGCAACTCATCCGGAGGAGGGGGCGTATCTTCCTCAATCTCGTCGGCCCATGCTCCTATGCCATGGGTCCGTCCAATGTCCATGGGAATTGCGTCGTGGTGAGAGAGATCTGGAGTTGTCGGCGGGGGGACAGGCGTCTCAACCGGCGCACCGATAGGTACATTGTGCGTGGCGACCTCCATAGAGGTCCCGTCCTGCGAAAAGTCTTGATCATCGTGAAAGTTGTCCGCCGACCTCTGCATGGAAATGTCGGTTGGTTGGGTGTCGTCTTCGTCGTCGCGGGTGGCGACGCTTTGAGAGCCCGCGGGTGAACGGCGACGGCGTTTGCGCCTACGTGGCGAGCGTTGTTTGCGCACGTGTTCCTCAGTGTCGGACGACGGCAAGGAAGAGCGTCGACCTGGTTCGAATGCGTCGGTGGGTACAATGAAATTGTCAAACAGGTGTTGTGAAGAAGTACTGTTCTCCTCAGCATCCGGTGCGGGAGCCTGTTCGGCGGCAAGGTTGTCAGGTGGGACGTCCGCACCGTCCATAGATGACTGGGACGGTGGGACGTGCCGATCGGAAGGAACGGGCGACGGACTGGACGAAACTGTAGACGTGGCAAGAGCCGCTGCGTAAGTGACCGGTAGGGCGGTCATAGTGGGTGTGACGGACGCTTCCGACAACGGGAGCTGCGCGACACGTCGTTGAATGCATTCAGACCGTAGGTGACCTTCTTTCCCGCAACCGGAACAGGTTCGAGGTTGGCCGTCGTACATTATAATGGCACGGCAGCCTCCGATACGTAGATAAGAAGGCACGTGTTTCTGCAACTCGATGCGCACCTGTCTAACACCGTTTAAAACGGGATAGGTCTGAAATTGTACCCATCGTTCGGAGACATGTTCCAGAACGTTGCCACAGGGACGGAGCGCCTCGATGACGACGTCTGCAGGTAGTTCGAACGGCAGTTCGAATATCCTTATCGTCCGTGTGCCGAGACCTGCGTGATCGACGGTAACGGGTCCGACGTTGCCGTCGGAATGGCAGAAGCGCAGTCCACGTTTTGCCTCTTGAAGCACCTTGTCGCACGCCGCATCGTTGATCATTTTGACGTAGACGGTACTGCTAACTATCGACAAGTGGATACCAATTAGATCCGTTGGTGGTATCTTAACTTCATCGCGAAGAAATCGTTCTACCTCCAGGGCCTTGGGTCGGGCAAAGTCGGAACAAAAGTTGAAACGTAATGTCTTCTTCCGATAGTTGTGCGCCATGGTGGTCTAGAAGGGAAAACGGCACTTACAGCGGCCGAAGTAAACACAAACACACCGTGCGCGCCTCGCCCGCAGCGCTCTGGCGCGTGACCGCCTCGCAGCACTGCCGGCGGCAGACTGCCAACTGAGCTACCGAAGCACGACTCACAGCTTTACTTCTGCCAGTACCTCGTCTCCTACCTTCCAAACTTTACATCTTGTTGGATGTTTTCCTTTTCTTTAACATTTGTACCATTTAGTAGTATAATATCTCAATACTTGTGTATGTATATTTCTTTGTCAAAGCAATTCTTGGAAATAATTCTTATTTGTTAGTGTAACAATGTGGAAATGAGTGTCTAGAAACAAAAACATTTTTACTTGCACATGATATTTAGAAAATGTAATAGGAATAGATTTTACATAATTACTACATTTAAAAAAAATTTCTAAGAAAATCGATGTGAAAGACTCCTCACTTTCGAAAACAAACTTCTTAAAAAACAAACTACACACTTAAATAAATAAAGAAAATAATTAAAAATTAATAATAGCATAAAAATATTCTTCTCTTGTCATTTTAACTATAATGTGGAAGAATATAAAAATATAAATTAGTAATACAAACTAGCATAAAACAGAATAACATGGCTGAACAATATGCAACAAAATTTAGATAAATTAGAAAATTTTTGACTGACTTAGACAACGATTCAATCATTGCCTAATATCAGTGCAAAAATTAAGTTCTAAGGGTGGTGATATGTAAGGTGTCAGGCAAATCCAACACATTACATGAAAACCCTGACATGATAAGCAAATCCAGTAGTATGTCACATAGCTCCGAATAAATCGTGACATTAAATTAACCAAAGTAATACGAGTGAGCAAATGGAATACCACAGACTAACACAAGAATGCCTCAATGCATGTCGTACCTTCCCACCGTGAGGCAGATGCAGTTCCGAGGGGAGAAACGAGGACAGAAGCCGAGAGCAGAACCGTGTTAAACTAGAAGGCCCTACGATAAGGGAGGGGCTGGGCATCCACGCCGTGAGCCTACCTGTACAACTATACAACCCGCACGTTTTAGCGTGAGACTGTTTCGCGTCTCAGGTACGTCAAGGACAACCCCCAGCCCATGTTAAAAGCTAGAGCCCTCCAGAAGAACAGTATAGATCTTACGATAACGCTAAAAGGACCACACTAGCTGCAGGTTTTAGCGTGAGACTTTCTAGCGTCTGTTACGTTGCAAACTTTAAAAACATTGCCCCACCACGAAAAGTATAAAGTTTCTCATTGGATAGACAGAATTTTTGTAGGCGGAGCTTAAGGTTAACATTGAGACCCTGATTGGTCAGATGAAAACATAGCCAGATAGTTTTTTTAAACCAACTTCGGTAAATTGTAGTAAGGAGAAGTTAGAGGAGAGTTGGTTCCGAGACGGCGAGCTGGATGGCTGCTGCGCCGGCCGCTGCCGCCCTGACGCTGCTTAAACACCGACAAGGTAATGAACGCACGCGATGCCGCATTTTTGAGAACATAAGGCTTCACTCAGAACTGCAGAAGTCTCATCTGTTACACCCCTCTTTTGCGTAATACTAGTGTCGATCGTTAATTAAAACTCATGGTGTTCACATTTGCCACTTGAAGTAAAGATCTGAAACGCGATGATTTTTCTATTTTATAGTTATTGAGAAGCCACATCAGCCACTGTAATTTACGACAGGTTAGAAAAATAATTAAAGATAATTTAACCTAGATTATAGGTGTGACATGCTATAGGTCATCCTTTAATCGATTGTAGAACTTGGAAACCCATTTAGGGAATATTCGTTCACATTTTTGTTGAACGCAGTTGGTTTTTACCATCCTGTATTAAAACATTTCCTTTTATCAATAGTGCAATTTATAAACGATGTTTTGTGAGTAGAATAAAATTTCCAATGGTAAACTTAACTGCTTTTTCGACGTTATTTTACCAGCTAACTAAAAATAGGAAAGCCTTGAACCCTTTCCACTAAATTTAGTTTAGTATTAAGATTCTTTTACAAGGAGTGCAGTGGAGCTGACGCTGAGATCATTTAGTATTTGGTTATATCATCGCTAGTCTCACTGAACTCTTCTGAGATTCTACATGTCATGTGTGGTCTGGCGTCTCCTTACCAGCAACAGGTCCCAGGTTCAAACTAGTTAATTCCCTAATAAACACTCTCAGAGCATCGTTGCGCGAAAGTGGTAGGGAGACACGATAGAGTGCAATCAGACACCACCACGAATGTTTAGAATTTGTGGGAGTGTTTTGCTACCTTTAAAAAATCCAGTGCACGGTGGTCAGTATAGAATTTAATGTGTTTTCCAAATAAGAAATATCGAAATTTTATAAAAGCCCAAACAACTGCTAGCGCTTCAAGTTCTGTGACTGAATAACTCCGTTCTGAAGGTGATAAAACACGGCTAATGAAAACAATATTCATTTATACTATAACATTGTTCTCTTCAACTTCCTGAAATAAACGTATTCCAGGAACCGTCTTAGAAGAATCTGTGGCAATGCAGAAAACGCAATAAGGATCAGGATTGAAAAGTAATGGCGCGTAATTAACACATGTTTTGACTATCAAATTTAATCTCAATTACAGTGTTCTTAACTGTTGATTGGCACTACCGTGGAGTGTTAAGAGCTTTGCAACCAATGAAGCGACGAAAAAAAATTATGAGACCAAAATAAGCTTCTAATATGACGTGTTGTTGTAGGATTTCAATGTCATGAAGTACCTGTAATTTCTGTGGATCTGGTAGATTGACTGTGCCCCAAAAGATACGTCCTAGAAATTTAAAGTGTTATTTTCCAAATTTACATTTGTCAAGACTGACAGTAATGCCTTGATCTGAAAAGGCTCCTAACAGTAATTTTAGAGTGGAAATGTGGTCATACCAAGTTCTCTCCGCAATGAGAGTATCATCGACGTAAGATGTGATTCTGTCTTTAAAATAGTTTCGATGAATGGTATTCAGACTTTTAATGAATGCAGCTAAATAAGATTTCAAACCAAAAAAATAGTTTCCAACATTGGAGCAATTTCCACAACGTAAGAATTCTGTGTATTTACGACAGGCTGAGTGCAACTCAGTCTGTTGAAACGTCGATTTGAGGTTAATGATGGATAATACGGTGATAGTAACACGTCTAGTATTTGAAGTCTATCAGTTTCTCTCATCTAACCACCTTTCTTCTCAGCGATATGAGACGGACTATTATAAGAGCTGACTGCGGGTTTGATGACACCGTGCTGTTCCATAAATTCAGTCTCCTGTTGGACTTTCTGAATTACTTACTTCTGAATTACCTGAAAAAGATCTATTTCACATTCGTCGTGTTCGTTGATATGGAAATTTTTTACATTACTATAAAAACATGAGTACCAATTCATTTTACTGTGTGAAGTTGTAACCTCCCCCCCCCCCCCCCCCCCCATCACTTATCGACCTTACTGACAGTGAAAAATTAAACCGCATGTACCTAATGGAAATTTGGGAAAGGCAATCGTCACCGAAATTAATCTGTCGGTAAAGAGGGAGGAAGGGTTACATCTAACTGAAAGGAAAAGGGCAAATGAAATTGGTGGAAATTAACTTTGAAAAAGGGTAAATTTAATAAAGATAGTAAATGTATGGTCGTTAGGTTAACAATTAACTGGCGTTAATTAGGTATTTGAGATTTGGGGAAAATTACGGTCGCCAGTCCTATGGACAACTAGTATAACAATTGAAAAAGACAGGTTAATGCACATATAATTAGCACTAAAAGCGTGGCGACTGAAGGTTGACACGTGTTGTGTGAAAATTGAATGTTTGTCAGAAGTAATAAATTTCGCTACTCTCTGACTTAATTTAGCAAAAGAATTAATAAAACCGGAAAACTGAAAGTTTCTTTAGTGACTGAAATTAATAGTGAACTTTGTTTCTGAAGCACTACGAAATAAAATAAAATAAGGTTAGTCTTGGGCTACGTCAACAATCATCTCAAAAGCAACTATAATCTACACAATTGAGAAATAAGAGATTTTACTCTGAACTTGAATTAAATGATTTTGAACAATTAACAATAGTAAAATTTAGTACGTACCAAGCTGAGCTCCAGTCACAGGTAAGCTAAAATATGGTAACAAAACTCGCACTCTTAATTTGTGCTTGTGCAATCTATATATATTTCTGTTTGGTTATTGTAGCCAACTATGAATTCTTTAACTGAATTCTGAAATTAAAGCAGTGAAATGGAATTATATTACTTCAATGCTGACGTCTGAATTTCAACGACACTCGGGTTCATTTCGGAAAAGGAAGGGACCCTGCTTGGTAATGCAATTAGGACCATGAACAACAAAGGTTCATGCTAAGTTGCTGTATTTTAGTGATGCAAACGAAACACTTTGAGAAGCTGAGGTCTGCCATACACTTCTAAAACATTACGTGCTTTCAGTCTTCCTTGTTGGTTAATTGAAGGTTTGAAGTCGTCGATCGAGGAGGTGGCGACAGTAACTTATTGTCGGCTGTCACTATTGCAGAAGTTGGATGTTGGCCCGCCTTCTTCTCGAGTCGGTCACCAGGCGAAACGGGCTCTTGATGTGTGCCTGCTATTGTTTCCCGTCCGCGATACCGTGTCAGAAACTATCATAGCAAGTCGAGCGCAATTACATGCTGCCAAACCCCGAAAGCGCGGCAACTCGCGGGAGCGTCACACAACACACCTGCTTCACTGCCCACTGCCCTACTCCAGCCAGACAGCCAGACTCTGCTCTGCCCGCGCTCCACGCGGAGGAGTTAACACTATCGAAGGTCCTAAACACTTTGGTTCTCCACACGACCTATCGATGTAATCGTTCGATAGCATAGTTTTTCCTAGGCAAGACCCAACGTATATATATATATATATATATATATATATATATATATATATATATATATATATATATATATATATATATATATAAATTGTAAAACAATTACAATATATAAAGACACAGAAATGTCATATTTTCATGTAACAAAATAAGGAAAAAATTTATAGTGCAATAGATGGAAATAGGAGGATATGCATTTCTGGCGTTACAGAGTCAAAGTCAAAAAATGAAGAATATTGATATCTTGTTCTTCTCTCGTCATGCAGCGATCGAAATATAATGTGACCATAGTGTCGTTATTTTGTAGAAAAATGTAAGAATTACTGAAATCAAGTATAGCTTTGTGTCTACTCAAGAAATAGATGCCAAGCAGAACTTCGGTTGTATGTAACGGAGCAATTAAGAAATTTGCAAAAAAAGTGTGGTCTTTTGCAGTGAATTCTAAATATGTTTGGGTTTTAGTACTCTGCAAAGTTAGTGATGGACAGGTTTAATCTTCATTACATCTGTTGAAAACAGTGTCACTGATTATTGATATGTGAGAGCCTGAATCCAAAACTGAAGATCTAGAACGTTATCCTAACATGTATATTAATAACATGATGAGCCACGTTTCCACCAATTTCTTTTTTCTCTTGTAGTAACGTCTCCCTGATGTCTTTCAGATTGATCATGTTTGTAATAACGTTCTTGGAATGAGTTGATATTCTGTGCTCACAGTACGAGCACATCTTCCGGAGGCTGCGTTTTTAGTTACTGATGTCCCTCGCTGTCCCATATATGAGTGATACCACGTTGTGGACGAGGCTCAACAATTTGAACTGAGTGTTAAGGTGGCGAACTGTCCAAGTTATCTTGTCCTGGATGAAATCTCCTGTCCGCTTTGTTTAATGAAGAAAGCTGTTCATTCCCGTAATTTGATCAGTCTGTTCCTGTCGCGATCTCTGTGGTCGTTATTGTATGACCCGTAATTGAAATGATTTTGATGGTATGGTCGCCGTTGGTATCAGTGCAGATTATGTAATTGTTCCCTGTGTATGTATGTATGTTTGCTTATGTGATTGCCGAGTTGCGCCATTATTGATGTTTCTATCTGAGTTAAATTGTTCAACAATGTTGTCGGTAATTTGAGTGAGGTACAATACGATCGTGCAGTTGTCTATGATTGGCGATAGACTCCTTGACAGAGTATCGTCTCTATCGACCTCTGTATTATCTGTCATTGTAATTAAGTTGACTGCCTCGAGTGTCTGGTACTGCGTGATAATTTACATTCTCTAATTCCAGTAACTGTAATACATCTCGGAAATCATTGATGCTGTCTTTCTAATGTCCTGTTTGTAATGATATTCGTAGCGTCTAGATAATTTCGAAACGCATAGCTCTATTAAAGCAGAAGTGCTGTTTGATTTGTCAGATGTTGATTTTGTTGTATCATGTGTTGGGAAAATTGAGGCAATGTTGCAAAGTGAGAATTTTCAGAATTATGTAAGCTAATTAATGTGTCTTTTACTCCACATTATGTCGTTTTTGACCATATGAAGCAATACACTCGTTTTGAAATTCTTCTAGAATGTAACATTGCCTAGTGAATGGTCGCATTCACGTGGTAGGTTCCTCGTATGAAAACTGCAAACGAATTCACGTTTGTGTGTGAGCGACCACATAGGTGGTAAAGAGAAGCTAAATTGCTGAACTCATTCTAATGGATGTAAGTCATTCGTCCTGTTCATGAAATCTTTGAAATTTCGTTTAAAGGGGAAGTGTTTGTAATCAAAACTTCCGTGTTTTTGTGTCCCAGAATTGTGACACCTGTTGAAGAAAGAGTTTGATAACTCAGTTCCGTAATCACTCTCTCTAACATGTCTGCCTGGATAATATGTGATGCCTGTGCGCAACTGCGATATTGTCTGACCAAAGTCATGCATGGTGTCTTCCAGTTAGCCGTTTCTGTATATCAGCGAGCTGAGCTGTAATCTGTTAACTTCATGTCTTTTTTTATCATTTATAGCCATCTGTCCTTTGAATTGTTCAAGTGACTTGTGTTCTTGCGTCTCGGAAAATGCATCGGATGTGTAACGTCAGCGTGAGTGCCAGAACATAAATGAAGTTGTGACATTCTCTGCGGACGTTTTGCCATTCGTGCACCCAGGTTCCTCGTTGAGTACGCCATCGCAGGCGCTCCTGTCTGTGATGCAGCGTCAAGGGTAACCGCAGCCATGGTCTCCGAGCTGATAGTCCATGCTGCTGCAAACGTCGTCGATCTGTTCCTGCATATGGTTGTTGTCTTGCAAACGTCCCCATCTGTTGACTCAGGGATCGAGACGTGGCTGCACGATCCGTTACAGCCAAGCGGATAAGATGCCAGTCATCTCGACTGCTAGTGATACGAGGCCGTTGGGAACCAGCACGGCATTCCGTATTACCCTCCTAAACCCACAGATTCCATATTCCGCTAACAGTCATTGTATCTCGACTAACGCGAGGAGCAATGTCGCGATACGATAAACCGCAATCGCGATAGGCTGCAATCCGACCTTTATCAAAGTTGAAAACGTGATGGTACGCCTTTCTCCTCCTTACATGAGGCATCACAACAACATTTCACCAGGTAACGCCGTTCAACTGCTGTTTGTGTATGAGAAATCGGTTGGAATCTTTCCTCATGTCAGCACGTTGTAGGTGTCGCCACCGACGCCAACCTTGTGTGAATGCACTGAAAAGCTAATCATTTGCATATCACAGCATCTTCTTCCTGTCGGTTAAATTTCTCGTCTGTAGCACGTCATATTCGTGGTGTAGCAATTTTAATGGCCAGTAGTATATATTGTTATAACGGTGTGCAAGCAGCAGCTGAAGCAAAGTTAGAGCAAAGAAAATTAATAGTTACCTTATTATGAAGCCTTCATCAAATCAGTCAAAAAAATCTTTCTTTCTCTAAGTAAAGAATCCAAAACCACACTACAACATCAGATTCCTCGATAAAGACAAGAGCCTCTCATCGACGTAGTGGGGAATAACCGCGGCCGCAAACGACAGCCAAAGCGAATGACCGCGATGCTACAACTGCCAGCAGGTGGGGCCTCCTGGGATGAAATGCGAAGGCGCGGCAGCACATGACACTTGCAAATGCTCCAAGCCACGTGGAGTGGCTTGCAGATGCATTCACGTAGCTGTTGTCTACCTCAAGGAGCTCCGCTGCGACGCTCCCTGCGGCGGTGCTTGGCTCTAAGACAGGCGGCGAGGGCAGCAGGCCGCCACTGACGACGCCCTGGCCGTCTTCCAAGTCGCCCTTGCGGCCGAAAGGGCCGTACTCAAGGACGAACTTGTCGCGGTCCATCTCCAGCTCCAACAGCTGCTCGAGGAGCTGCTTGTTCTGAAGAAGAAGACGCCTGTTCCTACCCCAGCCTTCCCCGTGAGGCGGCCGGTAGGGGCGGACGTCGCCAGGGAGACGTCCACAGCTCGCCCCCTGCAGAAATGCGGGAGGCTGTGCACCTGCAGTTGGACGTGGAGTCGCTCGTTCTGCCTCCCGCTGTGGAGAGAGACACAGGCACCAGGGAAGAGGCATCAGAGGAGGAAGAGCTGCTCAGATGAGCGCAGTGTGCAGCCCTCTCAGCCTTCTGAAGAAGATTGCAGCGTCCATAAGGGTTGGGTCGTAAACAACACTGGGACAACCCATATCCCTTCACGCCTCCGGACATACCCAAGCGTCCCCTTGCCCAGCACCCGAGCGACCTTCGCCACACCTGTGGTCCATTGCACGGGGTGATGTCCCGGAAGTAGCTCCGTCTTCTCAACGCCCACCCTGTCTTCACCCCCGGCACTGGGAGCATGCCTACCTAGTCGCGGAGAAGTGAGGGAAGAAGGAATGAAGAGTGGCGCTCCGGCAGGAGGAAGCCTGCCCCAGAGGACCAAGCAACCGTACACTACTCCGCAAACCTCAGGAAGTAGCGTGATGTCAATTCGAACGAGAGGCCAGCAGACCACCCGAGAAGTCAACGGAAAAACAGCAGCCACCCTGCTTTATCACAGGACTCGATGACACTCCGCGAATTTGTGCAGTGTAGTGCAGAGACAAACTTTCTTCGTTCTTTCCATGTGTAGCAGGTCTTTTTCTGTTTTGCACATTGACTGTCATTGAAGAGTTTTACTTTTATTTAATAATATCCCGGCTAAGTATCAGTTTGATTGTTTTTAAAACCCAATGTTAAACGTGGGTCACTACACATATAGTCTTCCCAACTCTGAGAGAAAAAATCTTTAGCACCTTTACTACCATTATTTACAGACGACGATACTTTAACCTTTCGTTCAATTGTTTTAGTTACGAATCGCTCGTTTGTTCTTAACATACATGAAGTAACCTTAACGTTTATTAATCTAAGTTAAATTAATGTTCAAGACTTCTATTATGTTTTAAATTAACAAATTCAGTTTATTGACAAGAATTATTAACAAATACACTCCTGGAAATGGAAAAAAGAACACATTGACACCGGTGTGTCAGACCCACCATACTTGCTCCGGACACTGAGAGAGGGCTGTACAAGCAATGATCACACGCACGGCACAGCGGACACACCAGGAACCGCGGTGTTGGCCGTCGAATGGCGCTAGCTGCGCAGCATTTGTGCACCGCCGCCGTCAGTGTCAGCCAGTTTGCCGTGGCATACGGAGCTACATCGCAGTCTTTAACACTGGTAGCATGCCGCGACAGCGTGGACGTGAACCGTATGTGCAGTTGACGGACTTTGAGCGAGGGGGTATAGTGGGCATGCGGGAGGCCGGGTGGACGTACCGCCGAATTGCTCAACACGTGGGACGTCAGACCGTAGGATCCTACGCAGTGCCGTAGGGGACCGCACCGCCACTTCCCAGCAAATTAGGGACACTGTTGCTCCTGGGGTATCGGCGAGGACCATTCGCAACCGTCTCCATGAAGCTGGGCTACGGTCACGCACACTGTTAGGCCGTCTTCCGCTCACATCGTGCAGCCCGCCTCCAGTTCAAAAATGGCTCTGAGCACTATGGGACTCAACTGCTGTGGTCATCAGTCCCCTAGAACTTAGAACTACTTAAACCTAACTAACCTAAGGACATCACACACAACCATGCCCGAGGCAGGATTCGAACCTGCGACCGTAGCAGTCGCACGGTTCCGGACTGCGCCCCGCCTCCAGTGGTGTCGCGACAGGCGTGAATGGAGGGTCGAATGGAGACGTGTCGTCATCAGCGATGAGAGTCGCTTCTGCCTTGGTGCCAATGATGGTCGTATGCGTGTTTGGCGCCGTGCAGGTGAGCGCCACAATCAGGACTGCATACGACCGAGGCACACAGGGCCAACACCCTACATCATGGTGTGGGGAGCGATCTCCTACACTGGCCGTACACCTCTGGTGATCGCCGAGGGGTCACTGAATAGTGCACGGTACATCCAAACCGTCATCGAACCCATCGTTCTACCATTCCTAGACCGGCAAGGGAACTTGCTGTTCCAACAGGACAATGCACGTCCGCATGTATCCCGTGCCACCCAACGTGCTCTAGAAGGGTCAACTACCCTGGCCAGCAAGATCTCCGGATGTGTCCCCCATTGAGCATGTTTGGGACTGGATGAAGCGTCGTCTCACGCGGTCTGCACGTCCAGCACGAACGCTGGTCCAACTGAGGCGCCAGGTGGAAATGGCATGGCAAGCCGTTCCACAGGACTACATCCAGCATCTCTACGATCGTCTCCATTGGAGAATAGCAGCCTGCATTGCTGAGAAAGGTGGATATACACTGTACTAGTGCCGACATTGTGCATGCTCTGTTGCCTGTGTCTATGTGCCTGTGGTTCTGTCAGTGTGATCATGTGATGTATCTGACCCCAGGAATGTGTCAATAAAGTTTCCCCTTCCTGGGACAATGAATTCACGGTGTTCTGATTTCAATTTCCAGGAGTGTAGTATCGGATGATCTGGATATTTCCCCGCTACTGAGCGAAGACTTTCTTTGAATGAGTCTTAAAACTATCACGGGAGAATCGGGTGGCTTGTACAAACATTCAACAATTAAGTTTATTTCGCCTAGGCCTGTTATACGCGTCTAGATAACTTCACATGCACTCTCAGCTTTGACAATAGAGACAATACTTTTGTCGACTGCAATACACACTCCTCCTCCAATGGTGTCTATGTTCCATGACTCGCAAATTATTTCAGAGCTTTCTACTTCGGGTTTCAGCTAGCTGTAGGTCCCGTGAATAATTTCAATGCGAGAAATATCTTGGAGGGTAATAAATTCGGGAACTTTATTACGGATACTTTGGCATTTTACTGATGAAAGTTTGACAGTCGCAGTGCCTTTACTCTGAACACGGTCTGATTTTGCTATGTGTGTATTGACTAGCGAGCGTTCATCAGAGTACGAGGTGCATTCAAGTTCTAAGACATGCGATTTTTTTTCTAATTAACTACTCACCCGAAATCGATGAAACTGGCGTTACTTCTCGACGTAATCGCCCTGCAGACGTACACACTTTTCACAACGCTGACGCCATGATTCTACGACAGCGACGAAGGCTTCTTTAGGAGTCTGTTTTGACCACTGGAAAATCGCTGAGGCAATAGCAGCACGGCTGGTGAATGTGCGGCCACGGAGAGTGTCTTTCATTGTTGGAAAAAGCCAAAAGTCCCTAGGAGCCAGGTCAGGTGAGTAGGGAGCATGAGGAATCACTTCAAAGTTGTTATCACGAAGAAACTGTTTTGTAACGTTAGCTCGATGTGCGGGTGCGTTGTCTTGGTGAAACAGCACACGCGCAGCCCTTCCTGTACGTTTTTGCGCAGTGCAGGAAGGAATTTGTTCTCAAAACATGAAACGTCCCCTTAGAAAAATTGTACACGACTGTGCTTAAACTGACACACAATATTTTTAGCGCAACGGAATCTGACTTTCAAAAATCCCTACGAAAGAATGGCCCTGACTAACAATAACCTATACGTTTCACAAATCACTTACCTCACAAAAAACTTCGTTACTCAAGCTACTGCAATACAGCCAGCGCCACTACTGCCAGCTAAATAAAAGATTCAAACTACTGAAGGCACTAACTACTGATAGGCACAGTTAGCAAATGAAAGATTTTAATATAGAACAAACAATGTATTTACCTCTATAGTCATAATATACAAATTTCAAAACTCCGCCATCTCTCTCCCCACGTCCACCACCGCTGGCGGCTCACCTCCAACTGCGCAACGCTACCCGCTGCTAGCATCCAGCTGCCGCTGCCCAACACTACAATCGCAGACAACAATGCAAACCAGCCACAGACTGCACACGGCAGAGCCAGTGATTTTTATACAGAGCGCTACGTGGCGGCGGTGTTACCAATAAAAAAACCTAAACAGCCTACTTACATAGCCCCCATGCTCCCCACAAAAAAATTTACAAATTTTTTTCATAATTACAATGACAAAGAAATGAAATGCACACACTTATCGATACAATGTTGGTCAAAAGCTAAAATTTTCTCACAGTCCATAAAGACAGTCCTGATCATTCATCAAAGTAAAATTGCAGTGTTTTTCTCAAAGTCTGAGTAGTAAAAGAAAATGCACATAGAAGTAGTGGACTTCCATGCAGTCTTGAAGAAGTAGTGTTGTCCTTCCAACAGAAAGACAGTGCTGACTCTTGAAATGCCATCTGTTGCGACTGTGCAGGTGCACAATCACCATCGAAGAGTCTTGCGGAGAATATAGCAAGTCCATAAACCACCACTTGTGCACTCACAAATTTTTTGAAATGTCCTTTGAACCAGCAATGCTGTTATCCAGTCCCTTACTGAATTATTAACACACGTGCAAACACTATCAGTCCCTACTTCTCACATATTGTCCATATACTATGACCAACAGAAACGTGTGCAGTGAACTGTAATTTACAAGTTACTTAATTTGATGAACTGGTGTCAATTACAATTTTATAACACAAGTTTACAATAAAAAAGGTACAAAATACATCTTTAAAGAACATAACAATACAGATAACATTTGCAGTAGTACAGGCTTTACAAAAGAATCGAAATAGCAAATACATCAGTGTTACAAAAATTACGACATAAGTACATACATAAAAGATCAGAATAACTTTTTAAACATCAACTTCACACATGAGCATTAAAACAAAACACAATAAATAATGTCTGAACATATTTACAAAGAAAATAGTATTTGAAAAATTCTACAACATAAATCTTATTAGCTAAACACATAAAGACAGGAAAAAGACAAATACACAAGGGTACATAAACACATAGAGGGATAATACGAAAGGAAAGGACAGGGTTTGTTTTATTGCAGTATTTTGCATAGAGATCTCCCTTAGTTCATCATTATTCCCAAAAAGTCCTATCTATACCTGCTTTCTGTACTTTTCTCATATAACCTCTCAGTGCATTTCTTCAAATTCATCGCAACTCATTCTCTTATATAGGTTACCCCCTCTTAAGCTAACATAAATCTACTGAGCTCAGATGCTTAACTAAGGGACGAAGTAATGCAGCAGCACAAAACAATTTACACAAACAGCAATGATAAAAAAATGGAAATTGGCAAAAAAGGCAGCAATATTACAACTAATATAAGGCAATGCGTAGCAAACAAGAGAAATAAATCAGTAATAAAATTGGCTTAACCTAGTAATACAAAGTGACATTCAGTAGCACTATGCATGGCAAACAGCAGCAGCAAATGCTATAACTTATACCTAAACATGACAAAGCTCAAGCAGAAAAAGTATTACAGTAAAGACAACAATGCAAACCAGCCACAGACTGCACACAGCACAGCCAGTGATTTTTATACAGAGCGCTACGTGGCGGCGGTGTTACCAATAAGAAAACCTAAACAGCCTACTTACAAACATTTTCGTAGGATGCACCTGTTACCGTACTGCCCTGTGGAACGCAATGGGTAAAGATTACGCCCTCGCTGTCTCAGAACTTGGACACCATCATTTTTTCAGCACTGGCGGTTATCTGAATTTTTTTTTTTTTTTTTTTTGGTGGCGGTGAATCTGTGTGCTTCCATTGAGCTGACTGGCTCTTTGTTTCTTGATTGAAAAATGGCATCCACGTCTCATCCATTGTCACAACCGACGAAAAGAACGTCCCATTCATGCTGCCGTTGAGCGTCAACATTGCTTGGCAACATGCCACACGGGCAGCCATGTGGTAGTCCGTCAGCATTCGTGGTGCCCACCTGGATGACAATTTTCGCATTTTGAGGTCGTCATGCAGGATTGTGTGCACAGAACCCACAGAAATGCCAACTCTGGAGGCGATCTGTTCAACAGTCATTCGGCGATCTCCCAAAACAATTCTCTCCACTTTCTCGATCATGTCGTCAGACCGGCTTGTGCGAGCCCGAGGTTGTTTCGGTTTGTTGTCACACGATGTTCTGCCTTCATTAAACTGTCGCACCCACGAACGCACTCCATCAACACATGTCTCCTTCAACTGTCGATGAATTTCAGTTTGTTTCACACCACGCAAATTCAGAAAACGAATGATTGCACGCTGTTCAAGTAAGGACAACGTCGCCATTTTAAGTATTTAAAGCAGTTCTCATTCTCGCCGCTGGCGGTAAAATTCCATCTGCCATACGGTGCTGCCATCTCTGGGACTTATTGACAATGAATGCGGTCTCATTTTAAAACAATGCGCATGTTTCTATCTCTTTCCAGTCTGGAGAAAAAAAATCGGAGGCCTTAGAACTTGAATGCACCTCGTACATCAAACTAGCATTTAGCCTAAAAACAACCATGTGCACCTCACAAGCACTCTTTTACCTGCTCTGAGAGGTGAAAATGAGGGGATGGGGGAAGCGTGCACTCGTGGCGGTATAACGCTACGAGCCAACCACTGTGTTGGTAGGCTGCCTGCGGGTCGCCTTCCGCCATTTTTTCCTCATACGCGGACTGCACAATGTGAGCTCCCAGCCTCTATCAAAAAAAGTCATATAACATTCCGTGAGCAGCACTGGTCTTGTGCAGAATCTTGGCTTATACAGGCTGTGACATCCGGTGAAAACACATATCAAAAGACCTTGTTTTTGGCCGACATGTCGTATTCTTAGAATGCAGTGGATTGGGACGTCCCGTGGCAGATACAGATCTCTGTGTCTCATGAGATTCCGAGCATGTGTATTTTATTCAAGCATTGTTTTCTGTCTTTGTAATAGCAATAGGCCGACATTTCGGCGCTGCTCCTCGTAGGGTTGTAACATCCACGAGATAAATTTTAGCTACAGTGCGACGAGAGGAAATTATGTCTCTAAGAGTTATAAACATTATCTATTCGACATATGAAAAAACAGTGAAAACGATGATAAAAAATTATTATTTATGTAATATTGTATGATGTAATTGGGCATATCGATGTGTATCATACAAAGACAATGATAATTGTGAATTCCTTTTATGATCTGCGTTTGTCTTCCTTTGTTTTTGCCTTTTGTTGGTTGGCTTTTGTAGGATCAGGACGCAAGACGGATATCAAACTGAGGTCTGTTAAGAAATTGTAATCATTTGTTAATTATTACTTGAGAATAGAGTTCATTATTATTATAAATATGAGTGAATAATTATTTGTAACTTTAATTCCTCTCTCAGTAAGCATTATCTGTGTTAATTATTTCTTTCCGCTGCAAGGAGCGCAGCCATTGATGATTGCGATTTGTATCGCGTTTTTTTTTTGTCTGTGTTTTCCTTAGAAAAAAATCAAATGTTTGCTTCATGAAGTCTAAATAGTGCACAATACGAAAGTAAAGTTTAATAAACACTTCAAATACTTATCCTGTTTGCTCTAACAATAGAAAGTCTCTATCAATTGTCTGCCGCCATCTTAACAATTATCTCAGCGGCAAATTCAAATTACGCAACTTTGCAGACATAAATGCCGAAGGTATGTCGTTTTAATGACAATAATTCGAATCAGATTTGTTCTTTAAAAACAGTGCTCATAGTACGATCCATATAACAAACTTTTCTAGCTGATGTATGGAGCCGAAATTAATTACGCACGAGTTGCGAAGAGTATTGTTTCAGGTAACATACGTCAGTGCTGTGCGCGGCTGATATTCGGTGGTTTTAATGGTCATTTTGCTGAAGATCGCTCTTTCCATCATAATCAATAGTTGTATAGAATCTGTTGTAGGAACTGTAATTTAGTGACACACAGCTTACAGGCAACACGTTAACACGACGTTAACTTGGATTTCTATAGCAACTTGATCAAATCTTTAGCAGGGAGAAAAAATTATTTAGTAATTACTCAATGTAATAAAATAAGATTATCATTTTCATTTACAAATTAGTTAAATACCAAACCACTGAATAACACAGCGAACGTCACAGGGTGAACACCCTCCTGCTTCAAATGTTGTAAGAGGGCTCTTCATTGGTTAATCTGAAAAACTAGCAGAGAAGTGGAAATCGGGACACCAGTTTCCGAAAAATTCAGATGTCGAGACACATTGGCTGAAGTAAAAAACTTAACTGGGGAGTGTGATTTTAACACAGAATGGTTTAAGAACTGTGTATGTAGGAGTTAAGACGACTGTACAACGTTTGCTGGGTAAAGGTTAGTTATTTTGTTAACAACAATGTCTTTGGTCAGCATTTTGAACTTTTTCATTGGTGCATGGGAATTGCGCGGACTTTGTGGGAGGGGAGAGAGTACACTTTCAGTATGTCGTTCTTCGTTTAAGTATTCTGAGTAAAACATATCGGCTGGAGATTGAGACAGGTACTTGGTTCTCAGAGGGTGAGGGGAACGTTTTGCCCACACATGCAGAGAATAGACGTTGTCACAGTCAGCAGCTTAGGGATTGCAGAAAACAGCAGATCTCGGCATTCGCAGCTTTCTGCATCATAGTGTGCATAGTTTGGTGAGGAATTACAACTTAGGCAAGCGGAGCATGAAAATTATTTATCGTTCTTAGGCATTTTGTACTTATCTTGAGAGCTCATTCATGACTCTACCACTGATGCTGTTAGCATGTAATAGTTTTCAGTTCTTCTGGGCGATCAGCGAATCACTGTCTGTCCACTGCGCATTTATCTTCCCAAAAGTGATTTCTAAGGTGCTGGTGTTTTCAGTTTATCTAAACTATACAACGTGTGTCAGGTCATTTAAATGATATATTAGAACTATTTCTGGGTAGTAATTGTGAGTATTTGTGTTCTCTGTATTTTTCAGTCTCGGACACATCCTATGGTTAAATCTTGTACTAGTATGCATTAGCAAAGAACTTTATATCTACATCTGAATCTACATGGATACTCTGCAAATCACACTTAAGGGGGGTAGGACGTCAAACGGGCCGACTTGGAGCAGGAGAGGCACCACAGGACATTTTAATTTCCGCTGTGTATACTTTTAAAAAATAAATTCATAAAACCTTGTCAGCATGACCAGGAATGATTCAGAATTCACACTCATAGGAGTGGAAGTTCGAAAACATAACGAAATGATTTTTTTTACATGTGAAATTTCATCATTTTTTTCACTTACTAATGGCAGTATTTGTTGCCATAGGTACACTTTTCTTCATAAGTAAGAGAGATTCTTCGATGAATTTTGCACTGCATACAAACCATACTTAAAGATGTATGAAACTTTAGAATTTTCCAAATCTATTAAAAACTGTGGTCAAAATTTAGGTAATTAACTATAAAATTTGTGTTTTTTTCTAAACATGAAGTTTAAAATATAACAGTTCATTCGTTTTTTCATAAATTAAATAAATTCTAGAGTTTCATACACCTGTGAGTATGGTATGTATGCTGTGCAAAATTCATCGAAGAATCTCTCTAACTTATGAAGAAAAGTGTACCTATAGCAACAAATGCAGCCATGAGTAAGTGAAAAAATGATGAAATTTCGTACGTAAAAAAATTATTTTGTTATGTTTTCGAACTTCCACTGCAATGAGTGTGAATTCTGAATCCTTCCTGGTGTTGCTGACAAAGTTTTAAGAATTTATTTGTAAAATTATAGACAGTAGAAATTAAAATGTCCTGTGATGCCTCTCCTGCTCCAAGTCAGCCCGTTTGACGTCCTACCCCCCCTTAAGTGCCTGGAAGAAGGTCCATCGCAATAATTCTCTATTATTCCATTCTTGAACACCGCGCAGAAGAAATAAACGCCTATATATTTCCATGCGAGCTCTGATATCCCTGATTTCATTATGATGGCCGCTCCTCCCTATGTAGGTAGGTGTCAACAAAATATTTTCGCATTCGAAGGAGAAAGTTGGTGACTGAAATTTCGTGAGAAGATACCGCCGCAACGAGAAACGCATTTGTTTTAATTATATCCACCGTAAACCCTGTAGCACGCCCGTGACACTCGCTGCCCTATTTCTCGATAATACAAAACGTGCTCCTCTTCTTTGAACTTTCTCTATTCCTCCTTTAATCCTATTTGGTAAGGATACCACACTGAGCAGCAGTACTCCAAAAGAGAACGGACAGTCATAGTGTAGGCAGTCTCTCTCGTAAATCTGTTGCATCTTCGAAGTGTTCTGCCAGTAAATCGCAGTCTTTGGATCGCCTTCCCCACAACATTTTCTATGTTTTCCTTCCAATTTAAGTTATTCGTAACTGTAATTCCTACGTATTTAGTTGAATTTATGGCCTTTAGATTTGTTTGATTTATCGTGTAACCTAAATTTGACGGATTCCTTTTAGCACTCATGTGGATGACATAACACTTTTCAGTATTTAGAGTCAACTGCCAATTTTCGCACCGTACAGATATGTTATCTAAATAGATTCGCAGTTGTTTTGATCATCCCATGAATTTAGTAGATGATGAACGACAGCATCATCTGCAAACGACCTAAGATGGATGGTCATTTTAGTCTCCTAAATCATTTATGTAGATAAGGAATAAAAGAGGGCCTGTAACACTACCTGGGGGGACGCCAGAAATCACTTCGGTTTTTTTTATGAATTTCCACCAATTACTATGAACTGTGACCTCTCTGACAGGAAATCACGAGTCCAGTCGCATAAGTGAGACGATATTCCATAAGCACGCAATTTCACTACAAGTCCCTTGTGTGGTACAGTGTCATAAGTCTATCTAGAAATATGGATCAATTTGAAATTCCTTGTCAATAGCACTCAACACTTCACAATAAATAAATAGCTAGTCGCGTTTCGCAAGAACAATGTTTTCTAAATCCGTGTTGGCTGTGTGTCAATAGACCGATATTCGAATGCAATACATGTTCCAAAATCCTGTTACATACCGGCGGTAATGATATGAGCCTGTAATTTAGTATATTATTAGTACTGCATTTCTTGAATATTGGTGTGACCTGTGCAACTTCCCAGTCTTTGGGTACGAATCTTTCAATCTATATGATTGTTAAGTAGGGGGCTATTGCACCAGCATACTCTGATAGGAACGTAACTGAAATACAGTGTGGACCGGAAAACTTGCTTTTGTGAAGTGATTTAAGTTGTTTCACTACTCTGAGGATATCTACTTCTAAGTTACTAATGTTGGTAGCTGCTCTTGATTCGAATTATGTCCTTGGTTCGAATTCTGTAACATTTACTTCGTCTTCTTTGGTGAAAGTTATGTTTAGTAACTTTGCTTGAGCAGCTCTGTCATCGACAGTCTCTCCATTCCTACCGTGCAGAGAAGGCATTGATTGTGTCTTGTCGGTAGCATACTTTACATACGACAGGAATGTCTTTCGATTTTCTGCCAGGTTTCGAGACAGTTTCATTCTGGAAACTATTACAATCATCTCACATTGAAGTCCTTGCTAAATTTCGAGCTTACGTAATATGTCGCAAATCGACCGCAAATCTTGAGGATTTTGTCTTCGTTTGGACTTGGCATGCTTTTTTCGTTTTTCTGCAACAGTTTTCTGTACCAAAGAATATCACCTCCGTCGTTTGTTAATTTATTTCGTATAAATCTCTCAGTTGCTGTTGATACTATTTCTTTGAATTCAGACCGCATCTGGTCTACGTTTACATTGTTAAATTGGAAGGAGTGGAGGTTATCTCTCAGGAAGGTGCCAAGCGAATTTTTATCTGCATTTATGAATACGTATGTATCGTCTATTTATGAAGGATTTGTAGTTCCGGTATTCATTCTCGGTACGACAATCCTGTGTTCACTAATCTCTATATCCGTTTTGATGCTCACTATTAGCTCAGGTTTACTTGTTGCTAAGAGTGAGTTTAGCATAATTTCAGCGGTATTTTATGCGTACCTCCAGATTCAATCATGAATTTTCGCCGACATATCGAGGGTAAAATGCAGTCACCACCAACTATAATTGTGTGAGTCTAGTAAGTGATTGAAATTAGACTCAAGTTTTCTTTGAACCTTTCAGCAACTGTATCATATTTGTTGAGAGGTCGGTAAAAGGATACAATTATTATTTCAGTCCGGTTGCCAAGAATGACCTCTATCCATGCTATCTCACAGGAACTGTCTACTTCAATTTCGCAACAAAATAAAACTACTTCTAACAGCGACAAACACGCCAGGGTCAACTGTGTTTAGCCTGTCCTTTCTGAACACCGTTAGGTCCTTCGCAAAAACTTCAGCTGACCTTATCTCTGGACTTTGCCCAGCTTTCAATGCCTATAACGATTTGAGCAACTGTGCTTTCAATTAGCGCTTGTAGCTCTGGTACCTTCTCAACACAACTACGACAATATACAACTGTTATACCAATGGTTCCTAGATCTATATTCTTTCTGTGTTGGACGTGCACCCTTTGAGACTGAAGTCCTCTTTTGTGTTTTCCCGAGACCCTTTAACCAAAAAAACAGCCCAGTCCACGAAACACAACCCCTGCTACCCGTGTAGCGGCCTGCTGCGTGTAACGGACTCCTGACCTGTTTAGGGGAACCCGAATCTCCACCACCTTATGGCACAAGTCGCGTAACCTACAGCTTAAATCGTCGCAGAACTGTCTGAACCCTGATACAGACCGTCCTCTCGGCTCTGTATCAGAGGTCGGCCATCGGTCATGTTGACTATGCTGCAAATGGTGATCTTTGCTTTCGTCTCGCGTGCAAGAGCGGCAACCTTTACCGCTTCCGATAGCCGCTCGAGACCAGAGAGAATCTCTTCTGATCCGAAGCGACACACATCATCGGCAACGACATGAGCCACCACCTGCAGATGGCTGCACACTGCCCTCTTCATGGCATCCGGAACGACCCGTTCCACGGCTGGAATGACTCTACATCGTATGCACGCCGAATGCACATTAGCTTTCTTCCCTTCCTTAGGTCCATATTTCCGGGCCCCATAAAGCGCTTAACATTGGCGGTCCCAGCTGCTAATAATTCCACCTCCGTGACTGCCCGGATCTTGCAGGCTGAGAGGTTTCTCTGTAGCTGAACAAGCAATTGCATCTGGCTGAGCGACAGTGTCAGCCACAGACAGGATCTGGAACCTGTCTGACAGACTAACTGGGGAGGCCTTACCTTCAACAACCTAGAAAGTCTTTTTCCACCTGCCACGCCACGAGGCGACCTTCCACTCGACCATGGGTCAACCACAGTGCGGGCAGTAACTGGGCTGGTCACCGGTGCAGACCATCGGCGGATTCGTGGGTCGTGCTGGATGTCCGTTGGATCCCTACGGCCGGCCCACAACAGTGGTGCCCATCCACTGTAGCCTCAAGCTGTGTAAGCGAAGCCATCACAGCCTGTAGCTGACAGCGAAGTGTCACCAACTCGGCTCGCACCCGCACACACCAATCACAGTCCCTTTCCACCCAGAAGACCGTGGGAAGCTACATTACACAGACAAACCGAGGGCTATCGATATGAAACTCTACTGTAGGCCCTGACGAAAACTCAAGAACTGTGTCCAATAAATTAGGTTAAAATGCAGAGATTCAAAATCAGCCGCGAGGCAGCAATCGTGGTACACCCTACCCCATTGTTGCACCAGATGCATAACATTAGCTTTCGTGGATGCGCGCAGGTCTTTATAAGGGGAGTTCCTGCTTCGTTTGGGCTCATCCATTTCTTTCTTTTACTTATGTTAGCATAAAGAAACCGTTTCTCGTCAGCAGTAACCGTACAGGATAGGAATGATCGGTGTTCTTTACGAGACAACTGATGACGAGCAAATATAGATACACATATGACCATCCTCCGATTTTTGTAGTTTGGGATTAGAGCATGTGGTACGCATAAAATTGATATTATTGATCTTCCAAACAGCATGAAAATGTCATACAATGATGGAAGGATCATAGTTCATCACATCTGCTAGTTCTCGTGTGCACTGAGGTGGATCTACGTGGATAACGTGTTTAAAAGACCTCCATCAAACCCCGGAGGTGTTTATGAACGTGGAGAGTCACTAATTTCCTTTAAACGAGAAAACCATTTTCTTGCCTTTCTCTGTCCAATGGCATTATTCCCATACATGGCACAAATGAGTCTGGCTGCCTCCGCTGCTGTCACCCCTCTGCGCAACTCAAACAGGAGAATATGTCGGAAATGTTACGATTTCTTCACATTGCACTTTATTCCCTAGTGCCCACAGCTCATTCACTATCTCCAAATGACAACATGTAAACTCACATAGCAAGGGTGAACTACAAATAAAAATGACAGTAAATCCTTAGCCAGTGGAATATCAACATGGAAAACTAGAAGTTACGAACTTTTGCACCAACCTAATAAATTGGGGCTAATCCTGACCATTCTTTTATTTCTGAGATGATCTCATTTTCTTTCGCTTTTGTGATACACAACACATATTTCTTACGTTTGCTAGTCTATAATATTCCTGTCATTAATAAGTTTCTCTACAGTTCTTTTTATTAAATAATTTGATCCATAGGGGAGCGACGTGCTATCAGTCAGTCCAGTTGATGCTAATGGTTGTGATACCCACAGGAATATGTCAAAAGCCCAGTTGACGCCATGGGTAGAATGGGCGACTCCTAGGCAAGATTTCGATCACATGGACGTTCTGATCCGCAGTAAATAGTAACCACAGTATAAAGTCCAGAATTCTGTACAGATTCACTCTCCGAAATATTTCAAAAATGACTGAGTGTTAGCGTCACTGATCACAATTCGTTTGGATGAAATTTTAATATGGTTTTAATTATAATTTTGATAAACAGCAGAAAGCTGGAAAAGGTTTAGTTCTTTGAAGAGCGACGTTATTCCACTAGGATGTGTTTAAATCATTTTATTTGCGCTACTGTGTTAAGGTGGTTGCATACGAATTTAATCCATGTATTTCTCTTGCAGCATTCTATTGATTCTGTGTTGGTTTCTACTAGTCAATCTTGATGTTACCAACGTTGTTGTTATCCATGTTGCACTGTTTTGGTGGATAACTGTTTAATGTGCGAGGTAACTTAATTAATGACAGCTTTTCACTTTGGATTTATACTGTGCAAGTGACAGGTGTGTTTTGAATATTAAAATTTGTAGCCTTACTAGACAGTGCCTAGGTTGACATGCGCAAGACTAAAGAGTTTAGCTGGAATGTGTGTAGTTGAACAGGATACTAATAATTTGGAGAGCTTAGAAACTGAGGGCTACATGGAGAGCCAAAAGGAAGTTGATGAGCAGGATAGTATTAGCGAGATGCAGGAGCTCAGACGGTGAGGAGGCTCGTATGTCACGAACACAAAGCGTTGGGGGACAGCCTAGGGCGAGGGCGAGTCCTTCCCAGGAACGTCAGGACTTGCAGATACTATGTACGATAAGACGGCGCACAGCCCAGTCGGTAATGAGTCGACGCTTCCTGCACCTGCTTGCATTTTCCGCCCTTCAAGCATTTTTAGTATGTATGCATAAAAAGAACGCTGCGGAACCTAAGCAAAGAGAATAAGGAGCAAAGGAAAAAGATCTACGACAATTTGACACGAAAATTGAAGAGTAGGTACAACAATTTAATCAAAAATGAGAAACGTTTGTCCAAAAAAGCAAAGGTACCACAAATGAAATAAGAAAAGCGGTTTCAGATTTGCAAACAAATCTTGAAATTAAACTTCCTGGCAGATTAAAACTGTGTGCCCGACCAAGACTCGAACTCGGGACCTTTGCCTTTCGCGGGCAAGTGCTCTACCAACTGAGCTACCGAAGCACGACTCCCGCCCGGTACTCACAGCTTTACTTCTGTCAGTACCTCGTCTCCTACCTTCCAAACTTTACAGAAGCTCTTCTGCGAACGCAGAACTAGCACTCCGCTGCA
Source organism: Schistocerca gregaria (assembly GCF_023897955.1). NCBI lineage: Eukaryota > Metazoa > Arthropoda > Insecta > Orthoptera > Acrididae > Schistocerca > Schistocerca gregaria. Next base: position 127,935,746 of record NC_064921.1, on the reverse strand, counting down.
GAGTGAAAATCTCATTCTGGAGACATCCCCCAGGCTGTGGCTAAGCCATGTCTCCGCTATATCCTTTCCTTCAGGAGTGCTAGTTCTGCAACGTTCGCAGAAGAGCTTCTGTAAAGTTTGGAAGGTAGGAGACGAGGTACAGGCAGAAGTAAAGCTGTGAGTAGCGCGCGGGAGTTGTGCTTCCGTAGCTCAGGTGGTAGAGCACTTGCCCGCGAAAGGCAGGGGTCCCGAGTTCGAGCCTCGGTTGGGCACACAGTTTTAATCTGCCAGGAAGTTTCATATCAGCGCACACTCCGCTGCAGAGTGAAAATCTCATTCTGGAAATCTTGGAAGAGTTAGTATGTGGCAGGCTGAAGTTCAAGAACAAATGACCGTGATTATCAACAGACAAGTTATTTTAAGTTAGTGACTTGGACATCTAGAGTCCATGCCAAAAGAATTGACTATGATAAGTTGGGATGTCTTACCAAGATGACAGAGCAGGTTGGAGTATTATCTACGGCTGTGGAAGAGCTCTCTTTAGAATATGATAAAGAGTATGATCGTACAATTCAGTTTGAAGAAATAAATGAATTATTCCTATTCAAAGAAGCTCAGGCAAACATTAGTCAAAGGAATCTGGAGATGTTGCCTAAACACCCAAACAAGGAGACAGTGATAATTCGGATAACAATGTGAAAGATGTATGGTCGATATGAGTGAGACAGAGATGAGAATACGAAAAATTAGATAACCTTACTGGTAGGCTAAGTTACATTAGGGGCACACCACTGCAGCCATCTGCAAATGATTACAATGAAGATGAGAGTTGCAGCATTCAGTTGAAAAGCACTCACTCCTCCCAGACCCATGAAACTATCTGCATCCTATGATCTGAATCGATACTTTAATTACTGACATCAGGCTCCAGAGATTAATTCGGTGAGTGGACACCAGTGTGAAGAAGCTGCAGCATACATCCGGGAGGATGCAAGACCTATGATGAATATAGACGTGATCTTCTGGCCGAATATTGTACAACAGCATGCCAAGATCAAGTGACATTAGGGATACTTGTGACGGAAATGTTTCGTAACTCCAGGTGTGACAATCGTCTACAATATTTTAAGGAGACAGTCCATCGTAGTCAACTCTTGGATGTGCCATACGATCAGCTGGAGCTTATACGACTTTACCTTACGAAAGAACTACACTACTGGCGATTAAAATTGTTCAAACAAGAAGAAATGCAGAAGATAAACGGGTATTCATTGGACAAATATATTATACTAAAACTGAAATGTTATCACATTTTCACGCAATTTGGGTGTATAGATCCTGAGAAATTAGTACCCAGAACAACCACCTCTGGCCGTAAAAACGGCCTTGATACGCCTGGGCATTGAGTCAAACAGAGTTTGGATGGTGTGTACAGGTACAGCTGCCCATGCAGCTTCAACACGATACAACAGTTCATCAAGGGTAGTGGTGTATTGTGACGAGCTAGTTGCTCGGCCACCATTGCCCAGACAGTTTCAGTTCGTGAGAGATTTGGAGAATGTGCTGGTCAGGGCAGCAGTCGTACACTTCCTATATCCAGAAAGGCCCGTACAGGACCTGCAACATGCGGCCGTGCATTATCCTGCTGAAATGTAGGGTTTCGCAGAGATCGAATGAAGGGTAGAGCCACGGGTCGTAACACGTCTGAAATGTAACGTCCACTGTTCAAAGTGCCGTCAATGCAAACAAGAGGTGACCGAGACGTGTAACCAATGGCACCCCATACCATCACGCCAGGTGATAAGCCAGTATGGCGATGACGAATACCCGCTTGCAGTGTGCGTTCACCCCGATGTCGCCAAACATGTATGTGACCATCATGATGCTGTAAACAGAACCTGGATTCATCTGAAAAAATGATTTTTTGCCATTCGTGCACCCTGGTTCGTCTTTGAGTACACCATCGCAGGCCCTCGTGTCTGTGATGCAGCTTCAAGGGTAACCGCAGTCATGGTCTCCGAGCTGACAGTCCATGCTGCTGCAAACGTCGTCGAACTGTTCGTGCAGATGGTTGTTGTCTTGCAAACGTCCCCATCTGGTGACTAAGGGATCAAGACGTGGCTGCATGATCCGTTAAAGCCAAGATATATGTCATCTCGACTGCTAGTGATACGAGGCCGTTGGGATACAGCACGGAGTTCCGTATTACCCTCCTGAACTCACCGATTCCATATTCTGCTAACAGTCATTGGATGCCGACCAACGCGAGAAGCAATGTCGCGATACGATAAACCGCAATCGCGATAGGCTACAATCCGACCTTTTTCAAAGTCTAAAACGTGATGGTACGCATTTCTCCTCCTTACACGAGGCATCACAACAGCGTTTCACCAGGCAACGCCGGTCAACTGCTGTTTGTGTTTGGGAAATCGGTTGGAAACTTTCCTGATGTCAGCACGTTGTAGGTATCGGCAACCGCGCCAACCTTGTGTGAATGCTCTGAAAAGCTAATCATTTGCATATCACAGCATCTTCTTCTTGTCGGTTAAATTTCGAGTCTGTAGCACGTCATCTTCGTAACACAGCAATCTTGGTGGCCTGTGGTGTACAGTTACTTGAAGTGTGAAATTATGACAGAAGTAAGGAGCACGCACGATGTGAAAGCCTTTAAGGGTTTGTGGTAGGAACTAGGTTATGTTCCTTGTGCAGAGGCACACTAACGAGTGCACTTCGTGCATATTAATTTTCAGCCATAATGGGGAGAACCTTATAACTAGAGAGTCAGGCATTGTCCAATGCGCAATGGTGCCTCGTGGAATAGACAGCATCCACGAAGTCTTTGGTCACTGCATTACAGGCGGGATTGGCATCAGTACCATGAAAGAAGAAACGATTATTTTTTAGAAAGATGCGACATAGCAGAGATTTGTAATCGAAATCCACAGCGTGCCACGAAACTGACTGGTAAAGGCGACTCCAGACAGACCTACGGAGAGCACAAATGCACAATGAACTTCACATGTCAATTCACGAGCTACAGAAGACGTTTCTAGAAGGAAGTGAAGAAGTTAGTTATGGTTATACCTTAATTAAATTAAATATTAGTACGTGAAATATATTTGCAGCTGTATAACGGAATGATGTCACTGAAAATTTGTGCTGGACCGGGAATCGAACCCGGACTTCGGCTTAACGCGCAAGGTCGCCTGACTATTAGGCTCTCCAGGCACGGCTCGCGACTTGACTCAGACTTCCATGTGTTATCAGCCACTTGTCTACAGCCTGCACTCGTACATACATTATGTATGTTCTCGTACTTCTGGACAACACAGGCACTGCAATACCTTATTTATCCGCCGGCATCGAGCAAGCGACTTTCAATGAAAATGTCTCCTCTATAAATATATATCAGATGTACGAATGCAGGTTGTGGACACATGGCTGACAATAAATCGAAAATTGGGACTAGCCGCAGAGCGTGTTTGGCTGGCGTAATGGTAAGGTGAGTGCTCACGGTAAGAAGAAAATCCGGATTCAGGTTCAGGTCCGGTACACATTTTCGTTAACACAATTCATATTAGACAGCTTATGGTCGCCTCCATATTCGCAACTGTGAATAAATTAAATGTACTTCTTTACCACTGTAGCCGGTGCATACGCAGTTCCTTTGCATATGCAGGCATTTCCAAAGGAACAGTGGATCATAGTATTGAAAGACACAGTCACTGAAATATCGTAAATATTAATGGTGAAATGGTGCAGGGTGTTCTAGATTCTGGGAGTGAAGTCACAGTGCCTGACAAGTACGTACGTACGTAAGTCATCTGACAAGGAGAAACTATGGCCAGTGTTTGGAATGTAGAGAAGAGAGTGCATGAAGATGTGAGTGGAAAGCGTGTAGAAGTCCAAGAGGAGGTTAGGGTTGAGTACGTATATCAATTACACATGTTCAGTGTCAACATTTTAACTGCTCGAAATCTCACAGTGGAAGCCATTTTAGGACTTTATGCCTTACTACGGTATAAGGCAATTTTGTACTTCTAAAGAAAGGTTTGTTTTGCAAAAGTTGATGACCAAGTAGTTAAGTTAAAATTCAGAGATTTTTCTGGGAAAAAAGATGTAAAGCGATTCGGTGCATTGGGGCCCTTGGTGAACAACAATGACAATCCAGACATGTTAGTTCACGAAGATGTGCTTCAAATAATCGGTAGAGAGATTGAAGGGGTGCCATATTTGGTCTTGGGCAGTAAGAGTAATGTGAACAAACGATGAAGAAATATGAGCAATGGCGACGTAGAATCCAAAGAAGGAAAATGTGTGCCCGAAGTACAATTACTCTTTGTGGCTGCCGAAATTAGGACTCCTGAAACCCATGTGATTGATCGAGATGACGATGACGATTGTGAAGATGATGAAGAGTGGGACGACATTGTCACCAGGGAGTCGGAATCCGAAGGAACTTAATACGTGTGGTGCAACGTTGTGGAAGACAGAGGTCTGACTTTTAATGTATTTAAGACGAGGGAATTTGTAGGTGCGTTGTTTGCGGCACCAGAAGAGGACAAGAGAAGTGATCCCGGGATGTATTCGGATAGTGACGAAATGGAATCAGAGTGGCTCACTATGAGACTAAGTAAAGAAAATCAAACATTGTATTTTCGAACATGAAGACGATGTGTTTCTTATGAAGAAGAGGACAGTGATGATGAAGATAATTCTTGGGGAAATGTATTTGAAAAGCAACCGAGTCGGTAGACATTGCATCTCCCTAGTGCTTCGTTTTTCTTGTACATAGATTTTAATATTACACTGTTTGGGCAAGCCGAACAAGCATCACTGATAGTGCGAAAACAAATGTTGATTCTGTTTCAGCTACTTTAACGAATACAAAAAATAAAATAGCGAGATACTGTAATAAATTCTGGTTGTATGGATCTATTCTAATGATTAAGTTTGCTGTCGGGAACAAAGTACTCGAAAAAATGTAGGTAGCTCTGCAGTAAATTATTTTATATTTATTTTGGTTTCTGGGTGAGAAAAGTGATGCATGACAGCATTATTAAACTTCGTAGTGGCAAGTCGAAAGATAAACAACACATCACGAACATCAAGTAATTCAGAGACTAGGAGCTGTATTGATGTCCAGAGACACAGCAATCTGCCTCCTTGTCCATGATAATAAATGACAAAATCTGTGAAAAATATATGTATTCTTGTCCTTGTTTTAATATTAGTGGCGATTTAACTTTGGTAAAGAATTCTGTCATATTTAGGTTTAATCTGTAGATGCAGAATGGTCGAAAGAGAAGTATTATGTTAACCGTTGATCGAGAATACATAAAGTGAATGTGTTTTATGGGTGCTGTACTGATGTTACTGTTAATAATATGACATGTGAGGGATACTGACAATGTTTTCGATACCACATTTGTTGAATCATGAAAGGAAGGGATTAGTGAAGCCAGTTGCGACTAATGCACAGTGCCTGTGGCGAGGCAGACTTATATTAATGTTATAATGCGAAATTGAAGCTGTGAGGTCTATTGCCGCAGTGGCGAAATGATGATTCGTTTGGATATATGACTGATCACGTTGTTGACGGGAAGGGAATCCACCTGGGGAACCAACCCTATTCCGCAGTAAATGAAGGGGGAAGGATGTTCCAAAAACTATTTTTGTACGCGAAGAATGAGGACTAGTAACAAACAAATACCGCCTTGAGCATTACGCGGACAGACGAAAGTAAATTACAGGACCAAAGTATTGCGAAATAAGCTCACCCCCAGGTAATAATGTGGTAAGGGTAAAATGTTCGTTGGGTAATATAATACGTATGAAAGAGCTTTGCAAAGCAATTGAGCATAGAGTTTTGTCGACAGTGCTTTTGTGTTATTCTGGTATCTTGCAGTAGACAGGTGATACGTAACAACCGACTGCATTAATGATTCATTAATATCAGATATTTTTTATTAAGAGGGGAAGAGAGTTTTTGATGCTCCGACCAGAATCTGGATGACAAGCTGAGTCTCTGAAATCTAAAGAGGGGGTTTAAATCTTCTTGTAAATTGTGGCATCCATATATATGTTTTTGCTTGCGTGTTATTTAGTAGTGTCATGGCCAACGCAGACGATAAGAATCTTGAAGAGGTAGTAGTGAGACGCCTGTACCAGAATTATGGGTATCTTATGTCACGCACCTCCTGCATGTTGTAAATACTAGCATGATAGCAATAACTAATCGCAGATTTTGAGACCTGTATCTACCTACAAATTTTCACCTGACTTTCCACTGATTTCGATAAATTATAAATATTACTACAGGATTAAACTACTGCTACTCACAGAGGTCCAGTGTAGGATGTAATTGTCGTATGGCAGCGAAACTTGGTAGATATTCTAATGTGTTAAAGCGAAACCGATTTACTGTAGAAAACAAATCGCTTCAAATTTTGGACGCCAGGTGCAAACCTGGCGCTTTCAATGCGAGAAAGACGTATAGAAATGTTTTCATATATACTGGATTAGGAATGGGACAACTGTAGAAAGAGCAGTACAAGTTGGAAAGACATAATGTTGATTTTATTAAACTGCAGTTCATAAAATTTATTCAGTATCAACACCGGAGACGTCAACTAGACGCTGTAGAGTGCCAGCTTTGCACCTGGTGGCCGAAATTGAAACTAATTTCTTTCCATCGTAAATGTGTTACACTTTAAGGCATCAGCGTATCTACAAAGTTTCGCTTCCATACGATACTTACAGCCCACTCTGAACCTGCGTGAGTAGCTGCACTTTAATTATAACCGTCTGATATTCGGTTTATTTGCGGATTGAATTGAAAACATGATAATCCAACTTTACTGCAAGAAAAGAAGAATGATAAACAATTGATTGATATTAGTAAGGTGTTGTAGAGTGATTACATATTTGGATATTCTGTGTCGTAAAATTTCTGTACGTGAATCGCAGTTTTCGTGAGCCATTCAAGTAAATTTTGTACATTATCTGAAAAAAATTGTGAATAAGTATCATGTTCTTCGTGTAAGGTTTGGAGCTAAGGCGAAGTTAGAATTCCATGATTGCTGTACTTTTTTTTTGTTTTCATTGTAAGGGTAGATTACAACCATTCTCCCACACTTTTTGAGAAAGTATGAGACCAGAATTGGAGATGAAATACCCGTGGAAGTTGTCATTCTGGCGTACCACTGCTGAAGGCAGGCTGAACGTCCCTCTGCATCAGCAGCTGATGGTTAAAGGACGCAGTCACTTGCCTCTTTCTCTGCTGGGTAATGTTTCTGGCATTCCAATGCTCCGCAAGGGTGACTGACGTCTTTCGAATTATTTCGTTTCATTTCCCGTTTTTATTACCTATTGTGAGTTGCAACGGCAATGTTTTACGTTTGCCTGGGCCATCCTTTTCCTATCATTAATCCGTTGTGCTTTAGTTCTTTATCAATACACATGAGCCCATGGGGAGCGATTTGACTATCGGACATACAATACCAATGTAAGCTGCGAATCTTATCACAGATATTTTTTCATCTTGTATTTGTATCTCACTCTTGTACTTTTATCTCCGTTATGCATTCTCAGTTCTGCAACCATTTTCATCCGAACATTTCGTTCTTCGTCTTCCATTCTTATTATTCCCTCTGAAAGGGGTGTTGGCATTTGTTGACAATGAGCTTCCCTTAGAACTTGGATACACAGACGGCAGTCGCGCTTTCTTTGTTTCTCAGACAGCGTGCAATGTCATCTACGACACAGCGGATGCTGGTCGTGGAGACAGTCAGTCCGCATTGGGTAATCCTGAAGTGAGCCACGGCCGAAGAATTGGCATGTGTAACACGTATTGAAAAAAAAAAGAAAGCAGCTCCCAAATGTGCTCCCATGTCCTTAAAATATCAGTTCACAAAATGACCCAAGTCCCTCCACAAGTAGTAACTACGAAAAATAATTAAGAAACAAATAGAGGGAATATCTAGTATAGAAAGAAAAAGAAAAGAAAAGGAAAATTTAACTATAAATTTTAGAAACATGGTAAGGGGAAAAACAGTAGAAACTATTAGTTATTCCAATACGTAAGAAAATCAATATTATAGTCATAGAACTTAGGTCTAGGACACACAAAAGATAGTGCTTATTAAAGTATAAATAGCCATTCGTTGTAATTACGATACTCCAGTCTCTAGTCTGTTCTAGTTCGGAAGTTATTTAGGACTCACAGCTTTAGAGAACAACAATTGGGACTTTATTAAACGAGGATCAAGAATAGATCGTGGCAAGATTGTTTTTGAGGATTATCAATTCAAGATTTTAATTTGGACATTTATCAGATTAGATAAACGGGAAGGTGAATAGTTATCTCTTTGGCGTTAATGTCAATTCGTGTGAATATTTAAACGCTTTACTGAATTGAGAATTTCAACCGGATTCGGACTTTGAATTGTGATAGAGGGAAACTTAAACTGCACACGACTAGTGATCATAGTTCATGACAGTTTGCGGATATTAAATAGAAATAACTTATTTACCGTAAGTGACAGGATATTACCTAACATCTCTGACGCTATCGGGAATCCTACTTAGACATCTAATTAAAGAACTTGTTCGAATGAGATCGTATGAGTTAACCTACACTCCTGGAGACTGAAATAAGAACACCGTAAATTCATTGTCCCAGGAAGGGGAAACTTTATTGACACATTCCTGGGGTCAGATACATCGCATGATGACACTGACAGAACCACAGGCACATAGACACAGGCAACAGAGCATGCACAATGTCGGCACTAGTACAGTGTATGTCCACCTTTCTCAGCAATGCAGGCTGCTATTCTCTCATGGAGACGATCGTAGAGATGCTGGATGTAGTCCTGTGGAACGGCTTGCCATGCCATTTCCACCTGGCGCCTCAGTTGGACCAGCGTTCGTGCTGGACGTGCAGACCGCGTGAGACGACGCTTCATCCAGTCCCAACCATGCTCAATGAGGAACAGATCCGGAGATCTTGCTGGCCAGGGTAGTTGACTTACACCTTCTAGAGCACGTTGGGTGGCACGGGATACATGTGGCCGTGCATTGTCCTGTTGGAACAGCAAGTTCCCTTGCCGGTCTAGGAATGGTAGAACGATGGGTTCGATGACGGTTTGGATGTACCGTGCACTATTCAGTGTCCCCTCGACGATCACCAGAGGTGTACGGCCAGTGTAGGAGATCGCTGCCCACACCATGATGCCGGGTGTTGGCCCTGTGTGCCTCGGTCGTATGCAGTCCTGATTGTGGCGCTCACCTGCACGGCGCCAAACACGCATACGACCATCATTGGCACCAAGGCAGAAGCGACTCTCATCGCTGAAGACGACACGTCTCCATTCGTCCATCCATTCACGCCTGTCGCGACACCACTGGAGGCGGGCTGCACGATGTTGGGCCGTGAGCGGAAGACGGCCTAACGGTGTGCGGGACCGTAGCCCAGCTTCATGGAGACGGTTGCGAATGGTCCTCGTCGATACCCCAGGAGCAACAGTGTCCCTAATTTGCTGGGAAGTGGCGGTGCGGTCCCCTACGGCACTGCGTAGGATCCTACGGTCTTGGCGTGCACTGACGGCGGCGGTGCACAAATGCTGCGCAGCTAGCGCCATTCGACGGCCAACACCGCGGTTCCTGGTGTGTCCGCTGTGCCGTGAGTGTGATCATTGCTTGTACAGCCCTCTCGCAGTGTCCGGAGCAAGTATGGTGGGTCTGACACACCGGTGTCAATGTGTTCTTTTTTCCATTTCCAGGAGTGTAGTTGGAGGCGATTTTACTGAGTATAGATTAAGAAGTCTATGGGTTCGTTGCAAGGGGTACAGAGAAACAGATTGCGAAGTGCTTATGAACAGGTTTCCCGAAAACTGTCTTAGGAATCTGGTTCGAGAGCCCACAAGCAATGGAAATATTTAGAACTTGTAGCCTGCCAGCCTTATCGACGGTGTCAGTATAGAGACTGATCGTGATTTCAAAATAGAAACTGTATTTACTTAAGTTAATAAATCAATCAAGAAGACTAGGAGAGTGGTTTTTTTCAGAAAGAGCATTTAACCAGTTGTTAGCATGCCACTTAGACAATGAAGGGACATCATTTAGTTGCAGTTTGATGGACGTAGGGGAATTATGGACAGAGTTTAGGCGGACTGAAAATCGAGACCTGGAGAAGTATGTGCTGAGTAAGTGAATGAAGATAGCAAAAGGATATTTAAAATTTCGCTTTTAAGAAGTCGTTCAGGCAGGAAGTTCTTACAAACACACTGCCGTTTGACCATCGCACAGACTCTTTGTGGAAGACATGGTAACAGTCATACCTGGCGTAGTAAAGCAACTGAAAACGTTGAAAACAAGTCGCAGTGATAACATGTCAACACAGTGTATCGTTTTGGTGTATCCACAACGCAGGAGTCCGACACTCAAAGCCACAGTACTCACATTTTCAAAAGATGAAAAAGGAACGTCAGTTTCGCAACGGAGACTTCGCCATTCTAACTCGGTGCACAAAGTAGATTTCAGGTAACAGTATAAATACGGGTGATGAAATAAAATAGTAATATAACAGGGTGTTTCAAAAAGGTTCATTCGCATTCACAAGACTGTACCATCTGCATGAATGAAGACAGGAGCTTGCGGTAAATTTTAACTTACACTATGGCTACAAAGTTTTTGCTGTCAAAACAATCATCTTATTCTGTAAGGGGATATATCCTACATGAATACAAATACAGCATTTGATTACTTTTTACAGAATGAAACTATTCATTTACCTTGCACAAATATTCAATGTACCCTCCGACGGACGCACCGCAGACATCGAGACTATATTTGAACTCGTCCCATAGTTCAATAAGCGTTATCTGTTGTTCTTACGGTAGTGGTTGCTCACCCGAAGAACTGGGAGGGGAAGCACATTGACGGAGTCTTTCACAAGCACCCACAAAAGAATTAAATGTCATAACATCTGGTGACTTTGTAGGTCAATGGTGCAACGCGAGATTAGTAGTTTACGTACCATCGATCGCCGTTGATGTAGCTCGTTGTTGAGACATGAAGGTCCCAGTGCGTTGGTTCTCCGTACTGTTGAAATATGAAAAGCGTTCTGCGGCTGTGTTGTAGCCACGTCGAGTCGACGCGAATTCGGTGATAAACGAGTGGGCTAGCGACATTACCATGAATAATTCTCTGTTACACGGTGCTGTTTCTTCAGTGACTAGTTGTTCTCAAGTCTTTACAATGTTTACACTCAAACATCGATTGTAGACAGATTAATTGTTGGTCTGATAAATCGAGGTGTTTAAAATGCAATGGGAGAGGACGTGGATTTATATACAACCTCACCTACATGACTACGCTGTAATTCACGCTTAAGTGCTTGGCAGAGGCGTCATCGCATCACTTTCGGACTTTCGACTCTCGAATAGTGCTTGAAAAAAAAAAAAAAAAAAAAAAAAAAAAAAAAAAAAAAAAAACCGTGAGATCTCCGGTTTCGATTATTTTGTTGTGATGATCACTTTTCCCTGTGTAGGTGGTAGCCAACAAAATATGTCTCAGCCGGAGGAGAAAGTTTGAAATTTCGTGGAAACATCTCAGTGCAACGAGAAAAACCTGTACTTTAATGACTACACACTTTTTGCGTATGTTTCAAGTGGGTCATATGGCTCTGAGCACTATGGGTCTTAACTGCTGAGGTCATCAGTCCGCTAGAACTTATAACTACTTAAACGTAACTAACCTAAGGACATAACACACATCCATGGCCGAGGCAGGATTCGAACCTGCGACCGTAGCGGTCGCGTGGTTCCAGACTGTAGCGCCTACAACCGCTCGGCCACACCGGCCGGCACACTTTTTGCGTATCACATCCGTCACACTTACTCCCTTTTTTCGCTGTAATAAAACATGATCTGTTCTACTTTGAAGTATTTCGACATCTTCCTTCAGTCTATGCATGCAAGCACTCCACATCACGCTGCAGTACTCCAGAACAGACGGAAACCCTAATACAGGCAGTCTCAGTAGTAGAGTTGTTTCATCTTCTACGTGTTCTACCAATAAAACGAAGTTTTCGCTTCACCTTCCTCCCAACATTTCATATTTGAAGGTTCCAACCTACCTTTTTCTTAATTGTACTCCCTAAGTATTTAGTTTAATTGAAAGTCATTAAATTTGTGGGATTTATCGTGTAACCGAAATTTTACGAACTCCTTCAGTGTTCATGCGGATAATCTAACACTTTTGGTTGTTTCGGATCAACTGTCACTTTGTGAATCATACAAATATCTTGTCTAAATCATTTCGCAATTCGTACTGATCTTCTGATGACTTTACTAGAGAGTAAACCACAGCATCATATGCAAACAACCAGAGAGAATTATTCTCACTGTCGCATAAAACTGATTATATTAACTGGAGAGAAATATGCAATACTTGAGGACGAAAGCAGTTTTCGCACTATGTGCGGTTGCCAAGTAAAATAGCTCAGTGAAACTTGGACCGTACATAGAAAGAACTGTTACACTATAGTGCATAAGGTCAGTGAAAGAAATACGCAATGAGACGAACAGAAATGACACTTCTCTTCACAGACAACAAAGAAACCGACGTTATGTAATTTATGGACATCAAAGAGAGCGCGACATCGTTCTTGGGTGTGTTACTAGAGCAGACGGCAATGTATGCTCTGCAAAGTGCTGTTTTGCTGGCCACAAGAGTAGTATGGAGTTCTTGTGGTAGGGCGTTCCATTACTCCAGCAGCACTGGAAGCTCTTGGGTGAGCGTGGACTTGGTGCAATATGTCTACCCATTAACCATCACTTGCTCGATGGGATTTAATTCGGCGGGACGAGCAGGTCAGTCCATCCGCCAAAAGAAGACAAAGTAAATATTCCAGAATTCGAATCGACAACAGCTGCCAACATGAGTAACGTAGAAGTAAATATCCTCAGAGTAGTGAAGCAACTTAAATCACTTAATAAAAGTAAATCTTCTGGTCCAGACACTATACCAATTACGTTCCTTTCGGAGTATGCTGATGCATTAGCTTCGTACTTAACAATCATATACAACCGTTCGCTCGACAAAAGATCCGTATCCAAAGACTGGAAAGTTTCACAGATTACACCAATATTCAAGAAAGGCAGTAGGAGTAATCCACTAAATTACAGGCCCATATCGTTAACGTCGATATGCAGAAGGATTTTGGAAGCACAGAAAGAAATAAGGCGTGAACAATATAATAACTTTTAAATAAACATAGCCAAGACCGTGGGTAAGTGGCTAGACAGCATTATCAAAGGCTAGTGGGGACCCAGTAGGAAAAATAAAAATTCACCTGCAACGAGGAAGCAGTTGGCTGATGCCATACTGTGTGACATACAAGAGACATGGTGGGGAGAATCACGTCACATAAAAGCATTTTTGAGAACTAAATTAACAAAGCTTTCTCGTCTTGCAGCGGGCCACACATATGTGTGGAAAAATAGCGAAGACGTTGACAGCTTTATGTCTGCAAAGTCAGGGCAGTACGGTCCACGTATCGTGGCGACAAATATAAAGCAGTAGTTCATATTCCTGTGGGAATTTTTGCGGGCAGAGCATTGTGCACGTCGCCCCATCCCTTAGCGAGTGTGCAATAGCCATTATTTCGTCTAGGGAAAAATCAGCATTCTACAGAACGCAGAAAAGTTGAGACTGAGTGGTTCAGTCAAGGCCAGAGTAGGGAATTAACGTTTCAGATCCATCATGGAGACAACGCTTCCGCAGTTCCCAATTGGTAATGTACCAATGCGCATTAGGCGACATTAAATTTTGAATCGAGAGTTTGCTCACTCCAACCTGCGTACGCATTGATTATAGAATTTCAGTAGGTTAGTATTCAAATACTAACATACCCTTCATTGAGTAGACGAGAGTTTGATTAGTTTAAAAGATAAAATTTCATTCTCAACCAACTTAGTCCACTGAACAGCTATGACAACATAGTTGTAAATTTCACTGATGAAGATTTAATTCTTTTACTAGTTATAACATTCTCATATATAGAGACACAGATTTAATAATGACATATTCAATGTCTAAATTTTAATTATTTTGTTGAGAGTTGAAAGTAATTGAACTTGCTTGTTATGTATCACTTGAACCTTGAAATCAGTGATGAATTAAATGTAGAATGAAAAAGGGAAAGGTTGTGTTGTCATTTTGGAAAAAAATCCCAAACTCTCATTTATATCAATTTGTGCACTTTTGTTATGTCACAGCAGAATTCCTAATTAACTGGAGATGATCTGCACCTAACATTAGCGGTATTACAGGGCCAAAATTAATAGCTATGTAGAATGTCTGTTTATCACCCTGGGCTTGAGAAGACAGTAATAAACGTTATACACTTACGAACGATCACAAAATAGCCTTACCCACCAGGACGTTACACAAAAATAACTACACATTACAAACCTAGGTTAAGGAAAGCAAACCTACGTGCATAGCACTTGTACAATTAGAGAAAGCTTTTGACAGTGTTGACTGTAACACTCTCTTTCAAATTCTGAAGGTGACACGGGTAAATTACAGGGAACGAAAGGCTATTTTCAATTTGTATAGAAACCAAACGGCAGTTATAAGAGCCAAGGGACATGAAACGGAAGCAGCAGTTGAGAAGAGAGTGAGACGGGGTTGTAGCCTATCCCCGATATTAATCAATCTGTACATTGAACAAGCAGTAAAGTAAACAAAAGAAAAATTTAGAGTAAGAATTAAAATCCATGGCGAAGAAATAAAAGCTAAGAGCTTTGCCAATGACAATGTAATTCTATCGTTGACAGCAAAGGACTTGGAAGAACAGTTGAACAGAACAGACAGTGTCATGAAAGGAGGCTGTAAGATGAAATTCAACAAAAGGAAAACGAGGATAAAGGAATGTAGACGAATTAAATCAGGCAATGCTAAGGGAACTAGATTAGGAATTGTGTCACTTAAAGTCGTAGATGAGTTTTTCTGTGCGGGCAGCAAAATAACTAAGGACTGTCGAAGGAGAGAAGATATAAAATGTAGACTGGCGATGGCAAAGAAAGCGTTTCTGAAGAAGAGAAGGTTGTTAACATAGAGTATAGATTTAAGTGTCAGGAAGTCTTTTCTGAAAGTATTTGTATGGAGTGTATTCATGTATGGATGTGAAATGTGGACGATAAACAGTTTAGAGAAGAAGAGAATAGAAGCTTTTAAAATGTGGTGCTCCAGAAGAAAGCTGAGGATTAGATGGGTAGATCACGTAACTAATGAGGAGGTTGTGAATGGAAATGGAGAGAAGAGAAGTTTGTGGGACAACTTAACTAGAAGGGTTCGATTGGTAGGACACGTTCTGAGGCATCATGGGATCACCAATTTAGTACTGGAGCGAACGTGGAGGGTAGAAATGGTAGAGGGAGGCCACGATATGAATACGCATAGCAGATTCAGAAGGATGTAGGCTGCAGTAGTTAGTCGGAGATGAAGAGGCTTGCACAGAATAGATTAGCGTGGAGAGCTGCATTAAACCAGCCTTTGAACTGAAGACCACAACAACAACAACAACAACAACAACCTTCTGTACTACAATGTAGCATTCCTTTCTATCTATTGTCCAAGTTTCATCTAGCTTTCTTACTTGGCAGTGACACATCACGCGGAAGTTACTTTTGTTTTGCACTCCAGTGCAGGCTAGGAATGACAGAGCTCCTATAACACTTGCGGGGGGCACGCCAGATATCACTTCTGTTTTACACGATGAATTCGCGCACGCCACTACAAAAAGTAAACTTGCTGACGCGATATCACGAATCCAGTCGACAACTGCGACGACACTCGACAGGCACACAGTCTGATTAGAAACCGATGCATAGCAACAGTGTCAAAAATTTTCTGGAAATCTAGAAATGTGGAACGAATTTGAGATAAAGATCGTTTTTTTCCTATGTAATTCATGACGTTCGCACGCAGCATATGTCCCAAAACACTACTATAAAACGGCGTCAGTAATATGGGTTTGTAATTCAGGGAATTGTTTGGAGATAAATATGAAAGTGGGGTGTAGAGATAAGAGCGCTGCAGGAGGTCGCTATTTGCAAGGATGAATGGTAGTATTGTGTGCTGGGTAGGTAGCGGCCAATAATCCTCCATGCCTTCGACGCCATCTCCGCTGTCGAAACAAATGCGAGCGCCGGGCTGTTTCAGCAGCCCTTCAGAGCCGCTACAAGGCCACATGCAGCTGACGCAGCGACACGCAAGATCGTGCTCGTAGTAGCGCCGACAGCTCGCCTCGTCCGACACACAGTTGCTACACGTACCTGCGTGAATGAAAAGATACCCACTAGAGACCTTAACGTTGTCGTCTGCTGCCGAGAGCTTTCATGCATTTAAAGGCGTAGTTAAGAATTAATAAACTCGTCTCAAATAATGACTCGCTCTCTGCCGGAGAAGACAGCTGGGTGTGGTGTGGCCTCTGGTGCTGCGTGTACGAAGCCGCGCTCACGATTTGTTATTCTTTGACCTTAATTTCTCAGGGATGTGTAGATTTTTGGATTATCTTGCACAGGAGACTAAACAATCATTAAATATGCAGTTCAAACGTCCCCTTACAAAAATTTATGAATGACTGTGCTGGTAAACCTGTTACGTCATTTGATTTTCAAACAGCTGAGCAGAACTGAACGTACTCAGACATTTCGCTCTTTACCTATTCTGATCAACACTAAACTGACACACAATGTTTTTAACGCTATGCTATCTGACTTTCAATAATCCCTACAAAAGAATGGCCCTGACTAACAATAATCTATACCTTTCATGAATAACTTACCTCACAAAAATCTTCGTTACTCGAACTACTGCAATACAGCGAGCACCAATACTGCCAGCTAAATAAAAGATTCTAAATACTGAAGGCACTACCTACTGATAGGGATAGTTAGCAAATGAAAGATTTTGATAGAGAATAAACAATGTATTTACCTTAATAATATTCAAACGTCATCATATATAAATTAGTTCATGATATACAGTATTACAAATTTACTTTTTCTGACGAACACACGTCCAGATCGTTCGCTCTCAAAATTCTGCCATCTCTCTCCCCACATCCACCACTGCTGGCGGCTCACCTCCAACTGCGCAACGCTACGCGCTGTTCACATCCAACTGCCCAACACTACAGTAGCAAAGATTCCAACAATGCAAACCAGCCACAGACTTCACACAGCACAGTCAGTGAGTTTCATATAGAACGCTACGTGGCGTTACCAACATAAAAACCTAAACAGCCTACTCACGCAGTATCAATATTTGTGTTAGTGCCATCACTGATATCTCACAAATAGCGTCACTTCTACTTAATGACCAGATTTTTAAAGACTTTTAATTCATTTTTCAAGTTTGAGTATCGTCGGAAACAATGCTGGACAGAAATGTCACAAGAACGCAAGAAGCGGCAATCTGCTGACACGAATCAACTACGCCTACAGTGCTTAGCGTAAATTTGCCAGTTAAATATTAATGAATACTTTCAGTTAATAAAGTCACTACCTGTAAATGTCCACAGAACTGTTTCAGATTAATTATTTCTCCTTTTTAACTAAATCTCTCCTATTAAGACTTGAAAATATTAATCATCTGTCTAGTTATATACACAGGTTTTCGCAGGTTGAAGCTTCGTTGAATAAAATCCTTTTGAACACATTTCCACAGACCAGAACTTTTCCAATACGATAACGGACGTCCGTGCTCCACAGAGCAACACACAAGCACTCAAGGAACAAGAACAGGGAGACGAGAAGCAGAGTGATGATTATTAAAATTCTTTTCCGGGCTATTATGCCGTGGTCTGATGGATTTCGCATTGTAAACCAACGTTTCGTCCCCATCTGCGGAGGACATCTTCAAGGGGGTTCGAGGCTTCTGTTAACTTCCGAAACACACACTGTCTCACTACTGACTGCAGCAAAATTTTGTTTTCGCGTGCTCCCGCGCATAGGCGTGACGTCACATGTTTTGAATACGCGAGCGCAATTGGCCGTTGTCGGTTGCCGCCGTCCGCTGTTGCTATCATCCCATGGCGGAAGACTGGTACACATCTTCTTCAGTACCGGCATCCAGATGTCATTCAATTTCACGCCCTCCTCCTTCCTTTTAAAATTCCTGGGGTGTTTCATAATCTCTATAGCCTCTCTGTAAAGCCTTTCATGATATCCGCTTGTGGCTGATAATCATGACAGTTCCGGCCGTGAAAGTTTACATTTTACAACGAGAAGCAGAGTGTTATATTGCTACTTATAAGAAACGAAAAACAAAAAATGTCACATGTTTAGCATCTCTAGCCTTTGGGTTCTTAGGAATCTAACTATTCCATCATTAATAATAAACGTCAAATATTTGGTAAAGTATATAAACCTATTATTTTTGTTATTAAAAAAACTCAGATTATGACTTAGGGCGTATAAGTGGTTACATGGCAGTTGTTAAGAGCAGCAGTGTCACGTGCTGTGAGGTACGCGCTCGGCATGTCTTTCTCGTGGATCTCGGAACGTCCGGGGGGGGGGGGGGGGGGGGGCTGACGTACAAGTTGTCAAAATAACAATAAAGGCAAAAAAAAATTGTGGGCACTCGCACTCGACGTTTTCCCCAACAGCACAACGATATGACTAGGAGACCGAAAACACATCAAATTCCCGAATGTCCGCGTTAATGTGGCCTGAGATAAAACAGATAACCGACACACTTGGACAAATCAAAGTACACCTGTTTGTGTCGGAAACTGCTATTTACTAAATACAAGAAACACTCTTGATATCGCGCTTGGAAGATCAGTGCTTTATATATGCGTTAGTGGCCAGTAAGTGGAAATTATTTACAAAACTACGCTTAAAACACACCGTATTTCGTGTCACTTACTTTCAGTTCGCTTTCCGGAAATAATCGCCTATTTTTTTTCTTTTTTTCCCTTTCATTCCTTTTTCCTGGCGGTGGATCTCATTTTAGGGGGACTCAAAAAGCATCAGTATAGCGAAACAAATACTGTATTACATACGCTAAGTACAAATTGAAACATTGAACTGTCTCTTTCTATACAATTTTGTACAAAGATTTAGCAAATTATTTTATAGTTTTGTAAGTAGGTTTACTATAAATAAAGCGCAGTTAAACAGACTGTTCCGCGCGTGGTAGCAGGAGGTTCGATTCCTCCCTCGGGCATGGGCGTGTGTGTTGTCCTTAGCTACAGTTAGTTTAAGTAGTGTGTAAGTCTAAGGACCGATGACCTCAGCAGTTTGGTCCCTTAGAAATTCATGCACATTTGAACATTGGAACAGGCTGTCCAGTGGGCTTTGATACAAGAACTAGACTGGCTAAATGCTCGCCACAGTGATCACATCGCCAGTTAGCCTTCTCTTTCCCTCGTAATTCTTTCTGCGCAAACTTTAGACAAATACACTCCGGGAAATGGAAAAAAGAACACATTGACACCGGTGTGTCAGACCCACCATACTTGTTCCGGACACTGCGAGAGGGCTGTACAAGCAATGATCACACGCACGGCACAGTGGACACACCAGGAACCGCGGTGTTGGCCGTCGAATGGCGCTAGCTGCGCAGCATTTGTGCACCGCCGCCGTCGTGTCAGCCAGTTTGCCGTGGCATACGGAGCTCCATCGCAGTCTTTAACACTGGTAGCATGCCGCGACAGCGTGGACGTGAACCGTATGTGCAGTTGACGGACTTTGAGCGAGGGCGTATAGTGGGCATGCGGGAGGACGGATAGACGTACCGCCGAATTGCTCGACACGTGGGGCGTGAGGTCTCCACAGTACATCGATGTTGTCGCCAGTGGTCGGCGGAAGGTGCACGTGCCCGTCGACCTAGGACCGGACCGCAGCGACGCACGGATGCACGCCAAGACCGTAGGATCCTACGCAGTGCCGTAGGGGACCGCACCGCCACTTCCCAGCAAATTAGGCACACTGTTGCTCCTGGGGTATCGGCGAGGACCATTCGCAACCGTCTCCATGAAGCTGGGCTACACCGTGCAGCCCACCTCCAGTGGTGTCGCGACAGGCGTGAATGGAGGGACGAATGGAGACGTGTCGTCTTCAGCTATGAGAGTCGCTTCTGCCTTGGTGCCAATGATGGTCATATGCGTCTTTGGCGCCGTGCAGGTGAGCGCCACAATCAGGACTGCATACGACCGAGGCACACAGGGCCAACACCCGGCATCATGGTGTGGGGAGCGATCTCCTACACTGGCCGTACACCTCTGGTGATCGTCGAGGGGACACTGAATAGTGCACGGTACATCCAAACCGTCATCGAACCCATCGTTCTACCATTCCTAGACAGGCAAGGGAACTTGCTGTTCCAACAGGACAATGCACGTCCGCATGTATCCCGTGCCACCCAACGTGCTCTAGAAGGTGTAAGTCAACTACCCTGGCCAGCAAGATCTCCGGATCTGTCTCCCATTGAGCATGTTTGGGACTGGATGAAGCGTCGTCTCACGCGGTCTGCACGTCCAGCACGAACGCTGGTCCAACTGAGGCGCCAGGTGGAAATGGCATGGCAAGCCGTTCCACAGGACTACATACAGCATCTCTACGATCGTCTCCATGGGAGAATAGCAGCCTGCATTGCTGCGAAAGGTTGATATACACTGTACTAGTGCCGACATTGTGCATGCTGTGTTGCCTGTGTCTATGTGCCTGTGGTTCTGTCAGTGTCATCATGTGATGTATCTGACCCCAGGAATGTGTCAATAAAGTTTCCCCTTCCTGGGACAATGAATTCACGGTGTTCTTATTTCAATTTCCAGGAGTGTATTTAAGATGATTTTCATGAAAGTAGTTGAAAATTAGTTAAAAGTTTTATAGATCCAACTGGAAAGAAATATACACAAGTGTGTGAGATAAGAAAGAAAAATATTCGATCTTTTTAATAACATCATGTGAAGATGACACTTAGAACGCAAATTGTAACATGTCATGATCTCAAGCAGTATTGTATGATTTGATACGGTAGGCCTCGGGCGAATTTTGAACCCAATTACAAGGGGATCAAAGTGGGCTCTAAAACGTTTACATTTCAGATACATTAATACTAACTAGGGCAATTTGATAATGAAGTCAATAAACATTAATTATCACGCATACGCTATCATCTGGCAAACGACTTGTTTTCTGACCCACGGTCAGAGGAAAGTTTTTGTTTCTATAATTGTATACCTTCCCCCATGGTACTCTCTATACAAATTTCGTACTTGGCCACTCCTGGCGCCCCTGTCAGCTTGCCGCCCCAAGTGGCCTCTTGGTCGTTAGAACGGCACTGATTCCCTTACACTTGTGGTTAGTTCGTGCACCTTCTGCCACTGGAGTCCATTGCTCGTCGTACGTGTTTGCGCTTCCATCCTTAATCACTGTCATATCGATGTTAACAGTAACTGTAACTGTTAACTATTAATCTTAATTCCTAAATAACTCATCACATCGAAATGGAAGCAGAAATAAAACAATTGCATTCAAAGTAACTAATGCTTTGGTGTCCTTATTTGAGTGTAGAGGAGTGGTTTCTCCCTTTTGTCTACTGTATCCACATGTTAACTCAGTTTTTCGAAAGCAACTGATTTTTTAGGCGCCAGCAACACGATCACAAGCGGATTCGGATAAGTATATGGAGGGTGAGTCAGCTGCCACTATCTATGGATTTTATGATACACGCAGTGCCTTCAAAATCCACACACAAGATTTTCATATTCTCTTGCTTGCTATGTGCAAATTATCAGGCCTACAGAAGAAGTGGATAGGATCTTTTTGTAGGAAATTTAATGTAGCTAAATTTTAATGTAGTTAAATTAATCGCGGTTGAAGGTCATATTTATTAGTTTTTCTTCAATAATTTGAAAAATACGGCGTCTATCGAAAATGTATCCCGATACAAAATTTAACTGCATTAAACTGTCTTTGAAAAGGTCCTTTTTATTTTTTTGTGGGACTGATAGTTTGCACGTAAGAAGGTAGAGCCGGCCTAGGTGGCCGAGCGGCTCTAGGCGCTACAGTCTGGAACCACGCGACCGCTACGGTGGCAGGTTCGCATCCTGCCTCGGGCATGGGCGTGTGTGATGTCGTTAGGTTAGTTACATTTAAGTAGTTCTAAGTTCTAGGGGACTGATGACCTAGTGCTCAGAGCCATTTGAATCATTTTTGAACAAGGTAGAGAACATGAAAATCGTGCACATGTATTTGACGATGTTGTAGGTTGCATAGTGGCAGTTTAATCACCTTGTAAACATCACTGTATTAACTTCCACATTAGCTGTGGCGATTACTCTGACAGTCTTTCCTCCTTTCTGTTCCATTAATAATCGAGGATCCCTAGAGGACCAAGCAAGTTCTCTCGCTGTCGCGAGCCAGAGGTTGCTGTGGAATCATAAACACCAATCCCACAGCAGTAATGAAAATTGTTCTGTGAGACTGCGTCTGTAGTCAGTATTCCCCGTAAGGAATGCACCGGATCATCATATCATCAACTGCTGATTGATGAGGAACATTGGTTCGATAGAACGAACCAGCAGTCAGGGTCAGATTTCATCGAAGGAAGATTATTATTCTCTACGGAAGTGTATTTTACTATTTTTTCCGGACCTATCAATCAGTTTTCATCAAGCAACGTGAGGTTGCCCAGAGTCAGACGCCTTATGACCTACAGAGACTATGAAGAGATTTTTTAGTTTATAGAGTTCTTTTGATACAACAACCCCGACGAACAGATGAAGAGAATTTCCACCAAGCTGCACTACTAATAATAGTATTCTCAAGTACAGTCTTTGTATGCCCTTTAAGGAAAGTACACACACACACACACACACTCACACACACACACACACACACACACACACACACACACACACACACACGCTAATATAAATTCAGAATAGCATTCAAATTTTGCCGCCTCAAATAGGACAATGCTTACGAAAACATTGTGGCATTCCAGTCAACCATCTGGCTGAGGACTGCTTTACCTTTTGCTTTCACTCTTTGAAATAAAAACGAAGCCCATTACTGAACTACTCTAAACTGTACGGAGGACCTGCTCCGACAAATAAGAATAGGAACTTTAAAGTGTGCTTTGAGGAGTGAGTGAGAGGAGAAATTACTACATGGGGACATACAGTTCGAGAGACTGTGTGACAGTAGACATGGGATTTGGAAAAGGAATAACTGCCATGCAAGACAAGCCATGGGGACAAGGGGAAGGGTTTTACAGGAAACCTTAAGGAAGGATGTGAGACAGGAAACATGTACGTAACATATTCTGGGATTCACACTTAAATGTTTGTCAGAGGGTTCGTGGTACCACCTTCCGTGATTATTTTCTATCTTTCGACTCTCTAATAGCGCAAGGGAAAAATGAAAGCCTCAATTACTCCACTCGAGTTGTAATTTCTCTTATGATATTATGACGGTCATTTCTCCTTCTTTTGGGTGGATGTCAACAAAATACACATCTATCCTTGACGAATACTCTGACCAAAGTAGAGTTACATTTAATGTGAATAGTTAACATTGCTAGTTTACGGAACAGCACTGCGTGTCTAAAAGTGAAAGGTGATTGGCCCTGCTTAACGTATTCAGTAATTCAGGGACACTTGTTTCCAGCACACTTTTCATTTTTTCTCTTATTCGCTCAATTGCGTTTTTATAACTGTATAACTTTTATTATGAAATAATTCCATACAATCTATTTATGCTTAAAATGGGGATGCAATATGCATAGAATGATTATTTTCGGACGGTAAAACTTGTGATGGAAATTTGAAGAAAGGATCTCCCCGCAACAAATGAGTTTTCGTTTTATTGACTGCCACTACAACTCGTATGTCATATCCGTCACATTCCCTGCTCTGCTTGGCGGTGATATAAAACGAGCTACCTTTCTATCAACTTTTTCAATATCTTCCGCGAACGCTATTTGGTAAGGCTCCCATACCGGGCGGAAATATTCCAGAAGAGGACGAATAAGCGTTTGTTTAGTATATATCGGATCTTCTAAGTGCTCTGCGAATAATAGACAGTCTTTAATCACCTTCCTAGAAAATTTTCTATGTACTGCTTCCAGTTTAAGTTGTTCGTAATAGTATTCTCTTGGCATTTACTTCAGTCGACAACCTTAAAATTTTTTGTCATTTATCGTGCAAAGAAATTCAACGGATTTTTATGTGATCATGTGAATGACCTCATACTTCTCATTATTTAGTGTCAATTGCTACTTTTCACACCATACAATTTTGTCCGAATCATTTTGTACTACGGTTTTATCTTTTGATCTCTTTACTTAACGGTGAACTTCAGTACCATCTGCAAACAATCTAAGATAGTTACTCATATGTCTCGTAATTCTTTGCTGTGTATTAAGAACGATGGAGAGCCTTTATCACTTTCCTGGGAAAACCCAGATATCATTTCTGTATCACTAGATAACTTCCCGACAGTTACTACGACCTATGACCGTTCTGACAGGAAATTACGAACCCACGATGCTCCATAGGCACGCAGTTTAATTAGAAGCCGTTTGTAAGGAATGATGTCAAAAGCCTCTAGTAATACGAGAGTATCGAATGAACTTGACATCTTCTGTCGGTAGCACTCATTACTTCGTGCGAATAAACAGCCATTTGTGTTTCACAAAAACGAAATTTTCTGGTTTGAGTATAAAAACCGTCTTGGTTGCGAAATTATTTAATATCAATGACCTTTTGGGCATCATCAGATTTTTACATGAACTTCCCTTGTTGGGCAACCAAGATGGAGCAACCTCCTTTCGAAACAAGTAATTTTCTGAATCCATTCTAGTTGTGTGTCAATAGATCGACTTCGTCGAGGTAGTTTCGTAATGTTCGAACTCAGTACAATCACATGATCCAATGTCCTACTGCAGATTGATGTCAGTGATATGAGACTATAATTCAGTGGGTTACTTCTATTTCATATTTAATAAACACAGTGGTGATCGCATTTATCCAGTTAATTTTTATGTTTCAGAGGAATGGTCTCGAAGAGCTCATCATCAGATCTACGCCGGCCGAAGTGGCCTTGCGGTTCTAGGCGCTACAGTCTGGAACCGCGTGACCGCTACGGTCGCAGGTTCACATCCTGCCTCGGGCATAGATGTGTGTGATGTCCTTAGGTTAGTTACGTTTAAGTAGTTCTAAGTGCTAGGGGACTGATGACAACAGCAGTTAAGTCCAATAGTGCTGAGAGCCATTTTGAACCATCAAATTGGCTCTGAGCACTATGGGACTTAACATCTGAGGTCATCAGTGCCCTAGAACTTAGAACTACTTAAACCTAACTAACCTAAGGACAGCACACACATCCATGCCCAAGGCAGGATTC
The DNA here is from genome assembly GCF_023897955.1 of Schistocerca gregaria. Lineage (NCBI taxonomy): Eukaryota > Metazoa > Arthropoda > Insecta > Orthoptera > Acrididae > Schistocerca > Schistocerca gregaria. Next base: position 127,910,331 of record NC_064921.1, on the reverse strand, counting down.
GAACCTGCGACCTAGCGGTCGTGTAGTTCCAGACTGTAGCGCCTAGAACCGCTCGGCCACCTCGGCCGGCTTTGAACCATCAGATCTACATTTCTTGATGACACTAGGAATCGTCGGCGTGGAGCAGGTCCGTCCGCGCTGGTGTGGAGAATACTGCTCAGTGTCACCAAGGAATGTAGATCTGATGATGGTCTCTTAGAAGACCGAAACCGGTCACCTAAAAAAATAAAAAGTAACAACGCAAATGCGATAGATTGTTCCAAAAATTTTAACTTACGTTTACGTCCTTATGTATAGGTACGACCTTTACGACTTCCCAGTCTTTAGTAACGACGTTTGGACGTGCAAGCAGTTGCTAGAAATGGTTCTGTTTTAACAGTAAACTCCGAAAATTTGTACCGGAAGACCTGCCTTTATTAAGTGATTTACGCTGTTGTGGTAAACCGAGTGTATCTGTTCCCAAATTACCGCTCCTTGCAGCTGCCCCTTGGTTCGAATTCTGGAATATTTTCTGCGACTTTTTTGGTGTTCAGTAACTCGGCTTTTCTGGCGCTGTGGTCGCTAACGTTACTATTGCTATCACGCAGAGAAGGAATTGTGGATTGCTGGTCGTGTACATTTCATATCACGAAAACCTCTTGGGATTTTATGCCAGAGACAGTGTTTTGTTGTGGCATCTTCTAAAAGCATTTCACACTGAAGTACGCACTAAGTTTTGAAGTGTCTTAAAACCGGTCCCAATCCCGGAGATTTTGCGTTATTTTAAACATGGCGTATTTTTTTTCGTTGCTACTGTAACAATGTCCTGACCTATTTTGTGTTTAATATGGGACTGATCCCCTCTTGTGAAGTTACTTGGTACAAAGCTCTCAACTGCTTTCAACACTATTTCTCTAGATTTATTTCATATGTGGTCGACATTTACATAGTTACGAAGAAATGAAGACTGTCTGTTCGGATGGTTTCTGTGATGTCTAGAAAGTAGGAGATGAGGTACTTGCTGAACTAAAGCTGTGAGTGCGGGTAATGAGTCGTTTTTAGAAGCTCAATCTGCAGAGCATTTGCCTCCGAAAGGCAAAGGTTTCCATATTCGGTCAGGCACGCAGTATTAACCTATCAGTTCCTCGGTCTACCCTCATACTGTGTTTGACCTACACTATTTCAGTCTGTACACCTGTTTGTACTCTCCCAATACTCTTTATTCTAAAACACCACTCTGTCAACACAAGTACGGGAATCACGTCAGATCTAGAATGAGATTTTCACTCTGCAGGGGAGAGTGCGCTGATGTGAATCGTCCTAGCAGATTAAAACTGTGTGCCGGGCTGAGACTCGAGGCAAAGGTCTCGAGTTCGAGTCTCGGTCCGGCACACAGTTTTAATCTGCCAGGAAGTTTCAGATCTGATAGAAGGATTAAATGTCACGGTGGGTTCCGCTGTCTGGGAGGGGAAGGCTGTGGGATTGGCCTTACAGCATAATTAAGGAACGGAATGTATGTAAACTAGGAAAACCTGTTAAGAAAAAAACAAAAAATAATTATATTGCTATGACGCATAATAGCAAAATATTACAAAAACTGAACAATGTTTGAAAAATCAAACATTACAAAAGGTTTTCAAACAATAAATGCTTTCAGTTCTGTCTTCGCCATCAAACTGGACCTAATCGTAACAAGTTCCAGAACTCAGGTACGGATAAGATGAGCCCGCCCGAGTGGCCGAGAGGATCTAGGCGCTACAGTCTGGAACCGTACGACTGCTACGGTCGCAGGTTCGAATCCTGCCTCGGGCATGGATGTGTTTGATATCCTTAGGTTAGTTAGATTTAAGTAGTTCTAAGTTCTAGGGGACTGATGACCTCAGCAGTTAAGTCCCATAGTGCTCAGTGCCATTTGATTTTTGAACGGATAAGACGAAGTGCTACGATTTTGATTAGTGTTACATAGGCCATACAGCACGGACATTTAAAACACATTTCAAAGACCATACATATTTCAAAAATGGTACACGGATAGCTGAAAGTAAGCACACCATGTAAAACTGCACATGAAAGTGCCACATGCAGGAAGCAAGGAAAGACTGCTTCGTGTTCCAGAGGCAATTGAAATATTTAGCAACAAAGAACGCTGTCCAGAACGTATTTTAAACGAACAGTACGATGCTAGTTAGCCGATTGTAACATTTCTGAGGAGCTGATTTAGTGATCTGATGTACTGACATTGTGTGTGAAAATGTGGTGCATTAATATACAGATACAGGAGCGGTTCTGACGCTAACTGCCCCTTATGAAATCAAGGAGACAGAGAGACAGTTTCCGCATGGCCTGTCTACAAGAAGTAAGAGCGCACCTGAAGAATGCAGCCCCTCGTGGCTGGAATAAACGCATCGGCGGTGTAACGTTCTCTCTCTATGCCCTTTTAGCTTGCACTGTATTTCTTAAATTACTATATGATTATCAGTTGTGGAATACTTTTACTATCTTCACTTAAACTTTCAGCGTTATTACTCTCCGGATTGTCTTTGAATTAGGTTCTATTCGATTTATTTAACCGTCGACTGTGCACATCTGTTGTACCCCTAGCAGAAATGCGTCTGTCTCTATATTGTTTCTGTGGCAGCTCATAGAACACTTAGTAGTTTTAATGAGACCATATGTGTTTGTACTGCATGTGACGAATTAATTAGTGCAACGAAATTTTAATGGTATGTTGCCTACCTTCTTTTTTCAGTTTACAATTGAAATATGATCTCTTGAGCAATCTAAACTAGTTACCATTTTATAAATGGTATATTGCAAATTAAGATCGTGTGCTCCACAAACTTCACCATTTCAATTTTTATAGAGTTTTTGTTGGATGAGGGCACTGAGGATATGTGGGCATAGAGACGATGAGACGTGTTTGGTGCAGACGCGGCAGCATGTCAGGATTAGTAGCTAGTGGGGATACGATAGGATTATTTCTGTCGGGTTTGCGGCATGTCAACGATAAACATATTTGCTGAATATGGATAATGAGGGAGCCCGCTTTGTTGAGCTAGTCAAGAGTTTGTGTAAGGGAGGGCAAACTGACGCGGTAAGTCAGGCGGAGTGCATTGCATTCAAGGCCTCGGAGAGACTGATAATAACTGCGTGCATTCGATGCCCAGGCGACTTTGACATGGATGAGAATGACTCAAATCAAGCATTTATACGTGTTGAGAAGAGTGGTTCGGCTGGTTATTAGTTTTAGTGAACGGTGGTCTTTTTTTAATAGTTAGTAGTTGGGGTTCCATGTTAGTTTACTGTAGAGGTACTCGATATTTCAGTATTTTGGTTAACTATATTTGACGAGGCTGTCGACTGTTAGGTGTGGTTATAGATAGTTGATTTTACCAATACGTCACTGTGATAAAATGGTGTTATTAGATAACCAGCTACAATATTATGCGGCTATGTGGTAACCTTTCATGTAGGGTACGCCCCCGGTAACTGAGTGGTCAGCGCGACAGACTGTCAATCCTATGGGCCCGGGTTCGATTCCCGGCTGGGCCGGAGATTCTCTCCGCTCTGGGACTGTGTGTTGTGTTGTCCTAATCATCATCATTTCATCCCCATCGACGCGCAAGTCGCCGAAGAGGCAGCCACCAGGTGAGCGGTCTACCCGACGGGAGGCCCTCGTCATACGCCATTGTTGTTGTTCATGTAGGATACGATCTTTAATGGTTTAGGTGACGAGGTGATCACAAACCTAAATTACCATTAAACTATGAGTATGTGTAGAACAAGAATCCACATTTGGTAAAACTGTGTGTTTCACTTTCAGACCTTTCCAATTAACTGTGTTATTCGACTGTATCACGACAGACAGGAACAGCGCCACACGAACAGTTGAAATAGCATTACGTGCCTGCGTGTTACTCTTTCGCGTGCAGAACTATTGTCTCATTTAACAAATGCGCATGGTCACTGCGTATCATGCAATTACAATGGTCTTCCTGACTAATGCTTCGTTTTTTTTGTGTGTGTTGACTCTGAGTGCCCAAATCACATTATGTTTGTATAGTGTTAATGTTTGAACCGCCAACCTTCCCGCTAATGCCCTGCTTTTCTTATTCTTCTCCTTCTTCTGTGTTAGTTCTTGCTCGGCCTGTTGCAGCTACTTTGGTTCTTCCATCTTTCTGCTGGTCTTCCAATGCATCTTTTACCTTGCGGAATATATTGCCAGAAATGTGTTGATAATCTAGATTCCTCCATTCGCAACAGATGGAATATTCATTTTTGCCTATTTTCTTCAACGTTCCGTTTATATCAAATATTTTCAATTCCTTCCCAATATCTATGTTTCTTTTGCGATATGATTTAGTGTGTCTTGCTATGTTTCTAAGGAATTTCATTTCGTTGACCTGTAATCTTATTTTATCTTTTATTTTTCATTGCCCAAGACTAAGATTCACTCAGGCACAGCAACGTTGGTATCAACCTAACTTTATAATATTTAAGATAAGCTTTTGTTCGTACTTTGTTTTAGCGAGATCTTCTAATAAACATCCAAATTTTGTCTTTTTTATCTAATTCTCTTGTACATTAGTGTGTTCCCAAAAAATGTAAACCTATCTACTCGATCTATGTTTTTGTTTTCTACTATTTTTTGTCCTTATTGGATTTTTCTCAGAGAAATTGATATCGACATGTTATATATCTGACATTTTTCATGTACTTCATAGGCAGCTCTCTGTAGTCCATCTACTGTGTTCCAGATAAAAATTTGATAATCTGCAGACAGCATAGTCATTATATTAACTTGTTGGTTAAAATCTTATGTGTTATTCCGTAGTTTGTCTTCCAGTGCCATACAATTTTGTCACTGCATATGTTAAACAGCAATGGCAAAAGGCTGCAAGCTTGTCGAACTCTTAAGTTAATATCCTTTGTTCTTTTCTACCTGTCCCCAATAATTTGGACTCCTGTATTATTAGATATCTTCGGAATTTCCTGTGTAATATGTATTGGTATGTCTGTTGTAACGTCTCCTACAATGACAATCTGTTTACTTTATCGAAGGCCTCTGCATATTCTATGAAAAAGATATGCGTTTCTTCATTGTATTTTTTTGTGTGTCTCTATAATTTGTTGTAGTGTAAATGTATTGTATGAACAACTTCTTCCTCTTCCAAAACAATTTTATGTTTCTCTGATAGGATGCACTTAATTATGGCCTCCAGTCTTTCGGTTATTATTCTAGCGTGTATCTTATAGACCGAGCTCAGTAACTATATCCCTCTATACTGTTCTGGATTTGGTCAATCAACCTTTTTGAATACTGGTTTGATCTGCGATAACTTCCATTCATCTGGTATTTCCTTCCCTTTCCAGCACAGACTCAGAAATCTAAGTAACTTTATTTCAAATCCCAGTAACGAGTATTTTATCAGTGCGGCTATTTGCTTGATCACTTCCTTCTGACTCTTGGTTTTTTGTACATCTGGGAGGACGCTCTAATTATTAGCATTCAATGTGCTTTGAACGTGACTGTAAGGTTTCGTCATTTAGTACGTTCATCTCATCAGTCAACATTGCCTGTGTTTGTTTTTTATTACATTAATAAATACAACATCGCTTCGTTGTCCTGCGACAAACAGCAGCAACAGGGGAGAGTTCCACACGGCACCTTGCATAGAAGTGTGTGTGAAACAGAGCTATGTCACTGAATTCGTCACTGCTTAATGAATTGCATCAATTTATGTCAATCGAAGAGTGCTAAATCTCTAAGGAAACTATATAGTAAACGTGTTTAACATGCGTTTCAATAGTGGTAAGACGGGAGTGAACACGACACGCCACATCCTAGTCATCTCTGTTCAACTGTCAACCCTCATAACGAGGAATGCAATGTTTCAGACATGATGGTACACAATCTAGGTTTTCGCTACGTGTGTGCGAGTTGGTTCCAATGTTGCTTAAACGAGACAAAAAAATTATCGAATGGAAATTTGTCGAGGCCTGTTGGATCAATACGACGTTGAAGATGAATATGTTATTCTGACTATCAACGCCGGACAAGACACGTAGTGTCACCACTACAAGCCAGAACCCTTAAGATTGTCCATGGAGTGGTGACATGTAATCTCTACGGCGAAGTTCAAGACTCAGCCATCAGAAAGCAAAGTGAGTTCATAGTCTTCTGGTAGAGCCTGAGTGTCGCTCTTTTGGATGTCTCGGAGCCTAAAGCAACGTCGATTCAGGACCTACAATATGATACTGTCTATACTGAAAGGCCGAATTTCCAGAGTTCACCCAGATAAATAGCTAAACAACGACGCCAGGTCTCACAATCGTCTTGCGACGATGGAACTCATTATTGGATTTGTGTATAGACTAGGCTATCACACCCATCGTACAATCCTGATTTAGCACCTTCAGACTTCCATCTCTTTGGACCTATGAAGGACGAACTACTTGACCGATTGCTTCCAGACTCAGTTACTCTGACTACCCTCCAGTGAGTCAGGTTTTAACGAGTGTGCCATGCGAGGTACTGTTCATACACTCCTGGAAATTGAAATAAGAACACCGTGAATTCATTGTCCCAGGAAGGGGAAACTTTATTGACACATTCCTGGGGTCAGATACATCACATGATCACACTGACAGAACCACAGGCACATAGACACAGGCAACAGAGCATGCACAATGTCGGCACTAGTACAGTGTATATCCACCTTTCGCAGCAATGCAGGCTGCTATTCTCCCATGGAGACGATCGTACAGATGCTGGATGTAGTCCTGTGGAACGGCTTGCCATGCCATTTCCACCTGGCGCCTCAGTTGGACCAGCGTTCGTGCTGGACGTGCACACCGCGTGAGACGACGCTTCATCCAGTCCCAAACATGCTCAATGGGGAACAGATCCAGAGATCTTGCTGGCCAGGGTAGTTGACTTACACCTTCCAGAGCACGTTGGATGGCACGGGATACATGCGGACGTGCATTGTCCAGTTGGAACAGCAATTTCCCTTGCCGGTCTAGGAATGGTAGAACGATGGGTTCGATGACGGTTTGGATGTACCGTGCACTATTCAGTGTCCCCTCGACGATCACCAGAGGTGTAAGGCCAGTGTAGGAGATCGCTCCCCACACCGTGATGCCGGGTGTTGGCCCTGTGTGCCTCGGTCGTATGCAGTCCTGATTGTGGCGCTCACCTGCACGGCGCCAAACACGCTTACGACCATCATTGGCACCAAGGCAGAAGCGACTCTCATCGCTGAAGACGACACGTCTCTATTCGTCCCTCCATTCACGCCTGTCGCGACATCACTGGAGGCGGGCTGCACGATGTTGGGGCGTGAGCGGAAGACGGCCTAACGGTGTGCGGGACAGTAGCCCAGCTTCATGGAGACGGTTGCGAATGGTCCTCGCCGATACCCCAGGAGCAACAGTGTCCCTAATTTGCTGGGAAGTGGCGGTGCGGTCCCCTACGGCACTGCATAGGATCCTACGGTCTTGGCGTGCATCCGTGCGTCGCTGCGGTCCGGTCCCAGGTCGACGGGCACGTGCACCTTCCGCCGACCACAGGCGACAACATCGATGTACTGTGGAGACCTTACGCCCCACGTGTTGAGCAATTCGGCGGTACGTCCACCCGGCGTCCCGCATGCCCACTATACGCCCTCGCTCCAAGTCCGTCAACTGCACATACGGTTCAAAGACTGCGATGGAGCTCCGTATGCCACGGCAAACTGGCTGACACTGGCGGCGGGGGTGCACAAATGCTGCGCAGCTAGCGCCATTCGACGGCCAACACCGCGGTTCCTGGTGTGTCCGCTGTGCCGTGCGTGTGATCATTGCTTGTACAGCCCTCTCGCAGTGTCCGGAGCAAGTATGGTGGGTCTGACACACCGGTGTCAATGTGTTCTTTTTTCCATTTCCAGGAGTGTACTTGGAAAACGAACATAGTGAAATGTGTGGCTATGGGGAACAATGACAGTATGTAACTGAAACGTTGATATGTTTAACTGCCTTATTGTGCTTTCTTTACCAGTTGTAGTTTCCATGAAAATAAAAGGGAACATTTGTTTCGGAATTGTTGTTGCAGTTGTGATAGTTCACGCTGAGGCACCAGTAGCGAAACTTTCTAATATGACGGTCATCGGGGCTCAGTTTGAAGCATCAGTCATCATTGCAGGCTATTCTACTCCAGTCAATGAGATTCCAGGCCGAAGACGTCGCTAGAGACGCCCCAGACAGTGGTGGGAGAGTAATCAGACTATCGCCCGCCATACGGATCGACCACCCCGAGTTGTGGTCTGGGCTGCCATTTCTTTTCGTAGCAGGACCTCTTCGGTTGTTATCTGCGGCACCCTTACAACACAGCGTGCGTCGAGCATATTCTACCCCGTTTTGTTGACTTTCATGGCAAGCCATCCTAGGCTTGCATTTAAGCAAGATAAGCTGAAATACTAAACACCTTTATTTAAAGCTGTCTCACAGAGGAAGACCGCACTGCAGTTCCTTCTCTAAATCCTCGCACGACAGCAAAAAGGGCTGACATCGAAATAAGTGTCCAAGGAATAGAAAAACAACTGAAATCACTCAACAGAGGAAAGTCCACTGGACCTTACGGGGTACCAATTCGATTCTACACAGAGTACGCGAAAGAACTTGCCCCCCCCCCCCCCCCTTCTAGCAGCCGTGTACTGCAAGTCTCTAGAGGAACGGAAATTTCCAAATGATTGTAAAAGAGCACAAGTAGTTCCAGTTTTCAAGAAGGGACGTGGAGCAGATGTGCAAAACTATAGGCCCATATCTCTCACATCGATCTGTTGTAGAATTTTAGAACATGTTTTTTACTCGCGTATCATGTCATTTCTGGAAACCCAGAATCTACTCTGTAGGGATCAACATGAATTCCGGAAAAAGCGATCGTGTGAGACCCAACTCGCCTTATTTGTTCATGAGACCCAGAAAATATTAGACACAGGCTCCCAGATAAATGCCATTTTACTTGACTTCCGGAAGACGTTCGATACAGTTCCGCATTGTCTCCTGATAAAAAAAAGTAAGAGCCTACGGAATATCAGACCAACTGTATGGCTGGATTGAAGTGTTTTTAGCAAACAGAACACAGCATGTTGTTCTCAATGGAAAGACGTCTACAGACGTCAATGTAACCTCTGGTGTGCCACAGCGGAGTATTTTGGGACCATTGCTTTTCACTATATATATATATATATATATATATATATATATATATATATATATATATATATATATGCCCTAGTAGATAGTGTCGGAAATTCCATGGGGCTTTTCGCGGATATGCTGTAATATACAGAGAAGGTGCAGCATTAGAAAATTGCAGCGAAATGCAGGAAGATCTGCAGCGGATAGGCACTTGGTGCAGGTAGTGGCAACTGACCCTTAACATAGACAAATGTAATGTATTGCGAATACATAGAAAGAAGGATCCTTTTTTGTGCGATTATATAATAGCGGAACGAACAATGGTAGCAGTTACTTCTGTAAAATATCTGGTAGTATGCGTGCGGAACGATTTGAAGTGGAAAATTAATTGATGGTAAGGCGGGTGCCAGCTTGAGATTCATTGGGAGAGTCCTTAGAAAATGTAGTCCATCAACAAAGGAGTTGACTTACAAAACACTCGTTCGACCTATACTTGAGTGCTGCTCATCAGTGTGGGATCCGTACCAGGTCTGGTTGACAGAGGAGACAGAGAAGATCCAAAGAAGAGCGGCGCGATTCGTCACAGGGTTATTTGGTAAGCGTGATAGTGTTTAGCAAACTCAAGTGGTAGACTCTGCAAGAGAGGCGCTCTGCATCGCGGTGTAGCTTGCTGTCCAGGTTTCGAGAGGGTGCGTTTCTCCATGAGGTATCGAATATATTGCTTCCCCCCACTTCTATCTCCCGAGGAGATCACGAATGTAAAATTAGAGAGATTCGAGCGCGCACGAAGGCTTTCCGGCAGTCGTTCATCCCGCGAACTATACGCGATTCGAACAGGAAAGGGAGGTAATGACAGTGGCACGTAAAGTGCCCTCCGCCACACACCGTTGGGTGGCTTGCAGAGTATAAATGTAGATGTAGTTGTAGATTTACGACACATACGGCGAGAGTCTCTTCTGATTGTTTTCTTGCTTGCCAAATCCTACCTTCGCGAGCATGGTCGCCCGATCTCCCCCAAACGAGAAAATATGGAGCGATATTGTTAGGTCCTTCAACGTGCTTTGGATTTTGACACTCTAACGCGCCAGTTGGGCTTCATTTGGCACCATGTCCCTTAGGAGGACATGCAAAAAATCAGTCAATGCCAAGGTGAATTACTGCTTGCGTAAAGGCCAGAGGTGTGTCAATGGGACCTGATCAATTTCTGAAGCTCTTTCTCTTTAATAAATCCTTCCATTTTTCTGAAATTGTAATTATTTGTCTGTCTGTATATGTACATCATGTCTACCGACATGATAATCCCTTAGTGGTACGTCGTTTTCTTCGTCTTAGAGTATATTTTTTTGAAGCTTCTGTAGCAGGTGGTGTTTCATTCCCTCGTATCGAATTACGTCTAACCCCCACAAAATAGAAGATAGCTAAGGGAAGAATGTTCAATTAAATCGACAAACGGAGCGGTTTCCAGGTTCTGGGAAGCCTTAGTCGCGTTCCTCTGCCAGGAATTTGAATGAGAGACATTCCAGAGTACGCCAGCCGGAGCTGATCCGTGGATTCTTGGCGGAGCTGCCTCTCTGGACGCCCGCAGCAGAACTGTGCACGGTTGTTGGAAATGTGAGCAAGGCTTGTCTAGTCGTGTAGTGCTGCAGGGAACGAGAACACGAGCAGAGATTCGCTTCAGAAGGTCACGGGGCAGACAGACTTCGTTACGTCACCAAGGTTGTGCAAAAAAAAACGGCAAAACTAGTACTGTTGCAGGCTGCTCATACAGTGTTTGACATGTCATACAGAGTTATTTTAAGCATACAGACATATTACAGACAAGGCGCACAGAAGAAGAAACTGTAAACTTCGGCGGAAGTAACATTAGCCATACGAAAAGCACGTTTCGACTGCGCTTTTATTGAGTGCTGTGAACAAAGCAGCCGCATTGGATCGAAGCAGTAAGTCATTGATATAAATATGAAATCGGTAGTATCTCAATGTTATGGTGAGCTTGGGATTCCGCGGCAACAATAAACCACCATATTCCACCTAGGTCTTCATTTTCCCTGTTCCCTTCGTTTCTCACACACTCCTTCCCTTCATTTTCTGCATTGTGTGCTGGATACTCGTGCTAGATACATAGCAGTAAACCTCTTAGCCTTTAAAGAATCGAACTCCCATGTATAAAACAACCGTATCAACAGTTTCTGATGTCTCATTAATTGAGAGCGAGTTCTCAATATTTGACGGCGAAGACTGTAAGCTTTCTACAAAAATTTACCTAAAAATAATAAAACTTCCCTCTCGTGTAACGTGTGCTTTAGATATCGTATTCGACTTCTGAGCAATACTGACTATTGGTTGGCTCTGTGTCGCGCATGTTAACAGCGCAGTGATACAGAACTTAAAATTAGTGAAATAGGGAATTTGAAATAAAGGGAGCTAAGCTAATTAAGTGCAAAACGTAACTAAATGTGTGCTCAGAGAAAACTACTTAACCGAAACTCAGTAGTGAAGTATATTACGAAAGTTGCATGACACGAAGTGCAATTTCTGACTTGAAACGTCTACAAAAATAAAAAAAAATGCTCTACTCAGAAGAGAAATAACTGTTTCAAATTACCTACGCTGCTCACTGCACATTAATCTACTTGCGTGGCACAACATCTGATAATTCTGGCTACTGTCTCATTAAACCAGTAGACGCAGCACCTAAAGAAAAAAATAACTACTCACTACTATTTTGTTTTCATAATTGGCAGGGCACTTAGAAAATGTAACAGACCTACTATTGAGACTGCCTACACTACGCTTGTCCGTCCTCTTTTAGAATGCTGCTGCGCGGTGTGGGATCCTTACCAGATAGGACTGACGGAGTACATCGAAAAAGTTCAAAGAAAGGCAGAACGTTTTGTATTATCGCGAAATCTGATAAAGAGTGTAACATACACGATTTGGGCTGGACATAATTAAAAGAAAGGCGACGGAATCTTCTCACGAAATTCCAATCACCTACTTTCTCCTCCGAATGCGAAAATATTTTGTTGACACCGACCAAATTATTGAGGAACGATCACCACGATAAAATAAGGGAAATCAGAGGTCGTACGGAAATATATAGGTGTTCATTCTATCTGCGCGCTATACGAGATTGGAATAATAGATAATTGTGAAGGTGGTTCGATGAACCATCTGCCAGGCACTTGAATGTTATTTGCAGAGTGTCCATGTAGATGTAGATGTAATCAGAATTAATTTGCTGCTTAGGGTGGCGTAAGGTGCAATGTACACACAACAAAATATCTGACACTCCACTCCTTTTCACATTTGCCAGACTTCAGCAAAAACACACTGTGAGTGTGTTAGCGTCCCTAGAATAAATGGCTGGGGTTAGGAGTGGACCCTTGTTCTATGATAGAGCACATCGGTGTTAAGCTGTACACAATTTGTGTAATTTCAATATTATTGTCAAAGAAGTACACGAATTTACGTAGATTGTGACATGACAATGTCAGGAAAGTTGTCAAGATAAGGCATTCCGTCCTGTTTAGCAGAAATAACAATGAACACAACAATACCAAAAGTAAATAGAAGGTCCTCTACAAGATTTTTCTTACTTATGCACCGGGAGGTTGGCCAATATTACGGCAAATCATCCGATTCCGGTTGTAATTCGGCACTATTTAGGATAACAGTCAAGTCTAGAGAGGATGGTTAGTTTTTGTGACAAGGTGAGCAAAAGATTACTCAAGTTTGCTCGAGTTCACAACGGACATTGTGGTGTCACCGCCAGACACCACACTTGCTAGGTGGTAGCCTTAAAATCGGCCGCGGTCCGTTAGTATACGTCGGACCCACGTGTCGCCACTATCAATGATTGCAGACCGAGCGCCGCCACACGGCAGGTCTAGAGAGACTTCCTAGCACTCCCCCAGTTGTACAGCCAACTTTGCTAGCGATGGTTCACTGACAAATGACGCTCTCATTTGCCGAGACGATAGTTAGCCTAGCCTTCAACTACGTTATTTGCTACGACCTTGCTAGGCGCCATGATCAGTTTCCATTTATATTGTAAATCATGTAATGTCCAGAGCGACGTTCGTCATTAATGGATTAAAGTTAAGTACTCCACCAGCTACGTCCGTTTTTCTCAATTCTAATTCCCTTGTCATGTTCCAGACCTCACGCCAGCCTGCGTGAGCTAAAACGGGTGCCTTTCGGCCTCCTCTAGGAACACGGTTGGCTCTCCTGCCAACCATAACAGATACAACCTGGTGAACCAACACGTTTACGCCTCTGCTAGCGGCATTTACCTTTTAGCTGCTATGTGCTGTTGGCTGCATGGCTGCTCTCGCCCTCTGGAAAACCTATAATAATATAATCAAAATCTTCGCTGATTTTATCAGCTGAAACTGTCCTATGTTTCTCATTAGGCGAGAAAACAGGCCTCATCCCAAGCCTGGAAAATAGGGCGATATACATGAGCATAGATGGAGCAGTGTGTATACTTCAACGCCCTCTCAGTTCTCACAAGAACAATTAAGTATGTGACCTTTTCGTTTCTCCACTGTCGGAGCTCACCGACTCTTCAGCTAATCTCCAGCCGAATGTCAACCAAAGTGAACGCAGTGTTCGCACAAATTTCCACTTTTGGCGTCATACAGAGCGTGATGAGCTCTCTACTACACTTGACGCTGGTTCAGAGGAGAGTTCAAGGAGATTTAGGCCTCGGTCTTTCGTAGCAAACTGTCCCCCACCTGTGTCCTCTTTCGTACTTCACGTCATGGCTTTTTCAAACCAACGGGAGCGTTCCTTTCATCTTACGGAAACTACCTCCGCCAATCGTAAGGGCCCTAACTTTAAACTGCGTTGCAAAATAGCCCCTTTTCCTCAGTCCGAGTTTATTTCAGCCAACCAGACTTTTTGCGCCTGCTTTTGACACCAAAAGCTACACGCGTATACCATGAGCGCTTCACGGGGATTTCACGTGATCAACTACTTTGCTGGTCTGTTTGTATCCATTTGGAAATTCCCCATCGCAGTTTTCTTAAGAATTTCTTCACCGCAAGCAGTGCTGCGCTACTAACTACTTCCCTAGGTGTATCGCCTGGCGTGTTCGTTGTCCTCTCACCGCGGGTCACCAAAGGCTTTTAGGAGCATTCCGATGTACTCGGGCTGTGACGGCGCAATACGCGTCTGTCCCCAAAATGATACATTTCTTCCAGTAGCTTTGTTCACCTTTTGCTCATTAGCATGCAGGATTTGCGTTCAGTGTGTTAATACCATCTAATCGAGCCTCATCTCTTTGCGTTATATTTAGTACATTTTCATAGGCAAATCTGCTCATTATCGCCAAAGTATGTCAGGTGACATCTTCATCTTCTTGTTACGATATATAAAATCTCATGTAAGGTGCGAAATTGACGTTCATTGAAGCTGCCACCTTACAAATACACAAAACTTTACAGAAGATGATGGAGGGAGGTTTTATTGCAATGGAAGTCGTAATTCTAAAATTAAACTCTGGTTATTGTCAAAAAAGGCTGTACAAGATAAGAAGACCCTAACATACGAAATTCTCTCAATACAAAAAGACAAACATTCCAATCAATTGTGTTATTTGTGATTTAGTAAAAACACAGAGATCACATTGACAGTAATAATGAACATCGTAAGTTATCTGAGCGACAAAGATTTCTTTAAATCAACAGTTCTGACAAACAAACATTTCATTCTTGAGCATGCATTAGTTACCTGCAAAAATTCCGCCAAAAAATATTTTTCGTCAATAGAATCAATAACCTGCATTTAGCAGCAAATTTTAGTCTCCATAATGAAGTATTGCAGATAACTTCTCCCAAACTCATAAACATCAAATTATCTTCTCCAGAAACTCAGCTGCTCGCTATATGCCTCAAATAAGAATGCTCCAGCGCTGCACAGCTGACAGGCAAGCAAATGAACCATGGATAAACTTAAACAGAATCAAGGATCTTATTAACTACTCGTACAGCATGCTCATTAATCTTGGTCCCAGTACTGTAAAGGTGAATTATTTACAAAGGAAGAAAACATATGAAAACCTTACAACATGTAAAAGAAAAAAAGTTAACAATAAGTTTGAAGTTATGCGTACAGTTTGTCGGAGTGCTCACATTATGAAACATAGGATGCATATAGGCTCGGAAATTTGCGCTCCCTATGGAGCAAAACCTAGTGATTCATGTATGTCAGTGTGTGCGATGTCATATTTCCTGAACTATTTGTCATACATAATTTCAGTGATATACGTAGATACTGTTTGCACAGTCCACTTCGAATAGAGTTAATACTAAAGAACTGATGAATTAAAACATCATGAATGTTAAAAGTTTTCTTGCGCGCCCTTTTAAGTAAAGACTAGTTTTTCACGCATCTAAATGTCTATACAGCCATCGCTGCTGAATCAGCTGTCTTACAGTGATATAACTTTGCAGATACGTTCAGTGGTATATGTGGACAGTGTTTGCAAACTAAGTTGTGAATGGAATACGGTAGTAAAGTAGTAGTAAATTAAGGCGGCATGCCTGATACTGAAGTTTGAATGCACAAACAGCGAGAAAAAGTTCTGTAAGGTTTTGCAATTATATTTAAAGTTTATTGAAGACAGTAAGTGCCCTTACCCTCTATGATGATGTTCAGAAGTGTGTGAAATCTTATAGGACTTAACTGGTAAGATCATCCGTATCTAAGCTTAAACCCTACTTAACTTAAGTTATTCTAAGGACAAACACACACACCATTGCCCGAGGAAGGACTCGAACCTCCGCCAGGACCAGCCGCACAGTCCATGACTGCAGCGCCTCAGACTGCTCGGCTAACCCTGCGCCGCCCTTATTCTCGAGAACTAAATAAATGCATTATTATATTTGTTGCCTTAATTTACGCTACCTCGAGATAAACAACTGAAATAGTTATCGTATTACAATAAGAATTATATCTCTTAATGACTGGTTCATGACATCATTTTTAATTTATAAATTTTATCAATAATCACACGACATATTGAAAATACTGGTGCCACTGCAAACCATGAGATGGCAACTTGCAGCTGGTACTGGTTTAAAAGGTGATCTCTTTTTTGGGTCACTAGTCTTTTGATTGGTTTGATGTTGCCCGCCCCGAATTTCTTCTATGTGCCAACCTTTTCATCCCTCATTAGCACTTACAACCTACGTCCTCAATTATTTGATGGAAGTATACCAATCTCCACCTTCCACTACAGTTTTTACACTATAAACTTTCTCCAGTACACGGGAACGAATCGTGATGTCTCAACAGTTGCCTCAGCATCCTGTCCGTTCTTCTGGTCATTGTTTTCCATATAATCGTTTCCGTGTTGATTTTACGGAGAATCTCCTCATTCCGTACCTTATCAGTCGACCAAATTTTCAGCATTCGTCTGTAGCACCACATCTCAAATGCTTCGATTCTCTTCTTTTCTGGTTTTCCCACAGTTCGACTACCATACAATTCTGTGTTCCAGATATACATTCTCAGAAATTTATTCTACAAATTAACGTCGATATTTGATATTAGTAGACTTGTCTTGGCCAGAAATGCCTTTGTTTTCCCAGTGCTAGTTTGCCTTTTATGTCCTACTTGCTCCGACCGTTATGGGTTATTTTGCTAACTAGGTAGCGAAATTCTTTAACTTCATCTACTTTCTGATCACTATACCAGAGGTATTCGCTTAATAACTTTCGAACTGCAAGCCTCCTGTGTGGCACGAAATCATTCGGTGACTAGCAGGCAAAGGATGCGCATAATGTGAACTGAAAAAGGCTAGAAAACTACAAGATTATGTAATGTAGCCTAGGGTGCGGGAGTAACTTCGGCAACTTTTCATGGCATACTTTTGTTAGCGTTGTACTATGAAAATCTGACGCTAAGAAAAGAATTTTCGGAGCTTGTTACACAGGCAGAGCCATGGATACTTTTGCCGCCATATTTGAATAGCACAGGAGACCGATACGGCCCCCACTTTCATTTCAAATTATCGTTAGAGTACTTTATAATTGCATGAACCAGTTACGTGGTTTCGTTTTCAACAAGAAGTTTCTGTAAACATTGTGTTGAGGCATCTTATTTTACTCTTAGTCATTTACCTACACGCGGTCTTATCCCATGTACTACGATAACTCCCAATATCTTATTTTACTGAACTGAGAAGTAATTTTGTTCCTCAACAAATGCTATTAACCTCTGTGGAGTTGTATATTATTTAGTGAGCATAAATTTACAAACACTCCACGTAGTTTTCATAAATGAGCAGTTAAAGTTTCATCAAAGCACACTTACTAAGAGTCGACTTAAAGTATTTGCTTGACAGTTTTTTCTTATTGAAATAAAAATAGTGTTTACAGTTTCATGTGGTATGTAGTTAACAGTGTTTCCCATATTGTGTTGTGACTAAAGTGTTCAGTCTTGATCTGTATCTACCGATAGAATAGTTTCGGGTCCCCAAGCTAATAGTTGAGCCAGATTTAAATGTCATATTACACTAACAAAAATCACGAATAAGCATCCGGCTACAAATATTCAAACTATACTAGATGCAGGTTTTGAGTATTCGACTTTCTCTAAATACTGTAGTACGAAGACGTGAATGTTCCTTCAGTATGCAGCTTATAAACAGTACAAAAGATACAAATACTTCATAACTATTTCAGTAGTAGTAATTTCCTATAATTAAACTGACGAAAGAGGGTCTTGTCCAAATCAGTAGTGCTCCACTATCAATAAACATTTACCTATAATTATCATTATATTTCTATTGTAATCTATGGGTAGTAAGACTTATTGAGAGCCATTTGTTGCCTAGATGTATTAGCACTTCTGCTGTGCAGTTCAAGTCAAATCACTGGTACATTATTAAATCGTGCTGTTGTCTTGAATCTTATCAGCAAAAACAGAAGCTCAGTATCAAGTAAAGTCTACACCAATAGTTAACTTTCTTTATGAAGAATGATAGTTAAAGTTTGCCTAATTAGGCTGGCAACCGTTTCCTTTTACGTAATTACTGTTTATTGATTAACAATAGAACCTTGGTTCAATTCCCAGTTGTCTTACTACTGCTTCCTATCAATATAAAGCTTTAGGGAAACAAAATTAATCGGATGTCTTTCCAGGCACGATCACGGTCAGAGAAGTATCCTTTCACAATAGTAACGTTATCCGCATATTATAATTTTAATTGTAGCCGGTTGTGATATACGTGGCTTTTCCCGTAACAGGAATTGCTGTGCTGTCTGCGGAAGAGTGTTATGAGTTGATTTGTTCATATCTTTGAGAGTATGATCTCTTGTGTGGCACGCTGGGTTAGGGAACAAGAGAGAGTTGGGAACTGAGAAGGACAACGTATAAAAGAATATTCACAAAATGATCTTAAAATCACACATACGGTCCACGTGATTCACATCATACTGTTGGCATTAAAACTGTAATAATGTGTAGGACGCATTTTACAAACGTTAGACTGACACAAACTGCACTACATTCATGAAGAAGCAGCGATTAGTATTTAAGAGCAGCTGAACGAATCAGGTAGAAATAACGCAGTGTGTATTCTGCATATGAGGAAATATGGGCTTCTCACACAGAATATGTTTATTTGTAAGAAGATCGCATTTTATCTTGGGTAAGACATGCTCAGCTGTACCCAGTATGGAGTTGCACTTTCCTTAAGCAATTAAGTTAATTCTGTGATGTGACATGCAGATATTCTTTCCTGTTGCTTTTTGTAGTAGGACACATTCGTGTATAGGGCTGGAATGACGATTATGGAAGTCACACTTTCCTATTTTTGTAACGTGTCTTTCTGCAGTGGGTCTGTATGGGCTGCTGGTCGTAGGAGCCGAGATGTGGCGAAGGCGGTTCCATTAGCGCGTTATGAAAGTAGGTAAGGACAGGGCCCCGAAACTGCCAAGTAGCTGAGCTGTTGTGTGGCTGTGGCCGGACGTAATTTCTTCCTGCTCCTTTGGCTGCGCAGTGTTCAAGCGCCGTATGAGAGGATTACTGTCTCGGCGAAATGGAGGCGCCAAGCTGACTCTGTCCTGTTATAAAGTCTGCAGCACATTTATCAGTACCACACGCAAGGTGGACGGAGGCGATCGAACGTCAGGCTGTGAACAGCGCGCCCCTCCGCGCTGCCCAGCATGATGACATCGGTTCATAACGTGGGAAATGCATATAACACCACTATTAAGAGACAATTTTGTTGTCTAAATACGTCTACTGTCGCTGCTGTCCGGGAACAGTCCACTAGGAATGGGAGAATATCGACCACTTAAAACCGATACCGGTATTTTATTTCTGAATAACCGCTATTTTCCGGTATTTGTTGGTCTCGGTTATAACAGGTGGCTTTTTTTAATTTTTTGCGAATAACTGAGTTAAAAGAAACGAAATGACAAATAGCCATAGCATTAGTGTCAAAATTTTTGGTTTATGAGTAAACCCTTTAAAAAAAACAGTAATTTTCATTTGTAAATTTTGCATTGATTTGAAATACCGTGTTACTACAGAACATGGGAAAAGCTATCAGTGCTGTCGTAATAACAAAATAACAATACCGACAGAAGCAAACAACAAACAGATGGCATAAGAACTGCTACAACATTGCTCAGACAACGAGTTTCCCGTTGGGATCTGTCATGGCTGAAGGTACGTGCGTATGTGCAGAGCGCAAATCTTGCACCCATCTGGTCTGCACGGTAGTTTCTTACTCTCATCGCTGGACATTTGTTGCATTATAGAATGGCACCACCTTTAGTGTGGAAATATATTTCCGAAGGGATGTAACAACGTATCAATGTATCACAACACTTAATTTGCTTATTTGACTGAAGATCTGTTTGTTTTTATTTCTTATTTTATTCATTTATTTATTATTTGAGTCATCAGTCTTCTGACTGGTTTGATGCGTCCCGACACGAATCCCTGTCCTGTGACAACCTGCTATTTCTATGAAATAATGAGTGAGGAACGAAATTATGCTAATAGTAATAAACTAAAAACGTAACTATTCAATAAAAATAGAAAGCAGCTCATTTGCTGCCTGTGACAAATAATAAGCCCTTTGTCAGCTTGTAACCCTTGAAAACGAACAAATTGACTCGTAAACAGGCCCATATCACTAACATCGATATACAGCAGGTTTTTCAGACGTGTATTGTGTTCGAACGTAATGAATTACCTCAAAGAGAACGGTCTATTGACACACAGTCAACACGGATTTAGAAAACATCGTTCTTGTGAGACACAACTAGCTGTTTACTCAACGAATTGTTGAGTGCTGTTGACAAGGAAATTCATAACTGATTCCGTATTTCTATATTTGCAAAAGGCTTTTGACACTGCAGCGAGAGAGGACAATTCACTCTCTCATTTATTTTCGTATTCAAGGCTATTCTTTAACCTTGTTATTACATTCTACGAGGGTGATTCAATAATTAAAGAGACAAATTGGACTGGAGAACAAACGGTTTATTTTCACAAAACAATATTTTTTCTACTGTTCAGCATAATCCCCTTGAACATTTATGTACTTGCTCGAACGGGCTACAAGCTTTTTTATTCCGACTGCAAAGAACTCTTTATATTAATGTTTGAACCAATTTACCACATACTTTTTCACGTCCTCGTTGTTCCGGAACTTCTTCCTATGCAATGCCTCCTTCAGTGCACCGTACCTCGCAGTCCATTTTATCGATGTTTTCACGGGCTAGTTGAACAACATGAGGGCATGCCTTGTCTTGCTGGAGAATCACATGTCTCCTCTGAGAGCCACGAAGTCTCTTTCTCATGTCTGGCTTCACCTCGTTTAAAAGCAAATCCTAGTGGAACTGCCTGTTCATTGTACACTACTCTTCGAGATAATCACCAAAAAACTGGACCTTCAGGATCCCAAAATACCATCAACATGACTTTTCCTACTGATTCTTAGGTTCAATAATGGTTCAAATGGTTCTCAGCACTACGGGAGTAAACATCTGAGGTCATCAGTCCCCTAGACTTAGAACTACTTAAAGCTGACTATCCTAAGGACATCACACACATCCATGCCCGAGGCAGAATTCTAACCTGAGACCTTGGCAGCAGTGCGGTTCCGAACTGAAGTGCCTAGAACCGCTGGGTCACAAAGGCCGGCCATGCTTAGGTTTAGAATTTTTTCTTGACAAGTGAGTTGGTGTGCTTCTACTCCGTGCTTTGTCTTTTTTATTCTGGCTCATAATAGTGAACCCAAGTTTCATCACAAGTTAAAATTTTGTTGGTGAAGTGCTCACCTTCTGTTTCGTAACTCCTTTGGGACCCATCTTGCATATGTTTTGCGGTACTTCAGCTTGTTACAGATAATGCTTTGAACTGTGCCAGTTCTAACTTGATCCTTATCAACTCATTTCCACAGTCACACGGCTGTCGGCACGAATAATGTCATCAATTCGACTTTCAAGTGAGGGAGTTGAAACTGCAACTGGTCGGCCAGAACGGTGTTCGTCAGTCACTGAGTAGCGACCATTTTTAAGGGCTCTACGAACTTGTAAAGATTTTCACGGTTCATACAACCTTCACCATAAACTTCAGAAATTCCACAGTATGTAAGTAGGCTGTTTAGGTTTTTTTATTGGTAACACCGCCGCCACGTAGAGCTCTGTATAAAAATCACTGGCTGTGCCGTGTGCAGTCTGTGGCTGGTTTGCATTGTTGTCTGCCATTGTAGTGTCGGGCAGCGGCAGCTCGATGCTAACAGCTCGTAGCGTTGCGCAGTTGGAGGTGAGCCGCCAGCAGTGGTGGACGTGAGGAGAGAGATGGCGGAGTTTTGAAATTTGTAAGAATTGGTGTCATGAACTGCTATATATATTATGACTAGTGAGGTAAATACATTGTTTGTTCTCTATTAAAATCTTTCATTTGCTAACTATGCCTATCAGTAGTTAGTGCCTTCAGTAGTTTGAATCTTTTATTTAGCTGGCAGTAGTGGCGCTCGCTGTATTGCAGTAGCTTGAGTAACGAAGATTTTTGTGAGGTAAGTGATTTGTGAAACGCATAGGTTAATGCTAGTAAGGGCCATTCTTTCGTAGGGATTTTTGGAAGTCAGATTGCGTTGCGCTAAAAATATTATGTGTCAGCATAAGCACAGTCTTGTATAAATTTTTCTAAGGGGACGTTTCAAGTATACATTCACTGGTTCCTCGCCTTCAGCAAGTAAAAAACCAATCACAGAATGTTGTTCAACTAATGTGGACGTTTTAAGCGGACTCGTTATCTTGAAATGTATTTTTGACGTTATAAACAAAACGATGTTGATACATCAGCTGATCAGGATGGAAATGAGATGAGCGTTTGGCGTCATTGGCCGGGAGGCACCTTCGGGGCAGGTCCGGCCGCCGTGGTGCCGGTCGTATTACATTCAACGCCATACTGGACGAACTGCGCGCCGTATGGGGATGAAATGATGATAAAGACAATGCAACTCCCAGTCCCTGAGCGGAGAAAATCCCCGACCCAGCCGGCAATCGAACCCGGGCCCATAGGACGGACTGTCTGTCACTCTGACCATTTCTTTTTAAATCTCATTTTGTTCCCTTTAGTTCGTTGCATCTGCTCGAGGCGGAGGTCGTAAGACACCCGTTTAAGTTCGCCGTTGATCGATGAACTCAGTTTTTTTATTATAGGAGGCAGCTAACCCTCTGACCGAACACGCTGAGCTACCATGCCGGTACTATTCAGCTATCGAGGTGGACATCCCAGTCATGCCAATTTAAAGCAATAAAAGTACCAAACTTGCCCTAGTAACAGTTTTGTCTCTTTAATTATTGAATGACCCTCGTAGATATCGTATTTTGTCAGACGACGGTAGTTATCAACATGGGCAGGCATTGATGGGAGCATGTACACTGTGATGCTTGTGGGATCTTTATGATATGTGGTTTTGGTTTATCTCCTTCGAATAGTATTTTCTGGATTCGGGAACAAGCAAGCTGTTTGCTTAATTAAACAATAAATCTTGCTTTGGACATTTGGGGCTTGGCAGCCACGTGCAGCTGTTACGGAGAGGAACATCTCCAAGCACTTACTGGGGACAGAATACTGGTCCCAAGAATTTCTCACACCGGTGTGCAGACAATGCTTTCGGCTGTAGAGGCGAAAAACTGCCTACCTTGCTGTATCTGTTAGCCTTTCTAGCCACGGCAGGGACAGGAGTGAAGGAGAGGAAGTGGTTCGCCCGGTCAAAGCGTTTCGACAGTGTTGCAAACGCCCGTTGGGTAAAGCACTGTCGTCTATAAAAATCCTTGGACTGGACGATATATAAGGAGTTATGTGGTGGCTTCGTCCCTCTGCCTGCCAAGTTTTTTTGGGAAGCCTCGGGCCTTTGGAAGAATTTTAGGATGGAATCTAGCATTTATGGCTGCTCTGAAATGGTCTACGTTGGGAGACAATAGGCTTCTCTTAGTTTATCTGAGGCCCTTCGTCGGACATGCTGTAACGTTCGCCCCATCAAGATAATAATCACTGTGATATATTGTTCACTTAAGACTTAAACGAAAACTCTCAGAACACGCTGCCTAAAGTGGCTGTGGCAAACAGTCAGGAGTGCTAACTCTTCTCCACTCTGCGCGGAAATTTATGAGTCAGGGATTGGCTGCTTCTGCAGCATAGAAAAGAATATATTACTAACTTTGATTAGGATTGGCCGAAAGGTAGAGTAGATGAGCTAGAGGGGAGATGTGGGGCTTGTGGAGTCTTGTGATTACCACCAAACACGTAAGGGAGCAGTTGAATTGGTGCATTTTTGGAGTTTACGAGATTTGATGGGACTGCGCGAGGGGAGAAATACGGCTGATGATTCAGACTCTGGTCTGCAGAGAAGATTCTGGTCTGGGCTCTTGTTATGAGTGGGTTACACTTGGAACATTCATCCTGAATGTGACTTTGCACCTGGTACTGGTCTTGACTGGGGAGCCTGTGGTGGAGTCTTAGATGTACCAACAGTTTGGACCTCAATCATCTTGGAAAACTCCCTGTGCCGAGAAGAGTCTTGTTCGTATGAGGTCTGCCACCATGATGTTTGACCCCCTTATGAGCACGACTTGTAAAATTTCGTGGCCGCAATAACTGAAACGTCCCCCTTGGAAAATTATATATTACTGTGCTGGTAAACCTCTTACATTATTAGTTTTTCAAACAGCTGAGTAAAACTGAACATACTCAGACATGTCTCCCTTACTTATTCTGATCATCACTAAACTGAAACACAATATTTTTAGCGCAACGCAATCTGACTTTCAATAATACCTTCAAAAGAATGGCCCTGACAACCAATAACCTATGCCTTTCATGAACCACTTATCCCACAAAAATCTTCGTTACTCGAACTACTGCAACACAGAGAGCGCCAATACTGCCAGCTAAATAAAAGTTTCTAACTACTGCAGGCACTAACTACTGATAGGCATAGTTACCAAATGAAAGATTTTGACAGAGAATAAACAATGTATTTACCTTAATTATGTTCAAAAGTCATCATATGTATATCAGTTCATGACAACCAGTCTTACAAATTTCCTTTTTCTGACGGACACACGTCCAGATCGTCCGCTCTCAAAACTCTGTCATCTCTCTCCCCACATCCACCACTGCTGGCGGCTCACTTCCAACTGCACAACGCTACGTGCTGTTCACATCCAACTGCCCAACAGTACAACAGCAAATATTCCAACAATGTAAGCCAGCCACAGACTGCACACAGCACAGTCAGTGATTTTCATACAGAGCGCTACGTGGCGTTACCAACATAAAAAACTAAACAGCCTACTTACATAACGAATTACAGGCGCCGCACATGGCTACTCTGAAGACGCTTGCCCCACGACTGTCACCTCAGGCAGCTCCATGTATCTAGAAAGGGGAATAGTATTGCTGCTCCGGCTTGTTAGGGCAAACAGATTCACAATCTCGCCACTTGCTGGCAGCTGCACCACCGCAGTGTAACTTCGGTGTAGAATGAATCCATCAAAGTCTATTCAGCATTAGACAATTTCAGACTGCGTTATCAATGTTTTGAGCTTTAGTCTTTACCTTAGTCTTAACCAACCAAATACCTCCCAGTGGAGTGCTAATTATTGGGTGCTTCCATTTGTGTTGCCAATAGTTCATGATTTATTTGTCATCTTGTTTAACTTCAGTTGTTTGTCCTATTTTATAATTAATAAACTCTTGCCGTCTTTTACAAAATACTAATCCCATGATGATATATTAGTCAGCCATCAATAATTTACTACAACGGTGACATGGTCACTATTTCATTAATATTTTTGAGCACTCAAGTTTTATTTAAGATTCTGATAAAAGTGATAACCTCCATTGTAGGCTAGCACCAACAACCACTGTCAGAGGGCAGAATCAATTTAGCAGATGCCTGGCCAGGTAGACATGTGGAAGGCTTACAAGACAAAGCGACTGCTATCCGAGTGTAAACCTGCATCCGCCTGTAGTCCTTCAAATCAAACGCGAGACCAGTGAAGTCTTGCAGTACCTCACAAGTGGCTTGTACTCAAACTGCTTGCTTATGGCATATAGTCTCAGTTACGCTGCTGGACTCGTGACTTCTTCTCAGAGAGGTCACAGTTCGTAGTAACTGACGGAAAGTCATTGAGTAAAATGGAAGTGATTTCTGGCGTGTTATAGAACCTAAGCTGCTCCTTATGTATATATACGATTTAGGAGACAATCTGAGCTGCCGTGTTAGGCTGTTTGCAGATGATGCTGGCGGTTGTTGTGTAGTAAAGTCATCAGAAGATCAAAGCGAACGGAAAAATGATTTAGGAAAGATATTTCTGTGGTGCGGAAGTTGGTAATTGACTATAAACGATGAAAAGTGCGAAGGGAATCTGGTAAACTTCGGTTACACGATAAATCAGGAATTACAGTTACAAACAATATAAATTCGAAATAACACACAGAAAATACTGTGGGGAAACAAAACAAAGACTGTGATTTATTGGTAGAACATTCAGAAGATGGAACGGATCTACTAAAGAGACTGCCTACGCTTGTCCGTCCCCTTTTGCAGTACTGCTGCGCGGTGTGGGATCCTTACCAGATAGGATTAACAGAGTACATCGAGAAAGTTCAAAGAAGAGCGGCACATTTTGTATTATCGAAAAGTAGGCGAGAGAACGTCACTGACATGATACGGGATTTGGGGTGTATATCGTTAAAACAAAGGCTTTCTCGTTGCATCGGAATCTTCTCACAAAATTTCAGTCACCAGCTTTCTCCTCAGAATGCGAAAATATTTTTTGGACGCCGACCTACATAGGGAGAAACGATGGTTGTAATAAAAGAAGGGTAATCGGAGCTCGCACGGAAAGACAGAGATGTTTGCTTTTTCCGCTAGCTGTTCGAGAGTGGAATGTTAGAGAATTACTGCGAAGTTGGTTCTGTGAACCCTCTGCCAACACTTCAGTGTTATTTGCAGAGTATCCATGCAGATGTAGATGCAGAGTCAGCCGTAGTGATTTAAATGCAAAACACAGTATTTCAATCTCTTTTTCACCGTTTAGCATTGACCATCCGTAATACCCAAATACAACATGAATTTAGAACAGAGTTTGTAGAAATTAGAATCTGTAGGACAATAATGGTATTTTTCTGATAATATTCAACCACTTAACGCTTTCCGAGAACATCAGTGAACGATGGATGGACTAAGTGTTTTTTTTATTTTGTTTGCCTATTTAATTTAATATTTTGATTCTACGTACCTTGTAACTGACTGAGTCAAAATTTTTCAGTCTTTGTTCGACTGCCGTGTTTATTATAGGAAATAATACAATAAAAAACCGAACAGTTATTTCATCATCATGCAAAGGTGTTAACATTCAGGTTAAACTGGGCTGGAAAAAACCGAAATAACCGAAAAGCGGTTGTTTCGGCGATAATCGGCATCCCTACGATCCATATCGACTCGCACACGAAAATCAGTGTTCTGATTGGTCGGCTTTCGCAAATATTAGAGACAGTCCTGAAACAGAGGCCTTCCATCACTTGCTTAACCTAATAAAAATGATGCAATTGGCTAGAGGAAGAACAAAATTCTGCGTAACGGGGAGGGAAGTTGGTGACGTGGACTCCCATTGGCTGTGGTTGACACGTTCCTTTAGATTGGCATACGAGTAATTTTGGCGGCATCTCGAGTGAAGACGTGGTAGAGAGCGTCTTACCGTTATTCGGGTTAAAGATTCTGGTTACAGTTTCAGGTTCTCGGGGCTTTTCAGGTACCTCGTTATTTGGTGGTCATTGACATTAAAGATTTGAGTTTTGGCTTTCATTCTGCTTCCATCATTCGAGCTAAAGAAGAAAACTCAGTTCAGAGCTTCGGCATTAGAGAGATGCGCGATGGGGCACTGTAGTCCATCATCTGTTGCAGCGCCAATTCACAGCCCAGCTCGTCATAACGAGATTTAAGTTCACACAGCAACGTGGTAGACCTTGTAGATACAAATAAGCAGGGCGTTGTAAGATAGAAAGGAGATTAGCGCTCTTTATGTCAATATACCCCCCATGAACCATGGACCTTGCCGTTGGTGGGGAGGCTTGCGTGCCTCAGTGATACAGATAGCCGTACCGTAGGTTCAATCACAATGGAGGGGTATATGTTGAGAGGCCAGACAAACGTGTGGTTCCTGAAGAGGAGCAGCAGCCTTTTCAATAGTGGCAAGGGCAACAGTCTGGATGATTGACTGATCTGGCCTTGTAACAATAACCAAAACGGCCTTGCTGTGCTGGTACTGCGAACGGCTGAAAGCAAGGGGAAACTACGGCCGTAATCTTTCCCGAGGACATGCAGCTTTACTGTATGATTAAATGATGATGGCATCCTCTTGGATAAAATATTCCGGAGGTAAAATAGTCCCCCATTCGGATCTCCGGGCGGGGGCTACTCAAGAGGATGTCGTTATCAGGAGAAATAAAACTGCCGTTCTACGGATCGGAACGTGGAATGTCAGATCCCTTAATCGGGCAGGTAGGTTAGAAAATTTTAAAATGGAAATGGATAGGTTAAAGTTAGATAAAGTGGGAATTAGTAAAGTTCGGTGGCAGGAGGAACAAGACTTCTGGTCAGGTGACTACAGGGTTATAAACACAAACTCAAATAGGGGTAATGCAGGAGTCGATTTAATAATGAATAGGAATATAGGAATGTGGGTAAGCTACTACAAACTGCATAGTGAACGCATTATTGTGGCCAAGATAGATACGAAGCCCACACCTACTACAGTAGTACAAGATTATATGCCAAATAGCCCTGCAGGTGACAAAGATATTGATGAAATGTATGATCAAATAAAAGAAATTATTCAGATAGTGAAAGGAGACGAAAATTTAATAGTCATAGGTGACTGGAATTCGGTAGCAGGAAAAGGGAGAGAAGGAATCATAGTAGGTGAATATGGACTGGGGCAAAGAAATGAAAGAGGAAGCCGCCTGGTAGAATTTTGCACAGAGCACAACTTAATCATAGCTAACACTTGGTTCAAGAATCATAAAAGAAGACTGTATACATGGAAGAAGGCTGGAGACACTGACAGGTTTCAGATAGATTATATAATGGTAAGACAGAGATTTAGGAACCAGGTTTTAAATTGTAAGACATTTCCAGGGGCAGATGTGGACGCTGACCACAATCTATTGGTTATGACCTGTAGATTAAAACTGAAAAAGCTGCAGAATGGTGGGAATTTAAGGAGATGGGACCTGGATAAACTAAAAGAACCAGAAGTTGTACAGAGTTACAGGGAGAGCATAAGGGAGCAATTGACAGGAATGGGGGAAAGAACTACAGTAGAAAACAATGGGTAGGTTTGAGGGATGAAGTAGTGAAGGCAGCAGAGGGTCAAGTAGGTAAAAAGACGAGGGCTAGTAGAAATCCTTGGGTAACAGAAGAAATATTGAATTTAATTGATGAAAGGAGAAAATATAAAAATGCAGTAAATGAAGCAGGCAAAAAGGAATACAGACGTCTCAAAAATGAGATCGACAGGAAGTGCAAAATGGCTAAGCGGGGATGGCTAGAGGACAAATGTAAGGATGTAGAGGCTTATCTCACTAGTAAGATAGATACTGCCTACAAGAAAATTAAAGAGACCTTTGGAGATAAGAGAACCACTTGTATGAACATCAAGAGCTTAGATGGAAACGCAGTTCTAAGCAAAGAAGGGAAAGCAGAAAGGTGGAAGGAGCATATACAGGGTCTGTACAAGGGCGATGCACTTGAGGACAATATTATGGAAATGGAAGAGGATGTAGATGAAGATGAAATGGGAGATATGATACTGCGTGAAGAGTTTGACAGAGCACTGAAAGACCTGAGTCGAAACAAGGCCCCCGGAGTAGACAACATTCCATTGGAGCTACTGACGGCCTCGGGAGAGCCAGTCCTGACAAAACTCTACCATCTGGTGAGCAAGATGTATGAGACAGGCGAAATACCCTCAGACTTCAAGAAGAATGTAATAGTTCCAATCCCAAAGAAGGCAGGTGTCGACAGATGTGAAAATTACCGAACTATCAGTTTAATAAGTCACAGCTGCAAAATACTAACGCGAATTCTTTACAGACGAATGGAAAAACTAGTAGAATCCGACCTCGGGGAAGATCAATTTGGATTCCGTAGAAATGTTGGAACACGTGAGGCAATACTGACCCTACGACTTATCTTAGATGCTAGATTAAGGAAGGGCAAACCTACGTTTCTAGCATTTGTAAACTTAGAGAAAGCTTTTGACAATGTTGACTGGAATAGTCTGTTTCAAGTTCTGAAGGTGGCAGGGGTAAAATACAGGGAGCGAAAGGCTATTTACAATTTGTACAGAAACCAGATGGCAGTTATAAGAGTCGGGGGACATGAAAGGGAAGCAGTGGTTGGGAATGGAGTAAGACAGGGTTGTAGCCTCTCGCCGATGTTATTCAATCTGTATATTGAGCAAGCAGTGATGGAAACAAAGGAAAATTTCGGAGTAGGTATTAAAATCAATGGAGAAGAAATAAAAACTTTGAGGTTCGCCGATGACATTGTAATTCTGTCGGAGACAGCAAAGGACTTGGAAGAGCAGTTGAACGGAATGGATAGTGTCTTGAAAGGATGATATAAGATGAACATCAACAAAAAGCAAAACTAGGGTAATGGAATGTAGTCTAATTAAGTCGGGTGATGTTGAGGGTATTAGATTAGGAATAAAGGAGTTTTGCTATTTGGGGAGCAAAATAACTGATGATGGTCGAAGTAGAGAGGATATAAAATGTAGACTGGCAATGGCAAGGAAAGTGTTTCTGAAGAAGAGTAATTTGTTAACATCGAGTATAGATTTAAGTGTCAGGAAGTCGTTTCTGAGAGTATTTGTATGGAGTGTAGCCATGTATGGAAGTGAAACATGGACGATAAATACTTTAGACAAGAAAAGAAAAGAAGCTTTCCAAATGTGGTGCTACAGAAGAATGCTGAAGATTAGATGGGTAGATCACTTAACTAATGAGGAAGTATTGAATAGGATTGGGGAGAAGAGAAGTTTGTGGCACAACTTGACCAGAAGAAGGGGTCGGTTGGTAGGACATGTTCTGAGGCATCAAGGGATCACCAATTTGGTATTGGAGGGCAGCGTGGAGGGTAAAAATCGTAGAGGGAGACCAAGAGATGACTACACTACGCAGATTCAGAAGGATGTAGGTTGCAGTGTGTACTGGGAGATGAAGAGGCTTGCACAGGACAGAGTAGCATGGAGAGCTGCATCAAACCAGTCTCAGGACTGAAGACCACAACAACAACAACATGTCAATATAGCAACTATGCTTACGAAAGTTAAGAAATCAGTTACGAAGACTAGGAGAATATTACGCAGAGCAGAGAAGCAGTGTTTAGCATCTCCCTTAGACAGCGAAATGACATCACTTAGTTCGGGTAATATGGACGTAGAGAAATTTTAGGCAAAGTATAAGCAGACTGTAAATCGTGGTCTGGAGAATTATGTGACTAGTAAGTGGATTAAGGCCGGAAAAGACCTACCATGTCTGATACTGCACTCCTTTTCGCATTCGTCACACATCAGCAAAAACACACTGTGAGTGCGTTAGCGTCATTAGAATATATTACAGGGGTTAGGAGTAGACCCTTATTCTATGACAGAGCACATCGCTGTTTAGTTGTAAAAAAATTCTTTAATTTCTGCTGTATTGTTGTGAAATAAGCACACAGGTTAACATAGATTGTGACATGACAATTTCATGACAGTTTTCAAGACAACGTATTATGTTCCGATTCGCAGGAATAACACTGAACACAACAATATCAAATTTAAATACAAGGTTCTCTACAAGGTTGTTCTTACTTCTAGACAGTGAAGCACTGCCTGAGTTGGATAATAAACGATAAACCATCCGATTCCGCTTCTAACTTCGGTTCTACATCTACATCTACATCTACATGACTACTCTGCAATTCACATTTAAGTGCTTGGCAGAGGGTTCATCGAACCACAATCATACTATCTCTTTACCATTCCACTCCCTAACAGCGCGCGGGAAAAACGAACACCTCAACCTTTCTGTTCGAGCTCTGATTTCTCGTATTTTATTTTGATGATCATTCCTACGTATGTAGGTTGGGCTCAGCAAAATATTTTCGCATTCGGAAGAGAAAGTTGGTGTCTGAAATATCGTAAAAAGATCTCGCCGTGACGAAAAGCGTCTTTGCTGTAATGGCTTCCATCCCAATTCGCGTATCATATCTGCCACACTCTCTCCCCTATTACGTGATAATACAAAACGAGCTGCCATTTTTTGCACCCTTTCGATGTCCTCCGTCAATCCCACCTGTAAGGATCCCACACCACGCAGCAATATTTTAACAGAGAACGAACGAGTGTAGTGTAAGCTGTCTCTTTAGTGGACGTGTTGTATCTTCTAAGTGTCCTGCCAATGAAACGCAACCTTTGGCTCGCCTTCCCCACAATATTATCTATGTGGTCTTCCCAACTGAAGTTGATCGTAATTTTAACACCGAGGTACTTAGTTGAATTGACAGCCTTGAGAATTGTACTATTTATCGAGTAATCGAATTCCAACGGATTTCTTTTGGAACTCATGTGGATCACCTCACACTTTTCGTTATTTAGCGTCAAATGCCACCTGCCACGCCATACAGCAATCTTTTCTAAATCGCTTTGCAACTGATACTGGTCTTCGGATGACCTTACTAGACGGTAAATTACAGCATCATCTGCGAACAACCTAAGAGAATTGCTCAGATTGTCACCCAGGTCATTTATATAGATCAGGAACAGCAGAGGTCCCAGAACGCTTCCCTGGGGAACACCTGATATCACTTCTGTTTTACTCGATGATTTTCCGTCTTTTACTATGAACTGCGACCTTCCCGAGAGGAAATCACGAATCCTGTCGCACAACTGAGACGATATCCCATAGGCCCGCAGCTTGATTAGAAGTCGCTTGTGAGGAACGGTGTCAAAAGCTTTCCGGAAATCTAGAAATACGGAATCAACTTGAGATCCCCTGTCGATAGCGGCCATTACTTCATGCGAATAAAGAGCTAGCTGCGTTGCACAAGAGCGATGTTTTCTGAATCCATGCTGATTACGTATCAATAGATCGTTTCCTTCGAGGTGATTCATAATGTTTGAATACAGTATATGCTCCAAAACACTACTGCAAACCGACGTCAATGATATAGGTCTGTAGTTAGATGGATTACTCCTACTACCCTTCTTAAACACTGGTGCGACCTGCGCAATTTTCCAATCTGTAGGTATAGATCTATCGGTGAGCGAGAGGTTGTATATGAGTGCTAAATAGGGAGCTATTGTATCAGCGTAATCTGAAAGGAACCTAATCGGTATACAATCTGGACCTGAAGACTTGCCCGTATCAAGCGATTTGAGTTGCTTCGTAACCCCTAAGGTATCTACTTCTAAGAAACTCATGCGAGCAGCTGTTCGTGTTTCAAATTCTGGAATATTCCATTCGTCTTCCTTGGTGAAGGAATTTCGGAAAACTGCGTTCAATAACTCCGCTTTAGCGGAACAGTCGTCGGTAACAGTACCATCTGCACTGCGTAGCGAAGGTATTGACTGCGTCTTGCCGCTTGTGTACTTTACATACGACGAGAATTTCTTCGGATTTTCTACCA
Organism: Schistocerca gregaria; assembly: GCF_023897955.1. Lineage (NCBI taxonomy): Eukaryota > Metazoa > Arthropoda > Insecta > Orthoptera > Acrididae > Schistocerca > Schistocerca gregaria. The sequence continues at coordinate 127,876,946 of NC_064921.1, read as the reverse complement.
AATTTCGAGACAATGTTTCGTTGTGGAACGTATTAAAGGCATCTCGCATTGAAGTCCGTGCCAAATTTCGCACGTCTGTAAATTTTAGCTCATCTTCGGGATTTCGCGTTCTTCTGAACTTCGCATGCTTTTTCCGTTGCCTCTGCAACAGCGTTCGGACCTGTTTTGTGTACCACGGGGGATCCGTTCCATCTCTTACCAATTTATGAGGTATGAATCTCTCAATTGCTGTTACTACTATATCTTTGAATTTGAGCCACATCTCGTCTACATTTGCATAGTCAGTTCGGAAGGAATGGAGATTGTCTCTTAGGAAGGCTTCTAGTGACACGTTATCTGCTTTTTAAAATAAAATTATTTTGAATTTCTTTCTGGTGGATTTGGAAGAAACGGTATTGAGCCTAGCTACAACGACCTTGTGATCACTAATCCCTGTATCAGTCATGATGCTCTCTATCAGCTCTGGATTGTTTGTGGCTAAGAGGTAAAGTGTGTTTTCGCAACCATTTACAATTCGCGTGGGTTCGTGGACTAACTGCTCGAAATAATTTTCGGAGAAAGCATTTAGGACAATCTCGGAAGATGTTTTCTGCCTACCACCGGTTATGAACAAGTATTTTTGCCAACATATCGAGGGAAGGTTGAAGTTCCCACCAACTACACCGTATTAGTGGGGTATTTATTTGATACGAGACTCAAATTTTCTCTGAACTGTTCCGCAACTATATCATCGGAGTCTGGGGGTCGGTAGAAGGAGCCAATTATTAACTTAGTTCGGCTGTTAAGTATAACCTCCACCCATTCTAATTCGCACGGAGTATCTACTTCTACTTCACTACAAGATAAACCACTACTGACAGACATAAACACTCCACCACCAATTCTGCCTAATCTATCTTTCTATTTAGGATGACAATCAAGTGTACGGATGATGGTTAGTTTTTTGTGACAAGATGAGAAAAAGATTAATCAAGGTTGCTCGAGTTCACAGTAGATGCAGATTGGTGATTCAACAATTTTATGCCTCTGCCAACGGCATTTAGCTTAAGCTGCGACATACTGTTGGCTGCATGGCTGCTCTCGCCCTCTGGAAATCCTACAGTAAGCTAATCAAAATCTTTGCTGAGTTTATCATCTGAAACTTTCCTATGTTTCTCGTTAGTCGAGAAAACATGCATTCCTCCCTAGTCTGGAAAATATGGCGATATACACGTGCATAGATGGAGCAGCGTGTATACTTCAGCACCTTCTCAGCTCCACTATCGGAGCTCAACAACTCTTCAGCTAATTTCTAGCTGAATGTCAGCAAAAGTGAGCACAGTGTTCACACAAAAATTCCTCTTTTGGCGTCGTACTGAGCGTAGTGTGACTTGTTTTACAGTTCACGCTGATTCAAAGGAGAGTCCCAAAAGCTTTCAGTGTTGTGCATTTCGTAGCAAACTGTCCACTACCTGTGTGCTTTCGTGCTTCACGTCACGGCTTTTCCAGACCTTTCCTTTCATCTTGTGGAAACTATCCCCACCAACTGCAAAGGGCCTACCTTTAAACTGCATTGAAAATCATCACTTATACTCCTTCCGAGTTTATTTCAGCCAAACGGACATGTTGTGCCCCCCCCCCCCCGACGCCTAAACGTTACACGTGTACATCACGAGGGCACCAAAGGTCTTTCACGTGGTCAATTGCATCGCTGGCCTGTTTATATCCATCTGGAAATTCTCCAATGCAGTTACCTAAAAAATTTCTCCGTTGCAGGCAGCACTGGGGTGCTACCTGCTCCCGTTGATCTCTCAGCTCGTCTCTCTCGCTGTGGGTCACCAACACCTGTTAGAAGCCTTTCGATGTATGTGGGCCATGACGACGAAACTCGTGTCTGCCCCCAAAATAATGTGTTTCTTCCAGCAACGTTTTTCACCTTTTGCTCACTGACATACAGGATTTGGGTTCAGTGTGTTGATACCGCCGAATGGAGTGTCATCCCTTTTGGCATTACATACTGTACATTTTGATAGGCAAATCTGCTCACTATCGCTGAAGTATGTCAGGTGACATATTCATCTACTTGCTACGACGTATAAAATCTCATGTGAGGTGCAAAATTAACATTTATTCAAGCTGCCACCTTACACATGGTTTAATAACGGCAATGGGAAAATGCTGAGGACGCAGACACTGTTGCACTGTCGGTTCAAAAGAGAACACAGAAATGATGACACGTGAAGGTTGGTAGACATTCGTACGTCTCTGAAAAGATCTATGGGCGAAGCATACAGCTGCTACTAGTACCGTCACGCCTTAGCAAAAGATGTCGCTGACAACCCGCGAAAATTCTGGTCTTATATAAAATCGCTAAGTGGATCTAAGAATTCCATCCAGTCATTGTCGACCAGTCTGATGTGGTAACTGAAGACAGCAATACGGATATTTAATAAATCATTCTCGCAGGCAAATCGTACGAACATACCATCGTTTGTCCATCGAACAGACTCCTATATGGACTATACATTAATAAGCATTCCTGATGTAGAGAACCAGCTGGAAGAAAGAAAACAAATAAGTCACTAGGTCCGGATCGAATCCCAATTTGAATTTTCAAAGAATACTCAGTAGCATTGGCCCCTTACCTAGCTTGCGTTTATCGCGAATGTCTCACGCACCGCAAAGTTCCAAGCACTGAAAAAAAAAATGCACGTAAAAGGACTAATAGAATTACAGACCAATAACATCGGTTTGCTGCAGAATCCTTGAACACATTCTCATTTAGAATATAATAAATTTTCTTGAGATCGCGAATCTCATGTCCACGAATAGGCATGATTTTAGAAAGCATCAGTCGTGCGAAACTTAGCTTGTCCTTTTCTCACATGATATACTGCGACCTATGGATGAAGGGCAGTAGATAGATTCCATAGTTCTAGATATCCAGAAAGCATTTTCCTGAGGCTATACTTGAGAGAAAGGACCTAATATTTTTCTGGAATATGTGAAAAACATTGATTTTTTTCATGTGAAGTGCATAAAATGAAAAGTACAGAGACAATAAGCACGATTTATTACAATTTATGTACGCAATGATTAAAGAAGACAATATATACTCCGTTAATTTTCATTTGTCTGAGAAAAGAGAAGATATTGTACCTTTCCGAATAGTACAGCTACCTAGCAAGACGCACTTTTCCAACGTTCCATATTAAGGGTCTGTAATAAGTTTAATAATTTGTAATTTAACTAAATTGTTTTTAGAATACAAGATGTTATTTGTTACTATTCAAGCCATCTTTTATTTATAGGAGAATCGTGTCCTTTCATGCAGCTAGTAAAAAATCTTACCCTATTGTTGTCCGACATTGCGGTCGATACAACTATTTTTTGGCAACTAAGGATCTTCTAGCCAAAGTATTATTGAGATAACTAATTTAGATTATGCATTTATAAAAATATTAAGGTGACCCCGTCGTTATTTTATTTTATAACGCAAATTTTGGCGTACTGGGCCACAAATATCGAGTATGTTACTTTTCACGTAGGCCCCATTACAGAGAAAGCTATAACTAAATATGCTTCGTGCAACTAAAATTAACAAACCAATGCGCTTCTAATAAATGATGTATTTCGTAAACCACATCAAATACTGACGAATCGATTCCACAGACCGAACGTGAGGAGAGGGGCTAGTGTAATTGGTTAATACAAACCATAAATAAATGCACGGAAGTATGTTTTTTAGCACAAACCTGCGTTTTTTAAATGGAACCTCGTTAGCTTTGTTAGCACAGCTGAACACATAAACAAATACGTAATCAGTGCCGTTTGTTGCATTGTAAAATGTTAATTACATCCGGAGATATTGGAACCTAAAGTTGACGCTTGAGTACCACTCCTCCGCTGTTCAATCGTGTGTATCGGAGAGCACCGAATTACGTAGGGTTCCAAAGGGAACGGTGATGGACCTTAGGTACAGAAGAGACTGGAACAGCACATTACGTCCACATGCTAACACCTTTTTATTGGTCTTTTTCACTGACGCACATGTACATTACCATGAGGGGTGAGGTACACGTACACACGTGGTTTCCGTTTTCAATTACGGAGTGGAATAGAGTGCGTCCCGACATGTCAGGCCCATAGATGTTCAATGTGGTGGCCATCATTTGCTCCACACAATTGCAGTCTCTGGCGTAATGAATGTCGTACACGCCGCAGTACATCTGGTGTAATGTCGCCGCAGGCTGCTACAATACTTTGTTTCATATCCTCTGGGGTTGTAAGCACATCACGGTACAAATTCTCCTTTAACGTACCCCACAGAAAGAAGTCCAGAGGTGTAAGATCAGGAGAACGGGCTGGCCAATTTATGCATCCACGTCCTATGAAACGCCCGTAGAACATCCTGTCAAGGGTCAGCCTAGAGTTAATTGCGGAATATGCAGGTGCACCGTCATGGTGATACCACGTACGTCGATGCGTTTCCAGTGGGACATTTTCGAGCATCGTTGGCAGATCGCGATGTATGTTGCAGCTGTTTGGGTCCCTTCAATGAAGTGAGGACCAAGGAGATGGTCGCCAATGATTCCGCACCATAAATTTACAGTCCACAGTCGCTGTCGCTCTACCTGTCTGATCCAGCGAGGATTGTCCACGGACCAGTAATGCATGTTCTGTACATTCACTGCCCCGTGGTTTGTGAAACCCGCTTCATCGGTAAACAGGTAGAACTGCAACGCATTCTCTGTGTACGCCCACTGACAGAATTGCACTCGATGATTGAAGTCATCACTATGTAATTGCTGATGTAGCGACACATGAAACGGGTGAAAGCGGTGACGATGCAGTACGCGCATGACACTACATTGACTCAGTGCACCGGCTCTCGCAATGTCCCGTGTACTCACGTGTGGGTTCATGGCAACAGCAGCTAACACACCAACTGCACCGGCTTCTCCTGTGACGGACCCGTTTGCGTGCTACGACCATACCTGTTGCATACATTTGGCGGTAGATGTTTTTCAATGTGCGGCACGTTGGATGCACTCTGTCCGGGTACCGTTCTGCATACACGCTGCAGGCTTCAGCTATATTTCGTCGACGCTCGCCATAGATGAGTATCATCTCCGCCTTTTCAGAGTTCGAATACACCATGGTCACAGTTCCTACAACACTACACTATCACAGACGTCTGGTAACACGGTGTATTGCAGTTGGTCTGCGTGCGGAGACGAATGAAGAATAACATTAGCAGCAAGCGCTACATGCGGACACTGCGACAGCTAGACCAAACCACAATAGTGCACTACAGCTACACTCGTAAACACGGTCGTCATCGTAAACATGACCCTGCAGATGCTGCTCGCCGAACGTGGCCCGTGTTTGTTACATCACGCAACTGAACGTCGGAGGTTTCAAGCGTCAACTTTAGGTTACAATATCTCCGGATGTAATTAACATTTTACAATGCAACAAACGGCACTCATTACATATTTGTTTTTGTGTTCAGATGTGCTAACAAAGCTACCGGGGTTCCATTTAAAAAACGCAGGTTTGTGCTAAAAAACACACTTCCGTGCATTTTTTATGGTTTGTATTAAACAATTACACTAGCCTGTCTCCTCACGTTCAGTTTGTAGAATCGGTTCCCCAGTATTTGATGTGGTTTACGAAATACATCCAGCGGTAACGTTAGGTGTCTCACCCTATATATATATATATATATATATATATATATATATATATATATATATATATATATATATATATACGTGTGTGTGAACGTATCTCATATATATAACTACATTACCCCCTTGCAGGCTGTTAACGAATGTACAAACATATGGAATAAGTTCACAGATATGTGAGTTGCTCGGAGATTCCTTAAGTAACAGAACCCAGTACTTTGCCCTCGACAGCGAGTGTTCATCAGAGACAAAATATCATCAGGGAGCTGCAGGAAAGTACGATAGGACCGCTATTATTCCCTGTGTATATATAAAAGATTTGGACAACCGGATCGGGAGCAATTTGCGGTTGTTTACTGATGATGCTGTAGTGTACGGCAAGGTGCTGAAGTTCAGTGACTGTAGCAGGATGCAACGAGACTTAACATAATTTCTAATTGGTTTGATGATTGGTAGTCAGCTCTAAATGTAGAAAAATGTTAGTTAAAGCGGATGAGTAGGACGAACAGACCCCTAATGTTCGGGATGCAGCATTAGTAGTATCCTGCTTAACTCAGTCACGTCGTTTAAATATCTAACGCTGAAAAACGATATAAAATGGAAAGAGGGTATGAGGATTGTGGTAGGGAATGCGAATGGTCGACTTCGTTTTATTGAGAGAACTCTGAGGAAGTGTTGTTCATATGTAAAGGAGACAGCATATAGGACGCTGGCGCGACCTATTCTTGAGTGTCAGGTCGGATTAAAGGATGACATCGAAGTTATTCAGAAGCGGGCTGCTAGATTTGCTGTGATAGGTTCGAACAACATGCAAGTGTTGCAGACAGGAACTCAAATAGGTAACCCTGGAGACAAGGAGAGAGGCACTACTGAGAAAATGCAGGGAACCGGCATTTGAAGCTGATTGCAGAACTGTTCAGTTGCCTGCAGCACACAATTCGGGTAAGGACCACGAAGATAAGATACAAGCAATTAGGGCTCATACGGAGGCATATTGACATTCGTTTTTTCCTCCCTCTATATATATGTGTGGAACAGGAAAGGAAATGGCTAGTACTGGTACGGGGTACATTCGCCGTATGGTGGTTTACGGGTTTCTCAGCAGATTTAGATTTTGAGTTGATACCCTGGCCATGGGTTTGGTGTTTAGTTTTTTTGAATTCTTCTTACCTTAATTTGCTGTAATCCATACAATCATCATGACTGGTGCAACCCCACACTTTCAGTTCAGTGAGGTATTTTACGCGTCTGAATGTCACGAGCTCTCTCTTCTTATCTCGTGTTTTCTACTGAAAATCTCGTGCTTCTACTCCTGTTAACTTTACTATTACAGAGATCGCGTAAACTTTATTTTTTTATTGGTCCTGTGCGCAACAAATAACTTAATTCATCTTCCTGCTGCCACTGCTTGATCTGCTGCATTCCATTATTTAACAAAAACATAAAAAAAAACTATTATTCATGCTGAGGGCAATGTATGTTTTGTATGGCGGCTCCTGCTGCTGCTACGGCTGCTGCTGCTTACTACAACTACATATAATTCAAGAGAAAGGGTTTGGTCAAATCTAAACTCGATAAATGATAACCCAAACAAGTAATTCCTTTCTTCAAAAAATATATTCTGAAAGCGATTCTTTCTCATTAAATTAACAAAACGCTAGAAGCTCTTTGAACAATCGTTTCGCATGTAAAACTGCCTCCAGTGGCAATAAAGCAATATTATAAATTAATCTAACTATTGAGACAGACTGAAATACTTCTCAATTAAATACATAGTGAAACAATTACCTGACAATTACAAAAGAAATCATTGATAAAAATCAATACTTAATCTATTCGCCTAACAATGGTTTCCCTTAAGAATTCCACTCCTATCATTATCAAAATTACCGTCTGCTGCTACGCACATACACAAACCCTTTTCATTATATTATTAAGCGCACTGCAAATTATTAAAAAAAAATATCAACTCAATACCATATCCTGTGTCGCTGCTGGCGAACACGGCGGCTCGGCGACGACTCCTCGCCCAACACACGTGCGCACCACAGCAGGCGGGCTCCTATACTGGCTTCCAAACTGCCACTAGTTAATCCGTGCGCTGCGAGGCGCGACAACAATATCTTAGATTCCAGAGCCTGTGTATGCGGTCTGTAGCCAACCTTTAAATACTAAGAGAGTATTGCCAACTCTCGATACAATCACATGACCGGTGAAACCCCACACTTTCAATTCAGTGAGGTACTTAACGCGTTCATTACCAGAGTAATCTTCCATCCTTCCACGGGAGATCGTTTCCGACCCAGTATTGTAACGGTAACTAACTGCACGGACTCTGACTTCGTCCCTCACCTGTCTCTAGTCCCTGAGATCACTAATGTTGATTTTCGTGCCATGTATTACTTCACATTAAGTCAGAATGTCAATAAATTATGATTTTCACAAATTTCACTTTAATTTCAATAGACCGAATTCCCCTCTTCCACATCCAGTCAGAAATATTATTTGTTGCCTTTCCTGATGTCACAATGTTATTGGCTAGCGAGAAAATGTAGAGAACCTACGGTTGAAGGAGACTACAGATCGATTCTACTGTAGCCAATTATAAATTTAATACAACACCCACTGCTGTGATTCACTTGTCAGGGCCGTTTCCCTGTGCATACCCTTAACCACCGTGGCGTCTTGCACAGCACTTGTTGGAATTGGACAGCAACTGGACCGGAGATACTGTGACTCTGGTCTGTAGTTACACGATATTGCTGTTGGTGTTGGTAAGGATAGCACGGCTGTCGTATGAATGTGGAATCAACATCCTCAGGAGGATCATACTCAATGCCAAGCAGATGTTCAACGTGAAACAGCGTCCCCTTACAACAATTATACATGACTGTGCTTAAACTGGCACACAATATTTTTATCGCAACGCAATCTGACTTTTAATAATCCCTACAAAAGAATGGCCCTGGCTAACATTAAACTATACCTTTCACAAATCACTTACCTCACAAAAATCTTGGTTACTCGAACTACTGCAACACAGCGAGCGCCACTACTGCCAGCTAAATAAAAGATTCAAACTACTGAAGGCACTAACTACTGGTAGGCATAGTTGGCAAATGAAAGATCCCGGAAGACCATCGTTGGCGAGTGTGACGGCAATCTCATAAGAGGTTCCATTCTTCTAACGTTTTGGAGAGGCACAGCGGTGTTAGTCCTGGCGTCATGTTGTACAGAGCCATAGGATTGAGTCCAAGGCACGATCGGCATTGACTACGGGAACACGCTACAGCACTGACGTCCTGCGTCCTTTTGTGTTACCTTGTGAGGTGGCAGGTGGATAGTAGCACGAGAAAAACATGAAATATAGGAATATTCACCGTCCTATACGAGAGCCTCAAAACCATTTTTGTGGTCAGCCAGAAAGACATGGAGAACATGCTGAACGTAGTTTCCAGTCTCCAAGTCCACATTCTTCTTTATATTTCTACTCTCTATTTACTCAACAGGATCAGGAACTATGATTATAAATGAAAGTTTTGAGTTCGAATTGATCGATATATGCGATAAACTTTCACACGCACAACAAAGTAATATTCTTGATAATAATAATAATATTTCGCCGATCAGACATGTCGCCATCGTCAGCGCACCTGACTATGGCGACATGTCTGATCGTCTAAATATTGTGCCCGTTGGACGCTATGGACCGGCAGTACAACCGTGGACTGTTCGAGCAAGAAATACGCCGGGAGAAGTTGAATAATCACATTATTATTATTATTATTATTATGTCTCTATCATAAACAGCAGTATGAGAAAACCAGTGGCGACCTCTACGGTAAGTTTCCAATAAATACTCTTTCGCCCTGACTTCTGATAATCAAAGTTAATTGCTCGCCACAAAAGTGTAAAATATCATGACTTGCCAAATGTTTACATTACGGACGTCACAAAAAGTTACTTCCGCGAAATCTGAGCGAGCCAGAACGTTGTGCATTCCTCGTGAGTTCACTTCCTATCTGTGCCAAAGTCCGCCCCCTGTAGCTGAGTGGTCAGCGTGACAGTCAATCCTAAGGGCCGGGTTCATTCCCGGCTGGTCGGAGATTTTCTCCGCTCAGGGACTGGGTGTTGTGTTGTCCTAGTCATCATCATTTTATCCCCATCGAAGCGCAGGTCGCCGAAGTGGCGTCAAAACGAAAGACCTGCACCAGGAGAACGGTCTACCCGCCGGAGGCCCAAGCCGCACAACATTTCATTTCATTTGTGCCAAAAATATGCGATTACTTGCAGCCTGGCTGTGGCGTCATCCAAGACAGAGCGTTAAGTCGGCGTTTGACTGACGCGGGCCAATTGATAGCTGGGTGCGAAGTGAAGTCGTGTCACTGCCTCTCTGACCGTATTTATATATGGGCGCAGGGGACGGCCGAAGAGAACACCTACCGTCACAGCTCTATCCCTAAGTAGCAGCATCTACATGGCCGCTTTCTCGGACACACATCATTTTGCAACATTGTGGTGTATCAATCTACAGTCTTCGTAATTTTTGTATGAATGGAGTTATGTAGGCCATAATCACAGGAAAAGTTTTAGATCGCCTGCATTTAAACATTGGCGGTTAAAATTTTTAGAACGGTCATGACCTCTGAATTACATCTTTAAGAGACTTTGTACAGATTCTTATTTACATCAAAGTCTTGAAGCTTGTTATATCTTCATTATTTAATAGATGTAATCAAGTGCTCTAGTCAGAACTACCATTAATATAACTAATACTCAATCTACTACAAATAAGATCTTTTTATTCCAAATTTAGTTTTCTATCAATTACTGGAAAACTATTAGAGGTACTTTAATGGGGTCATATAGTTAAGGTTTTCATATCAAACTGACGCTTAATACCAATTTTCGCTTTCTAAAATATTTAGCGCATTCAATTTTTCGTAAAAACATGGATTTTGACCAAAATATTGTTCCGATCAAGTTGAAATTTGTCACAGTTAATTTTGACATTCATTTGCATACTCTGACCGTATTTTGGCTTTATGGGTTTACTATTATTTAAAACGATGTATTTAGGAAAACATATCTATCGTATCACTCTGAGATTTAACAATTTGAACATTAATATACTGAAACATACGTTGATAATGTTTGGAAAAGCTATTTTACTTTTTAATTTCACTCTTAGATTATGGCACAACACTTTGTATGCGCGTTATGATGACATGGCGCTAGTAGCGAACTGGGGTTAAGTCCAGGCACACTCGCTCGTCTCTGTATCTCTTAAATGATACACCGCTTGTTTCGCCACAACCCCCCATGAGAGAGTATCGTCGTGCCATTTTTCAATAGGACAATGCTCGTTACAGATGTCTCCTGTCTCTATGAACTGTTTGCGTAATGCTGAAGTTGTCCTGTGGCCGGAGAAATACCCAAACCAGTATCCAATAGAACATCGCTAGGACCAGTTCGGACAAGACCTTCGTCCGGACGCCAGTATCGAGGATATCAAGAATCAGTTGCGACAGTGGTGGGCCAGCTTGTTTCAGGTTCAAATGCCTCTGAGAACTATGGTATTTAACTTCTGAGATCATCAGTCCCCTAGAACGTAGAACTACTTAAACCTAACTAACCTAAGGACATTACACACATCCATGCTCGAGGCAGGATTCGAACCTGTGACCGTAGCGGTCGCGCGGCTCCAGACTGTAGCGCCTAGAACCGCTCGGCCACCCCGGCCGGCAGGTTGTTTCAGGAGAGGATAAAAATTCTTTGTGACACTTTCCAACCTTAGTGCGTACTTTCAGGCCAGAAGCGGTGCCAGTCACACTGGTCAGTTGGCTTATAATGCCAAGTCCTTTGTAAATTTGACTGTATTTTGTAACCACTGAAGTAACATCACATACCCTCTGATCCACTGCTGTTTCAATTCGTTGCCGCCTCCCCTTAGGGCGCTCCAGTTTTTTGGTCAAGCCGCGTATAAAGAACTCTGAGGTTTGTCGTACGAACATCCCGCTCCTCAAAATACGGCACCCTAGTTACGAGGTAATCACCTCGTACCTCAAAGAAATAGAAGTTGGAAAACTTTTTGCCCCGATATCACACATTATGGTAGTCGTAGAGTGTTATCTCGCAGACCTTCTAGAGTCGTTCTTAATTACTGAAATCAGCTTGGTTAATTTGGGGGGAGAGGATCAAACAGTGAGGTCATCGGTCCCATCGGATTAGGGAAGGATGGGGAAGCAAGTGGGACGTGCCCTTTCAAAGTAACTATTTCGGCATTTACCTGAAGCGACTTAGGGAAATCACGGAAAACCTCAATCAGGAGGTGTCATCTTCCCGAATAGTTGAAATCAAGTCATCGGGAAAAGGCGGGGCAGAATAAATTGTTGTTGTTGTGGTCTTCAGTCCTGAGACTGGTTTGATGCAGCTCTCCACGCTAATCTATCCTGCGCAAGATTCCTCATCTCCCAGTACCTACTGTAACATACATCATTCTGAATCTGCTTGGTGTATTCATCTCTTGGTCTCCCTCTACGATTTTTACCCTCCACGCTGCCCTCCAATACTAAATTGGAGATCTCTTGATGCCTCAGAACATGTCCTACCAACCGATCCCTTCTTACAGTCAAGTTGTACCATAAGCTCCTCTTCTCCCCAATTCTATTCAATATCTCCTCATTAGTTATGTGATCTACCCATCTAATCTTCAGCATTCTTAATACACTATTGGCCACTAAAATTGCTACACCAAGAAGAAATGCAGATGAAACGGGTAATCATTGGACACATATGTTATACTAGAACTGACAAGTGATTACGTTTTCGCGCAATTTGGGTGCATAGATCCTGAGAAATCAGTAGCCAGAACAACCACCTCTGGCCGTAATAACGGCTTTGATACGCCTGGGCATTGAGTCAAACAGAGCTTGGATGGCGTGTACAGGTATAGCTTCCCATGCAGTTTCAATACGATACGACAGTTCATCAAGAGTAGTGACTAGCGTATTATGACGAGCCAGTTGCTGGGCCACCATTGGCCAGACGTTTTCAATTGGTGAGAGATCTGGAGAACGTACTGGCCAGGGCAGCGTTCGCACATTTTCTGTATCCACAAAGGCCCGTACAGGACCTGCAACACACGGTCGTGCATTATCCTGCTGAAATGTAGGGTTTCGCAGGGATCGAATGAAGGGTAGAGCCACGAGTCGTAAAACATCTGAAATATAACGCGCACTGTTCAAAGTGCCGTCAAAGCGAACAAGAGGTGACCGAGACGTGTAACCAATGGCACCCCATACCATCACGCCGGGTGATAATCCAATATGGCTATAACGAATACACGCTTCCAATGTGCGTTCACCGCGATGTCGCCAGACACGGATGCGAACACCATGATGCTGTAGACAGTACCTGGATTCAACCGAAAACATGACGTTTTGCCATTCGTGCAGCCAGGTTCGTCGTTGAGTATACTATCTTAGGCGCTCCTGTCTGTGATGCTGCGTCAAGGGTAACCGCAGCCATGGTCTCCGAGATGATAGTCCATGCTGCTTCAAACGTCGTCGAACTGTTCGTGCAGATGGTTGTTGTCTTGCAAAACGTCCACATTTGTTGACTCAGGGATCGAGACGTGGCTGCACGATCCGTTACAGTCATGCCGATAAGATGCCTGTCATCTCGACTGCTAGTGATACGAGGCCGTTGCGATCCAGCACGGCGTTCCATGTTACCCTCTTGAATCCACCGATTCCATGTTCTGCTAACAGTCATTGGATCTCGACCACCGTTAACAGCAATGTCACGATATGATAAACCGCAATCGCGATAGGCTACACTCCGACCTTTATCAAACTCGGAAACGTGGTGGTATGCATTTCTCCTCCTTACACGAGGCATCACAACAAGTTTTCACCAGGCAACGAAGGTCAACTGCTGTTTGTGAATAAGAAATCGGTTGGAAACTTTCCTCACGTCAGCACGTTGTAGGTGTCGCCACCGGCGCCAAAGTTGTGTGAATGCTCTGAAAAGCTCATCATTTGCATATCACATCATCTTCTTCCTGTCGGTTAACTTTCGCGTCTGTAGCACGTCATCTTCGTGGTGTAGCAATTTTAATGGCCAGTAGAGTAGCTCTATTAAAGCCACATAAAACCATAGAAATAACTAAGAGATTCTAAGCACAAAGATGTTCACTACACAGGCAGAGAAAATTTAGTCTTCCTCTCATAGCAGTTTCTTGAATCTTACTTATGGGTTGTATCTTTCCTCAAAACCTCGTAACATGACACAACAACACGACTGATAACATAACTGACTTATTTGTCAGACACCTCATGTCCATTAAGCGTCAAAGATATAGTGTTTTATTTCTAACTGCACTGCCATTATCACGTGACATCTTATATTCTGCTCGTGTACGGGGATGTGACGCATTTACAATAAGTGAAGCGATTGTGTCGCTTACTCAGTAAAAATTCTCTTAACACAGTGCAGAGCTTCAGAGCACATTAATTTAAATTTAAAGAAAGGCAGCAGTCAGTGGCAAAAACCCGTAATTTATGGTAGATCTAGGTGGTGATCCATTGATGCACCGAAGATGACTTTATTGTAGTCGAAATCTAAGGCTGCAGTAATTTCCGGACTTTTGCGACTGACTTCTGTCCTCCTTTAAATTTGAGTATTCAACGGTCGCTGTGCACACGCGCTTGCAATGGATTCCAGTACAGTTACTCATTAATTCCTCAGCTCGTTGTTTCGAGCCTCGCCAGCGCGAAAAGGTGGCCAGAACGCTGAGAACTGAGGAAAGAGGCAAACTGAACTTCGTTGCAGTGCTCCCGGAAAGAGAATACTGGTTTCATTCAAGGAAAGACAAACACAATTACGGGAAACTCAAACACGAATCTGTGCCAGGCCAGGATCTCCGAGTCCGCACTTACATAGTATGATGGATTACAAAGTCCTCTACTTGGAATCAGTTGTCTACTCAGAAAAATTTGCCTGCTAAAATCAGTCCTGATCGACAGTCTTCATCGAGAAAACACGGACATGACAATTCATTTTCTGTCTTCACATGTTCTCCTTCCCCGCGTTTAGTCTTATTTGTCTCTCTCTCTCATACACATAGGGTGTTTTAGATGAGGTGTTTTTCTATGTAGCCTAGGAAACAATAACTGAAACGAATATTTATTTAGAAAACTAAACATAAGAAACGCCAGCCACTCTTACTGCAGGTTTTAAAAATTATTTTTCAGAGTGTTACAACAAAGAATTTTAATTTTTTAGATAGAAGACTATTTTTAAGTTTCGGTACCTCATACGTTAAAAATGTAAGCCTTATAAGAGTAGGATCACCTTGTTGCCCTCTGCCAGTCTGTGTCTCTGTCCGACAGTGAAGAACCATTTTTCTCAGGAACGAGTTCGCATATAAAGTGGGACTTTGTGATGCACAAGGTCTGTGATCACTTGGCCGTGACAAATATTACGGCCATTTACGTAACATAACTATTTCGATACTCGCAAACTCGACTCACTCACCAAAGCCTTCCCGTTGATCTAGAGTCATGAAATCTGGCAAGAAGCAAGATTTTACAGTACTACCAAGGGGAAAAAATCCGAAAATGGCTGATTTGTAATTATATCGAACGAGAAAATTTTTTTTAATATTTTTTTTATCACATGTTATCTGTCTGCCTGCTACAACCCTTTCTTCTCAGTATCGGGTAAACCTATGAGGTTGAAAAAAAATGGCTCCGAGCACTATGGGACTTAACTTCTGAGGTCATCAGTCCCCTAGACTTAGAGCTACCTAAATGTAACTAACCTAAGTACACATAGCCATGCCCGAGGCAGGATTCGAGCCTGCGACCGTAGCAGCAGTGCGGTTCCGGACTGAAGCGCCTAAACCTCTCGGCCACAACGGCCGGCCTATAAGGTTGACATTTATCTCACATACTTACGTGTATGGTCCTTTATCGTGTAAAGTTTAAGCTTCTAAGTTATGGAATCAAAAGATACTGCCATTTATGCCATATATTTTGATATTCCCAGACTCCCTCACTCAGACTTATAGGGTACTTCCTGTTGACCTAGAATCATGAAATTTGCAGGACGAAAGGTTTCACTCCACAAATAAGAGAAAAAAATCAGAAAATTGTTAATCTGTAATCACACCACTCGAGAACTGTATTCTTTTCTCATCTCATCCGACTGTCGGTCTGTCCGTCTGTTAATAACTTTTTTTTCTCAAGAATGGGTAGACGTATAAAGTTGAAATTTAAGTCACATACCACAGCTTACGGTTCGTTGGTACTGTAAAATAATCAAGCTTCTACGTCAATGCTAGGTCTTGTATGTCAATTTATGTCACGTATTTTGATATTTTTTAAGTATCGATTTCGACAACAGGCAAAAATCGTCGAAATTTTCCATTTCCGTGATGGATGAACTGTCTGCATACACAGTTAAGTTCATACGGAACCCTCGGCGCGGGAGTCCTGGTCGTACTTACCGGATTTTGTCTAACATGTGGCTAATGCATTAGAACCAACCGTGTACAAATCAGTTTAAATCATATTTCTACGGATTTCAGATAGGGAACTAGAAACGTTCGAATTGTTAGGTACGGTTACAACAAGTTGTATGTATTTAACTGTCTTCAGAGGGATGTTCTGATGGCGGATTGTTCATTTATGTGAGGTGCTCAAACGAGTGTCTATTTTCCAGAATGCACAACTCAGTTCTCCCTCTATATGACCGGTGAATGAGACGTAAATTTTCTGCTGTCACGGAGCAGTAAGATCCCTAGATGTGCTGTGTGAAGTCGTCAAAACTTGCGTATTAGGTGACATACAGCCGATTCCTTTGGTACTCCAAGAAAAAATAAATCTACGTGTTGAATCGGGCGACCGTGAGGGCCATTCCTAAGGACCTGAGTTTCATAAAAATATTCCAGGGAATTCTGTTCGTCAGTTCTTGTACAATAAGTGCAGACTGAGCCGGGTGACCATATTGCACCTTTTTCTTGTCATCAGTCGTATGACTGGTTTGATGCGATCCGCCACGAATTCCTCCTGTATCAACCCCTTCATCTCAGGGTAGTAGCAGTTGTAACCTACGTCCTCAAATACTTTCTGGATGCATTCCAATGTCTGTCTTCCTGTAGAGTTTTCACTCTCTACTGCTCCCTGTAGTACCATGGAAGACATTCCCCGATATCCTATCATCCTGTCCATCTTCTCCTCAGTATTTTCCATATATTCCTTTCCTCTCCGATTCTGCGCAGAGCCTTCTCATTCCTTACCTGGTTAACCAAATTTTCAGCATTCGTCTATAGCACCATACTTGAAATGCTTCGATTCTCTTCTGTTCCGATTTTCCCACAGTCCATATTTCACTACCGTATAATGCTGTGCTCCAAACGTACACTCTCGGAAATTTCTTCCTCAAATTAAGATATTTGTTTGATATTAGTAAACTTCTCTTGGCCAGGAGCGCTCTTTTCGTTGTGCTAGTCTACTTTTTTCTCCTCCTTGCTCCGTCCAACACGAGTTATTTTTCTGCCTAAGTAGCAAAATTCCTTAACTTCATCTACTTCGTCATCACCAGTTTTAATGCCAAGTTTTTTGATGTTATCTTTTGTGCTACTTCTCATTACTTTCGTATCTTTCCATCTACAGTCAATCCATATTCCGTACTCATTAAGCTGTTCATTCTATTCAGTAGATCCTGCAATTTTTCTTCACTTTCACTGAGGATAGCAATGTCATCAGCTAGTCTTATTATTGATATCCTTTCATTCTGAATCCTAACCCCTTTCTTGAATCTTTCTTTAATTTCTGTGATTGCTTCTTCGATGTATAGGTTGAGCAATAGAGAGGAGAGCCTACAACCCTGGCTAACACCCTTTTTAATTCTAGCACTTCTTCCTTGGTCTTCCACTCTTATTGTTCCCTCTTAGCTCTAGTACATATAGTATATTACTCGTCTTTCCTTATAGCTTATGGTGTCAGAAATTTTGTTGCATAAGCTGCGATAATTCTAGTGCTTTTCGGCTTTTGCAGTGTTAGGAATTGTGTGGATGCTGTGTTTCCGAAAGTCTAATGGTGTATCACCAGTCACATACGTTCTATAACGAACCTGAATGATCGATCTGGTACCAGTTCCCGCAATGATTTTAGATATTCCGATGCAATGTTAGCTACCCCTTCTGCCTTATTTGATCTCAACCTTTAAGTTTTGATTCTAATACTGTATCCCCTATTTCTTCCCTATCGAACCCAGTTTCTTCTTCTAACACGTCATGAGATAAGTCTTCCCCGTCATAAAGGCTCTCAATGTCCTCCTTCCACATTTTAGGTCTCTTCTCTAGATTTAACGGCGGAATTCCAATTGCACCTTTTGCGTTACCGTACTTGCTTTGAATTTCACCGAAGGTTGTTTTGACTTTTCTGCATGCTGAGTCTGTCCTTCCGACAATCGTTTCTTTTTTCGATTTTTCCGTATGTTCCTACAGCCATTCCGCCTTAGCTTGGCTGCACTTCGTAATTAGTTCATTAAGTGACTTCTATTTCTTTATTCCTGAATTTCCCTGAACATTTTTGTACTTTCCTCTTTCGTCGATCAATTAAATTATTTCTTTTGTTGCTGACGGTTACTTGACAGCTACTTCACTGTACCTATGGTTTTCCTTCCAGCTTCTGGGACTGCCCTTTTTAAAGATGTTCTCGAAGGACATCACCTTTACGCCAGTGACGGTTATAAGTTTTTATTGCACACTATTGCAGTTTCGGCTTTAGGCCATTATCAAGTGATATTACTGGTTTAAGCCATGTCAACTTAATGTAAGCTGTCACATTACGTTGACATGGCTTAAAGCGGTAATATCACTTGATAATAGCCTAAGGTCGTAATTGCAATAGTGTGTAATAAAAACTTATAACAGTCACTGGGGTAAAGATTATGTCCTTCTGAAAGTTTTTTATAACTGTGAAACCCAGCTACAACAAGTGCATTTAAAGACGTTCGTTCCTCTTCAACAGAACTGCCTACTTAGGTATTCATTTTCGCAGTATCTACAGCCTCATACCGCCTCTAATGTCAGCCACTGTTGGAACACGTGCCAGCACGTCCTTGAATATTATTAATCTGGCACTGAAGGAAGCATTACATCAGAGACTTAGAGGTCTCGACAGATAGCATTAACGGCGTAAACGCATGCAGCTGAAAGTACACAATACCAGAAGCAAAAAGGGCTCATTAAACATAGAATAGTCACCAGCCACTACTAACACGGTTCAGTACAAAAACCGCAAGCCGGTCTGTGGTGTTTCCTTTGTTTTCATTTTCGAGGTGGAATGGATACGATGGCACAGCACACAGGGCGTCACTCATGTCACTTGTTTGCGGAGCGTTAGTTGTGTTGTACAAATGTTGACGGTAACATGGAATTTTACTGTAACGAATATGTTCATATGCATTTCATGTATGGTAGGGCTAACGGCAATATATGGACGCTACACGTTTATACCAGGAAGTATACCATGCCCTCCATGCCCTTAGGAGCCCCGAGAGTCAAACGATTGCAGGTGTGCATAAACGCCTCTGAGAAAATGGGAGCTTCACACATTCTGCGGGAGAAGGTAGGCCTGCACGAACTGCTCCTGTGCTTTAAGATGTGGCGTTGGTAGCAGTTGAACACTAGCTAGGAATTTCGACAGGTAATTCCTGGAATTCAGAAGTGTTTGGAAAATAATGCATTGCAATGCATTGTACCTGCGCCATCTCCAGCGAGTTCGGTTGAAAGATTACCGTCAAACCTCCTTGACTAGGGACGCCAGATGAAAGTTGATGTCGTCAAGCCCTGAATGAAAACTGGGCAACGGATAACTGGGGAGGGGAGCTTGAGAGCGCTACTTAGAGAGCTTGTCCTATTCTGTACGATACTAGGAAAGGGGTTGGAGGGTTCACACGAGGATGTGTGGGTCCCTGCATTCTATATCTTTTATTTTAAATGAATTCCTTTCACTTGACTCCTTTGTGATTTTTAGGGTATGTTAAAGATTGATCACAATTGATTACCTATTTATTTTAAACATTATCACTCGACTTTACAACGATTGCATCAATTGTTCCAGTTTACAGATATTACAATTTTACAAATTATAGCTCGGGTATATCATATACTAATCTGCTCGCACATTTCTACGTGCAACATGGAATTGCGTTGGCCATATGTATACCACCAAACTCTCCCAGCAGTTTGCATGGGATATCCACTACGTGAGAAGGATAATGGGCAAACTGGGAACCAGATACATTAACACAGGAGGGGTCATATTTCCGAAATTAAACGAGAACATTCATTACCTTACACAATCCGAAGCTGGAAATAAAATAATTAGTGCAAATATTCAAATACCTCTGTTCCACTCTTGACCATGGAGACAGACGCACTGAGGGTATGTCTGCCCACTTATCCGTCTTCTGTAACACTCCCGGAATATCGCGGGCACCCAGAGGTCTTCCTGGGCCCTGGTGGAGGGGATGTTCGAACCACTTGGCCGTGACCAACCTCTCCACCCCAAATCTTGTGACACTGGAACGTCTCTGACTTTGACCTGCCTATGTTGTCTCTCTGATCCCCCAACCCAGGAGTGAGGGTGGCACTACTATACTACAGAACTACTTCTCAACTAACCTTTGACCACTCTTTATGGAAAGGTGTGAGGAGGATTACGAAAGTTCAAGTGCAACTTCACAACCAAGTACAAAAAATGCATGACACATATAAATACGTATTATCAAGCCTGACGCATCTCTTTTCACTCGTCTACATGGGTTCTGTTGCATCCACGGCCGGCCGCGTCGTGCAATAAAATTGGCGGCGGAGCCGCCTCCGTTTGTATTTCCTGGTGCGAGGGAG
Source organism: Schistocerca gregaria (assembly GCF_023897955.1). Classification (NCBI taxonomy): domain Eukaryota; kingdom Metazoa; phylum Arthropoda; class Insecta; order Orthoptera; family Acrididae; genus Schistocerca; species Schistocerca gregaria. Next base: position 127,856,348 of record NC_064921.1, on the reverse strand, counting down.
CAGCGAAACCTGCTGCTTATGGAGTGCAAACTACTGTACCGTTTTACGGTGTGTTAGTGAGGCAGACTCTGGCCCTACACTAATGTTCTGTCAGTGGGTGGAACAGAAAGCCATTGACAATCATATGTTTGTCCACAAAAATTTGTTTAACGTTGAAGCAGTGTTTACTCGTGATGGTGTGTTTCATTATCAACATTTTGTCCCGTTTGGAGTCATCTAGGCTCCAACTCAGATGCTATGCACGAGTCGCCAGCGAAGTCTGATTGTATGGGTACACGCTTCACTTGGATGTCTTATTCAGTCGTACATACTACCCAACATACTCAATGGGTGTAATGATAGGTTTCTGCTGCATCTTCTTGCAGGACTGTTCGAGGATATTCCCTTAGAGCAACGTCAGAGGATGTGGTACATCGGCGATGGAGCACAGGCACATTTTGCTGCTCTGTAGAGAAGACATCTGACGCGCTGATATGGTCTAAGTTGGATTGGGCTAGGAGGATCTTTACCGTGGCCTCCAAGATCACCACATCACAGCTCCATGCATTTCTGTTTTTGACGCCACCTTAATGGTGCAGCGTACACCACTCCGTTCAAGACGGCTGACAAATTGGAGCGATACTTATCAGGAACTTCGAAATGGTTCAGGCGTGTTCGAAAAGTTTCGAAACTCGTTGAGGCGACCGGTACAGGCCTGAATTCGAGTACAAGGTCGGCTCTTTGACCATCTTCCCTGGCTACGCGCACAGTCGTGTTACTGTAGTCGTGATCATTCAAGTCGGCCGCTGTGGCCGAGCGGTTCTAGGCGCTTCAGTCCGGAACCGCGCTGCTGCTGCTGTCGCAGGTTCAAATCCTGCCTCGGGCATGGATGTGTGTGATGTCCTTAGGTTAGTTAGATTTAAGTAGTTCTAAGTCTGCGGGACTCATGATCTCAGATGTTAAGTCCCATAGTGCTCAGAGCCATTTGAACGATTTGTTCATTCAAAACACCTGAGCTTCTACCAAAGTATGTCCAATAACTGTCCTTAATGTTGTACAATATTGTTACCTCTTCCTAACAGGGATGACTACATACAGAATGAAGTCATTGGCGGCTGGTAACCACAAAGTCGCAGTTACCTCGCAAACGATTCGTCTAAGGGTCCATGTTATCAGTGACTTTTTTGCTTCTAGTATCGTGAACGTTCAACTGTATGTGTTTACACTATTAATTATCATATACCCTTTACACTACCAACAGCTACTATATAGTCATTAACATGTGGTATAGCACAGACAGGAAAGACGAAGGACGTCATATCAGATAGGCTGCGGTTTTTGTAAAAAGAGTCCACAACACTTTGATATTCTACAGATACAATCATCCGTGTGGAAAATGCAGGGAATAGATCCGCAGATAAAGCCACATGTGAAGGGGTGAGGAAAGGGTGCACCCTGTTGCTGAAGCTTTTCAATATTTATACTGAAGCTGTTACAAAAACTACTGGTAAAGGAACATAAAAATTTTATGTTTGGAAAAACAGTTTTACATAATTTTATTTGCTGAAGATCAGGCGTTACTTGCAGGCAACGAGACTGATCAGCAATTAGCCACTCGTCAACTCTTCAACTGAGATTTGATTATTGTAACTGGCACAGGAGCAACAACACTCTTTCTTATACACTACTGGATATTAAAATTGCTACACCACGAAGAGGACGTGCTAAAGACGCGAAATTTAACCGACAGGAAGAAGATGCTGTGATATGCAAATGATTAGCTTTTCAGAGCGTTCACTCAAGATTGGCGACTGTGCCGACACCTACAACGTGCTGACATGAGGAAAGATTCCAACCGATTTCTCATACACAAACAGCAGTTGACCGGCGTTGCCTGGTGAAATGTTGCTGGGAAGCCTCCTGTAAGGAGGAGAAATGCGTACCATTGCGTTTCCAACTTTGATAAAGGGCGGATTGAAGCCTATCGCGAATTTGGTTCATCTTATCGTGACATTGCTGCTCGCGATGGTCGAGATCCAATACTGTTATCAGAAGATGGAATCGGTGGGTTCAGAAGGATAATACGGAGCGCCGTGCTGGATCCCAACGGCCTCATATCACAAGCAGTCGAGATGACAAGCATCTTATCCGCTTGGCTCTAACGGATCGTGCAGCCACGTCTCGATCCCTGAATCTATAGATGGGCACGTTTGCAAAACAACAACCATGTGCACGAACAGTTCAACGACGTTTGCAGCAGCATCGACTATCAGCTTGGAGATCATGGCTGCGGTTAGCCTTGACGCTGCATCACAGACAGGAGCGCCTGCGATGGTGTACTCAACGAAGAAACTGGGTGCACGAATGTCGAAACGTCATATTTTCGGGCGAATCCAGGTTCTGTTCACAGCATCATGATGGTCGCATCCGTGTTTGGCGAGATGGTGGTGAACGCACATTGGAAGCGCGTATTCGTAATCGCCATACTGGCGTATCATCGGGCATGATGGTGTGGGGTGCCATTGGTTACACATCTCGGTCACCTTTTGTTCGCATCGACGGCACTTTGAACAGTGGATGTTACATTTCAGATGTGTTACGACCCGTGGCTCTACCCTTCATCCGATCCCTGTATGACGTCATTGAAATATATGTGGCATGTGTGTGACCTGGCAAAGCTGTAGGCAAAAAGGTTCTCCAAAACCTTTTATCAATTTCAACCAAAACTGGATATAGAACGAAACAGTGTGGGAGTAAGAACTAGCAATCTCCTACTGAGGTAGAGGTGATAACGTGGAGAGAGGAGAGGGAAGTAAGAGTTGGCCAGACACAAAGGAGAAATGCGCACGTGGACACATACACGAGGGAGGATGAAAAAACACAGTGAAGGGGAGTGGGGAAATGGACAGAGAACGAGATGGACAGAGAGGAGAGGAGAAGATGGACAGAGAGAGCAGAGAGAGGGGATGGAGGAAATAAAGGGAACGAGGAGGTGGTAGAGAGGAGGGCATCAGAGAAAGAGGGTGAAGGATAGCGACAGAGGGGGAAGGTACAAATGGCCAGATGGACTGAGAATCAGGAGGAGCAGTTGAACATAGAGAGAGTGGAAGGGACAGGAGACAGACAGTGGAGGTGGAAGAGGTGGACAGAAAGAGGGAGGAGAAGGAGGTGGACAGAGAGGAGGGCGGAAGACATGGGCAAAGACAGGAGAAAGAGAAGATGAGGTATAGAACTGGTATAAATACATACTCAGAGAACTCCAGCTATTCAGGTACCCATAAATTCGCATGGTAAGTAATCTATTTGCATTTTTTTAATCGCTTTGCCTAATATAAATCTATATTATATGTAGAAATTTTAAGACTTCTGATGCAGTGGTGATCAGTGTCGATACTGGAAACATATTTTCAGATTCTGACAAAACATTCTTGTAAACCTAAATCAATGAACCAAACAAAACATAGACGGCCTTGGTAGCCGAGCGGCTCTAGGCGCTACAGTCTGGAATCGCGCGACCGCTACGGTCTCAGGTTCGAATCCTGCCTCGGGCATGGATGTGTGTGATGTCCTTAGGTTAGTTAGGTTTAAGTAGTTCTAAGTGCTGTTGAGTCCCATAGTGTTCAGAGCCATTTGAACCATTTGGACAGAACATATTTGTGATAGAAACTATGAAGAAACAAGAGGTGGAATGGAGGTCTCTTCAGCTATTGCAGCTTTTAGTCGATTCATGAATGCAATTGCTTTTTGTTACTCCAAGTTTTTAGGTGATGGGGACTCAGAAGTATACAGTTAGCAGCAGCTCAGCCTTATGCTGATAATATTGTCATGAAACTGCAATGATTGGTTTATGTCCAGAAGAGAATGGGCACCATGCTGAGGAAGTTGGAAGTAAGATTGAGAAAAAAGAAACTTTCTCATGGTAAAACCGTAAGGGGTAGGCTGGCAGGCACAAATATTGATCAATTACAGGAATACCGTGGAATGACCATTAGGAATAACTCTGAAGATTTGTTCAGAATGAGGCAAGCAGTGTGTGGGCTACGTTCTTCCGCAAACTGTCAACAGATAACGAACCAGAACATCAACTTCGTCCACCCAGACCAGATTAATGGTGCAGCTGTCGCAGCACGCAGTACTCAAAAAGTTCATACAACCAGAAACATCCTATCCAAGTAGTAGTCATGCAAGTCACAAAGCCCAATTTGAGGGACTTGGCACAGCCTAACTTGAAAAAGTGCCTACAAGGGCAAACTCTGAATCCAGATGAGGTTTGTCAAAAGTCTCTTATGGACTGGCATACCAAAAAATATTTTTGTTGTGAAACAGACTCTAAATTGGAGCCCTTTGATGTTGTTATTGCTTTTAATGATGGCAACAGGGTTAGAGCGAAAGCACTACCAGTATAGCATAGGCGAATAATTCTTGGACTAAACTGCATTAGAGAACTTCAATGTATGGACAACATTAACTTTAATAAAGCACAGTATGGAACAGAATTGGCCTCTAAGGAGTCCAGAACGGAGAAAAGAATGAGATACATGGAAGATGATGAAGAGGATGATAGTATCGTACAGTGTACTTCTGAGTGAGTAGAAACAAAAAAAAACGTTACACATTAAGAGAATTTTGGTTATTTACAACTTTGGAAGCTGTCTCTAATAATTTACATTTTCATTTGCAATACTTCCTAAATCACGGGAACCACTTGACGAAGAATATTCAAATTTTCAGGGATTCGCAGCATAAAATTACTACCTTACTATATACTACTGTACTACAATACTAAGTATAATTTAAATTATATGGGAGAAAGTACAAATAATAATACAAAATTATAACTGTAAAGTTAAAAAAACTATGTTTCCCAATCCACTGGCTGAAAGGCAATGATTTTTATTTCTGTACACAATGAACAGAACGTGTAATCCTGTAAAAGTTCCATGACCATTACTGCAGCGGTTTTTGAAATCCAGGGTGATCAAGTAACATAATTTAACATCCATACATATTGTAAAAATTATATATATATATATATATATATATATATATATATATATATATATATATATATATATATGTGTGTGTGTGTGTGTGTGTGTGTGTGTGTGTGTGTGTGTTGCGCACCTCCTAAACCACTGGGCTGATTTCAATCAAATAAGGTACACATATCACTTACTGTCAGAGTGAAAAACTAACGCATCTTGCGTGATGTTTAAATTTATTACTTCTTTGCTCCTATCTCAATTCGCCATAAATTTCGCAGACAGTATCCACATATATCGCTGCGTGCACCTACGCAAATACGTCGTTGTATGGCACATGGTTCGAGAGATATACTGAAATACGTGAAGAAATACCGTATCATGCATGAAGTTTTAATAAATTTACTTTTTGCTACTGGGACACTCCTGCATTCGAGTCAACTTAAGGAAATCCCTGACACGTGGCAGCGCAGTTGACAGCTTTCAGCTCCGAACCACAAAAGGCTCCAAGCGAAAACAATAGCAGTCTGCAGAGCTATGAAGAGGCGTTGCCATGACAGGCTTTTACAGATACGCAAGCACTATATTATACATTTGTATATTACTCATACGTCTTTGTGCCATTGTTTCATAAATACAAAGGTGTTTCCACGAAAACACTGATATGAAATTTTTTCGATATTAATACTACAGGCACACTCCATTTTTTGTTTCCGTTTCTAATAAGAAAATGACAAAGTGAACATCCAGACAAAGCCAGGTTTGTCAGCTAGTTGTCGATATAGGGTGTTCCTACTGCCTTGCCGCAGAGTACGTGTCACTACAGACACGACGAAGAGAGCAACTGAAACAGTTGAATGAAATTCCATAATGGCGAAATGGGAAACGAAAATATGATGCAAGAATTAAACAATCTATACGTATTGTTAAACTAAACTACGCTGTTGCGCTTTTCTGTATGCATGTGAAGTCGAATCTCAGCAGCTGTTGTAGGGATTTTGATTCTATTTTCGCTAATAGATTGACTGATTCACGAGGAATGTTTCTGTGTACAATTTATTACCGATACGTCACACACGTTTTCAGGCTGCATATACTCCGAACTAAGCGTGTGAAGCCAGGGCATGTAGCTAGTTTAACATAAATGAAACGGAAAAAGAGCAAAAACTCAACTGGTAAGACAATCTCTTACGAATGGAAGGTGAAAGATCTGTGAATAAGGCTTTGGTCTACAAACCGATTGCTCGCAGTGATGCTGGACGCCTTTCGAAGAGATGGGTCAGGAACCTATCAATTCTATTTGAACGATACGAACTGCGTAGTCCACGGTCGAGATAATGTTTGTAATGAAGTCCAACATTTGGATATTCGTTCAAAGTTGTTCAAATGGCTTTGAGCACTATGGGACTTAACTTTAGAGGTCATCAGTCCCCTAGAACTTAGAACTACTTAAACCTAACTAACCTAAGGACATCACACACATCCATGAACGAGGCAGGATGCGAACCTGCGTCCGTAGCGGTCGCGCGGTTCCAGACTGTAGCGCCAGAACCGCTCGGCCACTTCGGCCCGCTGGTTATTTGTTGATCATTTCTTAACGTCATTTAAATACAGGTTTCGGGCCAAAGTTATCGTCATATAACATGGCTCAACGTCGAACGACGACATACAGGCTAATTTCGTTTATAGTTTTTTTGCTCGCTTTTGCTGGCGTTAGTTAGTTTTCTATCCGATATGCACCGTGTTTTCTAATGAAAACGATATCAAGATTCTTTTAAATTTTGTATCGGAGGAGGTACTGAATCAGCGGAAAATTTCACCGTTACCTGTCCGTCCACGTTAGGAATAAACTCCTCTCGCGAAGGTTCGGCATTAACAGTTGGAAGAGCGCCCGTGACGTACGTGATCCACGTGTCGCACGTACATGACGTGAATGAGCCGCTGTATTCGTTCTGACAGCTGCTGGAGCGAAGCTGAATTAGGCTTTGAGGATGAAATTAAACTCGTTCCTAATTTCGATCGACAGCTGACACGAATGGACTAGAAACTGATCTTTCGCGAGAGGCTCTCGCTCATTGCAAACCATCCGTTTAGAGATTTTAATCCGGAAAAGTGGTTCTAATAAATGTTGTTCTTGTCCTCTGTCCCAAATATGTTGCTGAGTGAACTGTTCTGAATGAAGAGTTACGACATGATGAAGAAATTATTGCTTGAAGGTGTAGCTGTGACCACGAGCAAAAAATAATGTTTCTGAAGATACATTAATTTCAGTGCTTTTTTCTTGTTGGGACTTCACTTGCATGCTACATTTGCGCTACTGACAGATCATCTGTTCCCTCACTTACACAAGTCAACGATAGAAACTCTTTATGCGTGGATGGGGCATATTCTTGAGACTTTTAATTGGCCAAATTCTAAATTGATAACGAAAACACCGTTATCATCTGCTAGGTTTCTACTGTTAACTCTCAATATTTAAAGAAACGCATTTTTGGTGATTTTAATGATATATTTTATTTTTTGTTACTTTTTTGGTAGGTTTGTGATTATGACCTATCGGAGCAACACCACAGCTTTCGTAAAGAAAGTAGGAAATAGGCTTGGTGATAAGTACAATTCGTGACCGCCGTATGTGGTACGCAAAATATGTGTTGAACTTATCAGGAAATGGCCAAAACAACAAAACTGAAATGATGTTAGTAATGCTTCAACTGTCTGTACGTGACTTTTTCTCAGATACCTGAAGCGAAATTGAAACAAGTCGTCTTTGTTGAATCTCACATATGAAAAATAGTGCTTGATTCCAACATTGGATGAAAAATGGCAGTTAATGAGAGGAAGGCTTGGATACCTTTAAGGAAGGTAGTTACTTCGTCCTCAGGTAACAGAAAGGATCACAGTATAAGTAAATGCCAGAAGAAATGGTCGAAACTCAGCGACATGACCGAAACGACCATTTGAGCTCTAAAAAGTGTATACAAACACCTATAAACACTTCTACCTCTTTGGCATCATACAACAAATCTCTTCTACTGCGAGCTCTTCGCTTTCCATATTTTGAGAGGCGCTAGTATAGACCAAAACAAGAAAAAAATTTCCTGTGATCATGGGCTCTAAAGGGCATACCTTAAGAGCTGTAAACACTTGTTTATCTTCGCTGCTGCGAAACACATCCGTTCTACATAAGTAGTGCTCATAGTGCTTAACGTATGCATTTCGTAGCTCACGTTTACTGCATAATTTTTTCTTGTTTTGGTCCTACTACCTCCTCAAAAAATACGGAAAGCAAAGAGCTTGAATTAGAACAGATTTGTTTCTCAGTGTTGAAGACGAGGAAGTGCTCATAGCACTTAAGGTACCCGTCTCAGAGCAAATGTTTACTAAATATTTTTGCTTCGAATAATCGTTGCTGTCATATCCCTGAATACCTGAATGATGACACCTGGGACACCTTGTGTTTCTGCTGCTATTAACATGTTGCAAAAGTTGAAGATGTTAGGCTGTGTAATGAACCTCAAGATACACTATTTCAACACTAACCTACATTTCTCCCATGAAAATTTCCGCAATATAAGTGAGGAATACGGTGAAAGTTTCGTTAACACATAAAAGTCTTGAGATGCCCTGAAATAGCAGTATGATGGGCGTCTGTTCTTTGGTCACTTCACCGAAGAGAACAACAGGCAGTTCATTTGGGAAGAAACTGTGTGAGAGAAAGGGAATATAAGTCGTTGGGCATATAATTCCTTCGTTCGTGGTGAAATATTAAGTTACGTTTCATTCAGTCATATGCGTTGAAAGTTGTCTGCTGTCAGATCCATTGCACGGTACATACACTCCTGGAAATTGAAATAAGAACACCGTGTATTCATTGTCCCAGGAAGGGGAAACTTCATTGACACATTCCTGGGGTCAGATACATCACATGATCACACTGACAGAACCACAGGCACATAGACACAGGCAACAGAGCATGCACAATGTCGGCACTAGTACAGTGTATATCCATCTTTCGCAGCAATGCGGGCTGCTATTCTCCCATGGAGACGATCGTAGAGATGCTGGATGTAGTCCTGTGGAACGGCTTGCCATGCCATTTCCACCTGGCGCCTCAGTTGGACCAGCGTTCGTGCTGGACGTGCAGACCGCGTGAGACGACGCTTCATCCAGTCCCAAACATGCTCAATGGGGGACAGATCCGGAGATCTTGCTGGCCAGGGTAGTTGACTTACACCTTCTAGATCACGTTGGGTGGCACGGGATACAGGCAGACGTGCATTGTTCTGTTGGAACAGCAAGTTCCCTTGCCGGTCTAGGAATGGTAGAACGATGGGTTCGATGACGGTTTGGATGTACCGTGCAATATTCAGTGTCCCCTCGACGATCACCAGAGGTGTACGGCCAGTGTAGGAGATCGCTCCTCACACCATGATGCCGGGTGTTGGCCCTGTGTGCCTCAGTCGTATGCAGTCCTGATTGTGGCGCTCACCTGCACGGCGCCAAACACGCATACGACCATCATTGGAACCAAGGCAGAAGCGACTCTCATCGCTGAAGACGACACGTCTCCATTCGTCTCTCCATTCACGCCTGTCGCGACACCACTGGAGGCGGGCTGCACGATGTTGGGGCGTGAGCGGAAGGCGGCCTGACGGTGTGCGGGACCGTAGCCCAGCTTCATGGAGACGGTTGCGAATGGTCCTCGCCGATACCCCAGGAGCAACAGTGTCCCTAATTTGCTGGGAAGTGGCGGTGCGGTCCACTACGGAAATGCGTAGGATCCTACGGTCTTGGCGTGCATCCGTGCGTCGCTGCGGTCCGGTCCCAGGTCGACGGGCACGTGCACCTTCCGCCGACCACTGGCGACAACATCGATGTGCTGTGGAGACCTCACGCCCCACGTGTTGAGCAATTCGGCGATACGTCCACCCGGCCTCCCGCATGCCCACTATACGCCCTCGTTCAAAGTCCGTCATCTGCACATACGGTTCACGTCCACGCTGTCGCGGCATGCTACCAGTGTTAAAGACTGCGATGGAGCTCCGTATGCCACGGCAAACTGGCTGACACTGACGGCGGCGGTGCACAAATGCTGCGCAGCTAGCGTCATTCGACGGCCAACACCGCGGTTGCTGGTGTGTCCGCTGTACAGTGCGTGTGATCATTGCTTGTACAGCCCTCTCGCAGTGTCCGGAGCAAGTATGGTGGGTCTGACACACCGGTGTCAATGTGTTCTTTTTCCATTTCCAGGAATATATATATATATATATATATATATATATATATATATATATATATATATACGCGTCGGTAGACACTTGTCAGTCTAGAAGAACTTGTAGTCATCTAGCTGTCAGCTGGAATAGTACACTATGTGATCAAAATTATCCGGACACCCCCAAAAATATACGTTTTTCATATTAGGTGCATTGTGCTGCCGCTTGCTGTGCCAGGTACTCCATATCAGCTACGTCAGTAGTCGCTAGATATCGTGAGAGAGCAGAATAGGGCGCTCCGCGGAACTTACGGACTTCGAAAATGATCAGGTGATTGGGTGTCACTTGTGTCATACGTCTGTACGCGAGATATTCACACTTTTAAACATCACTAGGTTCACTGTTTCCGATTGGATAGTGAAGTGGAAACGTGAAGGGACACGTACAGACTATCACACAGGAACTCCAAATAGCATCGGTATTCACTGAAAGTACTACGACAGTTAGGAGGGAGGTGAGAAAACTTGAATTTCAAGCGGCTTCTCATACACCACAAATCACGCCGGTAAATGCCAAACGACGCCCCGCTTGGTGTAAGGAGCGTAAACATTGGACGATTAAACAGTGGAAAAACGTTGTGTGGAGTGACGAATCACGGTATACAATGTAGCGGTCTGATGGCAGGGTGTGGGTAGGGCAAATGCACATTGAACCTCATCTGTCAGCGTATGTAGTGCCAACAGTAAAATTCAGAGGCGGTAGTCTTATGGTGTGGTAGAGGTTTTCATAGAGGGGCTTGCACCACTTGTTGTTTTGCGTGGCACTATCACAGCACAGGTCTACATTGACGTTTTAAGCATCTTGTTGCTTCCTAGTGTTGAAGAGGAATTCGGGGATGGCGATTGCATCTTTCAACATGATCGACCACCTCTTCATAATGCACGGCCTGTGGCGGAGTGGTTACACGACAATAACATCCCTGTAATGGACTGGCCTGCACGGAGTCCTGACCTAAATCCTATGGAGCAGCTATGCGATGTTTTGGAAAGCCGACTTCCTGCCGGGCCTCGCCGACCGACATCGATAGCTCTCCTCAGTGCAGCATCCAGCGAAGAATGGGCTGCCACTCCCCAAGAAACCCTCCAGCACCAGATTTAACGTATGCCTGCGAGAGTGGAAGCTGTCATCAAGGCTCAGGATTGTCCAACGCCATACTGAATTCCATTATTACCGATGGAGAGCGCCACGAAGTTGTAAGTCAGTTTCAGCTCGGTGTACGGATACTTTTGATCACATAGTGTACATCGCTCAGTGGAAACCGGAAGACATGTCTTGGGGAATAGTCTGAACTTTCACGTGACCTAAGAAACAGGAAAGCTTGACAGGGAGAATCTGTTAGGGAGGACCGCGTGGTCGACGCACAAAGGGTCACTGGACACACTCGTTCCACTTGCTGCTTTGGGGACATTCCCGTCAGTTCAGTATAGGTGATTTGTCTCCTGACGGTTAAGTGGGCATATTGAAAGCGAGTTCGTTCTAGATTGTTGCGGGATGCTATTCTGGCTGCTTGCTTGCGCTGCATCTACGTGACTGCACGTTTTGTGCATTTCAAGATTGTGGAACATTAGATTCTTTTCGACGGGATATCTTGTAGTCGGATTTACGACAGGAAAATTTAGGTCTATGTTCGCATTCGCAACTTCGTTAGAACATAAGGGAATCAGTATCCGTTTTTTTTTTATACAGACATCTGAATAATCGGAATTTTCATCTTTTTACTTTTCCACTCATCAGTTACCATTTCGGACGTTAACGCTAATATACGATGATTTAGTTTGCTGTAATATAAGGATATTTGTTATGAGCTATGGAATCTGATATTTTACTGACTGTATAGATATAGGCACAGAATTATCACTGATAATTCTTATAGCCGGCCGGAGTGTCCAAGAGGTTCTAGGCTCTTCCGTCTGGAACCGCGCGACTGTTACGGTCACAGGTTCGAATCCTGCCTCGGGCATGATGTGTGTGATGTCCTTAGGTTATTTAGGTTTAAGTAGTTCTAAGTTCTAGGGGACTGATGACCTCAGAAGCTAAGTCCCATAGTGCTCGGAGCCATTTGAACCATTATTCTTATTGAAAACAAAAGCGTATCGAGGGCGGTGCCAATAAACATTTCAAATAGAGAATTTCAGTTGGCCAGGTACTTCGGGGAAGCAATGCATACTGGATGATTACACTGACAGTACGTTACATGATTATTGTGTTACAAGAAATGACTTAATCCCCCTCTCACAGTAGTAAGATCATATAATGTCTCTCTGTCGGTGCGAATCTGCAATGTTAAATGAACATCAGAAATGCCTTTGATGTAACGGAGGTGAAGGCAGTGCGTTGCTCTCTTAGAGTTCAAGTGTCTATCCTTTCCTAATGAACACATTCTGTTTTAAAGAACTTTTTTTTTCATTTCAAGCGATGAAAATATAGTAACAAAATACTTTCACGATATTCAAGCTTAGAGGTCGTGTTCTATCTCATGAAAATGTGATTAAAAAAATGTCGTGTGACGAGGACCTCCCGTCGGGTAGACCACTCGCCTGGTGCAAGTCTCTAGATTTGACGCCACTTCGGGGACTTGCGCGTCGATGAGAATGAAATGATGATGATTAGGACAACACAACACCCAGCCCCTGAGCGGAGAAAATCTCTGATCCAGCCGGGAATCGAACCCGGGCTGTTAGGATTGATACTATGCCGCGCTGACCACTCAGCTACCGTGGGCGGAAATAAATGTGTGATAATATAATGTCATTTAAAAATTCTGTAATACAAGGACTGACTTTTTCACCTTTTGTATGTTTGGAACATTGTTTTCCTCTATAAGACGGACGCGTGACAGCATTTTATTCACTTTATTTTAGTTCTGCTATTACAGTGCTCATTCGAACATGTTGGTGGTGACAAAATAACGTCCACTATGGGCCAGTGATCAGAAGCAATGTATAGACTTGATTTTTCATGAACTTTAAGTATGTTTGCCTGTTTTGAGAACCATAACTGATCTTATGATGGTATCTCACCCTCTTCTGCATTCCTCTTTCCGTCTGGACAAGGCAAAAGAGCCTCAACCAAAGACTTTCAAAATTTCAGAAGATCCATAACGCTCTTATTCGCAGTCTAGTTTTCACGACAGTGCTCTCTGTACAGAAACCAGTAGCCGACAACTGAATGATCTACCAATTGTAGTAAACACAGAGAGGGCACCGCACAAACAAGAATTCTTTAATAGAGAACGAATGTGACCTGCATACAACGAAGCTGATGTGCACCAGTGCTTTCCCTCAAATATGTAGAAAAAGTGTTGACAGAACGAACACGCAGCTGTACCCATTCAAGGTCCAAGTTATACAGTAAACACATAAACCCCACAATCTTGTTACAACAAGTGTAAAGCAAAACTACTTTGTATGTACATGAGATTATTAATAACTGTCGACAGTATAACACTGAGTGCTCCTTTCCAAAAATCATAACCATCCGATCGCCAACACAACCCAACGCAATCACAAGCTACTCATCTTCGGCAGCATGGTGCTTTCGTCCTGACAAAACTGTTATATGTGCTGCGATGTAATGGCGCCGAGTGGCAGCATGAAGAAGAGACATAGCGCAGAGCGAGCACAATAGCTGCAAATTAGTTGGCAGCGAGCCGAGAGACTCTGTCTCGCAGAAAGAAAACGAATCTGCACAAACGTATGGGTTTGGGTGGAAAGGACGTATCCCAGGAATACTAATGTTGGAGAGCAAAAGGAGATCTCACTAAGCACTCCCAAGATGAGAAATCAGTCTCTCAGATGAAATACTTGTATTGCTTGGAGCTGTGAGGTTCGAAGTAAACACAGTCCTCCACTGCGTCTACGAAAGGTATTAGACACAGCACACTTTATTTTCTTTTTCATTTTTAAGAGTTTCATCTTCCAAGTGGTTTGTTGTTTTCTTTGTCTTTTCTTACTTTTTGCTAAAGTTTTCACCTCTACGTAACTGCTGCACCCAACAGCCTCTACAACCTGTTTCTTATATTCTCTTCTGTCTGATCCTACTATTTTTCCTATCAACCACTCATTTCAACATCAAGTTAATTAATCCCGGATGTTGTTACAGATGTCTCACTAACCTCTGCCTCCTTCTGCTGTAGTGTCCCACAGACACTTTTCCTTGCGTTTTCTTTTCAGCAATTCATCATCTCGCTCTTTATCTCTTCGCTTAACTATTAACGTCTTTCCAATGCACCATATGTCAAATGCTTCCAGCTTATTTTTCTCAAGATTTCGGATTGTCGACGTTTCATTTACTTACTGTGCTCAACACGTACACTTCCAGGAACTCCTTCCTCATTTACATGAATCAGTTAAGCTCTTTTACTGAAGAAAGCTTCCTTTACCTGTGCCAAATTCCCTTTGATGTCTTCCTTGTTTCGTCCATTGTGTGCGACCTTTCTTGCCATACAGAATTCTTTCACCACCGAATCGTTCCCTGTTTTCAAGTTAAGCAGGCCTTCATTCTCGTTTCTGTTACTCTTAATCACCTTCGTCTTTAATTTGTTTAGCCTTGAGCTACAGCCTGTGCTAAGTGCGCTGTCCCTTCTTTTCATCATCTTTTCGACTCTTCCTTACCTACGACTTTCTCATTGGTATCCATTCCTCTTGAACATTTATCTCCCTTACGAAATTTTCTTTCAGTCCCTGCACTGCTTCTTCTATATACTAGTTGTACCATTGATAATGAGCTTTAACCATGGCTTAAGTCATTCCTAACTCGAGCTTCACCTTAATACGTTTATTACTTCCAGTGCGCTTTTAAAGTGAATTTTTCAATAAACATGGTTCAGAATTGCATTTTGTAACTTTGTTGGTATAGTCAACAGCACATTGAAACCTGGTTAATTAGTGAGCAAGTTCCTAAATGGGAGTATGTTATCAAACTATGGTGTTCTAATCTACAGCGTACATAAACACAGTGTCTTTGTCACGAGTAATTTGTAAGACGGTCTACGGTGTACGTAGATAACATGTCTCCGCCATGAGTAATTTGCGAATGGTTGTTTCGCAACGGGAACTATAACAGGCAATCAAGAAGTTTCCGTTTGGCGGCATTAGTGCAATGCATATGCAACCTAGCGCGGGGCCGATACGTGTATATAAGCGCCGATAAGTAGGCAATGGATTAGTGTGGTATTCGTGTGTGCCTGCGGTAAATGTGGAAGCGTAAACCATGGCTACGTTATCCCAAAATGCGTCCATACAGAATCAGCGTGTTGTTATTCTCTTATTGTTAGCCGAACGACAAACAGCGCTAGACATCCATCAGTGAACGAAGAATGTGAAGGGGCCAGGACGTCTGTCAAAGACCAACATGATAACTCACGTCCCCATATCGCAAATGTCGTAACGCAGAAATTACTCCAACCCAGGTGGGGGGCACTCGAGCATCTGTCCTACAGTCCTTATCTCTGGATATGTGATTATCACGCATGCGGTCGCATCAAAGAGACCTTGAAGGGTCGGCGATTCCTGCCGGACGAGGATGTATAGCAGGCAGTTACGGACTTCTTCGTGCGGCAGAACACGGTGTTTCCCAAACGGGCATTTTTTCTGTCTTCAGCCTCAGTGCTCACGCAGATCTTGCCTGACTAGTATACATGTCCTCTACTCTACGGGCTTCGATCGGAAATTTTTGATCGCCTCTTACAGTGACCCGTTGGAATGTAATGTACTTTTTCGATCAAGACAGTAAAAGACACAGTCAAAAAATTAAGAAGTCTTAGAAATACGAAAGATCGCTTATCTCCATCACCTGTTAATTTCAAGTGTCACGTAGTTATCTTAATGAAGCCAATACTGCAATCCATCTGTTTACTGTACTATGTACTTCGAACCTGCTGTATCTGACCACGGCTCTACAAGTATAGACATACTGACCAAATAGTATGGGAATCTATTTGGTCGGGCATAAATCCATGCCATTGTTCATTGTGTTGTCACCAGTGCATTGCGAAGCCTTAGGTTTTCATTATACAGAGATTTTATCACTTTTAAATCTGATGGTTGCGAACAGGGTCTCGTTTTGTTCATTTTCCAGGCTAGTCAGTATGAAGTGCCAAAGAGAGGAAAAATGTTCAAATGTGTGTGAAATCTTATGGGACTTAACTGCTAAGGTCATCAGTCACTAAGCTTATACACTACTTAAATTATCCTAAGGACACACACACCCATGCCCGAGGGAGGACTCGAACCTCCACAGGGACCAGCCGCACAGTCCGTGACTGCAGCGCCTCAGACCGCTCGGCTAATCCCGCGCTGCCAAGGAGAGAAAATTAACACTTCCGAGGCTTTTTTAAAAAAATGGTTCAAATGGCTCTGAGCACTATGGGACTCAACTGCTGTGGTCATCAGTCCCCTAGAACTTAGAACTACTTAAATCTAACTAACCTAAGGACATCACACACATCCATGCCCGAAGCAGGATTCGAACCTGCGACCGTAGCAGTCGCACGGTTCCAGACTGCACGCCTAGAACCGCGAGACCACCGCGGCCGGCCGAGGCTTTTACTCTTGGAGTTTAATCGAGAATGTAGTGCTGCAGAACCCACGCAGACAATTTTTGTGTGGATGGGAGCGAAGCATTTGCTGAGAGAACAGCACGGAAATAGTTTTCTAGTTTCTGAAGAGCGTAATGAAATTTGTTTTATGAATCGGTCTCTGGGAGACCTCTTTTTCATGCATACTCCCTAAATGGGTTGGTTCAGAAATATCCTTGCCAAGCAATTCGAGAACTGGCACAAGTTATGAAACGTAAGAACACAACCATTGTGCTTCATTTGCCTTTATTGAATAATCTGCAAAAAAACTGAATACATGAGAACCAAATGTGTTAAACGACATCAACAAAAAAATTAGCGAATAGCTGTATGTTCGTCTTTTCTGACCGATCAACATATGGCTTGTCGTAAGTATAAGTTATTCCTTGGTGACGAGAAATAGGGCCAAATATGTTAACTTACAGAAGAGGAAAAAATGGCTCAGTCTGTCAAAAAATGCAAACCCCCATACAAATGTTGATGCCCATTCTCAAATTTTGATGGAAAGAAAGTGGCGTTCTTCTTCACGAATAGCTAGCAAGAAATGAGCCGATAAAAGATGCTGCGCATGCTGAACAGCTAAGACGACTGGCTGTTACCGATGAAAACAAAACACTTGGTAAATCAGTGTCGTTACTTCACGAAAATGCATGCCTGCATAAGACTAGAATCACCATAGATGACTCCTGAACTTGGTAGGAAACCATTTCCTCATAGAAACTAGAATTAGGCGCTCCTGATCATCATATTTTCCGAGCTATATCTAAAAACATTCAGGGACTATTGTTTCATGATTAAATATCATTCTTGTGTTAGCAGCTGGATACCAGATTTCTTCCAGTAGAAATCACAACAGGTCTACACAATAGACATAGAATTCCGACTTGAACGGTCAATGCAAAGATGGTGATTGCATCACTGACTTGTGAATAAATCTTGCTACAAATGTATTGTATTCTAATGTAATGCAAATTATTTTAAGTAAACAAAAAGGATCATGGTATTGTAAATGCGACACAAACCTATGCACCGTAACAAAACTTGGAAATAAACTTATTTTCGTAGATATGCAAATACTGAATCTAGCGTTCTTTCCTCTGTGGAAGTAATAGTTCTTGACTTGGTGGTAACAATACTCGTATGTACAGCTCATTGTTACATATAAATTAGCGCAAATTCCTCAGAAACACAAATATTGAATTATTCTCTTTTAGCAGTCTTATGGAAAGATACGAATTTGGAACAGTTGACAGCTTTGATTTTGGTTTTCCATTCGGTTACTGTCGATATTCAGAAACCACCAGGCCACCTACCTGTTCACTAGCCACTAAATTTTGTATGTCTGGAAAAAGTTAACGTTCTCTTTGAATGATTCGAGAAGATCAGGCAACCAATTGCAGGTGTAAAGGTTTATTAGCTATCACTGACCACGGTTTCAACAATTGTAAAATTGTCTTCTTCAGAAGGAAATTTATTACATCATAATTAAAAAGAATTATCAAGGTGTAGATGATGAACAAAACCACTCGATAGAAAAGTAATGAACAAATTTAATTACACTAAAATCACTTATTGGTGATGACAAATTTCAGAGAAGAAAACTTCATGATGAGTAACATGGTATGTATGCCCACCAGTAAAACTAAGTAAAATCCATTACAAAATCTTTTCCAAATGAGCTGAGCTAAGCATAAAAGTCTTCACATCAAAATGTACATGAAAGTAAGTGGCAGTGAAATAGCCCACATGTGGATGGTGCCATGTAAAAAATTTCGTCAATACGTCCATAGACTTCCGAAGAAGACAATTTTTCAATTGCTAAAACCATGGCCATATAATAAAGCTTTTACCTGCAACTAGTTGGCTGATTTTCTCGAATCATTCATTTACGTTCGCCGATGATGAACAACAGTCACACTATGTGATTAAAAGTATCCGGACACCCCCCAAAACATATGTTTCGCATATTAGTTGCATTGTGCTACCACCTACTGCCAGGTACTCCACATCAGCTATGTCAATAGTCAATAGATATCGTGAGAGAGCAGAATGGGGTGCTCCGCGGAGCTCACGGAATTCAAACGTGGTAAGGTGTTTGGGTGTCACTTGTGTCGTACGTCTGTACGAGAGATTTCCACACTCCTATACATCCCTAAGTCCTCTGTTTCCGATGCGACAGTGAAGTGGAAACGTGAAGGAACACGTACAACACAAATCGTCCAGGCTGACCTCGTCTGTTGACTGACAGAGACCGCCAACAGTTGAAGAGTGTCGTAATGTGTAATAGCAGATATCTATCCACACCATCCCACAGGAATTCCAAACTGCATCAGGAGCCGCTGCAAGTAAGCCGGAGGTGAGAAAACTTGGATTTCATGGTAGAGCGGCTGCTCATAAGCCGCACATCACGCCGGTAAATGCCAAACGACACCTCTCTTGCTTTAAGATGCGTAACCATGGACGATTGAACAGTGGAATAACTTTGTGTGGAGTGACGAATCACGGTACACAATGTGGCTATCCTATGGCAGGGTGTAGGTATGACGAATGCCCGGTGAACGTCATCTGACAGCCGGCCGGGGTGGTCGAGCGGTTCTAGGCGCTACATCTGGAAACGCGATACCGCTATGGTCGCAGGTTTGAATCCTGCCTCGGGCATGGATGTTTGTGATGTCCTTAGGTTAGTTAAGTTTAAGTTCTAGGGGACTGATCACCTCAGAAGCTAAGTCCCATAGTGCTCGGAGCCATTTGAACCATTTTCATCTACCAGCGTGTGTACTGCCAACAGTAAAATTCGGAGGCAGTGGTGGTATGGTGTGATCGTGTTTTTCATCCAGGGGACTTGCATCCCTTTTTGTTTTGGGTGGCACTATCACAGCATAGGCCTACATGGATGTTTTAAGCACCTTCTTGCACCCCACAGTCGAAGAGCAATTCGGGGATAGCGATCGCACCTTTCAGCAAGATCGGGCACCTGTTCATAATACACAGCGTGTGGTGGAGTGGTTACACGAGAAAAACATCGCTGTAGCGTACTGCCCTGCACAGAGTTCTGACCTGAATCCTATGGAACACCTCTTAGATGTTTTGGAACACCGACTTCGTGCCAGTCATCACCGACCAACATCGATAGCTCTTCTCAGTGCAGCACTCCGTGAAGAATGGGCTGCCATTTCCCAAGAAACCCTCCGGCACCTGATTCAACGTACGCCTGCGAAAGTGGAAGCTGTCATGAAGGCTAAGGGTGGGCCAACACGATATTGAATTCCAGCACTGGTCGTGCGATAGCGTTCTCGCTTCCCACGCCCGGGTTCCCGGGTTCGATTCCCGGCGGGTCAGGGATTTTCACTGCCTCGTGATGGCTGGGTGTTGTGTGATGTCCTTAGGTAAGTTAGGTTTAAGTAGTTCTAAGTTCTAGGGGACTGATGACCATAGATGTTAAGTCCCATAGTGATCAGAGGCATTTGAACCAATTCCAGCACTATCGATGGAGGGAGCCACGAAGTTGTAAGTCATTTTCAGCCAGGTGACTGATACTTTTGATCACATAGTTTGTATTCAAAATTTATTTCTTAATTTTTTGAGCTTCGCCGGCTCATACTGATAGAGGTTGTCCTCCATCATGTGTGGCAGGTACCTACCAACTGGGGCTGTCGCGTCCCACCATAATACGCAACCTGTCGCCCTGCCGGCTTTTACACGGCTCACCGCGCAAACTGACATTCATTCTGTTTTGGAGTTCTGACTGCGGCGGACAAATGCAAGGTGGCACTTGCCGAGTGCCACGGGCCGTAGGCTGTGCAAACCAGCAAGTGGAAAGTGACGCGTTGGCAGGATTGTATTCTGCGGGAACATGTGGTAGCCCGTAAGCAAGGGCTACAGGCAGACAGAGGTTGAAAGGGCTAAGGAGCATGTTGCTGACGACTACATCTCGTGCGCCGACTGCCATCACCAAGGAATTACAATGGGCGAGAACGTTTCTCATGATCCGCTTTAAACGTTTTCGTGTACCGGTGTTCTGATGGGGCTAATCTTTGCTAATGTCGTTTGGTTGCCAAGTTTCATTACATTCTGTGACGGTAATAATAATGAGTGTGTGGCATTGGTGGCCGGGAGACCCCACAAGTTCTTTAACGCCACTACGGCGATTTGCCAGTGAATGAGGATGAAATACACACAACTCCCAGTCATCTCTAGGCAGAGAAAATACCTGGCCCCTCCGGGAATCGAACCCGGGACCCCGTGCGCAGGAAGCGAGAAAGGTACCGCAAGACCAAGAGCCGCGGCCTTCTGTAACGGTAGGTCAGTGCTACGTAGACTTTCTCGAGAAGATGCTGACGCAACGAAAACCGTCTTTGTTTTAATGACTTCCACCCCAATTCCGATATCGTGTTCTTGACGCTCTATTTCGCGACAGTACAAAACGAGCTTTCTTTCTTTGATTTTTTTTTTCAGTGTTGTCAGGTGATGCGGAACCCACAAAGCTGAACAGTACTGCAGAAGAGACCGAACAAGCGTGGTGCACGCAGTCTCTTTTAGTAGACCTGTTGCACTTTCTAACTGTTCTGCCAATATTTCACAGTTATTCACTTGCTTTCCCCACAACATTATCTATGTGATCGTTCCAGCTTAAGTTGTTCCTACGTTTATTTCTGTGACAGAGTTGCTGTCAGAATGTTTTATTGTTTCTAACAGGCCTGGGGCGTGAACAGCATCAGATGCCGTGTACTGGTGTGAAACAGCGTTATCCAGCACAGGATAGACATAAGAAGCAGCCTCATTGTCCGGCTGACCGAATCGTGGGGCACTTCTGTGTGATAGTGGACTGGATGGGTACGGGAAGTAGACATACCCGTCGTCAGTATTCCCCTTGAGCACGTCCGACCACTAAAAGGGAGAATTGTGCTGCTTGGTGCAAAATACAGCGATACACCCTTGTGGTGGTTACACGTGGTAGACTGGAATCTTGACGAAGAATATGCCTGACTCCAGAGGGCCACTGTCACATCCCAATGCGCCGCAAATTTGGACGCTGCACGATCTGACCAGCCGGCCAAATGGAGATCCGCAATGAGGCCGCTTTCAGTCTTTATTAGATATGACTAAATATATCTGACATTGTCAGAATATGAGAAAGCGATCGTAATCACATAATAAAATGTAAAATTTAAAAAAATAAAAAGAGAAAGCTTTGTATACAACAAAATACATGCTTCCTGTTTCTCTGTCAGTACGTGTTATATTTACCACGCATAATACACGCTACTGGCCATTAAAATTGCTACACCACGAAGATGACGTGCTACAGACGCGAAATTTAACCGACAGGAAGAAGATACTACGATATGCAAATGATTAGCTTTTCATAGCATTCACACAAGGTTGGCGCTGGTGGCGACACCTACAACGTGCTGACATGAGGAAAGTTTCCATCCGATTTCTCATACACAAACACCAGTTGACCGGCGTTGCCCGCTGAAACGTTGTTGTGATGACTCGTTTAGGAGGAGAAATGGGTACCATCACGTTTCCGACTTTGATAAACGTCGGATTGTAGCCTGTCGCAATGGCGGTTTATCGTATCGCGACATTGCTGCTGGCTTTCCTCAAGATCCAATGACTGTTAGCCGAATATGGAAGCGGTGGGTTCAGGAAGGTAATAAGGAACGCCGTGCTGGATCCCAACGGCCTCGTATCACAAGCAGTCGAGATGACAGGCATCTTACCCGCATGGCTGTAACGAATCGTGCAGCCACGTCTCGATCCCTGAGTCAACAGGTGCGGAAGTCTGCAAGACAACAACCATCTGCACGAACAGTTCGACGACGTTTGCAGCATCGTGGACTATCAGCTTGAAGACCATGGCTGCGGTTACCCTTGACGCTGCATCATAGACAGGAGCGCCTGCGGTGGCATACTCAACGACGAACCTGGGTGTACGAATGGCAAAACGTCAATTTTTCTGGTAAATCCAGGTCCTGTTTAGAGCATCATGATGGTCGCATCGGTATTTGGCGACATCGCGGAGAACGCACATTAGAAGCATGTATTCGACACCCCAATACTGGCGTATCACCCTGCGTAATGATATGGGGTGCCATTGGTTACACGTCTCGGTCGCCTCTTGTTCGCATTGACGGCACTTTAAACAGTGGACGATACATTTCAGATGTGTTACGACCCGTGGCTGTACCCGTAATTCGATCCCTGCGAAACCCTACATTTCAGCAGGATAATGCAAGACCGCATATTTCAGGTCCTGTACGGGCCTTTCTGGATACAGAAAATGTTCGACTGCTTCCCTGGCCAGCACATTCTCCAGATCTCTCACCAATTGAAAAAATCTGGCCAATGGTGGCCGAGCAACTGGCTCGTCACAATACGCCAGTCACTACTCATGATGAACTGTGGTATCGTGTTGAAGCTGCAGGGCAGCTGTACCTGTACACGCCATCCAAGCTGTGTTTGACTCAATGCCCAGGCGTATCAAGGCCGTTATTACGGCCACAGGTGGTTGTTCTGGGTACTGATTTCTCAGCATCTATGCGCCCAAAGTGCTTGAAAATGTAATCGGATGCCAGTTCCAGTATATTATATTTGTCCAATGAATACCCGTTTATCATCTGCATTTCTTCTTGGTGTAGCAATATGGCCAATAGTGTATTTTACCTGAAGATTTAAAATAAGATATTTATGGGCGATACAACGGTCTTGTACACTGCGAGTGCATTATAGCACTGCATGTTGTAGATTAATTCAACCCGCTACGCTAATGCGCTGCTTCCTGGACTCAGATATCAGGAAGCACGCCGGCCCCAGATTGAATCCACCCGGCGGATTAACGACGAGGGCCGGTGTGCCGGCCAGCCTGGCTGTGGTTTTTATGCGGTTTCCCACATCCCACTAGATGAATACCGGGGTGGTCCCCATGTCCTGCCTCATCGCACCGTAAATCCTTCACATTTGCCGAGAACAAGTAATGGACTCCCTGCAACATTCTGTGTCATCCCGCACCATTGGTCGGAGGCTATCAGCAGCCAGAACAGGGAATTACCAACTCATGCTTAGGATTCTGTTGACACCGCAACATAAATGGCTGCGTCTGAGGTGGAGTCACGACCGGGGAGCATGGAATGCTAATAAATGGTGTCGCACTGTGTTCAGCAATGAGGGGTGGATCTGCACTACCACGGATGATCGTCGGCGGCGTGCATGGCGGCGTGTTGATGAGAGGTCCAATTCTTTCAATGTTTCAGACAGGCACAGGCCATGCTTCGTGTGAGGAGAGGCATCGGATATTCCTTTAGGCCACACCTGTTAATGACTGAGAGAG
Organism: Schistocerca gregaria; assembly: GCF_023897955.1. NCBI lineage: Eukaryota > Metazoa > Arthropoda > Insecta > Orthoptera > Acrididae > Schistocerca > Schistocerca gregaria. Next base: position 127,832,201 of record NC_064921.1, on the reverse strand, counting down.
CTCTGGCGGAAGAACCATATGTCGTAGACGTACTTCGTACTCATGTGTTACTTCTCATGGTATCACGGTGCTATTTTTTCAACATGATACTACTCGTCTACACATGGCTCGTGTCTCTCTCTCTGAGCAGTCTGTTTGATGTTGATGTGCTCCCATGGTCAAAAGGATAGAACATGCCGATAGAACATGTGCGGCACCAGCTCGGACGTCCACACCGTCTACGCGCCAGTGTCCAGGATACCAGGGTCCAGTTACAACAGTTTTGGGCCAGCTTGTTCCAGGAAAGGACACAACGGCTTTAGAACACTTTCTAACCGAATCAGTGTGTCTGTCCCAGCGAGATGGTATGCTATGTTATACTTGTAAAGGGGTTCATACTCCCAAGTTCTCTGAAAATTGACTCTTTTTTGTAGTTAGTGTTAAACATCAAGTACCTTCTGGACTCATCAGGTTTCATTTCGTTTCCTCCTCCCTTTTGCGGTGCTTCACAATGCCTTTCTGTCGGACATTGTAAATCACAACCGTGATATAACTAACGATTTTCGCCAACTGCTTTTTTTGGTGAGTCTATTTACATATCTGACGGAAAAGTGACATGAATTTAATAACGTCACCTTCGAAAGCTATAGTAATTGGTTGTGAGACCCCAAAGAAGGTTCTTCACGTTAAAGTACTTTCATTCATTTACACCAGAATACTGTGGTTACTCCTTATACATGCTTTAAGGTGGTAGCCCTCTTTTAGCTCATCAAGGTCGGTTATTCTCATGATTTTGTTTTTCAAGTAAAATAAAAACTAATGGTGAATCTGATGATACGGCTTACCTCTACTAAATCATTTTTTGGTACACATCGAACGCTCCCTGTAATGGCTGCAGCAGATGGAAGGTCCCCTGCAGCCAAGAAATTGGTTATCGGCGTGAATTCCCGATGCATTCCTTTGGGACCTGTTTTTGTTTAAGTCGTTTCTAACATTTTTTCCATTAGCTTACGTATGTTAACTGATAAATATTAAGTTGTAGAAGAATTAAATGATCTGCTGAACGGAATGAACAGTCTAATGAGTACACAGTATGGTTTGAGAGTAAATCGGAGAAAGACGAAGGTAATGAGAAGTAGTAGGAATGAGAACAGCGATGGTCACGAAGTCAGTGAAGTTAAGGAATTCTGCTACCTAGGCAGTAAAATAACCAATGACGGACGGAGCAAGGAGGACATCAAAAGCAGACTCGCTATGGCAAAAAAGGCATTTCTGGCCAAGAGAAGTCCACTAATATCAAATACCGGCCTTAATTTGAGGAAGAAATTTCTGAGGATGTACGTCTGGAGTACAGCATTGTATGGTAGTGAAACATGGACTGTGGGAAAACCGGAACAGAAGAGAATAGAAGCATTTGAGACGTGGTGCTATAGACGAATATTGAAAATTAGGTGGACTGGTAAGATAAGGAATGAGGAGGTTCTATGCAGAATCGGAGAGGAAAGGAATATGTGGAAAACGCTGATAAGGAGAAGGGACAGGATGATAGGACATGTGCTAAGACATGAGGGAATGACTTCCATGGTACTAGAGGGAGATGTAGAGGGCAAAAACTGTAGAGAAAGACAGAGATTGGAATACGCGAAAGGCAAAGGTCCCGAGTTCGAGTCTCGGTCGGGCACACAGTTTTAATCTGCCAGGAAGTTTCATACCAGCGCACACTCCGCTGCAGAGTGAAAATCTCATTCTTGAAAAAATACGTTTAGAGTTTTCGGTTACATATTTAGCATATGTGTACATAATGTACACGTATACATATATGTGTACATATCCATTCAGCGATTCCTGGGCCATCCTTTCTCGTTCAAAACGAGGTCCTCCTCCATATTCTTTGTGGGCATCGTGCTCCTGCGGTCCCCTTTGGTAGCTTCCGCTGCTCTACTCACTCAATACGCTATTCGTCCGCTTTACTGCAGACATTGTAACAGGCTGGTCCGTTCAGAAGTTCGAGCACGTTTATAATCTCTGTAACGCCTGCCAGGCCGTAGCTGAAATTTCTTGCTTCCACATTGGCTGCCACGTCGACTATTCTTTCACAATCTGAGTGTTTCGTGAGAGACTTTCTCACAAATCGTTTTGTGACTCGAATTTCTGGCGAACTTTGGATGAACACTACAATACAGTCGCCATCCAGGTGACAATTTTAAGCAAAAAAGAAAAAAATTCTATTTCTTGAAATTTTCAGAGGACTTTTTTGTTTTTGAGTCATCAGGCTTCTGACTGGTTTGATGCGGCCTGCCACGATTTCCTCTCCTGTACCAACCTCTTCATATCAGAGTAGCAAAAAAAAAAAAAAAAAAAAAAAAAAAAAAAAAAAAAAAAAAAAAAAAGGGTTCAAATGGCTGTGAGCAGTGTGGGACTTAACATCTCAGGTCATCAATTCACTAGAACTTAGAACTATTTAAACCTAACTAACCTAAGGACATCACGCACATCCATGCCCGGGGCAGGATTCGAACCTGCGACCGTAGCGGTCGCGCAGTTCCAGACTGAAGCGCCTAATACCGTTCGGACACGGGCCGGCTCAGAGTAGCACTTAGAATCTATGTCCTCATTTATTTGGTTGATGTATTCCAATCTCTGTCTTCCTCTCCAGTATTTACCCTCTGTAGCGTCCGCTAGCACCATGGAAGTTGTCCTCTGATGTCTTGTCAGATGTCCTATCATCCTGTTCTTTCTTCTCAAATGTTTTTCATATGCTCCTTTCTTCTCCAATTCCTTACCTTATCACTCCACCTAATTTTCAATATTCTTCTGTAGTACTATATCTGTAATGTTTCGAATCACTTCTGTTCCAGTTTCCCAACAGTACGTGTTTCACAACCATACAATACTGTGCTCCAAACGTACCAGGTGGATCTCACAAGCCGTCTTCTGTATTTTTATGTTTCGCGCATACCTTAGTGCAGAAAGGGTTGCCTTGTCACGGCTGTTCAAAGGGGAAGTGCACGTACAAGCGAACCGCCACCGAGCTCTGCCGCCCTCTACGTGCCTTTTCCTCTTGGATTCGCTTCAATAAGTTCGCCTTGCTGTCAGTCTGTAGGTCGAATAAGGTCTTAGAGTCAGACAGTGAGACAGTGAAGACTACACTGGTATGATACTGATCTATGGGGAGACGCGCCCCCATCTGGCTGAGGCCCCAAGGCTGTATTCACAACGTTTTCCCACGAGACGTCTGCCTTCTGGACATTTATTTGGACTTATAAAGATGCGTTTAAGAATCTAGAGGCTTTCCCGATACAACGTCCCGACCAATCAGTGCAGCATCCGATGCTGCCCGGAAGCTAATTGAATATTTTGGATCTTACGCACTGTAAGCACAGCGTAAATTAAAATATTGCGTACGTACAACGTAGTATGAAGGGAAGTGTTGTCGAGCTATTGCATTTAGGCTGTAATATTATTTGTACCAGTAATAATAATAATAATAATCCTGTATGTTCTGCCAGTCGTAAAAGGCAGTGTGATTAGTTGGTTGAGGACAGAGCTAATGAAGCCTCGGACAAGCGCTGTCATGGTCGGGGACGACGCTTGAACCCTATGCCCGACCACAATGGTAAGACACTGCTAGCCACACGGAAAATGATTTAAATCCATATAGAGGTGTTTTGCAGGATATGCTTTCTGCAACCACTTTAGAAGAAAAACAAAGACAGAGGATGAGATGGTCAGAGGAAATTAACCGACACCTCATGTTATGTTATTACCAAGCAACAAACTTAGGAACCAATACAACTGGATACAGATCACAAGTATACACAACATTTACTACCACATACCCAGAATTAAAATTTTTAACAGAACAAAGACTAGCTGATCAGATCCGTGTAGTAATAAAAAATAACCGGATTCCCCAGTCAGAATTAGAAAACAACAAATACTGGAACAAAATAATGTGCAATCAGAAGAAGATGAAAATACAGTAACGGACTCAAACATCCCAGAGCAAACAAACAAAGAACAACACGCAATAACTAACAGTCAGAGGAAAACGGAATCTTAAGACAGCCACCAGAACACGAAGTGACATACATGTTAGATATATAAGAAAAATTTTTAGCTGAAATATATAGAATACAAAGACACAAATACAGACATTAGACCATTCTTGGATAGACCCCCAAATAATCCACAAGTTGAAACAACAATAACAACTATCAACACAATCATACACAACAAAATAAATGAAAATACAACTATGGAAAAATTATAACTACTGGTTTATATAGGAGCACTTACCACACTAAATATACACACTAGGCAGAGATCAGAATCAACCAACACACAGAAGAAACCCACAAAACCATCATGGCTACACAGGCTACAGATCAGAATAGAAAAACTGAGAAAAGACATCGGACAGCTAACAATATTTATAAGAAATGAAATATCAGACAAAAAACGAAAAAAGTTAGGTAAAACCTCACAATAAGAAGCGATGGAACAATTAGATGAAAAGAAGCACAATTTACAACCATTGGCCAAACGACTTAGAAGATAAAAAAAAGTGGAAATATAAGGAAACAAAGCCAAGCATTCAACACAAACCAAAAGAAATTTTACCAGACAATAGATAACACACACATTAAAATAGACAATCCACCAAACATAACAGACATGGAACACTTCTGGAGCAACATATTGTCAAACCTGGTACAACATAACAGACAGGCACAGTGGAAATGAGCAGAAACAGACACATACAAGATGATACCACAAATGCCTGAAGTGACAATTTTGCAACATGAAGTGACTCGAGCAATTAATTCTACGCACAAGTGGAAAGCCCCTGGAAAAGATAAAATAGCAAATTTCCGGCTAGAGAAGTTCACGTCAACAAATTCACATCTAACTAAATTATTTATTAGTTACCTTGCAGATCCATACACAGTCACATAAGGAATAAGCTACCTGAAACCTAAAGATCGAGCAGACACAGCAAACCCAGCAAACTATCGCCCCATAACATGCCTACCAACAATAAACAAATTATTAACTTCAGTCATTACACAGAAATTAATGGCACATACAACACGGAACCAAATTATAAATGAAGAACAAAAAGGCTGTTGCAAAGGAGCACGAGGATGTAAAGAGCAACTGATCATGGATGCAAAGGTGACATATCAAGCTAAAACTAAACAAAGGTCGCTACACTACACATACATTGATTGCCAAAAAGTTTTTGATAGTGTACCCCACTCATGGTTACTACAGATATTGGAAATATATAAATTATTTCTTAAATTGATACAGTTCCTAAACATAGTAATGAAAAATTGGAAAACTACACTTAATATCCAAACAAATCCAAATAATATCACATCACAGCTAATACAGATTAAGCGTGGAATATACCAAGGAGACTCGTTAAGTCCTTTCTGGTTCTACCTTGCTCTGAACCCACTATTTCAACATGCTAAATAACACAAATTATGGATATAATATTACTGGAACATACCAACACAAAATCATACATTTGGTATACATGGATGATCTAAAACTACTGGCAGCAACAAATCAACAACTCAACCAATTACTAAAGGTAACAGAAGTATTCAGCGATGATATAAATACAGTTTTTGGAACAGACAAATTTAAGAAAAATAGCACAGTCAAGGGAAAACACACTAAACAACAAGATTACATATTGGATAACCACTGCGATTGCATAGGAGCGATGGAATGAACAGATGCCTATAAATATCTAGGATACAGACAAAAAATAGGAATAGATAATACAAATATTAAAGAAGAACTAAAAGAACTAAAAGAAAACAGAATTGGCAGCAAGAAACAAGACAAAAGCTATTAATACTTATGCTATACCAATATTGACCTATTCATTTCGAGTAGTGAAATGGAGTAACACAGAACTAGAAGAATTCAATACACTTACACGATCACAATGCCAAAATATAGTATACATCACATACATTTAGCAACAGAAAGATTCACATTAAGCAGAAAGGAAGGACGAAGGGGATTTATCAACATAAAAAATTTACATTATGGACAGGTAGACAATTTAAGAAAATTCTTTATAGAACGAGCAGAAACTAGAAAAATACACAAAGCAATCACTCATATAAATACATCGGCTACACCATTGCAATTTCATAACCACTTCTACAACCCTTTAGATCACATAACATTAACAGATACAAAGAAAGTAAATTGGGAAAAGAAAACACTACACAGCAAGCACCCATATCATCAAACGCAGACACACATCGATCAAGACGTATCCAACACATGGCTAAGAAAAGGCAATACATACAGTGAGATGGAGGGATTCATGATCGCAATACAGAATCAAACAATAAACACCAGCTATTACAGCAAGCATATTATTAAAAATCCCAATACTACAACAGATAAATGCAGACTGTGCAAACAACAGACAGAAGCAGTAGATCACATCACAAGCGGATGTACAATACTAGCAAATACAGAATACACCAGAAGACATGACAATGTAGAAAAAATAATACATCAACAACTTGCCATACAACATAAACTAATAAAACAACACGTTCTCACATACAAGTATGCATCACAAAGTGTAGTGGAGAATGATGAATACAAATTATACTGGAACAGAACCATTATAAAAGATAAAACAACACCACATAACAAACTGGACATCATACTCACCAATAAAAAGGAGAAATTAACACAACTAATCGAAATATCCATACCCAATACAACAAATATAAAGAAGAAAACAGGAGAAAAAACTGAAAAATACATCCAACTGGCTGGGGAAGTCGAGGACATGTGGAATCAGGATAAAGTTGACATTATACCAATTATACTATCAGCTACAGGAGCCATACCACACAATATCCACCAGTACATCAATGCAATACCGCTACATCCAAACGTATATACACAACTACAGAAATCTGTAATTATTGATATATGTTCAATTACCCGAAAGTTCCTAAATGCAATGTAACATATACCGTACGGTTAAAAGGAAGTCACGTTTGATCAAGGTCCGTGTCACTTTCCATTTTTAACCAGACATTACGTCTGAGAAAGGAGAGAAATAATAATGTCATATTTATTACGAATGTCATTAGATCCCACACAGTAATACCTGTATCCATCGTAATTAGGACAAGAAGAGCTGCTAAGGACCTGGGAATATTGACATCTTCAGGATAAAGGATTCTGGCGGAACGAAAATGGCGTCACTTTGAGCTGCACCTACACAAACAGCTATATGGAAACGATTTCCAAAATCAGGTATCGTCCTGCAAACGTCTCGTAAGTAAAGTAGCCGTAAATTCGGATATCATCAGGCAGATTTTATGGGGAGATAAATGCTATGCCAATGACGCAATTGGTAATAGACGGAATTTACATTATTGGGTTGCTGCAAATCCTCACGACCACATCACTTCCAAGCGCACTGGTGTGTTAACCAATGGCGCGCACATCACTGTACCAGTGGATATGCTTGCAAATCCTACAGAATGACCTCAATCTCGGGCATCTCCCAGATCACGTCCCATTTCAGTTAGCAGTGAGGAACAGGTTTCAGCACGATGGCGCACCACCCATTGAAGAGGGATTAAGGAGTATCTCAATCACGTGCGCCCCGAACGGTGGATAGGTCATGGTGGTTGCGTTCGATGGCCAACGACATCGCCTGATTTAACGCCCTTGGATTTTTGCTTGGATGTCATATCAAAACCAGGGTTTACGAGACGGAACCAGAAAATCCAGATGTGTTGAAAGAACCAAAACATCACGATTGCTCTTCAGTATCTGCAGAAATGTTAAGAGATGTCCGTGCTAATACCGAGACGCGCTAACACCAATGCATACAACAAGATGGACGAGCATTTAAACATTTGTATTTTGAATAATGTCCACATCGTGTGGTCTTGCGGTAGCGTTCTCGTTTCCCGCGCGTGGGGTCCCGGATTCGATTCCCGGCGGGGTTAGGGATTTTCCGTGCCTCGAGATGGCTGGGTGGCGTTGTGTCGTCTTCATGATCATCATTCATCCCCATTACGGGCGGAGGAAGGCAATGGCAAACCACCTCCGCTAGGACCTTGCCTGGTACAGCAGTACGGTTCTCCCGCATCGTCCCCTACGCTCAGTGAAGGAGTACGGGACCTCATCATCATTATTTTGAATAATGCAATTAAAAAGATCTGTCAATCAATAACATAGGTTTGAAGAAACATCATTTATGATATTCGTTATATTCATTGTTCTTTACTGCAATAGGAGATAAGATAGCATCTATGTAGTATTGCCAGTTGTGAAGCATGAATTGATGCATTGTATGTTAATAAATTAGCTATCATATGTTGATATGCCTTGAAACAGACAATTACTATGCCTTGGCCCTTGTGCGTTTGTTTGGGTTATGACAATCATTATTCTTCACAGACACCTTTTCGAGCCCCGGAATCGAACGCCCGTCCAACAGCAAGCATGTTTTCTAGCGACGAGCTATAGGACCAATTATAGCTGTAAAGTATTTGTTTCGAAGCGCTGGTTTTACGTTCAGCACGGCCTCCTCCCTGTACGTCGCCAGGATTAACTAACGTCAACAGGGGATAGCTTGCGTAGGCCACCTGGTACATTCTCACAAATTTATTCCTCAAATCAAGGCCTATGTTTTATGCTATTTCGCCAGGAATGCCCTTTTTGCCAGTGCTGGGCTGCTTTTTATGTTCCACTTTCTTTGTCTGCCATGAGTTATTTTGCAGCTTTGGTCTACTTCGTGACCATCAATCTTGATGTTAAATTTTTCACTGTTGTCATTTCTGATACGTCTCATTACTTTCTTATTTCTTCGTTTTACTCTATCCATACTGTGCACCCATTAGACTGTCCATTCCATTCAACAGATCGTGTAATTCTTCTTCACTTTCACTCAGAATAGCAATGTCATCAGCAAATCAAATCATTAAAATCCTTCCACCTTGAATGTTGTAACATATTACTACGTTTACGACGTTTCTCATCGAGCCATATACGTTATCTCGTATTTTTAGCTGCTTCTCACACACAAATAATGATAAAAATTCAGAAATAGAGGGTGCCACCATCCCAAGCCCTTCCTAACCATTTAGAAGAAACGGAGGTGGAAAATTATTAGTTTAATTACTTTAATAATTTAATTACAAGTACGCAGATTCCTTTAAGCAGCCAGATAAATAGCACCCCATGTCGTGCACGAAGCAACTTGATTAATTCTGGAATAGAAATCAGAGTAAGGGGGTAGGATCGACACGAAATAATTTATCTTTCACGTAAATTATTCATTCAAACTAAACATTTGGTTGCACATTCTAACTACACATAACCGGTGTCTGACTCGAAATATTTAGGCAAGAATTACGTGAGAATGAAACAGAGCACAATTTAACTGCAGCAAGAAGAAACGCAGAAGACGGGGGTGGGAGACAATTATACTATCATTTCCTTTGCATTAATACCATCAAAATATGTAAGTGAGACTTTGCATTACGATTCTACGCATGCTCTATTCTGGACAGAGGTTTAACCAACACACCAAGCTGTGCGATAATTATTTAACATACTAACTTCGTATGCTGCTTGCAGACGGCCGAACTAGAGCACGTGGTGCATTCTGACTGAAACTGTTGTGCTGCTTTGTAGAAAGCGCACGAAAGAACAGATATTCTTGCAGAAATTGAAGCTCATTAAACAAGCAAACTGTTAACATAAAGCCTATTGCGGTGCCGTGGTGGACCAGATGGGTCATTGATTACCAGACACGTGGCAAAAAATCGACACAAAGACAAAAGTAATTGCCACAAAATATAAGATTAAAAATCATTAACAAAATAACTCGCTTCACACGCTTCAGATAAGCTCAAGTACTTATTTCACCAGTTAAACATAACGAAGACCTAACTCAACCTGATTCCTATCACCTGAAACCTCCCTTAAGAGCTACGATCCGTACTCACCAAGAGTTCACCGAAGAGTGCCCCTTTCACTTTCCAGATTACCTAGCTCCTCGTTCAGTGGAAGCTACCAGAGGGGTAGCCCTCCGTCACCGACCTCACACACAAAGACAGCCTTCGACACAGCCCTCGACTAAGATGGGTAAACCTCTCTGGTCAGGTATTGGAAACCTCAGTTGGTCATCCTGTGCTCTCCTTTGAACGAGAAGCAACATCGTCTGCTCCCAGCAGACGATGAACAATTCAGCGATTCCCACAAAACAAAACCGAAACCCAGATTAAAACAAACATAGAATAATCATTTGGCCTTATACGAGTGCTCAGTCTTTCTGGAAGAGTACATGAATTTAGCTAAAATGAGGTTGTAAAATGAATAGGTTGTATCGAATTCGACGAGAGTCTTATGAAACGACTTCAAAAATGGCTCTGAGCACTATGGGACTTAACTTTCGAGGTCATCAGTCCCCTAGAACTTAAAACTATGTAAACCTAACTAACCTAAGGACATCACACACATCCATGCCCGAGGCAGGATTCGAACCTGCGACCGTAGCGGTCGCGCAGTTCCAGAATGTAGCGCCCAGAACCGCTCGGCCACCCCGTCCGGCGAAACGACTTCACAGAGATGTTTCAATGTTAGTTCCACTATTGGACCTTTCTTTTCACAGAGGACTACCCGCTTAATAAAAGCTTACGATGAGATGTGTTTCATCAGAAGGTGTCCGTAAATGACTATACAAAATTTCTAACTTCATTTCTCTTTTTCGCGAGATGTGCTACGCGAACGGTAGTAACTATTTTATTCTGGCGTTACGAGGATGTTATTCATGAGTGTTACGTAAGCTGGAGTCTGTGCGGGTTCCAGCTGTTGCCGCAATCTGCTGCAGAAAGTTCGCACTGGCCTCTTGGAGGGTCGTAAACATGAGCGGGGCTGCCCCGATGCTAGCAGGCTATCGCCGCGGCTGCCGGTTATGCAAATGAGCTGCAGGACGAGCCGCGAGGCAGAAACAGCCCAAGTGACTCAACCCCCGAGGCAGCGGCTGAAGCTGCGTGCGCCAAACCTCCAGTTGCTGCGTAACATCTACACTAGTTCCTAAGGCGGGCAGAGTCACGCTTCAGAAAGTAAGGGGAGGGTGGGGGGAGGGGTGTTGCAACGTGGTAGTTATCACACCGAAGAAGTATTAAATTTAAGTAGTTTTTCTTTTCTTTCGGTATACATTTGCGCAGTTCTGGTAAGGAATGAAATACCCGCACCAAAGTACAGTAGAACACTCTTAGAGCATCCAAGGCAAGATAGCGAATACCGCAGATAATTAATTTATTGCATTTGACGGGGAACAATGCTACAATCATTCAGCGTGAGTTGTTGGAAATGCTCATCAAAAACCATAGTGAACAATAACGAGGTGCTACAAATGCGTTCAATGTGCTCTGACATGGACGAATGAAGAAGAAGGAAGTGACTGACCATCTCATTAAGAAGAAGCAGCAGTCGTAAAAGACGTGGAGGCTCTATTGAAATTTTCATAGAAATTAACAAATGGTCCCTAGCCAATTCCTTGTCACTGAACTTCGAAAAAATGTTGTTGTTGTTGTTGTGGTCTTCAGTCCTGAGACTGGTTTGATGCAGGTCTCCATGCCACTCTTTCCTGTGCAAGCTTCTTCATCTCCCAGTACATACTGCAGCCTACATCGTTATGAATCTGCTTAGTGTATTCATCTCTTGGTCTCCCTCTACGATTCTTACCCTCCACGCTGCCCTGCAATACTAAAATGGTGATCCCTCGATGTCTCAGAACATGTCCTACCAACCGATCCCTTCTTCTACTCAAGTTGTGCGACAAGCTCCTCTTCTCCCCAATTCTATTCAATACCTTCTCATTAGTTATGTGATCTACCCATCTAATCTTCAGCATTCTTCTGTAGCACCACATTTCGAAAGCTTCTGTTCTCTTCTTGTCTAAACTATTTATCGTCCATGTTTCACTTCCATACATGGCTACACTCCATACAAATACTTTCAGAAACGACTTCCTGACATTTAAATGAATACTTGATGTTAACAAATTTTTCTTCTTCAGAAACGCTTTCCTTGCCATTGCCAGTCTACATTTTATATCCTCTCTACTTCGAACATCATCAGTTATTTTGCTCCTTTACTACTTTAAGTGTCTCATTTCCTAGTCTAATTCCCTCAGCATCACCCGACGTAATTCGACTACATTCCATTATCCTCGTTTAGCTTTCGTTGATGTTCATCTTATACCCTCCTTTCAAAACACTGTCCATTCCGTTCAACTGCTCTTCCAAGTCCTTTGCTGTCTCTGACAGAATTACAATGTCATCGGCGAACCTCAAAGTTTTTATTTCTTCTCCATGGATTTTAATACCTACTCCGAATATTTCTTTTGTTTCCTTTATTGGTTGCTCAATATACAGATTGAATAACAACGGGGATAGGTTGCAACCCTGTCTCACTCCCTTCCCAACCCCTACTTCCCTTTCATACCCTTCGACTCTTATAACTGCCATCTGGTTTCTGTACAAATTGTAAATAGCCTTTCGCTCTCTGTATTTTACCCCTGCCACCTTCAGAATTTGAAAGAGAGTATTCCTATCAACATTGTCAAAAGCTTTCTCTAAGTCTAGAAATGCTAAAAACGTAGGTTTGCCTTTCCTTAATCTTTCTTCTAAGATAAGTAGAAAGGTCAGTATTGCCTCACGTGTTCAAACATTTCTACACAATCCAAACTGATGTTCCCCGAGGTCGGCTTCTACTAGTTTTTCCATTCGTCTGTAAAGAATTCGCATTAGTATTTTGCTGCTGTCACTTATTAAGCTGATAGTTCGGTAATTTTCACATCTGTCAACATCTGCTTTCTTTGGGATTGGGATTATTATATTCTTCTTGAAGCCTGAGGGTATTTCGCCTGTCTCATACATCTTGCTCACCAGATGGTAGAGTTTTGTCAGGACTGGCTCTGCCAAGGCTGTCTGTAGTTCTCATGGAATGTTGTCTACTCCGGGGGCCTTGTTTCGACTCAGGTCTTTCAGTGCTCTGTCAAACTTTTGACGCAATATCATATCTCCCTTTTAATCTTCATCTTCATCCTCTTCCATTTCCATAATGTTGTCCTTCAGTACATCGCCCTTGTATAGACCCTCTATATACTCCTTCCTTTCTGCTTTCCCTTCTTTGCCTAGAACTCGGTTTCCATCAAAGCTCTTGATATTCATCCAAGTGGTTCTCCTTTCTCCAAAGGTCTCTTTAATTTTCCTGTAGGCAGTATCTATCTTACCCCTAGTGAGATAAGCCCCTAAATCCTTACATTTGTCCCTAGCCGTCCCTGCTTAGGCATTTTGCACTTCCTCGAAAAAAGCATACTAAATGCAATCCAGAAATTCTGTTCCCCACCATTATACGCCTAAAATATGACGACGAACAGTCAGAAGAAGTGGACAGTGTTAAATTCTTGAGATGCAGCCGGGAAAAGAACACAACAGAACTGCTGACCCACCTAAACCAATATCTATTTGTAATACGAATGTTGTCAGTTATAGGGTATATAAAAGTGTAAAAGGTGACATACTAAGCTTACTTTCATTCCACAATGTCATTTCGTATTATTTTTTTGCGGCGACTCATCAAGTTAAGCTGATGTTTTCCGTGTACAAAAACGTATAACAAGAATTACTTGTGGTGTGAAGAACATCCTGCACTGGCCTATTCAGGGAATTAGGTATCTTAACTGATACTTCCAAAAACATTTACTCCTTAATGAAATTTATCATTGCATCTCTTTTTCAAACCAGCAGCTCAGTTAATACAATCATTACTAGAAATAGGAATAATAATCATCACGAAGATTTAAAATAACTTACTTTATCCAAAAAGGTGTCTACTGTTCAGGAACAAACATTTTCAATAACTTGCCAGCAGCCATAGAAAGTTTAACTACCAGTGAAGTTCAGTTTAAGAGGAGGCTAAGGGATTTATTGGTGGCCAACTCCTTCTACTCCATTCATAAATTTCTTAGTAGAAACAACTGCTCTGTGTGTGTGTGTGTGTGTGTGTGTGTGTGTGTGTGTGTGTTACTAATAATATAAAATAATGCAAATATTAGTACAATCTAACTTCTGCACAAATTTAATGCAATAATGCGATCATTGTAAATAAGTGTTGTGAAATGATTCTTCTCTTCTTGTTTATTACATCATAAACGAAATTATATATTTAAAAATTCTTTGACTCATTCCACACCCATGACGATAATTCTAATTGAAATCTGTGGAATGTACATTAGCATACGCGTATTTGTTTTCCAGTGTAAATATTTGTTATTTATACTTGTTCTTCTGACATGATCTACGTTCTGGAGGATCTACTCACTATGGAGCAATTGGAACGAAGAGCACTCTAATCAAACTATCACCTGGTGCTCGAAACGCGGCGTATCGCAGTCGAGGCAACAGCGGAAAATTGAAAAATCAGACATGAATCACTTTTCAGCTTCTTGTACGAAATTTGGAACATGATAAAGGTGTTCATATAAATATTCATCCTCAGGCGTATATACAAAAAATATGCAGCAAAAACCCAGCTCAGTGCATATCTCAAACAGGCCTTACCTTCCGCAAAACATTCAAGAGACACACCTAAGCCTTCGAGTACACAACATCACGTAAAAAATCTGCAATAGCCTTCCATATAAAAGATACAGGACATCCATTCGACCGTGTACAAAGCAACCTTTACGTACTATACACACAGAACAAGGACGTAGGAACTTTCTATATGAAGAACTAGAAATCCATATCCAAAGAAAGAAACTAGGGGAAAGTCTACTCAACAACAATGAAACAGGCTCAAACACCTTTCTCAGAAGCTTTCAGAAAGTACTTGAAGCAGTGTTAATTTGCTGTTTCAGTGCAGACGAATTTATTTAACCACTCCCACTCATTCCCCAATGAATTCAGTCTACAATACATACGTTATGATTTGTTGTTATCTTTTTTATGTGCAAGGTGTATAAGGGCAGATATTTCTCTTGCTGACTGAGGACGGCGACTGAACAACATTACATCAGCATTTATGTCTTTTGCAGACTAATAATTATAGCTATTACAAGTCATAGGTTTGTAGCTTGGATAGTGCCTCCACATAGGTATGGCACAAGCAAGCTATTTTCTATTTTCCACTGGACAATTTGTAAGGTATTGAATTGCTACGACCGCAGGGCACATTACATCTGTGCAGAAAGCATCAGGTCGTAAAATTTTTGGCAACTTTGTGGGAAGACAGCCTGGCACAGGGAGAAAACAACCAGAATACAGATGCGTGTACATATTAAGATACTGTTATAAAAATATTTGTACTTATACTTGTTACATCCTGCACAAGCATTTAATATAATATACGAATTGTACACGTGTGCATATTCTGCTGCACCACATTAATTCTTATAAAATAAAAGAAAAACATATGTGTGTTTATAAACATTAATTATAATAACTGAATTGTGATGTAGAGTAACGAATTTACCTAGCTCCAGCTATTCTACTTTTCAGTTGTCTTTGTATCCAATGTAGGGAAGCATATCTGTAAAATGTACAGCTTCAAAGTGTCTATAAACTTAATGTACAGTAAAGAAGACATACAACAAGTTGCAGTAAGCTGAACTTGTATGATTCTACTGCCACTGTAAGTAGAATTTATTGTCACAAATTCATCTTTTTTAACTTTAAATGTTATGTACCTAAACAGTTCTCCACATGAAGGTGATGGTGCGAACCATGGAGATGCGTAGTGGCAAAATAAATGACTGACTGAGTTAACTTTTGTTTTTATTTGTATGAATGACAGAGGTCCCCTTACAGCTGGGTTCCGACATTGCTGAAAAATGTTTAAAAAACCTTCTGAAGCAAGGCATTAGCGGAAATGTTGCAACAGTGCCAGGTAAATCCGCATGACGTCTTCAGACCCCTATCACTGTGGAGGAGTGGTAATATAACTTCAAGGCAATGGAGAGAAACAATCAGTGGGAACTTCTGCATACACAGCTGCGGAGAAGACGCAATCGACTTGCTGGAAAAGTGTCACTGTGTGGTTTTGAGGGACTTCCGTGGTGTGTTGCTAACAGGTTATGCTCGTAAGGAGCAAAGCGAAACGGAGGGGATATTACAGAAATCTCTTGACAAGATTACAGGAGGCTCGCAAGACGAAGCACCACAGGACGCTATCCAGTGTACCCGTCTTCCCTCCACGATATACGGTACTCCATCTAACTTCTAACAGTATTCGGTCACACGTATTGCATCTTTAGGCTATAAAAGTTGGCCCAATCTCTATTCTCTCTATGTATCCTCTTTACACGTCACCCAATGACTTGCTGCTCATTTCTCTTATGAAGAAAGAATCGTGCGGAAGGTGTTCCCAAAATGACAGGGATGTGATTTTCGAAGTGTAGAGTTTCCCGAACAGACATAATGCACACATCTACAATCAAAATCATCCATTGTTGAGAATAATTTGTTGAACTGAAGAGCAAACGACGCACCGCGTTTCTTGGTCGTGACCTGGGTAACAGTTAAAAACTGACAGTGTGATATATACAGAAGTGGAGTGAGAATTGTATCCAACAGGTGCAGAGCCGCGTTTTAAGGGAGTACGTTCATGAAGAACACACACTATTTAAAAGAACCACCAAATCTACGACTTTGAAGATATGGCAATGAAATTTGTACCATGGTTTACATGAAATTAATGCATCTGCAGTTAAGTTCCATGGATTATAAACATTTAAGTTTCTTATGGAATTTAAAAATTTTATTTCCAAAATCCTCCCATGAACCATGGACCTTGCCGTTGGTGGGGAGGCTTGCGTGCCTCAGCGATACAGATGGCCGTACCGTAGGTGCAACCACAACGGAGGGGTATCTGTTGAGAGGCCAGACAAACGTGTGGTTCCTGAAGAGGGGCAGCAGCCTTTTCAGTAGTTGCAGGGGCAACAGTCTGGATGATTGACTGATCTGGCCTTGCAACATTAACCAAAACGGCCTTGCTGTGCTGGTACTGCGAACGGCTGAAAGCAATGGGAAACTACAGCCGTAATTTTTCCCGAGGACATGCAGCTTTACTGTATGATTAAATGATGATGGCATCCTCTTGGGTAAAATATTCCGGAGGTAAAATAGTCCCCCATTCGGATCTCCGGGCGGGGACTACTCAGGAGGATGTCGTTATCAGGAGAAAGAAAACTGGCGTTCTACGGATCGGAGCGTGGAATGTCAGATCCCTTAATCGGGCAGGTAGGTTAGAAAATTTAAAAAGGGAAATGGATAGGTTAAAGTTAGATATAGTGGGAATTAGTGAAGTTCGGTGGCAGGAGGAACAAGACTTCTGGTCAGGTGACTACAGGGTTATAAACACAAAATCAAATAGGGGTAATGCAGGAGTAGGTTTAATAATGAATAGGAAAATAGGAATGCGGGTAAGCTACTACAAACAGCATAGTGAACGCATTATTGTGGCCAAGATAGATACGAAGCCCACACCTACTACAGTAGTACAAGTTTATATGCCAACTAGCTCTGCAGATGATGAAGAAATTGAAGAAATGTACGATGAAATAAAAGAAATTATTCAGATAGTGAAGGGAGACGAAAATTTAATAGTAATGAGTGACTGGAATTCGAGTGTAGGAAAAGGGAGAGAAGGAAACATAGTAGGTGAATATGGATTGGGTCTAAGAAATGAAAGAGGAAGCCGCCTAGTAGAATTTTGCACAGAGCACAACTTAATCATAGCTAACACTTGGTTTAAGAATCATGAAAGAAGGTTGTATACGTGGAAGAACCCTGGAGATACTAAAAGGTATCAGATAGATTATATAATGGTAAGACAGAGATTTAGGAACCAGGTTTTAAGTTGTAAGACATTTCCAGGGGCAGATGTGGACTCTGACCACAATCTATTGGTTATGACCTGTAGATTAAAACTGAAGAAACTGCAAAAATGTGGGAAATAAAGGAGATGGGACCTGGATAAACTGAAAGAACCAGAGGTTGTACAGAGTTTCAGGGAGAGAATAAGGGAACAATTGACAGGAATAGGGGAAAGAAATACAGTAGAAGAAGAATGGGTAGCTCTGAGGGATGAAGTAGTGAAGGCAGCAGAGGATAAAGTAGGTACAAAGACGAGGGCTGCTAGAAATCCTTGGGTAACAGAAGAAATATTGAATTTAATTGATGAAAGGAGAAAATATAAAAATGCAGTAAATGAAGCAGGCAAAAAGGAATACAAACGTCTCAAAAATGAGATCGACAGGAAGTGCAAAATGGCTAAACAGGGATGGCTAGAGGACAGATGTAAGGATCTAGAAGCTTATCTCACTAGGGGTAAGATAGATACTGCCTACAGGAAAATTAAAGAGACGTTTGGAGAGAAGAGAACCATGTGTATGAATATCAAGAGCTCAGATGGCAACCCAGTTCTAAGCAAAGAAGGGAAGGCAGAAAGGTGGAAGGAGTATATAGAAGGTTTATACAAGGGCGATGTACTTGAGGACAATATTATGGAAATGGAAGAGGATGTAGATGAAGACGAAATGGGAGATACGATACTGCGTGAAGAGTTTGACAGAGCACTGAAAGACCTGAGTCGAAACAAGGCCCCCGGAGTAGACAACATTCCATTAGAACTACTGACGGCCTTGGGAGAACCAGTCCTGACAAAACTCTACCAGCTGGTGAGCAAGCTGTATGAGACAGGCGAAATACCCTCAGACTTCAAGAAGAATATAATAATTCCAATCCCAAAGAAAGCAGGTGTTGACAGATGTGAAAATTACCGAACTATCAGTTTAATAAGCCACGGCTGCAAAATACTAACGCGAATTCTTTACAGACGAATGGAAAAACTGGTAGATGCAGACCTCGGGGAGGATCAGTTTAGATTCCGTCGAAATGTTGGAACACGTGAGGCAATACTGACCTTACGACTTATCTTAGAAGAAAGATTAAGAAAAGGCAAACCTACGTTTCTAGCATTTGTAGACTTAGAGAAAGCTTTTGACAATGTTGACTGGAATACTCTTTTTCAAATTCTAAAGGTGGCAGGGGTAAAATACAGGGAGCGAAAGGCTATTTATAATTTGTACAGAAACCAGATGGCAGTAATAAGAGTCGAGGGGCATGAAAGGGAAGCAGTGGTTGGGAAAGGAGTGAGACAGGGTTGTAGCCTCTCCCCGATGTTATTCAATCTGTATATTGAGCAAGCAGTAAAGGAAACAAAAGAAAAATTTGGAGTAGGTATTAAAATTCATGGAGACGAAGTAAAAACTTTGAGGTTCGCCGATGACATTGTAATTCTGTCAGAGACGGCAAAGGACTTGGAAGAGCAGTTGAACGGAATGGACAGTGTCTTGAAAGGAGGATATAAGATGAACATTACCAAAAGCAAAACGAGGATAATGGAATGTAGTCAAATTAAATCGGGTGATGCTGAGGGAATTAGATTAGGAAATGAGACACTTAAAGTAGTAAAGGAGTTTTGCTATTTAGGAAGTAAAATAACTGATGATGGTCGAAGTAGAGAGGATATAAAATGTAGACTGGCAATGGCAAGGAAAGCGTTTCTGAAGAAGAGAAATTTGTTAACATCGAATATAGATCTATGTATCAGGAAGTCGTTTCTGAAAGTATTTGTTTGGAGTGTAGCCATGTATGGAAGTGAAACATGGACGATAACTAGTTTGGACAAGAAGAGAATAGAAGCTTTCGAAATGTGGTGCTACAGAAGAATACTGAAGAAAAGGTGGATAGATCACATAACTAATGAGGAGGTATTGAATAGGATTGGGGAGAAGAGAAGTTTGTGGCACAACTTGACTAGAAGAAGGGATCGGTTGGTAGGACATGTTTTGAGGCATCAAGGGATCACAAATTTAGCATTGGAAGGCAGCGTGGAGGGTAAAAATCGTAGAGGGAGACCGAGAGATCAGTACACTAAGCAGATTCAGAAGGATGTAGGTTGCAGTAGGTACTGGGAGATGAAGCAGCTTGCACAGGATAGAGTAGCATGGAGAGCTGCATCAAACCAGTCTCAGGACTGAAGACAACAACAACAACATTTCCAAAATTAACATACGAGGTGTAGCAATAAAGTAATGAGACTGATGTGAAAAAAAATTTTGCTTACCGTTTTAGTCAAGTGTTGTCTCTTTCAAAGTAGTTCCCTTCTGATTGCACACACTTTATCCAGCACTTCTGCCATTGATATTAACATTTCTGGAACTCATCTTCTATAATATTCTCCAAGACCCTCGTCACAGCTTTTTGGACATCTTGTGTTCTTTGTAAATGTGAAACGTCCCCTTAGAAAAATTATACATGACTGTGCTTAAACTGACACACAATATTTTTAGCGCAGTGCAATCTGACTTTCAAAAATCCCTACAAAACTATGGCCCTGACTAACATTAACCTATACGTTTCACAAATCACTTACCTCACAAAAATCTTGGTTACTCGAACTACTGCAATACAGCGAGCACCACTACTGCCAGCTAAATAAAAGATTCAAACTACTGGAGGCACTAACTACTGATAGGCATAGTTAGAAAATGAAAGATTTTGATAGAGAACAAACAATGTATTTACCTTAATAGTCATAATATATAAATCAGTTCATGACATCAATTCTTACAAATTTCAAAACTCCGCCATCTCTCTCCCCACATCCACCACTGCTGGCGGCTCACCTCCAACTGACAACGCTACGCGCTGTTAACATCCAGCTGCCCAACACTACAATGGTGAGTATTACAACAATGCCAACCAGCCACAGACTGCACACAGCACAGCCAGTGATTTTTCATACAGAGCGCTATGTGGCGTTACCATTTAAAAAAACCTAAACAGCCTACTTACATAGCCCCCATGCTCCCCACAAAAAATTTACAAATTGTCTTGGGCAGTGGCCAATACAGACTTGAAAAATTGTTTCATAATTACAATAACAAAGAAATGATATGCACGCACTTATCGATACAATGTTGGTCAAAAGCTAAAATTTTCTCACAGTCCATAAAGATCGTCCTGATCGTTTATCACAGTAAAATAGCAGTCTTTTTGCTCAATGTCTGAGCAGTAAAAGAAAATGCACACTGAAGTAGTGGATTTCTATGCAGTCTTGAAGAAGTAGTGTTGTCCTTCCAACAGAAAGACACTGCTGACTCTTGACATGCTGGCAGGTAATGGGCCACAACAGAGCAAACCCACAGCAGAGTCAGTCCAAGTTTTGAAGAATATTGGTAAGTTGGTCAACACAGAGCAGGCTCACTAGTCCTAGTAGAGATTATGGTATTGGTGGGCCACTAGAGGTGCAGACCCACTGCAGTTCTTGTAGAAATAATGGTATTGGTGAGTCATCAAAGGTGTAGACCCACTGTAGTCCTTGTAGAGATGGCTAGCAGCCAACTGTTGCGACTGTGCAGGCGCACAATCACCATCGAAGAGTCTTGTGGACAATATAGCAAGTCCATAAACCACCACTTGTCCACTCACAAAGAATTTGCTTGAAATGTCCTTAGAACCAGCAATGCTGTTGTCCAGTCCCTTGCTGAATTATTAACACACGTGCAAACACTATCAGTCCCTACTTCTCACATATTGTCCATATACTATGACCAATAGAACTGTGTGCAGTGAAATGTTACTTACAAGTTACTTAATTTGATGAACTGGTGTCAAATACAATTTTATACCGTAAGAATACAATAATAAAGGTACAAAATATATCATTAAAGAACATAATAGTACAGATAACATTTGCAGTAATACAGGCTTTACGAAAGAATCGAAATAACAAACACATCAGTGTTACAAAAATTATGACATAAGCACATACATAAAAAATCAGAATAACTTTTGAAACATCAACTTCACACATGAGCATTAGAACAAAACAGAATAAATAATGTGTAAACATCTTTACGAAGTAAATAACATGTTATTAATGCAAATTATATTTGAGGATAACAGTATTCCTCATCATAGTGAATGTAGCTTAGTATTAGAAGAGAAAAAATTCTATGAAACAGTACACAGAGACAGGAAGAAAATAAATACACAAGGGTACACAAACACATAGTGGGATAACACAAAAGGAAAGGACAGGGTTTGTTTTCAGGGTAACATTTGGTACTGCGGTCCAACCCAAAACTTCATTATATAGATCGTCCCTCTTATTTGAACATTTGCTCAAAAAAAAAAAATTCTATCCAAGCATGCTTTCTGTATTCTGTTCACATCCTCTTTCAAAAAAAGATTTTCTCCACTCTACACTACTTTTTTGGCAAAACCATTTTCTTATACTTTCTCAATGCTTTTCTTACAATTCATCATAGTTAATTTCTTATATGGCCTACCCCTTCTTAAGCTAACTTAAATCTACTGAGCTCAGATGCTAAACTAAGGGACGAGGGAATGCAGCAACATAAAATAATTAACACAAACAGCAATGACAAAAATTCAAATTGGCAAAGTAAGCAGCAATATTACAACTAATATAAGGAAATCAGTAGCAAACAAAACAAATAAATCAGTAGTAAAACTAGCTTAACAGAGTAATACAAATTGAAATTTAGTAGCACTGTGCCTGGCACACAGCAGCAGCAAATGCAATAGCTTATAACTAAACATGACAAAGCTCAAGCAGAAAAAATATTACAGTAAAGACAACAATGCAGAAAAAGCAAATGTCTATTCACATATTAATACCTATGTCATTAAAGTGGTGCACCACAAAAAGTTATTCTACCATAAAAATTACCAAGTACTTGAAAAGAAAATTATGTATGCAGTTCCTGTGAAGGGAAGTCTTTTTGTGGTTCTTCGTTTTTTTTAAGTACATCATAAAGTTATTGTTTATTGGATCTGTAGGCATAAAATATCTAAATTAGTACATCCATTAAATTTTATTGTAACCAATGCTGCAGTGCAGCTAGAAACTAGATATTAAAGAAAATAGGCAAAGCAAGTCGTGAAGCGTCATTCGCTAGCGATACGTCATTTCATAATGCAGTAAACAATCTTCCAACTAGGAAGACAATAGACATGAAAAGTTTCTCATTATTTCATTTCAGTAAATATCATAAATTAAGAACTCCAAAGTGTAATCATATGTTTTAAGTTTGAGCGTATTTGCGACGCTTTCCACAAAGAAACGGCCCTTTTTTTTCACAGATCAAGAATTTGCGTTACGAATCTGTAGAAACAAAATCCTATTGATACAACAGTGTCCAAAAAAGTTCCGTCGGCACTGTAATACATTCACGCATTTACATATATTTCGTAACTCTTAAAGTACGATTCTTGGTTTCCAACCATCTTTTTCACAAACCAGAGTCCCTAACCACTACTCATTATTCCTTAACTTATTCGTCGACACTTCTTCAATATTTAATCATAAGAAATATGTAGCATAATCAAATAACTCATATAGCATCAGCTTATTGATCAGAAACATACCGCAACAGCGTAATACAAGTAGTCATCGTAATAATAAGATCATAACACCTCAGTCAACTCTCAAAATCGTCGTAGTTTCCTCCAATAATTTCAAAACCTAAAAAAAATTCTCTGCTCATGTCAAAATTGTCATCTGCCTCAAACGTACTTTAAAAATCATGATCCCACACCAAATACATTATTCAAAGCTCTCATAGTATCACAATGGTTCCGAAAAATATGAAGGGTTCACACAGTACAGACAAAATACAACTTCGTAAGTGTGAAGTTATCCAGCAATGTAATTGCGTAAACATCTGTCACTGACGTAGAAAAAAAAATGTTTATCTCTCAGTTAAATGACCAGATAGCTGTGTAACTTATGTTCTAGAGAAATATGGTACCGATGTGTAAAGTTGTATAAGCAAATACCATATTAGCTAGGGCTCCTTGTGCTTGCCAAACACATGTTACACAAAGTAAGCGTGTGCCCCCCTGAGGATTAAATGTTATTATATCCTCAGGTGTTACAGATTACAGCAATGGAATAAAATGTATCACGGAAAACCTTTGTATCATTGTACTTCAAATACCTTTAAAAATAAATGTTTTAAGTACAAAATTAATCACTCAAATACCTGTACTGTAGCGCTAAACTGTTTGTCTTGTTGTAAGATAATCTCTGTGGAAGTGTCGTAGTTATCGTCCTCCGAAAGCTAAGTTCTGCAGAAGTCAATGTACTTACCTCATGATAAACAAAAGTGAAATGCTTTGCATATAGGTATCGTAGTTACTACGCTTATTGCCGTGATGAAGTAAGTACTGTACTGTAACGTATTGTTGTGCCACAGAAAAGGCTGTCTCATTGTATCTGTACCACAAAGTTACTACTAAAACAAATTTTCCTTTCCAGAAGAATTCAGAAAAACTGTGCAGATATAAAACAGCTTCACCGCAAAAAGCATAATGTAAATTGCCACGCACATCAGTAGCGTCGTGATATAATCCTGTAGCTATCAAAGAAACCAAATGCTAAGCCATCTTTAATCTCACAGAAAGTACTTCAAATAAAGAATGTCTTTTCAACTAAACCAAAATGTTGCATTAAAATCTCATTAACAGTATATGTTCTAAGTATGTAAGCCTTATAGCCGTTACGTAATAGTGCAAGTAACAAGCAAGAATGTACACACACAATAACACTGTGTCGTCTGTTCACTATAACAATGCATTCGTAATTTTTTTTTAAAATGTTCCCTAGGTTCTAGACTGGATAGTTAACTTCAAAACATTGTTGCATGTTAACAGTTTCTCAGTGTGACAAAGCATACTAGAAATGTGAAGTGAAATATTTTATGGCAGAGACAAAGTTAAAAAGCAGATTGTCTTTCAATAAACGGTTTTACATGTGAAATGTGTTGTAAACCTTTACTCTTCGTAGTACGCAGAGTTTCAACTTGAACGCAATTATCCTGTGGTATACGTCGGTACAGAATACTGGAATTTTTCTCAAGGTGAGCGGCTATGTTATTCTTCGCCGAGCCAGCCGGCGCAAGTAGCTGCCTGCGGTGCGAGTCACTGTCTGTCTCTTTGTTGGCGCGCGACGTTATTGGGAATAAGAGACCTAATTTCTACAAATTCACCTTGCCGAGAGGGCCCAGCTCTGTTTGAATCCCGCCAGTACTGATGAAATTCCGGTCTGTCGTTATGATTATATCGTCTATCGTCATGTTCGTAGTTCCGGTAGCTTCTTTCTTGTCTGTTAAGTGGTGGAGAATTTCTCCCTGAATCGTAACTGCGTGCTGGACCGTTTCGTCTGAAGTTATTCTGTCTCCCTTGATAATAATAGTTCTGGTTGCCATATTGTCTGTTTCTATGATTGTCTGTCTAATATTCATTACTACGGAAATGCGATCTTTCTCTGTAACTATTACTCTGCCAGTGGTTGTCATATGGGTGTTGTCTGTTTTGGTCACGATTTGTGTTGTGAGAATAGCCTTGTCGTGTCCAGTTATTGTTTCTTTCATCGCGGAATTGCGACAGATGTGACCTGTAGTGATTGTTTTCCTGTTTTCGCATCCGCGACTGTCTGTGTCAATTTCTAATTCTTGTAAGAGTCCCTGAAGAGCTTCAATGTCATCTTTTCAACGTCCTGCAAAAATAATATTTCTTAAATGTTCAGGCAATTTGATTAAGTAAATGCGGATGAGTTCTGAGGGGCTGTATGGGTTTGAAAGATACTGATTCTTATGTAACATGTCTTCGAAATATTTGACAAGATGGAAAATTCAGACTGTTCGAAATGTTTCATCATTATGATGCTATGTTTTACTCGTTCTTGTGTAGCTTCAGACCAATATGCTGAAAGGAAGGCATGATAAAATTCTCCTTCACTGTGACAATCGTGAATGACCGTTCGCATTCTTACAGCTGGTTCATTCTCCAAGTAGCCACACATAAATTCTAATCTGTGCTCTAATGACCAGTCTGGAGGAAAACAATGAGAGAATTGATGGAGCCACGCTTGTGGATGAATGTCGTTGCCAGAATTCTTAAATGTTTTGAATTTACGAGAGTAATGAACAGCTTATAGTCAATATCATAGTGTCGGCGAGTAGCATATCGGTCATTGTTACGTCGTGTCGGCGGTTCCATCTAAAAATTCGCTGCACCTTGCCAATTTCTTTCATGATTTCTGAAATGCCTTGTGTTGTTATTTTGTGGCTTTTCCGTATTTCTAAGTTCCTCTTCCGGTGTTGGAGCGCAAGTGTCCTCTGAAATATGTAATTTTTGTATTACCTCCATCAACTGATCTTGTACTTCCCGGATTTCTCTTTCGTACTGTGTATTGATTTGATTTTGATTTTATTTGAATTTTCTAATTTGTTCATACTCTTCTGTGTTAGTGATGGCTACGGGTCTTGTGTCATTCAGATCATCATCTACCTTTGTAGATAAGTTAGTGAACTGACCCGAAAGTTCGGCTACTTTCTCCGATAGTGAATACATTTCCTCAGTGTGTTTTTCTGAACCAAGTTTCAGAGTGTCCGTTTGTGTTGAAATCGAATCTACTGTGTCCTTTAAGTTTTCCTGAGTTCTTGCAAGTTGCGTAACCGAATCGGTAGATGCAACTGAGTCCATTTTAGCTTGCAAGGTGTCGAGATTTTCACGAACAATAGTTTGCAGTTCTTTTATGGCTGCTTCATGATTCTGTAATGCAGTTTAATGCCGCGAAAAAATAGGTTGAATATGCTCACAAATTTGTGTTTTTTCGTCATTACAGATTTTTTTGGCATTTCGATTCAATGTTATGTAACTCAGTAGTTAAATCTTCACGTGTTTGTTCAAGTGTGGTGTCTAACTTTTGAAGCTTTTGCTGTGTTTGTCACTGATTTTGTGCCATTGTGTCTAACTTTTGAAGATTTTGTTCCATTGTGTTTAACTGTTGCTGTGTTCGTCTCTTATTTTGTTTCATTTGTTGCATTAATTGCAATAATAATGTATTGGTGTCTGGAATCTGTTCCTCTATGCTTTTCGGCAGTGCATTTGCACCGGCAACAATCACATTTTGACAAGCAGAAAATGTGTCTTGACTTATTTGAGAAAACGGTGGGACGCAAAACTTGCATGTACAGTATTTCCTACATTTTGTCCTGTCATTTCGTATTCCTGACTCGAACTGTTGCCGACCGATCGATCGGTAATGCTTCCGTGTTCACTAACTGTTTCACTGCTTACACCATTATTTGCAGCCTGCTCCATTTCCCTATGCGCTATTACCAAATTACTACTTTGAACATTAGTTAATTCATTACATGGTGGCGCTAACACACTGCTTTCGTCTTCACTGTCATGTCTTAGTTTACTTTGACGCCTAGTATTACGTTTTTCACACGCCATTATTGTCACAATATTTCACACGATAACACAGAAACGCACAATTGGAAAAGTAAAATAAGAAAACACATTAACATAGCACTGAAAATAATATCTAGTTAATTGCAAGCCCAGCTGAAAAATACTAGGCACAAATCTACATGCATGCCACAAGTGTTTTACTGTACAACAATGAAAAACTACAACTACAAAGAAGCTTCTCTCTACAATTACGCGCTAGTAATAAGCAGTAGCTACAATAATTACACAAACTACAAGAAAAAATCAGAAGATTCCAGTGAGGTATCCTCGGCTAAGGGTCGACATATGAAACGCCCCATTAGAAAAATTGTACATAACTATGCTTAAACTGACACACAATATTTTTAGCGCAAGCAATCTGACTTTCAGTAATCCCTACAAGAGAATGGCCCTGACTAACATTAACCTATACGTTTCACAAATCACTTACCTAACAAAAATCTTGGTTACTCGAACTACTGCAATACAGGGAGCACCACTACTGCCAGCTAAATAAAAGATTCAAACTACGGAAGGCACTAACTACTGGTAGGTATAGTTAGCAAATCAAAGATTTTAATAGAGAACAAACAATGTATTTACCTTAATAGTCATAATATATATAGCAGTTCATGACATCCATTCTTACAAATTTCAAAACTCCGCCATCTCTCTCCCCACATCCACCACTGTTGGCGGCTCACCTCCAACTGCGCAACGCTATGCGCTGTTAACATCCAGCTGAACAACACTACAATGGTGAGTATTACAACAATGCCAACCAGCCACAGACTACACACAGCACAGCCATTGATATTTCATACAGAGCGCTATGTGGCGATACCAATAAAAAAACCTAAACAGCCTACTTACAAATGGTGTTCCTTGACCACCATTTTGACTCTTGGAAGTAGAAAAAAGTCGCACGGAGTGATATCTGGTGAATAAGGTGGCTGTAGTAGTACTGAAATATGTTTAGAGGTTAAAAACTGCTGTACTGACAGAACAGTATGGGATGGCGCATTATCGTGATGCAGAAACCTATTATCAGCAATGTTTGCACGGACACGAAGAACTCTTTTACGAAGTCTTTATAAAATTTATTCGTAGTAATACTGGTTCACTGTTTGTCCAGGAGGTATCCACTCTTTATGAACAATTCCCTTGGAATCAACGACGCACACAAGCATGCATTTCACTTTTGACTTTGACAAACTGGCTTTTTTTGGTCTGGGTGATCCCCTTCAGCACCATTGCGAACTTTGGCGTTTTGTCTCCGGATCGTACTGAAAAAACCAACATTCATACCAGTAACAACACGGCTCGACAATTATGGATTGATTTCCGTTTGATTTAACAAATCGGCTGCGATGTTTTTCCGTGCTTCTCGCTGTTGTGTTGTAAGAATTTGGGGACAATTTTTGCACAAATCTTTCTCATATCAATATCTTCAGTTATTATTAGACGAACTGTGTCTCGATTGATGTTTCAGTTCTGCAATCATTTTCACGGATAATCTTCGATCAGTTCGTACGAGTTCACGCACCCTCGCCAATTTCACATCCGTCCATGAGGTTGATGGTCGTCCACTGTGGTCTTCATCTTCAGCATTCGTTCTGCCTTCACTATACATTTAATGCCAATGAAATACTTGAGCTCTTGACATAATCTCCTTTACAAATGCCTTCTGAAGCTTACCGTAAGTTGTCGTCGCGTTTACACCCAATTTAACACAAAAAGAAATGGCATACCGCTGGGCAATATAATGCGGTTCCATTTCCGTGACGAAAGACACAAACACATGTTAACTTATTACAGTACGACTCATGACTGAGCAGTTGCATCGATGTGCCACTTGGAATAGAAGCAGCTTACAGACCAAGGTCAAATATATTGTACCTACGCAAGCCTGCAGGGTTGCCACATCTTGCAAAGAAAATCAGTCTCATTAATTTATTGTCGCACCTCCTATGTACCTTTTTCGTGGAAACTATACAAGAAATTTCCGCAAAATTTTAATCTCTCTGCATATAGTAAGTTTCTCTCGTGATGTTATTTGAATATATCAAATTGGAAAATTGTAATGATTTTAATAGCATTTCTGTAAGTTATAAAATTCCCGCCAAATTTGAAGCACTTTGTCCCATATATATCAGCTTTCACTTAGAATGTCAAAATTTGCTCTTGAGACAAAATTTATTGGGTTTATATACACTCCTGGAAATGGAAAAAAGAACACATTCACACCGGTGTGTCAGACCCACCATACTTGCTCCGGACACTGCGAGAGGGCTGTACAAGCAATGATCACACGCACGGCACAGCGGACACACCAGGAACCGCGGTGTTGGCCATCGAATGGCGCCAGCTGCGCAGCATTTGTGCACCGCCGCCGTCAGTGTCAGCCAGTTTGCCGTGGCATACGAAGCTCCATCGCAGTCTTTAACACTGGTAGCATGCCGCGACAGCGTGGACGTGAACCGTATGTGCAGTTGACGGACTTTGAGCGAGGGCGTATAGTGGGCATGCGGGAGGCCGGGTGGACGTACCGCCGAATTGCTCAACACATGGGGCGTGAGGTCTCCACAGTACATCGATGTTGTCGCCAGTGGTAGGCGATAGGTGCACGTGCCCGTCGATCTGGGACCGGACCGCAGCGACGCACGGATGCACGCCAAGACCGTAGGATCCTACGCAGTGCCGTAGGGGACCGCACCGCCACTTCCCAGGAAATTAGGGACCCTGTTGCTCCTGAGGTATCGGCGAGGACCATTCGCAACCGTCTCCATGAAGCTGGGCTACGGTCCCGCACACCGTTAGGCCGTCTTCCGCTCACGCCCCAACATCGTGCAGCCCGCCTCCAGTGGTGTCGCGACAGGCGTTAATGGAGGGACGAATGGAGAAGTGTCGTCTTCAGCGATGAGAGTCGCTTCTGCCTTGGTGCCAATGATGGTCGTATGCGTGTTTGGCGCCGTGCAGGTGAGCGCCACAATCAGGACTGCATACGACCGAGGCACACAGGGCCAACACCCGACATCATGGTGTGGGGAGCGATCTCCTACACTACCCGTACACCTCTGGTGATCGTCGACGGTACATCCAAGCCGTCATCGAACCCATCGTTCTACCATTCCTAGACCGGCAAGGGAACTTGCTGTTCCAACAGGACAATGCACGTCCGCATGTATCCCGTGCCACCCAAGGTGCTCTAGAAGGTGTAAGTCAACTACCCTGGCCTGCAAGATCTCCGGATCTGTCCCCCATTGAGCATGTTTGGGACTGGATGAAGCGTCGTCTCACGCGGTCTGCACATCCAGCACGAACGCTGGTCCAACTGAGGCGCCAGGTGGAAATGACATGGCAAGCCGTTCCACAGGACTACATCCAACATCTCTACGATCGTCTCCATGGGAGAATAGCAGCCTGCATTGCTGCGAAAGGTGGATATACACTGTACTAGTGCCGACAATGTGCATGCTCTGTTGCCTGTGTCTATGTTCCTGTGGTTCTGTAAGTGTGATCATGTGATGTATCTGACCCCAGGAATGAGTCAATAAAGTTTCCCCTTCCCGGGACAATGAATTCACGGTGTTCTTATTTCAATTTCCAGGAGTGTAAATAAGTGCACAAAATTTCATAATTACAGTCTTAATAGGTTCAAGAAATGCAATTTAAAGTTCAGTCTGAAGTTTTTCTTATGGCGTCTCTGCAGAAGGCCCCGAATTTCTACTCAGGGTCCTCTTCCCTTTCAAGACTTCTCTTCTGATTCCTTGTTCACTGCCTTCTTTCCTTTACCTTCAACTGAGCTTTCAGCTGTAGGGAGGCGCCGAATCGGTTTCTCAAGATGTTCTGAGTGAAATTTCCTACCTTAAAATCCATTCTCTCTTAAACCCTCATCCCCGCTTCGTTCCCATCATTAAATCCAAGAACTGCAACATAAGTTGCAATTACGACAAGTGTAGCGCATGAAAATGTGGCAATACAAGCATTGCTTTTTCGTAAACAAAAGGGCTGGTTTGTTATTGTTTCTGAGATATGGAACAGTCACAGACGATATATAAGGTCAAAGAGTATATATTGCAGCCTTATGAATCCTGTGCAGTGTTGTTTGAAAGTAATGGAAGCAGTCGAGCTAGTATGGAACAATTCCTTCAAACCGTGGGCATGGCAGGAACCTCACGTCATCTTTAATAATTTTTCAGTCACTACGACTGTGATTTCATCACTGAAACTTTTTGAACTTGTTGTTTATGAGTTCTACTAATAAGTAAAAAATGAATCGAAAATTGACGGTTTCGATCAATTTCAAGAACATTACCTTAAAATATTTGTTACTTACCCAAACAAGTAAATAAAACATCAAAACGCAACAAGATTTAAGTATTCTTTTAAACTGTTAATCAAATCTTAACCTCCACAATTAGTGTTTGCGTACAAAATATAACTGCGTACATTGTAACTGTCCATGGAAGCCGCCGAAACCAGGCTGACAGAAGTAATACAAAAAATATGACTATGGGTTCATCTGAAAGGGAAACTATATTAAACCTGACCACAGAAACATTCTATAACAACTCCCTTTGCTCATAGTGCTGTCACTTTTACCCGTAACACCCGTACATTAAAACCACTAACTTGAAGATCCCCCAGCGTAAGGCTGAATTCCGCCCACTAAGCCAGATAACAGTGAATTATCCAGTTATCTAGAACCGAAGCTATACTAACAGTTGCAGTATTCATCAAATAACACAATCATAACTAGAAGCGGTAGAGCCAGATTTTCACTTTAGGAACAGTTCTCAAAGGCCAGCTGCACCACAGTAACAAATGAACTCACTGATTATATGTAAATTGAAGGTGGAGAGGGGAGAAGGGAATGGAAGGAGATAACTGATGTGAGCTACATCGGGACGTTACACAAAATCAGCGGTGATGAGTGAAAATACGTGTCGGTGCGGGATTCGAACTCGGGAACTCCTGCTTACAGGGCAGCTGCGTGAACCACTGCACCACCCAGAACACAGTGTGTATAGCTACTGCGCTGACTAGCTCGGGACCCCTCATGGTCCACCCACACTCCCATCTAACACCATCTATCCGCAGACCTGTCTATGTCCTCCATGCTCGTTACTCAAATTCCCGCAGGAAGTCGGGTGTATTTTTCCATCTGCACTGAAGAAGGTGGATTCGTTTAGGTGAATCAGTTCTATGAATATGTGGTGCCTATTCATTCGAACATGTCCGAAGTGACAGACACCATGCATTCTTACAAATGAACTCACTCGACTTTACTACAAATAATGATACAGGCTTGGTGCGAGCTTATCTACTCCCAAGTGTTGGCGAGCCCACATATGGCAGGCTGGTAACGCGGACCCAAGTTCCACAGCAATACGCTAGCCCAAACAAACTAGAATAATACACGCATGCAAAGAGATTAAGCTCGCAACATGACGCTCAACATAAACTACGTGCGACGGCATCGCATCGGTTCGAATACACAGATACTCTAGCAAGGCCAGGCAAGGTACGATGAACAGCAATAAGGTTCAACAACAACCTCACATGTAACTTTGCGTGTCCATCTGCACACCTCATTTGTGCAGTACCGGGACTTCAAACCTTTAGCATCAGTATATCCATCGGCTAAACCTAGGGTCTGCAAACCATGGCCTACGAGCACTATCTATCCCGCCCACGTTAACGGGTCAGGACATGTGTGGTATCGGCCAACTGTAATTGTTTATATCACAATCGATCTTTGCTAATCGAGCTCTTCCAACAACGAGTGATTCACTTAGCGAACGATGTTTCTCGTAAAGAGTCAGTTTTGCTGTTTTTTTTTAGTCTAATTGGCGTTTCGAAAACCATGTTCTGGCCTGGATTGGCCTCTTTGGCTACTATAAATGGACACTAAGTCAAACGTTCTCGTATAAACTACCACTCTGTAATGCAGAAGCTCCGACAACACTGCATTCAGTCAGCTTTACTGATGGCAAAGCGCCTCGCGCCGCCATTGTTCTCACTCGTACCACTACTCGGTCTTTCCCGACAATGTTGGAAATACTCTGCAACGACGTTGCAAGACCTTATCTTGACCGGTGCATGGTAACCCTCTCCCTAGCAGTACCTGTGTATCTTAGACGAACTCATTAAAGATGAGTTAAGTAGCTAAGGTAGTAGCTATGCGCGCAGCCAGTTTCATCAACGATCATGGTATATCTGTTTTTCGGCAGATTTTGAAGTACAGGCGTAAACAAACATATTTAGTCGACCCTCTTCTAACATAAGATATACTGCACTATAAAGTACAACGCTGCATTACAAATCTCTTTGAGTACCCACATTTTCGGAATGGGATACAACGGCCTGTTCTTCATATTCTGTTATTCGCAAACAGGTATTGTTTCATTGCAAACTATACACATCTCACTTAATCACGAAATACTGATCGCTCTTTGAAATTTCTTCACTCGCGATGTATCTTTCGTTTCTTTCCATATTTACACAAATCGGACATAACTGCAAATCAAAATGTTATTAGTATTAAATGCATTGGTTCTGAGCAAAGAAATGCACTGGATGCATCTTCAAGGCAACTTTAATTAAATTACACCTCACGGCGAAACACACTGCGTCTTCATTAAGAAACTGTAGTCATAAAACACTCAAGTCCCACTCTATTTGGTTTTTCAGATCGGTAGTGCTGCCGCTACCCACAACATAGTTTTGTGCTGCTGCAATTAACTTCTCTACTCTCCGGAAGGCGTCGCTAGCATACATTTGGCATTGTCGGAGTAGTCGTAGCAATACGCTAATCGCAGCACGCGTATCGACTCTCTCCGCGGCAGTGAAATGATCTGGACTTGCCAGTAAGAGTGAACAGAAATTGTGGAGTGGACTCCACCGTCTAGTCCCGAAACGAAAATCTGTGCGTAATTCAACACTAAAGCGTGTTGTTAAGTTGAACTATGTCCAACGTTTCTTGAACCACGCTAGCGGTGATCACAGGGAACGAAGAGGTAACCACTGCTGCCGTCGAGTGTCGAGGAATGTTGCGGTGGGAAGATATCCCGCGGTGCTGATACCATACACACCTCGCGCCGTGTTCCGACCACTTGCTGTCATGTCAGTGACGCACGGAAGTAACGAGGTGTCTTGGAAGCACTTTACACCACCTCCACGAGTGGAGTTTATTTGTAGCAATGTACATTAAATTTAATTAAGGCCATAGCTGAAGGTGAAACAATGAGCAGTTCACTGCTTAATGACCCTGCAGTGTCCCTTAGTGTCAGCTCATGCAAACTGACATCTGTGGTAACCGTAACGAAAGTCTTTGAATTGTACCAAAGAGTTTCGAGAAGTACTGTGGTAGAAAACTTACTGTAGAGAGGTATGGGCCCTTGGCTCTTAGTGGAAGAGCCAGTATGGTCCTTAGACCAAAATGTTTGGAGATACCTGGGCTAAACAGTCATTGGATTTAAGATACCTAAAACGCTTGACACACACATCGCATACTGTGCGTCAGCCAACTCCTTACTCTACGAGCCTTACATCATCTCGTACCAATCAGGGCTGTTGGTCACACGTGTCTCTCTGACAGCTCGCCCCCGCACACCGCGAATTTGTGCCAATCCCACGACACAAGCAAATGAGTGCCAACTAAACGGCTCAACATGTTACTTTCAGCGACGTTCGCTCACTCTGACATGATAGTTAAGTGGTGTAATAAATTGAGCTCCGAAGAACGTTCCGTGATTAATATTAGGATTGACAGCTACGAAGAAAGTAATGGGGTGACAATCAGGGTAGAGGCACGGCTCATGTTCAGTCCATGACACTAGTTCTGTGGCCACAGTAACAGCTCTTGTCGAACCTTCGCCAGTGTACGTTTCTTACACACGTTCTCGATGCTTCTGTGGCGTCACGCGAAGTTGCGCCATTGCAAGGGAGCTGTCCGACCTGTTAACTCTATGCCGTCGTGCGCGAAATAGTGGTCAACGGCCGGCGACACCACAGTGGTGTCGTCTGCAAAGAGTCGCTCAGTGACCGGCAACACCACTGTGGTGTCGTGAGTGTAGTATCGTGCAGTGGCCAGCGACAGCACTTTAGTATCTTTTGCATCCTGTTGGTGTTTTGTTTAGGTAACAGTAAGTTATACACGACAACAAGTTTTTCGTTTTAATAAGTACTTGTGCCCTTTCATCATGGCGGACGAAAGAGACAGTAGGATTATTTACAGTGAATACGCGGACATCTTGTCTGACGTTCCGAACAAATTGGCTGATTCGGAAGAAGACATTGGATATAAAAAAAGTGAAAGTGAAGCATAATCTTAGGCAGATAGTGAAATACGTCCAAGAAGAATTCGGCGAGCGCTACGGTTGCCAACTGATACGGCTGAATCAGACGAAGAAGACAGTGTACAGTAGTCAGACTTCTATTTACCGAGTACCAATAACAAATTTGCAGGATCCCCAGGTGCAAACATATTTCCCAAAGTTAAACAGAACGTCGAGGATATCGTAGATTTATTTATTGGGAACAATGTAACTGAATATATTAGTAACGAAACCAACAAATACTACAGTCAAAATTGCAATAGAAGGGAACTGCATTAACAAAATGCCAAATTTGTCGACGTTACGGAACCCAAACTCAGAAAATGGTTTGGGCTTGCTATCCTTAAGAGAATTGTAAAAAGAAGCATGGATCGATGGTTTTGGTCAACGAATCCGTTGATAGACACATCGATATTTCGCAAAACGATGTCCTCCAACCGATTCAGACAAATACTATCATTTTTACATTTTTCCGACAGCAGAGATAGACCGGAGAATGCCGACCGGCTTGTCAAAGTGCAATTCCTAATTGATTATTTTTTCCAAAAAGTTTAATGAAACGTTTAATCTAAGTCAAAACATCTCAATTGATGAAGGAATGATTCCGTGGCGTAGACGGTTAAATTTTAAAGTGTACAATCCGTCGAAAATTACGAAATACGGCATACTCATTCGGATGCTGTGTGATTCGAGTACGGGATACATTTCCTCATTCAATATATAGTCTGACGCTGGAGTGCCCTTAGCAAAAACAGTGATGGAACTATTGACACCTTGTGATGGAAAGTGGCATCACCTCTGCATCGATGATTATTATAACAGTGTAGCAGAGACGTTACTTGCAAAGAAAATTCGAGTTTGTGGAAAGATTCGGAAAAATAGAGGATTTCAGGAAAATTAAAGCGCTCAGGCTCGTTCTGAGACACCATAATTGTGTTTAAAGTTTGTCATCAAGGGGAAGGTGACAAGCTGCCGGCGTCAAGCGAATAAATTTGTACGCGACTTGAGGACGGTACAGTGTTAATCACGGATTTCGATGAGCCTTAGGTATGTCGCAGAGAGACCTGTCCTATACATCTGGCTAATTCTATTCGACAGCCCCTGGTGTCCCTATAACCGTACCGTAACGTTAGTCCTGTATCGACCAAGCGAGCGTAGAACAGCGATCCGGAGTTCACTGTTACCACGCTGGTGGCACAACCGTACAAGTTCAGGTCCTGTGTGTGTGCTTTCTTTCATTTTTATCGCACAGAATACCTATAAATAGGATGTCATGCAAAATTATTCAAAAATGGTCATTTTCGCTGTGGTAAATTTATAAATAAATCAATCATTAGACCGAACTTTCTTCTCATTTCTGGTGCTTTTGTTAAAAATAAGATTACGGAATCGTCTTAGGGGACATCGATTAATTACGTGAGGTCAAAATAGGGAAGGGGCGGGGAGAGAATGGGTGGAAGGGTCTGGCAAAATCTCACCAAATCTTATTTAAACCGGGGAGCAATGAAAATCTCATGCCATCTTTATAATTCAAGGGATATACGTTATTATACAGGATAGCGTTTTGTTTTATCTAATTAATACAAAGACCAGACAATATTAAAGTGCCCACCAGTCTTTATGACATCTGTGAACTGAATTGATTCCTTTACACGTGTGCATGTCTGAGATACCCCGATTTGTAACATGTCAGTTTTCATACGGGGAGTTCTCTGCCGCGCCGGTCGAAATCACTGCTTGCCAAAGTGAATCAGTGATGATGTTCTCCAATGCGTATATTCCGATATTATTGTGTTCAAATTGAAATTGTAGCCGGCCGCTGTGCCTGAGAGGTTCTAGTCCCTTCAGTCCGGAACCGCGCTGTTGCTACGGTCGCAGGTTCGGGCCTGCCTTGGGCATGGATGTGTGTGATGTCCTTAGGTTAGTTACGTTTAAGTAGTTCTAAATCTAGGGGACCGATGACCTTAGATGTTAAGTCTCATAATGCTTAGAGCCATATGAACCATTTTTGAATATGTATCAAAAATCTTACAGTGCGTATATTAAGCGGCACGCCCACAAATCGAAACATGTGCGAACAAGAAGTTAATAGCCTGTCGAAGCTAAGCTCAAGTTCATCGACAAGAATTACAGTATCTTGAAGCCCAGATAAATCAAGACATACAAAAGTTACGTAAACATACGGTTCAAAGGAAGGTACAAACCATGTTGTCTTTCATCTGCAAACTAAAGGTACAGTGGGATTTAATATGTATACTGAACTCCGTGTGAACAGGCCTTGAAGGCCCGAAAGTACCGACCGACCGGCGTGTGATTCTCAGACAACAGGCGTCAACAGATGCGGTTAAGGATGGGAGTATGGTTAGCACACCGCTCACCCATCCTTGACCGTTGTCAGTTTTAGTGACTGGAGCCGTTGCTCCCAGTCAAGCAGCTCCGCAATTGCCCTGACAAGAGCTGAGTGCACCCTGCTTACCAACAGCGCTCGACAGCCAGGACGGTCACCCATACAAGTGTTTGCCAAGCCCGGCAGCGCTTAACCTCTAAGATCTGACGGGAACCGGAGTTACCACTGCGGCAAGGCCGCTGGCACTTAATGTATATAATATACCAAAACAAGGTCAATTTTTCAGTGACTTCCAGAACGGTTAATATACAGGGTGGCGCACGAAATGTGTTACCATTTTGTTCTTGAATATAAACTTTTTTGTCAGTACAGTCTGAAAGGAACATATACTACAATGAAGAGCCGTCCATGGAGATTTGTTCTAACTCATCACATGCTCAGTATGTCCACCATTTCGCTTCCTAACTTCCTTCAA
The DNA here is from genome assembly GCF_023897955.1 of Schistocerca gregaria. Classification (NCBI taxonomy): domain Eukaryota; kingdom Metazoa; phylum Arthropoda; class Insecta; order Orthoptera; family Acrididae; genus Schistocerca; species Schistocerca gregaria. The sequence goes on along the minus strand of NC_064921.1, from coordinate 127,793,630 downwards.
ATGAACACTGAAGTTGGTGATTACCCTACAGCACGTGTCTTCCGTAATTTCACTGCAAGCTTAAAGAATAAGTCTTCTTAGCTCTATTAAATCACGTGGACGTTTCGGGAAAATTTTTTCCTTTAGGTACCTCCAAAGAAAAAAGTCACATGGATAGGTCTGGACTATTCGGGGGGCCAAATTTGTTCTTAATTGAAGCGACCTGGAAACCGGAGTGAAATGATCCGAATGTCGAAATGCTCGTGTTAAAAATCCAACACAGTGTTTGCAGTATGTGGCCTTGCTCCATCTTGCATGAATCACCGCGTGCTGAAGGTCAAGGCAGTAGCAAGCAGCTGTGGAATGAAGCTATTGTGAAGCATGCTCAAATAACGCTCGCTGTTCACAGTTTCTTCAAAGAAAAAGGGTCCAATAAGTCCGTGACTGGAAATTGTTGCCCACGCTGTAATCCTCGGAGCATAATGTTGTCGTTCATGAAGCACTTGTGGGTTTTCAGTGGCCCAAAAGCCTACATTTTGTTTGTTAACCACATCGTCTAAATGAAAATGCGCCTCGTCTGAAAAACAAACGATGTTGAGAGTTTCTTCCCTAAACTCCGCCCACAGAGCAAACAGTAGTCTCTGTTGCTTGTGTTCTTCAGTGAGCTCCTGTACACAGGTCATCTTGTATGGGTATATATGGAGGTCACTTAAGAATGCGTTGAACGGAGCTTCTGGATATTCCCAGTTGCACTGCTGCCTTTCTACATGATTTCCCGGGACTTCTCTGTACAGCAACTCGTACCGCTTCAATATTCTCCGGCGAACAAATAGGCTTCGGCCGAGGTCGCTTCCTGTACGAACTTACCGTACAACCTGTGGATGGTGATCTTTCAAGATACCCATCGTGTGTTAAGCTATTGTCGAAAACGCCTCTGATTCATAACAAGGCTATTCGTTCCATGAAAAAGTAACAGAACTGCCGATCGTTGCTGTGTCGTCAGTCTTCCAGCCATTGCTGCTTTCTAGTCTCCTAGCGGCAGTAACGTGAATTACACGTCATTTCGTAACTCATTTGTTTTTCCAAGCTCTGCTGGTACTGCTGTAGAGATCCCAGCGGGATATCTAAGGTGCGTCGTAAATTGTGTAAGAAACAATTGGTAACACAGTTCGTGCTCCACCCTGTATTTTCGTGGAGCCTGTTTATCAACCTGGCTCTGTCTGTTTGAATACTGCTAAGGGTTGGCATGTTTGAAATAAAGTTTTTTTTAAATCAGAGTACTTTAATAACATGTTACAAACACTTAATAAATAAAATATGGCTTTACTAAATTTTAAAAAGAAAACAACTCAGTCATATGTATTTTTTCCCGACTATGAGGTAAACCTCAGTTGTGACACTATCGCCTGTTGTGTTAAGTCAGAATTCCGGATGTTGTTCGATGTATGGGCAGCCGAAACATAAATCTGTGAACTAGAAAGCAGGTTAGTCTTGCAGGCACACGGGTTTATCAGGAGTTATACAGGGAAACACAGTTCGTTTGAATTCAAAAAGATTGTTCTTTCTTCGATCAACTTCGATCCGTGTCGCGGATATTTGATCGTTCCTTTGAAAGTAGGTGCACGAAATCGGTGCAGATTTTAATAATGTACCTTTATGGAATCTTCCCTCGAAGCTGTTTTTGCTTTAAGATGTGGGGAGAATTTTCTGCGTTTTTTTCGTGAAAATTTTAACCTACATGTAAAAATAGACATAACAGTGTTATAAACATGCAGTGCATTTCGGTGGGATGGTTTCTGAGTAATTTTTCATGACATATACTATTTAATGATTCTCACGATGAAATGGAAATCAGTACACGGGTAGGATTTGAACCTGTGGGGTAGAATGATATTCCGGAATCTCAGTTGCTGTGCTATTCTCGCTTCGACGAGACAACTAATGTTACAGGTATGCGAAGTATGCCTTAAACCTAATCAACTAAACTAGGGGCCGTCACAAGAAAAGCCGCTAGCCGGGTACTAAGGGCAGGTCGCCGTACAACATATTTGAGACTCATCGAAACCCATGGCTAAAATATGTGAAGCTCCCCTTGTTAGCGTTGTATGTCGTTGTGATACAAATCACACGACAAGTCTGCTACGCAGTTTTAGTCGCATAAGTTTATGAGCGAACCTGTATTAATTATCTACACGTATAAAATCAATTACGTTGAGGGGGGAGGGGTGTTCCGACTAAGCTATCCAAGTCTAACATTTATGGCTAATTGGCGCCCGCGGTTAATGCGGTGCAGTATGACTGAAACCTCCTGGGCAACACTTACTACATCGTGATGCGTTGTGATCACACGAAACGACAGGAAGGAAAGTGAGGGTAAAGTGGTCATTCTATATGTGCATAGAGGAACAGTGTTTTTCTATTCTTTTTTAATCTTTGCACTGTGATTGTGACGAAGTGCAACAGCGTATATTGCGCCATGCCAGAATACTAACATCCCTAAAAGTTACTAAACCATTCAGCAGATGTAGAGAAACCTCGTACCCCATTACCGTCACGATGAATGTAATCAACGGTCCTATAACTGCGCGAAAATCTTGGCGAGAGGAACACAGTTTTTACAAGATGCAATGTCAGAGTGAAAGTGCAACAACATCTACCATCATAAGTAATAGGCTGTAAAAATCAGTCAATACTGTCATGGTTTCGAAAGGAACTTCGAGTGGTTAGGCTGCACAAGCACGACTCACGACTCGCCCGCACACCTTTACTACCAGCAGGTACTTCCTTCCTTCCAAACTTTTCAGAAGTTAACGCATACCTGGCGGGACTAGCACTCCTGAACGAAAACAGAATTAGCTTAGCCACAACTTAGGAATTTTTTTTATGAATAAATCTGCACTTTTGTAGTGGACAGATTAAAACTGTGTGCAGATTGGATTTCGAAACTGGGGCATTTGCCTTTTGCGTGAAAGTGTTCTACCGAGTGAGCTATTCAAGCACGACTCACAACGCATAGTACCAATCCTTCCACGAGTAATACTCTTTTAAGCTATGCAAAAAAACTGAGAATGTAGGAGAGAAGGGGCTGGGGAAAGAAAAGCAATGAGGTCGGGTCATGAGTCGTGCTTGGATAACTCAACTGGTAAAAAAAAATAGTGGGTAGGACACTTGCTCCCCAAAAGCAAAGATCCCAGGTTCAAGTCTAATCGCAGTCCTGTCCACAGTTTTAAGCTGCTAGTCAGTTTCAAAACACACACTCCGCTGTATAGTAATTATTCATAATGCAGTCTAAAGCAGGGTTTCAAGCCTCGCTTTGATCCATGAGACATGGGTGTACTTGTTCCTACTCCAAAGTCAGCTATTAAAGCCTATCGATCTATCTAACTAACTACACTCAGAAACATCAGACCATTCGACTGGGAAAGGCTAAACGCTAAAACCAGTACATAGACTGCAGTTGGTTTCTAGCTACTTCCGCCAGTAATCTTCTCCGACACGAAACAGGATAACAGTTTTCAGTCAACATGGTAAAACCACACACAGAAATCCTACTTCGGGTTCCCACAAACTGGAAATTATTGGCTTCCAGTCCATCCCATTTATTAAACACCACATCAGGCTGGCTGTTGGATCCACGCCGGCCGCGGTGTTCTCGCGGTTCTAGGCACGCAGTCCGGAACCGTGCGACTGCTACGGTTGCAGGTTCAAATCCTGCATCGGGCATGGATGTGTGTGATGTCCTTAGGTTAGTTAGGTTTAAGTAGTTCTAAGTTCTAGGGGACTAATGACCACAGCAGTTGAGTCCCATAGTGCTCAGAGCCATTTGAACCATTTTTTTTTTTTTGTTGAATCCACAATCTCTTTTTACGCGTCTGCCAACCGAACAGGAAATGCTCTTGGAGGAAACCGGTTGGTGATTACTCAGAATTCTAAACAAGTGAAGTGGAAAGCGCCTGCCAACTCCTGTCAGACTTCATGAAGGATTACTCGCTCCTAGGCTCCCACTCAGCCCACGACCCGCCTCCTGCACTGTCCAAAGCTACCATCAGGCTCCTCGATTTCCTGCCTCAACGAGATATCTTTTCTCATTCAGCCTGTCACCCAGTCAGCCTCAGGACCAGGATTCATATTGTTCCGTTGGCCGTTTCCTGCTCCTTCTTGAGAGAACTCCTCCATGGCATAGCTTTTCAAAATGCTGACAGACACCTACCTTAACGGGAAAATTGCAATATAGTGACCCTCCCCTGGTTCGCCACATCTCGGGTAACGGATGTGGCGTCCCATTGCAAACCCTCCAAGAAAGAGAGACACCCTTTACAACTAATAATCAGATGATCTCTTAAATCGAAAAAGATACCGGAAAAGTCACCCATTTAAATCTCCAGGAGAGGACTGCCAAGAGCGAGGTGACTATGAGAAAGTGATTCAATACCCAACGAACGGATAATGTTCTACGAGTCGAGACGTGGAATGTCAGAAGTTTGAACGTAGTAGGGAAGCTAGATTATATGAGAAGGGAAAGGCTCAACCCAGATATAATAGGGGTTAGTGATGTGAAATGGAAAGAAGACCAGGATTTCTGGTCTGATGAGTATAAGGTAATACCAACAGCATCAGAGAATGGTATAACGGGAGCAAAATTCGTTATGAATAGGAAAACAGGGCAGAGAATGAGTCACTGCAAACAGTTCAGTGATAAGGTTGTTCTCATCAGAATCGACAGCTATCCAACACCGACAATGGTGGTCCAGATAACATATCGACGTCGCCAGCTGAAAATAGAGAGACAGACAAAGTATATGACGACCCTGAATGGTTGATTTAGTGCGTAAATGGAGATGAAAGTATAACGGTCATGATGGATTGGAATGCGGTGAGGGAGAAGGAGTGAAGTGAGGGTTACGCCAGAATATAGACTTGGTAATAGGAATGAGAGATGTGAAAGAGTAATTGAGTTCTGTAATAAATTTCAGCTAGTAACACGGAATGCTCTGTTCAGTAGTCACAAGAGGAGGAGGTAGATTTGGAAAAGGCCAGGAGATACGTGCAGGTTGCAGTTAGATTTCGTCATGGTCAGGCAGAGATTCCGAAATCAGATGCTGGATTGCAAGGACTATCCAGAGCATATATAGCACCAGATCACAATTTAGTAGCGACGCCACTTCTGGGACTTGCGCGTAGATGGGGATTAAATAATGATGATTAGGACAACACAACACACAGTCCCTGAGCGTAGAAAATCTCCGATCGAGCATGGAATCGAACCCGGGCCCTTACGACTGACATTAAGTCGCGCTGACCGCTCACCTACCGGGGACGGATAAGAGTAGTCTGAAGTCTGAGATTAGTCAGGAAGAAACGGTACGCAAAGAAATGGGATACGGAAGTACTAAGGAATGAAGAGATGGGCTTGAAGTTCTCTAAGGCTATACATACTGCGATACTGCGGTACTGCTCAGAAGGCAGTTCAGTTGAAGAGGAACTGACGAATCTAAAAATGTCAGTCACAGAAGATGGAAAGAAAAAGATAGGTACAAGAAGGAAACTGCGAAGAAACCAAGGGTAACAGAAGCAATACTTCAGTTGAACGATACAAGAAGGAGGTACGAAATTGTTCAGCGAAATTCAGGAATACAGAAATACAAGTCACTGATGAGTGAAATAAACAGAAAGTGCAGAGAATCTAAAACGAAATGGCTGCATGAAATATTTGAAGAAACCAAAAAAGAAATGGTGGCTGGAAAAACTTACTCAGCATATAGAAAAGTCAAAACAGTCTTCGCTAAAATTAAAATCAAGGATGGTAACATTAAGAGTGCAACGGGAATTCCACTGTTAAATGCATAGGAGAGAGCGGATAAGTGGAAAGAACGCACTGAAAGCCTCTATTAGGGAGAAGATTTGTCTGATGTGATAGAAAAAGAAAGAGGAGTCGATTTAAAATAGTTAGGGGATCCAGTATTAGGATCAGAATTTAAAAGAGCTTTGGAAGACTTAAGACCAAATAAGGCAAAAGGAATAGATAGCATTCCATCAGAATTTATAAAATAGTTTGGTGAAGTGGCCACCATACGACTCTTCGCACTGGCATGTAGAATGTACGAGCCTGGCAATATACCGTCTGCCTTACGGAAAAACACCATTCACTCAATGTCCACAGCTGCAGGACCTGACAAGTGCAGCAATTATCGCAAAATCAGGTTAACAGCTCATGCATTCAAGCTGATGACAATAATAAGGTAGAGAAGACTTGAAAATAAAACTGAGGTTGTGTTACATGACGATCAGTTTGGCTTTAGGAAAGATAAAGGCACCAGAGGGGCAATTCTGACTTACAGGAAAGGGGAGGTTTGCACGCTGCAAACAAACTTAGGGGGCAAAACACTAAGCACTACATTTAAATAGTGAAGGTGGCCTTGGCAGCCCAAACAATTAGTAATTCTGTTGCAAATGCAAGGTTATTTTGCAAAAAATTAGGCTTAAACGAATTTTATGGGAGTGAGGACACACTACAGTACATAAAAATGTTGGTTAATGCATTTGACTTACTTAATTCTTGTTACACTCTTGACAAAGACACTACGACACCGATTTACAAATGGAATAGGGACACAATTTGAAAAAGAATCCATAACTGCGCTAATTATCTGAGATATATGAATCTCGCTGGCGCAACTTCTTTTACTGTGTCCAACATAAAATGCCATTCTGTGGGTTAATTCTAAATTTAATGAGCAGAAAAAAATTGCAGAGTTAGCTGTTTGGCAGGACAATGCAGAAATGAATTATATTTTAACTCTAAGACTAAATCAGGTCCTCTTAGAGCCTTTTTTCACAATACGTAGGACAGGTGGAAGCAGGAATAATCTGAAAGCTGTTCAGTTTGTCACCTTACAGTACGTGATAAACTGCTCAGGTAGATGGCTCTTAACTTGGACGTTTTATGAATTCTACACTATGGCACGACCTATATTTTTAGGTATAGTAAGCTCAGTGGCTTTAGATCGAGATTATATACCGAACTGTGCATCACTGAGCATATACTCAGACTATGTAATTGGATATGTAGATGGAAGCGGCAAAAAATTCCCTGTACTGACTGTTTAGATACGCTCTTTGCTTTGAGTGTGATCAACTGAAGTGCACTGATCATGCTGAATGATGTAAAAAACAGCTTAATCAATCCAGATAAGGAGGTTAATAAACAATTCGTATTGCTGAGAAGAAAAGAGGTGCATGAGGATTCAATACTTACATGAAAGAAATGTTTTGTTAAGGTGTCAAACATAAGTGTTACAATCGTTGGGGGGGTTCCTCATTTGCAAACTGTTACCATCTATTTACGGGCACTGAATTTGGGTAAGAAACCCATTACGTTCCAATTATAAAAATTCACCTCAAGCAATATTTTTCTCTGTAGACTAGACCATCTGTGCAAATCGAAACCTTTCGAGCAGAGAGGAAACATTCATAAGGTAGTTGTATACTAAGCTCATTCTGTTTAAAGATCAATGAAAACTGTAAATAAGAAAGTGTTAACAAATTATTTTAATAATTTTAAATTTCCATGTGTTTTACTTTTAGCCCTCAATTTAAAACATATGGGACTTTTACAACTATTTTGCTTACTCAACTTCAAACATTATATGTACAAGTAATTGTTGTATGTATTTCTCATATACAGGAAAAGAAATCAATGATATTCCCATCAATAATATAGTGTTGCATTTAAAGTTTACTGTCTTACAGTTTACAATCCTATCATTTAACTCTTATTCCTCACACACTTTTATTGTATAGTATGCATTTTTGCAATTTTATAAAATAAGATCTAGATTTACTTTTATTTAACTGGCAGTTGTAAGTTATATTATCCACTTTTAAATCATATTATCCAACAACACTTTAAACCTGAGGGATTCCTCATTTAAACAACATCATTAGTGTGTCTACTAATTCGCATTACTTAATGTTTGCTTTACTGTTTATGGTAATGTTGTCAGTCATCGTAATTTTGAAAGTTTTATGCTTTAGGAGCGTACTGCTCATTTCATATTACCACTCACTTGGATTACGATCAACATAAAAACTATGTTTTCCAGGGAAGCACTTTCGTTGTTTTTGCAATACTGGTACTTCAGCCTGAAAGTGTGATACAGAAAGGTTCGTAAGGTTTCACTACAGTGTTTTAAGGAAAAATATAATCAGGCTTTTCAGTTCCCAGTTTTGATTATGTCTGGAGCATTGACATAGCATGATAGTTTCTACTTTTTTATGCAGTAAAATTATTATTATTATAAACTTAAGGTGGAATTATATTCTTTTAATGCCTTTTCTACATCTGTTTATGGTGGCCAGCGTTACTGTCTTCCAAATTCAAAAAAGTTGGAAAGCACAGTGATAGGGTGCTACTGTAGTTGCATATAAAACAACTCAATGAGCATCACAAGCTAGTAGGTAGCTACAAATTTTAGTTGCTGATTTCAAAAAAGGACTATTAATTCAATTTTTGACACGTTAAATACCAGTACTAAAAATATAATAGATCTGTTGATAGAGCTTTTGGAACTTGAAGTTAGTGCTAAGGTATCATAATGTTCTCAGCAAATATGGAAATGTAGTCTGATCCTACGTTTTTTTCTGCAGAGATCTATAGTTTCTCGCGAAAGTTGGTGAAATTATCTTACCCAAGCTTACTCCACAGCAATTGCTGAAAGTTCCTTATTTATAAAGAGTGATAATTTTTTTACAGCAACTGAATTTGGGGAAGAAACTGCTTCCCAAGCATTATTTTATCTGCAGTGAAAATATTTTCGTAAATCTAAATCGTTAAATTTAGGAGATAAAAGTTGTGACACAATTGTCTAGCAAGCTTATTTTATTTAAAGGTCACTGAAAACATTGCAAAAATGAAATGTCAATGAAAACACTGCAGAAATGAAATGCGAATGGAAACACTGTAAAACTGAAATGTCAAAAAGTTACTTTGCCTGGTAAGTCATTGTTATTACTGCATTACTTGTAACAAGAAATTCCTTAAAAAAATTCTCCTCCATAACGGGCTGGTGTTTGTGGCTGTGACTATGATTAAATACAAACAAAAGTACAGAATTTCTTCGTGAGGCACTGTTTCTGTCAGTTAACTACAACTCGTTTCAAAGTATACTCCATAATCTTCTTGTGATACCTGCTCAGATTGCAGTACAGTTTACATGAAACAAAGACTTATCGCAGCTGGACGAAAATGTTTTGAGTCGTTTCCAGTGTTATCTGCGTCAAAAACTTTGTCCATATTTCGACTTCAGCTTCCATTGTTGAAATCAGTGTACGCATAAATAACTACTGTTTAATGTTTTTTGAGAAAAAATGAAGCTAGGATGAGTTCATTGAACTTAGTCAAGTGAGCGTGACACAGCAGGCGATGCCCTTGACTACCGATAAAATGGCGGACGGGAATTAAATTTCTTTCAGTCATGGCGGGAGTATAGCAGCTCTATGAAATTGAAACTCGTTGCTGAGCCTCAAAGGGTGCCGCTTGAGGCTACTGGTCCCTGCCTGTCTCGGCAGACCCGCCTCCTCAGCTGTCAAAACTCTCCCCCACCCCCTCGGCCACGCCTGCTCCTGACGTCACATCAGGCGCACCCACACATTTCAGCGCTCAATTTCCGGGATGTACCGTCTCACTAGTTCGATTATCAATCATGTGAGAGAAAACCGTCTAGTGTGATACAGCCATTTGAAATATATGTCATAGGCAACATTGTAGCGACGAATCATAGGATGGGTAGCACCAGAAAGAAAGAAAGGAGGCTGACCATCGGCCGCATAGGTACAGGATTTTCAGACATTAATTAGAAGAAAAAATATTAAACGTAATACATGGACAGATGAAGAGTGAAAATTAAATTCGTTTTATAATCATGGCTTACCGGAAAACGTAAATGCATTGTGAAACCGGGTATGAACATCTACACGTGCATAATTACTATGCTTGCAGAGGGTTCATAACACCAAATTAAGACTATTTCTCTACCGTTCCCGTCTCGAACAGCACGCAGGAAAAACGAACACCGAAATCATTATGTGCAATCTCTAATTTCTCTTATTTACCAGAATTATCATTTCTCCCTTTTGTGCATGGGCGTCAACAAAATATTTTAAAATTCTGAGAATAAAACTGGTGAATGCAATTTCGCGAAAAGATTTCGACACAAGGAAAAATACCTCACCTTTAATGACTGTCACTCCAGCTCGCTTATCATATCCATAGCACAATAATAACAATAAAATTATTTCGAACCATACTAAATTTCAGTTGCACTTTGATGTCTCAATGAAAACACTGAAAGAGAAAGGACACCATATTAAACAGGTTCATGAAGTACTCGGGAACAGAACTCCGTTACAAGAAAGCGGGTGTGATCATTTTGGGAGATGTTAGTAATGTACTCAAAATGACGGCAACTGTTAAAAATTCTCCACGTTTCAAACGCTATTTTTTTTCCTCATTGGAGCTAAGACAACAGTGAGAACCGCTTCTCGACGGCAAGAACTGAGGCAGAATGTTAACCCGTGTTAGCAATAGACGTCGTCAGTTTCACGTGTCACTATACGGTATCCTTGACCTCTGGTGCTCTCTTGTGTAGGTGGAAACTCTCCTGTTTTTTGGGGTTCGAAGCTCACTACAGAACAGTGACCATAAAACACCAGAGCACAGCCATGCCAATCATTCTTCGGTCTGGACCCACGACTGCCGCCACGATGCCGACGTAAACACGTTGTGTTTTTGTCGCCTTACAGCTTTTCACAGTTTGACAGTTTTAATCCGGCGTGTGTGACTGCGTCGGGCTTCGACCGAAAGCTGGTAGCGCCAGCAATGTTTTCATAACCGCCTCCCCCCTCCCCCCACCCCTTGTAGGGATGCGAAAGATCAGATTTTAGTTATGAATAATCGGTATTTTTCGATTATAACAGATGTTTTTAGTTTTTGCGAATAATCGGTAAAAAACCACAATATAAAAATCCTATATTTATTCGTAAAAGTCCATTGTTTTGAAATATTGTGTTATTATAGGAAGTGGAAAAAGCGATCGGTGCTACTTTAATAACAATGTCGACAGAAACGAGCAACGAACACATGGCATAACAATTGGTGAAGCATTGCTGAGACAATAATGTAATTGTTACCATGTGGTGCGGCGTATGAGATGCTACTCGTGTACGTACGATATGCAAGGTTTGCACCATCTGGTCTGTACGGTAGTTTCTCTCTGTCGTCGTCGGACACGAGTTGAAGTACAGAGTGGCACCATCCCTGCTCTGGAAGTTTTTACGGTGTTCGTCAACGAAGTACAATGCTCTATAAGATTAAAAACGGAAAGAGCTACAACAAACTTCTGACGTTTCACAAGGCGAAGGCGTAAACCTTAACAACAGTTAATTCATAGTATGCGGTAAAAATAGGAAGTAGCTAATATGCTGCCTGTGTCTACATACGAGTAACATGCCTTTATCAGCTTGCAGCTCTGGAAAACGGGCAAATTAACACGAAAATGCAGTGCGTCAAACTCAGTTTTCACCCTTTAGCATTGATCATTCGTGATGTCCAAATGGCGGTATGTTCCGAGATTAAAACATGATTTGTGAGATGAGTTTTCAAAAGGTTCGAATCTGTGGGAGAGCTCTGGTGATTTTTTTTTCTCTAGTACAATGGAAGTCTCTCCCTCATGTCTTAGCAGATGTCCTATCATCCTGTCCCTACTCCTTATCAGTGTTTTCCACATATTCCTTTCCTCTCCGATTCTGCGTAGAACCTCCTCATTCCTTACCTTATCAGTCCACCTAATTTTCAACATTCGTCTATAGCACCACATCTCAAATGCTTCGATTCTCTTGTGTTCCGGTTTTGCCACAGTCCATGTTTCACTACCATACAACGCTGTACTCCAGACGTACATCCTCAGAAATTTCTTCCTCAAATTAATGCCGGTATTTGATATTAGTAGATTTCTCTTGGCCAGAAATGCCTTTTTTGCCATAGTGAGTCTGCTTTTGATGTCCTCCTTGCTCCGTCCGTCATTGGTTATTTTACTGCCTAGGTAGCAGAATTCCTTAACTTCATTTACTTCGTGACCATCAATCCTGATGTTAAGTTTCTCGCTGTTCTCATTTCTACTACTTCTCATTACCTTCGTCTTTCTCCGATTTACTCTCAAACCATACTGTGTACTCATTACACTGTTCATTCCGTTCAGCAGATCATTTAATTCTTCTTCACTTTCACTCAGGATAGCAATGTCATCAGCGAATCGTATCATTGATATCCTTTCACCTTGTATTTTAATTCCACTCCTGAACCTTTCTTTTATTTCCATCATTGCTTCCTCGATGTACAGATTGAAGAGTAGGGGCGAAAGGCTACAGCCTTGTCTTACACCCTTCTTAATACGAGCACTTCGTTCTTGATCGTCCACTCTTGTTATTCCCTCTAGGTTGTTGTACATATTGTATATGACCCGTCTCTCCCTATGGGTTACCCCTACTTTTTTCAGTATCTCGAACAGCTTGCACCATTTTATATTGTCAAACGCTTTTTCCAGGTCGACAAATCCTATGAACGTGTCTTTATTTTTCTTTAGCCGTGCTTCCATTACTAGCCGTAACGTCAGAATTGCCTCTCTCGTGCCTTTACTTTTCATAAACCCAAACTGATCGTCACCTAGCGCATTCTCAATTTTCTTTTCCATTCTTCTGTATATTATTCTTGTAAGCAGCTTCGATGCATGAGCTGTTAAGCTGATTGTGCGATAATTCTCGCACTTGTCAGCTCTTGCCGTCTTCGGAATTGTGTGGATAATGCTTTTCCGAAAGTAAGATGGTATGTCGCCAGACACATATATTCTACACACCAACGTGAATAGTCGTTTTGTTGCCACTTCCCCTAATGATTTTAGAAATTCTGATGAATGTTATCTATCCCTTCTGCCTTATTTGACAGTAAGTCCTCCAAAGCTCTTTTAAATTCCGATTCTAATACTGGATCGCCTACCTCTTCTAAATCGACTCCTGTTTCTTCTTCTATCACATCAGACAAATCTTCACCCTCATAGAGGCTTTCAATGTATTCTTTCCACCTATCTTATCTCTCTCCTGCATTTAACAGCGGAATTGCCGTTGCAATCGTAATGTTACCACCGTTGCTTTTAATGTCACCCAAGGTCGTTTTGACTTTCCTGTATGCTGAGTCTGTCCTTCCAACAATCATATCTTTTTCGATGTCTTCACATTTTTCCTGCAGCCATTTCCTCTTAGCTTCCCTGCACTTCCTATTTATTTCATTCCTCAGCGACTTGTATTTCTGTATTCCTGATTTTCCCGGAACATGTTTGTACTTCATCCTTTCATCAATCAACTGAAGTATTTCTTCTGTTACCCATGGTTTCTTCGCAGCTACCTTCTTTGTACCTATGTTTTCCTTCCCAACTTCTGTGATGGCCCTTTTTAGAGATGTCCATTCCTCTTCAACTGTACTGCCTACTGCGCTATTTCTTAATGCTGTATCTACAGAGTTAGAGAACTTCAAACGCGAATCGTCATTACTTAGAACTTCCGTATCCCACTTCTTTGCGTATTGATTCTTCCTGACTGATGTCTTGAACTTCAGCCTACTCTTCATCACTACTATATTGTGATCTGAGTCTATATCTGCTTTTGGGTACGCCTTACAATCCAATATCTGATTTCGGAATCTCTGTCGGACCATGATGTAATCTAATTGAAATTTTCACGTATCTTCCGGCCTTTTCCAAGTATACCTCCTCCTCTTGTGATTCTTGAACAGGGTATTCTCTATTACCAGCTGAAACTTGTTACAGAACTCAATTAGTCTTTCTCCTCTTTCATTCCTTGTCCCAAGCCCATATTCTCCTGTAACCTTTTCTTCTACTCCTTCCCCTACAAATGCATTCCAGTCGCCCATGACTATTAGATTTTCGTCCCCCTTTACATACTGCATTACCCTTTCAATATCCTCATACACGTTCTCTATCTGTTCATCTTCGGCTTGCGACGTCGGCATGTATACCTGAACTATCGTTGTCGGTGTTGGTCTGCTGTCGATTCTGATTAGAACAACATGGTCACTTAACTGTTCACTGTAACACACCCTCTGCGCTACCTTCCTATTTATAACGAATCCTACACCTGTTATACCATTTTCTGCTGCTGTTGATATTACCCGATACTCATCTGACCAGAAATCCTTGTCTTCCTTCCACTTCACTTCACTGACCCCTACTATATCTAGATTGAGCCTTTGCATTTCCCTTTTCAGATTTTCTAGTTTCCCTACCACGTTCAAGCTTCTGACATTCCACGCTCCGACTCGTAGAACGTTATCCTTTCGTTGATTATTGAATCCTTTTCTCATGGTAACCTCCCCCTTGGCAGTCCTCTTCCGGAGATCCGAATGGGGGACTATTCCGGAATCTTTTGCCAATGGAGAGATCACCATGACACCACAGACCACATGTCCTGTGGATACACGTTACGTGTCTTTAATGCAGTGGTTTCCATTGCCTTCTGCATCCTCATGTCGTTGATCATTGCTGATTCTTCCGCATTTTTAGGGGCAATTTCCCACCCTTAGGACAAGAGAGTGACCTGAACCTCTATCCGCTCCTCCGCCCTCTTTGCCGTTGGCAGAATGAGGCTGACTTCTTATGCCGGAAGTCTTCGGCCGCTAATGCTGATTATTTATCAAAATTTAGGCAGTGGCGGGGATCGAACCCGGGACCGAAAACGTTTTAATTTTGAATCACAGACGCTACCCCTAGACCACGGGTACCCCACATAATTCTTTTCTCGGAATTTCCAGAGTAACGCACCTTACTGCTTGCTCATTCTGTTGTTTTAATGGCCTACGAAACGAGTACAAAGTTTGAATTAAATCTGTGATCCCAACGTCGTGGGAGCACCTTCACAAGCATTACCCATAATTCCAGCCTATCGACTCTAGGCTGGACAAAGCCCACATTCATAGAATACGGAAAACTGCCTCAGGCGCTGACAATACCCCATTGGGCGACCCCAGTGGCGCGGCTGCTGCTGTAGCTGTACTGCAGCCCCCGCCCCCCCCCCTCCCACTACAACACTTCCAGCGTGCATTATGCATAAGTTTCACGCAGCTTGCTGCCGACATCATCTTTGTTCCACACTGTCATTGTTTTTTCTCACAGTACCTGTAGGTGAATTTAAGACATGCTTTCTTATCTTCGAAAAGTTTTCTGTAAATAGTGCTGCAGAGCTCCAATGTATTTAAAGAACGGACTCACAGAAATGCCAGAATCGTCTGTAATGTTGTATTTATTTATCGACAACAGGTCACGCTAAGGCGGCCTTCAAGTTGTCTTCGTACTAACACAAAAAATGGCAGACGGCAAAATAACTCAGGCGACCTTTTGTTGTAAGGCAGATGGTGTTGGATACCATAACATCAGATTAAAGAAAGGTTCTTTGGCTTCAAGTATATTATTTTTATCTGTTACAGCATTCAAATGAATTGCGTAAAGTCATTAAAAAACGTGGTACACATATTGAGACAAACAAAGGTATGGAAACACGTTAAACACAGCACATTACCATAGCTGATGCAATGTAGCAAACTTGTTGAAATTCAAAATGGCTTCAAGTCGTCTCCGAATACAGGTCCTGTGTAGTTTTAAAGGAAATCTTATACTAGTATTCCTGCAAAATAGTGGCCAGTTCAGGAAACGATGGTGGAGGTGGACAGCGATCACCGATCCTTCTCTCCAAATTAGACCGCAAAGTCTCGATAGTACTGAGATCTAGTGGTTGTACTGGCGAGGGGAGATGCAGCAATTCAACTTCGTGTCCAGAAAACCAGTCCTGGACCATGTG
The DNA here is from genome assembly GCF_023897955.1 of Schistocerca gregaria. NCBI lineage: Eukaryota > Metazoa > Arthropoda > Insecta > Orthoptera > Acrididae > Schistocerca > Schistocerca gregaria. The sequence goes on along the minus strand of NC_064921.1, from coordinate 127,777,733 downwards.
AGCCTTGGGAACGGGCGTCCAGTCGTCTTGGAACACGGTGTCACCACTGTTACCATACGATGGGCCTGATCCGCCAAAATGTTACGCAATCCTTGGCAGTTTTTTGACCTTGCAGTGTAATAGTGGGGCTCCATGAATACTACGATATGGCTGGCCAAATCATCACCAACACCCCCCCCCCCCCCCCCCCACCACCACCACCACCGCCACGTTCTTCATTCTTGGTATCTAAACTAGACCAGAAACTGTAGACAGTGTGAAACAAAAACAAGTAGGTTACTTGGTTTTGGGGAGGGGACCAAACAGTGAGATCATCGGTGCCATCGGATTAGGGAAGGATGAGGAAGGAAGTAGGCCATGCCCTTTCAAAGGAATCATCCCGGTATTTGCCTGAAGCGATTTAGGGAAATCACGGGAAATCTCAGGATCGCTGGACGTGGGTTTGAATCGTCGTCCTTCCCAATGCGAGTCCAGTTTGCTAACCACTGCGCCACCTCGCTCGGCGTGAAACTTCTCTCATCCGACCAAATGACTTTCTCCCATTGTTCCACGGACAACACTTTTTGGCTTCGGCCTCACATTTGCCTTTACAGGCATTTGCTTTCCTGATGAATGGTTTTGGAATTAGAGTTCGCTTTGCAAATCCGGTTTTATAGAGCTCACCTCGTGTTGTTTGATTATGACACGACTCGCGAGTGAGAAAATCAGTTCTGCAGTGAGTTTTGCAGCTGTCATCCTTTTATTTATCGTCACGATCCTCTTCTGTGACCGTCTGTCTCGATCACTCAGTACAGATTTTTCTCCCCCTTACCAGGAGATATTTCTAATTTCCCTCTACGCTGCATAAATCTTCTATATAATGCCTCATCAGACACGAAACACTTTGCTACATTGTTAGGGAAGCATCCACCATACGAGCAGCAATAATTTTTCCACGTTCAAATTCACCTAGCTCCGAAATAATCCACTCACAACTATGCTGAACACTATTTAAACCACGACTGACTGCGATATGTGCGAAGTATTGAGGACGTTGTACAGATGCCGCTCGTGGTCAAATACAACAACGCAACGTACAGTCTCGGCTACCATCTGCACGCATGCACTTCTCGCGGTGTTTTCACGTGTATGTACGAGGGTTGTCCAGAAAGAAAGTTCCGATTGGTCGCGAAATGGAAACCACTGAGAAACTCCGGTAAAACTTTGCACAGATGTGTTGGACAGTGTCTTTAGCATGCCCGTCGGTCGTCTCGCGTTGCTCTTTCGAGTTTTGAGTGAACAATGAGCACGTAAAGATGTGTAGGGAATAGCGTCTGCTACCAAGTATGACGGCCTGGCTAGAGGTTTCGCCTGTGTCATGCAGCCCACATAACACAACTGTCGAGCAGTTCATTCTTCATGCCAATTCTCGGCCGCACACTGCAGGAACAATGAAGACGCTCCTGCAGCGTTTCCGATGAGAAGTGTTTGATCACTCACAATGCAGTCTGTAATTGGCTCCCCCTGGCTCTCATCTCTGCTCACAACAACCGCTAGCTATGAAGGCAAAATTTTTCCATAGACAACGAAATGCAGTCCAGTGCAGATCACTGGCCAAAAGCGCAGGCGGCTGCTTTCTATGCCAAGGGTATTGGAAAGTTGATACAACACTATGACAACGCTGGAAGTTGGACTGACGGCTATGTAGCGAAATAGGTGGAAGTTGTACCAAACTGTTGCAAATAAAACGTTTCTGGTTTTCGCTGTGGTTTCCGTTTCGCGACCTATTGGAAGTTACTTTCTGTACAACCCTCGTATACGCGTTGTAGACATACGAAAGTTTACCATGAGTATGTGTATCTTAGGAATCCATTAAATTATATAATTTTATATTGCTCAATAATTTTGGAATCTGAGGAGAGTCTAGCGTACGGTTACGCATGGTGTAACTTGTAGTAAATTTTAAGTTGCCCATTGAGACTAAAAGTTTATCTTGGTGCCAGTTGTAGCCGCCGGTTCACGTTGTTACCGGTAGATGTGTGTTCGATCGGTCATTACACAATATGCGTCGAGATGGTCATAGCACAGAAGCAAAAAAGTCCTTATACTCCCCGCTTGAACAGGTGACGTTACAACTTCGGGAAATGATTTTCGCCGAGAGCCCGGCACTGCACCTCCCACAGCTTATGGCAAAGGAGATTCAAGACACCGGTTATCTATATAAGGGGAATTCCACAAATCTTAGCGTTTTGAAACATTCAGGTGCGTCACCATTACCGGTTTTCCCAGCAGCAACGATTATGTTTTAATGTAATTATGACTTACACTGATGTGTCAAAACAGTTTGACCACCTGCTTAATAGTTTGTTTGTCCGTTTTTGGAACGAAATACGTCACTGATTATGCGTATCAGTGATCCGACTGTCTGTTGGTACGTTTGTAGAGGTATGCGGCATTGGATGTCTACATACAGGTCATTTAATTCGCGTAAATAACGGGCGCTGATCTGCGTATGCGGTGATGGTTCCCGATAGTGACCCAGATGGTTACATATTGTTTATATCAGACGAATTTGGTCTCCGACACATCAAGGGTGAGTTCAGTGTAATACTCCTCAAACCACTGTAGCACGATTATGGCTTCGAGGCACTCTCAATTACACTGCTGAAAGATCGCCTTCGTTGAAGACTTCAAGCATGAAGGGATGCAGGTGGTTCGCAGCGTCAATGTGTCTTTGATTAGTACCACACGTCGCATGTCTGCCGTAGCAAAATACTTCTCCCACCATCCTGCGTCTATGGCACGCTGCTCATTTCGAGCCGCCATAAATCTCAATGACGTGTTTGTGGAGACGATCATCGACCAGATGTAGTAGAAATGTCGTCCACCCGAAGGGCCGACACGTTTCCATTGATCTACTGTCGATTCCCGGTGATTCCGTGTCCACTGCGATAGTTAATTGACGATGGGTCAAAATTTGAACACAAAGGCATGATCTGTTGCTAAGCTTAATATTCAACAATGTACGATGAACAGTGTGCTCTGAAAATATTGTGCGTACACAAGCATTGCGTTCTTTTGGCAGAGATTCACAGGTCTCCATATGTCCTCCTTTTCAGAGCAGACAAGCCTCTAAACCCCACGTTCTGTAAAGGGTCATGGGACTCCGAACCCCATGTTCTGTGAAGAGTCGTGGACATCCAACAATTTAAGCCCTAGTGGTGCTTTCTCTGCCCTCCGAACTCCATGTTCTGTGAAGAGTCATGTACGTCCAACCATTTAAGCCCTAGTGGTGTTTTCTCTGCCCTTCTCTCACGACATACGACAAGCTTTGGCGTTTTCGAGATATTCATTCACAGGCTCTCGGGAATAATCATCTGCCCTTTGTTAAGGTCGCTTATTTCAATGGATTGTCCCATACGCAATATTCATATCCCCTTCGTCAGAGTCGCTAACTTCAATACATTGTCCTGTTTGCCGCCCATGTGGCGTCGTAGAAAGAAATAATTGGCAGTGACGGCAGTCTTCACGTGCGAGAGACTAGGTACATATTCAGCGGCTAGAATGATGAGCCAAATGCGTCAAGTCCTTGCTGTGCCTATTTTTGTTGACAATGAACAAAAAAAAAACGATATAATTTATACTGTAAAATCTGTCAGTTTTGAGATCTTGAAATGTCAAGAGCTGTAATCCGGTTTATGTAACGTCGCAATAGCCACTATCTATTGGACAGATTAAAAAGTTGTTTCGTGGCAAGACGCTGTACATAGTGTTGCAATAGAACTTTCGTGAGGAGCTGAACTTGATTTGATTGGTGTTTTGATTTATCTTGATAATTGTCAGAAGAGAATATCTGAAAAACTGTGCCAGAAAGAGTATTGCCATTTAAAGAAAAATCACAATGAAAGACGAGATTCATATCGAGACTAATGAAAAAGTGAAAGTTATCTTCTGTTGATAAAAACTTACGCAGGTGCACAATGTAAGTTTGTTAATCTGACTTGTGATAGGAGATAAAGCCAAAGTGATAACTGATACTGAAATATTTGTTATTTAGAACAATTTTAAAGACTCAATAAAGCGAATACTTAATTTCAAGGCCAATTTGCATTTAATTGGAAAGTGGATAGGGCACGGAGGAATTTACAATCTCTGGTGAGAACCAATTACCCAGATTATAAATGAAAAGTCGAAATGTTTGAAGGTCACTGAAATTATAGTATCATGTAACTTCTATAAGTGAAGAAGATTCCATACTAAATATTCAGTATTCATAAATGAACCCATGATGAGCTAAATAAATGTCTTTTTCAGAGCACAAAGATAGTGTAACCAGCCGAGTAGACAGTTCGTAAAAACACTACAATTAAGAGGGCTGAGTTAGAAACGGAGAAATCGTCAAGTCCCCTTGGGGCTGACTGCAAAATCCGAATATTATCGTATTTGCACGGTATCTTATAGAGCTGATGCCCACATTCAAACGACGAGAGCGGGCAAGAATCTGTCTTTAACCACTGAATTATTTTCAGATGCATGTGCGATGCCATCTTCGTGCGTGTAGCTCGCTACATACGAAGAATAGGTATGTTGTTTTACGTATGTGCTGCTCTCTGAATAACGACGTGACCCCACATTCAGAAGCTGGAAGCAAGGCGTAGAAAGCATTCGACCGAGGTTTTCACGTAGCCTATGATAGGCTAGTATTCATCGCGCCAACAGAGGCTCAGCCATTCCTCGTGTGCTAGTCTGCGTTTTCTGTAACGTCTTTTGAGCCATACAGAATTTAGTTGCCACAAGCCCTCCCTGATAGTGGTAAATAGCAGCGTGGACTGTTTTGTGACTTCAGTCTGGCCACGGAAATGATAGTTACCAATTTTTTTCTTTTTTTCAATCATTATTCTGGCAGGTTTCATGCGGCCAGTCACGAATTCTTCTCCTGCGCCCAACATCTCAGAGTAGCACTGGCAACCTACGTCCTCACTTATTTGCTGCATGTATTCCAATCTCTGTCTTCCTCTACAGTTTTACACCCTCTACAGCACCTCCTTTAGTGCCATAGTAGCCATTCCCTCATTTCTTAACGAATGTCCTATCATCCTGCCCCTTCTCCTTGTCAGTGTTTTCCACACATTTCTTTCCTGTCCGATTCTGCGCACAACCTCATTCCTTATCTTATCAGTCCACCAAATTTTCAACGTTCATCTGTAGCACCACATCTTAAATGCGTCCATTCTGCTCTGTTCCGATTTTCACACAGTCCATGTTTCACTACCATACAATGCTGTGCTCCAAACGTACTTTCTCAGAAATTTCTTACTCAAATTAAGCCCTATGTTTGATGCTGGTAGACTTCTCTTCGCCAAGAATGCCCTTTTTGCCAGTGCTAGTCTGTTTTTGATGTCCACCTTGCTCTGTCCGTCTTTGGTTATTTTGCTGCCAAGGTAGTAGATCTCCTTAACTTCATCTATCTCGTGACCATCAATCCCGACGTTAAGTTTCTAGCTGCTCTCATTTCTGCTACTTCTCATTACTTTCGTCTTTCTTCGCTTTACTCTCAGTCCATATTCTGTACTCGTTAGACGTACGACGTAAACACACTGACCCCACCTAAGGCCTTCTCGTTGGGGGTGCGATAAGCTAACACTCTCATTCACCTCTGGTGTTTCAGGAGGGGACGCCTGTCAGCACTCGGTACGTACAGAATGTTGTTGGACCAATATTCTTGCCGTTCTTGCAATAGGAAGATTATGTATTTTTCCAACAGGATAACACTCTACTACACCCCGTCCGTGAAACTCAATGTGATCTGCAAGACGTGCAGAATCTTCTCTGGACAGCATGATCTCCAGACTTGTCTTCAATCAAGATGACGGGACTGGAAGTGACTCGTTAACCAACAACATTTTTTTTTATTGAGTGATAAGTCTTCTGACGTGTTTTGACGTGGCCTTCCAGGAATTATTTTACCGCGCCAACCTACGTCCTTAGTTATTTTACGGCTGTATTGCACTCTCGGTTTTCCACAACAGTTTTTACCCTCTGCAACTCCCTCTAGTACAATGGAAGTTATTCCGTGATGTCTTAACAAATGTCCTACGCTTACATAGCTACGTGAACATGTCGAGCAAGCGAGGAGTAACGTATCGGTATTCATCACCTGTGCAATCGACTGGATGCCAGAGTCGGTACTTGCATTGCCGGCCGTGGAGGCTACAAAACATACCTATATAGGTGTTTCAGCCTGGATCGATGCCTGGTACGTCAGAAAGGCTTCTGCTTTTCATCTCTAAATGTAATCATTCCATGTACTCCATATGTGACACACACAGAAGCTAGCAGTACGGCAATAAATTACCTTTTAAAACACGCCGCCAACGCCAATCAAAGTAATTTATAGCAATACAACAATTTAGAAAAAAGTAAAGAAAATTAGTAAACAGGCTACTAAAGTAAATATAGAACTTTGTTAATAAAGTACGGTGAGGTAGTGAAGCTACCAACACCGCCATTTAAAAAATTAAACAGGTCTCAGCAAACACACGATTAATGGCAATAAAAGGAATTAAAAAAATTAAACAAAAGTGTCCTGGAATATCTTTAGAACGTAACAGATATGACGGACCCGTGTAAGGCGGCCACAAATCACCCACTCAGGGATGCTCAGGCTAAACAGAATACTGAACAATTTAAATACGCCCGTAAAAACAATTGCCACTCTCAGTCTGGTCACTGCACTGACTTTTAGCCAGCGAAAATTTGTTATAAGATGGCTTAACTTGTTGACAGAATTAGACCTAACCCCGTGCAAGGAAACATTACACCACACTGTCCTGAATGAGCGACCACATGATCAACCAACAAGTAGCATGAATTTACTCATAACCCACGACAGAATAGCGAAACAATCAAACTGCCAAAACTACACCTCTTATAGGTCAGTAACGAGAGGAGGAGGAAAGATAACTGTCTTCAATTACACCGGTGCCAGAGACAGGAAACCAGGTCGCCGGAGGCCACAAAGGCGGAACAGACGCTGGTTACACAAAATTATTACTTAATGATTAAAGCTTCCACGAACTTAACTTGTAATTATGCTCGAACATCCAGTACACGACCTCCGATGGCAAGGATCCACACAGCCGACCGCGCACGCGTCGCCAGCGTATCCAACACTCCACGGTCAAGCAACAACACGCTCTCTCACCGGAACCGGAGTCAGGTCTTCTCTGCAACGTTGACGGGTAGTGACCGCTCCTTCGTGTTAGGTGTCTCCTTTTAAACTCCAGTGTTGAAACGGAGGATTTAAAGAGGCTTGTTAACGTCCCACCAAGGCGAAATGAAAGCAACTACTCGTGGAGCGATTCTGTATACAACCAACACGCGGGGAGCTTTTCCGTCAACTCGACCCGCTCGTTGCACACAGCCGACATACATCACGTGGCGACTCGGTACAACCAACCACGCCTGCTTCGCACTGGAGAGACACACTGCCCTCCCGTGTCTCCCACACTCTCTGCGTGCGACGCCTCTACTTCCTCGCCACCACACGAGGTTACTGCCGGTCAAAGATCTTACTTCCTCCATAGCAGTTTCCCGGAAGCATAAACGTAGATGTCGAGAGCAGAGGGAAAAGACAACCAAGCGGCAACTTAATGACAGACAACATATCACACAAACATGTCAGGGGAAGAAAAGGAAAATGAATGCAATCTAAACACAAGGTGTAGCACGAGTCGATACACGGCTCAATATGCACTGTTGCAAAAAACAAAAACAAAAATAAAAAGTAAAGGATTAACTGAACTAGAAAGCTCTAAAGACTATACTAATTTCTTTCCGGTGGTGTATGCAAATATTTGCATCACAGCCTTCACTTTGCGGCGGTACATCAGTGAGTCGCGGTGCGCTAGTTGCGGTACACTTGTAGCAGACCTCTACCATGCTGAGGACCGGAGTTCGACACGCAGGGGATCCGGTTTCGACTCATGGTAGTGTCAAGTATATTTTCCCGGTGGCAGGACGGATGCGGCTTGCACTCGGTCTCGTGATGCCAATTGGAGAGCTACTTCGGAAAGCCTTTGCGAGGAGCTCATTTAACTCACTGATAGTGACTGAACGAATTAATGTGCTTAAGAAGTGGAGGACGTAATGTTTGGTGGAACACTACTGGAGAATTTAAATGTTTCAAAAGAACGTCGTCAAAGTAATGAAAGAGAATATACATCTGAAATAAATGCAGATGTGAGAGGGCGTTGGAAAAGTAATAGAGAACTCTTATGGGAATTAAGCGTAATTGTGGGCCCTGATACTGACATGAGTTGGCAGAACATCTGACAGAACGTAACCTGTGCGAACTTGGGAGCCAGGCCTGAAATATGATAAGAGTGTTTATGAAGGGGAACACATCAGAAACCAGGAGGTAGAAAATAAGACTTTTGAGGGAAGAGCTGTATTCGGAACTGTTGCGTCTCAGTCTGACGAGAAATACTCATCGTAATTTTGCGAAACCATCGAGAACTAAAGTATCGAGATATATTATGTTTTTTTCTAACGCCTAAGCTATAATATGCTCATTTCCGTTACTAGACACGGGTTAGGTAGTGTCAGATTTTATTTGCTATGAAAGTAGATGGCAGCGAAATTTTTAGGTGCTTAAACAATTGAAAATTAAGTGCAATAGCTTTTACGAACAGAAAGCTTGTTGGCTGACATCATGTGTTCTTCAGATTCCAGAGTTGGAACACTACTAAAAATGAATGATGCATAATTCCTATGTCTGGTATGCTGAAAAAGGGTCACTCTTCAGTATAAGAAAGTATGATATAACTGTGTGCAGTGTTTGATGGTGTTGCATTTGTTCTGAATGAATTCTGCTCTCTCTCATCAGGCAACGGTATTGTTACGTTTGTGCTCTCTTTTTGTTAGTAAAACTATGTTCCATATGTTGAATATTTCGGTGTGTGTATGTAGAAGGAAGGGTTACAATAATTTATTTCGCTTTTCGTTTCCGTAATTTTACTAAGTGATCAGATAATCGGGTATTTTTCTACCTAGGGAGGCTTAGCCTGAGATGATATTGAGAGATGAATAAGCTGGGTTTATACCAGTGTACATAATTAAACTTGTAAGTAAAGAATGGTTTGTGTGCTCTACCAGACAAGTAGTGATATGGAGCTGTTTACTGAGTGTGATTATAATTTCTTTGGTTTCTTCTTTTATTGTTGTTCTGAGATTTTGTTTTCTTTTTAGTTGCTGTCCGTTTGGTTGTGAATTTGGGTTTTGACTATTGGTCGGTGTGATCATAGTTCTTAAGAATATTTGGCTGGCCCACTGTTGAGTTAGAATGGTAAAACTGTGGGAATGGTTTTGCAAATCTTCCATGGTGTGAGAATATCAAATTAAAAACCCAGCGGATTACATAGTCTGTCTATGTTACGGATATGGTAAGCTCAGCTGTTAGTAGCCTCATTTCCATTAATTTTTTCTTTGCTACTATCTATTCTTTTACGGTTCTGTGTCTATGTGAGTGTGGATCCATTGCTGTTCGTACGTCTGCTATGAGAGTGTTTTAAAGCATTTACCGTCTCAGAGGGGAAATGGATGTCCAAGTCAAGAATAATAGAACTGAATAATATGAGTAGTATGATAAGTTGTGTGAGGGACAGGAATGATTCTGAGTCAGATTTGATGAAAATACTATTCCAAGGACATACCACTACTTGAATAATGGTTTCCAAGATCGTGATGGTATTTTAAGATTGCTGGAAGTGAAAGTTTAAAGTTTTATTTGTGGCTGATTTTTATGGAGCGACAATTTGCCTCCAAGTTGCAGGAAGAACAGTGTGATTCTTTTTGTTTATGTCGTTTTGAGGAATAATAAGACATCTAATGATGATAAGTGGTTTCCCAACAAACGTAGATTGAAACTTCCTCTGGCAGATTAAAACTGCGTGCCGGACAGCTACCCGAACTCGGGACTTTCGTCTTTCACAAAAAAAGTGCTCTACCAACTGAGCTACCCAAGCACTACTCAGAACACGTTCTCAAAGCTTTTATTCCGCCAGTATCTCTTCTCCAACCTTCCAAACTTCACAGAAGCCCTTCTGCATACCTTGCAGAATTAGCATGCCTGGATGAAAGGATATTGCGGAGACATTGCTTAGCCACAGTCTAGGGAATGTTTCCAGAATGAAACATCTCGGGCCGACACAGTTTTAATCTGCCAAGAAGTTTGATATCAGCTCACACTCCGCTGCATAGTGACAATTTTTGATATACAGAGACATCTATTCTTGTAGTTCTTTATTAAAGTCTAGGAAGTAGCCATAAAAATAATTCTATGTTTAGCCCTTTCCTGGAAGGTTGATATTGAAGTCTTTCGCTGGTGATGAGAGCATTACAGCCTATGTTGTGGAGGGTATTTCAGATGACTGTGTAGATTGTTTTTCATTGGTGCGGCATGTATTACAGCTTATATGAGATGATTTTACAGGATCTTTTTTACTAGTGTAGTGTTCACTGCAGCCTATTTGTTTTCCACAGTAAAGTGGAGAAGACCTAATTGATTGTTTATGTGAACAGGCGAAAGAATACAGTTCAACGTATATAGAGAGAAACATCCCACTTGGTTACTTAGATTGCATGTGGATTTAATTATTTTGTGTCAATTGTAAATTTGAAACAATAGTAATGTAAATCACTTTTGCAGTATATGAGAGACCATAATTTACTACCGGTGGTTTTGATAGATGCAATATAGCTATCACAGCGATAATTAACTGTCCTAATTGGAAAACAATCGGTGAGTGAAGAAAGAAATGGAACGAGAGAAAGAACCCCATTTTAGTTGAATCAATTGTACACTCTTGTGAACTAGTCAATCCTATTTAAGGCAAGTGTGTGTTGCGTTTGATTTGATGAGGTTTATCCCAGTTGATTGATGATGATAAAGTGTAGTTTATAAGTAGAGGAAAATAGGGGAATGAAGACAAAATGATAAAAGATAGTCTGCAGGAGTCAGCTGCATGTGATGTGGACTAACTCCTATTCATGCTCTTAGGAGGAGTTTCCAGGCTTAACATAAATTCTGACATAGTTTTATGGTGTTTTTCCGTTGTTTTTGGCACGTTGTTTAATATCGGTGCTCATAATCCAAAGGATGTGGAATATAAACCCCAAAACGTAAAAATATTAGGCAGAGTTTAAGAATTGTTTTTATTTTCCTTTATGTAGTTAAATAAACCCTACCTGTATATAAAGAAATTAAGAATAGTTGAAGAATTGTCTTTTCTTATTGATACTGTAAAGTATAACTACGTTTACGACGTTTCTCATCGAGCCATATACGTTATCTCGCATTTCTAGCTGCTTCTCTCACACAAATAATGATGAAAATTCAGTAATTCAGGGTCGCCACCAACCTATGCCCCTCCTAATCATTTAGAAAAAAATTGAACTGGAAAATTATTAGTTTAATTACTTTAATAATTTAATTGTAAGTATTCAAATTTCTTTAAGCAGCTGGATAAACAGCCCTCCATGTCGTGCATGAAGCAACTTGATTAATTTAGGATTGGAAATCGGAGTAAGGGGGTAAGATCGACACCAAGAATAACTTGTAACTGACTCGAAATATTTAAGTAAGAATTACATGAGAATGAAACAGAGCACAATTTAACAACAGCAAGGAGAAACACAGAAGACGGGGGTGGGAGAAAATTATAGTATTATCTCCTTTGTATTAATACCATGAAATTATCTCAGTGAGATTTGCATTAGGATTCTACGCATGCACTATTCTGGACAGAGGTTTAACCGGTAAACAAGGCTGTGCGATAATTATTTAACAACTAATTGCGTCTGCTGTTTGCAAACGGCCGAACTAGAGCACGTGGTGCATTCTGACTCAAACCGTTGTGCTGCTTTGTAGAAAGCACACGAAAGAACAGATATTCTTGCAGAAATGGTAGCTCATTAAACAAGCAAACTTTTAAAATAAAGCCTATTACGGTGCCGTGGTGGACCAGAAGGGTAATTGATTACCAGGCACGTGGCACAAAATCGAGACACAAAATCAAAAGCAATTTCCACAAAATATAAGATTAAAAATCATTTTAAAAAATAACCCGCTTCACACGCTTCAGTTACGCTGAAGTTCTTAAGTATTTCACCAGTTAAACATAACGAAGTCCTAACTCAACCTGAAATCACCCTTAAGAGCTACGATCCGTACTCACCAAGCGTTCACCGAAGAGTGCCTCTTTCACTTTCCAGATTACCTAGCTCCTCGTTCAGTGGAAGCTGCCAGAGGGGTAGCCCTCCGTCACCAACCTCACACACATAAACAGCCTTCGACACGGCCCTCGACTAAGATAGGTAAACCTCTCTGGTCAGGTATTGGAAATCTAAGTTGGTCATCCTGTGATCTCCTTCAAACGAGAAGCAACACTATCTGCTCCCAGTAGACGATGACCAGCTCAGCGTTTCCCACAAAACAAAACCGAAACACCACTTTAAAACACACATATAATATTCCAGTGGCCTTATTTGACTGCTCAGTCTTTCTGGAAGATTTCATGAATTCAGCTAAAATCAGGTAGTAAAATGCATAAGTTGTACCGAATTCGACAAGCGTCTTATGAAACGACTTCGCAGAGACGTTTCAATACCTAAAAAACACTACGTTGTGAACTCCTCAAGGCCATTATAGATTGTAAGCTTTCACGGTTAGTACAGACATCAGCTAATACTTCTGGGCCCATAGACCGGGCTAATAGGTAGTTCATCACTTTATGTCTCAAGATATCTCCCTCACACGGAAAGGAAACTATAGGAAAACGTTTTATACATCGACTACGGCCCATTAGCTTCGCAGTTTTAAGTGATGTGCTTAAGGGAAGTTTCATCTGCTGGCTGATCGAATGTCAATGGCGACACGCATCACAGGTGTATCTTCTGAGCCAGTGAGCGTAGCCGGTAGTGGATGCTTGGGGAACTGTGGAGAACTGGTTCAAACGTTCAAATGTGTGTGAAATCTTATGGGACTCAACTTCTAAGGTCATCAGTCCATAAACTTACACACTAGTTAACCTAAATTATCCTAAGGACAAACACACAGACACCCATGCCCGAAGGAGGACTCGAACCTCCGCCCGGACCAGCCACACAGTCCATAACTGCATCGCCTTAGACCGCGTGGCTAATCGCGCGCGGGGTGGAGATTTGGCATCAAAGCAGTCTGACACGTGTAAACCCAAGTCCTGGCGCACGACCTCACATGAAAATGAAGAAGTTGTTAGAGCAACAAGATAAGGTACTCACGTGACTGAACCCCATATGGCTAGTTTACCGTGACACTTTGTTAACTACTCTCTGAGTCACGACCTACTCCACAACACACTCGTCGCAGCTACAAGCACATCGCACACAACCGGGTGCCTGTACTTATGAGTGGTACCCCGTACACTACCTGGCAAATGATGACAGTTTCCATGAAGTTGACGAACGGTCGACCTAGTGCTGATGTCAGTTACACCTGACGTTATTTACGAGACGGTGTGTCCTATTATTGAGGTCACTCGTAGCCACTTCAAACTGGACACTTCACCCAACTCGGGCTCTCTCCACCTGTCTGCAATGGGGTTTCCACAAGGTGCGTCGAATAGCCATCTTGGGTAAACATCAGAGGGGCACCAAGGGACTCTGTTGTTGCAGACGAACAGTAAATCGTCGTTGAAAACTGCTACAAACCCTACTCCCCCTTCTGTCTTGTCCAAGCCCCAAGTAGCCTTAAGGAAACCACTTCTTACCCTATAAAAGCCTGATATCACAGACTACCCCCCTCCCTCTCCACCGCCCACAAAGCTGTCATATGTGTGAACAGAAGACCTGTCACACATAGGACTAAACGACTGCGTATGTTCTTTCATTTCATAAAAACGTAGATGAACTGTCTGGGAACTCTTTTGTGGCTTTTTTTTTAGTAGTGGTCAGTAACTGCGGTGCACTATCGCGTGAGATGCCGCTTGAGCGCCGTATTTCTTTTTTTTTTTTTTAGCTACTTTTCATGGCTATCTAATAATATCCAGTTTGGGTTAGAATTAATATACACTCCTGGAAATTGAAATAAGAACACCGTGAATTCATTGTCCCAGGAAGGGGAAACTTTATTGACACATTCCTGGGGTCAGATACATCACATGATCACACTGACAGAACCACAGGCACATAGACACAGGCAACAGAGCATGCACAATGTCGGCACTAGTACAGTGTATATCCACCTTTCGCAGCAATGCAGGCTGCTATTCTCCCATGGAGACGATCGTAGAGATGCTGGATGTAGTCCTGTGGAACGGCTTGCCATGCCATTTCCACCTGGCGCCTCAGTTGGACCAGCGTTCGTGCTGGACGTGCAGACCGCGTGAGACGACGCTTCATCCAGTCCCAAACATGCTCAATGGGGGATAGATCCGGAGATCTTGCTGGCCAGGGTAGTTGACTTACACCTTCTAGAGCACGTTGGGTGGCACGGGATACATGTGGACGTGCATTGTCCTGTTGGAACAGCAAGTTCCCTTGCCGGTCTAGGAATGGTAGAACGATGGGTTCTATGACGGTTTGGATGTACCGTGCACTATTCAGTGTCCCCTCGACGATCACCAGAGGTGTACGGCCAGTGTAGGAGATAGCTATCCACACCATGATGCCGGGTGTTGGCCCTGTGTGCCTCGGTCGTATGCAGTCCTGATTGTGGCGCTCACCTGCACAGCGCCAAACACGCATACGACCATCATTGGCACCAAGGCAGAAGCGACTCTCATCGCTGAAGACGACACGTCTCCATTCGTACCTCCATTCACGCCTGTCGCGACACCACTGGAGGCGGGTTGCACGATGTTGGGGCGTGAGCAGCAGACGGCCTAACGGTGTGCGGGACCGTAGCCCAGCTTCATGGAGACGGTTGCGAATGGTCCTCGCCGATACCCCAGGAGCAACAGTGTCTCTAATTTGCTGGGAAGTGGCGGTGCGGTCCCCTACGGCACTGCGTAGGATCCTACGGTCTTGGCGTGCATCCGTGCGCCGCTGCGGTCCGGTCCCAGGTCGACGGGCACGTGCACCTTCCGCCGACCACTGGCGACAACATCGATGTACTGTGGAGACCTCACGCCCCACGTGTTGAGCAATTCGGCGGTATGTCCACCCGGCCTCCCGCATGCCTATTATACGCCCTCGCTCAAAGTCCGTCAACTGCACATACGGTTCACGTCCACGCTGGCGCGGCATGCTACCAGTGTTAAAGACTGCGATGGAGCTCCGTATGCCACGGCAAACTGGCTGACACTGACGGCGGCGGTGCACAAATGCTGCGCAGCTAGCGCCATTCGACGGCCAACACCGCGGTTCCTGGTGTGTCCGCTGTGCGTGCGTGTGATCATTGCTTGTACAGCCCTCTCGCAGTGTCCGGAGCAAGTATGGTGGGTCTGACACACTGGTGTCAATGTGTTCTTTTTTCCATTACAGGAGTGTATTTTGTGTCTGTGTATTGTTTCTTTAAGAAAAGGACACACCTGAATCATAAAATACCCGAGGTGCTACTGTAATTTAGGTGATTATTATAATTATTTGAACATTTTTCTCGATATGAATAATAATGAACCGTAAAATACTTTCTCCGGATTTAATTTTCAGTTAAGTATTTTCTCTTGTATAATTAAATGTTTAGATAACTTTATATTTTCAAAAAAATTCTTTTACTATTGCTAATGTTACTTTGAGGCAAGGCCTTGCCGCAGTGGATACACCGGTTCCCGTGAGATCACCGAAGTTAAGCGCTGTCGGGCGTGGTCGGCACCTGGATGGGTGACCATCCGGGCTGCCATGCGCTGTTGCCATTTTTCGGTGTGCACTCAGCCTCGTGATACAAATTGAGGAACTACTCGACCGAATAGTAGCGGCTTCGGTCAAGAGTACCATCATAACGACCGGGAGAACGGTGTGCTGACACCACGCTCCTCCTACCTGCATCCTCCACTGAGGATGACACGGCGTCCGCATGGTCCCGGTAGGCCACTCGTGGCCTGAAGACGGAGTGCTATTTAATGTTACTTAGAACGTAGTGGTCTGATGAGATTTATTATTTATATTGTTTTTCCTTCTAGTATATTTGGTGTGCACATTTCTTTGTACTTAATCCATAATGGGGGGGGGGGGGGGGTAGGAATGGGAAGATTGTGATGCTTAATGAATGAATGCATGAAAACGTTGATATTACAATAATTGTAAACTTAAAGAGTCAATCTGGGTTTATTCACAGTAAGGGTATTGCATTTTGTTATATGGTTACAGCAACTCCAGAATTAAAGACGTGTGAGTTGTATGCATGAAGTTAACATGGGTGATTGGATTGAGTGAGTGTGTTACTCTTGGGTACGTAATTTAATTTCAAGTACAACAACTTCTGAATGAATAAATCAAATAACACTTAGATGTTAGTGAATAAGTAAAAAATGGAAATGAGCGTATGGAATCGTTGGCCAGAAGGCCCCATCGCCAGAAGTTCGGCCGCCAACTGCAAGTCTTGTTTCATTCGCTGCTACATTGGACGACTTCCGCGCCGGTAATGAAGATGAAATGATGATGAGGACAACGCAACACCCAGTCCACGAGCGAAGAAAATCTCCAACCCTGCCGGGAATCGAACCCGGGCCGCTTGCATGGGAGGCAAGCACGTTGCCACTTTTTTTTTTTTAATCTCATTTTGTTCGCTTCCGTTCGTTGCATCTGCTGGGGGCGGACGTCGTAAGACACCCGTTTATGTTCGTCGTTGCGTTAACTCAGTTTTTTTTTTTTAATTACAAAGGGCAGCTGACCCTCTGACCAGCTTTCCACCCAGCTATCCAGGCGGACGTGAATAAGTAATAAAAAAAAAAGAAGTATCATGGCAACTCACTCCTTACTCCTATCCTAGTAAAGATAAAGTGACAAATTCAACCCGATGACAGCTAACAACAGATCTAAAAATGCTTACATGTGTTGCAGTACTGCACCTCTTAGTGAGACATCCACTAGCACATTTTCGTCGGATGGCGCCGTTAATGAAACTATTCCTCCAACTGATAGCTAGCCTGTTTCGTTGAGATCAATCTCTGCGTCTGTTTATCGCTTAATTTTCCGCAATTCTAATAACAAGGGAGTGGGCAAGGTAATAATAAATAGGAGAAAGCACTGCAGAAGATCAGTGGGCAAAATCAACATCATATCATTTTCCCACTGTGGTTTAATTACATCCGTGTAGGCAAAGTATGGGCAATTCTTATATTACTCGCTGAAAAGGAATAAGTTTCCCTTTTGTAACTAAATGACCACTTTTGACTTTGCACTAACCCTCACCTTAACTCACGGCTAGTGAATCTTTGTGAAGGCAAAACTATTTGAACAGGCAAGA
Source organism: Schistocerca gregaria (assembly GCF_023897955.1). NCBI lineage: Eukaryota > Metazoa > Arthropoda > Insecta > Orthoptera > Acrididae > Schistocerca > Schistocerca gregaria. The sequence goes on along the minus strand of NC_064921.1, from coordinate 127,760,308 downwards.
CGTAGGAGGTAAAGAAAATATGTATTCCTGTCATATACTTTGAAGAGCTCGCGGGCGGGAGTCTCTGGCACGCACTATGGCCAAGAGGTTTCTTGCACAATATACGGCTTGTTTCGTTCTCAGTATGCGTGTTATTAGTTGGCTCGGGAGACAAAGACGGCTACCAGATGCCTTGCCAACCAACGTCAAAAAGTCGCAAAGACAAGCTTGAGACACGCTCCTGCTGTCGTCCGATGGTGCAATTTTGTCTGGCGTCGCACAAGAGCGGCACGGGTAGGGGCAGATCCGAGTCCGTTTTCCTCCTCTGTAGACGTCCGCAAGTGGCCAGAGTTTAAGTAGTAGAGTGCGGAGACCGACCCTTTGTCGTACCTGTCCAAGCTTCTCATAAGAAAGTTTTCCAAGGGCCAACATTCCGCATTCCACTGGCATCGAAACAATTGTTGAATAAACGTGTGCTTTCTCTCTCGTTCTTTCCCTTCTTTTCTTCCTCTATCTTCATTCTCTGTTTCTCAAGTCACAGTACAACGGGAGCAATACACATGTTGAATATGGCTGTAGCTTACTGACACATGTGTCTGTCTGTGTTTGTAAGACGTTATTCTTATAAATTTTGTTTCCTGTCGCCACGACTGTTCTTCCAAGAAAAGTAAGTTGGTACCGGGCGCGACGAACAGACTGTTAGCCGTTAGGACTGTCGAATTTGCACACTGTAGGAAACGACAACATCTATAATCTTAAGATAATGGTCCCTGGAAGCATACTGGAGCTATCGATGTAGGCAGACGTCTAGACTATCTTTGATTCAGCTGGCAAATGGTGATCAACTGTGCAGTTGGCAGTATGTAAAATGGCTCCACTGCTATCGCTAACTGTTATTGTTATTGTAATATGAATAAATACACTGCCTCGTACAGTTCATGATTCACAATGCAATTGATATCAGTATGTGAGAACAGGTAGCTCTATATAAATACGATGTGTCAAATTGTTTTTTGGAGGCTTTGTTCCTAGCTGCTTACATTGTTCTGTGCGAGTTACACCATTTTCAGTGACGATTTTATTGTCAGACGCAAATGATGCCTAATACGATGTTGCTTTTATGTATGTGTGAGTGTGTGTGTGTGTGTGTGTGTGAGAGAGAGAGAGAGAGAGAGAGAGAAAGAGATGTTTTATTACATACAGCTTTCCATTCATATTTGCAACAGTTAACAGCACTGTGACAATTTTGCCTTTTGATGCTTTTTATACGCTGAAGCCCCAAACAAACTGGTATTGGGATGAGTATTCAAATACAGAGATAGGTAGTCAGGCAGAATACTTCACTGCGGTCGGCAACCCCTGTATGACACAAGTTCAGAAATGTTTCAAATGGCTCTCAGCACTATGGGAGTTAACATCTGAGGTCATCAGTCCCCTAAACTTAGAACTACTTAAACCTAACTAACCGAAGGACATCACACAGAGCCATCCCCGAGTCAGGATTCGAACGTGCGACCGTAGGAGCAGCGCTGTTCCGGACTGAAGCGCCTAGAACCGCTCGGCCGCTAGGACCGGTACACAAAAAGTGTCTGGCGCAATTTTCGGATACGATACTGCTGCTACAATGGCAGACTATCAAGGTTCAAATGAATTTGAACGTGGTGTCACAGACAGCGCACGAGCCATGGGACACAGCATCTCCGAGGTAGCGATGAAGTGGGGATTTTCCAGTGCTACCATTTCAAAAGTGTACCATGAATATCAGGAATCCGGTAAAACGTAAAATCTCCGATATCGCTGCGGCCGGAAAAAAATCATGGAAAAACTGGACTGAAGAGAATCGTTCAACGTGACAGAAGTACAACTATTCAGCAATTTGCTGCAGATTTCAATGCTTGGTCATCATCAAGTCTCATCGTGCGAACCATTCAACGAAATATCATCGATATGAGCTTTCGGAACCGAAGGCCCACTCGTGTACCCTTGATGACTACATGACACAAAGCTTTACTCTTCGTCTGGGCCCGTCAACACCGACATTGGACTGTTGATGACTGGAAACATGTTTCATGGTCGAACGAGTCTCATTTCAATTTGTATCGATTGGATGGACATGTATGGTTATGGAGAGAGTCTCATGAATCCATGGACCCTGCATGTCAGCAGGGACTGTTAAAGCTGGTGAAGGCTCTTTAATGGTGTGGGACGTTTGCAGTTGGAGTGATATGGGAATCCTGATACATCTAGATACGACTCTGACAGGTGACACTTACTTAAGCATCGTGTCTGATCACCTGCGTTCGTTCATGTCCATTGTACATCCGACGGACATGGTCAATTACATCAGGACCATGAGACTCCCCACACGTCCAGAAGTGCTCTAGAGTGGCTCCAAGAAAACTCTGCTGAGGGTAAACACTTCCGCTGGCAGATATGATCATTATTGAGCATATCTGGGATGGCTTGCAACGTGCTGTTCAGATGAGATCTCCACCTCCTCGTACTGTTACGGATTTATGGATAGCCCTGTCGGATTCATGGTGTCTGTACCCTCCAGCACTACCTCAGACATTAGTGGAGCCCATCCCACGTCGTGTTGCGGCACTTCCCCTTGCTCGCGAGGTCACTACATGTTTTTAGGCAGGTGTATCGGTTTCTTTGGCTCTTCAGTGTATATTCTTTCAATTGGTATAAAGGAACCTGATGATTATATGCAGACTTGAATTGGTTGCTAAATAACGCTTGTCCGTCATCTTTTGGAGTACTGCCGAGCGGCGTGGGATCCTTATTAGACAGGATTAACGGAGTACACGAAGAAAGTTCAAAGAAGGGCAGCACGTTTTGTATTATCTAGAGGCAGGGGATTTGGGGTGGAAATGATTAAAACAAAGATGTTTCTCGGTACTAAGGCGATCTTCTCGCGAAATTTAAATCATGAACTTTTTCCTCCCAATACGAAAACATTTTTCTGACGACGACCTGCATAGAGAGAAACGATCTTCATAATAAAATAAAGAAGATCAGAATTCTAGCGGGCAGATATAGGTATTAGTTTTCAGTGCTCGAGAGAGGAGTAATTATTGCGAAGGTGGTTCGATGAAGCTTCTGCCTGGAACTTATGTGTGATTTGCAGAGTAGCAATTTGGACATAGTTATAGATGTAGATGTGGATGTAGATGTAACATCTGCCGTTGGACACTGAGGAGATCACCATCTGATGGGTGTGGTCTCCGATTTCAGTTGTCGTACTGACTCATCGGTGAGTAAGCACTGCTTTGCGGAATAAATTGTTTGGTTCGGTTAATGATTGGTGATATTGAGACAACAGTCTCGGGTCTTATGTTCTTCACTTCACTTCCATAATTTCACTAAATTCGTGAATGGACGACAGATTAGTTAACCAATCCCATACGTTTATTTTCAGATGAATGGTCACGCAAAAAGCCGAATGGACGGAATTGGTTCCCTCTGCATGCTTGGTTGACATTCGTTTTGATATAATATACATGCAGTTGTTTTGGTACTACCGTAATACACAAGCATTATGAGCTCGTTTATTAGAGGGGATGCCTTAGAGTTTCTTTCACCTCACATACTTTCCCTGTGGCCCACATATGAGAGTAGGTACACTATGTGATCAAAAGTATCTGGACATCTGGCTGTAAATGACTTACGAGTTCGTGGCCCCCTCCATCGGTATTGCTGGAATTCAGTATGGTGTTGGCTCAGCCTTAGCCTTAATGACAGTGTCCACTCTCGCAGGTATATGTTATCAGGTGATGGAAAGTTTCTTGGGAAATTGCAGCCCATTCCTCGCGGAGGGCTGCACTGAGGAGAGGTATTGATGACGACCGGTGAGGCCTGGCACGAAGTCGGCGTTCCAAATCATCCCAAAGGTGTTTTGTAGGATTTAGCTCAGGACTCTGGGCAGGTCAGTCCATTACAGGGATGTTACGGTCGTGTATCCACTCCGCCACAGGCCGTACGTTATGAACAGGTGCTTGAAAGATGGAATCGCCATCCCCGAAATGCTCTTCAACAGTGGGAAGCAAGAAGGTGCTGAAAACATCAATTTAGGCCTGTGATGTGATAGTGTCACTCAAAAAAAAGAAGGGGAGCAAGTCACCTCCGTGAAAACCATGACCACACCATAACCCCAACGCCTCAGAATTTTACTGTTGGCACTACACACGCTGGCAGATGACGTTCGGCGGGCATTCGCCATACCCACACCCTGCCATCGGATCGCCACACTGTGTACCATGATTGGTCATTCCACATAACGGTTTTCCACTGTTCAATCTCCCAATGTTTGCTCTCCTTAAAGAAAGAGAGGCGTCGTTTGCCAGTTATCGGCGTGATGTGAGACTTATAAGCAGCCGCTCGACCATTAAATCCAAGTTTTCTCACCCCCTGACTAACTGTCATAGACTTGCAGTGGATTCTGATGCAGTTTGCAATTCCTGTGTGATGATCTGGATAGATCCTGTGTGTTACACATTACAGCCCTCTTCAACTTTCGGCGGTCTCTGTCAGTCAGCCGGGCTGAGTGGCCGAGCGGTTCTAGGCGCTTAGCTGTGGAACCGCGTGACCGCTGTGGTCGCTGGTTCGAATCCTGTCTCGGGCATGGATGTGTGTGATGTCCTTAGGTTAGTTAGGTTTAAGTAACTACGTTCTAGGGGCCTGATGTTAAGCCTCAGATGTTAAGCCTCATAGTGCTCAGAGCCATTTGAACCATTTTTCTCTGTCAATCAACAGAAGAGACCTGCACGCTTTTGTGCTCTAAGTGTCCCTTCACGTTTCTACTCCAGTATCATATCGGAAACAGTGGACCCAGGGATGTTTACGAGTGAAGAAACCTCGCGTACAGACGTATGACACAAGTGACACCCAATCACCTGACCACGCTCGAAGTCCATGAGTTCCGCGGAGCGCCCCATTCTGCTCTCTAACGAAGTCTAATGACTACTGAGGTCGCTGATATGGAGCACCTGACAGTAGGTACCAGCACAATGCACCTAACATGAAAAAGTATGTTTCTGGAGTTGTCCGGATACTTTTGACCATATAGTGAGGGCATCCCATAAGAATACAGGTTAATGGTTTTATATTCCCTTATTTATATTTGAATTACGTATAAATTTTTGAATTCCTTTATATCATCGTGAGAAGCATAAATAATTGCAACAGAAATGAATCAGTAGTTTCTTTTTCGTAGGCGGTATATTCCCCTACCTTACACCAAATAAGGTTAACAGTTCCAGAACTTGCAATTCTATATATTTTGCACTGCCAATTAACTGAGACCACTTACGATTATTAATAATTGTTGATGTCGACCCTGCCAGGATATTTAATTGCTTCCGCTATAGTAATCAATCAGAGGCAAGAAAAATGCTCCTACAATTCATGAGGAATTACTGAGCCCAGAAATTCATACTTACTAGAGCAGCACATACAGTTCATCTTCTTCTCTCTAAACTTAACTACTTCATTGAGGACAGTGAGTATCTTGATATGAAGCGAGGGAAGAGGGCAACAAGCAGGCTCCTGTTATGTCCAACTCTACATTATCGTCACGTTAGTTGTGTGTGAGGCTACTATAAGACTGCCTTTTGTAGAATCGTAAATAACTACGGAAAAATCCTAGTATGTGTTGCACTGGACGAAGATATACGCGTCGATAGAATGGTGGATTCTTTATTTTGATGTGGGATTAGACTGAGTGGGTACTATAACACATAAAATATTAGTTCTCTTCAGTACAGCATAGGTAAGATAAATTACTTAACTCTGTAAACCCATTTCCATACCAACAACATGTATATACAACTGTATCTGAATATTAACGTATAACTTGATTCATACAAAGTACAAGTCTTCCCTTCAGTCACGACAGTAGAATATAATATGTCGTAATATGACGTTTTGTAATGAATATTTCCAAGTAATCTGCAAATGGTTCAATTAGTAGTAACCCTTAATTACTGCAAGCTTGTTTCAGCAATATCGCCATTCTCAAGGAGACCTGTAGACGTTGCATTTGGTGAATTTACACACTTCTACAAAAGTTATACTGGAAGGTCAGTTGGCATACAGGCTTACATCTAGTTGGAATGGATGCCCATACTGCAGAGTGAGTAAACTGTCGACTGTGTATTTGTTGCAAGAACTCTTCAATCACGTAAGTTTTGTTTGTGTAGAATATTTTCAAGTAATACTTTTGACAACTGTAATGATATTTTATTCTCGTTACTTTATGTTTACAGTGCAATTTTGCTAATCAATGATGTTACTTCAATTTCACTGCTATTATAATTGTGTTATAATTTGTATTTATGACTATCTTCGGTTTTCTATTTAAAGTGATTTTCATCCATTATCGTTTTCCAAAACGTCAATAAAATTTTCTAGTAAATTTTGTGTCTGAGTTCGGTTTTTTAATTAAGGATATCGTTCAGATAGTTTTTACGTTTTTATATATTTCTAATTCTTCCAAATGTCCTCGGTACGTATATATATTAGAGGTTCTACACACAGTATCAAAGGGTCATTAAAAATTAAATTTGATGTTTAGGAAGAGTTATTTTTGTGTGTAAATGTATGCGCAGGAATTAAGATCCTGCATGAGAATAATTTTATTTGTTATACGCTCGGCTGCCAAAAATCCTAAGGAGTTACCTATTTATGATAATCTAAGTTTGTGACTCAATAAAATTCTTCTGGGCTCTTGACCGCATTGTCAGTACATAATATTGTCCGACGTTTCGGCCACTGTTACAAATGGCCTTCCTCAGGCCTTTGTGCCGAGCTGACTGCTGAACGAGACTTTAGATCTTATGTAATAGCGGGGGAAGCTGTTTATGTGATTTGATAGGCTACTTGAGGATACTAGGAGGGCTGTTAGGCGTTCTTTATTGGTCTTTATATTATTTCTTGGCTACTTGAGGATAGGAGGAGGGCTGTTAGGCTTTCTTGTCATTCGTAGATAAAAACGGTCTTGATTGGTGTTTGCATTATTTCTTGCCATTGGTGAAAACAGACGAATTAGAAACGGGCAGTATCTGTGACGTAGCGCTGTTTACTTATTGCCAGGTGCGGGCTGCGGTTGCCTCCGCTCTGCTTACGTACGAGCACTGCGGTCTCCCTCGCGCCTGTGTGAGTTGCTTTGCGCACGCTGTCCTCTCACAGCACTGTCACCGCTGGTAGCCAGGACGCTGGAAGCCTATGCTGTCCCCTCTATTCATGCAGGCGGGTCGCTTGGCTATTTCTGTCTTCTCAGTGAAAATGGCTCTTTCGCCAGTACGCGAGCTTCACGGAATATTATCTCTTTATCTTATTTTTGCCAGTGTTCCGCCACCGCTGACCTGGTGCGTTGTCGCAGACGAATATACCTTTCATGCTCTGCAACTCGTGCGTTGATCGGCCGCCCCGTCTCGCTTACATATACCAATTCACAACCACAACCGATTTCGTAGACTCCTGCGGAGTTTAGGTTGTCGATCGCATCTTTCGTTGCGACTAGAATATCTTTTATTTTGTTATTGCTGCGAAAGATTGGCCTGATGGTGGCTCGGCGGAGAATTTTGCCCACACATTTAGTGACCCCTTGTTCATATAGTAATAGGGCTATGTTGTGTGCTTCCTATTGCATTCGTCCTTTGCCGTCATAGTTTCATCGTTCATATTCTTGCCATAAACATTGGTTCAGAAATGGATCTGTGGTTTCGTGGTTCCACCTTCAGGTGCAGGTCATTGCTGATCCTGCAGGCCCTCCTGGTTAAACTGTGAAGGACGAAGTTCTTCTGCGAAGGATGATGGTGGGAGAAGGCGTGGAGGTGCCTGTACGCGCTGGTGGCTTTTCTATATGCTCTGTGAACAGGTTTATCATCAGGCTTTTGGTAAAGCTCAGTGTCAAGGAAAGGCAGTACCCACTCTTTTCAGCCTCCATAGTAAACTGTATTTTACTGTGCAGTTGACTGAGATGTTGGCGGAACTTCCGTAGTTCTTCCCTTCCATGTGACCAGATGACGAAGGTATAATCAACGTATCGGAGCCAGCAATCAGGGCGTAATGGTACGGACTGGAGAGTTGTTTCTTCAAGTAGCTCCATGAAGATGTCTGTCGCAACAGGCGACAGAGAGGAACCCATAACTACACCGTCCGTCTGTTCATAAAATTTGCCTCTTCACACGAAATAGGAGGTCGTTAAACAGTGGCCCCTAGTTCTCAGATGTAAGTGCCACACGTTCCTCCAAAATTATCATCGTGTCAGACATTGGTACATTCGTGAACAGAGACATCACGTCAGAACTAACCATCACACCCGTACCTAAGACACACTTTCCTTTTAAAAGTGACACAAAATGAATGGATTCCTTGACATAAGAATTCTTGTGGCTCACATATGAGATGTAAAGTCTCTCTCATTCAGCAGTCAGCTCAGCACAAAGCCCTGACGATGGCTATCTGAAACAGTGACCGAAACTTCGAACAATTTTTATATATTGACAATGCACTCAGTAGCCCAGAATAACTTTAATGGCTGTAACAAAGGCCGCAGAAGCCAACGCTTACGTATGTGGCGTTTCGATGGGAGGAAGTGGATAGTTGTGTAACGAAATTCGCACATACATTTTAATGTATATGGACATTAAATTATTTCCAGCATTCCGCCTGCATACTCGCGGAGAGTAAAAAAGTGCACAGGAGTATAGCGGTAGAGACTGAGAGGGTTTTGCTGTAGAAACATCCGTTACAGACAGATGTCAGCAATTACATCTCGAGCGTTACAAACTGTGTGTGTTAGAGAAGATTCCTAATACAAGATGACAAAGCCAATAATCAGAAACGTTCTCAAGAAAAACACATAGACTGCAAGACTTTATGAATAAATCCATCAGATCACAGAAGCACTCAGCAGCATACATGATTTACTACCGACAACATCACATCGGCACAAAATAAAAACTGGGAGGTCACCCATACAGCCAGCAGTGTAGTATGGCTCACACATCTATCTACCAAACAGTCGGTTATCGCAAAATTTACGTTTGAGAGAATGGACACAGTTCAAATCAACGAGTGTTAACGAAGTAAAACACCTAGTAATTATTGATACTGGAAATATTTTTGGTATTTAGAGAGATGTATAATAAACAAATTTTAAATAGTTTTTAAGACTACCAGCATGCTGTATCCTCTGGTTGTTTCCGATAGTCCATGCACTGGTACAATCTCAGTTGTGTAGACGGTGCTGGTGGGTGGGCATATTTAAGGAATGGTGTAACTAATAGTTAGAGGACTCAAATGTGCCTTCTGCGCTGTTGTGAGGAATGTTTGACCATTACTGTGTGCGATACAGAATGGGAGATTCTCCACTAATAATGTATACAAAAGATATTTCCAGCCAATATACGTGTGTTGTCTGAAAGTTGGTGTCCCTCGATTGCGGACACAGGTAAGGTGGCACTTCCGTGAGCTAGACGGTGCATGAATTCAAGGTGTAGAGAGCTTGTCTCTTTCAGGTAGATGGGAGCAGCTCTGCAGGCAGCATTCAGTTACGCTATCACTTCACTGGGGGCCACTTAACAGCACCATGGTATGGTAAGGTTCGCACGGACTGTGGAGCTGATTAAAGACGTGGTTTCGCATCGCACTTCTTTGCTGGTTTAAATAAAGTACTTCTCTGTCCTGTTTTCATTAGGTGCTATTGGTGACGGTTATTGTTTACAGTGTAAATTTAAAAAAAATGTTGTGAGTGTGTGCATATACTTACAATTGTCAGTCGTTATTTCCAAGTCTGCTGTGGTCAGGCACACAGTGACGTTATTGTTCCAACTTCGTATGATTTTTTTTCTTATTATAGAGATGGAGGCCCTCCACGCGCACACCGGCATGATGGAAAACACAAAAGGTCTACTGCCATCTCTGCATAAGGGGTAGTTTTCTCTAAAGTGTGGTTTTGCAGGACGTGGGTACTGCGATGTTTGCGTACGTTTGGTTAAGGTTAACTATTAATACGCGCTCATCTGGAGATAGATTGGGTCAACAGTTGAATGAAGGGTAGTGGTTTGATGGGAAGAGGGTGGAGGGGGGAGGGGGGTGCCAACGCAAGAGGCAAGGGAAAATCCGTTGCAATAGTTGGGTTGGGATGTAAGAGCAGTAGCGCTTTTCTTGCTGCCTGCGACAGGTCATGCAAGGGTATGCTTCGTTAGTACTGGGTATGATGCAGGTCGATAACTTTGTCGTTATGAGGTCGTGTTACTCGGCGGCTGCTGTTGGGTGCCAGTGTTGATTTCTCTTTCAGCGTCAGCATACTTGTAACAGAAAGGCTCATCATCGGTTTGTGTCCGATAGGTCATATATCGGATTCGCAGTGTAGGGTAATGTTGGCGGTTTGTTTGTGCGTCAGAGTGCGAGCTTGTCAGTTTCCTTGCTGCAACGCGTTGATCGGCTTTAATAGCAGCTGGCATATCCAGTCAACGTTGCTGATGTGCAGGGGCTTGCCGATGTTGTCGCTTGTGGGTGTATGTTAGCTCGCCATAGGTTGTTCTGCCATAGCTAGAAGAGTCTTTGGCCGCTTATGCTTCCACATATGGTTGTCAGCCTCGAATGACGCGACCCATACAATCGTTCTAGTAACAGTAACAGATGTTGTTGATGGTATGGGGGAGAGTGATTCCTATTAGTCCAGAAGGAAAGGGATGTAGGAGAGGGAGTCCCTGGTGATTGTAGCCCATAAAATTGCCGCAGGTGTGTGGGCAGTGGGGGGTGACACGGGAGGGAGGAGACTGGGGGTTGGATTACCTTTAAAAACTGAATCAGTAGCGTAAGGTTTAACCTGACCCCTCAGAGGTCGTATCTTACTAGCGAGCATTATCCGGCTATGTCACTGCTGTTATGCTGCACATCTTTATATGATGCAAATTCAGCCATCTTCGACTGCGAGGCACATCCAACGAGATTACATGTCTCAACAATTTGCTACTTGGGTGTTCGCGTTACGAATGTTGTATCCGCGGACCCAACCGAATAGCGCGCGCGCTCCGCCGTCGCATGTCTTGCCACAGTTTCCCGTCGCGACCGCCGGCGGCGCATGGCGTTGCGGCCGACCGAAGACGTCGCGCCATTGCTGAGCTGGGGCCTGTAGCGCCCACTGGCTACACGATGTAACAGGAGCGCTGGCCCCGAGTCAGGGAGTGTTGAAGAACGCACGTTGCAGTCGTCAGTGCCGTCGTTGGTTGTCTGGTTAGCTAGCTCGCTGTGTGATTCAGTATTGTATAACGACTTAGGCCACGAATCAGGAATATTCTCTCGACACTAATTGGAACTGTATCTACGATACACTCTTCGCTGTCAATAGAGCTATGTAGCTGTATTATATTAGCTGGCGCTTATTTGTCACTAATCGTTTTCCTGTCACCAGATTTCAGTCACAACCTGGTCACGTCCTACTCCATATCCAAATTATGGTTGTCAGGCCCGGGCAGCCATAAAAACGCCAGATAAAGATGCAGTGTCTCAGGACCTTGATAAAAGCAGGAACTGCCCAACTCACAAATAGAGCAGACCTGTTTCGGCAGCTATCCCCGACGACGGTATTGCCCTGTCTCTGAAAATAGCTGATATACAGGAAAAAGATTTTTGAAAAATTGGTTGCCATGGGTGTACAGGAGTTGGCGTCAGTCAAAAAGCGGATTACAAGACGCTCGAACGAGTTTCGAGTATTTTTCATCAGTCTCAGACCTTACCAGTTTGGTTTAATAGGAAAGATATCGAAGATCTGAAGAAGAGCCGTTCGTTTCGTCACGGGATCCTTTATCGGAGCGAGAACGTCAGGGAGATTCTCAACAAGCTCCAATGGCAGATGCAACAAGGGAAACATTGAACATCACTGTTGGCATTCCTCTCACAATCGTACTGCGAAATCATAGCGTCGAAAAAAATCAGAGAGATAATATCTTACAGGAACTTCTACCCGCACTGTCTTTTCCAATGCATTATTCGCGAATGCAGCAGGAAAGGACGGAGATCACAGTGCTACCACAAGTACTCTTCGCCACACACCGTTAAATGACTTGCAGAGGATACATGAACTTGCATAAGTACTTGTTTTCTTGTATAAAATGTATCCAGCACATCCAGTACAATAGCCACATTGAAAAAATATTTCCTCATAGTGATTTCTCCACGATAAAAATACTGTAGTGGTGTTTCTCATGTGCCTATGGAATCAGCTCAGATACCTCGCACACCTTTAGTGTGCCTGTCGAGTTCTAAACTGTTAAAGATGCCTTAGAGCTTTCCAATTTGAATAAATTTCCTTCTCTGCTAAACCGTCCAAACCATGTTACGGCATGAGAGTACAGCAATCTGGTTTACACTTTGTTCAAAACACATGCTATACGACTACTTCAGTCTACTGTGCTAGTTAATCAAAACTTAATGCACGCAGTGCGTACGAAAATCGACCTGAGTAACATTAATTTTGGCTTTCGGAGAATTGTAGGAACATGTGAAGCAATGTGACCGTGTGACATATGTTAGAAAGTGGGTTGAAGGAAAGCAAAGCGACATTTAGTGCATTTGTATAATTTTAGTAAGCTTTTGACTTGTCTGTCTTACGATCTTTGAAACTATAAAGTTATTGACAAATACATGAAGCAAAAGCTATCTACAGCTTATTCTAAGATCCAAAGGAGATAATACAGAGACAGTGATTCAGATGGAAGTGAGACAGGGTTGCAACCTATACTCGTTTAAATATGTAAGCCTAAATAGCACAGGGTTTGTCGTAGACATTCTAATTCTGGTACAGAAGGCTAAGTATTCGAAACATCAGTCCAACGTAGAGAATAATGACTTGGAATGATACTGTAATATGAATATAGCCTAAAGTAAAACAAGAGTTATGGAGCATACACTAAATGTATCAGTTGGTGCTGAGGGCATTACGTTAGGAAATGAGAGAGTAGAAGTGGCAGACGAGTTTCTCTATTTGGGCACCGAAATAACGCATGATGCCCGAAGTAGGCAGTCCATAAAATGCAGATTGGCGTACCAAAACAACCTTTTTTCTGTAAGAGAGGGACATGTTAACAATAAATACAAATTTAAATGTCGGAAAGACTTTTCTGGAATTACGCTTGATAGCGGTTACAGGTTGTCCCACACCCGATTACGAAGTTGCCTCCTACACATTCATTATAGGGAAACTCTCTGCTCCACTCCCAGTCTGATGGAAATATTTGAAAATAATCGAGCTCTACAATAGCTCTCTCGTTCTAATAAATAGGAAACGTGATAAAATGTGTGTGAATTCCTAAGGGACCAAACTACTGAGGTCCTTGGTCGCTAGACTTACACAGTAATTAAACTAACTTATCCTAAGGACAACACATACACCCACGCCCGAGGGAGAACTCGAGTCTCCGACGGAAAAAAAGTGATAAAATAATCTCTATTTAACGTATACAAATTTCTCCCGGGATTGTTCGACCAAGTATACTGCAATGGATAACTTCACAAAACTTTACTTTCGACAGAGTTTGTTCAATACAATAGGGATGTCTGTGCCGATACCCCAAGTCAGAGTTGCTCGGCAGTCTTTTGCAGAGCACAAAAGCTGTAGCAGATAGAAAAGCCTGTGTTACACTTAGAAACTCACGGAACGTTTAAACGAGCCATACGACGTGTCGGTGTTCGGGGTACAAGCGAGTATCAGCTTGCATACGATATGGCTGACTAAACATCTGCGGCCTATGACTGGATGCATTGTGCACCAGCTCATTAGCATCGTTAAGGAAGTTTTGTACCAGGGATCAGCTATTGTTTCCCTGATGGCACGCTCGCTCCCTACAACGCAAAACGCATTGTGTGCTGCTGCTTGCTTGAAAGAGGCATTGTTCCTCCAAGACAGCTTATGTTGCTGTTTTATTTATTGATAATCGCTGCCAAGTCTACACTGAGTGAAGAAACAGGCCTATTTCACTTTAAAAGTAAGGGCCGCGATACGGAATACCGACTCAGGTGTTAACGGGTGCAGACATGATCAGCTCCGTTTACAGAACAAGGCAGGAAAATACGGATTATAAGGCTTTGGCGGAGTGAAAGTCAAACTGTGACGTACGTTCACTAGCTGTCATGAAAAATGACTCCTTAGATGCAATAGAAATTCCTTTCCTTTATGTTCTAAGTACTGGCGTGCGTGTTAGTTCCGCTAAAATAGAATTCATTCTTTGCAACTTCGATGCCACTAGACCTAGCCAACCCGATGACAGTGTCTAACCTATTAGAAACGTCTTCATATATGAAGAATCTCAACAGCTATTAAACGACCTTTTATTGAAACGGCGGGTTTCAAATTTCCTCACGTATCCTCAGATACAGAACTTAGTGGAAAAATGGGAGAACATGAAATAAACAATATTGTATACAACCCTCGCTAAAAGAGTACTAATCTCCCACGGAGAGATGCTTGATGAGAAATAAGACGCAGGTAAACAAGTAAAATGGTTTATTATCACCATTAGAGAGAGATTTAATAGCAAAGGAAAACTCTTCTCAATACAAAACAAGACAACTTCTTAGTCTCTAGTAGGCATATGGCTGAAACACACAGTGAATAAACATAGTGGGACGGGAAGCCTATGCCACTGATAATCCGTAATGTCAGAGGTTGAGCGTTCTGCGTAGTTGGCCAACAGATATTTCTTTGGATATCGCTGAAAATTCGTAGGTCCCACTGCTGCGGCTTCTGACCGAGCTCTGACTGATAGGCGCGTGAATTGGCACAGAGCTCCGGTGGAACGAACTGCCGACGTGTTGTGATTTTTCTTTTTTTTTGTGAGTGGCTGTGGTACAGTGTCACCGGTGTAGAGCGGTGTAACTGTCTTGGTGGCGGAGAAATGTTCTGATATTTTATAGTGACAGCTTACAATGACGTCATTGTACTGCACGTTGGAGGGACATGAAGTTCCATACCACCCTCCGACTACCTAAGTTCAAGGTTGCTGATAAGATGGGACACAACTACAGTGGTAGTTGGAGTGGTGGTCACACCAGTTATTGAACAGAATAAGTGGTCGTATTAGAACACACATTATTAGTGGCCGTAGTACCGGTTCTATCATTAGCCACGCTCCGAACCAGAGTCCTCGAGAATGGTAAGAGGAACAGGATGGCGGTGCCATTGTGTTGCAAACCATTGACCGTGTCTCGCTAGGAGTCCACTTTCTCATGGATTCGCCTGGCCTTCTCACGAATGGACGTCTTTAGAGGAGCTGTGTTGGTCTCCTCGTGTTGGCTTGCACAGCCCTATATAGCCGGGGAGCGGAGGAATTCGTGGCGAACTAGTTCTGCACGCGTGAAACGGCGGGGGAAATAGGTCCCTGGCGCGGAGGATCTCTGGTGGCGCTTTTCCTGCCATGTGTCGTCCTTGTTGTGATCGACGCAGTCGGTGGAGGAAACGCCTTGTACATATGCAAATTGGCAATGCTTCAGTGTTTGACGGGTTGCCGTCCCATTTAAACGAACGGGGGTACATGCCACGCTGGCATCAATCATTAGGCTGTAAAGGGCCTCTGCTCAAGCTTCCTCAAAAGTATATGTGATGGTGTTAGAATATGTAATAATCATTCAGTAAATATTTCGATTATCCTGTGTTCCGCTTAATTTTAATACGCAAGTCGCAGGTTCGAATTCTCCCTCGGGCATGGGTGTGTGTGATGTCCTTAGGTTAGTTAGATTTAAGTAGTTCTAAGTTCTAGGGGACTGATGACCTCAAAAGTCCAATAGTGCTCAGAGCCATTTGAACCACTTTTTGTTTTGTTTTAAAACTTTGATGTTTTGTATGATCCATTTCCTGTTTGTGATCCTTCTGCACACTATGTAGCGAACCCATTCCTAAACTGTCTCATTTATAGATCCGTGATGTTTAAGTCTCTGAGGAATTGCCGATCAGGTTAGGAGAAAAGCGGGTGCGTGGCAGAAAGGATGTAGTAAATAACTCACGCTTAATTCATATAAAAATCCAGACAGGGGTTAAACAGACGATCTTCTCAGTCAAATCAGGGAAAAGGTCCGTCGAAGGAACAGTAGTCTTGTAGTAAAAACGGCGGAACAATGGACTCAACCACCGGAAGATACCAAGGAATACTGCAATAGAAACCGTCAAGAGAAATGATAGGGTCCAAATTCAAAGTGTGTAATTAATGCGAGCTTCAAACTAAGGCAACGCAATATGGGATACGATACACAGTACGGTGCAGAAGCAACCCGCATCGGCGTTGCGCGTAGAGACGGAGTGGAAGCGACTTAACTAGGTCACACTGCGATGACAGCAATACAACACTATTACGTTTCTCTATCGTACCCCACTCGTATTGTATGGTACACGAGGACTGAAAATTCAGGTCATCTGACTTGTCTAAAGAGATTATTTATGTAGGTGGATAAGATTCATCTTTATAGTTAGTTTATCAGTAAAATGTGTACCCTTCGCGTAAAAAAATAAAAATCACCGTTTTGGAATTCGTGCCTTTTGTGTGCTATGCAATCATTCCAGAGGGTTGTCCTTGTTCCACTGCAACGTCCCAACTCACTTTTATCTACATACATAAATACATATTCCGCAAGCCACCATGGGGTGCGTGGCGGAGGGTACCCTGTACCACAAGTAGTCATTTCGTTTCCTGTTCCACTCGCAGATAGAGCGAGGGAAACGATTGCCTGTATGCCTCCGTATGAGCCCTAGTTTCTCGTATCTTATCTTCGCGGTCCCTACGCGAAAGTATGTTGGCGGCAGTAGGATCGTTCTGCAGTCAGCTTTCAATGCCGGTTCTCTCTTATTTCTCAGTATTGTTCTTCGAAACGAATGTCTTCTTCCCTCCAAGGATTCCCATTTGAGCTCCCGAAACACATCCACAGCACTTGCATTCTGATCGGACCTACAGGCAACAAATCTAGAAACTAGCCTCCGAATTGTTTCTATGCCTTCTTTCAATCCGACCTAGTACTGATCCCAAGCATTCGAACAGTATTCAAGAAGAGGTCGCACCAGCGTCCTATATGCGGTCTCCTTCTTTAGATGAAGTACAATTTCCTAAAAGTCTCCCAATGAACCGAAGTCGACCATTCGCCTTCCCTACCACAATCCTCAAAACGCTCGTTCCCTTTCATATCGCTTCGCAGCCTTATGCCCAGATATTCAAACGACGTGATTGTGTCGAGCAGACAACTAATGTTTTATTCGAACATTACGAGGTTTCCATTTATTAGTTTAGTCCGATTGTCAAGTATAACCTCTACCCATACTATTTCGCAGGAACTATCTGCTTCAATTTCACCACAAGGCAAACTGCTTCTGACACTAATAAATACTTCACCACTAACTGTATTTAATCTATCCTTTCTAAACACTGTTAGACCGTTTGAAAAAAATTCTGCTGAACTTATTTCCGGCTTTAGCCAGCTTTCTGTGCCTATAACTATTTGAGCTTCAGTGTTTTTTATTACGGATGGAGCTCTGATTCTTTCCCAACACAGCTACGACGATTTACAACTACAATACCGATCGTTTCTAAAACTACCTTACTATGTTTTAACAGCCCCCTTTTGGATGGACGCCCTTTCTGTGGTTTCCTGAGACCCTCTAACCTCTAAAAAAACCTCCCGGCCCATTCCCTTCCACACAGCCCCCACTACACTGGTAGCCTTTTCCTGTGTGGAGTGCACTCCTGACCTATTAAGCGGAACCCGGAAACCCACCACCCAATGGCGCAAGCCAAGGAATCTGCAGCCTACACGGTCACAGCACCGCCTGAGCCTCTGATTCAGACCCTCCACTCGGCTCTGCACCAAAGGACCACAGTCGGTTCCGTCGACGATGCTGCAGATTGTGAGCTCCGCCTTAATCTCACAAGCAAGACTGGCAGTCTTTACCATTTCCGCTAGCCGCCCGAAACCAGAGAGAATACCCTCCGATCCAAAAGCGACACACATCGTTGGTACCGACATGGGCTACCACCTGCAGTTGGCTGCACCGTGTACTGTTCAATCCGTAATCACCGGTTCCACATCCGGAATGACTCCACCCGGTATGTACACAGGCTTCAAAAATGGCTCTGAACACTATGGAACACAACAGCTATGATCATCAGTCCCCTAAAACTTAGAACTACTTAAACCTAACTAACCTAAGGACATCACACAACACCCAGTCATCACGAGGCAGAAAAATCCCTGACCCCGCTGGGAATCGAACCCGGGAACCCGGGCGCGGGAACGCTACCGCACGACCACGAGCTGCGGACGCACACAGGCTTCCTTCCCCTCCTTGGCAGCCATGTTCCTAAGGGCCCCCATTACGCACTTAACATTGGAGCTCCCAACTACCAGCAAACCCACCCTCTGTGAATTCCCAGACCTTACGGGCCGAGAAGCTTCCTCTGGAACAGGACGGACAATTGCATCCGGCTCAGAGACTTTGTCAGCCACAGATAACGCCCGAAATCTGTTCGTCAAACGAACCGGGGAGGCCCTACAATCGGCCCCACGGAAAGTCTTTCGCTGCCTGCCAGACTTATGAATGATCTCCCACTCGACCACAGGTGAGGGGTCAACCTCAGTGCAGGCAGTACCCGGGGCGTCCACAGCAGTGGATCGATCGGGGGACACGCGGGTCGTGCACCAAGTCTCTTGCATCCCCGCGACCGACCGCCCACAGTGATGCCCTTTGGCAGCAGCCCCAAGCTGTGTGACAGAAGCCAACACTGCCTGCAGCTGTGAGCGAAGGGTCACCAACTCAGCTCGCATCTGTACACAGAAATCACAGTGACTATCCATTTCTGAACTCGCCCCTGTTTGAAACTCGTAAATGTATGTAATAAACAAACGGTGTACTCGCCTTATTAGCAGCAGGAAGTTGCGTTGCTCTCTCAGTGACGATCTAACTGACACTAAGCTCTTCCAAGCAAAACAAACAATTGTATCCGCTCGATACAATATGAAACCAGACTCGTCCGACCAGGCAACATGTTTCCAGTCATCAACAGTTCAATATCGGTGTTGAAGGGCCCAGGCGAGGCGTAAAACTTTGTGTCGTACATGAGTGGCCCTTAGGCTCCGGAAGGCCATATTGATGATGTTTCGTTGAATGGTTGGCACACTGACACTTGTTGATGACCCAGCATAGAAATCTGCAGCAATTTGCGGAAGGGTTGCCCTTCTGTCTCGTTGAACGATTCTCCTCAGTCGTCGTTTATCCGTTTCTTGCAGGATCTTTTTCCGGCCGCAGCGATGTCGGAGATTCGATGTTTTGCCGGATTCCTGCTGTTCACGGTACAATCGTGAAATGGTCTTACGGGAAGTCCGCACTTCATCGCTACCTTGGAGATGCTGTGTCCCATCGCTCGTGATCCGACTATAACACCACATTCAAATTCACTTAAACCTTGATAATCTGTCATTGTAGCACCAGTAATCGATCTAACAACTGCTCCAGACACTTGTTGTCTTATATAGGCGTTGACGACCGCAGCGCCGTCTTCTGCCTGTTTACATATCCCTGTAATTGAATACCCACGCCTAAACAATGTCCTCCCCTGTCTTTTCTACGTGCATTTGCTTCTCTTCCCTCTATCCATCCATCTTCTCCTCTTTCCTTTCTCTGTTCACCTTCTCCTCACCTATCTCCCTGCCTCTCTTGCTCCCCTGTCTCTGTCTGTCTCCTCCTCTTCCCTTTCTCTGTCCATAAGCCCCACGCCCTACCACTGTTCTGTCTGTGCCTATCTCCTCCTTCCCCCATAAGTGCCTCTTAGTCTCCTCGTCCTCCTTCTCGATCCACGTTGTAACTCCAACAGGACGCTGGTGGTTCTTACCCCTACTGTATTTCTTTCTATATCGTAAGTGACATGTGCCCCAAATTCGACTGAAATCGTTCCAGTGGCTTAAGATGAGCTTATTACACGTAGAATAGCTTTCATACGTGTCAAAGACATTTGACACTTATTTAACATATTTCACTCGTATTTGTACACAAATTTCACCCATATGTCTAGCAGATTTGGCCCTGCAGTTTTATTATCAAGTAGCTATATGTCTATAACGCCATATATAATTAATTATGAGTCGTACAATGCTAATTTTTTAAGGAATATTCAGAGGCAAATGTGGATACCTTCAGTGAAAAGAATTGAAAACAGATTTAGTAGCAACGAAGTAATAAACTCAAACATCTTGCATAATGCGGTAGTTTTTCACGCTGTGTGTTTATGACGGCATATCTGCTGAAACGTGTCGTACAATGTTGTAATTTTTCTGGTACTTTCAGTGGTGTATATGAATACTGGCTGCAACATACGTAACGAATACAGCTAGTAGTAAAGAAGAAATGTGGCAGTTATATTGCATTAGAGCGAAAATCCAACAAGTGATAATTTTTTTTTTCCTTTTAGCATTCTGTGAGGGTCGGCAGCGGGAAAAAGTTTTGTAAAGGTTTGAAATTAAGAGTAAAGAATGATGTAAGTCTCGAAATGTTCTCATTCTCAAATACTGTACTAATAAAGTACGGATACTGTCGTGTCGCCGGCTGCATTGCTTTTTCACCTTCACCGCCATCCCTTTGATAGGTGGGTTGTTCGTATCACCACATTGATTCTTTCTCGGCAGTAAATGATACGGGTACCAGTTTTAGTTGAAATCGGTCCAATGGTTAGATGTGATGTACATTCGCATGTACATACATACATACATACATACAGAGATGTGCATACAGCTGCGGGGAGTGGCCGCGTGGTTTCACGCGCCCTGTCACGGCCCCTCCCGTCGGAGGTTCGAGTTCTCCTTCGGGCATGTCTGTGTGTGTGTGTGTGTGTGTGTGTGTGTGCGTGTGTGTGTGTGTGTGTGTGTGTTATTCTTACGATAAGTTAGTTTGTGTAGTGTGTAAGTCTACGGATCGATGATATCAGTAGTTTGGTCCCTTAGAAATCCACATACATATGTGAATGCATTTTTAAAAACTTGTATGGATTATTGGTGACAGTGGTCAGGCACAAAGCATTAGCAACCTGAAGTCTTCCAATTTTGCGTTAGTTTGGAAATAAGGAGATTAGATTAATACTTGTTCTATAGATAATGAATACGACACTTCGTAATGATGTGGAACGTGCCAGGTTAATAAAAGATGTCTGTACAAGATATAACATTACACAAAATATTGCATGACACTAATGTTTAAGTTTTTTCCCCATAATTTATATCTAAAAATTCAGCCAATGAGTAGAAGCAGTTGTCATCTAGAAATTCTTTTAATCTATTTTTAAATTTTAGTTGGCTATCTGTCAGGCTTTTGATGCTGTATGGTAGGTGACGAAAGACTTTTGTGGCAGCATAATTTACGCCTTTCTGTGCCAAAGTCAGATTTAACCCTGCATAGTGAAGGTCATCCTTTCTCCTGGTGTTATAGCAATGCACACTGCTATTACTTTTGAACTGGGTTGGATTATCAACAACAAATTTCATAAGTCAATATACACTCCTGGAAATGGAAAAAAGAATACATTGACACCGGTGTGTCAGACCCACCATACTTGTTCCGGACACTGCGAGAGGGCTGTACAAGCAATGATCAAACGCACGGCTCAGCGGACACACCAGGAACCGCGGTGTTGGCCGTCGAATGGCGCTAGCTGCGCAGCATTTGTGCACCGCCGCCGTCAGTGTCAGCCAGTTTGCCGTCGCATACGGAGCTCCATCGCAGTCTTTAACACTGGTAGCATGCCGCGACAGCGTGGACGTTCACGTGTATGTGCAGTAGACGGACTTTGAGCGAGGGTGTATAGTGGGCATGCGGGAGGCCGGGTGGACGTACCGCCGAATTGCTCAACACGTGGGGCGTGAGGTCTCCACAGTACATCGATGTTGTCGCCAGTGGTCGGCGGAAGGTTCACGTGCCCGTCGACTTGGGACCGGACCGCAGCGACGCACGGATGCACGCCAAGACCGTAGGATCATACGCAGTGCCGTAGGGGACCGCACCGCCACTTCCCAGCAAATTAGGGACACTGTTGCTCCTGGGGTATCGGCGAGGACCATTCGCAACCGTCTCCATGAAGCTGGGCTACGGTCCCGCACACCGTTAGGCCGTCTTCCGCTCACGCCCCAACATCGTGCAGCCCGTCTAGAGTGGTGTCGCGACAGGCGTGAATGGAGGGACGAATGGAGACGTGTCGTCTTCAGCGATGAGAGTCGCTTCTGCCTTGGTGCCAATGATGGTCGTATACGTGTTTGGCGCCGTGCAGGTGAGCGCCACAATCAGGACTGCATACGACCGAGGCACACAGGGCCAACACCCGGCATCATGGTGTGGAGAGCGATCTCCTACACTGGCCGTACACCTCTGGTGATCGTCGAGGGGACACTGAATAGTGCACGGTACATCCAAACCGTCATCGAACCCATCGTTCTACCATTCCTAGACCGGCAAGGGAACTTGCTTTTCCAACAGGACAATGCACGTCCGCATGTATCCCGTGCCACCCAACGTGCTCTAGAAGGTGTAAGTCAACTACCCTGGCCAGCAAGATCTCCGGATCTGTCTCCCATTGAGCATGTATGGGACTGGATGAAGCGTCGTCTCACGCGGTCTGCACGTCCAGCACGAACGCTGGTCCTACTGAGGCGCCAGGTGGAAATGGCATGGCAAGCCGTTCCACAGGACTACATCCAGCATCTCCACGATCGTCTCCATGGGAGAATAGCAGCCTGCATTGCAGCGAAAGGTGGATATACACTGTACTAGTGCCGACATTGTGCATGCTCTGTTGCCTGTGTCTATTTGCCTGTGGTTCTGTCAGTGTGATCATGTGATGTATCTGACCCCAGGAATGTGTCAATAAAGTTTCCCCTTCCTGGGACAATGAATTCATGGTGTTCTTATTTCAATTTCCAGGAGTGTATATACTGTGAGGATACTGTGAGGATCCCTAGATCCTTAAATAGATGTCTGCAGGATGACCGTGGTTGGACTCCAGCAATTATTCTGATTACACGTTTTTGAGCAATGAATACTTTTCTACTCAATGATGAATTACCCCAGAATATGATGCCATACGAAAGCAGTGAATAAAAGTAGGTATAGTAAGTTGATTTATTGAGATTCGTATCACCAAAATTTGCAACAACCCTAATAGCATACGTAGCAGAACTGAGACGTTTCAGCAGAACATCAATGTGTTGCTTCCAGTTTAACCTCTCATCAATGGACACACCTAAAAATTTTGAAAATTCTGCCTTAGCTTCAGACTTCTGTTCAAAGTCTATATTTATTACTGGAGTTGTGCCATTTACTGTACGGAACTGTATATACTGTGTTTTATCAAAATTTAAAGAGAGTCCGTTTGCTGAGAACACCACTTAATAATTTTGTGAAAAACATCATTTACAATTACATCTCTTAATTCTTGGTTTTTGGATGTTATAGGAGTCTAGTAATCGATGTAGCAACAATAACTCTAGTACACGGATTCTAACTTCGTTATTTTTGAATGGGGGTCCGGGGTATGTATGAACCAAGTGTGCTACGGAGAATTGGTGCAGGGGAAGTATGTTTTGTAACAAGGTCTAGTATTAATGTCGTGTTGTAGGTAGCAGGCACAATGCACTGAGAAGTGCTTCAACATTCTACGAAGAAAATCTGTTACAAATATGCAGTTCCTGTTGTCCCACTTACTTTTACTTCGTGGATTACCATTAACACCTACAAAAACTAAATATTAATTTATCTTTTGTATTTTTAAAAATGAAAATGTTCAATTTTTTTTTTCATTCACAGTTTTAGCAAGGCACTGCAATTGATGATCGGGGAAGGGGGCGGGGAGGGGGCAAGTGGGGGGGGGGGGGTTACTATTTGTTTTCCCCTAGTGTAACGGTCTCAGGAACGTTGGAAACCATTGCACTAGAGGAAGCTGTTAGGCGTAAAAACTGTAAGAGGAACACAGAAACTCGAATACATGCAACAACTAATTGAGGTGAAGTGGTAGGTGCAGGAGAGGAATTGATAACGAAAAAGAAAAAAATGTTACATTTATGTTTGGATTGGCTGTATGCGTGCAGTCAAAGGAGAATGAATAAAAAGAATCAACATTTTTGCCACAGTAACGGTAAACTGACAAGTATTCGCTTGTTTATAACTTAATAGTTAGAACCTACTGCTGCTAATCCACGTCCTGTTTGAAATGCTTCGTAAAAGATTTGTCATTGTGGTGTCTAATAACACGGATGAGCTATGCCGCTGCTGCGAGAGAAGTACTGTACAGTGACCTTGCACGCCAGCTGTAATTAAGTAAGAGCGGACATCCAGGTTATTTGTCGTCCAGTAGTCAAAGTGCATAAGTGAACATACGACACGTATTTGAAACGAAGACCAATACATTAAATAATAGGACGCCAGACGTTTCCACATGGAGTGCGAGAGTTCTGTCTTAAGAGTTCACGTGACTGTAATAGTAGCGTGTATAGCGTGATGTTATACTTGAGTCGTATGATGATGGGAGAAAGGAAAGGGTAAAACTCGGTGCCGGTACACAGCCTGCTCTCCAAAAGCACGAAGGACGTCAGATCACCGTCATCGGTGTCTCATTCCGTGAGAGAAGAGAAATTTCAGATTTAATCTAGGACACAGGTGCAAAGTCAGGCGATCAAGGACTTCTCTTCGCCATATTTTTTCCCACAGGTGGTGAAATACAAATAGTAAGAATTTCTTCTAATATCTGGGTTTCAGTCAGCAAAACACAAGCGTTGGCCGCCTTGGCTACGGAAGTGGCTACCACCAATGACTTATCTTTGTCACTGACACATGAGCTGCGAAAAAGTGGAATAGACTGTAACTGACTTGTACATAAAGTGGTAATCATGTGAAGCCAGCATTATAGGCGAGGGCAGTAATGAATACACAGTATGGTTAAAGAAAAAGCGAGCTACCCTGAAGAAATTATCGGAAAGGAAGGAAAGTCAATCGATGTGATGTACATGTACAGGCAAACAAACAACTGCAGTTTCAGAAAATCTGATATGGTTAATTCAAGAGAAAGAGCTTCACAAACTGACCAAGTCAATGACCAGTTGGTCCATCTACTGGCCATGTGCAAGCAGTTACTCGGCTTTACATTTATTAATAGAGTTGTTGGATGTCGTCTTCAGGAATAACCTGCCAAATTCTGTCAATTGGCTCGTTATATCGTCAAAATCCCGAGATAGTGAGAGCGTTGTCGTTAATGGTCGAAACGTTCTCAGTTGGGGAGAGATCCGGCGACCTTGCTGCTCAAGGTAGGTTCAAATGGTTCAAATGGCTCTGAGCACTATGGGACTTAACATCTATGGTCATCAATCCCCTAGAACTTAGAACTACTTAAACCTAACCAACCTAAGGACATCACACAACATCCAGTCATCGCGAGGCAGAGAAAATCCCTGGCCCCGCCGGGAATCGAACCCGGGAACCCGGGTGCGGGAAGTGAGAACGCTACCGCACGACCACGAGCTGCGGACCTCAAGGTAGGTTTCGCCGTATCCGGGCGTGCATTTCCTTGCTGAAATTTAAGTCCAGGATGGCTTGCCATGAAGGGCAACAAAAGGGGATGTAGAATATCGTCGACGTACCGCTTTGCTATAAGGGTGCCACGGACGACAACCAAGGAGCCCCTCTTAGAAAAGAAATGGCACCCCAAACAATCTGTCCCGTTTTCGGACCTTTTGGTGGGCGACATGTTGGTATACCACCGACGTCCGGGACGTCTCCAGACAAGTCTTTGGACCTGGAATCCGATTGACTGGAGAAGAACTGTCTTCATCGGTGAGTATCCATTTGAGCCCCCATAACCAGAAAGACCTGCCTGGAAACGCCCGAACAAGTCAATCATCAATGACAAGCCAAATAACTGCTTGCATAAGGACCAGAGGTCTACCAACATCTTATTGACTTGCTCAATTTAATAAATAATTTAATTTTTATGAAATTGTAATAATTTGTTTGTATCTACATGTACATGACATCTACCGATTTCCGTCGTTTTTCGAGTGTTAGTGTGTGTATAAGTAGTAGTCTGAAAATACCATACATTACTTGTTAAGAGTGCCAAATTTGCTCATTGCAACATACGACGTACAACATACATAATCTTAAGACACTAGTCACTGCAATCATAGGGGAAGATTCTATGTATGCAGACCTCTATTTCATCTTTGGTTCAGCTGGTAAACAGTCATCAGTTGCGTAGTCGGCAAGCCGGCCACTGAGGCCGAGCGGTTTTAGGCGATTGAGCCTGGAACCGCGCGACCGCTTCGGTCGCCGGTTCGAATGCTGCCTCGGGCATGGATGTGTGTGATGTTCTTAGGTTAATTAAGTAGTTCTACGTTCTAGGGGAGTGAAGTCCCGTAGTGCTCAGAGACATTTGAACAATTTTTTTCGTATTCGGTAAATGTAGAAAGCCTCCTTTCCTAGCACTAATACCGACTTTTGATGCAGAATGTATAAGTGGACTGTCCTGTACAGTAGACGTTTGTTGTAACTGACAAAATATAATTTATGTTAATATGTGCCAAGTAAATTCCTACAAACTAGACGTATCTATATTTTTGTTCACATGGTTCAAATAGCTCTGATCATTATGGGACTTGACATCTGAGATCATCAGTCCCCCAGAACTTAGAACTACTTAAACCTAACTAACCTAAGGACATCACACACATAAATGCCCGAGGCAGGATTCGAACCTACGACCGTAGCGGTCGCGCGGTTCCAGACTTAAAAGACTAGAACTCTCGGCTACATCTGCCGGCTATATTTTTGTGATGTGCTTTGTTCGTAGTTGGTTACGTTCTTCTGTTGGTCGTAATACATTCAGTGACGAAATGACGGATTTCATTTTCTGACGTCAATTACTAATATCTACATCTACATCTACATGACTACTCTGCAATTCACATTTAAGTGCTTGGCAGAGGGTTCATCGAACCACAATCATACTATCTCTCTACTATTCCACTCCCGAACAGCGAGCGGGAAAAACGAACACCTAAACCTTTCTGTTCGAGCTCTGATTTCTCTTATTTTATTTTGATGATCATTCCTACCTATGTAGGTTGGGCTCAACAAAATATTTTCGCATTCGGAAGAGAAAGTTGGTGACTGAAATTTCGTAAAAAGCTCTCGCCGCGACGAAAAACGTCTATGCTGTAATGACTTCCATCCCAACTCGTGTATCATATCTGCCACACTCTCTCCTCTATAACGCGATAATACAAAACGTGCTGCCCTTCTTTGCACTCTCTCGATGTCCTCCGTCAATCCCACCTGGTAAGGATCCCACACCGCGCAGCAATATTCTAACAGAGGACGAACGAGTGTAGTGTAAGCTGTCTCTTTAGTGGACTTGTTGCATCTTCTAAGTGTCCTGCCAATGAAACGCAACCTTTGGCTCGCCTTCCCGACAATATTATCTATGTGGTCCTTCCAACTGAAGTTGTTCGTAATTTTAATGATGTTGTAAGTGTTTTTATTTGAGTATGTGCCCTATTATTAAAAGTTGGATTTCGCAAACATTTACATCAGCTAAGAGGATGCCACATTTTAATCTTGTAATGCTCTTTATCTGTTCTTTCGATTGGTATACAGGACCCTGAGCATGGTCTGTGAACCGAAACCAGCTGTTAAATAAAGAAATTTTATCAGCAGCTCTTGAAAGTAATCATAACGTTCCTCAAATATCGATAAGGTTGCAGTATCCAGACTGAGGTGGTACAGCAACCGCTCACGCAAACCTGACTACTACGTCGCGAAGAAAAGCCTTTTCCTTACTACAGGTGGGAGAGAGAGGGGGAGAGAGAGGAAGCCTTCTGGCCACACGATTATTAACTGTTCAAAAGCAGGAAAGGAAGGTGGCACTGGTCGATCGAGATGTTTACAAAGAAGGAAATGGCGCTTCAAGCGACGGTGCAGAAGTTCGGATTAGGCCTGGAGGAGTAAGGAAATCGACCGTGACCTTTCAAAGAAACCATACCGGCTTCCACCTTCAGCGATTTAAGGAAATAGTTGAAAATCATTTTTTAAAAAATTCTATTAATGGGTTTTTGGAAATTACCCACACGGCCAGCTTGAGAATGACTTCTTAACATTTAAATGTTTTGCGGCCCGAAATTGTTCAAAGGATACACAGAAGAGCACCATTAAAACAACAGTTAGCAATTACGTTTATTTAACCCGAAATTAAATACATGATCTGAGAAAATTAAAAATACATTCATTAGTATAAAAAAAGGTTGATAACACAAACGATACTTTTTCATGTACTATATTATAATGTAAAAATTCGCTTTTCATATTTTGTTATTTGTCCCTCTATAAAATCGTACAGGAAATTATACACATGAGTCTGAATGCTTTTTTTGTACTGTATTACAACAGGATATCGCATGCTGCGATAGTACCACAGTTTCTTGATACCTTCTGTCAGTGGGGAAGAAAATTTCGTTAACGTGATACTCAGAGCCCCAGTAATATGAATCTATTGGGATCTTTGAGACGGAAGAGACGTTTCCGGAATCTCAATTGATAAAATCGAAGCCTTTGTAGTTGTCACTATAATGCTTCTCCTGTATTTGCAATTGTGGTAACAAGGACTTGATGTGAAATTAGCTATTACTGCGGCATAGTATCTTCCTTTAACTTCATTAGGGCGATGGAGGCCCTCGTTTCCACGCGCCCTAATTCTAGTCCTTGCAGGAGATAGATAGATGCTACTTGATCCTTTTTCATTAAAGCTGGGCACAAAATTTCCTTGTCGGTCTGTGCCTGCACCCAAAATGTAAAGATAGACTTATCTAGACAGAAAGCTCCTGAACTACCCCAGTGATGTGATATACGAGATACATTTTGGTTGTACACCGGGATTTAATAACAAAATTCTGAAAGTCCTGAGGAAGCAGTGATGCTGCACTCCAGATTCAGAAGAGAACACCAAAATGACGTCAGGCAAAAGTTAGTAGATATTCGTGCGTCTTTAAAACAATCGAGCGCGAAGCATACAACTACTTCTCCCGGCAAACAATTGCTTCCGTCACACCTTAGCAAAATAGAAAAATTCTCGTCCTACGGAAAATCACTAACCGACTCTAAGGCTTCCGTTCAGTTACTCCCTGGATAGTCTGGTGTGGCAATAGTAAGTAGCAAAAGAAAAGGCAAAGTTTTTAATTTCGCGGTTAAGAAATCATTAAGGCAGTAAGATCGTACAAACATACCGTCGTTTGACCAATGGAATCCTGCATTGGCCTCTTATTTAGCTCCCATTTATCACGAATCTCTGGCCCAAGTCAGTCCCAGCCTATGTGACTCCTGTGTATAACAAGTATAGAAGAACAGGCCCCCAAAATTACGGACCATTATCCTTAACGTCGGTTTTCTGCAGTCTTCTTGACCATATTCTGAGCTCTAAAATAATAAATTTCCTTTTGAGACGGGAAAGCTTATGTCCGCAGTTTTAGAAAGCATGGCCCGAGCAAAACTCAGCTTGCCCTTCTCTCACTTGACCGTGGATGAAGGGCAACTGGCAGATTACACATCCCCAGAAAGCATTTGACACGGTCCTCACTTCTAACGAAGGTACAAGAATAAGGAATCGGTTCCCAGATACGTGCGGGGTTCGAAGACTTCTCAAGTAACAGAACCCAGTATGTTGTCCTAGACTAACGCCAGGCGCAAATTGATCCGCGTATAGCGCATGTGGTGCGGCGCAGCGCAGCGCAGCGCGCTTTTTTGTAACTTCACAGGTTCAAATGGGACCGCGCAAATTGCGACGCGACGGGGATGTGACACTCGCCTGCGCCATGTCGCGCCGTGTTGTGGTTGTGGCACAGTTTCTCGCGCCTCACGTCACGCAAGCACTGCGGGAGGGGTGAGGCGGGCAGCGGAAAGGCAGTCCTGCTGTATGTTCACTTCGGCAAAGCGCACATGGGCAGTGGAATCATTACCCATTCGAAAAACACAGCCATACAGTATACTGAATTTTATTGTCACTGAGTAGTGTATCGTTTTTCGCAGTTTAAGCGCTGACGTACCTCTACAATCTTTTACAAAAAGTAGGGAAAGCGTATGCCCTTCCGCAGTGGCTAAGCGGTTCTAGGCGCTTCAGTCAGGAGCCGCGTGACTGCTACGGTCACAGGTTCGAACCCTGCCTCGGGCATGGACGTGTGTGATGTCCTTAGGTTAGTTAGATGTAAGTGGTTCTAGGGGACTGATGACCTCAAATCTTAAGTCCCATAGTGCTCAGAGCCATTTGAACCATTTTGAGAAAAGGCTAATTTCCCTTTGCATTCCTGGCAAAAAGCGTCCAAGGTATGAAATACATGAGTTTCACTATGATTACTTGGATATGAATGTAATAAGAGACATGTGGACATCACATTTACGCTGCAAGCTAGAAACAATCGAGATGCCTTCACGAGTAACAATGTTTTAATGGTCTCGTCGTGACGAGACAGAGCATTTCAGTGGTTGCATACACAATATCAGCATTAATAACCTAATCATACAACAGCCTACACAACTGAAGTAGTGGTCGGTATTATCTTGAAAGAGTGTGTTGATTTGATATACTTAATTTGTTGAAATGTGTTGCTGAAAAAGGTAGATCTACTTGAAGGAAAATGTTTTTCGAACGACGTGAACTCTTCCTTTCACAAAGCACACCTGGCTAGTTTCTGCATTCCTGTCGCACGCATTATTCGCAGCTCCTGACGATACACTGGCCACTGTGTTGTTTAAAAACTGTTCTAATGGCTCTGAGCACTATGGGACCTAACATCTGAGGTCATCAGTCCCCTAGACTTAGAACTACTTAAACCTAACTAACCTAAGGACATCACACTCATCCACGCCCGAGGCAGGAGTCGAACTGCGACCGTAGCAGCAGCGCCACTGTGTTGTGTGACACATAATTTTTTATACTTTTCTCAGTAACAAGTCTTTTAATCTCGAATTAAACATTGTCATTTTGGCAAGCCGTAGGTGAGCAGCTAGCATCTGCCATGTGCGTATTATTCGGCTTGAAGGTACGCTCGTCATCATTTTAGTACCGCTCAGATGAAGAAAAGGAATAAAGTTAAAAATACGTTCGGTTTTGGGATTTCAACCAAAATTCCAACAGAACTGAAAATTCATTTTTGTGAATTGTTAACCTTTTCTCACTTGAAGAAGCATCATCATTTATGAGTAACGGCCACACTTCGCTTGTCAAAGGTTTAATTGTAATTCGAAATTCGTGGTAAGTTCCTATGGGACCAAACTGCTGAGATCATCGGTCCCTAGGCTTACACACTACTTAATCTAACTTATGCTAAGGACAACACGCACAACGTTGCCCGAGGAAGGACTCGAACATCCGACGGCGGGAGCCACGCGAACCATGGCATGGTGCCTTAGGCCACGCGGCGTTTAATCGTGCTTCTTTTGCCAAAACACAGTATAATATGCACAAACTCATTTCTGCAGCAGCTGTTGTGACAGTATTCTGAAACAGTGTCCCATTTAACAAGTAACTGACGATCAGAGAGCTCAGTAGCTTACGAAAAACCTCATTGTGTCGGTTTGCGGTAACATAAGGGAACAACTTCATGTTTATTTTCATAGTAGAAAACTACTGTTTCACTATCTGTCGATGATTTAAAAAATTACAGTCACTGGAGTGAAAAAAATTAAATAGAAAGATAAGAAAGTTCAGTGTGTTTACGAGCTGGCAAAATACTCTCATTCGCCAAAATCTCGTTTCGATGTCTCGAGTGGTTTATGAGACATATGGGATGGTGTGAATATTTCATTCTCGCGTACGTAAGATACATTAGATAGGATCCATTTGTCGATATTGGGGACAGATAGAAACCTCCTCCCAAGTCCAAAGAAAAATTAAATACGTCAGCTAACTTTCATATTCAGGAACATACGGCGTAATACACACCAAACGCAAAATCATAGCGACCACTACTTTTCATCGCAAACTTTTAGAATTTTGCGTAGGGTCTTACTAAAATGTGTACATCACAAAAATTTGACCATTAGCTAGATGATGAGCACTTCACCACGAAGCTGACGTATAACGTTAAAAGTAAGGCAGAAATCAAATATTTTTACGGAATAGTTGCTGTAAAACTGTTTGAGGAAGATTGCAGGGTTCGAGCGCTTCGATTCTCTCAGCGCAAAGCGACGCCAATCGACGGGTGCGAAATATGTACGCGTCTCAATATGCGTAGGACCCCCGCGACATGTGCAGAACGTGCGCGTCGAGCTGTAGTGTCGTGCATCGTCGCACGTGCTACACGCGCCTCAATCTTCTCTTAGCCTAAGATTTTCATGAGAGACACGAGTATGACAGGAGTGTGACAAGACCGCTCTTCTCTATATTTATAACTGATCCGAGGCACGGGGTGAGCAGTGGCCTGCGACAGTTTGCTGGTGAAGCTGTAGTGTACGGGAAGGTGTGGTCGTTGAATGACCCAGGAGGACAGAAGATGGCTTAAGCAAAATTTCTACGCGCTGTGGCAGTGATTAGCACACTGGACTCGTATACGGAAGACTGACGGTTCAAATCCGCGTCCGACCAGCCAGATATTGGTTTTCTGTGACTTACCTAGATCGCTCTATGAAATTCCGAGATGCTTTCTTTAAAGGGCAAAGCCGATTTCCTTCCACAATCACAATCTTGAAGCCTTCTGACCCTATGCTACGGATCCAATGACATCTATGTCAACGGCATGCTAAACCCTAATCTTTTTCGTTCTTTCCAGTTACTGTGATGAATGGCTGCTTGCTGTAAATGTCAAAAAATGTAAATTAATGCACATGAGTAAGAAAAACGATTCCATGATGTTGGAATACAGACTCGCATCGATTAAACATCGAGGCATAACGGTGCTAAGCGATATGAAATTGAAGGAGCACCCAAGGAAAGGCGAATGGTTCGCTTCGGTTTACTGTGAGAGTTTTTGGAAAGTATGGCTTATCTATAAAGAAGACCGCTTATAGGACACAAGTGTAACTTGCTCTTGAGTACTGATAGGGAATTCCATCATGCCGGATTAGAGGAAGAAATCGAAATAATTCAGAGGCGGGCTGCTAAAGTTCTTGCCTGTAGGTTCGAACAACACACAGATATTAAGGTGATGCTTCGTGATATCAAATGGAAATCCCTGGAGGGAAGACGACATCCTTTTCACGAAACACAAGGTATTTAGAGACCATTATTTGAACCGGCCGGTGTCGCACTTTCAGTCTGGAACCGTGCGACCACTACCGTCGCAGGTTCGAATCCTGCCTCGGGCATTGAGTGTGTGATGTCCTTAGTTTAGTTAAGTTTAAGTACTTCTATGGTGTAGGGGACTGATGACCTTAGATGTTAAGTCCCAAAGTGCTCACAGCCATTTTGAACCATTATATGAATCTGTCTGCAGAAGGATTCTGCTGCCAACTATTTACATGTGGTGAGATGAACACGAAGATCTGGTAAGAGAAATTAGGTCTCAAACGAAGGCACAGAGACAGCCTCTGTCATTCTCTCTATTTGCGAGTAGTACATGAAAGGCAATAAGAAGCAGCGGTACAAGGTACCCTCCACCATGCACCATACGGTGGCTTCAGGAGTACGTATGCAGAAGCAAATCTAGATTCTTTTTTAGTTATCACACGATATATCCATGTGGGTTGTATACCACTCCTTATCACAAGCACTTTGAAAATTATTGCACACAACTGAAGTTGAAGAAAACACTTCCTCGCCCTATAGACGTTTCTCTCCATTGACATTCGCCATCAATCACGTGTATGGCCATTCTAGAGTCTTTGTTGTCAAAAACTAGTCAGAGGCCAGAAAAGGCAATACTTACCCATAACGATGTGCTATGTACATCCAATGGAAGACGAGACAACATATTTCTCAGCCCACGGTCAAGATTCAGCAAAGAGCAATCAGCTAGAACATTATGACCATACACCTACTTTCGATATTAATAAGTCCAGGCGATAGCAGCGTTACCTCGTCAGACACACCCAACGAGCAAGTAATATCTGAGAGCGTGCTGACCGTGTGTAAAATTGGAAAGGCGCGCGATATATCTGAGTCTGACCGAGTGCAGATTGTTTGGGCCCAGAAGCTCGGCACGAGCATTTCGGAAGCTGCACGGCATCTCGAGTGTTCGAGAAGTACCGTGGTGAGCGTCTTCAGCACGTAGCGAAACCAAGTGGAAACCACCTCCAGACTTGATGCGGCTTGGGGGGCCAACCCTTATAACAGATGGACGTCGTAGGCTGGGAAGACTGATAAATCAGGATGTTAACTGCGGCGGAACTAACATCAAACTTTAATGCTGGACAGAGTACAAGTGCATCTTGACACATCCCCTTGAAAAATTATGAATGACTGTGGTGGTAAACTTCTGCGTTATTTGATTTTCAAACAGCTGAGCAAACTCGAACTACTGCAATACAGTGAGCACCAATACTGCCAGCTAAATAAAAGATTCTAAGTACTGAAGGCACTAACTACTGGTAGGCATAGTTAGGAAATGAAAGATTTTAATAGAGAACAAACACTGTATTTACCTTAATAGTGTTCAAAAGTCATCATCAATTCATGACAACAATCTCTACAAATTACCTTTTTTCTCGCGGACACACGTCCAGTTCGTCTGTTTATACTAACCTCTCAAAACTCCGCCATCTCTCTCCCCATATCCACCACTGCTGGCGGCTCACCTCCAACTGCCCAACGCTGCGTGCTGTTCACGTCCAACTGCCCAACACTACGAAAGCGAATATTCCGACAATGAGCCCGACCAGCCGCAGACTGCAGACAGCAAAGTCACTGATCTTCGTACAGAGCGATACGTGGCGCTACCAACATAAAAACCTAAACAGCCTACTTACCATCTGAACACACAGCGCACCGAAAACCGAACGAAGCGCCTCCGCAGCCGACGACTCACGCATCTGCCACCAAGACATCGGAACTTCGGCTCAAATGGGGGCGTGACTTCCAGCACTGGACAGTTGCGCAGTGGCAGAGCATGAATCCCGACAGTGTCTTCATCATGCCGATGGGAGAGCGCGAATCAGTCGTCTTCAAGGGGAACAGCTCTTTGACATGTATACTGGGGGATGGAGACAGGGAGACAGGCTGCCGGCTGTTCCATTATGCCTCCCAGTGGAGCTCGTGCAAGGCACTATGGCGACCTAGGAACATCGTACACTGGCTGCAGACCACGTACCATGTTTCTACGAGATACGGTGCCATATCCCAAACCAGGAGTGTGATGGAGTGGTTCGATGAACACAGTTGCGAGTTCCAATTGATTTACTGTCCCCCTCCCCAACTGGCCAGATCTGAACCCAATCATACACATCTGGGATGTGGTTGAAATTGGCGCCAGAGCTCATCACCCCCTTCCCCGGAATGTACGGGAATTAAATGACTTGTGTGTGCTAACAACGAAAAAACCATGCCAAAATTAAAAGAACGCAAAATCCCCAAGATAGGAAAAGTCTTACAGAAGTTCGAAATATGGCTTGTACTTCGATCCGAGATGCTTTTAATAATTACCACAACGAAATTCTGTCTCGAAATCTGGCAGAAAACCCATAGAGATTCTGGTTATACATAAAGCACACCAGTGCAAGACGCAATCAATACCTTCACTGCGCGATAACAACGATGAAGTCACTGATGACAGTGCCACTAAAGCAGAGTTATTAAACACGGTTTTCCGAAAATCCTTCACCAAAGAAGACGAAGTAAATATTCTTGAATTCAAATGGCTCTGAGCACTATGCGACTTAACTTCTGAGGTCATCAGTCGCCTAAACTTAGAACTAATTAAACCTAACTAACCTAAGGACATCACACACAACCATGCCAGAGGCAGGATTCGAAACTGTGTCCGTAGCGGTCGCTGGGCTCCAGACTGTAGCGCCTAGAACCGCACGGCCACTCAGGCCGGCTCCTGAATTCCAATCAAGAACAACTGCCAAGATTAGAAACATAGAAGTAGATATCGTCGGTGTAGCAAAGCAGCTTAAATCACTTAATAAAGGCAAGGCCTCCTGTCCAGACTGTATACCAGTCAGGTTCATCTCAGAGTGTGCTGATAAAATAGCTCCTTATTTAACAATTATATACAACCACTCGATCACAGAAAGATACGCACCTAAAGACAGGAAAATTACTCAAGTCACACCAATACCCAAAAAGGGAAGTAGGAGTAATCCGCTGAATTACAGGCCTATATCACTAACTTTGATTTGCCTTAGGGTTTTATAATATATAGAAAACGATTTATTGACATACAGTGAGCAGGGATTCAGAACATCCATAGGGGATGTCAAACTGATTCCATATTTTTGGATTTCCGGAAGGCTTTCGACACCGTTCTTCACAAGCGTCTTCTAATAAAACTGCGTGCCTACGGAGTATCGCCTCAGTTCTGCGACTAGATTCGTGATTTCCTGTCAGAAAGGTCATAGTTCGTGGTAATAGACGGAAAGACATCGAGTAAAACAGAAGCAATATCCGGAGTTCCCTAAGGAAGTGTTGTAGGCCCTCTATCGTTCCTGATCTATATTAACGACACAGGAGACAATCTGAGTAGCCGTCTTAGATTTTTTTCAGATGATACTGTCATTTACCATCTTGCAAAGTCATCAGATAATCAAAACGACTTGCAAAATGATTTAGACAAGATATCTGTATGGTGCGAAAAGTGGCAATTGATCCTGAATAAAGAAAAGTGCGAAGTTATTCACATGAGTACGAAAAGAAATCAGCTAAATTTCGATTACGCGATAAGTCACACAAATCTGAGGGCTGCAAAATCAACTAAGTACTTAGGGATTACAATTACCAATTACCTAAATTGGAAAGATCACATAGATAATATTGCGGGTAGAGCAAACCAAAGACTGCGATTCATTGGTAGAACACTTAGAAGATGACACAGGTCTACCAAAGAGACTGCTTACGTTACTCTTGTCCGTCCTATTCTGGAGTACTGCTGTGCGGTGTGGGATCCACATCAGGTGGGACTGACGGATGACATCGAAAAAGTACAAAAAAGGGCAGCTCGTTTTGTATTATCGCGAAATAGGGGAGATAGTGTCACAGACATGATACGTGAATTGGAGTGGCATTCATTAAAACAAAGGCGTTTTTCGTTGCGACGGGATCTTCTAATGCCATTTCAATCACCAGTTTTCTCCCCCGATTGCGAAAACATTCTGTTGGCACCCACCTACATAGGGAGAAATGATCATCACGATAAAATAAGAGAAATCAGGGCTCGCACGGAAAAATGTAATTGCTCGTTTTTCTTGCATGCCGTTCGTGAGTGGACCGGTAGAGAGACAGCATGAAGGAGGTTCATTGAACCCTCTGCCAGGAACTCTATTGTGAATAGCAGAGTAATCACGTAGATGTAGATGTAGACGTGGTGCCAACTCCCTCCAACGACCTACGAAGGCCTCAGTGCTTCCATGCCTCGGCACATAGCCTCTGTTTCCCATGCCGAAGGTGGACATACCACTTATTAGGTAGATGGTCATAATGTTCTACACCAGTTATCCGACGCTACAGCACATTACAGTTTCCACATAACGCATTATCTGCTGGAATAACTGTCTCCCAATAAACCTGCGTAACAATTGAGACTTACCTGATCTCAGCTTACAACCTTTCAGCCAAAATCATTACACGCTGTCTTCACAAATACGAGTCGAATGTACATCTACATAGATACTCGGCAAGTCACCGTATGGTGCGTGGCGGAGAGTATTCTGTACCACTACTATTCGTTTACTTTTCTGTTCCACTCGCAAAAAGGGCGAAAAAAACTCTCTTTATATTTCCGTACGATCCCTAATCTCTCTAATTTTATGTTAGGTTCCTTACGTGGAAGTACATTGTCGGTAATAGAATCGCTCTGCAGTAAGTCTCGGATGCCGGTTCTGTAAATTTTCTCAACAGTGCTCTTTGAAAACAACGTCGCTATCCCTCCACTGATTCCCATGTGAGTTCCTGAAACAACTCCGTAATAGCTGCGTGTTGTTCGAACCTACCGGTAACAAATCTAGTAGTCCGCCTCTGAACTGCTTCGATGTCTTCCTTTAATCCAATCTCATGCGGATCCTAAACGCTCGAACGGTACTCAACAATGGGTTGCATTAGTTCCCTGTATGCTGCTTCCTTTATTCATGAACCGCGCTTTCCTAAAATCCTCCCAATAAACTGAAGTCGACCAGTCGCCTTCCTCACCACGGTCGTTACATGCTCATTCCAAGTTATATTGCTTTGCAGAGTTACGTCTAGATATTTAATCGACGTGTGTGTGTGTGTGTGTTTCAGGCACCACACTACTAATACTGTATTCGAACAGTATGGGTTTCTTTTCCCACATCATCTCCGTTAATCTACTCTTTAAAAAAAATTAAGAGCTAGCTGTAATTTTTCACACAAACTAGAAATTTTGCCTAAGTTATCTTTATTCTTCTACAGTCACTCAATGACCAGACCTCTCCATATACCACAACATACACGACGCCATTTCCCTCGGTTTCAACATCACATTGTACGGTGAAGAGATGTGGTGCGAATTTCCGACCTCTTTTATACAGCAGAAAAACCACTCATGCACGTGGATTTGGAAATAAGCTGCAAGTGTCAATGGATACTAACTTACCAATCTGTGGCGGAAATTTATTGCAGCTCTGTAATTGCTGCCAGATATAAAGCCAAGCTGGAAGGTCTTTTTCCTTGTGAAGGACATAAACCGGGAGGGTATGCATTACGTATCCGCTCTCGTTGGGTGCGGCAGCAACATTCACTGCCGCTACGTATTAAACTCAGCGGCTTCCGCGTGTCCTCGTGAAAGGTTAATCTGCAGCGAATGTTTTTAATTGACTTCACTGCAGAAGATAAATTTTTAAATACACACTATTTCCCAGAGGAAATACGGAATAAACTCGACGCCATTCCCTGTTTAATATGTTCGTTATTGACGAGCATGTAAACGAGGCAGGCGAGAGCTTATTTTTTTCCTTCTTTGGTTACCGCTGCATTGAATCCGTTAGGTGGATTACTGGCACTAACCAGTAGGATTATAGAGGAACAAAATGTCCGAAAAAAATGCTGCTTCATATGACTTCTCAGAACACTAGAATTAGCGAAAAAGAGACAAACCTGTCGGTAGATATTCGTAGCACCTGGTCTCTCATATCTACAACTGTATTTCGCAGTCCACGTTCTGTTGCTTGGCGGATGAGCCCAGTGCAACAATACAATTTTCCCACTTGGGGCAGGTAAGGGAGAAGAAAAATTATCGTAACATCTATGTATTGGTCCGAATATATCTAATTTTCGAGCTGTGGTCATTACGGGAGATGTTTGTTGGAGGAAGGAGAGAGCACAAAGACTAATTCAGTTCAGTAACAAGTTTCAGGTAGTAATAGTGAATGTTCTATTCACGATTCCCAAGAGGAGGAGGTATACTTGGAAGAGGCTGGGTGATACGGGAAGATTTCAGTTAGATTACATCATGGTCAGAGAGAGATTCCGAAATCAAATACTGGATTGTAAGGCGTACCCAGGAACGCATATAGACTCAGATCACAATTAGTGGTGACGAAAAGTAGGCTGAAGTTTAAGACATTCGTCAGGAAGAAACAATACGCAAAGAAGTGGGATACAGAAGTACTAAGGAATGGCGAGATACGCTTGAAGTTCTCTAAGGCTGTAGATACAGCAATAAAGAATAGCTCAGCAGGCAGCACAGTTGAAGACGAAAGGACTTTTCTAAAAAGGACCATCCCAGAAGTTGAAAAGAAAAATATAGGTACAAAGAAGGTAACTGCGAAGAAACCATGGGTAACAGAACAAATACTTCAATTGATCGAGGAAAGGAGGAAGTACAAAAATGTTCAGGGAAAGTAATGAATACAGAAATACAAGTCGCTGAGGAATAAAATAAACAAGAAGTGCAGGGAAGCTAAGATGAAATGGCTGCAGCAAAAATGTGAAGAAATCAAAAAAGAAATGACTGTCGGAAAGACAGACTCAGCATACAGGAAAGTCAAAGCAACCTTTGATGGCAGTAAAAGCAAGTGTGGTAACATTAAAAGTGCAACGGGAATTCCACTGCTAAAGCTGAGGAGAGAGCGGATACGTGGAAAGAATACATTGAAAGCCTCTATGTGTGGGCAGAATTGTATGATGTGAAAGAAGAGGAAACAAGAGTCGATTTAGAAGAGATAGGGGATCCAGTATTAGAATAAAAGAGCTTTGGAGTACTCAAAATCAAATAAGGCAGAAGAGATAGACAGCATTCCATCAGAATTTCTAAAATC
Source organism: Schistocerca gregaria (assembly GCF_023897955.1). Lineage (NCBI taxonomy): Eukaryota > Metazoa > Arthropoda > Insecta > Orthoptera > Acrididae > Schistocerca > Schistocerca gregaria. The sequence continues at coordinate 127,719,900 of NC_064921.1, read as the reverse complement.
ATTGGGGGAAGTGGCAACAAAACGACTATTGACGTTGGTGTGTGGAATGTATGAGTCTGGCAACATACCATCTGACTTTCGTAAAAATATAATTCACACAATTCCGAATAAGGTGAGAGCTGACAAGTGCGAGAATCATCGCACAATCAGCTTAACAGTTCATGCTTCTAAGTTACTGACAAGAATAGTATACAGAAGACTGGAAACGAAAATTGAGGATGTGCTAGATGACGATCAATTTGGGTTTAGAAAAGGTAAAGGCACGAGAGAGACAATTTAGACGTTGTTGTTGATAATGGAAGCAAGACTAAAGAAAAATCAGGACACAATCATAGAATTTGTCGACCTGGAAGAAGCATTCGACAAGATGTGGTGCAAGATGTTCGAAATTCTGAGCAAAATAGAGGTAAGCTATAGGGAGAGAGGGGTAATATATAACATGTACAAGAGCCAAGAGGGAATAATAAAAGTGCTCGGATTAAAAAGGGTGTAAGACGGGGATCTAGTCTTTGCCCCCTACTGTGCAATCTGAACATCGAAGAAGCAATGATGGAAATAAAAGAAAGGTTCAGGGGTGGAATGAAAATTCAAGGTGAAAGGATATTAATGACACCATGCGCCGATAATATTGCTCTTCTGAGTGAAAGCGAAGAAGAATTACATGATCTTCTGAACGGAATGAAACATCTATTGAGTACAGAATATGGACTGGCAGTAAATCGAAGAAAGGCGAAAGTAATGAGATGCAGCACAAATGAGAACTGTGAGAAACTTAACATTAGGACTGATTTTCACGAAGTAGACCGAGTTAAGGAATTCTACTACCTTGGCAGTAAAATAACCAATGATGGACGGTGCAAAGAGGACATCAAAAGCAGACTACCAGTGGCAAAAGGGCATTCCTGTCCAAGAGAAAACTACTAGAATCAAACAAAGGCCTTAATTTGAGGAAGAAATGTCTACGAACGTACGTCTGGAGTACAGCATTGTATGGTAGTGAAACATTGACTATGGGAAAACTGGAACAGAAGAGAATCGAAGTATTTGAGATGTGGTGCCACAGTCGAATGTTGAAAATAAGGTGGACTGATAAGGTAAAGACGAGGAGGTTCTGTGCTGAATCGGAGAGGAAAGGAATATGTGGAAAACACTGATAAGGAGCAGGGAGAGGATGATCGGAAATTAATACATTAGGGAATGGCTTCCATGGTACTAGAGGGAACTGTAGAGAGTAAAAACTGTAGAGGAAGACAGAGATTGGAATACATTCACCAAATAACTGAGGACGTGGGCTCCAAGTGCTACTCTGAGATGAAGAGATCCGCACATGATAGCAATTCGCGGCAGGACGCATCAAACCAGTAAGAAGACTGATGACCCAAAAAAAGTGTACACTGACCAGCAGAACATTATGACAACCTACCTAATAGCCAGTATGTCCACCTCTAGCACGGATAATAGCGGCGATGCGTCTTGGTTTGAAACCAATGATGCCTTGGTAGGTCGCTGGAGGGAGTTAGTACCACATCTACACACAAAAGTCACCTAACTCCCCTAAAGCGACTCCACGGTCCATCATATCCCAAATATGTTCGTTCGGTTCAGGTCTGGAAAGCTGAGGTAGCCGGAACATCAGTTGGAACGCGCCACTGTTTTAGGAGAACCGCAACCAGACCATCACACTCCTAGCCTTGCGACGTGGCACATTATCTTGTTGAAAAATATCACTGCCTCTGCGCAAACCTCCAGTGCTGATCGCCACGTGCCCATTTCAGTCGTAAGTGCCGATGCCGTGGTACAACATTGGCACATGCATGGGTCGTTGCGCCGGAGGCCCATCGTTAGGACTGTTCGGTCCGCCGTGTGTCCAGCGCTAAAGTCTGATGTTAGATCAGCCGCAGTTCGCCGCCTATCCTGCTTTACCAGTCCGCACAGGCTACGACGTTCGACGTCTGCAATGTGGGTGGTCCCCAACGCTACGATGTCTGACGTGGTTTCAGCATGACTACGTCACATGCTGAAGACACTCACCACAGCACTCCTCGAATACCCAACAAGTCACACTGTTTCCGAAATGCCCGTGCGAGTCTCTGGGCCATTACAGGCTTTCATCCGTCAAACCCGCACAGATCGCTCGCCTTCCCTACTCTACACAGAAAAGTAACCTTACTGACGCTTCCAGCACCGTGCGTGTGTCCGACTAGCAGTCGTTCCTCGCCTGGTGACGCTGCCATCGCCTGGACGGGTTTATATCGATAGTGGGTCGGTGGTCATAACGTTCTGGCTGATCAGTGTATTTACTTCACTAGGCATAAGATAACAGCTTTCTGCAAGTCGAGATTTTGATAAAATATTAATCTGAGCTCCGCTATATACAGCGAGGCGACGTAGACAGGCCACCCCAAAAACGTCCAGAACAAGTTAATTATCGTTAATTTTTAGCGGAGATTGTGGGGAATTTTCTGAGAGAACACAGAAGTCTTTATCTGTGTCGGACATTCTCCTCTGCAGTGTTCTAACAAGGCGAGCCGTCGGCGAAAAGCAAATTTCTTTTGAAAAGTATTTTGACTTGAGGTAAAAATCAAGATTCTGTACTAGCACATGTGCTCGTTATAGCACTTTATACGACTACTTTGACTGTAGGCCTGGAGCCCATATTGCATTAAGTGAAAAACTGCCGGGATGCAACTCCCATGCGCTTGGACTCAACAATGGGCTGTAGGTTTGTACCTGTCACGCGTGCACACTTCACCTCATCCACCTTACTACCACCTCTGAAAGGCAAGCCGAAATACCCAGTGGGAGATCGGGAAGGGGAAATTGACCGGACACCAAGACACTGCCCTCGACCTTTCTGTCTACCCTGTCTCATTAAGGACCTAGCTAGGCTACAGAAAACATCACCAAGAAAGAAGGAATCGGTATAAAAGCAGACGGCTTAATCGCAGCAGTCACTGAAGTTACGTATTTCGAACATTAAATCTTATTAATTGATAGCGATAGAACTCCCGTTGTGATAATTATTTCATTTATGACTCACATATGAAACGTGCCCGACCAGCAACTGACATTTATAAGTGACATGTTCCTCGAGTTCCGGTAGGCACTCGATACGTGAACAAATCACCAGTCACCAGCTGTGTGACTGCCTTGTAGGTTTCGTAGCAAATACAGGGTGATCATAATTAATGTAAAACTTTCAAACGGCTCAAGAAATAACACTACTGGTCAGAATGACGTCACGTTGTAATGGAATATTATCGGATAAGGACGAAAGCGTATGGCAGAAGAAAAATAGTTACAAAAAGTAGCAATAGATGGCGCTGTAAGCACCATAAATTAATTAATAGTGGTCAACTACAAATGACAAATGAATCATACAACAATGCCTAAGGTGTACGTTTGACGTTAATCAAACTATATTACTCAGTGTGCATTGGTGTACAGGTGTGATGCTATTATACTGTTTGTTAAATAAGCCCATCCACCCGGCTTAATGTAAGGAGCGTAAACATTTGACGATTTAACAGTGGAAAAACGTCATGTGCAGTGACGAATAACGGCACACAATGTGGCGATCCGATGGCAGGGTGTGGGAATGGCGAATTCCCGGTTAACGTCATCTGCCAGCGTGTGTGGTGCCAACAGTAAAATTCGGAGGCAGCGGTGTTATGGTGTGGTCGTGTTTCTCATGAAGGGGGCTTGCACCCATTGTTGTTTTGCATGGCACTATTACAGCGCAGGCCTACATTGATGTTTTTAACATGTTGTTGCTTCCCATTGCTGAAAAGCAATTCGGGGATGGCAATTGCATCTTTCAACACGATCCAGCATCTGTTTATAATGCAATGCCTGTGGCGGAGTGATTACACGACAGTAACATCCCTGTAATGGACTGACCTGCACAGTCCTGACTTGAATCCTATAGAACACCTCTGGCATGTTTCAGAACTCAGACTTTGTGCCATACCTCACCGACAGACACCGATATCTCTCCTCAGTGCTGCACTCCGTGAAGAATGGGCTGCCATTCCTCAAGAAATCTTCTTGCACCTGATTGAACGAATGCCTGCGAGAGTGGAAGCTGTCATCAAGGCTAAGGGTGGGCCAACACCATACTGAATTCCAGCATTACTGATGGAGGGCGCCACGAACTTGTAAATCTGTTTCAGCCAGGTGTCCAGATACTTTTGATCACTTAGTGTATCTTCTGCTGTACATTGGCAGGAGAGAGCAGAGCTATTAACATGGAAATGCATATGACTTTCGTGGATCTGGAAACAGCACACAACATCACGCCAAAGTATGAGGTCTTAAGCAAGTCTGCAATGCATCCCCATTACTCTTAAACATAAACGTAGACCAAACGCTGGCGACTAGATACAAAAAATGTTCAGGAATGGGTATTTTAGTTGGACAGGGTGAAATGTGTGCACCACTTTTAGCAGATGACCAAATAATTTTCACAAAAAGCTGGCATGATATGGAACACATGCTGGGTGAATTGCAGGACTACACAAAATGGAGTTTAAAAATTAATGTAGAGAAGATGGAATACACCGATACTGTTAAACAATGAACGGGTTTAGTACACACAAAAATTAAAAAAGTGAAAATGTTAAATATTTATGGTCTATTATATCCAGATGGCGCCTCTGACAAAGAGTTTCAAACAGAAAAGCAGTCGGGAAATGAGCGACGAAGTCCGTACATGGACTAATAGTCAACAGACCATAAAAAAGATATTTCATAGTACCGTTGTTACTTTTAGTGCAAAAATGGGGCCACTTACGAATAAAAGAAGGGACGAAATCAGGACAGCAGAATCAGATTCTTTAAGAATACACCTGCAGGTTCTATGAAACTGAGATAACAGTATGAATAATGGGAAAATAAGGAAGTGACACAGTCCTTAAAATCTGACTGGTCTTCAGTGGTTTGGGCATGCTGAAAGACTGAGCAATGACATGTGGTCCAAGAAGATGTTAATGTGGGCCAAGAGAAGAAATAAAAGGGGATGGCCACCTTTGTCAAGGGAATTACATATTTATTGAGCAAGGAATAAGAAGGAGTTAACAGCTTTCGATCGGAATAACCGACACCACTTGAAAGAGAATATGACCAACTTTTGTTGGGAAAATCCAAAGAAGAAGAAGAAGAGAGGAAATTTTCAATGTGTATGAAACTGAACATTTACAAACACTTTATAGGACAAGTGTTTACTCATTTCGTGTGAATTTAACAATGACACCATTAAAACTCTCAATGCGGCTCAAATTTGCATGTTTTTATTCCACGACGTTTCCCCCCTCCGTCAATAACACGCTGTTCAAGTTTGACGTTATTATGAGCACTGGTTATCTTCCTATAGGATTTCAAAACTGGAACTTTAATTATGGGCACCCTTTATTTCGCCCTGAAGCGGGAACTTTTTAGCGGATACCACTATGTGTCGAATTCGGAACCTTGTCCGTCGAGTGCAATGCTCTCACCGATTTAGAAAGTTACTGAAGGTTACTGAAGGTGAACCGTGAGTTATGCCTTGATATCTCAACAGGTAAGAACAATGGCCGCGAAAGGCAAGGTCGACACAAAGTGATTCAGCACATAATTTTCATCTGTATTGCATTTCATTGTCCTCAGATCAGGTGCCGTTTCGAAGCAGAAGTACTGCTTTCCTGTACAGACAGCACAGTTTCACTTTCCAACGAGATTCCTGACAGTCATTTGATCACTCACGATGTAAATGTAGACTCACGATTCGAATCTCTTTGCGTCTTAGAACTGCCCTCCGTTCCTCAAGCTGATACTCCAATGTGTGTGAATGTGTGTGTGTGTGTGTGTGTGTGTGTGTGTGTGTGTGTGTGTGTGTGTGCGTGTGTGCGTGTGCTGGTGCTTTTGCACCTGGATACATCGACATCTCTATGAATATTCTGCAATCCCTTGTGTGTTCGATAGAGATTCACTAGACTAACTTTCATATTCTTTCTCGATTGTTCCACTTTCGAATAGCACATAGGAAAAATTAATATCTAAATCTTTCCGTGAGATCTCTGATGTCTCTTATTATATTGCGATGATTACTCCTCCCTGTGTAGGTGGAACTCAAGACCATATTTGGACATTCGGAGGGCAAAGTTGGTTATCGAAATTTCGCGAAAAAATCTCGTAACATGGAGAACAGTCTTTGCTTCCATTATAGCCACCCCAACTCGGTTGTCAGAGCCCTGACAATTTCTCCCCTGCTTCTCGATAATACTTAACGATCTGCCCTTCACTGTACTTTCTCGTTGTCCTTCTAAATATTCATGGTGGTGTCTGTTTGTTCTATACTGTGTCTCCCTACCACTTTTGCGCAACGACGCTCTGAGTGTGTTTTTCAGAGAATTGACTAGTTTGAACCTGGGACCTGTTGCTGGTAAGGAGACGTCAGACCACACATGACATGTAGAATTCAGAAGAGTTCAGTGAGACTAGCGATGATATAACCAAATACTAAATGATCTCAGCATCAGCTCCACTGCACTCCCTGTAAAAGAATCTTAATACTAACTAAATTTAGTGGAAGGGGTTCAAGGCTTTCCTATTTTTAGTTAGCTGGTAAAATAACGTCGAAAAATCAGTTAAGTTTACCATTGGAAATTTTATTCTACTCACAAAACACCGTTTATAAATTGCACTATTGATAAAAGGAAATGGTTTAATACAGGATGGTAAAAACCAACTACGTTCAACAAAAATGTGAACAAATATTCCCTGAGTGGGTTTCCAAGTTCTACAATCGATCGAAGGATAGCCTATGCCATATCACATCTATAATCTAGGTTTAATTTAGGTTTCAAAAAAGAGAAAACTATCAAAAGGTCTACAGTAACACTAAATTATCTTTAATTACCTATCTAACTTGTCGTAAATTACAGTGGCTGATGTGGCTTCTCAATAACTAAATAAAAGAAAAATCATCGCGTTTCAGATCTGTTCTTCAAGTGGCAAATGTGAACACCATGAGTTTTAATTAACGATCGACACCAGTATTACGCAAAAAAGGGGGTGTAACAGATGAGACTTCTGCAGTTCTGAGTGAAGCCTTATGCGCTCAAAAATGCGGCATAGCGTGCGTTCATTACCTTGTCCGTGTTCAGGCAGCGTCAGAGCAGCGACGGGCAGCACAGCTCCGCTCACTTCGCCATCTAGGAAGCAACTCTCTTCTAACTTCTTCTTACAACAATTTACCGAAGTTGGTTTAAAAAAAATATCTGGCTGTGTTTTCATCTGACCAATCAGGGTCTCAATGTTAACCTTAAGCTCCGCCTACAAAAATTCTGTCTATCCAATGAGAAACGTTATACTTTTCGTGGTGGGGCAATGTTTTTAAAGTTTACAACGTAACAGAGACGCTAAAAAGTCTCATGCTAAAACCTGCAGCTGGTGTGGTCCTTTTAGCGTTATCGTAAGATCTATACTGTTCTTCTGGAGGGCTCTATCTTTTAACAAGGGCTAGGGGGTGGTCCTTGACGTACCTGAGACGCGAAAAAGTCTCACGCTAAAACGTGTGGGTGGTGAGCCCTAGTGGTTAGCTGGCGACGTGGGTGTCCAGTCTGTCCCTTATCGTAGGGGCTTCTAGCTTAACACGGTTCTGCTCTCGGCTTCTGTTCTCGTTTCTCCCCTCGGAACTGCGTCGGTCTCTCGGTGGGAAGATACGACATGCATTTAGGCTTGTGTTTGTCTGTGGTATTCCATTTGCTCACTCGTTACTAGTATTACTTTAGTTAATTTAATGTCACGATTTATTCGGAGCTACGTGACATACTACTGGATTTGCTTATCATGTCAGGGTTTTCATGGAAGGTGTTGGATTTGCCTGACACCTTACATCCTCAGTCAGCCATTTCCGATAAATGTACATCGCCTTGTGATGCTCCAGAAGAGGACAGTGAAGAACGGTGTAGACTGTCTTTAAAACTTTTGTTGCATATTCCAAGCGTTCTGCCAACAAAACGGAGTCTTTGGATCGCCTTTCGCAAAGCAGTATCTATGTGATTGCTTCTATTTAAGTTGTGTGTAAGTGTAACCCCTGGGTATTTAGATGAATCGGCAGACTTAGATTTGTGTGATTAATCGTGTAACCGATATTTAACGTTTTCCCTTTAGTGCGGAGGAACAAACAGTAGTATTGTTTAGGGTAAAATTCCACTTTTCAAGCCGGCCTGAGTGGCCGTGCAGTTCTAGGCGCTACAGTCTGGAGCCGAGTGACCGCTATGGTCGCAGGTTCGAATCCTGCCTCGGGCATGGAAGCGTGTGATGTCCTTAGGCTAGTTATGTATAATTAGTTCTAAGTTCTAGGTGACTGATGACCTCAGAAATTAAGTCGCATAGTGTCAGAGCCAACCACTTTTCAAACAGTACAGGTATCTGGTCCACATTAATTTTCAATTGGTTTTCATCTTCCGATGATCAACAACATTCGTATAGCACAAACGTCCATTATATTTTTAACAGATAATGAATGTGATTGCATAAAACAAAAATAAAATCACTAAATATTAATATCTAAGCTTCTAATCCACTCGATCGCCGTGGCATTGTTATTCATAAAGTCAGTCGAAGTTCCCTTACAAAATCGTAGGGTACCCTCCTCTCTTATATATCTGTTAAAACTGTTTCAGTGCACCATAGTCATTCCACAATAGCCCAATTATAGAGTGAGTCAGACCATCGACCACATGCAGTGCGTGTTCTGTTTAATCTGACCCACAGTTTCCTGTCAAGTTCGACGCCCACAACGTTTCGAGAAATATAACTGCTGTATTTGTCTAACCATTTCAGTTTTTGGTAATTATCGATATTCTACAGCCCTCTTACTCTGCTGAAATGTGTACTTACCTGCTCGCGCACAGTAGTGGTGGGTGTCACCAACGAAGCCCATTTCTTCGTAAGACAGGTATGTCGTGATCGGTGGGTAACTCCTTCTTCTCTTATGAACTGCGGTAATTTACAAGCAGGGGCTCAGTTCTGCGAATCTGTGGTGGGTAGATACTGCTTAGCAGGTGGCGCCAGTACAAAAAAGTTGGTCCAACTGTATCAGAAATGCCGGCCGTGGTGGCCGAGCGGTTCTAGGCGCTACAGTCTGGAATCGCGCGAGCGCTACGGTCGCAGGTTCGAATCCTGCCTCGGAGATGGATGTTTTTGATGTCCTTAGGTTATTTACGTTTACGTAGTTCTAAGTTCTAGGGGACTGCTGATCTCAGAAGTTAGGTCCCATAGTGCTCAGAGCCATTTGAACCTTTTTTTTTTTGTATCAGTAATCATGCGCATCGTGTTGTTGAGCTCCTCATCGACGAGGAAGGTATGACAACCATTAAGACACACGGAAGCGCAATACACAGTGGCCGAAAAAAATCAGAGCAAGAGCCGATGCAAGTAAAGTCTCCATTGAAGATCTCGTCCCCCCCCCCCCCCCCCCCCCACCCCAGGCTGTGCCAAACAGCTTCTGAATGATGTTGCGAATTTGTAGCTTGGCTAATGTGTTTGCGAGGTGATTTTTATAAGATAGAGTTAGGTGAAACGCGCAAACCTCGCTTTTGCTCGTACTGGACTTCAGTCTCCATTTCTGAAAGATGAGTAAAGGGTCACTAAGTCTTCTGTTTGCATTCCCTCAGATTGAACAAGCCCTTTTTGTTGACAAGCATACGATTTTATTAGACGGTAAACGACAGAGACATCTGGAACCAGAGGACTGCTCAGATTCTCTCCTGAATCGTATATTGAGACACTTCCTTCGACTGCATAAGTTATTCTGTGAGTGCAACCAATCTCTCCATTCAGAGCACGTAAGCATTATGACCTAGGACGGGCGTTTGATAACTGGATCACACCAGCGTGCTATCTGCGACTGACATACATGGAACTTTCAGCGGCGTCGACGTCTGGCAGCTGCTGTCAATTCAGGGCGCCACCTCACGTAACACATGCCAATAATAGAAGTCCGCGCCATGCCTCGCCGCATATCAAGGAATGTGAATCTCTTGACATCTTTCGTATTCAGCACCATACGAAAAACTAACATAATTCTTGACAAAGTGGAAGTGTGCCTCATCGTTTACACCTGTGATGCTGTAGCGTGCAGATTTTAATATAACAGTGAAGCCAAAGTACGGGACACTTAGCAGAAAGGAAACTTTATATTTTGGTTTTCATGTGATATGAGAACAGATCGAGTGGTGCTCTAGTGAGAAATTGTATTCTGGATGTCAGTGGTCCGGATCCCCATCTGGCCATCCACATTTAGGTTCCCCGGGGTTTTACGAAATCCTTAAGGTGAATGCCCCGATGGTTCCTGTCTGAGAGCACGTTTTATTTCCTTTCCCATCTTCCTCAATTCTAACTCGTGCTCCATCTCTCATGATCTTGTTGCCACCGCGGCAATATACTTAAATCTTCCTTCCGAGACGAAAGACTAAGTGACAGAGACGGGAATTCGATAATATTATTCATTAAGTACGGAAGCATTTTTAGGTTTCAATCGATCCTCAATAGCCCGAAGTTCAAGCGACCTAAAAAAAAGTTTCTATAACTGAAAGGTGTTTTTAACAAAGGTTTAGATGATAAAGGTGGAATCAAGAGGTACACGAAATAAAAGTATATGCTAAAATGGTAGTTTGCTGTCAATAACATACCTATTTCCTTTTGAAGGTAAGCAGAGTATGATAGAGAACTTTAATACCTTTAATGGGTTATTATTCTTCCATCCTGCAATTAAAATTAATTAATTCTCCAACGAAGGCGCCCTTACCGTTTTCCTTATTTGATGTCGGCTTACCTATGATTTCAGACCCATCGAATTTCTGGGTGGTAACAGACTAATCTGTTGAAACCGGTAAACGAATTTAATAAGTTTTTTGTGCAGTTGATGACTTTTTCTTTTTCTAAAACCTTTGGCCCGCATCGCCGCTGGGTCGGCATGGTTAGCAACGGATTTCGCACGATTGATTTAAGGTGCGACCTGATGACCTTGTCACTCAGTTATCCCTCCCCTGGAAAGTGAGCGAAAGATTTTCTAAGTATTCACCTAGTGGGGTCTGGCAAACCTCATAAAAACTAAATACAGGTTGGCCAGCCCACCTCCCCATTCCGGAAGCGGTGCCGTAATACATACGGCTAGGTGGACAGATGTCGTACAGCTGACAACTGGTTTATATTATAGTGAAAATTATTTTAAAAAACGTTGAATTTTATCACTGATACTTATTAATTTTTTATTTGGCATTTCCGACGAAGTCACATTTCCGAAACTACATCAGAAAACTTCATTTTTATTCGTTTTTCGAGGCTGGAAAAGCAGTGTCATCAACGCTCCTATATGTGTCTTAAAACCTAAGGTATCCTTACGTTATGGAGCCACACCTCAGGACCGGTGAATACTTCAATACCCAGACTAATACGGACTGGTATGTTTTGACTACTTTGAGAAAAGCATTTCGATAAGGATTCTGCAAGACGGGGTATCTGACCTGGTTACTCCATCCGTATGATACTTCTCGGCAGTATCATCTTTATGCTTCAAGATTTTCGCGAAACTTTTCACCACATCCTTTATGCTACGTTTCTGCGAAAGTCAAACACTCGAACATTTTTGAAATCATTTTCACCGTTGATTTATATACCGTAGTACGGGAATAGTGGAACGACGAAGCAGTTAAAAGAATAGCCGACGAAATAATTCCCGTCGTCTGTGTTAGAGTACCCAGTGATCTTTCATTATTATTATTATTATTATTATTATTATTATTATTATTATTATTAATAAGAAGGAAGACAAAGGACCTACTAGAAAACAAAAATGAGAAACGGAAAAAATATTTTGGAAGGTTTTTATACATTTTTTTTATTGATTGATTTTTTTATACAATTGGATAAAGGAAAGCCGCTCCTCTTCGGCTACACAACCAGAATAATATAAAGACGTTCCGTTACGACATAAAGATGCTCCATATTAAAGCCCGCTGCGATTTTTTCGATGACTGTCTTCTCGTTCCTGTTTTGATCCGTTGTCTGTTCAATCTAATAGAAAAATAAACTGGAAAGAGGTGCGATGGTTATCTTCTCATCTCGTCGATAATCCAGCTGCGATGCGGATTAAGGAATGCATTCCAAAGAAAATTAGAAAAATATTGCCTGTAATTAGGGTTCTTGACGATCGCACAACGTCGTTCGTTGAGGTCATATCAAAAATCGGGTACTGTCTTTTCCCGTTACCGAATAGGTGGTGAACAGCGTGGCCGCTAATCCACGTCACAGAGTTCGTTTTGCTCTTCGGAATTACATCTCATCGGGGAAAAGAAGTGATCGGGTAGTTATTGCGTTGGGAGTCTTGAGTGTGAGAAAAGCCAATATCCGACGTACCAAATACCAAACGTCCTTTACCGACCCGCATTGGGAACGATGTTCATCTGTGTCAGTCACTTGGCATGTGGCACACAAGGGTGAGTCGGTGAGGTGGATGTGATGTAGACAGGACTGGCACAACTGTTTCCCACTAACAGTTACGTACCATGCAGATTGCACGTCAGTATCAAGGGTGGTGACATTCACTGCCTGCCACACAGCACGCCACTTTCTAGTGGGGTGTTTGCCGGTGTGGATGTAGCTTAATTCAAAGAAGAATTGACTAATTATAAAATAAATAAATAAATAAATAAAATATTAATTATTACTTATGTATTATAGTGATTGGTTGTAATTAATATTTGCTTATCTCGAACGCGGACGATTAATTATTTGGCATCAGACGCTTGACAATGGCTTTTTCGTAAATGCAATGTTATTCGTAGTTGACCGTGAAATAAGACTCAAATAATCGGACTTCGTATTTAAATCGTTTCCAAAGACTGCTGCGGTAGGTGCGGACTCAAAATCTAAATCCAAATAGTAGAATAATTTGCCAGCCATGTCAATATGTCGTACAGAGGTGACTGTGTACTAAACATAAAAAAGTTTACACAGTTAGTTAAATCAGATGTATTCAGCGAATATGCCTACAGTTACATAATTGAACTTACTTTCATAAATATAAATTCCTTGCAGAATCGAGTGCCCAGTAAGACTGCAACTCGCAGTGTTCTTACATAACATCAAATATGGCGGTGTGCCAGTTAATAAAATATACGTGCTTCCCGCATCAGTTCTTCTGCTCGACCCCCTTCTTCTTAAAGAAACATAAGAGTCTCGTAATTGTATTTTGTTTTATCAGCGGCATAGCGCTGCAGTTCTGTGCCATAGGCTTTATTTATTTGTCAAAGATTAATTATTTAACTAAGATTTCGCGTTTCCGAGGAAACTCACGCACGGAATTGCGAGGCGAAAGGACACACCTGCAGGCGAGCAATTCACCTAATGGCACAAGAAAATCTAAGTTATCTACAACTATTTACATGACATACATTACACAGTATATTGTATGCAAAATTTGAATGACGCGCGTGCGCCGTAAAAGTTCTTATGTTGGCAAAATAGAGTGCGCGCATGCGCAGAAGCGTCTATGTGACTCCGGCACTGCCGTTATATCGTAAATTTAGATCACGCGGCACAGTATTGTAGTTCATATTGTTCGTGTGCGCGCGCGTTTCTTAGTCGTTGCATAAAGAAAATATTCCACCAAGATTACATATGAAGAGTACATTCTATGACAGGTAACTTAATTTTAAAATTACAGTATTTCTTATAACACAATACAACTTTACATTGTTGAATGTTCTTAGTTACATAGTATTGCATTGGAATGCTTCAAAGAAAAAGGTCTTTTTGTTTCAGGCGCGTTGACCTATACACATCGTGTCGTTATTACAGTTTATATTCATCTACTGCACAGTAATGTTTCACAGGTTAGTCTCGTCGTGGTAAAGTTTTGTGATCACAGTAACACCGCTGTATAACAACGTACTGGATACATAAGCACGTCCATTTCCTATTTCCATTATAGTCGTTGTGATGCAGTTCGTTGTGACAACAAGCATTGTTTGTTACAGATCGGACGTGACCCGTCGAGTAATTGGTCCATATGCAGTTCGTTTTCAGTATTCCATGGAAGCTTGGTTGCAGAACCTCGGATAGCACATAGCTGGCGTCGTTCAGGTAAGTTTGTCTGTCACATTTCGAGAACATTCCGTTCCCAGAAATTCCAACCAAAATTCTTCCACTCGTCGTGTTGTTTTCTGGACAGGCACGTTGTGTCCATTTAATCCGGTTAACATCTTGAAGTTAGGTACTGTAGTAATGTCACTAGACGATGCACCATTTATGCATTCCACATTTTCAGTTTTTTGCTAAATATAGCTCACCTAAATGTTTGTAGTTACTTATAAAAGAAATTGTTCATCGCCTTTACAAAGGTACGATGCATGACGAATGTCATTAACAGTTTCTTTCAGATATGTTTCTGCGTAGTTGCAGACGTAGTAATGTACGTTAATGTCCGTGAACAGTGGTTCACTATGCAATTTTTTTTAAGTTTTTCACGTTTTGGCACTCGTTATCGTTCAAATTTTCCCATACTTACAGTTACATTATACACTCCTGGAAATTGAAATACGAACACCGTGAATTCATTGTCCCAGGAAGGGGAAACTTTATTGACACATTCCTGGGGTCAGATACATCACATGATCACACTGACAGAACCACAGGCACATAGACACAGGCAACAGAGCATGCACAATGTCGGCACTAGTACAGTGTATATCCACCTTTCGCAGCAATGCAGGCTGCTATTCTCCCATGGAGACGATCGTAGAGATGCTGGATGTAGTCCTGTGGAACGGCTTGCCATGCCATTTTCACCTGGCGCCTCAGCTGGACCAGCGTTCGTGCTGGACGTGCAGACCGCGTGAGACGACGCTTCATCCAGTCCCAAACATGCTCAATGGGGGACAGATCCGGAGATCTTGCTGGCCAGGGTAGTTGACTTACACCTCCTAGAGCACGTTGGCTGGCACGGGATACATGCGGACGTGCATTGTCCTATTGGAACAGCAAGTTCCCTTGCCGGTCTAGGAATGGTAGAACGATGGGTTCGATGACGGTTTGGATGTACCGTGCACTATTCAGTGTCCCCTCGACGATCACCAGAGGTGTACGGCCAGTGTAGGAGATCGCTCCCCACACCATGATGCCGGGTGTTGGCCCTGTGTGCCTCGGTCGTATGCAGTCCTGATTGTGGCGCTCACCTGCACGGCGCCAAACACGCATACGACCATCATTGGCACCAAGGCAGAAGCGACTCTCATCGCTGAAGACGACACGTCTCCATTCGTCCCTCTATTCACGCCTGTCGCGACACCATTGGAGGCGGGCTGCACGATGTTGGAGTGTGAGCGGAAGACGGCCTAACGGTGTGCGAGACCGTAGCCCAGCTTCATGGAGACGGTTGCAAATGGTCCTCGCCGATACCCAAGGAGCAACAGTGTCCCTAATTTGCTGGGAAGTGGCGGGGCGATCCTCTACGGCACTGCGTAGGATCCTACAGTCTTGGCGTGCATCCGTGCGTCGCTGCGGTCCGGTCCCAGGTCGACGGGCACGTGCACCTTCCGCCGACCACTGGCGACAACATCGATGTACTGTGGAGACCTCACGCCCCACGTGTTGAGCAATTCGGCGGTAAGTCCACCCGGCCTCCCGCTTGCCCACTACACGCTCTCGCTCAAAGTCCATCAACTGCACATACGGTTCACGTCCACGCTGTCGCGGCATGCTACCAGTGTTAAAGACTGCGATGGAGCTCCGTATGCCACGGCAAACTGGCTGACACTGACGGCGGCGGTGCACAAATGCTGCGCAGCTAGCGCCATTCGATGGCCAACACCGCGGTTCCTGGTGTGTCCGCTGTGCCGTGCGTGTGATCATTGCTTGTACAGCCCTCTCGCAGTGTCCGGAGCAAGTATGGTGGGTCTGACACAAAGGTGTCAATGTGTTCTTTTTTCCATTTCCAGGAGTGTACATCATTTTTTTAAAGAAACATAAGTAAGTAATCATACATATACACGTCACATATTTTCTTTGCATAAACATAATAGAGTTACACATAAACATGTTTACATCATCTTTACATAGCTATAAATTATTACATTATGTCACATTTGCTTACATGAATTGCAGATATTTACATTCCCTTTAACCGTTTTGCTGGGATTTTATCCATGTTTTTTGAGATGTCATCTGAAATTAAGATTCATTATATCAGTAGGCAAGACCAGGCGTTTTCACTACTCAATAAATATTCAAAATAATAAGAGACGGAAAACTGTCAGATTCCTCCCGTTTTGTGCGTATGTGTATAGTGTCTGTGTCGCCTTGGCTACTGGTAGATGCTTTTCTTGCTGAGAGATGTGCGTCTAATCTATTTCTCGAAGTAAAAGATCCTTTCACAGATGACATCTGTCGGTTCGTCAGGTGTCATACCAAGACAGTGGTACCTACAGTCACAAATGTTCCATGAAAAAATAATATATCATTCACTGCTACGTAACCATAAATTTTACCTTAATATTCAGTCTTCTTGGTAATGCTGCAGCGTTTAAAGAAAAGTTCTTCTATCTTCAACTGCGTCACTGGTACAGCTGAAATGAAAATTTCTATAGTACTTATTATCTATGTTGTAGCAAACAGAGTTTTGCGAGTTGCTTATCAATGTTTTCATGGACATGACCTTGACATTATTTAACATGAAATGCTCTAAGATCTCGGTGTTCGTATAGCCCAATAATTTTGTTCGTTCTAGGATGTTGTAACAGATACGCACCAGGATGAAGTATGTTAACAATAATATAAGGTCCTTCATATAGCAGACGCCACTTAGCACTGCGTCGTTTGAGTGCTACAGATTTATGATGAGTACGAAGTAGTACAAGCATTCCTGATTTTGAATTTTTGTTTTCTTTTTATTATGTTTGTGTGATGTTTGTTTCGTATGTGTGCGTGATGTGT
This sequence comes from Schistocerca gregaria, assembly GCF_023897955.1. NCBI lineage: Eukaryota > Metazoa > Arthropoda > Insecta > Orthoptera > Acrididae > Schistocerca > Schistocerca gregaria. The sequence goes on along the minus strand of NC_064921.1, from coordinate 127,702,923 downwards.
CAGTGTAGTCAATACTTCTTTTATTTTCTGTTCAGGTGTAATTTCCTTGTCTGTCAACTTAGTTAATGGTTCTATCCATTGATCGTTCTGTTTGCAAATGAACATGATCTCGTTAGGTGTGTAATTTGTATTGTAAATATTTAAGTTATTGTGTACGTCTTCAAAAAGACTGAGGTAGGACACCCAGTTAGTATGTTTTTATGAAATATAGGTCCTCATGAATCGGTTTAGTTTTCGGAAAAGTCTCTCAGTCGCGTTACATTGTGGACTAAACCTTGAAATAAATATACTTTTAACGTTATTGTCCTTCAAGAAATTTCTCCATCTGTACTCAGAGTAGTATGCTGCATTATCTGACAGAATTGCTTTAGGTTTTCCCACGTGCGTCAGGTAATCACTTGAGAATAGCATTTGCAGTGGCGGATTTTAAAGCATAAAGTTTTACATGTTTAGAAAATATATCGTAAAATGCTAAGATATATTTGACGCCTCCAGAGCTTGCTGGATGCGGTCCACTAATGTCAGTACCCAGAATTTCCAGGGGTTTACTCGGTAAAATTGAATGTAAAACTGTTTTTGTGGATAAATTCTGAGGTTTTGATTTTTGACATATTACACATGTTTTCAGTTCCCTGTAAATTTTTCTTCCCATATTGCTAAAATAACAGTATGTGCTGAGCTTTGCCAAACACTTTTTCGTCCCATAATGACCTCAAACTAAGTGTGTGTGCCAAATCAAATTACGTTCAGACTCTTTGGGAATTCATACACACCAGTTAGTAGCATTTGGATGTCGTCGATAAAATAATACATCATTGAGTAACCTGTAATACTTAGTCAAAGGATGATTGTGTTTTTCTACCAGTAGTGTTATTATCTTATACCAGTGAGGATCAGATTTTTGTAATTTAGCCATGTTTCTGCACATATCAATATAATATTGGTGATACTGCTTGTCTTGCATTAAGAGAATCCTGTAGTAATTTATATTTTCCAAGTCACTGTTGGTTTCATTCATACCTTGTGGAAGTGTAGACAAAGCGTCGGCAATGGTGTTGTCTTTACCTTTTATGTACTTAATTTCAAAAGAGTAGTTCTTAAGAGTAACTGCCCATCGTGATAGTCTAGTATGTACAAGTTTACAAGTTAACAAAAATGTCAGGGCCTGGTGATCGGTATAAATTACTGTATGTTTGTCAAATAAAAAATAATTGAATTTCTTGAATGCTCAGACTATGGAAAGTGTTTCTAACTCAGTAGTGGAGTATGTACGCTCACATTCACTTAGAGTACGACTTGCAAAACCAATAATTCTTATCCGTTCCTTTTCTTTATTCGTTACAACTCGAAATAAGCAACAGCGCAAGCCAGAACATGAAGCGTCACAAGTCATACAAAAATCTAAATTGAAATCTGGATGGATCAATATGTTTGCATTCACTAAAGCATGTTTAATTGTATTAAAGTAATTCTGGCACTGTTCCGACCAGATCCAAACTTGATTCTTTCTGAGTAGATTTAACAGATGTTTACTGTTCAAGAGTGGTTGTGGTAAAAAGCGTCTGAAAAATGAACATAGCCCAAGGAATGATTTTTAACTGCTTTTTTGTTCGAGGGCTAGGAAAGTTTCTGATAGCATCTAATTTACTGGGAATTAATGATATGTCCTAAATATTTTATCTCACTGCAACCAAATTTTGATTTTCTAAGATTGGCTGTGACTGCAGCTTGTGCAAATTTTTCTAAAATTCTTTGAAGTGTGTCAATGTGTTCATTCCAAGACTGTGTAGCTATCAGTATATCATCTACATAATGTGTGACTGTCTCAACTAAATCATCGCCAAGCACGGTATCCAGGGCTGTAATGAATACTCCAGAACTGACATTCAGTCCGAAGGGTAGAACACAAAACTGATAGGTTCGCCCCCCAAATATAAATGCAGTATATTTCCGAGAATCATGAGTGATACCTACTTGCCAAAATGAATTAGCTAGATCTATTGTGGAAAAATATTTTGTATCTAGAAATTTCTTCAATTGCTCTTCTAAATTCTCGGTTTTTGTGTGTACCGGTAAAATTATTTCATTTTGCTCGTGCGTCTAACACTAGCCTAATGCTACCATTTGGTCTTTTGACAACAAGTAGAGGACTACAGTAAGGTGAGGTGGATGGTTCAATGACTTTCCAGTCTAACATTTGTTTTAGTTCTTGCCACACAGCAGGTCGTTGAGATAACAGTACGTTATATGTCTTGTGGTGGAAGATATTGTGAGGCTTAACTTCAGTTTTGTAGACATACGTGTTGATAACACCTAATCGTTTGGTAAAAACATGTAAATATTTGGATAGAACTTCCTGTAGTTTCATTACGTTCATGTACACTGAGAGCTGTAGCTTCATTTATCTTATGATCAATCAATGTTTTGAAGTCCATTAGCTCTGTGTCAGATGAGGGTGTGCGCGTGTCTTGAATGCCATTGTCAAGTACTAACTGAACCTTGTACCCTGTACAGTGTTTGTCATGCTTTAGAGTTCTCCTGTCCAAATCAATAATAATTACACTGCCTTTATCATTTAAAATACATTTACCTTTGGAGAAGTCTATAATGCAGTCCTTCTCGCTCATAATAACTAATCCTAATATGCAATTTGTCACAAGGTTTTGTACAACCAGGAATGGCCATTGTACGGTTCCATTACCTATTTTAATGTTTATAAAAACTTGCTTCGTAACTCTACATAACTTATTACCTAGAGCAGTAGTTATTTTACAGTTTTGGGCAGGAAACTCAGGCACGGGCTCCAATTCACACATCTTTTTATAGAAATTAAAAGACAAAACGCTCACAGCTGCACCTGTATCTAAGATAATAGTAGTTGGAATCCCACCTACTACACCAGTAGTAGACGCTAAAACAATTTCATTTGTGTTTGAACGACATTGTGTACTGTCTTGCGAAAGTTCATCTGATATATTCTCATTGTGGTTGTATCTTATAAATAAAACAGGTAGTTTTTGTTTACAATTATTAGACATATCAATATTTTGTTGTTCAATGGCGGTGTCAAATAACTGAGTAACACTGAAGTCGCCCCCCAAGAATTCTTCAGCCACGACCCGGGGCATATAAGTGACTGTTTCTAGTTTGTTGGATTAGCATTTGTATTAGGTATTGACACAGATTTGAGGTTGTGTATCCGGTGTCACTTCCATTATATTCACATTCGGATATTGCCTGTTGTGATCTCCAAACTTTTGCGGTTGTTGTTGCAGTTGCGCATTATGACTTACCTGTCGGTCGTAAGGTATGCTCCAATTTTGTCCTAGTGGCTGCTGTGGTATAGCAGTGTTTGAATGAAAGTAGTGATCGCTACGAGTCCAGCCTGGATGCTGTCTTGGCTCGTAGTTATTGTTTCTGTTTCTGTTTGTGTTTTTGTTGTTATATTTATATCCGTTGTTACCGTTGTTGTTTTGCTTATCTGGAACGTGAACGTTTAATTATTTGGCATCAGACGCTTGACAATGGCTTTTTCGTAAATGCAATGTTATTTGTAGTTGACTGTGAAATAAGACTCAAATAATCGGACTTCGTATTTAAATCGTTTCCAAAGACTGCTGCGGTAGGTGCGGACTCAAAATCTAAATCTCAATAGTAGAATAATTTGCCAGCCATGTCAATATGTCGTACAGAGGTGACTGTGTACTAAACATAAAAAAGTTTACACAGTTAGTTAAATCAGATGTATTCAGAGAATAAGCCTACAGTTACATAATTCAACTTACTTTCATAATAATAAATTCTTTACAGAATCGAGTGCCTAGTAAGATTGCAACTCGCAGTGTTCTTTTATAACATCAAATATGGCTGTGTGCCAGTTCATAAAATTTACGTGCTTCCCTCACAAGTTCTTCTGTTCGACCCCTTCTTCTTTAAGAAACATAAGAGCGTCGTAATTGTATTTCATTTTATCAGCGGAATAGCGCTGCAGTTCTGTGCCATAGGCTTTATTTATTTGTCAGAGGTTAATTATTTAACTAAGATTTCGCGTTTCCGAAGAAACTCACGCACGGCATGCAAATGTGCCTTTATATAATCTAGAAGAAAGGTGCTGGGATGTCCGACATCATTACAGGGGTGCGAGTGAGGTTGGTCGTCAGGCCTCAAGCATTAGACTTGTGAGGAACGTCGGGCTTCATCGCCACAGTTGAAGGTGACAGCTGACGAACAGGGCCTTCGAAGAAGGAGTACCCAAAAGTGTGTCCACCAAGGGGCATCCCAGTCAGGCGTTGTCGGAGGCTGCAGAGTAGTGGTTCCAGGACGAAGGCGTACAATATCACCGAAAGAGGGCAGCCTTGTCGCACTGAGCGCTGGATCTGTATCGGCGACGTGAGACGGCCGTTATATAACACCTTGGACGTCGCACAGAGCAGGGGACGCATCACTACCTCAACTATGATGTCTGGATACCCCATATGTCGCAGTACCTCCATCAAAAATGTGTGACCAACACTGTCAAAGGCCTGGTTAAAGTCGAGAAAGTCGAGTGAGGCCAAAACCCCTAGCATTTGGCGAGCTTTGGCTAGCGCGATCATATGTCGATATCGGCACAGTGCATTGCGAATATTATGGTCACCTCCTAACGATGCCTGGTCCTACGACACAACACATTGTACTGATCGCTTTAGGCGTCCCGCCAGAAGCTGGGTCAAAATCTTCATGTCACTGTTGAGTAAGGCCAAGGGGCGATAATCACTGATCCTGGATCCACCTCATGGTTTGTGTATGGGCACAATTAGTCCTTCTAGGAACGCCCCAGGGATCTGCGTCGTGGGAGACATAAGATCGCGGCAAATATCAGTCCTTGCAGGTGCCAGCAATTGTTGATATGTCCGATAAAATTCCAGAAGAAGGCCATCAGGTCCCGGGAACTTATGAGCAGCCCGCGCCTGTATTGTTTCTATAATTTCCTCTTCTGTTACATCTGCCGTCAAATCCGCTGCCACTATCGGAGAGATTGTGCTATAAGTGAGTTTAGAGACGTCGGAGATCATCTGTGGGGGATGTCGGTGTTCCACGTGCAGCCTAGTGTAGTGAACATGAATGGCGTTTCCTATGTGAGGGGAGGTTACTATGAGAAGAAGATTGAACCATCAAAGGAAGGATAACTTAGAATTCAGCAGAGTGACTTCTTATGCCGGAAGTCTTCGGCCACCAATGCTGATTATTAATCAAAACGTCAGAAGCTTGAACGTGGTAGGGAAACCAGAAAAGCTGAAAAGGGAAATGCAAAGGCTCAATCTAGATATAGTAGGGGTCAGTCAAGTGAAGTGGAAATAAGATAAGGATTTCTGGTCAGATGAGTATAGAGTAATATCAACAGCAGTAGAAAATGGTATAACATGAGTAGGATAAGTTATGAATAATAAGGTAGGGCAGCGAAAGTGTTTCTACGAACAGTTCAGTGGCATGATCATTCGTATCAGAATAAACAGCAAACCAACACCGACAACGATAGTTCAGGTATACATGCCGACGTCGCAAGCTGAAGTTGAAGAGATAGAAAAAGTGTATGAGGATATTGAAAGGGTAATACACTAAGTAAAGGGGGATGTAAATCTAATAGTCATGGGGAACTGGAATGAAGTTGTAGGGGAAGGAGTAGAAGAAAAGGTTACTGGAGAATATTGGCTTGGGACAAGGGACGAGAGAGAGGAAAGATTGAGTTCTGTAACAAGTTTTACCTAGTAACAGCTAATATCCTGTTCAAGAATCACGACAGGAGGAGGCCGGGTGATATGGGAAGATTTCAGTTGCATCCAATCATGGTCAGACAGAGATTCCGAAATCAGATACTGGATTGTGAGGCGTACCCAGGAGCAGATACAGACTTATATCACAATATAATACTGATGTGAAGAGTAGCCTGAAGTTTAAGACATTAGTCAGGAAGAATGAATACGAAAAGTAGTGGAATACGGAAGTACTAAGGAATGACGAGATATGCTTGAACTTCTATAAGGCTATAAATACAGCAATAAGGAATTGCTCAGTAGGCAGTACAGTTGAAGAGGAATGGACATCTCTAAAATGAGCCATCACAGAAGTTGGGAAGGAAAACATAGGTACAAAGAAGGTAACTGCGAAGAAACCATGGGTAACAGAACAAACACTTCATTTGATCGATGAAAGGAGGACGCACAAAAGTGTTCCGGGAAACTCAGGAATACAGAAATACAAGTCGATGAGGAATGAAATAAATAGTAAGAGGAGGCAAGCTAAGACCAAATAGCTACAGGAAAAATGAGAAGAAATCGAACATGAAATGATTATCGGAAGGACAGACTCAGCATTCACGAAAGTAAAAACAACCTTCGGCAACATTAAAAGCAAGGGTTGTAACATTAAGAGTGCAACGGGAATTCCACTGTTAAATGCAAAGTAGAGAGCGGATTAGTGGAAGGAATACACTGAAAGCCTCTATTTGGCGGAAGATATGTCTGATGTGATAGGACGAACAAGAGTCGGTTTAGAAGAGATAGGGGATCCAGTATTAGAATCAGAATTTAAAAGAGATTTGGAGGATTTAAGGTCAAATAAGGCAGAAGGTGTAGATAACATTCCATCACAATTTCTAAAATCATGGGGGGAAGTGGCAACAAAACGACTATTCACGTTGGTGCGTAGAATGTGTGAATCTGGGGACATACCATCTGACTTTCGGAAAAGCATCATGCACACAATTCCAAAGACGGCAAGAGCTGACAAGTGCGAGAATTGTCGCACAATCAGCTTAACAGCTAATGAATCCAAGTTGCTTACAAGAATAATATACGGAAGACTGGAAATGAAACTTCAGGATGCGCTGGATGACGATCAGTTTGGCTTTAGAAAAAGTAAAGTTACGAGAGAGGCAATTCTGACGTTATGGTTAATAATGGAAGCAAGACTAAAGAAAAATCAAGACACTTTCATAGGATTTGTCGACCTGGGAAAAGCGTTCGACGATGTAAAATGGTGCAAGATGTTCGAAATTCTTCGATTTATCGAGATTTTAGAAGAAATTGACAACAAATTAAATACGCGGCAGTGACCATCAGAAAGACTCCCACGAGTAATGGATGATGTGATGCCCGGAGGGCTAGTTCCGCTAGGACACAGATGGCTGTTACGACCCACCTGTTAATCGAACTCCATATTCCCTCAACCTGTACCTGTAAGAGATGTAATGTAGGAGAATAAATGAAGGTAAATTTCGCACTTTACATAAGAGATTTATGCATCGTAATAGGAAGGTGAAAATGACACCCAACTTACTTCGTTGGTAATGAGCAGATTTGCCTATAAGTATGTAATGCAAAAGGGATGACACTCAATCGGCAGTATTAACACACTGCTCCTATATAGTGCATGTCAATGAGCAGAAGGTGAAATAAGCAGCGAGAGGAAATGTTTTGTGTGGAAGCCAATGTGGGCAGAAGCAGAGGCCGCATTACAAAAAGCACTTAGGGAGCGTCCCGCGGCGGGAGTCGGCGACCGGACAGGTGACGCATACTGGAGAGCAAGTAACGGGCCACCAGAAGTAGGGCAGAAAGAAGCTTTAGAAAACTGCGTTTCGGAATTCCAAATGGATAAGAACAAAACCAGTGACGCAGATGATCACGTGAACAGTGACAGGTACACAAGAGAGGGCACGAAACGTACGATTGGCGGAAACGAACTAGGAAAGAGTAAAGTGCCGAATTTTTGACGCAGTGCAACGGTAGCGCCCTTTCGATTGGTAGAGAGGGTTTCCACAAAATAAGAGGAACGGTTCTATTGTTCAAAAAAGCCGTGACGTGGAGAACAAAAGACCTCGATGGGGAGAGAGTTCGGTTACGAGAAAGACGAGAGCGAAATTTTTGGGGACTCTTCTGTGAACTGGCGTCAAGTGGTGCATGGAGCGCTTAACGCTCTGTACGACGCAGGGGAGAAATTTGAGTGAACACTGCGTTCATTGCGGCTGACATTCAGCTACATATTATCTGAAGCATCGTTGAGCTCCCACTGCCAAGAAACGAACCAGCCAGTTAGTTAATTGTCCTTCCGAGGACTGAGCGGGCATTTTAATATGAACGCTGCTCCAGCCATGCACACACATATTGCCATATTCCAAGACTAGAGATGGGTACATGTTTTCCCGCGTAACTACAAACATAGGGAGATTTTCTGCTTAATCAATTTTCACAGGAGTTTCAGAGGACAAGAGCAGCATGCAGACGGCAGCTCATCGCAGCTAAGGGAAATACCGTGCGCAGTGGCGTAAGCTTGTTGGTTCACCAGCTTGCGTCCACTGTAAACTCGTGCGACCTTGGGTAACCTTTTACTCAACTTGTCACGAAACTAACCATCCTCCAGAAACTTGATTGTCATCCTAAATAGCACCGAACTTTGAACCGAAATCGGATGATTTATCATAGTACTGGCCGACATCATGACGTAGTCATAAGAATAATTTGGTAAAGAAACTTCTAGTTAAAATATACCATTGTGCGATTTAGGATTATTTCACTTTCTGAGGACGAGATGAGTTCGTTTGACAACTGTTGTAACATTGTCACATTGTAAATTGTGTAAATGAGTGTATTCTGTGATAAGATCGCAACATTAAACCAAAGTGATTTACAGTTTACAGCTGTTGTTCTGACCTCCAAACCTTACAAAGTGAGTCTTTTTCCAATTTACAGTGGCTACAGAAAGTAATACTCATCATTGCAGTATGCAAAACGTGGTTGTTGTCGTTTGGTGAAATTTTGTATTTGACTGATGTGTTTCAGCTATATTTTGACATACCTCTGTCACAAAATGTTATTCAATTGTGAATATTTCCTTCTGAAGAATACTTTACTTAAACGTTGAAACCGTGGTAAATGAGTTTCAATAAGCCTTCCATTTTGCAGCTGACTAGCGGTTTACTATTTCTACAAGAAGAAAAGGAAATAATACGAAATAGACAAAGAAAGCATCACCAGGAGGGAGAACGGCTGCAGCACTATCCTTGTCGTGTCGCACATCCAGCGCTGATGCTATCAGGTACCTCTTGAAGGGCAGATTTAATTGTTCCTCAGAGTGTGGTTCTGCATCTTCAGAATCTTCATGGACTAGTGTCGTCTTCTAACCAAGAGGTTCCAGTTGCATGGAGGGCCGCGAAAAGCACTGCCTAGATAATGCCAAAACCGCTCTTAATACTTTGGGTTGTGATCAGTTTTGGTATGCCAGTACTTAACTTTTGACAAAGATGGCTCACTCTTGTCGTTTCGTAAAAAATAAAAAACAATCGCTTGTTTCACTCGCAGTTTCCTTTATTTTTCACGAAAATTCGGAAAGTTACCCAGTTCTGTCAAAAGTTAACTACACTTTCCCACATAAAAAGAGATTGGTGAATGACTCATTCCCCTAGGTGAATGTAAGAAATCAAAAGGCGAATGTAAAAAATTATTCCCTTTCTGCATTAGCAGCCATAAGATTATTATGAGCTGTTGCTTGTAAATATTTTTTGAGATAAGACTTATTTACAGTTCTATTACATTCGCACATAACTTTAATTTTCTGACATTCTTTGCATACATAACAATGTCCACCTGTTCGATGTTTATCTTTATGAAATTCTTCCTTTTTTTAATCGTACATTCACTACAGTGTCTTAATTAGGCTTCATGCTGACAATTTAATGAATATGAAATTAATGAGAAAAATAATTTTAAAAAAAAATTCACGTAGTGGATTCTAAGTCATGAAAATCATTATTTTCTCATTCCCTTATACTTAATTTTAATTTGTCCTTTCCCAATTATATCAAAATCCCAATAAGTAATTAATTTATAATATCTCTTTGGTAAAGTAAGCTTAAACTCATTTTTGAGCTATAGACGAAGTTGACCTCCAAATCTAGCATTGAAATATTGACAACCAGTTACGTCATATAAAACGTTCATCTCTAGCTCACCTATTTCTTTAATCTCATTCGAGACACTTACATTGCTGAGCTTCTTGATTAGAGTCTCCATTTATACAGAAAAAAGTTATTACTTTAGTAAAGAAAATTTTTATTACATTTGCGATAATGAGTAATGTCCATATGGTAATGTATGTACTCCATTTTTCAAGACATATCTCTTGTTGTCATGTGGACACAAAGCTTTCTTGTTTATTTCTACTGTGTAGATTTTATGTTTCTGACTTCGAATCATATTAATTCGTCTGTACTGTTCTCTATTGTTAAACCAACAATCTCTGTATCCTTCTAAAATTATTCTGTTTCTCCCTTAGAATTTTTCTCTGTTTTATCACCTAGTTTATAAGCTTAAATGTTTGCTCTCAAACCTCAAAATTCTTCAATTATTTTACCATTCATCTTACAGTTTTCCTAAAACGTCTTTGTTTACTTGCAGAATTCCATCAATATTATCTGCTAGCTAATTACTCGTATCAAAGTAATCAATCATCAATTTCATATCTTCATAGAAATTTTCAGTCTGTATATTGTAGATATGACTATCTGTATCTTGATAACACAATTCACTATTTTCTCCATATTTTGGTTTCATAACTCTGTATTGAAAATCGAACATCAATACTTTAGACAAATCAAGTATATCTGACATAGATGGCCTTATTAAATGTGATTTTTGTGTTGTTCATATTAATGGCCACAACATTTTCGTTAAATATGGTTCTTCCTTTAAAGTTTGGTTTAGCTACAAGTTTATCACACTTTTCTCTATTTGAATCTAATTTTATGTCCACTCTGTTTCTTATATTTACCAAACACAGAACTGTTCATCAATTTCTAGAAATCTTCATCAAAGTCATTTGAAGCCTTGGTCCTCATCATTGTGTTCAGATCTATAAATTTCTTTAGCCAATCAGATTGTTTAAATTTTAAAACTATGTATTTTAGTGAGTTTAATTCCAAGAGACAGATATTGTTGGAGGTTTCTATAATGAACTACGTAATTATGCTTGACAAGCAGAGTAGTCATTAATATACTTTCCTTTGTCCCTGGCACAATTTCCCCTTCAGGAGCTAATGACAAATCTTTCTGTAAATCATGTGATCTACATCTACTTCTACATGACTACTCTGCAATTCACATTTAAGTGCTTGGCAGAGGGTTCATTGAACCACAATCATACTATCTCTCTACTATTCCACTCCCGAACAGCGAGCGGGAAAAACGAACACCTAAACCTTTCTGTTCGAGCTCTGATTTCTCTTATTTTATTTTGATGATCATTCCTACCTATGTAGGTTGGGCTCAACAAAATATTTTCGCATTCGGAAGAGAAAGTTGGTGACTGAAATTTCGTAAAAAGGTCTCGCCGCGACGAAAAATGTCTATGCTGTAATGACTTCCATCCCAACTCGTGTATCATATCTGCCACACTCTCTCCCCTATAACGCGATAATACAAAACGAGCTGCCCTTCTTTGCACCCTCTCGATGTCCTCCGTCAATCCCACCTGGTAAGGATCCCACACCGCGCAGCAATATTCTAACAGAGGACGAACGAGTGTAGTGTAAGCTGTCTCTTTAGTGGACTTGTTGCATCTTCTAAGTGTCCTGCCAATGAAACGCAACCTTTGGCTCGCCTTCCCGACAATATTATCTATGTGGTCCTTCCAACTGAAGTTGTTCGTAATTTTAACACCCAGGTACTTAGTTGAATTGACAGCCTTGAGAATTGTACTATTTATCGAGTAATCGAATTCCAACGGATTTCTTTTGGAACTCATGTGGATCATCTCACACTTTTCGTTATTTAGCGTCAACTGCCACCTGACACACCATACAGCAATCTTTTCTAAATCGCTTTGCAGCTGATACTGGTCTTCGGATGACCTTACTAGACGGTAAATTACAGCATCATCTGCGAACAACCTAAGAGAACTGCTCAGATTGTCACCCAGGTCATTTATATAGATCAGGAACAGTAGAGGTCCCAGGACGCTTCCCTGGGGAACACCTGGTATCACTTCAGTTTTACTCGATGATTTGCCGTCTATTACTACGAACTGCGACCTTCCTGACAGGAAATCACGAATCCAGTCGCACAACTGAGACGATACCCCATAGCTCCGCAGCTTGATTAGAAGTCGCTTGTGAGGAACGGTGTCAAAAGCTTTCCGGAAATCTAGAAATACGGAATCAACTTGAGATCCCCTGTCGATAGCGGCCATTACTTCGTGCGAATAAAGAGCTAGCTGCGTTGCACAAGAGCGATGTTTTCTGAAGCCATGCTGATTACGTGTCAATAGATCGTTCCCTTCGAGGTGATTCATAATGTTTGAATACAGTATATGCTCCAAAACCCTACTGCAAACCGACGTCAATGATATAGGTCTGTAGTTAAATGGATTACTCCTACTACCCTTCTTGAACACTGGTGTGACCTACGCAATTTTCCAATCTGTAGGTACAGATCTATCGGTGAGCGAGCGGTTGTATATGAGTGCTAAGTAGGGAGCTATAGTATCAGCGTAATCTGAAAGGAACCTAATCGGTATACAATCTGGACCTGAAGACTTGCCCATATCAAGCGATTTGAGTTGCTTCGCAACCCCTAAGGTATCTACTTCTAAGAAACTCATGCTAGCAGATGTTCGTGTTTCAAATTCTGGAATATTCCATTCGTCTTCCCTGGTGAAGGAATTTCGGAAAACTGCGTTCAATAACTCCGCTTTAGCGGCACAGTCGTCGATAACAATACCATCGGCACTGCGCAGCGAAGGTATTGACTGCGTCTTGCTGCTTGTGTACTTTACATACGACCAGAATTTCTTCGGATTTTCTACCAAATTTCGAGACAATGTTTCGTTGTGGAACCTATTAAAGGCATCTCGCATCGAAGTACGTGCCAAATTTCGCGCGTCTGTAAATTTTAGCCCATCTTCGGGATTTCGCGTTCTTCTGAACTTCGCATGCTTTTTCCGTTGCCTCTGCAACAGCGTTCGGACCTTTTTTGTGTACCACGGGGGATCCGTTCCATCTCTTACCAATTTATGAGGTATGAATATCTCAATTGATTCTATTAGATATTCTAGATCTACTTTGAATATGTATCCCTCTCAAGAAGTGTTTGACGTTTCACTTATTTTTGTACAGTCAAAATTATCTGATTCATCCCATTCAAATCAAGAATAATGTAAATATTGACTCATAGCATAACCATGTAAATTGTTTGCATATAAATACGCTAAGTAATTTGATATCTGTTTAACATCATATTCTTTCATATATTTATTATTTGCTTTCATGTATCTTTTGCAACACTGAGATATACCACCATATATTCCTTTTTCAACCATTAAAATCATATTGTAATTCTTTAATAATTCAAGTGGCTCTTTAGTCATTTCCAACATAGCATCCCACGATAAACCTGGTGCTGTAAAATACCAAGATGGATCTAAATCATATGCTTGTGTAAAAGTTTTTCTAAAATTTTCAAACACACCATTTATCAATAGTACATTAGTTTTCAGATACAAATCATGATATTCACCTAGATTTATCCCAAACTAATTTTTCATCACTTATTTCACAGTCATTTAGTTTGTTGTAAGATTCATCTTTTGGTGGTAACTGTGTCTCTTCAAATTTTTCCCCAGAATCCATGTGATCATATGGATACACATGTTTCCCGAAAACTAAATCGAATAATTCTGCTTTGAAAAACTTCTTAATATTTTTCAATTGATCTCTCTTCAGATTCGATGAAAGTTTGTCAGTGAAGAGGCCATAAATTTAAACGTATCAGTAAACTTAATTTTGAAACTATCTGCCTTCTTACCAAAACTAATATATCTGTCTTCTTTCTTGGGTATTAAAACTGTCTCTTTGTCATCATAGCCAAGTTCTTTCACAATGAGGTGAGAATCATATCCAGATAAATTATGTAAATAAATTGATAGTTTAATTGCAAATTACAATTATTGTGCAATGGGGCAATGTATTTTCCAGTTAGATGATCATAATGACAAACCTTTTTATTTTTATGTAAGTAATTACATCCACACAGTGTACAAATTTTAGATCTAGCATATTTTGTTTGATTTTCAGGTGTAATTGGTTTAATTTCATCAATTTCAGAATAAATTCGTCCAATCTCTGCAACCTCTTGCTTCAAGCATTTTATGAATTTTTAAGGACAATTTGGTCCTCTATAGACAACAGGATCTTTATAATATCTAGATATGTACTTGATGTATTAGCAAAATCCGCTTGGTTCATATTTTTGATATTTCATTGTATATGATTTTTCTGGATCTGGTTGACAGTTGTCCATCTTCAAAAGCAAACTTTCAAAATCAGCATAAATAACAAATGATGGATTTTCTGTGTATATTGATAATTTTTGAAATTTACATTGACCTTTCCTTTGGCGTTTATACTTTCATCAGTTTGTTAATTAGACAATTTTTTGTATATTCATCTACCTTTTCCTTATTATTGAAATGAAGTAAACATAAGTCACTAATACATTATAATCCATCGTGTTTTGTAATTTGACTCAAAACAAGGTGAGATAAAGTCTTCATCTAACATTAGTGACAATTTTCACCACCCTTAAAATACAGCAAATTTACATGTTTGTCTTTCTAATATTTTGTAATTTTTTAATGGATACCCTTGATATTTCTCATCAAATGAATAAACATTGATAGACACATTTATTCTACATTAAACTTTTAGAATATAATCAACCACTAAAGGATACTAAAAATTTTCAAATTTCTGATCAAGATCAAGACCAAGAGGCCACAGAAAACATGTGAGGACAGGGTGTGAGTCATGCTTGGGTAGCTCAGTTGGTAGAGCACTTGCTTAAGAAAGGCAAAGGCCCCAAGTTCGAGTCTCAGTCTGGCACACAGCTTTAATCTGCCAGGAAAGAATAAAATTCCATAGATTTACAAAAAACAAATTCACAAATCGATGGTAAGGATAATTATTTAATAGATGGTAAGGTTTCTTATTTAATAGATAATTAAATATAAAGTTCAAGATGCTTCAGTGGTCAACTGACTCTGGACGCAGTCCTAAGCCTAGCTTTATTATTCTGCATGTAATCTAAAGTTCACTTCTTACTTTTATTGTTATGTTTATTTTTATGTGAAGGATTTATAGAAAAACAACTTAAATCTCTAAACTTTTGACAAGCTTTACATTTCTTTGTAGATGTGGATGCTTCATGAGTGACACTTGGGTTATTTCAGTTATGGAATATTCAAGTAACCAAAATCAATTAAATATTTAGCTGCTTTCTTCTTTTCATCAGGCTGCAGGTCTGAGCCTGGAGCAGCCAGAAACGCTACTTAAACCTAACTAACCAAAGGAAATCACACATATCCATGTCTGAGGCAGGATTCAAACCTGCTACCTTAGCGGTCACACGGTTCCAGACTGTAGCGCCTAGATTATCACGGCCACTCCAGCTGGCCGGTTTTATGCAAATCAAGTTGCTGATCTGTTAGGATGTTTGATGTAGAGATGCAATTAAATACCACATTAAACAAAACTTCTGTAAAACAAACAAGAATTTTGTCAGGGCCATTTCACTGCAACTTAAATGTATACAAAATTCAACAAAATTTATCAATGAACCTGGTTTTTATTCTTTAGTTATGAAATCGAAAGTGCTTTTTGCAGAATATTTTCAAGATTAGATTTATGAAAAAGTTTAACCTTCAATTCGGAAACATGGAGAATAAAAAATAAAACTTTTTACAAAGATCAAATAAAACACAAAGATAATTGTATATAACAACTACAAACACTGAATAAATTAAATACAGAAATTATCCAATTAAAAGATGATAGAATGAAAATGAAAGATGATCACATCTAAAATTTGAGAGAAACAGTTCATATTGCTTCAGAAATAATAGATCAAAGGAATGAACAAATTATTTCTTCACTATGTTCCCCAAACATTTGATGACAATTTAAGACCATATTTTGTTCTTTCAAAGTTATTTCACAATGTATGTGAATATGATTATTATGTCATTAGAACACAACAGAAAAATTTGCAGAAACAACTGTCTAAAATCGAAGATAGGCATCCAAATTGTGAAGAAATATTGAGACTCAACTATAATCCTAACTCAAGAAATCTTTATCAACTAATGAAAGAAAATTTGAGGATTGTCTGTTACCTGAAAAATTTCAGTATTTTGAATAACTATATGCAACAACAATTGATTAATAAAATTGAAATGCTTCACTCAACTGAACTTTTAGAAAATGACATTGTCTTTATTTACCCATCTATTGTGTGAATTATCAAAACCCAACCATTTAACATGAACTTGGCCACAGGCAAAAGCCTGCTTTAGCTGGTGCTTATCTCCTTTCTTATTCAAAACTTTTTCAACGAGATATATATCTGGATATTTCGTTTTCTGTAGCCTTATTCCTAAAAATTTCCTTTTACTTCTGCGCCATCTAGAGCATTCAACTTATATGTGACTGGCTTAGAATGAATAACATCTGTTGACCAGTTGGCAGTACACCCTTTTTCAAAAGACCTTTCAGTTTAGTAATTCTCACTTTATCACCTTTTTTTAATTTAGCTTTTCAATTAGATACAATGGTGCCTACTTTAAAATTTTTCTCACTAACTTCTATTGGTTTCATTCTTATTGTACACATTAACTAATTTTGAGACTAGATCAGCATCAGCTGAAGCAGACTGTGGACTGCATCCAGTCCATTTATAATTTCCTTGTAAGTGAAATTTCTTCCAGATCTTCACTTTCAATGTTATGTTAAATAATTCAACTACAGATGCTTTTAATTCTGAAATAGTTGAATAATGATTCATGTATTTCTTCAACAATTCTGGAAATTCTATGTTGTATTACTCTTTACCATTATATGTCTGTAAATGTTTTGGCTTTGTAACTATGAAATTTTTTTGGAATGCATCAAACACATTCGTACCTGTTTTATCTTTAACAGGAAAAGTCCATACAAATTTTGAAAAAACATCAATAACAGTCAATATATATTTATATCCTTTGTTTATTTTTGAAATTCCTTTCAAATTACCTGAATCCATCTCCAGTAGATCAGCTTGCCATAAATCAACTATACCAAGACAGACAACATGTCTTCTTTTAAAAAACTTTCTCATTAGCTTATGCAGCTCATTAATGATTTCTTCAGAAGTAGAAACAGTCTTTAAACTTTCACCTACAAATTTTTTTTTAACGAATTTACTCTTTTGAGTTTTACATACTGTGCAAAGACCTTCGATTCATTGCCTTCCATTTTGTTGTTGTTACTCTGTGTGGATTATGTGTCTCAGTAAATTTTTACACTTCAAGCAATAAATGTGATTGGGCTGATGAGCTGAGTGCAAAGCATGCTCGCTCTGAAGAGCTGAGTGCAACTCACAATCCTTAAGGACTAAATGTGAAGTGTGATCGCTCTGAAGAGCTGAGTCCATAGCACGATTGTTCATTGAAATAGATTAAAAATATATAATAATATAATTTTAGCTACCACCATCATCATCTTTAAATTCTAAAGGTAATTCACCAAACATGATTAATTCACCTGAAACAGGGACAGTCTTAACAGATTCGTTTAGAGATAAGTATTTTGTCCTTCTTTTTCATTTCAAGTAATGGGCTATTGAACTCTGTTGGATATAAAATTAGCAATTCATCAAAAATAAATCTGTTTATCTCTCTTTTAAAATCAGTATATGACAGATCATGATTTACATTGACTCCAAATACAATAATTCTCTTGATTTTTACATAATAATTAAAATGTGTACTTAAATATTTCTGTGTCAGTATGAAAGTCAAATTTCACTCAATGTTTGTCATACATTCTTTCCTGGAGTTCACTTATTTGACTTAGATATGGTGTTAAATCTGCCTTTCAAAAATCTTCAAAAGCTATTTCTACTTGCTTTTTTCTAAAGAAATTCTTTGTGGTGTTGTAGTTATCTTGATGAATCTGATTAATTTTTCATTATACTGTGTAGTGGTTATAGAGTTATTGAACTGTGTTAGAATGCTTGCATATTCAGGTTTTGTAACAACATTTGATAGTAGGTCACTTAAGTCAGCTTAAGCTGATGCTACCTCATTATCTAAACGATGATTCTTCACTACATCCTTTGCATCAATTGGATCATTTACATTTGCAAGTCTTCTACTTTTAAACCCAACTTAACCTATAGTTACTTCAAAAATAGCATTACATTCTTTCTGAAACTGTTTCATTGCATTGGCTATCTTTGGGCCTATTGATGACTGAAATTGCTTAATCATATTTTGAATTTTTCGATCAATTTCACTTTTGGTTTTTTCGAGATTGAACGTAAGTGTGCTAAGCCCTCCAAACCTAACGAGTACCAATACGATGAGATGTATCTAAATTAACTGTTCCACATTCATATTCTCTTGGTCGACTAGTGACAGCTGAAGCAGTCTTAGGACTGTGTTCTGTTAATTTATCAATCATGTATACACCACGAAAGTGTTTAATTTTCAATTGTTTAGCAAGATTTTGTATGTCAAAATTAGATAAAAGTCTATTACATTTTTCAATCAGTTCTCAGATTTTTTTTTTTTTTTGCTTTTAGTATTCTAGCGCCAGCTGAAGCAGGCTTAGGACTGCATCCAGACCCTTTCTTTTCCATCGCTAAGTTATATCTTTTCTGTTCTTCCATTTCTTTATCAGCTTTCCTCTTATTTAATACTGCATTTGCAGTTGCTGCAGATCCTGCAGCAAGTGAACCAATTGTTGCTATATACGGTAGTGCAGCTAATAATAATGGAAGAAATCCATCCTCATGTTCTGTTAATCCTTTTCCTTCTTTCTTTTTTGTTAGATATTCAATAATTTTCTTTACAACAAGAATAGGTAATGTAACAAGTAAATTTCCACCAACGTTCTTTTCTTTCTTTCTCTTTTGAACATCAGTCAAAAATGGAGTAATCACATTTAATTGTTCATTGTTCAGCTTTAATTTAATTGATTTTGGTTTTGTCTTGCCTGTAGCTAGCAAAGTATAATCTATCTTAAAGTTATTCATTTATATAGATTAAAAATTTATAAGGATCAATATGTTTTAGGTAGCAGTGAAATGGCACTTCCAAAAAAAAAAAACAATCTACTCCTTTATGTCTACCTCTAGTAAAAAATTTTCTGACGATATCTTGGTTCTCAAGAATGAAGTCATCGAAGACAACAACTGAATTATCTTAACATGGATCGAATGGAACAATTCCATTGTTATTCTCGACAAGGGTAGCTATTTTTTCATTTGGCTTATCTTCAATTTTTTCACAACTTCTCATAAACTTGAATAAACATATAAATGATTATTTTATTCCAGTTCAACCAGCCAGGAGCAAAAATATATTTGTTGATCAATAATGTTGTTTTTCCACATGTGCTCGGTCCAATAATTGTACATCGAATACAATTTGATAAACGTTTACCATGTTTGTTTTCCGACTTCGTCTCTCAAAGTCTTATTTTTGGTTCCCAATCAGTTTTGCTCATATATTATTAATTTTTTTCAGTAGTAAATGAGTAGATTATTTCAACTGAGTTGTAAGTCATCTGTTCTGAGAAAATGATTGACTGTACCAATATGAGATAGTTATACTAATGTTTCACTAGTCAGTTGTTATTCAATTTTCTTAGCTCCAATTATTACAGTGCAAAATAATAAAATTTACTGTGATGAAGAGAGAATATAAATTCCTGTAAGTCAGTAAATTTCAGAAAATTTATTCGTTTGAAGAAGCCCCATATTCACATTAAACCAGATGAAATTCTAAACAGAATTGTTATCGAAAGTGGCATAAAATTGTGTATGGGTATAGCAGGTAGTATTGGAAGTTTGCTTGGTTTTAGTAATGAAGTTGTTGAGGCTATAGAAAAATATGTGGCTAAAGATGTTCCTGAAATTATTCCATTTGAGTTAATCAACATAAATTTTAATCTTGCTGATGGAATGTTTGTAAAGCATACTGATCATTTTCACAAAGAAAGTAATATTATTTCATCATCAAGCCTAATGCCGAATTTGGTGGACCAATAATCCATGAACCCCTATTCAAGATTTATAAATTGCTGTAGCTGATGAACATGATAATTTAATTGACTTTAATGGTGCTATTTTAACAGTTGTTTTAGATATGTCTTAATAAATTTTTTCCTTAATAAATCAGTGACAGACCACATCATGAATAAAGTTGAGAGTTACTAATTTTACTCATTTCCTGTAAATGAGAAAACTAAAAATAATTTGAATGCTCCAAATAAGGATACAGAGATTGTGCGAAATATTGGGGACGAGTGGCTTTATCCAAATCATAGACAACTGTACATGAATTTTAGCATTATTTGACATGATGGTACAGATTATCCAACTAATGATGGAAAATCCAATAAAAAAATTAATCGATAATTATGTAGCAAAAGTGTTTGACTTCATAACCATAAAGAAAGGGAGTAGTATTTTATCTAGAATTGAACATCCTTTTATTTCCTCATCAGTTTTACTACATCTGACTTCATCTGTTACTGACAAGATAAGCTTAGAGGGACATATTCTAAACGCTGGAAAAGTAATAAGTAAGAGAAATGAAGAGCATGCATGGTGGATTTTTTAAAGACTACAAAGTAATTATGTGGGATGGAGATTTGACTGTAATTTTTACACGTAGTTCAAGTTCTGAAGACGCAATACTTAGATGGTCTGACTACAATGAAGTCAGAATTGAAATAAAAGACACTCTTCGAAAAGAGGGAACAATCGTCATAGAATCGATCGTAATTCGTGTTCGTATTGTCAAATATGAACCAAATTACGAACTAGAGCAGCGAGAAGACAATTCTGAAGAATCCGAAAATTTCTATTTCTCTTGAGGTCGCCAGCTTATCTGGCAAAAATAATTTTAAACTCGATATCACAAATTGCTACAACTCTGTAGAATTCGACAGGCCTTACTTCGTTTTTTTTCACATTCCAGACAAATCGAAAAAATAATCAATTAGTTGACTTCATTATTCTATCACGTTAAACTGCAGAACATATACCTGAAAACTGGTCGAAATGATGTGTTTCCGCAGGAGATGTGGAACATGAATCCACCAGATAACATTCTCAAAGCATACGACACATTTCTCGATTTAAAACTAGTTACTCTGCTAAAATCAGACATCGATGTTAACCCACTTAGTTTCATAACGAATTATCCGATTTATGCAATTAATATGACTCATAGAAAGAATGTTGTAACTACACAGATAACAACTATGAAATTTTATGCCACTTTTAATGATAAAATTCCGAATGATACACTTGCTTATGTAGTTATGTATGGTAAGAAGAATCTTACATACGATGCACAGTATGGAATACTTAATGAAAATTTTAATTATGTAAATGAACAGAAATCTAGAAACAGTTACAAAAATGTTTTCAATTCATTTTGAAATGTATTCAGAAAGATATAAAAACTGAAAAATAAGAATAGATCTTTTGATATAGCACTTTGAATTGTTAAAATCGGTTAATATTTTGCTGAGAAAATCGATGTATTGGACTACTGAGAAACTTCATAAGTCCTGCCTTGAGTAAAGCTCTGACTCAACTGACAAATGCAGGAAATTCAAGCCAGCTGCGCAACCTACAGGTAACTAGCTACCCCTCTTATCTCTTTCTCTGTCGCTCTCAGCTACACTTGTCTTGCAGTAGTTAAGCAAGCTCTCAATAGATGCCTCTGACAGCAGAAAATTAGTATTACGATAATTTTGGTAATTATGGACCTATTTTGATGATTTAAACTTTGAAGTTAAGCCCAGTAAACTGTTTAACCGTAATATTATTTAATATTATACTAGAAATCTGTGTAAATTTTTTGTCCTCATACTAGCTCTGTAACGAAAATACCATATATATATATCCTTCGAGCTCGTTTACTTCAGCCATGCCAGAGGTCAAATGAAACGTTAGGTGTGTGGAGAGCTAGCCATTTGGCTGAACATTTTCTGTACTCGCCTGTGTACTTAATAACGACCCGAAAAAAAATGAAGTGGTTCAGTTAATTCTGAACTTAGACTTTGTGAAGAGTAGTGTAGACAGTGCAGAGGCCTGAAACTCGAAGACGAGTGGAAGGTGTTCGATAGGGAATGTGTTGCACTTTTTGACAACAATTTTAGTTTTTTGTACATTGATATTTTTAAAAAATTTGAGTTACATGTTACATGTAGATCTGTAAACAACTCTTATCTCAAAAAGATTTACTAACAATAGCTCATAATAATCTTATGGCTGCTAAAACAGAAAGTAAGTTTTTACATCCACCTTTTAATTTCTTATGTTCACCTCGGGAAATGAGTCATTCACCAAACTCATTAAATTTATTTTCTTACATTCACCTAGGGAAATGAGTCATTCACTAGTCTCTTTTTAGGTGGAAAAGAGTAGTTAACTTTTGACAGAGCTAGGTAACTTTTCGAATTTTGGGAAAAAAATTAATGAAATTGCGAGTGAAACGAGCGATTTTTTTATTTCTTACGAAATGAGGAAAGTGAGCCAGCTCTATCAAAAGTTAAGTACCTATGCCTTATTTTCAAATAATTCCATATGTCCCTGATGTCTTTGATATCATTCCGAAATAGGCGTCCTTTGATCCACGCGACAGAGTTGGCTTTCCTAAGAGGATAGGTAAGCGTCGTCTGGGAAAAGGAGAGCTTGTAGGTCAATATATGCCAGGATTTGTCGATTCAGGTGCTATACGCCGCCCGCCTCGCCACCGCAAAAAACGAGGTGCATCTGTGTACGGCGTTTCGCAGGTGATTCAATTGGATGAGTTGCCATGTTGATCCAGTGAAGTCTTGATTGTGTCATCTGTTAACAATTGACAGTTACATACCACGTGGATTCACCATCAGTGTTCATCAGGTCCGTCCTTATCGTTATCCACACCACCTTCCATCGGACGCGAGAGTGTTTAGACTATGACGTTCGGGTGGCCGACCCCTCTGGAGGAAATGATAAACGTCCCGCATCGTCTTATGATGCATTGCCAGAACAGTGAAGTGAACAGAGCTAAATTCGACCCAAAAATGACGTGGGTGTCATAAAGAGGAGGAGGCGTGGACATTTCGCATCGTCACAGGGCCTGTGAAAGAATGTGACAAACGATTCCTGGAGGAGGTCCGTCAGGTTTCGTGAGCAAGTTCTTCACAGCTTCAACTGTGAGTTAGGAAGAGGGCCAGTGCCCTGTCGTGGGCACGAACGAGCCCGAGTACCCCTCAATTTGCGAGTAGGGTGAGGGATCCGTTAATATCCATGAGTAACATGCCGGTGTTGAAGAAAGATCTGAAGGCTGCTAACAAACTTCGTGCAATTGTGGCTGGCACTGGTAAGTTCTGGGCCAGATATGGCGTATGTCGCTGCTGAATTCGATGCCTAAGCACTGCATTGTGTCACAAAGTCGGAAGGGGCGACACACGTCGGGTGGAGTCCTACTCCAATTATTATTATTATTATTATTATTATTATTATTATTATTATTATTATTATCTTTTTTTCAGCTAGTCTTCTGACTGGGCTGATGCCACTCAACGCGAATTCCTCTCCTGTGCCAACCTCTTCATCTCAGAGTAGTACTTACAATCCATGTCCTCAACTATTTGCTGGATGAATTTACGGTATTTGCCCCCTACAGCTGCCTCTAGTACCATCGAAGTTATTCTGTGATGTCCAGTCATCCTGTCCTCTCTTCTTGTCAGTGTTCTCCTTCTGTTCCTTTCTTCTCCGATTCTGCGCAGAACCTCTCAGTCTACCTAATGCTCAACGTTCGTCTGTAGTATCACACCTCAAATCCTTTGCCTCTCTTCTGTCCCGGTTTCCCACAGTCCACATTTCACTTTCATACAATGCTATGCAACAAACGCACATTCTTACATTTTTTAACTGTAATTAAAGCCAATTTTTGATACCAATAAACTTCTCTTGGCCAGGAATGCCATTTCTGCCATTGCTAGTCTACGTTTGATTTCCTCCTTTCTCCATCCGTCCTCGGTAATTTTACTGCCTAAGTAGCAGAACTCTTTCACTTCATTTCCTTTGTGATCACCAAACCTGATTTTAAGTTACTCACTGTTGTCGTTTTTGCTACTTCTCATTACTTTTGTCTTTCTTCTATTTACTCTCAATTTGTGTTCTGTACTCATTGGACTGTTCACTCCATCAGCAGATCCTGTAATTCTTCTTTAGTTTCATTCAGGATAGCAATGTCATCAGCGAATCGAATAATTGAGGTCCTTTCAACCCGAAGTTTAATCCCTCTCTTGAGCATTTCTTTTATTTCCATCATTGCCTCTTCGATGCACAGATTGAACAGAAGGTGCGAAAGTCTACATCCCTGTCTTACACCCTTCTTAATAGAACTAGCCCGTTTTTTGACTTCCACTCTCATTGTTCCCCCTTGACTCTTGTACATGCTGTGTATTACCCACTTACCACAATTTTCCTCCAAATTTCCAACATCATGCGTCAATTGACATTATCGAACACTTTCTCCAGGTCGTTAGATCCTATGAACGTGTCTTGGTTTTCTTTAGTCTTACTTCCAATATCTACCGCTACGTCATAACTGCCTCTCTCGTGCGTTTACTTGTCCTAAAACCAAACTGATCGTCATCTAAGACATTCTCAATTTGATTTTTTATTCTTCTGTATATTATTCTTGTCGGTAACTTGGATGCATGTGCTGTTAAGCTGATAGTGCGATGATTCTCGCACTTGTCAACTCTAGCATTCTTCAGAATTGTATGGATTATATTTTTCCGAAAAGTCAGATGGTATGTCGGCAGACTCATACATTCTACACACCAACGTGAATAGTCGTTTTGTTGCCACTTCCCCCAATGACTTTAGAAATTCTGATGATATGGTATCTATCCCTTGAGCTTTATTCGATCTTAAGTCTTCCAAAGGTCTCTTAAATTTTAATACCATAACCGCTATCTCTTTTAAATCGCCTCTTCTTTCTTCTTCTATCATGTCCTCGGACAAGTCTTCCCCCTCAGAGGCCTTTAATGTACTTTTTCCTCCCCTGTATTTAACAGCGG
Organism: Schistocerca gregaria; assembly: GCF_023897955.1. Taxonomy (NCBI): domain Eukaryota; kingdom Metazoa; phylum Arthropoda; class Insecta; order Orthoptera; family Acrididae; genus Schistocerca; species Schistocerca gregaria. The sequence goes on along the minus strand of NC_064921.1, from coordinate 127,677,761 downwards.
GATTCCCATTCCACTCTTAATGTTACCACCCTTGCTTTTAATTTCATGGACTGTTGTTTTGACTTTTCTGTCTGCTGAGTCAGTGCTCCCGGCAATCACATCTTTTTTCGATTTCTTCACATTTTTTGTGCTGCCATTTCATCTTAGCTTTCTTGCATTTCCGATTTATTTCGTTCTTCTGCGACTTGTATTCTGTATTACTTTTTTCCCTGAACATTTACATACTTCTTCCTTTCACCGATCAACTGGAGTATTTCTTCTGTTACACATGGTTCCTTCGCATACACCTTCTTTGTACCTACCTTTTTGTGTAAAACTTCAGTGATTGCCCTTTATAGACATTTCCATTCCTCTTCGACTGAACTGCCTACTGAGCTATTCGCCAATTCGGCACTGATAGCCCTAGACAACTTCAAGCATAAATCTTCATTTCTTAGTACTTTCGTATCCCACCTCTTAATTCGTTCTAATTAGTCTCTTGAACGTCAGCTTACTCTTCATCACTACATATTGTAATCTGAGCCCACACCTGCTCCTGGGTAAGTCTAAAACCCAGTATCTGTTTCCGGAATCGCTGCCTCACCACGATGTGAAATCTTCCCGTGTCTCCTGGGTTTTTCCAAGCATACCTCCTCCCATTGTGATACTTCAGAAGAGTATTCAATAATGCTACCTGAAATTTATTCCACATGTCATTTAGTCTTTCTCCTCTCCCACTTTCTACACACATAGCGAGCGATTTATCGACATTCTGGGCGCTGTCTGAGGCCATACTCAACGTCCAGTCGAATGTGTCAGTGACATCGTCGTTATTTCGAGGCACAACCACCAAATCGATGGCGTAGGTTTGACATCGAAACGTAACTCCACGGAACATCATGCCTGTAATGTTTTGACGAAGGCCCCAGGGTCCCCGGCCTCGCAGCATGAAGGAATGATTGTTACACGAAACCTTCGGTTTCATGACATCAGTGGGGTAAGGATGACCCCAGATGGTTAAGTGGTTTCTTTTTACACCAGACGATGTAACTGTAACCGGTCCGAAACCGGTTGTATAATCGATAAAAGATTTTGCATTAAGCAACTGTTGTGCTTTTTTCTTCATTTTTTAAACTGGACTTTTACAGTTGTGGCTGCCCAATAAGAAGAACACTTCCTGTTCACAAAAATTTCGCGCGTAACATTCATTTTACAAGAATTCCTGCAAATCATTGAAGCTTCTGGTTGGTATGTTTCTGCCACTAATAAATGTGAGCGACAGAGGCCCACATCCGAAGAATGTAGATAGTAGTTACTGCGGTTGTTACTACCGCTCGTGACGTCAAAATGAGGTCTCGTTTGCAGGAAGTTTTGAAAAAGTGTTGACTCTAGTAATATATAATATTGGATTGGTGCTTAAGTTTGTGGCGTTTTCCACAAGTTTAATAAAAATGGTTCAAATGGCTCTGAGCGCTATGGGACATAACTTCTGAGATCATCAGTCCCCTAGAACTTAGAACTACTTAAACCTAACTAACCTGGGGACATCACACACATCCATGCCCGAGGCAGGATTCGAACCTGCGACCGTAGCGGTCGCGCGGTTCCAGGCTGTAGCGCCTAGAACTGCTCGGCCACCGTGGCCGGCAAAGTTTAATAAACACAAGACGTACACATAACAGAGACTTTAATCAATAATATATTCTCTTTCTCTGTTAACGAGTCTGCCAATGCTGAGGTAACTTTTCGAATCCGCGACTGTAGAAATCAAGTGGTATTAGGCAAAGACCTCGTTGAGCTATTTTCGGAGCGCATTATCATCCGAAAAGGAAGGCTGTTCAATAGCGTGCGTAAAAGGAGAAAATCTGAGGCTGTAAGACCAGGTGAATAAGCTGGGTGCGGAACGACTTCCCACCCCAACCCCTACTTAGTTTTGCTAGTCTAACAGAATTCGGGAGGGAGTAGCGTCACTTCACGCAGCCTCCATGGTCTTTGTTCTTGGACTGCGTCTGCGAGACGTCTCAGTTGTTAATAAATGTCAGCAGTGATGATCGTACCTCAGGGAAGCAATTCGTAGTAGCTACACCGTTGCTGTTCCACCAGATGCACAACGTCTTTTGTGGATGCTTGCAGGTCTTTTTACGGGAAACTTCCGCTTCTTTTCGGTTCAGCTATTCCTTTCTTTCCCTTACGTTAGCGTAAAGACACCATTTCTCGTCTCGAATAACAGTGCATAATAGGAATGGTCGGTGTTGTTCACGAGCCAGTTGATGAGCAAGCTGAGGTGCGCGGAACTGCACGGCAGTGGAATCACCACAGTTGATCACTTCAGCTCTCGAGTGCACTGACGTGAATCATTGTGGATTAATGGGTTTAAACTATTTTCGTCCAATCCCGAAGTTCCTCCCGAACGTGGGAAGCCACTAATGTCAAAACGATCCTCCCTAAAAGGAGAAAAGCGGCGCAAATGTTTCTGGCTGCCTCCGCTGCTGTTATCCCTCTACTGAGCACAAATGGAAGGACATGTCGATTATTTTCCGTTTTCTACGTTTGGCGCTCTATTCTCTAGAATCATCAGTTCCACTCACTGTCTCCAAATCACAAAATGACGATATGTAAACTCAAATAGCAACAGTGAACTACAAATAAAAAATGACTATCAAGAAATAAATCCACAGCAAGCGGAATACCACCAACCAAAACAAAAACACTAGGAAGTTATTCACCAACGTGATATAATGGTCTGTATGACAAAATAATTACTCGCCCTTGGTTTCATGCTCGATGTGAAAGGTACATTGTGAACTGATCTCTGCACTAAATCCAATATTTAGTTCCAGTAGACTAGAAATCTTCCAAGGATCTGAAGAGAACTTTTTTTTTTTTTTTGAAATTTGTGGTAAGGTCTTACGGGACCAAACTGCTGAGGTCACCATCGGCACTACTGAATCTAACTTAAACCCCTAGCTTAAGCTAAGGACAACACACACACCCATGCCCGAGGGAGGACTCGAACCCCCGACGGGGGAGCAGCGCGAACCGTGACAAGACGCCCTATGGGTCAAGCGACTAAAGAGAATTAATGACTTACGTATAGCACATGGAATTTTTTCATTATTATCTGAGTGAAGCACTTAAATTTCATTTCACTCTGTGGTAGATAAACATCAATGACGGTACGGTTTATTATCATTTGTGGTTTGAATTCGTCGGCCGGTGTGGCTGTGAAGTTCTAGGCGCTTCAGTCTGGAACCGCGTGGATGCTACGGTCGCAGGTTCGAATCCTGCCTTGGGCATGGATGTGTGTGCTGTCCTTAGGTTAGTTAGGTTTAAGTAGTTCTAAGTTCTAGGAGACTGATGACCATAGATGTTAAGGGAAGCCAGAGGTGGTCAAATCCAAAAAATTACGATTTTATTTTGCTACCGAAAATTAATTGGAATATTCCTCTTTAATGTAAACTTTGAATTATTGTTCTACTCGCCCTAGAAGTGGAGTTATTACCATTTTCCCCCACGCTTGCAGGGGAAATGGGAGGCCACTGAATGCGTCTAACACCCTCTCGTGACTTCCTGGCAAACTGCTTGGGATTTTCTCGGCCTGTTACGCATACCGCGCCTTATGTTACGCATACAGCGAGTGTGCAAGGGTTGGCTACATTCTTTTCTCTGAAAAATGAAGCGCTAAGAGCGCGGAACATCGTCTCTTTGCTGTTTACCGTTTCGAATTAGTTCATTGTTGCGCCTGTTGTTGGTAGTATTATACTTCTTGTGTAAAGCGTTGTTCTGGTTACGATGCCACGCTTTAGTAACTGTGTATATAAGAAGAGGAAGAACGCAGGGAAAAGAAAATTAACACTAATACCAAGTTGCGATACTACAATTACTGAAACAGTGGGTTCTTCAACTAAGCAACACATGGGCGGCCATACCACTGTGACATCTTCTAGGAAGAAGCTGATTGGTGGAAGTGACAGATTTCGTGAATATGTTAGTGACAGTGATGATATTAACGAAGTACTGAATATTGGATTATTATCTTCTGTGCAGAAAGAAAGTGTTCTGTGCAAAATGTGTTCAAGTGTAGGAGTGGGACTAGAGATAACAAAGCACTTTGGTTTAGCTTGTGAGATGAAGATAATCTGTTCATGTTGCAAGTATCAAGTGACTTCCTACAATTCACATGCCAGTCTCTTTGGTGAAAATGGACGATCTAGACTGTTTGATGTGAATTTTTGACTTGTGTGTGGTCTTCGATCCATTGGAAAAGGGTCTGCTTCTGGTAAACTGTTTTGTGGTATTATGAACTTGCCATCGCCTCCAAGCAAATGTGGGTACTACTGTGAACTGGAAGGATCCTCTGTTGAAGATGTGGCTTTGAAAACCATGAAGGAAACGGTGGAGGAATCTGTAGAAATGAACAGTGGTTCTAGGGATTTGGTAGTGGCATTAGATGGTTCCTGGCAAAAGAGGCGTCATAAATCCCTGAATGGGGTTGTAACTCCTACTTGTGGTGATAGTGCAAAAGTGATAGATGTTGCAATATTATCAAAACAATGTAGGTGCAAAAATAAATCAAAGGAGAGCACAGTGGAACCTGTGAGGCAAATTTTAGTGGATCAAGTGGAGCAATGGAAGTGGATGGAGTGAAACAAATTTTTGAACGTTCAGTTCCCAGATACAACGTTAGGTACAAATACTACCTTGGGGATGGTGACTCCAAAGGTTTCAAGACTATAGCGGAACTGAAAATATATGGAAATGAAGTTGTAGTGGATAAGTTGGAATGCATTGGGCATGTGCAAATGTGTATGGGTGCATGGCTTCGAAGGCTCAAACAAAAATTTAGTTCAAGTAAGCTCAGTGATGGAGAGACAATAGGAGGGAGAGGCAGGCTTACAGATGAGGTGATTGAACGTCTACAGAGATACTATGGGTGTGCTACAAGGCAAAATATTAGTAATGTTAGTGACATGCGAAAAGCAGTGTGGGCATTGTTCCTTCATACTGCCTCTTCCAATAAATACCCTCAACACAGCCTGTGCCCAAAAGATTTCTGGTGCAAATATAATGCAAAAAAGGACTATGATCACAAACATGTTTTGCCAGCAGCTGTGATAAATGCAATAAAACCAATTTTTCATGACTTAGCACAGCCAGAATTGTTACACAAATGTCTACACGGAAAGACACAGAATCCTAATGAGAGCGTAATCAATTTGATTTGGAAAGTGATTCCTAAAAGGGTGTTTGTAAACATAAAAACACTGCACTTTGGCATTTATGATGCAATAGCAACCTACAACCAAGGGAACAGTGTGAAGTGTGAAATTCTGAAGGCATTAGGATTTAGAGCTGGGGTGAACACTGAACGAGCACTAAGAAATATTGACAGAGAAAGGATAAGAGGAGCAGAAAGAAGAGAAAGGCTTATGATGTATGATGGAACAACAGGCCAGAAAAGAAGACAGAAGAGGAAGGTTTTGGAGGATGGAGAAGAACACCCTGATAATGCATCGTGTAGTGCAGGAATGTATTGAGAAACTTTGATAGCCATTTCCCGTAAATTAGAATTTTTCGAATATAAGGAACATTTTTCTCAAAATCCACTCAAGCTAGACAGATGAAATTTTTATACAGCATTCCTAGTGGTCAAACGTACATTGTAACACAGCCATTTGGCAATATGTTCAGTAGTTTCATTTCAGTTTAATTATAAAGCAATTATTTGTAAAAAATTGGGTCATTAATAAAAAAATAATTGGAAGGAAACTAGAAAAGATACTCCAAAATTCCCTCTGTCGTAACTGCAATACTAAACCACTCTATATGTAAAAAAAATTAAAATGTTTCTATTTGGTAGTTTATTCATAAATGTTCCTCAAACTTAGTGATTTTAACATGGGCAGCATAGGCACCTCCGGCTCCCCTAAGTCCCATAGTGCTTAGAGCCATTTGAATCAATTTTTGGATTAAATTCCAGAACTGAGCTGTGTTGATTAGCGACATAATTAGAGCCTGTACTTCAGTTTTTCTGATTTTCAGTCAGACAGCCACCGTCATAGTATTGTTGAATATAGAGATTCCGATGAATATTTGCTGTAAACACTAGATGAGACGCGAAATACTGTCCTTACACATTACTTTCGTAAAATAAGCAAAGACTTACATACTTTTCCCGGGAGAGGCACAGGCAGGATTTCGCAATTACATACAAAGCTGTAGCGCTATTTCCATCGGAGAGCCTCGGCAATACTTGCGATTTAAGAAGGGAAATATCAAAATGAGCTGAGGTGGAAGTTAAAGTTTGCGTTAGGGAGGACGTTAGACTAGGGTTTCTGTGCAGCAGCAATGCAAGGACAGTCTGCTCATAGCCGCAACACGAGGCGGACGTTTATACGTTTGTTTGGTCCTAAGAACCAATGCCGTGCTACGCTGCTATATTCATTCACGTTTTGATCTGCCATGGCGTTATCTTACCACCGTGCGACTATAAATATCATCTTTGAAGTTTAACATGCACGATATCGAGTGTACGGCTTGGAACAGTTTACGTGTACATCATACTGTGGAGCGAAGAAATTTGCTTGATGTGCGACGTTTCACCCAGGGACTGAAATTCAAACACCAGTTGATTATGCAGGGTTCTGCCTCCACACCCTGCGTATTTTCGAACTTGGTGGTCGTATCTGTCTTCCGACTCGTCAGTCACAGCAAAGTGGCAGACTTTCGAGACCTATCACATCGTAAATGGCGTTCGTTAGGCCAATGGCACGTGCCAACTTATTTGATGGTTGGCGGCGTGCGTGTAAGCTGCGAACTCGACCGGGCTATGGCCAGCAGGGCCACGTCCGGTTGGATTTCCACCGCAGACGCCTACCTCAGACGTCGGTAGATGTCGCAACACCCGTGACACCTACTGTGCTCCCCGTCACATACGCCAGATTCCTTCCGATGTGCCATCGTTACGGAACACTGACGAGGTGGTGAGTCTTCAGATTCGCTCTCCATCACCTCAGACGGGAATGATGTCACTGGACGCCAGCCAGAACTGGAGAAGCGAGGTTAGAGTAGCGATGGGCATCGACTCGAGCGTCGTGCCAACCTCTGCTTTCCTTCCAGTTGGGGCGTCGTCAGATGACGTGTGGTCTCACTCAGATAATAATGTCTTTTCTCTCCCACTGCAGACATCCATGTGCTGACGAGCTTCAGTCATATCTAAATGCAAGTCTAACAAAACACTGCCATCTCCATCTACTTATCAGGGTGAGTGCAGAATATGATTTCATACATAACTTAGTCGCTCGGAAACACTTATTACATCCGCCCTCCCCTCCTTTCACCATTAATGATGAACGGGCAAAAAAAGTAACCCTTCCTTTTTCTGCTAAGAGCGCAGAGATAATTCTGGCCCATCACTAGACTGAACATCCAAATGCAGACCGTGAGAACGTGTTAGCGTCACTTTACTCACAACAGATATACAAAAAACGTTTTCCTTTCGAACTTAAAGAGATGCTCGTAGAGACAGTAATACACCCCATACCTGACGATGGTGATGTCATTCCCCAAGGACTTCCGTGCTAAAGCTCGCACAGCTGGATCTGGCAATCAATGCTCGTGCGAGATACATCTGTAACGTACGCTTTCTCGTCCATATCATTCCAACCTACTAACAGTTACCATGGCTATATGACGATAAGCATCGAGACTATCATACTCTGTTTGCTCTATCGTCTTCTCCATCACTGCAGTCTTACACTACCATCTGGGCAGCACAGCAGAGATAGACTGTTTCTCTACAAAGTAAAATTCTCTCTGTACCATCACACAACACTGCCATGTTTTCTAAATAATCTTCTGTGTATGGAACCCGACTTTGGGTCAAACTTCCTCAAAATAACAGAGAGATTAAGTTTCTTCCAAACTTCAAAAGACAGCTAATAGTCCACCTTCTATCACAATAGCCTTATTATTACAGTTACCATTGTCATTGTCATTGTCATTGTAATTAGTGTCTATTATTATTATATTATTGTCGTTATCGTTATCTTATTACTGGGAATGTTTTGTAATATCTTTGGTACATCTACATCTTCTCCAAATGGCTTCGTAAGCACCGTACGGTGCGTGGTGTAGGGTACAATGTACTGCTACTAGTCATTTCCTTTCCTGTTGCACTAGCATTTAGAGAGAGAAAAAAAACTACTATCTGTTAGCGACCATAGGAGCCCTAATTTCTCTCGTCTTATCTTCGTGGTCCTTACACGAAATGTACGTTGGTGGCAGTAGAATCGCTCTTCAGTCGGCCTCAAATACGTGTTCTCTAAATTTTCGTAGTAGTGCCTCGCGAAAAGAGCGTCGTCTTCTCTCCAGGCATTTGCATTTGAGTTCATGAATCATTTCCGTAATATTTGCGGCCTGATCGATCCTACCGGAACAGATCTAGCATTACGCCTCCTACAGTGAGTTCCACAAGAAACTTTACGCCATGATGTTGAATGTAACTTCCACAGCGACATTTGTGGAAGTGGTCTCGAATTTTGATTCGACGTGTTTCCGTATAATGTATAGCGAAACAGTATGACAGTTGAATGTTTTCTTCTGCCAGTTGAAGTTTTGGCTATTTGCAGTTATATACAGCCAATTCAAACGCTGAAAAATGTGCAATATTTATCAAAAATACCTTCTAAGGTCCGTTAAGAAGCTATTTGGTTCGACCGAAACACACTGGTTTCTTCAAGAGGATAATGATCCGAAACGTCGCAGCCGCCTCTATACAGCGTGGAAGCAAGACGATGGGGTGTCCACGATGGATTGGCCTGTAATATCTCTGGATGCAAATCCGATCGAAATGTTTGGTCGTATATTAAGATGAAACTTAAAGGAAAGCCAGTATGTCCATTGAAGCAGCTGTCGTATAAAATATGGATATGGATATCGTTACCGAGAGAACACGCAGGAAATCTCGTGAAAAGCATGCCAAAAAAGTGTCAAGGTATAATCGATAATGGCGGAGTTTGGATTAACTATTAGGTAATTGCTCAATTAGTAGTAACATGTATTTTCATGTCCACATATATTTATAATAGTGTTTTCTTACTTCAAACAGATAATGGTGTACACTTTCTTGTGGAACTGACTGTAATTGTTTCGTGTCTTCCTTTTATCCGACTTGGGAAGGATCCCAAACACTTGCGTCGTACTAAGAATGGGTCGCACTACAATTCTATATGCCTTCTCCTTTACAGGCGAGCTGTATTTTTCCATGATCCTCCCAATAAAACGAAGCAAAGCATTCATCTACCTTACTACGTTATAATTTCATTTCATATCGTACTGAAACGTTAAGCTTAGATATTTAATCGATGTGACTGTGTCAACCAGCACATTATTGACTCTGTATTCGAACGTAACAGATGTTGATGATGATGTTTGGTTTTTATGGGGCGCTCAATTGCGCGGTCATCAGGACCCGTACAAAGTCCGAAATTTTATACAGCCCAATGTTTTTCACACAGTCCAAACTAGCCACCGTCACGAATGATGATGATGAAATGATGACAACACAAACACCCAGTCGCCGGGCAGAGAAAATCCCCAACCCGGACGGGAATCGAACCCGGAACCCCGTGAAACAGAGGCAGTTCTAACCACCAGACCACGAGCTGCGGACTCGAACGTAACAGAATAGTTTTTTCTACTCATCCACATCAACATACATTTTTCCAAATTTTAGAGCAAGCTCCCATTCACCACCAACTAGAAATTCTATCAATGCCATCTTTTCCTACAGTCACTTAATGACGACACTGTTCTGTACCACAGCGCCATCAGCAAAGAGCCGTCCTACAAATCGGACCATTTATGTAGGGAATAAAAGCGGCCCAGTGACACTTACCTGGGACACTCCTGACGATACCCTTGTCTCTGATGAAGACCCACCGTCGAGAAAACGTTCTGCATTATGTTACTTAAAAAGTTCTCGAGTCACTGACATACATGGGAACCTAATCCGTATTTTCGGACCTTCGTAAACCCCTTCCTAAAACCTGCGAATATGGACTCTCCCTGTTAACCCGCATCCACGGTTCGTAGGACATCATATGAGAGAAGGGAAATCTGAGTGCCACCCGAGCGATGCTTTCTAGATCCATACTGTTTTGTGAAGAGAATTTTCCCTGTCTCAACGATACTGATTACATTCGAATTTAGTATGTTGCGACTTTACTGCACTGTCCACTAATTCCTATCTGCACAGGATAACTTCAAAATGTAAAGTTGAAGTACTGAAGTGAAAAAATGTCACTTGAAAGTCGATGTCCAATGGATCATTGAAACAGTACTGAGTCCGCAGTACAACTGAGAAACTTATCTTTTTATTAAAGTTTTTGTTAGTACACACCATCATGGACCACAGTGAAAGTTCGGACTTTTCTCATGTGTGGCTGCGTTATCGTCTAGGGGCCAACCAGGCCCTCTTCGCATTAGCTCATATTATTCAAAATAATGCACGCAGGGTCTTGGGTAATAAAATTCACACTTCACAAGGGCTTGAGTTTCACGAACACGCAGTAAGTTTAATCATCTTCCAAAGATGAATGTTTATCCTTTGCGAGAAAAACAACCAGGCAGTATACCAGTTGGGTCCCCACTTATTCCAAAACCTCGAAAGATCGTAATTCCAGCTTGCTTCAGATTTTTAAAAAAATGTTCAGATGTGTGTGGAATCTTGTGGGACTTAACTGCTAAGGTCAGCAGTCCCTAAGCGTACACACTACTTAACCTAAATTACCCTAAGGACAAACACACACACCCATGCCCGAGGGAGGATTGGAACCTTCGCCGGGACCAGCCGCACAGTCCATGAGTGCAGCGCCTGAGACCGCTCGCTTCAGATTCAAATTAAAGTCTCAGATGCTAACTGAGAAAAATCACTGGCCCGAATTCACACTCTACATCGGCGGTAAAATTTCAGAGTTCGGAATAGAACCCGAACGAAAAATTATTCTTAAGTCCACAGCTCGAAAATATAATTAAATGTCCACAACACCGGCACTTCTACGAGACGACCATCCAACCAACTCGTACGGAGACTACTTGCGGATACTTCCCTGAGTCAAAATGGCAGCCGGATATTTACACTCTCGCATAGGTCACATGAGTCAAAACAAATTTTCTTTCTGCTCAGGTAAAAATATAAACCTATTGATATATAGAAGCATCATGTATGAAATAACTTCCAAATTTTATCAGATTTTCAGAGCTGAAATTAGATTTTTAGTACACACCCTTAAATTCGCATGTATTACACTTTTAATATGAAAAACGTTACTATTGGTGATATTATTCATAATACATATAAATAATTAATTACGAACTAGTTTCTCCTTACTAACTATGTAATTCTTTAATGCTCTCCTCACTTTTACTGCTTTCATTAATCTTGTGACTAAATTTGACGATTTCCCCGCGCTTAATACACATTCCGCTCTACAGTTCAAAACTTTTAGTGTCTATCAAAATTTTGACTTAATTCTCTGATAGGTCTCTAAGACACTCTTCGTTTACGAATATCGGCGTAGTTGTCACAGAGTTACAATTATTAAAATTCATTTAGTTATTTGACACTGAATAAATTAAGAATTATTCGTCGCACTGAGGGTGCACTTATACCCTTGTAGTCGCCATAATTTTCCCTCTATTTCTGTGATACAGGCTTCCCACTACCTAACAGGGTTGACGTTTTATTAGATCATGTCTCACTTTTGAGCCTTTAACAGATCCTTTAACCTCTCATTGCGGCTCTTTTCACTGTTTTCTCACGCAAGGACTTTCAAGCATCGTAAATACACTACCGGCCATCAAAATTGCTACACCAAGAAGAAATGCAAATGATGAACGAGTATTCATTGGACAAATATATCATACTAGAACTAACATGTGATTACATTTTATCGCAATTTGGGTGCATAGGTCCTGAGAAATCAGTACCCAGAACAACCATCTCTGGCTGTAAACCGCCCTTAATACGCCAGGGGATTAGTCAGACAGAGCTTGGGTGGCGTGTACAGGTACAGCTGCCCATGCAGCTTTAACACGATACCACAGTTCATCAAGAGTTGTGACTGGCGTATTGTGACGAGCCAGTTGCTCAGCCATCATTGACCAGACGTTTTCAGTTGGTGAGACATCTGGAGAATTTGCTGGGTACTGGCCAGGGCAGCAGTCGAAGATTTACTGTATCCAGAAAGGGCTGTACAGGACCTGCAACATGCGGTCGTGCATTATCCTGTTGAAATGTAGAGTTTCGTAGGGATCTAATGACGGGTAGAGCCACCGGTCGTAACACATCTGAAATGTAACGTTCACTGTTCAAAGTGCCGTCAATACGAACAAGAGGTGACCGAGACTTGTAACCAATGAAACCCCATACCATCACCGGGTGATACGCCAGTATGGCGATGACGAATACACGCTTCAAATGTGCACTCACCGCAATGTCACCAAACACGGATGCCACCATCATGATGCTGTAAACAGAACCCGGATTGATCCGAAAAAATGACGTTTTGCCATTTGTGCGCCCAGGATCGTCGTTGACTACACCATCGCGGGCGCTCCTGTCTGTGATGCAGCTTCAAGGGTAACCGTAACCATGGTCTCCGAGCTGATAGTCCATACTGCTACAAACGTCGTCGAACTGTTCGTGCAGATTATGACGTGGCTGCACGATCCGTTACAGCCATGCGGATAAGATGCCTGTCATCTCGACTGCTAGTGATACAAGGCCGATGGGATCCAGCACGGCGTTTCGTATACCCTCCTGAGCCCACCGATTCCATATTCTGCTAACAGTCATTGCATCTCGACCAACGCGAGCAGCAATGTCGTGACACGATAAACCGCAATCGCGATAGGCTACAATCCGACCTTTTTCAAAGTCTGAAACGTGATGGTACGCATTTCTCCTCGTTACGCGAGGCATGACAACAACGTTTCACCAGGCAACGCCGGTCAACTGCTGTTAGTGTACAAGAAATCGGTTGGAAACGTTTCTCATGTCGGCACGTTGTAGGTGTCGCGGCCGGCGCCAACCTTGTGTGAATACTCTGAAAAGCCAATCATTTGCATATCACAGCATCTTCTTCCTGTCGGTTAAATTTCGCGTCTGTAACACGTTATCTTCGTGGCGCAGAAATTTTAATGGCCAGTAGAGTAATTACGAACGTATTTCTCCTTCCTAACTATGTAATTCATTAATGCTATCCTCACTTTCATGGCTCTCTTTAATCTTGTGGTTAAATTTGCCGATTTTTCAGCACTTAATACACATTACGGCCTACAGTTCTCAACTTTGGTTTAATGCTCTGATAGTTCTCTACGGCACTCTTCGTTTTCAAAAATCGGCGTAGTTGTCACCGAGTTACAATTACTAAAATTCATTCAGTTATTTGACACTGAATAACTTCAGAACTATTCGTCGCACTGAGGGCGCTCTTATACCCTTGTACTCGCTATAATTTTTCCTCCATTTCTGTGATACAGGCTTCCCACTACCTTGCAGGGTTAACGTTTTATTAGACCATATCTCACTTTTCAGTTTTTAACAACATCATTTAACCTCTCATGGCGGCTCTTTTCATCGGAAATACCTGCCGCGTGCTTCCACAGTGGTCAACGGCCTTGCCGCAGTGGATTCACCGGCTTACGTGAGATCATCGCAGTTAAGCGCTGTCGGGGTTGGTCGGCACTTGGATGGGTGACCATCTAGGCCACCAAGCCCTGTTGCCATTTTTCGGGGTGCACTCAGCCTCGTGATGGCAATTGAGAAGCTATTCGACCGAATAGTAGCGGCTTCGGTGAAGAATACCATCATAACGACTGGGAGAGCAGTGTGCTCACGTCACGCCCCTCCTATCCGTATCCTCAACTGAGGGTGACACGGCGGTCGGATGGTCCAGGTAGGCCACTCGTGGCCTGAAGACGGAGTGCTATAGAGTGCTTCCACAGTGAGTTTGCCATTCGCTTCAGAATTTCTCATCCAAGTGTCCGTTCCAATAACCGACATTACAGAGCGCCGATATCTAGCGGACGAACTACAAAACTGTTGCCGCTCTGGACGGACACGCTCAACCGCCACGTGGCAGACGTGGCTTGCTACCACCCCCTCTTATCTGTCAAACACGAGTTCGCTCGACGACAGCTGTCACACACAACAAACTCCTCCGTCTCGGCCGCGTCTGCTCCCATAGTTTATAAGGTGCCTTGTTGGGGGCTGTACCGTCACAGAGCGTTCAGGAATTCTGAAGCAGACCCATGTTAAGCAATTTGGTCTGTAATTTCACAGGTCCTTTGTTTTACCTATCTTATAGACAGGAGTCACAAGCGTTTTTTTTTTTTTTTTTTTTTTTCAATGTCTTGGGACTTTGACATGGGGGAGAAATGCAAGCTAACAAGGGAACCTCCCCATCGCACTCCAAAAAAAGGTTCAAATGGGTATGAGCACTATGGGACTTAACATCTATGGTCATCAGTCCCATAGAACTTAGAACTACTTAAACCTAACTAACCTAAGGACATCACACAACACCCAGCCATCGCGAGGCAGAGAAAATTCCTGACCCCGCCGGGAATCGAGCCGGGAACCCGTGCGTGGGAAACGAGAACGCTACCGCACGACCTCGAGATGCCGGCCCATCGCACTCCCCTCAGATTTAGTTATAAGTTGGCACAGTGTACAAGCCTTGAAAAAATGAACACCCATCAATCGAGAAAACAGGAAGAATTTGTGTGGAGTTATGAAAAAAATAAGCAAAATATACAAACTGAGTAGTCCATGTGCAAGATAGGCAACATCAAGGATAGTGTGATCTCGGGAGAGCCATGGTCCCGTGGTTAGCGTGAGCAGCTGCGGAACGAGAGGTCCCTGGTTCAAGTTTTCCCTCGAGTGAAACGTTTACTTTCTTTATTTTCGAAAAGTTATGATCTGTCCGTTCGTTCATTGACGTCTCTGTTCACTGTAATAAGTTCAGTGTTTGTGTTTTGCTGGATTCATATTGCCAACGGAATACATCTCACGTATTTAATGCACTCTCGTCCAAAGTAGCGAACAGTCAACTGCCAGCCAGGGAGCCTCGTTAGCAGGAATACTCTCTCTTCCATGCGCTGTAGTCGATTGACGTGTGTTTCGATGTTTTTTTTTAGGTATAGCGTCCCCATACTACGGCACAGTTACCTCGCATCGGACGAACAGATGATAATTGTCTGAAAATAATAAATTGAACTCTTCACTCGAGGGAAGACTTGAATGAAGGCCTCTCGGTCTGCAGCTGCTCACGCTAACCACAGGACCACGGCGCTACTAAGCTCAGATTGTTCTTAATGTTGTCTGTCTTGCACATGGACTACTCAGTTTGTATATTTTGCTTATTTTTTCATAGTTCCACACAACTTCTTCCTGTTTTTTCGAATGATCTGTGTTCAGTTTTTCAAGGCCTATCCACTGTGCCAACTTATGACTAAATCTGAGGGGGGTGCGATGGGGAGCTTCCCTTGGAAGTAAGGAGCCAGTGCTGCAGAGTACTCTTCGTAAAACGGGATTGGGACTGCATCTGGATATGGTGACTCATTTGTTTTCATTTGTATGTGAATGATTTCTAAAACGCGTTATTTAAGACTTTGCTTTCCTTTTACTTTCTTCTGTTGCCCCTCGAGGTTGGTCTTCGAGTGACTGAATAGAAGCCTTCGAACTCGCTTAGCCATTTTACGTATAATCTAAATTTTCACAGGTTCTTTTCCTAAGGCATGACGGTGAAAGATGTTTTATGATTCGCGCATTCATCTTCTTATTGACACACGGATTTCTACTAACCTTTGCCTGTCGTCATTTGCGAGATGTCTTTTGAACCATGAGTGCAGCAATCTCCTGTTTCCTAAGCATTTTCCGAATTTGATGATTAAACCATGGATAACCTTTGCCAGTCTTAATCCACGTACTTGGCCCATTCATCCCCAGAGCATGACTAACAATCAGATTAAACTTTGCCTACAATTCCCTTACGTCCATTCTAGGCGGCGTTCCCGGTCAGATACAAGACACCATGTACCCTTTAAGACCTGAATTTCTGCTGGAGAATGGAAAATTTTTTTTTATGAAGTAAATCTCTGAGGTGATTTTACATGCAAGTTTTGTACAAAATTATGTACCCATTTTCAAAAAATACTTCATTTTATGAAGTGATTACGAAATACTCTGTATTGTAATAAACAGCAAAATGCATTCAATAATTTCCATCCAAAAAAACGAAAAAATTCTGTTGTACAGTAGAACATAGCGAACCAACAATATCTGTCTATTCTGGTGATAACGAGCTGAACATTCACTAATGTGTACGTCAGGTTTCCATTGGGAGAAGATACTTCTGTTGCAGCTAAGACACAGTAAAATTTAAGATACACAGTTGTAGCCAGAGGGTCTGAAATCATTAACGTCCTAATCTGGTCATGTGAAACAGGCGACAAATAAATACGTAAATAAATAAACATCGTCTCCCGAATTTCCGAGGGACTCTGCTGCGCCGTCCACATCGGCAAATACTGCAAATTAACGTGAAAAATCCGACGCACTGGCTGTCAATCACGAGACGTTTTCCACCGTGCGAGCGGGTAATCATTCAGCCGACGTCTGCAGCATCCCACGCCGCTAAACCATAATGGGAAACGAAAAGTGAAATGAGATCCGCGGAATCGAAAAACATAGGGGGAATGTTTGCAGAAGATTTGGACATCGATCGGTGGAGCAATTTCGCGCGACAGGCGCACGAAGTGGCGCCGTATATTGTGGCCTGGAAAGGGCGCCGCGCCGGGGCTTTCCCCACCCTCTGTTTGCCCCGACAGGGTTGCCAACAGGCGCCTCCAGCACCCCCAAAGGAATTTCATCTGGAGTCGTCTTGTGGCCACCGAGGAGAAATGAATTCCAGGCCGCGTTCAACGCCCCGACGCAGCCGTAAAAGGCCATTTCACATTCCTATTACGGATCCTGAGGGACTTTCAGGATACAACTTATTTAAAACGAAATCACATTTAAATTCAGCCTTTGCCCATGCGGTTCTATCACTGGCCCGCTAATGTTCTTCCTTAATGTTAACGATATGCCATTTTTATTTCGATAAGGAGCCAAAATCGGTCCTGTTTGCGAATGATACAGGCACTGTTGTGAAGCTGAGATAGGAAGCACAGACGGATAAAACAGTAGTTTTTTAATTGATCGCTTTTGCAGAAATGGATCAACTTTAAAATTTGAACAAACAACTCATAGAGGTTTGAACTGTCAAAAGATCCACGTTATATTAACCTAGTACGCCAACAATAAGTAATACATCTACATCCACGTCCAAATCTACATGGATACTCTGCAAATCACATTTAAATGCCTGGCAAAGAGTTCATCGAACCATCTCCACAATTCTCTATTATTCCAATATCGCATAGCGCGCGGAAAGAACGAACACTCATATCTTTCCGTACAAGCTCTAATTTCCCTTATTTTATCGTGGTGATCGTTTCCCCCTATGTAGGTTGGTGTCAACAAAATATTGTCGCATTCGAAGGAGAAAGTTGGTAATTTGAATTTCCCGAGAAGATTCCGTCGCCTTTCCTTTAATGATGCGCAGCCCGAATCCTGTATGATTTTTCGCGATAATACAAAACGTGCTGCCCTTCTTTGAACTTTTTCGGTGTACTCCGTCAGTACTACCTGGTAAGCATACCGCACCGCGCAGCAGTAATCTAAAAGAGGACGGACAAGCGTACAGTAGGCAGTCTCCTTAGTATATCTGTTACATTTTCTAAATGTCCAGCCAATAAAATGCACTCTTTGGTTAGCCTTCCTCACAACATTTTCGATGTGTTCCTTCCAATTTAAGTTGTTCGTAATTGTAATACCCAGATATTTAGTCGAATTTACGGTTTTTAGATTAGACTGACTTACCGTGTAACCGAAGTTAACGAATTCCTTTTAGCATTCATGTGGATGACCTCACACTTTTCGTTATTTAAGGTGAACTGCCACTTTTCGCACCATTTCGATATTTCTTGTAAATCATTTTGCAGTTTGCCTTGATCTTCTGAAGACTTTATTATTCAATAAACGACACCGTCATATGAAAACAACCGAAGACGGCTGCTCAGTTTGTCTCCCAAATCGTTTATATTGATAAGGAACAGCAAACAGCCTATAACGACTTTCCGCCAGTTACTACAAACTGTGGCCTCTCCGACAGGAAATCACAAATCCAGTCACATAACTGAGACGATATTCCATAAGCACGCAATTTCACTACAAGCCGCTTCTGTGGTACAGTGTGAAAAGCCTTGCGGAAATTCAGAAATATGGTATCTATCTGAAATCCCTTTTCATATGAATAAAGAGCTAGTTGTGTTTCACAGCAACGATGTTTTCTAAACCCATGTTGACTGTGTGTCAATAGACAGTTTTCAAAAATGGTTCAAATGGCTCTGAGCACTATGGGACTTAACGTCTAACGTCATCAGTCTCCTAGAAGTTAGAACTACTTAAACCTAACTAACCTAAGGACATCACACACATCCATACCCGAGGCAGGATTCGAACCTGCGACCCTAGCGGTCGTGCGGTTCCAGACTGTAGCACCTAGAACCGCTCAGCCACCACGACCGGCATAGACAGTTTTCTTCAAGGTAATTCATAATTTTTTAACACGAAATGGGTTCCAAAAAAGAAATGTATACAGTTATAAATTCTTATATGTGTGAATTGATGGGAACTGGAACTGGGAAAAGCATACAGTAAAAATCTAAAACTTCTGGGTTCGGCTACTTTTTCTTAAGAACAATTTCCAGCTTTGCGGATATAGAAGTAAATAATTTACAATATTTTGCATCTTTTCATTCATTGACGCCTTGTGGAATGATATTCTAGACTAACTCCGACTCAGGCAAAAAGTATTAATTGGTAAAAAGATTCTAACGCCAAGATCATATAAATATATCTTTATTGACAACAAGCTGTTTCGATAGACTTTGCTGTCGTCTTCAGGTCTCCAAAAATTTTTATTACGAAAAGTGTTCATTTTGTGCTGAAACCTCACACCAAGGTAGGTTAATGGATAAAATGTAGCACTTCATACATAACTACTTGACCTGAGATTACAACTGAAAATGAACACGTTTTGCACAAATCTTTTGAAGACCTAAAGACAATAGTGGAGTTATCAAAACTGTTTGTTTTAAATAAAGAAATATTTATACGATCTTGGCTTTAGAACGTTTTTACTAAGTAAAACAGGTCGCTCCTTCTGCTTTCTCAACAAGAGCAAAATCCAGTCAAATATTCATTGCACAAAAGAAAGTAATTAGAAATATAACATCTCATCAAAAGTATTCGGAGATCCCTATGTAATGGGGAATTGACAACTAGATGTCACAAGAAGCGGACCCGTCGGTATAGACGGAAGCGGAGAATACTTTGTTGTCACCAGAGAAACAGGAACTTCACAATGGGTCGGTCAGCAGAGCTCAGTGACTCAGAATGTAGAGTTGCCTTTGGAGGTCGCTTAGGTAACAAATCCATCAGGCACATTTCTTTTCTCTAAAGGTGAACAGCCCGCATCTTGTGGTCGTGCGATAGCGTTCTCGCTTCCCACGCCCGGGTTCCCGGATTCGATTCCCGGCGGGGTCAGGGATTTTCCCTGCCTCGTGATGGCTGGGTGTTGTGTGATGTCCTTAGGTTAGTTAGGTTTAAGTAGTTCTAAGTTCTAGAGGACTGATGACCACAGATGTTAAGTCCCATAGTGCTCAGAACCATTTGAACCAAAGGTGAACATGTCGACTGTTTGTGGTTATAGTGTAGTCCTATTATTGTGCTTAAGGAAACGTTAAAGGCGGAAGGATATAAACATATTTCTCAGCACTGTGTACTATGTACAATAGGGATACTTTTCGGAGACAATGATTGTTTGTATTAGGATGACAATGCATCTAGTCACAAAGCAGCTTCCGTGAGGCAATCGTTTGTGGCCAGTAACACCCCTGAAATGAACCTACGTGTCCAGATTCGCAAGCTGAACCCATCGTAACACCTTAGGGTGAGTCAGAACAATGATCGTTAACCTTTTTTGATCAAGAGCCAATACTGACATTCTAGGGTGGCACCTCAGGTCACACATGTAACGATTTTATTATTAATTGGTAACCTACATAAATCAGCCTTTTATGAGTCTCCAGTAGAATAGTTATAATACGGGCACCATTAGTTGGTCGCCAGCCCCCAAATACTGATCCTTAAAAAGTCTGAAACGTTCGGGACATTTAGCGTCGACTTTACTAAGTTTCGGATTACCGACGACATTAGTGATCTAACAGTTGTGTCAATACAGCTGCATGGTGAAGTGTTTATTGTGTTTGTGAATTTCTTTGATTAATACCAGTGTTCACCACCCCATTGGTATGGCAGGAGCTATTAAGGAGCGGTAGGGCTCTGCGATAATATGAATTCAGATACACTTTGAAATAAATTTATTAACAAACAATTCTTACTCAACACTTTGTCCAACCTGTTCATTTATTTTTGTTAAAGGGTATCCATTACAAAGATTACCCTATGTTAATAATATTTACACTGATCCAACATCAAGGGTAAAATACTGGTGCCACCGTAGAGCCAAATTTGAGCCCAAAGCAATTATCACATCAATTAAAAGTTTCAGCTCAAGTTCGATAACTACTTGTGATAAAACATTAAAAGGCCCAAGGCTATTTCAAAAATGCATGTAGTAACCGTTTAACACATTTATAATAACGAATTGACAGCAGTCCTAACCTAAAAAAGGTACTCAGATACACTCCTGGAAATGGAAAAAAGAACACATTGACACCGGTGTGTCAGACCCACCATACTTGCTCCGGACACTGCAAGAGGGCTGTACAAGCAATGATCACACGCACGGCACAGCGGACACACCAGGAACCGCGATGTTGGCCGTCGAATGGCGCTAGCTGCGCAGCATTTGTGCACCGCCGCCGTCAGTGTCAGCCAGTTTGCCATGGCATACGGAGCTCCATCGCAGTCTTTAACACTGGTCTCCACAGTACATCGATGTTGTCGCCAGTGGTCGGCGGAAGGTGCACGTGCCCGTCGACCTGGGACCGGACCGCAGCGACGCACGGATGCACGCCAAGACCGTAGGATCCTACGCAGTGCCGTAGGGGACCGCACCGCCACTTCCCAGCAAATTAGAGACACTGTTGCTCCTGGGGTATCGGCGAGGACCATTCGCAACCGTCTCCATGAAGCTGGGCTAGGGTCCCGCACACCGTTAGGCCGTCTTCCGCTCACGCCCCAACATCGTGCAGCCCGCCTCCAGTGGTGTCGCGACAGGCGTGAATGGAGGGACGAATGGAGACGTGTCGTCTTCAGCGATGAGAGTCGCTTCTGCCTTGGTGCCAATGATGGTCGTATGCGTGTTTGGCGCCGTGCAAATGAGCTCCACAATCAGGACTGCATACGACCGAGGCACACAGGGCCAACACCCGGCATCCTGGTGTGGGGAGCGATCTCCTACACTGGCCGTACACCTCTGGTGATTGTCGAGGGGACACTGAATAGTGCACGGTACATCCAAACCGTCATCGAATCCATTGTTCTACCATTACTAGACCGGCAAGGGAACTTGCTGTTCCAACAGGACAATGCACGTCCGCATGTATCCCGTGCCACCCAACGTGCTCTAGAAGGTGTAAGTCAACTACCCTGGCCAGCAAGATCTCCGGATCTGTCCCCCATTGAGCATGTTTGGGACTGGATGAAGCGTCGTCTCACGCGGTCTGCACGTCCAGCACGAACGCTGGTCCAACTGAGGCGCCAGGTGGAAATGGCATGGCAAGCCGTTCCACAGGACTACATCCAGCATCTCTACGATCGTCTCCATGGGAGAATAGCAGCCTGCATTGCTGCGAAAGGTGGATATACACTGTACTAGTGCCGACATTGTGCATGCTCTGTTGCCTGTGTCTATGTGCCTGTGGTTCTGTCAGTGTGATCATGTGATGTATCTGACCCCAGGAATGTGTCAATAAACTTTCCCCTTCCTGGGACAATGAATTCACGGTGTTCTTACTTCAATTTCCAGGAGTGTAATTCCTGTTCAACAAAGCACTTGAAATACACGAGTTTTGTACACGCCATTTTTTCTAGGGCCACAATTTAAAAGTGGTAACTGGTCCCACACATGCATACAAAGAATGGGCCCAACCAGGGTAAACTCAATGACAACCTTGTAATATGAACGGCTAAAACAAACAAATGACCAGTCACGAAATAGTGGTACTAATGGCGGCCTACAAGAGCAGACTCAATTACATTTTGCAAGATGAACAACTAAAACACGCGGGTGGGCAAATACTCAATAATAAGGTAACTAAAACACGCAGGTGGGCAAGTACTCAGTAATAAGGTTACTCAACCTTCACATGGAGTTACCCAGTACTCGAGTGTAAATGCAACAAGGGTGCAGCGACAGTATAGTGACGGCTGCATGGACCAACAGTTGCCTTAACAGCCGATTTCCTTCATGCAACTCCAATATTGGGCAACCGAAACGCTCTACCATGCAATAGGGGAGTTCCTTTCCAAGTCACGGCTCCCAACTAGGCCGCGATATCACTCCAGGTCCTCCGGCCGTTGTGGCCGAGTGGTTTTAGGCGCTTAAGTCCGCAACCGCGCGACCGCTACGGTCGAAGGTTCGAATCCTGCCTCGGGCATGGATGTGTGTGACGTTCTTAGGCTAGTTAGGTTTAAGTAGTTCTAGGGGACTGATGACCTCAGATGTTAAGTCCTATAGTACTCAGAGCAATTTGAACCATCTCTCCAGGTCGGGCCAAGCTGTCTTCCGGCACATACGCGGGCTGCTCCCGGGCTGCTCCCACAAATGCGATTCCATCAGACAGGCACAATGTTGAAGACTTCAAAAAGAAAATAATAATTACAATCCCAAAGAAAGCAGGTGTGACAGATGTGAAAATTACCGAACTATTACTTTAATAAGTCACAGCTGCAAAATACTAACGCGAATTCTTTACAGACGAATGGAAAAACTAGTAGAAGCCGACCTCGGGGAAGATCAGTTTGGATTCCGTGAGGCAATACTGATCCTACGACTTATCTTAGAAGCTAGATTAAGGAAGGGCAAACCTACGTTTCTAGGATTTGTAGACTTAGAGAAAGCTTTTGACAATGTTGACTGGAATATTCTTTTTCAAATTCTGAAGGTGGCAGGGGTAAAATACAGGGAGCGAAAGGCTATTTACAATTTGTACAGAAACCAGATGGCAGTTATAAGAGTCGAGGGGCGTGAAAGGGAAGCAGTGGTTGGGAAGGGAGTGAGACAGGGTTGTAGGCTCTCCCCGATGTTATTCAATCTGCATATTGAGCAAGCAGTGAAGGAAACAAAAGAAAAATTCGGAGTAGGCATTAAAATCCATGGAGAAGAAAGGTTCGCTGATGACATTGTAATTCTGTCAGAGACAGCAAAGGACTTGGAAGAGCAGTATAACGGAATGGATAGTGTCTTGAAAGGAGGATATAAGATGAACATCAACAAAAGCAAAACGAGGATAATGGAATGTAGTCGAATTAAGTCGAGAGATGCTGAGGGAATTAGATTAAGAAATGAGACACATAAATCAGTAAAGGAGTTTTGCTATTTAGGAAGAAAAATAACTGATGATGGTCGAAGTAGAGAGGATATAAAATGTAGACTGGTAATGGCAAGGAAAGCATTTCTTAAGAAGAGAAATTTGTTAATATCTAGTATAGATTTAAGTGTCAGGAAGTCATTTCTGAAAGTATTTGTATGGAGTGTAGCCATGTATGGAAGTGAAACATGGACGATAAATAGTTTAGACAAGAAGAGAATAGAAGTTTTCGAAATGTGGTGCTACAGAAGAATGCTGAAGATTAGATGGGTAGATCACATAGATAATGAGGAAGTACTGAATAGGATTGGGGAGAAGAGAAGTTTGTGGCACAACTTGAGCAGAAGAAGAGATCGGTAGGTAGGACATGTTCTGAGGCATCAAGGGATCACCAATTTAGTATTGGAGGGCAGCGTGGAGGGTAAAAATCGTAGAGAGAGACCAAGATATGAATACACTAAGTAGATTCAGAAGGATGTAGGTTGCAGTAGGTACTGGGATATGAAGAAGCCTGCACAGGATAGAGTAGCGCGGAGAGCTGCATCAAACCAGTCTCAGGACTGAAGACCACAACAACAACAACAAAAACACAACAACAGAACATTGCGGTTGAGCTTGACGCACGACACACTTATATTCACACTGAGTATATCAAACCGTCACAAAAGTTTGATAAATAATTTTAATGTCAGTTTTCTTTTACTCACTAAGTTGTAGTATAATTTACTTAATTGATTTGATGTTCCTTTCTAAAAAATGGCTCCGAGCACTATGGGACTTAACATCTATGGTCATCAGGCCCCTACAAATTAGAAGTACTGAAACCTAACTAACCTAAGGGCAGCACACAACACCCAGCCAACACGAGGCCGAAAAAATCCCTGAGCCCGACGGGAACCGAACCCGGGAACCCGGACGTGGGAAGCGACAACGCTACCGCACGACCACGAGATGCGGGCGTTCCTTTACACAGAAAAGTGTCGCATTTGAAGTTGACTATCTCTGTCATGCGAATTCATGAATCTATACGATTTCAGTGCAAAAATTTAACTATAGTGGCTGATCGTACAGGTCGCGCACGTCCGATATTTGCCGGTACTAGGAGACAAACAACAAAACAAGCCTCCCTATCTGATCCTATAAGCACGCATGTATGTACCAGTGTTAATATGAGCACTTGACTATTGGCTCTAGACGTTCACGCAACGGCAGAGCGTTGCATGGTCTGATGAATCCCGGTACCTTCCTTATCGTGCGGACGGAAGGGCGCTAATCCGTTGTCTTCCAGGGGAACAGCTCTTTGATATTTATACTGCGGGATGGGCACAAGATGGCGGCGGCTCCAGTATGCTACGGCAACCTCAACGTGGGCATCAACTGGTCGAGTGTTCGTAGAAGGTACATGATGGGCAAGGAGCACCTTAAACTGGTTGCAGACTATGTAGATACCGTATGAGGATCATGTTTCTGGCGGAAGCGGCATTTTTCAAGAAGGTAATGCGCCATGTCACAAGGCCAGGAGTGTAATGGAGTGCTTCGAGGAACACTGTGGCAAGTTGCAATTGATGTGCTGGCCCTTGTCCTTCTAAGAACAACAATTGTAGTTTGTGATATATTTCTTTAGGTGATGTTACTACATTTTGTCTTAGTTAAATACGCTTACATCTCATTTTGACTGCAATAATTCCTCTCTTTTCATTCCTAAATCTAACATTATCAATTTTCGCGTTTGAAAACGGAGATACCCTAGACCTGCACTAGTTTAAAATCAATGATCCTGAAACGTCCCCTTAAAAAAATTAATGAATTACTGTGCTGATAAACCTCTTACGTTATCTGATTTTCAAACAGCTGAGCAAAACCGAACGTACTCAGACATTTATCTCTTTACTTATTCTGATCATCACTAAACTGACACACAATATATTTAGCGCAACGCAATCTGACTTTCAATAATCCCTACAAAAGAATGGCCCTGACTAACAATAACCTATACCTTTAACAAATCACTTACCTTACAAAAATCTTCGTTACTCTAACTACTGCAATACAGCGAGCGCCAATACTGCCAGCTAAATAAAAGATTCTAACTACTGAAGTCACTAGCTACTGATAGGCATAGTTAGCAAATGAAAGATTTTGATAGAGAACAAACAATGCATTTACCTTAATAGTGTTCAAAAGTCATTATATATCAGTTCATGACATCCAGTTTTACAAATTTACTGTCTCTGATGGACACACGTCCAGATCATCCACTCTCAAAACTCCATCATATCACTCCCCACACCCACCACTGCTCACCAGTGCTGGCGACTCACCTCCAACTGCGCAACGGTACGCGCTGTTCACATCCAGCTACCCAACACTACAATAGCGACTGTTCCAACAATTCTAACCAGCCACAGACTTCACACAGGACAGTCAGTGAATTTCATTTAGAACGTTACGTGGCGTTACCAACATAAAAACCTAAACCTACAAAAATTTCACTGCACCACTTATTTATCTTTTCACCTGATGATAATGTAACAGCCGAAAACCGGTTTGTGAAGTAAGTAATAAGTACCGTAAACGTTACACCAAAGTAGTGTGTGTTTTCATTCACTACGTATAAAATATTGCCCCAAGAATCGCCGCTACAGTCAAGCAATTCGTGCATCTCAGTGGCGCCGACTAGTGAACGCTCGTAGAAACTTAGAAAGTGACCTTAACATACATCGTTCAGTGAGGCATTTGTTCCTGTCAACGTAGGTGAAAAACAGAGTTGCCAGATTGTAAACGGTCAAGGAAGTGTTCGAAGCGTGCTAGATTAAAGGTTGCTTAAAGCACACCGAACATCCTGTGAAACGTTTAGGAATTGCTTTCATTGCCCTCAGTGCCGTTGGAAAGCGAGTACAAACGAGAGAGTGCCCATTGCAGAGAGAGCATTTGACTGGCGTGATTACAGCTGCTGTCTCGCGGTAGCGTTCTCGATTCCCGAACACGGGGTCCCGGGTTCGATTCACAACGGGGTCAGGGATTTTCACCTGCCTCAAGATGGCTGGATGTTGTTGTGTCGCCTTCGTCATCATCATCATTCATCCCCATAACGGTCGGCGGAAGGCAGTGGCAAACCACCTCCGCTAGGACGTTGCCTAGTACAGCGGTGCGGGACTCCCGGATCGTCCCCTACGCTCTGTGAAGGAGTATGTGACTTACAGCTGGTGGGCTGTCGACTGGATTGGTTTGGTTCCACCAGAGCCTGGAGCAGACTCTGCCCAGAGCGACGTCACGCAGCTGCTGCGTGCGGCCTGGTCGGGCGCCGGCTTCCTGTGCACAGCGAGTGATGGCCACGCGATAGACAGCCACGGGCGGTCCCAGCGGACGTGGAACACCGACCCCTCCGTTGCGCCGCGGTGTCGCCTCGCGGCTGCAGTTTGTGAACGCGTCATCAACCGCTTCCTGCCATGCGGGTGCAGCCGCCGTTTGTTCCCCTACAGGAGCTCCTCTCCCAGAGTCAGCATGCGGCTGCGTGCGTCGAAATTACTATCGCCAGTAGACCCGCATGACAACCCTGCTCCGTCGCCTCGCAAACAAAATTCGTGCAACGGCTTTAAGTGACACTGGTGTCTGCTCAATAGGCCGGAAGTAACTTTCACATCGTGTGTCACTGTTACACTACTGGCCATTAAAATTGCTGCACCACGAAGATGACATGCTACAGACGCGAAATTTAACCGACAGGAAGAGGATGCTGTGATATGCAAATGATTAGCTTTTCAGAGCATTCACACAAGGTTGGCGCCGGTGGCGACACCTACAACGTGCTCACATGAGGAACGTTTCCAATCGGTTTCTCATACACAAACAGCAGTTGCCTGAGGAAACGTTGTTGTGGTGCCTCGTGTAAGGACGAGAAATGCGTTCCATCACGTTTCCGACTTTGATAAAGGTCGGATTGCAGCCTATCGCGATTACGGTTTATCGTATCGCGACATTGCTGCTCGCGCTGGTCGAGATCAAATGACTGTTAGCGGAATATGGAATCGGTGTGTTCAGGAGGGTAATACGGAACGCCGTACTGGATCTCAACGGCCTCGTATCACTAGCAGTCGAGATGACACGCATCTTATCCGCATGGCTGTAACGCATCGTGCAGCCACGTCTCGATCCCTGAGTCAACAGATGGGGACGTCTGCAAGACAACAACCATCTGCTCGAACAGTTCGACGACGTTTGCAGCAGAATGGACTATCAGCTCGGAGACCATGGCTGCAGTTACCATTGACGCTGCATCAAAGACAGGAGCGCCTGCGATGGTGTACTCAACGACGAACCTGGGTGCACGAATGACAAAACGTGAATCCAGGTTCTGTTTGCAGTATCATGATTGTGGCATCCGTGTTGGGCGACATCGAGGTGAACGAACAGTGGAAGCGTGTATTCGTCATTGCCATACTGGCATATCACCCGGCGTGATGGTATGGGATTCCACTGGTTACACGTCTCGGTCACCTCTTGTTCGCATTGACGGCACTTTAAACAGTGTTACGACCTGTGGCTCTACCCTTCATTCGATTCGTGCGAAACCCTACATTTCAGCAGAATAATGCACGACTGCATGTTGGAGGTCCTGTACAGGCCTTTCTGGATACAGAAAATGTTCCACTACTGCACTGGCCATCACATTCTCCAGATCTCTAACCAATTGAGAACGTCTGGTCAATGGTGGCCGAGCAACTGGCTGGTTACAATACGCCAGTCACTACTCTTGATGAACTGCGGTAACGTGTTCAAGCTGCATGGGCAGCTGTACCTGAACACGCCATCCAAGCTCTGTTTGACTCAATGCCCAGGCGTATCAAGGTCGTTATTACGGCTAGAGGTGATTGTTCTGGGTACTGTTTTCTCAGGATCTATGCACCCAAATTGCGGGAAAATTTAAGCACATGTCAGTTCTAATATGATATATTTGTCCAAAGAATACCCGTTTATCATCTGCATTTCATCTTGGTATAGCAATTTTAATGACCAGTAGTGTAAGTAATGCATTCACAGAAAAAATGTTACAGCGTTGTTCAGAAAGTAGCAGAATGAAATAGGCAATAGGACGAATATAACTAACACATTTATTGAAAGATGTTACTTATACTGCAGACCCCGCGATTTGTTATGGTCTGGACAAAGTTTCTTAATGCAGTGTGTGGTTATCATGCATGGCATTTCATACTCTACAATGTGCTCCCATGTTGACCACAATGTCTGTAAGGAGTTATTGTGGAGAGGCGTTCCATTCCTCCACTAGCGCGGTTCACAACAGCTGAAGGATGGTCGGTGAATGCGAATGTGCTGCAAAACATCTCACCAGCACATCCCACACATGCTCGATGCGATTTAAGTCGGGGGGAACAGGTAGGCTAATCCATTTGCGGAATAGGCTCTCATTCCAAGAGGTCCTCCACCTGCGACGTTCGATGTGGTAGCGCATTTTCATCCATGAAAATGGAATTAGAACGGAATGCACCACATACAAGACATATTTGGGAAAGCAGTACACCGACACAATAACTTTGAGGTGTGGGGCACTGTGTGCATAGATCTGGAGCTCAGTACATCTACCAAAATTTAAAAGTGCTTTGGACGACTAATGATCAAATAAGACAAAAGGGACGAAAAAACATTCCACCAGAATTTCTAAAATCTTTGGGGACCGGGCAACAAAACGACTGTTAACGTTAGTGTGTAGAATGTATGAGTCTGGCGATATAAGATCGGACTTTAGGAAAAATATCGTCCACACAATTCCGAAGACTGCAAGAGCTGACATATACGAAAATTTCTCACCATCAGCTTCACAGTTCATGTGCAAGATACCTCGTGTGGGAGGGACAAACAAATGTGAATTTTATTTAAGTTCTATAAATGAAATGCAAGGAGTGCTGTTCTACATATAAGTGGCTTATTCAGTGAAACTGCATTAAATTGCACATGCAATAATTATTGAAATTTTATCAAATTCATTTAAAAATTACTCACAAATTCTTCAAATAATGATAAACAAAAATATTTGGGTCCCCAGTTACTGTAGAAAGTATAAAAAACTATAACAAATGGAATTAAATTGGCACCAAGAGTTCACAGCAAGTGAATTATATAAGGTGCCTACCCCGATATTTGCCTTTTAACATGAGCATTGTATGACTTCATTCTAATTTAACATTTAAATAAATTACACGAGATGGGTTGACCTGGTGTAATAAATGAGGAAGGAAATAAAAAAAAACAGCTGAACATATGACTCTCTTAACGGGCAAACGGTGAGTACTGTGCCTTGCGTCTTTATGAGCATCTAACACATTCCAAAGAAATTGAAGAAAGCGAAAGAAGAATGCGCAGCTAGGAAAGCGGACGTTTTCTGTATTCCCATGTTCATAGCGTGGTCGGCGTGGCGGTGGAATCGGGTGATTGCGTGCGGCTGCATCAAGACTCTACCGGCGACGTAGTTGATATCGTCTAACATGCCCTACACTGAAAATAGTGACCGAAACCTGCTACTGGAAGTTATCATTACTGGATGACGTTATGCGTCCATCTGCAAGTGCAAACCTACGGAAAACTGCTTAAACAAATCTCAAATCTGTTGTAACAGTACTACCGTCATCGGACATGTAGTAAATCAAAATGTGATCCTGAGTTAAGGTCTTCATAACGCGCACAGTGAGTGAAGCTCGCCTACTTGGATCTAACAACTTTGCTCTGTACGTTGTTTGCGACGAATGCAAAGTACATTGTCTCATGACAAGCGATAAGAGAATCCTTGCAAATTATCGGAAGCAGTCAAGAGTAAACTCCTACCTCCTCAGAAGCAATATTCGGAACGCCCAATACTAGTACGCTCCTTGCACCTGGAGAGAGAGAGAGAGAGAGAGAGAGCCGCTCCCCTCCAGCGTCTTGTCTCCGCCCTGCCGCAAATTACGTAGCTCGTGCTATTTTTCAAATCGAACATTAGATTCTTGCCAATGAAGAGGTCCCTTTCAAAATTTCCTCCCTCGTTGCCGTCGCATTCCGCGGCGAAAAGAGAGTGATACTCTGTGTGAGACAGAGTATACAAATAAACCAAGACTTCTTCCTTTGATTACTGCCGCTACGTTCCCAGGTGTTCTGCTCGCGGGAAACGAGCAAAATTCCCCGGGCCACGTGAGATTCTTGGGCACTCGAGTCGTGCTGTTGCTATTCAACTTGCCGCTCTGTCCGCGTTACCTAAAATCATGACAAAGCTGTTTTTCGTTTTAATTTTGTAGTTTCGGCTGCCTCGGGCAGCGTCTTCGCCTGTCGCTAATCCTCTGGGGGCCTGCCCTCGGTGAAGCGAGCCGACATAGGCGCGCGACCGCCGCTCTCACACGGGCACACTATTTGTGTCCACTGGGTCGCCGGGCTTCACAGCTATGAACGCATCAGAAGAATTCCTTCATGCACAGTATGTACCAAGTTTGCAAAGAGAAAAATCATAGCCCTTTACCAAAGCTTAATGACACAATAATTCACCTTCATCACACTTCATATGTTGCAATAAACTAACGACGGATTTTAAAAGCAATTATCTCCTTTAATTATAAACATGAAAATCTTTGACGCATTTCACATGCATGCAAGTTGCTGACAAGAACAATATACAGAAGAATGGAAAAGAAAATTGAGGATGTGTTGGATGGCGATCAGTCTGGCTTTAGGAAAGACAAAGGCAGCAGAGGTCCTGGAAAAAAATTTCGACAATGTAAAACGATGCCAGATGTTCAAAATTCTGAATAAATGGGGCTAAACTATAGGGAAAGACGGGTAATATACAACATGTAGGGGATAGTAAGAGTGCAAGACCAAGAAGGAAATGCTCGGATTAAAGAGAGTGTAGTTTTTCGCCCCCATAGATAGATGCAGCAACGATAGAAATTAAAGAAAGGTTCAAAGTGGAATTAAAATTCAAGGTGAAAGGATATCAATGATAAGATTTGCCTGTGACATTGCTAGGTGCTTCTTCTTTTCAGCTATGTAAGGTGTCAGGCAAATCCAACACCTTACATGAAAACCCTGACGTGATAAGCAAATCCAGTACTATGTCACATAGCTCCGAATAAATAGTGACATTAAATTAACCAAAGTAATATGAGTAACATGTGAGCAAATGGAATACCACAGACTAACACAAGAATGCCTAAATGCATGTCGTACCTTCCCACCTTGAGGCAGACGCAGTTCCGAGGGGAGAAACGAGGACAGAAGCCGAGAGCAGAACCGAGGGGAGGGGCTGGGCACCCACGCCACGAGCCTACCTGTACAACTATACAACCCGCACGTTTTAGCGTCAGGCTTTTCCGCGTCTCAGGTATGTCAAGGACAACCCCCAGCCCATGTTAAAAGCTAGAGCCCTCCAGAAAAGCAGTATAGATCTTACGATAACACAAAATGGGCCACTACCACCCGCAAGTTTTAGCGTGAGACTTTTTCGCGTGTCTGTTACATTAGGATCACTCCCCAGCCCATGTTAAAAGATAGAGCCCTCCAGAAGAGCAGTATAGATCTCACGATAACGCTAAAAGGACCACACTATCTGCAGGTTTTAGCGTGAGACTTTTTAGCGTCTCTGTTACGTTGCAAACTTTAAAAACATTGCCCCACTACGAATAGACAGAATTTTTGTAGACGGAGCGTAAGGTTAACATTGAGACCCTGATTGGTCAGATGAAAACACAGCCAGATAGCTTTTTTAAACTAACTTCGGTAAATTGTAGTAAGGAGAAGTTAGGGAGTTGGTTCCGAGACGGCGAGCTGGACGGCTGGTGCGCCGGCCGCTGTCGCCCTGACGCTACCTAAACACCGACAAGGTAATGAACGCACGCGATGCCGCATTTTTGATCGCATAAGGCTTCACTCAGAACTACAGAAGACTCATCTGTTACACCCCCTTTTTTTAGTAATACTAGTGTCGATCGTTAATTAAAACTCATGGTGTTCACATTTGCCACTTGAAATAAAGATCTGAAACGCGATGATTTTTCTATTTTATAGTTATTGAGAAGCCACATCAGCCACTGTAATTTGCGACAGGTTAAATAAGTAATTAAAGATAATTGAGGGTCACTGTAGACCATTTTTATAGTTTTCTCTTTTGTGAAACTTAAATTAAACTTAGATTATAGATGTGATATGGCATAGGTCATCCTTCGATCGATTGTAGAACTTGGAAATCCATTCAGGGAATATTCGTTCACATTTTTGTTGAACGCAGTTGGTTTTTACCATCCTGTATTAAAATATTTCCTTTTATTAATAGTGCAATTATAAACGATGTTTTGTTATTAGAATAAATTTCCAATGGTAAACTTAACTGCTTTTTCGACGTTATTTTACCAGCTAACTAAATAGGAAAGCCTTGAACCCTTTCCACTATATTTAGTTAGAATTAAGATTCTTTTACAGGGAGTGCAGTGGAGCTGACGCTGAGATCATTTAGTATTTGGTTATATCATCGCTAGTCTCACTGAACTCTTCTGAATTCTACATGTCATGTGTGGTCTGGCGTCTCCTTACGAGCAACAGGTCCCAGGTTCAAACTAGTTAATTCCCTAAAAAACACGCTCAGAGCGTCGTTGCGCGAAAGTGGTAGGGAGACACGATATAGTACAATCAGTCACCACCATGAATGTTTAGAGCTATCACAGGCCCTGTAGATCACGCGCTGCATCAACGATCTGCTTCCATCTGTTTCTATCTCTCGCTGTCTCTCCCCACTTTGCGGGAATTGCGAATGCTGCGATTTCTTCTCTACGTCATCTTTCCACCGCATACGAGGTCGGCCCAGTGGTCTTGTCGCTTGGAGAGTGTTCTCAATCGCTTTCTTAGGAATACTGTTGGTTTCCATTCGGGCCACATGCCCAGCCAATTGCGGTCTCCTACTTTTTAATTTCTGAACGATTGTGGGCTGCTTCATTAACTGACAAATTTCAGTGTCCTCTCGAACTATCCATTTGCCATTATACAACACAGGTCCCCAGATTTTTCTCACCACTTTTCTTTCGAAAACATTCAGTGTTTCTCTTTCTTTCTTGGTAAGCGTACAGCTTTCCAGACAATATAGAACTACTGGGCAATTGATGGTGTTATACATCTTCATCTGAGTGCCGACTGACAAAGTTTTACCTTTGAGTGGGCTGCGTACAGACATCTTGATCCTGAGGCTATTCTCTTCTGTCCAGAGTTACGACATTTTTACTGATGAAACGTGATCCAGGGTATTTACACTGATGAAGTTTTCTGAATGTAGAATGGTGGTCAGTTTCAAAGTGAGGCTTTGGGTTTATGACTCGACCTATTTCCATACATTCTATTTTTTCTTGTTTTATCAAAAGTCCCACTTTGCTGGCGCTGTGCCTGAGAGATCTTTAAATGTCCTTCAGCTCTTGTTCTGTTTCACTGGGTAAGGCTACATCATCGGCGTATGGCAGGAGTTTTACTTCCCTGTCTTCGAATCGGAGACCATTGTATAACTGTAAATTACTCTCTAGAATCACTTTCTCTGATCCAAGGTTGAACTGAAAACATAAATGTGCATCTCCCTGTCGTAAGCCTGTTTCGATTGGGAAGTTGCAGGACATGGATCCTCTGAACTTCACTGAACTGCCTTTGAGCCACCCATTCAAAGTTGTATGATCCTGAAACGTCCCCTTTGTAAAATTTATACAAGACTGGTCTATGTGAAACATCCTCTTTGAACAATTATACACGACTGTGCTTAAACTGACACACAATAGTTTTAAGCGCAACGCAATCTGACTTTCAAAAATCCCTACGAAAGAATGGCCCTGACTAACATTAACCTATACCTTTCACAAATCACTTACCTCGCAAAAATCTTCGTTACTCGAACTACTGCAATACAGCGAGCACCGCTACTGCCAGCTAAATAAAAGATTCTAACTACGGAAGGCACTAACTACTGATAGGTATAGTTAGCAAATGAAGATTTTAATAGAGAACAAACAGTGTATTTACCTTAATAGTCAAAATATATATGATAGTTCATGACATCCAGTCTTACAAATTACAAACCTCCGCCATCTCTCTCCCCACGTCCATCACTGCTGGCGGCTCACCTCCAACTGCGCAACGCTACGCGCTGTTAGCATCCAGCTGCAGCTGCCCAACACTACAATGACAGACAACAATGCAAACTAAACACAGACTGCGCACGGCACAGCCACTGATTTTTATACAGAGCGCTATGTGGCGGCGGCGTTACCAATAAAAAAACCTAAACAGCTTACTTACATAGCCCCCATGCTCCCCACAAAAAAAATTACAAATTGTTTTGGGCAGTGGCCAGTACAGATTTGAAAATTTTTTTCATAATTACAATGACAAAGAAATGAAATGCAAACACTTATCGATACAGTGTTGGTCAAAAGCTAAAATTTTCTCACAGTCCATAAAGACAGTCCTAATCATTCATCAAAGTAAAATTGCAGTGTTTTTCTCAAAGTCTGAGTAGTAAAAGAAAATGCACACGGAAGTAGCGGATTTCCATGCAGTCTTGAAGAAGTAGTGTTGTCCCTCCAACGGTAAGACAGTGCTGACTCTTGACATGCAGACAGGTAATGGGCCACAACAGAGCAAACCCACAGCAGGGTCAGTCGAAGTTTTGAAGAATATTGGTACGTAGGTCATCTCAGAGCAGACCCACTGCAGTCCTGGTAGAGATTACGGTATTGGTGGGCCACCAGAGATGCAGACCGACTGTAGACCTTGTAGAAATAATGGTATTGGTGGGTCATCAAAGGTGTAGACCCACTGTAGTCCTTGTAGAGATGGCCAGCAGCCATCTGTTTGACTGCGCAGGCGCACAATCACCATTGAAGAGAGTTGCGAATAATATAGCAAGTCCATAACCACCACTTGTGCACTCACAAATTTTTTTTTGAATAATGATTTTACTGGGTACCTTAAATTCTCTTAGTGTGTTGTAGAGGCTACTTCTGTGCATGGTGTCATAGGCTCGCTGGAAATCAATGAACAGACAGTGGACGTTTTTGTTAGTCCCAGTATTTCTCAAACATGTCCCATAAAGTAAACAGATCATCATTTGATCGTAATCTGTCCGGGTACTCTTGAATCATGTTTTCTGGCCAAGGCTTAATTTTGTTGAGGATGACCATTGACAGAACTTTGTATGTTATATTCAGCAAACTGATTCCTATATAATTTCCGCATTCCATTTTGTTTCCTTTGTTGCGTATGGGCAAGTTATTGCAGTTGTCCAGTCTTCAAGTAGTGTTTCAGTTTTCAAGATAATTGTGGTAAGGCTATAAATTTCTTTATGTTGTAGTGGCACCACGATTGAAGATAGGAAAGTTAGATTCAGTGCAATAGTTAGATTCGGTGCAATATTTCTGAGCTCACAAGTTACAGCCAGGTGCGGGCCTGTTGACAGTAAGTTACACTGACCAGCAGTTGCGAAGTAGAATGGAGGCCACAGGGCCGTCGAACTAGTGAAAACAGTAAACGCTGCGGTTTGCATCTCGCAAGTTACAGGCAGAAGGGGCCCACTTGCCCACCCAAGGTGTTATGAGTAAGTGACTCGGAGTGGCGCGTTAGCTAAACAGAGGCGCACAGCCGCGTATAAATAGGTGCTGGTTTTCTAACAAGCTGGATTCAAGCGTGGCAGCTCTCCTGGATGGCAGGACGTGCCACACCACCGGCTACAAGCAGCAGCAGATGGGGCGCCAGCGTTCCAGTCCACGGCGGGTCGCTGATTCCAACTTCTGAGGCCAGCAGCGGGCCACTCGACAGCTCGCTACTGCTGTAGACTTGTCCCAACACACACTGTAGGCATCCCGAGAGGAGGGCCACAGATTTGGCTGTTCTGTCGCAGGTGTTTATTGTCACCACGATCTTAACCACGGTGGTGAAGAAGCATGCAGCGGGCAGCTCTGTGGCTCCCAGCGGAGTGGCTCTGAGGCAACGGGATGAAGGCCACTGTGCCGGTTGCTGGCGCATCCTGACATGTCAAAAGTCTGCGGCTGTACACGGCTGGCACGCCACAGTACGCTGCACGCATGGGTCACTGAGGTAGCCCCTCTGCACCAAGCTGTTTTGCAAACAGTGAAGTGGCGTCCTCAGCATTGCAGAACCCTGTGACGTGGACAGAGAGGAACGCGGCACTGTAGCTGGGAATAGTAAAACACTTGAGGATCATGGCAGAGTTGAACCATGATTTACTTTCAAAGAATATTCTTAAGAATTAATTTTATTTACTAGCGATTCACCAAGAACATTAACACATTTAATCACACTATGTAAGCATGGAAATAGTTGCCAGGCAGTAACTGATGAAATCATAACCAAATTCCTTTTAACAAATGGGAATGTTATTCACTTTAATAGTGCCTAAAAGCATTTTTAAAAGAAACATTTAAAATTATAATCAGAAAGCACCCTCTAAATATCAAAGTTACAATTTATTCAGAGGCAGAAAGAAACAAGTTTTGACTGTATGACCTTTTGGGCAGAGAACCTTGCCACCCCCTTTTGACACGGCCAAAGTCACGACCACTCCTGACAACCTCTGTAACACTACACTGGTGCAAATCTGCAACACACCAGATTACTTTAAACCAAAAGTTTTAACAATTTACACAAGCACAAAAACTATGCACCCGAGTAGGAGGAATGGAAATGGTACAAAACACTAACAATTAAAATATTAACCTTGCCACCAAAGGAGCAACTTGATTTTAACTTCCAGAGAAAAGTCTTACGGCGAAAGGGTGGCAACTTTATATACTAAAATGATCGTTTAAATAAAATCCTATGAAATGCTATCTTATATAAGATTCTACAAGGTTGGCCAAACTATCGTTAAGATGCTCTACAGTACACAGATACCGCCTCTATAGGCAATAATGTCAAAGTTTCCGAAGATCAAAACATATTTCAGGTATTAGTCCGTTACACTCCAAGCAATAAATTCGTTTCCCTGCGGGGTCAGGGATCTTCTCTGCTTCGTGATGACTGGGTGTTGTGTGATGTTCTTAGGTTAGTTAGGTTTAAGTAGTTCTAAGTTCTAGGGGACTGATGACCATAGATGTTAAGTCCCATAGTGCTCAGAGACATTTTTTTTTGAATGAATTCGTTAACATACCAAATCCGACAAACATGACAGAGAAAGCTACTAACGTAAGGTAGATTGATAGGGAGATTACCGAACAACCCGAACCACATGTTGCTCTAATCAGCCCCTACTCCACAAGGGAAAAACGGACCACCCAACTGATAAACAACCACCTTGCCACGGGTGGGCAAACGGAGAAGAATGGTGGGACGACCCCAAAGCAAAACGGCTGGTGACCTCACCAAGAAAACAAGTAGAATTTAACGAGAGTAAATCAAACAGCATATCACCAATCACTTAACTTCTAATAAACTGCGATTTCTCGAGAAGACCTGGCGCAGCACCCCTAAATCGCTGTCCCGAACCGTCCGTTGCCAGCCGCTTCCACGGACGCAGGAAGGCGTGCCAATCTGCCGTCTCACGGCGTCGCAGCTCGCACCGACCAGACTGATGTCGTGGGTTGACTCCTGTTACTCTCGTGTCGACCGCGAAGTCACTACCCCTCGCTATACGCCGCGGCCCACTGGACACACATGCGCCGACGTTCAAGATGGACAAGTCATCTTGTGTCTCAGTGCGCGGCCCACCAACCGATCTATCCAACCGCCAGTGACCATTGCCTGAGCAAACTCGAGCCTAACGCGCAGATGCAGGAACTAAGCCCCGACCGAGCGACCATTCGCTGAATTCTCTTACACAGAGTCCAAATGAAGTCCACACATAGGACGAATCACACTGCTTCCCTCTTTCAACTGACGTATCGTCCCTCGTCGTACTAATTACCACTTGCGCAGTATCCGAACAAAAACAAACAATAGTGGGCTTCCATTGTAGCCCAAAAATCGGCAGAGCTGACGTCACGTCCGTTGCGTTCAGTGTGTGACAGAAGCGCGAAATTCCTTTCAGCGCCCAGCGGTCAGCCGCGCTAGGGGTTCAGAAGCATAGCTGCACGGACCAGGGTGTCTGCTCGCCGGCAGCAGAAGCTCCCAACGATACCGGAACAGCGAAAAGTATCCGTGACCAACCTTTGCATCGAGGAGCGCACTCCATTTAAAGTCCCCCTGCTATTAAATCTCACTCCCTACAACCTTTCATTTGGCACTATGAGACGTGTCACCTGCTGTAGCCAGTCGCCATGTACTAATCCCAGGATAGTAATGGAGTGCTTCTAAGACTTCAGCAGAGTTGTTTCCGTTTTATGCGCAGCTAGTGAGCCGCTCTGGCTTCCCACAGTTAGCATTAGCTACGGCTGAACGGCTTCTCTGGCGAAGGGCTAACAATAAAATTATATACACAAACCTTGCTCGTCAATCAGCCTACTGAAAATTGTATCAAATCCGAACGGTAAGTTCATGAGAGCATTCTTCACATGCTGAAATGAAACTTGGGGATGGGAGTTTAATATATCATAGTTAATCCAATTTGAAGGAAATATTTATGTTATATACACTACTGGCCATTAAAATTGCTACACCAAGAAGAAATGCAGATGATAAACGGGTATTCATTGGACAAATATATTATAGTATAACTGACATGTAAATTGCATTTTCACGCAATTTGGGTGCATAGATCCTGAGAAATCAGTGTCCAGAACAGCCACCTCTGCCCGTAATAACGGCCTTGATACGCCTGTGCATTAAGTCAAACAGAGCTCGCATAGCGTGTACAGGTACAGCTGCCCATGCAGCTTCAACACGATACCACAGTTCATCAAGAGCAGTAATTGGCGTATTGTGACGAGCCAGTTGCACGGCCACCAATGTCCAGATGTTTTCAATTGGTGAGAGATCTGGAGAATGTGCTGGGCAGGCAGCAGTCGAACATTTTCTGTATGCAGAAAGGGCTGTACATGACCTGCAACATGCGGTCGTGCATTATCCTGCTGAAATGTATGGTTTCGCAGGGATCGAGTGAAGGGTAGATCGTAACACATCTGAAATGTAACGTCCACTGTTCAAACTGCCATCAATGCGAACAAGAGGAGACCGAGACGTGTAACCAATGGCACCCCATACCATCACGCCGGGTGATACGCCAGTATTGCGATGACGAATACACGCTTCCAATGTGCGTTCACAACGATGTCGCCAAACATGGATGCGATCATCATGATGCTTTAAACTGAACCTGAATTCATCCGATAAATGACGTTTTGCCATTCGTACACCCAAGTTCGTCGTTGAGTACGCCATCGCAGGCGCTCTTTGTCTGTGATGCAGCGTCAAGGGCAACCGCAGCCATGGTCTTTGTGCTGATAATCCATGCTGCTGCAAACGTCGTCGAACTGTTCGTGCAGATGGTTGTTCTGTTGCAAACGTCCCCATCTGTTGACTCAGGGATCGAGACGTGGCTACACTATCCGTTACAGCCATGTGGATAAGATGCCTGTCATCTCGACTGCTAGTGATACAAGGCCGTTGGGATCCAGCACGGCGTTTCGTATACCCTCCTGAACCCACCGATTCCATATTCTGCTAACAGTCCTTGCATCTCGACCAACGCGAGCAGCAATGTCGCGATACGATAAATCGCAATCGCAATTGGCTACAATCTGACCTTTATCAAAGTCGGAAACGTGATAGTACGCATTTCTGCTCTTTATACGAGGAATCACAACAACGTTTCACCAGGCAACGCGATCGGTTGGAAACTTTCCTCATGTGAGCACGTTGTAAGTGTAGCCACCGGCACCAACCTTGTGTGAATGCTATGAAAAGCTTATGACTTGCTTATCACAGCATCTTCTTCCTGTCGTTTAAATTTCGCGTCTGTAGCACGTCATCTTCGTGGTGTAGTAATTTTTATTGCCTGTAGTGTACATAAAGCTTCCTCGTGAATCATGCTGTCTGGTTGTCAAAACAGCACCAAAATCCCTACAGTAAGTTCCTGAAACCAGCTCTCACACAGAAGCAGAAAAACGCAGCGTGGGGCTTTAATTTATGACATGCAGTGATATTTCAATGACCGATTCAGCTGCCTTCTTCAGGTGCTCTGAGTTGCGCTGTAATGTGAACTCGCTGCCTGGCTTCCAACCAGACACTGAACTATTTTATAGCCGAGTTCGACTAACCCTCTGATGTTCTTTTGTTTGTACTCCGTGAAACTACTTTCTCTCAGTGTTTCCCAACTTTGGTGGTTGT
This sequence comes from Schistocerca gregaria, assembly GCF_023897955.1. Classification (NCBI taxonomy): domain Eukaryota; kingdom Metazoa; phylum Arthropoda; class Insecta; order Orthoptera; family Acrididae; genus Schistocerca; species Schistocerca gregaria. The sequence continues at coordinate 127,636,766 of NC_064921.1, read as the reverse complement.
GATGGCCACCGAATTCTTAGTTAATTGATTAACAGCCATGTTTAAAACGAGAAAGTTCTGCGTACCTTTCTCCTGGCGGAACTTATCTAACTTGTTAAGGGGAGGTACCGGTGAAATTTCAACCCGGTCGCAAAAAAACAGCAAGGGCTGAAACTTTGTTTGTGCTGGCCGGTGTGGACGAGCGGTTCTAGGCGCTTCAGTCTGGAACCGCGCGACCGCTACGGTGGCAGGTTCGAATCCTGCCTCGGGGATGGATGTGTGTGATGTCCTTAGGTTAGTTAAGTTTAAGTAGTTCTAAGTTCTAGGGGACTGATGACCTCCGATGTTAAGTCCCATCGTGCTCAGAGCCATTTGAACCATTTTTTTTTTTTTTTTGAAACTTTGTTTTATATCTTGGAGTGCTGAGTGCAGTGGGTAAATCCAATTTCCTAAAAAAAAATTTTTTTTGCACTTCCGAATTTAAGGCTGTTGAAAAACTCAATTTTCAAACCCAAACGGACAGTTGTTGGTATTCACGCGACGTGTTGATGACAAAAGTATGGGCCTCAAATTTTTAGAACAGAGAAGAGTAGCATTTCTTCGTTTCGGTCATTCTAATTTTTTCAAATAAATTTTTTTAACGCTATAGACATACGAAAATTGTAAATGAATTATAGAAACTGTGTAATAACAATACACGACAAGAATTTACCGTAAAATAAAATTTGTACGCCACTATATAATGTTTGGCCCAGTGTGAAGGAAAAATAAATAAAAGACGACTTGATACGTTTAAAAATTGTATTCTTTATTTTCAGTGTATATTCCCGTCTCCGCTGCGTCGGCATGGGCAGGTAGTCGACCGAGGGTACAGCTGGCCACACGGAATAAACGTAGGTCTCTCCTGGCAACCAGGCGTCAGGCTATCATCAAATGGAGGATTCCGCGTCGCCTTAGAGATGGTGGATTCTGGGGCGCTACGGCTAGAGTGTATATATGTATGTATCGCTGTATGAATAAAGTTAAGTAAAGTAACTAAACTGTGTTCGAATGTTTATCACCTGCTCTCCCTAAGAACCTCACCCACCCCCCACCCTCACCCCCCCCCCCCCCCACCACCACCACCACCCACTCCGGACTCGAAACCCTTATAAATATTTACACTGCTGTTCACAACTCGTTCCGCCCCTAACATAAATCCGCATGTCTGGAAATTGCATAAAATGTAAATCATAATTACACTTAATTATTTACGTTGATTTCATATGCACATATACATACAGGACTATTACTTACTGCGCATATTCAGACACATTCGTACAAAATTCATGTTGCAATTAAACTTTTGTACTGTATATATTTATGTAGTGATAGAAAACTAGCTATACTTCCAGTATTTTGAAAATAGCCCAATATAAAATGCCTCTTCTCCGTGAATTTTAAACATTTTTGGCTCTAACTTACTTTTCCATGAATACCTTCCGTGATAACTGACAATGGTAGGTATGGGTTTAAGAAATATAGATTTTTTCAAAACTCAAAAATTCAAAGATGATCAAAAAAGTTTTGTTTAGTAAATTGAATTTACTCACTGAATTTGGAACGCCAAGGTGTGTTACGAAACTTATTTTCATCTCCCTGCGATTTTTTTATGACTGGGTTGAAATTTCGGCGGTACCTCTGCTTAAACAAGACACTTACGGTCCGGCCATCAGTTTATTAGGACGTCACCAGCATTCATGTCCACCAGAAGTGGGAAACGCTGGGACTCTGTGCGTTTCACGGAATTTTAGTGCGCTCTCTAAAAACAGAAGAATATCGTAGGGCTTAGTGGGTGCCGCAGTCAAACCCAGTTACAAAGAGCTGGGCGAGAACTAACAAGACTGTTGGAGTACACAACTTGCAGCACCTGAAGGAACCGATTGCGTTGTTCGTCGAAAAATAGTGCTCAGAATGGAACCAACAATCTGGATTAACTTCTTAAAGAATACTTCTAACCAATTCTGAAGAAAACATAAGATATTTTCTTTGGCGTCATGCAGAATGTGCTTTTACTTTCAAAGCATGGTGGCCAACCTCAGCGTATCTCGATTCAGCTTACTTAGTTCTACAGCTGTTGTCCCAGCAATGTAACTATGAATAACCACCAAGCCCGGATAGCTCTGCTGTCTTCTGCAGATCGAGATGGCTCAAAGGTAAGACGTTGGTCTCGTATTCTGGAGGATGGTGGTTCAAAACTCTTTCTGGCTACCCAGATGAAAGTTTGCAGTCGTTTCTCTAAATTGCTTGAAGGAACAGCTACGAAGCTTGTTTGAAAAGGGCACGGCCGACTACGTTCTCCATCCTTTCGTAATCTGAGTTTATTCTCTGTCTCTCCTGACGTCGTCGATGGAAGGTTAAACCATAATATTCTTCCCTTTCTTCCATCTGCTATCTTTATCTGTAAATGCGTCTAGATTTAGCCTACTAGTCTCGCGTCGATTCAGTTTTGTTAGCGAAAGTAACGAGAAGTAGCGAAAACGAGAACAGTGCGATACTTAACATCAGAATCGGGGATCACGGAGGAATTCTGCTATCCAGGCAACGAAATACAGAACGATGGTCAGAACAAGGAGGACTTAAAAAGATGACTGGCAAAAACGGGAGACATCTAATAGTATCAATCATAGGCCTTAATTTGAGGAAGAAACAACGCATTGTATGGTAGTGAAACAATGGTCGTGGGAAAACTGGAACAGGACAGAATCGAAGCATTTGAGTTGTGGTGCTACAGACGAATGTCTAAAATTAGGTGGAATGATAAAGAAAGTAATGAGGAAGTTCTGCGCAGAAACTGAGTGCAAAGGAATATGTGGAAATCACTGGCAAGAAGAAGGAACAGGATGATAGAACATCTGTTAAGACATCAAGGACTTCTATGATACCAGAGGGCCCCGAGGAGGGTAAGTACTGTAGAGAAAGATAGAGATTGTAATTCAGGCAGCAAATAATTGAGGACGTAGGTTGCAAGTGTTACTCTGAGACGAAGAGGTTGGCACAGGAGAGGAATTCGTGCCAAAGCAGCAAGAAGACTGATGACTCAAAAGAAAAAGCCTTACATGGAAAGCATTTTTTCGTCCTGAACCGTAATATCGTAGTTCAAGAGAAATTACCCTCTTACGTACAAAATATTAAATATAAATATATGTCCAAAGCCACAGATCGTTATCGAGGATATAATGCTTGCGATAGGATATTGACTTGTATCGACTACATCACTCGGTCTAAAACAGATCTAATCAGTTATAAATTTTAAGTTAAAAAAAAAGGCTCTGAGTACTATGGGACCTAACATCTGAGGTTATCTGTCCCCTAGAACTTACAATTACTTAAACCTAACTAACCTAAGGACATCACACATATCCAGTCCGCTATAACAGAAGTACTTAAACCTAACTAACCTAAGGACATCACACACAACCATACTCGAGACAGGATTCGAACCTGCGACCGTAGCGGTCACGCGGTTCCAAACTGAAGCGCCTAGAACCACTCGGCCACACCGGCCGGCAAATGTTAAGTTTTTGGCTCGAAATACGTTTAATGTAGATTTTCATCAGTAGCTCAAGACTATTTCGATTTTGCTATACTGGCAGCGAAGTAACTAATAATGGTCGATGTGGAGAGGACCGGCAAAAGCAAGAAAAACGTTTCTCAAAGTTTCTTAATAACGAATATCACTTTAAGTGTGAAAAAGTCTTTTCTGAAATTGTACGTTCGAATAAAGAGAAATGAAAAGAGACTCTAAATGATCGAAACAAACTACAGAACGAACACTCATGAAAATTTCACATCGCGTAACTAATGAGGCGATACTGAGTCAGATTGTGGGTAAAAGAAATTTATGGCACAACTTCACTAAAAGCAGGGATAGATTGATAGAACACATCGCAATGCATCACGGAGATGGAGAAACTGTTTTATAAATAGTAGTGGGAGACCAAGGTTTGATTGCGGTAATCAGTTTAAAATTGATGTAGATTGTAGTAGTAACACAGAGAAGAAGTAATTTTCACAGGATAGCCTTGCGGGCATCTTTGCACTGAAAACCGCAACAGTGATAACTCAAAGACGAAGTACACTGTCCAATCATATTAATGTGGCTACCTGTCACAAGCCTGAACAATCACCTTTCCCAGTGCGGACCGCTGCGAGACGTGCATGAAGAAAGTCAGTGAGGTTCTGAAAGGTACCAACTGGTATTTGGAGCCGGCTGGGGTGGCAGAGCGGTTCTAAGCGCTACAGTCTGGAACCGAAAGGTCGCTACGGTCGCAGGTTCGAATCCTGCCTCGAGCATGGCTGTGTGTGATGTCCTTAGGTTAGTTAGGTTTAAGTACTTCAGTTCTAGCGGACTGATGACCTCAGAAGTTAAGTCCCATAGTGATCACAGCCATTTTTGACTGGGATTTGGAGCCATGCCGACTCTGGTACCACGGCCAGTTGAGCGAGGTTTCTCGGGGAAGGATCCATGGCGCGAACAGTCTGTCGTGATGGTCTCACAGATTCTCTTTTGTGTTTAAATCTGGGGAGATTGGCGGACAGGGGAGTAGAGCTAACTCATCCTGGTCATTAAAATTGCTACACCACGAAGACATGCCACTGTCGCGACATTTAAGCGACAGGAAGAAGATGCTGTGATATGCAAATGAGTAGCTTTTCAGAGCATTCACACAATTTTGGCTCCGGTGGCGACACCTACAACGTGCTGACATGAGGACAGTTTCCAACCGATTTCTCATACACCAACGGCAGTTGGCCGGCGTTGCTCTCTTCAAGCTGATGTCTCCAGCTCAGAAAACAGCACGCAGGTCGTAGGTTCTGTATCTCGAGGCTGAAACTGACTTTTAGCCAGGTTCTGTTCTGAAATAATGTTTCACTTCTTTGAGATGCCACTCGCGTATTTTAATATAGCCACATGCGAAGACGACATCATCTTAATACAACACCTTCTGATACAGCACAGTACATGATCACACAATGATTACGAAAAAGTATCTTTACACTATTTGTGGCATGTGTCTGTGCCTCATGACTACCGGAGTGAATCTTTTAATACTGAATACTGGCAAACACATCCTGCCACAGACAACTTGACTGTTCATCTCGACTGCCTAATCCAGATTGACGAACAGCCCGAAACACTTCGCGAGCGACACCAGAAACGGCGTGACCCGAACGCTTCCGAAGTGCTTCTTCTATAAATTCGTCAGTCTTTTGGTTTTGATTTCAATTGTTTTTAATAATTCTAAAATGACTGATTGATATTCATCTGTTGAGAGATATTTACATTAAAAAGTGAAGTCATTCTAATGAGTAGTTTAACTAGTAGTTTAACACAGCAGCCAATCACAGACTTGTTGCGATGCCTCGTGTAAGGAGGAGAAATGAGTACCATTACGTTTCCGACTTTGATAAATGTCAGTTTGTAGCCTATCGTGATTGTGGTTTATCGTATCGCGACATTGCTGCTCGCGTTGGTCGAGATCCAATGACTGTTTGCAGAATATGGAATCTGTGTGTTCAGGAGGGTAATACGGAATGCCGTGGTTGATCCCATCGATGTCGTATCACTAGCAGTCGAGATGACAGGCATCTTATACGCATGGCTGTAACGGATAATGCAGCCACATCTCGATCCCTAAGACAACAGATGGGGACGTTTGCAAGACAACAACCATCTGCACGAACAGTTCGACGACGTTTGCAGCAGCATGGACTATCAGCTCGGAGATGATGGCTGCGGTTGCCCTTGACGCTGCATCACAGACAGGAGCGCCGGCGATGGTGTACTCAACGACGAACCTGGGTGCACGAATGGCAAGACGTATTTTTTTCGGATGAATCCAGGTTCTGCTTACAGCATCATGATGGTCGTATCCTTGTTTGGCGACATCGCGGTGAACGCACATTGAAAGCGTGAATTCGTCATCGCCATACTCGCGTATCACCCAGCGTGATGGTGTGGGGTGCCATTGTTTACACGTCTCGGTCATCTCTTGTTCACATTAACGGCACTGTGAACAGTGGCCATTACGTTTCAGATGCGTTACGACCCGTGGTTCTACCCTTCATTCGATCCCTGCGAATCCGTACATTTCAGCAGGATAATGCACGACCGCATGTTGCAGGTCCTGTACGGGCGTTTCTGCATACAGAAAACGTTCGACTACTGCCCTGACTAGCACATTCTCCAGATCTTTAACCAATTGAAAGCGTCTGGTCACTGGTGGCCGATCAACTGGCTCGTCGCAATACGCCAGTCACTACTCTTGATGAACTGTGGTATCGTGTTGAAGCTGCGTAGGCAGCCGTACCTATGCAAGACATCCAAGCTCTGTTTGGCTCAATGCCCAGGCGTATCAAGGCCGTTATTACGGCCAGAAGTGATTGCTCTGGGTACTGATTTCTCAGGATCTATGCACCCAAATAGCGTGAAAATGTAATCACATGTCAGTTCTAGTATAATATATTTGCCCAGTGAATACCCGTTTATCATTTGCATTTCTTATTGGTGTTGCAATTGTAATGCCCAGTAGTGTAGAAGCATGCAAGTTCACTGCGAATTGTGTGAAACATTACATTGTCCTATTGCCAGACGTCATCGTGGCGAGGGAAAACAGACTGCATGTACGGACCTACCTGTGCAGCGACGAGATCACCCAGCTGTGCAGCCACTAAAATTTTCCCCAGACCATAAGGTTCCCTTCTTGTTTGCACCCAGATGTTTTGCGCCGTACACGCCAATTGCCATCTGTCCATTGGAGCATAAAACGTGTTTCATCTGGAAAGGCCATCTGTCGCCGTTCAGTGAATGTCCAGTTGCGTTATAATCGTAAATTGCAGCCTTCTCCGCCAATAAACAACTGTCAGCATGAGCGCATGTATCTGCTAGGAAGGCCCTTACGGAGCAACGTTCGCTGGAAGGTAATTAAGTAGACACTGCTACTTGGTTCATCTGGGCGATCAGTTGCTCGACAATTGCACTTCTGTTTGCCCCTACACGTCTCCGCAGCCGTCGTTCACCCCAGTCATTTATGACACTTAAGGTGCCACACATGTCTCGGCCCCGATTTGAAAAGCGCCATTTTGCCCTGCACGGTATCACGACGACATGTGAACAGTTTAGGAACTTATCCGTTTTGGAAATTCTTCCATCCTTGGTCCTATAGCCAATGGTCCTTTCTCTTTTCGGCGTCAGATAAATCGCTCTGTTTTCACATTACTACAACGATTGCGCTTCTTTCCGCGTTCTCCCGAGACGCTTTGTATACCTTGCACTGCTAGCGCTGCCACCTACCGTTTGTCGGTGCTTCTTGCAGTTTGACGTCGAACATGGGCGGTGCTCACATCAATGTGACGGAATGACGAAACGTGTATTATACGAGTGTCGTTCAGTAAGTAATGTCCCACATATCTTTTTTCAAAAGGCATTGACATACGGAGACAAACTTCCTTGTTGCCTCACATTCGATTTTTGTTATGTGCGCCGCTGAAGTTTCGAACCGTTCTGGCACACGGCAGAGCCGAAGAGCAGCGTCAAAATGGCGTCTACGTACGGTTCACATTACAAGCAGAGTACTGTTATTAAATTCTTGTATGCAGAAAAAGAAACAGTAGTGAACATCCATAAACGTTTGTGTGGAGTTTATGGCGATTCTGTAGTCGGTAGGAGTACTGTTTGGCGATGGGTAAAGAATGTTATAACCTAAGGAAATGCAGAAACAGAGCCTCATCATCTGCCACGCTCGGGATATCCTGTAACAGCCAGTGCTCCAGACATGCTGAATCGTGCAGATGCCTACAGGCGCATCATAACTCGACAATTGGCTCAACAGTTGTCGGTCATCATTGCAAGTGCTTTCGCAATGATTGAGACTCTCCGATATTCAGAGAATCTGAGAACCCTGGAACACGTCGCCAAATTGGTTTGAATATCACTTTCTCATCGATCATAGTCCAGACCTGGCACCCTCGGACTTCCATCTCTTCGGACTGTGTAATATTTCTGGCTTAGTCAGCACTCATATTAGACTCCAAGAAGCTGTTCCCAGAGCAGTGGGGATGCAAGAAGTCTATAGGTGATGAATTGTGCTGTGAGGTACCTGTGACAGATGTTAGATTTGGTACCATTCCCGTGAGAAAGACCGCCTTCATAATGCTACTGCTCTGTGATTGGCTGCTGTGTTCGGAACAAGGGCGCCAAAACGTTAAAGTATAGTTATTATTATTAGTTAAACTACTCATTGGAATGACTTCACTTTTTGATATAAATATCTCTCAACAGCTGACAATCAATCAGTCATTTTAGAATTATTAACAACAATTTAAATCAAAAACAAAAAACTGACGAAATAGCAGACGAAGCACTTCGGAAGCGTTCGGGTCACGCCTTTTCTGATATCGCGCGCGAAATGTTTCGAGCTGAAACTTCCTGGCAGATTAAAACTGTGTGCCCAACCGAGACTCAAACTCGGGACCTTTGCCTTTCGCGGGCAAGTGCTCTACCAACTGAGCTACCGAAGCACGACTCACGCCCGGTACTCACAGCTTTACATCTGCCAGTATCTCGTCTCCTACCTTCCAAACTTTACAGAAGCTCTCCTGCGAACCTTGCAGAACTAGCACTCCTGAAAGAAAGGATATAGCGGAGACATGGCTTAGCCACAGCCTGGGGGATGTTTCCAGAATGAGATTTTCACTCTGCAGCGGAGTGTGCGCTGATATGAAACTTCCTGGCAGATTAAAACTGTGTGCCCGACCGAGACTCGAACTGGGGACCTTTGCCTTTCGCGGTCAATGGAATTTCGCCTGATTCGCATACAACCCACATATCGCAGCTGTCTAGCAGGTCCTCTAATCGCCTCTTGGTACAGTCGTTTGACCATTGAAAATGGTTCCAACAAGTCACCACTAGAAAACACTACACTGTATCGCAATAACTCTAGATGTAAAGTAATACTACGATACTACAAATATCAGGGAACACCTTATCACTGGTAAGACTGTCCTTAAGGGTTGTAAGCTCACATTTATTACAATAAATGACATACCTGTAATGTTATCACTCTCATTATTACAACAGATAGATGACATTAAAAATTTAAGTTATTCACGAGCAGCTAGTTGAGAATATGTATGAACTTCAAATTCTAACGTTTTTGTAGGTGGAGCTTAAAGTTAACATTAAGACCCTGACTGGTCAAATGAAAACAGCCAGAGAGGTTTTTTTTTTTTTAACGAACTTCGCTAAATTGTAGTAACGAGAAGTTAGGAGAGAGTTGCTTCGGCGATGGCGACAAGGTAATGAACGCACGCGATGCCGCATTTTGAGCGCATAAGGCTTCACTCAGAATTGCAGAAGTCTCATCTGTTACATCCCCATTTTACGTAATACTAGTGTCGATCGTCAACTGAAGCTCATGGTATTCACATTTGCTGCGTAAGTAAAAATCTGAAACGCGATGATTTTTCTGTTATATAATTATTGAGAAGCCACATCAGCCACTGTAATTTACGACAAGTTAGATAAGTAATTAAAGATAATTAAGGTTCACTGTAGACCATTTTGATAGTTTTCTCTTTTATGAAACTTAACTTAAATCTAGATTATAGATGTGATATGGCATAGGTCATCCTTCGATCCATTGTAGAACTTGGAAACCCATTCAGGGAATATTCGTTTACATTTTTTGTTGAACGCAGTTGGTTTTTATCATCCCGTATTAAAACATTTCCTTTTATCAATAGAGCAATTTATAAACAATGTTTTGTGAGTAGAATAAAATTTCCAGTGGTAAACTTAACTGTTTTTTCGACGTTATTTTACCAGCTAACTAAAAACAGGAAAGCCTTGAACCCCTTCCACTAAATTTTGTTGGTATTAAGATTCTTTTACAGGGAGTGCAGTGGAGCTGACACTGAAATCATTAAGTATTTGGTTATATCATCGCTAGTCTCACTGAACTATTCTGAACTCTACATGTCATGTGTGGTCTGGCGTCTCCTTACCAGCAACAGGTCCCAGGTTCAAACTAGTCAATTCCCTAAAAAACACGCTCAGAGCGTCGTTGCGTGAAAATGGTAGGGAGACACGACATAGAACAACAGACACCATGCCGAATGTTAGATAATGGCGACCCTGCGAGGATGGTATAAAGTACCATGATTGAAGGGCGACCACATGCCTAACTAGGTCAGAAAAATAACCTGTTGAAAAATTTTCGTAGTAAAATTTGTTTCCCTAAAGTTATAAATAGTCGAAAACAGTAGCTGCAGTGATAGAAAGTATTCAATAGAACGTGAGACATTCTAGCAGAGACAATAGCATAAGTAAGTTGTGAATTTTAGTATTGTTAGACATAAACAGGTGGCGGATACATTATTGACAAGTTCGTTCTGATCCAACAAGTAAGTGAATGGATTGTCGTGTGTGCAAAAAGTTTATGAAACACGTGAGATCGCATGAGCGCATGTTGACGCGAAGTAGGGCGCGTGAATTGCTTTTAAAACAGAAAATAAGGGATTCGGATAGATTAGTAATGGCAGATCGAGACGTTGACCAAATCGAGGAAGAGACCCAACATGAAGATGGACACAGAATAGAGGACAGTACAACAGACGTTGCTGTATCGTGAGAAATAGGACAGATAACGCACCATAACGAGGATAATGTACGCCAAGGCACAGAAAACCTTGGTTAGCATACGACAGAGGAGCAGGAAAGTAGAGAGACAGCCGATGAGGATTCTAACTTGCGTCTTGAATACGTAGAACCCCATATGGATAATAATTTCGATTTTTAATGTATTTTCATTCGTTGCCAAAACCAATTTGACGTTTTTGACTCCCAGTGTGACACAAAACTATTTGCGATGTCACTGTAAGTTCAACAAGATGTTATTCCGACCTGCTGGTGGAGAAAAATTCGGTAGCTGACGTCTCTTTGCGTGTAGTCAACAACGATATGTGTGGGGCTCTATTCCCAGTCAGCACTGAACTCTTCTTCATATTATTTCTAGTTCAAACATGCTCACATGTCGCTGCTGGTGCAACAAACCCATATTTAATGTTATTCTCTAGAATATAACAGCGATAGGTGCCGAGTTGGAGTCCTGGGAAGGAAAAAATTAATGTTTCGTCTCGTCATTTCAGTTAAAACATCTAGCTACTGCCCAGAAAATGCGATATGTCACAGTTGATTGTGATTCGATATCTATCCGATTAGATTCTGGGTTCGAATCCCTGTCCAACACAAAGCTTTACCTCAAGGCATTTCAAATAAGTTACTTGTTAAGATGCACTATTTAACATCTCTCGTAGTTCGTTAACAGGGACAATAGAAGCTGGGTAGGAGTTCGGGCCCGTTAAAAATGTTTGCATTATGTAATTTAAAGTTGGTATTTGCTAATTGATACTGTCTAAAATCGAGGTATATCACTCTCTGTATGCCTAATAAGGAATGACTGTTAGTTTGCGTCAGTCACGAAATCTTTGCTTAGTCTGCATGACATGGGTTTGAATCCATATGCAGAATGAGACGGTTCGTCGTGTCATTTGAAGTTCATATATATTCTCAACTAGCTACTCGTGAATAACTTAAATTTTTAATATCATTTTGTGTTAAATAATAGTACGGTATGTTACTTTGAAGAGGAAATCATGAATACGACGAACTTACTACGTGCGTTTCCTACCTCACGTAATAATGAGAGTGGTAATATTTCAGGTATGTCATTTACATCTACATCTACATTTATACTCCGCAACGGTGTGTGGCGGAGGGCACTTTACGTGCCACTGTCATTACCTCCCTTTTCTGTTCCAGTCGCGTATGGTTCGCGGGAAGAACGATTGTCTGAAAGCCTCCGTGCGCGCTCGAATCTCTCTAATTTTACATTCGTGATCTCCTCGGGAGCTATAAGTAGAGGAAAGCAATATATTCGATATCTCATCCCTAGACGCAACCTCTCGAAACCTGTCGAGCAAGCTACACCGCGATGCAGAGCGCCTCTCTTGCAGAGTCTGCCACTTGAGTTTGCTAAACATCTCCGTAGCGATATCACGGTTACCAAATAACCCTGTGACGAAACGCTCCGCTCTTCTTTGGATCTTCTCTATCTCCTCCGTGAACCCGATCTGGTACGGATCCCACACTGATGAGCAATACTCAAGTATAGGTCCAACGAGTGTTTTGTAAGCCACCTCTTTTGTTGATGGACTACATTTTCTAAGACTCTCCCAATGAATCTCAACCTGGTACCCACCTTACCAACAATTAATTTTATATGATCATTCCACTTCAAATCGTTCCGCACGCATACTCCCAGATATTTTACAGAAGTAACTGCTACCAGTGTTTGTTACGCTATCATATAATCATACAACAAAGGATCCTTCTTTCTATGTATTCGCAATACATTACATTTGTCTATGTTAAGGGTCAGTTACCACTCCCTGCACCAAGTGCCTATCCGCTGCAGATCTTCCTACATTTCGCAACAATTTTCTAATGCTGCAACTTCTCTGTATACCACAGCATCATCCGCAAAAAGCCGCATGGAACTTCCGACACTATCCACTAGGTCATTTATATATATTGTGAAAAGCAATGGTCCCATAACACTCCCCTGTGGCAGGCCAGAGGTTACTTTAACGTCTGTAGACGTCTCTCCATTGATAACAACATACTGTGTTCTGTTTGCTAAAAACTCTTCAATCCAGCCACACAGCTGGTCTGATATTCCGTAGGCTCTTACTTTGTTTATCAGGCGACAGTGCGGAACTGTATTGAACACCTTCAGGAAGTCAAGGAAAATAGCATCTACCTGGGAACCTGTATCTAATATTTTCTGGGTCTCATGAACAAATAAAGCTATGTTTTCCGGCCGGGTGGAGTGGCCCAGCGGTTCTAGGCACTTCTGTCCGGAACCGCGCGGCCGCTACGGTGGTACGTTCGAATCCTGCCTCGGGCATGGATGTGTGTGATGTCCTTAGGTTATTTAGGTTTAAGTAGTTCTTAGTTCTAGGGGACTGATGACCTCCGATGGTAAGTCCCATAGTGCTCTGAGCCAATGTTTTCCGTCACTCTGTGTAGAGAGAATTAAATGCATCGTTGATAGCAGAATTAGAAAAATTGCCACTGCTCCGTCTGTACAAAGGTTAGTTCAAAAAATGGCTCTGAGCACTATGGGACTCAACTGCTGTGGTCATTAGTCCCCTAGAACTTAGAACTACTTAAACCTAACTAACCTAAGGACATCACACACATCCATGCCCGAGGCACGATTCGAACCTGCGACCGTAGTAGTTCCACGGTTCCGGACTGCGCACCTAGAATCGCGAGACCACCGCGGCCGGCAAAGGTTAGTTTGTGTGCTTGTGAATGAACTTAAGAGATTGTTTATTGCGAGTGTAAAGACCTGCTTTCATTACAGGGGGAATTAGGAGCTGAATCCTGGAGACAACATCGGTAGTAATCAGTGGTAGCAGAAACGTTTAGTAATCGTCTTGATTTTCCAGACGCAATTCCCACTGTGATTACTGACTGCCATATGTATCACTCCATATTTAAGAGAGAAAATCTTGAAGCTTCAAGATATATAAGGGGAGATCAAAACGTTTCCGTTCGAATGCCGTACAGTCCAGAATCGGTACGCTAATCAGGGAAAATCTCTGTGAGTATTGAGGCAATCATAACACCGCCGCGCAAAACAAAAATACCTTTTTGGAAAAATACAGTAACCTGTTGCGTGAAAAAATACGCAACTGCATTCTGCACATTCTCGTCCGACAGGAATCGCCGCCCCTTTAAGGCTTCTTCAAGGGACCGATGGCGTGTTAATCGCATGGGTAGCGAACAGGACTATAGGGCTGATGCTCAAGTGTCTCCCATTTGAAAAATGGGGAGTGCGTTGTCATGGAGCAGCTTTACCTCTTGTCGCAACATTCCACAACGGTTGTTTTTGACAGTCATGCTGCCCTTTTGTCCTTCGGCAGCCAAGAAAACGATAACACCACGTTGGTCAAATTTCGACGTATTTGGTAATAACTTAGGCATTGTTGACGTTCCTACATTTACCGCATTCAGGTCGAAAAGACACGAATACCACATTGACCACTTGCCTACTTTTGTTTTTATGTCGTGTGACGAGGGCCACCCGTCGGGTAGACCGTTCGCCGGGTTCAAATCTTTGGACTTGATGCCACTTCGGCGACTTGCGCATCGATGTGGATGAAATGATGATGATGAGGACAACACAACACCCAGGCCCTGAGCGGAGAAAATCTCCGACGCAGCCGGGAATCAAACCAGGGCCGTTAGGATTGACATTCTGTCACGCTGACCAGTCAGCTACCGGGGGCGCACACTTGCCTACATGACTGTGCTTATATAACCGAATCGGAGCTGCGCTACGTTGCGTATACGCTGCACCAACGCTCTCAAACGGAAAGTTTTTGATTGCTCCTTATATATCGGCAGCGTGATACAATATTCTTAGAATGAAATAAAACGTCTGTCAACATCGCACATGGAGTTTTAAATGCTTTTAGTTGTTATTTGTGACCTGTAGGTGGGACTGAAATCGCAGCCAAATACCGATAACATATTAATGTGAAAATTTTAACTTCTGAACCTCTTGTGATTTGTAACCGTTACGTGATTTCTTTCCACCAATTTCACACAGTATGAAGGTCTGCTGTAAGTTGTATCGTGGCCAAATGTCCGCTTCAAGTACAGTTTATTATTGGTGTAACAGTTTCCTCAGTGTATAAGAACGACTGAACCACACTTTCGTTTGCTCCACTGGGTGACTAAATCTCACTTTGAGGTTATGTTTCAGCCGAGCGCATCCCTAGCGTTCCCCCGCCTTCCAGCATAGGACTCCGAGAACAATACAAGATAATTCGTTCCTGAGCTATTTAGTCAGGAGGCGTAATTGCATTCCCGGAAGAGGCATTTTGCGGGAGAGCGCCCTATCGAAGTATTTAAAGAACCCTACAAGATAATTAGCACTCTAACTGCTGATAAAGTGAAGAGCGAACAGCGCTTGTAGTGTAGCAAGTGGCGTTTCGCGGAAGAACGCCCTACGCAAGTATTTACAGAATCCTACAAGGAAAATAGCAGATGACATTTCGAGAATCCTATAAGGGGGACTACAAGTTTGCCAGTGGACTGAAGTGCAGACTGCACTTGTGATGGAGTAAGTTTCTTATCATGGAAGAACGCCTTACCTGCCGTACAGGATTCTAGGAACTAGTTTGCCGCCTAGCAGTGCTGTGCAGCGTGGGTTTCTTGCTTAGTTATTGTGCCGTCCCAAGACGTTACGCAGCCGCCACACGTTAAAACCCGGGCCACTGCTCGGGGTACATGCCCGAGCAGCTCGATCGCGGCGCTGTGCATCGTAAGATGCGACACAGACGCCACAGCGGGAGTGTGGCAGGACGAGGAGCCTGGTTTTGGACGGCGAGCGCGTATCAAGCAGAGCCATAACTCAGCAGTGCAAGCGGCCGCTGGATGTAACTGCTCGCCGTGGCTGCCGCCAGCAACAAGAAAGAGGATTACAATGAAATGAATACCCCTAGCTGCATACAGGAGTTGATAAAAGTCAACGGGGACAGTTGAAAATGTGTGCCCCGACCGGGGCCTCCTGCTTACATGGCAGGCGCTCTATCCATCTGAGCCACGGAGAACACACAGGAGAGTGCGACGGTAGGGACGTATCTCTGGCACGCCTGCCGTGAGACCCACATTCGCAACTTTTTGTCCCCGCACTATATTCATAGTGCGACTGCCCATCATACTCATTACTCGCGACTTTACTGCCGATTCCTGTAAGAATGCGGGCGCTGTTTGTGCATCCGAGCAGAAGATGGTCAAATCAAATGGCCGGTGATCCTAAACTACATATATAAGGATGGTATCTGTTCTTTCTGACATCTTCATATATATACAGTTAAGGCTCACCGGCAATTTGACCACTTCTTCTTGTTTACCTTAATCATTACATTTGCCTTTTACAAACATAGCTTAAACTTGCTCTTCACTACCCACACAGAACCAAATAGCACAAGATAATAGTCAAGTATAATTAATACACACATTTACTACACAAAAGCAATAAGGAGACACAGTATACAAACCTTCTACCTTTGCTTCTCAGCAATCACGTCAAGAATCATTATCTAGAAACCTACCAATCTGATATATCCTTTTTATTATCATTGTAGCAACAAAACTATACACACTTCCAGAATTATGTAGCATTAAGGTAGAATTGTATTACTCTTTCATCTGAGATCATTAGGTTTGTACTATTTTAACGCTGTTTACCCTGACAATAACCTCTACAAATCAAAGAAAATTTCCAGTTAAACTTTACTTCAAACAACCTCAATACAAAGTGTTTTATGATACCACTTGTGAAGCAAGTAGTTTTTGAAAACAACTTTAAAGCAACAAATATTAGATCACTCTTTTACAATTAATACTCTGTCCTAAACTGATGTTCGAGTTCATTTCCTAGTTAAGTTTCAAAATACTCAAACATAGATAGCCTCTTTTATATCTACGAGAAACAAGTAATTGTAACCCAGCACGTTAAGTAAACTTTGCTACACATCAATATATTGCACTGTAAAACTGTCAATTTTTTTATAACTAGTCTATCCCTAGGCGCCTTTCTTTCTTTATCTGTACAACAGTTACTCTAATCAACAATATTACTTTCTCACTGAAAATTAGGCATCCTTATTTAAATGAAAAGTTTATCAGTTCTTTATGCAAAAAGGACACACTCGGATATCATCACTTAAAGGGAAGGACTCTACTTGGATAAGGGCATAGGGTGGACACATTGTTCAAACACAGTTTGAATATTAGGAGTATTTCACAGAACCAAATACAACACTACTGGTTCATACCGTAATACAGTCCTAACTTTTCGTAGGTGTGACGAATTGGTTGCACAATCGTGGTGGCAAGCAATTAGCAATAATAAGCTTTATTTACTTCTTTTTTGCGGTGTTAATATCATTTTTAGAGATTTTTCCATATCGAGAGCACCATTTTACAGCCGCGTATTAAATCCGAGGCTATTCCATTCCACTTGTAATACTGTGAGTCTCACTCGGCACCTGCGCTGTTTACTAGTCAGTTACTTGCTGCCGACCGACTGTGCCCTCTCACTCGGCGCCAAGAATTAGCGCCACAGCCATCTTTTCCTAGCGCGCCAACTCACTCCCATTGCAGAGACGAATTAGTATGTTGTTGTTGTTGTTATTGTCTTCAGTCCTGAGACTGGTTTGATGCAGCTCTCCATGCTACTCTATCCTGTGCAAGCTTCTTCATCTCCCACTACCTACTGAAACCTACATCCTTCTGAATGTGCTTAGTGTATTCATCTCTTGGTCTCCCTCTACGATTTTTACCCTCCACGCTGCCCTCCAATACTAAATTGGTGATCCCTTGATGCCTCAGAGCATGTCCTACCAACCGATCCCTTCTTCTGGTCAAGTTGTGCCGCAAACTTCTCTTCTCCCCAATCCTATTCAATACCTACTCATTAGTTATGTGATATACCCATCTAATCTTCAGCATTCTTCTGTAGCACCACATTTCGAAAGCTTCTATTCTTGTCCAAACTATTTATCGTCCATGTTTCACTTCCATACATGGATGGCTACACTCCATACAAATACTTTCAGAAATGACTTCCTGACACTTAAATCTATACTCGATGTTAACAAATTTCTCTTCTTCAGAAACGCTTTCCTTGTCATTGCCAGTCTACATTTTATATCCTCTCTACTTCGACCATCATCAGTTATTTTCCTCCCCAAATAGCAAAACTCCTTTACTACTTTAAGTGTCTCATTTCCTAATGTAATTCCCTCAGCATCACCCGACTTAATTCCACTACATTCCATTATCCTCGTTTTGCTTTTGTTGATGTTCATCTTATATCCTCCTTTCAAGACACTTTCCATTCCATTCAACTGCTCTTCCAAGTCCTTTGCTGTCTCTGACAGAATTACAATGTTTTCGGCGAACCTCAAAGTTTTTTTTCTTCTCCATTGATTTTAATACCTACTCCGAACTTTTCTTTTGTTTCCTTTACTGCTCGCTCAATATACAGATTGAATAACATCGGGGAGAGGCTACAACCCTGTCTTACTCCCTTCCCAACCACTGCTTCTCTTTCATGCCCCTCGACTCTTATAACTGCCATCTCGTTTCTGTACAAATTGTAAATAGCCTTTCGCTCCCTGTATTTTACCCCCGCTACCTTTAGAATTTGAAAGAGAGTATTCCAGTCAACATTGTCAAAAGCTTTCTCTAAGTCTACAAATGCTAGAAAATTAGGTTTGCCTTTCCTTAATCTTTCTTCTAACATAAGTCGTAAGGTCAGTGTTGCCTCACGTGTTCCAGTATTTCTACGGAATCCAAACTGATCTTCCCCGAGGTCGGCTTCTACTAGTTTTTCCATTCATCTGTAAAGAATTCGTGTTAGTATTTTGCAGCTGTGGCTTATTAAACTGATTATTCGGTAATTTTCATATCTGTCAACACCTGCATTCTTTGGGATTGGAATTATTATATTCTTCTTGAAGTCTGAGGGTATTTCACCATCTTGCTCATCAGATGGTAGAGTTCTGTCAGGACTGGCTCTCCCAAGGCCGTCAGTAGTTCCAATGGAATGTTGTCTACTCTGAGGGCCTTGATTCGACTCAGCTCTTTCGGTGCTCTGTCAAACTCTTCACGCAGTATCGTATCTCCCATTTCATCTTCATTTCTCTCATTTCATCTTCATTACTATAGGTTTTTTTTATACGATGCGAAGTCCCTATGTATCAACCAGTTATCACATAGTTACAAACAAACAAATTTTAAAATATCTCATCATTTAAACATATTAAGAAGCCAACACAAACATACATAATTAAATACCACTTCCCTCCAAATAATGGAAAGAACTTAACTTGCAAAGAGTAAACATGTCACACTACCTTTCCACTTCTTTACAGTAGATCAAAGACATCACGTAGTAAAGAATATACACTTGACATTATGCAGAATTATTCAGTACAAATTATTAACAATATTGATTGTAGTGTTGCAACGTGTAAACAAGAACTGTTGCGAACGGATTGTTGGCAGTGTGCACACCTCTAGCCCTTCTTCCACTCACGTCAGAGCATCGACGTGCACGGCTCCACTGATACTGTCAGATAATCACTTTGAACATGGAATGGCGCGCACTGGTCTTTAGCAATGAAAGCAGATTCAGCTTGCACGCAAGTGATAGTCGTTCGTGCATTCCTGCAACAGTAGGACGATGTGTTTTTTCAATGGCATAACGCTTGCCCACATACTGCAACACAACGTGTTCTGCAAGGCGGGCAGAAATTTACCTGGCCAGTACGCTCTCCAGTCTAGTCTCCAACTGAGTACTTGTGGGATGCGACGGGAGGAGAAGTGACTCGTGCAACTCGTTGACGAACAGCTCTTACATAACTACGTAAAAGGATCGATCAGGTGTGGCATAAATATCTTGGCATTTATAATAACTGGAACAGTACCAAAAGTGCAACACGAGCGTAATATGTAGAAAATCGTGCACGCAACCTGTAAGTACTGTTGAAACTATTACTATATACTAGCAAAAACCAACCACCAGACGGTATGGCGTACCACATACGACTGGAACGAGATGATGGAAGATCTGCCATGAAAGAGGCACCACCAACAGGGCTCCTGGCTCAGGCAGGAAGAGAGTGAGCTCACAGCAGGAAGACAGGGACCTAGTGTCTAGGAGCAGAGAAAATCCTTTTCTGAACGCGAAGCAGTTGCGGCGGGAGACCAACTTCCCCGGCTCCAGTGACACGATTCGCCGAAGGCTGAGGGACGCTGGACTCCATCCACGACGATCCGCCGTGAAACAAGAGCTCGGCGAAGATAACGTTTTATACTGGCTAGCATTTGAGGAGCTCCATCTGAGGGCGTCTTGGGACAACGTCATTTTCACTTATGAGAAGGTGTTTACACCAGTAATGACGGTCCACGAATCGTTAACAGGCCCAAGGGACTCTCCGTTCACGCGAATATGTAACCACGACGAGAAGAAGTGGCCGGCTATGTGTTACCTGCTGGGGTTGGATTTCTGCGAGAGGGGCGGGAATTCTACACAGAATAGCGTGTGTGCAGTATGCACACATATTGGAAAATGTGATGCTTCCGTCAGTGCGAATGCTGTGCTCACAAGGAGACGTCACATTGCAAGAGGACCATTCTTCCATTCACAAGTCTGCATTTGTTCACCAGCGGCTCTCCACGATTGGCGCCAACGTCATGGACTGGCCGCCACGGGCGGCTGATATGAACGCCATGGAAAACATGTGGGCTGAGGTCGCCAGAACATTAACAGAGAACTGGTCACGAAACCAACCAACTACTGCGGACGCTCTTTGGGACTGTGTCCTGGAAGCCTGGGAGGATGTTGCTTCTTCAGGCTGTTACGTCCGACGGCTTATACATTTTATGCCAAGACGCATGATAGAAGTACAAAAAATAAAAGATTCTGGATAAAATATTAGAGTCCTTAAAATGTTTTGTTATGTCTTCCTTTTCGTCATTTTTCTCTCTGGGAGCTAGTGGAAGCTCGCGTGGCAACAGAAAGTATACAACATGGGTTAGTTTTCCTTTGAGCTGTCCTTTTAATTCAGGTGGGTTTCTTTTGAATATACAGTTTGTTAAATATTCTATTTTGATTTCATTTATACCCTGTCCAGATACTTACAAACTAATCAGCGTAGATGGACTCTGTTACAGTAGTTTTTGTTATTTCAAATAAATGTCTCTCTTCCCCTCCATCCATGAATACACCCTCCGACCTCCACAAAATACGCATACGATTTCATATTATGTTTACTCGTCGTTAATATCTCCTCTGTTCTCTCTCACACACACACTCTCTCTGACACTATCGCCGCAAGTTCCCTTCTATTCCATTCCCCCAAAACTTTATCAACAAATCTAGCCGTTTCCATTGACACTACATTTTCTATTTTAATTTCTCTAGCATTCCTCTCAACATCTATGAAACCGTATTATTTGATCTCCCCTTCCCTATAACCCATTCTTCGTTCTGAAAACAGTCCTTCCTTATCTCTCGGTCCTAAGGTAAAACGAACTGTGGCACACATCTAAGTAAGCAATACTTTGCAAGCATTTCATGCTTATATTTTGCACTTCTGCACTTCTATCCATTCCCAGATCCAACCCTCGTTCCTGTTACCCGCCCCTTGACATCTGCATCTGCATCTACATCTACGTGTAAATGAATACTCTGCAGTTCATAATTATGTGCTTGGCATGGGGTTCTGTAGTCTGGTGGATTAATTTTGTATTGCTGTGTAAAACGTGTAAGTTCACATCTCACGTCAGGCGCAGATTTTTTAACATACGCGAGTAACTCTCCTTCACCCCTAGTAACGCCAAGTGCAGAACGCCAGTAAGCTCCGTAGTTGAATATCCGCAGTAAAGATAACATCCCTTTGCTGCCAACTGGGGCAGAGTGGCATTCGTTTGAGCTGTGACACATGGAGAAACCCCGGAAGGCAGAGACTCTGTCACCAGCAAGCCGTCGTAAACTATAAAACTATTTCATTTAATGAACCAATGGCCATTTAAGTTCACAAGGCTCTTACTTTATTTGAAACTGAGACGTTGAAAATTGTGGTGCTGAACTGGGATTCGAATTCGATTTCACTGTGTTCCCCAAGATTGCAAACTCTTCTAGGCCTCCTCGAAAGGCACCTATCTAGTTTCGAATCCTGATCAGCACAAATTATTCATTATTTCATTTCAAGCATGTACACTTCGAACTACTAGTGAAAAATAGTAACATTTTCAAAGTCTCTTCGTGCGTTGTCAGTTGTAACGTGTTCGTTTCAAATCACAGCCACATGATGAGCTTTTTATCACAAGGTTACAAGATCAAACGTTTCCTTGCATCTTCTCAAGTTAAAACATTCCTCTCCATCCTACTGGCGAAAACGGATTTGGGTTTGACGTTGTGTTCGTTGTGATCACCAACGACGATATATTGCGGATTCAACTTCTAGCCAGCAGAGTATTTTCCACCACATCATTGAAAGTACAAACATGCCACTCCTAGCTATTATTGAAAAAGAATTTGATAGTTAAAGTGTCTTCGTGACCACGTGTGCGGGGTTTGAATTCCATTCAGCACAGAACTTTTCGTCGCCTGATGTCCAGCTAAACATGCGCACATCTCGCTACTAGTGAATCAACATTAGCTATTTATCGTCTGTTCCTGGCTAGAAAAAGACGACGCTAGATGCTGGGTTCGAATCTCAGTCAGGCAAAAACAAGTCTATCGTCATTTAAGGTTCCAACATCTCGCTATTGGTGAAAACATGTGATATTTAACTTCTCATTTTACGTACTTCGTTAACAATCCCATTAGGTGCTGGGTTCTCATCCCTGTCATAAGCTTTACATGATAGCATTTCAATTTTAAACATGAGCATACCTTGTTCGTTGTGAATGACACGACGTTGGGAGTAGTTCCCAGGAAGATAACTGTTATGATAGGATTCCCAGTTCAGTACAAACATTTTCGTCATTTATTTTCAGGACCTGAATTGATAACAGATACTGGTGCAAACATCTATACTTCACATCTCTTTATGCCTAGTGATCGGGTCTCAATAAGACACAAACAAAGCTTAGCTTACTTAGCAATGGCTGTAGGGCGGGGTTTGAATCCAGGTCCAGAACGACGACGTTGGTCGTGCCATTTAAAGTTCAAGTTTGTGTACACGTAGCTGTTGGTGTGTCACGAGAACAATAATATTACTGGTGATTCGCTGTTAATGTTGAGATTTACATAGAGTGCTTTTTGCCGTTAATCGCGTATTTTTTTTTTTTTTAATTACTGATTCGTCCAATATCCAGTTTCCAGAGCCACTCGCCATTGAGCGACGTTCAGCACGTGGATGGAAAACCTTTTAGATAGCGAAAAACTTTGTTCCAATTGCAGTACAGCTTTGTAACTCCATATATTGTCTCAAGTATTTAATTTTGACTAAGGATTACTGTACGATATATGTAAAATAATCCATTTTCTCAGGACCTTTGGACTGTCACTTGTAATTAAGGTTAGTTTATGAGTGGTGTGGGGTGTCTCATCGCTAAGAACGTGTTTTCTAATATGTTTTGTATGACGATATTAGTTGACCCTTAGACTGACTGCCATAACGACCTTTGGTCTCTAGTAGTCTCTTGCGGTACCCATTGTGTGTAGTCAAACGACTGTACCCCACAGGGTTCTGGTGTTTAGAGGACCTGCAGCACAGCTACGATATGTTGGTTGTATTCGGCAGTGACCCACTTTTTTTGCTGCCAAGTGCACATATTCCAGGCCACTGAAGATGCATTGCAGAAAACAATGGCGAAACGCATATGGCACGAAAATTGTGTTTCGTTCAGTTGTACTCAGACTCATCATAAAGAAAAATTATCAGTATACCATAAAGGTATGGCATAACATATCCCAGGACAATGCTCGCTGTCTGTTCGATCGACTGGATGTCAGAGTCAGCGCCTGCACTGCCACTCATGGAGGCTACGCCACGTACTAATATGGATGTTTCGGAACGGTTCGATAACATGTATTTTAGAATCGCTAGCGCTATTGATATGTAAATGTAATCATTTCATGTAAACCACGTACATTGTTACAACAGTAAATATTGACTGAATTGAAACCTCTAAAAGGTGTAAAAAAAATTTTCGGCAGTATACAAGCGTGTATCAAAAACAATTTTATATGCAGTGTATTCGCAGCTGCTGATGTTCAGGTTGAATGAAAGTACCGCTGACAACGGTTTCACGGATTACAGTCTCGTCTCAGTAAGGGTTCCTGGAACATGTTAATTTAAAAAATTTCAAATATTCATTCACCTCACATCTTTGGGAAGGGATGTATAGTATTACAGGTCTCTGACGAAAATCTTTTAATCCTCCACAGAAAGAAAAATGCCAAGTTTCGAATTTATTGAAGGAACTGGAAATTTTTAGACACAAAAATGTAGTGTACAGAACACATGAAACAGTCAGTTTAATTTTAGGCATCATAATACACTGACGAATAAAAATCGCGGCACTAAGAAGGAGTTGTGCGACATAAACCAAAGTTGGTAGGCGTATTTATACATCTGAAAGATGAAGTCTATTCAGATTTCACGACATTTGCGTAAGGGTGGCGCTAGTGGTGCCACTACGAGGATGGAAATTAGATTTTCTTTAACTAGACGCTATAATGGTTGAAAGGTCTCTGTTGGATTCCTTTCGTGTTAATTTTTTAAAACTGTTGTCATTACGGCATACATTCCACTTCTAAATTTATTGTGGTGTTTCTGACTATCTGGGAGGAGACTGAGAAGTGGAACGTGTTACTTTTACACATAATCAAGAACGATCTGTCACACTATTACACTTTAAAACACAGTTTATATGTAATTCATGTCACACAGTCTCATACGGAACCACTTTCTTTTAAATATTGTATATGATAAGATACTGTCATCCCCTTTCCCTTCTGTGTGAAAAGATGAATGAGCAAATGTATTTCTAGTTGCATGCTTGATGGTAGCAGACAAGCCTGTCTGCTAGAGAACAGTGGTACCAACGTCGGAACAGGTAGCTACACTTTCTAAAAGCAAAGAGGTTTCTGTTCTTAGTATGGTTCTGTCCGTCATTTGTCATGTTGGTATAGGAAGCTGCCTTTCTGGTCACTTCCGTTTTGTACCTGGAAGCACTCTTGGTAGAGGCCCACGGCAGTCTGTCCGCAGTGAGCGTCTGAAGTGGTAAGATCTCCGGCTAAGTCTGTAGGACAATGGATTTCTTAAGTTTAGCCTAACTGAAAATTTAATCACCTTTATTTCAGGTTTAGATCTAATATATCTAATGTTATCTTAAATTGCAACGTAGTGTAATTCGAGTGTGAAGTTCAGAATATCTTCCAGTAATTGCTTTGTCACTACTTTGTGAGTAAATTGGAACCACGTGTGGATGATGCGTAACTCTAACTAAGATCATCAATCTTAAATGCGAATGAGCGTGAGATTATAACGTCACGTCTTGACAATATTTTTCAATGTAGCAACTTTTCATCATGTTCAACCCACGTGGGGTGTACTCTGTGAGACCAGTACCACGTGCTTATTGTTTGATCCATCAGGTTAATAGTAAGACGATAGTAACCAGTTGGAGGTTTTTCTTTTGTAATTTGTGTTTGGATGTAATTTATTTTAATTGTCAAAATTATTGTGGAGTTACACTCTTTGTGTATACCAAGTTGACCACGTGAAGCATGTAGTGTAATCATCCAAGTAGCCCTCAGCTATACTTTTCGGGAAGGTTTCACAGAGAGTTAGTATGAATTTAGTATACCGCTGTGTGGTTATTACATGACGGACAGGATTGCGCTACGAACGTAACTTCTTTGGGGAATATTGAATCGGTTGATTGTGGTTAATTTCCTCTTGCATATGTATGGCTTGGTTCAAATGGCTCTGAGCACTATGGGACTTAACATCTATGGTCATCAGTCCCCTAGAACTTAGAACGACTTAAATCTAACTAAACTAAGGACATCACACAACACCCAGTCATCACGACGCAGAGAAAATCCCTGACCCCGCTGGGAATCGAACCAGGTAACCCGGGCGTGAGAAGCGAGAACGCTACCGCACGACCACGAGCTGCGGACTGCATATGTTTCAACGTTCTTCGAGTGTTATTTTATGAATGCAGTGTTGTATGCAGTCTCCCAATCTTGGCTCCATATTTGATGTGTTCCGTAAGATTACAATCTCACATTTTCACAAACCTAAATAAGGCACCAGTTTAGTTATGAATCAAGTTTAATATGCTGAAATTTTAACGGAACAATGATCGATGCTAAAATAAATGTATAAATGTCCAAATATAAACTGATTTATTTCTCTTTATTTAAATATATGGGGTGTCTCATCGCAAAGAACATGTTTTCTAATATGTTTTGTATGACGATATTAGTTGACCCTTAGACTGACTGCCATAACGACCTTTTGTCTCTAGTAGTCTCTTGCGGTACCCATTGTGTGTAGTCAAACACCCCATATATATAAAAGACAATTTAAATAAAGAGAAATAAATCAGTTTATATTTGGATATTTATACATTTATTTTAGCATCGATCATTGTTCCGTTAATATATATATATATATATATATATATATATATATATATATATATATATATATATATATATATATATATATATATCCGAGCAACGGAGGGTTAACCACATGTACATAGCGACACAGCGTCCACGTGATAGTTATTGTTTATCTGGGCAGTCAGTGTTTCCTGGGACCGTTGAAGGCAGGGCCTGCTCTTGCAGACTGTGCCGTACGTGTCTGACTAAGATGGTAAGAAAGCGGCCAGTTGAGTTTATTCTGCTTTGGACCTACGGTCTAACATTATTTCCACTGTTAATTACGTTGGAGCTATATCTTCGAAATAAGATTTAGCCTTTAGAATGTTTTTTTTTCTTATAGATACTTCCACATGCAATGAATAGCCAGTATATCGGTACGATCTACTCGGCGACGTTAGTAGAGCATGTTACGTGGACCACCTTCCCAAGTAACCTACGTACGAGTATATCTCGTTTTTTCTTCTTCAAATATTGACGTTATTCTCTGACGGAAACACATTGACTGAGAACGCTGGGTTCTCGTGCGATGGATTAATGCAAGAATGTTTGTGAGTACGTTTCTCCAAATAATCTTTATATAACAGTACAAATTTTGAAAGCAGTTTATAATTATCTTCAGTTGTTAAATATGTAGGTTTTCAGATAAAGACGCGAGTGTTAAGGCGGTATTATGGGCAGTTAAACCAAGTTGTGCTGGCTGTCAGCGGTGTTTGCATTCATGACAAGCGTGTATACTTACGGCGCAGTGCTTAAAGTGGAGAGTAAATTTTAAGTCAAAGAAAAGCAGTATGACATCCGGGTTAGGAACTTCAAAGTCAAGCTCACATACACTATCAGTTTACAACGAGTGAGTACAAGCTGCCTTGGTACCTTCAAAATTTATACACCTACAGTGCGACAGGCAGTTGCATGATAAATTTCATAGTAAGTGTCATAGACCTCTATAAAAATTTCCTTCAGCTTAAATTTCCACCACGATATAAGACTGATGCTACGACTGCGTCAATGTTTGAACCTGCGTAGTTGTGACAGTAACTTTCTTTCACGATGAAAAGAAAGAAATATACGCTCAGAAGAACACTAACGGACTTCAGGTTAAAAGCTTATCCTCAATTTAGCATTACTCAGAAACTGGTGACAAACGCTGACGCTTTAGTCAAAGCGAAATAAGTAATATTCATTGACATGTTTAGCGGGAGATTCTGGACAAGAACGATGAAAAACTGGTTTTTAGAAAATGGTTCAAATGGCTCTAAGCACTATGGGGCTTAACATCTGAGGTCATCAGTGCCCTAGACTTAGAAACTACGCAAACCTAACAAACCTAAGGACATCACACACATCCATGCCCGACGCAGGATTTGAACCTGCGACCCCAGTAGCGCGGTTCTGGACTGAAGCGCCTAGAACCACTCGGCCACAGCGGCCTGCTTGATTTTTATACATAATTTCCATTCCTGAAGTATATAGATTATGCCCATAGAAGGACTGTTGAATTGTCGAAGTATTTTACAAGGTACGTCATGTTGAATCGAACAGCTCACCACGCGAATTATAGCCAGCTGTTGATGCACACTCATCTTTCAACAGTCGGGATTTCTAGTATGTTATTCGTGGCACTCCGTGCTATAATTGTACAAAAATTTCCGAATATACAAAGTACTTTCGATATTCGACCTACTTGATCTCTATTGATTACACTATTATGTCATTTGCATATTCGGCTATTTCTTTAATATTATTAGTGTAAACGTTCCTGTCAGAGTAATGAACGAAATATGACTTTTGTAAACGCTACGCTAAAACTAGCGTTGTTGACCATTCGATCCAAACTTAACCCACACAAGCATAGCAGTTCTGTAGTCAGAAAGCCTGACGACTACAACGATGTAATTGCTTATTTTATTGTTAAAATGCCCAAAATTCTTAGATAATTCTATATAAAAGTCAATTTTACAATTTATAGTCGCTCGACTACGGCGGTTGCGTAAGAAGGCCAGTCAGCGAATTCCAGAAAAGGACGAATAATAGGTGCACTCGCAAATTTATTGGCAGTGGGAGGAGAGAGTGCCATGAACAACATACTAGAAATACTGCCCGGTAAAGGCCGAGTGTGGGAGAGGGTTGCGTTTGAAGGTCACTTTTGTAAGTTTTTCTTGAATAACTCAAACTACGGCCTCTAGAGAAAACTTATCCCAGAACAAAATTTAACTATATTAAATGTCCTACAAAATGATCCCGTTCATTTTTTATGTAGGACTAATAGTTCACGCATGGCGAGCGGGAAACTAGGAAAAGCTCGAGCGTGTTTTATGATGGCCAAATATAACACTGCAGGTTGCTAAAGTGACATCGGCAGGGGCAGCTGAACCTCCCCGTATAGCATGCTTTGCGAATGTGGCCGCTAGTAAATCGGGTAGACGCAACTCTGCATTTCGCAACACTGCGTAGAAAACACTAGATGCGTGCGTCTGCGACATAAAGATAAATCAACAGTGGCAGAACACAGCCTCAACTAGAGGCATACATCCGAATATGTACTCTTCTCTGACAATGCGTCACACTTTTTGTGCTATGGTCTTACAAGGGGGGCCGGCCCCGGTGGTCTCGCGGTTCTAGGCGCGCAGTCCGGAACCGTGCGACTGCTACGGTCGCAGGTTCGAATCCTGCCTCGGGCATGGATGTGTGTGATGTCCTTAGGTTAGTTAGGTTTAAGTAGTTCTAAGTTCTAGGGGACTGATGACCACAGCAGTTTAGTCCCATTGTGCTCAGAGCCATTTGAACCATTCTTACAAGGGGGCAGTATAAGATTCATCTCACCGATTTGATTCATATTGACATGGTGTGTACGGCACGACTAGAGCTTCAACATATATAAACAGGAAGACGCAACTCTCAACCGTTTTCGAGAACATCGAGTTCGTAAATTTTATGCATACAGGATAGTTATATAACAGCTAGTACGCACGCCCTTGACCTCCCCCTTTCGTCTGTTTGCCCATCCCCTCCCACACATTATCACCAATTATAGCACCTAACTAAACAGTAAAATGAAAGACTTTTCTTGGAACACTATTTTTTAAATGATGAAAGATGAATGATATTTAGTTTGTCTGTACATACAAGGCGAGCCACTAACTATTTCCATCTAGAATAACTCTGAAACTATCATAGTAGCTGACAAGTATGTGGGACGGTAGTTGCGTGGGACAACGGGGGCCATAATATGACATTGCTTTGTTGTTGCTAGGGAGGGTCGCGCAGAGATATGAAGGTCAACTTTGTTTTTGTTTTTTTTTAAATAGAATGCTATAGTTTAGTACCTATTTTCTGATAGCGGCTATCGAGACGAATCCAATGGTGTGTAACAGTAAGGTCTTTGAAGGTCAACGAAGGTCAAAAGGTGACATGAACATCCATTTACAGAAGGTATTCAAAGTGATGACCATTGGTATCTATTCAGTGCTGCAATCTTCTGATCATGGACTGAGTGGTATTCCTTATCACATCTGCAGCTATCGAAGCACATGCTCTGACAATTATCTCTCGCACATTATGCAAATAGGAAATATCCACCGAATACAGCGTATCCATCTAAAGTTCCGTTCGCAATAAAACACTAACAGTTAACAGTAAGACTAGTATCGTCGAATCAAGCGAATTTGAATGATATACTCCTTCGAAGAACAAGTCGATATGCTTACCGAGAATGCCAACGAAATTCAGTAAGAGCTAGAGACTTATACCCAGAAATATATCCTCAACGTACTCATCCTATAAGTCGTTCATTTAAATATGTGTATGATAAACTGAGCACAATCGGACCTTTACCGCAAGGAAACATATCCGGCAAAGGATACTTACTAACGAGGAAACGCAAATGGGTACTCTTGCCACTGTGGTTCGAGATCCTTGCCTTAGTTCGTGTCAAATCGCAACGGATCTGGCATGAGCCAGAGTAGTCTTCGGAATGAGGATTTCACTCTGCAGCGGAGTGTGCGCTGATATGAAACTTGCTGGCAGATTAAAACTATGTGCCAGACCGAGACTCGAACTTGGGACCTTTGCCTTTCGTGGGCAAGTGCTCTACCATCTGAGCTACCCAAGCACGACTCACGCCCCGTCCTCACAGCTTTACTTCTGCCAGTACCTCGTCTCCTACCTTCCAAACTTAACAGAAGCTCTCCTACGAACCTTCATGAACGCAATACTTTACTGTGTTGACGTGAATGCCAACTCCTGCAAAGATTCTTATTCTCCGCTGAGACAACCTTTCATTTATCGGGAACTGTTAATCGGCATAATGTTCGGATTTTGGGCTCGTAACATCCCACGCCATTATTTAAAAGTTTGTGATAGCCCTAAACTGAACTCCTGGTGTGGGCTAATGCAGAAAGGACTGTTGGATCACTCTTCTTTGCACCGAAACACAGTGTCTGGAGCAGTTTGTATACCCTCAGTTATGGGACTTACAACCCAGCATCATCTTTCAACAAGAAGGAGCTCCACCGCATTGGTCAATGGCTTTTCGCAAGTTCGCGGATACGAAACTTCTTAGTCGTTGGATCGGACGCGAAGACCCATTGCCTGAGATTACCGCGCTGGATTTCTTCCTGTGGCGATTTCTGAAGGACCGCATGTATTCGAACGAAGTGGATATTCTTATTTTAAGACATACCACTGATGCGAGGTTATGTTACGAAGAACATGGGAAGAGCTGGAAACAGACTCGATATTCTACGTGCTACAAACTGTTCACACGTAGAGGTGCAATGATGATTAATAAACAAATTCTTTGAAATGCTCTAGCATATGATGCACTTTCATTATCATATCTATCTTTTCCTTCCTGGTCTTTTGAAATATGGGACGTTTGTATGTCTGTTAGCGTGTCGAGTGTGTAGGTAATTATCGAAGTATAAATGCAAAGATCTAGTGTTCAATGGTATACTAAGTCGTTAACGTTTTGTTTCAGTCAACTATTACTTCTTTCACATTTGTCAACAATTATGAAAAATACCAAGCTACATTGCGATCTGTAGTCCACATAAAAAGGTGTCAATTCAGAAGTCAGAGCAAGACAAGGGCGCACCAGCCACCAGGACATTGCTTAGTTAAATACTGTGGTCTTGACAACAGCGCTTACTGCATCTACATCTACATCTACATGACTACTCTGCAATTCACATTTAAGTGCTTGGCAGAGGGTTCATCGAACCACAATCATACTATCTCTCTACTATTCCACTCCCGAACAGCGAGCGGGAAAAACGAACACCTAAACCTTTCTGTTCGAGCTCTGATTTCTCTTATTTTATTTTGATGATCATTCCTACCTATGTAGGTTGGGCTCAACAAAATATTTTCGCATTCGGAAGAGAAAGTTGGTGACTGAAATTTCGTAAAAATCTCTCGCCGCGACGAAAAACGTCTATGCTGTAATGACTTCCATCCCAACTCGTGTATCATATCTGCCACACTCTCTCCCCTATAACGCGATAATACAAAACGAGCTGCCCTTCTTTGCACCCTCTCGATGTCCTCCGTCAATCCCACCTGGTAAGGATCCCACACCGCGCAGCAATATTCTAACAGAGGACGAACGAGTGTAGTGTAAGCTGTCTCTTTAGTGGACTTGTTGCATCTTCTAAGTGTCCTGCCAATGAAACGCAACCTTTGGCTCGCCTTCCCGACAATATTATCTATGTGGTCCTTCCAACTGAAGTTGTTCGTAATTTTAACACCCAGGTACTTAGTTGAATTGACAGCCTTGAGAATTGTACTATTTATCGAGTAATCGAATTCCAACGGATTTCTTTTAGAACTCATGTGGATCATCTCACACTTTTCGTTATTTAGCGTCAACTGCCACCTGACACACCATACAGCAATCTTTTCTAAATCGCTTTGCAGCTGATACTGGTCTTCGGATGACCTTACTAGACGGTAAATTACAGCATCATCTGCGAACAACCTAAGAGAACTGCTCAGATTGTCACCCAGGTCATTTATATAGATCAGGAACAGTAGAGGTCCCAGGACGCTTCCCTGGGGAACACCTGATATCACTTCAGATGCAAAAGTAATAGTCAAGCGAAAAGTGTGTGAAAGTGTTGGCACGTAAATATCAGACGAGGGTAGGGTGGCAATAAGACGTATATTACAGAACAATCGAGACCCAATAGCTGAAAAGGAAAGAAAGTGAGCAATTAAACTTGTTTGTTAGATAGAAAAAAAAAGGACTCGTTCATGCCAGAACAAATATCTTTACGTTCAGCTGGCGGTACAGAACGCAGTTTTACTCTGGCAGGAAGTTTCATGTTAGGGTACACTCCCGTGAAGTGTAAAAATTTATTCTGGAAACCATCTCCTAGGTATTTCTTCCCGCCGGCCGGTGTGGGCGAGAGGTTCTAGGCGCTACAGTCTGGAAACGCGCGACCATTACGCTCGCACGTTCGAATCCAGCCTCGGGTATGCATGTGTGTGATGTCCTTAGGTTAGTTAGGTTTAAGTAGTTCTAAGTTCTAGGGGACGGATGACCTCAGAAGTTAAGTCCCATAGTGCTCAGAGCCATTTGAGCCATGTCTCCGCAATATCCTTTTTTCCGAGAATGCTAAACCCGCAGGATACGTTGGAGAACGCCTGTAAAGAGCTGGAGATAGCAGAAGAGGTACTGGCTGCAGAACAGCTGTGAGGGCGAGTCGTGAGCCGTGACTGCACAGCAAAGATTTTCCGCTCGAAATGTAAAGATTGCAAGTTCGAGTCACAGTCCGATACACAGACAACTGCTAGAAAGTTTCAACTCTTTGATGACTACTTTTCAGATGATGTGCCATCGGTACTTAGCGTGAGATAGAAAGCCCCGGCGTAAGCAATGTCATGTGTGGGTAAGGCGAGCTAAAGAGACCTACATCAACACTCGCGAGTGTACTATAGTGTAATTTAACCTACAATTCCTGATGGAAACGTGAGACATTCAGAAAATATTTTCAGATGTCAATGTAACATTGTACACGTTCGCACCGTAATCCGGTTTGCAAATGATCAAAGTTTCAATTCTCTGTGACGGTTAGAATGGCAACCATAGTACTTTAGTGTTGCTACTGGGCCTGTAAGAGTATGTACACTGTGGTGACAAGAGAAGAATGGGTAGCTCTGAGGGATGAAGTAGTGAAGGCAGCAGAGGATAAAGCAGGTACAAAGACGAGGGCTGCTAGAAATCCTTGGGTAACAGCAGAAATATTGAATTTAATTGATGAAAGGAGAAAATATAAAAATGCAGTAAATGAAGCAGGCAAAAAGGAATACAAACGTCTCAAAAATGAGATCGACAGGAAGTGCGAAATGGCTAAACAGGGATGGCTAGAGGACAAATGTAAGGATGTAGAAGCTTATCTCACTAGAGGTAAGATAGATACTGCCTACAGGAAAATTAAAGAGACCTTTGGAGAGAAGAGAACCACGTGTATGAATATCAAGAGCTCAGATGGTAACCCAGTTCTAAGCAAAGAAGGGAAGGCAGAAAGGTGGAAGGAGTATATAGAAGGTTTATACAAGGGCGATGTACTTCAGGACAATATTATGGAAATGGAAGAGGATGTAGATGAAGACGAAATGGGAGATACGATACTGCGTGAAGAGTTTGACAAAGCACTGAAAGACCTGAGTCGAAACAAGGCCCCCGGAGTAGACAACATTCCATTAGAACTACTGACGGCCTTGGGAGAACCAGTCCTGACAAAACTCTACCAGCTGGTGAGCAAGATGTATGAGACAGGCGAAATACCCTCAGACTTCAAGAAGAATATAATAATTCCAATCCCAAAGAAAGCAGGTGCTGACAGATGTGAGAATTACTGAACTATCAGTTTAATAAGCCACGGCTGCAAAATACTAACGCGAATTCTTTACAGACGAATGGAAAAACTGGTAGATGCGGACCTCGGGGAGGATCAGTTCGGATTCCGTCGAAATGTTGGAACACGTGAGGCAATACTGACCTGACGACTTATCTTAGAAGAAAGATTAAGAAAAGGCAAACCTACGTTTCTAGCATTTGTAGACTTAGAGAAAGCTTTTGACAATGTTGACTGGAATACTCTTTTTCAAATTCTAAAGGTGGCAGGGGTAAAATACAGGGAGCGAAAGGCTATTTGTAATTTGTACAGAAACCAGATGGCAGTCATAAGAGTCGAGGGGCATGAAAGGGAAGCAGTGGTTGGGAAAGGAGTGAGACAGGGTTGTAGCCTCTCCCCGATGTTATTCAATCTGTATATTGAGCACGCAGTGAAGGAAACAAAAGAAAAATTTGGAGTAGGTATTAAAATTCATGGAGACGAAGTAAAAACTTCGAGGTTCGCCGATGACATTGTATTTCTGTCAGAGACGGCAAAGGACTTGGAAGAGCAGTTGAACGGAATGGACAGTGTCTTGAAAGGAGGATATAAGATGAACATTAACAAAAGCAAAACGAGGATAATGGAATGTAGTCAAATTAAATCGGGTGATGCTGAGGGAATTAGATTAGGAAATGAGACACTTAAACTAGTAAAGGAGTTTTGCTATTTAGGAAGTAAAATAACTGATGATGGTCGAAGTAGAGAGGATATAAAATGTAGACTGGCAATGGCAAGGAAAGCGTTTCTGATGAAGAGAAATTTGTTAACATCGAATATAGATTTATGTATCAGGAAGTCGTTTCTGAAAGTATTTGTTTGGAGTGTAGCCATGTATGGAAGTGAAACATGGACGATAAATAGTTTGGACAAGAAGAGAATAGAAGCTTTCGAAATGTGGTGCTACAGAAGAATACTGAAGATAAGGTGGATAGATCACGTAACTAATGAGGAGGTATTGAATAGGATTGGGGAGAAGAGAAGTTTGTGGCACAACTTGACTAGAAGAAGGGATTGGTTGGTAGGACATGTTTTGAGGCATCAAGGGATCACAAATTTAGCATTGGAGGGCAGCGTGGAGGGTAAAAATCGTAGAGGGAGACCGAGAGATGAGTACACTAAGCAGATTCAGAAGGATGTAGGTTGCAGTAGGTACTGGGAGATGAAGCAGCTTGCACAGGATAGAGTGGCATGGAGAGCTGCATCAAACCAGTCTCAGGACTGAAGACAACAACAACAATGACAAGAGCCATGGGGTAGTGATCACATACACAGGTGTCATTTGTTCCCACGTGATTCATGTGAATAGGATTTCGACGTGATTATGGGCACACGACGGGCAGTATTAAATTTTGATCGCGGAATGGTTGTTGGAGTTAGGCGCATGGGACACTCCATTTCGGAAATTCTTACGGAATTCATTGTTCAGAGGTCCACAGAGTCAAGAGAGTGCCGAGAACACCAAATTTCAGGCATTACCTCCCACCACTGACCGTGTAATGGCCGAGCCTTCACTTAACGACCGAGAGCAGCGGCGTTTGCGTAGCGTTGTCATTGCTAACAGACAAACAACACAGCCACCGCAGAAATTAATGTGGGACGTACGACGAACGTATCTGTTAGGACTGTGCTGCGTAATGTGGCGTTAACGGGCCGTGACAGCTGTTTCCTTCCGGTTCTCTGGTCTTTTAATCACGTTTTACGCTTTGGACACGAGTAGGAAAAATTTTATTGGTGATGCAATGAAGCATCGACTGTCGCTATCTGGCTATAACCTCCCGATCCTTGGGGACTTTTAATTACGTTCGAAACCTCGGTCACGATTACCAAGAGTTTTTATTCGATTGCCTGATGATCCCTAGAACAAGCGAGACGCGTCACATGTGAAGATTAAATAGACCCATCACGTGCACAACCAAGATCTATCTGAAGATCTATAACTGTTTCTGTACCAGTCCCACCGTTGTAATTATGAAGTAGAATGATTTCAGTAAGATATAGCATGTACGAAGTTCGGATGAGTCAGAAAGAGATCTGACATAAAGATCTATTTCGAATGAAGATTGACCAAAGCAAGGGGTCCCAGGGAAGGTGTAGTACAAGCACCAATATCATCTGAAGAGACAAAATGAGGAGGAACTCCAGCGAAAAAATGAAATGATTTTAGGAGGAGAAGAAAAGACTAACCAGCAAAATAACTGTTTCCTGTGATCTACATTAGGCCCAAATACAAACAGGCCAAATCCGTCTATGTTCTTTTCATTAGCATTTTTACTTCACCACTGCACATTTCTCCGTCACAACTTCATCGGCATTACTTAGTTATCAAATGTGTAAGGGCCTTCATCAGACTGTCAGCACACCATAAACGCCAATCTCCAAGTGTTGCTCATTCGTATTGTATGACAACATAACATAGTAACTTCTGCATGTTATCAGTTTTATATGAACATAGAATTTTCAGTTGTGTGCAACAAGTTTGAAAGATCATTAGGAATTGTGTAGCTACA
This sequence comes from Schistocerca gregaria, assembly GCF_023897955.1. Classification (NCBI taxonomy): domain Eukaryota; kingdom Metazoa; phylum Arthropoda; class Insecta; order Orthoptera; family Acrididae; genus Schistocerca; species Schistocerca gregaria. The sequence continues at coordinate 127,600,055 of NC_064921.1, read as the reverse complement.
CCAGCACTGTGTACACTGTTATAAGAAAATATGTAGTTTTCAGTTATGATGTCGCAGATTTTATGGGACATTGTAACTGTATGTGTGTTTACGTAGTGAAATGTAGAATTTACTAACCGCCTCCTCCTCCTCCTCTTCTTCTTTATTACGTTTATCTGTATCTTTAAGCGGTCGGCGTTAATTATATGGTTTTGCAACATTAGTGACATTTGGTGGCCGGATGCCATTCACGATGCCACTCCATCTACTTGGGTCTTGTGTAAATCTGTTTTCAAATATGAGAGTTTCTAAATATTTGCATAGTTAGTGTGTGAGGTGGGATGTGGGTATCAGCCCGGCATTCACCTATTCGGATGTGAGAAACCGCCTGAAAACGACATCCAGGATGGCCAGTTCGCCAGCGCTCGTCGTTAATCCGCGATGCGGATTTGATACGCTGCTGGCTCGTACTCCCGAGTCCTGGAAGCGGTGCGTTAATGGGCTTGGTTATTCGGATGGACGGAATTGATTCATTATGATGCACCAGAAATCAGCAAAATTCGCAGACTGTTGTTTTGGGAGCGTTGTCTAATGAAGGACCACAAACACAAAAAAAAAAAAAAAAATGAAACTGTGACTTTGAAATTTGCATTGGCGAAGTAAATTCTATTACAAAGATAAGACATGGATTTCTTTATTACGTTTTTCATTAAGTATAAAACGTCTTCCACTCGCAAAAATGACTAAAACCTCCGAAATTCACAAACGGTGTTGATTATAGTCCCTTTTACGCCCCTCTTTTTACTTACTGCAACGCACATCTTAAGGCATGTGGGATAAAGTTACACCAATCGCCTACTGTAACGGTTCGCTAGTTATTGCCGGGCAGAGTGCATTTTGCAGCGGAAGCAGTAGAAGATGCCAGGCTCCAGTTCGTGTACTGGTGGCAAAAGCAGTTCACTCGCCAGCTGTGGAATGTCAGCTACTTTAAATTGAAACTACAGGGAAGGTAACGAAAGAAAAACATTTCTTCATTTCTCAGATGATGTATACGTAACTGTAACAAAAGAGTTTTAGCAAGCCCACAAATTCAGCAATTGTTGGCCAGACTACCTCACGCGTGGAATGTGCGACGTGTGTGAGGGGAGGGATGGGGGCGGTGGAGTCGCGTGCACCTGTGGGAAGGCAGGTGTTTAGGTGGAAACCTGCCCAGTGGCAGCTGGGTATCGACAGCAGGCGCTTTCACGCCCGTACAGAGCTGGCCAAGGCCGCCCGGTCAGAGGTTATGGAATGGCCTGTTACGTCACGAGGTGGAAGCGCGCATGCGCTGTGCTGCGAGCGTCCGTCAGTAAACATTGTCGCAAGCGTTCGAAACCAACGGAAACCACAAAATTATTAGCGTAACCATATTTTTTCTGGGTCCAAACCAGGTCATATTGTTGAAATTTTTTAAAAGTCTCAACTGTTTACTGAAGCATTAAACTTTATTCAATTTTATTTTTCATTAGACACGATATTTTTTAAAAACAAATAATTGTGTACAATGTACGCTGAACAACCAACTCCAGTAATTGCTAAAAATCATTCAAAAGCCAAGCTCTTCGCTTTGAATGGGTTTTAACAATTGAAACAGATCCCCCTTCAATACTCTGCATATGAAAAATTCATTTCCTAAAACAGATGTATCTAAATCACTTTTAACTTTTCTGATCATCAGTATAACAAAGCAACTTGCCTTGACGTTTATATATAAAAGGCACTGATTCAAAATTTGAGCAGTTCCACCTCACATTGATCGAAGTTTAAAAAGTGTAACTCGAATTCCCTCCGTCAGACAGAAATGTCTTACAATTGGAAAAAGTTTTTACTTCAGTTCTGTTCAGGTACCCGCAATTACTGTTACGTAATTAATACTTTTCGAAGAACGTCACATATTATGGAATATAAATGGCGAAATGGCGTTACCAGTAACTGCCTCGGTTTTTGTTCTCGCGGATGAAAACTTTGGTAGTACCAGTTTTTAACTAGTTTAGATGTGCAGTCTGATGTTTTGAAACTGAGTTCGTGTGCAGCAGCGGGGTATGAAAATGTAGCCGATTTAGCAGCACACTCCAGGTCCCTAGCCCCATCTATGGATTTAAAAGATCTTCTATGATTGGTACGGCTGAACGATTAGTAGCCTTCCTATGTTTAGCTGTTTTCACATGGTTTTTAATTTCGCCTTATCCCCTATGTGCAATAAAAAATTCTGCATCTCATAATGTGCAAATAAGCACGTTCGTTATTACTATTCCTGTTGCAAGTTAACATTAACCACAGATTCTGTTGTGGTCATTGCTAAACGATGATACGGGAAATGAATTGAGACAAAATGATGAAAAACCCGGACATTTTTGCAATCCGGACAGCAGAAAAAAACCACGGCTGTCCCCCATAAGCCTAATCCCCGGCGTATGGTAAGCCTAAATATTACGTATCTGCAAAGACGACATACCGTTTACCGGCTTCATTAAGCCGATTAAGTAGGCAGTTTCTCAAGGCCATAATGTCCAAAGAAAGATGTAAGCTGATTCAAAGAATCTGATAAAATCCAAATAAATTAGGTTAGATAGAGAGTAGTCTGACGCCCGGACTTTATAATACACAATATGAGTCGTGCAAGATATAACACCCATTTTATGAACAGTTCAAAATAGTGAACCGACGTTTTCGGCAAATGACAAAACTCGAAATTTTGTTATCCGTTCAATATTCTTAACTGATATATCAGCCGAAATTCGGAAGTAAGTATGGGTGTGTGTTTTTCTAAATGAATGATGTAATATTTTTAACTATATAAGAAAACTCTTGAAAAGATGAGTACCGTTAATTTTATAGTTCAACATTTTTGCAATAGAAACCAACAAATGTGCTAAAATTAGAAGGCAAGTCGGCCGGATTAGATTTGAGGAGTAAATACCGCCAAGTGGTGCTCTCAGGCAAGGCTTGCAGATAGGAGCCGATCATACCGCTAACGCATACCTGTTTTTCGTTTGTCACCAGTTTTCTGACTCGTCTGATGCGATCTAACACGAATTCTTTACCTTCATCTCAGGATAACAGTAGCACCCTACGTAACACGTTATTTCTTGATTATATTTTAGTGTCTTCTCCTACAATTTCTACCCTCTACTGCTCCCTCTAGTATCATGGACAGTGATTCGGTAATGCTTCACGCATGTCCTGTCATCTTGTTCTTCCTTCTTGTCGTTGTTTTCCATATGATGTTCTCCTCGCCGTTTGTGTCGAAATCACATCATATCTTATGTTGTCAGGTCATATAGTCTTCAACAACCTCCTATAGCACAACAACTCAAATGCTTAGATTCTCTTCTTTTCGTGTTTTCCTAGAGCCCATGTTTCACTTCAATACAATGCCGTGCACCAGACGAGCATTCTCATAAATTTCTTCCTCGAATTAAGCCTGACATTTGATACTACCACGCTACTTTTTGCCAGGAATGCCCTCTCTGACTCTGCTATTCTGATTTTCATGTCACCCCTGTTTCATCCGTAGTATGTTTTCCTGCTTCCAAAGTAGTAGAATTCCTTCACTTCGTTTAATTCGTGGTCCATCAATTATAATGTTATTTTTAAGGCTTTTCCCATTCATGGTACTCCTAATTACTTTTGTACTTCTTACGTTTACTCTCAATCGACAGTGCGTGCTCATTAGACTGTGCATTCCACTTAACAGGTCCAGCCATTCTAGTACACTAACCGTGAGGACAGCAATATCATCAGCTAATCTTATCATTGATATACTATGACTCTGCATTTTAATCCCACTCCTGAACCTTTCTTTTATTTCCGTCATAACTTCTCCGATGTATAGATCGACCAGTAGGAGCAAAAGTCTACATCCCTTTGCTTTATGGCCTGAGAGCTTCGTCTTCGTTTTTTTCCGTTCTAATTGTACAAGGAATCAGGACGTTCTCCGGAGATTAGGGGGCGAAAGGAAGATATGGAAAATGTTGACAAGAAGAAGGTGCAGGATGATAGGACAATTATTAGGGTAAAACCTCCAAGGTACTCGAGCAAGCTGTAGTGGGTAAAAACTGAAGGGGGAATACAGAGATTTTAATACATTCAGCATATAATTATGGATATAGGGTGCAAGTCGTGCTAAGAGATGAAGATGTTGTTACACGAGGGGAATTCGTGGCAGGGTGCATCAGACCGATCAGAGAACTGATTACTAAAAAACAAAAGAAATATTCTCTTGGTTCTTGTACATATTGTGCATTGCCCGTCTTTTCCTATAGCTTTCACACGTTTTCCTAAGGCATTCAAATATCTTGCGCAATTTTACCATGTCGAGTCCTTTTACTAAGTCGAGAAATCCTACGACCGAGTCATGATTTATCTGAGTCTTGCTTCCACTATCAAATGCGACGTCAGAACTGACTCTCTAGTGCCTTTACCTTTCCTGGTCATCGTCATCGAACAGCTTCGCTGTTTCCTTACACTTGCCAAGTTTCAAAAATCAGTACGAGGCGAGGATCTCATTTTGTCCAATATAAATTGTTTTTGAAAGACTACGACTGTGAAAACGATGTATTTGTTTATACATAACTTTCATGCTACCACTTACGATTTTCTTTGGTTCATATTTTACAAGACACGTTCCGGGAAATGATTCCCATTTTCAAGAGTGTTTTCTCTTTGTACTATGCCATTTTAACGTCACAGTTTCTATGAGTGAGGTTCTGCTTTGCTTTGTTGACTTTACTGCAACGTATAAAAGAACGCGTAATTTTCAATAAGTTATCGATCTTTATGCAATTAGTGGCGCAATTTTCTTCCAGAGTTTGCCATCAACTACATATAAAAATCGACAACTAACTAAGTATTGGGTGTTTTTTTATATACTGCAGTAACAAAGCAGATGTCTAACACTGAAAACATTAAGTAAAAATGGCATAGTACAAAGAGAAAACACACTTGAAAATGGAAACCATTTTCCGAAATGCATCGTGTAAAATATGAACAAAAGAAAATAGTGACTTGCAGCAGAAACGTTATTTGCAAAAAACCTCCATGTATCGCTCCCGTAGGGACCTCGAAAATAATGTAAGGGTACTTGACGCATACAGTGGCATTTAAGGAGTCAATTTTTCCTTGCTCCCTCCGCGATCATAGACGCAGCAAGATGGGTGCGGGGGATACCGTCTGCACGGGGTACCACTTCCGCCTGAGTGACAGAACTTGTCATGGTCTGTTGCATAAGTACTGAAATTTTTTCGTCGTTTTAGTAGGGAAACTTATGGAAGCGGGCAACTAGAGACCTTATCGACTGGGTCTAACGTTTCCCATGCATAAGCGTATTCTCACGCACAATCAGACTGTAAATAAAAGTTGTTCTCACGCAGTACTTTAGACAATGATGACAATTATCTAACTTTAATATCTATTTTTTAAGAGAACTTTGTTAACAGTTTTTATGATTTTATATCTGAGACGGTTTTCGTGCTCTTTTTTATTTTATTCTAAGTAGATGTTACAGATTGAAAAGCAAAGGAAACCATTACTTTGTTACCGAAAGAACTTTCACCCTAAAGAAACTGAAGTTGTGGATGGAGGAGATATCCGACGTAGTCTCTTCTGAAACCAAAACAGTGTCTCTCCACGATGTAAGGACTTAATATCATGAATTCCTTCAAGATAAGGTACTCTACTCGGTTGTTGTATTTGTTCAATGCACGTTCTTGGATGCAGCGTTCGTTCCAGAATCGTTGTACATTTTTAGTCGTGTAATACAAATAGGTAAGTACTTGCATAGCATCAAAGTAATCTGTGAGAATTGTAAATTGGTAGAGCACTTGCCCGAGAATGGCAAACGTCCCGAGTTCGCGTCTCGGTCCGGCACAGTCAGGAAGTTTCATATCAGCGCACACTCCGCTGCAAAGTGAAAATCTCATTCCGTAAGAGTTGTATTTTGCCTGTTCTGAAACTTTCTACATCTCGCACATAGATCAAATCAGTAAAATCAATCCTTACGTCGACATACTAAACGTGAAAATTTGTGTAAAGGAATCATTTCTAGATTACCCGGGAAGAAAGCTGATATGATAAACTTAATTTACAGGTTACTGAACAGGATATTGTGTCACAAAAATGTGCTAAGGTCAAGAATACGACAGCGCTTTTACAATGGCTGGAATGTATTCAGCATTTTAAACAAGAATTATGAACTTAATCATAAAATGTCTGAACCGTGTACAAAACACTCTGTCAGGCTGCGCGGATTACACACTTTCGGCCGGCCGTGGTGGCCGAGAGGATTAAGGCGCTTCAGTCTGGAACCGCGCGACTGCTACGATCACAGGTTCCAATCGTGCTCGGGCAATGGATGTGTGTGATGTCCTTAGCTTAGTCAGGTTTAAGTAGTTCTAGGTTCTAGGGGACTGATGAACTCAGAGTTAAGTCCCATAGTGCTCAGAGCCATTTGAACCATTACACACTTCCGTATAGTTCCACTGTTCGTAATTTTTTTGAGATATTAGAAAGTTTCTACGTTTTTCGCTCAGCTCCAGCCTACAGATTGATCCTCCTTTTGAAAGACCTTAGAGCTTTCAGATACTTGATGGAGTGTGCACTACTAAGCTGTTAATCTAGTGATTCTTTGGAAACATTGAAACCAGAAGAGCTCCTCAAAACCACTGCATAGGCGCTGCTGGAGCAGAAACCCTTAGTCCAATAGACGATGCATGTTTTAATTTTTAATTTATTACAAAAGACATAAAACAACAAAAAATTAAAGTGGTTTCTCCCTTTTCTTTGCTCCAGTAGTCTTTAGCTAGATACAACTGTTGCGCCGTTTAAAAAAATAATTCCAGGCAACTGTTGGCACCAAATTTACCAGCAACATAGATAACTATTGATCACTCAATCTAACGAGACATTCGTTCTGAATGATTTGTGCATGACAACTAACAGTAAAACTAATAATAAAGGAAAACCCTCACACATACAATGTCTTACCCTGATCTCAGTTTCAGTAAGGTCAAATTAAGTAACATGGAAGCAATAATTTTACAACCAGGCACAAACTTACTTCTACAAACCTTTCTGGTTACCATACACTAAACAAATCGGCATAAAACAAGTTGCAGCTGAACAGCCAGTCCTGACTCCCACCACTCGCTGTTAGTCAAAAACAATGAATCCATTTCCTCTTTTACAAACTGTCATCTTATGAACAAACTTCAGTTACTGATACTACTGACAAAAGCAACAACATTTTTTTAAAAAAGAAAAAGAAACATGATCAAAATCTCACAGGCACATTGTGTATTACGACAGCACAAACCACTTAGCCAACATGTTCATACAACCGGACACTGCGCCATAGGCAAGACTTCGTAGACTACGAACAGCTAAATGTATAACATAAGAAAACAGTTTCAGCATACAGAACTTGCTTCACCAACTAAACCTTGCTACATCAGCCAGCAGGAAATTTATAAGCTTCGGCAGTGCTGTAATCAAGGACACCGATGGTTAAATTATCTTCACAGTTATAGCTAGTGCTCGTATTTCAAATTATTTTTCAAAGGGAGCAGAGGATCATGAACCCTAGACATGCCACCGAATACAAATTTTTCATCTGTAACTTTCAAATATACTGTTCTCATAACAGCATCTTTATATATGGCTTAAACAACCATCAGAAATAACAATCCACGAAACAGTTTTGAACTCTGCTTCAACAGCGTTTTTTAACATGTTAACTGGACAGTCCACAGTAACAAATAGCAAAAAAAAAAAAAAAAAAAATTCTTTTCCAACTCTCAACAGAGATCTCCCAGAAAGAAAGACGTGACTAGCACAAACTGAAAGCTGGGTCCAATTTCTTTACTCTCATCGCTATGTTCGGAACAGCAGAGCACAAACAGAATCAAACAAAGAGCTCGGACGAGGCACCAAATCAATACTACTACTAATACTGAACACAAGGGCGTTAATGCTTTAACAGTGTAGAGCATGAGCCCACTGGATAGTCAGATGTGGAGCATTGGGTTTTTTTTTCTTTATTGTTATTCTGAAACCTCTACAAGGCAGGCCGGCAGCGGCAAAACTACGCCGCTCTTCGGCCACAGACAATACATTCAATACAAGTGGAGACATCGAAAAACGATAGACAACAGTAGACACACAAATTTAAAATACATGAAGTCGTTCACAGGTACAGGTCCAAATAAAAACGTTCAGCACTCGGACACTGAGACGACAGGAATTGCACACGTGAACGAAGGAGCAGAAATGACGAAACACTGAATTACTAACACGATGGCACACACAAAACACTGGCGACCATCTCCAGCCCGCGAATGTTCACTGTACATGTGCGAGACTGGGGACCTGCCAGAAATGGTTCAAATGGCTCTGAGCACTATGGGACTTAACATCTGAGGTCATCAGTCCCCTAGAACTCTGGCCGGCGGGACTGCCAAAATAAGGCGAAAAGGAAGGGGAGGAGGGAGAGGGGAGGGTGTAGATGCTAGTGGCAGAGGAGACAGGAGGGGGAGAAATAAGGTAATGGAAGGGGAAGCCTGCAGGGAGGAAGGAGGGGGGGGGGGAAGGGAGGAGGGAGAGAAGGGAGAGAGGGTGCCCATGGGAAAAAAAACACAGGGTGTGGTAAGGGAGGATCAAAGTTGGTAGGAGTGGTAGGGGTGGAGGGGATGAGGCATCATCAGGAAAGGGGAGTTGGTGGAAGCCACATTGGTCGAGGATATGGGTAGACCTGTGGATGTGGCTCACTGCTTAGTATCAATTAGAGCAGCGCAGGAAGGCAGCAACTCCGCCTCTTCCCCGACTGTCTACGGTGGTCACAGACAAACATCTACAGCCCTCCGCAGCAGCCATGTCTGCTTCACACCTCAGCCCAACAACAGTTCTGTTGTCAGGAAGACGACACGCTACATTGCCCCACAGAGCTGTACTACCACACCTTGCCACTCACTGCCCAACGCGTCCGTCGCGAACCTCTGCGCCCTCTCTTTAAGCCGGGGACAAGTAACCGCAACAGTTGCCAGCAATCTTTTACACTCTCTCAGATCAACCAGCGCGGGAGTCACGGCTCACCGTCCTACAACAAGTCAACAATACTCATAAGCATTTACAGATTCTTGTAGTCAGCTTCAGAATGTGTATTACAAAGGTGATAAGTCTAAATCTTAATTGAAATACAGGAGAAATTATTTTGTTCACGAATACTTCAATTTCCGAAGGGCACATGTGACGAGATGGTCATTGCCATGGAAAAAATCAGGGAGAAATGAAATGTTGCCTAGACAGAAGGCTGCAAATGAGACGCTGATTTTGCACCAGGAACTAAGAAAATCAGTGTTAAGAGTGCATCGACGGGTTTCTGCAAAAAATTGAGACACGTTGCGAATCCATGGAATGTCTATCAGATCTACCTACTGTTTTAGGGGCCAAAAATCTGATTAAAATTTCAGAAACTGAGCTTTCCATGATTGCAATGACTTTGCTTGACAACTATGGCCGGCCGTTGTGGCCGAGCGGCTCTAGTCGCTTCAGTATGGAACCGCGCGACCGCTACGGTCGCAGTTTCGAATCCTGTGTCGGGCATGGATGTGTGTGAAGTCCTTAGGTTAGTTAGGTTTAAGTAGTTCTAAGTTCTATGGTACTGATGACCTCAGAAGTTAAGTCCCATAGACTCAGAGCCATTTGAACCATTTTTGACAACTTTGATGAGATTTCTGAAGACGGTATTCTTGCACGCCTAAGAAGATTTTTGTAAACAACCAACGTTCTAAAAGAAGTGTCTTTTCCTTGGATATCTTTAAGACTCTTACAATTTGTCGGTGGACACGAATTTTCCAAATCTGTTCTCAACCTCACTTTGTCGCTAAGATTTTTCTTAACTTTGTGTGTTTCGATAGCTTCATGTAATTAATTAAAACTCAAACTAGTTGTGAACTATCGTAGTTCCACTATGAGTCAGCCACGAGTATCTAATTTGGCAGTATTATCGATAGAAAATAATGTAGTTATTGGTACCGTATTAATGACACAATTTCAAACCCTTCAACAGAAAAAGTTGGAAAGAAGAGATTGTAAGCTGCATTTTAAAGTGACCTATCACTAGGAAGAGGTTTGGTTATTTTTAGTGATTCATTAATAATCATTTACACTAGGCTATTTACGAAAACGAGGTATTCTTACTTGTTTCGTATCATAAAAACTGTTTATGTTATAATTAACGTTATACTTTACTTAATTAAGCACTCATATCACAAATTGCTTCCCCCAAAAAATTATTCAATGTTAAAATTCCCGCACTGAGTACCAAATTGCCTAGCTACGTCGCTGATGCGAATGGAGTGGGATACAGTTGCCGGTGGTTTGTAGATTGTGGATTTAGATACAGATGTAGAAGTAGAAGTAGAAGTAACTGGCAGGCTTCGTATTTCCGTGATTCTGCAGAAGTACTGCAAAATCTGAACAGGCAGCGTCTTGAAGAGATTTTACATCTCTCGGGAAACCTCGGTCAAAACAAAACTACTAAGGTGTGTTGCGTAAGGTGGGATTCCTCTCCAGTATAGAGCAAGTTCATTCATAAGTACTGTACATTCACAAAAGACTCCTTCTTGGAGTAAGTCATTTAGAAATGAAAATTTGGTTGACAGTTCGAGTTAGAACAAGAAAAGCAAATCATGATTAAGTAGTCGAAGATCAAAATCAGTAACAAAAGGTTTCAAGTCGAGGTTCACTTGGAATATTTTGTAGCAACAAAATCAAGACTTAGTTGGAGTAAATCCGAAGAGTGAAGCAGTACGTTCACTGCGCTAAGCTCGATGGAGATTTTGGGTTAAGCACTGCACGGGACAGGAAACGTTCAAACACAAAACACTGCATGTCGACTGTCCGACGATGATTCCTTAGCGAGACGCAGGCTGATGAGCTGTGGAAGCAGCCGGTACCTGGCCGAGAGAGCTCGGATGTATAACTGGTTCGATAGGCGAGATCGAACTGCCAACCGTGATTGAGTGCCGACCTAAATACTGTAGCCTCGCACGGATAGGCCGCGAGCTGTTGGTGGGAACGTAGGATGTCTCACGAAAATGGTACCCGCTATCGTAGCATTGCGGTCGTAGTAGTGCGCTCAATCAGCAGCGAACTTGGTATCTCTCGTGGCGGCTGCCAGTGACTTTGTGGACGACAAATCAGCCTGTTGTTGCTGTTGTTGTCCGGAACATTTACCAACATGGAGGACTAGCGTGGATAGTTGTTGATTTACAGGCGCAAGTACCTGTTTCGGCAGGCGACGCCTGATTCTTAGCCACCCAAACGACGCGTGTGTAGTGCAGGTTTGCAGCTTTCTGTCTTGCAGGAGGCAAGCACTATGTATACAGCGCAACAGAATTAAAAGATCACTTTCTCGAAACCCCGTAATTCGCACCCATTGCCAATATTAAGCTTGAAATTTGGCTCAAAGATGCCTACAACCTTCCTCTGGAGTGGTGCAAAAGCGTGGCACCCTGCGACGTCATCCCAACCGCGGGATCGATGACGCTTCGAACAGCAACACATGCGATAAAAAAGCCACGGCTCATAGTTCATGTGACATATGAAGTGGATAGATGATATTACATTTGCACTAAATTTCACCAAAATTCTGCCAAATGCCACCACTGATGTGTCACAGGATTCTTCCCGACGGCCAGCGCTGAAATCACCCGATTTTCTTATGAGTGGCCGAGGAAAATATTCCAGACACACTGCCAGTCAGAAAATGCCAGAAGGGTTGGCATAAAGGACATCAATGGAGCCCCTCGTTTCCCTTGTGGTGTTGGGTCCCACACGTTTCGCGGTAGATAGTTGGCAGCGCGAAGAGATGGCACCCTCGGGCTTTTCAACCCTTCTCTAAGCGCTGCAGACTCATCAAACATGATCACACCAGTTTGGAGTGCAGCGTGGTCATCATCTCTGCTTTTGTGTACATGGTGGACCCTCTAGGGGCCGCTCAAAACCATTCGACGGAATTTGAACGTGATGCATAGAGCTCAGGGAGCGCACGCTTTTTCGGCATTCCCATTTTATGTCCTCCTGTGGCGTCGTGATGGGGAGATGCGACATTCACACGTAGATGAATAAATCGCCAAAGGTTACTCTAAGACCTCCCACTTCGGCAAAACCCTCAGTGGCAACCGCCCAGATTTAATGAGAATAGTAAAATTCTATCTGCACCGACTTAATCCGTGACGATTTTCTAGGCTCCAGCAAATCGGCAACCCGTTTGACACTTTCTGATTACGGATGGCCTATTGACAGGCCCAAGAGCACCAGTGTAGGGCGAAATAGCAGCACCTTAGCCTTTCTACAGGCCCTGGAAGTCAAGCCACCAGTTCTACCTACATTAGTGTATTTTCAAATTTCTCAATAACTTTCGCCGCTTTATTCATGCACAGGCTAATGATGCTTATCTCTGTTATCACACCGCAGGAGAACAAACAATAGGAGAACTCAAAAAGTATAATCACCCTTAGCTTATTTGAATAATGTTCAAACGTCGTTCGAATGGTTTTAAATGGTCCGTAACAGTTTTACTGTGGGAAAATCGGAACAGAAGAGGATCGAAGAATTTGAGATGTGGTGCTCCAGACGAATGTTGAAGATTAGGAGGACTGATACGGTAAGGAATGAGAAGGTTCTGCGCAGAACCGGAGAGGAAAAGAATGTGTGGAAAAAACTGACAAGGAGATCTCATGAGACGTTAGGGAATGACTTCCAAGGTACTAGAGGGAGCTGTACAAGGCAAAAACTGTAGAGGAGGATAGAGCTTGGAATACATCCAGTAAATAATTAAGAACATAGGTTGCAGGCGGTACTCAATGAAAAGGAGAGGAATTCGTGGATGGCAGCATCAAACCAGCCAGAAGACAGATGAGTCAAAAAGAAAAAAAATCACTTCCAACTTATACACAAGAGCAAACACTGCAGTGGCGCTGCACTCCAAATACATGATATCCCATTCGATGGGGATACAGCCCCACAAGGTCCTTAGAGAAGGGTTGAACTGGCCCTTTTGTGTCGATTGTGAGTGTCTGGAATGCTTCGCTCGGGCACTCGTGAGAAAGCCGCGTGATTCAGCGTTGGGCGTTTAGTTTCTAACCTCCATTACAGAGGCATCAAAAGAAGGGGTGAAATGTGAGTAAAAGGTATCTGATGACCTTCCGATCGTCCGACACGTCAATGGTGGCACTGAGCAGAATTGTGATGAAAATTGGTTCTGATATGGGATCAATAACCCACCTGACAGGTCACAAAACTTACAATCTGTGGCCTTTCTTCGTTGGTGTTGACACCTTCCTGTTATTATTTATTGTTATTTGTTTATTTTTCTTCTCACATGAAGTTATTGTATCTTTATGTTAATAGCTTTAGGTCTTCCAAGCAGTCTACAGAGTGTCATAACTTTTGATGTTTTAGTGATTTTTTTCTTTTGTTTGTGTCGAGATAACAGGCTTATTTCTTTCGCTTTTGTTGTTGTACATGCATTTTTTAAGGTTTGTTCGCCAAGCATAGAGTCTTCGTGAAAATTCTGTGCTTGGCGAGCAAGTCTAAAAAAAAAAAAGATATCAGAAGAAGTGCTGAACATGTCTAGGTGAAAACAAAAGGCAGAAGATCTCTTGAATAACGCAGGTCGCAATTTTCTCGTTAAGCACGGAAATAAGAAGAACTGCTGTAACATTCAGAAGATGATTATTGTTCTACGTTATTTACCGGTGCAGGCGCTTCCGTAGGAGCAAGAGACAGTGTGTACTATCGAAAACTGATACGAGTGAAGTATGTATTAATCAAAACATAAGTAGTCCAGTAAATATAAGACCACAAATTAGACATTTGTAAGACAAATGCGGATGGAGTTGTACGAGCTGCCGCTAACCTCGGGATAAAGTGTTCTCCTAGGCGGTACAAATGCACAGGAAATGTAAAATTTTCGATCAGTATCTCATCTAATTCTATCCAAGGCTTAACGTAACAAGAAACAGGCGGACTTCTGTAGTCGTGTTTAAAGGTGTTGTTCACAAAGGCTGTTCAAAGACATCATCATATATCTGGGTTAGTGTGATGTATAGTGCAGCATTCAATAAAAGTTAATCGGCTAGCCATAATCACACTACCTGATGCTGTTTGTTTTCCATATGTCGACCTCAGCTGACTTCATCAGTTAACAGAGTATTTCCCTTTCGTATCACACACTAATTTGTGTTTTACTTTGCAGTTGAACAAAAAAAATTGTCGAAGTTTATAAATGTCACTGCAAATTTTTCGAAATTTATCTACCCGGGGTGTCAGAGAGTAAGTTACTCATCTCGTCCCACGGTAAGACCTCTGACCACCAAAAGTGGCGCGTAGTCAGAAGAGAGTATGGATTCCGGGTTTTCTGCACATTTCTGCTGTGGTACGAATAGCAGGAGGAGCAAAGGGTGGAAGTGAAATGCGGAGGGAACTAGAAACGTACTCCAATGTTGAATTTCGCGGGACAATACGATTCTTGTGGGCAAAACGTACTGCACAGGTTAACCATGAATTTCTGGCAGTGTATGGAACAAACACAATGTTGTGTCCAGGTGCCAACAATTTCACCAAGGCTACAAAGGCGTAGGTGATGCTGATCTTGAAGTCCAGATCATCATCGTGCGATTTTCATCTTCTCGGCAGGATGAAAAAACAACTATGGGGAAAGATATCTTCCAACGCACAGGACGTTCATAAAGCGGTTCTCCAATGGCTCGGTGGCCAAGGAGCGGACTTCTGTAGTCGTGTTTAAAGGCGTTCTTCGCAAAGACTGATCAAAGACGTTATCATATATCTTTGTTAGTTTGATGTGTAGTGCAGCATTCAATAAAAATTAATCTGCTAGCCATAATGACATGTAACTTACTTTCTGAAGTCATCTCGTATTTTCTGATGTCTTATCTTCACATGTAAAGTACAACTCATGCAGCTGAACGGCGTCTTATATTTAATTCGTCAAATTAAAACTAGATATTATGTTTATAGTACTACAAAATTTTCCAATAGAAATAGAAATAGTCAGTAAATTATAGAATTAAAAAGTTCCATTATGAAGCTAAAAATAACTGAAATTTAATATCTACGTACTTTCCACTCATATAAATAGCTGTCATAATTCAACGGAAAATACAATAAGATACTAGGTGTAATTCTTTCTGGTTTCACTAAAAGGTTTTAAAGATCTCATGAGTTCCCTTAAGGGGGAACGACACGGTGACGGTCGAAAAAACTCGAAATTTTTTTATTACTCCCCAAAATGTTATGCGCGAACTTCGAAAAGTAACGGTTCTGTGGGCGTTTGTTCAAATGTGTGTGAATTCCTATGGGACCAAACTGCTGAGGTCATCGGTCCCTAGACTTACACACTACTTAAACTAACTTATGCTAAGAACAACACACACACCCAAGCCCCAAGGAGGATTCTAACCTCCGGCGGGAGGCGCCACTCAATGCAAAACATTGCGCTTCAAACGGCGCGGTCACTCCGCGTGGCTGTGTGCGTTTGAAGCTGAGGGTACACAACACAAAATGCCATTGCCACAAGTCGTTATCAATGCCATCACTCATATTTAATACTCATTTGAATAAACCTAATTTGCTGGAAACTTTTTTCTGCGGTTTTAAGCAAAATCTTTCAATAGCTTCATTTTGAGATACTACAAAGTACGAATCTCGTCTAGCTTGAAGGGGAAAAGCAGATGGCGCTATGGTTGGCCCACTAGATGGCGCTGCCATAGGTCAAACGGATATCAACTGCGTTTTTTAATGTAGGAATCCCCCTTTTTTATTTCATATTCGTGTAGTACGAAAAGAAATAAGTATATTTTAGTCGGACCACTTTTTACGGTTTGTGACAGATGGCGCTGTAATAGTCACAAACATATGGCTCACAATTTTAGACAGTTAGCAACAGGTAGGTTTTTTAAATTAAAATACAGAACGTAGGTACGTTTGAACATTTTATTTTGGTTGGTCCAGTGTGATACATGAAAAAAGTGGTCCAACTAAAACATTCATATTCCTTACGTACTACACGAATATGTAAAAAAAATGGGGATTCCTATTAAAAAAAGTTGTTGACATCCGTTTGACCTATGGCAGCGCTATCTAGTGGGCCAACCATAGCGCCATCTGGTTTCCCGCTTCAAGCTAGACGAGTTTCGTACTTTGTAGTTTTTTCGTTTGATGCTTATTTCGTGAGATATTTGGCCCAGTCACTAGTGTGTATGACTACCTGCCAAAAGCCTGAACAACCACCTATATACATACACTCCTGGAAATTGAAATAAGAACACCGTGAATTCATTGTCCCAGGAAGGGGAAACTTTATTGACACATTCCTGGGGTCAGATACATCACATGATCACACTGACAGAACCACAGGCACATAGACACAGGCAACAGAGCATGCACAATGTCGGCACTAGTACAGTGTATATCCACCTTTCGCAGCAATGCAGGCTGCTATTCTCCCATGGAGACGATCGTAGAGATGCTGGATGTAGTCCTGTGGAACGGCTTGCCATTCCATTTCCACCTGGCGCCTCAGTTGGACCAGCGATCGTGCTGGACGTGCAGACCGCGTGAGACGACGCTTCATCCAGTCCCAAACATGCTCAATGGGGGACAGATCCGGAGATCTTGCTGGCCAGTGTAGTTGACTTACACCTTCTAGAGCACGTTGGGTGGCACGGGATGCATGCGGACGTGCATTGTCCTGTTGGAACAGCAAGTTCCCTTGCCGGTCTAGGAATGGTAGAACGATGGGTTCGATGACGGTTTGTATGTACCGTGCTCTATTCAGTGTCCCCTCGACGATCACCAGAGGTGTACGGCCAGTGTAGGAGATCGCTACCCACACCATGATGCCGGGTGTTGGCCCTGTGTGCCTCGGTCGTATGCAGTCCTGATTGTGGCACTCGCCTGCACGGCGCCAAACAAACATACGACCATCATTGGCACCAAGGCAGAAGCGACTCTCGTCACTGAAGACGACACGTCTCCATTCGTCCCTCCATTCACGCCTGTCGCGACACCACTGGAGGCGGGCTGCACGATGTTGGGGCGTGAGCGGAAGACGGCCTAACGGTGTGCGGGACCGTAGCCCAGCTTCATGGAGACGGTTGCGAATGGTCCTCGCCGATACCCCAGGAGCAACAGTGTCTCTAATTTGCTGGAAAGTGGCGGTGCGGTCCCCTACGGCACTGCGTAGGATCCTACGGTCTTGGCGTACATCCGTGCGTCGCTGCGGTCCGGTCCCAGGTTGACGGGGACGTGCACCTTCCGCCGACCACTGGCGACAACATCGATGTACTGTGGAGACCTCACGCCCCACGTGTTGAGCAATTCGGCGGTACGTCCACCCAGCCTACCGCATGCCCACTATACGCCCTCTCTCAAAGTCCGTCAACTGCACATACGGTTCACGTCCACGCTGTCGCGGCATGGTACCAGTGTTAAAGACTGCGATGGAGCTCCGTATGCCACAGCAAACTGACTGACACTGACGGCGGCGGTGCACAAATGCTGCGCAGCTAGCGCCATTCGACGGCCAACACCGCGGTTCCTGGTGTGTTCGCTGTGCCGTGCGTGTGATCATTGCTTGTACAGCCCTCTCGCAGTGTCCGGAGCAAGTATGGTGGGTCTGACACACCGGTGTCAATGTGTTCTTTTTTCCATTTCCAGAAGTGTATATTCTCAGATACATGGATATTGCACAATTCTAATGCTGACAGAGTGATGAGCTATAATCCATCTTCATCGAAGAAGTTGGCCCATTCACTCTGAAACCGATCTTTATCTCTTACAAGACCTTTGATATGCCCTGGTAAGCTACCGAATATATGAGTACCCATGAATTTGACTTCTTTTTGTACTAATGTTAAGATTTTATAGTCCTTATACAGATTGTTTTTGGTCCTGGTATTATAATCATCTTTTGCACTATTTGAAAATTCTCACAAAGAGAGGAGTTTCCCCAAAAGATGATTCCATAACTCATTAGTGAATGGAAGTAGGTCGAATAAACTAACGTCTTCATTTTTAAATCACCTACTTCTGCTATCATGCGTACTGTAAATGGAGCTAAACTGAGTCGTTCCATTAAGTGTAGAGTGTGAGCTTTCCAATTTAGGTTTTGGTTTAATTGTAACCCTAAAAATTTGACACTGTCTACAGCTTTAATTTCATTGTTTGAATACCTTATACTTATATGGTCAGATATTCTTTGTGAGGTACTAAACTGTATGTACTGGGTCTTGTCAAAATTCAGTGACAAATTATTTTCTGTGAACCACCCTTTCATACTTACAAATATTTCATTAGCTGATTGCTCAGTGATTGCTCCTGTGATGACTATTTGACCCTTGCTAGTTTTGTGAAGAAACTGAATACATAACAATAAATCTACGTAATTTGTAACTCTTGATTCACTACAGTAGCTGATAGTAGCCATCACTACTTAGTAACTATCAATGTTTAATCAAGGCACACAACTACAGTTCACGTGTTAGGGCCAACTGTTCAACTTTTTCCTCGCGTTCCCGTGCACACAATTCCTGTTCATACACCTGGACGATAGCAGGGGACTTGAACATGGACAGGGGACACTCGGTACATGCCAATGCAAAACAAATTGACTAGAGCCTTACCCTAGAAGAGCCCTGCACAGTGTCGTCGTAACTTCCGTCTGCGTCACGTCTGCTGTGCAGCGAGCTACGTTAATTTAGGTATTAACTATATTTTTCTTACTTGTCACTTCATCTTCCGTATGTTTTTGCTTTTAGGAAAGTTTAATTGTCGAGTGCTAGTAATAGTGCTCCATAGATTTCGTGTTTGTTTTGAATACAGCCAGAGAGAGTCCCTTCAGTCAACCATAGTGCCAGTAGTGCTAGTGTTTTTTTTCCTTACAGTCCAGAGACAGGTGGTGCTATTTTCATTGTTTTCTACAAGAAGTGTCTAGCAACCACAGTTTAGTCAACTATCAGCCGCCTTTAGTGAATTAGCAGTCTAGTCAAATGTTGATCAACTCTCTGCAGTAAATTGATTTCTTAGGATGGATAGGATGTGTGAGTGCTGTGTACGGACGCAGGAGGAGCTGGCCACTGTTCATGAACAGCTGAACGTGTTGATGGCCGCGGTCAGCCGTCTTCAGGCTGCTCCCTCGGAGTGTATATGCAGTGGGGAGTCTGGTGCGTCGCATGGTGCACCCCAGGTGTTACATGCTTCACCCACTGTCCTTGCTGTCGAGACATCTTCGCTGGTACCGGGCGCGGTTGGGCCACCCTCTCTCCAAGGGGAGAGGCGGGTTCAGCGGCGTTCGCGGCGCACGAGGCGGAGGGTCAATGTGGAGGCTGGCCGTGTGGCGTCGCCCGCTCTGCCTGTGAGTGAACATGTGGCAGCTTCTTCAGCAAGGTCCGAGCAGGCACAAGGGAATAGGGGTTTATTAGTTATTGGGAGCTCCAACGTTAGGCGGGTGATGGAGCCCCTTAGGGGAATATCAGTCAGGCTTTCGAAAGCACCATAGTACAGCAACCACATTAATCAAAGCAACTGATGACATTAAACATACTATGGACAGACGTGAAGCTACTATCCTAACACTGCTTGACTTTAGCAAGGCTTTTGACACAGTTGACTTCGATATATTACTAATTAAAATGAAACATCTGAATTTCTCAAACAGCGCAATACACTGGTTCGACAGCTACCTCAAAAACAGAAGTCAACAAGTCATTTGTGGGTCGGAAAAGTCATCATGGAAAAGCGTGCGCTCTGGAGTTCCCCAAGGCTCCGTCCTTGGTCCACTACTCTTCTCACTGTACATTAATGATATTTCTTCAGTGATTCACTCCTGCAACTACCATCTTTATGCCGAAGACATCCAACTGTACATAAGTGCAAGCCCCAAAAACATTGCTGGCGCAGTAGCGAGTATGAACGCAGATCTTTGCTCTGTTTCTCGATGGGCACAGAACCTAGGTCTGAAACTAAACCCCAGGAAATCCCAGGTCATACTTATATCTCATCCAAAGTTAATCAGCCGGTACTTTCGCGAAACAGTTCCTAAAATACTCCTCAATGGTACCCAACTACCATACCAAAAAACAGTAAAAGACCTTGGAATAATCTTGGATGAATACCTAAACTGGGAAGAACAAACAGTCAAAGCTTGCCGGAAATCGCTCTCCTCCCTACATGCAATTCAAAAATTTAGAAAAATATTTCCAACCCATGTTAAACAAAAATTAGTCCAAACACTACTCTTGCCTAATCTTTACTACTGCGATGTAGTTCAACACGGCACAAATAGTGAAAATTGTAGATGCCTCGAGCTAGTTATGAATGCTTGCGTTAGATACGTGTGCAATATTCGGTTGTATGGTCATATCAGTCCTTCATACTCCCAGCTAGGTTGGATACGCCCACATAAGGCACGCGATCTCCACACGATGTGCTTACTTCATGGATTTCTTAGCCACTGGTGCCCACAATACTTATCTTCTCACATTAAACACCTATCATCATTCCACATCCTGGCTGTACCTTTACATAACACAAAATCTTTCTCCGTGTCATTCTCCATCCCAGCCATAAGACTATGGAACGCGCTCCCCTGTGATCTTCGTCTTATCCAGAACTACTCAACATTCAAGAGGGAACTCAAAACTTACATATTAGGGACGGTATAGCCACCATTGTTGTGCCCCTCCCATCTCTTTCTTTCTCCTCTCCATCACAGCTTCGAATTTTACCGTTCTATTTCTCTTCCGCTAACCTATCTACCTCTTATATATCTCTTTCACCCCATTCTATCGTCTTATGTCTCTGCTCGATGAGAATAACTCACAAGCTGCAAGAACATAACTAGAAAATTCCCAACTAACAATGGGACTGACATTCAGAAAAGAAAAGTATGTTTACTTTCATATACATAGTCATTATTATTATTATTATTATTATTATTATTATTATTATTATTATTATTATTGATTGTTATAATTATTTTTTATTTTTATAATTTTCATTTACTACTGTTACAATATCTATTTTTTCTTTAACATCAATACTGCATAATACGCTATATATCCTTAATGTTATGTATAAACTGTAACTCGTTCAATCTTAGTATGCCTGGTTAGGTGTAAGAGAGGGCCTGAAGGCCCTAATCTTGCCAGGTAAAATAAATGCATAAATAAATAAATAAATAAATAAATAGCGGAAAGGTTGGGGAAGAAGGCCAGTGTTCACTCTGTCTGCTTGCCGGGGGATCTCATCCGAGATGTGGAGGAGGCCCTGCCGGTGGCGATAGAGAGCACTGGGTGCACCCGACTGCAAATTGTTACTCATGTCGGCACCAATGACTCCTGCCGTCTAGGTTCAGAGGTCATCCTCAGTTCGTACAGGCGGTTGGAGGAATTGGTGAAGGCGGAAAGCCTCGCTCGCGGGGTGGAATCTGAGCTAACTATTTGTAGTATCGTTCCCAGAACCGATTGCGGCCCTCTGGTTTGGAGCCGAGTAGAAGGCTTACACAGGAGGCTCAGACGATTCTGCGGAGATCAGGGGTGCAAATTTCTCGACCTCCGCTATCGGGTGGATATATGTAAGGTCCCCCTGAATAGGTCAGGGGTGCACTACACGCCGGAAGCGACTACAAGGGTAAGTGTGGAGTGTACATGTGGGTTTTTTAGCTTAGAGAATTCCCTCCCTAGGCCCAACAACACGCCTCCTGAGACGCGAAAGGGTAGGAGTAGGCAAAATGCAACAGGGAATAACAATATTAATGTTCTAATAGTAAACTTCAGGAGCGTCTATAGAAAGGTCCCAGAACTGCTCTCATTAATAAACGGTCACAATGCCCATATAGTACTAGGAACAGAAAGTTGGTTGAAACCGGGCGTAAACAGTAAAGAAATCCTAAACTCATATTGGAATGTATACCGCAAAGAAAGGCTGGGCAGTGAAGGGGGAGGCGTGTTTATAGCGATAAGAAGTGCAATAGTATCGAAGGAAATTGACGGAGATCCGAAATGTGAAATAATTTGGGTGAAGTTCACGGTTAAAGCAGGCTCAGACAGGGTAATTGGATGTTCAAACAAATTTCGGGCTTGCAGCCGGTCGTTCGTTCAATGCTTCGCACGATATTTCAACTGGGCACCTACCAGTCATCTTCAGGTGAGTCTTCGCAGACGACGGCTCACCTGAAAATCACTGGCAGCAAGCCCGAAATTTGTTCCAACAGTCAATTCGCAGGGAAAATTTTAAATTTCACATGGTAATTGGATGTCTCTATTGACCCCCTGGCTCAGCAGCTTTTGTGGCTGAGCACCTGAAGGATAATTTGGATAATATTTCGCGTAGATTTCCTCACTATGTTATAGTTCTGGGTGGAGATTTTAATTTGCCGGATATAGACTGGGAGATTCAAACGTTCATAACGGGTGGCAGGGACAAAGAATCCAGTGACATTTTGTAAAGTGCTTTATCTGAAAACTACCGTGAGCAGTTAAACAGAGAATCGACTCATGGCGATAACAAATTAGACCTTCTGGTGACAAACAGACCCGAACTATTTGAAACAGTTGACGCAGAACAGGGAATCAGCGATCATAAAGCGGTTACTGCATCGATGATTTCAGCCGTAAATAGAAATATTAAAAAAGGTAGGAAGATTTTTCTGTTTAGCAAAAGTGACAAAAAGCAGATTACAGAGTACTTGACGCCTCAACACAAAAGTTTTGTCTCAAGTACAGATAGTGTTGAGGATCAGTGGACAAAGTTCAAAACCATCGTACAATATGCGTTAGATGAGTATGTGCCAAGCAAGATCGTAAGAGATGGAAAAGAGCCACCGTGGTACAACAACCGAGTTATAAAACTGCTGCGGAAGCAAAGGGAACTTCACAGCAAACATAAACATAGACCAAAGCCTTGCAGACAAAAAAAAAAAAAAACTTACGCGAAGCGAAATGTAGTGTGAGGAGCGCTATGCGAGAGACGTTCAATGAATTCGAAAGTAAAGTTTTATGTACTGTCTTGGCAGAAAATCCTAAGAAATTTTAGTCTTATGTCAAAGTGGTAGGTGGATCAAAACAAAATGTCCAGACACTCTGTGACCAAAATGGTACTGAAACAGAGAATGACATGCTAAAGGCCAAAATACTAAATGTCTTTTTCCAAAGCTGTTGCACAGAGGAAGACTGCACTGTAGTTCCTTCTCTAGATTGACGCAAAGATGACAAAATGGTAGATATCGAAATAGACATAGGGATAGAGAAACAATTAAAATCGCTCAAAAGAGAAAACGCCGCTGGACCTGATGGCATACCAGTTCGATTTTACACAGAGTACACGAAGGAACTTGCCCCC
This sequence comes from Schistocerca gregaria, assembly GCF_023897955.1. Taxonomy (NCBI): domain Eukaryota; kingdom Metazoa; phylum Arthropoda; class Insecta; order Orthoptera; family Acrididae; genus Schistocerca; species Schistocerca gregaria. The sequence goes on along the minus strand of NC_064921.1, from coordinate 127,576,616 downwards.
CTTCTTGCAGCGGTGTATCGTAGGTCTCTAGAAGAGCGTAGCGTTCCAAAAGATTGGAAAAGGGCACAGGCAATCCCAGTTTTCAAGAAGGGATGTCGAACAGATATGTAGAACTATAGACCTATATCTCTAACGTCGATCGGTTGTAGAATTTAGGAACACGTATTATGTTTGACTATAATGACTCGAAATCTACTCTGTAGGAATCAGCATGGGTTTCGAAAAAGACTAGCGTGCGAAACCCAGCTCACGCTATTCGTCCACGAGACTCAGAGAGCCATAGACACGGGTTCACAAAAAAAAATGGCTCTGAGCACTATGGGACTCAACTGCTGAGGTCATAAGTCCCCTAGAACTTAAAACTACTTAAGCCTAACTAACCTAAGGACAACACACACATCCATGCCCGAGGCAGGATTCGAACCTGCGACTGTAGCGGTCGCGCGGTTCGAGACTGTAGCGCCAGAATCGCTCGGCCACCAGCGGCAGGCACACAGGTTCACAGGTAGATGCCGTGTTTCGTGACTTCCGCAAGGAGTTCGATACAGTTCCCCACAGTCGTGTAATGAACAATGTAAGAGCATATGGTCTATCAGCCAATTGTGTGATTGGAATGAGGAGTTCCTAGATAACAGAATGCAGCATGTCATTCTGAATGGAGAGAAGTCTTCCGAAGTAAGAGTGATTTCAGGTATGCAGCAGGGGAGCGTCATAGGACCGTTGCTATTCACAATATACATAAATGACCTTGTGGATGACATCGGAAGTTCACTGAGGCTTTTTGCGGATGATGCTGTGATGTATCGAGAGGTTGTAACAATGGAAAATTGTACTGAAATGCAGGAGGATCTGCAGCGAATTGACGCATGGTGCAGGGAATGGCAATTGAATCTCAATGTAGACAAGTGTAATGTGCTGCCAATACATAGAAAGATAGATCCCTTATCATTTACCTACAAAATAGCAGATCAGCAACTGTAAGCAGTTAATTCCATAAATTATCTGGGAGTACGCATTAGGAGTAATTTAAAATGGAATGATCATATAGAGTTGATCGTCGGTAAAGCAGATGCCAGACTGAGATTGATTGGAAGAATCCTAAGGAAATGCAATCCGAAAACAAAGGAAGTAGGTTACAGTACGCTTGTTAGCCCATTGCTTGAATACTGCTCAGCAGTGTGGGATCCGTACCAGATAGGGTTGATAGAAGATAGACAAGATCCAACGGAGAGCAGCGCGCTTCGTTACAGGGTCATTTAGTAATTGCGAAAGCGTTACGGAGAGGATGGATAAACTTCAGTGGAAGAGTCTGCAGGAGAGACGCTCAGTAGCTCGGTACGGGCTTTTGTTATCGTTTCGAGAACATACCTTCACCGAAGAGTCAAGCAGTATATTGCTCCCTCCTACGTATATCTCGCGAAGAGACGATGAGGAAAAAATCAGAGAGATTAGAGCCCACACAGAAGCATACCGACAATCCTTCTTTCCACGAACAATACGAGACTGGATTAGAAGGCAGAACCGATAAAGTTACTCAAGGTACACTCCGCCACACTCCGCCGTAGATGTAGAATGAGATGAACGGGAATGTCGGTTAGAGATGCAGAAATATCCCACTCAAGCTGTACAAAAATTCATATTACGATTCATTAGGTTGGTATTGGTACTGAACAATCTCTTTCCATTGGTTAGCATCATTCATGTCACACCTGGTGGCAGGAGGGACACTTTGGACTTAACATTGTATAAACTGGACGGAAAGCCAGCGGTGGCGCCGGTAAATGGTTATTCTTGATGTCGAAAGATAGTTTTCTCATACTGGTAACTATCTTTGATACTCCATACCGGCTAAGGGTCACTTATGCAACTGGTCAGCTTCTTTTCCAGACGGCTCCGCGTGTTACTTGCTGGAAGGACTCCCCTCACACTGACGCAGCAACTGAAAAATGGGCCAATGATTCCATTGGAAGAAATGGCGGCCCAGACCAGTACTTTTTGAGGGTGCAGGAACGATGGGACTGCAACATGGGGCTTTTCGGTTCCCCATATGCGCCAGTTCTGTTTATTGACGAAGCCGTCCAGGTAAAAATAAGCTTCGTCAGTAAACCAAATGCTGCCCACATGCATATCGCCGTCATCAATCGTGTCCACTATATCGTTAGCGAATGTCTGTCGTGCGGCAATGGTAGCGGCGCTGAGGGGTTGCCGCGTTTGAATTTTGTATGGATGGAAGTGTAAACTCTGGCGCATGAGATGATACGTGGACGTTGGCGTCATTTGGACCGCAGCTGCAACACGGCGAACGGAAATCCGAGGCCGCTGTTGGATCACCTGCTGCACTAGCTGTGCGTTGCCCTCTGTGGTTGCCGTACGCGGTCGCCCTACCTTTCCAGCACGTTCATCCATCATGTTCCCAGTCCGTTGAAATTTTTCAAACAGATCCTTTATTGTATCGCTTTTCGGTCCTTTGGTTACATTAAACCTCCGTTGAAAACTTCGTCTTGTTGCAACAACACTGTGTTCTAGGCGGTGGAATTCCAACACCAGAAAAATCCTCTGTTCTAAGGAATAAACAATGTCGTCCACACCACACTTGCACGTTGTGAACAGCACGCGCTTACAGCAGAAAGACGACGTACAGAATGGCGCACCCACAGACTGCGTTGTCTTCCATATCTTTCACATCACTTGCAGCGCCATCTGTTGTTGTAAATTGTAACTACTGTATTTTCGAAAGTTTGTCCGCCTAAAAATATACTGTTGTCCCAAGCATATTGCAACAAACGGTGTATTTCTATCGCTGCTCGTTTAGTTTTTATTACCGTTTCAAATATACCGGTCATTTTTGAAACACCCTCTAGCTGCCTGTCTCATGTTTGTCGGATTCGGTGTTAACGAATTTATTGCCTAAGGTGTAAAGGACGAATTCCTGAAATACGTTTTTATCTTGCCTATCATATTGAGAGGCGACATATGTGTAATGTAGAGCATGTTGGTACATTTTATGTAAAACCATTTCATGGTTTTTATTTAAATGGTAATTTCAGCATATAGAGTTGCCACCCTTCCACCGTAAGAGTTCTTTTAAAAGCAAGTTGCACTTTCGGTGGCAAATAATTTTTTAATGTGAGTGTTTGGTACCATTTCCATCCCTCTTACGGGGTGCACAGTTCATGTATTTGTGTGAGTTGTTAAAATTTTTAATTTAAAGTAATCTGGTTTGTTTCAGAGGTCGTTGTGAGCGGTAGTGATTACGGTCGTCTTAAAAGGGAGCAGCAAGGTTCTCAGCCCGAAAGCTCATAGTATCAAAAAAGAAATTGCTATTTCTGCCTTTGAATAAATTGTAACTTGATATTTACAGGGTGCCTTCTGATTATGATTTTAAATCTGTTAAAAAAAAGGGCTTTTAGGAATAAAATTTCCATTTATATAAAAAAAAATTTTTTTAATTTGTTCGTCAGTTACCCATTGGCAACTACTTCCACGCTCACATAGTGTGATTAGATGTGTTAATGTTCTTGATGAATCGCTAGTAAATAAAGTACATTCTTTAAGAAAAGATTTTGAAAGTAAATTCTCGTTTCACAGTATAAGGAGCGATCAAAAATCTTCTGTTTGAGGGCGTTACTGCAGCGTATATGGAACATAGTGCAAATCCGATACTGGTGTATAAACACCGATACGTAGACAGGTGATTATTGTGGCAGTCGCGTCTTCCCGACTTTTGTGTGGTAAATGGGGAAAGCGTCAACTATGGCGACGTTATTACCAGATGCTGTTATTCTTTTCTTGTCTGCCGATGGACGAACACCGATACACATCCATCAGAGAATGGAGAAAATCTAGGGGGGGAGGGACAGCACATCTGTCGAAAACCACAATTGTGGAATGGTGCGACAAATGACGCTGCTGCTATATGGTAACACACGTCTCTAGATCGCAAATGCAACGCTAACACCCAAGCACCTGCCCCATAGTCCTGATCTCACCCCATACTATTATTTCGCATTCAGTCCCCTAAAAAAGAGGCCTTGAATTGTCCATTATTCCTTTTGGACGAAGATGTGTAGCAGGCAGAAACTTCTTCACAAAACAAGACATGTTGCGTTATCAAACTGGTATCTTCAACCTAGTGCGTCGATGAGATGATTACCTCAATGCACACGGTGACTTTGCTTGACCCCATTTTGGGGTGTGCGACCTTCGAACAGAAACTTTTTGAGCGGCCTTTATATTTTAGTCAGTTCGCAATTTTACTCGTATCGTGGATTCCATAAAGTACAGCTTCCGGATCAGTGCCTGCGAGCCTTCTGTGTTCTGAGAATTCTGCGCCTGCGACCTCCGTTACAAACGCACATTTATGGTCGGCCAACGGCCGGTCGTTTCATATGGAAATGTACTGCGAAACTTTCAAGAGGGCTCAGGATGTTTCTTTCTGTCTGTGGATGGCGAAATTCCTCCCATTCCACTGCTGTGGTGCCACACAGTAGCCTCTGCACCTGGCGGTGAAAGCGACGCACAGGAGGCCCGTCGAAATATTTCTTTTGTTATCAGACCCGGAGGAAATATATGCATCTGCAGAAATTGCCTCCCCCTCTCCCACCCGCGCCCGTCTTCCACGAATTCGCTTTACGCACAACAAAGCTCAAAAGACAGACCGAGTATTCGCAGCATAGCCGAGCAACAAAGATGGTCGCTCGTGTGATGGTATGATTCGTTGTCTTAATGGTGGGAGGGGAGGGGGGATGAGTCTGCTCGTTTTATTATTTAGCTGGTGAAACCTTGCCCTAGCCGCCCCTGTGACGCCACACCGGAATACATCAGCTGGGCGGACATATGAGCTGTTTGGCGTGTCCACTGGGGATGACGATTATCGTAGAAACAACCGGTTTTGAATTAGACGGTTTATTTTTCTCTCCAGTTTAACCGACTGTTAAAACCACTCAAAAAACCGGTTTCTGAAGTAACCGAAAACTCCTGTTAATTACTGTAACAAATGTAGAAATCGAAAACAAACTGGGACATACGTCTCTCAGTATCAAGATACTGTATGGTTAGAACAAGTGATGCAATACTGACCCTACGGCTTACCTTAGGAGCTAGATTAAGAAAAGACAAACCTACGTTTCTAGCATTTGTAGACTTAGAGAAAGATTTTGACAGTGTTGACTGGAATACTCTCTTTCAAATTCTGAAGGTGGCAGGGGTCAAATACAGGGAGCGAAAGGCTATTTACAATTTGTACAGAAACCAGATGGTAGTTATAAGAGTCGGGGGACATGAAAGGGAAGCAGTAGTTGGGAAGGGAGTGAGACAGGGTTGTAGCCTCTCCCCGATGTTATTCAATCTGTATATTGAGCAAGCACTAAAGGAAACAAAAGAAAAATTCGGAGTAGGAATTAAAATCCATGTAAAAGAAATAAAAACTTTAAGGTTCGCCGATGACATTGTAATTCTGTCAGACAGCAAAGGACCCGGAAGAGCAGTTGAACGGAATTGACAGTGTCTTCAAAGGAGGATATAAGATGAACTTCAACAACAAAAAACGAGGATAATAAAGTGTAGTATAATTAAATCAGATGATGCTGTGGAAATTAGATTAGGAAATAAGACACTGAAAGTAGTAGATGAATTTTGCTACTTGGGGAGCAAAATAGCTAATCATGATGGAAGTATAGAGGATACAAAATATAGACTGGCAATGGAAAGAAAAGCGTTTCTGGAGAAGAGAAATTTGTGAACATAGTGTACAGATGCAAGTGTCAGGAAGTCTTTTCTGAAGTAATTGTATGGACTGGAGCCATGTATGGAAGTGAAAAGTGGACGATAAATAGTTTGGACAAGAAGACAATAGAAGCTTTTGAAATGTGGTGCTACAGAAGAATGCTGAAGATTAGATGGGTAGATCACATAACTAATAAAGGTATTGAATAGAATTTGGGAGAAGAGGAGTTTGTGGCACAACTTCACTAGAAGAAGGGATCGGTTGGTAGGACATGTTTTGAGGCATCAAGGGATCACCAATTTAGTATTTGAGGGCAGCGTGGAGAGTAAAAATCATAGAGGGAGACCAAGAGATGAATACACTAAGCAGATTCAGAAGGATGTAGGGTGCAGTATGTACTGGGAGTTGAAGCAGCTTGCACAGGATACAGTAGCATGGAGAGATGCATAAAACCAGTCTTAGGACTGAAGACCACAATAACAACATGTGTAAATAAAAGAAAATTTAGTATGTCCACCATTCACTGCTATACGTGAGTGTTACAAAAACTCACCGGTATTCTCTTATTGATTGTAATTTTTGAAACTGCGCTTAAAAATCGTGTCATTATCGGGGTCATACCACTATTCGGCCATTACGAATAGTCAGTGCTAAAGGGTGCTAACTGAGGTTGGTCGACGCTGTTTTTCGTGTTAATTTGCCATATAAAGGTACATTATGTACACACAGACAGCATCAGCTCAGGTAGTTTCTGTTTTTATTGTATACTAAGTGTGTTTTTGTTATGTTTTTAATTTGCTCTTGCTATCACAGTTTCCTTCCTCTTCCGTTATTTCATAGAAGTGGGAGGGCAATCTTTAATCTTTTAAATCAAATGAAGCGTTGTACTTCATTGCTACATGACTTCCTAAAAATATTTACAGACTAGGGTTGATGCCGTTGTCAAATACAACAGATGGCCGGGGGCGACAGTAAGAAACTACCGTATAGACCAGGTGGGGGCAAGTTGTGAACTCTGCGCAGGGACGCGTACCTCAAGCCACGATGTACGGCAACAGGAACATCATTGTCTCTGCACTGATGTACTATTTCTTATGTGTTTGCTGATCGTTTCTGTTGGCGTCGTTATTAAAAGTGCACTGACCGCTTTTTCGCTTTTTCCATTGTCTAAATAAAGCAATATTTCAATAGAATGCAAGTTTTACTAATATAAATTACTTCTTTGCTCAGAAACGTTTATTTAAAAATGAAAAAAATAGCACTGCTGCTATGGCTAATTAATATTGCAGTTTTTTTACTCTATTATTAGTACAAAATTTTAAAAAAATCTGTTGTAAGTGACCAAAGAACTGCCGAAATATACCATTTACTCACAACTTAGGTACCGGTATCGGTTTTAGTCGGTCGACTTTAAACCATCCCTAGTGGTCTCTGGTCTCTGCCTTTTTTCGGCCCACCCCAAAAATGGTTCAAATGGCTCTGAGCACTGTTGGAATTACCTTCACAGGTCATCAGTCCCCTTGAACTTAGAATTACTTAAACCTAACTAACCTAAAGACATCACACACATTCACGCCCGAGGCAGGATTCGAACCTGCGACCGTAGTGGTCGCGCGGTTCCAGACTGTAGCGCCTAGAACCGCTCGGCCACCTCAGCCGGCGGACCCACCCCACTTTATGTCCATGTGCCTAAGGGTTTACCAGCCTGCTATCCGCATTCTCCTCGCACCATACACCAAGACTGCGTATCACCAGCGAAATACAACCTCTCTAGTTGGTTGATTAATTTGGGGGAGGGACCAAACAGCGACGTCTTCAATCCCATCGGAATAGAGGAGGAAGTCTGCTGCACCCTTTCAGAGGAACTATCCCTGCATTTGCCAGATACGACTTAAGGAAATCACGGAAAACCTATATAGGATGGCCACACGGGAGTCTGAACCGTCGTCTTCCTGAATTCGAGTACAGTGTGCTAACCACTACGCAACCTCGCTCGGTACAACATCTGTGTAAGTCGATATTGTCAATTAGAGAAAAAGAAAGTGATCTGACCTTATAGTAATCACTATTACTCTCTTATTAAAGCATAGGAAGACCGGATTGCATTTGCATATTAAAAAAATGAGGAAAGGCAGACCAGGCAATGGCTGACGCTTCTCAACTAGTCCAGGTCCATTAGAATGTATTCGAATCCTTCTAGATACGTTGTTATTGTACGGCGCCAAATTGGAAGATGGGCGATCTATTACGTTAAAAAAAAAATTTGAAACGGCGCTAAGCACTATGGGACTTAACGTCTGAGGAAATCAGTCCCCTAGACTTAGAACTACTTAAACCTAACTAACTTAAGGGCATCACACATATACATGCCCGAGGCGTGATTCGAACTTGCGACCGAAGCAGAAGCGCGGTTCCGGACTGAAGCAGCTAGAACCGATCGGACACAGCGGCCCGCTCTCACGCTAAAATGTACGGATAAAAATATTTCGTCAGGACCGCTAAAACGCATTTATTGATTAGTAGTTCAGCTCATCGACGAGCCATCTTCAGATCTAAAATGCAAAAAAAGTACATAAAAGAGGTGAACAATAGCATAATAAATTTTATATTTAAATTTCTCTTCTATGAAACATGTCAATTAAAGTTATTACTTAATTTCTTGTGGATCAGCCACCAGGCATTACACGTCGTCATAATCAGTTGAGATCAATCGCTCCTGTTGTCATGTACATCCTAAAAATATTTATAGATAGTGATAAAAATATAGATGTACAAAGTACACTTGGTAAGTGATATAAAGCTATAATCTTACCTGAGTACGTCGTCTTGGTTCCATATGTCTCCAGTGCTCGTATCGCCAAACTTGTGTAGAAATGGAAGGTGACTGACAGTGGTAATTATCGTACAATCTATGTGAGGACGTAAATACGGCGTATCGCTCGCAATGCTATAGGAGCAAGGAAGCAGCTGTATTACGGTTGTCAGAGAACTGGCTACATACAAGGTGATTACAATTAAAGTTAAACTTTCAAAACGCTGTAGAAACAACACCACTGGTAAGAATGACGTCAAATTGCAACGCAATATTATCGGAGAAGGGGAAAAACGTATGGCAGAAGAAAATAGTAGTGTGAAAACTGATCAGTAGATGGCGCTGTATGTGTCACAATATGTGAATGAAAACACCGGTCATGAGCACGACCCATTGAAGTTGGTAAAAACACCCCTGGTGCATTTTTTTCTCGTCTGCGACGTTCGCCATGACTGTCTCAATGCAGGATCGTGCTCCGCTTGTAAAGCTATATTACAAAAATGATGACTGTGCACGCGTCGCTCTGCAGAAGTTCCAGAAACCGAAGGGTTTGAAAAAAGGAGTTGGTCCGATGACTGCCGTGGGTCCGGAGAAAGTGATTCGGAAATTGCGAAAGACGGGTTCTTTTGGTGTGCAACCTGGGAGAAGGAGGAAATGAATTGATTCGAGGTCAGTGACAGCAGTGGCCACAGCAGTCCAGGAGGAGACGAGTGGTGGTGAGCAAACGAGTAGGTCACGGAGAATTGCCAGAACATTGGACATACCCGTGGGCACGGTGCGTAAAATCCTACGAAACATCCGTCTTCGCTATCCATTGAGAATTACCCATGTGCACGAGTTGCTTCCTGCTAACTTGCCAATAAAAGAGACCTTTGCTTCAGAATTCCTTGCCCGCATGGCAGTGGACAATGATTGGCCGTGGAACATTTTGTGGACAGATGAAGCCCACTTGCATCTGACAGGATATGATAATACACAGAATTGTCGAATATGGGCAACGGAAAATCCACACGCAAATCAACCAGTACCACCTCATCCTGAAAAGGTCACTGTGTGGTGCGGGTTTACGGCATCATTTATCATAAGGCCATATTTCTTCGAAGAGACAGGTGCTTCCGGTCCTGTTACCTGTACTGTAACTGGAAAGCGCTATCAGTGTCTTTTGCGCAACCACGTCACACGTCATTCCAGCTCTCCAATAGCGTGAATTTGTAGATGGGATCATGTTCATGCAAGATGGCGCGTCTCCGCAGATTGCAAATGCAGTTAAGCAGCTGCTGAAGCCCCATTTCGGAAATGCTAAAATTATCAGCCGCCATTTCCCTACAGTCGCGATCACCTGATGCTAACTCGTGTAACTTCTGCCTGTGGGCCTATCTGAAAGATGTAGAGTTCAGTGTTCCGATTGCAAACTTAGCTGCACTGAGGTCACGCATTGTGCAACATATTCTGAACGTGACCCCGAAAACAGCTGTGGAACATGATGTTCCTCGATTTCAACTTGTTGCAGAAAACGGTGGACAGCATACTGAACATATTTTGCTCCTGTCACTAGGAAATTACTAACCCAATTTCATTTTTATTGATGCTTTTTATGCAGATTTTGGCCTCAGGACAAAAACAGATGTGATTGATGCTTTTTATGTGGTTTCTGGCCTAAGCACAATTAAAAATCGATATTTGCCATCTGATGTGATATGATCTTGCCATTGTTGATGGGCTTACGCAACTAAAGATATAGCACCTGTTCAGCCATGTACACTGTGTAGTACAGCTTGTCTAACGTCAAACGTACACTTTAGACATTGTTGTATGATTGATTTGGCATTTGTAGTCGACCACTATTAAATTATGATGCTTACAGCGTCATCTATTGCTACATTTGGTAATTATTTATTTTATTTCTGCCATACCTTTCCCCCTTCTCCGATAACATTCCATTGCAATTCGACGTCATTCTGAGTAGTGGTGTTATTCCTACAGCGGTGTGAAAGTTTAACTTTAATTACATACATCAAAAAAAGTTTTGCATCACCCCGGTTCTTAGAACTACTGAAGATAGACGTTGACTGTGGATATTGTATCACAGACACAGTCCATTTGGCTGTTCAGAGATGTCACTAAACCCGCTAAAAGATGGAAACAACCATGTATGAGCATCACCTATTTAGACGGAGGGCGTCCAACGGCCAATCAGTTCCATTCATTCCACCGGGAAAGAGGTACACGGCTCGTGTTGTCCGTAGTTCAACCATGCCTAGACGGTCAATATCGCTGTTTGATTGCGTCCACATTGTTACTTTGTGCCAGGAAGGGCTCTCAACAATGGAAGTGTCCACGCGTCTCGGAATGAACCAAAGCAATGTCGTTCGGACATGGAGGAGATACAGAGAGACAGGAACTGTCGATGACACACCTACTCAGGCCGCCCAAGGGCTACTACTGCAGTGGATGACCGATACCTACGGATTATGGCTTGGAGAAACCCTGACTGCAACGCGTTTCGTGCATCAACAAGACGTCGTGTTACGACTCAAACTATGCGCAATAGGCTGCATGACGTTCAACTTCACTCCCAACATCCATGGCGACGTTCATCTTTGCAACCACGACACCATGCAGCGCGGTACAGATGGACCCAACAAAATGCCGAATGAACCTCTCAGGATTGGCGTCACGTTCTCTTCACGGATGAGTGTCACTTATACCTTCAACCAGACTATCGCCGGTTACGTGACTGGGGGCAACCCGGTCAGGCTGAACGCCTTAGACACACTGTCCAGCGAGTGCAGGAAGGTGGATGTTTCCTGCTATTTCGGGGCGGCAGTATGTGGGACCGACGTAAGCCGCTGGTGGTCTTGGAAGACGCCGTAACGGCTTTCGATACGTGAATGCCATCCTCCCACCGACAGTGCAACGGTATCGGCAGCAAATTGAGGACCCCCCATCGCGCACATCTTGGCTCTGAGCACTGTGGGACTTAACATCTGAGGTCATCGGTTCCCTAGAACTTAGAACTACTCAAACCTAACTAACCTAAGGACGACACACACATCCATGCCCGAGGCAGAATTCGAACCTGCGACCTTAGCGGCTGCGCGGTTCCAGACTGAAGCTCCTAGAACCGCTCGGCCACTCCGGCCGGCGCACATCTTGTTAATGACTTCCTTCAGTATAACGACATCGCACGACTAGAGTGGCCAATATGTTCTCCAGACAAGAACCTTATTGAACATGCCTGGGATAGTTTGAAAGGGCTGTTTATGGACGAGGTGACCTACCAACCACTCTATATCTACGCCGAATCACCGTTGAGGAGTGGGTCAATCTGGACCAACAGTGCCATCATGAACTTGTGGATAGTATGCCACGACGAATACAGGCATGCATCAATGCAAGAGTATGTGCTACTGGGTATTAGAGCTAAAGGTGTGTACAGAAATCTGGACCACCACCTCTGAAGGTCTAGCTGTATAGTGGTACATCATGCAAAGTGTGGTTTTCATGAGCAATATAAAGGGCACAAATGATGTTTATGTTAATCTCTTTACCAGTTTTCCGTACAGGTGCTGGAACTCTCGGAACCGAGGTGATGCAAAACTTTATTTTATGTGTGTACTGTATAATCACCCTGTATGTAGCGTCATTGCTGCACTTAAAACACTGACAGGTGGCGCTACTAGTCAACGAGGATTTTTAATGTCGTGTGTCTATAAAAATGTAAAGAACAGCTACTCAACGCACTTTCTTCCAGATTTACGTTGTATAAAATGTAAGGAACTATGTTCTATTTATATAACCTGTAGTAACCATGTACCGAACATAAGGGCATTAAAACACTCTCAGCTGAAAGCAATACAATATTTCAAAGTACTAGGAAGTATGTACAGTGCCAATGATCAAATACAATTTTAAATTGATAATGTTGAATAATAAAGCGAGTAATACTGTAACTCCAAATCTAGGTACCCATTACAATCAGCGACATAAGTGGCTTTAATTACTAACTAGTGAATAGATGGGTAAAACACGTATGGTACAATTGAGCCTTTGTATGTTACGTTTAGGTCATTTTTCTCTACACAGGGCAACTATCACTTGTGTTGTCTCAGCATCGTATTGATGAAGCCCTGTACCCACTCGCCACTATTGTTGGTGTTATCTAAATTCTGACATATTTTCAAGATAGCGTTGAAGAGTGGCGACTGTCTGGTACGGCAGTGGCAAGGGTACTATGACTGTAAAGTGCAATCGTTTCCGCTCCGCAGTTGACCGGTACAGTTTCTTAACTTCCGCCACGAAGTGCACAAACGTTCTTCAGACTCTTATTGCTGTCAAATAATAAACTTCCACTGAATTGACCAGGAATTTTGTAAGCTATCGTTGAACTGTCCGTCCCCGTTTTTACGCGCAGATTTCCGTCTGCAGCGTATGTGACGAATTTTCGCAACCAAAAGAAATGTTTCTCGTGGAAATCTTGCTCGGCGGTGGACTGCGATGCAGCGCCTGTCTCTCTTGCTATAGGGCTTGCCTGCACTGACCAAAACACAACACTGAACTGTGAACTTCCACAGTTGCATTGTTGAATGTGTACCTGCAGAATTCATCTTACATCTGACGGTATTTGCGCCATGATGCTTGGCCTCGCAATCTCCTCTTTTGCAAGAGGCGTTCAATGACTAATGCAACACTTTTTTTTCTCTGCCAGTTTCGATTGGAAAAATGCAGAATTTGTTTTGGAACATTTCAGCTTCAGCCTCTATAGTGGCGCCTTTATACGTAGACTTCAAATGGCTTCCGTAACATAGATGCTTCCCAAGCAGCTCACTCCTCTCAAATGTGCACCCTGCAAAGGCGTAGTGCTTACTTCATCCACTTTCTTCTCTGACCAGTTAGTTCAGTGCGCTCCGACCTAGACTAGTTCTCTGACGTCTTCGTTACATCGTCCAACTTCTTGTTTACCGAATCGAAACTGGAACCGAATTTTCTATGTAGGGCTTTAATCTCTTCCGGAAGTTACTTACTGTAAGACTGTGCATCTTCTCTGTTCAAACCTGTCTTTCCACAAGCTTCCCCTTTTTTTCTGTCTGCTGCTGTTATCTTTCTATCTTTCTATCTGTCTGACCCATAAATGAATGTCACCTTCGGCTCTAGAATTTGAGCTGCTCTGTGCCACCGTAGTTTCGGTTTCGTAAGCTACGTTAGTTTCACATTGTTCCATAGCTAGTGTGATTTCATGGCTCTCGGGCGATGGAACTGACATTGATGACTGTCCCTTATAAAATTCTGACACAATTTCATGGCATCCCAAGCAATCGTCTTGACTGGTAATCTTTCTTGCTCCCCTTGAATGAGCTGTGGTAACATTATCCACGACAAAAATACAAAAACTGAATCTAAAACTCTGTGAAATGTCAATGCTACAATCAAATAAAAACTAACCACACTTACGTAGATCGAAAAACAATACATAAAATCGTTAGAGAATTTAGGCAACACTGACAAACTAACTCTAACAAATACGATATTGAAAGTTAAATTTATGGGAGATTATAAAAACTGGTATTAGACAAGGGCATGGTTTATCACATTTAGTATTTAACTGTCAGTTCTGGTAAGGAAAACAAATGGAATTAAAGTAAATTGTCTGGTTCTTTCAGATGATTTTGTAATATTTTCAGATAAACTGGTAGAAGCAGTTATTCAGATAAAGCTTCTGGAAAGACAGCTAATAGAAATGGTTTCTAAATTTTGGCTGAAGAAAAGGAATTCATGACAAGTATAAAAAAATCCATGAAAATTCATAGAAAGACAAATATCTTGGAGAAAGTCTGCAACAGGACGGACTAAAGAGATTTGCAGTAGATGTAAAAGTTAACAAACTGGAAAACGTGTATGGTTTGACAAAGAATATTTACAACAAGCAATGTATATTTATAAAAATAAAACTAAAGCACTACACCACAGTGGAATAACAAGAATGTTTATATAGCTGAGAACGTGTAATGATGAACCATAAGCTGGACGGAACAGAGGTATTTGAAATAACGACTGTTAGAACAATGATGTGAGCAAAACAAGCTACAGATGGTTGTTCAATGGGAAGTAATATGTGGAATCTACAAAATTATAGAGAAAACATTAGAATTAATAGCTGGACGAAGATTAATCTTATTTGGACACCTGTTCCAAGTGAATTACAAATGACTAATGGACAAATATTACTTTACTTCTGGAAGAACAAATCAACAATACCATGGATTATAAAAATAAGGAAGCAGAAAGGAACAGATTCAAAGAATTGGAAATAATAAAATACTAAATTTAAAAAGCTTAGCGGAAGAAATAAATTGGGAGCAATATGGACAGAATAAACGAGAAGATAACATGGGGAAAATTGAGGGAGGACTCGACATACAGGAAACAACAAAGGTGTGAGGCATCCGGATTTAATGGACCTTGCATGAACATTAGCCATAGCGACAGTACGATACAGTATGAGATCCTCAGAAAATAAAAATTACATTATATCAACAAAAGGCAATTGCAGTTAATCTTATGTACCCGAAAACTAACAAAACAATCCCTACCAACATATGGACAGTGGCAAGAAACACACAGGTTAAAGCGAAACGCATTTTGGAGACGAACGGAGCAGGTGGATAATGATATCATAAAACTCCCATTAGCAAGAGAAGGGCGAGCTTCAGAGCAGAAGGGGATAAGCCCAGAACAATACACTATTAATTTTAGCGTAAATAGGGCCGGGACCGAGGGTATGTGGCTGCGCATCATTAACAGGGCTAAGCCGTGACCCAGACATAAAAATAAAAATGTTTATTCACCTGTAGCAAGACAGTGACTGGCTGAAGCCATACTTTGCGACACAGGCGCGACATCGTGGGGAGATCCTGGTTGATTCCTGGGAAGTGATTCGCAATGAAAAATTGGGCACTTATCATAAAATGAAGAAAATTATGTAGAACTATCACCAATGAAATATTATGATTTACGTGCATGCATAAAGTAAACGTAAAGTACGCAAGTGTTCCATTAAAGACCACTTGACACAATCAATATTAATAATAACAGACCTGGAGGAGGTCAAAATAAGTCTTACTAACTTGTACATAAATTAATCATGGAATAAGGGATCCGCATATAATCGATTCGCTATCCCCTTTGCATATCTTATTTACATTCGACTCAAATGCTTGGCCACTGCACACAATGGAAATACATCAGGCTGAAGCAACACCCTTAAAATGCAGCTGGTCATATTTGTGAACACACAAATTATATTCGCGATAGTCAAGCGAAGAACCTAAAATACATAACGGAGAGCAATGTTCTGAAGAACGGAGTAAACTAAAGTAAAACATGCTAAGCACAGTTCATTAGATTGGTACTGATGCCGAAGAGTCTCTTTCTATTGGGTAGCTTTGTGCATGGCATGTCTGGCGGCGAAGGCGATGTTGTGAATTGGACAATCCATAAACTGGAGAGGAAACAACGGATTTCCTTACACGACAAGGGTTTAGTGTTGGTAGGTGGCTCTTTTTGATGTGCAGACAGAGAGACAAATTTCACGTTCATGTACGCTGTTGTGACTAGCGGTTACGCGCTTATTTCAGTGGATTAGTGACAGGAATTGATCACAATAAAATTTCGAGAAACATGTCTCTTCCACAAAAACTGGGTGTCTTCCATCGAAGCTACCGCTTCCCCGCTTTTGAGACACACTGAAAGCCTGCTGCTAACTAGAAGACACATTGCCGAGCACTCCAGACTCACTCCCTTCCTGCTAGAAATCTAATCATTTTGCACTCCCAGCAAAAAGTGTCAAACTCACACAACTAACTATCGAGTAACCAAAAAAGAGATGAAACAAAATACGTGGAGTGTATGTGACACTCATGTTACGAAGTGCTGTAATTAATGTAATATTGTCTTCACAGTCGATACCTCAGCGATACGTAAGTTCTTAGCTTCTTCAGTTGGCACTGGTTCTTCAGTCATTGTACGTGGGCTTTTGAGGGATAATTTACGTCTATCTTCAGGCTACCTCGAGTTTTTGAACACATTCGTGTTGCTCTCCAGTGACCGTTCGTGCTACCGTTTTCGATCAAGGTACAATATCTCGTTTTAGTGCTATTTACCTTTCATTGAGCAATATTCAAGGATAGGATGCGTGAGTGTTTTGTGAGCAGTCCCCTCTGCAGATGGACTAAATTTTCTCACTTTCCTACCAGCGAACCGGATGCTATCATCTGCGTTGAGTCTACGTAATCGCTCCGCTCCATCTCCCCACAAAATGTTACACTTACATTTTTTTACGAATTAACTGATTCCTCCTGTAGCTAACTGATACTTTAACAGTGCAATATTATTATTAGTTTTTTTTTGTTGCATTTCTAGGTACTTAAAACAAGTTGCCAAACTTTGCACAATCTTAAAATCTTAGTAGCATCTGACTGTTTATTTACGTAGCTTCTTTCCAGATGGCATTCACTATGATTACTGCATCAGCTGCTAAAATTCCTACTCTTACTAATGTTGCGTGCTAGGTCGGTGATGCACAACACGAACAGAAAGATTCCCATACACTGCCCTGGGACACGGTTCATGACTCTCCATTCAATATGGCAGCTACAGAAAAGTAAAATATTAACACATGCAACACCATCACTTTTTCAAGCTAAATGGAATGATAAGTTTCCGGAAAAGGAAGAGAACATGACAATACATCCAGTACGGCATGAACTCTTTTATTTTGTTTCAGTTGGACATTGTTTCCCCATCTTCAATATTTGCAGGACATTATTGGGAAGTTCGGTGATCAAACTTCCCGGTGGATTAAAACTGTGTGCCGGAACGAGACTCGAACTCGGGACCTTTGCCTTCCGCGGGCAATTGCTGTACCGTCTGCGCTACCCAAGCACAACTCACGCCCCGTCCTCACAGCTTTACTTCTGCCAGTACCTCGTTTCCTACCTTCCAAATTTTACAGAAGCTCTCCTGCGAACCTTGCAGAGCTCCTGAAAGAAAAGATATTGCCGAGACATGGCTTAGCCGCAGCCTGGGGGATGTTTCCAGAATGAAATTCTCACTCTGGAGCGGAGTGTGCGCTGATATCAAACTTCCTGGCAGATTAAAACTGTGTGTCCGACCGGGACTCGAACTCGGGACCGAGGTATTGGCAGAAGTAAAGCTGTGAGGACAGGGCGTGAGTCGTACTTGGGTAGCTCAGATGGTTGAGCAATTGCCCACAGAAGGCAAAGGTCCCGAGTTTGAGTCTTGGTCGGGCAGTCAGTTTTAATCTGCCATGAAGTTCCATATCAGCGCACACTCCGCTGCAGAGTGAAAATCTCATTCACGTTCGGTGATATCAGAACGTTTTTAAATATCTGTACACGTACATGGAGAACGTTAACTGGACTATCGTATTAATATTTCGTGACCAGTTTGACGTATTGAACCGAAGTTCCGGTAAATGACTGTGTGCAGAGAGCAAAGTAATTATGTTCTTCGGTAAAAACACTGTATACACCGGAATTCTGAACCAACTATTTTTTTAAAGAAACGATGCACTTTTTTAGCGATGTTCGAAGTACCGCGAAAGGCTAAGGTTGTAAGGTGTCAGGCAAATCCAACACCTTCCATGGAAACCCTGACATAATAAGCAAATCTAGTAGTATGTCACATAGCTCCGAATAAATAGTGACATTAAATTAACCAAAGTAATACGAGTAACGAGTGAGCAAATGGAATACCACAGACTAACACAAGAATACCTAAATGCATGTCGTACCTTCCCACTGAGAGACCGACGCAGTTCCAAAGGGAGAAACGAGAACAGAAGCCGAGAGCAGAACCGTGTTAAGCTAGAAGGCCCTACGATAAGGGACGGACTGGACACCCACGCCGCCAGCTAACCACTAGGGCTCACCACCCGCACGTTTTAGCGTGAGACTTTTTCGCGTCTCAGGTACGTCAAGGACCACCCCCCAGCCTATGTTAAAAGCTAGAGCCCTCCAGAAAAACAGTATAGATATTACGATAACACAAAAAGGGCCACTACCACCAGCAAGTTTTAGCGTGAGACTTTTTCGCGTCTCAGGTACGTCAAGGACCACCCCACAGCCCATGTTAAAAGATAGAGCGTTCCAGAAGAACAGTATAGATCTTACGATAACGCTAAAAGGACCACACCAGCTGCAGGTTTTAGCGTGAGACTTTTTAGCGTCTCTGTTACGTTGCAAACTTTAAAAACATTGCCCCACCACGAAAAGTATAACGTTTCTCATTGGATAGACAGAATTTTTGTAGGCGGAGCTTAAGGTTAACATTGAGACCCTGATTGGTCAGATGAAAACATAGCCAGATAGTTTTTTTTAAACTAACTTCGGTAAACTGTAGTAAGGAGAAGTTAGGAAAGAGTTGGTTCCGAGATGGCGAGGTAGCGGAGCCGAGCCCTGACGCATCATAAACACCGACAAGGTAATGAACGCACGCGATGCCGCATTTTTGAGCGCATAAGGCTTCACTCAGAACTGCAAAAGTCTCATCTTTTACACCCCCTTTTTGCGTAATACTAGTGTCGATCGTTAATTAAAACTCATGGTGTTCACATTTGCCACTTGAAGTAAAGATCTGAAACGCGATGATTTTTCTTTTATATAGTTATTGAGAAGCCACATCAGCCACTGTAATTTACGACAAGTTAGATAAGTAATTAAAAATAATTGAGGGTCACTGTAGACCATTTTGATAGTTTTCTCTTTTCTGAAACTTAAACTAAACCTAGGTTATAGATGTGATATGGCACAGGTCATCCTTCGATCCATTGTAGAACTTGGAAACCCATTCAGGGTATATTCGTTCACATTTTTGTTGAACGCAGTTTATTTTTACCATCCTGTATTAAAACAATTCCTTTTATCAATGTTTTGTGAGTAGAATAAAATTTCCAATGGTAAACTTAACTGCTCTTTCGACGTTAATTTACCAGCTAAATAAAAATAGGAAAGCCTTGAACCCGTTCCACTAAATTTAGTTAGTATTAAGATTCTTTTACAGGGAGTGCAGTGGAGCTGACGCTGAGATCTTTAAGTATTTGATTATATCATCGCTAGTCTCACTGGACTCTTTTGAATTCCACATGTCATGTGTGGTCTGGCGTCTCCTTACCAGCAACAGGTCCCAGGTTCAAACTAGTCAATTCCCTAAAAAACAAGCCCAGAGCGTCGTTGCGCGAAAGTGGTAGGGAGACACGATATAGAACATTCAGACACCACCATGAATGTTTAGAAGGTGCGTCACACAACGTCTGATAAGTTTTGCAGTGAAATTTTCACAACAGTAACTGGATTACACGGAGGTCATAGTAATAAATATCCCTGGTGTAGACAAATAACTCAAAGACTTAAAAGGAAATAAGTCGCCAGGCCCTGGTGGGAACTATGGTCGCAGGTTCGAATACTGCCTCGGGCATGGATGTGTGTGATGTCCGTGGGTTAGTTAGGTTTAAGTAGTTATAAGTTATAGGGAACTGACGACCTTAGAAGTTAAGTCCCATAGTGATCAGAGCCATTTGAACCATTTTGAACCTGATGGGAATCCCAGTTTCCGCGCAGGATTAGCCGTGCGGTCTAAGGCGTTGCATTCATGGATTGTGCGGCTGGTCCCGGCGGAGGTTCGAGTCCTCCCTCGGGCATGGGTGTGTGTATTTGTCCTGAGGATAATTTTGGTTAAACAGTGTGTAAGCTTAGGGACTGATGACCTTAGCAGTTAAGTCCCATAAGATTTCACACACAGTTCAACATTTTTGAATCCCAGTTTTACATTGATTACAGCATTGTCCCCTTACTTAGCTTGCATTTATCGCAAATCTCTCGCCCAGCGCAAAGTTCAAGCGACTGGAAGAAACCGCAGTTGACTCCTGTACACAAAAAGGGCAAACGAACGGACCCGCAGAATTACAGACCAATATCTTTAACATCGATTTGCTGCAGAATCCATGAACATCCTTTCAGTTGAAATATAATATATTTCCTTGAGACGTAATAGCTTCTGTACACAATCAACACTATTTTAGAAAGCATCGCTGATGCGAAACTCTGCCTGCCCTTTCCTCACATGACATCCTGCGAATCATGGATGAAGGCCAACAGGCGGATTCCCTATTCCTAGATCTCCGTACAGTATGTGACACGGTGTCAAACTGCCGACTGTTAACGAAGGTGTAAGCGTGCGGAATAGGTTCCCAGATAAGTCAGTGGCTGGAAGATGTCGTAAGTAACAGTACCCAGTGTGCTGTCGTCGGCGGCGAGTGTTGATCAGAGACAAGGGTTGCTGCTATTTGCTGTGATGCTGTGTTGTACCGGAAAGTGTCGTAGTTTAGTTACTGTGGGTGGGGGGGGGGGGGGGAGCGATGCAAGATGACTTAGACAAAATATTTAGTTGGTGCGTTGAATGGCAGCTAGGCCTAATTGTAGAAAAATGTAAGTTAATGCAGATGAGTAGGAAAAACAAACCCGTAATGTTCGTGTATAGCATTAGTAGTGTGCCGTTTCACACACTCACATCTATTAAATATCTAGGTGTAAAGTTGCAAAGCAATATGAGATGGAATGAGAACGTAAGGGTTGTATTCGGAAAGTCGATTGGTCGACTTCGGTTTATTGGGAGAATTTTAGAAACGCGTGGTTCATCTATAAAGATGACCGCATATACGACTCTAGTGCGACCCATTGTTGAGTACAGCTCGAGTTTTTGGGATCTGCACCAGGTTGGGTTAAAGGAAGACATCGAGTAATTTCAGAGGCGGAATGCTAGATTTGTTACCGGTTGGTTCGAACAACACGCAAGTATACAAATATTTCAGAGACACTTCGGGAGCTCAAAAGGAATGACTGGAGGGAAGGTGACGTTCTTTCCGAGAAGCATCATTGAAAAAAAATTAGAGAACGGGCATTTGAGGCTGACTGCAGTACGATTCTACTGCCAACAACTTAACGCTTCGCGTAAGAACCACGAATGTGAGATTATAAATATTAGGGCTCGTATGAAGGCGTACTAAAATTCGTTTTTCCGTCTGTTCTGTTTGTGAGTGGAACAGGAAAGGAAATGACTAATACTGGTAAAGGGTACCCTCCGCCATACACCGTACGGTGGCTTGCGGAGTATGTAAGATTCTATGGATGTAGATGCAAATTTTATAAATAAAAATGTCGAGTCAAGTGACACGTCGATGTTTCTTTTCTGCTGAAGGCGTTAACATTACTGGCGATTCATTGCGTAACAGGAACAGCGTCTGGTGAGCTGCTTTAGCATTTTTATTTAGAAAACAAACTGAATACCATTGAGAAAATTGAATTGAAAAGTAAACATACCTTGTACTATGTAAGACCTCTTTCAGAGAGGTTCTCTATGTTGTCAAGAAAAGTGAATCGTTCAGTTAAAAAATGTGTAGTTCAATAGATTAAAAGATACAAGGGGTACCAACATACCAATTTACTTGTCCCTTTCCATACTATACTTTGCAGGAAACCTCGTTTCGATACATGGAACCACTTACGAAATATTCGGAGTTTCCAGCATACGTGGTTCACACTGCGTGATAACAGATTTTGTGGAAACAGCTTCTCAAGTGCCCTGTATGTTTCTCACAGCATATCCACGTCTCGCAACAAGAAAATTTTGCCACATCAGAGGATTTTTTTCCAAGTGCCAGTGCGCCGTGGTAAGCTAGTAAATCGCAATGTTCTTTTATATAAGTTGCTAGACTTTTTTTTAGTGAAAGAAATTAGCAGGTGATTGTCGCGGAGTTTTTACATTCTCATTCTGATAAGCGACATTGTGTGAACGTCATTCGCACAAGACCATTTTCAGACCTTACCAGCTTTTCAGTGTTTATTTTTTAGTGCGTGTTCACTAACGTCCATCAGCCGCGGTGGTCCTATTATACCAGATAAAAGAAGTGTAAATTCAGTCGTCTCAGGAGATTGTATGAGAAGCAAGAAGCTCGATTCGAATTAGCTCGACGGGGTGAATGGAGAGTTCTGAGTAGCCAGTAAGCTCCCACAGAATGATAATGTCGACATTAATGACACTTCTCAGTTGGAATTTTGGAGATGGTGGCGTTAACATTTCGCGGGCCATTAAGTTCTTCGCCTACTTCGCCGCTGAGTTCAGATGTAGAAGTCGAAAAGCAATCAAGTAAGTTCCAAAGCAACTCCAAGGTACTGAACCTCTCTTAAAATATTTCTGGTCGGTGACAAACATCGTTAACTTTTCCAGACAGGTAATACTTCAAATCTATGGCCACTCGAATGCAGTCTCGATGTTACCTTCTGCATCAGTGTGTGTTTGTCGTGAGAGGCGAAAAAAAAGCGCTGACGGCAGTTACTCATGCCTTCCTGCTAGATATTTACCAGGAACTTTTGACAACGAGTAAAATAAGCCGGTCCTTTAATATGGGCACAAGAAAATATTGTGCAGGATTGTGCATATTACTTTCACGACTAGCCGAAATGTGAAGAACATTTCTCAAGCCATTAGTTTTTCTACTAACTTGACGCTGTCTACCATGTTTTCCTATCTTGTAATCTTTTAACCTCTGATTGAAAGTGATTGATAAATCCAACATCTTCTGGAATCTGTTATACATGTTTTAGTCTTCTTTCTGCTCCAAATGCCTCCATCTCCACCGCTCCTTCTAGTGATAAGTTAATTATTTCTGGATCCTGTAGCAGATGCCACACGAAATAATACCTTATTCTTGCGAGCGTCTTCCACAGATATCTATCCTCACCCTTATTTTTCAGCACTTCTTAACTGTATAAATCTGTCTCTTTACTTTTCTAATGTTCTTACCTGACAGCACACTTCAAATGATTCCGTTTTCTTCTCCTCCTAATTTTCGAATGGACGTTTTCACTTACGAAAGCCGCTTTGCACAAAAAGTGCACAAGAACTTTATGAACTGCCCAGTGAGAAATTCTCCTGTTCATTTGTCCTTTCATTTTTTCCCCATAGTACTTTTGTTTTCATCAAATCGCGAGTTTATGCTTACAACGTTTTGTATGTTTGTACTACGTTCAACAAAATGGTTCAAATGGCTCTGAGCACTATGGGACTCAACTGCTGTGGTCATTAGTCCCCTAGAACGTAGAACTACTTAAACCTAACTAACCTAAGGACATCACACACATCCATGCCCGAGGCAGGATTCGGACCTGCGACCGTAGCAGTCGCACGGTTCCGGACTGCGCGCCTAGAACCGCGAGACCACCGCGGCCGGCGTACTACGTTCAGCTTTGTGTTTCCGCCGATGCATTTCATATCTTTACATACAAAACGACAGCCAATGGCAAACGTTCGGTGGTAGGGAACCATGTAACGACATAGTTTCGAATGAATTTTCGCCATTTTGGTCCTCGTTTTCGGTTTGTCTGTTCTGCTTCTTGATTTGTCTGGTATCGATGAGAGATGGTACCGAGATTCTACTATTATGTAGATTATGGGTGAGATGTTTTCGACACCTTGTCGTGGTGTCTAAGAGGAGACGACTAAGTCATTTCAGTTGTGCGCTACAAATGTTTGCACAGCCACCGTGCAATCACGCCGCGTGTAGAACTTGCAGTGGTATCCTTCAGTGTGATAAAACGAAATTGATTACAGGATCGAGGAATGTCTTTTTGATCTGTTATGCTGTAGGTACAAACTCATCATATTCTCCTGCATTGTAATGATTGCCTTGTTAGAAGTTGTGTGTTCAGAATAATTTCGTTACTTTTTTTTTGAGAAACATTGTGCTAGGGCCGTTGAGAAACCATGTGTGCTTTGTCAGTATCTGCATTGTTTTGAGAGCTCTATTCTCTGACAGAAAAGAACTGCGGCACCAGAAAGTAGATAATGTAGAGTAACGAAATTTTAGGAATATGTTTGAGGGTATAGGTAACACATTCAAATGAGTAACACTGCAAGATCACATGTTAATGCAAGCGCGAGATAAGCTACTGAAAATCTGAAATACTGGATGCAAGCATGGACGCGTTATGCATTGTATTGTATTGTACTGTCCGTGTATGCACTTTGTGGCATGAAGTTCCATACCTGTTGCACCTGATCGGTCAATTCAGGGACTGTTAATGCTGGTTGTGGATGATGCAGGAGATGTCCGATGATGACCCATATGTACTTGACTGGAGCCACATCTGGTTCAACGCAACAACTCAACCCTACGTAGAACTTATTGCGTTACAACAACGGTATGCGGGCGAGTGTTATCCTGTTGGAAAACATCCCCTGGAATTCTGTTTATGAATGGCAATACAACAGGTCGAGTTGCCAAATTGATGTACAACTATGAGATCAGAGTGCAAGGGACAACCAAGAGAGTGCCCCTGCTGTCATAAGAACTCGCACTTCCAGGTGTCCAACACGCAGACAGATTGGGTGCAGGCTCTCAAGTCGGCTCCTTCTGACCGACAGACGTTTATTACTGGCACCTAGACAGAACCAGCTTTCATTTCCCTGCCCTCCAATGAGCTCTCGCTTGAGGTGTCGCAAATGGCGGTGGTTTGGGGTCACCGGAAAGCACGCTGCAGAGCGGTTGGCTCGGAGCTGTCCTTGAAGTAATCGGTTTGTAACAGTCGGTTGTTCACTGTGTTGCCAACTGCTGCTCGAATTGCTGCTGCAGGTGCAGTACGGTGCACCAGAGCCATACGCCGAACGCGATGGTCTTTCCTCTCGGTTGTGCCACCGGGTCGTCCGGAGCCCGGTCTTCTTGCGACGGTATATTCTCGTAACCACCGCTGCCAGCCATCGTTTATAGTGGCTACATTCCTGTTAAGTCTTTCGGCAATATCGCAGAAAGAACACCCAGCTTCTCGTAGCCCTGGTGCACGACCTCCTTAAACTCAGTGAGCTATTTATAATGGCGTTTATAACGGCGTTCACTAACATGAAGTCATCGAGTCCAATCTCAAAGGTAACTAACGATCCCGACAGTTGCTGTGTGTATTTAAAGCAAACATTTTTGCATCCTCATAGTAGTCTTATGCCACTGGCGCGAAATCTGAATAGACATCACATTTCCGATGTAGATATACGGCTACCAACTTCCGTTTGTCATACAAACCCCTTTTCTGTGTTGAAATTTTCTTCTGTTAGTGTATATGTACGAGGGTAAGTCAACAGGTATCTGCAAACAGTTTTTATAATTTGTTACAATAAAAGTACACAATTTTTATTGATATTTTTCAACATAGGCATTCTGGTTTCACTTAGTCCACTGTTTCGCAAGCTTTCAGATTCACTTTGAAAAAGAGATTCTTGGCTGCACAGCAAGCCACGTATGCACCGTTTCCCTCACCTGTTAATCGAAGCTGAATCGATGGCTTCTTAAATGAGTACGAAATGTTTAAGTGGATCATCTCCAGAGATGACTCGTTTCGGTAATGTTTTATCTTCGTCAGCATGACTGTCCTGTACGTTACGCTTGTTCTCTTCATCAGGTTGTTTTTGAACCCATTTGGCACAGACTTAATGAAAGTTGAGAGAGTTATGCTCGATTTCATATTCAGAACCTTGACTGATATGCATATAGTTCTCCACATCGTCAGCAGTCCCTCGTCTGTTATTTAGAATCAAGGCAACGACTTGTTCAATACTGGAATGAACCGTGGCTGTAGATAAACTCCCTGCCATTTCCTCATCCTTTACGCTCGTTCGATCACTTTTGAACTGTTCAGGCCAGGCCACAGGTGATCGCTTCTCTATGACAAAATATTATCCTCGTAATAAAAAAAAAAACGCATTACTGAACGCTGCTCTTCTATGGTGAAAACAAAGAGAGGCGTGACCGCCATGCCGTTGCAAAACCGCAAAGCGGGCTGGTGTGATAACGCTGCAACCAACCGCAGATGAAGACAATGGTGGCATCTAGAGGCTGGTCAGTACATAAGGCAGTATGGCCAACACAAAGACAATTGAACCAAAATTTCAGATCGATTTAACCTATGGCACTGTACGTTTTCTCTAAATTATTTCATTAATTTCAATTCTTATCGTACGGAACATAGCTACCTGATGCGGTGCCGTCATTTTGTTTACACTTATTGCTGCACGTTTCGTCGCATCTATGCTCAGATATGGCATGAATAGTTGAGTGAATTAATCATACACTACCAATGTGAACCATTAGCATAAAATCTCTGCTCTTTGCGCGGATTAAGATAAATGGAAATGTCGTGTGGCTAGGGCATTCCGTCGGGCAGACCGTCCGCCTGGTACAAGTCGTTCGAGTCGCCGCCACTTCAGCGACTTGGGTGTCGATGAGGATGAAATGATGATGATAAGTACAACACAACACCCAGTACCTGAGCGGAGAAAATCTCAGACCCAGCCGGGAACCGAACCCGGGCCGATAGGTATGACATTCCGTCGCGCTGACAACTCAGCTACCAGGGGCGGACAGGGATTACGATTACAAGTGGAGAAAGGTAAGCCGTCGGACTCTGTTCTGGAGGATTGATGGTTTCTTAATGTAATACCCAGTGTTTTGATGTGTTAGTGAGGTGTTCTGTTGATCACATAATAGTGAATAGTAAGTGGACATTTTTTCTTAAACTATATTCTGATCTGTATGGGTTAATGAAGTTTCCGAATAAAAATTCTTTTCAAGACTAAATTCAGTGTTTTCAAATATGAGAGTTAATTTAGCTTTAACCTGAAATCATACATCTTAAATAATTTTTGCCAAGTTTCGTGATGAATGATTATTACTGTTTCATATTTAGGTACACAGCTATGCAAAATTCACTCTCATTGCAGTTACCGTAAGTAAGAGTGTCGGTGACTACTTCATTGAACATTTATTACCAGATAGCGTTTCTAATTTGTGTTCATACCCCTACACACTGAATATGAACCATGAACAACGCAATCTGGCTTCGTAGGCCAAGTTTGGAGCCGGCAAAGCCTATGATACGTGCAACGAAACAGGATGGGTTACTCTGAAACAACATAACTGAGTTTTGAACTCGAACATGGACTGTAAACCTCATACTAATCTGTCTGAAAAAGTATAAAATCATGCCTTATAGGCTCCATTTGTGCTGCACAATTGCTTTTGTCACCTGTTGTCTACACTATCTAATAACATGTAAACAGAGCTTATGTTGTGAAAGCAGTACTGTATCGTGACGTTGTAATGCCCCCACAGAAAATACCCTCTACCACACACCAATTAATATTTTTCAATCAAACCACCCACATTCATTCACTTTGGAAAAGTTATCTGATCTGATTTTCTCGTAATATATGCGACGACAGCTCCACGACGCCAAAGTATTTCCTAGTGCATTTATTCTTTGAAATAACAAAGATGCCTATATGCATTCTCCATGGTTGTTAGGGTGGTAACTAGGACAGCTTCTGGAGTATCTGTTGAGGGATTGACGTGTTTCTGTGAGATACATATTCTGCTTTTCTTTTCGCTAAAGCGAGCCAATTAACATTTGTGCCGCTAGCGGTTGTTTGAAGAGAAAGAGACTGTAAAGGGAAATAATTAAGGCGTGGAATCACCGGAGATCTTGACATGTAATGGAGATGGATTTAATACACAATTTCCTCCATAAATAAGGTTTGTGACTTTTTTGTTCTGGAGTGAATGAACGAATGAGTTTTTTCTGAATCATTTGATGATCACGTTGGCCCTGTAATCAGTGGGGAAGTTTAAGCTGCGTCGAAGAGAGACTGCAGTCACTGAGTCTGTGTTAAATCGTCCAAAAAGGCTTCGTACACATCTGGAATTCGCAATCTTTCGTAAAAGGAACAAATTGTCCAAACTATTAATTCTCCCGACTGAATGCAGTGTTTAACAGTAATAATAAATGTAAAGCTCTCTTACTGCAAGCTAGCAGCTGATTACCAAGACGAAGGACTCCACCAAAGATTCTATTTGGCTCATTTCACGTAATGAAATATTATATTAAAAACTATACATAGGTAAAGGAGAGAAAGAGAGAGAGCGAATGAAAATAGAGATAATACTAATAATCCTTCATTAGTCTAACTTTCGCTGTCTTATCACGGATCAGCCGAGAAATGGGAGGTCCTTACTTTACTGTATAGATTTATGTGTGAAGGTGAAGGGACCTTAAAGGCAACAGATACACGTCTATACAGACAAGACATTTCACAGAGATAGCGGCTACCTGCATTCAACATCTATTCTTAGATAAAGAGACGGAACTTATTATCCGAACATTTAAAAATATTAAAATGGCCAGTCCGTGACAGGACACGTTTTTGGACGTTGCTCAAATAATTTTGTTCTCTTTTTCATGTCAACTACGACGAGCTAACCTAACTGACGCTTGGAAAAGAAAGGAAAGACTCGCAGGTGATATAACTAGATCTATAAATAAAGGCGAAAGACAGCACACTGGGCACAGTGTTGAGGCCAGATTTATTTATTTATTCATCTAAGCTTGCTAGTACAGTTGAAGTATACGCTTTGCTGTTTAGTGTTATTTGAAATTAAAGCATTGATAAATTGTGTTCTTTTGGATATCTAAAGTGCTTTGATTAACCTGTCCCAGTTGCATTTAGCTGTATATATACATTAAGAAAGTAGACACAGAAGTACCCTTGTGTGAAGGGAGTTACATATAGTGACGGTAGAACATTTATATGGTTTTAACTAGGGCAATGTTTAGGATGAGTCAAGCAGAACAAAGCAGTACGCATCAGCCTTCAGCTGTTAGCACTGGTAATAATGAAGCAGTAAGAAGTGTTGTAGGACCGATGGCTACAGATAGCTGTAGGCACGGCTGAAGGTGTAACAGCAAGTACGCAGCAGGGATTAGATCCATTGGTAATTATCATGAGACAGATGCAGATGATAACCGAGAGCATGAAAAACCGACATTAACGCGGAATTAGCCTCAGTTACTGAAGGGCAGGAAAATCTGAAAACCGACATTAACGCGAAATTAGCCTCAGTTACTCAAGGGCAGGAAAATCTGAAAACCGACATTAACGCTAAATTAGCCTCATTTACTGAAGGGCAGGAAAATCTGAAAACAGATATTAAAGCACAATTAGTGACAGTCACTCAAGCTCAAGAAGAGATGAAATTAGTCCAGACTGAGATTAAGCAGCAGTTACAAGATAGTTTTTGCGAATTAGAGCAGCGGATAGAGACGAAGACCAAGGAACTCAAAGATCAGGCCGAAGAGACGGAACGAAAATTAACTGCACAAATAGAATTGGTGAAAGCACCATTTGAGGAATCTACTCACCGCGTATGTGTCGAAATGAAGGAGTATGTGGCTATTAAGATAGATACCGTACGGGAACAAGTGGAAATGGTTCCGCAATTAGTACAAAAGCAAGACGCCGCGTCACGTGCAATTGCGCAACTTCCTGAATTGGCGCGTACACAAGCTAACCTAAAGGAAAGCGTTGAACATCTGACAGAGCGTCAAGACGTTATAGACCACCAAATTAACGTATTAACGGGTAAATTATCCGAAATCACATTAGAAAACAAAAGGATAATGTATGAGAACTTTGAGCAAAATGTTAAGGCAGCATTCCAGAGTTTATCAGGCAAACAGGAAGAGAATTTGTTTTGCGAAAGGATTTGAGGAGGTGCGACAGCAGTTAGGTGCTAATTTGGAGCACTGGAAACAAACGAGAGTCGATGCGCGCTTCACAACAAAGCTCAGAACACATGAATACAGGGCAGCAGCAGAAGTTGGCAGCGACTATAGAGCCAGTTACTGCCCATTCGCACACAATACCGACTTGTGCAAGTAATTCAAACATTAAATTGCCACACGCTGGTTGTTCGCGTGAATTCTTATCTAACGGAGATTACGAAAGCCTTTGCCATGCCGAAGAAAAGATGATAAAGCGTCGGCAATTCCAGATTTTTAACCCTGACAAAAGGGGGGGTCCATCCAATTGTTTTTATTCGAAGTTTCAGAGGAGTGCTACCTAGAAATTGGTCGGAGTGGCAGAAGATCGATTTAACCTATGGCACTGTACGTTTTCTCTAAATTATTTCATTAATTTCAATTCTTATCGTACGGAACATAGCTACCTGATGCGGTGCCGTCATTTTGTTTACACTTATTGCTGCACGTTTCGTCGCATCTATGCTCAGATATGGCATGAATAGTTGAGTGAATTAATCATACACTACCAATGTGAACCATTAGCATAAAATCTCTGCTCTTTGCGCGGATTAAGATAAATGGAAATGTCGTGTGGCTAGGGCATTCCGTCGGGCAGACCGTCCGCCTGGTACAAGTCGTTCGAGTCGCCGCCACTTCAGCGACTTGGGTGTCGATGAGGATGAAATGATGATGATAAGTACAACACAACACCCAGTACCTGAGCGGAGAAAATCTCAGACCCAGCCGGGAACCGAACCCGGGCCGATAGGTATGACATTCCGTCGCGCTGACAACTCAGCTACCAGGGGCGGACAGGGATTACGATTACAAGTGGAGAAAGGTAAGCCGTCGGACTCTGTTCTGGAGGATTGATGGTTTCTTAATGTAATACCCAGTGTTTTGATGTGTTAGTGAGGTGTTCTGTTGATCACATAATAGTGAATAGTAAGTGGACATTTTTTCTTAAACTATATTCTGATCTGTATGGGTTAATGAAGTTTCCGAATAAAAATTCTTTTCAAGACTAAATTCAGTGTTTTCAAATATGAGAGTTAATTTAGCTTTAACCTGAAATCATACATCTTAAATAATTTTTGCCAAGTTTCGTGATGAATGATTATTACTGTTTCATATTTAGGTACACAGCTATGCAAAATTCACTCTCATTGCAGTTACCGTAAGTAAGAGTGTCGGTGACTACTTCATTGAACATTTATTACCAGATAGCGTTTCTAATTTGTGTTCATACCCCTACACACTGAATATGAACCATGAACAACGCAATCTGGCTTCGTAGGCCAAGTTTGGAGCCGGCAAAGCCTATGATACGTGCAACGAAACAGGATGGGTTACTCTGAAACAACATAACTGAGTTTTGAACTCGAACATGGACTGTAAACCTCATACTAATCTGTCTGAAAAAGTATAAAATCATGCCTTATAGGCTCCATTTGTGCTGCACAATTGCTTTTGTCACCTGTTGTCTACACTATCTAATAACATGTAAACAGAGCTTATGTTGTGAAAGCAGTACTGTATCGTGACGTTGTAATGCCCCCACAGAAAATACCCTCTACCACACACCAATTAATATTTTTCAATCAAACCACCCACATTCATTCACTTTGGAAAAGTTATCTGATCTGATTTTCTCGTAATATATGCGACGACAGCTCCACGACGCCAAAGTATTTCCTAGTGCATTTATTCTTTGAAATAACAAAGATGCCTATATGCATTCTCCATGGTTGTTAGGGTGGTAACTAGGACAGCTTCTGGAGTATCTGTTGAGGGATTGACGTGTTTCTGTGAGATACATATTCTGCTTTTCTTTTCGCTAAAGCGAGCCAATTAACATTTGTGCCGCTAGCGGTTGTTTGAAGAGAAAGAGACTGTAAAGGGAAATAATTAAGGCGTGGAATCACCGGAGATCTTGACATGTAATGGAGATGGATTTAATACACAATTTCCTCCATAAATAAGGTTTGTGACTTTTTTGTTCTGGAGTGAATGAACGAATGAGTTTTTTCTGAATCATTTGATGATCACGTTGGCCCTGTAATCAGTGGGGAAGTTTAAGCTGCGTCGAAGAGAGACTGCAGTCACTGAGTCTGTGTTAAATCGTCCAAAAAGGCTTCGTACACATCTGGAATTCGCAATCTTTCGTAAAAGGAACAAATTGTCCAAACTATTAATTCTCCCGACTGAATGCAGTGTTTAACAGTAATAATAAATGTAAAGCTCTCTTACTGCAAGCTAGCAGCTGATTACCAAGACGAAGGACTCCACCAAAGATTCTATTTGGCTCATTTCACGTAATGAAATATTATATTAAAAACTATACATAGGTAAAGGAGAGAAAGAGAGAGAGCGAATGAAAATAGAGATAATACTAATAATCCTTCATTAGTCTAACTTTCGCTGTCTTATCACGGATCAGCCGAGAAATGGGAGGTCCTTACTTTACTGTATAGATTTATGTGTGAAGGTGAAGGGACCTTAAAGGCAACAGATACACGTCTATACAGACAAGACATTTCACAGAGATAGCGGCTACCTGCATTCAACATCTATTCTTAGATAAAGAGACGGAACTTATTATCCGAACATTTAAAAATATTAAAATGGCCAGTCCGTGACAGGACACGTTTTTGGACGTTGCTCAAATAATTTTGTTCTCTTTTTCATGTCAACTACGACGAGCTAACCTAACTGACGCTTGGAAAAGAAAGGAAAGACTCGCAGGTGATATAACTAGATCTATAAATAAAGCCGAAAGACAGCACACTGGGCACAGTGTTGAGGCCAGATTTATTTATTTATTCATCTAAGCTTGCTAGTACAGTTGAAGTATACGCTTTGCTGTTTAGTGTTATTTGAAATTAAAGCATTGATAAGTTGTGTTCTTTTGGATATCTAAAGTGCTTTGATTAACCTGTCCCAGTTGCATTTAGCTGTATATATACATTAAGAAAGTAGACACAGAAGTACCCTTGTGTGAAGGGAGTTACATATAGTGACGGTAGAACATTTATATGGTTTTAACTAGGGCAATGTTTAGGATGAGTCAAGCAGAACAAAGCAGTACGCATCAGCCTTCAGCTGTTAGCACTGGTAATAATGAAGCAGTAAGAAGTGTTGTAGGACCGATGGCTACAGATAGCTGTAGGCACGGCTGAAGGTGTAACAGCAAGTACGCAGCAGGGATTAGATCCATTGGTAATTATCATGAGACAGATGCAGATGATAACCGAGAGCATGAAAAACCGACATTAACGCGGAATTAGCCTCAGTTACTGAAGGGCAGGAAAATCTGAAAACCGACATTAACGCGAAATTAGCCTCAGTTACTCAAGGGCAGGAAAATCTGAAAACCGACATTAACGCTAAATTAGCCTCATTTACTGAAGGGCAGGAAAATCTGAAAACAGATATTAAAGCACAATTAGTGACAGT
Organism: Schistocerca gregaria; assembly: GCF_023897955.1. Lineage (NCBI taxonomy): Eukaryota > Metazoa > Arthropoda > Insecta > Orthoptera > Acrididae > Schistocerca > Schistocerca gregaria. Next base: position 127,542,928 of record NC_064921.1, on the reverse strand, counting down.
CACTCAAGCTCAAGAAGAGATGAAATTAGTCCAGACTGAGATTAAGCAGCAGTTACAAGATAGTTTTTGCGAATTAGAGCAGCGGATAGAGACGAAGACCAAGGAACTCAAAGATCAGGCCGAAGAGACGGAACGAAAATTAAATGCACAAATAGAATTGGTGAAAGCACCATTTGAGGAATCTACTCACCGCGTATGTGTCGAAATGAAGGAGTATGTGGCTATTAAGATAGATACCGTACGGGAACAAGTGGAAATGGTTCCGCAATTAGTACAAAAGCAAGACGCCGCGTCACGTGCAATTGCGCAACTTCCTGAATTGGCGCGTACACAAGCTAACCTAAAGGAAAGCGTTGAACATCTGACAGAGCGTCAAGACGTTATAGACCACCAAATTAACGTATTAACGGGTAAATTATCCGAAATCACATTAGAAAACAAAAGGATAATGTATGAGAACTTTGAGCAAAATGTTAAGGCAGCATTCCAGAGTTTATCAGGCAAACAGGAAGAGAATTTGTTTTGCGAAAGGATTTGAGGAGGTGCGACAGCAGTTAGGTGCTAATTTGGAGCACTGGAAACAAACGAGAGTCGATGCGCGCTTCACAACAAAGCTCAGAACACATGAATACAGGGCAGCAGCAGAAGTTGGCAGCGACTATAGAGCCAGTTACTGCCCATTCGCACACAATACCGACTTGTGCAAGTAATTCAAACATTAAATTGCCACACGCTGGTTGTTCGCGTGAATTCTTATCTAACGGAGATTACGAAAGCCTTTGCCATGCCGAAGAAAAGATGATAAAGCGTCGGCAATTCCAGATTTTTAACCCTGACAAAAGGGGGGGTCCATCCAATTGTTTTTATTCGAAGTTTCAGAGGAGTGCTACCTAGAAATTGGTCGGAGTGGCAGAAGATCAGTTTTGTTACAGGATATATACAAGGTTCGGGGGTGATCTGGGCCTCGGACATGACCTCTGTTTGCCCGACATATGACGATTTTGATAAGGCGTTTGTAGCAAAGTTATGGTCAGAAGGGCTACAGGAAGCCTAAGGCAGGAGGTGCTCTACCCAGAGCCTTTCTCCGTTTCGAAAGGAAGCCCCTTAGGAGGTATTTCGAAAAATATATAAATAAAACGAGATACTGGGACAGACCTATGCCGTCGCCAGACATAATAAACATACTTAAGGCAAGACTACCAACTAGCATCCGGAATCAATTGATTCACGGCAACGAAAAAGACTTGGAGTCGTTCCTCACGACGTTACGCCATATAGATATTACCGAAGAGAACAACCAGAAAGCCCGTAATAACAGATTCCAATACAGCGCGATAGAACCTCCGCCAAACGGTAGGCAAGGTGGAAGTATGGGTTATACCAATAGCGATCTATCGACACTTACAGGAATGAAGAGAGATCGTTAAATTAATGGAGGAACCCCTCAAAATCTCAATAGTAATCCCGGCAAAGGTCTTGCGAGGGGCTATTCAAGGAACAACAGGAACGGGAGAAGATACAACCCCGTGTGGGGGAACTAAAGAAATTTCAGACCCCAAGCTTGGAATAATAATAACAATAATAGAAAGTGGAATCAACTGGGAGGAATGAATTCAAATAGCCAACATCAGTGGGGACTGACATCTACGAATCAACCGGTAATTACGGAAGTGGCGGATGATGTCAACCAGCAGACAAATCAAATTCCAACAAACTCGTAAGGACCCATTCAACAATTGGTTGAGGGGAAACAGGATATGTGTACCCATGCTAACGTATAATGATGGACGATTACTGGCAGATGAACTGACCGAGGACGTAGAACCCCAAGATGAGGATAAGGAACAAGTGGCAGTAGCCGAAGTGCAAGTCATTATGGAGACCGTACCTACAGTGGCGGTTTTAGACACAGCTGCAACCACAAATGTTATTTCGGAGGCACTATTCAACGGGATCAGAAATATAAGACGAGTACCAGCTTTTCCAGTTCAAAATTGCAGAATAATAAGCGCCGTTGGGGCTCGCTCGGCTAATGTAAAGGTGCAGTCACTACTTGGTGTGGAATTCGGAAATGTAGCAATATTAAGCACATTCCTTGTTGTGAAAAATTTGGTGGTAGATTGCATTATCGGAGTCGACAGCCTACGTCAATATGGATGCAGAATAGATTTTAAAACAGGAAAACTTTGGTTGAATGTTAATAAACAATAAATTGAGTTGGAGTTGTTGAAAAAAAAAACCTTACGAGAAAATATAATTGTAGGATCAGTGTGCAAGGAATCAGGACGGCCCAAAATTCTAAAGAGCACGTAATTAATGAGTCCAAGTCAAAGAAGATTTCGGTCAATTAGTGTTTGAAAAGTTAAATGAATCCGACTGCATTAACGAAGATCAGAAGAAGCAGCTCAGTGAATTATTATTAACGTATGAAAATGTTTTTGATGAAAGGCCAGGAGTTATTAAGGGATACATATGCCATCTCTGCGTTAAGCCGCACGAAACGTATTGTAGAACTTTCTATCCGGTTCCCTGGAGGTTAAAGGCTCAAGTTCAATATCTCTATTACTTAAATTCGAATTTCATTTGCTTCTTTCCTCACTGAGTCCCAAAAAGATGAAGCGAGGCTAAAATTTCGACGTTATCGTACACCATAGAGTAGCCAGGGTCAATACAATGCTCTGCCTCCGCAGATTTATTAGGTTGTAAGAGACGGGTGTACCTCCGCCGTTCTGTGCATCTCTCCTGGACTGTACGTTTCGTCTGTCCGATGTATGAACGGCGCCAGCCGCAGGGGATCTTGTAAATCCTAGGCTTCCGAAGCACCAAATAATACTTGAGTGCGAAAAATCACTTTCATTTTGTGTTCACTGAGAATCCGTCCTATTTTTGGCAATAGGCTTCCTACGTATGGCAGAAAATCCATGGATTGAAAACTTCCCGTGTCTTCCGTTTTTCTTATAACAACTGTTGGTTTCATTTGTAGTGTCTTTCATATCTGCTGTGGAGGGTACCCGTTGGCTTTAAAAACTCTTACGTGTAGCAGCTCGTCCTCCAGACTGCTCTCGTCAGCAATGACTTTGCTCTATGTAGAGTTCTGGGTACACCCACCCTCTGCGAAGGATGGTGGCAGCTAATTTCACGTAAATATAAATCCGTACGGGTCGGTTTTCGATATACATGGCCCGCCAGAGTGGACGAGCGGTTCTAGGCGCTTCAGTCTGGAGCCGCGCGACCGCTACGGTCGCAGGTCCAAATCCTGCGTCGGGCATGGATGTGTGTGATGTCCGTAGGTTAGTTAGGTTTAAGTAGTTCTAAGTTCTAGGGGACTGATGACCTCCGATGTTAAGTCCCATAGTGTTCAGAGCCATTTTCGATATACATGATGTCTCAAAGTGTCATCATCTTTGTCCTGTACCAACAAATCCAAAAACAGAAAGCATCAATCTTTCTCGATTTCCATCGTGAACTTAATTTGTCTGTGGATGGAATTCGGATGATTTAAAAATTCTTTGAACTTGTCGTCAGCATGGGGCACACTACAAACAGGTGGTAACGAAGACCGCTTCGCTTCTGAACGCCTCCTCATTTCCACTAGAAGTTGTGTGATTATCGAAACCAAGTGGTGCGATTCCTCAAAGAATTTATGGACTTCCAAAGATCCACAAGAATGGTGTTCCACTGTGTCCGATAGCAAATAACATCGGCTCTCCAGCCTATGATTATGCCAAACACATAGCGTCTTTATTAAGGCCTCTGGTGGAAAAATGTACTCATCACATACGTACCTCTGTGGACTTCATTGTCAATCTGAAATCACTCACACTGAACAATTCTGATATGTTAGTCAGTTTCGATGTATTGTAGTTGTTCACGAAGGTTCCGCTTTGGAATCATTGTTTCTCATTCGAGAAGCTTTCGATAAAGAAATTTCAAGTCTGATTGAAAATGTTTTGACCTTGATATACAGGGCGTTACAAAAAGGTACGGCCAAACTTTCAGGAAACATTCCTCACAAACAAATAAAGAAAAGATGTTATGTGGACAAACCGAGCGAGGTGGCGCAGTGGTTAGCACACTGGACTCGCATTCGGGAGGACGACGGTTCAATCCCGTCTCCGGCCATTCTGATTTAGGTTTTCCGTGATTTCCCTAAATCGCTTCAGGCAAATGCCGGGATGGTTCCTTTGAAAGGGCACGGCCGATTTCCTTCCCCATACCTCCCTCACCCGAGCTTGCGCTCCGTCTCTAATGACCTCGTTGTCGACGGGACGATAAACACTAATCTCCTCCTCCTTATGTGGACATGTGTCCGGAAACGCTTAATTTTGATGAACAGACTGACGGTGTCGCCATAGGTAGAGTCCTTCGTCACCCTTGGTGGCCAACATTTTTGTGCAGGACTTCGAGGAGAATGCGCTGGAATCCGCTACCTTGAAGCCCACAGTGTTTTGGAGGTATGTTGATAACACGATTGTAGTGTGGCCTATGATGAAGACAAGTTAAAAGAATTTTTAAATCATCTGAATGCCATCCACAGACAAATTCACTTCACAATAGAAATCGAAAAAAATGGATGCCTTCCATTTTTGGATGTGCTGGTTCGGCGCAAAGATGATGGCACTTTGAGGATGTCGAAAACCGACCCATACGGATTTATATTTATGTGCAAATAGCTGCCACCATTCTTCGCAGACGATGAGTGTACTCAGAACTCTGGTACACAGAGCAAATGTCATTGCTGACGAGAGCAGTCTGGAGGACGAGCTGCTACACCTAAGAATTCTTTAAGCCAACAGGTACTCTCCACAGCAGGTACGAAGGCACTACAAATGAAACCAACAGTTGTTATAAGAACAGCAGAAGAAGATACGTAAAGTTTAAATCCATGGATTTTCTGCCATACGCAGGAAGCCTATTGCCAAAAATGGGACGGATCCTCAGTAAATACAAATTGAAAATGATTCTTCGCCCTCCGCCAAAGACAGCAGCACTCCTGGGTTCCGTCAAAGATGATTTGGTGCCTCGGAAGCCTGGGACAAAATCCCCTGTCGTGATACATCGGACAGACGACACGTGCAGTCCAGGAGAGATGCACAGACTACTGCAGGTACACACGGCCCTTACAACCTAATAAGTCTGTGATGGCAGAGTACTGTAATGACACCTCACAGTCTATGGTGCACGACGACGTCGAAATTCTAGTCTGGACTTCAACTTTCCGGAACTTAGTACTGAAAGAAGCAATTGAAATTCGGTTGGCGACGAATTTAATTAATAGGGATAGCAGCTTCAGCTTGGCCAAATCAAGGAAGCCATCAATTTCTGTAATAAAATCGCAAAAACGACGAGACGCTGGAGCCTGCAGTGATTCATCGATATAACCGATTGGATAGACTGTGCAGCCATCGATCTAATTCCATGCATATGTGACACCTCTTTGCCTCCGATCAGCGTCTTTGGCGCCTGATGTATCTGTGACCGAATGCGCGGTGGTTCGGTCCGCGAGTTTAAAAGGATGGAGCAAGTGCTGGAGCGTTATTCACCTCGCCTCACTCTCAAGACGGCTGGACGGTATTCAGCCGAAATATTAGAAGAAGAAGTCGGTTTTATGTGGCTGCAAGCCCGAAATTTTATGGAACAATCACTTCTCCGCGGAAATATGGAGATACTTTTGATACATTTTTTCCTTCACCCATTTTGTGTAACGTTGTTTTTAAAAAACAGAATGTCTTCATTTCTTTTCCTTTTGTGACGTTTCCAGTTTTGACGCCACTTCTGTGACTCGCGCAGCGATGATGATTATGTTTCCTTGGGTAAGAGAAGAAATCATTAGTTAATCGACGAAAGAAGATAGTACCATATCCAGCAATATGACTCACTAAGAAATGAAGTTTAGGGCAGCCAAGGCAAAATGGCTGCAGGAAACGCAAGAAAAATGAAAAATCTAAGAAGAAATGATCGTCTGAAGGACTGGCTCAGGGTGTAGAAAAGTCAAAACTGTCTTGGGTGAAATTAAAAGCAAGGGTGGTAACATTAAGAGTGCAATGCGAAATCCACTGTTCAACGCAGAGCAGAGAGAGCGGATAGGTGGAAAGAGTACAGTGGGCTCTTTCATGGGGAGAACTTGTCCGATGACATGACGGAAGAAGGAGTCGATGCGGAAGACACGGGTAGTCCCCTGTTAAATTTAAGAGGGCTTTGAGAGACGTTAAACCAAACAGAGCGGAAGGGAAAAACAAAATTCCTTAGCAGTTTCTAAAATCATTGGAGCAAGTGCCATCCAATCTATTAATGAGGTTGGTGTGTAGAATCTATGAGACTCGCGACATACCATTAGACTTATGAAAAAATATACACAAAACACGAAGGTATCAAGGACAGGTAAGTGGGAGAACTATCCCACTATCTGCTTAACACCTTATGCATCCAAGCTGCTGATAAGGATTTAAAATACAGTTGAGTATTCGTTAAATGGCGATCAATTTGTCTTTAGGTAGGGGAAAGACTCCAGAGAGGAACTTCTGACGTTGTGATTGATCATGGAAACAACACTGAAGAAAAAGTGGATACGTCGATCTAGAAACATGTTCCACAATGTAAAATGGCGAAACATTTTCGAAATTCTCAGAAAAATAGCAGCAAGCTATAAGGAAAGACGGGTAATCTAAAACACGTATCAGAACTAAGAGGGAACAAAAAGATCCGAAGACCAAGAACGAAGTGTTCGGATTAAAAATTGTGTAAGATATGGACGTAGTCTTTCGCCACTACTATTCAATCTGTACAGTGAAGAAGAAATGATGGAAATAAGAGAAAGGTTCAGGAGTGCAACTAAAATTCAAGGTGAAAGGATATGAGAATAAGATTCGCCGACGACATTGCTAACCTCAGTGAAAGTGAAATAAAACTATGGGATCCGTTGGATGAAATTAAGTCTAATAAATACAAAATATGGACTGAGAGCAAACCAGAAGAAGATCCAAACAATCAGAAGCCACGGATATAAAAGAAGCAAGAACCTTAACATCAAAATTGGTGACCACGAAACAGTTAGAGTTAAGAAATTCCTCATCCTTGGAAGCAAAGATACCGTCCACGGAACAAGCAAGATGGACATACAGCAGTTTTTTTTAGGAAGTCAGTCCTGGATGTTTCCAGAATGAGATTTTCACTGTGCAGCGGAGTGTGCGCTGATACGAAACTTCCTGGCAGATTAAAACAGTGTGCCGGACCGAGACTCGTACTCGGGACCTTTGCCTTTCGCGGGCAAGTGCTCTACCATCTGAGCTACCCAGGCACGACTCACGCCCCGTCCTCACAGCTTTACTTCTGCCAGTACCTCGGTCCCGAGTTCGAGTCTCGGTCCGGCACACAGTTTTAATGTGCCAGGAATTTTCAGTCCCGGATCTCTTAACAGATCTGCTATCATCTTGTCGCTTCTCCTTATCAGTGTTTTCCACACATTCCTCTCCTCTCCGATTCTGTGAAGAACCTCCTCATTCCTTACATTATCAGTCCACCAAATTTTCAACATTCGTCTGTAGCACCGCATCTAAAATACTTAGATTCTCTTCTGTTGCGGTTTTCCCACAGTCGACTTTTCACTACCATGCAGTGCTGTGCTCCAAACGCATGCTCTCAGAAATTTATTCCTCAAATTAAGGCCTTTGTTGGATACTAGTGCCAACGGCCATGCCGCAGTGGTAACACCGGTTTCCGTCAGATCACCGAAGTGCTTTCGGGCTGGGCTAGCACTTGGATGGGTGACCATCCGGTCTGCCGAGCGCTGTTGGCAAGTGGGGTGCACTCAGCCTTCACTCAGCCCTTGTGAGGCAAACTGAGGAGCTACTTGTTTGAGAATTAGCGGCTCCGGTCTCGGAAACTGCCATACGGCCGGGAGAGCGGTGTGTTTACCACATGCCCCTTCATATCCACATCCAGTGGCGCTTGTACTGATGAGGATGGCATGGCTCCGTTCGTCACTGGTTATATTACTGCCTAGGATGAATCCTGCTTCGTGACCATCAATCCTGAAGTTAAGTTTCTCGCTCTTCATATTTCTGCTACTTCTCATTATTGTCGTCTTCCTTCAATTTCCTCTCAATCCACATCCTGTAACCATTATAAGAGGCTCGTCCAAACTGTCCCCCTGGGGCGCCAGCGCCCGCTATCGCCCGAGACCAGCGCCCCGGGCAAATTCGTGTGTTGTTGCTGTGACCGAGCCGTGTCTCTTGGCTGGCCTTGCGGACCGCCCGCCATGCCTCGCCTTGCCTCTGTATGCGGCCTTCGTGCAGGAGACAGACCGCCGCTCCTGTCAAAAGCATTGATACGACACAAATCCGTTAGTCAACAGACGTAAGGCTACAAAGGATCGAGATGGGTTGTCAACAGCAGCAGACAAAAACAAAGAGGAGCAGCGCGTCCACACTAATTAAACCCGAGTGGGAAATTAATTTCTTTTGTACTGCTGTCGAAAATCATGCCAAATGCTTAGTATGTCATCGGAACCTCATGTATTTAAAAAAACACTCCATTGAACGGCGCTTCAATACCTGTCACAAAGGTCAGTTCGAAAATCTGTCGCAAGAGGAACGCCAGTCAAAGCTTGAACAACTGAAAGAAAATTTCAAGCAGCGTTACACTGAACTAAGTATGACACTATTATTTGTGAAGAGGGAAAATAAAACTGTATTTAATAATCTGATATGTCACTTGGCAAATCTGCCAGTTATCGAATATCAGATTGTCAGCAACAAAGAACATTTCTTTACGGATATTTTTTATATTTAGGTTGCATTCAATCGGGACGTACAGACATAAGAAAAAGTCTCAGGTGCGTTACTTTTTTTCCACTTCATGAAAAGCCGTCACAAACGATCTCTCGGACAAGAAAGTGTCATTACGAATCATTTTTTGTTTTTGTGTATTTGTGTTTTCATGGATGAGAAAACGTAAGTTGTGATTTCATCTATGTTTTCAATTAATTATAACGCAAATATTACAATACATAAAAATTTATTTTGCCACCATATTTCGCTGTCCTTGCTAGCGTCTGTTCAAATGGTTCAAATGGCTCTTAGCACTATGCGACTTAACTTCTGAGGTCATCAGTCGCCTAGAACTTAGAACTAATTAAACCTAACTAACCTAACTACATCAAAAACATCCATGCCCGAGGCAGGATTCGAACCTGCGACAGTAGCGGCCGCTCGGCTCCAGAGAGTAGTGCTTAGAACCGCACGTCCACTCCAGCTGGCGCTAGCGTCTGTTACCGCTTTTCAGAGGAGCTGGGAGAAAACACACCTAAAACCAGTCTTCTTTTGTTAGTTTTTTAATTGGGTTTCAATTAATGAAAAAATTAATTGCTGAAATGATAAAAGTGTTTTAAAAACAGGAGTGTACATAATTAATTGTAACGGTTCTTCTTGCCGTGATAGGAGCGGGAAACTTGTGGGCAAAGCTTGCCCGCAAATTACAAACGCTTGCTGAGAATTGCGAAAGCAGGGAAACCCTATGCGGCTGGGAATCACATCATGGATTGCCTGATCGACTCGGTGGCTTGAATTTGTCCAGCAGACCTCACGGAAAAATTTGGAAAAATAGCTCTTTCGTGTCAAACTGTTGCCTCAGATATGGAACAGCAATTAATGGAGAGAGCGGCAAATTTCGTTTCATTTTCTATAGCTCTTAATGAGTCCATGGACGTTGAGGACGTATCTCAGCTCGTCATATTCATTCGGGGTGTCGACGACAATCTGTGTGTGACAGAAGAATTTCTGGACCTTATACCATTAAAAGACACAACTACGAGTTTGGATATTTTTCTAGCTGAGTCAGTGGGTTTAAAATAAGAACCCCTGACCAGTGTAACAAAGGATGGAACCCCTGCGCTACGAGGGATACGCTCAGGATTCCTGGGTTACGGTAGGTCAAAAATGGTTGAAGTCGGCTGTTCCTTATTTGTAGCAATGTGTTGTCTGATACACCAAAAGGCACTCTGTGCGAAGACTTTCAACATAAAAAATGTTATGGACACAGTTGTTCGAACGATTAATTATCTTCGCTCGCATGGACTCACACATCGCCATTTTAAGAATTCCTGGCTGATGTCGATGCGGAATACGCCGAAGTAAGATGGCTGAGCAGACGGAAGGTTCTTAATCGGTTTTTCTCCTTCAACGACGAAGTCAGTACCTTTTTGGAAATGAAACGACGCCCAGAAGAATTACGTCATGTTCCTAAGTGGGTGGCAAATTTTGCTTTCTTGAAGGATCTAACTCGTTATTTAAATTCTTTGAACATTTCAATCCGAGGCGAGAATCATTCTGTTATTGATTTAGCGCAGACGATTCAAGCGTTTCAAAAAAAAAAAACTTATTTTGTGGAAGGAACAGTTGCGCATGGAGAATTATGGACACTTCCCTGCATTAGACAGCGTTAAGGAAGATGCTGATGTTTCCCAGGGACCGTGGGGTCGGGGATTTGTCCGAAATTTTGTGTGGTGAAAATATTATGTGGTTAAAATATTAGGATGCACTACCCGGAAAATCCCGGGAAAAATCGATCCAAAGTTTCTTAGTTGCCGTATGACTATAAAATGTTAGTGCACTGTCGAGATGCTGTCTGTCCTAGATGTTTGGGACTCGGACTCTTACGCCAGAGGTCTCGGGTTCGATTCCTCCTCTGGCACACTTTTTTTCTTCTATTTCATTTTCTTTTGTTATTCCACCAATTATTCAGAAAGTTTCCCAAACCCACATTATCTTTAACAAATTAGTTACATTATTGAATAAAAATTATTGTCTTTTTGTCCAACAACACAATTCATGGCGGTGTGTAAAGTATATGAGGAAAAACATTGGGTTTTTAATCAGAATAACAAAGTCGACTGGGAAACATTCAATTTTTATAATATAATAATTATAAACAAGAACCGCAGTGGTAATTATCGTAAAAACCAACAAAGCAATAACTTTTGCGACATCTTGCACAACACATAAAAGCGGATTTTTTACAATCACAGGGCGTTCGCAATAAATCTGTACAAAAGCATGCCCCATTAACATTTACGAAAATGTTTTGAGTGTCTGATAATTTTGAGGCAAACCAGGAATATTGAATCATGTCTCGGAATATTGGTGACGATAATTGATGGTGAATTATAGAATGAATTTTTATACAATCTTCCCGGGAATTAATTTCACGATTCTCCTGTAACAATGCGCTGCAATTTTGCAAGCAACAGAATAAAAAAAAAGTGCCGGAGGAGGAATCGAACCGGAACCCTCTGACGTATTGGCCCGAGCGCTAATCGTGTAGGACAAACAGCGGCTCGGCAACTGAATAACATTTTATTCCCATACGGCACTAAGAATTCTTGGATTTTTTGAGAAGTGCGTCCTAATACTTTAACCATGTGAGGTGTTAGGGGTCTTCATTCACCACACAAAATTTCGGACAAATCCCCGACCCCACGGTCGCGCCGTCTCCTTGTCAGATTATGTTCAAAACATTTGCGAATCGCAAGAAGAGTTTGGAAACAGATCATTGTAGATAAGTGAGCTTCAACTGGCCGCGAGCCGGGGTGGCCGAGCGGTTTTAGGCACTACAGTCAGGAACCGCTCGACGGCTACGGTCGCAGGTTCGAGTCCTGCCTCGCGCATGGATGTGTGTGATATCCTTAGGTTAGTTACGCTTAAGTAGTTCTAAGTTCTAGGGAACTGATGACCTCAGAAGTTAAGTCCCATAGTGTTCAGAGCCATTTTTTTTTCAACCGGCCTTGGATATACACTCCTGGAAATTGAAATAAGAACACCGTGAATTCATTGTCCCAGGAAGGGGAAACTTTATTGACACATTCCTGGGGTCAGGTACATCACATGATCACACCGACAGAACCACAGGCACATAGACACAGGCAACAGAGCATGCACAATGTCGGCACTAGTACAGTGTATATCCACCTTTCGCAACAATGCAGGCTGCTATTCTCCCTTGCAGACGATCGTAGAGATGCTGGATGTAGTCCTGTGGAACGGCTTGCCATGCCATTTCCACCTGGCGCCTCAGTTGGACCAGCGTTCGTGCTGGACGTGCAGACCGCGTGAGACGACGCTTCATCCAGTCCCAAACATGCTCAATGGGGGACAGATCCGGAGATCTTGCTGGCCAGGGTAGTTGACTTACATCTTCTAGAGCACGTTGGGTGGCACGGGATACATGCGGACGTGCATTGTCCTGTTGGAACAGCAGGTTCCCTTGCCGGTCTAGGAATGGTAGAACGATGGGTTCGATGACGGTTTGGATGTACCGTGCACTATTCAGTGTCCCCTCGACGATCACCAGAGGTGTACGGCCAGTGTAGGAGATCGCTCCCCGAGCAGTGCTGTTCGGTCTCACTAGCTTCGCAGCTCTCTCTCTCTCTCTCTCTCTCTCTCTCTCTCTCTCTCTCTCTCTCCCTCATACGCCGACACTAGCGACAAACGGCCGCGTGCGGTGCGCTGAACTACACTACCTTGCGCCCGCGGATCGCCGCCGTGCCCGCCGGGCGCAGTTCTTGGATGAGCGTCCATTAGACTGTCCATTCCATTCAGCAGATAATGTAATTTCTGTTCACTTTCACTCAGGACAGCAATGTCGTCAGCGAATCGCATCATTAATACCCTTTCACCTTGAATTTTAATTCCGCTCCAAAGCCTTTCTTTTACTTCCATCATTGTTCTTCGATGTACGGACTGAACAGTAGGGGCGAAAAATACATCCCTGTACTACGCCCTTTTTAATCCGAACGTGTCGTTCTTGGTGGTCCACTTTTATTATTCCCTCTTGGTTTTTGTATATATTGTATATTACCCGTCTCTCCCTATAGCTTACCCCTAGTTTTTCATAATTTCGAACATGTTGCAGCGTTTTACATTGTCGGGCGCTTTTTTTTCGTCGACAGATCATACGAACGTGTCTTGATTTTTCTTTAGTCTTGCTTCCATTGTCAACCGCAACGTCAGAATTGCCTCTCTGGTGCCTTTACCTTTCCTAAAGCCAAACATATCCTCATCTAACACATCCTCAATTCTCTTTTCTATTCTTCTGTGTGGTATTCTTGTCAGAAACGTGGATGCATGAGCTGTTAAGCTAGATGTGCGATAATTCTCGCACTTGACATCTCTTGCAGTCTGCGGAATTGCGTGGATGATACTTTTACGAAAGTCAGCCGGTATATTGCCAGACTCATACATTCTACACACCAATCGTGAATAGTCGTTTTGTTGCCACTTTCCCCTACCGATTTTAGAAGTTCTGATGGAATGTTACCGATCCTTTCTGCCTTATTTGATCTTAAGTCGTCCAAAGATCTCTGAAATTCTGGTTCTAATACTGGATCCCCTATCTCTTCTAAACTCACTCCTGTTTCTTCGTCTGTCACATCAGACAAATCTGCCCCTCATAGAGGCCTTGAATGTACTCTTTCCACCTATCCGCTCTCTCCTCAGCATTTAATAACGGAATTCCGGTTGCCCTCTTAATGTTATCATCCTTGCTTTTAATTTCACCGAAGGCTGTTTTGACTTTCCTGTATGCTGAGTCAGTCCTTTCGACTATCATTTCTTTTTCAATTCCTTCACACTTTTCACGCAGCCATTTCGTCTTAGCTTCTCCGCACTTCCTGTTTGTTTCATTTCTTTCATCGATCAGCCGAAGTATTTCTTCTGTTACTCATGGTTTCTTAGCAGTTTCGTTCTTTGTACCTGGGTTTCTCTTTCCAGCTTCTGTGATTTTTCCTTTTGAGAGATGTCCATTCCTCTTCAATTGCATTGCCTACTGGACTATTCTTTATTGACATATCTACAGCGTTAGAGAACTTCAAGCGTATCTCGTCATTCCTTAGTACGTCGGTATCTCACTTCTTTGCGTATTGATTCTTTCTGACTAATCTCTTAAACTTCAGCCTACTCGTCATCACTACTATATTGTACCTGAGTCTGTATCTGCTCCTGGGTACGCCTTACAATCCAGTAACTAATTTCGGAATCTCTGTCCGACCATGACGTAATGCTTTTCTCATACTGTGGCATCAAGCAGTCGGGCCTGCAAGATGAGTGATCTGCCAAGCGAGTGGATTCATTCTTATTTATCGAGTAACATGAACTCTCGTACTCACAATTAAGTTACAAATTATCCTCCTGTGCGAATATTACGCAACGGATAACGCACATCTGCCTGTTATTAATTTACGCAACTCTGATTGTTCACAACGCACTGGCAATACCACATTTTCTTTCTCATTCAACGGCTTTGAACAACACGTGGCCATCGCACTGAATATGAATGGCGCACACATTATAAATTCTGGGTATCATGACAACATACTATTCAAAGGAAAAGGCCACCAATCTTTTTCTTTTCACTATCTTATTTATTCCGATAAATTCTATAACCTATAACAATAACACATGAGAAATTCCGCCCGGTGGGCATGGCTTTACATTGGTGATTCTCTATCTTATGGTTTCGTAATTATTTAACGCTACAGTGCACTTTCTGGATAGGATGGTGGATCTTTTTCTGTATCTCACACTTGGTCTCTCACACCCATCATTACGAAAATTTCCTCCAGACCGAGCGGTACAAAAAGGAACAACCATAACCCACTGCCTCTGAAACTATCTTGTTACCCTCCCATGCCAACTACACATACTTAAATTTCATGAAATACATCACAGTGGCAACATACAATACAAAGAATAGCCACAACGTTATAACCACATCACTTTCAACTTTCCCACTTTAATTAGTATTTATCCCAGTTTCACACGACACTGCCCCACTTCGTAATTTTCCTTTCCCAGTATGAACTCTGGAGGATAAATGCACGTCTTCCTGTGCAATGCAAGCCAAGTGGCGTTGCTGGATAGATGGCTGACTCACCTTGCTTCTCTCTCAGAGTATTTTAGTTTGAATCAAGCGTCACACGGAAATATAACACGCAAAGTTATATTAATAACATATTCATCACACACGCGAGTCCTCAACTGATACCATGGACGAGTACTTCTCCTTATCCTTTGTCTCATACACAGATTGAGACTCACACAGTACTCACCACGTGGAAGTACTCGTCTCTAATTCCAAGTCCTGCACACGCCATTTCTTAAATATTTCCAACTTATAATACACACGCTAGTAATTCAGCTTAACTTAAGCACTCAGAAGTATTTCAACTTATTGCTTCACGTGGTTTCATTGTGACCGTTGGTCACTTCTGAAGATTACTACGATCCCCTTAATATTACCTGCCTGACATTTAATTCACCTCACAAAAGTTCCTGAAATAGAGAAATTATTATTCCAAATTACTCTAAGTATTTCACATGCGTACCATGTCTCCACTCTTTTGTCTTTACAGAGCACACCTAAGACAGGTCTTACCAACACTAGATCCCGCGGCAGAATGCTGAAACATGGCCGATCTCGCACCTCCGCCAAGGTGGGGGAGCACCATGCTACTGTATTGGTCAGCCACATTTCAGGTGCTCAAAGGTCAGGTAAATTTCATCTCTTTGGTCCCACTAAAGGTGACCCAAGTACCGTCTCAAAGATGATCATATATTGCACATTCACTATCTGTGGTTAGCAGACGACCATACATTCATTCATTTCGCAGATCTCACCAAACTGGATGTAGGGATTTATTTTGTGGGAGTGCACATGTGATCAATTAAATAAATAAATTGTCATTCTTTCCCACACTGGTATCCGGCTTCGCTGTATTAATTGAAATTGAGTTATAATTAGAAAGAATATGTTGTACTGACAAGAATAACGAAGAATGTTGTACCTATTTTCAACGTCGGGCGGTACTGTACTCTTTCAATCTAACTGAAATCTTCCCGTATTACATGGCCTTTTCCAAGTATATCTGCTCCTCTTGTCATTCCTGAACAGAGTATTCACTGTTAATAGCTGAAATTTATTACAGAACTAAATTAGTCTTTCTCCTCTCTCATTCCTTGTCCCAAGCCCATATTCTCCTGCAACCTTTTCTTCTACTCCTTCCCCTACAACTGCATTCCAGTCCCCCATGACTATTCGTTTTTCATCCCCTTTGCATACTGTATTACCCTTTCAATATCCTCATACAGTTTCTCTATCTCTTCATCTTCAGCTTGCGACATCGGCATGTATACCTGAACTATCGTTGTCACTGTTGGTTTGCTGTCGATTCTGACAAGAACAACCGTATCACTGAATTGTTCACTGTAACACACTCTCTACCCTACGATCATATTCATAAGGAATCCAACATCCGTTATACCATTTTCTGCTGTTGTGGATATCACCCTATACTCATCTGAGTAGAAATCTTTCTCTTCTTTCCTTTTAACTTCACTGACCCCTACTGTATCTAGATTGAGCCTTTGGACCTCCCTTTTCAGATTTTATAGCTTCCCTACTGTGGTGTCAACGTTAGACACCACGCTAGAGGTTGCGATAATCGATAATCGATAGTCGTCCAGCACTTGCAACCTCTCTCCACTCGCTGGCGCTTGCAGCCCCGCCGTATGGCATGGACAGAGACTTGCGTATCGCAAAGGCCGTGAGCGATGTCAGATTAGAATAGCCTTCAGCTCGCTAGGTACGCAGTCTCAATTCGCGCTTGTATTACGCACGTAATACCAGAGTTGTGTTATCTTGCTTGTTGTATAATCCAGTTAATTTTTGTTAATGAGTCATTTGTATTCACGTAGGATAGTTGTTATTAGTAACATTCATGGAGTGCAGTAGCATAAACAGGACATTGACTCACGTATCGCCGCCACTTTGAAAACAGCTCATGACGAGCTAAAAACACGACATGATGAAATAGAAACAGATTTAGCTGCACTTAAAACGTCAAACGTCCTTTTGTGTAGTCGTGTTGGGGAGATAAATAATTGACTGTACAAGTGTCCGACTTCAACGCGAAATTTTCAAGCTTTCATTACCACAAGAAAATACTGATAAAGATATGACAGATATCCTAGCAAAAAAAAAAGCAATCTCAGTAAAATATGCGAGCCTGTAGTTACTCAGATTAAATCTTATCCGGCCAGAGCATGATGATATAAAAATGCGTATTGTTGATGTTGACACAATTGACAAACAGTTTTCTGACAAAGCAAGACTAAGCACTGATATTTGTCATACATCAATAGACAATTTCATAGTTGGATAGAGGAAAAAGACAAATATTGTGAGGAGTGCTTACAAGAAAAATTGCCTGTTATTGTCCACGACACTGTCGCGCAATTTATAAATAACAACAAAACGTAATCAAAGAAGCAGCACTATCTGCCGCTGTGCAATCGAAACAGTTTCACAATTACGTACAACCAGCGTGCGTTGTCGGCAATAGCATCCAAAACCCCATCCTTTGTCAATGGATACATTTATGACGCATACACACCGCACACTACGTACTCACAATAACAGCAGTACGCACCTCGAGGTGGCACACTACATTGCAGTCCTGATATTTATCAACAAAATTTTAGTTACCATTCGCCAGTTGAGCCTTATAGTAATCATTCTGAAACTAAACATTACTAAAATGCCAAGGAAGAGGAGAGCCTCATAAAACCCAGACAACTTCAGCTATCTATACCTGGAAAAAGAACCATTCATCCTGTGATCTTTCTCAAAGCCTTCAGAAATGCATTTCCTCGTACGTGGAGTGACGGTAAGAGGATATCTTATGTTGTCGGTTATATCCAAGGCGATGCAGCTGTATAGGCGTATAATGAAGCCAACAGATGTCACGTACAAACAATATGAGAGAGGCTTTTTATCTAAAGTTTGATCACAATCTGTACAGCAACGACTTCGCAGGCAGGTTGTCGATCCTGAACCATTCAATCCTATGCACGGCCGGTATTTTGAGAAATATTTAAATATGGAACATTTCTTTGACGAGCCGGTTGTAACGCGCGACATCCTCCGGGCATTGAAGCAAGACTGCCGTTTAATATCAAAGAAAAACTTCTGCACATTTCAGACGCAGAGCATTTTCTCACAGTGCTCGATTCTGTTGGTATGCTTTACGAAGACCAGCGTTCCGTACGGCAGAACAATTGCTATAATGTTTACAGAAGCGCCATGCAAAATATGCAGGGTAGCCAACACAATTCCGGCGCGCCGGCTGCTGTCGGACACGCAAGACAACAGAATCAACCGCTTCACATGGCAAATGTACACTACTGCCCATTAAAACTGCTACACCAAGAACAAATGTAAATGATAAACGGGTATTCATTGGACAAATATATTATACCAGAACTGACATGTGATTACATTTTCACGCTATTTGGGTGCATAGATTCTGAGAAATCCGCGCGACTACTACGGTCGCAGGTTCGAATCCTGCCTCGGGCGTGGATGTGTGTGATGTCCTTAGGTTAGTTAGGTTTAAGTAGTTCTAAGTTCTAGAGGACTGATGACCACAGATGTTAAGTCCGATAGTGCTCAGAGCCATTCTGAGAAATCAGTACACAGAACAACCACCCCTGGACGTAATAACGGCCTTGATACGCCTTGGCATTGAGTCAAACAGAGCTTAGATGGCGTGAAGAGGTGCACCTCCCCATGCAGCTTCAACGCGATACCACAGTTCATCAAGAGTAGTGGCTGCAGTATTGTGACGAGCCAGTTGCTCGGCCACCATTGACCAGACGTTTTCAATTGGTGAGAAATCTGTAGAATATGCTGGCCAGGGCAGCAGTCGAACATTTTCTGTATCCAGAAAGGCCCGTACAGGACCTGCAACATGCGCTAGTGCATTATCCTCCTGAAATGTAGGATTTCGTAGGGATCGAAAGAAGGGTACAGACACGGGTCGTACACATCTGAAATGTAACGTCCACTGTTCAAAGTGCCGTCAATGCCAACAAGAGGTGACCGAGACATGTAACCAATAACACCCCATACCATCACGCCGGGTGATATGCCAGTATGGCGTTGACGAATACATGCTTCAATGTGCATTCACCGCGATGTCGCCAAACACGGATGCGACCATCATGATGCTGTAAACAGAATCTGGATTCATCCGAAAAATGACGCTTTGCCATTGATACACCCAGGTTCGTCGTTGAGTACACCATCGTAGGCGCTCCTGTCTCTGATGCAGCGTCAAGGGTAACCGCAGCCATGGTCTCCGAGCTGATAGTCCATACTGCTGCAAGTGTCGTCGAACTGTTCGTGCAAATGGTTGTTGCCTTGAGAACGTCCCCATCTGTTCACTCAGGGATCGAGACGTGGCTGCACGATCCGTTACAGCCATGCGGATAAGATGCCTCTCATCTTGACTGCTAGTGATACGAGGCAGTTGGGATTCAGCACGGCGTTCCCGTATTACCCTCCTGAACCCACAGATCCCATATTCTGCTAACAGTCATTGGATCTCGACCAACGCGAGCAGCAATGTCGCGATACGATAAACCGCAATTGCCGATAGCTTACAATCGGACCTTTATCAAAGTCGGAAACGTGATGGTACGCATTTCTCCTCCTTACACGAAGCGTCACAACAACCTTTCACCAGGCAATCCCGGTCCTCTGCTGTTTGTATATGAGAAATCGGTTGGAAACTTTTTGTCATGTCAGCACGTTGTAGGTGTCTCCACCGGCGCCAACCCTGTGTAAATCCTCGAAAAGCTAATCATTTGCATATCACAGCACCCTGTCAGTTAAATTTCGTGTCTATAACACGTTATCTTCGAGGCGTAGCAATTTTAATGGCCAGTAGTGGATATACACAACAGAACCAACATGCTCAACACAACACAAGCAGTAATTATAACACTTCTTACTCTACTTGCGGCAATCCAAACAAGAGACCGCGTAAGAACAACTACAAATACAACGGTAATAATTATTTTCAGAATGGTAAGAAAATTTTTCAGCTAAACAAAAATAACCATCAGTCCCCACCAAACCAGCAACGGACCTGGAGTAATGACAACTACGCTGCTCAGTATGAAAACACTGCGATCCCAGCGCAGCAAAATAATAATACAAGCCAGTGGCAACTGTCGCCGCTGCAAATGCAAATTCAAAACTGGAATGCATCTACGGACCCGCAGGTGAGTCAAAACACGGAAACGCAGCGACCGCCACAGCTCGGAGACTGGAATAAACAATACTCAAATGTAAACATTATCGAAGTAAATAGTAATACTCCATCTCCATCTGTGCCTGCACCCACTAAAAATGTGACGACGTCAAACTAAAAACAGTCACTACTCTACTCCAGGTCGTGGCTGTCTAAGAATTGGTGGTGACTTCAATTTAAATTTATTATTTGACACATCAAATTTGCAACAGCACAATGATCATGTACCTGGCAGTTGTATACAGCAACCACTATTATTCATAAGGTATAATCATGACGAAAACATGTCTGATGAGCTGTTACAAGAGAACATCAGAGTCGTTCATCATCTAATTAAATTGTTTTGGACTCAACTACTGGTGTTCAGATGTTCAAATGTGTGTGAATTCCTAAGGGATCAAACTGCTGAGTTCATCGGTCACTAGAATTACACACTACTTAAACTAACTGATGCTAAAAACAAGACACACACCCATGCCCGAGGGAGGACTCGAACCTCCGGCGGGAGAGGCCGCACAGACCGTGACATTGCGCCTCTAACCACGCGGCCACTCCGAGCGGCAGCTCTTGGTGTCGTGAGTGGTATTCTCACTGCTAATATTCTGGACACAGAAGCAGCTATTACTGTCTTGTCCTATGGTTTTTGCAAGGAAATGTGTGAGTTTGAACCCGTACCAGAGTATCCTGTCCCGAACTGTAAAATTTTAACTGCCGTTGGCAATAAGTCTTCTAGGGTTAAGAAACAGGTATTCACGACAGTCAAGGTAAGTAATGGAATCGTACATGGCCATTCCTCGTCGTCCAAAACCTGATTACTAATTGTATTTTAGGTTTAGATATATTGTGCGAGAACGACAGCACTAGTGACATCTCCCCACGTAAATGTGTACTTAGAGATACGGACAGTGAAATTTCAGTTGACCTGGATACCAGGACTCAGTTAATACAGGACACTGATGATGACACACAGAAACACCCACCTGATGCCGAGTCGGAGGACTTGAACTTTAATTAGGAATGAGCTATTAGAAACCACAGCTGTCACACACGATGAACGTAATGAACTTTATGATGTTTTGTCGAAGTATGTACAGGTATTTAGCAAACGACCAGGTGTGATCAGTACATATGTGTATAAAATAGATGTTAACCATCACCAGATTTTCATCCACACGAGCTACGTATATTGTGACACTATCCCAACGACCTGCTGTGCGGCACGAGTTGAAACAAATGTCAGAATGGAAAAATCACCAAAGCTTCCATCTTACCTTACTGCAGCCCATTACTTATTGTAAAGAAACCCAGCGGGAATATCAGAGTTGTTTTGGATGCTCGTGTAATTAATGAATTATTTTACCTGTTCGCACGAAACTTGAGAATTTAGAGGAGCAACTCCATAAATTATTAGATTCTAAGTAGTTTTCTACGATAGATCTGACCAGTTCGTTCTGGCAAGTCGCAATCATGACAGATTGTAGAAAGTATACTGCAGTTATATTCAGGGGGGGGGGGGGGGGTGCGAGAGAGCCTATCAATTTTGTGTCCTTCACTTCAGTCTGAAGGTCAGTTCAGGCGTGTTTATCACCGCATTGGATACTGTACTTGGTGATAAATTGGCTACACTGATGACCTGCTCAATAGCTAGTAAGACTTGCTCTGAACACATTGATACTTTGCAAAAGATTCTACATAAATTCGCACAAGCTGGAGTGACAGCTAATCTCAAAAAGTCGAAATTTGCTAGCAGTGAAATTAAATATCTTGGACATATTATTAATGCTCAAGTTACACGACCTGACCCGAGTAAGTTAGACGCAATCAGGAATTTACCTACTCCACGGCCTACGGCAACTTCTTCAGAAAAAACTTTTGCATCTCCCCAGTTTCCAGAAAGATAGGCGTTGACTGTGGATATTGCATCACAGACACAGTACCTTTGACTGTTCAGAAATGTCACTGAACCCGCCCAAAGATGTTAAGATGTAAAGAACCATGCATGAGCAGCGTCTCTTAGACGGAGGAGGTCTGACAGCCGATCAGTTCCAGTAATTCCACCAGCAAGGAGGTACACAGCTCGTGTTGACCGTAGTTCAACCATGCCTAGACGGTCAATATCGCAGATCGATAGCGTCCGAATCGTTACTTTGTGCCAGCAAGGGCTCTCAACAAGGGAAGTGTCGAAGCGTCTCCGAGTGAACCAAAGCGATGTTGTTCAGGCATGGAGGAGATACAGAGAGACAGGAACTGTCAATGATATGCCTCGCTCAGGCCACCCGAGGGTTACTACTTCAGTGGATGACCGCTACCTACGACAAACGGCCGGTGTGGGGAGCGGTTCTAGGCGCTTCAGCTCGAAAACGAGCGACCGCTATGGTTGCAGGTTCGAATTCTGGCTCGGTAATGGATGTGTGTGATGTCCTTAGGTCAGTTAGGTTTAAGTAGTTCTAAGTTCTAGGGGACTGATGACCTCAGATGTCAAGTCCCATAGTGCTCAGAGGCATTTGAACCATATGAACTAGGAATCGTGACAGCAACCACATCACGTTGAATAATGCTTTTTGTGCAGCCACTGGACTTTATGTTACAACTCAAACTGTGTGCAATAGGCTGCATGACGTGCAACTTAACTCCCAACATCCATGGCGAGGTCCATCTTTGCAACCAAGACGCCATGCAGCGCGGTACAGATTGGACCAACAACATGCTGGATGGACCGCTCAAGGTTGACATCACGTTCTCTTCACCGATGAGTGTCGCATATGCTTTCAACCAAACAATCGTCGGAGACGTGTTTAGAGGCAACCCGGTCAGACTGAACGCCTTAGACACACTGTCCAGCGAGTGCAGCGAGGTGGAGGTTCTCTGCTGTTTTGGGGTGGCATTATGTGGGGCCGACGTATGCCGCTGTTGGTCATGGAAGGCTCCGTAACGGCTCTACGCTACGTGAATGTCATCCTCCGACCGATAGTGAAACCATATCGGCAGCACGTTGGCGAGACATTCGTCTTCACTGAAGACAATTCGCATCCCCGTGGCTCCCAAGTGAATGACTTCCTTCAGGATAACGACGTCGCTCGACTATAGGGGCCAGCATGTTCTCCAGATATGAACCCTACCGAACATGCCTGGGATAGATTCAAAAGGTCTGTTTATGGACTATGTGACCCACCAACCACTCTGAGGGATCTACTCTGATTCGCCGTTGAGGAGTGGGACAATCTGGACCAATAGTGCCTTGATGAACTTGTGGATAGTACGCAGCGACGAATATACGCATGCATCAGTGAAAGAGTTCGTGCTACTGGGTATTAGAGGTGTGTACAGCAATCTAGACCACCATCTCTGAACGTATCTCCGTATGGTGGTACAACATGCAGTGTGTGGTATTCATGAGCCATAGAAAGGGCGGAAATGTTACTTATGTTGACCTCTATTCCAGTTTTTGTATAGGTTCCGGAACTCTGGGAACCGAGGTGATAAAAACTTTTTTTTGATGTTTGTATATTAATTGTCTTACGTAGTCTCTCTGTTTTACTCCCTATTCTAACTGACATAACGCAATACTACATATTGTAGAATTTTAAACCTTCTAACTACTTACATTCCTCCCATGTGCTTACGCATTAATGAAGCGGGAGCTGAGCAGCTATTATGTTACATGTGTAACTTCTCCGTGCAAATTTCGAATGAAATAGGGAAGGGGGCATCAGTTAGTGGTACCAGACGTACCCCTACCTCCCCCCCCCTCCTCCACCTTGAACCTTCAGAAATTGATGTTCACCTGTATGGTGCCCAAAGTAAAAATCAAAACTGTCAAGCAACTTCGAATTTAGAACAGGTGTTGGGCGAGGAGATGACATATTCCAATTCTTCTCAACCGTCTGTTGGACAAAGTTATTCGCGAATGGACGAAAGCATTCACAGATTACTGTCTTGAGAATCGGTTAAAAAATTTCAAGTTAGTAGGGAACAGCCTAGCCTACACGGATGACATCACACTCTTAGCATCGAGTGTAGAAGAAACTACCTGCCGATTCTTCCCCTCATCCACATAGCAGTTAAAGTAGGATTGAAGATCACGATAAAACAAAACACAGTTCATCAAGAACATCCTACGCTATCTCATTGGGTAACACACTAACATGGAAGACGAAGTAATTCACATGCACCAGAGAATCAATAACACAGAAATACTGGTCATAAACAACAGATGCAACAAACTGGAGAGGCAATATCAACTATTTAAATCTGTGGTACGCATGTCCACTTCGGTTGACAGCTGTTAATGGTCGCTTCTTGGTGTTGCAAATGCACACAGACCAGTGCAGTGGACACACTCTACTTGTGCTGTGCCCTGAGTGCATATCTAGCCTCAGGACTGACTAAAAACGCCAAAGACATGAGCACCACAAGGCTAAGAAAACTTGCAGATCTCAATTCCTTTTTCTCAAACTAAAAATCTAACGACGTAACACCTTCAGTACTTAGCCTCAGACTGCTGCAGTTTTGAATGGTTGGTTTACTGGTTGGTTGGAAATTAAGGAACTAAATAGCAAGGTCATCAGTTCATTGCTCAAGAGGTAGTTCACATGGATTTGGTGACAACCGCCAGAAATATTATTGGATTATGAAAGTATGTAGGAGAGTGCGTGAACATGGTGAGAAGGAGACATCTCAGGAAACTGGAACGAAAGGACAAAAAGATTCTGAATTCCACGGAATAAGATGGTGTATGTAGAATGAGACACAGCAAGGAACTCTACCAACATGTAGAGTGCATAACAAAAGCTCTGAAAAGAAAGAGGCTAGTCTCCTACGTTTATGTAGTCGTTATGAACAACTTGTGACACACGTGAAGGATCTGTAGGGCTGTTTGTAACGAGCCTACCAGCACGAACCACAACGACATTTACGACGGACATCAGTACAGAATGTTTCCCAGAACTTAAGATTCTCTCTGGCCACCAACATTAGTGACAGTGAAATAGAGCTAGGGACTGAGAAACGCCAGTAGCGTCAGGATGAAAGACTGCTGGTCTATGAGAAAAACCTCGTCAGAATTAAGAACTATTGTACATAGTCCAGAACAGGCGTACACGGAGAAAAATGACAAAATCGGTACTCGCTAGTGAGTGATGGGTCAGCTGCACTGCGGGAATGGGAGGTGTCAAGCTATGAACACCTTCTTCAAATGCTGAAAAAATAATACTGTAGTATTTCTATACTAGTGGAATATACATGATTGCTATATAATGACTTTTGAACATTATTAAGGTAAATACATTGTTTGTTCTCCACCAAAATTTTTCATTTGCTAACTATGCCTATCAGTAGTTAGTGCCTTCAGTAATTAGAGTCTTTTATTTAGCTGGCAGTATTGGCGCTCACTGTATTGCAGTAGTTCTAGTAACGAAGATTTTTGTGAAGTAAGTGATTCACGAAAGGTATAGGTTATTGTTAGTCAGGGCCATTCTTTTGTAAGGATTATTGAAAGCCAGACTGCCCTACGCAAAAGAAAAAATTGTGTCAGTTTATTGATGACCAGAATAAGTAAAGAGATAACTGTCTGAGTACGTTCAGTTTTACTTAGCTGTCTTTGTATTAAATAGCGTAGAAGTTTACCAGCACAGTAGTTCATAATTTTCCAAAGGAGACGTTTCAAGGTGTTAAAACTATTAAAAGGAACAGAATGAAAGGTGCAACAGTCGGCTGTAGTTGTATTTGCTCAGATCACTTAAAACACAGAACCGGTGCAAATATAAATCCTATGTCATAGGTTACATAATTCCGCAGCGTAACAATTCACGTGTAGCTCCTCAATTGATAAAAAAACCATCGTCAATTGTTAAAAAGACCATCGTCAGTGATGAATATCACGTCTGTGTTAAATCGCGAATTGTACATTTATCGATGAAAACATGCTCTTGTCGGCCTATGTCAGGCAACGAAGTACCAATCGTAGATGTTATGTTATTACATAGCATTTCCATTTGTACCAGAAAATGCAACATAAAAGTTGCGAAACCGTTGCGTGGGTTTATAAGTGACCTTAACAAATACACATTCTGTGGACTATTGGACATTTCACTCACTTTCATTTTAATAGCTTTGCCAGCTGTCTTTTTAAAGAACTTTTCACTGTATGAATTGTTAAGAAATCATGTATAACTATTTTATCTGTGGTTGCCCTAGTTTTAAAATTATCTAGTGGAATATGTTGCTTGAAATATCACCCTTATATTAAGCACAGAAACAGGTCGTTAGTACAAACGAACGATGTCACACGAAGCACCGATTCTGAGACCCATTGATCTACAACAGTTGGAATCCGGGTATGAGGACTACTGAATATGACAACAGGATGGATCTGGCAGTTGTTGTAGGGGTATTAATGATCACCAGCACGTGGTACGAATTTTAAACCCTGTTGTCACGACATTCATGACCATGGTACCAAACGGTACATTCCATCCGTGAAGAGTAGCCGCGTGGTTTGAGGCGCTATGCACGGATTGCGCGGCCCCTCCCACCTAGGGTCGAGTCCTCCCTTGGGCATGGGTGTGTCTGTTGTTCTTAGCATAAGTGTGTAAGTCTATGGACCGATGACCTCAGCAGTTTGGTCCCTTAGGAATTCACACACATTTCAACATTTTGGCCCAATCCAGATGATAATGTAAGACGCTATACAACAATTCGCACCACAGACACCTGGATGAATGAACAATATTTAAGTGGACCCTTGGAAAATATCTTTTCATACCAGCCTCTTCATAGACTAACACAGATTGTTTCTCAGGTATGGCAGGAAATTCCTACAGACGACTTCCGGCGACTGTATACACCCATACCACAAAGAATACGAGAATTTACTAATCCCCGTGAAGTTGCAATCCATAATGGTGTTCTTGATGGACACCACTTCCGAATGGACAGAAAGTTTAACGATTTAATACTCGCTAGGTGATAAACGTCTCTGCAAAGCCTAAAGAATACCGGACTGCTACTTCATACAGCACAACTTTATATTTCAGTCCGTGTATAAAGAGATACAGCGATATAGATTCGGTTCTCTCTGGTGCTTTAATATTCTCTCCGTAAAAGGGCTGAAGCGCCTTTTCGGGAGTCAGCGGTGAGCCCAAAGGGAGACATGGACCGCCATAAGGTGGGTTACGACATGACGTGCGTAGGCGGGGAATGGCGGAGGAGAAAGGGCCGGTCGGTGGGTTTGGGGGAGGGAGAGGAAGGGAATGAGAGAGAGGAGTGGAGAGAGAACAGTAGCTCACTACCTGCCGGCACCGCAGCTTCCGCAAAAAAGAACGTCCTTCCGCGAAGGAAGAAGACGATGCTGTCGATCGATGCGGCCTCGTGAGGGCGCCACGGGGGGGATACCGTGTATTTCACTGTCATCTGTGTTCGGGTTATAGCTTCCTTTGAACGGTAGGGGCCACAAAGGGCTTATGAAAACTTTCTGCTTTCACCAAATTTCAGATTATAACGCGGAAACTTCAACGATCGAGTTTCAGCGTGTACTGTCAGCCCAATTATAGCTGGGCATGGTTGAAGCATAGCAGAAGCAACATCCAGTCTCCCTTATAAACGCCAGTGTTCATAACTGGGACATAGCTAAGACATTCGGGTTAGTATCTCTGGAGGAACATTATTTTATGCCTAGAGCTTTCCTGCCTCTTTACCGTGTGACAGTAGATGACTCAAAAACGGATTCTGAAATTTATTCTCCAAGATTAAGACCAATCTAACTGTACTTAAATTTCACCCATTGCCTACGTTAAGAAGAGGTACTATTTCATTGTGTAATATATTACACAATTTACTATTGCGGTAGATGCTGTTAAAGGATGAGTTACACATGTCTTCCTCGTGGTAGTATTACCCTCTCCTCACAAGGGAACCTCCACATCGCAGCCCCCTCAGATTTAGTTATAAGTTGGCACAGTGGATAGGCCTTCAAAAACTGAACACAGATCAATCGAGCACACAGAAGACGTTGTGTGGAACTATGAAAAAATAAGCAAAATATACAAACTGAGTAGTCCATGCGGAAGATAGGCAACATCAAAGGGGCTGAACTTTCAGGAGCGACGTGGTCCCGTGGTAAGCGTGAGCAGCTGTGTAACGAAAGGTCCTTGGTTCAAGTCTTCCGTCGAGTGAAACATTTAATTTTTTTATTTTCTGACAATTATCAAAGTTCAGGCACTCACACATAATCAACTCCGCTCTTCAAAATTCCAGAACATATGGAGACGTGCTTGTACACTCGGGAAAATTTGATAACGTTAAAAACATATGTTTTGACAAAGCACAGGGAAAACTGTGCGACTGTGAAACTGTTGCATTAATTTGTAGCAGTTTATGTGACAAACTCTTATGTTTTCATCACTTTTGTGGGAGTGATTATCACATCCACAAGCAAACCTAAATCGGGCAAGGTAGAAGAATCTTTTTACCCATTCGCCAAGTGTACAAGTTAGGTGGGTCGACAACATATTCCTGTCATGCGACGCACATGCCGTCACCAGTGTCATATACAATATATCAGACGTGTTTTCCTATGGAGGAATCGGTTGACCTATGACCTTGCGATCTAATGTTTTCGGTTTCCATTGGAGAGGCACGTCCTTTCGTTTCCTAATCGCACGGTTTTACGGTGCGGTCGCAAAACACAGACACTAAACTTATTACAGTGAACAGAGACTTCAATTAACGAACGGACAGATCATAACTTTGCGAAAAAAAAGTAAACTTCTCACTAGAGGGAAGACTTGAACCAAGGACCTCTCATACCGCAGCTACTAACGCTAACCACGGGACCACGGCACTGTTAAGCCGATATTATCCTTGATCTTGCCTATCTTGGGCATGGACTACTCAGTTTGTATATATTCCTTATTTTTTTATAGTTCCACACAACTTCTTCCTGTGGATTGATCTGTGTTCAGTTTTTCAAGGCCTATCCACTGTGTCAACTTATAACTAAATCTGAGGGGGGTATGATGGGGAGGTTCCCTTGTCAGTAGAAAGTCACGGATTATTCCAAGCACCCCCAAATAATTTCGTGCACTTTGACAAGAATGTACAATTCTCTGTTCCATTTTTTCAACCTTGTTAATGGGAGTGAGGTATACCTCGAAATGATCCCAGACAGAAATATATAGTTGACGGCAAACCCTTGAGCGAGCAGAACTTCTGGTGGCGGAAGTGGCCTTTCTAGGACAGACCCAGCAACTGCCCTACACATACAGCCAATATCAGTTTCCTGTTTCCTGCCCCAAAGCCTTGCGGAGCTTGTGTTGATTTGCGTTGATTCTAACTCCATTCAAACAGGCCTCGGAAGGCCCAACGGAACCGACCGAGCGCCGTGTCATCCTCAGCTCATAGGCGTCATTGGATGCGGATATGGAGGGGCATGTGATCAGCACTGCGCTTTCCCGGCCATTACCAGTTTTCGTGACCGAAGCCGCTACTTTTCATTTAAGTAGCTCCTCGATTTACCTCAAAAAGGCTGAGTGCACCGTGCTTTGCCATCAGCACTCGGCAGACCCAGCTGGTCACCCATCCAAGTCCCATAGCGCTTCACTTCGGTGATCTGATGGTTACCGGCGGTAGTAACCAGACAAGGCCGTTAACTTATATCGATTCTGCTCGAGCAGTTTCAGTTCATAGCAGCAGTCAGTTCAGTGTGTTTATTTTGTGTTATATTGTTATTCGGAAGTGACAGGTAGCTGTACAACATTGTACAATACAAAGAAGAGGTATTTTCCAAGTAAAGAGCTTTCGTCGTGTCTAATGCACTTAAAGTTCGTTTTAAAGAGTTGAATCAAAAAGGACTGTTGGCTAATATTGCTAGTCCCAAGCAAAGAGATGCATTTTTTACAAAAGTCAGCTTTGCTACCATAGGACGCATCACAAAGAAACGCGAAAAATTAACATTCTAATTTACTCGAATGGCCAAGAAAGACTGCTAACAATTTTGGAAGAAACCCATTGCTACAGACAGCAGAAAAAAAAACGATACGTGATGGAGGACTTTACGTCAGTCGCTCAAAAAAATTTTGCAGAGGTTTTTCAAATTAATTACTCCTTTGCAAGTGAAAATTCATTTTCCTTGGCATAAAGTTGTTTTGCACAGAACACTGCGAGAAATGGGACTTCCCTGGAAGAGATCTGTAAGTAAAAGAAAGATTCTGGTACAGAGAATTGATATAACTGCCTGGCGATGCTAGTACTTGATGTGTCATGAAATTAAGAGAGCAAGGCAGAAAGTTCTTTTACATCGACGAAACTTGCGACAGTAACATTTCTCTTAGAAAATGTTGTCTGCTGGGTCTTTGCATTGACGGAATCGTGGGCAATGTTAGTAAAAGTAATAGGATTATTGTTGTGACTATTGAATCTAATGCCAGCTTCATCGATGTTATCCTCTTCAAAGTATTGCCCGTTACATACGCATTTATGCCAGTGCTTTTTCCAAAACCCCAAATACCTCCAGAACTCTATCTTTGGGACGTCATTTAGTACCCTCAGCGACGAGATGTTGATCTCATTTATGCTTGTGAAAGACTGCCCCTTTGGGACCAAAAAACATCACATGGAACAAATATGGGGACTACGCCATCACAATATTTTCTGGTCAAAAATTCTCGAAAACGCAACGAAATGTGGGCAGGTGCTTTATAGTTGTGCATAAATCACGAATTTCTTCGCCACAAATCCAGATTTCCATACGGACTGCTATACGCAAACGATATTGAACTTGTAAGCAGTACTCCGTATTGTTTGCCTGACGTTGTGGCGAGAACTCAGCATTACACTAGTAGGTCTGCACCTTTGCTTCCCCCGATTTGTAACAGATGCCAGTAGCGGCAACCGGTTGTGATGGTGGTAAGCAGTTACTGTCATACAACAAGCTTAGGTATTTTTAGACATAACACCATCAAAACATTAGTCGATTTGTAATTGCATCACAAAATTACTCTCGATTAAATATGTCAACTTACAAGCCCAGTTCTCGTCATTTGTGGGAAGATTCAGTTATCGGCTTTAACATGAAGAAACCCGCGGTTGTGGTTCATAAAATGCTGGATAAGATATATGATGAAGCAGCTGTTAGTGAAAGAACGTGCAGAGAATGTTATCAACGCTTCAAAACGGTAATGTTGACGTCGGAGAGCGACATGGCGATGAAATAAAGAACATTTGTAAAGCTACTGAAACCGACGGAATCAATCACAGGAGATCGTTGTCGAAAGCAATTGATCCTTTTGAGCCTAGCTTTAAAAGATATGACACTGCTCGACCCCATGTCGTAAAACTCGTCAAAATATACTTCTAAGCGTTGAGAAGCATCGTATCCTCCACACATTGCTCCGTATAACTACAGCCATTTTCGATCAATGGCACGAGGCCTGGCTGAGCAGCGCCTCCGGTCATACGAACAAGCAAAATTGGATTGATTTATGGGTCTCCTCAACAGATGCTGCCCAGTTCAAAACTGGATCGATTCATGGAAAACCTCAAAAGATGCCCAGTTCTTCCACCATGGGATTCGTATGCGGCCCGAAATATGGGAGAAAGTAGTGACCAGTGATGGCCAATACCCTGAATCGTCATTTTTTTGTAGGTTTCCCCAGAGGAAATGGATGAAGCAAACTTGTAGACAAAATACAATGTTAAAATCTAAGAACACTAAGAAACCTTCGCATTTGACCACACTTGTCGAGATTCTTTCGATCTTCGCGATTCAGGTTGCTTCCGCTGGTACGACTGAGCCTTATACCCAAATCTCCTGATGCCAGGTACCTAGATCGATACCAAACACTGTATGTCGATAGAATACCAACCAAAACCCAGATTTAGTTAGTACTATGTGCTTCGTCCAGTAGAACGGGCATAAATGCGGATTAAAAGAAACATCAGAACTTTGGAACTCAGGAAAAGAGTAACAATGAGCTTACATGGGGCATGTGGTAGAACGTTACATCTTCGGTTCACACTACAATGATAACAATGTTATTTACTGTATCATGCGTGAAAGTTTTTCGTGGGACAACATGTTTATGAAACGAAAAAGGGCTGTGTGGTGTTTACAGCAATGTACTGTTGGCAGACTGCTTTCCCTTTTTTTTTCTTTGAAAGTAGTAAATCTATACAGTACATCTGTAGTTTCAAGGAATATACAATCAGAACAGAGAAATAAAGAAACAGTTGCATCACACGTGCGGAAGTAATAATAATAATAATAACAATAATAATAATGTAACTAATACTAGTAATAAAAAACAAATTAATCAATAACAAGTGCATAACGTTCAAATGTCAATGTAGACACGACCACACAAACACACACACTCTTGTGTCTGAAACAGAAATTTGTCAAAATTTCAAAGGGTCTGGGTTCATCAACGAGTTTAGCCATTATCCATCCATGACAGCGAGAATTATAGAAACGTGGGGAACACAACTGATTGTATGTAAGGCACTGTAGCTTAAGAATATTATTCCGTTGTTGCAGACTAATATCATCCGAAGAATGTCAAGCAGAATCGGACAATTTACGAATCATATGCTTGTACATTCTGAAGAAATGGAGGTTGTGTTTGCTGGTATCACTTGAATTGTGGTTTTGTCTTCTCGTAGGTTGTTTTGTATGTGCAGGTCACGAAGACCATTAGCGTCTTTTTGGACCCGCAAGAAAGTATTAGCAATAGTGTCTCTCCACTGATTTGATCAACTTCAGCTTCCTAGAGAAATGTCCTGCACAGTTCTTTGGTCATTTTGCAGGAGGAGTGAGAGTGGATGATTAAATTTGGTGCTGAGGGCACCAAATTAGTACTTAAAGAACGAGGCTCTCGAAGGACAACAAAGAGCTTTGGAGAAAATTTTCCCATCTGTGAAAGTAATTGAACAACTGTACATATGGGTTGTCGCGTGCACTGACTGTGCAACCTCCTGCAATATCTGTATAATCTCTCGTTGCAATAGTGCAGCCCGTCATCTCCTTGTTGAATTCACTTTCTTCAGCGTTGTAGATATTTTCATCTGTGTAGGCTCTCATGTCGCACGAGTTGTTTGTTGCCAGTACTGGATGTCGTTTCTGTTGTGGAACATTTTCATTGTAACAAAAGATTTGACTCTACGGCTTACATTATTGGAAGTGGATGACCCATATGTCATTGACATCAAATCTTGGTAAATTTAACTGTGTTGCCTTCGTCTTCGCCCACAGTTTGACGTCCACTTAGTGAACACAATGATCTTTCTGTCGACGGTGTTTGAAGGTCTCCATCACATGCATTGTAACATGTTTGTAGCTCTCCTTCACAGACATTAACTCTCCACTTTCCCACTACCTTTTCCATTCATACAACATACACCGAGCAGGACATCCAGTGCGAAATCGGTTTTTCATTGTACTCATTGTGCGACGTGCAAATCGTTGGGTTGGCTTCGGCTGCTTTCTGACGTTAATCGAAGACTGGAGCATTTAGATTTTCTCGTCTCTTTCTGTGGTATTTCATCACTTCCATCGCTTGAAGTCCCTTCTGGCGACGATATCGAAGACTTCGGCTCTAGTCCACTTACCTGCCATAAACGAACGATTCCGCTCCAACTGGTGTGCGCTTGTCGATATGCAACGTTTCCTCTTCGGTGACGTTAGACGCATTCCACTGATCAGTTATGTCCAGTCGGAATGCGCAAGTGTGATGCAACTCGTACTTTATTCTACCGTTCAAATTTTTTGTTTATTCTGTGAACATACAAATGCAGTAGCTGCTTCATCACGAGTGGTGTCTGTTCTGTGCGGATGTTCGACAGAATACCATGCCTGTCTCTACAAATGTAGTCTATAGGTTTACTTCTTTCAACTAACAAAGCGAAAGCAGATTGCCAAAAATACATTGTTACAAACTCCGAAAACTCCTTTTACATGTCAGTGTAATGCTCTCCCACATAACGGTTTCACGAGTAATCAGTTAAGAACAATTTTCTTCATTGGAATCAGAGAGCGGGACCTCACTCTCGATAACCTCATAGTCGCCCACTCACCCACGCGGGATACACAGATATACTTCTCCAGTGCTCCGTAGTTTTGATGTTACTTTTCATTACCGTTTACGAATCTTCTACTGGACTACAGCGGACAACACGGAGTACATGTGCGCTTTGGTTGACACTCTATCGACGTACGGCGTCTTGTACCAGTCTGAGTGTCTTGACGTCTGGAGGTTTGGGTGTTAGTCTCAGAGTCATATCCATCAACTCATGTTTCATCACCCATTATGACTCGTTTCAATCTATATCGCTTTTGGCTTCATTTAGTGACTACAAAGCAACTTGCATTCATCGCTGTTTCTGTTCAAAATGCATCAGTTTGGGAACAAATTTATTATATCTTTCACTTTTTACGCCATTTCATCGGTTGATGTGCTGGGGCGTCGATAGTGATCATCATCCCATATTCTTCTTCGAAACGTTTACACACTTTTAAACCCTTGTTTTAATCATAGTAGAGTCCCCAACAGCAATATTTAACGTTTCCAAAACTCTGATGTACTTTATTCAGTTCTGATAACAAAATTATGGTGCAAATACTTTAATCTATTGTTATACAATACACAGCTCGTGGTCTTGCGGTAGCGTTCATGATTACCGCGCACGGGCTCCCCACCTGTGGCCGTAATAACGGCCTTGATACACCTGGGCATTGAGTCAAACAGAGCTTGGATGGCGTTTACAGGTACAGCTGCCCATGCAGCTTCAACACGATACCACAGTTCATCAAGAGTACTGACTGGCGTATCGTGACGAGCGAGTTGCTTGGCCACCATTCACCAGACGTTTTCAGTTGGTGAGAGATCTGGAGAATGTGCTGACCAGGATAGCAGTTGAACATTTTCTGTATCCAGAAAGGCCCGTACAGGACTTGCAACATGTGGTCTTGCATTATCCTGATGAAAGTAGGGTATTCGCAGGGATCGAATGAAGGGTAGGCCCACGGGTCGTAACACATCTGAAATGTAACGTCCACTGTTCAAAGTGCCCTCAATGCGAACAAGAGGTGACCGAGACGTGTAACCAATGGCACCCCATACTATCACGCCGGGTGATACGCCGGTATGGCGATGACGAATACACGCCTCCAATGTGCGTTCACTGCGATGTCACCAAACACGGATTCGACCATCATGATGCTGTAAACAGAACCTGGATTCATCCGAAAAAATGACGTTTTGTCATTCGTGCACCCAGGTTCGTCGTTGAGAGCACCATCGCAGGCGCTCCTTTCTGTGATGCAGCGTCAAGGGTAACAGCAGCCATGGTCTCCGAGCTGATAGTCCATGCTGCTACAAAGGTCGCCAGACTGTTCGTGCAGATGTTGCAAACGTCCCCATCTGTTGACTCAGGGATCGAGACGTGGCTGCAGATCCGTAACAGCCATGCCGGTAAGATGCCTGTCATCTCGACTGATGGTGATACGAGGCCGTTGGGGTCCAGCACGGCGTTCCGTATTACCCGCCTGAACCCACCGATTCCATATTCTGCTAATTGGAATTGGCTCTCGACCAACGCGAGCAGCAATCTCGCGATACGATAAACCGCAATCGCGATAGGCTACAATCCGACCTTTATCAAAGTTGGAAACGTGATGGTACACATTTCTCCTCCTTACACGAGGCATCACAACAACGTTTCATCAGGAAACGCAGGTCAACTGCTGTTTGAGTATGAGAAATCAGTTGGAAAGTTTCATCATGTCAACACGTTGTAGGTGTCGCCACGGCGCCAACCTTGCGTTAATGCTCTGAAAAGCTAATGGTTTGCATATCACAGCATCTTCTTCATGTCGGTTAAATTTCACGTCATCTTCGTGGTGTAGTAATTTTAATGGCCAGTAGTGTGTATCAGTGCTTTGGTTGACACTCTATCGACGTACAGCGTCTTGTACCGATCTGAGAGTCTTGACGTCAGGAGGTTTGGGTGTTAGTCTCAGGGTCATATCCATCAACTAGTGTTTCGTCACCTTTGATGGCTCGTTTCAGTAGTTCTATATCGCTGTTAGCTTTATTTAGTGACTCCCGAGCAACTTGCATTCATCGCTGTTTTTGTTCAAGATGCATCAGTTTCGGAACAAATTTACCCGAAACATGCGCAACAATTTATGCCAGGAGCCGACTAATATGACAGAACCATAAATGACTTCTCTAACTACTGCGATCTGTCCATCTTTCGTATT
The DNA here is from genome assembly GCF_023897955.1 of Schistocerca gregaria. Taxonomy (NCBI): domain Eukaryota; kingdom Metazoa; phylum Arthropoda; class Insecta; order Orthoptera; family Acrididae; genus Schistocerca; species Schistocerca gregaria. Next base: position 127,506,527 of record NC_064921.1, on the reverse strand, counting down.
CATTTCTTTCACTTTTTCCGCCATGTCGTCTGTTGATGTGCTGGGGCGTCGATAGTGATCATTATCTTCAACGTCTTCGCGTCATTCTTTGAAACGTTTACACCACTTATGAACCCTTGTTTTACCCGTAGCAGAGCCCCCAAAAGCAATATTTAACGTTTTTAAAACTCTGATGGACTTTATTCCGTTCTGATACCAACCATTTGTACAAATACAGTTAATAGCTGATACTACCGAAACACCTCTAACGTTGTCGGCAACTTAAATGACCAATGCGCCTACCATTGTACATTTACTTTTCAGACATGTTTGCCAACAGAATGACAAAAAATCGTGCGAAAAGAACTAATAGAACACTCGATATTAATTTCGTCGTTACTTTTTAAGCACTCCTCGTGTAGCAAGAATTGTTGCATCTCAACGCAACCCTTTAAAGAAAACTTTCAAGTCTGGAATAGCAACACAAAGTCAGAATCCACACAATAATTGCACAATGTACTGATGTGCCAAAAGTCATGGGTCACCTCCTAATATCATATCGGATCTCCTTTTAGCCAGCGTGGTGCATCAGCTCGATGTGGCATAGACTCAACAAGAAATGTTGAACCGTCCGTATTTGCGGCAGTATTGGCGGTCCAAGATTTCGTGCACGAGCTGACCTCTCCATTATGTCCCTTAAAAGTTCGAGGTGATTCATATAGGACGATCTGGGTTGGCAAAACATTCGTCGAATTGTCCACAAAGTCCTTCAAACGAACTGCGAACAGTTGGGGCCCACTGACATGCCACGTTGTCATCGATAAAAATGAAGCCCATGAATAGCTGCTAAAGGCCTCCAAGTAGCCAAACAGAACCATTTCCAGTCAATGATCGGTTTAACTGGACCAGAGTACACTACCATGAACTCTTACCAACTGAACTACGAAGTCAACTGATCAGGCGACGTTTTCCAGTCGTCTAGGGTTCATCAGATATTGTCACGAGTCTAAGAGTACTGCTGGAAGGGATGTCGTACAGTTAGCAAAGGCACTTGAGTCGGCTGTCTGCTTCCATATCCCATTAACGCCACATTTCACCACGCTTTGCAAGCAGGTACGTTCCTCGTATGTCTCGCTTTCACTTCTGCTGTTATTTCACGTACAGTTGTTTGTCTGTTAGCACTGACAACTCTACACAGACGCCGCTCCTCACTGTCGCTGATTGAAGGCCGTCGGCCATTGCGCCATTGCGTTGTCCGTGGTGAGAGCTAATGCCTGAAATCTGCTATTCTCGGCACATTCCTAACACCTTGGATCTGGGAGTATTGAATTCCGTAACGATTTATGAAATGGAATGTCCCACGTGTCTTGCTCTATTCCACGTTCAGCGTCTGTTACCTCCCGTGGTGCGGGCACCTTCCACGTGAACCACCTGTGTACAAATGACAGCTCCCGCAGTGCACTACCCTTACATACACTATTGGCCATTAAAATTGCTGCACCACTAAGATGACGTGCTACAGATGTGAAATTTAACCGACAGCAAGGAGATGCTGTGATATGCAAATGATTAGCTTTTCATAGCATTCACACAACGTTGGCACGGGTGGCAACACCTACAACGCGCTGACAAGAGAGAAGTTTCCAAACGATTTCTCATATACAAACAGCAGATGACCGGCGTTGCCTGGTGAAACGTTGTTGTGATGCCTCGTGTAAGGAGGAGAAATGCGTACCATCACGTTTCCAACTTCGATAAAGATCGGATTGTAGCCTATTACGATTGGGTATATCGTATAGCGACATTGCTGCTCGTGTTGGTCGAGATCCAATGACTGTTAGCAGAAAATGGAATCGGTGGGTTCAGGAGGGTAATAATGAAGACCGTGCTGGATCCCAACTGCCTCGTATCACTAACAGTCGAGATGACAGGCATCTTATCCACAAGGCTTTAACGGATCGTGCAACCACGTTCGATCCCTGAGTCAACAGATGGGGACGTTTGCAAGACAACAACCATCTGCACGAACAGTTCGACGACGTTTGTTGCAGCATGGACTATCAGCTCGGAGACCATGTCTGCGGTTACCCTTGACGCTGTACCACAGACAGGAACGCCTGCGATGGTGCTCTCAGCGACGAACCTAGGTGCGCAAATGGCAACACTTCATTTTTTTTCGGATGAATCCAGGTTCTGTTTACAGCATCATGATGGTCGCATCCGTCTTTGGCGACATCGCGGTGAACGCACATTGGAAGCATGTATTGCTCATCGCCATACTCGCGTATCACCCGGCGTGATGGTATGGTGTGCCATTGGTTACACATCTCGGTCACCTCTTGTTCGCATTCACGGCACTTTGAACAGTGGACATTATATTTCACGTCAGTTACGACCCGTGATTCTACCCTTCATTGTATCCCTGCGAAACCCTACATTTCAGCAGGATAATGCACGATAGCATGTTGCAGGTCCTGTACGGGCCTTTCTGGAGACAGAAAATGTTCGACTGCTGCCCTATCCAGCACATTCTCCATATCTCTCACCAACTGAAAACGTCTGGTCAATGGTGGCCGAGCAACAGGCTCGTCACAATACGCCAGTCACTACTCTTGATGAACTGTGGTATCGTGTAGAAGCTGCATGTACCGTTGTACCTGTACACGCCATCCAAGCTGTGTTTGACTCAGTGCCCAGGTGTATCAAGGCCGTTATTGCGGCCAGAGGTGGTTGTTCTGGGTACTGATTTCTCAGGATCTATGCACCCAAATAGCGTGAAAATGTAATCATATGTCAGTTGTAGTAATGAAACGTCCCCTTAGAAAAATTAAACACGACTGTGCTTAAACTGACACACAAAATTTTTCGCGCAACGCAATCTGACTTCCAAAAATCCCTACGAAAGAATGGCCCTGACTAACATTAACCTATACGTTTCACAAATCACTTACCTCACAAAAATCTTCGTTACTCAAGCTACTGCAATACAGCGAGCGCCACTACTGCCAGCTAAATAAAAGATTCAAACTACTGAAGGCACTAACTACTGATAAGCATAGTTAGCAAATGAAAGATTTTAATACAGAACAAACATCTCTCTCCCCTCATCCACCACTGCTGGCGGCTCACCTCCAACTGCTCAACGCTACGCGCTGTTAACAGTCAACCACCCAACATTACAATGGCGAGTATTACAACAATGCCAACCAGCCACTGACTGCACACAGCACAGCCAGTGTTTTTTCATACAGAGCGCTATGTGGCGTTACCAATAAAAAAAATCTGAACAGCCTACTTGCAGTACAATATATTTGTCCAATGAATACCCGTTTATCATCTGCATTTCTTCTTGCTGTCGCAATTATAATGGCCAGTAATGTACCTTGTGTACGCCATACTGCCAGCATCTGTATGTGTGTATATCGCTAGCCGATGCCTTTTGTCAACTCAGTGTATGGTGCTCAAAATTCTATTGAAATACAGCCATTGTTTTACTTGTAGCTAGTAGACGAACATGCATTCAGAGCAGGAATTGAGTTGTATATTTATAATAGACACATGAACCCTGACTTCCGATCCTACATTAAGATAATATACTCTACAATGTTCGGTTCTGGAAGAAGGTATCGCTCTCTGTATTCAGTTTGGCGTTGTCACATGCATCTAAAAATAAGAGCTGCCTCGACGTATCTGCACACTTCATAGCCACAAATTCAAAGAGCACACAGCGGTAGGGCCGGTACAACTTTGTGAAATACCCTGTAGAAGCGCCTTGTGATGTTGATGTGTGGGTGGAGTTCGCTCTCGAGTTTCCGGAGACGATTGAAGTTAGATGATCTCTGAGGCCAAGGTATAGGCCACCATCGATGTATCCGTCTTGGAACATTTTCGCCTGTTAGATGCTCTCTTGCTGTACCCTGCAGCATCTTGCGTCAGGAGCAAAATCTGTAAAGTGCCCATCATGCATGTACTATGAAAGGTGTACATATCAGGAGACATCGTTATGAAATATGCATATATGATGACAAGTGACAGTTAGTTTGGTACCGTTATATATATAATAGTTTATCTGGAGCCTCTTTCCTTGTCGAACACATGAGTGATAAGTATTTTTTGGCTACTACATCTTGTATTATTACTGAGCAGACCTCAGGCGAGTGAAGGATTTGGAAGTATTTCCCGGCCAGAGAGGAAAAGAGAGTGTTGTGTCGTGGCAGAGCGAGGAGTTTGAATGGCGTATAAGCTGCACAGGGATCTTTATTTGATATATTTCATGATCCGTAATTGAGGGTAGGGGATAATATGATAAGACTGCATACAGGGAAACTTCATTTGAAAGAAAAGATAATTTGCATTGAGCTTTCTTTGCTGAAAGCGCTAGTTTGGAAAGTAAAGATTTCTTTTTAACAATATCTACGTGTTAGTATCCAGGGAATATTATTAGTTACGTGTTCCGTATTCTAATTAGTTTCCCTACCAAGATGAAATTGAAGATATTTCATCGGAAATCTAAAAGATTAAATTTTATGCTGTTTAAAAAAGTTCTTAAGTACCAGCGAGTCTTAGTTTGCTCTCCACCACTTGGGACACAAAAATCATTCTGAGTGTGTGTAGAAGTGTTTATGTTCTGGTGCAGCCAGGTATAGAGCATGAATCGCGAAGTTGGTTAGACATTAGAGGAACGCCGGCCGGGTGGCCGAGCGGTTCTAGGCGCTACAGTCTGGAACCGCGCGACCGCTAAGGTCGCAGGTTCTAATCCTGCCTCAGGCATGGATGTGTGTGTTGTCCTTAGGTTAGTTAGGTTTAAGTGGTTCTAAGTTCTAGGGAACTGATGACCTAAGAAGTTAAGTCCCATAGTGCTCAGAGCCATCTGAACCATTAGAGGAACGGTTATTTGTGGATTCCTGAAAGAGTTTCTCTACCAAGTAATTTATTTTAATGAGACTAGGTAGCCTACTTTTAGGACAAACAGCCCATTCGCTGTAGTATCGTACTATTTTCATTCTCATGGTGTTTACAGAATGATTGAGGACAGTAATGTATTTCTGATAATGAAATTTAAAAAACGGCACACTAATCTTGATACAAATATCATATAGTTAAACATGACATTGCTTTGCTACCCTATAAGTTAAAACAAACAAGTAACACTACGTTTCAGATAAAATACGTACAGGTAGACCGCTCATGAACGATAAGCGACACTGGTGGAGAGACAACACGATCAAAGAGTTACTAAGAGCTTATAGAGCATGCACAGCTAATAACTGAGTACATGTGGGAAACAAATAATAACAGCATGCAAATTATAACCCTAAACCCCTGCACCATGAACACCTTTCAGTTACAAACTATGAACTAGGAAGATGAGGAGACCTGATAGCATTAAATGGTATGCAAACTTAAAGAATCAACTAACTTATGCGTAAAGTCTAAAATGAAGGGCAATAGATATAACAGAGTTAAGTTCATTTAACAGTTTTACGTATAAGCTATTGTTGTTGTTGTGGTCTTCAGTCCTGTGACTGGTTTGATGCAGCTCTCCATGCTAATCTATCCTGTGCAAGCTCCTTCATCTCCCAGTACCTACTGCAACCTAAATCCTTCTGAATCTGTTTAGTGTATTCATCACTTGGTCTCCCTCTAAGATTTTTACCCTCCACGCTGCCCTCCAATGCTAAATTTGTGATCCCTTGATGCCTCAGAACATGTCCTACCAACCGATCCCTTCTTCTAGTCAAGTTGTGCCACAAACTTCTCTTCTCCCCAATTCAATTAATACCTCCTCATTAGTTACGTAAGTCTTTATTTTTAAGAGCGACTTGTAAGTTAATATTAGATTATCACATAGATTAAATATAGACTTTGTGTATAATATTGTACTCATGAGATGGTACGCAAGCAAGAGGACAACGCTGTTGGAACATTGAACCACGGGCGCGACGATCGTGAGTCAACAGAATTGAACAAGGGGACAATGCAGATAAAAGGTGAGATGCCAATGACTCATGATGGGTATAAAATGACATGATAGTTTACAAGGAACAAAATACAACCAATGGATAAAAAAGGGGCAGTGTGAAGGCAAATGAAGTCAAGAACGAAAAGCGTGGAATCTTACTTCAGATGGGAACTACACAGCAGGACAACATCCTTCGTCAGCTGATGAAAAACGATACAGTCATGCAACAGCAGATTTTGACTTTAAGCCTTTTTTTCAATGGAACTGCAGTTGCCATGGTCACTACTTCTATGTCCTTACGTCAGGATTACTTGCACGTGTAGGATTTATCTCCAGTTTCTTGAGAGTTAACTGGTGTAACTATTTCCTTTGTTTTCTTTTACCACTGTAGTAGAACAGGCCACAAATACTATGGTATGGTGTCGTGCAAATACTTTTTGCGTCCACTGAATGGGATTCTTTTCATTGTTCCTGCTTATTACTTTTCTTTTGCTGCTTGGAAAACGGGTAATGACGTCTTGAATCTGACAGGTATAGAAGCAGTTAATAATGTACACCAATGGGTACTTGCTGCCTGGAAGTACGTATGTATATTCTGTAAAAGTGAGTGATGCGCTGCCAGCTGGCTATCACAATGGAAGCAGATAGATATATATTAATAATAAAAGCCTCCCACACTGTCGCAAGCCAGCACCCGGCGTCATGGTTGACATAGCTACGTAACTTCCTGTACACCATCTGGATATGAGCCTGAAAAGGTTTGAAAACCGGTTCATGGAATGAATGAATAGATAACTATTTCAGGAAATTGACTGGCTGCAGTTTTATGTATTTACATTGTTCTTTTCATGCTTCTGCTAGTAACATATCTGCGACGTTGATGTGTTTCGTATTTGTTCCTGTTGGACGGACCACCTTGCCTAAGTACGGTGTGTGGGTACCATTTGTTGGGATCTTCGCAGGCTTTAAGGTCATGTGACAGCTGGGACAGCTCCCCTGAGGCTGCCTGCTGTTTGCCCTCACGTCACCGCCTTCCCTCTTCGTATCTCCCGCTATTCAGGTCCCCCATTACATCCCGCTGTGTGTTGCCTAGAAGTCCCCACATCTTGTCTCCAAGCAGTCTTGCACAGTTATCTAAAATACATTCTAATAAATATCTCTGAGATTGAACAAAATGAATTTGGTGTAACCAATAAATACAAGAAATTAGAGACCACACAGTCGTTCCAACTAGCATTACTGTGAATTTCCTACAAAACTTGCAAGTAGCATATTACACCTGTCCACCCTCAAGTAGTCGGTGTCTATTTTTTTTCCACGCGCTTCAGTGCCACTGATATTAACATGATATCCAGTTGTTGTCGATCATAGTTCTGTCGACCGCAATGGGTTAGCCATGTATTAATTATCCTATGGTTGCTTCACTAAATTTCCATACCTTTTATCTATGTATGTATCTAATTTCCATATTTAGCATCTAATTAATCCTAAAGTACTCGCTAGTAACACTCATACAGAACAAATAAAGTAAATATTACCCTGTACCAACTGTTCCCATTATCCAGCCAGCCTTGCCTTCGACGTGGTGTACTCCCATGATCTCCTGCAGACAAAAATATCACACACACAAATTTTTTTGCCACTGATTATTATTTATATGCCCTTCCAGCAGAGTGTGCGCGAACCCAGGCTGACGTGTTCATAATGTTACCCTCATTGGCATACGTGACATTCCTTTATGCAAAGCGTGAGATATATCATTAGTTTCATTTATATTCGGCATGTTCTGTATTTCTCTAGTCTCCTTCTCACTCTTATCGGTAATCCTTTCCACCTCCTCCTTTGCTTAAGTCTAATAAACATAAAACCACACATATCACGAAGTGACTCTATAACTCAATCTTCATTTCATTTCCATCAGTGCCCGCAGGTCGAGGTGCAACATTACGTACTGGAGGCGTTGTCGTTCAGACCATTTTGCAGGGAACCAGTTGTTAAACTGCCACCAAATGAACCGAAGTACCATCTTGTACGTATTGATATCGTCCGCATTCAGGGGACTCACATCTCCTGCCTCAATGACTATTGCTGCGTTTCCAATTTGGCGCTCAGTTATAACCCCACAATGTGATTCCCTCGAGTTTTTTGTTCCGTACCCTTTGTCAATTTCTACAGAAACCAGATGGCAGTTATTAGAGTCGAGGGGCATGAAATGGAAGCAGTGGTTGGGAAAGAAGTGAGACAGGGTTGTAGCCTCTCCCCGATGTTATTCAATCTGTATATTGAGCAAGCAGTAAAGGAAAATAAAGAAAAATTTGGAGTAGGTATTAAAATTCATGGAGAAGAAGTAAAAACTTTGAGGTTCGCCGATGACATTGTAATTCTGTCAGAGACAGCAAAGAACTTGGAAGAGCAGTTGAACGGAATGGACAGTGTCTTGAAAAGAGGATAAAAGATGAACATCAACAAAAGCAAAACGAGGATAATGGAATGTAGTCAAATTAAATCGGGTGATGCTGAGGGAATTAGATTAGGAAATGAGACACTTGAAGAAGTAAAGGAGTTTTGCTATTTAGGAAGTAAAATAACTGATGATTGTCGAAGTAGAGAGGATATAAAATGTAGACTGGCAATGGAAAGGAAAGCGTTTCTGAAGAAGAGAAATTTGTTAACATCGAATATAGATTTATGTATCAGGAAGTCGTTTCTGAAAGTATTTGTTTGGAGTGTAGCCATGTACGGAAGTGAAACATGGACGATAACTAGTTTGGACAAGAAGAGAATAGAAGCTTTCGAAATGTGGTGCTACAGAAGAATGATGAAGATTACATGGGTAGATCACGTAACTAATGAGGAGGTATTGAATAGGATTGGGGAGAAGAGAAGTTTGTGGCACAACTTGACGAGAAGAAGAGATCGGTTGGTAGGACATGTTTTGAGGCATCAAGGGATCACAAATTTAGCATTGGAGGGCAGCGTGGAGGGTAAAAATCGTAGAGGGAGACCAAGAAATGAATACACTAAGCAGGTTCAGAAGGATGTAGGTTGCAGTAGGTACTGGGAGATGAAGCGGCTTGCAAAGGATAGAGTAGTAAGGAGAGCTGCATCAAACCAGTCTCAGGACTGAAGACCACAGCAACAACAACAACAACAACCCTTTGTCGCACATTTCCCTATCTCAAATTACGTTTTGTACTTCTGCAATTCCTCTTCGTCTTTACTCTTCGTTCCAAAGACATTTTCATTTCTGGGAGCAGCTGCACGTCTGTAGATGTCAGCCCAGTCTCATTCTCCGTTTTGTTCGTTTCAACTTCTTTATTTCCATGCTTCTGGTCCTGCACTTGGAGAATGAAGGCTCCTAATTTTGCCTTCATATCTTTCTCTAAAGGGTTCTCCGTCTTGCTCAATTGTCGCTCCATCTCGTCTTGTTGCTTCTCTAAATTCTTGATTCCTATGCTATCACGAGTAAATTCCTATACTCTCTCATAATCTTTCTATGCCTCTGTGTCTTCCCACTTAGATTCTTTCTCCTTACACAGAGCCATCTGTGAAATTTTATTCGTTTACTCTGTTAGTTTCACAATCGCTTTTGTTCCTCCTTTTGTCTTCCAAATTTCATCCCGTATTCTCCCTCATGTCCTTAATTTCTTGTCATGTTTTCCTTTCTCATGTCTTTATTTTCTTTACTCATTCCGTTGAATCTGTTATATTGAATTTGTCATTTCTCTATTCGCTCGTTTTGTCCTGTGAAGCTACTCTATATCCTACTAAAGTGGAATCCATCGTTTCCTCGTTCGATCTTCTGCCCTCTTCCTCCTCCTGGCTATGAACTATCACCACCGTGTCTATGTGTTATGGTCGGATTACTTCTAGTTCCTCTCGAGAACTGCTGTTTGCTGTACTGGTTTCCTTCTCTAATTGCCTACTGTTTCGTTACAATGTCGACTCGATTTCTACCTATAGGGGTTGAGTATTCCGAATTACAAGCAACATGATCCTCTCCTGACTCAAAACAAATTCCACTATCCCTTATCTCTTCTTTAACGTGCGAAGTGTTCTCCCTTTAACCAGCACTCATCTCTTGTCTGAATCCCTCGCTCTGCACCTGCAGGAAGTCGCAAATGACGTAACAGTGTTCACAAATGATGTAGCTGAGTATGAGTACTGAGGATTCAGTTACCGATATCTTCACTACTCTTTTTAGTGCTGCAAAGTACGATACTTACGACCACAGAGATTCATTCTCTTCAATTCCATGAAGTATAATTGCCCTCATTTTTGCTCTCAAATCCAGCGTGAAACAAGAAACAAAAATTTTATCGTTCCGCAGCTTCCAACCCACCACGAATCTACAACTGTTGTTCAGTTGCTTTTATTATTTTTACAATAATACTTATATTGTAATAAACACAATTAATTTCCACACATCACTTATTGACAATAGCGACTATGTAAAGATGCAATATAGCTGATCCACTGACATAGAAGCTGTCACAAAAATGGCATCCATGGAAACCAACTAAAATCAGATACACATCTCCAGTGTACATCTAAGGAGAAAGTAATAATTTGAATAAAGACAGGACATGACAGCAACGATATTAGATAAATGGTAAAAACACGTACCTTTTCTGATCGTAGTTACAGACCATTATATTACGACCATCGCTTACTTATGTATTTACATAGCACCTGATGATGGCAATATGACGAAATAGGCTCATCATGAATGATTTATAAAATATGAAGTAAAAACAATTACAGAGCAGTGTAACTGCCTGATATTCCTAATAACGAAAATTCAAGTATTCGAATCTATTATCTTTTCATTTCTGTCATCACACTGTGAAACGTCCCCTTAGAAAAATTGTGCAAGATTGTGCTTAAACTGACACACAATATTTTTTAGCGCAACGCAATCTGACTTTCAGTAATCCCTACAATAGAATGGCCCTGACTAACATTAACCTATACGTTTCACAAATCAGTTACCTCACAAAAATCTTCGTTCCTCGAACTACTGCAATACAGCGAGCGCCACTACTGCCAGCTAACTAAAAGATTCAAACTACTGAAGGCACTAACTACTGATAGGCATAGTTAGCGAATGAAAGATTTTAATAGAGAACAGACAATGTATTTACCTTAATAGTCATAATATATATTTATCAGTTCATGACACCAGTTCTTACAAATTTCAAAACTCCACCATCTCTCTCCCCACGTCCACCACTGCTGGTGGCTCACCTCCAACTGCGCAACGCTACGCGCTGTTCACATCCAGCTGCCGCTGCCCAACACTACAATGGCAGACAACAATGAAAACCAGCCATAGACTGCACACAGCACAGCCAGTGATTTTTCATACAGAGCGCTACGTGGCGTTACCAATAAGAAAACCTAAACAGCCCCCTTACAAAGCCCCCATGCTCCCCACAAAAAATTTCGTGTCGGCGGTCCCATCTCAAAATTCGGTGCATCCTGCCAATTTCTTTAATAATTTCCGAAATTCTCTGTGTTATTACTTTGTGGCTTTTCAGTATTTCTAAGTCCCACTTCCCGTGTTGGAGCGCGAGTGTCCTCTGAAATACGTAATTCTTGTATTACCTGTGTCAGCTGATCTTGTACTTGCCGGATTTCTCTTTGGTGTTGTGTATTAATTTGATTCTGATTTTGTTTGAATTTCCTAATTTGTTCGAACTCTTCTGTATCATGCAGATCATCATCTACCTTTGCAGATAAGTTAATGAACTGATCCGAAAGTTCGGCTACTTTCTCCGATAGTGCACTTATTTTCTCAGTGTGTTTTTCTGAACCAAATTTCAGACCGTCCATTTGTGTTGAAATCGTATCTACTGTGTCCTTTAAGTTTTTGTGAGTTTTTGCAAGTTGCGTAACCGAATCGGTAGATGCAACTGAGTCAATTTTAGCTTGCAAGGTCTCATGATTTTCATGAACAATAGTTTGCAGTTCTTTTATGGCTGATTCGTGATTCTGTAATGTATTTTCATGCCGCGAAAAAATAGGTTGGAAATGCTCACAAATTTGTGTTTTTACGTCATTACAGACTTTTTGACATTTGGATTCGATTTTATGCAACTCAGTAGTTAAATCTTTACGTGTTTGTTCAAGCGTATGTTCCACTGAGTTCAACTTTTGAAGCTTTTGTTCCATTGTGTCTAACTTTTGAAGCTTCTGCTGTGTTTGTCTCTGATTTTGTTCCATTGTGTCTAACTGTTGCTGTGTTTGTCTCTGATTTTGTTTCATCTGTTGCATTAATTGCAATAATAATGTATTAGTGTCTGGAATCTGTTCCTCTATGCTTTTTGGCAGTGCATTTGCACAGGCAACATTCACGTTATGACAAGCAGAAAATGTGTCTTGATTTATTTGAGAAAACGGTGAGGACGCAAAACCTGAATGTACAGTATTTGCAAGATTGTGTCCTGTCATTTCGGATTCCTGACACGAGCTGTGGCCAACCAATCGATCGATAATGCTTCCCTGTTTACTAATTGTTTCACTGCCTACCCCATTATTTGCAGCCCGCTCCATTTCCCGATGCACAGTTACCAAATTACTACTTTGAACATTAGTTAATTCATTACATGGTGGCGCTAGCACACTGGTTTCGTCTTCACTCTCATTTCTCAGTTTACTTTGAAGCTTAGTATTACGTTTTTCACACGCCATTATTGTCACAATACTTCACACGACAACACAGAAAAACACAATTTGAAGAGCAAAAATAAGAGAACACATTGACATAGCAAATAATATCTAGTTAATTGCAAGCACAGCTTCGAAATACTCGGTGCAAATCTACATGCATGCCACAACCGTTTTATTGTACAACAATGAAAGACTACAACTACAAAGGAGATTCTCTCTACAATCACGCACTAGCAATAAACAAAATCTACACTAATTACACAAACTACAAGAGAAAAATCAGAAGATTCCAGTGAGGTATACTGGCAGGGTCGCCATATGAAACGTCCCCTTAGAAAAATTGTGCTTAAACTGACACACAATATTTTTTTGGGCAACACAATCTGACTTTCAGTAATCCCTACAATAGAAAGACCCTGACTAACATTAACCTATACGTTTCACAAATCAGTTACCTCACAAAAATCTTCGTTCCTCGAACTACTGCAATACAGCGAGCGCCACTACTGCCAGCTAACTAAAAGATTCAAACTACAGAAGGCACTAACTACTGATAGGCATAGTTAGCGAATGAAAGATTTTAATAGAGCACAAACAATATTTACCTTAATAGTCATAATATATATATCAGTTCATGACACCAATTCTTACAAATTTCAAAACTCCGCCATCTCTCTCCCCACGTCCACCACTGCTGGCGGCTCACCTCCAACTGCGCAACGCTACGCGCTGTTCACATCCAACTGCCGCTGCCCAACACTACAATGGCAGACAACAATGAAAACCAGCCATAGACTGCACACAGCACAGCCAGTGATTTTTCATACAGAGCGCTACGTGGCGTTACCAATAAGATAACCTAAACATCCTACTTACAACTGTTACTTCTTCAGTATCCTCGTCTCATACTGGTCATATTTTCGCCAGAAACGAACAAGCTGAAGACCAAATTTTTCTTCCAGTTTATCGCAAATACAATGGATTCTTTCCCCTTACACCTACAGCTTGCAAAACCTCTCTGTAGATAATTCTTATGCTAACCACGGTCGTAGTCTGTCTTTTTAGGGCCGGGGGAGTAGCCGCGTGGGGTAGCCACGCGGTCTTGGGCGTCTTGCACGGTTCGCGCTGCTTCCCCCGTCGGAGGTTCGAGTCCTCCTCCGGGCAGGAGTGTGTGTGTTCTCCTTAGCCTAAGTTAGTTTAAGTTAGATTAACTGGTGTGTGAACCTAACGACCGATGACCTCAGCAGTGTGGTTCCATAGGAACTTACCACAAATTCCCAAAATTACCGGGTAAGTTAAATTGACGACAGGTATACACATTGATATTTTTTGACACTCAAAATATTATTGTGTCGAAATAACTAGCTTGGGTTCGTATTTTCGCTATCGTGAGAGCTCGGAATATTTCAAGTGGGCTAATTTGATTTGCACTGGTCAATCGGACTTTTCAGTTAAATGATATGCGGGTTCTAAGCAATTGCTGCAAGATGGCCGGAATAGCGGCACTCATACATTACGACTCAGCCACGTTTCCATTTGGGAATCTGTCAATAACAAATGAAAGAGATTATTGGTACGAAACAATGAGATACGAGTCGATGTCTGAACGATAAGAGGTAATTATTCTCACTTAACTGATCAAGAACGGAAGGAGAAAAGAATATGAGACAAAGCATAGACTGCTTCACAGAAATACTACAGTGTCGACTTACTCTATAGATTCACATTTTACGTATAAGACTCTTTTCTTTACCACCAATGGCATAGTGCACCATTAGTTCACTATATTTACAGAAAAAGATTAAATTTTCTAGAAAAGGAAGAACAAGAAAAAATACTAACACATTGTTATAGCCTCTACCTCTATGCCTCTCTCACAGCTCTCCTTACTTCATTCCTCTCATGCAGAACCGTGCACAGCTGTCGCATTCTCGCACTGAATGTCTGTATTGTTTGCACGTGCCACAGATACCCTGTTTTACTTGAGCACACGGTGCTCTGTGTCCAGTCAGATTGCACTGGTAACATTTTGTGGGTCGCAAATATCCATTTCCCGTGTGTTTCCTCTGGACTGACGCAAATCCGGCTGCGTGCTCTCACGAACCAAACTAACCTGGATGTTGTGACATCCTATTAACGCTCCCGCAAATCTTTCTCTCCAGAAACAGCAGAACGCGAATTTCTAAACTCGTCAATCAGCAGAACAACAACATCAAAATTTTCTAGTGACAGTTCCTATTTTCCCATGCACAATAAATTATTCATAAAATTGTACGTATATAAGCTATACAAATTTTCATAAGGCTGGTGTTCAACGCTGATGTATCATCAGAGGAACAGAATCCACTAAACCATGAATTAGAACCTATAGGAAAGAATGTACAAACATTAGTAATATGCACAAGAAGGTATTAAAACCACCGTGATACGATACTGCCTCTTACTTTGTCACCAACAAATTCATGAACGAACAATCTTGACTGAAAATACAAGAAAAATTAACTGAGCGGGTTTCCCAGTTTATGCGAACCCTACTGTTATTGATTCTAATTGTGTACAAGGAAAAACCAGAATATAATCTTGGCACAGGGTTCGCCAATTTATACATATCTCCCTTTTGTGATTTTATCTGCCCATCGCAGAAAACTAATTGTGGTCTAGCCACTTCTCTAAGATCTGCCCTATGAATTTACATATGAAAATTTTTAGGTGAACAACCCGTTATTAAGCCCTAAGTATACAGGGTGTTACAAAAACGTAAGGCGAAACTTTCGGGAAACATTCCTCACACATAAAGAAAGAAAATGTGTTATGTGGACGTGTCTCCGGAAACGCTTACTTTCCATATTAGAGCTCATTTTATTACTTCTCTTCAAATCACATTAATCATGGAATGGAAAAACACAGCAACATAACGTACCAGCGTGACTTCAAACTGTTACAGGAAATGTTCAAAATGTCCTCCTTTAGCGAGGAGACATGCATCCACCCTCCGTCGTATGAAATCCCTGATGCGCTGATGCAGCCCTGAACAATGGCGTATTGTAGCACAGCCGTCCACAATACGAGCACGAAGAGTCTCTACATTTAGTACCGGGGTTCCGTAGACAAGAGCTTTCAAATGCCCACATAAATGAAAGTCAAGACGGTTGATGTCAGTAGAGCGTGGAGGCCATGGAATTAGTCCGCCGCTACCAATCCATCGGTCACCGAACCTATTGTTGAGAAGCGTACGAACAGTTCGACTGAAATGTGCAGGAGCTCCATCGTGCATGAACCACATGTTGTGTCGTACTTGTAAAGGCACATGTTCTAGCAGCAGTAAACCGTATGGAATCACGATAACGTGCTCCATTGAGCGTAGGTGGAAAAACATGGGGCCCAGTCAAGACATCAACAACAATGCCTGCCCAAACGTTCACAGAAAATCTGTATTGATGACGTGACTGAACAACTGCGTGCGGATTCTCGTCAGCCCACACATGTTGATTGTGAAAATTTACAGTTTGATCACTTTGGAATGAAGCCTCATCCGTAAAGAGAACATTTGCACTGAAATAGGATTGACACATTGTTGGATGAACCATTTGCAGAAGTGTACCGTGGAGGCCAATCAGCGGCTGATAGTACCTGCACACGCTGTACATGGTACGGAAACAACTGGTTCTCCCGTAGCACTCTCCATACAGTGACGTGGTCAACGTTACCTTGTACAGCAGCAACTTCTCTGATGGTGACATTAGGGTTATCGTCAACTGCACGAAGAATTGCCGCGTCCATTGAAGGTGTCCTCATCGTTCTAGGTCTTCCCCAGTCGCGAGTCATAGGCAGGAATGTTCCGTGCTCCCTAAGACGCCGATCAATTTCTTCGAACGTCTTCCTGTCGGGACACCTTCGTTCTGGAAATCTGTCTCGATATAAACGTACCGCGCCACGGGTATTGCCCCCTGCTAATCCATACATCAAATGGGCATCTGCCAACTCCGCATTTGTAAACATTGCACTGACTGCAAAACCACGTTCATGATGAACACTAACCTGTTGATGCTACGTACTGATGTGCTTGGTGATAGTACTGTAGAGCAATGAGTCGCATGTCAACACAAGCACCTTCCTTCAATTGGGCCAACTGGCGGTGAATCGAGGAAGTACAGTACATACTAACGAAACTAAAATGAGCTCTAACATGGAAATTAAGCATTTCCGGACACGTGTAATACCCTGTATATCCTACAGTGGGAGATATGTAAAATAATTAATGTGGCAGGAGGAGGTTGTCTTGTACGAGGTTTCGATAAAAATTTAATTTTTAGAATAGCACAGTGTCATTTGCTCAGTAAAATGGCTTCTATAAGTTGCAAAAGATCCGAACTAGTGATACTTTCGAATCCGTTAGTTTATCTCTAGAGTATGTGAACCACAGCGTGAGTGTCACAAGAGTGTTGCGCATGCCCCGTCCAGAAAGTTCCGAGACTGATTTTATTCATGGCGTATAAGCGATGTCAGCGCAGTAACTGTGGTGTCATCTTGAACTAACAAATTTAAACAACATATGTGACTTGACCAGTCAATTGTGTGCACGCAGTGTCAAGCAGTGGACGTGTAGGCACGTTGTTGTGTCACAGATTACAATGGACCATCCAAAGGAACATCTGTAAATGAAGAAAATTAAAGTGTGTGAAAAGCCTTTCCATATACCTTGCCTCCGAAAAGAAACAAACTCCTTCCGCTTCTTGGCTGACGTACAAAAAGCGCACAGTTATTTTCTGGAAAAAGTCATAACACGTGACAGTACTTCGAGATTTCAAACGAACATACCACAAAAGGAAAAAAAGAATGCAAATGTGACATACGAGTTGGAAGCATACAAGAAAAGGCCTATTCTGACAGTTTAACATGGTCGCATGAGCGTTGTTTGCGTTGCTGTCAAGTGGGGGGATGTTTTACAGACCAACTGAAGCATTAAAACCATCACCTAAATTTTCTTTATTTTTTACTAACCCAGTCTGGAAACTTTTTGGATTGACGGGTTATTATTTCGTTCCTTCGCCAACGGCTTTTAGGAAGATGCCCTACTTCTAGAATTACTATTGTTTTCGTTTTGATATGTACAAGATACGTCATTAACTATATTTTTTCTTTTCATTTTTCAGTGAAGAGGAAAAAAATTATAATCTGGAAAACATTAAAACCAAACTTTTTTTATTATTAGACTACTTCCGAGGATAATAATGAAAATGTAGTATTTCGTTGGAATGTGAAAATCGCCTTTCCTCTTTTGCTTGGCAAAATAGACACTATATTAATGAAGCGATAATTAACAGTATTAAGGAAATGGTGAAAGCTCATGTCTGCAGACAGCCGTGATACTGCAAAATTTATTACACATACGGTTTCAGTCGTTCACAGACGAACTTCTGTAGTAATTTTACTTTGAAATCAAATGTGATACAAGTCGTAATCGTTATAAATCAGTGGTGCATAAGCGAACATCTCCGTAAAATTGAAATACAAAAGGAAAAATAGCTTCTTGTAATATTCCTGACTAAAACTAGCCAGAACTGAATTCATAAGCGCTCTTCAGTACAGAAGACGTCGTCAATGACTTTTAATAAGCGGCTCTCATCGCTAATGACGATGTGTTGTGTACTGAAGAGCGCTTATGAATTCACTTCTGCCTATTTTTTGTCACAAAAATTAGAAGACTTATTTTTTATTTTTCAAATTGATGGATATGTTGTCTTACGTCATGATGACTTATTACGATACGACTTGTATCACAACTGATTACGTTGTAAAAATACACTAGAAGAAGGTCGGTGTGTGACTGAATCCGATTGTGTAACAAATTTTGGAATAACACACCTGTGTGCAATCATGAGCTTTTAAGTGTGTTTCGTCGAAACTGTAAATCATAGTCTTATTAAAATAACGTCTATATTGCTAAGAAAATGTAGTATTTTCTGCTTCATATATCGTAGATTACTAAAAAGCTAATTCAGATGCGTTTGATTCGTCGAAAATCGATGGGGAGCTTCGGAGGCATTACAATAATTTGATTACAGGATTTCCTCTGCTTCGAAGATTGAAAAAAATGCTTTCTTATGCGGGCGTATTTGTTATCAACTGAAGTATAATTTAGTAAAGACTTTCTCACAACTGATCTATGCGAAAACAGAACTAGAATAGGTTAAATCTTTCGCGAAACGCTTAACTTCTCAGCTGCATTTTCAGTC
The DNA here is from genome assembly GCF_023897955.1 of Schistocerca gregaria. Taxonomy (NCBI): domain Eukaryota; kingdom Metazoa; phylum Arthropoda; class Insecta; order Orthoptera; family Acrididae; genus Schistocerca; species Schistocerca gregaria. The sequence continues at coordinate 127,487,678 of NC_064921.1, read as the reverse complement.
CCCTAGATAAAACTCCCGGTAGAGTCCACCAAGATAAAATTAATCTAATAATAGACATCACATTACGATTGTAGATGGCACAGCAAAAAGCACCTTTTTAGGTTTTTTTTTACAGTTTTGAACATGACTGTTATTCATCAACCGAATACTAGTTTCAACTTAGGATAGCCAACAGGTTGCACATAAATTGTAGGTACATTGACCTAGGTTTCGACAACTACTAAGGGTGTCCTCAACAGAATGAAATGTTACTAAATCGTAAAATTATGTTGCTAAAAAGCAAAGTTAGAATCTGGAGCAGCTATGCTCTAGTCGAAAGTAAAATAAAAATGTTCTAGCCTTTGTCACGTGTGCCCAGCTGGGAAAACACGAAACTTTTAAGGTTTCCGTGCATCAGTCGGTAAAAACTGAACCTTTTTAGGATCCCTTTGTTGCCCGTCTGCCTATCTGTCTGCCCGACTGTTAAAAACCCTTTATCTCACGAACGGGTAGACGTATGAAATTGAAATTTATGTCTCACACTAAGGTCTACGGTCACTGGCGGTGTAAAAAATTGACACTTGTACTTCAATGCAATCAAAAGATATGGTCATTTTTGTCACATATTTTGATACTCGCGAACTCCCTCATGAAAAGCTATATGGTACTTACCGTTGACCTAGATTCATGAAATTTGGAAAAAAGGAAAGTTTCACAGTACAGCCAAAAGAAAAAAATCTGCAAACTGTAAATTTGTCACTTGTTATCTGACTGTCTGTTCGTCCGTCTGTAAAGACCACTTTATCTCGGGAACGGGTAGATGTATCATCTTGAAATTTGCCTCACATGCTAAGGTCTAGCGATCCTTGATGGTGTAATAAATGTTAAGCTTCTAAGTCAGTGCAGATAAGAGATATTTCCATTTAGGTTACACATCTTTATACTCACAAACTCACTCATCAAAACCTTCAGGGTACTCTCTGTTGATCTACAATGATAAAATTTGGAAAGAAGGAAGGCTACACAGCACCAAAAAGGAAAAACATCCGAAAATCGTTAATTTGTAATAATATCACTCGAAAAATGTTCGTTTTGTCATTTGTTATCCGACGTTAAACTTCGAATTAAAATAGACACGAGCTCTGCTTTCAGGCTGACTGGGTCGCAACGGTGAATATCAAACAACCAAAGAGTCACGTTATTGTTCAGATGACGCGTTTTAGAATTTATCCATTATCAGATACCAAGGAGCGATTACTGCATGTAGATATGGTTTTCAAGCTGTATGTGAAACAAACACTCGCAGACTAGTCTGCGAATGTTTGTTTCACTTACAACTTAAAACACCATATCTACGTGCAGTAATCGTTCCTAGGAATGTGAAAATGGATCATTTCTGAATCGCGTCATATGAGCAGTAAATTCATTCCTTGGCTGATGTTAGCATTTTACCGTTGCTATCCAGTCAGCCTTAATAGAGAACTGCTGAGTGTTACAGTAACGGTAACCTGCCGTCTGCATGATTTTACGTCACATTTACAGCATCATAATTTAAACATTCTTGAAAATATTGGAATCCTTTGGAACGATATCGATGACAGGAAAAAATTGTGGAGATTCTCGATTCGCAGCACGGATGAACTGTCTGTGTACATAATTTTGTACGGGCCGTAGCGCCTAGAACCGCTCGGACACTCCGGCCGGCGGCATTTTTTCATACTCATTACAATAATCTACAAACTCCTATTGTAGAAGGTTTCGTCAGCCTTCTTTTTGTTTCTATGTGTAACTCGGAACGCAGTACATCACCGACGAAGCATGATATTAATTTTTTTTACATAGTACTTAACTGACAAAGAGTTGTATGTTAACTCGAAACACTTGTCCTGTCAGTATATATTTGTGCACATACCCATATATATGTCGGTTCCTTAACACACTTCAGTAATGGTATGGGTAGACGGAAAAGCACCTTTTAACTCCAGTGCGAAACCTGTACATGTAGCAGACAGTGTGGGATTCAGTCGACAAACAAGTGAAATCATGCTTTGTCTAGTCACCCAACCACTGTGTTTCCATGTACAGCGTGAACAAAGATGCGAATGTATCTCCAGCTGTCACCAAAATAACAGTTCTGTTCACAGAGAATCCATTTACCGCGCAATAACGCTATACGATTGACATACGCTCGTTCGGACACGCCACGGACGTGTACCGATTCTGCGTCGGTGTCAGCGGGCATTTGCATCGCAAAGCAGTGCTCCCCGAGCGAGTTTGTCCACAGAGCCGTGAGCGCACTTTGCTCTCGGATAGGTCTCGCATACACAATGAGGACCCCCTCGTCCCACTGATCGAGGAACGGCCAACTGGTTTTCACTCAAGTCAACAGCCAGTGAAGTCACCGGCCGAGCTTTAAAGTTCACCTGTTTTTAGACTGCGCTACCCTTGTCGTGCCGTACGTACGTCCATGTTACTAAGTAGCTGTAGATTTATTCTCGCGTACGACACTTTACAAGGAGACTGAACACGTCGTTTCTTACTGTTTAAGAATGCAATACATAGTCGGATGCTCTTTAAGGTTATTCTCAGATGATGCAGTTGTCTATGCCAAAGTAGCAACGCCAGTAGACAGTAAGAGTTTGCAGAACGACCTGCGGAGTATTGCTGAAGGGTGCAGGCTCTGGAAGTTGACGCTGAACGTAAATAAATGTAACTTATTGCGCATACACAGAAAAGGAATGCACTACCGTACAGCTACACTAATGATGACATGTAGCTGGATGCAGCGTCTACCGTAAAATATCTAGGAGTAACTATCCAGAGTCCGTAGCTCGTGGTCTCGCGGTGGCGTTCTCGCTTCCCGAGCACGGGACCTCGGGTTCGATTCCCGCCGGGGTTAGGGATTTTCATCTGCCTTGAGATGACTGGATGTTGTGTCGTTTTCATCATCATCATTCATCCCCTTTACGGTCGGAGGAAGGCAATGACAAACCATCTCCGCTACGACCTTGCCTCGCCCTACGCTATGTCAAGGAGCATGGGACTACATCATCAACTATCTCGAGCGACCTTAAATGGAATGACCACATAAAACAGCTAGTGGGAAAAGCAGGTACCAGACTCAGATTCAGAGGAAGAATCTTAAGGAAATGTAAGTCATCCACGAAAGATGTGGCTTCGCCCAATTTTTGAGAACTGTTTATCTATCTGGCATCCCTATCAGGTAGGACTGATGGAGGATATAAAGAATATCCAACGAAGAACGGCGGTTTCGTCACGGGATCGTTTAGCTGGCGAGACAGCGTTACGGAAACGCTAAGCAAACTACACTTGGCAGATGTTAAAAGAGAGGCGTTATGCTTCACGAAGAGATTTACTACTGAAATTTCGGGCCAGCACTTTTCAGCAGGAGTCGAACAACATATTACTTCGCCCCACATACATCTCGCATATTTACCGCGAGGAGAAGATTCGAGAAATTATAGCCAATACAGAAGGTTCCTGACAATAATTCTTCCCACGCACTATTAGCGAGTGGAACAGGGTTGGAGCGATCAGACAGTGGTACCGAAAGTACCCTCTGCCACACACCATTAGGTGGCTTGCGAGTATGACGTAGACGTAGATTTAGACACTTCTTACACACAGTGATATACTTACAGTCCTCTTTTGGACCGCAGTTCACCAGTAATATTGCATATCTTGGATTCGACAAGTACTTGATAGACTTCCAGAGGTTTCCGGCACCAGATGCCTACTCACAGATCACACACTTCCAGTAATTTGCGGGCGGTCAGTTTGTGGGCGCAGAGCTGGCACCCGATAGCGCCCTAGCTGGGTTTCACCTATTTGGATAAGCCGAATTTGATGGTCAAGACTTTCAGGCACCTCAAACCACTGCAGCACGTTTCTGGCCCTGTGACAGTTATCTAGCTGGAAGATCAAGCTTAACGGATTACAGGCAATCCTTAATACTGTTCACGTGGTCCACAGCTGACATGGTGCTTTCGATTACTACCGCAGGACCCATGGAAGCTCATATGAATGTCATTTACATCTACATCTACATGACTACTCTGCAATTCACATTTAAGTGCTTGGCAGAGGGTTCATCGAACTACAATCATAGTATCTCTCCCGAACAGCGCGCGGGAAAAACGAACACCTAAACCTTTCTGTTCGAGCTCTGATTTCTCTTATATTATTTTGATGATCAGTCCTACCTATGTCGATTGGGCTCAAAAAAGTATTTTCGCATTCGGAATAGAAAGTTGGTGACTGAAATTTCGTAAATGGATCTCGCCGCGACGAAAAATGTCTTTGCTTTAATGACTTCCATTCCAACTCGCGTATCATATCTGCCACACTCTCTCCCCTGTTACGTGATAATTCAAAACGAGCTGCCCTTTTTTGCACCCTTTCGATGTCCTCCGTCAATCCCACCTGGTAAAGATCCCACACCGCGCAGCAATATTCCAACAGAGGACGAACGAGTGTAGTGTAAGCTGTCTCTCTAGTGGACTTGTTGCATCTTCTAAGTGTCCTACCAATGAAACACAACCTTTGGCACGCCTGCCCCACAATATTATCTATGTGGTCTTTCCAACTTAAGTTGTTCGTAATTTTAACACCCAGGTACTTAGTTGAATTGACAGCCTTGAGAATTGTACTATTTATCGAGTAATCGAATTCCAGCGGATTTCTTTTGGAACTCATGTGGATCACCTCACACTTTTCGTTATTTAACATCAACTGCCACCTGCCACACCATACATCAATCTTTTCTAAATCGCTTTGCAACTGAAACTGGTCTCCAGATGACCTTACTAGACGGTAAATTACAGCATCATCTGCGAACAGCCTAAGAGAACTGCTCAGATTGTCACCCAGGTCATTTATATAGATCAGGAACAGCAGAGGTCCCAGAATGCTTCCCTGGGACCACCTGATATCACTTCAGTTTTACTCGATGATTTGCAGTCTATTACTACAAACTGCGACCTTCCTGACAGGATATCACGAATCCAGTCGCACAACTGAGACCCCATAGGGCCGCAGCTTGATTAGAAGTCGCTTGTGAAGAACGGTATCAAAAGCTTTCCGGAAATCTAGAAATACGTAATCAACTTGAGATCCCCTGTCGATAACGGCCATTACTTCGTGCGAATAAAGAGCTAGCTGCGTTTCACAAGAAAGGTGTTTTCTGAAACCACGCTGATTACGTATCAATAGATCGTTCCCTTCGAGGTGATTCATAATGTTTGAATACGGTATATGCTCCAAAACCCAACTCTAAACCGACCTTAATAATAAAGGTCTTTAGTCCGATGGGTTACTCCTACTACCCTTCTTAAACACTGGTGCGACCTGTGCAATTTTCCAATCTGTAGGTACAGATCTATCGGTGAGGGAGCGGTTGTATATGATTGATAAGTAGGGAGCTATTGTATCATCGTAATCTGAAAGGAACATAATCGGTATTCATCTGGGCCTGAAGACTTGCCCGTATCAAGCGATTTGAGCTGCTTCACAACCTCTAAGGTATCTACTTCTAAGAAACTCATGCTAGCAGCTGTTCGTGTTTCAAATTCTGGAACATTCCAGTCGTCTTCCCTGGTGAAGGAATTTCAGAAAACTGCGCTCAATAACTCCGCTTTAGCGGCACAGTCGTCGGTAATAGTACCATCGGCACTGCACAGCGAAGGTATTGACTGCGTCTTGCCGCTTGTGTACTTTACATACGACCAGAATTTCTTCGGATTTTCTACCATATTTCGAGACAATGTTTCGTTGTGGAACCTATTAAAGGCATCTCGCATTGAAGTCCGTGCCAAATTTCGCTCGTCTGTAAACTTTAGCCAATCTTCGCGATTTCGCGTTCTTTTGAACTTCGCATGCTTTTTCCATTGCCTCTGCAACAGCGTTCGGACCTGTTTTGTGTACCACGGGGGATCAGTTCCATCTCTTACCAATTTAGGAGGTATCTCTCAATTGTTGTTGCTACTATATCTTTGAATTTGAGCCACATCTTGTCACCCGTAACATAACACTTCTCCTACCGCCCTGGGTCCGTGGAGCGCTGCTAGTGCTGACACCTGCCGTCTGTGAGTCGTTATTGCACGTTGATATCGAATATAGGCGCTGGTTACATTAGTATCACTGGTCCTTGTATGCTATTTATGATAACCAAGGGGGTGTACAATAAGTTTGGAAGGCCAAAAACGAAGTTCTCGGACTAAAAGGATGTAAGACAGGGATACAGTCTTTCGCTCCTTCTGTTCATTCTATACAGAGAAGAAGCAATGACGGAATTAAAAGGAAGTTTCGAAAGTAGTATAAAAATTCATGGTGAAAGGATATGAATGATAAGATTCGATGATGACATTACTATCTTCAGTGAAAGTGGAGAGGAATTACATGATCAGATGAATGGAATGAATTGTCAGATTAGAACAGAATATGAATTGGGATTAAACAAAAAAGATAGTCCGAAGTAGCAGAAATGAGAATAACAAGATGCTTGACATCAAAATGGGCCGTCGCGAAGTACACAAAGATACAGAATTCGGGTACCTTGGAAGCAAAATAATCCATGACGGTCGGATCAAGGAGGACATAAAAAGGAGACAAGCGCAGGCAAAAAGGGCATTCCTGACCACGAGAAGTTTATAGGCGGCAAATACAGGGTGTTACAAAAAGGTACGGCCAAACTTTCAGAAAACGTTCCTCACACACAACGAAAGAAAATATGTTATGTGGACATGTGTCCGGAAACGCTTACTTTCCATGTTAGAGCTCATTTTATTACTTCTCTTCAAATCACATTAATCATGGGATGGAAACACACAGCAACAGAACGTACCAGCGTGAATTGATAAACTTTGTTACAGGAAATGTTCAAATGTCCTCCGTTAGCGAGGATACATGCATCCACCCTCCCTCGCATGGAATCCATGATGCGCTGATGCAGCCCTGGAGAACGGCGTATTGCATCACAGCCGTCCACAATACGAGCACGAAGAGTCTCTACATTTACTACCGGGGTTGCGTAGACAAGAGCTTTCAAATGCCCCCATAAATGAAAGAGGGTTGAGATCAGGAGAGCGTGGAGGCCACGGAATTGGTCCGCCTCTACCAATCCATGTGCAGGAGCTCCATCGTGCGAGAACCACATGTTGTGTCGTACCTGTAAAGGCACATGTTCTAGCAGCACAGGTAGAGTATCCCGTATGAAATTATGGCGGTGAATCGAGGAAGTACAGTACATATTCACGAAACTAAAATGAGCTCTAGCATGGAAATTAAGCGTTTCCGAACACATGTCCACATAACATCTTTTCTTTATTTGTGTGTGAGGAATGTCTCCTAAAAGATTGGCCGCACATTTTTGTAACACCCTGTATAGACCTCAAAGTTAGAAAGAAATTTCTGAGAATGTAGTTTGGGACACATTGTTGATAGTAAATGATGGAAGTGGAAAAAGAGAAGGAGAAGATAATCGAAGCGCCTCCAAATATGCTACTACAGAAGAATATCGAAAAATCAGGTGGAATGATAAGGAAAGAGGAGGTTCTCTGCAGAATCGGCGAAGGAAGGCACATACGGAGAACACTGACAAGTTGAAGGGACAGGATGATAGCAGTTGCAATTCTCTGAGACTTGTAGAACGGCCAGCAGAAAGTATTGATGCTGTTTCTCTTTAATATAGTTGGCAGGCCTGATATTGTATATAAAGGCGTGATCATCGTCAGACGTTTAGTGATCACTGTGAAGGACACAAAGACGTTGTGTACTCGTGTGAGACAACGTTATCAGCATCTGACAGAGTTTCGAAGGAGCAATACAGTGGGTCTCCAGTCTCCCACCGGCGTGCAGTAGCCAGATCTATGGGCGATCCTGATGTGACAGTGGCCAGACCGTTGGACTGCACATTGGCGCCGGCCATCCTACAACAAGAAAGGAAGGCCCTGAAATATCACCTGTCATCAAGCAACATTGGTCAGAGGAGCCAGAATATGGGATATGCAGCTGATGAATGCGCTAGCTGCTGTTATCACACAACACGAACGGCAGTATTTGGAGGGGTGCCAAAACCGAGAAGCATGGCCTCCTGAAGAATGGCGTCACATTGTGTTCAGTGATGAACTGGATCTCCACATTACGCCGAATGACCATCATCGGCGAGTGTGGTGGAGACCTGAGAGAAGGCCCGTTTACTTCAAAGCTATGGAGAGGCACAGCGGTCTAACTCCTAGCTCTATGATGAGAGGAGACATCGGGTGTGACTTCAGGTGACAGAGAGAACTCTCATGTAACAACGGTAAGTCACGTATATCGTGCGTCCTCGTGTGCTGCATCTAATACGACACCATTGTAGTGCCATATTCCAACAGGACAATGCTCGTTTGCACATGGCACACGTCTCTATGAACTGTTTGTTTGATGTTGAGGCACCATTGGGCCAGCAAGATTCCCCCAGTTGGTCGCGATAGAATGTGTGGAACTGGCTTATACGACAACTCCGACCCAGGTTCACGATCTCAAGGACCACCTTGGTTCAATAGAGGATACAAAAACCTATGACTCCCTTCGCAACCGTATAACTCAGTGCCTCCAGACATGACAGACGCGATGTCGTGCAAAGAAGGTGTGCTCATACTGCAACTGTGAAATTTCACTTCGTTTCTTCCTACTCTTTTGGATGAGTCTTCCTGTCAGACACGGTTTAATCGGTGGGTGAAATTTCTAGGCAGATTAAAACCGTCTGCCGGACCGAGACTCGAACCCTGTACCTTTTCCTTTCGCAAGTAAGTGCTGTACTGGCTGAGCTATCCAAGCACGACTCACGACCCTTCCTCACAGCTTCAATTGTCCCACTACCTCGTCTCCTACCTTCCAAACATCACAAAAGCTCTTCTGCGAACCTCAAGGGGCCCACGAGACTAGCGCCAGAGAGGGTTAACATCTATTCGTTGGGCCATGCAGAAACGTATAGCCTTGTCACGTTCCTTGAATCGGCCACGGGCTTTTTTGCAGCGAGTCAGTTAACCTCACGAGTCGCACGACGGCGTCAGGAGCACGACCCACAGCATGTTGGTCGTGGTTATGCCTTCCCTCGACACGGAACGAGAGGAACGTTGCAAGGTGTGTGTGGCACGACGACGAAGGCATGGCATATATCACGTTACTACACAGAGAAACACGATGAATATATTCGAGTGTGTAGTATCCGAGGAGAACGATCGTCTCCATTGTTGCATTCAACACCGTAATTACGCTCGTAATCATAGAATCGTGGTGTAGGCTGAGCCACGGTGGGCTCGTGTTATGCTTTGCATTACCTTGGTTGCTATTGTGTGATTAGTCTCCCGCGGTTATCGCGATTATGCTGTTATCCTCTCTCTCTCTCTCTCTGCGGGTCGAAGCAGTAGCGTGTATCGATATTCGCACCCTTTTACTCTCTTTGGCCTCGCACTTGTAGTTTCCGGCTGTGCCGTGTGCGGGCAGTTGTTCGGTTGGCGTGGAGCAGCGAGGAAGTCTCCGTGGCGCGTATCTGGCCGGGGCCGCTGGAGGCATCCACGCGCGGTCGGAGTGTGGGGTCCGTGGCTCACCGATCCCGGACACGAAAGTTGAGTCTTTACTCAGTCTACCAGCCAGCCCCAACTGTTCCCAATTGTGTCGTTTGAATTAAGTTGTGGGCTCTTGAGACATTCCTGTGAGCAACAACGTGTGTTTTCAAGTTGGCGAAATTCTACCGGCTCTCCTGTGGAGTTTAAACTTGATTATTTTTTATTTGAAGTGCACCAGCGGAATCGTCTGCCTTGAGGCCGTTAACGTTCTCGTTACCTGCCCTGGCCGTTGAGGTACATTAAGGCAGTGTATTTTCCTCGTCGTGTTGTGGCTGTCCAGCACGGCGAGTAGTTTGACAGCTGAATATGTAACGCGTTGTGGGCGCCGATACATTCCACATTGTCCCATTGAACTCCCTGTTGCGTGCTGGTTGGATGGAGTGGAAGTTATTCTGTCGCTTGGTCCGTTGACTGTCTGTCGGTTGGGTTACCGTTGGATTGAGAATTGTTGGGCCGACTGCCTGTCTCACCTAAGCGAGCGTTAGTGTTTCAATTCCAGACTGACATTTGCAAACTTCTGAGCGCCGTTCGATGTCCTGCCTTTTCTTATTTGTCTTTTTTTGTTTATGTATGGCTTCTAGACGATTTTAAATTAAAGTTGTTTTTCCCTTAAGGCGTGAGATTGTTAGCGCCTTCAGCCTCATCTATAGAAATTTTAGGAAAAGGCCTTTTGCATTTAAAATTCAAATTCCGTACTGGGCTGTAAGTTATTGGCCTTCAGCCAATGTTAAATTAAATTTATTTTGCCCTTAAGGAGTGAGATTGTTTGGGCTTTCACCCTAATTTAGAGAAATGTTTTAAGATGAGGCCTGTTGCTTTTTAAAATTCAAATTCTTGGCTTCAAATGGCTCTGAGCACTATGAGACTTAACATCTGAGGTCATCAGTTCCCTAGAACGTAGAACTACTTAAACCCAACTAACCTAAGGACAGCACACACATCCATGCCCGAGGCAGGATTCGAACCTGCCGGCGTAGCAGTAGCGCGGTTCCCGACTGTAGCGCCTAGAACCACTCGGCCACACCGGCTGGCTCAAATTCTTGTTTTTGGGTCTTAAGTGATGAGGAGAAGTTTGGCCTTTGCAAATGCTCTAAACCTATTGCGCTTCGAACTGTCGGCGCGTTGGCCGTTGAGGCCGTTGCTAACGAGTTCGATCTGGCCCATCTATTTGCCCTATCAGGCTTCTCAGTTACGCGATTTGTTGCACACTTTTCCTCAGCTCCTGAATGATAACTTGGGTGTTACTAACGTTCTTGATTATCATATCCGTCTGCCCGACAATATTCCGGTTAGGCAGTCTCCATATCGCCTCTCACCCCCTAAGGTGACGATACTCAAGGCTAAAATATCTCTGATGCTCCAACAAGGAGTGAGTAGGCATTATACATCTGCTTATGCTTCCCCAATATTTCTTGTACCTAATGATCAGGGGCACGATTTCAGACCTCCGATTGAATACCTCCGTTTAAACGCTAAGTTTGTCCTTGAATCGGTACCACTACGTGATCTGCATAATTCTTTGACTTTGTTAGCCGGCGCTAATTGGTTTACGACCCTTGATTTGAATCAGGCCTATTATGAGATTCCCTTGGCTGAAGAATGTAAACATGTTACCGCATTTTGTAGTGATTGGAACTTGTTTGAGTTTAACAGAGTTCCTTTTGGGATAGCGGCTGGTACGGCTGTGCTTACTCGTTTGCTGTATAATATCCTTGGAGACTTGAATTTAGTCTGTGTGTATAAAAAAAATTTGGACGACTTAGTTATCTATAGTTGTTCGTTTCAGGGCCATTTGGAGCATATCCAGCAAGTTCTTTTCAGATTGCAGGGAGCCGGGCTGACCGTTAAGCACAGTAAGATTACGCTAGCCAGGCAGCAGGTATCTTTCTTAAATCATATAGTGTCGGGTCAGAATATTCGCTTTGACCAAGAGCGAACTAAAGCCTCACGGGCTTTGCCTCCACCTACTGATCAGCGGGGAATTGCTAAATTCATAGGCATGGTGAATTACTTTAGGCGTTTCGTTCCCAATTTTGCTCAGCTGGCGGCACCCTTAAATCATTTACGCCGGTAGTGCGGGCGCTTTGAATGGGAACCCGCCCAGGATGCTGCCTTTGAGCACATTATTGCAGCAATAGCCAATCCTCCGGTTCTTGGAGTACCCGATTTTAATAAAAGGTTTGTTATTCAAACTGACAACAAGTTGTACACCTGATGATTCGGAATGAAATGCACACATAATTCTAAGGAATCAGCGGAAGAGTGCTTTAAGTAGAAAAGATAATTCGAAGTTTGAACTCCTGAACAATCAAAACAAGGGACAGGTACAGATTTTTTTGAAATGTCCTCTGTACTTAATCAAGTAACAGCGGCATTAGAATTGACCAAAATGTGACCTCTTAAAAATAGCTCGGTCATGTTCTGGTTACCAAGGACACTGATCCACTTTTAAAACACACGATAAATGGTAGCCATCAGCGACAGCTGCCCTCACTATGGACGTGAACTCAACACAGGTTTCAGATACCAGGGCTCAGGGAAGATCAGGGGTTTCCGCAAATCACAACCAACACCTAAATCACACGCAGGCACAAGGAACACTGGCAGCACTGCATCCATCAACCAAGCCACCAGAAACAAAATCTGGCCGACTCGGAAGACGCCGTCCGAGTCCGGGAAGGCAGAGGAGAGTACTGATTATTCAAATAGCGTCGGCACCCTCTCCACTGTAAACAGCGGCCTACGGCAACCACACCTCCATCTCCAGCAAGCGAGCTGTATTAGTGTGCGAAACAGCCAGTAAGAGAAGATTCCACAGCCATCCGCGAATGTCATTAAAATACCCACGGGGTGCAAGGCTGGCCCCTAGCGAGACTCTCAGGAAGGCTGTCGCTCAGGAACGAAATCAGTGACGTTCAGCCAGTGGCTGGAATCGATAAGAAGGCACGCACGCCCAAACCAGGTTTGTTTGTCCAGGCGAACGGCCACTCGAAACCTACTCCCCATCACGTACGCAGGCCAGTAAGGCTAGTATTATGCTACGACGTTCATTCACACGTGCTGGCATGGGAGAATGTTCCAAGCCCACAAACGACCAAACTGTAATTTACAGGAATTGATGCCGCCTACCTCCTGGAACCTACCATATTGTAGTTATTATTTACAGAAATGTTCTAAAGGAAAATTCAAGAGCTCTGGACGTGATTCATCCTACACACGTGTCACAAAATACGACAGAAAACCCTTCCAATGGCGAATGTCCTACTGCGCCAAGTCTAAACTCGACAAAGCTCTTCACGTATGATACTGTTTTGTATAGAGTAGTTGCAATGCTACAAAACTTCAGCAAAATGCAGAAAGAGCTGCAGATGATAGAGCCTTACTCCATGGGCTAGCTGTTGGCCAGTACCTACATACACTACTGGCCATTAAAATTTCTACACGAAGAAGAAATGCAGATGATAAACGGGTATTCATTGGACAAATATATTATACTAGAACTGACATTTGATTACATTTTCATGCAATTTGGGTGCATCGATCCCTATAAATCACTACCCAGACAACCACCTCTCGACGTAATAACGGCCTTGTTACGCCTGGGCATTGAGTCAAACAAAGGTTGGAAGGCTTCAATACATACCACAGTTCATCAAGAGTAGTGACTGGCGTATTGAGACGAGCCAGTTGCTCGGTCACCATTGACCATACGTTTTCAATTGGTGAGAGATCTGGAGAATGTGCTGCCAGGGCAGCAGTCGAACATTTTCTGTATCCAGATAGGCCCATACAGGACCTGCAACATGCGGTGGTGCATTATCCTGCTGAAATGTTGGGTTTCGCAGGGATCGAATGAAGGGTCCACTGTTCAAAGTGCCGTCAATGCGAACAACAGGTGGGCGAGACGTGTAACCAGTGGCACCCCATACCATCACGCCGGGTTATAAACCAGTGTGGCGATGTCGAATACACGCTTCCAATGTGCGTACGCGATGTCACCAAACACGGATGCGAAGATCATGAAGCTGTAAACAGAACCTAGATTGATCCGTAAAAATGACGTTTTGCCATTCGTGCACCCAGGTTCGTCGTTGAGTACACCATCGCAGGCGCTCCTGTCTGTGATGCAGCGTTAAGGGTAATCGCAGACATGGTGTCCGAACTGATAGTCCATGCTACTGCAAACGTCGTCGAACTGTTCGTGCAGACGGTTGTTGTCAGGGAAAACGTCCGCATCTGTCGACAGGTATCGAGACGTGGCTGCACGATCCGTTACAACCATGCGGGTAAGATGCCTGTCATCTCGACTGCTAGTGATGCGAGGCTGTTGGGATCCAGCACGGCGTTCCATGCTACCCTCCTGAACCCACCGATTCCATATCTTGCTAACAGTCATTGGATCTCGACCAACGCGAGTAGCAATGTCGCGACACGATAAACCACAATCGTGATAGGCTACAATCCGACCTTTATCAAAGTCGCAAAAGTGATGGTATGCATTTTTCCTCCTCACACGAGGCATCACAACAACGTTTCACGAGGCAACGCCGGTCAGCTGCTGTTTGTTTATGAGAAATCGGTTGGAAACTTTCCTCATGTCAGCACGTTGTAGGTGTCGCCACCGGCTCCAACCTTATGTGAAAAGCTAATCATTTGCATATCACAGCATCTTCTTCCTGTCGGTTAAATTTCGCGTCTGTAGCACGTCATCTTCGTGGTATAGGAATTTTAATGGCCAGTAGTGTATGAGTGTGAATGAGGAACTAATTAATGTTGTGACGCCTGACTGGCGCCTAATGATTCAGCCATACGCCGTACAACTGACCGCTGTGGGTTGCCGCCCTGTCAAGGCGCATAAAGTTCAACCGCTGTCCATACTGCCTGCAACTATGCAGATACCGTCTTTGCAGGCCACACGATACTACGTCGACACACGACAATGTAAGATCCATGACTGTGCTCGTCTCCACCGTTAGTGCAGCATAGACAGACTTTGGCTACAGCAGCGTTACCCTATCGTGTCTGACTGTGTACTCCGGTGAAACTTGCATGAACAGTTTTTGCGTTAAATGATTTCCCGTCAGATCAGTACGACCTACTTAGTTGCATACACTCAGGGGCAGTTTCGCTTGCGAGCCAGACTCAAACGCTTTTATGTATTTCTATATTTTCTGTGTTATTTTTTTAATACAGTTCTGTTGTCCTTCGCTACCTGGGCACACTTCACTTCTTGTACTGAGCGTTATCCAAAATGGATTACTAAAATGGCGGTCAGATGAACGTTTTGCTTCCGGGATAACGTCTCTAGAGTCAAGTGCCCAACTAGTTAGCTTTGCTCTCTAATCTCCTGTGATTCTGTGTCTTCCACTTACCTGTCTTCCCTTATTTCTATCTCACACTAGCGCAGCTTCTTTCCATTGTTCCGGTGTTTCTTTTTGCTTGTGCCATTTCACTGCGCCCGTCTGCTTCTCTTGCTTCCTGGCTATGTTGGATCCTTTGTGCCGTGGCCACCTGCGATGCTCTTGCTTTCGCTGAGTTTTCTCTATCCAAACGATGTGCTTTACAGCGCTGGTTGGTGAGCACCCCCTTGATATGCGATGACCGGCGCCCTGGAGAAGGAAGGCGTACCGAACTAGTCTGCACGAGGCATTACAAGGGGTCAGTTGGTGGGTGGTGCATTTCTGTGCCGCACTGGTGTTGTCATTGCGGAGCCTGAGGCTGTTGGTGAGCGGAAGTGGGGTTTGGCTGTTATAAGACCGCCGGAGTTGGCTTGTACGTCTACAGAAGCTCCATAGACTAATTTTCAGACGGTGAGTTCTAACTGTGTTGGATAGTCCTCAGATTGCTCCGTGTGGCTACTTTTTATGTTCGATTGGTGTTTTCTAAATCGCTTTAGATCGCTTTAGTGTTGAGTTTACATCATTGTTACTAGCGAGTGGAATTAACTGATTTGTGCCCTGGTTGATTTTTCTATCACTTCTTGATTGCTGTCAGTTGTGGCCAATATTCGCCACATTTCTATCTTTTGTGATTGACAATTTGTCATTGAAGTCCTCGCCTGCTTGCTAAAGGTTAACTTTCAACTTAAGCGGGATTTTGCTATGCCACTTTCTGCCTGTGGGTGGTTGTAGCCTATTGAAAACCTATTGCCGTCAAAGGGCAGTATTGTTAGTGGTTAAAAGTGTGTGCAGGTTTTTGTTATTTGCAAGATAAAATTCCTGACTAGCTCTACAGATTACATTTTATGAAAGTTAATTTGATTCAAGCTGTCTTAACGACACAATTAAGATCAACTATAGCCGTAGTTTATTATTCAATACTGAGTTTCAAGAAATAACTTTGAGTCGAATCTTTTCTCCATTTGTTTCCCAGCTTAATGGTCCTGTACTTTACCGCTGAGGTGATTTGAGTGAAATGAATATTAATGTTGGTTTTGTGTGTGTCATAGTGTACATCCCGTGTTGGCTGTTGTTTCCAGTCAAATCTCGCGTTCGAATTTCAGATGCGTGGTCGATGTTGAACGTCAGCTGTCAATAGTGTGTTCATTTGTGTTCACTCTTTTCAGGTAACTGCATTATGTAGTTATCACCCGATATTTGTTATGCTATTCTCTGTAAGCTGCAGATTCTTTGGTTCTTCAATTGTGATAGAGACTTTCGCTTTTAAGACAATTTACATTTGAACAATTTGAAACCTTCCCTGCATCTCTGTTTTGTCAAGTAAATCTCTTTTCTTCTACTGTATCCTGAACCTATGACTCGGCATTCCATTGTAGCAGCCTCGTGCCGTGCTACATGCCTTATCATTGGCAGCAGAATGTGGTAGCTGCTGATTGAAATTCACTAGTAGCAGCACAATGGCTAGTGTACAACTTTTTATTTTTTTCGTTGAGCCTGCCATTGCTTATTGTTTGGGTCTTCCTCTGTTGGTTCAAATGGCTCTGAGCACTATGAGACTTAACATCTGAGGTCATCAGTCCCCTATAACTTAGACCTACTTAAACCTACCTAACCTAAGGACATCACACACATCCATTCCCGAGGCAGGATTCGAACATGCGACCGTAGCAGTCGCGCGGTTCCGGACAGAAGCGCCTAGAACCGCTCGGCCACCGCG
The DNA here is from genome assembly GCF_023897955.1 of Schistocerca gregaria. Lineage (NCBI taxonomy): Eukaryota > Metazoa > Arthropoda > Insecta > Orthoptera > Acrididae > Schistocerca > Schistocerca gregaria. Next base: position 127,470,954 of record NC_064921.1, on the reverse strand, counting down.
GCCGGCCTTCCTCTGTTGTTATTTGTTTTGTTCCAGTATGGACTCCACACGAGTGAGGAAGGTTATAGATATAGCCAGTCTCAGAAAACCTTGCTTACAATAAAAGCTCACAATTGGTTAGTAGGGTGAGGAAGGAAATATAGTGGAACTTGTTCAGCGCTGCGAGTGCCTTGGCCTCACCAGTGAACATTTCGCACGACTCAGTGGAACAGGTGAGTGAAGTCTTATTCTTTTGTAAAAATTTCTTAGGACATCTTCAGGATAATGTAATTTTTGACGTTATCTCCCCGTCAAGAAGGTAAATTTGCTTTGCACAGGCCTTTCTTGATCATTTCGCCAATAGAATGTGCGATATTCATGCTGTTAGTAACCTCCTGGTGTTAGCCGAGATTCAAAAACTGAAGGACGAAGTTTTAGCCATACAGTATCGAATACTATTTTTAAACTGGCGTTAACTATGGAACTTAAAATGTGTCATCAGTCCCCTTAGAACTACTTAAACGTAACTAACCTAAGAACATCACACACATCCATGCCCAACACAGGATTCGAACCTGCGACTGTAGCAGCAGCGCGGTTCCGGACTGTAGTGCCTGGAACCGCTCGACCACAAGGGCCAGCTCCTCATTTACCCATGGCCGTCGGACGCTTAGCGAGGATAGATGCAGAAGCATTAAAGACTCAGGAAACGTTGTAAGGTTTTTGGAAAATGCATTTAAATAAGTGTGTTGGTGCTCTAGAGAAGAAAGACATAATTGATTCACGTTTATCGGGTACAAAGGAAAGATGAAACAATGTCTTGCCATCTTAGCCTTTTGTGTTGAGATCTGAGGCTAAAGTGGTCGCAAATATCGTGGAAGGTATGTGGTCAGCCGACAGAAGCAGGATTCTCTACTGTGATAAACCACCATGTGTTGCCGATTTAGACAAGTTATTGAATAAAATTGTAAATTTTTGTTATTGCGATAGCAAGCGCGCAGAGTTAGAATCTAGCTGCAGTGAGGGTAGGGTAAAAAATGACGTTCAGCATTGTCGGCCAAGTTCGGTAGTTAAGAGTGTGCTACCGTTGTAACAGACCAGGGTATTTTGTTAGGAACTGTCAGATTCCGAAGAGTAGGTGGATAAGTATCTGACGACAGAACAGAGGTGATTCAGCAGCTCTCCGTAAAAACCATCTAGCGGGCTGCCATAAAATACGTGCTGTAAAGTATGAGCGGCTCCATTAGGTGTGTGCAGTGCTGGGTATGGAAAATGTTTGTGGGCTAATTGATTCGGGAAGTGATGTTTCTCCGATTCACTATGACTGGTATGCCAGATACTGACGTTTAGCTAGGTTACCGGAGTTGGGTCTAGACAATTAATCTTGACGTTCTCTGAAGTAGTTGGCTAGGCCCGTTTCAAATTAAGTATTCAAGGCTTTAAATGGCCGGTTGAACGTCTGGTTTTTAAAGGGTTATCAATTAAAGTTAAATTGTGGTTTAATGTTTTGCGCTTAATGCAGTGTTAAATGGATTATGCGGGTGGTCTTTTTGCCAAGTGAGAGTTCTAGCTAATGTTTTCGTAATGAAGGGATCAGGGCTTGCAGAGTGGGCGTTCAGTTTGTAAGGTGTCAGGCAAATCCAACACCTTCCATGAAAACCCTGACATCGCGTCTCTGTTACATGGCGGCTGCCGCCCTGACGCTGCCTAAACACCGACAAGGTAATGAACGCACGCGATGCCGCGTTTTGAGCGCATAAGGCTACACTCAGAACTGCAGAAGTCTTATCTGCTACACCCCTTTTTTGCGTAATACTAATGTCGATCGTGTTTACATTTGCCACTTGAAGTAAAAACCTGAAACGCGATGATTTTTCTGTTATATAGTTATTGAGAAGCCACATCAGCCACTGTAATTTACGACAAGTTAGATATGTAATTAAAGATAATTGAGGGTTACTGTAGACCATTTTGATAGTTTGCTCTTTTGTGAAACTTAAACTAAACCTAGGTTATAGATGTGATATGGCACAGGTCATCCTTCGATCCATTGTAGAACTTGGAAACCCATTCAGGGAATATTCGTTCACATTTTTGTTGAACGCAGTTGGTTTTTACCATCCTGTATTAAAACACTTCCTTTTATAGGGAGTGCAGTGGAGCTGACGCTGATATCATTAAGTATTTGGTTATATCATCGCTAGTCTCACTGAACTCTTCTGAATTCTACCTGTCATGTGTGGTCTGGCGTCTCCTTACCGGCAACAGGTCCCAGGTTCAAACTAGTCAATTCCCTAAAAAACACGCTCAGAGCGTCGTTGCGCGAAAGTGGTAGGGAGATACGATATAGAACAAACAGACACCACCATGAATGTTTAGAAGTTCAACAGGGGAGATATCAGCCATCTTTCTGAAACCTGAGCTTCTAAGATGGTTGAGTTGTTGAACGAATTCACAGAGGTGTTTACTGATCGGTTTGGCGATACTAACAAAATCCGGTATAATATTCAGATCACGGATCATAACCCCATACGCCAGACACAGTACCGGTTGTCTCCCCCTGAGATGCAAAGCTGCGAGAAATCGTTGATCAGCATCTACCCCGACATTTCTGGTTCTCAAGTTCCATGGTGAAGATTTCTGATCCTTGAATCAGAAAACTGTACTGGAATCCATTCCACTTTCTGAACAACATAATCGTTGTTTTATATGGTTTGCGGGTGGTAAGGCGAAGCGTTACATTTGTTTCGCCTCATTTCATTGCTTTTAAGTAATAGCAGTATTGACTCCTAGAACTGACATATCAGTAACAATTTTCATTGATATACTTCACCCGGTGAACGAAAAATTAGACTCTTATTTATTTTGTTTTCGTGTCACAGTCCCTTTAACTCCTTTTCTCCTCCTTGTATGAGTGATCGTTCGAGAACGAGTATAGGTTGAATTTAGCGGAATGTGGGCAGACCAGAGGCAGACAAAGTAGTTTAGAGGCAATACCAACTTAACCTGGTGGGTAATTTCCGCAAAGTGGAGGTAGCACCAAAGATTACCTAGCTGGCAGAGTAATGGGAGAGCCGTTGTCGGCGACCACTCTATGTCCTAGGGTAGCAGTACCTGCAGAGAAGAGCGGACGCAGCAGGTTGCAAAGTATGTATTATTTCGTTGTAGAGTACGCGAATGACGCGGGTTTTAAGCTTAACTCTGTAAGTGAACATTTTAATTTCGGGAGTAGGGACTTAATCGTGAGGGGACGTTGAGTGTGGACCTTCAGTTCACATAGTTATTTCGTTTGTTAGAAACTTTTATTTGTTGTTCATTTATGCAGTATGTTTTCTGTTGCCACAATAGTAAAATTTTGATACATTAGTCAAATAATTGTAGGCCTTTTCTTTTTATGATGTACTTGGGCACATGTTGTCGCCCTTTGTTGCATGCCTGCTGAAGTGTGGTAAAACTATGATATAGTGTTTATTAGATCGTGTTTTTTAACTCAGTTAAAGCCAGTAGTCAATATTACTGTGATTTTCAGTGTTGCTTTCATGATTTGTGACTGAGCATATATTCGTGCCTTAGGCCTTACATGAGCCTGTTTTATCTGGGATTGTGTTTTACTGTCATCACATATCATTAAAAATAAAGTATTTTCCAAATCTTTTGTGGATCAGTAATTTTGTGGGGAATGTTAGTTCATTTGTGCAGCTTTCTTTGTGTGGTGTGTTCAACAAATTCGGCAAAAGGTCGATGTTGATCTCTGTTTATAATCGTTTCTCAGATGTTTACCTAGAGAAATTGAAGTAGAATTCTTAACCATGAGGTGAAAAGTGTAGTAAGACTAGGAGCGAGCCTATAAAAAAAAACATCAGTCATTAGGCAGGTGTGCCAGTTTCTTTGGCTCTTCAGTGTAGATGCAAGGAAGCAGCTGCGAAGGAACCATGAGTAACAGAAGAAACACTTCATTTCATCAACAAAAGAAGGAAGTACAAACGTTCAGGGAAATAGAGAAGTACAGCAATGCAAGTCACTTACGAATGAAAAAAATTGAAAGTGTAGGGAATCCAAGGCGAAATCGCTTCATGGAAAAGAGCTGGTCGTCGGAAGCTCAGATTCAGCATATAGAAAAGTCAAAATAAGCTTGAGTGGAATTAAAGTCAAGGCGTCAACATTCAGAATGCAATCACAATGCTGCTATTAAACGCAGACGAGAGGGCGTACACGTAGAAAGAACGTACTAAAAGTCACCCGGGTTCGTTCCCCGCCACTGCCTAAATTTTGATAAATAGTCAGCATTGGCGGCCGAAGGCTTCCGGCATAAGAAGTCAGCCTCATTCTTCCAACGGCCTTGTCAAAGAGGGCGGAGGAGCGGATAGAAGTTCAGGGCACTCTCTTGTCCTAGGGGTGGGAAATTGCCTCTAAAGGCGGAAGAATCAGCAATGATCAACGACATGAGGATTCAGAAGGCAATGGAAACCACTGCATTAAAGACAAGTAACGTGTATCCACAGAACATGTGGCCTGTAGTTGAGAAGTGTCATGATGATCTCTCCATTGGCAAAAGATTCCGGAATAGTCCCCCATTCGGATCTCCGGGAGGAGACTGCCAATGGGGAGTTTATCATGAGAAAAATATTGAATAATCAATGAAAGGACAACGTTCTAAGAGTCGGGGCGTGGAATGTCAGAAGCTTGCACGTGGTAGGGAAACTAGAAAATCTGAAAAGGGAAATGCAAAGGCTGAATCTAGATATAGTAGGGGTCAGTGAAGTGAAGTGGAAGGAAGACAAGGATTTCTGGTCAGATGAGTATCGGGTAATATCAACAGCAGCAGAAAATGGTATAACAGATGTAGGATTCGTTATTAATAGGAAGGTAGGTAGGAGGGTCTGTTACTGTGAACAGTTCAGTGAGCGGGTTGTTCTAATCAGAATCGACAACAGACCAACACCGATAACGATAGTTCAGGGTATACATGCCGACGTCGCAAGCTGAAGATGAACAGATAGAGAAAGTGTATGAGGATATTGAAAGGGTAATGCAGTATGTAAAGGGGGACGAAAATCTAATAGTCATGGGCGACTGGAATGCAGTTGTAGGGGAAGGAGTAGAAGAAAAGGTTACAGGAGAATATGGGCTTGGGACAAGGAATGAAAGAGGAGAAAGACTAATTGAGTTCTGTAACAAGTTTCAGCTAGTAATAGCGAATACCTTGTTCAAGAATCACAAGAGGAGGAGGTATACTTGGAAAAGGCCGGGACATACGGGAAGATTTCAATTAGATTACATCATGGTCAGACAGAGATTCCGAAATCAGATACTGGATTGTAAGGCGTGCCCAGGAGCAGATATAGACTCAGATCACAATATAGTAGTGGTGAAGTTCAAGACATTAGTCAGGAAGAATCAATACGCAAATAAGTGGGATACGGAAGTACTAAGGAATGACGAGATACGTTTGAAGTTCTCTAACGCTATAGATACAGCAATAAGGAATAGCGCAGTAGGAATTACAGTTGAAGAGGAACGGACATCTCTAAAAAGGGTCATCACAGAAGTTGGGAAGGAAAACGTAGGCACAAAGAAGGTTGTTGCGAAGAAACCATGGGTAACAGAAGAAATACTTCAATTGATTGATGAAAGGAGGAAGTTCCGGGAAAATCAGGAATATAGAAATAGAAGTCGCTCAGGAATGAAATAAATAGGAAGTGCAGGGAAGCTAAGACGAAATGGCTGCAGGAAAAATGTGAAGACATCGAAAAAGATATGATTGTCGGAAGGACAGACTCAGCATACAGGAAAGTCAAAACAACCTTTGGTGACATTAAAAGCAACGGTGGTAACATTAAGAGTGCAACGGGAATTCCACTGTTAAATGCAGAGAGAGCAGATAGGTGGAAAGAATACATTGAAAGCCTCTATGAGGGCGAAGATTTGTCTGATGTGATAGAAGAAGAAACAGGAGTCGATTTGGAAGAGGTATGGGATCCAGTATTAGAATCGGAATTTAAAAGAGCTTTGGAGGACTTACGGTCAAATAAGGCAGAAGGGATAGATGACATTCCATCAGAATTTCTAAAATCATTAGGGGAAGTGGCAACAAGACGACTATTCACATTGGTGTGTAGAATATATGAGTCTGGCGACATACCATCTGACTTTCGGAAAAGCATCATCCACACAATTCCGAAGACGGCAAGAGCTGACAAGTGCGAAAATTATCGCACAATCAGCTTAACAGCTCATGCATCGAAGCTGCTTACAAGAATAATAAACAGAAGAATGGCAAAGAAAACTGAGAATGCTCTAGGTGACGATCAGTTTGGCTTTAGGAAAAGTAAAGGGACGAGAGAGGCAATTCTGACGTTACGGCTAATAATGGAAGCAAGGCTCAAGAAAAATCAAGACACGTTCATAGGATTTGTCGACCTGGAAAAAGCGTTCGACAATATAAATTGGTGCAAGCTGTTCGAGATTCTGAAAAAAGTAGGGGTAAGCTATAGGGAGAGATGGGTCATACACAATATGTACAATAACCAAGAGGGAATAATAAGAGTGGACGATCAAGAACGAAGTGCTCTTATTAAGAAGGGTGTAAGACAAGGCTGTAGCCTTTCGCCCCTACTCTTCAATTATGATTAAATGATCTGCTGAACGATGATGAGTACACAGTATGGTTTGAGAGTAAATCGGAGAAAGACGAAGGTAATGAGAAGTAGCAGAAATGAGAACAGCGAGAAACTTAACATCAGGATTGATGGTCACTAAATCAATGAAGTTAACGAATTCTGCTACCTAGGCAGTAAAATAACCAATGACGGACGGAGCAAGGAGGACATCAAAAGCAAACTCGCTACGGCAAAAAAAGGCATTTCGTGCCAAGAGAAGTCTACTAATATCAAATACCGGCCTTAATTCGAGGAAGAAATTTCTGAGGATGTACGTCTGGAATACAGCATTGTATGGTAGTGAAACATGGACTGTGTGAAAACCGGAACAGAAGAGAATCGAAGCATTTGAGATGTGGTGCTATAGACGAATGTTGAAAATTAGGTGGACTGATAAGGTAAGGAATGAGGAGATTCTACGCAGAATCGGAGAGGAAAGGAATATGTGGAAAACACTGATAAGGAGAAGGGACAGGATGATAGGAGATCTGCTAAGACATGAGGGAATGACTTCCATGATACTAGAGGGACCTGTAGAGGGCAAAAACTGTAGAGGAAGACAGAGATTGGAATACGTCAAGCAAATAATTGAGGACGTAGGTTATAAGTGCGTTAGCACATGAAAGGAATTCGTGGCGGGCCGCATCACACCAGTCAGTAGACTGACGAGAGAAAAAAAAAACCGTCTGAAAGGAGTAGGACTTGACAAATTACGCGACAGAAGGGAAAATAGGAGTCAATATGGAAAATACAGGGCTTACAGCATTAAAGTCAGAGTTCAAGAGAGCTTTAGAACATTTGTCGTTGCATATGGTAGAACGGTCAGATAACATACTTACAGAATTTCTAAATTCATTGAAGGAAATAGCAACAAAATGGCTATTCAAACAGGTGTGTAGAATCTATGATGGAGACACACGTGTCACTTCCGGAACAATGTCATCCACAATCCCGAAGACAGTAAGGGCAGATAAGTGCGAGAACTATCACACTATCAGCTTAACAGCTCCTGCATCCAAATTGCAGAAAACAGTAATATACAGAAGGATGGAGAGCACAGTTTATGATCTGACAGATAACAAGCCGTTTAGCTTTCGGAAAGGTAAAGCCACCAGAGATGCAGTTCTGTGGTTGCGATTGATAGTGGATGCAAGACCTATGAAAAATATTAACGCACGTTCATATGATTTGTTGACTTAGAAAACGTGGTCCACAATTTAATACGAGATTCTGAGAAGAACAGGAGTAAGCTATAGGGAAAGGCGAATGAACTAAATTAGACACAAGAATCAAGAGGGAGCAATAAGAAAATAAAAGTAGGTTCATGGGTGGGCTTAAATTCATGATCAAAAGATTCGCTGCTGCTACTTCTATCCTCAGTGAAACTGAAAAAGAATTATTAGAGTTGTTGGAGAGAAAGAATAGTTTAATGAAAACAGGTTATGAATTGAGAGTAAATCGGACAACAGCGAAAGCATAGAGGAGTAGCAGAAATGAGATAAGCGATAAATATTTACATCAAAATAGATTATTACGAAATACGAGGCTTATTTTTTAAGTAAGGGCCGTTTTTATTTTTTTAAAAAGATAAATATACTTTTGTAAAAAACTTTTATTTTCTGATTCTACACACTTTTACCAATTTTTCTGTGTAGTTGCCTTGTCTATTTAAGCACTTGTCACACCGTACAACTAAGTTTTTAATTCCCTCTTCAAAGAATTCGGCCGCCTGCTCCGACAGCCAAGAGTTCACGGCCGCTTTCACTTCATCGTCGTCATTGAAGCGCTCCCCGCCAAGATGGTGTTTCAGGTACCGAAAAGGTGAAAATTGCTAGGAGGAAGGTCGGGGCTGTATGGTGCATTGTCCAAAATTTCCCAGCGAAAAGAATCAATCAAATCCCGAGTCTTTTGTGAGATGTGAGGCCTAGCGTTCTCGTGCGGTTGCAAAACTCCTTTTGTCAGTATGCCGCGCCTTTTGTATTGAATTGCTCTGCGGAGCTTCTTTAGAGTTGCACAGTAGGCATCTGAGTTGATTGTCGTTCCTCGTGGCATAAAGTCCACTAGCAAAACACCGCGCCGGTCCCAGAAAACAGTTGCCATAATCTTGCGCTTTGACAGCGTCTATTTGGCTTTGATCTTGACGGGTGAGGTTGTGTGTGCCATTCCATTGATTGTCGCTTGCTTTCGGGAGTGACATTGGATACCCATGTTTCATCTCCAGTGACAATTTGACTCAACATGTCATCCCCTTCTTCCTCGTAACGAATCCAAAAGACCAATGATGTGGCAAATCTCTTCCCTTTCTGGTCCTCTGTGAGGAGTCTGGGTATCCACCGAGAACACAGTTTCTTAAAGTTTAGGTTTTCAGACACAATTCTGTACAAAACCGGTCTTGAAACTTGTGGAAATTCCAAAGAAAGAGTAGAAATTGTGAATCTTCTGTAGTAACGAATCTTTGTTTCGACTGCAGCCACCAAATCATCAGTGATCACAGAGGGCCGGCCTCAGCTTTCTTCGTTATGGACGTTTTTACGACCATTTTTAAACTCTCTAACCCAGTGACGCACTTTACCTTCACTCATTGCATTCAAGCCATAAACTTCTGTTAACTGACGATGAATTTCTGCAGTTGATAGGCTTCTAGCGGTCAAAAAACGTATCACTGACCGTATCTCACAAGCGACGGGCGATTCAATAATCGTAAACATTATAAAGTAGCACAGCGCTTCGTACACGTCAGCTACAGAGCTGCAACTTGCATCAGTGTGAACGCGAAGGATGGCGGCAAGTGGCGCGGTGGCTTGTTGCGGCGTCCGCGCGAACTACGCGACTATACGCGCGAACGGCCCTTACTTAAAAAGAAACCCTCGCAGACGAAGTGAAGAAATTTTTCTACCTTGAAACAAAATAAGGCACGACATAAAAAGGAAGGAGAACAAAAAAAGCAAACAACCCCAGGCAAAGAGAGCATTCCTGGCAAAAACATAAGGCGTAATTTGAGAAAGAAATTTCTGAGAATGTACGTTCGGAGCACAACATTGAACGGTAGTGAATCAAGGGTTGCGACAAAACCTGAAAAAGAAAGAATCGAAACATTTGAGATGTCGTGTTATAAAAGAATTTTGAATCGATTTGATGAGAAATGAAGAGTTCCTCCGCAGCATCGGCTAAAAGAGGACCATGTGGAAAACGCATATGGAACAGGACGACAGGGTAGGTGTTAAGAAATAAGTACTAGAGGTAGCTGCAGAGAGGAAAGACTTTAGGAGACAACGTTTTGAATACATTCAACACAGAATTGAGGATGTAGTGTGCAATTGCTACTTTTTGTTGAATTGGCTGGTAATAGAGCGGAGTCAATGGCGGGTCGTATCAAACTAGTCAGGAGACTGCTCAAAGACCAGTATATTTATGCCATCTGCTGCTTCTAATGTTGTATACTTGTGTGGCATCCAGTAATCAACCTGTACTTTGGTTTTATTCACAATAGATTCGACGTCGTGGTTGTTAAAATTGGTGTTGAAATGTAGGCTCAACTACTTTTCACACTGCAAAAGCACATAAATTTTAATGCTTTCCCACTGTTAAATGTTTATGTTTGACACTGCGTCAATCGTTGTGGGCGATCTCAAGATATTACTCTTGACGAATCAAGTTTCAAAGGTCGCTATTAATTCTTTTCCTTACCATCACCAGTTCTGACAGATCGACACTTATAACATTATGCTACAAGATCCGATGATGATAGAATAAGTCTGTCAATACCGGTAACAGTGATGAAAAGAATTTCTAGCGATCTTGGCCACATTGATTCTTCAACAGTAATAAAAATAATCAGTCTAAGACTACAGTGCCGTTTTCGTAGCGCTACATTAAAAAATTATTTCCATTCTCTCTCTCTCACTTTTTTTTCAAAGTTCTCTGTACAATTCCCAGATAGCTATTTTCGAACTAATGAGAATTGATCGAATCGTACATATGAACTCGTGTAGTATTATTTCATATAGACTGTCCGACGATAGGCAGTACGGCGCTAAGGGCGATACAGAGCAGCATCTATGATCGAAAATGGTACAGATTTATGCATAGCACTCCAGCAACTAGAAACGTAAAAGCTTTCCCTTATACCGACCCACATTTCGCGTCAGTTTTACGTCCTGTCGTTGATATTCTTTTGTGCTTCAGAATAGCTAGCCCGCCATTCTTTTAACATCCGCAATAACCTTTTCAGTCTCTAGAGGGATCCCGCATTTTACCGGTCGCTAAAAGCATTTACTTCTCTCGTCTACCTGGATCAAAGCTTGATCTATGAATCCGCAATTAAATTTCTTCCAACTGCATTCGCGTACAGAATTGAATGTCGCGTACAGCAGGACCATCGTCCAACAGATGTGCCCCATTCACTACGCAGAATATTGCGAGCAGGTATGTGGAAGAGGTGGTAGGGCGTGTGCTAAAATTAACATGTGAAGAAATTTGCTCTCGAGCTTACTGGATAAAACATAGGGGCGGAATACATTGTTCAACAAAAAAACTCACCCGCTCGACCAGACGAAAGCGTGACTCAGTTTGCATGGCGTCACAAAGTAATGGTGAGGAATGCACTGACCCCATTAAGTTTTCAGCTTTTGTACATGAATACATAACTACCTCGTTAAAATTATGCTGCCTGAAAAAAGAAGTGAAGCGCCCAGAAGAAATGGATGGACGTCAGTGTAACTTCCTACAGACACAGGCACACACGCGCACACACACAGGCACACACACACAGACAGACACACGCACGCACTCGCGCACGCGCACGCGCGCACGCACGGCACGCACGGCACGCATGGCACGCACGCACACACACGCACACACACGCACACACACGCACACACCGCACACACCGCACACACACGCACACACGCACGCACACACGCACGCACACACGCACACACGCACACATGCACACACGCACGCACGCACACACCATCAGCGGGCAGCGGGTATGTAAAAGATTAGAGCTAAAATTCTCTGTGAAAGCCACCAGACTGCATTACTGTTTTTCGCCTTTTGTCGTTTTTACCAGACCTGGTAGTGTGCGTAAACGACGACACAATGGTGCGAGCGGCCTTACTTCATGCACACTTGTTGACTTGAGAAACTCTGTGCTCGTGAAATGTTGAGGGTGTCCGGATACTTTTGATCACATAGTTTGTGTAAGTAATAGCCGTGGACCCATATTGAATGATTGCAGTGAAGGACACGGAGATGTCGCTTACTCTTGTGATGTAGCGTTGCCAGCACCTAAGAGAATTTGAAAGAGGCCTCCATTTAGTCAGCTGGTCGAATCGTCAAACATCCACATTTCATTCGGATTTAACAGTTGCCCGATGTGGGAAAGTAAAGGTGGGCCTGCTCGACCACGTCTGGTCGGCACAAGGGAGGATCGCTGCATTGTACTATGAGTTAGTTAGTTACATGTTCCATAGGTCATTTGAACCTTTCTTTTATCGAAATGACGTCGAACGACTCACTTTACAGAACATGTATAACTGATTAGTATTAGCAGTAATGAACAAATTATCATTTTATTCTTACTCATACAACAGCACTTAAAAATATATTTAAAAAGAAGATTTTCTTCCTTGGAAAAGAGAAGTGGCTTCCCGATTTTAAGTAGAAATTCGTCAATGGAATGGAAGGAACTGTCCAGTAGAAATGTCTTCAAATTAGGTTTAACCGTTGCTTCGTTACGTGCCAGACATGGGATGTATTGCGGCAAATGATCAAAACTTTTTGTTGCTGCAATCTTAACTGCTTTCTGAGCCATTCACAGCTTAAACAATGAATAATGAGGGTCGTTTTTCCATCTACCGTTGTAGATACGGTACATCACTGTTCTTTTAAATTTGTGATGGGTTGCTTATAACTGATTTCGTTAGCGAATATACGTGACTTGACGGTGCAGTTAAAATACCTAGCTCCTTGAAGAGGTGCCTAAATTGAGCACAACATATTATTCATACTTCTCGCTTTTGTGCAATCAATACTTTCTTTGTAAGTGATGAAGTGCCACACAAAATTTTTCCGTACGACGTTACAGAGTTGACATACGCAAAATATTTCGGACATAGATACACTTGTTTCCATGATTAGTAATTATACGGAGAACAAAACTAACTGAAATTAGTTGAGGATCTCATTAGAATGCTTCTTCTGGTACAAGTATTCAACAATATGCATGATACGCCCGCTAAACACGCTGGTCAAAACAGGTAACTAGGATTGTGGAAAGGGCCAAATAAGGTTGGGGTCAGTTCCACCTTCTAATTGTAATTTATTGTAATTTAATAACACATTTACAACCAAAGCGGCACATAGCTGAACCTTTACCAAATGCAACGCTTTCACGGCCAAAATCCTCCAAACAAGAAATCTAAAAAATTCAATAAGATAAAAATCCAATTAAAATACCAATAAAATTGTGGTGTCACCGCCAGACACCACACTTGCTAGGTGGTAGCCTTTAAATCGGCCGCGGTCCGGTAGTATACGTCGGACCCGCGTGTCGCCACTATCAATGATTGCAGACCGAGCGCCGCCACACGGCAGGTCTAGAGAGACTTCCTAGCACTCGCTCCAGCTGTACAGGCGACTTTGCTAGCGATGGTTCACTGACTTCTACGCTCTCATTTGCCGAGACGATAGTTAGCATTGCCTTCACTACGTTATTTGCTACGACCTAGCAATGCGCCATTATCAGTACTATTGATATTGTAAACCATGTATCGTCAAGAGCGACGTTCGTCATTAATGGATTAAAGTTAAGTATTCCACCAGCTACGTCCGTTTTTCTCAATTCTAATTCCGTTGTCATGTTCCAGACCTCACGCCAGTCCGCGTGAGCTTAGACGCGTGCATTTCGGCCTCCTTTAGTAACCCTGTGTTGGCTCTCCTGCCAACCACAACAAAAAATATTTTAAAAGAGACGTCTATGACAGCTAGGTGGAAAACCTCAAACCAAAGTAGATAGAATAAACATATGCAAAGTGCAATACAAATGGCTGAAGGCCACAATTAAGTGTGAAAACTTTAAAATATATTACCACAATCTTTTAAAGGCAGAAGGCCGCAATGTTTAAGCTTGAAAGATAAATTTAAGAATTAATTTTGCAAACTTTTTAAGAAAATAAGGAAAATAACCATAAGCATTAAACTTTAAGCAGCTGAAAGCAATTAAACACCGGTGGCACTCAGAAGCCTCCAGGGAGGTCGGTCTGCCCTCGTTCACTTAGGTGAGACAGGTGGTGAGCCCAACTACACTTAATCAGTAGGAACCCAACCAGGGGGCAGCCACAGACCGACCGTCACAACGACTAGCTTCAGTAGACGAGAACCCAAACAGAAAAGGTTACAAACGTGATGATCTACAATGGAGTAGGTATTAGCTGTCAAAATTACACACCATGTTGGACAGCGACATGTGAGGAAAGGACGTTGCCTGAAATTACGTTAGTGGTCACGGCAGGTAACCGGAACACTAACGGCCACTAGGCAGAAAATTCTCCTGGAACACTTGAATTTGAAACACCGTAATATAGTTAACTTCATCCGAAAGAACACTGCCTGAATTTATGTCAGTGCCCAGGGCAGGTAACCATAACACTAACGGCCACATGGCAGAAAATTCCCCTGGTGCACTCGAATTATAATCAAGCAAATTAGTTAATTGCACCACATGGCGGCTAAATTTCAGCAGTAGAAACACTCGGTGTTTCTCACAGGAAAACCTCCCCGACAACAAACCACCGAAATGGACCACCACTACATGAATGGACGTGACTTGGGTGGTTGAAACCACTACACTTTGACGTCCTGGGTCAGTGAACCATTAAGCTCGTAGCGATCGGACAGCTCCATACATGCTCTGGTGCTGCGCAGGGGCTGCCAGCAGACCCAGCCGACAGCACCGCGCGGAGATAACTTCCCTCATCCGCAACAACCGAACGACTCCTCAGAGTGCCGACAACATCTAACAGTCGTCAGGAAACAACCCCAACTACACCCACAACCTGACAAACACGTGTGCGAAGACCTGAACGATACCCAACAGTAACTAAGCACGCACGAAGACAAATAGGGAGTCGATACACACACACACAGCCGACTCATGAACGATCGGCGAGCCAAAACGCGTCGTCCAATAGGACGACCGACCGACGATCCACCAAGACTGTCGCCTGGCTTGAGTGATGCCTGGCGGTGGTGGTCGGCCGAGCCATGTAGACGCAGACCTCACTGCTGCTCCAGCCCGACTGCACTAATGCCGCATTGCAATATCCGCCTGGTAGGTCCGGACTGCGCTCCAGACACGTTCCAACTGACTCGCAGCCCGAACTCGCAACCCGAACTCGCGGCGCCAGACAACGACCGGGAAGTAACAGCATTTGAGCAAAGATGCTACGAAAGGGGACGTATCGATACGTGTTGCTAACACCGCTCAAGGTCTGGCAAAGCAGCAACTAAGTGACAGTAGTAATTAAAATACCGTAGTGAGGTGGAAGTACTTTAAAAAGAGGGTGTAAAATACATGACGGCGGGAACACGAGCCACACACGGCTCGATGCACACCCAAAAATTTGGAGCCTTCTATTCTACTTACTGACTCCTATTCATGTGTTACATCAATTGTTGGTATGGCCATATTTGTTGTACAGAACTGAATGTAATGTGTTTTCCTCCAAATTTAGGGAGAGTCTATTTCCAGAGGACCACTTAATAAAGCTGTGGAATACATAATATACTAACTCTTCTGTTGCTTTCTCTCTAATTGAATTTATTTTAACGCTGGTATTCTCTGTAGAAAGTACGAATTTCACCTGTGGAATGTTAAGTGTAAGGTCATTCAAATATATACTGTGTGATCAAAAGTGTCCGGACACCAGACTGAAAATGACTTGCATGTTCGTGGCGCCCTCTATCGGTAATGCTGGAATTCAATATGGTTATGGGCCACCCTTAGCCTTGATGACAGCTTCCATTCTTGCAGGCATAAGTTTCATCAGGTGCTGGAAGGTTTCTTGGTGAATGGCAGCCCATTCTTCACGGAGTGCTGCACTGAGGAGAAGTATCGATGTTGGTCGGTGAGACCTGGCACGAAGTTGGTGTTCCAAAACATCCCAAACGTGTTCTATAGGATTCAGGTCAGGACTCAGTGTAGGCCAGTCAATTACAGGGATGTTACTGTCATGTAACCACTCCGCCACACGCCGTGCAGTGTGAGCGGGTGCTCGATCGTGTGATAGTGCCAAACAAAACAACAAGGGGTGCAAGCCCCCTCCATGAAAAACACGACCGCACTATAACACCACCGCCTCCGAA
Source organism: Schistocerca gregaria (assembly GCF_023897955.1). Taxonomy (NCBI): domain Eukaryota; kingdom Metazoa; phylum Arthropoda; class Insecta; order Orthoptera; family Acrididae; genus Schistocerca; species Schistocerca gregaria. Next base: position 127,454,950 of record NC_064921.1, on the reverse strand, counting down.
TTTCGCTGTTGGCACTACATTCACCGGGCATTCGTCATACCCACACCCTGCCATCAGATCGCTACATTATGTAAAGTGACTCATCACTCCACATAATGTTTTTCCACTGTTCAATCGTCCAAAGTTTAAGCTGCTTACACCAAGCAAGGCGTCGTTTAGCATTTACCAGCGTGATGTGTGGCTTAGGATGAGCCGCTCGACCATGAAATCTAAGTTTTCTCACCTCCATCCTAACTGTCGTAGTACTTGCAGTGGATCCTAATGCAGTTTGGATGTCTGCCTATTACACATTACGACTCTTTTCAACTTCCAGCGGTCTTTGTCAGTCAACAGACTAGGTCAGCCAGTGCGCTTTTGTGCTGTACGTGTCTCTTCAGGTCTCCACTTCACAATCAGATCGGAAACAGTGGATCTAGAGATTTTTAGGAGTGTGGAAATCTCACATACAGACGTATGACACAAGTGATACCCAATCACGTTCGAAATCAGTGAGTTTCACAGATCGCCCCACTCTGCTTTCTCACGATGTCTAATGACTACTGATGTCGCTGATATGGAGTACCTGGCAGTCGGTGCCAGCACAATGCACCTAATATGAAAAGCATATGTTTTTGAGGGTGTCCGGATACTTTTGATCACATAGTGTATGCAAGGAATAGGAGTGGACCGAGAATTGAACCGTGTGGAACTCCCTTTGTATTTTTTTTTTCTTCCAGTCACTAAAATTTTGTGTCTATCCTATATTGTCTGAATTATTCACATCGGTGCATTTCACGTGAGAACAGGTAATGGGCTCCCTGCAATATTGTCTCATGCCATACCATTGACTGGAGAGTAGGAATAGTCAGGTACAGAACTACTATCACCACAAAAGGCTGTCTGTGGAGTGGTGCTGTGACAGTGAAAATGGACTGCAGTTGAGTGGTGTCATATTGTGTTCAGCGCTGAATCGCATTTCTGTACAACCCAGGATAACCATCGGCGGCGAGTATGGCAGTGAGCTGAAGAAAAGAACGGTTTTTCCAATATTTTGGACAAGCACAGTGGTTTTACTTGCGGTGTCATGGTGTGGGGAGCCATCGGGTATAACTTCAAGTCACAACTAGTTGTGACCGAGGGAACTCTGACGACACAACGGTGCAAACGACCTTATTTGATGCACACTCGCTTGTTGACTTGTGAAACTGTGCATGTGAAATGTTGGAATATGAAAGCAAGCGTACTCGTCCTCAAGGTTCTGGTCGACCACGTCTGATGATCACAAGGGAGCATTCCTGTATTGTGCAGCAATCACATTGTAACCACTTTACACCTGCATCTGACATCCTAGAAATGCTATGGACTCACTGCAACATTCTTTGTCATCTTGCAGCATTTGCCAGAGGCTAACAGGAGACAGACTATGAATCTACCGTCAACATCAAAACACAAGCGGCAGAGTTTGAGTGGTACCTTGACCAGGTAGAATGGACTGCAGATGAAAGGTGTCGCCTGGTGTTCTGCGATGAAGCACGGTCATACACTACCCCAGATGATCATCGTCGGCGTGTATGGCGGCGACTTTGGGGGAGTTCCCATTTAGAGAGACACAACGGTGTTAGACTTGGCGTCATGAAGAGGAGAGCCATTGGCTATGACTTAGTCACAGCTGCTAGTTACTGAGGGACCTCTGGGGACACAATGATCTGCTAAGGATATCCTGCGTCCTCGTGTGTTACATCTAATGTGACAGTATCATAGCCCCATTTTTCAACTGGACAATGCTCGTCCACACCTGTCACACATATCTATGAAACTATCTGCGTCATGTTCAGATACTTCTGTGGTTAGCGACATCAGTGGGTCAGTCCACGATGGAACACGTGTAGGACAAGCTCGGACTTTCACTCTGTCGTAGCACCAATATCCCAGATATCAAGGACCAGTTACAACTATTGTGGGCCGACTTGCCTCAGAAGAGAATACAATGGCTTCACCACATCCTTCCCAATGGAAACAATGCATGCACCCAGGCTGCAGTGTGGTACTGATAGGTGGGTTCGTATTACCAAGTTCTTTATAAGCTTCACACTATTTTATGATCGCAGAAGTAACATCACATACCCTCTCAACTCGTGAAGTTCCGTTTCGTTTCCTGTTATCCTTCTTGGTGCTTTACTATTTCTGTCAGGCAGCGTACTTAATTTTTTCGCCCAGCATTTCCTCAATTTTCATATTATTTATTTTTATATTGTTAATATTTGCAGACATTCTTCCACATTTGCTTGTTAAATTCTGTTCAACTTGTAGAGAGCAATAACTATTATTCACGTATAGCCAGTGAATTGTTATTTCATCTACTATTTGCAGTCTTTGTTGGAGAGCGTACAATGCAATGTCCAGACGTGTATGCGTGTATGAAGGAACACACACTGTCATACTCTACAGCTGTACAAAATGGAAAAAAAGTACTCGAAATTCCGAATACGACTGGACTTCAGGTGCAAAATTTCACATGATTTCCCGCTGTACGCGACAGGTTGCCTCAACCACTTTGGCTATCCAGGCAAACCGCCACGACCGATCCAAACCTCCATACGTCACGTCAGCGGATAGTCGAAGTGGTTAACTTGATCGCTCGCATAAAGCACTAAAGTCGGGTACAAGTCACGAATTAATTGTGCAGCGGCAGTTCAACTGTATTCGCCATTCCGAATACATTTCTTCCATTTCATGTTGCTGTAGATCGTAGCAGTAGTCTGTTCATGCATGCATGTCTGAAGGAAACTGAATAGTACACACACTGTAGAACAATATTACATGCCTGCACTGATCGCAACACTGACAATATAACATCTCTCTGTCCAGGAATCACAGCAATTGTGTGAGTGTGGGACGCTGACATTGTCGTGGAAGAAATTAGTACACACTTTTAGAGACTTCCAGTTCGATCAAGATTTGTCATTACAACAGTGCATATGGATTACATGAAATGATTACATTTACAGATCAATAGCACAATCAGTTCAGAGACGTAACAGGTATTGACCCACGCTGAAACACCAATTTTAACATGTGATGTAGTCTCCAGGGTCGGCAATACAGGTGCTGACTCTGAGTTCTATTCGACCAAACATATGTACATATCTACATACATACTCCGCTAGCTACCAAGCCACATATCTACATACACACTCCGCTAGCCACCAAGCGGTGTGAGGCAGAAGGCACAATTCGCGCCAAAGTCTTATCCCCCCCCCTTCTGTGCCGCTCGCATATAGCACGAGGGAGAACCGATTGTCTGAACGCCTCAGTACGAGCCCTATTTTCCTTTATCTTTGAATCGTCATCTTTACGCTATTTGAAAGTTGGTGGTAGTATTATATGCTCTACATCCTCGGCGAAGATCTGATTTCGGAATTTAGTGAGCAGCTCCTTCCGTTTAGCGCGTTGTCTATCTGCAGGTGTGTCCCACTTCAAACTTTCTATGAGATTTGTAGCGCTCTGCAATAGCTAAATGTAGCAATCACGTATCTTGCCGCTCTTCTTTGGACCTTCCCAATCTCTTGAATCAGACCCAACTGGTAAGGGTCCCATACAGACGAATAACAGACTGTACGGACTTGGTTAAAGGACTGCTTCGCTTCAGAATTCTACCAATAAACCGCAACCTACAGTTCGCCTTGCCCGTTGCTTGTGTAATCTGATTATTCCATTTGAGATACTTGACAGAATTTATTTTCTACTCGTACATTAATGGGGATTTTCACCTTGTTGTACAAAATAGGTTACCCTTACTAATATTGAGAGATAACTGCCAGCCATTACACCACGCATTTATTTTCTGCAGATCCTCATTGATTTGTTCACACCTTTTGTGTGATACTGCTTTCCTGTATACTACAGCATCAGCGGCAAACATAGGGCGAATATTGTCCTTGGATGCACCTGTTCACCTAATTCTGTAAGAACTGTTGGCTGAAGAGTCACGTGAGTCACTTCTCGTCCCATCATACCTCACACGTGCTCGCCTGGTGGCAAGTCTGGGGATCGTGATGGCGAGGCAAGTTGCTGCAAGTCTCGCAAGGAACATTGACTTTCATGGTCAACGTGTCTTGGACGAATGCACACTACGAGACAGCGCTCACCAGGTCTACGTCGTACGCGGAAACGACCATCACTTAAGTGCAGGCAGGATCTGCTTTCATCGCTGAAGACCATGGCGCGCCATTTCATTTTCCAAGTGACTGTCTGACGGCAGCATTCGAGCTTTGCACGTCGATGTGGTGACATGAGTGGAAGACATGCTAGAGGTGTGCGTGCCCGTAGTCCATTGTTAAGAACCGAGTCGCAACAGTTTGTGGCCGACCGTTGTGGCCGAGCGGTTCTAGGCGCTTCAGTCTGGAACCGTCCGACAGCTACGGTCGCAGGTTCGAATCCTGCCTCGGGCATGGATGTGTGTGATGTCCTTAGGTTAGTTAGGTTTACGTAGTTCTCAGTTCTAGGGGACTGGTGACCTCAGATGTTAAGTCCCACAGTGATCAGAGCCATTTGAACAATTTTGAGCAACAGTATGTGTTGACACGTCTGGACTCACAAGCCCTCTTATCAGCACAGTGGTTGCTGAACGGTCTGCCACTGCTCCACTTACAATACGACGATCTTGGCGGCATCTTTGGTGCGTGGACGTCCAAAACTCCATCTGCGAATTTGCTCACGTGACCACTGATACCAGCATCGTTGCGTAAATGACGCAGCGAGTTCGACTAGTGAGTGAGTTCTCCAAAAGGACCATCCCGGCACTGGGAAGGCCACAATTTGACTGCTTTGACCTTTCCGGTAGGAAGAACGAGTGTATCTGTGATATGGTTGCCTGCTAGCTTCGCACGTTTGCACCACACTGAGGACTCTGGCTGTGAGCATTCCCTATTAAAGCCGGCCAGAGTGGCCGAGCGGTTCTAGGCGCTACAGTGTGGAACCGCGCGACCGCTACGGTCGCAGGTTCGAATCCTGCCTCGGGCATGGATGTGTTAATGTCCTTAGGTTAGTTAGGTTTAAGTAGTTCTAAGTTCTAGTGGACTGATGACCTCAGAAGTGCCATAGTGCTCAGAGCCATTTGAACCATTCCCTATTACAGGGTAAACAAAAATGGTGCTCTGGTAGCTACGCCACTGCGCTGTCTGTTGGCGGACGACGTTTGAACCATTGTCAGTACGTCTACTATTCTCCAGGTGGCATGTGCCTTATCGGCTCAAAATCGCCATCGTCTCTCCAGGTATACCAACTTCTTTTCCGGCAGCGAATGTAGCTTTTGGTCAGTCCTGAAGGCGAATACGATTGGACTTCAGCTGCAAAATTTAATGATGGCTGACTCTGAGCACTATGGCACTCAACATCTGAGGTCATCAGTCCCCTACAACTTAGAACTACTTAAATCTAACTAACCTAAGGACATCACACACATCCATGCCCGAGGCAGGATTCGAACCTGCGACCGTAGCAGCACCGTGGTTCCGGACTGAAGCACCTACAACCGCTCAGCCACAGTGGCCCTCAATTTTGTGAAGTTTTTTCGCTTAATTTGAGTAAGTGGTCGTATTAACCTCTTCGACTATTCGTGGACGTGGACACTCAGGAGGTTTGGGTAGGTCCTAGAGGCTCGATTGGATAGCCAAAGTGGTTAGGGCTACAGCTCGCGTAAAGCGTGAATTCATGACTAAATTGTGCGGCTGAAATCCAATTGTTTTCGCGGTTTCGAATAGATTTCTTCTATTTCGTGTAGCTGTAGAGAATAACATCGTCTTTTCCTTCAGACATGCATACGTGTCCGTAGATTGCACCAGGTGTACCAAAAGTTTTTTCCTGCAGTTTATGTAGCTTTTCGTCGGTCCTGGAGGCTTGCTCGGATAGCTGTAGTAATCAAGGAGATCGCTCAAGTAAAGCAGGAAATCTGGTTCCAGTCCCAGTCACGGGCAATTCTTTTTTTTTTTCTGGAATATATTGTGCAGCTGAAGTCAAATCGCATTTGGAATTCCGAATACTAGGTGTACCGGTATGAAATGAGCGTTGAGATACAAATGTGTCGATAGGGAACATTTGTTGTGAACGAGCCGTAATTTCTTTTGTTTTGTTGGTATGACATCTGTCAAAGATATTTAGTATACATCAAGTCATGCATCAAACAACATCATATGTTTTCATCGTGTTAACAGTGTCGACTTTTGTACCAGAAAGTGATGATTTACGGAAAGCATTAATTTTTTGCTTTCATTTGAAAGTGCTGTAGAGTCGCATCGAATGCTTGTCGAGGCATATGGTGATCATCTTCTATCAGAAGCAACATGCAAAAGATCGTTTCAACGGTTCAGAAATAATGATTTTGATGTAAGAAATGAAGAACGTGGAAGACCACCAAAAAAGATCGAAGACGCCGAATTGCAAGCAATATTGGATGAAGATGATACTTTGAGTCAGAAGCAAATGGCAGCAATGCTAAATGTTGCACAACAAACAATTTCTGACCGTTTGAAAGCTATGGGAAAGATCCAAAAGTGTGGAAAATGGGTGCCACATGAATTGAATGAAAGACAGATGGAAAACAGAAAAACCATTTGTCAAATTTTGCTTCAAAGACATCAGAGAAAGTCAATTTTGCATCGAACTGTTAGTGGCGATGAAAAAAGGATTTATTTTAAGAATCCTAAACTAGAAAGATCGTGGGTTAATCCTGGACAACCATCAACATCGACTGATCAGATCTATTCGGCAAGAAGGCAATGCTCTGTGTTTGGTGGGATCAGAAAGGTGTGGTGTATCATGAGCTTCTAAAACCCGGTGAAACTGTGAATATAATCGCTACAGACTACAAATGATCAATTTGAACTATGCATTGATCGAAAAAAGACCAGAATGGGCCAGAAGACATGGCAAAGTAATTTTTTTGCACGCAATGCACCTGCACACAAAGCAAAACTGGTTCAGCATACAATCAAAACACTTGGCTGGGAGCTGCTGCCACACCCACCGTCTTCACCAGACTTGGCCCCTTGCGACTACCATTTGTTTTCATCAATGGGACACGCATTGGCTGGGGAACACTTCGATTCCTACGAAGAAGTCGGAAATTGGATGTCTGAGTGGTTTGCTTCAAAAGACGAACATTTCTATTGGCGTAGTGTCCACAAATTGCCAGAAAGGTGGTCAAAATGTATAGAAAGCAATGATCAGTACTTTGAATAAAATGTTTTTACTTTTCAGTCCAAAATTAGTGTTTCATTTTCACAACAAAAAAAAAACGCTCATATCATACCGGTACACCTCGTACATTTCCTCCATGTTATTTCATCGTTTTTACCAAACATTCTTCACCTAGTTGTATTACGTGTCTTCACTGGTTTACAAAATATAAATAAAAGAAATATTGCGTTCTATGCTCACCGTGTCGTCCCCTGCCCTAATCCACCGGTATTATCAGTTAATGCATCCTGTGTGTAAACGGTAGTAGTTTTGCCTTAGCAGAAAATTTTCCACTCGTGTACTAGCAATTTTCCACGCCTTCTGGAAACTAACGCAGCAATTTGTTGGTCCCGACTTGGGCGCACCGCTCAACTTGCCGAGCAGCGATCGCCGCTGCGGGCTGCCGCCGTCGCGGTTGACTGATTAACTGCGGGTAGCGGTGATTTATGAGCGGCGTCTGCTCCCAGCCGAGACCCCTAAATCATCGCCGTCCATTACGCCTTCGTCTCCTCTCCAGTTCTATGCAAAAACCGAGCACGTCTTGGATATCGCGCCGCTCTAGCTGATCGATACAGCAAGTAGGCGGCGGGCGCATTGCCTGCAGGCTGGCTGGGGAACACACAGACCCTGCGGGTTTCCCTTCGGCGGGCAGTCGGTCCGCTGCCAGCAGCAGTAGCAACAACAACAAGAGAAACGTTACCAACGGACACTATGGTACTTCCCAAACATACGCTGCAGACCACCATTAATAACGGGGGCACCACTTACCTACAGGTGTCGTCTGCTATTATCTGCAGAGGCATCGCAGGTGGCTGATGGAGCAATTCAGACAATGTTGTCGCATTAACAACAGGTTTTGGCGACACAATACAACTTCCTTTTCAGCCGCTTCATTGTTTAGAAGGCAAACAGAGCATTTCCAGAGACACAACGAGTCTAGAAACCACGATAGTTCACGTAGGAAACCTTCCAAAAATTTATTATGAGATTCACTCACCCACACTGCCGCCCCCCCCCCTCCCCTCCACACACACAAACACACACAAATGGTACTCTAAAATTCCCGTTACAAACTTCTAGGACTTGTCGAGGGGACTGAGTAGATAACATTTTGAGTTGGAATCCATGTCTGGAACGTACCTTTTCCGTGCCACAACTATCTGAAAACCTGTTGTTGACGCAACCAGTTTTACAAGTAACTCTTTATGCATGATTCACTTGTTTTACAATTCCACTAATTACCAAAATTTAATCAGTTTTCACAAATACTCTTCCAATTCAGGTGCGCAGCGTCTCCTTGGAGGCCAGTCACGTCTGCTGACGGTGAAGGCACCCCTTTCTCGAAGCCGTTGTATAGTTGCGCCGAAGAGGGTATGGGCTGGAGACGAACGTTTTGGATAACAATCTCGAGAAGGCATGAGTAGCTCGTCCATTACTGATAGCTTTGCAATACAGAAGGCTCGTGACGGCGTATTCTGCAAACAAGTACTCAGTCATCTTGCTGTAGCACTCAGAGCCATGTGACTGAGGCTCGAACCAGGTCAGAGAGATAGCATCGACCGTCAAATGACAGCAACTGATCCGACGTAAGCTCCCCCCGCCATGACTACCCTGTTCCTAGAAAATATATTTCAAACGGCTGTAGCACGGAAGTGGTGCGTTTCCAGACATGGGTTCCAGCTCAAAATACTGTCTATTCAGTCCTGTCTACAATCCTAGAAGTCTGTAAGTGGAATTTTAGAGCACCTATATACACGCAAGCATGCACACACGCAGGCATTCACACAGTTGGACAGATAACCATACGGGTATAGTTTTTAGTTGGGCATTAACATCAATGGTGCTTTGTTTTTGTTAAGATGGTAAGGCGCATGTTGCACAATCTTGTTAGTCTAGTGGCAGTATGCCTGACGAGACGATTTTGTAGCAACAGATTTTGAAGGTAGTAGTGTTGTGTGTTTCTCGTGCCTAAAGGTGTCGGTTGTGCAGACGCCGTTCATGCCAGGATGGTCATCTCAGAACAGTGTGTACAGGGTGATGGGTTGCACTCAACAGATCCCCTGCGGTCGTGGAATCAGATGCTCTCAGTTAGCAATGACGTCCACAGTTCAGTAAGACGCTTGTGAGAAGGTAGAAGGAGGCACCAGTTGTTTTTTTCGTTTTTGTTTTCTTTTACTGCAGCCATTGAGGTCCATGGAGGAGGACCTTTTAATTTTCTCTTTTCTTCTTTTCTTCACCTTCAATACTTAAACATACTGATAAAAAAAATACAGCAATTTGAAAGAGGGCATTATAATATCTGAATTTTAAGAAGGAATTTAAAAGATGACAGGACAGCGTAGAGAGGACAAGATGCCTTCAGCATCCTTAATTTTTATGACCCTGGCGTTAAATTTTAAGTTGTACTTGTTTCGCTGTGTCTTACGTCTTGTTTGTTATATTTAATTACTGTTATAATTATTACAAAACTATTTATCTTACACTGAAGTTCCAAAGAAACTGATATACGCATCTGTATTCAGATGAAGAGATTTGTAAACAGGCATAATATGGCGCAGCGACCGGCAACGCCTACATAAGACAATAAGTATCTGTGGCAGTTGTCAAATAGGTTACCGCAGCTACAATGGTAGATTGTCAAGATGTAACTGAGTTTGAACGTGTTGTTCGGCGCACGAGCGACGGGACACAGGATCTCCGAGGTAGCGACGAAAGGGGGTTTTCCCGTACAACCCTCTCACGAGTATACCGTGAATGTCAGGAATCCAGTAAAACATCAAATCTCCAACATCGCTACGGCCGGATAAAAGACCGTGCAAGAACGGCACCAACAACGACTGAAGAGAATCGCTCATCGTGACTGAAGTGAAACTCTTCCGCAAATTCCTGCAGATTTCAGTGCTGGGCCATCAACAAGTGTCAGCGTGAGAACGATTCAGCGATACGTCATCGATATGGGCTTTCGGAGCCGAAGGCCCACTCTTGTGCCCTTGTTGACTACACGACACAAAGCTGTACGCTTCGCCTGGGCCCAACCGACATTGGACTGTTGAAGACTGGAAACATGTTGCATGGTCGGACTAGTCTCATCTCAAATTGTATCGAGAATATGGACGTGTACTGGTATGGAGACAACTCCTGAATCCATGGACCCTGCATGTAAGCAGGGGACTGTTCAGGCTGGTGGAGGCTCTCTAATGTTGTGGGGTGTGTGCAGTTGGAGTGATATGGCTCCGCTGAAACGTCTAGATACGACTCTGACAAGTGACACCTACTTAAGCACCCTGTCTGATCACTTGCACCCCTTCACGTCCATTGTGCATTCCGACGGACTTGGGAAATTCCAGCAGAACATTACCACACCCCACACGTCCAGAATTGCTACAGAGTGGCTCCAGGATAACTCCTCTGAGCTTAAAGATTTCCACTGCCCACTAACTCCAAGACATGAACAATATTGAGCATATCTTGGATGGCTTGCAAGGTGCTATTCAGAAGAGATTTCCTCCCCTTCGTACTGTTACGAACCTATGGGCAGCCCTGTAGAATTGATGATGTCAGTTCCCTCCATCACTACTTCAGACATTAGTCTAGCCCATACCACTTAGTATTGAGAGCTACATGATGTTAAGCAGGTGTACCTGTTTCTTTGGCTCTTCAGTGTAGAACAGATTCATTTCGTTGATTGCAGTTACCGGTCACTATGAAAATGTACTATTTATATTTCTTTATATGTATCACTCTATTATCCACTTTATTTTATAGTCGCTTACTGTGTCTAACCTGTGTGTGTTGATAGACTGTCTCGATTACCTTTCATGTGTGTACTGAATTCGGTGCAGTCGTCTATCACTGTTGTAGAATTTGTCCTAGTGCTGCATATGTTGTAGTTGGTGACAAGGGCCTCACTTTACGTTCTCTGTCTGACAGACAAAGACGTACACCCATGTGTAAAGAGAAATATTCAATATGTTAACTAAATTTCATATGTGGCAACATAGTAATATGTCGCAAACACAAAATCATAGTGACACCTTTTTTTCATTGGCAGCTTTTTTTAAATTTATTGCAGCGTCTTACTTCCATGCAAATATCAAGGTAACCATGATCATTAACGAAATGACGAGCACATCGTCACGTAGCTGACATATAAAGCAATAAGTAATTTTTTTACCACATATTTTCTGTAAAATCATTTATGACAGATTACAGAGCGTGCGTCTCTCTCCTGTCATCGCCAACATACATAAAGGGGGCAAACACTGTCAGCCTCCCCTTTCAAACAAACGAATGAACTCACCCAGCGCTTTCGACGAAAAGCCACTGCGCATCGTCTACCGTGTCCTGGACGGACTCTACAGTTTCAGCAGCTGCTCAGTGTCGTACAGCGTTAATGCGTGGGATAGGGGCCGTGTCCGGTTAGAAAGTGACCCATGCCACTGCTGGGATTGGCGTAGCTCATCTTCAGGTGCTCCTGTGTATCGGGAAATATTTGTAGACGCGGCGCCCCTTATCACTAACCACCTATTCTTGCTGCCAAGTCTCCACCCACCACTTACCTTATCGTCGCAATTCGTATCTCCATAGCTAGTTGCACGCACCTGTTTGTACGAGTTCGTTGGTTTCTATTGCGAATCATTGATATTCCATAGCATTCTACATTTTTGGATTCTCTGAGATGTAAAATTTTACATTTCCTAAGTTAAAGCAAGTTGCCAATCTTTTCCGACTCAAATCTTATAAAAATCTCAATGTAAGCTTGTGAAGCTTTTTGCAGATCGTACTTCGTTATAGATAAGAGCATCATATGGTATTGTTCTCCCAAATACAGACCTCACTTAACGGCATGTTAAACCGATATACACTCCTGGAAATTGAAATAAGAACACCGTGAATTCAATGTCCCAGGAAGAGGAAACTTTATTGACACATTCCTGGGGTCAGATACATCACATGATCACACTGACAGAACCACAGGCACATAGACACAGGCAACAGAGCATGCACAATGTCGGCACTAGTACAGTGTATATCCACCTTTCGCAGCAATGCAGGCTGCTATTCTCCCATGGAGACGATCGTAGAGATGCTGGATGTAGTCCTGTGGAACGGCTTGCCATGCCATTTCCACCTGGCGCCTCAGTTGGACTAGCGTTCGTGCTGGACGTGCAGACCGCGTGAGACGACGCTTCATCCAGTCCCAAACATGCTCAATGGGGGACAGATCCGGAGATCTTGCTGGCCAGGGTAGTTGACTTACACCTTCTAGAGCACGTTGGGTGGCACGGGATACATGCGAACGTGCATTGTCCTGTTGGAACAGCAAGTTCCCTTGCCGGTCTAGGAATGGTAGAACGATCGGTTCGATGACGGTTTGGATGTACCGTGCACTATTCAGTGTCTCCTCGACGGTCACCAGAGGTGTACGACCAGTGTAGGAGATCGCTCCCCACACCATGATGCCGGGTGTTGGCCCTGTGTGCCTCGGTCGTATGCAGTCCTGATTGTGGCGCTCACCTGCACGGCGACAAACACGCATACGACCATCATTGGCACCAAGGCAGAAGCGACTCTCATCGCTGAAGACGACACGTCTCCATTCGTCCCTCCATTCACGCCTGTCGCGACACCACTGGAGGCGGGCTGCACGATGTTGGGGCGTGAGCGGAAGACGGCCTAACGGTGTGCGGGACCGTAGCCCAGCTTCATGGAGACGGTTGCGAATGGTCCTCGCCGATACCCCAGGAGCAACAGTGTCCCTAATTTGCTAGGAAGTGGCGGTGCGGTCCCGTACGGCACTGCGTAGGATCCGACGGTCTTGGCGTGCATCCGTGCGTCGCTGCGGACCGGTCACAGGTCGACGGGCACGTGCACCTACCGCCGACCACTGGCGATAACATCGATGTACTGTGGAGATCTCACGCCCCACGTGTTGAGCAATTCGGCGGTACGTCCACCCGGCCTCCCGCATGCCCACTATACGCCCTCGCTCAAAGTCCGTCAACTGCACATACGGTTCACGTCCACGCTGTCGCGGCATGATACCAGTGTTAAAGACTGCGATGGAGCTCCGTATGCCACGGCAAACTGGCTGACACTGACGGCGGCGGTGCACAAATGCTGCGCAGCTAGCGCCATTCGACGGCAAACACCGCGGTTCCTGATGTGTCCGCTGTGCCGTGCGTGTGATCATTGCTTGTACAGCCCTCTTGCAGTGTCCGGAGCAAGTAGGGTGGGTCTAACACACCGGTGTCAATGTGTCCTTTTTTCCATTTCCAGGAGTGTATTTTTCCCCACTAATTTTAAGTGGTACGGTAACTAAAAATACGTAGCAATTTATTGTTCTCTTCACAGTAGACTTAAAGGAGTTTCCTGGGCTGTAACAACAGATAAAAATGCCGAGGAAGTGCGTTATATTGCGGTATTGTAAGACAGGTGATTACGTTCAAAGTTGCCTGTTATAACTGCCAGCTTTCAAATACGTGCGTATACGTGTTTGTTACTTGCGACCAGTCTTAGCTGTGGTAACTCCACCTACTAGTCGATCGCTTTTTAGAAGTCCTAGCCCTTCCACAGAAGGTTCGAGTCCTCTTATGGGCATGGGTGAATGTGTTATTCTTACCATTGGTTAGTTTAAGTTATTTTAAGCAGTGTGTAAGTCTAGGGACCGATGACCTAAGCAGTTTGGTCCCTTAGGAATTCACACACATTTAAACATTTTGAGTAACCCCAGCTCAGCTACACCGCCGCGCGGTCTAAGGGGACTTCTCACGCTCTGCGCGGCTCCCTCCGGGAGGTTCGAGTCCTCCCTCGGGCATGGGTATTTGTGTCGTCCTTACGGTAAGTTAGTTTAGGTAGTGTGTAAGCTTAGGGACCGATGACCTAAGCAGTTTGGTCCCTTAGGAATTCACACACCTTTAAACATTTTGAGTAACCCCAGCTCAGCTACACCGCCGTGCGGGGTAGCCGCGTGGTCTAAGGGGCCTTGTCACAGTCTGCGCGGCTGCCTCCGGGAGGTTCGAGTCCTCCCTCGGGCATGGGTATTTGTGTCGTCCTTACGGTAAGTTAGATTAGGTAGTGTGTAAGCTTAGGGACCGATGACCTAAGCAGTTTGGTCCCTTAGGAATTCACACACCTTTAAACATTTTGAGTAACCCTTGCTCAGTTACACCGCCGCGCGGGGTAGCCGTGCGGTCTAAGGGGCCTTGTCACGGTCTGCGCGGCTGCCTTCGGGAGGTTCGAGTCCTCCCTCGGGCATGGGTATTTGTGTCGTCCTTACGGTAAGTTAGATTAGGTAGTGTGTAAGCTTAGGGACCGATGACCTAAGCAGTTTGGTCTCTTAGGAATTCACACACTGTTAAAACTTTTGAATATCCCCAGCTCAACTACACTGCCGCGCGGGGTAGCCGTGCGGTCTAAGGTGCCTTGTCACAGTCTGCGCGGCTGCCTACGGGAGGTTCGAGTCCTCCCTCGGGCATGGGTATTTGTGTCGTCCATACGGTAAGTTAGATTAGGTAGTGTGTAAGCTTAGGGACCGATGACCTAAGCAGTTTGGTCCCTTAGGAACTCACACACCTTTAATCATTTTGAGTAACCCTTGCTCAGCTACACCGCCGCGCCGGGTTGTCGCGTGGTCTAAGGGGCCTTGTCACGTTCTGCGCGGCTGCCTCCGGGAGGTTCGAGTCCTCCCTCGGGCATTGGTATTTGTGTCGTCCTTGCGGAAAGTTAGATTAGGTAGAGTGTAAGCTTAGGGACCGATGACCTAAGCAGTTTGGTCCCTTAGGAATTCACACACCTTTAAACATTTTGAGTAACCCTTGCTCAGTTACACCGCCGCGCGGGGTAGCCGTGCGGTCTAAGGGGCCTTGTCACGGTCTGCGCGGCTGCCTTCGGGAGGTTCGAGTCCTCCCTCGGGCATGGGTATTTGTGTCGTCCTTACGGTAAGTTAGATTAGGTAGTGTGTAAGCTTAGGGACCGATGACCTAAGCAGTTTGGTCCCTTAGGAATTCACACACCTTTAAACATTTTGAGTAACCCTTGCTCAGTTACACCGCCGCGCGGGGTAGCCGTGCGGTCTAAGGGGCCTTCTCACAGTCTGCGCGGCTGCCTTCGGGAGGTTCGAGTCCTCCCTCGGGCATGGGTATTTGTGTCGTCCTTACGGTAAGTTAGTTTAGGTAGTGTGTAAGCTTAGGGACCGATGACCTAAGCAGTTTGGTCCCTAAGGAATTCACACACCTTTAATCATTTTGAGTAACCCTTGCTCAGCTACACCGCCGCGCCGGGTTGTCGCGCGGTCTAAGGGGCCTTGTCACGTTCTGCGCGGCTGCCTCCGGGAGGTTCGAGTCCTCCCTCGGGCATTGGTATTTGTGTCGTCCTTGCGGTAAGTTAGTTTAGGTAGTGTGTAAGCTTAGGGACCGATGACCTAAGCAGTTTGGACCCTTAGGAATTCACACACCTTTAAACATTTTGAGTAACCCTTGCTCAGCTACACCGCCGCTCGGTGTAGCCGCGCGGTCTAAGGGGCCTTGTCACAGTCTGCGCGGCTACCTCCGGGAGGTTCGAGTCCTACCTCGGGCATGGGTATTTGTGTCGTCCTTACGGTAAGTTAGATTAGGTAGTGTGTAAGCTTAGGGACCGATGACCTAAGCAGTTTGGTCCCTTAGGAATTCACACACCTTTAATCATTTTGAGTAACCCTTGCTCAGCTACACCGCCGCGCCGGGTTGTCGCGCGGTCTAAGGGGCCTTGTCACGTTCTGCGCGGCTGCCTCCGGGAGGTTCGAGTCCTCCCTCGGGCATTGGTATTTGTGTCGTCCTTGCGGTAAGTTAGATTAGGTAGAGTGTAAGCTTAGGGACCGATGACCTAAGCAGTTTGGTCCCTTAGGAATTCACACACCTTTAAACATTTTGAGTAACCCTTGCTCAGCTACACCGCCGCTCGGTGTAGCCGCGCGGTCTAAGGGGCCTTGTCACGGTCTGCGCGGCTACCTCCGGGAGGTTCGAGTCCTCCCTCGGGCATGGGTATTTGTGTCGTCCTTACGGTAAGTTAGATTAGGTAGTGTGTAAGCTTAGGGACCCATGATCTCAGCAGTTTCGTCCCATAAGCCCTTACCACAAATTTCCAAAACAAATTTCAGCTACACTAGTTTAACTAAGGACTTTGGGAGCGAGCAACGAGAAGTGGAGCCCACTTACTAGATAGCATGACCTGAGTGTCTAAACACGAACAATAATTCTCTTCTTGTGTCTGTTACGGTGTTGTAAGAGATGTGGCAGCTCTGAAATATATTGACAAGAAGGGAGAGCGATATGGGACTCCAGCTGGGATTTGTATGTGTGAGATTACAGTGACAATTCTTAACAGCATTTCTGTGTTGACAAACGCCGAGAAGTAAGGTATAAGTAGTATTGCTGCAAATGCGAGCCTGGTGAGCCATACACTTGTGTATACTGCAGCGTTACAAATAACAATGGGGAACTTAATGTGAGCCAGTTCTCGCTTTCTCTTCAGAGTGCAATTGTTCCGTAACCAAGCTGAGTAAATACGTTATCCGTTCATTTAACATATTTTTGCGTTTTCGTTGGACTCAGAACAGTATGTAAATAAGGTCTTTGAGGTGCTGTGTGCTCTCCAATTTGACCATTGAATGGTGTAAATAAGATTATGTGGGACTGTTCATCTTACAAAAAATCGAATCTACATCTCTAAACCTATATCCCGCGAGGCATCTTACGGTGTATGGTGAAGGGTACTTCTACGACCACTATCAGTTTCTCCCGTCTCTTTTCCCTATCGTGGATGGTTCGTGGGAAGACCAGCTGTCGAAAAACTCCAGCATAATCTATAATTTCTCTAATTTTTTCATCGTACTGATACTGAGAGACGTATGTGGGAGGAAGTAATAGATTGCCCAACTTCTCCCAATTTCGACAGTAACCTTCCACTTGATCCGCAACCTCTCTTGTAGCGGCTGCCACTGGAGTTTTCTTATTGTAGATAACATGGCATTAAAAGAGAGTACTCAATGAGTAACAGAGGCATTGAGTCGTCGACAGTCATGAACAGAAGAGAAGGATGACTTGCTAGCTTTCAGAATGAATTCTTTCTCGAACTGTAGTTGAATACACACAAACACACACACACACACACACACACACACACACACACACACACACACACACACTTAGTGCCCCTACATAGTGCCCGTTGGAAGCACAAACAATGCCGCGATTGTCGTTCTGCAGGTGCACTGAGGGAGTGACGTTTGGTGGGGTAGGTAGGGAGAGAGAGGCGAGCTTTCATAGGTGGCCCTGCCTCTTTTCGGGGTAGGATAAGCCAGTGAGAGGACTGAAGTAGAAAATGCTTGGTGGGTAGATTGGGCAGACTTGCACCTGGACCTTCCGCCGGCGATTGTGCATCTTGGCTGGGAAATGAGACACCACTTACAAATGGTCAAATGTGTGTGAAATCGTATGGAACTTAACTGCTAAGGTCATCAGTCCCTAAGCTTACACACTACTTAACCTAAATTATCAAAAAAATGGTTCAAATTTCTCTGAGCACTATGAGACTTAACATCTATGGTCATCAGTCCCCTAGAACTTAGAACCACTTAAACCTAACTAACCTAAGGACATCACACACATCCATGCCCGAGGCAGGATTCGAACCTGCAAATATAGCAGTCGCGCGGTTCCGGACTGAGCGCCTAGAACCGCTAGACCACCGCGGCCGGCCCTAAATTATCCTAAGGACAAACACACACATCCATGCCCGAGTGAGGACTCGAACCTCAGCCATGACCAGCCGCACAGTCCATGACTGCAGCGCCTTAGACGACACCACTTTAGTAGGGGGGGGGGGGGGGGGGTTGGATCTTGGGTACGATGTCTCTCATTTCAGAACACAATGGTAGATAATCAAAGCCCTGTCAAATGATGAGTTTTTGCAGTCCCAGTGGATGACAATGGAGGCACTCCTTGGTAGTTAATTCCTGTGGGTGATGGGAGGATGCGGAGTGTTTCTGAATACGGCATGGAAAATTTGTTTCCAGACTGTCATAATGTCCTGAAATGAGGAACACACTATCCAAGATCATTCTTACGTTCCATGGCCAGTCCAACCTGTCCGACATCCTAGTCCAGTCCGATGCCAGTCCCAACTCAACCGGTTGCTACAGGCATCATATGCCTGTGAAACACCCAGGTGCAAGACCTGCCCTTTCCATTCACTCAGAACTGCCTACTCCAGTTTTGTGACAAGCTTATCCTGAATACTGCGAATCATAGTAATGTCAATTTTGTTCTGGTATCGAAATCGTGTCCTCTTATATATGGTTCTGTAAACATTTTATGATTATGATGGTTTCCTTTTAATACAATGGAAAGTTGAACTGCGCATCCATCTAATGTACAGCTTTTTTTCCAGTGGAGATAGTCACTTCGACCAAAACCAGAAAATAAATAAATTTGTATAGCTGATGGCAAACACACAATTCTTCATCTTCCCAGGTGCTCCTGGCTTACATGAGTGATGCCTTCTGACAGGTCAGATGTCGAAGAGCAACATGAGTACTGCAGAGAAGGGGCTTGCTCGAATTTTACTCATTGTCAACAGACGTATACCTTTATAGAGATAATACTTAACTATCAACTGTTGGCTGTTAAAGGTAAAATTTATTTATCGAAACTATAGAGCCACTGTCCGTATATCGTTACGTTTGACGGTTTTTCAAATGGTCCAAATGGCTCTAAGCTCTATGGGACTTAGGGACTTAACATCGGAGGTCATCAATCCCCTAGACTTAGAATACTTAAACCTAACTAAGGACATCACACACATCCATGCCCGAGGCAAGATTCGAACCTGCGACCGTAGCAGCAGCGTGGTTTCGGACTGAAGAGCCTAGAACCGCTCGGCCACAGCGACCGGCACGTCTTCTTCTTTTCTGTTGAAATTATCATGTTTATATATTTCTATGGCTTCTGTATACACCCGCAGATAATACAGCTGTTCGAGGCTACAAACAAAAATTTGGTTTCGTAAAACTTCACTTCGTGATTTCCTGACTGAAGAGCATGTTCTCCTACAGCTGATTCTTCTATTTTCCCTGGTCAGCAAACACTATTAAGCTCCACCAGCCATGTATTCACACTTCTTTCGGTAGTTCCAGTGTTCACCTTACCGCACATACACTGAATTTTCTATACAACAAACGGCAAGAGAGGAGGGCGATTATTTATCCATTACACACTGAAGAACTTTATATATTTTACTAGTTTTCCAAAAGCTGCTCTAGTATAGTTTTTCTGTAAAATCTTTTCAATCTGACCAGTTAGATTTTTAATAAAGACGAAGGAAACTGTGTTTTTACGTCGTTGTTTTTTTTACCACTGACATCAGGGCTACCGTTATTTTCTCATAAAAACCTATTTACTTATTTTTCTGGTGAGCCATTTTTCTCGGAAGTCTGTTAATAAAATTTAATTCAGCGTCCAGGTCTACCGCCGTGAAAATTCTTTTGGCTATGTCGAAAATGCTTTTAATGACATGCCTCTCTTTCTGTCGATGCTGGTCGTCGTTCTTAACCAAATATCTGACCATATGCGTGATTTTCCATTTCGAAGGTGAACTAGGTTTTGGATTTATATCAGCTTGATAGCATAAAAAATTCTTCCAAAGCTTCGATAAAAAAAAGAATTCTCCTAGTATTTTCTTTTACCACGTGGCTGAAGCCCGAATGTATCATCCACAATACGACATCATCGTAATGATTTCTTATTAGCTTTTTCAAGAGCTAATTAGTCAGTTTCCGCCGAATATTCACCACCAGCTCAGACAGCCACCCGTGAAAGCCTTTATTATACGTTCTGAAGGAACTGAGAGTTAGGATGTCTTTGATAATTCAGCATACAATCCTTCTCTTGGTCTCAGAGATTTCCATCTTTCCTCGCATCCCAGGAAATTCCTGTACTCGGTTTAGCATTTTCTTAACAACGAAGACAATTGTCACATACTGGTTCCATTCCCCGTCAGCAAACTTCAATCACACAGAAATACAAAAGTTGATATCAAGATAGGACAAACCTGTCAATTTTTGTGATTATTGCGTCGTGAAATGGTGCAACCATTTCTCTATCTGTTGCCAATAAAGTGTTACAGTTAACTCTATTTTCTTTTTCAAAAAAAAAAAAAGAAAGAAAGAAAGAAAAAAAAGAAAAAATCTGCACAACCCTTGTACAGCTGTTGGTGACAGCATAATTCAGACAGCCAATGGGACGTCAAAATCATCTTTACAACATTTAACTGCTCATCAACAGCGGTAGATGATAAATTTTCAGATTATATACAGATAAAGAATGGATAATAGGGAACTGGTTATCTTTCTTCTTGTAGTATTCTCTCTTTCTTTTTGTTTAAACCTACAATGTTCGGATGTATTAGTTAGCAGTTTCTACAAACAAAAAAACAACAAAAATGTGTTCTTGTTTCTAATAGATACTAGCGAGCGTAAGTGGCTTCAAGGGGTTAGGGTGTGGTGCAAGAGTGGAAATTTGTCCCCCCCCCCCTTCGCCTCCCTCCTGAAATCTGGTGGGGTAGACTTAAATCAATTACAAAATTCTCATACATTTCTAGGAATAACAGTCTGTGATTACTCTAAATCACAACTTTAGCATTCTTTAGCGTTATATGAAATATTATGAATCATTTCTGATTTATATCTGTAACACAACGTTGAACAGTATCAATTTTACATTTTTGTAGCTTGTTTCTGTTTCTGTTCAACAGGATTTTCATAGTCGATCTGACATTTTGCATTCAAAATTTTGATTTTTAGTGGAATCCTAATATTATCTGTTGATGAAACAAACCGTTTTTCACTCGATGAATACCCTGAATTTGTCAGAACCTCCAAGTACATTTGGGCAAGAGCAAGCCATTAATGCTTATTTTTCCCCTCGGAAACAGGTGGACGCGTAGATACAGAACGATTAGTCTCTACTGGCAATCGTAGTCCACAGTTACAGTTGTGCACGAAACTTCAGGTCGTAAAGTGTGTGACATTTTTGTGGGAAGACAAGAGAAAAAACAGCCCTTACACTGATGAGTATATATATCAAGGCACCGCATATAAAATATCTACACTTACACCCGTTACACCTTGTATATATGCCTCAAATACAGAATAAGTAAAGCTAAGCGACTGAAGAATTATTATGAAATGAAGTTAATGATTTTCGACTTACGATTTAATAAGACAAATCACGTTGAAGAACAGCACATCCTCTGCCAAAGTTTCATTTTAACATCTGAAGAAGATAACGGAGAATAGTGGTGTTTGTAACGAAACAGTGCTCCTCTACTTCTTTAATGACACGGTCATTCGTTTCATTCATTTACACTGCACTTGCGAATCGCAACACAAAAATGTTCAGAGTAAAGTGATCTATGCCACGAGCTTCACGTTAGAAACCGTGCACTTCGACACAATTCTAAAAGCATGTTACCAATGTCAAAATATCAGTTCACAAACCTCCTTCTGACGCCACTATACAGAGCTTCGAGCTCGGGCATTGAGCTAGTGACAATCCGTGCGCGCGGCCGTTTAAAAGCTGTGCTCTCAGAAGGTCATAGCTGCGTGGTACCTTAATTCTACAGATACATCTACACGAGTACTCTGAAATTCACACATCAGTACCTGGCAGAGCATTTATCGAACCGCGCATTCCTCTACCTTTCCACTCTCTTAACAGTGCGCGGGAAAAACTAAAATCATCATTTCTTCCTATTTTTGCACTCGTAGGAGAAAGCTAGAGATTGAAATTCCGCGAAATGGTCTCCCCATAACTTTTAAAAAGTAATATATAACGGCTCAGCAACAGGTCCGTTACAACAAATGTACGATAGTTGAGCATCAGAAATGCGACATACCTTCCACAAAGAACTGATGAATAGTGTCACATTAATATATATATATATATATATATATATATATATATATATATATATATATATATATATATATATATATATATATCATGAGTAGTAACCAGCAGACTGACAACTTGAATTTCTCTCGTCTATATACAAAGTAGGAGGGCTTGCATATAAAGAAACTTAATAAAAGTATGTAAAGTAGGAGAGCAAGCATCCAGTGAAACTTATAGAAACATGGAAAATGTTTATCGTAAGAACATGAAAAGAAAAGTAAACCTTGGATCACATGCTCAAAGACTAAATTATTATAAAAATAATGTTACGCGAAAAGAGAGTTAAAAAGGACATCATCGATGGAAAAGCGCCAATTTATTGAACTTTTTAGTATCCTGAAGATGAAGCGATAGCCGGATGCCAGCTTTAATTATATTGTGTTTGGTATTATTGGTATTGCTCTTTCAAATGCTTCAAATGGCTCTGACCACTATGGGACAACTTCTGAGGTCATCAGTCGCCTGGCACTTAGAACTACTGAAACCTAACTAACATAAGGACATCACACACATCCATGCTCGAAGCAGGATTCGAACCTGCGACCGTAGCGGTAGCGCGGTTCCAGACTGTAGCGCCTAGAACCGCTCGGCCACCCCGGCCGGCTATTGCTCTTTAATTCGTTTGATATTGATCTTTCATTATGGATTTTGATAGTCCAAGGATTGGTTCTTTTTCTTCTCCGTCTATTTGGTAGCTTTTAAGATGTGCTGCACCTGAACGTCAGGAGTAGGGTACCTTCTAATTTGAATTTTGCTGTATTCTTCTGTGTGATCTCGCTCGAAGCTGGAAAGTTAATACAAGGGAGACAAAATCAACAATAAACCACCAGTCTCATGTATACTCCATTGCATGCAGTAGATAAGGACAGTAATAAATAATTAAATAAAAACCAAAACCAATAACAAATAAAAATTCTCACTAAACACAGTTCAGCCAATAGGAGCCTTTCCAACTGAATACACTCGACCCACAGCGGTATTGTAAACTGACGGAAACAAAACACAATATCAAAAATTAATTAATGTACAGTAATGAAAGTACTGTCCAGATAACATATTTAAGTGATTAATATTGCAAGGTCACAGGTTAAACTAAGCATGAAATAAATGCCATCATGCAAACGTACATGAATCGTGTTGCATAAGTGCCGAATGACAGCATGTGAGATTGAGTTCCATGCCTGTTGTACTTGGTCGGACAATGTGGGGACGGTTAAATCTGGTTGAGGATGACGCTGGAGGTGTCGTCCAATGATGTCCCATACGTGTTCGATTGGAGACAGATCGAGTGATCGATCAGGTCAACGCATCGTGTTGGCACTCTGTAGAGCAGGTTGGATAACAACACCGAGTTGTGGTTGTGGGTGAGCATTATATTGCTTAAATATACTCTCTGGAATGCTGTTCATGAATGGCACCACAACAGATCGAATCACTAGATTGACGTACAAATTTGCGGTCTGAGACCGTGGGATAAACACTATAGTGCTCCTGCAGATAGTGGAGTCATATGAAATCGGACGCCGGACCATAAGTCCAAGTGAAGATCCATTGTGTCTAGTGCGCAGACAGGTTTGTTGCAGGTCCTCAACTCGCCTCCTCCTAACCAACACACGGCCATTACTGGCACCAAGACAGACAACACATCTCTGCCCTCCAATGAGCTCTCGCTTGAGTCCACAGCTCGTGGTCTCGCGGTCGCCTTCTTGCTTCCCAAGCACGGGGTCCCGGGTTCGATACCCGGCGGGTTCAGGGATTTTCACCTGCCTCGAGATGACTAAGTGTTTGTGCTGTCCTCATCATTCCATCACCTTTCATGAAGTTGGTACCACTAAATTCGCAAATAGCGATGGTGTGGGGTCAGTGGAATGCAAGCTACAGGATATCTAGCTCAGAGCTGTCACTGAAGTAACCAGATTAAAACAAAAAATCTTCTCCTGAATAGGCCATGAAGGCCCAACGATACCGACCGGCCTCTGTGTCATCCTCAGCCCATAGGCGTCACTGGATGCGGATATGGAGGGGCATGTGGTCAGCACACCATTCTCCCGGCTGTATGTCAGTTTCCGAGACCGGAGCCGCTACTTTTCAATCAGTTTGCCTCACAAGGGCTGAGTGCACCCCGCTTACCAACAGTTCTCGGAAGACCGGATGGTCACCCATCCAAGTGCTTGCCCAGCCCGACAGCGCTTAACTTCGGTGATCTGACGTCAACCGGTGTTACCACTGCGGCAAGGCCATTGGCGAAGTAATCAGATGGCAATAGTTTTTTGTGTTACCTGGTGCCAAATGCTGCTCAAATTGGTACTGCAGATGCAATGCAATGCGCCAGAGCTAAGAACCGAACACGTTAGTCTTACCTCTCGGGAGTGCCAAGGGTCCATTCAGAAACCGTTCATATTCCTTACGTACAGTTTCGTAACATTCACTGCCAGAAATCATGTTCGGTGGCTCCATTCCTGCCAAGTCTTTCTGCAGTATCGCAGAAGGAACATCCAGCTTCTTGTAGCCCCAATACACGACCTCGTTCAAACTCATTGACGTCTTGATAATGATGTTTTTGTCTCCTTAACCGAATTCTTGACTAACACGGTCTCACCACTGCCAGTCCCAAAGGTAACCAATACTCACGACTGTTACAAAGTGTATTTAAAGCAAACCTGCTCTGCATCCTCATAGTGGTGTTACTGGCGCCACTCTTATGCGACTGGCTCGAAGTCTGAATAGACACTATCTTTCAGATCTATAAACACGACTACCAACTTTCATGTTTGTCACATAGCGATTTTTTTCCCATCAATGTATTTCACAAAAGTAATCAGTTGGTGACTTAACTAGATCAGCCCTGGCGCAGCCATCTGCACTAAAACGTAGCGCTGCTCACACTACACACACTCTCGTCTAATTGTGAAAACACCCCACAGAAAGTAATACTCGGCTCCCGACTGCATTGTGTTCCCTGGATCTACGAAGCCATACACCGTATGACGCTCCAACCCGAACAATGTCCAGTATGGACAGCACCCCACCGAAGCAGCTAGTAATCTTTCGTTCGCTGACCCTTCGTAACTGTCTCTGCTCCATAGCGGCTGTCTGGCGCCGACCGGCGAGCGTTGCTGATGATTTCTGGAGTTCAAATATGTTCAAATGTGTGTGAAATCTTATGGGACTTAACTTCTAAGGGCATGAGTCCCTAAGCTTACACTCTTCTTAACCTAAATTATCCTAACAACGAACACACACAGCCATGCTCGAGGGAGGACTCGAACCTCTGCCGGGACCAGCCGCACAGTCCATGACTGCAGCGCCCCCAGACCGCTCGGCTAATCCCGCGCTGCATTTCTCAAGTGACCTGCCGCCAACACACCTAGTGAATTCCGTCATTTGTTGCTTTTTGTTATTATACAGGGTGTCGATGAAAGTGTGGTGTCACCGCCAGTCACCACACTTGCTAGGTGGTAGCCTTTAAATCGGCGGCGCTCCGGTAGTATACGTCGGACCAGCGTGTCGTCACTATCAGTGATTACAGACTGAGCGCCGCCACACGGCACGTCTAGAGAGACTTCCTAGCACTCGCCCCAATTATACAGCCGACTTTGCTAGCGATGGTTCATTGCCTACTTGCGGTCTCATTTGCCGAGAAGATAGTTTAGCATAGCCTTCGGCTACGTTATTTGCTACGACCTAGCAAGGCGCCATTATCAGTTACTATTGATATTGTGAACTATGTACCGTCAAGAGCGACGTTCATCATTAATGGATTAAAGTTAAGTATTCTACCAGCTACGTCCGTTGTTTCTAAATTCTAATTTCCTTGTCCTGTTCCAGACCTCACGCCAGCCTGCGTGAGCTAAATCGCGTGCCTTTCGGCCTCCTCCAGTAAAACAGTGTTGTCTCTCCTGCCAACCACCAAAAAAATAGTCTCTCAGTTCCAGTTTAATTTAGGCCAGTCATACATCTAATTTAAACTAAACTGACCTGGTTTTTCTTACAAATGTGCACCTTTAGTTATCCGACACACATTCAATATAAAATCCAGTTGTTCCCATCAAATGGTTCAAATGGCTCTAAGCTCTATGGGACTTAACATCTCAGGTTATCAGTCCCCTAGACTTAGAACTACTTAAACCTAACTAACCTAAGGACATCACACACATAGGATTCGAACCTGCGAACCTGCGACCGTGGCAGACGGAAGCGCCTAGAACCGCTCGGCCACAGCGGCCGACAATTGTTCCCATACCTCGGTTAACAACTCCAGAAGCAATTGCCACTTCAATGCTGTGTCCCAACTCTAACAAATCATTAGGTGGTAGCAGAATGTAGACGCGATGTTTTACTGAGACGCAGATGAAAAAATCACTTGGCATGAGGCTAGGTGAACATGGAGGCCAGTGGAAAAGAGTTCTGTTGACCATACGACCAATCCAGAGGTCAAGGGCTTCGACACTCAACCACTCTTGTACGAAGTGATACCAATGAGGAGAGGCTAAACCTTGTTGGCAAATAAAGTTTTCAGGTTCACCTTGTAGATGGGGAAAGAGCCATTCTTGGAACATATCGAGATAAGCCACTGCTCGTACAGTAGCTTTAGCGGGAAAAAATAGTCTGTACTCTTGACGTCGAGGCACACTGCAGAAAGCGTTCAACTTTGAAGAATCTCTTTGATATTGTACAAGTTCATGAGAATGGTATGATCCCCAGATACGGACATAGCGCGTATTTACCTTCCCACTTACATAAAGGTGTGTCTCATCACTGAGCTCCATATGATCAAGAAAGTCATATTCTTTCTGCAACAGTTCACTTTCAGAGTTATAAAGTATACCATAGTCACCTGTCTTTACCTATTGTACCAACTCTCACCGGTATGGAAGCATACGTAAACGTTTTATTAAGACCTTCCTCACTGGCGACTTTGACAAGCTAACTTCAATACTTGCTTTCTGAACCGACTTCTTTGGGCTATGAAGGATGATGGTCAGACAAGCTCGACATCTTCTCAGACACTTTTAGTCGTCCCGTTCCCTTTACACACACATCCTGTCGTCATGGATTGACTATACCATTGGCGGACGTCTTTGCCGCATAGGGGATCACAATTAAACTTCAAACGAAACGCACATTTAATTACTGAATTCACTCTTAGCAAAGTGCAGAACACGCTCAATAGTCGCCATTTTGCATATGTGGCGCTGTAAACGGAGAAACAATAAGGCTGGTCCGGCGTAACGTTCAGCGCCGGCCTGGAACGTTACAGCAGAGACGGCTGTGGGACGGCGTCAGCCAATAGTACGCCGACTAGGCCAACTCCACGACAGGAGCGGCGCCTACACGGAGAGAGAGTATGAGCGCCGAGCCGCCTAGCCGCGGCCGGATTGAGAGACTAGCCGTCATACTAACGCAACAGCAGTGACTTATGAACTCAATTGTTTTGCTTGCATTAAAATTGTGTATAACGAAGGACATCGATTACTTGCATGTCACCATTTGCTTGCGAAACACTTTCGTTAATTCGCAAATTTAAGTATTTATTTATTTTATTTATTTATTTATGCATTTATTTTACCTGGCACGATTAGGGCCTTCAGGCCCTCTCTTACACCTAACCAGGCATACTCAGATTGAACTAGTTACAATTTCTACAGAACCTTAAGGACATATAACGTATTATGCAGTATTGATGTTAAAGAAAAAAATAGAGATTATAACAGTAGTACAATGATAATTATAACAATAAAAAATAATTATAACAATCAAGAATAATAATAATAATAATAATAATAATAATAATAATAATAATAATAATGACTATATATATGGAAGTAAACATACTTTTCTTTTGTGAATGTCAGTCCCATTGTTAGTTGGGAATTTTCTCGTTATGTTCTTGCAGCTTGTGAGGTATTCTCATCGAGCAGAGACATAAGACGATAGAATGGGGTGAAAGAGATATATAAGAGGTAGAT
This sequence comes from Schistocerca gregaria, assembly GCF_023897955.1. NCBI lineage: Eukaryota > Metazoa > Arthropoda > Insecta > Orthoptera > Acrididae > Schistocerca > Schistocerca gregaria. The sequence goes on along the minus strand of NC_064921.1, from coordinate 127,426,776 downwards.
AGGTTAGAGGAAGAGAAATATAATGGTAAAATTCGAAGCTGTCATGGAGACGAGAAAGAAAGAGATGGGAGGGGCACAACAATGGTGACTATACCGTCCCTAATATGTAAGTTTTGAGTTCCCTCTTGAATGTTGAGTAGTTCTGGATAAGACTCAGATCACAGGGGAGCGCGTTCCATAGTCTTATGGCTGAGATGGAGAATGACACGGTGAAAGATTTTGTGTTATGTAAAGGTACAGCCAAGATGCTAGATGTATCCGATCTGCGTATTGCGATTGTGGAATGATGATAGGTGTTTAATATGAGAAGATAAGTATTGGGGCACCAGTGGCTAAGATAACGATGAAGTAAGCACATCGTGTGGAGATCACGTGCCTTATGTGGGCGTATCCAACCTAGCTGGGAGTATGAAGGACTGACATGATCATACAACTGAGTATTGCACACGTATCTACCGCAATCATTCATAACTAGCTCGAGGCATCTATAATTTTCACTCTTTGTGCTGTGTTGAACTACATCGCAGTAGTAAAGATTACGCAAGACTAGTGTTTGGACTACTTTTTGTTTAACATGGGTTGGAAATATATTTCTACATTTTTGAATTGCATGTAGGGAGGAGAGCGATTTCCGGCAAGCTGTGAGTGTTTGTTCTTCCCAGTTTAGGTGATCATCCAAGATTATTCCAAGGTCTTTTACTGTTTTTTGGTATGGTAGTTGGGTACCATTGAGGAGTATTTTAGGGACTGTTTCGCGAAAGTACCGGCTGATTAACTTTGGATGAGATATAAGTATGACCTTGGAATTCTTGGGGTTTAGTTTCAGACCTAGGTTCTGTGCCCACCGAGAAACAGAGCAAAGATCTGCGTTCATACTCGCTACTGCGTCAGCAATATTTTTGGGGCTTGCGCTTATGTACAGTTGGATGTCGTCGGCATATAGATGGTAGTTTCAGGAGTGAATCACTGAAGAAATATCATTAATGTACAGTGAGAAGAGTAGTGGACCAAGGACGGAGCCTTGGGGAACTCCAGAGCGCACGTTTTTCCATGATGACTTTTCCAGCCCCCAAATGACTTGTTGACTTCTGTTTTTGAGGTAGCTGTCGAACCAGTGTATTGCGCTGTTTGAGAATTGCCAATTTAACTTACTGAAAGAAACGCCATTATTATGATTTGCTTCAGTTGTTGTCTAGCGATTCGAGAAAACAGTTTCCTAGGCATCCTATATTAGACGAGAGGGCAGGATATTACAAAGGCAATACTCGCCTTTTCACTTATCTAAAACTGTTTGAGTTACTCTTTGTTATGACCTTGAAACAACCCTTCACAACGCTTACACTATTGTCAATAAATTCTGTGTTTTGATAAGAAAACATACACACTCACAACTCCTAGTCACTTTGTAAGATGGCAAAAACTATGCCCCTTACATGAAGTCATCAAAGATCATCTAACTCACGTTGGACGAACAGTAGGGCTGAACAAAATGACTGACTAGGCACAATGCATCTTGCACAGGGTATAGTATGGACGTAGTGGAATAATTAATGTCGGGTGATGTCATTCACACGACATGAAAACTTTGTGGAAATGAGTCGATTTACCGGACGCTAGTTTACCCCAGGGAAGTATTTAGAACTGACTGTGGCCGCATGGGGAATGGCGAAGGGAAGTGACAATAGGCAGCTTAGGGCGGCTCAAGCTCTGAGAAAGCGGTAACGCGGCACGGCCTCCAGCCGCCTTAAGATGAGTGACAGCGTGGGTGGTTGACACTGACCCCATGCTAATGTACTGGGAAACAGACGGAGAACTTTACGCCTGTTGATAAATGTCCGTCGTCCCGTTTTCTGTGAAACATGCGAGAAAGCCGCGCAAAGCTACGGTGGAGCGGTCAACAGAAGTCAAAATATGCGTGTTCATGACTATAGCAACTTCACGGTGAATTCACGGTCTGCAGAGCCTGAAGTACATCAGGTGAAGAGCGACAGCATGAAATACGCCGCCCTCCGATGGGAACGTAGGACCAAGGAATTTGAAGTACTCTCCTGGGAGTCAGAATTCTGGAAAACTTGGTGTTTGTGCAAATGCTAACCTTGATGGGTAACCTGGGAGGAGATATATAGCAGAAGTTGAGAAGAAGGGAAATTTTGTGGGAATTTGTTCACTTCCCAGTGCAGGCATTGGTCGGAGCTGGGAAGCGACGCATAATTAACGCTTCTTGCACTGCAATTGGTGTAAGTGATTTTGCTTGAGGGGAAACCGAGGTGAAGAGCGGACTGTGAGAAGTCTCAGTAGAGGTCTTCCATTCCCAGCTTGCCTAGAGTGCGGACGTGGCGTTCTAGACTCAGCTTGTCTGAGAAAGAGTGAGCATCTCTGCAATTTAGGACATAGCAAAGGGAACTATAGAGCTTGGAGATAGGAAGTTTTGGTTCAGCTATGTACTGAGCAAGATAGCTAGGAATAAATAGACGAGCGCAGCCTTGCAGCACCGTGAGATTGGCCGACTTCCACACAACGATGCCGCTCCGCCACGCTGTATTCGGTGGTATTGCGCCCGCTCCGGCCACAGCTTAATTTGTTGGATCTCGTTGGCAAAGTTTCTATGAGGGTTTCATGGGCGTGTATTGTAGAGCTCTTCTCACACTTCGCATTATGCCTGGGTCAATTGATATGAATTGCTTTTGAGTACCGCGCTTTACTCCATGCAAACGCAATTTATTACTACTGCCTGATAGGAGAGTCTTGTAATGTCACGATTGAAGGTCTTGAGTTAAAATAAATTTGTGCTAATCGACTGCATCTGTTTTCAATCAAGTAGTTGAAATCCCAAGTCACTTCTTAATTAATTTTATTTCCACATTTGCATCTGGTGTTCAATAGCTGAATAAAACATCAATTTGCACTCCTTTTTAATTAAAAGTGATCAATTCTGAATAAATTAATGTCGACAATCAGGAGTCACAGGGCCATATTACTTTTTCTGCTTTATCCGATATTGCGGAAGTTTGCAGTCTCTGTTGATCTGTTAGTCAATTAGTTGGGGTGAAAACACGCCAAAACCAGCTAAGTGAAGGGTGGGGTGTTACAACTTTCACTCCTCAGCTAATGCTGTTGCTAAATCCTGACGTACCATCACTGAACCACCTAAGCGAGTACATCATAAATAGCAATTCTGCAGCCCCTCCCCCTCTTGGATAAATTCCGGCGGACTCGCATGTGTGACAACGACCTGAGCGTGTGACGGTATACAATTGTGTTCTCTGTCTGCTGCCTGTTTTCGCCTTCTGTTTATTGCCTCACGTAGGCCTTCTTAAGCTTTCTATTGCATAACTCGACTCTGTAACAGTGTCAATAGGCTGACTTCAGTCCCATTTCAAATGTGTTACAGGAGAATTCCATTAGTGTTCCGTTCGGTTATCTTACGCAAAACGGCCTCCCGTTTTCTGCGGGTAATAAAATCTTGAATTATTCAGTGTCTAATGTTCGCTAAAGCCACATTATACAGAGGGCGTAGTAATAGGCTCACGAACGCACGCATCTACACATCCTCCCTTCATTTTCCTCACGAAAACAAACACTCACACACACTCACGCACACACACACACACACACACACACACACACACACACACACACACACACACAAACAAACACAAAGAAACACACACACACACACACACACATACACACACACACACACACACACATTCGAGAATGTCAGACAAGGGGTTTGACCATTTCTGTCGAATCAGTTAATATTCATGAATGTAATTGACAGCATCCCTTTTTTTATATATATATGCAGAACATTGTCAGTCACCTCCGAGAGTGATTTGATGAAATCCCGGAAATTTAATTTAGAGCAGCTGCAACGGGAAATTGAATGCGGCACATGGCTCGCACGCTCTCCGATTATTTTTTTATTTATTTTTTTCGGATAATTTTTTTTTTCTTTCGCTTCTCGCGGTTTTCACCCGCCATCTCCCAGTGCACATGTGCAGTTTAAATGTGTCGTAATTTTAATAGCGCTTGAATTACTCGTCGCCATCCAGGAATACGACTTCAGTGAATGAAAACATAGTCATCAAAGTATCTTTCGTCTAGCAATCAAGACATAATTTCGTAGTGTGATGTATAGCTTTTCTCTTCTCATCAAACATAATTACAGCATCAGTATAAACCATTTATTTCTTTCTTTGTTAAGGCCGCTACGAATTGAACAGTTCGCAGAATTAAAAAAAAAATGGTTCAAATGGCTCTAAGTACCAGGGTACTTAACATCTGAGGTCATCAGTCCCCTAGAACTTAGAACTACTTAAACCTAACTAACCTAAGGACATCACACACATCCATGCTCGAGGCAGGATTCGAACCTGCGACCGTAGCAGCCCGTGGTTCCGGACTGAAGCACCTAGAACCGCTCGGCCACAGTGGCCGGCGCAGAATTCAAATTAAGGATGTTAAACGAGTTGAGGACACAACAGTGAACCATTGACTGTCATCTTGGTTTGACAATAACATGGCGCATTTTCAGCCTGAGTAAACTGATTCAGTGTGCACCTTATCAATCCCCATTAATCTAAATGAAGCGATATATGCTTTCTGTAGAAATCCATATCCTCACATCAGTTCGGTCGATAGCACCCGGCAAAGTTTAAATAACACCTCAGACAGCTTTTTTTCCCTTCACTGTTCTATGCACAAAGAGCTACCATGATCCAAGGTAAGCTTTTACATACAGAGTATAGGGAACTAAGGATGCGGAGTGCGATTATGTTATCTTGTGCTGGAACAATTGAAACATTCATTTGAGGTTCTCTGCAAGAACGTCACTGGGATACATCTCAGAATAAGAACATCAATACATTTATTTTATCGTTGTTCATTACACAATTGTTGTGTAGAATAAGTCATAATGGAATAAATTATCACAGATGGAGCAGATCTTGTTCATAATAAGGGCGAAGCTAAGGGATTAATTGTGTGTAGGCTTGCTTGGCTCAAATGGTACAAATGGCTCTGAGCACTAAGAGACTTAACATCTGAGGTCATCAGTCCCCTAGAACTTAGAACTACTTAAACCAAGCTAACCTAAGGACATCACACACATCCATGCCCGAGGCAGGATTCTAACCTGCGACTGTATCGGTCGCGCGGTTCCAGACTGTAGCGGATAGAACCGCTCGGCCACTCCGTCCTTTAACCACAATCACACAAACCAACCAAACCAACAGATTAACAGTCCTCTTTTTTTTAATAAAGCAGTTGCTTTTTTTCTTAGATTCGATACTCAAAGATTCACAACTACTATCGTTGCGGGGATTGCGCGCTAAAGAGTTTCTTTCTGTCCAGCTGCGCTTCACTTCAAGTACTTTTTTAATCAAATTTGCATTTACGGTATTTACATAAATTACTGAGCTTCTCAAAATAAAATAAGGCACGAATTAGTTAAAAAAAAGGCCAGTGAGGCTCACATAACATTAAAAACTGTACTACTGCACTTATATTACTAATTGTATATACTGAAGAGCTTTCTTGTTTGTATGCTGCCATTTGCTTGCGACACATCATTGCAAATCCTCAAAGTTAAGTACTGTCATATAGTTTTTGTATATAAAATTCATTAATATGATTTGCTTGAAATGTTGTCTAGCGATCCGAAAAAAAAAGCAGTTTTCGTAGGGACTCCATACTCGACACAACTGGATGGATGACACAAATCTGTGAATTCTGGTTGCCTGATGAAGAAACCAGTGACAAAACTGCTTCCGACGTGGAAAGTCTGACGCCAGTAAGCCCTGCACACGCTGTAAGTTTAGTAAAAATTGTCATGGAGAATGTTCCACACTCTCGTCTGGCTTACCCTGTACTGGCGAGCCAGCTGCCAGGTACTGACACGACGGTCTCTCTCCACGGTGTTAACCACATTTTCCTCTAAGTGTTTTGACCCGACATTTCGGGTACATCCTTCATGATTTCCTGCTTCCTCAAACGACCATGTCTCAGACTAAAGGCGACACACTGTTGCAAATATTGAATGCTTTGGTTGTTGTCGGCGGGGATAGGTCTTCTGATACGACCTTGTTGCCCACTCCCTGTTGCCAATTGCCTTCCGTAAGTAAACACCATGTCAACAAACTCTCGAGTACAGAACCATTATGTACAACGCTTCATCACAGCCACTAAATGATGAGTCAGCAAGAGGAGTGGATCGAGCACAACATTACCAATTACTATGACAAGAGAGGGTGCCAGGGAGGGACAGTACCAATCTCTAGGAGGAAATCATGCATGCTGTAACTGTGGCTGCATGGTACAGCGCGTATTAGACCACAGTGTTTGTAACAAATTAAGAATGAATAAATGTCTTTAGCATGGAAGTCATGCATTTCCGGAAGTAAGTCATTACACGTCTTCTGTTCCGTAACCTCTCATCTATCAATACCTAGAGTTTGTACACGGCGGAAGAAAATCACCCTGCACAAGCAAACCTGAAAGTTTCAAACTCGATTTTCGCAACAACGATTGAGAGTTTGAAGTGATCATTAAATCAAGACCCTGAGCCGTCGACAGGCGTTGATACACATCAACGGGGAAAGCTGAAAATGTATTTTCCGACTGAGTCTCGAACATGGGATCTCCTGCTTACATGGCAGGCGCTCTATCCATCTGAGCCACCGAGGACGCAGAGGAGAGTGCGACTGCAGGGATTTATCCTTTGCACGCTCGCCGTAACACCCAAATTGTCAACGTAATGTCCACACACTACATTCGTAGTACCCCTGCCCATTACACTCATTACTGCCGGCAGACAATCTTACCGAGTCCTGTAAGAGTTCGGGCAATGCGTGTGCATCCAGCACAGAAGAAGGTCAATGGCCGGTTAGCCTTAATGAAGATAGTCACCGATGGTCGGACATGTCCGAAAGAACAGATACCATCTGAATAAATTGAGAGTTTGCGTCGTCCTTTTTACAAACGTTTGTGTCCTAGTCTTGTTCTACACATACTGTCAACAAGAATTAAATCGGTGAGGGGAAGTACGTGCGCTCCTTGTGTCAGCTTGGAACGACCTGTGTAACTTACTTCCTGAAGTCCCCTCGCAGTTGTCACTTCCGTGTTCACTGGAACGTTCGCTTCTACTATAGCAAAGTTACACCGGTGCCAGTTTTCGCTACTAGTTATGAGTTGTAGCGAGTGTCCCAGTAGCTACACCGAGGAGTCGTGGAATGGATCGTTCACGCCAGTAATCATTCTGCTCCACTGAATGTTCCTCACTTTCACGGTGGCTGTAAGAAGCTTAGAATTTTAATAAAATAGTTCGCTAACGTCATAGCTAGGTTGCTTCAGCAAACATCGAAAACTGTTTTCGGTAGGAGGCCGCGAGGCCGTTATACTCGAGCGGTCTCCCGCCTTCCGGAGTGCTTCGGTGTTTCCACAGGACGCCGTGTTTGCCAGCTACAGTGCGTCGTGACACGCCTGCTGTTGACTCTGCACATGTGCCACACGTGGCTGGCTACCAAGCCAGGGAAATTCACTTTCTTTTTTTTTACTCTGTGGCTGTGAAAACATTTTTCATGTAAATGAGAGTCCGCTAACATCTCGGCCCATGTTTTTTAAGATGGTGGATTTACGTGATGAACGCGCTGGTCGGCAAAAACGCTGAAGAAATTGCTGTGGTGCTGGAAGTGGCTTACAGAAACGACTCTTCGAGAAACAAATTCAACTTGTTTTTCCTCTTTCAAAATTACCAACTTGTCGACTGACGAAGAGCCCTCGTGCTGAACATCCTTCAATCGCCCGAGCAGACGAAAATGACGAAGTTCGTGAAGCAGCAGTTGAAGACTGTTAAAATTGCAACGCAAGTCTAAAAAATAAAGAAATTTTAGTTATTATTGAATGAAACAGTCTTGGTAAGGAAAATAATTGCTTTAATGGCGCGTTTCGGCTTTCGTCGGGCGTCATCGGATTAGCTACAAAAAAAGTAAAGGGAAAATAATATATTTTACTCCAGTTTCTCCTGTTTCTGGTTCGCATCACTTGCTTTAGTTTGCTGTCGCGCGCCCGGCCTACTGGCGCGTTATACAAATTTGTTTCTATTAGATCTTTTTACTTTTTAACACTTTTTAATTTGTATCCCGTCTCACTCACTATTTCGTTGTTGTTCTATATCCATAGTGCTACTGCAACTTAATTTTGGGATTGTTATTGTACATCTTAGTTATGGTGTGCAAAATGTTTGTGAGCGCTATCTGCATATGTTCCCACTGCTTAACTGCATGCGATGCTTCGTCTCATACTCAACTGTTGTAATGTAATAAAATAAAAATTATTTGTGACTCTTTTTTTTTGCTATCAGTGTAATGTAATAGAATGAATATGAGCCGTGACTTGTATAAAAAAGAAACACACATTAATGCAATGGCTCACCATAAAAGAGAAATAACTAATGTAGGAATATTATGAACAGTGTGATATGTTGTTTAATTTAGCCCGACGTGTATAAGCACTCAGTAAACTAGCTCAGTTCTCAGGGTAGTTACGTAATCGTTGATAATTAATTGTCCTTTTCTTATTTACCCAACACTACAGATATTATTCCAGGCTCGTGAGAAGTCGTGTGCTTATTGCACCAGAGAATATTTGCCAAGTCTGTTCGATGTACACTACGGCAATACGTAACTTAATATCGTCGTTTCGTCTCGATTCCCCAATATAAGATAACAAGAGTAACATCTACAAATGAAATCCTATAATGGACCCGGAATCCTGTGACCAGACCTTTTCTGTCTGGGATGTTATCTCGTTATATAAAGAAAATCTGTAAGTAAAATTGTTACATTATTAGTAGCTGCCTCCGGTCTCTTCGGATCTGAAGTAAGGCTATTTGTCCTAACCGATGGCACGTCTCGCAGATGAGCTAAAAGAAAAATGTTAAAGAATTTTCTAATAAGGCGCCTAACAATGAAAATTCTTTGTTAAGGCCCATATCTACTTAAGACAATCCAGATTTCAGACTACCAATTGATTGACAACTTACACAAATTCCTTTGACAAAAAACCATTATATTTTTCGGATTTTAAGTACAACTTACATTATCAGCTGGTACAGCAAGATGAGCTTCACACAAGAACGTCCTCTTAGGTCAGAATCCAAGCAGATAACATAGGTGAAAGGCAAAGGAAAGATAGTTCATGCTTAGAGGCGCAAGAGTCCATTGAATAACATGTCCATTGTAGTTCTATCTCTTCTTCTTTGGCGTACTTGTCGATTATTTATAAAATTTATCGTAATATTTAGTTTACTTTTTTAAACCTAAGTCCACCCAGAAGAAACAGTACACCGTATACGTGTTCAACTTCTAGTACTGTGATAGTTGATTGTCATTGCACTATGTGTGCAATTCTGTTAGGTGTGGTCTCATCGTTGCGTCACTGCACCTGCCGCCATGACTGTATCAGAGACGTTGTCTTTTTTTTTTTAACACTTTATTTGACTTACCTCTATGTCATTTATTCTTTCTATTTAAGGTTTGCTTATAAGTCCGTCTTCATTGCCTAGGTACATGCCATAGATAGCTCGATCTAAACGTATGCTTATCCCACAACATGCTAGTTCTACAAATGTTACTCAGTCCACGTTCATAGAAGTTTCGATAGGTACCTTAGAGTGCATTATAGGACCGTACCTCAACTGTCATTTTGCTTTTAATCTTTTGTAGACAACCTGATGACACCTTACTAAGACGAAAAGCGTCATTAAAGCAATATTTTGTCACCCAAGAATGTTTCAATCGAAAATACCCTTTATACAGTTGCTGTACCTGTCTGCTAGATGGTGTGGGAGATGTTTTATGGGAAATTTTATTTATTGTCTGCTTTCACTACAGTAGGAAGTATGTGTGATTACATCTGTTGGTGATTTGGGGATATACAGGATGCGAAATTCAGTACACAGAACTGACACCTCTGGCAGCAACAACGGCCCTAACTTGGCTAGGCACTGAGATTGAATGACATATTCGAGCAGAGTGTGTGCAACATTACGTGGGCTCCAGGGCTGCGCAAATGGCGTGGATGCATCCCTTAGGGATGGAAATGGGCAGTAGGGGAGGTGCAGTTCACTTTACGCCTTCACACAAACAACTGTCTTGCAGAACTTATAAGCTACAATTACTGACTCTGTAAACATTCCTCTTAAGAGATTATAAATGGTTCAAATGGCTCTGAGCACTATGGGACTTAACTTTTCTGGTCATCAGTCCCCTAGAACTTAGAACTACTTAACCCTAACTAACCTGCCCGAGGCAGGATTCGAACCTGCGACCGTAGCGGAAGAGATTATACCAATACAAATAAATAATTTGACAAGTCAACCATATTATCCTAAATACAGTGGGTACAGGATTATGCCGAAATTCAAGCAGAGCCTGTCTTGCACATTCTTTTTTCTTTCTCTCGTTGCACACAGTGTACATGCTCAACCCATTGGTTTTCACACAATTTCAGCGCCCCAACATGCTAATGTAGTTGCAGTTGCGACATAATCCTCAAACACTCCACTGTTAATGAAGCAACTGAGGATGAATGAGGCCAATAGCTCCTGAAGAGCTCATGCTCTGTAGGAAAAGAAAAATATGCTTACTTCATGTACGTTGTTACAAACCAACACCAATTCTCATAGCTATCGATGGCCCTTCAAAAATTACGTTATTTCATTGCTAAAATCTGAAGCCACTCTTATATATCGCAATAGATAAGAAAGTTTAGGATGTAAGCTATAGGGAAAATACTCTCCGCTTTGCATTCTGCCATTTTCCAAAAATTCGTTTCGGTAGCTTTCGAATTAGGCGCAGTACCTTCCTAAATTAAGAAACAATTTCTTTAAAACTGTTTGAGAAAAGTTTGAAATACTCCTGATTAATATTACATAATTTTTTATTAATCAAAATAGCAGCCTACCTGCAAATTTTATGTGACTGTGAGGTAATAAATAAATGCTAATCCGATTTAGCAGCTTCGGGAGTTGCTTCTAATCAAAATGCTTCTGGTCAACAATGTTCAGCACAGTGCTAAAACTTTCATAACCCCGGATTCCTGGGTATGGTGCGACAGCAACTCATTTTTTAGATGGTGATGCAAAAGGAGATAACTAGAGTTGCAACTAAAATGAATGATTATTTAGACGGTGACTGGTTTCGGGCTGCACCCATTCTGAAATGAACCAGTATTTTACAAGTAAAATGTCCATCAAAACAGCAGTGAACAAAATGTGCACATATGTGTGGAGTCGCAACTAATGTTCGTTCAAATCAACCAATGTTTGCCTAACTAAATAATCATCTATTTTAATTGCCACTCTGGCTGTCTCTTTTTGCATCACAGTGATAAACGGTTTTTGCAATAACTAATACCAATGTGTTTTACATTGTTCCATTGATATATTCTGATTAAATACGCTTTTGACGCAGCCACTTCTTTCGTCTCACACTTCTAATTACAGTTATTCTCGTCAGAGGTCAGACTTCTTGACATTTCGTCACATGCTGTAATAGTGAAGACACACATAATAATCACTGCAATCCAATCTGTGGCCGGCGCATCGTCTTGCTGAGAGTCACCCCACGGCGGCGGGAACTCACGCAGCCGGTATGACGCAATGCATAGCTCACGCCTCCGATCGCACTAGACGGACTCCAAACTCGAACTAACTGACACTTCACTCACTTAAAGCTAGCGACGCCTGACAATATATTTTGTCTACCATCAACCTGTGTGAGGCAAGAAATGTGTCTATCCTAGGGTAAGGGATCGCGGACCTCTTACAAGTTTCAGTGCAACCGGAGGTACGCCTCTATTCTCGCAGTGTAGCCGAGGCGGGGAGGTAATCTTTCTTTCATATCACACGAAGCACATAGCTGAGTAGGTGAGAAGCAATGTAGGCGGCCATTCCTTTGGAACAGGTGGTTGAATGTGTTTGGGTGCACGGGCCAAGTAAACTTGCAGGAGTTTCACGTAGTTTCATGTTGCTTCATGTCTGTCCACTCATCAATCGTAGCGGCTGCCGAGTCACGTACCATTCTATAATACATGAAGATACCTCAACGGGTGAGAGATCTGGAGAAAATGCTGGCCAGACTATCCAAGTAGGTCAGGAGAACGCGTGGTCCTACGTTATCCTGTTGAAAGAAGACAGACCATAGCTGTCAGCTTAACACCTCAGATACATGCCTCTTTCTGTCCAGAATTATTTACTCTGTAGTGTTGTTCCCAACAGTGCCACCAGTTGTCCTGGGCGTGTATAATGATGATGTAGAACGCGAAATCCCGAAGATGGGCTAAAATTTACAGACGCGCGAAATTTGGCACTTACTTCGATGCGAGATGCCTTTAATAGGTTCCACAACGAAACATTGTCTCGAAATTTGGTAAAAAATCCGAAGAAATTCTGGTCGTATGTAAAGTACACAAGCGGCAAGACGCAGTCAATACCTTCGCTGCGCAGTGCCGATGGTACTGTTATCGACGACTGTGCCGCTAAAGCGGAGTTATTGAACGCAGTTTTCCGAAATTCCTTCACCAGGGAAGACGGATGGAATATTCCAGAATTTGAAACACGAACATCTGCTAGCATGAGTCTCTTAGAAGTAGATACCTTAGGGGTTGCGAAGCAACTCAAATCGCTTGATACGGGCAAGCCTTCAGGTCCAGATTGTATACCGTTTAGGTTCATTTCAGATTACGCTGATACTATAGCTCCCTACTTAGCACTCATATACAACCGCTCGCTCACCGATAGATCTGTACCTACAGATTGGAAAATTGCGCAGGTCGCACCAGTGTTCAAGAAGGGTAGTAGGAGTAATCCATTTAACTACAGACCTATATCATTGACGTCGGTTTGCAGTAGGGTTTTGGAGCATATACTGTATTCAAACATTATGAATCACCTCGAAGGGAACTATCTATTGACACGTAATCAGCATGGCTTCAGAAAACATCGCTCGTGTGCAACGCAGCTAGCTCTTTATTCGCACGAAGTAATGGCCGCTATCGACAGGGGATCTCAAGTTGATTCTGTATTTCTAGATTTCCGGAAAGCTTTTGACACCGTTCCTCACAAGCGACTTCTAATCAAGCTGCGGAGCTATGGGGTATCGTCTCAGTTGTGCGACTGGATTCGTGATTTCCTGTCAGGAAGGTCGCAGTTCGTAGTAATAGACGGCAAATCATCGAGTAAAACTGAAGTGATATCAGGTGTTCCCCAGGGAAGTGTCCTGCGACCTCTACTGTTCCTGATCTATATAAATGACCTGGGTGACAATCTGAGCAGCTCTCTTAGACTGTTCGCAGATGATGCTATAATTTACCGTCTAGTAAGGTCATCCGAAGACCAGTATCAGTTGCAAAGCGATTTAGAAAAGATTGCTGTATGGTGTGTCAGGTGGCAGTTGACGCTAAATAACGAAAAGTGTGAGATGATCCACATGAGTTCCAAAAGAAATCCGTTGGAATTCGATTACTCGATAAATAGTACAATTCTCAAGGCTGTCAATTCAACTAAGTACCTGGGTGTTAAATTTACGAACAACTTCAGTTGAAAGGACCACATAGATAATATTGTCGGGAAGGCGAGCCAAAGGTTGCGTTTCATTGGCAGGACACTTAGAAGATGCAACAAGTCCACTAAAGAGACAGCTTACACTACACTCGTTCGTCCTCTGTTAGAATATTGTTGCGCGGTGTGGGATCCGTACCAGGTGGGATTGACGGAGGACATCGAAAGGGTGCAAAAAAGGGCAGCTCGTTTTGTATTATCGCGTTATAGGGGAGAGAGTGTGGCAGATATGATACACGAGTTGGGATGGAAGTCATTACAGCATAGACGTTTTTCGTCGCGGCGAGACCTTTTTACGAAATTTCAGTCACCAACTTTCTCTTCCGAATGCGAAAATATTTTGTTGAGCCCAACCTACATAGGTAGGAATGATCATCAAAATAAAATAAGAGAAATCAGAGCTCGAACAGAAAGGTTTAGGTGTTCGTTTTTCCCGCTCGCTGTTCGGGAGTGGAATAGTAGAGAGATAGTATGATTGTGGTTCGATGAACCCTCTGCCAAGCACTTAAATGTGAATTGCAGAGTAGTCATGTAGATGTAGAATGTTATCTGACAAAGTTCATTCTCCTCGCAAGCTCCATTCACTGATATGTCCATCATGACGCTGCACATAGAAATACGACTGGACGACAGAACTGAAAATACGACGTGGTGGCACTGATGTAGGTAATTGTAGCAACGCGGTGTCGCGTCTGTAGTTTCCTGCGAGCTGATAAGGATGGGAGCTGGACGGTAAATCCAGTAATGAGGTGGCTAGTCCAACTGGAAAACAAGATGGAAATTCTTTGCAGATAAGGGAACTCGGTGCGATAAGGGATGTATGCTTCTGATGAAATAACTGAGATGAAACACGAGGTAGGATAAGACCACTGTCGAACCCTCAGAGCCACCAACACATTAAATGTAAGTTGGGCAATCCTGCGTGTGCCCAGTGCTGCTAAGTGCCACGAGAAACTAAGTGCCGTCCCGAGGGCAGAGTAGCTCAGGTCCAGCGTCTGAAGCAACTGTCAAGGGAATCTCTCTAGCAGCACCAGCGGCCCTGCTTATACAGGCTCGTCTGTTGCAATCCCCAGCGATCACGCGCATCTCCCGTGTCCTGTCGTCCTTCCAGAAAATTCTGTCGTAGCTGGTCACGTAGCTCCAGTGTCCCTTGCCACAAAAACGCAACCTCTCCTGCTTCCCAGCGCCCTGGCTGACGTTAGGCTCCTTTCCTACATGTTCATCTTACGTAATCTTATGCAATTCTACTCACATGCGCGGACGATTCGCGACACCGGGGTGGGTGGGGCCACTATGGTGTAAAAGTGGTGAAGTGGCAGTTTGTGCAGACCTTGTTGCTGGCCAGGGGTGGCTAGGTAAACTCCGCTGCAAGAGATAAAATGTGCTATTTGGTCTTGAGCTACAGTGCTGCAGTGTTGCGACGTCTCTGCAGGCGTGTGGTCTATTAGTGATGTTGGTGTTAGATGGGGTGGGTGGGGCCACTATGGTGTAAAAGTGGTGGAGTGGCAGTTTGTGCAGACCTTGTTGCTGGCCAGGGGTGGCTAGGTAAACTCCGCTGCTAGAGATAAAATGTGCTATTTGGTCTTGAGCTACAATGCTGCAGTGCTGCGACGTCTCTGCAGGCGTGTGGACTATTAGTGATGTTGGTGTTAGATGGGGTGGGTGGGGCCACTATGGTGTAAAAGTGGTGGAGTTGCAGTTTGTGCAGACCTTGTTGCTGGCCAGGAGTGGCTAGGTAAACTCCGCTGCAAGGGATAAAATGTGCTATTTGGTCTTGAGCTACAATGCTGCAGTGCTGCGACGTCTCTGCAGGCGTGTGGTCTATTAGTGATGTTGGTGTCAGAAGATCTGCTGATACTGTTCACATCACACGGCAGCACGTGCCTGAGTTAGCACTACGTGGTCCTGAGTGAGCAGTGCCATCGTCACGAATGTCCCCTCAATTATCGGAAGTGTTCACCGCTACCAGGTTACAAGTTCTCCCTAGTGCAGATGGATTGCAGTAGTACTGGCCTGGCTGCGAACTGCTGCCATTGAAGGCAAGAGTACGGTCACTGCCATGGAGTCTGGGGACGGCTCGTCAGTCAAGTCGTCCTAATTCCACTGGTGCGGACTTAGATCTGTGAAATGGTCTAGAGGAGATGGCTGCCCAGACTGGCTCCATCTGCTGGCTGGCCAATAAAATGATGGAGCATTGCCTGAACCATATGTTGCAGAGGGTTCTGCCAGACTGCGTGTAAGTGTGTTAGAATCAGAGGACACTTTAAGTGATTTATAGCACGCTTGTTATGCTTATACACAGCTTCCAGGCACGTAAAGATCGACACGTTCTTGTCGCACTGACCGATTTATAGTTGCGTGAACAATCTCCAAGGTCACCACAATAGCGCCGCTCCGTTTGACCAACCTGTGGTGTAGAGACAGGTTCGCTTTTTTAATTATTGTGTCAACGCATCCACATCCACCTGCTTGTCTCACATATCGCTGCAATGAAGCCGCTTCTCACCCATAACTCTCAACATTAGCGACAGTGTTACATAATGTTGTCTACGCAGGCAGCACTGTCGACGAACGTCTATCTGCGTCAGAGCCGCGAGAAGCTGCAACGAAGGTCGCCGCGCCGAAAAGTCCCTTGATGTTTCTGAAGTTGTCGCACTTGTACAGGTACATGTGGTGACTGTGTTATTCTGCGCGCCGGCCGGGGTGACCGAGCGGTTCTAGGCGCTACAGTCTGGAACCGCGCGACCGCTACGGTCGCAGGCTCGAATCCTGCCTCGGGCATGAATGTCTGTGATGTCCTTAGGTTAGTTGGGTTTAAGTAGTTCTACGTTATAGGGGACTGATGATCTCAGAAGTCCCATAGTGCTCAGAGCCATTTCAACCATTTGTTATCCTGCGCGGCCGGACAATAACGCGTAGGACTTTGACAAGGCGCTGCGTACGGCCCTTACATATTCGCATGACATTCGTGGGCCCTCGACCAACACGAGCATCAATATCGCGGTACGATAAACCGCCATTTCCATAGATTGCGATGCTGTCGTTCTAGTTTTCCAGTACCAGCCCCTGGCAAAGCGTAACACTGTCTGCTCACAAACAACATTCAAGTGCAAAAAGTTCCTTGTGGTGACCATTTCTCACAGCGGCAGCATTCAAATTTATTTTACATGAAAAACGCATTTTGCACGGTGCGCGTTAATCTAGCAAGGCTGAAATGGCTTAGGATGCGGGGATCCAAGGGTGGTATATGACTGAGCCCAGACTCATCAAAAAAATGAAACAACTTAATTTCAGTTGAATAATTTTACATCAAGCACACACAGCTAAACCTGAGCACCTTTAATGAAGTAATACAACTACTGTAGTGAAAACCGCCCAGAATCAAAATATTACACAGGTGCCAGTAAGGAATTATTCAGATGCGCCACTTTAGACAAATTATCAGAAATTACTTTAAAACAAGGAAGAATTAAATTCTGAGGCAGCCACCTTTCTGCAGGCACTGCCAACACTGAATCACACCAAAAATAATTTCATTCAGTCTGTGTTCCAATACGACGTAATACAGGAGATCACCATTAACGTCCATTGTATGCGGATAACGGTCGTATTAGTCTCATAGCTAGTCCAACTCAGCGAACTGCTTTCGAGGTGGAATTAGAAGCGGCTTTCCCCATGGAAATGATTCAAACGAGGAAGGTAAATGCCACTGAGGAACCGACGAGTTCATATCTGGCTACCCTTCACATAGTCATCTACGACAGGGAAACTTGCCATCCTTGTGATGTAACACTCGCCACTGTCCCAGGCAGTCGTCTTGTACTTGTGGCATTTTACAGACTGCCACGAATGTACCTCTCAAGCCCACGCCCACTCTTGGCTCTAGCACAGCACCCCTCTACCAGCGCCTGCGGGAAATCAGTGCTCTTCGCCATGCTAGATAAACTCAGAGTCAAAAAGGCATAACACAACCGTCATCAGACCCAAAGTATATCGATACGAACTTATCAAAGGCATCTCCAGTCGATGTCCTGGCAGTAGCGTGATGAGTTCAGTCTGCATCGTTACCAAATTTATTCAAGATGGCGAGCCGTCCCCCACCCCTGCCCCTGGTGGAAATATAGCAACATCGCAATGCTGACATCGTGGGTTTGAAAACTTGGCTAGAACCAATGACAATTCGGCATATGGCCACATGATCGTCACGTCAGAGATAAACCGGGTGTGGTAGCCCACTGGTGTCAGTCAGTGAAAGGATCATCAGCTGTCGAGAGCAGCAGCAGCTGAGGACCATCCATTCCCTCCCAGCAGAATAAGAAGCAGCAGAGAGATAAGTACTCATTATACAGGATGTGTGAAAAACAACTCCCTAGTTTTAAGTATAAATTTAATGGGGAAAAGTAATAAAAAATTACATCAATGAGTATGTATCATGAAAGAGAATTCCTTCCTGTTTTGTTTAATGTTAGTAGACGTCAACATGGGATCCAATTGTTGCCCTGCACAAGTCGAGATGATATACCACTTCTCACTACATATTCACCAACATTTAAGGTGTAACTGTCCCAACCGCCACGACGATTCTTTCCCGTAAACGATTGCTGTCTCTGATCTTTTCGTTGTACACAATATGTTTTATGTAGCCCAAAAAGAAAAAGTCCAGTGGGGTAAGTCTGGGCTTCGTGGCCACCAAGGTATTGGGCCAGCCCTGCCTATCGAGCTTCCTGGGAAGCGAATGTCAAGAGCTGCACGCATATAGTTACTGCAATGAGGTGGGGCGCCATCTAGTTGGGAAAACGCAAGTCCCTTTTCCACCCCAATATCGACCATTTTGGGAAAGACGTACTCTGTCAACTTGTCACAGTAAACGTCTCCTTTTATTGTTTTGCTTTTAAAAAACTACCAGTTTCTTTGGAAGACCATACCATTTTCCGCCAAAATGTACACAATCCTTCACCCCTCAACACTAGAGTCCTGTTTGTGCAGATGTGCAAGACCACAATACAGCATAGCACTGCATTTAATGGCGGGGTACCGCATATCATTAATGATTCTCAGGAGCTACGTTTGCAGGACAGGAAGGCCATGCTTTCAGAAAACTGATCGGCTCTCTGTGCCTTCCACCTGGATTCTCTACATGAGAAAAAAAGATGCACTTCTCAAATGCATCCACAGTTACCTGTAGCTTAGCTATGGCGTCACCTTGCTAACCTGGTGTCCATCTATAACAGGACAGGAGAGAGAACTGCCACAAGCCACAGGATCACTATTACTAGTAGCCATGGACAGTGATCATCTTGTTGCAGGCTGGCCAGCTGTGGGTTGAAATGGCGAGGTATGTAGCATAGTGCACCAGCCTTACAAGGACGTTGATGGTTCAGTGCACCCACATCAGACCAGTGAGTATGCAGGCTGGGGGAGGCTGACATGAGTTCTCGCAACACCCAGTCCCGATCTAGTTGCTACAGTAGCGGTGTCCTAGTGGCTGGAGGGGTGGAATCCCTTGGCTGCCGTAGTCCTACTATAGTGTGGGCAGGGGCAGAAGTAGTGGGGGAAGGGGGGAAGCAGAGAGCATGCAGGCAGCTGAGGAAGTGGTAATTCGTGGAGCCTCAAGCCTCGCCCTGGTGGGGTGGGTGAAGCATCTCACACAGGACTGTATTTTGGTGGTGCCTTCACCTGTCCTGAGACTTGTACCACAATGTAGTGCCGTGGTGGTGGAGGAGAAGGTAGCACGCCCGGCAGTGTTGGCTCACCAACTGTACACAAGGCATAACGAAACATAAGTACACACGTAATAAACTCGCCTACTGCTGCTGCTGTTGCTTCTGCTGCTGCAAAGGACAGGATACTGATTGTATGTATTACAAAAAAATAAATTACCTATACCATCCCCCACCCACTTCATTATCTTCGGTTCCGATTGACAAAGTAGTAGCTCCCACTGTGGTATCTCCTTGCCTGGACTGGCATGGATCCACCAATCTAGCTCACTGATATCACCTACAATAGCAACAAGAACAACATATTGATTTGACAAACAAATTACGACACTATGAAAAAATTAACTAAAAGAAATATACTTACATGATATCTGCAATAGGTTTATCAGCGTGGCGTGACACTACCCATGGCCTCCTCGAAATCACCTACAACAGCAAGAAAATGTTGATTTAAAAATGTATAAACTTACAGGAAGTACAAAACTCTGAAACAAATCACCACTGGAGCTGTTCAGAGTCTTTGGCCTGCATTTCAGGAATAAATGGAGCAACAACGACATGGAGAACATTTTAACGCACGTAATTTTACTAACGCAGTGATTTGATAAACACAGATGCTATGAACTTCACATTGTATGATCAACACAGATGCTATGAAATTCGCGAAATTTGAACACGCTGATTTGATAAACAAATTGCTACGAAATTTGCACACACACTACAAAAGAAAATTATACTTACATGACAGTTCCACCTCTGACTGCCTCAGGTGTTTGCTGTTGCTGCTGTTGCTGTCGCTGCCACTTCTGCTGTTTGTTGCTGCCAACCATTTCATGGTAGAGGTGGGTTCATGCACTGTAGAAAACTCGATGAACGATGTCGATAGATCCACTTATAAGGACAAGTGAACACAGTCACGGACTAGAGCAGAATGAAGATGACTGAGAAGCGCCACAAGCGTTTATAAGCCTTGCACTGACTCTGCTAGGTTTGCGGCCATTTTAGCTTTGTAACGCGTGTTAATGATTGTTGACTGTTGTGAACATTGTTTTATACTGGGAAATAGTTCGGTAAGTGTGTGGCATCTCCTGCCTTACTGCTACACTGGGTCTGAAGAGGATATATAGTGTATTACAGTTACGTTAGTGCATTTTTCTCTAGTTTGGCATGCTACCTGAAGTGGAGGAAGGGCATCATCTAGATGTAGTTGAAAGTAGGATGAAGCAGAATATAGTCTCAAGCCCTGTCCACTAATTTTTAAGGAACCTATAGGAACATTTACACAAGGGATAATCCCAGGTCTGCAGGTTCCGACACTTTGGAATTTGTTCACACCTTTCAGGGCCACCGACATACGGAACGCAGGCGAGAAGGCATGGGATGCCCTTGTCAATATTCACCAGTCCCTCCCGTAAAAACCTGGTGTCGGCTACATCGAAACAGGTGCAAATCCCCTGGGATGGGTATTATTCACAGAACGCAAATGGGCAGACAGGGAATGGCTTTGTCAGCATTCACCAATCCTTCCAGGCAAGTCGTATGTCACCTACATCAAAATAACTGCAAATCTCCTGGGATGGATATTTTTCGCAATTTTCAGAACCACCCACATACAGAACGCAGGTGGGAAGGCAGAGAATGCCTTTGCCGGCGTTCAGCAGCCCTTTGCGTACAAAACTAGCTGTTATTTACATCAAATCAGGCGCCAATCCCTGAGATGGATATTGTTTGCTACAAGGTCCACATTCCAGGGATGTCTTTGAAGCAACTGCTTTTGTGTGGAGAAAGGAAACACAGCTCTCTTCATCGGCAACATCAAAAGAGGTAAATCATCTGGGAGGGGTGTTGTTCACAAGTTCCATGTTACAGGATAACGTGTTGTAGGCTACATCAAAGGTGAAGCATAATCCGTGGAACCGGTATTGTTCACAAGGTCGGTGTACATACAGTACGTTTGAAACATACTGTTAAGTATCCAGGTATTCCAAGACCGTTAAACAGTTGGAAGGTCGATATTTTTCCTCGGTTTCAACGCCAAAGAAGTCACCAGGGGTACTTAGTTCGACTGGTGCAGGGCAAAGAGTACCGCTACTTGATGGGATTATCGGCGTTCACATGCAGGTAGGTAGTGCCAGTAGAACAATTATACAATGGGTAATCCCAGATCTGCAGGTTCCGACACTTTGGAATTTGTTCACACCTTTCAGGGCCACCGACATACGGAAAGCAGGCGAGAAGGCATGAGATGCCCTTGTCAATATTCACCAGTTCCTCCCCTAAAAACCTCTGACGGTAGACCGAAGAACTATGTCATTAGCGTGCCTGACTCTGGCAGGATTGTCAGATAGCCGTATATCAATGCATTCTTTTAAAATGCAGTCCCAATAGCGAGACGTAGGGACAACTATTTGTCTCTCTTCTTATAGCATTTTATTAGGAATGTGTCCCTGGTAAGGCAGTGCTCTGCCAGCGTAGATTTCTCAGGTTGAAACAAACGTGTGTGGCGCTAGTGCTCAACACATTGGTCCTGAACAGTACCAGCTGTTTGACCGATATAAGTTTTCCTACAATGGCAGAGGATTTCTGCGCCTGAAATGGCCTAAGTTCTTCCTGCCAAAGTCGGCAGTACACTCGCACACTGGAACGATGGATGACAGCTCATGCATGCAGGTAACGGTCAATGTCCGTGAGCATTTTATAAACACAGAATGCTTGACAGGAGGGTTGGGTCACCTTAAACTTACATTCAGGCAGAATGGCTATTCAGACAAACAGATGTCGTGCTTTCCAATTTGGACGTTCGAGGGAACCGTTAGAAGATAGCTGTAAATCGGTGGCTTTCCTAACCATTGCTAGGTCCCTGAAACTAGGAAGAATTTGAAAATTATATGTGGGCAAAAGGTTTTCCGACTGCCAGCCAAGATTAGAGGTTTCTTTCGCTCAGTAAAGATGACTTGGAATTGAGAAATGCCGCTCTATACAAAATCCCCTGCCATTGTGGGAAAACTTACATCGGTCAAACATTTCGTACCATTCCGGACTGACGTGTTGAGCATTATCGCTATATACGTTTGTTTCAGCTAGAAAAATCTGCAGTGATAGAGCAATGTTCAGTTCTGGAGAGTTCGTGCAATAGCTTACTCACCTGAAAATAGCGGCGAGGTGGACCACGGAAATATTGTGTCAAAAAGACTTCATCATCTGGCTGCAGGCGAAAGAAGAATATATGATGTTCCCTATTCTTCATGCTATAGATACGTCCTTTCTCAAAATCGAATAGCTGGCGATAGGGCGCATGTGCATCTATTCTGATCGATCTCTGACCGAACACCCAGCAGTCGTCTCATATGCATACCATTCTTCATCTGTAAGAATGACATTTTCCTGTATTCAAAAATGGTTCAAATGGTTCTGAGCACTATGGGACTTAACATCTGAGGTCATCAGTCCCCTAGAACTTAGAACTACTTAAACCTAACTAACCTAAGGACATCACACACATCCGTGCCCGAGGCAGGATTCGAACCTGAGACCGCAGTAGTCACGCAGTTCCGAACCGAAGCGCCTAGAACAGCTCGGCCACAACTGTCGGCTGTATTCAAAATATGGTCACATAAGGATGAAATTTTAATCGACGTTACCCACAGGCCTGCAAATGCTGAAGCATGAGTTTTGTAGCGGTCAATAAAGCTGTTCACAGTGTACCACTTTCCATTGCCATCGGTGCAATAAGTTAACTAATCAGACAGCGCATTCGCACTTCTCCGTATTGCGCAGGGCATGGGTCAACAGTGACATCAGGCAGTGCAACGGTCAAGGCAAGGCTACGATCAGATATTCTGTTCCGGCCACTTGACTTTACGTGTGGACGCTCCCGGTTACCTCTATTGGTTGTCGAAACACTGGCGGTTTGCTGTATGGTCGAAATCACGTCTCGCGAAAGCAACGAGCAGACCGACAGTCGTTGGGGTGACATGAACACGCACAGCTACAGTTAAATTGACGTCTGCTGCAGCCGCTAGCATTTGGAAATCCACCTGCGGCAGTCGGGGCCGTCATAGCCCACTAGGACGCGTGCATCGACCGCAAGCAGTCAGTGCACAAGGGCGGAAGTTTGACCGCTCGTCCGCTACAACGGCTGGTGCTCATTGATGAATTCAACAAGTGGCCCCGAAACGTGCGACAGTTGCACTGCGAAACAGCAGCGTATTTGCGACACGCAAACAGAGGCATTGCTTGTAAGGTCTTAGAACGAGATAGGCACGTTGCGACAGGGTTCCGTTCTGGATTTTCTGGAGTTTCAGGAGTAATAGTAAATATTTTAGCAGGTGGTAGTACAGACTAATTCGAACAAAAGATTCAGGGTATAACGTTTGTCCAATTTTTATTAGCTACAAAGATAAGTTTTGATTTGACATGTTGGTAATCCAGTTGCTTTGTATTTGTTTATTGACTGCCATTCCTGTGCAAGTCGTGAAGGTGTGTTTTTATACGCTACTGGCCATTAAAATTGCTACACCACGAAGATGACATGCTACAGACGCGAAATTTAACCGACAGGAAGAAGATGCTGTGATATGCAAATGATTAGCTTTTCAGAGCATTCTCACAACGTTGGCGCCGGTGGCGACACATACAACGTGGTGACATGAGGAAAGTTTCCAACCGATTTCTTATACACAAACAGCAGTTGACCGGCGTTGCCTGGTGAAACGTTGTTGCGATGCCTCGTGGAAGGAGGTGAAATGCGTACCATCACGTTTCTGACATTGATAAAACTCGGATTGTAGGCTACCGCGATTGCGGTTTATCGTATCGCGATATTGCTGCTCGCGTTTGTCCAGATCCAATGACTGTTAGCAGAATATGGAATAGGTGAGTTCAAGAGGGTAATACGGAACGCCGTGCTGGATACCAACGGCCTCGTATCACTAGCAGTCGAGATGACAGGCATCTTATCCGCATGACTGTAACGGATCGTGAAGCCACGTCTCGATCCCTCAGTCAACAGATGGGGACGTTCGCAAGACAACAACCATCTGCACGAACAGTTCGACGACGTTTGCAGCAGCATGGACTATCAGCTCGGAGACCATGGCAGCGGTTACCCTTGACGCTGCATCACAGACAGGAGTGCCAGTGATGGTGTACTCAACGTCGAACCTGGGTGCACGAATGCCAAAACGTCATTTTTTCGGATGAATCCAGGTTCTGTTTACAGCATCATGATTGTCGCATCCGTGTTTGGCGACATCGTGGTGAACACACGTTGGAAGCGTGTATTCGTCATCTCCATACTGGCGTATCACCCAGCGTGATGGTATGGGGTGCCATTGGTTACACGACTCGGTCATCTCTTGTTCGCATTGACGGCACTTTGAACAGTGGACGTTAAATTTCAGATGTGTTATGACCCGTGGCTCCACCCTTCATTCGCTCCCTGCAAAACCTTACATTTCAGTAGGATAATGCACGACCGCATGTTGCAGGTCCTGTACAGCCCTTTCTGGATACAGAAAATGTTCGACAGCTGTCCTCATCAATTGAAAACGTCTGGTCAATGGTGGCCGAGCAACTAGCTCGTCACAATACTCCAGTCACTACTCTTGATGAACTGTGGTATCGTGTCGAAGCTGCATGGGCAGCTGTACCTGCACACGCCATCCAAGTTCTGTTTGTCTCAATGCCCAGGCTTATCAAGGCCGTTGTTACGGCCAGAGATGGTTGTTCTGGGTACTGATTTCTCAGGATCTGTGCACCCAAATTGCGTGAAAGTATAATCACATGTCAGTTCTACTATAATATATTTGTCCAATGAACACCCGTTTATCATCTGCATTTCTTCTTGGTGTGGCAATTTTAATGGCCAGTAGTGTATTTAATTTAAGTTTTATTTATCACTGGTCATATTACTAATTTATATTATATTTGATATGTAAAGTAATAAAAAAGGCACGTGTATTTGCCTGAAGTGTTATTGAATTTCATGTTGTTCGACTACTTAATTTATTATTAAATTTAATTATTACTGGAAACACATTTATAACTGTCGACAAATAAATGAAGAAACGCATACAGTTTTCCTGAAAATGTAATGCTATCTTGATTTGTGGAATCCCTTATACACGCAATCTATGTAGTAAGAAACCCGGAACTGCTTTGCACCTCCATGCTTTGAGCTGCAGTCGCAGAGACAATCTCCGTTTGGCAGTTAATCTGCGTAGCGGTCTGACGTTGCTAATGTAGCAGGAACGAATCGTGTTGGTGCACATTTTTTTAATATCCCAGAATTTTCACTTTTACTACAAAAATGAAGGTTTGAGCGGCAGTCAAACCATCGCCTCGTACATGTTCGCCTTACGAAACACGAACGCCAATCATTTTTTTAATGGAACGCCAGAGAATATCGGCTTTCGAGGAAGATTATTTCTATTTTTATGGGAGCTCAGATGAATATCGCCCTTCAAGGATGATTATTTTTTTTGTTAAGGGAGGTGACATATATATAACCTTCCAAAGAAGATAATTTTTCGACATGAAATTCACGCGGTGGTCTCGCGGTTCTAGGCGCGCAGTCGGGAACCGTGCGACTGCTACGGTCGCAGGTTCGAATCCTGCCTCGGGCATGGATGTGTGTGATGTCCTTAGGTTAGTTAGGTTTAAGTAGTTCTAAGTTCTAGGGGACTAATGACCACAGCAGTTGAGTCCCATAGTGCTCACAGCCATTTGAACCATGAAATTCACAAACCATAATTAGTTATTTACTGAAGGGAATATTGAAAAAAGTAAATAAAGAAGATATAATTTAATAACATAAAGTAAATACAGCACGAAACATCTGTGACGCGATAAGAAAAAAGACTGCGGTGAGGTGACCACCGTGAACTTCAACGTCCGACCCCTACTTACAGACAGATCAGTTGCATAATAGAGGCGTGAAGCTTCTCTTGCGATTTTCTCTGCATTGGGAGAGTGTTGCACCTTACTATTTACCACATTATATTGTTCTAATCGCCTACCAAAGGTGTACAAACCCCTCCCGAATAGGCCATGAAGGCCTGACGGTGCTCACCGGCCGCCGTGTCTTCATCAGCTTATAGGAGTCACTGGGTGCAGATGTGGAGGTGCATGAGGTCAGCACACTGCTCTCCCGGCCGTATGTCAGTTTCCGAGACCGGAGCCGCTACTTTTCTATCAAGTAGCTCCTCAGTTTGACTCACAAGGGCTGAGTAAAACCCGCTTGCCAACAGCGCTCGGCAGACCGGATGGTCACCCATCCAAGTGCTAGCCCAGCCCGACAGCGCTTATCTTCGGTGATCTGACGGGAACCGGTGTTACCGCTGCGGCAAGGCCGTTGGCAAAGGTGTACAAAGTTTGAAGTAAATCTATGATTCCAGCGTCGTAACCTCCCCTTGTTAATAAACCCACCTAAAATAATGAAAATTTAGAATAGTTGCTAAATACCCTGCACCTATTAGAATCCTGCAAGCAATTGTTGCTTAACTCATTAGGCAAAGGTTAATTACATTTCCTTTTATTTGTGGATTCTTTCATTACTTCTTGGCACAAGAATTCCATGTTTAAGATTGAATAACAAGAACGCCGGTTTTGTTCTACAGACCTACTACGTCAGTACAATTGAGTGTACTTGTTATTCAGCCTTTAAAAAAGTTAATTACAGTGTTAAAGTATAGATTCAAGAAACAATTTTTCTCCAACATTTACGGCCATACCTTTACAGCTCTGTCTCTACACACGTTGATCCTTAACTAGTTTGAAATACAATACCATGGCAATCATATTCGACACAAGTTAGTCCAAGCAACAACTCAACATAATGGAGCTACACGGTTGCTGCCACTATCCCATGACCCACATCAAAGGTATCACAGCAATAAAATAAAAAAGTTCTCAAGTAAGTCAATTAATAGGTAATTAAGTTCTAAACGAGTATCACAAGTAACAGTTAACTGTTGTTAACAGCCAGAAGCCCCGTTCAAAAATGGAAGAAAAAACTTCCAAGACAAATAAACATCGCTGAGACAAATGTCGAATTTATTTACGTAATGATCAAATATGATCGAAGCAGACTAAATCAATGAAAATTTGTGCCGCGGCCGGGACTCGAACCCGGGTCTTCTTGCTTACTAGGCAGATATGCTACCACTACACCACCGAGTCACTATGCCAGACATAGCTGCACGTACTACCTAGGTCGAGTTCCCTCCCCAACACAAACTTTAATTCATTTTCCCTTAATACCGTCACTATTGCCAGGGCTCGCCGGTATTGGCGAGGTACCCAGCATTGGACGTAGCGGGACGTCTGCTGTACCATATGGTGATCTTCTCAGATCTTATAATTAAATGTGTCCTTTGAGACTCCCGTCTCGTTATTATCTCACGATAATGATCAAATATGATCGAAGCAGACTAAATCAATTAAAATTTGTGCCTGGCAATCATATTTGATCATTATCGTGAGATAATAACGAGACGGGAGTCTCAAAGGACACATTTAATTATTTACGTAATGTAGCCTAAATATGGCAGTACTTTCAAAAATGGATCAAATGGCTCTGAGCACTATGGTACTTAACTTCTGAGGTCATCAGTCCCCTAGAACTTAGAACTACTTAAACCTAACTAACCTAAGGACATCACACACATCCATGCCCGAGGCAGGATTCGAACATGCGACCGTAGCGGTCACGAGGTTCCAGAATGAAGCGCCACGCTCATCTTCCCGATGCCGACGACTCCAGTCAGTTTAAATATCATACCATGTTCTGCGAAGTGCACTAACAGGACCGAATCCTCGCTAAGGCGCCCGGCGCTCTGTCTACCCAAAGGCAACCTACGGCAGCCTGCACCCAAATAGTAGAAACAGCCTTTTCAGCGGCCCGCGCCGCCATCTCTGTCTGCTCACTTTGGCGGTCGGTGTCGTAATCCCTACCTCCTCACTTGCAAATCACTACACGGATGCATGCCTCTATCCAGCTGGAACAAAAACTGCGCTTCAGGAAATCAGATTTTTGTGTTAGCAAAAGACCCAACACCGTGTTACGAGTGGAGGCCGAAATGTACGCGTTTTAGCTCACGCAGGCTGGCGTGAGGAGGGGACTATACTGACGTGAGGTCTGACAAGGAATGAGAATTCAGAAAGCGGACGTAATTAGTTTGATACTTAACTTTAATCCATTAATGATGAACGTCGCTCGTAACGGTACATTATTAACAATATTATCTGTTCAGAATACATTCTTCAAGATAGTTATTATAGTAAATGAATATGGCGCCTTGCTAGGTCGTAGCAAATGACGAAGCTGAAGGCTATGCTAAACTGTCGTCTCTGCAAATGAGAGCGTATGTAGACAGTGAACCATCGCTAGCAAAGTCGGCTGTACAACTGGGGGGAGTACTAGGGGGTCTCTCTAGACTAGACCTGCCGTGTGGCGGCACTCGGTCTGCAATCACTGATAGTGGCGACACGCGGGTCCGACGTATACTACCGGACCGCGGCCGATTTAAAGGCTACCACCTAGCAAGTGTGGTGTCTGGCGGTGACACCACACAGATACTTCTGTGCTCCTAAAGCACCAATAGAGTCACCTGACACCCACATCTAGACTCCCTCATCGTCATAGTAAGAGAACATTAGCCAATCGGATCAATGCCCGCGAAATAAGTAAGCGCACAGCAGGTCGAACCTTGTTCCTCTCGCTTCCACAGGAAACGGTTATCTTGCTTACAAGAGGAAGGTAAAGAACCTCTGGTGCCACTCTGGAGTCAGAGTTAAGTTTATGTACCGACCACCACACTGCTTTCTCTAATGTCACTGCTCTACAGAGCCACCAAGAACTTAAGTGCCGCCAATGCAGACGTGTCCAGCAGTTACACTCACAGGTTTGTCGACCCAGAGGAGTGAGGGGTGTCAGTGGCGCCCAGGTGGCAGACCGACCATTGCTGTTGTACGAAGGGCCCTCCAGTCAATCTGCTTCTGCGAAAAGCAGGTTAGTCCCTGATCCCTTTGTCAGCGGTGGAACGCCGCTAGCTCATCGCTCCACACGGGAAGAATTCTCTTCTCAGCCAGAAACTAAACTCTTGCAGAACGACTGAATACAGCACACCAAACAAAGTCAGCCTCGTGTAAAATGTTATGAAATTCACTTCCTCACAGACACATTGATAGAATAATAATGTCGTGATATTAAGAACTCAATTTAAGTACGATAAGTGAAGGGGGGACTGTAATCTTTCAGCTTATCCCGTATTTTGTAAAACACTTCTGTCCTGGATGAAGTATATTTCCTTATGATTCTTCCAAGTAGTCTCAGCCTAGCATCTGTTCTGGAACATCTTTATAATTAGTGAAGCGGGATTCGCTCTAATATTCAAGAAATCAATATCTCTCTGTACTGGTGTAAAAGGCATTTCAGTTGCATAAGTGAATATATGATCTTTTACCAGATACGTAGCATCTTTGTAATGTTGCGATATATCATAGCATCTTTGATACTAATACGTTTGTAAACACCATCTATCGATAAAAACATGCGGTACATGTTACAAGTCTGTTCTGTGACTAAGCTGAAGTGCTCAGTGATATAAATTTCTGTGTGCAATGATAGAAATGTGGTGGAAATGAATTCAGTGACAAATCTGAAGCGCTCAATTATGAAAGTCTATGTGTGCAATGACGTCAATACGGCGAAAACTATAAACGTCTGCTGGACGAAAATTACGAAAACAAGTACTTCAAACCGAAATATCACGTGAGTCACATCCCAATGCAAATCTGTAACTCAACCATCTTTGTGACGTGCTTATAATCATCTATTATTTATATTTTACGATAAGTAATCAGTAAAAAAACGCAGCACATGTTGTAATGAAATGGTTCAAATGGCTCTGAGCGCTATGGGACTTAACATCTGAGGTCATCAGTCCCCTAGAACTTAGAACTACTTAAACCTAACTAACCTAAGAACATCACACACATCCATGCCCGAGGCAGGATTCGAACCTGCGACCGTAGCAGTCTAGCGGTTCCAGACTGAAGCGCTTAGAACCGCACCGCCGGCTGTTGTAATGAAATCTTGAAAGCCATCTGACGATGAATCGTAATGATTCGAAACCGGTAACGGTACTTTTAATAAAGGAACTTAAAATATATTTGTGGCTGGTTGCATCTCAACACCATCAACATTTGTCTTCAAATAACAGCCACGGTCTCCAACCATGTTGTCATATGACGAAATCGCATTCCTTCAATTTATTTAGTGTTGGTTATTCCACTTTAGGTTGCTCCGTGCCGTTGCTCTTAAGTGTTTTACGTTTATTACTGTTTCCAGCGATCTTTCAATAGCCTAACTGAACAGGGATGGATCCTTTCTCCCATATGTATGCAGTATCTTACAGTTATATTCAGGGCCAATTACTGGACCTGCCATGGTTCCTCTACAGGTCCTTATGGTTTTCGCTGTAGTCTTCTGCAGTTGCAACCTTCCTGTAGACAAGAGCAACATCTGCAAAAAGCCTCTAGAGATTCTGTTGTCCAATGCATTATATATGTAAAGTATATTGTAAACAATAATAGCCTTATAACACTCTCTTCAAGTACTCCAGAAATTACCTTTACCTCTGTCAGTTTCGTCCCATTAAGAATAACGGATTGTGTTACACCTCCTCAGAAAGTCCTGTATCAAGTTTGCTGTGATACTCACTAAGCTTGTATTCTGTTTACCAAACAACCGCAAGGAACTGTATCCGAAGCCTTCCGGAAGTCAGGAAACACAGTTTCAACCCGGGCGTCTCTGTATGAGCCACTCTAAATTTCCTGGACGAACAGTGCAAGCTATTTTCCGCAAGATCTCTGTTTATGGAAGCTACGTTCAAACATATTTACTCATTAGGTTCCCTACCTAATGAGAATCTCTGACTGTTAAATACGTTGCTATAAACAACATTGTGGGGCATGTAGAGGGATGCAGAAAATCATTTCTCCAACGCTCCATAGGCGAATGGAATAGAGAAAATCGGTGATCCTGGAATGCAGTACCGACGCCACGTGCTGGACGGTATTTCCCTGAGTATATTCGTCGGTATAGTAGAACGTACTCTGTTTACGTCCCTATAAAATATAAAAATGGGTCTATGTATGTATGCATGTATGTTCCACATCTCTTAAACCACTGGACCGAATTCAACCAAACTTGGTAAACATATCACATGCCCTCCGGAAATCATTGCTGTGCAGGTATGAATCCCCTATCTATCACAAACGTGGATATGAAAACGGAGTATAGCCTAAGAGAGCAAATATCTGTAATTTATTCACCCAGTATTTGAGAATTATAGCAAGAGAACTGTAGCATTTACTGACTTCCAACGAAGTTCACAAAAAATGGCTCTAAGCATTATGGGATTAACATCTGAGGTCATCAGTCACCTAGATTTAGAAATATGTAAACCTTACTAACCTAAGGACATCACACACATCCATGCCCGAGGCAGGATTCGAACCTGAGACCGTAGCAGCCGCGTGGTTCCGGACTAAAGCGCCTAGAACCGATCGACCACAGCGGGCGGCCGAAGTTCACATATGATATCAAACCCTTAGAAAATGAGTGAGCCTTGAGCAGCCGCTGGTGCAGTATCAGTGCAGCACCAACTTTCATATTTGTTTTGTAGTTTGATTGTTAATTTCTTTCCGAGTGTTTGTGCGATTGCATATTTCATTACATAAAATCCTTGCGTATTCTCGCATTTGAGAGGAGTAATATTGCTTATTGATAGCCGTAGAGTATAAATTCGCGGAGTCGTTAGATATTAGCAGTAGGATGTATAGGGTGTTTGCGTGCTGTGTGCAGGCGCAGGAGGAACAGGCCGCGGTTCGCGAGCAGCTGAGCGTGCTGTTGGCCACGGTCAGCCGCCTTCAGGCTGCTGCCTCGAGGTGCAGCGACGGCGGAGGGTCTGGCGCGTCGCTTGAGACACCCCAGGTGTCACTTGCTGCGTCCGCTTACTCAGCCACCGAGGCACCTTCTAGTGTACCCGGCGCGTTGAGACCGCCCTCACCTCAGGGGGAGTGGCGGACAGCAACGCGACCGCGTCGCTCGAGGCGGAGGGCCAATGTGGAGGCTGGCCGGCTGGCCTCGCCCGTTCATCCTGTCAGTGGGCAGGTGGCCTCTCCTTCAGCAAGGCCCAATCAGGCACACGGGGACAAAGGCTTGCTGGTCATTGGGAGCTCCAACGTTAGGCGAGTGATGGAGCCCCTTAGGGAAACAGCGTACAGGGCTGGAAAGAAATCCAACGTGCACTCGGTTTGTCTGCCGGGGGGCCTCATCCAAGATGTGGAGGCGTCCTTGCCTGCGGCTGTCAAGCGTACGCGGTGCAGTCGTCAGCAAGTAGTTGCTCACGTCGGCACCAATGATGCCTGTCGCTTGGGTTCTGAGGCGATCCTCAGTTCGTACAGGCGGCTGCCGGATTTGGTGAAGACCGCTGGCCTCGCACGCGGGGTGCAAGCAGAGCTCTCTATTTGCAGCATCGTTCCCAGAGTGGATCGGGGTCCTTTGGTTTGGAGGCGAGTGGAGGGTCTCAACCAGAGGCTTTGTCTACTCTGTGACGGTCTTGGCTGCAGATTTCTAGACTTGCGCTATTGGGTGGGGAATTGTAGGACGCCCCTATATAGGTCAGGGGTGCACTACACAAAGGCTGTGGCTACTCGGGTAGCAGAGTACTTGTGGCATGCACATGGTGGTTTTTTTAGGCTAAGCAGTAGTGCGAGGTGTCCTGAAATGTTTAGTGAGGGTTGGAACGTGTATCGGAAAGACAGATTAGACACCGTAGTAGATGGTGTCTTCATTGCAGTTGACAAAAATATTGTGTCTACTGAAGATGAAGTAGAGTGTGATTATGAAGTTATCTGGACACTTTTAACAGGAAATAAAGTAAATTGTGGGGTGTTATTACCGGCCACCAGGTTCCACGGTAACAGTTCTAGAATCATTCAAAGGGAGTCTACATTCTGTATCGCAGAAGTACCCCGATCATGCTATATTAGTCGAAGGCGACTTCAGCCTACCTAGTATATACTGGGATGTCTATGGATTCATTACAGGTGGTACAGACAAGCCGTCGTGTGAATTACTTTTGAACACATTATCCGAAAACTGTCTTCGACGGCTAAATCGACAGCCAACGCGCATTGGAAATATTTTAGATCTGGTAGCCACTAATAGACCAAACCTCATCGTCGGTGTCAGTGTTGAGACAGGGATTAGTGATCATGATGTTGTCATTAAGACTATGCTTACGAAAGTTAAAGAGTTGGTCAAGAAGGTGAGGAGAGTATTCTTACTACAAAGAGCAGATAAGCAGTTGTTGGCATCCCACTTAGTAAATGAATCGACTTCATTTACTTCCAGTACGGTGGACGTGGAAGAATTATAGGCAAATTTTAAACACATTGTAAATCACGCATTGGCCAAGTATGTGCCGAAAAAGTGGGTTACGGACGGAAAAGACCCACCGTGGTTTGACATCGCATTTCGGAGAATGCTCAGGAAGCAAAGGCATTTGTACTCGCGGTACAAGAAAGATCGGGACAACGAGGACAGGCAAAAGTTAGTAGAGATTCGTGCTGATGTAAAAGGAGCGATGCGCGAAGCATTCTACCACTACCACCGTCATACCTTAGCAAAAGATCTTGCTGAAAATCCAAAGAAATTCTGGTCTTACGTAAAATCGGTAAGCGGGTCGAAGGCTTCCATCCAGTCGCTCACTGGCCGGGCAACGGAAGACAGCAAAACGAAAGCTGAAATTTTAATTTAACATCTGAGAAATCTTACACGCAGGAGGATAGTACAAACATACCGCCGTTTGAGTCTCGTACAGATTGGCGTATGGAGGACATAGTGATAGACACCCCTTAGGTTGTGAAGCAGCTGAATGGGGTTGAAAATAAATAAATCGCCAGGTCCTGATGTGATTCCAATTCGGTTTTACAGAGAGTACTCTACTGCATTGGCTCCTTTCTTACCTTGCATTTATCGCGAATGTCTTGCTCAACGTAAAGTCCCGAGCGACTGGAAAAAAGCGCAGGTGACGCCTGTATATAAAAAGGATAGAAGAACGGATCCTCAAAATTACAGACCAATATCCTTAACATCGGTTTTTTGCAGGATTCTCGAATATATTCTCAGTTCGAATACAATGAATTTTCTTGAGACAGAGAAGTTGCTGTCCATGCATCAGCACGGCTTTAGAAAGCATCGCTCCTGATAAACCAAACTCGCCCTTTATTCACATGATATCTTGCGAGAAGATGCAATTAGAGAGAGGAAGGCGTTGATAGAAAGGGGGGTAGGAGGATCAGATGGTCAGAGAAGGAAGTAGCAGGAGATGGACTATTAGAAGAATGGAATCATTACGTATCCAGGCAACGCTGGGTGCTCAGCTAGTACAACAACAAAGTTTAACAACAAAAACTACACACATAACTCTCCCTGTTAAAAAACAGAAACTTTCAAATAGTTAGCTCCGACTGCAAACATATTGGCAGACAGCGTGCAAAATATACAAAATATTGCATATTAATCGAACTCTCCATCTCTGCTTGGTAGAAGCTGATAATAAGAACGAAGAAGACACAATTTCAAGAGACAATGAAATCTATCTGTTAAGTATTCGAAGAAACTAATTCTGAACACGCAGCTGTATATATTACCTTTTCTTACAACCAGTTGCAAACTACATATATCACATTCGTGGTATTTGAAATATCACAAGTTAAGTGCTTTTCATGAAACTGTGTGCTTCCATATGCACCGTGGTTGAGATCTTATGTTTTAAAACGCTACACCGTCGGAGTTTGATGAACGTTCTGAGTGATTCCTGTACTTCAAACTACAAAATAAAAGTCTTAACTTTGAATCACATACAATGTGAGTGAAACAGAATAAGAGACAGTGGAATAAGCGTTGCGCTTTAGTTCCAAACGTGCGAATGTCTAATGCTACCACAGAGAATTGCACATTCCATTCTGCTAAGTGAGCGTATCACACGGGGATACAGGAGATCACAGAGCTAATGGCTCTTCTGCAGCTGTGGCGACGCTAATGTACCGACGTCTTTCATTTCTCTCCGTTGAATATTCATGATTTTACCACGCTGATGGGTGTTCTCAAGTCTGCAAATGTATTCGGAGCTCGTTGCCGTTTATATCGCTTCGCTGCCAAGGCAAGTAAACCACGCTTTCTACGTAGTCTTCGCAAGTTCATAAAAGAAACTATGATTGATACTACAGTACGCCTACTTCATCTACTCCGTAGGACCTGCTGGCATCGGAGATTATTCTGAAGAGCCAAATAAATTGGCACACCTGCCCAATATCGTGTAGGGCCCACGCGAGCGTACAGATGTGCCGCAACACGACGTAGCATGGACTCGACTAATGTCTGAAGCACTGATGGAGGGAACTGACAGCATGAACCCTTCAGGGCTGTCCATAAATCCGTAAGAGTACGAGGGGATGGAGATCTCTTCTGAACTGCACGTTGCGATGCATCCCACATATGCTCAATAATGTTCATGTCTGGTGAGTTTAGTGGCCAGCGGAAATGTTTAAACTCAGAAGAGTGTTCCTGGAGCCACTCTGTAGCTATTATGGACGTGTGGTGTGTCGCATTGTGCTCCTGAAATTGCCCATGTTCGTCGAAATGCACAATGGACATGAATGGATACAGGTGATCATACAGGATGCTTACGAACGTGTCACCTGTCAAGAGTCGTACACAGTCGTATCAGAAGTCCAGTTTCACTCCAACTGCACACGCCCCACACCATTACAGAGCTTCCACCGGCTTGAACACTCCCCATGGATTCTTGAGACTGTCTCCATACCCATGGATGTGTATTCACTCAATATATTTTGAATCGATACTCGGGCGACTAGGCAACATGCTTCCACTCATGAACAGTCCAATGTCGGTGTTGACGGTCACAGGCGAGGCGTAAAGCTGACACTTTATGGCCCAACATTGAAATCTGCAGCAGTTTGCGAAAGAGTTCCACTTCTGTCATGTTGAACGATTCTCTTCAGTGGTCGTTGGGCCCGTTCTTGCAGGATCTTTTTTCGGCCGCAGCGATGTCGGATATTTGATGTTTTACCGGATGCCTGATGTTTACGGTACATCGCTCGTCCGCCGATTATAACACCACGTTCAAACTCACTTAAGTCTTGGTAACCTGCCATCGTAGCAGCAGTAACCGATCTAACAGCTACGCTAGACACTTGACTTATACAGGTGTTGCCAACCCGAGTGCCATATTCTGCCTGTTTGCATATGTCTGTATTTGAATATGCATGCCTATAACAGTTTCTTTGCCGCTTTAGTGTAAGCATCACCTCATTATAGTGCCAACACAATGTGTATCTTACCTCATATACCACCTATGTGCTTCCACAAAACAAAAACTTTCACAAATTCCTTCGTCGCTCCTATCCGTCTGGAACCTGTTACCATGCACTACACACACAATATAACGCCCTGCCGCACATAAGAAAAACAGTAGACGAACCATACCTAAGAGTGCGCAGTTAAGGAATAACCGTAAATACCGGGTGATCAAAAAGTCAGTATAAGTTAGAAAACTTAATAAACTACGGAATAATGTAGATAGAGAGGTAAAAATTGACACACATGTTTGGAATGACATTGGGTTTTATTAGAACAAAAAAAGGCAAAAACAAAGTATTGCTAGACGCGTGAAACATCTCTTGCGCGCGTCGTTTGGTGATGATCCTGTGCTCAGCCGCCACTTTCGTCATGCTTGGTCTCCCAGGTCCCCAGACCTCAGGCCGTGCGATTATTGGCTTTGGGGTTACCTGAAGTCGCAAGTGTATCGTGATCGACCGACATATCTAGGGATGCTGAAAGACAACATCCGACGGCAATGCCTCACCATAACTCTGGAAATGCTTTACAGTGCTGTTCACAACATTATTCCTCGACTACAGCTATTGTTGAGGGATGATGGTGGACACATTGAGCATTTCCTGTAAAGAACATCATCTCTGCTTTGTCTTACTTTGTTATGCTAATTATTGCTATTCTGATCAGATGAAACGCAATCTGTGGGACATTTTTTGAACTTTTGTATTTTTTTGGTTCTAATAAAACCCCATGTCATTCCAAGCATGTGTGTCAATTTGTACCTCTCTATGTACATTATTCCGTGATTTGTCCAGTTTTCAAATTTGTACAGTCTTTTTGATCAGCCGGTATCTGGGTTATTATCAATCAGAAAACAAAATTACTTCAGGTTTATATTTATTAACACATAATCTACATTTTCATAAAACTACATGAACAGAGAGGTAACACTTTTCTGTAGTTTTCAAAAACACAAGAAAAGGGAAATGTGCACTCTTTCGTTCACCTCGAGCTTAAGAGTAAGCAAAACATGCCTAGAGAGTACGGGTTTAGCAAATGTCACAAATGAATGCAGTATCACCCTGAAATGAAGAGCACTGCTCGTGCCACCATCTCCCACACTTAATGCACTGTATCCAGTCTTCTGGAAACACCAAAATCCATGTTCTCTACTCACAGTTTTCAGTATTTTCCTTAATGCAGATTCCTTCGTAGGAAGAGCAGTAGCAACCTTTGTTTGTTTTCTCCATTTTCAATTCGCTGTGAGGCCTCACTGGGCAGCTCGTCAGTTTAGACGAGGTTCCTGTTCGATTTTCGTTCTTAATTTCAAGTCATTCAGAAACAATAGCTATCCTTCGGACTCAAAGACACGTTTAAGAGGTACAGATTTGAAGTTGTGCCCTAATGGGAGACTGAGCGAGGTTGGCGCACTGGTTAGCACAGTGGCCTCGGATTCGGGAGGACGACGGTTCAAACCCATGTCCACCCATCCTGAATTAAGTTTTCCGTGATTTCCCTAAATAGCTTCAGGCAAATGCCTGGATGGTTCCTTTAAAATAGCACGGCCGACTTCCTTCATAATTCTTCCCTAATACGATGGAACCGATCATCTCGCTGTTTGGTACCCTCCCCACATCAACCAACGAACAAACCCTAAAGAAATCGCACGCACTCTTTGGGGACGTTATATGCGAGATGTTTCGTACAGAAGCATATGATTCCAAGCAAAGTCAACAGATGGCAGTACACGTTACATTTGCAAAACATGTTTATGCAATAAGATAGATTGCAAGCTAGCCTTTCAAAATCCAATCAAGAATTAAAGGCTCGTGTATTTTGTGTATATCGTATACAACAGAGTACCAGAACTACATCAAGAAAACTGTAAAGTGATCCTTAGCTGTTTCTCTTCGGAAACACAGGATTTCTTCACATAACGTGTCCCAGTCTGAACACAACTACACTCCTGGAAATGGAAAAAAGAACACATTGACACCGGTGTGTCAGGTCCACCATACTTGCTCCGGACACTGCGAGAGGGCTGTACAAGCAATGATCACACGCACGGCACTGCGGACACACCAGGAACCGCGGTGTTGGCCGTCGAATGGCGCTAGCTGCGCAGCATTTGTGCACCGCCGCCGTCAGTGTCAGCCAGTTTGCTGCGGCATACGGAGCTCCATCGCAGTCTTTAACACTGGTAGCATGCCGTGACAGCGTGGACGTGAACCGTATGTGCAATTGACGGACTTTGAGCGAGGGCTTATAGTGGGCATGCGGGAGGCCGGATGAAAGTACCGCCGAATTGCTCAACACGTGGGGCGTGAGGTCTCCACAGTACATCGATGTTGTCGCCAGTGATCGGCGGAAGGTGCACGTGCCCGTCGACCTGGGACCGGACCGCAGCGACGCACGGATGCTCGCCAAGACCGTAGGATCCTATGCAGTGCCGTAGGGGACCGCACCGCCACTTCCCAGCAAATTAGGGACACTGTTGCTCCTGGGGTATCGGCGAGGACCATTCGCAACCGTCTCCATGAAGCTGGGCTACGGTCCCGCACACCGTTATGCCGTCTTCCGCTCACGCCCCAACATCGTGCAGCCCGCCTCCAGTGGTGTCGCGACAGGCGTGAATGGAGGGACGAATGGAGGCGTGTCGTCTTCAGCAATGAGAGTCTCTTCTGCCTTGGTGCCAATGATGGTCGTCTGCGTGTTTGGCACCGTGCAGGTGAGCGCCACAATCAGGACTGCATACGACCGAGGCACACAGGGCCAACACCCGGCATCATGGTGTGGGGAGCGATCTCCTACACTGGCCGTACACCTCTGGTGATCGTCGAGGGGACACTGAATAGTGCACGGTACATCCAAACCGTCATCGAACCCATCGTTCTACCATTCCTAGACCGGCAAGGGAACTTGCTGTTCCATCAGGATAATGCACGTCCGCATGTATCCCGTGCCACCCATCGTGCTCTTGAACGTGTAAGTCAACTACCCTGGCCAGCAAGATCTCCGGACCTGTCCCCCATTGAGCATGTTTGGGACTGGATGAAGCGTCGTCTCACGCGGTCTGCACGTCCAGCACGAACGCTGGTCCAACTGAGGCGCCAGGTGGAAATGGCATGGCAAGCCGTTCCACAGGACTACATCCAGCATCTCTACAATCGTCTCCATGGGAGAATAGCAGCCTGCATTGCTGAGAAAGGTGGATATACACTGTACTAGTGCCGACATTGTGCATGCTCTGTTGCCTGTGTCTATGTGCCTGTGGTTCTGTCAGTGTGATCATGTGATGTATCTGACCCCAGGAATGTGTCAATAAAGTTTTCCCTTCCTGGGGCAATGAATTCATGGTGTTCTTATTTCAATTTCCAGGAGTGTACATTACTGGCGTGCTGGGTTTAGTCAACTGTCAGGTACACGAGCTGCGATCTATTTGGGACTGTGCTCTCTTTGGTACATTTACCCCATTCAGTTTCGTCAGTCTCAGTATTTTCTACAAAATAGGATGACGTGCTGAAAACTCTTAAAACTTTGCAAATAAAAGAAACTTTATTAACATTCTACAACTTTATTCTTCATGTCTACATATGTATTTCTCAACATAACACTCTGGCTGCGAACACTGTAACGTATATGCAACAAATATGTGTAACATAGCTGCAACCAATATTTGAAGTTCTTCTGTGATAATGGACTCGATGAGCAACCTGAGCAATCAGTAATCCGGAATTAAACTGCATAACACGGTGTTCATGTCGTATGACTGTCAGTTTCACTGTCATTTAAGGCCTCAACGGATCGATACATGAAAACCTTAAAACTGACATTTGGATAAGCTATCTGACTGCGTATTTGAATATGAAAAACCACAGGAACAAATGAATAGGTAACAGTAAATACCTGAGCTGAAACATTCTGGCAGATCTAAACTGTGTGCCGGACCGAGACTCGAATTCTGGACCTTTGCCTTTCGCGGGCAAGTGTTCTACCAGCAGAGCACTTGCCAGCGAAAAGCAAAGGTCTCGAGTTCGAGTCTCGGTCCGGCACACAGTTTAGATCTGCTAGAAAGTTTCATATCAGCACACTCTCCGATGCAGAGTGAGAATCTCATTCTGGAATACCTGAGCTATCTGCCTGCGTTTTTGAATCGGAATTTATAAGTGATGCAGAGTCTGGCACGTGCACCGGAATTTACAGGACTAGAGTACATGACATGTTGTGGTGTGTCAGTGTCTCTGTTTCGGCCCTACGTTTTGCACTCACCTCTTTAGACGACTGCCTTTTTCCAAGTGGTTTACAGCGATACGCAGCAGAATGTAGCTTCAGCGGCTAAAACTTATTGTTACTAAGAATGAATTCAATAAAAAATGAGTTTGCTTGGGTCCTGTTAACTACTAAATAACTTGTGAGAAGGGAATTCATAAATTAAGTCTATTTAAAACTTCAGAATCGTCATGACCAATAATAAACAATGACAATTACAATGGCATAGGTATCAATAATAGCTGAGCGCTAGATTAACAAATTATTTCAATTTCAAAGTTACATTAACAATTAATAACATCAGCATTTATTTATTAATTAGATGTGGAGGATAATTATTATTATTTGTAGGATAAGGAGGCTTCTTTAATGGACAAGCAAAACATGGGATTATTGCAAACTCGGACAAACAATCCCGAGCCTAACCCTGCAATTGCTGTAACGCTGTGCTTGCGAATTTTACCTGTAATTCCATCTTCAAGCGTAGTTAAGCCATCTGAATCTCTCCTGGCTATAGAAGTGAAATCAGGCCTTGAGTGTGATAATATCTTCCATCACCGACGTGAGGGCAGCACCATACGTCTTCTGACCCCGAGCTCTCGCCCGACACTATTACTTCCATTCTGGTATACAGACCTCGTCTCACAACAATGCTTGGAAGCGCGCTCCCAAGTTTCGCCCTCAAATTCTTACTATCGACATCTGAGAGCTTACACAATCCAAAGAATAGCGTTGAGTTGGCTATATTTTTTTTTCAATGTAATGGGTAGTTCAGACACTCCTTACAACATACTTCTGCTGACGAGAGACCAGGTTGTTGGTACCGTCACTGAACAATATTTTACATTGTTGACGGAGCAACAACCTCACCTCTGCTTTCACAGCTTCATCACTATCAAAGCGATGTCCTCGAAGGTGTTCTGTAAGTTTTGGAAAGAGATGAAAATCGGATGTGGTCAGGTCAGGACTGTATGACGGATGATCGATGACAGTGAAACCGAGGCTTTGGCTTGTCGCAGATGTCAAAGCGCTCGTGTGAGTGGTCTGGCATTGTCACTCTGAAGGGGAGAGTGATTCATGTGGAGTGCTCAGCTTTGTCACGCACCGACCTAGTTACGTTACACGTCACCTTGTTACGCTCTGCAATTCGGAGCCCTCTAGCAGCTGATGGTGGCAAAATTCCACAACGAATACATGAAGTCGACCAATTAATATGCGTGACATCTAATACCTGTTCTAAAATTCGCAGACATTATTTTTAGCACGCCGTCGTATTAACACGTATGTGGTCTGTTTTTCTCTTTGTCAAACAGCAAACAAATGCTCTTATCGTCTCATTGATTATGCTCGTTTGTTTTCCGTCCTCACTCACACACGCCACGTTCTTCCCCCTGTCTTTGTTCCTTGTCTTTCTATCGCTGTC
Source organism: Schistocerca gregaria (assembly GCF_023897955.1). Lineage (NCBI taxonomy): Eukaryota > Metazoa > Arthropoda > Insecta > Orthoptera > Acrididae > Schistocerca > Schistocerca gregaria. Next base: position 127,384,309 of record NC_064921.1, on the reverse strand, counting down.
CTCTCCTTCTGCCTCTTCCTCTTCTTCTATCACGTCCACTGATGCAAGTGCTCGCAGCTGAAATCTATCTGATTGCAATTTGCTTGGCTGCTCAACTTTCAATGACGTAATATGACCTGTATTCCTCTTCTGCAGCCGGCCGGTGCGGACGTGCGGTTCTAGGCGCTTCAGTCTGGAACCGCGCGACCGCTACGTTCGTACGTTCGAATCCTGCCTCGGACATGGATGTGTGTGATGTCCTTAGGTTAGTAAGGTTTAAGTAGTTCTAAGTTCTATAGGACTGATGACCACAGATGATAAGTCCCATAGTGCTCAAAGCCATTTTTGAACCTCTTCTGCTGGAGCTACTATTGTTCTCCGCTGTCCGTTATACCTGTTCCTGTTTATCGTATCCCAAATTAAATGTAAACATAATCATAACATACACTACGTGATCAAAAGTATCCGGACACATGGCTGAAAATGATTTACAAGTTCGTGGCGCACTCCATCGGTAATTCTGGAATTAAATTACCTTGATGGCAGCCTCCACTTTCGCAGCCATACGTTCAATCAGGTGCTGGAAGGTTTCTTGGGGAATGACAGCCCATTCTTCACGGAGTGCTGCACTGAGGAGAGGTATCGATATCGATCGGTGAGGCCTGGCACGAAGTAGGCGTTCCAAAAGATCCCATAGGTGTTTTATAAGATTGAGATCAGAATTCTGTGCAGGCCAGTCCTTTACAGGGATGTTATTGTATTGTAACCACTCCGCCACAGTCCGTGCATTATGAACAGACGGTCGATCGTGTTGAAAGATACAATCGCCATCCCAGAATTGCCCTTCAACAGTGGGAAGCAAGAAAGTGATTAAAACATCAATGTAGGCCTGTGCTGTGATAGTGCCACGCACAAAAGCATGGAATGCAAGCCCCTCCATGAAAAACACGACCACACCACAACGCCACCACCTCCGAATTTTACTGTTGGCGCTACACACGCTGGCAGTTAACGTTCACCGGGCATTCGCCATACCCACACCTAGATATCGGATCGCCACATTGTGTACCATGATTCGTCACTCCACACAACGTTTTTACACTGTTCAATCGTCCAGTGTTTACGCTCCTTACACCAAGGGAAGCTTCGTTTGGAATTTAGCGGCGTGGTATGTGGCTTATGAGCAGCCGCTAACTGCCGCCTAACTGTCGTAGTACTTGCAGTGGATCCTGATACAGTTTGGAATTCCTGTGTGATGGTCTGGATACATGTCCGCCTATTACAAATTACGACGCTCTTCAGCTGTCGGCACTTTCTATCAGTCAACAGGCGAGGCCGGGCTGTACGCTTTTGTGCTGTACGTGTCCCTTCACGTTTCCACTTTGCTATCACATCGGGAACAGAGGACCTAGGGATGTTTATGAGTGTGTAAATCTCGCTTGTATACGTGTGACACAGGTGACACCCAATCACCTGACCACGTTTCAAGCCTGTGAGTTTCGCGGAGCGCCAATTCTGCTCTCTCACGATGTCTGATGACTACTGAGGGTGCTGGTATGGGGTACCTGGCAAGTGGCAGTACGATGCACCTAATATGAAAAACGTATGTTTTTGGTGGTGTCCGGATACTTTTGATCACATAGTGTGTGTTTGTAATATAAACAGGGTGCTTCAAAAATGACCGTTATATTTGAAACGGCAATACAAACTAAACGAGCAGCGATAGAAATACAACGTTTGTTGCAATATGCTTGGGACAACAGTACATTTTCAGGCAGACAAACTTTCGAAATTACAGTAGTTACAATTGTCAACAACAGATGGCGCTGCGGTCTGGGAAACTCTATAGTACGATATTTTCCACATATCCACCATGCGTAGCAATAATATGGCGTAGTCTCTGAATGAAATTACCCGAAACCTTTGACAACGTGTCTGGCGGAATGGCTTCACATGCAGATGAGATGTACTGCTTCAGCTGTTCAATTGTTTCTTGATTCTGGCGGTACACCTGGTCTTTCAAGTGTCCCCACAGAAAGAAGTCACAGGGGCTCATGTCTGGCGAATAGGGAGGCCAATCCACGCCGCCTCCTGTATGTTTCGGATAGCCCAAAGCAATCACACGATCATCGAAATATTCATTCAGGAAATTAAAGACGTCGGCCGTGAGATGTGGCCGGGCACCATCTTGCATAAACCACGAGGTGTTCGCAGTGTCGTCTAAGGCAGTTTGTACCGCCACAAATTCACGAAGAATGTCCAGATAGCGGGATGCAGTAATCGTTTCGGATCTGAAAAATGGGCCAATGATTCCTTTGGAAGAATTGGCGACCCAGACCAGTATTTTTGAGGATGCAGGGACGATAGGACTGCAACATGGAGCTTTTCGGTTCCCCATATGCGCCAGTTCTGTTTATTGACGAAGCCGTCCAGGTAAAAATAAGCTTCGTCAGTAAACCAAATGCTGCCCACATGCATATCGCCGTCATCAATCGTGTCCACTATATCGTTAGCGAATGTCTCTCGTGCAGCAATGGTAGCGGCGCTGAGGGGATGCCGCATTTGAATTTTGTATGGATAGAGGTGTAAACTCTGGCGCATGAGACGATACGTGGACGTTGGCGTTATTTGGGCCGCAGCTGCAACACGGCGAACGGAAACCCGAGGCCGCTGTTGGATCACATGCTGCACTAGCTGCGCGTTGCCCTCTGTGGTTGCAGTACGCGGTCGCCCTACCTTTCCAGCACGTTCATCCGTCACGTTCCCAGTCCGTTGGAATTTTTCAAACAGATCCTTCATGGTATCGCTTTTCGGTCCTTTGGTTACATTAAACCTCCGTTGAAAACTTCGGCTTGTTGCAACAACACTGTGTTCTAGGTGGTGGAATTCCAACACTAGAAAAATCCTCTGTTCTAAGGAATAAACCATGTTGTCCACAGCACACTTGCACGTTGTGAACAGCACACGCTTACAGCAGAAAGACGACGTACAGGATGGCGCACCCACAGACTGTGTTGTCTTCTATATCTTTCACATCACTTGCAGCGCCATCTGTTGTTGAAAATTGTAACTACTGTAATCTCGAATGTTTGTCCACCTGAAAATGTACTGTTGTCTCAAGCATATTGTAACAAACGGTGTATTTCTATCGCTGCTCGTTTAGTTTTTATTGCCGTTTCAAATATACCGGTCATTTTTGAAACACCCTGTATATAGAAACGTATTCCATATTTTGTGATGTGGTAGTTTGGACAAAACAAGACAAAAATCTCTAGTAAACACGGGATCTATAATGTATAGCTTAAGAGCTATGAGCTCTGATTCATCTTAACCGCTATGACACATGTTTTTGTAACGTCCTATATACAGCCTGACTAAAAATGAGAAGCACACGTAAGATACAGTTGACTGTCAGTGTAACTTGGCACAAGTGCGGCTATTTAAATAATTAGAGTTAAATTATCTGCGACAGGTAGAGCGGACAACAGCGTTCATTAGGACTGACCGTGTTCAGTTTTGTTACCGTATCCTATAGAATATAATAAGGGGCATGAAGAGTGTCAGACTTTGAGTGATCACTGTGAAGCGTACGTAGATGGCGCGCACTCGATGAGGTAGCATAATCACCATTACACACAGCTAAGTAAAGAATATAATTGTTTTCTTTTAAGTCGGGCCCACAGCATAGAATACGTCATAAGATGACATTTGATAATGAAAAGCTCCAGGTAAGCTGCAAATGGTTTAATTAGTAATCCCCCTTCTCTACTACAACCTTATTTTGGCTATAGCACCATTCTCATGTAAATATGTATATGTTACATTTTGTTAGCGCACTTACGTTAAAAAAAGTTGTACAGGAAAGTCAGCTTGCGTACACAGTTACATTTAGTTGGAATAAGTGCCCAAATTGTATCATTGAGTAAACTGTCGACTGTCTGTTGTTAGATCGGTACAATCAAGTAAGTTTTCTTTGTACAGAATATTTTTGTAAAATACTTTTCACAACTGAAATGAGAGTTCATTTTCGTTGATGCTTTATGTTTACTGTGCACTCCTTGCTAGTCAATGATGTTAGCTGCGTTTCACTGCCGATTATAATTTTGTTACCATCTTTGGTTTTCCATTTACTGTGATTTTTATCCGTTCTCGTTTTCCAGAATGTCAAATTTCTAGATAATTTTTGTGTTTGAGGCCGATTCGTTAGTTAAGGATATCGTTCGGATAATTCTGTGTGTTTGTGTGATGTGTGTGTTTGTGGGTATGTACACACGTTTTACCAATTCTTCCAACATTTCCCTGGTATGTCCCTTCAGTAGACTGTGTAGACACTGTAATGTACAGGGTTTCTATAAAATGTGATGAGACCGAGTTTTTACTGTCGCGACTGTACTTCGCAGCACGCGCTCGCCCAGGGGGATGGGTGGTGGGGGGTGTCTGGCCGGAAACGCGCGGCACGCCAGTCGCCTGCGGGCTCTAGTCTCGGCAGCATCGTGTGCTGAGTGGACACGTCCCAAAGTCGACGGTCGTGGCGCAACGTGTAGCAAACAATGGAGCAACGTTACTCCATCAAGTTTTGTGTGAAACTAGGTACATCGGGTACAGAAACGTCCGATATGTGTCGGCAAGCCTTTTGACTATCAAATGCCCAGGTTTTCAGGTGGCTGAAGACCTTTAAAGAAGGCTGGGACAGAGTTGAGGACGAAGACCGCTCCAAGCAGCCATCAACCAGCAAAACTGATGAAAACCTCGCCCGTGTGCGCGTTTTATTGAACATCGACCATCGGCAGAATGTCAAGATGATAGAAGACGACCTCAGACTTGATAAAATGATATTGCACAACATCATCACCAAAGAATTGTCGATAAGGAAGATCTGCATCAAGATGGTCCCGACTTTCAAAAGCAATCACGTGTGGACGCATGCCAAGACCATCTCCAGAGCCTTGACACTGATCAGAAATTTTTAGATGATGTTATCACCAGAGACTAAATTTGGGTATTTCAGTTCGATCTGGACACAAAGTATGTGAGTGCCAAATGGCACAACACAGCAACCCCACGTCCAAAAAAGGCTCGCTTGAGCAAATCGAAGATGACGTCACGGGCATGGTTCATAATGCGTTTGTACCCCAAACTATCAATGGTGCTTTTTATCGCGAAGTGCTCAAGAGACTGTTTGCCAGCCATCGCTGATGATTGGAAGCTGCATCATGAAAATGGACCGAGTCACATCTGCTTCATGGTGGCCAGCTACCTGGCTAAGAAAGGGATTCCAGCGTTTCCCCAGCCCCCCCCCCCCCCCCCTACAGTCCCGATGTGTCCCTGCCAGACTTTTTGTAGTTCCACAAACTAAAAGATTCTCTAAAAGGACACCATCATGGGACCCTGGAAGAGGTTCAAGCCGCCACAGCGAGGGCTTTGAAGTCCATCGCAGACTCAGCATTTGCGGCAGCGTTTGAAGCGTGGAAATCTCGTATACAGCGGGTTGTTGATTCTCAAAGGTCATACATTGAAGAGTACTAAGTGGTTGTAGCGATATATACAATAAATTTTAATTCACAATCTCAGTCCTTTTTATACAAACCCTGTACTTTCAATATGCTCTGCTCTGTGGTTTTGGTTTTTGAGATGCTGGTAAAAGCTTGATTGATAGTGGTCGCAATTTCTTGTGTGTTCTTAGAATATTTAATGTTACAATTTCTTCCTGTTTGACCAATATAGAATTTTTTGAAGTCTTTACACAAAATTTTATATATGTTCTTAGAATATTTAATGTTAATATTTCTTCCTGTTTGACCAATATAGAATTTTTTGCAATCTTTACACAAAATTTTATATATGCCTGGCTTGGCAAAAATCGCGATTTTGATTTTTCCTGATCGAATTTTCGTTTATAGATTGATATTTGTTCAGAAAGCTAGTGTTATGATTTTTTAAGGTTTGCTTTATTTTAGTCGATATTTGTTCCAAGTTTATCGGCGGTACATAATTTGCTTTTTGGTTTAGTTCTATTTTCTCTTATTAATTTATTTCTTTGTGAATGGTTTGGTTTTCGTACAATTTGTGAACTATATTCGTGACGAAATTATTTTAATGTGCTGTATATTGGAGTACTGCAAACTCATTTGGTATTGCTTGGTGTTCAAGTGGTATACTGATTATTCTATAAATCACTGAATTGGAACAGGCATATTTTTGTGATATTGGGTGATATGAACTTCCATTGATTACGCTGTCTGCAGTAGTTGGTTCACAACAAATTTCAAATACGTCACGATTGTTATTGTTGCTGATTTTAAGGTCAGGAAAATTTATGAATTTGTTTGTTTCTGTATCCATTGTAAATTTTATTTTTGGTTGCAAGCTATTGAGTTCTTGATGAATCGGCCGGAAATCTCTATCGTTTCCATCTACTAGTACCAAAGGGTCATCTGCATATGTGTGGTAATATAAAAGTTTCTTGAGTAGTGGCAATTTGGAGCTGAAAATTGTGCCAACAATACAATTTCCCATATCCACTACATCTGCCTGACTGTGAAGTTTTTGGTTCCATTCAAAATAATTTTGGTTGTGTGTTAGTTTTAGGACATCTGTGATTTCAGATATTCCTATGGTAGAAGCTTTCAAGTGTCTTAGAAGGTTTTTTTATATAACTTTGAATATTTCTCGGACTGGTCTAGACGTACAACAAGAAATACAGGATAAGGAACTCAAGAACATTATCACATGCGACAAATGGACAGAGATAAGGATATCATCAGGAGTGCCGCATGGAAGCATGATAGGATCGCTGTTGTTCTCTACATACATAAATTATTTGGCACACGGCGTGGGCAGCTATCTGTGGTTGTTTGCTGATGATTCTGTGGCGTACGTTAAGGTGTCGAATTTGAGTGACTGAAAGAAGATGCAAGACGACTTAGACAAAATTTCCAGATGATATAATGAATGGCAGCTAGCTCTAAATGTGGAAAAATGTAAGTTAATGTGGATGAGCAGCAAGAACAAACCTGTAATGTTCGCATACAGTTTTACTAGAGTCCTGCCTGATATAGTCAAATCGTTTAAGTATCTGGGTTTAACATTGCAAAGTGATATGAAACAGAATGAGCATGTGAGAACTCCGGTAGGAAAGGTAAATGGTTCACTTTGGCTTATTAGGAGATAGATAGAAATAACAACAAACTTATAATCACCAGTGAAACACAACCAATATCACTGACTAGCAATGACTGCACTGTAAATATAAAGCATCAACAAGCAGAAATTGTCATTTTAGCAGTGAAAAGTATTTCTCGAAAATGATCTGCACAAACAAAACTTACGTGATTATACCGATCTAACAATAAATTGACAATCGACAGTTTTCTTACTGATGCAATATGGGCATCTATTCCAACTACTTGTAGCTATGTATGCAAACTAACCTTTCTGTACAACTTTTGTAAACGCAAGTACACTCACCAGTGTAACATATACAGGTTTACTTGAGAATGGCGCAAGAAACAAGCTTCTAGTAAAGAAGAAAGATTACAAATTAGACAATTGCAGCTTACCTGAAACTACACATTACAAAATAATTATGTTCATTTACAATGCGTCTATATTACCAGATGAAAACCTAGCTTTTGTGTAACGATATATTCGTCTCTTACCTGTTGGGAGATTTTTCACACCACTCCTGAGAGACTTTAACGTAATGAAACGACCACCTTCCCGGATGTAGGTTTGAATCCGTCATAGCATACCATCGATGAGATCATCAAGCCAACACTGGTACAAACTGTCTCACTCTTCAATGGCGATTCTACGCGAGTTGTGTAGGGTATGTGCTCGTTGTCGTCAAAAAACAGCTCGTTTCTATCGATCGCACACACGTTGACTGGGTTCATGTCCGGGAAACAGCAGGCCTCTCGCCTCTGGTTGATCACAGCATGGTGAAGGAACGTGTTTACGATGGCAACACGATGAACATGCGAGTATCATCTGTCAAGATTGTCGTCAAAATGTCTGCAAAACGGTTCCACTATTGGTTGCAGAATCACGTCCATGTACCATGGAACACAGAGATTGCCCTCACCAACTATGTGACATGTACTTTGACCCCATGCAGTACCATCCCAGAACACCACTCCACCACCACTTGTTGCACATATGGGACAGATTGTTGAAGGCATTTGATGTTACAGGGTTGTCTCCAAAACTGTACATCAGGATACGAACAGATACAATTTTAGTCCATAAACAACACACGACACCGAAACTGGTGCGTCCATTCCACATTTTTTCTTGCCCATCTGCAGCCGATTCCATGGTGCTGTGGTGTATGAAGTGGTACTGACCATCATAATGTGGAACGAAGATTCGAATCATGCAATCGCATCTCGACCGTTTGATGCGATATGTGATGTACTGCAGCACTTTGGAATGCCGAATTCAATTCTGGACCACTCAGCGGACGGTTCCTCTGACTCAAAGGTCCTGGATATCGATGATCCTTTGCACCTGTCCACGTAGACGGCCTGTCCTCAACGCTACCTGTAAACTGGAACCGATTCCATGTATCACATTGCTGCCGGTTTACAAGTCGAGCAAAATCCGTTGTTGAATACACTTCTGCACGTAACGCGATGATACATAGCCGATCACTGATCTCGATTGTTCTTCGTGGCGCGATGGATGTTCACTTAACTCTTTCACAGACTTCTCTGATGGGTCCCTACTGGTGGTTTACTTTCAACTAAAATGCTGTAATCCAGTCGAGTGCACTGTTGTACTCGTAGGTAGCGCTCGCAGTAACTGCGAGTGTGTTTACAAATAACGCTGGGAATGTCCTTCCGATAGGTACAGCGAAGTCACAATGGCAACATACCTCCGAGACATTAAGGTGATGCAACACTTCTATACTATGGTGGATAAAGCCAAAGCAGGCTGTTCGCAGATGATACGGTTGTCTGTAGGGAGGTAGCAACGGCAGAAAAAATGTGTAGAACTCAACTTAAAAAATAGCTGCTGGGGACTGATGATTGGTACAGGGCTTTACACTGATAGTAAGGAAATGTAGGGTATTGTTCACAAATAGACGAACACATGGTCTACTGTACGATTAAACTGGCCACTATAACTAAAATTCAATACCTAGGACTATCCATGTAAGCGACGTAAAGTGGAATAATCACAAAACAGAAAGAAAAACAGATACCAGACTTGGAGTCATAGGAAGAATCCTAAGGAAATGTAATTCATCCACGTAAGAAGTGTCTTACAAAGCACTTGTTCGAGCATTTCTTATATACGATTCATCATTATGGAACCCGTACCAAGTAGGGTTAAGGTAAAGGTAGAGAAGAATGGTCGAAGAGGGCCGCGTTTCGTCACGGAATCGTTTAGCGAACGCGAGAGCAACACGGAGGTGTTCAACAAGCTCCAGTGGCAGAGGTGTTGCACATCACGGAGAGGTTTACTATTGAAATTCCAGGAAGGTACGTTTCAGGAAAAGGCGGGCAACATAATTATTTCTTCCATGTACGTTCCGCTAAATGACCACAACGAGAAAATTCGAGAAATTAGAGCTGATAATTACCGACAATCATTGCTCCCACCTGCCATTCGAGTTTAGAAGAGGGGTGTGGGGAACAGATAGTGGTCCTAAAAGTATCTTCCACAACAGACAGTAAGGTGGCTCGCGGTGCGTAGCTGTCGATGTAGATAACTAAATCAATACGTAAAAAATGTTTAAAAAATGCATCACCATTCCCCTGTAAAGCCGATTTACTTCGGACAGAACGAATAAAAACTGGAAAGCAAATCCCCGCGCTCGACAATAGTACTAAAACCATACTGCATTTAACGAAGCGCTAAAAAGGCACCCAAAAAGGAGCGACCAAAACAACGTGATTGCCAGGGGAATGAGTAATTCCGCCGTATTGTGTAGGTACGGTGAGGCGCGCACACACCGCACAGAATAAACTCGCTAGCTACAAAAAGTGCCGCTTCGCCGCGAACTGTCTCGTTGCTGTGACCGAACAGCGCCTGCCGCATGCTTTCAGTCGTCAGACGAGGTATTTACGCAAGTGAGAAAAATGTTGCGCTCAGCCATAGCATAGTACTTCCGCTCAGATTAAATTCGTAACGACTTCATTTCCCAAATGACCACTCAGGACAAAAAAAAAATCTGTCCCAGGATACATCACTCTAACATAGTGAATACCGGCTTTAACCTTGAAAATGACCTCAGTTCAACGGATTAAATTCGGCGAGTAAGAGAGTTCACCATTTTCTTCGTGTACGCCATATCAAGATGAAACTACTACTCGAAGATTAACTCCAGGAGAACTACCAAATGTGATGTGCGTCATCCGCTTTTTACAGTGCAGGCACTGGGTGACTTAAACGACCAGTTGTTCGACATGGTGCTTGAGTATTAGTCAGAACACGAACGTTCGGGTGCAGCCATGTGAGCAATGCTGCTGTCATACGTGATGTCGGGAGTATTCACAGCATTCTCATAAAATAAGATATAGGACCGGCCACGGCGTGCTAAATTTCACGCGGGCCGGGTTCGACATATCAGTTATTAAATACACATACATACATATTTCCAATTGAAACTGCATATCCACTCCTTCAGTCCAGCGCACAGCATCTGGAGTTGCCAGGCGGAAGTCCTTTTCATCATAGTCATAGGTTCGAATCTTGCAGTCACTGACAATGTGATGAACAGTTTCGTGTGGAGCTCCCCAGTCACAGTCTAGATTAGGCAGCTTTTTCCACTTATTGAAGAGCATCTTTGCATCAGCGATGACCCATTCTGATTCTGTTCACGGCAGTCCGGGTCTTGCACGGTAGGTGGGATCCACCTGGAAGTGTAGCACCTAAAGAGATGCAGGTGCACATCTGTTGCTGCTTCCCACCTACGTTTCCACTCATCAAGAGATTTAAAATCCTTAGCATTCACATCAGCAGCAAAAGGTAGGATTGTAGGATGCGATTTTAGTCTTTCACTGTGCACGGGTAAACTAGAGTTCTTGGACATCTTCTGAAATTCTCTCATCAAGGCAGTAGATCTGAGCACATCAGGAGGCATTATAGTGGATAGCAGGGGTAGCCAATGAATTGGAGTAGATCTGATTGCACCAGATATTATGCTCATCGTCTTCGCTATGAAGTTGCGAAAGTGCTACAAGATTTCGATCAAAGTATTTATATGAAAGACTTTTTCCACTTACGAAACTAAATAAGTCACAATTAAGTGGCAATCTGAGAGCATGCGTCTGTATGGCTACAGTCTGTACCAGACAAAAGAAAGTATTCCCCATGAACCATGGACCTTGCCGTAGGTAAGGAGTCTTGCGTGCCTCAGCATAGAAATAACTATACCGAAGGTACAATCGCAACAGAGGGGTACCTGTTGAGAGGCCAGGAAAACATGTGGTTTCTGAAGAGGGGCAGCAGCGTTTTCAGTAGTTGTAGGGGCAACAATCTTGGTGATTAACTGATCTGGCCTTGCAACATCAACCAAAACGGTCTTGCTGTGCTGGCAGTGCGAACAGCTGAAAGCAAGGGGAAACTACAGCCGTAATTCTTCCCGAGGGCATGCAGTTCTACTGTATAGTTAAATGATGATGGCATTCTCTTGAGTAAAATATTCCGGAGACAAAGCAGTCTCCCTTTCCGATCTCTGGGCGGTGGCTACTCAGGAGAACGTTGGCAGCGGGAGAAACTATACTGGCGTTCCACAGATCGAGGTCTGGAATGTTAAGACACCTTAATAGGGCAGGTAGGTCAGAAAATTTTTAAAGGGAAATGGATAGGTCGAAGTCAGGTGTAGCGGGAATTAGTGAAGTTCAGTGACGGAGGAATAGGACCATCTAGTCAGGTGAAAACAGAGTTGTAAATACAAAATCAAAAAGAGGTAATTCATAAGAGGGATTAATAAAGAATAAGAAAACACGAATGGGAGTAAGGTTCTATGAATAGCATAGTGAACGCATTATAACAGGCAAGTTAGGTACGAAGGCCACTTCTATCACAGTAGTGTAAGCTTATTTGCTAATTAGGTCAGCAGATGATGAAGAAATTGAAGAGACGTATGACGAGGTATTTAATAAATTATTCAGAGAGTTAAGGGAGACGATAATTTAATAGTGATGGATGACTGGAATTCGATGATAGGAAGGGAAAGAGAAGGAAAAATTGTAGGTGAATATGGACTGGTGGATTGGAATGATAGAGGAAGCCAGCTGGTAGAATTTTGCAGGGAGTATAATTTAATCATCGCCAACACTTGGTTTAAGAACCACGAAAGAAAGTCGTACGCCTGGAAGAGACCTGGAGGCACCAGATGGTTTCAGATTGGTTATATGGTGGTAACACAGAGTTTTCTTAATCAGATTTTAAATTGTAACACATTTCCAGGGGCAGATGTGGACTCAGACCAGTTATGAACCCTAGATGAAAACTGAAGAAACTGCAAAAGATCGGAAAATGAGGAGACGGAACCGGGATAAATTGAAATAAGAGAGGGTTGTTAAGAGTTTCAGAGGAGCATCAGGAAACGATTGAAAAGATCAGGCAGGGGAAAGGAATGCAGTAGAAGACGAACAGGTAGCTTTAAGAGATAAAACAATGAAGGCAGCATAGGATCAAATAGGTAAAAAGATAAGGACAAATACATATCTTGGATAACATAGCAAATATTAAATATAACTAATAGAAGAAGAAAATATAAAAATGCTGGAAATGGAGCAGGCGAAAGGAACTACAAACGTCGAAACGGATGAGACTGATAGGAACTGCAAAATGGGTGAGTAGGAATGGCTGGAGGAGAAATGTATGGTTTTAGAAGCATATATCACTAGGTGAAAGATAGATACCGCCTACATGAAAATTAAAGAAGCTTTTGGGAAAAAGAAGCAGATTTATGAACATCAAGCGCTCAGATATAAAACCAGTCCTTACAAAAGAAGCAAAAGTTGAAAGGGGGAAAGGAGTATATAGAGGTTCATACAAGGGAGATGTACTTGACTGCAATTTTATAGAAACAGAAGAAGGTGTAGATGAAGATGGGATGGGAGATTTGATACTGCGAGAAGAATTTGACAGGTTATTGAAAGCCCTAAGTCGAAACAAGGCCGCGCGTGGTTGACCGAGCGGTCTAAGGCGCTGCACTTATGGACTGTGCGTCTGGTCCCGGCGGAGGTTCGAGTCCTCCCTCGGGCATGGGTGTGTGTGTTTGTCCTTAGGACAATTTAGGTTAAGTAGTGTGTAAGCTTAGGGACTGATGACCTTAGCAGTAAAGTCCCATAAGATTTCACACGTATTTCATTCATTTTTCGAAACAAGGCCCCAGGGAGTAGACTAGACGATATTGCGTCAGAACTACTGATAGCTTTGGGAGAACCAGCCATGACAAAACTTTTCCATCTGGTGTGCAAGATGTATGAGACAGGCGAAATATCCTCAGACTTCAAGAAGAATTTCAGTTCTAAGAGAAGAAGGTGCAGACAAGTGTGAATATTACAGAAGTATCAGTTTAATAAGTCATGGTTTAAGGATGCTAACATGAATTCTTTTAACAAGAGCGGGAAAACTTGCAGAAGCCGAGCTCGGGAAGATGAGTTTGGATTCCGGAGAAATGAAGGAACACGCGAGGCGATACAGACTGTACGACGTCGCTCAGAACATAGGCCAAGGAAACGCAAATCTACGTTTATAGCGTAGCAGGAGTAAAACACAGGGAGTGAAAAGCTATGTACAACTTGCACAGTAGCCAGATTGCAGTTATAAGGACGGAGGGGCATGAAAGGGAAGCAGTGGTTAGAAGGGAGCCTGACAGGGTTGTAGACTATCCCCGATATTATTCACCCTGCATATTGAGCAAGCAGTAAAGGAAACCAAAGAACAATTTGGATTAGGAAATATAGCCCAGGGAGAAGAAATAAAAACTTTGAGGTTTACCGATGGTATTGTAATTCGGTAAAAGGCAGCAAAGGTCTTGGAAGAGCAGCTGAACGGAATGCACAGTGACTTGAGAAGAGGATATACGAACAACATCAATAAGGATATAAGATGAACACTCACAGGTTTAGCTTTGACAAATTCACGCGCCATGTGCAGGCAAGATCGTTAGAAATTCATGATTGGCTTGTGGATACGGTATAGGTAAAGTCAGAACAGGTTCACAATGCCTACGTTGATTCTGAATTGCATATCTTTTATGTCGAGTTTCTAGGCCCGCTTCAGTTTGACAGGCTCCTTTGGCGGTACGCACAAGTCCGTTTCACTCGCCGCGATGGCTGTAATAGTATGGTTATTCTGCCGCCGGAGTTGATGACAGTTTCCTCATGACCTGTCCTTTGGGGACATATGGAATAGATGGCGGGAACGCTAGTCCGTACAACATTGTTTACAGATTTATAGTAGAGTTAGATCCGTAGATATGGTGGCTAAACGGAATATCGCCTCTCATTTGCAGTTGTGTGGATTCCACATACACATAATTTACACAGGACAAAAAGGAGCCTGTTTTATATGTAAGGAGAGTGGACACCTCTATACAAATTGGCCGCGCCGAGTCACGGTCTTTAAAATCCCCTTATGAACATCACAAAAGGCGAACTTTAGTGGATCTGGGTCCTCAAGTGACAGCCATTGTGCCCAATCAAGTCTCTGACGGACAACACGAGTCCTAGCGCATTTCCACTGTTAACCTTCCGTAGAGACTTAGCCACTGTAGTTTCCGCACCGTCACCACCTCCACTTCAAATTGAGTGTAGACAGGCGCAAGGCGGTGAGGAGTCAAACGATTACTCTTCACTTCTCCGCTCTGCTGAAAAGGTTCTCTTTGAGGAGGACTGCCCTCTCCCCTAGTACAGACCGGATGATAACATACCAGCTCCATTCGAAAGCTTCCAACACCCCGTCCGATATCACTCCCTAGACAGAGACCTCCTATTCGGAATCACATGAGAATCAACCTATTCCGGAGTTACGTGTGCCGGCAACCCTGAGTCTGTAACTTATTCTCACCCTTCTTCTGCGCCCCGTATGGCGAAAGCATACCACAGGGCGCTGCTGATCAAAATCCGATCGGCACAAGAGTGCCACTGGAACACGTGGAAACGGTTAAAGACGTACCGTCAATTTTCTTTTGAATCCCAGGTTTCGCACCGCCCACCTATGGAAGAATGGGTGGTATCGTCTGTACTTGATACTGAATTTCCGCAGAATGCACCACTTTGCTCCATGCGGCAGCCACATTCCGGGAAAGCCGTAGCAATCAGCATTTTTAACCTGATCGTGCGTCATCGCTAAAAAATAAAAACAGAAAGAGGATGGAAGAGCGGGGATCCCCCTCTTTACACTTGGGTTCATCTATCGACTCTACCACGGACTGTGAAAAACGACTTTTCATGTCACTTCCAGATAATGATCTGCATTGTTTTGGTAATAAATAGGTGCCCGCCTGTATCTTTCTTACCACGAATATGTACAGAATTATTTCCGAGCTTAGACTTGTGGTGCTGCGACAGTTTATTTACGATTAAAGTGCAGACGTGATGTTTTTGCAGCAAATGTTATTTGACCCTTTTTCTACTCTCGGTTTTAGTAGTTTCTGTAGCGTGGCTCCTGAACCATCCACTGGTTCTGTGTTATTTTACAGAGAGGGAACACTACTGACTGAGGTGCCAGCTTCCTGCTGTTAGTGTTCCTTCCTCGGCCTCTGCTGAGCTAGGTGGCTGGGGGCGGCTCGTAGATACACAAAAGCTCCGTCCCTCTAAGAGCTCGCCTGCGAGGACACTTTCACAGAGACAACACCTGGGGCTGCCTGCCTGTGCGGATTCCAGGGGCCGCACTTACCGTTACGTCAGACGCTGCTGTGCCTGCCCCACATTCAACGTCCTGCCTGTTCCGACAAACCCTGAAAGTAAAGCGAAAAGAAGGCCGACACCATGTTAACTGCAGTTGAGATCTGAATCTATTTACAAATCAGTATGTACAATCACTACAGTTCAATTCCGTTTTACAAAGATTTTTATCATATTCTGCCGGCCGGTGTGGCCGTGCGGTTCTAGGCGCTTCAGTCTGGAACCTCGCGACCGCTACTGTCGCAGGTTCGAATCCTGCCTAGGGCATTGATGTGTGTGATGTCCTTAGATTAGTTAGGTTTAAGTAGTTCTACGTTCTAGGTGACTGATGACCTCAGATGTTAAGTCTTATAGTGGTCAGAGCCATTTGAACCATTTTTTGAGCCATCATTTTCTGTCCACACATTATCCTCTAAGTAGCGCGTTGTTCTTGTATTAAATGAAAAGGAAATGGCAGATCGATTTATGATTTCCAACACTTTAGTTTAAATATAATAACTTTATAAATCGCCAGCTTTTCCGTTATTATAATTATTAACTTATCCCATGTCACACTGTCAAATACCTTTGCATCTTCTGTAAAACACATGTCGAGTCTCCTCTCTTCTCAATAAACCATTGTACCAAAATTCACAAAAGTCGTATTACATCTGTTGTTCTTGTTTACTTTCTAAACAAGTCTCCTTTTCAGACAAGTTCGCTTCCATTGTCTTTTATATTATTTTATTCATGGTTGTTAATGTAAGGTGTGGAGAAAGTGAAACGAGGCTAATCGGATAGTGTTCACTGTATTTCTTGGTTCCTTGAGTCTACGGCACTGGACTAGATACCATTGTCAAAAACTCCCCTGTCCGTCGTCTTCCAAGATTTTTTTTCTTCAAAGGCCCTTTATAGTGGCACATGACAGCGACAAATGCCATGCAAATGTTGAATATCCTGGATATAATTAGTATACTGACAGAAAAGGAGACGACACCGGTAATTTGAACCATATCTCTCGCCTTTGCAGACGTAATTGCCGTTTTTATTCCTTATAACAAACCATAAGTTTGAGCTCTATGTCCTGTTAAGGTAAACTGCATACCATCCCTGTGTTATCTGACAGGCACTGGAGCATAAGAACATGTCGAAAGTAGTTTCAGACCTGCAACAGAAAGAAACTTGAATGTTACTATTTCAGTTAATTTAGATGATATTTCTTCTTTGAGTTCTCGTATAAAACAGAAATGAAATGATAGTAGGCCATTATTAACCGGAAGACACCATCTGGGGTAGTTCGCCTGCCTGGTGCAACTTTTTTCTTTGAGAGTGTTCGCCATTGTACTCGTCGTTTAGTCTGGGCTAGCCTTCTGACCGAACGCTCTGAGCTACCGTGCCAGCCCCACAAGACAACGAGCTGCAAACATTGGGAAATATTACATGACATCGGTTGTTTGAAAATCACCCTTGTCTGAAGCGATGTGAAATGAAACTTGGTCTGCAGATAACGCACAGGAAGAGGTACTCTCAAACGCTGAGAAGGTAATATCGAAGTAGTTAGATATCGGGCACCTCTTATCACCGTAGACCGTGAGGATAGTTTTCTTTTTTTTTTTTCAGACGAAGACTAACTCAATTCTCTCTAATTTAAACATCTTGCCTAGGGCAGTATATTACTGCTATAAACTGAATATTAGGAAAATATTACATAATTTACATTAGTAATAACTTACGCCTGACCGATGTACTTAAATTAGTGAGAATCCAGTGGCTCTGCCGCAACCAGATGATATATATACAGCGATAAGAGGTGCAGACTTTACTCATTTTCTCGCTGATACCTAACTGTTTCGAATTAGCTTCTCAGTGTTTGAGAGTAATTACCGCTGCACGTTATCTGTGGAACAAGTCTGATTTCATACAGCTTCAGCCGGTTGCTTTTTCGAAGAATAATTTTCAAATACCCGATATCAGCATGAACAGTGACATTCAGTTTTATAGTTGCGAAAATTTGCAAACGTCTGTATAGGACATTCTTTTGAGATAGAAAGGGTGGGGTATCCACAGTTGATACTATGAGTAGGTGTCGTATTATTTTACGGTATGCTAGTGGGAGGTACTTATAATTGCCCGGAAAAGCATACGTTGTAACTGCAAATGAACGAAAGATGGCTAGCAAGGTAGTTATATATCGCATGGGCCACTGTACCCATGCGAGCTGAAACAACTGAATTTACATAATATTTACTTGATTTATTAGGTTTCTGCACTATTCTGCAAAATTTGAAAAAATGCAAAACAAAAACATATCAAACATCGCTTCAATTCTTCGTCGAGCGTATATAAAACATGTTTCTGTTATTCATAAACTACCTTCGCACGTATCAGTAGTAACAGGGAACGCTTTTGCCTTTCATCATGATGAAGAACGTTCCATTGAGAACAAAATAACAACGGTAAGTATACAGATATTTTTATGTTTGTGCACGTCAACTGCACTTGCATCGAAGTAATTTCTTTGGTGACATAAAAACGCAGAGGTTACGCGATAAATTAATTTTCATTGCTTATAAAGCGCATTTTATATTTTGTAAGGGTACAAAATACTCAGTGGACTAATACAAAACAATGTGCAGTTCTAATTAAATGGCCGGTCAGTCACCGAGTGGTTCTAGGCGCTTCAGTCCGGAACCACGCAGCTGCTACGGTGGCCGGTTCGAATTCTGCCTCGGGCATGGATGTGTGTGATGTCCTTAGGTTAACTTAGGTTTACGTAGTTCTAAGTTTAGAGGACTGATGATCTCAGATGTTAGGTCCCATAGTGCCTAGAGCCATTTGAACCATCTAATTATATGCAAAACAAAGAAACGAAGAAAAATTTTCGGGTCCTAGTTTCTCTCACACACATTCATTTGCTTCTTCCCCTACCAATACTACCAATACTGCTGGTAATCTTACCATTAACTACGTCATTTATATACTGTACCAAACTACCGAACCGTGGTTTCCGCAGAGAGCAACTCTATTAAAAACGGAACCCGTGTAGGATCACTTCATTGTCTGTCTACTTGTCCGACTTTTAAAAACCCCTTTTCTCAGGAATGAGTAGACGTATAAAGTTGAAATTTATGTCAGATACTAAAGTCTACGGTTCCTCTGCAGTATAATAAAATTTAGCTTCTAAGTCAATGGCCTTTTATGTCATATTCTGACAGTCGCAAACTCACTTCCCTTTGGAAGCAGAATCATGAAATTTGACAAGAAGAAAGCCTTCACAGTACAAGTAAAGGAAAACATCAAACAACTATTGATTTGTTATTATATCACACGAAGAAAATATTTCTTTTGTCATTTGTTATCCTACTCCAGATATGAAATTAAAACGTTCTAGAAAGTTTTGGAACCCCTGGAACCGGCGTATTACCAGTATCGTCGATAATAGGCAATAATCGTTGAAATCCTCGATTCCCGGAATGTGTGAACTGTCTCTGTATATAATTAAGTCTGTACAGAAACTTAAGTTCGCGTGTCCTACTCGCACCTGCCCAATTTTATTTAAATAGGGCTGCATGCTGATCATTTGAAATATGGGTGTATTATGAGAAGTAGTTGTTAATTTCATAATCTTTGTGCTTCTATAACTGAAAACATGTATCATACAAACCTCTTTCCTACCATAGTCAATGGTAGGGTCAGATGACGCCACTGTCGTGTTGTCGAGCAGTCGTGAAGTGTGCTGTGTCTTTGACGGGCACAGCAGGTGGTAGCAGACTACTGAAATGCTTCGTTCTTTGGCTGGTTACTTGGAAGTACGTAATATGTATTAGAAATTGTATATTTGCTGTGAGTGCTAATTTTAGTACTTGCACAAGCTGCTATGGTAATATTATTCATTCCGCGGATTATTATTATGTGAAAGGTTAAATTTCGTTTGACAATCTGTATTTTGCTACCCATTTCATGGTTATCAATCTTGTTTTCATGGAATATATAAATGATTCTTCATTCTTTTTAAATGCACTTGGAAAAAATCTACTTCTTATTTTGCTTACGCCTTCGTCCCGCTGTTTTCTCAGGGTCGGCGTGGTTACGATCGGATTTGGCGAGGTTAATTTGAAGGGGTGGCCGTATGCCCTTTCTGTCGCGACCCTGTACCCACTGGGACGGAATCAGTGTATCCCAGCAGTCTGTGTGTAGTGTAAGTCATGAAATAGTGCGAACGTGTTTCAAATGTCTGCGAGTCGCGTAACTGAGGCGGGACGTGGGGATCAGCCCGGTATTCACCTAGTGGGATGTGCAAAACCGCCTAAAAAACCACATCCAGGCTGGCCGGCACACCGGCCCTCGTCGTTAATCCGTCGAGCGGATTCGAATCGGGGCCGGCGGGCGTGCCTGTGTCCAGGAAGCAGTGCATTAGCGCTCCCGGCTGACCTGGCAGGTCAGATGCACTTCAAAGAAATAGTAAGGAGTAAACCTTATGAATATCGTGAACTGACTTCTCTTTGGTTTCTGCTTGTATCTGCCTCACTGTTTGTAACTAATGTAATTGAAGTTCTTTGTGATTTCGAGTATCAACATAACTTTATTTTTGCAACATTATTTTGAATAAATTAACTCCTATTCACCACATTTTCTCTTATTGTTTGAAAGTAAAATTATCGTAACAATACATTCCATTGTCACGTGATCAACTAGCTGCATTCTGTATGAAGGTTTTGAGTTTTGGAAAGCAAATGCGTGAATTTGAATTTTACCTGCAGCGCAATGATTTCTAACAGACTCACGCAAGTATATAATTTATTTCATACATTACGCCAGAGAAGAGAAGAGCAACATTTCCGTTGTATAGGTAAGGTTCAACTGGAGGGACAAAATGAACTATTGTGTGATGTCATCAGCGATCATTTGTGATTTTTCTACATAGTCCATGAGTTTCATTAACAAATATATACAAATTTAACACATGAAAGTATTACTAAGATGTGAGGTTTAACATGAATATGTTTGGCAGAGGATATGGTAATACCGTCTTGTCATTAGTACCTGTGGTAAATAGAACTGATTGCATCATTGTTGGTCGGTTGCTCTGGTTCGAATCTGGCATCTTTTACGTATATGCCAACTAATCAGGCTTCTTCACCTTTGATCACTGTTAGAGAATCTTGAGAAAAATAGTTGCTGCAATTTCTACAGATGTTTATTAAAGAGCAAGAAGACTTTATTAAAGGGCAAAGAGAGTTTATCAAGCAATAATTTTACTTAATAGCTGCTACAGTTTTCTTAACTTACAGATAAGAAAGAGGGAGGAGGGGAGAACTGATACTTGAAATAAGAAGTAAACTTCGACCCAGCTGGGAGAGTATCAGTGCCAGTTGGTATACCGACAAAATGTATGCTGGCTTCTTGTTTACACAAATTCTGCAGCACCAGTATACTGAAGTTTTATTGTTCTTCAGTCTTACTCTTTTACAGTACGCTAAAACTCCCATTCTAATAATCACAATTTGTTCATACCACTGAGTACAAAATCTTCTCTACACCAATGCTTAATTTTAAACTCGCTGTCAGCCTCTTTTCCTCGTTCCCAATACGACTTTTCACAGCGTAAATCATAAAGTGAGCAAGAATAATGTTTTAACAATCAATAATTCTTATGCACAGAGGCAGTACAGTTGTCATAATTATTGGACCGTTGTACCAAACTGCTGATTAGCTCAGTTCTTTGTAAACTTGTTCAGTCACTCTTTGTTGTTTATTGACTAACCCTCAGAATATACCACAAGAAATTGTAGTTGACATCCCAGTTCCTGGATCACTGAATCTGACTGACCTCCCTGTTCAAATGGCAAGCCAGTATTGGTATTCACTAATATCCCTTCCTGATTCTTCTGTGTATGCTTTTCATCCTGAGAAACATCTTCCACTACTCTATCTCCAACTGCGGGTACTGTGCTTGGCCTAAATGATTGTCTCTATGTTTTCAGATATATCCTTTTATACTGCTTGTACCAGTCCCTAACACCATCCACACTTCTTGTCTAATTTCTATTAATAATTTAAGTGATAGGATTAGATTTTATGTTGCACTTGGTTCATCCCCTCCTTACCAAATTCACTGCGTACTGCGTCTTGACGTACCACTTTATCAACACTTCCACATTCTGCAGGAGAGGTACCTAATATGTTTTACAGTCATTACCTGCCACCTCAGCTTAGAGCTCTCAGAATTTCGGCGGTCATTTGGCACTGCCTATTCCCTTGTTTTTCAATCACCTCACTAACACTAATTTTAAAATTTATTTGAATTAATAAATTTTATCTTCCATATTGTCTATAAAAACTGTTTCTACCATTTACCGAACTCACCTCGCCCTTTAATAAACTATTATTGCCCCGTACTAAACTCTTCTTGCTGTTTAATAAACTCTACTTGCATTATAATAAACTTTTCTTGCATTTCAATCAACTCTTCTTGCTATTTAATAAACCTTTCTTTCCCTTTAATAAACTGTGCACATATTAAAGTGGAGAAGGATTTCCTTGAGAAGATTACCAAGTGTTAGGATAAGTACATGTTTTGAATGTGAGATTTGACAGTAGCAGTCTTGTACAGTGAAGTATGACCAAAGAGTATATGGGGTGTTCATTTTAACTGAAGACATTGAAATATCACTAAAAATACACATCGGATCAAAGAAAGTTATAACTCCAACTTGTTTTTCTCGGAGCGGGACACCCAATGATACCGCACTCGACTTCCCACCCCACCCCACCCGTGGGTGACGGAAGGGCAACTTTGAAATCGTCAACAGGAACACCCGTTTTTTTTTATTGCAGATTACTATTCTGCGGCAAAATCTACATTCGTTTGGTCTGACGCATTTTTTTCGTTTCTCCACCGACGGCCTTGTAATCGGAAGAATAGAAACGGGTACATAATTGTAGTTCAGGAGTTGGTACTCAATGGCTCTTGAATATCCAGTGACACGTGGGATCCACCTCTCTGTTGTGAGGGCAGGACACGCCAGTATCTCATAACTCATAATTGGAAACTCCATTCGCAACGTTGTAATCCTCCGACATACCAAATGACTAATCGATGCGCCACCGTGGACGTGTAGCGAACTATGACGTGTCATAACATATCCACTGCGACCGGAGCTCGCGTATTGTGCAGTCGCAGAAAAGATAGCGGCTCTAAACATCACAATATTTGCGCAGTGTTTATTACCTGCACAGCTACCTATCATTTGGAGAACAGACGTGCAAGTGGATGATGAATGTTGCAACAAAAGAAGAAAAAATTGAAATGATCCTCATTTACGGACAATGTAGGAGAAACATTGAAGCCGCTGTTGTATTTCGAGCGCTTCCAGAATGAGATTTTCACTCTGCAGCGGAGTGTGCGCTGATATGAAACTTCCTGGCCGATTAAAACTGCGAGCCTGACCGAGACTCGAACTCGCGACCTTTGCCTTTCGCGGGCAAGTGCTCTACCATCTGAGCTGCCGAAGCACGACTCATGCCCTGTACTCACAGCTTTACTTCTGACAGTATCTCGTCTCCTACCTTCCAAACTTTACAGAAGCTCTCCTGCGTATATATACATTTAATAAAAACATTGTAAGAAAAAATATTGTAACTTACAGGCTATTTAAGGTGCAGCTTGTGGCGTTGTTGATTTAAGAACAACCCGGTGCGTGCGCGAGTCGTGATGGAAAATCATCGATTTCGATTCTCCCAAGAAAAACATTAAACAATACATCTCTTTAACCAGCTAAACGGCATTCATAAAGACGTTTTAAGACAGTGACGAGTACCCGACATCAGAAAAATTGAGAAAACATTAATTGATAGAAATTGTTATCGCAGCTAATTTTGTATTCGCTGGGCTTGCGATCGGACAATAATCGACCGTGAGCGCGAACTGGCTTCTTACGAAGCGAAGAGATAAAATGTTTGGCTGTGGTTGCCTTGTAATTAATCTTTCCCAAATCACAAACTAACACACGTGCATATGATATTAATTTGTGTGTCCCGGCTATTTTGAACATATCTTTGTCAGTGTCTGATATGAACATTCACGCTCACTAATTTGCATTTGATATTAATTACTTTTACGTAATGAATGGAAATGCGACTGTAGGCCGCCAAGAAAGTCAGTCTTTGCCAGTAACTTTGTGCAGTGCTCTAGTTTTCTCTCTCTGAAAAAAAAGTGGTTTTAATTACGTGCACTTGAATCTTGCACATATAAATAATATTTATATTCAGCTCTCAAGGTTATTATGGCCATGTAATATGAATTTATATTTACTGTTAGTTCAAAGGCGTCTAAACGCCATTGACTAAGCAATAATGCAAGCAAACGACCACTCCGATAATTAATTGATATGATGGGATGGGGAAGCGGAAAATGACTTTTTGGATAAATGAAAGGTAACACATAAATCTTAGAATCTATATTCCGCAGAATTACACTTACATTCTCAGACGAGAGCAGACAGGTAGCGTTTTTACAGACTTCGTCACCAATGGCGGCGATTGAGACATGCTTCAATGAAACGAGACAAACGAAAATGTCGTTCTTCATGAAACAAACGCGCAAGAACCATGATGATAATAATTTTACATTGTCAGTCAATTTATTTCATTTACATATACGTTGGTTCTTTTAATGACGTAATGTTTTCACCACACTTACGGTATATTTAGATGTTTGTATGTCATTAACTAATTTTCAGTCTTTATACCGTCACTTACGAAAAAACGATTGTGGCAGGGATAGTACATTTCTTAAGCAAAACTTTAGTAAAACATTACATTGTAAAGAAATATTAATTTTAGTGTTTTGTATTCATTCACAACCAAAACCCATATACTGTATATATGATTGGGTTCCAAAGAGAACTGGTGTGCTCAGCGGCTGGCCAAAGATTTAAAGATTTGAAGAACAAGACCGGTGTTTACAGCACTCAGTCTCATATTAATCTGGATTTATTCACAGATCTATATTTATATATCATATAGCTAACGTCAGTGCCTTTAGAGTATGTCATATAGACCAATTACACATTTTCGTTAGCCCGCTAATTGGCTTGAATTTCCAGTAGCTATATTTTTCAACCTGATAAGCCTTTTTGTAAGTGATTTAGGTACATTTGCACTTCATAAGAACATACAATACCTAATGCTCTTTATAATAATATCGCAACTATAGACTGCAAAAAAAAAAAAAAATAGTGAACGCATTATTGTGGCCAACATAGACACGAAGCCCATACCTACTACAGTAGTACAAGTTTATATGCCAACTAGCTCTGCAGATGACGAAGAAATTGAGGAAATGTATGATGAAATAAAAGAAATTATTCAGATAGTGAAGGGAGACGAAAATCTAATAGTCATGGGTGACAGGAATTCGGTAACAGGAAAAGAGAGAGAAAGAAACGCAGTAGGTGAATATGGATTGGGGATAAGAAATGAAAGAGGAAGCCGCCTGATAGAGTTTTCCACAGAGAATAACTTAATCATAACTGACACTTGGTTCAAGAATCATAAAAGAAGGTAGTATACAAGGAAGAAACCTGGAGATACTAGAAGGTATCAGATAAATTATATAATTGTTCAAAATGATTCAAATGGTTCTGAGCACTATGGGACTTAACATCTGTGGTCATCAGTCCCCTAGAACTTAAACCTAACTAACCTAAGGACATCACACACATCCATGCCTGAGGCAGGATTCGAATCTGCGACCGTAGCAGTCGCGCGGTTCCGGACTGAGCGCCTAGAACCGCTAGACCACCGCGACCGGCTGATTATATAATGGTAAGACAGAGAATTAGGAACCAGGTCTTAAATTGTAAGACATTTCCAGGGGCGGATCTGGACTCTGACCACATTCTATTGGTTATAAACTATAGCTTAATACTGAAGAACCACCACAAATATAGGGAGCGAAAGGCTGTTTACAATTAGTACAGAAACCATATGGCAGTTATAAGAGTGGAGGGGCATGAAAGGAAAGCAGTGGTTGAGATGGGAGTAAGACAGGGTTGTAGCCTATCCCCAATGTTATTCAATCTGTATATTGAGCAAGCAGTGAAGGAAACAAAAGAAAAATTCGGAGTAGGTATTAAAATCCATGGAGAAGAAATAAAAACTTTGAGGTTTGCCGATGACATTGTAATTCTGTCAGAGAGAGCAAAGGACTTGGAAGAGCAGTTGAACGGAATAGACAGTGTCATGAAAGTAGGGTATAAGATGAAAATCAACAAAAGCAAAACGAAGATAATGGAATGTAGTCGAATTACGTCGGGCGATGGTGAGGGAATTAGATTAGGAAATGAGAGACTTAAAGTAGTGAAGGAGTTTTGCTATCTGGGGTGCAAAATAACTGATGATGGTCGAAGTAGAGAGGATATAAAATGTAGACTGGCAATGGCAAGGAAAGCGTTTCTGAAGAAGAGAAATTTGTTAACATCGAGTATAGATTTAAGTGCCAGGAAAACGTTTCTAAATGTATTTGTATGGAGTGTAGCCATGTATGGAAGTGAAATATGGACGATAACTAGTTTGGAAAAAAAGAGAATATAAGCTTTAGAAATGTGGTGCTACAGAAGAATGCTGAAGATTAGATGGGTAGATCATATAACTAATGAGGAGGTATTGAATAGGATTGGGGAGAAGAGAAGTTTGTGGCATAACTTGACTAGAAGAAGGGATCGGTTGGTAGGACATGTTCTGAGGCATCAAGGGATCACCAATTTAGGATTGGAGGGCAGCTTAGAGGGTAAAAATCGTAGACGGAGACAAAGAGATGAATACACTAAACAGATTTAGAAGGATGTAGGTTGCAGTAGGTACTGGCAGATGAAGAAGCTTGCCAGGATAGAGTAGCATGGAGAGCTGCATCAAACCAGTCTCAGGACTGAAGACAACAACAGCAACAACAAACTGCAAATAAGAAATAGAATAAAAAGAGATTTTAAAATGTTTTTTAAATAAATAACGTACACTTGCATTGTTTACTCTGCGAAATGTCCGACATAGCATAAATCAGTAGATCACACAAAAACGTAATTACATTTTTTTAACAATGCACAAACTATTACAAAGAGTAATATACTGTTTGGCAGCTGCTAAGAACCAGTAAACATTGTTGCACAGGAATAATATCAGGCAATGGCGGAAACACGGTACATACATAATAGAGGTGGAATCCATGCATGCTCTATATGGCTTAGGTCCATGGAGTACGAAGGCCATCCCATACGCTTAATATCTTCACTTACCCGTGTGTCCGACACCTCAGTGGTTGTGTGTGGCCGAGCACTGCCTCCCACCTAAATAGACTGACATGATACAGAATAATTTCCGTGCAATACCACCCTACTGTAACGGTACCTCTCGCAAAGGTGTTTGGCCATTAAGCATGCCTGCCTACATTATGAACGTAGGCCATACCGATCACATTCATGGACATTCTGTGGTGTGTAAAGTGTTCTCCTCTCTCTCAACTCTCGCAGTTGGTCATATGCCACAGTGAATTGGGATTCGTCGGAGAACATCACTGTAGACCACTGCTGCTGACCCCAACAGACGTGCTTCCTCGCCTACGAACTCTTCCAAATGGATCTGGCCAATATCGGACTGAACATCTGAGGTCATCAGTCCCCTAGAACTTATAGCTACTCAAACCTAACTAACCTAAGGACATCACACACATCCATGCCCGAGGCAGGATTTGAACCTGCGACGTAGGGGTCGAGCGGTTCCAGACTGAAGCGCCTAGATCGACACGGCCACCACGTCCGGCTACGAACTCTTTCTGGACGATGGCGTGGTTGAAGTGGGAGGCATGTAACAGGCTTCCGAGTATGCAAGCCAGCTTCATTTAATCACCACGAAATGGTTCTGGCAGGGACACGTGTACCGGTAACTATTGCAAGGTCTGCATCGACCTGCAGAAGAGTGAGATCTCATTTCCTTTTCACCATTAGGGCTGCGTATCGATCCTCTTGCGGTGCGGTAATCCGTCTACGACCACCGCATGCTTTCTGATGGCGTTTCCACCTTCAGCGGCCTTTTTAAATCGCGAGATGACAATTCGAGCACGCCCGTTAATGTGGCCCAGTTGTGACACTTTGACGTCTTCGAGCAGTCCACCTGCTCGTCCTCGATCGTAAGCTCCCAAATGATTCCTTACAGACATATTGTCATGCCACACGGACTGCCATACTAATCGGTTGGACAACAACTGTATAAACAGTCGGCATACAGGGCGTTCGCGCCCTCTGTATTTTCATGTTCTTTTACTATCATTGATCGGGCTTTCCGTAGCAGTTGTCTGTTGTACCATAGAAATTTACAGTTGTTCACTAGCAACTGTCAAATGTTCGTTTAGCTGTCAGGCACTGAAGCGGTGCATGCGACTAACGAATTGCATGTCACTCACGATCTGGAGCCGCGCGGGATTAGCCGAGCGGTCTGAGGCGCCGCGGTCATGGACTGTGCAGCTGGTCCCGGCGGAGGTTCCAGTCCTCCCTCGGGCATGGGTGTGTGTGTTCGTCCTTAGGATAATTTAGGTTAAGCAGTGTGTAAGCTTAGGGACTGGTGACCTTAGCAGTTAAGTCCCATAAGATTTCACACACATTTGAATACAAACACGATTTGGCAACTGCGCTCCAACGGCTGTACGCCAGTAAGCTATAGAGTTAACTTCAAAAAGAGAAATCAATTACAAAGTAAATATATTACGCAAGAAAAGATCAACAGGGAAAGGGATGAATAATTTCAAGAAATTTTAGGAGGTGGCCGGAAGCGTCTATTATGTTACACCAGAGCCCATTATTATTACGTAGAGTTTAGGTTATGACGATGGGAGCACTCTCAAGCAACCGATGTAGAATAGATTGAGCGGCCGCAGTAGATCTCAGATTGACGACAAGGCTGGCGATTTCAATAAAATAGTAGCACAGCCTCAGAACTAGAAAACAGAAGTTGTTGCCAGATCGTCCATTAACAACTGCTCATAACTACTGGACTGTGTCCTAGCGGGACAAATAGTGAATAATAAGTTACTTGCTAAATTTCCGTGTTACCATGTTTCGCACGGATTGGCAAGGTATTGGGGAACGGCACAGGAAGAAGAAGGACGTCTGTTGGCAAAGCACAAGGTTGAAGCAGCGGAGGGACTCGCCTTTGATTGCAGAGCAGATATTAAACTTTGCTGGATCCATTTCCTGTCACCCGTCCTGTATTATCCACGCACGTGTATCTAAACAGACGGGTTTCTTTCAGTGCTTCGTCCGCTACATTCCGCTGCGACATTTACATTGCGGAACTTTTATTCTCCCTCCCGTAGCCATAGCGCCACGTGTACACTACGCCGCCAGTGTATTCTCTGCGGAGACAGCCCCCTCTGCAATGAATTACAGCCAGCAATTCGCGGAATCAGTCGACAGTACTTCAAATCGTTTACCAAAAAGCAACAAGTGCAAAATACTATCGCATTACCCGCCACGCGCCGCAGTTCCTCCTCCACCCACTCAGGGAATCCGCTGGAGAAACAGAATACTCCTGTTCAACGTCGGTATTTATCAACAGAAGATAACATACCAACGCTGCTTCCATTATTTCAGGTTATTACTCAATTCCTGAAATTTACAAGTAATCATAAGTCACATCTGCTCCAGCAGTTTATAACCGTTGTCCACTAATTACTCATTTGCATGATATACAGCATATGAGCAAAATCTACAAATGTAAATATTTAGTTGAACTACCTATCAAATATATCACTAAAATCGCAAAATAGAGAAGAACCGCCTTCAGTAACAATCATGATTTTATTCCAATGCACGGCGCATTTCCAGCCCTTGGAGATCATCTTCAGGTGCTTTAACAGTCTACATCATGTTTTTTTTTTTTTCTTTCTTTCTTTCAAATTTATGTTACTTCTGGTCCTGGTAAAATTATATCGATATATTAAAAAGCGGCACATTGTGAACATAATTTTACAAAATAAGACAAATCAAAAGATAACTTACTATTTCCAGTTGTGGATACACAGTTTTGAATTACAGTTTGGGTAGACATGTTATATACATATCTGTGCTTCCCGCTTTTCAGCACATTTGTAAACACAAGTCAAAGAATTTCTTATGTAAAGACGCTGCATTTCTACAAATTCATAGATGTTATAACTTCAAAAAACGTGCAAAGCCGTTACGTTATTGACTATACATACATATCATTTATAACACGAATATTTGTTAACATGTCAAATGTGGCAGTATGTTATCAAATTGTTGCACAATTCTGAAAAAAAAACTGCGACTCCTAAAATTCATTCGTTCATTCAGCATGTTTTCAGAAGATAGTTCTTTGCAGCGAATTGACGCATGGTGCACGGAATGGCAACTGAATCTCAATGTAGAGAAGTGTAATGTGATGCGAATACATAGAAAGATAGGTCCCTTATCATTTAGCTACAAAATAGCAGGTCAGCAACTGGAAGCAGTTAATTCCATAAATTATCTGAGAGTACGCATTAGGAGTGATTTAAAATGGAATGATCATATAAAGTTGATCGTCGGTAAAACAGATGCCAGACTGAGATTCATTGGAAGAATCCTAAGGAAATGCAATCCGACAACAAAGGAAGTAGGTTACAGTACGCTTGTTCGCCCACTGCTTGAATACTGCTCAGCAGTGTGGGATCCGCACCAGATAGGGTTGATAGAAGAGATAGAGAAGATCCAACGGAGAGCAGCGCGCTTCGTTACAGGATCATTTAGTAATCGCGAAAGCGTTACGGAGATGATAGATAAACTCCAGTGGAAGACTCTGCAGGAGAGACGCTCAGTAGCTCGGTACGGGCTTTTCTTAAAGTTTCGAGAACATACCTTCACCGAAGAGACAAGCAGTATATTGCTTCCTCCTACGTATATCTCGCGAAGAGACCATGAGGATAAAATCAGAGAGATTAGAGCCCACACAGAAGCATACCGACAATCCTTCTTTCCACGTACAATGCGAGACTGGAATAGAAGGGAGAACCAATAGAAGTACTCAGGGTACCCTCAGCCACACACCGTCAGGTGGCTTGCGGAGTATGGATGTAGATGTAGATGTAGAACTGTTTTAATAGATCAATTTTTTTTCCATGGTTTTGTGTATGGAGTGCAGTTTGCCTTTTGTGGATGTCATTTAGTTTATGTCTATTACGGTATGTGTAGTTAGTTATTGACTGTTACATTGTAATTTATGTATTCGATTGTGTTCTGTTACTGGGGTGTCTGTGTTTACTGTGAGAGGTAATTGGTGTCTAAGTTTGTTATTTGTAGCTAAGGATATTTAAATATTGGTGTTTGTGTATAAGTTAGTTATTTGCTGAATCTAAATAGAGAATTCTTGTGAATATATGTGTTGTGACAATTGTTATTGCGTATTGCTTCTGTTACCTATGTTCGACAGTTCGTCTATTGATTCTTTATGAATATCCTTTATTTATGGCAGTTGTTTTGATCGTATTAATTTCTTGTGTTAGTGCGTTGAGTTTTAATAGTAATGCGTGTGCTCTGTTCAACATGGACATAAAATGGTTCAAATGGCTCTGAGCGCTATGGGACTTAACTTCTGAGGTCATCAGTCCCCTAGAACTTAGAACTACTTAAACCTAACTAACCTAACGACATCACACACATCCATGCCCGAGGCAGGAATCGAACCTGCGACCGTAGCGGTCGCACTGTTCCAGACTGTAGCGCTTAGAACCGCTCAGCCATCCCGGCCGGCCATGGATGTAAAACAGCAGAGTTGCGGTAGTCTGAATGATGCTATGATTCGTGTATTGTAATTTCAGTGTAGGTTATTTTGTGTAAATGTAAAAATTATGTTGTTCTTGTTCATTAACCAGCGGTTGTGCTTTGTTTTAGAAAATAATAGAGTCACAGAATAAGTTCTGACAGCAAAGGGTGAGCCATGCACAGCTAGTGTTCATGCCATCAATTGTTTGTCATCTTTTATGGTACTGCCGCCTCGTTTTCTCATTCCATTTACTGGCGTCACTAACATTTGCCTTACTTGCCCGTGAGTGGCAGCAGCAGCGCTTATCGATAAGTGCACTGTCGTACCATCTCTGGAACGACCGATAGTATTTCCAGATCGTCGTGGGTCTGGAAGTCAGTTGGAAACGGACCAGGGGTGCAGTTGTTCACGGAGCAGCGTCGGGGATGGAGCGCCATTGAGGTGCTGACACACACTACACAAAGTGGGGACATACATGCACTGTCTGACGATAAGAGACTGGAGCGGGAACGACATTTGGTTGGTCGTACGGTCGGTCGTCTCATCGGCTGACGTGTATTTGGTTTAATGACCGGTTCCGTCTGTGATGCACTCGATCGGTTGGGTCAGAGAAGCGAGGAAGTCTCCATGGCACGTAGTCAGCCCGGATCCGATGGCACCGAGCGAGGTGGCGCAGTGGTTAGCACACTGGACTCGCATTCGGGTGGACGACGGTTCAATCCCGTCTCCAGCCATCCTGATTTAGGTTTTCCGTGATTTTCCTAAATCGTTTCAGGCAAATGCCGGGATGGTTCCTTTGAAAGGGCACGGCCGATTTCCTTCCCAATCCTTCCCTAACCCGAGCTTGCGCTCCGTCTCTAATGACCTCGTTGTCGACGGGACATTAAACACTAACCACCACCACCACCGGATTCGCTGGCGGCGTGCACGCCCAGTTGGAGTTGTAAGGCGCTTTTTGCGAGGGGTACGAAGTTCGTCGCCCACTGATCCTGGACACTAAACTTGAGTGCTCACTTAACCTACTGTCAAGCCTCAACTGCTATTACATTTCTTCTTTTGATCCTGGTTGTCGCCTTCTGGGAGATTCCCATGAGCAACAACATGTGTGCATTGAAGTCGGCCAGACTTGTGTGGTGTTTAACTTAATTTAATTCATTCCTTCATTGACGAAGTGTACCAGGGGTTTCTTCTGCTTCGTGGCCGTTGATGTTCCGGTGACCTGCCCTGGTCATTAACGTAGTTTCTGGCAGTGTATACTCCTCGTCCTGTTGATGCTGTCCAGCATTGCATGTAGTTCGACAGCTGCGTTGTTGTTAGTAGTTTTAGGCGTTTATTCTGGCTTGGCTGGTTTTGGCACCAGTATCCAGAACGTTGTGCTATTGACATGTTGTCGTTTTGCTGGTCGGGTGGAGCAGAACTGGTCTTGTTGGTTGGTCGTTTTGGTTGGGTTGCCTTCCGATTAAGAGGTTGTCGGTCTGGCTGCCTGTCTCATCTAAAATAGCGTTAGTGTTACCCTCCCAGGCCGATCCTTGGAACCTTCTGAGCGCCGCTCCTTGTGCTTTACATAGTGATTTCCTTTTTAGTCGTAAGTACTCTGTGTGGCCTTCAACCGAGATTTAGATTATTAAAATTTCAGGGCTTTTCTTCTTAAGCCTTAAGCCACAAGCAAAACTGTTTCTTTTTTGGTATGTGGCCTTCAGACGAATTTCAGGCTTTCGAAATTAAAATTGATAATTCCTTGTGCCTAGGCCTTAAGCCGTAAATTGGTTTCTAGTTCGTATGTGGCCTTCGCCCGAGTTTTCAGCCTTTTCAAATCATCAAATCAGAAATTGAAAAATTTTGTCTAAGCTTTAAAGCATAAGAAATATTATCCAGTTTTTTATGTGGCCTTCAGCCGAGCTTTAATCTCTTTTAAATTAAAAATTAAAAATCCTTGTCTTGCTCTTAAATCATAAGATTGTTTTTCTTAAGTATGAGGCCTTCAGCCGAGTTTTACACGAAATATTTTAACATAAGACCTTCAGCCTTTTCCAATTGAAAGCTCTTCTTCCTAGGCCTTAAGCCGTTAAATTGTTTTGTTGATATGCGGCCTTCGGCCGAGTTTTCAGACTATTTAGATTAAGTCGCAATACTGTTCTTCATTAATGTGAGACCATCGGCCGAGTTCTATGGGAAAAATTTAAGCTAAGGCTTTCAGTCTATTTATATTGAAGATAAAAAATTCTTCTACAGAAGTGAAACCTTGCGAAGAGCTCTTTTAGTTCACTTCGTTGCTTACGCCTTGTTCTTGCATTTTCGATGTGGCCTTCAGCCGATGTAAATTAAATCAAAGGAGGTATTGCATTAAAACCTTGAAAGTTGTGATTCCTGCTTTTGTGAGTGTGTGTTTAAAGGGATAAAGTTTATATGTTGAGTGCAACTGACAGTAACTTACATTGACCCCTTTCCACAAATATAACCGCATCTGTCCTGTCCTGCTAGCCTAGGGATTTCAAAGGGAACAATTCAGATAATTAAAATTTACGGTCTGTTGTACTTAACATTTTCTAGAAGAGCACTGTTTTAATGAGCTAAGTAGAGACTATTCATACCTCTATTAACTCACCACCTTTCATTGTACAATGTAAACCACAAGTCAAGATGGTTATCTGAAAGTGAGTTTAGCGCATCTAACCTATTAATTACATTTCAATTTTAATCATATTCAATAATTGAATTTACAATTTCCATATTCAATGGTCAAATGAGAAGTTCACATTTTCCCACTATCAGCACGTTGTTCATTCACGACCTAGCACCCCACACCCTAGAATGCTGCACTCCTATTGGCCACGTGATTCGACTTCATATAGGTATGAAAAGGTGTTCACTATACTTTCAACTATTTAGTTTCAACTACTTTTCAAGGCCCAGACCGCCACCTCCTTCTAAAAACCGGCTCCAAGTCTGAATTCTGGAAGTAAATAAAGGTCACTTGCGCTTTCGCTACCAACGTAAGAAACGGAAAGAAAGGACACTTGTACTAAACTCAGCCACCCGTCCGCCACTTCCTCCTAAGAACCGGCGCCAAGTTTGAATTCTGCCAGTAAAAAAAGCTCACTTGCGCTTTCGCTACCAACGTAAGAAAATTGCTGCAAACGAAGCTCACCACCACCATTAACCTAAGTCGCCAGACCACCATCTCTTCCTAGGGGCACGTGGTAATAGGACTCAGACTACACTAGGTTGATGGAGAGAGGAATGAGTGTACTTTATTTGGGAGCAATTTATTTAGGTATGGAGTATATGTATCACAGAACACACGCTCTGACATGCGCCACAACATACAGACCTGCAAGCTACTCCTACATAACTCATGTATAAGGCTTTGCACACACTCTTGCTAATTGTAAACCGTCAACAATAACACATTGCACAACCTACAGACATGCGAACCACTAACAAACAATGCAAAGCATTTACGTCCACATAGCCAAACAACTCCTAAGTGGTCAAAATAATCCGTCTAAAAGACTGCTAGGTAATCGTCAAAATCATACACCAGCCTTTATTTAAACAATTACAGGCAGCACCACCACCAAGCGTATTCGCCACTGAGTCCATAGCCCAACTAACTTAGTTCATAACGTTGCCACTAGAGGGCGCTATAGTGACGTCAGGTGATGACGCAAGTACTGTAATCTAACATGGCGCCATCTAGTGGGTTCACCACGAGCTCCACTCCCCAACTGTCATAGTACATTTCGTCGCCGCCAGAGGACCCCTCCGTGACACGAGCTGATGACGCAAGTACATTTATCACTGATGCGTTCTCCACGAGGTCAAGTACCCAGTACGACCAGCAGGGAACGCTGTCGTCCTTTTCGTGACGTAAACCAAGATGGTGAGGGAAAATGGTGGGAAAACGACTCAGCCCTCCGGGCTGTTGGGGAGAGTAAGGATGGAGTGCACTATTTATTTGCAAACGACTTACTTAATGATAGATATACTCTATAAGACTGATACAAAACATCCAGCCATCCTTCCCACAACTACGCGGAATTTTATACATCTCAACAGCTGCAACAGGGTGTCATGCATCTTTCGCCGATCCTAAACATTCAAAAAAAAAAAAAAGGGGGGGTCAAATGGCTCGGAGCACTATGGGACTTAAGTTCTGAGGTCATCAGTCTCCTAGAACTTAAAACTACTTAAACCTAACTAACCTAAGGATATCACAGACATCCATGCCCGAGTCAGCATTCGAACCTGCAACCCGAGCGGTCACGCGGTTCCAGACTGTAGCGCCTAGAACCGCTCTGTCTCCCCGGCTGGCTCTTAAACATTCACTGATCTTAGTGGGTCTAAAGGTTCTTTCAACTCGAAAATTGGCCACAGCTTTCCGTATAGTTGTGAGAAGGTTATAATGGAACAACGAAAAGTGGTGTTAACTCTCGCCTAACCGAACACAAAAGGAACTTTCGTCTGGGACACACCGACAAATCGGCTGTACGAAAATGGTTCTAAGTACTACGGGACTTAACGTCTGAGGTCATCAGTCCCCTAGACGTAGAACTACTTAAACCTAACTAATGTAAGGACATCACACCCATCCATGCGCGAGGCAGGATTCGAACCTGCGACCGTAGTAGCAACGCGGTTCCAGACTGAAGCGCGTAAAAGAACTCGGCCAGTAAATCGGCTGTAGCGGAACATATTTTTGAAGACGGAGGTCATGAAATAAAACTTTGTGAGAAAGGCGTGATAGCTAAGAAATCGCATTATTATGCGCGTATGTACAGATAAGTCGTAGAGTTTTACAAACAATACAATAATTTTAACAGAAAAGAAGAAGGCTTAAAGTTAGATAAGGTATAGCAGTTGACTTTGTACCAACGATGTAACAGTCAATTACCTTTGATCGAGACATTAGTCAAAGATAGTTTCACTGTCGACAGTACACGACGAGTGTTGGCGCCTTCTTTGCGCTCTATTTAAACGGGGCCTCCACGGTCTAACAGCCAGTAGTTGACTCACCTCGAAAGATGTTCCCTGCAGTTGGGGGGGGGGGGGGGGCAGGAATAATTTCTACTGTTAGACCACAGCCTCTAAGTCCGGAAGTTTTAATTACTGTAAAAGGATGGAAATCTTAAAACTTTACTCGTAATACTGATTCATGCGTAAGGCATATCGGTTTTTAATCATCTAAAACATGGAGCGAAGACCGTTTGCAACGAAACTGACTTGACGGGAATAGAAAATGTGGATCTGGCGGTCGACCTGCAAGCCAACTTTACGGCAACAGTCGAGTGGTGGCTAGTAGGCAACGTGTTTGCATCTTGTGAACTGAACGAGGCGAGAAGAATAGCAAGATCATAAAATATACACTCGGCTGTGTAAGTAATTTGGCTTATTATTCATGGCATACTTTGGCTAGTTGTGTGCGACGAAAATACGACGTTAAGAACAGAATTTTTAGAGCTAGTTCCACAGCAAGAGCCATAGATTCTGTAGCTTTCTTTTATTGAATAGCCACATCAGATCGACAGTGTCACCAGCTTCATCTCAAATTATTAACTGAGTACTGCATAATTACATAGACCAGTTATATGATTTGTGTTTCAAATAACAAGTTTATTTTCTGTAAACTTTGTGTGGAGCATCGGTATTTTATTCAGTCTGGAACCGCGCTACCGCTACGGTCGCAGGTTCGAATCCTGCCTCAGGCATGGATGTGTGTGTCGTCCATAGGTTAGTTAGGTTTGAGTAGTTCTAAGTTCTAGGGGACTGATGATCTCGGATGTTAAGTCCCATAGTGGTCAGAGTCATTTTGAACCATCGGTATTTTATCCCTACTCATTTAACTTGACGAGTTCCTATCCCATGTGCTGTGATATTTCCGAGTATCCTATTTTATTGAACTGAAAAGTCATTTGAGTGAACTTTCACTACAGTTAATAAACTTTGTGGAGTAGTAAACGTCGTGATTATTCAGTGAGCATAAGTTTTGAAGCACCCCACGTCTTTTCCATGAAACGACAGTTGAAGTTTCCCCAAAGTTCAGTTGCTAAAAAAAGATTTATTATATTCAACTTAAAGATCGCTGTTATTGAAATCTCTGTACTGTATTAAAGTTACACGTAAAAACGTTGATGATCCGGAATAGTTAGTGGCTAGTAGATTTTGAAGGGCCAGTATGAGGACAATTATTTTGATGGTTTGGAAGAAACAGGGTTTATAATTTCATGCGTATTAACTGTAGCCTTTGCACAAAGACATCTGAAACAGACAGTTATATTTTAGATGTCAGAAATTTTAACTTCCATGTCAGTGTTGTAATAGTTCATTACTTTTGGACAAAGGCGAGATTTTATCAGACTGCCGGCCGCGGTGGTCTCGTGGTTCTAGGCGTTCAGTCCGGAACCGCGCGACTGCTACGGCCGCAGGTTCGAATCCTGCCTCAGGCATTGGTGTGTGTGATGTCCTTAGGTTAGTTAGGTTTACGTAGTTCTAAGTTCTAGGGGACTGATGACCACAGATGTTAAGTCCCATAGTACTCAGAGCCATTTTATGAGACTAATGTTTTGTGGGTGCGATGCACCGACAGGATTATGCATGCCTCGGTGCTGCTACGGTTGCAGGTTCGAATCCTGCGTAGGGCGTGGATGTGTGTGATTTCCTTAGGTTAGTTAGGTGTAAGTAGTTCTAAGTTCTAGGGGACTGATGACATCGGATGTTAAGTCCCATAGTGGTCAGAGCCATGTTGAACCATCGGTATTTTATCCCTAATCATTTAACTTGACGAGTTCCTATCACATGTGCTGTGATATTTCCGAGTATTCAGAGACGGTGTGGAGTTTTACAAAAATTTATTGAACTTTCTTTGCAATTTCTCCCTCGTCGTCGCTGCCCAGCCCTGTAGATTCCTCCGCCTGGCTGCTGCTGTGTAGATTCTCCGACAATGCGCGCTGCCGATCGCACTCCGAGCCCCAGGCCACCAGTGTCGCCGCTGGGCAGCCGCGTCTCCGTGAGGTCATCTGCCGACGCCTGCTGCACCGGCGGCTGGGAAGCCGTCTGTCTTGATGTCCGCAAGGTCCCGTCATGGACGGACCATGCAGCGTGGCCGGGTTGCCGTGGAGTCCGGGCGTCAGTCCCCGGCGGTGCCTGTGACCGAGACCGCGCTGCGGCCTGTCCTCCTGGAAGTTCTCGCTGCAGTTAGTCTGCCACGGTGCCGACCGAACTCAGGCCGACCCCCAGAGCTGAAGTTGACATCTGGCGGCGAACGGACGACTCCTGCGAACTGCAACAGACTTCTGGAATCGTCACCTACGAAGATTGAACATTCGGACACGGACCACGTCCGTATTCAGATCCGAACTGCTTCCTAATGGCTTCTGTCCGTTGCTGCCTGCGCTCCACTATTTATATCCGGCAGGAGGACGTTTTTTACCCTCGGTGGTAACTTCTTGTTATTACTCTCGCAGTATATTGCAGTGTAATTTAGCGTGCTGGCCTCACTTCTCTTTACTCAGCACTCTCCAGGTTCGCTTGGTGCTCAGTCTGAGTGCGTCCTTGTGTCAGCTTGTTGGTAGACTGCAACTGTCAGCAAGGCTATCTGTGCCGCGCTTACTTCGCAACGCCTCGGTCGCCGGCTGCCTCTCTTTTGCCATTCTCCACTGCGTGAAGCAACGCTTACTACATGTGGCCGCAACAAAGCACTTGCGGCCGCCGTGTGCATTACTCTAGCGGAAATGAAGCGTCACAAGAAGAAAAGGAAAATGCTACATCTTTTTTTACCAAATTAATTAATATAGAGACATTAAAAAATTTATTACGTTATGAACTATCGCCAATGGAAAATATCAACAACAGAAACTACACTACAATACATTGATCAACCAGAACATTTATGACTACCTACATACTAGGCGGTAAGTCCAGCCCTCGCACGGACGCGTCGTGACATGGAAGCAACGAGGCATTTGTAGTTCAGAGGATACCATATTTGCGCACGGTCACTGGAGGGAGCTGATACACTATGTGATCATAAGTATCCGCACAGTCCCAAAAACACACTTTTTTTCATATTAGTTGCATTGGGCTGCCACCTACTGCCAGGTGCTCCGTATCAGTGACCTCAGTAGTCATGAGACATCGCCAGAGGGCAGATTTGGGCACTTTGCAGAACTCACGGACTTCGGACGTGGACAGGTGACTGGGTGTCACTTGTGTCATACGTCTGTACGTGCGATTTCCACACTCCTAAGCACTGTTTCCTATGTGATAGTGAAGTGGGAAGGTGAAGAGACACGTACAGCACAAAAACGTACAGGTCGACCTCGTCTGTCGACTGTCACAGACCGCCGAAGCTGAAGAGGGTCGTAATGTGTAATAGGGAGGATCCACTGCAAGTATTACGACAGTTAGGCGGTAGGTGAGAAAACTTGGATTTCATGGTCGGGCGGCTGCTCATGAGCCGGTAAATGCCAAACGACACCTCGCTTGGTGTAAGAAGCGTAAACATTGGACGATTGAACAGTGTAAAAACATTGCGTATAGTGACGAATCACGGCACACTATGTGGCGGTCCGAAGGCAGCGTATGGGTATGGCAAATGCCCGGTGAACGACATCTGCCAGCATGTGTGGTGCCGAGTCTAAAATTCGAAGACGGTGGTCGTGTTTTTCATGGAGGGGACTTTCACCCCTTGTTCTGCGTGGCACTGTCACAGCACAGGCGTTCATTGATGTTTTAAGCACCTTCTTGCTTCCCACTGTTAAAGAGCAATTCGGGGATGGCGATCGCATCTTTCTACACGATCGAGTACCTGTTCATAATGCTCGGTCTGTGGCGAAGTGGTTACATGACAATAATATCCCTGTAATGGACTGGCTTGCACAGAGTCCTGACCTGAATCCTGCAGAACACCTTTGGGATGTTTTGGAACACCGACTTCGTGCCAGGCCTTACCGACGGACATCGATACCTCTCCTCAGTGCAGCACTCTGTGAAGAATTGGCTATCATTCCCTAAGAAACTTTTCAGCACCTGATTGTACGTATGCCTGCGAGAATGGAAGCTGTCATCAAGGCTAAAGATGGGCCAACACCATACTGAATTCCAGCATTACCGATGGAGGGCGCCACGAACTTTTAAGTCATTTTCAGCCAGGTGTCCGGATACTTTTCATCACAAAGTGTACCACACCTGTATACTCAAGTCACCTAATTCCCGTAAATTCCGGGGAGGAGGACGGTGAGCTCCGGATCTGGAGAGTTGGGCGGATAGCACACCA
Source organism: Schistocerca gregaria (assembly GCF_023897955.1). Lineage (NCBI taxonomy): Eukaryota > Metazoa > Arthropoda > Insecta > Orthoptera > Acrididae > Schistocerca > Schistocerca gregaria. The sequence continues at coordinate 127,343,392 of NC_064921.1, read as the reverse complement.
ATTCGAACTCGCTGCGGTATTCCTCGAACAACTCCATCCTAGGCTTGTGAAATAGTGCACTGTCTTGCTGAAAAATGTCACTGCCACTGAGAAACGTGATCGTCTTTAAGGGATGTGTGTGGTCTACAAGCAGTGTACGATACTCTTTGGCCATCATGGTGCCTTGCACGAGCTCCATTGAACCCATGGATGCCAATGCGAATGTTGCCAGAGCATGGTAAAGCGGCCGCCAGCTTGTCTCTGTCCCACAGTATTAGTATGAAGGAACTGTTCCTCTGGAAGACGACGCATTCGCGTCCTCCGACTGGCATGATGAAGGCGTTGGGATTCATCAGACCATGGAACGATCTGCCATTGCGCCAACTGCCCATTTCAGTCGTAGTTGCCGAATTTCGTGGTGTTAATATTGGCACATTCATAGGTCGTCGACTGAGGGGGCCCATCGTTAGCAGTGTTCGGTGAATTATTTATTCAGGCACATTTGTACGCTGCCCAGCATTAAAGTCTGATGTCAGTTCCACCACAGTTCACCGCCTGTCCTGTTATACCAGTCTGCCAAACCTACGACCTCCGACATCTGTCAGAGTGGTGGCTACCCAACCCCACGACGCCTGGACGTGGTTTCACCTCGGTTTCGCCACGTGTTGAGGATATTCAGCTCAGCACTCCTCCAACACCCAACAACCCATGCAGTTTCCGAAATGCTCACGCCCAGCCTGCGAGCCATGACAGTCCGCCCTCGGTGAAACTCAGATAGGTCGTCGCCTTCCCCATTCTACAGACGCACAGCACGCTCACTGCTGTCGTTCCTCGCCATGTGACGCAGCTATCGCCTGGAAACATTTATATCGACAGTAGTCGGTGGTCATGATGTTCTGGCTGGTCAATGAACATATGCAAGTGAGTGTTGTTGTTGTTGTCTTCAGTCCTGAGACTGGTTTGATGCAGCTCTCCATGCTACTCTATCCTGTGCAAGCTGCTGCATCTCCCAGTACCTACTGCAACCTACATCCTTCTGAATCTGCTTAGTGTACTCATCTCTCGGTCTCCCTCTACGATTTTTACCCTCCACGCTGCCCTCCAATGCTAAATTTGTGATCCCATAAAAGCACTATTTTGACCGTTTTAATTACTTTGAGAAGTGCTGTTGTTTTTAAGTGTCACCCGTAAGGCTTTCGTCTTATAAAGCCAGATCAAAAAAAGATTATTGATGTAGTAGTGGCGCTATTTATTTTTGCTGTAGGAGTTTGTGGTTTTTCTCTCTTGTGTTCGTGTCCAGTGAGTTCAGTTTCCTGGATCAAGGTGACATTACCTGTGGTTCAGACAATGACTGATTGAAGAGGGATAGGGACTGCGTCTATTTTGTACAGAAGTAGGGGGAAATGGCTCCTCTCTGTAAAACAGCTGGAAGCTTTGTGGACCATGTCGACAGGCTTCAGGCATCTGCCATGGGCTGAGGTAGTGTTGGCGCATCTGGGATGAATAAGAGTTTCACTCTGCAGCGGAGAGTGCGCTGATATGAAGCTTCCTGGCAGATTAAAACTGGGTGCCGGACCGAGACTCGAACTCGGGACCTTTGCCTTTCGCGGGCAAGTGCTCTACCATCTGAGCTACGCAATCACGACTCACGGCCTGGCCTCACAGCTTTACTTCTGTCAATACCTCGTCTCCTACTCTCCAAACTTTACAGAATCCCTCCTGCGAACTTTGCAGAACTAGCACTCCTGAAGGAAAGGATATAGCGGAGATGTGGCTTAGCCACAGCCTGGGGCAGCGGAGTGTGCCCTGATTTGAAACTTTCTGGCGGATTAAAACTCTGTGCCGGACCGAGACTCGAACTCGAGACCTTTGCCTTTCGCGGGGAAGTGCTCTTCCATTTGAGCTACCCAAGCACGACTCACGCCCCGTCCTCACAGCTTTACTTCTGCCATCACCTTGTCTCCTACTTTCCAAACAAAGGTACCGAGTTCCAGTCTTGCTCCGGCACACAGTTTTAATCTGCCAGGAAGTTTCATGTCAGCTTACACTCCGCTTCAGAGTCAAAATCTCATTCTTTAAACATCCCCCAGGCTGTGGCTAAGGCATGTTATGCAATATCCTTTCTTTCAGGAGTGCTAGTTCTGCAAGGTCCGCAGGAGAGCTTCTGTAAAGTTTGGGAAGTAGGAGACGAGGTACTGGCAGAAGGAAAGCTGTGAGGACGGGGCGTGAGTCGTGCTTGGGTAGCTCAGATGGTAGAGCACTTTCCTGCGAAAGGCAAAGGTCCCGAGTTCGAGTCTCGGTCCGGCACAGTTTTAATCTGCCAGGAAGTTTCATCTGGGATGAATACTTTGGCACCTACATAGCGTATGGCATCGCTTGAGATCGCTGTTGCCGTTGCATCTTCCGATTCGCATATCCTGATCCGTCCACACTTACCTGACGCCGGTTGGTGAACCGTGGTGTGGTCGCGAATGTCTGGCCGGAAGGCGAAAGATGGTACCGGCTGCATGCTGTCACCTTATGTCCTTAAAACAGGTTTTAGAAATATTCCCTTCTGCTAGAAGTACAACCGAACCAGTACGGGGTGCCTCGTCTGTTGGTGCTTTGGGTGATCGACCTGAGAGTACTGGACAGGTTCAGAGGATGGGACTGTTTGTCATTGGGAGCTCAGATGTCAGGTGGGTTGTGGAGTCTGTCAGGTGAGTAGCGGGCAGGATGGGAAAGAAGACCAGTGTCCGCTCTGTTTCCCTGGCGGGGTGCCTAGTCTCAGATGTGGAGGAGGCTCTGCCAGCAGCGATTAAGCACGGTGGGTGCACCGGACTGCAAATTGTGGCTCACAAATGACGCCTGTCGCCTGGGTTCAGAAGCTATTCTCGGTTCCCACAGGAGCTGGCTGATTTGGTGGTAGAGCTAGCTGGTTTGGTGCAGAGTGGAAGGCCTAAACCGGAGGCACGAAATAAATAACACAGGAGTAATATTTTCGGCGTACTGCTAGCTTGTAGTAGCCAGTAGTGTTATACGCTATTGTAAAAATCCTCACATGCATTCTTTCACTCAATCCACTGACCGGCGCAGAGACACGAATGCCTAATTTCGGTATTTATAATCAGTCCTTGGTGAAAACAAATGTCAAAATTCAGTGTAATTCAGTTTGCTGGGGATCAACTCACGACGATGGGGGTACACTCTCGGCTTGTACGACATTCCTCCGCCAGCTAGCTATTACAACCATAGTCTTCACTGACTCATTTGCATCTGTACAGCACAACAACAACACTTGGTGGGCGGACTCGGCGCTAGACAATCGTCTGTGCCATTATCCTTGATATGTGCGAGTAAAACATGCTTATTTTTGATTAAGGGACCCTGGATCCCTTGCAGGTGGAGCAGACAAGAGTATACTGTGGATCCGAGAAGAACAGAGGAAGAGAAGAAGAGAAAGGGTAAGAGGCTCTGGGAGGAGGGGAAGAAAACACAGTCCATGACGGAATTACTTGTGGTCCCACAGCGTCTGTAACGAAAGTAGAGAAACAAAGTGGCAATTCATGCTCGTTGCTTTGTTCTGTAATATCGTTTTATGATCTGGAAATGCTCCTCTGTGCTAGGTCCAATTATCAAGTCAAATTGTACCTTTACTTTATTAAAATCCAGTGGGTTTTCTCCATGCGATTGGCTATAATTTTAGTAAATTTGAATAGGAGAACGGGAGGTCTACGGGCGTTTCTTAATTTTTATTTTTAAGTATCTTGTCTGTTTCATTTCCTGTTAGATTTGGGACTTGTCTTCCTCCACGCATGTTTTGTAAACAATTTTGCAGATTTTTTTTGTGTCACTTTCCGCCCGTTTTAGACATTACTGTTGAACAACTGTTTTTCTAACGTTACGTAAATCGGAAGTGCACAAAGAAAAATGACCTCCCACTGTTAGTAGACAGGCTGCGTAAAAGTGGTTGCTAATGACAGGGCAAAATTCAGTCAACAGTTCGCAAAAGTAATTGAGTCTTTCGTGGAATAATGTAAAATTGCGTTTTCTACGACTTTGATCCTTTTCCTCTGTAAATGGACAGAGAGCAATATAGCTGCGAGATGAGAACGTTATTCCAAGTTGGCAATTCCGTCGGCAGAAAAGGCGACCGAGCTATTTACCTTATCACAACCAGCAACATATCCAATGCCACAGATTACGGTACGTCAATGAATGAGTCGTCATAATAGAGTTGAAACCTTGTTTCTGATACTATTGAGAACAGGGTTTGTTCTATATATCTTTGATAAATACTGTACTTGTCCACTTGATGTGTAATTCCCTAGTGAATGGGGAAGAAAAGGCATGACTCTGTAAGAAATAAGCACACTCGAAACGGAAAGTTTCAAAATTAGTAAATATGCTTCTAGAAACAAAGCAAAAGTTTTTGTGAAACACACAGGGAAGCGAAAGAACCCGGGCTTCGCGTAATGCGGTCGTCGACTGCCTGTTGTAATCAAGGAGCGAACCCAAACTACTGATATCTCTTCGCTGCCCAGTGCGTGGAATATAACAACTGACACTGGCCATCTGATTTGCCCACTGAGAAACATGGGACATGTTCATGAGTTTTATCTTCGCTCATTCCCATCCAACACAACAGTTGCAGTCTTGTAGCAGAAGAACACACGCGTTTGTATGTGTGTGCGAACGCGTGAGTGTGAGTGTGTGTGTGTGTGTGTGTGTGTGTGTGTGTGTGTGAGAGAGAGAGAGAGAGAGAGAGAGCGATAGATAGATAGAGATAGAGAGTTGAGGTGTTACTGAACATCTGAATGAACCAGAAGAGAAGACAAAAAAGGGGAATGGGTAATTAAAAGGACTGTTGTGAAAACCGTAGTGCAAAATTCCACAACGTATTTTAACAATAGTAATGAGGTCCCCCGAAAAAGTTCTCATTTCGTGCTAATTAGCTGGTTTTTTTCCGTACACTTTCATCCACCTTGTTGGGAATGCATGTTAATGAAGAGCAATTAACTTAATGAGAAATATTACGTGTATTATTGAGTCACAAACACTACAGGTTTTCACCCATGCAAAGATCTGTGTGGTGTTACGGAATGGTCGCTACAAAACGCTCGACAGCAGAAGTTACAAGCTGAGAGGTTTAGAGAAACTGTCAGTTTAGTATCAGACAGACAATTCTCTCTCTCTCTCTCTCTCTCTCTCTCTCTCTCTCTCTCTTATTTTTAGAGCGGGGGTAGAGGGGGAGGCAGCATCATGCCATTGGTTTGATGCGTCCATCCACGGAATCCTCTCTTGTGCGAAGATCTTCATGTCAGAGTAGCACATGAACTACACGAACTCAATTATTTGTTGAATGTATTTCAGTCTCTCTCTTCCAGTACAGTTATTCCAACTTCCTCTAGTACGATGGAAGTTATTGCCTGATGTATCTTATCCTATCATCCTGTCTCTTGTTCTTGACAGATTTGAGATATTCTCTTATTTTCGCCGGTTCTGTGAAGAACCTCCTCATTCCTTACCAGTTCACTCAACCTTTAACATTCTTTTGATACACAACGTCGCAAACGCTTCGATTCTTCTCTGTTCCGATTTTCCCCCTGTGCATCATTTATTGCCATGCAACGCCGTGCTTCAAACGTATATTCTCAGAAATTTCTTCAGCAGATTCAGGCCTATGTCTGATACTATATCTCCGATCAGGCGTATTGGCGGGAGGCTTTTAGTAAGGTTTTGCCAGCTGTGAGTCACACTGTGAAACGTCCCCTTAGAACAATTGTACACGACTGTGCTTAAACTGACACACAATATTTTTTTGCGCAACGCAATCTGACTTTCAGTAATCCCTACAAGAGAATGGCTCTGACTAACATTAATCTATATGTTTCACAAATCACTTACCTCACAAAAATCTTCGTTACTCGAACTACTGCAATACAGCGATCGCCACTACTGCCAGCTAAATAAAAGATTCAACTTACTGAAGGCACTAACTACTGATAGGCATAATTAGCAAATGAAAGATTTTAATAGAGAACAAACAATGTATTTACCTTAACAGTCATAATATATATATAGCAGTTCATGACACCAATTCTTACAAATTTCAAAACTCCGCCATCTCTCTCCCCACGTCCACCACTGCTGGCGGCTCACCTCCAACTGCGCAACGCTACGCGCTGTTAGCATCCACCTGCCGCTGCCCGACACTACAATCGCAGACAACAATGCAAACCAGCCACAGACTGCACACGGCACAGCCAGTGATTTTTCATACCGAGCGCTAAGCGGCGTTACCAATAAGAAAACCTAAACAGCCTACTTACAACACGCAGCTGATACTATTACTTGTTGTAATAGTTCTTACTTTGATCAATATTAATATAATTACGTTATTGCAGTGAAATATTGATTTAGACAATCTCAGTCATATCGCTATGTTAGAAATGTACGTGTGCATTGTTTAAATTCAAATACATTTTACAGACTACGTCAGGTATTATACAGGGTTTTTCAAAAATGACCGTTATATTTGAAACGGCAACACAAACTAAACGAGCAGCGATAGAAATACACCGTTTGTTGCAATATGCTTGGGACAACAGTTCATTTTCAGGCAGTCAACTTTCAAAATTACAGTAGTTACAATTGTCAACAACAGATGGCGCTGTGGTCTGGGAAACTCTATAGTACGATATTTTCCACATATCCACCATGCGTAGCAATAATATGGCGTAGTCTCTGAATGAAATTACCCGAAACCTTTGACACCGTGTCTGGCGGAATGGCTTCACATGCAGATGAGATGTACTACTTCAGCTGTTCAATTGTTTCTGGATTCTGGCGGTACACCTGGTCTTTCAAGTGTCCCCACAGAAAGAAGTCACGGTGGTTCATGTCTGGCGAATAGGGAGGCCAATCCACGCCGCCTCCTGTTTGTTTCGGATAGCCCAAAGCAATCACATGATCATCGAAATATTCATTCAGGAAATTAAAGACGTCGGCCGTGCGATGTGGCCGGGCATCATCTTGCATAAACCACGAGGTGTTCGCAGTGTTGTCTAAGGCAGTTTGTACCGCCACAAATTCACGAAGAATGTCCAGATAGCGGGATGCAGTAATCGTTTCGGATCTGAAAAATGGGCCAATGATTCCTTTGGAAGAAATGGCGGCCCAGACCAGTACTTTTTGAGGATGCAGGGACGATGGGACTGCAAAATGGGGGTTTTCGGTTCCCCATATGCGCCAGTTCTGTTTATTGACGAAGCCATCCAAGTAAATATAAACTTCGTCAGTAATCCAAATGCAGCCTACATGCATATCGCCGTCATCAATCCTGTGCACTATATCGTTAGCGAATGTCTCTCCTGCAGCAATGGTAGCGGCGCTGAGGGGTTGCCGCGTTTGAATTTTGTATGGATAGAGGTGTAAACTCTGGTGCATGAGACGCTACGTGGACGTCGGCGTCATTTGGACCGCAGCTGCAACACAGCGAACGGAAACCCGCGGCCGCTGTTGGATCATCTGCTGCACTAGCTGCGTGTTGCCCTCTGTGGTTGCCGTACGCGGTCGCCCTACCTTTCGAGCACGTTCATCCGTCACGTTCCCAGACCGTTGAAATTTTTCAAACAGATCCTTTATTGTATCGCTTTTCGGTCCTTTGGTTACATGAAACCTCCGTTGAAAACTTCGTCTTGTTGCAACAACATTGTGTTCTAGGCGGTGGAATTCCAACACCAGAAAAATCCTCTGTTCTAAGGAATAAACCATGTTGTCCACAGCACACTTGCACGGTGTGATCAGCACACGCTTACAGCAGAAAGACGACGTACAGAATGGCGCACCCACAGACTGCGTTGTCTTCTATATCTTTCACATCACTTGCAGCGCCATCTGTTGTTGAAAATTGTAACTACTGTAATTTTGAAAGTTTGTCCGCCTGAAAATGTACTGTTGTTCCAAGCATATTGCAACAAACGGTGTATTTCTATCGCTGCTCGTTTAGTTTTTATTGCCGTTTCAAATATACCGGTCATTTTTGAAACACCCTATATGTAAATCACTAACAAAACTCGTATCAGGATAAAAAAGAATAACTACTGGAATTTCCAGCAAATCAGCACGTTAACGGAGATGCATAACTGGTCCATATCGCACATTTTAAACGTACTAATGTTAGCTATAAGACAGCTGAACTCTACATCTGCAATAAAACCAGATTACTATGTGACTGCGCCCGCATCTAGTGGTCGTGCGGTAGCGTTCTCGCTTCTCGCGCCCGGGTTCCCGGGTTCGATTCCCGACGGGGTCAGGGATTTTCTCTGCCTCATGATGGTTGGGTGTTGTGTGTTGTCCTTAGGTTGGTTAGGTTTGAGTAGTTCTAAGTTCTAGGGGACTGATGACCATAGATGTTAAGTCGCATAGTGCTCAGAGCCATTTGAACTATGTGACTGATTGCTGTGAATACGTACTTGTTGTCCAAACCATTGTACGGTGGTTTATCATACCGTTACCCAAGGAACCCAATCTAATATTTGTTTGCGAATGAATACAAAACACTAACAGTACAACTTATTTGCAATACAATATTATTTTAACTATTACTTAGGAAATGATGATGTTATTAGTGCACAGTAAATTGAAATAAAAGTGTGAAATGTTGCATGTGTTTCATTCCAGTTGTATTCAATTGTGTAATCTTCTCCATCGTATTTTTTATTCATTTTCTTCTTCGCTGCTTCTCATTTTCTGTAGTTGTTGACTCAACATTGCAGTTCGTGGCTCTATTACTATGTCTCGGACGACTTCTTTCTAAAAATCTTCTTCCTGTATTTTCTCTGCATGCTGAACATATTTCTGCCATTGTTCGAATAATATGTTTTCCAAGGCCTCGTAAAGTAAGCACTCAACATTTGTGCTTTCAAACGTATTGTGTTTCTTCGGGCTACTTTTCTCTTGACTTGTGCCCAAATGAGGTCAGTCAGTTTGTACTGGTAATGATAAGGCACTAAGGAAACTACTTCTATGCCCCTTTCATACGCCAGTATATCTTGCCCGTAAACATGTTGTTCTTTGTTTAAACGAATCTTATCCCACATCTCAGTTCTTGTGTCTGTACGTCAGAAGACAACGATTTTCGCACTTGGCCAAGAGGCTGTGTCAGCCTTCTGTGTTTTTGTTGATGGAGGTCGGTTCATGACTACCTAATGATAACGGGCGTTGTCCATGATGATGATGATGATGGAACCTTCCTCTAATAAATTCAAAAAACTATCAGAATAGTTTCTAAACTTAGCTGATCATTTCCGAACGGTAATGTTCTGATTTGTCTTGCTATATTTGTAATGTAATTTAATTTCCTTAAGAAAATGTGTCTTCGCGGATCCCACATGCACAACAATCATCATGGTCCCGTTCCCAAAATGTACATTTGGTTCAAATTTTGCCAGATGTAATTTAGTACAGTGGAAGCTCGCTTAACGAGCACCGCACAAACGCGCAATTTGCATAACGAGCTTAACAAAGTGTAAAAATATGACTCGCTGAACGAGCGATGTTTCGCATAAAGAGTGACACCGATTTAGTGCGATACCACCAGCCGTTCGCACGCCGAGGGAACCGTTCAATAATATATGAACACCTTTCATTGTTGGCAGCGCCGGCCGTTGTGACCGAGCGGTTCTAGGCGCTTCTGTCCAAAACCGCGCTGCTGCTACGGTCGCAGGTTCGAATCCTGCCTCGGGCATGGATGTTTGTGATGTCCTTAGGTTAGTTAAGTTCAAGTAGATATAATTCTAGGGGACTGATGACCTCAAATGTAAAGTCTGATAGTGCTTAGAGCCATTTGAACCATTGTCGGCAATGGCATATGAACAGTGTCTTTAGTATGTACCGCAGTCTGGGTTTAGCGCTCTTTCTGCTACCACCTTAGTGCAGCTTTGATCACACATTTTTCTAAATTTGTTTTCAGACAATGTTTCTTTGTGTGTAAATTTTAATAATCTTCGTAGAAATATCCCCAAGACAAAGCCGCAAGAAGACGACCATAAGTGAAAGGAAACGATCTCAGAAATGAAACGTAATATCACTGAAAAACGTGAACGGGGTTGAGCATTATCGTATTTTACTTTAATTTGTATGGGTAAATTCTTTCGATTAACGAGTGTTTCGCACTACGAGTTAGATTCTGAAACGAATTATGCTCGACAGCTCGTGGTGTCGCGCTAACGTTCTGGATTCCCGAGCACGGAGTCCCGGGTTCGATTCCCGGCAGGGTCAGGGATTTTTCACCTGCCGCGAGATGACTGGGTGTTACTGTACCGTCTTCATCGGCAAACCACCTCCACTAGGACCTTGCCTAGTACGGCGGTGAGGGTGGCCCGCTTTGTTCCCCTACGCTCTGTCTGGAAGCATGAGGCTTCATTCCCATGCCAGGTACCACTGTAAATGGTTTGGAGTATCAGTAGTTTCATCCAAATAAAATGTAAGTCGCATGTCACCTGAATAGTGCAGCGAATTCAACGCCAGCAAAAGCTTAATTCTGGAGATTTCTATGTCGTTGTATTCAAGTAAAAACTATTTACCGTCATTCTCACGCTTATATTTATATCCTGTGTGATTTAATATGCATCTCAGAGATATAGTGGACCCAGTTTTTATTTTTTCAGTTAATTTTTTTCTCAATTCTTTCTGATGTTGGGTTCTCACCATTGTCACAAAATGTACTGTCCACTTGGCAACATCGCTACCAAAGTCGTTTAGTTTGAGCTGTGTTGTTCAACATTTTTCTGGGAGAAGTGACGTTGGCGATTTTCCTTCACGACGCAGGCGCTGGGTAGTTCTTACACCAACGCCACAAACTGCAGCACATACAGACCGTACGTTAGCAAGGCTTTTTGTTGCAGTGATTGTTTTATTCGGTAACTTACCGATGCATTTCTTGGTATCACCGCTATTTATAGTGTCTACCTTCCGCAAATCTTTCCTAACGAGCGTGCTTGTAGGTGCTAACACTTTACCACCATTGTCTACGCCACGTTTTAAATAATTATAGACATTGTGAACTATGAATTTGCTTTTCCGCCGAAACTCAGTTGTCTGTTTGAACCACATTCTTTCTGCTGTTCAAATGGTTCAAATGGCTCTGAGCACTATGGGACTTAACATCTGAGGTCATCAGTCCCCTAGAACTTAAAACTATTTAAACCTAACTAACCTAAGGACATCAAACACATCCATGCCCGAGGAAGGATTCGAACCTGCGACCGCAGCGGTCGCGTGGTTCCAGACTGAAGCGCCTAGAACCGCTCGGCCCCTGCGGCCGGCCTTTCTGCTGTCAAAGTGCGTCTTCTTGGAGTTGTTTCTAAACCAGCCAACATTGTGCAGAACAAATCTCTCTTTCTTCCAGCTTTTCCATTTACAACTTAACACAAACACTTCCAGACAGTAAATAAATTCCACAAATACCACCACTAGGTACGCTATTTTACTTTTAGTCGAACTGCCGAAACTAATAACTCAATAAGCGATGCAAAACAAGAACTGTGCAAAAATCTACATATTGTCTCGCTGCTGACGCACTACTGGCGCTCCAACTAGGCAACAGAGGATGCTCGGCGTTGCCATTTCCATATTATAGAGAGGGCTAGCGCAAGAGCAGCATCAGCGCAGTAGCGGCCACCCGCCACTGTGCTTGGCCAGGACATTTCTAAACTTATTTTGGCAATGGAAGCCTTCTTTGCCAGTCCTAGTTCTGCATCTTAGGTCCTTCTTACTTCATCCGTCATGTGCCAATTTTTTTGCACGGTAGCTGAGTTCTAACGTACTGGCGACTCTTCAGTCTTCTCCCCACCAACTGGCAAGCAAGTATGACTCGGAATGTGGGTAGAACTGTTTATGTTTAGGTCCTGCCTGGTAGAAAGCATTGATCACGAAATTGGTTCGATATCAGAAGAACGATTATTTGTGGATTCTTGAATGAATTTCTGTACCAAGTACACTATTGGCCATTAAAATTGCTACACCACGAGGATGACGTGCTACAGACGCGAAATTTAACCGACAGGAAGGATTTGCTGTGATGTGCAAATAATAAGCTTTTCTGAGCATTCACACAAGATTGGCGCCCGTGGCGACACCTACGACGTGCTGACTTGAGCAAAGTTTCCAACCGATTTCTCATACACAAACAGCAGTTGACCGGCGTTGCCTGGTGAAACGTTGTTGTGATGCCTCGTGTAAGGAGAAATGCGTACCATCACGTTTCCGACTTTGATAAAGGCCGGATTGCAGCCTATCGCAATTGCGGTTTATCGTATCGTGACATTGCTGCTCGCCTTAGTCTAGATCCAATGACTTTAGCAGAATATGCTACCGGTGTATTCAGGAGGGTAATACGGAACGCCGTGCTGGATCCCAACGGCCTCGCATAACTAGCTTTCGAGATGACAGGCATCTAATCCACAAGGCTGTAACGGTTCGTGAAGCCACGTCTCGATCCTTGAGTGAACAGATGGGGAGGTTTGCAAGAAAACAACCGTCTGCACGAACAGTTCGACGACATTTGCAGCGGCATGGACTATCAGCTCGGAGACCATGGTTGCGGTTACCCTTGACGCTGCATCACAGGCAGGTGCGCCTGCGATGGTGTACTCAATGACGAACATGGGTGCACGAATGGCAAAACGTCATTTTCCCGGACGAATCCAGGTTCTGTTTACAGTATCATGATGGTCGCGTCTGTGTTCGGCAACATCGAGGTGAACGCTCATTGGAAGCGTATCTCCCAGCGTATCACCCGGCGTGAGGATATGGGATGCCATTGGTTACACGTTTCGGTCACCTCTTGTTCGCATTGACGATACTTCGAACAGTGGACGTTACATTTCAGATGTGTTACGACCCGTTGCTCTACCCTTCATTCGATCCCTGCGAAACCGTAAATTTCAGCAGGATAATCTCCAGATCTCTCACCGATTAAAAACTTCTGGTCAATGGTGGCCGAGCAACTGGTTCGTCACAATATGCCAGTCACTACTCTTGATGAACTGTGGTATCGTGTTGAAGCTGCATGGGCAACTGTACCTGTACATGCTATCCAAGCTCTGATTGACTCAATGCCCAGGCGTATCAAAAACGTTATTACGGCCAGAGGTGTTTTTTCTGGGTACTAATTTCTCAGGATCTATACACCCAAATTGCTTAAAAATGTAATCACATGTCAGTTCTAGTATAACATATTTGTCCAATGAATACCCGTTTATCATCTGCATTTCTTCTTGGTGTAGCAATTTTAATGGCCAGTAGTGTAATTTAATGTCACGAGAGTAGGTAGCCCACTTTTGGAACAAACAACCCATTCCCTGTACTGTGTATTGCTTTTATTATCACGTCTTATACAAAATGATTCCGGACAGAAATTACAGACAACAAAATTTACAAAAGGGCACATGAATCTTGATACAAGTATCAGATGGTTATAGATGACAATGTTTTGCTCCCATTCAGTGAAAACTAACAGGTAAAAAGAGAAGTAAACTGTACAGACATGGATTCTGCAATATACTATACTTAAACAACGTTATTTATCATAGTTGGACAACTGTTCCTAACTGGTGTTCAACATTATGATCTTGCTAGGCTGAACGCAACACAAAGGAGGGTTGGAATACTAGTCCAAACTAAACACTGAAATTGGCGAAGAGGCACACTTGTGACAATATCATTTGTAATGTGCTCCCTGCGCGACTGCAACACGTCATGTATGTTTGCTGCACGGATTGTGGCCGAATGTGCAGGATGCCAGACAAGTGCATCTATCTGTCAACCCATAATGTGCTTATTCTTGACTGACTGTCAGTCAATAGTCTTACCGAGTTGTTCTCCAGAGCAGAACACTGTTGTCCCTAGTGTGTCTATAATGGCTATGTATACTCGCCTGGCCTCTCTCTCTCTCTCTCTCTCTCTCTCTCTCTCTCTCTTTCTCTCTCTCCATGCCGCACGGAATGTGCCAAGCACGCTGGGTATCAACACAACATTTCAGAAAGAGAGCTCTGCCTTGTCCTCAAATTGCATGTATCAAGCTGCCTCTTCCCTCTCTGTGAAGAGCATTGGCTCCCTCCAAAATTTCTGTCTGCCGACCAAATTGCTGTATACAGGAATTTTCCCTCCCACTCTCAAAACATTACATTCAGCTGTACTATCCGCTTACTCCACCTCCGTAAAAAAAAATGACGTGTAGTATGTAATCTCCCTTCCCTCTAAATTTTCAGAATGCTTCCTCAGTGTGGGAGCGTTCTGCGAGAGTCCCAAGCCTTTGGTTGGAATTTTAATAGTGTTAACTATTTATTTACAGCTCGTACAAAACAGATATGTGTTTCGAAGTTTTACTGACTTTCAAAGTAGTTACGAGCATTGTGTATAATCTGATAACAGCGATGTGGAAGTTTCAGGATACTCTTAGCAATGCCAGTTGTGTTGACAGTTGGAGCGGCGCGGTCTATTGCCCGACGAATTTGTACCAGTTCTGAAGCAAATGCTGTGAAGTGTTTCCTTCAGTTTACAAACCGAATAGAACTTACGAGATCTTATATCAGGGGAGTGCAGTAAGTGGTATAGCATTCAGCAGCCTCATCAGTTAAACAAATCAGTAACAGCCTGCACTTTATGTGCTTGAGCATTGACCTGCAAAATGATGGTCACGTCCTGCAGAAAGTGTCGTCACTTCTGTCTCTGTGCTGTGCATTTTTGGAACACAACCTACGACCAGCTTAGAGCCAGAAGTGCTGAAACTTTCTGCAGGATTTGACCATCGTTTTGCAGGACAAAGCTCAAGCACGTACAGTGCAAGCTGTAACTGATTTGTTTGACTGATGGGACTGCTAAGTGCTATACCACTACTGCACTCCCCTGACTTAAGCCCTCATAAGTTCAACTCGATTTATAAACTGAGGGAAACATTTCACAGCATTCGTTTCAGAACTGCTACAAATTGGTCGGGCAACAGACCGCGTATTTCAACTGTCAACACAACTGGCACTGCTAAGAGTATCCTACGACATCCACTTGGCTGGCAATGAGTTATACAAAACGCTGGTGACTTCTTTTAAGATCAGTAAAACTTTGAAACACGTATCTATTTTGTACGAGCTGTAAATAAATAGTTGCCACTACTAATGTTTGAACCCTCGTATATATGTGGCCCATCCAGTTAGTGTGAACAGCGCAGTCAGCTCTACAGAGCGAGGTGGCGCAGTGGTTAGCACACCGGACTCGCATTCGGGAGGACGACAGTTCAATCCCGTCTCCAGCCATCCTGATTTAGGTTTACCGTGATTTCCCTAAATCGTTTCACTCAAATGCCGGGATGGTTCTTTGAAAGGGTACGGCCGATTTCCTTCCCCATCCTTCCCTAACCTGAGCTTGTACCCCGTCTGTAATAACCTCGTTGTCGACGGGACGTTAAAAAAAATCACTAACACACAGTCAGCTCTCCCTTGGGACACATGAGGCAATAAACGCACTGTTGGCCCCCTGTGCCGAAACAAGCTACACCACTCTGTTGGAACCCACTTTGAATCCCTTGCGGCCCTGATATTCGTGATCCATCCCTATCCTTTGACATGGGTATCCAAAGCGGCTATTAAAGGAAAATATTACTTTGTTGCTCCTTGCCTCCTCTCCTTTCCAGGTCTGAATTGCTAGCAAATTGTACGTACATGCCAATGTGAAAAGAGATTACTTAGTAATGTATTCCCATCAACCAGGTACACTTTCAGTATCATTTGATTTGCAAATTAAGTCTGCGTCGTTCGAAGTACGTCACATGACATATCATTAGAATCGTCTCTTCGATGAGGTGCCCATGGGAGGTGGTAAAATGGACTGTCGCCTTATCCGTCGCCCATGGAAAGTGGTAAAAATGGACTGTCACCTCACAGGGTTTCTTGACTTCGTCACCTTCATTGTCAACAATACTGATGTTAAATCTCTATATGTACATCTTTATGTAGATGGTTGTGGGAGCTTGGCTGTTTAGTAGAGAATGTCGAATCAGAACACGTTTCAGCCATCTCAGTTTCCAATTGTTTTATTGAGCAACCAGTTTCGGCAAGATGGCGTAATATATCACCGAAACTGGTTGCTGAGTGAGATAAAAATTGAAAATTTAGACAGATGATTTAACATTGTATGTTGATATTAATTTTACCACTAATACCATTTCTACCACAAATGTTACTGTCGTCTTTATTTGCTTTACTCTTAATCTATACCCTGTACCTAAGTACCAGGACACTTATTCCACTCAAATTTAGGCCTATTTTTTATACTAGTCAATGTCTGTTGGCACTGAATACCCTCTTCGTCTGTACTGCTTCTGTTTTTTGGGTCCTTCTCGCTTCGTCCAACGTATGTTCGTTTTTTGCAAGATAGAGGATTTCTTAACTTCATCTACTCTGTAGTCACCAATATTGATTTTCATTCTGCCATTAATGTCATTTCTGCTACTCCTCATTACTTTCGTCTGTATTCAGCTTGGTCATATTCGATATTCTCTATTCATTATTCATTCTGTTTAACAGGTCCTTTAATTCTTTTTAAGTATAAATGGCGATAGAAATGACATCACCAGATCATGTCATTGATATCCTTTCATTCTAAACTTTAATCCCACTCTTGAATCTTTCTATTTTTTTCAGTCCTTACTTCTTCTACATAGAGACAAAAAGTAGTGGCGAATTACTGCATCCATGTCTTATACCCTATTTAATCAGAACACTTTGTCATTGGTCTTCCACTGTAATTATTCTCTTCTCCTTCTTTTGCATACTGTACATTACCCATTCTTCCCTATAGCTTATTGTACCTAAGCAAAGTACATATACTCAGTGTATACTGCCACTACTAACGAACTGCCTGTAAAGTGTTTCTCTGTGAATTTGTTGACAACCTGCAGATGGCATACAGTTGTTTGCCCATTTCTAAAGCTAGCTTATTTTCTGTTTTTAAAATCTATACTCTTTTCTAAATGATTAGTAAGGATGTTTGTAAAAGTCACTGTTATACACGGCCATGTCACTTTAATGTGACCACCTTTCAGAAGCCTGCCGCGCGGGAGTAGCCGAGCGGTCTTAGGCGTTGCAGTCATGGACTGTGCGACTGGTCCCGGCAGACGTTCGAGTCCTCCATCGGGCATGGGTGTGTGTGTGTTTGTCCTTAGGATAATTTAGGTTAAGTAGAGTGTAAGCTTAGGGACTGATGACCTTGGCAGTTAAGTCCCATAAGATTTCAGACACATTTTTTTCAGAAGCCCGAATAACTACCTTTCGCAGCGTGAACGTGCTGGAAGAGAGCCAGTAATGTTTTGGAGGTGCCGAAAGGGATGTGTGACTGCAGTGTTCTGGCCAGCTGCACTAGGTGTCTCGGTCTAGGAACCATGACATGAACGACCCGATCGAGGTAGTTTCATAGATTCGCGATTGGGTTTAAATCCCGGGAGTCTGGCTGTCAGAAGAGTACAATTAACTCATACTTGTGCCCTTCGAACCACACACATACACTGTGAGCTGTGTGATACGTTGTATTGTCCTGCTGGTGGATGCCTTCGGGTCGAGGAAAAAACAAACCACATGTAGGGGCAGGCATGGTCCCCAAATAGATGCATATTTACCCATTATGTCTTTCAGACTGACAACATCACCCAGGGAATGCCACAAAAACATTCCCCAGACCATAATGCTCCCTCCTCTGCCCTGGACCCAACCAACAATTGCTGCAGTGCCATACATGCTAATGATCATGTGTTTAGTGGAACATAAAATATGATTCATCTGAAAAAGGTCACCTGTTGCTAATCAGTAGATTTCAGTTGCAGTATTGGCGTGCAAATTAGGGCCTTCATCGACTGTGAAAAGGATCAGCATGGGTGCATGAAACAGGTGCCTGCAGCAGAGTCGCATATGCAGCAATGTTTGGTGAATGGTCGTTAGAGATATAAAGTTGGTTGGAGAGATAAAGTTGGGTTGTCCTTCCCTCAGCAGTTGCTCATATGTTGACTCATACACGTCTTTGCAAACGTCATTCACTGCAATCATATATGTGCCATGGTGCACCATAGTTACCTCAGCACAAGTTTTGGACAGCGCCATTTTACCATCCATGGTATACTTCAATCATGATCGCACGCGAACACTTTAGAGACTCAGCTCATTCATAAATGCTTCCATCCTTGGCCGGAAAGCCAATGACCATGGACATCAGATAAATGACTCCATTTTCGCTTGACAACAGTGACTGCACTGTTTTTCGCGTCCCTTAACACTTTATATACGCTCCACTGATAGTGCTGTCACTTGCCACCTGTGAGCGTTTATTGTGCATTTATGTCGCACACAGGTGATGATCATATGGATGCGAGTGGACCGTGTAACATGGTTCATGCTCACTCTAATGGTACAGGCAATATAACAATTTTAGGAGTAGTAGCACCGGGATCGATAAGTGAATGTAACAGTTTGATCAGAAGGAACGACCTCCAGATTAACTTTGTACTTTATTAATAATTAAGAAAGAAACAAATCAGAATCATTAAATGGTATAAAAAAACTAAACTCCCCCCGCACAGGCCATGATGGCCCAAAGGTACCGACTGGCCGCCGTGTCATCCTCAGCCCACAGGCGACACTGGAGGGGCGTGTGGTCAGCACACCGCTCTCCCGGCCGTATGTCAGTTTCCGAGACCGGAGCCGCTACTTCTCCTCCTCAGTTTGCCTCACAAGGGCTGAGTGCACGCCGCTTGCCAACAGTGCTCGGAAGAAGGGATGGTCACCCATCCAAGAGTTAGCCCAGCCCGACAGCGCTTAACTTCGGTGATCTCACGCGAACCGGTGTTACCACTGTGGTAAGGACGTGGCAAAATGGTATCAAATTCAGTCTTCAAAGTTGGCCTACTATGACAGACATCTGGAGAACTTTGTAATGATAAAAAATAATTTTACAGCAATAAATCTTATTAAAAATAAATAATCCTTAGCTAGGGCTGGGCCTGGAGAATATTAACTGAACACTGCCGAATAAGAAATGAACTCAGGAAACAATATGCTGTAGCAAGTGAGGATATTCGAATATATCAAGAGATGGTTTAAAGAACAAATAAACTAAGCAGTAAATATCGGCCACTAACACTAGCCTCACCATTTGGATTACAAAATATGCTAACTTCACTCGCTCATCAATCACGAAACATAGAAAGTAATACATTGACTTAACAATTCAACGCCCATTAAGCCAGAAACTTATAATGAAACTGCTTGTAAGCCATGCAACAACAACTCTTTCTTGATACACGATGTAGCAGCTTCTCAATAACAAGTACCCCATGGACTCAATACACCGGCCGATTCGCCATCGGAACCAGGCACATAGTCAGGTGTTATTACACTATTGCCCTCGTTCGAACGATGTGACCAGGTTGATCGTTCCACAGGAATTTTTGACCACCAGGGGCGCAGTGCTACTCCTCCAGTTTACGAAACGACCTCCCAGTACTTGCGGTCACCGTGTACGGTCACCGTGTACATTACTCAAGCAGTGCGCGCACGCCTCGCTGGAGTCGATGAGTGGGAATCCAAATCCGCCGGTACTGGTGATGGAAATTAACCACAATAAAAATAAAAGGAATGTGATATGTTTTTATTTATACTAAATTAATTAGTATAGTGACAGTAATAAATGTATTACATTCTAAACAATCGTCAATGAAAAATTTCAACAGGAACTATATCTGCATACACGGGTCAGCCACAACGCTATGATCACCGATCTAATAGCCTGGCATGAAGCAATGATGCCTTCATAGGTCGCTGGAGAGAGAATTGGCACCACATCTACAAACACGTGTCATCTAATTCCCGTAAATTCCGAGGAGGGGACTATAAATTCTGATGCCAAGTTCAGTCAAATTCGAGATGTGTCCGATCAGGTTCAGATCTGGCACGTTGGGGGGCCAGCACTTCAGTTGGGACTCGCCACTGTGTTCCTTGAACCAAATCATCACATTCCTGGCCTTACGATGTGGCGCATTTTTTAACTGTAAAATGGCACTGCCATCGGGAAAGATGATCGTCATGAAGGAGTGTACGTGCTCTACAACCAGTATACGACACTTTTTGGTCATCACGGTGCACTGCACAAGCTCCTATAGATTCCCATGTGAATGCTGCCCAGGGCATGGTGGAGCCACCACCAGCTTGTCTCTGTCCTGCAGTACAGGTGTCAAAGAACTCTTCCCCTCCCATCAGCATGATAAAGAAGGTATCGGGATTCATCAGACCATGCAGTGCTCTGCCACTGAGCCAATGTCAAGCACCGATGGTCATGTGCTCATTTCAGTCGTAGTTACCGATGTCGTGGTATTAACATTGGCGCAGGTATGGATCGTCCGCTGTGGAGGATCCCATTACGGGTGTTCGGTGCATTCTGTGTTCAGACACCCTGATGTTAGTTGCGCCAGTTCGCCACTTGACCTGCCTTACCACCCTGCCCAGCGTACGACGTCCAACATCTGTAGTGAGGGGTAGCAGCCCAACCCCACGACGTCTGGACATGGTTTCACCTTGGTTTCGTCATGTATTGAAGACACTCACCACATCACTCCCTCAACAGCCAACAAGTCGTGCAGTTTCTCAAATGCTCGTGCTTAGTCTCAAAGCTATGACAATCTGACCTCGGTCAAACTCATGTCGATAGCGCGCCTTCCCCTTTCTACACCCAGACAGCACGCTCACTGATACTGCACCCACTGTGTCTGTGTCTGACTAGCAGCCATTCCTCGCCAGGCTACGCTCTGTGGCCTGGACGGGTTTATATCGATAGTAGGTCGGTGGTCATAATTTTCTGTCTGATCAGTGTACATATGCAAGCGAATGATTTGCGTAAGTGCACTATTTTAACCGCTTTAGTTATTTTAAGAAGTGTAGTTATTTTTATTTAAGTGCCACACGTATATGTAAAGCCAGTTCAACCAAACGATTATTCAGGTAGCAGTGTTGCAATTTATTTTTGTTGTAGGGGTTTGCGTTGTTTTCCAGTGGTCGTGTTGAACAAATTCAGTTTCTTTGGTTAGGACTACATTACCGGTAGTTCATGGTTCAGACAAAGATAGAATGAATAGGGATATGTTTTGCGCGTGTTGTGTACTTTGCAGGGGCAAATGGCCGCTGTCTGTAAAACATCTGGAAGCTTTGTTGGCTAGTCAACAGGCTGCGCTGGGCTGGGGTAGTTTTGGGGCATCTGAGACGAATACTTTGGCATCCATGGAACGTATGTTATCACCTGGTATCACATGTCCTGGTCTGTCGACAATTATTTGATGATTGGTGAACAGCGTTGGGATCGTGAATCTCTGGGCAGAAGATAAATAGCTCGCCGGTCGGGAAAGAACGCCATTTTCCACTCTGTTATGATGCCGTGGCGCCTCATCTGAGACGTGTAGGAGGCCTCAGCAGCGACTGAGCACGCCGGGTGCACCTGACTGCAAATCGTGGCTGAGGAATGAAACCTGTCGTCTGGGTTTAGAGGCCATCCTCGGTACCTACGGGGGCTGGCTGATTTCGTGGTAGGGCTAGCTGGCTTGTAGTAGCATGGAAGGCCTAAATCAGAGGCACGATCACAGTCAAATAAGTTATCTCAGAGGATTCTCCGATGGTTGCGGATGTACTGTACGCACGAAACGACTCCTAGAGTAGTGGAGTACTTGTGGCGTGGAACTATGTTTTTTTTGTTTTTTTTTCTGAAAGCGTTCATCACAGCATATCATAGAAAGAAAACATTAACGTATTAGTATTAGTATTAGTTAACTGCAGGAACGTCTTTGGAAAGGAACTAATTAGCTTATAACGCTAACAACAGCAACATAGTACAAGGGATAGAAATCTGGCTGATGTCAGAATTCAATTGCAATGAAATTCTAAATTCCAACTGGAGTGTATTTCGCAAAGATCAGCTCAACACTCGAGGTGGAAGCGTGTTTATAGCCATCAATATACGATAGTGTCTAGTTAGATTAGTACGGATGTCGAAGGCGAAATAATGTGGATAAAACCAAGTGTTAAACGTGGACGAAACGTGGCCATTGGATGCTTTTATAGATCCGCTGCCTCAGCAGTAGTAGTGACGGAAAACTCGAGAGGAAACTTGGAGATCATTTCAAGTAAATTTTCTGGTCACATTAGAGTTTTTGATGGAGATTTAACTTAACGGCGTTAGACTGTGAGACTCAAGTGATTAGATCAGATGCTAGGAACAGAGAATCGTGTGAATTTGTTCGAAGTACTTTATCTGACAATTACCTTAAGCAGTTAATCAGAGAATCGACTCGTGAAAATAATATTTTACATCTTCTACTTGCAGACAGAACCGCATATTTTGACTCAGAGGAGAACAGGAAATCATTGGTCACGAGGCCATAACAGCATCACTGACAGACTGTAAATATGAATACAAACAAAGATTGGAAGATATTTCTGTTTTGCTAGAACGACAATAAACAGAATTCATATCAACTAAGCGGTTGGTAGGAAAATTCCATCTCCAGCACTAACAACTGAAACCTGGTACCAAGGAAAGCAGAATTGGGTTACGATTGTGGTCGCGGCCGTAATCAATTACTGTAGGTTAGGTTGTTATTCAATCACGTACACTTTATTTGGAAACAACAACGAATAAAAGGCGACAATAAATTGTCAAGTATTCCATCACTGAAGGCCTTCATGACAACAAATTCAAAACTATTTGTCGGCTGAAGGACCCCAATAGTGCTAATTTAAAAACTGTTTCACGGCTGAAGGCCTGAACAGCAATCTTTTAAAAAAACAGTTAACTTTTTCAACTTGCAATTACAGCTGTTAAATATTTTTAAAAGAACAATCATCAAAGTCTCACTGCTAGAATACAATTTTCTAATTAAAATTTTTAGGCAAGTACCACCCACGGCTGAAGGCCTTAATGATAACAAATTCAAACTACTTCTTGGCTGAAGGCTCAAATAGTAATAATTTAAAAACTGTTTCACGGTTGAAGGCCTGACTAGCAATCCTTTAAGAACCAGTTAAACATCTTCAAACTTGAAATTACCTGATCAAAACAAGGGGAAGGTGGGGGGGGGGCGCAGACGTTGCTCCAAGGACCGACCTGGGAAAGTCTCTCAAAACTTCGCAAGGGATGAGCCAGGCAGCCAAGAGTTGCATTCGCTTCACGAGATGGTAACGAAGACTAGTGGCAATTTAAACGCATGACCAATAATCATTTGTCAAATCTACCTAACGTCCGATGACCAATGCTACAATGGAATAACACACCCAAGCACCTGGCGATCAGCACTACCTCTTCAGACTCCGGTGTTTAGAGCATACGGAAGCAGAAAGAAACCACTACTACCAGAGTAGAAGAAAAAGGAAAGCTTCTGGCCCACAAATCAAGGAAGCTGTCGAACTACACTCCTTACCAGACAGTGGCAAGGTGAGGAAAAGTTCATTGCCGTAACATACACTAAGCTCCAGGGCAGGTAACTGGGGCCTTAGCGGCCACTAGGCAGGAAAAATACCACTGGTTGAACTTCACAAATAATAACATATAGAATGCAACAATTAATAATAAGAAGTGGAGGAAGGCTAATTAGGTTCGCCTTCCCCAAACGCTCCACTCGCTGCTCTTCGTCTCGGCGTCACTGCGAGCAGCAACACGCAAGCAAATGGCGAGATCTCACAATGGTGGAGTTTTCACTGCCTGAATTAAGGTCCACTCAACTTAAACTTCCTGGGTCCGGTTGACAACGATGTACCCCTCGCGCCTACAGCCCTTCCATCCGGCAGTGCATGCGTGCCGTCAGTTGTCCCGGCGTGATGGCGTGTTCTGGCACTGCGCGCACCTGGTTCAAATGGCTCTGAGCACTATGGGACTTAACATCTATGGTCATCAGTCCCCTAGAACTTAGAACATCCAGTCATCACGAGGCAGAGAAAAATCCGTGACCCCGCCGGGAATCGAACCCGGGACCCCGTACTTGGGAAGCGAGAACGCTACCACGAGACCACGAGCTGCGGACTGCGCGGATCTGTCTGTTCGTCCGTCCCCAACCGAACTGCCGACTCACACGACACGGAAACACCACAACGTCGGCCCAAATATAGTACCACCATTACTAGATATCGATAACCGCCGATGCTGCCACTAGCGGACAGGCAGCCTTGTAAACGGAGTGGCGCCAATGAACACAAGAAGAAGACGACAACCGTGACTATACCAACTAAACGATGCCAACCTAGCAACGGCACCAACGCGAGCGGCAACACGGCTCAACAACGTTGAATATCATGCACAAAGTTCAAGAACACCACACAATACGCTTTAGAAAGGTATGTGGCGAGTAAAGTTGTGAGGGATGGAAAAGACCCGCCATGGTTCGAGAGCTGTGTTAAAAAACTAGTACTAAACCAAAGAGAGCTTCACTGCAAATTTAGACTTAGCCAAAACGTCACAGACAAACAAAAGTTAAACGAAGCCACAGTACATGAAGTGAACAACAAATAGGAAAGTAAATTCTGTCTACCAACTTGACAGAAAATCCTAGGAAGTTTCAATCTTATGCTAAATCAGTAATCAGGTGGAAGCCATCTGCAATTACAATGGCAGTGAAACAGGACGACACAGACCAGGGCGAATTTCTAAACTTTTTCCATAACTATATCACAGAAGAAGATCATACTGTAGTGCCCCTCATAAATAGTCGCAAGGACGAAAAAATGGTTGATATCGAATAAGGACCATGGAAAAGAAAAACAAGGCCATATAATGGGGTACCAACACGGTTCAACAGAGAATAAGGGAAGTTTCCCATCTTCTAGCAGCAGTGTACCGTAGGGTCTTTGGAAGAACAAAGTGCTCCTGGTGATTGGAAAAAAGGACGTCATGCCCATTCTAAAGAAGGTTCGTCGAACAGAAGCACAAAACTAAAGGCTTATATCTCTCACGTCAGTCAGATGTAGAATTTCGGATCGTGTTTTATGCTCCCGTATTATGACATCTCTGGACGCCGAAAATCTCCTCTGTAGGAACTAACATGGGATCCGAAAACAACGATCGTGTGAAATCCAGTTCGCTCTGATAATTCTCGAGATCCAGAAAAAAGGATACACAGGCGCTCAGGTAGATGCCGTGCTCCTTGACTTACGGTCGGCGTCCCCTACAGCTGCGCCACATGAACAAAGCACGAGCGTATGGACTATCAGCTTCTAGCGAACAGAACACAGCATATCATTCTGAACGGAGAGAAGTCTTCAGGCGTAAAATTAACGGGCTATTGACACACAGTCAACACGAATGCAGAAACATCGTTCTTGTGAAACACAACTAGATCTTTACTCGCACTAATTGTTGAGTGCTATTGACAAGGGATTTCAAATTGATTCCGGATTTCTGGATTTCCCGAAGGCTTTTGACACAGCACCACACAATCGCCTTGCAGTGAAATTGCGTGCTTATGGAATATCATCTGAGTTATGTGACTGGATTTTTGACTTCCTGTCACATAGAGGTCAGAATTCGTAGTACTTGAAAGTCATCGAGTAAAACATAAATGATTTCTGGCTTTTTCCTAGGTGGTGTTATGAGCCCTTTCTGTTCTTTATCTATATAAGTGATTTGGGAGACAATATGAGCAACCGTCTTAGGCTGTTTGCAGATGACGCTGTCGTTTATGGACTAGTAAAGGCATCAGGAGATCTAAAATTGCAAACGACTTTGAAAAGATATCTGTACGGAGCAAAAATTGGCAATTGATCCTAAATAACGAAAAGTGTGAGGTCATCCACATCGGTGCTAAAATGAATCCGTTAAACTTCGGTCACACGATAAATCAGTCAAATCGAAAGGCCGTCAATTCAACTGAATACCTAGGAATTATAAATACGAGCAACTTAAATTGTAAAGAACACATAGAAAATATTGTTTGGAAGGCTAACCAAAGACTGCGTTTTATCGGCAGGACACTTAGAAAATGTAACTGATATACTAATGAGACTGCCTAGACTACGCTTGAATACAGCTGCGCGGCGTGGGATCCTTACCAGATAGGAATGACGGAGCAAATCGTAAAAGTTCAAAGGAGGACAGCAAGTTTTGTACCATCGCGAAATAGGGGAAAGAGAGTCACTGAAATGATACACGATTTGGGGTAGACATCATTAAAGCAGGCTTTTTCGTTCGGTGGAATCTTCCCACGAAAATTCAATCACCAACTCTCTCCTCCGAATACGAAAATATTTTGTTAACGCCGACGTACATAGGAAGAAACAATCACCACAATAAAATAACGGAAATTAGAGCTCGCACGGCAAGATATAGGTATTCATTTTTACCGCGCTTTGCGAAATTGGAGTAACAGAGAATTGTAAAGGTGGTTCGATGAACCCTCTGCCAGGCACTTAAATGTGATTTGCAGAGTATCCATGTAGATGTAAGTGTAGATGAAGAGGTAACGTGAGGAGTGCCGCACGGGAGTATTAGATGACCATTACATTTCACAATACAAATAAATGACATAGTAGGTAACGTTGAAGTTCCATGAGGCTTTGCGTGGATGATGCGGAACTATACAGGGAAGTCGTGAAGCAAGAAAATTGTAGCGAAATGCAGGAAGATTTGCAGGGAGTGGCTACAGTCCTTCAGCATGAACAAATGCAGCGTTTCGCGTTTACGCAGGCAGAAAGACGCATTGTTTTATGATTACACAATAGCAGAACAATGAGTGGAAGCATTTTCTTCCATACAATACCAAGAAATATACCGTACCAGATAGGATTCGCACAGGAAACAGAAAAGATCCAAAGAAGAGCAGCATGTTTAGTTACTGGCTCATTTAGCAGGTTTAGCGAAAGGTTGCAGGTTCATTTCGTTACAGGTCCATTTAGTAGATTTAGCGAAAGCGTCACAGAGATGATCAGTCGTGCCAGTGGCGTCAGACCCTGCAAGCGACTCGTTCTACATCACGATACTGCCTACGCCTAAAGCTCCTAGAGTGCAACGTTCCTAGAAGAGTCAGCAAATATTTTCCTTCCTCCTACGTATGTTTCGCGGAAAAAGCAATCAAGATAAAATTAAAGACACTGGAGCCCACACGGAGGCTTACCGGTAATCACTCTTACCGCGAGCTATTTGCTACTGGAACAAGTAAGGGGGGAAGCTACAGACTACCATCCAGCACACGCCGCAAGATGCTTGCGGAGCAGAGATGTAGATGCATACGTGTTGTATGCCAGGGATCGACTTGCTATTTTCGTCCGACGTCACTTGAAACGACCAAACAACAGTCATTGTAATATATCTGTTGACATTGTAATCTGTTCTTCAATCAACAACAAAATTACTTGAAACAGTTTTTGACTTGTAACTTAAAACGTAGCGGAGTTTCAAAGTAGTAAAGCTTCAGGCAGAAAGTTGATGCAGATCGTTAATGCTAAACATGAGTTCGTTAGTTATCGCCGACTGCTGCAAAATTTCTGCACCTACACAGAAGCGGCAAAGAAACCGGTATAGGCATGCGTATTCAGATACAAAGATATGTAAACAGGCAGAATACGGCGCTGTGGTCGGCAAAGCCTATATAATACAACAAGTGTCTGGCACTGTTGTTAGGTCGGTTACTGCTGCTACAATGACAGGTTATCAAGATTCAAGTGAGCTTGAGCGTCGTGTTATAGTTGATTGCCGAGCGATGGGACACAACACCACCGAGGTAGCGATGAAGTGGGGATTTTCCTGTGCGAACATTTCACGAGTGTACCTTGAATATCAGGCATACGGTAAAACATCAAATCTCCGACATCGCTGGGACCGGAAAAATATTCTGCAAGAACAGGACCAACGACAACTGAGGAGAATCGTTCAAGGTGCCAGAAGTGCAACCCTTCCGCAAATTGTTGCAGATTTCAATGCTAGGACATCAACAAGTGTCAGTGTGTGAACCATTCAACGAAACATCATCGATATGGGCTTTCGGAGCCGAAGGCCCACTCGTGTACCCTTGACGACTGCACGACGCAAAGCTTTACGCCTCGCCTGGGTCCGTCAACACCTACATTGGACTGTTCATGACTGGCAACATGTTGACTGGACGGACGAGACTCGTTTCAAATTGTATCGAGCGGATAGACGTGTGCGGGTATGGAGACAACCTCATGAATCCGTGGACCCCGCATGTCAGCAGGGGACTGTTGAAGCTGGCGGAGACCTGTAATGGTGTGGGGCGTGTGCAGTTGAAGTAATATGGGACCCCTAATACGTCTATATATGACTCTGACAGGTGACACGTACGTAAGTATGTCTGATCACCTGCGTCCATTCGTGTCCATTGCGCATTCCGACGCACTTGGGCAATTCCAGCAGGACAAAGCGACAACCCACACATCCAGAATTGCTACGGAGTGGCTTGGAAAGACTCTTCTGAGTTTAAAGACTTCTGCCGACCACCAGACTTCCCAGGCGTGATCATTATTGAGCATATCTGGAATGCCTTGCAACGTGTTGTTCAGAAAAGATCTCCACCTCCTCGTACTCTTATGGATTTATGGACAGCCCTGAAGGATTCATGATGTCACATTTCCTCCGGCACTACTTCAGACATTAGTCGAATTCATGCCACGTCGTGTTGCGGTAATTCTGCGTTCCTGCGGGGGTTCTAGCGATATTAGGCAGGTGTAACAGTTTTTTGGCTATTCAGTGTATTTTATGATTGCGAAAAGTGAGCAGTAGCAACGATTATTTGTAGTATCTAAAAATTCTTTTTTTAACTAATAAGTTGCCACTCGAACCAGTAAATTTCAAACAGTGACCGTATAAAACTGTAAACTTAGGCTAACGCAACAAATACAGCTATTATACTAACGGGAAATCAATCACGTGCGAATGGCGTTTACCAGTTTTCTAGCGACCTATGTTTAAAAATGTGTCCTAACTGGCAAATACTGTAAACATTTGCAGATATATTACTCTGCCACAACTGCGGAAGTAGTCTGTACTTCCAGATAAATTCTTAGTTAATCACTGGCAGATTAAAACTGCGTGCCGGGCCGAGACTCGAACTCAGGAGTGCTAGTTCTGCATGGTCCGCAGGAGAGCTTCTGTAAAGTTTGGAAGGTGAGAGACGAGGTACTGGCAAAAGTAAAGAGTACGGGGCCTGACTCGTGCTTGGGTAGCTCAGTAGGTAGAGCACTTGCCCGCGAAATGCAAAGTGTCCCCAGTACACAGTTTTAATCTACCAGGAAGTTTCAGATCAGCGCACACTCCGCTGTAGAGTGAAAATCTCATTCAGTAAATTCTTAGTTGTTTATTATAACGAAGATCCCCTTAAGTCGACCCACTGATTTGTTTGAGAGTACTAGTGTGGTGTCTGTAGTTTTCTATCTGTCGCTCAGTGGCTGTAGCCATTGTTCGTGGAGGTACAGGAGTACCTAGTGTTGGTGGACTTGAAAGTTTTGTTGGCAGAGACATTATTGCATTTCGCACCTACCACATGGCCGAACTTGCTAATAAAGACTTTGGTAAATCTACTTATATGTCGACTTCTCCTTTGTCTTTGTATACTCGTAACAGAAGGAAAATATCTGTAAATGAGTCTGTTTTCATTTGGGTAAAAGGTCAAGGAGTATGTGAATATGTAAAGTTTGTTGGTGATTGTACTGTATATTTTCATAAATAAATTGTTTATATGCAAACTGATCGGTAGCGTAGCTGAGAACCGGACAAGGGTACATCTAGAACCGGGGGCTCAAGGATGCAACAGCATGTTGCGCCTACAAAGGCGGGTGACGCAACCCGCCGAGCAACTTACGCAATCTTGGCAGCGCGCCAGCGGCGGACTTAGCGCACAGCCGGACGGCGCACAGATTACGAAAGTCGAACCTTTCCTAAATAGTTTTGACACATACTGAAATTTCTTGAAGAGTACTACTTCGATCTCGAAATTCAGAGAACCCTACTCTTTAAGCTCTCTCACTTTTGTCAAATGAGTGAGGGGAAAGTATTTGGATCACTTTATCATCTCACGCCAGTGTTCGTGTATTCTCGGAGTCTTTCGAGGTGACGAGCTTCAATAAAATTGTCTCGGTTTACTAGCCGCGTCACTTCGAATACAACACTCGAGCTTCCGACAGCTGTTTCCGCCATAGTCATCAAGCGTTGGAATCACTGACTGCCTGAGTGATTTCAATTCCTGTAATTTTAACTCCTGATGACAATATCGTAGACTGCTATGGAAAGCTTGAGTGTTTTACAGTATTTGAAGTGACGCGGCTTGGAAACTGAGAAGAGTTTATTATTTTACTTCTTATGTCGTATTTGCCCATAAAAGGGTAATTTTGTCACCAACATGAAGGCTGTTTTGAACAACACAGTGTTTTATTGTGCATGGTCCTGTTGGATATGGAATGCCGCTGCCTTCCTCCGTCCTTTGAACTGACCTATCCAGCCGGTTATAGGATGACCTACAGTTTAATGTTGACTCCAAACACTGTGCACAGAAAAACATTACCAAAGGTGGGAGAAGTGGTAAGTGAGATCCAAGCCACAGAGCTGATCTGGGATCGAAGACGGGTCTGGCACTCTACCACTGAACCACAAAGCCACATATTCTCAGACATTCAGATCAGTCTAAGAGCTGATGGCTACATGGAACGTCCAAAAAAACTGGAAGAAGCATGCGCCCAAACGGTTCCAAATACCCGCACGACGCACCAGCAACATTTTCAGTGGAAGGCAGAAATATTCCGTCACGTTATCACAGGTGACAAATTATTGATTCTTCGAATACAGTCCAGAGGCAAAATGATACGGTCAGGAGTGACATACCGCAAACTCTCCGCACGCCAACAAAGCGAGAATGAACGTATCTGGAATCAATTTCTTTTTTTTATGCAGCTGTTGTATGTAGTGTACAAAAATATTTGACTCCAGAAGAAGCAGATTCTTAGACTTTGTAGCTGAAGAAAAGCGTGCCTCGAGTTCCGTCAATGAATTTTTGAAATGAAATAGAATCCCTCTGACTTCTCATCTTCTTATACGTAGGATACCATCCCTCTTATCACTTTTATTCCCCTGGCTCACAAACCATTTCAAAGGGCCGCATTCTGGTACTATGGATAATATCCAGGAGAGCGTAATCGACGACCAGGTCGGTATTCCAGCAGAAGGCGTCCATAACTGCTACGAAGACTAGAAACAACGCCTACGTCACTGCATAGTTGTGGCTGCGAGACATTTCGGAGAGGACAGTCTTGATGTGTAAAAAGAATAGAATTCATGTTTACCTGAATAATAATTATAATTAAATTGCTAACAGACCGCATAGAATCATTTAAATGAACACAGTTCTCAAAACAAAATTGCACTGGATTTCTCCATAAGAATTCAACACATTATTTTTAGCGGGAATGAGATTTAGAAATCTTTCGATTGTTCCTTGTTTGCAACATACAATAAACGCTTCAGCCAAATTCGGAAAAAATCTTCTTCCCTCAGTATGATTCCCCAGCATTAAAAAGTTAACGGATGTACTTCAATCACTTATCTATATATATAGTCTGTATCAATATGCTCAAAAACAGCTGTGTGAAGTGTAATAGCTTTTCATATTGAAGTAAGAGGTGTGGTCTAGATGTAGCGTCTTGGCTGTTAATCAAAATGTCTTGTGGTCGGGTTAGATGTCAACAACTGCTTGAACTCTAAATAAAAATCATTAGTGAAGGTAGCCAAACACTTCCACGACGAGGAGAAATCCTCGTTCTCCCAGCGGCCTTGTCAAAACGGAGGAGGAGAGGACAGAAGATAGGGGAGAAGGTGAGGCGACAACCTCCTGCCTTTGCGGTGGTAAATTGACCCAACCAAGAGGAAGAATCAGCAGAGGGCGACGGCATGAGGACGCAGAAACTAACGAAAACCACAGCGTTGAAGACACTGTATCCAAGAATATGGGACCTGTAATTGGAAAAAAGGTAAGATGATGTCTCCAGTAGCTAAAGATTAAAGGTTAAACCCCCATTCGGATCTCGGGACCCCCAAGGGGGAGGGAAGTATGAGAAAAAAATTGAATAACCAACAAAATAGTAACAGTATACAAGTCGTAGCCTGCAGTTGTGGCAGGGCAGGTTATAATTTCTCATCCTCAATATTCAGTCCATCTACAGGTTTCTTCCCATCCACCCCTTTTCACTCTGTGGTGGTAAATACTCACTCAGCCAATGAAAAGTAGCGTTGAAGAAATGCCGACAACCAAACGAAGACCGCATAACTCGGGCTTGGCGGCAAAAGATCGTAAAATTTATGACGTTCGGGATTATTAAGAACTTCCTTGAAAGATTTTACATTTCAACGAATAAGATCTGATTGCCTCCAAAACATGTTGTAAATGGATATGAAGTCCGAATTTACTATCAAACGGTTGCAATTGTTTACTGTTTTGACTACAAAGTTTCACATGGATGCAGGCAGAAGTTTTCCAGTCCGACCCAAGTAATTTTAACGTAGTCACTGACACCCTACCAGCATTTGCTAGATGTTTCCAAGGAGATATACGTGTTATTGTTGTGGTGGTGGTCTTCAGTCCTGAGACTGGTTTGATGCAGCTCTCCATGCTACTCTATCCTGTGCAAGCTTCATCTCCCAGTACCTACTGCAACCTACATCCTTCTGAATCTACTTAGTGTATTCATCTCTTGGTCTCCCTCTACGATTGTTACCCTCCACGCTGCCCTCCAATGCTAAATTTGTGATCCTTTGATGCCTCAGAACATGTCCTACCAACCGGTCCCTTCTTCTTGTCAAGTTGTGCCCCATTTTTATTCAGTACCTTCTCGTTAGTAATGTGACCTACCCATCTAATCATCAGCATTCATCTGTAGCACCACCTTTCGAAAGCTTCTATTCTCTTCTTGTCCAAACGATTTATCGTCCATGTTTCACTTAGATACATGGCTACACTCCATACAAATACTTTCAGAAACGACTTCCTTACACTTAAATCTATACTCGACGTTACCAAATTTCTCTTCTTCAGAAACGCTTTCTTTCCCATTGCCAGTCTACATTTTATATCCTCTCTACTTCGTCCATCACCAGTTATTTTGCTCCCCAAATAGCAAAACTCCTTTACTACTTTAAGTGTCTCATTTCCTAATCAAATTCCCTCAGCATCACCCGACTTAATTTGACTACATTCCATTATCCTCGTCTTGCTTTTTTTGATGTTCATCTCATATCCTCCTTTTAAGACACTGTCCATTCCGTTCAACTGCTGTTCCAAGTCCTTTGCTGTCTTTGACAGAATTACAATGTCATCGGCGAACCTCAAAGTTTTTATTTCTTCTCCCATGGATTTTAATACCTACACCGAATTTTTCTTTTGTTTCCTTTACTGCTTGCTCAATATACAGATTGAATAACATCGGGGAGAAACTACAACCATGTCTCACTCCCTTCCCAACCACTGCTTCCCTTTCATGTCCCTCGACACATAACTGTCATCTGATTTCTGTACAAATTTTAAATAGCCTTTCGCTCCCTGTATTTCACCCCTGCCACCTTCAGAATTTGAAAGAGAATATCCCAGTCAACATTGTCAAAAGCTTTCTCTAAGACTACAAAGGCTAGAAATGTAGGTTTGCCTTTCCTTAATCATCTTCTAAGATAACTGGTAGGGTCAGTATTGCCTCACGTGTTCCAACATTTCTACGGAATCCAATCCGATCTTCCCCGAGGTCGTCTTCTACCAGATTTTCCATTCGTCTATAAAGAATTCGCTTTAGTATTTTACAGTCGTGACTTATTAAACTGATAGCTCGGTAATTTTCACATCTGTCAACACCTGCTTTCTTTGGGATTGGAATTATTATACTCTTCTTGACGTCTGAGGGTGTTTCGCTTGTCTCGTACATCTTGCTCAACAAATGGAAGAGTTATGTCATGGCTGGCTCATCCAAGGCCATCAGTAATTCTAATGGAAAGTTGGCTACACCCGGGACGTTGTTTCGACTCAGGTCTTTCAGTGCTCTGTCAAACTCTTCATGCAGTATTATATCTCCCATCTCATCTTTATCTACTCTGAGCCTTGATATTCATAGAAAGGTCTATTTAATTTTCCTGTAGGCAGTATCTATCTTACCCCTAGTGAGATAACCCTCTACATCCTTACATTTGTCCTCTAGCCATCCCTGCTTAGCCATTTTGCACTTCCTGCCGATCTCATTTTCGAGACGTTTGTATTGCTTCATGTACTGCATTTTTATATTTTCTCCTTTCATCCATTAAATTCAACATTTCTTGTGTTACCCAAGGATTTCTACTAGCCCTTGCCTTTTTACTTACTTGATCCTCTGTTGCCTTCACTACTTCATCCCTCAGAGCTGCCCATTCTTCTTCTACTGTTTTTCTTTCCCCCATTCCTATCAATTGTTCCCTTATGCTCTCCACGAAACTCTGTACAACCTCTGGTTTAGTCTGTTTATACAGGTCACATCTCCTTAAATTCCCACCTTTTTACAATTTCTTCAGTTTAAATCTACAGTGGTCAGAGTCCACATCGGCCGATGGAAATGTCTTACAATTTAAAACCTGGTTCCTAAATCTCTGCCAGCCGCGGTGGTCTAGCGGTTCTAGGCGCTCAGTCCGGAACCGCGCGACTGCTACGGTCGCAGGTTCGAATCCTGCCTCGGGCATGGATGTGTGTGATGTCCTTAGGTTAATTAAGTTTAATTCGTTCTAAGTTGTAGAAGACTGATGACCACAGCAGTTAAGTCCCATAGTGCTCAGAGCCATTTGAACCATTTGAACCTAAATCTCTGTCTTACCATTATATAATCTGATACCTTCTAGTTTCTCCAGGATTCTTCCATGTATACAACCTTGTTTCACGTTTCTTAAACCAAGTGTTAGATATGATTAAGTTATGCTCTGTGTAAAATTCTACCAGGTGGCTTCCTCTTTCATTTCTTACCCCCAATCCATATTCATCTACTATGTTTCCCTCTCTCCCTTTTCCTACTCTCGAATTCCAGTCACCCATGATTATTAAATTTTCGTCTCCCTTCACTACCTGAATAATTTCTTTTATCTCATCATACATTTCATCAGTTTCTTCATCATCTGCAGAGCTAGTTGGCATATGAACTTGTGCTACTGTGGTAGGCATGGGCTTCGTGTCTATCTTGGCCACAATAGTGCGTTCACTGTGCTGTTTTTAGTAGCTTACCCGCACTCCTATTTTTTTTATTCATTATTAAACCTACTCCTACATTACCCCTATTTGATTTTGTATCTATAACCCTGTTTTGACCTGACCAAAAGTCTTGTTCCTCGTGCCACCAAACTTCACTAATTCCCACTATATCTAACTTTAACCTATCCATTTCCCTTTTTAAATTTTCTAACCTACCTGTCCGATTAAGGGAACTGACATTCCATGCTCCGATCCGGAGGACGCCAGTTTTCTTTTTCCTGATAACGACGTCCTCTTGAGTAGTCCCCGCCCGGAGATCCGAATTGGGGGATTATTTTACCTCCAGAGTATTTTACACAAGAGGGCGCCATCATCATTTAACCATACGTAAAGCTGCATGCCCTCGGGAAAAATTAAGGCTGTAGTTTCCCCTTGCTTTCAGCCGTTCGCAGTACCAGCACAGCAAGGCCGCTTTGGTTAGTGTTACAAGGCCAGATCAGTCAATCATCCAGACTGTTGCCCGTGCAACTACTGAACACGCTGCTGCCCTCTTCAGGAACCACACGTTTGTCTGGCTTCTCAACAGATACTCCTCCGTTGTGGTTGCACCTATGGTAGGGCCATCTGTATCGCTAAGGCACCCAAGATAGCAAAATGTAGCGACGCGCTGCAGCAGAGATGTTAGGTGAGAGAGCTGTGACTGTCACTTTTCTTTTTAAGTCGGCAGGGAGGAGTCTGTGGGGTGTCTTTATGAATAGAGGAAACGGGAGCTTTATTGCTCCTATTGTAACAGTTTTGTTAATAACGTCGGTTTCTGGGTGAACATAAACAACATCAAGTAAAATACTATGTCTGTCTATTTATTTGACAAACAGTTCATCTCATCACATCATACGATGAGTTTTTTTCATTAGGCGACACAGTCAACAATTAGAATCTTCTACGGCGGCTGTATTCAAGACGACCATCGAGCAGAAAGAAGAGGTAAAGTTTCTCACTGAGAAATAAATACAACAAAGAACATTTAGTAATGCATTTACTACAAAATTGCTGGCAGGTTTGATGGTGTTTGTTCGGCAACCAGCCATAAAAGCATTTCATTAATTTCGATTTATGACTTCACAGTTAAAAGTCATGAAACATTTCCAGTTCAAAAACTCTCATTCATTATGCAGCCAGTAGTAAATATAATACAGCCCAGAGCTATTCGCGTATTACCACAAGTCGTCCACTGGGCAACGTAGAAAGAAGTTATCACCATAATGCCTCGTGATGTATTACGAGGATAAAGCTCACAAACAAATAACTTCCAAATTAATTCATTTAAAAATTCCAGACTTTCACTAAAATATTTAAAAATGTAGTTTCTTTATAATTACGAAAAGAGATCTTAAAAAAAATTGCGTACAGCTGTTGAACATTGATCTATACAATAAGACGGTCCACGAGCGACTTCCAGAGATAGAGAACTGTAGCACAAAGCTCGGTAAATCCTTATTCCCTATTGTCTGATGATTTTGGCAGTCAACCTCAAATACTCACTGTAATCCGTAAGTCATTGAATAGAATAACAGAAAGCAGTTTATAAAAGAAATCCTGTTTTTACGGAACCAAATTTAATTTAAATAAAACAAACACGGTTTATCCGTAGAACTGAAATACTAATTGAGTTAACGCCCAGCTTTCCTTCTGGCTTCTTTTATACAAAAGCATGCACACTGTGACGTAGGTCACACGATTGCGAACTTTCCCACGCATACCTTTTCCATCGCTTTTTAATAAAATAAAACATCCACACTTATGTCCTTCATACACTCTCTCCATAACATTCACACAACAAAACATAATTAAATAATAGTTTTGAAAGTGGTTACTATTACGTCAGCAGCTATTGTAATGAAAACAAAGAAAGGTCTAGAAAAACAATGTCTATGAACTGAGAATTTCTAGTTACCGTTTCAAATGAGATTATAAGGAAGTATATTACAAGCTTATGTTTCTGTTTTGTAATACCAGAAAAATTATATAGGCTATCTCGAAAAGCATCGAACAGAATGAACTGAAATTTTTATAATGTAGTTGCATTGAAGAAAATTTAATAATACGTCTTTAGATTCATGTGAAGTGTGCGTGACGAATTGATGGGATGCTTGGCCAGCACACGCTGTCACGGCTTTCGCAGCGACCTGTACTGATGTGAGAACAAAGAAAAACTCCCAAAGAAAGCTCTTGTCCCGGCTACCTAACAAGACGCGCCCCAAGATCGCGTACTTCAGTGCCAGGAGTAAAGATTTCGAATAATCTGCTACCTTACACAGTCCGCTTCTGGAAGGGAAGCAGAAAATCTGAAAACGGAAACGCCAAGGCTCAGTCTAGATTTAGTGGGACTCGATTAGGTGAAATGGGAAGAAAACAAATTTTGGTCGTATAAATATATACTAGTATCAACAGCAGCAAGAAATGGTGTGATTCAAATGGGACTCGAAATAAATATTAAGGAAGGAAGAGAGTGAATTATTATGAACAATTCAGTGGTACGATTAATCTCATCATAATCGATAGCAAACCAACGCCAACGACACTAGTTGAGGAGTACATGCCAATATCACAAGCAGAATATGATGAGATAGAGCCAGTATACGAGGATAAATAAATGTAGTTTACTATGTATAGAAAGACGAAAATCACTATTAATTATCATGTATGATTAGAATCCTATAGAAGGGGAAGGATAGAGAGCGACCTATGGGAAATATAAATTAAATAGTAGGGATGAGTAATTGAGTTATGCAATAAAATTAAATCAGTAATAGCAAAACACTGTTCAAAAAGTAGCAGATATAATTGGAAAGGCTTGGAGGCATGGGAAGGTTCCATCTCGATTACATTATGGTCAGACACCGGATCGTAAGACGTACCAAGTAGCAGATTTAGACAGACCATTATTCAATAAAGACGAAGAGCAGACTGAAGTTTAAGAGAATCGTTTGAAAGAATAAATGTGGAAAGAAGTAGAATGCTGAAGTACTGAGAAATGACGAGCTGCATCTGAAGTTCTGTAATCCTGTACATGCTGTGATATTTGCTACGTTGAGTTTGTACCCAAACTGTCATGCAACAAATTTCATAATGAAATATGCTCATCCCAGGAGTCATTATATCGATCAATTAATGCTGACTCATAGCTACACACAGTAGGCAACGCTGGCCATCATTGCTCGTCTAATAACTTCTTGTCTTCTTTTCCTTTTGTTACGGCGAGGGGAGCTGTTATTTTTGGCAGCCTCAAGAGCTCTCTCTAGCTGGCACGTCCAACATGGAAGCTTACTTAAAAAGACCAGATGGCGCCATAAACGTGCTTGGAGGTGAACGCTGTCCTCTAGAGCAGGTAGCAGATGGGAAATTTACTACATCCAATCTCAGCACAGCTGGCAACTCAGAGGGTGGCCTATTTGCCATAAACTCTATTGTGCGAGACACTAGAAGGAGTTCTTTTGAAAAGATAACATGTGAAGCTACTTGTAGCCGCCATAAGAGGGGAGGTCTGAAACCGGCCAGTTCTCTGTGGTCACGTCACAAAAAAATGTTCATTTAAAATCCTAGTAACTGGCCCTCTGAATGGCTCACAGTAATTGTCCCTGTAGTAGCTACAATTTCCCACATCTGTCTATGTGAAAGTCCTTTGGTTAGCCACGATTAGAAATCTGTCGTGGAGCGGGAGAGATTTTCTGCCTTCCTCCCCATACCAGACCATCATTGGTCAACTATGACCACATCTGTAAGAGTAGATTGTGAAAATATTTATATAATTATTATTAGTCGGAGCTCACAAGGTCTGCTGCAACTGGCTGGCGAGATTTCTACACTGGTAGAAGCAGCCAAGTTTCAAGGTCAGATGGCATTTGCTGTCAGATTCGGTGGGTAAACATTTGCTGGCAGGTGATCTAAGAGGGTACATTTGCTGCTGGGAGACCCACGTGCTGCTGAGACGATGCACACGGAAGATGTCTCCGTATTAGAACTGAGTACTGGAGTCGAACCGGACTCCCAGCCGTTGCTGTCCCGTCTTCCACACTCACACAGTATAAGCGAGTTAAGACTGAGACAACGATGTATTTACCAAATCGACAGGGATATGAGGGTAATTGACTTCCATCAGGACTTAGTTGCACAATGTTGATGTTCACCGCCAGCCAATTGCTTGCACTATGCACTAAGCACCATGTTGGTGTTAGTACTTATTTTCTTTTAACCACTAATTATTTTTCACTGTACTTGCCTGTACCCATGACATAGCCGCATGATTATGCCGTCAGGTGTCGATCTATTCGATCCAAGACTACATTTCATAATTACAATCCGTTGCCCACATATTAAATATTTACATACTTGTTTCAGTGCTTAATTCATTTGTTTGATGCTTTATGGCAATAAATCAACTTATTGTAGTGACCTCTAGTTTCTTTTGTAGTTTAGATGAGCCTTCTCATTAACATATCGATGTGTGGTTTGGCAGCTGTACGTCCATGCTCAGTTGGACTACCCCTAGTTTTCCTTTAATAAGGCTTTTCCGTTGCACGACATTCTTTTCTCTTAAATTTGCATGATCTTGTATCGAGTTCCCTTCCCTGCAGGTCGTAGGTCATCGGGTTTCTACCATCTTAGAAGTATGCTAAACTGCTCAACAGAAACCTTACATAGTACATGACAACACAGGCAGTTGAGTTGAAGAGGAACTGACATCTCGCAACAGGTTAATCTCAGAAATTTGAGAGGCAAATATAGCTTCACGAAAGTAAACTGCGGAAAAAACCTTGAGTAACTGAAGAAATAGTTCAACTGATGAACGAACGAAGTACAGAAAGTTCAGGAAAAGAAAGGAATACGGCAATATGTCACTTAGGAATCAAGACGAAATGGGTGTGAAGCAACTTAAAAGGGAATAGAGTTCAGGAAGACTGATTCACTATCCAGTAAAGTCAAAGTAACCTTAGGGGGAATTAAAATCAAACGCGTCAACATTACGACTGAAAGGAGATTACACTTCCAAAGGCATAGGGGAAAGCAGACATACCATCAAACTGTCAGAAGAATATCATCCACACAATACTGAAGATAGCAAGAGCAGATTAAGTGCGACAACTGTCATACAAGGTACCTGATCATCTACCCGAGTTGCTGACAAAAATAATATCACAGAATTTAAAAGCAAATTCAGGATTTGTTAGGTAATGATCAGTTTGGCTTTGTGATAAGTAAATGCACCACAGAGTCAGTTCCGATGTCGCGCTTGCTAAGGGAAGCAAGACTAAAATAAAGGCACTACTATAGGATTTGAGTACCTAGAAAAGCCATTCTACAGTGTTCCCAGCAAATTAGGGACACTGTTGCTCCTGGGGTACCGGTGAGGACCATTCGCAACCGTCTCCATGAAGCTGGGCTAAGGTCCCGCACACCGTTAGGCCGTCTTCCGCTCACGCCCCAACATCGTGCAGCCCGCCTCCAGTGGTGTCGCGACAGGCGTGATTGGAGGGACGAATGGAGACGTGTCGTCTTCAGCGATGAGAGTCGCTTCTGCCTTGGTGCCAATGATGGTCGTATGCGTGTTTGGCGCCGTGCAGGTGAGCGCCACAATCAGGATTGCATACGACCGAGGCACACAGGGCCAACACCCGGCATCATGGTGTGGGGAGCGATCTCCTACACTGGCCGTACACCTCTGGTGTCGTCGAGGGGACACTGAATAGTGCACGGTACATCTAAACCGTCATCGAACCCATCGTTCTACCATTCCTAGACCGGCAATCGAACTTGCTGTTCCAACAGGACACTGCACGTCCGCATGTATCCCGTGCCACCCAACGTGCTCTAGAAGGTGTAAGTCAACTACCCTGGCCAGCAAGATCTCCGGATCTGTCCCCCATTGAGCATGTTTGGGACTGGATGAAGCGTCGTCTCACGCGGTCTGCACGTCCAGCACGAACGCTGGTCCAACTGAGGCGCCAGGTGGAAATGGCATGGCAAGCCGTTCCACAGGACTACATCCAGCATCTCTACGATCGTCTCCATGGGAGAATAGCAGCCTGCATTGCTGCGAAAGGTGGATATACACTGTACTAGTGCCGACATTGTGCATGCTCTGTTGCCTGTGTCTATGTGCCTGTGGTTCTGTCAGTGTGATCATGTGTTGTATCTGACCGCAGGAATGTGTCAATAAAGTTTCCCCTTCCTGGGACAATGAATTCACGGTGTTCTTATTTCAATTTCCAGGAGTGTATAATTGAGGAAGTTGTGAGTAAGTTCTAACCTGAGATGAGTAATTTGGAATACGAGAGGTAACCATCTGGTCACGCGACAGACGTCCAACCGCTAGTCAAGTTCGTTCCACGCCTCATGAAGCAACAGCGTTCATTCTCCACCACAGCAGCGCCGATGCGTTCTCTGAGCTGCACCGTTGCCCCTCCCCTGATAGTGGGAGTACGTAAACTCGGTCCTTTATTATGTAGCCCCAAAGGAAAAAGTCACAAGGCATTAGGTCAGGTGACACGGGGGCCAAAGGAACAGAGACATATCGTCTTTACCACCAAGCCCAATTTAGCACTCTAGCGATG
Source organism: Schistocerca gregaria (assembly GCF_023897955.1). Lineage (NCBI taxonomy): Eukaryota > Metazoa > Arthropoda > Insecta > Orthoptera > Acrididae > Schistocerca > Schistocerca gregaria. Next base: position 127,301,560 of record NC_064921.1, on the reverse strand, counting down.
CGGAAGTTCGTCTTTCAGGTAATGACAAACATCCATTCGCCGTCGGAGGTGGAGCTGGTGGGGGGTGAACGTTAAGCCTAGCTTACACGACGACACTGACTTGCGCCACTCGTTGCGTGAAACGAGTTGCATACAGATGGTTTCGTATATGTCTGTAGACACGCTGCCGTCTGTGTACACTTCAGTTTCGTCGTCTGTGCCGTATATTCTTGTCTAGAATGAACGTTTTGGTAGCTGCACGAGTTGTGGTGGAGTTAATGCTTCTTTGCGTGAAACCGCTCCATAAGAAATGAGATAAAAAATTAAGAAACGCGTTTGGGTTCGCGAGTGGGTCAAGAAAAGACATCAGCTCGGTTGCTCTGCGACATTGCTAAAAGAAATTGTAGTGGAAGACCCAAGAAGTTATTTTAATCATCTCAGAATGACACGACACCAGTTCACGTATCTTTTAAATACAGTGACCAATGCAATAAGGAAAAAAGATACTGTATGCGTGAAACATTGTCACCAGAGCTAAAGTTAAAAATTACATTGCGTTTCCTGGCAAGTGGCGATTCATATTCTTCACTACAATACCTGTATCGTGTTCCTAAGTCCACAATTGCCAAATTTGTTACAATTGTTTGTGATGTCATCTACATGGGACTAGCAGAATACATGAAGGTGAGGCATAACATTGTTTAATTATTTTTTAATATTATTATTAAAGATCAATAATACATTTGCAGTAAGACCACACCATTACTATTTAACTTAACTTATTGTGGCATCATAGTACAAGTGGATGGTCTCTGACTGTGGCAGCCCTTCTTCCCCACCTAGTACTTCGTCGGCAGCAACTAACTGTTCTGAATGGACCTGTTCTTACTCTTGCCGTTCGGCCAAGAAAAGCTTCCGCTTACAGGTAATTAGGGACTGGATTTCCTCCATCAGTTCTATGTTATATTCTTCTGGCAATTTCCGCATTTGCTTCACAATGCTCTTGCAAAAACTGGCAATCTCATGCCCCTCATCAGACTGATTTACAATTGACCTTAGTGCATCGACAGCATTTTCGAGATGCTGGAAAGGATCTTCTACACGTCTTTTCTTTGTGATGTTTTTTGATGCTGACTGCAAGCTACTGTTGAAAGATTGAACACTCACATGGTCATTGACTTTGTCCATGCTTTATTTGGGTGGAGACTGTGGTTCATTTATTAATGTGTCTTCCAATGCATACAGATTTTCATCTTCATTTTCTATATTATCATCCTGGAAGGGAGAGAATGAGATTGTTATAACCACACTTGTGAAATATCTGATCATAATTTAGTATCATTCTAATGAACTGCAATGTTTGGATCCGTAATCCTGATTACTTTTGTACAGGTAGCCCAGACTGAAAATGAATGGAAGGACATAATGAAAAACTTCGAAGTCACATGGAATTTCCCAAGCTTTGGTACAGTAGATGGGAAACATGTAGTGATTAAATGTCCACCAAAACTGTATCTCAATTCCACAATTATAAGGGAACTTTCAGCACTGTTCTTTTTGCTGTTGTAGACAATAACTACTGTTTTACTTATGTTGATATAGGCGAAGCAGGGACGGTGACTGATGGTGGCATTTTTGCAAGGTGCACATTAAAATCGGCAATAGAATCAAAAACTGTCGGCCTCCCAGAAGATGCAGTTTTAGCTGGTGATGATACGTTCCCGTGAACATCATATTTGGTTAAGCCTTTCTCAAAACATGGCCCACTCAGTGTAAAAGAAAAAATATTCAATTACAGACTTTCATGAGCTCGACGTATTGTAGAAAATGCATTCGGGATTCTCATGTCGAAATTTAGTGTTTTTGAAAAACCGATACCACTCCGCCCACAAATAGTGGACAAAAGTGACAGGTCAACTTCTGTTATCCACAACTGGCAGAGAAAAACAGCTCCCCAACAATATGTACAGCCGCAATTGATAGATCAGGAGAAAGTGGAATTTATCAGAAAGGACGTGGAAGAGTATAAATGCTGGAGGGCTGATAAACGCAAAGCTACAAGCCGGTAGCAATAATTATTCATAACAGACTGCATTAAGAAGAGCATGGTTTACAGACTATTTTGTTACAGATGGTGCTGTACCATGGCAAAAATTTTATATATAACCTTCCCCTCTAAAAAAAAGTCTGATTCAAAGGAGCATTCAAGATCTTCCTTGAACATGACATTTTTCGTACGAGTACTAACACGCAGATCTTGAACAACATACATTGTAATTGTCCTAAGTGACGTAAGAACTATGTAAAGACAATCAGATTCATTACTGAAATAACGCTTATCCTCTCGTTCGCTAGATTAGAAACACGCATTTCGTTAAGGAAAATCATGTCAACTTCACTAACATATATCGTGAAATGAGATAAACATGGTGGATCCCTATTGTAATATGACGTTTTGTTAGGGGCAACAGCATTAACAGGAAACTGATCAAATTAAAGTTTAACAGCCTTGTACAGAAGTGAAAGGTGGAAGATAAACAGTTCAGACGAGTAGAGAACAAGCTTTTGAAACCCTCTTGGTTTTGTATAAGAATGTTTAAGATTTTATAAAGCTGAGACTTTTCTCAGATACTCGCGCGCGCGCGCATTCGCGCGCACTCAATCTCTCTCTCTCTCTCTCTCTCTCTCACACACACACACACACACACACACACACACACACACACACACACACACACACACACACACACGGCCGCTACATCCGTTTTCCTCAGTATTTTGGACAAGCCGATATGTTGCTGAGGTACAGAACCATCGAATGGTGAGGTCAAAATAATTTCAATACCCACCAAGTACACTGCTTAAGAAAGTCGCAAATGACATCAGTTGTTGCAGAAAGAAACCAAGTAGTTCAAATAGGCTTTGAAGCCACATTGCAATAGAGGAGGACCTCTTCTTTTATGCAAGTAATCAAGTGGCGCCAATTCAGGATGGTCAACCTAAGAGCGAAGGTGTCACCCCATCCCACCAATTAAAAAGCCGCAGGTTGGGCCAGCGCAGCCTCCCCAGTGAAATTTATAACGAGAGGTACATTTTTTGCTGGCAAAGATATTCCATTGTGACGAAAAAAATGGAGACACAGCCTCCAACCCCACACTGACGTAGATTCTCGTCAGCGCAGAAGTTGTGTGGAAGTTACCACCGTTTGTGCTTAGATTACCTTGGAATCAATTACGCTTAGAAGTCATATCGGTATGTATCTGCTCACGCCTCAAGAGAATGTGTACAACCACTGCGATCGCCCTAAGCTCACGCAGTCTGCTCTGCGAGGTGACTGCACACCACACGCCGATGCCAGTTGGGTAAAAGCTGGTACACATGCTGCCCTTTCTTCCGTGATTAACAGTATCCTTCATCTTTCTCTCGAGATGGCTTTTACTATTTAGGCCTCCCTAAGGGCTAGACTAGCATTTTATTCATCTTTGATAAGTTTCAGCCGCGCGTTTTGAGGCGTTATGTCACGGACGGCGCGGCTCCTCCTTCCGGAGGTTCGAGTCATCCCTCGGGAATGGGTGTGTATGTTGTTCTTAGCGTAAGTTAGTTTAAGTAGTGTGTAAGTCTAGGGACCGATGACCTCAGCAGTTTTGTCCCTTAGGAATTCACACACATTTGAACATTTGATAAATTTCACTTATAAATTCTTATTCCTGTGGAGAACCAGCGACAGAACCTGGATCTGTGAATTGGTTTCGTACTAACGTGTAAAGACTGCAATGCATTCTACTTTGTTTAATGAGCCAATATACAGCATGAGGCAACTAAATCAGGTCACCCAAATACACTCCTGGAAATGGAAAAAAGAACACATTGACACCGGTGTGTCAGACCCACCATACTTGCTCCGGACACTGCGAGAGGGCTGTACAAGCAATGATCACACGCACGGCACAGCGAACACACCAGGAACCGCGGTGTTGGCCGTCGAATGGCGCTAGCTGCGCAGCATTTGTGCACCGCCGCCGTCAGTGTCAGCCAGTTTGCCGTGGCATACGGAGCTCCATCGCAGTCTTTAACACTGGTAGCATGCCGCGACAGCGTGGACGTGAACCGTATGTGCAGTTGACGGACTTTGAGCGAGGGCGTATAGTGGGCATGCGGGAGGCCGGTTGGACGTACCGCCGAATTGCTCAACACGTGGGGCGTGAGGTCTCCACAGTACATCGATGTTGTCGCCAGTGGTCGGCGGAAGGTGCACGTCCCCGTCGACCTGGGACCGGACCGCAGTGACGCACGGATGCACGCCAAGACCGTAGGATCCTACGCAGTGCCGTAGGGGACCGCACCGCCACTTCCCAGCAAATTAGGCACACTGTTGCTCCTGGAGTATCGGCGAGGACCATTCGCAACCGTCTCCATGAAGCTGGGCTACGGTCCCGCACACCGTTAGGCCGTCTTCCGCTCACGCCCCAACATCGTGCAGCCCGCCTCCAGTGGTGTCGCGACAGGCGTGAAAGGAGGGACGAATGGAGACGTGTCGTCTTCAGCGATGAGAGTCGCTTCTGCCTTGGTGCCAATGATGGTCGTATGCGTGTTTGGCGCCGTGCAGGTGAGCGCCACAATCAGGACTGCATACGACCGAGGCTCACAGGACCAACACCCGGCATCATGGTGTGGGGAGCGATCTCCTACACTGGCCGTACACCTCTGGCGATCGTCGAGGGAACACTGAATAGTGCACGGTACATCCAAACCGTCATCGAACCCATCGTTCTACCATTCCTAGACCGGAAAGGGAACTTGCTGTTCCAACAGGACAGTGCACGTCCGCATGTATCCCGTGCCACTCAACGTGCTCTAGAAGGTGTAAGTCAACTACCCTGGCCAGCAAGATCTCCGGATCTGTCCCCCATTGAGCATGTTTGGGACTGGATGAAGCGTCGTCTCACGTGGTCTGCACGTCCAGCACGAACGCTGGTCCAACTGAGGCGCCAGGTGGAAATGACATGGCAAGCCGTTCCACAGGACTACATCCAGCATCTCTACGATCGTCTCCATGGGAGAATAGCAGCCTGCATTGCTGCGAAAGGTGGATATACACTGTACTAGTGCCGACATTGTGCATGTTCTGTTGCCTGTGTCTATGTGCCTGTGGTTCTGTCAGTGTGATCATGTGATGTATCTGACACCAGGAATGTGTCAATAAAGTTTCCCCTTCCTGGGACAATGAATTCACGGTGTTCTTATTTCAATTTCCAGGAGTGTATATACAGAACTAATCAATATACCGACACGCAGTTTTCACCAGGTTGTAGTGGACGATATGGCGAACTTCTACATCTACATTTACATCCACACTCCGCAAACCAGCTGACGATGTGTGGTCGAGGGTACCTTGAGTACCTCTTTCGGTTCTCCATTCTATTCCAGTCTCGTATTGTTCGTGGAAAGAAAGATTGTCGGTATGCCTCTGCGTGGCCTCTAATCTCTCTGATTTTATCCTCATGGTCTCTTAGAGCGATATACGTAGGAGGGAGCAATATACTGCTTGACTCCTCGGTGAAGGTACGTTCTAGAAACTTCAACAAAAGTCCGTACCGAGCTACTGAGCGTCTCTTTTTGCAGTCTTCCATTGGAGTTTATCATCTCCGTAACGGTTTCGCGATTACTTAATGATCCTGTAATGAAGTGCGGTGCTCTCCGTTGGGTCTTCTCTCTCTCTTCTATCAATGCTATCTAGTACGGATCCCACACCGATGAGCAGTATTCTAGCAGTGGGCGAACAAGTGTACAGTAGCCTACTTCCTTTGTCTTCGGATTGCATTTCCTTAGGACTCTTCCGATCAATCTGTCTGGCATCTGCTTTACCAACGATTAATTTTATATGGTCGTTCCATTTTAAATCACTCCTAATGCCTACTCCTAGACAATTTATGGAATTAACTGTTTCCAGTTGCTAACCTGCTATATTGTAGCTAATTGATAAATGATCTTTCTTTCTATGTATTCGCAGCACATTACATTTGTCTACATTGAGATTCAGTTGCCATCCCTACACCATGCTTCAATTCGTTGCAGATCTTCCTGCATTTCAGTAACATTTTTCATTGGTACAACCTCTCGATATACTACAGTATCATCCGCAAAAAGCCTCAGTGAACTTCCGATGTTATCCGCAAGGTCATTTACATATATTGTGAATAGCAACGGTCCTACGACACTCCCCTGTGGCACACCTGAAATCACTCTTACTTCGGAAGACTTCCATCTATTGAGAATGGCATGTTGCGTTCTGTTATCTAGGAAATCTTCAATCCAATCACTCAATTGGTCTGATAGTCTATATGCTCTTACGTTGTACATTAAACGACTGTGGGGAACTGTATCATACGCCTGAAATTCGCAATTAATTTTTAGCATTTATAGTGGCCGGATTACGACACTGACTTACGACGCTGACTTGGCTTTCTTTCCTGATATGGCATTTGAAACAATCTCCTAAGAGTACTTCAACGACATAACACGTAGGGAACTTGATCAAATAGTATCGAGTTAATAGCAACGCAGACCACTGTCCGACCTTCTGAAGAAGAGGGTTCCACAAAATTTTCCCTGTTATAGCAAATGTAAGCAAACTCGTAACTCAGGTATGGTTCTTGTATTTATTTGCGCACCTGAAGTTCATGAGTCCGTGTTCTGCTGTTGTGGCAATGCGTGGTATAGGGATAGTGTCTTTGACTACTAATCAAAACGTCCTCGGATCTGGGTCCGAACTCCGCCACTGCTTAAAATTTGAATAAAAATCATCAGCAATAGCGTTCGAGGACTTCCGGCATTAGGAGTCACACCTAAGCCCTTGTCAGAGAGGGCAGAGGAGCGGACTGTTGTTCAGGGCACTCTTGTCTTGCGGTGGGAAACTGAGCACAAAAGGCAGAAGAATCGGCAATGATCAACGGCAGCATGTAGGCAATGAAATCTACTGCGTTAAAGACAGACACTGCGTATCCACAGGACATGTGGCCTGTAATTGTAAAGTTGTCACAATGATCTCTCCATTGGCAGAAGATTCCAAATTAGTCCTCCATTCAGATCTCCGGGAGGGCAATTCCAAGGGGGAGATGACCATGAGAATAAGACTGAATAACCAATGAAAGTATAGCGTTCTACTAGCCTGGGCATAGAGTGGCAGGAATTACAAAGTGGTAGTGAAGTTACAACAGCTAAAAGGGAAAATGCTAACGTGCAGTCCAGATATAGCGGGTCAGATTAGGGAATGGAAAAAAGACAAGGATTTCCTGTCAGATAAGGACAGGACAAAATCAGTAGCATCAGAAAATGTTATAACGGGAGTAGGATTCGTTATGAATAGGAAATCAGGGCAGAGGGTGAGTTGCTGTGAACAGCAGTTGAGTTACACATGCCGACGTCGCGAGCAGAAGATGAATAGAGAGAGAAAGTATATTGCGATATTGACTGGTAATTCCGTAAGTGAAGGGAGATGAAAATCTAATTGCCACGGGGGATTTGAATGCGGTTTGAAACTTGCATTTACGTGTTCGTAAGACGAACGTGCAAATGTTTTGTAGAAGACCCACTATAATGGCTGTATGGCGATCAAGACGCAGGTATCGCACCACGTGGACAACATTTAGCAAATAAGAACAAATACACCTTGACCTAGGATCGAACCTCGAATCCCTGCATGCTAACCCAAAATACTACCTATGCAGCAACTGCTCAACGCTTCTGCTACTTGCTGTCAGAAGTAGTTACCGTAAATTTGATTACAGCGTGGCCACACTGCCAATATATGAAGTTCGGAATTACTGCCGGAAATATGTGCAGGACGAAATTGGGAGGAACATTTTTGTATCGGTAGTATATGAGGAATCACGCAGCGAATTCAGACTGTGCGAATTTTTCTTCGTCCTGTGTACGTCATAGATGTCTGAGACTTGAAAAGGTCTATGGAAGCATACAATTTCATTTGACTTAACCACCTATGTCTGAGTTTCAGGCTTGATCGCCCGTTTCATTCGATGCTGAGATGCTACTGCAATAAAATTGGAGAGCGTCTGAAATGCTGTTCTAATTTAGGTGTAACATCAAGATGGACTGAGGCGTAAATGGGAATTTGGATTGAGGGGGGAGGCATACTAGGGTAGTCCGTACAGTTCGGCAAAGCCACTGTGCTAGGGAGGCGTAGTAAGCAGCTAATCTGCATAGTGAGCAAGAGACCTGGGTTCTAATCCCTTGGTACAAATTATCTGTCATATATATATATATATATATATATATATATATATATATATATATATATATATATATATATATATATTGAGGCGGTACTTTCGTTTTGCCTCAGGTTACAGTAGGAAGTAACTATGTTTTCTATACCGAGATATAAGTTTCCCCCGGAGTAGACAACATTCTATTGGAACTACTGACGGCCTTGGGAGAGCCAGACCTGACAAAACTCTACCATCTCGTGAGCAAGATGAATGAAAGAGGCGAAATACCCTCAGACTTCAAGAAGAATATAATAATTCCAATCCCAAAGAAAGCACGTGTTGACAGATGTGAAAATTACCGAACTATCAGTCTAATAAGTCACAGCTGCAAAATACTAACGCGAATTCTTTACAGACGAATGGAAAAACTAGTAGAAGCCGACCTCGGGGAAGATCAGTTTGGATTCCGTACAAATATTGGAACACGTGAGGCAATACTGACCCTACGACTTATCTTAGAAGCTAGATTAAGGAACGGCAAACCTACGTTTCTAGCATTTGTAGACTTAAAGCAAGCTTTTGACAATGTTGACTGGAATACTCTCTTTCAAATTCTGAAGGTGGCAGGGGAAATACAGGGAGCGAAAGGCTATTTACAATTTGTACAGAAACCAGATGGCAGTTATAAGAGTCGAGGGGTATGAAAGGCAAGCAGCCGTTGGGAAGGGAGTGAGACAGGGTTGTAGCCTATCCCCGATGTTATTCAATCTCTAGATTGAGCAAGCAGTGAAGGAATCAAAAGAAAAATTCGGAGTAGCTATTAAAATCCATGGAGAAGAAATATAAACTTTGAAGTTTGTCGATGACATTGTAATTCTGTCAGAGACAGCAAAGGACTTGGAAGAGCAGCAGAACGGACTGGACAATGTCTTGAAAGGAGGGTATAACATGAACATCAACAAAAGCAAAACGAGTATAATGGAATGTAGTCGAATTAAGTCGGGTGATGCTGAGGGAATTAGATTATGAAATGAGACACTTAAAGTAGTAAAGGAGTTATGCTATTTGGAGAGCAAAATAACTGATGATGGTCGAAGAAGAGAGGATATAAAATGTAGACTGACAATGGCAAGGAAAGCGTTTCTGAAGGAGAGAAATTTGTTAACATCGAGCATAGACTTAAGTGTCAGGAAGTCATTTCTGAAAGTATTTGTATGGAGTGTAGCCATGTATGGAAGTGAAACATGGACGATAAATAGTTTGGACAAGAAGAGAATAGAAGCTTTCGAAATGTGGTGCTACAGAAGAATACTGAAGATAAGGTGGACAGAGCACGTAACTAATGAGGAGGTATTGAATAGGATTGGGGAGAAGAGAAGTTTGTGGCACAACTTGACCAGGAGAAGGGATCGGTTGGTAGGACATGTTCTGAGGCATCAAGGGATCACCAGTGTAGTATTGGAGGGCAGCGTGGAGGGTAAAAATCGTAGAGGGAGACCAAGAGATGACTACACTAAACAGATTAAGAAGGATGTAGGTTGCAGTAGGTACTGGGAGATGAAGAAGGTTGCACAGGATAAAGTAGTATGGAGAGCTGCATCAAACCAGTCTCAGGACTGAAGACAACAACAACAACAAGTTTTTCTTTGATTGCTAGCAGCTTCAATACTTCGCTGGGTGAAAGGAATATTTGACGCATTTGTTTATTTCTTTTCATCATTTCACAGAGAGGTCACACGCCGTTTATGTTACACGCGTTGCTCCATCCTATGAGAGTGTGCATGGGTATGAATGGAAGTCAAATGTAGCGAGAGCATGGACCAAAGGGAACAGTTTAAGTGAATAGCAGTTATGGCTAACATTACAAGAATAACGGCAGGTAGGCCAGAGCAGCAAGCATAGATGAACACAGGCACGATGGTAGGTTACAAAGTTGGTGCGGGGTGAGGTGAGTCTCCCACCACCGCGTTTGAATGGGAAAGTTGGTCGGATTTTGCCGCTCGGAGAGCACTGTGGCGCCAGCCATGAGACGGACCGGACGCGGGAGCACAGCAGCTCGCAGATTTGGTGAGATAGAAATGAGGCAATATCGCTAAAAATTCACGACAGGGTATGCTCATAGCACGCATTCAACATACCTTCATCGTTACAGGTTACGGTTTTAATTTATTTGCAATAGTTTTCTCTGAAATGTGTTTGTGAAATTTTGCTTTGTGGTAGTGAGCATGCAACAGGAACCATCAGTTCATGTAGCCGTTTCCCGAGTTACAAGCTTCACTTTTAGCTCAATGAGTGCAGATTGCGTATCGGATGGTAGATCGAGAAATTTAATTATTTTTCGTACTTTCTTTGTGAGTTCAGTTCGCACTTCATTTTGGCGCCAATAGTACACCATTTTCGCCCTGAATCTTTTTTCTGATAGAGGTTATCTACCTTCAGAAGTGGCCTACTATAAATCGCTAGTGGTATAATTCATGCATGACGATAGGTGAGTCTTAAGGAATGAATGACGATTTTCCCGCTAAAGACGGTGTGGCCCACTTATGTATTTTTTGTGTTATTACGAAATTAAGTCTCATACATTTTTTTTTGTAATTATGAAATTGTCATATATGAAATTATTCGTGCAATGTTTTCGTTTTGTCATTGTCCTACCCATGAGAGGTAACGCTGATTCAGACATAAGTTCTGAAACTAAAGAAAAATTGTAATGTGTCGGCTTCTAATGTTTTCATCAAAGTAGAAAATAAATCTATTAAATGAGTCAGCATTTCAGTTAAGAAATATTCCCCCAGTCACCTGACACATGAAATGGGTAGCATGTATCTTATTCAGTTCGTTTTTCTAAAGTTAATGAAAGACAGAAATAATCAGCAATGTGAATTTAGATAGGCTACCAGCTGCTATAGTGAGGCTTTAAGTTCAACCACGTCAGAAAGTGTTAACTTAGAGAAACTCGCACCAGTTTCCGTTGCGCGCATTTCTAAAATAATTAATTTGTTTACCAAATTAATCAAATAACGGTCAAAATATAACACCATTTCTTATGGGCCTGGTATATTAGCAGTCAGGACGCAAAGTCCAGAAAAATTCTCTAAGATAACGCGAGGAGATGGTCACACACGTTCAATATAAATTAAAAATATATAAAGAAACAGAAAATATATAAGAAACAGCATACAGCAGACGAGCAGTCTTATATATATATATATATATATATATATATATATATATATATATATATATATATATATATATATATAAAATGACCGGTATATCTGAAACGGCAATACAAACTAAACGAGCAGCGATAGAAATACACCGTTTGTTGCAATATGCTTGGGACAACAGTACATTTTCAGGCAGACAAACTTTCGAAATTACAGTAGTTACAATTGTCAACAACAGATGGCGCTGCGGTCTGGGAAACTCTATAGTACGATATTTTCCACATATCCACCATGCGTAGCAATAATATGGCGTAGTCTCTGAATGAAATTACCCGAAACCTTTGACAACGTGTCTGGCGGAATGGCTTCACATGCAGATGAGATGTACTGCTTCAGCTGTTCAATAGTTTCTGGATTCTGGCGGTACACCTGGTATTTCAAGTGTCCCCACAGAAAGAAGTCTCAGGGGTGCATGTCTGGCGAATAGGGAGGCCAATCCACGCCGCCTCCTGTTTGTTTCGGATAGCACAAAGCAATCACACTATCATCGAAGTATTCATTCAGCAAATTAAAGACGTCGGCCGTCCGATGTGGCCGGGCACCATCATGCATGAACCACGAGGTGTTCGCAGTGTCGTCTAAGGCAGTTTGAACCGCCACAAATTCACGAAGAATGCCCAGATAGTGTGATGCAGTAATCGTTTCAGATCTGAAAAATGGGCCAATGATTCCTTTGGAAGAAATGGCGGCCCAGACCAGTACTTTTTGAGGATGCAGGGACGATGGGACTGCAACATGGGGCTTTTCGGTTCCCCATATGAGCCAGTTCTGTTTATTGACGAAGCCATCCAGGTAAAAATAAGCTTCGTCAGTAAACCAAATGCTGCGCACATGCATATCGCCGTCATCAATCCTGTGCACTATATCGTTAGCGAATGTCTCTCGTGCAGCAATGGTAGCGGCGCTGAGGGGTTGCCGCGTTTGAATTTTGTATGGATAGAGGTGTAAACTCTGGCGCATGAGACGATACGTGGACGTTGGCGTCATTTGGACCGCAGCTGCAACACGGCGAACGGAAACCCGAGGCCGCTGTTGGATCACCTGCTGCACTAGCTGCGCGTTGCCCTCTGTGGTTGCCGTACGCGGTTGCACTACCTTTCCAGCACGTTCATCCGTCACATTCCCAGTCCGTTGAAATTTTTCAAACAGATCCTTTATTGTATCGCTTTTCGGTCCTTTGGTTACATTAAACCTCCACTGAAAACTTCGTCTTGTTGCAACAACACTGTGTTCTAGGCGGTGGAATTCCAACACCAGAAAAATCCTCTGTTCTAAGGAATAAACCATGTTGTCCACAGCACACTTGCACGGTGTGAACAGCACAGCTTACAGCAGAAAGACGACGTACAGAATGGCGCACCCACAGACTGCGTTGTCTTCTATATCTTTCACATCACTTGCAGCGCCATCTGTTGCGGAAAATTGTAACTACTGTAATTTCGAAAGTTTGTCTGCCTGAAAATGTACTGTTGTTCCAAGCATATTGCAACAAACGGTGTATTTCTATCGCTGCTCGTTTAGTTTTTATTGCCGTTTCAAATATACCGGTCATTTTTGAAACACCCTGTACAAACACGTAAACAGCCTACTTACAAGTGTAATTAGTAATGAATAAAAGTATAAGCATGAATTTTGGAATCACTGACTACTTTTTCGATTTTATGGAATACCGATACACAACCAAAATATTTGCAGCAAACTAAACTTCAAGACAACGAAGATACTGCAGTATGAACCTCAACAAGAGAAGTGCTTTATCAGCATCAGAAATTATATGGGTGGATTTTATTTTTGTCTCAGCCTCACGTAAATTCACCTCAAGTGCATAAAAATTCTGTTTTCTCAAAATACTGATGGAATTCGTACTCTTGGGCCAAATGTGACCTGGAAGTTATATACGGAAACTCGTTGATAAAGCCGTTACCTTGCAAAAATACTCTCTTGGCGTACCCCCTCAATTTGTTGACCGCTTTCCAGCGATTTGATGCTAAGGTTGAAACCTGGGTTCTGCTTCACTGCAATTAGAAATTACAGTGATCAGTCGTGAGCAAAGAACTGCTTTGATTCTTTAGAATTTATGTTTTATAGTTGCCTGGACAAAGAATTGACCATAGAGAACGTGGCCCCTTTCTCCTTTGCCCCGTAACGTACAAATTGCTGGGAGCGTCAGGTGGAGGTCGGGTTTTTTATGGTACTGGTGTGGACGCTCATATTGGTGGTGTGAGCAGATGAGTCTGTCCTGTCAGACCCTCTGAGGGCCCCCTTGTGTGGCGTCTGTATTTTACGACGGCATCACTTTCACCTGTGGGTATGGTGGCGGCACTGAAAGAGTGGGCCAAGGACGCTGAGCCGAAAGATACCCTGGAAGTGTTCCAGAGCCCAGAGGACACACGCCGGGCTTGATTTTTCGTAATCTCAGTAATTTAGAGCCCGTTCTTATTACTGATGTTCAGTACCACACTCATTTTGAAAGATTTGCATCGTTAGGTAAATATTTTAGGGAGGATAATTATCTTCGCAGCGTAATACGGAGCGCCATTAACAAATACGATTATATACTTACATTAAAGGAGAACTAATGAAAAGTTTGAGGTTTGCCAGAGATATCGTAATTCTGTCTGAAACAGCAAAGGATTTAAAGTATATGTTGAAAGGAACGGATGGTGACCTGGGAAGAGGTTATAAGAAGTAAGTAAAACAGCGCCAAAGGAATGTAATCGAATTAGATCAAGACATGCCGAGGGAACACATTTAGCAAATCAAACACTGAAAGCAGTAGCTGAGTTTTGCTACGTGAGCAGCAAAACTAACTGACGATCGCCGAAGTGGAGAGGATATGAAATGCAGACTGTCAGCAGCAAGGGAAGCGTTTCTGAAAAAGAGGAATTTAACATCTCCGGAAAAGCTGCTTTCTTTTCTTTCTTTCACTTACGGCATAGTCCAGCAGCGATCGTAGGGTCAGCGTGGTTATAGCGGATTTGGCAGTGTTAATGTTAGGGATGGCTGGATGCCCTTCATGCCGCCACTCCGTACCCCCAGGATGGAATCAGTGAACCCCAACTGTCTACATCCAGTGTAAATCGTGAAATAGTGCCAACGTGTTTCAAATGTCTGCGACGCGTGTAACTGAGGCGGAACATGGGGACCAGGCCGGTTTTCATCTAGCGGGATGTGGAAAACCGCCTAAAAACCACATCCAGGCTGGCTGGCACACCGGCCCTCGTCGTCAGTCCGCCGGGCGGATTCGATCCGGGGCCGGCGGGCCTACCCGAGTCCAGGAAGCAGCGCGTTAGCGCTCTCGGATACCCTGCCGGGCTAGAGTGCTGCCTATATTATACTGCCTCCTAATTTGTACCACTATCAAAAAATTCGTACTGGTTGTGCTGACATTCAGTGAGACCAGCGTGAACTACGTGCTAACTCTGTGTGTTGAGGAATAGATCGCCTCAAGGCAGAGTTGGTGATCTATATTTCATCTTTTTTGTGTACATGGAGAATTATTATAATACCACAAGCGACAACAAACTTATTTCCTTTTTGGTGAATATACGTGCAATAACCCTACTTCCCAGACAGTTATAGTGATTCGTTTGTAGAAAGATAACAAAGAGCAAATGACGACTTTACCTATCACCCTGTATTGCACAGGTGCAATTTAAGAAACTAGCTCGTAACGGGAGCTTTAAAAATTTCGTTTAGCGTTATTACAGGACAATAATATTTAGAAATTATGTAGTGAACTTTTTAACGCATACTTCATTCTAAGTTATTACTTAAATAGTAAATTTGTATTAGAGTATTGCAAGAGAAAGGCATTAAGGAAAATGAAGCGCAAATAAACTACATTTAGCTGTAACACTGTATCTAAATGGGGATCATGATTGTGTACGCATATAAAATTTGTCCAAATCAACAATTAATAAGCGCACTCAAATTAAAACAAAAATGGAAATGTGATATAAAAATGGTTAGCTAAAGTAAACTATTTTGGAACGATGTTGAAGATGAACTGGAAGAGCATTATCTTGTATTTGAAGAGATTATGTTCGGTTTCAGCAAGTTGGACGGAAGAAAACTTGCCTTCGACATTGCGGAATGAAACGGATAGTTCTATAATTTCAACAAAGAAGAAGCAACGGCGGGAAAAAGTGAACTGAAAGTGTCCATACACGAAATAACGCCGAATCCGAAGGAGGTGATGAACCTCCAAGCAGAACTAAAAGACCTAGTCAAGGAGGCTGTGAGCCTACTAGCAGCTCACGCAAAAAGGCTAACCGAAGCACCTACACTTGGGTAAATAAAGTGTTTTGGTGTTTTGGAAACTATGGGCAAGCCACCACAGAAAATCATTTGTAAAACAGAGGAATGGAGTAGTGAGTTGTACGAGGAAAACCGAATGAAATGGAGTATGTGATTTAACGCAAAGTGTGCAGGGGAGGGGAAAAAGGTGAATAAGCTGCAAACAGTCATGTAAGAACTAAAATATGGATCATTTTCTTAAACTCAGACTAACACACATCTTCAAGCCCAGGAAAATTGCTTATAACGACGGTAAATTTATGAATTTACTGGTACAAATTAGGAAACCAGATTCCTAATTTGCGTCATTTAGACGTTTAGAAATTTAAATGTTGTGTGTTTGTTTCTCGGAATTTACTTTCATTAAATCAGATAGCAAGAGCAACATCCTCTTCTTCAGGATGATATTTTTAAATAATTTTGTAACTTACCGTTTATGCTATAATAAATAAAATCTCAAAATAGATACAATTTAGGCAACTCTCCCCTACCATAAATTTAAACGTCAAGATATCTTTTCGGGAAGTATTTGTCTGGATTGTATCTTTATAAGGAAGTGAAATGTGGACAATAAACTGTTCAGAAAAGACGAGAATAGAAGTTTTTGAAATATCGTATTAGAGAAAAATTCTGAGGATTAGATTGGTATATCGGATAAATAATGAAAAGATACTGAATCAGACTGGTCAGAACAGATATGTTGGACACAACGTGACTAAAAAGAGGTCGGAGAGACGGGTTATTAGGGCATCTCTTGAGGCTTGAAGGAAGAGTCAGTTTCGTAATGGTGGAAGTGTGGGGAGAAAAGATGAAAATCCGAGGAGGAGATCAACCTCTGACAACGAGATTCATTTGGATGCAGGCTGGAGCAGTTATGCTGAGATAAAAAGACTGGCGCGAGGTAGAGTAACGTGGAGAGCTACGTCAAACCAGTCTTCCGACGTAAGACCATTCAGGATTCAGCCTTGAGCCAGACCCAATTTCTACTTTCTCGTCTATAAATATTTATGTGGTGTTACGGTATCATCATCGAGTCGTATTACACAATCAGGTGTTTACAAGTGAGTGTAAACTACGAAAAAAACGTGTCGAGACCAGTACTTACGCCCTGCCCTTCGTCCCACTACATCTTTATTTTTACTACTGTTCAGTTCCATCGCTCTTACCAGTAATCTTAAACGCGCCACTATTTGGCTTAGTAGTTGGTTTCAGAAATTCCAGACTCTGTTACGGTAGTCTTACAAGAATACTGATATGATTAAAATAACTTTATTGTTGGATCAGATTGTAAGTATAAGCTTGTTTCCACGTGAAATGCTGTTCCGTTAACTATACATATCATTCATAGGGTAATGTTTAATCTACAGCGTCCAGCACTTATTTTCAAAGAGGTAAAACATCCGCTATTAGGTTGCAATTACAAAGTAACTGGGTCTCTTTGGACCAACGCATTGCATTCAATCTTCTACGCGAAAGTAGTGAACTACACCACGCGCAGTTAACCTCGACAGAGTCTAGCGTATTTCTGACTAGGTTAACTTAGTGTAAATCTATATAGATATTTACTATTTCTTCCGATGAGTGCAGTGTGGCATTAAAATAACTGTTTACTGTTGTCGCTTGTCGTAAGCTCAGTATTAAATATAGTACCTCTACAGATAATCTGTCGACGATCAATTTTCAAAAGTGATCTCAGTACTTTTTTAATATTAATAATATGAGTATTAAGTTCAAATTCTGATTTTGTGTAAATTGTCCATGGTAACACAAACTTTCTAACTGACAATTATGCTCTAAAAAGATTTTTTAATAATTTCACCCTTCGAGTTACCGTTCAATGCGTTTTGTACAGTTTGTGTTAATATTAGATAGGCTTCACTACTGTTTTAATTTTACTGCAAAATAGATCAAAGATATGTGTATAAAAGTGTCAGATATATAATCCAACCAATCCTCTTTTGATTAAAGGAATTCTAGGTGGACAGTAACATCGCACAATATTTTATGAGCGCAGTAATATTCCATGTATGGGGGTGAGACTGTGAGGTTGCGTAATAATACTGAGAACAAAAAAACTTCTGGGAAATATTCCGCTGGCCGAAAATATTGTGCCGTCTGTGAGCATTATAGACAATATTTTTGGCAGTCTCTCGCGTGCTACCTAGACCATGGAAGTCAGATAAGATTTGATTTCTTGTTGTTGTGGGGAAAATGAAACAAAGGATATCAGTTTAGGTTCGATTTGTTGTTGTTGTTGTGGATAAAATGAGTTCAAAACAAGACGAAAGAGCATTTTTATTTGTCACCGTCGGTATTGTGGGCTGCTAGAACAGATGAGAAACAGGAGTCTTAAGGATGATGAATGATATGATCTGTTGTTGCGAAAAATAGGGAACTGCCATGAAAAAAGAAGTTTCAAAAAAGTTTAATTAGTGGAATAGGGTGAGTCAAAAATAACTTTACAATGTCGGAATGATATACAAATCTATTGCGATAATTTTCACAACTATGTCTCAGAGATTGTAAGGTCAAATTGGATTCGTAGATTTCAGATCTTCGAAAGAATTGCCAATAGTAAGGTGTCGTAGCGTAGTAGATAAGCGCTGACTTGGTGGAAATGCATCTCTCATTGAATTTTTGTTTTCTGATGGTGGGAGTGTGGACGTCCACAGGGGGGACGAAGGTGGGGTGGCGGGACGGCAAGCGGTTATGTATGGGGACACTAATGTATGGGAGAACCATTTACAGTAATGTATCAAATCTTGGACCATAAACTCACATAAAGCTATGGTAATATTTCTTTTCGTTCAACAGGAATGCCCTGAACAAGTTTAGTGAGAGACCTTTGACGCTCCTAGAAGGCATTTTTCATTCACCTTCTTTTCTGATTGAAATAAAATAGAGCGTGAAACGCCCGCTAAACCCGCAGAGCAGAACAGGTGATCATGATTGTGGAAAGGAACAAATGAGGTGGCGATCAGTTTCACTTGTAAATTGTAGTTTATTGTAATTTAATAACACATTTAAACCAAATCGGCACATAGCCGAACCTTTACAGCTGCCAGTTTCAAAACCCAATTCTTTCACGGCTGAAGGCCTCCAAACAAGAAATCTTAAAAATCAACAAGATAAATTTCAAGTGACTGAAGACACGTAATTAAAATTGCAAATAAAATAATTAAAATACATATGCATATATCACAGCTAGGCTGAAAGCCTCAAGGCAAAAGTGGATGCAACAGACACAAACAAGCTGCAATACTAGCGGCTGAAGGCCATAATTAAATTTCAAAATTCTAAAATATATTACCATAATCTTTTAAGGTATAAGGCCGCAATGTTTTCGCTTAAAGGGATATTTTAAGAATAAGGCTTGAATCGGCTGAAGGCCCACAATTCATTATCCAAAAATTCAAAATAGCTTAAACCTTTAAGTGGCTGACAGCGCATTAAATGAAAAGAGAGAACAATAGTAACTTTCAGCAAAATATCCACTTGCCAGAATTCAAACTTACTTATACAGGCTGAAGACCCTTGATTTACATAAACCACTTTTTTTTTTCTTTAAAGCATTGGCTATATTAGACTACCAGCAGAACATTAAACACTCATGAAAGGGAGAGTATAGACAGCGGCACTCAGACGCCTCCAGGTGGGGATGGAGGGGGGGGGGGGGGGGGGGGGGAGCTGCGGCTGCCCTCGAAACATTAACGTTCACTTAGGTGAGACAGGTGGTGGGCACAACTTCACTTGATCTATCGGTAACCAAACCAAGAGACAGTCACGGACCGACCGACGAAACGACTTGCTAGCCACCAACTTGAACTCAAGGACCAAACTGTTATGGACGTGATTATCCACAATGAAATATGTATTAAGCTGTCAAAACTACACTGTGTTGGACAGCGACAACAGGTGAGGAAAGGACACTGCCTGAAATTACGTTAGTGTCCAGGGCAGGTAACCGGAACACTAACAGCCACAAGGCAGGAAATTCCACTGGTACACTTGAATTTGAAATAAGGTAATATAGTTAACTCCACCAAAAAAGAACACTGCCTGAATTTACGTCAGCGGCCAGGGCAGGAAAGCAGAACACTAACGGCTACAAGGCACAAAATTCCGCTTGTGCTCTTGTAGTGAACCAATATAGTTAATTCCGATGCACGGCGGCTTGATTTCACCTCTACAAACACAGTGTTTCTCACAGGAAAAGCTCCCCAACAGCGAACCAAGGAAAGGAACGACACAACGTGAACGGACGTGGTTTGGGTACTTAAGACACCACTCAACTTTGACGTCCCGGATCGGTGAGCTACGAAGCTCGTAGCGATTGGACAGCTCCAGTCAGGCACTGACATTGTGCAGGGATCGCCAGTGGACCAGCAGACCGTGCCTCACAGACATATCCCCCCTGGTCCGCACCAACCGACCGACTGCCCACACACCCCCTAGCCTGAAGCTATAAGCACAAGACCAAAGATGGTACACGGTGCAAATATCGATACACATCGCTGCTGCCACACAGAGGAGGAGTAATAACCACAGCATAACCGCAACAACGGCGGGAAACAAAACACAGATACAGCCAAGTTTAAATACAGGCATAGTTGGGAGTGGGCATGGCTCAGAGCGATTATCACGGGAACAGCGTCTTTATCGTCCAACATCACGAACGACAGCACTATTACAGAATATTATAGACAACATAATTGACAATATTCCTGACAGTGCAGAGAGAACTTCAATCATATTGCACAATATTATTCGGCAACATTATTGATCTTCCAGGGGCCGCCTTAGTGTACTACACGAGAACATATCTTTTTTGCTTTGTTTGTATACCTTATTACTTTTCACCATTGAATATAGTATTTCAGCTTAATATATTTATTTGATATTTTAATAGCGCAGACTTAATACTTTTCTTGCGTTCTATTTGAAGATAATACCTACGGAGGTCCATTACAGTAGAGCCGGTTCCTAAATACACTTCTGGAAATGGAAAAAAGAACACATTGACACCGGTGTGTCAGACCCACCATACTTGCTCCGGACACTGCGAGAGGGCTGTACAAGCAATGATCACACGCACGGCACAGCGGACACACCAGGAACCGCGGTGTTGGCCGTCGAATGGCGCTAGCTGCGCAGCATTTGTGCACCACCGCCGTCAGTGTCAGCCAGTTTGCCGTGGCATAGGAGCTCCATCGCAGTCTTTAACACTGGTAGCATGCCGCGACAGCGTGGACGTGAACCGTATGTGCAATTGACGGACATTGAGCAAGGGCGTATAGTGGGCATGTGGGAGGCCGGGTGGACGTACCGCCGAATTGCTCAACACGTGGGGCGTGAGGTCTCCACAGTACATCGATGTTGTCGCCAGTGGTCGGCGGAAGGTGCACGTGCCCGTCAACCTGGGACCAGACCACAGCGACGCACGGATGCGCGCCAAGACCGTAGGATCCTACGTAGTGCCGTAGGGGACCGCACCGCCACTTCCCAGCAAATTAGGGACACTGTTGCTCCTGGGGTATCGGCGAGGACCATTCGTAACCGTCTCCATGAAGCTGGGCTACGGTCCCGCACATCGGTAGGCCGTCTTCCGCTCACGCCCCAACATCGTGCAGCCCGCCTCCAGTGGTGTCGCGACAGGCGTGAATGGAGGGACGAATGGAGACTTGTCGTCTTCAGCGATGAGAGTCGCTTCTGCCTTGGTGCCAATGATGGTCGTATGCGTGTTTGGCGCCGTGCAGGTGAGCGCCACAATCAGGACTGCATACGACCGAGGCACACAGGGCCAACACCCGGCATCATGGTGTGGGGAGCGATCTCCTACACTGGCCGTACACCTCTGGTGATCGTCGAGGGGACACTGAATAGTGCACGGTACATCCAAACCGTCATCGAACCCATTGTTCTACCATTCCTAGACCGGCAAGGGAACTTGCTGTTCCAACAGGACAATGCACGTCCGCATGTATCCCGTGCCACCCAACGTGCTCTAGAAGGTGTAAGTCAACTAGCCTGACCAGCAAGATCTCCGGATCTGTCCCCCATTGAGCATGTTTGGGACTGGATGAAGCGTCGTCTCACGCGGTCTGCACGTCCAGCACGAACGCTGGTCCAACTGAGGCGCCAGGTGGAAATGGCATGGCAAGCCGTTCCACAGGACTACATCCAGCATCTCTACGATCGTCTCCATGTGAGAATAGCAGCCTGCATTGCTGCGAAAGGTGGATATACACTGTATTAGTGCCGACATTGTGCATGCTCTGTTGCCTGTGTCTATGTGCCTGTGGTTCTGTCAGTGTGATCATGTGATGTATCTGACCCCAGGAATGTGTCAATAAAGTTTCCCCTTCCTGGGACAATGAATTCACGGTGTTCTTATTTCAATTTCCAGGAGTGTATTAGCTGACTACGCTTACAAGCGCTTCTTATTCTTAACTTCAGTCGTGTCCACGCGACAGCAGTGTTAAATATATATTACAGTGGTATCGTGAATAACGTAGTGTCATTAAGGCATTTTCAGACTTTTTCTCGTCTTAAAGGCACTTTGCACTCAGTAATGGCACATGTAGGCTTGTTAATGTAACTTTTTGTTACACGTTTCGAATAACCAAGATGCTAAGTATGTGATGTGAAAAGACTGCTTTCGTGATCTAGCATTTTCCTCATACGGAATGACTAAACTGATGTTCCGTCCATGTCTTCATCCCGAAAATGCTGAGATCATACTTAGCTATGCCTGGACGGTTTGCAATATTTCCTTCTCACAGCGTCCAACCAGGGTCTTCTTCAGGTTGTACTGAAAGGAGCTCTAAACGAATAGCATAGAAATAAAACGACTAAATAAAAGTAACCAGCGCAATTAAAATTCATGTGTAAAAAATAAAGTATCCACTTACGAATAGAATGTGATTCCTTTACACCTTAGACCATAATCAGAAAGACCACTTATAATGGATGCAAGCTGGTATTTTTATTTTAATGAAAACATTGGTACGAGAAGAAAATGTTCGGCCCCACTAACATGGCAGACGTCGGTTCAAGTCTGTGACTTCCTGAAAATTCCCCTTATTATTCCTCCATGTTATCGGGTTGATGCGTAAGTTCGTAGCCTTTTTTCCATAAATTTAACAAACACAGCAGATAACATTATAAAGGCTTTAGTCTTCAATAATACATTTTCATTCAGTAAATACAACAGTCTGCCAACGCTGGGGTAACTTTCCGATTCCCCGGCTATAGAAGTCACCTGGTTTTGTGGCGGAGAACTCGTTGAGTTTGGTTCGGAGCGGTTTCTTCCGGAAAGGAAGTTCCTTGAATGTTGTTCAATAGAGAGCAGGAAAGGTGGAAATCTGAGAATGGAAAATCGGGTGAAATAGGTGGGCTCGGAGTAACTTTCACCAGCTGCGACATAGTCGCGTATACGAACAATGATCCAATACTGTCAGATGCTTTTTATTCCAGTCTTTGATCACAATATCAATTCTTATGACGATGACCGGTTTCAGTCCGTAATGACCATCCTCAAATCTACAATATACAAATATATACACGTAGTGAGCAATATGTCTTTCAACACAATACAGCAATACGTATCACAATATGCTATCATACAACCAGGGAAATGTACAGATAAAATACGGTAAAAAGTACTTTTTCTACATGTCCTAAAGTGATAAGGCCATAGTGTCATTGTCAAAACATATAAATATAGTCCGCACAGCATTGTCACATAGATCTAAAATAAGGTGTAGAATAGGCCACATCGTCTACAGTCATTATTGCTACTGGCTACTAAAGTACAGTAGCTACCAGAAAGCTGTTTGCCTACATCCTACCTACATTTCTGGTAGCTGCTGTACTTCAGTAGCCAGTAGCAATAATGCGTGGACGATGTGGCCTATTCTACACCTTATTTTAGATCTATGTGACGATGCTGTGCTGACTACATTTATGTTTTGACGATGCCATTATGGCCTTATCACCTTAGGACATGGTGTAGAAAAGGTACGTTTTACCGTATTATATCTGTACATTTCCCTGGTTGTATGATAGTATATTGTGATACGTATTGCTGTATTGTATTGAAAGACACTGCTCGCTAGGTGTATATGTTTGTATATTGTAGATCTGAGGACGGTCATTACGGACTGAAACTGGTCATCGTCAAAAGAATTGATATTGTGAGCAAAGACTGGAATAAAAAGCATTTGACGGAATAACTTCCCAATCCAACTCCCGTATAGAGTTTTGTCAGACTACCAGATTGCGGGCGGTCGTTTTCGTGGAATAGCTTCGCTTCACGCAGTCTTCCCGGTCGTTGTTCTTGGATTGCGTCTCTAAGACGTCTCAGCTGTTGAGCCCAGAATGTCAGTAGTGATTGTTTCACCACGGAGAAGCAATTCGCAGCACACCACACCGTCGCTGTTCCACGAGATGCATAACATTATCTTTTTGGAAGCGCACGCGTCATTGTACAGGGAGTTGCTGTTTTGTTTGAATTCAGCAATTGTTTTCTTTTCCTTATGTGAACATAAAGACATTTCTCGTCCTTAGTAACATCCACGATAGGAATGGTAGGTTTTGTTGACGAGCCAGTTGACGAAGAGCAAGGATAGATACACATATGGTCGCCCATTGATTTTTGTAATTTTGGTTTAGAGCCGCGATACCCACACACCGGAGTTTTAAACCTATCCGACTGCATGCAAATGGTACACTGTGGTGGAATGATCACAGTTCATCCCATTTACCAGTTCTCGGATGCACTGACGTGAATCGTTGTGGACTAATGGATTTAAACGATCTTCATCAAACCCAGAGGGTCTTCCTGGAAGTGGAGAGTCAGTAATGTTAAAATGATTCTCGTTAAGGGGGGTAGGACGTTAATCGAGCCGTCTTGGAGCAGGAGAGACACCAAAGGACATTTTAATTTCCAGCGTCTATACTTTTACGAATAAATTCATAAAGCTTTGTCAGCATGACCAGGAAGAATTCAGGATTCACAATCATAGCAGTGGAAGTTCAAAAAAATAATATTTTTTTTTTTACATGTGAAAGTTCATTTTTTCACTTCTGTTGGCTGCGTTTGTTGCTATAGGTAAACGTTTCTTCATAAGTAAGAGAAATTCTTCGATTAATTTTGCACAGCATACAAATCATACTTACAGGTGTATGAAACACTAGAGATTATTTATGAAAAAAATGAATGTGATGTTACATTTTTAGCTTCATGTATAGAAAAAACAAATTTCGTAGTTAATTATCTCAGTTTTTATCACAGATTTTAATCTATCTACCTATATCCGAATCCCGCTCCAGCTACTGCCAGGTCTGGCTGCTGACGAGTCCTCTCCATTTGGCTCGGTCCTCCCACCACTTTTCTTCCTCCACTTGCTGCCACGTCACACCTCTCCTGTCATAAGATATTCTCACTCCCATTCTCCACCGTGTTCTTGGGCGCCCTCGAGGTCTTTTCCCATCCATCTTTAGTTCTTCCATAATTTTGGGGAGTCTCTGCCCATGCATCCTCTTAACATGCCCATACCATCTTAATCTCTTTCTTTCAATTTCTTCTCTCATACTTTCTTGTTTGAGGTCCTTTCTAATCTCTACATTCCTTACTCTGTCAATTCTTGTTTTTCCCTTAACTGCTCTGAGAAATTTCATTTCCCCTGCTTGCATTCTGCTCCAGTCCCTTTGTTCTTATACATAAGGAGTTTTGCTCTTTCTGAAACCTCATTATTCCAAATCAGATGTTTTCTTGTTTGGTAGAAATTGCCTCCCTTCTGTAACCTCCTATTAATTTCGTTAGTTATTCTTCCATCCCTAGATATTTCACTCCCTAAATAAGTGAAACTTTCTACCACTTTGAGGGGTTCTCCATTCAAGGTAATATTTCCATTGATTCCTTTCTCTCTTCCAAATACCATTACTTCACTCTTATCTTTATTTATTCTTAATCCATACCTTTTCATTATTTCCTTCCAAAATCAAGCTGTAACTGTACATCTACCTCTTTATCACCCCATATTACCATTATCACACTTTTGTTATACTCCCAACTTTTTTCCATCAGTTGACGGATAGAAAATATCAGGTCGATCGTGCTTCTTCCTTTCCTAAACCCATGCTGTTCTTCACTCAGCTCCTTTTCTATCTTTTCACTTATTCGATTTAGTAAAATTCTTTCAAAAATCTTGGCTGTATGACTCACGAGGGTTATTCCTCTGTAGTTTTTACAAAGTCTTTTATTGCCTTTCTTGAAGATGGGAACAATGTCTCCTATTCTCCAGTCGTCAGGTATTTCCCTATTTCTCCACACACTTGATAGTACTCTATACAGCCACTGCATTCCCACTGGACCTGCTGCTCTTATCATGTCCACTGATCATCAGGTCCTGGGGCTTTCCCCCCCCCCCCCCCCCCCCATTAATCTTCTTCACAGCTTTTTCCATTTCTTCCCGAGTAATTTGTCCTAATTCTGCTTCCCAACTTCTCTCAATTTCTCCATTATTTGTTGTTTCCTCATGTACCTGCTCCTCAGCGTTTAACAGCTTCTCAAAACGTTCTTGCCAGAGATCTTTTATATACCCTGTATCTTCAGTAATGGTACCGTCCTCTGTTTCCATCTTTACTGGTACTTCAGAAGCCAACCTTTTATTTTTCATCATTTTATAGAACATTTTCTTATTGCTCTTCACATAAAGTTTTTTTGTAAACTCTTCTGATGCCTTTTTCTTTGCTGTTCCCACTATTTCTTTGCACTTCTTCTTTTCCTCTATATATCTTTTATGGTCTTCGTCATTTTTAGTTTTCCACCATTTTCTCCATGCTCCATTTTTTTCTTCTAACTGCTTGGATTGTGGTATCATCCGACCAACTTGTCTGTCTTATTTTTTCCTTTCCAGATGTTCTGCCACATACTTTTTGTGCTGCTTCGACTAAAGTGTCTTTGAATAAACTCCATTCTTTTCCTATATCGCAGAACACTTATTTTGGAAATTTTTGTGTTGTTAATTCTCTGTACTTCCCAGCACATTCACTCTCCTTCAATTTCCAATCCCGTATCCTCATCACTTTCTTCTGTTTTCTACTTTTCACACACTGATTCATTTTCCATTGTCCCACCAGTAATCTATGGCCTCCATCTGCACTCACACTTGGAATTAACTTCACATTTGTTACTTTCTCTCCCCATTCCCTATCTACTAGAATATAATCAATTACACTCTTCGTTCTTCCATCCCAACTGTATCTGGTGATAACATGACTTTCTCTCTTCATAAACCAGCTGTTTGCTATTTTCATTGTATTCCTCTGGCACAAATCCAGGAGTCTTTCCCCTTCTTCATTTCTGCCTCCATATCCAAAACATCCCAATACTTGCTCAAATCCCTTTCTGTCTTTGCCTACCTGTGTATTAAAATCTCCCATCACTATATTAGCACTCTCTATATGGTTTTCTAACACATTTTCAAATTCCATCTTCTCTTCTTCGCTACATCCCACTTGAGATGCATAGATCTGGATTACTTTTAGTGTTTCTTTTTGGAATCTCAGGTTTAATATTATGATCCTGTCTGATATATATCTCACATTTTCGATACAGCTTTGTACATTCTTATTCACCATCACTTCCACACCATTTCTTCCAGACCTGTTATTCCCACTCCAGTACAGTTTTCCTCCTCCTCTCAAATTCTTCTCACCTTTTCCCTTCCACTTTGTTTCGCTTAATCCCAATATATCTAACTTCCTCTCTGTTAGTACATCTGTCATTTCTTCCATTTTTCTATTGAGGGTTAATATATTAAGGGTGCCAATATTTAGTTTATTTTTTAGTCCAGTTGGTTTCATCTTCTTGTACTGATGAATATCATCAGGTCTCCCATCATTTGCATCAGTACTTGAAGAAGCAGTGGGGTCAAATCCTGAGTGGTTCGTTCCGAGGCTCGTCTGTGTTTTGAAAGCAATATATGAAGACTTTCCTACTGGCTTGCAAGGCATAACGCAAGGAAGGATTTTCTGTTGGTGTTGTCTCCCTTAGCCTTTGGAGTTTATCCTCCACCACAAGGCAGTGGTTCCCTTCTCATTTAATCCCCAGAAAGGAGGGTTGCCTCATCTGCCAGCACAGTTTTTAATAGATTTGGAAAATTCTAGTTTCATACACCTGTAAGTATGGTTTGTAAGCTGTACAAAATTAATCGAAGAATCTCCCTTACTTATGAAGAAAAGTGTACCAATAGCAACAAATGCAGCCAATAGCAAGTGAAAAAACGGTGAAATACAAATGTAAAAAAAAATTATTTTCTAACATTTTTGAACTTCCACCACTATAAGTATAAATCCTGAATCCTTTCTGGTAATTCTGACAAAGTTTTATGAATTTATTTTTAAAAGTATAGACAGTGGAAATTAAAAATTCCTGTGGTGTCTCTCCTGCTCCAAGCCGTCCCGTTTGACGTCCTACCCACCTTAAAACCAGAAAACAGTTTTATCGCCGTACTCAGTTCAAAATGGTTCAAATGTCTCGAAGGACTATGGGACTTAATATCTCTGAGGTCGTCAGTCCCCTAGACTTAGAACTACTTGAACCTAACTAACCTAAGGACATCACACACATCCATGCCCGAGGCAGGATTCGGACCTGCGACCGTAGCAGGAGCGCGGTTCCGGACTGAAGCGCCTAGAACCGCTCGG
Source organism: Schistocerca gregaria (assembly GCF_023897955.1). NCBI lineage: Eukaryota > Metazoa > Arthropoda > Insecta > Orthoptera > Acrididae > Schistocerca > Schistocerca gregaria. Next base: position 127,273,110 of record NC_064921.1, on the reverse strand, counting down.
TCACAACGGCTGAATGCCGTACTCAGTCTAGTGACATTATATCAACACACAGTGCAAATGTTTCTGGCTGCCTCCGCTGCTGTTACCCCTCTGTTGAACTCAAACAGAAGAATACGTCGGAAACGTTCCAATTTCTGCACTTGGCGGTCCATCTTATAGCTCCCACAGCTCCACTCCGAATCCCCAAAAGATAAATCCTCAGATAGGAAAGTGAACTACAAAAAATAGAGAATCGATAAATAAAACCATAGCAACCGGAGTATCAACATGTTACGAACATATGCAACAACAGTAAATTGTTAATTTTTACTTTTTGGAGTGTCTAGCTACAAATGAATGAAAAACCATTTTCGTGGATATACAACAAACTTTAGTCACAAGTTTAAAACATAAGCGAAGACTCTTTTTACGAGGGCCCAAACACCCTACGACAATCTACCCTATTAAAAAATAGGTAATAACACCAGCAGTTTGTATCCGTATTTAATGCGTGGGAACGAAGCTCGACTTCTTTATCTGTTACCGTCTTTTTGCACTTCCACTAACATTGTCTTAGATTGGGCCACTCGACATGTGGTTTTCTTAAGAGAATAATGACGCTGTTCGTGCTCGCATTAATGGTTTCTCCTGTACACCGACTTTCACAATGCACGTGAGTGTTGCTTTCATTCTCTTTTGGCACAAACCAAAACTATCTCACGACTGTTACATTTCAAACTTGCCTTTGAATCAACTTAATGCATCAAGGGTCCTGTTACATATCCAATCAGAGCACCAGAAACCACCTGGCTGCCTTAGTGTCATGAGCAGAATTTCCGCCCAACAAAACCACCAGAAACCCACTCAACTATGATCTAGTGTTCTGAGCAGTATTGTCATCCCCTACTACGGAACCAAATAGGAGCCAAGCTGACTCCTAAATCAGTCATCAATAGCAAACAATCATGCGTCTAATGACGTCTTGTCAAACCAACAATATGTGGCAAAATTCCGCCGCACCACAAACCACCCCTTTACACCCCAGCGTTCAATACCTCTCAACAAGATCACAGAATTTTCCGCGACACACCATCCTTCACGGAACTCTGCGTTAATCCAACTATTGGTTGTTGTGGTCTTCAGTCCTGAGACTGGTTTGATGCAGCTCTCCATGCTACTCTATCCTGTGCAAGCTTCTTCATCTACCAGTACTTACTGCAACCTACATCCTTCTGAAACTGCTTAGTGTATTCATCTCTTGGTCTCCCTCTACGATTTTTACCCTCCACGCTGCCCTCCAATGCTAAACTTGTGATCCCCTGATGCCTCAGAACATGTCCTACCAAACGGTCCCTTCTTCTTGTCAAGTTCTGCCACAAACTCCTCTTCTTCCCAATTCTATTCAAGACCTCCTCATTAGTTATGTGATCTACCTATCTAATCTTCAGCATTCTTCTGGTTAGGGCCTTGGATAACTTTATCCAAATAATTTTGCCCTAACTGGAACTTATACACGAACCAGCGTAAAATCAAAGCAGACAGTTGACTTACCACCTTGCAATCTTACTACCGACTGCGGACGGAGCATTTACTTAATTTTGGATAAAATAATTTTGAGTATTGCGCCACTCCTAAATTGCCGACGTTTCGACCGACTCGCTGTGGTTCTCTTCAGAGCGATTCGCTGCTGTATACTAGTGAGTATCTTCCTTTACATACTGTTATTTTCGTTTATCTGGTGGCTACCGAGGTCTCATATCTGAGATGTCAGTGGACAGTTTGAAGAGGTTGTTACGGAGGGAAGGCTGTACGGTACGCTATTGCCTGTGCTACCCTGGTATGTGACTGGAAGGCAACTCTAGTGGGTGACTGGTAGAAGGTAGCGTGTAGGCTGCCTGTTGCCTGTGCCTCTCTGGTAAGTGACTTGTTGGCAATCTCTCGTCGATGATTGGAAGGTAATAGCAAATCGGCAGCTTGTGTCCAGGGGATAGCATTTTTCTGCAGAGTCATTAATGTAGCACTACAGTTTTCCTCGCGGCCGCTGTTTATACTGTTAAAGCCGGGTCAAGTGGTGTTGCTGGCCGGCGAACAAACGCGGTGCGCCGGACAGGAATCTCCGGCAGCCAGCCCCCAGGTAACTTGTAGCACTAGGTGGTGGCGTTCTATCACAGCTGACTTGTTTCTCTGTCCCAGTCGTACGTAACTTCCATGCTCCGAAAAGCGAGCGCTAATGGGTCTGCCGGTTTCACCAAACGAGTTCGCGGCGTTCACACCGAACTTCGTAGACACCAGCAGTGTGGAGAGCATTCACGGGATCCTTAGTAGGCCTCAACAAATCACGGACCGTGCGACCACTCTTAAATACAGGACAGCAGTAACCAATATACAGCAGTGAACTGCCTGAAGAGGACCGCAGAAAGTCGGTCGAAACTTTAGTTGATTTAGTAGTTTACAATGACGCGGCCCAATACCCAAAATTATTATATCCAGAGTGACACCAGCCGTGGAGGGTAACACTCGTTTCAAAACACTTTCGGCAAACATGACGTCATTTTCACCTCAAGCTCAATATCGGTCACCGCGTAATCGACTATCGATTTTGTGATAAGGAAGACTATGAAAGTCATTGCCCCTCAACTCACTCGCAGCAGCTTAAGCTGTACTCCTACATTCCTTTCTAACCCCACACACGGAAATAGAAACACACTCGTGACTAAACAACGAAATATTTGTGACAAGAAAAAATAACAATTTTACTGCTCCTCATTTCACCGAAGCAATTTAAGCTGCCCTCTTAGTTTCCTGCCTAACCACACACTCGAAAATCGCTAAATATCTCTTTCATCCTCCGTTCTCACATCAGACGGAATGTAAAAGCATCGAATATCGGAGAACGTACTTGTATTATATTCATAAGACAGTCCCAGAATGTCTTAACAACGCTAACACGAAAAAAATTTTCGTCTGGCTATATGAGAACCCACTTCTTTCGACTCCAGAAACCACGGCATTATCCATTACGCTAGCACATTTTTTGTTTACGCTATCCAGCTTTCGTTTTCCGCTCTTGGACAAAAGAGTGAAACTACAAAAAAAATGGTTCAAATGACTCTGAGCACTATGGGACTTAACATCTGAGGTCATCAGTCCCCTAGAACTTAGAAGTACTTAAACCTAACTAACATAAGGACATCACACAGCCGGCCGCGGTGGCCTCGCGGTTCTAGGCGCTCAGTCCGGATCCGCGTGACTGCTACGGTCGCAGGTTCTAATCCTGCCTCGGGCATGGATGTGTGTGATGTCCTTAGGTTAGTTAGGTTTAAGTAGTTATAAGTTCTAGGGGACTGATGACTACATATGTTGAGTCCCATAGTGCTCAGAACCATTTGAACCATTTTTTTGACATCACACACATCCATGCTCGAGGCGGGACTCGAACCTGCGACCGTTGCGGTGGCGCGGTTCCAGACTGAAGCGCCTAGAACCGCTCAGTCACACCGGCCAGCAAACTACAAAAAGTCACTTGCCATAGCCACTTGTGACCTAAGGAAAAAAGAACTGCACCTCTTCCGGCGTTGGCACCTATCACTGCCTTTCCCAGAACAACTATCTATTACTAAATGGGGTTAGGAAAGGAAGAAAGTGGGGGGGGGGGGGGGGGTGACAACACACAGGGGAGCGATGAAAATAAAAGGCGTTGTGTAAGGGCTTTTTTATTTATTGTGTTGTTTTATTTTTGTATACACTTCCGGGAGTCGCTCGCGCCTTCTGATTGTGCTACATCCAAACGGTTCTTCTCGAGATTTTAATGGAGATTCCGTTTGTAGTGTGTTCAGAGCGTCATGTCGGAAAATAAGTGTCAACATCTCATTGCTTGGACGTTCCAATTGGAAGGCGGGTCATGAAATGTGCTCCGTTGGAAACTGGAATTGAACTGTTTGTATCAGGAGCTGCAACAAAGCGCACAGTATCCATCATTAAAGTACATACAGGGTGTTACAAAAAGGTACGGCCAAACTTTCAGGAAACATTCCTCACATACAAAGAAAGAAAAGATGTTATGTTGACATGTGTCCGGAAACGCTTACCTTCCATGTTAGAGCTGATTTTATTACTTCTCTTCAAATCACATTAACCATGGAATGGAAACACACAGCAACAGAACGTACCAGCGTGACTTCAAACACTTTGTTACAGGAAATGTTCAAAATGTCCTTCGTTAGCGAGGATACATGCATCCACTCTCCGTCGCATGGAATCCCTGATGCGCAGATGCAGGCCTGGAGAATGGCGTATTTTATCACAGCTGTCCACAATACGAGCACGAGGAGTCTCTACATTTGGTACCGGGGTTGCGTAGACAAGAGCTTTCAAATGCCCCCATAAATGAAAGTCAAGAGGGTTGCGGTCAGGGGAGAGTGGAGGCCATGGAATTTGTCCTCCTCTACCAATCCATCGGTCACCGAATCTGTTGTTGAGAAGCGTACGAACACTTCGACTGAAATGTGCAGGAGCTCCATCGTGCATGAACCACATGTTGTGTTGTACTTGTAAAGGCACATGTTCTAGCAGCACAGGTAGAGTATCCCGTATGAAATCATGATAAAGTGCTCCGTTGAGGTGGAAGAACATGGGGCCCAATCAAGACATCACCAACAATGCCTGACCAAACGTTCACAGAAAATCTGTGTTGATGACGTGATTGCACAATTGCTTGCGGATTCTCGTCAGCCCACACATGTTGATTGTCAAAATTTACAATTTGATAACGGTGGGATGAAGCCTCATCCGTAAAGAGAACATTTTCACTGAAATGAGAATTGACACATTGTTGGATGACCCTCTCGCAGAAGTGTACCCTGGAGGCCAATCAGCTGCTGATACTGCCTGCACGCGTCGTACATGGTACAGAAATAACTGGTTCTCCCGTAGCACTCTCCATACACTGACGTGGTCAACGTTACATTGTACAGCAGCAACTTCTCTGACGCTGACATTAGGGTTATCGTCAACTGCAGGAAGAATTGCCTCGTCCATAGGCTGGAATGTTCCGTGCTCCCTAAGACGCCGATCAATTGCTTCGAACGTCTTCCTGTCGGGACACCATCGTTCCGGAAATCTGTCTCGATACAAACGTACCGCGCCCCGTGCTAACCCATACATCAAATGGGCATCTGCCAACTCTGCATTTGTAAACATTGCACTGACTGCAAAACCACGTTCGTGATGAACACTAACCTGTTGATGCTACATACTGACGTGCTTGATGCTAGTACTGTAGGGCAACGAGTCGCATGTCAACACAAGCACCGAAGTCAACATTACCTTCCTTCGATTGGGCCAACTGGCGGTGAATCGAGGAAGTACAATACATACTGACGAAACTAAAATGGATATTAAGCGTTTCCGGACACATGTCCACATAACATCTTTACTTTCTTTGTGTGTGAGGAATGTTTCCTGAAAGTTTGGCCGTATCTTTTTGTAACACCCTGTATAATAAGCCAGCTCCGATTTCTTGTCGGGACCAAAACCGCAGCAGCCCCCGGCTGTGTATCCAGTTCACAGGGTTAGTTTTGATGGCAGCATTTAAGCATGTATCGAGTAGCGCTGATATCGATTACGATGACATCGCTATGGTGACTTCTTTGTTTTTTCGCGCCAGAACTAGCGAGGAGTCATGCGGAGGTGTCCCTTCCCCTTGTAAGTTATCATTTATTACAGCAACACTCAAGCTGCTGCTCCTAGGCTGCAAGGGAAGAAGCGAATGACGACTTGGTTTACGGGGTGAGTGGATACAATTAGCAAACACAGACGAAACTACAACCCCCCTCCCCCATTCGCTTACATGGCGAGTGCGTTTTAGGACTTGCAATCTTCAGGTAGGAGTGCCAAACGCAGTAACTGAAAATTAATTTAATATTCAGTTGGTAGTGATGTCACATGTGCTTTTGTGTGACGAACAAAAACTGGAATGTGCAGTGATACCATCATAAGATAGTATTACGGCAGTGCGGTGCAAAGAACGTGAGGCAAGAGAAGTGGCAATGAACTATATCAACTTCCCATGACAGTAGTCGAATATGTGACAATCGTGGCAGTTCGTAACTGTGCATACCGCAGTACCATAGTGAGCTGACGTGTGAACAACTGAGCGTCGTGAATCGTACTATATCCCCCAACGTCCTATACAAGCAACATATACTGGCTATGGCACCGCCATCTTTGAAGCAACTTGAAAACTGAGCCGCCATGTCTTGTGACGTCAAGGTGCTGCCTACACGTCGTCTGCTAATAATGAATGTTGTTATTGTTTACTACACATGGCGTAAAAAAAGCCAATCTGATTTCTCTACTGTAAAACATATAGTGATGAAGGCTAAAAGAAATGAAACACACTGCTGACATCGATTAATTGAAAAGTTTATTACGAAATGTTGCAGTTCATTTCGCTGCAATGCCATATAGATTAGGTCAAAAACAATTTTAAATAGTTCAGTAGGTCCAAAAACGATCAATTGACAGCGCAGGACCTTTCATTGTCCCTTAAACAATATAAGTTTGTATATATTTGCCGAATATGTTTCGCTCTTTCTTCTGTTGGCCTGGGTTTTGCACAAATGGTATAACCTGCAATTAAAATACTATTTTAACAATATCCTGACTAGAAAAGAGTAATGTGACTCTTCTACAAATTCAGTTGGCACCATTAGATGGTCAAAATCGAGAAAATAAATTCGGCCTGTCACCCAACATTCTGAACAATTCCACACACAACTACAGAAGGAAGTTCTTCTTCCATATTAAGGTTTTACAGTCCCTGAAAACCCTTTCTGCCACTGTTAACAATTTTAATACAGCCTTTGGAGCAGTATAAAAACTATTTTTGATGCATTTTATTGTAATGAAACATATTTTCCATCCGTTTCCTCCAATTTACGGAGGTACCGCTGCAGTAAATTTAGTTTCACACTTGCTGTTAAACCATTAAGAAAACAATAGCCAACAGGAATTTTCCAACTCTTATTAATCCCAGTGACCTTTTACACTAGTGCCTCTTTTGCTATTTGGCTATCATCACTTCCCCCACATGCTTGCCCCAAGTCAACATAACCTCAGACCTAATTACCATCCCATATTAAGTCTTTTTTAAGACCCACCTCATCGAACATAAGTGCAGCTAAAATAGGTCCTGAACTATGTTGAACCTCATCTGCAAATTTTTTTAAGCTTTCTTCTGTAAATCCAGGGCTACCGTTTACTGTAGTTGCCCACCTGCAGAGTGTTCGAGGATGGGGTAATTTAACAGACTTCCTCAAATAATTACAAGCTTTGAAGGAGTGAAAATTGAGTGTAAGGGCAAACTGTCTAATTTCGTTAGGAGATTCAGGAATTGAACATTTGTTTTGCACTGCAAAAAGTGCTTCAAAATATCACTATTTTTGTCACATCCTATCACTTCAGGAGCAGAGTCTTGAAGTCTCTTATTTAGGCCTACAACTACTGTTTTATTTGTCACAATTTATTTCTTCTTTCTTGAAACACTTTGCCTTGCATGTTTCGCTTGCTTCCTCAGCTTCTCGGTCCTTTTCTGTAGTGCCTAATAACTCTGTTTCAATTTTTTGGAGCTAGGCAAACAATAAGAATGATCTGTATGATCATTCTGATTCACTCTTTCACCTACAAAAATGAAGTATTATCATTAAGCTTTGTTTTTCTTTAAACATACATTGATTAATAGTAAAATTCACACATAACCCATATAACAAATAAATAACAGGAAAATTATTTTACCTGGTTCATTTGATAAGGAAACTGATTCTTCACTGACAGGCTGTTTCCTTGGTTGTCTCTATACTATAGTTGTTTTCTGCAGATGGTCAGGAAACGTAGATATTGACGATACTGCGTTTGCCAGAAGTCGCCTTTTCTCGTTTGTACTATACATGTATCTATCTTCAAAGTGAAACGAGCATATGTAGTTATATTGAGTTGGCTGCCACTTATCTCGCCTCATATTGGCTACCCACCGACTTAATAGCTCTTTCTTTTTCAGAGGAAATCTAAAAATAAAGAGACGTATATACAGTAGCTTATTTACATTTTGTATACAGCTTAAACTCGAAAATGATGCACAAGACGCTAAGTAAAACACGCATTTAGATACTCACCTGAAATATGATATTCCAGTAGTTTTATCACTTCTATTAAAGCAATTGTACGCTGCACATACAATGGGCATGATTCGCGATCGGTCAATAAGATTGTTAAAACAAATTACAACCGGAATTTCTGACACCAGTACTATGCACCAAATGTAAATATACTGACAAGTAGACGTTTCAAAAAATGGCGGCCGGTGTTGCTTTTTGCTGCCGCTGGGAGCTCTGTTACGTCACAGATAGCCACTCTATGTAGTTTATATACCTCCTCAATATCCCCACCACCGCCTGAAGCTGGATGTTGACAAGGGAAGGTGCAACCGTTCAATTATCGGTCGTACTGTGGCGCCACTGAAGAGCTGTCGTCAAGACAGCAGAGCAACGTGGGCCGTGTTATAACCCAACCACCGATGCAAATAACGGGAGGTGTGTAATTCAATCATCGTTCGCGGTGCGGCGCTACGGAAGCTAAGTTGGTGCAGCGCCTCATCTCCGTTAACGGTGGAACTAAGCATCGGAGATCATAGCACTTCAGCGTAGTCTCGCACTGAGGCGTGGAGATCGAGACAACGAAGCGTCGCGCGCAGCATTGCTTCGCGTCATCTTGGCCGTGAGGAATAACAGCAGCGCTGACAGCACTACGGCAACACGCGCCAGACACACAATATAGCAGGCGTAAGTGTCGCGATGAGTGGGTAATGGAACTAACAGCAGTAGCGTACGCAGTAATAAGGATATGATTGAATTCGACTGAATTGTTGCATGTAAATCTTTTATTTCCCACAATAAAAAATTATTTATAGCTGTGGTGACTCCCAAATAGATATGGATTGATTAGAATATAATTTCTTAATATATTAACGTTTCAAGGACTGTTTACGCTGCTACTGTACATTTACTGTTTGTTAAGGAATATGGTGTTGAGTTTCGGCATTGGCAACATAGGTGCTATTGGGTTATTGTTATATGTTTGAATAGGATCTGTCAGATAAATTAAAGTTACGAAAGCTACCAATTTATCTTATAGAAGTAGCAAGGGAAACAGATGTCATTATGGACAGTATGTCAAGGATGTTTAGTGAGGAACATCTGAAAGATAATGTAAAGGGGATAAAGCCAAAAGTAGATGCTAATGACATGTCAAATGATTCTGATACCATGATGTCATTTAAATCTGAACCAGAGGAAGTAGATGCAGAGAAGGTAAAGAAGGAAATGGTAAATGATGGGGTGTTAAATGATTGTGGTTTACCAGCATCACTGTATAGTGAAAATGAGATATCAAAGAAAGAGGCATCCCTTGATTGTAGTTTTGCTAATTGCTACCATGGTAGATAATGTAGGGAATTCTAGTGCAGATATGTTTCCAGATTCTAATGCAGCCAAACAAGGACAACAAGTTCAAAATTTAAACTTGTGTGGCCTATTGCGAGAGCTTTCGGTGTCTAGTAAGGAAATTGAGGCATCTAATAAAGAAACTAATGAGCAGATTAAGCAACTTAATGCACCCAATGAGCAGATTAAGAAAGAGATGGAACAGAGCAATAAAACTCAAAGGTTACTGGCAGACGAGATCAAAAGCGCTCAAGAAAATTTCAGTGCAGAGTTGAAAGGGTTTCATGAAAAACTCCAGAAGCAAGATGAAAAGCTGAATCAAGTGACAGATAAACTTAGAGATGAAATACATGAGATAGAGGTGGATGGATGCATAATCGGTAAGTGCCAATATACAAAAGGTAGAAATAGAGAAATGGTATAAGAAGATTACTAATCAGATGACTGATGTTAAGAAAGAGGCAAACAAGCAGATGAACTATGTGAAAAAGCTGGATGAAAACGTTTCACAGTTGAACTTGGAACAAAAGCAATGTGTGAAGCGAGAAAATACAGTATGTGCTGACATAGAAACCATGAAACAAGAGGTAGGGGAACAGGTGGAAGGCAAAGTTAGGGCGCTATTACGTGATATTGTTGAAACTAACAACAGTTTTGTAGGAGTGCAAAAAATTCGGTCCTAATGGGAATTGGCATCCACATGGCTTCTTGGATCAGCTTCAGGATGTATCACCAGTATTCTGAGATGACTGAAGAAAAATTAGATTTGTAGTGTCATATATGGAAGCAGAAACAGGCACATGGGGATTAAGAGTTGAATGAGAAAGTGAGAGATATGAAAGATTTAGGAAAGCGTTCCTAAATGAATATTGGACAGCAAAGAAGCAGAATGAGTTTTGGAATGAACTCTATCAGTATAGAAGGTATAGTTATGAATGTGACAGAGGTTTAAAGAAGTTTTTCAAAAACTATATGATAAAAACATGTACCTTGATGAACCAACAGGCAAGGAGGCATTAGTGCCGCTGTACATTAGTAAGATGCCAACAGCAACACAGGAGAAGCTACTGGCTATGTCAAGTTATGATGTAGATGCAATTAAGCTAGCATGGAACAACTAAACAACTTGGAAGAAAGAAATCATGAGTTGGAATCTGTACGAAGACAGAATAATTCTTAAAGGAGCCAACAGGGACAGACCAATTAATGACACAAGGCATGATGATCAACGATGGTACAATAATTATCGAGGATCACATGGGCGCGAATTCAGAGGAAGACATAGTGACACAGAGTTAGAGGTGGTGGTGCTGCATTCTACAGTGATACGTATCAGAGAACAGGGTTCAGTGAACAGACTGAGCCGGAACACACGAACCACAAGAAGAGGATAACTAGGTGTGATTCCTGATGAGATCCGGTTAGGAATCCCAGAAACAGGACCACAGCTTCAGACAACAGTTCAGAACAATAAACTGGAGAGTGATAGAGTAAGGAGAACTGGAGTTAAATGTGAAGAGGATGTAATGGAGCAGGTAGTTAAACATCAATGAAGAATGGCAGATCATACAACAGCTAGAGAAGTAAATGCAGGACAGCTCATATAAATTATGTACATGTCACTAGTATTCAAAATGGACAAGCAGAGGAGACTAAATGCCAAGGAAAAGATCTGCAACAGTTAAAGGGAGATGATGTTCTAGGTAGTGATGAGTTAACAGGTAGAGAATCATGCATGGCGGAGTTTGTTAAAATATATTATGGTCAGGAACATAGGGAGCAAGAGTATGACGCTAGAAACACGAGAAGAGATAGAGGAATATGTGCACAAGAGAACAAGCATGAGGATTTTGATGAAATTGTTAGTTATGAGGAAGATAGCACTACAAAAGATTGTGTGCTGCCAATGAAAATTGTTCTGGTACCATGAAAGACTGTCAACCCAGTCACATTAGCGGATATGTGTCAGAGGAAGGGAGATTTGGTGGTGTGAAGATGGTGACTGTGTATGTCTCTTAGTAGATCATAAGGATTATAGTGTGTATGACATCACAGGTGATGAGATCACTGACTATACCACTAGGAGTGAATGTGTGAAAATGCATTCTGATATGGGTTCTCCAATGACAATGTTGCCGTTAATTCAAGAAGATGATGAGTCATCAGTGTAAAAAGAGACATACAGAAAGGTGTGCAAATGTGCAGCTTTGGGATGAGTGTGTAAGGAGAATTAGGAGTACAAGAAAAGGGAAGCCACTTGAAAGAGCTTTGCACAAGCAATGTGTAGGAGTGCCTGAAGAGGATTTCTTGGCTGATAGAAGTAGAGAGTCAAGAGTGCTGACCATACGAAAATTGGAACAAAGGGATGAAGTCTTAAATGACGTGTAAAAAAAGATGCTGATGTTCTAGAGGAATATGTGCAACCATTTGTAGAGGGAGAAATTTTCAGTGTAAAATATGACATCCTTCTAGATTCAGGAAGTCCAGTTAATGTAGTGTCACAAAAGTTGTATATAGCATGGTTGGTACAAGGTAGAGAAATACCGAATTTTCCTGTAAATGGTGTGTCCATTGTGGGTGATGTTGGTACATAAGGAGCAAATCCTGATTACAGTAAAGTTTAATGGGAAGACTTGTGACGTTTCAGTACTGGTTGTGCCTGGACTGGCATTGCCTTTGATATTTGGTGTACAGTGGTTAGTAAACCAGCAAGCGTACTTAGAGTTTAGAAATGGGAATATGAGGATAGTTAATAAAAGAGAAGAGGAGTTTATTGCATTCAAGGATGCCATGAAGGCATGTGAGGAAATAGGATTGGCTAAGATTCCAATTAGCATGGCGTTAGAAGCTGTACCACAACATGTATACAAAGGTGACATGCAGGCTTGAATAAAAGGCAGTGGAGATGGGAACATCAAATTAGGATGGAATACTGAGAGAGCGCTTTAAAAGAAGTTAGCCTTGCTACAACAGGATGGGAATAAGGAAATCAAAGCTCTTGCAGATGTTTTGAGGAGGCACAGTCAGGTTTTCGCAGACGAACCTGAAGGAATCATGGCTGCAAAATGCAAGCTAGAGGTGAAGGAACATGTACCCTTCTTTGCAAGGCCATGTGCTATTCCACAAGACAAATCTGAAGCTGTCAATGAGGAGATTAGCAAGATGTTGAAAATGGAAATTATTGAACGTTCATCAATCCAGTATAATAATCCCTTATTTGTCATAGAGAAGAAAAATGGGAATGTCAGAATTGTGCTGGATGCTAGGGCAGTGAATAAAATCATCCGCCAGAGAGAGACAGAACTTAGTCTGGAGAAGTTGCTTCAAAAGCTTCATGGGTGAAAATTATTCAGCAGCATCGATCTGAAGTCTCGATATCGGCAGATTCCATTGTATAAGGTCTGAAGACAATATACAGAGTTCCTATATGAAGGAAAAAGCTACCAATACTGTGCTCTACATTCTGGACTCAACATTTCTACATCAGCCTTCATTCGATCATTAGACAGGGTGTTATGAAAGCAGCTTCTGAAGAAAGTTACATGTTATGTAGATGACGTTCTCATCGCTACAACGACGTGGGAAGAACATGTACAGACTTTGGATGGTGTCTTGACTGCATTTGAGAGTGCTGGTGTAACTGTGAACATAAATAAATCAGAATTTTGAAAAGACGTGATTCATTTCTTGGGACACATAATAACAAGGAATTGAACCAGATGAGGCAAAGTTTCAGGCTATAAATGACTTTTCTGTGCCTCACTGCAAGAAACAAGAGAATTAGCTGGATTCTATAGAAAATTTGTGAGTGACCAGTCATTAAACAGCCCTCACTTACTTAATCTTCTGAGAGCTAAAACACTATGGCAAAGAACCAAAGACTGTCAGAGGGATTTTGAGAATATCAGAGGCATCTGTGTAATCCACAGATTTTGTCCCACCCAGACTTAGAAAAGGACTTTTACATGGCTTGTGATGCATCAGACTATGGATCTGGCGTGTATCTATATTGAACTGATAACAAGATTGAAGGAGGAATAAGGACAATAGCTTTCGCGAGTCGTCCACTGACGAAGTGGGAGCGCCAGTATAAAATTATGGATCGTGAAGCATTAGCAATTCTTTGGGGATTCAGTAAATTTCGGTATTACCTGGCAGGTAGAGTGACAACAGACCATAAGGAACTTTCCTTCCTGACTGAAGGTAAATTATATCATTGGAGATTAACTAGATGGGCTATTGCACTTCAGGAATATCTACATCTACATCTACATCCATACTCCACAAGCCACCTGACGGTGTGTGGCGGAGGGTACCCTGAGTACCTCTATCGGTTCTCCCTTCTATTCCAGTCTCGTATTGTTCATGAAAAGAAGGATTGTCGGTATGCTTCTGTGTGGGCTCTATTCTCACTGATTTTATCCTCATGGTCTCTTCGCGAGATATACGTAGGAGGGAGCAATATACTCCTTGACTCCTCGGTGAAACTCTGTTCTCGAAACTTCAACAAAAGCCCGTACCGAGCTACTAAGCGTCTCTCCTGCAAAGTCTTCCACTGGAGTTTATCATCTCTGTAACCCTTTCGCGATTACTAAATGATCCTGTAACAAAGCGAGCTGCTCTCCATTGGAACTTCTCTATCTCTTCTATCAACTCTATCTGGTACGGATCCTACACTACTGAGCAATATTCAAGCAGTGGGCGAACAAGTGTACTGTAACCTACTTCCTTTGTTTTCGGATTCCATTTCCTTAGGATTCTTACAATGAATCTCAGTCTGGCATCTGCTTTACCGACGATCAACTTTATATGATCATTCCATTTTAAATCACTCCTAATGCATACTCCCAGATAATTTATGGAATTAACTGCTTCCAGTTGCTGACCTGCTATATTGTAACTAAATGATATACGCAGCACATTACACTTGTCTACATTGAGATTCAATTGCCATTCCCTGCACCATGCGTCAATTCGCTGCAGATCCTCCTGCATTTCAGTACAATTTTTCATTGTTGCAACCTCTCGATACACCACAGTACCATCTGCAAAAAGCCTCAGTGAACTTTCGATGTCATCCACCAGGTCATTTATTTATATTGTAAATAGCAACGGTCCTATGACACTCCCCTGCGGCACACCTGAAATCACTCCTATTTCGGAAGACTTCTCTCCATTGAGAATGACATGCTGCGTTCTGTTATCTAGGAACTCCTCAATCCAATCACACATTTGGTCTGATAGTCCGTATGCTCTTACTTTGTTCATTAAACGACTCTGGGAAGACAAGAAACACGGCCTCTACCTGTGAACCCTTGTCTATGGCCCTCTTAGTCTCGTGGACGAATAGCGCGAGCTGGGTTTCACACGACCGTCTCTTTCGAAACCCATGCTGATTCCTACAGAGTAGATTTCCAGTCTCCAGTCTCTAGAGCAGGGGATCAAAACATTGTACCAGATGCCTTGTCCAAAATGCCACCTGGTACGGTAGACATTAACGTAAATGGAGCACAGAAAACTACATCGTGTGTTAGTCTTATGAAAGGTGTTCCACATGAGACTTATGCGAAGAATTGTATTAAGAATATACGGAGTGAGCAGAACATGGATCCAGCTAGTTAAGACTAGGTATGGTTGTGCAGCTCAAGAGAAACTTCGGAAATACTACCTGATTCTTAATAATGTCCTATATAGACGTACTAATGAAACAAAATAAGAATGGAGAGTCTGTATTCCAGAACACGCAATAGAGCGGTTGATTTGATACATCCACAATAGCAATGCGCACTTTCTTGCTGACGCATCGAGAAATTAAGAATAGTGTGCCTGTTCTTTGGTATGACCGAAAAGGTAGGGAGGTTATGACGAACTTGTGATGCCTTCCAAAGGGCAAAGACTACAACAGTTAGACATCAAGGACCTATGCATCATATCATTCCAGATGGAATTGGGGATGTAGTTGCAATTGATCTCCTCAGCCCTTTGCCAAAGTCGCAAAGAAATTTTACTCAGATTATGGTGGTATTGGATGTAGGATCAAAATATGTTAAATTTTACCCACTGAAAAGAGCTGTTAGCAAGATGATGCTGAAGAAGTTGGTTGACGACTATTTTATAAATGTTTGTAGACCAAAGAGGATACTTACAGACAATGGTCCACAATTTATCTCCAAAGAGTGGAAGGAGCTGCTACATCAAAATAACACTGCACAAGTCTTAATTTCAAAATATAGACCAGTCTTGAATCCAGCAGGATGGGTTATGAAGGAGATTAATCGTATGTACAGAACCCCCTGTCAACACAAGCATATCCGCTGGAAGGACTATTTGAAAGACTTTGAGGATCTCCACAGGTTTTGCAACTTGTGAGCTGTTGTTAAACCAAGAACCAGAGTCGGTATTTACTGAACTCATTAAGGATGTCACCAAGACCACCATGACCTTGGATGATAAAATACAATTAGCAATGCAGGCTCTAGAAGCTAAGGCAAGTCAAAGAAAACAGCGTCATGACAGAATTGTTCATCCAGTCTCATACAAAGTGGGTGATATTATTGTTGATTAAGACACATACAAAATCGAGTAAGATAACAGGTGAAATAAAAAAATTCAACTTAGAATATAAGGGACAATATAAAATAATTGGCATTGAAGGACCAAATACAGTGGAGCTGTAAGTATTAAGTTCTGGCAACTATGAAGTAATACATCATGTGGAAAATATCAAGCCCTACTATAGGAGTGACTAATGCAAACAAAATTTTATCTCACTGCATCACTAAAGACTGTGATGGAATCAGAAAATGTAGTGTAAGGTGCTAGAGTTATATGTGCTCTAAGGTCTTACCTTAGGTTGTAATGTGATATCGTTTATTATTCTAATTGTTCTCTTACTCATTATATACCACATATTGACACACTACATTGATTTAAGGATAAATTTTTGGTGATTGGGTCTCATAAAATTACGTCAAAAGTATTTTTGTCACATTCATCTAAGGGTGGCCACACCTAACTCCCTTTTAACTTTGCCTTAATATATAATTAGGTTGAAATGTCGTGGGGTGCTCACTGTTTGTTTCATGGCCTAAGAGAGCTTAATGTTGCTGTACAAGATGAGGTTAGCAGATAATTTCTACAGCAATGGACGTCACACATGATGCTGCTGATAGCTGCCCAACCCATCCCTTACAATTGCCATCCTGGAGCAGAGACCTCTCCCTTTCCAGGCAGTGTTAAGTGAGTTACAGTTAATATTCCTCATTAAATATGCACTCATGATTACAGTGTGCTGCATGTGACAATACTTCATAAATATTAGGCCCATATGTTGCTTTCTTTCTCTGAATTTGTGATCATATAAACTGCATATGATAGTGTTGTGATGTGTTAGATCTACGCATATTGGTATTTAAACTGTGTAGTGTAGCGAATTCAGTATCCTGTTTTTCTGGTATGTTTATACTACCTTGGGCAGTTAGTTGGATACTTTTTTTTCTTTCATCATTTTCTTTTATCTGTGTTCAGACTGCATTAGGTAATATGTGCATTTCATTTTGTCTACACCAATTTGCTTTATATGTGCTATATTACTTCTTGTTTGTAATTATTTTTTCGTACATTTTTCTCATGTTTTCTTGTTTGATTATTTGTTTGTACTCTAGCTGCACTGTAGGTTAAGGTATAACAATATATATTTCTTCACATTATCTTTCTTCTGATGGACTACCACCCCCCCCCCCTCATTAGTGCTTATTTTCGTAAATTCCTTCAGAATTTAGAAACAATTTTCGTGCGGGAATGTAAGCATGAATCGAGTAGCCCCGATATCGATTACGATGAAATCGGTATGGTTGCGTCTTTGTGTTTTTCGCGCCAGAACGAGCGAGGAGTCATGTGGAGGTGTCTGTGTGCTTGGTGTGAAGATGTTAAGCAGTCAGGCTAAGAGAACAAGTAAATTTTGTGACTATAAAGGTTCGCGAAGTCAAAAACCAAGAGAACAATCGCGAGAACGTGATTAGATTCCCGCGAGCATCACATCCGCACCGGTAAATGAAACTTGGATTACCTACATTGCCACGAACGCCCCATCTGTATTGCAGTGTGAGGTGATGTAGAGTCCCTGTGTGTAATAGTGTATCAACATATTTGTTACTTTGTGAAGCGTGTAACAGTGCAGCCCTGTGTTGAAAAAATACATCAGTGGATTATACTAGGCTAAAACTTAAATTTCCGTAATTGGCGCTCATTTATTCCCCTTGTTAGTTACCATTTATTACAGCAATATTCAAGCTGCTGCTCCTAGACTGCAAGGGAAGAAGCGAATGACGACTGGATTTACGGGGTGAGTGGGTACAATTAGCAAACACAGACAGAACTATAACCAACCCCCCCCCGCCCCCCCATTCACTTACAAGGATAATGGATCACGTCTGGGAAAAAAAGCATTTGGAAAGTGAGTTGGGCAGCTGTCTGTCAGGTTATGGAAGCTGCGCAACTCTCCAGAAGTCAGATGTCAGACCACATGAGTATCGGTGGGCGTTTGTATCATCAACACCATAGAGATCACAGACATGTCAGCGGGGCGGATGCGGTGCAAACGGAACTAATTGACCTGTTTGACCTGTTTGCTCTTTATGGTGGTATGTCAGGCGTATTGGACGCTGGTGTCGAGAACGTCTGCGTGCACCGCCTTCCATACACGATGCCATATGATCTGAGCAAGCTTGTGTTCGATGGATTGGGGCGCCGATGCACTTGTAGTGCGTCGTGTGCAGTCTTTGTCTGGAGTATTTGTGGAAGAAGGAGTGGAGGATGTAAATTAATTGCAGAAATAAAAGCAGAAAGTGGTAAAAGGCGGGTGGAACGTCTGATAACATGACTGGGGGCGGACATGGAGACCAGCACGTATTCATATAAAAGCAATCTGGTGAGGCTCATCGCGCAACTGCGGCGGACTTCCAGTTGGGAGCTAACAAAAAGTGCCGTAACTCTTCCGGCACATAGAACAAACCAACCGACCATGCAATCGTGGGAAGACAAGGGTGGCATATTGAACTTTGAATTACTTCCCAGTACATCAACATATGGCCGTTAAGGGTAATTGGGACAAGGAACACATGTGCCACAAGAGAGATGCGAGAGGCATGGGAGACATTCACATATCACGCAAGCTGTACAATGTCGAGGGATCTAAGGTGGTGATCAACGAGGCCAGCACCGTAAATGTAAGTGTCGTGTGACTAGAGCCTCCCCTCATGTAGACCATTCGCTTGGTGCAAGTTTTTTGATTTGACGCCACATCGGCGACTTGCGCGTTGATGGGGATGAAATGATGATGATTAGGACAACACAACACCCAGTCCCTGAGTGGAGAAAATCTCTGTCCCAGCCAGGAATCGAATTTGGGTCCTTAGGATTTAGTCTGTAGCGCCTCCACTCAGCTACCAGGGGCAGACAAGGCCAGCACTGATCAGTTGGAGCAGATGTCTGCTGATTCTTGCAGCTGATCGATGGAGATCATTCGTAGAATCAATTCCCAGACAGTGGACAGTGGTGGCCACACTTATAGGAGCTACAGATCTCTGAGGTAGGATCTCACCAATGAGCAGAACCGGCAATTTGGAAACGTTACGAGAACTGCCCAATGTCTCCTCGTGTGTCTACCCAAGTCAGAGTCACACGGATATCATCTTCGCTGAGTAGGTAGAGGACGAGATCGTCAGCATAGGCCACACAACAGAAGTGAGGTCCGTGCAATCAAAGGCCCACCACCCCTAGGGTAGGGATTCTAGCGCCAAAGCATACAGTGACGTGGAAAGTGAACAACTCTGTCGCTAGTGGCTCAGTGAGGCGTCCGTTATAGATCATTCTTGAAGCCGTGGTGCTCAGGAAGCACATTACCGCTGTTACTGTGTGAGATGGAGGGCCATCTTCAAAACGTTCTGAACGACGTGGTCTTCTTCCTGACTAAAGCCAAGTGATGTCAATGCACCGTTCAGATGTTGTGACCTGCCAAGTGCCATCCTGTCCCTGTAACGGCAAAGGGCATATATATTGTTGTCACCACCCAGTCAGTAGGTACCTACGTGTAGTAGTAGTTGTTGTTGTTGTTGTGGTGGTCTTCAATCCTGAGACTGCTTTGATGCAGCTCTCCATGCCACTCTATCCTGTGCAAGCTTCTTCATCTCCCAGTACCTACTGCAACCTACATCCTTCTGAATCTGATTAGTGTCTTCATCTCTTGGTCTTCCTCTACGATTTTTACCCTCCACGCTGCCCTCCAATACCAAATTAGTGATCCCTTGATGCCTCAGAACATGTTCTACCAACCGATCCCTTCCTCTAGTCAAGTTGTGCCACAAACTTCTCTTCTCCCCAATCCTATCCAGTATTTCCTCATTAGTTATGTGATCTACCCATCTAATCTTCAGCATTCTTCTGTAGCACCACATTTCGAAAGCTTCTATTCTCTTCTTGTCCAAACTAGTTATTGTCCATGTTTCACTTCCATACATGGCTACACTCCATACAAATACTTTCAGAAATGGCTTCCTGACACTTAATTTTATACCCGATGTTAATAATTTTCTCTTCTTCAGAAATGCTTTCCTTGCCATTGCCAGTCTACATTTTATATCCTCCCTACTTCGACGATCATCAGTTATTTTGCTCCCCAAATAGCATAATTCCTTTACTACTTTAAGTGTCTCATTTCCCAATCTAATTCCCTCCGCATAACCCGACTTTATTCGACTACATTCCATTATCATCGTTTTGCTTTTGTTGATGTTCATCTTATATTCTCCTTTCAAGACACTGTCCAGTCCGTTCTGCTGCTCTTCCAAGTCCTTTGCTGTCTCTGACAGAATTACATTGTCATCGACAAACTTCAAAGTTTATATTTCTTCTCCATGGATTTTAATAGCTACTCCGAATTTTTCTTCTGATTCCTTCACTGCTTGCTCAATCTAGAGATTGAATAACATCGGGCTAGGCTACAACCCTGTCTCACTCCCTTCCCAACGACTGCTTGCCTTTCATACCCCTCGACTCCTAAAACTGCCATCTGGTTTCTGTACAAATTGTATATAGCCTTCCGCTCCCTGTATTTTACCCCTGCCACCTTCAGAATTTGAAAGAGGGTATTCCAGTCAACATTGTCAAAAGCTTTCTCTAAGTCTACAAATGCTATAAACGTAGGTTTGCCTTTCCTTAATCTAGCTTCTAAGATAAGTCGTAGGGTCAGTATTGCCTCACGTGTTCCGATATTTCTACGAATCCAAACTGATCTTCCCTGAGGTCGGCTTCTACTAGGTTTTCCATATGTCTGTAAAGAATTCGTGTTAGTATTTTGCAGCCGTGACTTATTAAACTGATAGTTCGGTAATTTTCACATCTGTCAACACCTGCCTTATTTGAGATTGGAATTATTATATTCTTCTGCTTTATTTGAGATCGGAATTATTATATTCATCTTGCTCACCAAATGGTAGAGTTTTGTCAGGACTGGCTCTCCCAAGGACGTCAATAGTTCTAATGGAGCGTTGTCTACTCCCAGGGCCTTGTTTCGACTCAGGTCTTTCACTCCTCTGTCAAACTCTGCACGCAGTATCGTATCTCCCATTTCATCTTCATCTACATCCTCTTCCATTTCCATAATATTGCCTTTAAGTACATCGCCCTTGTATAGGCCCTCTATTTATGCCTTCCACCTTCCTGCTTTCCCTTCTTTGCCTAGAACTGGGTTTCCATCTGAGCTCTTGATATTCATACAAGTGGTTCTCTTTTCTCCAAAGATCTCTCTAATTTTCCTGTAGGCAGTATCTATCTTACCCCTATTGAGATAAGCCTCATCCTTACATTTGTTCTCTAGCCATCCCTGCTTAGCCGTTTTGCACTTCCTGTCGATCTCATTTTTGAAACGTTTGTATTCCTTTTTGCCTGCTTCATTTACTGCATTTTTATATTTTCTCGTTTCATCAGTTAAATTCAATATTTCTTCTGCTACCCAAGGATTTCTACTAGCCCTCGTCTGTTTACCTACTTGATCTTCTGCTGCCTTCACTACTTCATCCCTGAAAGCTACCCTTTCTTCTTCTATTGTATTTCCTTCCCCCATTCTTGTCAATTGTTCCCTTATGCTCTCCCTGAAACTCTGTACAACCTCTGGTTTAGTCAATTTATCCAGGTTCCATCTCCTTAAATTACCACCTTTTTTTAGATTCTTCAGTTTTAATCTACAGTCCATAAACAACATATTGTGGTCAGTCCACATCTGCCCCTGGAAATGTCTTACAACTTAAAACCTGGTTCCTAAATCTCTGTCTTACCATTATGTAATCCATCTGAAACCTGTCAGTATCTCCAGGCTTCTCCCATGTATGCAACCTTCTTTCATGATTCTTGAACCAAGTGTTAGCTGCAATTAAGTTATGCTCTGTGCAAAATTCTACTAGGCGGCTTCCTCTTTCATTTCTTAGCCCCAATCCATATTCACCTACTATGTTTCCTTCTCTCCCTTTTCCTACACTCGAATTCCAGTCACCCATTACTATTAAATTTTCGTCTCCCTTCACTATCTGAATAATTTTTTTTATTTCATCGTACATTTCTTCAATTTCTTCCTCATCTGCAGAGCTAGTTGGCATATAAACTTGTACTACTGTAGTAGGTGTGGGCTTCGTATCTATCTTGGCCACAATAATGCGTTCACTATGCTGTTTGTAGTAGCTTACCCGCATTCCTATTTTCCTATTCATTATTAAACCTACTCCTGCATTACCCCTATTTGATTTTGTGTTTATAACCCTGTAGTCACCTGACCAGAAGTGTTGTTCCTCCTGCCACCGAACTTCACTAATTCCCACTATATCTAACTTTAACCTATCCATTTCCCTTTTTAAATTTTCTAACCTACCTGCCCGATTAAGGGATCTGACATTCCACGCTCCGATCCGTAGAACGCCAGTTTTCTTTCTCCTGATAACGACATCCTCCTGAGTAGTCCCCGCCCGGAGATCCGAATGGGGGACTATTTTACCTCCGGAATATTTTACCCAAGAGGATGCCATCATCATTTAATCATACAGTAAAGCTGCATGTCCTCGGGAAAAATTACGGCTGTAGTTTCCCCTTGCTTTCAGCCGTTCGCAGTACCAGCACAGCAAGGCCGATTTGGTTAATGCTGCAAGGCCAGATCAGTCAATCATCCAGACTGTTGCCCCTGCAACTACTGAAAAGCCTGCTGCCCCTCTTCAGGAACCACACGTTTGTCTGGCCTTTCAACAGATACCACACCATTGTGGTTGCACCTACGGTATGGTTATCTGTATTGCTGAGACACGCAAGCCTCTCCACCAACGACAAGGTCCATGGTTCATGGGAGGGGGTGGGGGGAACAACACATAGTTAATACACTTAAAAATTCGAGGAGAATCCGTCTGATTCTGGGGAGTTATTGGAAGCTCCCACCTTGATAGCTTCTGAGACTTTATTTGTGATCGCATCTTGCTGAAGTTCTTGAGTCAGGCCTTCCAGAACTGTGTTGATGGTTAGTGCCACTACCTCTTCAGTTAGGGTCAGATGATGTGTGATGGCAACATACAGCCTGGTGAAATGGAAATGAAATACATGACCAATGGTACATTGCGTTGTATAACGTCATCCTTCCACATCAGTGTGGTTGTCTATGAGAGCTCGACAAGGACGTTGGCGTTCTGTGAGGAGGTGGTACATCGATGGAGTTTGTGAGGCTTACAGTAATGGGTGTGGTTCCTTCCAAGCCTCGTTGTATGAGTGAAGTGATTCACACTTTAACACGATGCTCTATCGCCTGACAGACAGGAGAGAATGCTGTCGAAGGGCAGTCATGTAGGATTGCGTAATAAAAGTCCATGGTGCTCGCATTCTAAACATTGACGTCTTTGCCATAACCCGTCAATGCCATGTGTAGAGCCAGTTTTGTGCAGGATAGCCACCAGGATAGGATGGATGTGTAGGCGGAGCGACGTCGGGTGCCCACACATCCTCAGCAACCGACTGGCAGCCAGGGTCAGTCAGGTGGGCAACGTTTAGTTTCCATAGGCCAAAACTGTGTCACACCAGTTGGTGGTCAAGGACAATTTCGTAGATGTAGTCCTCATGGTTGGAGAAAGCCAGAGACCAAACTTCACTGTGTCGAGTGTCACCAGCAAGGGAACATGTGAGGTATATATGGTACAGGTGACTGGACGAGTCTGCCATACAGCACGTGAAAGCTGCACAGGTACTATGAACCTTCATCCACGTGTCGATAACGACAGAGAGAGCCACACACTGGGAAAATCGTGGGAGTTAATCAACAGGCCCCTGTGTGGAGCTAAAGTCCCCACCGAGGACCCTCAAAAGGAGGAGTTACCTAGTCCACAAAGAAAATGTGTCGTTCACGATGTCGACTGGAGCTGAGCCGTCATATAAATTTAGGATGCACACACCGAACAGCATGAGGGCCATACCCGTGGCATTAAGAAGGTACACTGCATCTTCAGCAGGGAGCCCTGCATGAAGGAGGATGGCCACTCCACTGCTGTTGTCAGAGGCATGGGAGATGTGAGCCAAGTATCTGGTGAGAGCATAGAAATCAGTGATGATCACCTCTTGGAGGAAGGCAATGTCGACATCAGTAGCTAAATGATGTATGGGTGTCTCTGAACATTGCCAGTTTATGTGGAGCCCAAATCTTGGCCAGATATATCGTGTCCCCCCCCCCCTCCCCCGTTGGCACAGACAGTCCCATGTAGATGTCCAGCTGTCGTGAAACATCTGGCACCGTCATGGTGGCCACAATCATAGGGTCGAAGCAGGTTCAAGCGCCACCACAGGGCACATCCTAACAGGTGGGGCAGTGTCACAATCTGCTCCATTATCGACATCGTCAGCCCAGAAGATCGAAACTGGTGGCAGGCGACTGTCGCGCCCATCAAGAGCTAGCGATGGTAGCGCTGCTGCTGTGGGATCAAGAGAACTTCCTTCCATGGGATTGTCATTGTTGAGCGGGACGCTATGCAGAGAGGACATTGGGAATAGCCACTCCCCTCATAAGTTGCTCACAGGGAGGTCACTGTCTGGTAACTAGTCCATTACCTATGATGTGATATGAAGAAAGGTGTTGATGGAGGGCGTTCGACTTCGCCTCTTCCGTTTTCAGGGCGATCACTGCTTTCGGAGGTGCTGTTCCGTATCAGAATGTGGCTGTTCGTCAACCAAAGCCATGCCCATCCGAAGGACAGGAGATAGACATCACACTCGGTTCGATGTCCATCAAAGTGAGTGGGCCGTTCATCGAGCTCTGGAGAGTTGTTAATCTCGTCGCCGACATAGCAGATTGTGCCAGTGAGGTCTCATGAGTACCACGATTCCCGAGGGGGAGTGCAGCTGGGTGGACAGGCGCTTCTTGAAGTGACGCACCAACGGATGCACATGGCCAAGCCGCAACTGTCTGGTAAAGAACTGATCATCGCCTTGGGAGCTGCGCCACTGGTTGGGATCTGTAGCAAATAGCGACGGAGACAATCGGACCTAACATGGCTCTCTTGCCTATATCCTGCAGATGTCCACGTCTGGCCATCATACGTGACGATGGCTCGCACACCACCTGTCAGCGGACAGGTTGGTACATGTTTGAAAAGTTAGATCTTGATCTGTTGGACACCATATAACACATGGTACGTCGTGAACGCCTGCCATTTTTCCATGATGTGGCCTACAACGTTGCAGGATCGGAATTCTTCGACAACCACATCTTGTGGCCTTCAAACGGCCCTCAAACACCCGTATTGTTCGAAGACCAAAACCAGCATCATCTACCGCCAAGGCTCAAATATACCCATCAGAATGTTTAAACTTTAGTCCCTGTGCGTGTTGACGAACTACGTCTGCCCATGATTCCTCAGTCGTCATTTTAATGTAGGCAATACTGAGAGAGAAGTGAATACCTATCACTTTTTGTCGGTCCAGGAGTACCTCTTCGCGAATGAATTGCTCGATTTCACAAGCGCGTGGTCATGCATGTTCGGGTTGGAATGTTTCTGTAAACGTCAGTCGGCGGTAAGAGTGCGCGTTGGTGTACAATATTGATGAACGCTGCACGACACAAATACTGCAAGAGCGCGCCAAGAAGCCGCCCCACATGCCCTCTATTAGCGGGCCTCTGAACTGTTCGGACGCGGGCTCTTGAAATCGCGCGCTCTGTGAGTGAAGCTACATTAATAATTGTATTAAACCCTTTCAAGAATGACGTGTTTTTATAAATCTCCGATACGCGTGCATGAAGTCATGTTAAAGGCCCACATCGAAGAAAGTCGACAGTCGATCATGCGGCCGACGATACAGCACGTGACGTAAAAATGACGTCACGGTTGCAGGAAGTGTTATGAAACGAGTGTTACTCGGCCGTGGAAGCCTACGAACTTGGTTTAGTTAAGTATCTGACTGCGCCGTCGGTTAATGTTTCTGGTGGCCAGCTCGGCCTCGCTGCTTAGTATCTAGTGTGCAGCGCTCTGCCTGCCCGGAAAACGTACATCCAGCACGAAACGGCGGTCCCGTCGTATGTTAGCTATAGACAACAATATTCTCCCGTACACGCTACCAACAACACGATACCATATGTAAAATACACACGATTACCTATATAACAGATGATATGTAATTACTTCAGGCGAGTCACTTGCCCGTGACGTGCCCCATGCGAGTGTCACCTCTCACTGCGACAGTCAGTTTTACTGACAGCTTCTTCAAGAAACATACTAGGAACACCTTTGGTGCCTCATGTTGGCCTGTGCTATTTGTAGTAAGAATGGTTTTTGTTTTCAGTTTGCCTTTTAAACTAAATGCAGATTCCATCTTGCACAAGGCTTTCTCGTAGGTTACTTCTTCACGTGATAGGCAGCAGTGTACCTCTCTTCGCTTTCTAACCAGAATGGTTCAAATGGCTCTAAGGTCTATGAGAAGTAACATCTGAGTCTCCTAGACTTAGAACTACTTAAACGTAACTAACCTATGGACATCACACACATCAATACCCGAGGCAGGATTCGAACCTGCCACCGTAGCAGCAGCGCAGTTCCGGACTGAAGCAACCTATAACCGCTCTCTCACAGCGGCCGGCGCTTTCTAACAGTCAGATGACTCATGTAAGTTTAATCGCCAACATCTAACATCATTACTACGCTTTTAAGCTCTTCTCCCGACTGATACTCGTCTCCAGATAAAAACATACGTGATCAGGACAAAAATTAGAACACTGCCTTGTGCCTTTTTTGATCCAATCGCTTCTATCGTGTTTTCATATTTTTATTGTTCGCTTTAGGATGCTGTACATCCATACAAATTATAAAAATGTGTGTGTGTGTGTGTGTGTGTGTGTGTGTGTGTGTGAGTGAGTGAGTGTCTTTCACATCTCCTCCTAAATTACTGGACCAATTTCAATCAAAGTTGGTATGCATATCCTTTATTGTCATACAACATTAGCTTTGAGGGTACGAATCACCTACGTATCATAGTTAATGAGATATGACGCACTAAACAATGAGATGGATACAAAACTGCTGCATTGTTCATGACTTTACATTTATTATTTATGTTTTTCTTCTTTCCTGTGCTAACCTCTTCATCTCAGAGTAGCACTTGCAACCTACGTCCTCACTTATTTGCTTGACGTATTCCAATCTCTGTCTTCCTCTACAGTTTTTTCCCTCTACAGCTCCCTCTAGTACCATGGAAGTCATTCCCTCATGTCTTAGCAGATGTCCTATCATCCTGTCCCTTCTCCTTATCAGTGTTTTCCACATATTCCTTTCCTCTCCGATTCTGCGTAGAACATCCTCATTCCTTACCTTATCAGTCCACCTAATTTTCAACATTCGTCTATAGCACCACAACTCAAATGCTTTGATTCTCTTCTGTTCTGGTTTTCCCACAGTCCATGTTTCACTACCATACAATGCTGTACTCCAGACGTACATCCTCAGAAATTTCTTCCTCAAATTAAGGCCGGTATTTGATATTAGTAGACTTCTCTTGGCCAGAAATGTCTTGTTTGCCATAGGGAGTCTGCTTTTGATGTCCTCCTTGCTCTGTCCGTCATTGGTTATTTTACTGCCTAGGTAGCAGAATTCCTTAACTTCATTGACTTCGTGACCATCAATCCTGATGTTAAGTTTCTCGCTGTTCTCATTTCTACTACTTCTCATTACCTTCGTCTTTCTCCGATTTACTCTCAAACCATACTGTGTACTCATTAGACTGTTCATTCCGTTCAGCAGATCATTTAATTCTTCTTCACTTTCACTCAGGATAGCAATGTCATCAGCGAATCGTATCATTGATATCCTTTCACCTTGTATTTTAATTCCACTCCGGAACCTTTCTTTTATTTCCATCATTGCTTCCTCGATGTACAGATTGAAGAGTAGGGGCGAAAGGCTACAGCCTTGTCTTACACCCTTCTTAACACGTGGACTTCGTTCTTGATCGTCCACTCTAATTATTCCCTCTTGGATGTTGTACATATTGTATATGACCCGTCTCTCCCTGTAGCTTACCCCTACTTTTTTCAGTATCTCGAACAGCTTGCACCATTTTATATTGTTGAACGCTTTTTCCAGGTCGACAAATCCTATGAACGTGTCTTGATTTTTTTTTAGCATTGCTTCCATTATTAGCCGTAACGTCAGAATTGCCTCTCTCGTGCCTTTACTTTTCCTAAAGCCAAACTGATCGTCACCTAGCGCATTCTCAATTTTCTTTTCCATTCTTCTGTATATTATTCTTGTAAGCAGCTTCGATGCATGAGCTGTTAAGCTGATTGTGCGATAATTCTCGCACTTGTCAGCTCTTGCCGTCTTCGGAATTGTGTGGATGATGCTTTTCCGAATGTCAAATGGTATGTCGCCAGACTCATATATTCTACACACCAACGTGAATAGTCGTTTTGTTGCCACTTCCCCTAATGATTTTAGAAATTCTGATGGAATGTTATCTATCCCTTCTGCCTTATTTGACCGTAAGTCCTCCAAAGCTCTTTTAAATTCCGATTCTAATACTGGATCCCCAATCTCTTCTAAATCGACTCCTGTTTCTTCTTCTATCACATCAGACAAATCTTCACCCTCATAGAGGCTTTCAATGTATTCTTTCCACCTATCTGCTCTCTCTGCATTTAACAGTGGAATTCCTGTTGCACTCTGTTTTGACTTTCCTGTATGCTAAGTCTGTCCTTCCGATGTTTTCACATTTTTCCTGCAGCCATTTCGTCTTAGCTTCCCTGCACTTCCTATTTATTTCATTCCTCAGCGACTTGTATTTCTGTATTCCTGATTTTCCCGGAACATGTTTGTACTTCCTCCTTTCATCAATCAACTGAAGTATTTCTTCTGTTACCCATGGTTTGTTCGTAGCTACCTTCTTTGTACCTATGTTTTCCTTCCAAACTTCTGTGATGGCCCTTTTTAGAGATGTCCATTCCTCTTCAACTGTGCTGCCTACTGCGCTATTCCTTATTGCTGTATCTATAGCGTTACAGAACTTCAAACGTATCTCGTCATTCCTTAGAACTTCCGTATCCCACTTCTTTGCGTATTGATTCTTCCAGACTAATGTCTTGAACTTCAGCCTACTCTTCATCACTACTATATTGTGATCTGAGTCTATATCTGCTCCTGGGTACGCCTTACAATCCAGTATCTGATTTCGGAATCTCTGTCTGACCATGATGTAATCTAATTGAAATCTTCCCGTATCTCCCGGCCTTTTTCCAAGTATAACTCCTCCTCTTGTGATTCTTGAACAGGGTATTCGCTATTACTAGCTGAAACTTGTTACAGAACTCAATTAGTCTTCCTCCTCTTTCATTCCTTACTGATTCTATTCACAATGAATTCTACGATCGCAGTTTCGAATCCTACCCCGCGCATGGATGTGTGTGATGTCCTTAGGTTAGTAAGGTTTAAGTAGTTCTAAGTTTTAGGGGACTGATGACCACAGATGTCCCATAGTACTCAGAGTCCTTTGAACCATTTTTATCGCAATGAATTTCGCAGACCGTATTCACATATGTCTCTAAGTGCATTTACTATATTATATAATGATAACACACGTAGTTCAGAAGACATGACGTTCAAAACACTGAGATACGTGAATAACTACCGCATTGTGCATGACGTTTAAATTTATTACTTCTACGCCACTAACTTCTTTTGGACAAAGTATCCACATACGCCGTGAATGTATGCACAAAATTATATCATTGTATGACACCCAGATCAGAAGATATGACGTCATGTACACTGACAGGCGTGAAAAAATGTCACAGAATTTGTAGAGTTTTAATACACTACTGGCCATTACAATTGCTACACCTCGAAGATGACGTGCTACAGAAAGGAAGAAGATGCTGTGATATGCAAATGATTAGCTTTTCAGAGCATTCACACAAGGTTGGCGCCGGTGGCGACACCTACAACGTGCTGACATGAGGAAAGTTTCCAACCGATTTCTCGTGCACAAACAGCAGTGGACCGGCGTTGCCTGGTGAAACGTTGATGTGATGCCTCGTGTAAGTAGGAGAAATGTGTACCATCACGTTTCCGACTTTGATAAAGGTCGGATTGTAGCCTATCGTCATTGTGGTTTATCGTAACGTGACATTGCTGCTCACGTTGGTCGAGATCCAATGACTGTTAGCTAAGTATGGAATCGGTGGGTTCACGAGGGTAATACGGAACGCAGTGCTGGATCCCAACGGCCTCGTATCACAAGCAGTCGAGATGACAGACATCTTATCCGCATGGCTGTAACGGATCGTTCAGCCACGTCTCAATCCCTGAGTCAACAGATGGGGACATTTGCAAGACAACAACCATCTGCACGAACAGTTCGACGACGTTTGCAGCAGCATGGACTATCAGCTCGGAGATCATGACTGCGGTTACCCTTGACGCTGCATCACAGATAGGAGCGCCTGCGATGGTGTACTCAACGACGAACTTGGGTGGACGAATGGCAAAACGTATTTTTTCGGATGAATCCGGGTTCTGTTTACAGCATCATGAAGGTCGCATCCGTGTTTGGCGACATCGCATGGAACGTACATTGGAAGCGTCTATTCGTCATCGCCATACTGGCGTATCATCCGGCGTGATGGTATGGGGTGCCATTGGTTTCACGTCTCGGTCACCTCTTGTTCGCATTGACGGCACTTTGAACAGTGGACGTTATATTTCAGATGTGTTACGACCCGTGGCTCTACCCTTCATTCGTTCCCTGCGAAACCCTACATTTCAGCAGGATAATGCACGACCACCTGTTGCAGGTCCTTTACGGGTCTTTCTGGATACATTGTCCAGATCTGTCACCAACTGAAAACGTCTGGTCAATGGTGACCAAGCAACTAGCTAGTCACAATATGCCAGTCACTACTCTTGATGAACTGTAGTATCGTGCGGACGCTCTGTTTGATTCAATGCCCAGGCGTATCAAGGCCGTTATTACGGCCAGAGGTGGTTGTTCTGGGTACTGATTTCTCAGGATCTATGCATCTAAATTACGTGAAAATGTAATGACATGTCAATTCTAGTATAATATATTTGTCCAATGAATACCCGTTTATCATCTGTATTTCTTCTTGGTGTAGCAATTTTAACGGCCAGTAGTGTAAACTTATTCTTTACTACTAAGGCACTCATTCAGTCGAGTCTGCTGAAGGTAATCCCTGACATTTCGCAGTGCTTTTGACAGCTTTCAACTGCGAAGCGTAAACAACTGTAGACTAAAACAATAGCCGTCTACAGAGCTACAAAGACGCGTTGCCATTGAGACGTTTACAAAACCGCAGTGCAGATACAGCGTACAGAAACTGTCAGAGTTTAACTCAGATCGAGTCTTCTTCTAATAGAAAACTGGCAAAACGAGTACCCAGGCAATGCCGGGTTTGTCAGCTAGTACTATAAATTGCAGTCATTTCCGTATATCGTGTTTCTGGGAATGTTAAACTTCTTTATAACGTCGGATGCTTACTGTAGATAACTGGTTGACCTGGTATAATATGAAACAACCCAAAACTACTACATTTTATGGGGTACAGTTGAAGTATTTGTCTGGTATATTATAGGCTAGATGCTAACTATAATATATTGGCTGCAGCATGACAACCTGAATGTTAGTGTGGGTGGACGGTGGTCGCGGGAGACGGGAGCTGGGCAGCATGATGAATGAAAGCGGCGGACGCCGCACTGTGGCAGCGAGATGAGAAATGGATCTCCCTAGGAAAGCGGCCCACCTCCCCAGAGGTCTGTCCGGCGCGGGAAACGCCTCCTGCCTCGTGTTGCACAGACAAACCACCCACTGCCTGTCACTGACTCACCATTTTCCGAGAAACAAACGCACGCGGTAACTGTTCGTTGCACAGCCCACTGCTTGTTTTGCTAATAATATCGGTTAGATTACTTATTGTTCTGTTTTTAGGGTCCCGTACCTGGATAGGAAAAAATTAGCTGTAAACCTACAGTAGACTATCTTAAGTAAGCGTAGTCTAAGCTAGTTTTCCTAGTGGTCTTGTCCAGTTAAGATCGTAACCGCGATACCTGTTCGTATTAGATCGGAATCTTACTAGATTGTCGTAGAAACAGGAAGCGGTAAACCGTCTAGGAATTGCGTGAGGATTGTGCAAAGGGTCACATAAGCTACGGAACATTTTAGCTCCACATAGGTATCCTGTGTGTTATTTAAAAATACAAGTTATTTAGAGTAAAATTGAAATTTTCGATGTTTACTTCGAGTTTTATTCGGAAATTGTTGGTCTGTACATATGACAGAGGGACGTTGTAGTAAAAATAAAATAAATTGCAGATTTATCATACACCACCAAAATCGAAATTTCTTCAGGTAGAAGGTAAAAAAAAGCATAACAAAAGCATATCAGACACCGCTTCAATACTGCGTCGATCGTATACAGGGTGATTTACGAAGATATGCAAGTATTTTAATATGTTGTTCTGCAAGTAA
Source organism: Schistocerca gregaria (assembly GCF_023897955.1). Lineage (NCBI taxonomy): Eukaryota > Metazoa > Arthropoda > Insecta > Orthoptera > Acrididae > Schistocerca > Schistocerca gregaria. The sequence goes on along the minus strand of NC_064921.1, from coordinate 127,240,594 downwards.
AACTAAAGAACAAAGTTCCTATAAACACAGGTCCACAAATGTCAAGTTACGGAGTTACGACTAATTAAAGATTTTGCCTGAAATTTAGCAACTTCGCTAATATGAAGCCATTGCAAAACTGTACGAGGTTACAGCGAAGCACGATTTCCATTTATTTTGTTGTTACTGGTCTGGTGAATCTAATAAAACATGTCCCAGACGTATATCTGCAGTAGTTTCCCAGAAAATCCAGAGAACCAAAGAAGTAAATTCGTATAATTTTTTATTTATTAACTGCTTGTCCCAATTTGTTTTTTAAATTCCAGGCAACTGCACAAATTTTCAGCAGAAGTTGTACAGAATTTGATTTTGGAAAAATGTTGGCAATAACGTTTACTGAAACTGTCTGATGCATCAGTTAATCTGCTTTTATTAGTACCATAGCACACGTTAATTCATGTTAGGCCGGAAAAAACAAAGCTCAGTTTTAAGGAGTTGTACAGTGTACATACAGTTTCACAATACATTCACAATAAATGTTCAAAAACGTCTCCACCGACTTCAATGCATTTAGCTGCAAGTTGTATGAACGCCCATATAGTACTACGGAAAGAAAGTTGGCTGAAACCAGACGTAAACAGTAATGAAATCCTAAACTCAGATTGTAATGTATACCGCAGAGACAGACTGGATAGTAAAGGGGGAGGCGTGTTTATAGCGATAAGAAGTGCAAAGGAAATTGACGGAGATCCGAAACGTGAAATTGATTTGGGTAAAGGTCACGGTTAAAGCAGGCTCAGACATGGTAACTGGATGTCTCTATAGGCCCCCGGACTCAGCAGCTGTTGTGGCTTAGCACCTGAAGGATAATTTGGAAAATATTTCGAGTAGATTTCCCCACCAAGTTATGGTTCTGGGTGGAGATTTTAATTTGCCGGATACAGACTGGGAGACTCAAACGTTCATAACGGATGGCAGGGACAAAGAATCCAGTGAAAATTTTTTAAGTGCTTTATCTGAAAACTACCTTGAGCAGTTAAACAGAGAACCGACTCGTGGCGATAACATATTAGACCTTCTGGTGACAACAAGACCCGAACTATTTGAAACAGTTAACGCAGAACAGTGAGTCAGCGATCATAAAGCGGTTACGGCATCGATGATTTCAGCCGTAAATAGAAATATTAAAAAAGGTAGGAAGATTTTTCTGTTTAGCAAAAGTGACATAAAGCAGATTACAGTGTATCTGACGGCTCAACACAAAAGTTTTGTCTCAAGTACAGATAGTCTTGAGGCTCAGTAGACAAAGTTCAAAAACATCGTACAATATGCGTTAGATGAGTAAGTGCCAAGCAAGATCGTAAGAGATGGAAAAGAGCCACTGTGGTACAACAACCGAGTTAGAAAACTGCTGCGGACGCAAAGAAAACTTCACAGCAAACATAAACACAGCCAAAGCCTTGCAGACAAACAAAAATTACGCGAAGCGAAATGTAGTGTGAGGAGGGTTATGCGAGAGGTGTTCAATGAATTCGAAAGTAAAGTTCTATGTACTGACTTGGCAGAAAATCCTAAGAAATTCTGGTCTTATGTCAAAGCGGTAGGTGGATCAAAACAAAATGTCCAGACGCTCTGTGACCAAAATGGTACTGAAACAAAGAATGACAGACTAAAGGCCGAAATACTAAATGTCTTTTTCCAAAGCTGTTTTACAGAGGAACACTGCACTGTAGTTACTTCTCTAGATTGTCGCACAGATGACAAAATGGTAGATATCGAAATAGACGACAGAGGGATGGAGAAACAATTAAAATCGCTCAAAACAGGAAAGGCCGCTGGACCTGATGGGATACCAGTTCTATTTTACACAGAGTGCACGAAGGAACTTGCCACCCGTAGCGTAGGTCTCTAGAAGAGCATAGCGTGCCAAAGGATTGGAAAATGCCAAAGAATTGGAAAAGGACACAAGTCATCCCCGTTTTCAAGAAGGGACGTCGAACAGATGTGCAGAACTATAAACCTATATCTCTAACGTCAATTAGTTGCAGAATTTTGGAACACGTATTATGTTAGAGTATAATGACTTTTCTGGAGACTAGAAATCTACTCTGTAGAATCAGCATGGGTTTCGAAAAAGACGGTCGTGTGAAATCCTGCTCGCGCTATTTGTCCACGACTCAGAGGCCGATAAACACGGGGTCACAGGTAGATGCCGTGTTTCTTGACTTCCGCAAGGCGTTCGATACAGATTCCCACAGTCGTTTCATGAAAAATGTAAGAGTTTATGGACTACGAGAGCAATTGTGTGATTGGATTGAGGAGTTCCTAGATAAGAGAATGCAGCATGTCATTCTCAATGGAGAGAAGTCTTCCGAAGTAAAAGTGATTTCAGGTGTGCCGCAGGGGACTGTCATAGGACCGTTGCTATTCACAATATACATAAATGACCTTGTGGATGACATTGGAAGTTCACTGATGCTTTTTGCAGATGCTGCTGTGGTGTATCGAGAGGTTGTAACAATGGAAAATTGTACTGAAATGCAGGAGGATCTGCAGCGAATTGACGCATGGTGCAGGGAATGGCAATTGCATCTCAATTTAGACAAGTGTAAGATAGATCCCTTATCATTTAGCTACAAAATAGCAGGTCAGCAACTGGAAGCAGTTAATTCCATAAATTATCTGGGAGTACGCATTAGGATTGATTTAAAATGGAATGATCATATAAAGTTGATCGTCGGTAAAGCAGATGACAGACTGAGATTCATTGGAAGATTCCTAAGGAAATGCAATCCGAAAACAAAGGAAGTAGGTTACAGTACGCTTGTTCGCCCACTGCTTGAATACTGCTCAGCAGTGTGGGATCCGTACCAGATAGGGTTGATAGAAGAGATAAAGAAGATCCAACGGAGAGCAGCGCGCTTCGTTACAGGATCATTTAGTAATCGCGAAAGCGTTACGGAGATGATAGATAAACTCCAGTGGAAGACCCTGCAGGAGAGACGCTCAGTAGCTCGGTACGGGCTTTTGTTAAAGTTTCGAGAACATACATTCACCGAAGAGTCAAGCAGTATATTGCTCCCTCCTACGTATATCTCGCGAAGAGACCATGAGGATAAAATCAGAGAGATTAGAGCTCACAAGGAAGCATACCGACAATCCTTCTTTCCACGACCAATACGAGACTGGAATAGAAGGGAGAACCGATAGAAGTACTCCGGGTACCCCCTGCCACACACCATCATGTGGCTTGCGGAGTGTAGATGTAGATGTAGAACATATTTTGTTGCTGGTTTCAGTTTCACCAGGTTGTTCTTAATTTCGTCTATTGCATTCATAAAACTGTGCAAATACACGTCTGGGATGTGTTTTATTAGATTCACCAGATCAATAAAAAACAAAATAAATGGAAATCGTTCTTTACTTTAATCTCGTAAAGTTTTGCGATGACTTCAGATTAGCGAAGTTGCTAAATTTCAGGCAAAATCGTTTATTAGCTGTAACTTCGTAACCACACATTTGTGGACTGTGATTAGGGGTTGCAGTTATCGACCGCGGTCCGTAGTAATATCGCTGGACCCGCGAGTCGATACTAGCGCCGCTAAAGCGCTCTGCGGCTTGCAACAAGTCTTTAGCGTGCGCTCGTCCATTCTTGCTGGGGACGTCAAGTAGGAAAGTAGTATAGCCTTCAGCTGATAGGAAGCAACCTCTAACAAGGCGCTTAGTTAAAGTATGATTTATGAAATGCCTCTGTATCTCTCTGTTTGTAATTATATTCCTCCTGACTATGAAGACTCTTGTACCACCAGTTAAGTTCAATATATTATTTTTTACCAACGACTTCTAATTATTTTAGTCGTTGTAGACCATGCAGCCAGCTCCTTATCGACTTCAATGACAAATCTGCTGATATGGCTGTTTCTGTTCAGCATTGGTCACCACTCATTCACATTGACGACGAATCGTTCGTCTCCATCATGTTTATGTGAAGTTTTTTCTTTAGTTTCACTTGTAGGATAACATATTTAAAATATTCGCATATCTTCGTGAATCATCCTGTACAAACCATGTTTCTGCTATTCACAAACAACATTCGCACTTATTAGTAATAACAGGAAACCTTTGCCTTTGAGCGTGATGAAGAAAGTTCTATTTAGAACAAAATAACAGCAATAAGTACGCAGATGTTATGTTTTTGCAGGTAAACTCTACTAGCATCGAAGTAACTTATTTGGTTACATAAAAACAAATACGTTACGCGATAAATTACTTTTTATTACTTATAAAGTGCATTTTATACTTTGTAAGGATACAACATACACAGTGGACTAATACAGAACACTGTGCAGTTCTAATTACATGCAACAAACTAAGAGAAGTCATCGGCTCCTAGTTTCTTTCACACACACTCGTTTATATTTCTTCCCCTACCAATGCTACTAATAGTACTGGTAACCCTACTATGAACTACGGCATTTATGTACTGTAGAAAACTACCGAAAAGTGGCTTTGGTAGAGCGCAGCTCTAGTAGAAAGGAGTCCTTGTAGGGTCACTTCACTGTAGGTCTGTCTGTCCAACTGTTAAGACCCCTTTTTCTGAGGAGCGGGTAGAAGTATCAAGTTGAAATTTGTGTCACACTCTAAGGTCTACAATCTGCTGCGGTGTGAAATGTTTAAAGTTGTAAGTCAATTCAGATACTGCCATTTTTGTTACTCACAAACTCACCTATCAAAAATATAGGATAGGCCTACTTCTCGTTGAACCATAATCATGAAATTTAGCAACAAGTACAACAAACGGAAACAGTCCGAAAATTGTTAATTTACATTGATATCACATAAAATTTAGTTTTCACCATTACAGACTTATACGGTCTTGCAAACCGACACACGGCCGGGAGAGCAGTGTGCTGACCAAATGCCCCCTGCGTATCCGCATCCACTTACGCCTGAGGACTGAAGATGACACGGCGGCCGGTCGGTTCCGTTGGGCAGTCATGGCTTGTTCGGGCGAAGTTTAGTTTTTTATTACAAATTTATATTGCATTCCTAATTTGTCGTAAAAGTCAAGAAATACCTTTGCCATCTGGTGGTGACAGGCGTTAAGACTGCCCAACTACCGCAACGTCGGCGCTCTTTGTTATATGCACGGACAAACGTTCCCTGACAGTCTATGTCTACGACACATACAGCACATGTAATGATTCAAAGTAATACTGGTAAGTAACTGACGTAGAACGGAACTTCCATTGCTTGGGACGAGCTTCGGACACCCCATAAAACATCAACTGAAGCGTTCCGCAGCAGCTACACTCGTGTAACAACAGCACCCCTATCGCCACCTGTACCTGCTTTTCCTCTGGAGACTTTCGTCAGCGCTTATCAGCAATCGCAGCAGAGACGGGCGCTGACGAAATCAACGCATCTGCGTTTGCAAGTTAGCACAGCAAGTTAATACAGCTTTAAAAATAATAAAATAAATGAAAAATTACAATAGCGAATGCAAAATTATGAAAGATATTAAACGTAAAATTTAAAATTAAGACATTCTCGAACGTCTTGGAATTCTCATGATCGATATCTTGCCAGTGTCGATATGGGTAAGTAAAAAATCGTCGATATATCCCCTCTCGCAGTATCTTTGCTCGACTGCTATTACTTCCCGGTCGTTGTCTGTCGTAAGCCAGTTCGGGTCGCGAGTTCGGGCTGCCAGTCTGTTCGAACGTGTCTGGGGCGCATTCCGGACCTGCCAGTTGGGGAGTTTCAACGCGGGACTAGTGCAGTCGGGTTGCAGCAGCAGTGAGGTCTGCCTCGACATGGCTCGCTCGACCTTTGCCGCCACGCATCACTCGAGTCGCGCCACGGTCTTGGTGGATCGTCGGTCGGTCGTCCTACCAGACGACGCGTTTTGGCTCGCCGATCGTTCATGAGTCGGCCGTGTTTGTGTGTGTGTGTGGGGGGGGGGGGGGGGGCGAGCATAGTCTCCCGCTTTGTCTTCGTTACAGTTGGGTATCGTTCAGGTCTTCGTGCAAGTGTTTGTCTGTGTGTCTGTGTGTTTGTCTGTGTGTGTGTGTGTGTGTGTGTGTGTGTGTGTGTGTAGTTGGCGCTGGTTGGACTGACGACGATTTTAGATGTGTCGGTATTCTGAGAGGAGTCGGTCGGTTGTGCGGACGAGGGAAGTTACCTCCGCGCGGATAAGTCGGCTGGGTCCGCTGCCGGTCCCTGCGCAGTGTCGGAGAGTTTGTGGAGCTGTCCGATCGCTACGAGCCTCGTGGTTCGCCAATCCAAAACGTGAGGGTTGAGTGGTTTTGAGCATTGCGTTGCTAGTTCCGGCGTTGCTGTTGTGGAGGTTTTCCTGTGAGCGACAACGAGTGAAGTGTTAGAGATAGCCGCCGTCAGGTGGAATTGATCAAATTAATTTATCCACAGTCAAGTGCACGGGAGGATTTTTCTGCCTTGTGGCCGTTAATGCTCTGGTTACCTGCCCTGGCCGCTAACATAGTCTTTAGGCAGTGTCTTTCCCTCACCTGTTGTTGCTGCCCAACATGACGTGTAGTTTTGGCAGCTCAGTTCACACACGCTTTTGTATGGCGATAGTGATACTTGTAAATTTTTTTTCCCTTGAATTCTCGTGTACTCAATCGTGGCAAGTAAGCGGTTGGTCGGTCGGTCCGTGACTGTCCCTTGGTTGGGTTTGCACGAATTAAGTGTACTTGGACTCACCACCTGTCTCGCCTAAGTGAAGGAGGGCAGACCGATGCTCTGGAGGCTCCTGAGTGCTGTTCCCTTAATTATTCTTTGGCACTGCTCTTGAAAGGTTATTGTAATTTTCTTTGAAAGATTTTACAAGTTACTGTGGGCCTACTGCCGTTGGTGTTGCAAAAGGAAATTTGTAAATTTAATGTATTGTCTTACTGATTACTGCAATATATATATTTCCTTAATTTTCAGAATTTAACTTTGGAGCCTTCAGCCATATTATTGCGCTAGTTTATCTCTTTCTGTGCACCTTGCGGGCCATTCCGCCCTTTAAGCATCTTAAAACATTGCGGCCTTCTGCTGTCAGTAATGATCGTAGTATATTTGGAAGTTTGAACATTTAATCCGGCAACCTACAGCCACTCCGCATGCTGATCTCATATGATGTTGTTGTTGTTGTGGTCTTCAGTCCTGAGACTGGTTTGATGCAGCTGTCGATGCCACTCTATCCTGTGCAAGCCTCTTCATCTCCCAGTACCTTCTGCAACCTACATCCTTCTGAATTTGCTTAGAGTATTCATCTCTTGGTCTCCCTCTACGATTTTTACCCTTCACGCTGCCCTCCAATACTAAATTGGTGATCCCTTGATGCCTCAGAACATGTCCTACCAACCGATCCCAACCCACAAACTTCTCTTCTCCTCTATTCTATTCAACACCTCCTCGTTAGTTATGTGATCTACCCATCTAATCTTCAGCATTCTTCTGTAGACCTCATATATGTATACGATTTATCTTATTCATAAAGTTAACTGTGTGTCATGTCTTTTCAAAACTGAACTTATCCTAAAGCATCTATTAGGAGGCCTTCAGCCGCGAAGCAAATTTAATTATTTGAAAAGTGTATTTGCGAACTAAATGATAATAAATTACAATTGCGAAGTGAATCCGACCGCAACTCTCTTGGCACTTTCCACAGACCTCATTACCTGCGAGGACTGCGTGATTTAGCGGGCGTTCCAATGTTATTTAGTCAGCTATGAGTCTCTAACCCTCCCGAAGGGCAAACAAGGCCTCAATCTCTGTTTGTAAGCACGCATGTCAAGATGTGGCGACGTACTCAGACTTGCCTCACCAACCTCTTGACGAGAGCCATTACCGCGAGCTCGCTCGTTGCTCCAGCTGGCAGACGTCCCGGTGTCCTTGTCCTACTTTCCTGAATAAAGCTACGTCTGGACTACGCTTCTCCCTCTGATCTACTGACGACCAAGGTAATTTGTGCCTAGCTGCAGTCACAGCTTCGACCGAATGTCATTGAAGAAATACTTCCCCTCTTCCGGTGGAATGCCGTGTGGCGGGTACTGCAACCTTACTCTTGCTTGCGATGTCTAATCCACCTAATACGTGCTGTTAATGGGAAGCAGGTAGGCCAATCGAGTCTCAACCGATAAAGTTACTCAAGGTACCCTCCGCCACACACTGTCAGGTGGGTTGCGGATTATGGGTGTAGATGTAGACCATCGAACTGTCTGCGGCGAGGCGAGCAATGTTCCGCGTTTGGTCCGCCAGGTGCTGGCTTTTATCACACCCAAGACTCCTGACAGCATCGCAACACGAATGCTTATCTTCCCGGGCGAGTGGCGTGGCGTGCGGTTCGCTTGTTTTCGCGTTTGTGGTAGGAAAAAGTGGTCGAAGGGCAGTGCAAGTTTCAGCGTGGATACCTTAGGTGTAATATGTCACGTTAAGCATTAAAGACTAGTTTGTAACCTCCCCACAATATAAAACTCACATTTAGTATAACTTATCAACAGATAAATTCCGTAACCTACCAATAATACAATGTGACTAATCTCTCAATAAAATTGGGGCTCACTTATAACCTTTCAATAACTGACTGTGAATTTAAACTGGTAAATTTTGGACGTCAGCAGCGCTGCGTCATCGCCCTGAAAGATCATTCTGAATAAACTGAAAATTCTTACCTCAATAAGGTCGCTGGATAACTCGTTTATATCTGCTCCTATAAGAATTTTTTCTGGTACAGCTCAGTGCAATGCTGGCCAATAGATTAGTCCGGTATAAAAAGAAACAAGTGATTTTTCTTTACAATAATCAGGATGATCATGGATTGGAGAAACTAGTAAAATCTTTAAATTGAGCTGAATGTTTGTCAAAAGTTAATTTTTATAAGAAAGATTATTATTATTAAGAGATTCTTTTTAAAGTCATATACATGGGACTTAATATAACAATACTACATATGCGCGAGGCTGTTTTTACCTTTTACTAGAACGCTCAGGCACCGCCATCGCTCCCCACGAGCGGTCTCGCGAACTCCATACACCAGACTACTAGCTACTACTACCACAACTGCTACACATTTCCTACTGCTGAGAACACTGCTCTCTGGTCGGAGATTTTCTTATAGCTTCCATATCGCAGGCAACGCGTGAGCAATCCATCGAAATTACATCTGCTCGAGTGCGCTAGCAACAAATTCCTTTATGATGGACCTCTTAAAACTTCGGAGACCGTAGTTTGAACGTGAGAGGTCTTTTTTTCCCGTGATAGTGAATGTATCATTCCGTGCCGTGTGGCAAGTTTCGTCGGCGGAACGGGAGGCCATTGTCGTTCGTCTGTATCGCCTGCGACGCGTTGCGCTTTCTGCTGGCGACACCGGAGTGCAGCGGACGTCGGACGCGGACGGAGCTGACAGCGAGGATTGCGGCGGGCTGGGTCAACACCTTCTGATACACAGGCCTCATGGCGGAACTATGACGTCATCAGCGCTAGGCTAGCACCTACTGCCGCTGCCAGACAGCCTGTGCGCTAGAGCCAATGAACGTGTATTTCTTTCGTGAAACCATAACAAATTTGCCCGTTACAGAGAAATTGTATGATATCGCGCGCAATGTCGCACACTGATTACAACACAGTGTGATCTCCTTCTGTTGTGTTTAAAATCGTGTGCAAAATCTGACTTGTTAAGAAAAACGTCGCTACAGAAACTTAGATCCATTAGTCAGTTAATGACACTAACGGAGATACTTCGAAACAGTTAACAGAAAGGATGACGAAATTATTGTAGTGATCATAAGTTTATTACTGGGACAAATATGTAACTCACTGCGGCATGAATAGCTCATCAATGATCGCATAGATATTGGAGGTATTGTCACAGTGAAAAGTTTAATTACAAACGCTCATTTAACCAATGCGAAAGCGTGAAATAAGACTCATTTGTGGTGTAAATTCAAGAATATAATGGATAAATGTACTCAAAGAGCTGGGTATTCTAACCACTGCTTCTCAGTATATTTATTCCTTAATGCAATTTGTTGCAAACAATATGTCTCTACTTCCAACCAATAGCTCAATACATAATACCAATACTAGGAATAACAACAATCTGAAACGTCCCTTTAGAAAAATTTATATAAGACTGTGCTTAAGCTGACACACAATATTTTTAGCGCAACGCAATCTGACTTCCAAAAATCCCTACGAAAGAATGGCCCTGACTAACATTAACCTATACCTTTCACAAATCACTTACCTCACAAAAATCTTCGTTACTCAAGCTACTGCAATGCAGCGAGCGCCACTACTGCCAGCTTTTTAAAAGATTCAAACTACTGAAGGCACTAACTACTGATAGGCATAGTTAGCAAATGAAAGATTTTAATAGACAACAAACAATGTATTTACCTCACTAGTCATAATATATATAGCAGTTCATGACACCAATTCTTACAAATTTCAAAACTCCGCCATCTCTCTCCCCACGTCCACCACTGCTGGCGGCTCACCTCCAACTGCGCAACGCTACGCGCTGTTAGCATCCAGCTGCCGCTGCCCATCGCTACAATGGCAGACAACAATGCAGACTAAACACAGACTGCACACGGCTCAGCCAGTGATTTTTTCATACTGAGCACTATGTGGCGTTACCAATAAGAACACCTAAACAGCCTACTTACATAGCCCCCATGCTCCCAAAAAAAAATTTTACAAATTGTTTTGGGCAGTGGCCAATAATGATTTGATAAAATTTTCCATAATTACTATAACAAAGATATGAAATGCACACACTAATTGATACAAAGTTGGTCAAAAGCTAAAATTTTCTCACAGTCCATATAGACAGTCCTGATCATTCATCACAGTACAATAGTAGTGTTTTTCTCAAAGACTGAGCAATAAAAGAAAATGCACACAGAAGTAGTGGATTTCCATGCAGTCTTGAAGAAGTAGTGTTGTCCTTCCAACGGAAAGACAGTGCTGACTCTTGACATGCAGACAGGTAATGGGCCACAACAGAGTCAGTCGACGTTGAAGACTATCGGTAGGTAGGTCATCACAGAGCAGACCCACTGTAGTCCTGGTAGAGATTACTATTGGTGGGCCACCAGAGGTGCAGACCCATTGCAGTCCTTGTAGAGATGGCCAGCAGCCATCTGTTTGACTGTGCAGGGGCACAATCACCATTGAAGAGTCTTGTGGATAATATAACAAGTCCACTTGTGCACTCAGAAAAATTGTTTTTGAATTGTCCATAGAACCAGCAATGCTGTTATCCAGTCCCTTACTGAGTTATTAACACACGTGCAAACACTATCAGTCCCTACTTCTCACATATTGTCCGTATACTATGACCAACAGAAACGTGTGCAGTGAAATATAATTTACAAGTTACTTAATTTGATGAACTGGTGTCAATTACAATTTTATAACATAAGAATGCAATAACAAAGGTACAAAATACGTCTTTAAAGAACATAACAATACAGATAACATTTGTAGTAGTACAGGCTTTACCAAAGAATCGAAATAGCAAATACATCAGTGTTACAAAAATTACGACATAAGTACATACATAAAAGCTCAGAATAACTTTTGAAACATCAACTTCACACATGAGCATTAGAACAAAACAGAATAAATAATGTGTAAACATCTTTACAAAGTAAATAACAAGTTATTAATGCAAATTATATTTGAGGATAACAGTATTCCTCATCATAGTGAACGTAGCTTAGTATTAGAAAAATTCTGCAACATAAGTCTTATCAGATAAACATGTAAAGACAGGAAGAACATAAATACACAAGGGTACACAAACACATAGTGGGATAACACAAGGAAAGGACAGGGTTTGTTTTACTGCAGTATTTTGCATAGAGATCTCCCTTAAATCATCATTATCCCCAAAAAGTCCTATCTAAACCTGCTTTCTGTATTCTGTTCACATCCTCTTTCAAAAATAGTTTTTCTCCACTGTACACTACTTTTTTGGCCAAACCATTTTCTTAAAGCTTCTCAATGCTTTTCTTCCAAATCATCATAGTTAGTTTCTTATATAGTCTACCCCCTCTTAAGCTAACTTAAACCTACTGAGCTCAGATGCTAAACTAAGGGACGAGGCAATGCAGCAGCACAAAACAATTAATACAAACAGCAATGACAAAAAAATGCAAGTAAGCAAAGCAAGAAGCAATAAATGTAATAACTTATACCTAAACATGACAAACCAACAAGCAGAAAAAATAGTACACTAAAGACAACAATGCAGATAAGGACAATGTCTATTCACATCTTAATGTCTATGCAATTAAAGTGGTGGACCACAACTTATTCTATGAAATAAATTACCAAGTACCTGAAAAGAAAATTATGTATACAGTTCCTGTTACTAGTCCCTTCTTATTGTTCTTTCCTTTCCAAGTGCTCCTTTTTTTTTTTTTTTTTTGAGGAATGTGGATCATAAAATTATTATTTAACGTATCTGTTGACAGAAAGTTTTCACATTAGCAAATGCATTTAATTTTATTTTATAAAACCAATGCTGTAACACAGCTGGAAAACAGATATCAAATGAAACAAGCAACTATGAAAGGCAAAGCATAAAAATATCATTCAATAGTCATGTGACATTTCATAAGTTAGTACAAATTCTCTCAACTCTCGTAGAAAGACGTTTATTATAATCAGGTGTCAGATGTAATTAAGTATCTTTTCCAAGTAATGAGCATGTCGTTTTTGCGATGCTTTCTACAAAGGAATGTCAATAGCGAGGATAATGGACTCCACCTTTTTTTTTTCTTGTGCCTCTGAAAGGCACACACTAATGGCTTGTTTCCAGGTGGCTGTCGCCCAGCTGGGTGCCCACGACGCATTATGTGCAGGTGGTCACTTAACTGTCTTACCGAAATATTTACGACACCAGTTTCCGCTACAGTGGCAGTCTCATATAAAAAATTTCACAGGTCAAGAATTTGCGTTACACATCTGTAGAAACAAAATTCTATTAATATAACAGTGTCCAAAAAGTTTTCGTCGGCATTGTAATACATTCAAGCATTAACATACATTTCATAACTCTGAAAGTACGATTCTTGGTTTCCAACAACCTTTTTCACAAACCAGAGTCCCTAACCACTACTCATTATTCCTTACCTTATTCGTCGACACTTCTTCAATATTTCATCATAACAGATACGTAGCATAATCAAATAACTCATATAGCATCAGCTTATTGATCATAAACATACCTCAGCAGCATAATACACATAGTCATCGTAATAATAACATCGTAACACCTCAGTCAACTCTCAAAATCGTCGTAGCTTCCTCCAATAATTTCAAAACCTAAAAAAAAATTATGTGCTCATGTCAAGTGTCATCTGCCTCAAACGTACTTTAAAAATCATGATCCCATACCAAATATGTCATTCAAAGCTCTCATAGTATCACAATGGTTCCGAAAAAATATGAACAGTTCATAAAGTACAGACAAAATACAATTTCATAAGTGTGAAGTTATCCAACTGTGTAATTACGTAAACATCTCTCACTGATGTAGTAAAATGAATGTTTGTCTCTCCCAGTTAAATGATCAGATAGCTGTGTAATTAATGTGTTAGAGAAATATGGTTCCGATGTGTAAAGTTGTATAAGCAAATACCATATTAGCTAGGGCTCCTTGTGCTTGCCATACACATGGTACACAAAGTAAGCGTGTACCCCCCTGAGGATTAATGTAATTATATCCTCAGATGTTACAGATTACAGCAATGGAATGAAATGTATCTCGGAAAACCTTTGTATCATTGTATTTCAAATATCTTTAAAAATAAATGTTTTAAGTACAAAATTAGTCACTCAAATACGAGTACTGTACTGTAACGTATTGTTGTGCTACAGAAAAGGCTGTCTCATTGTAGCTATACCACAAAGTTACTACTAAAACATGTTTTACTTTCCAGAATAATACAGAAAAACTGTGCAGATATAAAACAGATACAGTGCAAAAGCAACATTGTAAATTGTCACTCATTAGTAGCGTCGTGATAAAATCGTGTTGCTGTCACATAAACTAACCACTGAGTCATCTGGTATCTCACAGAAAGTACTTTAAATCCAGAATTTATTTTCAAGTAAACCAAAATGTTGCATTAGAATCTCATTAGCAGTACTGGTAAATGTTCTAAGTATGTCAGCCTTATAGTCGTTACGTAATCGTGCAACTAACAAGCAAGAATGTACACGCACAATAACACTGTGACGTCTGTTCACTATAAGAATGCATTCGTAATTTCTGTTTAAATAAGTTCTCTTGGTTCTTGACTGGATATTTAATTTCAAACATGGTTGCATCTTAACAAATTCTAAGTCTAACAAATTGTACTAGTAGCGTGAAGTGAAAAATTTTATGGCAAAGACAAAGCTAAAAAGCAGATTATCTCTTAATAAACGGTTTCACATGTAAAATGTGGTGTAAACCTTTACTCTTCCTAGTACGCAGACTTTCAACTGAAAAGCAATTATCATGTGGTATACGTCGGTAAGGAACACCGGAATTTGGCTCAAGGTTAGCTTATGTTATTTTTCTCTGAGCCCGCCGGCGCACGCGGCTGCCTGCGGTGGGAGTCATTGTCTGTTTCTTTGTTGGCGCGCGTCGTCATTGGGATTAGGAGACCTAACTTCTACAAATTCACCTTGCCGAGAGGGCCCTGCTCTGTTTGAATCCCGCCAGTTCTGACGCAATTCAGGTCTGTCGTTACGGTCATATCGTCTGTCGTCATGTCGGTAATTTCTGTAATTAATTTCTTGTCGGTCATGTGGTGGAGAATTTCTCCCTGAATCGTAACTTCGCGCTGGACCGTTGCGTCTGAAGTTATTCCGTGTCCCTTGATAATAATTATTTTGGTTCCCGTATTGTCTGTTTCTCTGATTGTGTCTGTGATATATATTACTAAGGAAATGCGATCTTTCTCTGTAACTATTATTACTCCGCCAGTGGTTGTCATATGGGTGGTGTCTGTTTTGGTCGCGATTTGCGTTGTATGAATAGACTTGTCGTGTCCAGTTATTGTTTCTGTAGTCACGGAATTGTGACAGATGTGAACTGTAGTGATTGTTTTCCTGTTTTCGCATTCCGAGACTGTCTGTGTCAATTTCTAATTCTTGTAAGAGTCCCTGAAAAGCTTCAATGTCGTCTTTGCATCGTCCTGCTAAAATAATCTGTCGTAAATGTTCAGGTAATTTGATTAAGCAAATGTGGATGAGTTCTGAGGGGCTGTATGGGTTTGAAAGATACTGATTCTTATGTAACATGTCTTCAAAATATTTGACAAGACTGGAAAATTCAGATTGTTCGAAATGTTTCATCATCATGATGCCATGTTTTACTCGGTCTTGTGTGGCTTGGGACCAATATGCTGAGAGGAAGGCATGGTGAAATTCTCCTTCACTGTGACAATCGTGAATGACCAATCGCATTCTTACAGCTGGTTCATTCTCTAAGTAGCCACACATAAATTCTAATCTGTGCTCTAGTGACCAGTTGGGAGGAAAACAATGAGAGAATTGATGGAGCCACGCTTGTGGATGAATGTCGTTGCCAGAATTCTTAAATGTTTTGAATTTACGTGTAGTAATGAACAGCTTATAGTCAAAATCATTGTGTCGGCGGGTAGCATATCGTTCATTGTTACGTCGTGTCGGCAGTTCCATCTCAAAATTCGGTGCACCTTGCCAATTTCTTTCATAATTTTCGAAGTGCCCTGTGTTATTATTTTGTGGCTGTTCCGTATTTCTATGTCCCTCTTCCCGTATTGGAGCGCGAGTGTCCTCTGAAATACGTAATACTTGTATTACCTGTGACAGCTGATCTTGTACTTCCCGGATTTCTCTTTGGTGTTGCGTACTAATTTGATTCAGACTTCGTTTGAATTTCCTAATTTGTTCGTACTCTTCTGTGTCATTAAAGACTACCGGTTTTGTGTCATTCAGATTATCATCTACCTTCGTAGATAAATTAATGAACTGATCCGAAAGTTCGGCTACTTTCTACGATAGTCAACGCATTTCCTCAGTGTGTTTTTCTGAACCAAGTTTCAGAGTGTCCATTTGTGTTGAAATCGAATCTACTGTGTCCTTTAAGTTTTCCTGAGTTCTTGCAAGTTTCGTAACCGAATCGGTGGATGCAACTGAGTCCATTTTAGCTTGCAAGGTGTCGTGATTTTCACGAACAATAGTTTGCAATTCTTTTATGGCTGCTTCTGTAATGCATTTTCATGCCGCGAAAAAATGGGTTGGAAATGCACACAAATTTGTGTTTTTACGTCATTACAGATTTTTTGACATTTCGATTCAATGTTATGTAACTCGGTAGTTAAATCTTCACGTGGTTGTTCAAGTGTGGTGTCTAACTTCCGAAGATTTTGTTCCATTGTGTCTAACTTTTGAAGATTCTGTTCCATTATGTCTAACTTTTGAAGCTTTTGCCCCATTTGTTGTATTAATTGTAATAACAATGCACTGGTGTCTGAAACATGTTCCTTAGTCCTATTCGGCAATGCATTTGCACCGGCAATATTCTCAGTTTGAAAAACAGAAAATGTGTCTTGACTTATTTGAGAAAACGGTGAGGACGCAAAACCTGAATCTACAGTATTTGCAATATTGTGTCCTGTCATTTCTGAATCCTGAGGCGAGCTGTTGCCAACCGATCGATCGATAATGCTTCCCTGTTCACTAATTGTTTCACTGCCTACACCATTATTTGCAACCTGCTCCATTTCCCTATGCACAATTACCAAATTACTACTTTGAACATTAGTTAATTCATTACATGGTGGCGCTAACACACTGCTTTCGTCTTCACTGTCATTTCTCAGTTTACTTTGGAGCCTAGTATTACGTTTTTCACACGCCATTATTGTCACAATATTTCACACGACAACACAGAAAAAAACACAATTTGAAGAGCAAAAATAAGAGAATACATTAACATAGAAAATAATATCTAGTTAATTGCAAGCGCAGCTGCGAAATACTTGGTGCAACTCTACATGCATGCCACAACTGTTTTACTGTACAACAATGAAAGACTGCAACTACAAAGGAAATTCTCTCTATGATAAGGCGCTAGCAATAAACAAAGGCTACACTAACTACACAAACTACAAGAAAAAATCAGAAGATTCCAGTGAGGTGTCCTTGGCTAACGGTCGACATATGAAACGTCCCTTTAGAAAAATTTATACAAGACTGTGCTTAAGCTGACACACAATATTTTTAGCGCAACGCAATCTGACTTCCAAAAATCCCTACGAAAGAATGGCCCTGACTAACATTAACCTATACGTTTCACAAATCACTTACCTCACAAAAATCTTCGTTATTCAAGCTACTGCAATACAGCGAGCGCCACTACTGCCAGCTTTTTAAAAGATTCAAACTACTGAAGGCACTAACTACTGATAGGCATAGTTAGCAAATGAAAGATTTTAATAGACAACAAACAATGTATTTACCTCACTAGTCATAATATATATAGCAGTTCATGACACCAATTCTTACAAATTTCAAAACTCCGCCATCTCTCTCCCCACGTCCACCACTGCTGGCGGCTCACCTCCAACTGCGCAACGCTACGCGCTGTTAGCATCCAGCTGCCGCTGCCCATCGCTACAATGGCAGACAACAATGCAGACTAAACACAGACTGCACACGGCTCAGCCAGTGATTTTTTCATACTGAGCGCTATGTGGCGTTACCAATAAGAAAACCTAAACAGCCTACTTACAAATCTACATAAAGACCTAAAATCACTTGCCTTGGTCCAATATTCAGGTCTACGCATTTTCAATGAATTACCAGCTACCACTAAAAACTTGATTTAAGATAAAGCACAGCTTGAAAAGCTTCTTGGTAGGTAACACCTTTTGTACTCTACAGATGAATTTTTTTAACAGGGACTGTTAGAACAGCTGAAGTAAAAATGTCTGTTAGATTTAAGCTCTGAGAGCACTTGACCACAACAGTCAAGATTAGGTAATTTGTGTGTGATATATTTAATAAAAGTGTATAATTATGTTTCGTTCTGACTGTGTACATTCTGTAGATATTAGCAATTTCAGTTTACTGTAAAGCATCTGGATACCTTGACAATCCACTGGCAAAATGATCAGGGAAGTGAGTATTACATTAAAGTGTCCTATGTTTTTATGTTACATCTTCTGACATGCCC
The DNA here is from genome assembly GCF_023897955.1 of Schistocerca gregaria. NCBI lineage: Eukaryota > Metazoa > Arthropoda > Insecta > Orthoptera > Acrididae > Schistocerca > Schistocerca gregaria. Next base: position 127,222,380 of record NC_064921.1, on the reverse strand, counting down.
CACACCCATGAGACTCTTATCAGTTTTGAGTCTACAGTACAAAAACTGAATCTACTCTAACCTTTAACCCACAAAGCAAATCAGGAATTTTGTAAGTTTGACACCTTTGTCTGTCTCTCTCATCAAAACTCTCAAATATGTAACAGAATATTCTTGATAATGAATGTCATCGTTGTAAATAGAATATAGGCCTAATTTAATGCACATACATTTTAAGCAATGGAGCTACACACATCAAGTAGAGAAAAGTAGGAATTAGGAGAGAATGACAAACGTAAATGTTTGTTAACCTGTCACAAAATTTATTCTAAACTAATTTACAGTTGACAGTTTTCTCTTTTTCATTTTACTGCCAATATGGCTATCAATTTTTTAACATAATTATTGAGAAATATATTACATGCTACTTTTATAAAGACTGAAGAATTTTGTCATCAGTGTGATCTACCTGACTACAAGAAAATTCCCTTAGGAAAAACTCTTCCCTTTTAATTACGTCAACAGCTAATCTTATAACTAGATTTCTCTGGGATGTACATCTCATGAAGGAGAACTCATGTTCTCCAGACACCAAGTTTTTAACAATCAAATAAGTGAAAATAACAGCATTAATGACCTCATTATTAGGGCAATACAATCCACCTCTGTATACCTTTCTTATAAGTTCATAGCTTTAATCACTTTCTATTACTTATAATTTTTTATCAAGCACTAAGAATGTTTTACATGTGTCACACCTCCGCTTCTTAAGAACAGCTCTGGCACAGTATCCTGACAAGTATGTGAAAACAGACAAGTATTCCTGAACAGACTCAACTTGTTCTTCACTGAAATCCATTATGCTCTCAAAGTTTGAAGGTGGTGGTAAGGTAATATCATCGACACAATCACTTTCAAAAGAATCTAAATCTACGCCAACTTCACCAAGAGCAGAGGATGAAATTTTCAAGGAAAAAATTCTTAGCTTGGATTCAATTTCAAATGCCTATCTCAAAGATACCAAATACTGAGATCCTGCCATTGTTTGATATTTTCCAAATCTTGCTTCTAGAGCATCTGTCTGAATCTTACCAGGCAAAATATATTTAAAATTCAGCCCCTCAGTGCAATAATTGGTCAGTTCCAGAAGGGCATGAGTGGTATGTGATATGGCCAAATGTGTATCACTGGATAATCCAAATGTACTATCAGAAATATGTTTCCATTTATCCAGCCATGATAGAAATCTTTCTAAATATCTGATTTTTTCATTACTTGTGCTCGAGAGTGGTTTCAGCATTGCATCTTTGAAACTGATACCTTTACCAGGTGAGCTAACATTAAACAATGTTCCACTGTGTACAAATTAAATTAATGAATTTAGCAGTGCTCTCAAAACTTTCAATATGATGATGTTCCCCCAAGGCTAGCAAACCTTGGACAGTCATCTCATTGAAAACATTAAGTACAAGTTTGACATTTTGTCGGTCGAGGTTACTTGGAAAAAGAGACTTCAAATTAAGTTTATTGGCAAATTTTACTATCTGTGAACACTCTGTCATGAAGTTTTTTAACTGAAGAAAATCTGGCCATACACAGCTATGTATTTTCTGAATCTGTTTCAAACTGGGGGTACATAATTGTCTGATCAGGATATTTTTTATTAATCCAATTGTTTCTGATACTTTCTAAAATGTGAACAGAATCTAAAACATAAAAAAGAGGATCAGTGTCATCACCGGGGTGTTTGTACACAAACGACAGTTGAGGAGGGGAAGCAAAGAATGACATTGCCCTTCTGTTAACTGAATTGTTGTCACTAACAACACAGACTACCTTACAACCTATTGGATGCAGTCCAGAAATTATTTTCTTTATTACAGTGAAAAGTCCTTCACCATTTATATTTTTTACTGGAAGAATGTGGACTACATCTTTCTATGAAGACAACTAATTGTGTATCATAGCAACCTGAGCACTAGTTGCCACATTTTTAGAATTGAATGCAGCACCCAAAATGTTACCTCCTGTGAAGTCTAGATAAGGTTTCAAGTGTATTTCATCTAACATAAGTGAAACAGCATGATCTGATTCACAAAGAAACTGGAATTTCTGTTTCATATACATCAGAAAATTGCCACCTAGCTGCTCAGCTGCTGGGTTTGTTTGAAAATGTGAACAGATTTTATGCAGGATATTAGGATGAGGTAGCACAAGATACTGTGTACTTCTTATAAACTTATAAGCATTTGGTGATACAGAAAATAGAATACTGCAAAATATAAAACAATCTGTTGAGTATCTGTAATGGCTCTTGTGGACTCCCATTAGATTCAATTGCTCACATAAAAAAAAAATTTCTTACTTTCACTCTCATCAAAATGTTTTGTCATATCTTTCAAATAATCAGTAACGAATAGCAAGTGGCCTTTTCCAGTGCTACCATTGTTTTTCGTAGTAAAGTTCTCCAAGTTATCAATAGTGTCAATTAAGTCATTGTACCAAGTTTTGAGATTACACTCTTACCTTCAAATAAAGACATTCTCAGGTCAGTAGTCACCACAACAGAACATTAAAGTGTAAGAATATCTTTGACGTCTATTAGAACAAACGTTATGGAACTTTCTGACTTTATCAGATGCCAGTCATTAGGCTGCTTGATACCCACTAAACACTTAACAAAACCATTAAATCCGGCCGGTGTGGCCGAGCAATTCTAGGCGCTTCAGTTCGGAACCGCGCGACCGCTACGATCGCAGGTTCGAATCCTGCCTCGGGCATGGATGTGTGTGATGTCCTTAGGTTAGGTAGGTTTAAGTACACTCCTGGAAATTGAAATAAGAACACCGTGAATTCATTGTCCCAGGAAGGGGAAACTTTATTGACACATTCCTGGGGTCAGATACATCACATGATCACACTGACAGAACCACAGGCACGCACACACACACACACACACACACACAGGCAACAGAGCATGCACAATGTCGGCACTAGTACAGTGTATATCCACCTTTCGCAGCAATGCAGGCTGCTATTCTCCCATGGAGACGATCGTAGAGATGCTGGATGTAGTCCTATGGAACGGCTTGCCATGCCATTTCCACCTGGCGCCTCAGTTGGACCAGCGTTCGTGCTGGACGTGCAGACCGCGTGAGACGACGCTTCATCCAGTCCCAAACATGCTCAATGGAGGACAGATCCGGAGATCTTGCTGGCCAGGGTAGTTGACTTACACCTTCTAGAGCACGTTGGGTGGCACGGGATACATGCGGTCGTGCGTTGTCCTGTTGGAACAGCAAGTTCCCTTGCCGGTCTAGGAATGGTAGAACGATGGGTTCGATGACGGTTTAGATGTACCGTGCACTATTCAGTGTCCCCTCGACGATCACCAGAGGTGTACGGCCAGTGTAGGAGATCGCTCCCCACACCATGATGCAGGGTGTTGGCCCTGTGTGCCTCGGTCGTATGCAGTCCTGATTGTGGCGCTCACCTGCACGGCGCCAAACAAGCATACGACCATCATTGGCACCAAGGCAGAAGCGACTCTCATCGCTGAAGACGACACGTCTCCATTCGTCCCTCCATTCACGCCTGTCGCGACACCACTGGAGGCGGACTGCACGATGTTGGGGCGTGAGCGGAAGACGGCCTAACGGTGTGCGGGACCGTAGCCCAGCTTCATGGAGACGGTTGCGAATGGTCCTCGCCGATACCCCAGGACCAACAGTGTCCCTAATTTGCTGGGAAGTGGCGGTGCGGTCCCCTATGGCACTGCGTAGGATCCTACGGTCTTGGCGTGCATCTGTGCGTCGCTGCGGTTCGGTCCCAGGTCGACGGGCACGTGCACCTTCCGCCGACCACTGGCGACAACATCGATGTACTGTGGAGACCTCACGCTCCACGTGTTGAGCAATTCGGCGGTACGTCCACCCGGCCTCCCGCATGCCCACTATACGCCCTCGCTCAAAGTCCGTCAACTGCACATACGGTTCACGTCCCCGCTGTCGCGGCATGCTACCAGTGTTAAAGACTGCGATGGAGCTCCGTATGCCGCGGCAAACTGGCTGACACTGACGGTGGCGGTGCACAAATGCTGCGCAGCTACCGCCATTCGACGGCCAACACCGCGGTTCCTGGTGTGTCCGCTGTGCCGTGCGTGTGATCATTGCTTGTACAGCCCTCTCGCAGTGTCCGGTGCAAGTATGGTGGGTCTGACACACTGGTGTCAATGTGTTCTTTTTTCCATTTCCAGGAGTGTAGTTCTAAGTTCTATGGGACTGATGACCTCAGATGTTAAGTCCCATAGTACGCAGAGCCATTTGAAGAGCCAAAAACCATTAAAGTCCACAATGTTTTTCCTGTTCATACTAAGCATGAGTTGCTACCCTCGCTGCGCTAGCTATTTCTAAGTCTCTATTTTCTAGACACTTTCGTCTCTCATCCCCACTTTCCCTCAAACAAGAAGCTGACGAAAGATACTTCGGACAGTTAGGCAGAATGGATGGTATGGCTCCTGTTTTAAGGTGAGGTTTTGGAAGTGGCACAGAATATTTCTTCCCTGTGGAACTGTCGAAATATTCACTATGTTTCAGAATGAGGTCTTCAGTGAAGTGGAGGTCGCAGACCTTGAAATAGTGAGAAAATCTTTTATCAGCTACATGTAATAATCCCGAGGGAAACTAATTCTAACACATGGGATTAGTGTCAGTTATCTTCAGATCAAATCGATTATCGTTCACTCGGTATGTCAGGTTAAAAGCCTAAAGCTATTCTTCCATAAGTAAATCACAGTTTTCCAGTGACTCAGTAATGTATGTAATGTAGTCAATCTTCTAGAGAAGGGCATCAAATCAATCGAATTTACGTTGTTAATGAACATCTGAAGAGCGTGTTACTTAAATATGTGATTAGTTGCTCCCGCTCTCTAAATTAAAGAACACACACCCTGAGACAATCTAACTGAATTGTAAAGAACCTGAGCTTACCTTCGAATTCTGTGTAACCTGGAAATTTTTACGATGTATTGCAGATATCCATTGCTGCTGTAGTTCAGTGCTTTTAGGAAAAGAAAACACAGCTACTCGTGGCCCATTTTCGTAATTTCCTCTGCAACGGGGAGCACAACACTTATACACAATTTCGATCGATTAAATCAAATTCAGAGTTAAACGGAGATGTAATTTCGACGAAACAACCACTATACTTTGAAAGTAAACGGAACACAAGTTTTTTTTCTCGGGTAGGTTAGCCAATATAAACACAGAATTTCGAATTGCTTATAAAGGTAAATCCACACAAATTAAGCACAGCATTTCACGGTGCAGATTTCTCATCACGTATTGCTTTGTAAACGGCGCTACTTTTTCTTGCAGTGCTTCATGTACTCCTTTTCAATTAAACGAACAATGTATTCTACAGGTGCCCTTTGTTGCATGGTTGGTATGGCTATTAGATCCAGTTTTGGCCACCAGCAGCGCTAGTTGTAGCAAAATCTGTCTTTCCACCACTGGCCTTGTGGAAGTGACGTCACATGGCCTACTCGGCTGGGAGACCTGTATGTTAGAAGGTGTTGGCTGGCTGCGCGAGCGACAGCTGTTCGTTGTGTCAGGCGTCCCAGACAGCAGCGGCCGGCTCAGCGGACGCCGTCTGCGGAAAGCTGGCTGCAGTTACTGTCAACTGGCGTGTGGCTCATATTTCCTGCCGTTATCGAGTAACAGCGCGGCAAACTGTGGAACAAATCACAGTTGCACTCGGCTTAGAGACGAACTACATGCGCAACAGATCCAAAATCTGGGAATCGGCTGCGCTACATCAAATTTCGTCCAGTGAGCGCTCTCTTCTCCTCACTCTGGGAAGCATTTGGGACGTGTGCATCGGCTTTTGACTGAGTTAAGCTTCACGTCCGCGAGTATACGCGGACACTGGAGCATACAACCTGGTCCACGCTGACGGCAGCCTCTGCTACTTTCGAAAATGCCGAACGTGCTCCGGGAATCAATGTGAGCTACACACCAGTCGGAGGAGGGAGTGACGCGACTCCGACGGGAAAGAGCACGGGGGCAATAACACGAGTGGTACCCAGCGAAGAGTTAATCCCCAAAAGAAAGAAAACGGAAACTAAAATGATAAGCGTTCTAGATGAGATCTTAGCGGAGTTCCAGAGTGAATTAAAACAAAAAATAGCGTCAACCACAATTGCGTCGCAGGTTAGAGACAAAATTTGGGCAGTCGCATTAGGTCAAGCAAGACTTCGTGGTCAAAATGAAGAGCTCAGAACTGAAAACGCCAGACTCAGATACGAACTAGCGCTTGCAAACGCACCAGATGCCCAGGAACGCATCCAGCGCCTGGAACCAGGAATAGCGGAACTCAAATCCGAAAATCGGAGACTAAAGGCAGAAAATAAACCCCTCTCGCTCTCATTTGCAGTGGTTGAGGCTGCCGGTCCGATTGCAAAACCTAAAAGCAAAGTGCAGGAACGCATTCAGCAAACAAAAGCTGAACAGTCCAGTACACTTTTGTTTAAATCATAAATCAATCAAGATGAGGGAACCATTAGAGAAACCATTACTAAAACAATTACCCTCAAGCTAGACAAATTAAAAATGAAATCAATCACGTCAACAGAAAACACCGTAATAATTGAAACAGAATCACAAGTAGACAAGAAAAAGATAATAGAAAAAACAGCACAGTTTAAGGACATTAGGTGTGAAGAACCGAAACAGCTCAGACCTCTGCTGGCAGTGCACCATGTCTCAACGTATTTAACTGACCAGGAATTCATAGAAGAGCTCTACGAAGTAAGCCTGAGTGAACACATTACTAAAGACGAGTTCGATAACGAGGTTAAAATAAAATTTAAAACAGGACCGAAGCACAAAAGCACTGAAACCAACATTCTAGAAGTGTTGCCGAGAGTACGATTACAGCTGTTTCAAAAGAAATGGTTTTTATTCAATTTCAATCTTTGTATTTCAACGACTTTGTTGCTCTACAAAAATCACCCTTCGAAGCGTTGCGACAAAGATCCAGTATTCGGGAGATGTGCAAAACCGCGACACAAAAAGTCAGAATGCAGGCAGGAGAATCCTGTAGGCTGTATACCACGCAAGCACAGAAACAGAGCATGCGATAAGGCGATAAGGCAGGGGGGCAGACTGTCCTACATGCAAACAGCTCTATGAAAGACAAATCGAGGGCACGGAGTAAGATATTCTGCACAACGTCCATTAATAAAGAGTTCTACCACAACTGTCAGAAACGCACCCTCCACCCCCCCCCCCTTCCCTAACACACCCAGGGACAGACGTAACTAATAATACAAATTGGCAAAGGTATAAATCTCCGTTGACTAGGATAAGAGGCAGTCGTCATAACCACTGACAGATAAATCAATACACACATGGACCATGAACAGCAGCATTTACTCATAGGAACAGCCAACTGGCAAAAAGTTCGAGATATTGTTGAGGCGTGGTTATTACATACTGTTCTAGGCAGTATAGATTACGAAACGCATGTACTGACAGATGTCCTACAAAGAGCGCAGGAAGCAGTTATACGAGCAAAAACTGGGTGGGGACAGAAATAAGTGGTCGACAGAACTAGTAAGACTAAGGAAGGATTCTGGGGACAAAAGAAAGTACTACCAACAAGCAAAGACAGCTCCTGAAAGACAGATAAGACTTGATCTGCATCATGATGCTAAACAGAAATACCAAAAACAACATACCAAAGACAACAAGGCAAGACTACTGGAACAATTTTGTAAAACCTCAGCTAGAAGACAATCATTCAAGATAGAAACAGAACGAGTTGAGGCACCGACTTTTCCGTCAACACTAAAACAAGCTGACGGCACAATGACAAGAGGATGGAGAAGCACAGCAGAATATCTCCTGAACAGGCTCCTCCCAGATGACGACCCCCACACGAGACGAGCTACACCACGCTGACGTAAGAGAGAGCATGAGGCAGCCATACATCAGTGACAGTGTAACCATGCCATTCGCGCAAGAAGAAGTCGCGACGACAATCAGCAGGCTTAGAAACCGAAAAGCACCCGGCGCAGACGAAATACTTCCAGAAACATTAAAACAGACTAACACAAATCACACCTTTTCTTACTAACATGTTCAACGAGGCACTACTAACAGGCAGAATTCCAAACCTCTGGAAAACTGCTAATGTAGTGATAATCAGGAAGTCACAAGACAAAGAACAAACAGGCCCCAAAATGTAACGACCGATCTATCTATTAAACACTCTCGGCAAGGTGCAGAAAAGACTCCTGTGTGACCTTTTACAATCGCATACACGCCTCCTCGTCCTAACGCCCCAACAATTCGGCTTCAGGGAAGGTAGGTCGATAGAAGACGCCGTCAACCAAGCACTGACAGTTACAAATAGCATCAGCGTCAAATACGGGGCCCCCATACTAATCGACATAGCCGGGGATTTTGACAACTTGTGGTGGCCATGCCTCTTCGCCAGGTGAAGGGAAATGAGGTTGTCAGCTTCCCTTTACAATAGCCTCCTCTACTACTGCAGAGGCAGAGGGGCGGAGTGGAGGGCTGGTACACAGAAGGTTGTCAAGGGGATAACAAAGTGATGTCCACAGGGCTCGATCTGCAGACCAATATTCTGGGATATCGCAATCGAGCCCTGGACAGTGAAAAAGACAGTGTAAGAGGTGTGGTGGCTTACGCAGATGACCTGCTAGTAGTGGTGTCAGCCAACTCGAGAGCAGCACTAGAGACAAAAGGCACGGAACAGCTTCAGAAAATTAAGTTAGTGCAAAGAGAATAAATTAAAAATCACTCCCAACAAAACTGTATATTTGCTGCTCAGAGGGACACTACAGAGGAATCAAATTCTAAAATTAGACAATACAAGCGTTAAGAGGAAGCAAGCCACACGTTATCTCGGACTACATCTTGACGAAAAACATACTTTCAACCATTATTTAAAATTGGCAACTGACAGTCTCCAAAATTATGCACTAACTAGCAAGACTAAACACAAATCAGTACGCATTACCTATTAAGACGATAAGGACGTACCACATTGCTATATTTGAATCCATCGCATGAATCGCCGCAAGTGCTTGTGCTCACAGGCTGAACATACAGACTAACAAGACCATTGCAAGACGAGGTCAACTTAGTGTACTCCTGAGAATGAGCGGAGCCTTCCACACAACGTCACTAGAGACACTTTGCGTTGTGATGGGGATCTATCCTAAAGACATAACAATAAGTTACAGAGCTGCACTTTACTGACTTAAGATGGACAGGCCCGATAAAGTCACCCAAATTACCGGAACCAACATTATGACCGAAACACAAATGATATAATGGCGGCTTCAAACATGGCAGAGAGAGTGGGATGCATCCGACAAGGATCGCTGGGTACTCTCTGTTTTCTGATGTACGCGAAAGACTAAAACTGAAACATGTCGACCCAATCCGGGGGATGGTCAATTTCCTGACAGGCCACGGGCCGTATCCGGTACATTTAAACCGTATGGGACTAACTAACGATGAAGTATGTGTACTCGGAGAAACTGGAACACCAGAACATGTCATACTGCTGTGCAACACTCTAGCATAAGTGAGACCTACACAGAACGACAATGACATCGCCAGAATAATACGTAATCATGATGACTGGAACACAATAAAGAGCGTAGCCGATATTGTGTCGAACAGTCTGCACAAAGAATACAAGCGTCAAAATCTATATGGAAGGAGGCGTAGACAAGCACAAACAACACAAATAACCACATGGGAGGACACAAACACGACCACAGATTCCGAAACCGGGGAAGGGGCACTAAGTGAACATGACTCAGAAGAGATCAATATTTATGGGACCAAAACCAACAATGCATGACACTGCATGCCACAACAGTCACAAACAACACAACAATCATAAAACAAATAAACACCGGCACCACATATTAAGACTGTAGTGATACGGTAATGCCGCTTGAGAGGAAAAGACTCGAATAACTTTTATACCGGGGCTCCTCCTACCCAGTGACATACTACAGAGTGTTTAAAGTATACTGCACAAAACCAGTAATGTATTGCTCGTCTTATTGTGAACAGACAGAAGTATATTCTCTTCTCTATTCACAGCTACAATCAATAAATTTTATAAATGAGTAATGTGTTAAATTATTTAAGGAATAATGCATTCAAGTAGCAGTAAACTATATTCTATTTCTACTAACTAATTACAAATATAAGTGTATTTCTCGAGTAAATCAAAAATTCATGTATTCCATGTGTGAAGTGCACAGTCAGTATGTAACCTGTATAATCTGTGTAAACAAACATTAGCACAAACCATTTCAGAAGAGAATAGCTCGTGGTTGTACCGAGACCTTCTCGTCTGAAATAAGTAGAACTAGGCCATTATCACCCGACATCATACTTCGACTATATTACACATCCAAATACAGTGTATGATTTACCTCTACATACTGTAAATTATTTTCACCACGCTCATTGTATTACATTTTATTTTTTTCTTTTTCTTTGACTTTTGCGTTATATAAATTATTTCTCATCAACTAGATAGTAACTAGATAGTAACAATTGTTAAGCATTCAATTCGCTGTAACCTCAGAGATATCTTTATGTATTATGTTCTTTATATCATTTTAAAAAAAGCATTAACAGCCGTACACCAATAAGAGTGTAACGATGAGAAGTCTTTGCTGTTAGATTCAGAAGCATCCGACCCACCTTACATTTGAAGGCGATGGGTTACTCTGTACTGTTAATGAAAGTTATCGTCCCAGACACTGACTCTTTCCCACAGACTAAGACCCACTCACTGACTTGGATTAGCGGGCACGTTGTTCACTACCTTTAGGGTAAAAGTGGCGGTGGCATCACATTCTCCTTTTTTGTAGGCTTATGTATATTTAGGAATATGAGGAACTTAGTAGGTAAAAAAATAAGGAAAAAAATAAGCCGGAGATCCTGGGTTCGAATCGCGGTCCTCACACATTTTCAGTCGTCGTCACTGATTCCGCATAATGTTCCAATGCAGCTGACATCAATAATAGTTCGTGCTCTTTCCTTTCCTTTCTCCCCACCACCTTCAGTATACATGGTGTTGCGAGTTTTGATTTGAGTGAGCAGACCAGACAGCGAGGGAGGTCATCTGTCTCATCGGATTAGGGAAGGACGGGGAAGGAAGTAGGCTGTGCCCTCTCAAAGGAACCATCCCGGCATTTGCCTGAAGCGATTTAGGGAAATCAAGGAAAATCTAAATCATGATGGCCGGAATCGGGATTGGACCGTCGTCCTTCCGAATGCGATTCCAGTAAGCTAATCACTGCGCCACCTCGCTCTTCCAGATTAAATATTTAACTCAGTATAATCAGTCTTGTTCTCTAATAACTGGATGACAGATGTAATGCTTTATGTTACGCCATTTCAAGTGTACTGCGTGTTGATTTGATTCATTACAAGGATAGACTGGAAAACTTTATGGAGCGGTAGGTCTGCAATGAGAAGTTCAAAATATATTTAAAATGTGTTACAGCAGTTATGTTCTTGCTTATTGCTAACTTGGAGATGTTTGTGTGGGAATGTGGATCTGAAGTTTAATATGCTAGGAATTTCTTTTCATGTGGAAAAAACTTAATGGAAGTGAATCGTAATATTTACTCTTTGCGAAAGCTAGAATCTCTTAGGAAAATTAAACTTCAGTTTTCACACAGGGAGGAACGGGATCTTTTAACGCAGTCAGATGAATATACTGTATAGTGCCCACGCATAGACTGTTATAAGTAAATATCCGTTGCGTGTGTTTGACGACTTAATATCAGGTCCCCACTGCGGTTGATCTCGCCTGAGCCAAAGATTTTAATATCTGTAGAAGCGCTCACAGTCTAAAATGTGTAAACAGACAGTTTGCACACATTCCCTACCATATGAAGGGCTTATTTCAATAGTGGTAAAAGTCCATTACCTCCAGTTTTCTGTCTATAATGCTTCTGACATTAAGGGTCCAAACAAACAGAAAGAAAGGTTCATCTCTAGAAAGAAGCCACATGCTAGAATATTTCTGGTATCTAAACTGCAGTTTTTTCATCGCTCATTTAACTTTACGAATCTGTATCTCAGAATGAACAAAAGTGGACTTGTACCACTACTGAAATAAGCCCTTCATATGTAGAACACCACAGATGTAAAACTCAGAACTCGTGGAATCAAGTTCAGCCCCAGTTTCAGTAATAGCTATCTCGTAGCAGTAAAAATCTCATTAAGCCATGTAGACCAGCAATAGTCAACCTTTTTTACCTAGCCCCACTTTTGTAACAAAGTTAGTGGTAAAGTTTTCTAACACTCCACCGGTTCCTTAGTAACGATGATTTATAAAGCTAGGAAGTAACTTTGCTTTACATCATTCATGAGGCAGAGCTACAGAAAATCGAAGCATTTATTAATAATTACTTACTAAATACTTTACGTCAAAATTTTATGTAAAGATAAGGAAAATATTTTTAAAACCTCTACCGCGTGCTGCCAATCATGAAAGCTAGTACGCCGACTAGTAAGCGGTAGGAATGAGGTTGACTACCACTAGGATAGACAGTATTATTTTATCTGAATTTCATAATGATAGCAGACACTCAAGGGTATTTATTGCATTTCTTATTAAGCCGATAAGCTGATCGGCGATGATGAATAGGAATGAAAGAAGTGGGTGGAATACGTTTGGAATGTAAACCAAAAGGAATATAGAGGAGACTAAGTCAGCTATCTTAAGGTAGCCAACAGCCTAGCGTGTAACCATGCGCTACGGGCATACTTAAGTGAAAGATTATTTTTTTTTTTGAGAGGTAAGTAATTAGGAAAGGAGATAGAGAATTTACATTTATTGTCTATAATACAACATACAATCACAAACAATCTTTATTTTACGATTATTGCCTACTTTGGCCCAAATAAACAAATACTCGTCAGAGTTAAGCTTCTTCTTTCTTCTTATTTGACAAAACTAAGGGCTTATCTCGAACCAAAGTACCATATGGGACCTTAGCATCTGTTATACTCAATGTGTTCCAAGAAAGAATATCTGCATTTTGCCATTCACAGATGATATTGTGGAATTCTTGGAATCATTAGGAGATGCGACTAATCAATCCCCCAGCTCCAGAGACAGACGATTAAAGTAAGCTTACAGGTCTCTGTATAGAAGGCACAGCTTCTGATGAACTTCATCAAGCCACCTACACGTGTGACACTGAAAAGGTAGTGAGATTTAAACGCCTAGGAGAATGGATAGAAAGTGGTCTGATGGAAAAGAAGGTACGGGAGCACGAATAAACGAGACGAATTTAGCACATAAATTCAGTATGCACATCTACAATAAGAACAATCTTTCAGTCAATGCAAAATTAATACATTACCATACAGTGAAGCCTTTTTTACAGCAGAAAGCCTGTCCTTATACAAATAGTATTACTTAGGAAGCTAGAGCTTCTGGAACTGAAATACTCAGAAAGCTATTGAGACCTTGAAGAACTTTCCATAGATGAAAGACGAAGTTTCCTGTGAAGACGAGAATCAAATTTTGCTGGACCCTATAGGTTTAAAGACATTTAGAAGAAAAGAGGATTCAGGAAACGGAGATTTACAACTGGGTCACTTTGAAAGCAAAACTTCAGGCTACCATTGGTTTACAGGACGCAATTAGACTTGGAAAAAAGAACGTCATGCACAGAACGAAGAAGGGCAAATTACATTGGTTGAAAATTAATCCTTTTTCTTACGGGTACAGGGTTCTTCTGGTGTGTTCCTGAATGCTGACTTGAGGTAAGGTATTTACCGTGTTCAATAAAAAATGGCTCTGAGCACTATGGGACTTAACATCTGTGGTCATTAGTCCCTTAGAACTTAGAACTACTTAAACCTAACTAACCTAAGGACATCACACATATCCATGTCCGAGGCAGGATTCGAACCTGCGACCGTAGCGGTCACGCAGTTCCAGACTGAAGCGCCTAGAAACGCACGGCCACACCTGCCGGCCCGTGTTCAATAACATACCGCTTTGACACAAATTGAGAAGTTTTGTATGGTACGCAAAATGTAGCTATTTTATTTCTGTGTGTAACGCCAGTACTGTTTTGTGAAGGTTTGCAATGTGACCTGTTACAAAAAGGTGTTCTATTTTACAGTCTGTGATACAGTTACCAATATATTTCTGTAATGTCGATGCCTATACTTTTGTTTTGCATATCGTTCCTCATGCAAACTGCAGCAGTGGGTGATAATATCGGCTGGTGCCTGATAAGGCGAATTTCAAGGCTTCAAAAGGTTACATTAACTCTCCTGGCCGCCTCTCCCACGTCCGTGGCAAACCTTTAGCGAAAAATCAGCAGCGGACAATCACAGATTTCACCACAGCAGTTTATTTTGTGTACTTTGTCGTAAAGGTTGCGGATCAGGACAAGTCATGGACCTCACATGGATTACGTTCGAGTTGTGGTGAAGGGCATCGCCTATAGTCTAAACGTAAGGAAAAATGTTTCCGTTCTTGGGTGTAAATGGTAAGGAGTAGAGTCTGTAAATCACACTGATGGCTATTACATTTGCTCGTGTAACATACGAGGACACAACTTTAAAACCAAAAAGGATGTCTTCGTTGCGACCTGTGTCTCATGGACCTGATATTCCTGTTCTGATAGCCTCGATGACGTACTTCCACCTTGAGGAAACGACACACACAACAGTTCTGATGAAGATTATCAGACCGAGGACTGTCGTGTGTTCATAATCCGAATGGACGTATATATCCATACACCCGTCGTTCCTAAAAGGTGCTGCAGGCCAGCAGCTTGTAGACAGCAAATCAAAGTCAGGCAATGTCTACTCAGAGCAACAGTCATAATAATTCTGTTCCCAATTTTCACAGAAGACAACCGCAACCGTTAGCAACAGATTGGCAACCAATCGATGATGTACTGCAGCAAAATCAGAGTGAATTTGTTGAAATAAGGTCACCAGATCCTCAAAACAAATCCCGTGAAATAGCACTGGACTGGCACAACCAGTAGCAATCGCACATAAAACTTTATGCAGTCACAATAGTAAAGGCCTACATCATATTTCACACATAAAGCCGTTCATTGAATAAGCTGTGTATTTTCAAGTGTATTCTGCCATGTTTACTTTCAGTATTATGAGTTACTTTTAAGATGCAGTTTCTTCATTATGTTAACAATAAGTCTGCACTCAAGGTAAAAAACTACGACGCCACAATAAGCTTTCGAGAGACAGCGAGAGCTTGACGCAGCTGACCACAATGTAGGTCAAGGCCAAAAGCATTAGAGGGAGTTCGTCGCCCAGCTTAGGACGCTTTTACCAGTTCATCTTTTTCGTGGGTGTGTTTGTAAATACTTCACAGCCCTAGCTGAAGCGTTCCTTTTAAGAGAAAAACAGATTTACTACCTTGTGGAAAGAAGTGGTCGCTGTTGACTCCAGGAAAAAATTCCTCTGTCTTTCCACTTTTAAATAATAAACAATAGTCAGTTGTTGCAGCGTTAGCTTCATAACAGAGACCACAGCTTACTAAGTGATGAAATGATTATTATCACAGATTATGACGAGATATGCTACGTATAAAAACTTGCTAAAGCATAATGTTAGTTTTCGAACACTCCAGAAGTTGATGCATAATCTTATCAATTGTATGGGCTACCAGTAGGAACAGATGCAGAAATAACAATTAAAACAACAAGATGACACCACTCACAGAAAAGGAGTAGTGTTAAGTGGAACAAGAGGATTCAAAGGAATTCCTCCGCATGAAAAGAAGTAAATGAAGGTAAGATGCGTTGAGGGTACACTGTAGACGCCTCCAATACTAGATATTTTGTAAGAAGGTCTGTGGAAGACACTTCGATTATTATATTATTAATAAATCGTCTTTGTTATTATTCTAGGTTAAGCAATCTTTTCTAAGGAGTCAAAGGAGTTTAACAGGAATAGTTGAGGGCATAGATCTAAAAAAGAAAGAAAGGGGAGGAAATGTAACATCTGTGGAGGAAGAAAAAACTAAAAATCGTGGAAAAGGTAACATTCAGGTTTGTCTCATATAGTTTTTCACTGTCACAAGTAAACATAGACAAATATAGCAGTGTAGAATTTATAATGCATATTTGTATACCGCTAATGAAATCTTTTCAGGTAATAATAGAAATCAAAGGAGGAAGGAAAGAACCAGAGATGGAAGTAAATCATACTAAAATGAAAGCAAGTGAACCACAAAGGGTTAATTAAAAATATGTAAAAATATTTCATGTACTAACAATCTTTTTACAGGTAGCAGAGGAAACTGAACTTGGCAGACAATCCAGAAAGAAGAAAACCTATTATTTGATAGCTTAGACACTAGCGAATTTCTTCCTTTATAAAGCAAAATGACTACAATAAACGTGCCAGCACAAGCTGCAACGTAAATCATGAATGTGAAAATAAGAATTTTATGTAACTATTCCATAGTGAATACTACAAAGAAAAAGCTACCTTTACCAATCCCCTTTAACTACAATCCATATCCTGTAGAAAGATGTATCCAGTTTATGTGTAGAATAGATCCCTGTGTGTTTTGTGGCAGTTAGGGTGATGGTAGGATAATACCTCCACCCCCCAACAAAAGTGCACTTATGATCATACAAATAATTGTTAAAATTTTTGATCAATATCCGCCAAATACTGCCTGTGCAGACCGATAATTTGTTTTAGCATTCTTGCATATAGCTGCCTCAAGCAGCATATCCTATGTTAATATATATACAAAGCATTTCTCATGCAAAATAATACATTTGTGTTATTTTGTGTATGACACTGCACTATGCAAAGTATTTCCTAGGCAATATAAATATTTTTGTGTCATTTTTGGGTATAACACTGTATAATGCAACACACTTTGATGTTTATATTATAAGGAAACACTGCCTGTGCAGAATTACTTAATATTCTATATGTGCACCTTAATAAACTTCATGGGCAGATATCTTAATTAGTAATCAAACAGTTCTCATAATGCCACTCACATGAGTTTTATGTACAATAATTTTAGATTCATCTTAATATATTTGTGTCTCATATGAAGCAATTTACAAACTTTTATTCATATAAGCTGCATGTGCAGTTACTCCCTTGACTATCTTCACTTATGTTTACAGGAACATGTAAAGTTTTGTTGTAAAGTTGTTACAATAAGTATTTTCTGTCCATAGAGTATCAAGTAACTGGGATCTGCCAGGTGTAAAGGAACTGAAAATATTGTGATTTAATCGCAGAGGTGCTGCAAAATTGTTCCAGTGACACACCAGAGAAATATCTGGTAAACTTTTTATCTTTGAGAGACATAGGAACAATTTCGCCCTTCGTTTTTTATTTCTGGTATGAACGACTACTTTTTGTTCTGATGGGCTGGTGGGATGTCGTACTGTCTAATTACTAGTGTGTGTGTGTGTGTGTGTGTGGTAAATGAATGAGTTAAAAGACGCAAGATGTGTTTTATATTATTTTCATCGCACAACAAGCCTTATTCCCATGCCTATGGAGTATTTATGTTAAGCAGAGAAGGCGAGTTTTAGATGGAACCGAAGATCTTCAAAACGGCGCTGCTCAACAATAGAGGTACGTGATTGTGCTCTCTACTTTCCTTTCGTGGCCGCTAAAATTACTTCTGATTCGTTTTGCCGAGACATTCAGAACCTGCAATCTTCTTTTTCTTATAAAAATACTAGTCCGATACAAAATAAATACTCTTAGATTTAAATAATTGCCATTCTTTTACCCAGGCCACGGGGAATGATAGAACGTACGTGCCTCTACTCTGAATGTACGTTCGCAATCTCCGAGTGTGTTACGACGAAATTATTTCACAATGAAAATTTCTCATCAGACCGCAACCACTCGCACGCGAATGTACGTACCCTCTGAATGTATCTAGTCAGCCACGCGCGTTGTTCAAAAGCTTTACATTTTAATATTCAGTGGATTACATTTCCGAAATTCATTTTTGTTTATGCTGCAAATCGTACTTCACGCGAAGTATTTATTACGTAAGTTTCAGGCTCAATTTAATAATAAAAAAAAAAGATTCCGAATAATAGAAATAAAGAATAACAATCAAACAAATCAAACCTAAATAAACAGAAAGAGGGAACGTTACACTGGGCACAAACAAATTGCGAAATTCACATGCACATGTGATGTCTATAGTAATGATGCTATTTCCAGCGATGGCAGCAATCAAGGAGGTCTGTCATAATTAAGGATGTCTGCAGCAAATGTCTGTTCTTGAGTGGCAATCAGCGACCCGTGCTGAGTCTTGCCTTCGAGAGCCACAATCACACACTGCTGTCTCAGTGCAAGGACACAGCCAATACAGGCAACTGTGTCAAAATGCTGAACTTTGCCTTCGAGAGCCACCATTACATAATGCTGTCTCAGAGAAATGGCACTGACAATACAAGCCGCTCTGTCATAAAAAATGCAGTCTCTCCAAATAAAGGTGCTAGTGAGATAGACACTGTACGTACTGCAATATTATTCTACTACACTTTACATTTCTACATCGAGGTGCCAGTGATATAGACATTAAACACACCTCTACACACCGTTTACGATGTCACTTCTCCTCTCGTATTTCTACAAGTGTTTAAAGTCCAAAACAATACAAAACTCCCTGTGCAGTGAACATTTCTTTTTTACAAAACAATAGTACTCTACACTTTTTTCATGTTATATTTTTAAACCTTACAGTTTGAAATTTTTCATGTATTAAAATGTGCATAATCGCTTATTTTAAAAGGCTCACAAAATGGTCACAAGATAATTGAGCCAATAATGAACAATCCTTCTAACATTAATAGAACTTCTACATTTTTATGTATTATGTTTAAATATTTGAATTAAGAATTTTTAGCTCCTTTTGTCCTGTTTGTACATAAGTCCCATTCAAATTCTAAAAGAGGCGACAGGGAGGCTATGTAAGGAGTGTGTCGGAACTCTTCATTACAAAATACAACAAATCCAACTTAATGCTATTCTATGCATTGTGTAAGAACTCAGATATCGATAGTAACATTCTCAGGGCGAAACATGGGTGCGTGATTCTAAGCATTTTTTGAGATGAGGTCTGTCTGTGAGGGTGGAAGAGTAGTGTCGGTCAAGAGCTCGGAGACAGAAGACGTGTCACGCTGCCCTCACGTCGGTGATGCAGAGCTTACCACACTCAAGGTCTGATATCATTTATGTAGCCAGGAGAGGTTTAGAAAATTCGCAAGGTTAGTGCAAAAGAAGTTGCTCGTGATTGTTTGTCTCATTTTGCAATAATCCTTTGTCTTACCTGTCAGTGAAAGAAGCCCTCTTATCCTCCAAATAATAATAATTATTCTCCACAACTAAAATATATGCTGTGGTTACTAAAGGTTAATGCAATTTTGAAATTGAACTAATTTGTTAATCTGGCACTAAGTCATTATTGACACATATGTCATTTGTTATTGTCATTATTATTATTACTTGTTCATGATGATTCTGAACCTTCAAATAGACTTAATTAATGAAATCCCTTCTCAAAAGTTATTTTGTAGTTAACAGGATCCAAGCAATCTTGCCCTTTGTCATTGTCGTTATTAACACTTGTTCATAATGATTCTCAAGTTTTAAATATACTTAATTAATGAAATCCCTTCATAAAAGTTATTCAGTAATTACCAGTACCCAAGCAAAATCCTTTTTATTAAATTCATTCTTAGTAACAATAAGCTTTAACCACTGCTGCTGTGAATTGCTGTAATCCACATGGAAAAAGGCAGTCATCTAACGAGAAGAGAGCAAAACTTAGGGCCAATACAGAGACACTGACACATAACAACATTTCATATACTCTACTCCAGTAAATTAAGTTGCACAAGTCAGATTCTGTACCACATGTAAATTCATATTGAAATATGCAGTCAGATGTCTTATCGATATGTTAGTTTTAAGTTTTCCATGCAACGATATGTTGAGGCCTTAAATGAGAGTGAAACTGACACACATACAACACACACACAATATATGCAGGTTACATTCAGTTTACTGATAGGTTGCTTGAGTCCAATTTCACAGACGAACATAGGCAATATTGAAAGGTATGTGCTAAGCTCTGATCAGGGTAGATCCAGAAAATAAAGTCGATAGTTGCTAACCGCAAGGTGGAATAAGTATAATTTCTTTGAGTAGGAGGATCTTTGATGGTTAAGAGAGCCGGGCACGAGCAGTAAAAAACTCGGGAGTCGCAGCTAGGTGCCTGGAGGAAGCAGACGTGTGGTGACAGCTTTAAGGTAGGATTCGCGTTAACCATCTTTTTTTTTTGGTTGCACACTGAGCAAACTTTTGCACGTTGATGAGAGAAGCTATATAATGATTTCAAAATGGGTTTTGTTAGATAGTGTTCATGTTTAGGATCTGTATGTCCAAGGTTCGACGCAGTAAGTGTTTTGCAAAATTTTTTGTAAGAGTGATTTGTGCTACAAAAATTTTGGAAATGGTAGTTTTAGCATATGACTTAAAATTTTTACAATATCAACATTGTGTTTAAATCTAACAGCCTGACTCATAATCCACATCCTTTGCTTGTATTGAATATGAAAATGCGTAGTAAAGTAAAGTAACCCAGCAATGAAATAATGTAAAGAAAACGAGGTGTCTGTGAAGTATATACACTACTGGAAACTGAAATAAGAACACCGTGAATTCATTGTCCCAGGAAAGGGAAACTTCATTGACACATTCCTGGGGTCAGATACATCACATGATCACACTGACAGAACCACAGGCACATAGACACAGGCAACAGAGCATGCACAATGTCGACACTAGTACAGTGTATATCCACCTTTCGCAGCAATGCAAGCTGCTATTCTCCCATGGAGACGATCGTAGAGATGCTGGATGTAGTCCTGTGGAACGGCTTACCATGCCATTTCCACCTGGCGCCTCAGTTGGACCAGCGTTCGTGCTGGACGTGCAGACCGCGTGAGACGACGCTTCATCCAGTCCCAAACATGCTCAATGGGGGACAGATCCGGAGATCTTGCTGGCCAGGGTAGTTGACTTACACCTTCTAGAGCACGTTGGGTGGCACGGGATACATGCGCACCTGCATTGTCCTGTTGGAACAGCAAGTTCCCTTGCCGGTCTACGAATGGTAGAACGATGGGTTCGATGACGGTTTAGATGTACCGTGCACTATTCAGTGTCCCCTCGACGATCTCCAGAGGTGTACGGCCAGTGTAGGAGATCGCTCCCCACACCATGATGCCGGGTGTTGGCCCTGTGTGCCTCGATCGTATGCAGTCCTGATTGTGGCGCTCACCTGCACGGCGCCAAACACGTATACGACCATCATTGGCACCAAGGCAGAAGCGACTCTCATCGCTGAAGACGACACGTCTCCATTCGTCCCTCCATTCACGCCTGTCGCGACACCACTGGAGGCGGACTGCACGATGTTGGGGCGTGAGCGGAAGACGGCCTAACAGTGTACGGGACCGCAGCCCAGCTTCATCGAAACGTTTGCGAATGGTCCTCGCCGATACCCCAGGAGCAACAGTATCCCTAATTTGCTGGGAAGTGGCGGTGCGGTCCCCTACGGCACTGCGTAGGATCCTACGGTCTTGGCGTGCATCCATGGGTCGCTGCGGTCCGGTCCGGTCGCAGGTCGACGGGCACGTGCACCTTCCGCCGACCACTGGCGACAACATCGATGTACTGTGGAGACCTCACGCCCCACGTGTTGAGCAATTCGGCGGTACGTCCACCCGGCCTCCCGCATGCCCACTATACGCCCTCGCTCAAAGTCCGTCAACTGCACATACGGTTCACGTCCACGCTGTCGCGGCATGCTACCAGTGTTAAAGACTGCGATGGAGGTCCGTATGCCACGGCAAACTGGCTGACACTGACGGCGGCGGTGCACAAATGCTGCGCAGCTAGCGCCATTCGACGGCCAACACCGCGGTTCCTGGTGTGTCCGCTGTGCCGTGCGTGTGATCATTGCTTGTACAGCCCTCTCGCAGTGTCCGGAGCAAGTATGGTGGGTCTGACACACCGGTGTCAATGTGTTCTTTTTTCCATTTCCAGGAGTGTATGTGCAGTTCATGGTTTGAAATGGATTTGGTATAACTAAAGTTATCAGAGCAAAGCTATTTCTAATAACTAATTTTATGCCATTTCACAACTGGCTTTATTCAAGCCAAGATACAATTTCGATAAGTAAAAATCAGGGCCAAAAGTTAATTTTTTAGTGCCATCTTAATGCCATTGCACAAATGGTATTATTCTCTTAAAGTTGACTGCTGAATCAAATACATGTTTCATTACTGGCAAAATGGAGGAGTGCATGAAACAAGCTCGCAGATGCAGTCAGATGCAGGTTTGTTGAATAATTATTTTGGAACAATTTTATCTGTGATACTTTCAAAATTGGGTGTAGCTACGTTTCACATATTGGTTGCACGTACGTTACAGTTTGTGAATTCATGGT
The DNA here is from genome assembly GCF_023897955.1 of Schistocerca gregaria. Lineage (NCBI taxonomy): Eukaryota > Metazoa > Arthropoda > Insecta > Orthoptera > Acrididae > Schistocerca > Schistocerca gregaria. The sequence goes on along the minus strand of NC_064921.1, from coordinate 127,199,814 downwards.
CAGGATCTTCCTAATTATAAAAGATTTTCCAATGTTTCAAACTACACACTGGAAACCAATGTGTATGGTGATTCTGTAATAAAAAGATTTAGTACAGGTAATAGTTACTTGTGTGTTCTAGAGGCTATCCCTCCCTCACTGAAATATTTTAGGGCATATATGACGGCTGTTATTCTGATGTCTAATTGTAACATCATCTGGGATCTCCTTACCTTGCAGGGGGTGGGTTCACAGGAACCTTAGTTCTGTCAGATATTTCCGTGTGTGGCAAGTGGTAAGGATGGGTCTTAATGACTGGTGGAATACGTTAGAATACTACCTATATTCTTATCATTTTTACCCATTTTCTTTACTTCAATCTTTGCATATTTTATGTTTTGATACTTGATAAAAGTCTGTGTTCAAGTCATCACATCCATTTTTCGCGTAATAATCGACCTTTCTAGTGGTCTCATGTCATAACAGTACAAGCTAATGTCACAGTAACCACATAAAATTGACGATCTTGCTTAGTGGTCAGTGGTTTTTGCTAGTAACGCCTAGACCCAGACAGATTCCCCGTCACCACCTGAAATTTTTCTCTGGTGGTGAAGACTGAAAGCAGATCCACTCAGTCTTGTGAGGGAGGCCAACTGAAAAGCTACCTTCATGTAAAAGCAGCGAAATTAACACTCAATCAGCCGAAGTTCACTTCGAAAGGCTTGCATCAGGCTAGGTGACATGACAATTTTTTATTAGCAGCAAAAGTATCAATCGCTATTTTTTCAAGTTAGTGAGCAAGATGCCTCACTTATTATGGGTACATATCTTATTCTTTGCAAGACTCCTGGCCACTTCTAATAGGATTTATATCTAGATGATGCACTTGTAGATGCAGAAACAGAACAGTATGCTTCAGGGTGGCTGGACTTATAAAAAGGTGTCTGTTTGCAAGACTCCTGGCCACTTCTAATAGGATTTATATCTAGATGATGCACTTGTAGATGCAGAAACAGAACAGTATGCTTCAGGATGACTGGATTTATAAAAGGTGTCTGTAATTCGTTCACAACCCTTGTTATTCTATTCCTGATTTTTATTCATATTTGATTTCTTAGCTCCCTGATCAAACTTTTTATCATATGCTGTCGACTTTCGCAAACTACTATGATTATTATTATTAATAATAATAGGGAAGGTCTTACTACACGGAGATGACAAAAGTCATGGGGTAGTGATATGCACATATACAGATGGCCGTAATATCGCATACACAACTTACAGAAGGTCAGTTCCTCTCATTTGTACTCAGGTGATTCATGTGAAAATGTGTTCGACATGATTTGGCCGCACGTAGGGAATTAACAGGCTTTGAACGCGAAGTGGTGGTTGGAGGTTGATGCATCCGGCATTTTCTCGGAAATCGTTAGGGAATTGAATTTTCCGAGATCCATAGTGTCAAGACCGTGCCGAGAATACCAAATTTCAGGCCTTACTTCTAACAACGAAGGAGCAGTGTCCGACGGCCTTCACTGAACGACCGAGAGCAGCGGCATTTGCGTAGAGTTGTTAGTGCTAACAGAGAGGCAACACAGCGTGAAATAACCGCAGAAATCATTGTGGGACGTACGATGAACGTATCCATTAAGACAGTGCGGCGAAATTTGACGTTAATTGGCTTTGGTGCCAGACGACCGACGCGAGCGCCCTTGCTGACAGCACGACATCGCCTGCAGTGCCTCTTCTGGGCTCGTGACCACATCCGTTGATCTCTAGACTACTGGAAAACCTTGGGCTCGTGACATGAGTCCCGATTTCAGTTGGCGAGAGCTGATGGCAGGGTAATAGTGTGGCGCAGACTCCACGAAGCTACGGAACCAGGTTGTCAACAAGGCACTGTGCAGACTGCCCATGGGCTGTGTTTATATGCAGTAGACTGAGTCCTTTGGTCCAGCTGAAACGATCGTTGACTGTGTAACATCGCGAGTGAATACGCAATAGCATTTTACTGCAGTAAGCTACTTTGAAGTACGGGTTCGTAGCTTTGGAGCCGTTGGCGGTGGTAGAAACAGCCGCTTGTATCTTAGCGTGCCTCATTCACACCTGTCACTAGGCTAGCCGTGGGAAGCAGTACCTGTGTCAATTCGAGCGACAGAATATCCAAGCCCCTAAGAATCTAAATAAACTATATTAAATATTATTTAATTTAGTTAAAAGTCAGTATAACATCCGTTGTTATTAAAAAGAAGATTGTGTTCAAAAATGGTTCAAATGGCTATGAGCACTATGGGACTTAACAGCTGAGATCATCAGTCCCCTAGAACTTAGAACTATTTAAACCTAACCAACCTAAGGACATGACACACATCCATGCCGGAGGCAGGATTCGAACCTGCGACCGTAGCAGTCGCACGGTTCTGGATTGCGCGCCTAGAACCGCTAGACCACCGCGGCCGGCTATAATCATTTCTTAGTTTATACATACAGTAGTTTATTTCTTTTTTATATATAGTGCTATAAACATTTTTTAGTTTACACTATATGTCGTTTGTTGTTGTTGTGGTCTTCAGTCCTGAGATGCAGCTCTCCATGCTACTCTATCCCGTGCAAGCTTCTTCATCTCCCAGTACCTACTGCAACCTACATCCTTCTGAATCTACTTAGTGTAGTCATCTCTTGGTCTCCCTCTACGATTTTTACCCTCCACGCTGCCCTTCAATACTAAATTGGTGATCCCTTGATGCCTCAGAACATGTCCTACCAACAGATCCCTTCTTCTAGTCAAGTTGTGCCACAAACTTCTCTTCTCCCCAATTCTATTCAGCACCTCCTCATTAGTTATGTGATCTACACATCTAATCTTCAGCATTCTTCTGTAGCACCACATTTCGAAAGCTTCTATGCTCTTCGTGTCTAAACTATTTATCGTCTATGTTTTACTTCCATACATGGCTACACTCCATACAAATACTTTCAGAAACGACTTCCTGACACTTAAATCTATACTCGATGTTAACAAATTTCTCTTCTTCAGAAACGCTTTCCTTCCCATTGCCAGTCTACATTTTATATCCTCTCTACTTCGAACATCATCAGTTATTTTGCTCCCCAAATAGCAAAACTCCTTTACTACTTTAAGTGTCTCCTTTCCTAATCTAATTCTCTCAGCATCACCCGACTTAATTCGACTACATTCCATTATCCTCGTTTTGCTTTTGTTGATGTTCATCTTATATCCTCCTTTCAAGACAGTATCCATTCCGTTCAACTGCTCTTCCAAGTCCTTTGCTGTCTCTGACAGAATTACGATGTCATCGGCGAACCTCACATTTTTATTTCTTCTCCTTGGATTTTAATACCTACACCGAATTTTTCTTTTGTTTCCTTTACTGCTTGCTCAATATACAGATTGAATAACATCGGCGATAGGCTACAACCCTGTCTCACTCCATTCGCAACCACTGCCTCACTTTCATGTCCCTCGACTATAATAACTGCCATCTGGTTTCTATACAAACTGTAAATAGCCTTTCGCTCCCTGTATTTTACCCCTGCCGCCTTCAGAATTTGAAAGAGAGTAATCGTTTATACATTATTAGGTACAGTACAGTACTGTAATTACCTTGTCGTTTTTCTTTTAAAACCAATACATATAACAGTGTGTGTAGACGATTTTTAGTTAAAATACTGTTTAACACTGTGTAAAAAACATCTTTTTATATTACTGTAGACACCGTTTAGTTCTTAAATCGTTTCATTTTTGTACTAAATGTCTATTTACATTTTTTGCAATAAAAATATTAGATTTTTCGGATAATCCGACCTTTTTCTCGTTCCAACCATGGTCTCGGTTCCGAAGGTGACGGATTAGAGGGGTCCTACTGTAGTTGACAAAAATATTGGGTCTACAGAGGTCAAAGTAGAGTGTGATTGTGAAGTTATCTGGACACGTTTAACAGGGCTAGGGGAAATAAAGTTAATTGTGCGGTGTTATTACCGGCCACCAGGTTCCACCATGACAGGTCTAGAATCATTCAAAGGCAGTATACATTCTGTATCGCAGAAGTACCCCAGATCATGCTATATTACTCGGAGGCGACTTCAACCTACCTAGTATAGACTGGGATGTCTATGGATTCATTACAGCAGGTACAGACAAGCCGTCCTTTGAATTACTTTTGAACACATTATCCGAAAACTGTCTTCGACGGCTAAATCGACAGCCAACGCGCAATGGAAATATTTTAGATCTGGTAGCCACTAATAGACCAGACCTCATCGACGGTGTCAGTGTTGAGACAGGGATTAGTGATCATGATGTTGTCATTACGACTATGGTTACGAAAGTTAAGAAGTCAGTCAAGAAGGCTAGGAGAGTATTCTTACCAGAAAGAGCAGATAAGCAGTTGTTAGCGTCCCACTTAGTTAATGAATCGGAGAATGCTCAGGAAGCAACGGCAGTTGCACTCGTGGTACAAGAAAGATGGGGAGAATGAGGACAGGCAAAAGTTAGTAGAGATTCGTGCTGCTGTAAAAAGAGCGATGCGCGAAGCATTCAACCACTGCCACCGTCATACCTTAGCAAAAGATCTTGCTGAAAACTCAAGGAAATTCTGGTCTTACGTAAAATCGGTAAGCGGGTCGAAGGCTTCAATCTAGTCACTCACTGATCAGTCTGGCCTGGCAACGGAAGACAGCAAAACGAAAGCAGAAATTTTAAATTTAGCTTTTGAGAAATCTTTCACGCAAGAGGATCGTACAAACATACCACCATTTGAGTCTCGTACAGATTCCCGTATGGAGGACATAGTGATAGACATCCCTGGGGCTGTGAAGCAGCTGAATGGGTTGAAAATAAATAAATCGCCACGTCCTGATGGGATTCCAATTCGGTTTTACAGAGAGTACTCTACTGCATTGGCTCCTTACTTAGCTTGCATTTATCGCGAATCTCTTGCACAACGTAAAGTCCCGAGCGAATGGAAAAAGCGCAGGTGATGCCTGTATATAAGAAGGGTAGAGAGACGGATCCTCAAAATTACAGGCCAATACTCGTAACACCGCTCTGTTGCAGGATTCTCGAACATATGCTCAGTTAGAATATTATGAATTTCCTTGAGACAGGGAAGTTGCTGTTCATGCATCAGCACGGCTTTAGAAAGCATATGGGATTGGTTCCCAAGTATGTGGGTGGCTCGAAGACTTCTTAAGTAATAGAACCCAGTACGTTGTCCTCGATGGTGAGTGTTCATAGGAGGTGAGGGTATCATCTGGAGTGCCCCAGGGAAGTGTGGTAGGTCCGCTGTTGTTTTCTATCTACATATATGATCTTTTGGATAGGGTGGATAACAATGTGTGGCTCGAGCGTTTGAAATGCCTATCAGATCGGATTGAGGGAGGGCATAGAAGCTATCCAGAGTCGGTCTGCTAGATTTGTTACTGGTAGGTTTGATCATCACGCGAGTGTTACGGAAATGGTTCAGGAACTCGGGTGGGGGTCTCTAGAGCAAAGGATGCGTTCTTTTCGTGAATCGCTACTGAAGAAATTTAGAGAACCAGCATTTAAGGTTGACTGCAGAACAATTTTACTGCCGCCAACTTACATTTCGTGGAAAGACCACAAAGATAAGATAACATCGATTAGGGCTCGTACAGAGGCATATAGGCAGTCATTTTTCCCTCGTTCTGTTTGGGAGTGGAACAGGGAGAGAAGATACTTGTTGTGGTACGAGGTACCCTCCGCCACGCACCGTATGGTGGATTGTGGAGTATATATGTAGATGCCTCGTGAAAGGAGGAGAAATGCGTACCATCACGTTTACGACTTTCATAAAGGTCGGATTGTAGCCCATCACGATTGCGGTTTATCGTATCGCGACACTGCTGCTAGCGTTGGTCGAGATCCAATGACTGTTAGCAGAATATGGAATCCGTGGGTTCAAGAGGTTAATACGGAACGCCGTGCTGGATCCCAATGGCGTCGTATCACTAGCAATCGAGATGACTGGCGTCTTATCCGCTTGGCAGTAACGGATCGTGCAACAACGTCTCGATCCCTGAGTCAACAGATGGGGACGATTGCAACAAGACAACAACCATCTGCGCGAACAGTTCGACGACGTTTGCAGCACCATGGACTATCAGCTCGGAGACCATGGCTGCGGTTACCCTTGACGCTGCATCACAGACAGGAGCGCCTGCGATGGTGTACTCAACGACGAACCTGAGTGGACGAGTGGCAAAAAGGTCATTTTTTTGGATGACTCCAGGTTCTGTTTACAGCATCATGATGGTCGCATCCGTGTTTGGCGACATCACGGTGAACGCACATTGGAAGCGTGTATTCGTCATCGCCATACTGGCGTACCACCCGGCGTGATGGTATGGGGTGCCATTGGTCACCTCTTGTTTGCATTGACGGCACTTTGAACAGTGGACGTTACATTTCAGATATGTCACGACCCGTGGCTCTACCCTTCATTCGATCCCTATGAAACCCTACACTTCAGGAGGATAATGCACGATCCATGTTGCAGGTCCTGTAGGGACCTTTCTGGATACATAAAATGTTCGACTGCTGCCCTGGCCAGCATATTCTCCAGATCTCTCACCAATTGAAAACGTCTTGTCAATGGTGGCCGAGCAACTGGCTCGTCACAATACGCCAGTCACTACTCTTGATGAACTGTGGTATCGTGTTGAAGCTGCATAGGCAGCTGTACCTGTACACGCCATCCAGGCTGTGTTTGACTCAATGCCCAGGCGTATTAAGGCCGTTATTACGGCCAGAGGTGGTTGTTCTGGGTACTGATTTCTCAGGATCTATGCATCCAAATTGCATGAAAATGTAATCACATGTCAGTTCTAGTATAATATATTTGTCCAATGAATACCCGTTTATCATCTGCATTTCTTCTTGGTGTAGTAATTTTAGTGTACATTAGTGTAATTTGATACTGAGATTGTACACATGGTTCGAAAAATGGAACCAGCGAATGTAAGTAAATATTTAATTCACGTGACATCAAAGGGCCTTAATTGTCATGGTTAATAATTATCTAATTCATGGTCGGTTTACGTAACAAGCGACAAAAGCCGCGTACCGGTGCGACAAGCTGTGATGGCGGCCAGAGTCGTCACAAATGCAAGATATTTACACAGGACCTATCAGAAATCATTAGTCGTAGACGGATATTTATACATGCATATCACAAGAAATTAGTAGCAGACGCTGACAGGAGTGAAGGCGTACAAGGGACAATGAGGGGGGGAGGGGGCACCAAATTATGAGTCGTTAGTGTGGAAAACTAACCTCGAACCAGCCCAGCATATATCGAAAAGCGAAATGCTTAACGAATGCCGATCAAAATCGAAACTGCGCTAAGCGTTCTCCGAGAACACGACCAACTCACCACCTTGAGATTGTCTCCCTAGCCCTCGTTGTTTGCGTCTCTTTACGGAATGGTGCAGGGATAGGGGGAAGAGGAGGTGGCGGACAAATTGGAAAAACGGCGAAGAGGCGAAATTTTGACTTCGGAGGGAAATTTCCATAAGCTCGCGCGTTGGCTTGTTTGACCAATCGCAAGAGATTACCTGCAAGTCAGAGTTTTAGCTAAGTGACGTTTGCTTAAATTTGAGCTTGTAGGCTGATTGGTGTGTGCTAGGCCATATCTGTAACATTCAACACATGTATGCGTGGGAACGCGCCTGATCCCACATTTTAAAAATAACCCCAAAAAATTTTGGTCGTACGTAAAATCTATGAACGCTACAAATAATTCCGTACCTTCTCTTGCTGTCGGAACGGCGGAAAGTTCCACTGGACTGGAAGAAGGCCCAGGTCACAGCAATCTATAAAAAGGATAGAAAACCGGAAGCACATAATTACCGACTAATTTCACTGACATCGATTTGTTGTAGAATCATGGAACATTATTTGTGTTCAAACATAATGACCTTTCTAGACTCTGAGAAGCTCATCTGCAGAAACCAGCACGGTTTTAGGAAACTGCGGTCATGCGAGATACAGCTGGCCCTCTTTGTGCATCATATACAACAGGCGCTAGATACCGGCTCCCAGGCTGATGCCATACTTCTCGACTTTATGCCATATTTCTCGACTTTCGTAAGGCGTTCGACTCAGTTCTGCACTGTCGCTTGCTACAAAAAGTGCTTGCTTACGGTATATCCAATGACATATGCGGTTGGATAGTAAGTTTTCTAACAGACAATGAGCAGTATGTCGTGGTGAACGGGGTGACTTCAACAGAAACAAGCGTAACTCCGGGTGTGCCCCAGGGCAGCGTAATAGGTCCTCTGCTTTTTACGATTTACATAAGCGACCTGGTTGATGGTACTGACAGCGGCATTAGACTTTTTGCCAATGATACTGTAGTCTACAGGAAAGTAGTATCACACTAAAGTTGTGAACAAATCGATGAGGATTTGCTGAAAATTAATTCGTGGTGTAATGACTGGCAGTTATCTCTCAATATTAGTAAGTGTAACCTACTGCGTATAACAAGGCGAAAATCCCCATTAATGTACGAGTACAAAATAAATGCCCAGTCTTTGGAAGCGGTAACGTCCGTCAAGTATCTGGGTATGACTATTCGAAATGATCTCAAATGGAATGATCAGATTACACAAGCAACGGGTAAGGCGAACTCTAGATTGCAGTCTAGTGGTAGAATCCTGAAGCGATGTAGTCCTTCAACAGAAGAAATAGCTTACAATACCTTAGTTCGTCCATTCTTGGAGTATTGTTCGTTTGTATGGGACCCTTACCAGTTGGCTCTGATTCAAGCGATTGAGAAGAAGAGCGGTAAGATTCGCGACTGGCAGATTTACCCATCGCGAGAGCGTTACAAATCTCATAGAAAGTTTGAAGTGGACACACTTGCAGATAGACGGCCCCTTAAACCGAAGCGGCTGCTCACTAAATTCTGAAATCCGATCTTCACGGAGGATGTAGAGCATATATTATTACCATCAACTTTCAAATCGCGCAATGATCACGATTCAAAGATAAGGGACATAACAGCTCGTACTAAGGCGTTCAGACAGTCGTTTTTCCCTCGCGCGATCCGTAACTGGAACAGAGGGGCGGAAATATGACTTTGCCGCGAATTGTGCCATCCGCCACACATCGCTTGGTCGCTAGCGGAGTATATATGTAGATGTAGATCAAGAAACAATCATTTTTATATGTGCCACACGCGTTACCATATAAGTAATGTAAACAACAATGCAATGTGCAAGCATAATGTTATCCACTATTATTTACTGTATTTTTGGTATATACTGCAGACATGTGATAACGGCCTAAGGTCGAAACTGGCCAGTGATGTAATTTATATGCATGGTACATCAGCTGACAGCCTACTGCGGTTAAAATGGTTCCATAATTTAGACGATACATTGAGGCTGTAGATATGTATATGACGAAATTACATGGACAAAAAAATTATTTATAAAAAGGAGGGACGTCCCATGTCCCTGCCCACAACGAACAAGATTGACAGCAGAGTTTCCAAGACAAAGAGAAGCAAGAAAAACTGCCGAGCACTAATCGTACATGTGCATGTGCATACCCAATTACGTACACATCCTCACATTGTAGAATTAATTCGTGGAGCGGTTATAGAAGAGGATAAAACAGGTTTCTGGCGTGCAACACAATTTTTTTTTTAATTTTCTTCAAACATTCATCACAACTACGATAATAGTCATTTCTTTGTGGGGACTTGTTACGGACCATCACGTCGATTTTCAAACCTTGGCCTGACACATAAGATCAAATACTTCACATGGCTCGGAGCACTATGGGACTTAATATCTGAGGTCATCGGTCCCCTATAACTTAGAACTACTTAAACCTAACTTAAACCTAACTTAGAACTACTTAAACCTAACACATCCATGCCCGAGGCAGGATTCGAACCTGAGACCCTAGCGGTCCTGCGGCACCAGACTGAAGAGCCTAGAACCGCTCGGCCACACCGGCCGGCCACACATAAGTGTAATCACGAATATTCGTTGTTTCTTACTAGTAATCATTACATAAATATGAAATGATAAACTTTGTGACAGTATACATTGCGATTTCATTCCATGGGAATGCAGTAAACTCAGACTGGAAAGAAATCGTATCTATGCTCTTGTGTAGTTTATCACTTTGTATTTATGTAATGATTACTAATGAGAAATAGTGAATATCTGGTTACTCACATGCATATTGGAGGGAACAGTATGATTACACTTACGTCTGAGGCGACGGTTTAAAAATGGCCATGATGATCCGAAATTAGTCACCATAAACAAATGGCTATTATTTCAGCTGTGACGCATGTTGGAAGAAAATAAATAAAAGAATTAATAACCAAGTTGCTGGTCCTATCCTCCAACAGTATGCTGGAAATAAAAAGAAAACAATTATCAATAAAAATGGGTGCCTATGCAGTCTTTCTTTCAGCATAGAAATACAATAGCAAAAAGGAAAGCAGAAAATCAGTCTGCTAGTCAAATTGAGAGAATCTAGTTATTGCAAATGACAGTTACATGAATGTGGTCTGAAACAGGCCTCTTTCAGCATTTAGTATCAAACCATCTTGAACGGACATAGATGTTGAAGGAAACGTATGTACTGACTATCGAAAGCAGACACGAACACGCAAGCGATACTGAAATCAGTCGTGACGACACTTGGCCACCGGACAAATTGCTGAAATGCACGACAGATTCCCATTCGCGTGGTCGCCCAAGACGCAAATGCCGCGTCTCATTTATCCCGACCAGATTGTAATCGTACTCGGAAACGCCCCCGCGCGACCTGTGGAAGCTGTTCCGAGCCGTTTCGGCGTTTCGATACATCGCTCCGGCCGTCTTCTCGCTTCCTTGCTTCCTGTCTTCTGTCGCGTTCTCCTTTCTGCGACGATTCGCAGCGGCGATACGCGAATACCTTTTCGCCGAGATGTCACCCGCGCGAGGTCGTCTATATCTGGTGTTCCCAGAAGTAGTGGAAATGCCGAGGGAAGCTGCTGCCGCGTCCTCCCGGGGGCACCTCGAAATTTGAGGGCGTGTGGGCCCTCTGGGGAGACTACAGGTCGAGCGATTCCTGCGTCTCTCTCCGCCGTCATACGCCCAGAAATTGGTCTCTTATACAGCACTATATTGTTATTTAAAGTACACCACTGGCCATTAAAATTGCTACACCACGCAGATAAGGTGCTAGAGTCGCGAAATTTAACCGACAGCAAGAAGATGCTGTGATAAGCTAATGATTAGCTCTTCAGAGCATTCGCTCAATGTTGGCGCCGGTGGCGACACCTACCACGTGCAGACATGAGGGAAGTTTCCAAACGATTTCTCATATACAAACAGCAGTTGACTGGAGTTGCCTGCTGAAACGTTGTTGTGATGCCTCGCGTAAAGAGGAGAAATGCGTACCTTCACGTTTCTCACTTTGATAAAGATCGGATTGTAGCCTATCACGATTGCGGTTTATCGTATCGCGACATTGCTGCTCGCGTTGGTCGAGATCCAATGAATGTTAGCAGAATATGGAATCGGTGGGTTCAGGGGGGTAATACGGAAGGCCGTGCTGGATCCCAACGGCCTCGCATCACTAGCAGTCGAGATGACAGGCATGTTGTCAGCATGGCTGTAACGGATCGAGCAGCCACGTCTCGATCCCTGAGTCAACAGATGGGGACGTTTGCAAGACAACAACCATCTGCACGAACAGTTCGGCGACGTTTGCAGCAGCATGGACTATCAGCTCGGAGACCGTGGCAGTGGTTATCTTTGACACTGCGTCACAGACAGGAGCGCCTGCGATGGTGTACTCAACGACGAACCTGGGTGCACGAATGCCAAAAGGTCATTTCTTCGGATGAATCCAGGTTCTGTTTACAGCATCATGATGGTCGCATCTGTGTCTGGCGACATCGCGGTGAACGCACATTGGAAGCGTGTATTCGTCATCGCCATACTGGCGTATCACCGGGCGTGATGGTATGGAGTGCGACTGGTTACACGTCTCTGTCACTTCTTGTTCGCATTGACGGCACTTTGAACAGTGGACGTTACATTTCAGATGTGTTACGACGCTTGGCTCTGCCCTTCATTCGTTCACTGCGAAGCCCTACATTTCAGCAGGATAATGACGACCACCTGTTGCAGGTCCTGTACGGGCCTTTCTGGATACATTGTCCAGATCTGTCACCAACTGAAAACGTCTGGTCAATGGTGGCCGAGCAACTGGCGTGTCACAATACGCCAGTCACTACTCTTGATGAACTGTTTTATCGTGTTGAAGCTGCATGGCCAGCTGTACCTGTACATGCCATCCAAGCTCTGTTTGACTCAATGCTCAGGCGTATCAAGGCCGTTATTACGGCCAGAGGTGGTTGTGTGGGTACTGATTTCTCAGGATCTATGCACCCATATTGCGTGAAAATGTAATCACATGTCAGTTCTAGTATAATATATTTGTCCAATGAATACCCGTTTGTCATCTGAATTTCTTCTTGGTGTAACAATTTTAATGGCCAGTAGTAAAGGTGACAACTGACGTTTGATATGCGAAATAGCTACGTCTCACGTACCATCTGCAGGGAGCCACCACAGCGCTCCGCTCCCCATAGCGAGAGAAAATCGCTCCAGTGTCTCTGACTCACACAAAGCCAAGTTAAAGAAAAGCAAAAAAAGTAAGTGGCCAAGTACGAGAAGGACTCGCGCTGTCACGGTACAGTACAAATTTAGTTACGTATACAAGCCGCCCATCCATCCCTATAATGTCGACGATATTTGCCTGTTATCGACAAAGATACTGGCATGATACCGGTGCCAGAAATTCCAAAAGCTTCAAGAATGTTTTACGTTTGAAGTCGGATACTAAATGAAAAAAGAAAATTTTTGTTGTGATATCATTGCAGAATAACGATTGTCAAACTTTTTCCTTTGCTTGTACTGTGAAATATTTCTGCATGCCAAATTCCATGGTTCTACGTCAAAGGAAAGTTGACGTGAGAGTTTGAGCGAATCAAAATATGTGACATGTATGTCCGTATCTTTTGATTGTAATTTCTTAGAAGCTTCAATTTTTACACCATCAAGTAACCATAGACCATAATACACACATCAAAGAAAGTTTTGCATCACCCTGGTTCCACGAACTCCTGAAGATAGGCGTTAACTGTGGACATTGTATCACAGACACAGTCCCTTAGACTGTTCACAGACGTCACTAAGCCCGCCCAAAGACGTTAACAACCATGCATGAGCAGCGCCTATTAGACGTATGAGGCCCGACAGCCGATCAGTTCCAGTCATTCCACCAAAGTTATGTCGTTCGGACATGGAGGAGATACAGAGAGAGAGGAACAATCGATGACATGACTCGCTAGGTCCGCCAAAGGGCGACTACTGCAACGGATGACCGCTACCTATGGATTATGGCTTGGACGAACCCTGACATCAACGGCACCATATTGAATAATGTTTTTCGTGTAGGCACAGGACGCTGTGTTACGACTCAAACAGTGCGCAGTAGGCTGCCTGATGCGCAGTTTCACTCCCGACGTCCATGGTGAGGTCCATCTTTGCAACCACAACACTATGCAGCGCGGAACAGATGAGCCCAACAATATGTAGAATGGACCGCTCAGGATTGGCATCATGTTCTGTTCACCGATGAGTGTGGCATAGACCTTCAACCAGACAATCGTCGGAGACGTGTTTGGCGGCAACCCAGTCAGGCTGAATGCCTTTAAAAAATGGTTCAAATGGTTCTGAGCACTATGCGATTTAAGTTCTGAGGTCATCAGTCGCCTAGAACTTAGAACTAATTAAACCTAACTAACCTAAGGACATCATATCCGAGGCAGGATTCGAACCTGCGATCGTAGCGTTTATTCGGCTCCAGACTGCAGAGCCTAGAACCGCACTTCCATTCCGTCCGGCTGAACGCCTTAGACTCACCATCCAGCGAGTGCAGCAAGGTGCACATTCCCTGCTGTTTTGGTATGGCATTATGTGGGGCTGACGTACGCCGCTGGTTGTCATAGACGGCGCCGTAGCGGCTGTACGATACGTGAATGTCATCCTCCGACCGATAGTGCAACCATATCGGCAGTGTATTGGCGAGGCATTCTCCTTCATGGACGACAATTCGCTCCCCCATCGTGCAAATCTTGTGAATGACTTCCTTCAGAATAGTGACATTGCTCTACTACAGTGGCCAGCAAGTTCTCCAGACATGAACCATATCGAACATGTCTGGGATAAACTGAAAAGGGGTGTTTATGGACGACTTGACCAACTAACCACTCTGAGGGATCTACCTCAAATCACCGTTGAGGAATAGGACAATGTGGACCAACAGTGCCTTGATGACCTTGCGGATAGTATACCACGACGAATAAGGTATCGGTGTGTACAGCAATCTGGACCACCACCTCTGAAGGTGTGGCTGTAAGGTGGTACAACACGGAATCTGTGGTTTTCATGAGCAATAAGAAGGGCGGAAATGATGTTTTTGTTGATCTCTGTTTTAATTTTCTATACAGGTTCCTGAACTCTCGGAACCGAGGTGATGCAGAAATTTTTTTGGTGTGTGTATGTCACATGAATTAAAATTTGAAACGTCTACCTATTCATGAGGAAAAGTGTTTTTCACAGTGGGACAGACCTACGGACAAACGGACAACAAAACTACTTTGCCTAGCTTACACGAATATTGGTTACTGTGTTTTATAGCGACTCAACGTATTTGGTAACAAACAACGATTGTGGGAAGTGCTCTCCATATACATTGTTGACAAGTTACTCTAGTCTCTTTACAATACTTTTGTAATATTCTATAATTCAGACTGGAGAATTTTCACAATTAGTAAACGTAGCGCAACGATACTCATACTGACAACCTGAATAACAATGACTATATCTCGCCATGTCCTCGTCACCGGTAGAAAGGTTATGTCAAAGCTATTAGCAGACAGGACAGATGGCACAGATCAAAGCACTCACCAACGTGAGAAGTCCAAAACATAATCGAAACACGTACTGTACGACTACTTTGACGTAGAGAACAAACAGATTCAGTTCTTTGTATTTAATTGATGACCGGTTTCAGATATTAGAACCCATCTTCAAAGCATCCAAACAGAAAAAAGTTATTTTCTGTGATAGCACACAAACCATGTTAATATTGTACATACTTGTGTCTAAGTTATGTTTTTCAGTGACCAGTAGCAGGACAACCACACAACATACATTGTTGTACGTTTGTACTACCAATGGGTACTGAACAACTTGACTTAGACGCATATATGTACAGTATTAACATGTTTTTCGTGCTATCACGAAATACACCACGTTTTTCTGTTTGGATGCTTTGAGAATGGGTTCTGGTATCTGAAACTGGTAACCCATTATATAAAATAACCTAATTACGCCGCTTGGGCTCTTTTCTACATGAAACTGATTAACACAAGTTGCTGCCCTGTTAACCCAGCATCCCGGAAATCCACAACCTAGGAGGCAAGGAAAAGTATATCAGTCGATCGTGACACAGCACAGATAAAGTTACTGCATCTGAATACCAGGCTACAACTTCTGAAACTGACTGGTACATTCATTTGTACGATGGTCGGCCGTCTAGTAATTAGCCCTGAGGGAAGACTGCTATTATGGTCTGTTGTGGTTACTTGCTACTCTGTCAAAGCGCCACGAGTATAGTTGTGAGAGGTTGCTACACTGTTCGTTTTGTTCGTTTGGGTGTTTGGCCCCTGGAAGGAGTCTCTAGTCCACTCCAATCTTTCCCCCAACCGGGCATCAAAGAAACAATATTTGTGAATAGATGTATGTTAAGAATAAATCAGTTGTGGGTATCTCGTTGGATGAATACAGGTTTGTTCACCTCTTGTAAGTACCCTTTGCGCTAATCAAGGCGCCTGGATAGCGGTGTGGTATCCCCGGCAGTCCGATACTAAACTGTTCTTGACAAGTGGACCGCGTGTCTAAACGTCACACGTGGCGCATTAGAAGGAAAGTGCGTAAGCCTTCCGAATTTCGAGAGAACGTCATTGGAACACAGTTGATTAAATACTTACATGGATATGGTGTCTATTCTTTCGGACATGTCCTAAAGAACATATAAGTATGTAGTTCTGGGAATGCCGGCCATGACCTTCTTCTTCTGTGCGGATGCACACATACTACCCGAACTCTTACAGGACTTGGCAAGAATGTCTTCCACGAGTAATGAGTGTGTTGAGGTGGGACACTACGAATGTAGTGTGTGGACATACAAGGTGAAAATGTGGGTCTCGCGGGAACCGTATTTTCTATGCCCTCGGTAGCTCAGATGGACAGAGCGTCTGCCATGTAAGCAGGAGATCCGGGTTCGAGTCCCCGTCAGGGCACAAATTTTTACCTGTCCTCGTTGATATATACCAACACCCGTGAGCAGGTGAAGGTATTAATATAATCCTAAGTAAGTTGATTAAAGTCATTCACATTTCCGTTGATTCGCAATTCAGCCATACGCCACGCCACTTCAATACAGCATTACGCTGTATAACATTTCACATGAATTACATGTTTCTTACAAACATGCAGATAATAATTTGTGACGTGAAAATGTCTATTCGCGCGTTGGTCGAACACTCCTGTGTTTGGGAACCTCGGTAACTGCGCCGTCTTCGAGGCAGGTTGTTAAGTGAAGTGGTTCAAAATGGCTCTGAGCACTATGGGACTCAACTGCTGTGGTCATCAGTCCCCTAGAACTTAGAACTACTTAAACCTAACTAACCTAAGGACATCACACACAGCCATGCCCGAGGCAGGATTCGAACCTGCGACCGTAGCAGTCCCGCGGTTCCGGACTGCGCGCCTAGAACCACTAGACCACCGCAGCCGGCTAAGTGAAGTGGCCCGGGTTCGATTCCCGGCGGGAGTGATGACTTTATCAGCTCGGCCTAAATATGTGACATAATTCTGAACCTGATTTGCAGTGACGGCAATTAAACATGAACTGTGGGAAAACCGGAATAGAAGAGAATCGAAGCATTTGAGAAGTGGTGCTACAGAGGAATGTTCAAAATTAGGTGGACTGTAAAGTTAAGGAATGAGGAGGTTCTGCACAGAATCAGAGAGGAAAGGAATATATTGGAAAACACTCAGAAGAAGAAGGGGCGGGTATAAAAGTAAATGTCGTGTGACTAGGGCCTCCCGCCATGTAGACCATTCACCGGGTGCAAGTCTTTCGATTTGACGCGATTTCGGCCACTTGCACGTCGATAGGGATGAAATGATAATGATTAGGACAACACAACACCCAGTCCCTAAGCGGAGAAAATCACCGACGCAGCCGGGAATCGAACCTGGGTCCTTAGGAGCGACATTTTGTCGCTCTGACGACTCAGCTACCAGGGCGGACAGGGGCGGGTTATAGGATATGTCTTAAGACAACGGAATAACTTTCATTGTATTAGAGGATGGGTAAACAGTGTAGAGGTAGGCAGAGACTGGAATACACCCATTAAATAATTGAGGACGTAGTGTGCAGCTGCTACTCTGAGATGTAGATGTGGGCTCAGGAGGGGAACTCGAAAGACAACAAAGCGATCCTATAAGGGTTCCGTGTTTACATACTGACGCACGGAACCCTAAAAATCGCTTAAAAATTCTGCTATTCGAAGCAAGGAAGGAAGATTGGGTTTAACGACCCGTCTACTTTGAGGTCATTATAGGCGGAGCACAAGCTCGGATTGGATCAAGGATGAGGAAGCAAATCGACCGTTCCGTGCAAAAGGAACCATACAGCATTTGCCGGGAGCGATTTAGAGAAATCACGGAAAACCGTAATCTGGGTGGCCGGACGCGTGTTTGAACCGTCGTCCTTTGGAATGAGAGTCCAGTGTAAATCTGAAATTCATGCATGGTATATCGTGTGTCCCATACGCCACTCTTGTGACTTTAATTGCATATCGCACAGCATGCGAAAGTAAAAGTTACACAAACTTCTCGCTGCGAAGGCTCTCCAAGAACTGGCAGTCACAAAGCGTGGTGCAGTCAGAGTGGCAACACAGTCGCAGCAGGTAATGCCAGTACAGCTTCCAGAGCTTGTGACACTTGCTCGGAGAAACACTTGTACGGAGAGGCAATGTGCTGATACAGGATGCTGTAGCTTGTGGTCAGGGTGTTCCAGAAGCAGGATACACCAGCCTGTCGGCTGCTATCAGCGACGTATTCTGGGGAAGGCCAAAGCCCATTTCTTGCACAAAGTTCCCTGTTCCCGATTTTCGTAGTGTGCGTGGTTTTCTCCCAGAATTCAGTACTGCAGTCGACCTCTGACTGACAAGTAGTGTTCTGTGTTTTAGTGTTGAGATAATGGAGTTCACGGAGACCACTAAAGGCAAGCCTTTACTGATTTACAACGGGCATCAGCATTTAGTGGAGTATACAAACAAACAAGAAGTGATTTACTGTTGTTGTGTAAACTTTAAAAATAAATGCAAAGTAAGACTATAAAAAAGTAACCCAGTTTTAGGGGAAGGAAGCCATGTTTGTACGCCAGATGAAGCAACAAATGAAGTGTAAAAATATTTTGTCAGCGCAAAGAAGCGGACAAAAGAAGGAGACACTGTAGTTTCATCAATTAACGTTGAAGAAATAGGGCAGCACTTGTGCAAATATATATAAAAATAATAATAACTATTATTATTATTATTAATCGAATTAACTAAAATATTATCAAATTTGATTTTTATAAATTTTGAAGTGAATGAATTGTCTTTCAGTCTTAATTTACAAGTCTTGTAAATTGTAAGTCAGCAGTAGCGTGAACTTACTTCGATTTTTGTGTTCTCTACGCCGTTGAGATTTACGCAATTTACTTATTTGCTTCTTCTTCCGCCATAAATACTTTTTAATTTTGACCGTGAATACGATACTGATTCTTATCGAACTTCAGATGCAGGCAGCTACAGTGACGTGACGTTAGCATAATGCGCGGAAAAAAATAAGAACTCTCGTGGTTTTGCACTAATGAGAATCCTCTCACTTCATACTTTCATAAAAATTATTATTCAGATAACACAATGTCTACTACACACTTCTCACACGAATACGTCTTCTCCCTACGAGAACTAAAGACGGAGTCTATTAAATAATTGACAAAAAAAATTTACGAAGTTTCCATCATTTGTCATTCGCCTCCCCGTGTAGCACCGAGCGAGGTGGCGCATTGGTTAGCACAGTGGACTTGCATTCGGGAGGACTACGGTTCAATGCCGTCTCCAGGCATCCTGATTTAGGTTTTCCGTGATTTCCCTAAATCGTTTCAGGCAAATGCCGGGATGGTTCCCTTGAAAGGGCACGGTCGATTTCCTTCCCAATCCTTCCCTAACCCGTGCTTGCGCTCCGTCTCTAATGACCTCGTTATCGACGGGACGTTAAACACTAACCACCACCACCCTGCGTAGCAAAATACGTCTTTTCCGACGCTTACAGCGATAGCGCTAGTGTTTATCATCACTGGTTTTTAACTTTTGTCGTAGCGTGTTGGGGCTTTTCCTTATGTATCTATACACACTTCAGTCGAGGCTACGACTTAGTAATATCGTTACCATCACACAGAAGTGCGAAACAATCGTTACATCGCATTACTCGAAAATATATGCTAACTACACATGATCCCATCGATTCTGGAAGAATATTCTTTGAAGAAAATAATTGGCTGCTGCATAATGGTAGCAGTTTTTTACTTGCAGGTGATAACAGGAGGCCGAATGACATCATACCGGAGTTTGACGCCGGCCGCTGTGGCCGAACGGCTCTAGGCACTTCAGTCCCGAACACCGCGGGTGCTGCGGTCGCAGGTTCGAATCCTGCCTCGGCCATGGTTGTGTGTGATGTCCTCAGGTTTGTTAGGCTTACATAGTTCGAAGTCTATGGGACTGATGACGTCAGATGTTAAGCCCCATAGTGCTTAGGGTCATTTGAACCATTTTTCGAGTTTGACAGCGAAAGGAAAAAGCTCGTTTATCAAACACCAAATAATTCTTTGTGGATGAGACGTTTACGAATTCGAGCAACCAGTTTGGACAGTTCTTCATACTCCATGCCGACCTTAATACGTAGGTCTTGGGAGGGAACAACACCATCCCAGTTGTTTACGCTTTGCTGCCAAATAACAAGCCACAAACATATGAACGTTTTTTAAAGCTATCAAAACCAATGTGCCTGGATGGAACCCTGCATCTCCGGTGATGAAAATTGCCAGCATCAAAGTAACTAACAGTTTGTTTCCTGGAACAGAGATTACAGGTTGCAATTATCATTTTAATCAGTGTTTGTGGAAACAAGTTCAGCGTTGCGTCCACGTTCCAGCCCATAAGGAAACCGAGGAAATACGCTGCAGCATAATAATGTGTTCTGCTCTTGCACATCTTCCCTTGGAAATGTTTTATCATGGTTGGCTGGGTGTTCAGGATGGCACGCCTGAAAACTAAAAGCTTCAGAACTTTTATCAATATTTTGTGGACTAGTGGCCCGATAACGAACATACGCCAAGAGAGATGTGGAACTGCAGTGGAAGGCGCCATCGCACTAATAACGTCTCAGAAGGATGGAATTGCAGAATAAATACATTAATATTAGAAGTTCAGCCGAATGTTTACTCATTAGTGAAAAATCTTAGAGAAGCTGCAGAGTGCTACGGCCACTAGATTCAGCGACCAATTTTAAACTTTGATGGGAAAAGAAGAAAAAAAGACAGTAATGAAGACTGGTGAAACTATTGCAAAGTCTTTAAAGAAACTCCAGAATTATGGGAACTTTAAACAATTTCTTACTTCCGCGGCCTATGCACAGAAGCTACAGTGACGAAGAAAACGTCAGATTCATTGAAAAATTAGTAAATATTGAAAAGTAGTTTAACGTAATCATTGTCAATCTTGTAAATGTGAATAAATTTAGTTGGGGAGGAAAAGAAACTACCTCCTTGTAATGTTCCCTGGAAACGACGTGCTACAGACGCGAAATTTAACCGACAGGAAGAAGATGCCGTGATATGCAAATGATTACTTTTTCAGAGCATTCACACATGGTTGGCGTCTGTGGCGATACCTACAACGTGCTGACATGACAAAAGTTTCCAATCAATTTCTCATACATACACAGCAGTTGACCGGCGTTGCCTGGTGAAACGTTGATATGCCTCGTGTAAGTAGGAGAAATGTGTACCATCACGTTTCCGAATTTGATAAAGGTCGGATTGTAGCCTATCGCGATTGCGGTTTATCGTATCGCGAATTTGCTGTTCGCGATGGTCAAGATCCGATGACTGTTAGCAGAATATGGAATCTGTGGGTTCAGGAGGGTAATACGGAACCCCGTGCTGGATCCCAACGGCCTCGTATCACTAGCAGTCGAGATGACAGGCATCTTATCCGCATGGCTGTAACGGATCGTGCAACAACGTCTCGATCCCTGAGTCAACAGATGGGGACGTTTGCAAGACAACAACCATCTGCACGAACAGTTCGACGACGTTTGCAGCCGCATGGACTAGCAGCTCGGAGACCATGGCTGCGGTATCACAGACAGGAGCGCCTGAAATGGTGTACTCAACCTCGAACCTGCGTGGACGAATGGCAAAACGTCATTTTTTCGGATGAATGCAGGTTCTGTTTACAGCATCATGATGGTCGCGTCCGTGTTTGGCGACATCGCGGTGAACGCACATTGGAAGCGTGTATTCATCATCGCCATAGTAGCGTATCACCCGGCGTTATGGTATAGGGTGCCATTGGTTACACGTCTCGGTCACCTCTTGTTCGCATTGACGGCACTTTCAACAGTGGACGTTACATTTCATATGTGTTACGACCCGTGACTCTACCCTTCATTCGATCCCTGCGAACCGTGCATTTCAGCAGGATAATGCACGACCGCATGTTGCAGGTCCTGTACGGGCCATTCTGGATACATAAAATGTTAGACTGCTGCCCTGGCCAGCACATTCTCCAGATCTGTCACCAATTGAAAACGTCTGGTCAATGGTGGCCGAGCAACTGGCTCGTCAAATTACGTCAGTCACTACTCTTGATGAACTGTGGTATCGTGTTGAAGCTGCATCGGCAGCTGTACCTGTACACGCCATCCAAGCTCTGTTTGACAGGCATATCAAGACCGTTATTACGGCTAGAGGTAGTTGTTCTGGGTACTAATTTCTCAGAATCTATGCACCCAAATTGCGTGAAAATGTAACCAGATGTCAGTTCTAGTACAATATATTTGTCCATTGAATACCCGTTTTCATCTGCATATTGACTTGTAAATAATAGATTTCAGCTGTCAGTCGTCCTTTTTAAATTTTATTGTCAGATCTAGATTTCAGCTAGAAACCAGCCATTCTCAACGCACTATCATTTTTTATCAATGCATGTAATGCCTGTTGGTCGGGCTTCATCTACAGTTCATTGAATGATAGTGCATTGAGAATGGCTAGTTCCTAGCTGAAATCTAGATCAGCCAATAAAATTTAAAAAGGACGACTGTTAGCTGAAATCTATTATTTACAACCCTCCTCTCTGCGTTAGAAGAACAGCAAACAAATACGAAACTGGTAAAGACTAAATAAATTATCATAAAAAAGTGTCTGGTGCAGTTTTGCAAACTTTCAGCACACGTTAAAATTAACTTCTAGAAACAAATATCGTTGACTTCAGCAGGCCTGTTGTGAATGCGGCTAGGCAAGCAGGAGCGATCACGCTCGCTCTCCCCCTGGGTTGTGAGAGGTCGCCGTACAGTGAGATCAGGCTTCGTTACTTGGCGCAGCACGGCGAACTTGTAGAACAGGAGAGGTGCAAGCACTGTGCTGCCTTCAGAGGAAGGATCATAATCAGGTCCGAAGCAGTGCTTAAGAGGAGACTCCCCTCAAAAAATTTGGCTTTTCTTCTACTTTGCCAATAGCAACCAAACTTTAAAATCGTTTCTATTATGTAAAGATGTAGCAATACCCAAGTTATGAAGTCCATAAGCTTGGTTTTTGAGTGTTGAATTTTTAATGTTATTTGAATGGTATTCTTGAAAATCAGTTTTTGGTACTCACACCACAATTTTCATGTGTCAGATTTTATGCATTCACAAGACGTAGCTGAACGGTTGTGTGCATTCATACTATGACAAATATTAATAATTTGCTTTCATCGTTTGTTTCAAGTTTTAGCCTTAAATTTTCTTCAATAAGCGGTATATAAATTGATGATGAAATAAACAAATTTCATTTTCGATAATATCAATGCATTGAAGTATGCAAACAAATCGAGAATACTTCAAGCAAAAATTTCATTCAGACTGGGTACCATAAACGATAAAAAAGTTCGCACTGAGCTTTGAAAAAGAAACTCATGGTAAAATGCATTTTAATATTTTATCAAAAAATGAATGTTACTACCAGAAACATACCAATTAAAATGAGCTGAGATCATAATGTTTTCCGTTCCTCTTACATGAGGCTGCTTCTTGTAATTTCAAGATCACGGTCGCCTTTTTCTTAAATTTTCTGAACGAAAATCTAATCGCAGTATTTTTGAGAAGATGCAGTGGTAGGGATATCGGACCGGAAGCCAATGCCTATTTCCGTGGAGTTTGTTGGCCGTATTGAACAGGACTTCAAAGATTTCCATAAATTTATATGTACACGGTCAACAGGCAAAGTTATTGATTTCCAACGAATTGGCTGCCAAATGCTTTTTTCTGTTTTCCTGGAAATCTTCTAATATATTTTTTGCAGGTTGAGTTTATGCCAAGTTTGGAATGAAAATGATCTGTGCGATGGTGATAGTAATCAAAAATTATCTTAGCCATCTTTCGGTGTGCCACAGCCCCTTATGCAGACCGGATATCAAACATTCCTTAGCTGTAGTTCTAATTCGAATGCAACCAAATCTTTTAGGAATCTAAAAGTAAATTCTCCAAAGATGTGAAATAGTCATCAATTTTTTAAAAAATGAAATTTTAGGGTGGAGTTTCCCCTTAAAATGGAGAGTAGTTATTTTGGAAGAGATGAAAAGCAGTCTGATGGTCGGGCTGTCAGATACATCAACATCAATTGATGGTTCTTGATACTTACCGAGCGTGGTGGCACAGTGGTTAGCACACTGGACTCGCATTCGGCAGGACGACGGTTCATTCCCGCCTCCAACCATCCTGATTTAGGTTTTCCGTGATTTCCCTAAATCGCTTCAGGCACGGCGGACTTCATTCCTCATCCTTCCCTAATCCAATGAGACCGATGTCCTCGCTGTTTGGTCGCTTCCCCCAAATCAATCCAATCTGCATAGCTTAATTTTCTGTTAATGTACTTCAAAACTTTGAACACAACGAAAAACTTCAGTTTACAACAACATTACAATCGATTCCATGTAAAAGATTATGGACACTTGGAAGGCGAACAGCGAGAAGCTGATGTTCAAAAATTATTTAAAAAATGCGCTTTCAAGTGATACTACTGACGAAAGTATTCATCATATTGGAACAGATAAATAAACGTCTCTATAATATTCGCAACATTTTCAGTATGATAATATATTTTTGTTTTCAGGAGAAACATTCAATGAATGAATCTGTAGTTAGATCAAGTTACCATACTGCTTTTCAGCTTGCAGATCGTTGCACAGTGTCGCTGATATTCGGGTTATGCTGACAGTGTGGAAACTCGGCTAGAACTAGAACTTCCACACCTACAGTGTGATGTTCACGTGATTAGTATCATAGCAAAATAGTCTCGGAGACTTCTGTTTCCTAAACGTAAACTTTCACGTTTTTACAAGTTTGCAGCAAATATTATGTCGATGTTTAGACTTAGGACATGTACTTGTTGCGTATTTGCGCAATGGAGAGAACGAAATGCACCCATAGAAACTCAATGGCAGATTCCAACTTAAGGGCTTGTCCTCAAATTATCATTGCTCGAAAAACTGTACCAGATATTGATCTTTAGTGACAAGCAAAATAAATAATATTCATCGACAGTCTATGTTTTTATATATAATGTTTAAATAAAATGTTAACAAAACATAAATTTGTCAATTTAAACTTCGTCGTAATACGGCAGTAGTCGTAAGGCTGCAACAATCGTAAGAAATGCCGTGTTTCTTACTTGGATGCCCCCATTCTTTGCATCGTCAAGGTATTAAATGAACCTTTGGACTTCGTTGTCAGTTGTCGTTATGGCGAATTTTATTGTCAGTTCTCATTAATACTACAGTCTTAAAAATGAATTTGCCCCAAAACACGTTAATGAGCCACCGTGAAGCGATACATGGTTACTCACTGCTGTGGTGTAAGAGGGAGCCAGCTCGCACGAACAGCTGTGCTCAACTGCTAGACTTCTTAAATTGCCTGTATCTGTGAAAATCTGGTTAGATCGGCAAGAGCCCCAGGCTTCGTGCAAGCTTCACGCCGTACATAAGTCACTCCGTGCAAGTGTTCCAACCCCCAGCTTCCAATGGCGTATTGCAAGGCAAGTAGAAACTATGATGTCTTGCTGGCGGGAGCAGTCCAGCAGTCTAGCTGCCAGATGCCAATTGATTTAAATAGGACTGCAGAAGCGCCTGGTCTATGACTTCTTTTATCGATTAAGAAAACAGAAGAAGTATTGATACACGACGAAAATTTCGTTATTTCCTCTACCATTTTGTTGCTGTGGTCTTCAGTCCGAACACTGATTTGATGTAGCTCTCCATGCTACTCTGTCCTGTGCAACTCTCTTCATCACCGAATAACTATTGCAGCCTACATTAACTAGAACGTACTGTACTTTGTAAGTAGGCTGTTTAGGTTTTCTTATTAGTTACGCCACGTAGGGCTCTGTATAAAAATCACTGCCTGTGCTGTGTGCAGTCTGTGGCTAGTTTGCATTGTTGTCTGCCATTGTAATGTTGGGCTGTTGGCTGTTAACAGCACGTAGCGTTGCGCAGTTGGAGGTGAGCCGCCAGCAGTGGTGGATGTGGGGAGAGAGATGGCGGAGTTTTGAAATTTGTAAGACTGGATGTCATGAGCTGCTATATACATTATGACATTTGAACACTATTGAGGTAAATACATTGTTTGTTCTCTATCAAAATCTTTCATTTGCTAACTATGCCTATCAATAGTTAGTGCCTTCAGTAGTTGGAATCTTGTATTTAGCTGGCAGTAGTGGCGCTCGCTGTATTGCAGTAGTTCGAGTAACGAAGATGTTTGGTGAGGTAAGTGATTTGTGAAAGGTATAGGTTAATGTTAGTCAGGACCATTCTTTTGTAGGGATTGTTGAGTCAGATTGCGTTGCGCTAAAAATATTGTGTGTCAGGTTAAGCACAATCTTGTATAATTTTTCTAAGGGGACGTTTCATATGTCGACCCTTAGCTGAGGATACCTCACTGGAATCTTCTGATATTTTCTTGTAGTTTGTGTAATTAGTGCAGTCTTTGTTTATCGCTAGCGCGTAATTGTAGAGAGAATTTCCTTTGTAGTTGTAGTTTTTCATTCTTGTACAGTAAAACAGTTGTGGCATGCAAGTAGATTTGCACCAACTATTTCGCAGCTGCGCTTGCAATTAACTAGATATTATTTTCAATGCTATGTTAATTTGTTTTCTTCTTTTTGCTCTTCAAATTGTGCTTTTCTGTGCTATCGTGTGAAATATTGTTACTATAATGGCGTGTGAAAAACGTAATACTAGGCTCCAAAGTAAACTGAGAAAAGACAGTGAAGACGAAAGCAGTGTAATGAAATAACTAATGTTCAAAGTAGTAATTTGGTAATTGTGCATAGGAAAAAGGAGCGGGCTGCAAATAGTGGTGTAGGCATTG
This sequence comes from Schistocerca gregaria, assembly GCF_023897955.1. Lineage (NCBI taxonomy): Eukaryota > Metazoa > Arthropoda > Insecta > Orthoptera > Acrididae > Schistocerca > Schistocerca gregaria. The sequence goes on along the minus strand of NC_064921.1, from coordinate 127,172,967 downwards.
AAACAATTAGTGAACAGGGAAGCATTATCGATCGATCGGTCATCAACAGCGTGCCTCACGAATCGGGAATGACAGGACACAATTTTGCAAATACTGCAGATTCAGGTTTTGGGTTCTCACCGTTTTCTAAAATGAGTCAAGACACGTTTTCCGCTTGTCAAAATGTGAATGTTGCCGGTGCAAATTCACTGCCGAAAAGCACTGAGGAACATGTTTCAGACACCAGTGCATTGTTAGTACAATTAATGAAACAAATGGGACAAAAGCTTCAAAAGTTAGACACAATGGAACAAAATCTTCAAAGGTTAGACACAATGGAACAAAATCTTCAAAAGTTAGACACAATGGAACAAAATCTTCGAAAGTTAGATAAAATGGAACATCGCCAGAGACAAACACAGCAACAGTTAGACGCAATGGAACAAAATCAAAAACAGTCACAGCAACAGCTTCAAAAGTTAGACACCGCGCTTGAACAAACACGTGAAGATTTAGCTACTGAGTTACATAAAATCGAATCGAAATGTCAAAAAGTCTGTAATGACGTAAAAACACAAATTTGTGAGCATTTCCAACCTATTTTTTCGCGGCATGAAAATGCATTACAGAATAACGAAGCAGCATAAAAGAACTGCAAACCATTGTTCATGAAAATCATGAGACCTTGTGGGCTAAAATTGACTCAGTTGCATCTACCGATTCGGTTACGCTACTTGCAAAAACTCAGGAAAACTTAAAGAACACAGTAGAAACGATTTCAACACAATTGGACACTCTGAAACTTGGTTCAGAAAAATACACTGAGGAAATAAGTACACTATCGGAGAAAGTAGCCGAACTCGCGGATAAGTTCACTAACTTACGTACAAAGGTAGATGATGATCTGAATGACACAAGATCTGTAGCCATCACTGACACAGAAGAGTATGATTAAATTAAGAAATTCAAACAAAGTCAGAATCAAATTAATACGCAATACAAAAGAGAAATCCAGGAAGTACAAGATCAGTTGGCACAAGTAACACAAAAATTTAATATTTCAGAGGACACTCGCGCTCCAACACGGGAAGAGGAACTTATAAATACGGAAAAGCCACAAAATAATAACAAAGGGAATTTCGGAAATTATGAAAGAAATAGGCAAGGTGCACCGAATTTTGAGATGGAACCGCCGATACCACGTAACAATGACCGATATGCTACTCGCCGACACGATGATTTTGACTATAAGCTGTTCATTACTACACGTAAATTCAAAACATTTAAGAATTCTGGCAACGACATGCATCCACAAGCGTGACTCCATCAATTCTCTCATTGTTATCCTCCCAACTGGTCATTAGAGCACAGATTAGAATTTATGTGTGGCTACTTAGAGAATGAACCAGCTGTAAGAATGCCATCGGTCATTCACGATTGCCACAGTGAATGAGAATTTTATCATTCCTTCCTCACATCATATTGGTCTCAAGCTACACAAGACCGAATAAAACATAGCATCATAATGATGAAACGTTTCGAACAATCTGAATTTTCCAGTCTTGTCAAATATTTCGAAGACATGTTACATAAGAATCAGTATCTTTCAAATCCATACATCCCCTCAGAACTCATCCGAATTTGCTTAATCAAATTACCTGAACATTTACGACATATTATTTTGGCAGGACGTTGCAAAAACGACATTGAAGCTTTTCAGGGACTCTTACAAGAATTAGAAATTGACACTGACAATCGCGGAACGCGAAAACAGGAACACATCAATTACAGGTCACATCCATCGCAATTCCACGATGAAAGAAATAATAACTGAACACGACAAGGCTATTCTCACAACACAAATCGTGACCAAAACAGGCACCACACGTATGACAACCGTTGGCAGAGTAGTAATAATTACAGGAAAAGATCACCTCTCCGCAGTAGTGACTATCACAGAGACAATCAAAGAAACAGACAATGTGGGAACCAAAAGTAGTTATTATCAAGGAAGACAGAATAACTTTAGACGTAACGGTCCAGCGCGCAGTTACGATTCCGGGAGAAATTCTCCACCACATGACCGACAAGAAAGAAACTATGGAATCTACCGACATGACGACAGACGATATGATCGTAACGACAGACCTGAATTGCATCAGAACTGGCGGGATTCAAACAGGGCGGGGCCCTCTCGACAAGGTGAATTTGTAGAAGTTAGGTCTCCAAATTCCAATAACGACGCGCGGCAACAAAGAGACAGACAATGACTTGCACCGCAGGCAGCCACGTGCGCCGGCTGGCTCAGAGAAAAATAACATAGGCGCTAACGTTGAGAAAAAATTTAGCATTCTTTACCGATGTACCATATACCACATGATAATTGCGTTGAAGTTGAAACTCTGCGTACTAGGAAAAGTAAAGGTTTACACCACATTTCACATGTAAAACCGTTTATTGAAAGATAATCTGCTTTTTAACTTTGTCTTTGCCATAAGACTTTTCACATATCTAGTATGCTTTGTCAGACTTAAGAAACTGTTAACATGCAACAATGTTTGAAGTTAAATATCCAGTCAAGAACCAAGAGAACTTATTTAGACAGTAATTAGGAATGCATTGTTATAGTGAACAGACGTCACAGTGTTATTGTGAGTGTACATTCTTGCTTGTTAGTTGCACGATTACGTAACGACTATAAGACTTACATACTTAGAACATATACTGGTACTGCTAATGAGATTTTATTGCAACATTTTGGTTTACTTGAAAATACATTCTGGATTTAAAGTACCTTCTGAGAGATACCAGATGACACAGTGGTTAGTTTATGTGACAGCTACACTCATTTCTTAAGGCCAGTGTTACACTATCCTATTACTCTGACAAAGATGTATGGTCAAAAAATAGTCAAATTTTTTTGACAAAGATCTTAGACGTGGCGCTAAAAAGGAGTTATAAAACTGTCATAGTATTTTTGTCAAAGTACAAGATAGCGGGCAACAACAATTTGTTATTATGCACTGCAGTTGTTTGTACCACAATAGCATTGTGAGTGCATTTGGAAGAGAAGCAGCGAAAAAAACAGTCATACTTAGGAGAAGTAATGGTCTTTACAACGAGATAATAAAAGCAGTCAGCATAAATTGTTACGAGATCTGCAAGTCTTACATAAATTACTTACAAATGACTGTGAGTACATGTCAGTATTTGAACAGTAAAGTGGCCCCTCATGTTACAAAGCAAAATACTCACTGAGAAATGCCATTTGTGGAGGAAAAAATGGCTGTGAGCACTATGGGACTTAACATCTGTGGTCATCAGTCCCCTAGAACTGAGAACTACTTAAACCTAACTAACCTAAGGACATCAGACACATCCATGCCCGAGGCAGGATTCGAACCTGCGACCGTAGCAGTCGCGTAGTTTCCGACATTTGTGGAGAAGAAAAGCTCACCATAACATTATGAATTCTTGCTACACGAGAAAGCTGCTCTAGGTCAGAATACAGTGCTAGAATACCATAGTGAAAATAACCAAAATAATTCCAGAAACGTGTGAACCGATATGAAGCACTGAAGGTGGAATATCTGCACGTAAATAAATGTTTAGTATGCTTTATGGACATCAAGAACTATTGTTATTTTTGAATAGTTTAATTAGTATAATTAGTGTTACAAAATTAGTGTTAGAAAATTAATAAAAAGTACGAAATAGATGAAGATTAACTTACGGCATCCAACGTTCAAAAACAAAGTGTAATAGAGAACTAAGAAACATTTTTTTTATTCTATTGTGTGTCCTCCTCCTATAGGAAAACAGCAACTAAACTTTGTAGCCATTTTGACAAATACACCTCAGACGAAGCAAGCAAGAAACCAGTGTCCGCATCTACTTCTAACAATGACTCTGGTTCCAAAGAGTTATCATCCACCCATGTGCTCAGGCACATAAGTACCTGTGGCAGACATACGAAAATTACTGCCACTTGCTGTCAAACAGACATCTTACCATGTATATATTGCAGAACCTTCATTCTCTTCTTGTCTGCCCTGTTTATCGTCCACATTTCAGTTCTATACAAAGCTAAAAATTAGGTAAATATTATCAATAAAGATTTCCTAACACTGAAATTTATACTCGATATTAACATATTTCTCTTTTACAGAAAATATGCTCTAACCGATGTGACTTTTCATTCCTCCCCGGCGGAACAAGTCTGAATACATTTCTTGTATTTGGTTATCCGGCGGTAAACCCAAATATTATACCGGTTTTCCTTCCTATTGCGAGTCTGCTTCTTACACTGTCTATTCCTCTGTAATTGTTAGTGTTTTGCTGTCCGCATATGAATAATCGTCTACTACCTTTGGTGTCATACTTCTTAACCTAATCTCGTCAGCGTCACCTGATTTAATTCTATTACACATCATTACTCTTGTTTTACATTTGTTGATGTTCATCTTGTAATTTCTTCTGAAGACAATATCATACAGTACTGGCCATTAAAATTGCTGCACTACGAAGATGGCGTGCTACAGACGCGAAATTTAACCGAAGGGAGGAAGATGCTGTGATATGCTAATGATTAGCTTTTCAGAGCATTCACACAAGGTTGGCGCCGGTGGCGACTCCTACAACGTGCTGACATGAGGAAAGTTTCCAACCGATTTCTCGTACACAAACAACAGTTGACCGGCGTTGCCTGGTGAAACGTTGTTGTCACGCCTCGTGTAAGTAGGATAAATGTGTACCATCACGTTTCCGATTTTGATAAAGGTCGGATTGTAGCCTATCGCGATTGCGGTTTATCGTATGGCGGCATTGCTGCTCGAATTGATCGAGATCCAATGACTGTTACCAGAATATGGAATCGGTGGGTTCAGGAGGGTGATACGGAACGCCGTGCTGGATCCCAACGACCTTGTATCACTAGCACTCCAGATGACAGGCATCTTATCCACATGGCTGTAACGGATCGTGCAGCCACGTCTCGATCCCCGAGTCGACAGATGGGGACGTTTGCAAGACAACAACCATGTGCACGAACAGTTCGACGCCGTTTGCGGCACCATCAGCTCGGAGACCACGGCTGCGGTTACCCTTGACGCTGCACCACAGACAGGAGCGCCTGCGATGATGTACTTAACAATGAACGTCATTTTTTCGGATGAATCCAGGTTCTGTTTACAGCATCATGATGGTCGCATCCGTGATTGGCGACATCGCGGTGAACGCACATTGGAAGCGTGTATTTGTCATCGCCATAATGGCGTATCACCCAGCGTGATGGTATGGGGTGCCATTGGTTACACGTCTAGGTCACCTCTTGTTCGCATTGACAGCACTTTGAACAGTGGACGTTACATTTCAGATGTGTTACGACCCGTGGCTCTACCCTTCATTCGATCCCTGCGAAACCCTACATTTCAGCAGGTTAATGCACGACCGCAAGTTGCAGGTCCTGTACCGGCCTTTCTGGGTACATAAAATGATCGACTGCTGCCCTGGCCAGCACATTCTCCAGATCTCTCACCAACTGAAAACGTCTGGTCAATGGTGGCCGAGCAACTGGCTGGACACAATACGCCAGTCACTACTCTTGATGAACTGTGGTATCGTGTTGAAGCTGCATGGGCAGCTGTACCTGTACACGCCATCCAAGCTCTGTTAGACTCAATGCCCAGGCGTATCAAGTCCGTTATTATGGCCAGAGGTGGTTGTTTTGGGTACTGAGTTATCAGGATCTATGCACCCAAATTGCGTGAAAATGTAATCACATGTCAGTTCTAGTATAATATATTTGTCCAATGAATATCCGTTTATTATCTGCATTTCTTCTTGGTGTAGCAATTTTAATGGCCAGTAGTGTATATTCCAAATGCTTTGCCGTCTCTGACAGAACTATAGCGCCATCAGCAACCCTTATAATTTTTATTTCTTCTCATTGAACTTCTGCTTTTCCAAATTTCTCGTTGGTTTTCTTCACTGCTTACTTAACGGACAGATTGACTGATGTGGTAGATAGGCTACCACCCTGTCTCTCTCTCCCTTCACAATCACTGGCTCTCTTTAGTGTCCGAATCTTATAACTGCAGTCTAGTTTCTGTACAAGATAGCCTTTAGCTCTCCGTATTTTACTTTTTTCTAAATCCATAAAAGCCCTAAATGTGTGCCTACCTTTCTGTAACCTGTCTTGCAAGATAGTGTGGTTTCCCACTTTTCTCCCGAACCCAAATTGTTCTTGTAACAGGGCGGATTCTAACATTCACTCCATCATTGCGTAGATAAATTGTGACAATACCCTGCAACCATGATTTATCGAACTCTTATTTCGTGTTGCAGAAAGTTTGCTTCGTTATTTTGAATAGTATATGAAACTTATTAACGTTTATCGTATAGGTCGTTGGGTTATGAAGCACATAGCTCTTCGTCCGAATGTGTAAGAAGGATCGCCAGAGAGATGCACAGGACTTCTGGCCTAGTACATCCACCCTAGTTTATTACAGTATTACATAACATATATATTCTTTCTCGATCGTAACTGGTTCTTGTGACGTCCCCTGGCAAGATATTCACAAAATCGTTGTAATATATGTGAAAAAAGGAACGTTTATCTGTATTAGTATTATTATTTCATTCCTGTATGAAAGGTTTGGGATTATGTAGACACTGTAAAAAAAAAATCTTTTTTTTCATTTTTACGTTTGTGCAATAATTATGTATCTATATTTTGCAAATAACGTCTGTTGTCGGCGAGTATAGAAATCGAAGCAGACAATGATAATTAAAAAAGATGACGAAGATGCATATAAAATTGCCAATAAATAGTGGAGGTTAAAGCGTTACTCTCTCTGTCTTCTTGTAGCCGTTAAAGTTTTGAGAGCCTGTAACGCTCGACTGAATGCTTGGTTAGCTTTCTTGTGTTCCCTGTTCGAGAAAGACGCCATTGAAGGCTGATGATTGAAAAAGGTGTGTCCTTTAAATTGATGTAGAATTTTCAATATATAAATTGTTTATAAATACTTGTAATAATTTATTGCTAGCCAGACAGTATTTCATTGCACATTTTTAGCCGTTTTCAGCATATTTAGAATTTTTCATGACGCAGAGCTGTGCAGAGATCGCGGAAGCCGCTGCCGCGGCAAGTTGATATGAAATTGAATGAAAGCAGTTTTCCCGCAACTGAGCGGCCAGGTAACGGTACATTAAAATTATTTCTCAGACTTCAGAGGTGAGTGGTGGATTTTATTATGTCATTTTTAGGTGGGCATGAGCAGCTGCTATTACAATATCAGGGACTTAAATAATTTAAGTAAATCAGACCAATAGAATTTTACTTGTGTGATATCAAAGACTGCTGTGATGAAACTTGTTCTGGCTAGTAATACAAAAACCAAATTTCATTTTTAATTTCATGGTCTCGTGTTAGTTGTGGCAATCAATAGTGTTCATATATTAAAAAATCCACTGCAGCTTTTACGTTTAGCGAACATAACATCTGTACGTATAATAAGAGAAATTTTCAGTGCATTTCAGAGATGAAAATAGCGAAGGTCGTGACTCTCTCGTCGTGCAATGCAGTTTCCACGACAGATCTAGGATTTTCGGTAGACCAAATTCTGCAGATGTGGGCGTTGACAGACTCTCTGAGCGTGAAATGAGCTTCGTCGGTCCACAACACGTTACTCATCCAATCGTCATCCTCCGCCATCTTTTGAAACGCCCACGCCGCAAATGCCCTCCGCTTCACTAAATCGCCAGGTAACAGTTCATGATGCCGATAGATTTTGTACGGATAGCATAGGAGGGTACGCCTAAGTGCCAACTAAACGGTAGTGTATGGAATGCCAGTGCGACGTGCGACTGCACGAGCGCTGACTTCCCCGTGCATAGACGAACCCGCAACAGTCTCCATTTCTTCCTGAACTGTCTCAGCAGCATTAGGCCTTGTGCTCGGTCGGCCACTACGGGGTCTATCGTCTAAACAACCCGTGGCTTCGAACTTCGAAATCATTCTCGCCACAGCTGCATTTGTCAATGGACCTTTACCCGTTCGAATCCCCTTCCTATGACGATGGGATCATAACGCTGGACTAGCACATCCCCATTCTCATAATACAGCTTCACTAAATGCGGCTTTTCAGGTAACGTCAACATGCTGCGACTGCTGGCGCATCTGATTCTCTCTCTCATTACAGCTTCTTTTATACACGATGGTCATGCGCACTCACTGACGTTTTGCTGTCCCGTGCCATCTGTCGGACATTTTGTGAACTTTGTTTTTTTTGTTCTGATGAAACCCCATGTCATTCCAAGCATGTGTCTCAATTTTTACCTCTCTATCTACATTATTCCGTGGTTTATTAAGTTTTCAAATTTATGCCGACTTTTTGATCACCCGGTACATCTGAAAGAGCGACTGACATACTACTTTTCCACATAGTCATCAAATACATTGAGGCACTCATCATAGTGTTGGACAAGATTTGAAATACCTTCGTCGTAAAATTCTGATGCCTTAGACTTCAGCCAGTGAGTCACGCACGCCAGGAGTTCCGCGTCGTCATCAAAGCGCTGCGTTGCAAGCCAGTTCTTCATCTTGGGAAACAAGTGGAAGTCGCTTGGTGCAAGATCAGGGCTGTAGGGTGGATGAGAGAAAATTTACCATTTGAATGAATTATGGAGTTCTTTAGTGTAGTTTGCCGTTTGAAGTCGGGCATTGTCGCGCAGAAACAAAATTTTGGTCGTTAGCTTTTCTCGGAGTTTGTTTTCAACTGCTCTTCTAATGCTCTGCAAAGTTTGACAGTGCCGAGCAGAATTTATGGCTGCTCCACGTTCGAGAAAGTCAATAAGAAGCACATCTTGCCTGTCGAAAAACACTGTCGCCGTCAACTTCCTTGCCGACAAGGTTGGCAAACATTTTCTTGGTTTTTGGGGGGTGGGGGGGACCTTGTGTGCCCCGCTCCATGGACGGTAATTTTGTCTCGCAATTAACATATTTCACCCAGATCTCGTAACCGGTTACGATTCGATCCAGTAATGAATCACCGTGTTTGTGGTAGGCCTCCAGAAATGTCAGACTTGCCCCCATACGCTGTTCTTTATGGTGCTCTGTAAGCATTTCGGGCACCCATCATGTACAAAATTTGTGGTAGCTTAGCTTTTGAGTGACAGTTTCAAACAACAAAGCCGGTGAAACTTGTGGAAAAGAACGCGAAAGCTCCGTTATTGTGAAGCGACGCTTTTAACGAATCGTTTCATCAACTTTAGCGACACGATCGTCAGTCACAATGCTCGGGCGTCCATTCTTCTCTTCATCCTGAACGTTGGTTCGGCCATTTTTAAACCGAGTGCACCATTTCCAGACGGAACACTCACTCATTACGTTGTTTCTGTACACTTCGCACAGTTCACGGTAAATTTCTTTGGGTTTTAGGTTTTTTTGCCAACAACAACCGTATGACAAAGGGCACCTCACAATTGGCGGGATTTTCGATTGCAGCGCACATTTAAAATTCGAATATCCAAAAAATCAGACGCGCACAGACGTTCGCACTGTCACGGATGGATGCCGACTGAGCTGCCGAGCACGCACAAACCAAAATATACGCGATCGGCGCGGGCCTAGCGGCTTCAGACGGAAACGTTCCCTACTTTCTAATAGCCTTCGTATTTGCGTGTTGTACGAACCTACCGGCAACAAATCTCTGAACTGCTTCGATGTCTTCGTTAAATCCTGTTTGGTGTGGACTCCATACACTTTAACAATACTCAGCAACGTTGTACCAATGTCACATGGGATAGCGTCCATGGAGGCGGAGAGCAGCATAGAGCGGACAAAGTCCACGTTGCCGAATTGTGTTGCTGTGGGCAGCAGTCAGGTTCATTTGCCTCCTGTACATCGTATTATTCGTTTCAGTCTATGACAGGAAATATAAATTTTAAAGCCGACTTCGATTAATCGTCTTGAGAGAAAGCTTATTTCACGTTTTGACGACGTTGCGTCCACTGCTCCACATCTTGCTTTAGTCCGCATGATGTCTGAAGGCGGGAACAGCTGGGACAGCTTTGTGAAGACGCGAAGTACAATTTTTCTCAAAATTGCAACTGTCTAACGCAGCGTCATTGAAAATCCTTGTAGTATTGTAAGTAAAAGTGTAATACACAACAAAATGAACTTAAAGTGCAAAAACTTAAAGTTCAAACCGAAATCTTTATATTTGTTTGACAACTTCTTCTACCTCATAGAATTTTTAAAAATGTGTATAACGCGTTTATTTTTTTATTTGTGGTTATTTTTACTGTAGTGAAGTGTAATCGGTGTGTATAAACAGAATTACTGGTAGAAAAGACTAATGTAAAAAAATGTTGTAAAAATGGTCAGTATGTTGTGATATTTCTCGCTGTCAACGGGCATTATGAATGTAAACTAACTCGTTCGACATTATAATTGGAGACGGCATTTATAATCCATTAAACAAGCCATCAATTAACCACCTTCTGCGAATAACTCGAGAGAATGTTGAAACATAACATCGAAAACAAGCTATATCTCGTCCGACAACCGTCCTTGTCATTTTAAGGTATATTCCAATTAGTGCCTTAAAAATGACAAGGGCTACGTGTGAAAATATCGGAATTTTTGTCTGATTTATACAGCTGCATTCTCACGAATTTTTAGAGCATACAACACTCTGGGAAAGGCTTAACTTCTCCTTGGGCAATATGTTGAACATTACAGTCATTTGTCATAGGACAAAAATTCATAATCATGAAAGATTAGGAAGTTCTCATATACCATGTATGCAACTGATATCTTGACAAAAACATCTTTTAAACTATGAGTCCTTAAAACTAAGAAATATTATTACTTTACTTTGTTCCAAAGTCTATATCGTAATGCCATAGTCATTGTTATCTGAGTCTGTGTTCGAACCAACTGACTGTAAATTTACGATGATAGGTTAATGCCGTATATCCATCTTTACCTCGCCATCAAACTATTTTTCCTGAAGCTTTCCAGCATGCCGCAAAGATTGGTTCAAAAATGGTTCAAATGGCTCTGAGCACTATGGGTCTCATCTGCTGAGGTCATAAGTCCCCTAGAACTTAGAACTGCTTAAACCTAACTAACCTAAGGACAACACACACATCCACGCCCGAGGCAGGATTCGAACCTGCGACCGTAGCGGTCGCGCAGTTCCAGACTGTTGCGCCTAGAACCGCTCGGCCGCAAAGATTGTGCACTCACGGACGGAGCTACGTTGTCTGTTGATTCATGGACAAGCGATTCAGTGTCTGTTATCTTAAATTATTTGTTTTTTGTTTTTTCCTCCGGCATAACATTTAACTTTTGCCCCAATTAACTCTATTTCATTATACTGACAGTGATATGAGGGCAAATGCAAAACTTTGTGACCACATTCACGTGTAATAAAATCAAGTCTGTCATTCTGTCCCGTAATGTATATAAATGAACAAGCTGTACGTGTTTGGCACGAGTCTGGTTTTATTATTATTATACATTTATGCCCTTAAGACAGTGATTGAACTTGAATATTACATGATTACTCAATTTTCCCCTTTTCTCTTGTTATCTTCTTCTTTTTCTGTTCACAAAACATCTTCATTCTTTGACTGTGTTCGTCTTTCCTTTGTTCTGACCATATTTTTCCCGGTCTGTTCTTTTCTTTTGCTTCAGATTTTGTGTTCATAATTTTGTTTCTGAATTCGTCTCTTTCATCTATCATTTCTTTATTGATTCCTGCTTGTTTCAGGTTTTCTTCTGTTTCATGAAACCAGCCGGTTTTTTTGATTGAGCTGTTGACTAAATAAGAAATCCTCTTTGTGAGTCTTCTGTGTATGTGCCCAAAGAATATTAATAGACGTTTTCTGATTGTATCTGTGAGTCTGTCTTTATGTTCGCATGTTTCTTTGGTTGGCCTCTTCATCCATATACCATATCTATGTACTACTCCAAAAAATTTTCGAAGGATTTTACGTTCTATCTTTTCTGTCTCTGTGATGCTTGATGCCCCGATTGTGGTCGTTTCTGATGCATATAGGGCTTCTGGTAGTACGACTGTATTGTAGTGCCTAGTTTCGCGTACCTTGAGAAGCATCTTTTATTGTAGAGCATCCATGTGAGTTTGTACACTTTCTGACGTTTTTCTGTCCGTTCTGTATTGGATGCCTTGTTTGACCCTCCCGTTTTTATGTATTCTCCAAGATACTTGAATTTTTCCACTCTGTTGACCTATCCGTATTTTCTGTGCATGACGTGTGTTTTTCTTTCTTTGCATATATTATGTTTTCTCGTATGATATGTGTAACCTCGTTTTAGCAGAGACTTCATGTAAATATTCCAGGGCTTCTTACGCTTCTTCTCTGTTGATGCTAAGTATTGCCAAGTCATCTGCGAATGCTAGGCATTTTATGATTGTCTTGTTTGCATGTGTTCTACCTAAATAAATTCCTTTTACTTTTTCTTCTCACTGCTTGATAATTTTGCCCAGGATGATGTCGAATAGAAATGGCTCCAAAATTTCTCCCATAAAATTTATTTTGGATGTGGTGTCTGTGAGCATCTGTTCTATCAGTGCCCTAGTTTTTCTGTCTATTTCACATTCTTCTAACGCCTTCTTAAAGTCCACAAATGTAACCACAATATTGTTCGCCTGCCTGCCCTCAAGAGAGTTCGCAGGTTCCAAATTTGTTCAATACAGGATCTTCCCTATCTGAACCCTGCCTAGTATTCACGTGTCTTTATATCCACTTGTAGCCACTTGTGGTTCCAGTCTGTTCAGTAACACCTTGGACAGATTTTGTAAGTGACCACTAATAATGAGATCCCCCTGTAATTATTAGGGTCCATCGTGTCTCCTTTTTTGTGGAGTGGGTGAATCAGTGCTCATTTCCATTCCCGTGGAATTTTCTCTGCACATATTTCCAAGAGAATTTCATGAATTTCCTTTGTAACACTTTAGTCTGTGAGTTTCCAGATCTCCTCGATAATTCCATCTTCCCCTGGTGCTCTGTTGTTCTTCAATTGTTTTATAACCTCCTTTACCTCCGTGATTGTAGGCAGCTTCGAGTCTGGATTTGGTAGCGTTTTCATGAAGTGTAATTTTTCTTTGGGTTTCTCAAAGTTAAGGCGTTTACTAGAGTATCCATTAAGAATATTGCAATTTTCTTTCGTTTTTGTTTCTAGAGATCCATTTCTTCTTCTGAAGCAGATATTTAGAGGCTGATAACCCATCATATTTTCCCTGAATATTCTGTAGAAATTTCTCGTATTATTTTTCTTGAAGTCTTTCTCTATTTCAGTTTGTCTATTTTTGTTGTCTGCCCTTTCCAGTGCACTAAAATCTTTCGAGGATTGTTTTTGGACATTGTGGAAATCCTGCTATGTTTCTGTAGTTCTGGTGCTGCAAAACTTCTTCCATGCCTTAACTCTTCGTTCAATTTCCTGTTCACAACTTGCATTCCACCATCTATGCTTGCGTTTCCTGGGAGGCTGACCCCAACGCATTGCCATCTGAGTTTTCTTCGCCAGATCTGTCCAGTTCTCTGATGTATTCTGATTAATTTCATCAATAACTTTGTCTTTGTTTATCTTTATGTATTCTGGATCTGGTCTCATAATTCTGTTCCTTGTTATCTTTCTATTTCTTGGAATTTGCCTAATCTTTACTTGTAGCAAATGATGGTCGGACTCGAAGAACCCTTTGCAAGTTCTCACAGTTAGAATTTCACTTGTATTTTTACTTGATATGGCTATGTGGTCTATTTGGATTGTTTCCCATATGTTTTTGGGCATTTTCCACGTTGAGAGTATTCGTCTTGGTTTCTGAAATTGTGTCGACATAACTTTTAAGTTAAAATTTTAACGGTACTTTATGAAATGCTCCCCATTCTTGTTTGTGCGTTTGTCTGTTGTGGGCCTGTGATTTACTTGTACTTATTCTCTTGCCTAGTTGTGCATTGACATCTCCTAGTACAATTTTGACGTGTCTTTCTGGTATTTTGTCATTTCTTCCATGTCTTCCCAAAGTCTTCGGCCGCTGTGGCCGAGCGGTTCTAGGCGCTTCAGTCCGGAACCACGTGGCTGCTACGGTCGCAGTTTCAAATCCTACCTCAGGCATGGATGTGTGTGATGTCCTCAGGTTAGTTAGGTTTAAGTAGTTCTAAGTCTAGGGCACTGATGACCTCAGCTGTTAAGTCCCATAGTGCTTGGAGCCATTTGAACCCAAAGTCTTCGACTTATTGTGGTCTCTTCCTGTTGTGATAATTTTTAGGTGCATGTGCGATGGTGAGTGTGTATCATATGTTTCGTGATTTGAAGGTTATTGTGCAGATTCTTTCTGACACTGAACTGAAATCTATGCTGTTGTTTACGACAGTTTTATGTACTGCAAACCCTGCGCCAAACGTTTTTGGCGTTCCCCGCCTGACAGCATGTTTTCCTTTGTATATCCTGTAGTCTTCCATGATGAATGGGTTCTTGTCTGTAAAACGCGCAGGATTTTAATGTGAAATTAAGCTGCTTAAGTTTGCCTATCTTAACCAATGTATTGGTATTGAGTGTGCCAATAAAATGTTTGCAAAGAGGTTTCGAGAACTCCGACTCTTCTTTACTTCATGATGTTCCTGGTCCCCCGAGTCCGATAACGGGGTAAAGACAGTAAATTCACTGGGGTCTGAGGTAGTGGATATCTTTCCCATTGTCTCATCATGACTTTTTCAAGTTGAAGGTGGTCGTCTTGACCTGTGCTGTAGGTCACAGTTGTTAAAGACTAGATTGTTGAGATCGAGACGTATTTGTAGCAGCCGCACCAACTAGGTGAACACACGCTGACCACTAGCTCCTGGATGCCAGAACAGACACCAATGGGTTTTGGCCTGTGTTAATATTTGGCCGCCCCGGGTATTTCATTTCCCCAGTACCACCAATATCTGGGAGGCTTTCCCCTTTCTGCCTCCTCGGGAGGTGCCTGATTGAGGATGTAGCAACCCCACACGGGTCTGGTTTTATATTGTGTGAAATATTTCTATTTTTAAGTCAGGGTAAAATATCTGCTTTTCTGGTGTTTTTACTTGGTGTACAAGCATGGTACGTTACCAAGACCGATTTAGAGGCAAGAGCTGTTCAGTGAAACACTTCACGAAACTGACAACGTTCATCTCTTTCACCTAAATACAAGTTTACACTCAGGAACAAAAAGGAAAGAAGATCTAGAATATTATCCGAGAACCCATTCGTATCAGAACTTTAAAACCGCCAGTATCGTCACTCATTTTCCAGGAGGATCTTGCGTAATGGTTCTGATTCAGCCATGTTTCATCAAGGTAATACATGTTGAACTGCCTCCTTCTTTTGTTACATGCATCTTTATAAGGGATGTGGTTCGTGCTGCACTTATGTCACTCCTTTCAACTATAAACTCTCTTCTTAACATGTTTGAAACCAAAGTCTTTTAAAATTCCTTACATTGACGAAACACTATATTTGAAGCCAATTTTCTCATGCATAATTGTGATATCGGAAGCTCACCATTCTCATGGAGCGCCTTAAAACATGGCTGTCAAAACGCTCCACTGTTACAGGTTTCTAGTGATTTTGATGCTTTCCAGGCGACACGAAACCAATTTATCCTAAGATTCCTACAGCTCTGAGATTTTCGTTTACAATTCTGTTTACAGTTCTCTTGCCGATACCGAACGCTTCTGCAGTCCCTTTACGTGTCTTCAAATGTCAACAGTATGAGTCCCGCTTTAACTTTCACGTTTGAAAAAGCTTTAAATGCGGTAAGTAATCTCCCTTGCCAGCTTGTAAAGGGCTTCATGTTTATTATCGTCACCTGACTTTTTTTTAATCGCACTAAACATTTACAGATACACATTCACAGGTGTATCGCAAAATGAAAAAAAAACAGTTGTATGAATAATTCGGTTTCGCCAAGTACAGCAACAGTGTACCATGCAAGAGACAGATTCTGGCCGTCTAGCTGTAAAAATGGTTCAAATGGCTCTGAGCACTATGGGACTTAGCTTCTGAGGTCATCAGTCCCCTAGAAGGTAGAACTACTTAAACCTAACTAACCTAAGGACATCACACACAACCATGCCCGAGGCAGGATTCGAACCTGCGACCGTGGCAGTCGCGCGGTTCCGGACTGAAGCGTGTAGAACCGCTCGGCCACCGCCGCCGGCGTCTAGCTGTAACTCGCGCCTAGTCTCTCGGGAAGAGAACGAATCATACTGGCTGCTATATAGTGGTTAATGGAGGGGGATGCGTAGTTGGGCTGAAAATTGGGCCACCTTTCTACATGACTTGCTCTTTTCGTGTTCTATATGCGGTCTCTTTTTAATCTCATTGGTTATGGCCTCATATCTCCTGAACTGTATGTCATAAAAATATTATTTTGTCGAAGTAAATTAGTGACATAATTAGACACTGTCTGGAAATGGTGTGCGAACAGCGTTAGTAAGAAAGAAGTAACTGCTTAAATCATCATGCATGCTTCTGACGTTTACAGCACAAACAGCAAAATATAGTAAGCGATAAACTTGTTTTCATCATTTTGTGGGGGGTGTCGCCAGAAAAAGTTTCATAAAGGGTTGAGATTGTGTGTTAAGTTTACTGGAAGTGGCTAAGTGCACTCATCCTCAGACTGGATGAATACAGGCTGGGTAAATTGCACTCCGTGAGTTGCTCAAAAAAAAAGTTCAAACGTGTGTGAAATCTTAAGGGACATAACTGCTAAGGTCATCAGTCCCTAAGCTTACACACTACTTAACCTAAAGTATCCTAAGGACAAACACACACACACCCATGCCCGAGGGAAGACTCGAACCTCCTCACAGTCAATGACTGCAGCGCCTAGACAGCTCGGCTCATCCCGCGCGGCCGTGAGTTGCTGCTGCAAGACACTTAAACAGCTTTCTAATGGTGACAGTAACACTACGTTACTGCGTTAAAGTTAAACGTAAGATTATACCTCTTTCTATGTAGATTATGACAGCAATTTAAAAGTTTAAATTCTGTCAGTAATTACATGGAATACCGAAAACGAAACTTTTACTGCCCCTAGAAGCCGTTAGATAGGCAATCTGCAGCTGATCCTGATCACCATGAACAATCAGGCGAGTTAGCAGTCAGTAGTATACGTTCTACGAGCTAATCACTTAAGTGTGAAGTTACTCAGTATGATCGTAAGTGGCTTAGGCCCGTATTACACTATCAAATTTCTTTGTCAAATATCTTTGTGCAATATCTTTGTCAAAGATATTTGATGGTATAATAGGGAACTTTGTCAAATGTCATCCAATATTTTATGAAATCTAGGGCCTCGCTGTAGATTTGATCAAAGAAATCGCTTGTCTTCTGTTCACTGCAATGTGACTTGTTACCACATGGAACGCTAGCATCGCTGCAACGTTCTGTCGTCTGTAGTGTTTTTATAAACATTGCGCCGGCAGCGGTGGTCTCGCAGTTCTAGGCGCGCAGTCCGGAACCGTTCGACTGCTACGGTCGCAGGTTCGAATCCTGCCTCGAGCATGGACGTGTGTGATGTCCTTAGGTTAGTTAGGTTTAAGTAGTTCTACGTTCTAGGGGACTAATGACCACAGCAGTTGAGTCCCATAGTGCTCAGAGCCATTTTTTATAAACATTGCCGGTAAATACAATTGGTGTGTACCGACAACTACAAAATTAATAGAGATGTATGAAGCTGATGAGGCGCTTTATAACGTGAGGCACCCTGAATAGAAAAATAGATTAAGAAGATTGGAGACCTGACCTAACCTAACCTAACAAAATCCTCTCCTATAGCAAGGAATCGGAGTGTTACAGTAAGACTGCCTTCTGCAGATGTAGCAGTTCTTAAGTGAATATTGTGCTTTGTGATATGAGGATATACTTCATTGAGCACATACAGAAATGTATTTTCATCCATTCTTAAGTAACTGATGCACGACTTAACGTCCTCCACTATAAGCTCACGTAACAAGTTTTGTTGAATGATTTTATCGCGTCGTCGTAAAACCCACGGCTTCACCCACGTATTTTTACCTTTTGCCCCCGCTTCTCTTCCGCATGTGCACACAGTGCAATTGTGGTACATGCTACCGCTGCGGTTAATAAATTGCTGTTGTCAGCCATCTTGAACATTGACGAAAAATATGATGACAGTGTAATACCCCTTTTAGCGCTACGTGAAAGATCTTTGTCAAATATATTTAACGGAATATTTGATCACATCTTTGATCAAATCTTTGACAAAGAAATTTGATAGTGTCATACCGGCCTTAGCAGTCAAAAATGTAGTACAGTGTCGACAAAACTCCGGAGGCACACCAAGAGAAGCGCACAATACGGCAGAACACTGTACGATCTTTCTGTGGTGTCACCGCCAGACACCACACTTGCTAGGTGGTAGCCTTTAAATCGGCCGCGATCCGTTAGCATACGTCGGACCCGCGTGTCGCCACTGTCAGTGATTGCAGACCGAGCGCCGCCACACGGCAGGTCTAGTCTAGAGAGACTCCCTAGCACTCGCCCCAGTTGTACAGCCGATTTTGCTAGCGATGGTTCACTGATTACATCCGTTCTCATTAGCCTTCAGCTACGTCATTTGCTACGACCTAGCAACTAACCTAGCAAAGCGCCATATTCAGTTACTATTGATATTGATATTGTGAATCATGTACCGTCAAGAGCGACGTTCATCATAAATGGATTAAAGTTAAGTATCAACTAGCTACGTCCGCTTTCTGAATTCTAATTCCTTGTCATGTTCCAGACCTCACGTCAGTAAAGTCCTTCCCTCCCCACGACAGTCTGCGTGAGCTAAACGCATGCATTTCGGCCTCCTCTAGTAACACGGTGTTGGCACTTCTGCCAACACTACACTTTATGCTTAAGCATACATCGCACTTCAGCATGAAGTAGCACGTGCTTTCCAAACATGATGTGGCGTTTATGCCACTGTGCGGGTTATGGTGTTTCGTGACGTGCATAACTATACTCGCTGCTGTAGTCGTGCGAGCCGGTAGAGCAGGAATCTGCAACTTGAGGTGACCCACGGTCCTGATTCACTTGCTTTCTTAAACTCACGGCCCGCCTGGCCACGTGGCGCGACAAAAGCGCTCTTGGTACATGAAACCTAAATGTAGCGTCCGGGACATTATGGGCACCCCTTTCCCTACACGCCAGGTCACATAATTATGCCCCAAAACAAGCCTTTTCGAGAGTACATTCATTGCACGAGGGTTGACTGAAAAGTAATGCGTCCACCTTCGTAACTCTTCAACAGTTGGTAGCATTGGCATGGGGCAGGTACTGGCTTGCTCTGTAGCCTCTCCTCTAGAGCTCCAGTTGGCAGGAAGCCTTAGCATTGAACGGTTGTGTTGTTACAGTGTAAAGTATGCAACCCTGCGCAGACGGTCGGTCAACGCGATTTAAGCAACGTGCAGTCATTGAATTCTTGAAAGCAGAAGACGTCACCCCAAAGGAAAATCATCAGAGAGTGAAAGCAGTTTATGGTGATAGTGTTAATGTGAGTACTGTGGGTCGTTGTGCGAGTAAGTTTAAAAATGTTGAGGTGGAAACATCTACGTAACAAAGATTTAACGACAACAGGGGCCTCCTTGTCTACCATCTTCTACAACTGCCTCGTTATGAACGTTTAATTCATCTTCATAGGTTGCAGATCCTGACACGCTATTTTAATCAGTGAAATTCAGTGTGCCTTTTGGAATACTTCTACAGTCACCACAATAATGTTCAAGTCTTTAAAAATTGGGACCCCACCTTGCTTCTTGCTCCAAGTGAAAAAAAAAAGAACAACGTTTAACATGATAAATCCTGTGTGAGAGCCAGTCGAAACCCATAAATCTGTCATGATACATGTCTCTGATCAAACTACTTCGAGCACGACAAATATTAATAATTCACTGAATTTTTGTCCGAGTCTTTTGGGATGAAACTAACGTTTCCCGAGGCAAGGCTATAATTTGGAACATTTTCATGCAACAGAAAATTACTACCCTTGAGTTGTAGTGTCCACACCGAGACGACTGACTGTATACTAGTCCAAGACTAGTATTGGACCATGTCTAACAGTTTTGCACTTCCGCGGTAATTGCGCCGTTTCCACCGATATTTACAATAGTCATCTAATTCTTTTGGCGACGTCTTCGGATTCGTTTCTAACAAACGAAATTGCAGTTATAAGGACATCTGTACTGAATACCGATTGCACAGTGATAGGGTTTGCACCTTCAGTTAATGTAACGTAGCTTTCCACATACAGCTTCGCAAAAGGTACATTTTACGGTATTATACTAGACAGATGCAGCAATACATTGCGGAAAAAGATTCCCTATGTTGATCTTTTCCAACAGAAAAGACTGGTAATTTGATTTTCGTATATGGGGAAGCGCCACATCTCCCTATCACCAGGCGGAAGCATCTGTGGCTTCCTCTTGTAACACCCCATGAGGTCCGTGCACCCGTTCCTGTCATTCCTCAGGTGTGTATGTGGAACACTGGCTGTTGGTATACTGGGGCGTTGTTATTAAAGTATAGCTACAGACAGGGGTCAAATTTGGACTGTAATTGTCGTACGGTAGCGATGCTTGGTAGATATTCCAATGCTTTAATGCGGAACCGATTTACGCTGAAAAACAATTAGTTCCAAATGGTTCAAATGGCACTGAGCATTATGGGACTTAACATCTGTGGTCATCAGTCCCCTGGAACTTAGAACTACTTAAATCTAACAAACCTAAGGACATCACACACATCCATGCCCGAGGCAGGATTCGAACCTGCGACCGTAGCATTCGCGCGGTTCCGGACTGAGCGCCAGAACCGCTAGATCACCGCGGCCGGCCAATTAGTTCAACTTTTGGCCACCAGGTGCAAATATGGCGCTGCAAATGCAAGAAAGAGGTATATAAATATTTCCACATGTAATGGATTACGAACAGGATGTGTGCTAGAAAAGTAGAAAGAAGGGAAAAAGCCATACTGTTGATATTTTTAACCAATGTTTACACAGTTTGTTCAATGTCACCACCGAAAAGCCGACGAGAGGCTGAACCGTAAAACGACGTGATCAATATTAGCTCGCAGCATTTCCGGTGGAATCTGTGAAACGTGTTCCTGGCCTTCAGATCAGTTAGAGGCCAAACGTGTCCCTGGTAAAAGCGTTGTGTTTGATATCCCCAGAGCCAAAAGTCGCTTGGGTTCAGATCAGGCGGTCTTGCAGGACATGCATCTGGGAGACCCCTGGAGAGAACACGTTCAGGAAAGGCCCCTTCCAGTGGGGGAGCGACATGAGGTGCTACCCATCAGGCATGAAAACGGTGGTTTCCTCATAGTTGCGCTTTTCCGATGCAGGAATCACGTGCTGCACAACGAGGTCTCGATAATGTCCCGGCGTCACAATACTCCTGACAGGCGCTCTGGGTGTATCCTCTTGAAAGAAGAACGGACCGAGAATAAAGGCGCTGGTGAATCCACCCCACACATGCGGCAAGTGCAATCGTTCTTCGTGCGCTACACATGGTTTAACAGTACCCCATATTCGGCAGTTCTGTGAATTCACTGCGCCCTGTAGTGTAAAACGTGCATTGTTACTCCACATCAACTTAGATCTACACCAGAGACCGAAGAGCAAACTCTGTACATTGCTGGAGATCGTAAAGTGTCATTTGTTGCACCGTCTGGATGTTGTACGGGTACCAGTGTAAAATTTATCTCAAAACTTTTCCTACTTCTTTCGACGTAAGAGTGATTTCAGGTATGCCTCAGGGGAGTGTCGTAGGACCGTTGCTATTCACAATATATATTAATGATCTTGTGTATAACATCGGAGCTTCACTGAGGCCTTTTGCGGATGACGCTGAATGCTGAAATGCTGGAGGATCTGCAACGTATTGACGCATGGTGCAGGGAATGGCAATTGAATCTCAATGTAGACAAGTGTAATGTGCTGCGAACACATGGAAAGAAAGATCCTTTATCATATAGCTACAAATAGCAGGTCAGCAACTGGAAGCAGTTAATTCCATAAATTATCTGGGAGTAGGCATTAGGAGTGATTTAAAATGGAATGACCATATAAACTAATCGTCGGTAAAGCAGATGCAAGACTGAGATTCACTGGAAGAATCCTGAGGAAATACAATCCGAAAGCAAAGGAAGTAGGTTACGGTGCACTTGTTCGCCCACTGCTTGAATATTTCTCACCGGTGTGGGAACCGTACCAGATAGGGTTGATAGAAGAGAGAGAGAAGATCCAGCGGAGAGCAGCGCGCTTCGTCACAGGATCGTTTAGTAATCGCGAAAGCGTTACGGAGATGGCAGACAAATTCCAGTGGAAGACTGCAAGAGAGACATGCAGTAGCTCGGTACGGGCTTTTGTTGAAGTTTAGAGAACATACCTTCACCGAGGAGTCAAGCAGTATATTGTTGCCTCCTACGTATATCTCACGAAGAGACATGAGGATAAAATCATAGATATTAGTGTCCACACTGAGGCATACCGACAATCTTTCTTTCCGCGAACAATACGAGACTGGAATTGAAGGGAGAATCGATAGAGGTACTCAGTGTACCCCCCGCCACACAGAATCATGTGGCTTGCGGAGTATGGATGTAGATTTAGATGTAGATACTGTTAACCATGACAAGGACAATTCTCCTGACACTGGGTGAAACTAACATAACCCAGGATATTACAGTAACAGCAACCTCGTCAACAACTTCCACCGAGACAGGACGCCATCCTCTTCTAGGTGCCACACCAAGCTTTCCTGTGTGTTGGAATTTAAATCATTCAGTGACATCTGACCTTTACTCGAAGGCCTTTCAGTTGGCGATGCTCTCTCAGTGCAGCACTGTAATCGTTGTCCTTCACATAAAACAGGTGGCTAACAGCACACGTACTCTCCTCTCGATAGCCATACTGTTCCCTTACTTTATGGCTTGTCAAATAACAGCGTTGATGCCATACCGCCGTACAAACAGTGTAAAGCACCAGTTTTGTCGTTTCTCCCAGCATAAATCGATTCCACATTAACACACTGCATTCGCTGCCAGGCGATAATATCAGACTACACCGGACGTCCGAGGGTAGCTACACTTGCATTCTAAGCAGTCAGTACCATGAAGGAGTGCACTGTATGGCACATTTTATGATTAACGCTGTAGTCTGATTAGTTGCTATGTGAAAACAGTGACGAATTCATGGCTTTTATTATCTGACTCTGTTGATTTTATATCACCTAGTACTATGTCGTACATGCTTTTATGAACCTGAAGAAACTGTTTGTTTAACAAAGAAATTTTGTCAGCAGCTCTCGGCGTTAAATCATCACGTTCTTGAAACACTTACGAGCTGTGAGGAACCACCATCTAAAAATATATTGGCAAAGACAATTATGGGCAGTACTAAACATCGAATCCTCATCTTCTACAAGGCCTGCCTATTTGATTGTTGTCGGACAGTTGTCGAAATGGCACCGTGTTACTGTCACGCCGTCATGGAGATTTCACGATTACAGTCTCACATCAATCTGTGCACAGCACAGCAGGACACGACTGGCTGCAATTCTTTTCGTTTCATTCCTTTATAGGCTACCCAGAACAGTTCCAGCGAAATGGACCGCGGACAAATGCAAGAGAGTTTTAATTTACCGTCCCTTTAAAAAATGAAGAAGCAGAAACAGAATACAGTGGATTCATCCAATTACTTGAACAAGAAACGAACTCTAATGCTTTCACTGCCTACTGCGAAAGCACGAGAATGTTCCCGGAATACTCTTCCAGTATTTCAGAATAAGTTAGTACGAGTTTAAATTGTCACCTTGCAACCTTTTATGCCACAATATTAATGTTTTCTTTAGCTGCAGCACAGGTACATATAACACCACCTCAGAACTCTTTTAGTCACATGCTTCTATTTTACTGAATTTTGACCATGATCGTATTACTAATGGTTTATTTACACAATGGAAGTAAAAGTTATTTATTCGTCTCCGAAACTCACCGTCACTAATATACAGAAAAATATAGACTGTAAAACTTTCCTGTTAGGACACACAACACGATTGCTGTAGCAAGGTAATGTTATGGTCGCAGCCCAAATCGGACATATAGCCAGCCGCTGTGGCGGAGCGGTTCTGGGCACTTTAATCAGGAACCGCGCTGCAGGTTCGAATCCTGCCTCGGGCATGGATTTGTGTGATGTCCTTAGATTAGTTAGGCTTAAGTACTTTTCAGTCTAGGGGACTGATGACCTCATATATTAAGTCCCATAGTGCTTAGAGCCATTTTATTTCGGACATATATTTTAGTAAACAAGGAACTCTAATATTTGAATCCAATATTACAATAGTTAGTGAAAATTCCATTTTAGTAAACAAGGAACTCTAATATTTGAATCCAATATTACAATAGTTAGTGAAAATTCCTCACTACCTTTGACATGAGAAAACTATTTCATGGAGTAAACTTTCTTCTATAGCACGGACTAAGATATTTCCTGTCAGATACTAATTAACAAAAAATCACTCCCTCACGTCAACAATTAAGGAAGTAACTTGATAGATCTGAATAAAACAACATTTAAAATTGTCATGGGAGATAGCCCAAGAACCTACTTTCTTTACATAGATATTCCATTAGCTCAAGTAAGTTGTCACACTTACGAAACAATGAAATGCTAAACAACACTTGAACATTCATCTTAAATGTGTGTTGATAGTGATGATAGAGTGAAGATAATTGCAAACAAATGATTAACTTGTCATAAATTTCAAAGTCTGTTTCAATATTGTGCAGTCATGTGTTATTTCTCAATAGTGTTTTTTGTCGATATGCCATATCTCCCGTATTAATTTATCAAAATTTATCATTTAGAATTATTTATTGAGACACCACTTTCAAGATTTTGTTTACCGTTGATGAAGGAAAAATACACAAAGAGCTAGAAGTTCCTGTATTCGTCAAAAAATCATAGATGTTGATGTAAAGGATTCCGAAGGCACCTGAATACATTGTTTTGCCAGTTGCACGTATTATACGCACAAACCAAGTTGACACTCGGCGCGGTGACTCATGGGAGCGACTGTAAATAGAAAATGCATTTACGGTCGCTGCCATAAGTTGCCTTGCCAAGTGTCTGCTTAGTCTGTGCGAGCAGTACAGACACTGCTGTCAATCTCCTACCAGGGGACGAACATCACATTCGATTTTCAAACTACCTATATCCATCTTGAATTCATAGGTCTCAAAGATTCGTACACACACAGACACACACACACACACACACACACACACACACACACACCGTGACTCTGACCGTCTCATTTGAGAGGGGATTTCATTGGCTCACAAAGCGTTGTCTATCTGACATCCGGAATAATAATCTCCCTTAAGTTCGAAAATAATTCTGTGTGGTCAACATATCCGTCAAATATTACTCGGCGTTTGATGTGACAATGGAACAGCCTTTGCTGAAACTACGCTTAAACAATCACCCTTATGGTCTCATGGTCAGCTTCATAAGTAGACTGAAATCATGACGGAAAATAGTGATAGCGCTTTCACTGCATGGTTATTTAAACTCGGTAACGGTGATTTGGAAAATAAAAGTGATTTCTTCAATGAAACGATCAAAATATCTAAACATTATTATTATAATTACGATAGTTTCATTGTCACCATTTTCAATGTCATGGAGAGGTTTGAACAAAATGTTCCGCAATATCTATTCGATGTCGATTCTATGTGCAAAGAATGATGACTGGACAACAATTAATGACTGTCATTTCCAGTTACTTAACTGGAGATGCATGGGTTTACTTGAGTTCTGATTCTGTCCAACTTGAACAAATAAACAACTTTCAGCTTTACCCCTTAGAGTTCTTGATCTCCTTACATCCGTCCAGTTTGCCACCTCATCAATTGCTTTTAAGGAAAAATGCTATTATTATATTGATTAGAAATCTCAGCACTAATCAAGGATTAATTAAAGGTTCAAAATTAGCGGTAACACTTAGGCGACTGCGTCATCCCAGCTAAATTCATTGACTCCGATAAAACTGTGCTTATACACCGCATTAACCTCACACCTTACGATTCTACCATTCTACCATGTCTTTCCAAAGGATAAGAAAAAATTTCCAAAGTAAAGTTTCCTTCGCTATTAACATTAATGAAACACAAGAACATACACTTAGAAGTGCAGCATCGTATTTGCCAGAACCTGTTTTTTCGCTCGGACATTTATGTGTGGATTTTTCACTTGTTCGCACATTCAGTGGCATTTATGTTTGTGCTAAAGACACTTATAGTGAAAAAGTAAAAGGTTGGTAAGTAATATTATAAATACTCGCACTGTTTTCAAAGAAGGGAGCAGTTTTAAAGTGTAAAATTAAAATGACAAAGACAATATCAGTTTTTTATGTTTTTGTAGTTAAACATATTGTATATAATAATCTACATTTTTAAAAGGAGACAAATATTTGTTATTTGTATTCGAAATAGAATACCTTTTATTAATAAATACTTGCATTTAGTTATTTCTCCTCTACACTATTGCCTGTCGGTGACTGATCAGGACAGTGTGCAAATTATACGCATGGGTAGACTGACTAGTAACTTACCAGAAGCCCTTTTAGTTTTACTCAACCTTTCATTATTTATCAAGCACTTACTAATCCTGACAGACTTTGTTCAGTTAAATTAGACAATATTTTCCTTACAATTATAAAGCTAAGTTAGATTTTAGCAATCGGACCAGGGTCCTATCAGAAGTAACATGACTGAGGTTAATAACCATCTGGACAGACATGTATATGAAACCGATACGCCACCCGCCAATCACTCCCAGCAACAAGCCAGTGCGTCATGCGGCGACCGCAGCCCGCCTACGGCGTATTCTTTCCCGCGCTACTCCACAGTCGTTGTACGTGAAACACCCTGTATTTGTGGGTAGTACTAAGACACGATACGAAATCAGGCCACCACAACATCAGCAGCAGGGAAAGAGAACGGAAGAAAATTTGTTGGTACGGTTCTGTGAATGTGCAGTACACCTGCAAAAGAAATAGCATACCAGTTCTAGAGTACTGCATCGACGATTAGAGTCCTCATCAAGTAGGCTTCACAGTAGGCATCCATCGAATTGAAGGTATTGTGCTAAAATCCCATACAATAGTTTAACGTAAATGCTGTAAGAAATTAAACAGGTATGATTGAAAGAATATGGAAGTAGATGTAGCTGGTATTTTGTAAATAACAGATGGGTTAAACGCAATGACTCATCGCTACTTAATTCTCTTCTTTACGCTGATCACCTCAACCTGATTTCTATGAAAGCGAATGACTATCAAACAGCACGTGAACTTAAGCAAATATGAACTGAATACAGTAAGAAGATATCGACTAATAAGACTAAACGTAAGTCTTGACGTCGGAGACAAATTCTGTATGAATATAAATTGTTATTATTAAATGACAAACCGGTAAACCATTTTCATTCAGCAAATATAGTATGATAGTGGAACTATTAAAACGCACATAATTACTAAACCCTAATATAAACCTAATTAAGATTTTTTAAGATTAGTAATACTGAAAATGACTTTCATGGAAGACAAACAATGGCCTACAAAGCAAAGAAAAATATTAGCAAAGTAATAAGGAACACGTCCAAAATAAACCACTCAATGGTTGCCATATGAGCCTCTTCATCATTTTGTTTGACATTTAAATTAAAGTAGTTACCTCTGGCTCTTCCATTCTGGGCGCAAACTGTAAACTACATAAAAAAGAGCGACTAAGCAGCTGAGTGTGTTAGTAGTGGCCACAAGGTATATTACCTTTATTTCACCTCACATTTTTGGTAATTATCGGAGCCCCACACGAATATTTAATACATCTATGTGCAATACGTCAGTATATACACTCCTGGAAATTGAAATAAGAACACCGTGAATTCATTGTCCCAGGAAGGGGAAACTTTATTGACACATTCCTGAGGTCAGATACATCACATGATCACACTGACAGAACCACAGGCACATAGACACAGGCAACAGAGCATGCACAATGTCGGCACTAGTACAGTGTATATCCACCTTTTGCAGCAATGCAGGCTGCTATTCTCCCATGGAGACGATCGTAGAGATGCTGGATGTAGTCCTGTGGAACGGCTTGCCATGCCATTTCCACCTGGCGTCAAAGTTGGACCAGGGTTCGTGCTGGACGTGCAGACTGCGTGAGACGACGCTTCATCCAGTCCCAAACATGACTTACACCTTCTAGAGCACGTTGGGTGGCACGGGATACATGCGGACGTGCATTGTCCTGTTGGAACAGCAAGTTCCCTTGCCGGTCTAGGAATGGTAGAACGATGGGTTCGATGACGGTTTGGATGTACCGTGCACTATTCAGTGCCCCCTCGACGATCACCAGAGGTGTACGGCCAGTGTAGGAGATCGCTCCCCACACCATGATGCCGGGTGTTGGCCCTGTGTGCCTCGGTCGTATGCAGTCCTGATTGTGGCGCTCACCTGCACGGCACCAAACACGCATACGACCATCATTGGCACCAAGGCAGAAGCGACTCTCATCGCTGAAGACGACACGTCTCCATTCGTCCTTCCATTCACGCCTGTCACGACACCACTGGAGGCGGGCTGCACGATGTTGGGGCGTGAGCGGAAGACGGCCTAACGGTGTGCGGGACCGTAGCCCAGCTTCATGGAGACGGTTGCGAATGGTCCTCGCCGATAAACCAGGAGCAACAGTGTCCCTAATTTGCTGGGAAGTGGCGGTGAGGTCCCGTACGGCACTGCGTAGGATCCTACGGTCTTGGCGTGCATCCGTGCGTCGCTGCTGTCCGGTCCCAGGTCGACGGGCACGTGCACCTTCCGCCGACCCCTGGCGACAACATCGATGTACTGTGGAGACCTTACGCCCCACGTGTTGAGCAATTCGGCGGTACGTGCACCCAGCTTCCCGCATGCCCACTATACGCCCTCGCTCAAAGTCCGTCAACTGCACATACGGTTCACGTCCACGCTGTCGCGGCATGCTACCAGTGTTAAAGACTGCGATGGAGCTCCGTATGCCACGGCAAACTGGCTGACACTGACGGCGGCGATGCACAAATGCTGCGCAGCTAGCGCCATTCGACGGCCAACACCGCGGTTCCTGGAGTGTCCGCTGTGCCGTGCGTGTGATCATTGTACAGCCCTCTCGCAGTGTCCGGAGCAAGTATGGTGGGTCTGACACACCGGTGTCAATGTGTTCTTTTTTTCCATTTCCCGGAGTGTACATCCTTTCCTCCTCTCACCTGATGAAATATAAAGGAGAGCGTATAAAGTAAATTTCAGTGTCTAGATCTGTGGGAGTTAAAGTAGTCTGCTACTGCGGCAGTACAGCCAACCCTATAAAGCACGTACCAGGTATCAAAGAGGTTTCTGCTCACCTTGGACGAAGGTCTTGTACAGGTGGGCACCACACAATAGGAAGCCCTCTGGACACTTCCGGATGAACGGAACGTGTGGTTTCCTAAAGAGTTCGCTCGGTAGTGTGCCGGGAGACGCGAAACGGGCGACACCAGTTAAGTGTAAGTGTGCCTGTTCATAGTTTATTCATTACCTTATTTTTGTATATTTCAGCTCCACTCGAAATTAGCGTCTTGCTCTCATCGCTCATTGCTAGTTGAGCGTTATACTGAAATTTTTCTGGTTAATTTCGGAACGCTATAACCAGTTGCACTTGGCCACGCATGCAAGCCATTGTTCTGCTCCACTCTGTTCAGACATGTGGACTCGTGCTGTATCTTCCCAGTCCAGTTTAATTTAGTTCGTTGTTGATCTCACGAGCAGAGTGTAATTGAACAGATTTATGAAACTTCGCTAATTTAGATTTCAGTTCCCACGTGCCTTTGTCGTCTCAGCACATGTTAAGTACGGATATGAGAGCCTTAAGCTCGTAGAGCATGTCTCACAGTAACATATCCTGACCAATTTGCTTAGCTATTCTGAATTTTAGCACTCATTTTATCCAGAAATTCTGTTTCTGACGACCAGGTCGGTACAGATCACTGTTACTGATCCTCGGGGCAAAACTTCCAAATTAGTTTGAGAACCTCTTCCGTTGTGCAACTGTTAACAGTCCATTCTTATCGGTGAATTCTTGTTCAGCTGCCGAGAATTCTTCCAGGTTGTATGGCCGTCCCTGACGTTTCGTCCAAAGCTACATTGGACATCTTAGGAGGCGCACCCGGAAGAATTCTCGGCAGCTGAAACATCCGGTCGTGAAAACCTTCATTGTCCAATTCTTGTTCACTGGCATCATGTAATCAAGCCAAAGTAACGACCGTTTGTCAACCACGTGCATACTGGTGAAGTTTTTAATTATTCTTATATTTGTCCTAAATTTACATTATATGCGTATATGTGCGCGAATGTCACGATTGAAAGATTCTTTTCACCTTTCCATAGTTAACAATTAATGATAAATCATGCTGGGATCTCCAAGGCGAAGTCTTAAATGTGACTTTGTAATTCAGCCGACAGTGTTATGAAACAGCAACCATTTATTAGATGTTTACCTTATTAGTTTGTTCAGCAGTTCCTGAATATTTCTACCAGAGCACACGCTTACGTATTCCCTTACAAACTTCTATTGTACGCCCTACTACTATCCGTTGCGCAAACAGGTAAACATGGCCAAGTTATTTATTAAATAATTATTCAACTGTCACAAGCGTGCCAGATCTTTCACCGACAGATGCCCTTCACTCCATTACAGTAAATGAAAGACGGCACATTAAGGAAATCGCTGTAGTGAACAAAGTGTACAGAAACAGCTTGAGGCTAATGAGCAACCAACTTGGTAAAACGAGCGCACTTGTGACGTACGACGTAAGAGTCTTATGTAGGGGATTTACCTGCACGTCAAGAACTCGGTGAAGCATTTTCCAAAGCAAAAAACAGAAAAACAGCAAGAGAAGACGGCCTCAGTGCAGAGCTAATAAACTATATTGGCGTGCTTATGAAGCTTGAGGCATAGCATTTCTAAAGAAAGTGCTGATTATAGAAGAATCCAAGATGAATAGACGAATGGTATTGCTACATCTTTCATCAAATAACTAAATCGAAATGAATGCTGAAGTTAGAGAGATTTAAGTCTGGTAGATAAGACGCACAAGAAATAAACCAGAATGTTCTGTTGAAGAGTACAGAAGTAATAAATAAAGGTCTGCATTCAGAGAAGCTCAGTAGTCTTAGAAAACTGTCTTGCACCGACAATGTGTTTATTATTAAACAGCTGTCTGGCAGAAGAGGGTAAAATCAATGAAAGCCACGTATCATTTATAGCTCATACCAAGGCACTTAACGGAATAGATAACTTCCCTGGAACACAATGGAAGAGTTAGGATGCCTGCCATATATCATTCTTGTATGGAAAGACATACATAAAAATACAAGGCCGGAACTAGTTCATAAATATGTAATAAAATAAACCAAGTACATCAGGGGGCCAGACAACGGCATTCTCAGTCAATCACACATTTTAATATATCCACACATAAAAATACAAGACCAAAACTGGTTCATAATTATGTAACAGAATAATCCAAGTAAATCATGGAGCTGGAGTAAGGTGTACTCAGTCAGTCACAGCTTTTAAACGGAAATCGGTTGATGTGCAAACAAACAAGTAATTACAATTTCAGGAAAATTGTATGATTTATTCGAGAGAAAGAGCTTTTCAAAATGAGAGAGCCAATAAAGCGTTGGTCCACTTCTGGCCCTTATGCAAGTAGTTGTTCGGTCTGGCTAGTCCTGCTATCAAAAGAAATCGCACCCTAGACCACCATTCCTGGTTGTTGGGCCATGTGGGGGGCGACAGTTAAGTTGGTATCCCACCGCTGTCTTCTGCCTGGAATCTGATTGGCTGGAGTACAGTTGTCTTCACTAATGATTTGAAACAAGAAAGACATAGTCAACGAGCAGAAATGAAATTTTCTGAGTAACGAAATATTTTAATGAAAATAATTACAGCATTAGGAAATAACTCTACATCTTTAGTGCACGAGAAAAACCAAATAAAAATAAAAGGTTACAAACTTGCAGAGAATGGGTGAAGAAATATTTCTCTTTAAGAAATTTATGTGGAAATTGTAAAGAGATTTTGGGAGTCAATGCAAAAGTTGAGAAGACATGACGTAATGCGGAAAAAGAAGAACAAGAATGAATGCAATATAACTAGTAGAACAGCCATTTTCATACCGTTCCTCACAAGCGACTATTGATAAAATTGCGTGCATAGGGAGTATCGTCTTAGTTGTGTGACTGGATTCGTGATTTCCTCTCAGAGAGGTCCCAGTTCGTAGTGATAGACGGTAAATCATAAAGTAGAACAGAAATGATATCTGTCGTTCCGCAAGGTAGTGTCTGCTGTTCCTGATTTATATAAATGATCTAGGTTACAATCTGAGCACAGTCTTCGGTCCACTGGGACCATCCGACCGCCGTGTCATCCTCAGATGACGATGCGTATGCGGATAGGAAGGGCATATAAGGTAGGTCAATCATGAAGACACTGATTTGGCTCATTACCAGATTCGTGTTTAAAATGAGCGTCTTTTACACAGAAGGAGGGAAATTATGTGAAAGTTTCCCAGCTTTTTTTTTTTTTTTTGTATTTAAAAACAATACTCGTCCTCACGTTGGCAACAGCCTGGTGTCTTTCCCCCCTAAGAAGAGTAGTATTTTTGTAAATAGAGAGTGAAATGGTAGGAAAAGTGGAGAGAAGTGAAATGGAAAGAAGATAAGAATTAAAAATTAAATTATAGTTGGGGATCACAATTTTGATTAAGTTAAGGCAGTAGAATAACGTATGATGGAAGAAGCAAGAAAAACATCAAAAGCAGACTACTTACTACTGTGCGAAACATGCATTCCTGGCCAAGAGGTATCTGCTAGTATCAAACAATATTAATTTGAGGAAAAAATGTCTGAGAATGTACGTCTGGAGCACAGAATTTTATGCTAGTAAGACATGGACAGTGGGAAAACTAGACTTGCAGAGGATCAAAATCTTAGAGATATTATGTTACAGACGAATATTGAAAATTAGATTGACACTTAAGATAAGGGCTGAGGAGCTTCCTCGCAGAATCGGCGAGGAAAGGAATATATGGAAAACATTGACAAGAAGAAGGGACAGGATTCTGGTACATCTGTTGAGACATCTGAGGAAGAAAGTTTCTGCGAACTGACACTTGGAGCACAGCATTGTATGGCAGTGAACCATGGCCAGTGGGATAACTGGAACAGAAAAGAATCGAAGTGCTTAAGATGTGCCGCTGTAGAAGCTGTTGAAAATTTGATTAGTTGCTTAGGTAGTTTCATATTCTATTGATTATTATCGTTATGATGTGGAACAAGTCGTTTTACATTCACGTCGCAAATTAATTTGTAAATATGGTTACATGCTGAACATTTCTAAGGGCTTTTTTATGTACAGATGTGAGTTAGTAATTCCTAACCATCACATTTTTTACATTACAATAATGAAAAATCTTCTACGGAAAAGACGAAAATGTCGAGGAGACAATTTTAAAGTTTATTTACAAATTTTACTTTGCTGTCAGACACTTTACATCACTGGGTAGGAGATCAAAAATGTTTGTTGCCGCTATATCCACCCCTTTTCGTGTTATGCAATGAATCCCACTTTTACTCCTGGCATTTTAATTATGTTCACCATTGTTTCTTTTGAACTGTAGTGGATTATTTACAAGAAACTTCATGAGGGAATAAACACACTGTCAAACAGTAGTCAAACTCATCAGCTCCTTAAAAAGATGTCTACAAGACGATCATAGGTGAGCATCATATATTATTCTTATGGCACGTTTTTGAGAGATAAAGGCTTTCTTTCTCAAAGATGAGTTACTCCAGAACATTATTTCATATGACATTATTAGCTGAAAGTATGCAAAATATGCCAACTTACTGATTTGTCTGTCCCCAAGATTTGCATTGGTTCTAAGTGCAAAAATTCTGAACAATGTGTACACCTAAGAATGCTGAAGATTCCACCTTACTTATTATTTTCTCACTGTGTGTTACACTTATCATTGGTGTAGTACCCATTGATGTAGAAAACTGAACATGTTGCGTCTTTTTATAACTGAGTCACAGAAAACCAGTCAGTGATCCTTTTAAGAACATTGTTTACCATTTCCTCTGTTTCTGTGTACATGCTTGGATTGATTACGACTCTAGTGTCATCTGCAAAAAAAACTAACTCTGCTTGTTGTGTACTTCACAGTACATCGTTTATGTTGTAGCAGCCCCTTATCAGTTAGAGGGCCCTCACAACAGACAAGCAATGTGGGCTGCTCACCTCCCTTCAAGAGCTCAGATCATAACATCTCCAGTGGATATAACCATCAACAGACTTTCCACATAAACACGGCACTACTTTGTGAAAAGCCATGTGACAGAGATCCACCAATTGGAACTTAATGTGACGAAGTGTAGCACTCCGCTGAATCGGTGTTTTAAGCACGCCAGAAGAGTTAGACCGGCAGTGTGTACCTACAGCTATGCAGCTCAGTAGAAAGTTGTATTTTGTTAGGCGCAACGCTACTTTGTAATTGTGTAGAAGTTGGGTTATTATTTATTTTCATTGTCTTGTACCCTTATCTGGCTTTTGCCACCTCAATAATTGTTGTGCTCTTGTTGTTCTTGCGTTTGGAAATTAGTGTGCGCCAAGTTAAATAAAGTGTGTTCAAACTCGATCGCTATTTTTTTCCGTCGACTGCAGGACACTACAGTTTGCATATGTGAGGAATAATAGAGGACCTAAGATCGAGCTCTGGGGAACCCTGTATATTATTTCTCCCAGCCAGATTTATGTTCCCAGACTATATTGGCTGTCTTGCTAAGTGCAGCTATATGCATTCTTTCCGGACTGAAAAGAAACGGGGATGTTCTCCGCAGCATTGGCGAGGAAAGGAATATGTGGAAAACACAGACAAGAAGGAAGGACAGGATGATAGGTCACGTTGTTAAGAGATCAGGAAATAACATCCATGGTAGTAGAGGGAGTTACAGAGAGTGGAAATGGTAGACGACGATAGACACTGGAATATTGCATCAAATAACTGCTAACGTTGGTTGTGCAACTCTGAAGTGAAAAGGATGGAACAGGAGAGCAACTCGTGGTGGGCAGCATTAAACCAGTCAGAAGACTGGTCGTGCCAAAAGAAACCAATCCTATTTTATTTTTTAAATTCGTTATGAGCTTTGGAAAGATATTTATGTAAGTTGACAACAAGTGTGGGTTCACTACTGAGCCTTGCGGGACCCCACATTATATGATCCACCATTTCCGAGTTTTACTCCTGACGACGATGGCGAGATTGTCATCGAAGGCTCGAGAATTTTATTGGGATTGACGCGCCTTGAAAACCGAGAAGATTTTATCCGAGTTATGTTTTCTCCTTTAAATACGCTCCTCTGCTTTCCGTTACCAAGGTAGGCTTCCATCCTCACAAGTGAATCGTTTTCATATAAGCTCTGAATTTCCTCTCGTTTACTCATAGGTGTTCTGCTCTAAGCATATCTTCCATTTGGCCTACAGCAAAATGTGAATGCATTCCGCCTGGTGGGAGAACGGAGTTGTATTCCCTGTGGAGGCAGAAGTTCGAGCGGCGTGTTTAATCCAACGCCGCGGCTGGTCTGGTCAGTGGCAGTATTTATCTGCCACGCGCGCAATTAACTGCCGCTTGATCGGATTGCTATCGAGGAGTGGTCAGGCCGTGCAAATGTTTGCCTAGCGTTATCGCCGCCGAGCAGATACAGACCTCCATTTTCGCCGCGGACCCCATGCCCGCTCAGTCGCTGCCAGCGATAAGACTCAGAAATGGCAGCGGTGTAAGTCGATTTCTCTTGCTGTGTAATTAGAGCTGACATTCTGTTGTGGTACAGGATGGCCGGCGGTGCATCAATTATTCAGCGTATGACGCAGAATCGTTTCGGATAAACGGAGAAAACAAAACCGAGCCACGAAAATACAATTATGCGAATGGTAATGAAAGTTTATGAGTGTTGCGTATCGTCGATAGGCTAAAGTTAATCTTTTAATAACGTTTGGAATGTATTAGCTGTAGACAACGTCAGCTGCAAGTGAAATATCTTTATTAATTCTGTCATCTACACTGCTACGTAAAGGCAAGTGGTTGTTCAATGTTCTTACCCGAAATCGCGAAAACTCTTGACCGATTTACTTCAGATTTTTGCACGATATTGTAATAAACGTTAGGGTGTACATCGGCTACATTTTTATAAATATTTTTAGCTTGTAAATGTGTATATAAAATCCATACTATTACACAAAGAAAAGTCGTTGTTTAAGATTGTCACCCTAAATCTCGATTAGTTCTTGACAAGTTTACATCAAATTTTTATATGATATTCTAATAAACATTTGAACGGACATACACTATATGTTTTTAATCTGTTCATACACAGAGTGATCAAAAAGTCAGTATAAATTTGAAAACTTAATAAACCACGGAATAATGTAGGTAGAGAGGTAAAAATTGACACACATGCTTGGAATAACATGGGGATTTATTAGAACAAAAAAAAATTCAAAATGTCCGACAGATGGCGCTGGACAGCAAAACTGCTACCATGACGTGTGAGAGGTACGCCGATATGTTACAGAATCGCATCATCCCCAGCCTGGCTGATAAACACCTGCTGGAACGTATGATGTTTATGCAGGATGGCCTCCACCCCACATTGCGAGACGCGTGAAAGATTTCTTGTACGTGTCGTTTGTAGATGATCGTGTGCTCAGCCGCCATTTTCGGCATGCTTGGCCTCCCAGGTCCCCAGACCTCAGCCCGTGCGATTATTGGCTTTGGGTTTACCTGAAGTCACAAGTGTACCGTGACCGACCGACATCTCTAGGGATGCTGAAAGACAACATCCGACGCCAATGCCTCGCCATAACTCCGGACATGCTTCACAGTGCTGTTCACAACATTATTACTCGACTACAGCTATTGTTGAGGAATGATGGTGGACATATTGAGCATTTCCTGTAAAGAACATCATCTTTGCATTGTCTTACTTTGTCATGCTAATTATTGCTGTTCTGAACAGATGAAGCGCCATCTGTCGGACATTGTTTGAACGTTTGTAATTTTTTGCTTCTAATTAAACCCCATGTCATTCCAAGCATGTGTGTCAATTTGTACCTCTTTATCTACATTATTCCGTGATTTATTCAGTTTTCTTATTTATACTGACTTTTTGATCACCCGGTATAATATTAAACAAAATTGCATACACAATTACCTGCTGTTTTGTTTTTTCCCTCACAACCGGTATTAACTGAAAACAAGTGAGGTATAGTTACGCTACTAATGGAATTACAAGACTTCGTCCCATGCCAGTAGTGGTCGCCCAGTATTGAATGGACCCAATGGTGCGCGCCTGCTGAGTCACACCTACATCAGCTCCGTACCACGAGAGCCTTCTTTCACCCGATACACAGTGGCTGGCAGCAGACGCCCAGCTCACTCAACTTGGAGCCACGTCACTTGACATCATAGTTCATGTTTTTGTTCAGAGAGTCTCAACCTGATTGTCAGTTTAATAGCTGGAATCGGTTCTTGCTGCAGTACTTGTAATGAGTCTTCATTCTTATGGAGAAATACAAGTTATCTAAGTGTAACGTTTAATCTGTTAACTTCTTTGGTACTCATTTCTGTTCCTGTCCAGCTTTCCTACAACGACAGTTGCCACACCACCCTGTAGCCATTGTGTAGAAAGTCGTACAGAACAACAGTAATGTTATACTTACAGCTTAATATCAGCAAGATTAGGATACCACTAAGGAACCTGAATAGTCCGAATATTTGTAATCCTATATATTGGCAGATTAAAACTATACGAAATACTGTCGTTGAAGCAGCATGAGAGGTCTCTCATAACCCCTATACCAATGATTCCACGCAATTTATCCATTCGTTTTAAGCAACTTCAATTCCCAATCAAGGATTCGTTGGTAATAATGGTAAACAAGGCTCAAGACCAGACGGAGGGGAAAAGAGTTGATGGACAGAAAAGAGGGAGTAAATGGTCATGGAATGAGGAGGAGGAGATGGACAGATAGAGGGGGAAAAGACGATGGACAGAGAGAGAGGGCGGAAGAAGAGATGGGGAGAAAGGTGATGAACAGAGAGCGTGAGTGAAAAGGAGAGTAGGACATATACGTAACAGCCAAACATGTTTAGCAGTCGTGAAGCGTTGCAGGGTTCGCTAGTCGTAAATATTTACTCAGTTTACTCTTCTCTTCCATCACATAACGTGACCACACCATTGACATTCTGATGATAATAAATTGTTTTCCCTACCAGTCGTTCTGCAAAGAAAGTTGTTTCCATATAATCTACAGCAGTTGTTTCCAACCTTTCTGAGACCGTTAACACAAAGTTCAATCAGATATGAGCTGGTAACGCCCCCCCCCCCCCCCCCAGTCATCAACATTAGCGGTTAACTAAAAAAAAGAATATTCTTTGAATACTTTCTGTCAAAAAACACAACAGATAAACGATAACTAGCTTCTGTAGGCGTTACACTAAACCACGAACTAATGAGTCAATGACAAAATTGGTACTGCTTATTACTAACAATTTTTATATGATGATGAAGGAATTCTCAATGCATCACAGGTGATACCTGCACCTGATTCTCAAAAATTAAAGGTAGTTATTCACATTGTTACAAAACTTGCTTCGTGTACACCAAGAGACACTTGCTTCACCCACACCCTGCACCCTTATTTAAAGTCAACAAAGTTATAATGCATGCAGTATATTAAC
The DNA here is from genome assembly GCF_023897955.1 of Schistocerca gregaria. Classification (NCBI taxonomy): domain Eukaryota; kingdom Metazoa; phylum Arthropoda; class Insecta; order Orthoptera; family Acrididae; genus Schistocerca; species Schistocerca gregaria. The sequence continues at coordinate 127,134,037 of NC_064921.1, read as the reverse complement.
TGTTTGTAAGCTACTTGATTGCTGTACCTCTTATATCCTAACTGGCAAGATGTGAAAGACTTCACACTGCTAATGCTTTGTGTCTGACCACTGCTACTACTATTACTACTACTGCTACTACTACTACTACTACTACTACTACTACATCTACATCTACATGACTACTCTGCAATTCACATTTAAGTGCTTGGCAGAGGGTTCATCGAACCACAATCATACTATCTCTCTGCTATTCCACCCCCCTAACAGCGCGCGGGAAAAACGAATACCTAAACCTTTCTGTTCGAGCTCTGATTTCTCTTATTTTATTTTGATGATCATTCCTACCTATGTAGGTTGGGCTCAACAAAATATTTTCCCATTCGGAAGGGAAAGTTGGTGACTGAAATTTCGTAAAAAGATCTCGCCGCGACGAAAAAGTCTTTTCTGTAATGACTTCCATCCCAATTCGCGTATCATATCTGCCACACTCTCTCCCCTATTACGTGATAATACAAAACGAGCTGCCCTTTTTTGCACCCTTTCGATGTCCTCCGTCAATTCCACCTGGTAGGGATCCCACACCGCGCAGCAATATTCTAACAGAGGACGAACGAGTGTAGTGTAAGCTGTCTCTTTAGAGGACTTGTTGCATCTTCTAAGTGTCCTGCCAATGAAACGCAACCTTTGGCTCGCCTTTCCCACAATATTATCTACTATTAATAATAATAATAAAGTGTACGCCCAACAGTAGTGTAGTGGCCATTACAAAGTTACTGTCGAGCTGAACTGTCAGTTATTTCATTTATTGTTGTGTAGTCAATAACAAAGCAAGTTTTGGTCTATTCGGAAATTTTCGTGAGATGTTGTAGCATATGACATGTATATGTCTCAATTTTACCAACGTATCTGGAGGGTACAAAGTATGTGTGTAGCTGGTTTGCTATGTGAGAAAGGCGATGTTCGTATGTATTCGTTTCAAACGCTATAGTGCAGGTGGCAGCAAAGCCCGGCTATTTTCTGTTTCCTAATATTGTCAGTCATTGGGTCGTTACCTATAACCAACCTAAATTCCATCTCTGTTTGATTCTTAGTTACAGAGTAATTTAGAGTATCACTGAAATAAAAATTGTAGTGTTTTACCACACAAACTGTGGTAAAACTCTGTAGTGCAGGTCTTTGTTCCATTTCAGATAAACATGAATAAAAATGGATGACTCCATAATAAAAACACTTGAAATAACCCTTTGTAACACAGTTGCATTGCAGCCAAGTAACCCAACAAAATTCGCAGCTGATACGTCTCGTAAATTTGAAACTAATGCTTAAAAACGCTTGTACAAAATTCACATTTTCTTTGCAACGAAAGGAGGACTAGTATGGTAACGTGAAAGAGTTGAATTACTGCTGGTATCACATTTGTGTTGTGTACGACTTCGTACACAGCGGTAAGAAGAGGTGGGCTACAGAGTGACGTGGCAAATTTGTTGTAGGAAAGCTAGGTACGAGCACAAATGATTGGTGAACAAGCAAAGGTGGTAAACAAAAGATTTACTTAACTTATAGTGTATTTGTCCTAGCATGTAAATCCTCATTACAAATAACGCAGTAAGAGACAGAGTCTATCTCATACAACAGCAACTAGGAAGAGACTGTTTCTACTGAAGTACAAACAATGGATTCAGAGCAAAGGGGCTCCAAGTGTGAGAGGGCTTAGCGCCTGCTGTGCTATACTGCGGAGGCAGAGGGTGTTCGTGGTATGGATCTGATGGAGGCATGGCTCAGTGGGCGTGCTCCATTGGTTCTGCTTGATCCTCCACGACCTCTATCGGCATCTGATGTAAATTTGCAATTCCGTTGCCAACTGTCTGAAGCCTGTGAGGTGGTATCGACACATGATACCAATATTAGGTACTTAGCAAAAGGTGTACTTCGTTAGTTCCTCTGATTCTTCCTTGAAGTTCCATGCTCCAGTACTTCTTCTTCTAATACGTTTCAGCGTAATAATTAAGTCCATATCTAAAGTTTTTAGTAGCTTTTGGGATGTGTCCATGCAGATGTCTCCATAATGCAATGTCCGTCATGACGATACGAACGTAAAGACAACACAACACACTGTCCCTGACCAGAGAAATCTTCAAATCGGCCAGGGATCGAATCCAGGCCCTTTCAGTTAGCAGTCCGCCGAACTGATGGCGCAGCTAAAGAAGCGAATTCCTCATCTAGAACTGGGCTTCTGTCATTATGTGAAAAGCCTGAGAAACTGAAGAATAACTGGCTGCATGTATGATCTGTTTGCTTCCTTTTCTTTGATATTGATGTAATGGAATATAGTCAACGTCATTTCGTTTCTGTGACACGTTCTCTTTATTTTCTTTGGTACATCTCTCATTCTCAGTAGCAAGCTTTCCTTTCCCCATTCATTCTTCTTCATTCGTTCTTTACTGGATGTCGACGTTAGAATCACATATTTCAATGCTTCGCTAGAAAGTTTCCCAAGATTTTTATTTCATGCAGCGGAATTATATCTTCTTTTGAGATAATCTCACGTAGTTTGGTTTGAATGCCATCTTATGCGAGAGTTACCATTGAAGAATTGTCGTCACATTGTCGGAGCTGTGGAAATTTAACACAAAACACCTTGGAAGACGTTGCCCGCAATTGGCAAAGAAACGTCAGGAGGTATAATTTCTGCTATTCGACCACAGCCTCTTAGCCCGGAAGTTTTAATCAATGATGACCTGCAGAGATTTGCAACATGCAATCATTTTCTGACAAACGCACGTTATTTTGAGAGATTATCTGAAACAATTATTTCCTTGCGAAAGTTAAGCTTAAATGCAGTAATGCCAACGAGTAATTTGCTCATTCTTCTTTTCAAACTCTACATTATACAAAGTTCAAGTAAAACGTCAAAAAGTTACATGTAAGTAGTAGAAAACATACTTACCGCATTTTCTCACCTCTGGACCAACCCCTTGGGACGACATTTTATGGAACTGTAAGTTACAATAAGACAAACCTACCGCCTGGTTCTCAACTCCAGACTAGGAGTGTTGAAATTTTTAAAAATATCGCAAAAATATATATCGATGTTTGCAAACTATTGTTATCGGCTCACGATACAAGGGAAAGAAGTATCGATGTATGCGTATATTGGTGAAAGAATTATCGACGTACTTGCCTATAAAAATATGGGCTGCACATTGTAGCCGGCCGCGGTGGCCGAGCGGTTCTAACAGAAATGGTTCAAATGGCTCTGAGCACTACAGGACTTAACTTCTGAGGTCAGTAGTCCCCTAGAACTCAGAACTACTTAAACCTAATTAACCTAAGGACCTTACACACATCCATGCCCCACGCAGGATTCGAACCTGCGATCGTAGCGGAACGCGCGGTTCCAGACTCAAGCGCCCAGAACCGCTCGGCCACCCCGGTCATTATGCACATTGTTAATATACTGCAGCTTTTAGAGCTGTATTTTTAAGTATTGATTTATTATTAGATATTCTGTAGCAAATCAACAAACTAGCAGCCTCCCTATTCATCTTTAAGCAAAAACTGAAAGAAAAAAGAAGCACGTTGACGCTTGGCGATAACCACTTTGCTAACTATGGTAACCGCATTTAAGTGGCAGAACAAAAGATGTATGATGGGTCCATCGTTCGGTTTCGTCTCATATCGAATTTATCCTGAACAGTTCATGTCGAATTCGTTTCTTCACTTTTGCAAATGCCAGCGATCTAGCAGTTATGGTGTCAAATTGTTTTTTAATTGATGAGCTCTTTCTTCACGTCGGGAAATTTTTTTTTATCATTCACAGCGCCAACCCCCCCCCCCCCCTCCCCATCCTCCTCAATGCAATAGAAGTTCTTTTTTGTGCCTTGTGCCATATAGACTTGCTTCACACAGTCAAAGAGAGAGAAGTGGACGCCATGGAAGTTCAAAAAGTAGTAAGACTTCTTCACGCGGTGAAAGTAAAATTATGTTCTACCACAATTTCAAAAGAACAACTCTCTAATATTTTCCAGAAATTGTGAAAAAATGAAATAAAAATATCGGCACTCGATACTGCCGTTTTGTTGTCGATATATCGACATAACTGGCGAATCATATCGCTTATATACACTATGAGATCGAAAGTATCCAAAAATATACGTTTTCCATATTAGGTGCGTTGTGCTGCCACCTACTGCCAGGTACTCCATATCAGTGACCTCAGTAGTCATTAGACATCGCGAGAGAGGAGAAAGGGACGCTCCGCGGATCTCACGGACTTCGAACGTGGTCAGGTGATTGGGTGTCACTTGTGCCATACGTCTGTACGCGAGATTTTCACACTCCTATACATCCGTAAGTCCACTGTTTCGTATGTGATAGCGAAGTGGAAACGTTAAGGGACCCGTACAGCACTACAGGACGACCTCGTCTGTTGACTGACACAGACCGCTGACAGTTAAAGAGGGCAGACATCTATCCAGACCATCACACAGGAATTCCAAACTGCATCAGATACTAGTACTATGACAGTTGGGCGAGAGGTGAGAAAACTTTGATTTCTTGGTCGAGCGGCTGCTCATAAGCCGGTAAATGCCAAACGACGCATCGCTTGGTGTAAGGAGCGTAAACACTGGACGAATGAACAGTGGAAAAACGTAGTGTGCAGTGACGAATAACGGTACACAAAGTGGCGATAAAATGACAGGGTGTGGGTATGGCGAATGCCCGGTGAACGTCATGTGCCAGCGTGTGTAGTGCCAACACTAAAATTCGGAGGCGGTGGTGTTTTGGTGTGGTCGTGTTTTTCACGGAGGGGGCTTGCACCCCTTGTTGTTTTGCGTGGCACTATCACAACGCTGACCTACATTGATGTTTTAAGCACTCTCTTCCTTCTCACTGTTGAAGAGCAATTCGGGGATGGAGATTGCATCTTTCAACACGATCGAGCACCTGTTCATAATGCACGGCCTGTGGTGGAGTGGTTACACGACAATATCATTCCTGTAATGGACTGGCCTGCACAGAGTCTTGACCTGAATCCTATAAAACACCTTTGGAATGTTTTGGAACGCCGACTTCGTGCCACGCCTCTCCGACTGACATCGATATCTCTCCTCAGTGCAGCACTCGGTGAAGAATCGGCTATAATTCCCCAAGAAACCTTCCAGCACCTGATTGAACGTATGCTACGAGAGTGGAAGCTATTATGAGGGCTAAGGATGGGCCAACACCATACTGAATGCCAGTATTACCAATGGTGGACGCCACAAACTTTGTAAGTCATTTTCAACCAGATGTCCTGATACTTTTGATCAGATAGTGTATATCGATATTTCGATATTTTATCGACAGCTCCATTCCAGACTCGATGGCACACAGTTCAAAAATTCGATGAGAGTTTTCACCCCACGCGAGGCTCTGCCCTCTTCTATAGCAAAAACTTAGTTTCGTGACCGAAACACAATTGAACTCTTTTGCTTTTACCCCTCAGAAAATTTAATTTTACCGCTAAGGGGGATTTAGCTGTAGGTTGTGAACGACCGATCTATAGGTACAATGGCAATAATGCTAGATAAGCCACTTTTAATAACCACTCCTAACTTGTATCAGAAAATTCCTTTCTGGCAGCTAAGACACTTGTATGTCTGATAGCACCAGCTTCAGCAGTTTCATTTGAGCCCAAATACTCCTCTTTTTGTTGTGTTTTAGGACGTACTTTTTCATAACATCGATTGCTTCCTTTACTAGTTCGTTTGAGTGAACATTAAATGAAAGGTAAACAGTGGTGGTAAGACGAAAACCGAAGTATTAGACCAGTCGTCGTCAAACTGCCGCCCGAACTGAGTGTTCGTGGAAATAGCGGTATTTAATAATAATATGCGTCCAGCATATAGCAACTGTCAGCAGAACACAAAAAAGTCCACTGAAGTTACGCGGTTCTTAAGACTGTGTATTTCTTGCTCAGTAACAAGCAAAAATACTTGCAGAGACAGTAATATTTTAAGATGCACTTAATTTTAATTGACGTTGGTGAATTCGGCCGTGAGCTAAGTGAAGCTGCGGCTTACGTAAGGGGCAGAGTGGCATGTAGTGCGGCCAGGGCGAGGTTAATAGAAGTGACAGGGAGAATACAGTATTTTATTGTTTGCCTTTCGTTGCTAACAACTCACGAGCGTGCGCAACTAGCACCGACCAGCTGCTGTGGTATAAACGTCAAACGCAAGTGGCATGGATTCGTGAACGCGCGTTATAGAGATGGTCATCTTCAAATGCCCTATATGTTTTTAGCAAATAATATCAAATAAAATTACGGCTATTGTAGTACAGTGCAATTAATAAAAGAAAATTGATACCATAGTCTTTGGATAACATTTCTAATCGTGTTTCCCAGTGGAATTACTGTTCTTAAATAATGTAACATATGAATTTACGTAGATTACCAATTAATAGTAAGGCCGGTAGGTGAAGGTGTAGTAAAGTGGCCAGGAAGGCAAAAGTGCATATTTTTCTCTCTGAACAGCGCTGCTGTCTGCCAAGAGGTTGTCACACTAGTTCGCTGTTGTCAATGTGACTGACAGAGGAAGTTTGTTGCTTGATATTTCAGTAAAAACTTTGTTTTTCAGTCGTCTGACGAACGATAAATTATTTATATTATTCTTGTTACCCCACTTGCCTGGTGAGTAGTAATTTTTTTTTTTTATTACGATGGCTATCCACAAAGTACATTACGTTTTGGAATCAAAAATAAATAAAGTATTGAAATTTTTTTATTATATACAGATGAAAGCCACACTTAAATACTACTTTTATACATAGTTGCCATTTAAATTAAGGCACTTATCGTAGCGATGGACGAGCTTGGAAATTCCTTCGTCGTAAAATTCGGCCACCTGCGCCTTCAACCGCGTGGTTACCTCTTCTTGAAGCTGTGCGTGTCATCAAAACGCTGTATGGCCAACCACTTCTTCATTGCTGGGAATAAGTGGAAGTCGCTCGGTGCCAGGTCGGGACTGAACGGCGGATGAGGAAACAACTCTCACTTAAAAGATTCGAGAAGTTCACGAGTGGCATTTGCCGTGTGGGTCCGGGCGTTGTCGTGAATCAGCAAGATCTTTGAGCCCAACTTTCTCCTGCGCTTGTTTTGTATTGCTCTTCTGAGGTTGTGCAGAGTTTGCCAATACCTTTGAGAGTTTATTGTAGTGCCTCTTTCCAGGAAATCCACAAAAATCACACCTTTTCTGTCCCAAAAGACAGTCGCCATCACCTTCCTTGCCGACATTGTCTGCATACATTTCTTGGGTTTTGGATGGGAATTTATCTGCCCCCACTGCATTGACTGCATTTTTCTCTCGCAGTTCACATGGTTAACCCATGTTTCGTCACCAGAAACGATGCGATCGAGTAATGAGTCGCCATCTTTCTCATAAGCGTCCAAATACGTTAACGCTGCAGCCATTCGCTGATTTTTGTGAATCTCTGTCAAGATTTTTGGTATCCATCTTCCACAAAACTTGTGGTAACCAAGCTTTTCGGTAATGATTTCGTGCAACAAACTTCGTGAAATTTGTCGAAAACTCATAGAGAGGTCCGTTATTGTGAAATTACGCTTTTCACGTACCGCAGCATCGACCTTTTCGACAAGTTCGGCAGTCACTATGCTGGGTCTTCCACTTCACCCTTCGTCGTGAACGTTAGTTCGGCCATTTTTAAATTTTATGACCCATTGACGCACTCCACCTTCAGTGATTATGTTGCCCCCATACACTTCACGAAGGTGCCGATAGATTTCTGTCGGTGTACAGTTTTTTGCAGTCAGAAACCTTATTACATGAAACCAAGATGGCCGCGCTAGCCCCGCCCTTAACGGACACAAACGAAAACGTAATGTACTTTGTGGCTTGACCTCGTATATAAAGGAAATTAATAATTTTTTTTTCTTATTGATAAATGTATAGATAATTATTCGACACTCATAGCAAAGATCGATTTGAAAAGTATTTAACACTAACGGACAAAAGAAGACTTCCGCTCTTCGTTTATTAGTTTTAGTAATAGCTACCAATCGTTGTTATCATGTCCCGGTGATAAGACGTATTGCTCCGTAATTGTAAGTGAAATTGTGGTAAATAATGAAAGCAACGTCCGAAACAATACGACGTTTTCATTTACGATACCATGGATCCCAGCTGCTGTAACTCTGGAAGATTATCATTATTTTAATTTTGGATGGAGAATTTAGATGGAGGCGACAATCTTCACGACGGCGTTGCTCAACCATAGAGGTACCTGAATGTGTTCATCTCTTTTCCTTCGTGGGCGCCAAGGACTATTTCGATATTTGTGTCATATTTGCCGCGACTTTCAGATCCTGTAATCTTTCTTTTCATTTAATTATGAAGTGCAATTATTTTCTTTCTCAGATGAATACATGTATTTTAACCACAATTCTTTTTACCCATTTTCACCTTTCTCAGATGAATACATGCATTTTAATCACAATTCTTTTTACTCAGGCCACGGCGATTGATAGTACTTAGAACGAACGTGTCTCTATCCCGATCGTACGTTCGCATACAGCCGAGTGTGTGCCGGCGTAATTATACTTATGACCAATTTCCCTTCAGTATTAATTCCTATTCTGAACCGCTCACTCGCGAATGTAAGTGCCCTCTTATTTTGAGTAGTCAGTCGGGTTTATTCCTCAATAACATTTAATATTCAGTGGCTTAGTTTCCACAACTGACTTTTGCCTGTGTTGTAACGGCGCTTCAAGCGAATTATTTATTACGCGTCAATCGTACTAACTCTCATTTCAAAATTACGCCACCGGCTGACTAACGTTCTATTTTAACAGGGCGGTTACAAATACTAAATGCTTAAATAACATCTTCTGGCCCTCAAATGTAGTTCCTTGTTGTTTATGTCAATTTCACAGTTTCTTCTGTGGAGCACTAATGTCGGTATGGCATCCGATCGAGAGAAGTGGCCATACTACTTGTCAGGATAAATGCGCATGGATCACACGCGTTACACAACACATAAAACAGCCTTCTAAAAACTTTTGTATGCGAAGCTATCATCCACCTTTGTATTCGTCTGCGACAATTTTGAATTACTTATATTATTTGAAAACGTCTCTGTTCCGTTATATTTAGCATCGTACAATAGTCCGATTAAAAACAAACTGCTCCAGCCGCTTGGTATTCTTTCAGATAGTAGGGCGTGGAAAAACCTAGGAAATGTGCCCGAAAATCAGAAAAACAAACATGGGATCGTGCTTCGGTGACACTGGCTACAGTACCCGCTTAGGTATGGAAAAATTACCTTTAATTCTAATACATTGTTTCCTTTTTCCCTCAAAAATGTTTTGAGTGATATAATACGTAGATTGAGAATGTGTAAGTGGCAAGCTTCGGTCAATAGCCATGGTTTAGTAATCTTTGATAACTAATTTACCCCTCCCCCCCCCCCTCCAAATCACCCAGACCGTGACCCACTTTCCTACGCAGCCCGATGTGCTGTCCTAAAATTGGTTCCTAAACAAAAATAGTTTGACGATTATCAAATTAGAAGAACAGATCTGATAACTAATGTAAAAGTACTGAATCGATTTGGGCAGAAAAGGAATTTGTGACAGAATTTCCTCAGAAGAAGGGATTGATTTACAGTACACATCCTCAGGCATCAATGAATTGTCATTTTGATGGTGACGGGAAGTGCAGCAGGGGAAAGGGACAGGGCGATGGAATTGAAGAGGTAGAGCAAGATTTGAAATCCTTGGTGTCCGGCGCTGATTGATCGAGGTGGTGCAATGTTTAAGACACTGGACCTCCATTTGGGAGGAACACAGTTCAAATCCTCGCCTCACCACCTAGTTATGTTCTCCCTGGTTTCTCTAAATCTCTCAGAGCGAATGCCAGGATGGTTCCCTCGAAAGTGACGCAGGCGATTTACTTCCACAATCTGAGCTTTTACTCCGTCTCTAATGATCCTGTCTTCGACGAGATGTTAAACTCTAATCTCCTTTCCTTCTCCAGTGGCACTTTACGAATAACTCGTTCTACGTGTTACTACAGTCGACTTTAAGATTCTATTGGCATGGGAATATTCGTACATCAGTGCATCTATCAGTATTGGGGAATGTGTAGCATTTATAAACAACGTTTTTCCATTGGATGTAGGCCCTCAGTATTGGCAACACATTTATGTATCGTCTTCACTCTGATAACGCCAGGACACTAACACGTGTACAGTAAGAGACGACGAAATGTGACAAAACCAAAAAGTAATCCAGCTATCCTATTATCGTACGTTACATTGCTTAACAGCGTAGAACCCCCTGAAAATGTGACAAAACACGCCAAACTTCGTTGTATCAGTTCTGTCTGCTCTACGTAACTTACATGGTAGGGGCTCCAGATCGATGAGCACTACTCAAGTAATGGTTGAACTGGTGCTTTTGAAGTGGTAGGAGAGTGGAAGAAGTGGTTAGGTGATGGGCTGACATTACATTAAACATCTGCTAAAAATAATTTACTGCACTCAAGTCGAAATTTCAATATTAAAATCCAAAAATATTGTTTCAACTTTCACAGACTGAATAATACGAACTCTGTACTTCATATTACAATTTGTGGTGCGTCAAGCTAAAGAAAAAACAGTTGGTCTTATGGTGATCCACATGGAACATACCTGCAACCACGAATTTTACACACTGTCTATCTCTCAGGAAATGAGAAGATGCCAAACCTCAAATGAGTTTCAGAAACAACTATAAAATGACAGATCCACCCCGAGAGAGGTGGCGCAGTGTTTAGCATACTGGACTTGCATTCAGGAGGCCGACGGTTCGAACCCGCATTCGGCCATCCTGATTTAAGTTTCCATGATTTCCCTAAAACGCTTCAGGCAGGATTGTTCCTTTGAAAGGGCACTGCCGACTTCCTTCTCCATACTTTCCTAATCTGATGGGAGCGATGACTTCGCTGCTCAGTACCCTCCTCCAAATAAACCAACCAACCAACCAAGAGATCCACTGGTGTCCAAAATTAAAGCAACAAACGGAAATTTTACAAGATTGTGTAAAGCAGAAACAATGTAAAGAATACAGAACGTAAACATCTGCAATATGCATAATGGTAGACAAAAATATTCTTCATTTTTTCCAACGGATTTGCACACACATCCCGACAACTGATTAATGTGCTCGGTATGGGTTGTGACTACCTCTGCCGCCCACATCTCGTGGTCGTGCGGTTGCGTTCTCGCTTCCGACGTTCGGGTTCCCGGGTTCGATTCCCGGCGGGGTCAGGGATTTTCTCTGCCTCGTGATGGCTGGGTGTTATGTGATGTCCTTAGGTTAGTTAGGTTTAAGTAGTTCTAAGTTCTAGAGGACTGATGACCATAGATGTTAAGTCCCATAGTGCTCAGAGCCATTTTTGAACTACCTCTGGCAGCAACACAGGCCTGACAACGGGGCATGCTGTGAATTATATCATTACTCTCATGTTGAGGCAATAACGTCCTTTCTTCCTGGAAAGCTGCTCGCAAGCCTGGAGAATGGTTGGTGGCTGCTAACATGATGCACGCTGTCTCCCTAGTGCACTCGGGACATGCTCTATTGCCGGCCCGGGTGGCCGAGCGGTTCTAGGCGCTACAGTCTGGAACCACGCGACCACTACGGTCGCAGGTTCGAATCCTGCCTCGGGCATGGATGTCTGTGATGTTCTTAGGTTAGTTAAGTTTAAGTAGTTCTAAGTTCTAGGGGAATGATGACCTCAGATGTTAAGTCCCTTAGTGCTCAGAGCCATTTGAACCATTTTGAACATGCTCTATGGATTTCAAATAGGGAGGACGAGCAGGTCACGGCAGGCGTGCAACATTTTCCGTTTCCAAGAAAACATCAACCGCTCTTGCTCTATGAAATCGATGATTATCGTCCACAGTGTAAACTCTGGGCCTGCACCACCTCGCATCAGCCTCACATGTGGTCCCAAGTTCTCGTCACGATACGTGACAACAGTTAAACCTTGCCGATCCACAAATACAGTTTCATGAAAAGGTGTTCATATGGTCAACATAATCCATACCCACAGCATAAGGGATCCTCCTCGATATTGGTCTCTTTCCACAATGTTTGGGTCCCGAAGTTGTGTTCCACATGCCCTCCAGTTGCGAATGCGTCGAGAGTCACTCTCCAAACAATGTCAGTACTCATCTGTGAAAAGAACTTTGGTCCACTGTTCGACCGTTCAGTTGGCACGTTGACGACTCCACTCTAGACGTCCCCTTCCGTGAAAACGCTTCAGAGGTACACATATCATACAGCAGGTCTCCAACAATAAAGCCCACTCTGCCGAAGCCTTTTGAACACCGCTTGCCTCAATAAATCAAGGCGAGTGGATGTTGCGATGTCACATGCCAGTTGCATGCAGTACTAAGGCGGTATCATCATGCCCTTACAGCCAAATAAGGGTCCTCTCTCTTTCTGTTAGGTTTAAGAGTTCTGAGCTCTAGGGGACTGATGACCTCAGATGTTAAGTCCCACAGTTCTCAGAGCCATTTGAAACATTTTATTTCTGTTACCACAGGTGGGCGGCATTTGTGATACTGTTTCGACCTCTATAAATTGTTGCCATATCCGAGAAACATCAGAATCCTTCACATTAAGCTACCGGGCCTCATCGGTTTGCGACTGTTCAAAAATGGTTCAAATGGCTCTGAGCACAATGGGACTTAAAAACATCTTAGGTCTTCAGTCCCCTAGAACTTAGAACTACTTAAACCTATCTAACCTAAGAACATCACACACATCCATGCCCGAGGCAGGATTCGAACCTGCGACCGTAGCGGTCGCGCGGTTCCAGACTGTAGCGCCTAGAACCGCTCGGCCACCCTGTCCGGCCCTTAATCATGGGCACACAGCCTTTTCAAAATGTTATCTACCTATATAAGCCGATCTACTGTACTATAAGACACTTAAGTCAACCAGACACTTCGAAAAAACAGTCAACTTCGCCGGGCTCTGTCATCACCAACATTGCCAGTTTGTGGGCCATTCCCCAGTCTGTGGGAAATTTCAGCTCGATTGGATATTTTGTGGAGATTGCCAATACGTGGGGAATATGTGAGGATTTTAACGTTTTTCTATTTGTTAACACATCTAGATGTTACTTCGATAATTTGATGATTGGTGAGTTTGTTGCTGGTGTTGATTCTAATGATTTTCAAGACGTTAAGCTAAGACCGAGTTTCATAAAGAAGATTTCAAGCAGTATCATATAAATAGCGTAGATAAACATTCTTTTATGTACAGATATTACTTAAGTGAGAATGAGCATAGCAGTGGCTGAGCGCATCTGAGGAAGTGCTGTCGAGCGCATGTGTAGAGCAAAGCGTTGTTCCCCTTCCACAGCAGTACTCTCTCTCGCCACTCTTCAGCTTACATGGCGTGTGCGTATTTCTTCATTAGGAGCTAGTAGAATATGTATATGATATGTTGAGTTTACTTATGTGGAAATGGTCACAGATACCTGAAGTCACAACTACATCTTGTCACTTTTTGTAACATTCAGAAATAATTTTCCGGAGTTGTTATAGATTAATTTCTTCAACGTGGTACACATTATTTGTAGCTCTTTTACACAACATACATTCCAAGATAGTGTGCTACTTGAAGCGACTTTACGAATATAGTGAGAGTGTACTTAATCAGGACGATGTAGGCGCCACATCGCATAAAAAACGCTTTTGTGGCTTTGGAATTTCCTGAATTTCTGTTTTTTTTTCTTTCTTTATTGTATGCCAATGCCCCATATGGGGCAGAAGCATAGAGACCGGTCTTCAGCCAAGAGACAGAGAGTAGGTACAGAACATGGAGACGTTTCAAACAACATAACGGAGGAAATACGGCGAAACAGACTTATAAAAGGCGAAACATAGTGGAAGATAGCGTGGAAAAGGGGGTGACTGTAAAAATGGTAATAAAAATCTAAAAACTCCACAGAAAAAACCACACACTGTGACAATTAAAAGAAACACTAGGCGAAGTTCGGCTGGAGGTTAAAAGTAGCGATGGGCGGTGTAACACATAACAATCACTGACAGCAACAACATGTACAAGTCCAGCACATGATTAAAATCACAGTTCTGGACATCAGGAGAAAAGAGCACCAAACACCACACAGACGTAGCACACCAACGACAATGAACAAACAGTGAGGATCTGCCAGGGGCATGGAGATGAGGGAGAAGGGAAGAAAGGGGGGAGGGGTTGTAATAGATGGGGGGAGAGGGGGGAGATGGGCAGGGGGCGTGCCGAAGGGGGTCAGGAAGGGAAGGATGTGGGAGGGAAACAGCTGAGGAAGGAGTGCAGAGACTCATGGGAGGAGGAGGAGAGAGGAAAAGGGGGGGGACCCTGGTGAGGGGGGAACAAGGCCAGCCTACAGTTGGTAAGAAGGGTAGATGTCATGGCGAAGTTCAACATCTGGGAGGGGGAGGTGCTGGAAATTTCCCTGGTGAAGTTGATGGAGGGTGTGGAGGTGTGGCAATGGGTGGGGTGGGGGGATGGAGAGGAAGGAGGAAACTAGGGGGTTGGGGAAATCAAGCCTGTGGACATGTTGGAGGAAGAGGAGGAAATGGGGGAAAGGGATGCGATCATGCAGGAGTCTGTATGTGAAGGAAGGTGGATATGGAAGGCAAGGTGGAACACATGGCGTTCTCGGATTTGGAGGGCCTTATAAAAGCGGGGGATGGGGAGCGGAGATCCAGGCAGTGCTGGCATAACAGAGGATAGGATGGATGAGGGATTTGTAGGCGTGGAGGACAGTGGAAGGATGCAATCACCCAAGTCTGTCTAGACAGGAGTTTCAGGAGGCAGAGGTGGGTATGTGCTTTCTGTTAGATGCCCAGGAAATGAGGGGTCCAGGTGAGGTGACGGTCGAGGGTGAGGCCAAGGACTCTCAGGGTGGAGGTGAGCTGGATGGGACAATCATAAATGCTTATGTAGAAATCATGGAGACGAAAGAAGTGGGTGGTGCGGCCTATTATGATTGCCTGGGTTTTGGAGGGCTTGATAGGAGAGAAGCACTGGTTACACCAAGTGGTGAACTGGTCAATGTGGGTTTGGAATGTGCGTTAGGGCTGTCGAAGCGTACGATAGGGAGCTAGGAAGGCGGTGTCATATTTCTGTTTTTTTCCCCCTCAAGACAAGTACCAGAAAACTCTCAAATATCCTGTTATGTGGGGAATTTGCGGGTAATCGGGAATTTTTCTCCCCAAATTTCCGAAATACCACCTAGATTTTTGGGGAATTTGGAATATTGGCATTGGCAACGCTGGTCATCACACTTCACGTCACTCGCGGCACCTCGCGGGGAGCCACCAGACAAACCAGGCGCTGCAATCCGCGCCTCTGCAACGGTAACGCGCACGCGGCCAAATAGCCTCCTGCTCTCTGAACAAGGAATCGTCTGACGGGAAGCTTCGAGAGAACAATAGAAGTAGAAGGTGTAGCAAAAACCACCGCAAAAATGATCCACTACCGCTAGTGGCGGAAGGCTCAGTTTTGTAAGACACTTCTTTCGCGGAAGAGATATATTTTCCAGAACATTCTTCCGAGGAATTTCAGCCGCGTGTCTGCCTTTCCTACAATAGCCTTTGTGTGTCTGTTCCACTTTATATTGCTCATGAAAGGTTAGTCCTAAGTATTTTACCGTTGCTGTTGTTTCCGATATTTTATCGACAACAGTGTAACCGAAAAGTGCTGGCTCGTTCTGCCAGTCAGTGCGCAATACGGTAAATTTATTTACGCTGAAGCACAAGTGCTTGTCACTGCACGATTCGCGGATTATCTACAGATCTTCCTGAATCGCGTTACAATTTTTTCTCTTTTGCAATCTTCCTGTGCACAACAACATAGTCCGAGAAGAGCCTCATCAAGCTCTCGAAGCTATGCATTGGATTATTTACTTATAGGTAAACAGTAAAGCTTCTGTGGCAATCCCTTGGAGTACCCCAGAAATCGTCACATCTGACACTTTCTTCCAGTTAAGAATGCCGTCTTGAGTTCAGTCTAATAGGAAGTCCGGTATCCAGTCACAAAGCTTGTCCGATATTTGGTTAGCTCGTGTCTTCCTGCCTAAACGAAGATTAGGAACTCTATCGAGCATCTTCCGAAAGCCAAGAAACGCGCGCGGACGAGCAACGGAGAACAGCGCGCTTCGTTACAGGAACATTTAGTAATCGCGAAAGTGTTACGGAGATGATAGATAAACTCCAGTGCAAGACTCTGCAGGAGAGACGGTTAGTAGCTCGGTACGGGCTTATGTTAAAGTTTCGAGAACATACCTTCACCGAGGAGTCAAGCAGCATATTGCTCCCTCCTACGTATATCTCGCGAAGAGATCATGAGAATAAAGTCAGAGAGGTTAGAGCCCACACAGAGGCATACCGACAATCTTTCTTTCCACGAACAATACGAGAGTGGAATAGAAGGGATAACCGATAGAGGTACTCAAAGTATCCTCCGCCACGCACCGTCAGGTGGCTTGTGGAGTATGGATGTAGATGTAGATGTAGACGAACAGGAAGAGCTGATTTTCACAACATCTCTACTGGTGGTATCCTCACTGATTTCTACTGACGATGTTCTTGTCTTTTCAGTTATAATACGTGAACATAAATGTGCTACAAAATTCTACAACAGATTGACGTCAGCGATAGACACCCTTCTAGAAAACAACATTGACCTTCGTTATTCTTTTAAACGCCAGGTAGCATTTATTGCTCGAACGATCTACTCGTAGAAGGAAAGCACGTTCTTTCTTCTAATATAAGCGTACAGTTAGGTGATCAAATTCAAATGCCTTTTCCCTTGTGGCCTTTTTGCCAGGTCCTTGCCCACGCTTATTACATTTTTGTTGCTATGTTTCAATGCACAGTTTAGGCAGATTTTGCCACAGGAGGCTAGCGAGTAGATAGGATTACAAGGCACAAGGACATATCCAGCATTTTGTCAAAGGGAAGAGGGACTGAATTATTAAAGAAAATCTTAAAAAGGTTCATGGTTCTCATTTTATATTGAAAGTACACATATTTATTTATTAATTTTGTTGCATAATTTGCTTTCAGGCGGCCTTCGTACAAATAGTATTTGGTCCAGCAAATAAATCAAGAAACGTTTTCCTTGAAGAAGTATAATATACATCACCCATAGTTTATATATCCCCCAAATGAGCAATTAAATATTTCCGTGTTTGGCAATATGGTAACTTCATTCTATTGCCAAAGGAATTAAAATTTGAATACAATGTATTGCGTCTTTGCTAACAAAACACAGCTCAGTCTTCTATTACAAGGTTCACTGTCGCAGAGCAGAAGCAGCTTAACGTTGGGTTGACTAACATAAAGTTAAGCGCATTCAAATCTCTTTTGACAACAGGTATCTTCCTCCTACTGAAATCTTTTATTTTAATATATGATTTATCTGAAATCAAGTCAGAATTTCTTCAGCACATCAAACCACCCAGAGTTCCTCCATTCAGTCTCAAATCTAACTACAGTATCTTTCATTTAATTAAAATTCTTGTTTTCGTAAGTAATCAAAACCTTTTTTAAAATTATTATTGCAACAATCAGCTTGGAACAATAGCAATCAAACATAATTATAAAAGAAAACGGAGTTCACAGATACCCAGTTTTGGGATCTTAACATTGATTCAAGCACTAATTTCAACAAAATTTCTAATTTATGCAACATCATATATAACCTTTTTTTATCCATGAGAATATGGTTATACTGCCTTTAATGCCAATAAATTCCTCTACTATGTACGACATGCGTTGTCGTTTATATGACGTTTATTTAGAAGTACTTTAGATTTGTGTCGGTTGGACTTACCGTTCCAAGGATATTATGAATAATACGTTTCACAGCAGAATACTGTTAATGTAGTAAAGCTTGAAGTTATGGTATATCGCTGTTCCACGAGTGAGACAACATTATGCTCAGATACATACACTCCTGGAAATTGAAATAAGAACACCGTGAATTCATTGTCCCAGGAAGGGGAAACTTTATTGACACATTCCTGGGGTCAGATACATCACATGATCACACTGACAGAACCACAGACACATAGACACAGGCAACAGAGCATGCACAATGTCGGCACTAGTACAGTGTATATCCACCTTTCGCAGCAATGCAGGCTGCTATTCTCCCATGGAGACGATCGTACAGATGCTGGATGTAGTCCTGTGGAACGGCTTGGCATGCCATTTCCACATGGCGCCTCACTTGAACCAGCGTTCGTGCTGGACGTGCAGACCGCGTGAGACGACGCTTCATCCAGTCCCAAACATGCGCAATGGGGGACAGATCCGGAGATCTTGCTGGCCAGGGTAGTTGACTTACACCTTCTAGAGCACGTTGGGTGGCACGGGATACATGCGGACGTGCATTGTCCTGTTGGAACAGCAAGTTCCCTTGCCGGTCTAGGAATGGTAGAACAATGGGTTCGATGACGGTTTGGATGTACCGTTCACTATTCAGTGTCACCTCGACGATCACCAGAGGTGTATGGACAGTGTAGGAGATCACTCCCCACACCATGATGCCGGGTGTTGGCCCTGTGTGCCTCGGTCGTATGTAGTCCTAATTGTGGCGCTCACCTGCACGGCGCCAAACACGCATACGACTATCATTGGCACCAAGGCAGAAGCGACTCTCATCGGTGAAGACGACACGTCTCCATTCGTCCCTCCATTCACGCCTGTCGCGACACCACTGGAGGCGGGCTGCACGATGTTGGGGCGTGAGCGGAAGACGGCCTAACGGTGTGCGGGACCGTAGCCCAGCTTCATGGAGACGGTTGCGAATGGTCCTCGCCGATACCCCAGGAGCAACAGTGTCCCTAATTTGCTGGGAAGTGGCGGTGCGGTCCCCTACGGCACTGTGTAGGATCCTACGGTCTTGGCGTGAATCCGTGCGTCGCTGCGGTCCGGTCCCAGGTCGACGGGCACGTGCACCTTCCGCCGACCACTGGCGACAACATCGATGTACTGTGGAGACTTTACGCCCCACGTGTTGAGCAATTCGGCGGTAAGTCCACCCGGCCTCCCGCATGCCCACTATACGGCCTCGCTCAAAGTCCGTCAACTGCACATACGGTTCACGTCCACGCTGTCGCGGCATGCTACCAGTGTTAAAGACTGCGATGGAGCTCCGTATGCCACGGCAAACTGGCTGACACTGACGGCGGCGGTGCACAAATGCTGCGCAGCTAGCGCCATTCGACGGCCAACACCGTGGTTCCTGGTGTGTCCGCTGTGCCGTGCGTGTGATCATTGCTTGTACAGCCCTCTCGCAGTGTCCGGAGCAAGTATGGTGGGTCTGACACACCGGTGTCAATGTGTTCTTTTTTCCATTTCCAGGAGTGTAGTATGAAATGACAATCGCTAGCCTCCTTCCAATATAAATACGACTTTTAATGCTGGGAGTCTCCGAAGAGATGCTCGGCTCGCCTTAAATGCAGTTCTTTTTATTCAAGCAGAGGGGCTGCGTCTTTAAGGGAACTGGAATCTGTAAGGGAAGAAAGGAATTTGGAAAGAATTGGCTGTGGCCTGTAGTGAGGGACCAACCCAGGCATGTGCCCAAACTGAAAACGAGAAACCACAGGAGCCCATTTTCAAGTTTACCAGCAGATTGATTGGGACCACCTCGCCTTCGAATTGTGGTAATTTGTGCATAGGGAAATGGAGCGGGCTCCAAATAATCGTGTAAGCAGTGAAATAATTAGTGAACAGGGAAGCATTATCGATCGATCGGTCGGCAACAGCTCGCCTCAGGATTCCGAAATGACAGGACACAATCCTGCAAATACTGTAGATTCAGGTTTTGCGTCCTCACCGTTTTCTCAAATAAATCAAGACACATTTTCTGCTTTTCAAAATGCGAATATTGCCGGTTCCAATGCACTGCCGAATAGCACTGAGGAACGTGTTTCAGACACCAGTGCACTGTTATTACAGTTAATGCAACAAATGGGACAAAGGCTACAAAAGTTAGACACAACGCTTGAACAAAATCAGAAACAAATGGGACAAAATCTTCAAAAGTTAGACACAATGGAACAAAATCTTCAAGAGTTAAAGACAGTGGAACAAAATCTTAAAAAGTTAGACACAATGGAACAAAATCTTCAAAAGTTAGACACAATGGAACAAAATCAGAGACAAACACAGCAACAGTTAGACACAATGGAACAAAATCTTCGGAAGTTAGACACCACACTTGAACAAACACGTGAAGATTTAACTACTGAGTTACATAACACTGAATCTAAATGTAAAAAAAATCTGTAATGACATAAAAACACAAATTTGTGAGCATTTTCAACCTATTTTTTCGCGGCATGAAAATGCATTACAGAATCACGAAGCGGCCATAAAAGAACTGCAAACTGTTGTTCGTGAAAATCACGACACCTTGCAAGCTAAAATTGACTCAGTTGCATCTACCGATTCGGTTACGCAACTTCCAGAAACTCAACAAAACTTAAAAGACACAGTAGATACTATTTCAACACAAATGGATACTCTGAAATTTGGTTCAGAAAAACACACTCAGGAAATAGGTACACCATCGGAGAAAGTAGCCGAACTTTCGGATCAGTTCATTAACTTATCTGCAAAGGTAGATGATGATCTGAATGACACAGAAAAGTGCGAACAAATTAGGTAATTCAAACAAAATCAGAATAAAATTAATACGCAACACCAAAGAGAAATCCGGGAAGTACAAGATCAGCTGACACAGGTAATAAAAGAATTAAGTATTTCAGAGGACACTCGCGCTCCAATACGGGAAGAGGGACATAGAAATACGGGACAGCAACAAAATAATAACACAAGGCACTTCGAAAATTATGAAAGAAATTCGCAAGGTACACGGAATTTTGAGATGCAACTGCCAAAACGATGTAACAATGACCGAAATGCGACTCGCCGACATGATGATTTTGACTATAAGCTGTTCATTACTACACGAAAATTCAAAACATTTAAGAATTCTGGCAACGACATTCATCCACAAGCGTGGCTCCATCAATTCTCTCATTGTTTTCCACCTAACTGGTCATTAGAGCACAGATTAGAATTTATGTGTGGCTAATTAGAGAATGAACCAGCTGTAAGAATGCGATCGGTCATTCACGATTGTCACAGTGAAGGAGAATTTTATCATGCCTTCCTCTCAGCATATTGGTCTCAAGCTACACAAGACCGAGTAAAGCATAGCATCATAATGATGAAACATTTCGAACAATCTGAATTTTCCAGTCTTGTGAAATATTTGGAAGACATGTTACATAAGAATCAGTATCTTTAAAACCCATACAGCCCCTCAGAACTCATCCGCATTTGCTTAATCAAATTACCTTAACAGGACGATGCAAAGACGACATTGAAGCTTTTTAGGGACTGTTACAAGAATTAGAAATTGACGCTGACAATCGCGGAACGCAAAAAGAGGAACACAACAATTACAGGTCACATCCGTCGCAATTCCACGATGAAAGAAATAATAACTGGACACGACAAGGCTATTCTCACAACACAAATCGTGACCAAAACAGGCACCACCCGCATGACAACCGTTGGCAGAGTAGTAATAATTACAGGGAAAGATCACCTCTCCACGATAATGACTATCACAGAGACAATCAGAGAAACAGACAATATGGGAACCAAAGTAATTATTATGAAAGGAGACAACTTCAGATGCAATGGTCCAGCGCGCAGTTACGATTCAGGAAGAAATTCCTCACCACGTGACCGGCAAGACAGGAATCTACCGACATGAGGACAGACGATATAATCCTAACGACAGACCTGAATTGCATCAGAACTGGCGAGCTTCAAACAGGGCAGGGCCTTCTCGTCTAGGTGAATTTGTAGAAGTTAGGTCTCCTAATCCCAATAACGGCGCGAGCCAACAAAGAGACAGACAATGACTCGCACCGCAGGCAGCCTCGTGCGCCGGCTGGCTCAGAGAAAAATAACATACACGCTAACCTTGAGAAAAATTCCAGTATTCTTTACCGACGTATACCGCATGATAATTGCGTTCAAGTTAACTCTGAGCACTAGGAAGAGTAAAGGATTGTAATACATTTCACATGTAAAACCGTTTATTGAAAGTTAATCTGCTTTTTAACTTTGTCTTTTCCATAAAACATTTCACTTCACATTTCTAGTATGCTTTGTCACACTGAGAAACTGTTAACATGCAACAATGTTTTGAAGTTAACTATCCAGTCTAGAACCTAGGGAACATTTTTAAACAGAAATTATGAATGCATTGTTATAGTGAACGGACGGCACAGTGTTGTTATTTGTACATTCTTGCTTGTTAGTTGCACGATTACGTAACGACTATAAGGCTTACATACTTAGAACATATACTGTTAATGAGATTTTAATGCAATATTTTGGTTTAGTTCAAAAGACATTCTTTATTTGAAGTACTTTCTGTGAGATTAAAGATGACTTAGCATTTGGTTTCTTTGATAGCTACACGATTATATCACGACGCTACTAATGTGTGACACAATTCACATTGTGCTTTTGCGGTGTATCTGTTTTATATCTGCACAGTTTTTCTGAATTCTTCTGGAAAGGAAAACATGTTTTAGTAGTAACTTTGTGGTACAGCTACAATGAGCCAGCCTTTTCTGTAGCACAACAATATGTTACAGTACAGTACTTACTTCATCACTGCAATAAGCGTAGTAACTACGATATCTATACGCAAAGCATTTCACTTTTGTTTATCATGAGGTAAGTATATTGACTTCTGCAGAACTTAGCTTTCGGAGGACGATAGCTACGACACTTCCACAGAGATTATCTCACAACAAGACGCACAGTTTAGCGCTACAGTACACGTATTTAAGTGATTAATTTTGTACTTAAAACATATATTTTTAAAGATATTTGAAGTACAATGATACAAAGGTTTTCCGTGATACATTTCAGTCCATTGCTGTAATCTGTAACACCTGAGGATATAATTACATTAATCCTCAGGGGGGTACACACTTACTCTGTGTACCATGTGTGTGGCAAGCACAAGGAGCCCTAGCTAATATGATATTTGCTTATACAACTTTACACATCGCTACCATATGTCTCTAACACATAAATTACGCAGCGATCTAATTATTTAACAGAGAAACAAACTTTTTTTTACTATGTCAGTGACACATGTTTACGTAATTACACCGTTGGGTAACTTCACACTTATGAAATGGTATTTTATCTGTACTTTATGAACTTTTCATATATTTTTCGGAACCATTGTGACACTATGAGAGCTTTGAATGATGTATTGCGTATGGGATCATGATTTTTAAAGTGCGTTTGAGGCAGATGACACTTTTGACATGAACAGAGAATTTTTTTTAGGTTTTGAAATTATTGGAGGAATCTACGACTATTCTGAGAGTTGACTGAGGTGTTACGATGTTATTATTACGATGACTATGTGTATTATTGTGTTTCAGAATGTTTATGATCAATCAGCGGATGCTATATGAGTTATATGATTATGCTATGTATGTGTTATGATGAAATATTGAAGAAGTGTCGACGAATAAGGTAAGGAATAATGAGTAGTGGTTAGGGAGTCTGGTTTGTGAAAAAGGTTGTTGGAAACCAAGAATCGTACTTTAAGAGTTATGAAATGTATGTAAATGCGTGAATGTATTACAATGCCGACGAAATTTTTTTGGACACTGTTATATCAATAGGTTACAGATGTGTAACGCAAATTATTGACCAGTGAAATTTTTTATATGAGACTGCCACTGTAGCGGAAACTGATGTCGTACATATTTCAGTAAGACAGTTACGTGACCACCTGCACGTAATGCGTCGTGGGCACCCAGCTGCGCGACAGCCACCTGACAAAAGAAAGCCATTAGGTGAAAAAAAGAGGCCATTGTCCTCGCTATTGACATTCCTTTGTAGAAAGCATCGCAAAAACGACACGCTCATTACTTGGAAACATACTTTCTTACATCTGCACACCTGATAATGACAAGCGTCTTTCTACGAGAGTTGAGAGAATTTGTACTAACTTATGAAATGTCACATGACTATTGAATGATATTTTTATGCTTTGCCTTTCGTAGTTGCTTATTTCATTTGACATCTGGTTTCCAGCTGTGTTGCAGCATTGGTTTTATAAAATAAAATTAAATGCATTTACTAATGTGAACACTTTCTGTCAACAGATCTATTAAATAAATTTTATGATCCATGTTCTCCGAAAAAGGAGCAATTGGAAAGGAAAGAACAATAAGAAGGAATTAATAACAGTTACTGCATAGTTAATTTTCTTTTCAACTACTTGGTTATATCTTTTGTAGAATTAGTTTTGTGGTGCACCACTTTAATGACATAGATATTAATATGTGAATAGACATTTTCCTTTTCTACATTGTTGTCTTTACTGTAATATTTTTTCTGCTTGAGCTTTGTCATGTTTAGGTATAAGTTATTGCATTTGCTGCTGCTGTGTACCAGGCTTAGTGCTACTGAATTTCACTTTGTAGTACTCTGTTAAGCCAGTTTTACTACGGATTTATTTTTCTTGTTTGTTGCACAGTGGCTTATATTAGTTATAATATTGCAATTGCTTTGCCAATTTCCATTTTCTTGTCATTGTTGTTTGTGTTAATTGTTTTGGGCTGCTGCATTGCATCGTCCCTTAGTTTAGCATCTGAGCTCAGTAGGTTTCAGTTAGCTTAAGAGGGGGTAGATTATATAAGAAACTAACAATGATGAATTGGAAGAAAAGCATTGAGAAGCTATAAGAAAATGGTTTGGCCAAAAGAGTAGTGTACAGTGGAGAAAAACTATTTTTGAAAGAGGATGTGAACAGAATACAGAAAGCATGCTTGGACAGGATTTTGTTGATGGAAACAAATGTTGAGATAAGACGATAGATTTATGAAATGACTTTTTTGGGTTGGACTGCAGTACCAAATGTTACCCTGAAAACAAACCCTGTCCTTTCCTTTTGTGTTATCCCACTATGTGTTTGTGTACCCTTGTGTATTTATTTTCTTCCTGTCTCTGTGTACTGTTTCATAGAATTTTTTCTCTTCTAATACTAAGCTACATTCACTATAATGAGGAATAATGTTATCCTCAAATATAATATTCATTAATAACATGTTATTTACTTCGTAAAGATGTTTACACATTATTTATTCTGTTTTTTTCTAATGCTCATGTGTGAAGTTGATGTTTCAAAAGTTATTCTGATCTTTTATGTATGTACTTATGTCATAATTTTTGTAACACTGATGTATATGTTATTTCGATTCTTTTGTAAGGCCTGTATTACTACAAATGTTATCTGTATTGTTATGTTCTTTAATGATGTATTTTGTACCTTTGTAATTGTATTCTTATGCTGTAAATTTATAATTGTATAAATACCATTTCTTCAAATAAAGTTTCATATCAGTGCACACGTTTCTGTTGGTCATAATATATGCACAATATGTGAGAAGTAGGGACTGTTAGTGTTTTCACATGTGTTGACAATTCAGCAAGGGACTGGGTAACAGCATTGCTGGTTCTAAGGTCATTTCAAACAAATTTTTTGTGAGTGGACAAGTGGTGGTTTATGGACTTGCTATATTCTCTGCAAGACTCTTCAATGGTGATTGTGCACCTGCACAGTCGCTGCTGGCAGTCTCTACGAGGATTACAGTGGGGTCAGAACCTTTGATGACCCACCAATATCATTATTTCTGCAGTGGGTCTGCACCTTTGATGACCAACCAATACCATTACTTCTACAAGGACTGCAGTGGGTCTGCACCTGTGATGACCCACCACTACCATACTCTCTACCAGGACTGCAGTGGGTCTACTCTGTGGCGACCTACCTACCAATATTCTTCAAAACTTCGACTGACACTGCTGTGGGTTTGCTCTGTTGTGGCCCATTACCTGTCAGCATGTCAAGAGTCAGCACTGTCTTTCCGTTGCAAGGACAATACCACTTCTTCAAGACTGCATGGAAATCCACTACTTACATGTGCATTTTCTTTTACTTCTCAGACATTGAGCAAAAACACTGCTATTTTACTATGATGAACGATCAGGACTGTCTTTATGGACTGTGAGAAAATTTTAGCTTTTGACCAACATTGTATCAATAAGTGTGTGATTTCATATCTTTGTTGTTGTAGTTATGAAATTTTTTTTCAAATCTGTATTGGTCACTCCCAAACCAATTTGTAAAATTTCTGGGGGGGAGCGTGGGGGCTATGTAAGTAGGCTGTTTAGGTTTTCTTATTGGTAACGCCAGGTAGCGCCCCGTATGAAAATCACTGACTGTGCTGTGTGCAGTCAGTGGCTGGTTGGCATTGTTGTAATACTCGCCATTGTAGCGTTGGGCAGTTGGCTGTTAGCGGCGCGTAGCGTTGCGCAGTTGGAGGTGAGCCGCAAGCAGTGGTGGATGTGGGGAGAGAGATGGCAGAGTTTTGAAGTTTGTAACAATGGATGTCATGAACTGATATAAATATTATGACTATTAAGGCAAATACATTGTTTGTTCTCTATTAAAATCTTTCATTTGCTAACTCTACCTATCAATAGTTAGTGCCTTCCGTAGTTTGAATCTTTTATTTAGCTGGTAGTAGTGGTGCTCGCTGTATTGCAGTAGTTCGAGTAACCAAGATTTTTGTGAGGTAAGTGATATGTGAAACGTATAGGTTAATGTTAGTCAGGGCCATTCTTTGGTAGGGATTTTTGAAAGTCAGATTGCGTTGCGCTATTCGTGTATAATTGTTCTAAGGGGACGTTTCAATTATAGTGTTATACCTAAATATTTCTATTATGTATCCCATACCGAAAAATGGCACAAAATGCATATATTATATCTCCAGATTTATTTATTGTGGTTTAGTAGGAGTTGTCAAGGAGGTATGATTTCAATTTGTTTTTGAAACTGTTACTGCTGTCCTTGCACATGGCTTCCTCCTTGCAGTTGTGCCTTGAGAATGGCAGGGTGAGCTCCTGTCGAAATATCGTCGGTGGTCGATGACGTCACCCGGTATCAAACCCGTAAGTTATTTGTGCATCTTGAGGTTCCAGGAAGGAACGAACGCTGTGACTGCTGTTTATTATTCTGTAAATAAACAAGATAAACAACTGAAAGCCGATCCATTTATTTAAGTGTCTGATTGTCTGGTCTCCACACATTGATTTATGATGGGTATTCTAGTCCCGTTATTTATTACACAGTCAAAAGCGACGCTCAATTTCACGTCAGTAGCACTTATTTTATGTCCAGTTTGGAACAGAAGTCTCTTCTTCTTCTTTTCGTTTTGAGCATAGCTTTTTGGATCAGATTAGTTTTCCAGGCCTTTCGCCTCCGTTGCAGAGGTCGCTAACCCGAACCTGTGCTAAGGCACTCACATCAGGAGTAACGCAGGTCGAATCCTGGTGGTAGAAAATTTTCACTGCAGGTGAAAGGGAAGGGGAAAGAAGTGGTGGTGTTAAGTCCGTGATCATCAGTCTTTGCGTCAGTGTCCTGTACTAAATTCCAACCCTCACCGTCGTGCGTCATGATATGAGGGCATGTAACACAATTGATGGTGATCTGTCCCTGAGATGGGGACGTTAAGCCACTTGGAGATGTTCAAGAGGAGTAGGCTGTTTATCGGCAGTGGGTTTTGCCGTTCCCTTCCTCTCACCCACTACTCCGTGGAAGCACTCAGAACAGTCTTCCACACTATGTTGGTACACACGCGACACTTCATAACAGGTCAGATGAAGGTAAGGGCAGAGGATCTCCACTAGGACCCTGCCTAAGACGCCTACTCAGGACTCCTAACAAGTAGTTCGACACTTGACAACAAACACGTAGCTGCGGCCAACGTCCATCAGAGGGCATCAACCAACCAACCAACCAACAGCAGAGGGAGGGGGTGCGACGATCAACGAACTATTTCTGGCCATCCCTTGTGTGCAAATAGTCCCAGAAATATCCTTCCACCCAAGGTCTAGAGAAGCTGTCAGTTCAGCGGGCAGTTCTCTGCTCGCCGAGTGTGGAGAAGATCAGCCGGTCCACCAGTGTGCCACCTCGACCATCCTCTCTTCCACAACGATTGTGATACGTCGTTACTGTCGTGTTACGCTATCTGCCAGCCGCTAACATAACAGCCGACTTCGATGTGGAACAGTTGTTCGGGTATAGAGACGAAGGGAACTCAGATTGTAGGAATTAATAGTTATTTGCTTGTTCCGCAGAAGGGGTCCATATTGTTTTGTTTGATTTGAAGAGTGTGTTACTGTTGGTGATTTTCTGTAGTTTCTATAATAAATAAGCTCGCAAAGCGATTTGGTTCTTCCTCTGTAGATTTAGCAGTGGCGACGAGTTTGTTCGAATTCCTGCGTCGGTCCATTGTTTGTTGACATGGCTGAGGGTATACCGCGTTTAGATGCTCCGTTGGCTCGTGTCCTTGAGCTGTTGGATCACAAAAAAAACATATGAATGAACGTCTGATTCAGCATCTGCAGGCTTTGACTAATCTTCCTCCGGGGGTTACGACTTCGGCCGCTCCTGCCGCAATCCCTCCATTTGACAAGTCTATTGAACCATGGAGTAATTATGCGGCTCGCTTAGAACAACATTTCCTTGCCTGTGGGATCATCGACACCAGCCAGTGTCGTGCGTTTTTTCTTGCCTATGTGGGTCCTGACATTTATCGCTTAGTGCAGCAGTTGCATCTGGAGGCAGAACGCCATGTGCTCCCTTATCAACAGCTGACCACCAATTTAGCAGAGCATTTTGATGCCCAGGTCCACATCGCAGCAGCTTGCCACAAGTTCTTCAGCTGTCAGAAGCTTCCAGCGCAGTCTCACACGGCGTGGATCGCTTGCCTTCAAGGGCTCTCCCAGTACTGTTGTGCCAACCAGGGTGTAAGCAGTCGTATGCTGCGGTCCTCATACGCGACATGATTCTGGTCTCCAGTACCGCGCACTACAGAATTTAAATCCTCACCAGATGTCAGGGTTGTTGAACACCCCTAGAGATCTCTGCACCATCGCGCCATAAGCTGTTGTGGCATGCGTCTCCTGGCCCGCATTTAGTGAGAGGGTGCCACAGTGGAACACATTGTTTCAGCGGCCAATAGCAGCGCCCCCGATGGAGTATTTAAGTGCCTGCCTCTCGCTCAGCCAGCCTGTCCATAACACAGACTCCTATACTTTTTTTCCCTCCTCCGGTGTGCCCCCCTTCTGTACCTTTTGTATACGGTGGACATGACACCGCCGTCACCCCCCCCCCCCCCCGTCCACCTTCTCCAGTTTGCCGATAACACCGCCTTCCTTGTCCTCACCTCCACCCTGCAGCGTTCCCAACATCTTCTCCAATCCCATCTTGACCAATGGTTGCTGAAGGTCAATCCCTCCAAAACCCAGACGATCATTGTAGGCAAAACCACCCCTTCCTTCCGCCTCCTTGATTTCTATCTCACCTTGGTGTCACCCTCGACCGTCGCTTCTCCTGGACCCCCCATCCCCGGACAATCCAAGCCAAGGCAAGTACCCAACTCCGTCTCCTCAAGCTCCTTTCTGGCCGTGTGTGGGGTCTGGAGCCCTCCACCATCCCCCACAACTGTAAATCACTCATCCGCCCTATCCTCAGATCCTTGAACGCCATGCTCTCTGCCTCGCATATCGCATACGTCTCCCCACCCCCACGAGGATCCTGTACGACCTCATTCCATTCCCCCACCTCCTCCTTTTCCTTGAATGGATACGGATCCTGCACACCTCCCGAAAATTCCACTCTCCTCACCCACTTGTCTGCCCCATCCTCTCACATTCCTGCCCACTGCCGCGCCTGTATTCCCACGTCCCACCCAGTCTCCATCTCTTCACCCTCCTTAGCCTCTCCCAGAGTGGCTTCCGCCAGCTCCCTCTCCCTGATGATACCCTCCTCCCATCCATATACCCCTCCTACTAACTTCGATCCTCCCTCCCTCTTCCTGTGTTTGTTCCATTGGGCACCATCCCTCTCTCCTCCATTTCTCCCCACTCCTCCCCTGGGTGTCCCCTCCCCTGTCCCTCTACTCATCCTCCCATCTCCTCAGCCATTGACATTTTTGTTCTCCCCTCTCCACCCCCACCCCCCACCCTTCTTTACCTCCTGGCAGGTCCCCAGACTCACACACGCTAAGTGGACTTTCGTGAGCCAGAGATCATCGCCATCTGTGTCTCGAGTGTGCCGTCGTGATAACTGTTCAGTTTTTACCGTCGCACCATCGTTCACCTGTGCCATCGCCATCATCAGTGTTTGTGCGTCGTGTCAACAGTTTGCAGTGTGGATTATAGTCGAGTGTGAATGGCTCCGTGTTTGTCTTTATATGTTTACTGTTTTATTGCCCACCGTTCTGTAACTTACGTGTATTCTTTCTGTTTTTCTCATTGTGTGTTCTATGGCGGAAGAGCAGCGTAGAATGCTGCTGACAGCCTGCCTGTTGTACAGGTTTTAAAATACCAATAAATAAATAAAAAGCTCAGCCAGCCAGTCTAACCTTGCATACGTCTCTGGACACATCGCCTCGCCTTAGACAGCTTATTTACTTTCTTGTTCTGTGTACGAGTGGACGTGGTTGTTAGGTTTTCTTGTGACTCCATTGTTTCGATCACGTAGTTGTTCGTTCTGTCCTTGGTTGTTCGTGTCCGTCCTCTCCCATTCTGTTGTTGTCCACGGGCCGCTCCATGTGTCCCGCCATGCTTTCCGTCACTTCAACCCCATGACTGTTCCTGTCGCCGTTACAACACTGATCCGTGCTCCTGACGATGCCCTGCCGGACAGACATGTTGAATCTGAAGGACTCCTCTTTGAACACATATCTGCCGATCAGTTGTGCCCATATAAAGTCTTCCTGTTCGTCTGCAGCGCTCCATGCTTCACCACAGGTTTTTGCCGCGTGGCGGCCCTGTCGTCGCTCGGGAACCACTGTCGCCGGAGCAGCGAACACGCCGACGGCCAGCGGCTGATGCCCCGCCACCACATCCTCCTCCAGACCATCTTACAGGTTCTTGGGGCTCCTCAACGTCCTGTAGCCAATGCTTTGTTATGCACCAGCACCGAGATCGTTGATTCCGGCAGGTGGTCTGTTCCTCGTGTGGGACGAAAGGTGATCTGGCCGACCTTTCGTGTTTCACACGTTTTTTTGCACAATTCCTACATCACATAATTTGATTTCACACATTCACACAATCCTATGAATGTTTAAGCATGAGGTAGGCCAATGTTTTTGCACGAAGATGATGGACTTGGGCGACATGGATGTGCACAAGTATTTTATGTAAGATTCGTTCGTCGTTCCTTGTTGGTTTTTCAACAGTGTGTTGCTGTTGTGGAGGTCCCATAATTGAATGGCGCTGTGAGTGCAGAATCTCGTGATTTACTGGCTATCCCATGCGGTATCTATCTCATGATGTTACTGCTCAAGTTTTGGTCCTATCCGCCCCCACAGCCACTAATATGTTGGGATGAATCTTTTTCATTCCCTTGGCGCTGAGATCCATGGTTCTGCCCCAGCTGTCCAAACTATGTCCCCTGACGCTCTTTTACAGAAGCTTTTCCATTCTCTCCATGATGTCTTCTCTGATTCTTCTCCAGGGGTATCCAGTTTCGAAGCATACATCGAACTACTTCACTCGGCGGTTCCAAAGTTTCACAACGCTTATCCAGTGCCTTTCGCTCTGTGGATGCTCTACACAAGGAACTGTGTCACCATCAGGAGGTGGGAGCTCTGGCACCAGTTCACCACAGTCACTCAGCTTTGCCCTTTGTCATCCTCAAAAACCAAATGTGTCCCTTGGGGTATGTTGGGATTTTAAGGCTAACATCAATACCCAGTCTGTCATTGACTCTAGTTGTTGTTGTTGTTGTTGTTGTGGTCTTCAGTCCAGAGACTGGTTTGATGCAGCTCTCCATGCTACTCTATCCTGTGCAAGCTCCTTCATCGCCCAATACCTACTGCAACCTACATTCTTCTGAATCTGTTTAGTGTATTCATCTCTTGGTCTCCCTCTAGTGCAGTGGGGCTGACGCTGAAATCATTAAGTATTTGATTATATCATCGCTAGTCTCACTGAACTCTTCTGAACTCTACATGTTATGTGTGGTCTGGCATCTCCTTACCAGCAACAGGTCACAGATTCAAACTAGTCAATTCCCTAAAAAACACACTTAGAGCATCATTGCGCGAAAGCAGTAGTGAGACACAACTTAGAACAGGCACCACGCAGAATGTTAGAGAATGGCGACCCTGTCAGGATGGTAAAATACCATGATTGAAGGTCGACAAATGTCCAACTAGGTCAGAAAAATATCCTGTTAAAAAATTTTCGTAATAAATTTTTTTTGAATGGCATAAATAGTTGAAAACATTAGCTGATGCGATTGACAGTAAGAAAGTATTCAATGGAAAGTGAGACATTCTAGCAAAGACAATAGCATAGTTAAGTTATGAATTTTAATATTGTTAGAATTAACTTTTGTCACCAATGCAAGCGCACAGGTGGCGGATACATCGTTGACAATTTGTTTCTGACCCAACAAGTAAGTCAATGGATTGTCAGTCTTGGGTATAATAAGTTTCAAGTCGTGTGAGCAAAAAGTTTATGAAACGCGTTAAATCGTATGAGCGCACGTTGACGCGAAGTACGGTGCGTGAATTGCTTTTGAAACAGAAAATAAAGGATTCAGAAAGATTAGCAATGGCAGATCGAGACATTGACCGAATTGAGGTAGAGACCCTGCATGAAGATGGACAGAGTATATAGGACAGTACAACAGACGATGCAGTATCGCGAGAAATGGGACAGATAAAGCACCATAACGAGGATAATGTATGCCAAGGCATAGAAAACGTAGGTCAGCATATGACAGAGGAGCAGGAGAGTAGAGAGACAGCCAATGAGGATTCTAACTTGCGTCTTGAATATGTAGAACCCATAGTACAAGTAATCAGAGCTCCCTCACCACAGAGTACAAGGAATTCGAGAAGAAACTTGTCACCGCACGATTCAATGCAATCGGTTGCAAACCAACACTTGGGCGAAAGTACAGAGCATAGGACGTCGGATGAAAACGCAATAGGACCCACCAATCTGGCAGAATTATTACAACAAATGACGGAAGCCATGACAAGACAAACTAAAGAAATTGCGAACCAAATTGAAATTCAGAATGCAGACACGACGAAACGAATTGCAGAAACCACGAGAAAAATGCGTGAGATTAAAGAACGAAACAAAAAAAATTAAGTTACACCTACGTCATATTGAAGACGAGGCAAAAGAATGTCGAGAAGTGATAGGAAACTTAATAACAGGTCCCAATCAGTTGAGAACAGACATTGACAAGGTACAAGCAGATGTACACACATTGCGTAATGACAATCAGGACCAGATCATAACATTACATAACAACACCCAGGGAGAAGTCAAGAAACTAGAGAAACAGATAAACATAATTACTAGACAAGCAGCAGGTACAGCGCGTGAAATTGTTGAAAACAGTGTGTTACACAAACGTATCACAAAACCAGCGCTGAAAAGGTATGATAATCGCGTACTCAAAATAGAAGCGCAAACGAAGCAACAGTTTCAGAAACTGCAAACAGAGTTGTTTGCAAACCATTGAAAAGCGTAGTGAACAAGATCGAACAAGCACTGAGTCTGCAACGACATCCGTATCTGTAACAGCACCGGAAAAACAAGTTATTAACGAAAATATCATGCATTTTCGATTTCAATCACAGGCGGAAAGTAACATGCGTGAAATCAGTGAACAAGATCGAACAAGCACTGAGTCTGCAACGACATCCGTATCTGTAACAGCACCGGAAAAACAAGTAATTAACGAAAATACCATGCATTTTCGATTTCAATCACAGGCGGAAAGTAACATGCGTGAAATCAGACAGCCTGCACCGCAACAAACACCTTTCGAAATTCTTGATGAACAAACGGCACCACATACACATGCAGAACCACAAATGTATGTTTCAAGACAGTTTGGATAGTGCAATGAAGTGGCAAGGTTAGCTAGACAAGATACCGAACCAATACATAACAATGGAAAGCCAGGTCGCGAAGAATACAGTGCAATGCATTCAGCTACACGTTCACAACCGATGGAAGAAAATTATTGCGTACCACTCCAACGATACTGCGCAAGGGTAGGCGAAAGTTACAGTGGACAATATCCAATGGATCTACCACAACCGGAAAGAACGACGGGAGAAGTGATCAGTAACAAAAGTGGCGAAGAATCGCGAATTTCATATGGAACTATGACGAAGTACGACAGCGATCATTTCCTCACAGTCAGAAAATTTTAACACTTTCGAGAAGGAGACTCATTACATCCACGAACTTTTATTGATCAATTCCGAGTAGGATTACCAGAACACTGGACGCTAGCATACAAATTAGACTTTATATGTGCACACATGTCAGGAACAGTCGCAGAAACCATGCAGAATGTTGCAGCGACATGCCGATCGTACGAAGATTTCAGAGAGAAGTTTCTCTCACGATATTGGTCCAGCGAAGCACAGAACAGAGTGAAGTACGAATTATTACAGAACCCATATTTTGAAAATTCAGGAGAGAAGAGTCCTGTGAAATTTTTCGAAGTAGTGGCAAAGAAAAATCAATGCTTAGATGCACCATACAGTGGCGGAGAGTTGATTAAATTACGCGAGATGAAGCTGCCATTGAAATACCAGAAATCATTAGTAGGTCGCGGAGGCAATGACGTCGAAGCATTTAAAGGAACTCTAAGGGAACTAGAGTTTATATTTTCGGAAGATGACGCAAGAAAAAGACGAAGCGCACATGAAAACGAAAGCAAAAAGCAGTGAAATCCACAAGACACAGTACGAAGAAACAATAACTACGAACCATGTGATAACTTCGCACCAAGAAACGACAACAGATTTCAACAAACGGTTATGGATTTAGAAGGGAATATGGCAATAACTATAATTCACCCAGGAACGCCAACAACTATTACAGAGGGAATAACGACAACCGGAACGGGTATTGGAGAACCCATAGACCGACAAATTATCAACAAAGAAACCAGTATCAACAAGCGGAGAAATAAAAGAGAATACAGATAGAAGAGGTGGAGGTAAGACCACCAAACCCCGAAAAAAGTTCGAAATGACAGCTAAGCATCCATGCCAAAGAGAATGACGCACTGACTCAGGATAATTGCAGCAACTTGAACAGAGAAGTAAATACCTTATCACAAGAAGAGAAGAAGGAAGAAACAAAACCGCAGGGACCAGATGAAAACGAAGACAGGAAAATAACAATATCGTGTTGGGATGAAATTAATTGGGAGAATACTGACGAGGAAGATGAATTACCAGAGGCATGCACAACGAATGTAGGAGGAAAGGACGAAGTAATGAGTATTGCAGAGCTATTTGAGATGGAAACCAGGGAAAGCGAATTCAATGAAGATAATGTGCAGTCGACGGAAGTTGAAAATATGTTACTAGTGGGCACACAACCCAACGTATATAATGAAGGATGTTATGAAGCGATAATTAGAGCATTTATATGCGATTATGTGGACGAAGAAGGAGAAGACAGACGAGGATGAGGAAAAAGTAGAGGATGTTGAAGAAAGCATAAGTGAAGGAAGAAATAGAGAAGAGGAAATAAAAGAGAGAGACGTAGCAGTCGAAGCTTATCCTACAGAAAGTTCGAGTTCACAAGGGAAATTTCTGAAAAGACTCGTGTATGATTCAGTGGAGGATTCGTTGATTTAAGAAGAAGAAGAACAGAACCAACCCTTTCAAATTAAACCAATTGTGAAGGCCATGGTAAAGCATATCCCAGTCAATATTGTAATTGATAGCGGAAGTGAACTGACCGCGATCTCAGAGAATTTATTAATGCAGTGTAATGCCAATGAGGAACTGCCAGTTCTGAAAACACGTACGATTAAAGTAAGAGGTCGTATTAGAAACAATGCTGCGGAAGTTATGAGACAAACAAGGTTAACTCTTTCGTGCCAAGGTCAAAAGATCAAAGCCAACTTCGTGATTATACCTAAACTAACTGTAGATTTTATTATAGGTCCAGATTTTTTAAATGAGAGATCAGCGATAATAGATATGGGGAAAGGTAGCGTAACATTCGGGAATGTCACACTTCTCTTTGAGCAAAAGCTAAAATTAGAAGAAATACCAGTTATAAAAAAACAATTAAGAATGATGCGAGATAAAGAGGATGAAGAATTAGAATGGTATGCATGAAAGGGGGGATCGCCTCAACTCATGTTAGAAGTCTATAAAGAAATTGACGAAAAATTTTAAGAAGTTCAAGTAAATAATTAGCACAATATTTCAAGTTTATGTTGCAGATAAGATCGTCAAGAGAAAGAAGAATGAAGAGAGAGGAACGTGGGGAAAAGAAAGAGGTTTAAATAAAAACAAAAACAAAAATAACACCAATAGTAGCATGGATTAAGGTGAAGGGATAAAGCGTAGATAGTCTAACAGCATGAAATACTAAAATGCTATACACCACAACACTACACAAAAATTAAAAAAACAATTTTAGGATTCTTGTAGAAGTTGAGACTCAAAAATCTTAGAATTGTAACATGGAAAGGGCGCCGAAATTTGTAAAGCTTTTTAAAAAGGCGTAAAACAATGTAGGTACTAGAAATATGTTAGATGATTATAAGTAAAACTTTTTGTAAGAACCATTGTAAAAAAACTCCAGCAAAAAAAGCAGATGCAAAAATCCACAAGTTGCAACAAGAGAAGTAACAACAAAGAAAAGGACTTAATTAGCAAGGCATGAATCCTACAGGCAGAAGCGTCGAGAGAAGGGAAAGGACGGCAAGACCAACAGAGGGCCCTTGTATCCGAGGTGGGCAGTAAATCTGCTGCCAAGCGGAACCCTGCAGAGACACATGGAAGGCCAGGAGGGTCCTGGGACGCCCTGACTCAGTGGAGAGAGCTAAAAACGGCCCGACGAGAATATGGCTTGGGCAAGCCACCACTGGCAAAAAAATATGTGTAAAAGTCACACTACCGCTATTAAACAGCACACTGAAGAAAACTTCCACAAAGTGAAATTGACACGTCCAAACAATTTATCAAACTGTTACTAAGAGGAGAACTTCAAAGCGACTAGTTATCAGTAAATATTGCCATATCCTGCCCAGAGAAGAACTAAGCATCAAGTAAGAAGCAGAGAAAGAGCAGGAAGAACAGAAGTTGAAGATTCGCAAGATTGAGACCAAGAAAGAAGATGGGTGAAGAATAGACGACATACCTTCCCAAATCCCTATTCTATTGTAAAATTGTCGTCTTGTGAAATATTACAACAAAAAACGACTGCTTTCAGCGACATATAACGATGACTTTCACGCATACAAAGCCAGTAAACCACGAGATTCTGCACTCACAGCGCCATTCCATTATGGGACCTCCACAACAGCAACACACCATTGCAAAACCAACAAGGAACGACGAACGAAGCTCACATCAAATTCTTGCCCACATCCATCTCGCCCAAGTCCGTCATTTTCGTGCAAAAACATTCGCCTACCTCATGCTTAAACATTCATAGGATTGTGTGAATGTGTGAAATCAAATTATGTGATGTAGGAATTGTGGAAAAAAACGTGTGAAAAACGAAATAAGTTAAGCACACCAGACAGCTAATAAACTACAAAATAACAGTCATTGACTATGGACTTAAGCAAAAATAAACTATCGATAAAAATGAGTCATTAGTTCTGAAATGGACAGTATATAAAGAACAAAAGTAAGACATAATAAACACTAAAACAATATAACACTTATTTTCTTCTCATAAAAATAAAAGAATAACTATATTTTACTTACTTACTCCTTCTAAAAACAAAGAATAAAAACATTATCTTGTTGGATGTTTTCCCTTTTTAACATTTCTACCATTTGTTAGGATAATACGTCAATACTTGTGTATGTATATTTCTTTGTCAAAGGAATTCTTGGTAATAATTCTTATTTGTTAGAGTTTAAATGAGTGTCTAGAAACAAAAACATTTTACTTGTACAAGATATTTAGAAAATGTGTTAGGAATAGATTTTACTTAATTACTACATTTGTAAAAAAATATTTCTAAGAAAATCGATGTGAAAGACACCTCATTTTCGATAACAAACATCTTACAAAACAAACTTTACACTTAAATAAAGAAAGAAAATAATTAAAAATTAATAATGATAATAGCATAAAAATATTCCTCTCTTGCCAATATAAATACATTTTTGAGAATAATGTGGAAGAATATAAAAATATAAATTAGTAATACAAACTAGCATAGAAATAGAATAACGTGGCTGAACAGTAGGCAACAAAATTTAGATAAAGGAATAATTTTTGACTTACTTAGACTACGATTCAATCATTGCCTAACTTCAGTGCAAAAATTAAGTTCGAAGGGTGGTGATATGTAAGGCGTCAGGCAAATCCAACACCTTCCATGAAAACCCTGACATGATAGCAAATCCGACAGTATGTCACATAGTTCCGAATAAATCCTGACATTAAATTAACCAAAGTAACACACTCAACGAGTGAGCAAATGGAATACCACAGACTAACACAAGAATGCCTAAATGCATGTCATACCTTCCCACCGTGAAACAGACGCAGTTATGAGGGGAGAAACCAGAACAGAAGCCAAGAGCAGAATCGTGTTGGATAGGAGGCCCTACAATAAAGGATAGACACCCACGTCGCCAGCCGACCGTCAAAATCACCCTCAGCCCATGTTAAAATGGCTCTGAGCACTATGGGAGCTAACATCTGTGGTCATCACTCCCTTACAACTTAGAACTACTTAAACCTAACTAACCTAAGGACATCACACACATCCATGCCGAGGCAGGATTCGAACCTGCGACCGTAGCAGTCGCTCGGTTCCGGACTGAGCGCCATGTTAAAAGATAGAGCCCTCCAGCCCATGTTAACAGATAGAGCCCTCCAGAAGAACAGTATAGATCTTACGATAACACTAAAAGGGCCACAATAGCTGCAAGTTTTAGCATGAGACCTTTTCGCGTCTCTGTTACGTTTCAAACGTTAAAAACATTGCCCCACAACGAAAAGTATAACGTTTCTCATTGGATAGACAGAATTTTTGTAGGCAGAGCTTGAGGTTAACACTGAGACCCTGATTGGTCAGTTGAAAACACAGACAGATAGCTTTTTAAAACCAACTTCGGTAAATTGTAGTAAGGAGAAGTTAGGAGAGAGTTGCTTCGGAGAGAGCGAGGTGCGTGGAGCTCTGCCACCCGCCGCCCCCTGACACTGCGTAAACACCGTCAAGGTAATGAATGCACGTGGTGCCGTATAACAACGCATAACGCTTCGCTCACAACTGCACAAGTCTCATGTGTTACATCCCCTCTTTACGTAATACTAGTGTCGATCGTCAATTAAATCTCATGGTGTTCACATTTGCTACTTAAAGTAAAAATTTGAAATGCGATGATTTTTCTGTTATATAATTATTGAGAAGCCACATCAGCCACTGTAATTTACGACAAGTTAGATCAGTAATTAAAGATATTTGAGGGTCACTGTAGACCATTTTGATAGTTTTCTCTTTTATGAAACTTAACTTAAATCTAGATTATAGATGTGATATGGCATAGGTCAGTCTTCGACCCATTGTAGAACTTGGAAACCCATTCAGGGAATATTCGTTCACATTTTTGTTGAACGCTGTTGGTTTCTATCATGTTGTATTAAAATATTTACTTTTATCGATAGTGCAATTTATAAACAATGTTTTGTAGGTAGAATAAAATTTCCAATGGTAAACTTAACTGCTTTTTCGACGTTATTTTACTAGCCAACTAAAAATAGGAAAGCCTTGAACCTGATGCTGATGCTGAAAACATTAAGTATTTGATTATATCATGGCTAGTCTCACTGAACTCTCCTGTGTGGTCTGGCGTCTCCTCACCAGCAACAGGTCCCAGCTTCAAACTAGTCATTTCCCTAAAAGACCCACTCAGAGCGTCGTTGCGCAA
Source organism: Schistocerca gregaria (assembly GCF_023897955.1). Classification (NCBI taxonomy): domain Eukaryota; kingdom Metazoa; phylum Arthropoda; class Insecta; order Orthoptera; family Acrididae; genus Schistocerca; species Schistocerca gregaria. Next base: position 127,093,883 of record NC_064921.1, on the reverse strand, counting down.
AGGTCGTAGGGAGACACGACTTAGAATAAACAGACACCACGCAGAATGTTAGAATCTTGCAAACCAGATGGTAGAGATTTGTCAGGGCTGTTTCTCCCAAGTCTATCAGAAATTCTATTGGAATGTTTTCTACACCTGGGGCCTTGTTTCGACTGAGATCTTTCAGTGCTCTGTCAAACTCTTCACCCACTATCATATCTCCCATTTCATCTTCATCTACATCCCCTTCCATTTCCATAATATTGTCCTCAAGAACATATACCCTTGTATAGACCCTCCTTCCACCTTCTGCTTTCCCTTCTTTGGTTAGAACTGGGTTTCCATCTGAGCTTTTGATATTAATGCAAGTGGTTCTTTTTTCTCCAAAGGTCTCTTTAATTTTCCTGTAGGCAGTATCTACCTTATCCCTAGTGATATACGCCTCTACATCCTTACATTTGTTCTCTAGCCATCCCTGCTTACGCATTTTGCTTTTCCTGGCGATCTCATTTTTGAGACGTTTGTATTCCTTTCTTCCTCCTTCATTTGTCGCATTTTTGTATTTCCTCCTTTCATCAGTTAAATTCAATATCTCATCAGCTACCCAAGGATTTCTACTAGCCCTCGTCTTTTTAACTACTTGACCTTCTGCTGCCTTCACTTTTTCATCTCTCAAAGCTACTCATTCTTATTCTACTGTATTTCTTTCCCTCATTCTTGTCAATAGTATAAGAGTCATTGGGCGGGGGGGGGGGGGGGGGGGGGAGCACTGACTCTTATCCTATCCCAAACGTCGATAATATTCTGTCCAAGTTGGTGGGTGGAAAGATCTTCGCCAAGATTGATCTTCGGGAAGCACACCTCCAGCTGCTCGTCGACACTTTCTGTCAAGGGATCCTTATCGTCAACACTCCCTTAGGCTCTTCCAGCACAACCGCCTGCCCTTTGGGATCGCCGGCGCTCCAGCTATCTTCCAACTCTTTCTGTAGTCTGTACCTAAGGAGGTCCCCAGCACCACCAATTACTTAGACATCTTCATTCCATGGATCTCAGGCCTGGGGTTAGTGCGGAATCTTCAGCGACTTCTTGAGGTTCTGCAGGTATCAGGTTTGCAGTGCAACAGAGCCAATTTCTTGTGCCAGAAGTCAGCTACCTCAGACACGTCTTGAGCACTGCGGGCATTCGCCCAATACCACAATAGTACGAGGCCATTCAGCGACTCCTGACTCCGACTAATGTTTCCCAGATCATATCAGTCTTGGGTCAACTCAACTATTATTGGCATTTCATCTCACTTGCAGCGGCTCTGGCGGGGACTCTGCAACTCCTGCTTCACAAGAATGTTCCCTGGAACTGGTCGCCGGAATGTGATCGAGCTTTCCAGCAGCTCAAATGTGCTTTTCTCACTCCACTGTGCCTCGTCTCGTAAGACTCCACCAAGCCTCCTATTTTGACCACTGATGCGTCGGATTAACGTCTGTGCACTGTGTAGTCTCATATGATTGACGGTGTTGAGCACTTGGTGGCTTTCGCCTTGAAAACCCTACCAAGTGCACGGCGTAACTACAGCCACATCGAGAAGGAGGCCTTAGACATTCAAGAAGTTCCGCGACTTGATCTAATGCCGCATTTCGCTCTACACGAACCACATGCCCTTGGTCTCCGTGTTCGGCGCCATGTCCGCCATCCCTACACTGACCACTTAATGATGGAAAAACAGTCTGTCAGTATAGAAGAGAAACCTGGAATTGTATACTTGGATAGAGAGGATCTCGGGCACCAACAAGAAAATAATGACCATTTTCTCGGGAAACATCTCTAGAATAAACTACAGGAACTTGAAATACCAGTCTACATTCCTGGCACAGAAAACATTATTGCGGACGCACTTTCACGTGCACCGGATGGTCTTGGGAAAAACAACACAGAAGGTAACATTGAAAAAATTTCAGTATTCCTTACATTAAAAAAGTAGCTTTTGTAAACTTCACCACTACATCTTTAAAGGACATTGCACATGAACAAGAGAAGGATGCGATTTGGAAAGATATTAAAAGTAAGCGGCATGAAAAGATACACACACAGATTCGTTATTATTATCTGATTAGAAATAACATACTTTTCAACCGTTGCACATTTGATGAGCTGCTATGGGTACTTTGTATGCCTGAAGACGAGCGTAGCTTGTTAGCACCACCTAGTAACAACCTGACAAATGTTCAAGACAATAATTTGGTAATAGTACGTAGGGACATGGACCAGACAGTAAATAATGGGGTAGAAACTGAAACACGTATGAACAGGGAACTACTGTCGATTGATCGGTCGCTAACAGTTCGCCTCAGGAATGCGAAATAACATAACAAAATCTTGCAAATACCGTAGATTCAGGTTTAGCATCAATACCCTTTTATCAATTAAATCACGACTCACTCTCTGCTTTTCAGAATACGAATATTACCGCTGCAAACGCGCTGACGAAAAACACAAAGAACATGTTTCAGTCGCTAAGGTATTGTTGTTGCAGTTAATTCAAAAATTTGATCAACCAGAGAAACAAACACAGGAACAACTCCAAACGTTAGGCACAATTGAAGAAATTAAAGAAACACTTCAACAAACACGTGAAGATTTAACCGCTGAGATACACAAAATCGAATCGAAATATCAAAACATTTCTGAAGATGTAAAAACACCAATTTTGTGAGCATTTTCAGCCTATTTTTTGGCGAAATGAAGACACATTACAGAATCATGAAGCAGCAATAACAGAGCTGCAGATCATTCTACACGAAAATCACGGCACCTTGCAGGCTAAAGTTGCCTCTGTTGCATCTACTGATGCAGCCGCGCAACTTGTAAAAAATCAGGAAAACTTTAAGGACACAGTAGATACTATTACGACACAAATGCACACTCTAAAATTTGGCTCAGAAAATCACCGGAGGAAATCAGCACATTATCGGAAAAAGTAGCAGAACTTTCGGATCAGTTAACTTATTTATCTATGAAGGTACATGATGATTTGAATTATACAAGACCGATAGCCTTTACTGACACAGAGGAGTACGAGGAAATTAGAGATAAGTTGGCACAGGTGACCCAAGAATTATATATTTCAGAGGATAGTCGCGCTCCGACACGGGACGAGGGATTTAGAGATAGTGAAAATTTATACAGTAATAAAACATGATATTTCCGAGATCTTGAAAGGGGTCGGCAGGATGCACCCAGCCTTGAGATGGAACCACTGACACGACGTAACAATGACCGATTTGAGACTCTTCATCACAACGCGTAAATTTTAAAAAATTAAGAATTCTAGTAATGACATACATCCACAAGCTTGTCTTCATCAATTTTCTCATTGTTTTCCTACTAATTGGTCAACAGCGCATAGATAAAATTTTATGTGTGGCTATGTAGAAAATGAAACAGCTGTAAGAATGCGATCGGTTATTCACGACTGTCACAACGAAGGAGATTTTTACCATGCCTTCCTTTCTGAATATTGGTCTCAGGCTACACAATACCGCGTATAACACAGTATTATAATGATGAAGCATTTTGAACAGTCTGAATTTTCCAGCCCTGTAAAATATTTTAAAGGTATGTTACACAAGAATCAGTATTTGTCAAACCCGTACTGCCCTTGGAACTTATTCGCATTTGCTTCATTAAATTTCCTTAACACGTAAGACATATTATTTTGGCTGGACTCTGTAAAGATGATATCGAAGCTTTCCTGGGACTTTTGCAAAAACTGTAAATCGACAAGGACAATCGCATGATACGAAAACAGGAAAACAACAACAATTACAGGTCACATCCATCACAATTTCGTGACGACAGAAACAATAACCATACACGACAAGTCTACTGTTATAACGAAAGTCGTGATCAAAACAGACACCATGGGTATGACAACCATTGGCAGAAAAACAATAATTACGGAGTAAGATCACATTTCCGTGGTAATGACTATGACAGATAGCCGTAGAAATAGACAATATGGGAATCAGAATAATTATTATCAAGTGAGACAAACTTATTTCAGACGCAACAATCCACCTCGTAATTACTATTCAGAGAGAAATTCTCCATCAATTAATCGACAAGAAAGAAATTACAGAAATTAACGACAAGAGGACAGAGGCTGGCAGTACTTGGCTCCAGCAGTCCTGTTTCGATAATTAGTGAAACAGCTTTCAGTGAAGGCAACAAATCGAACGATTGCCCGACGCTTCCTTTACGTAAAATTAAATTACAAGGAACAATTTCTGGAAAAAGTGAAGATGTATGCCAACAAACCAACAGAATTTTTTTGTTAAAGCCACAGTTTTATTATTAATTTTCTTGTCATTATTGTCGACGGAGAGTATATTAGGTGTAGACTTTTTGAATGAGTATAAAGCACTTTTAAACTTTCACCACGCTGAAATAAGTTTAGAGAAAGAAGGTAAGTCAATAGTTTTGAAATTTGAAGATTTGCTTTCGGACCATGAAGAGGAAATCAATCGGCTTTACCTTTTGTCAGATCACAGTTTGGAACTTTCGACGGAATTTGACAGTAATAATCACTTTGCAAGTCCTGGCAGGGATGATATTGATGACGTATTAGATACTAACGGTTTAATTCAGAAAAAATTCAAACCATGAGAACTGTAATGACACTGATACGGAGGACCTTTTTGACATCTTACAGACACATTCCACAGTTTTTACTCATAAAACAGGAACAATTAAAGGATTTCAGTACAAATTTCGTGTTCGTGAGCATACAACATTTTGATTCAGACCATGCATAAGTCCGGCTCCTTATAGTGACCGTGTTAGAAAGGAAATAGAATCTCTGCTTGACGAGAGCATTATTGAACGACTGATAGGGTCATACAACAATCTATTACATGTTGCTCAGGAAAAAAACGGATCGATCAAACTTGTCTTAGATTCCAGACGGATAAATACCATAATCATTCCAGAAACAGACAGGCTGCAAACGTTGGAAGAACGTCTTAAAAATTTCAAAGGCGTGGAAGTGTTGTCTTCTATTGATCTCAGATCCAGCTTTTATTACATTGAACTTCATCCACAATGTAGAAAATACACGGCTTTTGTTTCGGCGTTTGTTATCAATTTCACAAGCTTCCTTTTGATTTGAACATTTCTTCGGCAGGATTCATTCGTGGACTAAATTCCAAGAGTTCTTAAAACGACACATCACCTCGTACCTGGACGATATTTTAATAGCAGAAGCCTCTTGGGAACATTATAATCGTATCCTCAACAGTTTGTTACGTATTTTTGCTGAATCTGGGTTTACAGTTAACTTGGAAAAATGTGAATTCGGTTGGAAAAAGGTGAAGTTTTTCTGTCACATTATTTCTTCCTAGGTCATTCAGCCAGAACATGAGAATTTGGAAGCAATCAGAGCTATTCCTGTTCCATTCACAAAAGGAAAAGTCCGCAGTTTTTTAGGTCTCATGACTTTCTACCGTCATTTCCTGAATAAATGAAATTCTAGTAACTCCAAAATTTTATTCTCTCACTTGCAAAAACACTATTTGGAACTGGGACGAACAGGCACATTTGGAATTTGATTGTTTGAAAGAAGCGCTACTTAAAGCGCCAATCTTAGCTCACCCAGATATGTCACGAGATTTCTGTCTTAGCACTGATTCTTCAAAAGTTGGTCTGGTTCCCATTTATTTCAAGAAGCTATAGAAAATGACATTACTGTTAAGAAAACCATTGCTTTTGCTGGCTGCGTACTAACAGAATCTGAAAAGAATTATTCCATCACTGAATTGGAAGCTTTAGCTATCATTTGGGCATTTGACAAATTTCGTTTCTTTCTTTCTGGCAGACAAGTTTATAGTGATCATCGAGCATTGTAATTTATTATGCCTTCAAAATTACATCATGGCACGTTGAAACGTTGGGCATTGTTTTTTCAAGAATACCGTTTCACAGTAGTCTACATTCCTGGCACGGAAAACATTATTGCGGACGCACTTTCACGTGCGCCGGCTGGCCTTGGGAGAAACAACACAGAAGCTACCTTGAAATAATTTCAGTATTCTTTACATTCAACAAGTAGCTTTTGTGAACTTCGTCACTACATCTTAAAGGACACTGCACATGACACACAGATTCGTCATTATTATCTGATTAGGAATAACATACTCTTCAAACGTTGCACTGTTGATGACCTGCTATGGGTACTTTGTATGCCTGACGGTTTTGTTAATAAGCTCATCTGGTACATTCATTTCAGTTGCGCACATTTTGGTTCACAAAATGTTGTCATATTCTTTGGACGACTACTTATTTTATCAACATGGCAAAGAGAATTAGGGGAGTTTTGTCTATTTTCAAATTTTGTCAAATAGCTAAGCCATCTATCATCTCACATCGTGCACCATTGTTTCCTATTATTCCTGCTACATTAAAAGAATTAGCTGCTGTTGATCTTCTGGGGCCACTTGTTAAAACATTAAATGTACTTTCGTATATGATCTCGTCGCTGTTCAACTTACTTTAAAATTTGTCTCTCTCACACCGTTGTGCAAATCCACTGCTTTACCACCTATTCTTGTACTGAAGAATGAGGAACCACCCAAACAGTCAGAGAGCTTGTACCTTTTCAGCAAGTACTTCGAAATAAAGGAATAATTGATTTGGCTGTTAAAAATATAAAATCTGCTGCAGGCAAAAGGAGAAAACTACACCGAAAGGCAAATGCAATGAAACCACACATTGGTCTAAAAGTTCTCATTAAAGGCCATTATTTGTCACATAAGAAGAAACATTTGACTCACAAATTCTATCTGATTTACAATAGACCTTACAGGATCTGACGTATACCACATGATAACTGTGTTGAAGTTGAAACTCTGCGTACTAAGAGAAGTACAGAATTGCACCACATTTCTCATGTAAAACCGTTCATTGACAAATAATTTGCTTTCTCACTTTGCTATAAAATGTTTCCTCTTCAAGTTACTATTACTGCTTGTCACATTTAGAAACTGTTAGCATTCAGCGATGTTTTGGAGTCTACTATCCAGACAAGAAACTATGGAACTCATTAAGAGAGTAATTTTACGAGTACACTTTTATAGGGAACAGACGGCACGGTTTTGTTGTGAGTCCATTTCGCTTGTCAGGTGAACAATTACGCCACGACTATAATGCTCACATTCATGGAACATATAGTGCTAATGAGGTTTTAGTACAACATTTTTGTTTACTTGAAAAGACATTTTTAATTAATGTACTTTCTGACAGATGACAGATGACACAGTATTTGGTTTGTTTGACAGGTACACGATTATATTGCGGAGATACTTATGAGTAACACAATTTTCATTATTGTTTTTACGCTGTATCTGTTTTATGTCTGCACAGTCTCACATCAATACGATACATTACAGTACTTTCAAGATAACGGCAGTGAACATAATAACTACGACATCTATAGGCATAGCACTTTACTTTTGTACATGACAAGGTAAGTACATTGATTTTTGGAGAATTTTGCTTATGAACGACGATAGCTACAACACTTGGTACATTTTTAGAGTTAAGCAATGACAGAAATCTTCTTACAGCAACAAGTCCAGTTTAGCGCTACACGACATGCATTTGAGTAATTACATTTTGTACTTGAAACATTATAACAATTTTTTTTAACTACAGTGATACAGAGGTTTCCGGTAATACATTTCATTCCACAATTTTAATATGTAAGATTTGAGGTATAACTACACCATCCCTCAAGGGTGTACACCTACTTTGGGTACCACGTGTGTGCGAAGCAGAAGGAGCCCTAGCCAACACAGCATTTGCTTAGACGGTTTCATACTTGGGTATCACATTTCTGTAACACAAAATTACATCTGGTCATTTAACAGAGAAAAATGAAATTTTTTTTACTACATCACTGACACACGTCTAAGTAATTACACGGTTGAATTACCTCTCTTTTATGAAGTTGTACTTTGAATTCCGTGAACTGTTCACAAATATTTTCAGGACCATTGTGATATGCGACCTTGACATAATGCTATGCTGGGCTGCGCTCTAGCCTCCTTGAATTACCCCATTGTTGTGTTGCCTTCCAACTTTACTGGTGCCGCTTAAGCCGCTTTTAAGCTCGCTACACTCCTGCAGGCCCTTCCATAGGTGTAAAAAAGAGAGGCCGTTGACCTTGTAACGGACATATCTGTGCAGAACACAGCACAAACACGACATACACTATTACTCACGAACATATGATTTCACTTGTAAGACGTCGTGGTCTACTGACTTTCGGTGCTTACATATTCCGCCCTCACAATCATGTTCCGCACATTAAGACGCTTCATTCGAACCCAAACTCGATATAATAAAGTCAAAGTCAATGTTGTATGAATTCATGTAAACGATATGCAATTGACAAGTGAGCACACTGTGGTTGAAACACTCGAGGCTGGCGTGCACACATACATTGCAGACACGATGGTCACAGTGGCTTTTAGTTCGGGAGACAGGCCGCACAGCGGGACGCCAGGCCCTTCAGAGAACAACCCAGCCCATGTCGGCCAGTGACCGCCCGTAGCAGAGAGCGTGGGCCTGAGTGAAATTGGGAACGACCACGTCTTCGGCTTAAAAGCAAATTCCGCTACTTTGTGTCGGAGTGGCCAGCCTACGCATTCTGTACACATAGCACGCAGTTTCAGATATTTTTACAGGGAGACAGCAAACGTCAAACGTCAAAGCTACAAGCCTCTGGATTGGCCGCTTTAAACGAAACGTCATTCTCCCGTTTTAGAAGAGCAATGCTGATTGGCAGACGATATTTCTTACGCCTTGAGCTGAAGGAATAATGTAAGAGACCGAAAGATATACCCCCTTCACGTCTGGCGTGGAGAGGGGCCGCTCCGTTGTCCCTCTTGGAGGAAGAGCGAGGAACAAGTCTCTCCTCAGTATTTCACTGGGAGAGCACCTCTGTCAAGAGCGAATCGAAGGACGACTCTATATTGGGTCCTTGCGATTAAGTGCTGTTCACTGTGTTGGCTGACACACTTATTGTGCGTTGTGAATGGACAGAGTCATAGTTAAACGCCTGCGAGCGAATTTTGAGTGGCATCGTGGTGGACTGGTTATCAGATCGGTGTACCACGCCAATAGTTAGACTAGTGGCGAATAGGAATCCTTCACTTCATCAAGGCATAGGGAGAGTTTCATGGCGAAGGTCAATCAAGATAGAACGAGAGTTAACTTATTAGTCAGCAGCACGCAGCGCAGACAACAGTCATAGCAGCTTACGGTATTGTGCACTACAGCTATTGCGAGCCCCATATCTCCTCCACAACAGTACACTTCACTGCATTTCACACGACAGCCTCGACCGAACCTAACAACATTCTAAAGGATAATTATTCAAGTTGAGTAGGCACGCCTCTCAGCCATTCTGCCAAGGCAACCAGCATCTTAAACTTTGTATAGAAATTTCATTAGCGAATCCTATCCTTGAGAGGTAACTTCACATTCCGAAAAGAACCAGGGTATAACTTGTTCAATTCATAACTAAAAGTGCCTTTGTGATTTCTCAGAATTTTGCAGAAATAAATAATAACTTTCGTTAGTTTCATGTTTTTCTTACACTAACTAGCACTACTCCAGTACCCAAGTATCCCACTAGTTATGTAAGAAATTTTGTGAATTTTTATGTCATTTCCTTACAGCGGACGACTCCAGAAGATATTTATTGCTGAAAGTTTTTCAGGCACTTTTCTTTAGAATGTTAGGAGCGTCTGTCTGTCTGACTTCTGTAGTAGTGTGGGGGTGGAAATTGCATCTTGCAGGAGCCACAGGGTAGAGGGTACATCTCAGATTAATGTGTTGCGCAGAATAACAGAATAACAGATCAACCACACCAGCTCAGAAAATGGTGACCCTGCCAGTATAGGTAAAATAGATAAACTGCCAGGATAGGTAAAATAGGTAACCTTTCAGGATAGGTAAAATTCGTAAACTGCCAGGATTGGTAAAATAGGTAGACTGCCAGGATAGGTTAAATAGGTAAGCTACCAGGATAGGAAAGTGTCAGGATAGTTAGGTAGGGCAGGTCGCAGCAGTAGCACTTTGAAGAACTTTCTTTCGTGTATGAAATGGCTATTTGCAAAGATTGGGATCAGAATATATACAGGTAGTGACGAAAGCAGAATTGTAGGGAAAAGGGTGTTCGTTTTTGTGTTGGAAAATTTTGCATTTTTTTACGATTTTGTGTAGCTGTTAGGGCATAGAATTTTCAGGTGATAGGCACAGATGCATAGTGACGCAGAGCCGCAGTATGACGCAGCATCATATAAATTAGAATTACGAAATAACATTTTTCTCCCTATGCAAGCGCACAGGTAGAGATTGGAGACTGTATCAGAGCAGACAGAACATTAGCCGAGAAGTCACGACGTTGTTGTTGTTGTTGTTGTTGGTTCAACCAACTGGTAAGTGGTTGTACAGTTTTGTAGATAAGGTTGTGGTGTGTTGAAAGAATTTCCATGTTAACAAGAGCACAAACCAAAAGGTTACGTGAGAGACAGCAAGTAGACAAGATGGGGGAGAATCAACCAGATAGACAGCAAGTAAACGAGCTTATTGAGAATAGGACAGAAGGTGAACCTGAAAATAGGACAGACGGTGAATCAGAGAATAGAACAGTCGGGGAGCGGCAGAATCAGCAGGCTCAGTTAGACTGGGATAAAATTGAGACAGATCAGACAGATGGGAATCGAAGGGATGAGAACATCGAATTTCCAGAATATGAAGTTCCAGGTAGGGCACATTCTGAACCAGAAATAGACAGCCCACGTAGAAAATGGCAAAGATTAGAAGCGAAACGAGCACAGGAAACGCGTTTGTTTGCCGCATATTCAGGGACAGAATGCGCGTCAATACAGTCACTGAACCGGCGGTTAGCTAACGTTCAAGAAGATGTAGACAGTGAGGAAGAGGGGGAACATTTAGAATACGTCGACTCTATCGTACACATTCTAAATATGCCCCAAAAGCAGACACAGAATATTGCGGAGTTAAGAGCGCCACGAAAAGGTTCCGTAACAGACGCAACAGTACCTGCACCACGTTATGGTTCAATGACAAACGCAACTAGTCCTCAACACAGACAGCACAGTTTATTGCAGTTATCAAAGTTAGAAACGCCACAGCACAGCCCAGTACACGACGTAACTGACCGAGTAGAAAACAATAGATCGTGAATACATGGTTCAGCAGAAGGTAGTGTTACAGGACAGAACGTGATCATGGGGATGTTGTAAAAAATGAATGATAGTATAAAGAAACAGAATACACAGATGACGGATATTAATACACAGACAACGAAACAGAATACACAGATGACAAAACAGTATCAGGAATTGAAACAGGATAACAGGCTACTAAGACACAGATCCAACACTATAATCATAACTGGAGACAAGAGATTGAGACACAGATCCAACAGGTTAAAACCCAGATGGAAAAAGGGATCGCTAGAATTGATAGTCAGATCACACAAATAAACCATCACGTGAAAGAATCTAGAGAAAGAATTCAGGTACTAACACAAGGTCAGCAGCAATTACGCACTGACATAGACAAGGTCCAATTGGACATCGTAAACATTGACAAAAAGGTGGAACGTTTCACGAAAAAAGCCACTCGAACAGCAAGACAAATTTCCGAAGAACAAGCAATTCAAACCAAGGTCGCAAAGGTTGCACTGAAAAAGTATGATCAGCGGATTAATAAAATATAACTTAAAAACAAAGATCAGTTTGAAAAGCTTCGAACAGAGTTGATACAAACTATCGAAGAAAAGATTCAAATGATTCAAATGGCTCTGAGCACTATGGGACTTAACTTCTGAGGTCATCAGTCCCCTAGAACTTAGAACTACTTAAACCTAACTAACCTAAGGACATCACACACGTCCATGCCCGAGGCAGGATTCGAACCTGCGACCGTAGTGGTCTCGCGGTTCCAGACTGTAGCGCCTAGAACCGCTCAGCCACCATGGCCGGGGAAGAAAAGATCGAGACCGATTACACCTGTAGCGAAACAACTGACGCGTCAAGCATTAATTCAGTACACGAACACGCGCCGTCTAAGAAAGTTCAAGTAGAACCAAGGCTAGAAGTAACACTCGCGCAGAAATCGAAACAGAAAACCCCGATTAAAGTAATACATGACATGCCACATGACCAGGCACAGTACCTAAAAAAACGGAACTGATACAGTCAGCCGATACCAATCGAAAGACAGGCAACTGAACCAGTAAATCCAATGACACCAACATAATAGCAGCATATGTACTATACCACGAACGACGAGGGTAGAAACACACGAACAACACTTTTGTTCACCAATGATATGATATGACGCGGATATGAGTCAGGAAATTGAGAATAGGCAGACAGGCAGTAGATTACCAGAGAATAAACACGACGACACAAGCAGTGGCAGATTATTGGAGTCCATGAATCAGCCACAAACCGGATTTATGAGTAGATATGATACAGACCACTTCCTTACAGTTAGAAAATTTCAACATTTCAAGGAAGAAGGCGGTAGCTTGCATGCACGCAGATTCATCGACCAGTTTCAAGTAGGCTTACCAAACCACTGGAGCGTAGCTCACAAACTTGACTACATTTGTGCACACATGTCAGGGACAGTAGCAGAGGTGATGCAAAAGATGGCGGCTACCTGTAAGTCTTACCTACAGTTCATAATAGCATTTCTCAAAAGATATTGGTCCAAGGAGGCGCAGAACAAAATTAAATACGAGTTACTTCAGATGACACCATACGAAAACTCAGGAGAGAAAAGCGTGGTAAAATTCTTTGATACAATGGACAAAAAGAATCAATGCCTAGACAAACCATATAGTAACGGAGAGCCGATACGTCTGTGTAGAATGAAATTACGTGTAAAGTATCAACAGGCGACAGCAGGAAAAAATGAAAATACCGAAGAATTCAAAGAGGTTTTAAGGGAACTTGAATTTATGTTTAAAGAAGACGAAGTGAAAGAAAAATGAAAGGAAAGAGAACAGCAAAAGGAGAGGACTAGGAATGAATATTCCAATAATAATAATAATAATAATAATCCTAACACCAATAATTTCAGGCAATTTAACAGACAAGGACAGTGGCACAATGGAAATTTGGCACAGACACGATAACCAGAATAATTGGTACCGAAATAGGAACGGTAATGGACACTCACACAGTGGTGGATATGGATTCAGGAATCAAAATGCCAACGGTCAAGGGTATTTTGAAAGAGGTCACGATGTTAGAAACAGCAACTGGCGAGACCAGGGCACGAATAATTACCGAGGAAATTATGGTCCACAGAGACAAGAGCAACACAGAAAAGAGAAACCAGATGTAGAAGTTAGGCCCCAGAACACTGCAAAACGTAAAGATTGAATTTAAAAAATGCGGAATTCTAAACACTAAATAAAAGTTAAATTAATGAATCAACAAAATAACACATTAATTCAAAGAAAAAGAGACACAATACACACTAACAATATCTTGTAGTATCAAGCACACTATAACATGCACACAAACAATAACTAGTATACAACAATTAAAAGAATGAAGAAGTGGTAGGACATAATTAGAATAAAGAAATGTATCTATCTAATAATTTTTGCCACTATCAGAAAATTTTTGCATTATATAAAATCAGAGTTTTTCTTTAAATAACAAATATATGTAAAACATCAATTATAAATATTTTCGTGGAGGTATGTGCCGTCTATGCAACTAAATGAAGGCAGTTCGTTTGTTGCCATACGCGTTTCGCTTCATTTATTTGGGAAGCATCGTCAGTGGCCTGAAATACATGTTTCTTTTTATATATACAATAAGCGTATTATCTACCAGATATAAAAAATGGAACTTGTGCTACAAAAGTTGCTTCTAACCAAAAAAACCGACAAAATGTAATATATCAACAGATTATATCTAGTAGATAATACGCTTATTGTATATATAAAAAGAAACATGTATTTCAGGCCACTGATGATGCTTCCCAAATAAATGAAGCGAAACGCGTATGGCAACAACAAACTGCCTTCATTTAGTTGCATAGACGGCACATACCTCCACGAATTTAAGGCAACTAAGGATAAGACGGAAAACAGTTAAAAATGACGATATAAATATTTCTACGCATCAGAGGGACATCGCCACCAACACCAATCACCAGCTCCCTTAACACCAGATGCTTCGAGATAGCGACGGAGAGGGTACAGACATGTTGAGAAAGCACTTTTGGCGATAACAACAACATGAAGGCCAACGCCACACTGGAAATGCAGGTTGCAACCAGGTTGGACTTCGGGAGGACAACGCGCAGCACTGACATTTCATATGTCACCACACCGCCACACAACGGAAGAGCGTAGGGAGAATCATAATACGACGAGACGACAATGTAGATACAAAAAATTACTAAGATCTACAAACTCGTCAAGTAACAGTTAGAAAGGTAGTCAGATCCTGCAAATCCTATATCACTCCTACACTAAAATTCACATATTCCTGGCCCAAGAAGAACAGAAGAATGCAAGAAAGAAGAGAAGAACCGAAGATGCAAGATGAAGAAGGGCAGAAGACAGCAAGATACCTTTCTCTCCTATCCTACAAAGCAAATTGCTAAAAACGTCTTTCCATGAACTTTGAGACATGGCAACTACTACAACCAACTCGCCAAAAATAAACCTTGAATCGTCAAACAAATACATGCGAACGGCTCTGCATCGCGGTGTATCAATCGAGAGACGTCTACAGACGTTAAAGTAACTTCTGGCGTGCCACAGGGCAGTGTTATGGGACCATTGCTTTTCACAATATACACTCCTGGAAATTGAAATAAGAACACCGTGAATTCATTGTCCCAGGAAGGGGAAAGTTTATTGACACATTCCTGGGGTCAGTAACATCACATGATCACGCTGACAGAACCACTGGCACACACACACACACACAGGCAACAGAGCATGCACAATGTCGGCACTAGTACAGTGTATATCCACCTTTCGCAGCAATGCTGGCTGCTATTCTCCCATGGAGACGATCGTAGAGATGCTGGATGTAGTCCTGTGGAACGGCTTGCCATGCCATTTCCACCTGGCGCCTCAGATGGACCAGCGTTCGTGCTGGACGTGCAGACCACGTGAGACGACGCTTCATCCAGTCCCAAACATGCTCAATGGGGGACAGATCCGGAGATCTTGCTGGCCAGGGTAGTTGACTTACACCTTCTAGAGCACGTTGGGTGGCACGGGATACATGCGGACGTGCATTGTCCTGTTGGAACAGCAAGTTCCCTTGCCGGTCTAGGAATGGTAGAACGAAGGGTTCGATGACGGTTTGGATGTACCGTGCACTATTCAGTGTCACCTCGACGATCACCAGAGGTGTACGGCCAGTGTAGGAGATCGCTCCCCACGCCATGATGCCGGGTGTTGGCCCTGTGTGCCTCGGTCGTATGCAGTCCTGATCTTGGCGTGCATCCGTGCGTCGCTGCCGTCCGGTCCCAGGTCGAAGGGCACGTGCACCTTCCGCCGACCACTGGCGTCAACATCGATGTACTGTGGAGACCTCACGCCCCACGTGTTGAGCAATTCGGCGGTACGTCCACCCGGCCTCCCGCATGCCCACTATACGCCCTCGCTCAAAGTCCGCCAACTGCACATACGGTTCACGTCCACGCTGTCGCGGCATGCTGCCAGTGTTAAAGACTGCGATGGAGCTCCGTATGCCACGGCAAACTGGCTGACACTGACGGCGGCGGTGCACAAATGCTGCGCAGCTAGCGCCATTCGACGGCCAACACCGCGGTTCCTGGTGTGTCCGCTGTGCCGTGCGTGTGATCATTGCTTATACAGCCCTCTCGCAGTGTCCGGAGCAAGTATGGTGGGTCTGACACACCGGTGTCAATGTGTTCTTTTTTCCATTTCCAGGAGTGTATATAAATGACCTAGTAGATAGTGTAGGAAGTTACATGCGGCTCTTCGCGGATGATGCTGTAGTATACAGACAAGTTGCAGCATTTGAAAATTGTAGCGAAATGCAGGAAGATCTGCAGCGGATAGGCACTTGGTGTAGGGAGTGGCAACTGACCCTTAACATAGACAAATGTAATGTATTGCGAATACATAGAAAGAAGGATCCTTTATTGTATGATTATATGATAGCGGAACAAACACAGGTAGCAGTTATTTCTGTTAAGTATCTGGGAGTATGCTCGCGGAACGATTTGAAATGGAATGACCATATAAAATAAATTGTTGGTAAGGCGGGTACCAGGTTGAGGTTCATTGGGAGAGTCCTTAGAAAATGTAGTCCATCAACAAAGGAGGTGACTTACAAAGCGCTCGTTCGACCTATACTTGAATATTGCTCATCAGTGTGGGATCCGTACCAGATCGGGTTGACGAAGAAGATAGAGAAGATCCAAAGAAGAGCGGCGCGTTCGTCACAGGGTTATCTGGTAACCGTGATAGTGTTACGGAGATGTTTAGCAAACTCAAGTGGCAGACTCTGCAAGAGAGGTGCTCTCCATCGCGGTGTTACTTGCTCGCCAGGTTTCGAGAGGGTACGTTTCTGGATGAGGTATCGAATATACTGCTTCCGTCTACTTGTACCTCACATGGAGATCACGAATGTGAAATTAGAGAGATTCGAGCGCGCACGGAGGCTTTCAGACAGTCGTTCTTCCCGCGAACCATACGTGACTGGAACAGAAAAGGGAAGTAATGACAGAGGCACGTAAAGTGCCCACCGCCATACACCGTTGGGTGGCTTGCGGAGTATGGATGTAGATGTAGATATTAAGGAGTACCAACCAACATTATCTGCCGGCACGGTAGCTCAGCGTGTTCGGTCAGAGGCTTAGCTGCCCTCTGTAATAAAAAAACTGAGTTAATAGATCAACGACGAAATTAAAAGGGTGTCTTACGACGTCCGCCCCGATCAGATTCAACGCAAAAAAAGGGGTAGCGTCTTTGATTCATAATCAAAACGTCTTGGGTCCCGCGTTCGATCCCCGCCACTGCCTAAATTTTGATTAATAATCAGCATTGGCGGCCGAAGACTTCCGGCATAAGAAGTCAGCCTCATTCTGCCAACGGCCTTGTCAAAGAGGCGGAGCACCGGATAGAGGTTCAGGGCACTCTCTTGTCCTAGGGGTGGGAACTTGCCCCTAAAGGCGGAAGAATCAGCAATGATCAACGACATGGGGATGCAGGAGGCAATGGAAACCACTGCATTAAAGACACGTAACGTGTATCCACAGGGCATGTGGCCTGTAGTTGAAGAAGTGTCATGATGATCTCTCCATTGGCAAAAGATTCCGGAATAGTCCCCTATTCGGATATCCGGGATGGGACTGCCAAGGGGGAGGTTACCATGAGAAAAAGATTGAATAATCAACGAAAGGATAATGTTCTACGAGTCGGGGCGTGGAATGTCAGAAGCTTGAATGTGGTAGGGAAACTAGAAAATCTGAAAAGGGAAATGCAAAGGCTCAATCTAGATATAGTAGGGGCCAGTGAAGTGAAGTGGAAGGAAGACAAGGATTTCTGGTCAGATGAGTATCGGGTAATATCAACAGCAGCAGAAAATGGTATAACAGGTGTAGGATTCGTTATGAATAGGAAGATAGGGCAGAGGGTGTGTTACTGTGAACAGTTCAGTGACCGGGTTGTTCTAATCAGAATCGACAGCAGACCAACATCGACAACAACAGGTATACATGCCGAAGTCGCAAGCTGAAGATGAACAGATAGAGAAAGTGTATGAGGATATTGAAAGGGTAATGCAGTATGTAAAGGGGGACGAAAATCTAATAGTCATGGGCGAATGGGATGCAGTTGTAGGGGAAGGAGTAGAAGAAAAGGTTACAGGAGAATATGGGCTTGGGACAAGGAATGAAAGAGGAGACAGACTAATTGAGTTCTGTATCCAGTTTCTGCTAGTAATAGCGAATACTCTGTTCAAGAATCACAAGAGGAGGAGGTATACTTGGAAAAGGCCGGGAGATACGGGAAGATTTTAATTAGATTACATCATGGTCAGACAGAGATTCCGAAATCAGATACTGGATTGTAAGGCGTACCCAGGAGCAGATATAGACTCAGATCACAATGTAGTAGTGATGAAGAGTAGGTTGAAGTTCAAGACATTAGTCAGGAAGAATCAATACGCTAAGAAGTGGGATACGGAAGTGCTAAGGATGACGAGATACGTTTGAAGTTCTCTAACGCTATAGATACAGCAATAAGGAATAGCGCAGTAGGCGACACAGTTGAAGAGGAATGGACGTCTCTAAAAAGGGCCATCACTGAAGTTGGGAAGGAAAACATAGGTACAAAGAAGGTAGCTGCGAAGAAACCATGGGTAACAGAAGAAATACTTCAGTTGATTGATGAAAGGAGGAAGTACAAACATGTTCCGGGAAAATCAGGAATACAGAAATACAAGTCGCTGAGGAATGAAATAAATAGGAAGTGCAGGGAAGCTAAGACGAAATGGCTGCAGGAAAAATGTGAAGACATCGCAAAAGATATTATTGTTGGAAGGACAGACTCAGAATACAGGAAAGTCAAAACAACCTTTGGTGACATTAAAAGCAACGGTGGTAACATTAAGAGTGCAACGGGAATTCCACTGTTAAATGCAGAGGAGAGAGCAGATAGGTGGAAAGAATACATTGAAAGCCTCTATGAGGGTGAAGATTTGTCTGATGTGATAGAAGAAGCAACAGGAGTCGATTTAGAAGAGATAGGGGATCCAGTATTAGAATCGGAATTTAAAAGAGCTTTGGAGGACTTACTGTCAAATAAGGCAGAAGGGATAGATAACATTCCATCAGAATTTCTAAAATCATTAGGGGAAGTAGCAACAAAACGACTATTCACGTTGGTGTGTAGAATATATGAGTCTGGCGACATACCATCTGACTTTCGGAAAAGCATCATCCACACAATTCCGAAGACGGCAAGAGCTGACAAGTGTTAGAATTATCGCACAGTCAGCTTAACAGCTCATGCATTGAAGCTGCTTACAAGAATAATATACAGCAGAATGGAAAAGAAAATTGTGAATGCGCTAGGTGGCGATCAGTTTGGCTTTAGGAAAAGTAAAGGCACGAGAGAGGCAATTCTGACGTTACGGCTAATAATGGAAGCAGGGCTAAAGAAAAATCAAGACACGTTCATAGGATTTGTCGACCTGGAAAAAGCGTTCGACAATATAAAATGGTGCAAGCTCTTCAACATTCTGAAAAAAGTAGGGGTAAGCTATAGGGAGAGACGGGTCATTTAGAATATGTACAACAACCAAGAGGGAATAATAAGAGTGGACGATCAAGAACGAAGTGGTCGTATTAAGAACGGTGTAAGAGAAGGCTGTAGCCTTTCGCCCCTACTTTTCAATCTGTACATCGAGGAAGCAATGACGGAAATAAAAGAAAGGTTCAGGAGTGGAATTAAAATACAAGGTGAAAGGATATCAATGATACGATTCGCTGATGACATTGCTATCCTGAGTGAAAGAGAAGAAGAATTAAATGATCTGCTGAACGGAATGAACAGTCTAATGAGTACACAGTATGCTTTGAGAGTAAATCGGAGAAAGACGAAGGTAATGAGAAGTAGTAGAAATGAGAACAGCGAGAAACTTAACATCAGGATTGATGGTCACGAAGTCAATGAAGTTAAGGAATTTTGCTACCTAGGCAGTAAAATAACCAATGACGGATGGAGCAAGGAGGACATCAAAAGCAGACTCGCTATGGCAAAAAAGGCATTTCTGGGCAAGAGAAGTCTACTAATATCAAATACCGGTCTCAATTTGAGGAAGAAATTTCTGAGGATGTACGTCTGGAGTACAGCATTGTCTGGTAGTGAAACATGGACTGTGGGAATACCGGAACAGAAGAGAATCGAAGCATTTGAGATGTGGTGCTATAGACGAATGTTGAAAATTAGATGGACTGATAAGGTAAGGAATGAGGAGGTTCTTCGCAGAATCGGAGAGGAAAGGAATATGTGGAAAACACTGATAAGGAGAAGGGACAGGATGATAGAACATCTGCTAAGACATGAGGGAATGAGCTCCATGGTACTAGAGGGAGCTGTAGAGGGCAAAAACTGTAGAGGAAGACAGAGATTGGAGTACGTCAAGCAAATAATTAAGGACGTAGATTGCAAGTGCTACTCTGAGATGAAGAGGTTAGCACAGGAAAGGAATTCGTGGCGGGCCGCATCAAACCAGTCAGTAGATTGATGACAATAAAAAAAAAGATTCAGCAAAATGAACAGTATTCTCCCTACCACATCATCAAATCGCCATACCGAACCAGGTGTGAAGTACCAAGACGTCACAGCACAATACTGGGTGACGATCGTCCGTAGTCAGCTACAATCATCGAACTGCCATACCGTCCCAGGTGTGACAGCAAAGGAGTACCACGACATCACTGTTTATGCAGTAAACCACAGTCATAATCATCGGTTAAAAGTACCACTCCATGATGACAATGTCAACCAATAAGACCCTGCATCGCATGCTAGAGTGCTTCTCTCATGATTTGTGACACCCATACAAATTAGTCGACGCCTTCCAGTATTCTAGTGGGGATCGTCGAGCACAGAAACTGACGCAGCACAAAACGAAACAAAAAATTGATAAATTACGAATGTAGAGATAAGAAAATGATATTTTTGTAAAAATATTTTCTTTTTCCTTTTTTGTAAAAGTAATTATTTGTCTTATGTATGCAAAGTGCACAATTTATAGATACCTTTAACCTTTTGTAAAGAAACTCAGTTAGTATTGTTATATAATCTCATAAACTCATGAAAGTCTTTTATTTCTTTTATATGTAAAATTAGAAAAGGATTTGTGCAGGATTTTTCTTCTTTAAGTAACATTCAAAAACACCTTTTTGGGGTAATAATATTAATACCGAGGATAGAATTAAGAGGAAACGCTTCTTCATTCATACAAAAAAAACACATAAAGAAAAAGATAATGCCTAAATAAATAAAACAAAGTAACATAACGAGCTTTTACGAACATTTACGCAAGCTTAACTAAAGAAAAGATATAACCACACTAAAACATGATACACTGTACACTTACGAACTTAGAAAAATTAATATTTTTTAAAAAAATTTTTGGAAATGAAAAAGAAAAACAGAGACATGTACTGGCAACGACAAAGAATAACAACCTTTGTAAAGCCTGTATTTGCCTAACAACAAAACATAAATTGTAAAATTAAAAAATAGAAACAATAGCTACAAAGAAATCATTAGAAAAAATTGTTAAGAATGGCTGAGAAAAGTTTATTGGAAAATCTAAAAGAACAATGTTAGCTGACTTTGTCAATGTTTTCCTCGGCATTGACAAACACCAGAGAAAAGTTTTGTCAGAAGGAGTAAGGTATGTAAGACGTCGTGGTCTCCTGACATTCAGTGCTTGCATATTCCGCCCTCACAATCATGTTCCGCACATTAAGACGCTTCATTCGAACCCAAACTCGATAAGATAAAGTCAGTGTTGTATGAATTCATGTAAACGATATGCAATTGACAAATGAGCGCACTGTGGTTGAAATACTCCAGGCTGGCGTGCACACATACATTGCAGACACGACGGTCACAGAGGCTTTTATTTCGGGAGAGAGGCCGCACAGCAGGACGCTAGGCCCTTCAGAGGACGACCCAGCCTATGTCGGCCGGTGACCACCCGTAGCGGAGACCGTGGGCCCAAGTGAAAAGGGGGAACCACACAGTGTTCGGCTTAAAAGCAAATTCCGCTACACTGTATGGGAGCGGCCAGCCTACGCATTCTTTAAACATAGCTACAGAGAGAGACAGCAAACACCAAACGCCAAAGCTACAAGCTTCCAGATTGGTTGCCTTAAACGAAACGTCATTCTCCCGTTTTAGAAGAGCAATGCTGATTGGCAGACGATATTTCTGACGGCTTGGGCTAAATGAATAATGGAAGAGACCGAAAGATACACCTCTTCATGTCAGACATGGAGAGGGGCTGTTCCGTTGTCGCTCTTGGAGCGAGAACACGTAATGAGAGCGTGTCCGCTCGTACGTGTACTCGAAAGAGCGAGGAACAAGTCTCTCCTCAGTATTTCACTGGGAGAGCACCTCTGTCGAGAGCGAATCGAAGGGCGACTCTGTATTGAGTCCTTGTGATTAAGTGTTGTTCACTGTGTTAGCCGACACACTTATTGTGCGGTGTGAACGGACAGAGTTATAGTTAAACGCCTGCGAGCGAATTTTGAGTGGCATCGTGGTGGACTGGTTATCAGATCGGTGTACCACGCCAATAGTTAGACTAGTGGCGAATAGGAATCCTTCACTTCATCAAGGCATAGGGAGAGTTTCATGGCGAAGGTCAATCAAGATAGAACGAGAGTTAACTTATTAGTCAGCAGCACGCAGCGCAGACAACAGTCATAGCAGCTTACGGTATTGTGCACTACAGCTATTGCGAGCCCCATATCTCCTCCACAACAGTACACTTCACTGCATTTCACACGACAGCCTCGACCGAACCTAACAACATTCTAAAGGATAATTATTCAAGTTGAGTAGGCACGCCTCTCAGCCATTCTGCCAAGGCAACCAGCATCTTAAACTTTGTATAGAAATTTCATTAGCGAATCCTATCCTTGAGAGGTAACTTCACATTCCGAAAAGAACCAGGGTATAACTTGTTCAATTCATAACTAAAAGTGCCTTTGTGATTTCCCAGAATTTTGCAGAAATAAATAATAACTTTCGTTAGTTTCATGTTTTTCTTACACTAACTAGCACTACTCCAGTACCCAAGTATCCCACTAGTTATGTAAGAAATTTTGTGAATTTTGGTGTCATTTCCTTCCAGCGGACGACTCCAGAAGATATTTATTGCTGAAAGTTTTTCAGGAATTTCTCTTTAGAACGTTAGGAGCGTCCGTCTGACTTCTGTAGTAGTGTGGGGGTGGAAATTGCATCTTGCAGGAGCCACAGGGTAAAGGGTACATCTCAGATTAATGTGTTGCGCAGAATAACAGAATAACAGAGCAACCCCACCAGCTCAGACACCTTGGAGCTTCAACTTTGTGCTGCTTACTGAAATTCTTATGAATTGATGAGAAATATTTTTCACATTTACACACCTGATTATGGCAACTGTGTCTTTTCGAAAGTTGAGAGGATTTCTACTGACTTATAAAATGCCATATAGCTATGGAATGATGATTCTGTGTTTTGCTTTGTACATATTTACTTATTTTATTTGATATCTGGTTTCTAATTGCGCTGCAGCATTGGTTTCATAAAATAAAATTCAGTTCATATGCTTAGAAAGCAAACAACAATAAGAAGAAGGGACTAGTAACAGGAACTGCATAGATAATTTTCTTTTCAAGAACTTGGTAATTGTTTTTGTAGAATAAATTTTTGTGGTGCATTGCTTTAGTGTTAAGATGTGACATAGCATCACTGCATTTTACATGGGAGATAGTATGGATCTTGTTCCTTATGCTGGCATGTTCCATAGTTTTTATGATCATAGATGCACACATGCTATTGTAACCTTACACATATATTTCCCTTATCTGCATTGCTGTCTTTACTGTAATATTTTTTCTGCTTGTGCTTTGTCATGTTTAGGTATAAGTTATTGCATTTGTTGCTGCTATTTGTCAAGCAATATCCTACTGAATTTTTCTTTGTATTACCATGCCAGTTTTACCACTGATTTATTTTTCTTGTTCGCTGCATATTTTTTACTTCTAATACTAGTCTGCATTCACTGTGATGAGGAATACTGTTTTCCTCAAACCTATTCTCTGTTTTTGTACCATGTTCTTTGCTTTAGAAAGATTTTCAGACATTACTTAATCTGTTATGCTTCTACTGGTATTCTCATTTTTCATTTATTTACTGAAATCGATATTCCTGTAATACTCGTATGTATGCTTATTTCTATCCTTTTGTAAAACCTGTATTACTACAAATGTTATTTGTATTGTCATGTTTTTTATTATAACAACGTTCATTTTACATTCGTAAGTGTATTCTTATGCTGTAAAACTGAAATTGTAGAGACACCAGTTCTTTAAGTTAGGTAAACAGTAGGGATTCTTTTACTGCACACATTTGTCTGTTGGTCGTACTGTATGTATCAAATCTCAGAGATTATATGACTGTGTTAGTGCTTGCATGTGTGCTGATAATTCAGAAAGGGACTGGTTAAAAACACTGCTGGTTGGTAGGATATTACAAAAAAATTACTATTGATGCACGAGTGGTGGCTCAGGAACTTGTGATATGCATTAATACTGAATAAACAATGGTGGTTTGTGGACTTCCTACATTACCCTCAAGACTCTTCAATTGTGAATGTGCACCCACACAGTGCTGTCTTTCTCTCCAAGGACTACAGTGGGTCTGCTCTGTGGTGACCCTCCAGTTCTACCAATATACTTCAAGACTTCGACTGATAGTGCTGTCGATCTGCTCCTTTGTGGCCAATTACCAATCTTACGATACCAACTGAAATCTTCATGTCAAGAGTCAGCACTGTGTTTCTGTGGGGAGAACAAGAAAACATCTTCAATACTGTGTGGTTGTCCACTACTTACTTGTGCATTTTCCAACACTGTTCAGCTTTTGTGTGTAAAAGTGGCCTACACTTCTCTTCTGATGAATTATTAGGACTGTATAAGGGACTGCGAGGAGAATTTCTACTTTATTGACCAACAGCATACTAACCAACAGCATACTACTTAAGCTTTGTGTGCATCTGCTCTATTTAATATTGCCAATATAAAAATTTTCACAACTTAGTCTTGGGCACTGCGCAAAACACTTTGTAACGTTTTTTGAGGGCGGCAGGGTGGATGGTGGGGGGGGGGGGGCTATGTAAGTAGCCTGTTTGTATGTTGGCAGCGCTATAGACTGTGATAATATCGATAACAGCGCTCTCTGCCCTCAGCAAGAGATTCTGTGGTTGGACAGGACTAGTAGTTAGCTAGTGGATAGAGAAGCGTATGGACATGTTTTCCTTGGTGGAGACTCTGTGTTGGTAGACATGCATTGTAAAGTGAGACATAAGGAAATGTAGGATGATGGATGTTGTTGATAGTATTTGGGCAGTGGTACTATTGACAACTATATATTTTTTGGAACTGGTTGTAATAAGAATAAGGTAACATTTTCTAGATACATTGCTTACTCTTCAACAAAATCTTTTTCTTTCTAACCACATGCCACCTGGTAGTTAGAGTCTATAGTAGTTAGAATCTTTTTATTTAGCTGGCTGCAGTTGTTGCTTGCTGTAATTGCTGTAGTTCGTGTTACGAAGATTTTCTATTAGGTAAGTGACATAAAAAGATGGGGTTGGTGATTGAAATGAGTTTAGGCAATTAACAGAGTTGGAGGTAGTTTCATATTTCTTTAACTTCATATTTTTTGAATTTGTATTATTGTTAAGAATTCTTGCAATTCAGGGCCATTCTTTTGAGTTAAATATTGGAAGTCATGTTGTCACTGTATAGCAGTCAGATTGCGTTGGGCTTGTACATTGTGGGTAATAAATGATTAGGTTAAGCCTGCTTTGTCTTAGTCAGGGAAACTCAGTAGGTCAGTGTTTAAATGATAAAAATAAGTAAGGACATAGTTTCAAGTCCAGTGTAGGTGCTTTTACGGAGCAGACCTGAATTTTGTGGACTGTGTTGCAAATGTCTTGAAGGTGAGTGATAAACGAATAAACACGTACCATGGACGGAGCAAGCATTTTTTGGTTCACTCCAGTAAAGCGGCTTGCATACCAGGCCATCTGGCGAGTGAACCGTACTGTTTTTATTCTTGTGATCTTCAGTCCATGCATTTCTCCACTTTAGTCTATCCTGTGTATGCCTCTTCATCTCTGCACAAAACACATAATTACCAAACTGATGGTTCTTTCATGCCCCAGGATCCCTTCTTTCACTCAAGTTATCCGATTTACCGATAGTAACATTTCTGGCTTTACAGCCATCACGCAGTATACAGCTACAAGAAGCTCTTCTTAGAGCAGTTGAGAAGGCAGCAGGGGAGAGATGACGTAACGTGGTCTGAGGTGCCTGTGACAGATGGTTTATTCGGCACGTGTATCGTGAGAAAGGCCGCCTAAATTGTGGTCCTTGCCCGCGACTGACTGCTGCGTGCGGTAGTACAGCGCCGAAAGGACAAACTTGTGCTATTAATATTAGAAAAACAGTGAATTTACTTGCCTTTCGTATAAAAGGATCGCTCAATAGCAGGTTATCAAACCATTATTTTAAAAGCGTTAGTCACCAGCAGAATAATAAACAGTTGCTAAACGAAAAGGCAGATGAAGCACCTCGGTGATCTTTGGATCGCGCCTGTCTTGGACTGCGGGTGAAGTGGTTCGGCTGTAAGACCAGAGTTGGTTCAGCAGTCTGAGAGGACAGGCATGTTGTCTGCCGTCGTCGGTATCAGTTAAGAATTTAATTAGCCCTCTCTGATAAGTTGGACACGCAATTGGGGACAGTTTGGTAGTAATTACACTAATACGCAGTTCACCAATTTGTTTATGTTCTATGAAAGTGTGGAGATGGAATTAATTTGTGAGTCATAAAGTGGAATATAACTGCTCAGTTTCTCGTCTTCTGCTAACAAAAAGCGAGTGGCATCCCGTATAAACAAAGGTATTGAAAATTTAATTATTTATACAATTCCACTTTCTTGCTAAGAGTTTATTGCCGCCTTAAAACAACGAATTCACGACCTACGTGACGTTTTGCTACAAGGGGCAACAATCATAAAAGTTTCAAGTTGGTGAGCGTTATCCAGAACATATGCATTCCACTCGGGGCAGAGGAAGCAATTAGGCAACTAGCGTGTACTGCAGTCTAAGTACAAATGAGATCAGTGACGCGTCATCTGAGGTAAAACAGAGGAGGGATGAAGGAGGAAAATTTTCGAGGGAAGGGAGTTATCATACACACATAAGTCCTTCTCACTAAAGATCTATGATTCTCTCTCTCTCTCTCTCTCTCTCTCTCTCTCTCTCTCTCTCTCTCTCTCTCTCTGTCTCTCTCTGTCTTCCACTTTCCGTACATGGCATCCCTTGCGGTATATCTTTGAAGTCGAAGTGCTTTGGAACTACGTGGCGAGATTTTACTAGGGTGAATTGTGAACTGTAACCGACCAGCGAACTGTGTGAGGACTGTCATTCGTGTGAACTGTAAATGACCAGATAAATGCATGAGAACTGTGACAAGTAGGCTTTGAACTACGTTTAACTGTTTTGAACTTCTCTTGAACTATAATAAATGGTCCCGCAAGATAAAATGTTTTGTTGCCATGAAAGTATCATCCGTGTACCACAGGAATAGGAATTGCTGAAGTGCTACGAGAATAAAAGCTAACATTGTTTTGTGGTCCATGGGATTACGTTATAAATCATCACTACAGTATTCTTCATGTTAGGACATGGCGCAGCGTGCAGATCAGGGTTAGGCAGCCACTGGCAACAGCTGCGGCGGCCGCAACAGCGGCCAGCATAGTTAGCAGTTCAGAGAGCATTTGGTCGGCTTCAGCACATCACAACAGCCGACTTGCAGCCAGAGGTGCTTCCCACAGCTGCCGAAAATCAGTGGCAGTGTGTCGAAGAGGAAAAATAGCGTAAGCGTGGCGCTTTCATATAGCAGTCTAAGATTTGTAACTGGAACATTAGTATTAGTAAAATGTCTGGGGAAAAGGAAGTGAGATACGCTGTCAGTCTCACAGTAGTAGTAGCGGCAGTCCGGTGGGTCATATACAAATAAATGGTAGTGAAGTCAGATATGAGTTTAATGACATGTCAAATTTAGTCACAAATAACCCAAGTGTAAATGTAGATTCAAACTTTGATGATGAACCCGAAATGGTAAATTCACTGAGAATTCTGAAGCAGCCATGAATGATTTCACTGGGAATGTAGCGTTAACTAATAATGGTTTAGGTACATTAAGTCATGCTACAGCATCAGTTAACACTTTGGCAAGTCATGATGATGATCAGGATATAAAGTCCAACCTAAAATTAATTTTGCAGGAACAAAAAATGGCAAGAAAAGAGAAAAGGATGAATTAAGACAGCTAAAAAGAATGTAAGGAGGGATTAAGAAATGCAAGAAAAGAAAATAAGGAAAAATTAAGAAAAGAACAAAAAGAAACTAAGAAGGGGTTAAAAGATGTTAAAGTATTGAAGCTTAAACTGAGGCATGTTGCAAACAAAACAAATTACGAAACAAAAGAATGAGTAAAAAAATTAGGAAGTTTGTGAGAAATCAATCAAAAGACTGAACAAGAAATGAGGAAGTTAAATAAGAATAAGGATAATACAAACAAAAATAAGGACATAACCTATGTAAGGAAATAACAAAGCAAAGCTATCAAAGTATGTAATGATAACTGTAAGGTACAGTGAAGTAATAACCATGAAATACTTAGTCATAATATTTAAAATATATGATCCTTTTGTAAAGGCAACGCAAGTGCAATCCAGGGTAAACTGAGAGAAATAGAGCAAACAGTACTTCATGAAAATGCAAGACAGAATAGAAAATGAAGTACAACGAAAAATTACAAATTTGGTGTGAACAAGAAAGAAAGAATATTGCTTATGTAAGTGACGTAGCAAATTACGCTGTATGTGTAAATTCCACCATTTCTAGTAAGGGAACTATACACCCAATATCCTTCATTAGACAGTCTGATGGCATCATTCCTAAAAACATAACAGAACAACAAAAAATCAAATTTGTGGTTAGTAGGTTAGAAGGAGAAGCAATATCATGGGGAACAAGGATCAGTAACACATGTAAAACATATAAAGAATTTATTCAAGTATTTTTGAATCAATATTGGCCTTGCAGCACTCAAAACAGAGCTAGAGTTGAAGTAGTTGTGAACATAAGGTTAAACGATGAAAGAGTCGTTATACTACAAATGAATAGGAGTAAAGTACTAGAAGGTCCCGTACTGAAGTTCAATAACGTCAAGATATCAATAAACATACACTTGACAACTGGCTTCTGTCAGGGACGCTAGCAAAAAACGGTGAAATGTATACTGCGTTCGTCCCTGGGAAACAAAGCTACCAGTTCAGTTCTAAGTAGCATCTTGTTGACGTAGATTACGTGGCTAATTTGTGAATGATGTGCCTCATTCTACCACGGAAATACCGCCTCAACGATTATTGGATAAAATGTTGATCAACGAAATCTAAAAAATATTAAGACTACTAAACCTCAGGAGACAGTAACGTGATTTGTACTACTAGGTAACTGGCGATTACCGGGTGCCGGAGTTAACTGACAGCATACTCCATTTTCTTTTCCTGTTGTTAGTTCTTCCCGTTCTTTCATTCAGAACTATATCTGTCTTCTTTAACGTTCTTCACAATCAGGATTAAAATGAGAGCGTGTCCTTACACTAAATGCTGCAACAAAGACACAAGCTGTGACAAAGACAAAGTAACGCAGCAGAATAAACTACTGCAAAGCATGGGTGAAATTTATGTGGACACACCAGAATAGAAGAAGTATAGGATTACAGATACCCAGCAAAAGAACGCACAATAGAACAAGATACCAGTAACAAATTAGGGAACATAACATAAACAAAATATTTAATGGAAGGATTTTTAAATATTTTTGACAGTGTTAAGGAAACCTCCGTGTTTAGAAATATTTTTAGAACAGGAATCAAGACGACGTCTGTTACGTATATCACAGATGAACTAGCGCATAGAAATAAGCTGAAGGCTGCAAAAGAAGAGGGCGATGCTAAACCAGGCAAGTGAATATGACAATATACAACAAAAGAAATCATAATGGTAAACATAATGGAAATAACTAAATGATGTACAGATTGTGTCAAAATGTAACAGATCTACTAAGGAGTCTGCTTACACTATGCTTTTCCGTCCTCTTTTAGAATACTGCTGCATGGTGTGGGATCCTTACCAGATAGGACTGACGGAGTGCATCGAAAAAGTTCAAAGAAAGGCAGCAGGTTCTGTATTATCGCGAAATATGGGAGAGCGTGTCACTGAAATGATACAGGATTTGGGCTGGACATCATTAAAAGAAAGCAGTGTTTCGTTGCGACGGAATCACCTCACAAATTTCAAATCACAAACTTTCTCCTCCGAATGCGAAAATATTTTGTTGTCACCGACCTACATAGGGAGGAAGGATCACCACGATAAAATAAGAAAAATCAGAGCTCGGATGGAAAGATATAGGAGTTCATTCTTTCCGCGCGCTATACGAGATTAGAATAATAGACAATTGTGATGGTGGTTCGATGAACCCTCTGCCAGGCACTTAAATGTGATTTGCAGAGTATCCATGTAGATGTAGATGTACACATATTGTACTCCTTTGTACTTGCTGAAAAGGGAAAGCGGTTTCCGCAGTAATGAATAATGATACACTGATGGACTAGGAATAGTCCTGCCAAAGAGGTTTATCACGAATGGAAAGTTATGGTTCTAAGGCGACAGAAACGTCACCCAATTACTTACGTAGAGAGAAAAAGGAGAAGTATAGTTACAAGGCGACTGGATCATTTATGAAGAGTGAGGGAAGAAAGGCAATTAGATAGTACACTCCTGGAAATTGAAATAAGAACACCATGAATTCATTGTCCCAGGAAGGGGAAACTTTATTGACACATTCCTGGGGTCAGATACATCACATGATCACACTGACAGAACCACAGGCACATAGACACAGGCAACAGAGCACGCACAATGTCGGCACTAGTACAGTGTATATCCACCTTTCGCAGCAATGCAGGCTGCTATTCTCCCATGGAGACGATCGTAGAGATGCTGGATGTAGTCCTATGGAACGGCTTGCCATGTCATTTCCACCTGGCGCCTCAGTTGGACCAGCGTTAGTGCTGGACGTGCAGACCGCGTGAGACGACGCTTCATCCAGTCCCAAACATTCTCAATGGGGGACAGATCCGGAGATTTTGCTGGCCAGGGTAGTTGACTTACACCTTCTAGAGCACGTTGGGTGGCACGGGATACATGCGAACGTGCATTGTCGGTCTAGGAATGGTAGAACGATGGGTTCGATGACGGTTTGGATGTACCGTGCACTATTCAGTGTCTCCTCGACGATCACCAGAGGTGTACGGCCAGTGTAGGAGATCGCTCCCCACACCATGATGCCGGGTGTTGGCCCTGTGTGCCTCGGTCGTATGCAGTCCTGATTGTGGCGTTCACCTGCACGGCGCCAAACACGCATACGACCATCATTGGCACCAAGGCAGAAGCGACTCTCATGGCTCAAGACGACACGTCTCCATTCGTCCCTCCATTCACGCCACCACTGGAGGCGGGCTGCACGATGTTGGGGCGTGAGCGGAAGACGGCCTAACGGTGTGCGGGACCGTAGCCCAGCTTCATGGAGACGGTTGCGAATGGTCCTCGCCGAGACCCCAGGAGCAACAGTGTCGCGAATGGTCCTCGCCGAGACCCCAGGAGCAACAGTGTCCCTAATTTGCTGGGAAGTGGCGGTGCGGTCCCCTACGGCACTGCGAGGGATCCTATGGTCTTGGCGTGCATCCGTGCGTCGCTGCGATCCAGTCCCAGCTCGACGGGCACGTGCACCTTCCGCCGACCACTGGCGACAACATCGATGTACTGTGGAGACCTCACGCCCCACGTGTTGAGCAATTCGACGGTACGTCCACCCGGCCTCCCGCATGCCCACTATACGCCCTCGCTCAAAGTCCGTCAACTGCACATACGGTTCACGTCCACGCTGTCGCGGCATGCTACCAGTGTTAAAGACTGCGATGGAGCTCCGTATGCCACGGCAAACTGGCTGACACTGACGGCAGCGATGCACAAATGCTGCGCAGCTAGCGCCATTCGACGGCCAACACCGCGGTTCCTGGTGTGTCCGCTGTGCCGTGCGTGTGATCATTGCTTGTACAGCCCTCTCGCAGTGTCCGGAGCAAGTATGGTGGGTCTGACACACCGGCGTCAATGTGTTCTTTTTTCTATTTCCAGGAGTGTATTTGTGGGCGAAATGGTTTCCGTCAACTATTTTATAAAGTGCAAAGGAGTAGACACATTGTCGAAATGAGACACAGCATTCACATGCAGTCTCATAAAAGACATAAACGTAGTAAATAAGGTTTAAATAGAAGGTCAAAATATGAAACGAATATAGAATAAAGGTCTAGCTAAGAATGAGATAATTAGCACTTACATAGTATAAACTTACGTTACGCCTGTATGTGATTCTCAGAAGAAAATACAGTCATTAAAAGAATACAATTCTACAATGACACTCAAATATGGAAGAAATATTGTGGAATAAAGCAACTATTTTGGAAATGAGTGTTTGTGCATTAAGCATGATTCTAAAAATTTCTCTCAATGCAGCTGTGAATCGCAGTTGTGAGTCTCATTCTGTGAGATTAAGCGCGCACAGCAGACGCCAGGTAGCGGTGTGAGTCATAACCGACGCGGGTCAGTAGTACCAGGCTGGCGAGCAAGCATCCAGTTGTTAAGAAGGCGAAGGGCAATGCCCCAGCTGTACCTAAACATGGGCTACGGCTGTGATCAAAACAAAAACATCAATGAACTACTCTCGCGGTAGGATATAAACTGTGGTATTGTTTATAAACAGCCCAAATGAAAACAAAATAGTATACACTATGTATTTATATTGTAATAGCATATGGAAATGTTGTTGTTGTGACCTTCAGTCCTGAGACTGCTTTGGTGCAGCTCTCCACGCTACTCTGTCCTGTGCAAACTTCTTCATCTCACACTACCTACTGCAACTTACATCCTTCCGAATCTGTTTAGTGTACTCATCTCTTGGTCTCCCTCTACGATTTTTACCCTCCGCGCTGCCCTCCAGTACTAAATTTGTGATCCCTTGATGCCTCAGAACATTCCCTACCAACCGATCCCTTCTTCTAGTCAAGTTGTGACACAAACTCCTCTTCTCCCCAGTCCTATTTAGTACCTCCTCATTAGTTACGTGATCTACCCTTTCTAATCTTCAGCATTCTTCTGTAGCACCACATTTCGAAAGCTTCTATTCTCTTCTTATTCAAACTATTTGTCGTCCATGTTTCACTTCCATACATGGCTACGCTCCATACAAATAATTTCAGAAACGACTCCCTCACCCTTAAATCTATACCCGATGTTAACAACTTTCTCTTCTTCAGAAACGCTTTCCTTGCCATTGCCAGTCTACATTTTATATCCTCTCTACTTCGATCATCATCAGTTATTTTGCTCCCCAAATAGCTCAAGTCCTTTAATACTTTAAGTGTCTCATTTCTTAATCTAATTCCCTCAGCATCACCCGACTTAATTCGACTACATTCCATTATCCTAGTTTTGCTTTTGTTCTCATTTTAAGACACTGTCCATTCCGTTCAACTGCTCTTGTGTTTCTGACAGAATTACAATGTCATCGGCGAACCTTAAGGTTTTTATTTCTTCTCCATGGTTTTTGATTCCTACACCGATTTTTTTTTTGTTTCCTTTACTGCTTGCTCAATATACAGATTGAATAACATTGGGGAGAGGCTACAACCCTGTCTGAATCCCTTCCCAACCACTGCTTCCCTTTCATGCCCCTCGATTCTTATAACTGCCATCTGGTTTCTGTACATTGTAAATAACCTTTCGCTCCCTATATTTTACCCCTGCCACCTTCAGGATTTGAAAGAGAGTATTCCAGTCAACATTGTCAAAAGCTTTCTCTGCATCTACAAATGCTAGAAACGTAGGTTTGCCTTTTCTTAATCTAGCTTCTAAAATAAGTCGTAGGGTCAGTATTGCCTCACGTGTCCCCATATTTCTACGGAATCCAAACTGATCTTCCCCAAGGTCGGCTTCTACAAGTATTTCCATTCGTCTGTAAAGAACTCGCGTTAGTATTTTGCAGCCGTGACTTATTAAACTAATAGTTCGGTAATTTTCACATATGTCATCGCCTGCTTTCTTTGGGATTGGAATTATTATATTCTTCTTGAAGTCTGAGGGTATTTCGCCTGTCTCATACATTTTGCTCACCAGATGGTAGAGTTTTGTAAGGACTGGCTCTCCCAAGGCTGTCATAAGTCTAAGGGAATGTTCTCTACTCTCGGGGCCTTGTTTCCACTCAGGTCTTTCAGTGCGCTGTCAAACACTTCACGCAGTATCACATCTCCCATTTCATCTTCATCTACATCCTCTTCCATTTCCATAATATTGTCCTCAAGTACCTCGCCCTTGTATAGACCCTCTATATACTCTTTCCACATTTCTGCTTTCCCTTCTTTGCTTAGAACTGGGTTTCCATCTGAGCTCTTGATATTCATACAAGTCGTTCTCTTTTCTCCAAAGGTCTCTTTAATTTTCCTGCAGGCAGTATCTATCTTACCTCTAGTGAGATAAGCCTCTACATCCTTGCATTTGTCCTCTAGCCATCTCTGCTTAGCCATTTTGCACTTCCTGTCGATCTCATTTTTGAGACGTTTGTATTCCTTCTTGCCTGCTTCATTTACTGCACCCAAGGATTTCTACTAGCCCTCGTCTTTTTACCTACTTGATCCTCTGCTGCCTTCACTACTTCATCCCTCAAAGCTACCCATTCTTCTTCTACTGTATTTCTTTCCCCCGTTCTTGTCAATTGTTCCCTTATGCTGAAACTCTGTGCAACCTCTGGTTTAGTCAGTTTATCCAGGTCCCATCTCCTTAAATTCCCACCTTTTTGCAGTGTCTTCAGTTTTAATCTACAGTTCATAACCAATAGATTGTGGTCAGAGTCCACATCTATAACCTGGTTCCTAAATCTCTGTCTTACCATTGTATAATCTATCTGATACCTTTTAGTATCTCCAGGGTTCTTCCGTCTATACAACCCTCTTTTGATAATTCTTAGACCAAGTGTTAGCTATGATTAAGTTGTACTCTGCGCAAAATTCTACCAGGTAGCTTCCTCTTCATTTCTCACCCCCAATCCATATTCACGTACTATGTTTCCTTCTCTCCCTTTTCCTACTACCGAATTCCAGTCACAGATGACTATTAAATTTTCGTCTCCCTTTACTATCTGAATAATTTCTTTTATTTCATCATACATTTCTTCAATTTCTTCGTCATCTGCTGTGCTAGTTATCATATAGACTTGTACTACTGTCTTAGGCGTGGGCTTCGTGTCTATCTTGGTCACAACAAAGCGTTTGCTGTACTGTCTGTATTAGCTTACGGCATATCTAATGTTTTATTCATTATTAAACCTACTCCTGCATTACCCCTATTTGATTTTGTATTCATAAACCTGTATTCACCTGACAAAAAGTTTTGTTCCTCCTGCCACCGAACTTCACTAATTCCCACTATATCCAACTTTAACCTATCCATTTCCCTTTTTAAATTTTCTAACCTACCTGCCCGATTAAGGGATCTGACATTCCACACTCCGATCCGTAGAACGCAGTTTTCTTTCTCCTGATAACGACGTCCTCTTGAGTAGTCCCCGCCCGGAGAGGCGGACTGACAGTTGGGATATTCTAGTGTTTCACAATATAAGACCACTTCATGAACAACAGGATCATCTGTATGGGTTGTTGTTGGAGGCTGGTTGTGTATGTTCTGGTAAAACGTGTGAGTGTAATGTTCTTCTGTTTTAACGTACTTGTAAATTGAATAGGTGTTGTCTGTTTTATTTGTAACCATGTGAAGTGGACGTCTTTATCACGCATTCAAAAATGAATAAGTGCAGAACGGCATGGTGTCGACATGATCCTGAGGAAAATTGCAAAGGATGGCATGATGAAGACATCTGATAATGCAAATGTTTCATCGAATTGAAAGGACGGTAATCCAGTGCACCGATAGTAGTTGTATAGCAGTGCAACTTCTTATGACAAATAGTTGGTCGATTTAAAGAACGAAAATACACCAAAAGTAAATAGCAATTTAAATTCTCACTAGAAATAATTTCTTGAATTTCATGGACGGCAATGTGCCGGTAGTAGCATAACACCAGTATAAAATTTTGTGACTGAAACTCGGTTAGGAATAGTGAACTGCTACAGAGTATTCTAGCAGAAATGATAGACTGCAAGTTAGCAAAAGGCTACCAACAACATAAAGATGTAGAATAATGATGCTTTATAAATCTTTACTGTTAAAAGAACAATTAATTAACATGGAGAGTGTAAATAAAAGCTAATTATTTTGTGATGTAAGATTATACAAGAATTTATTGAGGGTACAATTAGCGTTTTTCCAACCACAAAATAATTAGGTCTATACAGATCACGTCTATATAAATCAATTAATAATTTGAGAATGAAAAAATATAAAGTAGATTCAAGTTTTGTGAAATAGTAACAAATCACAACTATAGCGGAATAGTATGGCTCTTGAGAGATGATAACTGAAAAAATTATAAAAATTTGGCCCAAAGTCTGCTGACCTAAAAAATTAATTTGCTGTCCATAAGAACATTCCAATTTTTGCAAATCTCAGTAGGAAGGGGATGTGTAATATTGCTGGCCTTACAGCCATCATATTCAGCTACAAGAAGCTCTTCTTAGAGCAGCTGAGAAGGCAGCAGGAGAAGATGACGTAATGTGGTCTGAGGAACCGGTAACAAATGGTTCACTCGGTGTGTGTACCATAGAAAGACTGCCTAATTGGTGGTTCTTCTACGTGATGGCTGATGCATTTGAAAGTAGCTCGGCAAAATGATAAACTTCTGCAAGAAAAACTAAACAGTCAATTTACTTAGCATTCACATAAATCATCTCTCAATAGAAGGCTGTCATTCCATTATTTCAAAAGTATTAATTTCCAGCAGAATAATAAAAAACTGCTAAACGAGAAGGCAGACGGAGAGCTACCGATCGCGCCTAACTTGGACTGTGGACGAAATGGTTCGGCTGTAAGACCAGAGATGGTTCGTCAATCTCGGAGGACAGACATGTTGTCTGCCATGGACGGTATCCGTTAAGAATTTAATTAGCAATCTCTGATTATTTGCGCACATTATTGAGAACAGTTTGATAGTAATTACGCTAATACGCATTTCATTAATTTGTTTATTTTCTACGAAAGTGTGAAGAGTAGAA
The DNA here is from genome assembly GCF_023897955.1 of Schistocerca gregaria. Lineage (NCBI taxonomy): Eukaryota > Metazoa > Arthropoda > Insecta > Orthoptera > Acrididae > Schistocerca > Schistocerca gregaria. The sequence continues at coordinate 127,056,656 of NC_064921.1, read as the reverse complement.
TTTATTTGCGATTCATAAAGTGGAATGTAACTTGCAGTTGCTCGTCTTCTGCTAGTAAAAAGTAAGTCGCATTCCGTATAAACTAACTTTTTGAAAATTTAATTGTTTTTACAATGCTAGTTCCTTGCCAAGAGTTTATTACAGTCTTAAGGTAACGGATTCACGACGTGCGTGTTCTTTACTGCACAAGGGACAACTACAGAAGATTGCAGATTGGTGAACGCTATTCACAACTTATGCATTCCACTCGGGGAGGTGGAATCAACAAGGCACTTCACGTGTTTTGCAGTCTTAGTACAAACGAGATCAGTGACACTTTATCGGTGGTAACACAGAGGAGGGATGAAGGAGGGATATTTTCGAGGGAAGGATTTATCACACACACGTAAATCCTTCTCCCTAACAAGCTATCTCTGATTCTCTCTCTCTCTCTCTCTCTCTCTCTCTCTCTCTCTCTCTCTCTCTCTCTCTCTCTCACGCTCTCGCCCCTCTCTCTCTTTCACTTGCCGTACCATCTGCAGTATTTTTCTGTGTCCCCACATTTTAAAAGGAACTGTTCTCTCCTTGTCTGTACGGCTTATTGTCCACCTATCACTTCTCTACAAGGCTACACTCCGGACGAATGTAACTGTAAGTATTACGTTTGTATTTAGTGACTATTTCTGCTGATGATGAGGAGAGAAGGTTCAAATGGCTCTGAGCACTATGGGACTTAACTTCTAAGGTCATTAGTCCCCTAGAACTTAGAACTACTTAAATCTAACTAACCTAAGAATATCACAAACATCCATGCCCGAGGCAGGATTTGAACCTCCGACCGTATCGGTCGCGCAATTCCAGACTGTAGCGCCTAGAGCCGCTCGGCCACCCCAGCCGGCGAGGAGAGAAGGGAGAGGATGAAACCCGATGCCCGCACGCAGCCATCTCCTCTAGAATAGCAACAAAGGGACAGCCGAAACTGAAATCCCAAACCGTTGGACATGTCAACAGTGTCACATGCCACCACTCTATGAAACACTGTGGAGAGCTTTGAAATTTGATCGAGTACTTGCCACAGTGACCTGATCAGGAACTATACGTCATTATATCTCCTCCTGTCGTTCGGAAAATTGTGTCGCTGTACACTGTTTTGTCACCAGCATTCGAACCCCTCCAAGCTGAGCATTACCGCACTGCATTAGGGATCTCTGCTGCAGCAGTGAGTAGCTGCTTGGTGGCAGTTATTGCTCTCCGATGAGTCACCACGAAATGTCACTCAGCGGTTGAAGCAATGGACAAACATATGGGAGGATATGAATTCGAACCCCTGCATGGCCACAGGGATTGAGGTTTCCAATAGTTCTAATAAATTGCTCATAGCTATTGCCGAGACCGCTCCCCTGAAAATGCCAAAACCGATTACCTTATCCATCTCTGACCCATCAAAACCTGTATCCTATTTCTAACTACCTCGTAGCCAACACCAGTCCGGCAACTGACTAAAGGTGGGACTTTGCACTAGAAATAGTATCGGGAAATGCTGTCTGTCCATCCATGCGACAGGCACATCGCCGGCCGAAGTGACCGAGCGGTTGTAGGCGCTACAGTCTGGAACCGCGCGACCGCTACGGTCGGTCGCAGGTTCGAATCCTGCCTCGAGCACGGATGTGTGTGATGTCCTTAGGTTAGTTAGGTTGAAGTAGTTCTAAGTTCTAAGGGACTGATGACCACATCAGTTAAGTTCATAGTGCTCAGAGCCATTTGAATTTGACAGGCACATTAAAACTGAATACTTAATATCCTGTTCCCTATTCCCTCTATATCTTCTATGCATACATTCGGGATAAACTCACGGACCCCCATAGGGGTTTAGACCCGATTTCAGTAGATTGATTGATTCACGAGGAAGGTTCGTGTACATAACTTATAAATATTTCGTGGAAACTGACTGAACTATGATGACTTAAGAGCCCTCCGCCCCTGTGAAAATTTTGACAGCACCATCCAGCGATACAGCCGCTGCAACTTCAGACAGTAGCGTAGTTTGAGCAGCAGACGAATCGGACCTGGTGCTCTAGAGCTAAAGGTAGTGGCTGAAAACTGAAAGGTGGCGGAATCGGATCCCAGTCAGACCAAGGAGTTTTCACAGTCTTCTAACCTACCATTCACCTCTCGGTGATGTGGACATTCGCCAGAAGCGAAACGTGGCTCGAATTCCATGATTCTACCTTAAACTGAAGGTCTTATTTTCCTAGAGCAGAAGTGAAGTCTGGCTTGGTGGTCTAGCGCTAAAACACATGTTTGTTAACCGAAGGGCGTGAGGTCCATACCGGTCAGGTAATACATTTGTTTCCCTTTTTTATTTTACCTAGCAATCATCTCTCACTGATTTGGAGATTCACCGGAACCGAAGTTCAGCTGTAGGTCGCCTTTCCCTGTTTCAGTAACTGCCTAAGAAGACGCCATTAGCCGAAATGACGTCCAATTGGAAGATTTTGGACCAGTACACTGAACAACACAAAAAAGTCGTGGGACACCTCCTAATATCGTGTCGGACCTTATTTTGCCCGACGTAATGCAGCAATTCGCCATGTCACGGACTCAACAAGTCGTTGGAAGTCAAGCTGCCTCTACAGCAGTCCATAATAGTGGAAGAGCTGCTGATGCACGACTTTGTGGACTATTACCAAATTACTACTTTGAACATTAGTTAATTCATTACATGGTGGAGCTAACACACTGCTTTCGTCTTCACTGTCATGTCTCAGTTTACTTTGGAACCTAGTATTAGCTTTTTCGCATGCCATTATTGTCACAATATTTCACACGACAACACAGAAAAACACAATTTGAAGAGCAAAAATAAGAGAACACATTAACATAGCAAATAATATCTAGTTAATTGCAAGCGCAGCTGCGAAATACTTGGTGCAACTCTACATGCATGCCATAAGTTTTTACTGTACAACAATGAAAGACTACAACTACAAAGGAGATTCTCTCTACAATCACGAGCTATCAGTAAACAAAATCTACACTAATTACACAAACTACAAGAAAAAAATCAGAAGATTCCAGTGAGGTATCCTCGGCTAAGGGTCGACATATTAAACGTCCCCTTACAAAAATTATACAAGACTGTGCTTAAACTGACACACACTATTCTTTAGCGCAACGCAATCTGACTTTTAAAAATTCCTACAAGAGAATGGCCCTGCCTAACATTAACCTATACGTTTCACAAATCACTTACCTCACAAAAATCTTGTTTACTCGAACTACTGCAATACAGCGAGCGCCACTACTGCCAGCTAAATAAAAGATTCAAACTACGGAAGGCACTAACTACTGATAGGAATAGTTAGCAAATGAAAGATTTTGATAGAGAACAAACAATGTATTTACCTCACTAGTCATAATATATATAGCAGTTCATGACATCCAGTCTTACAAATTTCAAAACTCCGCCATCTCTCTCCCCACGTCCATCACTGCTGGCGGCTCACCTCCAACTGCGCAACGCTACGCGCTGTTAACGTCCAGCTGCCCAACGCTACAATGGCGAGTATTAGAACAACGCCAACCAGCCACTGACTGCACACAGCACAGCCAGAGATTTTTCATACAGAGCGCTGTGTGGTGCTACCAATAAAAGAAACCTTAACAGTCTACTTACAACTACCATCATCTCGTACCCACTGAAATCGGGACTCATTTGACCAGACCACAGTTTTCCAATCGTGTGGGGATCAGCTGATATGGTCACGAGACCAAGAGAGGCGCTGCGGGCGATATAGTACTGTTCAGCCAAGGCACTCGCGTCGGTCGTCTGCTGTCATAGCTTGTTAACGACACATTTCAAGCCACTGTAAAGAGGATACATTCGCCGTACGTCCCGAATTGATTTCTGCCGTTATTTCACGCAGCGTTGCCTGTCAGCTGGCACAGACAGCTCTCTGCGAACGCCACTGCTCTCTATCGTGAAAGGTCGTCGTGGTGAGAGAGGTAATGCCTAAAATTTGATATTCTCGGCACATTCGTGATATTAAATTCCCTAACAATTTCCGGCATGGAATGTCCCTGCGTCAGCTCCAACTATCATTCAACATTCAAAGTCTGTTAATTCCCGTCCTGCGACCATAATCACGTCGGAAACATGACTACAATGACAGCTATGCCAATGCACTGCCCTTTTATATCTTGTGTACGCAGTACTGTAAGTAGGCTGTTTAGGTTTTTATATTGGTAACGCCACGTAGTGCTCTGTTTGAAAATCGCTGACTGCGCTGTGTGCAGTCTGTGACTGGTTGGACTCATTGTTGGAATATTCGCTTGTGTAGTGTTGGGCAGTTGGATGTGAACAGCGCGTAACGTTGGGCAGTTAGAGGTGAGCCGCCATCAGTGGTGGATGTGGAGAGAGAGATGGCAGATTTTTGAGCGATTACTAAGAGCGGGCGATCTGGACGTGTGTCCGCCAGAAAAAGTCAATTTGTAAAGTGGATGTCATAAATAGTAAATACATTGTTTGTTCTCTAACAAAATCTTTCATTTGCTAACTATGCTTATCAGTAGTTAGTGCCTTCAGTAGTTAGAATCTTTTATTTAGCTGGCAGCATTGGCGCTCGCTGTATTGCAGTAGTTCGAGTAAGGAAGATTTTTGGGAGGTAGGTAAGTTATTCATGAAAAGTATAGGTTATTGTTAGTCAGTGCCATTCTTTTGTAGAGATTATTGAAACTCAATTGCGTTGCGCTAAAATATTGTGTGTCAGTTTAGTGATGATCAGAATAAGTAAAGATCAAACTGTCTGAGTACTTCGAGTTTTGCTCAGCTGTTTGAAAATCAAATAACGTAGAATTTTACCAGCACAGTCATTCGTAATTTTTCTAAGGCTACGTCTCAATACTACAGCCATCTGTATATGATCATATCTCTGTCCCATGGTTTTTGTCACATCAGTGTAATATTCCCTCTCCTCCTTCTTCTGCCTGTATTCGAACGCTAAACTCCGGAACTATTGTGCGTTTTCTATAATGTTTTTACTAATGCATACAATGATTAAAGAAGAAGGTCCGTTCATATACACTCCTGGAAATTGAAATAAGAACACCATGAATTCATTGTCCCAGGAAGGGGAAACTTTATTGACACATTCCTGGGGTCAGATACATCACATGATCACGCTGACAGAACCACTGGCACATAGACACAGGCAACAGAGCATGCACAATGTCGGCACTAGTACAGTGTATATCCACCTTTAACAGCAATGCAGGCTGCTATTCTCCCATGGAGACGATCGTAGAGATGCTGGATGTAGTCCTGTGGAACGGCTTGCCATGCTATTTCCACCTGGCGCCTCAGTTGGACCAGCGTTCGTGCTGGACGTGCAGACCGCGTGAGACGACGCTTCATCCAGTCCCAAACATGCTCAATGGGGGACAGATCCGGAGATCTTGCTGGCCAGGGTAGTTGACTTACACCTTCTAGAGCACGTTGGGTGGCACGGGATACATGCGGACGTGCATTGTCCTGTTGGAACAGCAAGTTCCCTTGCCGGTCTAGGAATGGTAGAACGATGGGTTCGATGACGGTTTGGATGTACCGTGCACTATTCAGTGTCCCCTCGACGATCACGAGGTGTACGGCCAGTGTAGGAGATCGCTCCCCACACCATGATGCCGGGTGTTGGCCCTGTGTGCCTCGGTCGTATGCAGTCCTGATTGTGGCGCTCACCTGCACGGCGCCAAACACGCATACGACCATCATTGGCACCAAGGCAGAAGCGACTCTCATCGCTGAAGACGACACGTCTCCATTCGTCCCTCCATTCACGCCTGTCGCGACGCCACTGGAGGCGGGCTGCACGATGTTGGGGCATGAGCGGAAGACGGCCTAACGGTGTGCGGGACCGTAGCCTAGCTTCATGGAGACGGTTGCGAATGGTCCTAGCCGATACCCCAGGAGCAACAGTGTCCCTAATTTGCTGGGAAGTGGCGGTGCGGTCCCCTACGGCACTGCGTAGGATCCTAAGGTCTTGGCGGGAATCCCTGCGTCGCTGCGGTCCGGTCCCAGGTCGACGGGCACGTGCACCTTCCGCCGACCACTGGCGACAACATCGATTTACTGTGGAGACCTCACGCCCCACGCGTTGAGCAATTCGGCGGTACGTCCACCCGGCCTCCCGCATGCCCACTATACGCCGTCGCTCAAAGTCCGTCAACTGCACATACGGTTCACGTCCACGCTGTCGCGGCATGCTACCAGTGTTAAAGACTACGATGGAGCTCCGTATGCCACGGCAAACTGGCTGACACTGACGGCGGCGGTGCACAAATGCTGCGTAGCTAGCGCCATTCGACGGCCAACACCGCGGTTCCTGGTGTGTCCGCTGTGCTGTGCGTGTGATCGTTGCTTGTACAGCCCTCTCGCAGTGTCCGGAGCAAGTATGGTGGGTCTGACACACCGGTGTAAATGTGTTCTTTTTTCCATTTCCAGGAGTGTACTTATGATGGGATGCGATTTTGTATGACAGCAGGAGTAGTCTAGTGATTATCCCACGCATCCAAACTGCAAATCTGAATGTCAGCCTGGTGATTAGACTTGTTGTGCTCCCATTCATGATGAGCATTCCAGGAGGTGTTTTCCAACAGGATAACGCTCGACCACATATCGCTGTTGTAACTCAACATGCTCTACAGAGTGTCGACATGTTGCCTTGGCTTGCTCGACCACTACATGTCACCAATCGAGCGTATATGGGACATAATCGGACGGCAACTCTAAGGTCATCCACAAACAGCATTAACAGTCCATCTATTGACAAAGTGCAACAGGCATGGGATTCCGTCCCATGAACTGACACCCACCATCTGTACAACACAATGCACACACGTCTGCAGGCTTGCATTCAGGTTTGTGGCGGTTACCCCAGTTATTAATGTACCATCATTTCAAATGGTTCAAATGGCTCTGAGCACTATGGGACTTAACATCTATGGTCATCAGTCCCCTAGAACTTAGAACTACTTAAACCTAACTAACCTAAGGACAGCACACAACACCCAGCCATCACGAGGTAGAGAAAATTCCTGACCCCGCCGGGAATCGAACCTGGGAACCCTGGCGTGGGAAGCGAGAACGCTACCGCACGACCACGAGATGCGGGCACCATCATTTCCAATCTGCAATGATATAGCTTGCACTTACATTAACCTGTGATCTTGCAATGTTAATCATGTAGATATGTTACCTAGACAAATATCTTCCCGAAATATCGTTATTCTACACTTGTTTTTTTCTGTTGATAATTTTTATGTGTCACTCAATGAATCGGTTACTGCAGAAAGACATGTCCACATTTAGTACTTTTATAGTTAAGACAAAAATACTGAATGAAACCGTATTAATCTAATTTACTTCCTGATACGTATTTCTGGTTTGTTGATAAACGTATACTAACATATTATACAAATTCAAAAGTATGACGTCAGAGGAAGAGGATGGGACTTTGTTGATGTTGGACATGTTCCCTGTCTGTAGTATACAAAATTTTCACATTAATTTTAATGATTAGTTACTTGCTTTAGAGTAAAATTCTGCATATAAACGTCTTTTATTGTAATATACATTGTGTTTTTCATATTTCTGAATAATATTTTACGTTTTGCATAGCTGCATTACACAGTTATCTTCCTGTACATCACGAGCTGCCGTTGTAGGCCATGATTGAATACCAAAAATGCTTCTTGCCTTGAGAGATGTGGGACAAAGCTTTCTTTATGTCGCCCATTTTGTTGTTATTTGTTGGATGTGTAGATATGCAGTCTTCTTTGAAAAGAGTGCATAAGGTTGTATAGCTTCTCGCAACCTAAAATTGCCCATCATCGATAAAAGAATCCAGCTTCATTTGAGCAATGGAAAAATTGTTATCGTATTTTATGAATGTTTTCTGAATTCAACAACATCATTCTCTGCACATTACCTTTCCTGCTTCCACCAACAGGCTCGTACTAATTCCCTATCTGCATTATCCGTAAAATTGAAAGCGTTGCCACACGCTTGATATTGTGCAAATGATGTATTGATCCACTCAGAACCATAATCGTCAAATACGGAAATTTATAAATTTCAGACTAGTTGCCTTTTTCCAGTAAGCGATTCGTAGGAAATTACTAGAACTTTTTTGTGAGGGTTAATGTAATTTTTATTTTATGTTTTTCCTAGTGAATGTATAAAACTCCTAGACCAGAAACTTCTATATTTAATGAAAGTTAAAACAATATTTCTTGAAGACACTCCCCATTATCTATAACTCTATAAAATCATCATTTTATTGCTTTTGCACTATCATCAACCACAACATTTTCAATTTGCAGCCTCCATTTTCGCGACCCAACTGAACACATTTATTTAACTTCATGGTTCAAATGGCTCTGGGCACTATGGGACTTAACTTCTGAGGCCATCAGTCCCCTAGAACATAGACCTACTTAAACTAACCTACGGACATCACTTACATCCATGCCCGAGGCAGGATTCGAACCTGCGACCGTAGCGGTCGAGCGTTTCCAGACTGTAGCGCCTAGAACCGCTCGGCCAACCCGGCCGGCAGTACCTGAGCAGATTTCTCTCAAGATATACGGTGCAACAAAGCACGTTATAGACAATGGCGCCCCAAACCATCACACTTGGCGTTTGACTGCTATGCGGCTGAATTATGCACTGTGCCCGATTCCGTTCACCATGGCGACATCGAACGTGTATGCGGCCATCACTGTAGGACAAGTTGAAGAGGGGCTTGACCTCAAACACTACATTTTGCGACTTACCATGCCAGTGTCGGCGTTAACGTGCCGGTTGCAGTCGTGGTGTTGGTGGGTTCTGGTCAATGGAAGCCGCCAGAATGGCGTGCCTATCACCAGTCCAGCCTGCAAAAGACGACACTGAAACGGCGACGCAGACATGTCCATACCCGTTGCTGTTTTCCAACATTGTCTCAAAACTGTGGACAGAGTTGCTCTGACCGTTACGTCCAAGCGGGCAAAATGGCGGCCATCTGGCCCTGAGATCACACTGTGACGTCCTGTACCCTGTCGGCACAGTGTACAGCCGTCTTCTCTCTAGTGGTTCCACACACGCCTTATTGTTGAAGCAGCGTGCCGTGTCATGGAACTGCAGACTCGACTCCCGGAGACAACAACTGTGCCCCATTCGAACGCACTCACGTGGCGATATTCCACCCTGAGATGTCGGTGAGGCCTAGTGGCACATGGTTACACTTTTCCACATCGTATGACTGTTCCGCACCAACTGACGGTTGAATAACACTAACCTGTCAAGTCACACAAAAGGGGACACTGATGGGCCTACGTACACGTCGCCTCTCAGCCATTTTTAGCACTTATTATGTTTCCTCTGTTCTAAACGTCCTCTTGTCGTGGTGTGTAGCAGAGCATAGCTTCTGAGTGTTTGACATTTTACAAACAGTACTGTATATGAAAGTGAACTACAGGAAATTTACGTTCAGTTTTGTGTGTAGTTGCTTATTTGTCTCAACAACGAATAATGGCGATCTATTTATGTGGTCAGACAGTATTCTGTAGCAAATGCAATTGCAACATTGCACTATTTGTGGTCAAACATTGTTTCAAAGGGAGTGTAAGCTGAGAAAACATCTGAAGGGAGAGCAGCTGTAAGTAGGCTGTTGTAGCTTTTTATGTTGGTAACGCCATGTAGCGCTCTGTATGAAAATCACTGACTGTGCTGTGTGCACACTGTGGCTGGTTTGCATTGTTGGGATATTTGCTATTGCAGTGTTGAGCAGTTCGATGTGAACAGAGCGTAGCGTTACGCAGTTGAAGGTGAGCCGCCAGCAGTGGTGGATGTGGGGAGAGAGATGGCAGAATTTTGATAGCGGACGATCTGGACGTGTGTCCGTCAGAAAAATGAAATTTGTAAGACTGGATGTCAGGAACTGATATATATATTATGACTTTTGAACCCTATTAAGGTAAATACATTGTTATCTATGAAAATCTTTCATTTGCTAACTATGCCTATCAGTAGTTAGTGCCTTCAGTAGTTAAAATCTTTTGTTTAACTGGCAGTATTGGCACTCGCTGTCTTGCAGTAGTTCGAATAACGAAGATTTTTGTGAGGTAAGTGATTGATGAAAGGTATAGGTTATTGTTAGTCAGGGCCATTCTTTTGTGGTGATTATTGACAGTCAGATTGCGTTGCGCTAAAAGAAAGTGTGTCAGTTTACTCTTGATCAGAATAAGTAAATAGAGAATTGTCTGAGTACGTTCAGTTCTGCTCGGCTGTTTGAAAATCAAACAACGTAAGAGGTTTACCAGCACTGTCAATTATAAATTTTTGTAAAAGTATGTTTGACAGCCAACAATATTTTTCTCAATCCACGGCCAAAGTGCTGACAGTAATGCTTATTCCGTTGGTTTCAGTGCACCTCAAGGTTGTATGAAACTTATTAAAGATGTAATAGATTTCTAGAATCTGCTACCAGTTGGACTGAAAATTTTTCAATACGGATTCTTCTCCTGTGCCAATATTTTCATCTCAGAGGAGAACTTGCAACGTACGTCCTCAATTATTTACGGGATGTATCCAGTCTCTCTGTTCGTCTACAGTTCGTACCCTCTACAGCTCCCTCCCGTTCCGAGGAAGATATTCCCTGATGTCTCAACAGGTGTCACACCATCCTGTCCCTTCTTCTTGTCTGTGTTGTCCGTATATTCGTTCCCTCGCCCATTCTGCGGAGAACCTCCTAATTCATTACCAATTCAGTCTACGTAATTTTCAACACTAATTTGTAACACCACGTCTCAAATGCTTCGATTCTCTTCTGGTTTTTCCACAGTCCGTGTTTCACTACCATATAATTCTGTGCTACAGAAGTACATTCTCAGAAATTTCATCCTTAAATTAAACCCTATGTTTGACACTCGTAGATTTCTGTTGGCCAAGAATGCCCTCAATGCGCCCATGCTAGTCCGCTATTTATGATCTCCTTGCTCCGACCGTCAAGAGTTATTTTGTTGCGTAGTTAACAGAATTCCTTAACTACTTCTGCTACCTGATCACCAATCACAATATTAAGTTTCTCGGTGTTCTCATTTCTACTACTTGTCATCATTTTCGTCTTTCTTCGATTTACTCTCAGTCCATACTCTATAATCATTAGATTGTTTATCCCATCAAAACATACTGTAATTCTTCTTTACTTCCATTCACGATAGAAATGTCATCAGCCAATCGTATCATTGATATCCTTTCATCTCGAATTTTAATTCTACTCTTGTTCCTTTCTTTTATTTTCGTCATTGCTTCTTCGATGTATAGACTGAACAATAGGAACGAAAGACTACATCTCTGTCTTACACCATTTTTAATCCGAACACTTTGTTCTTGGTTTCCCACATTTATTCCTCCCTAGTGGCACTTCTACATATTCTATATTACACGTCTTTCACTACAGTTTTCGAACATCTTGTACCATTTGATGTAGGACGCTCTCTCCTGGTCGGCAGATCATATGAATGTGTCTTGATTTATCTTCAATCTTGCTTCCATTATCAACCGCAACGTCAGAAATGCCTCTCTCGTGCCCTTACCTTTCCTAAAGCGAAACTGACCCTCATCTAATACATTCTCAACTGCCTCTTCTATTCTTCTGTATACTATTCATGTCAGCAGCTTCGATGAATGAGCTGTTAAACTGATTGAGCGTCAATTATCGCACTTATCGGCTCTCGCAATCTGCGGAATTGTGTGGATAATATTTCTCCGAAAGTCTGATGCCATATCGCCAGCCCCACAAGTTCTACGCACCGACATGAATAGTCGTTTCGTTGCTGCTTCCCCCAGTGACCTAACCTACTGGTCATATTAATAGTTTAGCCCTTACCTAATCCTAAAGCGCACGTTTAGTTGTGCTGTGGGATAATAGATAGCATTTCCGCTGAATAGCGCTGTTCTCCCATTGTACGGACGTCTCCCCCGGCCTCTGCAGCTGGCAGTGGATATAGCAAGAGCGCCCACGCACCGTCTGGGCGGTTGCCGGAAGCGTAGATCCTGGCCGTCTGTCCGATTAACGCCGTTACTGCCAGCCACAGCGGTTGCCGCCGCTCTTCGAACAGAGATGTGAATGCCACTACAATTAGCAGACGCCCGCACGCCACAGGGCGAACTGAACACCGATAGGTCCGGCAATTGTTCGTATCTCCACTGCAGATTCCAGTTACGTCGTAAATGACGGCCATAAATTCGCGCTACCGTAGTATGTGGCATACAGTACATTTTCAACTGGCCACGCGGCTAAGATGCACAGGGTGATGAATGAGCTGTAAACTCGATTTATTTGTTCATGAGTCCCAGAAAATATTAGATACAGGCTCCCAGGTAGATGCCACTTTCCTTGACTTCTGGAAGGCGTTCGATATAGTTCCGCACTGTCGCCTGTAAACAAAGATAGAGCCTACGGAATATCAGAACAGCTGTGTGGGTGCATTGAAGAGTTTTTAGCAAACAGAACACAGCTTGGTGTTCTCAATGGAGAGCCGTCTACAGACGTTAAAGTAACCTCTGGCGGGCCTCCTGGAAATGGAAAAAAGAACACATTGACACCGGTGTGTCAGACCCACCATACTTGCTCCGGACACTGCGAGAGGGCTGTACAAGCAATGATCACACGCACGGCACAGCGGACACACCAGGAACCGCGGTGTTGGCCGTCGAATGGCGCTAGCTGCGCAGCATTTGTGCACCGCCGCCGTCAGTGTCAGCCGGTTTGCCGTGGCATACGGAGCTCCATCGCAGTCTTTAACACTGGTAGCATGCCGCGACAGCGTGGACGTGAACCGTATGTGCAGTTGACGGACTTTGACCGAGGGCGTATAGTGGGCATGCGGGAGGCCGGGTGGACGTACCGCCGAATTGCTCAACACGTGGGGCGTGAGGTCTCCACAGTACATCGATGTTGTCGCCAGTGGTCGGCTGAAGGTGTACGTGCCCATCGACCTGGGACCGGACCGCAGCGACGCACGGATGCACGCCAAGACCTTAGTATCCTACGCAGTGCCGTAGGGGACCGCACCGCCACTTCCCAGCAAATTAGGGACACTGTTGCTCCTGGGCTATCGGCGAGGACCATTCCCAACCGTCTCCATGAAGCTGGGCTACGGTCCCGCACACCGTTAGGCCGTCTTCCACTCACGCCCCAACATCGTGCAGCCCGCCTCCAGTGGTGTCGCGACAGGCGTGAATGGAGGGACGAATGGAGACGTGTCGTCTTCAGCGATGAGAGTCGCTTCTGCCTTGGTGCCAATGATGGTCGTATGCGTGTTTGGCGCCGTGCAGGTGAGCGCCACAATCAGGACTGCATACGACCGAGGCACACAGGGCCAACACCCGGCATCATGGTGTGGGGAACGATCTCCTACACTGGCCGTACACCTCTGGTGATCGTCGAGGGGACACTGGATAGTGCACGGTACATCCAAACCGTCATCGAACCCATCGTTCTACCATTCCTAGACCGGCAAGGGAACTTGCTGTTCCAACAGGACAATGCACGTCCGCATGTATCCCGTACCACCCAACGTGCTCTAGAAGGTGTTAGTCAATTACCCTGGCCAGCAAGATCGTCGGATCCGTCCCCCATTGAGCATGTTTGGGACTGGATGAAGCGTCGTCTCACGCGGTCTGCACGTCCAGCACGAACGCTGGTCCAACTGATTCGCCAGGTGGAAATGGCATGGCAAGCCGTTCCACAGGACTACATCCAGCAACTCTACGATCGTCTCCATGGGAGAATAGCAGCCTGCATTGCTGGGAAAGGTGGATATACACTGTACTAGTGCCGACATTTTGCATGCTCTGTTGCCTGTGTCTATGTGCCTGTGGTTCTGTCAGTGTGATCATGGGATGTATCTGACCCCAGGAATGTGTCAATAAAGTTTCCCCTTCCTGGGACAATGAATTCACGGTGTTCTTATTTCAATTTCCAGGAGTATATATATATATATATATATATATATATATATATATATATATATATATATATATATATATGACCTAGTAGATAGTGTCGGAAGTTCCATGCGACTTTTCGCGGATGATGCTGTAGAGTACAGAGAAGTTGCAGAATTAGAAAACTGCAGCGAAATGCAGGAAGATCTACAACGGGTAGGCACTTGGTGCAGGGAGTGACAACTGACCCTTAACATAGACAAATGCAATGTATTGCGAATACATAGAAAGGAGGATCCTTTATTGTATAATTACATGATAGAGGACAATCACTGCTAGCAGTTACTTCTGGGCCGGCCGCGGTGGTCTCGCGGTTAAGGCGCTCAGTCCGGAACGGCGTGACTGCTACGGTCGCAGGTTCGAATCCTGCCTCGGGCATGGATGTGTGTGATGTCCTTAGGTTAGTTAGGTTTAAGTAGTTCTAAGTTCTAGGGGACTGATGACCACAGCAGTTGAGTCCCATAGTGCTCAGAGCCAGCCAGTTACTTCTGTAAAATATCTGGGAGTATGCGTACGGAACGATTTGAAGTGGAATGACCATATAAAATTAATTGTTGGTAACACGGTGTGCCAGCTTGTGATTCATTGGGAGATTCCTTAGAAAATGTAGTCCATTAACAAAGGAGGTAGCTTGCAAAACACTCGTTCGACCTATACTTGAGTATTGCTCATCAGTGTGGGGGATCCGTACCAGGTCGGGTTGACAGAGAAGATAGAGAAGATCCAAAGAAGAGCCACGCGTTTCGTCACAGGGTTATATGGTAAGCGTGATAGCGTTACCGAGATGTTTAGCGAACTCAAGTGGCAGACTCTGCAAGAGAGGTGCTCTGCATCGCGGTGTAGCTTGCTGTCCAGGTTTCGAAAGGGTGCGTTTCTGTATGAGGTATGGAATATATTGCTTCCCCCTACTTATACCTCCCGAGGAGATCACGAATGTAAAATTAGAGAGATTCGAGCTCGCACGGAGGCTTTCCGGCAGTTGTTCTTCCCTGCGAACCACACGCGATTGGAACAGGAAAGGAAGGTAATGACAGTGGCACGTAAACTGCCCTCCGCCACACACCGTTGGGTGGCTAGCGATGAAGTTGTAGATGTGATTATAATTAAACTTTCAAAACGCTGTAGAAATAACACCACTGTCCAAAATGATATAAAATTGCAACGAAATATTATCGGAGAATGGCGGAAACGTGTGGCAGAAGAAAAAAATACTGTGAAAACTGATCGATAGATGGTGCTGTATGTGTCACAATATGTAAACGAAAACACCTTTCATGCGCACAACCCGTTGAAGTTGGTGTAAACACGCCTGGTACACGGCTTTTCCTCCTATCGCGTCTGCGACGTTCGCCATGACTGTCTCAACGCAGGATCGCGTTCTGCTTGTGAAGCCGTATTACAAGAATGATGACTGTGCACACGTCGCTCTGCAGAAGTTCCGGACACTGAAGGGTTTGGAAAAATGGCATTGGTCCGATGACTGCCGTGGGTCTGGAGAAAATGATTCGAAAATTCGAAAAGACGGGTTGTTTTGGTGTGCAACCTGGTAGAGGGAGGAAACTAATTGATTCGGCGTCAGTGGAAGCAGCGGCCACAGCAGTGCAGGAGGAGACGAGTGGTGGTGTGCAAACGTGTAGTGCACGGAGAATCGCCCGAACATTGGACATACCCGTGGGCACGGTGCGTAAAATCCTACGAATCATCCGTCTTTGTTATCCATTGAAAATTACCCATGTGCACGAGTTGCTTCCTGTTGACCTGCCAGAAAGAGAGACATTTGCTTTAGAATTTCTTGCTCGCATGGAAGTGGCCAATGATTGGCCGTGGAAGATTTTGTGGACAGACAGACACGGTATTTCAATACACAGAATTGACGAATATGGGCGACGGAAAATCCACATACACATCAACCAGTACCACTTCATCCTGAAAAGGTCACTGTGTGGTGAGGGTTTACGGCATCATTTATCATAGGGTCATATTTTTTCGAAGAGGCAGGTGCTTCTGGTCCTGTTAGCTGTACCGTCACTGGTAAGCGCAATGAGTGTCTTTTACGCAACCACGTCTTTCCAGCTCTCCAACAGCGTGGATGTGTGGATGGGATCATGTTTTGCAAGATGGCGCACCTCCGCGCATTGTAAATCCAGTTAAGCAGCTGCTGAAGCGCCATTTCGGAAATGTTATAATTATCTGCTACCATTTCCCTACAGTCTGGCCGTCTAGATCACCTGATCTTAATCAGTGTGACTTCTGGCTGTGGGGCTACCTGAAAGATATCGTGTTCAGTGTTCCCATTGCAAGCTTAGTTGCATTGAGGGCACGCACTGCGCAACACATTCCGAACGTGATCCCGGAAACACTTCGATCACTTGTGTAATATACTGTTTCTCGATTCCAACTTGTTGCAGAAAACGGTGGACAGCACATTGAACATGTTTTGCGCCAGTCATACGGAAATTAATAATCCAATTTGATTTTGATTGATGCTTTTTATGTAATTTTTGGTCTCAGGGCAATTACGAAAACCGATGTTATTGATGCTTTTTATGCTGTGTTTGGCCTCAGGGCAATTAAAAATCGATTTTTCCCATCCGATGTGATATGACCTTGCTGTGGTGGATGGGTTTACGTAACTAACAGTATCACACCTGTACACCCATGCACACTGAGTAGTACAGTTTGTTTAACGTCAGGCCGGCCGCTGTGGCCAAGCGGTTCTAGACGCTTCAGTCCAGAACCACCTGCTGCTACGGTCGCAGGTTCGAATCCTGCCTCGGGCATGGATGTGTGTGATGTTCTTAAGTTAGTTACGTTTAAGTAGTTCTAAGTCTAGTGGACTGATAACCTCAAATGTTAAGTATCGTAGTGCTTAGAGCCATTTGAACCATTTTTGTTTAGCGTCAGATGTACACCTTAGGCTTGTTGTATGATTCATTTCTCATGTGTAGTTGACCACTATTAAATTATGATACTTACAGCGCCATCTATTGCTCCATTTTGTAACTATTTATTTTTCTTCTGCCACATGTTTTCCCCCTTCTCCGATAAAATGCCATTGCACTTCGACGTCATTCTGATTAGTGATGTTATTTCCACAGCGGTTTGAAATTTTAACTTTGATTATAATCACCCTGTAGATCTACTCGTGATTAGGCGCAATTTCTGCGCAACAATACTGCGCAGAAATGACCGGGTTGACGCATTTCTGCCAAGCCTTGTCATGCCTGTTGAGGCAGACTTTCATCTGAGTGGGTTTGTCAATAAAAAAATCTTCCGTATTACTCGGATACAAAACTGCAGCTTATACATGAACAGATCCAGAGTAATCTACGGATGTCAAAACCTAACGGTTAAAAAGATACCGCTATTTTAGTTCTGAATGGCCGGTATTTTTCGGTATTTGTTCGGCCTCAATTGTGACAGGCTTTTTTTACTTGTAACCAGGTTTAAAAATAATTTCAGTTTGTCACAACAACAGTACTAAACATTTTGACTATTAAATAAAAGTTTTTTTAAAAAACAATAATAATATTTATTTACAATATTAACATTCCTTTGAAATATTCGATTAACACAGAGAGTAGGAAAAGCGATCAGAGCTCTTTTAATTACAAAGCCGACTCTTAGAAAATGGCTACAAACACATGAAATAAGATTCGGTGCAGCACTGCTGAGACAATACGGTACCTTTGCAATGTGGCGTAGCGGATGGATGGAAGACTTCCCCCCCCCCCGTCCCCGTCCCTCTTTCTCACTTCTGGTCCATACGGTAATTTTTCGCTGTCATCCTCGGACGTCTTTGTATTGTAGAATTGCTACATTTGATTTACGTGATTAAAAACGGGAGACTCAAAACAAAATTGCGACATTATACAAATGGTTCAAATGGCCCTGATAACTATCCTAAGGACATCACACAATCACACACATCCATGCCCGAGGCAGGATTCGAACCAGCAACCGTAGCCGTCGCGCGGTTCCAGACTGAAGCGCCTAGAACCGCTCGGCCGCCATCGGCCGGCTGCGACATTATACACTGAAGCGCCAAAGAGACTGGTATAGACATGCGTATTCAAATACACAGATGTGTAAACAGATGGAATACAGCGCTACGGTCGACAACGCCTATATAAGACAACAAGTATCTGGCGCAGTTGTTACATCGGTTACCGCTGCTACAATGGCAGGTTATCAAGATTTAAATGAGGTTGAACGTGGTCTTAGAGTCGGAGCACGAGCGATGGGACACAGCATCCCCGAGGTAGCGATCAAGTGCGGATTTTCCCGTACAACTTTCTCACGAGTGTACCGCGAATATCAGTAATCCGGTAAAGCATCAAATCTCTGACATCGCTACGGCCGGAAAAACATCCTGCAAGAACGGGACCAACGACGACTGAAGAGAATGGTTCAGCACGACAGAAGGGCAACCTTTCCGCCAATTGCTACAGATTGGGCCATCAACAAGTAGCAGGGTGTGAACCAGTGAACGGAACATCATTGATGTGGGCATTCGGAGCCGAAGGCCAACTCGTGTACCCTTGATGACTGCACTACACAAACCTTTACGCCTCGCCTGGGCCCGTCAACACTGACAATGGACTGTTGATGACTCGAAACATGTTGCCTGGTGGGAGGCGTCTCGTTTCAAGTTCTGTCGAGCGGATGGACGTGTACGGGTATAGTGAGAACCTCATGAATCCATGGACCCTACATATCAGCAGGGGACTATTCAACCTTGTGGAAGCTCTGTAATGGTGTGGGGCGTGAGCAGTTGGAGTGATATGGGACCCCTGATGCGTCTAGATACGACTCTGATAGGTGACATGTACGTAAGCCTCCTGTCTGATCACCTGCATCCAGTCACGTACGGTCGTGAACAAAACGAGCGAGACACCTCGCCTTTTCGTTATGCTGATCCGCACAGCTTTAAAGTCTGCTACACAGCATAACAGGCAAGGCGACGAAGTACTATTAACATAGTATGCACAGGCGTGAAACTGACAGACTGTTCGAACTTTGACAGACTGTTTTCAATCATATGTATGACTATGCTGATTAGTGTGTTAAACACAACATGTAAATATAAGATGTAAATGAAAGAAGAAACGCTAGTTAGTATGAACTGTACTAATGAAAATGAATTTCAGTTTATCGAGACAACATAACTGTTTTAGTAAGGCGAAGTACCCCAGATCGTTACGAATTAGCAAAATATTATGTGTATTCGACTGCGAAACGGTCTGTGTCAACGTTCAGATCAGTCATACTGGATTACCGTTGCAAATGTACAAATTTAGCAATGCATGAAGACTCGTGACGAAATTCAGTCAAAAATCATTCAGTGCCACACGTAAGTTAATTAAGTTATTGACAGAAGCAGAAATTTAGTACAGCTCATACTAATTAGCGTTTCTTCTTTCATTTATATCTTATATTTACGTGTTGTGTTTAACACAGTAATCAGCATTAATATAGTCATACACATGACTGAAAACAGTCAGAGAAAATTCGGACAGGTTGTCAATTTCACCCCTGTGCGTAGTATGTTGGTAGCACTTCGTCACCTCGCCTGTTTTGCTGTGTAGCAGACTTTAAAGCTGTGCGCATGAGTGAAACGAAAAGGCGAGGTGTCTCGCTCGTTTTGTCCACAACTGTACATTGTGCATTCCGGCGGACTTGGGCAATTCCAGTAGGACAATGCGACTCTCCGCACGTCTAGAATTGCTACAGAGCGGCACCAGGAACACTCCTCCGACAGTGAGTTTCAACACTTTCGCTAGCCACCAAACTGCCCAGTCATGGACATTATTGAGCATACCTGGAATGCCTTAAAACGTGCTGTTCAGAAGAGATCTTCGCTCCCTCGTACCCTTACGGATTTATGGACAGCCCAGCAGGATTCATGGTGTCAGTTCCCTCCAGCACCACTTCAGACATTATTCGAGTATATACCAAGTCGAATTGCGCACTTCTACGTGCGCGCGGGGGCCTACATGATATTAGGCAGGTGTATTAGTTTCTTTGGCTCTTCAGTGTATGAGGAGAAAACAATGTTCTTAGAAGAGAAGCTAAATTTGATTGATACGTCCATAATTTTATTCTCATGCTACATATTTGCGATAATAACGCAAGCCTTCATTTTGCGGTTGCTTAACTGCGAAAAATTAATATCATCCGAAAGTGACGATGCTGGGAAATCATCATGCCTTCGCCGCGTCTACATCTACATCTACATCTACATCTACATGACTACTCTGCAATTCACATTTAAGTGCTTGGCAGAGGGTTCATCGAACCACAATCATACTATCTCTCTACTATTCCACTCCCGAACAGCGAGCGGGAAAAACGAACACCTAAACCTTTCTGTTCGAGCTCTGATTTCTCTTATTTTATTTTGATGATCATTCCTACCTATGTAGGCTGGGCTCAACAAAATATTTTCGCATTCGGAAGAGAAAGTTGGTGACTGAAATTTCGTAAAAAGGTCTCGCCGCGACGAAAAACGTCTATGCTGTAATGACTTCCATCCCAACTCGTGTATCATATCTGCCACACTCTCTCCCCTATAACGCGATAATACAAAACGAGCTGCCCTTTTTTGCACCCTTTCGATGTCCTCCGTCAATCCCACCTGGTAAGGATCCCACACCGCGCAGCAATATTCTAACAGAGGACGAACGAGTGTAGTGTAAGCTGTCTCTTTAGTGGACTTGTTGCATCTTCTAAGTGTCCTGCCAATGAAACGCAACCTTTGGCTCGCCTTCCCGACAATATTATCTATCTGGTCCTTCCAACTGAAGGTGTTCGTAATTTTAACACCCAGGTACTTAGTTGAATTGACAGCCTTGAGAATTGTACTATTTATCGAGTAATCGAATTCCAACGGATTTCTTTTGGAACTCATGTGGATCATCTCACACTTTTCGTTATTTAGCGTCAACTGCCACCTGACTCACCATACAGCAATCTTTTCTAAATCGCTTTGCAGCTGATACTGGTCTTCGGATGACCTTACTAGACGGTAAATTACAGCATCATCTGCGAACAGTCTAAGAGAACTGCTCAGATTGTCACCCAGGTCATTTATATAGATCAGGAACAGTAGAGGTCCCAGGACGCTTCCCTAGGGAACACCTGATATCACTTCAGTTTTACTCGATGATTTGCCGTCTATTACTACGAACTGCGGCCTTCCTGACAGGAAATCACGAATCCAGTCGCACAACTGAGACGATACCCCATAGCTCCGCAGCTTGATTAGAAGTCGCTTGTGAGGAACGGTGTCAAAAGCTTTCCTGAAATCTAGAAATACGGAATCAACTTGAGATCCCCTGTCGATAGCGGCAATTACTTCGTGCGAATAAAGAGCTAGCTGCGTTGCACAAGAGCGATGTTTTCTGAAGCCATGCTGATTACGTGTCAATAGATCGTTCCCTTCGAGGTGATTCATAATGTTTGAATACAGTATATGCTCCAAAACCCTACTGCAAACCGACGTCAATGATATAGGTCTGTAGTTAAATGGATTACTCCTACTACCCTTCTTGAACACTGGTGCGACCTGCGGAATTTTCCAATCTGTAGGTACAGATCTATCGGTGAGCGAGCGGTTGTATATGAGTGCTAAGTAGGGAGCTATAGTATCAGCGTAATCTGAAAGGAACCTAATCGGTATACAATCTGGACCTGAAGACTTGCCCGTATCAAGGTATCTACTTCTAAGAAACTCATGCTAGCAGATGTTCGTGTTTCAAATTCTGGAATATTCCATTCGTCTTCCCTGGTGAAGGAATTTCGGAAAACTGCGTTCAATAACTCCGCTTTAGCGCCACAGTCGTCGGTAACAGTACCATCGGCACTGCGCAGCGAAGGTATTGACTGCGTCTTGCCGCTTGTGTACTTTACATACGACCAGAATTTCTTCGGATTTTCTACCAAATTTCGAGACAATGTTTCGTTGTGGAACCTATTAAAGGCATCTCGCATCGAAGTACGTGCCAAATTTCGCGCGTCTGTAAATTTTAGCCCATCTTCGGGATTTCGCGTTCTTCTGAACTTCGCATGCTTTTTACGTTGCCTCTGCAACAGCGTTCGGAACTTTTATGTGTACCACGGGGGATCCGTTCCATCTCTTACCAATTTATTAGGTATGAATATCTCAATTGCTGTTGCTACTATATCTTTGAATTTGAGCCACATCTCGTCTACATTCCGCCTCCTTCATGTACGCTGATGGCAATGAGACTTATTTTTGCCGCAGCCTCAACCCCATGTCGACCGTGATCTACCACTCCTTTACGTTCAAACAATGGAAAATCCAGGATGGAATGTGACAATACCAGAGAAGGAAAGTTGTCACTCACCATATAGCGGAGATGCTGAGTCGCGATAGGCACAACAAAAAGATTCACACAACTGTAGCTTTCGGCCATTCAGGCCTTTGTCAGCGGTAGACATACATGCTCGCACGCACACACACACACACACACACACACACACACACACACACACACACACACGCAAACGCAACTTGTACACACGTCTGCAGTCTCAGAGAACTGCAGTGTAGTTTCAGTTCTCTGAGACTGCAAACGTGTGCGCAAGTTGCGTTTTCGTGAGTGTGTGCGCGTGTGAATGTATGTCTATTGCTGACAAAGGCCTTAATGGCCGAAAAGCTACAGTTGTGTCAATCTTTTTGTTGTGCCTATCGCGACTCAGCATCTCCGCTGTATGGTGAGTGACAACTTTCCTGTTATTGTTACGCTCCTTTACGTTCATTAGAAATTTTCAATCTCTGTTGTACGGTTACCATTATTACTGGAAATAATATAAATAAAAAACATAAAATCTGTTATTTCAGAAGTAGAGTACTTTGAGCGTGTTTAACAGTAATGTTAAAGTGTAGACAAGAAAACGGTATAATGGAAAAACCAGTTGTTTCTGCTATAACTGCTGTTCGTAGGGTAGCCTAAAGGGCATCGGCGTCTGATGTGCGATTGGACATTGGAATCGTGGGGTCATATTTTTCTGAAGACAACAAGGGCCGACCAGTGAGCGTAAATTCCGTGCAGTATGCGGCCATGACTAACAATTTCTTCATTTCACAGCTGCAGATACGTGGGTCACTCCAAAAGAAATGCACACTATTTTTTTAAAAATCCATCTTTTATTCTACATGTTTGATAGCTTTACAGTGTGTAGATACATTCTTTACTAAGAATATTTTAATTTCTCCACAAAATTTCCATCCCTCTCGACTGCCTTACGCCATCTTGGAACCAGCGCCTATATACCCGCACGGTAAAATTCTCGACCAACCTGTTGGAGCTACTGTTTGGCAGCGTGCACAAGGGTGTCATCATCTTCAAACCTTGTTGCTCGAAGAGAATCTTTCAGTTTCCCAAAGAGATGATAGTCACATGGAGCCAGGTCAGGACTGTAAGGCGGGTGTTTCAGTGTTATCCGTCCGAGTTTTGTGATCGCTTCCATGGTTTTTTGACTGACATGTGGCCGTGCATTGTCGTGCAACAGCAAAACATCCTGCTTTTGCTGATGTAGTCTAACACGACTCAGTCGAGCTTGAAGTCTCTTCAGAGTCGTCACATATGCATCAGAATTTGTGGTGGTTCCACTTGGAATGATGTCCACGAGCAAGAGTGCTTTGGAATCGAAAAACAACGTAGCCATAACATTCCCAGCAGAAGGTGTGGTTTTTAATTTTTTTTTTTTCTTGGGTGAATTTGCATGATGCCACTCCATTGATTGCCTCTTCATTTCCAGTGAAAAATGATGGAGCCGTGTTTCATAACCTGTCACAATTCTTCCAAAAAATTCATCTCCGCCATTCTCGTACTCTTCAAAAAGTTCGCTTCATACCGTTTTTCTTGTTTCTTTGTGAGCCACTGTCAACATCCTGGGAACCCACCTGGCACAAACCCTTTTTAACGCCAACACTTTCAGTATTCTGCAAACACTTCCTTCTCTTATCCCAATGTAGCGTGATAATTTGTTCATTGTGATGCGTCTGTCAGCAGTGACCAGTTCGTTAGCTCTCGGCACACTTTCTGGAGTGTGTGCAGTACGAGGCCTGCCGCTGCGAGGACAATCCTCAATATTGCCGTGCCCCCTTTCGTCACGGTAACCTGCTTGCCCACCGACTAACTGTACTGTGATAAACAGCAGCATTTCGATACACCTTTTTCTACCTCTTATGGATGTTTCCCACTGTCTCGTTTCCACAGCACAGGAATTCTATGACAGCACGTTGCTTATGACGAACGTCGAGTGTAGCAACCACCTTGAACACATGCTGTGAGGGCGCCACCCACGGGAGCAGGTAGAACTAAGTTTGAAGCAAGGGGCAAGGTTGTATCTACACACTGCAAAACTTTCACACATGCAGAATGAAAACTGTATTTTTACAGACAGAGTGTGCATTTCTTTTGGAGTGACCCTCGTACATTGCCGTCTAAACGCATCATCATGGTTTCAGCTAGATGGGATTACACACCCTATATGACCGGTAATCCAGTGACTAGACTGCGGCGTCACTTCCTCATCGATTATTCATTGATTTGGTGATGTTGGGTGTCTGGAGAGATCTCCTGATCTTTCATCCCCTGATATTGTTCTCTACGGTCATTTCAAGAACGAAGATACGTTGCGGCGACTCCACGATACTCATGAGATGAGAGCTCAGTCCGGGAAGAGAGAGAGGACATTCCTCAAGAAATGATTGAGACTGTAAAGACGAACTTCCGTAAACGTCTTCAGCAATGAATTACCAGTAATGGAAGTGATTCGTGGGATGTACTTTATAAATAATAATTTGTCTTACTTTTTCAGTAATGAATGTAGAACTGATATCTATAAGTTATACTGGTGTAAGTACACGCTAAACCTTAAAATAACCAACTAAAAATTTACTACTTCCCATGGGTCACCCTGAATTTAGCGATCATTCACGGTGCTGTCCGTGCGTAATGCCAATATGTTTTGTTGCTCGAGTACACGCAGTGGCGTAGCTAAGGTATGGCAGCCGGATTTTGTGGCAGACAGAAGCAATGAAGAGGGGCAAAAGGAGTGGCGGAGAAGGGAAGTGAAGTTGGAAGGAATAGAACTGGAAGAAGAAAAAGAAGAAGAAGAAGAACGGAATATACTGTATGACACAAAAAAAGGGAGGAGGTGAAATTAAGTGGGAGCAATAGTCTCATAAATTTGGCTACACATGTGACTGCATGATTGACAAGCACACGTGTGCAAGTGTGTTTAAATCTGCACAGTAATCAGGACTGTACAAGCCTCTTGATCCGTGATGGAATTTCGATTATGCGTGCTTGTGCAAGCGTTCAAGCCTGAATGCATGCATGCTGCACTTCTGTGCCAAAAATAGGGAGGCTTGTGCAAGCATTCGCCAGTGATTTTATTTATTATTTACTTGTCCCTGCTAAATCACATTCTGTACAGAGGTTGTACAGCAATATAAGGTAAGTGAAAGAGGGTAATATTACTTGAAAGAAACAGAAGAAAAACAGCAATAATGTGAGATAGTATCTGCAGCATGTCTATTGCAAATAGTTAATTTTACATATAGGATGGTCAGAAACAGGAAGCTCGTAAGGGTGTGCTGAAAAATAATTGTTTAGAAAGAATTTCGGTTCGTTGCACTGTTTCCGAGTTAATTAGCACTGAAGCTCGCAAAGCAGGACGTAGTCCGCGTAAATTCAAGCAGCACGCTAGATACAATATTAGTGTCAGTTATTCTCGTAGCGTAGATAGCAGCGCTCGAGACTGCTCAGCCTTTGATTCGGGTTTGACCCTTACTGCCGTACCATGTCGTGTTTTTCTGTGACTCTCATGTTCGGTTTTAGGAAATCAAACGAAGGACAGGTTTGGCGACACAGTCTCTGAGGGGCCACACAACGACCTGATTGTATAACTTCAATGCCAGCTAACTAGGAAAATGCACAACGTATCGAAATTTTTTCTTAGCAATTATTTCACAGCATGACCTTGTAAGGTATCAGGCAAATCCAACACCTTCCATGAAAACCCTGACATGATAGCAAATCCAGCAGTATGTCACATAGCTCTGAATAAATCCTGACGTTAAATTAACCTAAGTAATACGATCAACGAGTGAGCAAATGGAATACCAAAGACTAATACAAGACCGCTAAATGCATGTCATACCTTCCCACCGTGAAACAAACGCAGTTCCGAGGAGAGAAACGATGACAGAAGCCAAGAGCAGAGCCATCTAGGCTAGAAGGCCCCACAATAAGAGCGGGACAATGGGACACCCGCATCGCCGGCCGACCACCAAGAGGTCCATCCCCGAGCCCATGTTAAAAGACAGAGCCCTCCAGAAAAACAGTATAGATCTTACGATAACACTAAAAGGGCCACACCAGCTGCAAGTCTTGGCGTGATATTATACGCATTCCTGTTACGTAGCAAACATTAAAAACATTGCCCCGCCACGAAAAGTATAACATTTATCATTGGATTGATAGGATTTTTGTAGGCGGAGCTTAAAGTTAGCATTGAGACGCTGTTTGGTCAGTTGAAAACACTGCCAGATACCTTTTATTAATCCAGCTTCGGTAAACAGTAGTAAGGATAAGTTCGTGGGAGTTGCTACCGAGACAGCGAGCTGTGTGGAGCTGCGCCGCCCGTCATCCCTGACACTGCCTAACCACCGACAAGGTAATGAATGAAGGTGATGCCGCATAAGAGCGCATAAGGCTTCACTCAGAATTGCAGAAGTCTCATCTGTTACATCCCTTTTTTATGTAATACTAGTGTCGATCGTCAAAGCTCATGGTGTTCACATTTGCCACTTGAAGTAAAAATCTGAAACGCGATGATTTTTCTGGTATATCATTGTTGAGAAGCCACATCAGCCACTGTAATTTACGACAATTTAAATAAGTAATTAAAGATAATTGAGGGCCACTGTAGACCATTTTTGATAGTTTTCTCTTTCATGAAACTTAATTTAAACCTAGATTATAGATGTGATATGGCATAGGTCATCCTTCGATCCATTACAGAACTTGGAAACCCATTCAGGGAATATTCGTTCACATTTTTGTTGAACGCAGTTGGTGTTTACCATCATGTATTAAAACATTTCCTTTTATCAATAGTGCAATTTATAAACGATGTTTTGTGAGTAGAATAAAATTTCCAATGGTAAACTTAACTGCTTTTTCGACGTTATTTTACCAGCTAACTAAAAATAGGAAAGCCTTGAACTCCTTCCACTAAATTTAGTTAGTATTAAGATTCTTTTACAGGGAGTGCAGTGGAGCTGACGCTGAGATCATTAAGTATTTGGTTATATCATCGCTAGTCTCACTGAACTCTTCTGAACTCTACATGTCACGAGTGGTCTGGCGTCTCCTTACCAGCAACTGGTCCCAGGTTCAAATTGGTCAA
Organism: Schistocerca gregaria; assembly: GCF_023897955.1. Taxonomy (NCBI): domain Eukaryota; kingdom Metazoa; phylum Arthropoda; class Insecta; order Orthoptera; family Acrididae; genus Schistocerca; species Schistocerca gregaria. Next base: position 127,029,181 of record NC_064921.1, on the reverse strand, counting down.
TTCCCAAAAAACACACTTAGAGCGCAGTTGTGCGAAAGTGATAGGGACACATGAAATAGAACAAACAGACACCACGCAGAATGTTAGAACTATAAATGAAAAAGTTTGTGCGTTTGTGTGTGTGTGTGTATGTGTATGTGTGTATTAGTGTGTCACTTCTTCACGCTGAAACGGCTGCACGGATTTGGATGAAATTTGTACTCTGAATTAACAAATTACGAAATGGGTGGGAGTGAGTGTAGAAAAGAAATGTATCCCGTGATACGCAGATTCCCATATTTCATTCATCTGCTATTTGAGAATGAAAGCACTTTGCACATAATATCGTGCCTATATGACTCGCTGACAACGCCTACACAATGATGAAAGGAAAAAAGTTTATCGCTTACTGTGTTTCCGCTATTCTTGCAGTACAACTGCTGCATAAAGCATGAAGTTTTAATTTATTATTTCTTTACTACTAACTGTATTCGCGACATACTTTGCAGACAGTAATCACATATACCACTGAATGTACCAGCAATATTATATTATAGTACGACCCATATCTGTGACGTCATAAACACTGAGCTGCGTGAAAGTGAAGCTGCAGGACGAAATTCGCTATAGATACAGGTGAAATATGTGTACAGAGAAGCGTGAAATACGTTAAGTACATGTGAAATATATCTGACATGTGCGTACGCGGACAAAGCCACGGATAAGAAGCTCACCCTAAACCCCTGGAACGTTTTCAGCGTAATTTGGTATAAAATTGTTTTCGATTTTGAAAGAAGTGCTGTGGGGATAAGTAGAACCAGCCTGCTGTTGAGGTGATAACCTGAAGAAGGTGGAGGAGACAGACACATGTTGGGAGGAGGAGGTGGGAGGAGACAGGAGGGAGTAGGAGATCGACAGAGAGAGGAAGCTGGAAGAGGTGGCCATAGAGGGGAAGGGGAGGGTGGACAAAGTGCGGGGGGAAGGAGAACATGGACTCATAGAAAACTGGCATAAATACATATCCCGGTACATTTTTATAAGTAAGTGTTTAACCGCTGCTGGCGAAATACGTTCAGACTTCAAGAAGAATATAATAATTCAAGTCCCAAAGAAATCAGGTGTTACAGACGAACGGAAAAAATGGCAGAAACCAACCTCGGGGAAGATCAGTTTGGATTCCGCAGAAATGTTGGAACACGTGAGGGAATACTGACCCTACGACTTATCTTAGAAAATAGATTAAGGAAAGGCAAACCTACATTTCTAGCATTTGTAGACTTAGAGAAAGCTTTTGACAATGTTGACTGGAATACTGTCTTGCAAGTTCTAAAGGTGGCAGAGGTGGAATACAGGGAGTGAAAGGCTATTTACAATTTGTACAGAAACCAGATGGGAGTTATAAGAGTCGAGGGGCATGAAAGGGAAGCAGTGGTTGGGAAGTGAGTGAAACAGGGTTGTAGCCTCTCCCTGATGTTATTTAATCTGTATATTGAGCAAGCAATAAAGGAAACAAAAGAAAAGCTCGTAGTAGGTATTAAAATCCATGGAGAAGAAATAAAAACTATGAGGTTCGGCGATGACAACGTAATTCTGTCAGAGACAGCAAAGGACTTGGAACAGCAGTTGAACGGAATGGACAGTGTCTTGAAACGAGGATATAAGATGAACATCAACAAAAGCAAAACGAGGATAATGGAATGTAGTCGAATTAAATCGGGTGATGCTGAGGCAATTAGATTAGGAAATGAGACACTTAAAGTAGTAAAGGAGTTTTCCTATTTGGGGAGCAAAATAACTGATTATGGTGGAAGTAGAAAGGATATAAGATGTAGACTGGCAATGACAAGGAAAGCGTTTCTGAAGAAGAGAAATTTGTTAGCATCGACTATAGATTTAAGTATCAGGAAGTCGTTTCTTGAAGTATTTGTATGGAGTGTAGCCATGTATGGAAGTGAAACATGGACGATAAATAGTTTGGACAAGAAGAGAATAGAAGATTTCGAAATGTGGTGCTACAGAAGAATGCTGAAATTAGATGGATGGATCACATAACCAATGAGGAGGTAGTGAATAGAATTGGGGAGAAGAGGAGTTTGTGGCACAATTTGATGAGAAGAACGGACCGGTTGGTAGGACTTGTTCTGAGGCATCAAGGGATCACAAATTTAGCATTGGAGGACAGCGTGGAGGGTAAAAATGGAGACCAAGAGATGAATACGCTAAACAGGCTCAGAAAGATGTACGTTGCAGTAAGTACTGGGAGATGAAGAATCTTGCACAGGATAGAGTAGCATGGAGAGCTGCATCAAACAAGTCTCAGGACTGAAGACCACAACAACAACAACAACAGCAACACACCTTAATCCACATATTACTTTTTCTCTTTTGTTTTCTTCTTAACACAAGGAAAAAAGCTGCCAAAGACACTAGACATTTTCTGGTAAATAAACTGATACTCTTACAAGCATCCTTGAACCGTATAGAGGCCTGAGGAATTTATGCATGATTCCGCAAGCACGCTTTCCTGTGCATTCTTGTCAACCACACAGTTATACATCATGTGATCAGAAGTATCCGGACACCTGGCTGCAAATAACTTACAAGTTTGTGGCCCCTCCATCGGTTATTCTGGAATTCAGTATGGTGTTTGCCCACCCTTAGTGTTGATGACAGCTTCCGCTCTCGCAGGCATAGGTTCAATCAGATGCTGGAAGTTTCCTTGGGGAATAGCAGCCCATTCTTCATTGAGTGCTAAACTCAGGAGAGGTATCAATGTCAGCCGATGAAACTCTGTGTAGGACAGTCCATTACAGGGATGTTATTGTAGTGTAACCACTCCGCCACAGGCAATGCATCATGAACAGATGCTCGATCGTGTTGAAGGATGAAATCGCCATCCCCGAATTGCTCTTCAACATTGAGGAGCAAGAAGGTGCTTTAAACGTCAAAGTAGGCTTGTGCTGTGATAGTGCCGCGCAAAACAACAAGAGGTGCAAGCCTCCTCCATGGAAATCACGACCACACCGTAACACCACCGCCTCCGAATTTTGCTGTTGGCACTACACACACTGGCAGATGACGTTCACCGGCCATTCGCCATACCCACACCCTGCCGTCTGATCACCATATTGTGTCCCGTGATTCGTTACTCCACACAACATTTTTCCACTATTCAGTCGTATAATATTTAGGCTCCTTACCCCAGCGAGGCGTCGTTTGGCATTCATCGGCGTGATGTGTGGCTGATGAGCAGCCGCTCGACCATTATATCCAAGTTTTTCTCGCCTCTCGCCTAACTGTCAAAGTACTTGCAGTGGATCCTGATGCAGTTTGGAATTTCTGTACGATGGTCTGGATAGGTGTCTGCCGATTACTTATTACGTCCTCTTCAACAATCTGCGGTGCCCGCATCTCGTGGTCGTGCGGTAGCGTTCTCGCTTCCCACGCCCGGGTTCCTGGGTTCGATTCCCGACGGGGTCAGGGATTTTCTCTGCCTCGTGATGGCTGGGTGTTGTGTGTTGTCCTTAGGTTAGTTAGGTTTAAGTAGTTCTAAGTTCTAGGGGACTGATGACCATAGATGTTAAGTCCCATAGTGCTCAGAGCCATTTGAACAGTCTGCGGTCTCTGTCAGTCAACATGCGAGGTCGGCCTGTACGTTATAGTGCTGTACGTGTTCCTTCACGTTTCCACTTCACTGTCACATCGCAAACAGTGCACTCAGGGATGTTTAGGAGTGTGGAAATCTTGCGTACAGAGGTATGACACAAGTGACACCCAATCACCTGACCAAGTTCGAAGTCCGTGAGATCCACGGAGAGCCCCATTCTGCTCTAAGATCTCTAATGACTAATGAGGTCGTGATATGGAGTACCTGCTAGTAGGTGGCAGCACAATGCACCCAATATGAAAATCATATGTCTTTGGGGGTGTCCGGATACTTTTGATCATATAATGTATATGTAGCCTCTTTAAGGCGCGGTTCACACTCATCAATTCATGCGGTATGCGATACGATAGGTGATGCGGCATGTGGTGCGGTGAAGAAGCAACCTGTATCGGTGGAGCGTGTAGAAACATCCTGAAACCAACTTGAGTGGTTTACACCGGGGCGACAACGATACGTATCGGCCGACACAACAAGTAGTGCTGGTTGTTGCACGCAACTCGCGTCTTACGATACATGTCGATGGAAATTTCAAGTCAGCCGATGTGGCTTAAAGAAGTTTTATGTAAATGAAGCAAAGCCACATACGTCTCTATAGTTAGTTTCTCAGTGAAAGTTTTACCTACTGTTTTGCTTTTCATGCGTGTTCTTCACAATGCCATGTTTCTCATCCGATTTTGAGGAAAGTATGCAGTAAAAAAAATGATTTTTTCCATCCTATAGTCTGATAGCACAGTTTCATAATGAACTGTTTTTATCGCTGTTACCAATAGTTCTTGTGATACGTGGAAGTAATAACTGTGCATATTGTAGTGATCTATGTACTGAACTGTGGATTCTTCTATCTTCTGTCGGACATGAAATGACGAACAGATGACTGATGAAATTGCCCCAAGTAACTAGTCAAGAATTAATTCATGTCAATAATTAAATGAAATCAAACATAAAGGTACCGAATTGAGGGGTCCACATGTGAATGTAAGAGGTTGCTTATATGATCAAAACATGAATTTATTTTCGTGCTGTTTACCCAAGGGCAACTGCCCTGCCGCAGTGGCTACACCGGTTCCCGTGAGATCACCGAAGTTAGGGGCTGTCGGGCGTGGTCGTCACTTGGATGGGTGACCATCCATTCCGCCATGCGCTGTTACCATTTTTCAGGGTGCACTCAGCCTCGTGATGCCAATTGAGGACCTACTTGACAGACTAGTAGCGGCCTCGGTCAAGAATGCCATCATAACGACCAGGAGAGAGGTGTGCTGAACCCACGCCCCTCCTATCCGCATCCTCTTCTGAGGATGACACGGCGGTCGGATGGTCCCGGTAGGCAACTCGTGGCCTGAAGACGGAGAGTGCTTTACCCAAACCAAAACAAAATTAAAAATCTCAGGGCCGATTTGACTGGCCATGGACACGAGTCAGTTATTGATGGGTAGGAGGAGGGGACGAATCGTCTCACCATTCTTCGTTATCGTTCGTCGTGTAGTGCTGTCGGTGGCAGGTGCTTCGTCGGTTCTGCGCGTCGTCTCGGAGCTGTGCGGTACGAGTCGGCTGCCATCGTCACCAATCTCGGATTTGAGGCGGGACCCATTTGCGATCTCCGTGTTGTCCGACAGTTGTCCGTAGCGTGTCCGAAGCTGTGCTACCACCATGTCGGAAGGCATATGTTGGCAATGGATGGAACAGTGCCCACGTCCTCTAGCTTCCGCGGTGTCTCCACGATTCCCCTCTCTCGCTTCTCCTCCCTCTCAGCTGAACTCCTCTTCGAAACTCTCTTCCTTTGGAAGTTGTCATTGGCGGACAAATTTTCAATGCAGCGCAATGACAGATTACCATTTCATAGCCACGCCTCTCCGTAAAGGGTGGAAATTTCCTGTCTGTCGTGGACTGGCGTTGGCCTCATGAATCAGCTTCTTTCTGGTGATTTCACATTCTTACGACGTTTCCCTGCATTCCGAGGCTGTTGTGAGAGCAACTACACAACACTTCTTCGTAACAGCTCTCTCTGCGTGATGCCTGGACACTCATGTTTGGGCTCCGTCTCAGAATCTGCCAGCGTTCGTGATTTATAAGGAATGCCCTCACTGTTGAGAAAAACATCTTCTTAAGGATGCTGACTTCTTTCACACACCTCTTTGCGCCAATTCCCCGCGCTTTTCGTACGCTCCTCCCTGTGCCCGTGAGGTGCTGGAATCCTCGGCACATTCCTGCTTTCTAAGGCAGGTAAAATGACTGTCGCCGGGCTAGAAGAACTCAGATGACTTTCTTGGCGTTCCCTCCTAATGGCTGCAGGTGTCCATCAGTTCTCGACACGCTTCGCATTGTCAGACCCTTCGCAATATGTCGCTCCTTGAGCGAGGCGAGGGAGTCCGCACAGCTTTCTGCTGTGTACTTGCAAAATGACTGCAGTGTCCTCTCCTCAGGGGCTCGCCGCAAGATGTCCGGCTTCCTCCTCCTCCTCAGTCGCTCATGGCAAGTTGGCGAAAGCGGCCACAGTCTGACGTATTACAATATTTTTTTAAAATTGGCAGTGACAGATGTAGTCGTTGACTAGTTTACGTTTGGTGCATCTTAGGGCATACAAGGTGAACATTAATAAAACCCACAAACTGCAGGGACAGATTCCTGACAGGAAATGGAGGAAAAAAGATCCTGCGAACATGTGTCCAGAAATGGACAGTGCATGTGCAAAGACAAATCGCCCCTGAACAGTACAGAGCTGCATCGCATCCACGTTACAACAGACGCTCAAAGCAGCCTCAACGGGGTGAAAGGAATAGCATCAATTGTCGTGCAGGATACACATAATTGTACTTTGGCTTACACCATTTTAGCGGGCCACTTGTCTGGAGCTTGTACTGGGGTTCGTCTCGATATCCTTTAGAACCTGGTCCTCCAAACCCGGTGTACACACAGTCCCTTCACGTTCGACAATCTGAAAGGACCTATGATCACACAAATGCCCTAAAAGGGCTTGAAACGTTGTGTGATGTGTTTAGCGTGTGTGAGGAAACTTGTTTTATTATAGCCATGCTGCCTCTCGACCAATTCCATCCGATTGGCCGTAAACAGATACCATCTCGGCTTGTTCCCGACATGGATACACGATCATTGTGCTGCTTACAGTACACTGCATCAGTACACAGGCTGCAGCAACAAGGAAAATGCGGCACGTGGTCAGACGAACTGTCATTCACCAGCGCCATCTACAACGATGCATTTCTGGACAAATTTGTATAAGACCTTCTTTCCTTCATTTCCAGTCTGGAATGTGTCTCTGCAGTTTTTCGGCTTTACTAATGAGCAACCTTTATACAGTGTGTTCCGAAACTATAAGTTGTAAATAGGCTGTTCAGGTTTTTATGTTAGTGACGCCATGTAGCGCTCTGTATTAAAATCGCTGACTGCGCTGTGTGCAGTCTGTGGCTGGTTGGAATCATTGTTGGATTATTCCGCAGTGTAGTCCTGGGCAGTTCGATGTGAACAGCGCGTAGCGTTGAGCAGTTGGGGGTGAGCCGCCAGCAGTGGTGGATGTGGGGAGAAAGATGCCAGAGTTTTTGAGATGTTAACATGAGACAAGATCTGGACGTGTGTCCGTCAGAAATAGGAAATTTGTCAAAATAGATATCAAGAATTTATATATGTAGTATGACTTTTGAACATTATTGAGGTAAATACATTGTTTGTTCTGTACAAAAATCTTTCATTTGCTAACTATATGGCTATCAGTAGTTAGTGACTTCTGTAGTTACAATCTTTTATTTAGCTGGCAGTATTGGCGCTAGCTGTATTGCAGTAGTTCGAGTAACGAAGATTTTCGCGAGGTAAGTGAATAGGTTACTGTTAGTCACGGCTATTCTTTTGTAGGGATTACTGAAAGTCAGATTGCGTTGAGCTAAAAATATTGTGTGTCAGTTTAGTGATGATCAGAATAAGTAAAGAGAAAGTATGCCAGTACATTCAGCTTCACTCAGCTGTTTCAATATCAAAGAACGTAGAAGTTTACCAACACAGTCATTCTTGACATTCAAAGGGGAAGTTTCAAAGTTCATATTAATACAGGAGGTAGGGAACATCAAGTGGAATATAGAGTCTCTGAAGTCAACCTGTAACGTTAGGGAACATTTTGAGAGTGCCGCTGACATAATTAAAAAAATTGTTCAAATGGCTCTGAGCACTATGGGTCTTCACTTCTGAGGTCATCAGTCCCCTAGAACTTAGAACTTCTTAAACCTAACTAACCTAAGGACATCACACACATCAATGCCCGAGTCAGGACTCGAACCTGCGACCGTAGTGGTCGAGCGGTTCAAGACTGTAGCGCCTAGAACCGCTCGGCTACCCCGTATGGCAACATAATTGATTTTTCACTGTTGGTGACTGGGAATGTGTACTGACATCCTAAACTGCTGTATGTACGCAAGGTTGGCTCTCAGATATGCTTGGAAATACTGCGACTCATGCCCAAGCACCAACGACTAGATACAACAAAGATGGTTTCGTTTTAAACACACTGGCTTATTCGCGATCATTACCGCCTTGTGACAACAATAGTGAAGATAGAGCAGTTTACATATCCTAAAATGGCTGACATCTTTCTGATTTACGGTTCTATGAATAGAAATGGACGACCTGCAGCGAGAGAGTATTGACAGCACTTACCAAAGCAACGGATTTCACAATCCCAAACACCTGGATGTCTGCATTGCTTGCTATGTGAAACAGACACTTTCTGTACAAGTATGAACAGTGCATACTCCCGAAATGGAATACCACATCGTGTGTCACGATGAGGACTCTCCATCCACAAGTACACTACATTTTGCACACATCCTTGTCGTCAGATGAAACCCTGTGTGGGATGTGTTACATGACTAGAAGCTTCATCCTTTCCTTCTTCACCGCTTGGCAGAATTTTCCCCATTGCGTGTAATTCACACAATAGTTTTTACGACACACTTCTAATTCCTGGCTGAAGTCTTGTACACTGGTGAGGCTTTGTTTACACGTGAAAGCTGTTTCAGTATCCACAATTTGCATGTTTGTTAACATGTGCATCCGCGAGGCACTCGACCTCTAACTCATTCACAGCGTTTTGGTGCACATGTTTGGGACAGCATTCTCAGTTATAGGTTGATTGCTCCGTACATTCTTCCACTCTGTGTAAATGGACGGAAATACCGCGTCTTTGTGGAACAAGTCTTCCCAGACCTGCTGGAGGATGCACCTTACAGCATGGTGCGGTACCAGCCCATTTCTGCATTGCTGAAAGCTGTTTCAGGAATCAATGAACCTGCCGAGGTGGCCCTGTGGCCTGGCCACCCTGACGTCTTGTGTCTGGATTTCATCCTCTGGGGCATATAAAGCAGGTGGTGCACGAAACCGTTGAAACATAAGAAAACAGAAGAAAAACCTCGTCGCTGGAATTGCTGTAGCTGCCGGTACCATTGTGGACATGCTAGGAATCTTCGAACGGACAGGACAATCAATGATCCGACAGTCTACTCGCAGGCTGTTCCAACCGCGCTCCAGGCAGCCGGAGCGCTCCGGAGCGCTCACTGCGGCATCTCAGAGCCCGCATGGAGGGAGAAAGCGAACTCACTGCCCCCTGGCCGCATGCAGCTGCAACTGACGCAACAAACCGTGTTCAGTGACGGCTATGACTAGCCACGGGAGACCTGTACCTCTATTGGAGGATACCCTTCTATTCATTGAGAGGGATGGTCGTCCGCAGTGTCTTGTATGTTATAAAGTATTGAATTCTGCGAAGAGGTACAATATACAACGACATTATACACGTCTTCACGCAGCGCACTACGATCAGGTAGAAGGCGTTGCACGCAGAGAACTTGTAGCCAGGCATAAGAATGACATACCACGAGACGTAAGAGTAACAACGGTTTCGTAATACGGAACACAGTTTGTGTTCTATAATGCGTTTATAATTTTCAGGTGAATGAGAGCTGAGAAAACACTACCGGATCTGCAATTCGAGCAAGCTACGGGGTCGCTCACATCATTGCGACTTGTGGCAAGCCGCTTTCGGTGGGACCACTCGTAAAATCGTGCATTGTAGCAGTTGCAGAATGTTTGTTTCCAAGGGAGGTGCAGGCAATTGAAGGTGTTTGTCTGTCGAAGCAAACAATATTTCGTCATATATGGACATGGCAGCGACTTTAGAGACACAGCTCAGTAAAAAGTGGAGAGCTTTGTTGCATTTTCGCTAGCGCTTTACGAAAGAACCGACATACCGCACTGTGCTCAGCTTGCAGTCTTTGTGCGTGGTGTCGACATGGAGCTGCAAGTAACTGAAGAACTCTTGGATGTGGTACCACTCGATTTCACTGCAACAGGACGAGACATTTTTGCAGCTGTTTGGGAATCAGTGGACAATAAGAATTTGCCGTGGGATAAGCTCCATTCTGTAGCGACAGACGGTGCACCACAAATAATCGGGCGTCACCAAGGTTTTGCTTCTCTTTTGAAAAATAAACTCAGGGAAGAATTGGGAAAAGACATTTTCACTCTTCATTGTTTTATTCACCAAACCAGAGTACAGTTCGTTGGCTGAGTCGGGGAAAAGTTCTTGATGTTTTCTTTGCTATTCGTCACTAAAAATCCGTTTTTCTAGAAATGAAAGGGGAGGAAATGCGTTGTCTGAAAGATATAAAAGGGATATCAGACTTACCGTTCCTAGCTGACATAAGTATGCATTTGAATAATTTAAATCTGTCATAGCAGGGCAAAGGGCAGCTAATCGTTGACATCATGACCAGATCAAAGCGTTCACGGAAAAGTTACGTTTATTTGAGAGTCAGATGAGTAATGGTCATTTAACGTTCTTCAATCGTCTTGCTTCTTTAAAATTACCTGGAGGTACTACACTCCTGGAAATTGAAATAAGAACACCGTGAATTCATTGTCCCAGGAAGGGGAAACTTTATTGACACATTCCTGGGGTCAGATACATCACATGATCACAATGACAGAACCACAGGCACATAGACACATGCAACAGAGCATCACAATGTCGGCACTAGTACAGTGTATATCCACCTTTCGCAGCAATGCAGGCTGCTACTCTCCCATGGAGACGATCGTAGAGATGCTGGATGTAGTCCTGTGGAACGGCTTGCCATGCCATTTCCACCTGGCGCCTCAGTTGGACCACCGTTCGTGCTGGACGTGCAGACCGCGTGAGATGACGCTTCATCCAGTCCCAAACATGCTCAATGGGGGACAGATCCGGAGATCTTGCTGGCCAGGGTAGTTGACTTACACCTTCTAGAGCACGTTGGGTGGCACGGGATACATGCGGACGTGCATTGTCCTGTTGGAACAGCAAGTTCCCTTGCCGGTCTAGGAATGGTAGAACGATGGGTTCGATGACGGTTGGGATGTACCGTGCACTATTCAGTGTGCCCTCGACGATCACCAGAGGTGTACGGCCAGTGTAGGAGATCGCTCCCCACACCATGATGCCGGGTGATGGCCCTGTGTGCCTCGGTCGTATGGAGTCCTGATTGTGGCGCTCACCAGCACGGTGCCAAACACGCATTCGACCATCATTGGCACCAAGGCAGAAGCGACTCTCATCGCTGAAGACGACACGTCTCCATTCGTCCCTCCATTCACGCCTGTCGCGACACCACTGGAGGCGGGCTGCACGATGTTGGGGTGTGAGCGGAAGACGGCCTAACGGTGTGCGGGACCGTAGCCCAGCTTCATGGAGACGGTTGCGAATGGTCCTCGCCGATACCCCAGGAGCAACAGTGTCCCTAATTTACTGGGAAGTGGCGGTGCGGTCCCCTATGGCACTGCGTAGGATCCTACGGTCTTGGAGTGCATCCATACGTCGCTGCGGTCCGGTCCCAGGTCGACGGGCACGTGCACCTTCCGCCGACCACTGGCGACAACATCTATATACTGTGGACACCTCACGCCCCACGTGTTGAGCAATTCGCCGGTACGTCCATCCGGCCTCCCGCATGCCCACTATACGCCCTCGCTCAAAGTCCGTCAACTGCACATACGGTTCACGCCCACGCTGTCGCGGCATGCTACCAGTGTTAAAGACTGCGATGGAGCTCCGTATGCCACGGCAAACTGGCTGTCACTGACGGCGGCGGTGCACAAATGCTGCGCAGCTAGCGCCATTCGACGGCCAACACCGCGGTTCCTGGTGTGTCCGCTGTGCCGTGCGTGTGATCATTGCTTGTACAGCCCTCTCGCAGTGTCCGGAGCAAGTATGGTGGGTCTGACACACCGGTCTCAATGTGTTCTTTTTTCCATTTCCAGGAGTGTATTTTCAGCGATTACCAAGCACAGTTAAAGCAGCTCATCACGTCGTTTGAAACACGATTCCGAGACCTCACTAGTTTGGAAATGGAACTTAAAGTGTTCAGCACTCCTTTTTCAGTTTCCCCCGATGACTTGTCATCGTCACTTCAACTGGAGATTATTGATTTGCAAAATTCAACTTTGTTGAAAGAGAGGTACTACAACATGTTGGCTTTGTCACGATGGTATCATTCATTACAGCAAAAAACATTTCCCAAGCTTCACAACAATGCCACTCAGATCATGTACATGTTTGTATCTACGTATTTTTGTGAGCAGCTTTTCTCAGCAATGAAAAGTGTAAAAAGCAAGAAACGATCGTTTCTCCATGATGCAACAATGAAGGCCATCCTCTGCATTAGCGGTGCGAACACTTTGACGCCTGATATTTCCGATCTTGTAATGAAAAGAAAATTTCATGCTACAGAGGCCCAATAAATTTAGTATGCAATTGCTTGTAAAATAGTTGTTCCTTATTTATTTCCTGAACATCGTATTTCCTGGTGTAGCATGTCACCACGTCTTAGTAGCTAAGAGTATGAGGTTGGCGATCTTGTAAGACGCAGCTGGCACATCAAAACGCTTGCCTTACCACCTGCCTCAGCCATCTGTGCCTGCCCACTAGCGTGGTCACAGCGAGCGACACAGCTTCCTGGAGCAGGGAGCGCTCTGCGGCTCACAGCGGAGCCGACGAGCTGGAACAGCCTGGACTGTACTGTGTGCTTATAGGCCAATTTTCGCGCATTCGAGCAGTTCCTGCGAATGCCACTGTTGTAACTATCATGCTAAACTACCCTGTCTGTAAATCATTCCTACATCATAAATTGCCATCAGGGATCATATGTGTCATAACTAAATATACACATTCGAGCAGTTCCTGTGAATTCCATGTTAAACTACCTTCTGTGTAAATCGTTCATAACATCGGAGATTGCCATCAGGGACCATTACTACTGGGTAAAAATTCAAATCCACAATATCTGTTTACTGTGTATTCACTACATGACAACCGGTTTCATAACCTAGAGGTATAACTTTATGACAGTAAATCGTATTTCCATAGATTCTACTACTATTTTAACTTACTTTGGAAGTTTATCTTTTATTCCAATTCCAGCATCATTTTTATCTGTCCATCTAAGAATTGCATCTCCAGCACTTGAACTCCATGTAAAAATTACTGTTAAATCTTATTCCTATGTCATTTCATTATAATCTTTGAAAAATCCAACAAACAAATCTAGTGGAAAAATTACATTTTTCTTACGTGTTATCTTACCATTATTAAGGAGATGACCATCCATAGTTAACTGACAGTATATAGTCGAAGTTAGTCTCATAAGCACAGATGAAGAAATGAAGGCATGTTACATTCTAGATTGTATATTGTTTCCTTTTTTTTGCTAGTGGTGACCTCTAACAATTTTACTAGTTATCAACAAATTTTTCATTGGATTTTACGTCATATGACGGATAATATGTGCAATCAGCTCCAATAATACTAAAACACATATATAATTCGATGAATCCATTCATATCCAATATTTATATTAATCTCTGTGTTTTGTTGGGGAGATTCAGATTATTTTCAGTCATATTATTCATTGGAAATGAGTAAAACTGATAACTCTTGATTTTGTTCATAATTTACTAAAGAAAAAAATTATGAAGGCAATTCTAAAATTACTGTTACATAATCAACATTTAAGTCAATGAGATTATCATTATCATCAATTATGGTAATTTCTAAATCCTCAATAGGTTCTAAAATAGGAATACATACAGGACAGTGTGGCTTATGAATTCCAAATTCAGTACTCGACTTGAATGAAGCTGCAACATTAGATTCACTATGAAAATGATCAGTATTTTTGACAAACAATCCATCAGCCAAGTTAAGATATATATTAATTAATTAAAATGGAATAATTTTTGCAACATCTTTAGCGACATCTTCTGTTAACGTCAACTATTTGATTATTAAATCCTAAAAACTTATAATATTATTTTCTTTTATATCTATGTATAATAATTTTCACTTTCACTAACAACTATATTTAAAACTTCATTTTCTTTATTATGAATATTTGGATTTTTCAAATCAATAAATTTTACTAAGTTTTCTAAACTATATTGACCAAAAGGAATTTCCATTGTTTCTCCATTGCAATACAGTTCATTATTTTTCGATGTAATATTTGGAGTTAAAAAAGTTGAATAAAAACCAACCAGTGCAGTATTATTAAAGATATTTCTTATAGGTACAGTCAGTCTCCTTTTGGGAATAGATGATGCATCATTCAATTGAAATAATCTGTTTATTCACTATTTAAAAATTTATTGAACTAGATGAAAACTGCTTGGTGACCAAAACTCTACTCGATGTGCAATTATAGGACTGAGTGACTGTGACAAAAAAAACATTATTAATTGACAATCATATTTTAGCATCTGGATAAACAGAATGAAATTTATCATATATATGTTAATCCAAAAATTTAGATCAACCAAAATATCAAGAAAAACAACCAAAATATCATGAAAATAATTGAAGACAAGCACAACAAAAAATTACTGATTTTATTGAAAATTATGAAAAATATTAATCAATTAAAGCAATTTGTAGATGATTCAGTAGTTGTAATTGATGACTTTATTCTTGAAAATCAGGATACAGTTAGAGAATATTTTGCTAGAGGCTACCATGAAGGAATTTATTGTTTTTATTCTGCTCAAACTTATTCAACAATTCAACACAAATAGTTAGAGTTAATTTTGTTTTGTAAATATATTTAGACAAGATTATACAAATTTTAATGATATTTATAATGAATTTGTTGGTAGAGATTTAAAGTTTGATGAATTTAAAGAATTATGTAGTGAATGTTGGAATAAAGAACAATTTGGATTTTTTGCAATAGATATGATTATAAAACTGAATAAAGGTAAATTCGGAAATAAAATACAGAATTTCACAACAACATAAACGATAATAAAAGTTAAGTTAATGTGTTTACCAACTTCAATAAATGGTTCCAAAGTATGATCCAGAAGTTCTTAAAAAGGTAGGCGAAAAAAAGGTAAAAGAATTTAAAAATGGAAAAACATCCACAAACAGAATATAACAAAATAAAAAGGATTAACCAGTAATTGATGTAACTGTAAAAGTTAAACAAGGAGGCCATGCATTAGATGATAATGTTTTGAAAGCTATTGAAGAAAATAGAGGAGCTATCAGTTAGAAGAATTTAATGATAAACCACAAATTATACAATATAAAAGTCAACAGCATGACTCTACTTAAGTGAATCAGAAATACAAGATCAGTTGAAGAAGAATGGAAAAGAGAGAAAATGGCATAAAATGTTTAAAAATAAAAGTGACCGAAAGGATGTTAAAATATATTAATCACAGTATAGATAAATTTTTGGATTACGATCTGTTGGCTCATTTTAAATTTACTGGTAAATTACCACTTGAATTCAATGGAGATAAATTAATTATTGCTGAAAAGACATATGAAGGAACATATAGTTTAATGAAACTTTTATTTAAAAAAAGACAACTATTTAAGTCATCAATACACTATTTACTCAAATAACATAATATTCACAATTAAAATCATATATTCTTTAAAAAAATATTGGTCATAAATTTTTATCCTTTAATTGAGGAACAACATGAGATGTTAATGTATATATTTCTTCTTTTCTTCTGTTTAATACATTAAAAGACGTATCAACAGTTTCTCTCAAATTTCCTAATCCCCTTCAGACAACTTATTCATATTCTCTAGTCGTTCTATACAATAATCTATGTATCACATTTGATTCCTGTAGGAATCTATTATTTCTTTTCTAATCTTATATGCACCATGCTTGCAAATTGCTGGTAATACTTCATGTGTAACCCATTTTCTGAAAGCTTTTCCTTATTGCTTTTGACATTTAAAAATTAAAGAATATAAGCGAAGTTCATTGATAAATAATGATGATTTTTCATTATCTCTTAATTACAATGTGACCTCTGGGTTAAAATTTTCAAATGTAATTTTATCTTTCTTATCAACATGTGCTCTAATCACATAGTCATTGTATTTATATTCTAATACTTTAGAAACATCTTTTGCATTAAACCACAGTTTATTACTTTCACCAATAATCACAGAGGCTTGCTTGCCATTGCATTCAAGCTTGTCATTAACGAGGTCTGTGATTGACTTCATTTAAACAGAATAAATAGTTATTAGATAAATTGAAGTTCTATAGTGGAAACATTCAAAATTTCGCCATTAATACTTTTTCTCTTCTCCTTTGTTTCATCATTGGATAACATAATTTCTCAACGAAATAAGATAGACTGTTCAAATGAATATGGTACATTTCTTTACGTTTATCTACTCTGAGTACGTCAAAATAAACATTAAGCATATGTTCTACTAATTGATAATTTGCACATTCATATTTTCCAACACTAAATATTTTATCTTGTGTAGGTCTTCCACTATTATAACTGGATAATCTTCCTGAAAGATGATTTTTGGACAATATACAACCAACTTTAAAATAATTTTTCTTAAAGATTGCTTACATGTGGCAATGTAGGTGATTTGTTCTCTCTTCATTTCCAGTACATCATGTACTATAACTTTTCAATACTGACTTTTCTTTTAATTCTTCATCCTTTGCATTTATTTCTATTGCTTATTGTTCGATCATTTTTCGAGATTAAATGTTACTATATTCTTTTGTATAGTTAAAGTAATCACGAAATATTTTGTCAAGAGCAATATAGTAATTTTTAATTTTATTAGCAACCTTCATTCTAAAATTCATTACTAGTTTTTTTTAAATTGATGACTGATAGTATAGTCCATGTCTTGGCACTAAATTATTTGCTGTTAAAGTTTTTAATTAATTTTAGATATACTCATATTGTAAAGCTTGTGAACTACACTATCTTGTTTCTGAATAATCAATATTATATTTCTTTAACGATTTTTGTAAATGTTTCTTAATTCAGACCTTGAAATTCCATAATGAATAAAACATCAAATATCATTTGTAAATAAAATGTTCTTATGTTCAAACAAAAGAAACCAAAGGTCATTAAACCAACTACCTAAATTCACTGATAATTTTTATGCTTAATAAACTCATATATATTCATGATAGATGATGCAGCAACAGTAGTGGAAGTATTAGCTGTCGATGGAACCAAATTCACTTATATACCATAAAAATGTTTTAAATAAATTACAATTCTGTAGCAAAGAATTTATTTTTCAGGTGTCAGGTCTTTGATGCCTGGAATTCCAACTAAAATAAAGTAATGTAATTCCTGCAATAGCGTTTTATTTAGACAACAACTTATTTTTCATAAAATGTGTATTGTATGGCATACACATAAATGAAATAAAAAATATACAGAAAAATGCTAGTGATAGGAAGAAAATTAAGAACAAATACTTTATCTATACAACTATCTCTCCTACACCAACAAGAAAGTTGATTCATTTATTAAGGAAAAATTTTAATTAATCTAATGAAAAATTGTCTTTATAAATGGAGATGTTCAAGAAATGTAAAAATTCAAAGAAGAGAAGTCGATTGATAATTTGTATTCACACATGTACACAAAGGATAAGCACTCATGTATCGGTGAATAATGTGATAATCTTTATCACAAAAGTAGGTGTATTAAACTTATTTGTATGTGTGGAAAATATATTTCATCTGACTCTAACAAGAAACATTTAAAAACAATTTTCTGTGAGGAGAATTCTAAGATATTGTTATGCATCAAAAATGACAATTGTGATAATTCAACGAAAAAACTTATTGGCTGTGAATAAATAAAAGATTTTAGTAGGTTTTTATTTTAACTGTTTATCTAGAAACAAACTCTCAAGTAGATGTGAGACTGCCAACTAGAAGATAAGCTAAAAAGAAAAATGGTGTGTAAATGTGGACAAGAAATAAATACAAATGTTCACAAAAAACATTTACAGTCAAACATAAAAAAATAATTGAAGGTAAAAATTAATTAATTACTACCTGAAGAAGACTTCAGTTTTTTCACTTCTCATTTTTTGCAAACCAAATGCAATTTATCCTAAAAAAAATTAGTGAGGCTTTTAGAGAGTTTACAGTTGCTCAACTCTGTCATTATTACATAAATAATAATTTATGAGTATGTAGCAGATTTAGAAAAGATTATATACTTAATTTAATCGCTGCAAATAATTCACCTCATCCTACAGGAACTTCAGATAATTTGGAAGTAAGTGAACTCAAAACTAGACCTAAAATCTTTGTATTAGAGGCTATAATAAATTAAAGAAATCAGAGTTAGTTAATGCTATTGCATTACAGGAGTTTAAATTTCATCCAGAATTATTCAAAAAAAACTAGATCGAGACAAGAACTTAATATAACTTATTTCTACAGAATTGATGATGATGTAATCGAAAAAGCTCCACCACAGAGGCAAGAAAATTGGAGGGACTAGATCAAATTCATCCATTCAGTAGCCAACTATTTGAGCAAGACAACGAGACTGGGCTATCTAAAAAAAGATATATTCGAGATAAAAGAACTGTTGTTGTTGTTGTGGTTTTCAGTGCTGAGACTCGTTTGATGCATCTCTCCATACTACCCCATGCTGTGCAAGCTTATTCACCTTCCAATACCTACTGCAGCCTACATCCTTCTCAATCTGCTTAGTGTATTCATATCTTTGTCCCCCTCTACGATTTTTACCCTCCACACTGCCCTCCAATACTAAATTGGTGATCCCTCGATGTCTCAGAACATGTCCTACCAACCGAGCCCTTCTTCCAGTCAAATTGTGCCACAAGCTCCTCTTCTCCCCAATTCTATTTAATACCTCCTCATTAGATATGTGATATACCCATCTAATCTTCAGCATACGTCTGTGGCTCCACATTTCGAAAGCTACTATTTTCTTCTTGTCTAAACTATTTATCGTCCACGTTTTACATCCATACATGGCTACACTCCATACAAACACTTTCAGAAACTACCTCATGACACTTAAATCTACACAAGATGTTAACAAATTTTTCTTCTTCAGAAACAGTTTCCTTGCCATTGCCAGTCTACATTTTATATCCTCTCTACTTCGACTATCATCAGTTATTTTGCTCCCCAAATAGCAAAACTCCTTTACTACATTAAGTGTCTCATTTCCTAACCTAATTCCCTCAGCATCACGCAACTTAATTCCATTATCCTAGTTTTGCTTTTGTTGATGTTCATCTTATACCCTCCTTTCAAGACACTGTCCATTCCATTCAACTGCTGCTACAAGTCGTTTGCTGTCTCTGACAGAATCACAATGTCATTGGCGAACCTCATACTTTTTATTTCTTCTCCATGGATTTTAATACCTACTCCGAACTTTTCTTTTGGTTCCATTATTGCTTGCTCAATATACAGATTGAATAACATCGGGGATAGGCTGCAACCCTGTCTCACTCCCTTCCCTTTCAAGTCACTCGTCTCTTATTACTGCCATCTGCTTTATGTACAGATTGTAAATAACTTTTCGCTCACTGTATTTTGCCCCTGCTACATTCAGAATTTCAAAGACAGTATTTCAATCAACATTGTCAAAACGTTATCTAAATCTGCAAATGCTAGAAACGTAGGTTTGCCTTTTCCTTATCTTTCTTCTAAAGTAAGTCATAGGATCAGTATTGTCTCACGTGTTCCAATATTTCTATGGAATCCAAACTGATCTCCCCGAGGTTGGCTTCTATCGGTTTTTCCATTGGTCTGTAAGGAATTCGCATTAGTATTTTGCAGCTGTGTCTTATTAAACTGATAGTTCGGTATTTTCAAATCTGTCAGCACCTGCTTTCTTTGGGATCAGAATTATTATATTCTTCTTGAAGTCTGAGGGTATTTCGCCTGTCTCATACATCTTGCTCACCAGATGGTAGAGTTTTGTCATGACTGGCTCTTCCAAGGCCGTCAGTAGTTCTAATGGAATGTTGTCTACTCCAGGGGCCTTGTTTCCACTCAGGTCTTTCAGTGCTCTGTTAAACTCTTCACACAGTATCACATCTCCCATTTCATCTTCATCTACATCCTCTTCCATTCCCATAACATTGTCCTCAAGTACATTGTCCTTGTATAGACCCTATATATACTCCTTCCACCTTTCTGCTTTCCCTTCTTTGCTTATAACTGGGTTTCCATCAAAGCTCTTGATATTCATGCAAGTGGTTCTCCTCTCCAAAGGTCTCTTTAATTTTCCTGTAGGTAGTATCAATCTTACCCCTAGTGAGATAAGCCTCTACATCCTTACATTTGCCCTCTAGCCATCCCAGCTTAGCCATTTTGCACTTCCTGGCGATATCATTTTTGAGAAGTTTGTATTCCTTTTTGCCTGCTTCATTTAAAGCATATTTATATTTTCTCCTTTCATCAATTAAATTCAATACTTCTTCGGTTACCCAAGGGTTTCTACTATCCCTCGTCTATTTACCTAATTGATCCTCTGCTGCCTTCACTATTTCATCCCTCAAATTTACCCATTCTTCTTCTACTGTATTTCTTTCTCCCATTCCTGTCAATTGTTCCCTTATGCTCTCCCTGAAACTCTGTACAACCTCTTGTTCTTTCAGTTTATCCAGGTCCCATCTCCTTAAATTCCCACCTTTTTGCAGTTTCTTCAGTTTTAATCTACAGTTCATAACCAATAGATTGTGGTCCACATCTGCCTCTGGAAATGTCTTACAATTTAAAACCTGGTTCCTAAATCTCTGTCTTACCATTATATATCTGATACCTTTTAGTATCTCCAGGATTCTTCCATATATACAACCTTCTTTTATGATTCTTAAACCAAGTGTTAGCTATGATTAAGTTATGCTCGACACAAAACTCCACCAGACCGCTTCCAATTTCATTTTTCACCCCCAATCCATATTCACCTATTATGTTTCCTTCTCTCCCTTTTCCTACTACTGAATTCCAGTCACACATGACTATAAAATTTTCGTCTCCCTTCACTATCTGAATAATTTCTTTTATTTCATCATACATTTCTTCAATTTCTTCGTCATCTGCAGAGCTAGTTGGCATATAAACGTGTACTACTGTAGTAGGCGTGTATATCTTGGCCACAATAATGTGTTCACTATGCTGTTTGTACTAGCTTACATATACTCCTATTTTTTATTCATTATTAAACCTACTCCTGCATTACCCCTATTTGATTTTGTATTTATAACCGTGTATTCACCTGACCAAAATCTTGTTCCTCCTGCCACCAAACTTCACTAATTCCCACTATATCTAACTTTAACCTACCCATTTCCGTTTTTAAATTTTCTAACCTACATGCCGGATTAAGGGATCTGACATTCCATGCTCTGATCCGTAGAACGCCAGTTTCCTTCCTCCTGAGTAGTCCCCACCCGGAGATCTGAATGGGGGACTATTTTACCTCCAGAATATTTTACCCAAGAGGACGCCATCATCATTTAATCATACAGTAAAGCTGCATGCCCTTGGTAAAAATTATGGCTGTAGTTTCCCTTGCTTTCAGCCGTTTGCAGTACCAGAACAAAAAGGCTATTTTGGTTAGTGTTACAAGGCCAGATCAGTCAATCATCAAGACTGTTGCCCCTGCAACTACTGAAAATGCTGCTGCCCCTCTTCAGGAACCACACGTTTGTCTGGTCTCTCAACAGATACCCCTCCATTGTGGTTGCACCTATAGTATGGGTATCTGTATAGTTGTGGCACACAAGCCTCCCCACCAACGCCAAGGTCTGTGGTTCATAGGTGGGGAGGGGGATTAAAGAACTAAGATTAAGATTTAATGAAAAACTTGGAGCTTGGTATGTTGGATATAAAATTGTCTTAAATGATGGTAATATAGATAAACTTGATATCATTATTGAGAAAACATTATTATATAATGAAACCACTTAGTTCTGTGGTATAAATAGCGAAAAAGAGAACTTATTTTAGAAAAAAAGATAAATTGAACATAACATCCAAAACCCCAACAATGTTATATTAATTTCGACATAATACTCGAGAATTTGTTCAAGTTTTGTGCAATAAAATGAGAGATAGCATATAGTGCATATAGTGTACTAGCAGCTCCTAGGGCAAGGTGGTCAAGGTTAAAAATATAATAAATTTATCTGAAGGAAAAAAGGCTAAAAGACATATCATAAGAATTAAAAATGATAACAACCATAGACATAATATTTTGGGCAGAGAACTGACTGCAAATGATATTAATAAAATTAGAGAGGATAAATACAAATTGCAAAAGCAGTTTACTGATATATATAATCAGTTGGGCGAATACAATGAAGAAGGGTTTATTCTATAGGACAGTAGAAATGTTGAAGAATTGTTGGATATTCAAATAAATGTTGTAGATGCTAAGAATTTCAATTCAGTTATCTATAGTGGACCTGGGAAAGAAATAATAATAAATTGGTATAAAGGTCAAAACAAGTAATTAACAGTATAACAGCCATTTTAGGATCATCATATCCCTGTGATAACTGTAATAAGCAATATAACAACAAATATAAACATTGTTGCAAGATAGAAGGAAAAATCTGTATCCTATGCAAAGCTCCAGAACAAGAAATGTGGAAACAAGATGTACTGTGAATATACTCTGAAAACTGCTGCAGCTACTGTTATAATGAAGAATGCTTAAAAAATAACCAAGAAGCTTGTGTTACAGCTTGTATATGTAAAGGCTGTAAAAAGATTTGTTTGGGGTCTCAAGAACATAAATGTGGCTTTGAACTTTGCAAAACTGTAATCAAGTTGTGAAAATTGTAAATGATAAATGTTACATTCAAAACAAATTGTATAAAGGAGGTATTTGCGAATGAAAATTTGTTGAGGATTTTATAGTCCAAGATTGCTCAAATTGTAATAAAGATGGATGTTATATTAATGAAGAACTCAAAGATTTTTATGTTGATCAATTCTCCATATGTCGTAAAATAGTTGCTGGTAAACAGTTTAAACTTTGTGAAGATGGATTCCCCAAGAGAGTGTATTGTACCTACACAGAATGATACATGTGGTTTGATTATGAAACTCTACAAGAAACTGGTATACATATCCCAAATCTCATAACAATTCACAAATTTAAAAGGGGTACTGTTTATAAATTTAAGACATATGAAGAATTCTGTAGGTGGCTGATATCAGATAAAAACAGGAATTATACACTCAACGCTCATTATGCTCAGGCAGATGTTCCAAAACTTTTGTCTGTCACGCCCCCCTTCTGCTGAAAAGAAAACTTCCATGCCCCCCCCCCCAAAAAATATAGATTTTTATTAATTATCAAGAAAGTATTGAAAAATTTGTGATGGTGACTTCATGTAACATGGCGGGCTGTTAATGTATCGAGTCGCAGTTATTACATCATCAGTCTAGTCTAGTGATTATAAGCCACTCCTAAAGTAAAGAAAGTCCGTGGTAAACAAGGAAAAATATTTGCGACCTTTGCAGATTAGCGGATGTGAGTCGAGTGTATCTTATTACTATCTCTCATTATGAAAAATAATCGCTCAGTCATGGTGTTAATGAACATCACTAATTAGTACACCTATAGCGCTCCCCATTGTCATTGCGCATAGGTTGGCATTTATGTCAGTGATGACAGTTACCGAACGGCGACAAAGGCCCAGTTCCCAGAACCAGACAATAAATAAAAAATACGTTTTAGGAAATAATTTTGCATACTACACAGAACTTTAAAAATATGAATAAAACAACTTCCTTACCTTGATTACATTCCCATGCTGCACACCATTTCTTCACCAGTATACGATTTTAGGACTACTCTTCGCTTGCCATATCTAAGATAAATTTTCGTTGTGTCTTCATCCAGAAGATATACTATTATTAGTTGAAATAACATACCACACGTAACATCAGAATCCATAATGATCACACACAGTATTTATATTTAAATCAGATTCGCTATGTTTATTTTATATTGTTTATTCGAAATAGTTTTTTATAATTTTACAGTATTACCTACATGTAAGGATAGTTAGGAGAAAAATAACAAGTTCCCTTATAATGTGGCGTATTTATTATAAAAATATTATTTCCACACATACATGGCACGAAATGGCAAGAAACAAACAAATAAACCAATGTGAAGTATCAGCTTGCGTATTTATTACAAGCTTTTGAATTCTTGGCTGAATAGTAGAAACGACGCAACATAAATCATTGACAATACTGAGTTTGCTTCTAAGCTTATTTTTTTTCGTCACTACCGCTGACAATGCTCTTTCGCACAAATAAGTGCTTGAAAATGGTAAATACAGTTTCAGTGCTTGTTCTCCTATGCTGGGATACACTTTGAGATATTTCACCCAAAATAAAGGCTTCTCAAAGTGATACTTCGCTGCAGAATCATTTTTAATTTCTAAGACATCCTCTTGTAGTCTGTCTGGCAACACATCCACGTCAACGTGTAACGGATCCGTCGCTAACCTATAATATATTTTATCATCACAACCGATAGGCAAGTATCATTCGAATTCATCAATGAGGTGCTGCAAATGGTTCAATATCTTACTCTTAGTATCAGTATCCTTAAAATCGTTGTGAAATCGGGCTGCTTCCAGGATTCCAAACAATCTGGGAAAGCAGGAATAATTGCAGGCTAAAATTTTACATTTCCATTGTTGCCATTTATCAGAAAACGTTTTGATGGCATCCCGATGAAAAATTATGTTTGACTCTCCACCTTGTGCTTTCAAATTCAATATGTTTAAAGATTTGAAAATATCTACCAGATAAGCCAATGCAACATGAACACTGGGCTTTCTAAATTCCACATACAATTCAGTTTGTTTGTTAGTTTCCAAAAACTGCATCACTTCGTCTCGAAGTTCAAATAATCTTCCTAGCCTATTTCCTTTTGAGAGCCAGCGTACTTCTGTATGAAAGAAAATTGTTTTGTACTTTGCTCCCAAGTCTTCACAAAGAGCCGTAAATAACCTGGAATTTAATGCACTGTTTTTAATATGATTCACGATTTTCATGCACAATTTGAAGACATCATTGTGTTCCTTTGAAGTGTCTTAGCTGCCAGTGCTTGACGGTGTATTACACAGTGGAGGGCAGTACCACTAGGGTTTTTTCTCTGACCATCTGCACGAATCCTGAGCGACATCCAAGCATTGATGGGGCGCTGTCTACGCATACGCCTATCAGTTTCTGCCATGATAACTCATTTTTACAAAAGAATTCAGAGACGGCTGGCATTATATCAATTGCTTTTTAAGTTGTATTTAACTCTCTAGAAAACAGCAACTCTTCTTTAATTGCTTCATTTTCTATACAGCGAACGAAAGCTAGCAGTTGGCAACAATTTGCAACGTTGGTACTCTCGTCTAACTGTATTGCAAAAAACTGCGATTGTTTGACGGCTGTAACTAATTGATTTTGTATGTCTTTGACCATATCATCAATGCGACGTTTCACAGTATCGTAAGGAAGCGGTATTTGTGAAAGTTTTTGTTTACTTTCTGACCCAAGAACAATATCAGCAGCTTTCAATAAACAGGGTTTGACTAGTGTCTCTCCGATAATATGACTTTTCTTGGTCCTTGAAATAAGTAGCGATAACTCATACGAGGCTTCCAGTACCTTTTCTGATGTCTGAGCGAAGGATCCAGTAGTGTCTAAAATCATCCGTTTCAAATTATCACATTTTGCAGCAAAAAATACCTGCGGCTTCTCTTTCAATGCACCATGCTTTGCCCACAAATGGCGTTCCAGACGAGAAAGTCTCATGGAATCATTGCTCAATACCTCATAGCAAATAACACATTGGGGCTGATCAACACCATTTTTTGGTATAGAAGCAAAACCGTATTTGATACAACCGTCATTAAATTTACGTTTTTTCACGACACTCATGGTGAAGTAAAAAGGAAACAAGAAGCATAATTTCGACCTAACACTGATTTTACTGAGACACAACTGTGAAAGATTCAACGTGATTTCAGCAAAATCCAATACATCAGATGTGTCAACAACTGCTTAGCAACCAACGAAGTAAAGGAAAGCTACTGTCGGCACCTCAGAAGACTGCCTGTGAGGAGTGGGGCAAAGAATGGGGAAGCCCAGCTGCAGCGCAGGTAGTCAGTGTACTGTCTGTCTGCGACCAAGTGGCCGAGCAGGGCTCGGTGGCCGTTTGGGGCTCTTGCTGGGAGAAACGGGCTTTTCCTAGATTAGGGCAGAAACAGCCTACAGGCACCCTAAGAATTTGCTACCTGACCTGCAGTGCTGTTCTGAGCAGTGCAGCCTGGGGTTTAATGCGAAAATCGTTTTCGTGCCCCTTTCTTTCGTCACTTATAAACGAAACGTTATAAGTTTTGAGATAACATCAATGAATTGGTTGCCAATTTCACAGTAATTAAGTAAGGTCATGGATACACCTCACACATCGCTGGAAACTGTGCACAGTGCCAAGCAATTATCTCTTTACTCATAGCAAAAGAAGCCATTGTCGTAGCAAAGAACATACACTAATTTCAAATGAAATTATGCCGTATTTCAAAAAGGCAGAAGAAAAATGACTGTTTGTCAGATAAGTAATCCGAATAAAAGACCTTTAGTACTGACCATTCAAAAAAAATATCCTCACTAATGGACTTCATTGACTACCTAGCTGGGTTATGTTTCATTGTTAGCACTCATGACAATGTTTCCAGAACGGCGTGAAGTACTTTGCTCAGAACGAACACTTGTACTAGTTTCGCATTCACATCATGCACATTTTTCTGGTAACAAAGGGCATAACACTTACATCCAAATTACGAACCCGCCAGTTTATTTGAAGCATATACAGTCTATTAAAGTCACTGTAATCGCATCACATGGGGATCTGCGGGTTGACAGGGTAATAAAACATCATTTTTGCAGTTACCCAGTATAAGTGATTATTACTCTGATGAACATAGCCTACTACGTCTAAAAGTTATAACACGATTACGTTCAGTCCATGTGTACAAATGTACAGAATAGTTAATACCTGACTTTTCTGTTTACCAATTGTCAGAAGTAAGTTGTTTACAAATCTGATATATAAGAATTAACGCATATCGCCTTCGTAATTTTGAGAGTTTCTGTGTGTGACATTCTAAACGTGATCTTCAAAAGCTGTATGTTCTAGGATAGGTTATTGAGATAGGATTGTGGGAAGTGGGATGCCAAACGATTGCATTAAGCACCATAATCTATTATTAATACCTGCACATTCATTTTTATTAAAATATCGATATTAAAAAGAAATATTAGGTTTTTGCTGTTAACTCCACCCGCCCCCCCCCCCTTGTTACATCATCACGCCCCCCGCCCCCCCCCCCCCCCCAGGGGGGCGCGCTTCCCAGTTTGGGAACCTCTGTGCTAAGGGTTGTGATTCACAATTAATTTTGAAGTACTGTGTTGTAAATACAATAAAGCTGCATACTATCAACATAGGAACTAAATTTATATTATTTGAGATGAAGTATTTAGAGCTAAAAATTTTAGAAAGCAGTAATTTTGTACAAGGCCCAATTAGTAGTTTTACAAAAAGCATTTCATTTGAAAGAATAGAGGAAGGGAGAATACTTACATTTGTGCAACACACAACAAAATGAAAATTACATAGGATCTATTGCAGACACTCGATAGTATTGTGTTGACACTATGAAGTCAAAAGATAGAGAAGCATTTCTCAAATGGCACAGCTCGAGTCTTAAAGAAAATCATATGTTCAATATGAAGAAAGAAATTAATAAATACTGTATTTCTGATGTAGATAGTTTGAGAAGAGGCTTCTTAGAATGAAGAAAACAGTTTGTAGAAATAGCTAATATTGATCCATTCTATTATTTGACAATCGCTGGAATTTGTGTAGCTATATACAGATCTAAATATTTATCTGAAAATACAATTACTGTATTGTATAAAGAACAGAAGAAGAATTATAGTAAAGACTCCATAACTTGATTAAACACTTTAAACAATAATGATATTTTGCATGCTGTTAGTGATCGAGAAGTAAAAATAGCCAGTGCAAAAGTAGATGGCTTTCATAAAAAACTAATTCTGTTTATCAGTACCATGATTGTTATTGCAATGCTTGTAAAAAATGTTTTAAAAGTGAAACACTTAACAATAAAAATAAAGAAACAATGCATTACATTTATGAATAGACTTGAACAATAAGGTAGAAATACGAAATGCTGGATATAATTTAGTAGAGATGTGGATGTCATTGGCGTAACTCGCAGACTATAAAAAGCTTAAGAAATTAAAACAATTAACAGAAATTGTTGAACCAGGAAAACGAGTTGTTGCTAAGATACATCTGAATTCATTATGGGGGAAATTTGAGTAAAGGCAAAATATGAGTTAAACAGAATATGTAAAAAATTTATAGCATTTTATGAGATACTGTTGGATGATCGATTAGATAATATTGATATAAACTTTCTTAATGGCAATAGGGTTTGGATGAAGTTCAATTTCAAATATTATTATGTGGATAATAATACAGCTACAAACATTTTTATAGCTGCATTCACTACATCAAATGCAAGACTCAGATTGCATGATGTGTTAGATAAACTAGGAGAACCTGTTATATATTTTGATACACATAGTATAGTATATATTGATAATGGTGGAAATACTGTGGAAGCAGGTTGTATGTTAGGCTGAATGTACTGATGAATTAGGAAATAACTATATTACAGATTGGGGTTCAACTGATCTGAAAAGTTACTATTATGAGAAAAATCATAAAAAATCAAAGATGAATGTAAAGGGATTAACTTTAAACTATACGAATATTCAAAAGCTGAATGGCGAATCTATGATAATGTTAATTGAGAATGAAGTAGATGAAAACATGAAATTAGAATACAATCAGATCGCTAGTGACGTTGGTACTAAAACTCTAGTTAATAACAGTTTGATAAAACAGTATTTCTAGAAAATTATGAGAAGTGCCTAATACATATTAAAAATTGTTTATTATTTAATACATTGTAAAAAGATTGAAATAAATTTTCTAGATCTTATTTTTATATTCATTTTTATTGATTTATTATATCTTATTTTTGAGGCTCAGTGGGTTTGATCATTAAATCGTCTCCTGTTGTGTTCAACTTGCCCACTTACTACTCATGACAATTCACATATAATAGGATAAATCCTATGAGCACAAAACATTGCAGAGTGAACATAATGTAAATTAAAACCCAGCTCGTGGTGTTGGTTGGGTATAAAATAGAAATATTGTGAAACAAAGCATGTGCTACTTAATCACAAGTTGAAGATCGCGACATTTAGCAGTAGAAGCCAAATTAAAAGGACACACAGACTGGACCGTGGAAATCAATTTACCAAAATGGTTATGGTTAAGATTACTTAAAGCTAAGGAAACTGAGCCACCTGGTTCCATCCACAACAAGAAAATAAAACCCAACTGAAGTCATAGGCCATAATGGCACAATATATTAAACCAATAAAAATATGAACAATAAATATAAAGATATAAAAAACAAAGTATGTAAACTGCTGCTAAGCAATAGTAGACCAAGTTAATGTAAAAATTGACCCCTATCATTTTTAAGAAGTCCAAATCAACATGGAGAGTATATGGACCGTATGATGCGTTAGTGAAATCAGAGAAGGAATACAGGAGAATTGTATATAGGCGACAGGGACAATTATTGATCCAGGATTAATGGAAATATATGTGGATAAATAATTGTTGCTGTCACCCAGATCCTGTTGTCCTGTATTCCATCTCTGTTCCCAACCAGCTCCATCAACCATTCTCCAAGACTAGCGAGCACCTCTGCAGGAGGAGTGGACGTTTTTGCATCAACATGAAATTGATGACATCATTCACAGCATTTCCAGTCATTGTCAGGCCTGTATTGTTGCCAGAGATGGTCAAATGCCATACCGAACACATTAACCAGTTGTCAGAATGTGTGTGCAGATCCGTTATGCTGCGAAAAGTGAACAACATTTTTGTCTACTGCTATGCATGTTGCAATTGTTTATGTCCTGTATTCTTCATACTATTTCTACTTTACTATCATCTTGTAAAATGTACTGTTGCTGGTTTAATTTTGAGCACTAGTGTAGTTTTATTCTCCGTACAGACATGATCTGAAGACAGACCTGAAAGGTGTGAAACCAGTCGTCATACAGTGCAAACACAATAGACAGATGTTGGGGATTTGGACTTTCACTCAGTTTTAATGTTACATGCAATACACTCTGTGATTTTAAATTGTTTGAGCTTCCTTCACATAATACACAAGTATTTGTAGCCGTTGTTGCCCAACCAATGAGGTTACTTGTGAAAATATTTATTTTGATGTTCTCTACCTCCTGTATTAATTCCAACCAGTAGTTTCAGAAACACGGTATTTTTCCATAAGAAGTGCAGCTAACATATCAAAATTGTTTTTAACATCTGAAAAAGAACAGTACAACTTTCCAGTCTCGAGTAAACACACAGGGACAATTTGACATTTTGCCTCGATGAGATCCGACGCGTCACATTCGACGCTATGACCTCTCGCCATATTATGGGATGGGTCTCTTTTTGGTATGCTGCCAATACAAGCCAATGGATTCACTTGCACTTGTCCTTACAAGTTGCTTCTGCACTGCTTGCTGTGCTGTGTATAGTTAATGTGTCGTTCACACAGGATGACTGTTAGAAGAAGATCTTGGTCCAGATTGTTGAAAAAAACCTTGTTTTTAGCATTACACAATGAATTCGCATTTGAAGGCAGATGTGACTAGGTTGGCAAGAAACAGGTAAGAACTTGGTGTGGAATCTGTACCACCGACTTTTAACTCCTTACTTTCTTCGTTGCAGTTTCTTTTTCAGATAACAAACCTAAATTTTTGGTCTATGATTGTAAATCTTATTCTAAATATTACTTCATTTGAAACTGAAATGGAGGAGCCACTGTTTAATGTTCTGGTAACATTAACTGCAGGTTTAGAAACTGAGCAAGCATCAGTTTCAGTACATTTTAACATGCAGCTTCGAATAAACTTTGTGTAGAGGCAAGAAACAAAATTCTATGGCCTCCCACCTATCATTCCTTCACCTTTACATGATCGGGATTTCCTTCGTCTGCGCATGTGCCTCCACTTGAAGAAAATGAAGACTGCATGGCAGTTTTAACGCTGTACTTCCAAGATGCGGTCTCACTTAGCACTACCGTTTGTTGTTACTCTGTTGCTAATGTACAGTGATCGGGTAGGACATTACAGCATTGTCAAGTTGTTCTATCCCGAAGATGTAGTAATTTCCTTTGTCAGAAGCCACTTTAATGTCACGTGAACCTAAACCATTACTGTTTATTTCTTGCTAGAGTGTTGGAGAGTACTGGCAGCCTTGGCACAGATCGCTCATGCTTAAATATTCTATTATAACTGTCAATTAAGTTAATATTACACCGTAATGAAGTTTATTAGAGTCTGTTTCATTTTATCTATTGAAGGTTTCACTCATTTCAGAGTATTTATCGGAAAAAATAAGAACCTAACCTTAGGGTGGATTTCCACGTACTTTAGACATAGATTTACATGCAAATTTAAGAAATATCTTTAAGTAATAAGTGGAGAATTTATGTTGTTTTCAGTACATAGATATTTAAGAATTTAGATTTTTTTCAGTACATAGATATTTAGTAGTGCCGTATCTCCTCGGGGAATTAAATGTTTTAAGCTCTATCTCTCATTTCCTTTCAAAATGCGTAAAGTACATATCGCACATGCACGATCTTAGGTCAAATTTTTCGGCTATACAAGTTTTGACTTTTAACGCTAGTTTAACTGCATTACGTTACTGCATTATTAGTATACACGTATATTAGTGTTCCACATAACTTTAGTGACTCTTCTGATCTGTAGTTAGTAGAATATTACTTTTATTGCTCGCATTAATTTTGTAAAAATATTGCAAACAACCTTGAGCGAGAAGTGTTTGAGCTGCCCTAGGAAATTCTGGGGTTCTGTGCAGCTGTTGTGCCAGATGGTTACATTGGGGTGAATATAGTGGCATGGGAAGTGGGGAAGTGAATGGGCCTCTTCCATGGTATTGCAGATTATGTTCAAGGGATTGGAAAATAGCGAAACAGGAAGAGAAGATTAGAGCTATTTAGGCTGAACTGGATAGTGCTAGGGCGGAACTGATAAGGTTAGGGGGGGGGGGAGAAGAGTGACGACCGGTTGGAAGCGGTAGCAAGGAACAGGGACCACAGGAAGAGAAAAGTATCTGACAGTTTCGTCATTGGCACATACAATAGATTCACCTTGCTACCTCAGCCAACTAAAGAAGAGGTTCAAGTAGATGTCAATCTAGTCAGCACTCAACAGACTTTCACAAGGAAACCAACTGTTGCAAAAAACCTGGAAAGTAGGAGGAAAGTTCTGTTGTTAGGTACCAGCCATGGAAGAGGTTTCGGCCAGATCTCGCATGAAAAACTGGGTGACAGGTACCAAATCACAAGTATTTTCCAGCCCAGTGCATCTCTTAGCCAAGTGATAGAGGTTGTAGGATCATTGTGCAAGGGCTTTACAAAGTAGGATCATGTTGTGGTAGTGGGTGGAGTGGAAAACCGTACTGATAGGGATCAGGGCTGCAGTATTGAGTGTGATCTGCTAAAAACAGCAACTGCAACGACCCATACAAATGTTGGGTTGGTTCCTTCTTTCAAGCAGTATGAACAGCCCCAATTAAACAGCTCTGCTAGGAGGGTCAATATGGAGTTAGCTGCTTCGAGTGGCTGCCTTGTCAGGCATAGGTTTGGTTCCTGTTGATGGTATTGGTAGGTGGGACTTCACAAGACATGGCCAGCATCTCAATAGGGAACAGAATGGTAAATTGTCTGTGATGTTAGCAAAATCTTTACGGGGAACACTGGAACACTTGGGAGTACTTTTTTTAGGTTAAGATCAGTGTCTAATCATTTTACATTGATTGAAATTAAGCTAAATGAGATGCTCAGAGAAGCAGGTACTAGAGATATGAAAATATCACAACATTCTCATAACATTACAGTGAAAAATAGTGTTAGTATGACACAAGATTCACATAAAGGCACAGTGAAAAATAATGTTAATATATTGCATCAGAATATCAGGGGATTGAAAAACAGAGTAGATGAGCTTATTGTTTGTTTAGAAGATTTAGAAATTGAGGGTGGAATGGATGTACTATGCCTGTCTGAACATCGTATAGTCACAGGTATGAAAATGGCAAGTGCAGGTGAATATAAGCTTTTAGCACATGTAAGTAGAGAGACTATGGAGAGGAGGAGTTGCCATGTACATTAAAATCTGTCAGAGTATAAAAAATTTGCAAATTAAAAAAATGTGCAAAGAGCAACATATAGAAACATGTGCATGTGAGCTTAACCTAAACAATGGCACTTTTATAATTATAGCAATGTTGAAAAGTCCTCTTAGAAAAACTATAAATGACTGTACTTAAATTGACACACAATATTTTTAGTGCAATACAATCTGACTTTCAATAATCCCTGCAAAAGAATGGCCCTGACGAACAATAACCTATACCTTTCATGAAAGACTTAGCTCACAAAAATCTTCGTTACTCGAACTACTGCAATACAGTGAGCACCACTACTGCCAGCTAAATAAAAGATTCAAACTACTGAAGGCACTAACTACTGTTACACATACTTAGCAAATAAAAGATTTTGATAGAGAACAAGCATTGTATTTACCTTAATAGTGTTGAAAAGTCATTATATATATATAATGACTTTTGAACACTATATATGATCTGGAAGTGTGTCCATCATCCACTCTCAAAACTCCGCCATCTCTCTCCCCACATCCGGCACTGCTGGAGGCTCACCTCCAACTGCACAACGCTATGTGCTGTTCACATCCAACTGCCCACTACAATAGAGAATATTTCAAAAATGCCAACCAGCCAAATACTGCACATACCACAGCCAGTGATTTTCATACAGAGCGCTACATGGCGTTACCAATATAAAAACCTAAACAGCCTACTTACAATGCATAAGTCTCCACTGAGAAATTTTCGTCTATTTTTGAATAACTTGGGTTCTTTGTTGTGCTGTCTGTCAGACAGACAGACAGAGGAAAGCAAATTATTGTTTGTTGGGATTTCAATGTAGATGTTCTGAAAGAGTCCAATAAAAAGCTTGACCCTGAAGTATTGAGTTTGCTATTCAGGTAGTACAGGAAAGCTGTTACATAATGTTTTCATGTATCAAGATAAATTTAATCAAATAAAAACTTTTCCTGTTAAGAATGGTCTATCTGATCATGATGCACAGCTAGTTGCAGTATATGATATAGCTCCATACAGTAATGCAGAACAGTCCTCCAAAACAGTGCATTCACTTAACGATTTAACAATTCAAAGTTTTAGGGAAAGCTTGTAACAGTTAGACTAGGTTCAGGTGTACAGGAAACATGATGCCAATTTAAAATTTAACCTATTTCATGATTTCTTTGTGAGTATATTTGAAAACAGTTTCCCTAAGAAAACAGTGAAATATGATTGTAAGAAACCATGTAACAAGCCATTGCTTACTAAAGGGATAAAAATGTCTAGTAAACAGAAAAGGGAAATATATCTTATAGCTAGGAGGAGTAATGATCCTGAAACAGTGAAAAATTGTAAAAACTACTGCATTGTATTCAGAAAAGTTATTAAAAAGTCCAGAAGTAAGTGCATTATGTCTGAGATTAGCACATCTGATAATAAAAATAAAACAATTGTTAAAAGGAAATCAGGGCAACCAACACAATGAAAAGTTTGTTAACAAGAAGTCAAAAGTAGAAAACATTTTTCATAATCACTTTTAAGTGTTATAGAGAAATTAGGATCCAGCTATTCATTAGAAAGTGTCTGGCAGTTTATGGAGGAGGCAGTACCTATGTAATTTGATAAAATTGAAATTCAATCGACCTCTCCTACTGAAATTAGGAAAATAATAAATTCACTCAAAAGTAAAAGCTGATATTGGATTGATGGCATTTCCAACAGAGTACTAAAAGCTGGTTTCTAGCAAATAAGTAGGATTCTCTGCCACATATGTGGTGGCTCACTGAAACAGGGCATTTTTCCTGATAGTCTGAAATTCGCTATTGCTAAACCATTGCATAAAAAAGGGGGTAAATCTGATGCTAACAACTACCATCCAATCTCACTTCTGACATCTTTATCCACAATTCTTGAAAAAGTAATGTACTCAAGTGCACCATCACATATTTGTAAAAATGAGGTACAAACAAATGTCAATTTGGTTTTCAGAAAGGCTTTTCAACAGAAAACGCTATATATGCTTTCACTGACCCGATATTAAATGCACTGAATAACCAAACATCACCCATTGGGATATTTTGTGATCTCTCAAAGGCTTTTGTGTGAATCATGAAATTCTTCTAGATAATCTTAAGTATTGTGGTAGGAGGGGGACAGTGCACAAATTATTTAATTCATACTTAAATGGAAGAATGCAGAAGGTTGAAATTAACAGTACAGATAGTCTGCAAAAACCAGCAGAGTCCTCTGACTGGAGAGGTATCAAGACTGGTGTCCCACAGGGTTCAGTCTTGGGTCCCTCATTACTCTTGATATATATATTAATGACTTGCCACTCTATATTCATAATGATGCAAAGCTATTTCTTTTACTGGTGATACGAGTATAGTAATCACCCCCAACAAGCAAGAATCAGCTGACAAAATTGCAAATAATGTCTTTCAGTGCTTCTCTGCAAATGGACTCTCACTAAATTTTGAGAAAACACAGTTTATACAATTCTGTACAGTAAAGGACATAACACCATTGATAAATATAGACTATGAACAGACGTCTGTTGGTAAGGCAGAATACTCAAAATTTCTGGGTGTGTAATGAGAAATTGAATTGGAAGAAACACATCAACGAGCTGCTAAAACAGTTAGGTTCAGCTACTTATGCTATTAGGGTTATTGCAAATTTTGGTGATAAACGTATCAGTAAATTAACCTACTTTGCCTGTTTTCATTCACTACTTTCATATGGCATCATATTTTGGGGCAATTCATCATTAAGAGAGAAAGTATTCACTGCACAAAAGTGCATAATCAGAATAATACCTGAAGCACACCCAAGATGACCTTGAAGACATTTATTTAAGAAACTGAGGATATTCACAGTACCGTTACAAAATTTATATTCACTTATGAAATTTGTCATTCTAATTCAAAAATAACAGTGCAGTGTATCGCTACAACACTAGAAGAAAAGATGATCTTCACTATTCTGGATTAAGTCTCACTTCAGCACACAAAGGGGTGAATTATGCCGCCACAAAAATGTTTGGTCATTTGCTAAATAGTATTAGAAGTCCGAAAGATAGGCAACCATCATTTAAAAGCAAATTAAAGGAATTTCTAAATCGCAACTCCTTCTACTCAATAGATGAATTCTTAGATATGAAATAGTGACTGTAAAAAAATATTAATTAATTACTTTATGTAAAGAAAACTTACATTAAAATGACATCTCCCACATTATTATGAAATGTTGTATTAATGATCTATGGAACAAGGATTAATGTATGTATGTACATATGTATGTATGCTAGCGGCCTCTGAAACCCCACCTGAAACTTCACATTAGGAATTCAGCAGCCAACCTGACATCTGTTGTTTGTGTTACAGACCCTGACTTCGAGGATACTATTTTAAAATGGTTTGAGGACAGTTTAGGGAGTGATGATGGGTTAGACAGTGACAACTAGATTGAAAGTGACCATAATACAGAATAGGAACAGTGCAAAAGTGAAGATGTTTTGCCATCTGCGAAATGCTAGAATGAAACAAGTGATCAAAGTGGTGAAGACAGAATTGTAGAGACTGAATCTTCAACTAAATGTCCTGCTATAAATATATTTAAATGATACAAATATCACTGGTCATCGAAGCCTCTCCCAACGATGGCCAATGGCATTATGTTTCTGCATGTTGGACTTAAGGGGGGTTAATGCAGTGTCCTTCACAATTCCTACAAAAACGATATTCATGTGAGCCACTTTAATTTTCTCAAGAAGCTTGCAACACGTTGGAGCTACACTAGATAGAAAATGATTCAACAATTATCATATAGCTCTTGAACTTTGTGTATCCATTCAGCTTGTTTTTGGTGTAGCAGAACCAAGAGTAGAAGTCATTGTAGAACTATTGGAGAAATACAAATCATGCTCTACCTATGACACAAGAAAGATGAGAAACACCTCTTATGTTACTAGTGTAACTTTCATTTTTTTTAATGTTTTATGGGAGCCTTGTATGTTTTTATTATTACATGTATAATAGACAATAAAAATATAGCAAAAAGTAAAATTTAGAGTTCAGGATATTTTGGTTTTCATAGCAATAGCATGTAATATTATGTTCATTTTGTGAAGTTTTTGATTTTTGTTAAAATAAACTTTAAAATTCATCTGAATATATATTTTTGTGGTATTAATGTAACCTTTTACATAAACAACTGAACTGCTTCACTAAAGTTATTGAATGAAATTTTTATAGCTATTTAAACATAGCAGTCTGTCACACCACACTTGAGATAGAGTGTGACAAAAAAGTGACTTGTGAAGCTAAGGTATAATGTAACACTGTCTGCCAAAGACCCTCAGGGAGTGAAAGTTGTCAAATGTCAGAAGAAGAAAGTGATATGACTGAATGTGGAGTAGTAATGCAACCATCTTGCTGCAAAAGAAAAGCTGAAGCCAGCAAGAGCGACACCGACAAAAAATTGCTGACAGGCTAGAAACTGAAAAACTTAATGAAATGAAAAGACACCAAGAGTCATCAGCTAATGATTCTGACATGATATTTTTTTAATCCTTGCTCCCTTATTTCAAGAAACTTAGTGACAGGTATGGAAGAATTCTAAAGGCAAAATTGTTGTTACTTTTGAATGAGCAGCTGGATGAAACCGAGTAGGAGACATTGAAATTTTCTGCGTCATCGTTTTCTCCCATTTGAAACATAATGTCTATCGCTACACAGAATTCACCAGCCACTGTTGCGGCATTGATGATGACTGATCCAACTCCAAATCTGTCAACATTTCTTGTGAAAGCATCTGATGCTGGATCACATTCTACCTTCAGACATGCCTTTTCAGTTTCAGCCATAATTTCTAAATGCACTACATTGAATAAAATACCAACTCCGCTGTGTCAGTCCCAAGCCCAGGGCCTCACCATACAAGAGGTGAGGAAGGAGGATGGGGAGGAATAACAATCTCATTAAAAAACCAAGGTTCACCTGGCCCCAGTACCTTTAAGAACTTCTTGCTAAGACTACAGTGAATACCTCAATGGTAGTGAAGGCAGAGGGAATAGTTCTCAGTACTGCACGTATCCAACAGAGATGCGGCTGAAAACTGTTCCTCAGAGCTAACAACGTTGAGTAGAATCCTTAGGGGACTTGTTCCCCTAACCCAACAAACAATCAACAATGGATACGCACCTTGTGAGACAGTTTAACCCACGCAGTAACCAATCTCCAATTTCTAAGGAAATTAAAAGTAGGAATTCGGACTCTGGGGGCCTACAGCAATGTGTGAAGTCAGTCGGAGCATCCTGAAACCTGCCTTAGGCAAGCAACAAATAAAATTAAACACAAAAAGATAAACTATTTTGCCAAAATTTTATAAAATAGAAAAATATAATGATAACAGCACTCCAAGAAACAAGGTATACTGATGAACATTCATTTGACTCAAAGGGACTCAGAATCTTCAAAGGGAAGCTGGGAAAAATAATTATGAAGAATGTACACCAATTTGGAATAGGATTCATTGTAAACCAAAATATATTAAACTCAAGAGCAAAATTTAAATCGATAAAAGACTTTCAAGATTAACCTTAAAATCAGTAAACGAACTGTATACCATTATATATTCACATGCTGTAATAATTGAGAAAAACAGAACACAAAAAGAACAAACAGAACTTTTTTGGCAGGAACTGTCAAAGACCTTAGACCAGATTTCATACAAAAACACATTAATGTTGCTAGGAGACTGTAATGCTCAAATTGGCAAAGAATGTCATCACTGTTTCATAGTAGGCAAATTCCCTGCACTTAAAAGAACCAATGCAAATGGAGAAAGACTTATTAGTTTACGCAGAGAACATGACACAGTTCTAAAATCTAAATTTTTAAAAAAAAAAAACTCCCTAGGAAACAAACTACATTTGTTTCCTCGAATCCAGTCTGTGGGGAGAAAGGCCGCGGTGGTCTAGGCGCGCAGTCCGGAACCGTGCGCCTGCTACGGTCGCAGGTTCGAATCCTGCCTCGGGCATGGATGTGTTTGATGTCCTTAGGTTAGTTAGATTTAAGTAGTTCTAAGTTCTAGGGGACTAATGACCACAGCAGTTGAGTCCCATAGTGCTCAGAGCCATTTGAACCATTTTTTTGTGGCGAGAAACAAATTCACAGTGTTGCTATAAACAGACAGTCTACATCGGAGATACTCAATGTAAAAGATGCTAAGTGCGTAGTTTTAGATTCACATCAATATCTACCTATCGT
This sequence comes from Schistocerca gregaria, assembly GCF_023897955.1. Classification (NCBI taxonomy): domain Eukaryota; kingdom Metazoa; phylum Arthropoda; class Insecta; order Orthoptera; family Acrididae; genus Schistocerca; species Schistocerca gregaria. The sequence continues at coordinate 126,989,521 of NC_064921.1, read as the reverse complement.
TAAATTCAAAATTAGGTGAATATACTATAAAAGAGAGAGCCAATAGTAACCTAAAAAGTCTGACACTCAGAAATTAACTAAGGAAGATAATTTGAGGATACTTTTGGAAAATAGAAACATTCTAAAAAACATATTACAGACAGCAGAAGAAACCATTCTCCTTACCAAAAAATGGAAACATGCCTGGTAGAATAATGAGTGTGATGAACTAATTCTAACAAGACAATGAGCTTGGAAAATATGGAATTCAAATAAAAATGATAAACATAGTAATTCCCTAAAAGGAGCTTGGAAGCAAACATTAAAAGACCTTAAAAAGCTCAAAGTACAATACATGAAAGACCAACTAGCATCAATAGACTTCAACTTCAAACTGAACAATGCTAGGGACTTTTACAAAACTTTCAAAAGTAGCTTAAAGAAATGCACTCCACCTAGTCTGTTTTTATAGACACGAAAGCACAGAAAACTGCATATAATAGCATAGAGAATTATGGAATACTTGCTAATACTTTGAAGAACAACATAACTGTGATTCATAGAAAGAAAAATTTAATTTCCGTATTGTAAACCCAACACCACCGGACTCAGAGCTGCCAACCACAGAAGAAATTAAAGAAATCATAAAAGACACCTGGAGGGGATAATATAGTTACTGAACTATGGAAGTACTCTAGTGAAAACATGAAACAATGTCTATCAGAAATACTCAAAGAAATCTGGACAGCACACAGCTTACCACTAGAATGGACATCTGTACTAATACATCCACTACATAAAAAGGGAAGAAAACAGACCCAAGCAATAAATGTTATAGGGGAATCTCCCTCTTACCAGATCAAGTCTAAGGCACTTTTAAAAAGAGCAGAAGAAATACTTGACAAACAACTAGGAGATTTACAAAGGGAAGGTCATGTGCCAAACAAATATTAAACTTAAAGAACATTATAGAAATGAGGTAATCAGGAACTTAAAATATGTAATTACTTATGTGGATTTTAAAAAAGCCTGCGATTCAATTGACAGAAATACACTGCTTGACATCTTAAAAAAATTGGGACTCGATACTAAAACAACTGAAATAATTAAAGGAACTTTGCAAACACAAAATCTAAAGTAAAATTTAGGGGAGAGCTCTCAAAATCGTTTGAAATAAAGTCAAGTGTCCGACAGGGAGATGATTTGTCACCTCTGCTTTTCAATTGTGTGTTAGAGAAGGTAGTTGGAGAATGGAGGATGGCCATCCATAGTAGAGGGATTCAGCTAGGAAGAAATCCAAACGAGATCACTGTCGACTCTTTATCCTTCGCAGATGACATGGCATTGACTACAGATTCGCTAGATAATGCCCAAGAACAAATAAAAGAACTGAAAAAACAAGGAACCAAAGTAGGACTACAAGTATTCTTTGAAAAAACAAAGTTCATGACAAACATCTGATATGCTCCTCAAAGTATTGCAGTTGACAACATAACAATGCACAAAGCAGAATCCTTTAAATACCGAGGAGAGTGGATTACATACACTGCAAAAGAAAAGACAGCTATAGAAACTAGAGTGCTCAAAATGGAAAGAATGTTTCATATGATCAAAAACGTTTATAATAAAAAATCATTTCCTAGAACACGAAATTAAGACACTACCAAACAGTAGGCAGACCTGAAGCTCTGTATGAGGCTGGAACACTTAAACTAACAAGAAATTGAGATCTTGAAAAACCAGAGAAGGTCGAAAGAAGAATTTTAATGAAAATACTGGGAGCTAAAAGAAAGGACAATGATGAATACAGGTTGAGACCAAACAGAGAGCTATACTTGAAAACTGAAAAACTATCTGATGTAATGAGGAAGAGAAGACTACAGCTTTCTGGACATATATTCAGAATGGATAACAGCAGACTAACCAAGCGGATATTCACATTACTCCTTTGCTACAAATCCAAGCCCACTCTGTTCATAGAGACTGAAAAGGGCAGGGAAAACGCTGGAACTGCGTTAGACACAATAGAAAACAGAACACATTTCAGAAAGGCAGTTCAAAAGGCACAATTTTAGGAGACAAAGAACTAGACGAAAGTGGAATCAAGAAGAAAGGGAACAAGACTCTAAAAGGGTGAAGTAAATTTGGAAACTAAGGAAATCTAATACAGTGAAGAGTATCGTACCCTCCAAATGGGTTATTCGAAATAGGAAGAAGAATAAAATATCACACTAGGTTGTCTTACTGAAATTAAATTTTCAATGGTCGCACACTTTTACCAACTTCTTTCCTCAGCAAGGGAAATAGCAAGCCGAAAATTTGTGTCCCGCTTTATCAGAGTAACTGATAACAGTGGTTGCAAAAAGTGGAAACCACATGTTCTGCATAATTCATGGAATTTGTATCCGTGTTGAGAGAGCTGACGAAACACCACAGCCGAACTATGTTTGATATTAATAGCTTAACTGTTGCGAAGCCACCTTTCAGCTATCTCGTGTATTAGTACTGAGAATTTTATGCACCAGTATACGTAACACTTTCGACAACTGGTGCGTAAAATTCCCAATCCTGAGAATTTTATGCAGCAGCATATTTCACGAGTTTGACGCCTAATGCATAAAATTCTCAGTACTTATATTAACAACATTGTATGGTAGCACCAAGTACTTCCTTTCCTTGAGCAGTTTTTTGAGCTTTGAATAACGACACGCCCAAATAACGTCCTCTTCAGTAGAGCTCATGATTGTAACTAGGCCAGAAACGTGGGTCGTGCTGTCTTGTTGCTTGTCGTAACACAGGTCGCTTTGCATATCCTATCGCATTATCATCCCACCGGTAAGCATAGCGTTGCGCGACATGTTTTGCAACGTGTCGCATCGCATATTGTATCGTCTCAGGGTGAACCTACATAACCCCCCTTGCACAGAGACACTTCGGTGGTAGGCAATGAAAACCTCGTAATCTACCAGGTTCTCGAAAAGTCAGTATAAATTTGAAAACTGAATAAATCACGGAATAATGTAGGTAGAGATGTGCAAATTGACACACATGCTTGGAATGACATGCGGTTTTATTAGAACCAAAAAACTACAAAAGTTCAAAAAATGTCCGACATTTGGCGCTTCTTCTGATCAGAATATCAATAGTGAGCATAACAAAGTTAGACAAAGCAAAGATGATATTCTTTACAGGAAATGCTCAATATGTCCACCATCATTCCTCAACAATAGCTGTAGTCGAGGAATAATGTTGTCAACAGCACTGTAAAGTATGTCCGGAGTTATGGTGAGGCATTGGCGTCGGATGTTGTCTTTCAGCATCCCTAGAGATGTCGGTCGATCACGATACACTTGCGACTTCAGGTATCGCCAAAGCCAATAATCGCACGGACTGAGGTCTGGGGACCTGGGAGGCCAAGCATGACGAAAGTGGCGGCTGAGCACACGCTCATCACCAAACGACGCGCGCAAGAGATCTGTCACACAATATGGGGCGGAGCGCCATCCTGCATAAACATCGTACATTCCAGCAGGTGTTCATCAGCCAGTTTTCGGATGATGCGATTCTGTAACATATCGGCGTACCTCTCACCCATTACGGTAGCAGTTACAAAACCAGAATCAAGCATATCCTCGAAGAAAAAAGACCCGATAATAGTAGATGTGGTAAATACAACCCATGCCGCGACTTTCTCGTCGTGCAATGGAGTTTCCACGACAATTCTAGGATTTTCGGTAGCCCAAATTCTGCAGTTGTGGGCGTTGACAGACCCTCGGAGCTTCGTCGGTCCACAACACGTTACTCAACGAATCGTCATCTTCCGCCATTTTTTGAAACGCCCACACCACAAATGCCCTCCGCTTCACTCAATCGCTAGGTAACAGTTCATGATGCCGATGGATTTTGTACGGATAGCATCGGAGGGTACGCCACAGTGCCAACCAAACAGTAGTGTATGGAATGCCGGTGCGACGTGCGACTGCACAAGCGCTGACTTCCCCATACATAGACGAACCCGCTACAATCTCCATTTCTTCCTGAACTGTCTCAGCAGCATTACACCTTGTGCTCAGTCGGCCACTACAGGGTCTTCGTAATCATCCTCGCCACAGCTGCATTTGTCAACGGACCTTTATCCGTTCGAATCCCCTTCCTATGGAGAAAGGATCGTAACGCTGAACTAGCACATTCCCCATTCTGATAATACAGCTTCACTAAAAGCGCCTTTTCAGGTTGAAACGTCCCCTTTGAAAAATTATTACATAACTGTGCTTAAACTGACACACAATAGTTTTTAGCGCAACGCAATCTGACTTCCAAAAATCCCAACGATAGTATGGCCCTGACTAACATTAACCTATACGTTTCACAAATCACTTACCTCACAAAAATCTTCGTTACTCAAGCTACTGCAACACAGTGAGCGACACTACTGCCAGCTAAATAAAAGATTCAAACTACTGAAGGCACTAACTACTGACAGGCATAGTTAGCAGATGAAAGATTTTAATACAGAACAAACAATGTATTTACCTTAATAGTCAAAATATATATAGCAGTTCATGATATCCATTCTTACAAATTTTAAAACTCCGCCATCTCTCTCCCCACGTCCACTACTGCTGGCGGCTCACCTCCAACTGCGCAACGCTACGCGCATATGGATCCAGCTGCCGCTGCCCAACACTACAATGTCAGACAACAATGCAAACTAGCCACAGACTGCGCACAGCACAGCCAGTGATTTTTCATACATAGCGCTATGTGGCGTTACCAATAAGAAAACCTAAACAGCCTACTTACAAGGTAACGTCAACATGCTCCGACTGCTTGTTCATCTGCTTCTCTCTCTCATTACAGCTCCTTTTATACAGGATTGTCATGCGGAGTCACTGACGTTTTGCTGTCCAGCGTCATCTGTCGGACATTTTGTAACTTTTTTTTTGTTCTAATAAAACCTAATATCATTCCACATTACATCTACATTTTTGTTAAATTTTGCAGCTGAAGCAAAAGGTTTTCTTAGGAAATGCACTAATGTTCAGACAAAAAACAGAACACCTTGAACGACTTGAGATAGGACCTTCGTATTCATACGACAAGTACATTAGTGTGTTCTGCAGAACGCATTAGAATTTCAGTTACCTCGGCTCAACGTGTACCCTGTTGCCTAGTAGACACAGGGTCCGCCGTGGACCCTGATAACTTGTTCCAACCGTGAAGGCATCGACGCCTATAAGACGCGAATGGCGCCATATGATATAGCCATCCATGCTGCATTTAGCTGACTCCAAAGTTTATGTGTGGTGGTTGGCATTGTGTCGCAGGACTGCACCTGTCATTTTACCATGTTCCATACATTTTCGATTGGCGGCAAGTCTGGTTACCTGGCAGGCCAGGGCAAAAGGCTGACATCCTGTGACACCAAGAAGACACGTGCTCGTGCAGCAGCATATGTTTGTGCACTGTCTTGGTGAAAAATGGCGTGAGGGTTTTGTGCAGAAAGGATGTGACTGCGGGTCGCAGGATGTCATTCACGTAGGTCACACTGCCGTGGACACGCACCAGCTGTGATATTGTGGGTGTACCCAATGGCACTGTACACTTTGAAGCATTGATTTGGGGCTGTATGTCCTGTGGGAAAGCTGTCACTTTGATGTCGCTCCCCTTGTCTGCGGCGAATGAAAATTCGGCCATCTTTTTCTAACACACAGAACCTGGATTCGTTATAGGGGAGAGAGTGTGGCAGATATGATACACGAGTTGGGATGGAAGACATTACAGCATAGACGTTTTTTGTCGCGGCGAGACCTTTTTACGAAATTTCAGTCACCAACTTTCTCTTCCGAATGCGAAAATATTTTGTTGAGCCCAACCTACATAGGTAGGAATGATCATCAAAATAAAATAAGAGAAATCAGAGCTCAAACAGAAAGGTTTAGGTGTTCGTTTTTCCCGCTCGCTGTTCGGGAGTTGAATAGGAGAGAGATAGTATGATTGTGGTTCGATGAACCCTCTGCCAAGCACTTAAATGTGAATTGCAGAGTAGTCATGTAGATGTCCGAAAACACTATCCGATGACATTTTCGTCCCCTGTCAGTTCGTCCCATACATCATTGCCTTCTACCACATTTCTACACATTCGTCAAAGACAGGCGGAGAAGTAGACGACGCCCACGTAGCCCATGCTGTAATAAATGGTAACGGACAGTCAACCCTGATAGGGTACGATGTGTTCCACTGTTCCAATGCTGTGCCAGAGGCAAGGAGAACGCAGATCTGTCGTGCAATGCCATTTGGATGAGGTTTCGACCTTCTCGTGAAGGTGGTATGGGTATGCCATCTCTCGTGCTCTACATCCCTCCGTGAACCAAAAAAAAAAAAAAAAAAAAAATGGCTCTGAGCACTGTGGAACTTAACATCTTTGGTCATCAGTCCCCTGCAAGTTAGAACTACTTAAATCTAACTAACCTAAGGACACCACGCACATCCATGCCCGAGGCAGGATTCGAACCTGCGACGGTAGCGGTCGCGCGGCTCCAGGCTGTAGCGCCTAGAACCGCTAGGCCACACCGGCCGGCTTCCGTGAACCATTTTCTGCAGAGTCGCTGCATTGCCGAAACACTCCGTCCCACATAAGCAGCAATTTCTTGGAAGGATGCAACACATTCTCTCATGCCAATAATACTCCCTCTAACAAACTGACTAATCTGACGGTACGGTTGGCACATACGTCTGCGAGGCATCCTGCACGTCTTCTCAAGTCACACTGATCCATTACCTTCGCTTTATAGCAACAACGGGTGCCACAGACACATTTTACCGGTAGGTGGTGTTGCGCCGCGATATCGATGTTGATCTTGAACCCGCTGGCCGACGTGGTTCAACTGCTAATCATTTCTGCAGAATGCTAATGTACATGTCCTATAAATATGAGCGTCGAGTCGTTCAAGGTGTTCCGTTTTTCTACACATGAGTGTAATTGTATAGTAGAAGCCTAGTTGGTAACAAAAGTGGTTCAAATGGCTCTGAGCACTATGGGACTTAACATCCGAGGGCATCAGTCCCCTAGAACTTAGAACTACTTAAACCTAACTAACCCAAGGGCATCACACACATCCACTCCCGAGGCAGGATTCAAACCTGCGACCGTAGCGGTCGCGTGGTTCCAGACTCAAGCGTCTAGAAACGCTCGGCCACTGCGGCAGACAATTATTAACAGATCAGAAAAATCTATGCACTTGTAAATCTCTGTTTGAGTATGGAATGGCGTTGGCTGAGCCATCCATGACAAAACTCTTCCATTTGTTGAGCAAGATGTATGAGACAGGTGGAATACCCTCAGACTTCAAGAAGAATATAATAATTCCAACCCCAAAGAAAGCATTTGTTGACAGATGTGAAAATTACCGAACTATCAGATTAATAAGTCACGGCTGTAAAATACTAACGCGAATTATTTATAGACGAATGGAAAAACTGGCAGAAGCCGATCTCGGGGAAGATCAGTTTGGATTCCGTAGAAATGTTGGAACACGTGAGGCGTTACTGACCCTACGACTGATCTTAGAAGAAAGATTAAGGAAAGGCAAACCTACGTTTCTAGCAATTGTAGACTTAGAGAAATTTTTTGACAATGTTGACTGGAAAACTCTCTTTCAAATTATGAAGGTTGCAGGGGTAAAATACAGGGAGCGAAACGATATTTACAATTTGTACAGAAACCATATTGCAGTTATAAGAGTCGAGGGACATGAAAGGGAAGAAGTGGTTGGGAAGGGAGTGAGACAGAGTTGTAGCCTCTCGCCGATGTTATTCAATCTGTATATTGAGCAAGCAGTAAAGGAAAGTTCGGAGTAGGTATTAAAACACATGGAGAAGAAATAAAAACTGATGTTCGCCAATGACATTGTAATTCTGTCAGAGACAGCAAAGGACTTGGAAGAGCAGTTGAACGAAATGGACAGTGTCTTGAAAGGAGGATATAAGATTAACATCAACAAAATCAAAACGAGGATAATGCAATGTAGTCGAATTAAATCGGGTGATGGTGAGGGTATTAGATTAGGAAATGAGACGCTTAAAGTAGTAAAGGAGTTTTCCTATTTGGGGAGCAAAATAAATGATGGTGGCCGAAGTAAAGAGGATATAAAATGTAGTCTGGCAATGTCAAAGAAAGCGTTTCTGAAGAAGACAAATTTGTTAACATAGAGTATAGATTTAACTGTCAGGAAGTCGTCTCTGAAAGTATTTGTATGGAGTGTAGCCTTGTATGGAAGTGAAACATGAACGATAAATATTTTGGAGAAGAAGAGAATAGAAGCTTTCGAAATGTGGTGCTACAGAAGAATGCTGAAGGTTAGATGGGTAGATTATATAACTAATGAGGAGGTATTGAATAGAACTGGGGAGAAGAGAAATTTGTGGCACAACTTGACTAGGAGAAGGGATCGCTTGGTAGGACATGTCCTGAGGCAGCAAGGGATCACCAATTTAGTATTGGAGGGCAGCGTGGAGGGTAAAAATCGCAGAGGGAGACCAAGAGATGAATACACAAAGCAGATTCAGAAGGATGTAGGTTGCAGTAGGTACTGGGAGAAGAAGCACAGGACAGAGTAGCACGGAGAGTTGCATCAAACCAGTCGTAGGACTGAAGACCACAGCAACAACAACATCTCTGACAGTAGAATGTATGTCCCTACTGATATTCCAGGGTAAACAACATTCAGAGGTATAAGTATAACCAAAACAAGAAAAAAATGCTTAGTAAACACGGGCTCTAAAATGCATACCTTAAGAACTATGAGCACTTGTTCATTTTCGCTACTGTGAAACACGAGTGCTCTTACATGTTCCAAGCTGTGCATTTTAGAGCCCTTATTTACTGGATTGTTTGTTCTTGTTTTGGTCCTTACTACCTGCTGCAAACATATGGAAGCCAAAAGAGCTTACAGAAGAAGAAATGTGTTTCACAGCATTGAAGGTCATCAAGTGGTCATAGGTCTTTAGGTATGCGTTAGAGAACTAGACTTTCTTTTCTTTGTTTTGGGCCATAGTACCGTCTCTTAAATTTGCTTGGCCTACAATCTTAGCAACGAAACTACCGGAACACATATTCCACTGTCACTGGTATGCCCTTCCATCAGCTTCTTCTTGAATGTTTATGACGTCATGTCTTCTGAAGCATGTGTTGTACGATGATGTTATGGATATACTGTGCAAAATGTGTTGCGAATAAAGTGAGTAGTAAAGAAGTAATACACTCCTGGAAATTGAAATAAGAACACCGAGAATTCATTGTCCCAGGAAGGGGAAACTTTATTGACATATTCCTGGGGTCAGATACATCACATGATCACACTGACTGAACCACAGGCACATAGACACAGGCAACAGAGCATGCACAATGTCGGCACTAGTACAGTGTATATCCACCTTTCGCAGCAATGCAGGCTGCTATTCTCCCATGGAGACGATCGTAGAGATGCTGGATGTAGTCCTGTGGAACGGCTTGCCATGCCATTTCCACCTGGCGCCTCAGTTGGACCAGCGTTCGTGCTGGACGTGCAGACCGCGTGAGACGACGCTTCATCCAGTCCCAAACATGCTCAATGGGGGCAGATCCGGAGATCTTGCTGGCCAGGGTAGTTGACTTACACCTTCTAGAGCACGTTGGGTGGCATTGTCCTGTTGGAACAGCAAGTTCCCTTGCCGGTCTAGGAATGGTAGAACGATGGGTTCGATGACGGTTTGGATGTACCGTGCACTATTCAGTGTCCCCTCGACGATCACCAGACGTCTACGGCCAGTGTAGGAGATCGCTCCCCACACCATGATGCTGGGTGTTGGCCCTGTGTGCCTCGGTCGTATGCAGTCCTGATTGTGGCGCTCACCTGCACGGCGACAAACACGCATACGACCATCATTGGCACCAAGGCAGAAGCGACTCTCATCGCTGAAGACGACACGTCTCCATTCGTCCCTCCATTCACGCCTGTCGCGACACCACTGGAGGCGGGCTGCACGATATTGGGGCGTGAGTGGAAGACGGCCTAACGGTGTGCGGGACCGTAGCCCAGCTTCATGGAGACGGTTGCGAATGGTCCTCGCCGATATCCCAGGAGTAACAGTGTCCCTAATTTGCTGGGAAGTGGCGGTGCGGTCCCCTACGGCACTGCGTAGGATCCTACGGTCTTGGCGTAAATCCGTGCATCGCTGCGGTCCGGTCCCAGGTCGACGGGCACGTGCACCTTCCGCCGACCACTGGCGACAACATCGATGTATGTGGAGACCTCACGCCCCATGTGTTGAGCAATTCGGCGGTACGTCCACCCGGCCTCCCGCATGCCCACTATACGCCCTCGCTCAAAGTCCGTCAACTGCACATACGGTTCACGTCCACGCTGTCGCGGCATGCTACCAGTGTTAAAGACTGCGATGGAGCTCCGTATGCCACGGAAAACTGGCTGACACTGGCGGCGGCGGTGCACAAATACTGCGTAGCTAGCGCCATTCGACGGCCAACACCGCGGTTCCTGGTGTGTCCGCTGTGCCGTGCGTGTGATCATTGCTTGTACAGCCCTCTCGCAGTGTCCGGAGCAAGTATGGTGGGTCTGACACACCGGTGTCAATGTGTTCTTTTTTCCATTTCCAGGAGTGTACACTGAAATCTTATGCCTGATGCTGACGTTTTACCACATGGACAGCGAAAAAGTAGCTATAAACGTTTTTCCTTTTATAACTTTGTGGGGGGACGTCAGCCAAAAACAGTTTCAAAAAGGTCTGAAATTATGTGTAAAGTTTGTTCGAAGTTGCTAAGTGCTCTGGTTCTCTGGTTCTCTCAGTGAATATACACTGAGGCCACAAAAGTCATGAGACACCTCTTAATATTGTGTCGGCCTCCTTTTCCCCGGCGTAGCGCATCAACTCAACGTGGCATGGACTCAACAAGATGTTGGAAGCCGCCTGCAGAAATCTTGAGCCGTGCTGCCTCTAAAGCCGTCCATAATTGCCGAAGTGTTGCTGGTGCTAGATTTTCTGCACGAAATGACCTCTTTATTATGTCGCGTAAATGTTCGATGGATGACCAGATCATTTCGTCGAAGTGTCCAAACTATTCTTCAAACCAGTCACGAGCAATAGTGCCCCAGTGAAATGGCGAATTATCATCCATAAAAATTCCATCGTTGTTTGGGAATGTGGAAGTCTATGAATGACTGCAAATATTCAGTTGGCGCAGAGGACACAGTCCATTCCTCGTGAAAACAGCTGACACCATTTGTGAGCCACCACCAGCTTGCACAGTGTCTTGTTGAAAACTTGAGTCCATGGCTTCGTGGGGTCTGCGCCACACTCAAATACTACCACAAGCTCTAACCAATTGAAATCGGGACTCATCTGACCAAGCCACCGTTTTCTGATCATCAAGGGTCCAACGGATATGGTCATGATCCCAGGAGAGACGCTGCAGGTGACGATGTGCTGTTAGTAGAGGCACTCGCTTCGGGCGTTTGCTGCTACCAGCCATTAACTCCAAATTCCGCAGCACTGTGGTAACAGATTGATTCATCGTATGTCCCACACTGATTTCTGCGGTTATTTCATGGAGTGTTCCTTGTATGTTAGCACTGACAACTCTGCTCAAATGCGGCTGCTTTCGGTCGTTAAGTAGAAGCCGTCCGCCACTGCGCTGTACGCGGTGAGAGGTAACGCCTGAAATTTTTTATTCTCGGCACATTTTTGATAATATGGTATTACTCAAATGACCTTCACCACCCAGGCACACACTCATTCTTTCGATTAAATAATCCACAACTTAAAGCATTTTTGCACCTCTACTTCTGAAATTTCACACTGAATCTCAGCGTTAAGCTCTGGAAACAGTCATGTTTTGTTGGTGAACACAAGGAATTTCAAATACCCCCACATAAAAGAAACTTCCTGGCAGCGATACTCGAACTCGGGACCTTTGCCTACCTCGAGCATGCACTCTACAGAAAGAGCTACTAAATCACGACTTCCGACCCGTCTTTACAGCTTTACCTTCGACAGCACCTCTTATCATACATACCAACCATCAGAGAAGTTGCCCTGCGAAATATGCAGGATTAGTACTCCTGGAAGAAAGGATATTGCGGAGACCTGACTTAGTCACAACCGTGGGGTTGTTTACAGAAAGAATTTTTCACTCTGCAGCGAAATGTGGGCTCACATGAAACTACCTCGCAGATTAAAACTGTGTGCCGGACCAAGACTCGCACTCGCCAGGAGAACTTCAAGTTTGGAAGGTAGGTATGAAGTACTGGCGGAAGTACAGTGTGAAGACGGATCGTGAGCCGTATTTGGCAGAGCACTTGACTGCGAAGGGCAAAGATCGCGAATTTGAGTTTCGGTGCGGCACACAATTTTAATCTACCAGAAAGTTTGATATCAGCGTACACTCCGCTGCAGACTGAAAGATTCATTATGAAATCACATAGTGGCTACTTACAAGATTTGGGTGACCAACTGATGTCACCGTTGTGAAAAACCATCCGGAGAGGGAATCGCTCTCCTAACAAGTCCTCTGTCGCAATCTACGTGTGATATGTTGCGGTATGTTTTTGAAACCAAACCTCTTCAGCATTAACACAATCCAGTTTAGACCATAAAAGCTCTCTTAGCATATTGCGTAGCGTTTGCCGCCCATTAGTAACGCGTTTCCAGTGCTACCTATGAGGAAGTCGGTCTAGTTACGACCTCAGCCCATATGCCGCACCACACAGTTACTCGTTGTGAACTTAATGGCTCCCCCACAAATACTCGAGGGTTTTCTGTGCCCCAAATCCTGAAATTTTGAGTATTCAGGAGCTATTCAACAGACATTGCGCCTCGCCAATAAATAAATGTCGTGTGACTATGGCTTCTCGTCGTGTAGGCCGTTCGCCGGTTGTAAGTCTTTCGTTTTGACGCCACTTCGGCTACTTGCACGTCGATGGGGATGAAATGATGATGATTAAGACAACACAACACCCAGTCCCTGAGCGGAGAAAATCTCCGTCCCAGCCGGGAACCGAACCCGGGCCCTTAGGATTGACATCCTGTCGCGCTGACCATTTTTTTTTTTTTTTCAATTTTTTTAATCTCATTTTGTTCGCTTTTGTTCGTTGCATCTGCTCGGGGCGGACGTTGTAAGACATCCGTTTAAGTTCGTTGTTGATCGTTTAGCTCAGTTTTTTTTTTTTTATTACAGAGGGCTGCTAACCCTCTGACCGAACACGCTGAGCTACCGTGCCGCACGGCTACCACTCAGCTACCGGGGGTGGTCATGAAATTTGTAGTCCACTCTTTGTTTTACAGACACCCATTGGATAAAGGCTCAGCGCTTTTCCTCATAGTTTGATTTCAGTCCTTCTGTCAACTGGATATTATAGATCGAAAGGTGCAGATCTTCCTTCACATCTCGTTGCGTGCTGGTTTTGGAAATATCGAATTGTTGTGAACGTCGTCGAATAGATTTCACCGCTCTCAAAACCGATGTTTGATGTTTTCCTTAGAACGACTAACACGAAGACGCCCAGAGGCTGTAATGTTCACAACAGACCCGCCTGCCTCAGAGTTAGCTATCAGTCTCATCACAGGCAACGTATTGAGTACATTACATTTCCCAACCATTCTTCACAGGTTGAGAATATTCTCATCGCAACATTCACCACATTTGTAATACATTTTCACTACGACAACGAGCTGTTCCGTCATGATCTGCTCCATTATTAATCACAAGGAAAACAGTTGAAAATCGTGCAGTGTTAGTGCTGGCAACATACTGCATCAGAAACTGGAGCCATTCCAAAAGTTACTTTCCTCATGGGACACCCTTTACATAGCCTATTTCACAATCTGGTAGTGGCATGACAGCGCCTGATGCCTGACAGTTATTAAAAGGAGCTGAAGGCTCACGCTAACTAATAACATGATAAACAACGTATCCACAAATACTGTTACATATCCTCTTTTGCCGAAGCAGGATCCCTTCTGCGTACAGGTAGCAGTGCAACTGTGTATCACACAGACACACCTAGGCTCAGCTCTGTAGCCATGCCTGAATGGGGACAGAAAGTACAAAAGTTTTAAAGAGACAGCCGTATGACAAATTCTATCAAACTACACATACCAAAAAAAGTTTTGCGTCACCTCGGTTCCGAGAGTTCCGAAACCTGTACAGAAAATTGGAAGAGAGATCAACATAAACATCATTTCCGCCGTTTTTATTGCTTATGGAAACCACACATTGCATGTTGTACCACCATACAGCGAAACCTTCAGAGGTGGTGGTCTAGATTGCTGTACACACAGGTACTTCTAATACACTGTAGCACGTCCTCTTGCATTGGTGTATGCCTGTATTCGTCGTGGAATGTTATCCACAAGTTCATCAGGGCACTGTTGGTCCAGATTGTCCTGTTCCTCAACGGCGATTCGGCGTAGATCCCTCAGAGTGGTTGGTGGGTCACGTCGTCCGTAAACAGCCCTTTTCAGTCTATCCCACGCATGTTCGATAGGGTTCATATCTGGAGAACATGCTGGCAACTCAAGTCGAGTGATGTTGTTACCTTGATGGAAGTCATTCACAAGAGGTGCACGATGGGGGCGCGAATTGTCGTCCATGAAAACGAATGCCTCGCCAATATGCTGCTAATACGGTTGCACTATTGGTCGGAGGATGGCATTCACGGATCGTACAGCCATTACGGTGCCTTCCATGACCACAAGCGGGGTACGTCGGCCCCACATAATGCCACCACAAAACAGCAGGGAACCTCCACCTTGCTGCACTCGCTGACCAGGTTGCCCGTGCAGGGGTATTACCAAAATTTACTTGTAGCTCTCTTTTGAACGGCTTCACTTGGGAAACGCAACTTTTGTTATAGACAGAGTTGCTGTGCAGCTGTGGGAACAGAACTTCAGTATAGTAGACTCTAAATCAGTATACTCCAATTACATAACCTTGAAACAAACAGAAATTCTATTTACGCATCGTTGAAATGGATCTTAATTCAGAAATGTGTCCGTCTCAATCTAAATCAATTAGAAAATGTCAGTGCTGCAGAGAGATTTAGAGAAGTTTTCGACTTGTCTTCCTGCCATTATGTAGCTATACAAACACTTAAATTCAGAATACTGAATGGTAATTAGTGAAATATACATTAATGATTAACTTAAAAATCTAATGATCCTGTTATTCGGAACAATCTGTAAAGTCTAGCGCAGCTACAATGTGCGTAAGATATTCTCGTGTAGACTGTTGTGTTGGCTCAGGTTTTAAAATCGTGCTGGGGCCATTGTCGATTCACCAGTGGTTATAAACATGTTAGAACGTCGCCTACTTCCCAGAGACGAAAACAAGTGGAAATCTTTTTCCCTCCTTACTCGCATTTTATAAACTCCTGGAAATTGAAATAAGAACACCGTGAATTCATTGTCCCAGGAAGGGGAAACATTATTGACACATTCCTGGGGTCAATTACATCACATGATCACACTGACAGAACCACAGGCACATAGACACAGGCAACAGAGCATGCACAATGTCGGCACTAGTACAGTGTATATCCACCTTTCGCTGCAATGCAGGCTGCTATTCTCCCATGGAGACGATCGTAGAGATGCTGGATGTAGTCCTATGGAACGGCTTGCCATGCCATTTCCACCTGGCGCCTCAGTTGGACCAGCGTTCGTGCTGGATGTGCAGACCGCGTGAGACGACGCTTCATCCAGTCCCAAACATGCTCAATGGGGGACAGATCCGGAGATCTTGCTGGCCAGGGTAGTTGACTTACACCTTCTAGAGCACGTTGGGTGGCACGGGATACATGCGGACATGCATTGTCCTGTTGGAACAGCAAGTTCCCTTGCCGGTCTAGGAATGGTAGAACGATGGGTTCGATGACGGTTTGGATGTACCGTGCACTATTCAGTGTCCCCTCGACGATCACGAGGTGTACGGCCAGTGTAGGAGATCGCTCCCCACACCATGATGCCGGGTGTTGGCCCTGTGTGCCTCGGTCGTATGCAGTCCTGATTGTGGCGCTCACCTGCACGGCGACAAACACGCATACGACCATCATTGGCACCAAGGCAGAAGCGTGCCAGAAGCGACTCTCATCGCTGAAGACGACACGTATCCATTTGTCCCTCCATTCACGCCTGTCGCGACACCACTGGAGGC
Organism: Schistocerca gregaria; assembly: GCF_023897955.1. Lineage (NCBI taxonomy): Eukaryota > Metazoa > Arthropoda > Insecta > Orthoptera > Acrididae > Schistocerca > Schistocerca gregaria. The sequence goes on along the minus strand of NC_064921.1, from coordinate 126,973,335 downwards.
GGGCTGCACGATGTTGGGGCGTGAGCGGACACCGCCTAACGGTGTGCGGGACCGTAGCCCAGCTTCATGGAGACGGTTGCGAATGGTCCTCGCCGATACCCCAGGAGCAACAGTGTCCCTAATTTGCTGGGAAGTGGCGGTACGGTCCCCTACGGCACTGCGTAGGATCCTACGATCTTGGTGTGCATCCGTGCGTCGCTGCGGTCCGGTCCCAGGTCGACGGGCACGTGCACCTTCCGCCGACCACTGGCGACAACATCGATGTACTGTGGAGACCTCACGCCCCACGTGTTGAGCAATTCGCCGGTACGTCCACCCGGCCTCCCGCATGCCCACTATACGCCGTCGCTCAAAGTCCGTCAACTGCACATACGGTTCACGTCCACGCTGTCGCGGCATGCTACCAGTGTTAAAGACTGCGATGGAGCTCCGTATGCCACGGCAAACTGGCTGACACTGACGGCGGCGGTGCACAAATGCTGCGCAGCTAGCGCCATTCGACGGCCAACACCGCGGTTCCTGGTGTGTTCGCTGTGCCGTGCGTGTGATCATTGCTTGTACAGCCCTCTCGCAGTGTCCGGAGCAAGTATGGTGGGTCTGACACACCGATGTCAATGTGTTCTTTTTTCCATTTCCAGGAGTGTAGTTAGTCGGAAACCTTTGGACAATGAGTCCAGGGACATTCTATGGTCGCTGTTACAGATTCAAGATTTACACACAAAATGTTACTTCCTGACTAAAACGTTACGTCATAATGACCTCTCGAGGATTAAGATGAACAACTTAGGTACCTTACAATACTGGCCATTAAAATTGCTACGCCAAGAAGAAATGCAGATGATAAACGGGTATTCATTGGACGAATGTATTATACAAGAACTGACATGTGATTACATTTTCATGCAGTTTGGGTGCATAGATCCTGAGAAATCAGTACTCAGAACAACCACTTCTGGCCTTGACACGCCTGGGCATTGAGTCAAAGCTGGGATGGCGTGCAACCTGAGTTGCAAAACACTACTGAGGACTCATTGCTAACAGAAATAACGAGCGACCGGCAAGTAAGGTACGCAGTTCATTTTATTTTGCTATAGATGGAACTAAAAGGTGAAGAAATCCACCGCAACAAATGCGGACCCGCTCTGTAAATAACATCAGGCAGGTAACTGGAGTGAGTCCGGTAACAATATCGGCATAGCCAGATCTTTAACACTGGAGTCTGTTTTGCAGTGAAAATATACTTGCAAATTACAGAAAGAAAAGCAGCTTGTGAAGTGATTGCCAACCACTGTTACATGAAGGAAGTGAGAATGAGCGAATTGAAGGCTTGTACACCGCAGGAGGTCGTCGATCTGCGAGCCAAAACACTGCTTACCTTTGGGCTTCAGACTGTACAGGCGTTTAAATATTTCGGTTGACAGTGACACTGTAGCTTTTTTTTCAGTTTACCAAGTGCTGCTTTAGTTTTGTCGAAAAATGCGAGGAAACTGAACAACTTGGCATCAATACGTCAGCTATCTGAATTGGCATCTGGCCACCCTCTAACACTAGCAAATCCGTAAAAAAATACCGACCCCCTGGATATACCGGAAAGGGCCAGGATGAAACGGAGTCTTCGATGGTTATGTTGCTTCTTTCATTCTTAATATCCGCGTCGTACTTTCGCTTCATGAGGTTTTCAAGTGTAAAATAAAGTTATTCCAGTACCAGTCAATATTGGCTTATTTGAACTGATTCCTGTAAATTAAAATAGAGAGGTCTGTGAGACTGTTCACTTGACTAACTGATACGCAATGAAGGCACTGTCACGAAGCAGAATAAAGCCACAACCCAGCAACCCAGATGTCGGGCAGTCTTTATTTCATTCAAAAGGAGCAAATTGTTTTTCAGTCTAACATCTTTTACTTATTAATTTTGTCGTTAGTTTTTAAGTTTGCCATCAAATAATTCAGAAAACAACGAATTTAAACTCACAGAAGGTACACCGATGTGAAACTGAATTTGTAAACCCATACTTGATATTCGGATGGGAGACTGCAGCACGAATTTGGCGCCTTTATTAGCGACGCTAGAAATAACTTTTAGCGTATATTGGAAGTCTTGATTCAAATAATTATTCACGCGTTTCTGCAACGTACGGAAAGATTCATGGCATTAATCCGTTACTAGCGAATTGTATATATGTAACCCATACGAGTTTTAACACATTTTAACTGAGTGTAAACAAGTACAGCGGAAGACTCTGTCGTCGTAGTTCCACCATATTCCGATAGATGGCAGCAGCGTTCTGTTTAGCCATGCCTACGGTTAGCAGGCTGGCCACAACATTGCAAATGACGCTGTGAACTGTGTTTGAAACATTGCGTTGTGTTTAGAGCTGTCAAAATATTTTTTAAAACACGCTTGTGAACTTTTGCTGCCGTCAAGGCGTATATTCTTGAAGCTGTAAGAGTAAGTACATTTAATTTCTATTGCGTCCAACGCTTGTCTGTGTCAAACATTGCTATAGAAGCCTCAAGTCACATTTTTATAGCACTTTTGCAAGCTGTGATTTTTTAATTATATGTGGCTTAATATTCACTTCTAACCGTATTGAATTAGTAATATTACTTTACTGTCTAATAATGTCGCCAATAGAGTAAAATAACATGTGATTAACGATGTGTCGGCGTTTTAGTAAACATATTTTTCCGGCACTTTCAGTTCCAATGCATGGATTGCATTGTAAGCGCGTTTGAAATACGTACATTAATTATAACAAAACGCTTAATATCTTCTCAAAACGGTTTAGCCAGTTTCGTCGTATCACTGGTTAACTATAGTTCTATACACACCTTTTAGAAACTGCTCACTGACAGCGACTTTTGAAAATGAATTTCTAGTTATTCATAAGTTAACCAAAAATTATACTTGTTCTCTTAAACAATGAGACTCAATATATATCATCCACAATGTATAGTAAAATATTGGATTGTAATAACCGAATTACGTAATTCGGAGGTGTGTCCTCTGGTAGCTCAGTTGGTAGAGCGGTGGACTGTAGTGGCAAAAGTAGCAGATATCCATAGGTCGCTGGTTCGAATCCGGCCCGGAGGATTTATTTTGTATGTTCGGTGTTCATTCCTTTTTCGTGCTGAAGCTTTTCTGGAAGTTTGCTTTTCGTGCTGAAGCTTTTTTGGAAGTTTGCTTCCCTCTCCCTACGAAAAAATTCAAGAAAAGATGCAATTTTGTCGAAAACTTTCATTGTAATACTGTGGCTGTATGAAAATACAGGTTAGTTCTCACAAAATAAAAACGGTAACCGATCATTGTTGATTATGCAATTTATTTAGAAACAGCGCGATTGCTGGGTTCAAACCGACAGGTTCATCATTAGCCGACTGTTGACATTAAAAATTCCATACAGCATACGCCGTATGTGCGATAGTTCCCCTGCTTTTCGCTGAAACGAAAGTTCCTTGGAGAGGTGGTGTCATCGAAAGCACTGCGTCTTTTTTTCGCTTTTGAAGAAGTGCATATTTAACCGAAAGGCAGGTAAGATTTAACCTTTCCCTGAACTTTGAGGACACAGATAGCGTAGAGTACCTCACAGCTAAATATGCCAGCCACACGAGCGTTTGTGAAGCTATATGGAATTTTAAATGTGAACAGCTGTCTGATCACAAACCTGTCGGTTAGAAACCGGTACCGAAGCTATTTGTTCTCATTCAATAGCATTATTAACAGTGTAGGGAGCTGTTTTTATTTTATTTTATAAATTAACCTATGTTTGAGAAACGTTTCCTTCTGTATATTCGCTTACTCTTAACGTTTACTTCTTAACAGCAATAGAGCTAAAAGTTGTCTACTTTCTGGAACTTGCTTACAACTGTGAACTGATCGTGGGGATGAAAGTTCGTATCTCTACTAAGTGGAAATAATTAACCTACACTAGACAGATTGCACATTGATGAAAGTTATAGCAGAGTTGGACGTTATTGGCGGTATAATGGGTATTGCAATACGCTAGATTTTGCTAGATTTCTAGAAACGACGGGAAGTTAGTATCGAACAAGAATGAAGAAAGAAACACCACCAACCATTTTATTATTTCTGATGACTTGGAACTCCTGTAGAGACTGCAGATATCTGAGTATATTGACAGCTCTGCTACTGTAAAACGAATTTGTTTTTTGTAAATATAGCTAACGTTTTTAAATAGAATAGTTGACTGACAACCAGAAACAGCCTTCACGATCGGTTTTCTTATACATCCTGTCCGTGAGAGCATGAAAACGAAAACTACAGGAAAAGTAAGTGCGATATTGAAACGAATCGTTCCAGTATCTGTCTCGCTGCTAACTGAATTAAAACGACCGCATATTAGAAATAGTATTATGCGCCCAGAAGAAGCCGTTGACCTCTCTAACTTCTGCTTCCTATAGAGTTTCGCATCCAACAATATTTGGCGGAAGAGTCAGTGAAATAATTGACTGAGTACGGCCAGGGTATGCTCGCAAGTAATCACTTCGTCACCGTCCAGGAGTTGTGCTGGAAATAGGGCCCCACACGAGCGATGGGTCGTAGCAGTAGGTCGCCAGATCTCGCTATCTGTCCGTAAACAGCACGTGTGTGCGCCAAATCGCAGGATGGGCCACTGATCGCTCGTAATTCCCAAGAAGCAGTCTAATTATTCGCCTGCGACGATTCTCCCATGTGTTGCAAAATGCGTAGCTGGCTGCGACCTCTTTGTCTAGCTGTAGCTATTAAGCGTGATAGAGTAATTTTGTAATTTCCGCAACCATTTTTGTTTATCTATTTGAAGAGGAATATAATAATGGCATTCTCCAATCAGCTTAGTTTTGTCTGTAAGCAGCGCGTAATAATAGAAATGCATCATCTTAAACTTCAGAAACATATCACCATCTTTTATAAGCCGATCTTCTCCTTTTGCTTTTCGGTTTTTGGTTTGGAAAAGTATTTCATTGAGTTATAGACCTGTAAGTAAAAGTTCAAGAATCATAAAAGTTCAAGAATCATAAAAGAAGGTTGTATACATGGAAGAATCCTGGAGATACTAAAAGGTATTATATAGATTATATAATGGTAAGACAGAGATTTAGAAACAGGTTTTAAATTGTAAGACATTTCCAGCGGCAAATGTGGACTCTGAACACAATCTATTGGTTATGAACTGTAGATTAAAACTGAAGAAACTGCAAAAAGGTGGGAATTTAAGGAGATGGGACCTGGAACAACTGACTAAACCAGAGGTTGTACAGAGTTTCAGAGAGAGCATAAGGGAACAATTGACAGGAATGGGGAAAAGAAATACAGTAGAAGAAGAATGGATAGCTCTGAGGGATGAAGTAGTGAAGGCAGGACTAGTAGAAATCCTTGGGTAACAGAAGAAATATTGAATTTAATTAATGAAAGGAGAAACTATAAAAATGCAGTAAATGAAGCAGGCAAAAAGGAATACAAACGTCTCAAAAATGAGATCGACAGGAAGTGCAAAATGGCTAAGCAGGAATGGTTAGAGGACAAATGTAAGGATGTAGAGGCTTATCTCACTAGGGGTAAGATAGTACTGCCTACAGGAAAATTAAAAAGACCTTTGGAGAAAAGAGAACCACTTGTATGAATATCAAGAGCTCAGATGGAAACCCAGTTCTAAGAAAAGAAGGGAAAGCAGAAATGTGGAAGGAGTATATAGAGGGTCTATACAAGAGTGATGTACATGATGACAATATTGTGGACATGGAAGAGGATGTAGATGATGATGAAATGGGAGATACGATATTGCGTGAGGAGTTTGACAGAGCACTGAAAGACCTGAGTCGAAACAAGGCCCCGGGAGTAGACAACATTCCATTAGAACTACTGACGGCCTTGGGAGAGCCAGCCCTGACAGACCTCTACCATCTGGTGAGCAATATGTATGAGACAGGCGAAATACCCTCAGACGTCAAGAAGAATATAATAATTCCAATCCCAAAGAAAGCAGGCGTGGACAGATGTGAAAATTACCGAACTATCAGTTTAATAAGTCACAGCTGCAAAATACTAACACGAATTCTTTACAGACGAATGGAAATACTAGTAGAAGCCGACCTCGGGGAAGATCAGTTTGGGTTCCGTAGAAATGTTGGAACACGTGAGGCAATACTGACCTTACGACTTACCTTAGAAGAAAGATTAAGGAAAGGCAAACCTAGTTTCTAGCATTTGTAGACTTAGAGAAAGCTTTTGACAATGTTGACTGGAATACTCTCTTTCAAATTCTAAAGGTGGCAGGGGTAAAATACGGGGAGCGAATGGCTATTTACAATTTGTACAGAAACCAGATGGCAGTTACAAGAGTCAGGGGCATGAAAGGGAAGCAGTGGTTGGGAAGGGAGTGAGACAGGGTTGTAGCTTCTCCCCGATGTTATTCAATCTGTATATTGAGCAAACAGCAAGGGAAACAAATGAAAAATTCGGAGCAGGTATTAAAATCCATGGAAAAGAAATAAAAACTTCGAGGTTTGCCGAAGACATTGTAATTCTGTCAGAGACAGCAAAGGACTTGGAAGAGCAGTTGAACGGAATGGACAGTGTCTTGAGAGGAGGATATAAGTTGAACAACAACATAAGCAAAACGAGGATAATGGAATGTAGTCGAATAAAGTCGGGTGATGCTGAGGGAATTAGATTAGGAAATGAGACGCTTATAGTAGTAAAGGAGTTTTGCTATTTGGGGAGAAAATAACGGATGATGGTCGGAATAGAGAGGATATAAAATGTAAATTGGCAATGGCTAGGAAAGCGTTTCTTCAGAAGAGAAATTTGTTTACATCGAGTATAGATTTAAATGTCAGGAAGTCGTTTCTGAAAGTATTTATATGGAGTGTAGCCATGTATGGAACTGAAACATGGACGATAAATAGTTTGGACAAGAAGAGAATAGAAGCTTCCGAAATGTGGTGCTACAGAAGAATGCTGAAGATTAGATGGTTAGATCACATAACTAATGAGGAGGTATTGAATAGATTTGGGGAGAAGAGGAGTTTGTGGCACAACTTGAAAGAAAGAAGGGACCGGTTGGTAGGACATGTTCTGAGGCATCAAGGGATCACAAATTTAGTATTGGAGGGCAGCGTGGAGGGTAAAAATCGCAGAGGGAGACCAATAGATCAATACACTAAGCAGATTAAGAAGGATGTAGGTTGCAGTAAGTACTGGGAGATGAAGAAGCTCGCACAGGATAGAGTAGCATGGAGAGCTGCATCAAACCAGTCTCAGGACTGAAGACCACAACAACAAGAAGTAAAAGTTGTATAGATATGACATAAGAGATATATGCCATATATTCTGTAAAACAGAACAAATTATAGGTAAATGAAGCACTTCTTTCAGAGGAGCATTATAGTTTTACTAGTGACATCCGTTGCACCGACAAAGTGTTCATTATAAAACAAGTGAGAGAGAGAGAAGATGAGAGTATAATAATGATACATACACTGTATTTGTGAACTATTATGATGGGGTTGACTGGAATGTTGACTGCATTCCACTCTTTGAAATTCAGACGGCAGCAGGGATAAAATACGGTTATTTACAACTTGTACTGAAACCACTTCAGTTATAAGAGTAGGACATAAAAGAGAAACACCAATTAATAAGGGAGTGAGACAGCCTATCCCCGGTGTTATTTAATCTGTACGTTGAGTAAACAATGAAGGACATCGAGGAGAAATGTTGGGAGGGAATTAAAGTTTTGGAAGAAGAAATACAAAAAATCAAGGTTTGCCGAAGGCATTGTAATGCTGTCAGAAGCAGCAAGGTATTTGCAAGAGGAACTGAACGTAATGGATAGTGTCTTGAGAGAGGCTTATAAGAGTAAAACCAACCAAAGGGTAAGTCCATTAAAAGTAAACTTTCTCTTACGTCTGGATCACTTCCTATTCCTCTGTAGAATGGCAATTGAACGCAGATCGCTTCATCAGGTCTTCGCTGAACACTGTTCATATTCAGGCCTATCTTTTTTTTATTTTTAGGTTAATAAATCAATGTCAATTGTACAAATATTACATCTGTAATCATGGAATCAAAAATGGTTCAAATGGCTCTGAGCACTATGCGACTTAACTTCTGAGGTCATCAGTCGCCTAGAACTTAGGACTAATTAAACCTAACTAACCTAAGGACATCACACACATCCATGCCCGAGAAAGGATTCGAACTTGCGACCGTAGCGGTCGGTCGGCTCCAGACTGTAGCGCCTAGAACCGCACGGGCACTCCGGCCGGCTTGGAAGGAATCATTAAGATCAAAGATAAAAGAACAGGTAACAAGGTTGAAGTATCTCCGAAAGCAAATAAGTTAATTGGGAACTCAAGATATAAATAAAAAATTGTAAAATTACAGTATATGTGTGGCAGTGTAATTTATGGTCAGAATTATGGGTATTCCTGTAGTTCCTTGTAGCAATGACGCCTAAACACTTTCCGAACGATAGAGAAATATACTTTTTATACTTGGGATTCACTCATGTAGACATGATATTTACACCAGTGACTGTAACACTTCCTTTATTTCACGATTGCAATTTCGGCCTTAGGCCATTATCAAGTGCAGATTTTTGTGGTCTTAAGCCATGTCAACTTAAAATGAGCTGACACATTTATATGTCGTTGTCATTACTATTAAATACATTCGTGACGCTGTTACGTAAGATTCAAGCTTCTGAAATGAGATTGCAAAGCGCTGTGGAAAGATATAAAAAATTGGATAAAATAAAAAATGTACATATTAGAAAAGAGCTAAATGTTGAACCAATGAATGATGTAATAGATACAGATATAGATTTAAATAGAATGATCACGTGGAAAGGATGTCAGAGCGGGTATTACAGCTATAAGCCGTGTAAAATGTACTCCATGGAAAAAAATTGTCTTGCAAGACCCAAAAAATGTGGCATATGTTATTATGACCTACAAAGAAGGAACGGGCGTCACTTCTAATCCGTGAAAGTGATGATGATGATGATGATGATGATGATGATGATGATGATGCAGGTGCCACATGTGTTAAGAAGAGACACAAATATAAAAATATCTCAGGATTTTGAGTGATGAGCATTTTGAACCTTGGGGTACAGAAGCAGATTTACATATAAAATTAATAGTAATAATGACGGTGTACATGTCTCCGGCCCCTGACGGATGCGTGTACATCGCACAGTGTGACACCTTTTAAACTTTTTAACTTCTAAACAGAATGAGATAATATGGTAACATATTTAAGTGATAAACATTGCAAGATCACAGGTTAATGTAGGCGAGAGATGAGCAATTTCAAATGTAAAAGGCTGGGACATTAATAACCGATGTAACCGCCAAAATGTTGAATCCACGCAGTCAAAAGCGCATGAATTGCGTTATACAGCTGCCGGCTGTCAGTTTGTGGGGTGGAATTCCACGACTGTTGCACTTGATCGGTCAATAGAGGGACCCAGTACGTTGTCCTCGATGGTGAGTGTTCATCGGAGGTGAGGGTATAATCTGGAGTGCCCCAGGGAAGTGTGGCAGGCCCGCTGTTGTTTTCTATCTACATAAATGATCTTTTGGACAGGGTGGATAGCAATGTGCGGCTGTTTGCTGATGATGCTGTGGTATACGGGAAGGTGTCGTCGTTGAGTGACTGTAGGAGGATACAAGATGACTTGGACAGGATTTGTGGCTGGTGTAAAGAATGGCAGCTAACTCTATATATAGAAAAATGTAAATTAATGCAGATGAATAGGAAAAAGAATCCCGTAATTTTAGTAGTGTAGCGCTTGACACAGTCACGTCGATTAAAAATTTGGGCGTAACGTTGCAGAGAGGTATGATGTGGGACAAGCATGTAACGGCAGTTGTGGGGAAGGCGAATAGTCGTCTTCGGTTTATTAGTAGAATTTTGGGAAGAGGTGGTTCATCTGTAAAGGAGACTGCTTTTAGAACGCTGGTGCGGCCTATTCTTGAGTACTGCTCGAGCGTTTGGGATCCCTATCAGGTCGGATTGAGGGAGGACATAGAAGCAATTCAGAGGCGGGCTGCTAGATTTGTTACTGGTAGGTTTGATCATCACGCGAGTGTTACGGAAATGCTTCAGGAACTCCGGTGGGAGTCTCTAGAGGAAAGGAGGCGTTCTTTTCGTGAATCGCTACTGAGGAAATTTAGAGAACCAGCATTTGAGGCTGACTGCAGTACAATTTTACTGCCGCCAACTTATATTTCACGGAAAAACCACAAAGATAAGATAAGAGAGATTAGGGCTCGTACAGAGGCATATAGGCTCTGCTAGTTGTAGTACGAGGTACCCTCCGGCACGCACCGTATGGTGGATTGCGGAGTATGTATGTAGATGTAGATATACGCAAATCAACTAGCACTGCTGCTGAACGTAACAATTAATCTCCCATAGCAGATGTTCTTATGCAGATGTTATATGCGAGTGCAGGCTTTCTCGGCGAATTTCATATGTTAAGTTTTCACGGGCTGTCAGCCAAGTAGCATCGTTGCCTCTTAGCAAGGTTTCGATGGAATGCGTCTCTATCATCTTCAGGCGATGAGAACATGATGGAGACGCACTTCGCCTGATGATGATGGAGACGCATTCCATCGAAACGTTGTTACGAGACGACGATGCTACTCGGCTGACAACCCGTGAAGACTTCACTTATGCAGATGTGTTCAAAATACCGTGTGAAATGGTGTGGCAAATTGTAAATCGCTCGTGTGTCGCGGGGTCGAAAAGAGCTACGCATTGCAGGCGGTATCGCAACTGAGAGTGCCAGAGATGTAATCACTAGTGTGTAGCGCCCTTTAGCGCTGTTATTGTGAAACAGAAACGTCAGAGACAAAAAAAGCCAATCACACTGCGATAGGATATTTGAATGCGTCAAACGAATGTTCCAGGCGTACTTAATATTTCTCCTATGTGCATGAGACCCAATATCTGAAAGACAGGGAGGAAGGTTAGGTTTTAATGCCCTGACGGCAACTGCGTCATTAGACACACAACACAAGCTCGGATTGAGGCAGGACGCGGAAGGGACCCGGTTGTATCCTTTCAGAGAAACCATCTTGGCATTTGCCTGGAGCGATTAAGGGAAACTACGGAATGGCTAATTCTGGGGGCCCGGACGGGGATTTCAATCGTCCTCCTACCAAATGCAACTCCAGTGTGTTAAGCTCTACTTCACATTGATCTATAATAGCCCGCATCTCCTGGTCGTGCGGTAGCGTTCTCGATTGCCACGCCTGGGTTCCCGGGTTCGATTCCCAGCGGGATCAGGTATTTTCTCTGCCTCGTGATGGCTGGGTGTTGCGTGATGTCCTTAGGTTAGTTAGGTTTAAGTAGTTCTAAGTTCCAGGGGACTGATGACCATAGCTGTTAAGTCCCATAGTGCTCAGAGCCATTTGAACCATTTTTTTTTTGTTTTGATCCGTAATATTTGAAAGAGGAACATTTTTAGAATTTATAATACGTATGCATAAAACCTGTAAACCGCGCTCGAATTAGATCAGAAATAGACTTCATGGGAGCTGCTATTACAATTAAAGTTGCTTCAACATTAAAATTGTGTGTCTGGAAATTGCAGACACGGAGGCCTGTGGACCCACCTGATTCACGGAAGGGTCTCCTTGCTTTGAGCCCCCTCCCCCGCCTCCCGGCTTACTGTGAGCCACCCCCCACACTCCTGTCCAAGTGCCGTATCAACGTAGCGCTGGGGGAAATGCAAATCCCCGTGCTTGCTTTGCTCACGTAGCAACGGCCAGACTTTGTGGTGTTTAACATGAAAAATGCAGAAAGCATTGTTTGGCCTCGAGATATACCTGCAATAGCATTATATGCACCCGCGCATGTCTGGTGCGTGTCACTACACACACACAAAATAAAATGAAAACCTAGTTCCTCAGAATGAATTTATAGAACTTTTAATAGAAAAGTCTTAGGTAGTAGCAGTTTATGTAATAATATTTATATGTAACATTTCGGAATGTGGTTTGTAAATGAGTCTCTGGAACATTGCTTCCATTGTAAATATTGAAACACAGTTGTAGTTCGTCGAACTGAGTTACAGAAGTAGTCCACTTTGGATGCGGAAAACTGCTTCCACTTCGAACATTTGTACAATAACTTAGTGTCTCTAAAATGCACATCAGTCTCACGAAATTACCACTGATTAATAAGGAATTTGGACATCTAGCTGTAGCAATACTTAGTTTCGTGCAGATCAAAATCTAAATCTGTATGTATTTAAGACTTTTGCCCCTGTTTCTTTGTAATTGCGTATTACTGTGCAGTAGCATTGATCTTCATGCCACAAGAAATAATTATCTCAAGACAGAAAAAATTGTTTCTATGCTGATCTTTAATTAGCTAAAAATGTTTTTGCACGGCTGTATAACTGCTTTGCGAGTTTTCGTCACAATTCTGCTGATGACGTCTGTTGATATTACAACACATTCAAATGACCTTCCTGTTGCCAGAAATTTCAGTTACTCCTAATCTTGTCTAAGCTGCAATTTCCTCTCTAATTACCATGTTTTCTTTCTCTATACCGTCTCGTGGCGCCATTAATAAGTTTTCATAAGCAACAAGAGATACAGGATTTCAATGAGCTCATTAACATGGAATATGTCGTTAAGAGATGTAGGATTTGAGTAAGCCCATTAACGTGGAATATGTCGTTCTTTTTTTCGCAACCATTGATGTTGTGGCACTGCCCAGAAATCGCGGAGCCACACCAAAGTTGAGGAAACGAATCTGTACCACAGATATTCGCAACGACGTATGGGAGTCACTCCTTAAGACCACACCTCTCCTCTTAGCGTAGCAGCGCCCTCACACTGAGGCCAATATAGCGTCGAGCCATCAAGAGCTCTGCCCCAGTTCGAGACCTCAGCTGAAGAAATCAACTCAGGAGAGAATAGGACCAACGTGACAGTTAAAGTTTCTGATGGACTTGTTCCTTTAAATGTGGAACACTGTACCGCAAGAGAACAGTTTATTAACCTGTGCATCAAGTGGCGCTTTAAGCTGTAACTTATCTAGTAGTCCTGTGACAAAGAACTGTGTCAAAGTTAAGTAAAGTTTTTATTCATTAATATAATAAAATGAAGTAATATTTCATGTGTCCTAGTATCGTTAGCCTTCTCACAGAGCAATCAAAGAGCCCACAGTTGTGGCCAAACGAAAGTAGTTTCGCCTGGTTACAACACAGGTATCCCCCTATTTTTTCGCTTATACTTCATAAAATAGTAACAAACGCTTAATCGTTCTTCGACTTCGTTCCTTCTTGAAATCGCGTTTCCAAGTGAAAATACTGACTTCACTATTGGTGAAGTCGTAATGACTTCAGCATGTTGAAGGACTTACAATATCCTCCCAGTGTTATTAGTAAATACCGAACGTGCTATTTTGTAATAACAGTGTCGGAAGGATGCGCACACGGCAAATCGAAAGCAGAGATTCGCAGACACAGCCACCTCGAGGAAGACCTTCCCTCGTCCTGAATTCGGGAGGGCGACGGTTCAATTGCGCGTCCGGCCATCCTGATTCAGGTTTTCCGTGATTTCCCTAAATCGCTCCAGGCAAATTCCGGGATGTTGTTGTTGTTGTCTTCAGTCCTGAGACTGGTTTGATGCAGCTCTCCATGCTACTCTATCCTGTGCAAGCTGCTTCATCTCCCAGTACCTACTGCAACCTACATCCTTCTGAATCTGCTTAGTGTACTCATCTCTCGGTCTCCCTCTACGATTTTTACCCTCCACGCTGCCCTCCAATGCTAAATTTGTGATCCCTTGATGCCTCAAAACATGTCCTACCAACCGATCCCTTCTTCTAGTCAAGTTTTGCCACAAACTTCTCTTCTCCCCAATCCTATTCAATACCTCCTCATTAGTTACGTGATCTATCCACCTTATCTTCAGTATTCTTCTGTAGCAAAATTCCGGGATGGTTTCTTTGAAAGGGCACGGCCGACTTCCTTCCCCGCCCTTCCCTAATCCGATGAGACCGATGACCTCTCTGTTTGGTCTTTTCCCCCCAAACAACCCAACCCCAACCCCTCGTCCTGAGGAATGGATACCCAAACTACCTGATGAAGGTGGTGTCCACAAATCTCCGCCACACCCTGCTGTGACGTCCGTGTCTGCATTTCTCTAGCATTCAACAAAACTGTACCATTGAAGGAAAACGATGCACTCTCATTACATTAAATTGCAATTAAGAAGAAAACAAACCGTTAAGGGTGGCGTGTACTGTTATCCAAATATTAACTGTTATGTATTCCAGCGCGACACAAAATGAACGAGAATCTCTCGCACTCTTCTCTTTTAACGTACGGGCGTGTCCCATCGTGATGCAACAGGAAATTAGTTAGCGCGTGCAGTTTGGTAACCTGTGATAATGATGAAACTGGCCACCCGCTCTGTCCATCACACCTGTAATATGGAAAAGCGGGTACTCCTTAGGGAGGAATTCAGAATACATTAAAAATTGCAGTCATGGTTTTTTTAGGCTCCACTCTGGGAAGTCTAATGTATGTTCATTGCCTCTAATAACCATAATATATGGTGGCTCAGCAAACTGTTTATCTTACCTCAGTAGATGGGAGAATACTGATGACTGGAGAGGAAGTAACCGAATCCCGTACCACAAAAACAAAGGCGATGTGACTGATTGTGAAAAGTACTGCAGTCTCATCACAAACACTGAAGGTGTGGAAAAGAGTGTTTGGAAACAGATTAAACACGGTAATAAAACTACGTCCAGTCATGTTGTTTTACCAGCAATGTAGTCACCCTAGACGCTATTAAAATCCTTAAAATCCTAATGGAAATATACATGGGTCTCAAGAAAGGCCTCCATCTTGTATTTGCTGACCTGGAAACAGCTTTTGACCGAGCAGCAAGAAAGCATATGTGGCAGGCTCTTCACTTACAGTATGTCCCATAGTACTACATCTACGTTCTCAAGGAACTGCATGAGCTCATCAAGGCTGCGGGCGTCACCAAGGAATTCTAGGTAAAAGTTAGGGTCCACCGGCGATCATCATTGAGTGCACTGACATTCATTCTGGTCGTGAATAATGTTTCACAATATCTGCAGACAACAACACCTTGGACACGTTTATACACTGAAGGCATTGTTCTAATAGGAGAATCTCAGTAAACGTTAACAGCAGAATTACACCACTTCTGTTTAGGATTGGTTCTAATGGCTCTGAGCACTATGGGACTTCACATCTATGGTCATCAGTACCCTGGAACTTAGAACTACTTAAACCTAACTAACTTAAGGACGTCAGACACATCCATGCCCAAGGCAGGAGTCGAACCGCCGACCATAGCGGTCGCGCGGTTCCAGACTGTAGCGCCTAGAACCGCTCGGCCTCTCCGGCCGGCAATAGGTAGGTTCAAAAATGTCTCTGAGCACTAAGGGACTCAACTGCTGTGGTCATTAGTCCCCTAGAACTTAGAACTACTTAAACCTAACTAACCTAAGGACATCACACACATCCATGCCCGAGGCAGGATTCGAACCTGCGATCGTAGCAGTAGCACGGTTCGAGACTGTAGCGCCTAGAACCGCTCGGCCACTCCGGCCGGCAATAGGTGGGTATTTTCGAGTATGTGGTTAGGCAGCCACCTGAGAGGACAGCTTAAATTATTGTGAGTGTAACGAGCTAGGTCTACGTCTTGCAAAGATTATGAAGGAATAGATACTTCGCAATTTACAAGCAATTACACGCACTTTCGACTAGTGTAATTCTGTCATGAAAGACATGTCAGAATCTCTACTAGAAATTGAAGAGGACCTTAATGCTTGGTGCTAAAACGAGAAGGAATTAAAAGTAAGACCAAAAGTAGCATATGTGTTACAACTTCTCAAAGATGGCCCACAATTTCAAACAGCAACCATGTCTACATTATGCCATGTATCATCAACCGCTCATTTTAAGTACCTCGGATCGCTCGTAACATCTACAGGTTGTGCAGATAAGGACACTGAAAACCGTATAAAAAGTGACTGGTTGAAATGGAGGTAAGTAATAGGAGTCTCTGCAATGGAGAAAAGCCATTTGAAGTCAAAGGAAATACATAGAAACGAGCAACATGATCGGCTCTACTGTGTGGTTCAGAATGCTGTGCCATGCACAAACCAGACGGAAGGTAGCTACTCTGGGGGAGGAATAGGGTTGGGATACCCGACAGAAATTTATCGATGTATCGAAACGCGATAGTCTTCATCCATGTTTGACCAGCCGATTTGTCGATAACAGCGATACTTTGCGGCGTTTTAATCGGAAATTGTTATTATCGTCATCATCGTGTAACTCATAACAGGGAAAACGCAACCCTAAATTTCTATTAAAATTTCGACAACGTAAGAA
Organism: Schistocerca gregaria; assembly: GCF_023897955.1. NCBI lineage: Eukaryota > Metazoa > Arthropoda > Insecta > Orthoptera > Acrididae > Schistocerca > Schistocerca gregaria. Next base: position 126,956,927 of record NC_064921.1, on the reverse strand, counting down.
AGATATCAACAGTGTTTTACTTTGAAGTTCTTAGGGAAATTTTGACTTGTGTATTTTCGTAACCTCCTCTCTCTCGAAAGAAACGTCGGTGGGAATGGTTAAAATATAGTTACCGGAACCTCTTCGTATTGTTCGTTGTGTAGTTATATTAGTGATTTTGCAGTGTAACTTTGGTTATTTTTTAACCTATTTTTTCATATACTGTAGTATAACAATTTTTATATGTAAAGTAAGTTGTGTAAGTTATTTTGGTTTCCCGTAATTATGTATTAATTCATAAAAATCCAACTCTCACAATTTTAAATAACACAAGCAATCACAGGTCATAATATGAATTTTAAACTAAAATTTTGGCTGCCGCCGTAATATCAACATTTTCCATTCGATTTATCATTGATATCGGTATTTAGCACCGTTGTGTTCGAAACTATCGAATATCGATATTTTTCTTTCGGTGCCCCATCCCCAGGGAGAAGTGATCCAAGAAAACAGACAAAGCAGCTACATCAGAGGATCGTTCAGGGTCTCAAATACAGCAGAAAATCAAATGAAACTACATTGTTCCGGAGAACTTCTCAAGTCTCAAACATCTATGATGTATAGACGGAGACTGAAGGGACGATTGGAAGTTCGTAACAAGGCACCTATGCCTAGGTTTCAGGCAGGATCCCCTCTTTGTTCGAATGCTGAGGTGCTATTCCAATACAGTTCGACAACCGCTGCAATGCTGTTCGAATTTGTGCTGTGGTAGTCCGTGCGGTTGTGCAAATCCACTGTTCCGGGGTGTGCTAGTGATGAGTGCATATGGCTAGTGAGCAGGAGATATGCGTTCGAATCTTGATCTTGGTACAAATTTACAATCGTCATGCCAGTCTGCATATATTTACACCATTGATGTTTGAGACTTGGAAAGGTCTTTGGAACCATATAGTTTCATTTGATTAAAGAGCCTATGCCTGGGTTTCAGGCAGGCTCTCCCGTTTCGTCCGTTGCTAAGGTGCTTTTCCGTTACAGTTGGAGATCCTCTGCAATACTGTTTGAGCTCAGGGATGCCAAATGGGCTGAGGCGTTAAGGGGATTTGAGCTGAAGAGGGAGGCATGCTATGGCAGCCCGTGCTATTGTACAAAGCCACTGTGCCACGGTGGCGTAATGATTAGCGCATCTTCCTAATGAGCAGGAGACTCGCGTTCGAATCCTTCTCTTGGTGCAAATTTTCGTTGGTAGCTTCATTTTATGTATACAGGGTGTTACAAAAAGGTACGGCCAAACTTTCAGGAAACTGTCCTCACACACAAAGAAAGAAAATATGTTATGTGGAAATGTGTCCGGAAACGCTTACTTTCCATGTTAGAGCTCATTTTATTACTTCTCCCAAATCACATTAATCATGGAATGGAAACACACAGCAACAGTACGTACCAGCGTGACTTCAAACACTTTGTTACAGGAAATGTTCAAAATGTCCTCCGTTAGCGAGGATAGATGCATCCACCCTCCGTCGCATGGAATCCCTGATGCAGCCCTGGAGAATGGCGTATTGTATCACTGCCGTCCACAATACGAGCACGCAGAGTCTCTACATTTGGCATCGGGGTTGCGTAGACAAGAGCTTTCAAATGCCCCCATAAATGAAAGTCAAGAGGATTGAGGTCAGGAGAGCGTGGAGGCCATGGAATTGGTCCGCCTCTACCAATCCATCGGTCACTGAATCTTTTGTCGAGAATCGTACGAACACTTCGACTGAAATGTGCAGGAGCCCCATCGTGCATGAACCACATGTTGTGTCGTACTTGTAAAGCCACATGTTCTAGCAGCACAGGTAGAGTATCCCGTATGAAATCATGATAACGTGCTCCATTGAGCGTAGGTGGAAGAACATGGGGCCCAATCAAGGCATCACCAACAATGTCCGCCCAAACGTTCACAGAAAATCTATGTTGATGACATGATTGCACAATTGCGTGCGGATTGTCGTCAGCCCACACTTGTTGATTGTGAAAATTTACAATTTGATCACTTTGGAATGAAGCCTCATCAGTAAAGAGAAAATTTGCACTGAAATGAGGATTGACACATTGTTGGATGAACCATTCGCAGACGTCTACCCGTGGAGGCCAATCAGCTGCTGAAGCAACTTCTCTGACGCTGACATTAGGGTTATCGTCAACTTCACGAAGAATTATCTCGTCCATTGCAGGTGTCCTCGTCGTTCTAGGTCTTCCTCAGTCGCGAGTATAGCCTGGAATGTTTCGTGCTCCCTAAGACACCGATCAATTGCTTCGAACATCTTCCTGTCGGGACACCTTCGTTCTGGAAATCTGCCTCGATACAAACGTACCGCGCCACGGCTATTGCCCCGTGCTAATCCATACATCAAATGGGCATCTGCCAACACCGCATTTGTAAACATTGCACTGACTGCAAAACCACATTCGTGATGAACACTTACCTGTTGATGCTACGTACCGATGTGCTTGATGCTAGTACTGTAGAGCAATGAGACGCATGTCAACACAAGCACCGAAGTCAACATTACCTTCCTTCAATTGGGCCAACTGGCGGTGAATCGAGGAAGTACAGTACATACTGACGAAACTAACATGAGCTCTAACAAGGAAATTAAGCGTTTCCGTACACATGTCCACATAACATCTTTTCTTTATTTGTGTGTGAGGAATGTTTCCTGGAAGTTTGGCCGTACATTTCTGTAACACCTTGTATACGTCACAGCGGGGAGGCTTCAAGAGAATCGCCTTCGCTGGTACGAGCACGGCACGCACCGCGAATCACATCGTATGACAAGAAGAATACTTGACATAAAAGAACCGTAAAGCAGTCACCGGACGCCCACCGAATACATGGAGTAGCACCATAAAAAATGACTTGAAAATGATGGGATTGCACTCTGAAATGACACAAGTAGTTTCAGAATAACTAGCAGTGCCGACCCTACAAGAGACGTGGACAGTAAGGCACGGAACAAGAAGAAGAAGAGAAGAAGCTAACAGTACCAGTAAACCATTTATCATCAAATGGTTCAAATGGCTCTAAGCACTACGGGACTAAACACCTGAGGTCATCAGTCCCCTAGACTTAGAACTACTTAAACTTAACTAGCCTAAGGACACATCCATGCCCGAGGCAGGATTCGAACCTGCGACCGTAGGAGCAGCGCAGTTCCAGACTGAAGCGCCTACCGCTCGGCCACAGTGGCCGGCCATAATCATCAAGCGCGCTCGTGTGTGTGTGTATGTGTGTGTGTGTGAGTGTGTGTGTGTGTGTGTGTGTGTGTGTGTGTGTGTGTGTGTGTGTGTGTGTTTCATATATTAAGAGTATCTGTGGAGCGACAATAGCTTCCTCGCAAGTCGCCAAACCGAAATTGCCAAATGACGTTGGTAAGGCTCGGTTGTTTACATTTTGCGCTAAGACCGAAAAGAGTTTCGCATACATTTGCCAGAGGCACTTAAACCGAAGGCGTAAAATGTCAGGGCAAAATTATCCGACTATATTGCCATTTATTTATGAAGCTAGTGCTAGATATACTGCCAGTAAAGCTGTTGAACGTATACATTTTTCTAACAATGTCCATATGCAGTTCAGTCATTTACTCTGTATTATACAGATTTCCATACAATTGTGCACATTTTGAAATAGTCACAACAGGAAGCTATACTACCTGTAGCTATTACGTGAAGAATGAGTACATCGACATCTACATCTATACTCCGGAAACTGCCTAATGTGTCACTTCTCCTTTTTCCTGTTCCAGTCGCAGTGGTTTGGAGAAAAAACGAATCTTGGTAAACCTATCGGTGATGTCGAAGCTGTCTAATTTTATTCTCATGGTCGATTCGTGAGGTAGACGTAGGAGGAACCAATATGGTGGTTGACTCTTCTAGGAACTTGCGCCTCAGAACTTTTAATAGAAAAGCACACCGTGATGCATATTGCCTCTCTTGCAGGGTCTGCCGTTCCAGTCGGCTGCGCATATCCCTTAAGGATGGACGAAGATTAAAATATGGGACCAGAAAGCTAAAACTCAAGAATTTCATCCTTAAAAAAGTTTCAAAGTGGAATAAATTTCGCGATGGTACCGTAGCTTAATCTTCTCAGTCCTTATGTAGAATACAGGATACAACCAGCTTTTATTTTCTTCTAGCTCGTGCGTGCATGTCTGACGGAACAATTGCATCGTACTTCTGAACGACATAGGCATTGCAATATCGTATTTATCTGCCGACACCGGGCAAGCGACTACCAATTAAAATGTCTGCACTGTACGGGAATATACACAATGGATGTAGACACATGGTTGACGAGATATGGAAGCTTGGATATAGCGTGAAGCGTGCTCGGATACCCCAGTGGGTCAGCGACCGCACGCTACAAGCGGTAAATCCGGGTCGAGTCGCTGTCCGCCACAAATTGTCATTGTCATCATTCCTTCATGCAGCTGAAAATGGTTGATATTTGTAACTGCGAATAAATTTCATGTCCCAAATTAAACTGAGCGTGCCGGATCGTAGCATGCAACCTTCACTACCGGCCATTAAAATTGCTACACCAAGAAGAAATGCAAATAATAAACGGGTAGTCATTGGACAAATATATTAAACTAGAACTGACATGTGATTACATTTTCACGCAGTTTGGGTGCGTAGATCCTGAAAATCAGTACCCAGAACAACCACCTCTGGCCGTAATAACAGCCTTGATACGCCTGTGCATTGAGTCAAACAGAGCTTGGATGGCGTGTACAGGTACAGCTGCCCATGCAGCTTCAACACGATACCACAGTTCATCAAGAGTAGTGACTGGCGTATTTTGACGAGCCAGTTGCTCGGCCACCATTGAGCAGACATTTTCAATCGCTCAGAGGTCTGGACAATGTGCTGGCCGGGGCAGCAATCGAACATTTTATGTATCCAGAAAGGCCCGTACAGGATCTGCAACATGCGGTCTTGCATTATCCTGCTGAAATGTAGGGTTTCGCAGGGATCGAATGAAGTGTAGTGCCACGGGTCGTAACACATCTGAAATGCAACGTCCACTGTTCAAAGTACCGTCAATGCAAACAAGAGGTAACCGAGACGTGTAACCAATGGCACCCCATACCACCAAGCCGGGTGATACGCCAGTATGGCGATGACGAATACACGCTTCCAATATGCGTCCACCACGATGTCACCGGTGGCTATCTCTTCTTTACCGATAGAAATAAAACAAATAACAAATGTTCGCAGTATACAAGTTGTAACACTTGCTGCGAACAAGGGAAATGCGCTTGCATTTGTCGTTTCACAGCTTTCAGCGTAGTTCATTCCAGATATCGAATGCAAGTGGTCAAGATGCTTACGAAATGCGTGTACGAAATCGACGGTACCCTTGGATGGCATGTGTCTGTACTAGCGATGTAATGGCATTCACAGACTGCAGGCCGCATACGGCCAAACTTTACACCCCATCATACCCCGTTACTGCTGAAGTCAATGAATGTTTGCTGGCTGCAAATATTCTGTTCTGTGCGTCAAAAGGCTCACTCCACCGATATTCCTACTCTGTGTGTGCTGATTCTAAATCGATGATAACGTTATATTTGCTAAACGCCACTAAGTATGTATAAATACGAGGGTCACTCCAAAAGAAATGCACACTATTTTTTTAATCCATCTTTTATTCTACATGTTTGAAAGTTTTACAGTGTGTAGATACATCCTTTAGGAACAATATTTTCATTTCTCTACATAATATCCATCCCTCTCAAATGCATTGCGCCATCTTGGAACCAGCGCCTGTATACCCGCACGGTAAAATTCTGGACCAACTGCTTGGAGCCATTCCTAAAGAGATGATAATGGAGCCAGGTCAAAACTGTAAGGCGGGTGTTTCAGTGTTGTCCACCCGAGTTTTGTGATCGCTTCCATGGTTTTGGACTGACATGTGGCCGTGCATTGTCGTACAACAGCAAAACATCCTGCTTTAGCCGATGTGGTCGAACAGGACTCAGTCGAGCTTGAAGTTTCTTCAGTGTCGTCGCATATGCATCAGAATTTATGGTTGTTCCACTTGGCATGATGTCCACAAGCAAGAATCCTTTGGAATCGAAAAACACCGTAGCCATAACTTTTCCAGCAGAAGGTGTGGTTTTGAATTTTTTTCTTGGGTGAATTTGCATGATGCCACTCCATTGATGGCCTCTTCGTCTCTGGTGAAACATGATGGAGCCATGTTTCATCACCTGTCACAATTCTTCCAATAAATTCATCCCCACCATTCTCGTACTGTCCCAAAACGTCGCTGCAAACCGTTTTTCTTGTTCCTTTGTGAGCCACTGTCAACATCCTGGGAACCCACCTTGCTCAAACCTTTCTAACACCAATACTTTCAGTGTTCTGCAAACACTTCCTTCTCCTATCCCAACGTAGCGTGACAATTCGTTCACTGTGATGCGTCTGTCAGCAGTCACCAGTTCGTTAACTCTCTGCTCATTGTCTGGAGTGTGTGCAGTATGAGGCCTGCCGCTGGAAGACAATCCTCAATATTGCCGTGCCGGCTTTCATCATGTAACCTGCTTGCCCACCGACTAACTGTACTGCGATCGACAGCAGCATCTCCATACACCATTTTCAACCTCTTGTAGATGTTTTCCACTGTCTCGTTTTCATAGCACAGGAATTCTATGACAGCACGTTGCTTCTGATGAACGTCAAGTGTAGCAGCCATCTTGAAAACATGCTGTGATGGCGCCACTCACGGGAACTGGTTGAACTAAGTTTGAAAAAAAGCGGGAAGGATGTATCTACACATTGTAAAACTTTCACACAAGCGGAATGAAAACTGTATTTGTACAAAAATAGTGTGGCATCTTTTGGAGTGACCCTCGATTTAAGTTCTATGTATGATCACAGGGCTTGTATGTTACTTGGAATCCCAATACGTCAGCATCAAAACTTGCTGAATAACTGAATATTTATGACACTGTTTTCAATGACAATGGAAATGCGTGACCTGGAACACTCAGAACCGCGAGAAAATGTGCTCTGAATACAAATCGCTCTTCCCTGAAACACTGGTATGGCCCATTCGCGTGCAAAACTGCACCTCTTACCACGAGAACCATTTGAATGGTCACCAAGACAAGGTCTAAGAAAGGAACTCGAAAAACGCGGAGAAACAAAATATCGATACTACAGGACCGAAGAGACACGTATTTCAGTGTCCTGATTTACTGCTGTGTTTTCCTGTGTTTAAAATAATGCACAACGACAAAATGATGAACAACAAACTTTTTCTATTGACCTGATAGCAGTGCACAGCTGTTCGGAATTGAAAGTGCAGATGTGGGGTTTCATTGAATTGGTCAGAGCAAAATGGAACAGAATATTATGCACTTTTTCTCTGCATTCAGGTAGTCCAATATCATCGTTTGAAAATATAATTAATGTGACGCTTAGTTTCTAGAAACAGTTACTTTTTTTCAGCTAGCGTAGCTATTTTAATTAGGGGGAAATGTAGCAATAAGTGACAACACTGAAACATGTGTTTGTAATCCTATTGTATCGATATTTTGCTTTTTCGCATTACCAGACCTTGAATAGGCGATGATTCAAATGCCTCCTGCGGTGAGGCGCAGAGTTTTGCATGCGATCGCAGGTTCGAATCCTGCCTCGAGCATGGATGTGTGTGATGTCCTTAGGTTAGTTAGGTTTAAGTAGTTCTAAGTTCTAGAGGACTGATGACCACAGATGTTAAGTCCCATAGTGCTCAGAGCCATTTGAACCATTTTTTGCATGCGAATAGTTCATAACGTAGTTTTCGCCTTGAGCAATGTATATTCTAAACGCATTTTCATACTGTTCTGATTGTCGAGGTCAGCACTTCCCTTATGTGAGTTTTCTCTTTGAAGGTAAATGCTTTCTGGTGGTTGAATTATTTTCGTTTTTCGAGCATCAGAATATAGCTGAAGTACAGTGCTCTTTTCACCTCCCATATCTGAATCCGTTTTCAGCTTCGCTCATAAATTTTTTACAAATGACAAGTCTCGTATTCAATTTTCTTTTCCTCTTACGATACGTAACAAGAGTGAATTTATTTCAGGTCGGTACACTCTTTCACGGGCATGTAACTGCTCCATTCGATTTACCGGCAAATGAGGAAAAATCAAACCATTTTAATTTAGTTTCAGAGATTCCAAATCAGTATTGTTCTAGTGCGTCCCAAGACGCACGCTGTAAGCTTAAGCTAACTCAATGTACTTAAAACGCGCATATTACACCATAAAACAACTTTTGTCGACGGTCTTTATAAAAGACGCTTACAGAAACATCTGACATCTTTTGTAAAAGTTGGTACTTGGTTCTAGCTTTTATAAAATATTTGTCAAAGATCTTTGGCAGTGGAATAAGGGCTTAAGAGGCACATAACGTCATCCTGTACATTTTAGGCAGTTATTTAGAAAGCCGCAAATGTTTTTGAACGAATGTAAAAGAAAAAGACGTACAGCTGCTGATAAAAACTGCTTGACATCGCAAAACATGTTTTAGTTTGTTTCTTTCGTGACGTTGGTTTCGTGGCCATCAGGCCCTGATTTAAGGCATGTTTCTGTGCTAACGCTTCACCTCCCACTGTTAAAACCATCTTCGGAAGTTCTACATACGTAGTAAGTTAATTTGTCAATCTTTAAGTTTGGCTTGCTGAACATGTTTACATTTGGAAAATAACTGCGTATTTATAACTGTCAACGATGTGTCCAGCAGGAGGCGACAAAACGTTAGCAAAGAAACTGGCCAAATGGTCATAAAACGAGGGTCATCATGGATTTAAATTCTGCATGTATTTAAAGCCTGCATTACTACGTACAGGTTTGTACCATATACGTAAATACAATATAAAGTCTAATTGGGCAAGGATCAGTGGAAATCAGCTGTGGTTTTATCTGTAGGACCAAGCGAAAATCGCGTCTAGTGGTAAAGGGGAAACAACAAAAGTTTTAACTGGCGGACGGAGAGTTAAATATAGTTCCTCTCTAATAAGGGTATATTTCGCAACTCCTGCGCCACATCATTAGATATGTCGCGTGGTTGAAAACTTGAAAAACCTCTCTAGAAAAGACGCCACTTGTGCACATTGCTTGTCAGTGTCCGCTAGGTGCTGAAATTGGACGCCTGCGTTCTGAATGTCACGGAGTACGCTGAACTTAGGCAGGGCACGTCGGAGCTAATCCACTGGACAGCGCTTCATAATAGATCGGTCCGTCCAATGCGAGTCAACGACCTCACTGCCTCTGTTGCCCTCTCTCGCACTAGTGTTTCTAAAAGCAGCACACAGCCCTCGTTGATATTCCCCATATTAAGTCGGCTACTGGCGGACGGAAAACTAGACAAATACATCATTTCGAGATCCTTATTCCAGATGTATGCCGTCCCTCCAGAAAATCCGCAACAGCGTTTACATTTTAAGGAACTACACTACTGGCCATTAAAATTGCTAGACCACGAAGATGACGTGCTACAGACGCGAAATTTGACCGACAGGAACACGATGCTGTGATATGCAAACGATTAGCTTTTCAGAGCATTCACACAAGGTTGGCGCCGGTGGCGACACCTACAACGTGCTGACATGAGGAAAGTTTCCAACCGATTTATTATACACAAACAGCAGTTGACCGGCGTTGTCTGGTGAAACGTTATTGTGATGCCTCGTGTAAAAAGGAGAAATGCGTACAATCACGATTCAGACTTTGATAAAGGTCGGATTGTAGCGTGTCGCGATTTCGGTTTATCGTATCGCGACATTGCTGCTCGCGTTGGTCGAGATCCAATGACTGTTAGCAGAATATGGAATCTGTGGGTTCAGGAGGGTAATACGGAATGCCGTGCTGGATCCCAACGGCTTTGTATCACTAGCAGTAGAGATGACAGGCATCTTATCCGCATGGCTGTAACGGTTCGTGGAGCCACGTCTCGATCCCTGAGTCAACAGATGGGTACGTTTGCAAGACAACAGCCATCAGCACGAACAGTTCGTCAACGTGTGCAACAGTATGGATTATCAGCTCAGAGACGATGGCTACGGTTACCCTTGACGCTGCATCACAGACAAGAGCGCCTTCGATGGTGTACTCAACGACGAACCTGGGTGCACGAATGGCAAAACGTCATTTTTTCGGATGAATACAGGTTCTGTTTACAGCATCATGATGGTCGCATCCGTGTTTGGCGACATCGCGGTGAACGCACATCGGAAGCATGTATTTGTCATCGCCATAATGGCGTATCAGCTGGCGTGATGGTATGGGGTGCCATTGGTTACACGTCTTGGTCACCTCTTGTTCGCATTGACGGCACTTTGAACAGTGGACATTACGTTTCAGATGTGTTACGACCCGTGGCTCTACCCTTCATTCGATCCCTGCGAAACCCTACATTTCAGCAGGATAATGCACGACCGCATGCTGCAGGTCCTGTAAGGGCCTTTGTAGATCCAGAATATGTTCGACTGCTGCCCTGGTCAGCACATTCTCTAGATCTCTCACCAATTGAAAACGTCTGCTCAATGGTGGCCGAGCAACTGGCTCGTCACAATACGCCAGTCACTACTCTTGATGGACTTTGGTATCGTGTTGAAGCTGCATGGGCAGCTGTACCTGTACACGCCATCCAAGCTCTGTTTGACTCAATGCCCAGGCGTATCAAGGCCGTTATTACGGTCAAAGGTGGGTGTTCTGGGTACTGATTTCTCAGGATCTATGCATCCAAACTGCGTGAAAATGTAATCACATGTCAGTTCTAGTATAATATATTTGTCCAATGAATACCCGTTTACCATCTGCATTTCTTCTTAGTGGCAATTTTTAATGGCCAGTAGTGTATAATGCGTGACCTACGGAAGCGCGTACCATGGAAAATGCTACGCTCTGATGATGTGGTGTTCGTTGCAGATACCGGTAAGGATCTGTAAACTCAAGTTCAAACGTGGATGATCGTGTGCAGATATTTGGCCTCGAACGTCGAAACTAAACGATTTAGTCTCCTGGAGCTATTCAAATTAATGGAGCTCCTCACATCAAGGTAGATGTATTTTGTCACTCGGCTGTAGAGTGACGGTTAGGCGAACGAGCATGTGCGAGTAAGAATCAAACCACCTTGGATGCGATTCAGAGCTGTCACTGGTGTTCTTTGTGGTAAGATGTCTGTCCGCCTAAAATCAAACACATATCACTCATTGGTGTGGCCAGTTGTATTTCATGGTAGCGAGTGTTGAACTGCAGCTAGCAGTGCCGAATACTCACTACATGTCGTGGAAACGCGGGTACTAAGATCATTAGGCCTTTCTGTAGTTGATCGTAGCAACAGTACAATGATTCGACTAGCTGGAGTCTCCAGCCAATGAGAAAATGCGAGAATGGAGATTTCTTTGGTATGGTCACATCCCAGCTCAGTGATCAGTTCAGCCCATCATCTAACATCGAATGCCAGACAGCGTGGAGACCTAAATTACTTTGGTCGGATTCTATAAAAAGCATAAATCCGCGGGAAGCGTTAGATCATAAGAAATGGCATGAGTTGACCCAAGAAGAGCAGCCTGTTCCAATGGAATGGCGATAAGAAGGAGAAGAAGAAGTTTCTTCATTGACCGTTATATTTTCCTAGTGGTCACAGAGTTACACTTCTGTATCGACTTATACATATATAGCATGTCAATGAAGTTACTTCACACTTTATATTACATCCTTTGAAAGCCTCTCAGCTTATCAACTCTTTGTCTACGGCTATACAGGGTGAGTCACTATCTATTGCAACCTAGAATATCTGCGAAAGTATAATAGTAGCTGAAAATTTTGAGGGACAAATGTTGCCTGGGACAACGGGGGTCTTAATAAGACGTTGGTTTTGTGTTGCTAGGTGGGGCCGAGTCAGAGATATGAAGGTCAACTTTGTTTTTTTTTTTTTTTTAAATGGGATGCTATAGTTTGGTTCTCATTTTCTGATAGCGGCTATCGAAACGAATCCAATGATGTGTAACAGTAAGGCCTTTGAAGGTCAACGAAGGTCAGTCAGGTGGCATGAACGTCCATTTACAGAAGGTGTTCGAAGAGATGACCATTGGTATCAGTGGAGTGCTGCAATCTTCGTCTCATGGACTGAGTGGTATTCCTTATCACATCGGCACTTACCGAAGCACATGCTCTGACAATTCTTTCTCGTACACCGTGCAGATAGTAAATATTCGGGGAATACAGCGTATCCATCTAACGTGCTATTGACATGTAAACAACATTTGACGGTTTCGCAACACAGCACTAATAGGAATAGTAAAACTAGTATCGTCGAATCAAGCGAATGCGAATAAAGTATTCCTTCGAAGAACAAGTCGATATGCTTCTCATTTACGGAGAATTCCAACGAAATTCAGTGAGAGCTAGAGACTGGTACGCTGAAAGATATCCTCAACGTACTCGCCGTATACGTCGTACATTTAAATAGGTGTATGATAAATTGAGAACAACGGGATCTTTACTGCATCGGAAACATATCCGGCAAAGGAAAGTTACTAAGGAGGAAACGGAAATTGGTACTTTTGCCACTGTGGTTCGAGATCCTGGTGTCAGTTCGTGTCAAATCGCAAGGGAATCTGGCACGAACCAGAGTAGTGTTGTTCGTGTTCTGCATCGCCATAAATATCATCCTTACCATATCAGTCTCCACCGTGAATTAACTGGTACGGATTGCATGAGTCGCACTGAATTCTGCTGATGGGCTCAACTTCAGATTCAGAGTGATGACACATTGATTAATTTGATTTTATTTACTGACGAGGCTACATTCACGAACCACGGAAATGTTACTTTGCATTCCATGCATTAGTGGGCAACTGAAAATCCATGTTGGCTGCGGCAAGTTGCACACCAAAAACAGTGGTCGGTGAATGTATGGTGTGGAATTCTGAAGGACACAATTATAGTCCCCCATTTCACCGAAGGAAATCTTAATGGTAAGAAGTACACCACATTTCTGCAAGAAACATTAGGTCTGTTATTGGAAGAAATGCCTCAAGGAACAGAATGTGGAATCAACACGTTGGGTGTCTGGCACATTCTTCGATGATGGCTAGAAATGAGTTGCAGAGACAATTCCCAAATCATTGCATTGGACGCGGAGATGTGTCGTGGCCGGCTCGTTCGCCAAACTTGACGCCTCTGGTTTTTTTCTTGTGTGGATTCGTAAAAGACATTGTTTATAAAGACGTTCCAACTACACCTGAAGATGTGCGAGAGAGAATTGTCGGAGCATGTGCTTCGATAAGTGCCGAAGTGATAAGGAATACCACTCAATACATAATACGGAGTTTGCAGCACTTCATTGATACCAATGGTCATCACTTCGAACAGTATCTGTAAATGGACGTTCATGCCACCTTTGTGACCTTCCTTGGCCTTCAAATGCCTTACTGTTACACATCATTGGATTCGTCTCGATAGCCGCTATCAGAAAATAAGTACCAGACTATAGCATCCCATAAAAAAGTTGACCTTCATATATCTGAAGCGACCTCACCTAGCAAGAGAAAACCGTCGGTCCCCGTTGTCCCATGCAACTTTTGTCCGACAAACGTTTCAGCTCCTAACATACTTTCGGATTTATTCTTGGCGGCAATAGTTAGTGACTCACCCTGTGTATATATAATGCCCGGGAAAAGTTTCCAATACTTACATAGGACGTAGTATGTAACAAGGGAAGAAAAAAGGTTCCTAAAAGTTTCTATAAACATTAAATGTAAACCTCATATTTTCGGAACTATTGTCTACTACCACGACTGTCAGTGATCACCACGTCTCTGCGCTATTCTTCACAACATCTGCTCGATGTGACTGTCATCAACTGCAATGTAGCCTTCCACCCTACATCTCATTGGATCACACATTTGTTGGAAGAGCTCAGGTTGCTGCCGGATTGCGTCGCAGGCATTGAACACGCGTTCTCTGCTTCCATCTGCTTGTCTCTAGCTGAAAACCATATCTGCCATCCCCTGTGTTGAATTGGGAGCTGTACGTCCAAATGGTTTAAATGGCTCTAAGCACTACGGGACTTAACATGTGAGGTCATCAGTCCCGTACACTTAGAACTACTTAAACGTAACTGACCTAAGGACATCACACACATCCATGCCCGAGGCAGGATTCGAACCTGCGACCGTAGCAGCAGCGCGGCTCCAAACTGAAGGGCCTAGAACCACTCGGCCACAGCAGGCGGCCCAGTGATGGATACAAAACAAATTACAGTAACGTGTTTTTGTGACACGAAAAACAATGCGCCATATAAACACTACGGGTACACAAGATGAAAATAACGTACCTGACATATACACTACTTACTGTGGTATGCTGTAGAATACTGTGAGTTTTCTTCTGTTGGTAGCGTGATTGATACCAATGCGAACACGTTGTACTGCATAAACGTCTATTACATTCGCTGTTTCCCTATTTGCGTCGTGCCAAAGTGCTCTGTGTGTAAGACATCCTTGTCGTACGCACACAGGCTATAACTCCGGAGATAAGAGGTTTACGACCAGTGTTGATAGGAACTGTCCTGTCATCCCGATTCCTTCTTTTAGTCAAGTTGTACCACAAATTTCTTTTCTGCCCACTTACATTCAGTATCTCATCAATAGTTGTTCGATCTGTCCATCGAATTTTCTCTAGCACCATATTTCAAAATCTTCTATTCTCTTCTTGTTCAAACTGCTAACTGCCCACGTTTCATTTGCGTTCAAGGCTACCCTCCCTAATAATACCATCATAAAGATTTCCTATCACTTAAATTTATATTCGGTGTTAGCAAATTTCTCCTTTTCAGCAGCGCTTTTCTTGGTGTAGGCAGTCTGCATTTCTACTTCTTTTAGTGTCTCATTTTCTAATCTGCTTCTGTCAGCGTCACCTGATTTAATTCCGTTACAATACATTATCTTTGTTCCACTTTTGTTGATACTCAGCTTATAACTTCTTTTCAAGATACTGTCCATTCTCTTCAACGCTTCTTCCAAGTCCTTTGCCGTCTCTGGCAGAATTACAATGCCGTCGGCAAATTTATTATTATTTATTTATTCTCCCTGAATTGCAATCCCTTTCCGGGTTTCTCGTTGGTTTCTGTTACTGCTTGCTCATTGTACAAATTGAATAACATGGGGGATAGATTACAATCCTGTTCACATCCTTATCAACCACTAGTTTCCTCTTCATGTCCTTCGGCTCTTAGAAATGGAGTATGGTTTCTGTGCACGTTGTAGATAACTTTTTGCACCCTGCAGCTCAAAAGCTTTGTCTGGTATTTCTATTTCCTCCAAAGGTCTCTTTAATTTTCCCATGGTCTACACCTACCTTTCAAATAGTCATGCGTGCTTCTACATCCTCGCAGTACTCGTGTAGCGCCGGCCGGAGTGGCCGAAATGTTCTAGGCGCTACAGTCTGGAACCGCGCGACCGCTACGGTCGCAGGTTCGAATCCTGCCTCGGGCATGGATGTGTGTGATGTCTTTAGGTTACTTAGGTTTAAGTAGTTCTAAGTTCTAGGGGACTAATGACCTCAGAAGTTAAGTCCCATAGTGCTTAGAGCCATTTTTTACTCGTGTAGCCATTTGTGTTTTGCCATTTTACACTTCCTGTCAATCTAATTTTTTGTATACCTGTATTGCCATTTCCTTGCTTCACTTATTAAATTTTTACATTTTTTTCTTTCGTCATGCAGGATCAATATCTCAGGCGTTATCCAAAGATTTCTACTGGGCCCCGTCGTTTCGCCTATTTCATACTGTGCTGCGTTCACTATTTCATGTTTTAAGACTACCTATTCGTCTTCTATTGAATTCCTTTACCCTGCTTCAATTCAACATTGCCTAACGTTCCGTCTGAAACTGTCAACAACATCTGGTTCTCTCAACTCATGAAGATTCCACCATCTTAATTTACTACTATCTGTAATTTCTTCTGTATTAATTTACAGGTAAATTAGGGTAGGAGTCCACATACGGCCCTGGCAATGTTTTGCACTTTAAAATCTGGTTTCGAAACCTACCATTATGTAATCTGTTTGAAACCTTCCTCTATCTCCAAGTCTGTTACACGTATACGACCTACTCCCATGATTTTGAAATGGAGTGTTAGCAAAGATTAAAGTGTGCTCCGTGTAAAATTCCATCACTCTTTATCCATTTTATTTCCTTCCACCAGTCCATGTTCTCCTACTATCTTCCTCTCTCTCCCTTTTCCTACTATCCCCTACCAATCGCGACGTCGTAATGTGTACAAGACGTGGTTTATTTTAACTGCCCACCCTTCCTTGCCAGCTTCTCGGTATTTTGGCGTCACCTATTCGTTGCGACAGTACTCTTGCCGTCTGCCCCCCCCCCCCCTCTTTATTACGGATGCATATATAATTTAGTCAGCATGTGGCTGGTTGTTGTACGGAATGAAATGAGCGACCGGTGGAGGGTTAACTATCTGGATAATTTCCTTTATCTCATTATACATTCTTCCAGTCTCATCATCTGCCGAGCTAGTAGACCTATCAACCTGTGCTATAGTGGTGGGTGTTGGCTTCGTATCTGTCTCATCATCTGCAGAACTACTAGGCATACGAACCTCTCATGTTTTGGTGGGTATTGACTTCGTGTCTGTCTTTGTTACTGTAATGCGTTCACAACGCTGTTCATAGTATCTTGCCCTTGTTCTTATTTTATTATTTACTAGTAGGGGTGTGGTGTCACCGCTAGACACCACACTTGCTAGGTGGTAGCCTTTAAATCGGCCGCGGTCCGGTAGTATAAGTCGGACCCGCGTGTCGCCACTATCAGTGATTGCAGACCGAGCGCCGCCACACGGCAGGTCTAGAGAGACTTCCTAGCACTCACCCCAGTTGTACAGCCGATTTTGCTAGCCATGGTTCACTGACTTCTAAGCTCTCATTTGCCGAGACGATAGTTAGCATAGCCTTCAGCTACGTTATTTGCTACGACCTAGCAAGGCGCCAGTATCCGTACCATTGATATTGTGAATCATGTACCATAAAGAGCGACGTTCTCCATTAATGGATTAAAGTTACGTATTCCACCAGCTACGTCCGTTTTTCTCAATTCTAATTCCATTGTCATGTTCCAGACCTCACGCCAGCCTGCGTGAGCTGAGACGCGTGCATTTCGGCCTCCTTTAGAAAAACACGGTTGGCTCTCCTGCCAACCACAACAAGGGATACTCCTCCATTACCCCTGTTTGATTTTGTGCTGATAATTCTTCACTCACCAGACAGTTTTTTTGTTCTTGCTGGCACTTCACTTCACTGATTTCCTCTATATCTAACTTCAGCCTACCCATCTGCCTTTTTAAATTATCTAACCCACCAAGACCCACAGGCGTCATCAGTAATAAAGTATAACATAAGTATAATGCATCCAAACTTCAAATACTTGTGATGCGGTAGAACACATCACTAACAGACGTATGGACCACGAGCCGTGAACGAAGTTTGGATTTTGCATCACTTCCCCGTTTACAGTGGATCCTTTCACGTTAATTTCTTAAATCTGTTGTCATTTACGGCATAAATTCCTCTTCTAAATTTACTGTGGTGTTTCTGACTCTATCTGGGAGGAGACTGAGCAGTGGAACGTGTTACTTGTACACATAAACAAGAACGATCTGTCACACTACTACACTTTAAAACACAGTTTATATGTAATTCATGTCACACAGTCTCGTATGGAACCTACATCCGCTTTCTTTTATATACTGTATATGATACGATACTGTCATTCCCCTCCCTTCTGTGTGAAAGGATGAATGAGCAAATGTATTTCGAGTTGCATGCTTGAGGGTAGCAGACAAGCCTGTCTGCTAGAGAACAGTAGGACCAACGTCGGAACAGGTAGCTACGCTTTCTAAAAGCAAAGAGGCTTCTATTATTAGTATGGTTCTGTCCGTCCCTTGTCATGTTGGTATAGGAAGCTGACTCTCTGGTCACTTCCGTTTTGTATCTGGAAGCACCCTCGGTAGGGGCCCACGGCGGTCTGTCCGCGGCGAGCGTCTGAAGTGGTAAGATCTCTGGCTAAGCGCGTCTCTGCTAAGTCCGTAGGACAATGGATTTCTTAAGTTCAGCCTAACTGAAAATTTAATCACCTTTACTTCAGGTTTAGATCTGAAATATCTAATGTTATCTTAAATTGCAACACAGTGTAATTCGATTGTGAAGCTCAGAATATCTTCCAGTAATTGCTTTGTCACTACTTTGTGAGTAAAGTGGAACCACGTGTGGATGATCCGTAACTCTAACTAAGACCATCAATATTAAATGCGAATGTGCGTGAGATTATAACGTCTCGTCTTGACAATATTTTTCAATATAGCAACTTTTCTTTATGTTCAACCCACGTGGGGTATACTTTGTGAGACCAGTACCACGTGCTTATACAATTGTTTGACCCATCAGGTTAATAGTAAGACGATAGTAACCAGTTCGAGGTTTATCTTTTGTAATTTGTGTTTCGATGTAATTTATTTTAATTATCAAAATTATTGTGGAGTTACACTCTACGTGTAAACCAAGTTGATCACGTGAAGCATGTAGTGTAATCATCAAAGTAGCCCTCAGATATTCTTTTCGGGAAGATTTCACAGAGAGTTAGTATGAATTTAGTATACCAGTGTGTGGTAATTTCATGACGGACAGGATTGCGCTAAGCATGTAACTTATTTGGGTGAAAATTGAATCGGTTGGTTGTGGTTAATTTCCTTTTGCGTATGTTTCAACGTTCTTCGTGTGTTATTTTATGAATGCAGTGTTGTATGCAGTCTCCCAATCTTGGCTCCATATTTGATGTATTCCGTAAGTTTACAAACTCACATTTTCACAATACTAAATAAGGCACCAGTTTAGTTATGAATCAAGTGTAATATACTGAAATTTTAACGGAACAATTATCAATGTTAAAATAAATGTCCAAATGTAAATTGATTTATTTCTTTTTATTTAAATTCTCTTTTTATACAGGGTGAGTCACCTAACGTTACCGCTGGATATATTTCGTAAACCACATCAAATAATGACGAACCGATTCCACAGACCGAACGTGAGGAGAGGGGCTAGTGTAATTGTTTAATACAAACCATTCAAAAATGCACGGAAGTATGTTTTTTAGCACAAACCTACGTTTTTTTAAATGGAACCACGTTAGTTTTGTTAGCACATATGAACATATAAACAAATACTTAATCAGTGCCGTTTGTTGCATTGTAAATTGTTAAATTCATCCGGAGATATTGTAGCCTAAAGTTGACGCTTGAAACCTCCGACGTTCAGTTGCGTGTTGTAACAAACACGGGCCACGGTCGGCGAGCAGCATCTGCAGGGACATGTTTACGATGACGACCGTGTTTACGAGAGTGGCTGTAGTGCACTGTTGTGGTTTGGTCTAGCTGTCGCAGTGTTCGCACGTAGCGCTTGCTGCTATTGTTATTCTGCATTCGTCTCCACACGCAGACCAACTGTGGTACACCGTGTTACCAGACGTCTGTGATAGTGTAGTGTTGTAGGAACTGTGACCATGGTGTATTCGAACTCTGAAAAGGCGGAGATGATACTCATCTATGGCGAGTGCCGACGAAATGCAGCTGAAGCCTACAGGGTGTATGCAGAACGGTACCCGGACAGAGAGCATCCAACGTACCGCACATTCCAAAACATCTACCGCCAACTGTACGCAACAGGTATGGTCGTAGCACGCAAACGGGTCCGTAACAGGCCCGTCACAGGAGAAGCGGGTGCAGTTGGTGTGTCAGCTTCTGTTGCCATGAACCCACACATGAGGACACGGGACATTGCGAGAGCCGGTGGACTGAGTCAAAGTAGTGTCATGCGGATACTGCATCGTCACCGCTTTCACCCGTTTCATGTGTCGCTACATCAGAAATTACATGGTGATGACTTTAATCATCGAGTGCAATTCTGTCAATGGACATTAACAGAGAATGCGTTGCAGTTTTACCTGTTTAGCGATGAAGCGGGTTTCACAAACTACGGGGCAGTGAATCTACGGAAAATGCATTACTGGTCCGTGGACAATCCTCGCTGGCTGAGACAAGTAGAGAGACAGCGACCGTGGACTGTAAATGTATGGTGCGGACTCATTGGCGACCACCTCATTGGTCCTCACTTCATTGCAGGGGCCCAAGCAGCTGCAACATACATCGCGTGTCTACAGAATGATCTGCCAACGTTGCTCGAAAATGTCCCACTGGAAACGCGTCGACGTATGTGGTATCAGCATGATGGTGCACCTGCACATTCCGCAATTAACACTAGGCTGACCCTTGACAGGATGTTCGACGGGCGTTTCATAGGACGTGGAGGACGCATAAATTGGCCAGCCCGTTCTCCTGTTCTTACACCTCTAGGCTTCTTTCTGTGGGGTACGTTAAAGGAGAATGTGTACCGTGATGTGCCTACAACCCCAGAGGATATGAAACAACGTATTGTGGCAGCCTGCGGCGACATTACACCAGATGTACTGCGGCGTGTACGACATTCATTACGCCAGAGATTGCAATTGTGTGCAGCAAATGATGGCCACCACATTGAACATCTATTGGCCTGACATGTCGGGACACACCCTATTCCACTCCGTAATTGAAAACGGAAACTACGTGTGTACGTGTACCTCACCCCTCATGGTAATGTACATGTGCGTCAGTGAAAAAGACAAATAAAAAGGTGTTAGCATGTGGACGTAATGTGCTGTTTCAGTCTCTTCTGTATCTAAGGTCCATCACCGTTCCCTTTGGATCCCTACGTAATTCGGTGCTCTTCCATATACACGATCGAACAGCGGAGGAGTGGTACTCAAGCGTCAACTTTAGGTTACAATATCTCCGGATGTAATTAACGTTTTACAATGCAACAAACGGCACTGATTACGTATTTGTTTATATGTTCAGATGTGCTAACAAAACTAACGGGGTTCCATTTTTTTTAAAAAGTTGGTTTGTGTTAAAAAACATTTTTTTATGGTTTGTATTAACCAGTTACACAAGCCCCTGTCCTCACGCTCCGTCTGTGGAATCGATCCGTCAGTACTTGATGTGGTTTATGAAATATATCCAGCGGTAATATTAGGTGACTCACCCTGTATATTTTCACCGGTTATCGTTAGATGACTACTAAAAGATTATAATTAATGTTAGTCTGGTTGGGAATTTGGTAAGCTAGACTGGATACCTGGTGAAACAGTTGCTCAGTAATGCAAGGTTAACTTCCCCAGATAGCTCACAGCTTTTATTCTCTTGAATAGCAGCACCGCTTTCAGAACAAATTAATGCATCAACATTACAACAGCTTTGGGGCTATGTGAAGTGCCGTCAACGTCATGTTTACAGGGAGTTAAAAAAATATTCCTTACTTCAGAGGTGGGTAGTATCGACCAAAATGAGCAAAAATGTTCCGTAGACGTGGACTAAAAATGCGTAACCTGCGAGCTATGAGTACTTGTTTATCTTCGCTGTTGTGAAAAACTTCTCTTCTAGAGAAAGCTCTCTGCTGTTATGAGCGCCCTTCAGAATGCAGTAAGCAAATGAATAAACAAATGAGAACACAATATTATGTTACTGTGGAATAGAAGAGTTTTTAAGTTCATTGCTTGCTATTACATACGAACTGCACTTGCGAGCCATCACTAAACGATGGTCAACTCAACTCAATATGGTGTCCATTCCTAGTAAGGCATGCTTCTTTCCCACGACTTACGGAATCACGCACCCTCTGAAAAACTCCGGGTTGGTGAGGGGTGCGCTGGCAGGCATTGATGACGCCTTCCCGTAGTGTTTGTACATCAATTAATGGGGCTTGCATACACTAAAGATTTCAAGTGTCCCCACAACCATAACTCCGGTGGATTAAGATCGGGGGAAACGAGCTGGCCAACGCACTAGAACTCCCCGAACTACGCATTGCTTATTAAATGTCTGTGTGAGGCGTTCTCGGACATTGCGAAGAAAGTAGGCATGAACACCAGCTCCAGCCATTGTTGGAAATGGTACCTCCTCTATCAGTCATTTCATAGGAACTGACGGTACCTTTCACCATTCAACCTGTTTGATAGTATGTAAGGTTCTATTAGTTTGTTGCCAGTAATTCCTGCGCAATCATTAATTAAAAATCGGCGCTAATGGCTAGCTTCTTCAACTGCTTGTGGATTTGCATCAGCCAACACTAGCTTCAGAAAAGTTGACAATCCCATCTCGCCTGAAACCAGCCTCATATGTGAACGATATGATTGTTGTAAAAAAAGGATCTGTATCACATCTTTGCAACAACCATTGACAGACCTGCATTGTATTAGGCAGATCTTGTGGTTTTGACACGCTGTTCTTGATATCGCTGTAGCAACTGTCCATGCAGGATCGCCCAGACTACTAGGTGTCTAACCCCGATAGATGCTGAAATTGTACGTACCCAAGTTCCAGGATCTTCTCCCACTCACTGCAATATTCGCTCCTCCACACAGTACGAACGGTGCGAGGTCTGACACGGTACGCCTTTGTTGGATCTGCGGAGACAACAAAGTGTTCTAGCTGCTGGAAAACACGACCGAATAATTATAAATGCTGCGAGGGGAACGCGATTGTCTGTATGCCTCCGCAGGAGCCCTAATTTCTCGTTTCTTATCTTCGTTGTCCTTACGCGAAATGTGTGTTGGCAGCAGTGGAATCGTTCTGCAGTCGGCTTCAAATGCCGTTCTCGAAATTTCTTTAGTAGCGTGAAACGTCCCCTTAGAAAAATTATACATAACTGTGCTTAAACTGACACATAATATTTTTTAGCGCAACGCAATCTGACTTTTAATGATCTCTACAAAAGAATGGCCGTGACTAACATAAACCTATACCTTTCACAAATCACTTACCTCACCAAAAATCTTCGTTACTCGAACTACTGCAATACAGCGAGCGCCACTACTGCCAACTAAATAAAAGATTCAAACTACTGAAGGCACTAACTACTGATAGGCATAGTTAGCAAATGAAAGATTTTGATAGAGAACAAACAATGTATTTAACTTAATAGTCATAATATATATAGCAGTTCATGACATCCAGTCTTACAAATTTCAAAACTCCGCCATCTCTCTCCCCACGTCCACCACTGCTGGCGGCTCACCTCCAACTGCGCAACGCTACGCGCTGTTAACATCCAGCTGCCGCAGCTCAACACTATAATGGCTAGTATTACAACAATGCCAACCAGCCACAGACTGTACACAGCACAGCCATTGATTTTTCATACAGAGCGCTACGTGGCGTTACCAATAAAAAAAAAACCTAAACAGCCTACTTACAAGCGTTCCTCGACAAGATCGTAATCTTCCCTCCATGGATTCCCATTTCAGTTCCCCAAAGAATCCCCGTAATACTTGCATTTTGTTCGAACCTGCCGGTAAGAAGTCTAGCACCTGCCTCTGAACTGATTCGATATCATCCTTTAATCTGAGCTGGCACGGATCCCAAACACTCGAGCAGTACTCCAGAGTAGGTCGCACTAGCGTCCTATATGCGGTCTCCTTTAAAGATGAACCACGCTTCCCCAAAATTCTCCCAATAAATGGAAGTCGACCAAAGTCTACCAAAGTCTCAGGGTACCCTCCGCCACACACCGTCAGGTGGCTTGCGGAGTATGGATGTAGATGTAGATGTCTTTATATGCTCTTTCCAGTTCGTATCGCTTTGCAACGTTATACCCAGATATTTAAAAGACATGGCTGTGTCGAGCAGCACACTATTGATACTGTATCCGAACATTATGAGTTTGTTTTTCCCACTCATTCGCATTAACGTCTAACAGCTGTTCATGCAGGATCGCCCAGACTATTGGATGCTGAAATTCTACGTACCCTTGTTCCAGGATCTCGTTCCACTCACTGCAATACATTTAGAGGTAGCTGCCAACTTGGAATTTTGTCTAAGCAAACTTGCGTCCTCCTACAGTCACTGAGCTCCAACACATTCCCGTACACCACAGCATCATCAGCAAACAACCGCCGATTTCTCCATACCCTGTCTGCTATATAAAACAGCGGTCCTATCACATTTCCCAGGGACACTCCTGACGATACCCTTGTTTCTGATGATCACTCGCCGTCGAGGACAACGTACTGAGCTCTATTAGTGAAGAAGTCTTCGAACCGCTGACGTATCTGCGAACCTGTTCCTACGCTCGTACCTTCGTTGACAGTATACAGTCTGACACCGCGTCAAATGCTTTTCGGAAATCTAGAAGTATTGAATGGTACCCTGTGTTCTGGATATTTTTGAGAATACAAGACATGGGCTCGAGACGATTGATTCCTTTTGCCATACTTAACAGCAGATTATATCTGTCGTTTTCCATCGGGAATAATAGGCTTCGATTACACTGATCAGTTCAAAGATGAAATTACAATGTAAAAACATTTTACACGCTCACCAAAAGCGAACTGGTTCCGGTAGAATTAATGTATGCTCTGCACTTGCCTACAACTGTGAATATTGTTTACAGTAACAACACTTAACAGATGTTTGCCGCATACTGTCCCAGTGGTCGACAATAGAGGGCCTTCTCCTGCAGAAGAGGGGTGTTTCGCAGTAGCGAAGATGAACAAGTTCTCATAGCTCATGAGGTATGCATTTTAGAGTCCATGTTTACTAGACCTTTTTTTTGGTCCGTACGACCATCTGTATATTCACGCAAATAACATGAGTGAAAATATAAATTATAGAGTGCAGCAATCAGTCATCCTTTTTTAGATTTTATTACGCAAATCCAGATTTCGGCTAGTGGCTAGCCATTCTCTATGCAGTATTTTCTAGTCTCGACGCATGTGAGTCCCTGTTGTTCGGGCGTCAGTCACATTTCTTTGAATTCTACTGACGCCCGAACAACAGGGACTCACATGCGTCGAGACTAGAAAATAGTGCATAGAGAATGGCTATCCACTAGCCGAAATCTGGATTTGCGTAATAAAATCTAAAAAAGGACGACTGATTACTCCACTCTATAATTTATAAGCCATATAACAGGTACGGACTGCACCCACTTTCCGAACGGAAAGTAACCTGATGGGTGAAAATATCCTGCCACGCGTGATGATCTCTGCAGCTGTAGATTGTGGCCTGCAGCTCTCTCTTGAGTGCTTTGCTTTATGGCGGCTTCTCTGACGCAACTGAGGCAGCTGCAGGCGGCGTTTGCGCCAGCGTCCATCCAGCACACGCAAAGTCCTTCGAGGTGCACTCCGAGATGTTCTCTGCAGCGCTGCACACAGTGTGGCCGCGTACTGGCTGCCCCTTATCTAGACCAGGCCCAAAAATTTTATTTTTTTTACCAGAAGCGAAGTAAAAACTGTTTCCACCAAATATTGTTTAACTCACATGAGGACTTTGACCAGCATGACTCTGCCTTTCTTGTAATTTCGTTCGTTACGAAGATATGGACAGGAATGTCTCTTTTTATTAGTACGTTAATTTTTTTATTTGGGGATCGACTTCTTCTCCTCAAAACCTGTTGAGCACAGTGTACCATTCACGCAAATATGACGTTGTTAAAAAGGTAACCTAAACTGACATTGCCTCTCCCATTCAGCACAATGTGTAGGTGCCCCTGGTAACGTAACTCCCCCGCTTACCGTAGTTGACATGAAACAGATGGAAGCATAACGAAAATACACGCCAGTCAGTCAATCAACGTCTATGGTTGAAGATTAGCGTGAGGGCAATGCACACCAACAAAGAGAATGCAGGGATGCTACTCACCTATTGAGAATGTAAGCTAGCAGAGCAGTAATTGTAATAATATTTTCTTATTAACAGTACGGTTATATATAGTACAGTACTGCAGTACTTTTAAAATACAGGGGCTGGACAAAAATATGAAAATACAACGAGGAATACACTATGTGATCAAAACTATCCGGAGACCTGGCTGAAATTGACTTACAAGTCCGTGGTCCCTTCATCGGTAATGCTGGAATTCAGTTGATGTTGCCCCACTCTTAGCCTTGATGACAGCTTCCACTCTCGCAGGCATGCGTTCAATCAGGTGCTGGAAGGTTTCTTGGGGAATGGCAGCCCATTCTTCACGGAGTGCTGCACTGAGGAGAGGTATCGATGTCGGTCGGTGAGGCCCGGCACGAAGTTGGCCTTCCAAAACATCCCAGAGGTGCTCTATAGGATTCAGGTCACGACTCTGTAGAGGCCAGTACATTGCAGGGATGTTGTTGTCGTGTAACCATTCCGCCACAGGCCGCGCATTATGAACAGGTGTTCGATCGTGTTGAAAGATGCAATCGCGATACCCATACTGCTCTTCAACACTGCGAAGCAAGGAGGTGCTTAAAACATCAAAGTAGGCCTGTACTATGTTAGTGCCACACAAACCAACAAGGGGTGCAAGCCCCCTCCATGAAAAACACAACCACACCATAACACCACCGCCTCCGAATTTTACTGTTGGCACTACACTCGCTGGCAGATGATGTTCACCGGGCATTCGCCACACCCGCGCCCTGCCATCGGATCGCCACATTGTGTACCGTGATTCGTTACTCCATACAACGTTTTTCCAGTGTTCAATCGTCCAATGTTTACGCTCCTTACACCAAGCGTGTATGGCACTTACCGGCATGATATGTGGCTTATGAGCAGCCACTCGACCGTGAAATCCAAGTTTTCTCACCTCCCGCCTAACTGTCATAGTACTTGCAGTGGATACTGATGCAGTTTGGAATTCCTGTGTGATGGTTTGGATAGCTGTGTGCCTATTACAGATGATGGCTCTGAGCACTATGGGACGTAGCTTCTGAGGTCATCAGTCCCCTAGAACTTACAACTACTTAAACCTAACTAACCTAAGAACATCACACACATCCATGCCCGAGGCAGGATTCGAACTTGCGACCGTAGCAGTCCCGCGGTTCCGGCCTGAAGCGCCTAGAACCGCTCGGCCACCGCGGCCGGCTGCCTATTACACATTACCACCCTCTTCAACTGTCAAAGCTCTCTGTCAGTCAACATACGAGTTCGGCCTGTACGCTTTTGTGCTGGACGTGTCCATTCACGTTTCCGCTTCACTGTCACATCGGAAACCGTGGACCTAATGATGTTTAGGAGTGTGGAAATCTCGCGTACAGACGTATGACACAAGTAACATACGATCACCTGACCACAATCAAAGTCCGTGAGTTCCACGATCACTAATGACTACTGAGGTCGCTGGTGTGGAGTACCAGGCAGTAGGTGGCAGCACGCTGCACCGAATATGAAAAACGTATGTTTTGGGGGTGTCCGGATACTTTTGATCACATAGTGTAAATCCAGATGTTAGCCAAGCCTGTAGATTGCGCTGTGTATTTGACCACGAATGGCACCTGTGCAGTGTCCTGAATACGTTGCAAGTGTTACTCGTTATCGGAACAATGTTCTGCGTAGTCGTGAGTGCATTATTTCCGTTCAAAATCTCCGAGTCTTCAATATAACGTTCTGGGGAACATTCACGTCGGCATCCATGCGTCCATTGCAGCTCGTGTGGGGCGCCATGACGGCAGGGAGTATCGTACACTGGACGCAGACCACGTACAAAAAAATGGTTCAAATGGCTCTGAGCACTATGGGACTTAACTTCTAAGGTCATCGTGTTGTTTTGGACACTCCTATTGCTTTCTTTATACAGCTTGCCTTCGCTCTTTCTAATTTTGTTAGGTTTTTCTCTGTAAGTTGTAGTCCGATAATTTCTATGCCGTACGTAATTAGTGGGAAGATTTTGGCTCTGAGTAGTGCCATTGATGTCTCTAGGGTAAGCGAACTGATGTCTTGAATTTCATGGATTGCCATTATTGCTTCCTTTTTTTTCTGTTACATGTTTCGTGAAACATTTTTCAGCTGTTAGTACTGTGACCCATATGTACTTGAAGTCTGGAGCAATCTTCAGTTTTCTCTCCCGTATGAAGATCTCAGCTGATGCAAGCGCTTTTCCTCCATTTCTGAGTACCGTCATTTCTGTTTTCGCCACATTTATTTCGAAGCCGTGTTCGACGTACCAATCTTCCATATCGTTTATAGCTTCTTGTAACTTTGCAATGTCCTTTGCGACTATTACAATATCGTTTGCATATGCATGTGGCGTATTCTTACAAGTTATTCCGCTGCAAGGATGAATAACAGAACACAATAGGTTTTCCTGTAGGCTCAGTCTTTGGTTCACTACTATTTCTCATATACGTAAACGACCTCCTGCACCATAAGGCATCTGACTCCATGGATTATAATATTCTGCTAGATGGACTGACGTTTTATGGAAATGATATCTAACTAAAAGAAAGAAGAAAGATATACTTAATAATTCAGTCAATATAAGCACGGGAGATTTTTATGACTAGGAAGGAATCACGTTTGGGGTTGCACAAGGCTCAATATTAGGTTCATTGTTATTTCTCTTATATACGTAAACAACCTTCCGTCTAACAGGCGAGCAGGATTAGATCTTTTTGTGGACGACATCAGTATTATAATCAGTCCAAACATACAGACAGCAAAAGAAAAAAATGGTAAATGATGTTTCTAAAAGTGTTACTGGGTTGGTTTTTGCGAATGGTCTGTCTCTGATTCGAAAAGACAACTTACGTAGTTCTGTAAATCTAGAGGTCTTACACCAGTGCAAGGCGTGTGATGAAATAATAAATAGGACGAAAACGTAAACTTTTTAGGTATCCAGGCTGATGAGAATTTAGAGAAACACACTTTTGAATGCCTAAAACAACTTAGTTCAGAGAAATTTGCACTTCGAAACATTACAAAACATAGGGAGAGACAAGTCAGTAAGTTGACATACTACGCGTATTTTGATTGAGTTATCTCTTGCGGTTGCTTAACTTAAACAAAGAAAGTGTTTACTGCTCAAAAACGCCCTGTAAGAATAATATATGGAACTCATCCACGATCATCTTGTAGACATCTTTTGTCTGTTAGATATTTTGACTACTGCTTCATAGTATATTTATTCCCTTATAAAACTTGTTTTAAATAATCCACTGCTGATCAAAAGGAACACTGATGTACATAATTACAATACCTGAAGAAAAATGACGTTTATTTCACCACATTTAGCTTATCTTTAACACGAAGAGGGGTTTGCGGTGCTGCCACCTAAATTGTTGATCACTTAGCTAACGATACATAAATCTGACAGACAGCAAAGTTAAATTTGAAAACAACTGAAAACGTTTCTCCCTGACAACTCCTATTCCGTCGAAGAATTCAATTTTTGTAATGTGTGAAAGGTGATGGGTAGAAGTCATTAACTCACAACAGTACTGGAAAGAAAGAACATAAAATATTTGTAAACGGTCAGCATGTCTTATTTACGTATCAGTGTATAAACTGGATGTAAAGTGACTCACTCCACATCATTACGATTAACCGTACAAATGATTCATGTGACACGAAAATAACAAAGTAACTAATTTAAGTGAGATGGTAAAAGATCATTGCATCTACCTACAAAATTCCTTTTTCTTGTGTGCCTACCATTACAGAATTATTTTTTCACTGAGCTTTTGACCAGTGGATTAAGGCGTATTTCTTGATTCAGATATTCATTCAGCCCCGATGGCAGACGTTGCGTCTGCATAGTTAAGCGATGAAGCACAACAGACGAGTCTCAGTATAATATTTATTAATCGACAGCACAGGGAGTTTTGCAGATACGGTGTACCTAAATGTTGCTTAAGATTATGCAGAATGATTTTATTGATTATATTTGACGTGTGTTTGTTTCCTTTAGTATGAGAAGTGGATACGGGGTGTCACTCAGCTGCAGGGAAAGTTGCTAATAAATAAATCAATTAGGGAGATGAAGAATCCAAGCTGGCCAATCAGTTGTGATGTAAGTTGCAGATAGGGTAAACTTTGCTCAAAACTAGGGGAGAAATCTCCTTCCATTGGACACTTTAATGTCAGGCTGAAGTAAGACATTTTAAAGTACGCTCAAATAACGTTCTACACTTTGCTTATGCTCACAGTCGATGACTGTCAGCAAACGAAGTCATCATTGGCAGGCGCTGAGCCACTCCAGATGCTGAACGCAACTTGGCTACCACCTTCACGCCTGGTGCTGAGAAACACTTATAGCTTGGTTGCTCTATGCCACGGGCCTCACACCAGCAGCTCAGCCTCCTTGCAAAGCGTGGTAATGAAATGCATCGTGCAATACCCCGCGTGTAACTTCTCCTTTTTGTCTAGAGTAATAACTATCGCCTTCGAAAACGATGCATACTAACACAATGGGAACATTTTCTTTTGTATTTTTTATGTGTGATGGTAAGTATTAATTTTGTCAGAAAAGTTTATCAAACGGGAATTGTAACCAATATAGGCTATTTTAATGGATAAATGGGATTGTAAAGTATTCTGACTACATTCCTACAGCTGGCGTATTTAGTTGTTTTATGAATATTGATTGTAAATTTTGCAATTACTCCATATTTTTATAAATAATACATGTGGTTATATAAAATAAATGACGTCAATAAATGGCATAAGAAAATGAAAGATAACTGCCCTCCGAGATATGCAGTATTTCAGTATTTAACTCACTCCTCTTCGCAGCAGATAATCAGGTTGTACTGGCAGATACGGAAGACGGTCTATAAAGAGCTGTACGGTCCTTACGTACAGTGGCCTATAGCCATATCCATAAAAAAATACTAAAACTATGGCCTATTGTAGCAAGGGGCGTCTTAGAGCTAAAGCCATAATCGAGAAATAACATACTGGAAAAAGTCCATATATCCTACCACATGGACTGTGAAACCTTCTATGCTTATGACAATGGCCCTGGAAAGAAGCTGTGAAGGTACTTACATATGTTAGGTACGATTAAGAGAACGCTGCTGAACAGCACCAGGAAAGAAACAGTACTTAACATTTTACTATACTGTGACTGTACTTTTACTGCTTTGTGAATCCGAAACAGGGACTTTAACGACCAAACGATTACAGAGAACTGAAGCGGCAGAAATGAGACTTCTAAGTTTGTTTTTTTTTGTTTTTTTTTTCTCAGAGTAGCACTTGCAACCTACGTCCTCAATTATCTTCTGGATGTATTCCTATCTCTGTCTTCCTCTACAGTTTTTACTCTCTACAGCTCCCTCTAGTACCATGGAAGTCATTTCCTCACTTAACAAATGTCCTATCACCCTGTCCCTTCTCCTTATCAGTGTTTTCCACATATTTCTTTCCTTTCCGATTCTGCGCAGAACGTCCTGATTCCTTACCTCATGCGCCCACCTAATCTGCAACATTCGTCTGTAATACCACATCTCAAATGCTTCGATCTTCTTCTGTTCCGGTTTTCACACTGTCCATGTTTCACTACCATACAATGCTGTGCTCCAAACGTATATTCTCAGAAATTTCTTCCTCAAATTAAGGCCTATGTTTGATACAAGGAGACTTCCCTTGGCCAGGAATGCCCTTTTTGCCAGTGCTAGTCACCTTTTGATGGTCTCCTTGCTCCGTTCATATTTGTTTATTTTGCCGCCTAGGTAGCAGAATTCCTTAACTTCATGTACTTCGTGGCCATCAATCCCGATGTTAAGTTTCTCTTTGTTCTCATTTCAGCTACTTCTCATTAATTTCGTCTTTTTTATTTACTCTCAATCCATATTCTGTACTCATTAGACTGTCCATTCCAATCAGCAGATCATGTAATTCTTCATCACTTTCACTCAGGATAGTAATGTCATCAGTGAATCCTATCATTTATATCCTTTCACCTTGAATTTTAATTCCACTCCTGAACCTTTCTTTTTATTCCCTCATTGCTTCTTCGATGTACAGATTGAACAGTAGGGGCGAAAGACTACATCCCTGTCTTATACCCTTTTTAATCCTAGCATTTCGTTCTTGGTCGTCCATTCTTTTTATTCCCACTTGGTTCTTGTACATATTGTATATTACCCGTCTCTCCCTATAGCTTACCCCCATTTCTATCAGAATTTCGAACATCTTGCACCATTTTACAAAGTCGAACGCTTTTTATAGGTCAACAAATCCTATGAACGTGTCTTGATTTTTCTTCAGTCTTGCTTCCATTGTCAACCGCAAGGTCAGAATTGCCCCTTTAGGGCCTTTACCTTTCCTAAAGCCAAATTGATCGTCATCTACGACATACTCAATTTTCTTTTCCATTCTTCTGTCTATTATTCTTGTCATCAACTTCGATGCCTAAGCTGTTAAGTCGATTGTGCGATAATTATCGCACTAGTCAGCTCTCGCAGTCTTCGAAATTGCGTGGATGATATTTTCCCGAAAGTTGGACGGTATATTGCTAGACCCATATATTTTACACATCAACGTGAATAGTCGTTTTGTTGCCACTTCCCTTAATGATTTTAGAAATTCTGATGGAATGTTATCGATCCCCTGTGCCTTATTTGATCTTAAGTCCACCAAAGCTCTCTTAAATTCTGATTCTAATACTGGATCCCCCATCTCTTCTAAATCGATTTTTTTCTTCTTCTATCGAATCAGACAAATCTTCCCCCTCATAGAGGTCTTCAGTGTACGCTTTCCACCTATCCGCTCTCTCCTCTGCATTTGACAGTGGAATTCCGTTTCCACTCGTAATGCTATCACCTTTGCTTTTAATTTCACCGAAGGTTGTTTTGACTTTCCTATAATCTGAGCCATTCCTTCCGACTATCATTTCTCTTTACATTTCTTCACATTTTTCATGCAGCCATTGTGTCTTATCTCCCCTGCACTTCCTGTCTATTTCATTCCTCAGCGACTTGTATTTCTGTATTTCTGAATTTTCCTGAACATTTTTGTACTTCCTTCTTTCATCGATCAGCTGAAGTATTTCTTCTGTTACCCATGGTTTCTTTGCAGTTACATTCTTTGCACCTATGTTTTTGTTTCCAGCTTCTGTGATTGCTCTTTTTAGAGATGTCCATTCCTCTTCAACTGTACTGACTACTGGGCTATTCTTTGTTGCTGTACCTACAGCTTTAGAGGACATCAAGCGTATCTCGTCATTCCTTAGTAATTCCTTGTCCCACTTCTTTGCGCATTGATTCTTCCTGACTAATCTCTTAAACTTCAGCCTACTCTTCATCACTACGAAATTGTGAATTTGCTCATGGGTACAGTCCAGTACCTAATTTCGGAATCTCTGTCTGACCATGGTGTAATCTAGCTGAAATCTTCGCGTGTTCCCAGCCTTTACCAAGTATACCCCCTCCTCTTGTGATTCTTGAAGAGAGTATTCGCTATTAAAAGCTGAATTTTGTTACAGAACTGAATTAGCCTTTCTCCTCTCTCATTCCTTGTCCCAAGCCCATATTCTCCTCCACCCTTTTCTTCTACTCTCCCCTACTACTGCATTCCTGTTCCCCATGACTATTACAGTTTCATGTCCCTTTACGTACTGTATTACCCTTTCAGTATTCTCATATATTTTCTCCGTCTCTTCATCTTCAGTTTGCGACGTAGGCATATGTACCTATACTATCGTTGCCGGTGTTGGTTTGCTGTCGATTCTGATAAGAATTACCCTCTCACTGAACTGTTCACAGTAACATACTCTCTGCCTACATTCCTACTAGTAACGAATCCTACTCCCATTACACCATTTTCTGCTACTGTTGATATTACTTTACGCTTATCTGACCAGAAATCCTTATCTTCTTTCCATTTCACCTCACTGATCCCTACTATATCTAGATGGGGCCTTTGCATTTCCCTTTCCAGATTTTCTAGCTTCCCTGCACACACTCAAGCTTCTGACATTCCACACCCCGACTCGTAGAACGCTATCCTTTCGTTGATTAGTCAATCTTTCTATCTTGATCACCTCCACTCGGCAATCCCCTCCCAGAGATCTGAATGGAGTACTATTCCGGAATCTTTTGCTCATGGAGAGATCACTTTGACACTTTCAATTACAGGCCACATGCCCTCTAGATAAACATTGTGTGTCTTTAATGCAGTGGTTTCCATTGCCTTCTGCATCCTCATGCCTTTGATCATTGCTGATTCTTCCGCTCTTAGGGGCAGTTTCCCACACCAAGGGCAAGAGAGAGCCCTGAACCTCTGTGCTCTCCTCCGCCCTCTTTGACAAGGCAGCTGGCAGAATGAGGGTGACTTCTTATGCCAGAAGTCTTCAGCCGCCAATGCTGATTATTAATCAAAATTTAAGCGGTGGTGGGTTTGACAATGTATGGTTCAAATGGCCCTGAGCTCTATGGGACTTAACATCTGAAGTCATCAGTCCCCTAGAACTTAGAACTACTTAAACCTAACTAACGTAAGGACATCACAGACATCCATGCCCGAGGCAGGATTCGAACCTGCGACCGTAGTGGTCGCGCGGTTCCAGACTGAAGCGCCTAGAACCGCTCGTCCACCACGGCCGGCTGATAATGTATCTAAGACGCTACTCCAAGACCACGGCAACCTCTGAAGACCTTTACCAGGATACAAGTCAGAAGGTCAGAAGAGGAATAGCGAGATAACAAAGGGGCTCCATGTTCTAGGAATACTAGCAAAGATGTACCAGTCTACAAAGGAATTGTATAAACATCTACTATTTATGGATCGAAGCCGGATACCAAGGAAAAACCTATGACCACAGACCCAAGGGTGGAAGAAGGATAGGACTACCACGAAGAAGATGGTGCGATGAGCTTTAAATACTTGGTTTCGGAAATTCCAAAAATGTTTAACCCGAAAATGTACATGGTGAGGATGATGATGATGATGATGATGGAAGAAAATCCTCGATCAAAATAAGCTCACAAATCCATTTGCACTAATGAGCTTCAAAAGCAGAACTATAAACGTGTACTCTACTGCAATTTCAGAAATGTTACAAATTTCATTCCAGCTTTCACGTTTTATATTCAAATATTTCGTACAGGGTGTTTCAAAAATGACCGGTATATTTGAAACGGCAATACAAACTAAACGAGCAGCGATAGAAATACACCGCTTGTTGCAATATGCTTGGGGCAACAGTACATTTTCAGGCAGACAAACTTTCGAAATTACAGTAGTTACAATTGTCAACAACAGATGGCGCTGCGGACTGGGAAACTCTATAGTACGATATTTTCCACATATCCACCATGCGTAGCAATAATATGGCGTAGTCTCTGAATGAAATTACCCGAAACCTTTGACAACGTGTCTTGCGGAATGGCTTCACATGCAGATGAGATGTACTGCTTCAGCTGTTCAGTTGTTTCTGGATTCTGGCGGTACACCTGGTCTTTCAAGTGTCCCCACAGAAAGAAGTCACAGGGTTTCATGTCTGGCGAATAGGGAGGCCAATCCACGCCGCCTCCTGTATGTTTCGGATAGCCCAAAGCAATCACATGATCATCGAAATATTCATTCAGGAAATTAAAGACGTCGGCCGTGCGATGTGGCCGGGCACCATCTTGCATAAACCATGAGGTGTTCGCAGTGTCGTCTAAGGCAGTTTGTACCGCCACAAATTCACCAAGAATGTCCAGATAGCGTGATGCAGTAATCGTTTCGGATCTGAAAAATGGGCCAATGATTCCTTTGGAAGAAATGGCGGCCCAGACCAGTACTTTTTGAGGATGCAGGGACTATGGGACTGCAACATGGGGCTTTTCGGTTCCCCATATGCGCCAGTTCCGGTTATTGACGAAGCCATCCAGGTAAAAATAAGCTTCGTCAGTAAACCAAGTGCTGCCCACATGCATATCGCCGTCATCAATCCTGTGCACTATATCGTTAGCGAATGTCTCTCGTGCAGCAATGGTAGCGGCGCTGAGGGGTTGATGCGTTTGAATTTTGTATCGATAGAGGTGTAAACTCTGGCGCATGAGACGATACGTGGACGTTGGCGTCATTTGGACCGCAGCTGCAACACGTCGAACGGAAACCCGAGGCCGCTGTAGGATCACCTGCTGCACTAGCTGTGCGTTGCCCTATGTGGTTGCCGTACGCGGTCGCCCTACCTTTCCAGCACGTTCATCCGTCACGTTCCGAGCCCGTTGAAATTTTTCAAACAGATCCTTTATTGTATCGCTTTTCGGTCCTTTGGTTACATTAAACCTCCGTTGAAAACTTCGTCTTGTTGCAACAATACTGTGTTCTAGGCGGTGGAATTCCAACACCAGAAAAATCCTCTGTTCTAAGGAATAAACCATGTTGTCCACAGCACACTTGCACGTTGTGAACAGCACACGCTTACAGCAGAAAGACGACGTACACAATGGCGCACCCACAGACTTCGTTGTCTTCTATATCTTTCACATCACTTTCAGCGCCATCTGTTGTTGAAAATTGTAACTACTGTAATTTCGAAAGTTTGTCCGCCTGAAAATGTACTGTTGTCCCAAGCATATTGCAACAAACGGTGTATTTCTATCGCTGCTCGTTTAGTTTTTATTACCGTTTCAAATATACCGGTCATTTTTGAAACACCCTGTGTTTGTAATATGCGATTTTATTCATGGGAACTGAATGTGCGACCTGAAACCCCTTGTTAAACTACACTGTTTTAAGTGTGAGAGTGTGGAACCGAATCCACTATTGATTTTATATTTCTCTAGCCCGTTTTCTCTAGTAGTCTAGGTATGATCGTACATTAATACAAATTAGTTCCAGTATAAAATATTTTACAAAGTTCACTGGAGAATATTAAACTGCGCAAAATTAACAAATTGTAGTTAGAATGATTGTAACTACTGCCACGCGACAAGCGACAATCAGAGATTTATTTTGAACTATAATTATTTATTAATCATACAAAAATTTCGCGGCAAGCAAATAACTAGGTTCAGCGATCTGTAGTTGTAAGTAGTAAGCGACGCCTCAAATACTAACTTTTTAAGATTTGTAGTTAAGGTTCATTGCTAAACTGCCTCACAAACTGTCTCCAAAGTAGTTACATTTTACCACGTCCGTAACTCATCTTCATACACGAAATTTATAACTTATGCTGCTGTATGTCGCCGTCAACTACCATAATAACTTCACTTTACCGCGACTTAGATGCAAATCCCTTTCTCCCCAAGATTAAAACAAGATCCTCCTACCGAGCACGGAGTCCCGGTTTCGAATTCCGGAGGGCTCAGGGATTTTCACCTGCCTCGAGATGACTGGGTGTTTATGTTGTCCTCATCATCATTCCTGAAAGTAGCGAGTTTGGACTGAGCAAAGGTTGGGAATTTGTACGGGCGCTGATAACCGAGCAGTCATTAATTTTTTCAGCAAAACTTTATAGATAGGTAATTTTATTTTGTGTTTTAAGTAAGTGTTGTGGCACATATAAGGGCAATCAAAGGAAAACGGAACAGATGGAAAAAAGTAAGTAGACTGTTTATTATTTCAAAAGTAGTCGCCAAAACCGTTAATACACATTTTTATCCCACTATGAGACATGACGGTCACTACCTTCATGGAAAAATGTATGCTGTTACCTGCGGAACCACGATTGTACCGCTGGCCGCGGTGGTCTCGCGGTTAAGGCGCTCAGTCCGGAACCGCGCGACTGCTACGGTCGCAGGTTCGAATCCTGCCTCGGGCATGGATGAGTGTGATGTCCTTAGATTGTACACAGGCGCTTATCTCTTCGTCCGAAGCAAATCGACATGACGAATGTCTTTCTTCGGGCTTCCAGAAACATGGAAATCGCATGGTAAGAGATTAGGACTCCATGAAGGATATGTAAGATCTTACCAACCAAAATTATGCAACGTACTTGAGATAAACTTGGTAATATGTGGCCATGGGTAAGCTCTTATGCTGAACCTTCCCTGCGAAAATTCCTGTGTGATCAATTGTCAACCATCAAGGGGCATATTTCGAGTACAAAAGCAACTACAAGCTACAGATTAACACGTAGTGATTAATTTCTGTAATGGGTCGTGTATGTGCACATTGTTCTGGAACAATATGCTGGACATAGCACAAGAAATTTGGACTCATTATTTCTGCAGCTATGACTTTCTCTGCGTGATCATTTAGAACATGCAGAAATATATTATTTTCGACCACCAAAAGGCTCTGAATACTATGGGACTTAACATCTGAGGTCATCAGTCCCCTACCCGCACGGGATTAGCCGAGCGGTCTGAGGCGCTGCAGCCGTGGACTGTGCGGCTGGTCCCGGCGGAGGTTCTAGTCCTCCCTCAGGAATGGGTGTGTGTGTTCATCCTTAGTATAATTTAGGTTAAGTAGTGTGTAAGCTTAGGGACTGATGACCTTAGCAGTTAAGTCCCATAATATTTCACACACACACATCAGTCCCCTAGACTTAAAACTACTTAAACCTAACTAACCTAAGGACATCAGAATTCGAACCTGCGACCGTAGCAACAGCGCGGTTCCGGAGTGAAGCGCCTAGAACCACTCGGCTACAGATGCCTGCTCGCCACACTTGAATCCACTATTATTGACAACAGCGATTCTGAACAAATGAGCTGACAAAGTGTTGGACTGAACATATTTCTTGTCAGACTTTAGAGAAGCCTTTTTTAATTTTGTGGGTGGTGAAGTACCATTTTAGAGGAACTCCTGCCGGAATGGAGGCATAACCACTTGACGTTTGCACTATAAGAATACTTCCAGTTTTCTTTATTAAGTTCTCCGGCTTTCTTTTATAATTTTTTTTTTACCATAGTACAAGATCGGACTGGGAAAAGGTTTGACGTCTGAGAATTCCAGCATTTGGGGCTTTTTTTGCCAAATGATAAGCCTTTCCATTCCAGTATGAGCTGGAATCCACAAAAAGATGCAGCTTTTTCCTCTTCAATTATGTTCCACGGTTTCATGCACAATTCCGGTTATACGGCAGTTAATTTCACCGACTCTGTTTGAATTTTCTAACAATTGTATTACACTCTTCGAAGTAGATGTAGTTAATAGATTAAGATATCCAGTAAGCCTCGTAAAATCGGTGCTTCTTTTATAGCGGTAGTTTTGTTGCGCAGTACATACTGGCAACCCTGTTTCGATTTAGTGCAAGTAACTGCAAAGCCAAAAACATACTGATCTGAGTTTTTTTTTATCCATCTCTGTAAATTTCTAAACCATTTGGGCACCTGTATTTGACTGATATAATCCAGTAAGGGAGCAAATAATCTAAGTCACACTTAAATGCCTGGCAGTTGGTTCATCGAACCACCTTCATAGGCAAAGGTCCCGAGTTCGAATCTCGGTCCGGCTCACAGTTTTAATCTGCCAGGAAATTTCACATTCACAATAATTGTCTGTCATTCCAATGTCGAAGAGTGCGCGTAAAAA
The DNA here is from genome assembly GCF_023897955.1 of Schistocerca gregaria. Classification (NCBI taxonomy): domain Eukaryota; kingdom Metazoa; phylum Arthropoda; class Insecta; order Orthoptera; family Acrididae; genus Schistocerca; species Schistocerca gregaria. Next base: position 126,917,575 of record NC_064921.1, on the reverse strand, counting down.
ACGAACATCGAAACCTGAATCCCTTATTTTATTATGATGAACGTTTCTTCCTCTCCCTGTGTAGGTCGGCGTCAGCAAAATATTTTCGCGCTCGGAGAGAAAGTTGGTAATTGAAATTTCGTGAGAAGAGTCCGCCGCAACGAAAGACGCCTTTGTATTTATGATGTTCACCACAAATCCCGTAACATGCCAGTGACTCTCTCACTCCTATTTCGCGATAATACAAAACGTGGTGCTCTTCTCTGAAATTACTCAATGCACTCCGTTAATCCTAAGTGGTAAGGATCCAAGACCACGCAGTACTCCAAAAGAGGACGGACAAGCATAGTGTATTTTCTTTCCAATTTTAAGGTGTTCTTAATTGTAATTCCCAAGTATTTAGTTGAATTTACGGACTTTAGATTTGACTGATTTATCCTGGAATTCATTATTAGGATCGACTTCCTATTTTCGCATCATACAGATCAGTCCTAGAGCTACTGCTCGTTATAAAACAGATTTGCTGGCTTGTACAAACGTAAAATAATGCAGAAAGGTTCTTAACACCCTGCTAACGCATGAGGCACACTTCCCGCTTGATGGAACTGTTAATGCCTGCAAATGTGTACTGGTTTACAGGCCACTGTGCGAACTAATGGCTTAGCTGAAGTGCCACCTGTCCATCTGTCGCTGAATCGCTTTTTTTTCGATCCTGTCGAAACGGCATTCCGCTTCCATACACCTGATAGAAGTAAAAAGGGCGTTACAGTCAGATTGAAAAAAGTTTGACGGTAACGGTTCGTCTAATTTAACTTCTCGTGCAAATAGTGTTGAAAAAATTGCTTTCAGTAAAAATTTATAATTAATTTCTGGCCAAAGACAGTTAAATTAGAGCTACAGCTTAGTTCAGTTCATTAATTGACAAGGGAATGATCTCACCTGTCGTATAGAAACATACTTCCTTTTTTTTCAATTAGTAGCCAACGTCACGAGAAAATTTTGGAAAATTTTAGATTCCATCATTAACTAGATGATATGGATAAAACAATAAAGTCCGCTATTTTTCGTATGATTTGTGCACATCGAAGTATCTGACCATAGATTTGGAGACAGCGCATGACGTCATTACAGAGAAACCATCATGTCGATCATCTGACGGCTGGATACCAATTGCTGGCAACTCTACGAGTAAAGGTAATTTCTTTCTCAGTTTTTGGCCAAGACTGTCCGCGTACACAGATGAATACGTTGGTTGGAACTTAAATAGTGGCAACACTGCTGTGAAGACACTATGTAATGGGATCTACTATTGTCGCTGATAGCACACGTTGTTTACATACCTTCCCTACGTCTAAGCAAATGGACTGGCCCGACCCACGTCACCAGCGTGCGCACAATCTTGTGGGCACCACTTGTGAGCGAGCGGTCTACGTAACGGTGTCACTGTGTTTTCGAAACGGTAACAACGGAGTTGGATCAAGATTGAATATTACAGAGGTCGTACAGCACGACAGTGTCATCAAGTTCTTCAAGAGGCGTGCGGGGAATCGGAATTGCCGTTCAGGACAGTGGCACGCTGGGTAAAAACCTTCAACGAAGGTCGGCAAGCTGTGGCAGACATACATCGGACACGTCGTCCTAGCGTCTCTGAAGAAGAAGTGCATGCTGTTGCCGCGTTAGTGGACAGTGACTGACGTCATACGATTCGTGAGCTCGCCCACGAAGCCGGATTAGCGCATACGACTGTGCTTCGCAACCGGAAGGAACGCCTGGGCCTTCGAAAAACTGCATCACGATGTGTTCCGCATGACTTGACGGAAAAGCAGAAATGGGTGCGTTACGACGGTGCTCAGACGCACTTGGAGCACTGTGAGCGCGAGGGAGAGGCTTTCTTACGCCCCGTCAGTGCACAGTATTACTGTTCGTTTTTGGAGCATTACATGCGATCAGCTTTTCGAAAGACGCGACGACACTTTCTGCGCAACCCACCCATCATTTTGCACGACAATGCACGGGTGCATACAGCGCAAGCTGTGGCTGCACTGTTCGGTCGATGGGACTGAGGAGTACTGTACCATCCACCATACTCCCTGGACTTCAGTCCTTGTGAATTTGATTTGATTCCGAAGATGAAAGAACCACTTCGTTTAATTCGCTTTAGAAGTGTTCCAGAGATTCGACAGTCATTAGACCGCTCCGTTTGCACCATGAACAGAACAGGCTCTGCTAACGGTATACTACGCCTTCCATATCGCTGGCAACGGGTTCTACATAACGCTGGTGACTACTTTGAAGGACAGTAACAGGTCCAAACATGTAACTCTCTTGTATCGGTAGTGAATAAATCGTTGCCACTATTTAAGTTCCAACCCTCGTATATGAAAGAAAGTAAGGTTGTTTTAAAAACACCAAAATTTTTCCAACAAATTTTGTGAGATCAATGATGTGTCTTACAGGCTGGAGTTAAGGTATGATATCGTCACAAATCATCTACGATTGCTGTTATGTTCCAGAATATTTATTCGTTTGCACATTTTAGGGAATTGTTGGCGATGTCAATTATATTTTATCGATCTCATAAAAGCACGAGTAAAATTTATTAAATACTAAGTAAATACTTTTTTCCACGTTACGAGGTTCTTTGTACGTAATCAGCATTATCTGTAACAGTTTATTTATTATTTACGATATAATGTATGAAGTACACATTTGAAAATTGAATTTTAAAGCCAGAGAGAATATAAAGCGTTAAAGAAAAAATTTTCTCCTCAATGTTTTGACATTCAGGTCTGGTATCGGAAGAAAAAGAGGATTCTTGTTAATCTCAGTATTTATGCCTGTTGTTGTTGTGGTCTTCAGTCCTGAGACTGGTTTGATGCAGCTCTCCGTGATACTCTATCCTGTGCAAGCTTCTTCATCTCCCAGTACCTACTGCAACCTACATCCCTCTGACTCTGCTTAGTGTATTCATCTCTTGGTCTCCCTCTACGATTTTTACCCTCCACGCTGCCCTCCAATACTAAATTGGTGATCCCTTGATGCCTCAGAACATGTCCTACCAACCGATCCCTTCTTCTGGTCAAGTTGTGCCACAAACTTCTCTTCTCCCAAATCCTATTCAATACCTCCTCATTAGTTATGTGATCTACCCATTTAATTTTCAGCATTCTTCTGTAGCACCACATTTCCAAAGCTTCTATTCTCTTCTTGTCCAAACTATTTATCGTCCATGTTTCACTTCCATACATGGCTACACTCCATACAAATACTTTCAGAAATGACTTCCTGACACTTAAATCTATACTCGATGTTAACAAATTTCTCTTCTTCAGAAAGGCTTTCCTGCCCATTGCCAGTCTACATTTTATATCCTCTCTACTTCGACCATCATCAGTTATTTTGCTCCCCAAATAGCAAAACTCCTTTACTACTTTAAGTGTCTCATTTCCTAATCTAATTCCCTCAGCATCACCCGACTTAATTCGACTACATTCCATTATCCTCGTTTTGATTTTGTTGATGTTCATCTTATATCCTCCTTTCAAGACACTATCCATTCCGTTCAACTGCTCTTCTAAATCCTTTGCTGTCTCTGACAGAATTACAGTGTCATTGGCGAACATCAGTTTTTATTTCTTTTCCATGTGTTTTAATACCTACTCTGAACTTTCCTTTACTCCTTGCTCAATATACAGATTGAATAACATCGGCGAGAGGCTACAACTCTGTCTCACTCCCTTCCCAACCACTGCTTCCCTTTCATGTCCCTCGACCCTTATAACTGCCATCTGGTTTCTGTACAAATTGTAAATGGCCTTTCGCTCCCTGTATTTTACCCCTGCCACCTTTAGAATTTGAAAGAGAGTATTCCAGTCAACATTGTCAAAAGCTTTCTCTAAGTCTACAAATGCTAGAAACGCAGGTTTGCCTTTCCTTAATCTTTCTTCTAAGATAAGTCTTAAGGTCAGTATTGCCTCACATGTTCCTGTATTTCTACGGAATCCAAACTGATCTTTCCCGAGGTCGGCCTCTACTAGTTTTTCCATTCGTCTGTAAAGTATTCGTGTTAGTATTTTGCAGCTGTGGCTTATTAAACTGATTGTACGGTAATTTTCACATCTGTCAACATCTGCTTTCTTTGGGATTGGAATTATTATATTCTTCTTGAAGTCTGGGGGTATTTCGCCTGTTTCATACATCTTGCTCACCAGATGGTAGAGTTTTGTCAGGATTGGCTCTCCCAAGGCCGTCAGTAGTTCCAATGGAATGTTGTCTACTCCGGGGGCCTTGTTTCGACTCAGGTCTTTCAGTGCTCTGTCAAACTCTTCACGCAGTATCCTATCTCCCATTTCATCTTCATCTACATCCTCTTCCATTTCCACAATATTGTCCTCAAGTACATCGCCCTTGTATAGACCCTCTATATACTCCTTCCACATTTCTGCTTTCCCTTCTTTGCTTAGAACTGGGTTTCCATCTGAGCTCTTGATGTTCATACAAGTGGTCCTCTTGTCTCCAAAGGTCTCTCTAATTTTCCTGTAGGCAGTATCTATCTTACCCCTAGTGAGATAAGCCTCTACATCCTTACATTTGTCCTCTAGCCATCCCTGCTTAGCCATTTTGCACTTCCTGTCGATCTCATTTTTGAGACGTTTGTATTCCTTTTTGCCTGCTTCATTTACTGCATTTTTATATTTTCTCCTTTCATCAATTAAATTCAAATTTCTTCTGTTACCGAAGGACTTCTACTAGCCCTTGTCTTTTTACCTACTTGATCCTCTGCTGCCTTCACTACTTCATCCCTCAAAGCTATCCAGCATGTTCTCCATTGGTCACTGAAAGGCGAAATGCATATAATATGTAACTTTATCGAAGGTGTTACGCGCAAGTTTCAGTCGCCAAAATGTAGTGTCTCATTCTATTTGAGCCTAAATAAGCTCCCAAGGGTCACCGCCTTATAGTAGGCACCAATAATGCCGGGCGGAAGGGTTTGCGTGCTTCGTTGTAGTCGAGAGCTATGCCGGCGTTATCATAGCTACTGGCAGGGTCACCTAAGCCGGATTGGTATCGACAGAGGAGCCAGACAAAGTGTGTCCCCCAACGTAAGGCAGATAGGGCTCTAGAGGCGTAGTGAAGCCAACTTACCTAGAGGAGTAAACCTCATACAAATCCTGGTCCTCCAGGTTGGGGGTTAGGCATGGGGCTAATAACCCCATACTGTAAAAAAAAAAAGAATATTACGGCAATTCATCGGAAGTCTCGGAAACTGGATGGAAAGCATGTATCACGACCCTGGCACAGGAAACGGATAAAGGATCTAACAGTAGCATCAATGCTTCAGCCCGGAAAAAATGAAAGAAATAGCCAATGAAATTTTAAAATTCAAATATGATATCGCTGGGCTACAGGAAATACGATGGCAAGGGAACGGGCAGATAGATAAACCTGATTACTCATTGGTATATAGTAGACCAGAAGAAACAACAGGCCAACTTGGAATAGGATTTGTAATAACTAGGGAAATTAGGAAAAGCCTTCTAGAATTTGAACCCGTAAATGAAAGGATGTGCAGACTCAGACTAAGAGGGAAATTTAGGAATATATCAATAGTTAATGCACATGCACCAACGGAAGAAAAAGAGGATATAATTAAAGAACAGTTCAACGAAGACTTGGAAAAAGTATGCTACGCAGTACTTAAATATGACCTGATGCTAGTAATAGGATAAATTAATGCAAAAATAGGGAGGGATGAACATCTATATGCATTTTCTGGAAGATATTCACTACATGAAGAAAACAACGAGAATGGAGACTTACTATACCAATTCGCAGCAAGGAAGAAGTACCTGCTTTCCTCACAAAAGGATCCATATGGGTACTTGGAAGTCTGCAGCCAATGGAGCAGTCAATCAGATTGACCATATTCTAGTGATTGCACGCCACTCCACGTCAGTTACGGATGTAAGGATCTGCAGAGGACCAAACCGTGACTCAGACCACTTTGTGATAAAATCAGTCTTGAGAGAGAAACTGTCACTAACAAATGGCAACAGAATAAGAAAGATGATGAAATGGAATACAGACAAACTGAACATCCCCGACAAAGTAAAAAAATACCAAGTAACACTAAGCAGGAAGTTGATCAATGAAGAGACCGCAGTAGGAGTAGATAAAAGGTGGAACAGGATTTAAAAAGCCATTAAGGATGCTGCAGAGGAAATAATAGGCATAAGAATGAACAGAAGAACCCAGGAATGGTTTGATTGCAGGTCAGCAATAGAGGAAAAGAACAGGGCAAGAACAAAAGTGGCACAGAGAGAAACCAGAAATAATTTGGATAGAGAATTAAGGAGAAGAGCTAACAGACTGTGCAAGAGAAAGAAAAGAGAGTGGAATAAGAAGAAATTTCAGGAACTAGAAGAATTAAAGAAACAGAGTGAAATAACAAAGTTCTATCATGCCACAGGCAAAGTGAAGAATAGATTCCAACCAAAAACAATGGCCTGTTCCAGTAAAGATGGGAAAATGATAAGCGAAGAAGAACAGTTAGTGGGAAGATTGGCAAAGTATTTCAAATATACACTAAGCACCAGCCTAGAAGATGAAGAGACAGCCGCACAGGAGGAAATAGTGGAGCTGGAAGTAGACAATGAAACCAATGAGGCAAGAAAGCCAACACTACAAGAGGTGTCCCAGACTGTGCAGAACTCAAAAAAAAAAAAAGATCAAGGCCCTGGGGAAGACAGCATAATCGCTAAATTAATAAAAACTGGTGGTGAGGCTGTAATAAAGGGACTGCACACATTAATATCAGATATATGGGAAACAGAAACTATGCTAGATAATTGGAAAATTGGAATAATAATCCCCATTCATAAGAAAGGGGACAGAACAGCATGTGAAACCTATAGAGGTATAACACTCCTAAGCACAGCTTATAAGACCTTCACAAGTACACTCCTGGAAATTGAAATAAGAACACCGTGAATTCATTGTCCCAGGAAGGGGAAACTTTATTGACACATTCCTGGGGTCAGATACATCACATGATCACACTCACAGAACCACAGGCACATAGACACAGGCAACAGAGCATGCACAATGTCGGCACTAGTACAGTGTATATCCACCTTTCGCAGCAATGCAGGCTGCTATTCTCCCATGGAGACGATCGTAGAGATGCTGGATGTAGTCCTGTGGAACGGCTTGCCATGCTTTTTCCACCTGGCGCCTCAGTTGGACCAGAGTTCGTGCTGGACGTGCAGACCGCGTGAGACGACGCTTCATCCAGTCCCAAACATGCTCAATGGGGGACAGATCCGGAGATCTTGCTGGCCAGGGTAGTTGACTTACACCTTCTAGAGCACGTTGGGTGGCACTGGATACATGCGGACGTGCATTGTCCTGTTGGAACAGCAAGTTCCCTTGCCGGTCTAGGAATGGTAGAACGATGGGTTCGATGACGGTTTGGATGTACCGTGCACTATTCTGTGTCCCCTCGACCATCACCAGATGTGTACGGCCAGTGTAGGAGATCGCTCCCTACACCATGATGCCGGGTGTTGGCCGTGTGTGCCTCGGTCGTATGCAGTCCTGATTGTGGCGCTCACCTGCACAGCGCCAAACACGCATACGACCATCATTGGCACCAAGGCAGAAGCGTGCCAGAAGCGACTCTCATCGCTGAAGACGACACGTCTCCATTCGTCCCTCCATTCACGCCTGTCGCGACACCACTGGAGGCGGGCTGCACGATGTTGGGGCGTGAGCGGAACACGGCCTAACGGTGTGGGGGACCGTAGCCCAGCTTCATGGAGACGGTTGCGAATGGTCCTCGCCGATACCCCAGGAGCAACAGTGTCCCTAATTTGCTGGGAAGTGGCGGTGCGGTCCCCTACGGCACTGCGTAGGATCCTACGGTCTTGGCGTGCATCCGTGCGTCGCTGCGGTCCGGTCCCAGGTCGACGAGCACGTGCACCTTCCGCCGACCACTGGCGACAACATCGATGTACTGTGGAGACCTCACGCCCCACGTGTTGAGCAATTCGGCGGTACGTCCACCCGGCCTCCCGCATGCCCACTATACGCCCTCGCTCAAAGTCCGTCAACTGCACATACGGTTCACGTCCAAGCTGTCGCGGCATGCTACCAGTGTTACAGACTGCGATGGAGCTCCGTATGCCACGGCAAACTGGCTGACACTGACGGCGGCGGTGCACAAATGCTGCGCAGCTAGCGCCATTCGACGGCCAACACTGCGGTTCCTGGTGTGTCCGCTGTGCCGTGCGTGTGATCATTGCTTGTACAGCCCTCTCGCAGTGTCCGGAGCAATTATGGTGGGTCTGACACACCGGTGTCAATGTGTTCTTTTTTCCATTTCCAGGAGTGTATATTAAACGAAATGATACAGAAGTGTGCAGAAGGCATACTAGGGGAATATCAGTATGGGTTTCAACCAGGCAGAGGAACAACTATTCAAATATTTGTGATAAGACAAATGATGGAAAAGTTCTATGAATGTGATATGGATCTGCATTTCCTATTCATCGACTTCAAACAAGTCTTTGCAGCATAAATAGGCAAAAGCTATACAGAATACTGAAAGAAGTCGGTATATGTACTAAACTAATAAGACTAATCAGATGACAATGACAGAGACAAGAGCAAAAGTAAAGGTCCTCAGCAGAACAAGTGAAAGCTTTGACTTTAATAAAGGTGTGAAGCAAGGTGATAATCTCTCCAGTGCCCTATTCAATATAGCCCTGCGTAGTGTAGGGGTGCACATTGATGTTATATTCAGCTATTGAACACCAGATGCAAATGTTGAACATAAAATTAATTAAGAAAGTGACTTGGGATTTCAACTACTTGATTGAAAACAGATGGTGTCGATTAGCACAAATTTATTTTAACTCACAACCTTCAATCATCACATTACATGACTCTCCTAACGGGCAGTAGTAATAAATTGCGTTTGCATGGAGTAAAGCACATAACTCAAAAGTAATTCCTATCGACTGACCCAGGCGTAATGCGAAGTGCGAGAAGAATTCTACAATACACGGCCCATGAAACCCTCATGGAAACTTTTCTGACGTGATCCAATAAATTGATCAGTGGCCTAACTCAAGCCGGAGCGGGCGCAATGTCACCGAAATCAGCGTGGTGGGGCGGCGTCCTTGTGCGGACATCGACCGACCTCGTGGTGCTGCAAGGCTGCGCTCGTCTCTTTACTCTTAGCTATCTTGCTCAGTACATAGCTGAACGAAAACTCAATCGTTCCGTTTACTAAGTCCTAAACTGCAGAGATGCTCACTCTGTCTCAGGCAAGCTGAATAAAGAACATGACGTCCGCACTCTAGGCAAGATGGGAACAGAAGACCTGTACGGAGACTTCTGCCAGTCCGCTCTTCGCCTCGGTTTCCCCTCCAGCAAAATTACTTACGCCAATTGCAGTGCAAGACATGTTAATTACGCGTCGCTTCCCAGTGCTGACCAATGCCTGCTCTGGGAAGTGAACAAATTCCCACAAAATTTCCTTTCCTCTCCTCTCAGGCCACCAATCAAGGTTAGCGTCTGCACAAAAAACCAATTTTTCCGGAATTCTGACTCCCAGGAGAGTACTTCAAATTCCTTGGTCCTATGTTCCCATCGGAGGCCGGCATATTTCATTCTGTCGCTCTTCACCTTAATTACTCCAGACTCTACGGACCATGAATTCAGCGTGAAGTTGCTATAGTCATGAAAACGCATATTTTGACCTCTGTTGACCGCTCCACCATAGCTTTGCGCAGCTTTCTCTCATGTTTCACTGAAAACGGGATGACGGACATTTATCAACAGGCATACAAGTTCTCTGTCTGCTTCCCAGTGCACCAGTATGGGGTCAACCACCTCCCCTCACTGTCACTCAACTTAAGGCAGCTGGAGGTCGCGCTCCGTTACCGCTTTCTCAGAGTTTGAGCTGTCCTAAGCTGACTATCGTCGCTTCCCTTCGCCACTCCCTAGCCCGGCTGCAGTCAACTATGAATATTTCCTTGGGATAAACTAGCCTCCAGTAAATCGATGCATTTCCACAAAGTTTTTATGTCACGTGAATTACTTTAAAATCATCACCCAACATTAATTATCCTAATACGTCCGTACTATACCCTCTACAAGATGCATTGTGCCTTGTCAGTCATTTTTGTTCAGCCCTAGTGTTCACTTAACGTGAGTTTGGTGATCTTTAATGACTTCATGTAAGGGGCACAGTTCTTGCCATCTTAGAACATGAAGCTTTTACAAATCGGTCAACACTGCTTTTGACATTCTCGCAAGTAATTGGAGACTAGGCCTGTTACACCGACAATTCGGCACAAATACCAATTTCTGTAAAAGCACTATAAAAGCCTGTTGCGTGTTTCATATTTCCTATTTTTACAAACTTTCACATTGTGCAGTAATCAGCCATGCGAAAACAACAAATATCCATAGCAGGAGGCAGTACCGTATGAGTCACTCTCTCCATCGATGTCGTTAGGCCGAAAGTTTTGTGACTTGCTACAGATTTCTTTGTCAGCCGACTTTGCGATTCGAAATGCGCCTACTTATAAAATCCCTGTCGTAGCAAAAGGATTCTGTGATGTGGCGATCGAAATATATTTTTTGTGTGCATAGCCTTACGCCATTAGCAGTGGAGGGTAAACCTCTATGATGCCAGCCACTCGTGCTGGGGAAACGTCTGGGAAATCGTTACAGACGTCAGCCGAAGATTCCAGACAGAAGCAAACAGGCAATACATCAACAAGCGGCCACGAAAGCCTAAGCACACTGGCAATCCGTGAGAAGTACCATGGCTAGTGTTGCTGAACAACAGCTGCAATTATAGTCAGGAAACTGGGATGAAAACTGTAGTAGCAGAGTGTGGCGTACTATATACTTGTAAATCTTGTAAGTGGGCTGCTTCTGTGTTGGCAGCGCTGTGTAGCACTCTGCATTGGATCTCTGACTGTGCTTTCTTTGTAAGAGGCTCTGTGGCTGCGTTGTTGGAAGTTTATCGCCAGTACTGTTGGGCAGTTGGAAATTAGTCGCCAGCAATGATGGAAGTACTGTTGGGCAGTTGGAGGTGAACACCTAGCAGTGATGGATGTTAAACGTGAGAAGTTAGCATTGATGGAGGGTAGAGGTCTCAATTGTTAGCGTAGACTATCGATCTGGAAGTATACGACTTGGAGAATGAAAATTATTCATGATTTATGTCTTTGTACACGATGTCAATGACGATTTATATTCATGTTTGAAGTGGATGTCACATTATTAAGGTAAAAAATACATTACTTGGTTTGCAACAAAATCTTTCCTCTGCTAACCACATGCCTATTATTAAGATTTAAGATTTTTGTGAGGTAAGTGCTTAATGAAATGTATAGGTTATTGTCAGAATTGCTTCTTATTCAGGACCATTCTTTTGCATTAATTATTTGAAGTCTGTTTTTTTTTTTTTTTTTTTTTTTTTTTTTTTTTTTTTTTTTTTTTTTTAACAGTCAGATTGCGTTGCGCTAGAATATTGTGGGTTAGTGCTGACATCATAAGAAAAAGTAAAGAGAAAGTCGGCTCAGTACGTTCAGGTTTACTCAGCTGTTTCAGAATCAAATAACGTACAAGTTTCATCTTCTCAGTCATTCAGCAATTTAAGTACAGACACATACATTTAAATAAAGAACTTTCAATATTAGTACCAAAATTTTATTGAATTATATTGATAAAGTAACTTGGGATTTATGTTGATCCTCGGATTCAAACCCCATTAAATGAGGAAGATTTTGAGGCGACAAACTGTTAATATTATCTGACTCACTGCGATTAGTTTTCTTGATAAACAGCGTCTATCAAAGTCTTTTGGTTCTTGTATTAATACTGTTTGTGTATCATTGCTGGATTGAATAAAAGCAACACAACGCAAATGCCTATTTCATGTAAAAGAAGACGTGGTGGGTAAAAACACATTTCTGATAACTGCATAAAAAATTTACACGTATTTTCGAGCATTTGTCTGAATACTAGATGCTTCCTAGCAGAGTATATGTTTTCTTCCATCACTGTCTGAACAGTGAACCAGATGATGCGCAAGGTAACATGAAAGGATAATTTTGTCGCTTGTTAAAAGTACAATATATCAAACTTTCACACTTTTCCGCATTTTTGGGGCGTAAGGGAGCACCATTTAAGTAATATGGATAATTAAAATTTGGCATGTAGATTTTACGTCATGAGTGACAACATCAATACCGCATATTTTGTAGTGCAACATCAGATCATTGCTTTGAGAGTTTTAAAACGACACAAAGTAAGTAGACCTGAGAAGAACATGCATAAATATATTACCCTACAGGTTAACTACTTTGACTACCAGCATGAGGCTGAATCACAACAAACTGAACTACTTCCAACCTTTCGCTCAGAAGAAAGGAATTCTGACAAGCAAAACGTATCATATAGAGTACTGAGCAATACTCCTGTTGTATATGCGACTGTTGAACTATTACACATTGCCGCTTGAGGCTCCGTTTCACTGTAATCTACTTTTCCGTTCCGTAAAATAAAATCATCTCGCCCTGTTTACGTACAAAATTTCATTTCTCTTTATTAATGTAGGAGTGATCGTGGCAGCTATTCTCACCTGCGAACAGTACTGATACGACAAAGCTAATTCAATTACTGAAGGTAGAAATAAATATCCGGAACAGCATATTTTTAAATTAAGCTGTTCCTGAATCAGTTACAAAACAAGAGCGATTGCTGTACTTTCAATTGTTCGTGCATCCTCTTACATAGCTTTTGGATGTGATGTCATAGCTAAGATATGAGTATTAAACAACTTACCTAACAGTCTTTGGCAAAAAGGTAAATCACCTAAAATGCATATATTGACATATTTTATCTTGTTGCAGTCGCGTTTTCTGCACCGCTTATCCGCGGTAAACTTCTTCAAACTCGCCCAGAGAAACTGAGCTGTGGGACTGATATAAATTCATGAGCTATCTGACTTTTAGATGCAAGTAATGTGTGATCTGCTTCAAAAAGTTTATGTATTACATATTTCCATTACTCATCCTGTGTAATGCACACCATTATTTGTAAAATGACATCTTATGTCATTATATTTCCTACTTTTCCTTGCATAAATTTCAACTGAAAACGTCTATTCGTTCCGGAGAAAAAAGAGAGCTTTTCTGATAACAGGTGACACAATTTTATTTCATATGATATAACTGAAAATTAACAATTTTGCTTCTTGGCAAATTCAACGGTAAGTACCCCGTAGGTTTTGATGAGTGAGTTTACGAGTATTAAAACATGTGACATAAATGGCTGTATCTGCTGACTGAGTTGACCTAGAAGCTAACGTTTTTTATCTCGCCAAGGTACGATTGATCTTAGCAAGTGACACATATTTCAACTTGATAGGTGTAACTGTAGCCGAGAAAAATGGTTCGGAAAAGTCGGGCGGGCTGACAGACAGACAGACAAATAGACAGATGTATGGACAATGAAGTGATCTTGCAAGTGTTCCGTTTTTACCGACTAAAGTACGGAAATCTGAAAACAGCACCTCTCTGTGTCCCACAATGAGGTATACATTTTCTTTTGTGGTTCTCGTCATACAAACACTTAAAACATAAATTATTTTCGCACCATGAGAAAATACAAACACTACCTTACCACAGTCATGCCTTTTGCTACAAATTCACTTCTTTAAATTTACGAAAAATTTTAAAGTTAATACAATGACTGAAATAAAGCACTCCAAGGTCATAAGTAAAGTTAAGAAAGTAGTTATATTTAAAACCAAATTAAACGAAAAAAATAAAAATGACACCTTTTTGATAACAATTTTAAAATTATTATCGTCCGTTAAGTATCCAATACGTGATCCTTAGCTTACCAGCCTATAGCCTGTGCAGCCACGGGATAAACATCTCGTTTTTAACGGTTTAGTGTCTCACGAGAAGTTATTTTCGTAACATTTTCACAAACCAGACTCTATAGGGCGGATGGCTACACGATGTGGAACCTGGCACCTAATCCTACACCATTGTATGTACGGTTCCAAAAAGTCAGTTCAACTCCCGGTGTCTCAGTGGCAAATAAATCTTTACTGTATTCGGGAGTAAACAAATTATAACGACAAAATTTTATTATCAAATCAAACACTGATAGTTGATGCCTGCACTGTTCATACACTAAGGTGAATGCCATTTGTAGTCAGATGACACATGTAAAAAGGTGTCATTGTGCCATCACGATGGGAATTAACAGACTTTGAACATTGAATGGCAGTTGGAGCAAAACGCATTGGACATTCTATTTCGGAAATCGTTAGGGGATTCAATATTACGAGTTCCACAGTGTCAAGAGTGTCCGCAGAATACAAAATTTCAGGCGTTACCTCTCACCACGGATAACGCAATGGCCGACGGCCTTCACTTAACGACCGAGAGCAGCGGCTTTCGCGTAGAGATGCAGAGAAGAGCGTTGCGGACAGTCCGAGCGAATGATATGGCCACCTATATCGCCCGACATGAATGATATGGCCATCTATATCGCTCGACATGAATCCCCTAGAACAGTTATGGGACATAACCCAGAGGTTAGCCCGTACACAAAATCCTACACCGGCAACACTTTCGCAATTATGGATGGCTATAGAGGCAGCATGGCTCAATATTTCTGCAGTCAACTTCCAACGACTTGTTGAGTCCAAACCACGCCGAGTTGCTGCACTAAGCTTGGCAAAAGGAGGTCCGACACGATATTAAGAGTGTCCCATTTCTTTTGTCACTTTCTCGGTATGGTGCACATACAATGTACTTTTTTTTTAATTTATTGGTAGCGTGTATTAGCATAACAAATAAGCTTGTCTTATTCTTCAGCGCTTCTCGTTTCCTGTAGGAAAATTTCGCAGTCAGTAGATAAAGCTATATTTCAGTTCCTTAATATCATTATTGTTGTTAAATATTAGTATTGTATCGTATTAGTCCACAGCAACCAGCAGAGAAACAACTACACATAATAAACACAAGAACTGCGAAATTACAACACATTATACAGCAATAAGCGATCTTCACTAGAGACGGCTTCTATCAATAGCTCTGTAAGAAAAGTAAATACAGTGTAGAAGGAATGGACGAATGTAATAGTGAATTTGCAAAAATAAATATGGCATCCTTTAATTACCTTCTTATTGATAATCAATAGAACCCTATCCTAATTGATCTGGTTATGGACAACATTAGGGAACCCCCTCTGTAACTTTTATCTTACGACGTATAGTGTGTCAGACTTCAAGACGAATATAATAATTCCAATCCCAAAGACATCAGGTGTTGACAGATGTGAAAATTACCGGACTATCAGTTTAATAAGCCACGGCTGCAAAATACTAACACGAATTCTTTACAGGCGAGTGGAAAAACTGGTAGAAGCCGACCTCGGGGGAGATTAGTTTTCTTTCCGTAGAAATGTTGGAACACGTTAAGCAATACTGACCCTAGGACTTATCTTAGAAAATAGATTGAGGAAAGGCAAATCTACGTTTCTAGCATTTGTAGACTTAGAGAAAGCTTTTGACAGTGTTGGCTGGAATACTCTCTTTCATATTCTGAAGGTGGCAGGGGTGAAACACAGGGGGCGAAAGGCTATTTACAATTTATACAGAAACCAGATGGCAGTTATAAGAGTCGAGAGGCATGAAAGGTAAGCACTGGTTAGGAAGCGAGTGAGACTGAGTTGTAGCCTATCCCCGATGTTATTCAATCTGTATATTGAGCAAGAAGTAAAGGAAACAAAAGAAAATTCGGAGTAGGAATTGAAATCCATGGAGAATAAATAAATACTTTGCTGATGTCATTGTAATTCTGTAAGAGACAGCAAAGGACCTGGAAGAGCAGCTGAACGGGATGGACAGTGTCTTGAAACGAGGATAGAAGATGAACATCAACAAAATCAAAACGAGGATAATGGAATATAGTCGAATTAAATCGGGTGATGCTAAGGGTATTAGATTACGAAATGAGACACTTAAAGTAGTAAATGAGGTTTGCTATTTGGGGAGCAAAATAACTGATGATGGTCCAAGTACAGAGGATATAAAATGTAGACTGCCAATGGCAAGGAAAGAGTTTCTGAAGAAGAGAAATTTGTTAACATGGAGTATAGATTTGAGTGTCAGGAAGTCTTTTCTGAAAGTATTTTTAATGGAGTGTAGCTATATATGGAAGTGAAACGTTGACAGAAAATAGTTTAGACAAAAAGAGAATAGAAGCTTTCGAAATGTGCTGCTGCAGAAGAATGCTGAAGATTAGATGGGTAGATCACGTAACTAATGAGGAGGTATTGACTAGATTTGGGGAGAAGAGAAATTTGTGGCACAACTTGACTAGAAGAAGGGATCGGTTGGTAGGACATATTTTGAGGCATCAAGGGATCACCAATTTAGTATTGGAGGGCAGGGCGGAGGGTAAAAGTCGTAGAGGGAGACCAACAGATGAATACACTAAGGAGATTCAGAAGGATGTAGGTTGCAGTAGGTACTGGGAGATGAAGAAGATTGCACAGGATGGAGTAGCATGGAGAGCTGCTTCAAACCAGTCTCTGGACTGAAAACCACAACAACTTCATATGTGTATTCTGGGCACTGCTCATTTTTAGAACTGAGCTACAGTTGTTACTACTGATTGTAGATTTGGACACCACAGTCTTTCCGTTGGACAGTAGGCTGAATTTCATCGATCTGACTTCAGTTTTTTTTTATTTATTTATTTATTTTCTTTTTTTACCCCCAGGTGCGGGCACTTCTAAGGCGCGGGGCCCGTAGCATTTGCTAAGTTCTGCTACGTGGCTTATCCGACACTGTGTGGCAGCCTAGCTGCTTTCCGTCTGCTAGAGGGACAGCCTAACTGCGTCAAGTGTTCCTTTTACTGGGGCAAGGAAGTCTATCCGCACTGTCCGTGTCTTGGTTGTCTGGTATGTTGGAGCCAGAAACGACCCCTCTGGTTTTTCCCATTCACCTGGGTGCTCCTCTGGCCTCTGAGTGCTATCGCTAGAGAGCCATTCTGCTGCTGGCTGTTGGTGAGATCATTCGTAATTCTTAAGCGCGGTCTTGCTGTTGTAAGGCTGTTACGAAAGTGTAAGTTATTCAGCCTAACTGAAGCTTCTTATTTCCCTTCCCAGGACGTGTTCAATTAAAAGCATAATGCTTCTCTAATGTTAGGGTTTTCGATTCATTCGGTAGTCCGGATTTCAGCTGTTCTTTTAGAACATTGTGGTGTGTAATGCTCGTCACCGCGTCATGATTAGGCCAAGATTCGGTGATATTACCTTGTGTGAATATGAGAATAATTGTGTCTTCGTGTGCGTGTGTTTTCATTTGTCAGTTCCTGCCTCAGTTTGATGTGTGATTAGATGTATCAATTTCCGCGCGTGCTTTAGTTCTCCTATTTACACTTGTTCTTCGTTAGGTGAACTCTTAGCTCGAAGTTCAGTGTGTGATCCTAGTTACATTAAATGATCAGCGTCTACTGTGCTATTTGAGCACTTACATTTTCATAACTTTGTGGGATTTTAGCACCCTGTTTTGTCTGTGGAGACCACGTGTTGCATGAACGAATGGGGCCCTTCAGCTTCCCTCGTCACGTTGATCTGTTCGCAGTTTCCTCATGATCTAACTTTCGTAGTAGCGTATTCTTTTCCATGTAGTTTCGTGATTTTTATCTGTTTCAGCAAGGTGTTGCTCAACGAGGAATTTATTTGCCCATGTGTTCTTTCACTTTCATCATCTGAATTGTCACCACATCTTATATTTGTTTCAGTTGTTCAGTCGGTATTGATCTCTTTGCCGTAATTCCATGCTTATAGTGATACTTAACTTCTCTCTAAACGTTGTCGTCATGTATGAGTCCAGTTTGAGTGCATGAGTCTATATTTGAGTGCATCACTCTATACCTTCCTTTTCCTGCCCTTCCACTTCCCATATAATTGATCATCATGAGCTAAGTTGTATTATTTAACGTGGTCTGGTGCTTTTGATTAGGATGTCCTCTTTTTTATTTATACTATTTCAGTTTAAAGAATAAATGTTCTTAGTGAAAATTAATATTTTGTGTCCTGTCGTATTTTTTCTAAGTTATCACTTAGTCACCATCATTGTAAAATGACGAATGATTATGTTTCTTGAGAGTAGTTCAGTGTTGTTTTTCCTAGCTGAATAAAGGGGGTAGTAACAGAAACGAAACCTAATTTGAAAAAGAGCTCTCATCACTGAAGAACATGGTTCATACTTCTTCTTCCTTTTCCGTTTGGATCATCTAAGGACAACGTGCCAATTTCAAAGCTTCCTCGTTTGTTCTTCTTTTTTCTTCCTCCAGTATTCTTTCATCTTTTCACTATGTGTCCTTTTTCTCTCCTCAGACCAGTTTCATCCGTTTTCTTCTCCGTTCTGCTTTGGAGTCCTTCCATTTGTAACACTTTCTTCTTAAATATCTCTCTTTATTTGCATCTTGTTCACTTATGTTGTTTATCTCCAAATCTTTCGTAACTTCTTGAATCCAGGCTGTTGTTGATTTCTTCTCAAAAATGGTACAAATGGCTCTGAGCACTATGGGACCTAACATCTGAGGTCATCAGTCCCCTAGAACTTAGAACTACTTAAACCTAACCAACCTAAGGACATCACACACATCCACGCCCGAGGTAGGATTCGAACCTGCGACCGCAGCGGTCGCGCGGTTCCGGACTGAAGCGCCTAGAGCCGCTCGGCCACCGTGGCTGGCGATTTCTTCTCCCAAAGATATTTAAAAACCTGTTTGGTTAACCCGTTCCCGTTCATTCTCTATAAATGTCCAAAAAGAGCAGTCGCCTCTTCCGTGGCGTTTCGGCTATGTTTTCGATGTTGTGATATAGTTCTTATTTACGCCTTAATTTCCATATCTCCGTATTTCTTAGCGGGCCGAGCGTTTTTCGAATGCTTCTTCTTTTTACGACTTCAAGTTTGTGTAATATGTAATTCAGTACTAAATATGCACTTGCATTAAGACGTTCTGGTTTTACAACTGTGTTGTAGTGTTGTATTTTCAAAATTTTAGACAGAGATCTTTTGTTGTAAATGTTCCTGGTTATACCAAATGCTAAAACGAGTATTCCAAGTCATTTTCTTGAATTATTTCTCCCAAATTTTTAAATTTAGTAATCCTCTTTATCTGTCCACTACCTGTTACTAGGATTTCTGGAGCTTTTTTATGTTTGTCATAAATTTTGTTTTTTTCGATAGAAATTCTTAAATCTGCTTTGTTGACTCTTCCTTCTAAGAGACTGATTTGTATTTCTGCATTTGATAAGTTTAACAAAAAAGGCCAAATTCATCTGCAAATGCTAGACAGTGAATTTCAATACCTTCGTTCGTAGTCCCCAGTCTTGTTGGTGATAACTTACGTTCTTTTAGTTCTTCTTTTCATTCTCTCATTGTTTTTATGGGGACGCAGCTGAAGAAAAGTGGAGAGAGGCCGTACCTGTTTTCATTTTGAACGTCTTAAATGCCCGAAACTTTGCTTTCGTTTTGGTGTCTGTGAGTGTTTCACGCATAATATTTACCGGTTTAGATTTAATGCCAAATTCTCGGATCACTTTAACTAGTGTTTCCCTATCAGTCGAATCAAATGCCTTTTTAAAAGCTATAAGTGTTACAACTATGTGTTTAAGAGTTTGTAAGTCTGTGACTGATTATGGAATTTAGGTTGAAAATCTGTTGAAAATATGCCCTTTCTAAATCCTCGCTGATATTCACCCAAATGGGTATCAAGTGTTGCTTCCACCTTGTTTAGTAATATTGTTGAAAATATTTTATAGCTCTCTGGAAACAGAGATATACCTCTGCAGTTATTTACGTCATGCTTGTCACCTTTCTCGTGCAAAGGATGGATAAGAGCCACTTTCCAGTCTTCTGGAATCTTTTCAGTTTCCAACTTTTCGTCCGACATGATTTGAAGGTTAATTGTAATTTTTGGCTGAGATCATTTTTTGAGTTCGGTTATAATACATTCTCCTACACTGGCTTTATTGTTTTTCAGAGTATTTATTGCATTTTTAAAATTTCTTTGGCTGTGGGTGGTGGATCTGCTTCTGTGTTTTTCATGAAGATCTGAAGGTGTAGCTTACAATTCGATTCTTCACAGTTCAAGAGATTTTCAAAATACTTTCTTAATATTTCACAGCTATGGGTATCGCTTAGGTCTATTTTAACATTTTCATGTCTAAGACAAATACTTGGAGCTTGGTAGACCTGTAGATGATTTTTAAACATCTTATAGAAATTCCTGACGTTATTTTTAACAAAGCTCTTTTGTATGTCAAGAAGTTGTAATCCCTCAAAAGATCGTTAAGCACTCTTTATTAATCTTGCTGTTTCTTTCCTTTGCATTTTAAATTCATCAAGGTGCTCAGTCTTCCCAGAACATTTCCATTTCTTTCACAGTTTTCTTCTTTCTGCAACTGCTTTTCCACAGATTTCATTCCACCAGACTTTTTTCTTCATTTTTGTTGATCCAGTTACATTCTTCGCTACCCCGTTGATTGCTTTGGACAAATTTTCCCATTCCCCTGGTTTAGCTATTTTAATTTCTTCTTGAAAATGTTATATTGCGTCTTTTGTGATGTTGAGACTGTCTGTGTTATATTTAATCAATTTTTCCTGTCTCTTTTGGTTTTTATTGGTGAAGGGTTTCAGCTTGATTTTAGTCAGGTAATATCCTCCTAATACTTTTCAAAGAGTTTTTCCCCTTCATATTTGTGGGTTAAAATCCCCGAGTAGTATCACAACATTCGATTTTGGATTTTTTGATATTTTAGCAGAATGCTTCTAACTTACTCGGAATTCTTTACTGTCATCATTATCTGGAGTATGGCTACTGACAAAGGTATGCTGTTTATTTTTGCATTTCACCGTGAGAAGAGAGAGTCTTTCTGAACTGGATATGAATTCTTTAACGTCATCTACTAAATTTTGTAGAATGTAGAAAGTGGTACAAAGTATTGGAATACCTGTCATAATTTTTAATTCTAGTTTACCCTTGAAGATTCTGTGGTTTTTGGTTCCTGTTACATTTTTGTCCAAAAATCTTGTTTCTTATACTGCTAAAATTTGTGTTTCTTGCTTATCTAAGAGAATTTGAAGTTCCTTCTGTTTACCAATTTTTAGTAATGTGTTTACATTCACGGAGCCTGCGAAGAATTTCCTATTGAACTTGAGTTTGGAAGGATATCAAGACTGACCCGACTGCAGATGTTGTGACTCCCCAGAACCCTGGGGGTCCTGATGCATTGCGTTAAGCAATGATGGATTCCTCTTCGAGTAACCATCTGGGGCAGTGCTTACTTTTATCGGATTTTCCATTCCGCAATTGAAATTGTGCATTTTACATCGTAGGAAATAAATTCCAAGATAAGATCGGATTGTTGTTCCTAAATGACGATTTTTCGTGGTTTTCTCCATTGGCTTTTCCGCTCTCTCTGCCTGTGGCAGCTAGGATTCCTCTTGCGCCTTTGAGACCGTTGACGGGTTTCACCTGGTGCTAGCATCCGGAGCTAGATGGACCCAGGATTCTTTTAGTGGTTTTGCTCCTCCTCCATCGTCAACACTTGCGAGATGAGCACCCGGACCTGGAACAGGCTGTGACGGAATTAGCTCACACTTCATTAATTTCTTGCACGATTTCAATGAGTTAAATTAAACCAGATAAATTCAAATTATCGAATAATATGAAATTTTCCAGTTCGGGCTGATCTTTCGTGTAAAGAAGGGCTTGGGTTGGTGGCAACCTCTAAGAAGTTCATACCTCACACAAGTGACATGAGCACAGATAACGCATATCGACTTACGTTAGTACCAGTAGATGCAAGTATTTGTTACAACGTGAACGAAACGGTTAGTGTTTTTTACGACCAGATGAAAATAAATGAAAGATTCGCCGTTCGAAAGAAGAGATTTTTCTCTTATTGTGCATTTTATTTCGGTCATTGCAGTAAGAACTTTCAAATAATGTGACTGTGGGCG
The DNA here is from genome assembly GCF_023897955.1 of Schistocerca gregaria. Lineage (NCBI taxonomy): Eukaryota > Metazoa > Arthropoda > Insecta > Orthoptera > Acrididae > Schistocerca > Schistocerca gregaria. The sequence continues at coordinate 126,895,506 of NC_064921.1, read as the reverse complement.
TTGCTAAATGTGACTTCGCAATTTCAGAGAAGTATAACTGAGCTTCGGCGCGTTTTTCTTCTGTTTTAATACAAAACAAAATAATGATTTCGTTTTCACAGAATTTTTCTGCTGCAGTTTGTGTACCAACCTTTCCTGTTGTTTAGCCGACCGCGGTGGTCTCGCGGTTCTAGGCACGCAGTCCGGAACCGTGCGACTGCTACGGTCGCAGGTTCGAATCCTGCCTCGGGCATGTATGTGTGTGATGTCCCTAGGTTAGTTAGGGTTAAGTAGTTCTAAGTTCTAGGGGACTAATGACCACAGCAGTTGAGTCCCATAGTGCTCAGAGCCATTTGAACCTTTTTTTTTCCTGTTGTTTATTAATGCTGAGAAGAAGTGACGAAGTTGCAATGCGCCTCAGAACACAAGTATAACTTTGCTGTGGCACACGAGTCAGTGATAGCAAGTGACTGTAGAAGAAAACACCCTAAATGTAGAGCAGACAATACACTGTTAGCAGGTATTAACGAAAATACAAATAAAGGTCAGTTATGCTCTTAATCCCCTGTTCTTCAAGTTCAGAGTCCGTATCAGCACCCATACTTATTACTTCTAGATCGAACTATTCGGCTATGTAATTAGTTGCCTCCTCCTCCAAGTAAGGCAGTTAAAATCAGACCTAGTACTTCCTTCTGCCGCTACTTTCAGCTCCCCCGCTGTATTCGGATTTTATCAACAGAAGACATTGATAAATGCTCGGTGCTATACTATTCGCCACAGACCCGGAAACTGCACTTACCTCCACTTACTTCTAGGCGACTTACGTAATTTAATATGGTGTAACATGGTGCTTACGAGGCAACGGCCGAGAGTGTTGTTTGCTTCTGTGACCAGTTTAACTGTCCATGACAGTCAATTGGCCTGTAGCATAAGTGATGTCATCTCGCTGCATTTCAGAAGTGGATAGATGTGTACCAACGTCTGTGGAGGTAACCGACATCGTAAACCAAGAAAATTAAGCTATCACCAACTCGAAGGTTAATCCGAACACCACTGTGCATTGTTATAAACAATTAAGTGGCCGTGATAGATTGTCTGTCAAAGAAAGTGAAGCACCTAGTTACCAATTTTAGAAAACTGCTGCCCCTCAGTTTTATGAGATACTTACACGGGAACGGGAAAAATTACAAATTTCGCATAAACCACAGATTTCGCGAGATGTCCCTGAAAGTCACCAATTTGGCGTCGTCGCATGATACTCTTAGCAGGAGTCACTTATAGAACAAAATAATAACATAAACAGTATGTATAATATAAATGTGCAGATATCGTGCGGTTTTTTTTAATTGTGTATTTGGTGAGCCATATAGAGGGACGATGCGTGTTTTTATCGTGCGAAATCCTGCTCGCTCTTTTGTTACGTGATACAGTGAAAGGCATAGATCAAGGCAGTCTGACGAAAGCATCTGACTCAGTGCTACATCTGCACTTGTTACCAAAAGTTCGATCATATTGGGCATCAAGCGAAATTTGCGACTGGACTGATAATTTTTTGATACGGAGGACGCAGATGGAGAGTCATCGTCAAATGTAGATGTAATTTCCGGTGTACCCTATAGAGCTGTGCTGGAACACTTGCTTGTTTTGTATATTACTGACCTTCCGAACAATATCAATAATAATCTCTAACTTTTCGTAGGTGATGCAGTTATCAAATGGTTCAAACGGCTCTGAGGTCATCAGTCCCCTAGAACTTAGAACTACTTAAACCTAACTAAGGTCATCACACACATCCATGCCCGAGGCAGGATTCGAACCTGCGACCGTAGCAGTCGCGCGGTTCCCGACTCAAGCGCCTAGACCCGTTCGGCCACCACGGCCGGCGATGCAGTTATCTATTGACAAGATTTCAAAATTGTGTAAGGTTTGACAATTTGGTTTAAATGTCCAAAACTGTAAAATTTTTGCACTCACGAAACGAAAAACGTAGTATCCTATGACTACCCTACGAACACGGCAAAGCTGGCATTGGTCAAATACACTACTGGCCGTTAAAATTGCGACACCAAGAAGAAATGCAGATGATAAACGGGTATTCATTGGACAAATATATTTTACTAGAACTGGTGATTACATTTTCACGCAATTTGGGTGCATAGATCCTGAGAAATCAATACCCCGAACAACCACCTCTGGCCTTAAAACGACCTTAATACGCCTGGGCATTAAGTCAAACAGAGCTTGGATGGCGTGTGCAGGTACAGCTGCACATGCAGCTTCAACACGATACCACAGTTCATCAAGAGTAGTGACTGACGTATTGTGACGAGTCAGTTGGTCGGCCACCATTGACCAGACGTTTTCAATTCGTGAGAGATCTGGAGAATGTTCTGGCCAGGTCAGCAGTCGAACATTTTCTGTATCCAGAAAGGCCCGCACAGGACCTGCAATATGCGATCGTGCATTATCCTGCTGAAATGTAGGGTTTCGCAGGGATCGAATGGAGGGTAGAGCCACGGGTCGTAACACATCTGAAATGTAACGTCCACTGTTCAAAGTGCCGTAAATACGAACAAGAGGTGACCGAGACGTGTAACCAATGGCACCCCATACCATCGCGCCTGATACGCCAGTATGCCGATGACGAAAACACGCTTCCAATGTGCGGTCACCACGAAGTCGCCTAACACCGATGCGACCATCATGATGCTGTAAACAGAACCTGAATTCATCCGAAAAAAATGATATTTTGCAATTCGTGCACCCAAGTTCGTCGCTGAGTACACCATCGCAGGCGCTCCTGTCTGTGATGCAGTGTCAAGGGTAACCGGAGCCATGGTCTCCGAGCTGATTGTCCATGCTGCTGCAAACGTCGTCGAACTGTGGGTGCAGATGTTTGTTGTCTTGGAAACGTCCCCATCTGTTGACTCAGGGATCGAGACGCTTCTGCACGATCCGTTACAGCCATGCGGATAAGATGTCTGTCACCTCGACTGTTAAGTGATGCGAGGCCGTTGGGATCCAGCATGGCGTTCCGTATTACCTTCCTGAATCCATCGATTTCATATTCTGCCAACAGTCTTTGGATATCGATAGGCTACAATCCGACCTTTATCAAAGTCTGAAACGTGATGGTACGCATTTCTCCTCCTTACACGAGGCATCACAACAACGTTTCACCAGGCCACGCCGGTCATTTGTTGTAGGAGAAAATGGTTGGAAACTTTCCTCATTTCAGCACGTTGTAAGTGTCGCCACCGGCGCCAACCTTGTGTGAATGCTCTGAAAAGCTAATCAGTTGCATATCACAGCATCTTCTTCCTGTCGGTTAAAGTTCGCGTCTGTAGCACGTCATCCTCGTGGTGTAGCAACTTTAATGGCCAGTAGTGTACCTGGGTGTGGCATTTTGTTGGGATATGAAATGGAACCGTCACATAGTCTCAGTCTCAAGGTAGATTGTGATTCATTGGTAGAAATCTAGGGAAAGTCTACAAAGGAGACTGCATACAAAACACTCGTGCGACCCATCGTAGTATATTACACAAATGTGTGAGATCCGCACCAAGTAGGTCTAGCAAGGGTTATTGAACGGATACAGAGAAGGGCAGCACGAACGGTCACAGGTTTGTTCGACCCTTGGAAGTGTGTCACGTAGATGTTGAAAGAACTGACCTGGTTTGACAGACGGTTGAAGACAGACGTAAACTGCCCTACGACCATCTTCTTAGATAGTTTTGCAGAATAAACTTCAAGTGATAAGTATAGGAATACATTACGACCGTCGACGTATCGCTCACATAGGGATCGCGAAGACAAGGTTACACTATTTACAGCAAGCACAGAGACATCTAACCAGTCATTCTTGACGGGAGGACTACGGTTCAATCCCGCCTGTGGCCATCCTGATTTAGGGTTTCCGTGAATCCCCTAGATCACTTCAAATGCCGGGATGGTTCCTTTGAAAGGGCACGGCCGATTTCCTTCCCCATCTTTCCCTAATCGGAGCTTGTTCTGCGTCTCTGATGATCTCGTTGTCTACGGGACGTTAAACACTAATCTCCTCCTCCATTCCTCATGCGATTCTTACGTAAATAGAACGAGAGAATGCCCTAATGACTGGTACAATGGGGTGTACCCTCTTCCGTGCAGTTGATTGTGGTCTGCCTGAGTACGGATCCAGATGGAGATGCAGATGACGGCGAGGCGACTTAGCGATAGGAAATGCCTGCACGGACTCGGCAGTATTCCATGGTGTAAGGCGCTGCAGTCATGAACTGTGCGGCTGGTCCCGGCGGAGGTTCGAGTCCTCCCTCAGGCATGGGTGTGTATATGTGTGTGTGTGTGTGTGTGTGTGTGTGTGTGTGTGTGTGTTTGTCCTTAGGATAATTTAGGTTAAGTCGTGTGTAAGCTTAGGGACTGATGACCTTAGTAGTTAAGTCCCATAAAATTTCACACACATTTGAACCTTTTTTTTTTTGTATTCCATGGAAAGGTCTTTACATGGATAGTCAGGCAGCAGTTAGAGTTGACGGTAAATTGAGTTCATGGTTCAGAGTAGTTTCAGGGGTAAGACAAGGCTGCAACCTGTCTCCACTGTTGTTCATATTATTTATGGATCATATGTTGAAAACAATAGACTGGCTGGATGAGATTAAGATATGTGAACACAAAATAAGCAGTCTTGCATATGCGGATGACTTAGTTGTGATGGCAGATTCGATTGAAAGTTTGCAGAGTAATATTTCAGAGCTAGATCAGAAATGTAAGAACTATGGTATGAAGATTAGCATCTCCAAAACGAAAGTAGTGTCAGTGGGAAAGAAGTATAAATGAATTGAGTGCCAAATAGGAAGAACAAAGTTAGAAAAGGTGAACGGTTTCAAGTACTTAGGATGCATATTCTCACAGGATGGCAATATAGTGAAAGAACTGGAAGTGAGGTGTAGCAAAGCTAATGCAGTGAGCGCTCAGCTACGATCTACTCTCTTCTGCAAGAAGGAAGTCAGTACCAAGACTAAGTGCACCGTTCAATCTTTCGACCAACTTCGTAGTATGGGAGCGAAAGCTGGGTGGATTCAGGTTACCTTATCAACAAGGTTGAGGTTACGGATATGATAGTAGCTAGGGTGATTGCAGGTACTAGCAGATGGGAACAATGGCAGGAGGGTGTCCACAATGAGGAAATCAAAGAAAAACTGGGAATGAGCTCTATAGATGTAGCAGTCAGGGCGAACAGGCTTAGATGGTGGGGTCATGTTGCACGCATGGGAGACGCAAGATTACCCAAGAGACTCATGGGTTCAGCAGTAGAGGGTAGGAGGATGCGGGGCAGACCAAGGAGAAGGTACCTGGATTCGGTTAAGAATGATTTTGAAGTAATAGGTTTAACATCTGAAGAGGCACCAATGTTAGCACTGAATAGGGGATCATGGAGGAATTTTATAAGGGGGGGGCTATGCTCCAGACTGAACGCTGAAAGGCATAATCAGTCTTAAATGATGTTGATGATGACCCATGGAAAGGAATTCTTCCTTGGGGATGCGCAGATTTCCCAAGAAATGATATACTGTGTCAACGATAGATAAATGTTAAATCCGAAGCTAGATGAACTTTTGAGATTGATATTGAAATTGGATGCGTAATCGTTAACGTATCGGATTAGTATGATTTATCAATAGGACCGTATTTTAATGATCTAAAAACACGAAATATGCAAGCATTTGTATCCTAAGATTTATATAAATATGACTTTAAAAAATAAAATATGACGATATATAGGCAACGGCCTTGCCGCAGTGGATACACCTGTTCCCGTGAGATCATCGAAGTTAAGCGCTGTTGGGCGTGGCCGGCACTTGGATGAATGACCATCCAACTCCCATGCGCTGTTACCATTTTTCGGCGTGCACTCAGCCTCGTGATGCCAATTGACGAGCTACTCGACCGAATAGTAGCGGCTTCGGTCAAGCATACCATCATAACGACCGGGAGAGCGGTGTGCTGACCCCACGCCCATCCTATCCCCATCCTCCTCTGAGGATGACACGGCGGCCGGATGGTCCCGGTAGGCCACTTATGGCCTGAAGACGGAGTGCTGTGACTTTATATAAGTTTATTTAAAACATTCTTGTTGATTTTTTTATATTTCCCTACCATGTAATACATTATTTGCTTCTCAACAAATTGTGAGAACAGTACTTACTTTTTGCAGTGCTTGAAACTAACTAGCACTTATTTTTGATCTGAAACTAACTAGCACTTATTTTTGAAATGTTTGTATGTGTCTGGAAAAAAAAAAGAACGAAGTACAGTGAAAACAATAACACCTATTCAAACAATAAAAACCATGTTTTTACAATTGCTCACTGAACCGTGATTTATTTCCAAAGATTAGTCTTAAGAATTTATTTTATTTACTAGCGATTCATCAAGAACATTAACACATTTAATAACACTATGTAAGCATGGAAGTAGTTGCCAGGGAGTAACTGATGAAATCATAACCAAATTCCTTTTAACAAAAGGGAATTTTATTCACTTTAATAGTGCCTAAAAGCATTTTTTTAAATATTTAAAACTATAATCAGAAAGCACCCTCTAAATATCAAAGATACAATTCATTCAAAGGCAGAAAGAAACAAGTTTTGACTGTGTGAGCTTTCAGGCAGAGAATCTTGCCGCTTCCTTTTGACACGGCCGCAGTTACGACCGCTCACAACAGCCTATGAAAGACTACACTGGTGCAAAATTGCAAGACGCCAGATAACTTAAAACTAAGAGTTTTAACAATTTACACAAGCAGACAAACTATGCACCCTCCGTAGGAGGGATGGAAATGGTACAAAACACTAACAATTAAAATATTAACGTTGCCACCGAATGTGCAACTTGATTTTTAATTCCAAGAAAGGTCTCACGGCGAAAGACTGGCAACTTTATATACTAAAATGATCATTTAAATAAAAGCCCATGAAATTCAATCTTATATAAAATTCTACAAGGTTGGCCAAACAATAGTTAAGATGTTCTACAGTACACAGATACCGCCTCTCAAGATCATAGGCAATAATAGCGAAGTTTCCAAAGATCAAAACATATTTCAGGTATTAGGCCGTTACACTCCAAGCAATAAATTCGTTAACAAACCAAATCCGACAAACATGACAGAGGCAGCTCCGGACGACAGACAGACACTAACTGCCTCACAAATGCGGACGAGAGACAGACTAGAAGCTGGGGACGAGAGACTGACCCAGACTGACCGACTAGCGAGCTCATAGCGCCCCTTAAATGCACGTGAACAGACAACCTTTCCCCTTTCCGAACAGAGGGAGACACCAAAGCTGCAGCCGGCCGTAGTGGCCGAGCGGTTCTAGGCGCTGCAGTCTGGAGCCGAGCGACCGCTACGGTCGCAGGTTCGAGTCCTGCCTCGGTCATGGATGTGTGTGATGTCCTTAGGTTAGTTAGGTTTAATTAGTTCTAAGTTCTAGGCGACTGATGACCTCACAAGTTAAGTCGCATAATGCTCAAAGCACTTGAACCATTAGAACCAAAGCTGCCATTGACACAGCGGCGCCACCGCCAGAAACGGAGGGCGACTGCTTCACACTACATGCTGCGGCGCGCTCTTCAAAACAGCAGTTTTTACCACGGCTCAATATCCAACTAGTATGAGTTATCAGTAGGGCCGTATTTAAATTATCTAAAAACAGCGAAATATGCAAGCAATTATATCGTAAAATTTATATAAATACGACTTTAAAAAATAAAATATGACGTTATATAAGTTTATTTAAAAACATGCTTGTTGATTTTTTTTTATATTGCACTACCATGTAATACAGTATTCGGTTCTCAACAAATTTGAGTACAGTACTTACTTTTTGCAGTGTTTGAAACTAACTAGCACTTATTTTTTATCTGAAACTAAGTAGGACTTATTTTTGAAATGTTCGTATGTGTTTGAAAAAAAGAACGAAGTACATTGTAAACAATAACACCTATTCAAACAATAAAAAGCATGTTTTTACTAGTGTACACCACTTGTTGAAGTAGGTTACAGTACGCTTGTTCGCCCAATGCTTGAATACTGCTCAGCAGTGTGGGATCCACACCAGGTAGGGTTGATAGAAGAGATAGAGAAGATCCAACGGAGAGCAGCGCGCTTCGTTACAGGATCATTTAGTAATTGCGAAAGCGTTACGGAGATGATAGATAAACTCCAGTGGAAGACTCTGCAGGAGAGACGCTCAGTAGCTCGGTACGGGCTTTTGTTAAAGTTTCGAGAACATACCTTCACCGAAGAGTCAAGCAGTATATTGCTCCCTCCTACGTATATCTCGCGAAGAGACCATGAGGATAAAATCAGAGTGATTAGAGCCCACACAGAAGCATACCGACAATCCTTCTTTCCACGTACAATACGAGACTGGAATAGAAGGAAGAACCGATAGAGGTACTCAGGGTACCCTCCGCCACACACCGTCAGGTGGCTTGCGGAGTACGGATGTAGATGTAGATGTAGATGTTTAAAGTTTTGGTTGGTAATAATTTAACTTTCGCTTCTTGAGAGAACCCCCGTGGAAAAAGAGTGATCATAGGAAAATGAAGCTTCGTGTAAACATTTGTAAGGAAAAGCGAAAGGGAAGTTAAATTCCAAATGAGAGGGTACAAATCTGGTGATCTAGGTGCTTACACAGATCGACCAACGAGTCGGTTATCTCCAAATGTTTTACGGAGTAACCGAGTGACCTCATGAGAAATGTGAACTGGAGCTCCATCGTGCATCAAATCAGTTGAGTTCAAGCACATTTCGCCTGTAGAGCTGGCATCACATGATGGCGAGGCCGATCACAGTTAATATGTACCATTCGCGTTAGATGTCCTTGATCCTTGAGGTCCGAGTTCCTCAAAGAAAAATGGACCTGTGCAGTAAGGCCACACCACACACCGACGCGTTCACACTGCTGGGGAACTTCATGAACGTACGTTGACGTTGACGATACCCAAATGCGACAATTTTGAGTGTTCACTACCCGAGTGATCCAAGGCCACATGTCTCCAACTTCACCCCTTGCAAGAAACATAAAAGCTAAGTCTACTCTAATGTCTTCGTGACGTTGCAAAAGTTCGTGAGTTATGTGAAGTTTGTACGGATACCATTTGACAGTTGTTCGCAGCACATTTCCCAAACGGTGAACCAGGAAATGTTTAGGTTTCGTGCACTGCTTGACATCGCACATTGTGTTCAACATTCTCATCATGACATCACTAAATTATTCAAGAATTTGTGGCGTAATGAGCCGTTGGGTTCTCCCAGGAGCAAAGCGAATGGTTCGTCGATCACGACATTTGAACCTTATCACGTGGAAATTAAAATGTGTTTCTTTCAAGGGGGTGTTCGTAATTTCACTTCCGCAAGTCGTAACAAATATTTACACAAAGTTTCATTGTAAAAAAAAAAATGGTTCCAATGACTCTGAGCACTATGGGACTTAACATCTGAGGTCATCAGTCCCCTAGAACTTAGAACTACTTAAACCTAACTAACCTAAAGACATCACACACATCCATGCCCGAGACATGATTCGAACCTGCGACCGTAGCGGTCGCGCGGTTCCAGAATGTAGCGCCTAGAACTGCTCGGCCACTCCGGCCGGCTTTCATTGTCCTACGATCAATTATAATCACCCTGTATTCCAAATTAGTTAGCACGCCTTGTCACTCTTCAGCTTCTGCAGTCTTTCACTGGATCACAAACTGCATTTTTCAGGTTTTCCGTTTTCAGCGATCGACGGTTCTGCCTGAGGATATCATTTTACCTGGAAAAGCTTCTCTCCACATCACAGGATGTCGTAGGAGCATATCTGAACGCAGCTTTGTCTCACTGTCTTCAAATGTTGCGGCATTCCCAGAAAGACTGCCACTAATTTTGCACATTGTAGAATATCCATGATACACTGGGGAACACTTTGCAAATTATTGTTCACTTTGACAGCCACATGACCACGAGCTCGATCCAACTCGCTCTGCACATGTTGCACAATATCCATGGCGATACGTAGGTCAGTAGCAACAGCATCCAGTCGTTTGATGACTTTTGATACATTGAGAAGATGGCGTTGACATATGCCAATTTTCCAAACAAGGTGTTGGTAAAGACCGCTTTCGCAGTTTTTATAGCACGTGATCGGTCGCCGTCAAGCTCATAAAAGATTGTCTTTGTTTTGGTATTATTGGTACAGTAATAATCAACAGCAGTTAGCGAACAACCTCTCCGTGTAATAACAGGCTGAAGTGGAAGGGGAAGTGAAAATGTTTGTTCCTTGAATTGCTGCACTAGTAGCGGAGCATTAACCTGCATTTTCTTGCCACAGGTAATTAATTTGGCCACATCAGGGTAATCTGGCACACCTATTCTGCAACTCTGTTGGTAAGTGGCGTACACCATACCGAGGTAGAGAACCTGAAGCCTCTTGCCTTAAGCCATCTATGAAGCAATATCTGTTGCTAACAGCAAAACATTGTCTCTGTTCACTCCTCCCGGCCGCAATAGCTTCGTAGAGCACTCAAACAAAATGGCGACTGGCGATTTGTTTACTCTCTCGAGAGCTTCACTCATTAAGAGGATCATTTCTCCAGCCGCGTCAACTTTTAGAACACCAACAACATGTGCAACATAACGTCCCACCCGCAACGACCTCGTAGCATACGGATATATAGTTCTTTCTCAATGTAGATTCAACTGGGACTCTCTGAAGCGTGGATTTTTCAGCTTTTCCAACGGGCTGTTGCAAGACGTCACATCTCACACAAATCCTGGAAGAATGGTTCCACGATTGAAGATGGACAAGTCTGCTCAAATAACAGCGTTTGTCTGCTGTCATTTTCAGCGTTTTTCTTCACGCGGCTGCTGTGTTTGGCGGCAATACAGTGTAGTTGCACTTACAGCAGTTTTCTGCAGTAATTTTTAACTTCACACTGTTTCAGTGGCGGCTACTGTGTAAGACCACAAGAGAACGTGAACACCCTAACTTCTGACATTTTGCCGATATGTTGCTTATTTTTCTTTGAATGCTGTTCAACATAATGTACATGCGGTAATCTGAAAAACACGGCACTCAATGTACTGCGCTAGGCTACACTACTGGCCACTACTTAAAATTGCTTCACCACGAAGATGAAGTGGTACAGAAGCGATATTTATCCGACAGGAAGAAGATGCTGTGATATGCAAATGATTACCTTTTCAGATCATTCTCAAAAGGTTGGCGCCGGTGACGACACCTACAACGTGCTGACATGAGAAAAGTTTCCAAGCGATTTCTCATACACAAACAGCAGTTGACCGGCGTTCCGTGGTGAAACGTTGTTGTGATGCCTCGTGTAAGGAGGAGAAATGCGTACTATCACGTTTCCGACTTTAATAAAAGTCAGATTGTAGCCTATTGCGATTGCGGTTTATCGTATCGCGACATTGCTGCTCGCGTTGGTCGAGATCCAATGACTGTTAGCATAACATGGAATCGGTGGGTTCAGGAGGGTAATACAAACGCCGTGCTGGATCCCAACGGCCTTGTATCACTAGCAGTCGAGATGACAGGCATCTTATCCGCATGGCTGTAACGGATCGTGCAGCCACGTCTCGATCCCCGAGCCAACAGATAGGCATGTCTGCAAAACTACAGCCATCTGCACGAACGGTTCGACGACGTTTGCAGCAGCATGGACTATCAGCTCGGAGACCATGGCTGCGGTTACCCTTGACGCTGCATCACAGGCAGGAGCGCCTGCGATGGCGTAGTCAACGACAAACCTGGGTGCAGGAATGGCGAAACGTCATTTTTTCAGGTGAATCCAGGTTCTGTTTACAGCACCATGATGGTCACATCCGTGATTGGCACCATGGCGGTGAACGCACATTGGAAGATTGTATTCGTCATCGCCATACTGGCGTATCATCCGGCGTGATGGTATGGGGTGTCATTGGTTACACGTCTCTGTCACCTCTTGTTCACATTGACGGCACACTGAACAGTGGACGTTACATTTCAGATGTGTTACGATCCGTGGCTCTACCCTTCATTCAGTCCCTGCGAAACCCTACATTCCAGGAGGATAATGCACGACCGCATGTTGCAGGTCCTGTACGGGCCTTTCTGGATACAGAAAATGTTCGACTGCTGCCCTGGCCAGCAGATTCTCCAGATCTCTGACCAACTGAAAACGTCTGGTCAATGGTGGCTGAGCAACTGGCTCGTCACAATACGCCAATCACTACTCTTGATGAACTGTGGTATCGTGTTGAAGCTGAATGGTCAGCTGTACCTGTACACGCCATCCAAGCTCTGTTTGACTCAATGCCCAGGCGCATCAAGGCCGTTAGTACGGCCAGAGGTGGTTGTTCTGGGTACTGATTTCTCATTATCTATGCACCCAAATTGCGTGAAAATGTAATCACATGTCAGGCCTAGTATAATGTATTTGTCCAATGAATACCCGTTTATCATCTGCAGTTCTTCTTGGTGTAGGAATTTTAATGGCCAGTAGTGTATACTGCTACTCCACGAAACTTGGCATCAGTGTAGAGTGCACTTTTTAAGGGTGTTTTGTGCATGAGCATTTGGCATAACGTAATAGCCCTACCAGCCGAATACACACGGTATTGATGAACAACGTGCACTGATAACGGCGTGCGCTCACCTAAAAGTTTACGTCAGCGCCACCAGATGTAGCACACTCCATCACACTTTTGTCCGCCTGGCATAAATCCCGCTAGACGGTAGCGCAGTCCTCAGATATGTCAGTTCACTCACTATAAACTAAAATTAGTTTATGTGATCGTGGCTATTTAAAGTTTCTCCCAAGTAGAACACAGATCGCTACTTCTGAGTTCTCAATATGAGAAAACTCAGTCCAAACTTGTATTTCAAATTCGAATAAGGAAAGAATTTGCGACATCATAGCAACTTCTACTTTCGTTTGGTATGACTGTATACTCAGTATATGTTGTAGTTATACAGTTTGAAGAAACCTATTTTATGGGGTTTCTGAATGAGATATAGTAATTATTGTTATTACTATCGTTCATTCCCCATTTAGGAGAGCGTTAAAACACCATCAACTTCCATGGCACTTCTTTCTTGTCTCTTTCTTTTCTTTCACTCTGTTAAAAGTCTTTTTGATCAGCCTATTTTCGTTCATCCTATAAATATGCTCATAGAATTTAGCCCTTCTTTTTTGATGTTGTCTGTAATTGTCTCCGTCCGTTTGTACAGTTCTTTTCTCGGTCTTTTGATCCAAATCCCATGTCCCTTAACTGTCCCATAGACCTTTCTCTGAACTTTCCTCTCTTGCTTTTCCATTTCCTTGATTTTTGTTCTTCCCCTGATTTCTGTCGTTTCTGAGGCATATATGGCTTCTGGTAAGACTACTGTTTTGTAATGTCTTAATTTGGTATTAACGGAAATACTTATTTTCTTGTAATGATTCCATGTAAGTTTGTAATCTTTTTGTAGCTTTGCAACTCTTTCATCACTGGCTGTCGAGTTTAGTCCTGTTTTTTGTATAATCTCTCCCAGGTATTTGAAACATTCTACTTGTGCTACCTTTCCATACTTCGTTACCAATGGGTTTCTGTCTGTTGATTTTGTGTCCATGTGCTGGGTTTTTTCATACAAAATTTGTAGTCCTGCTCGAAAACTGCCACTTACACAAAAATGCAAAACGGAGAGTAGCGAAAGCTGAAGCGTTATTTCGTTCTTGCCCTGAACTGTACTTATTATTATTATTATTACTCAAATGGCTCTGAGCACTATGGAACTTAACTTCTAAGGTCATCAGTCCCCTAGAACTTAGAACTACTTAAACCTAACTAACCTAAGGACATCACACACATCCATGCCCGAGGCAGGATTCGAACCTGCGATCGGAGCGGTCGCGCGGTTCCAGACTGAAACTCCTAGAACCGCTCTGCCACTCCGACCGGATTTATTATTATCATTATTGGCAGTGTCTGTACTTGTGTAAATATGTTGATAAGCATAACTGTTATGCATCAAATGCTATTAATTTAGCACTCTCCAATTTATCCGAATCTAAAAATTTGTGAACATCCAGAATATATATTCACGAGCCGCCACTGCACTTATCTGCAGAATAACAAAACGTCGCACCTGCATCCTGTTCGAGCAGTTTACTTTCGGGATGTTGAATCACACTCGGTTTGCATGCAAACTGATTAGTGTGGCCAGTATGCGATGTTTAGGACGTCGGAAGCTGCCTCTGTTGTCTTCGAGAGCGTTTTGTCGACGCCGCGCAACAAAGTCGTACGTCGGCGAACCGACTAGCGTGTTAAGCTGCTTGTCTAGTATGGTCCTGACAAATATAGCTTTATAGTAATTGTTACATTTATTTCTGACAAGACATTGTCATTTGAGCAACATTTTCAAGTTTTTATTCTTGTGCCCTTAATGACGCGACAAACATTTGCATTTTTTGCATAAGTTAACCAGAATATGACCTATTATTGCAAAAGTCGGGCTAAATATGTCCTGTTATTAAACAAGGTGTAAATGGGACTTTATATGCACAATAAAAATACATTTTCCCACAGTACAATACGTAAACTCGTAAAATTCACCCTAGAGTTCAGGAAAAAAATATGACTTGTGATTAAAATCCGGGCTCTAGTTATCAGTGTATCTAAAAAGCATAGGAAAATACGGTATAATGCATTTTAAGATGGAAATAGTACGGATTTTTTATTCCTAAAATGTGTTAGAGGTAACATGGATGGTTATAATTAAAATGCAGCTATTTAGAGAGGTCCATTGTGGACTGTAATTATCGTTTGACAACGAGATGTGGTAGATATTCTGCTGCGTTAGTGCGGCACTGAGTTACGCTGGAAAAAAAATCATTTCATATTTTGACCACCAGGTACGAATCTGGCGCTGTGAAAGCACTGAAGATCTATAGAAATGTTTCTGCAGAGTGGTCAGAAAATGTGTGAAATGCTTGTAGGGATGTTACAGGGCAGGTTGTACTGAGACATAAATGTTATGAAAGAAATTCGATACGTTGCGCCGTTTCCGAGATATTTAGCATTGACGTTAGCCAATCAGATCGTCGCGCGCCTAAATTCAAGTTTCAGCTAACGAGACAAAGCACTCGTTGGGCAACACCGACCGTGGCAGGCCGCGTGAATGTGAGGGCGCGACGCCCCGATTGGCTAAATTCTATGCTAAATAACTCGGAAACGGAGGAACGTATCGAATTTCTTTCTTAACATTTATGTCTCAGTACAACCTGCCCTGTAACATCCCTACAAGCATTTCACACATTTTCTGACCACCCTGTATACGTAATGGATTAGGAATGGGTCGTGGGTAGAAAACGTCAGGTAAGTGAGAAAGGCACAATTTTTATTTTATTACTAACGGTCACTTATACATTTTTTCAATATGAACACCAGAGACGTCGACAAGATGCTGTAAAGCGCCAGATTTGCACCTGCTGGCCAAATATTGAACAATTTTTTTTTTTCAGCGCTAGTAGATTTTTCATGAACGCGTTAGCATACGTACCGAGCCTCACTGCCCTACGATAATTAGAGCCCACAATGGACCTCCGTGAATAGCCGCACCTTAATCACCACCCTGTATTTTGGATTTAAAGCAGTTATTACGGCTGTGATGGTGAGGTACGTCGAAAAGTACGCGGTCGAATTGTGATTGTACGGATATAATAACCCACTCCTCTCCTTGTGAAGCAACATCAAGACGGCACTGGCTATGACGGACTCGTTCAGGAGTGTTCAGTTGACGGAGCGTGGCCGCAGACACGCCCAGCCGAGGCTACGTCGCAGTCAAGGCCGGTCGGCTTCCTGTGGTGGGGGGCAGACAGAGCCGCGGGTCACACGGCGCATGCGCGGTCAGCGACCCGCCAGCAAGGCAGCCACCAGAGCCCGAGCCGGCCAGCACAGCCGCCGCGTTCTGCTGTGTCTAGCTACTTGTTGCCTAATGGGCCGCGCTCAGAGAAGACGTCTCCTCAGATGGCGCGGGTTCTGTGCTTGTGACCAACTCGCACCGGCCGATGACTAGCAAGTTTCCACTGCCTTCCAGACGCTCGAGCTGCGCTGTGTCACCCAGACGCCCCTATTGAAAAGTCGCTCCTTCAGTCAATTCTTTTGAAGGGCTTACGTTATAGGGAAATTAGGCGTTTTTAGGTCCATACCTATCCTACAACTTACAAGGCAGGTTAAAGATGTACGTTTATAGTCTTACAAGGGGACCTTACGGTCTCGGGAATTCACTCCTGTTAGTAGTATACTTCGTGGGTCTACATCTACATCTAAATTTACACACCGCAAGCCACCCAACGGTGTGTGGCGGAGGGCTCTTCACGTGCCACTGTCATTACCTCCCTTTCCTGTTCCAGTCGCGTATGGTTCGCGGGAAGAACGACTGCCGGAAAGCCTCTAATTTTACATTCGTGATCTCCTGGGGAGGTATAAGTAGGGAGAAGCAATATATTCGATACGTCATCCAGAAACGCACCCTCTCGAAACCTGGACAGCAAGATATACCGCCATGCAGACCGCCTCTCTTGCAGAGTCTGCCACTCGAATTTGCTAAACATCTCCGTAACGCTATCACGCGTACCAAATAAACATGTGACGAAACGCGCCGCTCTTCTTTGGATCTTCTCTGTCTCCTCTGTCAACCCGACCTGGTACGGATCCCACACTGATGAGCAATACTCAAGTATAGGTCGAACGAGTGTTTTGTAAGCCACCTCCTTTGTTGATGGACTACATTTTCTAAGGACTCTCCCAATGAATCTCAACCTGGCACCCGCCTTACCAACAATTAATTTTATATGTTCATTCCACTTCCAATCGTTCCGTACGCATACTCCCAGATATTTCACTGAAGTAACTGCTACCAGTGTTTTTTCGGCTATCATATAATCATACAATAAACGCTCCTTCTTTCTATGTATTCGCAATACATTACATTTGTCTATGTTAAGGGTCAGTTGCCACTCCCTACACCAAGTGCCTATCCGCTGCAGATTTTCCTGCATTTCGCTACAATTTTCTAATGCTGCAACTTCTCTGTATACTACAGCATCATCCGCGAAAAACCGCATGGAACTTCCGACACTATCTACTAGGTCATTTACATATATTGTGAAAAGCAATGGTCCCATAACACTCCTTTGTGGCACGCCAGAGGTTACTTTAACGTCTGTAGACGTCTCTCCATTGAGAACATCATGCTGTGTTCTGTGTGCTAAAAACTCTTCAATCCAGCCACACAGCTGGTCTGATATTCCGTAGGCTCTTACTTTGTTTATCAGGCGACAGTGAGGAACTGTATCGAACGCCTTCCGGAAGTCAAGAAAAGTGGCATCTACCTGGGAGCCTGTAACTAATATTTTCTGGCTCTCGTGAAGAAATAAAGCGATTTGGGTCTCACACGATCGCTGTTTCCGGAATCCATGTTGATTCCTACGGAGCAGAGTCTGGGTTTCCAGAAATGACACGATACGCGAGCAAAAAACATGTTCTAAAAGTCTACAACAGATCAATGTTAGAAATATAGGCCTATAGTTTTGCGCATGTGCTCGACGACCCTTCTTGAAGACTGGGACTACCTGTGCTCTTTTCCAATCATTTGGAACCTTCCGTTCCTCTAGAGACTTGCGGTACACGGCTGTTGGATGAGGGGCAAGTTCTTTCTCGTACTCTGTGTAGAATCAAATTGGTATCCCGTCAGGTCCAGTAGACTTTCCTCTGTTGAGTGATTTCAGGTCCTTTTCTATTCCTTGGACACTTATTTCGATGTCAGCCATTTGCCATTTTTGCGTTCGTGCGAGGATTTAGAGAAGGAACTGCAGTGCGGTCTTCCTCTGGGAAACATCTTTGGAAAAAGCTGTAAAGCGCACTAGCCAGAAGATTCTGGGAAAAAGGACTCCAGAAGGTTTTACGCGCAGCTCATACATCGACAAGTTTATAAACTCTGGCATGACGGCAAAGTGGCTCCGCCTATAGTGGGATCGTTTGCCAAACGGGCGATCCAGGCTCGGTCCTACCGTAGGGTAATTTTTTTAAATTGTTTGAAAAATTGTAGCAACTTTTAAATAAAGTTATTAATTAATTATTGATTCCTGGGGCAGACAAGCAAAATCTGAATAATATGACGAAATATTCGTGGATCACAAGAAATCACCGACACTTAACAATAAAATTGAGAGCGATATCCGAGATCAGTGTTGTTAGTTCTTTAAATAACCCTACTGTAGTAACTGATAATCGATAACGTAGACGTTTAGTTTTTTCAGAAACTATTAACATTTTGCCATGAGTCAGAGGCGTGGGCTTTGTTGTAGATCTGTGAGTAGTGGGTTACTGTGTGAGATTTGTTCTAAGTATTTTCATAGGGGGAATTCAGTGGATAAGCCGTTGGGCATTCGAGCGAGATCCTCTCCTGGAAATGCGAAATCTGTAGCAGATATAAGGTGATAGAGAAGCAGGAGCGAGAGATCTGTGCCCGCAGCTGCAGTTACAGGTGAAGGGCACTGGAGACTGCGAACTGACAGTTGTTAAGAAGGCAGCTAGGAAGAGAAGATATTCACACAGTTGTACTTTGCCTGTAAACAATAGAATTGACCAGCTGTCAGAGTTTAGTGGAGAGGAGCCTCTTGTAGCTGTAGGCGTAGGAAACATGCAGCAGTCCTCAGCAGTAAGGGAGCTTAAGTCAGTTGCAAATTCTAGCAGAAAGAAGAAGTATTGTTAGGGACGGAGAGTACGATGTAAGTTGTCACCTGGTAAAAATAGCTACTCCAACTGTTGGCTCAAATGTGCACTTCGTGCAACTTTTTTAGCTTTATGATCGGTCTCATCTTAATGCTGCTGTTAGGCGTATTAACATGGGGCTGGAGAAGGCATTGATGGCAGAGTGCATGACTCAAACTGCAGTGATGCCAGTTGAGTCTATCAATAGATCGGGTGTAACTAGACATGGCCTGTAACTCAGTATGTATGAGAATGTTAGTGTAGTGGGTGGTGGTGGGATCACTCATGGAAAAATTCCGTTATTAGTTGGTGTTAAAGCTGCACCTTTTCTCTATTGAAGTCAGCTGATAGGTATCCCTAATTGAAGGAAGCCCCTCTAACAAAGCACTCACCCTCACAGGTGGTCATGAATCCACTTGGTGAAGGAATTAGCGTATCTCATCAAAATAAAAGAGGGATTAAGTTAGTGAACTGCTTATAGATGTTGACTCTGACATTATTGGCATAGCGGAGCACCACTTCAATAATTTTACTGTTCAGAGGCTTCCTTTACCAGGATACAGATTAGCTGGCTGTTTTTGAAGGAGTTCCTTGTGGAGTGGGGGAGTGACCATGTAAGTAAAAAACAGTATTCCATTTGAGTCTGTAGAGGTATCACGGCACTGCACTGAATAGGTATCTGAATGTTGTACAGGGCAGTTGAACTTAGCGAAACTGAACTTCTAATTCCTATTATTTATAGGTGCCCCAACTCTGATTTCAGAGCATTTCTGCTCAAGCTAGAGAGGATTTTTGGTTCACTTTATAGGAAGTACCAAAAATTAGTTATAACTAGTGACTTCAATATTAATTTTGTATGTGATTGTGCAATAAAAAGGATGTTGAATGATCTCCAAAATTCATATGATCTGATGCGGATTGTGATTTTCCAACCAGGTTGCAGGGGAACAGGTGCACAACCATAGACAATATTTTCATCCATTGCTCATTACTCGATGGCCATTCTGGTAGTAAAAAGGTGAATGGCCTTTCAAACCATGATGCACAAATTTTTGCACTAAAGGGTGTTGTACTCAAACAAATGTTATATATAATTACAAACTGTATAGAAAAGCTAATTCAATGGCAATGGAGCTTTTCAGACGTCGGTAAGGAACAAGAGTGGCAGGACGTTTACAATCCGGATAACATAGGTGACAAATATTATGCTTTCCTTAACACGTTTCTCATCCTTTGAAAGTTGCTTTCCATTAGAACGTCCTAAACAGAGTATTAACAGTAAACGGCAGCCTGGATGGCGGACTAGTGGGATAAAGATATCATATAGAAGAAAGTGGGAATTTTATCAAAATGTTGGAAGTAGTCACAATCGAGCTACCGTAGCTACTGCTACTGCTACTGCTTACAAGCAGTATTGTAAGGCGCTTAAAATGTTATTAGGAAAGCAAAGAGTATGTGGTACGCGCATAGAATAGCTAATTCACAGGATAAACATAAAACCATATCGTCAGTCGTGAAGGGAGTGTCTGGTCAGCAGCAAAAGGTCGACGATATAAAGTCAGTTCGTAGTAAAAATATTTCTGTTACTCATAAATTAGATATATGTACAGTACTTAACTGTCACTTTCTGAGCATTGCTGTCGGCCGTTGTGGCCGAGTGGTTCTAGGCGCTTCAGTCTGGAACCGCGCGACCGCTACGGTCGCAGGTTCCAATCCTGCCTCGGGCTTGGATGTGTGTGATGTCCTTAGGTTAGTTAGGTTTAAGTAGTTCTAAGTTCTACGGGACTGATGACCTCAGATGTTAACTCCCATAGTGCTCAGAGCCACTTGAACATTGCTGACGAATTAAATAAAACTTAGTTTCTACAGGGAATCAAATACCTCCCTTGCAAAATACACTCCTGGAAATGGAAAAAAGAACATATTGACACCGGTGTGTCAGACCCACCATACTTGCTCCGGACACTGCGAGAGGGCTGTACAAGCAATGATCACACGAACGGCACAGCGGACACGCCAGGAACCGTGGTGTTGGCCGTCTAATGGCGCTAGCTGCGCAGCATTTGTGCACCGCCGCCGTCAGTGTCAGCCAGTTTGCCGTGGCATACGGAGCTCCATCGCAGTCTTTAACACTTGTAGCATGCCGCGACAGCGTGGACGTGAACCGTATGTGCAGTTGGCGGACTTTGAGCGAGGGCGTATAGTGGGCATGCGGGAGGCCGGGTGGACGTACCGCCGAATTGCTCAACACGTGGGGCGTGAGGTCTCCACAGTACATCGATGTTGTCGCCAATGGTCGGCGGAAGGTGCACGTGCCCGTCGACCTGGGACTGGACCGCAGCGATGCACGGATGCACGCCAAGACCGTAGGATCCTACGCAGTGCCATAGGGGACCGCACCGCCACTTCCCAGCAAATTAGGGACACTGTTGCTCCTGGGCTATCGGCGACGACCATTCGCAACCGTCTCCATGAAGCTGGGCTACGGTCCCGCACACCGTTAGGCCGTCTTTCGCTCACGCACCAACATCGTGCAGCCCGCCTCCAGTGGTGTCGCGACAGGCGTGAATGGAGGGACGAGTGGAGACGTGTCGTCTTCAGCGATGAGAGTCGCTTCTGCCTTGGTGCCAATGAGGGTCGTATGCGTGTTTGGCGCCGTGCAGGTGAGCGCCACAATCAGGACTGCATACGACCGAGGCACACAGGGCTAACACCCGGCATCATGGTGTGGGGAGCGATCTGCTACACTGGCCGTACACCTCTGGTGATCGTCGAGGGGACACTGAATAGTGCACGGTACATCCAAACCGTCATCGAACCCATCGTTCTACCATTCCTAGACCGGCAAGGGAACTTGCTGTTCCAACAGGACAATGCACGTCCGCATGTATCCCGTGCCACCCAACGTGCTCTAGAAAGTGTAAGTCAACTACCCTGACCAGCAAGATCTCCGGATCTGTCCCCCATTGAGCATGTTTGAGACTGGATGAAGCGTCGTCTCACGCGGTCTGCATGTCCAGCACGAACGCTGGCCCAACTGAGGCGCCAGATGGAAATGGCATGGCAAGCCGTTCCACAGGACTACATCCATCATCTCTACGATCGTCTCCATGGAAGAATAGCAGCCTGCATTGCTGCGAAAGGTGGATATACACTGTACTAGTGCCGACATTGTGCATGCTCTGTTGCTTGTGTCTATGTGCCTGTGGTTCTGTCAGTGTGATCATGTGATGTATCTGACCCCAGGAATGTGTCAATAAAGTTTCCCCTTCCTGGGACAATGAATTCACGGTGTTCTTATTTCAATTTCCAGAAGTGTACCTTTCCGAGAGTGATTTCTCAAATGCTCCTCTGTGAGACTGACAAGGCGGAAATTGGATCAGTAATTAAATCATTGAAGACGAAGAACTCTCATGGATATGATGGAGTACCTAGCAGAATGTTAAAGTACTGCGCTGCGCACCTTACCCCTGCACTTAGCCATACTTGTAATTTTTTCTTTAAGAATGGTCAGTTTCCTGAACGATTAAAGTACTCAGTTGTAAAGCCGCTTTATAAAAAGGGAGAAAGGGATAATGCAGATAATTTTAGACCTATTTCTATGCCATCAGTGTTTGCTAAAGTTATTGAAAGGGCTGTGTATGTAAGGAAAATTGATCATTTAAATCAGACGATTTGCTACCAAATGTACAGTTCGACTCTAGCAGTCGTTTAACAACGGAAAATGCTATTTTATCTTTTCTCTGTGAGGTACTGGATGGGTTAAACAAAAGGTTTCAACGCTACACACACTTTTTGATTTAACTAAGGCTTTTGATTGTGTTGATCACAAAATATTACTCCTGAAGTTGGACCATTATGGAATACGGGGAGTAGCTCACAATTGGTTAACCTCTTACTTTATCAACAGGCAGCAAAAGGTCATTATTCACAATGTTCAGATTGGCTTTGATGTGGAATCTGAGTGGGGTGCAGTCAAGTGGGTGCTGCCCCAGGGATCAGTGTTGGGGCCAATGCTGTTCCTTATTTATATAAGTGGTATGCCCTGTAGTATCATGAGTAACTCTAAAATCTTTCTGTTTCTGATGACACTAGCTTGGTAATAAGAGAAGAGTGCAGCATTGGGTCGGTTTCAAATAGTGCGGTTCATGACGTAAGTCCATGGCCTGCAGATAATAAACTAACGCTAAATCACAGTAAGACTCAGTTTTTACTGTTTCCAACACACAATTCAACAAAACCTGACGTTTTAGTTTCTTGTAATTGGCAAATGATTAGTGAAATTGAACAGTTCAAATTTCTAGGTGTTCAGTTAGATGGTAAACTGTCGTGGAAAGCCCACGTTCAGGATTTTTTTCAAAGACTTAATGCTACCATTTTTACTATTCGAACGGTATCTGAAGTGAGTGATCGTTCGACATGAAATTCGTCTACTTTGCTTATTTTCATTCGCTTATGTCGTGTGGTATTACATTTTGGGGTCACTCTTCCTGTTCCAAAAGGATATTTTTGGCTCAGAAACTGGCGGTTCGGGCAATAAGTGGTGTAAGTTCACAAACCTCTTGTCGACCCCTGTTCACGCGTCTGGGTATTTTGACATTGGCCTCTCAATATATCTATTCCTCACAGTCATTTCTTGTTATCAATATTAGCTTATTCCCGATAATAAGCAGCTTTCACTCAGCTAGTACTCGGTAGAAATCAAACCTGAATTTGAATCGGACTTCCTTAACTCTTGCGGAGAAGGGTGTGCAGTATACTGCAGCATCCATTTTCACTAAGCTACCACTCAAATTGAGAAATCTTAGCAGCAATCCACGTGCTTTCAAATCGAAACTGAAGAGTCTCCTTATGGGTCACGCCTTCTATTCTGTCGAGGAGTTCCTTGAAAAATTAAGCTGACTCTTGTTGTATTCTTGATTGCGTTTACTTTAACTTAATAGAATGGGTTGTTTCGACTTCTTAAACATTTTATTTTTATCTGTTATTACTTTTATGTTGTAATTTCATGTACTGACGCGTTCTATGACCTTGGAGATGCGTTCCCGAATTTGGTCCTACAGAACTTGACATGTAAATAAAAATAAAAAAATTTGTAGGCACATTCGTAAACACTGCCATAACATCAAAACTGACCTTAATGTCATCCTCACTAAGTCGAAAACGGTTAATAAGGCTGATAAAATCTGCTGAGTTTTTAATATGATGTTCGCAATGTCTCACAAGTGGAGCGAAGAGACTGGCTAAGTACTTCGCCAGCTCGTATGTTGGTGGACCAACCGTGGATACGATGAGGCGGAATGGCGTCCTTTATTTGTGGATCTTCGACAAAGCATAATCAGTAGGTGGTGTAGGTGCCTGTGGGAGAAGATTCTTGATCCCATTGTCTTCCACCGAAGAGCACCTGAGAAGTTCAGATTTCTTCTCTATTGTTCTCGATGTTGGGTCGCGTGGGAGTGTTGATCCATACCGCCGTCCAGAATGACGAGGTCTCGCAGGAAATGCTACGAAAACATTCCCCAGATCGTAACGGTCCCTCCTTTGGCCTGGACCCTAAGCATTCAGACATTACACCCCGTACACGCCAAAGGCCATCTGTCCGATGGAGGCACCGAAGCAAGGAAGTTCGCTGTGTGGACGTTGAGGAGACAGTATTGGTAGCCCTTTGGTTCTTTTGGGCGATCAGTTGCTCAACAGTTGCACATGTCTTCACCCATATGCATCTATGCAGGCGTTGTTCACCCCTGTCATCTATGGCCTGTGGTGCACCACAAGTTGTCTCGGCGCCGGCTTTGGATAGCGTCATTTCCTCCATGCACGCTATACTTAAATCATGGCGGCACGCGAACAGTCTACAAACTAGGATGTTTCGAAAATGCTTCCACCCTTGGCCCGAAAGCCAATGAGCACGACCTTTTGGATGTGAGATAAATCTCTCCGTTTCCACATTGCGACAACTGCACTGTTTTCCGCGCCACCCTCCCCCTCCACAAACTTCTTAACCTCCACCACTAGTGCTGCCACCTTCTGTCTGTGAGTGGTTACTGCACGTGTACGTCGAACATACTTGGAGGTCACACTAATATCACAGGATCGTATATATCTGCGTACTAAGAAAACCTTCTTCTCTATATGAAAATCCTAAGAGTTTCAATGAATTCCAAGGCACAAATGTTAAGATTAGTTCTCGTAATTATTCTTCGCAATAAATGAAGGTGGCACTACGTATTATCACCTGACTCATCACACTGCAATATTCTCTCTGAAATACCTCTAAACTACTACTGACAATCAAGAAGTACTGAGTGACTCGTTTGCACAATGTCCTGAAACTTCTTCATAAATCAGTACCTATCCTTTGCTTATTTATAATATTCAATTCAATAAATAATATGGAGCTGGCGCAACATAAAGTTAGTTACGCTATGCAACAACTGAGGACTACAAAGTATTCTTAAAGCACCTCTTCAGCAGCGGCAGTAGTGGCCCAACACTTTATTTGAAATTTATTTGCCTATCTTGTTATTATTTCTTATTGACCTAATTACCTTATTAACTCTTCTACTGTTGCCAATTTCGGATCCGTAAAAAAAGAAACGAAAAACAAAATGAATGCAATTGGCAATAGAACACAGATCCTCCGTTGCCGTTTTAGCTGGACGGCGTTTACCTAGTCGGTACATAAGCGGCAATCAAAAAAGTTTCTTTCCTCGATTTCTCGGAAAATATGCGTTTGCAGACACCGTATCATCAGATGAAAAGTGCTCAGTTTTCAATTATCAACCGATCTTGGCAGTTCTTAGTCGATGCGCGTCATGTACTTTAGGGGTGATTTTCTCAAAAGCGAGATTAACGGTTTACTATTTCTTTTGAAAAGTGTTTTAGTAAGAATAATACGCCAACACGCAGTGTCTGTGGTCTTCTCCTTTTTAGTACAGGAAATAAAACAGACGTGTGAAGAGCCGATACAGTCGGACCGTTACAGCAGATTTAGAGAATGCTGATTAGAATATACTGTGTAAAGTTGTGAAGTTAGCAGGGAGTAACAACACGGAGCGAAGAGTTAATTGCATCTTGTACAGAAACCAGAATGCAGTTATAAAGAGTCAGAGGACACAAAAGGGAAGCACTAGTTCCGAACAGAGTGAGATCGGTTTGCAAGCTATCCCCAGTGTCATTCAATATCTATACTGTGTGAGTATTAAAGGACAACAAGGAGAAATTTGAAGAGGGAATTAAAGTTCAGGGAAGAAATGAAAACTGTAAAAGTTTTTCTACGACATTGTAAATCCATCAAAGACAGCAAAGGACTTGGAATGAATAGCGTCTTGGAAAGAGGTTGTGAGGTGAGACAAAAGTAAAACGCGGATAATCGTATGTAGTTGAATTAAATCAGGAATTAGATTAGGAAATGAGACACTAAATGAATTTTGCTCTTTGGGCAGTAAAGTAACATGGTGGCCGATGTAGAGAGGGTATAAAAGGCAGACTGGCTAAAGCGCGAAAAGAATTTCTGAAAAAGAGGATTTTTTAACATCTGCTATAAACATAAAGACATTACGAAAAGACTAATAAGATGTTATGTATGGAGTGTCCTCCTGTATTGCGCTGAAACGTGGACACTGAGGAAGGAAGATGAGCAAGTGTGGAAGCTGTTGAGACCTGGACACAGTGGAGGACGGAAGGAATAAGGTGGACTGCTTAAGCGAAAAATGATGAAGTAATGAGGAGAGAGGGAGAGCAAAGACAGTTACCTTTGTGAAGATTTTTGTCTGGAGTGTGGTCCTGCATGGAAGTCAAACGTGGACGATAAGCAGTTCAGACAAGAAGAGAATAGAAGCTCTTGCAACGTGGTGCTACAGTAGCATGCTGACAAATGGTTCAAATGGCTCTGAGCACTATGGGACTTAACACCTGAGGTCATCAGTCCCCTTGAAATTAAAACTACTTAAACCTGACTAACCTAAGGTCTGATGACCTCAGATGTTAAGTCCCATAGTGCTTAGAGCCATATCAACCATTTTGAACAAACACAACTCTTACATCTGACAGATGCGCTTCATTATTACTGAGGCATTGCTTCTGTCTGATCTGTATGTTAGGCATGGCATGACCTCTTTCACCATATTTGACAGGTACTGCCACAATCTCGTCCGTTCTGAGAGCTCTTGTTTTTGTGGGTGCATCGGCCTGAAACATTTTCGTTTTAAAATAACTCAGTAGTAATGTACAAATGAGTCCAAAGTTCTGTTTCGATCCACGGTCGATCCTAGGATTTTTATCTGTTACTTACTCCTTAGACCGACTCCGTAGACGAATGTTGCAAACTACTCCATAATATGTGCGAATACATACTTTCGATGGCTCTGTTGTTATTTGCTTTGTTTTATTATTACTCACGTAACAACTAAAATATGAAATAAAATATGTTACTACGAAAAGAGCCCCGAAATACCTTTTAGTGATGCTGTGCTGTGACTTTCTTTGGATCATTAATTTTCAACAAAACAAAATATATTATGTTCTTATTCTTCTGGATCTGGCTTTCTACTAAAGGAACATTTTTTCGTTACTGTAAATCACATATTCAACATTTCTTCCTTACTTTATAGTTATTGAAAAGGTTATTGAAAATTACTTTGTTATCAATACTGATGTTACAGTACGCAATGATTGTTCAACATCAAAATTTTGCAGTGGATTTTTGTTAACAGTAAAACACCAATAAGTACCACGACTAACATGAGAACATGAGACTGTTATCAGAGAAAAAGATGTTTTTACTCTAAGGTTTGCCAGACCAGAACTACGCACAGCAAGATTTCTTTTATGTTATGAAGGTAAATTATCTTTTTGCACTGTTAGTAACATATTATGAGCAGCCCGCGTCAACCTGTAAAACACATCATAAAATCTGCTGCTCTGCTATTCCGAAAGCTGAAAGAAATAATTTTACTTCACTATTACCTGCCCGCTTCTTTGCGGTATGATAGATTTCATTTAATGCAGTTTGAATGCGCCGCGGCAGCGGCTCGTTCGTTTGTAGCGCAGCTCTGCACCACGAATAATATTTAAATAACTGAAAATGTCTTAAAGGGATGGGATAAAATACCAGGCAAGCTTATTACAAATCATAATGCAAGGTTTCACTGAGTAACTCTATTCAAAACATTTAAACAAATCAATTAATTACACACCTTTCCGAGGATATGTCAAATGGCGTCGCTCTCACAATCTTGACAAAAGAATGCTACACAAGCGTACAATATAATGTCACAGGCTCTTCCTACTCACGTAACTCCAAGAAGACGACAGAAAAATTAATGTTTTTTTGTTTTACTATTTATACTAGTCACCTATTCTCATCTCTGTTTGATATTTATCAAGTATCGTCTGTGGCGGTTTCAGTACTCGCCGATACAGATATTATCTAAATAAAATAAAAAAATACATAATTCTATACAAGAACAAAACATGACACACAATGTTTTTTTTCTTTATTACATAATATGTCTTTTGCTAAGAGACGTTACAAGACATAGAATATGAACAACAGAAACTTATCAAATAAACTGTACATTCACCTCCCTATCCTTGGGGAAAGCGTTCTCGCCATTACAGCGTAAAAATTACAAGGTCTGCATGTAAACGGGAAAAATTCTGTGTAATGTGTGTACCGATGACATTGGATTCTACGTCCGAAGTGCAATACAGGCAACTCTAGAGGCTACAGACAACTACGAACTCGGGTCAGGAGCAAAAGTAAATAAACAGCAATCAGGCATAAAGAACATCGTAAAGGGCACAGAAACAGCTAATGAAGATCAGCTAGCTAAAATTTCGAAAATGCAGTGCCTAGGCATCTAATTCAGAAGTAACATTCGGCACACCGTTGGTGGGAATTATAAGAAAATGTTAACTAACATAGCGGCATGTATACAAGGACACAGTGACAGGGGACTAGATGAAATCCTTTGAAAGGCACTTCTCACATAATATCAAAAAATTCTTACGTAATATCAAAAATTAACTATGTGGCGCAAGACATGCTAGAGCATAGCGAAATGAGTCATCTGAGGAAAGGGGCATTCTGTGAGATGAGACCACATTTTTAAGATAAAATACGTCACATTAACTTTCATCTCACCGATGTCTTTAACAAGTCAAGAGCGATGTATGCAATAGGCACAAAAAAGACACCAAATAGCTTAACGGCCCATTTACTCAACGAAGTATTTTCAGCTAGTCTGCATCCACGAATTAATGTTCAACACATGCCCAATGCACTCTTTCACCTTAAACATTTCTTGGTGGAATATAGCTTCGTTCAGCTATAACTCCAGAAAAGCAAGGAGCCAAGTGATAGAGATATACGAGTACATGAACGTAACGGAGGGCAGAAACATCCATTTGATTGGCCGTCAATTCGGAAAAACCTCAGCAGTTGTGATATCTACCTGGTATTTCGCGACTAACAGGAAAACAGCTAAGATCTGAAAACTACACAGCATACATGTACAGCGTTCACAGATGTGTTTCCACTGTAACTTAACTGACACTAAAGACCACATGTTTGAATGCAAAAGTTTAGACGCAAAATCTGTAAATCCAACAGCTTTCCTAACCCAGACGAGATACTATATCCAACAGCAAAACAGAGTGCAGCTAACTCGATTAGAGGACACATGACTTATTTTGTTTCAAAAGAGAGAAATAAAACGAAAGAAGATTAACGGATCTATCTCTCTACACAACGTCAAATTATGTTGACTAAGACAAAAGTACAAAACATAAGTCAGGTAAGACGTTCGACGCTCATATAGAACGTTCTGTGACGAAGTACAAAAGGTAGACTATAAGGCAGCAGTTACTGGTATAAATTT
Source organism: Schistocerca gregaria (assembly GCF_023897955.1). NCBI lineage: Eukaryota > Metazoa > Arthropoda > Insecta > Orthoptera > Acrididae > Schistocerca > Schistocerca gregaria. Next base: position 126,865,842 of record NC_064921.1, on the reverse strand, counting down.
ATTTCTTTAACTTTTTAAATGTATTTATCTGCCACATGTAAGATCTTTTTACGTCATGTAATTATCAGCCTTACCCATTTAGAAAAGGTTTTTTTCATTGTCTGTCTTCCGATCTTTTATCTCATATGAATGAAGTCCCTCATTGTAATGGAACAGAACATTTTAAATCATTTATCATGAAGAAAAAACAATCATCATTTCTCTTGGAATAAAACTATTACTCCAAAAGGAGAAGGATTTCAGTTTTATCACAGTATGTCACTTTAAAATTGTCTCATGAAGACGCGCATCAACTGTTTACTAAAATATGTTTAAAAAACATGGACTTTCAAAAGGTGCTAGGGCAGTAGGTACTAAGAGAACTTATCAGGAAAGAAGAATGACAGCGGATAAGCTCGCCGATGAAAGAATAACTGGATAGCGTAAGGACGGACTAAAAGAGATGGTGAGGAGGTCTGAATAAGAAAAACCTCAAAGTTAACAGACCTTGGATTCCCATGCTGCAGCGATCGACCGTTGCAGGTAGCACAGTGAGAACTGTAGCGGTAAAGACCACGGAAAATCTCTCGGACGTTGGTTATATACGAGTTATATACGAGGGCGAGTCAAATGAAAATCTTAAATATTTTTTAAATATTATTTATTGTGCACAAGTGGTACAAAGCTGTATCACTTTTCAACATAATCTCCCCCACGCTCGCCGGCCGCGGTGGTCTCGCGGTTCTAGGCGCGCAGTCCGGAACCGTGCGACTGCTACGGTCGCAGGTTCGAATCCTGCCTCGGGCATGGATGTGTGTGATGTCCTTAGGTTAGTTAGGTTTAAGTAGTTCTAAGTTCTAGGGGACTGATGACCACAGCAGTTTAGTCCCATAGTGCTCAGAGCCATTTGAACCATCCCCCACGCTCAGTGCAAGTCCTCCAGCGCTTACGAAGTGCACAAATTCCTTTAGAAAAAAATTCTTTACGTAGCCCGCGCAACCAATCATGCACCGCGTGGGGTACCTCTTCGTCAGAACGGAACTCCTTTCCTCCCATTGCGTCTTTGAGTGGTCCAAGCATACGGAAATCACTTGAGGCAAGGTCTGATGAGTATGGTGGATGAAGAAGACACTCAAAATATAGATCTGTGATTGTTGCAACTGTTGTACGGGCAGTGTGGGTCCTTGCATTGTCATGTTGCAAAAGGACACCTTCTGACAGCAATCCACGTCGCTTTGATTTGACTGCAGGCCGCAGGTGATTTTTTAGGAGATCTGTGTATGATTCATTGGTGACAGTGGTCCCTCTAGGCATGTAATGCTCCAAAATGACGCCTTTTTCGTTCCAAAAGAGAGTCAGCATCACCTTCCCTGCTAATGGTTCTGTTGGAAACTTCTTTGGTTTTGGTGATGAGGAATGGCGCCATTCCTTGCTCGCTCTCTTCATTTCCAGTTGGTGGAAGTGAACCCAGGTTTCGTCCCCGGTAACGATTCTTGCCAGGAAGCCATCACCTTCTCGTTCAAATTGCCGAAGAAGTTCTTCACAAGCATCAACACGTCGTCCTCTCATTTCAGGAGTCAGCTGCCGTGGCTCCCATCTTGCAGACACTTTGTGAAACTGGAGCACATGATGCATATTGTGATGTGCTGACCCATGACTAATCTGTAAACGTGCTGCAATGTCATTCAGTGTCACTCGGCGGTTTTCCTTCACTATGGTTTAAACTGCTGCAGTGTTCTGTGGAGTCACAACTCGTTGTGCCTGACCTGGACGAGGAGCATCTTCCACTGAAGTTACACCATTTGCGAACTTCCTACTCCATTCGTAGACTTGCTGCTGTGACAAACATGCATCACCGTACTGAACCTTCATTCGTCGATGAATTTAAATTGGTTTCACACCTTCACTACGCAAAAACCGAATAACAGAACGAAATTCTTCCCTGGTGCCAGTTGCAAGTGGGGTGGCCATCTTTACACTGATACTGCAATGGTATGTGTGCATATGCACTTTGACGCCACTTACCGGCCATTCTGCACGTTGTTTGTGAAACGTCCCCTTAGAAAAATTATACATGATTGTGCTTAAACTGACACACAATATTTTTAGCGCAACGCAATCTGACTTTCAAAAATCCCTACAAAAGAATGCCCCAGACTAACATTAACCTATACGTTTCGCATATCACTTACCTCACAAAAATCTTGGTTACTCGAACTACTGCAATACAGCGAGCACCACTACGGCCAGCTAAATAAAAGATTCAAACTACTGATAGGCGTAGTTAGCAAATGAAAGATTTTGATAGAGAACAAACAATGTATTTACCTCAATAGTCATAATATATATAGCAGTTCATGACATCCAGTGTTACAAATGTCAAAACTCCGCCATCTCTCTCCCCACGCCCACCACTGCTGGCGGCTCACCTCCAACTGCGCAACGCTACGCTCTGTTAACATCCATCTGCCCAACACTACAATGGCGAGTATTACAACAATGCCAACCAGCCACAGACAGCACAGCCAGTGATCTTCATACAGAGCGCTACGTGGCGTTACCAATAAAAAAACCTAAACAGCCTACTTACATTTGTAGCATGCTTACCAAATTACAGGATAACGGCGTGAAATTTCGATTTGTTATTACAAATTTAAGGTTTTCATTTGACTCACCCTCGTATAATCTGCGGCTGCGAGATCAACTCCAGTCCACCAACAGCTATGGAGGGCGACAATGCTAGCCACTCATGCTGGCGAAACGTCAGAAAAATCATCAATCAAACGTTGGCATAAGAACACGAGACAGAAGCCAACAGGCGATTTGTCCACAATTCACACTGCGGATCGTCCTCTGACTCAGCTAAAACCACTTGGTCGTATACTATGAGTATTCTATAACATTATTTACACTCCTGGAAATTGAAATAAGAACACCGTGAATTCATTGTCCCAGGAAGGGGAAACTTTATTGACACATTCCTGGGGTCAGATACATCACATGATCACACTGACAGAACCACAGGCACATAGACACAAGCAACAGAGCATGCACAATGTCGGCACTAGTACAGTGTATATCCACCTTTCGCAGCAATGCAGGCTGCTATTCTCCCATGGAGACGATCGTAGAGATGCTGGATGTAGTCCTGTGGAACGGCTTGCGATGCCATTTCCACCTGGCGCCTCAGTTGGACCAGCGTTCGTGCTGGACGTGCAGACCGCGTGAGACGACGCTTCATCCAGTCCCAAACATGCTCAATGGGGGACAGATCCGGAGATCTTGCTGGCCAGAGTAGTTGACTTACACCTTCTAGAGCACGTTGGGTGGCACAGGATACATGCAGACGTGCATTGTCCTGTTGGAAAAGCAAGTTCCCTTGACGGTCTAGGAATGGTAGAACGATGGGTTCGATGACGGTTTGGATGTACCGTGCACTATTCAGTGTCCCCTCAACGATCACCAGAGGTGTACCGCCAGTGTATGAGATCGCTCCCCACACCATGATGCCGGGTGTTGGCCCTGTGTGCCTCGGTCGTATGCAGTCCTGATTGTGGCGCTCACCTGCACGGCGCCAAACACGCATACGACCATCATTGGCACCAAGGCAGAAGCGACTCTCATCGCTGAAGACGACACGTCTCCATTCGTCCCTCCATTCACGCCTGTCGCGACACCACTGGAGGCGGGCTGCACGATGTTGGGACGTGAGCGGAAGACGGCCTAACGGTGTGCGGGACCGTAGCCCAGCTTCATGGAGACGGTTGCGAATGGTCCTCGCCGATACCCCAGGAGCAACAGTGTCCCTAATTTGCTGGGAAGTGGCGGTGCGGTCCCCTACGGCACTGCGTAGGATCCTACGGTCTTGGTGTGTATCCGTGCGTCGCTGCGGTCCGGTCCCAGGTCGACGGGCACGTGCACCTTCCGCCGACCACTGGCGACAACATCGATGTACTGTGGAGACCTCACGCCCCACGTGTTGAGCAATTCGGCGGTACGTCCACCCGGCCTCCCGCATGCCCACTATACGCCCTCGCTCAAAGTCCGTCAACTGCACATACGGTTCACGTCCACGCTGTCGCGGCATGCTACCAGTGTTAAAGACTGCGATGGAGCTCCGTATGCCACGGCAAACTGGCTGACACTGACGGCGGCGGTGCACAAATGCTGCGCAGCTAGCGCCATTCGACGGCCAACACCGCGGTTCCTGGTGTGTCCGCTGTGCCGTGCGTGTGATCATTGCTTGTACAGCCCTCTCGCAGTGTTCGGAGCAAGTATGGTGGGTCTGACACACCGGTGTCAATGTGTTCTTTTTTCCATTTCCAGGAGTGTATTTTAAAGTGTTTTGGTAATAACTTTTTCCATTTATTCTCGACATCGCCAACATAGAAGTAAAGGAGCGTGTATGACAGAGGGTCCCTTCACCACATTAACATGCGACACAACTTCATGAAATCTTCAAAACGTTGGAATGCAGTAATCTTTCGATTATTTGGCACAGTGCGCCTAATCTAGGTCGGTATAATAAAACAGTTACGAATTCATTAATTGGCATGGATAAGTAGTTAAACAGAGATGAAGCAGCTTGCGGTAGGACAGGCCAGCTTGGAGAGTTGCATCTAACCAGTCTCCGGACTGTACACCATCAGTCTGAATGAAAACATAGTGAAGTGCAAGAAAAGCAAGCAACAAGAATGCAACCAACCAGATCTCACAGGTGAAGTGTAAGCCAAAACAGGAAGAACGAAGATCGGTCGTTATAAAATAAAACGGAGACGGAATATTACTCGCAGCTGCAACAAACCACATATGGTTTAATCCTCGATGTTGAAGGTGATGAATAGGTGGTAGCATTAGTTTCCTCTCTTAGACTTTTTACAGATGACGGACTTTCGTTTTATGATGGCTCACCACATTAAACTTGACAACAATTCAGTTATTAAAAGCAGGGAGGTTAGTCCTGTTGTGTCGTCGATACTGAGATCGTTAAAGACAAAGCACTTGTTCAAATTGGTAAGGACATAGTCAGTTGACTATTCACAATAGACGTTTAGGGAAATCGCGGAAAATCTGAATGATGATGTAGTTTCGCATTTGAAACAGGTATGTACAGTACTAACACACTAACATCCACACGCACTTCTGACGAAGAGGAGATTGCTGTAGTTATACTAAACCACTCATCATAGTCCTTTCTCTCTCTCTCTCTCTCTCTCTCTCTCTCTCTCTCTCTCTCTCTCTCTCTCTCTCTCTCTCTCCCCTACTCTTTCACCAGTCTCTCCGCACCTGTATCCCTATTTAATCGTCTCTTTCCTATCATTTCGTTCTTGTTTCACTTCGTATTCGCTATCCGGAATGTTAGGTATTAAAGCCAACTGTGCCTAGAAACAATTAGTGACTAGTTGAAGGATGAAGGACTCAACGTGCTGAATATCAAATGCATAATGTCGAAAGGAAACAAGAAATATAGGATGGGAGGAAGAAGGCCGTTGATCCCGCGCGATTTGCATAACAGGAATTCCCTCTCGGCTCGCAACGCGGCATTCGCTACCTCTGCTGCCAACTTTGGCCGTACTCTTTCGCATTTTAATTACTTAACGCTGAATCATGTGACTATGCTGAGCTATAAAATTAGCAATGTGTGTGGTAATATTTGTTACCTGTCTACTCAAAAGACATTTCAAACGCTTATAACAGTAAAAGAGGAGGGTTGGAACTTTAATAGTGGCAACTATTTATTTACAGCTCGTATAAAATAGATTCGTGTTTCACTGACCTTCAAAGTAGTCACCAGCATTGTGTATAACCCGTTGCCAGCGATGTGGAAGCTGTAGAATACTCTTAGCAGTGCCAATAGTGTTGACAGTTCGAGCGGCGCGGTCCATTGCCCGACGAATTTGTAACAGTTCTGAAGCGAATGTCGTGAAGTGTCTACTTCAGTTTAGAAATCGAGTTGAGCTCACGAGGGCTTAAGTTAGGAGAGTGCAGTGGATGGTAGAGCACTTAGTAGCCCCATCAGTCAAACAAATCTGTCTCTATGCTGTTCGTTTTTGGAACGCAACCTACGACCAGCTTAGAAGTGATGACACTTTTTGCAGGACCTGACCATCATTTTACAGGACAATGCTCAAGCACGTACAGTCCAAGCTGTTACTGATTTGTTTGACTGATGGGGCTGCTAAGTGCTATACCACCTACTGCACTCCCCTGACTTAAGCCTTCATGAGTCCAACTCGATTTCTAAACTGGAGGAAACACTTCACGGCATTCGCTTCAGAACTGCTACAAATTCGTCTGGCAATAGACCGCGCCGCTTGAACTGTCTACACAACTGGCCTTCGCTAAGAGTATCCCACGACTTCCACATCGCTGGCAACGGGGTATACACAATGTTGACTACTTTGAAGGTCTATTTTGTACGAGCTGTAATTAAATAGTGGCTACTATTGAAATTCCAACCCTCGAATCTCATTATGTTCTACCGAATATCGTAAGGTGGTTGTGTCCCAGCACCTCGATAAGAACTAGCGACCCGCTCCAGCTTCACAGGGTAAACGCTATCTACATCAGGAAGACTCGTCTGGCGTAACAGTTACTTTGTTTACGGCCCACTGCGTAGAATCATGATTAAAATTCAGGAAACAACGTAGGGTAAATGAATATTAACTGCCAATTTCGACTACACTTTAAACGATTTAAAGAACGCACAGGATGGAAGTTCTCACGAGGCGCGACTTAATCGATAATCATCATCGTTCTATCTTTGTTGATCCATTGTGGGCGCGTGACAGCGGCTGGTCAAATGTTTAATAGAAAAATCACCATACAGCCGTACAATTTTTAGATGCTATTTTATTTTATTTTCACAACTTGTTTCGGCAATTCAGTATGCCCTCATCAGGCGCCATATGCACCTCATCTGTAGACACTGAAACTTATCATTATTGGCCTACTGGAGCCATCCGTCCCTGGAAGTCATGAATTCGTATTTCAAGTGCTTCCTTCGAAGACTACAGTGGGCCAGTATCGATACGTTGGAATGTCTACACATGAGGTGCATATGGGGCCTGAAGATGACATGTTGAATTGCCGAAACTAGTTGTGAAAATAAAATAAAATAACTTCTATAATTTGCACTCCTGTTTGGCGATTTTCCTTTTTAGAAAACATCATCTAGTCCGGACAATCTCCATGAAATATTTATAAATTGCATACACAAACTTTCCTCGTGAGCCTTCTATCTCTAGTGAGAATCATATCAAAATCCCTGCAGTAGTGCCTCAAATTAACGTGCGAATACAGGCAGAAAAACGCGGAAGGGGACTTTATAACACTGGAGTGATTTTTCCGTGTAAGTGTGGAGTTACGTTACTTTATGCGTACAATAACAAATGAAACACGTAATTTAAGTTTCCAAACAATTTGCAGAGAAGATTTATTATTAATAAAATTAATACGATAGATGTGCGCTTTGTTCCAAACACACGTTTTTCAAATCTCGGTATCATACTTACGATTGGTATCTTCTTTTCGTGTTTCACATTCATCTTTGAACGATAATTTTCTTACAGTTGCTGCCGAAAACAAAGCATTGCACAAATGGGATGTTGCAAATGGAATTATTGTTCCTTTGAGCTGTGTTACCGACCACGTGGTCAAATTTTGTCTTGAATGTAAAGTCCCAAGAAAACTCTAAGTTTTTCTTCTTCTAGAGAAGGAAATTCATATGCAGGTTTGGTTTTAAACGAGTTTTGAATCTACGTGAATTTGGCGGTGTTATCTGTTTGGAAAGATTTTTCGAACTATTTGATAAGCTGTGATCTGCAAAAACAGGTCTTACGTTGCAGCGCAAATCAGCTTCATCGGAGATTATAAAATGGTGCAAGAAGAAAAAAAAACAATCGTTGATATCATCTTCATTAATTTTTCTTTTCCATGGTTTTACTTTTACTGAAATCTGAAATCTTTCTTCTTAAATTGAAAATGTGCATACTTCGTCCTTGCAGGGAGATATCAACACATTTCATTTTTCATTGATAGTCTTACATGACTGGTAGGACTGGGCTGATTATGTGCACTATGTTTCACTGTTTTTATTAAACACAATATTCTTAAACATTCAATAAGCATCAGGCACCAGACAAAATTAAAATATCTGTTCGAGTTACAATACATATATCTGTATGTATATTACTAATAAAATTGCAAAACTATTGTGTCTGTTTGAACATGTTAATCTCCGAAACTACCAGACGAATTCGCATGGGGCTCTCACAGGTAAGTTGAGCATAGCTTGGGTAACATATACACTTCATTTCATCAAAATCGGATCACCGAAAAACGACATCGTAATTTTAAGTTTTATCTAAAATCGTCTGTAGTAAAAAAATGGCTCTGAGCACTATGGGACTCAACTGCTGTGGTCATTAGTCCCCTAGAACTTAGAACTACTTAAACCTAACTAACCTAAGGACATCACACACATCCATGCCCGAGGCAGGATTCGAACTTGCGACCGTAGCAGTCCCACGGTTCCGGACTGCGCGCCTAGAACCGCGATCGTCTGTAGTAGCTCGGATGTTTAATCATCGTGAAGTAGTGCACCAAAGAACAATAGATGGCACTGTTAATTTCGTATTACATCACAGAACGAATAAATAGCGCTGTTAGGTCAGTGATAGATGTATTTTGGGAAGCTTACGTTAATGACAAAATTAAGTACCGCCATCTTATGTTTGTGGACGCAGTTTAACTGTGGATTCAGTTGGCTAGAATATATGGTTTCACTGATTTCGCTTTGTTTATTAAAAACGTAATGACATTGATTTCCTTCTGTGGATAGGTTTTATTTATATTGCTTGCTAGGAAAAACGAATTTAGTAAGTTTGCTTTGTGATATGAGACACATTTTGATTTCATTACGAATAAAAATGCCTAGAAAACGTTTGAGTCTTTCTGAATACACCAGAACAGGTAAAAGAAAGCGGACAATGCGGTATCAAGAATCCAATGAAAATCGTGTGTTGAGACTTGGTGCAACTCGAGAACACCAGGCTCTCACTCGCTCTCTGGAAATGCCTTCCGAAAGCTAGGTGTGGCGTAACTCTGAGAGCGTCTTGTTATCTCTCTGCTCAGAGCCCTTCATTCACAGAGGCTTAAAGCTACTTCTCTCCAATGTAAAATCATAGAAGCGGAAACTTTGACGGAAAGTGGCGTAGGCGAGCGAGTTTTCACACTCTGAATCCCACTTATTCCCAACAATTTATCATTTCGCTTTAAACGTGTAGTATTTCCAGTGAGCTTGTGTTATGCCATAATCATAAAAAAATCTCAAGGTCAATAGTGCATTTTACGGACGTGAACCTTAGTAAAAAAAAAAAAAAGGGGAAACTAAACTCCTCCCGGACAGGCCATGAAGGCCCAACGGTACCGACCGGCCGCCGTGTCATCCTCAGCACACACGCTGGCTTCACTGGATGCGGATATGGAGGGTCATGTGGTCAGCACACCGCTCTCCTTGCCGTATGTCAGTTTCCGAGACCGGAGCCGCTACTTCTCATCAAGTATCTCCTCGGTTCGCCTCACAAGGGCTGAGTGCCAACAGCGCTCGGCAGACCGGATGGTCACCCATCAAGTGCTAGACCAACGCGACAGCACTTATCGTCGGTGATCTGAAGGGAACCGGTGTTACCACCGCGGCAAGGCCGTTGGCTTGTGGACCTTAGTGCATAATGTTTTTTTGGGCTCCCTCCTGTGTTAGTGCAGCAATCGAGCCCTTCGTTCATGTCCACGGTCATACTACTTCAAATGTTGTAAGCAAAGAATCTTTATAAGTCGTAAATAAATTCCACGCATACGAAATCTCAAGAAATGCCAGGTTTCTCAGCTAGTATCAACCTATAACATGAGGGTTGTTTTTAACATACTTACACTTTGCACTTGCAGTAATTGTTATGCAAAGAAAATCGGCCCAAAAATGACTCGGATTAAGTTTTTTTTTCTTTATTGTGATTTCATTCCCCTGCCCCACATAAGCAGGGGAGGGCTGTCAGTGGCACAATCCGCCGCTCTTCAGCTGAGCGACATGACTGGTAATACAAGAAGAAAATGTGACATATAAAGGTGATAAAAAAGTGGGACATAAAACAGAGTAAGGGGAGATAATGGAGGTAAAAATACACTGACATGGAGACGTTCATGGAGGGGGGGGCAATTAAAAATGTCGACATAAAGATAAATAACACATTTGGTGATTCGTAGAACACAAGAAAAACACTGAAGTCACACACACAGGTTAAAAGTTAGCCACAGTATTAATAACACTCCAGAACAACACACTTTAAACCCACTTGGAGCACACACGATGAATAATAAAACTGCCAGATGGGACCTGCAGAAGGAGAGACCTGAGAGGGTGGAAAAGGAAGTGAGAGCAAGGTTCAGCAGGGGATTAGGCGGGATGAAAAGAGTAGGGGGGTCAGCAGGTGCACCAAGATGCAGGAGACTGGTGGGGCAGGAGATGGAGAGGTAAGACAGAGCAGGAGGGAGTGCAGGGACACTGAAGGGGAGTACAGGAGAGGGAGGGGGAGTAGCAGGGGAAACCCGCTCAGGAGAAGGGAGGGGGAGGAGAAGGAGCCCTGAGAAGGAGGCAGAAGGAAGGTGGGGTTAGAGTTGGTAGGAAGGGTAGATACCAGGGAGAAGTTCATCATCCAGGAGGTGTAGATGTTGAAAGTTGTGTTGGGAAAGGAGGTGGAGGGTGTGGAGATAGTGGAACACAACAGTAAAGGCGCGGCAACGGGCTGGGGATGGAGAGGTGACACCAGGGGGTGAGGGTGATCAAGCCAGTGGGCAATATGTAGGGTGCGTATGTGTTCAATTAAAAGGAGAAGGTGAGGGATGGAGTGTTGTTAGTAGCTATTCTATAGCTGGTGACAACACCTGGCACAGGACGTGCACAATTGTCTTGGTGGAGACCCACTACTTTTGTCAACACTTCCAGGTCGACTGCTGGGTAAAGCTGGTATCCCTCGATCACATGCAATCACGAGCACCCCTCTCTGGCAGTTCCTGTTGCGTTCAACGAGCATCCAAGACTCTGCGGCCGCAGTGCATGTCCTTCAGTCTTGGGCAGTACAGGGACAACCGCGTCCTCTACACGGCTCAGCAGAGCCACGCGATACTGACGCCGCGAAATTCAAATGCCATGCCGGCATCACTGTAATGGTGCCATGTCCAGCACGGCACTGATATAACACACGAATACCAGTTCAACCAAACATCCATTCCTACAATGTTGTTGACGTGCTCATTGTTTTCCTTCAACAAGAAACGTGTACGTTTCTTACATATACACTGGCCAGTCACATTCATGTGACTATTTAACTACTTTTTCCAGCGTGTACCGCTGCGTGACGTGCAGCAAGAGTCAGTGACGTTCTGGAAGGTAAAAAAAGGGATGTGGAACCATGCCGATTCCTGTGCTGTGGCCAGATGCGAAAGGTTTCATGGTTGACGATATACGAGGGGCGTTTGGGAACTTCGTGCAGTTCGAGAGATGGCACCACCGGCACGTATCGAGGTCATGTTTAGTTAGCAGCATCTTTAGAACGCACATCAACTTTCAGACATATTGGTCTGTTTCTTTGTGTTTGGCATTCGTTTGAATCAAGGAAGTCGAGTGATTGTCAGAAGATGGATGACAAACAATTTCGTGTGGTGATTAAACATTACTTTACGAAAGGCAAAACGCCTCAGGAGACTAAAGAGAAGCTTGATAAACATTAGAGTGACTCTGCAGCTACGATTAGAACAGTTTATATGTGGTTTCAAAATTTTCGAAGTGGCCATATGGGCACAAGTGATGCAGAACGTTCTGGACGCCCTGTGGAGGTTACGACTCCAGCAATCATTGGTAAAAGCCATGATATGGTGATAGATGACTGAAGAGTTAAGGTGCGTGAGATTGCTAGTGTTGTGGGCATCTCGAATGAACGGGTACATAATATTTTGCATAAACATGTGGACATGAGAAAGCTATCCGCAAGGTGGGTTTCGGGATTGCTCACGCTTGACCAAAAACGGAATCGTGTGAAGTGTTGCAAGGATTGTTCGCAGCCGTTCAGGAAGACTCCGCAGGACTTTAAGCATCGTTTCGTCACTGTGGATGAAACATGGATACATTACTATATTCCTGAGACCAAACAACAATCTAAACAATGGGTTACCAAGGGAGAGCCTGCAGCAGAAAAAGGCGAAGACCATTCCTTCTGCCGGAAAGGTTATGGCGATTGTCTTTTGGGATTCGCAAGGGATAATTCTCATGAAAGTCTTTTCGGGTTTGCTGCCGCATCCTAAAATAACTTGATTCGACATTTCGTCGATCCACCTGGTCGCCATCTTCAGGAAAATGCTGCTTCTGCTGATGAGTCCCGCTGAGAACTGACGCCAGGTTGCAAATCGACGTCCTATATAGGCCACCGTTCAGTACACGGCGCATGCGCCGCCCATCACGGTTTCTGCCTTCCAAAGCAGGGAGGTGGCGCCGCCCTTAGTGAAACACTGCTGGTAACGATATATCGCAATCAAGGCGTTCAGTTTTGATGCGAGATAATACAGGATTCCACGTTTTGCTAAGAGGAAACCCATTGTCTCTGTTGATTAAATTATTAGCCAACCTAATTTCAATCCCCTCTTTATAGACACTGTTCCAAAAACCGGAAATACCGGCAATGACAACAGTTTCCTCAAATTTCATTTTGCGTCCCTCATTTAGGCAGTGTTCTGCTACCGACGATTTTTCCGGCTGTTGTAGCCTCGTATGACGGCGATGTTCCACACATCTGTCATGCACTGTGCGAGTAGAACGGCCGACGTAAGCTTTCCCACATTGACACGGAATTTTGTACACCCCGGGTTTCCTAAGCCCCAAATCATTCTTCACAGAGCCGAGCAGAGCCCTAATCTTTGAAGGTGGACGGAACACACTCTTAATGTTAAAATTCCTTAAAATGCGTCCAATCTTAAACGATAAGCCTCTAGCATAAGGAAGAAACGCCATAGGTCTATGTTCTTCTTCGTACACCTCCGGAGATGGTCCAAACTCCATAGCCCGACGAATCTCCTTCTCGGTGTATCCATTTTCCTTAAAAGCAGTCATCAAATGCTCAAGTTCTTGGGTTAAGCTGTCTACGTCGGAAATGGCACATGCTCTCCGTACCAAAGTCCTAAGGACACCACTACGTTGGTGTGATGGACGACAACTCTTAGGATGCAGATACCTATGTGTGTGTGTGTCAGCTTTCGGTGAACACTGTGTCCCAAAGTTCCATCTGTTTTTTTTATAAACCATTACGTCTAAAAATGGAAGCATTCCATCAACCTCCATAGTAAATTTGATACGGGGATGAAGACAGTTGAAGTGGTCCAAAAATCTGTTAAGAGCATTACGTCCATGCGGCCAGGCGAAGAAGGTATCGTCCACGTATCTCCAGAAGCACGTTGGTTGCAAAACTGAAGTCCTCAGTGCCCTGTCCTCGAAGTCCTCCATAACGTAATCACGATAATCCTCATCTTTCGCGGGCAAGTGCTCTACCAGCTGAGTTACCCAAGCGCGACTCACGCCTCGTCCTCACAGCTTTACTTCTGCCAGTATCTCGACCTTCCAAACTTTACAGAAGCTCTCCTGAGAACCTTGCAGAACTAGCACCCCTGAAAGAAAGGATATTGCGGAGACATGGCTTAGCCACAGCCTGGGGGATGTTTCCAGAAAGAAATTTTCACGGGGCGTGAGTCGTGCTTGGGTTGCTCAGATGGTAGAGCACTTGCCCGCGAAAGTTCGAGTCTCGGTCCGGCACACAGTTTTAATCTGCCAGGAAGTTTCATATCAGCGCACATTCGGCTGCAGAGTGAAAATCTCACTCTGGATAATCCTCATCGACTATCTGGAAAAGGGGAAAACCATTATAGGTGTATTTCATTGATCGTTATTTTAGCGTTTGAAAACCGAGCTGCAAGAAAAATGCAGAATGTCCTTTCCCATGACGACAATGCACCAGCACACACCTCAGCAGTTGTGGTCGCAAAATTAATGGAAACAGAATTCCAACTCGTTTCATATCCTCCCTATTCTCCATACTTGGCTCCCTCGGACTGCTATTTGTTCCCAATTTGAAGAAATGTCTGGAGGGAGAAAGATTTTATTCAAACGAGGAGCTGATTGCAGCAACTAAAGGCTATTTTGCAGACTTGGACAATTCCTATTATTCGGAAGGTATCAACAAATTAGAGCAGCGTTGGACGAAGTTTATAAGTCTTAAAGGAGACTATGTCGAAAAATAAAAAAGGTTTACGCTAAACACTTAAGTTGTTCCTATTTTTGGACGGACTTGTCAAACGCCCCTCGTACGACGCGAACAGCCCAATCGGGGTGATCCCACAGGTTCTCGACTGGCTTTAAAAACGGGGAGTCCGTAAACTCGTCCTGGTGCTCTTCGCACCATGCTCATATGCTACGAGCTTTGTGACACGTTGCATTGACCTGCTGGTATATGGCGTCGTGTCGAGGGAATACAAACTGCATGTACGGGTGGACCTGGTTCCCAAGTATAGATGCCTTCCAGAAGACGAGATCACCCAGGGAATGCCACAAACCGTAACTGGTGCAGACATTTCACGCCGTACACGCCAATGGCAGTCCAATGGAGAAGAAAACGCGATTTATCTGAAAACGCAGTCTATCGTCCCTCAGTGGACGTCCAATCCGTACTGGCGTGCAAATTCCAGTCTTCGTCACCGACGAACAGTAGCCAGGGTGGGTGCGTGTAGCAGACACCTGCTGCGGAGGCTCATACGCAGCGAACTTCGCTGCGTATGAAGAGACACTGTTGCTAGCCCGTTGGTTCATTTGGGCGGTCGCTGTTCAACAGGTGCACATCTGTTCGCCTGTGCCGACCGCTATGGCCGAGCGGTTCTAGGCGCTTCAGTCCGGAACCGTGCTGCTGCTACGGTCGCAGGTTCGAATCCTCCCTCGGGCATGGATGTGTGTGATGTCCTTAGTTTAGTTAGGTTTAAGTAGCTTTAAGTTCTAGGGAACTGATGACCGCATAAGTTAGGTCCCATAGTGCTCACAGCCATTTGACCCATTTGGTTCTTGGCAACAGTCGTTCACCCCTGTCATCTACAGCCCGTAGTGCTCCACAGTTCCGTTGACGCCGGTTTTGCATTATGCCTTTTTGCTGTGCACAATGTACAGTTTAACTACGGCGCCCGCGAGTAATTTACAGACTTGGCCGTTTCGGAAATGCTTCCACCGTTGGCCTCGAAGCCAATGATCATGTCCTTTTGGACGTCAGAAAAATCGCTCCTTTTACGAATTGTGACTACGATTTCATTTCTTCCGCTTTCTCAGGCACGCTCTATACACCCTCCACTGCTGCTATTCTCTATGAGTGGTTATTGAACGCTGACGTGCAGCACAGGTGGTGGCCGTCGTAACTTGACTGGATCGTAACTTTTCGTATTACGGCAGGCAGAAATGAGAGCTACATATCTTACAACTGGCTGTAACATACACAATCCGTCCACAGAAGCTGCAGATTTTATTCTTGGCGCACCATGTACGTGTGTAATGTCCTTAGGTTAGATAGCTTTAAGTGGTTCTAAGTCTAGGGGACTGATGACCTCAGATGATAAGTTCCATAGTGCTTACAAGGGAACCTCCCCATCGCACCCCCTTAAGATTTAGTTATAAGTTGGCACAGTGGATACGCTTTGAAAAACCGAACACAGATCAATCGAAAAAACAGGAAGAAGGTGTGTGGAACTATGAAAAAAATAAGCAAAATATACCAACTGAGTAGTTCATGCGCAGGATAGGCAACATCAAGAATAATGTAACCTCAGGAGCGCCGTGGTCACGTGTTTAGCGTGAGCAGCTGCGGAACGAGAGGCCCTTGGTTCAAGTCTTCACTCGAGTGAAAAGTTTACTTTCTTTATTTTCGCAAAGTTATGATCTGTCCGTTCGTTCATTGACGTTTCTGTTCACTGTAATAAGTTTAGTGTCTGTGTTTTGCGACCGCACTGCAAAACCGTGCGATTAATAGACGAAAGGACGTGCCTCTAGAATGGGATCCGAAAACATTTGATCGCAAGGTCATAGGTCAACTGATTCCTCCACAGGAAAACACGTCTGATGTATTGTATACGACACTGATGACGGCATGTGCGTCACATGACAGAAATAGTTTGTCGACCCACCTAACTTGTGCACTTGGCGAATGGGTAAAAAGATTCTTCTGGCTTGCCCTAGGTTTTCTTGTGGATGTGATAATCACTCCCAAAAAAGTGATGAAAACATAAGAGTTTGTCACATAAACTGCAACACATGAATGCGACAGTTTCACAGTCGCACAGTCTTCCCAGTGCTCTGTCAGATAATAATTGTCTGAAAACAAAAAATTACTTTTCACTCTAGGAAAGACTTGAACCAAGGACCTCTCGTTACGCAGCTGCTCACGCCACCACAGGTCCACGGCGCTTCTGAGCTCAGATTATCCTTGATGTTGCCTATGTTGCGCATGGGCTACTCAGTTTGTGTATTTTGCTTATTTTTTTCATACTTCCACACAACTTCTTCCTGTTTTCTCGGTTGATCTGTGTTCAGTTTTTCAAGGCGGTTATAATTAAATTTCTGTCACTTGAGAAGGGCCCCTATGAGAAATGAGTGATCGTAGGCTAGTGAAACTACGTGGAACATTTTTTTTAGGATATGCAGAAGAAAACTGACGAATAAACAATTGAAAGAACCACATTTTGATAGGGTTACATGCGTTAACTCCGCAACACGTTAACGTTCCAGGGTCAAAACGTTCCTCCTTGTGACGACCAGCTGCTTCCTCGAAAACCTGGAACCGCACTAGGGACACCATTTTACAATTGTTCGTAGCAGTTTCCCAACGATGGGCCACTGAATGTCCAACTGTCGTGACACAGCGGCACCGCTTCAAGATCGCACACTGCGTGCAGCATTCTCAGCCATGGCAACAGTTTGTGGCGCAATTGGCCGTCGGTCTCTCCCAGGAGCAACTCCTAAACCGCCAGTTAATTTGAACTTCCGATCCATGTTCTTCAACCCCGGTGCAGAAAGAGTACCTCTCCGTATCGAGCAACAGCAGGACTGCTGTTGGTTTGTTAAAACGGCTTTACGAGTGAAGCCCTGCTCACCTTGTCCACCAAATCCATGTTGACTGTCTGCAACTGTAATACACGCTGAAGCTTGTGTTTCAACGCTACGTCACCGCACTAGTACTGGTGCCTAAAGACAAATCATGACGCTAACGCTTCTAACAACGCAAATCCTACAACGCGCAGCCTGAACATCATTTCTATATAAAGTTGGGTACCCAGACGCTAAATAGCTTTCCGTTTACTTTTCTGTTTACACTGGCTCAAGTAGTGAAAGTTTAACAACAAAACGTCTGTATAATGTAAAGGAAAAAGTATGCTCTTACTTCCTGCCGACCATAGAACTATTCCCCATGCGAGATGTGGTGAGGCTTCTTTAATAGGGAACAGCTCATGTGGTATTGCTCACCCTGTATAACACTACCCTCTCGACAGGCTACTGTTTTGACCTGTGTCAAACCTCCAAAATCCCCCTTTTCCTCAAACCAAATAAACGGTCCACTAATATCTCTTCATACTGCCTCATCTGCCTCACCCGTGTTTGGCAAGATCCTTCAATCCATCCTCTAGTGCCACATCCACCATCTGCTTCCTATTACGCAGTGTGGCTTCTGCCCCTCCTTCCCTACTGACGATCAACTCCTGAACCTCTCTCACCCCCTATCCCAAAAGCTCAACAACTGTAAATCTGCCATCTTTGTCTCCCTTGACCTGGAGTAAGTATACAACTGCGTATGGCATTCCTCTTTCCTTTTCAGACTCCAGACTTACTCACCTCCCATCAGTTATGTCCACCTTATTGCATCCTGCTGGCCGGAGTGGCCAAACGGTTCTAGGCGCTACAGTCTGGATCCGAGCGACCGCTACGGTCGCAGGTTCGAATCCTGCCTCGGGCATGGATGTGTGTGATGTCCTTAGGTTAGTTAGGTTTAAGTAGTTCTAAGTTCTAGAGGACTGATGACCACAGGAGTTAAGTCCCATAGTGCTCAGAGCCATTTGAACCATTTTATTACATCCTTCCTCTCCAATCGCCCATCCCAAGTCATTGTCCACAACTCCAGTTCCCATACCCTCCATTCCACTGCAGGAGAGCCCCAAGGTTCAGTCCTCTCCCCATCCTTTACCTCTTACACACTTATGATATGCCCCAACCATCTCATCCCATCAACCTCCATCAGTTTGCTGATGACACGGCTTTTGTTGCCTTCTGTCCTACACTTCAGAAATCCCAATAATCCTTCCACATCTAACTCTATCAGTCTATCTCCTTGTGTAACCAATGGCGTCTTAAGATTAACCCTTCCGAAACCCAGGCAATAATTATTGGATGCACCAGGTGCACCTTCTGCCTCCATAACTTATACTTCACCATTTACAATCGTCCCACCCAACTAACTAGCACGATAAAATACCCTGGACTAAACTTCGACCAACAGATAACACGAAACCTCACCTACTCACCCTCCAACAGAAAGCCCACAGTAGGCTAAAATCACCAACTGATTGAGCATAGAGACGACACCATTCGACTGTCCTTCACAAGTACGAATCCTTGACCACTCCCACCCTTCTCTCTCCAAATTTTGAGTGGATTTCTGCCCCTCCTAAGTTCTATAAGTCCATGCAGATATTCGAAAGCCATGCCCTCCACCTCACTTTCAGCATCTAACTAGCACGCTAAAATACCCTGGACTAAACTTCGACCAACAGATAACACGAAACCTCACCTACTCACCCTCCAACAGAAAGCCCACAGTAGGCTAAAATCACCAACTGGTTGAGCATAGAGACGACACCATTCGACTGTCCTTCACAAGTACGAATCCTTGACCACTCCCACCCTTCTCTCTCCAAATTTTGAGTAGATTTCCGCCCCTCCTAAGTTCTATAAGTCCATGCAGATATTCGAAAGCCATGCCCTCCACCTCACTTTCAGCATCCACTTACCTTTCCACACAAGAATCCATTACAAACTCATTAACTTCCCACCTCTCCTCACTCACATTGAACACTTCCGAATAACCTTTACTCCAACAATTCTATTATGTCCCCTCTCCTTTCCGATCGTAGTTTGCTGCTGTGCCTCTGCCTACCTGCGTACCCTCCACGTCCTCTTCCAAAGAAATTTCGACTGTCCCCCTCTCCTGGACCATGAGCTCCACCCCGACATAGTCCCCCTCCTACCAACTCTGACCCCTCACCCCCACCCCTAGGGGCTCCCTCCTCCTCCTCCTCCTCCTCCTCCTACGCCTCCTCCTCTCCCCATACCACACCTCCTCTGTTTCCCTTCCCTGTCGTCGCCCCTACCCCTTTTCCTCTTAAATCTATAGATCACAAAACCAGCTGTCCCCCTCTCGCTATCCCCCACAGCGATCCCTGTCTCGTCACTGTCTCTTACCAGTCCTCATTTCTCATCACCAACACTCCCTATGCTCCCTCTGTACCTGTCATTCCGTCCTCCTACAACCTACCGTCCCAGAGCAGGTTCTTCTCCAGTTTTAGTGAAAGTGTACATTGCACCATTTTTAATGGTCAGTTTATATTCTGTCATGTTCAGTGTTTCTTTTTCAGGTGTTTTTTCCCAAGTGTTTAGTGTCCTTGAAGTGTTTATGAAATGTTTTTAAAAGTACTGTCTGTCCCCATTTTTTTTCACTATTTACAAACAATTTGTCAAGACAGCCTTCTATTACTTATCTCCTCCCATTAACTTTGCCTTTTAAAATAATTTTAATTCATATTACATATGTTGTGTTTTGTTTTTGTTTGATCGTCTTCGTTATAGGCATGTTCAACTGGCTGAAGAGAAGGTTGTTAGTACTGCTGCCAGCCCCCCACCCCGTACCCGCCTTTCAAATGGGGCGTTGGGAAACGAAATAACAACAACGAAAAAAAATTTATAGTGTTGAGCAGGCTTCACTTTCACAAAGTGAAAGATGCCTTGAAAGATCTGTAAACATCAGAGGATAGGGACTCACGTTTTAACCACTAATATGATGTCACTAGGTTATAGAGTGCGACGCGTTTCGCTTATGTTTTGCTTATCAGGCGTTATTTTCATGCATATCACAACAGAAGCTACCAATTTAAGCTATTACTGTATGATAAACTACGTTCTGGTGCAGTCATTTCGTGTGGGAAAACGCGTTGGAGGACGTCCAGTTATGTCACAGTTATCTTGATCACACAAAATAATTTCTTGTCCAGAGGACGCAACATCAAAATTATCCGCCGACACCGGGCGAGCGACGCTCGGTAAAATGTTTCTCGTCTGCGGAAATATACATAATGGTTGTACGGGTATAGGTTGTAGACACATGGTTGACGACATATCCAAGTTTGGGTATGGTCGTGAACCGAGCTTGGATAGCGAAATGTAAGGCCACCACTCGCATTACGTGGTAAATCCGGGTTCGCATTTCGGCCCGGCACTAATTTTCATTGCCCTCATTCTTCACACTAAACAGCTGATGATTATTCACATTCGCAACTGCGAATACATTTCTTGTATTTCATAACGGCTGTAGTGGCCGCAGTGCCTGATCCACCGGGCATGTACGCATAGGGTCCTACGTTTAGAGCACTAATCTGATGTCATGCACAACCGAAGGTACATTGCATCGTAATTCGGAATAAAACAGGCACTGCAATATAGTGTACGTTAGAAATGGTACTGATCTGTGGAGAGTGTGGTGTTATGGGCGCTCAACAGTGTAGTCTTTAGCGAGTGGAGAGTGTAAATTAGCAGAACAGCAATGAAACAATGTGTGCCTTTTCCATGTATTTGCGTTTGTTTATTGTCAACTCTAGCAATTGGAAAAGTTAGGTATGCCCGTGTACATGTAATATGTGCTGGTATAGAGGAATCAGATGAGTTTTTTGTTACGTTTTTAATGACGTCATGTTTGAACAGGTCTTGTAGAGAGAAAGTGAACTGCTAGACAAAAATTATACAGTGCTATTTAAACACGACGTTCATGTCTTCGTAACGAAAAAAGTTACAAGTAAGACAGGCATACTAGTTAGTGTCTCCCTGATAACTAATCAACGTTTGTCCCACACATTTTTTTTAAGGTTATTTAGTGTGGTCGTGATAAACGGGAACTCCTGTATTACTTGCGTTAGCCGTATGACAATATTTTAGCATCAGCCACTATGTTACACCAATTATTTAACACGCTCTCAGAATGTCAGACATATGAGTTATGTTTTCGACGTTCCAAGCTATTTAGTAATTCATATTCCTTGAAATATTTCTCTCCACAGATCGAATCCGGATGCCGAATTGACGACGGGGGCCGGTGTGCCGGCCAGCCTGGTCGTGGTTTTTAGGCAGTTTTCTACGTCCCCCTATGTGAATACTGGGCTGGTCCCCACGTCCCGCCTCAGTTACACGACTCGCAGACAACTGAACACGTTTGCACTATTCTATACATTACACTAGACGCAGACGGCTGGGGTATACTCATTCCGTCCTGGGGGAGGGGGTACGGGCTGGCGGCAGGAAGGGCATTTGACAACTCCTTAATATTAGCATTGTCAAATCTGTACCTAACCACGCCGACTCTGCTCAGCCGCGGGATAAAGGTGCAAGCGATGGATAGAATTCCTTGAAATATTTCTACGCTTTTCCCCATTTTCTTACGAGAAGCGAGTGCATCAACGTAGCTGCGGCCCGTCTGTAATTCATCGCATACTTCATTGTAGAGTAATTTAACAATTTTTTGACATATGAATGATAAAAGGAACGACCGAAGACGAGGAAAACATTCTCAAAACGTGTCAAAATATGTTAAAATACAACAAAATAAATAATATGAGTGGTAGGAGTAAAAAAATTAATGTACATTCTTTTTTTCCACATTCGGCGATTACTAGCTAGCGGATTCACCTGCAGAGAGGAATGAAATAAAACTAGAAAGGGGATAAGATTGCTGTGTTAACTGACGTGTGGCCGTTGACGACAGTAACTGTCAAACAGTGCTACTGCCACAAAATAGTATGCGAGACATTACAACTCGCAATTCGCGTGATTCGCGCAGATACTCAGTACATACTTCCTTGATTGGCGATCGTCCTCGTCTCCGTCAGTAAGCTGTAAATTTGCAGTGACGTTTGGATTTAGACATTCGACTGATGTGTTTATTATCCCGGTGCTTGCATTGTACGTAGTCAGATATAAATGATAATATAATGTCGCCTTGGCATGCCGAGAACCCATCCGTGCTTGCCGCAGCAGCTGTAAACTCAAGAACATGACGTTAATGTATTCAGTGAATTGTTGCACGTAAACGCTTGCGTTGCCCATCGTTAAGCTCAGCCTTAAATGCCCCACACACGTTGCGATTTATCCGCACAAGTTCGCCTGCACAGCACCTATGTTTGGCATTTTCTATCACAGTTCCTGTTTTTCTCACTTCTGCGTTTACATAGGTATACTGTATCACTACTAGCCATTTCCTTTCCTGTTCCACTCGCAAATAGAGCGGGGGAAAATTTCCGTGAATATGCCTCCGCATGAGCCGTAATTTCTCGTATCTTTGTCGCACTAGCGTCCTATATTCCGGCTCGTTTACAGATGAACCATACTTTCCCTTACCTTCCGTGTCACAGTCCTTACATGCTCGTTCCATTTCATATCACTTTGCGACGATACGACCAGATATTTAAAGGACTGTGTGAAGCACGACAGTATTAATGCTGTATTCTGGTTTGTTTTTCCCAATCATAGCCATTAACTTACTTTTTTTTTTAATTTAGGTCTAGCTGGTATTCATCACGCCAACTACAAATTTTATCTGTCGTCTTGTATGTTACTGCAGTCACTCAACGACGGCACCTTCCGTGTACTACAATACAATCAGTAAACAACCGCAGATCACTGCCTACCCTGTCCGCCAGATCTTTTATGTATATTTCCCTCGTATTGTTTCGGTGACACTACACCATCTTCATTTTTTTTCCTTTATTGGATTTCGATTCCCCCCGAAGGGGACCGGCTGGCAGCAGTTTATTGCTCTGCTCTGCAGCCTACAGACTTTTTAAAATGTAAGGAGAAGTTAATAATCAATAAAAGCAGGCGATAGAACGGGGACTTAAATTGTAAAACGGGGGGAAATTGGGGAAAGTTAAAACATAAAGCAAAGTGTTGGCAAAGCGAATAAAAATACACAGGATGCATACAGGTAACATAGTAGACAGGCAATTAAAAAACATGGCGACAGTCTGGTTTCTGTTCGCAAGAGGTCTAAAATCACACCCAGCGACAGTATGATGTCCGTTCGCAGCACGTTGGAAAAGACACACAACACTGAACACTCACTGTAAACACTGCACTAAAATGTCGGCACAAAGAGGACACACTATAGCCTAGGGCAGATCGCGGGGGTGGACTTGGACAGATGAGGGGGAAAACAAGGAGGGAGGAGAGGTAAAACTAAAGGGGGGGGAACCAAAGGAGGGAGTGAACCCATAAGGGCAGATGAGAGGGAATGGGAAAAGGCAGAGAAGGGAAATGCAAAAGGACTTGGGGGAGAGAAGGGGGACAGAGAGAGGATAGGTGGGGAAAAAAGAGGATGGAAGTGGCAGAGAGGGAGCCTAAGAAAAGGATGGAGGAAAGGAGGGGGGTGAGGATCAGAGTTGATAGGAGGGATAAATGGAGGGAGAGAGGGCATCATCTGAGATGGAAGCCACCTTGGGAAAGGAGATGAAGGGTGTAGAGATGGAGGGTAGGGGGGACACAACAGTGAAGACATGGCAGGGGGCAGAGATGGGATAGGAGAGGAGCAACCAGAGGGTGAGGGGGATCAAGGCGGCGGGAGGTGTAGAGGATGCGGATATGTTCGAGGATTAGGAGCAGATGGGGGAAAGGGATGAGGTCATAGAGGATCCGCGTGGGGGACGGGAGGCATATACAGAAGGCGAGGCGGAGTGCATGTATCCAGAGGCACATAGAATTTTGGGGTGGAGGGCAGATATCCAGGCGGGACTGCCATAACAGAGGATGGGACGGATTAAGGATTTGTAGGTGTGGAGGATGGAAGAGGGGTTCAACCCCCATATCCGGCCAGAGAGGAGTTTGAGGAGTAAGAGGCGGTTGTGGGCTTTGGATTGGAGGGAGTGGAGATGAGGGCATCTTCAATGGGGTTCTCTTCATTTTAATCTCAAACAATAAGTAAATGCTGGATGAATACACATACAAATCGAAATTATGATCGCCATTTTCAAGCAAGTGAATGTGGAATTCACAGCCTTTGTTACATTTTAATTTATTTGAAGAGATATCCAGTTTCGAGTTTGAACCAGAGGTGCCTTCTTCGTGAGGAAACGGGTCCAAAGGAGTGATCCATTAAATTGAAAGGAAGGACCAAGGAAGAACTTCTGAAACGGTCGTTCACGGTTCCATTCTGTTCAGTGTCTCTCCCTATTTGCACTACCGCCGTTCCTCGTTCCCGTCTGGTTCTTTCTTGGGCGCCAATTGTTCCACGTTCTACTTCCCTCTTCGTTCGTTCAGTTGTAGTTCCTTTCATTTACTGTATTACCCAAATGGTTCAAATGGCTCCGAGCACTATGGGACTTAACTTCTCAGTTGATCAGTCCCCGCCGGCCGGTGTGGCCGTGCGGTTCTAGGCGCTTCAGTCTGGAACCGCGTGACCGCTACGGTTGTAGGTTCGAATCCTGCCTCGGTCATAGATGGGTGTGATGTCCTTAGGTTAGTTAAGTAGTTCTAAGTTCGAGGGGACCGATGACCACAGATGTTAAGACCCATAGTGCTAAGAGCCATTTGAACCATTTTTTTCATCAGTCCCCTAGAACTTAGAACTACTTAAACCTAACTAACCTAAGGACATCACACACATCCATGCCCAACGCAGAATTCTAACCTGCGACCGTAGAGGTCGCGCGGTTCCAGACTATAGCGCCTAGAACCGTTCGGCCACTTCGGCCGGCTATTGTATTCCCCCATTCTTCTTCAAACTTCCCTCGAAATCTCGACTTTTAGTTTTTTGTGTACGTCATCAGAGTCCATGACTAGTAATTTGTAACTTCGTTGTAATTAAATATCAAAATTGAAACAAAAAATCCCGATTCGCTGGAACTCGTTTTTTCATATATCACTGTTTAGTTTTGAAAACAAAGTGCCCTTAATGTCCACGCAAAGAATACTTATCTAGAGCAGTGTAATATATTTGTTCTAAAAGTTGTTAAGAAATAAAATTTTAAAATTAAATTAAATGAGTTTATGAAAACGCTTTCCTGTACCATATTCACTTCTCAGCTTCTGAGGGAGAGCTGATGATCGGTTGAACGGATTAAAGGTCAGTTGGATACCTGGATCCTTTCTGATCTTACGTTCACTCAATACAGCAACTGCTTTATGTAAGTCGCATTTCGAACATTTCTGAGCCCACTTCATTTCGTTGTATATACGGTGTTTATCTTACAAGAGTACCTTACTGAGGTCAGTACCCAGACGTAGTACGAAGCAGTTCTCAAAAACCTGGAAATCTGTCTTTAGAGATTAAAGGAATTCGGAGCTCTGTTAGCTACGAAACAATTCCAACTTATTAATAGTCGCCAGTAGCTACAGTTGGAGTCACGAACGATGGCAGTTGAGTTTAGGCTTGTTCTGCGCTCATACGTCACGCATTCTCCGAAAGCCAATGAGCGTTCAGTAGTATTGTGAGCATTCTGCTTTTAATGACGTACCGCAACCGTCGTTTGGAATCGTCAGCAACACAATACCCATCTGTGCCTGGTGACTGTACATTCGTTAGTTCGAATTTAACTTGCAGTAACAATTTTTTGCTTTCATTTCAATAGCAATTTTATTGAGAAATGGAGATGATTATAATTTTCAGTAAAAATAAATTTTTTATTTGAACTATTGGTGATATGAAAACAAATTAAAATCTGATAAAGACATGGGAGGTGCTTTATTGTCAAATGAAAAAAATATGTGCGCCAGTAATATTGATCAGCTTGTAGAACGAAAAGGTATTTCACTCTTTATTTAATGCGTGCCATTTTTTTTGTACCGAACTTTAATTAATTTTGAAAACTCGTATTTTCTTGTAATCAGCTACCGGCAGCTATGTTGATGAGTTCGAAATGTTTTTAATTAACAGGGCTCGAAAATAATCTAATCCTCAAGGGCTTTATTTTCGACGATTCTTTGTAGTGTGTGTGTGGTGTGTGTGTGTGTGTGTGTGTGTGTGTGTGAGAGAGAGAGAGAGAGAGAGAGAGAGAGAGACAGAGAGAGAGAGAGCGAGAGAGAATTTTGTCGCACTGTTTCCGGAAATTCATGTGTCGTCCCGTTAGTATGCAGGTAATGGAAGATCCACCCGTGTATTCAGTTTTTTAAATGGTAACTTTTTTATTACCTACCTCTCTCTCTCTCTCTCTCTCTCTCTCTCTCTCTCTCTCTCTCCATCTCTCATATATATTACTGGCCATTAAAATTGCTATACCACGAAGATAACGTGCTACACACACTGACAGGAAGAAGATGCTGTGATACGCAAATGATTAGCTTTTTAGGGCATTCACACAAGGTTGGCGCCGGTGGCCCTCATACACGGACAGCAGTTGACAGGACAGGCGTTGCCCGATGAAACGTTGTTGTGAT
This sequence comes from Schistocerca gregaria, assembly GCF_023897955.1. NCBI lineage: Eukaryota > Metazoa > Arthropoda > Insecta > Orthoptera > Acrididae > Schistocerca > Schistocerca gregaria. The sequence continues at coordinate 126,839,057 of NC_064921.1, read as the reverse complement.
GCCTCGTGTCAGGAGGAGATATGCATACCATAACGTTTCCGACTTTGATAAAGGTCGCATTGTAGCCTATCGTGATTGCGGTTTATCGTATCGCGACATTGTTGCTCGAAATCCAATGACTGTTAGCAGAATGTGGAATCGGTGGGTTCAGGAGGGTAATACGGAACGCCGTGCTGGATCCCAACGGCCTCGTATCAGTACCAGTGGAGACGACAGACATTTTGTCCGCATGGCTGTAACGGATCGTGCAGCCACGTCTCGATTCCTGACTCAACAGATGGGGACGCTTGCAAGACAACAACCAGCTGCACGAACAGTCCGACGACGTTTGCAGCAGCATGGACTATCAGCTCGAAGACCATGGCTGCGGTTACCCTTAGCGCTGCACCACAGACAGGAGCGCCTGCGATGGTGTACTCAACGACGAACATGGGTGCACGAATGGCAAAACGTCATTTTTTCGGATGAATCAAGGTTCTGTTTACTGCATCATGATGGTCGCATCCGTGTTTGGCGACATCGCGGTGAACGCACATTGGAAGTGTGTATTCGTCATCGCCATACTGGCGTATCATCCGGCATGATGGTATGGGATGCCATTGGTTATACGCCTCGGTCATCTCTTGTTCGCATTGACGGCACTTTGAACAGTGGACGTTACATTTCAGATGTGTTACGACCCGTGGCTCTACCCTTCATTCGATCCCTGCGAAACCCTACATTTCAGCAGGATAACGCACGACCGCATGTTGCAGGTCCTGTACGGGCCTTTCTGAATACTGGGAATGTTCGACTGCTGCCCTGGCCAGCACCATCTCCAGATCTCTCACTAACTGAAAACGTCTGGTCAATGGTGGCCGAGCAACTGGTTCATCACGATACGCCAGTCACTACTCTTGATGAACTGTGGTATCGTGTTGAAGTTGCGTGGGTAGCTGTACCTGTACACGCCATCCAAGCTCTGCTTGACTCAGTGCTCAGGCGTATAAAGGCCGTTAATACGGCCAGAGGTGGTTGTTCTGGGTGATGATTTCTCAGGATCTATCCACCCAAATTGCGTGAAAATGTAATCACAAGTTAGTTCTAGTGTAATGTATTTGTTCAATGAATACCCAATTATCATCAGCATTTTTTCTTGGTGTAGCTATTTTAATGGCCAGTAGTGCAGAAAGGTACTGTAAACTGTTAGCGCTTGTAACCCCAGATATCGAGAAATAAGGCGCAATAAAATAACAGTTCTAACCACTTAGCGTCACCGAGAGTACTATTTCTACACAATAACTTGACTATTTCGCTGGTGCTGCCAGAAGCGGAGTAAATCGGCGCTAGTGGAAAGATGTTCAATTGTCTCCGAGCGCTGCCAACGTTAAGTCGCCCCTAGAAGCACAGTATTAACTGTACACATTGAAAGGCTTGTGTCCACTAGCAAATAACTTCTGCAAGCGTTTGCTGAGGTATTTACATTAAAACAGAAACTTACTCAGGCTTACTTCTTGAAGCCCTTGGAGCAAGTTAATTTAAGGAACTCGCTGTAAGTACTGGTTGCAGAAATATTTCCACTAGGATCTTGTTGTGCGGTAGACAAGTGGATGTTTTCGGTATGGTGCTTAAAAACCAGAGCAGTCGCCAACGTTGTTGGATTATTATTAATGAATAAAAATCATAATGGACCACAAAAATGAAGAAACAGAAAACAAGAAACGTTAGGTTGAAGAAATGGATACAATGGAGTGCGTATTGATGTTATCGAGAAACACTGTTGAATGAGCTAATATCAGAGGACTTCACATGGATTAAAAACTTTCAGAGTGCAAATTTCGAACATCTCTTGTCTGGTCTACCATCAAAATAATATTCTCCTTGGTGTACCCCGACTCCTCCTACCCTCTACTGTTGATCCCATGAGTCTCTTGGGTAACCTTGCTTCTCCCATGAGTGTACCGTGACCCCACCATCTAAGCCTGTTCGCCCTGACTGCTACATCTACTGGGAATGAACTCTATAGATGTAGCAGTCAGGGCGAACAGGCTTAGATGGTGGGGTCATGTTACGCTCGTGGGAGAAGCAAGGTTACCAAAGAGACTCATGGGTTCATTAGTAGAGGGTAGGTGGAGTCAGGGTAGACCAAGGAGAAGGCACCTGGATTCGGTTAAGAATAATTTTGAAGTAGTAGGCTTAACATCAGAAGTGGCAATGTTAGCACTGAATAGGGGATCATGGAGGAATTTTATAAGGGGGACTATACTCCAGACTGAACGCTGAAAGGCATAATCAGTCTTAATGATGATGATGATGATGATGATGATGATGAACAGTATACCAAAATGTTTACTGTAACATTAAAAATAGCCTAAAATTTTAAAGAAAATTGGCAAATTCATGTTGTACTTCCGTGGCTGGTGGTGCCAATTATATGTGTTTAGGCGTTCCAGTGGTACATTTGATTCGGCCTTATCGTGGAAAGGTAATAGACTGGCAGCGGAGCTGGGTTTGAGCGATAAGTTTAAAGTGCATCTGTATGCAAAAAGTTATCGGCAGCGTTGCATGTACTGAAAGATCCAGCCCATCAAACTCCATTCAGTTCATGCAATACTGTCAAACTTCCGTACACACACGAAGAGTTTTATTTGACAGATCTGGCATGTCCATGCAAGACTGACGACAAAACGGTGCGTGTGGACCAGGCCTTACCCAGGCAGCCTGTGCCACGCCGTTTGAGGACTGCATCGGCGGTGGTTGGGCTGAGTCACGTCACGCCGGCAGATCTCTGAAGCTGTTCCGGCCAGCAGCGATCGCGGTGTGGCAACTGGCTAGGGCTCGCATCAGCTAATAGTCGCTGTAGCCAACGGCGCGGGCTTTGTGGACGGGATGGAGGCAGAAGCTGCAGCTCCGGCGGTCGAATGCGGCGCTCAGTTTCGACACGAGACCTTTCACGCATGTCGCCTTTCACCCGCGGGCTGACACAACGGGCCAACATGCCTCCCGGCGGGAAGAACACGGGCCGCGTGAAGGAACAGTCTACAGTCCCGACATACCGGTTCAGTAACGCCCATTACGGTATAGCTCCTAACAGGTTTCCCCTACTGTCGCCGTCTGAGAATGGGTAGCTCTGAGGGATGAAATAGTGAAGGTAGCAGACTATCAAGTAGGCAAAAAGACGAGGGCTAGTAGAAATCCTTGGTAACAGAAGAGATACTGAATTTAATTGATGAAAGGAGAAAGTACAAAAATGAAGTAAGACGAGCAGGCAAAAAGGAATAAAAACATCTCAAAAATGAGATCGACAGGAAGTGCAAAATGGCTAAGCAGGGATGGCTAGAGGACAAATGTAAGGATGTAGAGGCTTATCTCACGAGGGGTAAGATAGATACTGTCTCTAGGAAAATTAAAGAGACCTATGGAGAAAAGAGAATCACATGCACGAATATCAGGAGCTCAGATGGAAACCCAGTTCTAAGCAAAGAAGGGAAAGCAGAAAGGTAGAAGGAGTATATAGAGGGTCTATACAAGGGCGATGATCTTGAGGACAATATTATGGAAATGGAAGAGGATGTAGATGAAGAGTTTGACAGAGCACTGAAAGATCTGAGTCGAAAGAAGGCCCGGGAGTAGACAACATTGCATTAGAACTCTGACAGCCTTGAGAGAGCCAGTCCTGACAAAACTTTACCATCCGGTGAGCAAGATGTATGAGACAGGCGAAATTTCATCAGACTTCAAGATGAATATAATAATACCAATCCCAAAGAAAGCAGGTGTCGACAGATGTGAAAATTACCGAACTATCAGTTCGGCTGCAAAACACTAACGCGAATTCTTTACAGACGAATGGAAAAACTGGTAGAAGCCGACCTCCGTAGAATGTTGGAACACGTGAGGCAATACTGACCTTACGACTTATCTTAGAAGAAAGATTAAGGAAAGGCAAACCTACGTTTCTAGCATTTGTAGACTTAGAGAAAGCTTTTGACAATGTTGACTGGAATACACTCTTTCAAATTCTGAAGGTGGCAGGGGTAAGATACAGGGTGCGAAAGGCTATTTACATTTTTTACAGAAATCAGATGGCAGTTATGAGAGTCGAGGGACATGAAAGGGAAGCAGTGGTTGGGAAGCGACTGAGACAAGGTTGTAGCCTCTCCCCGATGCTATTCAATCTGTATATTGAGCAAGCAGTAAAGGAAACAAAAGAAAAGTTCGGAGTAGGTATTAAAATCCATGGAGAAGAAATAAAAACTTTGAGGTTCGCCGATGACATTGTAATTCTGTCAGAAACAGCAAACGACTTGGAAGAGCAGTTGAACGGAATGGACAGTGTCTTGAAAGGAAGGCATAAGATAAACATCAACAAAAGCAAAACAAGGATAATGGAATGTAGTCGAATTAAGTCGGGTGATGCTGAGGGAATTAGATTAGGAAATGAGGCACTTAAAGTAGTAAAGGAATTTTGCTATTTGGGGAGCTTAATAACTGATGATGGTTGAAGTAGAGAGGATATAAAATGTAGACTGGCAATGGCAAGGAAAGCGTTTCTGAAGAAGAGAATTTTGTTAACATCGAGTATTGATTTAAGTGTCAGGAAGTCGTTTCTGGAAGTATGTATGGAAGTGAAGCATGGACGATAAATAGTTTGGACAAGAAGAGAATAGAAGCTTTCGAAATGTGGTGCTACAGAAGAATGCTGAAGATGGGTAGATCACATAACTAATGAGGAGGTACTGAATAGAACTGGAGAGAAGGGAAATTTGTGGTGCAACCTGAGTAGAAGAAGGGATCGGTTGGAATGATATATTCTGAGGCATCAAGGGATCACAAATTTAGCATTGGAGGGTAGCGTGGAAGGTAAAAATCATAGAGGGAGACCAAGTGATATGTACACTAAGCAGATTCAGAAGGATATAGGTTGTAGTAGGTACTGGGAGATGAAGAAGCTTGCACAGGACAGGGTAGCATGGAGAGCTGCATCAAACCAGTCTCAGGACTGAAGACCACAACAACAACCAGTTGTCATTAGTGTTGCCAGATCAAACCGGCAGAAAAGTCAATATATTTTGGATAAATGGCAGCACCGGTCGTAAAGATTGACATCCTTGTTTTACAGATCGATTTCGGCCACGGTTTGACCATCTTAATAGTGCAAACTATTCGAAACTTGTAGGTCCATATCATAACAACACATTTTCTTTTTACAAGATACAGTGTGTATGTAATCATCGAAGTGCATGTTACACCTCATAGAAAATGTTTTGTTATTATGATATAGGCCTACAAGGTTCGAATAGTTTGCACTGTAGCTGGTCACACAGTGACCGAAATCTATATGTAAAAATAGGATTTCAGTCTTTACGACCGATGCTGCCATTTATACAAAATGTATTGACAATAATACGGTCGTGGTGCACACGGTCCCCAATAGAGTTAATGGCACGTTATGAAAAAAAAATGGTAATTACCCTTACAGGCAAAAATAGCCTCTCCTTACAACCCCTGTTTCTGAGAAGTTGTAGTAATTTAAAAAAGTATGTACTAGCTGTTTTGACTATTAACGGTAAAAACGAAAGAAGCGAGTATAGGACAATGAAACCACTGCATAATACTATTGCACATAGGACAAGAAACAAATATATAGTTCCCCGGTTGACATAATTATTACGACTGACAATGAGTACATGAGTGCCTTACAAGCAAGCTTGCCAGGAGTTTGGTTGTTTACCGAACTGTTCGGTATTTCTGTTCGGTACCGAAGTGTGAGTGGATCAGTAATTTTAGAACTCAGTTCATGTCACTAATTTACACAGTTTACGTGAAGAGATCAGTATACTGTGAGGGTAGCCCGAAAAGTAAAGCACACATTCTTGTAGTAAACACGAACAAAAATAACTAGGAAGATCGGGCAAAAAGTACATTCAAGTACAGTTCTTAAGCATCAAAGTAATACATTTATTTTTCAGCATAGTCACCGTTAAGGTTAACACATTTCTCCCAACGTGTAACAAGTTTTTTGTTTTTTTGTTTTTTTAGTTGTTGAAATATTCTTCCTTTTTTACTTGTTAAAATATTCTTCCGACTTCTCGCGAATCCACGACTTGAAAGGTACCTTCACCTCAACGTCCGATCTGTAATGATTACCCTTGCGGTCTTCCTCTTGAATAGAGAAAAAAAAAAAAACGGCAAGGCGCAAGATGAGGTGAGTAAGGAGACTGTGGAATCGGTTGAAACTTTTGCAGAGCCTCTTCAATTTCGCAAGTGGACGGTGTGTGGACGAACGTTGTCATGTTGCAAAATTACTGGCGCCAGGCTGCGTCTAACACGACACTACGTCGGAGGTGTTTTAGAGTTTCTATGTACTGACAACAGTTTACCTTTCCCCCTTGTACCAGATAATCGGTCACATAAACTGACTAAGCATCCCAAAACACAGTCAAATGAATTTTTTTTTATGTGGATTGTTGTGTTCCGAACTTTTTCGCCTGTGGAGAAGACGGATGTCGATATTCACCGCTGTTTTTCCGGGTGCCTGTCACATCATTCTAAAGCAGGCTGTTCCAACGGAGCTTCAGGGAGCCAGTGCGCTCCGGAGCGCTCACTCGGCAGCTCGAAGTCCGTGTGGAGGGGGAAAGGGAATTCACTGCCCCTGACGCAATAATCCGTGTTCAATGACGGCTATGACTAGCGGCGGGAGACCTGTACCTCTATTGGAGGATACCTCTCTTTTCATTGAGAGGGATGGTTGTCCGCAGTGTCTTGTATGTCATAAAGCATTGAATTCTGCGAAGAGGTACAATATACAACGACATTATACACGTCTTCACGCAACGCACTACGATCAGGTAGAAGGCGTTGCACGCAGAGAACTTGTAGTCAGGCTTAAGAACGACACACCAGGAGACGTAAGTTTAAAAACGGTTTCGTAATACGGAGGGTATCAAAACATGCAACATAGTTCGTGTTCTGTAATGCTTTTATAGTTTTCAGGTGAATGAGAGCGGAGAAAACACTACTGAATCTGCAATTCGAGCAAGCTACAGGGTCGCTCACATCATTGCGACGTGTGGCAAGCCGTTTTCGGTGCGACCACTCGCAAAATCGTGCATGGTAGCAGTTGCAGAATGTTTGTTTCCAAGGGAGGTGCAGGCAATTGAAGGGGTTTGCCTGTCGAAGCAAACAGTGTTTCGTCATATATGGACATGGCAGCGGATTTAGAGACACAGCTCAGAAAAAAGACGGAGAGCTTTGTTGCATTTTCGCTAGCGCTTGACGAAAGAACCGACATATCGCACTGTGCTCAGCTTGCGGTCTTTGTGCGTGGTGTCGACATGGAGCTGCAAGTAACTGAAGAACTCTTGGATGTGGTACCACTCGATTGCACTGCAACAGGACGTGACATTTTTGAAGCTGTTTGGGAATCAGTGGACGGTATGAATTTGCCGTGGGATAATCTCCATTCTGTAGCGACAGACGGTGCACCACAAATGATCGGGCGTCACCACGGTTTGAAAAATAACGTGCCACGTTTGAAAAATAAACTCGGAAACGAATTCGGGAAATACGTTTTGACTTTTCATTTTTTTATTCACCAAGAGGCCAGTGTACTGAAACAGTAGAGCTAGGTGGCGTAATGAAAGCTGTCGTGAAGTGTGTGAATTTTGTGCGGCGTCACGGTGTGAACCATCGCCAGTTCAACGGATTCCTGAAAGATATCGAAGCGGAGTATGGGGATATACCTTACCACAGTAGTGTTCGTTGGCTGAGTCGGGGAAAAGTTCTTGATGTTTTCTTTGTCATTCGTGAGGAAATATCCCTTATCCTCGAAATGAAAGGGGAAGAAATGCGTTGTCTGAAAGATATGAAATGGATATCAGACCTGGCGTTCCTATCTGACACAACTATGCATCTGAATAATTTAAACCTGTCACTGCAGGGCAAAGGGCAGCTAATCGTTGACATGCACGACCAAATCAAAGCGTTCGTGGAAAAGTTACGTTTATTTGAGAGGCAGATGAGTAATGGACATTTAACGTTCTTCAATCGTCTTGCGTCTTTAAAACTACCTGAAGATACTACTTTCATAGATTAAGAAGCAAAGTTAAGGCAGCTCATCACGTCGTTTAAAACACGATTCCGAGACCTCATTAGTTTGAAAATGGAACTTACGGTGTTCAGCACTGCTTTTTCTGTTTCCCCAATGACTTGTCATCGACACTTCAATTGGAGATTATTGATTTGCAAAATTCAACTTTGTTGGAAGAGTGGTACTACAGCACGTTGGATTTGTCACGATGGTATCGCTCATTACAGCAAAAAACATTTCCCAAGCTTCACAACAATGCCGCTCAGATCATGTGCATGTTTAGATATACGTATTGTTGTGAGCAGCTATTCTCAGCAATGAAAAGAGTAAAAAGTCAGGAACGATCGTTTCTTCAGGATGCAACTATGAAGGCCATCTTCCGCATTAACACTGCGAACACTTTGACGCCTGATATTTCCGATCTTGTAATGAAAAGAAAATGTCGAGCTACAAAGGCCCAATAAATTGAGTATGCAAAATGGTGAGCTTTTCTCAGCAATGAAAAGAGTAAAAGGTAAGGAACGATCGTTTCCTCAGGATGCAACAATGAAGGCCATCCTCCGCATTAACGCTGCGAACACTTTGACGCCTGATATTTCCGATCTTGTAATAAAAAGAAAATGTCAAGCTACAGAGGCCCAATAAATTTAGTATGCAATTTGTTGTAAAACAGTTGTATCTTATTTATTTCCTGAACATTGTATTTCCTGGTGCAGCATGTCACCACGTCTTAACAGCTAAGATTATGAGTTTGTCGATCTAGTAAGACGCAGCTGGCACGTCAAAACGCTTGCCTTGCCGCCTGCCTCAGCCAGCCGTGCCACGTGCCGGCGTGCCTGCCCACTCGAATGGTCACAGCGAGCGACACGGCTCCCTGGAGCAGGGAACGCCCCGCGGCTCACAACGGAGCCGACGAGCTGGAACAGCCTGTTCTAAAGGAAGCCGTCTCGTTTGTCACGGTAGCGCTTCAGAAGTTGCTCGCAGCATTTCAGTCGACGCTGTTCGTTCTCGACCGAGAAACGATGTGGTACCCATCGTGCTCAGATTTTACAGTATCCTAACTGTTTAAAATTCCAGTACGGTTTTCGATTCACTTTGCAGTGATTCGCCGGTCATTTTGAATCAATTCGTCGACGAGTTTGTCTGTGGCGGTGGTCGGACGTCCGCTGCGAGTCTCATCAGTAGTTATGAATTTTCCAGCCTGACAACCATGAAATTTTACTACCCATCGATTTACAGTAGGCCTATTAACAGCATCGTCACCATAAACAGACTTTAAATGACGATTAATCTCACTAGGAGTCATTTTCAACAGTTAAAAATTCTATAACAGCATGCTGTTTAAAAGTAATGGAAGGATACTAGCGGTTCCATGCAGCACTGCCTATCTGGAAAGGAAATTCAGTTACATGCATCATTATGGTCTGACGCTAGAAGAATATAGTGTACCGAAATGGTAAAAGCAGAATTATGCATTCGTTGCAATTTGTAGTTTGCAACATGCAATGACTTTTACCAAAAAAGTCAAACGAAAAAAAAGCCGAACTAGCAGTAAGAAAAATAATCTTTAGTGTTTACTAAGTGTTGCATTTTGTCCACTCTCAGCTCAACGCATGCTTCAGCTTGTGTCCTTACCAATGTCCGTACAAGTTCAAAATTCCCAGGTGTGTTCCGAATGCAGAAGCCCAGCGGGTTCAGGTCACGAGAGCTGTAAAGCTATCTAAGAATGAAATTACAATGAAATCCAGACCATTAGGTGCTTACAGACGTTGATAAATATCAATGAAGAAGGTATATGTTCTTTACCAGCCGATGATCTTCTTCAGTGCAGATGCGCTCACATTTTCTCAAAGTCTTACGGGAAACGGCAGATTGACTGCCGCGAGTAATGAGTATAGTGGTCAGGGGCACTACAAATGTAGTGTGTGGACAGTAAGTTGGAAATGTGAGTCTCACGGGAAGCGTGCCAGAGGTAAACAATTGCACTAACCTCTGTGTCCTCGATGGCTCAGTCGAATAGAGCGTCTGCCCTGTAAGCACAAGATCCCGGGTTTGAGTCCCAGTCAGGGCACACATTTTCAACTGTCCCCGTTGACATTTATCAACGCCTGTAAGCAGCTAATGGTCTGGATTTCATTGTAATTTCATTCTTAGATAGCTGCAAGATCACCAACGGTATCTGTACACTTGTTGTCTAAACACTGTTTACCAATACTTAATTATCCGGAGTGATGATAAAACTGAAACGAGATTAGTTTATCACTTTGTAATTTATGCCTCACTAGTGGTGTTCTGAAATAAACGTAACTTTGGACATAAAGTGTTGTAACATTGACACGACTGCACCTGTTCATTTGTCGTAGCAGTTCAGGGCTATTTTCTTGGTATTGTCCCCTACTCGCTCCTTTCGTTTGTACTTACAGTAGTCAAAACACCCTGTTTATTGAGGAAAAAATTTCGATTTGTCGTTAGTCGTCCTGACATCTCTGACTCGCACCAAAAAAGGAAAAGCAGATTTTAAGTTTTAAAAAAAGTGAAGAGACACACACAGTAAAGAATGTATGCTTTGCGCTTTTTAAAATATCAATGAATCTTTATAACGTGAAACCGATCGATGTTTAGGCTTCATACTGTAGTTACTTAATATATTTAACTACCATGTAGCTTCGTTCGAATTGTTTGTACTGGCTTGTGTTTCGAAGCAGTATCTGTTGACATGTCTGTAAATTACTCACCTGTCGTATTTGCAGTGACTGAATGAATTGAAACCGTTCACGGCAATTGTACAGAAACCTAAGAGTCACTGACTGCCACGTTTCTTCCCCCTGAAAGCACGGAACGAATAAACGTTCAGGGAGAAAGGGCTGCTGTACTAATTGATGCGCCAAGGCCGCGTGGGATTAGCCGAGAGGTTGCCCGACATGGTAGCTCAGCGTGTTCCGTCAGAGAGCTGGTTGGCCTCTGTAATTAGAAAAAGTGAGTGGAAGGATCAACAAACGAACTTGAGCGGATGCCATGTGACGTCCGAAACGAACAAAAAAAAAGGCGGTCTAAGGCGCTGCAGTCATGTACGGTGCGGCTGGTCCCGGCGGAGGTTGGAGTCCTCCATCGGGCATGGGTGTGTGTGTTTGTCATTAGGATACTTTAGGTTAAGTAGTGTGTAAGCTTAGGTAGGGACTGATGACCTTAGCAGATAAGTCGCATAAGATTTCACACACATTTGAACCTTTTTTTTTCTGTGCCAAGGTACGTCGCAGTCAGTCGATAGTCGTCAGTCGAGGGGAGGGGGGAGTTGAAACGTCAGAAATCATCGGCGTGTCCGTAATAATGCAGCACTGGAAGCCACGTGGCTGGGTGTTTTCGAAACGTGTTACCCGACCACGATGTTATAGCCCTTTGACTACCGTGTCCGCTACCGGAAACATGCGATGTCATTACATTAAATAATACAGTAGTGACAGAGGAAAACACATCGCAATGTGAATGATTTCAAGACAGCTTTGCTTATACCATCAAGCAGTACAAAGTTTTTTCGCGAAACATCACAATAAAAACTCACGATGAGCCAACTGAAGCTCCCTCACTCCGAGGTCCAATAAAACTTTTGTCGACTTATACGGTTAGAGTGTGCCCTTTAGTTCATCGGTTGGTCGAGACTTCCAGGCACACCGTAATATTGTATCAGTATACTGCGCGAAACTACGAGGCCACGGGCGACACAATATTATTATGCCATATTTTAGCCCGGGACGCGTCAGCTAGAATTCTGCCTTCGTAGCGAGCAAGTCTCCGTTCGACGACGTGGAACTCGTTTACATTGTGACAGAATTGCTTGCCTAAAGATATAAGGAGAAATTAAGCAGAATGGACTAAATGAGTGTGAAAAGCTTCCAGTAAACATTTCAATGGAGTAGGCGCTCATTCACTGCGCCATAGCCTCGTAAAGCACAACAGCGAACGACAAATTAAACAAGTAAACAGTATAATCCTCTCGTACATTTGCTAGGTTATGTACTTCTCTCTGCAACAACAGTTGCAGGCGAAATAAAAGAATTAGTTACTGCTAACTGGTTGAAAGCGTTTGTCCGTTGTATGTATGCTCACTGGACAGCAATTCTGAAAACCGCTACATGTAAAATAAACATTTCTGCGTACCGCCATGACACCATGACATTGTTTCCTCAACTACTGTGGACAACAAGCTATCTGGCTTCCCCTAAACAGTCAGGAATTTCGTTACTCACAGTGCCACAGGGTGCTTTAACATAAGTCGTCCAGCACACTCTCTAAACTTTTGTTATTTGCTTTTTTCAGTTCTTTGCGGACATTCGTTCAGAGGGAACTGAATTTCATCTCTTTCTCTGTCGGTGCTGCTGCTTTTGCGTAACGTACACGGTATAATACAGGGTGATTCAAAATGAATACCACAACTTTAAAAATGTGTATTTAATGAAAGAAACATAATATAACCTTCTGTTATACATCATTACAAAGAGTATTTAAAAAGGGTTTTTTTCACTCAAAAACGAGTTCAGAGATGTTCAATATGGCCCCCTCCAGACACTCGAGCAATATCAACCCGATACTCCAACTCGTTCCACACTCTCTGTAGCATATCAGGCGTAACAGTTTGGATAGCTGCTGTTATTTCTCGTTTAATACACCACCTATCAGGAGGTTTAACACCATACTTCATTCGAAATGCACGCTGAACAAGTGTCGTCGATTCACTTCTGCCGTACTCAATAACGCAAAAAGCGTTTTGTTGAGCGGTCGCCATCTTAGCATCAACTGACGCTGACGCCTAGTCAACAGCGCCTCAAGCGAACAAATGTACAATTAAATGAAACTTTATAGCTCCCTTAATTCGCCAACAGATAGTGCTTAGCCCTGCCTTTTGTCGTTGCAGAGTTTTTAATTCCTAAAGTTGTGGTATTCTTTTTGAATCACCCTGTATAATGCTCAATAACATTGAGTGAGCATCAGTATTTTTGGGTTTTGCATTCTCCTGAGTATTGCGCAATAAATAACGCGCGTATGAGACATAGGCAAGACGGGTCATTGATACCCATAAAATCGGAACATCCCATGAAGCTCGGGATGTCTGGCAACACCAGTTGTCGTCGTGGCACGTGTTGGTTTATCCAACACTACTAACGAGAAGAAGCAAAGCGGCGCATAAAAATGGAAAGTAACTACTGAACGAGAAAAAAAAGACGTCGTTTAATCTACAAGTTTGGCGAATATTTTTGTAAGCGTGAAAATAAAAATTTGAAGCGCCCGAACAGTACCACTAATATTAACTGTCGAAGTGAAACATCAACAACATTTTAACACTGCATTAATCGCGTGAGTTTTTGTCACCCACCATTGCTTTCAGTTTGATTTTAACAGCCTCCATACTCATGCAAAATGACCACCCGCCTTAGCGAAGCGGTCTAACTCGCTGCATCCCGAGCCGGAAGGCGTGACGGTCTCCGCCACAAATCCGCCCGGCGGATTAGTGTCGAGTTCTGGTGTGCCGGCCAGTCTGTGGATGGTTTTTAAGGCGGTTTTCCATCTGCCTCGGCAAATGCTGTGTAGTGGTTAATAAAAAAGAAAAAGAGAAGAGAAAAGAAATGATTCGGAAATGAGGGAAGAAATGGTGAATAAAAAAGGGTTTTAAAATTGTAAATTACCGTGAAAAAAGGAAAGAATGAAAAGCAAATCGGACTTCGTATTACAGAGAAGTTATCGTTCGGAAAAGCTTTTGTTGGTTTGGTCCTTGTGGCGTTTTTGAGCAAACGTTAAACCAATTTCCACTACAAAAGTTATTGAAAAAGAACAGAGATTAACAAAATGTAACTGACAGGGGGAAGTGGCGTAGATAAGAGTTCATCCTTTACCAGGTTAACTTGTCTTCTTTCGTGTGGCGTCCAGGTCTTCAAAAATCTCCTTCATATCTGCATGAAAAGCCTGCTCCGAAATCTTGCAGTCGTCCAGGAATCACTAATTTATACCAATTAAAATCATCTTGATACTGTATGCAATTTAATTTACTTTGCTACTTCCATCCTCCGAATTTCTTAACAACTTCCACAATATGTCTGCACATTAAAATCAGATCAAGACTAGCTGATAAGTTTTTTTACGTCTTCATCAGATCACGTCTGCCTTAAGCTTCCGCTATCAATAGACAATAAAGAAACGGATAGAAAACAAAAAAGAGTTACTGTCTGCCGTCGAACGCTCATACCGCTGCGACGGTATAATTTTTATCTGAGGGAACGAGTGTAGCGCGGCGAAATTCAAAGTCCCGCTACAGCTGGCTGATTCCCCTTATTTCGCCTCAGTTACACTACGTCGGCGATTGCTGCGCAAACACTTGCTCCACGTACGCGTACACCATATTTACTCTACCACGCAAACATTGGAGTTACACTCGCCTGGTGTATAACCATGGTGTGGGGCGGTGGTGGGGTGCTTGGACTGCTGTAGCCTGTTGTGGGGTTGTGTACCACTGAGGGTTTCGGCCGGGCGAAATCTCTCCGTCGTTTCTAGGTCCCCAGTTCAATACGTACATACATGATGCAGAATTCATTTGATCACTCAACTCCACACATCAACGCGCTGCACATATTACAGTATCCACACACAACCCATTTCAATGAAAACAAGCAAAAGTGAACCTACATTGCAGTAAAAATAAGTAATTAGTCTGTGAACCACACATTGAATTACGTGTGTACGAGCCTCACAAATGCAATAGTCAAACCAATATTTCCAAAATTACTTTCTGACACGTGTTCTTTCAGAGCGTACTGTCCAAACAACTGACACAACCTTCCATCAAATGGTCAGGGCAGGTCTGCTTATCGCGCCTAACACACCGGTTCTCGAATGATTTGTCCCGTGATTTACCACACTCGTAATATCTTTTTCCCCTTACTTTCCTCTTGCGGCCTGTTAACAGACTCTTCCAATCCAAGCACTGTAAGTCTATTCCTCCTGTTTCCCTTAGGAACCTTTGGTGCTTGATATCTCCTTTCTATTTGGGGCCCTACCGTAGCTGCAACCACAACGGAGGGGTATGTGTTGAGAGGCCAGATAAACGTGTCGTTCCTAAAGAGGGGCAGCAGCCTTTTTAGTAGTTGCAGGGGCAACAGTCTGGATGAGTGACTGATCTGGCCTTGTAATACTAACCAAAACAGCCTTGCTGTGCTGGTACTGCGAACGGCTGAAGGCAAGGGGAAACTACAGCCGTAATTTTACCCGAGGGCATGCAGCTTTACTGTATGGCGTCCTCTTGGGTAACATATTCCTGAGGTAAAATAGTCCCCATTGGGATCTCTGGGCGAGGACTACTCAGTGGGACGTATTTATCAGGAGAAAGAAAACTGGCATTCTATGGATCGGAGCGTGGAAGGTCAGATCCCTCAGCCGCGCATTTAGGTTCGAAAATTTGAAAAGGGAAAAGGATACATTAAAGTTAGATATCGCGGATAAGCTACTACGAACAGCGTAGAGAACGCATTACTGTAGACACGTAGCCCACGTCTACTACAGTAGTACAAGTTTATATTCTAAGTAGCTCAGCAGATGACGAAGATATTGCAGAAATGTTTGAGGAGATAAAAGACATTATTCAGATAGTGAAGTGAGGCAAAAATTTAATAGTCACGGGGCACTGGAATTCGATAGTAGGGAAAGGAAGAGAAGGAAAACGTAGTAGGTGAATATGGAATGGGGATAAGGAATGAAAGAGGAAGCCGCCTGGTAGAATTTTGCACAAAGAATAACTTGATTATAGCTAACACTTGGTTTAAGAATCATGTATGAAGGTTTATACGTGGAAGAGGCCTGAAGACACTGAGGTTTCAGATAGATTATACCATAATAGTAAGACAGAGATTTAGGAACCAGTTTTTAAATTGTAACACATTTCCAGGGACACAAACTATTGGCTGTGAACTATAGAATAAAAATGGGGAAACTGCAAAGAGGTGGGAATTTAAGAAGATGGGACATGGATAAACTGAAAGAACCAGAGGTTGTCGAGAGCTTCAGAGAGAGCATTTGGGAACGACTAAAAAGAACGGGGGAAGGTAGCTCTGAAGTAGTGAAGGCAGCAGAGGATCAAGTAGGTAAAAAGCCAAGGGCTAGTAGAAATGCTTGGGTAACACAAGGTATATTGAATTTAATTGATGAATGGAGAAAATATTAAAGTGCAGTAAATGAAGCAGGCAAAAAGGAATATAAACATCTCAAAAGGAATCGACAGGAAGTGCAAAATGGCTAAGCATGGATGGCTAGAGGACAAATGTAAGAATCTAGAGGCTTATCTCACTAGCGGTAAGACAGATACTGCCTACAGGAAAAGGAGACCTTTGGAGAAAAGAGGACCACTTGTATGATCATCAATAGCTCAGATGGAAAACCAGTTCTAAGCAAGAAAGGGAAAGCAGAAAGGTGGAAGGTGTATATAGAGGGATTATATAAGGGCGATGTTCTTGAGGACAGTATTATAGAAATGGAAGAGAATGTAGATGAAGATGAAATAGCAGATATGATACTGCGTGAAGAGTTTGACAGAGCACTTAAAGACCTAAGTCGAAACAAGGCCCAAGGAGTAGACAACATTCCATTAGAACTACTGACAGCCTTGGGAGAGCCAGGCCTAACAAAACTCTACCATCTAGTAAGCAAGATGTATGAGACAGGCGAATTACCCTCAGACTGCAAGAAGAATATAATAATTCCAATCCCAAAGAAAGCAGGTGTTGATAGGTGTGAAAATTACCGAAATATCGATTTAATAAGTCACGGCTGCAAAATGATTACCCGATTTCTATACAGACGAATGGAAAAACTGGTAGAAGCCGACCTCTGGGAAGATCAGTTTGGATTCCGTAGAAATGTTGGCATACGTGGGGCAATACTGATTCTACGACTTATCTTAGAATTTAGATTAAGAAAAGGCAAACCTACGTTTCTAGCATTTGTGGACTTGGAGAAAGCTATTGACAAGGTTGACTGGAATACCCTCTTTCAAATTCTGGAGGTGCCAGGGGTTACAATTTGTACAAGGACCAGTTGGCAGTTATAAGAATAGAGGGGCATGAAAGGGAAGCCGCGGTTGGGAAGGGAGTGAGACAAGGTTGTAGCCTATCCCCGATGTTATTCAATCTGTATATTGAGCAAGCAGTACAGGATACAAAAGAAAATTTTGGAGTAGGAATTAAAATCCGTGAAGAAGAAATAAAAACTTTGAAGTTTGCCGATGACATTATAATTCTGTCAGAGACAACAAAGGATCTGGAAGAGCAGTTGAACGGAATGGAAAGTGTCTTGAAAGGCGGATATAAGATTAACATCAACAAAAGCAAAACAAGGATTATGGAATGTAGTCTAATTAAATCAGGTGATGCTAATGGAATTAGATTAGAAATTGAGACACTTAATGTAGTAGATGAGTTCTGCTATTTGGGAAGCAAAATTAACTGATGATTGTCGAAGCAGAGAGGACGTAAAATGTAGACTAGCAACGGCAAAAAAAGCGTTTCTGAAGAAGAGAAATTTGTTAACATCAAGTATAGAATTAAGTCCCAGGAAGTCTTTTCTAAAAGTATTTGTATGGAGTGTAGCCATGTATGGATGTTAAACATGGACGATAAATAGTTTAGACAAGGAGAGAATAGAAGCTTTCGAAATGTGGTGCTACAGAAGAATGCTGAAGATTGGATGGGTAGATCAAGTAACTAATGAGGCGGTATTGAATAGAATCGGGGAGAATAGGAATTTGTGGCACAACTTGGTTAGAAGAAGGGATCGATTAGTAGGACACGTTCTGCGGCATCAAGGGATCACCAATTTAGTGATGGAGGGAAGCGTTGAGGGTAAAAATCGTAGAGGGAAACCAAGAGATGAATATACTAAGGAGATTCAGAAGGATGTAGGTTAGAGTAGTTACTCGGAGATGAAGAAGCTTGCACAGGATAGAGCACCATGGAGAGTTGCATCAAACCAGTCCCTGGACTATAGACCACATCATCAATAATAAGTTCTCATTCAGTATTGGTTAGTAAAGAACTTCTCTTCCTTGAGTTATTTTCATTTTTATTGAATTAAACGCTGAAAAATAAATAGCTTACTTGCAGAAATGGGAACTGAAATTGAAACACCAGTAATAGCGTAGGTGACAACTGTCAATCACAGCCCTCATTGTGGATAAACATATTTTTACATTCCCTAACAGAGCCACATTCAGATAACAATGGAGAAATACTGACCTTTAAAGTGGAACTCGAAGCTATACAAATTCACGTCTGTGGTCAACACGTACGAGAGATAACATAACAAAAAAAATGAAGAAAAAAATTGGTGGGTGACGTATGTCACTCGCTTGACTACTCAAGGGTTAATGAAAGCGTTGAAATGTGGTGGTAGAGTTGGAAGTGGAAGTGACATGGCTGGTGTTGACACTGGAGAGGCGTTATGATGGCAGAAATGGAGCTTCCAAAATTCATAAACGGGGAAATAGAGGACAGGACCGGCAAAAAGGAAAGATGTTATGAAAAGGTAAGTTGCTACTCACCATATAGCGGCGATGCTGAATTGGAGATAGGCACAACAGAAAGACTGTCACAATACAAACTTTCGACCAACAAGGTCTTTGTCGAAAATAGACGACACACATGCACACGCACACACACAACTGCAGCCTCTGGCACCTGAAGTGACTTCAGTGGCTTTCGACAAAGGCCTTGTTTGCCGAAAGCTTATATTCTGACAGCCTTTTTGTTGTGCCTATCTGCGACTCAGCATCTCCGCTACTTGGTAAGCAGTAACTTTTCTTTTCATAATGTTGTTACATTCCATCCTGGTTTTTCCATTGTTTGTAAATTCTCAGAGTCATGAAAGGCGAAAAGAAGCGAGATGGCGCGGGGAACGTCATCTGTAAAATTCAGCTCCGCTCATCCTCCTCCATGCTCTATGTCCGTAACATGGAAATGATATGTTGCAGCGTTGTTAATGTGAACACTACTGGACGCACACTGCGGGAAGTTACATCAACTGGTAGGGACTTCGGCTAATGCCTATTTGGAACGAGTTTGGTCGGTTTGTTTGAAAAGCAGAACATAAACAAAGGAAAACGAATTGTACTCGAAGACACCTCTGTCATCACCTTTTGGGATAGTGTGATCTGGAACAAGGCAGCAGCTTCTCAGGTAATGAAAATGGCGATCGACTTTTTTTCGAAAGAGAATAAAAGAAGTCTTGAAGTTCCCAGAACTCCTGAAGATAGACGTTGACTATGGATATTGTATCACAGACTGTTCAGAGATGTTAGTAAACGCGCCCAGAGATGTAAACAACCTTTAGCGTTCGTAGGAAGTCAGTAGTAAGCGAGATGTGAAGTGAGTCGGTAGCAGGTCTGAAGCGAGAGGTTGAGAGGAGCGGTGTGCCTGCCAGCCACCAGCTATGATTTACAAGAGATTATAAACGGATGTACAGAGACATCAACTAATTATTATCATAAGAGGAACTAATATTATTGAATTATCTTTTTGAGAAACTCATGATTACTGAAGGTATGTTTGCGCAACGCTAGTTGTAAGATTATTGTGAAAATCATTTCATTCAGAATATAATTACTTTTGGCAGCAATATTGCATTACTGATTATAATCCACCCCAAAAAACATCAACGTAAAACTTTGCAAAATTTTATTGTTGTCGACAGAAAGTTTAGCTATGAATTACGTAACTTCAGTCAAATTAATTAAAGAATGACGTCAGCTTTGCTATTAAAGAATAACGTCAGCTTTGGTAATAAATACAGCCACTTATTATGACAGCCCACCAGCAGCTAATAAAGTATAGTAAAACAGAGTAAGTATATTCATTTCGCAGTTCGATGTAGCAGTCAGATGGCGATCCAGTAACAGTAAAAAAGGTAAGGAACAGTTTTGGGTTATTGCAGGTAACGACTGAGGGCCACGACGACGACACATTCTGTTTCGTCGGAATAATCAGAAAATCACTTTTAATAAGAAGCATTTAAATTTGTATGCGAAGATTGAGAAAGAGAATTAATTTCAAAGGGAAGATTTCATTTGTTATTATTAAGAAAGAGATAGAAGTCCTAAGGGAAGGTTTCATAGGTTATTGTAGAAGGGAAGGTTGCGTAACAAAAGAGATATAGAGGAGGCGGGAAGGTTTCAATGGTAACAAGCAAATTCCTTTTTTTTTTTTTTTTCAGGTGCAATTAGTCTGTGGTTTCTCTGTCGATTGAGCATGTATTAGTTGCTTCAGTTGAAACAATTCTTTAGTATTTTAGTTGGCTGAGCTAGCCATTCATTCTTCTGAGTGAAACCGGTCAATACAGTACTTTCATTGAGTGAAAGAACGCAGTGGTGTAGAACTGGGATATATATATCCCTTGAAGATACCCCTACCCCACATTTTTATTTAATTATGTATTGAATAGACCGTTTCATCATTTACAACTGTTTAATATATTGCTGTGGATTAAGTACCTCCAGACGTAATAATTGCATAACCATTTAAGCTTGTGTATGGTTGGGGGTAGAAAGTCAACCGTAAAAGCTCCCTTAGGGGCGCATGAAGAAGGAAGGAACATTTCAAATTTTAGAGACAGTTTGAGCTTTGTTGTACTGAAAAGGTGTGATAGCTGTTAATTAAAAATCATTCGAATCTGGCCCGTAAACACTTATTAATTTTTTCCCGTGTCAAAGGTTAATATTTTGTACAGAAAACTGCGTCACAGATTACTTACGTGTAAGTCACATACATACTTACAAACCTGTTTACGTGTCACAGCCTGTAGAATGTGCCTTGTCTACAATTTCATGGGTATGATGTAGTACTCTTCACATCCACATACTGTTTGCTGTGTCGTCCGAAGAAGACACAGCCAGAGCAAAAATACCACAGGCGGGAAGATGCGACCTTGTGCGAGTGCCATAGAGACTCGCCGCTTGCGCGAGTTCCGCTAGCGGCATGGATGGCGCTGAGGATGAAGATACCGACTTCGCTTCGGCCAATTACCAGCCGGGCACAACGCGCGAATGACCGAACGGCAACGGCCAGAAGCTACTCGGAATATAGGAGAGCAGCTCTCGCCCATTTGGTTATAGATGATCGTCCAGGGCTGACTTAGAAGTAAGCAGACAGCTGTGAATTGCGTTGCTGTGTACTGTGAAGTCTACCTACGTATATGTGCACTTAGCTATAGACGGCCTCCTTTGTGTTATATTACAAGCAATGGTGCAGACTTCTTTATTCGGCTGGTCACAGGTATAAGTAAACCTTTTTAACTCATTTGCGTGACTTTGTTACTAATTTGTTGGATTGTTGTAGAACCTTCGGTCCCCCCTCCTGTTACCTGACCGTGGAGCGTGGTGTGTAATAGCGGCAGGGAGAAATTGTCTTAGCGGTGTACTGCACCAGAAGCTGTTTGACGAATTCACAAACTCGCCCTAGTGTACAGTGGCTACTGGGCTTCCACAGCAGTAGCGACGAGGCATTTGCAAAAATGGAGACGGGACCTTACAAAAACATTAGTTCCACAGATGGCCTGTGGTATGCTAGGAATGACAACTGGATTCATTTGCCGACACATTTAACAACAATCAATTATTTTGGTGTTGTTAAATATATTGTAGACTGTACTCTTAGAGGCCGGCCGCGGTGGCCGAGCGATTCTAGGCGCTTCAGTCCGGAACCACGCGGCTGCTACGGTCGCAGGTTCGAATCCTGCCTCGGGCATGGATGTGTGTAATGGCCTTAGGCTAGTTAGGTTTACTTAGTTCTAAGTCTAGGGACTGATGACCTCAGATGTTAAGTCCCATAGTGCTTAGAGCCATTTTTGTGCTCTTGTACTCTGACGTTAGTGTTATTATAGGGTATTCGCTTTTTATTCATTACCGATAAGAAGCTTTCATTTCAGTTTTTCGTGCATGTTTGCGAGCAAAGCATTCCCTTAACAGTGAACTTTGGAGAAAATTGTGGAAACGCTTGTTAGTGTGAAAAACAGAAAAATCCCATGAATGGATAGAAAGTGACCCATCAAGAAACAGTCAGTGCGGTATCTGCAAGGATAATTCATATATTTAAACAGAAAAAAAGTTGTTTAATGAAAGAAGTACGATAAATTCGTATCCAAGAAGACGTATAAATTTGTAAATACTTCGTTTTTAGAAATGCACTGTATTTACCTCTTCTTGAAATACGGTACGTCATTCGTCTTAGTCATAGTTCATGTATAACTGTAAAGGCTTAACAAGTATGTAAGTGAAACACCCAAACGTAACCGTCAGAGACATCTACATCGACATCGACATCTACACTCTTCTAATCACCAAATCAACCATCGTACAATATGCGTTAGATGAGTATGTGCCAAGCAAGATCGTAAGAGATGGAAAAGAGCCACGTGGTACAACAACCGAGTTAGAAAACTGCTGCGGAAGCAAAGGGAACTTCACAGCAAACATAAACATTGCCAAAGCCTTGCAGACAAACAAAAATTACGCGAAATGAAATGTTGTGTGAGGAGGGCTATGCGAGAGGCGTTCAATGAATTCGAAAGTAAAGTTCTTTGTACTGACTTAGCAGAATATCCTAAGAAAGTTTGGTCTTATGTCAAAGCGGTAGGTGGATCAAAACAAAATGTCCACACACTCTGTGACCAAAATGGTACTGAAACAGAGGGATGATAGACTAAAGGCCGAAATACTAAATGTCTTTTTCCAAAGCTGTTTCACAGAGGAAGACATCACTGTAGTTACTTCTCTAGATTGTCGCACAGATGACAAAATGGCAGATATCGAAATAGACGACAGAGGGATAGAGAAACAATTAAAATCGCTCAAAAGAGGAAAGGCCGCTGGACCTGATGGGATACCAGTTCGATTTTACACAGAGTACGCGAAGGAACTTGCCCCCCTTCTTGCAGTGGTGTACCGTAGGTCTCTAGAAGAGCGAAGCGTTCCAAAGGATTGCAAAAGGGCACAGGTCATCCCCGTTTTCAAGAAGGGATGTCGAACAGATGTGCAGAACTATAGACCTATATCTCTAACGTCGATCAGTTGTAGAATTTAGGAACACGTATTATGCTCGAGTAGAATGATTTGTCTGGAGACTAGAAATCTACTGTGTAGGAATCAGCATGGGTTTCGAAATAGACTGTCGTGTGAAACACAGCTCTCGCTATTCGTCCACGAGACTCAGAGGGCCATAGACACAGGTTCACAGGTAGATGTCGTGTTTCTTGACTTCCTCAAGGCGTTCGATACAGTTCCCCACAGTCGTTTAATGAACAAAGTAAGAGCATATGGACTATCAGACCAATTGTGTGATTGGATTGAAGAGTTCCTAGATAACAGAACGCAGCGTGTCATTCTGAATGGAAAGAAGTCTTGCGAAGGAAAAGTGATTTCAGGTGTGCCGCAGGGGAGTGTCGTAGCACCGTTGCTATTCGCAATATACATAAATCACCTTGTAGATGACATCGGAAGTTCACTGAGGCTTTTTGCGGATGATGCTGTGGTATATCGAGAGGTTGTAACAATGGAAAATTGTACCGAAATGCAAGAGGATCTGCACTGAATTGACGCGTGGTGCAGGGAATGGCAATTTGAATCTCGATGTAGACAAGTGTAATGTGCTGCGAATGCATAGAAAGATAGATCCCTTATCATTTAGCTACAAAATAGCAGGTCAGCAACTGGAAGCAGTTAATTCTATAAATTATATGCAAGTACGCATTAGGAGTGATTTAAAATGGAATAATCATATAAAGTTGATCGTTGGTAAAGCAGATGCCAGACTGATATTCATTGGAAGAATCCTAAGGAAATGCAATCCGACAACAAAGGAAGTAGGTTACAGTACGCTTGTTCGCCCACTGCTTGAATACTGCTCAGCAGTGTGGGATCCGCACCAGATAGGGTTGATAGATGAGATAGAGAAGATCCAACGGAGGGCAGCGCGCTTCGTTACAGAATCATTTAGTAATCGCGAAAGCGTTACGGAGATGATAGACAAGCTCCAGTGGAAGACTCTGCAGGAGAGACGCTCCGTAGCTCGGTACGGGCTTTTGTTGAAGTTTCGAGAACATACCTTCACCGAAGAGTCAAGCAGTATATTGCTCCCTCCTACGTATATCTCGCGAAGAGACCATGAGAATAAAATCAGAGAGATTAGAGCCCACACAGAAGCATACCGACAATCCTTCTTTCCACGAACAATACGAGACTGGAATAGAAGGGAGAACCGATAGAGGTACTCAAGGTACTCTCCGCCACACACCGTCAGGTGGCTTGCGGAGTATGGATGTAGATGTAGATGTATTAGTGCATGGCGAAGGGTATGTCCCACTATACCAACTGTTAGCAAAAATTGGAACTGAGTGGTGAGGACTGTGAAACCAAACTGCTTAGGTCATCGGTCCCTACGCTTACGCACTACTCAATCTAACTTAAACTAACTTAACGCTAAGGACAACACACACACCCATGCCCGAGGGAGGACTCGAGGCTCCGACGGGGGGAGCCGCTCCACAGACCGCACGACTACCCCGCACAGCCTCAACTGTTAGGGCTTGTTCCCATTCCGTTCACTTATGGAGTGCGGGTAGAAGCGCTGTTTAGATGCGTCTGTGATCTTGTCTTCACGACCCTTACGTGAGCTGATGCTTAGGTGCTTGTAGTATATTCCTAGAGTCATCATTGGAAGCCTGTTCTTGAAACGTTGTAAGTGGGCTTTCTCGGGATAGTTTATTGCTATTTAGATTTCGTCATATCGATATGTCGGGAAACAAGAATCTGCAATATACAGGGTAAGTCGCGTAAGACATAACACCTTCTTTATTCCGGGGGCGATTGCACGTATCGGCATGCGGTTTTCGGCGAATCATAGCGGACTATGGGGCACATACGTTGGTACATGCACAATAATCAAAACGTTTATATTTTCCGTACATGTTTTTTAACTTTTTTTACCATCATTCGAACGCTCTGGAAAAGACGCGAATAGTGATGTAGAGCATGTTGCTATTGTGATTCAAACTTTGCTTAAAAGAGTGCGGGTGAGGATTTACCTTCGTAGCGTAGGCCGTGCGCGCTGCACAGAGCACGGCAACTCGGTCTACGGGGCGTGTTTACAGTCTGCAGCCGCTTCCGACCGTCTCGACCTTCAATCGTACAATATTTTCTAGCGTCTTTAAAGCGAAGTTTGAATCACAGTAGCAACATGCGTTACATCACTATACGCGTCTTTTCCAGAGCGTCGTATGATGGTAAAAAAAAAAGTACGGCGTCCCATTTAAAAAACATGTACTTGCCTCATTATCTCGGAGAATATAAACGTTGTGATTATTGTGCATGTACCAAAGTATATGCCCCATAGTCGGCTATGATTCGCCGAACACCGCTTGTCGATACGTGCAATCGCCCCCGGGATAATGGGGGTGTTACGTCTTACGCGACTCACCCTGTATATATCGATATTTCTAGGGAAAATGCCGATGTATCGAAATTTTTTCAATAGCCCTAATTGCTACCATGTCCAGAGGATTGCTTCTCTGCCGGGCGTGCCTCCAAACGGCAAGATTCTATTACGTATGCAAAACGACCTTCCCCACTTGCAAAGACCGTGTAGAGAACTAGTTGCCAGGCAGCAGTCCTCGCCAATGAACGACCTTTCACCTCAGCAGGCGGGCACGAACTGCGAAACCTCGTGAGGCACTACAGTTGCGGCACACTCTTAATGTTGGCCTCTGAAGAACTCTGCCTGTCGGTAGTATCTCGTCGCAATGCGTTGAATGTATTCCCGGCACCGGAAGAGTTCCGTCTGTATAGCAATTATTGCACTGCGTTTCCCGTTGTCTGGGATCTCGATTCCTTACTGCACTTCCTTCACCACTATTGTTCGGCCGGCTCTCATTCATTGTCTGTCTCCTCTACATAAAAACATGAGTTGAGCGCGCCGTTAGCGGCTGCCAAGTACCTATTGTAGTCAGTCACAAAACCTGCCGGGACCATTAATTTACAGCATCGCCTTATCGGACATACTGTAGTTGGAGTCACGAATGGTGACAGTGGAGTTTAAACTTGTTCTAGGCACCAACGTCACGTGTTCTCCGACAGCCAGTGTTCTGAGAGCTCTGCTGCGAATGCCGTAGCTAATGCGAGCATTAAACGTGATCACAGCGAGTTGTTTAGCGAGTTTCTATTGCATTTGTTGTGAGTTGCCATCCCCGATTGTGGTGGTAGGTGATAAATTCTGCATGAGCAAGCGGGAGAAATAGTTCGAAGGATGGACGCTTTCTTTAGGCGGAAAGCGCGTGCAATCGCGTAGCGCAACTGTCGCTTGGTGTCGTCGACAATGCAATCCCGTCCTTGTCTCGACGTACGCGAACCGCCATCTTTTTTTTTCTTTATTGTTATTTCATACCTATACATAGGTAGGCCAGCAGCGGCGTAACTAAGCCGCTCTTCGGCCACAGACATGAACATAGTACAAGCAGTAAGAGATACAAAGAGACATGGAGGTTAAAAAACAGTAGACAAACAGAGTAAAATAACAGAAGCCGTTCACTGTGGAGCAGTCAAGTTAAAAGTGATTCACACAGCACATAACGGAGAGATACAAAGTAGCACATGTGAACGATGGAGCACGGAACAAGAGACACGGATGCACTAACAGGACGACAAAACACATAAGCACTGCGGCGACAATCTCCGGCGGTTGGTGATGCACTTGTCACACGAGTAAGGCCGGGGACCTGCCAGAGGGAAGGGGCGAGGGTAGGAGGGAATGGGGGAGGGGTTGATGCCAATGGGGAGAGGATGGGAGAGGGAGGGGTGGTGTGTGGAAGCCAAGGGAGAGGGGGAGGGGAGGGAAGGAGGGAGGCAGAGAAGGGAGAGAGGGTGCCCACAGGATAAGGAGAGGAGAGGGAAGGCAAGGCTCAAAGTTGGTAGGAGGGCATCATCTGGGAGGGGGAGTTGGCGGAAGCCACCTTGGGAGAGGGTGTGGAGAGTGTGAAGATGGAGAGCAGGTGGGATACAGGAGTACAGGCGCGGCAGCGGGTTGAGGTGGGAGAGGATGGGAGAGACAAGCGGGTGGGGAGGATCAAGCTTGCGGGAGGTGTGGAGGATCCGTATCCGTTCGAGGAAAAGGAGGAGGTGTGGGAAGGGGATGAAACCGCCATCGTCCGTGGGTCACATTTAAAGGGGAACTGCGGCCAGTTCCCGAATTGGCCGGCCATTTCGCACCTAGACTGGGAGGTGTGGCCAAGGTCCGATTACTCTAAAGTAACAGTGTATACGCTACAGGCCATTTCGCGCATTGTCCGGAAATATCTGGGCTGATGCAACAATGTCCGGGAGGCAGCATTCCTTCCGCTTTCAGTGTTAAGTGTGCCCTGCACGTGGCAGTAGCTGCTTTTGGAAGAAGCCCCACTTCTGAGACTGAGACTTCTCTTCTGACAAATCGATTTTTAGCCATGTGTGGCTGGTGTTCGTGCCATATCTCATTGGACATCCTGTTTTTACTGTACTACCACCATATTATGTTAATTTCAATTACTGGTGTGACGGTTTGCCGCCTTGCCTGCCCGTGAGCGGCAGCAGCGGCGCTTATCGATATAAGCCCTGTCGTATTATCTTTGCTGACAGCTATTACTTCCCGGTTGTCGCGTGTTCGTAGTTAGTCCGGATCTGCCAGTGCGTTGGGAGGAGCTAGCAGTGCAGTCTTTGACTTAGGACGCGGCAGAAGTTCAGTCGGGGCGCGGCTGCAGTGAGGTCCGGACAGCCATGACTCGTCTGACGGTTGCCAACACACATCACTTGCGTGCGGACTACCTTTGTTGGTCGTCGGTCGGTCGCCTTGTCGGACGACGTGTATGTTGGCTGGCGATCGCTTATGGGTTGCCTCCGTGTGCCGACTTGTGATTCGTCCTTGTTATTGCACAGTCGCTGCCGTTAGTATTGTCCTTCGCGCAAGTGTTCATGAAACTATGTGTAGCTTTTGATGTCGACTGCTCAATTATTTTAGTGCTGGCTCTGTGCTGATGTGCGGCAGTCAGTCGGTTGGCGTGGAGCAGCGAGGAAATCTCCGCGGGGCGTGGTTTGGCCGGGCCCGGTGGCAGTCTCTGCACAGTGTCGGAGTGTGTGAGGCTGTTCCCATTTCTGTGAGGTCCATGGCTCACCGACCCTGGACACGAAAGATGAGTTTGGATTTAATTTACCAGGAAGTCAAGACTGTTCATATTGTGCCGTTTCATTCTTGTTGTTGGCTGTTGGGAAATACCCGCGAGCAACAACGTGTGTGTTCGAGTTGGCTAAGGTTTAGCCACCGTCTGGTGGAGTCTATATTTGGTTATTTGCAATTGAAGTGCACCAGCGGAATTTTCTGCCTTGTGGCCGTTAACGTTCCGGTTACCTGCCCTGGCCGTTGACGTAAATTTAGGCAGTGTCCTTTCCTCACTGTGTTGTCGCTGTCCAGCACAGTGTGTAGTTCGACAGCTTAGTGTATGTTTGGTTGTGGGCGCCCATGCATTTTACGTTTGCATTGAAGTCCCGGTTGTGTGCTGGTCAAGTGGAGCGCAAGTTAGCTTGTCGGTGGGTCCGTTGATTGTCTGTTGGTTGAGTTGTCGTCGGATCGAGAATGGTTGGGCCGACTGCCTGTCTCACCTAAGCGAGCGTTAGTATTTTAAGTGCTGGCCGACCGCCGAAACTTCTGAGCGCCGTTAGCTGCATTGCCTTTTCTTATTTTTTGTTGTGTGTATCTGTATGGCTGATAGCCGATGGTTTTGAATTAAGGTAGATTGTTTTTCAGTGGTGTTCTAAGCCATGGGCGTTCAGCCACTTTAAAATTAAAATTCCTTGCTTGTCAAATGTTAGATTGTTTGGGCCTTCAGCCAGATTAATATATTGTTTAAAGATAAAGCCTCGGGCCTTCTGCCTAATAAAAATTATTTTAGTTGTGTTTTAAGTCATGGGCCTTCAGCCGTTTTAAAATTAAAGTTCCTTGCTTGTCAAGTGTTAGATTGTTTTGGTCCTTCTTCCTAATTTAAGATAAGGCTTTGTTTTTTAAATTTACTTTACCTTGAGTTTTAAGTCATGGGAGCCTTCAGCCGTTTTTAAATTAAGGATCTTTGACTTTCGAGCGTCAGACTGTTTGGGCCTTCAGCCTAATTGAAGATAAGGCCTTCTGCCTTGTGTTTTTTTTTATTTAATTTCAGCTTGAGTTTAAATTAACGGCCTTCATCCGTCGTTAAATTAAGGTTGTTGCTTTTCAAGTGTTAGATTTTTGGGTCTTCATCCAAATTATAGAACTTAACGTGAGGCCTTTTGCCTTCTAAATATTCTTTTTGGTATCTGAAGGTTGAGTTAATGGCTTTTAGCCTTTTTTAAAATTAAAGTGGCTGTGCCCTTAAGGCATAAGATACTGAGGTGTATTCAGCCGATAACTAAGTTAAAGAATTTCTACTGTAATGTTTGGTCAAATCAATAAAGTAATATGTGTTCGAGTGTAACAGACAGCCGCTCATTTTGGCCCCTTTCCACAATTCCAGCTACCTGTCTTGCCCTGCGGATTTAGACGGCGTTTCAGGCTTCATTGTGAGTACTATAGCAATTCCTGGCATTTGTGCTTCCTGTGTGACTTGTTTATATTCACACAAATCGGTTTCATTGTGAGTACTGTGCTGATTACTGGTGTTTACATTATACAAGGAGAGTACAATAAGTAATGCAACACATTTTTTCTGAAAGCAGGTTGGTTTTATTCAGGATTCCAACACTCTCTTTGGCTGCAAAGCTCTATCTCTCAACATAAACAGCGTTCAGTGCGACAGCCTTGCCCCAATATACGGGGATGGCTCTGTGCCCGCACGGTACCACCCTTCCAACATCTTGTTGCTTCAATCACCACCTTATCATCAACGTACTGCTTCCCGCGGATTGCATCTTTCATTGGACCAAACAGATGGAAGTTGGAATGTGCGAGATCCGGGCTGGAGAGTGAAATTTCGCGAGCTACTCTCGGGTGCGCAGAGTTCTGTGAAAACTCGTGTCGTTATGGAGAAGGAGAAGTTGGGAAGCATTTTTGTGGCGCCGAACGCACCGAAGTTATATCTTCGTCTTCCTGAGGGTCGCACAGTACACCTCAGAGTTGATCGTTGCACCATGAGGGAGGACATCGGACAGAATAACACCTTCAGAGTCGCAGAAGACCGAATTTCCTCATTTTGAGAGAACTGAAGTGCCGTCTGTTTAATTGTTAGAAACCGTTCAATAGCCAAGAACCCATAAAATATTTCTTTATTTGAGACAATGTGCTTGAACAGACTATGCTGTCAATGTTCAGGCCTTAAAATCTTTTAATTGTAAAACATGTTCATTTTACGCTGGCCTCACGCACAAGATTTCAAGTGGATAAAAATAGCACATCATAAAAAGTTTATCATCGCTAAAATGTTTAAAAACATGAAGTACGTTGTGCAACGGACTATATCGATATGTGTATCGCCCGGAGTTGCTTGTTGCGTCGTAAAAACACGATACACAATAGCACAACTGTTTACATGTGCTGGACATATTCTAAACAATGCGAAGCCGCTTTAAATGGCATATAAGGTACAACTGGCGGTTATTATTGCGAAGATAACAAAAAGAATTCAAATGGCTCTAAGTACTATGGGACTTAACATCTGAGATCATCAGTCCCCTAGACTTAGAACTACTTAAATCTAACTAACCTGAGGCCATCACAAGCATCCATGCCCGAGGCAGGATTCGAACCTGCGACCGTGGCAGCAGCGCGGTTCCGGACTGAAGCGCCTAGAACCGCTCGGCCACAGCGGCCGGCTGCAAAGATAACATTAGTATACACTACACAAATATCATTGCAAAGATAACATTTGTATACACTATAATTTTTTTTCAGTAATAACTGTCAGTTTAGAATATGGCCAGCACATATAAACTGTTGCGCTGTTACGTATCGTGTTTGTATGATCCAAAAACAACTGCGAGCAATATGCATAGGGATATAGCCTGTTTCACAACTTGCTTCATGTTTTTAAATATTTCAGCGATGACAACCTTTTTGTAATGTGCTATTTTTATCGACTTGACTTCTTGTGCTTGAGGTTAGCGTAAAATGAACATGTTTTACAACAAAAAGATTTTAAGGCTTGAAGATGACAGCATAGCCTATTGAAACCGGTTTTCTTGAACAAAGAAATATTTTATGTGATCTTGGCTGTTGAATGGTTTCGCAGAAGACCGTTGCCATGAATTTGCCGGCAGAGGGTGCGCTTTTGAACTTTTTTTCGGAGGAGAGAGTGTGTGGCACCACTCCAAGGTCTGCCATTTTGTTTCCGATTCGAAACAGTGAACGCATGTTTCATCGCCTGTGACGATATTCGAAAAAAAATTGTCACGTTCGGCCTCGTAATGCGTAAGTATATCCTCACGGATGGTCCTTCGTTCTCTTTATGGTCTTCCGTAAGGCGGCGAAGAAGCCAGCGGACACACATCTTTGAGTGCCTTGACTGGTGGACGTGTGTGTCAGCTCTACCAACAGACTTCTGTTGAGCGGGGAGGTGTTGGATTGCCTCGCATAATAGTGTTCGCGCGTTTAAACATGGCAGGAGTCACAGCTGCTTGAAATGGTTCAAATGGCTCTGAGCACTATGGGACTGAACTTAGGTTAGTTAGGTTTAAGTAGTTCTAAGTTCTAGGGCACTGATGACCTAAGATGGTAAGTCCCATAGTGCTCAGAGCCATCTGAACCATTTGACTTTTCTTTTCTTTACTTTGGCTTCTTTAACGTCATTCCGCTATTGTTAACTTTTTCTTGCAGCAGAGTATTCAAAGTGTCCGAGAATCTGCTTTTCACATCAAATGTTGGTTCCGCATTAGCAAGTATGCTAACTTCGCCCTGCTCATTACTTCCGTGTGAAGTAGCCACCATATAATTACGGTCGGTCAGGAAATGGCTCTGCACTATGGGACTTAACATCTGAGGTCATCAGTCCTCTAGAACTTAGAACTACTTAAACCTAACTAACCTAAGGACATCACACACATGCATGCCCGAGGCAGGATTCGAACCTGCGACCGTAGCGGTCGGGCGATTCCACACTGTAGCGCCTAGAACCGCTCGGCCATCGCGGCCGCGTCACAGCTGCGTGAGGCCGGTGGGCTGACAAGCGGGCAGGTTTGCGCTTCCTTGTTGTTATGATGACAGACTCCTAGACCAACGACTCACCGTGCTTTTATTCACTGCTAGTGGTCAGTAGACGTTCTGCAATCATCTATGTCTGCGATGCTCTGGTTTTCCGCTAAAAAACTTAAATGACAGTCTTCGGTATAGATACGTATAGTGCCGCCACCTATCGTAACTTCATGAATCTATGGGACTGAATCCGGAATATTCCACGATGTCGCACAAAAAATTCTGGATTTTTAAAATCTTAATTTGCCGAAAAAAAGTGTTGCAATACTTACTGAACGCTTTTGTTGTTATGTAAACAGTAGAGCCCCATTCCTCGGGTCTGAACTGGCCGTGGCCCGATCAGATGAGCAGGAAGGTCGACTGACGCAGTAAGTGAGGAATACAACTTTTAAAACTGACAAAAGACAGTAATTTTATGATTTTTTAGTTTTCGTTTTTTCCTGATGACCGGCGGCTCGGTTAAAAGGGAGGGTCAGATTTGTGAAAGTCGGATGACCGGCAGCCTACTGAGTTTTTATTTGTGATATTTATGCTTCCTGATAAGACTCTACAACACTACTCATTACATAAATGGTTTGAATCTTTCTGCCAGCGGGTGTGGCCGAGCGGTTCTAGGCGCTTCAGTCTGTAACCGCGCGACCACTACGGTCGCAGGTTCGAATCCTGCCTCGGGCATGCATGTGTGTGATCTCCTTAGGTCAGTTAGGTTCGAGTAGTTCTAAGTTCTAGGGGACTGATGATCTCAGATGTTAAGTCCCATAGTGCTCAGAGCCATGTCCTGACCGACCGTAATTATATGGCCTCTACGACTATCCCATCTAACGGTAAGCCTAGGCTGTCCCGTGGGTACTTCGCACGGAAGTAATCAACAGGGCGAAGTTAGCATACTTGCTAATGCGGAACCAACATTTGATGTGAAAAGCAGATTCTCGGACACTTTGAATACTCTGCTGCAAGAAAAAGTTAACAATAGCGGAATCCTCACCAGAGATAGATGACGTTAAAGAAGCCAAAGTAAAGAAAAGAAAAATCAAATGGTTCAAATGGTACTGAGCACTATGGGACTTAATATCGGAGTTCATCAGTCCCCTAGAACTTAGAACTACTTAAACCTAACTAACCTAAGGACATCACACACATCCATGCCCGAGGCAGGATTCCAACCTGCGACCGTAGCAGTCCCGCGGTTCCGGACTGAAGCGCCCAGAACCGCACGGCCACCGCGGCCGGCAAAGAAAAGAAAGTTATAACTATTATCGGCTAAGATAATATGATGTTAGTGAAGACGACAGGATAGAAAAAGCTTAGTGTACCAGTAAGGGAAGACAACAGCGTTATTTTATACTACGTGCATACAGAACAATTGTTCAACATACTGCATGATATTGACTTCAAAATTGGACATGGAGCTGTCACACTGATAGAAAGAAGAGCTACAGACTAAATACGAAAGTGTCTCCAAAGACGTCATTACATTCTATCATCGCTTATGTAAGTGTTGTGAAGACAATATTGTCTAATCGCAAGACAGATTTAACTTAAGATGCAGGGTAGCAATGATAGATCTGGAAAGTAACCCTGACGGTAAACACAAATTTATATTCAATTACCAATAACATTTAACCACGTGTATATTACTGCGACCTCTGGAAAGCAGAAGAGCAGAAGAAGTTGCTTAACAGTTGTCTTTATCACGAAAGGTGTTCCAAGTGCGTTTCAGTCAGATAACGGGAGAGAATTTCCAAACCAAGTTATAAATGAGCCAAAGAATATGTGCCCTGTACTCAGACGGAAACACACAGACCATAGATGTAGCCAGATCCCCAGCGTCATGGATCCTGCCATCCAGGATGTTCAGAATATGACAATGGCATGGATGCTGATGAAGGAATCAACACATTCAATTAATGAAAAACCGCTCTTTTCATCAAGGCATTCAGCAATGGCCATATGAAGCCATGTGCAGCTGCAAAGCAGAAGTGGTTCTGAGTGCCTCAAATTTGCCCAGAGAGGTTATGGATTACATAGTGACAGATGAAGATCTTGAGAACGTTGAACAAGACTTGAAGGATGCAGTAAATGCATAAATTCTCCCCCCCCCCCCCCCCCCCGTACAAATGAAGCTGCCGTCGTGGTGGTGGAACCACAGGAATCTACAGACCATTTGTCTGACCATAACAACGCGCAAGTATTTTGTGTGGTGCATCAGAGTTAGTGCGGTCGATTGTTGTGTATCGCCGGCCGGAGTGGCCGCGCGGTTCTAGGCGCTACAGTCTGGAGCCGAGCGACCGCTACGGTCTCAGGTTGGACTCCTGCCTCGGGCATGGATGTGTGTGATGTTCTTTGGTTAGTTAGGTTTAAGTAGTTCTAAGCTCTAGGTGACTGATGACCTCAGAAGTTAAGTCACATAGTGCTCAGAGCCAATTGAACCATCTGTTGTGTATCTTGCTGCAAAGATACCCACGTAATTTGTGGGAAAAAGGAACGGAGAGGACGAAGGGTATTGGGAGAAAATTACATGCAGATTATTTCAGCATAAACAGGAAACGAGGAAAAAGAGGGTCAGAAGCTCATGTCTGTTTGCAAACAAAATGTGCGCAAATGCTTAAAATTTAAGGCGCAGAATTCCCACCAGTAGAAGTTGGAGACAATGTTCGCGTCCGTTTACTAGATGTCGTCAGAGGTCTTAATGATCCCAGGAGAGTTCTTGCAGGTCATGAACGTTCAGGCTGCTTTCTACAAACAAGGACAGAGAATGGTGTTCTAAAGTAGCTGTATTCCAGTAGTGAGTTTTCCATTCTGCACGGGAAACAGCTCACGCTGAAATCCGTGGTTGCTGAAGAAAAATCTTCACGAAACCATCTCTTCTTCACCGTTACTAATCGGTGGCCAGGAGTACACTTGATGGATTTGCTCTACTAGATACGCAACAAGTCGTTTGCAAATGTAGAAATGAAAAGCTGTTGTGCCATTCCAAATTTCGTACATGTTTCACCTTGATGGTGTTACGACAGCAACCAGCCACAAATTTACTTTGAGTTCTTTTATTCAAAGGAAACCGTTACCGGTTTCGAAGCGTTGTGATTAATCATCAGACGGTTTACACGCTTTCTTTCTTACATTTGGTGTGTTTTAATAGATTAATTGTCCTAAAATATAAATAAAACATAATTATAAACACGCCACACACAGATGGTTGCGTTACAGATTTTCGTTGCATTCCCACTGCATCCTCGTTGTTGCACACGTAATAGTTCTCACTGTACCCTTTAGATTTGCCGCTGAGATCGTTTCAACCACGCACCACATGTTTTGATACATACAAAGAGCTTACAAACATATGAGTGTCACAGATGCTATGATATATCGTAACATTTGATGATGATGTCCTATGTTTTGAAAGTATCATATATTCTTTTACAAAACTGTAATGCCTTTTACATTAGTACAGAGAAATTGATTTTTTATCTGATATTGCTAATTTAATTATAAAGTTTTATATATATATATTTAGAACTGTATAGGTAAAATAGTATATTATTTTGAATAAAATATTCTCGGACTTCTTGCCCGCGTCAAATCTTGGTAAAACCTCGAGCTTTCGACGATATTCACCACCATCGTCATCGTCAGGAAACTGACTGGCTGAACAGCAGCTGTGGTGGACTTTATGTAGCCCCAGGACGGTGTCGCAGATGTTGTTGACGCCTGCACTGGTGGCGCCATCGCTCCCGGAGTATCGAAGACACCGTGACGTATTCGCCGTCCAGTCAGGAGCCGTCCAATCACAAGCCGTCCTGGGGCTACTTAAGGTCCACCACAGCTGCTGTTTAGCCAGTCAGTTTCCTGACGATGACGATGGTGGTGAATATCGTCGAAAGCTCGAGTTTTTACCAAGATTTGACGCGGCAAGAAGTCCGAGAATATTTTATTCAACAGTGCCGTCGCGAAAGACTTCGTTCTCAGTATATTATTTTATTACATTTGGCAGCATGAGAATTATAGTAACATATATATTTGCTACTTGATCTGCAGATAGGTGTATTAAAACTATTTGCTTTGGAGGCTGGAAAGTAATTTTTGGAAATTTTTCAGGAAAGGGGTGTTAGCTAACTCTGTTTGTTCGTTAAGGATATAGTCTGGGGTGCTGTTTTTATGTGTGTGTATTTCTAATTCTTCTAATATATTCATAGTGGTTCCTTTTTCTGTTAGATGCAAAATTTTTAAGTTGTCCACAATGTTTCCCACTGAATGGTTTTCTTCAGCAATATGGGCTGCAAATGCTGATTTGTTCAAGTTACCAAGTCTTAGAGCATCAATATGTTCTTTGTATCTAATTTCAAAACTTGTGCATGTTTGTCCAATGTAGAATTTTGGGCATGTATCACATTTGAGCTTCTATATTCCTGATTTACGGTAGGGACTCTTGGAGGTGTTTACATCATAGATTACTTTTTGTTGTAATTTATTATTTGTGGAAAATCTGATTCTGATATTTTTCTTCTTTTTAACTAAGTTTGATATTTGGTATGAAAGTGGGCCTATGTATGGGAGAGCAGCATATTTAGGTTTGGCTTCAGTGGCACACTGATTTGGCTTGAAGTGACTGCTATGAAGTGGATCTGTGGTTTTTGTCTGCATTTTGTTGAGGAGTTTTTCTATTATTGTGGGTTGATATTCATTATTATGAGCAACTGTTTTAATTAAATTGATTTCATTTTGTTGGTCTGTGTCACTCATTGGTAGTTTTTAATCGGTGTAACATCGTTCTGAAGTATGCCATTTTTTGATGGTGAGGGTGGCAAGATGAGTTACTAATACTGACATCTGTGGTGGTAGGTTTTCTGTAAATACTGAATTGATGTTTATTGTAACTATTGCAAATATTCAGGTCAAGAAAGTTAAAGCTTTTATTAGTTTCATGTTCAACTGTGAATTTAATATTTTTGTGCAGTTTGCTAAGATCTGCTGCTAATGTAGCTATTTCATTGCTTGTACCATCAAAAAGCAGTATTGTATCATCAACATATCTTCTGTAGTATATTATTTTGTTTGAGATGTGCTGGTTGGCAGAAAAGAATTTTTGTTCTATATGGTTGATGTAAATGTCAGCCAATATCCCAGCTAAGCTACTTCGCATTGCCAAACCATCATGTTGTTGGTACAATTTGTTGTTTAAGCTAAAGTAATTATGCTCTAGAATAAGTGAAAGTATTTCTATGAGTTCACAGATCTGTGCAACACTTATTTTCTTATATTTAAGCAGATTGTTTCTTATAATGTCAATAGTCTCTTTGAGAGGGATGTTCGTGTACAGGTTGACTATGTCTAGTGATGCTACTTTAGCTGTTGGTGGGATGTGTATGTCTTTAATTAAGCTTATGAGTTCATGTGTGTTCTGTGTGGCATAGTTATTTTCAAATGTGTAGTATTTGGTAATGAGGTCTTTTAATTTACAGCTTATGAAGTATGCAGGGCTGTTTCTTGAGTTAACAATCGGGCGAATGGGATAAAGAAAGTTGTCCCATTCGCCCGAATTTCTTTATGAACCTTTGGCTGTGCACGCAGTTTTGGTGCCGATGGATTCGTTGTTATGCAGTTACGTATTTCATATTTGTTCAGTAAAAAGTTACAGTTTTGTAGTAGCTTCTGCAGTTTAGTTTGGAATTTTACTGTAGGATCTGTCTTTATTTCCGTAATACCCGACTTCTCTGGTAACGTATTGAGGACAGTGGGGACAGCAGCCGGCAATGAAAACTGAAACCAGGAGCTATAATGTAATTCAGACGTCG
The DNA here is from genome assembly GCF_023897955.1 of Schistocerca gregaria. Taxonomy (NCBI): domain Eukaryota; kingdom Metazoa; phylum Arthropoda; class Insecta; order Orthoptera; family Acrididae; genus Schistocerca; species Schistocerca gregaria. The sequence goes on along the minus strand of NC_064921.1, from coordinate 126,800,943 downwards.
TTTATTGAAGACTCGCTACCAGTTTCGACGCGAAAAAGCGCCATCTTCAGGCTCCGAGAATAATCTGCAGTTAACATATGTACTAAAGGGACAGAGGCCAACGGAGTCTTTAAATTGAAACAGTGCAACTTATTAAGCTTGTTACGCCAGCATGTGCAGCCAACAAGGCCGAGTGCAGCAGAGCCTAAATCAACTTCCAGTAACAAGCCCACTAACTGCCAGACGTCAGAGGTGAAGTTCCTCCGTTTCGTAGTGGGACATTCATTGCTGGACCATAAAAGAAATAGCGGTATTAGTACTTACCGTAGGGCCATGAAGGTCCAAAAAAAGTATGGACCGAGGTTGCCAAACGAAACCATGTTCCGCCCATCTACAAAAAGGGTAGAAGAAGTGATCCACAAAACTACTGTCCAATATCCTTTATAGACAGTCGGTGTAGAATCTTAGAACATATTCTTTGAACTCAGTTCTGCATCATACGGTCAGAGTGCAAGGGTTTCTTGTACAGCTGATGAGTATTACCTTGATTACGTCTCATCCAGTATCTGTGATTCTTCATAATGAATGGAAGTAAAAGACAGCTGTAATTTGTGATTCTTTATTGTCACAACCGGTTTCGCTGTATCACAAAAAGTGTCACATTAGCGCACCAAGACTCGCCCAACGTTTGTTGTCAAAAATCAAACTTATGAAGAGGGTATAACACTTACACTGCACCGTTTAGTATACAGATATAATATTTGTAACCAATTTATGTATTTAGATACAGCTAATGTTACCCTCTGGGAGGATTTTTATAGGTTTAACCGTGAAATGCCTGAAGAATTTTGCTTATCGGACTTGAAATTAAAGTTGCGTAAAAACACAGAAAATGTCAGAACCAGTTTAGATAATGTTTTAGCTAACCACGTTTCTTCAAATGAAATATAATACTGCCAGCAGTCTAATTAGGCATAGAAATGTGTAACATTTCTTTTAAAGAAAAAGTAAACAGTTTTAATGGAAAAACACAGCCTATACTTCTTTCCTCCGAAAGTGCAATGAACCCAATTTATGTATTTAGATACAGCTAATGTTACCCTCTGGGAGGATTTTTATAGGTTTAACCGTGAAATGCCTGAAGAATTTTGCTTATCGGACTTGAAATTAAAGTTGCGTAAAAACACAGAAAATGTCAGAACCAGTTTAGATAATGTTTTAGCTAACCACGTTTCTTCAAATGAAATATAATACTGCCACCAGTCTAATTAGGCATAGAAATGTGTAACATTTCTTTTAAAGAAAAAGTAAACAGTTTTAATGGAAAAACACAGCCTATACTTCTTTCCTCCGAAAGTGCAATGAACCCAATTACAATAAAAAAATGGTAAAGTGGATACTACTAATTATTGTAAAACATGCCTGTCCTTACAAACACAAAAGACACTGTCAGACTCATCAATTTTAAACACTTTGTCAAACCGGAATAACTTCGTCAACACAACAAATGCAAGGCAATACTAAACTGAAATTTGGGCATGGGCCTAGTCTTATTTCATCAGATACTTCTACACAATACAAATTTAAACAAAATTCACATGCAGTAAGATTCACACTATCCTTTAAAAGCAAAGAAGCAACTGTTTTCATGGATAATGGCATTCATAGTAACTTTACCTTCTGTGAGAATACAAGTTGGTGCTCATAAACTATTATTACACCTTTTTGGCACACAATGTGCACAAAACTCAACATAAATTTCAAGAGCAGTGAGAATTTTCATTAATCCATTAACTTTATGTATGTTTATCAACTTTCAATGGGAGACCCTTAATCTTGATCACTGTTGTAAAACAAACCAAAAACCCTTTCATGAACAGTGTAAAGAATTTCAACTTAGGAAAACAGTTATTTGCAAATTGACTCATCTCGTGTCCATTTTTAACAGATTCTACAATCAATATACTCACTAGGTATTGGTTTTTAAACAAATCATTAAGAACGTTTACTTTAAACTGACCTCAAAATGATTTGTCTGTTTGTTGTCATCTCAGTTGTTTACTTTTGAGACCAGAGGTTAAGCAAGTAATTTTAAGAGATTACAAAACTTTAAAATGAAGAAGTTCAATTACTGGGTGGCTTTCACAAAAGCAACACTCACTTCTTCCCTCGACTTCACTGAAATTCAGAATAATTTAAGATAACCATTTTACTCAATATTGGACAAATTTAAATAGATAATTGTCTGTTTTTCATAATCATTTCTCTCAATCTGGACACTCGTAAATCATAGCTTAAAAGGAGCGGATCCTGATAGGTGTTATGATAGGGAAAAAGTCAAAGTAGGTACATAAATTTTGCAATGAGTTACCTTGTATTTGCACATACTAAATGTGCAGATGCATCACTGTACAAATCTATTATTCCTCCTCTTTGTTACAGTGATTGCTTAATTCGGTGGCGAGTATATGTTGACAGATGGACTTGCAGTAGTAATTGATATGCTCTGTCATTTTCTCCATGGCGACGATCATCAGATTTTATAATAATTTCAGGCCACAGAGCATTCTATTAAATCCATTCATCCACCCGAGGATTTGGTGTAATTAATCCAAGCACTAAAAGCCTCACTCGGCAGCGGGCCTTGCCGCAGTGGATACACCGGTTCCCGTGAGATCAACGAAGTTAAGCGCTGTTGGGCGTGGCCGGCACTTGGATGGGTGTCCATCCAGCCGCCATGCGCTCTTGCCATTTTTCGGGGTGCACTCACACTCGTGATGCCAATTGAGGAGCTACTCGACCGAATAGTAGCGGCTACGGTTAAAGAAAACCATCATAATGACCGGGAGAGCGGTGTGCTGACCACACGCCCCTCATATCCGCATTCTCCACTGAGGACGACACGTAGGTCTGATGGTCCCGGTAGGTCACTCGTGGCCTGAAGAAGGAGTGCTTAAAAAGTCTCACTCGCCACCTTCACAGTGCACTTTCCAATCACTAGCTGCCCACTGTACGGTAGCTAGCCTCAGACTGACGCTCATGTCCACCTTCTTACTCGCACCAACCGCAATTTGCGCGAGCTAAATAACTTCCGTTTTAGAGGGGAACCACTCCATGTTTTACGATAACTTGAACCAAGAGCCCTAAGTGTGGATCAGCAGTTACATAGTAGCAAGTAAACATTTTTAAGCAGACATTGCATTTACCCAATCAATACAAAATTATTTAACCAAAATCACCCATTTCTAAATACAATCACAGCAATTAATCAGTAAAGAGAAAACATAGTACAACATATCAAAGCGGACATACACTTTATGCAAAGCATAATTAATCAGAAGATAAAAATTACATATATCTTACTATGGTGTTACAAGGGGAAGTCATCAAGATATATAAAAAAAGACATTGGGGCGAATAGTGTAGTGGAGCATTTGTGGTGGTTGCAAGCTTACAGCACGTTAGGTGCTCAGGTGCACACCTTATGTCCTACTTTACTTATTTTGACGACTTCCCGTTTTCAGGGGGTTTAATTTTTGACTGCAGACGTTGGACGCGTCGTGGTGCGCTGATGTGGCACTGCCCTCACCTGAAGTTGCTATTTTAATGCTGGAAACAAGGTTGTGACAATAAAGGAATCACAGTTACATTTCATTGGCCAAGGCAACAGAGCATCGTATTCATAAGAGAAAACTTTGTCCGCGCAGCAGCTAGCTCCATCTTCTCCACTGGTGATCGCGGCAATCAGTCGCGATCATTAAATAACAAACGACATTGCGAGACGTTCCGCCTACAGTTCGTCAGTGCACCAAGACGCGTTTGCTGACGGAGGGGTGGTCTAGTGGCAGACGCCGGAGCCTGTAACTTCGACGCAGTGTAGCGTCGTTGGATGATGTTTCTGGACACGGCCTCATGTCCTCACTTTGTAGCTCAAGACATCCTCTAAAACCCCTAGAAGTTTGTTGCAACATTTCTGGGACACCCTGTAGATATACGGAGTTATTTATAATTACATATAGGATACCAGAAGACGATCATCAGTAGGAAACAGACTCTTAGGAGTGGATGAAGTATCTCTCCAAGTTCTTTATTCACATTGTAGGCGCTCAGTACGGGCACCTATGTGATGTGCCAAGCTTCATTATGTGCCTGTAATTCATTAACATCCCTGAAGGAGCAACGACAGAACCTGCTTTGAAAATCTGTTCGTAGGTTTGCCTACCTCCAGGCATGAATTAATTCTTTTTTTATATACGAACTAATTCAGTACGACAATACGGGACGGAAGATTTGTCTATATAATTTCTGACACGGCTGTCTCCCAATGGTGCACTATATAACTGCGCCACAGCAGCTATTAAGAATCTAAACGTGGAGAGAAGCTCCATCCACTGATGTGTGACACTTTTCTGTATTATTTTCAGCCATAATGGCTATGTTTGTGCACCGTGACTGTGTGGGATAATTATTTATTTCAAGTTTCTGTTACCAGTCACTTTTTATTTTATGCTTAATCCAACATAATGCAACGCGTTTCGAACATGTTCTGTTCATCTTCAGGCGTTTATACATACATACATACATACAAACATACATACTTGTCGACAAATGTTACTTAAAATGAACAAACTAGATTAATCTAGCAGTCTTTGTCCATTGTTTTTTACTGTAGCTGCTGGTGTGGCATTCGAGAGGAAGGAGGTGGGCAGTGTATGGCTAGAAATCGAAATCAGTGATGTCTTCTGCTGGTTTTCTTCTTTGTGGTTGACTATGTATAGGATGCAGATAGATTTGCATCAGTTATGTAGTACGAAAATAGTGTGAAAGGCTTTTATACGACAGTTTATCACTCACAATTTCATCATCTTGCTCCTTCACTTGCATCATTGGTCTAATGGTGGAGCTGTTGATTGACATTACACTATTGCACATTATATTTTGCCACTGATTGCCACCGTAATTCACTGCACAAATTGCTTCGATGTTACGCACACAACACAATATGGCGGACTGTAGCATTTGAGTCTGTATCGATTATCGAGGTTTTGTATCGATATTCTTGGTACTGACAGATTTGGACAAAGAGTTCTACATTAATCTAGTTTAAGACTGTTCATTTTAAGTAACATTTCTCTATATGTATGTATGTATGTATAAACGCCTGAAGATGATCGGAACATGTTCGAAACGCGTTGCGTTATGTTTGATTAAGCATAAAGTAAAAAGTGAGTGGTAGCAGAAACTTGAAATAAATAACTTTTCTGTATGTCTTGCAGTTTTTGCGCAGTCATCTTTTGAAATCCTGGAGTACTTGTGAATAACTGTCAAAGCCACATATCGTGTACAGTTTTGTAATGGTAAACACGTGCGTGTTATCATGTACGTAATCTGTAATATAAAAATCTTCACACATACATTTGTCATTCTGGGTCATCCAGGTTTCACAAGCGTTATTGAAGGTATATAGTTTCGCGACACACACACACACACACACACACACACACACACACACACGCGCACGCACGCACGCTCCCACGCAAACAGGCTGACAGAGGATGAAAGAAAAGATAACGGGGAACGGAGAGGAGTGAGTAGACGCAAAGAGGAATGGTAATTTAAGCAGTACAAAGCGGAACCAATTAGCGCCTTGCCAGGGCACAAAGCGTCCGCTATGGTCTGTTTCTGTTTCTCTCTCTCTCTCTCTCTCTCTCTCTGTTCTCTCTACTGGCGAGAGACGCGAGCTCTGGGCCAGCCCAGCTTTTGGACGGCAGAAGTCCTGTCGCGCCCAGACGGCAGCCAGGAGCTTAGGGGCGCCTCGTCCTGGCGTTCGTTTGTCGTAACGAGGCGCAATACACACCGGGCAGGCGGGATTAACGCATCGCGGGGCGAATACAATTGCCGGAAGGGCTGTTCCGACAAAGCTATAGCTGAGCCCACAGATAAACGGGCTCACCTGTGGCTCCGGCCCCGTTGCTTCAATACCACTGATATTGCGGAAACCTACAGCGCTTTTCATCAAACGACAGTCTAACACAGCGATAGCAGCGCACCAAATGGTCAGAAAGCCCTACTATTGACCAAGGCATCTGGTGATCGCGGATCGTATCGTTTACGATGGTTTACGTAATAACTTTTACAAAAGGGAGCGTGTGTAGCCAGTGTGGCGTTTACGAACGGTGGAGCTCTAGTCCCTTACCCCTTTTTACAAACCCCCCCCCCCCCCCCAACCAAACCCATCGTTTCTTTTCCACTTTCTAAGTTTTTAATTTTCATTCTTTTTTTGTTGCCCTACAAAATTCTGGTTTCATATTATAAAAACTGTAATCAATAATTACTTAAAATCAATAATTACTTAAAATCAATAATTACCGAGAGTAAATTTGACCATATTTTCAATGTTCTTAGCATGGACTCGAAGTGTCCACACAAAATTTGACTGCAGAGGTTATCAGTCCATGTTAATATGCTTTTTTTTAGAAAATATTGAATTTATGCAGCAACAGCTGTTACACATCTTTTACACTGACATTAAATACAACACATAAATCCATAACAATATTATAAATGACAAAGTAATTCTGTCTATTACTTTGAGCAACTTCTCATGGTTGGGATTCACAGTCATACAGGGTGTTACAGAAAGGTACGGCCAAACTTTCAGGATACATTCCTCACACACAAAGAAAGAAAATATGTTATTTGGACGTGTGTCCGGAAACCCTTACTTTCCATGTTAGAGCTTATATTATTACATCTCTTCAAATCACATTAATAATGGAATGGAAACACACAGCAACAGAACGTACCAGCGTGACTTCAAACAGTTTGTTACCGGAAATGTTCAAAATGTCCTCCGTTAGCGAGGATACATGCGTCCATCCTTCGTCGCATGGAATCCCTGATGCCCTGTTGCAGCCCTGGAGAATGGCGTATTGTATCACAGCCGTATTGTACCACAGCCGTCCACGATATGAGCACGAAGAGTCTCTACATTTGGTACCGGGGTTGCGTAGACAAGAGCTTTCAAATGCCCCCATAAATGAAAGTCAAGAGGGTTGAGGTCAGGAGAGCGTGGAGACCATGGAATTGGTCCGCATTTACCAATCCATCGGTCACCGAATCTGTTGTTGAGAAGCGTACGAACACTTCGACTGAAATGTGTAGGAGCTCCTTCGTGCATGAACCAAATATTGTGTCGTACTTGTAAAGGCACATGTTATAGCAGCACAGGTAGAGTATCCCGTATGAAATAATGATAAAGTGCTCCATTGACCGTAGGTGGTAGAACATGGGGCCCAATCAAGACATCACCAACGATTCCTTCCCAAATGTTCACAGAAAATCTGTGTTGATGACGTGATTGCACAATTGCAACATTACCTTCCTTCAATTGGGCTAACTGGCGGTTAATAGAGAAGGTACAGTACATACTGACGAAACTAAAATGAGCTCTAACATGGAAATTAAGCGTTTCCGGACACATGTCCACATAACTTCTTTTCTTTATTTGTGTGTGAGGAATGTTTCCTGAAAGTTTCACCGTACCGTTTTGTAACACCTTGCATAATATTTCTTAAAAGACATCACAGTCGCCGTTGACTGTATAAAATATTTATTGTTGCTATTGCAATTTCGGTCTTATGGTCATTTTCAAGTATTCTGACAGAATGTAACTTTTGCAGTTTACTTGAAAATGGCCATATGGCCGAAATTGCAATAGTAACAATATACAGGGTGTCCCCGCTATCTTGTCCACCCATACTATCTCTGGAACAATAACAGGGCAGCATGGGGTTCACGCCTGAGCCTCAGGACGTGCGCTAGCAGCGCATGTCGGGTGTTTCAAGCGTCAACTTCGCGTCTCAATATCTCGGGATGTAATGGGAATATTGCGATGCAATTAACGCCATTGTGTATGTGCTTTGTCATGCTATGGATTGCTGAAAAAATATAGGAGGTCCATTTAAAAAAACATAAGTTTGTGTTAAAAAACACATATACTTTCAGTTTTAGAATGTTTCCAAATATGGACATTCATGGGCCCCAGCCCTATATTGATACCGGTGAAAGTCGTTTTGCAATATCTGTTATTGTTCCAGAGATATTTTGGTGGGCAAGATAGCTGGGACACCACGTATATTTTATACAGTCAAAAGCGACTATGATGTCTTTTAAGAAATCTGTCTATTACGTTTTCACTTCTAAACCTCTAAAGCGATCTTGATGAAATTTGGTGTGGGAGGTAGCTTGAATGCTCAGGAAGACCACAGGCTACTTTAGAAACTATGTTGCACAAGGTATGTATTGATCAGAACAGCATTACTTGAATTAGGGAACATATTCATTTCTTTTAAAAAGCTATTTACTACTTTACTCTTGAGCTGCATCATATTTGTGAAAATGCTTTTATTTTTTGATGTGTTCAACGTAATACAATTCAACATAATGAATAAAATGCGTATATAATCCTGAGTGGTTTGAATTAGTACTTCTGTGCCAATATTATAAATATGAAAGTAAATGTGTCTGTTAGGTGTTCACGACTAAATCTCAGAACCGATTTTGATGAAGTTTGGTATGGGGATAGCTTGAACCCTGAACAAGGGAATGGAATATATTTTTTACACCATTGAATGTACGCTTTGTATAACAGCCTATGTAGCTGCTTCAGTAGTAGTATGAACACGAGAGGGGGGGGGGGGGGGGGAGGGGAAGTGTGCACACCAGAAGCCATGCTTACCCAGAAAGACAGACGTCTGAGGGCAGCAGACGTTAGTGCACTTACAGTACATTACCTACTCATCAAAACAAAAATACTGATATGGTAACACAGCTGCAGGTAATGGCTAGTAAGCTGAACAAATGATTAAAAAATGTCTCTTTTCCATCTATTGTTCACAATTCAGTGTTTTTCATTCATCATGTGTTGTTTAAAGACCTTTATAGATTCTCCTCCCTCGTTCAAGACGTAGTTCGTAAAACAATATAAGAATAATGTGAATCTTCTAGTCTTGGATGTTCACCATTTTATTGCTGTTGACAGTCCTTGATAGCAAAGTCGTTGATTTAAATGAAATCGAGTTTCGTAGACCTGTAATTCTGGAGCAATCCACATTAAATCAGTTTTAAACATGTAAGCTGCTGAGTTTAGTGTTCAGCTTAAGGATTTCTCTATAAAATTAGGCCGGACTGGAGGCTTTTTCACTCAGTGGTTTCTATTATTTCCTTTGTCATGCAGAATCGTACACTGGGAGTCTACTCTAAAACATACATTGCTTTTTATAAATCACATTACGGTTGCTGGTACCCTCCTGACACTTACATTTTCTGTCACTATGCTCCACGCAGCCTTTGGCAAGTCTGACCACCTTGCTGGTAATTTGAGGGCATCTATGAGATTTTTCGCTATGGGTGCTGACCATTTTGCTTCACAGTCTGTTAGGGCTAGGCCAATTTCGTTAAGTAGTTTCGTTAACTGCTCTTCCTATTCAGAAAAAGAAAGATCATGAAAGAAATAAGAAATGTAGTTGGATCACATCAAGTATTAAAGTTTCACTGAAGAAACAAAGATTTCTCGATTCCATAGCTAAGCAAACCAAAACAACTCCAGAATTTGGTGCTTATTTAAAAAAAAAATTAAACTAAGTCATCAGAAGGTCAAAATACTAATAGATGACAACTGCACGAAAAAAGTTAAAAATAAAATGAAAGCAATATGGGCCATTGTCAGGGGAGAAAGTGGCATCCAGGAAGTACAATACCATTAATTTGTTTGAAAATTGACACACACGTAGTAGATAGTGTATTTAATTTCAAGGAAGAAGCAATCAGTTTGATAGAAAAACAGCAAAAAACAGTTTTTGGGAACAGGGTCAGGAAAAAATTTGTTTAAATAGAAAAACAATATTTTTGTATCCAACAGATGAAAAAGGAAATACTGAATATTACATCGCAGTTGAAATCAAAATTTTCTGCAAGCATAGAAAATGTTCCCAATTACATATTTAAAAAATGCACAGCAGGAATGATTAAGACCCTCACTCATCTTTGCAACTTTTCATAATATAGTGGTGTTTTTCGAGAAAATTAAAAGTATTCACTGTAAGGCCTGTGTTCAACAAGAGAGACAATACAAATCAAAAGAACTGCAGACCAGTATCTCTGCTGTCTTTTTGTTCTAAAATACTGGTTAATGTATTTTACAAGTCTTATTTAATTCATTGAGAAAAACCTATTAACCTATTAACCTATTAACCTATTAACCTATTAACAACAAAAACTGCTATTTATGCTTTTCTCACTGAATGCAATTGACCAGAAGGAGCGAGTGTCGACAGTATTTCTGAACCTCACAATAGCTTTTGAAGTGATAGTCTTCAACTTACTGCTTCAAAAACTGGAATATCTAGGAATTTGGAGTTTCTCACAGGAATGGGCACACGTCATATCTAAAAAGCAGAGTCCAGATAGTAGAAATCGTGCGTCAGGAAGAAAACGTTATGTACACCTACCAATATAAAAGAAAATAAAAATGTAAGGTGTGCCCCAAAGTTCTGTCTTGGGCCCAGTTTTGTTCTTGGTATTTATTAATGAGCTAGAGTCATCCAACAACAGTAAAAAAGATACAAAATGTGCTGATGGAACAAATCTATTGCTAAAAGGAAAAATTTCTGCAGAACTACAATATAAAGAACAAAATTGCACCATACACATTGCAAAATGGTTTACCACTAACAATCTTATTGTTAACACACAGAAAATGGTTGCAATTTTTTGGAGCTAGTTGCCAATACGCAAATGATGTTACATAGCAGAGTAGAGTTTAATTAAGGCAACCGAATATACTGCACTCTTGAAAACTCTTTTATAAAGCACTACAGATATTACCATTGCCAGACCTGTACGTTCGTGAGATAATTACTTACGTAAAGAAAATTTCAGAGATGAAAAACAACATGGTATGTAGAAATCTAACAGTCATGCAAATGTCACTAGGTAGGAATTCAACCTTCACGGTGACTGTGCAAGTACAAAACTTTAGAGTAAACTTTTCCACTATGTCAAGACAATAAAAGAAATACAAAAATGCAAAGTAGCTTTAAAATCGCACTTGCAGGACAGGTGCTACTAAACTGTAAATGAATATCTGTTGATATGAATCTAAAATATTTCCTTCTTTGTATCATATATTTAAAATTCATTTTATTATCTATTGTCCTATATATTAAATTCTGATATTATTTTAATGTATTATAATTATTTCAATGATTTACTGTGCTGTATTGTAGGCATAAAACTATTTAAGTTATTGAATTAGTGTTATTGTTATGTGCCATGTATTTAAAAGTGCATCCTAATGTACACAGTAAAGTATATCCTACAGCAGAAATTTAATGAATGTATGCTTCAGAAGTAAAGAGATAAGTTAATAAATACGCAAAACGACATATCTTTTAGAATAAATCAGCCTATGTATTTTTTGATTTGTCCAATGTATTTTGTATTCAGTGTGTATCATTTGTACAACATTCCACATTTTGGGTGAGGCCAGTATATTTACACATTCAGACTTGTGAATGATTTTTAATCGTCTTCTCCTATTTTCTATCAGGGCACCTTTTACTTTTACTACCATCTCTTTGGAATTTACATCAACTATCATATGTTATTTCTTAATTTTACCCCTAGCACTTACATTTCAACACATTCTGTGAAGGGATATGCCTGGGACGAGCATTTCCATACAGTCAGAAGAGCTGCATCATTGTTCGTCGTCGCCTCTGCTGCTTCTTTACAATTGCGTATTATTCCTGATACTATTGTTGTCTCATGGGATTCTGTTATTATAATGGTGCTCATGGTTAACCGTTGTGCACCAACATGTAATCCTGGTATGTAAGTGCTGACTGTACCCATTAATGGTTCTTTATAATCGCCCATTATATCTGGTACTTTTGCAGCTTCTTGGGGTTCTGTAATATCGCCAGTGTTCGGTAATATCGCCAGTGTAGCTGCTAACACTTAACCATTGTGCACCAAAGATTCATGTGGTATGTGTAACATTATGGCGAATTATTCAGCTGCTAGAATTGGTAGGGGGTGAGGAAAATTTGTTTGTGCAACTAATATTAACTGGCATGGCCCAGTGGCTGCTGTGGGGAATCTGGACAGCATTTGCTCGATTATCCAGAGGACACACAATGAACCAGAAATGGGCAGCATGTAGACTGAAATACATCCACGATCTCAGAAAAATGAGCCACATCCAATGCACCAATTTCTTAAAAACTACAGAAATTAATTGTTAACAGCGACTAAATATTCTCACAATGAACGTTAGAATTACAAGTTTTAAATGCTTCATGCAACTTCAACAAATGATATCTCAGATAACACTATTGCAATCTACATATCATCATTGAGAGCTACCTACCTGTAACTATTTTATTTATTGATTTATTACATTTTATATCTTTTTCATTATGCAAATGCTTGTCAGAACATCATATCCTTCAAAGTAACATGGCAACTGCCTATAGCATGAATATGTCATATCTTGTCATACTTGGAATTTGTTACTGTTTTCGCCAGTAATGTTATCTAAATATGACTACAGTTGGTATAAAGAAATCCACTGTAATTTAAAAGTAATACACAAAGGAAGACTTTGGCTGTAAGTTGGCATTGATTGAATCAGTGAGGAAAGTTGAAAATTTGTTCTGCTGGGACTCGAACCCAGATCGGCTTACCAGGCAGATGCTCTGACCATTAAGGCAAGACGGCCAATGATCTCTTCAGTGCAAATACACAGCAGGCTAAATGCCACGAGTAATGAGGATAATGGGCAAGGGGCACTATATTTGTGGTGTATGGAGTAGTTGAAAATATGGATCTTATGGAAGGCGTCATAAGGTAGTCCATGCATTTGCAATGACCACTGTGCACAGATGGCTCAATAGTCAGAACTTCTGCCTAGTAAGCAGGAGACCCAGATTCGAATCCTGGTCTGACACAAATTTTCAATTTTCCCCTTCGATTTCAGTTAATGCCCACTTGTACCCAAGGTCTGTAATTCCTTTGTGTATTAATTCATTATGGGTGTTGGATCAGCATACATACACGTATATATAAAATTTATAAATGACCACTCGCATGTGTTAACTGACACCACCACTAAAAAGAGTGCCAAAAAGACGCTTCTATCAAGCAGACATAAATGATTGTTTAATGAATATTTGACGACATTTTGTTGTAATTTAACATAAGAGCACTTGCGCAAGAATGCTAGCTTGCTTATTCAAGAGGAAACCTGTGTTATTACTTATTGTGAAGGGTCTGAGTGTCATCGAATGTTTATAATATTTCTGTATTTAAATATTGTTGTAATATATTAGTTTAGTGCGGAGAGTGGTCTGTTTGAGTCAAAATTATGTCTGTAGCACATAAGAAAGCTGCATTTTTGGCGGGGATGGAGAAGTCGACAGTGGCAGAATACTACTGGAGTCAAGTAGAGGTAGACACTTCATTCAAGGCAGCGATTCTGGACGCTTTTACTTCTGGAGGAAGACACAGCTACCTGAGGGAACATGTAAGATTCGGACGTATGGGTGATTGATTCTGGGCAATGAATGGCTGCTACAGTACTTAAACTGTTGAAGGGATTCTAACATTCATGAGGTCTGAATGTGATTCAGTGCAAAACTTTAACTTTTCCGCTTGCATTTTGGAATTCAGAAAAGAGTATGATTTCCTACTCGATATGTCTCATGTGTTGTTGTGTGAATTGTCATACTAAACTCTGTATCATTCTGAAATGGCAAATATTTCGTGTACTGCGATGACGAGATGGATTTAGTTTTTCGCTCAACATGGTGCCGGATGACGTGGATTTATATTTCATTGGGTGACATGGCTGCCCGTGTATAACAATATTTCGTGGTTGGTTGTTGGTAAATATCGAAGTGGGTATCTCCATTTTTTAGCTCAAGTGGAGGTCCTAAAAAGGCAAACTGTCATTTCTGCATACTTCCCAGTAAACTATATCCTTTGGGCCGGCCGGCCGAACGGTTCTAGGCGCTTCAGTACGGATCCGCGCTGCTGCTGCGGTCGCAGGTTTCAATCCTGCTTCGGACATGGATGTGTGTGATGTCGTTAGGTTTAAGTAGTTCTAAGTCTAGGGGACTGATGACCTCAGATGTGAAGTCGCATAGTGCTTAGAGCCATTTGAACCATTTGTATCCTTTAGTTCAAACTACTTAGATCCGCGTTTTAAATTTTTTTTAGCATCCTCTCGCTATAAAATGTTATACATCACTGATTCTGCGTCTCAGGAGTTTGTTGGTAGGTTTGTGAAGGTGTGTGGCATTAGATGTCTACGCACAGGTCATGTAATTCGCGTAACTAATGGGCCGTTCATTTGCGGACGTGGTGATGGCGCCCAGTACCTACCCATATGGGTTCCATGGGATTTACATCAGGCGAATTTGGTCGCCAAAACTACAACGAGAGTTCATTATAGTGCTCCGCAAACCACTGTAACATGGGTTCTGGTTCCGAGTTACGAACTGGCGAAACATAACATCGCTGTCGGAAAAGACATGAAGAGTAAAGGGATGCAGGTCGTTCACAGCTGTTAACGTGTCTTCATTACTACCACAGCTCGGAAGCAAGCGCAGGAGAAATGTCTCCCATAGTATGATACTCCCACCAACCGCGCTGAACTTTTCGGGCCGTCTTTCATCTCGATGGATGACGACCTTTGTGGAGACGACCATCGACTAATGGAGCTAAAATGTGGTTCACCCGAAGGGCTGTCATGTTCCCATTAATCGACCGTCGAACCCCAATGTTCCTGTGCCCACTGGAACCGTAATTGACGATATCATTGGGTAAAAATGTGAAAAAGATGGGGAGCTCTATGTACAACAATGTATGCTGAACCGTGTGCTCCGAAACACTTGTGCGTGCACCAGCATTGTGCTCTGTCGGTAGAGATGCCACAGATCACCATCTGTCTTACTTTACAGAACAGACAAGCCTCCAGACCCACGTTCTGTGAAGAGTCGTGGACCTCCAACCATTTAGCGCCTAATGGTGGACAGTAGCACGTGAACATTCGACCATCTTCCCCGTTTTCGAATACTCGCTCACAGGCTTCTCACAGTAATAATCTGCATTTCGTCAAACTTGGTTATCTCAGTGGATTTCCCCATTTGCAGCCCACATCTTCGCTAGGGTGATCCGTCTGCTAGGATTACACCGTGTTGTTACCGGCCGGCCGGAGCGGTTCTAGGCGCTACAGTCTGGAACCGCGCGATCGCTACGGTCGCAGGTTCGAATCCTGCCTCGGACATGGATGTGTGTGATGTCCTTAGGTTAGTTAGGTTTAAGTAGCTTTAAGTTCTAGGGAACTGATGACCGCAGAAGTCAAGTCCCATAGTGCTCAGATCCATTTGAACTATGTTTTATTTATTTATTTGTTACCGCGTTACCTGCCTGCAGCGCCACCAGACGATATCTTAACATCGCAGTAGGCAGTGGTCGTAATGTTTTGGCTTATCATTGTATGAGAAAATGAAAGGATTGCGTCTTACCTATAGCTCCATTTAGGTCGGTGTCGCAAAAGAGGACTGTAGCGAAGTAGTCTATTTGATCAAAAGTACAGTAGAGTCCCATTAAGCCGAACTACAGTAATTGGGACCGGACCATGTTCGGATTTACCGATTTGTTCGGATTACCGGAATTATGGTGACGAGTTTCGAGAATGAAGTATACCAAGCAGATAAGTAGGCACACCATGGTAAGAAATGGGAACAGGTGTGGGAACAATGGGTCACTCTCACTCACTGCCCTTTTTGATGTGCGTTGTTGAGGCCTTTGTAGTCTCTGTGGTCAGTGCACTGCCACTTGGCTCGCAAAGCGCTTGGTTTTGTTAGTTATTGATCGCTGGCACGCGTAACAGTTGTATTCGTTCAGGTGTAGTTGTGTACATATGCTCTACATCTATATCTACATACATACTCCGCAATCCTCCATACGCTGCGTGGCGGAGGGTACCTCGTACCACATCTAGCATCTTCTCTCCCTGTTCCATTCCCAAACAGAACGAGGGAAAAATGACTGCCTGTATGCCTCTGTACGAGCCCTAATCTCTCTTATCTGTGTGATCTTTCCGCGAAATGTAAGTTGGCGGCAGTAAAATTGTATTGCAGTCAGCCTCAAATGCTGGTTCTATATATTTTCTCAGTAGCAGTTCACGAAAAGAACTCCTCCTTTCCTCTAGAGACTCCCACCCGAGTTCCTGAAGCATTTCCGTACCACTAGCGCGATGATCAAACCTACCAGTAACATATCTACCAGCCCTCCTCTGAATTGCTTCTATTTCCTCCCTCAATCCGACCTGTTCGTCATGAGTAAACGGAAACATACAACGTTAACTCTCAAAGAAAAACTGAATGCTTTCAAGCGGATAGACAATGGTGAGAATGTAACTAAACTGGCAAAGGAACTGCTTGTTGGTAATTGTGATTGGAAGAAGAACCGATGAAGCTTGAACAGTCGTGTGCAACGTCTTCGGGCAAAACACTCGAAATTCGGCAGAGTTTGAAACAGTCACAGTTCTCTTTTCCTTTGGCGTACGCAGAAAAGAGAAAGGGGAACTCCTTTGAGTGGAGCACTGGTTGAGGAGAAAGCTGTTTACCTGAAAAAGTTAATGAATGGTGACGAGTCTCTTAGCGCGAGTACGGGATGATTGGACAGATTCAAGCAACGTCAGCTAACAATTACTGGAGAGAAACTTTCTTCTGCTCGTGATGCAGCGAAGGAATACTTGGCTGTTTGAAAAAATAAGAGGGCGAAAGTATTCTCCTCCACAGATTTATAACGCTGACGAGACTGGCCTTCATTTTAGGGCATTGCCAACAAAAAGCCTGGCATCAAAAGCAGAAGACCATGCTCCTGATTTTAAAATGTGAAAAGATCGTGTGACTTTATTAGCGTGCTGGTAATCGCAAGCCGCCTTTAATGCTTATCGGCAAATTTGCTAGGCCCAGAGCTTTTAAAAACTGCAACATGAAGCCCCTGCCCATATATTATCGCAACCAGAAAAAAGCATGAATTGGCGGTAAGCTTTTCAAAGAATGGTTTCGCGGCCAGTTGGTTCCCTCTGTTTGACGGTTTTCTAAGGAAAATCATTTGTCTCCCCATGTAATCCTTTTGATTGATAACGCGCCATCTCATCCCATTACTGAGGATGTCCTTTATTGGGCCGCTGAGGCATGGCAGAATATTTCAGAAAATACTCTAGGAAAATCGTGGAGAAAACAGTGGACATCTCTTGAATTTCAGGACAACCTAGTTAAAAAGTCTACTACAAATGATACAGACAATCCCTGGATGTGAAGAAGCTATTGAAGGAGACGTAGATTAGTGGATGGCAGTGGATGGTTCATGTGTGGCGATCCTTTCTGACGCTGACCAGGAAGAAGTGGACTGCTGTGACGGAAGTGATAATGACCTGAAAGCGACAAAGGAGAGCTGCTGCCACACAGTGACACAGCAGAAGCCCTTGACCTCGCAGTACGTTATTTGGAGCATCAGCCCGCTGCTACACCTGCTGATTTGATGTATATGAGACGATGGTGCAACTATGCATCATATAGCAGAGTGTCTTCATTACGCCAAAATACATCGACTGAGTTTTTGTCATCTAAAAACTAGGGATAGAATGTCCGCTTCATTTTAATAGGTTTGACAGCTTTTCTTTCATTGTTATGCATTGTTTAAACCTAATGTTTTCATGCCAATTTTTCTAATACATCTTTACTGTACTGTATAAATTAAAGTAGTGTGTATGTACAGCAGTTTACCACTCAGTTTTCTATACTTAGACTAACATTTTTCATGTTCGTATTAACCGAACACTCGCATTACTGGGGTTCGGATTAGCGGGACTGCTGTATCTGGACACCTACTAGGGGATTCAAACGGCTCTGAGCACTATGGGACTCAACAGCGGAGTTCATCAGTCCCCTAGAACTCAGAACTACTAACTAACCTAAGGACATCACACACATCCATGCCCGAGGCAGGATTCGAACCGACGACCGTAGCGGTCGCGCGGTTCCAGACTGAAGCGCCTAGAACCGGTCGGCCACTCCGGCAGGCCTACTAGTGGACTTCAATGTAGTAGTGTGTTCACCCTTCGCCTTTATGACAGTTTTAACTCTGCTGAGGACACTTTGAGTGAGTTGTCTGTATTTCTGTGCAGGAAAGGAGGCTCGTTATTCTTCAAAAGGTGAAACCTGGAAAGGTAGTGATGTTTGATGTCGGGAGTAAAGTCGACGTTCCGACTCGTTCCAAAAATGTTTCTTTGCGTTGAGGATTCTGTACAGGCCAGTCCACTTCTGCAATGTCTTTGTCCACGAACCATTCCACCACAGATGCTGCTTTTTGACAGTGTGCATTGCCATGATGATACAAACTGTCGCCATCTCGGAGCTGTTCCTCAAATGTACACAGCACACAGTTCGGTAACTGTGTTTATATCCCTCTACATGTAGCGTTTTCGTAAGCGCAGTCACAACCTAATCAAGAGAAACATCAAAATACGCTAAGATGACCTCGTCCGTACTTCACTGTTGGCTCTACACATGATGCAAGTACACTACTGGCCATTAAAATTGCTATACTACGAAGATGACGAGATACAGATACGAAATTTAAGCGACAGGAAGAATATGCTGCGATATGCAAATCATTAGCTTTTCAGAGCATTCGCGCAAGGTTGGCGTCGGTGGTGACACCTACAACGAGCTGACATGAGGAACGTTTCCAACCGATTTCTCATACACAAACAGCATTTGACTTGCGTTGCCTGGTGAAACGCTGTTGTGATGCCTCGTGTAAGGAGGTGAAATGCGTACCATCACGTTTCCGACTTTGATAAAGGTCGGATTGTAGCCTATCGCGATTGCGGTTTATCGTATCGCGACATTGCTGCTCGCGTTGATCGAGATCCAATGACTGTTAGCAGAATATGGAATCGGTGCGTTCAGGAGGGTAATACGGAACGCCGTGCTCGATCCCAACGGCCTCGTATCGCTAGCAGTCTAGATGACGTCGCATGGCTGTAACGGATCGTGCAGCCACGTCTCGATCCCTGAGTCAACAGATGGGGACGTTTGCAAGACAACAACCATCTGCATGAACAGTTCGATGACGTTTGCAGCAGCATGGACTATCAGCTGGGAGACCATGGCTGCTGTCACCCTTGACGCTGCCACACAGACAGGGGGGCCTGCGATGGTATACTCAACGACGAACCTGGGCGCACGGATGAATCCAGGTTCTGTTTACAGCATCTTGATGGTCGCATCCGTGTTTGGCGACATCGCGGTGAACGCACATTGGAAGCGTGTATGCGTCATCGCCATACTGGCGTATCACCCGGCGTGATGGTATGGGATGCCATTGGTTATACGTCTCGGTCACCTCTTGTTCGCATTGACGTTACTTTGAACAATGGACGTTGCATTTCAGATGTGTTACGACCCGTGGCTCTACCCTTCATTCGATCCCTGCGAAATCCTACATTTCAGTAGGATAATGCACTATCGCCTATTGCAGGTCCTGTACGGGTCTTTCTGGATACAGAAAATGTTCGACTGCTGCTCTGGCCACCACATTCTCCAGATCTCTCAGTAACTGAAACCAGAGACCAGAGATGGTTGTTCTGAGTACTGATTTCTCAGGATCTGTGCACCCAAATAGCGTGAAAATGTAATCACATGTCAGTTCTAGTATAATATATTTGTTCAATGAATACCCGTTTATCAACTGCGGTTCTTCTTGGTGTAGCAGTTTTAATGGCCAGTAGTGCAACTTTATCCAGGCATTCGCGAAACCCAAACCCTTCCATCGGATTGCCACAGGCTGTAGCGCGATTAATCGTCACTCGTTTCCAGTCATCTGATGTCCAGTGTCGTCACTCTGTGCGCTCCTTCAAGCGGCGCTTAGTACTGGCTACAGAAACACGTTGCTTGTGAGAAGCTGCTGTACCATTATTCCCCATTTTTTTTAGCTCAATGCGCACATTCATTGTTCTAGCTGGACTGCTGGTAGCACTTTAGAGCTCACGAATAATTCCTTTCGCTGTTTTCATGCGTTTATTTACAGCTACCCCCCGCAGTGTGTGTCGGTCCTTACACGTCAGGACATAAGGTCGTCCTGCTCTTAGTATAGCAGTGGCTGTTCCTTCGCGTTTCCACTTCACAGTCACTTCACCGACAGTCAACTTGGACAGCTTTAGAGGGGTTGAAATATTCGTGATGTATTTGTTACTGAGGCGACATCCAGTGACTGGACTGTGCTCGAGGCCACTGGACTCTTCCGAACGATTCATTATGCTTCTCTGCTGATATCGCAGTACTAGTGCCTCTGTTTATACTAGGGAAAGGCCTTGTCGCAGTTGATACACCGGTTCCTGTCAGATCACCGAAGTTAAGCTCTGTCGGGCGTGCCCGGCACTTGGATGGGTGGCCATCGGGGCCGCCATGCTCTGATGCCATTTTTTAGGGTTCACTCAGCATCGTGATGCCAATTGAGGAGCTACTCGACTGAATAGTTGCGGCGCCGGTCAAAGAAAACCATCATAACGATTGGGAGAGCGGTGTGCTGACCAACTCCCCTCCTATCCGCATCCTCAGCTGCGGATGACATGGCGGTCGGATGGTCCTGATGGGCCTGAAGACGGAGTGCTGTTCCGTTTATACTGGCGGCCCCGCCTCTCGTGATGTGTGGTAGTCAACTCTGCGTTACATTGTGGCGTCTGCATAAATTTTATCACTAAGTCTAGTTCGACAACCTATGAGTTTTCTGTAGTAGTCTTTCGTAACCTGAGATACGTGACAGTGCCTTTGAATGTCGATGTACCTGCAGCTGTGTTTTAAAATACCCTCTGAATGTCCTTGCCAACAGCGAACACACATGACTTACGCACGGAGTGTACAAAGAGCGCAGTTTCCTTTGTAGTGTGTCCTTTCGTGATGCACTGAAGGTCAGCGGCTGACTCTCTATCTATCGACCCCCCCTATATTTACAATTTTCCCAGCGTAACGTCGAAATATGCAGAGTAGCCTTCGTCGTCTGAATTACTGTCATTACGATGTAATTTTTGCTGGTTCTTTTGCGGGATGCAATTCAGTTTCCTCAGATTTCTTGTGAAAAGCACACCGGCGTAATCATTACCTCTGAATTATGTCTCTCAAATTATTTCACTCAGAGTTACCCTTACTAGCTGTTACAGTTAGTCGTGCTCATTTAGAGGTTGTTTTCTGAAGAGTCTCAAGTCGCCCGGGGCAAGGAGAAGGTTCTGATATATTCAGTGATCTCTTGTGGTGATGGTTTTACATGAATGCGACCACACGGGACCAACGTCTGTTGTTAGCTACATGCGGAGTCTGAGGAAAATGGCGACTACCCTTTATACCATGAAATTAATTACCGTATACGAATCATCAAAATCGTGCACCTTCTTTACAATATTTAATTTTAGAAAATGTCATGAATCTGTATTGTCCTTGGATTCTTTCGTATCTTCTGAGAGAGTGGGGAAGAGGACGAACACTTTGTGTGTACCATTTCGATTGCAGCTACAGATAGTACAACTGCCTCTTTCGTTACACTGTTCCTCGTAAGCTGTATTTTCTCCAGGTGTGGATCTGCCCGCTTCCGATGACAATCCAATTTTCGTGTAGATCATCAGTCAACGGAAGATCCGAGTGAAAGCCACACGAATGTACTGGTTCGAAAGAGAGAGACAAGTGTGTGTGTAAAAATATTAAATTAGGGTAACTGAAAAAAGCTGTGTGTCATGTAATGAAGTTGATGTGAAAAAGTTTTCAGATCCTGGATTACATAATTATGCACAGCTGAGACATTTTATATTCAGCTGCTTGTCAAGAATAAACTCAGCTGATGAAGAACCATAATCGCATTTTGCGATTTCGTTCTTAATTAAATACAGCTGTTTATCGTCAGCACATTGCCTCAGTTTTTGTACTGGAGTAACTGCTTGTCATTAGGTTTTTCATGGTTTTCACGTTGCTGTTTACTTGGTACAGACAAACGTTTTCGGACCTCATATTGTCGTCAGCAGCACACAGTATGTTTTCACTAAACTTTTCAAATAGCGCAAGTTAAAATTTATCGCAAGTCAAAATCCCACGAGCTTTCGACCGAGCTCTCCCTGGCCACTGTCAAGTGATAAGACTGACTGCAGTGTCGCCGCGGCCGCGTCGTTATATAGCCACACTGCTGGCTGTGACGTCACTGATGCTCTCTTCCTCGCCATATATGGTCATGTTTTCGTTCCGCGTCCGTCGCGCCCGTTTTAACATCGCTGTGCTGAGCTGCAAACCTCTGTCCTTGTTGTTGATGTTTTCAGAGGTTTTTATTTCAATAGCTTCTTTTATGACGTTGTCCCAAAATCCCTTTGTCTTCATAACGACAGATGTTTCGTCGAATAGAATTCGCTGTCCATTTTCTAAGAGGAAGACAGCACCAGTGACGTCACAGCCACCAGTGCGGCTATATGACGACGCGGCCACGGCGACACAGCAGTCAGTCTTAACACGTGACAGTGGCTGAGGAGAGCTCGGTTGAAAGCTCGTGGGATTTTAACCACATGACGCGGCTGGAAGACCGAGAAAATTTTATTTATTCATCCCCCCCCCCCCCCTCCCAAGAACCATGGACCTTGCCGGTGGTGGGGAGGCTTGCGTGCCTCAGCGATACAGATAGCCGTACCGTAGGAGCAACCACAACGGAGGGGTATCTGTTGAGAGGCCAGACAAACGTGTGATTCCTGAAGAGGGGACGCAGCCTTTTCAGTAGTTGCAGGGGCAACAGTCTGGGTGATTGACTGATCTGGCCTTGCAACACTAACCAAAACGGCCTTGCTGTGCTGGTACTTCGGACGGCTGAAAGCAAGGGGAAATTACAGACGTAATTTTTCCCGAGGGCATGCAGCTTTACTGTATGGTTAAATGTTGATGGCGTCGTCTTGGGTAAAATATTCCGGAGGTAAAATAGTCCCCCATTCGGATCTCCGGGCGGGGACTAATCAGGAGAATGTCGTTATCAGGAGCAAGAAAACCTGGCGTTCTACGAATCGGAGCGTGGAATGTCAGATCCCTTAATCGAGCAGGTAGGCTAGAAAATTTAAAAAAGGGAAACGGGTAGGTTAAAGTTAGATATAATAGGAATTAGTTCAGTTCGGTGGCAGGAGGAACAAGACTTCTGGTCAGGCGAATACGGGGTTATCAATACAAAATCAAATAAGGAGTCGGTTTAATAATGAATAAAAAAATAGGAGTGCGGGTAAGCTACTACAAACAGCATAGTGAACGCATTATTGTGGCCAAGATAGACACGAAGCCCGCGCCTACTACAGTAGTACAAGTTTATATGCCAACTAGCTCTGCAGATGACGAGGAAATAGAAGAAATGTATGATGAAATAAAAGAAATTAATCAGATAGTGAAGGGAGACGAAAATTTAATTGTCATTGGTGACTGGAATTCGGTAGCAGGAAAAGGGAGAGAAGGAAACGTAGTAGGTGAATATGGATTGGGGGTAAGAAATGAAAGAGATAGCCGCCTGGTAGAATTATACACAGAGCACAATTTAATCATAGCTAACACTTGGTTCAATCATAAAAGAAGATTGCATACATGGAAAAAGCCTGGAGATACTGACAGTTTTCAGATAGATTATGTAATGGTATGACAGAGATTTAGGAACCAGGTTTTAAATTGTAAGTTATTTCCAGGGGCAGATGTGGACTCTGACCACAATCTGTTGGTTATGAACTGTAGATTAAAATTGAAGAAACTGCAAAAGTTTCAGGGAGAGCATAAGGGAACAATTGACAGGAATGGGGGAAAGAAATACAGTAGAGGAAGAATGGATAGCTTTGAGAGATGAAATAATGAAGGCAGCAGAGGACCTTGTCGGTAAAAAGAAGAGGGCTAGTAGAAATCCTAGGGTAACAGAAGAAATATTGAAATTAATTTATGAAAGTAGAAAATATAAAAATGAATTAAATAAAGCAGGCAAAACGGAATACAAACGTCTCAAAAATGAAATCGACAGAAAGTGCAAAATGGCTAAGCAGGGATGGCTAGAGGACAAATGTAAGGATGTCGAGGCTTATCTCATTAGGGGTAAGATAGATACTGCCTACAGGAAAATTAAAGAGACCTTTGGAGAAAGGAGAACCACTTGTATGAATATTAAGAGCTCAGATGAAAACCCAGTCCTAAGAAAAGAAGGGAAAGCAGAAACGTGAAAGGAGTATATGGAGGGCCTATACAAGGGCGATGTACTTAAAGGCAATATTATGGAAATGGAAGAGGATGTAGATGAAGATGAAATGGGAGATATGATACTGCGTGACGAGTTTGAAAGAGCACTGAAAGACCTGAGTCGAAACAAGGCCCCGGGAGTAGACAACATTCCATTAGAACTACTGACGGCCTTGGGAGAGCCAGTCCTGACAAAACTATACCATCTGGTGAGCAAGATGTACGAGACGGGCGAAATACCCTCAGACTTCAAGAAGAATATAATAATTCCAATCCAAAAGAAAGCAGGTGCTGACAGATGTGAAACTTACCGAACTATGAGTTTAATAAGTCACGGATGCAAAATACTAACGGGAATTCTTTACAGACGAATGGAAAATCTGGTAGAAGGCAACCTCGGAGAAGTTCAGTTTGGATTCCGTAGGAATATTGGAATATGTGAGACAACACTGACCCTACGACTTATCTTAGAAGCTAGATTAAGGAAAGACAAACCTACGTTTATAGCATTTGTAGACTTAGAGAAGAGTCCAGGGGCATGAAAGGGAAGCAGTGGTTGGGAAGGGAGTGAGACAAGGTTGTAGCCTCTCCCCGATGTTATTCAATCTGTATATTGAGCAAGCAGTAAAGGAAACAAAAGAAAATTTCGGAGTAGGTATTAAAATCGACGGAGAAGAAATAAAAAATTTAAGGTTAAAATGGTTCTGAGCACTATGGGACTCAACTGCTGAGGTCATCAGTTCCCTAGAACTTAGAACTACTTAAACCTAACTAACCTGAGGACATCACACACATCCATGCATGAGGATTCGAACCTGCGACCGTAGCAGTCGCGCGGTTCCGGACTGAGCGCCTAGAACCGCGAGACCACCGCGGCCGACCCATTTAAGTTTCGCCGATGACATTGTAGTTCTGTCAGAGACAGCAAAGGACTTGAAAGAGCAGTTGAACGGAATGGACAGTGTCTTTAAAGTAGGATATAAGATGAACATCAACAAAAGCAAAACGCGGATCGTGGAATGTTGTCAATTAAGTTGGGTGATGCCGAGGGAATTAGATTAGGAAATGAGACACTTAAAGTGGTAAAGGAGTTTTGCTATTTGGGGAGCAAAATAACTGATGATGGTCAAAGTAGAGAGGATATAAAATGTAGACTGGCAATGACAAGGAAAGCGCTTCTGAAGAAGGGAAATTTGTTAACATTGAGTATAGATCTAAGTGTCAGGAAGTCGTTTCTGTAAGTATTTGTATGGAGTGTAGCCATGTATGGAAGTGAAACGTGGACAATAAATAGTTTAGACAAAAAGAGAATAGAAGCTTTCGAAATGTGGTGCTACAGCAGAATGCTGAAGATTAGATGGGTACATCATATAACTAATGAGGAGGTACTGAATAGGACTGGGGAGAATAGAAGTTTGTGGCACAACTTGATTAGAGGAAGGGATATGTTGGTAGGACATGTTCTGAGACATCGAGGGATCACAAATTTAGTATTGGAGCGCAGCGTGGAGGGTGAAAATCGTAGAGGGAGACCAAGAGATGAATACACTAAACAGATTCAGAAAGATGTAGGTTGCAGTAGGTACTGGGAGATGAAGAAGCTTGCACAGGATAGAGTAGTATGGAGAGCTGCATCAAACCAGTCTCAGGACTGAAGACCACAACAACAACAACAGCATCGCCGCGAAACCATGCCTTAATACTTATCGCTCGTCGTTAACCGAAATCTTGTCTTCCTTACTGATGGCGAACTATAAATTGGAATTTGGCGATCGGGGGTTGCGGGGAGCGGGATGGTGCGGGGGAGATGTGACACGGGGGGAAACAAACTCCGCCTGCATGTGCTGTAGGTAGGAAGTGCAGGAACAGAAACTTGTATTTTCAGCTTCCACGTTTTCTGAACTGGACTTGAAGAAACGCTGCAGTGCGCCATCATCACTCATTTTCGAAAGAAATCAGAATAAAAGTAGCGCAACAAAACACAAATAGTGACATTACACCTCAGCAACAGAGCAGAGACAATTTTGTTAAAAAAGGCTTGTGGTACGATGCACAGTTCCAACGAAAATCTACAAATCAGTACAACACAAATTCTCCCGGCTGTTGCCGACTGCTACGATCACATCTATGGGACCCGCGCGCCAAGTTATAAGTTACTATATGGTACTGACCATGGTCTATTTATTTATTTTACCTGAACCAGGACGCCGAAGTACACATTTGTGCAGCCAGCCGCGCAGAAAGTAGATATCATTAGGGATTTCCGAGAACACACTGAGGTGACTAAAGTCATGCGATACCTCCTGGTATCATGTCAGGTTTCTTTTTGCCCGGCGCAATGTAGCAACTCGACGTAGCCTGGGCTTTAAGAAGTCGCTGGAAGTGCCCTGCAGAAATATTGAACCATGCTGCCTCTATAACCGTCCATAACTGCGAAAGAGTTGCCGATGCAGGATTTTATGCACGACCTGACCTATAGATTATGTCCCGTAAATGTTCGATGGGATTCGTCCCGGGCGGTCTGGGTGGTGTCTTCTTGCAGTTATCCAGATCGAAGGTGCTATATTTGAAAATAAGCCGATATTATTTCTTATGGGCAGTTGTTGCTATCCACAGAAGATTGTTCAGTGCAAAAATGATACTCGTGTTATTAGACCAAACACTGTTTTCCATTATGTTACAGTTCTGTAAATGATCGTCACGCAGCCATACAATATTCCGTAAAATGACTCGTTCCACGTCATTACGATATATAGTGGACAGCGACCCATGCAACTCAACTAATTCCTGCCCAGATAACCGTGCAACAAGCTATCATGTTTTGTTGTTCTCTGTCCACTAGTCTTCCTCCATCCCGCTACATCACGTCGCCTTTGAGAGCCGAGTTACGTGCGATCATTGTAGCTCGTCGTATGTGGGGCGGACACACTACCCGCTCACCGTATTACAAACTATTACGTCTGAAACAACTTACGGGAATTCAGCCAGGTAATATTTTCAGCGACTGCCGATATTTCGGCAGAAGTACATCCCGCCATTTTCAAGTCACATCTGCAACGGACAGGTGATGTGGAGGCAAATTTAAAACCTCGGTTCTTGGACTAATGCAGGAAAGATAACACACACACTCAACACTAGTGCCACCAAAGATCACCAAAGTCAGAGATATCGATAGTGAGCCTACGAACAAACAGGTGAGGTAACATTGGGGAATGGGATGATGGGATGAGAAGTTCTGCCTTATGCAAGACACCTTTTTTGTTTTGTTTCACCCATACATGTTCCAGCACTCTTGTGCTATCGTCAGTGGGTTCTACTTTTTTAACTGTAAATTTGTCGTTAACATATTAACATTTGTGTTGTTTACAGTATTATG